>NC_083870.1:41090211-51090211 GCF_032452875.1 Bos javanicus
CATATCTATAAATATTTGTACATGTAAACATCTGTATCTATAGTAATTTAAACATGAATTGATACTAATGTCTCCAAGTCTAATTTATAATGTTTGCTTAGTCGCTCAGTCATGTGCGACTCTTTGCAATCCTTTGAACTGTAGCCTGCCTGGCTCCTCTGTCTATGGGACTCTCCATACAAGGAGAAGTTTACTATTTCCTTCTCCATGGGATCTTCCTAACCAAGGGATTGAACCCATGTTTCTTATGTCTCCTGAATTGCAGGCACATTCTTTACTGCTAGCACCATTTGGGAGGCGAGAAATCTGGTTCCCACCATCTGCCATCCCAAGTACACCAACCTCAGAACTGTTAACCCAACCACTGGTGGAAAATAGCCAACTAGAGTTTATAGATAGTTCCTTTTGCCTTTAGTCTTATAGATCCCAGAAGTTCCCAAACTTAAATAGGTAAACACATTTCCTTCCACCCTCTAATGAAGTTGTTTCATACATTTGTAATAAAGTTAGATTGTTTTGCCATGTTCTACATTCTATCCTGAGATCCCTGACCTAATTGAGTTTTTAAAATTTGTATGTTGAGGTTCTGTCTTAGTGCTATACAGTACTGTGAGTTTTGGCACACACTTAATGTTAAATATCAAAAAGTAAAGTATAGAAATACAGGGAAATTTGCCAAACTAAAAAATTTTCTGTTTTTCCTAATCAACTCTCTGCCCATCCTTGAAGTCCTCCCAGTCACTGGTCTCTTCACCATTGTTATAGACTCACTTTATCCAGAATGTCATATATTTAAAGTAATATATCATGTACCTCCTTCAGACTGACTTCTTTAATTTAATAATGTTTAAGACCATTCATGTTTTTTCATGGCTTGGTAGCTACTTAGTTTTCATTGCTAGTTAATATTGTCTTATACATATGTAACATAATCTGTCCATTCAACTTGAAGGACATTTTATTTGCTCAAAACTTCAGTGATTATAAATGAGGCTTCTATGAACATTCAGGGTTTTCTGTAGACTACAACTTTTCAAATAAATTAAGTACCCAGGAGCATTATTTTGGGACCCTATGGTAAGCCTGGGCTTCCCCGGTAGCTCAGTTGGTAAAGAATCCGCCTGCAACTGAGGATACCCCAGTTCGACTCCTGGGTCAGGAAGATCCCCTGAAGGAGGGTATGGCAACCCACTCCAGTATTATTGCCTGAAGAATCCCCATGGACAAAGGACCCTGGCAGGCTAGAGTCCATGGTGTCACAAACAGTCGGACATGGCTGAATGACTAAGCACATGGTAAGGCTAGGTTTAGCTTCATAAGAAGCTGCCAATCTGTGTTCCAAAATGTTTGTCCCTTGCATTCCCACCAGCAGTAAATGAGAGTTTCTTTTCTCCTAATCTTTTTGTCAACAATAAATACTGCCAATTAGAAAAAAATATATATTTTATTCATTCTAATACATGTGTGGTGGTATCTCATTGCTATCATTTATACAGAACTTTTAATTTAGCCTATTCAGGGTCCCCTTTTTGGTTAACAGAGTTTTATTTAATGATTTATTACTTTTTCCTCACTTTAGGCAGTTTAATTTTGTCAAACTTTACTTCTAAAAAGAACAAAATATTTACCTTGTTTGTATTCATGTGATGTGCACTGTGCTTGGTTGCTCGGTTGCATCAGATTCCTTGCAACCCCTTGGACTGTAGCCTACTAGACTCCTCTGTCCATGGGGATTCTCTAGGCAAGAATGCTGGAGTGGGTTCCCATGTCCTTCTCCAGGGCATCTTCCCTACCTAGGGATTGAACTCAGATTAACTGCATTGCAGACAGATTCTTTACAGTCTGAGCCACCAGGGAAGCACTTGTATTCATGATTAAAGCACAATTGTACATACAAAGCAATGCCAACAACCCTTAAGGATATTGAGATACATTATGCAGCTGCTTCAAGAACCATTGCACACCATAGATTTATTAAAATAAAGTGACAAAGCCTTCCACAGTGATCAATGCAAAGAAATAGAGGAAACCAATAGAATGGGAGAGACTAGAGATCTCTTCACGATAATTAGAAATACCAGGGGAATATTTCATCCAAAGATGGGCTCATAAAGGACAGAAATGGTAGGGACTTAACAGAAGCAGACTATATTAAGAAGAGGTGGCAAGAATACACAGAAGAGCTGTACAAAAAGATCTTCATGACCCAGATAATCATGATGATGTGATCACTCACCTACAGCCAGACATCCTGGAATGTGAAGTCAAGTGGGCCTTAGGAAGCATCACTATGAACAAACCTAGTGGAGGTGATGGAATTCCAGTTAAAGTATTTCAAATCATAAAAGATGATGCTATTAAAGTGCTGCACTCAATATGCCAGCAAATTTGGAAAACTCAGCAGTGGCCACAGGACTGGAAAAGGTCAGTCTTCATTCCAATCCCAAAAAGAGGCAATACCAAAGAATGTTCAAACTACTGCACATTGCACTCATCTCACACGCTAGTAAAGTAATGCTCAAAATTCTCCAAGCCAGACTTCAGCAGTACGTGAACTATGAACTTTCAGATGTTCAAGCTGGTTTTAGAAAAGGCAGAGGAACCAGAGATCAAATTGCCAATATCTGTTGGATCATCGAAAAAGCAAGAGAGTTCCAGAATAATATCTATTTCTGCTTTATTGACTATGCCAAAGCCTTTGACTGTGTGGATCACAATAAACTGTGGAAAATTCTGAAAGAGATGGGAATCCCAGACCACCGGACCTGCCTCTTGAGAAACTTGTATGCAGGTCAGGAGCAACAGTTAGAACTGGACATGGCACAACAGACTGGTTCCAAACAGGAAAAGGAGTACGTCAAGGCTGTATATGGTCACTCTACTTATTTAACTTCTATGCAGAGTACATCATGAGAAACGCTGGGCTGGAAGAAGCACAAGCTGGAATCAAGATTTCTGGGAGAAATATCAGTAACCTCAGATATGCGGATGACATTGAAGCTGAAACTCCAACACTTTGGCCACCTGGTGTGAAGAGCTGACTCATTGGAAAAGACCCCGATGCTGGGAAAGATTGAGGGCAGGAAGAGAAGGGGACAACAGAGGATGAGATAGTTGGGTGGCATCCCCAATTCAATGGACATGGGTTTGGGTGGACCCTGAGAGTTGGTGATGGACAGGAAGGCCTGACATGCTGCAGTTCATGGGGTTGCAAAGAGCTGGACACGACTGAGCTACTGAACTGAACTGAACTGAAAGCAGAGAGAGGAGTTGTCTCTGGAAGATGCCTAGAAAATTGGATGCTCAGGCAGTTGTATGGTCCAATCTCAAGTACCTCTGACCCTCATTTGTTTATTTCAGTAATGGGCATTTTGGATTATCTGAACAAGCAAAATAGTCATAAACATTGGTTCTTGATTTCATTTCTGACTGAAATACTGTTTTGCATCTGGTATAATTTTTTCCATCTTGGTTGTATATTGAGTACCTAGTCCCAGGTCACATCTACCAGCAATGATACATCTCTGAGTGTGTAAAGGTTTTCATTTTGTTTCTTCTCCTCTCTCTATAATTTCTACATCCTTTGAAACTATTTACTTTTTTTTGATCTTTTATTCAGGTGTCTATCCTATCCCCCTTCATCTCATTTCTTCTCTCTCCTTTTCCTCTTTTTATGTTGAAAGGTTTTTTCACATGTTTCTGAATCTCTGCTTGTCCATTCATATTTAAGAGTATGTTAAAAAATGCTTTTTGGAAAATTCTTAAGGATATCTTTGTTGGTTTATAGGCTTTGCTTTAGGATGACTGAAAAATAAATCAATTAAAGTTTAGTTGTGGGTATAAAACATTTATTTATAGGAACTTATAGCATCAGTTTGGGAACAGAGTTCTTTTTGAGATGCTGTCCATTTTCTTGAAGATGAGACCCTTGGTTCTCCTATTGTTCAGTGTCTGAAGGAGAAGATGTATGTTGCTACTCTGTACGAATTTTATAAAGTTTCAAAGAAATTTGCAACCCCCTTTCCTCCACCCCCCTAAATCATATCTGCTATCTTTAGATTTAAGGATATCCTGCTCAATTCTCCTGAGAATAAACCTCCCATTTCCTGTCTTAAAGGCACACATGTGGCTGATGTCATTTTGAGAGCAGAGGTGTTCTGGTTTAATGATAAGAATCTTTTGAATAACTCCTATGTTGAGCCCTCTACTTAACATATGCCTTTCAGTTCAATTCAGTTCATTCACTCAGTCATGTCTGACTCTTTGCGACTCCATGAACCACAGCATGCCAGGCCTCCCTGTCCATCACCAATTCCCGAAGTTCACCCAAACCCATGTCCATCCAACCATCTCATCCTCTGTCGAGCCCTTCTCCTCCTGCCCTCAATCATTCCCAGCATCAGGGTCTTTTCCAATGAATCAGCTCTTCGCATCAGGTGGCCAAAGTATTGGAGTTTCAGCTTCAACGTCAGTCCTTCCAATGAACACCCAGGACTGATCTCCTTTAGGATGGACTGGTTGGATCTCCTTGCAGTCCAAGGGACTCTCAAGAGTTCTCCAACACCACAGTTCAAAAGCATCAATTCTTTGGTGCTCAGCTTTCTTCACAGTTCAACTCTCACATCCATACATGACCACTGGAAAAACCATAGCCTCAACTAGATGGACCTTTTTTGGCAAAGTAATGTCTCTGCTTTTGAATATGCTATCTAGATTGGTCATCCTTCCAAGGAGTAAGTGTCTTTTAATTTCCTGGCTGCAATCAGAATCTGCAGTGATTTTGGAGCCCCCCAAAATAATGTCTGTCACTGTTTCCACTGTTTCCCCATCCATTTCTCATGAAGTGATGGGACTGGATGCCATGATCTTAGTTTTCTGAATGTTGAGCTTTAAGCCAACTTCTTTACTCTCCTCTTTCACTTTCATCAAGAGCCTCTTTAGTTCTTCACTTTCTGCCATAAGGGTGGTGTCATCTGCATATCTGAGGTTACTGATATTTCTCCCAGCAATCTTCATTCCATCTTGTGCTTCCTCCAGCCCAGTGTTTCTCATGATGTACTCTGCATAGAAATTGAATAAGCAGGGTGACAATATACAGCCTTGACATACTCCTTTTCCTATTTGGAACCAGTCTATTTTTCCATGTCCAATTCTAACGGTTGCTTCCTGACCTGAATACAGGTTTCTCAAGAGGCATATCAGGTGGTCTGGGATTCCCATCTCTTTTAGAATTTTCCACAGTTTATTGTGATCCACATAGTCAAAGGCTTTGGCATAGTCAATAAAGCAGAAATAGATGTTTTACTGGAACTCTCTTGCTTTTTCCATGATCCAGCAGGTGTTGGCAATTTGATCTCTGGTTCCTCTGCCTTTTCTAAAACCAGCTTCAACATCTGGAAGTTCACGGTTCACGTATTGCTGAAGCCTGGCCTGGAGAATTTTGAGCATTACTTTTCTAGCGTGTGAGATGAGTGCAATTGTGTGGTAGTTTGAGCATTCTTTGGCATTGCCTTTCTTTGGGATTGGAATGAAAACTGACCTTTTCCAATTTTGTGGCCACTGCTGAGTTTTCTAAATTTGCTGGCATACTGAGTGCAGCACTTTCACAGCATCATCTTTCAGGATTTGAAAAAGCTCAACTGGAATTCCATGACCTCTACTAGCTTTGTTTGTAGTGATGCTTTCTAAGGCCCGCTTGACTTCACATTCCAGGATGTCTGGCTCTATGTGAGTGATCACACCATTGTGAGTATCTTGGTCGTGAAGATCTTTTCTGTACAGTTCTTCTATGTATTCTTGCCACCTTTTCTTAATATCTTCTGCTTCTGTTAGGTCCATACCATTTCTTTCCTTTATCGAGCCCATCTTTGCATGAAATGTTCCCTTGGTATCTCTAATTTTCTTGAAGAGACCTCTAGTCTTTCCCATTCTGTTGTTTTCCTCTATTTCTTTGCATTGATCATGGAGGAAGGCTTTCTTATCTCTTCTTGCTATTCTTTTGAACTCTGCATTCAGATGCTTATATCTTTCCTTTTCTCCTTTGCTTTTCCCTTCTCTTCTTTTCACAGCTATTTGTAAGGCCTCCACAGACAGCCATTTTGCTTTTTTGCATTTCTTTTTCATGGGGATGGTCTTGATCCCTGTCTCCTGTACAATGTCACTAACCTCTGTCCATAGTTCATCAGGCACTTTATCAGATTTGGTCCCTCAAATCTATTTCTCACTTCCACTGTATAATCATTAGGTTCAGATCATGAACGCCTTATTGCCAAATTCAAACATATGCCTTTATCCATTTATTAAATACTTTTCTCAGCCAAATCAGTTACCACTTGTCAACCTACTTTGCAAAGAATTTATTGAAACCTGCAGTCAAGTAATGAACCTTAACCCTTTCTTGTACTTACAACTTTATTACATTTTTAGATAATTTAATTAGAGCCTGAATATGAGAAGAAATAAATATAAAATTTAAGCTAGAAATTTCTTCTATCCTTTACCGAACACTTAGCATAGTATTTTAGTTGTACTAAAGAAAAATACAGGTATTTCAGATAATCAAGTGTGTGAAAAAAAAATCCTATTTCAGATAATCACAGATATGTTCAGTCATTTCTGACTTTTGGAGACCCCATGGACTGTAGCCTGCCAGTCCCCTCTGTCCATAGAATTCTCCAGGTAAGAATGGGTTGGGATTAGGTCTCCCCTGCAGAAGACAAAAATGGATTGGGTTGCCCTTTCCTTTTCCAGAGGATCTTCCTGACCCAGGGATCAAACCCACGTCTCCTGCACTGCAGGAGATTCTGTACCATCTGAGACACCAAGGAAGCCCTTACATATTGCAAATAATTGCAAATATTTATCAAATATATACACATATTTGTATATATGCATATATATACATATATTTGAAAGTTTTTTTTCTTATTTTCTGAGTTTGAATACTTAAGCTGTGTATAAACATCAGAAGTCTGGCAAATGGACACTATATCATACCTGCTTTATAGATGTGATAACTGAGGATCACTGATACTAGAAAAATGTGAAGAATTGCAAACTAATCATTACTTTGCCTTTCTCTAGCCACACCTGTTCTCTACCTTTTTTCCCCTATGTAGCTCAGCTGGTAAAGAATCTGCCTGCAGTGCAGGAGACCCTGGTTCAATTCCTGGGTCAGGAAGATCCCCTGGAGGCAGGCATGGCAACTCACTCCAGTATTCTTGCCTGGAGAATCCCCATGGTCAGAGGAGCCTGGTGGGCTATGGTCCATGGGGTCACAAAAGGTCGGGTATGACTGAAGTGACTAAGCACAGCACATCTCTCCATGATGATCGCTATTGCCAGTCGGGGCTTTCCCCCGTATCCTCTTTCTCCAGCTCCTCTTCTTCCTCCTCTCCCTCTTCTGATTCAGTTCCCAAGGAAATCAATGGTTTATGGCTAATGCCAGTCTAGGATCGCTTCCTATCCTTCCTAAATTTTCCTCCTCTACAAGTAATCTCTTCCTTAACTCCCCTTTATTTGAACCATCTAAATTGAATTTTGCTTGAAGTTTAACTCTTAAAGAAGTAGAGTATGAAACATACTATGTTCTTTCTTACTCTAGAATCCACAATGTTAACTTCCCAGATCACACAGTCACAATCAAACATCTATTCTTTCGGTATCTTGGAGAGCTTATTTCCAATTCATTTCAAGTAGCTATTATGTTCTCTTTTATACTTTTACAGTACTGCTTATTCAGAGTTTTTTCCCCCTCCCATGGTGACTTAAGTTTCAATTATGTTGCTATATTTCATGTTATTATCATACCTTTTCCTTAAAAATCATGTTACTTACTATTGTCTCTTTGGCATGACATTGTTGCTCAGTTTTTTATATCATTAGTCATAATCTTGTCAATGTGAAGGCAATAGTAAGGAATATGTTTCAAAGAGATCGGTATGTCTGTTACAATTTTATGCAAAACTATGTGTTTTTAATCATGTCTGTGTGTTTTTTTTTTTTTTGCTCAGAAAGAGTATGTATATATCTTAATCTCAAATGTTCTATGTGCCCAGGTAAAGAATCACTAATATTTACATTGAGTGATATCAAAATACTTTGGCCACCTCATGCGAAGAGTTGACTCATTGGAAAATACTCTGATGCTGGGAGGGATTGGGGGCAGGAGGAGAAGGGGACGACAGAGGATGAGATGGCTGGATGGCATCACTGACTCAATGGATGTGAGTCTGGGTGAACTCTGGGAGTTGGTGATGGACAGGGAGGCCTGGCATGCTGCTATTCATGGGGTTGCAAAGAGTCGGACACGACTGAGCGACTGATCTGATCTGATCTGATATCAAAATGTTATTATGCTTGGTTTGTGTGCAATATCTCTCATCTTTCTCTATATACTTTTACCTATATATGCCACTTTAATTGAGCTGATTTTGTAACTAAGTCAAAGGAAAAACGAACTTCATCTTATTAATAAATTAAGAATAAAAAGATGAAAGAGACAGACATTTCAAAGAAAACAGAGAAACAAAGAATACTGTGCTGAAGGAGTAATTACATTGTGATGGACTGTCCAGCTAGATCTAAGCTTCATCTATGACTTAAGAAAAATCTTACTTATGTATAAAAGAAACAAAGACTGGAGCACTTAAAAGCTGAGATGAACAGATACTGTCAAATAGTCAGAAAAAGTATGTAATGTTGTAGTAGAAGTTTTCAAGGAGAGACTGAAAGGAAACAGATTACAATAAAGCAAAGATCGAGTATTAAATTCAAGATAAATAAATGGTTTTCTTTTTTTTGTTTTTGTATCCATTTGAAAAAGTACAATACTCAATATAAAAAAGTTAGTAATCAAAGAATTGTGAGAAGGAAAAAAAAATGGATAGAAACAAAAAGAGGGAAAATAAACAAGGTAAATGCCATTCAACCACAAATGGATGTGCAGAACACACTGTTCCAAAGCACTGTGTCATTCGACAATAACAGTGTAAACGAGAAACTCCAAGTTTTTATTCTTGTTTTATCTAGGCTTTTTCTGCATGGCAATTTCTGCTGAGATTTCACTTTTTTTTTTTTTGGTCATGAAAGTCTGTCAAGCCCCTGATGACCTATCAACATAGAAGGAGCAAGATGAGTCTCAAACTAGTTGTTAGTTGCTTTTCCAGCAGGAAACTAGAAAGCCAATATTCTTGACATTTTGCCAAGGATCAGGTATCATTCACACACATTATCTCATGCTACCCTCAAACATTTTCTGAGTCAAAGTATCTACGCCTTTCAGTGGCTACATATTTTGCCTTGATGTATAATTTTCATGTAACTTTTTTCATAAGAAAACTCCAAACACTCCAAAATATTAAAGTACAAGCTTGCAGATTTTGTATCCTTCCAGTACTCAGCTAAGTTTCTATGTTTAATTTACAGCAAACTCTCAAACTGTCTTTCAAAGTGGTACCACTGACATTTCCACTAGTAACGAGTGAGCATTTCTGCAGTTTTACATCTTTGTCAGCATTTGTTATTGTTAGGTTTTTAAAAATTATTTGGAAATTTTTAATAGTTATATAGTGGAACCTCACTGCAGTTTTAATTTGCTTTCTCCTAATGACAAATGATGTTAAGCATCATTTCATGAGTTTATTTGCCATCCATATATTTCCTTTGGTTATGGGTCTGTTAGAATCTGTAGCTTATTTAAACATTTTAAATCTGTTTTCTTGCTGCTGAGTTTTATAAGATGATTATGTACTTTCCATATAAGTGTTTTAATCAGATGTGATTTTCAAATATTACCTCTGAGTCTGTGGCTTTTTTTCTTAAGGAGCAAAACACTTTAATTTGATAAAGTCCAGCTTATCACTTTTTTCCTTCATGGATTATGCTATAAGTTGTTATAAATCATTCTTTTCTCAGAAAATTTTATGACATTAATTTTTTAAGCTTCTAATATTGCTTTTGTGAAATTTTGTTCCATTTTTGTTTCTGACCTTTTATACTATTGTTTTTCCTCTTAGAAATATTTTATTAATAATATCTTCCCTTTATTTCTGACATTTTAACTTCCCCATGGTGTACCTCAGTTAGATTTTTAAACTCATGAATTTGGGCTGTTTCATGCTCTTCGACAATAAAGTTTTATTATTATTTTGCGATTTTTTTTCTCCCAATGTTTCCTCTTGTTTGAATTCCTAATGGGCAGATGTAAAACCTCCTCCTAATTTTTGGTTTGCTCTGGAATAATTCCAGACAGTCACTGGAGTTGGAGAGTGAAGGATAGAAAACAATTAATAGCAGAATTTTGTTAAATGTCCGTAAAAGTAATTATTTGACCTCTCAGGTTCTGACTTCTTTCTTATGCATACTGGTAATTACCCCTTTATCACAATATTAGGAAATGGAGATTTTATTTTCTGGAAAAATGAAACCAGAGAAGTTCTGGATTTTTTATATTAGGTTTGTTGGAGAGTGGGGGTAATAAAAGAAATTTTATGGTCTCAAGAATGGGACTTCGAACTGTTATCCCTTGTTGGCTCTTTGAATGCCAAACAGGATTCTGCAACTCTGGCTTTCTTTTCAGCATCTCTGTCTACATGTGATTAGGTTTAATTTGCTTTTATTATGCTTTGCAACATGCAGTTTTATAGCATTTTAAAGTATTCCACTAATTTCAGCAAGATTTCAGGAGATGTGTTCAAAAGCTTAAATTTATATTTAGTTCAGTTCAGTTCAGTCACTTAGTCATGTCCAACTCCTTGTGACCCCATAGACTGCAGCACTCCAGGCCTCCCTGTCCATCACCAAATACTGGAGTTTACTTAAACTCATGTCCATTGAGTCGGCGATGCCATACAACTATCTCATTTTCTGTTGTCCCCTTCTTCTCCCACCCTCAGTCTTTCCCAGCAGCAAGGTCTTTTCCAATGAGTCAGTTCTTTGCATCAGGTGGCCAAAGCATTGGAGTTTCAGCTTTAGCACCAGTCACTCCAATGAATATTTAGGACTGATTTCCATTAGGATGGACTGGTTGGATCTCCTTGCTGTCCAAGGGACTCTCAAGAATCTTCTCCAACACCACAGTTCAAAAGCATTAATTCTTCGGTGCTTAGCTGTCTTTATAGTGCAACTATCATATCCATATATGACTACTGAAAAAATCGTAGCTTTGACTAGACGGACCTTTGTTGGCAAAATGATGTCTTTGATTTTTAATATTCTGTCTAGGTTGATCACAGCTTTTCTTCCAAGGAGCCAGCGTCCTTTAATTTCATGTCTGCAGTCACCATCTGCAGTGATTTTGGGCCCCCCAAAATAAAGTCAGCCACTGCTTCCACTGTTTCCCTATCTATTTGCCATGAAATAATGGGACCAGATGCCCTGATCTTAGTTTTCTGAATGTTGAGTTTTAAGCCAACTTTTTCACACTCCTCTTTCACTTTCATCAAGAGGCTCTTTAGTTCTTTTTCATTTTCTGCCATACTCACATCTGTGTATCTGAGGCTATTGATATTTCTCCTGGCAATTTTGATTCCAGCTTGTGCTTCATCCATCCCAGCATTTCTTAAGATGTACTCTGCAGATAAGTTAAATAAGCAGGGTGAAAATATACAGCCTTGACATACTCCTTTTCCTATTTGGAACCAGTCTGTTGTTTTATGTCCAGTTCTAACTGTTGCTTCTTTACCTGCATACAGATTTTGGAGAAGACAAGTCAGGTGGTCTGGTATTCCCATCTCTTGAAGAATTTTCCATAGTTTGTTGTGATCCACACAGTCAAAGGCTTTGGCATAGTCAATAAAGCAGAAGTAGATGTTTTTCTGGAACTCTCTTGCTTTTTCAATGATCCAACGGATGTTGGCAATTTGATCTCTGGCTCCTCTGCCTTTTCTAAATCAAGCTTGAACATCTGGAAGTTCTCGGTTCATGTACTGTTGAAGTCTGGCTTGGAGAATTTTGAGCATTATTTTGCTAGCATGTGAGATGAGTGCAATTGTGCAGTAGTTTGAGCATTCTTTGGCATTGCCTTTCTTTGGGATTGGAATGAAAACTGACCTTTTCCAGTCCTGTGGCCACTGCTGAGTTTTCCAAATTTGCTGGCATATTGAGTGTAGCACTTTCACAGCATCATCTTTCAGGATTTGAAATACTTCAACTGGAATTCCATCACTTCCACTAGCTTTATTCATAGTGATGCTTTCTAAGGCCTACTTGACTTCACATTCCAGGATGTCTGGCTCTAGGTGAGTGATCGTATAATCGTGATTATCTGGGTCGTGAAGATCTTTTTTTGTATAGTTCTTCTGTGTATTCTTGCCACCTCTTCTTAATATCTTCTGCTCCTGTTAGGTCCATACCATTTCTGTCCTTTATTGTGCTCATATTTGCATGAAATATTCCCTTGGTATCTCTAATTTTCTTGAAGAGATCTCTAGTCTTTCCCATTCTATTGTTTTCCTCTATTTCTTTGCATTGATCACTGAGGAAGGCTTTCTTATCTCCCCTTCCTAGTCTTTAGAACTCTGCATTCAAATGGGTATATCTTTCCTTTTCTCCTTTGACTTTCACTTCTCTTCTTTTCATTAATGTTTGTAAACCCTCCTCAGACAGCCATTTTGCCTTTTTGCATTTCTTTTTCTTGGGGATAGTCTTGATCACATGCTCAGTGGTGTCTGACTCTTACAACTATAAGGACTGTAGGCCCTCAGTATCTGTACACGGAATTTCCTAGGCAAAAATACTGGAGTGGGTTCCTATATCCTCCTCCAGGGGATCTTCCTGACCCAGGGATGAAACCCACGTTTCTTTCACCTTCGGCATTGGCAGGAGGATTCCTTATGACTGCACCACCTGGGAAACCCTAAAATGAGTAAGAGTCCTAAACCAAAACACCTGTGTTCAGTTTTTCTTATTGTAATCCCTTTTGGGATAATCTCTCTGGCCAATTTTCCCCTGTACTTTCTTTAGTTCTCCTTCATTAAATGTTTCTTTAATTGTAATAAACTGATATTTCTGAGCCTGTAAGAGAATGTTCCAGGTGTACATAGAGCCTCCTCTCTGATAAACAGTGAGCAATTTCCAGGAGTATATATTTTACTGCAATTTTCTAGAAAAGGTAGAACGCTGCTTTATCATTAAATATATATATATATATATAAAACAGATTTAAAATTTTACCTATATTTTCTGAAAAAACACAAAACCTTCAAAGCACTTTTATGGCAGTCTGTGTTCTAGAATCTCCTGGTATGTGAATTCTCATTTCTCTGTCCTCTGGCATGTGGAGATAAAGTTTTGAGAAACTGCCACCAGAGCTAAAATGGTTGTTAAAACTGGGCCTTCCCAGGAGTCACAAAATCTTTCATTGCAAGTAATAATCTTTGAAGAAATTAACCTTTCAGGGCATTGTTTACATGAGAAAAAGCAGGGTTCAACACTACTCCAAACTTGTACAAAATCAGTGGTTTACATGTTAACAACTGTGGGGTATTTGTAAGTTTAACTTTTCATCTGATCAAATGCTACTCTTCACTATCTATAAAATGTCATAAAATAACAAATCTAATACATTAATTTCAGGTTGTGTTATTAGGATATGATTTGTCATGTACAATAGCCAACAACACAATAAAAATCATCACAGTAAATCAAATTCCCTTATTTTGTAATTTCAATCTTTCTACTGTTTCCTTTGTACTCACTGCCTCTAAGTTTTGTTTAGGTTTGAATGTATGCAGCACAAAGAAATACTAAGAGGCTGGAATAAAAATAAAAAGCATTAATGAGAACAAATGAAAAGTTTGAGCGGATGGGTATAGGAGACAGAAAATTAAAGTGGGTGTTTTGGTAAAACCAGACAGTGCACTTGAATTATTATCATGGCTGGATTGACAATGTAGACTAGAGTTAGTTGGCCGAGAAGAGACAGTATTTCTTAGCAAAGAGTGACGGACAGGTAATAACTAAGCCATAAGCCATTCAGTAGGGCCCTATGGTAATGTAATCTCTGAGTCTCAGAATAAAAAGGAGTTGAAAAGTTAGTTAATTCTTAATGCTATTCTTTTAAGACTCTTGACTTCCATAACAGTATGTCTTCTGGTTTTCTTCCTGTATCTTCAGCAACTGCTTCCTCTCCACAACTTTTGCTGGTAATTCCATATCTTTTTGACATCTTAGGTTCTTAACCTTTCTCCTCATCTCACCTCTTTCTTCATCATCTTGGTTTTAGGAATTCTCTATATATCACAGACTCACAAATTTTTATCTCCAGTTCAACACTTACATCTGAATTCTTGACCCTATGACTCAGCTGCGTTTTTTATATCTTCACTTAGATGCCTCATAGGTATCTCAAACTTAAGACATCCAAAATTAAAATGAATTTTCCACATCAAATTTATCCATATCTCAGTCTTCCATTGATGAACAAATCATACCATCATCAATACAGTTTCCAAAACCAGAAAAAAATGGCTTCTTGAGGAGTCCCTATCTCTTTTACCCCATATGTAGTCATTTTTATTATACCTCTAAAAATATTAAATGCTTTTCTACTTCTCTCAATATATACTTTTTCAATTGAAACCTATAATTTTCACTTGAACTACTCTAACAATTTTCCAACTTATCTTCCTGCTTCATTCATGACCTCCTGTAATCCACAGTTACCCAGTAGCCATAAAAATTTACTTCCAAAACTTAAAATATGTTACTACACTTTCCTTCACAAAACTTTTCAATGACTTTGAAATATTTCTAAAAATGTTCACTTTGAAATGTTAGCTTGTTTCAATTATTTCATAACCAATAAAAGTCAACAAATTCTTATGAATTATCTACAATGAAAAGGTCAAGTTCTAAATATTGCTGAGTAAATCAAACATTAAAAAAATTGCTACTGTATTTAAGCTTGAATTCTGGTGAAAATAGCCACTATATTTTGAGTGATTATTGTCAACTTTAAAATACAATCATTTAACTCACTCAATACACCCAATGAGAGAATTAGAATTTTTCAAATGTATGTTCAATATCAATGTCTTTATGCCAGCAAAGTCATATTTTAAGTAGTCTAATACAATTTCATAATTTATTTATTCAACAAATACCCATTGAGAAATTACTATGGAGCAAACATCTAATCAGAAACAACAAAAAATTTCTTGTCTTCAATCAGATTACACTCTAGATATGAAAACTGACAAATTACAAGACAAATAAATGAAATATATTGTATGTTAGCCACAAGTGATTCAGAAAAGGTTAGCAAGGAGATGAGGAAATTAGAGATGGAGGCTGTATTTAGCTGGTCAAGTAAAACCTCAGTGAGAATAGGATATTTAGGAAAGACCTGGAATGGTGAGGGAATAAGCCATTTGTAGATTTGCAGAAAGAATGGTGTGAACATTTCAAATGCAAATACTCTGAGGCAGAAAGGTGCTTTATGTGTTTTTAAAGTGAGAGGAAGACCAAGGTAGTTTTAACAAAGTGAATTAGATACAGGCTAATATGAATTTTTCCTCTATTTCTTTGCATTGATCACTGAGGAAGGCTTTCTTATCTCTTCTTGCTAGTCTTTGGAACTCTGCATTCAGATGCTTATACCTTTCCTTTTTTTCTTTGCTTTTCTCTTCTCTTCTTTTCACAGCTATTTGTAAGGCCTCCTCAGACAGCCATTTTGCTTTTCTGCATTTCTTTTCCATGGGGATGGTCTTGATCCCTGTCTCGTGTACAATGTCACGAACCTCCGTCCATAGTTCATCAGGCACTCTATCTATCAGATCTAGGCCCTTAAATCTATTTCCCACTTCCACTGTATAATCATAAGGGATTTGATTTAGGTCATACCTGAATGGTCTAGTGGTTTTCCCTACTTTCTTCAATTTCAGTCTCAATTTGGCAATAAGGAGTTCATGGTCTGTGCCACAGTCAGCTCCTGGTCTTGTTTTTGCTGACTGTATAGAGCTTCTCCATCTTTGGCTGCAAAGAATATAATCAATCTGATTTCGGTGTTGACCATCTGGTGATGTCCATGTATAGAGTCTTCTCTTGTGTTGTTGGAAGAGGGTGTTTGTTATGACCAGTGCATTTTCTTGGCAAAACTCTATTAGTCTTTGCCCTGCTTCATTCCGTATTCCAAGGCCAAATTTGCCTGTTACTCCAGGTGTTTCTTGACTTCCTACTTTTGCAATCCAGTCCCCTATAATGAAAAGGACATCTTTTTTGGGTGTTCATTCTAAAAGGTCTTGTAGGTCTTCATAGAGCCATTCAACTTCTGCTTCCTCAGCGTTACTGGTTGGGGCATAGGCTTGGATTACTGTGATACTGAATGGTTTGCCTTGGAAACAAACAGAGATCATTCTGTCGTTTTTGAGATTGCATCCAAGTACTGCATTTGGGATTCTTTTGTTGACCATAATGGCTACTGATGTTTTCTAAGGGATTCTTGCCCACAGTAGTAGATATAATGGTCATCTGAGTTAAATTCACCCATTCCAGTCCATTTTAGTTCGCTGATTCCTAGAATGTCGACATTCACTCTTGCCATCTCGTTTGATCACTTCCAATTTTCCTTGATTCATGGACATGACATTCTAGGTTCCTACGCAATATTGCTCTTTACAGCATCAGACCTTGCTTCTATCACCAGTCACATCCACTCTGTGACTGGTGATAAAGCAGTGACATCCACTGTGTGACTGGTGAAAAAGCAGGAGAGTTCCAGAAAAACATCTATTTCTGCTTTATTGACTATGCCAAAGCCTTTGACTGTGTGGATAACAATAAACTGTGGAAAATTCTTCAAGAGATGGGAATACCAGACCACCTGACCTGCCCCTTGAGAAACCTATATGCAGGTCAGGAAGCCACAGTTAGAACTGGACATGGAGCAACAGACTGGTTCCAAATGGGAAAAGGAGTACGTCAAGGCTGTATATTGTCACTCTGCTTATTTAACTCATATGCAAAGTACATCATGAGAAACACTGGGCTGGAAGAAGCACAAGCTGGGATCAAGGTTGCCGGGAGAAATATCAATAACCTCAGATATGCAGATGACACCACCCTTATGGCAGAAAGTGAAGAGGAACTAAAAAGCCTGTTGATGAAAGTGAAAGAGGAGAGTGAAAAAGTTGGCTTAAAGCTCAACATTCAGAAAATAAAGATCATGGCATCTGGTCCCATCACTTCATGGGAAATAGTTGGGGAAACAGTGGAAACAGTGTCAGACATTATTTTTTGGGCTCCAAAATCACTGCAGATGGTGATTGCAGCCATGAAATTAAAAGACACTTACTCCTTGGAAGGAAAGTTATGACCAACCTGCATAGCATATTCAAAAGAAGACACATTACTTTGCCAACAAAGGTTCATCTAGTCAAGGCTATGGTTTTTCCTGTGGTCATGTATGGATGTGAGAGTTGGACTGTGAAGAAAGCTGAGCGCCGAAGAACTGATGCTTTTGAACTGTGGTGTTGGAGAAGACTCTTGAGAGTCCCTTGGACTGCAAGGAGATCCAACCAATCCATCCTAAAGGAGATCAGTCCTGGGTTTTCATTGGAAGGACTGATGCTGAAGCTGAAACTCCAATACTTTGGCCACCTCATTCGAAGAGTTGACTCATTGGAAAAGACTGATTCTGGGAAGGATTGGGGGCAGGAAGAGAAGGGGACAACAGAGGATGAGATGGCTGGATGGCATCACTGACTCAATGGACATGAGTCTGAGTGAACTCTGGGAGTTGGTGATGGACAGGGAGGCCTGGCGTGCTGCTATTCATGGGGTCGCAAAGAGTTGGACATGACTGAGCAACTGAACTGAACTGAACTGAGTATGAATTTAAATAGGAAATATATCGAACACTTACTGTATCATAGTTTTGGAAGCTGAAATCTGAAATTAAAGTACTATTAGGTCCATGCTCTCTCTGATCATCCCCTAGGGCTTTTCTTGTCTCACTCTCTTCTGGTGTTTGTCAGGAATATTTGGCATCTTCGGTTTAGGGTAGCATGGCTCTAATCTGTTCCTCCATCTTCACGTATCTTCCCTCTGTGTAGGTCTATGTATCTCTGTTTTATCTACTTGCAAGGACATCAGTCATGTTTTAGGGGCCATTGACTCATTGGAAAAGACTCTGATGCTGGGAGGGATTGGGGGCAAGAGGAAAAGGGGACAACAAAGGATGAGATGGCTGGATGGCATCACCAACTCGATGGAGTGAGTTTGAGTGAACTCCGGTAGTTGGTGATGGACAGGGAGGCCTGGCGTGCTGCAATTCATGGGGTCACAAAGAATTGGACACGACTGAGTGACTGAACTGAACTGAGGGGCCATCATAACTTAGTATGATCTTTTCTTAACCATTCACATCTGCAAAGAACCCATCTCCAAATAAGATCACATTTGTGGCTACAGGGGCTAACCTGAACATATCTTTTAAGGGGAACAATTCAATCCACAATAATCATATTCCAAGATTTCATATGGGCATGACTTTTAGAGAGAAAATATTCAACCCACAACAGCCCACTATTTGATCTCCAAATCACTGCAGATGGTGACTGCAGCCATGAGATTAAAAGATGCTTACTCCTTGGAAGGAAAGTTATGACCAACCTAGATAGCATATTCAAAAGCAGAGACATTACTTTGCCAACAAAGGTCTGTCTAGTCAAGGCTATGGTTTTTCCTGTGGTCATGTATGGATATGAGAGTTGGACTGTGAAGAAGGCTGAGTGCCAAAGAATTGATGCTTTTGAACTGTGGTGTTGGAGAAGACTCTTGAGAGTCCCTTGGACTGCAAGGAGATCCAACCAGTCCATTCTGAAGGAGATCAGCCCTGGGATTTCTTTGGAGGGAATGATGCTAAAGCTGAAACTCCAATACTTTGGCCACCTCATTCGAAGAGTTGACTCATCGGAAAAGACTCTGATGCTGGGAGGGGTTGGGGGCAGGAGGAGAAGGGGACGACAGAGGATGAGATGGCTGGATGGCATCACTGACTCAATGGACGTGAGTCTGAGTGACCTCCGGGAGTTGGTGATGGACAGGGAGGCCTGGCTTGCTGCGATTCATGGGGTCACAAAGAGTCAAACACGACTGAGTGACTGAACTAAACTGAATTCACATCTATTATGTGAAAAATCAATATATTCATCTCATCTCAGCACTTCTAAAAGCCTTAGCCCGCTTCAGCATCAAATCTCAAATTTAAAAGTCAACTCAAAAGCTCTCAAATCTCATCATCTAAGTAAGTATTGCTTAGATTCTGGGTATGGTCCAACTGGGGCAAAATTCTTCTCCATTCATAGGCTTTTGAAATAGAAAACACTTATCTTCTTTCAAAATATAATAGTGGGCCAACCATTGGGTATATATTCCCATTCTAAAAGTAATAAAATGGAATAAATAAAGGGATTTTAGCCTAAATCAAGTTTGCAGTTAATCAGGGCAATTCTATGAGCTTTCAATGCCTGACAGTAACCTTCTGTGGCTTAGTGGTCTGCCCTTTCTCCTCTCCAGGGCCATGAGCCTACTCTCTCTGGTCTCTACCCTTTTAATTCTGTCCTTAGATTCACTCTTCCTTTCCTTCTTCCTCTCTCTGTCCTTTCAGCTCAGGCTGTCAGTTTCTGCAGGTAAAATGAAAATGTAAAACAACAACAACAACAACAAAAATCCCCAAACACCTTGTTTTCATCAATATTAAGGGGATATACACTATTAGACACGAGGATTTTCCACTGCTCCTCCTGCATACCCCTACCTCACTTCCTTGCTTCTATTGAGATGATTGATTGAATCCTCAGTCACTCAACCAATGTCTTTACCAAAAGGATTTCTAGCTATACCATTGGCTCTGACTCCACAGAACATTATCTGGTTAAGGTGAGGATTTTCCAAACTATCATGTTCTGATTTATATTTGCTTGGCAGTTCTTTCCCAAATTTACCTACTTTTTCTCATATTTTACCATAAGCAGCAAGGAGAAACCAGATTTCACCTTATATGTTTGCCTGGATATCTCCTCAGTTAAATATCCAAGTTTATTATTTGTAAGTTCTATTTTCCATTCAGTGATAGAATGTAATTCACTCAAGTTTTCTGTGACCTTATAAGAAGTTGCTGCTGCTGCTGCTGCTGCTGCTAAGTCACTTCAGTCGTGTCTGACTCTGTGTGACCCCATAGATGGCAGCCCACCAGGCTCCACCGTCCCTGGGATTCTCCAGGCAAGAACACTGCAGTGGGTTGCCATTTCCTTCTCCAATGCACTAAAGTGAAAAGTGAAAGTGAAGTCGCGCAGTCGTGTCCGACTCTTCGCGACCCCATGGACTGCAGCCTACCAGACTCCTCCGTCCATGGGATTTTCCAGGCTAGAGTACTGGAGTGGGGTTCCATTGCCTTCTCCTAAGTCACTTAAGTCCTGTCCAACTCTTTATGACCCTATGAACTCTAGCCTGCCAGGCTCTTCTGTCCATGGGATTCTCCAGGCAAAAATACGAGTGGGCTGCTGTGCCCTCCTCTAGGGAATCTTCCTGACCCAGGGATTGAACATAGATCTCTTGCGTCTCCTGAATTGGCAAGTGGTCTCTTTATCACAAGCACCACCTGGGAAGCCCTGATTAAATAGACAACTATGCATTATTATTTCCCAGTGGCCTATGATCCTATTAAATCAAGTGTTTTAAACCTTTTGATGTTTTTGGTAGACTTCCTTGAAATCAAATCCTAAATTATCTTATTGATCTTGAACTAACTTTGCTTTCAGGATATTTTCCAGGACCCTGGAACGCCTCAAAAGATGTGTTTTCTCTCCTTATGAAAAAGAAATATTTAACTAGGATTATTTGATCATTGAAAATACATGGGAAGCATTGTCAGATAAGAAGAGATGCTAAATTTTCTTTAGGGTATATATCTATGAAATTCTGGGTATAATGTCATAATTTTAAAATATGGCAAAGAAAAAAAAAACGACCAAATTTTCTTGCCAGCTGCATTATAATGAACTCTAACCATGGTGATTAAGCCTTTTGTTAGTTACAGTTATTGTTTTACACTGAAGCTTTTGCAAAAATGTTCTTGCAAAAGTGCTTCTTCAAGATTCATGAAAGACTGAATAACACAGGTTTCTGATAATTAAAATCAATTTCCTTTCACATAGGAGGGGCAACAATGGAAGTTTCAAGCACTTTGCCAAGGCCACCTGCACAGCCCCACAAGATGTCATGTGATGGTAGCCCTAAACCTGCTCCTGTTCTCTGTCCCCACATCAGTAAAATGTGCTCACTCCACTGATGACATAATGCTAAATGTGAAGATTATTGCTAAATGTGAAGAAGACTTGTCTCTGCTCTAGGGCACTCTGTAGACTTTGCTTGAACCTGTACAAGGGAGTGGATGGGCAATGAACACACAGAAACTTCAAGGCCCAAATCCTACCATAAAGTTTTGGGAGTTGTTTGGTTGCATAAGATTCAAGCTGTGATTGACCAGAAGCAAAGCTTCTTGTTGTTTAGTCACAAAGTCCTGTCCGACTCTTTGCAACCCTATGGACTATAGCCCTCCAAGTGCCTCTGTCCATGGCAATTTTCCAGGCAAGAGTACTGGAGTGGGTTGTCATTTCCTTCTCCAGGGGATCTTCCTGACCTAGGAACTGACCCATGTCTCCTGCACAAGAGGCATCTCCTGCACTGCAGGTGGATTCTTTTATCACTGAGCCATCTGAGCAATACACAAGTCTATCCAACCCCTAAAAGTGGTCAAAGGATATAAGCATTTGTAGGTATTTGGAGTTTGGGGGGCTTTGGAGAAATTTTATTCCCTATCTGGCTCAGCACTTCCATTCCTTATACCACTTGTTAAAGAAAGGGCATGTATTTGATGGGAGATCAGAATAACAAGTGGCCTTTGAGAAAGCAAAAAGACTGGTGAGGCAGATTAAAGCTCTGGGCATCTTCCAAGAAGGGATGCCATTTGAGTTCAGTTAGATGTGTCTATGGGCTTCCCTGGTGGCTCAGACTGTTAAGAATCTGCCTACAATGCAGGAGACCTGGGTTTGATCCCTGAGTTGGTACGTCTGGAGGAGGGAATGGCAACCCCTTCTAGTATTCTTGCCCAGAGAATCCCGAGGGACAGAGGAGCTTGGTGGGCTGCAGTCCATGGGGTGCAAAGACTAAGCACAGCACACAGCACAGACATGTCTATAACTTTGGAAGCTGTGGGTTGGGCACTGTGGCAGAGACAACAGAAGGAGAAAGTACCCCTAGGTTTGGCTCCAGCTCTGGAAAGGGGCAGAAACCTGATAGACCCCCACAGAGCAATAGCTCCTAGGAGTTATACACAGTGTTCCTTCATGTAGAGCTTCCCACAGGGTAATAGCATCTCACAGTGAGAACTCCCTTTCCTATCAAGAGGCAAATTGAGAATATACTCCATTGACCCACTTCTGCCATGGCTGAAACTCCTTCTTTAACTACAAGCCATACCTATTTGTAGCAGAGGAGCACCATAACTGCCAGCCTGCTTTCTCTAGGAATGCATGTGCTGCTAGGCTGGGTTGAGTATGTAGATTCTCCAACCCCATGCTTATTTCTGTGGCAGGTAAGAAGGCAGTGGGAGAAACTTCCACTGATGCCTAGAAACAGGAAAAAACTGCAGCAGTCAGCGAGCTAACCTCACAGTGGTTTGGCTGGTGATCCCTTACTGAAAGTTGGGCTGTTCTAAAGGGATTAACCTTATGGATTGGACAATGGGAAGCTGAGAGATGGGTGATCATGAGAAAGCCCTTGTAGGATCAAGGATTGAAACATTCAGGTTTGCCTGCAAAAGCCTGAGGCAATCTTTGCTGTTTTCCATATCCTGGCTCACAAGGTACTGGAAGTTAGGAAGCTGATGACCTAGTCCAGGCACAAATTCTAATGACTGGCTTTTCAGTAGATATCTTTATCTACTCTGGCTTGGATACATCACTGGGGAAGATGGCTTATTGTCAAGGATGCCAGAGTATCCTTCAAATACAGTGAATTTGTTAATGCAGCAATAGCGTGTCTGATGTATTGTAAAAAACATCTAAGGTGACTACCAAAGGAGTCTGGGGCCATCCACTAGAGTGCCAACCAGACTGGCAAATTGACTATTTTGGCTCCTGCTCTATATGGAAATGTTCTAAATATGCCCTGGGTTGTGTGGACACAGCAATCTAGTGCACTGGATTGGGGATCCTTGCCAAAGCACTCAATGCCATAAAGCCATGAAAGTCATGGAGAATAGCTATTACCCAACTCTCACTGTGGATCCATGTGTTATGCTTCAGATTCTCATGGCTGGGGAAGGAGTTATCTATTGGAATTTGCAATAAGACATCCACCAGCCTGGGTAAGTTACTTTGTACCTATGGGTTAAGGGGAACTACTCAGTCTCTGCTGCTGCTGCTGCTGCTGCTGCTAAGTCGCTTCAGTCGTGTCTGACTCTGTGTGACCCCATAGATGGCAGTCCACCAGGCTCCCCCGTCCCTGGGATTCTCCAGGCAAGAACACTGGAGTGGGTTGCCATTTCCTTCTCCAATACATGAAAGTGAAAAGTCAAAGTGAAGTCACTCAGTCGTGTCCTACTCTTAGCGACCTCATGGACCGCAGCCTACCAGGCTCCATGGGATTTTCCAGGCAAGAGTACTGGAGTGGGTCACCATTGCCTTCTCAGACTCAGTCTCTACTGGGATCCTATTGTCCTGTCCCAAGCTGGACCCATTGAAATGTACTGTACTTGGAATGAAACATATAACATCAAGAGAGAGGAGCAAGTGAGTGTCCACACTTGGCACATTCTGTCCCCAGTCCATCTCCTTATGCCTGATGGTGTTGCCTCTCTTGGACAACATGTTCAGTATGCACAGCCAGGTCAAGCCCCTAAAGCTACCGTCCTTCCTCTCCTCAAGGCCAGATGGATGCCTTGTCTTCTCCACTGGTGTGAACATTTCAGTTCAGTTCAGTTCAGTCACTCAGTCGTGTTGGACTCTTTGAGACCCCATGAATCACAGCACGCCAGGCCTCCCTGTCCATCACCAACTCCTGGAGTTCACTCAAACTCATGTCCATCGAGTCGGTGATGCCATCCAGCCATCTCATCCTCTGTCGTCCCCTTTTCCTCCTGCCCCTAATCCCTCCCAGCATCAGAGTCTTTTCCAATGAGTCAACTCTTTGCATGAGGTGGCCAAAGTATTGGACTTTCAGCTTTAGCATCAGTCCTTCCAATGAACACCCAGGACTGGTCTCCTTTAGAATGGACTGGTTGGATCTCCTTGCAGTCCAAGGAACTCCAAAGAGTCTTCTCCAACACCACAGTTCAAAAGCATCAATTCTTCGGCACTCAGCTTTCATCACAATCCAACTCTCACATCCATACATGACCACAGGAAAAACCATAGCTTTGACTAGACAGACCTTTGTTGGCAAAGTAATGTCTCTGCTTTTGAATATGCTATCTAGGTTGGTCATAATTTTCCTCCCAAGGAGTAAGCACCTTTTAATTTCGTGGCTGCAATCACCATCTGCAGTGATTTTGGAGCCCCCCAAAATAAAGTCTGATAGTGTTTTCACTGTTTCCCCATCTATTTCCCATGAAGTGATGGGACCAGATGCCATGATCTTAGTTTTCTGAATGTTGAGCTTTAAGCCAACTTTTTGACTCTCCTTTTTCAGTTTTATCAAGAGGCTTTTTAGTTCCTCTTCACTTTCTGCCATAAGGATGGTGTCATCTGCATATCTGAGGTTATCGATATTTCTCCTGGAAATCTTGATTCCAGCTTGTTCTTCTTCCAGCCCAGCATTTCTCATGATGTACTCTGTATATAAGTTAAATAAGCAGGTGTGATCATTTAGCCACTGTCTTTTCCCCCTCCATTGGCCTGAAAGATATCATAGCACCTACAGAAGTCCTTATTAAAGTCACCCAGAAAGCCTTATATAAGTTAACAAAGCCTGTTGTTACTGAACACTGAAATATCTTTAATGAGAAAAGCTGTTCTCCTAAATAGGATGATTTGGGGCATTGTTCATGCATCACAAGTGTGCACTTGTTCCATTTTCTAAATAATATGTTGTATGCTCATACTTGATGAGTCTGCTAAAGTGTCATCTTTATTAAATCACATGGGGACAGGTGTGAACACACAGTGATCTGACCTCCAGCTAAAGGGATTTAATAAATCCAATCATGGGACTCTTGCAAAAAAAATATTACTTACTTTGAGAATCATTATCTTATTTTGAGTTTTCTCCTGCATGTGCCTATACTATTGCTGTGGTTTCTGCATCCATGCAGCCAGATAACCATCAAAGGAGCCACCTTCATGCCAGTGAAATTTCTTGCTGACAGCTCAGAGCACACTGAGGAAGACTGGGCATGTGAGATTGTAAGAGCTGGTCATGAGGGATGTAGTATTGGAGGAGGCAATCAAGAAGACAAGACCACTGGTTGACCCTCAAGCTGAAAACAGGCAATTAGAGGCTCCTTACCAGCTCCCCTGTCCTTGGAATGTTGGTTTTGTCCATTGTTCCCATAACTAGAACCATTACAAAGATGTAGCCTTGAGAGAAAATTCTATTTCAAAATTAGGCCATACAGACAGTTCTCACAAATTAGAACTTCTACATAACTTTTGTGGGGCATGCAGTTGAACCCACAACCATATGATGTCCTATGTATCAGTTTCATTTGTACCATATTTGTAATCCTCTTTGTTCAGTTCAGTTTGATTCAGTCTCTCAGTTGTGTCTGACTCTTCGCAACCCCATAAACTGCAGTACACCAGGCTTCTCTGTCCATCACCAACTCCTGGAGCTTACTCAAACTCATGTCCATTGTGCTGGTGATGTAATACTCTAGTATACAAAATAAAGTCTCTAATTTCCTGCAGTTGGCAACGTAAGAGGGTTTATCTTGCTCATGCTCAATTGCTGTTGTGTCCGACTCCTTTGTGACCCTACAGTCTGTAGCCTGCCAGGCTCCTCTGTCCATGGAATTTTCCAGGCACAAATACTGGAATAGGTTGCCATTTCCTCCTCCAGGGAATTTTCCTGATCCAGGGATCAAACCCATGTCTCTTTTGTCTCCTGCATTTGATGGCTGATTCTTTACCACTGAGCCATTTGAGAAGTCCTAAGAGGGTTTATAGACACAAATAAATATATCATGTGTGCCCAAATGCAAGGTAAGTGTTTTTTTCTTCTGCAAAGATTATTTAATATAGCCAGTCAGTGATAATATTGTTTAAAACACTGTCTGGATTTATAGAATGATCATTGGGAAGATGTAGTGAGATTCTGAATATGAGCCGTTAGGTGAATAGGAGGGTCATTTTTCACATGATAGAAGGTAGGAGAGAGGAAGGCTTAGGGCTTGGTAACCTACTCCAGTATTCTTGCCTGGAGAATCCCATGGACAGAGGAGTCTGGTAAGCTACAGTCTGTAGGATCACAGAGTCAGACACAACTAAAGCAACTTAACACATGTGCACGCACGCATGCACACACACACACACACACACACACACACACACACACACAAGACAGGTTGGGCAAGTTAAATTTGAGATACATACTAAGCATTATATTAATGAGGAATACACAAATGAAAGTCATTCAGTTGTGTCCAACTGTTTGCAATCCCATGGACTATACTATTCATAGAATTCTCTAGGCCAGAACATTGGAGTGGATAGCCTTTTGCTTCTCCAGGAGATCTTCCCAACCCAGGAATCAAACCCAGGTCTCCCTCATTGCAGGCAGATTCTTTACCAGCTGAGCCACAAGGGAAGCCCCAAAGAATTAATGCTTTTGAAATGTGGTGTTAGAGAAGA
The DNA here is from genome assembly GCF_032452875.1 of Bos javanicus. NCBI lineage: Eukaryota > Metazoa > Chordata > Mammalia > Artiodactyla > Bovidae > Bos > Bos javanicus. The sequence goes on from NC_083870.1 coordinate 41,117,064, forward strand.
TGCTTGAGAGTCCCTTGGACTGCAAGGAGATCCAACCAGTCAATCCTAAAGGAAATCAGTCCTGAATATTCATTGAAAGGACTGATGCTAAAGCTGAAACTCCAATACTTTGGCCACATGATGCAAAGAACTGACTCACTGAATAAGACCCTGATGCTGGGAAAGATTAAAGGTGGGAGGAGAAGGGGATGACAGAAGATGAGTTGTTGGATGGCATGGTGTTGGACATGAGTTTGAATAGGCTTTGGGAGTTGGTAATGGACAGGGAAGCTTGGCATGCTGCAGTCCATGGAGTCACAAAGAGTTAGACATGACTGAGCGACTGAACTGAACTGAGGCATTATATAGAGTTGGTACCTATATAGAGGAGAATTGGGTTCAGAGTGAAGGTGTTATCTGGAGAAATAAACATGCAGTCATCAACACATAATTAAATATGTATGCACATGACTGTGGTGCTGTGATACAATAAAAAAATATGTAGTTGATCTGTATCCCCCATTCTTGGCATAGAACTGCTAAAACTCTTGGAGTTTCCTGAGTGATAGTGGTGAGAGGAACATTTTTTGTAAATTTAAAATAATTCTGTTTTAACCACACTTGAGCATACGCTAAGGAAGTGACTCAGAGAATAGAGGCTAGTTGCCAGAAGAACAATCAGACAATGCAACTAGGGGGTTTGAAATGTTATCCTCACCCAATTTCCTCTGGGAAAGGGAGAGGGGGACAAAATATTGACTTAATCACCAGTACCTAATAATTTAATCAACCATGCCTATGTAATGGGCCTCCATAAATCCCCTCAACAATGGGTTTTGAAGAGCTTCTGTGTTGGTGACCACATGGAGGTGCTGGTAGGGTGACATACCCAAAGGGCCATGGAAGCTCTGTGTCCCTTCTCTGTACCTCGTGCTATGCACCTCTTCATTTGATTATTTCTCTATAATAAACAAATCTAAGGAAATTTTACTCTGAGTTCTAAGAGCTTAGAAAATTATCAAAGCAGAGGAAGAGGTCATGGGAAATGTCAATTTATGACTGGTTCTCAAAGGTACGGAAATAGCAGACTTGCCAGCAACATCTGAAATGGGGAATCTCTTGGGACTGAGCCTTTAACCTGTGGGTTTTGCACTAATTCTGAATATTTAGTTTTAATGAATTAAATTGTAGGGCAATAAATTAGTATCCACAGAGAATTGGAGAGAATTTCTTGATGTGGAAAACCCAAACATTTGGTGTCAGAAGTGTCCTGTGAGTAGAGGGGACCCATTTTATCTTTTAATGAAGCTGCAAGTGATCATCAAGGGAGTGAGTGTAGACAGAAGGCTGGGATAGGGAGTGGTAAGGAGCAAACCCTGAAACACTCTGAAGTCCAGTTGGGGAGATGATTAAAAATGAAGCAACAAGAAAATGTCCATCATCTTCAGTTCTCAAGTCAATTCAGTTACAGAAATTTTTGTCAATTTATGATTCTATTACTCAAAAATTTATCTCAAACCCCAAATATCAACTTATATAATACTCAAAATATTGTTGCATCCCTCATTCTGTGGATTTTGTGTCTTTCTTTACTGTTATACTACTTGCACAAAACAGTATAGTATAGCTCTCCCTTCCTGCCTTACATCTTGATGTTCCCTTTCCTTCCTTACTAATGAATGTTTAACATAGTATTTTTTTCCAGAATAGGCTACTTTCATCTGCTTTAATATATCATTTCTCCTCAATGATTTTCTTATTGGTGTCCGTGAACTTATTTGCCACCTTTTGATCAACAGAAGCTTCTTCTCTTGCTATCTTGACATTTGTTTAAAGCCAAATCTCTTTCTATAATTATCAAACCATACTTTGTTGGTCTTAAATCCCCCAGCTTTAGATACTTCACTTTTTTTTTGCTTTAAGTTGCCATTTAATAACTTCATTTTTTCCCCCTCAGATTATAGTAGGATCTACAGGTAGGCCTTTTTTATCCTATTCAGTTCAGTCGCTCAGTCGTGCCCAACTCTTTGCGACCCCATGAATCACAGCATGCCAGGCCACCCGTCCATCACCAACTCCGGGAATTCACTCAAACTCATGTCCATCCAGCCATCTCATCCTCTGTTGTCCCCTTCTCCTCCTGCCCCCAATCTCTCCCAGCATCAGAGTATTTTCCAGTGAGTCAATTCTTTGCATGAGGTGGCCAAAGTATTGGAGTTTCAGCTTCAGCAACATTCCTTCCAAAGAAATCCCAGGGCTGATCTCCTTTAGAATGGACTGGTTGGATCTCCTTGCAGTCCAAGAGACTCCCAAGAGTCTCCTCCAACACCACAGTTTGAAAGCGTCAATTCTTCTGTGCTCAGCTTTCATCACAGTCCAACTCTCACATCCATACATGACCACTGGAAAAATAATAGCCTTGACTAGACGGACATTTATTGGCAAAGTAATGTCTATGCTTTTGAATATGCTATCTAGGTTGATCATAACTTTCCTTCCAAGGAGTAAGCACCTTTTAATTTCATGGCTGCAATCACCATCTGCAGTGATTTTGGAGCCCCCAAAAATAAAGTCTGATACTGTTTCCACTGTTTCCCCATCTATTTCCCATGGAGTGATGGGACCAGATATCACGATCTTCGTTTTCTGAATGTTGAGCTTTAAGCCAACTTTTTGACTCTCCTCTTTTACTTTCATCAAGAGGCTTTTTAGTTCCTCTTCACTTTCTGCCATAAGGGTGGTGTCATCTGCATATCTGAGGTTATTGATATTTCTCCCAGCTATCTTGATTCCAGCTTGTGCTTCTTCCAGCCCAGCATTTCTCATGATGTACTCTGCATAAAGTTAAATAAGCAGGGTGACAATATACAACCTTGACATACTCCTTTTCCTATTTGGAACCAGTCTGTTGTTCCACGTCCAGTTCTAACTGTTGCTTCCTGACCTGCATATAGGTTTCTCAAGAGGCAGGTCAGGTGGTCTGGTATTCCCATCACTTTCAGAATTTTCCACAGTTTCTTGTGATCCACACAGTCAAAGGCTTTGGCATAGTCAATAAAGCAGAAATAGATGTTTTTCTGGAACTCCCTTGCTTTTTCCATGATCCAGTGGATGTTGGCAATTTGATCTCTGGTTCCTCTGCCTTTTCTAAAACCAGCTTGAACATCTGGAAGTTCACGGTTCATGTATTGCTTAAGCCTGGCTTGGAGAATTTTGAGCATTACTTTATCCTGTACCCACACAGAAACTGCATTTTCAATATATGATTAAAAGTTATTTGTCAAAAAAATATGCAAGGTTTTCAGACCTGCATCCTCTACTGGTGTAGCTGTAGGGACAGCTTCTCAAATTTCCTTTTCTTTATTTTTATCCATGGTTCTTAGGCTGGACTCATTTGTCTTAAACTGGTGGACAACCACAGCTGTAAATCTCAATCTACAGTACAAATCAATCAGCTTTTCTTTTAACATCATGATTCTTCTCATCTTATTGGGAGCATTTCCAGCATCACTCGTGGTACTTCGTAAAGAGCCCGTGGTGTAACTCAAGGTTTCCAGTATTACACTAAACACAATGAAAAGTACACAAAAACTACAAGAGATCTATTTTTACTGATATTCAATTTGCTGAAGAAACAAACTGCTCACATGGAGATGATTAGTGTTACACAGTGTTTTAACTAAATACTTGCAACACTCGAGCTCACTACGATAGCAACAGGAGGTGGCCACAAAATTACTACAGTGGTTCAGTGTGCAATACAGTTAATTTTGTGATGTCATGTTTAACACTGCATCTTTACATTTGTTATATTTTCTCTTGACAGAGAATGGCACCCTTTATAGTCTATAAGTATGTGTGTAATTCTGACAAATTGTAAAGTTTTATAATAGGTGTGTGTATATCCTATGGTTGCTGCTGCTAAGTCGCTTCAGTCGTGTCCGACTCTGTGCAACCCCATAGACCCCAGAGAGCCCATCAGGCTCTCCGGTTCCTAGGATTCTCCAGGCAAGAACACTGGAGTGGGTTGCCATTTCCTTCTCCAATGCAGGAGAGTGAAAAGTGAAAGTGAAGTTGCTCAGTCGTGTCTGACTCTTAGTGAGCCCATGGACTGCAGCCTACCAGGCTCCACCATCCATGGGATTTTCCAGGCAAGAGTACTGGAGTGGGGTGCCATCGCCTTCTCTGTATCCTATGGTAACAAATAATAAAATAGACACTACCTACATATATTTTATGCATTGATGACACATCTAGCTTTTCCTTATTGTTTATATTTCTAGATTATTCAGTTTATCTGCAAGTCTTTTCAAACTGTCACAATTCTCCAAAAATTTTCTAACATATTTATTGAAAAATATCCACAAATAAATGGATCCATGAAGGTTCAAATCCATGTTTTTCAAAGGTCAACTGTACTTAAAAATAATTTTTTTTCCATTCAAAGTGTTATTTTAACAGACAACAGGGATCAGATAATCTAAATCTCTTATTATTTTAAAAATGAATCCTACAATATTGCTGACTTATTTGTAATCTTATCCAGAAGTCCATGGCAAGATATTCTAGATCAGTCAAATGTACAGGCATATATCATTATAAAGAAAACAAAAAGCTTGCTGAAGCATGAAAGAGGTGATTGCTGCTGCTGCTGCTAAGTCGCTTCAGTCGTGTCTGACTCTGTGTGACCCCATAGACCCCATAGAGCCCACCAGGCTCCCCCGTCCCTGGGATTCTCCAGGCAAGAACACTGGAGTGGGTTGCCATTTCCTTCTCCAATGCATGAAAGTGAAAAGTAAAAGTGAAGTCGCTCAGTCGTGTCCGACCCTCAGCGACCCCATGGACTGCAGCCTACCAGGATCCTCCATCCATGGGATTTTCCAGGCAAGAGTACTGGAGTGGGGTGCCATTGCCTTCTCCGGAAAGAGGTGATTAGGATACATGAAAAGGCACTAGGGTTGTGCAAGCACAGAAGAAAGAGCATATGAAGGTACAGAGAGACAGCAGTCGTATGCAAGTCAAAGAGAGAGACCTCAGGATAAAGTCTTGGGCATTTAGCCTCCAGAACTGTGAGAAATAAATTTCTGTCTTTTAAGCCACTCGGTCTTTGGTATTTTATTATGGCAGCCCTAGAAAACTAATAGACTAATAAAGATTTTTTGAATATGTAGTCACAAGTTCTCAAGAATTACAAAGAAAAAAGATGTGCTTAACATTAAAACCATATCAAATATAATTAAATTTGTGATGATTTAGAAGCAATTTTAGACATCAAAAAATCTAACGTTATTATCATAAGGATGAATTGTTACTATATTTCAGAAGTAATGCTATTTGAGAGTGTTCCCCAAAAGATTGTAAAATACAACAGATTTTTTTTTTTACTTGTTACTTTATTTTAAAATATTGAGTCTGAAAGAAAGCAATTAAAATAACCACCTTGCTATGAATGATTTGACAATAAATTCTAATGATAAATTTCACTTACTATTAGATAAGAAAAATGCAGTATAAAGTATTGAAAATTTTTGATAAACTATATTAATTTTCCTTATTGAATATTTTAGATATAAAGCAAATTTGTATTTGATAACATCATAGAAGGCATACTGTATGATTATTATTTTCCTAATTTCATCTGTGGATAATAGCAGAGACTGTATAAATGAAATTTTTAATTTTCTGTTCTTATTAACTTTGTATAAAATTTTGTACAGTTTTCAGAATATAAAAAAACTATTACAACTGCTCCTGTCTCTCACCTCAATCTCATTTCTTTCTCTTTCTTGGTGCTTCCTTGGAAATTTCCTCAAGGAATTCCTTATTTTTTTTAGGGGTCAATTTAATGTGTTATGTTTTCTAAAAATTTTTAAAGTGAAACATTTTTTCTCAAGGATTTTGTTTATGTTACTGTATTTGCCCAAGCAGAGTTTATTATATCTTTTCTGTGACTACTTTATATAATATCTTTATAGCACTTATCACATCCTGAAAATATGTATTTGCATTGTTGGCTTTTCTGTTCAATGTGATTGCCTCAGTTCTTAGCTCTGTGCATGGTTACTATAGTAAGAGCTTACTGAATTAAAGACTTGTTCAAAGAGAAAAAAATGTAGATTTTAATAAGGTAAATAAAGATGTTTACAATACTGTGCTATGTTTTGACTAACTTTTACTGAATATTTATAAAATACTCATAGAACAGTGTTTCGGATATAACCACATTGATGTATACAAAGAATGGCAAACTATGATGGGACAGAAGTGATGGAGGCAAGAGATCTGAAGAATGCTTTGTATGATCAGACAATAGACAAATGTATTATAAAAATTAAATAAAATGGGTTATCTCTTACTATCTAATAACAAGCTAACATTATGTATTGTATGCATGCAAAATATATCTGCTTATATAAATATACTATATTTACATAGACACATACATATGCATTTATACAAATTATATATGTATATACCATTTCTAGATAAATGCTCAGTTTTCAAACAAACTGTTAGAGAACAATTGGGAAAATGATTAATATTTCAGAAAAAATTATCTTGTAAAGGCACAAAAGTTGCACGTAGTTCATACTGTGGCTGTTCCTTTCTTTAGCTTCAGAAAGGTAATGTCACAGACAGATGGTGCAAAGTCTTAATTTGCAGTGATTATCAGAATCACAGAGACAATGAGCCAACTTAATAAACCTTCTTTAAAGAGCATTCATGTGTGAATTTGAGGATGTAAAGGCTAATTTACTGAAAAGAAAATGTAACAGTTAAATGAAAGAAAGTGCATAGTGAGTGGGTGTACACTGAATCACAGAGGAACATATGCTGTTAATCTAAGGAGAATTATACCCACCAAATAAAGTCTGTTTAGTTAGATATGAAGATAAATTCTTTCTTTCTCTGTCTAGTTGATTTCATGGGTATAAGCATTTACAATTGACAGACGTTACAGTTAAGGGTGGGAAGAACTGGGCTAAAAAGTGCAGGGGAAATTCATGTCTTCTTTTCTTTCATTGCGTCTAGACCTTCACATGTGAGATTATCTGTTGTGCAGTGGTTTCTATGTAGAAACCACTTGCAAATGAATGAAAATGTACCTTAAGTGACAATTTTGTTCACATCTTTCTTATTGTGTTGCTATTACTTATTTTTTTCTGAATAATTTTTTTCACCATTTCAGATTTAACCTAGTCCAAACCCAGAACTAGATATAACCTAGTAAGATAGATCTGAAAAGGAGTACTAAAGTTAATGCAAGTCTAAATTTATCATTATTCAACCAATGGAGTCAGAGATACTAAAGGACCAGCTAGAGTCATTCATAAGGTACACACACATTTTCTGACTTTTACTCCAGTACTTTACCCATCATAACATACCATTCATGGCAATACACTATATTCTTCATAATATCATGGAAGGAAGTGATAGTACAGAATCATACTTAAGTATGACTAATAAATATATTCCAAAAATGAAAACTAGGTCTCAAATCCATAGCAACCTTTCAGAAAGACAGAATATAGCTTTTTACACAATGATTTTTTGCTGGGGTCCAGCCCGGGTGGTTCCAGGGAATTCGAAGCAGGGACAGCGTCGGCGAACTGGATACAATAGCTTTAATTAAATATTAATTAGAGATATAAAGAGTAATAGAATAAGGATAGCTTAGCAGGAAAATTCAGTGGAGAAAAGAGGCTGAATAACTTGGTTTACGTGGAAAGCTAATAAAATTCCAAAATAAGGAATTTGCGTCATCCACGTAGGCCGCAGGCGTCCTCCCATTCTCCTGAAGGAGAGGAGACACTAAGGCTTCCCCAGTCAGATCTTAGAAGCCCAGGCATAATTAGAAGGCTTGACGAGCCTCCACGCTCAAGATGGGAATTCAGCCAGAAGGTGAGAGAAAGAACGACATGGGGAGACCAAGTTTCGGTGAACAAGGCCCGCACTTTATTTTCCAAAGTAGTTTTCATACCTTAAGTTGTGCATAGGGGATAATGGGGGAAGGGGTAGAGTCAGCAGTAATCCAGGTTTTCTTCCTGCAAACTTATCATGTGCAAAAGTTTAGGTGATTTACATCATCTTCTGGCCAGGGGGCCTGTCAACATTTTAAGATCCTTTCTTCAGAAAACTTATTCTTCTCTAAAAGTGATTATTCTAAAGTCAGGCGCCACCCTCCGAAAGCATTAGATAAAGCTGCATTCCTATAGGGCAAAGGTGTGGTGGGCTATAACAAGAAAAGAATTAACTCAAGGGTCCAAGGTTACGAACATTAAAGCTACTACTTACATTCCTATACACCAATTATATGAATCAATACACTGCCAGGGACACAGTAGGTAAGGGATATGGAAACTTAACAGCAAACATTGGCCCAACAAGTGAAAAACCCTTTACCAATACAATTTCTAATCAATCTTTTAACTGCTCAAAGGAATCTGTATTTAGACAGTTTAGAACATCTCATGCCTCTCACAGTAGTGAACTAAAACACTCTTGTCATGCCCAGGAACTTTATTAACTGGAGCTGTAAGTTAACTCTTTCTCAGAGAGAGAGATGGTGGTGGGGGACAGCCCCCTGTAAAGTCAGAGGTGTAGGTGAGAGCACAAAACAGTAAGTAGGCAGACTCTGGTTTTGGGGGTAGATGCTCGAGAATTTCCAGGGGTACTCCTGAGGCTCAATCCCGCCTTTGTGTATGCCGAGCCTCCTTCCTCATGACCTTTGCCATGGACAGAGTTCCTCACTCTGGCTCCTGGCAATTTTTATTATGACAAAATACATATAAAATGTACTAACATCCATTTTTAATAGTTCTATGGTATCAAGTACATTCCTATTGCTCTTCACCACCATCATCTCCAGAAATCTTTCATCTTGCAGAACTGAAAATCTATGCCATTAAATATTAACTGCTCATTCTGCCCTTCTCCAGTCCCTGGTAATCACTCTTCTATTTTCTAAGATTTGGCTGTTCTAGGTTTCTCATATAAGTAGAATCAGAAAATGTGTCTTTTTGTGAGTGGCTTATTTCACTAAACTTGTGGCATATGGTAGAATTTCCTTCCTTTTTAATGTTGAATAATGCTCTATAGTATGTATATACCATGTTTCACTTATTCATTCATCTCTTGATGGACACTTGAGTTGTTTCTATCTTTTAGCTATTATGAATAATGCTATTATGAACATAGGTGTACCATTTCTCTTAAAAATTATGCTTTTCATTCTTTTGGGTACATATCCAGAGTAGAATTGCTAGATCATATGGTAATTCTATTTTTAATTTTTGAAGAACTATTATACAGTTTTCCACAATTTTACATTGATATTAACAAGGTAAAAGTGTTCAATTTTTTCCACATCCTTACCAACACTTGCTATCTACAGTTTTTTGTTATTTTTTAATGGTTGTCATCCTAATGGGTGTGAGTGAATGTCTTTTTGTGATTTTGATTTGTATTTTCCTAATGTTCCAAAGGATAGCAAGAAGAGATAAGAAAGCCTTCTTCAACGATCAATGCAAAGAAATAGAGGAAAACAACAGAATGGGAAAGACTAGGGATCTCTTCAAGAAATCAGAGATACCAAAGGAACATTTCATGCAAAGACGAGCTCAATAAAGGACAGAAATGGTATGGACCTAACAGAAGCAGAAGATATTAAGAAGAGATGGCAAGAATACACAGAAGAACTGTACAAAAAAGATCTTCATGACCCAGATAATCATGATGGTGTTATCACTCACCTACAGCCAGACATCCTGGAATGTGAAGTCAAGTGGGCCTTAGAAAGCATCACTACAAACAAAGCTAGTAGAGGTGATGGAATTCCAGTTGAGCTATTCCAAATCCTGAAAGATGGTGCTGTGAAAGTGTTGCACTCGTTATGCCAGCAAATTTGGAAAACTCAGCAGTGGCCACAGGACTGGAAAAGGTCAGTTTTCATCCAATCCCAAAGAAAGGCAATGCCAAAGAATGCTCAAACTACCGCACAATTGCACTCATCTCACATGCTAGTGAAGTAATGCTCAAAATTCTCCAAGCCAGGCTTCAGCAATATGTGAACCGTGAACTTCCTGATGTTCAAGCTGGTTTTAGAAAAGGCAGAGGAACCAGAGATCAAAATGCCAACATCTGCTGGATCATAGAAAAAGCAAGAGAGTTCCAGAGAAACATCTATTTCTGCTTTATTGACTCTGCCACAGCCTTTGACTGTGTGGATCACAATAAACTGTGGAAAATTCTGAAAGAGATGGGAATACCAGACCACCTGATCTGCCTCTTGAGAAATGTGTATGCAGGTCAGAAAGCAACAGTTAGAACCGGACATGGAACAACAGAGTGGTTCGAAATAGGAAAAGGAGTTCATCAAGGCTGTATATTGTCACCCTGTTTATTTAACTTATATGCAGAGTACATCATGAGAAATGCTGGACTGGAAGAAACACAAACTGGAATCAAGATTGCCGGGAGAAATATCAATAACCTCAGATATGCAGATGACACCACCCTTATGGCAGAAAGTGAAGAGGAACTCAAAAGCCTCTTGATGAAAGTGAAAGTGGAGAGTCAAAAAGTTGGCTTAAAGCTCAACATTCAGAAAACGAAGATCATGGCATCTGATCCCACCACTTCATGGGAAATAGATGGGAAAACAGTGGAAACAGTGTCAGACTTTATTTTTCTGGGCTCCAAAATCACTGCAGATGGTGACTGCAGCCATTAAATTAAAAGACGCTTACTCCTTGGAAGGAAAGTTATGACCAATCTAGATAGCATATTCAAAAGCAGAGACGTTACTTTGCCAACAAAGGTTGATCTAGTCAAGGCTATGGTTTTTCCTGCAGTCATGTGTGGATGTGAGAGTTGGACTGTGATGAAGGCTGAGCACCGAAGAATTGATGCTTTTGAACTGTGGTGTTGGAGAAGACTCTTGAGAGTCCCTTGGACTGCAAGGAGATCCAACCAGTCCATTCTGAAGGAGATCAGCCCTGGGATTTCTTTGGAAGGAATGATGTTAAAACTGAAACTCCAGTAGTTTGGCCACCTCATGGAAGAGTTGACTTATTGGAAAAGACTCTAATGGTGGGAGGGATTGGGGGCAGGAGGAGAAGGGGACCACAGAGGCTGAGATGGCTGGATGGCATCACTGACTCGATGGACGTGAGCCTGAGTGAACTCCGGGAGTTGGTGATGGACAGGGAGGCATGGCATGCTGCGATTCATGGGGTCGCAAAGAGTTGGACACGACTGAGTGACTGATCTGATCTGAATGATTAGTAATATTAAACATCTGTTCATGTGGTTATGGGCCACTTGTATACCTTTGGAGAAATGTCTATTCAAGTCCATTGCTGATTTATAACTAAAATTGTTTGGGCTTTTTGTTTGTTTGTTTAGTTTTAAGAGTTACTATACACTCTCAGGGAGAAGGAAATGGCAACCCACTCCAGTATTCTTGCCTGGAGAATCCCTTAGATGGAAGAGCCTGGTGGGCTGCCGTCTATGGGGCCGCACAGAGTCAGACATGACTGAAGCAACTTAGCAGCAGCATCAGCAGCATACATTCTAGAGTTTCTATACAGTCTATGTACTCTATACATACATTCTATACAATCTATTTATCACTTAGATATACAATTTGCAAATCTTTTCTCCCTTTCTGTAAATTGTCTTTTTATCCTACTGATGATCTCTTTAGAGGCACCAAAGTTTTTAATTTTCACAAAGTCCAATTTGTCTAATTTGTCTTTTGCAACTTCTGCACTTGGTATCACATCCAATAAATCATTTCCCATTTCAATGTTGTGAAGTTTTTCCCCTATGTTTCCTTCTAAAGGACTTCCCTGGAGGCTCAGATGGTAAAGAATCTGCCTGTAATGCAGGAGACCCAGGTTTGATCCCTGGGTTGAGAAAGTCCCCTGAAGAAAGGAATAGTTTTAGCTCTTACATTTAGATCTTAAAACAATTTTGAGTTACTTTTTGTATACAGTGTTAAGGGTCTAAATTCATTCCTTGGCATGTGGATAGACAGTTTTCTGACCATCATTTCTTGAAAAGGCTTTTCTTTCTTCACTGAATAGTTTTGACAAACTTGTTGAAAAACAATTATACTGTACTCTTTAAATATCTTAAATTTGATTGTAGAATAAGATGATTTGTATATGTGTCACCTTTATATACAGAGATTTTTTTTCTTGATAACCCTTAATGGATTTTTAAACTGTTGAGATATAGTTGAATAATACATTTTAGTCTCTGGTTACAGCAATTTTATGAGCTAATGTAAACTATTTTTATACTCAAGTTCATTTCTGTTCTTTTTCACATATTTTTATATATTTGCACATAGGTGGTATAAGAATCAATTTCACGAGACCCACACAAAAGACATAAAACTATTCAAATACCATGTATTTATGCATTTATTCATTCTTTAAGTATTGATATACTCAAGTATCTATTATTGATGACAAAGCATTGTAAGAGGTCCTGAGGTTGCAATGACAAAGATACCAGGCTTTGTTTCTTACAGCCACATTACATAAAAATAAGTAAAGAGTCTATGAAGTCATAGGACTTTTTATTAAGAGACACAGGAAGAGTGTAGAAAACACCCTTAGCTTAGGGAAAGAATATCAGGGAATTATTAGAGGAAAATGGCCTGCATGAGACACAGTATATTGGACTATACACAGATCAGGGAATTATCAGAGGAAAACGGCCTGAGCTGGACACAGTATATTGGATTATACACGTGCATACATATGTACTACATTGTGTATTTGTGTATATACATATATATATACATAAACACACACACACATATAGTAATGCAATATAATTATATATGCACAAATGTATCATATATAATGCTATATATGTGTATACATATTTAAAATATATGTAATTTTAAATTTATATAATCTATAAAATATATAATAGATTTAAAAATACATAATTAATTCTGTCTATTGAAAATACTTCTTATATTTATATGAGAACAGGCCAGGCACATATAAACTATCCCACCATAATAGACATCCCCTAAGTTGCTTAAAATAATTTATAAAATTTGTTTTAAAAACTGCCCAAAATTGCTTACCTATAAATCAAAGTCTCCTTCTTATAATATGCTTCAAATTTCAATTCTTTACACTACAGACTATTATTCTCCTTATAAGAGTAAAAAGAGCTCTGCACTAAAAAGATAGATCTAGCCTTCCCATTAAAGATAAGTCTTCTTTTGGAAGCACATCAAGAAAACAGATTCCAAACAAGACTGTCCATGTCAGGCAAAACACCTACACTACACCCTTAATAGATACCTCTTGCTAAAGCTATCATCTTATAAGCTTTAAAGGCAGTGGCATAAAAAGCAGAGGTTTGTGATCTAGGTCCATTAGATAAACTGTTGGAATGGGAACTTCAGTCTCTGAGCGTTTGATGTAGACCAACAAAATACAGGTGTCGGTTTCTTCCAGCAAATTAAAGCTGCCTTCTTTTTTTTAAATTTTCAACCAACAGATAATCCATTTTTGGACTTTCTTAGGCAACGTAGAGCAAACCCGACGTTGTGATTACAAGTTCCCCTTATAATGCTCCTCAAACATAAACTGCTATTCTATGTGAATGTCTTTCATAAGACAGACCTAAGTGAATCTTGTTGGTGTGTTGTGCTGTGTGATGACCTTACTGAGGACACTCTGGAGGTCACCTGATGGTGAACATAGATATACCAAAGTACTCTACCCCTTGGCCTTTCAGATTTAGTATAAAGAAAATTTAAGAGAAATTTCAGACTGAAGTCAACAAAAGCTATGCATTTTCTTAGCAGGGAGAATTAGCCAGGATGGCATTATCATAATGACACTATTTAGCTTTGTTTCAGTTCCACTTAACCAACTCTTATAAGAAAATTCACCTTATTATACTATTTAACAAATATATCCTAAGGAAATCATGAAAATAGATGATTGCTTTTTGCATTTATATAACAAAATGATTTAAACTTGAAATGCAGCAGAATAAAAAATTTTAATAAGATTTGCAGACATTAATAAGTGAATGCTTTCAAAATCTACTGAATTAAGCTTATTCTTCAAAAATTACTGAGTTTAAGTAGATGCTTAAATGGAGCCATATACAAAAGTACAGCTTATAATGATGTATGAGAAAAATGAAGTAGATAGAAAGTTGTACCCTGTTTAGCAATTATTCTTCATTATGAGGGTCATGTTCAAATTAAAACCTCCATCTGTCTCTTGTTCCCCAGTCAGTTTTCTTTTTCCTTCCTCCTTCTGTCCCTCATGCTTTTCCTTTCTAATTTTTTCCATCTCTCCCCTTTTCTGTTCTTTTGGGAACATTATTGAAAAGAATCTAGGTCCCCAGCAGGGCACTTCACTAGAAAATGTAAACAAACTTTCTGCAATTCAGAGATTTAGAGTTTCTATTAATGCACTGTGACACTTGAAGCACATTCAGCTGTCCTTAAAAATCAAAGAAAACACTATTTTTTAAAGACATGAATGCTATCCTTTACTGTCCAATAATGTTTAATAAGACTTGACAAGTACTCTTAGAATTTAGCCTATGTATGCCTCTAGTGACAGGATACTAAAAAAAATGGAGGGGAATCATTATATTAGGGAATTAAAGATACATCTATAGTTTGATTATAAAAATATTTTTTTGCTTAAAAGCACATTTTAATCCTCATTGTGGAAATCAGTATCCAAAAACTTTGAACAGAGTTCTGACTTTCCCTTCTTTCTGTTTTTGTTTTTTTTTTTTTTGATCCTAGGCAATGGCATCCATCTATCACAGCAAAATTCAAAATTTTAGGTAACATAAAACTATGAAACTCCCTAACTTCCCAGAAATGAATCAAATTGATTTATAAATTTGTTTGTAAAATGCCTCCTCAATCCTTCTCCTTATCAGCCCCTGAGACTATCAATATCACTCACCTAGGATTATTGTTGATACTTTTTATTTGTCAGCAGTCCTCTCTATTCTCTTCTTTAGTCAGTCCACTTTCCATACAGCCAGAGTTTAATTTCTAAAGCAAAGATTAAATTATGTAGCCACCTAGCTTAAAAAAATACAACAACTTTCAGATGGATGAATTCAGTCTAAATCTGAGAGTTTCAGTTCAGTCATTCAGTCATGCCCAACTCTTTGCAATCCCATGGACTGCAGCATGCCAGGCTTCCCTGTCCATCACCACCTCCCAGGGCTTACTCAAACTCGTCCATTGAGTCGGTGATGCCATCCAACCATCTCATCCTCTGTTGTTCCCTTCTCCTTCTGCCTTCAATCTTTCCTAGCATCAGGGTCTTTTCCAATGGGTCAGTTCTTCTCATCTGGTGGCCAAAGTATTGGAGTTTCAGCTGCAACATCAGTCCTTCCAATGAATATTCAGGACTGATTTCCTTTAGGATTGACAGGTTGGATCTCCTGTAGTCCAAGAGATTCTCAAGAGTCTTCTCCAACACCACAGTTCAAAAGCATCAATTCTTTGGTGCTCGTCTTTCTTTCTAGTCCAACTCTCACATCCATACATGACTACTGGATAAATCAGAGCTTTGACTAGATGGACCTTTGCTGTCAAAGTAATGTCTCTGCTTTTTAATATGCTGTCTATTTTGTCATAGCTTTTCTTCCAAGGCCTTCCCTGGTGCCTCAGAGGGAAAAGCATCTGCCCTCAATGCAGGAAACCTGGGTTCGATCCCTGGGTCAGGAAGATCCCCTGGAGATGGAGATGGCAACCCACTCCGGTACTTTTGCCTGGAAAATCCCATGGATGGAGAAGCCTGATAGGCTTCATAGGGGTCCAAAGAGTCCGACACGATTGAGCAACTTCACTTTCACTTTCTTCCAAGGAGCAAGCATCTTTTAATTTCATGGCTGCAGTCACTATCTGCAGTGATTTTGGAGCCCCCAAAATAAAGTCTCTCACTATTTCCATTGTTTCCCCATCTATTTGCCTTGAAGTGATGGGACTGGATGCCATGATCTTAGTTTTCTGAATGTTGAGCTTTAAGCCAACTTTTTCACTCTCCTCTTTCACTTTCATCAAGGGGCTCTTTAGTTTTTCTTTGCTTTCTGCCATAAGGGTGGTGTCATCTGCATTTCTGAGGTTATTGATATTTCTCCTGAAAATCTTGATTCCAGCTTGTACTTCATCCATCCCAGCATTTCACATTAATGTACTCTGTATAGTAGTTAAATAGTAAAGTGAAAGTCACTCAGTCGTGTCCAATTCTTTGCAACCCTATAAACTATACAGTCCATGGAATTCTCCAGGCCAGAATACTGGAATGGGTAGCCTTTCCCTTCTCCAGGGGATCTTCCCAACCCAGGGATCGAACCCAGGTCTCCCACATTGCAGGCAGATTCTTTACCAGTTTAGCCACAGGGAAGCCAAATAAGCAGGTGAAAATACACAGCCTTGACATACTCCTTTCCCTATGAGGAAACAGTCTGTTGTTCTATGTCCAGTTCTAACTATTGCTTCTTGACCTGCATACAGATTTCTCAGGAGGCAGGTAATGTGTTCTGGTATTCCCCATCTCTTTAAGAATTTTCCACAGTTTGTTGTGATCTACACAAAGACTGACGTAGTCAATAAAACAGAAGTATATGTTTTTCTGGAACTCTCTAAATCTGATGGTTTAGACCAGTTATATTCTCATCCCAGCTAAATTTACCATCTGGCTGCATATATTCATTATTTTAGACATAGGCAAAAAGCAGTGCTCTGAAGTATCTTGCTATTGGATGCCATTATACCTTTGGATATTTATATTTCTGTTTTTTTTTTTTTTTGGAATAGCCTTCTCCAACACTTTATCCTAAAGAAGATGTGATAATACCATGCTTTTAGTTCAGTTATTAACCCTACAGGGAATCCTTCTTCATGTCAGTTCATTTCTCACCACACCCCGTAGACAGCACTGATGCCTTTGTATTACAAGTATCTGTTTCTGTGAACGTGTTTGACAAAAGTTTAACTATCCTGACTTTTATTCTCTACACAAAAATTTCAAGGTCCTGTATTGAACTCAAAATCCACCAATTAAAAAATTAAATAAAATCCCAGGAGGAATATGTATTTTGTTGAAAGCCGTGTTATTCAAAATTAATAATTCATTAACTAAATAACCAATTAAATCAAATTCAGCCTCAAGTGGGCACTGAATTCTTATAGTGCAAATGGAATCACTAGGTAATAAAAAAGAATAATAATTTTCCATCTAGTTACAAATGTACTTTGAAAAAACATGTTGTTTAGAAAGCTATCTTACTCAATAGTAAAAATCCTAAAAGCTTGAATCTTTTATTGTATTTAAAAAAAAATCCCATCTTATTTATTTCAAGAATTAGCATTTTATTCTTATCTTAAGAGTTTAGGTCTTCAAGTTACCTTGTCTCTGATTTGTTTTCTTTTAAGTGCAGTCAAGGAATAAAAATAGCACAGACCCTGGGAGGGTTGTGGGGATACTGAGAGAAGAAGGCTGGGAGGAAGGAGGTGAAAAGTGGAGCATGAAAGGGACATCAAGAAATAGGATACACAATAATATGCTTCTCCCACCAGGCTCCTCTTTGCTGCTCCTGAGACTAGTTGCCCTGGGTCTGGAAGCTAAAGAGAGAGCCATACTGGAGAACAGAGACCATAACAATGCTTTTCACAGAGATAGCCAATATTTTTGTATTAGTATTTAACAAAATACTTTATAGTATGAGGATTTTATGGTATCTTTATTTTTTATAAAACTAGGAGGAAAGAGCTAAAATGTTCTCATGGCTTTTGGTGTAAATATGTATCTAATTTAACCTTTGGACATCCACGACCATTATGAATTTGTTCAGATAAGTTAGCAAACAGTACTGTCAATAAATCCAAACTTAAAAAGTAGAAAATTTCAAAGGATTATGTAGTAAGAACCTATATTTGTTTCACAGAATCTGATATTATTGCTAGAAGCAAGTTCAGACATAAATCAAGTGTCACTTCTTTATTTTACACAAAAGATATCAGGAAACTGAGTTCTGGAACCAATATACATATACTGAAAGTCACATAGTCAATTAGTTGTGGAACCAGTCCTTGAATCTTGATCTCATTTATTATCTACTTGTATTGTCCCACATTGGTCTATTTTTATTAGATAAGTGATGGATTATTCTTCCTTGTGTGTTTGTGTGTGTGTGTCTGTGTGTGCGCTCATATGCACACAAGCTCAGTCATGTCCAACTCTTTGCAACCCCTTGGACTATAGCCCACCAGGCTCCTCTGTCCATGGGATTTCCCAGGCAAGAATACTGGAGTAGGTTGCTATTTCCTACTCCAGGAGATCTTCCCAACCCAGGGATTGAACCCCAATCTCTTGTATCTCCTGTATTGGCAGGCAGATTCTTTACCATTAGGGCCACCAAACTTGCAAAACATGTCCCCCAGTTTCCTTTCCCCTTTCCTCCTAAGATCTGTCTAGGATTTGGTTCATTAACCGACAGGCTTCCTTTCCAATCTTTCAAATTAAATGTTTATAGTATCCTTCTCTAGTGCCTTTTAAATTTCCAAGCAAGTTTATGCCCCAGAACATGAAGCCTGATGACTTAAATCACACATACAGATTTAAAAAGCAATTTAGGTGGTATTAATATTTTTAGCCTAGATATCATATTAAAAAGCAGAGATATTACTTTGCCAACAAAGGTCCGTTTAGTCAAGGCTATAGTTTTTCCAGTGGTCATGTATGGATGTGAGAGTTGGACTGTGGAGAAAGCTGAGCACCAAAGAATTGATACTTTTGAACTGTGGTGTTGGAGAAGACTCCTGAGAGTCCCTTGGACTGCAAGGAGATCCAACCAGTCCATTCTAAAGGAGATCAGTCCTGGGTGTACATTGGAAGGACTGATGTTGAAACTGAAACTCCAATACTTTGGCCACCTCATGCGAAGAGTTGACTCATTGGAAAAGACCCTGATGCTGGGAGGGATTGGGGGTAGGAGGAGAAGGGGACAGCAGAGGATGAGATGGCTGGATGGCATCACTGACTCTACGGACAAGAGTTTGGGTAGACTCCAGGAGTTGGTGGTGGACAGGGAGGCCTGGCATGCTGCAATTCATGCTGTCTCAAAGAGTCAGACAAGACTGAGCGACTGAACTAAACTGAACTGAATATTTTTAGACAAGTTGTGAATATTTCCCTTCAAGAGGAAATAACTCCATATTTTCAAACTTACTGGTTCTCTAAACAGTTGTTTTTGTCATTTTTTCTTTTCAGTTTGAAAAACACAACCCCTGACTTTTATCTGTAATAAGACAGTGAAGAGATATAGGCTGACAAAGATTGTTCATGAATTCTCAGTTAATTTCTTTCCAAACGATGGTTGCATATTTAGTTAGGCTTTCATAAGTTATAAGACCACTGATAAGATTTACTTTCAAATCATATCATCTCTATTTGTGCAGATTAATGCACTAATGGTCCAGCTGGAAATACTGTGCTCCAACCGTACTTGAAACTCTTCCACAAAAAAACTAAAAGATTACCCGAGACAGATCAAATTTAAGCTTACTTTAAACTGTTGTTAGAATTAATGATATTTCATTTCAGAAGATCAAAAAGTTATATATCTATCAACTTAAATATTAACTGAAGTAAACAATTCACATTCTGGGTTCCCTTGTAGCTCAGTTGGCAAAGAATCTTCCTGCAATGCAGGAGACTTGGGTTCAATTCCTGGGTCAGGAAGATCCCCTGGAGAAGGAAATGGCAACTTACTACAGTATTCTTGCCTGGAGAATTCCATGGACAGAGGAGCCTTGCAAGATACAGTTGTGGGGTCACAAGAGTGTTGGGCATGACTTAGAGCCTAAACCACCACCATTCACATTCTCAGTTCTAATCTGACAAATATATATAATTAGATTGTCACTAGATGTGTAATTAGATATCAAATTACAGAGATAATTTACTAATCTTTATAAAAGTATGGTTAAGAAGTACTGGCATTCATTTTTCTTGTAATTTTAGAGAAGGAAAAAATACAATTCGGTATGTTATACATTATTAAATAATTATTGACTGCCCAGGAAAAAATGCTGATGTTTACAAGAAAATACTGCTTGCAGAGAAAACACACTTATTCAAACTAAAGCAACATGAGCAATTAAATGCAGAACATTAAATACTAGCATTTAGTTCAAGAGAAGAGGCTGTAAATCTTCAAAGAGCATATACCAAATAACCATTGAGAATACATATATTGTTTAAATGGCAGATTAACTTTCAGTTTCTTAGGAAAAATATTCTCAAGTTTCATCCCTCAAAGAATATAATATTTTGTAACTTAGCAGTTGAGTAAAAAATAATATGTGAACTATAGATAAAATAATATTTTGATGGTGAACATTTATTAAATGTTTATAAAACTGCAATTTATAGTATTAAATTAGTATTAATACCACCCTTTAACCTGTTTAATGTCTTGTCCATATCTCATCCCCAAAGAGTGAATGAATATTTATCCCTAATGTAAGTAATGCCAATGTATTTGAATTACTTTTTCTAGGGAGTTTTACACTTTCAGAATTTATGACAAGGTGTATTAGAAATAGGTTTTTAAGAATAAATCAATCAGTTTTATATTTTAAGCCATTTCCTCTATTCTACCAACACTGCTGCTAGAAATTGATTTTTTAAAATGTTTTAACTCTCATGTACCTTGGTCATATACAAAAATGTGCCTGGAATAGCCCTAGCAGATAGCTTCTTTTTCCCTAGCAAACTATCTAGATAAGCTTTGACTCCAGATTTATCATTTATTATCATTAGAATTAGTAATAGCAGGAGTAGTAAAATAAGCCAAAAGGTTCTGTTTTGTTTTTGTTTTTGTTGTTGGTTCTGGGATCAGAAGAGTTTAATAAAGTAGGATTTAGGCAAATGTTGGGTCAGAGAAGTAGCTACCTGCATAGGAAGATCTGTCTCACATTATGGATCCAGGATGGCCTCTACCACCTCCCTCTTCATAGTCCCACACCTGGAGCCAACAGTCATTTGTTGCCTCCTAGATCATGGCTGAAATCCTTTGGCTAGACTACAGGTGGAACAGGCATGATTAGTTTACTGAAGGCCACAGCCTAACCCGGCTCAGAGCCTATCAGATCAGATCAGATCAGATCAGTCGCTCAGTCATGTCGGACTCTTTGCGACCCAATGAATCGCAGCACGCCAGGCCTCCCTGTCCATCACCAACTCCCCGAGTTCACTCAGATTCATGTCCATCAACTCAGTGATGCCATCCAGCCATCTCATCCTCTGTCTTCGCCTTCTCCTCCTGCCCTCAATCCCTCCCAGCATCAGAGTCTTTTCCAATGAGTCAACTCTTCGAATGAGGTGGCTAAAGTACTGGAGTTTCAGCTTTAACATCATTCCTTCCAAAGAAATCCCAGGGCTGATCTCCTTCAGAATGGACTGGTTGGATC
This sequence comes from Bos javanicus, assembly GCF_032452875.1. Classification (NCBI taxonomy): domain Eukaryota; kingdom Metazoa; phylum Chordata; class Mammalia; order Artiodactyla; family Bovidae; genus Bos; species Bos javanicus. The sequence goes on from NC_083870.1 coordinate 41,138,548, forward strand.
TCCTTGCAGTCCAAGGGACTCTCAAGAGTCTTCTCCAACACCACAGTTCAAAAGCATCAATTCTTTGGCACTCAGCCTTCTTCACAGTCCAACTCTCACATCCATACATGACCACAGGAAAAACCACAGCCTTGACTAGACGAACCTTTGTTGGCAAAGTAACGTCTCTGCTTTTGAATATGCTATCTAGGTTGGTCATAACTTTCCTTCCAAGGAGTAAGCGTCTTTTAATTTAATGGCTGCAGTCACCATCTGCAGTGATTTTGGAGCCCAGAAAAATAAAGTCTGACACTGTTTCCACTGTTTTCCCATCTATTTCCCATGAAGTGGTGGGACCAGATGCCATGATCTTCATTTTCTGAATGTTGAGCTTTAAGCCAACTTTTTCACTCTCCACTTTCATCAAGAGGCTTTTGAGTTCCTCTTCCTCTGCCATAAGGGTGGTGTCATCTGCCTATCTGAGGTTATTGATACTTCTCCCGGCAATCTTGATTCCAACTTGTGTTTTTTCCAGTCCAGCGTTTCTCATGATGTACTCTGCATATAAGTTAAATAAACAGGGTGACAATATACAGCCTTGATGAACTCCTTTTCCTATTTGGAATCAGTCTGTTGTTCCATGTCCAGTTCTAACTGTTGCTTCCTGACCTGCATACAAATTTCTCAAGAAGCAGATCAGGTGGTCTGGTATTCCCATCTCTTTCAGAATTTTCCACAGTTTATTGTGATCCACACAGTCAAAGGCTTTGCCATAGTCAATAAAGCAGAAATAGATGTTTTTCTGGAACTCTCTTGCTTTTTCTGTGATCCAGCAGATGTTGGCAATTTGATCTCTGATTCCTCTGCCTTTTCTAAAACCAGCTTGAACATCAGGAATTTCATGGTTCACATATTGCTGAAGCCTGGCTTGGAGAATTTTGAGCATTACTTCACTAGCGTGTGAGATGAGTGCAATTGTGCAGTAGTTTGAGCATTCTTTGGCAGAGCCTATACTCGAGGACAATTGTCAGGACATGTCTGCCTGCTGTGGTCAGGCCAGGTCACACTCACAAATGAGCTTGTTGCCTGATCAGCATCCTAGATTTCTAATTGGCACTTTCAGCTTTAACCATGGTTTCACCTATTGGTGTGTGTGACAAATGTACAGAAAATATAGCTCTCAATTTTACATGTGGTTGAATGACAATTAATAGATGGCTTTGTCTTTTGTTCATCCTTTCCAAATTCAAGGTAAGTTCCACCATCCTTTCGAGGATAGCATATAGGTCCTTGATGAAGTCTGCTGGGACTCAAATAGCAGGGAGAGCTAAGCCCTCCAGGACTCTAGTATAATAGAGAAGTATTAAATGTTTTGCTCTTGATATGTTAATCAATTATACATTAACATATTTTAACCCATGAGATTCATACTAAGCCATAAATCAGCAGCATTGTGAGAAATAATAGTCTACATGCATGTGAAATGTGTAGGGAAAACAGAAAATAAGCAGTCCTGCCATGTAGCATATACAGAACCCTTTGAATATTAATTCTACATGTGGTATCATGAGAAGCTCTCATTATACTTCCTGGATTGTAGCAGTAGCTCAATAAATATAAATGTATTCTTCCATTTTAAGTCTTCACAGTTTAGATTACAGGTTAAGAATTTCATAATAGTGTCATTTAACAAATATTTATCATAATTAACTTTGTGTCAGGCATAAGAATTAGTATATATGGCCCCAGTCCTTAAGGAACTACAATCTAACTATAGATTCTAATCTTCAAAAATAATTATAATGCATCATGTTAACATGGAAATAGACCAATGTGATATGTGAGAACTGATAAGGAGTGTATATCACCTCATTTTATGTCTCAAGGAAGACATTTCAGATGAAATAACAAGGAGTCTAAAGAATGTGTGACATTCAGCTATTGAATATTAGAAGGAAAATTAAAGGAAATGTCATAAGGTATAAATATCTTGCTATATTACAAGCCATATGATATTACTAGGAAATAAATATCAAGCAAGGAGATCCAACCAGTCCAGCCTAAAGGAGAACAGTCCTGGGTGTTCATTGGAAGGACTGATGTTGAAGCTAAAACTCCAATACTTTGGCCACCTGATGAAAAGAGCTGACTCATTGGAAAAGACCCTGATGCTAGGAAAGATTGAAGGCGGGAGGAGAAGGGGTTGACAGAGGATGAGATTGTTGGATGGCATCACCAACTCAACGGACATGATTTTGGGTAAATTCCGGGAGCTGGTGATGGACAGGGAGGCCTGGCGTGCTGCAGTCCATGGTCTCACAAAGAGTCAGACATGATTGAGCAATAGAACTGAACTGAAACATTAGGCAATATTGCACAATAGAGTTTTAAATCTCAGAAGGCAAATAATAGGTAGTTTTCATTTTATATTAAAGAACTTAGACTTTTATCACTGTATATGATATATATATATATGCTTTTGAACTGTGGTGTTGGATAAGACCCTTGAGAGTCCCTTAGAAAGCAAGGAGATACAACCAGTTAATCCTAAAGGAAATCAGTCCTGAATATTCATTGGAAGGACTGATGCTGAAGCATATTATATTGGCCCACTCTCATCTCTTCATCAAAAAAAGTCCCAGTGACAGGTAAACCATGGCTCCAGGGTTGCAAAGAGGGACACACTTGTTGAAGAGAGAGCTGTAAAGATTTGTGGCCACTGTTAAAGTTAACCATAAGCAGTGAGTGATACGATCAGAATCATATTGTGGTTTTTGTTTCACAGCCTCAGGTGCATGTTAGAATAATGATATCAGTTCAGTTCAGTCACTCAGTCATATCTGACTCTTTGCTACCCCATGGGCTGCAGCATGCCAGGCTTCCCTTTCCATCACCAACTCCCAAAGCTTGCTCTAACTCATGTCCATTGAGTTGGTGATGCCCTCCAACCATCTCATCCTCTGTTGTCCCCTTCTCCTCCAACCTTTAATCTTTCCCAGAATCAGGGTCTTTTCAAATGAGTCAGTTCTTCACATCAGGTGGTCAAAGTATTGGAGTTTCAGCTTCAGCATCAGTCCTTCCAATGAATATTCAGGACTGATTTCCTTTAGGATTGACTGGTTGGATCTCCTTGCTGTCTAAGGGACTGTCAAGAGTCTTCAACACCCAGTTCAAAAGCATCAATTCTTTGGTGCTCAGCTTTCATTATGGTCCAACTCTCACATCAATACATGACTACTAGAAAAACCATAGCTTTGACTAGACTGACTTTATCTCACCTACCAAATCAAAATCTCTTAAGAGAGAATTAATGAATATGTATATAATTTGAAAGAAGTTATCCAACATATCTAAAATTCAGTTTTGGTTGAGAAGTCCCCTCTTCAATAAATTATTCTGATGACAATATTAGGGGAATATGTTTGAACTGAGTCTTTTTATTTTGTACCAGCGCAGCGGCCAAGAGGAGCTACCCTGCCCCCGAGGTCAGGCGTGATGGCCCAGAGAAGCTACCCCGTGCCTGAAGTCTGGGGCAGCGGCTGAGAGGAGCTACCCTGTGCCTGAGGTCAGGGGCTGTGGCCGAGAGCAGTTACCCCACCTCCCAGGTAAGGAGCAGCGGCTGAACTTTGCTGGAGAAGCCGTGAAGAGAGACCACAGGTCCAAGGTAAGTGAAACCCAAATAAGACGGTAGGCACTGAGAGAGGGGATCAGAGGGCAGATAGACTGAAACTACAATCACAGCCAACTAGCCAATCGGATAACATGAACCCCAGCCTTGTCTAACTAAATGAAACTAAGCCATGCCAGAGTGGGGCCACCCAAGAAGACGGGTCATGGTGGAGAGGTCTGACAGAGTGTGGTCCACTGGAGAAGAGAATGGCAAACCACTTCAGTATTCCTGCCTTGAGAACGCCATAAACAATATGAAAAGGCAAAGAGATAGGACATTGAAAGATGAACTCCCTAGGTCGTTAGGCGCCCAATATGCTACTGGAGAAATCAGTGGAGAAAAAAACTCCAGAAGGAATGAAGAGATGCAGCCAAAGCAAAAACACCACCAAGTTGTAAATGGGACTGGTGATAGAAGCAAAGTTCCATGCTGTAAAGAGCAATATTGCATAGGAACCTGGAATGTTAGGTCCATGAATCAAGGCAAATTGGAAGTGGTGAAACATGAATGGCAAGAGTGAACATCAACATTCTAGGAACCAGTGAACTAAGATGGACTGGAATGGGTGAATTTAACTCAGATGGTCATTATATCTACTACTGTGGGCAGGAATCCCTTAGAAGAAATGGAGTGGCCATCATGGTCAACAGAAGAGTCCAAAATGCAGTACTTAGATGCAATCTCAAAAACAACAGAATGATCTCTGTTCATTTCCAAGGCAAACCATTCAATATCATGGTAATCCAAGTCTATGCCCCAACCAGTAATGCTGAAGAAGCTGAAGTTGAATAGTTCTATGAACACCTACAAGACCTTCTAGAACTAAAACCCAAAAAAGATGTCCTTTTCATAATAGGGGACTGGAATGCAAAACTAGGAAGTGAAGAAACACCTGGAGTAACAGGCAAATTTGGCCTTGGAGTACAGAATGAAGCAGGGCAAAGGCTAATAGAGTTCTGCCAAGAGAATGCACTGGTCATAGCAAAATCCCTCTTCCAACAACACAAGAGAAGACTGTACATATGGACATCACCAGATGGTCAACACCAAAATCAGATTGATTATATTCTTTGCAGCCAAAGATGGAGAAGCTCTATACAGTCAGCAAAAACTAGACCAGAAGCTGACTGTGCTCAGATCATGAACTCTGTATTGGCAAATTTAGACTGAAATTGGAGAAAGTGGAGAAAACTACTAGACCATTCAGGTATGACCTAAATCAAATCCTTTATGACTTTACAGTGGAAGTGAGAAATAGATTTAAGGGACTAGATCTGATAGAGTGCCTAATAAACTGTGGATGGAGGTTTGTGACATTGTACAGAAGACAGGAATCAAGACCACACCCAAGAAAAAGAAATGCATAAAAGTAAAATGGCTGTCTGAGGAGGCCTTACAAATAGCTGTGAAAAGAAGAGAAGCAAAAAGCAAAGGAGAAAAGGAAAGATATAAGCATCTGAATGCAGAGTTGAAAAGAATAGCAAGAAGAGATAAGAAAGCCTTCCTCCATGATCAATGCAAAGAAATAGAGGAAAACAACAGAATGGGAAAGACTAGACGTCTCTTCAAGAAAATTAGAGATACCAAGGGAACATTTCATGCAAAGATGGGCTCGATAAAGGAAAGAAATGGTATGGACCTAACAGAAGAAGAAGATATTAAGAAGAGGTGGCAAGAATACACAGAAGAACTGTACAAAAAAGATCTTCACGACCAAGATACTCACGATGGTGTGATCACTCACGTGGAGCCAGACATCCTGGAATGTGAAGTCAAGTGGGCCTTAGAAAGCATCACTATGAACAAAGCTAGTAGAGGTGATGGAATTCCAGTTGAGCTTTTTCAAATCCTGAAAGATGATGCTGTGAAAGTGCTGCACTCAGTATGCCAGCAAATTTAGAAAACTCAGCAGTGGCCACAGGACTGGAAAAGGTCAGTTTTCATTCCAATCCCAAAGAAAGACAATGCCAAAGAATGTTCAAACTACCACACAATTGCACTCATCTCACATGCTAGAAAAGTAATGCTCAGAATTCTCCAGGCCAGGCTTCAGTAATACGTGAACCCTGAACTTCCAGATGTTGAAGCTGGTTTTAGAAAAGGCAGAGGAACCAGAGATCAAATTGCCAACATCTGCTGGATCATGGAAAAAGCAAGAGAGTTCCAGAAAAACATCTATTTCTGCTTTATTGACTATGGCAAAGCCTTTGACTGTGTGGATCACAATAAACTGTGGAAAATTCTGAAAGAGATGGGCATACCGGACCACCCGACCTTCCTCTTGAGAAATCTGTTTGCAGGTCAGGAAACAACAGTTAGAACTTGACATGGAATGACAGACTGGTTCTAAATAGGAAAAGGAGTACGTCAAGGCTGTATATTGTCACTCTGCTTATTTAACTTATATGCAGAGAAACAGCGTTCTCTGGAGGAAGCACAAACTAGAATCAAGATTGCTGGGAGAAATATCAATAACCTCAGATATGCAGATGATACCACCCTTATGGCAGAAAGTGAAGAAGAACTAAAGAGCCTCTTGATGGAAGTGAAAGAGGAGAGTGAAAAAGTTGGCTTAAAGCTCAACATTCAGAAAACGAAGATCATGGCATCTGGTCCCATCACTTCATGGCAAATAGATGTGGAAACAGTGGCTGACTTTATTTCTCTGGGCTCCAAAATCACTGCAGGTGGTGACTGCTGCCATGAAATTAAAAGCTGCTTACTCCTTGGAAGGAAAGTTATGACCAACCTAGATAGCATATTGAAAAGCAGAGACATTACTTTGCCAAAAAAGGTCTATCTAGTCAAGTCTATGGTTTTTCGAATGGTCATGTATAGATGTGAGACCATAAAGAAAGCTGAGTGCTGAAGAATTGATGCTTTTGAACTGTGGTGTTGGAGAAGACTCTTGAGAGTCCCTTGGACTGCAAGGAGATCCAACCAGTCCATCCTAAAGGAGACCAGTCCTGGGTGTTCATTGGAAGGACTGATGTTGAAGCTGAAACTCCAATACTTTGGCCACCTGATGTGAAGAGCTGACCTATTTGAAAAGACCCTGGTGCTGCGAAAGAATGAAGGCAGGAGAAGAAGGGGATGACAGAGGATGAGATGATTGGATAGCATCACCGATTGGATGGATGTGGGTTTGGGTGCACTCTGGGAGTTGGTGATGGACAGGGAGGCCTGGCGTGCTGCAGTTCACGGGGTCACAAAGAGACACTACTGAGTGACTGAACTGAACTGAAGTGAGGAAGGTAAAGAAGTCTGAAATGATGCAGATTTAGGAAAACAATTTAGATAATATATCTACTAACATATAATACAAGCATTTTGAATTGTAGTGGATGTTGAAGAAACAAATCAGCATGAGTCCTCCAGAACATTGCTAACTGTGAATATGTTTTAAAGCAGTGAAACTGCAGATTAATAATTCCCCATAGGTTCATATTAAGGTACTAAATTATGAAGTTCCTTGGAAAGGTTGTTGCAAAGCTTAAGACAAGAATATTTTACTTTGACAATTTTTGTATTTGCATATTTGATGGCCATGAATGAGTGGGGAGAAAAAGCAGTCATTTTTGGTATTTCAGAACTGTCCAGCACAAAATATAAAGAGGTCCATAAAAAGAAAAAGGAGAACTGTATCGCCTTGATGTACTGACTTTCATTTTGAAGGATCACATAGCTTTTTACAGATTTAACAACCTGACATACAGAGATCATTTCAACTTCTGCTGAAATACAATCAGCCTTGGGGTGAAACTCACCTGTTATTAAACTGACTTTGGCAGCACTACAGAATACTTTAGTACAGAAAATAAAAAGAGAAGGTCAAACCTCATTAAAACTTCTAGGAGAAGTTACCAAAGGACTACTGAATCTTGGGGAAGAATTGGTTCCAACAAAAGTGAAACTGTGTGATTTGAGATGAGACGGTATTGGAAAAAAACAAACGATTCCATTCTCTCAGTAACAAGGAAGTAGATATATAAGAAACAGGCCAATAAAATACAAGTATCCATTCCTTGAGTTAATGCATCTGGATCTCCCTTCTCCTATGGCAAGTGTTAGCTATTTGGAATCAGGAAATAGTTGATAAACGGGGGTAGTCTATTCAAAAGATGAGAAATTACAGAAAAAGTAATTTTGTTATTGTTGAAACATGAACCTAAAAGAGTTTATGGTTACCAGATTTAATCACAAGAAGGAAGGCATTGATCAGATGGGTTTACATTTTTAAAATCTTAGTATTTCCTATTTCCTGAAAGTCCAGTGGTGCTTCCACTGCAGGGACATGGGTTGATCCCTTGTGAGAGAACTAAGATCCTGCATACCCTGTGGTGTAAACAACAACAACAAAAATCTTATGTAACACATGAGCTACATAAGAAATGCTCACTAAACTCTGTTTTGTTTTTTGGAATCCTAATGTCAGGACTTCCCTGGTGGTTAAGAATCCACCTGCCAATGCAGGGCATATGAGTTAGATCCCTGGTCCAGGTAGATCCTACATGCCACAGGGCAATTATGTCCATACCCACAACAACTGAACCCTCTTGCCATAGAGCCGGTGCTCTGCAACAAGAGAAGCCATTACAATGAGAAACCTGAGCACCACAACTCAAGAGTAGCCCCCACTTGCTCTTCTACTGGAAAAAGCCCAAGCGCAGCAATGAAGAACCAGTGCAGCCCAAAACAAAAATAAACAAATCCCTATGTCAGACTGAATACAACCACAACACTACATAGGAAACAAAATAAAATTAAACACTACTAATGTAGGCATTGCTGCTGCTAAGTCACGTCAGTTGTGTCCGACTCTGTGTGACCCCATAGACGGCAGCCCACCAGGCTCCCATCCCTAGGATTCTCCAGGCAACAATACTGGAGTGGGTTGCTGTTTTCTTCTCCAGTTCATGAAAGTGAAAAGTGAAAGTGAAGTCACTCAGTCGAGTCCGACTCTTCGCGACCCCATGGACTGTACCAGGCTCCGTCCATGGGATTTCCCAGGCAAGAGTACTGGAGTGGGTTACCATTGCCTTCTCCAATGTAGGCATTACACCTTTTCAATTATTTAGTCCTCATGACTCATCATAGGATTTTTTTCCTAACATTTAAAAATTTAGAAATGATCTATGAAGAAATGCTCTTGAGTGATTATTTTGCCTGTACAAGTAATGCATATTAAACTTAGCTAAGAGAAAACTTTTCCCTAAAGGGAAAAGTTGTATTTCCTTAAAGGAAATACAAACATATATACCTCATAATTACAGTATTCCATAAGAAGAGAGGAAATAGAGAGACATTAGTTGAGAGAACCCATGGCTAGATTACTTATACATGGTCAAATTGAAGTTCAGATCACCTAAATTTTGGGGGCAACTGAGTGACACTCTCCAATGAGGAGTTCTTATAACTGCTAGCCAAGAAATCAATCAACTGGTCTTTTTCAGAATCTATCATTCACCTCATTAGACCAGTGACAAATGGAGCCAAGACTGTCAACTTCATTTCCCACAGCCTTCTGACCCATTGAAGGGCTAATAGTGAAGAATAGTAATTGATCTGATGGCAATACATTTTAGACTAGGTATGGTCAACTGTGGAAGACTTTAAAGGCCTAAATATATGGTTTATCTTTATATCCCCAAGAGTAAAACTAAGATGCTAAAAAAGAAAACATATCAAATCGTAATCAAATATTTTCTGGAAAGATTCCCAGTAAGATGTGTTTAGAGTTTTTTGCAGGTCATCTGTTTTATAATCAGAATTTAGCTACTGATACCTTGATGGACTGAAAAGTAGTTTCCTCCTAGATACATACCCAGGAATGGAACTATTGGTTCATGCAGTATTTATATTTTTAGTTTTTTGAGAAACTTCCATACTGTTTTCCACAGTGGCTGCACTAATTTACATTCCCATCAAGACTGTATGAGGGGTCCCTTTTCTCCACACCCTTGCCAACATTTATTATTTGTATTCTTTTTGATTATAGCCATTCTGACAGGTATGATTTGCTAATTTGAAAAGATACAGGCATCCCAGTGTTGATAGTGGCACTATTTACAATTGTCAAGATATGGAAGCAACTGTCTATCAACAGATTATGGGTAAAGATGTGATATATATACAAAATGAAATACTACTCAGCCAATAAAAAAATGAAATTTTGCCATTTGCACCAACATGAATGGACTCGGAGGACATTATGCTAAGTAAAATGTCAGACAGAGAAAGACAAATCATATAAGTATGGTATCACATATATTGGAATCTAAAAAATATAACCAACTAGTGAATATAACAACAAAAAAAAGTAGGCTCACAGATAGAACATACCAGTAGTTATTAGTGGGGGAAAGGGAGGGAGAGGGGCAAAATAAGGGTAGAGAATTAAGATGTACATACTACTAGGTATAAAGTAAACTACAAGGACATATTGTACAACACAGGGACTATAACCAATATTTTGTGATAACTATAAAAAGAGTATAATTTTTAAAAATTGAGAATCACTTGCATACATATTGTATCACTTGCATAAAATTGCATACATATTGTACATCAACTGTACTTTAATAAAAAATAAAAGTGGGAAATTTTTTTTTAAGTCATTTTTTCTCAATGATATCTCCTTGAATGTGATTCCCTCTGCTTAGATTTTCATCCCTCCCTCTCTTATCCTCCTGGAACACTTGTACTTATTCACTCAAACATACTTCTAGGCAGTTATTCATTATTCCATCTCAAAATTTTGCTCATCTCTCTATGTATAAATTAGTACATTATTAAATTACTATGATGTTGACATTTTAAAGTAAATATTTTATTGGCTTTTAACATATACAAAAAAGTATGAAAATGATCATTATCAAATCATGAAAATACCCATATAAATTCTATCCAAATAAAGAAACACAATATTATCAGCATTGAAAGAGCAACTTTTGTGTCCCTTTTCAGTCATTATTACCTTCTGCCTGAAAGGAACCATATCCTTGCACTACATATTAGTTTTGCCTAACTGAACTATGAAATGAGATGATAAACTATGTAGTATTCTGTGTCTAGTTTCTTTCATTTGACATTATGCTTTTGATAATTATCCATACTGTTAACTACAGATTTAACTTGGTCTTCCTCTTACTCTATGATTAGTGATAAAATGGATAAGTCCCAATTTATTTTCTATTCTGAAGTCAATGGAGTTTGATTGTTAAATGTTTTGGACTATTATAAACATTTTCCCATAAATATTTCTGTCCATGTCTCATAAGTTTTCAGCTGTGTTCCATATACAAGCATAGGATTTCTTGGAAATAAGGCATGATTGTATTCCACTTTAATAGAAACTAGCCAAGAGTTTTCCAAAACTGGCTATACAATTTTACATTTCTAACTATAGTGACTGAGAGTTCTATATCCTTGACAATCACCATAATACACTGTGTTAAAATTAAACTAAAAATTATACTCACTACAAAGTGAATAGGAAAAATAGCAAAATATCAAAATACATAGCAAAAGTTATATTTTCATAATAAATATAAAGTATCATATTCCAATTATACTGTTTATAATCTCCATTCATATTCATATTTATGTTCATATTCAGTTTTCTGGTAGTTATTTAAATTTTTGTGATCACTAATAACATTTACATCATACTATTCCATCTATTCCTCTATCTCAATTAACTAACAATTAATGTATCACATTACTGTTTAAATATGTACACTTTTGAGGATGAAAGAGAGTGATAATTTGATGGAAAGTATTCTGATTTTTCCAGCAAATTCAAATACCGTGCTAGAATTGTTGATTATTCTATCCACTATAGACCACATCTTTTACCTTCTAAGTTTTTGAGATGAGGACACTAGTATTTCTAAATGTCTTCTACATCCTGCTTAATCAACTGTATCCCCTCCTTAATCAGCTGTATCCCTCAACTTCTGAATTGCACCTGCAATTAGTATTTTGCCTATGTTGACTAAATTTTTATTCATTTTTTAGCCATTGTTAGTTTTCCTAATTTGTATACATAAATTGATAACTCAACATATTTTTCAATGAACATTAAGGTAAGTATACTATTTTACATTTCCTTCACTATAGAGAGAATATTAGGAACTTATATAATTCAACAGAGAAGGCAATGGCACCCCACTCCAGTACTCATGCCTGGAAAATCCCATGGATGGAGGAGCCTGGTAGGCTCCAGTCCATGGGGTCGAGAAGAGTCGGACATGACTGAACGACTTCACTTTAACTTTTCACTTTCATGCATTGGAGAAGGAAATGGCAACCCACTCCAGTATTCTTGCCTGGAGAATCCCAGGGACAGAGAAGCCTAGTGGTCTGCCGTCTATGGGGTCGCACAGAGTCAGACACGACTGAAGCGACTTAGCAGCAGCAGCATATAATTCAAACAGAATATTATCATAGTCATAGCTGAATGAATCTTCCTCTATTCACTACACTACTTCTCTTTACCATATTCTCATGTTTTTCAAAGGAATTAATCATTCCATTTATGTGTGATACATATCAGATTTCATTTGTGAATGTCCTTTGTATCCATTTTATAATCTGAACTGATGATTTATTTTAAGCCTCCACAAAAACACTGTGCTGAAATAGGAAGTTATTTTTCAACTAGGCAGATTCATAGAATATTGATATTTTCTAAATGTTATGGCTTTATAGCCTTAAGTTATTTAATTTAAAAATTTTGTTGGTATGTGTGCTCCAGTGACTTTTAAAAAGGACATAAAGAAGCTAAAATTTTAGAGTTTGGATTATATGAAATATATTTATTTGTTTCTTATGCAAGATTAATTTTACAGCTTGTCTGTAAATACAACAATGAAGCAATTTCCTCAGGTCTTTAGATGGCCTTTGGGGAAGGGAAAAGCTATCCACTCCAGTATTCTGGACTAGAGAATTCCATGACCTATAAAGTCCATGGGGTTGCAAAGAGTCAGACATGACTGAACAGCTTCCACTTTCACTTAGATGGCCTTACTTCCTACTAGCTATTCTTGTGAATGAGTCTGATGATGATGATTTCATTCTTGTTTGTACCTAGTCTGTTTCTTTTCCCTGCTGGAAGTTTTTAGTATGCTCTCTTATCTTTGATTTTTAAAGTTTTGAAATTTTTCTACACTGCATTGAGATATATGTCTTCACCGAGTGAAAATTTTGTAAGCCTTTTCATTTCTAGAAATTTCTTTTATAATATATTTATGCTAACTTCCCCCTCCCATTTCCTCTCTATATTGCTAAATTCGATTTGGTATTTACTTTGGGAATTGATGCTCTCCCTGCCATTTATTTTTCTCTACCACATTTTCACATCTTTGGGTTTTGTTCAATTTTCTATAAGATGTTTTTTTCTTACAAATCATCTATTTATATCTCTGTTAGTCAATTTTATATATATATATATAATCACATTATATATATATATAAAATCACATATTACATATATATATAATTTATGAGTTCTTTATTATAATTTATCATTCCCCAAAAGTATTACATTCTTATTTCATAGATGCAACACAGTATATTCTTAATTCTCTAGGATATTAATACAGTATTTATTCATTTACCTTAGTTCTCTATATTATCTTATTTTTTTAGATTATATTTACACTGTTTTTGCTTTTGGATTAGACCTAAGGAACCACTGCTCTTGGGTGGGGTAGGAGAAATAGAAGGAGATCTCTAGGAAATCTTATAAGAGAATATTTGGTATGGGTATTCAGAAAATTTGGTTTGGGTATTTGGAAAAATAGTGGGTTTTATTGAAAGATTTATTGGTGCAATTAAAATACTAGCAATTAACATATAAAGATATATAAGTTGGATGGATAATATTTCCATAAGAGTAACATGTGAATTACGTCTTTAAGTTTGTTATAGAATCAAATTGCTTTTCTTTATCTTCCCCCAAGTGTGTACCTATAGTTCATCCCATCATATCAGATCAGATCAGTCGCTCAGTGGTATCTGACTCTTTGCGACCCCATGAATCTCAGCACGCCAGGCCTCCCTGTCCATCACCAACTCCCGGAGTTCACTCAGATTCACGGCCATCTAGTCAGTGATGCCATCCAGCCATCTCATCCTCTGGCGTCCCCTTCTCTTGCCCCCAATCCCTCCCAGCATCAGAGTCTTTTCCAATGAGTCAACTCTTCGCATGAGGTGGCCAAAGTACTGGAGTTTCAGCTTCAGCATCATTCCTTGCAAAGAAATCCCAGGGCTGATCTCCTTCAGAATGGACTGGTTGGATCTCCTTGCAGTCCAAGGGACTCTCAAGAGTCTTCTCCAACACCACAGTTCAAAAGCATCAATTCTTCAGCGCTCAGCCTTCTTCACAGTCCAACTCTCACATCCATACATGACCACTGGAAAAACCATAGCCTTGACTAGACTGACCTTTGTTGGCAAAGTAATGTCTCTGCTTTTGAATATGCTATCTAGGTTGGTCATAACTTTCCTTCCAAGGAGTAAGCGTCTTTTAATTTAATGGCTGCAGTCACCATCTGCAGTGATTTTGGAGCCCAGAAAAATAAAGTCTGACACTGTTTCCACTGTTTCCCCATCTATTTCCCATGAAGTGATAGGACCGGATGCCATGATCTTCGTTTTCTGAATGTTGAACTTTAAGCCAACTTTTTCACTCTCCACTTTCACTTTCATCTAGAGGCTTTTGAGTTCCTCTTCACTTTTTGCCATAAGGGTGGTGTCATCTGCATATCTGAGGTTCTTGATATTTCTCCCGGCAATCTTGATTGCAGCTTGTGCTTCCTCCAGTCCAGCGTTTCTCATGATGTACTCTGCATATAAGTTAAATAAACAGGGTGACAATATACAGCCTTGATGAACTCCTTTTCCTATTTGGAACCAGTCTGTTGTTCCATGTCCAGTTCTAACTGTTGCTTCCTGACCTGCATACAGGTTTCTTAAGAGGCATATCAGGTGGTCTGGTATTCCCATCTCTTTCAGAATTTTCCACAGTTTATTGTGATCCACACAGTCAAAGGCTTTGGCATAGTCAATAAAACAGAAATAGATGCTTTTCTGGAACTCTCTTGCGTTTTCCATGATCCAGCGGATGTTGATCTCTGGTTCCTCTGCCTTTTCTAAAACCAGCTTGAACATCAGGAAGTTCACAGTTCACATATTGCTGAAGCCTGGCTTGTTCATCCCATAGTGCTTCCCTTTATTTTCCTCAGATTAGTTTTAAAACATAACACTTTTGCTATCACTGCATGTGATTTCAGGAGATTGAGTAAATACTTTCACATGGGCAGATCTGTACCAAAAATCTAACACCGCGTTTTAATTATACATTTATGTTCCTTTCTCTCTTACTAGAATGAGTTCTGAAAAAGAGCAAATCTATTTTCATATTAATAGTGACAGCTCAATGCCTATGGTTTTATTAAATTTTGATTATTTTTAAATGTGCTATGTATTAACCCTTTTATCAATCCATTGACACATTTGAAATGTGTGGTTTATTCACCTTCAGTTTTGTATCTTGTGTAGACTCCTATTGAGAGAGTCATTTCCTAGGCAGGTTGATAAGGAGTCTAGGGGTCCCCAAGGAGAGAGGGATGTGGAATTCTCAAGGAGGAAAAAAGGACAAACTTTTTTTTCTTTCTCCACATTCCTTAGGATTATATAATAATGTATCCTACTTAAGGACAGTCTTTGGATTAAACCTTCTGTTATCTTGAAATGTAAATTATGGGAGTAGACCTGGTCTTTACAAGGATGTATCTTGCCTGAGGACAGTGTTACCTTAAAATGTAAATTATGGGAGTAGGTCTGATGAGGTCTTTACAACCTCCAGACATTCTTTGGATTATATAACCTCATTGTTAACACTAGCAAGCGGGTACTCTTTCTGCCCCCTTCTGATGCCTATGTCAGAAGCTTTCTCTATCTCCTTTATGCTTTAATAAAACTTTATAACACAAAAGCTCTGAGCGATCAAGCCTCGTCTCTGGCCCCGAATTGAATTCTTCTCCTCCGGGGGCCAAGAATCCCGGTGTATTCACGTGATTCAATAACAACCTTTCACTATCAGTGATTCATGAAAAATCTATCATTGTCATTCTTTATGTAGCCTCATGAACAATTAAAAATAAAAATCTTGAGCCACATTTCTTCCTTAAATAGTTTATGTCTATAATAGTCAATGTACAGAAAAAAAAAATCATATACAAAGAACTAAAACAGAAGCTACAGTTTATCTTTCAAATATGTTCAACAAATCTGTGAAATAAGTTCGATGATATGATGATAAATTGAATTGCTTTACAATGATCTATCACTTTATGCACTTCATATGATTCTAGAGATCTTCCCCCAAATAGTCTTCTAGTTAGTTCCAAAATTTTGTGATTCTGTGCACTTTACTGAACAAACACATACTTCATCTTAAATTATGCAGTTACAGACTGGTATTGATAATTATAGTAGTATTGTAAAGTGATTTCTATATTGACAAAATAGATATATTTTAATTGGGGGTTTATTGTACAAAAATAGATAATTATCTTAAAGTCACCTGACTCAAATTCTAGCAAATAAGAGTCTGAATCAGAAAATAACTAAAATAACTCTGAGTAGTAGAAAATCCAACCAAACATTTACCAGATCTGAACGAAATGTAAGGCACTTCATAGCCCTAATTGTCAGTTTGACATAAGACAGTAATGTCCAGACTGTGAGATTTTATTAATTTGAAAGTCTGAGTTTTCATCTAGGCATAATCAGTAATGGCCCAGATGTAATCCAAAGATCATATTTTATATTGGCAAGCGAACCATCGGAGGATAGTCCTGTGAATCTTACTAATTTAATGTCAATGTAAATGACACAGTGTAAACTCTATTTCATTGTATGTGCTAGAATCCATTAAGTTTAAGTGAGCAATAAAAACCTACTTTCAAAGTCGTCTATCCCTGTGAATAATGACTATAAAAGACTCTCTCTCTTTTCTAAAACAAATGGATCAAAAGGCAATAAGCAAGATGTTATTCAGAAATAATAAATGGTTTCTTCTCTTTAGAGAAAAGGAAATTTATGAATTCTGCTGCTGCTGCTGCTAAGTCGCTTCCGTCGTGTCCGACTCTGTGCAATCCCATAGACGGCAGACCACCAGGCTCCCCTGTCCCTGGGATTCTCCAGGCAAGAACACATTGCTTCTGCAATGCATGAAAGTGAAAAGTGAAAGTGAAGTCGCTCAGTCGTGTCCGACTCTCAGCGACCCTATAGACTGCAGCCTACCAGGCTCCTCTGCCCATGGGATTTTCCAGGCAAGAGTAGTACCAGATGCATAATACTTTAAGGGCGGGGGGGTGGGGGGGGGAGCTTCAAATGTATCCCAGGTATTAGCTCAATTACATAACTTACAGCCCATTTGAAAGATGGCAATTCTACAAGTAAAATAACATTTTTAGGAGAATCATATAATAAGCTTAACTACTCACTGACTGCAGGAAATAAAATAAACATGCATATATGGAAGAATATATCAGGTAGTTCAGATTACAATGTATTTTTGGTGATGGTTCACATTTTTGCAAACATAAAAAAGCAAATGTATAAACAACAGGATAGCATTTACTATGTAAAGACGCTTACTCCTTGGAAGGAAAGTTATGACCAACCTAGATAGCATATTCAAAAGCAGAGACATTACTTTGTCAGCAAAGGTCCATCTAGTCAAGGCTATGGTTTTTCCAGTAGTCATGTACAAATGTGAGAGTTGGACTGTGAAGAAAGCTGAGCATAGAGGAATCTATGCTTTTGAACTGTGGTGTTGGAGAAGACTCTTGAGAGTCCCTTGGACTGCAAGGAGATCCAACCAGTCCATCCTAGAGGAGATCAGTCCTGAATATTCATTAGAAGGACTGATGCTGAAGCTGAAACTCCAGTACTTTGGCCACCTCATGCAAAGAGTTGACTCATTGGAAAAGGCTCTGATGCTGGGAGGGATTGGGGGAAGGAGGAGAAAGGGACGACAGAGAATGAGATGGCTGGATGGCATCACCGACTCCATGGACTTGAGTTTGAGTGAACTCCGGGAGTTGGTGATGGACAGGGAGGCCTGGTGGAGAAGACGATGGCACCCCACTCCAGTACTCTTGCCTGGAAACTCCCATGGACGGAGGAGCCTGGTAGGCTGCAGTCCATGTGGTCGCTACGAGTCGGACACGACTGAGAGACTTCACTTTCACTTTTCAGTTTCATGCATTGGAGAAGGAAATGGCAACCCTGTCCAATGTTCTTGCCTGGAGAATCCCAGGGATGGGTGAGCCTGGTGGGCTGCCATCTACGGGGTAGCACCGAGTCAGACAGGACTGAGTGACTTAGCAGCAGCAGCAGCAGCAACAGGGAGGCCTGGCGTGCTGCGATTCCTGCGGTCACAAAGAGTCGGACACGACTGAGCAACTGAACTGAACTGAAAGTAGCCACAATTTTAAAAATAAATATTGGAAAATTATGTCAAGGATATGATGAAATAGTATGTCCATTCACTATGGTCAGGAGTATATATTTTTTCAGACTTTTGGATTATTTTGTTTCTTCATTCCCACCTGTTCTACTTCTTATGCAGACAAAATTCAAAATTGATAGGACTTTTATTAATCAAGGGCCAACATTTTGTTTAGAGAAGTATATTAAGAAAAAAGACAGAAAATTTTAAGTAAAAATTACACGCCTCCAGCTACTGATTATTATGTGGTTCAAATAAAGTAGAACAGAGTGACATGAAAAAAGTTTGTATGTGTATTTATATACACACACATGTGTAACAAGGGGAAATGAGGGGAGAAGACTTGGATTAGAGAAAGCTTGTCTGTGATTGTTTTTTAGAGTTAGTCATTTAACAGTCTGAACAGAGGGTGCTCTGTGTTGAAGAGAAGATAAGGTCAAGGCCTTATGAGAGAAAAGAATGAGGTATATTCAAGAAAGAAAACAAAAACAATGATTTGGCCAATATGGTTGAAGCATAGTAGACAGATGGGAGGAAGAGTAATATATGATGAAGTTGGAATATCATGTATAAAAGCAGTTTGGAGGCTATGACCTACTGCTCAAATAAAAAGGAATGATACCTTTAGCTTTGTAATCTCTGTTTCAAATATCACCCTATCCAACTATATTCCAATATTCCCCAATTTTTCTCTCTTAATGATTGTCTTTCTTTTTTAAGACTGCCTGAATCCAAAAATACTGGGACTCAACTGGAATATAAAATTGATTGATCCTCAACATTTTCATTCATATATTCACTTTTTTCCTTGCCCAACTTAAATTCCAAGATTAATCTTTTATTATAGTTACCTGCTTCTGTGTATGTAAAAATAAATTCCTTGTCTCACTTTTTTTCAAAACTCAAACCCTAGTTCATATTTATTTCTCTGTCTATACTATGCATGATATCTGTACTTAAAAAACAATATGCTATCATACTAACTGGTTTCACTCTAAACATGTAACAGTGAACCTAATAGGGCCTTAAAGATTTTAGACAATTACACTATTTTCCATTACATTAATTCCATCATTATTCATGATTCCACTTCATACTTAATACCTTGGCCCCAAACCTCCAAAACTTCATCTCAGCAACTTCTTTTTTCAGCCAATGACATTACTCTTGTCTA
The DNA here is from genome assembly GCF_032452875.1 of Bos javanicus. Classification (NCBI taxonomy): domain Eukaryota; kingdom Metazoa; phylum Chordata; class Mammalia; order Artiodactyla; family Bovidae; genus Bos; species Bos javanicus. The sequence goes on from NC_083870.1 coordinate 41,157,898, forward strand.
ACTAAAGAAATAGAAGCAGATGAGTGCTTATGAAAATGGCAGATTTGGCAGCTCCATACATTCATCCCTTCACATAAATGGAAAAACAAAACCCAAACCAAAAAACAAACAAACAAAAAACCCATGTGCTGGATGAAGAAAAAGACTGCTTTGAAATTTTTGTGGCATTTTAATGTGCCCTTTCTCCATCCCTTTCCAATATCAGTGATGGTCTCAAGGAGGGTAGCCTATATTCTCAATGTGGGACTCTGGTCTTTGTTCTGGAGGGAGAGGAACAGATCTTTTTGTAACATCTGTCCTATCCTGTCTGTGGCCTACCTAATATAGTGATACAGGCTCTTGTCTTTGTTTCACCTGTCAGAACTCATTCATGGCAGAAATGCAATAGACATTCCTTGAAAATGTAAGGGGGACAAAACACACCCAGTAACTAGGGTCAAAGCATTGAGACAGAAGCATACAACAGAACACTGACACTGAAAGCCTGGGAGGAAAGGCTTGGGAGAGGGGTTATTCAGGAAATTAGGGCATTCCAAAGTAACCATGAATAGCATATACTGAGGAATTTAAAGAGCCACACAGATGCTCAGAACAGGAAACATGCACAGAAAAAATTCTAACAATGCCCTACGCTTCCCCTCTGGCTGATCTTTGGACTCAGTGTAAGTAGAAAGAAAGGCTAAGGTAGAGGTGATGACAACAAAGCCTCCTCTCCTTGTTCACAGCCACAAACTGTCATAATCTTGAATTTGTCAGTGGAATTCTAGAAAGGACACCAAAAGCATGAGCTTTTCTTTTAAAAGAAAGAAAAAGTGGATTGACCTTTATCAAGATTAAAAACTTTTGTGTATCAAAGCCATTAGTCAGAAAGTAAAAAGACAACCACACAATGGGAGAAATTATTTGTGATTCATATACCGAATACGGATTTAGCATTCATAATATGAAAAGAACTCCTATGGTTCAAAAGCAGAAAGACAAACAACTCAGTTAAAATATGGGCAAAGAATTTGATATACATTTCTCCACAGAAGATATACAAATGGCCAACAGGCATGTCAAATGATGATTAATATCACTAGTCATCAGGAAAATGCAAAGCAAAACCCCAATGAAGCACTTCTTCACACTCATGAGTATGGCTATAATTCAAAAAAGAGATAATAATAAATGTTTGGCAAGGATGTGGAAAAATTAGAACTCTCCTGCACATGCTAGTAGAAGTATAACGTGGTTCAGCTCCCGTGGAAAACAATTTTTGGGGTCTTTAAAAAGTTAAATACAAAATTTAACTTTTAAAATATAAAAGTTAAATATAAAACATATGACCCAGCATTTCTATCCCATATATACTAAAAAGAATTGAAAACAAGTATTCAAACAGATGCATTTATACCTGTTAGGGGAAGCACATTGACTGAAACCACCCACCCTGGCCAGGCACCATAGTAACCATTTGCATGAGCTGTTTTAGAACAGGAAGTCCTGATAAGGAACATGGAGCTAATAAGCCACCACCAACCGGAAGAGTTCGGGAAAAGTCAAAAGGAGACACCACATGTCCAACCAACTCCCAGAATCCTTCTCGCTGGCATCCATCTTGGCTGAACAAGGTATGCACCACCAGGAAGGACTCTGAGCCAGAATGATTGGCTAAAGACAACCCACAAACTAATTCCATCACCATAAAACTGGACACTGTGAGCCACTTGGCAGAGCTGTTCTCCTGGGTTCCCTTACCCTGCTGCTCTCCACCCAGGTGCCCTTTCCCAATAAAATCTCTTGCTTTGTCAGCACATGTGTCTCTTTGGACAATTCATTTCCAAGTGTTAGACAAGAGCCCAGTTTTGGGCCCTGGAAGGTGTCCTGCTTCCTGCAAAAAATGGCAACTCTGGCGGGGACTCTTCTTCACTGCAACTGACATCCTGACCACTCAGAGTACTCAGGGATCACCTTGCCCACCGATGCACCAGACCCAGTGGTCGTAATTGGGACTCTTTCGTCACTGGCCTCCTCCTGACACAAACAACTGGCCAGAATGCTCCAACTGGGTAAGGAACAAGAGACTTTATTGACCTCTCACCCCTTCCCTCTCTCTTTCCTCTCCTTAACCCTTCCTATCCTACCCCTTTTTTTTCTAGTTCCCCGGTCCTGGATGCAGGAATCGAGTCGAAGAGCCTCAGCCTGAACTGAGAATTGGAGACAGATCACCTCCTCTTGGCAGAGAACTCAAATTCTGGTTCTGTTCTGGTCTGGTTTCTGGTAGGGCCAAGATCCAGTCCTCTCTTCTCTGGAGGCCCAGGGTAAAGTCCCGTAACACCTGGGTGTCTGCAGGTGGCATGAAATGTCTGTAAGGCCACCCCTTTTGACCTCCTCTCCTGCCTCCGCCCACCTCTTCTTTCAACCTTTGCTCCCTTTGAAATCTTTGAAGACCTGAGATATTTTCATTTACTCTGTTAGTACTTGCATCTGAAGTTCTGTCTCTCTATAGGTTTTCTGAGAGACTGTAATCTTGTATTTAAGGGAATGTCTGATAAGGACTGCCAGGTCTGTGTATGTATTTTATACTCTGGGTTCTGTGTTGTAATTTGTGGTAAGCAATCTGCTTTATCTGGCCACTGTTTGGTTTAGACTTGTCACTGTTTTGTTAGAACTTGGTTTTCTTTTCCTGTGATGTGAGACCAGGGCTCTCAGGAGCACTAATCTGGACCATATCTAACACTTGAGATTGAGGAAAAATGGGAAAAAGCCACTAAAATTTTTATTAATTCCAAATGTTATTTATAAATTAGTAAGTTTTATATTGTAGTATCTAATTCATGACTAAGCTTAGAAAATAAAGCTAGATCTTGTGTTGTGTCTGTCTGAATATGTCTCAGTACATCTTTGTCTCTGGATAATATTTTTGATAATATTTTGGTCAGTAGGTGGCCAATATGCTACTGGAGAAGAGTGGAGAAATAACTCCAGAAACAATGAAGAGACAGAGCCAAAGCAAAAACAAAAACATCCACCCAGTTGTGGATATGACTGGTGATGGAAGTAAAGTCCGATGCTGTAAAGAACAATATTGCAAAGGAATCTGGAATGTTAGGTCCATGAATCAAGGCAAATTGGAAGTGGTCAAACAGGAGATGGCAAGAGTAAACATGGACATTTTAAAATCAGCAAACTAAAATGAACTGGAATGGGTGAATTTAACTCAGATGACCATTATATCTATTACTGTGGGCAAGAATCCCTTAGAAGAAATGGAGTAGCCATCATGGTCAACAAAAGAGTCTGAAATGCAGTTTAGTTAAGTTCAGTTGCTCAGTCGTGTCTGACTCTTAGTGACCCCATGTACTGAAGCACATCAGGCCTCCCTGTCCATCACCAACTCCTGGAATTCACTCAAACTCACGTCGATTGAGTCAGTGATGCCATCCAGCCATCTCATCCTCTGTCGTCCCCTTCTACTCCTGACCCCAACCCCTCCCAGCATCAGAGTCTTTTCCAATGAGTCAACTCTTCGCATAAGGTGGCCAAAGTACTGGAGTTTCAGCTTTATCATCATTCCTTCCAAAGAACACCCAGGGATGATCTCCTTTAGAATGGACTGGTTGGATCGCCTTGCAGTCTAAGGGACTCTCAAGAGTCTTCTCCAACACCACAGTTCAAAAGCATCAATTCTTTGGTGCTCAGCTTTCTTCACAGTCCAACTTTCACATCCATACATGACCACAGGAAAAACCATAGCCTTGACTAGACGGACTTTTGTTGGCAAAGTAATGTCTCTACTTTTCAATATGCTATCTAGGTTGGTCATAACTTGCCTTCCAAGGAGTAAGCATCTTTTAATTTCACGGCTGCAGTCACCATGTGCAGTGATTTTGGAACCCCCAAAAATAAAATCTGACACTGTTTCCTTCTTCAATTTAAGCCTGAATTTGGCAATGAGGAATTCATGATCTGAGCCACAGTGAGCTCCCAGTCTTGTTTTTGCTGACTGTATAGAGCTTTGAAATGCAGTACTTGGATGCAATCTCAAAGACAATAGAATGATCTCTGTTCATTTCCAAGGCAAACCATTCAATATCTCAGTAATCCAAGTCTATGTCCAGAACAATGGTGCTGAAGAAGCTGAAGTTGAATGGTTCTATGAAGACGTTCAGGACCTTATAGAACTAACACCCCCCAAAGATGTCCTCTTCATTATAGGGGACTGGAATGCAAAAGAAGGAAGTCAAGAAATACCTGGAGTAACGGGCATATTTTGTCTTGGAGTACAGAATGAAGCAGGTCAAAGGCTAACAGAGTTTGGCCAAGAGAATGCACTGGTCATAGAAAACACTCTTTTCCAACCACACAAGAGAAGACTCTATACATGGACATCACCAGATAGTCAATACCAAAATCAGACTGATTATATTCTTTGCAGCCAAAGATGGAGAAGCTCTATACAGTCAGCAAAAACAAGACCGGGAGCTAACTGTGGCTCAAATTATGAACTCCTTACTGCCAAATTCACTTAAATTGAAGAAAGTAGGGGAAACCACTAGACCATTCAGGTTTGACGTAAGTCAAATCCCTTATGACTATACAGTGGAAGTGACAAATAGAATCAAGAGATTAGATCTGATAGAGTGCCTGAAGAACTATGGACAGAGGTTTGTGACCTTGTATAGGAGGCAATGATCAAGACCATCCCCAAGAAAAAGAAATGCAAAAAGACGAAATGGTTGTCTGAAGAGACCTTACAATCAGTTATGAAAAGAAAAGAATTGAAAGGCAAAGGAGAAGAGGAAATATATACCCATTTTAGGGCAGAGTTCCAAAGAATAGCAATGAAAGATAAGAAAGTCTTCCTCAGTTATCAATACAAAAAAAAAAAAAGAAAGAAAGAGGAAAACAATAGAATGGGAAAGACTAGAGATCTCTTCAAGAAAATTAAGAGATACCAAGCTAACTCTTCATGCAAAGATGGGCACAATAAAGGACAGAAATGGTATGGACCTAACAGAAGCAGAAGATACTAAGAATAGGTGGTACACATACACAGAAGAACTATATAAAAAAGATCTTCATGACCCAGATAATCACGATGGTGTGATTACTCACTTAGAGCCAGATATCCTGGAATGCAAAGTCAACTGGGCTTTAGGAAGTATCACTACGAACAAAGCTAGTGGAGGTGACAGAATTCCAAGTGAACTATTTCAAATCCTGAAAGATGATGCCATGAAAGCACTCGATATGCCAGCAAATTTGGAAAACTCAGCAGTGGCCACAGGACTGGAAAAGGCCAGTTTTCATTCCAACCCTACAGAAAGGCAATGCCAAAAAATGTTCAAACTACCATACAATTGCACTCATCTGACATATCTCATCCCATCTCACATTTCATCTCATCTCACATTTCATCTCACTAGCAAAGTAATGTTTACAATTCTCCATGCCAGACTTCAACAGTACATGAACTGTGAACTTCTGAGATGCTCAAGCTGGATTTAGAAAAGGTGAAGGAAACAGAGATCAAAATGCTAATATCCTTTGGATCACCAAAACAGCAAGAGAGTTCCAGAAAAACATCAATTTCTGCCTTATTGACTACGCCAAAGACTTTGACTGTGTGGATCACAACAAACTGTGGAAAATTCTTCAAGAAATGGGAATACCAGACCACTTGACCTGCCTCCTCAGAAATCTGTATGCAGGTCAAGAAGCAACAGTTAGATCTGGACATGGAACAACAGACTGGTTCCAAATCGGGAAAGGAGTATGTCAAGCCTGTATATTGTCACCCTGCTTATTTAACTTATATGCAGAGTACATCATGAGAAATGCTGGACTGGATGAAACCCAAGCTGGAATCAAGATTGCTGGGAGAAATATCAATAACCTCAGATATGCAAATAACACCACCCTTATGGCAGAAAATGAATAGGAATTAAAGAGCCTCTTGATTTAAGTGAAAGAGGAGAGTGAAAAAGTTGGCTTAAACTCAACATTCAAAAAACTAAGATCATGGCATCTGGTCCCATCACTTCATGGCAAATAGATGGGGAAAGAGTGGAAACAGTGGCAGAGTTTATGTTTTTAGGCTCCAAAATCACTGCATATGGTGACTGTAACCATGAAATTAAAAGATGCTTGCTCCTTTGAAGAAAAGTTATGACCAACCTAGACAGCATATTAAAAAGCAGAGACATTACATTGCCAACAAAGGTCCATCTAGTCAAGGCTATGGTTTTTCCAGTAGTCATGTATGGATGTGAGAGTTGGACTATAAAGAAAGCTGAGCACCTAAGAATTGATGCTTTTGAACTGTTCTGTTGGAGAAGACTCCTGAGAGTCTCTTGGACAGCAAGGAGATCCAACCAGTCCATCCTAAAGGAGATCAGTCCTGAATAATCACTGGAAGGACTGATGCTGAAGCTGAAACTGCAAAACTTTGGCCACTTTAATTTCCATTTAGGTAATCTCCATTTAAATAAGATTTTGAAACACTTACTACTAAATACTAATTTCCTTTTACAGAGAAAGTAAAGAGATTTGGGACTATAAATAAACAATGTTTGGTGCCATCCTAAAATGGTCTAAGAAAGCAAAGGTTTTAGAAATTATTACTGGTATTTATGCTCACAAATCTATAAAATGCTAATGTAAAAGTTTTTCATTGCTAAAGGAAAGTAGAAAGTGTGTTTTCAGTAAAAGGGTATGAAAAAATACTAAAAAGAGCTATGCATGATTAGGATTTTCTAAAACTGGATTACAATTAGTTAGAGAAATGGACTTTTTTAGGAATGACACAGCCATAGAAAAACTGATTAAAGCCAACTAGGTCCAAAGAATCCACCTGCAATGAGGGAGAGCTGGGTTCAATCCCTGGGTTGGGAAGATCCCCTGAAGAAGGTAAAGGCTACCCACTCCAGTATTCTGGCCTGGAGAATTCCATAGACTATATAGTCCATGGGGTCGCAAAGAGTCGGATACGACTGAGCGGTGACTTTCACCTTCACTTTCACTTTCAGGTCCAAGATGGCAGAGTTGAATTTCACTAGACCTTGAGCCTCAGTATATACGCTCATGTGACACATCAACAAACTAAATGATACACCCATCAACATTGACTAAATCTGATCAAATGTTCTAAACCCTTTTAGTTGTGCTTTTTTGACAAAACTTCCTAAATAGAATTCTGTTGAAGATCCTTTGTCCTCTAGCTAACTTTGGGGTCCTTCAGAGGGCCCCTGAAACATCCCAAAGAGAGATATTAAACTAATTGTGCTTATTTGCTTGGTTAAATTACATGAAAAATATTATCCAAGGAGTAATAAATCTTCTCATGTTATAATATATGGTAAATATTACTAATATAGATATTCTAGAAATTATATGGAGTTCTTAACATTCTGATATGTCCTGGTATTCTTATGGAAAACCTGATGATTTCACAGAAGTTAATAAAAGGACTGAATGAACCAGCGATTATGCTTGAAAAAACACAAGCTGGAATCAAGATTGCCGGGAGAAATATCAATAACCTCAGATATGCAGATGACACCACCCTTATGGCAGAAAGTGAAGAGGAACTCAAAAGCCTCTTGATGAAAGTGAAAGTGGAGAGTGAAAAAGTTGGCTTAAAGTTCAACATTCAGAAAACGAAGATCATGGCATCTGGTCCCATCACTTCATGGGAAATAGATGGGGAAACAGTGGAAACAGTGTCAGACTTTATTTTTCTGGGCTCCAAAATCACTGCAGATGGTGACTGCAGCCATGAAATTAAAAGACGCTTACTCCTTGGAAGGAAAGTTATGACCAACCTAGATAGCATATTCAAAAGCAGAGACATTACTTTTTTTTTTTTTTTAGTGTGATTCCAATCGTCATTCAGATTTACTTTTTAAATTGAAATTTGGTTGATTTATATTATTATATTAGTTTCATGTATAAAATATAATGATTAAATATGTTTACAGATTATATTCCACTAAAAGTTATTAAAAGATAATGGTTCTAATTCCCCATGTTATACAATATATCCCTTGTTGCTTATCTACTTTATTTATATTTTCCTTTCCACATTCTCCCTTTTTATTTATTTTTTTTAATTTTATTTTATTTTTAAACTTTACATAATTGTATTAGTTTTGCCAAATATCAAAATGAATCCACCACAGGTATACATGTGTTCCCCATCCTGAACCCTCCTCCTCCTCCCTCCCCATACCATCCCTCTGGGTCGTCCCAGTGCACTAGCCCCAAGCATCCAGTATCGTGCATCAAACCTGGACTGGCATCTTGTTTCATACATGATATTTTACATGTTTCAATGCCATTCTCCCAAATCTTCCCACCCTCTCCCTCTCCCACAAAGTCCATAAGACTGTTCTATACATCAGCGTCTCTTTTGCTGTCTCGTACACAGGGTTATTGTTACCCTCTTTCTAAATTGCATGTATATGCGTTAGTATACTGTATTGGTATTTTTCCTTCTGGCTTACTTCACTCTGTATAATAGGCTCCAGTTTCATCCACCTCATTAGAACTGATTCAAATGTATTCTTTTTAATGGCTGAGTAATACTCCATTGTGTATATGTACCACAGCTTTCTTATCCATTCATCTGCTGATGGACATCTAGGTAAAAGCAGAGACATTACTTTGCCAACAAAGGTTCGTCTAGTCAAGGCTATGGTTTTTCCTGTGGTCATGTATGGATGTGAGAGTTGGACTGTGAAGAAGATTGAGCGCCGAAGAATTGATGCTTTTGAACTGTGGTGTTGGAGAAGACTCTTGAGAGTCCCTTGGACTGCAAGGAGATCCAACCAGTCCATTCTGAAGGAGATCAGCCCTGGGATTTCTTTGGAAGGAATGATGCTAAAGCTGAAACTCCAGTACTTTGGCTACCTCATGCGAAGAGTTGACTCATTGGAAAAGACTCTGATGCTGGGAGGGATTGGGGGCAAGAGGAGAAGGGGACGACAGAGGATGAGATGGCTGGATGGCATCACTGACTCGATGGATGTGAGTCTGGGTGAATTCTGGGAGTTGTTGATGGACAGGGAGGCCTGGCATGCTTCAATTCATGGGGTCGCAAAGGGTTGGACATGACTGAGCAACTGAACTGAACTGAACTGAAGGATAATCAGTCTAGTAACACTAGAAAACTGGGCTATGTGCCTTATAGACAGTGCCAATATATAATTTCCCTGGAAGATAAAAATTTGTACAGAATAGACTAAGTCAGATGACCTGGAATATTCTGGGCTACATCTAATGGAAGCTCTTAAGTCTTATTTGTGACTTTACTAATACTTCTGGCTATGTTATTTGTATTTCACCTGTTTTACAAAATTGCTGTTTCTTACACTCCCAAATGTGAGACTGAGGCTTCTGATAAAATAGTATATAGTTCCATATGAGATCTATGGTGGTAGCAGTGTAACGCCAGATTGGGAGGAGCCAAAAGGAGAGAATGTTTTCCTGGATCAAGAGGCTTGTAAGACAGGTGGTCCAGAGAATTTTGGATACTGTTTTGTAGCCCAGTCCAGTTACAGCACATTGAGTGGCCTGTCAAAAAAGTCTTTCCCAAACCTGAGAATGGACATTCTCAGCATCATGGATGAAGTGGTCATGAAATGACCCCCTCAAAATCAGGGTCAGGTTTATGAGCAAAAGGGGCTATGCCAACTGAAGACTGACATTTGCCATCTACATCTACAAAGATTAAATCATGGCCAGTGCAGCTGCTGATCTTCAACACACCTGAAAGGAGTTCAGGATGGAAATCAGGAATGTGGCACTCTGTGCTCTAGAAAAAAAAAAGCTGGCAGAACAAGCCTTCAGGTAGTTAGATCTTTTCAGGGGAAGATTTTATGAGTCCCAATTCTTACATTTTCTCATACCTAAGGAAAAACTGACATTTTTAATGGTGACATCTGCTTTTGCTACTAAGGAGAATTTTACAATTAAAAATCAAAATAAAGTAGCTATGGTTCAAACATCCAAGGAAATAACTAGATGATTCTATGAGTGTAATTTCAGACTAGACCTTGTATTGCTAAACACTTGAGTTTTCTGAGTCTTGTCAGGCTTGGATGCCACCATTCTCAAAACAATGTCTGCTGTCAGCTAGTAAATGCAACCTTACTTTTTTATAAAACTAGGCAACTGGCTACCTGGCTGCAAGTCTCCCCAAAGTGCCAGGTCCAGACTGGGTTTTGGGCCTATTCTTCTAAATAGACATGAGATTTATTTTGTTTATTAAAATTCCAGTTATCACTCCTCCAACTACTTCTAATTGGGTCTGTTATACCAAAATGGCAGACCAAGGGATTGAGATTTTAATCATACAAGACTCAGATCTAGGACTTGGAACTCAGGAATACTTCCAATTCAGTGTCTATTCTCCAAGCTGAGGCAGTCCTATGCCCCATTTTGACAAGAAGTTATCACAGTCATAGTTGCCAGGTTCCCTAAATTAAAACTGAGCAGGACTTTATGGGGCTCTGGAGTACAGATCTGTTCTGTTCTGTGTTCTCCTTTTCTTGTCTGTAGGATATAGGCTTCATTCAGCCTCCTTGGCCTTCCCTGAGTTCCAAAGGGTGGATTCAAACAATTGCTAATCAGGGAAGGGAGGGGATACAGAAACAGAGGAGAAACAATCAAATGATGGTACAGCCTTGAGACAGGGTCCTGGTTCCTACTAAAAAAAAATATGTGTTAAGAATGTCTTTGAGTTCAAGCTGGTTTTAGAAAAGGCAGAGGAACCAGAGATCAAATTGCCAACATCCACTGGATCATGGAAAAGGCAAGAGAGTTCCAGAAAAACATCTATTTCTGCTTTATTGACTATGGCAAAGCCTTTGACTGTGTGGATCACAATAAACTGTGGAAAATTCTGAAAGAGATGGGAATACCAGACTACCTGACCTGCCTCTTTAGAAATTTGTATGCAGGTCAGGAAGCAACAGTTAGAACTGGACATGGAGCAACAGACTGGTTCCAAATAGGAAAAGGAGTTCGTCAAGGCTGTATATTGTCACCCTGTTTATTTAACTTATATGCAGAGTACATCATGAGAAACAGTGGACTAGAAGAAACACAAGCTGGAATCAAGATTGCCGGGAGAAATATCAATAACCTCAGATATGCAGATGACACCACCCTTATGGCAGAAAGTGAAGAGGAACTCAAAAGCCTCTTGATGAAGGTGAAAGAGGAGAGTGGAAAAGTTGGCTTAAAGCTCAACATTCAGAAAACGAAGATCATGGCATCTGGTCCCATCACTTTATGGGAAATAGGTGGGGAAACAGTGTCAGACTTTATTTTTCTGGGCTCCAAAATCACTGCAGATGGTGACTGCAGCCATTAAATTAAAAGACGCTTACTCCTTGGAAGGAAAGTTATGACCAACCTAGATAGCATATTCAAAAGCAGAGACGTTACTTTGCCAACAAAGGTTCGTCTAGTCAAGGCTATGGTTTTTCCTGTGGTCATGTATGGATGTGAGAGTTGGACTGTGAAGAAGGCTGAGCGCTGAAGAATTGATGCTTTTGAACTGTGGTGTTGGAGAAGACTCTTGAGAGTCCCTTGGACTGCAAGGAGATCCAACCAGTCCATTCTGAAGGAGATCATCCCTGGGATTTCTTTGGAAGGAATGATGTTAAAGCTGAAACTCCAGTACTTTGGCCACCTCATGCGAAGAGTTGACTCATTGGAAAAAGTTCTGATGCTGGGAGGGATTGGGGGCAAGAGGAGAAGGGGACGACAGAGGATGAGATAGCTGGATGGCATCACTGAGTCGATGGACGTGAGTCTGAGTGAACTCGGGGAGTTGGTGATGGACAGGGAGGCCTGGCGTGCTGCGATTCATGGGGTCGCAAAGAGTCGGACGCAACTGAGTTATTGATTTTATCTGATCTGACAGAACTGGGGCCCCCACCCAGGTGGAGGATGATAACTTCAGACTGAACACAAGATTCCTGGAGCACAGCTCTGTTGCCTCACCACCAACCAATAAAGAAAAAGTCACAAACCTGGCAGCCCTCCTCCTAAATGTTGCCTTCTGCTTCTGGGGGCCAGTGATGAGCAGCCTGTTAGGTCTCCTGTTTGGCCCCTGTCTATTTCATCTCTGAGAGGGGCCAACAGCTTCAAACTAAATTGCTACTATTATAAAGGTGAATTCTGGCTTCAGGCCAAAGATACCTTGACTTAGATCCAGTAGAGAGAGACTTCTGTTCTGCTAGGCAGGCCTATGCCCATGCACAGCAGTAAGAAGTTAGAGAAGAAAGAGACCTCTGCCCCAATTTCCAAGAAGTATCTTGAGTATGAAGTTTCTCAGGGGGGAGTTGTTAGGGGAAGCACACTGACTGAAACCACCCACCCTGGCCAGGCACCATAGTAACCATTTGCATGAGCTGTTTTATGACAGGAGGTCCTGGTAAGCCAAATGGAACTAATAAGCCACCACCAATCAGAAGAGTTCAGGAAAGGTCAAAAGGAGACACCACATGTCTGACCAACTCCCAGAATCCTTCTCGCTGGCATCCATCTTGGCTGAACAAGGCATGTACCACCAGGAAGGACTCTGAATCAGAATGATTGGCTAAAGACAACCCAGGAACTAATTCCATTACCATAAAACTGGAGACTGTGAGCCATGTGGCAGAGCTGTTCTCCTGGGTTCCCTTACCCCACTGCCCTTTCCCAGTAAAATCTCTTGCTTTGTCAGCACTTGTGTCTCCTTGGAGAATTCATTTCCAAGTGTTAGACAAGAGCCCAGTTTCGGGCCCTGGAAGAGGTCCTCCTTCCTGAAACATATCCATGTTCACAGCATCACTATTAAAAACAGATCAAACACAGACACATTGAAAATATCTACAAATGGATTAATAGATAAACAAGCTGAAGCACATATATACAACCCAATATTATTCATCAATAAAAAATGAAATACTGATCTATGCAACAACATAGAAGACCCTGAAAAACATTATGCTAAGTGAAAGAAGATAGAAGCCAACAGTTTCATATTGTGCAAATCCATTTATATGAAGTACACAGAATAGACATAACCATAGGAACAGAACAAATTGCTCATGTCAAAGGGCTGAAGGAAGTGGGAAGCAACTTTAATGAAGTTCCAATTTCCTTTTGGAGTAATGAAATGTTTGGGGTGATAATTGTGCAAAACTACGAATGCGCTAAATGCCACTGGATTGTTCTTTTTAAAATGGTTACTTTTATGTTATATGAATTTTATCTAAAAAAGTATAAGCAATCAGAAGAAAATCTCTGTAAGTGCATTCACTGTATCAACCCACCTACCAGCATTTGTATCCTCCTACATTCACCTCTGTCAGCAGAGACGAAATGTCCTTGTAGTTATTAAAGGCGAGGCTCTCCCCTTGTGCACCAGATCCATTCCTGTTTATTCAAAGTCAATCTAGTTAGCGATTTTCACCTTATTCTCCTGAATCATTATTCCCTCTTTACTGGATCATTTTCATCAGAACATAAGACAATATTTACTCCCACTCAACAGTTTTATAAAAAAATACAAACAAACAAACAACAAGAACAACAACAAAAAACCTTTAATTTATATTTTCCAGTATTCTCCACCCCATTCCTTCACAACAAAACCTCTACTAATGAAAATAAGTTTCCCTGTCTCCCAACATGGATGGGCTGCTGAGTTCAGTCCCTGGACATCTCTTCCCCATCCATTCTACTTCCTTGGAGACTCCCATCTCACCCGTGCTGAAAATGCTCACATTTTAATTTGAAGACTTGATCTTCTTCCTCCTTATCTTCTAATTGATCCATTCATCTGCATACCTAAATATATATGTGAATACATGTTAATTGAAGATCTGATTTTTTCCCTCAAATCTGCTCCTTTTCTAACACTCCCTAATTTAATTTAGGCAGTTCCATCTTCCCAGTTATTTGGGACAAAATCTTAGACTGATCTTTGATGCTTCTCATTCTTTCATACTTTGTTTTTAATGTCAATAAATATGCTGGCTATATTATTTCTTCCCACTGTTCCTGCTTTCTCTCTGACTTAAACCAACGTAATTTCTCACTTGGATAATTTTGATAGCCTCCTATCTGGCCTCCTTGCTTTCGCCCTTGTCTTACTGTATTCTATTTTCCAGGAAACCTACCAAGTCCCCTCTATTTTAGCCACACTGACCTTTATTCTGTTTCTTCACAACGCTTCTTCTTCTATTTCTGTTATTTCTTTGCTGCTGCTGCTGCTGAGTCGCTTAAGTCGTGTCCGACTCTGTAGGACCCTGTAGAAGGCAGCCCACCAGGCTTCCCCGTCCCTGGGATTCTCCAGGCAAGAACACTGGAGTGGGTTGCCATTGCCTTCTCCAATGCATGAAAGTGAAAAGTGAAAGCGAAGTCGCTCAGTCGTGTCGGACTCCCAGCGACCCCATGGACTGCAGCCCACCAGGCTCCTCCATCCACGGGATTTTCCAGGCAAGAGTACTGGAGTGGGTTGCCATTGCCTTCTCCGTTATTTCTTTGAGACTCATTCTATCACTTCCTTCAAAGTTATTTTCAAAAGTAGCCTTCTCAGTTGCTCCTTCTTTGAATACCGTATTTAAAATTCTACTTCCTTCCCTAATCTATGTTCTTTCTCTGCTTTAGTTTTTTCCTATGGGATTTTCTAACACACTACATAATTTATTTACTCATTTGTATTTATTTTTGTAGTTCCTAGATGTTTAGATCCATGTGGGTGGTAATGTTTTCTATTTTGCTCACTGGTGTATCTCAAGTGCCCAAATGTGTTCTGGCACATAGTAGGTGCTAGAAAATATTTGCTGAAGGAATGAATAAACTATTACAAGAAAATATTTGCTGAAAGAATACATAAACTATTACAAGAAAATATTTGCTTTTATATGGATTGTAAAATGTAGAAAACTCTAGGCAACTTAAAATTGTAGTTCTTTGTTTTATCAAGTAATGTGAAATAAAAGCACTTAAGATATTCTAACTTTAAAAACATCCACTTCTGTACATATCTAGAAACTTTTGGAGGGGAGGGTGTCGTACTCGAATTTTATTTAGATAATACCTTCACTATGCACTAGTTCTTCCCTGGTGGCTCAGTGGTAAAAAATCCACTTGCAATGTAGGAGACCTATGTTCAGTCCCTGGGTTGGGAAGATCCTCTGAAGAAGGAAATGACAACCCACTCCAGTATTCTTGCCTGGAGAATGCTATGGATAGGGGAGCCAGGCGTGCTACAATCCTTAGGATGGCAAAGAGTCGGACACAACTGAGCAACTAACATGTTGGATATAGTGTGTATGCACTGAGTTAATCTTACATGAGATTGAAAAGAAAACTTTTGGAAATTGATCTGAAAGAAAGAACATAATATTTAGAACAGAAATAAGCAAGTTCTAAAGGAAGAAAAGAAAACAAAACAAACTATGACAATACTTAACTTTGGAAGTGTAATTTTCCCTAATGTAATTAATCTATGCTTATGGTTTCAAGAACTGTTCCATATTTTTCTGCTATATTTTTGTACAGTACATGTAATAGGCAGAAAATTCCCTAGCTACAGCTGTGTGCACACAGTATTTTCTAAAAACGTTTCTAGAGTCAGAAGTTCTTTTTATTTGTTTTTTTCTGAAAGCTTTTAGATTTGAAAATTCTAATATTAAAATACTTCAAAACATCTTAACATTTCTTTAAAAGGGCCAAATACCCTCTATCTAAAGAAAATGTAGCTTTCATTTTGCATATTAAGTATTTGCAAGAAAAAAAGCACCTCTTCAGATAGTCCAATAGTGTACACTGATCTAGAAATATTATGGAATCATCATGATACACCTTTGAAGGTTGTTTAAATTCCAATTTTTACAGAATTGTCAGTTTATGTATTACTTTGTGATATATGTGATTATTTGTGCTTTTTCATTTGTGTGTATACCTGAGTGCTGACAGATAAAGAGAGCATTTCAAAAGATTTAGATTACTTCTCTCAAATATAAGCTCTATGCCTTAAAATAAACACAGATAGAGGTCCAGTTGGCTCAGGAAAACGAACTGGAATCTGCCATTACTGGGAGCCTGGACTTGTCTGAGGACTGAACTGAAATGAGTAGCTGTAAAAGAGATTATAATATCCAATGTGGAGGGAAACTGAGAATTAGAAAAGGTTATCAGACATGCTGTTGATGTATGCTTTCTCTTTTGAAATTGGATAGAATTTGGTATTAAGTAATAGAAAAATGAAAAAAAAAAAAAAAGGAAAGACTAGCTTTTTTTTTTGTTTACTCAGTCGTGTCCGATTCTTTGAGACTCCACGGACTGTAGCCCATCAGGCTCCTCTGTCCAGAGAATTTTCCAGGTAAGAATACTGAAGTGGATTGCCACATCCTACTTTAGAGGATCTTCCTGACTCAGAAATAGAACCCGTGTTTCTTGTGTCTCCTGCATTAAATACATATTACCAAAACTTTGAAATTAAAGCAATAATGGCAGCTTCATCAGAAAATGTATTATTTCATAATAGCTTTTCTTTCTATAAAATATCTAATTTATATACATGTCAAAAACACTTGCCCATAGGCAATCACTTGCTTAATCAAATGTATCCCCGTGCTCTATATACTACTCTGGACTGGAAGGGCAAACCAGCAAAACATAACTAGATACAGATTGTACCCTCAGAAGGCTTGTGATCTGGGAGGGAAGGTACAGTTAAGCAAGTTATCACAACATAAGACAAAAGTGAAGAGAACTACCAACAGGTTTTAGAAGAATTTCTCTGTGTGTGATTTAAAGTATTTTACAGCTGCTTGTGAGAGCTTCAGGTTAAAAGTCACCTCCTTATCTTCTCCTCCTTACTATGTACTATATTCTAATTTAATTACTGAATTTGGCAATGCACTATATGTCATTTTAGGCTTGTATATTTAGAAAAAAATAAATGATATAGTATGGAATGCTAGAAAGTTCCTCATACACAAAATAATATATCACTTCAGCATTCCTAAACATATATATTCTTTCTTTTCTGAAGTCTATGCTCATAATAAACTCATCTTGCCCACAAGCTTAAATCTACATAATGTTTCTGATTCAGATTCCAATTATTTTTATAGAACTCAGTATGGGCATTTCATCTTCTGGGAAGTCTGTACTCACTCCTCAAGACTGAGTTAAGTTTCCATCTGTGGTCACATAGCACCCTATATTTGTCCACTTAATAACACTTACTCTTATCATTGTTGCTTA
Source organism: Bos javanicus (assembly GCF_032452875.1). Classification (NCBI taxonomy): domain Eukaryota; kingdom Metazoa; phylum Chordata; class Mammalia; order Artiodactyla; family Bovidae; genus Bos; species Bos javanicus. Next base: position 41,175,160 of record NC_083870.1, read on the forward strand.
TTTGTCCATGAAATACCAGTGGATAGGCAGACTGTTTTCTAGTCATTAAAAAATATTTAATGCATAGCACCATTACAAGCACATAGTAAGTGCTCAAAAAATAATTGCTGAATAAAAGAACTTTCCCCCTATTGTTTGTAAGGGAGTGTGGCAATCTACACAAACACCTGGCTATTCAAATATTTGAATATATTATATTATATGAAAATAATTATATGTGTATTAAAACAAGGATAACACGTTCAGAGAGTCAGAGTATAAATGAAAGAGATATACTAATGATTTTTAATATAACAAAATCTGTGGTATTGTGAGATGGTTTTAATATAGGGGTTATTCTTAAATTTGTTGTTGCTCAGTTGCTAAGTTAACTGTGTCTGATTCTTTGTGACCCCATGAACTGCAGCACACCAGGCTTCCCTGTCCTTCAATATCTCCCAGAGTTTGCTGAAACTCCTTGTCCACTGAGTCAGTGATGCCATCCAATTATCTTACAATTTAGGGAAATAAATTTTATTTTAAATGTTTTACATGACAGTTTTAGTATAGAACAAATTTATTTTGAAACTACACAGTTTCTTTACAAGTTATATACATATTGGTTTTTATTAGAGCCGCTTAATGTATATCAGAAAAACAGCAACGTGGAAGCAAGTGAGAAAAACACCCCAAACAGAAGGACATACGATATGGAGGTGCCAGGCAATCTGGATTTTCCAGACAAATCAGGAGGGCATGATGGAAAGGCACAACTTTAACACAAATAAAAAACAGTCCAAAAACATTTTACTAATGCCTTAGAGCTCTCACTAATAAGAATTTTCTGGGGAAAAATAAAAAAGAAAAAAAGTTAAGATTTTGACTGGAGGGTATTTTTAAAATCAGAAAGATGTTGAATTATTAATGAGCCAAACTGGTTTTTTGCATTTTCTTTCCTAATCCGAGAAATCTTCAGGGTAGCTGTTTGAAGGATATTTTTTACCCATCTCATGCTTTAGGCATTTATAAATGCATTTGAAAACTCTATCTTAGATACAGCCCAATCAAATGATCAAGGTCACTTAGGAGACTGAATTAAAGTTCGAATACATATTCACTGTTATCATCTCAGCACATTTTTGATGAGGCTGTGGAAATGCTTGCTTTGAATTTCATTCCTGCTTGCTGTCTAATGGTTTGTCGGCCACTTTAGTGCAGATCAGATTTCAGGGACTTACAGAATGCAATGAAGCCATCTTTCTCAAAGTGATTTTTTTTCATACTATACTAATTCTTTAAGATAGTGCACTAAAGATTTATTTTAAACTGTAGTGTAATTAGTTAAGCTCTTGGCTTACACAGTCAGTTGAAATAAAACCCCATCCTGACTGTTCATTGACAGGAGGGAAAGCTCTGGCAGGAATTACACCACAGTGCAGCTTGTTGACAGCATATGCAAATAAGGAAGACATAGTTTGGTTTAAATGTCTGTAAAAGCAAGAATCAACATCTGTGGGAATTATTTTCAAAACCGTAGTAGCAAAGACATCATCACAAGTGTTTATGTAGTTACAAATAAAAGCCTGGAAGTTGTCCAGAAATAAAGTTTTCTTTTTCTCTTTCCAGATAAGAAAATAGTCTAAATCACTTTCTGGTTTGGAATTAAGCTCTAATGCTAGATCCATTATTAACTTAACATCTGAATTAAAAAAATAAATTCTAGGTTTTACTTTCCTTGCCTTCTTTTCCACATCCTCCTGGGAACAGTTATACAAAGTAATCAAATAAGAAAATAGCAACACTATAGGATATAGGACTTTCCCAGTAGCTCAGCTAGTAAAGAATCTGCCTGCAATGTGGGAGACTTGGGTTCACTCCCTGGGTTGGGAAGATCCCCTGGAGGACAGCATGGCAACCCACTCCAGTATTCTTGCCTGGAGAATTCCCATGGATAGAGGAGCCTGGTGGGCTACAGTCTATGGGGTCTCCAAGAGCTGTAAACAACTGAGTTACTAAGCACAGCACAAAGGATATAATGAGAGTCAAAAATGCCAATGTACTCTATAACCTAGATTGATTGAAGGCTGTTTTATATTTAATATTTTCTCAATTGTGAAATGTTATGTTTTCAAAAATGAAATTCTCTTTAATTTAACCAGTTTTCCAAATAAATAGAAGAAAACCTTTCCCTTGTAATACGCTCTAAGTTGAAAATATTGAATGTGCTTAAGTAAGAAATATAGTATTCCACAAATGAATCACAACTGCAGTCAAGAACTAGTAGGATTCTTTTTGTCTATCCTATTTTTAAAAACAGATTTGTTGGACCTTACTGAAACCATGCCATTGCACAGCCAAATTCTCCATACTGCTTCTTGCTATTTTTTTTCTTATTTTAATGGAATAATTATTTATGTATTATAGAATAGGTATTTTCATAAAGTTCAAAAATTATTAACACTAATGTGTACATTACTGTACATTACACATCATTCATTTTAAGAGTTTGACATTACCCAAACTCTTAAAAACCCTGTTTTTCTTCTTTGTATCTCTCAAGCAGCCATTATTGAAAGGGAACAGTATCCCATGGGGTCTCCTGGGTTCAGGAACCTTTCTGTTAAACTTCTGTGATCTTCTCTGAGTTCCAAAAGGCAGGTTCAGAGAAGGGATGAGGTGCAGGGAGGAGGGAGGAGCAGCCAAGAAACGATAGCATATCCTTGAGGCAGAGTCTTGGTTCTGCCTCAAAGCCTCCACATAACATTACCTTTTGAGTTCTTTTAGAACTATATGAATGAATAGAAATTTTTCAAGGGATTTGCAAGCAAACAACTTGTAAAACCACTAATCTGAATGATTTTCAATTTTGTAATAGAACTGTAAGTTCAGACACCTGCCTGCCTGCTCAGTCACATCTGACTCTGCAATCCTATGAACTGTAGTCCACAAGGTCCTTGGTGCATGGGATTTTCCAGGCAAGAAGGCTGCAGTGGGTTGCCAGTTTTTTCTCCAGGGGATCTTCACAACCCAGGGATTGAACCCAGGTCTCCTTCATTGCAGGTGGATTCTTTACCAGCCAAGTCACAAGGTAAGCCCAAGAATCTTGATGTGGGTAGCCTTTCCCTTCTCCAGGGTATCTTCCTGACCCAGGGATCAAACCCAGGTCTCCCCCACTGCAGACAGATTCTTTACCAGATGAGCCACAAGGGAAGCCCCATTTTTTTTTTTTTTTTTTGTCTACATCCCCTGGCATGTGGGATCTTAGTTCCTCAACCTGTGCCTGCCTCATTGAAAGCAAAGGGTCTTGACCACTGGACCACCAGCAAAATTCTTTATAGAACTAAACCCCAATAAATGGAAGATGAAGCGATCCTCATTCCAGGGAGATCATTATGCTGTTTGTTAGCCTCAAGAACCAGAGAATCTTATCAGGAGACCACCTGAGGTCATATTAAAGGAGTGTAGGCCCTGCACACACCTAATCTTATCAACAACCTCACCTCTGATCTGTTGCTATAAAGTGAAGTCCCTCAGTCATGTCCAAGTCTTTGCGACCCTATGGACTGTAGCCTACCACGCTGGTCCATCCATGGGATTTTCCAGGCAAGAGTACTGGAGTGGGTTGCCATTTCCTTCTCCAGGGGATCGTCCTGATCCAGGGATCGACCCCGGGTCTCTCACACTGTAGGCAGACACTTTACCGTCAACTACTTATCACATCCTCCTGGTTGGGACATAGTTTTTCAGAAGCCTTCTGTGTCCCTCTTTGTTGGCAAACCAATATAGCTATTCTTTTCTGATTTGATTCGGTGGCACAGGTGCACAGAGGCTGTTTTCAGCATCATTATCCTGAAATTTCACTTATTTCCTCTTTGGGTTACCTTATATGTATTATGCGCTCCCAAATGACACATTGTGTAATTTTCCACAGTCTTAAATATTTTATAAATTGTAACGTATTAAATATTCTTCTGCTAATAGCTTTTTCTTCTCAATATGAATGATGGTTATGTCTATATTTATGTTTCATTCATTTTCATTATGATATATTATTACAATCATATAAATGTGGAACATTTTATTTATTCATTATTTATTTGGATTGCTTGCAATTTTGCTTTCTTATAATACCAAATCCAAAATATAAAAAACAGTAAAACTCATCCTAGAAATGTATTCTATATTCTTCTCCCATCATTCCTTTAAACTTTGTTCAGAGTACATCCTCCAACCTCTTACCTTTCCCATCTCTGGATAACTCCTACTAGGAAAAAAATTACTTTCCAATCCACTTCTGAGTACTTACTTGAATATATAAATATGGCCCTGAATCAGTAAGGAGAGCATCTAGTCAAAATTGTGAATTAAAATTTGACTTGACTTAATGTTAAATTCAGAGAAGGCAATGGCACCCCACTCCAGCACTCTTGCCTGGAAAATCCCATGGACCGAGGAGCCTGGTGGGCCACAGTCCATGGGGTCGATAAGAGTTGGACACGACTGAGCAACTTCACTTTCACTTTTCACTTTCATGCATTGGAGAAGGAAATGGCAACCCACTCCAGTGTTCTTGCCTGGAGAATCCCAGGGACAGGGGAGCCTCGTGGGCTGCCGTCTATGGGGTCGCACAGAGTCGGACACGACTGAAGCGACTTAGCTTAGCAATGTTAAGTTATCTCCCATTCCTCAGCCTGGACACAAGAAAATGGTGAGAAAAAATACTTTCCTCTTTCAATTCTCAACTTTATTGGAAAAGGCTGTTGTAATGGGGAAGAGGGACACTTACAGTAGACACAATGCTTCAATTATAAGATGGATAAGTGTTCCAAAGGGTCAGGCAGAAATGACTTTTATAGGAGCATAGAGCTCAAGTAAGTTCAAATTGTCATGGGAATCCCTCAACAACCAGTCCTCTAAGGACTTGCCACAGTCCAAATCCAATGACTAAGTGGTATGTGGATATAAAGGCGTGATCCCTTCACCCCAACTGGAAAAACTCTGAAGAAAAGTCATCCTAATTAATAACTCCTGTAGGGTTAGCTGAGGTCACCATGGAAATATACAAAACATATGAAGCATATATAAAACATGCTTCACCATACATTTTATCCTATTTGCTACCCTTTCGGTAATCCAGACATTTATCCTTCCCTTGATTTCACACAGGTGTTGATCCACTGAGCATCCCTAATACATTTTCTACACACTAATACCTGTCACAAAGTCTGCTTTCTGGAGAATCCATCTTAGGGCAGTGGGAAAACACGCTATTCTCCTCAAGTCAAGTAATTATGTATAATGATTTTTCTTAAACCATTTAAAAATATACATATTTTAATAGAGAAACATTTTCTTACTAAATTTTAATCTCTAGGAATATGAGTTATGATTTTTAATATATTTTGTTATTCATAAAATGCAGAGAGCCATAATAGAAATGGGTTTCCCAGGTGGTGTAGTGATAAAGAACTCACCTGCCAATGCAGGAGACACAAAAGATGTGAGTTAGATCCCTGGGTCAGGAAGATCCCCTGGAGTAGGAAATGGCAACCCACTCCAGTATTCTTCCACAGAAAATCCCATGTGCAGAGAAACTGGAGGGCTACAGTCCATGGGGGTCACAAAGAGTTGGACACGACTGAGCGACTGAACATGCACACACAATAATAGACACATTAGCAGTTCAGAGCAGGAAGACACAACCAAGTTATCAATTGTCTCATTGATTCAAATGTGCTCTAATATGAAGCAAAATCTCTAGGAGGAAAACAATCACCTTTTAAGCACTGAACTTTCATTAAATAAAATTTCAACATACCTAATAATTTGGTATTAGAATTTTCATTTTAATTATAGAGAAAATAAGTTTTCAGTTTAAGTTTTCCAAAAAAAATGTAAGAAGAGTAAGAAATTTTCCTCTAACTTCTAGTTTCTTCTGGCTGTCTAAGAGTTAAATTGACATGAGACAGATTTAAAGAAAAAAATCAAAGTTTAATAACATGTATGCATGGAAGAGACCCAAGAAACGGAATAACTTCCAAAATGTCTAAAACCCTCACCTTAAATACCATCTGCAACTAAAGACAAAAGAGGATGTTGGGGATAGGGATTTAGGATTTCAAAGAGGCAACTGACATGGAGATGGAAAAGCAAATGTTTGGTAAATAAATGTTTGCTGGGCCATGCAGGGACTAGGGGACAAATGTGTGTATGTGTGCACGTGCCCACTTGCTGCTAAGTCGCTTCAGTCATGTCCGACTCTGTGCGACCCCAGAGATGACAGCCCACCAGACTCCCCGTGCCTGGGATTCTCCAGGCAAGAACACTGGAGTGGGTTGCCATTTCCTTCTCCAATGCATGAAAGTGAAAAGTGAAAGTGAAGTCATTCAGTTGTGTCTGACTCTTAGCGACCCCATGGACTGCAGCCCACCAGGCTCCTCCATCCATGGGATTTTCCAGGCAAGAGTACTGGAGTGGGGTGCCATTGCCTTCTCCAACGTGCACACTTAGTTGTGTTCAACTCTTTCTTGACCCCATGGACTGTAGCCTGCCAGGTTCCTCTGTCCATGAAATTTTCCAGGCAAGAATTCTGGAATAGCTTGCCATTTCCTTCTCCAGGGGATCTTCCTGACCCAGGGATTGAACTTGAATCTCTCATGTCTCCTTCATTGGTAGGCAGGTTCTTTACCACTAGCAGCACCTGGGAAGCATAGTAGAATCTTAACAAATAGACTTTGCTGGGTTCTTCCCTATCTACACACCTGGTTCATACTACAGTTATCTATGGTTGTAGCTTGTTTCCTGGATAGGTCCTCTATCTACATGGTTTAAGTGATAATGGAAAAGGCCAAGCAAGTTTCTCTCTGAGTCTTTTGGGCCTTGGTTGTTTTCTGCTGTAAAAAAGAAGCATGTCAAAGAGATATTTTGTTCCCCTACAGACCTCAGTTAATACTACTGATTTCCACAACATGGTTAAGACAATGTATACATTTTGTTTGTTTGTTTGTTTTTGTTAGGTTATTTCTGTTCAAAACAGAGCTTGTTTGTTTCAGATTGACAGTAAAGCTAGTAATTCAGTACTTTCATCAGTTCTCTAAGAATTCTCTAGGTTATTATTCAAAATAATACCTATTAATTTAATAGCACTTTTTGAATAGGTAGTCCCATGTCTTGTAGTATCTTTACTTTCCCTTCATCCTAAATCCTATTATTTTTTTTATCACTAATCAGGTTAATTTTATAATTTATAGAATACTGTCTCAGGTTATACTTTTTAGTAACATCTCTGAAAGGTGTTCTACCTCCAAAATCAAGCAAATAATGATTCACATGTCATTTTTTTTTGTTTGAATTATTCAGTGTCTTCTTGAAAGAATTCATAATTCTTTTAAATAAGAATATGTGTGTATATATATATAGCTGAATAAAATAAATGGAAATAACAGTAATAGTTGCAATTTACTTAGTGCTTGATTGATGTCTGGTACTATTCTTTGAAAGTGATTTAGTCCAATGCATTTTACACTCTTCTAGATACTACAAAGGAATCAAAGATAACTAGCAAAAAATCTAAGAATAAAGGCATTTTTATATCTCTTTTGAAATCCACTGAAAACAACAAAAAGAATGAAGAACAAAATTAAATGCAGAAGTAAAAATACACAAAAAAATGTAGTCTTCAGTGAAATAAGAAAAGGACTTAAAGCTGAAAACAAAAATCAACCAATACTATCTAAAAATTACAGTGAAATCTGAACCAGAAAACTGAATTAATCTATATCTATATATCTATATCTAAATATGTCTCTTTTGCTATCTATCTATTTATATTAAGTTTTTCCCTTTTGGGGAGGATAGATATAGAGATAGATTATAGATACAGATATAGATATCACCTCAAAAGATGCAGACATCTATAAAAGTAGTTTTAGTAAATACGTGTTTAATTTTAGAAATCCTAAAGGAACTACATTTTAATTAGAGATATCTGGAGAGTGGGATCAGGTCTGGAAAGATATTAAATCACTTTAAAGGTTCACTTGAAGAGAGTAAAAAAGCAGGAAATGGAGCTGTGTCCAGAGTCCCCAAGATCACCCTGAGGCTTGATGATTTCCTTAAAGGACTTGCAGGACTCAAAAAACCTGTCAGTCTCACAGTTTATTATAGCAAGTGGATACAGATCAAAATTAGCAAAGGAAAAGAGCACATAGTGTGAAGTTCAGGAGAAACCAGGCTCAAGATTTCCTTGCCTTGTTGAAATACCTGAGGATATGCTTCATTCTCCTAGCAATGATGTGTGACAACACTTGCAAAATCTTGCCCACAAAGAAAGCTGGCCGCATGGGTTATATCGTTAAGATATATTTATCTGATCAAACTGGTCAAAGTTGGCATGACCCAAGACCTCAGGCATATTAAAACCCTCTACCAGGCAGAATATTACAAGGGTTCAGAAGCTCTTTTCCAGGAATCAGACAAGAGCAAGCCCTCAAAGCAGACTTTTCTTGGGACTATATAGGATTTGAGGAAACCTGTCCTGCTGTGTTGACTCTTTCCTGCTCAGTCCACATCCCTGACCCTTGGCGTAGGCTCTTGCAGAAAAATGATCATATTTTTGTGAGCATGTAATTTAGGTTAGTATTTATATAGCTGATATAGCAGTAGTAGCTGCATAAATACATCAAAAATTAGGAGGAATCAGTGCAAAGTAGATTTAAAGAAAGAACTAATGCACTGTCACAAGACATATTTTCATACTGATTTGACTATTAATTTCCTCTCTTGATATAGTGTTACTTTTACTGTGTGACAAATTTCATTGGATCATTTAACATAGAATTTAGCTGACAGCTAGGTAAATCTAGTTTTTTCCTAGGCCAGTCATTGTCCATTGGTAATATATTCTGAGGAGGCTTTAACTTGATCTCCCAATGCATTTGATTACAGTCTCAGTATTACATTATATTTGTACATATAAGGTAGTTGAACCTTACCAACAACATCAGTGTTATACCATAATTCTGTATTGTCATGCACAGTTTCATTATAAAACAAATCAATAAGAATTATAGAGACATCTGCTACATCTTCCCACAGAATTGGTCCTTGTCCATACACCATAAAATTTAATGGACAGGAGTCACTACAATTGACCATGATTTCATTGTTTCTGAGTTCCAGGTAGATTGAGGAGAAAGTCAGCCACCTTGTTCTAATTCATGGGCTTGTGCTGAGACTGGTTTCATTGGGTGCTGCTATATAGCAGGGTTTATCTCCTTCTCATACGAGAACATGGGTATTTTTCAAAATAGTTCCTATTCCTGATAACTATACTATAGAATATATCTTATTCTTATCTGTTCTGCAGGTGATGACAATTGTAGTGCATCAATGTTAATTACATGAGTCCCCAGAGAATTTCTATATATTTGCAAGTCCATAAGTCTTCCATGGAGAAATATCAATAACCTCAGATATGCAGATGACACCACCCTTATGGCAGAAAGTGAACAGGAACTAAAAGCCTCTTGATGAAAGTGAAAGAGGAGAGTAAAATGTTGGCTTAAAGCTCAACATTCAGAAAATGAAGGTCATGGCATCTGGTCCCATCACTTCATAGGAAATGATGGGAAAACAGTGGAAGCAGTATCAGACTTTATTTTTGGGGGCTCAAAAATCACTGCAGATGGTGACTGCAGCCATGAAATTTTTCTTACTTACTTACTTACTTGGAAGGAAAGTTATGACCAACCTAGATAGCATATTGAAAAGCATAGACATTACTTTGCCAACAAAGGTCTGTCTAGTCAAGGCTATGTTTTTTTCCAGTGGTAGTGTATGGATGTGAGAGTTGGACTGTAAAGAAGGCTGAGCACCGAAGAATTGATGCTTTTGAACTGTGGTGTTGGAGAAGACTCTTGAGAGTCCCTTGGACTGCAAGGAGACCCAACCAGTCCATTCTGAAGGAGATCAGCCCTGGGATTTCTTTGGAAGGAATGATGCTAAAGCTGAAACTCCAGTACTTTGGCCACCTCATGCAAGAGCTGACTCATTGGAAAAGATTCTGATGCTGGGAGGGATTGGGGGCAGAAGGAAAAGGGGATGACGGAGGATGAGATGGCTGGATGGCATCACCGACTCGATGGATGTGAGTTCGAGTGAACTCACATCACCAACTCTGTGAGTTGGTGATGGACAGGGAGGCCTTGCATTCTGCGATTCATGAGGTTGCAAAGAGTCAGACACAATTGAGCAACTGAACTGAACTGAACTGAAGTCTTCCATGGTGCGTATCTCAATCCTTAGTAGCTAGGATAGAGAGCCATGGCTTCTGTATTAATATAATCAACTAGTCATATAGGACCAGGGTATGTGCCCTTTTCCAAAGATGCATCTTAGCATTATTCGTCATTATTTGTTCAGATGGTCTGCCTAACTTTAGTAAAGTTACATCTTCTTTCCAGGACAAGTCCCATCTCCTGCCTGCCTCTTAGAAGAGAATTCACTCTGATCTGCTAATTCACTGTAATTCTGCTAGTAGATCTTTTCCCTTTGAAGATTGCTGCTGCTGCTGCTGCTAAGTCGCTTCAATCGTGTCCGACTCTGTGCGACCCCATAGACAGCAGCCCACCAGGCTCCCCCGTCCCTGGGATTCTCCAGGCAAGAACACTGGAGTGGGTTGCCATTTCCTTCTCCAATGCATGAAAGTGAAAAGTGAAAGTGAAGTCACTCAGTCATGTCCGACTCTTAGTGACCCCATGGACTGCAGCCTACCAGGCTCCTCCGTCCATGGGATTTTCCAGGCAAGAGTACTGGAGTGGGGTGCCATTGTTCCTCAATAAAAGCTAAGTCAGCACATCCCACTACGCCTAACTAGCAGTCATCTCCCCTTAAACCATTTTCTGTCTTGAGGAATAATGTTTAATCCACTGCAGACACCATGGCCATTGTAAACTTGTGACCTGAGTGTTGCAGAAATGATTTTTATGTCCGTAAATAGCGGGTCTCCCATACCAGAGTGAAAGTGAAGTCGTTCAGTCATGTCCGACTCTTTGCAACCCCATGGACTGTAGCCTACCATGCTTCTCTGTCCATGGGTGCCAGAGTCCAGCTCCAGCAGCCAGGGAATCAGCCTGAAGGGGTGAGCAGTGTCGGTGGACAATGATGTAGCCTCTGACTCAAGGTGCGGGACTACATGTTTATTTCAAGCTTCAGGTTTTCTTTTATACTTTGACAAAAGCACTAGGTCAGAGGTTTGACATGTTTAGTTTCCCCCACCCAAATTTATTGTCTCCAAAAATCACTGTTGCCCTACAAACAGAGTTCCTGCTTCAGCAATTCTCTCAGAATAGGCTTTACTGTCTATTATCTGCTTCTTATGTGTCCTATACTTAACTTGTGATTACATTGTAACTCATGCTACATTCCTCAGTTTATTTCTTATCTTTCTAAAGTCTGTTTGCCCCTAGCATCTTAAGATCACTGTCTCCTAAAAAGACTTCTAGCTATTCTTAATTATTCCTCAACCCTAAGCTCAGCAAACTTCTTTTGCCATAAACACTCCCCTCACAAACAGGTCTCAGATAACAATCCTTACCATGGCTTCAAGCTGCAGCCTATGTGCTCATCCTGGAACATTCTTTGTCAAGATCCTTCAACAAATGTCAATGGTTACTTTATAGATTATTTTCTGGGCACAACTGCAGAAGGCTTTGTGCTTTCTCATGCTTCTCTCAAGAGCAATAAGCATCTTAACATTCTTTCCAGCCAACTCAACTGAAGAAAGGAAAGAACAAAGTCAGAATCACAAAACCTAACTCCTTCATCCCTGGACCATGCCTGCAAGATGAGGAGAGGGGGCTGGGGCCGTGCCTCCATTTTGTCAGTAATGCCTAACATGGCTCCTGACACATGGAATTTTCCAGGCAAGAGTACTGGAGTGGGTTGCCATTTCCTTCTGCAGGGGATCTTCCTGACTCAGGGATCGAACCCGGGTCTCCCACATTGCAGGCAGATGCTTTACCCTCTGAGCCACCAGGGAAGCCATACATACCAGAGTGAGATAGATTGCAAACACACCTAGATGTAATTTAGTATGAACACGCCATAAAATCTCCCATCACTTACTTCACCTCAGGGTAGAGATGTTCCCCAGGGGAATTCAGATCCATTGAATGGGCCTATGGTGCCTACTGCTTTATTCCCATGAGAAATCCATTGTCTTTATTTCTTTCTAATCTTTTAAACAGCTTTTCATCCACAAAAGCAAAAACAGTACATATTTGTCCAGAGCACACTGTGGCATGTAGGGGATCCTACTATTGTATTTCATCCTTTATAACCAGGCATCTTTCTAAGTACAAGGTCATCAAGGTTTATGGTTACACAGTTATCAGTCAGATGAACACTGCATGATCAAATCGACCAGTAGAGGGCAGTTCCCAGAAACTCCTTCCTGAATGATACCTTTTGTACTAAACATATTTAACTGAAAAATAAGAAATGAAAGATACTAGCATGTTACCAGAGTTTCACTCACTGGTCCATTTCATCATATTGCATGAAAACAATGTCTTGCGGATAAATGCAACCCTGGTTTACAGGCTTCAGTTGGACCTGGTCTCTTTCCTTTTAAAATCAGAGTTGGCAAACATGTCTTAACCCTGTCAAACATACAGCATAATTGTGTTAAGAGACAATGTCATTTTCTTTTTATGAGCCTCTCTTAAGATATCAATGTAATAATGATTTCCTTTCTCGCACAATCCACTTGCTCATTCCTTTACTCTTACCTGTTATTTTACTTTCTTTGTTCATGATTTTAACCCCAAATCCTCCCCAGGTTTAGTCAGATGTTGTGTTGCTCCAGAATGAGTATAGAAATACCAGTCTAGCAAGTGTTTTCCACTCAGTTCATTCCCATTAATATGGGGAATAGTTATATAGGTGCAGACCTAAGGGCTATTTCTACTACTAGGCAATAAGGCTGCATTCATTATTCACTGTCAACCTAAATTTTGCCATATGGGTAATAGGTTCTTAGTAATTCTGATATAAAAAATGAAGAAATACTTACAGTTACTTCCTTTGGAATCATTCTTGTTTCTGGCACCCACAGTTATAGGTCTGGTCCCAGGAACAGTGCATCAAATAGAAAAAAAAAAAAGAAAGAAAACTGAGGTGATGAGGGGAAGAATTGTGCAGTTGTAGCAACATCCACCCTTATCCCCTCTATAGTAGTCAAGGTGCTCCAGGATACACACACACACACACACACACACACACACACACATTTATTGTTGTTGAAATTGTTCAGTTGCTAAGTCGTGTTTGACTCTTTGTGACCTTATGGACTGCAGCACACCAGGCTCCTCTTTCCTCCACTATCTCCTGGAATTTGCTCAAACTGATGTCCACTGAGTCAGTGATGTTTTGCAACCATCTCATCATCTGCTACCCCTTCTCTTTTTGCTTTCAAACTCCCCCAGCATCAGGGTCTTTCCAATGAGTTGGCTCTTTGTGTCAGGTGGCCAAAGTATTGGAGCTTAAGCTTCAGTTGAAGCTATATATATATATATATATATATATATATATATATATAAACTTTTATTTTTACATATAAATATTTTTCTTATTAACAAAACTAATAAATATATCCACTAACATATATCAGTTCAGTTCAGTTGAGTTCAGTTGCTCAGTCATGTCTGACTCTTTGTGACCCCATGAATCGCAGCACGCCAGGCCTCTCTGTCCATCACTCACTCCCAGAGTTTACCCACACTCGTGTCCGTCGAGTCAGTGATGCCATACAGCCATCTCATCCTCTGTTGTACCTTTCTCCTCCTGCCCCCAATCCCTCCCAGCATAAAATTTTTTTCCAATAAGTCAACTCTTCGCATGAGGTGGCCAAAATACTGGGGTTTCAGCTTTAGCATCAATCCTTCCATTGAACACCCAGGACTGATCTCCTTTAGAATGGAAGGTTGGACCTCCTTGCAGTCCAAGGGACTCTCAAGAGTCTTCTCCAGCACCACAGTTCAAAAGCATCAATTCTTCAGCGCTCAGCTTTCTTCACAGTCCAACTCTCTCATCCATATATAACCACTGGAAAAACCATAGCCTTGACTAGATGGACCTTTGTTGGCAAAGTAATGTCTCTGCTTTTTAATATGCTTTATAGGTTGGTCATAACTTTCCTTCCAAGGAGTAAGTGTCTTAATTTCATGGGTACAATCACCATCTGCAGTGATTTTGGAGCCCCCAAAAATAAAGTCTGACACTGTTTCCCTATCTATTTCCCATGAAGTGATGGGACCAGATGCCATGATCTTCGTTTTCTGAATGTTGAGCTTTAAGCCAACTTTTTCACTCTCCTCTTTCACTTTCATCAAGAGGCTTTTGAGTTCCTCTTCACTTTCTGCCATAAGGGTGGTGTCATCTACATATCAGAGGTTATTGATATTTCTCCCGGCAATCTAGATTCCAGCTTGTGCTTCTTCCAGCCCAGCGTTTCTCATGATGTACTCTGCATATAAGTTAAATAAGCAGGGTGACAATATACAGCCTTGACATACTCCTTTTCCTATTTGGAACCAGTCTGTTGTTTCATGTCCAGTTCTAACTGTTGCTTCCTGACCTGCGTATAGGTTTCTTAGGAGGTAGGTCAGGTGGTCTGGTATTCCCATCTTTTTCAGAACTTTCCACAGTTTCTTGTGATCCACACAGTCAAAGGCTTTGGCATAGTCAATAAAGCATAAATAGATGTTTTTCTGGAACTCACTTGCTTTTTCCATGATCCAGCAGATGTTGGCAATATGATCTCTGGTTCCTCTGCCTTTTCTAAAACCAGCTTGAACATCTGGAGAGGTGAACATCTCATTGTGGAGAGGTCTGACAGAATGCAGTCCACTGGAGAAGGGAGTGGCAAACCACTTCAGTATTCTTGCCTTGAGAACCCCATGAACAGTATGAAAAGGCAAAATGATAGGATACTGAAAGAGGAATTCCCCAGGTCGGTAGGTGCCCAATATGCTACTGGAGATCAGTGGAGAAATAACTCCAGAAAGAATGAAGGGATGGAGCCAAAGCAAAAATGATACCCAGTTATGGATGTGACTCGTGATAGAAGCAAGGGCCAATGCTGTAAAGAGCAATATTGCATAGGAACCTGGAATGTTAGGTCCATGAATCAAGGCAAATTGGAAGTGGTGAAACAGGAGATGGCAAGAGTAAACATCGACATTTTAGGAATCAGTGAACAAAAATGGACTGGAATGGGTGAATTTAACTCAGATGACCATTATATCTACTACTGCGGGCAGGTATCCCTTAGAAGAAATGGAGTAGCCATCATGGTCAACAAAAGAGTCCAAAATGCAGTACTTGGATGCAATCTCAAAAACAACAGAATGATTTCTGTTCATTTCCAAGGCAAACCATTCGATATCACAGTAATCCAAGACTATGCCCCAACCAGTAATGCTGAAGCAGCTGAAGTTGAACGGTTCTATGAAGACCTACAAGAGCTTTTAGAACTAACATCCAAAAGAGATGTCCTTTTCATTATAGGAGACTGGAATGCAAAAGTAGGAAGTCAAGAAACACCTGGAGTAACAGGCAAATTTAGCCTTGGAATATGGAATGAAGCAGGGCAAAGGCTAATAGAGTTTTGCCAAGAGAATATACTGGTCATAGCAAAAACCCTCTTCCAACAACACAAGAGAAGACTCTACATATGTACATCACTGGATGCTCAACACTGCAATCAGATTGATTATATTCTTTGCAGCCAAAGATAGAGAAGCTCTATACAGTCAGCAAAAACAAGACTGGGAGCTGACTGTGGCTCAGATCATGAGCTTTTTATTGACAAATTCAGACTAACATATATAGATAACCTATATATATATATATATATATATGTGTGTGTGTGTGTGTGTGTGTGTACATACACACATCTTTTGACTGTGTGGATCATCACAAACTGTGGAAAATTCTTAAAAAGATGGGAATACCAGACCGCCTGACCTGCCTCCTAAGAAATCTGTATGCAGGTGAAGAAGCAACAGTTAGAACTGGACATGGAACAGCAGACTCTGTCAGCCCATGGACTGCAGTCCAACAGGTTCCTGTCCTTGGAATTTTCTAGGCAAGAATACTGGAGTGGATTGACATTTCCTTCTGCAGAAGATCTTCCTGATCCAGAGATCCAACCTGAATCTCTTGTACCTCCTGCACTGGCAGGCAGATTCTTTACCACTGCACCACTTGGGAAGTCCATGAAAAAGTTGCATATATATATATATATATATATATACACATACATACACATACATATACATGTTTGTGTAACAATCATTTTGCTATACACCAGAAACTAACACAACATTGTAAATCAATTATAATTTAACATTTTTTAAAAATGTGCTTGTGTTGCTACCTGCTTCTATTTTCCTCTAGGAACTCAGGCTCTTTTCATCCATTCTATCACTAAACTCATAAAACAATTATATTATTCAGATGTTATTTTCCCAATCTTACAGAGAAGGAAACCAAAGCTTAAGTTACTCAACCAAGGTAACAAAGATAGTAAATGGCAAAAATGCAATTCCGAACTAATTTCAAACCCACTCTCTAACTTTTATAAATAGGTACCTAAGGATATTCTAGGAAATCTCCACAGGGTCAAAAAACAAACAAACCACAACAACAAAAACAAGACAATAATACCTATGTTTTATCTGTTTAAAAATATATGAGGCTGTTTAAGATGTTCCTATGAGTCATCTTCAGGGTCTTAAACTGGCCCAGCCCCGAGGAAAATCATTAGACAGAGTTTTATGGTCTTTTTTTTTTTTTTAACAAGTCTGTAGCTTCTTATCTAAGTCCCTTTCCTATCCAGGAATAGGAAGTACCTGCTTTATCCCTATGCAACTTGCATTGTGGTTTAGATCTTGCCCTTTTCTTCTTGGCCAAGCATACTCTCAATTCAAGAAATAAAAATTAATCAGACAATATAAATGGTTGATATAAGCTTACAGTCTTAACTTTGCAAGAAATATTTACATTTAAACTCTATAAAACCTCAAGATAAACAAATTTGTAGTAAAATCACTAATTAGTGATTTGCACCAAAAAGATATTCCAGGATGGGTAACAGCAATTCCTCACAGAGATCAGAATGGGCATAATTCAGTATACCACTAAATTTTTGCCTAAAGAAAAATAAACAGTTAACACTGGGTTATCCTTTGGGTACCTCAGTATTCTGATGAGAGCATTTTGGCAAGTCTGAAAGTATTTCAAATGCAAAATATATAACCGATTCAAAAATTGATGTGAAATAATGCCACCAAAATAATAACTAAACTGAGTATCCCAGGAATATATTAATTGGCTTTCTTAATGCTTATGTCCATGAAAGAATCAATTTTAGGTCTACATCTTCTGGAATATAGAATAGTCTTTCTATTAATAATATTATACAACCCTGCTAGATTTACATAAAGGAGCATAACAGAAAAAATCATGTGAGTCAGCTAGACAGTTTCAAATATGAAATGCAAAGAAAATTTTGAGTGGTGTCTAGTGTTAAAAGAAGTAGCATCAAAGAAGTGTTACTTTTTGGTCAGTTTTGTCTTTCTAGCTAACAGGCATTCTATTGACCACAATAGTTAATTCTATAGCTCCGACCAGCAAAATCATATTTAAATGCTCACCCAACATGTCATTTGATAAGAAGTGAAAATGTTCCATTGTTCTTATTTACTATATATTTACCTTGTCTTTTGTTTCAAAAATGAATGTTAGGTGCCCAAAATGATACTTGTGACTTTTTAAAATGTCAAACAGCAGCATGAAGCCGAGTAACCTCACACTATACCAGGCTTCCCAACAGAGTTTCTGATGACTATTAATGAGGTTGTTGTCCCTGCCCTAACTTCCAGTTTTCTGAAATCATTTACAGGATATTTCACAGTCTGATCATTCATGCCAGTGATTGCACAGAGAAGATTATAGGAATACTGCTATCTGCTGTCTAACCAGTAATTAAACTCTTAAAAATGAATAGTGCATTTCTAATTGTTTCTCCAGAGGTTTCATGAACAACATATGTTCTTTTAAGGATGAGCTCATCTTTCATCAACACCTAAATTCACACCAAGGCTCAGTGGCTTTTTTCAGTTGGATGCCTCCACAGTATATCATCAATCATCCTGGCATAGTAACAGTGGTGGAAAAGAGGCATTAACCTGTCACAGTGTGATTCAGGAAGGAATGTAGCTTTCAAAGGAGCTTCAGCTTGGTTACCAGATCAGCACTATAAAGTGTGTGGGGTGTGTGTATGTGTGTATACAAATATGTGCCAAACAGGGCCTTAAAATTCACACTGGCAGGACATCTCTTTCTGAAAAACACTTTGGAGCAGAGATGAATTTTTAAGTATCTTAAAGTTTTACTGACGAAGCTCATTCCTTGTTTCATATTCCACCCTTCTCTTGTTTAGCACATTCCTATGCACACGGGAGCCCTGGGTTAATTCCTATGGTTTACACACAGACAAGAAAAATGGTCTGACAGACAAGTAATAATAGTTCTACAAAGGTGGCCTAAAGTGTGATGCAATGCAGAAAATTCTCCCTGGCTCATGTAAAAACAGTATCTATTGCTATTTCAGCCTAGATCATAGGACATTTTTGTTCTATGATCATCAGAATATAGTGAACTGCAAGTGGGTGTCATTGAATCCAGTTTTGATGTACTTGTTAACCAGCATAATTAGTTTATTTTTTAGTAATTTTATTGGAATATAGTTTCTTTATAAGTTGTGTTATTTTCTGCTGTACAGTAAAGTTAATCAGCTACATGCTTAAATATATTCCCTCTTTTTTGGATTTCCTTCCCATTTAGGTCACTACAGAGCACTCAGTAGAGTTTGCTGGGCTATATAGATTGGCATTAATTATCTGTTTTATAAATAGTATCAATAATGTATGTATGTCAATCCCAATCTTCCAATTCCTCCCACCCAATCCCTTTTCTCCCCTTGTTGTCCATACATTTGTTCTCTATGCCTGTGTCTCTATTCCTGCTTTGCAAATAAGATCAAGGGTGGGCGGCTGCGATGGTGCACAAGCACAGCCAAGAGGAGCTACCTCACGTCCGAGGTCAGGGACAGAAGTCGGGAGGACCCCATGCCTGAGGGGCGGTGGCCAAGAGGAACTACCCCACGGCCGAGGTCAGGGGCGGCGGCCGAGAGGAGCAAGCCCAGGTCCAAGGAGCGGTGACTGCACGGGCGCAGGAGGGCCTAGAGGAGCTATTCCACGTTCAAGGTCAGGAGGGGCGGCAGTGAGGAGATACCCCTCATCCAAGGTAAGGAGCAGCGGCTTTGCTTTGCTGGAGCAGCTGTGAAGAGATACCCCATGTCCAAGGTAAGAGAAACCCAAGTAAGACGGTAGGTGTTGCAAGAGGGCATCAGAGGGAAGACAAACTGAAGCCATACTCACAGAAAACTAGTCAGTCTAATCACACTAGGACCACAGCCTTGTCTAACTCAATGAAACTAAACCATGCACTGTGGGGCCACCCAAGATGGGCAGGTCATGGTGGAGAGGTCTGACAGAATGTGGTCCACTGGAGAAGGGAATGGCAAACCTCTTCAGTATTCTTGCCTTGAGAACCCCATGAGCAGTATGAAAAGGCAAAAAGATAGAACACTAAAAGATGAACTCCCCAGTCGGTAGGTGCCCAATATGCTACTGGAGATCAGTGGAGAAATAACCCCAGAAAGAATGAAGACATGGAGCCAAAGCAAAAACACCACCCAGATGTGGATGTGACTTGTGATAGAATGAAGGTCTGATGATGTAAAAAGCAATATTGCATAGGAACCTGGAATGTTAGGTCCATGAATCAAGGCAAATTGGAAGTGGTCAAACAGGAGATGGCAAGAGTGAACATCAACATTCTAGGAATCAGCGAACTAAAATGGACTGGAATGGGTGAATTTAACTCAGATGACCATTATATCTACAACTGCGGGCAGGAATCCCTTAGAAGAAATGGAGTAGCCATCATGGTCAACAATAGAGTCTGAAATGCAGTACTTGGATACAATCTCAAAAACAACAAAATGATATCTCTTTGTTTCCAAGGCAAACCATTCAATATCACAGTAATTCAAGGCTATGCCCCTACCAGTAATGCTGAAGCAGCTGAAGTTGAATGGTTCTATGAAGACCTGCAAGACCTTTTAGAACTAACATTTAAAAAGATGTCCTTTTCATTATAGGAGATTGGAATGCAAAAGTAGGAAGTCAAGAAACACCTGGAGTAACAGGCAAATTTGGCCTTGGAGTACAGAATGAAGCAGGGCAAAGGCTAATAGAGTTTTGCCAAGAGAACACACTGGTCATAGCAAACACCCTCTTGCAACAACACAAGAGAAGACTTTACAAATGGATGTCACCAGATGGCCAACACTGCAATCAGATTGATTATATTCTTTGTAGCCAGAAATGGAAAAGCTCTATACAGCCAGCAAAACAAGATGGGGAGCTGACTGTGGCTCATAATGAATTCCTTATTTGTCAAATTCAGACTTAAATTGAAGAAAGTAGGGAAAACCACTAGACCATTCAGGTATGACCAAAATCAAACCCCTTACAATTATACAGTGGAAGTGAGAAATAGATTTAAGGGACTAGATCTGATAGACAAAGTGCCTGATGAACTATGGATGAAGGTTCATGACATTGTACAGGAGACAGGGATCAAGACCATCCCCAAGAAAAAGAAATGCAAAAAAGAAAAATGGCTCTGAGGAGGTCTTTCAAATAACTGCGAAAAGAAGATAAGTGAAAACCAAAGGAGAAAAGGAAAGATATACCCATTTGAATGCAGAGTTCCAAATAAGAGCATGGAGAGACAAGAAGGCCTTCCTCAGTGATAAGTGCAAAGAAAGATAGGAAAACAATAGAATGGGAAAGACTAGCAATCTCTTCAAGGAAATTAGAGCTACCAAGGGAACATTTCATTCAAAGATGGGCTCTGTAAAGGACAGAAATCGTACGGACCTAACAGAAGCAGAAGATATTATGAAAAGGTGGCAAAAATACACAGAGTAACTGTACAAAAAGATCTTCACGATCCAGATAATCACAATGGTGTCATCACTCACCTAGAGCCAGACATCCTGGAATGTGAAGTCAAGTGGGCCTTAGGAAGCATCACTAGTGGAGGTGATGGAATTCCAGTTGAGCTATTTCAAATCCTAAAAGATGATGCTGTGAAAGTGCTGCACTCAATATACCAGCAAATTTGGAAAACTTAGCAGTGACCACAGGACTGTAAAAGGTCAGTTTTCATTCCAATCCCAAAGAAAGGCAATGCCAAAGAATGCTCAAACTACTGCACAATTGCAGTCATCTTACATACTAGTAAAGTAATGCTCAAAATTCTCCAAGCCAGGCTTCAGCAATACATGAACCATGAGTTTCCAGATGTTCAAGCTGGATTTAGAAAAGGCAGAGGAACCAGAGATCAAATTGCCAACTTCTGCTGGATCATTGAGAAAGCAAGAGAGTTCCAGGAAAACATCTATTTCTGCTTTATTGACTATGCAAAAGCCTTTGACTGTGTGGATCACTATAAACTGTGGAAAATTCTGAGAGAGATGAGAATGCCCAGAGGTCAGTCCTGAGTGTTCATTGGAGGACTGATGTTGAAGCTGAAACTCTGATGCTTTGGCCACGTGATGGGAAGAGCTAATTTATTTGAAAAGACCTTGCTTCTGGGAAAGATTGAAGGCATGAGGAGAAGGGGACGACAGAGAATGAGATGGTTGGATGGCAATACCAATTCAATGGACTGTGTGCCTGGGACAATTCACTTAAGATCCTTGTGTCTCTGTTCCTCTCACTTTAAGTTAGGAATAAAGGCAAGTTGATCTGCTGGCGCTATTAGGGGATCACAATTTTTTCTTGGGTGTATGGCATACAATTCATCATGTTTGAGATCACCAATGGGAAGCAAACATAACTTGTGTAGGTTACTTTATTAAAGTAATAACCAATGCTTTTTCTTTTTCTGGTTACTGATGTATACATTTTGGCTGTGGGGAGATGGGTATTTTGTGTTGAATTTTATCCTCCAAAAGGATACATTGAAATCCTAACCCTAAGTACTTCAGAATATGACCTTATTCAGAAGTAGTATCTTTTCAGATTTAATTAGTTAAGATGATATCATACTGGAATAGGGTGGACCTTAATAATTCCATATGACTGAAGTCCTGATACCAAAAGGAGAAGCAATACAGGGAAGAGAGTAATGAGAGGAGGATGGAGGCAGAGATTGGATGTATGGTGGTTGTTTCAAACCAAGGAACATCTGGGGCTACTGGAAACTATGAGAGGTGAGGAATTCTCCCCTACAGGTGTTAGAAGGAGCTTGGCCCTGCCAACAGCTTGAGTTTGGACTTCCAGACTACAGTATGGTGAAACAAAAAGTTTCTGTTGTGATAAACCACATAAATTGTGGTACTTTGTTACTGGCAGTCCTAGAGTGCTAATATAGGAGGTTTAGCATTTATATTTTTAGACGTCTAAAAAGGTCAGTTTTCATTCCAATCCCAAAGAAAGTCAGTGCCAAAGAATGCTCAAACTACCACACAATTGCATTCATCTCACACGCTAGTAAAATAATGCTCAAAATTCTTCAAGCCAGGCTTCAGCAATACATGAACCGTGAAATTCCAGATGTTCAAGTTGGTTCTAGATAAGGCAGAGGAACCAGAGATCAAATTGCCAACATCCACTGGATCATGGAAAAAGCAAGAGAGTTCCAGAAAAACATCTATTTCTGCTTTATTGACTTCGCCAAAGCCTTTGACTGTTGAAGAAGATTCTTGAGAGTGCCTTGGACTGCAAGAAGATCCAACCAGTCCGTTATAAAGGAGATCAGTCCTGGGTGTTCATTGGAAGGACTGATGCTGAAGCTGAAACTCCAATACTTTGGCCACCTCATGTGAAGAGTTGACTCATTGGAAAAGACCCTGATGCTGGGAGGGATTGGGGGCAGGAGGAGAAGGAGACGACAGAGGATGAGATGGCTGGATGGCATCACCGACTTGATGGACATGAGTTTGGGTAAACTCTGGGAGTTGGTGATGGACAGGGAGGCCTGGCATGCTGTGATTCTTGGGGTCACAAAGAGTCGGACACAACTGAGCAACTGAACTGAACTGAAAGTTACCCTGGTGACTCAGATGGTAAAGAATCTGCCTGCAATGCAGGAGACCTAGGTTTGATCCCTGGGTCAGGAAGATCACCTGGAGAAGGGAATGGCAACCTGTTCCAGTATTCCTGCCTGGAGAATTCCATGGATAGAGGAGCCTGGCGGTCTATAGTCCATGGGGTCACAAAGAATTGAACATGAATGAGCAACAAAATTAAAGTTATTTAAATCATCACAGAGATGCAGTGTTGCAGCCTGGCAGAATAGAGATCAGAACCTGCCCCATGACTCGAAGGTGTAGCAAACGGCACCCTCGTGATTGTCCTAGTAAGCATGCCGAATGGACATTCTTGGAGGGGGACCTGCTCTCTGCTCCACTTCACTGCCTACCCTGCCATCCATCCCCATGGAAACAAAACAAGTTATTGCTGATTAATAGCAGAGCCTTAACTTTACTCCCTCTTTATGGTGTGCTAATCAAACTCTCCAGTATAGCTATTCCCTAATGATCTCATGTGACTTCTGCCAATAAAAGTGCAGGCTGAAAGGAGCCATTTTGTTTTCCTGCCATGGAGAGCAGGAGGGCCCCCTGACTCCTTGCTTGCCAAATTATATGTGTCTGTTTTTTCATTACATGCTTGCCCCCCTTTCAGGGGGCAATGCAGTAGTAATATCAGAGGTTATTGTATTTCAGTTCTTCAGTAATATCTTTTTAACATGATGATAAATCAACTTGCTAGAGTTTCACTAGTTTGTTTTCCACATCTTTCTGTAACACGTTATGTTTACCCAGAATACCATACATTTTAAAAGATGCCTAGCATAGAATTTTATAGAATGTAGACAGTTGTCTCTTTTAATTTAACTGTTGTTGTTCAATCACTCAGTCATGTCCAACTCTTTGCAGCATGCAAGGCTTCCCTGTCCTTCAGTATCTCCTGGGGTTTGCTTAAACTCATGTTCTTTGATTCAGTGATGCCATCCAACTATCTTATCCTTTGTTGCCCCTTTCTCCTGCCCTTAATCTTTCCCAGCACCAAGGTCTCTTCCAGTGAGTTGGCTCTTTGCATCTGGTGGCCAAAATATTGGCTCTTCACCCTCATCATCAGTCCTACCAATGAATATTCAAGATTGATTTCCTTTAGAATTGACTGGTTTGATCTTGCAGTCCAAGGGACTCTCAAGAGCCTTCTCCAATACCACAATTCAAAAGCATCAATTCTTTGGTGTTCAGCCATCTTTATGATACAACTCTTACATTGGTACATGACTACTAAAAAACCATAGCTTTGACTATATGGACCTTTGTCAGCAAAATATTATATTTGTGAAAGGCTGTGATCTTTTTCATCCAAAATGATGTATTATTACATATTTTGTTTTAATCTCTTTTTGCAGTAGTATTCATTTTTCCCTTTAAAATTATATTTAATAATAGTAAAAAAATAAACAATAAATTTACAATTATTTAATCATTAACCAGCAGATAGTTCAGTAGTGGTATATAGATTCATGGTATTTCTTATATTTGACTATTTTATTGAACTTTTCAAAATTCTTTTGCATTGTTTTATATGGTACTTTATGTTTCATTTTTTCTTGTCATTTATTTTTACTGAGATAAAATTTACTTAAAATAAAATTTTAAATTGAAATACAGTGACTTTAGTTAATTATTTACATATCTACCTCTTCACAGAATTTGGCATTTTTATGAATTTTTCTCTTTAGGAATTCATATTTATAAATGTTGTAGACTTTATGGACATTACCTATATATTTTTTATATTTTATTGTCATTGATATTTGATATCCATTTGATAATCATACTAATAATATCTATTTCAAAACACAAGATTTTCCGTCAGCATAGTTGATGATTTGTTGATTCATTTAAAGCAAAACTTTCTTTTTTTAACTTTTAAAAAGGTTCCTTATCACTGGTGCCACCTGAAAAGCCCCTTATATACAATAAGA
This sequence comes from Bos javanicus, assembly GCF_032452875.1. Taxonomy (NCBI): domain Eukaryota; kingdom Metazoa; phylum Chordata; class Mammalia; order Artiodactyla; family Bovidae; genus Bos; species Bos javanicus. The sequence goes on from NC_083870.1 coordinate 41,200,354, forward strand.
GAGCCTATTTTAAGTGTATATTTTGATGAGGTTTTGAAAAACTTCACCTCAGATTGGGACTTGAACCCACTTGGCCAGGATTCCAAACCCAGCCAAAACCCACAGTCTTCCAACCGAGATTACACACTTGGTTTCAGGACTTAATGAAGCTCAGAAGGAAATCAGTGAGAGATAAAGTGATAGGTAAGAAGTGGATTTATTTAGAGAAAAACATATTCCATAGACAGAGTGTGGGCCATCTCAGAAGATCAGAGTGGCCTATAGGGAAACTTTTAATAAATTATGATGAATTTAAATTTTCAAACATTATTATGCTATAGAATTTAATTTTATAGAGTCTTATTTAATTTTGAAATGTATTAACTTATTTAACATCATGGAAAGAATTAGGTTCAAAACTAAAGAGAAAATGTACCTAATTTGATTTTTTTTTTTAAAGAAAGAAATCTAAAACCATAAGATCTTAGATGAGAAGTGAGATGACATTGATTGAGAGAAGTCATTTATTTGTTTCATGTCAATGGACATGAGTTTGAGTAAACTCTGGGAGTTGGCAATGGACAGGGAGGCCTGGCATGATGCAGTGCATGGGGTCACAAAGAGTCAGATATGACTGACTGAACTGAACTGAACTGAGTCCTAAAAAATATAATGTACTCATTTCTGCTTCTGTGTTTTGATGCCATTTTTCTTTGAAAACTGGTGTTGACAAATAAAATAAATATGTTTATATAATATATTCTGCTTTTAGATCAATAGGACAGGTTTGAAAATAGTAATGAACAGTTGTTGCTTTGATACTAATTAGACCTGTATACAATAAATGATTCATTTAGGTTATGTCACAAATAATCTTTTAAAATTCAATGACCCTAAAAGATGATCAGTCTCTTCATTTGCCAAGGTGAGTTTTTCTTTTATTTTCTCATTTTCCACAAATTTTTGGCAAATGATTAACACAATATGTGGCACATGATTAAATTATAGAAGTACTGACTGCAATAATATCAGGAAATAACATTTAGTTGTCAAACGCCAGAAGCAGATATAAGTTAAGAAAAATCAGAGCACTGTTCTTTGCGTGCCAGGGCTTCCTCATGAAGTAGGTGTGCTTAGACAAATTAAATAACTAAATGATGAGTTGCGATATTTGGAAACTTTCCAAGCATGCTGTAAATCATTTCTTATGCAAACATAGTGGGTTATGTGGCAAGCTGCTGCTGCTGCATCGCTTCAGTCGTGTCCGACTCTGTGTGACCCCATAGACAGCAGCCAACCAGGCTTCCCCTCCGTGGGATTCTCCAGGCAAGAACACTGGAGTGGGTTGCCATTTCCTTCTCCAATGCATGAAAGTGAAAAGTGAAAGTGAAGTCTCTCAGTCGTGTCCGACTCTATCGACCCCATGAACTGCAGCCCACCAGGCTCCTCTGTCCATGGGATTTTCTAGGCAAAAGTACTGGAGTGGGGTGCCATTATGTGGCAAGACATCTATTCAAAGTCAGCATCAGAGAAAATGTAGGAATAAGTATGCCAGTTCATCAGCCAACCTCTCTTTTCTTAATGTGAAAGTGGGTATTTGCCTCAGTGAACAAGGTTTCTTTAACACTTAACTTCTAGTATTAGAGTGAACAGCAGGAGGGAAAATTGGGAGCGTTCCTATGTTTCTTTGTTGTTGTTCAGTCACTAAGTCATGTACGACTCTTTGGAACCCCATGGACTGCAGCATACTAGGCTCCTTTGTCCTTCACTATCTCCTGGAGTTTGCTCAAATTCATGTCCACTGAAGTGGTGATGCTATCTAACCACCTCATCCTCTGCCACCCTCTTCTCCTTTTGCCTTCAATCTTTCCTAGCATTAGGGTCTTTTCAAATGAGTCAGCTTTTTGCATCAGGTTGCCATAGTATTGGAGACTCAGCTTCAGCATCAGTCCTTCCAATGAATATTCAGGGTTGATTTCCATTAGAATTGACTGGTTTGATCTCCTTGCAGTCCAAGGGACTCTCAAGAGTTTAATCCAGCACCACAGTTCAAAAGCATCAATTCTTTGGCACTCAGCCTTCTTTATGGTCCATTTCTCATATAGGTACATAGCTACCGAAAAAATGATAGCTTTGACTATACAGATGTTTGTCAGTAAAGTGACGTCATTTCAGTTCAGTTGCTCAGTCGTTTCTCACTCTTTGTGACCTCCTGGACTGCAGCACACCAGCTTCTCTGTCCATCACCAACTCCCAGAGCTTGCTCAAACTCATGTCTATCTAGTTGGTGATGCTATCCAGCCATCTCATCCCCTGTGGTCCTCTTCTCCTCCTGCCTTCAGTTTTCTCCAGCATCAGGTCTTTTCCAATGAGTCAGTTCTTCTCATCAGGTGGGTCAAAGTATTGAAGCTTCAGCCTCAGCATGAGTTCTTCTAATGAATATTCATGACTGATTTCCTTTAGAATTGACTGGTTTGATCTCCTTGCAGTCTAAGGGACTCTCAAGAATCTTCTCCAACACCACAGTTCAAAAGCATCAATTCTTCAGTACTCAGCTTTCTTTATGGTCCAAATCTCACATCCATACGTGGCTACTGAAAAAACAATAGCTTTGACTAGACACACCTTTGTCAGCAAAGTAATGTCTCTGCTTTTTAATATGCTATCTAGTTTGGTCATAGCTTTTCTTCCAAGGAGCAAGCATCTTTTTATTTCATGGCTGCAGTTACAATTTGCAGTGATTTTGAAGCCCAAGAAAATAAAGTCTCTCACTGCTTCAGTTGTTTCCCCATTTATTTGCCATGAAGTGATGGGACTGGAGGCCATGATCTTAGTTTTCTGAGTGTTGAGTTCCAAGCCAGTTTTTTCACTCTTCTCTTTTACCCTCATCAAGAGGCTCTTAAAAACTACCATGTAGAAGAAGATAAGCAAATGACAGAGAAGTTTAGCAATTCAGTTTTCATCTGGCATTATCGTGATGATAGAAGCTCAAGTGAAGAGTGATATATTACAGTTCTCTGTCATTTGCTTATCTATTTCTACATGGTAGTTTTTAAGTTGCTAAGTTTTTCTTTTATTTCATGAGTCATAACAGCTCATGTGGAACAATGAGTGAGGCATCATTATAAGTTGGTGTCATTAAATAGAAATATCCTGAAGGGCTCATTTGAGAGATGTAAAACATCAAGAGTTTTCCTGGAATAGTAAGTAATTTAACCATGCATTCACTGACTTTTAGTAGACCATCAAGTCTACCTTTATCAACAATTCTGTATAGTTCATGTAAGCCACAGTTTCACATTGAAAAGGAGAAAAGGAAAAAATTAGCTCACTCACATCTATGTGTGTGTATTATATTATAGTGTTTTTATAAAAAATAGACTTAAAAATTAACAGTATACTATGTGTAGTTACATTATTCATATGTGTGGAAGACAGATCCTGAAATTATCCACAGCGATTTCTGATTCTGTGTAATTGCCCCCTTTTATATGTAGGTTGGACCTTTGATTTGCTCTCAAATGTAGAATATGACAAAGATGATAGAATGACATCCCTATGATTATATTACTATATATGTAATCCATCTTCCTCGGCTTTCCTGGTGGCTTAGCAGTAAAGAATCCACCTGCAATGTAGGAGACACAGGTTTGGTTCTTGGGTTGGGAAACCCTGGAGAAGAAAATGGCAACTCACTCCAGTATTCTTGCCTGGAAAATCCCATGGACAGAGGAGCCTGGCAGGCTATAGTCCTTCGGGTAGCAAAGAGTCAGATAGGATGTAGCGACTGAATAACAACAACAATCTATCTTCCTGGCCAACTCACATTTTTTTAAATCCTCTGCTGGCTTTAAAGAAGCATGATGTCATGAAGTAGCTTTCATGCTTAGATACCTATGTGGCAAGAAATTGCAAGCAGGCACCAGGTTCTGAGGGTGACCTCCAGAACAAATCTAACACACTGAGACCTGCAACCATAAGGAAATAAATTATGTCAACAACCAAGGGATCTTGGAAATATACCATTCTTCACTTGAGCCTCTACCATGACTAGAGTCGCAGAAGACAACTGAATTGCTACAATTCTCTGTCATTTATCTGCTTCTCTATTTCCTGAACATGTCAATCACAATTATTTAAAAGTTATGGGATAAGCCTTATATATAGATTGGTTATAATCTTTTTTTATTGACTATTTTCTTGTGTTTTAGGTCATACAATCTGAATCTTGGAATATTCACTAACCTTTTAAAGTGTAAAATATTGTATATAAAACAAAATATTGTAGAGAATCCAGATGATTTATCCTCTCCTAGAGATAGCTGAAGGTTTTTTTCTAGTAGGCAGAGAGAGATGGAACCTAATTACTTTAATCCAAACATGAACTGAACAGAGTCAAGCCTCAATTATAGTATTAGTAAATTCACTCTACCTTTCAGATTTTGCTCCTAATGAAAGTGAAATTTTTAGCTGCTCATTTGTGTCTTACTCTTTGAGACTGTCATGGACTGTAGCCCATCAGTTTCCTCTGTCCATGGGATTCTCCAGATAGGAATACTGAAGTCGGTAGCCATCCCCTTCTCCAGGGATCGAACTCAGGTCTCCTACATTGCAGGCAGATTCTGTAGTGTCTGAGCTACAATGAAACCGTATACAAGGACCAGTGTCCTTGTCTTATGAAGTAAAACACTGACTCAAGAGTTAATGACTGGGAAAGGTGAAGACAGAAAATGTAAAAACAAACAATAGCTTTTGGGCTGGGGAACTGGTAACAATTTAGACTGTGAATCTACCTCATAGTGGAATCACCAAATTCACAGTTCTCAGACATACAGATAAAAGCCTGACACACATTCCTCAGTTGTTTTTACAGGAAGCATACCCACATCAGATGAAAAGTGCTGATCATAAGAACATAGACACTACACTGGTTTGAACCCGAAGGTTGATGATGCAGATTCCCCATTACCTCATTACCAACCAACCAATCAGAAGAATGTCCACAAGCCGATCACATCCTGCTCCTTGAACTAGTACTATAAGATTCCTTGCTATCCTGTCCAGGACAGGACACACAGCCTTGAGGGCAAGAGACTGCTGTGCCCCTCTTTGCCTGGCAAAGCAATAAAGCTATTCTTTTCTGCTTCACCCAAAACCCCTCAAGATTCAGTGTAGTGCCTGTGTACAGAGGCCAAGATTCAGTAACCCAAGGATAGATCTTTAGAAAGGGACATGGTTTCAGTGTTCACCAGGAATCCTTCTTCTGAGGACTTTCAAATCAATTGTCATCTTCTCAGCCTTCTGAGAACTGTATATTGCTCTGAAATTTTCTTTTTTTGCCTTTTAGGTGCCTGATCCATTTAGCTTCAAATTAGAAAACATATTGATGGTAAAAGTAGAGTAGATTTGAAGTCTCTCAAGTATCAAACTTTGTATGTTCAGCACCTCCTAGGGAATATTAAAAGCTCTGCTTCTTTCTCCATCAACCTGGGGATTATTTTTATTTGAGTAATACCTGGATTTGAGAATTCTATGTCCTCATTGTCCTGTCCAGTACCAGAAATGGAAATATTCCCCAGGGAAAAGTGGCTACTCAAAGGCAGCTTATCTCTTCATTTTCTTTCTTCTCTAGAATCTTAACCCATCCATGCTTTATGCTTTAGAATCTCTCTGACACCTTTAAACAGATAAGTAGTATTTTCCCATCTTTTTCCAGTTATATTCAGTGGATTCATTGATTTTTGAAGTTACTCCAGTCTGCCTACAAGCAAAAGTCCTTCCACATTCATTTTCATTTCCTAGCATATACATATGGAGACAGAGAGAGAGATTGATTTTTTTCAGGCAAATGTGAAACAAGATAATTTCCCTTAATGTTTTTGCACTGGTACTTTAAAAATTTTTTACTTGAAATTCTTCAAATAAATTCACGACAAGCTGATAAACCATTTCCCAAACACAGGTATATTTTCAACTTTGTTTAGCTTCATTCATATGCCTGAAAAAAAAGTTACATGCTTCATCCTTATAGATGTTTCATGCTTCTTGAGATATATTTCATTGTTTGTTCTCATTTTTCTCCTTATTTTTTATTGTAATTTGCATAAATATATGTGTGTGTGTATATATATATATATATATATATATATGTACATATTTGAAGACAAATATTTCTTCCAGTGTCTAGAATTAAATAATAATATAAAAATGTTATGTTACTTTTGACACTAATTCCATACTCCATACACATTTTTTGAAACTCTTGTGATTTTAGATGCAGATTATTATAGTAAATTTGATTTTAATATTATATACCTTACATTAAGTAATTATATCTTAACATATGCACTAATTATCATACTGAAAACATAATTTAAATATTAACTTCAAGTTTTACTGGTTTTAATGTTTACATCATTTATTTGATATGTTGTTGTTGTTTAGTTGCTCAGGTCTGTCAGACTCTTTGGAACTCCATAACTGCAGCAAGCCAGGGTTCCCTGCCCTTCACCATCTCCTGGAGCTTGCTCAAACTCATGTTTATTGAGTCAGTGATGCCATCCAACCATCTCATCCTCTATTGTCACCTTCTCCTATGCCTTCAATCTTTTCCAGCATCAGCATCTTTTCAAATGAGTCAGTTTTTTTGCATCAGGTGGCCAAAGTATTGGAGTTTCAGATTCAGCATCAGTCCTTCCAAAGAATATTTAGGATTGATTTCCTTTAGGATTGACTGGTTTGATCTCCTTGCAGTCCAAGGGACTCTCAAGAGTCTTTTCCAACACCACAGTTCAAAAGCATTAATTCTTCAGTGCTCAGCTTTCTTCATATTCCAACGCTCATATCCACGTGTGACTACTGCAAAAACCATGACTTTGACTAGATAGACCTTTGTCAGCAAAGTAATGTCTCTGCTTTTTAATATGCTGTTTAGGTTGGTCATAGCTTTTCTTCCAAGGAGCAACTGTCTTTTAATTTTGTGGCTTCCATCACCATCTGCAGTGATTTTGGAGCCCAAGAAAATACTCTCTCACTGTTTCCATTGTTTCTCCATCTATTTGCCATGAACTGATGGGACTGGATGCCATGATTTTTGTTTTATGAATGTTGGGTTTTAAGCCAGCTTTTTCACTCTCATCCTTCATCTTCATCAAGAGGCTCTTTAGTTCTTCTTCGCTTTCTGCCATAAGGGTGGTGTCATCTGCATATCTAAGATTATTAATATTTCTCCTGGCGATTTTGATTCCAGCTTGTGCTTCATCCAGCCCAGCATTTTGCATGATGTACTCTGCATAGAAGTTAAACAAGCAGGGTAACCATATACAGCGTTGCCATACTCCTTTCCCGATTTGGAACCAGTTCATTGTTCCATGTCTGGTTCTAACTGTTGTTTCTTTATCTGCATACAGGTTTCACAGGAGACAAGTAAGGTGGTGTGGTATTCCCATCCCTTTAAGAATTTTCCACAGTTTGTTGTGATCCACACAAAGGCTTTAACATAATCTATGAAACAGAAGTAGATGTTTTTCTGGAACTCGCTTGCTTTTTCAGTGATCCAATAGATGTTGGTAATTTGATTTCTGGTTCCTCTGCATTTTGTAAATCCAGCTTGAACATTTGGGAGTTCTTGGTTTATGTAATGTTGAAGCCTGACTTGGAGAATTTTGAGCATTACTTTGCTAGCATGTGAAATGAGTGCAATTGTGAGGTAGTTTGAACATTCTTTGGCATTGCCCTTCTTTTGGACTGGAATGAAAGCTGAACTTTTTCAGTCCTGTGGCCACTGCTGCCTTTTCCATATTTCTTGGCATATTGTGTGCAGCACCTTAACAGCATCTTCTTTTAGGATTTGAAATAGCTCAGCTAGTATTCCACCACCTCTACTCACTTAGTTTGTAGTGATGTTTCCTAAGGCCCACTTGACTTTGCATTCCAAGGTGTCTGGCTCTAGGTTAGTGATCACACCATCATGGTTATTTGGTCAGTAAGATCTTTTTTTGTATAGGTCTTGTATTCTTGCCACCTCTTCTTTATATCTTCTGCTTTTATATATAACATTCCTTATTGCTTCTTTTATATGTAGCATTCCTTATTATTGAGTTCTCTATGTGATTTATTTCTCAAAATACTAGTATTTTTCAAATACTATTTGACATATTTATTTATCAGAAGTGTAATGATTCCTAGTCTTTTGTATTAGTCTGCTTCACAAATGTGTATTAGCCTGGCTGCATATATATTTTCCACAGTATTTTATAGGGGGAAGAATTGTTGTAGATATACGGCTCTGAAGTGCTACCTATGCACCGTTCACCATCCTGGATTTCCTGCATATTTGAAGGATATTTACCCTGCATTAATAGCAGTGGTGCCTAATTTCAGTGGCTTTCTAATGCTAAATTTCTACATAGAGGATAATTCATTATCTATCATGGGAGAGTTAAGCTTAGTGTAATTTCCCAGGAGTTTTACTTATGTTCCCTTTTGATGTTTGAAGAAGGGAAAAGTAATTGTTTTGGGTAACTTACTATGGATTTGTATTTACAAAGAAGAAAATTGGGGTGTGTCAGAGCAAGGGAGTTACATATGGTTTGTGGGGGACAGTTGGTGCATATTATTTTCTGTTTGATCCTCATAGGAGTTTTTCATTCTGAAAAAAATAGCTATAATATATCTGTGCTTTATAAATGGTTGATAATTTGTAGAACTTTGGGAAATTTTTTCAGATAAGGAAAATTTTATTCTATACTTTAAAACAAAATTTCTTCTTCTATGTTTTCTATTTTCTTATTTACATTTTAAATAGCTGAGTTTTTCTGGCTTTATTCATATATTTTATCCTTTTGCATATCTTTTTAATCTCTATGCTTGTCACTAAGCAACATTTGAATTCATTTTACAAATTAATGCTTTCTTCTCTAAGATAGCGACCTGATTTATTTCATATTACTTATTGGAATAAATCTCTTAAAGACTATGTGATCTTTCTTTTAAAAGAGCCACTGCCCAAATTTGGACTCTAGTGACACACTCTGGCTACGAATTCTGTAATGCTATGTAAGTGAAGTACAGAGAGCATGGGATGGTGTCAGCAGGTCATTGCAGAGTGAGCAAGCCATGGTGTAAGTGCTGATGGCATTTGCTTTACCTTCCAAAAAAAGTCTGTTTCACCACGGACTGTATTGTTTCTCTGAGCCTGTGGTTTTGGTAGTAGCAGTGGTGGAGGGGTGATTCTCCTGGGGAGGGATTTCATCTTCTCAATTCCCAGGCAATTTTTTTTTAAGCAAGTAATTTGGTTAGTGTTTCACACTAACTTCCATTTGAAATGCATAAGCATGTCTTAAAATTTCTGGCATGTTTTGTCATCTCTCAGTCTTTCACTATATTCAGCTTGAAGTGACTTAAGTTAAATACGTAGGTTCAAATAGAAATCCTAAAATCTAATCATACACCTTGAAAATAACTAGATATTAATAAACTTTCCTACATATGGTTAGGTTTTTTGGGGGGAGTTATTTGTGATCATTTTATTTTTGCTTAGATTTGATGTTAAAATACATACTAGTATCTAAAGAATAATGATTATATCCTTTCCACTTACATGTATGAAAAGATAGAAAGTAAATCCATGGTTTTCAAAGGAGTAAAGAAAAAATACAGTGGTCTTACTGTAATGATTACACATTATAGAAGTTGATTAATTAATCAATTAATTCCACCAACATTCATTGCATACTTTATGTACGGAGCACATTATAAAGTGCTGAAATACAGAGATAATAATATATATGATTAACTTTGGCACTGTTATTCAACATGTACATTGTTCATTGTCATTTAGCTGCTTCTTTTATGTACTGTAAAATTTTAGATTTTAGCTTCAGAATATTATAATTATATTAAGAATATTTTGTTTAATATTTTTTATTATTTTAACTGCTTCATTTTCAGAAATAAGATTTTTTTTTTTAATACTAACCAGTCAACACTATAGTAGCATTCTTTGTGACTTAGTTTGGATGTTACTTGCCACACTAAAGGCAATGAAGACTTTTCAGATGGAAATTAAATATTTTACATTTTTACTTCCAAATGGACTAGGATGAATTTTTTCCAAGAATATTGGTTTTTATTACAATTTCAGGTGTCCAATAATGAGAGCAAACTAATTTTTTATAAAATGCCTTCAATGTTTATTAGCTTTTCAGAGATACTCAGGAAGAAAAATTTGTCTCCTTTAACATAGAATCGAGAAAGATTGATATGTTCACCTTAAAAATCAGAATAATCTGATTCTCTACTGTAATGAACACCTGATTAATGTGAAACTTCACATAGTGTCATTAAAGAGAGACAATATGATTGATTAGGTTAGGACAACTATGCATTTCACCAGTCTGTGTCATTTATGGAATAGTGGGTGTATGAATGAATAGTGAATGAAAGCAATTAATGTCACAGGTAAATAAATTTCAGCTAGAAATCTAGATTGATATAACATTTATAGAAACTGATATATGTGATGAAATTTGAATTAAAAGGCAAAAAATGGAGCATTGAAAATTGTTGAGACTTTAAATAGAGGTAAACACATCACTAATAGTTGGCAAACTATTTGAAAAATATTTCAGATTTATGAACACTACTTGAAAGATATTCCTACATTTGAATTATGAAAAATCACATGTAGATACTGAAACATTTTGCTATTATTTACTTCAATTTAAACTATCATGGATGGTAGAGAGCATTCTAAGCTAACTGGCAAAGAGTCAATGACAAATGAATCAATGAAGTATTCATTAGAGAAATTCAGTAGGAATCCTTAACCATCTCCAACCCCATTAAAATTTGCAAAATACTTCTGTGCTCTACTTTCAATCCTTTCAAAAGGTTATGAAAAACATCAATTTTAAATTAGGACCTGGCTGCTATGATTGCTTAGAGCAATATTGGTCTTTATGGTGTCTAATAATGTCATGAGAGCAGCAACATTATGATCCCAAAGTAAATCACAAGATTAAACTTTTGCTCAGGACTTTTGGGTTGCTCCATCATGTTGCATGGAGTATCTTGTCTATTTAATCAGCAAATGACCACAAATCTTTAAGGGATAAAATTATTATAAAATAAGCATAAGAAAGCTATCTCATTTCTTTCCTTACTTTCTTCATTTATGGGAAAAAAGTCCATTTATTTATGAAATGTACATTCCATTCTAGGCTTTTTCATTACTGTTATTACTGGTAATTCATTCATAATAATTCAAAATATATAAAAAAAACTCTATTCTCATGGGACTTACAGAAAGAGATAGAAAATAAATAAGAGAACAAGTAACATATGTATTATATTAAATATTGGCAAGTGGTGAGAAGAAAAGGAATACATCAGTGAAGAAGTGTGTATGAGGTTGAAAGGTTAGAATGGGCAAGAAAAGTTTCTCTAAAAAGTGAATTTTTAATAAATCTTGAATATAAGTTCCCTGTCACAAGCCTGGCATGTTCAGTGAAAATGAGAATTTCTGCCTGGGTGTAGACTGTGAGACTGGAGTAGAAGAAATGAGACTAGAGAAATAAGAGAGTGAGGGAGCAACAATAGGAGCTCTAGAGATATTGAAAGGACTTTGGCATTTACTCTGAGCAAAAAAAAAAAAAAGAAAAGAAAACTATTATTAGGAGAGTTCAAGCAACGAGTGACACAATGTGACATGTATACTCTCCCTGTGGAAAGTTCTTACTTTGGGTTTATGAAATCATTCATTTATACAGTTAAATTTTTAGATTTACATGCATGTGTGCTAAAAAGTCTCTTCAGTTGTGTCTGAGTCTGCGACCACGTGGACTCTCCATGGGATTCTCTAAGCAAGAATACTGGAGTGGTTCTCCATGCCTTCCTCTAGGGGATCTTCTCAACCCAGGGACTGAACTCACATTTCTTATGTCTTCTGCACTGGTAGACAGGTCCTTTACTACTAGCACCACCATAGATCTTCCAAATTCTTGATGCCAGTCATATATATCTCAAATTTATTAACATATAATCCATCCAGTGTTTCTAGAATTTACATGTCTTACTTGTATGATCAACACTGTTATAGAATTTCTGTGCAGAAAAAAAGATAAAGTTTAAAGAATGTATTCTTAAGAAATGTATTCTTAAGAAACTAAGTTAATTAGTTTAATGCTGCAGGGCAAAGTTAACCAGAAAGCTAGAAAAACCATGAATTATAGAAATTTTGTAAATGCAAAATGAAAATCTTGAGAAATCAAGCCAACATCTATTATTAAATCCCTAATATTGTATACAAGCTGCCGTTAATTTCTATAAACTTTTACTTCAGTTTTACTTTTATATTTAGTGCCTTTTTGTGCACTAAGAAATCTTTGCCACATGATAGTGAAATTTTATCTTATGCCTTTTTCCTACAACCTTTATAGCATTAGTTTGCTTTTAGGTCTTGTAATTATGTATGTGAGAGTGTGTGTGAGTGTATTGTGAGGTAAGGTTCAAATCCATTTTTTTTTTCCTTGAATACATCCAGTTGTTTAAGCTCCATTTGTTGAAAATCTGTTTTTTCACATTAAATTGCTTTGGTTATTTTGTTGAGAAATGATTACCACATATATTCATTCATTAATGGACACTCTCTTCTCTTCCATTGACTTATTTATACCACTTCAGTATTCTTGCCTTGAGAACCCCATGAATGGTATGAAAAGGCAAAAAGATAGAACACTGAAAGATGAACTCCCCAGGCCAGTAGGTGCCCAGTATACTACTGGAGATCAGTGCAGAAATAATTCCAGAAAGAATGAAGAGTTGCAGTCAAATTTGGAAAACCTAGCAGGGGCCACAAGACTGGTAAAGGTCAGTTTTCATTCCAATCCCAAAGAAAGGCAATGCCAAAGAATAATCAAACTACCTCACAATTGCACTAATCTCACAAGCTAGCAAAGTAGTGCTCAAAATTCTCCAAGCCATGCTTCAGCAATTCGTGAAACATGAACTTCCAGATGTTCAATGTGGTTTTAGAAAAGGCAGAGGAACTCTAGGTCAAATTGCCAACATCTGCTGGATTATCGAAAAAGCAAAAGAGTTCCAGAAAAACATCTGTTGCTGCTTTATTGACTATGCCAAAGCCTTTGACTGTGTGGATCACAACAAATTGTGGAAAATTCTGAAAGAGATAGGCATACCACACCAGCTGATCCGCCTCTTGAGAAATCTGTATGCAGGACAGGAAGCAAGAGTTAGAAGTGAACATGGAACAACAGACTGTTTCCTAATAGGAAAAGGAGTACATCAAGACTGTATATTGTCACCCTACTTATTTAACTTATATGCAGATTACATCATGACAAAAATCTGGGCTGGAGGAAGCACAAGCTGTAATCAAGATTGCTGGGAGAAATATCAATAACCTAAGATATGCAGATGACATCACATTAATGGCAGAAAGTGAATAAGAAAAAAAGAGCCTTTTGGTGAACGTGAAAGAAGAGAATGAAAATGTTGGCTTAAAACTCAACATTCAGAAAACTAAGATTATGGCATCTGTTCCCATCACTTCATGGCAAATAGATGGGGAAACAATGGAAACAATGAGACTTTATTTTTTTGGTCTCCAAATCACTGCAGATGGTGACTGCAGCCATGAAATTAAAAAGCTGCAGCCAGCTTACTCCTGGAAGAAAAGCTATGACCAAACTAGACAGCATATTAAAAAGCCCAGATTTTACTTTGCAAACAAAGGTCCATCTAGTCAAGGCTATGCTTTTTCCACTGGTCATGTATGGGTGTGAGAGTTGGAGTACAAAGAAAACTGTGTGCCAAAGAATTGATGCTTTTGAACTGTGGTTGTTGGAGAAAACCCTTGAGAGTCCCTTGGACTGAAAAGACATCCAACCAGTCTATCCTAAGGGAGATCAGTCCTGAATGTTCATTGGAAGGACTGATGCTGAACCTGAAACTCCAATACTTTTTGGCCACCTGTTGCAAAGAGCTGACTTATTTGAAAAGACACTGGTGCTGAGAAAGATTGAAGGTGGGAGGAGAAGGGGACGACAGAGGATGAGATGGTTGGATCGCATCACCTGCTCAGTGGAACTGAGTTTGAGTAAGGTCCGGGAGTTGTTGATATACAGGGAAGTCTGGCATGCTGGCATGGGATTGCAAACAGTCAGACACAACTGAGCAACTGAACTGAACTGATGACAATACTAAGATATCTTGATTATTGAAGGTATATAGTATTTCTGAAACATTAGTTGAGTCCTCTAAAGTTTTTCTCATCTTTTTGCTTATTATTTGTTTATTTAGGATTTTTGCAATTCTATTTGGAAAATGTAGTAGTTTATGTTTGGATTGGGTAGGATTGAAGGATCTTTATTTGGCCTAAGTAGGGGATATTCTGTGGGGTTATGCAATTGCATTCAAAAGGCTGAGGTGAGCAGGTGACTGAAGAAGAATAAAGGATGTTTTTATATATGTGTTATCATGTAATGGGGCTCCCTGGTGGCTCAGACAGTAAAGAATCTGCCTGCAATGTGGGGGACCCTGGTTCTATCCCCTGGAGAAGGGAATGGCAACCCACTCCCATATTCTTGCCTGAAAAATTCCATGGACAGAGGAGCCTGGTGGGCTACATTCCTTAGGATCGCGAAGAGTCAGACACAACTAAAGCAACTGAGCAGAGGGCAAAGTAGTGATTGTGTGATTTAAGACCAGCATATGACATGCTTCAGCAGTTGAGCGACAAACACACTATTATGTAATACAGTCACATGTTTTAGGTATATTTACATTTTTTTGTCAGTTGTTTTTCTTAGGTTCAGTTCTAGGTATGTGATGTTGTTTGATATAATGTACACGTATCTTTACATAAAAGGCATATTCTAAATCTTTTTGTTGTAAACATAAACTGATACAAATTTATATAAACAAGTTGATTTTAATTGACCTTCTGGCTAGCCAGTGAAGTTATCTGGATCAAAAGGTTTCTTTGAGGATATTTGAATTACAATTTCTGTTTCCTGAATATCTTCAGAAAAAACTTATGTTTTCCATTTCTTGTAACAATTTTGATAAATTGTGTTTATTGGGAACTTGTATTTGAAAAACATATTTACTTAAAGGTGTATATATGTTGATATAAACTATCCCTAATATATACTCATGACTTTTTAAAAGTCTAAATAATCTGTAGCATTACCATTTTCTAAACCTGTTACTGGCAACATGCATTCCTCTTTTCTTATGATTAGTCTTGAGAGGTATTTTTAATTTTGTATTGTTTATTCAGAGCACTATGTGTATATATGTATATATTTATCATTAAAATCAATTTTCTTTAAAACTAATTTTCTGGGCGTCACTATATATGTATTATACAGAGATCAAGCCATCTCCAAGATAAAGAAATGCAAAAAAGCAAAATGACTCTCTGAGGAGGCCTTACAAATAGCTGTGAAAAGAAGAGAAGTGAAAAGTAAAGGAGAAAGGGAAAGATATACCCATTTGAATGCAGAGTTCCAAAGAATAGCAAGGAGAGATAAGAAAGCCTTCCTCAATGATCAGTACAAAGAAAAAGAAGAAAACAATAGAATGAGGAAGAAACACTAGAGCTGTCTTCAAGAAAATTAGAGATTCCAAGGGAACTTTTCATGCAAAGATGGGCTCAATAAAGGACAGAAATGGTATGAACCTAACAGAAGTGGAAGATATTAAGAAGAGGTGGTGAGAATACACAGAAGAACTGTACAAAAAAGGTCTTCACAACCCAGATAATCACGATGGTGTGGTCATTGACCTAGAGCCAGACATCCTGGAATGTGAAGTCAAGTGGGCCTTAGGAAGCATCCCTACGAACAAAGCAAGTGGAGGTGATGGAATTCCACTTGGGCTATTTCAATTCCTAAAAGACAATGTGATGAAAGTGCTACACTCAATACGCCAGCAAATTTGGAAAACTCAGCATTGGCCACAGGACTGGAAAAGGTCAATTTTCATTTCCAATCCCAAAGAAAGGCAATGCCAAAGAATGCTCAAACTGCCACACAATTGCACTCATCTCACACGCTAGTAATGTGATGCTCAAAATTCTCCAAATCTGGCTTCAACAATATGTGAACCATGAACCACCAGATGTTCAAGCTGGATTTAGAAAAGGCAGAGGAACCAGAGATGAAATTGCCAACATCTGCTGGATCATCAAAAAAGCAAGAGAGTTCCAGAAAAACATCTGTTTCTGCTTTATTGACTATGCCAAAGCCTTTGACTGTGTGGATCACAATAAATTGTGGAAAATACTGAAAGTGATGGGAATACCAGACCACCTGACCTGCCTCTTGAGAAATCTGTATACAGGTCAGGAAGCAACAGTTAGAACTGGACATGGAACAACAGACTGGTTCCAAATAGGAAAAGGAGTACGTTAAGACTATATATTGTCACTCTACTTATTTAACTTATATGCAGAGTACATCATGAGAAACGCTGGGCTGAATGAAGCACAAGCTGGAATCAAGATTGCCAGGAGAAATATCAATAACCTCAGATATGCAGATGACATCATCCTTATGGCAGAAAGTGAGGAAGAATTAAAGAGCCTCTTATGTACAGTTTAAAAATAAAATAAAATTGGAAGATTAAAAAAAAAAAAAAAGAGCCTCTTGATGAAAGTGAAAGAGGAGAGTGAAAAATTTGGCTTAAAACTCAACATTCAGAAAACTGAGGTCATGGCATCTGGTTCCATCACTTCATGGCAAATAGATGAGGAAACACTGAAAACAGTGGTGGACTTTATTTTTTTGAGCTCCAAAATCACTGCAGATGGTGACTGCAGCCATGAATATAAAGATGCTTACTCCTTGGAAGGAAAGTTGTGACCAACCTAGACAGCATATTAAAAAGCAGAGACATTACTTTGCCAACAAAGGTCCATCTAGTCAAGGCTATGGTTTTTCCAGTAGTCATGTATGGATGTGAGAGTTAGACTAGAAAGAAAGCTCAGAGCTGAAGAATTGATGCTTTTGAACTGTAGTGTTGGAGAAGACTCTTGAGAGTCCCTTGGACTGCAAGGAGATCCAACCAGTCTATCCTGAAGGAAATCAGTCCTGAATATTCATTGGAAGGACTGATATTGAAGCTGAAACTCCAATACTTTGGCTACCTGTTACAAAGAACTGACTTATTTGAAAAGACCCTGATGCTGAGAAAGATTGAAGGCAGGAGGATAAGGGGATGACAGATGATCGGATGGTTGGATGGCATCACCAACTCAATGGACATGAGTTGGGTAAACACCAGGAGTTGGTTATGGACAGGGAGGCCTGAAGTGCTGCAGTCCATAGGGTCACAAAGAGACAGAACTGAGTTACTGAACTCAATTGATATACATTATAAAATGTCATACATGTTTTGTTTAAAAATTTTAAGCTCCATTATAAGCAAAATATTTTAAAAATAGAAATATTACTTGATAAGTCTCATAATTGCTTTTGTTAATGAGTTACATATATTTGTAAATATTCCTAAGCTTCATTATGCATTTACCTGAAACATAGGAATAAACATTTCTAAAGATGGTTACCCAAGACAGGATTTATGATTGTAGACAAGTGAGCAAAAACAGCTTTTTGATAATTATTAAAGGATGTCATACACATTTCAAAAAGAAATGTTCTTATTGGAAGCTTATAAATGCAATTTTTCTAGTTAATTATAGCTATTCAGTATATTTGTATACTATATATAAATATGTACAATATATATATATAATTTTATGTATATATACAATTATATGTATAATTATATATATATATTTCATATATAAAATGTATATATTTAAATTATATATATATATATATAATTTAAGCATGCTAAAATAGCACATCATTTTCATTAACCAAATATAAAATGCAAACAAGATGCCAAGAAACTATGAAATTTGATTGGGGTAGACTGGAAATATACATTAATTTTTATCATATATTTTAATTCAAATATCTGAATACATTGTTTTGCAGTTTACACTCATTAGCTAAGTTTAAGTATAATTAAAAATAATAAACGTTTGAAGGCTTCAGTAAAGTATTCTTTTAAAAACATAACTTCAGGGATGTGGCCAAGATAGTGGAATAAGAAGACCCTGAGCTCACCTCCTCCCATGACAAAACCAAAATTATAACCACTTACAGAGAAACTACCAATGAGATGACTTGAAGATCATCAGAAATTATTTTCCACAACTAAGGACATGGAGGAACCACAAGATGGGTAGGAAGAGCAGAGAAACAATATAGTCAGGACCCACACCCATAAATAGGCAACCCACAAATGGAATGATTATCACAATTAGAGAGGTCTTCCCCAGGAGGCGTCTGAGCTCCATATCAAGCTACCCAGAGAGGGGGTCCTTCAATGGGAAAACATGCCTCAGAATGTCTAGTATTTAAAATCAGTGGGATTTATGCTTGGGAGAGCCAGAGAGCAGTAGGAAACAAGAGACTTCACTTTTAAAGGGCACATACAAAACCTCGCATGATTCAAGTCCCAGTGTGGAGGTAGCAGTTTGAAAGGAACTAGGGTCAGATTCACTTGCTGATCTTGCAGAGCCTTCAGAGGGGCAGGGGACATCTGGGAGCCCCCTTGGGGATGGGCAAGCTCATGGCAGCCATTTTAAGGGCTCATTCTACTGTAACACCAGCACAAGAAAAGTAGCTAATTGTGTAAAAAGAACTCACATGAGACTATCAGTTGACTTTTCAGCAGCAACTTTGTAGGCCAGAAGGAAGAGACAATATATTCAAAGTGATGATAGTAAAACACTTATAAAACTAAGATTACTGCTGAGATTTGAAGAGAAAAAGAGTTTCATGAACAAGCAAAAGCTGAAAGAGTTCAGCACCACTAAACCAACTTTACAAGAAATATTAATTGGAATTCTCCAAGCACAAAGAAAAGACCCAAACAGAAATATAAAAATAGTGAAAGTAAAATTCTCACTGGTAAAGACAAACATACAGGAAAGGTAGCAGAAAACTGCCTATAAAGCTAGTAGACAGGTTAAAAGACAAAAGTAGTAAAAGTATCTTTATCTACAATAAGTACCTAAAGGTATACACAAATAAGATATAAGGTTTATGGGAAAAGATGTAAAATATTGTCAAAAACATTGAGTGTGGCTGGGGGAGTAAATATTTAAAGTTGTTGAAATGTATTCTACCTTGACATCACCAACTTAAATCACATATATACATATATAGAAGTTATTATATATGGACCTCATGATAATGACAAATCAAAAACCTATAATAGATACACAATTAATTCAGTTCAGTCACTCAGTCATGTCCAACTCTTTGCAACCCCGTGGACCACAGCACGCCAGGCCTCCTTGTCCATCAACAATTCCTGGAGTCCACTCAGACGCATTCCCATTGAGTCGGTGATGCCATCCAACCATCACATCCTCTGTTGTGTCCTTCATCTCCGGCCTTCAATCTTTCCCAGCATCAGGGTCTTTTCCAATAGGTCAGTTGTTCACGTCAGGTGGCCAAAGTACTGGAGTTTAAGCTTCAACATCGCTCCTTCCAATGAATATTCAGGACTGATCTCCTTTAGGATTGATTGGCTGGATCTCCTTGCAGTCCAAGGGACTCTCAAGAGTCTTCTCCAACACCACAATTCAAAAGCATCAATTCTCCATGCTCAGCTTTCTATAGTACAATTCTCACATCCATACATGACTACTGGAAAAACCATAGCCTTGAGTAAATGGGCCTTTGTTGGCAAAGTAATGTCTCTGCTTTTTAATATGCCTTCTAGTTTGGTCATAACTTTCCTTCCAAGGAGCAAGTGTCTTTTAATTTCATGGCTGCAGTCACCATTTGAAGTGATTTTGGAGCTCAAAAAAATAAAGTCTATCACTGTTTCCCCATCTACATGCCATGAAATGATGGGACCAGATGCCATGATCTTAGTTTTCTGAATGTTGAGCTTTTTTAAAAAAATTTTTTTATTATTATTACTATTATTTTTTTTTACTTTACAATATTGTATTGGTTTTGCCATACATCAACATACATCCGCCATGGGTGTACACGTGTTCTCCATCCTGAACCCCCCTCCCACCTCCCTCTCCATACCATCCCTCTGGGTCATCCCAGTGCACCAGCCCCAAGCTTCCTGTATCCTGCATCAAACCTGGACTGACGATTCATTTCTTATATGATATTATACATGTTTTAATGCCATTCTCCCATATCATCGCCCCCCTCCCTCTCCCACAGAGTCCAAAAGACTGTTCTATACATCTGTGTCTCTTCTGCTATCTCGCATACAGGGTTGTCATTACCATCTTTCTAAATTCCATATGTATGCGTTAGTATACTGTATTGGTGTTTTTATTTCTGGCTTACTTCACTGAATGTTGAGCTTTAAGCCAACTTTTTTACTCTCTTCTTTCACTTTCATCAAGAGGCTCTTTAGGTCTTCTTCACTTTCTTCCATAAGGGTGGTGTCATCTGCATATCTGAGGTTATTCATATTTCTCCTAACAATCTTGATTCCAGCTTGTACTTCATCCAGCCCAGCATTTTACATGATGAGCTCTGGTGAAAATATACAGCCTTGATGTACTCCTTTTCCTACTTGGAACCAATCTGTTGTTCCACGTCCAGTTCTAACTGTTGTTTCCTGACTTGCATACAGATTTCTCAAGAGGCAGGTCAGGTGATCTGGTTTTCCGATCACTTTCAGTATTTTCCACAATTTGTTGTGATCCACATAGTCAAAGGCATAGTCAATAAAACAGAAATAGATGTTTTTCTGGAACTTTCTTGATTTTTCAAGGATCCAGCAGATGTTGGCAATTATATCTCTTAATAAATAAATAATAAAATAACATAAAATATGGTGAAGAAATAACTTATTCATTTGGAAGATCAAATTTTTATTTCCTACTAGCCAAATAAAGTGTCAGACTTTATTTTTTGGGGCTCCCAAATCACTGCAGATGGTGATTGAAGCCATGAAATTAAAAGATGCTTACTCCTTGGAAGGAAAGTTATGATCAACCTAGATAGCATATTGAAAAGCAGAGATATTACTTTGTCAACAAAGGTCCATTTAGTCAAAAACCACTGGTTTTTCCAGTAGTCATCTATGGATGTGAGAGTTGGACTGTGAAGAAAGCTGAGTGCCAAAGAATTGATGCTTTTGAACTGTGGTGTTGGAGAAGACTCTTGAGAGTCCCTAGGACTGCAAGGAGATCCAACCAGTCCATTCTAAAGAAGATCAGTCCTGGGTGTTCATTGGAAGGACTGATGCTGAAGCTGAAACTCCAATACTTTGGCCACCTCATGCGAAAAGTTGACTCATTGGAAAAGACCCTGATGCTGGGAGGGATTGAGGGTAGGAGTAGAAGGGGACGACAGAGGATGAGATGGCTGGATGGTATCACTGACTCAATGTACATGAGTTTGAGTGAACTCCAGGAGTTGGTGATGGACAGGGAGGCCTGGTGTGCTGCAATTCATGGGGTTGAAAAGAGTCGGACACGACTGAGTGACTGAACTGAACTGAGCCAATATTTTTGCATTTCCCTCAATAATAGTTAGAAAATATTAATTTTGTCATGATTTGTTGAAACACTTAAAGAAAATGTTTATTAGCTGATTTTGAAAGAAATAACTCATTTTGATGCAGATTACCACTAATTTATCAGAGCAAATTGTGGGACTAAATATGCTTCTGTGTTGCTTCATCAGAGCTATAAGCACATATAGTGAAAGCACTTAAAATGAATTAGTTTGATTCTTTTGTCATTTCCCTATGGCATTTAAACATTTGATATTTAAAAAAAAATACATTATCAAATACATATAAATATGTCATACTAAAGATTTTCTGTTTCTTTCGTACTAGCAAAACAGTATTTATATTGGTAGTGTTATGCCAATTATACTTCATACATGACTTTGCATTGTTATAGTTATGATGGCTTGTTTGCATGCATGCATGCATGCTAAGTCGCTTCAGTCATGTCCAACTCTGTGCGACCCCATAGACAGCAGCCCACCAGGCTCCCCTGCCCCTGGGATTCTCCAGGCAAGAGTACTGGAGTGGGTTGCCATTTCTTTCTCCAGTATAGGAAAGTTAAAAGTGAAAGTGAAGTCGCTCAGTCGTGTCCGACTCTTAGCGACCCCATGGACTGCAGCCTACCAGGCTCCTTCTGATGGCTTGTTTAAATACTACCTAATACACTATTCTTGCCTCTGAAATTCCATGGACAAGAGGACCCTGGCAGGCTACAGTCCATGGGGTCACAAAAGAGTCAGACACAACTTAGTGACCAAACAACAACAAATAAAAATAAGCATATAGATCAATCATTGGAATATTTATTTTCCAAATATGTATTATAGATATTCTTTTGAACCGTAGGTCCTACCTTTTGAAGACCCTCTGGATTCAATGTTCAAATGATTTTACATTACTTTTAATAGATGTAGATCAAAGATCATTTGCAAAACTCCTTTGTTTGATGCACTGTCAAAGTGCTGGAAGTTCAGTTGTGAAAATAAAGTGTCTCCAAAATATTGGGGGTAGATAGTTAATAAGCAAGTAAATGCATGAAGTAAATTTTAGGTGGAAATAAAAGCCACAGAACAACAGGATGATATGGTAAAAAGCATCATGTTTGGGGTGAGGTTATCTGAGATAGATACTCAAGAAATGTCCTTTGAAAAGACAATATTGAACAGAGGATAGAATAATAGAATAACTGTCCAGTAAAGAATTAGGAATAAGTCAGCAAATTTGGGGTTCATAGTGAAGGACACTGTAAGCATAGGGAGAGGTAGATATGAGGTAAGAGTGGAAAGCTGGACAAGAGATGCACATTTTTTTACACCATGATAAGCTAAAGCAATTTAATACCATAGTAAATATACACAGTGCAGTTGTCAGTAGGTGACTAAGTCAGCGTGAAACCACAGGGCTAACTAAGTTTCTCAGGGGATACTATACAGACAGAGTGAAAAGGGTCCAGATTTCATTCTTTAAATTAAGATATTAAAAAGCTATATAGGCACGATGAATCTAAGTAGTATCTGAAATCAGAGAAGGCAATGCCACCCCACTCCAGTACTCTTGCCTGGAAAATCCCATGGATGGAGGAGCCTGGTGGGCTGTAGTCCATGGGGTTGCTGAGTCAGTATATGACTGAGCGACTTCACTTTCACTTTTCACTTTCATGCATTGAGAAGGCAATGGCAACCCACTCCAGTGTTCTTGCCTGAGAATCCTAGGGATGGGGGAGCCTGAAGAGCTGACGTCTGTGGGGTCGCACAGAGTTGGACACGACTGAAGTAACCTAGCAGCAGCAGCAGTATCTGAAATTTATCAAATTGCCATTGACCTAATATATGGGATAATCACTCTAGATATGCTCAGCTTGTAAGTTTTAGAAACAGGACTAGAATCCAGGCAGTTTGACACCACAGCTCACTACCTATTTCTACTTCAAAAGTCATTATATACATATATTTGGCTTATCTTTCCAAAGGTCTAGCATTAAATTTCCTGGAGACATGAAGATTTTTAATGAACAGGTTAAAAACCCAGAGCAAATTTTCTACCTATATCCATGTTGAAATGTGACTGTTGAAATATGACTTTGTAACTTAATTCCTCACATCAAGAGTCTCTCTCTCTTGAAACTGTGAGATTCATGTGATTGACTGTGAATCAACAAAATATAAACAGGATAACACTCTTCACAAATATTAGGGCAATGACAATCTGATTAATTCCAGATCTTACTGAGAAGACATTCTGCCTTTAAGTTCTTAAGGTTGTTGTTTACTTGCTATGGAGAAGTGACTGGGTGACAGAAACAGCAAGACTGTACTCATCAGCTGGAGGATAAGAAAACAGATGGAGGCAAACCCAACAGTTCACACTGAGGTCACTCTAAATCACTCAAAGGCAGTAGAAAATGTAAGTTTAACATTTAAAATGTAAATTATTTAACTATATTATCAACATTGGGGGAGAAAATCACAGGATCATCTCAGAGGCAAAAATCTTGATGAAACCTTTTAGCAAGTCTATGGAAAGAGAACTTACTTTTATAAATTGTACCTATAAAAATAAACAAAATTTTAAAAATGAACAACATATTTTATCACTAACTTTTTAAGGGTTGGCAAGAATAAATCAATAAGGTACATATAAAAATAAGATAGAAATGACTTATTTTTACCAATTCTGCCACATTTAGGTAAAAGCCTTAGTTAATACAATAAGGCACACAAAATGCAAAGTCATATGAAATGAATGATAATAAATAAAAGTCTTATTTTATATAGATTGTATGTGTTGAAGATGTGAAAGTATCCAAAAGACAAATTATAAGGCTAAGTAGGTGAGTACAGCAAAAGTATTGGTTGTGATCTTGGCAAGAAAGACTTGGCAGATTCACAAGTAGTAACTGAAAAGTTTAATGAAGAAACTATCTCAATGGCTGCAAGCAACCTCAAGAGAAGTTAACAAGATATGGGCTTCCCCTGTGGCTCAGCTGGTAAAAATCTGCTGATACGGTGAAACTTGCAGTGAGGGACAAGAGTAGGAAGCCTGACTTGAAGGACCAAATGCCTCCTAGTGGGTCCGCCAAAAGGTAAAGGGATTAGGAAACCAGTTGATGCTATCCATGAATATCAGATTTTAGAAGCAAAGAAATGGGAGTTTGGGATGTATATTAGATCTGGAAGGGCAGAATTTGTCAGAGAATATGCAACAACATGGGGCTTCCCTGGTAGCTCAGCTGGTAAAGAACCCTTCTGCAATGCAGGAGAACCCAGTTTGATTCCTAGCATGGGAAGATCCCCTAGAGAAGGGATAGGCTACCCACTCCAGTACTCTTGGGCTTCCTGGTGGCTCAGATGGTAAAGAATCTGCCTGCAATGAGTAAGACCTGGGCTTGATCCCTGGGTTGAAGATCCCCTGGAGGAGGTCATGGCAACCCACTCCAGTTTTCTTGCCTGGAGAATTCCCATGGACAAATCCCTTGGTGGATTCCAGTCCATGGAGTCACAAAGAGTAGGACATGACTGAGTGACCAAGCACAGCACAGCACAGCACGTGCAACATCAACAACAAAAGTACATTCATTTTCTGTAAAAGTCCAATATAAAAAGATAGTTGTATTTTTATATCTATCAGTGACTGGTTAAATCAGTTCAGTTCAGTTCAGTTGCTCAGTCATGTCTGACTCTTTGCGACCCCATGAATTGCAGCACACCAGGCCTCCTGTCTATCACCAACTCCCAGAGTTCACTCAGACTCACGTCCATCGAGTCAGTGATGCCATCCAGCCAATACTGTCCCCCAAAATTCATGTCCACCTAGAACCTCAGAGTGGCACTTTATTTGGAAATGTCTTTGGAGGTGAATTAAAGACCTTGAGACAGTATCATACTAGATTTATGCTGGGCCCTACATTCAATAACTAGTATCCTTCTAAGAAGAGGAGAGGAAATAGAGAGACATAGGGAAAGAGGCCCTGTAAAGACAAATGTAGAGACTGAAGCTATGCTTCCACAAGCCAACGCACACCAGGAGCCATCAGATATTGGAAAAGGCAGGTAAGGGATTATCTTCCAAGCCTCTCATTAGTCCTGCCAACACTTTGATTTTGTCTTTCTGATCTCCAGAATTCTAAGAGAATAAATTGCTTTTTTAAATTAAACAGCCCAGTTTGGGGTAATTTGGTTTTTTACTTGTGAAAAATTAATAAATGTACCAAGAGTTATAGTTGAAATTGAAATTGAGAATGAAATTAATCAACTGAATGCCCAACTAAACTTCTAAACAGAAAGCTATAAAGGTAAATTTAAGAATAAAATTTTTAAAAAATTAAGTAAATGGAGGGGCACAGAGAAAAATGGATTAGAAGTCTCAACTTTTGTAAAAATACCAATTTCCCTCTAAGTCATCTCCATTTTAAATATATTACCAAGCAAAATTTCAATAGATATTTTTGTTGAACTAGATAAACCCTTTACAAACCTTGCAAGCAAATGATCAAGAATAGCAAAGACATTCTTGGAAAAATTGGAGCAAAATAGGAACAATTTCTCTACTGAATTTCAATAATTATAAACCTGCTAATTAGGTCATGTGATATTAATACCAATTAAGTACATTCAAGAATAAACAAATAGACCAATGAAAAATAATTGAGGGCCTAAAAAAGACATATACAAATAAATTCTTGATTTACGGTCAATGGAGTATTGTACAATAGAGTAGTGAGATAATAATTATTATTTCAATAAACTGTGCTGCCTATATTGACATCCTTCTGCATGATTTAAAAAAACAAAAAACTGCCTTTGAGCTTCCGACGTTTGCAAAATCAATTTCAGTTTGATTGGATCCTTAAGTGTGAAAGGCAAAAAAAAAAAAAAAAACTCTTTCTGGAGAGGATATTAGAAAATAAAATTATCTTGAACAAGAGAAAGAGTTCTTAAATAAGACATAAAATCACCAAATATGAAGATAAAATGATAAAATAAACTATATTATTTTATCAATATAAAGTGATAAAATAAACTATATTAAAATTAAGAGCTGTTGACAATCAAATTATGCCCCGTTGTGCTGTCCAAAATGATAACCAATAGACACATATGACTGTTAAATTTTAAATTAGATAAATTTAAATAAATTTACAAATTTATTTTCTCAGTTGCACTAGCCACGTTTTAGGTGCCAATGGCTAAGTCGTATAGGAGAGTGGAGAAAAAGCTGTGAAAAACACAGTTGTGTAGCTGCTCTAGAGTGAGTTAAATAAAAAAGACACAGAGTTGAGGAAGCTCTTTAAAATACATAAAATTCTTGTAACCAGAATATATAAAAACTTCTACAAATCAACAAATAAGACAACATAATAATGAACAATAGACTTAAGACTCTAAACCTAGAGAATATCTTGCATACAGAAAGGACTAAGTAGCAAAAAGAGCTATAGAAAATGAAATTAGTGAGATAACCAGTGGGAAACAACAGCAGGACATTATATTCTAAATGTGATGAGAAAACACACCTGGAAGATTGTAAATGAGAAGTGGCATGGATTGTTGTCATTTTTAAGGTTTTTTAAGGTCATTTTAAGGACCTCTCTGGCTGTGTGCATAGACTGAGGGTTATAAAAGTGGAAACCCAGAGATTAGTGAGGATACAATATACCTGTGAGAGATAAGAGGTTTGGACTATATGAAAAAACGTGAAGTTAGCAATGACTAGGATCAAGACGTATTTTGAGAATAGTTCTGATAGTATTTGTTTGATTTAAGTATATGAATGGATTCTGGATTAACTAACATAAAAAAATGGAGAAGAATGAATGATTTGAGATGAATGAATCTATGAATCTAAGTCCTGCTTTGGACTTATTTTGGTATATAGAATCAATTTTTCTGGAAGACGTTTGGATATATGAGCTTGAAAATTAAGAGAGTCATAGATAAAGAAAAAGATGTAGGAGCCATCTTAATTTTGCTTAATATGAAGTTGTGCAGAAGGAATACTCAGAAATATTTTCAAACTACATATCAGATAAGGGAATAATATCCAACATATAGAAGGAACTTGTACAACTCAATAACAAAGCAAAATAAAATAATCCAAATTAAAAAAAATGGGCAAAGGACGTGAATAGATGTATTTTCCAAAGAGCACATACAATGGCCCAACAGGTACATGAAAAGATGCTCAGCCCCACTAATCATCAGGCAAATACAAGTAAAAAAACCACAGTTGGCATCACATCACAGCTGTTAAAATGGCTACTATCAAAAATACAAGCAGACACATGTTGGCAAGGATGTGAAAAAAAGGGAACCCTTATGTACTATTAGTGGGAATGTAATTTGGCACAACCACTATGGAAACCTGGAGTATGGAAGTTTCTCAGAAAATAAAAGTAAAAACAACATTTTACATAGCAACTGTTACTTCTGGTGTATGTTTGAAGAAGGTGAAATCACTATGATGGAGAGATATCTGAACCTCCTATGTTTACTGCAATATTATTCATGAAGCCAAGATCTGGAAATACCTTAAGGGTCTACCCACTAAGGACTGTATAATAAAAATGTGGCCTCTCCGTCTCTATCAATATGCCATATTTTATACATACAATGAAATATTTGTTATTGCTGTTTAGTCTCTAAGTCATGTCCAACTCTTTGCAATCCCATGGATGGTAGCCTGCCAGTCTCCTCTATCTATGGGATTTCCCAGGTAGGAATACTGGAGTGGGTTGCCATTTCCTTCTCCAAAGGATCTCTCTGACTCTCATCTCCTGCATTGGTAGGAGGATTCTTTATCATTGAGCCACCAGCGAAGCATAATGAAATATTATTCAGCCATAAAAATGAAATCCTGCCATTTGAGACAATGTGGATTAACTGTGAGGGCTTTTTGCTGATTGAAAAAAGTCTAATAGAGAAAGATAAAAATTGTAAGATCTCACATATGTATGGGATCTAAAAAAAGAAAAAAAGCTGAACTCATAGAAACAGAGTAAAATGATAGTTAAGAGGGTGCAGGAATAGAGGAAATGGGGAGATTTTAAAGGGTACAAACTTCCAGTAGTAAGAATAATAAATTCTGGGGATCTAATATTCAGAATTGTGTCTATAATTGTATTATATACTTAAAAATTGCTAAGAGAATAAATATTAAGTGTGCTTACCTCTCACAAACACACACACAGATAATTATGTGAGGTGATGGAGGTATTGACTAACTCTGTTATGGCAATCATTTCTAAATTGATTCATGTGTATAATCGACACATCATGTGACTGGAACTTAGTGTTATGTCTGTTGTCTCTCAATAAGTCGTAAAACTGAGGGGGAGAAAAACAACAACAACAAAAAGCACCAATATTTAGTGTGAAGTTTTGGCTTACCCAGTGGGTGCTGATGTTCATTAAGTAAGATATAGACAGAGAGCCTGATGGGGTACAGTCCATGGGGATGTATGAGTGAGGTACGACTTCGCAACTAAACCACAAACCACCAACAAGCGCAAAAGAAGGAGCAAGTGTGCTGGGCCTTCCATAGCAAGTGCAGTGAGAGGGAATGAGAATTTCATGTTAGTGGTATCTCTCGCACTTCTTGTTTCTTGTCTACCCTCTGCTTGGTTCTTTTATTCCAAGAGCAATAAAAATGTCAGTACCAGGAGATGACATGAGATGATACAGTTGCTCGGCATCAAACGAAACAGGCAAAAGCTGGAGAGATTAAGAAAATTGTGTTGCAATTTAAAAATTTTTTTTCTCTTGCTAGCTATCACTTTTTTTTTATACTTTTTTTTTAATTTTATTTTATTTTTAAACTTTACATAATTGTATCACTTTTAAGTTGCATTTCTTTTGTCCTCCATTTTGATTGTTGTCCCCTAGCCTCTTGCCTTTCCCTTCTGCATCTATTGTTAGTATTTCCATCGTATTCTGTTTTCAGCCTTATTTATGATATTTAAAAGTAATTTTCCGTAGTTATGTTAGTTTGCAGTCCTCAAGTTGTTTCCTTAGTTTATAAATTCTCTTCAACTCTCATTCTACTTTTCATAAAGATTACTGCTTTGAGTCATTTTTTATTTTTAATTTTGTAATTGGAGCAATTTATTCTATAGCATACAATACTTGTTTAAAAGACTAGTGTTTTGATTACTTCTGCTTATTCTTTGAGTTACATTTATCTATAGCCTGAATTTTTCATCTTCTTTGCACACATTAGTGTTTGTCATTTTGTTATTTTTCTGTATAGTTGCATAACTGTCTTGCCATTCTTAATTTTGCTCTTGTTTAAAGTGACCTGCTCTTTCTAAGGTACCTAGTTAGTCCTCTGCAAAACAGATTTGAATTATTTTTAACTGCGTGTTTTCAACACAATGTAAGGGCTGGAAATTGTATAAATCTACCCATTTGGAGTCCAAAGGCATAAACCCCTTCTTGAGGACTTGATTTTGATCTCTCTTTTGAGGCTTTTTTTTTTTTTTCTGTGTAATGTATAATTGTTCCATTTAAATTGGGATATTCTAACACAATAGATGGATACTCCTAACCTTGCAGTAATTTCCCAGTGTTCATGCCTTGTTTAGCCAATGCCTACCTTACAGTTTATTGTCATTTTTCAGCATCACGTGAATTCCCTCACCCATCATAACAATTTCAAAAATGAAAAGCCGAAGGCACCTATTGGTTTTGATCCAGTTATTTTTGTAGGATATGACAGGAGCAGAGAGTCTCACCTGGATTTCTTTGTTTGATACTCCTATTTTCTCTGGGGATTCTAGAATATTTACTTTCTCTTCACAGTATTTCTCAGTTATTATGTATTGTAGGAAAAACTGGCTCCCTGTGGTTATAGTAACTGCATTTTCTCTTTCTGCAATTTTCCCAGACTGGAGAGGGGACATTGTGAGAAGCTGTATTCCTTTTGTCTCTGTTGAGATAGTTTAGTATTGATTCTTAGACATTTTTCAGGACTTTTCCATGAATATTGGGGAGAATTGCCTGATTTTGTCATCCCACCTTCATTTTAAAGTGTAGATTCTGGGATGGAAGGGCTTACATTTTTTAAATTAAAAATAATTAATAAAATGCAATATCTAACCAACCCCTTCATGTTTTTCTCGAAACAACACAGGATTATTTCATTTCCAAGAAACTTCTGTTAGGCCTATACCTTGTGAAGTTTTAATTAATACAAGCTTAATTTACTATCTTAACATGTAACTTTCACTAGTTTACAGAAATATTTAGACTTACACAGCTTTTGGTTTCAGCTGAACTTTCCTGGAAAAAATTATTTTAAGTGGTTCACCAGGATTTATTTTTGTTTCATATATAATAAATGCAGTCCTCCAATTGCCCATTAATTTTTTTACAGAGATAATCAAAATGGTTAAAGGTTACTTGTTACAGCTGTGTAACATTAAAAAGAAGAGAGAACTACTAATTACAATAATTAGAGGAGGAAACTGAGAGAAAACAGTGAGATATATTGGGCTTATTGCTGTTTTATTTAAAGATACACTTTAGATGATCTATTAAAGATTATATAATTAAGAGGAATAAGATTTTGTGATCACAGACTTGAGTCAATTTGAACAAAGAAATAGCTATGTTGAAACTGCTGTTCAGTTAATGAGACCAAGGCTGATCCAAACACAATATGAAGAGGAAATATTAAAGTTACAAACTCAGTCTCCCAGACTTATTAATTACATGTATAATTACAGAATCTGTACATTTTCCCAAACTCAACCTTACAGTCCCTCGTTACTGAAACACTATTATTCAGAAGTTCTTAAAATTTTCTCTATCTGTGATGCCCTTATGGTGTACTTTTTTTTCTCATGACATCTATAGGCCAAAAGAAATCATCATTCTGTTTGTTTAATAGGTAAAAAAAAAACCTTGAAACTGTTCATATTCTTTTTTTTTTCTAATTTTATTTTATTTTTAAACTTTACATAATTGTATTAGTTTTGCCAAATATCAAAATGAATCCGCCACAGGTATACATGTGTTCCCCATCCTGAACCCTCCTCCCTCCTCCCTCCCCATACCATCCCTCTGGGTCGTCCCAGTGCACTAGCCCCAAGCATCCAGTATCGTGCATCAAACCTGGACTGGCAACTCGTTTCTTACATGATATTTTACATGTTTCAATGCCATTCTCCCAAATCTTCCCACCCTCTCCCTCTCCCACAGAATCCATAAGACTGTTCTATACATCAGTGTCTCTTTTGCTGTCTCGTACACCGGGTTATTGTTATCATCTTTCTAAATTCCATATATATGCGTTAGTATACTGTATTGATGTTTTTCCTTCTGGCTTACTTCACTCTGTATAATAGGCTCCAGTTTCATCCACCTCATTAGAACTGATTCAAATGTATTCTTTTTAATGGCTGAGTAATACTCCATTGTGTATATGTACCACAGCTTTCTTTATCCATTCATCTGCTGATGGACATCTAGGTTGCTTCCATGTCCTGGCTATTATAAACAGTGCTGCGATGAACATTGGGGTACATGTGTCTCTTTCCCTTCTGGTTTCCTCAGTGTGTATGCCCAGCAGTGGGATTGCTGGATCATAAGGCAGTTCTATTTCCAGTTTTTTAAGGAATCTCCACACTGTTCTCCATAGTGGCTGTACTAGTTTGCATTCCCACCAACAGTGTAAGAGGGTTCCCTTTTCTCCACACCCTCTCCAGCATTTATTATTTGTAGACTTTTGGATCGCAGCCATTCTGACTGGTGTGAAATGGTACCTCATAGTGGTTTTGATTTGCATTTCTCTGATAATGAGTGATGTTGAGCATCTTTTCATGTGTTTGTTAGCCATCTGTATGTCTTGTTTGGAGAAATGTCTATTTAGTTCTTTGGCCCATTTTTTAGATCAATGGAATAAAATAGAAAGCCCAGAGATAAATCCACGCACATATGGACACCTTATCTTTGACAAAGGAGGCAAGAATATACAATGGATTAAGGACAATCTCTTTAACAAGTGGTGCTGGGAAATCTGGTCAACCACTTGTAAAAGAATGAAACTAGACCACTTTCTAACACCATACACAAAAATAAACTCAAAATGGATTAAAGATCTCAACGTAAGACCAGAAACTATAAAACTCCTAGAGGAGAACATAGGCAAAACACTCTCCGACATACATCACAGCAGGATCCTCTATGACCCACCTCCCAGAATATTGGAAATAAAAGCAAAAATAAACAAATGGGACCTAATTAACCTTAAAAGCTTCTGCACATCAAAGGAAACTATTAGCAAGGTGAAAAGACAGCCTTCAGAATGGGAGAAAATAATAGCAAATGAAGCAACTGACAAACAACTAATCTCAAAAATATACAAGCAACTCCTACAGCTCAACTCCAGAAAACTGTTCATATTCTAAAACGTACTAGCGATTTGAAAAACAAATGTGCATAAATTGAAAAAGAATTTTATTTCATTCTTAAAATATTCACTAACTTATTAATGGGCTGTGCGTGCCTACTTCAACCCTTGAATTAGATTGGATGCCACCATCCTAATTCCTCTTCCAAATTGATTTTTGAGTGGAAGTTGCTTTTTAAAAATATTTTTTTCTATTATTAATGTATTAAGAGTTTATTTTCAGAGCAGTTTTAGACTTACAGCAAATTTGAGGGAAATACACAGAGATTTTCTATGTATTTTGGAGAAGGCAATGGCACCCCACTCCAGTACTCTTGCCTGGATAATCCCATGGACGGAGGAGCCTCGTGGGCTGCAGTCCATGGGGTCGCTAGGAGTCGGACACGACTGAGCGACTTCACTCACTCACTTTCCTGACCCCACACATGCAAAACATTCTGCATTATCAACATTTACCGCCATAGCATTTGTTTTAATGATGAATGTATGCTGACAAGTCATCCAAAGTCCGTATTGACATTAAGGTTCACTTGATGTTGTATATTCTATACTTTTGGACAAATGCATAATGACATAAATCCATCATTATATAATCATACAGAGAATTTTCACTGCTCTAAAATCCTATGTGATCCAACTGTTCCTCTCTCTCCCCTCCCCTAAGCCCCACCAACCAGTAACTTTTTTATTGTCTCTATAATGTGTATAATCCAGAATTTCATATAGTTAAAAACATACAATGTATATATTTAAAAAATTAAATTGCCTTTCACTTAGTAATATGCGTTTATGGTTCCTCCATGTCTTTTCATTACTTGATAGCTTATTATTTTTTTTTTTTAGTGCTGAGTAATATTCCATTGTCTGGATGTACCAACCAAGGATATCTTGGTTGCTTCCAAGTTTTGGCAATTATGAGTAAAATAAAACTCCTTTAGACATCCATTTGCAGGTTTTTCTGTTGACAGACTCTTGGGTTTTAAACTCTTTTGGGTAAATACTAATGAGCATGACTGTCATATGACATGGTAAGAGTAAGTTTAATTTTGTAAGAAACTGCCAAACTGTGGCATTGGCATTTTGTATTCTTACCAGCAACGAATGAGAGGTACTGTTGCTCCATATCTTGACCAGCATTTGAGGCTGTCAGTGCCTAGATATTGGGTGTTCTAATAGGTGTGTAGAAGTATTTCATGTTGTTTTAATTTGCATTTCCCTAATGATCTATGATATGGAGCATCTTTTCATATGCTTATTTGCCATCTGTGTATCTTCTTTGATGAGGAGTCGGTTAAAGTCTTTAACATTTTTAAAATCAAATAGTTTGCTTTCTTATCACTGAATTTTAAGAGTTCTTTGTGTGTTTTGGATAAAAATTCTTCATCAGATGTCTTTTACAAATATTTTCTCCAAACCTGTCTTATCTTCTGATTATTTTAATATTGTCTTTCACAGAGTGTAAGTTTTAAAATTTAATGAAGTCCAGCTTATCAATTCTTTCTTTCATGGATATTGCCTTTGGTATTATATGAAAGAAATCATCACCGTATCTAAGGTCATCCATATTTCTCATATTTTCTTTCTAGAAGTTTTATAGTTTTGAGTTTTACTTTTATACCTGTGATCAACTTTGACTTAATTTTTGTGAAGGATATAAAGTATATGTCTAGATTGATAGTTATATTTTAAACACTAGAAATCTAGCTTGCAAAAATGCATTATTATTCAAAAGAATGTAGCACAATATAATGCTGAAATTGTTAACTTCCTCAAGCTAGTATTTTACACATTGTTCAACAGATGTTCAGCACTGCTGAATTTCCTTTGAAAATTTAACATATCCTACAGCATTCTATGAGTTCAGGTGGTATACTGAAGTGTCACAAGATGCATTTTGGGAATTGCGGGTATCTACCATTGATAGAAAAACCAAGGGTCTCAAATGTATTAAAAAAAAAAAACAAATCTACAGACATTATTAAAGCAAAATGCTAAGTAGCAGAAGATATTTGAAGTACAACTTGTCAGCTGGGAGAAAATATTTGCCAGTGATGTTCCTGACGAGGGCTTAATTTCCAAAATATAAAAATAGCTCATATAATTCAATAACAACAACAACAAACCAACCTACTCAAAAAATGGGCAGAAGACCTAAATAGACATTTCTTCAAAGAAGGCATACAGATGACCAACAGGCACATAAAAAGATGCTCAACACTGCTGATTATTAGAGACATACAAATCCAAACTTCAATGCAATACCACCTCACATCAGTCAGAATGGCCATCATAAAATGTCTACAAATAATAAATGCTGGAGAAGGTGTAGAGAAAAGGAAACTCTCTTACACTGTTGGTAGCAATATAAGCTGGTGCAGCCACAATGGAAAAGTGGTATGAAACTTCCTCAAAAAGCTAAAAACAGAGTTACTGTATGATCCAGCAATTCCACTCCTGGGCATATATACAGCCAAAAACTATAATTCAAAAGATTTGTGAACTCTATGTTTATAGCAGTACTATTCACAATAGCCAAGGCATAGAAACAACTTAAATGTCCATCAATATATGAACAGATAAAGAAGATGTACGTATATACATACATACAATGGAATAGTACTCAAAGTAAAGAATGAAATGTCATTTGCAACAACACAGATGGACCTGTCATACTAAGGGAAGTAAGTCAGAAAGACAAAGACAAATACCATATGATATCTCTTACACATGGAATCTAAAATATGACCCAAATGAACTTATCGAGGAAACGGGACTCACACATATAGAAAACAGACTTGTGGTTGCCAAAGGAAGGGGGTAGGAGAAGATGAATGGGAGTTTGGGATTGGCAGATGCAAACTATTATATGCAGAATGGATAAACAACAAGGTCTTAATGCATAGCACAAGGGACTATATTCAATATCCTATGATAGACCATAGTGGAAAAGAATATGAAAAATGCCTCTCTATTAATTATTAATATGTATAATTGAATCACTTTGATGTACAGAAGAAATTAACACAACATTGTAAATCAACTGAACTTGAATCAAATAAATTTAAAGCAATTCTACAAAGCAATGATAAAAGAAAAATAATTCAACAGGAAAAAAATGAGTAAATGCCATAACTTTGTAATTAAATATTTCCAAAGTATTTTATAGGAGAAATATATGAAAATGCAATTGATTTCTACAGCAATAAGTGAATACAAAATAAAACTAATAGATACCATCATATACTCACTGTAGTGACTTAGCAATACATTGAAATCATCAACAATTTCTATTTTTCCAAAAGTACAGAATGATGGAATTTTTACATACTACTTGTAGGAGTGTAAACTAATATATGGACTATGGAAATGAGTTTGGTCATTAGAAATTCATATATTCTCTAAAATGTGACTCCACTCCAAATATATACTCTAGACACATGCATGCTCAATTATACAGATGTTGCTCACATTGAGAAAAACTGGAAACAAACTGAATCTCTAATAAAATAAGGAATTAAATTGTATATTCATGAAATGACATATTACACAGGAAGGAAATGAACAATATTGAACACAGGAAGGAAATGAACAGGAAGGAAATAAAAAATAAAATGTCGAGTCAAAGCCAGACACATAAAACATAGTATGTGAAGCTACTGATATAAATTTCAAAATGAGACAAAATTAAATGATTTTTCATGGATCGCTGGAGGTAAAGTCAACAAAACGTTACTGATTTCCACAGGTTTCTGAGTAGGGGTATTTTATAGAGAGTAAGATATTGTGGGCTTCCCTCATGGCTCAGAACGTAAAGAATCTGCCCACAATGCTGGAGTCCTGGGTTTGATCCCTGTGTTGGGAAGATCCCCTGGAGAAGGGAACAGTTACCCACTCCAGTATTCTTGTCTGGAGAATTCCATGGACAGAGGAGCCTGACAGGTTAGTCCATGGGGTCACAAAGAGTCGGACATGACTGAGCCACTTTCACTTTCAAGATGTTGTAAGGAAGAGACAATTGGGAACAATTTAGGAGATTCTAACAATGTTACATATTTTGATCTGGGAGATAGATACACAATGTTCACTTTGTAATAACTTGTTTAACTGCAAGTTTTGTTTTACACTATTTTCTATGAATGTATTACATGTCTCAATTTAAAAAAATAAATGGTTAAAAAACAGGAAATACAAAATGAAAATGTTAAGAACTGATTAAAATGGAATTCAGTATCTTTTTTTTTTTTTTAAGAATTAGGTGAAAAGTTTAGATAGCAAAAATTAGCATTTAAAATTTTGGGTGGAGAGAGATGATTAGTAGTTGCATTTTCTACATTTCTGCTGTGTTTTTTCTCGAGATGTATCAACAATAAACAAACAAAAAAATCAAAACAGGCCACGTATACTAACAAAGCACACTTACTCTCTAATACCTTCTGCAGTTGTCCCTACTGTATAGTATAATGATGTTTTTACTGGTAGTTTTTACATGTTTTGCAGGTTGTAGAGTCACATGAGACAAAAGCAAAAGAGTTTTCTGCAGATTAATGGATTGTATTACTATCTAGAGTAGAATGCATAATAGAAAAGGGAAGAATGGCAGGTCTAATTGGTAAAGGCAGAGCAAACTTGAGAAGATGCCTGTGGAAATAAATTACATTGCTAAGATCAGGCTGTTTCACCATTACAGAAAAGTTAGAAGAAAAGTTTAATTTTATTTAAAATTCATTTGTCAGGCTACAGAGAGGGAAAATTTATACTTTGCAAGTGAATATGATATAAGATATAAATTTTATAAGTGTTTGTAACCCAATGAAACAAGTATAATCAATTGTTATTACCTAGGCTTTAATTGTCTTCATCATATAATTTTGACCGAGGGGCTAAAATGAGTAAAAAATTAAAAAAATATTTTTAAACAATTTCTGGAATGGGAAACTGGTTTTAGTGTACACTGTGTGTGTGTGTGTGTGTGTGTGTGTGTGTGTTCAGCCATATCTGACTCTGTGACCCCATGGACTGTAGCCTGCCAAGATCTTCTGTCCATGGAATTTTCCAGGTCAGAATACTGGAGTGAGTTGCCATTGTCTACTCCAGGGGATCTTCCTGACCCAGGGATCACACCTGTGTCTTTCGCATCTCCTACATTGTCAGGTAGATTCTTTGTTACTGTGCCACTTGTGAAGCCTATTGTATTGCAGACACACCAAAAACACGTATTAAAAAGATTTTTAATCTTGAAAACAGCCATACAACCTCCACCTTCCAATGTAGAAGAGTCAGGAGTTGTGGGATGGATCCCTGGGTCAAGAAGATCCTATGGGGTAGGAAATGGCAACCTACTCCAGTGCTCTTGCCTGGGAAATTCCATGGACAGAGGAGCCTGGTGGGGTCACAAAGAGTTAAACACTACTGAGCGACTGAACATGCACATACAACCTAAAGCAAAATCTTAAAATGTTTTATATATTGACAATTAAAATATTTAAAATAAAATACAAGTCTTTTTTTTACTTGTGTCATAATCTATTCTAAGACATTTTCTGTAGCACTCCTGCAAAAGTGGCCATGCTCAGAGTAATGTCTTTCCATTAAACTCTCTTAATTCTGGTAGTAGGTTGCACAAGATCAGGGATTCAAGAGCAAATGGACTGGTGAAAAGAAGTTGTGCATAGCTCCGGTCAGCCCATAGGTAACTTTTTTGTTTGTTTTTGAAAATATAAAATAAATTCTTCCTTTTTTTTTTAATCAAAGGGAGTTTGGCTTTATCCCACCCCCCCATCACTCCACTCCACACCCACTTCCCATAAGCTGGATGCCTTGTGCAATGTACAGTATGCAAAATCATACTCATACTCGATTACTCTGAAGTTGAGGGACTCCTGGAGTCTGGTATGATGGTATTTTTTTATGATGGTATTTTTTTAAGTCACTGTTAATTTGACAAATTAGGTTAAATCTTATATATAAATATATATATGAATGAAATTGTTTATTTAAAAATACACAATTAAAAAAAACTTCAGGCTAATTAATTTAGTAAAAGTTCAACTAAATATTTTAATGTGAAATAGTGTTTTCAACAATTTCTGTTTATACCAATAGATCAGGCTGCTCTGTTTCCATCTCTCTTAATAAGTTTAGTATCACACTTATGTTGTAGTGCAATTTATTTTGCCAGGATTTCCTTTTAATGTGATGAATTCTGTTGCTTGTGATATGACACATTTGTTAAAAATGAATACTTTTGCGTGAAGTGAAGTAATGTACATAATGCAAGTTGTGTGTCCTACAGTAAAGCAATATGATCATACCTCAAAGTCCTGTCGAGGACTTTTATTTTCTATTTTAAAAGCTAAAATAGTTTATGGCACCATAAACCACATGTAATAAATACTTTTCATGATGTGACTATGTGAATACTGGGCCCAATAAATATATTATTGTCCTAATACTCACAGCTCATTAGAGAAATGCTGCCAGTTTGTAAACAAATATGCAAGCCATCAAACTTTAAGGCCAAACTTGATCAGCAGAAGAATTTTAATTAAAAATGGCTCAAATCCCAGATCACAGGTATGAAAAAAATAGTATAAAATGTGAGCCTTGAAACAGAAGGAAATTTTATTTCCCTGATTTCTTTAAGCTATTCCATCTACAATATAATATATTGTACTTGGCTTCTTGGAAGGAGACTAAAAGCAAGAATGCTTGACTGATTAGGATTGTTCCCATGGAAATAATAGATGTCTGTTATTAATTATAACATCAAATGCAAAACAAGAAGAGATTTTTTATTTCTATTTTTGATGCTAGATTATTAAGGTAGGTGAAAATTAAATTTGCTTTTCAGATGACAGCAGGGTCAGATCACTGGTTACTCTCTACTAATTTTCAAAATATTTTAAAAGGTAATATAAAGTACTTAAATGTTAGTTTTTGCAGAATCTTGTTTCTGAGTAAATATACTCCATTGTTCTTTAGAACAATGATGTCTTTCAATTTTTTGACTGAGAACACACACAAAAATATATTTTCCATCATGATGTAGCATATATGTATGAATTACATATGTGTGCATAAGCAAAAGTTCACACACACACACACACACTGAATGCCCTTTATAAGTGTAAAAAGCTTGCATATAATCTGCACTATGCTTTCCTGGAAGCTCAGATGGTAAGAATCTGCCTGCAACACTGCAGTGCAGGAGAGTCAGGTTTGATCTCTGGGTCAGGAAGATCCCCTGGAGAAGGGAATGGCAAACCACTTCAGTATTCTTGCTTGGAGAATTCCACAGACGGAGGAGCCTGGCAGGCTATAGTCCCTGGAGTCACAAAGAGTCATAGATGACAGAGCGAGTAACACATACATGCTATTTTATCTATTCTATAATTTTCATTAATAATACCATTTTATTATTTTTCATTAAGAAAAAATAAATTAAGATCTCAAATCTCTTCAAATTAATGTTACAGTTGAAAAAACATCCCCTTTCTCTTTCCCAGCTGGAACCATGGAGGGTGCAGAAGAGAAGAAAAAGAAGGTTCCTATTGTGCCAGAAACCCTTAAGATAAAGGGAAAAGATTTCAAAGAGATTAAGATCAAGTGCCTTAGAAAGAAATTTGCCTAAAAGATGCTTCGAAAGGCAAGGAGGAAGCTTATCCATGAAAAAGCTAAGCACTTCACAAGGAATACAGGCATATGTGAACTGCATTTGAACTGAAATTTGAATGGCTATAGTGGCAAAATAAGCCTTCAACTTCTATGTACCCATGAAACCCAAATTGGCATTTGCCATCAGGATCAGAGTTATAAATGAGGTGAGCACAAAGTTTCCGAAGGTGTTGCAGCTTCTTTCCCTTTGTCAGATCTTCAATAGCAGCTTTGTGAAGTCCAACAAGGTTTCAATTAACATGCTGAGAATTCTGGAATCATACACTGCATCAGTTCAGTTCACTTCAGTTGCTCCATCCTGTCCGACTCTGCGACCCCATGAATCGCAGCACGCCAGGCCTCCCTGTCTATCACCAACTCCCTGAGTTCACTGAGACTCACATCCATGGAGTCAGTGATGCCATCCAGCCATCTCATCCTCTGTCGTCCCCTTCTCCTCCTGCCCCCAACCCCTCCCAGCATCAGAGTCTTTTCCAATGAGTCAACTCTTCGCATGAGGTGGCCAAAGTACTGGAGTTTCAGCTTTAGCATCATTCCTTCCAAAGAAATCCCAGGGCTCATCTCCTACGAATGGACTGATTGGATCTCCTTGCAGACCAAGGGACCCACAAGAGTCTTCTCCCACACTACAGTTCAAATGCATCAATTCTTCAGCACTCACCTTTCTTCACAGTCCAACTCTCACATCCATACATGACCACAGGAAAAACCATAGCCTTGACTAGACAGCCCTTTGTTGGCAAAGTAATGTCTCTGCTTTTGAACATGCTATCTAGGCTGGTCATAACTTTCCTTCCAAGGAGTAAGCATCTTTTAATTTCATGGTTGCAGTCACCACCTGCAGTGATTTTGGAGCCCAGAAAAATTAAGTCTGACACTGTTTCCACTGTTTCCCCATCTATTTCCTATGAAGTGATGGGACCAGATGCCATGATCTTAGTTTTCTGAATGTTGAGCTTTAAACCAACTTTTTCACTCTCCTCCTTCACTTTCATCAAGAGGCTTTTGAGTTCCTCTTCACTTTCTGCCATAAGGGTGGTGTCATCTGCATATCTGAGGTTATTGATATTTCTCCCGGCAATCTTGATTCCAGCTTGTGCTTCTTCCAGCCCAGTATTTCTCATGATGTACTCTGCATAGAAGTTAAATAAGCAGAGTGACAATATACATCC
The DNA here is from genome assembly GCF_032452875.1 of Bos javanicus. NCBI lineage: Eukaryota > Metazoa > Chordata > Mammalia > Artiodactyla > Bovidae > Bos > Bos javanicus. Next base: position 41,242,188 of record NC_083870.1, read on the forward strand.
TTGATGTACTCTTCTTCCTATTTGGAACCAGTCTGTTGTTCCATGTCCAGTTCTAACTGTTGCTTCCTGACCTGCATACAAATTTCTCAAGAGGCAGGTCAGGTGGTCTGGATTCCCATCTCTTTCAGAATTTTCCACAGTTTATTGTGATCCACACAGTCAAAGGCTTTGGCATAGTCAAAAAAGCAGAGATAGATGTTTTTCTGGAACTCTCTTGCTTTTTCCATGACCCAGCAGATGTTGGCAATTTCATCTCTGGTTCCTCTGCCTTTTCTGAAACCAGCTTAAACAACTGGAAGTTCACAGTTCACGTATTGCTGAAGCCTGGCTTGGAGAATCTTGAGCATTACTTGACTAGAGTGTGAGATGAGTGCAATTGTGCGGTAGTTTGAGCATTCTTTGGCATTGCCTTTCTTTGGGATTGGAATAAAAACTGACCTTTTCCAGTCCTGTGGCCACTGCTGAGTTTTCCAAATGTGCTGGCATATTAAGTGCAGCACTTTCACAGCATCACCTTTCAGGATTTGAAATAACTCAACTGGAATTCCATCACCTCCACTAGCTTTGTTCAGAGTGATGCTTTCTAAGGCCCACTTGACTTCACATTCCAGGATGTCTGGCTCTAGGTCAGTGATCACACCATCGTGATTATCTTGTTCACAAAGATCTTTTTTGTACAGTACTTTTGTATATTCTTGCCACCTCTTCTTAATGTCTTCTGCTTCTCTTAGGTCCGTACCATTTCTGTCCTTTATCGAGCCCAATTTGCATGAAATGTTCCCTTGGTATCTCTAATTTTCTTCAAGAGATCTCTAGTCTTTCCCATTCTGTTGTTTTACTCTATTTCTTTGCACTGATCACTGGGGAAAGCTTTCTTATCTCTCCTTCTATTTTTTGGAACTCTGCATTCAGATGCTTATATCTTTCCTTTTCTCCTTTGCTTTTTGCTTCTCTTCTTTTCACAGCTATTTGTAAGGCCTCCCCAGACAGCCATTTTGCTTTTTTGCATTTCTTTTCCATGGGGATGGTCTTGATCCCTGTCTCCTGTACAATGTCATGAACTCAGTCCATAGTTCATCAGGCAATCTATCTATCAGATCTAGGCCCTTAAATCTATTTCTCACTTCCACTGTATAATCATAAGGGATTTGATTTAGGTCATACCTGAATGCTCTAGTGGTTTTCCCTACTTTCTTAAATTTCAGTCTGAATTTGGCAATAAGGAGTTCATGATCTGAGCCACAGTCAGCTCTTCGTCTTGTTTTTGTTGACTCTATAGAGCTTGTATATAAGAATATATAGCCTTATATACAAGGCTGCAAAGAATATAATCAATCTGATTTCAGTGTTGACCATCTGGTGATGTCCATGTGTAGTCTTCTCTTGTGTTGTTGGAAGAGGGTGTTTGCTATGACCAGTGCATTTTCTTGGCAAAACTCTATTAGTTTTAGCCTTGCTTCATTCCATATTCCAAGGCCAAATTTGCCTGTTACTCCAGGTGTTTCTTGACTTCCTACTTTTGCATTCCAGTCCCCTATAATGAAAAGGACATCTTTTTTGGGTGTTAATTCTAATAGGTCTTAGGGGAACCCAAATCCAAAGTCTGTAAATGAATTGATCTACAGCATGGTTATGGCAAAATCAACAAGAAGCAAATTGCCTTAATGGATAATGTGTTGATTTCTCAACCTCTTGGCAAATATAACCTCATCCATATTGAGTATCTGGTCCATAAGATCTGTTGGAAAATGTTTCAAAGAAGCAAACAGCTCCCTGTGGCCCTTTAAATTGTCTTCTCCATGAGGCAGAATGAAGAAAAAGACCACCTGTCTTGTAGAAGGTGGAGATGTTGGCAACCAGAAATACCAGATCAACAGGCTTATTAGAAGGATGAAGGACGCTATCTACCATAATTATTTTTGCAACCTGGTCAGTTAATAAATACTGATTGTTTTCAAATTGAGAAAAAAAGAAAAGAAAAACATTCCTTTTGACAAACCTAAATTTGTGCTGTTTAGTTTAATGCTTCAGAGCATGTGCCTTCCATAGCAAGGAACACTCAATAAACACTAATGAATGAATGAATGGATGATGCTTAACATTTCTCTGTTGTATTCACAATCTAGCCCTACCTTTCTGAGAAAACATTTCCATACTTTACTGGGAATTGGGGTATTTTCCAAACTCCCAAGGATTCATTTATATCCACTCTCTTGAATTACTTCTACAGGGAGTTGTCGCAGTTAAGTGTTCATTCGATTACTTTCTTCTTCTTCTTCTTCTTCTTATTTTTTTTTAAGAAAGGGCACACTTTAAGGCTGAAGCAGGGAAAGACAGAACTGTATTTTAATTCTAACTCTACTGTGTATTATTTGTTAATTTCTGAGACTGCTTTCTTATTTACAAATCTATACTAACAATTGATATCCATATTTGTTATACAGATTAAATTTTAGGATGAAGACAAAGCACTAACTTTCAAAAAAGTCAATAAATGTTAAATAATGTTGATGCTAATGGCTGTCTTGCAATATACAGCACTTCTGCAAATAATTTTGTTGGTGTTCTGTTGGCCTTCTTGCTTTATCACATCTTTCTTCCTTTTATTTTAGTCTTATAAACTGAAGCAATTTAACCAACTGCCATGAACCCATTGACATGACTCCTGTTCTTTGATTTAAACAATTTATAATGATAATCCTAACTTCATCATGTCAGGAAAACATTGATAATAATGCTAATTAAAATAGTGATAGATTGCATGGAATTTTCTATAAAGTCGCACATGTATAACTCTATTAGACACATACAAAAATAAGTCATCTTTGAGGGGGAATACCAAAGGGAATTATAGGATCAGTATGTTACACTCATTCAACAATTATTTCCCATGCTTCAAAAAACAGAAACTCTGTATCTGGCAACTTTCCATAAACAAAAAATATGTATCTAGCAAAAATAAAGGAACAAGGGTATTCCATTAATATTTTCTCAAATACAAACCTGACATGGAAGTACTGCATCTTACAAATCCTGTACTATGTTCTCATTTTTTATTTCTGCACTTGAGAGATGTCAGCCTTCTGATTCTTACTATGACAGAGTAGCTTATTTCAGACCAAACAGTCCATATGAATAATGATTAAGAATTTAAAAACAAAAATATTTAAAGACAGTAGAGAGTGACCAGAACAGCTAGGCTTTGTGCCAAAATCACAAAGAGGAAAATAATGCATTGAAAGAAGCAGATTTTTTGCTACTTCTTCCACTTGGGGCATTGACTGGTTCTTTGTTCAGGCTTTTTATACTCATCATAATTATTTAGAGATTAATCTATTTTGCTGTATGTGGTTGTTACTTTTTTTTTTTAAATCACTTGGTAGTATTCTGTTGGAAAAGGCAATGGCAACCCACTCCAGTACTCTTGGCTGGCGAATCCCATGGACAGAGGAGCCTGGTAGGCTGCAGTCCATGGGGTCGCTAGGAGTTGGACACGACTGAATGACTTCACTTTCACTTTTCACTTTCATGCATTGGAGAAGGCAATGGCAACCCACTCCAGTATTCTTGCCTGGAGGATCCCAGGGACGGGGAGCCTGGTGGGCTGTCATCTATGGGGACACACAGAGTCGGACATGACTGAAGCAATGGAGCAGCAGCAGCAATATTCTGTTGCTTAGACAATATCAGCTGGTTTATCTATTCATCTGCTGATTACATTTGTTCTTTTTCCAGTATTTGGCTGTTATATTATATTTGGCTATTTTGGTTAATCTCCCCAATGGAAAGTGATAGATGCTCAGTCGTGTCCAAATCTTTGTGACCCCATGGACTGTAGCTTGCCAGGCTCCTCTGTCCATGGGATTTTCCAGACAATAACACTGGAGTGAGCAACCATTCCCTTCTCCAGGGGATCCTCCCAAACCAGGGATCAAACCTGGGTCTCCTATACTGCAGGCAAATTCTGAGCCAACAATGAAACCCACTATATTATATTGTTATAGTTGCTTTAAACATTTGGGGAAAGTCTTTCTTTTAAGAAATTGTCCATTTCATATAAATTGTTGGATTATGGACAAAAAGTTGTTCATAATTATAACAGACAGTCTTATGGCATCTATAATTCTTACCTCCTAATGTTCTTGCCCTGTATAATCCCCTCCCTTGCTGCATGGACAAGACCTGTGACTTTCTTCTAGCCGATAGCACAAGGCAAAATTTTTTGCAGAAAGAATTGTGCAAACCGTAAAATTTCCCTCGTAAATCTGAGGCAGAGTATTTCTTTTATGCAGGAAAATGAGGCAATCATAGGTTCACCTGATTTGTTTCCCATCTCCCAAGGATCACTTTTTTAATATCCACTGTCATGAAAACCCTTTTCCTCCCTAGATTTTGCATTTTTTTTTCCCCTGTGGAAGGATAAATCTGGCCCCTGTTCCTCCAGCTTGGTCAGAAATGGAAGTCCCCTTATATGTTTTGAAATATAAATTTTTGAGAGAATTATGTCTGCCTCTGAATCTTGTTCATAGAATTTAATTATGGTTTCTCGAAGTAAAACTATAAAGTAGTGCCATTGCATATCATAAACATTTATAATTAAGTAACAGTTCAAGTTTTCATTTTCATATTAGTTAAAAATTTAAACTTATACTAAAAAATTAATGATTGTATTGCTCCTGTTGTTCAGTTCCTCAATCACGTCCACCTCTTTGAGACCCCATGGACTGCAACACAGCAGGTTTTCCTGTCCTTTACTATCTCCTGAAGTTTGCTGAACTCACGTCCATTGTTTTTTCTACCTTCTTTTACCAGTCTGATACCTTTATTTATTCATTTTCTCAGATGCTTCTATTTTAATATCCTCTTAAAGTCTGTGATAGGTGTTGGATGTCTCTGTCTCCTGTCCTCTGTTGATGATGCTGAATCAGTACATAGGGGCCACAGAGGGAAAAATTCTCATAATACACTGTACATTTCAAAGACTGAAGACACAACCAAACTTAAGGACTGCTTTGGGAATGTTATTCACTGATTTCAGAACCTGAAATAAACAAACAAAAAAAGTCTAGTGCAGTTCTACAGACAGAGATAAATGTTTTCTCCAAATGCCCTGGCCCTTGGTGGAATAAATCTCCTTGAATACTTTTTCTTTTAATTGATTGTGGGGCTGTAACTGTGCTACTCAGCACAGAAAGACACAGTGACACAAATATTATGTGCACATTTAGCCCTGTAGTTTACTATAGTTGCAGTAGATTGATATAAATAATTTAATACTGAAGGGATTCTGTGTTGTTGCTTAGTTTCTAAGTCATGTCTTACTCCTTTGTGATCCCACAGACTGTAGCTCACCAGGCTCCTCTGTCCATGGGATTTCCTAGGCAAGAATACTGGAGTAGGTTGCCATTTCCTTCTCCAGGGGATCTTTACAATCCTGGGTTTGAACCCACATCCCCTGCTTGGCTGGCCGATTCTCTACCACTGAGCCACTTGGGAAGCTGTAATAATTAAGCTGTAACTATATAGTTTTTCTTAAGTTTATGTTCACTTATAGCTATGGAACCAAGAAACACCCTGTGGTGTCATCCCCCAGGTAAAGGTCTCTCCACGTCCCTTGTCTGCTGTTTGTAGAAAAGCTGAAATCTCTCAGGCTTCCCTGAGTCAAAAAAAGAACAGGCTCAAGCAGTTAATGATTAGGAAAATAGAATCACAGACTCACTGTCTAATGTACATTCCTGAGTTGTTTTACAGACACTATAATTGCCACCAGAGGGAAAAAGCTAACTGCATGACGACCAGACTGCATCCATTACATAAGCTGTTCCATCTTAAGTAGTATTGAGTCTACGGCTAGCACAGTTCTAAAAACTGGCCTTAAAAGGATGGGATTAACAGTATTTCTCACAATAATCTACATATTTATGGGTATTAAAATGATTGTAGCTTGTTCTATCCATACGCGTAAGTGGGCAATTAAAACTATCAGCAAAGAGATTCTTCAAATCCAGGTCAATGTCTTTTTTCCTAAGACTTCAATACCCTTTCTCAGCATGAAGCTGTTACAGGAGACAGACCTTTGTCCCTAATCCCATAGAAACGAAATGAAATGATATCTGCTGGGGGTGGGTGGGGGTATTTGTAAGCAGCTCTTTGCAGGAAACTACCCTCAGCAAGAAATCCCTTTTCCTCATCACTTTAGCAAAGCTATATTGCAACTAAACTTAAACCAGGCGCCTCTATTCTCTGCTCATCTCCAGTCCAAGCACACTTTTCAAATCATTTGATCACACAATACTTACATAACCTGTGGTTCCTTCCTGTAGATCAAAGCAATAGACATGAAGAATAATGTAATTAACAGAAGACCAAACCTTTTCCTAGCTTCCCCTTCAGTAATCTTATGAAAAAACTGTGTGAACAAACTGTGAGCAAGGTTAGCATCTAAAGAAAGATCATAAGAAGTTAACAAGCTTGCACTTAGTGGGGATGACAATGGCTCTGCCCTCTGTCTCAGTGATTAACTGAGATTTACTTCCACTTTTCCCTTTAAAATTTTCATAGCCAAGCAGAATCTTCAGAGATGGTTTTTGGGTGGATACTGAGTTCACCATCTCCCTAGACTTAAAGTGATCTTATTAAAAGCAACTTTCTTTTCTACCAACAACTGCCTCTTGGCTATTGATTTTTGAGTGGCAAGCAGCCAGACATGAGTTCAGTAATAGCTAAAAAGTTATAGGCATCCTATAATTATTATTTAACTTTATTCAAGAGAGACCTAAAGTTTTCCATTAGCTATCATTTACAAAATCAACTAATAAATTATGGTTAATTATTGGCTGGAATAATTAGTTAACTAATTAACCAACTCATTAAGTTGTCAATTAAGCTTATCATAGAGCAAATAGAACTGCTTGTGAAAAACCATGGTGTTAAAAGTGAAGACATGCAGGGAATACTCTTCATAGAACAGAAATGATAGACTCATGCTTGACAAGAGAAAAAATACTACTATCACTGGACTTCTTTTCCCTTAAGCTTTTTAGACCAAGACTAAGAATTTTTTTTTTTTTAATAAGTCATACTAGAGTTTCCTCCAGGGGGTAAAAATAACAAGTTTCAGAATACAGAGTAAGTGAAAAATTTGTGAGCTCTGAAAATTTTTATTTTCAGCAGCACTTGATATTATTATATTCTAATTAGTGTGTGAATATTTAAAAAATGATTTTAAAAACAACTTGCATATGTCATTTACCATAATATGAAATACTTGGACATATACAGAATTTCTTTTTTAAAAAAATATTAAATTACTGTTATTTCTATTAGTAGTGTGCCCTGTTGGCTCAATTTCGATACGTGTAGGTCAGTGTAGTAGTTTATCAAGCCAGTGACAAAGAAAGTGACAAAATTATTAACAAGTTCAAAATTTCATATGTTAACTTTTTATCATTAGAATGGGGGAAAAAGTAAATGATCAGATTTGTAAATGCATTAAACACCAATTATATCTTTGTAAGTTTTATGTTCTTCAAAGATAATGATAAGCATTATTATGTAAAGTGTCATTATATAATAAGAAAAATCTGTATTATGTAATTATTTATAATTACTACATAATTATATAATTATTTTATATAATTCATTTTCAAAAAGTATTATATGAATACAGCAGACTGTACATAAATATTACCCTTTTCAGCCAACATTCCTTGAAATAATATAAAATGAACTTTAAGAAGAAAATATTTCCATAGCAGCACTGAAAAATAAATCAATGATCAGTAGAATAAATATATTAAGGAGATATGTATCACAGCCTGAAAAACTCAAGATAGGAAAAATGTGCAGGTGCAAATATGAAGATAAAATCAAAACATCTTCTGTTTGATGCCTCAGTTCATTTTCTTTTTCTTTTTCCTCTTGCACATTTTTTAAATATAGCATAATACAGGAAAATGCTGAAATCATACCTGTATAGCTGAACAAATTTTTGCAAAATGAACTCACCCATGTAATCAGAACCCAGGGAAAAGAGCCCACTATTACCAGTATCCCAGCATACTTACTATTATCTCCCTCCAGTTACTAATCTCACCAGCAATAACAATTTCCCTTCTGGAAATGAGACTGTGGTAACTCATTGTGTTTTATATTTGCTTGCATATGTTACACAGTTTTCTCATATGTATTGACCATTCTTTTTTGTGAAATCACAGTCAAATATTTTGTGCATTCCTAAAATTGGATTGGCCTGCCCAGGGATACTTTATGTCCTATTTCTGTTTGTGACTTCATTTTTTACTTCCTTAATACTGTCTTTTGATGAGCATAGGTTTTTAATTTCAGTGACATCCAGTTTGTGGATAATGATTTTTATGTCTTTTTAAGAAAGATGTTACTTTAAACTGCTGCAGATATATTATCATCGAATTGGTCACAATAGTCATTTCTAATTATTTTGATATCTTGAGTATCTGTTGCAATGTAATTTTTAATTTTTGATATTCAAAACATGTCTTTTCTCCCTTTTTTTCTCAATTTCTCTAGAGGTAAGTTAAATGTGTTAATTGCTTAAAGGCCCAGTGTTTAGTTCATTTTCTCAAATGTATATTTTCTATTCTGTTTAATCTTCTATTATTTTACTATATCTTTACTTGAATTTATTTGTACTTAATTCATTTTTTCCATCCAGTTTCATAAGCTAAAGCCCTTTATATTTTTATTCAAGCTTTTATTATTTTTTATTTTATTCATTTAGAGATATGACTTTTTCTCTGAACACTGGCTTAGTTGCATCTCCCAAATGTTCACGTGTTTTAATTCCATTATCACTGAATTCAGAAATGGTTTCTAACTTGGCTTGTGTCTTTTTTTTGTTGTTGTTTGACCCATGGGTACATAAAAATGTGTGCCTTAATTTTCTCACATGTGGGGAATTTTAAGTTACCTATTAGTGAGCTCTGAATTAATTCAGTGTTCACTAATACTTGGTAAATATATCCTGTATTATAGTTCTCTGTAGTGTACCATTTTGTCTCCTTTCTCTCTTCCTATTCATGTACTTTAAAGACATTCTTATAGTGACTACTGTGGGGATTACAATTAATATCCTAAATTTATAACAACTGAGATTGAATTGATACTAAATTTAACTTCAATAGCATGCAAACTATTCCTATTCATCTTTGTTTTTTCCCCTTTATACTGTTATTGTCACAACTTACCTTTACAAACACTGTGTGTTCTTGTTAATGTAGTATTTTAATTATTGTTTTATACATTTTCCCTTTAAATAATATAGGAAGTAAATAGAAGATTTACAAGCTAAAAAATAAAATATTGACTTTTATGTTTACCTATAGTGTTATCTTTACCAGAACTCTTTATTTATTCATATATCTGTGAGTTATCGCTCATTATCTTTTGTTTCAGCCTGGACTCCTGATAGCATTTCTTATAGGATAGATCTACTAGGGAAAAACTACCTTAGTTTTTGTTTAGCTATTTGTCTAACTATTCTAATTTCTCCTTCATTTTTGAAGGATAGTTTTGTCAGATATGGCATATCTCATTTTATTGCACTTTGATTTATTGCACTTCACAAGCGTTTCTTTTCTTTTCTTTCTTTTTTTTTTTTTTTTTTACAAATTGAGGGTTTATAGGAACCCTGCATTGAGCAAGTCTGTTAGTGCCAGTTTTCCAACAGTATTATTTTTAAATTAAGGCATATATGTGTTTTTATAGACATAATGCTATTGAACATTCAATAGACTACAATATAGTGTCCACATAAATTTTGTATGCACTGGGAAATCAAAAATACTTGTGTGACTCACTTTATTGTGATATTTGCTTTATTGTGATCGTCTGGAATCTAATATACACTGTCTCTGAGGTTTGCCTGTATAGGATTGTTGGTTGACCGATTTTTTTTTTCAACTTCACCACTTTAAAACTGTCATTCCACTCACTTCTGGCATCTAAGATTATAGATTAGAAATACACTGTTAATATTGAGGATTCCTTGTAACTCATTTCATTAGTTTGCAGGTTCTTTACCACTAGTGTCACCTAGGAAGTCCATTATTATTTTACTGTATCTTTACTTCCACTATCTTTGTGCTTAATTTGATGCATTCAAGATTATAACCTTGTCTCCACTTTTGAAAAGCTGATTATAATGTGTCATAGTTTGTGGATCTCTTTGAGTTTACTCTGTTGGAGTTCATTTAACTTCCTGAATATGTAGATTTGTGTGTGTGTTTTTGACTCTGTGTGTGCCTGTTTTAGATTAAATTCAGGGAGTTTTCTGCCATTATTTTTCCAGATGTTCTTTCTGTCCTTTCATCTATTTCTGGTTCTTCCAGGATTCCTATTATGTTATATTAGTATGTTTAAGGATGTCCCCCATGTCTCTTGGGCTTCCCTTGTAGTTAAGTTGATAAAGAATCTGCTTGCAATGCAGGAGACCCAGGTTCGATCTCTAGGTCAGAAAGATCCTCTGGAGAAGGAAATGGCAACCCACTCCAGTATTCTTGCCTGGAGAATCCATGGACAGAGGAGCCTGGCAAGCTACAGTCCATGGGGTCCCAAGAGTTGGACATGACTTAGTGGCTAAACCACCACCACCCATGTCTCTTAGACTGTGCATTTTTTCCTCCATTCTTTTTCCTTTATGCTCCTCAGACTAGACAATTGCTCTGTCTTCAGGTTCTCTTATATATTATACTGTCTGCTAAAATCTACTACTGAACTTTTCTGGTGAATTTTTCATTTGTTACTATACATCTCAGTTCCAGTATGTCTGTATTTTTTTTCTTTTTCACATTTTTAAAAATTTCTCTTCATATTCTCTATTTTTCATATAGTGTTCTCTTGGTTTCCTTTAGCTTTTTGGCTGTGGTTTCTTTTAGCTCTTTGAGAATTCTTAAGATAGTTGATTTAAAGTACTTGCCTAGTAGATCAGTCCAATGTCATTCTTTCTTAAAAACAATCTTTGTGAATTTTTTACGTGCGTGTGTTACATTTTCTTGTTAAAGAAATGTTTTCTTTGTTGAAAACTTGCTTTTTTGAATATTATAATGTGGTAACTGGAGAAGGCAATGGCACCCCACTCCAGTACTCTTGCCTGGAGAGTCCCATGGGCAGAGGAGCCTGGTAGGCTGCAGTCCATGGGGTCGCTCAGAGTCGGACACCACTGAGTGACTTCACTTTCACTTTTCACTTTCATGCATTGGAGAAGGAAATGGCAACCCACTCCAATGTTCTTGCCTGGAGAATCCCAGGGATGGGGGAGCCTGGTGGGCTGCCATCTATGGGGTCATACAGAGTCGGACACAACTGAAGCGACTTGGCAAATATGGTAACCCTGGAAATACAATTATTTCCTTCTTCACAGTTTTTGTGTATTGCTTTCTATGCCCTGTAGATGTTTGTTTAGTGACTTTTCCAAATTATTTTTGTAGTGTGTGTTCTTTGTCATGTTTGATCTCTCAAGTCTCTTCTTATTAGTGTTTAGCATAATTTCCTTGAATACCAGGAGCTCTCTTCCACCTAGGGTAAAAAAAAATAGAGATAGAAGAATGAAAGCAGATAACAACAAAAAAAGAAAAAATTATCTCTCATAATCTTTGCAAATTTACTCTGTGCTGGGAGCATTCCATCACCCTTCAATTCTTAGCAAGGGTCTTTACAATTCTGCCTTATCTTTACTTCCTATCTACATACACTAAGCCTAGAGATGAAAGTTTAGTGTCTTTACAGGTCTTTTCTGAGCATGTGGTATGCCTGGGTACAAATGTCATTTTCTATGTTTCCCAGAATGCACGGGTTTTGGCATGCCCTAATTTCCCCAAAAAACATTCTTTCTAGCTTTTCCTCCGTGACTTTCAATCTCTATAGTTTGTCTGAACTTTAATCTTTTCCCCTAGGCAAGAGAAATGCCTGCCACTTTTCTATCCTGAATGAGTTTTAAGTTAGGCAAAATGAAGACAGATGTTTCTCCTGAATTGTTCAGGTGCATACAAGGACAATTCTTTGGTAATAAAGTCTGCTCTACTCCCTACAGATACAGGAAACTGCTTTCCAAGCTGGGAATCTAGGCTACTGCAAAACCAGGGAGGCTGGTGAAGCAATGGCAATTAAAAATACCGTAATGCTTTCCAATTGTTTCTTTGTTTAAATTTTTTTAATTTATTATTTTATTTTTGTCTGTGCTGGGCCTTCTTTGCCATATTCAGGCTGCCTCTAGTTGCTGCAAAGCATGGGCTTTAGGGATCAAACCTGCATTCTCTGGACTGAAAGGCAGATTCTTAACCATAGACCACCAAGGAAGTCTCTCCAATTGTTTTTAAGTTGCTTTTTGCTTGATTAGCATTTGCTTGGTTGCTGTAAACTTTTTATTATATCCACTTGTTCTCCAGTTTCTGTGAAAAGATAGATCCTAGATGCTACCTACTCTACCATTTTCACTGAAATCACTCAGACCACTTATTTTTTAAATTACACCCTATGCAGGACCCTGATATGTCAAAATACTGCTTCTTTAAATTGGAGCAATTTGGAATGTGAAGGAGGAAACAGAGTCATTACAGTCACCTCTTTCTAGGATTTGTCTTTAGAAGTGTTTCTTTTAACATCTAAGCATTTTTGATAAACTGCTTGAAAAATAGTGATATAAACCCATTTTGCAGACAAGAAAATTGTGGTTCCTAGACATGAAGTAAAATCTTCTAACACTACAAATAAGAGAAGAAAAACCTGAAACCCAGATCTAGCTATTTTGGCTTCTTTTATATTGTTCTTCCCACCATGCTTTTCTCTCATCTTTCCTCTAACGCACCTTTTAATAAAGAACTGTGACACTGTTAGGGGAAGCACACTGATTGAAACCACCCACCCTGGCCAGGTACCATAGTAACTATTTGCATGAGTTGTTTTATGACAGGAAGTCCTGGTAACATGGAACTAATAAGCCTCCACCAACCAGAAGAGTTCAGGAAAGGTCAAAAGGAGACACCACATGTCCGACCACCTCCCAGAATCCTTCTTGCCGGCATCCATCTTGGCTGAACAAGGCTGGACCACCAGGAAGGACCCTGAGTCAGAATGATTGGCTAAAGACAACCCAGAAACTAATCCCATCACCATAAAACCAGAGACTGCCAGCCGCATGGCAGAGCAGTTCTCCTGGGTTCTCTTACCCTATTGCTCTCCCCCCGGGCACCCTTCACAATAAAATCTCTTGCTTTGTCAGGACATGTGTCTCCTTGGGGGAGAAGGCAATGGCACCCCACTCCAGTACTCTTGCCTGGAGAATCCCAGGGACGGCGAGGCCTGGTGGGCTGCCGTCTATGGGGTCGCACAGAGTCGGACGACTGAATCGACTCAGCAGCAGCAGCAGTGTCTCCTTGGACAATTAATTTCTGGGTGTTAGACAAGAGCCCGATTTCAGCCCCTGGAAAGAGTCCCCCTTCGTGTAACACCACCAATGAATTTTCATTTAATTTTGAAAATAAAAATATGTGTGAAATAGAAAAATATGGATGATATCAATGAAAAATTATGAATTCAGAAAAGTAACAGATCACCTGATGTGAAGAACTGACTCACTTGAAAAGACCCTGATGCTGGGAAAGATTGAAGGTGGAAGGAGAAGGGGACAAGATAAGAGAGAAGGGGAGGATGAGATGGTTGGATGGTATCACCTACTCAATGGACAAGAGTCTGAGTAAACTCCAGGAGTTGGTGATGGACAAGGAGGCCTGGCGTGCTGTAGTCCATGGGGTAGCAAAGAGTCAGACTTGACTGAACGACTGAACTGAACTGAACAGATCAATAAAATATTAAGCAAGCTGACAAGAATTAAGGTGAAATAGATCCAGAATAAAAATTAAAGTTTGAGGATTGAACTAGTTCATACATCCATGCTCTCTAACTTCTTACCTGGTGTACTTTCTACTGCCAAATTAATACTGATATTGAATCCTGAATTTGCCTTAAAAGGCTTATATAATGAAAAGTTTGTCTGAAAGACTGAAATAATGAAATTTTAATAGCATACAATACCTACAACTTTATATGAATTTTTTTCTAATAGTGTAAAAGGTTTTACTTCTTGCTCCAAATAATGACACAAATTTCTAATTCTCCATATGGACTCATGAGGTCTTGTGCCTAAGTACATGAGTGCATGCTCAGTGGTGTCCAACTTTCTGTATGTAACAAACTGGCCCCCACTCCACCCACCATTTTTAGCTTTTTTAATTGTATTTAACACTTCTCTCAAGGAACTTCAGCTTAATGCAGTGAAAGTTTCCAAACCCACAGTTATCTTGGCTTATTGTGAACTCTAGTTATATTACCAATATTTGTGTCATTTATTATTCTGTGTAAACTATATAAGATTCTTGCTCCATTATTCTAGTTACTTATTACCAAGCTATTATTGCTATTTTCCAGGGAAGCCTCCACCAATTCATGCAGCAAATTGATAATCAAATTACACAAAAGTGAAAAGCCAAAAGCAGACTAAAAAGTCCCCAAATTACCTATACAAGATATGCTTTTGTGTATGTATTTGTTTTTTTTTCTTTTTTTAAATTTTATTTTATTTTTAAACTTTACATAATTGTATTAGTTTTGCCAAATATCAAAATGAATCGCCACAGGTATACATGTGTTCCCCATCCTGAACCCTCCTTCCTCCTCCCTCCCCATACCATCCCTCTGGGTCGTCCCAGTGCACCAGCCCCAAGCATCCAGTATCGTGCATCGAACCTGGACTGGCATCTCGTTTCATACTTTGTGTATGTATTTGATTGAAAGTCAAAGTGAAAGTCGCTTAGTTGTGTCTGACTCTTTGTGACCCATTTGATTATATTCCTATAATTTTTGTTAAAAGCACACTTGTTTTTTCACCATATCTTTATACACAGACATTGAATTGGTACATCATTTCATAAATCTAATTGGAGAAAATATTTTAAGATATAAAAACAAATATAATATGGGTTTTAATTTACTACAGCAAATTTTAAGTGAGTTTTACATTTTTCCAAAAGCAATGGACTTCTTTTGAAAACATTAATCTTTATCATCTCCTCTAAATTTTCTGCTTTATAGTCATTTCTCACATCACCTTAGCTCTCCACAAGCAATGTGACATTATAAAGATTGTCTAAATATATGTAAATATGGAAGATATTAACATTTAAATTCATTCTGAGATTGTAATCGTGCATTTTTCTTGGGATTCCATTGCCTGCTGAAAACCAGAGGTCCCTCAAAATAGCTTTCCAACTGCTATTCAATATTCATTCACTGGAAATGGTACAATGAGAACACCACATGATGAAACACTGTGCAGAAGGAACTAAATATTCCACGTAATTCAGGAAGAAGAGTGCATCTTAAAAGACATGCACTAAATTAATGGAAGCATGAATTTAGAAAGGTTTATTTTAGCATTTTGTATGGTAGTGTTTCATACCACTACAGCATGTGGGATCTAGTTCCCTGACCAGGGATGGAACTTCTGCCCTCTGCATTGGGAGGCTGAAGTCTTAGCCACAGGACCACCAGGGAAGGCCCCTGATTGGCTGATGAATTTGGGATGGACAGGTACATATTGCTATATTTAAAATGGATAACCAACAAGGACCTACTGCACAGCACATGAAACTCTGCCTAATGTTATGTGACAACCTGCATGGGAGGGAAATTTGGGGGAGAATGAATACATGTGTATGTTCAGCTAAGTCCCTTTGCTGTTCACCTGAAACTCTCACAACATTGCTAATCAGCTATACCCCAGTACAAAATAAAAGGTTTGAAAATAAAAACACTGTAGAAACATAAAAAAATAAATAAATAAAGGCAATTAACATAAGCAAAGAATTTTATGGCAGCTTAATGCTGGAGACCAGAGTTCGATCCCTGGGTCAGGAAGATACCCTGGAGAAGAAAATGGCAACTCACTCCAGTAATCTTGACTGAAAAATCTCATGGAATGAGGAAAATGGTGGGCTACAGTCCACAGACCAGAAAAGAGTCAGAAACAACTGACTGACTTCACTTTCAGCTACCACTAAAATCAGATTCCTAAATAATTTAGGTATGATGTTTTCAGAATATGGCTTTTACTTTGATATTATTAATGAGGAGAATGTAAGGAGCCTAAGAAGTTTCTGATATTCATAGATAGTAGAAGTTCTCACAGTATACTATCCCGTCTTTCTCAATATGCTTAAAACTGCTTTGTTAAAACCTGCATTATTGTCAAGTTCAGTCAGTTCAGTCGTTCAGTTGTGTTCGACTCTTTGGGACCCCATGAATCGCAGCATGCCAGGCCTCCCTGTCCATCACCAACTCCCGGAGTTCACTCAAACTCATGTCCATAGAGTCGGTGATGCCATCCAGCCATCTCATCCTCTGTCGTCCCCTTCTCCTCCTGCCCCCAATTCCTTCCAGCATCAGAGTCTTTTCCAATGAGGCAACTCTTCACATTAGGTGGCCAAAGTACTGGAGTTTCAGCTTTAGCATTGTTCCTTCCAAAGAACACCCAGGGCTGATCTCCTTTAGGATGGACTGGTTGGATCTCCTTGCAGTCCAAGGGACTCTCAAGAGTCTTCTCCAACACCACAGTTCAAAAGCATCAATTCTTCAGCGCCCAGCTTTCTTCACAGTCCAACTCTCACATCCATATATGACTACTAGAAACCAAAAGGTAAATATAAACTATTTTAAAAACTGAATTACAGATACAAAATTTTTTTTCTTATAATATCCAATCTATTTGTCTGTAGTGCAGGTTAATGTGATTATCTGGCCACGTATTGTTTGTCATTTCCTTTTTGGAGAAATTTGGCTTACAAATACATAAAAACAAAAAGCTGCCTAACATCATTATAAATTTCATGGGGAAATCTGAAATGTAAGAATATAATTTACTAAAAATCTTAACTGTCAATTTAAAAGAATGATGACCGTAATTTATCATTTCATTAAGCTGGTTTCAGAAAAGGCAGAGGAACCAGAGATCAAATTGCCAACATCTGCTAGATCATCGAAAAAGCAAGAGAATTCCAGAAAAAACATCTATTTCTGCTTTATTGACTATGCCAAAGCCTTTGACTGTGTGGATCACAATAAACTGTGGAAAATTCTGAAAGAGATGGCAATACCAGACCACCTGACCTGCCTCTTGAGAAACGTGTATGCAGGTCAGGAAGCAACAGAACTGGAACAACAGACTGGTTCCAAATAGGAAAAGGAGTACGTCAAGGCTGTATATTGTCACCCTGCTTATTTAACTTCTATGCAGAGTACATCATGAGAAATGCTGGGCTTGAGGAAGCACAAGCTGGAATCAAGATTTCCAGGAGAAATATCAATAACCTCAGATATGCAGATGACACCATCCTTATGGCAGAAAGTGAAGAAGAACTAAAGAGCTTCTTGATGAAAATGAAAGAGGAGAGTGAAAAAGTTGGCTTAAAGCTCAATATTCAGAAAACTAAGATCATGGCATCTGGTCCCATCACTTCATGGGAAATAGATGGGCAAACAGTGGAAACAGTGTCAGACTTTATTTTTCTTGGCACCAAAATCACTGCAGATGGTGACTGCAGCCATTAAATTAAAAGACGTTTACTCCATGGAAGGAAAGTTATGACCAACCTAGATAGCATATTGAAAAGCAGAGACATTACTTTGCCAACAAAGGTCTGTCTAGTCAAGGCTATGGTTTTTCCAGTGGTCATGTATGGATGTGAGAGTTGGACTGTGAAGAAAGCTGAGCGCCAAAGAATTGATGCTTTTGAACTGTGGTGTTGGAGAAGACTCTTGAGAGTCCCTTGGACTGCAAGGAGATCCAACCAGTCCATTCTAAAGGAGATCAGTCCTGGGTGTTCTTTGGAAGAACTGATGTTGAAGCAGAAACTCCAATACTTTGGCCACCTGATGCAAAGAGCTGACTCATTTGAAAAGACCCTGATGCTGGGAAAGATGGAGGGCAGGAGAAGGGGACGACAGAGGATGAGATGGTTGGAATGCATCACCAACTTGATGGACGTGGTTTTGGGTGGACTCCAGGAGTTGGTGATGGACAGGGAGGCCTGGCGTGCTACAATTCATGGGGTCGCAAAGAGTTGGACACGACTAGTGACTGAACTGAACTGAACTGTTATTTCATGAAATTATAAATTGAAATGTAAAAACATTAAGCTTTTATGTCTAACTGGAGAATATTGGGAGGAAATAAAGATAGCCTTAGCTTAAAAATAAATCCAAATTCAATCCCTTTCTTTGAAAATCCTTTACTATGTTTAATATAAGCAAGCAATTTACCTCTATGAAACTCAGATTCATCGTTTTTTAGGTGAGGATAATAATACCTAACAAATGATTCTATGAAGTTTATAAAGGATAAGCTTTTAAAGGATAGATATAGAAATTGTTTTGTTTTTAGAGCAATGCTTAAATTAAAATCACTGAAAGGCTTTAGTTTTACTTACTATAAATAATATACTGATTCAAGTATAATTTTCAAATAACAACATTTCAGAATGTTTTGGAAATTCTACTGTAAATAACATAGTTATGTTAGCCATTGTTTACTAAGTATTGGGAACTATGCCAAATTAATCCTTGTGGCAAGCAGATCAGGTAGTTTTCATTAATCACATATAATAAACAATTTTAGCAAAAATTAGGGGGTTTAATTCAGTTGCTGAAAGTCCCAGAGCAATTGAATGGTAGAGCCAAGATTTATGTTAAACTCTGGCTCAACATATAGTCAAGGTGTTTAAAAACTAAGCCACACAGAATCCCAATAACTTTCTTGGTGTTTGGGCAAAAAACAGGATATCCTTTTCTACATTTAGTTGGGAAAAAATTTCTTGTAAACAAAATTATTTCTCTAAGATGAAAAATAAGAAAGAAATTTAAAATTCAGTTAGATATAGATGTTTGCATCATATAGGTTACATAGAGATGTCCAATAATTCCAGAACTATTTGCTGAAATAATTCTTTTAAAACTGAATGTCCTTGGCACCTATGTCAAATATCAATCAAATGCCAACTGTGTGCCTGATCTAGACTCTATTCTCTCCCATTTATTTCTATGCCTACCCTAAAAGCAATGGACTTCTCTGGTGGTTCAGGTGGTAAAGAATCTGCCTGCAATGCGGGAGATCTGGGTTTGATCCCTGGATTGGATTCCTGGGTAGAGAAGATACCACACTACTTTGGTTACTCGAGGTTTATATTAAACCTTGGGAATCAAATAATGTGAGTTCTCCAAATGTGTTCTTTCCGGTAATTATTTTGTCTCTTCTAAGCTCAATCTTCTTCATATAAATTTTAGGATCAGTCTATCAATTTCTACCAAAAAATCCTTCCAGGATTGTGATTGAAATTGCAGTATATCCACAGATAAATTTGGGCAGAATTGATATATTGACAATTTTGAATCTTCTGAACTATGAACACAGTGCATTTATCAATTTTTGAGGTTTCCTTTGATCAGTCAAACTTTGTAGTACAATAGGTATTGTACGTATTTTATTATATTTCTGCCTAAATAGTTCATTTTTCATTAATATTATACATGGCACTTTTATTTCAATTTTCACTTTTTCATTGTTAGTATATTAATAGTCTATTGATTTTTTTTTTTTTTTTTGGTATACTTAAATCATTCTACGGTTACCCAAACTGCTTAGTAGTTCTGGCAGCACAATTGGAGGCTTTTCTAAATAGTCAAATTGTTTATTAATAGAGGGTCTTATTTCCTTTTCCATAAGAAAGCACTTAATATCTTCATTATACTGATTACATACTGTGGTAAATAGAAAAAGTGAAATTAGGTTTTATTGACTTGTTCCCAAAATTACAGGGGGAGAAATACGATTTTATTGAAAAATGGAATATGAACTTTAGTTTTTCTGAACCTGTTCTGTAAGAATGAGAATGTTCTTTACAGATCCTATTGTGCTGACAGTTTTCAAACACATTTATGCATATATTGTACTGAGATGATCATACTGTTCTGTTGTTATTGCTGTTGTGTTTTTGTTTTTTTTTTAACTTTTTATTTTGTACTGGGGTATAGCTGATTAACAATGTTGTAATTGACCTAGTCATACATGTATCTATTGTCCCCAAACTCCCCTCTCATTCACAACATTGAGCAAAGTTCCATGTGCTATACATTAGGTATTTGTTGGTCATCCATTTTAAGTAGAGTAGATTGTACATGTCCAACCCAAACTCCCTGTCCCTTCCCCCATCCTTCCATCTTTCCCCAGGAAACTGTAAGTTTGATCTCTAAGTCTGTGAGTTGGTTTCTGATTTGGAAGCTCATTTGTGTCATTTCTTTTCAGGTTCCACATTTAAGGGATGTCATACAATACTTTACCTTCTCTCTCTAACTTACTTCACTCACTATGACAATCCCTATGTCCTTCCATGTTGCTGCAAATGGTATTATTTCATTATTTTTAATGGCTGAGTAATATTCCATTATCTTCTTTATTCATTCCTATGTTGATGGATTTTTAGGTTGTTTCCATATTTTGGCCACTGTCAACAGTGTTGTAATGAACACTGGGGTGCATGTATCCTTTGAGATCATGTTTCTCTGAATATATGCCCAGGAGTAGGATTGCAGTGTCATAAGATAACTCTATTTTTACTTTTTTAAGGAATCTCTTTACTGTTCTCCATAGTGGCTGTACAAATTTACATTCCCAACAACAGTGTGGGAGGGTTCCTTTCTTTCCTCATCCTCTCAAGCATTTATTTTTTGTGGATTTTTAAAAAAATTTTTAATGACAACCATTCTGGCTGGTGTGAGGTAACATCTTATTATAGTTTTGATTTGCATTTCTCTAATAACTAGTGATGTTGATCATCCTTTCATGTGCCTGTTGACCATCTGTCTTCTTTGGAGATATGTCTATTTAGCTCTTCTGCTTATTTGTTGATTGAGTTGTTGTTTGATACTGTTAAGCATTATGAGCCATTTGTATGATCATACTGTTTTGTTTATTCAGTCTAGCCTGTTATTATGGTGACATATTGATTGATTCATCAAATACTGGACATTTTTTTTTTTCCTAGGATAAACCCTACTTGATCATTGTCATATTATGATATAATAAGAAATACATATTTTGGTCTTTGCCCATGGTTTCTGGCACTTAGCTCCTAAATCTCTTGCCATTTCCTAAGTGATAAGAGCTATAGGGACAACTTCTGTTATGATCTTCATGTGTTTGTTCCTGAAAGAAAATAAAACTGAAATGGATATGTTTTTATTCCTAATAAGCTCTTTTCAATCACATCTGAGTTTATGATAATGAAGTGATTTTTGGAAAGTCCTTAGGTAAGAACAGGATGAGCGCTGTTTGCCTAAACTAATCATGTGATTAGAGGGGTGGAATTTTAAACCAAATCTCCTGATCTCTGGAGAGAGGAAAGGAACTAGAAGCTGAATTAACTCCTAATGACCAATGATCTAATCAACATGCCTATGCAATGAAGCATCTGTAAAACTCCCTAAACTACAGGATTTGGGGAGTTTCTGGGTTGGTGAACACAGGAAGTGCAGGGAGACTGATGTGTGTGAAATAGGCATAGAACCTCTATGCCTCTTCCTCCATACCCTGACCTATACACACCTTATTGCCAAATTCAGACTTAAATTGAAGAAAGTAGGAAAAACCACTAGAGCATTCAGGTATGACCTAAATCAAATCTCTTATGATTATACAGTGAAAGTGAGAAATAGATTTAAGGGACTAGATCTGATAGATAGAGTGCCTGATGAAGTACAGATGGAGGTTCGTGACATTGTACAGGAGACAGGGATCAAGTGCATCCCCATGGAAAAGAAATACAAAAAGGCAAAAGGGCTTTCTGGGGAGGCCTTACAAATAGCTGTGAAAAGAAGAGAAGCGAAAAGCAAAGGAGAAAAGGAAAGATATAAGCATCTGAATGCAGAGTTCCAAAGAATAGCAAGAGATAAGAAAGCCTTCCTCAGTGATCAATGCAAAGAAATAGAGGAAAACAACAGAATGGGAAAGACTAGAGGTCTCTTCAAGAAAATTAGAGATACCAAGGGAACATTTCATGCAAAGATGGGCTCAATAAAGGATAGAAATGGCATGGACGTAACAGAAGCAGAATACATTAAAAAGAGGTGGCAAGAATACACAAAAGAACTGTACAAAAAAGATCTTCACGACCCAGATAATCACGATGGTGTGCTCACTCACATCCTGGAATGTGAAGTCAAGTGGGCCTTAGAAAGCATCACTATGAACAAAGCTAGTGGAGGTGATGGAATTCCAGTGGAGTTATTTCAAATCCTAAAAGATGATGCTGTGGAAGTGCTGCACTCAATATGCCAGCAAATTTGGAAAACTCAGCAGTGGCCACAGGACTGGAAAAGGTCAGTTTTCATTCCAATTCCAAAGAAAGGCAATGCCAAAGAATGCTCAAACTACAGCACAATTGCACTCATCTCACACGCTAGTAAAGTAATGCTCAAAATTCTCCAAGCCAGTCTTCAGCAAAACGTGGACCATGAACTTCCAGATGTTCAAGCTGGTTTTAGAAAAGGCAGAGGAACCAGAGATCAAATTGCCAACACCCGCTGGATCATGGAAAAAGCAAGAGATTTCCAGAAAAAAAACATCTATCTCTGCTTTATTGACTATGCCAAAGCCTTTGACTGTGTGGGTCACAATAAACTGGAAAATTCTGAAAGAGATGGGACCACCTGACTTGCCTCTTGAGAAATGTGTATGCAGGTCAGGAAGCAACAGTTAGAACTGGACATGGAATAACAGACTGGTTCCAAATAGGCAAAGGAGTACGTCAAGGCTGTATACTGCCACCCTGCTTATTTTACTTATATGCAGAGTACATCATGAGAAATGCTGGGCTTGAGGAAGCACAGGCTGGAATCAAGATTGCCGGGAGAAATATCAATAACCTCAGATATGCAGATGACACCACCCTTATGGCAGAAAGTGAAGAGGAACTCAAAAGCCTCTTGATGAAAGTGAAAGTGGAGAATGAAAAAGTTGGCTTAAAGCTCAATATTCAGAAAACTAAGATCATGGCATCTGGTCCCATTACTTCATGGGAAATAGATGGGGAAACAGTGGAAACAGTGTCAGACTTTATTTTTTGGAGCTCCAAAATCACTGCAGATGGTGATTCAGCCATGAAATTAAAAGATGCTTACTCATTGGAAGGGAAGTTATGACCAATCCAGATAGCATATTCAAAAGCAGAGATATTACTTTGCCAATAAAAGTCTGTCTAATCAAGGCTATAGTTTTTCCAGTGGTCATGTATGGGTGTGAGAATTGGACTATGAAGAAGGCTGAGCACCGAAGAATTGATGCTTTTGAACTGTGGTGTTGGAGAAGACTCTTGAGAGTCCCTTGGACTGCAAGGAGATCCAACCAGTCCATTCTAAAGGAGATCAGCCCTGGGTGTTCTTTAGAAGGAATGATGCTAAAGCTGAAACTCCAATATGGGCCACCTCATTCGAAGAGTTGACTCATTGGAAAAGACTCTGATGCTGGGAGGGATTGGGGGCAGGAAGAGAAGGGGATGACAGAGGATGAGATGGCTGGATGGCATCACCGACTCTATGGACATGAGTTTGGGTGAACTCCGGGAGTTGGTGGTGGACAGGGAGGCCTGGCATGCTGCAATTCATGGGGTTGCAAAGAGTCAGACAGGACTGAGTGGCTGAACTGAACTGAACTCCTTTGCTGGGCTTCCCTGGTGGATCATCAGTAAAGAAACTGCTTGCAATGCAGGGGATTTGGTTTCAATTCCTGGATTCAATGTCCTGGGAAATCCCATGAACAGAGGAACCTGGTGGGCTACAGTCCATGGGGTCACAAGTTTCAGATATGACTTAGCAAATAAACCACCACCACTACCACTCCTGTGTTGTGTCCTTTTAAAATAAAGTGACAAACTATTAAAAAAAAAAAAACATTTTTCTCAGTTCTGTGACCCACTCTAGCAAATTACTGAACATTAGGGAGAAGTCACAGGAATATCCAATTCACAGCAAGTTGATCAGGAGCATAGGTGACTTGTGATTCGTAGCTGAAGTAAGGGGTGGGGGGGGCAGTCTTGGGGACTGAGCCCTTAATTTGATTATTGGGGAACAAGGTTAGCTACCCCCAAATGTGCCATAATGGCATACTGATTATTTTGAATTAAAGTTACTTAAAATGCATGAGGGACACTCTGACACTCCTCTCTGTCTCTTGATAGCAGGAAATAAACCTTTAATGTGAAATGTGCACTCCTGCACCTGGAGGAGTAAAGATACCCTTACTGCCAAACATAGGGAATTCAGGGAAACCTGTTATTTCTTTAATGTACTGCCCCAAGCCCAAACTCTATTAAGATGTTTCACCAAATTGAGCAACCAAGACCTAAATTTCTTTGTCCTGTCAATTTCTTACACATTTATTATTTGTCTAAAAATTGTAAAAGCTTCCTGCCTTGGCCACTTCTTAGGTCCCATTTCTAAGAGACCTCTGAAATATGAATTAAAATTGGTTTCTTTTTCTCCTGTTAATCTGTCTTGTGTTGATGTTATTCTTTGTCTAGTCTAAGAACTCAAGACGGATAGAGGGGGAAATTTTCCCCTCCTGACACCTGTGAGATCTGATGCTATCTCCAGGTAGACAGTGTTAGAATATAGTTTAATTGTAGGATACCCAGTTGATGTCAGAGAATTGCTTGGAGTATCAGAAGACCCATTCATTTTGTCAGAAGTGAGGTGGTAAGAGTAGCAGTAGCAGTGTAAAGAGAAACAGAAACTTTCTTTTCCCCTTTCCCTCATAGCATGTTTTTCATTTATTGATAAGTTCAATTTGCTACAACTATGTTGATTTTTTTCTTCTTTTTTTTTGCATTTATAATCCTGAGACCAGAAACATAGTTTTCTTTCCCTGTAATAACTTTTTCTGATTTGAGTTTGGGGGTTATGCTAGCTTCATAAAATATGTTGGAAAGTATTATTTTTATTTTTCTTTTCTGAATGAATGATTGTAGGATTAGTATTATTTCTTTCTTAACTGTTGGGCAGAAATGTACTGTGATGCATCTTTTCTTGGAGCTTCCTATTTGGGGAATTTTAAACTATGATTTTAACATCTTTAGTATAGACTCCAGTTATTTTATATCTTTAATATATATTCCAGTTATTTCCCTTTAGTATATATTTCCCTTTAGTATATGTATATATATATATATATATTTAGTATATATATATATATTTCCCTTTAGTATATATTCCAGTTATTTCCCTCTTCATAAGTGAGCTTTAGTACTTAATATTTATAGAGTCTGTTGCAATCTCTCATCATCTGTTTCTAACACTGTTATTTTCTATCATTATTTTTTTACTGATAAATCTTATCATTTCATCAATTTTTTGATCAATTTCAAGACCCAGAATTATGATTTATTAATTTTTCTTTTGCTTTTCTCCTCTCAATTTCATTACTTTCTATCTTATCTTTATTATTCCTTCACTGTGCCTGCTCTGGAAATATCCTTCTATACCACTAGTAATATTCCTTGCTCTAAAACCCACTTTGTATGATGTTAAAATAGCCACATCAGCTATTTTGGCTACTGTTTTCAAGACTTGACATTCTTGATCCTCTTATTCTCAGATGGTCTGTGACTTTACAATAAACAATTATAATTAGAATTAATTTACAACCAGATATTATATACATTTTCTTCAGTATATTTTATTTTTATGTCATCGTTTATAGTTGAGTCTTTCCCACTAATTGCTTTTTGTTTTCTTTTGGCTGTGCCACATGGCCTAGGAGATCGTAGTTCCCTGACAAGGGATTGAACCTGTGCTCCCTGGATTGGAAGCATGAAGTCTTAAGCACTGGAGCACCAGGGAAGCCCCTCCTACTGACTGTTAGTATCATTTCTGTTACAATTTTCCACAGATGTGTGTGTGGACATTTTTTAAAATCTATTTGTCAATTAGCCTGTATTATTTCAAACTATCTACATTTTTATTGCATTATAGTGAATTCTGATATCAGAAGGAAATAATTGACATTTTCATAATACTGAATTTTCCCACCCACAAAGATAATGTAGTTTTCCATTTATATATCTGTTATTTGATATTATTGAATATTTTAATTTTGGATATAAAGTCTAATTTTAGATAGGTTTATTCTTATGTGTGGAGAAGGCAATGGCACCCCACTCCAGTACTCTTGCCTGGAAAATCCCATGGATGGAGGAGCCTGGTAGGCTGCAGTCCATGGGGTCGCTAAGAGTCAGACACAACTGAGCGACTGATGTGATCTGATCACTTTCCTGAGTTCTGTGAGTTATTCTTGCAAATTATCAAACCTGAAGGGGTCGTGGAAATTCCTAAATCTGTACATGGTTTGTCAGAAATGTGGGTAGCTTTGGGACCCTCAAACTTGTGGCTGGCATATGAACTGTGGACAGTCTGTTTGGGACTGCATCCTCAACTTTGAAAAGTCTGTACTAAATCCAGATGGTTGGTATCAGAATTACATCGCAGTATTGTGATCTGTTAGGCATTTTAATACACATTAAATTTTTCTGACGAGACATGTTTCTTAGTCTATATTCTATTCCTTATGTATGTGAAAGTCTTGTATTTTTCACTAATTATTACTTATGAGGATTAAATGGAAAAAATACATGTACTTAAGTCAGGTGCAATGTTTGGCATCAAAAATAGATTAGATAAATGGAGAATATCTTTTTAAGTGATTAGCAAAAGTTAGGGCTTTCAAGATATCAATCCCCACCTCCTTTGGAAACATGGAAGATTGACAGTATTGACAACCACATGGCAGATTATTTCACTTACCAATTTGCAAAAGGTTGAGCTGATCTGAATTTAGAGCTTTGAATTCATTGGAGTCTTATACTCTAATGACTTGCATGCATTATAAATTTAAATGAGAAATTATGTAAGTGAATAAAATGATGTATTTTTTAGTTTGGTAAAGCTGATTAAATTGAAATACATATTATTCTCAATAAAACTTTGAGTGCAGGAAAAGAATGAGGAAAACAGAAATCACCATTAACTAACACAGCAGTGATTGCCATGAGGTAGATCTGATGGTTGCTAAAATTAACATCCAGAAAATTTAAGCAAATTCAGAATGCTTCCATGTTCATAAAGATTTTTCCCATTAGATTTATTACTAGATGCAAAGTGGGATTGGACATTAGATCTGGAATAGAGGCTGGTATAAAAATCGATGAAGTTTCAAAATATTCTGCTACTTACTTTATATACTACGCCAAAATTAATCTCTTAGTTTTCATCATCATTCTATGATTATTGAAGATGTTTACATGAGAGGAAGATGAATGGGTGGTATTTAAGAACTTAATATTATGCTTGCAACATAACATAACAGTAAAAGTATCTTAACTATAAACATTTTTTTAAAGCATAACTTATTACTGGTTGCCAGGGTCTTGTTACTGGGGGAAGAGAATTGACTCCAAAGGGCACAAGGGCAATTTTGGGAGTGATGAGACTGTTAGACATATGTACATCAATTGTGCTTTGGTTACAGGACTATATTTAAAGTCCATCACACTATATGTCTATTTAGGTTGAATTTTGGTATATAAATTATAACAATAAAAATTATAATAGTTTTCCAGTATATGATGGACTAAAAGGTTAATATGAGATTTTTTTAAAGCTACTGTAATAAATTTGTATTTTGCAATAGCTTATTCTATTTCTATAGTGTTTAACTTGTTGAAATGCTATTTTAATTCTGTTCACTATAGCAATTCTTCTATAAATAACTATACACTGAGTTAATATATTACAAGCTAATTAAATATGGATTCAAAGAAAATGTCAGCCAAAACCTATTTTTTCACATTCTGTGCCAGGAGAGTGTGTCAAACTCACAAATTAGTTTTATTTAATTCTAATATAGTAATAACAAAAATAGCTTTCATTCATAGCATTCTCAGATTGAATCAAGCATTACACAGTTGATATGGAATATTTTAGTTAAAATGTCAGAACAATTAACAGGGATAGATATTATCATTGCTTCTGATTTAGAGATTACCAAACTAAAGTTTTTAGAATTGAGGAAATTAATGAATCAGAGATCAAATTGCCAACATTCACTGGATCATAGAGAAAGCTAGGGAATTCAAAAAAAACATCTACTTCTGTTTCATTGACTATGCTAAAGCCTTTGACTCTGTAGATCATAATAAACTGTGGAAAGCTCTTAAAGATATAAGAATGCCATGCCTCCTGAGAAACCTGTATGTGGGTCAAGAAGCAACAGTTAGAACCATGTATGGAACAACTGATTGGTTCAAGATTGAGAAAGGAGTATCACAGGGCTGTCTACTGTCACCCTGTTTATTTAACCTATATGCTAAACACATCATGAGAAATCCCAGGCTGGATAAGTTACAAGCTGGAATCAAGATAGGCGGGAGAAATGCCAACAACCTCAGATGTGCAGATGATACCACTCTAATGGCAGAAAGTGAAGAGGAACTAAGGAGCCTCTTGATGAGGGTGAAGGGAGAGAGTGAAAGAGACAGCTTAAAACTCAATATTTAAAAAAAAAATTAAATAAAACCTAAGATTGTGGCATCCAGCCCCATTACTTCATGGCAAATAGAAGGGGAAAAATGTGGAAGTAGTGACAGATTTCCTCTTCCCGAGTTCTAAAATCACTGCAGATGATGACTGCAGACATGAAATCAGAAGATGTTTGCTTCTCAGCAGGAAAGCAATGACAAATCTATACAATGTGTATAGAAAAGCCGAGACATTACTCCATGGACAAAGGTCAGTATAGTCAACGCTATGGTCTTCTGAGTGATCACGTTCAGTTGTGAGAGCTGAACTCCAAATAGGGCAGAATGCCAAAGAATTGATGCCTTCGAACTGTGGTGCTGGAAAAGACTCCTGAGAGTTCCTTGGACAGCGAGGAGATCAAACCAGTCAATTTTAAGGGAAATCAACCCTGAATACTCCTTTGAAAGACTGATGTTGAAGCTGAAATTTCAGCATTTTGTTCATCTGAGGTGAACAACTGATTCATTGGAAAAGTCTCTGATGCTGGGGAAGATTGAGGGCAGAAGGAGAAGAGGGCATCAGAGGATGAGATTGTTGGATGGCATCACGGATGCAAAAGACATGAACTTGGGCAAACTTTGGGAGATGGTAAGGAATAGAGAGGCCTGGTATGCTACAGTTCATGGGGTCACAAAGAGTTGGACACAACTGGAAGACTGAACAGCGACAATAAAATTAATGAATGCACCCAACTAGTGTGTGCTAGAGCCGAGATCCAATCCAGAGTTAAGACTTCACTCCTAGGCAATATAATGGTCAAAATATGGGATTCCTTTCCTACTCTAGTTTAAAATATGTGACAATTTTTGGTTCTGTTTCTATCAGGTTACTAACATTGTAGTCTTATCCCTACACAGTACAATATTTCAAAGTATTTTCTAAAAGAATAGGATTCAAAATCTTTCTTTGTTTTCTATAAGTATTATTAAATCTAAAAATTACAACTGCAGAGAGAAGCAATCAATTAAAGTTTATTTTACCTTGTTTTCTAGCAAACTAATCTCTAATCACAAAACTGTAACTGGCTTATGCAACCTATTATCATTTGGTTAGAAAACAATATTTGGGGTTAACATAGACCCCAGAATGTAAGCAGTAATGCAGCATGTTCAAATAGCCACAAGATTTGAGCTTCTCCTTTTTTTTTTTTTAATAACCCTGGCTTCAATAATGTTTGACTTCATAACAACATTTCTATCTCAGTCTTTATGCAAAGAAATATATTTAACGAATACTGGGGAAAGGGATGGGGCTTTCCCGATGGCTCAGTGGGTAAAGAATCCGCCTGCAATACAAGAAGCCACTGGAGACATGAGTTTGATCCCTGGATGGGGAAGATCCCCTGGAGAAGAAAATGGCAACCCACTCCAGTATTCTTGTTGGGATAATCCCATGGACAGAGGAGCCTGGATGTCTACAGCTCATGGGGTTGCAAAGAGTCAGACATGACTGAGCACACATGACAGGGGAAACGGATAAATTTATGTAGAAAACATTTGTGATTAAAAATCACAGTTTGAGGGTTTCAAAGCCGAGACTTAAAAAAATTAACCAAACTTATCATATTAACAAACCCAAGTGTATTCAATGCCTTGTTTTACCTTTCCCATTTAGTGAATCTTTACTCCATGTGTGCTAAGTCGCTTCAGTCATGTCCAACTCTTTGCAACCCTATGGACCATCGTCCACCAGGTTCTTCCATCCATGGGATTCTCCAGACAAGAATACTGGGGTGAGTTTTGCTGTGCCCTCCTCCAGGGGATCTTCCTGACCCAGGGATTGAACCCACAGCTCTTATGTCTCCTGTATTGGCAGGCGGGTTCTTGACTACTAATGCCAACTGGGAAGCCATTTATGCATTTTTAGTGCTGTTTCACTTAACATTTATTCAATGCTAGAAATTCTTAAGACTAGTGTAAAGCCCAGACTGTTTCTGAATATATTAATAATGGACTATTAATGCAAACACATATTTGTTTAGTACTTAAATAAAATCCATAGATGATATTAGATTAAATAAGCCTTCAAGTACTGGTATTCTTCATTGAGAGAGTATGAGGTAAATTAGAACAGTTAGACCCCTTTCTAAATATTATTCAAGTCATGTTTTTACCCAGGAGTTATTGTTACTGCTATGCACATCAGTAATGTATAATAATGAACTTGTTATAGATTCTTATCATTTTGATATGCTGTTCTAATCTGCATATATATATATATATATATATATATATATATATGAAAATAGTGTATCTTATTACTATGTAAGAAGTGTAGCATGTTAGTTAAAACCTCAGGTTCTAGCCACTTTTATCCTCAATGAAAACTTCATCTAGTTTCAGCTGAGATTCCATGGTTCAAGATTTATAATCACTTGCAAAAAAACTGAACCTATTATCCCTTTGCCTGCCACAGTCATCTAACAAAAGTTCAACTCAATTTATACCCACTTATCTGCCTATTTCATGCCTATACTTAAAGCAGCTGATTCAGGCTAGAGTGAATTTCTTAACTGATGAACTTGTCTCATGCTTCATGGTGAAAAAGCACAATCAAATATCCCTGTTGGGATGAAAAGCTAACCTATCCACAATGCACTAAATCCAATAGCCTTATATTTTCTCTAGAATGGTAGTTAAATAAGCATCTCTGCCCTTTGGTGTTTCCAATCCCTTATTTCACCTTGTTCATTTAGCAAAACTTTCCTACATCCCTTTTGTTAATTCCAATAGTCACTTCTCTCAAGAACACCTAATTTCTTCATTCACACTTTTTTGATCCTTCTGTAGATGTTTTCCAGAACTGTACTTCCAATACTTCTGTGTCAATGTATAGTAATGCTTCCTGGAAAAAATATGTTCATTGGCTTCCTTTTTGAAAAATCTAGGTTGACAATATTTTCCTTTCATTGATGTGCTAATCTATTTACATTTAATGTAATTTCTAAATGGATCACCTTACATTCTTTTTCTATTTGTTTCATCTATTCTACGACCTTTTATTCTTTATTTTTTGATTTATTTTGATTTGTTTAATGTTTTTTTACTTCAATTTCTCCTTTATTATAATTTTATTTATATGATTTTTATTCTACCTCTACCTCATAGACTTACTACAATTTATCACAATAAACTATGGAAAATTCTGAAAGAGATGGGAATACCAGACCACCTGATCTGCCTCTTGAAAAATTTGTATGTAGGTCAGGAAGCAACAGTTAGAACTGGACATGGAACAACAGACTGGTTCCAAATAGGAAAAGGAATATGTCAAGGCTGTATATTGTCACCTGCTTATTTAACTTATATGCAGAGAACATCACGAGAAACGCTGGGCTGGAAGAAGCACAAGCTGGAATCAAGATTGCCAGGAGAAATATCAATAACCTCAGATATGCAGATAACACCACCCTTATGGCAGAAAGTGAAGAGGAACTCAAAAGCCTCTTGATGAAAGTGAAAGTGGAGAGTGAAAAAGTTGGTTTAAAGCTCAACATTCAGAAAATGAAGATCATGGCATCCAGTCCCACCACTTCATGGGAAATAGATGGGGAAACAGTGTCAGACTTTATTTTTCTGGGCTCCAAAATCACTGCAGATGCAGACAGCCATGAAATTAAAAGACGCTTACTCCTTGGAAGGAAAGTTATGACCAACCTAGATAGCATATTCAAAAGCAGAGACATTACTTTGCCAACAAAGGTCCATCTAGTCATGGCTATGGTTTTTCCAGTGGTCATGTATGGATGTGAGAGTTGGACTGTGAAGAAGGCTGAGCACCGACGAATTGATGCTTTTGAACTGTGATATTGGAGAAGACTCTTGAGAGTCCCTTGGACTGCAAGGAGATCCAACCAGTCCATTCTGAAGGAGTTCAGCCCTGGGATTTCTTTGGAAAGAATGATGCTAAAGCTGAAACTCCAGTACTTTGGCCACTTAATGTGAAGAGTTGACTCATTGGAAAAGACTCTGATGCTGGGAGGGATTGAGGGCAGGAGGAGGAGGGGACGACAGAGGATGAGATGGCTGGATGGCATCACTGACTTGACGGACGTGAGTCTGAGTGAACTCCGAAAGTTGGTGATGGACAGGGAGGCCTGGCATGCTGTGATTCATGGGGTTGCAAAGAGTCGGACATGACTGAGCGACTGAACTGAACTGAACTGATCTCAATTTGACCATTTACTAACCAATGCTAGAAACTATTACTTAATCCATTTTAATTCCCCTACTCTTTGCACTACAAATGTCATAAATTATATTGGTATATATTGATAACCTCAAAGAACATTATTGACATTTAAATTGTTCAAGTCTATGTTCACTTATTACTCTAATTTTAACTCTATAATGACCTTTATTTCAAAATTGAAAAGAAATGAAAAATAGGTAACAAGGTAACACAACTATTTTGAATCTTAGAATTCAAATCGAATTTTCTAATAAATTCCTGTTTTAAAATGTTCTTAGTATTTGTTTATCAGGCATGGTGAGATACACAGACACAGAAATCACTGTTATGAAGGACGAAATTTTTATTCACAGTTTCTTGGAGGCAGGAAGCATGGTGCATCTTACATGGCCACTTGAGGAAATACCAGGGTTTATCACAATGCAGAGGAAGTAAGGGGAAAATGTAGACCATAGCCTTTATGGTGCTTTCTTTGAAAGGAATGGATGAGGTAATTAGCAGGCTAAGCAGGTTTGGACTGGTTGGTTTAATTAATTTCATCAGACTCTGAAATGTAGGACCTGTCCTGAGTTGTCTGCTATTTGTGCCTGGGTGATTAGGGTACATAATCTTTCTCCAGTGCTGTTTTATTATTCTTTATACAGAAACATAAGGTCAGAAGGGTGGGGATGGGAAAGCAGACAAAGGTCTTAAACTCTTTCCCTAAGGTCAGTAGAGTCATTTTTAATAAACTCAGCTTATTCTCTACCCCAGTTCTATGTGGTTAAATTTTCTTAACCTTCAGAGAGACCCAAGAAAGCCTCCCATTGCTCCCTTGGTTGAGAAGCTAGATCAGTGCTTCTGCATTCTTTGTAGAACCCATTCTTCCTCAGTCATTGCCAAATGTTGCATTGTTCTGTATTACCCATGTTATTGGAAGAATGATACTCTTAAGTGTGGGGTAAGTTGTCTCCAGAACACAGAGGTCTGCTAAGATTAGACTGTTTCTTTCTTCATAGCAGTGGTTGCAATAAGCAGTAATTGTCTCTTACTTTAGATGGGATTTACTGGCACATTTGTGATACCTGAACCTCTGAAAACATTACTGAAGAGCAGTCTTTGATTCTTATAGGATTTATCACCTACCCTGTAGTGTGTATCTTGCTTACCATGATCTCTAGCATACTAGGCACTCTTGATTGCCTTTCTAGGTCATGATGCTATCATTAATATATGGGATCAATGTGCTGTTCTGTAGTATGACTAAATAATTCAGATCTCTGTGCATTATTTTGGTAGAGGATGCCAAATACTGGGCAGCAAGAGAAGGCTGATATTCTGCAGGCTTTGTTAGTTGATTCTAACAATGAAATGCTATCTGACAAGGTGGAAGATAGTACATAGTCATTCTCCAAGACACATTCAGTTTCTGCAGGGACAAGACTAGTAAATTTAATGGATATATAAAGACTGATCAGGACTATCTCCCTGAATCCTTTAGATCATTAAGCGTGGCTTAATCTCTATAGGTCCCCTGAAATTTTATATATATATATATATATATATATATATATATATATATATATATATATATATATATATATACTACACATAGCATTTACTATCCTGGTCAGGAGTGCAGGGTTGCTAGTTTCAGATGCTAAAACATGATGAGGTAGACAGCACTATAGGCCAAGGACTCTATAGAGGGATTACTCCAGCAGCCAATTATGTGACTCTGATGACCAGGTAGTTCTATGCAGTTACTTGATTCACTGTGAAGAATTTTAAACATAAATTCATTCATACCATTGTCTCCATCTGCTGCAACTATAAACTAAAGGACTATGATGATGCAGGTATCCATGTATCAATGCCAACTCAGACTGGGTGTTCAAAATTCCTCCTTACCATGCAAATAGAAAAATTTTATTTCATTTCTCTATTTTTTCCATTAGTGTAAAGATCTTTCACATCCTTCCCATCCCATTGGAAGTAGACACCATTTAGTTTTTTAACATTAGTTTAGTTAAAACTAGCCAAGCAAAATATCCTTCCATACCAAAGATTACCAGCTGGTAATTACTTGACTTGTGATAATACATAGTCATTCTCCAAGACACATTCAGTTACCAAATTTTCTAAGCCTTTCTTTTGCTCCTAATTTTTCCATCCACTTTTTTTGCTGATAAAACTTGCACATCTGATCTATGCTCTTTCAGATGCATATTATCTGAATCATTTTGCCCGTTTATATAAGTGCAGTTTACAGTAATGGTATAACTGAAGCTTACCTATTTCATTTGATGTGCTTAGTTGCTCAGTCATGTCTGACTCTTTGTGATCCCATGAACTGTAGCCTACCTGGCTCATCTGTCCATGGGGATTCTCCAGGCAAAAATACTGGAGTGGGTTGCTATGTCCTCCTCTAGGGGATCTTCGCAACCCAGGGATTGAACCCAGGTCTCCTGCATTGCAGGTAGATTCTTTATTGTCTGAGCCACCAAGGAAGCCCTTTCATTTGATGGATATTTTTTAAAGTGCATAGTTAAATCAATTAATTTAAGTAGTTTCCTAGTTCTCCTTGCCCCCTTTTCAATGTTCCTTTTCCAGCTCCTGATCTAGTTTTCTAAGGAGAAAGATAAGGATGATCTCTACAGCTCATGAAATCATTCCTTTTCCCAAGTGACTATTAATTATCTATATGGTTTTTTGAGCTATTTACGCTTTGGGAAATATTAAGTATAGTGATAGATATCTTTAAATATATGACAAGTGTTGACAATATATCACATTTGATTGATTTCAGTACATATAATTTTTACAGTACATACAATTCAGTACATACATTTTTTACCCACAGAAACTGGAATTAATTTTACATGGTGTGATATCTTAAAATTGCTACCAAACAATTCAAATTTGTCATTTATTTAGTGAAAAATATATTAACACCCTCTAGAGTTTGAGTCAATGAAATGCAGAATAAGATTCTTATAACAGTTAAGTTTTTGTTGTTAATATTGTTAAGGCAAATTCAAATAACTTAAAGCAAGACCTTTCTGACATTCAGAAGTGATAGCTCAGATGTAGGATCATTAGACACAACTTTCTCTGGTCATTCAAATGGTATAAAAGGGCTGTTTCTCCCCATCTTTCACCTCTGCTTCCCTAACACAGCTTTACTCTTCAGAATACATGTGGCATCTCCTTGTTACCCAACCACGTATGCACAACAATACCCAGTCCACATGGTGATTTCAAGATGTTCCCTCATTGCATAAAAAATTGCAGCAGTTCTCAAATTGTCACAGCACAATGCTGAGAGTAAGAGACACAGATGATTTTTCATAGAAATTGGAATAATGTCACCTTGCTTATCTTTTCACTTGAATAGCTTGCTTTCTCTTCCTGGATTAATTCATTATGGCTAGGGAAATGGAATGCATTGAATCGATTAAGGCAAGCAGGGGCTACTAGAACTAATGCTAAGGTAAATCCCACACAACACAATTTGATAAATTTATTAATTCATTGATTTTATCCCCATTATTTCTTTTGAAAAATTCTAATGAAAGTTACCAAGTACTGCTATATAGCCAAATGATAGTTAATGTATAGTCCTCATATTATTTGATTATTTGGCATAATTCCTCAGAGCTTATTACTCTAAAACACTTGATGAATTTTCAAGACAATGCTCTCTGGGTTTTGTTTCTATCATATTAGATCCTTCTACTCATGTTCAAAGAATGTTTTGTTTTCACAAAAATAAGTCCAAATCACTAATTTTTACACATTTTTCTGTTTAGAAAGCCTTAATGCTAGGTCTGTTATCCTCTCTGCCCCCCATTTCTGCTTATTCTATGTGTGACTTCATCTACTACCATGGCTTTAAATACGCTCTCAGCACTAATGAATCCCAAATGTATGTAACCATCCCTGACCTCACTCTTGAATTTCAGATTGATATATTCAGTAGCTTATGTGACATTTCACTTGGAAAATAAAAATTTCAAGCTCAATGTTACAAAAATTTAATTTTTTCACCAACTAATATCTGCCTTTAACTCCAGTTATTACCTCTATCAGAAAGTGACATGAACATTCACTTGTTTGCTCGAGCAGAATCCCACATCTGACTAATCTTCAGATCCTGTTGACTCTAAAATCAAAATATATTCCAAATCCAACTGCAAGTCACTGCTTGCCTAGAATCCACCTTAGTGAAAGTCATCATCTCTACTGGGATAATGTCAATTGGTCACTCCCTGAACAACTTCTAGAATGTATTCTAAAGGAGGAACCAGAGTAGCCATTTTCAAGCCAAATCGTGACATTTTTCTATTCAAAATCATCCAGTAGCTTTCTAATCACATTTAGAACAAATCTTAAGTAATCATTATAGTGTACAAGGAATTATGTGATCTGTATGCCTTGCTGAAGGCAACAGGAGAAGAAGGCAGCTAAAGATGAGATGGTTAGAAATCATCACCAATTCAATGGACATGAGTTTAAGCAAACTCTGGAAGACAGTAGAGGACAGAGAACCCTGGCGGGTTACAGTTCATGGTGTCACAAAGAGTCGGACACAACTGAGTGACTGAACAACAACAACAAATGTTTTCTGGTATTATGTCAGTTTTCATTCCAATCCCAAAGAAAGGCAACGCCAAAGAATTTTCAAACTACCGCACAACTGCACTCATCTCACATGCTAGTAAAGTAATGCTGAAAATTCTCCAAGCCAGGTTTCAGCAATATGTGAACCGTGAACTTCCTGATGTTCAAGCTGGTTTTAGAAAAGGCAGAGGAACCAGAGATCAAATTGCCAACATCCACTGGATTATGGAAAAAGCAAGAGAGTTCCAGAAAAAACATCTATTTCTGCTTTATTGACTATGCCAAAGCCTTTGACTGTGTGGATCACAATAAACTGTGGAAAATTCTGAAAGAGATGGGAGTACCAGACTACCTGATTTACCCCTTGAGAAACCTATATGCAGGTCAGGAAGCAACAGTTAGAACTGGACATGGAACAACAGACTGGTTCCAAATAGGACAAGGAGTACCACAAGGCTGTATATTGTCACCCTGCATATTTAACTTATATGCAGAGTACATCATGAGAAATGCTGGACTGGAAGAAACACAAGCTGGAATCAAGATTGCCAGTAGAAATATCAATAACCTCAGATATGCAGATGACACCACCTTTATGGCAGAAAGTGAAGAGGAACTCAAAAGCCTCTTGATGAAAGTGAAAGTGGAGAGTGAAAAAGTTGGCTTAAAGCTCAACATTCAGAAAACGAAGATCATGGCATCTGGTCCCATCACTTCATGGACAATAGATGGGAAACAGTGGAAACTGTCAGACTTTGTTTTTTTGGGCTCCAAAATCACTGCAGATGGTGACTGCAGCCATGAAATTAAAAGACGCTTACTCCTTGGAAGGAAAGTTATGACCAACCTAGATAGCATATTCAAAAGCAGAGACATTACTTTGTCAACAAAGGTTCGTCTAGTCAAGGCTATGGTTTTTTCTGTGGTCATGTATGGATGTGAGAGTTGGACTGTGAAGAAGGTTGAGGGCCGACGAATTGATGCTTTTGAACTGTGGTATTGGAGAAGACTCTTGAGAGTCCCTTGGACTGCAAGGAGATCCAACCAGTCCATTCTGAAGGAGATCAGCCCTGGGATTTCTTTGGAAAGAATGATGCTAAAGCTGAAACTCCAGTACTTTGGCCACCTCATGCGAAGAGTTGACTCATTGGAAAAGACTCTGATGCTGGGTGGGATTGGGGGCAGGAGGAGAAGGGGACGACAGAGGATGGGATGACTGGATGGCATCACTGACTCGATGAAAGTGAGTCTGAGTGA
Source organism: Bos javanicus (assembly GCF_032452875.1). Classification (NCBI taxonomy): domain Eukaryota; kingdom Metazoa; phylum Chordata; class Mammalia; order Artiodactyla; family Bovidae; genus Bos; species Bos javanicus. Next base: position 41,280,945 of record NC_083870.1, read on the forward strand.
ACTCTGGGAGTTGGTGATGGACAGGGAGACCTGGCGTGCTGTGATTCATGGGGTCGCAAAGAGTTGGACACGACTGAGCGACTGAACTGAACTGAACTGATGCTCTATTTCCTGTGCTCTAATCATACAGATTACCTCGCTGTTTCTTGAAAATTCCCTGATTACTCCCTGAGGCTTTGCAGTTGCTGTTTCCTTTGTTTGGCCAATATGTGCATCCCCCAACACTTCTATGATTTATGTCTTCACAACATTCAATTTCTGCACCTCTTGAGAAAGGCTTTCCCTCATAGTTCTTTTTTTTTTCTTTAACTTTACAATATTGTATTGGTTTTGCCATATATCAAAATGAATCTGCCACAGGTATACATGTGTTCCCATCCTGAACCCTTCTCCCTCCTCCCTCCCCATACCATCCCTCTGGGTCGTCCCAGTGCAGCAGCCCCAAGCATCCAGTATCATGCATCGAACCTGGACTGGTGACTCATTTCATATATGATATTATACATGTTTCAATGCCATTCTCCCAAATCCTCCCACCCTCTCCCTCTCCCACAGAGTCCAAAAGACTGTTCTATACATCAGTGTCTCTTTTGCTGTCTCGTATACAAGGTTATTGTTACCATCTTTCTAAATTCCATATATATGCATTAGTATACTGTATTGATGTTTTTCCTTCTGGCTTACTTCACTCTGTATAATAGGCTCCAGTTTCATCCACCTCATTAGAACTGATTCAAATGTATTCTTTTTAATGGCTGAGTAATACTCCATTGTGTATATGTACCACAGCTTTCTTATCCATTCATCTGCTGATGGACATCTAGGTTGCTTCCATGTCCTGGCTATTATAAACAGTGCTGTGATGAACACTGTGGTACACGTGTCTCTTTCAATTCTGGTTTCCTCAGTGTGTATGCCCAGCAGTGGGATTGCTGGATCATAAGGCAGTTCTATTTCCAGTTGTTTAAGGAATCTCCACACTGTTCTCCATAGTTGCTGTACTAGTTTGCATTCCCACCAGCAGTGTAAGAGGGTTCCCTTTTCTCCACAGCCTCTCAAGCATTTATTGCTTGTAGACTTTTGGATCGCAGCCATTCTGACTGGTGTGAAATGGTACCTCATAGTGGTTTTGATTTGCATTTCTCTGATAATGAGTGATGTTGAGCATCTTTTCATGTGTTTGTTAGCCATCTGTATGTCTTCTTTGGAGAATTGTCTATTTAGTTCTTTGGCCCATTTTTTGACTGGGTCATTTATTTTTCTGGAGTTGAGCTGTAGGAGTTGCTTGTATATTTTTGAGATTAGTTGTTTGTCAGTTGCTTCATTTGCTATTATTTTCTCCCATTCTGAAGGCTGTCTTTTCACGTTGCTTATAGTTTCTTTTGTTGTGCAGAAGCTTTTAAGTTTTGTTAGGTCCCATTTGCTTATTTTTGCTTTTATTTCCGATATTCTGGGAGGTGGGTCATAGAGGATCCTGCTGTGATGTATGTCGGAGAGTGTTTTGCCTATGTTCTCCTCTAGGAGTTTTATAGTTTCTGGTCTTACGTTGAGATCTTTAATCCATTTTGAGTTTATTTTTGTGTATGGTGTTAGAAAGGATAAATAAAATTGACAAACCATTAGCCAGACTCATCAAGAAACAAAGGGAGAAAAATCAAATCAATAAAATTAGAAATGAAAATGGAGAGATCACAACAGACAACACAGAAATACAAAGGATCATAAGAGACTACTATCAGCAATTATATGCCAATAAAATGGACAACATGGAAGAAATGGACAAATTTTTAGAAAAGTACAACTTTACAAAACTGGACCAGGAAGAAATAGAAAATCTTAACAGACCCATCACAAGCACAGAAATTGAAACTGTAATCAGAAATCTTCCAGCAAACAAAAGCCCAGGTCTAGATGGCTTCACAGCTGAATTCTACCAAAAATTTAGAGAAGAGCTAACACCTATCCTACTCAAACTCTTCCAGAAAATTGCAGAGGAAGGTAAACTTCCAAACTCATTCTATGAGGCCACCATCACCCTAATACCAAAACCTGACAAAGATCCCCCCAAAACAGAAAACTACAGGCCAATATCACTGATGAACATAGATGCAAAAATCCTTAACAAAATTCTAACAATCAGAATCCAACAACACATTAAAAAGATCATACACTATGACCAAGTGGGCTTTATCCCAGTGATGCAAGGATTCTTCAATATCAGCAAATCAATCAATGTAATACACCACATTAACAAATTGAAAAATAAAAACCATATGATTATCTCAATAGATGCAGAGAAAGCCTTTGATGAATCTCAACATCCATTTATGGTAAAAACTTTCCAGAAAGCAGGAATTGAAGGAACGTACCTCAACATAATAAAAGCTATATATGACAAACCCACAGCAAACATTATCCTCAATGGTGAAAAATTGAAAGCATTTCCTCTAAAGTCAGGAACAAGACAAGGGTGCCCACTTTCACCATTACTATTCAACATAGTTTTGGAAGTTTTGGCCACAGCAATCAGAGCAGAAAAAGAAATAAAAGGAATCCAAATTGGAAAAGAAGAAGTAAAACTCTGACTGTTTGCAGATGACATGATCCTCTACATAGAAAACCCTAAGGACTCCACCAGAAAATTACTAGAATTAATCAATGAATATAGTAAAGTTGCAGGATACGAAATCAACACACTGAAATCCCTTGCATTCCTATACACTAATAATAAGAAAATAGAAAGAGAAATTAAGGAAACAATTCCATTCACCATTGCAAGGAAAAGAATAAAATACTTAGGAATATATCTACCTAAAGAAACTAAAGACCTATATATAGAAAACTATAAAACACTGGTGAAAGAAATCAAAGAGGACACTAATAGATGGAGAAATATACCATGTTCATGGATTGGAAGAATCAATATAGTGAAAATGAGTATACTACCCAAAGCAATTTATAGATTCAGTGCAATCTCTATCAAGCTACCAACGATATTCTTCACAGAGCTAGAACAAATAATTTCACAATTTGTATGGAAATACAAAAAACCTCGAATAGCCAAAGCAATCTTGAGAAAGAAAAATGCAACTGGAGGAATCAACCTGCCTGACTTCAGGCTCTACTACAAAGCCACAGTCATCAAGACAGTATGGTACTGGCACAAAGACAGAAATATAGATCAATGGAACAAAATACAAAGCCCAGAGATAAGTCCACGCACATATGGACACCTTATCTTTGATAAAGAAGGCAAGAATATACGATGGATTAAAGACAATCTCTTTAACAAGTGGTGCTGGGAAAACTGGTCAACTACTTGTAAAAGAATGAAACTAGAACACTTTCTAACACCATGCACAAAAATAAACCTCATAGTTCTAAACAACATACTGTTTTATTCTTCTTTATAACTCCTAACATGACTTGTCATTACACTTATTGGTATTGCTCATTTGTTTACAAACCCACTGACATGAGGTCAGGAACACTCATGGGTCAGAACATGAGGGAAGGAAACTTCTTCCTTCTGTGTAATTCTCTATCTTCAATAGTTATATATATATATATATATATATATATATATATATATATGCCACATAAGAGGCACCAAATAACTATTTGTTGATTTGTCAATTGAATATATGGTATTTATTATTATAGTCCAGGTTAATTAAAATGTTATTTTAATTAATTCTTTCAGTAACCTGAGATATCCATATCTCTTGTATATTTTTAATATTTCTGGAGCTCAAGTAATTTTTCCCCCTGTGTCATTATTAAATAAGGCAGCTGTTATTATCTCTCCCATTTACAGATACACCATTACAGTATTCTGAAAGGAAAGGGGGAGAGAAGTTACACTTTTGACTACCATGTGGAAGTATGAGGCACAAGAACCATAATAAGTTGGTATAATCATCTACAGCAGGTAAAACAATAGAAGCATGATTTAATTACAGATTTCTACAATTAATGATTCTGCTTCTTCTATCATTCCATGATTCTTTGTAAACGAACAAATTTTATTACAGCACATTGTCTTTCAAAAGTCTTTGTAACATCAATTGAAAAAAAACCATCAGTTTTATAGAAGTATATATTCAATCCCTACTTAATATTTTTGAATATTTGGAAAGAAGAAGGTAGATGTTCTCCTGAAGGTCCATCACTCTAACTAACGCAACTTATCTGGAAACTGTGAAACAGTTTTATGTGTTTTTTTCAAGAATGTCATTTTACTTATATATTTCATCAATTTATGAAGAAATATTAGATCTTGCTCTAATATCCTATCTGTCTTATGCTTTTTTCTGATTTGAAAGGGTTAGGATGTAAGTTGAAGTGTGCATTACATTAAGATTTTTCTTGGGTCGACTACTGCAAGAATTTCATTAGTGGAAAGATAAAGTTGTAAATTTTCTTGACTAGTCCATCTGGGAATATGAATTTTTATCACAACAGCCCTCTTAACAGAAAGTTCATATGGTCTTCATCACCGGTCACACATAGTCTAACCAGCTGAACTGTGTATCTACTCAGTGATTTGATTGTGAATATGCTTTTGTGTGAGAGAGAAAGGTGAGACTGGAGGGTAACTGGTAAAGAGAGATCAGATTTCCTGTGTAGTGAAATATGTCATTAAAAAAACATTAAATAGTCATATAGTGTAAGTTCACTACAATAAACACAGGTTAATATAGAGTTCAAAATATTTTGTATATTCTTTTACCCAATGAAAATTTACGTATGTCATTAAATTTCCATATATTTGAGCATTGCTGGTTATCTTACTTTTTATATTTCTAATTCTACTGTGGTAAAGGAACATACTCTGTATTTTTTCAGTATTTAAAAATTGATTTAGACACTTTTAAGGTGTTGATTGTAGCTCATCTTTGTAATTAAGCTATGAACACTTGAAAAGCATTTTGAGGTAGTGTTCTATAAGTATAAAATTAAGGTAATTCATAGTGTTCTTAAGATCTACATATTTGCTAATTTTTTTATAGAATTCTTTTGTGAATTTCTGACAAAGTTGTTAAAACTTCCAACTATGATTGGGGTGGTCTCTATTTTTTCTTTTAGTTCTGTTAATTACTGACTTCAGAATTTTGAAACTACTTTTTTGTATCTGTTTTTTACTCATCTTTTTTTCTGTCTTTTTTGCTTTGAGTATATTTAGAGCTCCATTTTAATTTTTTTGTTGCTTTTATAATTTTTGTTCTAGAGACTAAAAGTGACATCTTGAGCTTTTCACAGTCTACTTACAGGAAATAAAATAATACTTCACATAAAATACTAGAAAATACTTTTTCTAGTAGCTGTTTATCTTATATTTTGATATAAGATATAGTCTTATATTAAATCTCATATAGTCATTCACACTTTATGTTAGAGTTACATGTAGTACATCTAAATATATCACAAACTCCACAAGACAATGTTATGATTTTTGGCTTTAAACAGTTTTGTTAATGAATTAAGAGGGATAATGTCAAAAAATATAATCCTGTGCCTTCACCCAGATACTATTTCCAGTGCTTTTTTATTTTCTTCAGAGGATCTCTTTTTCCATTAGATACAACTTAGCCTTATCCTAAAGCAATTTCCTCTGATCTTTTTTTTTTTTTTTTAAGCACAGGTCTTCTGGCTACATTCCTTTCTCTAAAAATGCCATATTTCATCTTGAATTATATTTTTCCTGGAGATATAATTCTGAGTTAAGCACTTGTTCTTTTCGTTTCTATCAAAATGATAAAAACATGCTTCTCCAACTTCCTATGAAGTTACATGATGAGAGATCAGTCTTTGATCATATCCCTATTATTTTGTATGTAACGTGTCATTTTCCTTTTTCTGTTTTCTTTTTCTTCACCTTAAATTTGATTTTGATGGGCCTCAGCATAGGTGTCTTTGTGTTTATTTTGTTTGCTGTTCTACTTACAAAAGCATGTTATCTACATGATTTCCCTGGCTACCATATCAAGAAAAATGTTAATTAGAAACGGTGAGAATAAATATCCTTGTGTTATTTCTTATCTTAGTGGGAAAGCTTTAGCCTTTATTGTTAAATATGATGTTCACTGTGAGGTATTCATAAGTACCTTTTATTAGGTCAAGAAAATTCTTTTCCAGTCTTAATTTGTCGAGTTTCATCTTGAATGAGTGCTAAATTTTGCCAAATACTTTTTCTAGTATCTGTTTATCTTATATTTTTCTTAACATTCATTGGGCCTTTCAGCTGTTATTTTTATCCAGCAAACTCTCAGTCAGCTGGGTATAAATGAACTGGTATGGTTATCCAGATTATTAATAGTCAACCATATTTACAGATAAATCTGTTTCAAATTTAGTTAGATCATTGATTAAAATGTAATGATTTTCATATTTACACAGTTCAAGTTTTGCTCTAAAGGGGTCTTTCTGATATATAACTACCAGTCTTCCTTAAATCACAATGCAGCAAACACACAAGGTTGCAGCCTCATTTTGGGAAGCTTGAGGAAGACTTGGCTTGGTCAGAGCACTGCTAAAGGATCTTAAAAGACATCAGTTTAGCATTCAATTTACTTGGAGAACATGTAAGGCTGTTCTTACGGAATTCATAGTTTAAACATTTTCTCCATTGGTGATTTTTTATTCTCTACTACTTTTTCATTTTTCATCAGTTATTTTTTCTTTTTCTTTTAGTTCTCAGATTAAATGACATTTCTTTAAATAGTTCAAACAGTCCTTAAATAAAGGTGGCAAGTCAACATGTCCCCTTCTCTTAGTGCCTATTCCTTTGTCATTCGGTGGATCTGTCTTTCTCAATTATTGGCCTCCCTGTGACTGCTTTATACTTTGGATGGCAATATTCTCAGGGAGTAGTCACTTCAGGTAAGTGGCTCTTCTGGAGAGTTGGTTTGTATGCCATCACATTCTCCTTCTATTTGTTCTACATTTTACTGTATCCTGGAAGGGCTGTTTCTCATACTGTGTTTTAGAATTGTAACCATAACCCAGTTTGATAGAAAATGGAATTTCCCTTTTTTGTTTTACACTTTGATACCTCTTATGAGATTTAGGGAGAAAAAATAGGGTGGAAATTAATTTAATTCAATATCCCTTTGATAGCTCATTTTCATGCTGAATTTTAATGCCCTTTCATTCTAACCAATGACACTTATATAGAGCTATCTTCTATAAATATTTGATAAATAATAAAGTGATACCTTAAAATATATACTAAAGGTAATATCACATAAAGCCCATGTGATAATTCTAAATTTAATGAAAAGTAAATTTATAATTTGAATGTTTTCATGACAATATTACTTTCTGATATCAATTTAAAATGGTTGGCTTTATTAAATATATCACAGTGATGAATAATAGTTTCTTCTAGTTTTATACTTTGAAGAAGTGAAGTCGCCCAGTCGTGTCCGACTCTTTGCGACCCCATAGACTGTATAGCCCACCAGGCTCCTCTGACCATGGGAATCTCCAGGCAAGTATACTGGAGTGGGTTGCCACTTCCTTCTCCAGAGGATCTTCCCGACCAAGGGATCGAACCTGGGTCTCCCGCATTGTAGGCAGACGCTTTACAGTCTGAGCCACCAGGGAAGCCTTAGTTTTATACTTTAAAAATATGTATTTCTATGTCTTTAAAGTAGTGGAGTTCAAGAAAGTGACCTTATTAAACCCCACTTAACACTTACCAAGGAGTGTGGCCATAAGCCACTTTTAAAGTAATCTCCATTATCCCTTTTAGCTTGTTTTAGTGTTTTGGATAAAATGCCTATAGTTTTTGAAACTTTCAGCTTATTCATCATCCTGTTATGTGGAACTTTATCAAAGGTTTCTTCCAAGGAAGTCAAAAGGACTTATTCCATGTGCACTTTGATAATACATTTCACTTCCCATCTTAATGAGAAAAAGTTATATATTATATAACTTATGTATACAGAAATTATATATTAATCTATGACAATTATTTTATACCAGTGATTAAGTTGGTATTTTCTCTATTTGTAAGATATATATGTAATGTATTATGTCATATATACTTATATAGCAATCAAAATGATTCAATAACTTATTTCTAGTTCAAGTTATTAACACATAATCTACTTGGATGTTTATGGAAAACTATGTCCTCAGAGTAATGATAAATCTTTCTATAGTTATATTTTGATTATTTTATGAACAAAATGTACATTATATTCATATAGTGACAAAATTCATCAAAGTTGATGCTGAAGACACAAATCATTCAAGTAAAGGTTTTTTTAAAATAATAAATGTGTGGGTGACATATTTTTACATATTTTAGTTTTGTGTCATGATTCTGATTTGTATATAAAAAAGCCTTCTTTTTATGGTATAAAAACATGAGCTAGTTAGAATGCAGTTTTTCTGATTCATTGATATCTCATATTAAACTCCAAGATTCAGATCTAAGTAAAATACTTCCATTAAAGACTGAATATAAAAGACACAGAAAAGGCTGCTACAGTATCATAAATTATTTGAAAGGCCTTATATTACAGTCCTTTATTGAGTCCTATGTAAGTCACAACTTCCATGCAGATATCACTCCTCAGAATGGTTATGCACTTGGATCCCAGAGGCAGGTAGCCTAGATCTAAACTCAGGTCTGCCACTGAAGGAATTTACAACCTCGACCAAGTCATCAGCCTCTCAGAATCTCAGATGCCCCATCTACAAATGGAAATAATAATAACCATTTCCTCATAAAAACTGTTGAAGTTTTTTAAGCTATAGTGAATTTTCACAACTAAACACATCCATGTAACCAGCACCTTGATCATGAAATAGAACATTTCCTCCAGATGTGTTCCTTACGTTCCTTTCCTGTCACTGGGTTTTAAAGTAACCGCCATGCTCATGTCTAAGAGCATACGTTAGCTTTGTCTACTTTGTACCTCCTGTCAATGGAATTATGCAGAATATTCTATTTTGCATCTGACACCTTTTCCATAATATTATGTTCTGAGATTCATGTGCTGCTTGTAATTGTGAATATTTCATGAAGAAAGTCTAGAAGTCACAGAGATTGGGAGAAAGGGGTGGACAGTTCAGAATCAAGAATGTCCCTAGCAGCCTAACTTTGATTAGGGAAATTAATTAGCATATAAAGAAACCATCACCATTATAATCTGTAGTTTGCTAAAATATTTCCCTTGTAGTTCAAATCTCTCTTCCATTCTGTTCATGAACAAACATAAATACTACTATTAGTCTTCACTAATAGTGGTGAAGAAATTAAAGTGATCACAAATATGAAGAGCTGAGGTCAGTTTAGGAAAAGTTATAATAATACTCATTTAGAATCCTTGCTTCTGTTTCCCCATCTATTTGCCATGAAGTGATGGGGCCAGATGCCATGATCTTCGTTTTCTGAATGTTGAGCTTTAAGCCAACTTTTTCACTCTCCTCTTTCACTTTCATTAAGAGGCTTTTTAGTTCCTCTTCACTTTCTGCCATAAAGGTGGTGTCATCTGCATATCTGAGGTTACTGATATTTTTCTCCCAGCAATCTTGATTCCAGCGTGGGTTTATCCACCTCAACATTTCACATGATGTACTCTGCATATAAGTTAAATAAGCAGGGTGACAAAATACAGCCTTGACATACTCCTTTCCCGATTTGGAACCAGTCTGTTGTTCCATGTCCAGTTCTAACTGTTGCTTCCTGATCTGCATACAGGTTTCTCAAGAGGCAGATCAGGTGGTCTGGTATTCCCATCTCTTAAAGAATTTTCCACAGTTTATTGTGATCCATACAGTCAAAGGTTTTGGCATAGTCAATAAAGCAGAAGTTCCAGGTATTTTTCTGGAACTCTCTTGCTTTTTCGATGATCCAGCAGATGTCAGTAATTTGATCTCTGGTTCCTCTGCCTTTTCTAAAACCAGCTTGAACATCTGGAAGTTCATGGTTCATGTATTGTTGAAGCCTGGCTTGGAGAATTTTAGCACTACTTTGCTAGCCTGTGAGATGAGTGCAATTGTGCAGTAGTTTGAGCATTCTTTGACATTGCTTTTCTTAGGGACTGGAATGAAAACTGACCTTTTCCAGTCCTGTGGCCACTGCTGAGTTTTCCAAATTTGCTGGCATATTGAGTGCAGCACTTTCATAGCATCATCTTTTAGGAACTGAAATAGCTCAACTGCAATTCCATCACCTCCACTAGCTTTGTTCATAGTGATGCTTCCTGAGGCCCACTTGACTTCACATTCCAGGATGTCTGGCTCTAGGTGAGTGAGTGATCACACCATTGTGATTATCTGGGTCATCAAGATGTTTTTTGTACAGTTCTTCTGTGTATTCTTGCCACCTCTTCTTAATATCTTCTGCTTTTGTTAGGTCTATACCATTTCTGTCCTTTATTGAGTCCATCTTTGCATAAAATGTTCCCTTGCTATATTTAATTTTCTTGAAGAGATCTCTAGTCTTTCCCATTGTTTTGTTTTCCTCTATTTCTTTGCACTGATCACTGAGGAAGGCTTTCTTATCTCTCCTTGCTACTCTTTGGAACTCTGAATTCAAATGGGTATATCTTTCCTTTTCTCCTTTGCTTTTGGCTTCTCTTCTTTTCACAGCTATTTGTAAGACTTCCTCAGGCAGCCATTTTGCTTTTTTGCATTTCTTTTCCATGGGGATGGTCTTGCTCCCTGTCTCCTGTACAATGTCATGAACCTCAGTCCATAGTTCATCAGGCACTCTGTCTATCAGATCTAGTCCCTTAAATCTATTTCTCACTTCCACTGTATAATCATTAGGGATTTGATTTAGGTCATACCTGAATGATCTAGTGGTTTTCCCTATTTTCTTCAATTTAAGTCTGAATTGGCAGTAAGGTGTTCATGTGTGGAGCTGTGTCCCCTCCCTGCTATTTTCCTGGGGCAAAACTATGGTGGAGGTAATGAAGATAATGGTGACCTCCCTCAAAAGACCCCGTGCATGTACCGCTACAGTTCATGCCCCCAACCCTGCAGCTGGCCACCACTGCCGCAGACCCCTGCCTTTGCCAGAGACTCCCAGACACCCACAGGCAAGTCTCCTGTGGGGTCACTGTTCCTTTCTCCTGAGTCCTGGTGCGCAAGGTTCTGTTGTGCTCTCCAAGTGTCAATTTCCCAGTCCTATGTAAGTTCTGGCAGCTGTATGGTGGGGTTAATGGCGATCTTCTCCAAGAGGACTTACTCAATACCCACACCCAGAGCCCCTGTCCCTGTGGCTGACCACTGCTGACCCATACCTCCACAAGAGATGCTCAAACACAGTTCTGCCTCAGTCTCTGTGGGGTCCCTGGGTCCTGGTGCACACAAGGTTTGTTTGAGCTCTCTGAGCTTCTCCGGCAGGAATGGGGTTTGATTTTAAACATGAATTCGCCCCTCCTACCGTCTTGCTGGGGCTTCTCCTTTGTGCTTGGATGTGAGGTATCTCCTCATAGCTGCTCCAGTGCCTACTGTCTTACTGCGGTTTCTCTGACCTTGGACGTAGGGTATCTCCACATGGCTACTCCAGCGAAGTGCAGGCGCAACTCCTGAGCTTGGATGTGGGAACAGTGACAGACTTTATTTTTTTTTTGGGGGGGGGGCCTCCAAAATAACTGCAGATGGTGACTGTAGCCATAAAATAAAAAACTTCTTGGAAGAAAAGTTATGATCAACCTGGACAGCATATTCAAAAGCAGAGACATTACTTTGCCAACAAAGGTCCATCTAGTCAAGGCTATGGTTTTTCCAGTAGTCATGTATGGATGTGAGATTTGGACTATAAAGAAATCTGAGTGCTGAAGAACTGATGCTTTTGAACTGTGGTGTTGGAGAAGACTCTTGAGAGTCCCTTTGGACTGTAAGGAGATCCAGCCAGTCCATCCTAAAGGAGATCAGTCCTGAACGTTCATTGGAAGGACTGATGTTGAAGCTGAAACTCCAATACTTTGGCCACTTGATGTGAAGGACTGACTCATTTGAAAAGACCCTGATGCTGGGAAAGATTGAAGGCAGGAGGAGAAGGGGACGACAGAGGATGAGATGGTTGGATGGCATCACTGACTCCATGGACATGAGTTTGAGTAAATTCTGGGAATTGGTGATGGACAGGGAGGACTGGAGTGCTGCAGTCCATGGGATTGCAAAGAGTCAGACATGACTGAGTGACTGGACTGAACTGAACTGAGAATCCTTACTTTTATCTATAAGACAAAAAAAAGAAAGAAAGAAAGAAAGAAAACTGTCAGACTTTTTAGAGTGTATAGAAGAATGGCCTTTTATATAGATGATTTTCTGCTGTTGTGGTTAGGTTCCAGGAAATATTAAGAGTAAAAAATAAAGTTTTATAATAAGATATAGTTAATTCAATTGCATTCTTCACACAGAAATTTATAAAACACTATGTTCTAAGCTCTGCATTTGGTACTAGAGATGCAAAGGTAAAATGCAGATACTGAATGTCTGAAGTTTCATGGGGATATGTGTGTGTGTATGCTCTGTCACTCAGTCATGTCTGACTCTTGGCAACCCATGGACAATAGCCCACCAGGCTCTTCTGTCCATGGGACTCTCCAGGCAAGAATACGAGAGTGGTTTGTCATTCCCTTCTCCAGGGGATCTTCTTGACCCAGGGACTGAACCCGTGTCTCATTATGTCTCCTGCATTGGCAGGTAGGTACTTTACCACTAGTGCCACCTGGAAAGCCCAAGTGGTAAGCTAGAGGTATGCAAATGGGCCATCAGAGTGGCACCTAATCTGGACTAGGAAAAAGAGATCCATTAGCAAGGAGACTTTCTAAAGTTCGGAAAACCTGGAAGTGAAGAAACATGAGAGAGGGAGGTCAGAATATTTCAGTCTGTTAGGGGAACCATTGACCAAAACTGTCCACCCCTGTGGCCAGACCCTATAGTGACCATTTGCATGGGTTGTCTTGTAAGAGGAGGTCTTGGTAATGAAAGTGGAACTAACAAGTCACCACCACCTGGAAGAATTTGGGAAAAGTCAAAAGGAGAGAGGAGACACCAGTCCATATGCCCTACTAATCTCCCAGAATCCTTGTCCCTGGAATCCCTCTTGGCTGAGCAATGTATGTGCCACCACGGAGGATGCTGAGTCAGAATGATTGGCAAGAGATGACCCAGAAACTAACTTCATTATCATAAAATCTGAGACTGCAAGCCATGTGGCAGAACAGTTCTCCTGAGTTCCCTCAGTCTAATGTCCTCTGCCCGGGCATTCCTTTCCAATAGAGTCTCTTGCTTTGTCTCCTTGGACAATTAACTTCTGAGTGTTAGATAACAGCTCGCCCCTGGAAGGGGTCCCCCTTTCTGCAGCCTGACTGTATAGTTCTTATACCTGCTCCATGGAGCATGAGCAACGACTGGTGAGAAAAGTGGCTGGAGAGACCAGTCACGATCCGTCATGGTGGTACTCTATTGCATGGCAAGAAATTGATCAAACTCTAAAGGCAGTGAGGAGCCTTGAAAAGATCTTTAAAGGACAGTGGCATAATTAGTGTTGTGTTTAAAAATATCAGTCAATATAATGCTTAGAAAACAGATTAGGAGAGAGCCAAGTTCATAGTTATTTAAATACTCCATGAAAAGTATCAGAAGGCCCAATCCACTTCAGTGGCAATAGATTCAGAATCCAGACAAGAATAAGGGGGTAATAGGGGTCCTTTCAATTGAACTATATTATGTTAAAAGACGAAAGTTCGGTTTAATAAATTTGAAGATCTAATTGACTTCACGAATCAGGCAGCATTCTAACAACTAGAAAAGCCTGCTGAGGGACTGTACAAAATGGAAGATTTTTTATAGGAAGAATGGTAGGGAACAGGAGCTAAATATTAGCAAAAGAAAATAAAAGGGGGGTTATCTTTAGGCTAGAATATCTTTTTGTGGGGGAAGGAATGGGAACAGCTAGAGTTTTATTATGCAGTTTTTCTCCTTTTCTCTGGGAATGGAAAGGGCCCATGTGGCAGATTACCTCATTGGTGAAAAATAAAACATGCCAGATTGATTGATTACAATATTTCTGGGTAAGGTAAAAACTGTAGTTAGGCACTAAGTCTAGGTTTGGTATCATGGGCATGAATGTAAATGATGCCATCTGGGGCCTGCTGAGAAAAGAGGCTGAAGTATTTACAAATATTCAGTCTGTCTGAACATTCAGTCTGTCAGTGTAACACATCTACTGTTTTTCCCAATGGGTAAATGATTAAGAACATACTATCTTTTTTTTTTTTCCTTAAATATATATGCTCTTGACACAAACTGACAAAGCACAGCCCTCTTCTATCACCAGTGTCCTTATTGGAGGTGTTATCTAATATCTCTAGATTTCAGGGTCTTCCCTTGCAACATGATAATAATAGTAGTACTAATCTCATTCCATTATTGTGAGAAATAAGTGACCAAAACATGTAATCCCTTTGAATAGAGTTTAGCAAGTATTAGCTATTATTAATTTAACAGGATTAAACTTTTATAATGGTCCATATTCAGATATCAAGAGATGTGATATCTATAACATGCATATTTTATTTTAGCTATTTTGTTTTCAAAATAAACAGTCGTGAGGTGATGAAGAAACAACAACATATAATACAATGTATTAAGTTGAAAAAGGAGAGGAATAATCTGAAGAAAGTTAAAGTAGTCTTTTATTTTGAAGTTAGGATTGGAAAGAAGCACAATAAATAAGTATTTAAAAGAATATGTAAAATAAACATGAAACAGAATATGATAGAATGATTTCACAAATATTCTGAAGGGAAAGAAAGAGAAGTTGAAGGTGTAAGAAGAGGAGAAATCAAAGTGATAGATCAGTATCAGAGGTGATAAGAACAAATACAAACGAGAATATATGTGAAAAGTGAGAGTGAACGTGTTAGTCACTCAGTCATGTCTGACTCTCTGCAAGCCCATGGACTGTAGCCCGCCAGGCTCCTCTGTCCATGGGATTCTCCCGGCAAGAGTACCGGAGTGGGTTGCCATTTGTATTTATCTTTAATGTAGTAGGGAAGAATCAAGTCTCAACTGAAATTAGAAGGAAGTAGATGAGAACAATTTGGTCACTGACTAATGAGGAAAACTGTAAATCAGGGACCAAGAAAATGCCAGCAAAGCTCTGAGGGAGCTGTTTTAGGAATGCAAGAAGCTAACCAGTGATATATACAAAGATCTCCAATTAGTAACAACATCTTGTCGAGCTTAGAGGCCATATTTTCAAAGAAAACAAACTGCTAATTTGGATGATGTTCACCTAAATACTGAATGAATGACCCATGTGTAGGAACTGAGCATGTAAATTTATGGATTGATTACCCATAGTGTATGTATTGGATTGTTGCGAGAAAAAGACAAGGGACTAAGCTGGTAATGGTATTAACTGATGAAAGAAGTAAAGAAGAGATCACAAGAATTAAATTTATTCACAGAAAACTGGATATGCTGATAAAGCAGGAGAAAAAAATTGGCTGGAAACAGTGAGAGTAAATTTGAAAGACAGAACATGTGGTCATGATGATGATAATGAGGGGAGAGTGATGGAAATTAGTCATTTAAGAAGTATAGAGATAAAGAGCTACAGTGTAAAAACAGAAAAAAAAATTTATAAGGTTTATACGTGGGCTATTCACATGTATGGTGAAGTCATGTGAGAAGATGCCAGAGAAGATTCTAATCATCAAGATTTAAAGGGGATAAATTAGAAGCTTGGCAGATAAAGAGGGAGAAGAGTGATACCGGATAGGATGGACAGGTACCAGGAATTTTTAAAGATGGTAGAGATTTACATAGGGTGAAAGCAGAAGTGGAAAGCTATGGAAAACTCAATCCTCACTTGAGCTAAGTAGAGAATGGTAGAGTGAACACTCATGATGAATGCAGGAACAGACTAATATTAGAGGAAACTTAGGTTCTAGTGAAAGACAAACAATTGGTGGAGAATACTGTTGAGGATGTGTGGGGGTTGTTTCCCATGGAATAGAGATTCTGTAGAGAATAGTAGGGGAAATGACAGAAAGAGGAATTTAGATGGGCCTAGGAAGAGAACAAAAACACTGAAGAGCATGGAAATTAGATTAAGTCAGCAGTCAGCTACCCCAGATTTAACTTCTACTTGGCAGTCAACCAAAAAACTAATTGCAAACATCCAATACATGGAATTTATCAGTCTAAATTTTTCAGTGGATACTAGAAAAATTTTTTTCAAGTGCAAGTGGAGATGTCAACCTGGAGTTTTTAAATAGCCACACAATTCACACTCTGAAAACTTTACTGAGGACAGCAAAAGAAATATTAAGAAATTGTTAGGGATCCTTCCAAGGAGACCTTGGCCCCTTTGGGCAAAGTTAGTTACTTGTTTAGAAGTTCACCTGAGTGAGAAATAACAGCTGCTTTGTGGCTGCAGCGGATTATCAGCTTCCCTGTAGGGTGTTACCTAGAGCAAGGTTTGATTCTGCTGTGTATATAAAAGTCACTCAGTCACATCCAACTCCTTGTGACCCCATGGACTATAATACTACAGTGGGTAGCCCTTGCCTTCTCCAGGGGATCTTTCCAATCCAGGGATCAAACCCAGGTCTCCCATATTGCAGGCAGATTCTTTTCCAGCTGAGCCACAAGGGGAGCCTTGATTCCGCTGTAAATCAGATCTAATCATTCCATTATGAAGACCAGCAACCTCTAATAGAGAGATCAGTCCCGTAGCCCTTCCTTACATGGCCTTAAGTTTCTAGAATAGCTGTGGAGTGTCAGACAAACCACTTTTTACACAAAAGCAATGAGATGGGCTAAAGGGACAATTTGTTGGAAAACCTGAGTTAGAAATTGATGGCCAAGTTTTTTTTTTTTAGAAATGGCTGGTGGCTCAGACAGTAAAGCATAGGCCTGCAATGTGAGAGACCTGGGTTCAGTCCCTGGGTTGGGAAGATCCTCTAGAGGAGGAAATGGCAACCCACTCCAGTATTCTTGCCTGGAGAATCCCCATGGACAGAGTCTGGTGGGCTACAGTCCATAGCATCACATAGTTGGACATGACTGAGCGAGGAAGTGCACACACACACACACACACGCACACACACACACACACATGAACAACATACCTATCGAGGGTAAAAGAGAAAATAGTTTATAGTTTTACTACATTGGAAATAACAGACTTTGGAGCAGATCAAACCTAGATAAAAGTTCACAAGTGTGACACAGTTGCTCACTGATATAGGAAAAATATTATATAGCATCTTGAATTTTCTAGTTACACATAAAATTGTAGTAATAAAATTATTTTGAGGAAGATGTCTATCAGTCTGCCTGAAAGATTAATATTATAGGACTCAGTGCAGTTTGAGTACCCTCTAAAATTGAATTGTGGAATAATCAAATAATAAATAGTTTAACATGCTATAATAACACCAACCACTAGTAAAATTCATATTACATTTTTATAGTTTCAAATTTTTCATGTATGATAAACTAAAAGTTTGAAGAAGTACTTTCATCATTAGCTTGTTCTTTAGAAGGACTTCTTCAGGATCATTTTGACAAAGTTCTTTGATGACATTTTTGAGGAACTGATTAATTGAGATGCCTATCTTTTTAACCCACTTAACAAATAATCTTGAAATAATTATAGGTTCACAGGAAGTTGCAAAGATAGTATAGTGAGGTTCAGTGTAAACTTTATCCTGGCTCCTCCAATGGTTATCAGATCAGATCAGATCAGTCGCTCAGTCGTGTCCGACTCTTTGCGACCCCATGAATCGCAGCACGCCAGGCCTCCCTGTCCGTCACCAACACCCGGAGTTCACTCAGACTCACGTCCATCGGGTCAGTGAGGCCATCCAGCCATCTCATCCTCTGTCATCCCCTTCTCCTCCTGCCCTCAATCCCTCCCAGCATCAGAGTCTTTTCCAATGAGTCAACTCTTCGCATGAGGTGGCCAAAGTACTGGAGTTTCAGCTTTAGCATCATTCCTTCCAAAGAAATCCCAGGGATGATCTCCTTCAGAATAGACTGGTTGGATCTCCTTGCAGTCCAAGGGACTCTCAAGAGTCTTCTTCAACACCACAGTTCAAAAGCATCAATTCTTCAGTGCTCAGCCTTCTTCACAGTCCAAATCTCACATCCATACATGACCACAGAAAAAAACCATAGCCTTGACTAGACGAACCTTTGTTGGCAAAGTAATGTCTCTACTTTTGAATATGCTATCTAGGTTGGTCATAACTTTCCTTCCAAGGAGTAAGCGTCTTTTAATTTCATGGCTGCAGTCACCATCTGTAGTGATTTTGGAGCCCAGAAAAATAAAGTCTGACACTGTTTCCACTGTTTCCCCATCTATTGTCCATGAAGTGATGGGACCAGATGCCATGATCTCAGTTTTCTGAATGTTGAACTTTAAGCCAACTTTTTCACTCTCCTCTTTCACTTTCATCAAGAGGCTTTTTAGTTCCTCTTCACTTTCTGCCATAAGGGTGGTGTCATCTGCATATCTGAGGTTATTGATATTTCTCCTGGCAATCTTGATTCCAGCTTGTGTTTCTTCCAGTCCAGCGTTTCTCATGATGTACTCTGCATATAAGTTAAATAAGTAGGGTGACAATACACAGCCTTGAGGAGCTCCTTTTCCTATTTGGAACCAGTCTGTTGTTCCATGTCCAGTTCTAACTGTTTCTTCCTGACCTGCATACAGGTTTCTCAAGAGGCAGGTCAGGTGGTCTGGTATTCCCATCTCTTTCAGAATTTTCCACAGTTTATTGTGATCCACACCGTCAAAGGCTTTGGCATAGTCAAAAGCATCAAGTGTGCTTTCTGGCAAAGCAGAAATAGATGTTTTTCTGGAACTCTCTTGCTTTTTCCATGATCCAGCAGATGTTGGCAATTTGATCTCTGGTTCCTCTGTCTTTTCTAAAACCAGCTTGAACATCAGGAAGTCCACAGTTCACATATTGCTGAAGCCTGGCTTGGAGAATTTTGAGCATTACTTTACTAGCGTGTGAGATGAGTACAATTGTGCGGTAGTTTGAGCATTCTTTGGCATTGCCTTTCTTTGGGATTGAAATGAAAACTGACCTTTTCCAGTCCTATGGCCACTGCTGAGTTTTCCAAATTTGCTGGCATATTGAGTGCAGCACTTTCACAGCATCATCTTTCAGGATTTGAAATAGCTCAACTGGAATTCTGTCACCTCCATTCGCTTTGTTTGTAGTGATGCTTTCTAAGGCCCACTTGACTTCACATTCCAGGATGTCTGGCTCTAGGTCAGTGATCACACCATCGTGATTATCTGGGTCGTGAAGATCTTTTTTGTACAGTTCTTCTGTGTATTCTTGCCATCTCTTCTTAATATCTTCTGCTTCTGTTAGGTCCATACCATTTCTGTCCTTTATCGAGCCCATCTTTGCATGAAATGTTCCCTTGGTATCTCTGATTTTTTTGAAGCGATCCCTAGTCTTTCCCATTCTGTTGTTTTCCTCTATTTCTTTGCATTAATCCCTGAAGAAGGCTTTCTTATCTCTTCTTGCTATTCTTTGGAACTCTGCATTCAGATGCTTATATCTTTCCTTTTCTCCTTTGCTTTTGGCTTCTCTTCTTTTCACAGCTATTTGTAAGGCCTCCCCAGACAGCCATTTTGCTTTTTTGCATTTCTTTTCCATGGGAATGGTCTTGACCCCCGTCATGAACCTCCATCCATAGTTCATGAGGTACTCTATCTATCAGATCTAGGCCCTTAAATCTATTTCTCACTTCCACTGTATAATCATAAGGGATTTGATTTAGGTCATACCTGAATGGTCTAGTGGTTTTCCCTACTTTCTTCAATTTAAGTCTGAATTTGGCAATAAGGAGTTCATGGTCTGAGCCACAGTCAGCTCCCGGTCTTGTTTTTGCTGACTGTATAGAGCGTCTCCATCTTTGGCTGCAAAGAATATAATCAATCCGATTTTGGTGTTGACCATCTTACATAAATATAGTACAGTATCAAAACTAAGAAACTGATATTGGTACAATTGGCACATCTAGTTCTATGCCATTTTATTATATGTGCAGATTCATGTAATCACCACAGCAATCAAGATACATAGCCACTGCATCAGCATAAGTGTCTCCTCATGGTACCTCTTTATCTGTCAAATCCCACCCTTACTATCCTCAGTCCCTGGAAACCACACATATGTTTTCTATCTCTGTATTGTTATGATTTTAAAAATTCATGTCAATGGAATTATATAGTAGTTTGCAGCCTTTTGATATTGGCTTTTTTGCTCAACATAATATCTTGAGATACATACAAGTTGTTGTATATACCAATAATTCACTTGTTTTTATTCCTGAGTAGTATTCCATGGCAATAAAAATACCACCATTTGTTAAACCATTCACCCGCTGAGGGACATTTTGGTTGTTTCCAGTTTCTGGCTATTACAAATAAGGCTGGTATAAATAACTATCTACAAGTTTTTGTGTGGGTAAAAGTTTTTGCCTTCTGGATAAATATCTGAGTGCATCTGGTGGGTTGTAAGGCAAGAGCATGCTTTATATGTGTATGCATGTACGTGTCTATGAAACCTATTTTCCAGAGTGAAAATATCTTCCAGAATTACTGTCTCATTTTTACATCCTCACAAACAACATGTGAGAAATACAATTTTCCTGAAACCTTGCAAGTATTTGATATTATGGCTATTTTATTTTTATTTTTAGCCATTCTGATAGATGTATAGTACCAGCTCTTCATATTTTTAACTTAGCCTTTCCCTGAGGGTAATGTTATTCAATATCTTTTTATATAAGCTTATTTCCCATCTATACTTCTTTGGTAAAACATTTCTTCATGTCCTTTGATAATTTTGTAATTGGATTGTTTACTTTTGTTTTTCTGTTGAGTTTTGAATGCTCTTTAAATATTTTTAAATATGAGTCTTTCAGCAGATATAGGATTGGAAAATATTTTGCCCAGTATCTAGCTTTTTTTTTAATCCTTTCAATAAGATCTTTTATAGAGCAAAAGATTTAATTCTAATAAGTTCCAGTTTAACAATATTCATTTTTTATACAGATTGTGGATTTAATATCATTCATTTTCTGTCTTTTATTTAGTAAATTGATAACAAGGTCTTTATTGTTTGATACAGGATCAATCTCCATAAATTTTTCTAAGCAATGTTTATCACTACTTGTAAAATTACTGTTGTCTCTCAGTATTGGTAAACTGGCTTTAGGACTTGCTGTGGATACCCAAATCTGGGGATGTTTAAGTCCCATAGCTAATTATTCATATCTGTGGATTATGTATCTGCAGATTTAACCAACTGTAGATCACAAGTGTTGTACCCGATCTGTAGTTGGCTGAATCTGAGAATGCAGAATTAAAAATAGGCAAAGCTAACTGTTTACTAATTGTTTCAAGTTTCAGTTTTCATACTGCTAATAATAACCACAAACAGAAGAGCTCATGTTTTATCATCAGCCACATGGTAGGCCAATGATTTGTAATAAGCCTTGCAGGATAAGCAACAAGGTCCTCCTAGATAGCACAGTGAACTGTATTCAATAACCTGGGGTGAACCATAATGGAAAGGATACAAAAAAGAATGCATGTTTGTGTATAACTGAGTCACTTCGCTGTATACCAGAAACTAATACAATACTGCAAATTAACTATACTTCAATGAAAAATCAATTAAAATAATAGAATAATCTATATAATATTGCATTTGATATTGGCAGCCATTCTTTGGATTATGTACTATTATTTATTCCCAATATCAACACTGAGAGCTCAGAAGGTTTAAATAAACTAAATACATGTTTTAATCACAATGCTAAGATCATATCTAGTTTTGAGCTGATTTGTGCATACATTGTCTATGACAAAGTATAGCTCTATCTACTGCCCTGTTTCTCTATTTATTTTATTTACAACCTAAACACCTGAAAAATCCTTCGATTTGACAACAACACAGAGCTTCAGAGATTTTTGTCCTGCGAATTTATCTAAATCCACTGGTGTATTTATTCAAAACAAATGTTTTTTTTTTTCTTTTTAAATAAATAATTGGATACAGAGTCAGTTATGACTGGATTGCAATTCAATTCCCTTTGAAAAAATAAATATAATTGTCTGGCACACAGTTGAGTAGAAAGATAACTAAAAACATTCGGTTCCCTTTCTACAATATTGTGAAGGCTAGATTACTTTTTTTTTAGAAACAGTTTCTTAGTTTTTCTTTTTTTTAATAGAGAGATAATCTATCAATAAGGGTAATCATAATAATTAGTGGAATAATTAATTTCTTGTTTTTTCAATAAATTTTAAACATACTCAATTCTATTTAATTGTTTATGAGTTTTAACACAGAAAGGATATTTTAAATAGCTATAAAAAAGTAAAAAGAAATAAATTAAGTAAAACAAATTAACTTTCTTATTACCTAATTTTCCTAAAACTGGATGGAAATAATAAAATGATTAAATATTATTTTTAATGTCTACATAAGTATACTTCAAATGCTAATGCACACTAATTAACCAATTGTATGTTGATTGGACATCAGAAATTTTTTTAGTTTTTTTTTTTTTCCTACTCTACTGAAATTCCCACTATCTAGTCACCTAGTACCAAATTCACAGTCCTGAGTGGACGGGGGAGCCTGGTGGACCGCCGTCTATGGGCAGTCGGACACGACTGAAGCAGCTTAGCAGTAGCTGAATACAAATTCTCAATCTTCAGCATGAATCCATGTCTGATTTGTGACTGTATTTGACAAGGTAAAAGGAAACCTTTATATATTATTTATTGGTTTTCCTTAAAGCCTTGAAAATTACTAAAGCTCTAAGTACCTATCAATATTTTACTTGGGTCTTCTCCTGGGAAATGTGCAACTGATGAAGATCAATGCAAAAGACACTTTTCAGTTTTCCAAATTTTATCTTTCAGTATGCTTTTTGATGTGATATTTCACTAACAATTCTTCCCAATATGCCTTCTAATGATTGCTCATTCCTCATGTAGTCTGTACTTGCCCATCTTTGTTAGATAATTTACCAATTTATAATCACTTGATTAGAAAAATCACAGAACAGTATTTGTGATATTGCTGTCTCCTAATGAGTTTCCCCTTCTTAAGTGTCAGCTTGACTTCATGATTCTTAAAAAAAAAAAAAAACAAAAAAAACAGAACATGAAAGAAACAATAGGCCATCATTTCTAATGTGTGTGTACTTAGTGGCTCAGTCATGTCCAATTTTTTGCAACACTATGGACTGTACCTTGCCAGGCTCCTCTGTCCATGGGATTTCCCATATAAGAATACTGGAGTGGGTTGCCATTTCCTCCTCCAGGGGATCGTCCCAACCCAGGGATCAAATCCAAGTTTCTTGCATTGGCAGGCAAATTCTTTACCACTGAGCCATCTGGGAATTCCATCATTTATAATACTAGATTATAAAAGAGATTGTGGCATTTGGATGCTTTCTCACTTTCTCTCAAATCACAAGCTTCTGGAAGAAATCAGCTGTATATTCTGAGGCAGCCCAACAGAGATACAAGAATAAACTTAGAGTAGGGACATTTTGGGAGAAGGCAATGGACCCCACTCCAGTGTTCTTGCCTGAAGAATCCCAGGGACGGTGGAGCCTGATGGGCTGCGGTCTGTGCGATCACACAGAGTCATATACGACTGAAGCGACTTAGCAGCAGCAGCAGCAGGGACATTTTGAGACTTGCCAACCAACAGACTAGTGAGTGAGCTCTGAAGCAGAACCTATCTCAGTTAAGTCTTGAATTGACTTCAGTATTAGCTAATATCTTGATTAACATCTCTTGAGAGACCATAAGTAAGAACCATCCAGCTAGAACCAAAGTGGCTGCCGTGAGCGCAGACGGCGGCGAGTCATTCGGTCGCGTCTGACTCTGTTGCCACCCCATAGACTGTTAGCGCTCCAGCCTCCTCTGTCCATGGGATTTCCCAGGTACCTTGCTTTTCTGTCAAGAATTGACAGTGTCGGAGTGAAAGGATGCTACCTGTGCACACACTGTAGAACTTTTGAAGACGGTAGAATAGCGTTCAATTCTGCAGGGAGCACCTGTGGATCAAGCTACGGTGGAAGATGTTTCATAAAGGAAAAAAGCACCACAGCAGTAGCAGTTCCCAGAGCAGTGAAATCAGTACCAAGAACAAGTTGGTAGACTCCAACCTTGGGGGGCTGTCACGGTCTGGCACCGTGGCAAGCCTCAACACCTATTCCAGCAAGAACACAGGACAAAGCAACAATTCAGACACCTGTGCAGAATTTCGAATAGAGTATGTTGGTACCATTGAGAAACTGAAACTTTCGGAGGGGAAAAGTTCGAAGGACCACTGGACCTGATAAATTATATAGTTATTGCCCAGCAAGATGGAAAGTTGTCCTTTGTTCCTCTGGAGGAAGAATTTATTATGGGAGTTTCCAAGTATGGTATAAAGGCATCCACATCAGATCAATACGGTGTTCCGCATCGGCTCGCTCTGTATTTAATCATCTGGATGGTGTGTTTCCACGATGGTCTCGAGGCAGGAAAAGAGCTTTCTGGCTCTGAAGACCACATATGCAAGCAACCAAGAATACAGTCTGTGGGTTTACCAGTGCAACAGCCTGGAACAAGCACAAGTAATCTGCAAAGTTTTACCAACTGCTTTCGACTCTGTATTGACATCTGAGAAAACTTGAATTCTGAAATTAAGGGGGAAGTAAGCTTCATGTGCAAGTTCAGCCATTTTCTCAATAGTTCTGTATCCAATCTGCAGTGATGAACTTTTAGGAAATATGAACGATCCTTTGCTTTTGATTTTCTGAAGAAAATGCAATGTATAAAATGTCAGTCATTTGTTTTTTTTTAATTAAAATGTGTCTTATTAAACAGTGGAAACAAACAAACAAAAAGAACCATCCAGCTAAACTATTCTCAGATACCTGACCCACTGTAACTGTGAGATAAGAAATGTGCTATGTTCATTTTCAAAGTTTGAGCTTTTTAATATGGTAATAAATATAATGCAGTGTGGGTTTGAACTGTGGTGTTGGAGAAGACTCTTGAGAGTCCCTTGGACTGCAAGGAGATAAGACCAGTCAATCCTAAAGGAAATCAGTCTTGAATATTCATTGATAGGACTGATGCTGAAGCTGAAGCTCCAATACTTTGGCCATCTGATGTGAAGAACTGACTCACTGGAAAAGACCTTGATGCTGGGAAAGATTGAAGGCAGGAGGACAAGGGGGTGACAGAGGATGAGATGGTTGGATGGCATCACGATTCAATGGACATGAATTTGAGCAAGCTCAGGGAGTTAGTGATGAACAGGGAAGTCTGGTGTGCTGCAGTCCATGGGATCCCAAAGAGTTGGACATGACTGAGTGACCATACTGACCTGAATAAATATAATACTCAAAAATACATATTAAATAAATAAAGGAATAAATGTATAAATGAATGAATGCCAGGACTTTGAGTTCTATATCTATATCTGATTCTGACATCTATTACATGAGAAAAAGAATTCATTAAAGAGAACTGCAAATAATTAGGGTGTCTAACATTTATGATTGAACTGTCTACAAATGTAGAAATATTTGGGCTTCCGGGGTGGTGCTAGTGATAAAGAACCTGCCTGTCAGTGCAGGAGATGGAAGAGATGCAGTTTCAATCCCTGGGTTGGGAAGATGCCCTGGAGAAGGGTATGGCAACCCACTTCAGTATTCATGCCTAGAGAATATCATGGATAGAGGAGCCTAGTAGGCTATGATCCATAGGGCTGCAAAGAGTTGGACATGACTGAAGCAATTTAGCAAGTATGGGTAGCATATGTGCTAAGTTGTAGTAATTACCCAGAAAATTGGATAGGTTTTAAAACAAGAAAAGGTTTTAAGCAGAAATTATTTTAAATAGGTTTTTCAAGGAAGGGTTTCAAACTCAGACACCCTCTCATCTATCCAGGATGGCTTAAGCCTGATGCCTTAGGGCTGAATTAGATGAGGTGCCTCTCACTCTTTGATATTATGATAATTAGTACTTACTGAGCCCCCATGGGGTATATGTCCCTTTCTGGGTGATATTTGAAAGCTAGTTTAGTCATGATCTTTTTTATTTGATAAAGAGAATGCTCCATACATATTAATTACAAAAATCTTTCCAACTCATTAAATTTGTGACCTCTTTGGTTTTTTGAAATTATAGCACAAATTGTCTGCACAATTCATTTGACAATAACACATGTACTGGCTTGTGACATTTCTTGAATTGTTATTTTATTGATGTTTAGTTCTTCATGTAAGGAAACCTTTCTGGCTCATTATTTCATAACGTGCATCTCTACATTTTTAACCATACCAAGACACACAGTCAAGCTTATAGGTAGTTAATTCTAAATATTTGATACAATGATCATATAGAAAATACAACCTTGTTATCACATTTTAGCTGTGATGTATACCTGTGCAATATAATTTTGAAGCCCAGGTCTCCCATTTGTATGTACTCTGCCTTTTTCTTTCTCTTGTACCCATCTAGAGATGTCTCGGAGAAGGCAATGGCACCCCACTCCAGTACTCTTGCCTGGAAAATCCCATGGACGGAAGGGCCTGGTGGGCTGCAGTCCATGGGGTCGAGAAGAGTCGGACACGACTGAGCGACTTCACTTTCACTTCTCAGTTTCAAGCATTGGAGAAGGAAATGGCAACCCACTCCAGTGTTCTTGCCTGGAGAATCCCAGGGACGGGGGAGCCTGGTGGGCTGCCATCTATGGGGTCGCACAGAGTCGGACACAACTGAAGCGACTTAGCAGCAGCAGCAGCAGCAGCAGAGATATCTAGGGCACTTTTTACTCCTGAAGGATTTTGAATCATGGTTTATTGTCACAATTCTCCATAATTTTAATAAACAAGTTGTTGAGGAAATACAACAAAAGTGTTTGTTGCTTAGTCGTGTCCGACTCTTTGTGAACCCATGGACTGGAACCAGCCAGGCTCTTCCAGAACACTGGGGTGAATTGCTATTTCCTTCTCCAGGGGATCTTCCTGACTTAGGGATCGAATATGGGTCTCCTGCATTACAGGCAGACTCTTTACCGTCTGAGCCACCAGGAACTATGGGGTACAAGAGTAGTAGAAATAAAAAGTTTTACTACTGAATAAGTATTAAACCAGAATGTGATGTATATTACTGGCAATCTGCTAAGAGATTGCAAGGACAGAAAGACATCTCATTCTTTAAATAGCCAAACAGGTAAAGCCCATTATTTACTTGTTTTCAAGATAGCCAATAACTTGTCCTCCAATAAGGAAACTGAGCAGCACTATTTTCAAATACAATTTATCCCAAATTCATTTGGTAATTACTATTGGTGTTAACTGACTTTATCAAGAGGAAAAACAAAGTTATTGTATCTTTATGACAGGATATACTTTTACAACATGGAGCAAGACATCCATTAAAGTTAGGCTTCTACCCTCCCACAGATGTTTAGGTCCTTGATAAAGGCATCCCTGAGTCATATAACTGGGAAGAGGCTTGTCCAGTTTCTTAAAAGATTTATATACAGTCCAAAGAGACAGAGAAAGAACTTAAAAGTTTTACAAAGTAACTAGTATAGGGAGATGGAAGACTTGTCTTCTCTTATTTTCAACAGGGAGACTTAAGCTTCTTATGTTTAATCATTATTTATACTTACCATGCAGATAATCTTTTCAACACCTAGGATTCTCTCAATATGTCCAACTACCCCATCTATCTACTCCTGAAGCTATTGCTTAAATCTCATACATAACAAACTATAAGAAAGTGAAAGTGAAGTCAGTTGTGTCTGACTCTTTGGGACCCCATGGACTGTAGCTTACCAGGCTCCTCTGTCTATGGAATTTTCCAGGCATGAGTGCTGGAATGGGTTGCCATTTCCTTCTCCAAGCAATCTTCCTGACCCAGGGATCGAACCTAGGTCTCCCACATTGCAGGCAGACGCTTTACCATCTGAGCCACCAGGGAAGCCACCACCAAACTATAAACCTTTTGTTATTTCAATATGAAGCACTCCTTTCCCCAAAAATCACATTTGATTTTCCAACCCACTCCCTCAGAGTACTTCAGTTGTAAAGCATCTTTCTGTCCACCTGGACCTACAATCCATTGATCTTATATTTCCCCATTTTCCATTCCCATTATAACCATACCTTCCTGATTATCAAGCTCTGATTCCATGGCTTTTCATTAAAATCATTCCAATGCATATATTCTTAATTCTTTTAATCTCCCTCTTCCACAGAGATGGAGGTCAGCACTGTGGAAGTCCAGCTTTTTGTTCTCCTCCTCACATACAAACAAGGCAGTCGACTGTGACAGGAGAGAAACACATGTTGACTGGTCTCACTTTATGACTATCCTTCACAAAGGAATCTTGATACTGCCTAAATTCTACTACATATGTCTAATCCAGTCAATCTCCTTTCCTCAGCAACCACTTCATCTTTTCTTTTCTCTCTTTCAAGCACTTTTTCAATCTTCTTTTTTTTGTTTGTTTGTTTCACTAAGGAAATGGAAGTGATCATCAGAAAACTGCTGTATGTTCCCACATCTGCCTACTAACTTGTATCTGTACAAATGTATTAAGGTTCCTTTGAGGTTGATGGTCATAAAATTATTTAAAAAACAGAGCAATATCCCCCTAAACCCCCACAAAAAAACTATGCACCTCTCTCTAAGCCACCTTCCCTTGAGCTCCTCTCCTAATTTTTGACTTCTAGTAAGTTAAATATTTTGAGTTATCTATTTTTGTTTTCTCCTGTTCCTCTAATCTTTTCATTCCCAAATAAATCACCAATATTTTTTCTTCCTATCATTCCAAACAGTTCTTGTCAAGGTTATTAATGATCTCAGATCAGTTCAGTTCAGTTGCTCAGTCATGTCCAACTCTTTGCGACCCCATGAACCAAAGCACACCAAGCCTCCCTGTCCATCACCAACTCCCTGAGTTTACCCAAACTCATGTCCATTGAGTCAGTGATGCCAGCCAGCCATCTCATCCTCTGTCATCCCCTTTTCCTCCTGCCCTCAATCTTTCCCAACATCAGGGTCTTTTCCAATGAGTCATTTATTCGCATCAGGTGGCCAAAATATGGAGCTTCAGCTTCAACATAAGTCCTTCCAATGAACACCCAGGACTGATTTCCATTAGGATGGACTGGTTGGCTCTCCTTGCAGTCCAAGGGACTCTCAAGAGTCTTCTCCAATACCACAGTTCAAAAATATCAATTCTTCTGTGCTCAGCTTTCTTTATAGTCCAACTCTCACATCCATACACAACTAATTAAAAAAACATAGCCTTGACTAGATGGACCTTTGTTGACAAAGTAATGTCTCTGCTTTTTAATATTCTGTCTAGATTGGTCATAACTCTCACTTAATCTTTACTGATAGTCTTCAGAATGATCTCTGTAGTTCTTTCTTTGATTAAAATCTACCAATGTCCTGCTAGCCCATTCAAAATAAATGCAAAAAAACTTCACAATGACCTAAACGGCTTAGCATGATATAAATTATCTTGGACTCCTCATTCACATACACATTGACCAGAATCCTGACATTTTTTTCCTCTACCTTCACTCTCTGCTCTTCTCTCACTCTTCATTCCAGACACAGTGACTTTCTTGAATTTTTTTTCCCCTCACACATACTGATTAAGCTCCTGTGTCAGGATTTCTGCATTTGCTATCTTTTCTGCCTAGAGTGTATATAAAAATATATCTTATTCATTGGGCTTCCCTTGTGGTTCAGTCAGTAAGAAATCTGTCTCAAGTTCAGGAGACCCAAGTTCAATCCATGGGTCAGGAAGATCCCCTGGAGAAGGAAATGGCAACCCACTCCAGTATTCTTGCCTGGGGAATTCCATGGGCAGAGGAGCCTGGTGGACTACAGTCCACGGGGTTGCCCAAAGTCAAACACAATTCAGTTCAGTCAGTTGCTCAGTCGTGTCCGACTCTTTACGACCCTATGAATCGCAGCACACCAGGCCTTCCTGCCCATCACCAACTCCCGGAGTTCACTCAAACTCACATCTATCGAGTCAGTGATTTCATCCAGTCATCTCATCCTCTGTTGTCCCCTTTTCCTCCTGCCCCCAATCCCTCCCATCATCAGAGTCTTATCCAATGAGTCAACTCTTCGCATGAGGGGGCCAAAGTACTGGAGTTTTAGCTTTAGCATCATTCCTTCCAAAGAACACCCAGGACCGATCTCCTTTAGAATGGACTGGTTGAATCTCCTTGCAGTCGAAGGGACTCTCAAGAGTCTTCTCCAACAGGAAAGTTCAAAAGCATCAATTCTTCAGTGCTCAGCTCTCTTCACAGTCCAACTCTCGCATCCATACATGACCACTGGAAAAACCATAGCCTTGACTGGATGAACTTTTGTTGACACAGTAATGTCTCTGCTTTTGAATATGCTGTCTAGGTTGGTCATAACTTTTCTTCCAAGGAGTAAGCATCTTTTAATTTCATGGCTGCAGTCACCATCTGCAGTGATTTTGGAGCCCAAAAAGGTAAAGTCTGACACTGTTTCCACTGTTTCCCCATCTATTTCCATGAAGTGATGGGACCAGATGCCCTGATCTTCATTTTCTGAATGTTGAGCTTGAAGCCAATTTTTTCATTCTCCTCTTTCACCTTCATCAAGAGGCTTTTGAGTTCCTCTTCACTTTCTGCCATAAGGGTGGTGTCACCTGCATATGTGAGGTTATTGATATTTCTCCCGGAAATCTTGATTCCAGCTTGTGTTTCTTCCAGCCCAGCGTTTCTCATGATGTACTCTGCATATAAGTTAAATAAGCAGGGTGACAATATACAGCCTTGACGTACTCCCTTTCCTATTTGGAACCAGTCTGTTGTTTCATGTCCAGTTCTAACTGTTGCTTCCTGACCTGCATACAGGTTTCTCAAGAGGCAGGTCAGGTGGTCTGGGATTCCCATCTCTTTCAGAATTTTCCACAGTTCACTGTGATCCACACAGTCAAAGTCTTTGGTATAGTCAACTTAGCAACCAAACCACCACTACCTTATTCATTACAAGTTTTTAAGAACTCTGCTTAAATTTGAAATCTTCGCATCTTCTTTAATACCTTAAATAAAAACAGTGATCTTCTTTTTTCTCTATCCTGGTATTCCTGCTGCCCTTTATCATGTATCAGCACCACCTGATATATTTCCTCACATGTCTCCTGCCACCAGGTACCCACATGAAATTACAAGTACTGTAGGAGAGAGATGCTGCTTTTTTTTTACTCTGCTTTGTCTTTCTAAAAACACTTTCCAGAATAGAGTGGGTACTCAACAGTTGTTTGATGAGTTGATGATAAATAATTTATGATTATACTTTTTACTCTACACTATATATTTTTTTCTTCCTTAACAATAGAGTAATACATAACTATTATTTTTAGGAATATCTAGACTCCTTCATGTTAAGAGGGAAACATTTGTTTATCAACCACTCACTTAGAACACTGTTGCCCATAACCATCTTCAAGAAAAAGAAATGCAAAAAGGAAAATGGTTGTCTGAGGAGGCCTTACAAATAGCTGTGAAAAGAAGAGAAGCCAAAGACAAAGGAGAAAAGGAAAGACATACCCATCTGAATGCAGAGTTCCCGAGAATAGCAAAGAGAGATAAGAAAGTCTTCGTAAGGAAGTGAACAATGCAAAGAAATAGTGGGGAACAATAGAATGGGAAAGACTAAAGATCTCTTCAAGATTAGAGATATCAAGGGAACATTTCATGACAAGATGGGCACAATAAAGGACAAAAATGATATGGACCTCACAGAAGCAGAAGATATTGAGAAGAGGTGGCAAGAATACACAGAACTATTCAAAAAAGATCTTAATGACCTGGATAACCACGGTGGTGTGATCACTCACTGAGAGCCAGACATCCTGGAATGTGAAGTCAAATGGGCCTTAGGAAGCATCACTATGAACAAAGCTATTGGAGGTCAGGGAATTCTTGCTGAGCTATTTCAAATCCTAAAAGATGTTGCTCTTAAAGTGCTGCACTCAATGTATCAGCAAATTCGGAAAATTCAGCAGTGTCCTTAGAACTGGAAAAGTTCAGTTTTCATTTCAATATCAAAGAACAGCAATGCCAAAGAAAAATTCAAACTACTACACAATTCCACTCATTTCACATGCTAGCAAGGTCATGCTCAAAATTCTCCAAGCCAGGCTTCAATAGTACATGAACTGAGAACTTCCAGATATTCAAGCTGGATTTAGAAAAGGCAGAGGACCCAGAGATCAAATTGCCTGTATCAGTTGGATCACAGAAAAAGTCAGAGAGTTCCAGAAAATCATCCACTTCTGCTTCATTGACTATGCTGAAGTCTTTAATTGTGTGGATCACAACAAACTGGAAAATTCTTAAACAGATGGGAATACCAGACCACCTGACCTGCCTCTTGAGAAATCTGTATGTAGTTCAAGAAGTAACTGTTAAAACCGAACATGGAACAACAGACTGTTTCCAAATCAGGAAAGGAGTGTGTCAAGGCCGTATATTGTCACCCTTTTTATTTAACTTATATGCAGAGTAGATCATGTGAAATGCTAGGTTGGATGTGTCACATGGTGGAATCAAGATTGCTGGGAGAAATATCAACAGCCTAAGATATGCAGATGACACTATCTTTAAAGCAGAAAGCAAAGAGGAACAAAAGAGCTTCTTGATAAAAGGGAAAGAAGAGAATAAAAAAGCTGGCATAAAACTCAACATTCAAAAAACTAAGATCATGGGATCTGGTCCCCTAACTTCATGGTGTATAGATGGGGAAAATGTTGAAACAGTGACAGATTTTATTTTCTTGGGCTCCAAAATCACTGTGGATGGTGACAGCAGCAATGAAATTAAAAGATACTTGCTCCTTGGAAAGAAATGTATGGCAAACCTAGACAGCATATTAGAAAGCAGAGACGTTACTTTACCAACAAATGTCCATGTAATCAGAGCTATGTTTTCTCTAGTAGTCACATATGGATGTGAGACCATATGGACTTTATGGACCATAAAGAAGGTTGAGCACCAAAGAATTGATGCTTTTAAACTATAGTGCTTGAGAAGACTCCTAAGAGTCCCATGGACACCAAGGAGAACAAACCAATCAATCTTAAGGGAAATCAACTCTGAATCTTCATTGGAAGGATGATGCTGAAGCTGAAGCTCCAATATTTTGGTCACCTGACCCAAAGAGCCAACTCATTGGAAAAGGCTCTGATGATGCAAAAGATTGAAGGCAGGAGAAGGGGATGACAGAGTACAGGATAGTTGGATGGGATCACTGACTCAATGGACATGAGCTTGGACAAGCTCCAGGAGATAGTGAAGGCAGGGAAGCCTGGCATACTGCAGTCCATGGGGTCACAAGGAGTTGGACATGACTAAACAACAGCAATATCACTTAGACTACATAAACTCATTGAAGGCGATTATTACCATATATTTTTCATATGTCTCACCTTATCTGCCACTGTTTTTACTTAATATATGCTCAGCAGAGTATGGTCATTGTGGTTTTAATTGCCTAGTTAATTTCTTTCCTTAATTTTGTGAGAATATACCTAGGAAATTAGCTGATCATTCCTTATATTGTCACTTTTCTGTACTTCCTATAAGTTAAGTACTCTAATGGCTCTATCAAGTTATTTTTATGTTAATTAGTGTCTCCTCTAATAGGTCTCACTCTTTCTTTCCTCTTCAAAATTATACCTCCTATTATTTTTCAATATTCTTATTGGAATTTAGTCAAGTTACTCTCCTCTATGTCTATGTGCCACGTCTGCCAACTCCACTGCTTTGCTGTTCCCACAGCTTCAGAATTAATCTATCCTTTGTACTTGCCCAGGTTTCTCTGTATCTTTCAAGGTCTAAGCTAACTTCAAATATTTTTGTGATTATAGTAGTCTACATTCTTTCTAGTCTTCTTCAAACATTAAATTACTCTTAGTATGCCTATAGTAATAGTATTTGTCTTTGTTTTTTCCTGTAATTGTTGAATTATATGTTTAAATGTTGACTCTCCAAATTAAGCATCACCATGTTCTACTTTTCCATTTGACCTAGTATCATGCTAAAAACATGGTGAGAACTTAATAACTTGTCCAAGTTATCATTAAAATGCTCTAGCTAAATTATAATAATTGGCTGAATGGTAAGTCAAAATGAATCATATTCCATTAATATATAAGGTAATTTCAGTTGAGACTTTGTGAGTCAAAATTTTATCTAGAGGGACAAATAGGGGGGAAAGGGGGAATTCAATTTCCTTCTCTTCCAAATTAAGTCAGATACTTTCCCAATAAAAACTGGTAAACATCATGTGACATTTACTTAGTAATCCAATCCTTTATATAAGCAAAAAAACAACAACAAAAAATTATACTTGGAAAAAAAGTTAAGTATTACTGGGATTCGGTTTTATGAGGAATATGGAGAATTTCTCTATTTTTTTCTCATGAAGGAAAGAAAGAATGTTCCTTCCCAAACCTAGTTGTTGGAAACTTGAAGAAATTTATAAAATGGAGAGACAAATATTTTGTGCAAAACTTCGTAGCCCAAGCCTAGTGTGGCAGTGAGAGTAAGGCATGATAAAAGTATCTGAAGGAGCTTAACATTGAATCTGGGGTTTGGGGATAAACATAACTGGTGTGTACTTGCCCTGAGGATTATGAATTTGAGAGATAATATAGAACTTCTAGTGATGGCTGTTTGAGGATAAAAGATAATGGAGAAAGCATGCACTCCCATTTTTTAGCATGGCAATGTAGATGAATGAGTTTCCCACAGGCAGTCAGAGACAGCAGTCTTTACCTGAGATTGGGTCCTAGAGAAGTGAGAGGAATCAGGAGCCAGGCTTAAGGAGAATTATAGGAAACCAGATAAAGAGTGTAGCATACATGTTGGGGATTTTTTTGAGTGCAGAAGTCCCCATGGAGACTTTTGAAGAACAATTACCTAAACCTCATTAAAAAAAGACACATTTAAATGAACACTAAAAAAAAAAATAGCATTAAAACTCAGCCACTGATATTTGAGAGGCAGATTCATAAGGGAAGAAACTAAGAAAATATTATTTTGAGTAAGTAGTTTTCATTTACTGTGCCAGTTTTGATCATTTTGATTGATATATATATATATATATATATATATATATATATATATATATACACATACAAATTTGCCTGGTGCAAAGTAATTTTTAACACAGCTTGAAAACAATTGGAGTCAACCTTTTATTTAAGAAAATGTTGATGCAAGACTATGACACATATATAGTTTAAAAAAATATTCTGTAAGTATAGAATATTAGAAAGTAGAAAATAACCTTTTATAATATATACACTCAAACAATGTTTATATATAATCATTTATTTTTTATTTCTAAGAGGAAAGGATAGATACTAAATTCTAAAGAAAGAAAAAACACAAAAAGTTGATTATTGATGTAACTTCACTTTAGTAATAATGCAATTTTATGGCCACAGGACTGGAAAAGGTCAGTTTTCATCCCAATCCCAAAGAAAGGCAATGCCAAAAGATGTTCAAAATACAAGACAATTGTGCTTATTTCACATATTAGGAAGGCAATGCTCAAAATCCTTCAAGCTAGACTTCAACAATACATAAACCAAGAATTTCTAGGTATATAAGCCAGATTTAGAAAAGGCAGAGGAACCAGAGATCAAACTGCCAACATCTTTTGGATCATAAAAAAAAGCAAGAAAATTTCAGAAGAAAACATCAGGTTTTGCTTCATTAAGTAAGCTAAGATCTTAAGCTTTGACTGTGTGGATCACAACAAACTGTGGAAAATTCTTAAAGAGATGGGAATACCAGACCATGTTACCTGCCTCCTGGGAAATCTGTATGTAGGACAAGAAACAAAAGTTAGAACTGGACATGGAACAATGGACTGGTTCAAAATTGGGAAAGGAAGTGTGTCAAGGCTGCTTATTTAACTTCTACTCAGAGTATATCGTGTGAAATGCTGGGCTGGATGAATCACAAGCTGGAATCAAGACTGCTGGGAGAAATATCAACAACCTCAGATATGCAGATGATACCATTCATGAAGTTGAAAGAGGAGAGTGCAAAAGTTGGCTTAAACTCGACATTCAGAAAACTATGATTATGGCATCAGTCTTATCACTTCATGGCAAATAGATGGGGGAAATGTGGAAACAGTGATAGATTTTATTTTCCTGGGTTCAAAAATCACTGTGGATGGTGACTGAAACCATAAAATCAAAAGATGCTTGCTTCTTGGAAGGAAAACTATGACAAATCTAGACAGCATATCAAAAAACAGAGACATCACTTTGTCAACGAATGTCTATATAATCAAAGCTATGATTTTCCCAGTAGTCATGTATGGATGTGAGAGTTGAGACATAAAGAAGGCTGAGTTGCCAAACAATTGATGCTTTCAAACTGTGGTGCTAGAGAAGACTCTTGAGAATCCCTTGGACTGCAAGAAGACCAAACCAGTCAACCCTAAAGAAAATCAACCCTGAATAACCACTGAAAGGACTGATGCTGAAGCTGGAGCTCCAATATTTTGGTCACCTGATGCAAAAAATCGACTCATTGAAAAGGACCCTGATGCTGGGAATGATTGAGGGCAGGAAGAGAAAGGGGCGACAGAGGATGAGATGGTTAGATGGCATCACTGACTCAAAGGACATGAGTTTGAGTACACTCTGGGAGATAGCAGAGGACAGGGAATCCTGGTGTGCTGCAGTCCTTGGGGTCACAAAGATTCAGACACAACTTAGCAACTGAACGAGAACAACAACTATTTTATGTTAAATATAGTGATCCTAAAATAATACTATGATTTTATAATAAAATGTAATAAAACATAAATG
This sequence comes from Bos javanicus, assembly GCF_032452875.1. Lineage (NCBI taxonomy): Eukaryota > Metazoa > Chordata > Mammalia > Artiodactyla > Bovidae > Bos > Bos javanicus. The sequence goes on from NC_083870.1 coordinate 41,317,898, forward strand.
GTTGGTTGTATTTAAACTGAATAATAAATTATATTTAATTTAATAATCGGTTTATTAATCTCTCAAATATAAACTGCTTATGTGTGTTTGAGTAGTTTGGTTAATTTCAGAGTGTTATTATTGACACTGATTAAACTGGAATATACTCTATCCAAGATTTTACCAAGAATGGGGGGAAAATAAGTTTCAAAGGAGAACATGAACAGAAAAAACTCATTTTCCCTATTATCACATATGGCCTCATTAAAAAAATAAGACAGAAAAGAAAAGTCATTATTAAGTGACTCTTTCACCTCGACAATGAATAGTGAATCCTATCATTTACATTCTTAGCTATCCTTGAATGCTTTCACCTTGATAATTTCATTTTATTTGCTGAAACTAAAATGTGTAAGCCCAAGGAAACCAAAGAATAACATTTTCTGTTGGCTGCCATTCTTTCCAGACTGATTCAATCTGTAGCTGACTGCTTCAGGATGAGTTTCATTATCACCTTTAAGCAATTAATTGATTTCTTCATGCCCACTCTTCTTTCAAAGTACAAAGAAGATTTCACTTTTTGTCACATCCTCCCTCTAAAGAGGTAATATACGTTTCAGAGATGTTTTGTCTGCACAAGGATGCATTGTCCCCTGGCTATTTTCCCAGTCTCATACCATACATAAGAATGAGAATCATACTATTGCTCCTGATCTACTTTGATCCAAAATGGTATTGGCTATAATTTAGAAAGTCAGCCAAATACAGTGCTGATATTCCTATCATGGTCTGTCATTGCCTTGTTTAAGATCAAGGGTTGCTGTAATACCTAAATTAGCTATTTTGCTTCTGTCATCACTATACCACTTGGCTCCAAGCAGAGTTTTTGGAATATAGTAATTTAAATCTCTTTCTCTCTCATGTTTCACTACAGTGTGTAACTGCAAAGATTCTATACATTATTACACAGGCCATTTGTATGTTCCTATGTAGTCTCTGGGCTCCCCTCATAGCTCAGTCGGTAAAGAATCTGCCTGCAATGCAGGAGACCTTGGTTCGATTCTTGGGTTGGGAAGATCCCCTGGAGAAGGAAATTGCTATCCACTCCAGTATTTTTGCCTGGAAAATCCCATGGACAGAGAAGCCTGGCGAGCTACAGTGCATGGGGTTGCAAGAGTCGGACACAACTTAGAGACTAAACCACCACCACCACCATGTAGTCTCTACTGGGGTGCAAAATTAAGAGCTTTATGTAAAAAAATCTTACTGCCATGATTCTACATTTTCATCAGGGATATGGGCAGAGTCCTCATTGCCAATTCCATGTTATATATTTTCCTAAGAACTAAGCAACGTGTGTCAGTTCAAGCCAAAAATAAACTGCTAGCTGATTTTTTGAAAGAATTTAAACTGACCAAATAAATTCTTTTTCAGAGAAGAAGCTTATCTCTGTCTAGATGGAAAAAAAAAAAATAAGAAGAAGAAATGACAGCAATGCAAGAATGACTGCACATGACCAAATGGGGCAAAAGTTGAATGGGAACACCGAACTGGAAAATAATTCTGACAAGTTTTCATCAATACTGACTCAATCCTGTGGATCCTCTAAGTCTCTGAACAAGTATACCAATGTCAAAATGTTTAAGTGTTTCAAAAAAGCAAGGGAGGGGCTCATTATGATGATTTTTCCCTACTCACGTTTAGTGTTCTGTTTATTTAATGAAAACTTGCTAATATACCTATAGACTTAGATTTCTTTCTCAAAAGCAGTGGGAAGCAAATGTTTATTATTTGGAAAATAGATGAGGAACTTGAAGTCTGTGGTTTAATTTTGAATGCAGTTTTTTAGAGGGATTAGTGCATGAGAGGACCTGCGATAATAGGCTGTGAGTAGGAAAACTTAAGAATCATTATTACCCAGCACAGAAGCTCTAGATAGTATGCATATAAGCTTGATTAAATTAGATACTATTAGGGAAAATGGACAGAATATCATACCTATCTTTCTGATCTGAAGTTTATAGCAGGCTAGGACCTCCAGACTCCAGGAGTAAGCAAGGAGCAGAATAAGTTAAGTCACAGGCTAGATTCTTGAAAAGGGGTAATATTTCAGTACTTGAGAGTGTGGTCTAAGATACAGGTGATAGGAAATCACATCTTACTCACCTTTGCTTCCTGGTGCCTAGCACAAAGCAGATACTCAGAAAACAGCTCACAGGAAAAAAAAAAATCCAGCTTCGATTTATTATTAACAACTTTAGTAAGACTCATTCTATCATGTAGACTAAAAATACTAATGGTCATATTTTATTGGTCATTTCAAGAGCTAACAGGGATAATAAATATCAGTGCATTTAAATTCTAAGGCTTAGAAGATTCATAAAGGCTTATATATTTGAAAGATTTCTTCAGCAAATATATTGAAGGTTAATAATGACTTTTTATATCAATAACAGAAAAAACTGTAAAAAAAAAAAAAAGCACAAATATATGTATATTAAACAATACCTTTCTAAATAAAAAACCAATTACTGAAGAAATAACAAGGAAAATAAAAAATACCTAGAAACAAATGACAAGGAGAAATGATGATTGAAAAATTATGGGGTGCAGCAAAAGCAGTTCTAAAGGGGAAGTTTATAGCAATACAATTCTACCTCAAAGAACAAGAAAAGCATTGAATAGACAACCTAAGCTTACACCTAAAGAAACTGCAAAAAGAAGAATGAAGGAAAAAAAAAACAACAAGGTTAGTAGAAGGAAAAAAATAATAAAGATCAGAGCAGAAATACAGAAATAAATGAAAAAGAAATGAAGGAAGCAATGAAAGTGAAAGTTGCTCGGTCGTGTCTGACTCTCTGTGACCCCATGGTCTATACAGTACAAGGAAATATTAGAGCTGTGGAAAATCCCATGGATGGAGGAGCCTAGTAGGCTGCAGTCCATGGGGTCCCTAAGAGTCGGACATGACTGAACAACTTCACATTCACTTTTCACTTTCATGCAGTGGAGAAGGAAATGGCAACCCACTCCAGTGTTCTTGCCTGGAGAATCCCAGGGATGGGGGAGCCTGGTGGGCTGCCGTCTACGGGGTCACACAGAGTCGGACACGACTGAAGTGACTTAGCAGCATACGGAAAACTATAAAACACTAATGAAAAAATGCAAGATGACACAAACAGATGTTCTTGGATTGGAATAATCAATATTGTGAAAATGACTGTACTAACCAAAGCAATCTATAGATTCAATGTAATCCCTATCAGAATACCAATGGCATTTTTCACAAAACTAGAACAAAACATTTCACAATTTGTATGGAAACACAAAAGCCCCTGAGTCATCAAAGCAATATTGAGAAAGAAAAATGGAGCTGGAGGAATCAACCTTCATGACTTCAGATTATACTACAAAGTCACAGACATCAAGACAGTATGGTACTGGCACAATACCTAACATGTAGACCAATGAAACAAGATAGAAAGTCCAGAAATAAACCCACACACCTATGGACACCTTATCTTTGACAAAGAAGGCAAGAATACACAATGAAGAAAAGACAGTCTCTTCAATAAATGGTGCTAGGAAACCGAACAGATACATGTAACAGAATGAAATTAGAACACTTCCTGCCACCATACACAAAAATAAACTCAAATGGATCAAAGATCTAAATGTAAAACCAGAAACTGTAAAACTCTTAAGGAAAAAATAAGCAGAACATTCTGTGACATAAATCACAGCAAGATCATCTATGATCCCTTCTGAAGTGATGGAAATAAAAACAAAAATAAACAAATGGGACCTAAATAAACCTAAAAGCTTGCACAGCAAAGGAAACCACAAACAGGATGAAAAGTCAGTCCTCAGAATGGGAGAAAATAACTGCAAATGAAGCAATTGACAAAGGATTAATCCAAAAAATATACAAGGAGTTCAATAGCAGAAAATCAAACAATCCAATAAAAAAAAAAATGGGCAAAAGACCTAGACAAACATTTCTTCAAAAAAGACTTACAGATGGCAAACAAATACAAGAAAAAATGATCAACATTGTTTATTATTATAGAAATGCAAATCAAAAATGCAATGCGGTATCACCTTACATAGGTCTTTGGTCATCATCAAAAAATCTACAAACAATAAATGCTGGAGAGGGTGTAGAGAAAAGGAACCCTTTTGCAATGTTGGTGGGAATGTAAATTGATACAGCTACTATGGAGAAGACCAGTATGGAGATTTCTTTAAAAAATAAAAAATAAAAACTAGGAATAAAACTATCATATGATCAGGAATCCCACTACTGGGGATATACTCTTTGAAAACCACAATTCTAAAAGAAATTTGTGCCCCAATGTTCAGTCAGTTCAGTCACTTAGTCATATCTGACTCTTTACGACCCCATGAATTGCAGCATGTCAGGCCCCTCTGTCCATCACTAACTCCCAGAGTTTACCCAAACTCATGTTCATTGAGTTGGTGATGCCATCCAACCATCTCATTTTCTGTCATCTCCTTCTCCTTTTGCCCTCAATCGTTCCCAGCATCAGGGTCTTTTCAAATGAGTCAGCTCCTCATATCAGGTGGCCAAAGTATTAGAGTTTCAGCTTCAACATGAACACACAGGACTGACCTCCTTTAAGATAGATGGATGGATCTCCTTGCAGTCCAAGGGACTCTCAAGAGTCTTCTCCAACATCACAGTTCAAGAGCACCAGTTCTTTGGTGTTCAGCTTTCTTTATAGTCCAACTCTCACATTGATACATGCCTACTGGAAAACAATAGCCTTGACTAGACGGACCTTTGTTAACAAAGTAATGTCTCTGCTTTTTAATATGCTGTCTAGGTTGGGCATAACTTTTCTTCCAAGGAGTAACCGTCTTTTAATTTCATGGCTGCAATCACCATCTGCAGTACTTCTGGCCCAAAAAAATAAAGTCTGCCATTGTTTCCACTGTTTCCCCATCTATTTGCCATGAAGTGATGGGACCAGAGTCCATGATCTTAGTTTTCTGAATGTTGAGCTTTAAGCCAACTTTTTCACTCTCCTCTTTAACTTTCATCAAGAGGCTTTTTAGTTCTTCTACACTTTCTGCCATAACGGTGGTGTCATCTGCATATCTTAGGTTATTGATATTACTCCCAGCAATCTTGATTACAGCTTGTGCTTCTTCCAGCCCAGCGTTTCTCATGATGTACTCTGCATATAAGTTAAATAAGCAGGGTGAGCATATACAGCCTTGATGTACTCTTTTCCTGATTTAGAACTAGTCCATTGTTCCAGGTCTGCTTCTAACTGTTGCATACTGATCTGCATACAGATTTCTCAAGAGGCAGGTCAGGTGGTCTGGTATTCCCATCTCTTTTGTTATCCACACAGTCAACAGCTTTGGCATAGTCAATAAAGCAGAAGTTCCAGATGTTTTTCTGGAACACTCTTGCTTTCTTGATGATCCAGCAGATGTTGGCAATTTGATCTCTGGTTCCTCTGCCTTTTCTAAAACCAGCTGGAACATCTGGAAATTCACAGTTCACATATTGCTGAAGCCTAGCTTGGAGAATTTTGAGCATTACTTTATTAGTATGTGAGATGAGTGCAATTGTGCAGTAGTTTGAGCATTCTTTGGCATTGCCTTTATTTGGGATTGGAATGAAAACTGACCTTTTACAGTCCTGTGGCCACTGCTGAGTTTTCCAAATCTACTGGTATATTGAGTGCAGCACTTTAACAGCATCATTATTCAGTATTTGAAATAGCTCAACTGGAATTCCATCACCTCCACTGGCTTTGTTTGTACTAATGATTCCTAAGGCCCATTTGACTTCACATTCCAGGATGTCTGGCTCTAGGTGACTGTGAGTGATCACACCATCATGGTTATCTGGGTCGTGAAGATCTTTTTTGTACAGTTCTTCTGTATATTCTTGCCACCTCTTCTTAATATCTTCTGCTTCTGTTAGGTCCCTCCCATTTCTGTCCTTTATTGAGCCCATCTTTGCATGAAATGTTCCCTTCATATCTCTAATTTTCTTGAAGAGATCTCTAGTCTTTCCCATTGTTTTGTTTTCCTCTATTTCTTTGCATTGATCACTGAGGAAGGCTTTTTTTTTTATCTCTCCTTGCTATTCTTTGGAACTCTGCATTCAAATGGGTATACCTTTCATTTTCTTCTTTGCTTTTGGCTTCTCTTCTTTTCACAGCTATTTGTAAGACTTCCTCAGGCAGGCATTTTGCTTTTTTAGCATTTCTTTTTTTGGGAATGGTCTTACTCCCTGTCTCCTGTACAATGTCACGAACCTCCGTCCATAGTTTATCTGGTACTCTGTCTATCAGATCTAGTCCCTTAAATCTATTTCTCACTTTCACTGTACAATCATAAGGGATTTGATTTCGGTCATGCCTGAATGGTCTAGTGGTTTTCCCTACTTTCTTCAATGTAAGTCTGAATTTGGCAATAAGGATTTCATGATCTGAAAGATGAACTCCCCAGGTCTTTAGGTGCCCAACATGCTACTGGAGATCAGTAGAAAAATAACTCCAGAAAGAATGAAAGGATGGGGCCAAAGCAAAAACAACAGCCAGTTGTGGATGTGACTGTTGATAGAAGCAAGGTCTGATGCTGTAAAATCAATATTGCATAGGAACTTGGAATGTTAGGTCCATGAATCAAGACAAATTGAATGTAGTCAAAGAGGAGATGGCAAGAGTGAATGTAGACATTCTAGGAATCAGTGAACTAAGATGGACTGGAATGGGTGAATTTAACTCAGATGACCATTATATCTACTACTGTGGGCAGGAATCCCTTAGAAGAAATGGAATAGCCATCATAGTCAACAAAAGAGTCTGAAATGCAGTACTTGGATGCAATCTCAAAAATGACAGAATGATCTTTGTTCTTTTCCAAGGCAAACCATTCAATACCATGGTAATCCAAGTCTATGCCCTGACCAGTAATGCTGGAGAAGCTGAAGTTGAACGGTTCTATGAAGACCCACAGGACCTTTTAGAACTAACACCCAAAAAAGATGTCCTTTTCATTATAGGGGGCTGGAATGCAAAAGTATGGAGTCAAGAAACACCTGGAATAACAGCCAAATTTGGCCTTGGAGTACAGAATGAAGCAGGGTGAAGGCTAATCGAGTTTTGCCAAGAGAACACACTGGTTATAGCAAACACCTTCTTTAAACAACACAAGAGAGACTCTACACATTGACATCACCAGATGGTCAACATTGAAATCAGATTGATTATATTCTTTGCAGTCAAAGATGGAGAAGCTCTGTACAGTCAGCAAAAACAAGACCAGGAGCTGACTGTGGCCCCAGTGTTCACTACAGCACTATTTACAATAGTCAGGACATGGAAGCAACCTAGGTGTCCATCGACAGTTGAATAGATAAAGAAGTTATTGTACATATATACAATAGAATATTATTGAGCCATAAAAAGGAACAATTTGAGTCAGTTCTAGTGGGGTGGATGAACCTAGAGCCTGTTATACAGAGTGAAGTAAGTCAGAAAGAGAAAAACAAATATTGTATTTAACTCATATATAAGGAATCTAAAGAAAATGTTACTGATTAACCTATTTGAAGGGCAGAAATAGAGACACATACATAGAGAACAGACTTGTGTATACAACGTGGAAGGAGAGGGTAGGATGAATTGAGAAAGTAGAATTGAAAGACACACATTACCATATGTAAAATAGATAGCTAGTGGGAATTTCCTGTATGATGCAGGGAGTTCAACACAGTGTTCTGTGACAACCTAGAGGGGTTGTCTGAGGGATGGGTGGGGAGCTGGGAGAGATATTCAAGATGGAGGGGGCATGTGTCTACCTTTAGCTGATTCATGCTGATGATTGGAAAGCAATTTTCCTCCAATTAAAAATAAATAAATTAAAAGGTAATGTCTATCTCATGATTTCTTCCTTCTTGGTCAACACCCTAGACTCTATAATTTTTTTTCTGCTCATAAACACCCTTTCTAAAATAGGAAAAGCTTAGTTACTTCATTAATAGAAAGAAGCCTGACTTAAGAAATACTGGAAAAAAAATAGCATTCTTAAAGTATTATTTACCTATACATGAAACTGAAACTAGGGACAAAATCTGGTGAAGTATTATTCTCAAAAAAATGCTTACTGAATTGAATTAAGTAATACCTGATACACATTTTAGAATAAAATGCATTTTAAAGGATCCTTTGTGGTTGATATCACAGTTCAGCCATATGCTGTACTCTTTAAATTTATTAAATAAAAGTGACTAAAGAAGTTTCTATAGCAAGTATGGATTTTGTTTTCTAAATAATAAAGCCAGTAAGCAACTCATAAAATTTTAGAGTATAAATTACTACTGCTGAAGGCTACCATTGCCTAATATTTTTCCTGTAAGGAAGATTTAATTCTATCTACTGAGCATAAGTATTTCATGCACAAGAGCTTGGAATGTTCTTTCCCTAAACTTTTGCATAATCTGAATATCATTTGTTTACAATGATTCCTGTATGTGAAAAATAAAAACACAAATAAGCAGAGATGAAAATATAAAGAATTTTTTACATTAATTATATCACAGAATGTGAGCTATCTTAGAGCTATCTTATATTTTCAGACTTTCATTTAGACTTTAAAGTTATTTTCAAAAATCACCAAAGTGTTCATATGAAACAAATGTGTGGATGAACATATTTACTGTAATCAATTCCTCATTTCACCTTGAAACTATTGTCCCACTTAATGCATTTACTTTCCCAGGGCTGTTATAACAAAGTGCCAGCAGGAGTTCATTGTTTCATAGTTCTGGAGGCTAGGAGTTCACATTTGATGTACTGGCAGATTTGGGATTTGTTTCACATCTGTCCTTGGCTTGTAATAGGCATCATCTCCCTGTGTCTATTACACTGTCTTCCCTTTACTATTTCTGTGTTCAAATGTCTCCTTTTTATATGGATGCCAGTAATATTGGACATTGTCTTATCTTAATGACCTAATTTTTAACTAATTTTGCCTTCAATTAATCTATTTTCAAATAAGGTCACATTCTGAGAAACTGGAAGTTAAAATATCAGCAAATGAACTTGGGCAGCACCCCCAAAATGTATTATGTTCAACCCATAACACAGCTTTCAGTGGGAGAGCTCAATTCCTCCATGGTTGTTGGCAGGAGAGATTAATTCCTTTCCACATGGGTCTTTCCATAGAGCTAGTTAACAGCTCATCATAGCATTTTTTTAACATTTTTTTTATTTTTTAAATTTTATTTTATTTTTTAACTTTACAACATTTTAAAAATTACGTTTACAAATGCAAAATCTATATTCAAATAATATCATGTTATTTGGAACATCTCACAAAATTCTCATGCAATGCTTCTAGAATTTATAAACTCTTTTCATGGAACTAATTTAAGTGGCATTACTAAGTATTACATTCTTTATGCATAATAACAAAAGTATAAAAATAATTTAAATTATTTAAGCATGATGATTAATATTATCCAGATCCAAATTTGTGGGCAAAAGGAAGAAAAAAGATATAAGTAAAATTCAAAAATATCTGACAATAGAGCAAAGTTTTAACTATCTTAATTTTTTTCAAAAAGAATAATCATTTTAAAAAAGCAAAAGCAGATTCCATAAGATTTTCTCAAGATAGTAGCTAATTATATGGTCTCAGCATTTTGCTTTTAGTTAAAAAAAATCCCATTATTAGTTTTGAGTTAGAACAGAATCACTTCACGTGACTTCTGTAGAATTTATAAAGTTCAGAATATTCTAGAATCAGGTATAAGTAAATTATTTGTAAATCCTCTCTCATAAGGGAAAATTGCAGTCACTAGTTGGAGAAGACTCTTAAGAGTCCCTTGGACTGTGAGGATATCAAACCAGTTAATCCTAAAGAAAATCAACCCTGAATACTCATTTGAAATATTGATGCTGAAGTTGAAGCTCCAGTGCTTTGACCACATGATGCAAAGAGTGGAAAAGACCCTGATGCTGGAAAAGATGGAGGGCAGGAGGAGAAGGGGATGACCGAGGATGAGATGGTTGGATGGCATCACTGACTCAATGGACATGAGTTTGAGTGAACTCCAGGAGTTGGTGATGCCTGGCGTGCTGCAGTCCATGGGGTTGCAGAGTCTAACAGGACTGAGGGACTGAACAACAAAGCTGCTCCAATGATAAGAAGGTTAAATAGACACCTCTTGTAACTTCCCACCACATAGCAAAATGCCTTCCTTCTCTCTAAGATTAAAACCTGGGAACACAATAAAGTTTTAAGGGCTTAATAAAAGGATACCATGGATTATGTAATTATGCCTTTGTTACTGTTTCACTATGTATCCTGCAAGGCTTCCCCAGTGGCTCAGAGGTAAAGAATCCACCTGCAGTGCAGGAGATGCAGGAGACATAGGCTTGATCCCTGGGTCAGGAAGATCCCCTGAAGGAGGGCATGGCAACCCGCTTCCGTATTCTTGCCTGGGGAACTGCATGGACAGAGAAACCTGGCAGGCTGTAGTCCATGGGGCCTTCAGAGTCAGACGCAACTGAGCATGCAGTTACACATTTTGAAAGATAAGCTTTAACTTGATATCCTCCTGCAAGAAATACAGATATCTGAAGATATCCATCTACTCTCATTTGACATTAAGCCAAATTAAACCAAAATAAATCAACTAAAGATAATTTTTAAAAATTGCCTATAAAACATGACAATATACTTATAAAGAATTTACAAGTATATGTTTACATTTTGAGTTGAAAAAACTCTTTTAAAATTTTAATGTTAAACTGAACATCAATCAATAGTTTTGGTTTACAATAGTGTAAATAGTAAAAAAAAAAAAAAGATAAATATACAATATTAAACATCCATATGATCTTCTAATGTTACTTAATAATTTTCTGATGTTAATACAGTTGATATTTTCTCCTTATCCTCTCAAAAGAATTGAACTTCCTGTGAAGATTAACACAGCACTCACTTCACTGCACATTAAAGTGTAAGACATTATTACTTTGAGCCCCAGGAATTCCCAGTGGCAAAGGGCATTAAATCATAATATCCACACACTGCCTTTTAGTTTTCCTGACATGATAGCCTTACAGATTCCTTAAATTCAGCAGTGACATTATAATGTGACTTTGTGTCCCAAATTTAATTGGAATAGCAGCATATTTGTATTTAAAGGAAAGTGTATCATAACCACTACAGCAAAATCATTGCAATTTTATTATCTTTAATATTTCATTTTAAGACTTCCATGGGAACAGCTGTTTCATTTTGAAAGTCAAGATTAAACACACTGAACTTTAGATTTCCTATTTTTCTCTATCCTTAATATTGTTTGATTTCTTTTGTTTATTCCTACCTTAATATTGTTTGATTTCTTTTGTTTATTCCTACCTTATAGAATTGATTAACAACTATATATGCTAATCTGTTCTTAAAGAGAAATTTAATCTTTATAAGTGAATACAATTTAGACTTAATTCTTAATAGTTCATCAGGTTTATTTGCATAAAAATGTATGTTGTTTATACAGACCTATATCTTTTATTCGAAGTAGTTATCAAAGTGGTAACTCATAACCTTTGGCTCTACTTTAACTGACAACACTACTCATCAAGCCAAAGAAATATTTTCTCTCCAAAGATCCCAAGTATTTACTCTTGTAAATTTGTATGTTGGTTTGTTTTCTTTCTTCTTCAGTTTTCTGTAAGGTCAAGTGGAGAACAAAGAATAGGTGTGAAGAACAAAAAAGTGTGGGGGACTTGTTATGCTACAGGGAAAAAGCTTAGATTCTCAGTATGTTCAGAGGTTGGAGAGAACCTGAGAATGCAGGACAATTTAGGGTCTGATTTTAAGTTTATAATTATCATCACATTTACTGCTGCTGCTGCTGCTCTGTCACTTAGCCGTGTTTGACTCTTTGTGACCCTATGGACCATAGCCTGCCAGCCTCCTCTGTCCATGGGATTTTCCAAGCAAGAATCCTGGAGTGTGTTACCATTTCCTCCTCCAGGGGATCTTCCCAAACCAAGAATCAAGCCCACTTTTCCTGTGTCTCCTGCATTGCTGGTGAATTCTTTACCATTAAGCTCTTATATCACATTTATATTTTAGCTTTTTGGTTTATAATAAGAAACCTCATAATGGCCCTGAACAATTTAGAAATAGGTGCTCTACTCAATAGTACCAAAAATGTACTTTACGCCAAAAGTGTAAGAAAAATATATGAAAAAATTTAAATGGACAAAAAAGATCATAGATGTCCTATCTAGGTGCCCCATGGCTTATCTCAGTCTTTCAGTGATTTTGAGATCTTTGACAACTCTGTAAGTGTAGAAACTTATAACAAAGCAAATAATTCTCTATAGAAGTTAATTTTATCAGAGACATCTAATTGATTCTTGCTCTAGAGATAAATTCATTTTGCATGTATTTATAAATTTATTCCAGCTTACTTTATTTGCCTATATGTGTGTGTATTTCTTTTAATTTTCCTTTGAACCAGCTATAATGTTTTATCAGTCTTTTTTATTACTTTATAAACTAAGTAAAATCTTTGACATGCCTTTATTTAAAAAAAAAATACTGTGTATGACTTCTGAATTCATCCATCAAGATACCCAATTAATTCGCTTGATAAGAACAGGTAAATATGTTGTCAGACAAGGATTTTTCAGGAGCAGTTTGAGCTCAGGTATAGATTTTCTTGGTTCTCTGGGGTAAAATACAAATAGTAAAATAACTTTGATATTTCTCTAGATTTTGTTTTCATTTCTTTCTTTTTTCCCTCTCCACTGACATTGTGTTTTCTTTTAGATTTTGGTTTGTTTCACACATCTGATGTTTTTACCCCATTGGTAGCAACATTGATTGGGAATTTCATTTTATGATCTGACCATTTAATGGTCAACAACAGATGTACAGAAGATTCCTGACTTAACGATAGTTCAACTTAACACATTTTCAACTTAATAATTTTATGAAAACAATATACATTCATTAAAAATTTTCAAATTTTGATTTTTTTTTTCCTGAGCTAGCAATATGTGGTAGAATACTTTCATGGTGATGGGCAGTGGCAGTAAGCCACAGCTTGCAAACATGCATGCAAACATGAGGGTAAACAACCGATACGGTTACCATAGTCCTGTACCCATACAACAATTCTGTTTTTATTTTCAGTATAGCTTTCAATAAGTTACATGAGGCATTCTACACTTTACTGTAAAATAGGCTTTGTGTTAGGATTTAGCTCAACTGTAGCCTACTGTGAGTGTTCTGAACACGTTTAAGGTGGGCTAGGCTCACCTTATGATGTTTGGTCACATATGTATATTAAAGGCATTTTCGACTTAACAGTGTTTTCAATTTAATATAACTTTATTGATATGTTAGCCCATCAAAATTTGAAGAAGATCTGAAATGAACTATAAAAATTTATGAGCTATTGAGTGAGACTCAAAGAAGAAATTTGGTTTGTTAGTCTGTTGTTTGCATGATTAATTTGAGGTCAAACCAATTAAGAATTTCATTCATAAAATGAAGGAAAAGAGCTTTTTTATGAATGGTGAATTTTTTTCTTCTGTGTTTCTTGAATTGTAGAATTAAAACTGCATCTCTTGGTCTATATGTCCATAAATCACGAGAGCCTTTACCTCTTGTGTATGAATATGAAATACTTTCCCATCTCTACAAAGTATTATTAGATTGATAAAGTCTTTTAATCTAAAAGAATGCAATTTGATTGGCTTATAGCCTCTTATCCTTCTCCATCAGAAGGCAGAAAGACTGAAAGCCAGAATCATAGAAAACAAACCAATCTGATCACATGGACCACAGCCTTGTCTAACTCAATGAAACTATGAGCCATGCCATGTAGGGCCACCCAGATGGATGGGTCTTGGAGAGTTCTGACAAAACGCCGTCCACTGGAAAAGGGAATGGCAAACCACTTCAGTATTCTTGCCTTGAAAACCCCATGAACTGTATGAAAAGGCAAAATGATAGAGCACTGAAAGATGAACTCCCCAGGTTGGTAGGTCCCCAATACACTACTGGAGATCAGTGGAGAAACAACTCCAGAAAGAATGAAGGGATGGAGCCAAAGAAAAAACAAAACCCAGTTGTGGATGTGACTGGTGATAGAAGTAAAGTCTGATGATGTAAAGAGCAATATTACATAGGAAGCTGGAATTTTAGGTCCATGAATCCAGGCAAATTAGAAGTGGTCAAACAAGAGATGGCAAGAGTGAACATCAACATTTTAGGAACCAGCGAACTAAAATGGAATGGAATGGGTGAATTTAACTCTGATGACCATTACATCTATTACTGTGGGCAAGAATCCCTTAGAAGAAATGGAGTAGCCATCATAGTCAATAAAAGAATCTGAAATGCAGTACTTGGATACAATCTCAAAAACGACAGAATGATCTCCGTTCATTTCCAAGGCAAACCATTCAATATCACAGTAATCCAAGTCTATGCCCCAACCAGTAATGTGGAAGAAGCTGAAGTTGAATGGTTCTATGAAGACCTACAAGACCTAGAACTAACACCCAAAAAGATGTCCTTTTCATTGTAGGGGACTGGAATGCAAAAGTAGGAAGTCAAGAAACACCTGGAGTAACAGGCAAATTTGGCCTTGGAATACAGAAAGAAGCAGGGTGAAGGCTACTAGAGTTTTGCCAAGAGAACACACTGGTCATAGCAAACACCCTCTTCCAACAAGACAAGAGAAGACTACACATGGACATCACCAGATGGTCAATACCCACATCAGACTGACTATATTCTTTGCAGCCAAAGATAGAGAAGCTCTATACAGTCAGCAAAAACAAGACTGGGAACTGACTGTGGCTCAGATCATGTATTCCTTATTCAGACTTAAATTGAAGAAAGCAGGGAAAACCACTAGACTTAAATCAAACCCCTTACAAGTACAGAGTGAAAGTGAGAAATAGATTCAAGAAATTAGATCTGATAGACAGAGTACCTGAAGAACTATGGATAATCGTTCATGACATTGTACAGGAGGCAGGGATCAAGACCATCCCCAAGAAAAAGAAATGCAAAAAGGCAAAATGGTTGTCTTGTATTTGTATTTGTAAGGGGCCTTACAAATAGCTGAGAAAAGGAGAGAAGTGAAAGGCAAATGAGAAAAGGAAAGATATACCCATTTGAATGAAGAGCATCAAAGAATAGCACGGAGAGATAATAAAGCCTTCCTCAGTGATCAAAGCAAAGAAATTGAAGAAAACAATAGACGGGGAAAGACTAGAGATCTGTTCAAGAAAATTGGAGATACCAAGGGAACATTTCATGGAAAGATGGGCTCAATAAAGGACAGAAATGGTATGGACCTAACGGAAGCAGAAGATATTAAGAAGAGTTGGCAAGAATGCACAGACCTATACAAAAAAAGATCTTCATGACCCAAATAATCACAATGATATGATCACTCAACTAGAGCCAGACATCCTGGAGAACGAAGTCAAGTGGGCCTTAGGAAGCATCACTACAAACAAAGCTAGTGGAGGTGATGGAATTCCAGTTGAGCTATTTCAAATCCTGAAAGATGATGCTGTGAAAGTGCTGCACTCAATATGTCAGCAAATTTGGAAAACTCAGCAGTGGCCACAGGACTGGAAACAGTCAGTTTTCATTCCAACCCCAAAGAAAGACAATGCATAAGAATGCTCAAACTACCGCACAACTGTACTCTTCTCACAGGATAGCAAAGTAGTGCTCAAAATTCTCCAAGACGGCCTTCAACAGTATTTGAACCATGACCTTCAAGATGTTGAAGCTGGATTTAGAAAAGGCAGAGGAAACAGATCATATTCCCAACATAAATTAGATCATTGAAAAGGCAAGAGAGTTCCAGAAAAACATCCAATTCTACTTTATTGACTATGCCAAAACCTTTGACTGTGTGGACCACAATAAACTGTGGAAAATTCTTCAAGAGATGGGAATACCAGATCACCTGGTATTCCCAAACACCTGGGAAATACCACCATACACCTGGGAAATCTGTATGCAGGTCAGAAAGCAATAGTTAGAACTGGACATGGAACAACAGACTGGTTCCAAATTGGGATATGGGCTGTATATTGTCACTCTGCTTTTTTAACATATATGCAGAGTACATCACGAGAAATACTGTGATGAATGAAGCACAAGCTGGAATCAAGATTGCCGGGAGAAATATCAACAACCTTAGATATGCAGATGACACCACCTTTAGGCAGAAATCGAAGAAGAATTAAAGAGTCTCTTGATGAAAGTGAAAGAGGAGAGTGAAAAAGTTGGCTTAAAGTTCAACATTCAGAAAACTAAGATCATGGCATCTGGTTCCATCACTTCATGGCAAATAGATGGGGAAGCAGTGGAAACAGTGACAGATTTAATTTGGGGGGCTCCAAAATCACTGCAGATGGTGACTGCAGCCATGAAATTAAAAGATGCTTGTTCTTGGAAGAAAAGTTGTGACCAACCTAGACAGCATATTAAAAAGCAGAGACATTACTTTGCCAACAAAAGTCCGTCTAGTCAAAGCTCTGTTTTTTTCCAGTAGTCAGGTATGGATGTGAGAGTTGGACTATAAAGAAAGCTGAGTGCCGAGGAATTGATGCTTTTAAACTGTCATGTTGAAGACTCTGGCGAGTCCCTTGGACTGCAAGGAGATCCAACCTTGCAGTCCAAGGATTCATCCTAAAGGCAATCAGTCCTGAATATTAATTGGAAGGACTGATGTTGAAGCTGAAACTCCAATAATTTGGCTACCTTATGAGAGGAACTGACTCAGTTGAAAGACCCTGATGCTGGGAAAGATTGAAGGCGGGAAGAGAAAGGGACGACAGTGGAGGAGATGGGTGGATGGCATCTCCGTCTCAATGGACACAAGTTTGAATAAACTCTGGGAGTTGGTGATGGGCAGCGAGGCCTCCCATGCTGCAGTCCACAGAATTGCAAAGAGTTGGACATGCCTGAGCGACTGAACTGAACTGAATAGAAATAAGTGCCTTGTGTAATTTAAATATTGTTTAAAATTCCCAGAAATTATGAAATATTAAATTTCTTATACTTTGACAGTACCAGACTAAAAGAAATTCTTACAGAAGCTAACTCTGAAACATTTTAAGAATCTAAATATATATAATTAATCAAAACTTTGACAAGAATAAGGATAATTTTGGTTTAAGAGACAGCTATGCTTTTCTTTATGAGTTTTAAATATAATATAGTTTTACATTTATTTTAGTTAGCTTTTTCATAAATACTCATGAGTATAAAAATAAGGTAATTAATATTTATGAACATTATAAACTTCCTAATTTATCAATATATTGTTCTTCAGACTTATTTCAGTAGCATTAACTTTAGCTTCAAGATCCATCTTAGATCTTTATGTGACTTAGAGTCAAAATCTGAAATGTAATTCAGTTGGAATGACAAGTTGAAAATTAATTGATAATTATTGGGTATGCAAATAAGTTTAAGAATACCAAAGCATTGATTACTAAGTGTGATTTTACTTAATATAGTTTTTCTTTTTGAATATGTTATAGAGAGTCCATTCCTTTGAGCTGTTATAATAAAGATTTTCAATTTGTCATTGTGTGAGGTCATGTAAGGAATGTGTGTGATTGTGGAAAGTTGTACTGTGTATATGAATAAAGTCCACTAATGTGCTAAAATGCTCATATGTGAAAATTCTCAATTATATTCCTCCTACTTTTTGGCTATGAAATAGAATATATTACTTTGGTTAGAAGTTATTACTTATATAGGTGGTTGAGACTATACTCAGAACAATATTCTAAGTATGATATATACAAATGTATGTGCTTTTGTTTTTCAAGTTAAAGAGTACTTTTGTCCTAAAGCAGTGGTTCTTGTGCTTTTTAATCTCCACACTACTTTACAGTCTTAGGACTAAGAGTTCACCATGTGTAGATTATAACATTTTGTACTTATATATTGAAATCTGGAACTGAAAAAAATTTTTTATCACTTAATTTTAAGATAGCAAACATAAGTGCTTCACATGATAGCAGAAATAACATTTTAATATTAGTATGAAATTAGTTTTGACCACAAAGACCTACTGTAAGCTGTACTAAAGGAAAGGTGGCATTTTTTCCCCCAGAAAATGAAAGAATACTATGAAGGACAAAATGTGGAAAGTGAATTAATTTGCATAAATTTACAATATAAGGGTGTGCTAAGAAATTTTGAAATGTGTTAAAATCTTGGCAAAGTTTTCTGAATTTTGATAAGCTTGTTTTCTTGGTTTACTGATTAATGCCTTTGACTACAATTGAAATATTTTGTAAAATGCAAGAGTAATCTGCCAAGATAACAGTGATTTTATGTTCTTCTAAAACATTTTTTGTGCCTTATATCAACATCATTATATCTTTGATTGTTTAAGAGGAAAAAATAAGGAAATGATCCTCCCTTATGGAGGAAGTGATTCTTTCCAACTGTTTTAACTTCCCTGTTAATATTTTTCCTACTTTGCTTTAATATGTAATTAATTATTATTTCTTAGACACCCATGGTGCCTATATGTTGTGTTGTGTGCATGCTCAGTCATGTCCAACTCTTTGGAAGCCCATGGAGTGTAGCCTTCCAGGCTCCGCTGTCCTTGGGATTCTCCAGGCAAGAATACAGGAGCAGGTTGTCATTTCCAACCTGCATTTCCTGTGTCTCCTGCATTAGCAAGTGGATTCTTTACCACTGTGCCTCCATTGCTATTTTAATCAATTGCCCAAAATTTCCTCTGATAATTGTTTGATATTTTTTGTCTTTCTAAATTAATATTGAAATACTGGAAAAAATACAACTTTTGCAATATCATTTACAGATAAAACTGTAAATGTAATCCCATTTTGGGATTTACCTCCACTGGACACTGGAAATCACAATGATTTTTTTCTGTTATCTTTTTTAAAAAACAAAAACAAAAAAGGAGGTATTCAATAAAAGAACATATTTTGTGAGCCTTTCAAAACGGTTAATGTCTCACCCCCATCATGCTTTAACATTAGGGAAACAGTAATCAGTATTTTTATAAAGTATTTCTCTTATAGTTTTCTTACATTTATCAGAGTTCCAGGGGTCATTTTCCTGGTGATATTTGATAAAATCAAGAGTTATTGATTATAATTTGTTGTTATTGAATGTTTAATTTGTCAAAAGCTTAATGCTTTACTTTGAATCTAGTAGCATTGAGGCTATAAGTTTCTTTCTGGGGCACTTACACATGAAGTTTAATAAAAATAAAAATGTCTGAGCTCTGCTCTAGACTTACTAAATCACTTTACTTGATATTTATAGTATATAAAATATATATCTTCAGATAACTATATTGTGATATTTTTCCTCTATAATAGTCTTGGCTTCTGAACTGCCATTTTATGAAAAATGTTCAGGCTGCACCAGTGGATTAATTCTAGAGAACCAGGATTCCTGTTAATTAAGAAGCAGACAGCTTCATACACTGCTTACCCCAAATCCAGGAGAGCAGGTATTGATTATATAGAGGTAAAACAACTGATGGGAAAAAATTTATTGTAGTTTTATGTTTGGAATATTTGTTATTAACATTAATTTTCTATTTCAGATATACAAGAAAACTCATTTTCTCAAGCTATTGAACCTACCACCATTTATTAAACTTTATATTTGTAAAATGAAATATTTAAAAATGAAGTCAGATTCCCAATGACCCCCTGCTGATTATGAAATTCTTACTAAATATTTTTCTTTTTTATGGCAAAATATTTATTTACTTTAAAACTCAAAATCAATCTCTCCTCCCTTTTGCCAGAATATAATTGGACAAATTGATTTTACAACCAAGACCTCACTGGAGTTCCATATTTGAGGATAATTTGCACTGAATCGTGTATGAGCAACCACTATTAAGTATATAAGGCTTCAACATGGTTTTCTAGACTTGAGAAACCAAATAATGGAGCTTTTTATAAAAGTCCAATCAAATATTCTTTATGAAAACTTCAAGACAAAATTAAATTTTGTGGGCATAGTAATTGTTCAATACTCTAAGTCTCTAGATTTCTAAAGAAAGTCCCAAAATAACCTTTATGGTTAATTAGCACACCTGTTGAATAAATAAAAGTAATCAGACCAAAACATTTTGGAATAATGCTTGAGAATATTAAGATAAAAGGATGTGAGGGTGGACACCGTAAGGAAAAACTGTGAACAATTTAGGAATAAATGAAAAGTGATTATGGGCTTCCTGTCTAGCACACTCCTTCAGGTAATCTAAGCCTTTCATTGTCTTTAAGCTCTTGTGAAAATCTGTTTATTGTAGAAAATTAATAATAATGTAAATTATTCTGATTCATACAAACATGACTAATTTCATCCCACAAAACACAATTGGATTTTGTCTCTGGATACACCTGTTTTATGTCTATTTTAAATTCATTTTTCAACATTTCTTAATTGCCTATCTATATTTGGTTCTTGAATTTACTTTTGAACCTGTTGCAATATCTTTCTGGTTCTTTCATTAATTACCAAATTAAATGAAACATTTGACAGTCATTTATTTTATATTTGTATGAGAGCATAAGTTATTAATATATCTTACTGAAATATTTACTCTGAGAAGGTTTTTATATTGTTGTCATTTGTTTGCCTGTTTTTCCTGTGTATGTGTGTGTCTGTGTGTATGTGTTTTGTTGAAAGCCAACTAAAGTCTGAGTTTCATATCTGAGTCTATAAGAAAAGTCATATATAAGTCAAGAAGCAGAAAGAAATGTACCACCAGAAATGTACTATCTCAGACATTATAATTTCAGGGACTAGTTGTTCAGTTGCTGTCATGTCTGACTCTCTGTGACCCCACGGACTGTAGCACACCAGGCTCCTCTGTCCTCCACTATGTCCCAGAGTTTGCTCAAATTCATGTCCATCAGGTCAGTGTTGCCATCCAATCATCTCATCCTCTGTCACCCACTACTCCTCCTGCCCTCAATCTTTCCAAGCATCAGGGTCTTTGCCAATGAGTCGGCTCTTTGCATCAGGTGACCAAATCTGTGGCTCAGATCAGCTCCTTATTGCAAAATTTTAGGGACACATTTAGATTATCTAGACTTTAGGATTAGGAAATCTAAGATGAATGCTTCTAGATGTCAAAGGTCTATGTGACTAAAAATAACATGCTGGTAGCACAGTTCTCTTTTATTACTATTATGGCTATAACAATTATTGTGATAATTATTATAAATTAAGCAAAGCACTGACAAATTGCAGGACATTATATAATGCAAACTGCAAGTTAATTGAAAACTTCTTTCCTGTTTAAAACACTTTTATTGAACCCTTTAATTTTAGGTTCTATCAAATTTAAAATATCCAACAATGTTACCTGAAATCAAGTCAACTTCAATCTACAAATATTATATTAAGGAAATACAAAGTACACATATTTATTTTAATATTTAGTTAGAGAACTATTTGACAGACAATATTACAGATGGAATATTTCATCAGACCAATAGGATTTAAAATTTAGTAGAAGAAAAATATAGATAAATCATGGCTTTGGTGAAAACAACTTGTAGAACCAATTCAAAAAAGGAAAAGCAAATGCTGAAAACTAATCAGCATCATTAATTAACATTAGATAATATGCAAGAGAGCAATGTTAATGGTTAATAAGCTTTACCCTCTACAGAATTTTAAAATATACAATTATAAATGATAATATCTCTATTTCTGTGAAAACTGCCATTGTAATTTTTTTTTCCTCTAATTTTATTTTATTTTTAAACTTTACATAATTGTATTAGTTTTGCCAAATATCAAAATGAATCCGCCACAGGTATACATGTGTTCCCCATCCCGAACCCTCCTCCCTCCTCCCTCCCCATACCATCCCTCTGGGCTGTCCCAGTGCACCAGCCCCAAGCATCCAGCATCATGCATCGAACCTGGACTGGCAACTCGTTTCCTACTTGATATTTTACATGTTTTTTGATAATGATAAGGATTGCACTAAATCTGCAGATTGCTTTGGGTAGTATAACAAGTTTAATAATATTAAGTCTTTCAGTACATGAGCATGGAATACTTTCCATTGATTTGTGTCTTCTTTAATTTCTTTCATTAATATACAGTTTTTAGACTATGGGCTTTTTGCTTTCTTGGTTAAGTTTATTCCTTGGTAGCTTATTCTTTTTTATGCAACTGTAAATGGGATTTTTTTTTTCTTACATTCTCTTTCTGGCAGTTTGTTATCAGCATATAGAAGCAAATTGATTTTTTGTGCATTGATTTTGTATCCTGCAAGTTTATTGAAGTTATTTGCTATATGGTGACAGTTTACTTCTTCCTTTTTAACTTAAATGCTTTTTATTTCTTTTTCTTGCTTATTTTTCTGCTTAGAATTTCTAAATAAGATTTCTAATATGTTGAATAAAAGTGCAATAGAGAGTGTCTATATAGTTTTCCTGAACTTAGAGGAAAAGTTTTCAGTTTTTCACTGTTGAGTATTGTGTCAGCTGTGGGACTGACATACATGGCCTTTATCATGTTGAAGTATGTTGCCTCTATACTCAATTTGTTAAGAGTTTTTTTTTAATGAAAAATTGATGTTGAATTGTGTCAAAAGTTTTCCTACATTATGATAGAATTATGATAGGATTTTCATTCTTCATTTTGTAAATGTGATGATCACATTGTTTTGTTTGTGAATGTTGTGGATGTTGAGTGCTTACCTGATAGCTCAGTTGATAAAGAATCCACCTGCAATGCAGGAGACTCTTGTTTAGTTCCTGGGTAGGGAAGATCTGATGGAGAAGGGATAGGCTACCCATTCCAGTATTCTTTGGCTTCCCTTGTGGCTCAGCTGGTAAAGAATCTGCATGCAATGCAGAAAACTTGGGTTCAATCCCTGTGCATTGAAACATCCTTGAATCTCTGGAATAAATACTACTTAACTATAATAAGCATTCCTAAAATCTGTATAGAACTGCAAAAGAAACTGAATAGACAAAGCTGTCATGGGTAAGAAGAACAAAGCTGAAAGCATCACTTTAAAACTATATTAAAACTATAAACTTATAAATCTATAGATTTAAAACTTTATTAATTTATAAATATATGAAATTTATAGATGTTATAGACTTAATAGATTTATTTTATATATTTTATAAATTTCTAAATCTATAAAGTATATAAATCTATAGATTTAAAACTATATTAAAAGCTATAATAATCAAAACTGTATGGTTTTGCAAAAAAAATAGACACAGATCAGTGGAAAAGAATAGAAAACCCAGAAATAAACTCAAGTATATATGATCAATCAATTCACAAGAAAAAAGCCAAGAATATGCAATGGAAGAAGAATAGTCTCATTAAATGGTGTTGAAAAAATCAAAGATCAGATAGCAACATTTAAAATAATGAAACTGAACCAATATCTTACACTATATACATTAAAGATTTAAATGGTACTTATACATTTAGATTTTATTTTATTTTTTTCCAATGAGGAAAATTTGTGAGGTGAACTTAAGTAATTTGTTCAAATTTGTCAGGCAATTAGAAGCTGAGCTGGTGGTTTATCTGAGTAAACTGAATCTAGTCATTCATTTAATTTTACTGAGAAACTACCATATATCTGCAAAGTAACTTATAAAGAACATTGCTTCTAAATAAGAAAAATGTATACCCTCCCTCCAAATATATATAAATTGGTTTTTTTTCAAATATATATAAATTGTTAAAGGCAACAGCTGACAGATAAACAAACATTGTATTTTCCAATTGAACTCCCCTCTTATCTATGACTATGATAACATATGCACACACACACACACACACACACACACACAAACACATGCGTACACACATTGCTACTCCCTCCCTGGCCCTGGATATAATACAGAGACCATAATGGTCTGCATAGTTTTACCACATGGATAGTATTAACATACAAAAATGTTAAGAATGTCAAAATGTGGTAGAGATTTTCCAGTCATTCACTGATTTTACACATGTAGATAAAGTATTAATTCCATACAGAAAGCATTTTTTTCAGTTATGTATTATCTACACTTTGAATACATAATAAGAACCAAACCCATCCATATTCACAGAGAATACTTACTATTCCATTGCTTTCATCAATTAGCTTATTGTTCTTGGAAATAACTGCTGAGAATGAAAAAAACTCCTAGGAATTTTCTGAGAGAGTTATTAACTGTACAACATCAAAATGTGATGTGTTTTTCTCAAAAGACAATAGTCTTTGAACCCCTCATTCTAAAATATTTTCCTTGCTGTGTTCACTACTCTTAAATTATTTTATTATGATCTTTATCCAATCCTCCATCCATGGTTCTTCAGGCACTCTATCAGATTTAATCCCTTGAATCTATTTGTCACTTCCACTGTGTGATCATAGGGGATTTGATTTAGGTCATACCTGAATGGTCTCGTGGTTTTCCCTACTTTCTTCAATTTAAGTCTGAATTTGGCAATAAGGAGTTCATAATCTGAGCCACAGTCAGCTCTCAGTCTTGTTTTTGCTGACTGTATAGAGCTTCTTCATCTCTGGCTGCAAAGTATATAATCAATCTGATTTTGGTATTGGCCATCTGATGGCGTCCATGTGTACAGTGTTCTCTTGTCTTGTTGGGAGAGGGTGTTTGCTATGAGTTATGCATTCTCTTGGCAAAACTCTATTAGCCTTTGACCTATTTCATTCTGTACTCCAAGGCCAAATTTGCCTTATGAAAATTTGTCACCCTTATGGCAGAAAATGAAGAATTAAAGAGCCTCTTGATGAAAGTGAAAGAGGAGAGTGAAAAAGTTGGCTTAAAACTCAACACTCAGAGAACTAAGATCATAGCATCTGGTCCCATCACTTCATGGCAAATAGATGGGGAAACAGTGGAAACAGTGGTAGACTTTATTTTCTGGGGATATATATATATATATATATATATATATATATATATATATATATATATATATATTTACTGCAGATGATGACTGAAGCCATGAAATTAAAAGACACTTGCTCCTTGGAAGAAAAGTTATGCCCAACCTAGACAGCATATTAAAAACCAGAGACATTACTTTGCCAACAAAGGTCCATCTAGTCAAAGATCCTGTTTTTCCAGTGGTCATGTATGGATGTGAGAGTTGGACTATACAGAAAGCTGAGCAATGAAGAATTGATGCTTTTGAACTGTGATGTTGGAGAAGACTCTTGAGAGTCCCTTGGACTGCAAGGAGATCTAACCAATGCATCCTAAAGGCAATCAGTCCTGAATATTCATTGGAAGGACTGATACTGAAGCTGAAACTCCAATACTTTGGCCACCTAATGCAAAGAACTGACTCTTTTGAAAAGACCCTGATGCTGGGAAAGATTGAAGGTGGAAAAAGAAGGGGACAATAAAGGATAAGATGGTTGGATGGCATCACTGACTGGATGGACATGAATTTGAGCAAACTCCAGGAGTTGGTGATGGACAAGGAGGCTTGGCCTGCTGCAGGACATGGGGTCGCAAAGAGTCGAACATGACTGAGCAACTGAACTGAGACTGAACTTTATAACTGCTCAGAATGAGAACGCCTTTTAAATTTTATTTGAAGATTCACTGATTAATCACATGCTAGAAAGAGAAGCTTATTGTATATTTACCTAATGCCTAGGCAACTATTTTTAAAAAGTCTAGGTACTTCATAAATTTAACTACCATAACTGATAGAAGACCTGCTATACAAATTATACTCCAATTTTGAGAGCCAGTATTCTCACCATTGGGAAATTATTGGGCAGAAAAATCACTTGAAATATTGTACCCAATAGAAATTCCTTCAGGGTAAGTGAGTGAGGTACATAAATGGCCTCTTCATTAAGAAACTTTCTATTTTTAAGCTATTTCCTGCTTATAAATTAGGACCCTCTGAAAACTCTTTGAACTACTTCAGAATGCCACTAAATAGCACTTGAGAGTCTAACCAAAATTGATTTCACTATTTGACATTACATTTTCACAAGATTATAAATGTTAAAGACTCTTTTAAATGTTTATCCTGTCCAACACTGGGTCCTTCTATGTTAATCCCAAAATAAACTCTGTTGGCCCATATGAAACAACCCAAAATTTAGAAAAAAGAAACAACAAAATGCCAAAACTAAATCCAACAAAAATATACATATTTACATATATATGTATTAATATGAGGGAAGAAACTCAGAAATGAATTTTGCTTTATATATTGCAGTATGCCTTTTAGGATATAATAAGATCTGTTAGAAAATATTTTGTATACTTAAATAGTCCTGATTAAGAAAATGAATTAAAGGTTCACGTTGCAAACATGAAGCAATTGGAAGAAAAAAAGAAAAGAACTTGGATTGATGGCGTTAAAAAGTATATGAATGAAATACTTTTTTAAACCAATTTCCTGAACATGTTTGCCATCATATACAAAGTTGCATTTCAAATGTGCGAAATTTGGCTTTAAATGTGATTAGAAAAGAAAGAAATATTTGAAAGTGTGGTTAAAATAGAATGTCCAACTCAGTTCAGTTCAGTTCAATTCAGTTGCTCAGTCATGTCTGACTCTTTGCTACTCCGTGGACTGCAGCACACCCGGCTTCTCTGTCCATCACCAACTCCCAGAGCTTGCACAAACTCATGTCCATTGAGTTGGTGATGCCATCCAACAACCATCTCATCCTCTGTCATCTCCTTCTCCTCCCACCTTCAATCTTTTCCAGCATCAGGGTCCTTTCCAATGAGTCAGTTCTTTGCATCAGGTGGCAGTTTTAGCTTCAGCATCAGTACTTCCAATGAATATTCAGGACTGATTTCCTTTAGGATTGACTGGTCTGATCTCCTTGCAGTCCAAGGGACTCTCAAGAGTATTCTCCAAACCATAGTTTAAAAGCATCAATTCTTCAATGCTCAGATTTCTTTATAGTCCAACTCTCACATCCATACATGACTACTGGAAAAACCATAGCTTTGATCAGCTATGTCCAATTCAAGAGCAAAGTAATTTAGTATTTCATCATCCATGAAATAAAATTTACTCTCTGAGATCATTATTTTGTAAATTACTATAGGTGACAGGCATTTGTCATCTGAATCGAAGAAAATGCATTTTATATGACAGTCTCTTAGGTTAATCATCCAAAAATACTATTAACTTTATAACAAATATATATTAATTTTCTAGCAATGTAATTAGAATGTAACAGAAGATAAATTTTATTCTCATCAGTGTATTTTTCATGACAGTATAAAAGACAAAAATAGAACAATAGCTTGTTCATAACAGCAATACTTAAATATTTTTATTTGCTTTCAAATTATATAAATGCTGTTGCTTAAGATGTATTTAAATAAGATTTTAGAAAATTCAGTATTGCTTACTGATAAATACTTTAGAATATTGAACTTCTGACCCCAAATTTAAAACTTTCTATAGACTGCTTTTAAAACAAATAGTGAATTTTTTGAAGGATCCTGAGCTAAAATTTTTCATTTCACAGAGTGATAAGTAGGGTTTGTTTTGTTTTGTTTTGCTGAAGGAAAGGACAAAAATAAAATTTAAAAAAATACTATATTTCTGAATTTTTCCATGTAGTTTTAAAATCCCAACTGAGGTAAAAAAAAAAAAATCCAATACGAGTGTTTGAAACCCTATCTGTTTTAAGCAGAAAGATCTATTTTAAACCTGAAGCTCATTGTCTCCTTCACTGCAGACCTGTCTGTGACTAACAGACTTGCCAGGCTTATCTTCACCAGACACTGACACTCAGAATGAACTACTGGGCTCATCAGAATACGCAAGTCAAGGGACATTTTTCAACAGTTTATATCAACAGATTACTGAGACTCTAGAAAACTTGCTGTCTACAAATTTAACTGAAATTAAGAGTTATCAGAAGGCATGAAATAATCAGAGCTAAGCCATGGTTTAACAAATGTTAGACTTCCAAAAGTCAGGTAACTATCAAGGTGAAAGATAGAAAGCTACTAATTTTTTCTCCCTGTCAAAGTGAAAATGAAAAGAGTTGTTAGACTGACATAAAGAAAAATGTGTGGGCAGAAGAGAACTGGAAGATAACCTTTAATGATGTGTGAGTGTGCGTGTGAGAGGAAGCAGAGAGAGAGAGAGAGAGAAAGAAAAGAAAAGAAAATTGGTGAGATCCTTGACACTGCATCTCCTGCGTTGAAGCTGCATAACCTGCACAGAGGGTGGATTCTTTACCACTGAGCCACCAAGGGAGCCACGTCTGGATTAGTGTGACATTTGTCTCTATTCTTTTAGGTTTTGTTGTGTTTTTTTTTTTTAAATAGAGAGCTCTCAATCTCAGAACAAAATCATGTGATAATATCACCTCATTTTCTTCCTTATTCCATTCAGAAGGTATTTATTTGATTCTCAATAAAATGCATGTGTCTTTTTAAAATTTATTTTATTGAAGTATAGTTGATTTACAATGTTATGTTATTTTGCTTTACAACATGATTTAATTATACACACACACACACATATATTCTTTTCCTTTATGATTTACTACAGGATATTGAATATAGTTCTCTGCGTTATACAGACCTTATTGTTTATCCACCCTATATATAACAGTTTGCATCCCTAACCCCAAACTTCCAGTCCATCCTTTACCACCCACCTCCCCCTCGGCAACCACAAGTCTGTTCTCTATGCTGTGAATCTGTTTCTGTTTCATGGATAAGTTCATTTATGTCATATTTTAGATTCCATATATAAGTGGTAAGTTTTAGTTGCTCAGTCATATCCAACTCTTTGCGACCCCATGGACTGTAGCTCACCAGGCTCCTCTGTTCATGGGATTTTCCAGGCAAGAATACTGGAGTGGGTTGCCATTTCCTTCTCCAAGGGATATTCCTACCTAGGGATCGAAGCTGGGTCTCGTCAGCAGATTCTTTTACCATCTCAGGCAGACTTTTTACCATCTGAGCTACAAGGGAATGTCTTCTGGTATTTGCTTTTCTATTTCTGATTTACTTCACTTAGCATGGTAATTTCAGGTACAGTTTTTTTCAGAAGTCATCTTTCCTTTAAATAAATTATCCTACATCACTTGAAAGAACAGAACACTTGCCTAACACCAAATCAAATTAACAGAGAATTTGGAAGCTAACCTATGTGTCATGTATAAGAGTTTTTTGAGGCCATTAAAATTGTTTGTTTGTTTTTTTTAATAGTATCAAGATGAAGACTGAAGCCTGTTAGGCAAAGATGTAGAAAACATGCCACTTAGTAGCTTTTCAAAATCTTTAAAAATAATGGTTTAACAATGATTTATTTGATTAAATTTAAGCAAAACCCATGTTTTACTTTAAGTTCAGTTTCTTCCTTCCAGAATGTATACAAATCAGCCATGCTATTCATATTACATAGTTTGTATATACTGACTGATAGTATTCCTTTAAATTAATATGCCACAATTTGCCTAGTATTTCCATTTTGAATGAACTTTCAAATAGTTACAGATTGAGAATATTAATGAACAAAATTGTTCTAAACTGTCACATACAGGTCTTCAAGTAAATGCAAATTTTATTCTTCCTTTTAGATTATTATGTATTTTATTTTTCGTGTGTGCTGTATTGCAGTTGTCTGGACTTCTAGTACACTAATGAATAGACATAAGAATGTGCATCTTGGTCTTATTTCTTTTTTTTTAATCTTATTGTGATAATTTTTAAAAATTGTTGAGTTATAATTTATATACCATACAATTCACTTGCTTTACTTGTAAAATTCCATGATTTTTGATATATTTACAGAGTTATGTAACTAAAACCAAAGGCACAGTATTTCTTTTCTTTTTGTTTTCTTGGCAGTGGGCATGTGGGAAAATAGTTTCCGGGCCACCTGCATTAGAAGTATGGAGTCTTAACTATTGGATCACCAGGGAAATCCTCCTAACCTTATTTCTGAACTTTGTGAAAGAGTGGTAATGCCTCACTGTTAAGTATATCTCTTTGTCTCACTATTAAGTATTTTAAGCTCTTGGTAGTGCCCTTTACTAGAATGAAGAAATTCCAGTGAATCTGCACTGTAATGACTTTTTAAATAAATATTTGCTAAACTTTATAAAAGTTTTACTTGATTTATTGAGAATAAATATGATAAATACTCATATTTTACCCTTTTCTGTAATGATTTGATTGGTTATCATGATTTATTTGTTAGTGTCAAATCAAACTTACATCTCTGGAAAAATTCAACTTGTTAATAATGTATTATCCTTTCTAGATACTGCAGAATTCTCTTTGATTTGATTTATATATATTTTTTTCTATCTGTATTCTCGGGATGTTATGGCCTATAATTTTGCTTCCTGGTATTATTTTTGTCTAATTCTGGTATTAGGTTTATGATGTCCTCATAAAATAAATTGGAGAAGGCAAAGGCAACCCACTCCAGTACTCTTGCCTGGAAAATCCCATGGACGGAGGAGCCTGGTAGGCTCCAGTCCATGGGGTCGCTAAGAGTCAGGCATGACTGAGCGATTTCATTTTCACTTTTCACTTTCATGCGTTGGAGAAGGAAGTGGCAACCCACTCCAGTATTCTTGCCTGGAGAATCCTAGGAACAGAGGAGCCTAGTGGGCTGCCATCCATGGGGTCGCACAGAGTCGAACACGACTGAAGCGACTTAGCAGCAGCAGCATAAAATAGAGATCTGTAGATTCCTTCTGTCTTTTCTGAAATAATTTAATTTAAGCATTATTTCTTTTCTACATATGTATACCATTGTATGAGTTGAATTATTATTGTAGTTTGCATTATAATTTTACAAAATTTATAAATTGATGTCTTAACTTTCAGTACCTCAGCATGTGACCTTATATGAAAATAGGTACATGGCAGATATAATTAGTTAACTTAGGATGAAATCACACTAGAGTAGGGTGAGCCTTTATTTCAGGATGACTAGTATCCTTATAAAAATGGAGACATTTGGATAAAGACAGACAACACACACACACAGAGAACAATAATACCATTTGAGGATAAAAGTAGAGATAGAGGCAATGTTTCTACTAGTCAGAAAATATCAAACATTGCCAACAAATGACTACAAGCTAGGTGAGGAGGACAGCAGATTCTTCCCTCATAGCTCTCAGAAGAACCACTGTTGACAGCTTGATCTTGGATCTCTAGTCTCTAGAACCATGAGACAATAAATTCTGTTGTTTACACCACCAAATTTGTGGTACTTTGTAATTGCAGTCCTAGGAAACTAAGATAGTATATTACATCTCTGACTTTGTCTCATGGTATCCTCTACATTATTTACTTTGTTTCCACTTCATTGGCTTCCTTTATTCTTAATGAGTTTGCTAAGACTCTATCCACACAGGTTCTTTCTACAGATACATACATATTAATAGCTCACTGCCTTACCATTCTAGGTCTTCATTCAAAAAACCTCTTTCTCCACTAAGTCTTACCTGATGATCCAAATGCAACATCCATCTCTAGTATTTTTATCCCTAATACATATCAGTTTAACTATCTTGGGCTAAAATGGTATATTGTGTTTAATTCCACTTACATAAATTTCTAGGAAATTCAAACTAATGCATAGAAATAGAAAGGAGGTCAACAGAGGAGAGGGAGAAAAACAGAGGGCTGGGAGAGTTGGTATTATAAACAGTTACAAAGGCATGTTTTGAGAATGATGTGATATGCTTACTATTATGACTATGATGGCGATTTCACCAGTGTATGCAAATGTCAAAAATTAATCAGATTTTATACTTTAATCACATTAGTTTGTCATATATCTATTATATCTCAAAGTATGTTTTAAAAATGTAGCAAGAAGGTTAAGAAAGAAGGAAATTTGGGCTCAGTTGATCATTGACTGCTTGTGAGACACCATGGTTTCTGAAAAATATTTAGATGGACAACAGAGGATAGTATCAAAGAGAAATTGGAAGATGATGCTAAAATTTTCAAATATTAAAACAAATATTACCTCTCCAACCTTAACCTCATCTCATTTTTTTATTCAATGTTCATGATATATTTACATGTGTGAATGTTTTAATCAGCTCAGTGATAAAATGAAGAAATTATTTGTAATTTAGAGTTATCTTCCCACACAAAATATAACATTTTAAATATAAGTGGGTGCAGGATAAATTTATTTTTTTAATTTTTAAGAGATGCAATTCAAAATAAAGGTGTATGGTAGGAAAGGTTTCTATGCAAGTTTCAAGGATGAAATACGATACTCTTTATAAATCATCTCCTTTCAAAAATGAATTGAAAAGGGATGGGCTGCAAATTGCTGAGAGAAATGTTAAATAAGAGGAAAAAATATTATACAATATAGTAATATTTATAAACAAGAAACAATAGTAACATCTCTAACCTTGATTATATACTCTGAATTATATATTTTTAAAGAAACTTAGGGCTTGTAATTAAGTTGTTAAAATTTACTAAGCAATATGTTCTTATTGTTGATTACTGCTTCAGTTTAAGTTCACAAGTTCACAGTATCATTTTCAAGGAGAACTGAGGATTAAAAAATAGATTTATACTCATTTTTTATCGTATATATTTTTGAGAGGTTATATTCCATTTCAAATTGCCAAGAGGACCGTCCACGTGCATTTTTACTGAAGTACAGTTATGTCTCTTTGGAATTATTAAGCCCTGACAGCTACACATAAAGTTGAAATAATGGGATTTGGCATCTAAGAGTTCCTTAATCTTCTTTCATCACTATAGCTATAATAATTGAAAATGTCAAGTTGAAATGATTGCAAGCCACAGACATCTGTCACTTATAATCATAAAATTTAGCTATGATTACTAAATGTATGCATCATTTCCAAGCCTATTATACAAAGCATAATTATTTGCAAAGCTTAGAAAAGCAAGTATCATTTTATAGTGATTATATATAAATAAAAATATTACAATAATTTACAAAGAGAATTTAAAATATTTCTCAGTATAGTTGAAAATATGTGGTACTTACAAATTGCTATTCAAAAATATGTTATAGCACTTGAATAATTTGGGGAATTGGTTAATAAGTCATAATTCTGTGGGAACTAGAAATGGGAATCTTCTCTTTGTCCCTGGTCTCTGGTCACATGAATAAGAAAACAGAACAAAACTTTCACTTATAAAAATTCTTCACGTCAAGTGAGGCCTTTTGATAATATTTTAACATAATCTTATACATTTTTTCCTAGTTACTTTGTTTTTCTGATAATATGGTACATAATACCTTTTGAAATTTTTTGGTTTAATTTTCTATTTCCAGCATTAAAATTTTGATTTATTGTTATATGTTAGAGTTTTCATATTCAGCAAATTTTTAAAGTTTTCAATTCTACCAGTATCTCTAAAGATAGCTTTTTGGTTTCTGTGTAGACAGCAGTATTATATGGGAATCCTAGCAGTTTTATTCATTTCCAGTTTTAAAGTTTGTATTGTTATCTTCTTTTATGGTACAAAGTTAGACATTCAGCACTAGCTTAATTAGAAAAAAATGTCAGTGGACATACTTATTTTTATTTATTTCTAACATAAAGATATTGCTTCTAATAATTTCCAAGCAAGTAGCACACAATAAATTTTCAGTACCTCACTGTTAGGTTAAGTATGTTGTTCTTTATTGTTGTGCAGTCACCCAGTCGGATCTGAGTCTTTGTGAGCCCGTAGACTGCAGCACTCCAGGTCCCTCAGTCCCTCACCATCTCCTGAAGTTTGCCCAAGTTCATGTTCATTGCATTGGTGATACCATCCAGCCATCTCATCCTCTGACGCCCTCTTCTCTTCCCACCCTCAATCTGACCTCAGTGAGTCAGCTGTTCACATCAGATGACCAAAATTCTGGAGTTTCAACTTCAGCATCAGTGTTGCTCTTTACTCATAGTTTATTAGAATATTTAATACTGTCATTACTATTATTTTGTTATGAATGACAAATTGAATTTGCCTGTGAGAACTAGGATGGAGCTCAAGTAGAATGGGGTCTTATGGCTATAAAACATGGGAAAGGAGAATTTCCATGTGTGGCCTGTCCAGCAGCACCCGATTTGTACATGCACTGAAAAATATCCCAGATACTTAAAAAACAAATGGATAAAACAATTTAGTTAAATCCAGTGAAGACTAGAAAGACAGAACATAAGACCGAATACCTATCACTTAACACCATGAGGTTCATATAAAATTTATTGGAACTGAGAAAGGAAAAAGAAAGTGTAGGAATATCTCAAGAAAGATCATTTACCCACAGGAACTGAATAAATTGGAAAAAGTTATAAGGCCTTTCAGGGTGCAAAGTTAGATTCTCCCTATCCATACTCAGAGGACTAAAATGAAATTGAATTCATGTGCAGAAAAGTGAAGACTATTTCTATACATTCAATTTTTAATTCCAATTTAAACTGGGGATCCTAAAGGTTGATTCATCATTGGGAGCATAAACTTCATCAATATTAATTCTTCATTATTTAATACAATTAAAAAACATTTGTATAAAATTATACTTAAGAAACCATCTATTATTGGTTTCTTTTTGTTAATACTATGAAAGTTAATATTAATGTCAGTAATGTTATTTTTGTTTTCAGTCTTTCAATTCAATCCTCATTCTTATTCTTTGAATCCTCATTTTTATTCACAATATCCCCTAGAAACAATTCAGTTTGGCAATCTCAATTTTTGTTCTGGTCCAGAAGGAGAAATTCTGGTAATAATTACAACTTTTTCTCTTTATAGTAATAATTATACCTTTCATAAGGTCCTCAGTTTATCCAAGAAAAATATTCTAGCTGTGATCTGATATTTTTTTCCTGAAGTTATAATTTGTTATTTTCTAAAGAACAACTTTGAGACAATAAAGCATATGCTTTCTTCATTAGAGATAGTTTTTGGTTTTTTTTTCCGGATTCCAAAGTCTCTATATTAATAAATCCCTGAGCAATTTAATATTTAAAACGTATTGCTTGATTTTCATCCAGGTGTCAGACTGTAATTTTATAATTAACAGTCACTGCCTTCTCTGATTTCATGTACTTAGAAAGACAATTCTTTGAACTTTGTTCTTTTAATAGAGGTGCAGAAAAGTTACTCTTTTATCTTAATGATTCAGGGTTTGCTGCCTTTATATCTTTGTTTGAATTCTATCTTTAGTTGAAAGAATACATTTTATATGTAGAAAAATTGTGCTGCTGTCTCTGTGTCAATTTATATTACAGATAGTTTTTAAAGATTCCTTTTCCCTTATTAAGAGTTTAAGGAAATAAACTGAAAGGGTAGTAACATAATTGAGAATTCTTACCTAAATAAACCTTATTAACATAAGATTTACCTGAACCTTTTTTATACCCCTTTAACCAGTTTCTTTTCCAGAATTAAGCACTATAATTTGAAGAAATACTTTTCATCATAATTTTCTGAGTAGTTTTGCTTCTACTTTGCATTTATTGTGCTTTCATATGTAATACTGACTAAATGCAAGAGTTGTTGCAGGTGTATTAACTCTGCTACTTCATTTTCAGCTGTGCCTTATTTAAACACCCACTCCAGTATTCTTGCCTAGAAAATTCCATTAACAGAGAAATCCGGCAGGTTACAGTCCTTGGGGGTCACAAAGAGTTGGCCACGACTGAAGGACTGAACACATAGGAGGAGCCCAGAAGTCAGATTTTGCCTGCAGATGTATTTTCTAACATGGGCTGCACACTGAAATCATCTGAAGAGTATTAAAGATAATACTGATTATGGTGTTTCCCCCTCACCATTTATTCTTTTAATTATTTTTAGGTATAACTTGAAAATTTGAATTGTTCAAAGTTCTCTAGGTATTCTAATGAACGTATTAGCAAGGTCGAGACCCACTGGCTTAGAGTAACACAATTTTCATATGCAATCTTCCTAACAATAGTTGGGGAAATGAAGTAATATCAAGGGTACGAATTTTTTTTCTAATTTGTGCTTTCTGTAATTCTTGCATTTTATAATGAGCTTGTATAATTTTTAAATAATTAATATTACTTTGTGTGATATCAAATAGCCGTTCTAGCTTTCTTTAAGTGTTTTCAAGATGTATCTTTTTTGTATTCTTTCATGTTTTTTTCTGCCATTTTTTTAATCTCTAAGCTTATTTTTTTTTAATTTTTATTGGCCTATAGTTGATTTACAATGTTGTGCTAGTTTCCACTGTACAGCGAAGTAAGTCAGTTATACATATACCCATTCTGTTTCCATATATGTCATTACAGAGTACTGAATAGTTTCCTCTGCTTTACAGTGGGTTCTTATTAGTTATCTATTTTATATACAGTACTGTGTATATGTCAATCCTAGTCTCTGTTTCTCCCCCCAACTTTCCCCCTTGGTAACCATAAATTTGTTTTCTACATCTGTGAGTCTGTTTCTGTTTTGCAAATAAGTTCATTTGTTCCTTTTTTTTACATTCCACATATAAGAAATACTATATATTTGTCCTTCTCTGTCTGACTTCATTTAGTATGATAAACTCTAGGCCCATCCATTTTGCTATGGTAGCATTATTTCATCCTTTTAAAAGGCCGATTAATATCCCATTGTATATATGTACCGCATTTTCTTTATTCATTCCTCTGGTGATAGACATTTAGTTTGCTTACAATGTCTTGGCTATTGTAAACAGTGCTGCAATGAACATTGGGGTGCATGTGCCCTTTCAGATTATGATTTCCTCTGGATAGACACCTAGAAGTGGGATGGTAGGATCATATTGTAGCTCTATTTTTAGTTTTTTTTAAGGAATTCCTACACTGTTTTCAATAGTGGCTGTCCCAGTTTACATTCTTACCAGCAATCCAGTGGGATTCCCTTTTCTCCTCTTCTCCAGCACTGGTTGTTTGTAGACTTTTTGATGATTGCCATTCTGACTGGTGTGAGGTGAGGCCTTATTGTAGTTTTGATTTTCACTTCTCTAATAATTAGTGATGTTGAGCATCTTTTCATGTCCTTTTTGGCCATATGCATGTCTTCTTTGGAGAAATGACTAGATCTTCTGTCCCTTTTTTGTTTGGGTTGTTTGTTTCTTTTGGCATAGAGTTGCATGAGCTGCTCATATATTTTGAGATTAACACTTTGTTGGTTGCTTGTCATTATCTTTAAAATGAACTTTGCATTGGCAGTCTGTAGTTGAGTTTTTCCTTCTTATCCAATCTGATAATTTACCTTTAAGTGTAGTGTTTTGATTTGTAACTAATAGGGTAATTGACATGCTTAAGTTTGTATTAATATTTATTATGTATTTTCCTCTTTGTTCTCCTATTGTTTCTGCCTTCTTTTGTACTAAATTTTTTAAAAAATGATTCCATTATGTATCCATTGTTGGTTTTTAGTGATTATAGTTTGTTACACCAAAAGTTACTTTCCAGTTTATAGTATATGTCTTTATCTTATTACATTCAACTTTCAAGTGTTACATAACCTTTATAAATATAGTATGAAAGTATGAAAATGATATAATGCTACATTTTTCTTCCTGGCCTTTGTTGTTTTGTTGTTATACATTTTGGTACTGAATATGTTGTAAACTCCACAGTATGCTATCATTTTTAATATAAAAAAGTTAAATATTGATTAATAAGAAAAACAACCTATATATAGATCCATGTTGTTATAGTTTCCAATGCTTTTCATTTTGTATGTATGTTAGGAGTTAGTTTTTGCCCCTCCCACTGCTCTGCCCCACAAGGACTTTCTTTAACTTTACTTTTATTATTAATCTATTTATGATGACTAGTTTTAACATTTATATGTCAGAAAAAGTTTTGCCTTTCTTTTGAAAGGTATGTTCATTGGCTATACAACTGTAAGCAGACCTTTAAAAATAAATTTTAATATGTTGCTTCACTGCTTCTTTACTTGCATTGTTTTCAATTAGCAATTCATATCTTGGTTCCACTGTACCTAACATGATTCTTTTTAAATCTAGATGCTTTTAAGATTTTTTTTCTTTATAACTAATTTTGTGCATTTAAATTATGCTTTGCCTTGAAGTTTTCCTCATGATTTTTAACCTTGGAAGTCACGAGTTTCCTGGATCCCAGGTTATATAGTTTTCATAGAATTTGACCACTATTTGACCATTAGATTTTCAAAATTCCCCTCATCCTCAGGAACTTCAGCTACACGTATATTAAGACACTTGAAGTTATCACATTTATCAATGATATTGTTTATTTTTTTTTAATTTATTTATTTTAATTGTAGGCTAATTACCTTACAATATTGTAGTGGGTTTTGCCATACACTGACATGCATCAGACATGGGTGTACATGTCTTCCCCGTCCTGAACCCCCCTCCCACCTACCTCCCCATCCCATCCCTCAGGGTCATTCGAGTGCACCAGCCCTGAGCACCCTGTCTAACGCATCAAACCTGGACTGGCGATCTGTTCCACGTATGATAATATACATGTTTCAATGCTATTCTCTCAAATCATCCCACCCACACCTTCCACAGAGTCCAAAAGTCTGTTTTTACATCTGTGTCTCTTTTGCCGTCTCGCATCATTACCATCTTTCTAAATTCCGTATATATGTGTTAACATACTGTATTGATGTTCATTACAGTACAATAGCCAGTTTACAATAGCCAGGACGTGGAAGCAACCTAGAAGTCCATCATAAGATGGATAAGAAAGCAGTGGTACATATACACAATGGAATATTACTCAGCTATTAAAAAGATGTATTTGAATCAGTTCTAATGAAGTGGATGAAACTGGAGCCTATTATACAGAGTGAAGTAAGTCAGATATTGTTTATTTTTAACAGTGTATCTTGTTCTCTTTCTGTTTCATCTTGAGTGATTTCTGTTGCTATATCTTCAACTTTTCTAACATTTTCTTCTGAAATATCTAATCTGTCATTATTTTCATGCAGCATTGTTTTTAATACTAACATTTGATTTTCATTTCCAGAAGTCTGATTTCAGTCATTTTGAAAACTTCCTTTTCTTTACTTAACATGTTCAATATTTTCTCTGCCTTTCTGAGGATATGAAATATAATAACAGTATTTTTAAGTGTTCTTGCCTATTAATTACAGTGTTTGTGACATTTGGGGCTTTGTTTACGCTACTTTATGTTATGCTTGGGCTTCCCAGGTAGTGCTAGTGGTAAAGAACCCGTCTGGTGATACAGGAGACCTAAGAGACATGGGTTCGATCACTGGATCAGGAAGATCACCTACAGTAGGAAATGGCAACCCATCCCAGAATTCTTGCCTGGAAAATTCCATGGACAGAGGAGCCTAGCGGGCTACAGTTCATGGACTCACAAAGAGTTGGACATGAATGAAGCAAGTTAGAACACACAAGTTATGCTAATTATGGATCATATATTTCTGTTTCTTTGTATACTGAATCAAATTTGAAAGAATGCCAGATATTATGAATTTTACCTTTTGGGTTCTGGATGTATTTGTATGCCTGTACATATTTTGGGGGCTTCCCTGGTGGCTCAGACATAAAAGAATCTGCCTACAATGCAGGAGACCCAGATTTAATCCCTGGGTTGGGAAGATCCCCTGGAGAAGGAAGGCTAACCACTCCAGTTTTCTTGCCTGGAGAATTCCATGGACATTGGAGCTTGGTGGGTTACAGTCCATGACATTGCAAAGAGTCAAACATGGCTGAGTGACTAACAACTTCACTTTTTCAGACATATTTTTGAGCTTTAATCTGGATTGAAGCTAAGTTGCTAGGGACAGTTTGCCTTTTTGGATCTTGTTTTTAGCCCTTTTTTGTTAAATAGGACAAGAGCAGCATTTATTCTAGAGCTAATTACTTCCCACTACAAAGGCAAGGATTCTTTTGAGGGCTCTAATATTTTATGAACTATGAGATTTGCCTTTCTGACTTGAAGGAATAGGAATTATTCCTGGTTTTAAGTGAACTCTGGGTACTGTTCCTTCCATTTTTTAGAAATGGTATCCCTCCTACACCCTTTGACGTCAAGTAGATTTCTCTCATGCATGGGCAACAAGCACTCTGAATTACTTGAGCAGGATAGTCTGCAGATTTCCAGGATTCATCTGTCTAGCTCTTCTCTCCAGTGTTCTTTCCTCTAGATTCTAGCTGCCTAGGTCTTCCTGGACAATTCACTCTGGATTCTTAATTGAAATGCTTACTGTGTCCCAACCTGAATTCTCCTCCACAACACTATGATCAAGAAAAGGCATTTAGCTGATAAATCATTTTGCCACCTTTGTTTCCCATATCTCAAGAATGACTCTCTATTGTTGCTTGATGTTTAATATTTTAAAAAATCATTGTTTTATATATCCCATGGGTCAGCAAGCAAATTTGCCAATGATCATTCATTTGAATATTCATTTTCATATTATTATGACAAATTTTGAGATAAAATAGCAGAGATGAATAGTTTTAAGAGAAACTTCATGTCTCACAAAGTTGAAAACAGAAAGGGTTTTCCAAGTCTTGATTGGTATATTTTGTTTGTTTGTTTGTTTTCAGACAGGAGGATAAATCTAGACCGTGTTACCATACTTTGGCCAAAAGAATTATGTTTATTATTTATCAATATCTCCTTTGGTTATCTTAAATCATAATACAGATTTTTAATGTCAATCCCAGGAAATATTAGCAAGAAAAAAGTAAAATGAATATATTTTCATGTGTGTAGTCACCCAATAATAACTCAGGAGCACACTTTATAGAATGATTTATCAAGTCTTGCTTATTTTACTCTATCTAAAATATTTTACTTTCTGAACAAATTCTTAATATCCAAGAGAATAGACAATGGACAATGCTGTGTTACTTCAAAGTACTTAAACTTTTGAGTTTTATTCCATTGAAATTTGATTTCTACTTTTTAAATTTTTAAAATCAGAGCTCTGTTAGCTATTGAAAATGAGATTGAAAGTCACTCAGTCATGTCCAGTTCTGTGACTCCATGAACTGTAGCCTGCCAGGCTCCTCTGTCCATGGAATTCTCCAGGCCAGAATACTGGAGTGGGTGGCCTTTCCCTTCCACAGGGGATCTTCCCAAGCCAGGGATTGAACCCAAGTCTCCCACATTGCAGGCAGATTCTTTACCAGCTGAGCTACCCTTAAACTCTGATTTTAAAAAATTGAAATTAATACAAAAATGTTCAGTTTTTTCTTAATATAGTGTAGCATATCATTAATAGTAACATATTTTGTGTTTTAGTGATTTATTAAGCACTTTCTTTAAAATTTTTTCTTCATGAATAATTGCAAGCAAATCCAATAAGGTCTGCACTGCTATTAAAAAGCCCTTAGATCTGAAAAACAATACTACCTTTAATTGCTGTTCTGGCCTAGCTGAATATGAATACTAAATTTCTAATACTTCCCCAGAAAGTTCCATTAGCATTTTGTTCCAAATGATTAACTGGTGCTATTTTTAATTACCTTTTTAATCTTCCTCCCTAATATTTATCCTGGCTATAAAATCTTGGACCAGTCCATTTTATTTGTTAATGAAATAAGCATGTGCTTTAGGCATATACTTTCATTGAAATAACCTATTATATTGGATGCTGATTTTGACTATCAAACATTAGAGAAACCCCCCAATTGTTTTCTACTAAACAGTGTTCAAAATATTAATTATAAGGTACTATGGATTCTGATTATTGCAGTTCTTTTTCAATAGCTTGTGCTGTAAGTTAAATTCCATGAAACCCTGAGATGAATGTGTGTAGTCATAAGCACTTGCCTAAACCACAAAATACTAGGCTGATTAACTCAAATCAGCCTCAAAGGAGTAAAATCACAAATTTGTGGTAGTACCAGCTGATGAGGCATACTGTCATCTTTGACTTACTTAAATAGACACTTTATTTTGATACAATAGTGTTAAAAATTATTTTAAGAAACAGTATTCAACTACCAACTTAGAAGGTTTTGAAAAGGCATAGAAACATTTGTGACAGACAGTACTAGAAACAAAAATGATCGCTATAATTTGGTAGTTAGGAGCAGGGATACAAAA
Source organism: Bos javanicus (assembly GCF_032452875.1). Classification (NCBI taxonomy): domain Eukaryota; kingdom Metazoa; phylum Chordata; class Mammalia; order Artiodactyla; family Bovidae; genus Bos; species Bos javanicus. The sequence goes on from NC_083870.1 coordinate 41,360,001, forward strand.
TAATTTGCAACAAGTACGAAATTTCTGTACAAAAAAAATAAATAGCAACCCTTCTAAGAAGTAACAATGTCCATGTGGGAATCACATATACAAGGAATGAACAGCTAACATACAAATATGCTGTCAAATTTCCATGACCACATGCACACACTTTTCTGAAAACATTAAGTCCTTTCTATTTTTATGTATGAAGTAATTGAAAGACGGCAAATGCCCTTAAGCTTTTATTCCCTTGAGTTTTTTTATGATCATGTCTGATAGAGCGCAATATAGATTTCTCATTGCTTGAAATTCTATAAATATATATATATATTTAAAAATATGGTAGGAGCTCTTCTAGATTCTCTAATAGGAGGAAAAATGGTGTTTGATTATTATGTTTAGGAGAAGGAACTGAGCATGTGCCTACCTTTTTCTTAGGCTGTGAAGCCACCTATTAAAGGTGTAAGTTCTGATATATTCACATGTGAAAATTTTGTTATTACTCTATAATAAAGAGGGCACTTACAGTTTTGGTTGATGCTCAAATACTGGGGTTGGAGTTGAAGTGTACTCAATAAAAGATTACAGTCACATTTCATAGTTCAACTTTTGCAAGAAAATCACTGATATTCATTCAACAAATATGACTTTATTTTTAGCAAAATAGACAAAAATGACTTCATTTATGGGGCTTATATTCTACTTAAGTGTGATAGATGACAAACTAAAGTGAATTACAGAAGATATTAGGAAGTGAAGGAAGCAAGCAAGGAAAATAAGACATGGAGAGGAAGATGCACATCAGGCCAAAGGGGCTGCGTCTACAGAAGGCATGGCTAAAGCCTTTCACTGTGTGGGTCACAAGAAACTGTGGAAACTTCTTAAAAATATGGGCATACCAGACCCCCTTACTTGCCTCCTGAGAAACCAGTATGCAGGTCAAGTAGCAATAGTTAGAACAAGACGTGGAACAACAGACTTGCTCAAAATTGGGAAAGGAATACAACAAGGCTGTATACTGTCACCCTGCTTATTTAGCTTCTGTGAAAAGTACATCATGTGAAATGCAGGGCTGGATAAATCAAAAGCTGGAATCAAGATTTCCGGGAGAAATATCAACAACCTCAGATATGCAGATGATACCATTCTCATGGCAGAAAGTGAAGAGGAACTAGAGAGACTCTTGATGATGGTGAAAGAGCAGAGTGAAGATGTCTTAAGACTCAACATTCAGAAAAAGAAGATCATGGCAACCAGTCCTATCACTTTGTGGCAAATAGATAGGAAAACAATGGAAACAGTGGCAGATTTTCTTTTCTTGGGCTCCAAAATCACTGCAGATGGTGACTGCAGCCATGAAATTAAATGACGCTTGTTCCTTGGAAGAAAAGCTGTGACCAACCTAGACAGCATATTAAAAAGCAAAGACATTACTATACCAACAAAGATCCATCCAGTCAAAGCTCTGGCTTTTCCAGTAGTCATGTGTAGATGTGAGAGTTGGACTATAAAGAAAGCTGAGCACCAAAGAATTGGTGTTTTTGAACTGTGGTGTTGGAGAAGACTCTTGAGAGTCCCTTGGACTACAAGAAAATCCAACCAGTCCATCCTAAAGGCAGTCAGTCCTGAACATTCATTGGAAGGACTGATGGTGGAAACTCCAATACTTTGGCCACCTGTGTGAAGAACTGATTCATTGGAAAAGACCCTGTGCTGTGAAAGATTGAAGGCGGGAAGAGAAGGGGATAACAGAGGTTGAGATAGTTGGATGGCATCACCAACACAATAGACATGAGTTTGAGTAGGCTCTGGGAGTTGGTGATAGACAGGGAAGCCTGGCATGCTACAGTCCACGGGGTTGCAAAGAGTCGGACACAACTAAGCAACTGAACTGAACTGATGTATTATTATATTGTGTTCTTAGACATACTGCTAATGCATACTTAAAGCCTATAGCATAGTGTAAACATAAATTATATATACACTGGGAACCCAAAAAATCATTACTTGTTTTATTATATTTACTTTATTGCAGTGGTTTAGAACCAGACCCACAATATCTGTGATATATGCCTGAATATGGAATATAAGAAAGATGTTTTAAGGATGTTTCCAACTCTGCCTGTCTAACTTTACTTGTCTATCATCTATCTTTTGATTAACAAAATTACTTATTTACGTACTTACTTTTCCTGAGCAATTAGAAGATTGAAATGGCCATTGTTTAAGGTGGAAAAATCAAAGGTATTAGGGAGGGGAGATAATTAGACATTCAGTTTTGAATAAATTGAGTTTAAAATATCTACTGTTCATATGAACAGTGATGTGGTATATGCAGTAGATCTGGAGGTTTAGGGAGAGATACGGGCAGAAGAGATAAATTTGAAATTATCAGTGTACATAACATTTGATTTATTAGGTCATCAGACAGAATGTGATTTAAGAGAGTGAGTGTGGAACACAGAGACCCAAGGACTCTAAGCCCTTGGCTATAAATGTGTTAAAATGTATGCGCAGTGAGAAAAGTCTCAAAGGAGATTGAGAGGAGCAGCGAGACAGGAGGAAACTGGGAGAATGTGGTGCTTCAGATAAAAGTGAAAGAAAGCTGATTCTGAAATAAAGGTGGGAAAAGAGATAAAATTCATTTGTTCTTTACTCCCCCCAAATTTCAACATGATACACTGAACTATATCTGGAATTCTGTACGTAATTTATGTACCAGAGTCATTGTGGAAGAAAGTTGAAAATGATGAAACAATTTTTTTTAAGTATCATTACTAAATGTATATTAAAGTTTATGAATATTTAAGTAAAAATACCCCTTAACAGCAATAATAAACACAGTAACAAGCCAGGTTTTTCTAGATTACTGTTTTATAACACCAATGAGCTTACATAAAGAGTCTACCACTTTGATCACAAATTTTTTCACATAACTGAAAGTATATATCACATTTTCAAATGAACTGAAATGGAAGGGGGCCAAGGATACATAATTAACCTTAGGAATGTTGACTCAGATACTACTACATAAATAACTGACCAACTAATTAATGTGTTCATTTACATAGTCATCCAGATAACTCTAATCATGTGTTTCCTTTGCCTCAAATAAAAATTTTGGGGAGCAAATGGAATTGAGCAGGTTCAAGGTAAGGCATCAGAGAAGGCAATGGCACCCCACTCCAGTACTCTTGCCTGGAAAATCCCATGGACAGAGGAGCCTGGTGGGCTGCAGTCCATGGGGTCACTAAGAATCGGACACCACTGAGCAACTTCACTTTCACTTTTCACTTTCATGCATTGGAGAAGGAAACGGCAACCCACTCCAGTGTTCTTGCCTGGAGAATCCCAGGTACGGGGGGGCCTGGTGGGCTGCCGTCTATGGGGTTGCACAGAGTCGGACACGACTGAAGCGACTTAGCAGCAACAGCAGCAAGGTAAGGCATAACTGATAATGTGACCTTTTGACTATAGTTTAAAGAGTGATAAGGAATATCCAGGTGAAAAATCAAGCTAGTGGGCACAGCAGGTAATGGTAGAGCATGCTAGCATAGGAAAAGCCCACAGAAAAGTATCGTGAGCATGTCTGGAATGTCAGGGAGAAGGTACTAAATATAATCATCAATAGCACAGTGGTTAAGGTAAAGTGGAAAGAAGGTTTGAAGAGTCAGAAGAGCAAATCATGAACAGATCTTGAAAGATCTTTTCTGTCAAGCTAAGGATTTGGGGTTTTATCCTGTAAGTTATGGACAAATTGTTAAGAAGCTATATGACATGATCAACTTTGCTCTGTATAACAGCATCACTGGCTGTATTGAGTCAGTTTACCTGGTTGGGGACAAATATCAATCAAGCTAGCTTTCTGGCATCGTGTAGACAACATAACTGGTTGATTGACTGAGTACTTCACATGTTCATCTCGTTGTTTTGACATGTGTATACCTAACCTCAAAATAAAAATGGTATTTTTAGTGTGCCTGATTTAGTCCATAATTCTTTATGGCAGCTATCTTTAAGAGTTAATTCTGTAACAGAATTACAAGTGCCTATTTTATATATGTATATATGACATTTTGTTGAAGAGAAGTAGTGTGAAGCTCGTAAATTAGAAAATAATATTAACTACACAAAAATGGTACAGTAAAACTTTTAGAAAATATTAACACATGCTGTGCTAAGTAGTGGAAGTTGAGGATGGTGAAATAAGAGTTTTAGGTTATATTTCAGGTCTCTTTTTGACTAACATGATCTTGAAATTTCTTCCCAGTAGTAAATAGGTAATTTATTAATTTTTATTCATAAAATGCTATGTATTTTAAACTGATCCATGTTTTTTTTTAATTATTTATAACAAGAAGTCTAATTTAGAATATCATGTTGAATATCAGGAATAAGAAAAAGTACCACAAGAGAGTTAAACCCAATACATAAGTATAAGCTGGATGCTAATTTCTGTTTCTAGTCTAAATGAGAATTATAAGCATAAATAACAGAAGTCAAGTTCATAATACCTCAGTGGAAGAAAACCAGAGAATGACTTCAGTTGAAGAAAACAAGAGATGTTCCATATCATCAGAATAGTAAACTGCAAATGAAGAGATAGCCAATCATTACCAATGAAAGAATCTTTATAGTATAAAAGTTTTTGCATTTGTTTCTTGTTTAGTCATTGTCATGTCCAACTCTTTTGCAAACCCATGCATGTAGCCCACCAGACTCCTCAGTCCATATTTTTGACTTCCCAGGCAAGGATACTGGAGTGGGTTGCCATTTCCTTCTCCAGGGGATCTTCCAAACCCTGGAGCTTCCATGCAAATGTGTCTCCTGCATTACAGGTAGATTCTTTTATTTTTTTCCTTCATCTCTTCTGTCTGCTCTTTTTTTTTTTTTTTAATTGGAGACTACTTCACAATATTGTGGTTTTGCCATACATTCACATGAATCAGCCATGTGTGTATATGTGTCCCCCATCCTGACCCTCCCTCCCATACACCTCCCCATCCCATCCCTCAGGGTCATCTCAGTGCACCAGCCCTGAGTACCCTGCCTCATGCATCGAACCTGGACTGGCGATCTATTTCATATATGATAATATACATGTTTCAATGCTATTCTCTCAAATCATCCCACCCTTGCCTTCTTCCACAGAGTCCAACAGTCTGTTCTTTATGTGTCTCTTTTGCTGTCTTGCATATAGGGTCATCATTACCATCTTTCTAAATTCCATATATATGCATTAATATACTGTATTGGTGTTTTTCTTTCTGACTTACTTCACTCTGTATGATAGGCTCCAGTTTCATCTGCCTCAATAGAACTGATTCAAATGCATTCTTTTTAATAGCTGAATAATATTCCATTGTGTATATGTACCACAGCTTTCTTATCCAATCATCTGCCAATGGACATCTAGGTTACTTCCATGTCCTGGCTATTGTTAACAGTGCTGCGATGAACACTGGGGTACATGTGTCTCTTTCAATTATGGTTTCCTCGATGTGTAGGCCAGGCAGTGGGATTGTTGGTCATATGGCAGTTCTATTTCCAGTTTTTTGAGGAATCTTACAACTGAGTTCTCAGAGAAGTGCAGAATAAAAGAGTATGAGATTCAATTCATTCAGTTAGTTCAGCCACTCCACTGTGTCTGACTCATTTCAACCCCATGGACTGTAGCACGCCAGGCCTCCCTGTCCATCACCAACTCCCAGAGCCTACTCAAACTCATGTCCACTGTGTTGGTGATGCCATCCAACTATCTCAACCTCTGTTATCCCCTCTCCTCCCATCTTCAATCTTTCCTAGCACAGGCTCTTTTCCAGTGAGTCAGTTCTTCGCATCAGGTGGCCAAAGTATTGGACTTTCAGTTTCAGTATCAGTCCTCCTAGTGAATATTCAGGACTGATCTCCTTTAGGATGGACTGGTTGGATCTCCCTGCAGTCCAAGGGACTCTCAAGAGTCTTCTCCAACACCACAATTCAAAGGCATCAATTCTTTGGCACTCAGCTTTCTTTATAGTCCAATTCTCACATCCATACATGACTACTGTAAAAGCCAGAGCTTTGGCTAGATGGACCTTTGTTGGTAAAGTAATGTCTCTGCTTTATAATATGCTGTCTAGGTTGGTCATAACTTTTCTTCCAAGGAGGAAGCACCTTTTAATTTCATGGCTGCAGTCACCATCTGCAGTCATTTTGGAGCTCCCCAAAATAATGTCTCTCACTGTTTCCATTGCTTCCCCATCTATTTGCCATGAAGTGACGGGACCAAATGCCGTGATCTTAGTTTTCTGAATGTTGAGTTTTAAGCCAACTGTTTCACTCCCCTCTTTTACTTTCATCAAAAGGCTCTTTAGTTCTTCACTTTCTGCCATAAGGGTCATGTCATCTTGATATTTCTCCTGGAAATCTTGATTCAAGCTTGTGCTTCATCTAGCCTTGCATTTCACAAGATGTACTTGGCATGTAAGTTAAATAAGCAGGGTGACAATATACAGCCTTGAAGTACTCCTTTCTCAATTTGGAACCAGTCTGTTGTTCCATGTCCAGTTTTAACTGTTGCTTCCTGACCTGCATACAGATTTCTCAGGAGGCAAGTCAGGTGGTCTGGTATGCTCATCTCTTTAAGAATTTTCCACAGTTTGTTGTGATCCATGCAGTCCAAGGCTTTGACATAGTCAATAAAGCAGAAATAGATGTTTTTCTGGAACTCTCTTGCTTTTTCGATGATCCAACGGATGTTGGTCTCTTGTTTTTCTGACTTTTCTAAGTCCAGCTTGAACATCTGGAAGTTCATGGTTCATGTACTGTTGAAGCATGGCTTGGAGAATTTTGAGCATTACTTTGCTCATATGTGTTTGAAGAGTGCAATTGTGCAGTAGTTTGAACATTCTTTGGCATTGTCTTTCTTTGGGATTGGAATGAACTGACTTTTTCAGTCCTGTGGCCACTGCTGAGTTTCCCAGATGCTAGCTTATTGAGGTCAGCACTTTCACAGCATCATCTTTTAGGATTTGAAATAGTTCAACTGGAATTCCAAACGCTCCACTAACCTTGTTCATAGTGATGCTTACTAAGGCCCACTTGACTTCACATTCCAGCATGTCTGGTTCTAGGTGAATATTGTGTCTCTATTTTTCTTGAAGAGATCTCTAGTCTTTCCCATTCTATTGTTTTACTCTATTTCTTTGCATTAATCGCTGAGGAAGGCTTTCTTACCTGTCCTTGCTATTCACTGGAACTCTGCATTCAAATGGGTATATCTTTCTTTTTCTCATTTGCCTTTCACTTCTCTTCTTTTCTCAGCTATTTGTAAGGGCTCCTCAGACAACCTTTTTGCTTTTCTTTTTCTTGGGGATGGTCTTGATCTCTGCCTTCTGTACAATATCATGAACCTCCATCCATAGTTCTTCAGGCAGTGTGTCTATCAGATCTAATCCCTTCAATCTGTTTGTCATTTCTACTGTATAATCATAAGGGATTTGATTTAGGTCATACATGAATGGTCTAGTCATTTTCCCTATTTTTTTCAATTTAAGTCTGAATTTGGCAAATAAGGAATTCATTATCTGAGCCACAGTCAGCTCCCAGTCTTGTTTTTGCTGACTGTATAGAGCTTCTCCATCTTTGGCTGCAAAGAATATAATCAATCTGATTTTGGTATTGACCATCCGGTGATGTCCATGTGTAGAGTCTTCTCTTGTGTTATTGGGAGGGGTGTTTGCTATGACCAGTGCTGTTCTCTTGGCAAAGCTCTATTAGCCTTTGACCTGCTTCATTTTGTATGCCAAAGCCAAATTTGCCGGTTACTCCAGGTATCTCTTGACTTCCTACTTTTGCATTCCAGTACCCTATAATGAAGAGGACATCTTTTCTTGGTGTTAGTTCTAGAAGATTTTGTAGGTCTTCATAGAACAACCATGCTTCTTCAGCATTTCTGGTCAGGCCATAGACTTGGATTACTGTGATATTGAATAGTTTGCCTTGGAAACGAACAGAGATCATTCTGTTTTTGAGATTGCATCCAAGTACTGGACTCTTTTGTTAACTATGATGGCTACTTCATTTCTTCTAAAGGATTCTTGCCCACAGTAGTAGATATAATGGTCATCTGAGTTAATTTCACCCATTCTAGTACATTTTAGTTTGCTGATTCCTAAAATGTCGATGTTCACTCTTGCCATCTCCTGTTTGACCACTTCCAATTTGCCTTGATTCGTGGACCTAACATTCCAGGTTCCTATGCAATATTGCTCCTTACAGTATCAGACTTAACTTCCATCACCAGTCACATCCACAACTGGGTGTTGTTTTTGCTTTAGCTCCATCTCTTTATTCTTTCTTGGGTTATTTCTCCACTTTTCTCCAGTAGCATATTGTGCACCTACTGACCTGGGGAGTTCATGTTTCAGTTTCCTATCTTTTTGCCTTTTCATACTGTTCATGGGATTCTCAAGGCAAGAATACTGAAGTGGTTTGCCATTCCCTCTCCGGTGGACCATGTTTTGTCACAACTCTCCACCATGACCCATCCAATCTGGGTGGCCCTACACGGCATGGCTCATTGTTTCATTGAGCTAGACAAGTCTGTGGTCCATGTCATCAATTTTGTTAGTTTTCTGTGAATGTGGTTTTCATTCTGTCCTCTGATGGATAAAGATAAGAGGATTATGGAAGAGATTGGGTTAGCTGTCTTTATACTTCCTTACTTAACCTTTCCTTTTCTTATTCATTCATGTGTTTATGAGCTAAACATTAATGAGCTAATTTCTCCATTAAGATATCAATAAACAACCAAACAAAACACTGTAACTGAAATTATGCTAGTACATAATTTTTCTATTTCAAACAACTTTGGCCTATACAAATTTGGAGTAAAGCTCTACCAGACTATATGAACTAAAATATAGGAGAACTCACTGAACACACAAAATGTAGAGCTATAAATGGAAGTAAAGCACATGGATGCCAAACAAGCAAACAATAAATGCTCAGTGCAAGCATAAGTCTTAATAATCCTAAATGTCTTTAAGACATGGATAACTAAGGAGACCCCAATATTTGATATGTACTTTGCTTCTTAATGGGGCTTCCCGGGTGGCTTAGATGGTAAAGGATCTGTCTACAATGCAAGAGACCCAGTTTCAGTCCCTGGGTTGGGAAGATCCCTTGGAGGAGGGCATAAAAACCCACTCTAGTATTCTTGCCTGTAGAATTCCGTGGACAAAGGAGCCTGGTAGGGTACAGTCCATGGGGTCACAAAGAGTTGCACATGACTGAGTGACTGAGCACATCAGAGTCCATTTAGGCCTGCTATTTTGGCTAAATAATTAATAGCATTCTGTTTCTCTCTTAAAAGTATCTCAGTTTAGATGATAAGTTTATATGATCCCCTATTTATAATGTGTGAAACCTCCAACATTTCTTTTTGGCCATCCACTGGCATTTACCTTACCTTTACCTTTAACTCAGGGCACTGTGCATCCTTTTGCTTACAAAGTTAGCACTGAAATCCTTCACTTTCAGTTACATATATGATTTAGGTAATAGTTCTTATTTTGATGGGAGACTGTTGGCTGGTGAAGAGGGCATGTGTAAATGTAAAGTATATCCTTGGCAGCAATGTGCTATAAAAATCCAGAATCCATCTGTGGATTTTACAGTGCTAATTGACAGATGCTGTAACTCATAAAATGTTCACAGTCCATACAAATGATAAGAGCACCAGATGGGACCTGTCCAATAAGAAACTCCAAAAGCTTTTCCCTTCTGTCTCTCTAGAAGATTACCAAAAATATTTATTGTGGACTGTTATTTGTTATGATGACAGAAAGTATGTGAATTGGAAAGGAATTGAAAAAAATAAAATAAAAACTCTCAGAATTTTTAATCTTTGCATTCAAACTTACAATATCATATCTTCTAAACTCATGATATTGGCATGTATTTTTAAATTTTGTATCATAATATATATGTGTATTACATATAACTTCACTAGAGTAACATGTTATATATAACTGTAAATACAAATATAAGTGCTTATGATAAAAACAACTCTTTTACCATAGCTATTTACAATCTACAATCTAGAATTAACTATTTTTTAACATTTTATGTCTCCATATCATATTTTATTTTTCAGAGTTAAATATTAGTTAATTAACAGCTCTGTCCTATCAGGAGATAAAGTTCTCTCATATTGTACAGTATCTGATTTTTGTTTCTTAATCTGCTCAAAACAGTCATATCACTAGCTAGTTAAAACAATGCAGTAGGATTCTCAACTTTTTTATTATGTTGATTATAGTTTCAAATTGTGTACTGCAATTTTTTCTTAACTCATGTAACTTTATATTTTTAATATCTATCTGTAATGCATTCTTTATTTTAAAAAATCTTACATAAATTTTACATCAGCCATAACTGGGACCATCTGGGCATGATAATTTTGTTTTAATATTATAAAATAGATTTTATTTTTAGAGAAATATTAGGTTTTCAGCAAAACTGGGTAAGCATAGAGTTACCAGATATGCTCTTCCATGTATACACAATGCCTCTCTCACTAGCAACATCCCTTACCAGAGTGGTACCTTCGTTACAATCCATGAATTTACATTGACATGCTTTTACCACCCAAAGTCCATAGTTTACACCGTGGTTCATGCTCGGTGTTGTGGGGCTTCTATGGTGGCTCAGATGATAGTGAATCTGCCTGCAATGCAGGAGACCTGGGTTTGATTCCTGGATCAGAAAGATGCCCTGGAGAAAAGAATGGCTACCCACTCCAGTGTACTTGCCTGCAGAATTCCATGGACAGAGGAACCTGGTGGGCTACAGTCCATGGGGTCACAAAGAATTGGACTCAACTAGTGACTAACACTTTCACTTTTCACTTGGTGGTGTACATTCTATGGATTTTGAGAAACATACAGTGACATGTATCCACTGTTATATTATCATGCAGAGTAGTTTAACTGCCCTAAAAATCCTCTGTATCCTGCCTATTCATCTCTTTATGTGGAACTGAATGCATTTCAATTATGCAAAATTGAATATTTTTTAAATTTTCTTTCAATACCTTAAAATTTCATTCCACTCTTTTCTTGATTGCATGATTTCTGGCAAGTCTGCCTTAATTCTTATGTTTTCTCCTTTACAAGTAATGTGCTTTTTCACTCTTCTGGCTTTTTTCAAGATTTTCTCTTTGTCTCTGGTTGTTTATAGTTTACCTAAGATAGGCCTAGGTGTAGATATTTGGTATCTATACCATCGTTTGGTGTTCTCTGAGCTTCTTAGGTCTCTGGTTAGGTTTCTGTTAATAATTTAAGTGTTCAGCCATTATAACTTCAAATATATCTGTTATCTTTTTTCTCATTTGGTGCTCAAATTACACGTGAATTACTCTTTTGATATGTCCCACTACTTTTGGATATTCTGATTTTTTTAAATATCATTCCTTTTTTTTTTTTTTTTGCATTTTAATTCTGGAAAACATTATTAACATATTTTCTAGTTCACTAATTCTTTCCTCAGCCTTGTCCAGTCTACTGATAAGTCCGTCAAAGGTATTTATCATTTCTATTACTTTTTTTTTGTTCCAAGATTTTCTTTGATTCTTTCTTAGAGTGTCCATCCCTCTGTTTACAATTTCCATCTTATCTTGCATGTTTTTCTACTTTGCAAAATCTGAATCATATCTGAGTCAAGTACTGATGCCTACATTGGGTCTTCATTTTCTTCTTGCTTTTTTTAGCATGATTTGCAATATTCTTTTTGGAAAGTGCACGTAGCATAGCAGGTAACAAAAGCTAAGGTAAGTAGGCCTTTAGTGTGAGGTTTGTGTTAATTCAACTGACTGTTGGGCTGAATGTTTAATGTTTGCTACAGCGGTAGGTGCCCGGGGCTTCATTTTTCTCTAGTGGCCTTCTTTTTGTCTCCCTTGTTGTCTTTTGGTTTTCTTAAGGATGCCTTAAATACAGGTTGAGACTTGAAGCTCTTTCCATTGTAATCTATTGTTATTATATTTTAATCTTGTTAATGTCTTGTTATGAAGTGGGGTGGGAAAGAATTCTATAATCTTATGCTTAAATTTCAGTGTTTCAGTTGATCTGTGTTCTTGGTTTGTTAATTTAACAAGAGTTTCTTTTACTTTTTTATTTGTTTTCACATCTTAGGAGGAACAGAAAGTCAGGGAAATGTGCTTTCCCTCAGATGAGATTGCTATTGCTAAGTCACTTCAGTCGTGTCTGACTCTGTGGGACCCCATAGACGGCAGTCCACCAGCCCGCCCTCCCCCCCACCCCCCGTCCCTGGGACTCTCCAGGCAAGAACATTGGAGTGGGCTGCCATTTCCTTCTCCAGTGCAGGAAAGCAAAAGGTGAAAGTGAAGTCTCTCAGTCAGTCCGACTTAGCGACCCCATGAACTGCAGCATACCAGGCTCCTCCATCCATGGGATTTTCCAGGCAAGAGTACTGGAGTGGGGTGCCATTGCCTCCTCCCTCAGATGAGATAAGTCTCTGTAAAAATCTTTTTGCCCGGAAAGCTGGCCTTTATTATGAAGAATGCTCTGGTCATATTTCAAATGGTTTATTTTCGCCTCCCTTGCCAGAGACCTGAGGTGATTTTCCTTTTGGCTCATCCTGGTGAGAATCTTGTAAGGTTTCTGGAAGCAGAATCCACAAAGTGAGACCTTCCCTTAGTCTGTGGCTTCAAGGAGATTCTTACATTCACTGGATTCCAAACAGCCTCTCTGACTGTGTCAATGTTACTGTTTAGGTGTACCTACCAGTTTATGGCTCTAGAAGCTCCTACTCCAGCTAAAATGACCCCAACTCTGGTTCTTCATATTTGCCTGTTTCCCAAGATTTCAATGTAGGTGTTTGTTTTCTGATCTCTATTCTCTGACATGTTCAAGAAAAGTCATTCATTTTCAGTTTGTACAATTTTTTCTTGTTGCAAGATGGTCACGATTATTTCAAGACCTTCACATTTCAAAGGTGGTGATCCTTTCCTCTATATTTTTTAGTAAGGCAATTTGGACTCATTTTTCTTGGTACCTGCCCTAGGACAGCAGTTGCACAAGTTGTACTCCAGGCCCCACTGTTTGGTATGTCTCTAGGTAAGCTACCTCTGAGCACAAATGTCTTTTAATAGATTGATAGATCCTGACTTAGGACAACTAGACTACTAGAGTCTTCTCCTTGTTTTCTTCAACTATTATTTGGTGGTTGTATCCACTTGTTTTCTTCAATTATTATTTGTGGTGGTTGTATCCACTGAGAAAGTTGGGTTCATAACATGTAAATTGGATCCTCTACTTCCCTATATACTTATTTTTAAATATTTTGTTGACAAATATATGTTTCTTTTCAGAAACTAAATTAATTTTGATTAAATACTACATTTACTGATTATCTCAACATACAATGTTTCCTTTGAGAAGCTTGTTTCCCAGGTATATATTATATATTTTATAATTATTTATATTATACATATATGAACATGCATTCATATTTTTTGTTTGAAAAAAAATGTGATGTTAACTTACTGATATAAAAATGAAATTATGAAAAGAATCTTTAATGTAACAACATGTTTCTCATTTTGTTTATCCTTTAGTTTTGTGTTATTGAATCTATACTGAAGTCATTTTCTCATGTTTTTGATAACAGAAGCAGTTGCTATAACAAATGATTTAATGTCATGAATTTCAATGGAAAATTGGAAAGTTCTATTACTACAGGAAAATCCTTTGTCCTGGACACAAAGACCTCAGTTATTAATCCTGTCAACACTGATATATTCTGTCACCTCAAATAAGTTATTAAAGTTGAATTGACCTCATAAACTATCAAAGAGATGAGTAGTTATCATAGAAAGGAAGCCATATTTTAATATAAATAGTTTTGAAAATTAGTAATCACAGTGAACAATGCTGCCATGCAAAACTGGGAATGAGATTTATGCTAGTATTTTGGATTTACTAATAGATAATGTTTATGTATTTGGAAATAGGTGATATGTCATGGAAATCAATTAACTACAGTGCATTGACTCTAGATAAGCCTTCTAAATGAAAAATATCCCTCAAGTAGTCAATCAAGATGCAATTTAAACTTGACTCCACCACAATTTTAATTTTCTTTGTGAGTGGACTTCACGTCATAAGAAAAACAAGAAAAAATGAAAGCATTGTTCATTATTTGATCTTAATAAAATAAAGTAAACCTTTAGTTTTCATATTCTGACTGGCAGGATTTTATGCTTCCTATTTCTTAAATCTGTTATTCCAAGTTACAAATTTCTGAAATACATTCATATATGTTCTAAACTTAAATAGCTGAATTTATGTACACTTCACTCAGGCAACAATGATTTACCAATTGCCTCCTATGTCTCTAGCAGTCCTCTAGGCAATGAGGAATTAAAAGTCAATTAGACAAATTCACTGGGCCTTACTAAATACAGAGAATAGAAATTTTTCTTGAGCATTCATTAAACACATTTTAAATTATTATTTAACTAGTCCAAAAAGTTCAGCCTATTGCAGAGAAATTGCATAGGATGTATGCTTATACCACAATGCGATGGTTCTAGATGCTAATGCAAACATTTGAGTAAATCCCACAACCCCTTCACCTGCAACACTAAAATCACTTAGGAACAAATCCGCCATACTAAATGTTTATTGAGTCAAAGAAGAAGTAAAAACTATCATATCAAACAACTTATTACATAACTGAATGGAGGAGGATGTGCATAACAACATTCGGTCAAAGTAATTTTCTATACTAAGTGGGAACTCATAAGCTGAAATGCTGTCCTTAGGAAAAAGAGAGAGAATAAATAAAAAAGAAATGAATAGCATACAAGATTAAGAGTAAATTCAGCTTAATTTTTTAGAAAAAGAATATACAAAAGCAATAGGCAGTAAGTGAGAAGCAAGATTGCTAAAACCATTACTAGGCAAGTTATAAACTGGAAAAACAATAGTATTGCTATGACAGAGTTACCTGGAAAAAAATAATAAACTTTAGAAAGCCCTTGCTGCTGCTAAGTCGCTTCAGTTGTGTCCGACTCTGTGCGACCCCATGGACTGTACCCTACCAGGCTTCCCGTCCATGGGATTCTCCAGGCAAGAACACTGGAGTGGGTTGCCATTTCCTTCTTCAATGCATGAAATGGGAAAGTGAAAGTGAAGTCATTCAGTCGTGTCTGACTCTTAGTGACCCCATGGACTGCAGCCTACCAGGATCCTCCATCCATGGGATTTCCGGGCAACAGTACTGGAGTGGGGTGCCATTGCCTTCTCCCCGGAAGACTCTAGCTGCTTTTAAAAAACAGAACTAGAGACCTCTGACCCACCAGCACTAAACTCAGCTCCTTGCCAGACTACCTGGGCTGTTAAACATCTGTTTTGTCATAACAATGGTTTAAAGGACCTGCCCTCCTCACATTTTATTTTTTAATATAAGGTTTGTTCTGTTGAAAATGATTAACATTTTAAGCAGGGGAAAGAAAAGCCATCTACCAGATTAAATTTTTGAAGGATTTTGTTATTTGCTATACAAATATACATTCCAACTTCTACAACCTCTCCAGGCTGACCTCCTTTTCTACAAGAACAAGAGATCAATGCTGCAAGCCTCCTACTTCAAAGACATAATTACTGATACACAAATGTCCTCTGAAAGCTTCCGCAACTGACAAAAAGGACCAAGAGGCCCATGTGTTATAATACATTTTGTTTTCCAACAACAAACTCCTATAAGGAAAAAAGCAGTCTTATCTGGACAAGCCTGTCAGTCATCAGAGGTCTGCAGCAATTGTAGTGGCTGACAGCCTCTGCTGTTCGGCCGTACTATAAAACCCATCTCTTCTTTGAGCAGCTGTCCTCCTCCAGGACCCTCTCATCCCAGTACTTAGGTACCTAATAAAATCTAAAGGAAGAAGGAAATAAAGAAAAAAATTTAAATTATTTAAACTGTATGTAAATACAGTTATATTTTTGTATAGTGTATGTCATGGCTGTTTGAAGAAAGGTGCCCAATTTTTGGTGGAATCATATTTGTTTTAGTTTTCTGAAAAAATGCAGTTTAAAATTTGTCAGAAACAGATTTAGATTGCTGACTTTGAATTATATATATAATTTATAAAAGCCTATCACAAAAGGCACAAATGTAGTCATTTGTCAAAGGTGCTTACAGCAACATTTTATAGCAAATATAGTATAATTAATATAGCATAAATATATAAGCAATGGACACAATATCTATATATAATAAACTTCATATTTTAAAAAGTTCAATTGTCAAATTTTATTATAAATTATATACTGAAAATAATTCAGTATCATAAACTCTAATTTTACATAATAAAAGTAAAAATATATTTAAAGAATTTCTTAGCACTGTTTGAGAGATTATGTTGTTAATGAAAATCTATAACTATTATTACTATGTTTATATTCAAAACTATGGAATCAAGATATCTGCCAGGATTACAAAGTGAGCTTTAAATCGTAAGGTCAACACATCATTTAGTGGAATCTGACATATAGTAGAATCTATTAGTCCCTTACAACCAACCCCTACGTATTCCAACTAATATATTTACTTAGCTTTCAAGTTTATAATTCAAGTTCACATGTCAATAACAGAAATATTCCCATCGTAACATATATTTTTGTCTGAAAGAACTTATAAAAAAGTTAGTATATGCTCAGTGTTTTTGATGTCCATTAATTGAATAAAAGTTTGATATGGTACTACCACCTGATCTGCCTCTTGAGAAATCTGTATGCAGGTCAGGAAGCAACAGTTAGAACTGGACATGGAACAACAGACTGGTTCCAAATAGGAAAAGGAGTTCGTCAAGGCCATATATTGTCACCCTGTTTATTTAACTTCTATGCAGAGTACATCATAAGAAACCCTGGACTGGAAGAAACACAAGCTGGAATCAAGATTGCTTGGAGAAATATCAATAACCTCAGATATGCAGATGACACCACCCTTATGGCAGAAAGTGAAGAGGAACTCAAAAGCCTCTTGATGAAGGTGAAAGTGGAGAGTGAAAAAGTTGGCTTAAAGCTCAACATTCAGAAAACGAAGATCGTGGCATCCGGTCCCACCACTTCATGGGAAATAGATGGGGAAACAGTGTCAGACTTTATTTTTCTGGGCTCCAAAATCACTGCAGATGGTGACTGCAGCCATGAAATTAAAAGATGCTTACTCCTTGGAAGGAAAGTTATGACCAAACTAGATAGTATATTCAAAAGCAGAGACATTACTTTGCCAACAAACGTTCATCTAGTCAAGGCTATGGTTTTTCCTGTGGTCATGTATGTATGTGAGAGTTGGACTATTAAGAAGGCTGAGTGCTGAAGAATTGACGCTTTTGAACTGTGCTGTTGGAGAAGACTCTTGAGAGTCCCTTGGACTGCAAGGAGATCCAACCAGTCCATCCTAACAGAGATCAGCCCTGGGATTTCTTTGGAAAGAATGATGCTAAAGCTGAAACTCCAGTACTTTGGCCACCTCATGCGAAGAGTTGACTCATTGGAAAAGACTCTGATGCTGGGAGGGATTGGGGGCAGGAGGAGAAGGGGACGCCAGAGGATGAGATGGCTGGATGGCATCACTGACTCGATGGACATGAGTCTGAGTGAACTCGGGGAGTTGGTGATGGACAGGGAGGCCTGGCGTGCTGTGATTCATGGGGTCGCAAAGAGTCAGACACGACTGAGCGACTGATCTAATCTGATCTGATCTGATGGCACTAACAAATATATATTGAAATGTTTGATACTGCTGCTGCTGCTAAGTCGCTTCAGTCATGTCTGACTCTGCGACCCCATAGACAGCAGCCCACCAGGCTCCCCCATCCCTGGGATTCTTCAGGCAAGAACACTGGAGTGGGTTACCATTTCCTTCTCCACTGCATGAAAGTGAAAAGTGAAAGTGAAGTTGCTCAGTCATGTCTGACTCTTCGCGACCCCATGGACTGCAGCCTACCAGGCTCCTCCATCCATGGGATTTTCCAGGCAAGAGTACTAGAGTGGGGTGCCATGACTAAATTGTTATTAAACAAAGTCTAGGTAATAGTTCATGCCTGTTATTTTCCTTTAAGACCTATATTTTCCTCCAGTTTGGCTTTACTAATCAATATATCTTTATCAAAATCATATTTGAAGTCATTTAATCCTTTGCAAACCTGTTATTTTGAGTTGCTCAATCAATGTTTACCTTAAAAAATCTTTTTGAGTAAACTAATAATCGTGTTAATCATTTATTCTTGTCCAATTCTTTTTGATACTATGGACTATAGCCCACCAGGCTCCTCTGTCCATGGAGTTCTCCAAGCAAGAAACTGGAGTGGATAGCTATTCCCTTCTCCAATGATCATCTAGTAATAACACCAGACCACCTGACCTGCCTCTTGACCTATATGCAGGTCAGGAAGCAACAGTTAGAACTGGACTTGGAACAACAGACTGATTCCAAATAGGAAAAGGAGTATGTGAAGGCTGTATATAGTCACCCTGCTTATTTAACTTATATTCAGAGTACATCATGAGAAATACTGGGCTAGAAGAAGCACAAGCTGGAATCAAGATTGCCGGGAGAAATATCAGTAACCTCAGATATGCAGATGATACCATGCTTATGGCAGAAAGTGAAGAGGAATTAAAAAGCCTCTTGATGAAAGTGAAAGAGGAGAGTGAAAAAATTGGCTTAAAGCTCAACATTCAGAAAACTAAGATCATTGCATCTGGTCCCATCACTTCATGGCAAATAGATGGGGAAACAGTGAAAACAGTGGCTGACTTAATTTTTCTGGGCTCCAAAATCACTGCAGATTTTTACTGCAGCCATGAAATTAAAAGATGCTTACTCCTTGGAAGGAAAGTTATGACAAACCTAGACAGTATATTAAAAAGCAGAGACATTACTTTGTCAACAAAGGTCCGTCTAGTCAAGGCTATGGTCTTTCCAGTGGTCATGTGTGGATGTGAGAGTTGGACTGTGAAGAAAGCTGAGCGCTAAAGAATTGATGCTTTTGAACTGTGGTGTTGGAGAAGACTCTTGAGAGTCCCTTGGACTACAAGGAGGTCCAACCAGTCCAACCAGTCCATCCTAAAGGAGATCAGTTCTGGGTGTTCATTGGAAGGACTGATGCTAAAGTTGAAACTCCAATACTTTGGCCACTTCATGTGAAGAGTTGCCTCATTGGAAAAGACCCTGATGCTGGGAGGGGTTGGGGGCAGGAGGAGAAGCAGATGACAGAGGATGAGATGGCTGGAGGGCATCACCAACTCGATGGACATGAGTTTGAGTATGTCCATGACCAGGAGTTGGTGATGGACAGGGAGGCCTATCGTGCTGCCATTCATGAGGTATCAAAGAGCTGGACATGACTGAGCGACTGAACTGAACTGAAATGGAAAGTATGGTGATTATCACAGTATCACTTAATTATCATAATTATCCACTGAGATTTTAATTTTAAAGTGCAAAGAATATTTCAAAAACACTATCCATTTCTATCATTAGACACATACACACACAAACACAAAAATACACAATTCTATCTAGCTCTTTTAAGAATTTTTAACCTGATACAGGAAGTAAATAATACAAATAAATACAATGAATTTAAATTGAAAATAAACATTCTATGTAGAAACATTCTGGAAGAATTTTGAAAATAAGTTGATAGTTGTGGTGTTGGTGTGAAGCCAAACTTAGATTTCAACCTAATTTTTCAACCTACTGTCATGAATACCCATATAATTTATTTTGTTATTCTATTAAAGTTCAATACTAATAATATATATTTTTAACATGATGGAATAATCCAAAGCACTTTAATCACCATGTTTCATGATATGACAACAAAAATATCTATATTTAGTTTGTTTTATTAAGTTAATATTCATGTAAACACAGCAAAATATCTGCCTTGTTTAAAAGTAAATGTAAACACTATTTACAATGCTTTAAATATAACAGAATTATTCAGATAAGGCAGATTATAACTGATGAATTTATCACTTAGAAATAAGCAAGTGTAAGTAGCCCAGACCATTCTGTTTATCACTCAGAATATAAACCACATTAAATATGAGAAGTATTCTAGAATTATAAGAACTTCATGAAGAAAATTCCTACCATATTTAATTATTATTCTCTGGGCAATTTAAGTGTTCTTTTTATTCCATTACACCAACATTTATATTATATGAATCATAAAAATACCTCACTGTCAAGCAAGTTTTATGGAGTTGACTATGGTATTGTCAAGCATCTTAGTTCTACTTAATTTCTGTATCTTGAGTAACTGCTTCTCCCTTACACAATTGCTAGTGATATAAATCTTTCCCGCTTAAAAAAAAATAAAACGAGCTAAGTAAGTTATGAAATACAAACCATATTATCTAACTCATAAAACTGTTGAAGTACTTAAAATGACAAGGAAATGATTTGTGTGAACCCCCTAACCTCAAATTTAATGTTGAAAAAGAGCATTTTTACTGAACTTGAACACTGCATTGAAATGTGAAAAATTATCACATTCTATTTCTTTATAAGATAATTTTAATATCATTACAAAACACTTTTGTGATATATAAAGTAATTCCACAAAGACCAAAATTAAAAACAAAATGAAAGTTTATACTAGCATGCTAAAGTAATTTTTTCTATCTGATATTCAATTCCACTTAATCCAAAAATATTATAGTTCAATTACTTTAACATATTTATCAATTGTATATACTTTGTTATAAGTTTTGACAACTACAGCTTCTATTTTAGTGGTAAAAGAAAGTGAAACTGTTAGTGGTTCAGTCGTGTCCAACTCTTTGTGACCCCATGGACTGTAGATGGCCTGGCTCCCCTGTCCATGGGATTCTCCAGGCACAAATACCAGAGTGGGTTGTTATTTCCTTCTCCAGGGGATCTTCCCAATACAGGGATGGAGACCGTGTCTCTTGCATCGCAGGCAGAGTCTTTACCATCTGAGCCACTCACACATGAAAACAGGCAAGAACACACAATGGAGAAAGAAAAGTCTTTTCAATAAATGCTGTTGGGAAAAGTGTACAGATTCATGCAAAAAGAGAAACTGGACCATTATTAGATCATATACAAAAAAAATCAAAATATATTAAAAACTTGAATATAAGACCTGAGATCATAAAATTCCAAGAAAAAAGCATAGGCAGTAAGCTCTCCAATAACTATCCTAGCAATATCTCCTTAGGCCCGTATGCTCAGGTAATAACAACAACAAAAAATAAACAAATGCAACTATTACTATATTACACTTAAAAACATTTGCATAGCAAAGGAAACCACTAATAAAAAGATAGCCAACAAAATGGGAGATGTTTGCAAATCAGATCTGATAAGGGGTTAACATACAAAATACATAAATAACTTACACAATTTAATATAAAAAACCCAAACAGCTCAATTAAAAATTGGGCAAAAGACCTGACATTTTTTCCAAAGAAGACATAAAGATGGTTAATTCTGAAAAAAGGGGCTGTTCATTCAGGAAGTCAGAAAAGAGGCTGAGGGAATAAAAAAGTATAATTGACTGGTGAAAGTGAAGCTGAGTCAAGAAAACTATATACTTTCGGCATGCTTCAGACAGTTTCAGTCTTTGAAAAACACTGATTTGGAGTAAGCATTTTGTTCTGAGGCCTTATAATTCACATTTTAAAAGCTGATTATTGATTTTTTGAATATGTTTTTACTGAATTTCTATGTTTCCTCTTTGTGTATTAACTTATTAATTTTAACATATCTAGAGTTCTGCATATGGCTAATGTTAAGTTTATGTCTATATCTATAGTGTTTTCCCAAAACAAGTTTAAGATTATAGTGAGACTTCATACAGGAAGTGTGAGGTCTTCCAGGAGGAGGTAGCCACTTTGAAATAAAAAAACACATGACAAAGAGGAAAAAGGTACTAAAAACCTCAACTTGGTAAAAAGTATGTGTTTATAAATTGCATCTTTTCACTCAGAGAACAAAAAAGGTCTAGATTCAGTGGCTTGACCATCCTTGACCCCCAAACCTGAACAAAGCAAAGTGAACTTATTTAGTGAATTAACTAGATAGAAGTTCTCAGGAAGGTCCAAAGCTAATCTGACCCATCTCTTTTTACTATCATTCACCAGCCAAGTTAAGTCATCCAACCATTAGTCTTCAGGCCAGCTTAGACTGGATAGGAAGGAAGCTTTGGGAATCTATATTTTGATGCATGTTTTATGGAAAACTTCCTTTAAAATTAAGAAAGTAAAAGAAAATAAAAAATAAAACAAAAACCCTTCAGATAAGGTGTGGTACAAAAAGATGAATTAAAAAAAAAAAAAAAGCAACAGTAGCAGCAAAGAAATAATCAAATTAAAAGCAAAGATATTTACAAGTGGTTCACCTGCATAGCATGATTCTTCCTTCAGAATAAGCAAGAATATAGTTTACCTTACAGGGTACTCATATTCACTCTCTTTGAGTTGTCTTTATTTCACATAAATTGACCCTGGCAAGATGCTGCAGAAGTGACTGTCACCTACTATCCTTGTTTAATTTCAATATAATGACCATATTTATTTATCTTTTCATTTCAATAATCCCTATTTTACCACCTTCTGATATTCAGCAGGGCTGTAAAACATTCCCACAGTCATCCATGCCCCTAATTCTACTGCTCCATAAGAAAAATGAATAAATGAATGAATGCATGATGAATGAATAAGTAATCATCATGTGCTTCCTTTAAGGTTATGCTGCCCATTTTCTACAACTATGTTAATTATGGCACCTAGTGAAAACAATAATAGTTGTAATCTGGTACAACTAAAATAAACGTTTGAATAGTAACATGCATTTTCCAAGTCAAAAGTTAAATAATAATTTCAAGGCCAAAAACTGAAATAATATGAAAAATGGAATTGAGTTATGGAATATAAGATGTTTCCCAGGTGGCGGTAGTTGTAAAGAACCCACCTGCCAATGAAGGAAGCATAAGAGATGTGGGTTTGATCTCTGGGTCAGGAAGATCCTCTGGAGAAAGAAATGGCAACCCACTTCAGTATTCATGCCTGGAAAATTCCATGGATAGAGGATCCTGGTAGGCTACGGTCTATAGGGTAGCAAAGAGTTGGACATGACTGAACACAAATGCACACATACATATAAGATGCTAGAGTTAGAATTTCTCTTAAAGGAGAACTTTAAGAAAACTCATACTGCATCCCACTTTCTTTAATCTTTAATATATGTGCCTATAATGTATCTGATGTCATTATTATATTTTATTTATATATTTTATTATATTATATTTACATTATTATATTTCATTTAGACATGAAACCTAAAGAATTGGGTTAAGTTAAATTAACCTTTGTATTATCAATAACTGAAGGAGATTAGTAAGAAACATGGAAATATTAAAAAGTAACAAATGACATGGTTAGAGATGAAAGGATTCTGAGCTTCTAACACAAGGCTGTGTCCCAAGCCAAATGAGAAAAAATCTATTCTGTATTTCACAGTTTATAGAATGTTTAGTTAATATTAAAATAATAGAATTAATGGGCTATGAAAATATATTTCAAAAATAGCAAACTAAACACAGGAACCTGCTCATTCTTAAAACAGTATCAGCTTTAGCTTTAATATTGATTTTATGTGACTGTAAAATATATAAAGCATTGTTGTTTAATTTCTCTGTATTTTAGTTTCCTCCTTAATAAAATGTGAAAACTAATTAAAGCTCTCTAATAAAATGTGCATGCAGTTAATTAATGCAGAATTGTGTCCAGAATATATTAAACAATTATTATATGTTAAATGGAAAACATATAAAATAAACAGGTTACAGATTTCTTAAATACTCATACCTATTAATCTTTTTTGATGGCCAAACTGTTGAGACAGCCACATTTATTAGAATAAAAGTAATGTACATGTTTTGTATTATTCACATATTTCTACCTCCATAAACATCATATATGTCTTTGGGGAGCAAATGTATGATTTTAAATATTCACTTAATTATTTCTAAAAACTGATGTTATAAAATGAGAAAACTGGAATCCCTAAGGTAAACCTCTAGTTATAACCTTGAGTAGATATTGTTGTATTTTAAGTAGTAAACTCTGACAACATTTCCTGGTTGTGTGAACATCTTTACTACTTTAAAATATTTCCATGGCTTGCTTTTGTACTTTCTTGGCAAAACCTAGCTTTTTTTGGGAAAAATGAGGGATGGAAAAAGAGTAAAAGAAGTGACATTCTCTTCATCATCTCCAGTCATATGCTTTGCTAGTTATTTGTTCACTGTCACACCTTAAATTTTGAAAATTATTTTCAATCTCCCAGATTCAACACAGTTCTGACCAAATTATTCTTACTCAATAAACATTGATTAACTCATTACACCATTTATGTTTCTGAAAAATACAAATGAGAATAAAAAAATTATTGATAGAGAAACACAGTTACAACATAATGTACAAACATTCAGTGGAGAAAATGAGAGATTTATGTTTACGATATGGAGTAGGGGAGTCAGATAGTCAGATATATGGCTTAAATAATAGCAGTTCATTCCCACAGTTGTGTTTCCACTACAAAAGGGAAGATGGTAAAAAGATATAGCATACAGGAAGCAAGAGACCTTGGTCAAAGCCTGAAAAGAGAATATGTAAAAGAGAGCAGAATCAGGAAGAACATCAAAGCAGAGGTTCAATACCTTGAAGTTTTGACCCAGAAAATCTCTACAGGAACCAACCGGGAGGCTAGAAATGATATGAAGTAAAGTTCCCAATGTAATATGAAGGGATGATAGGTGGACACTAAAGATCTATATGTTAATAAATACCTAGAATCTATGGTGCCACCTAGCAAACAAGATGTGCTCCTGAAGCCAGGCCTGGTATGAGAATGAGTTGCAAAATACAGGGTTCAAGTGGCAGCAGATAGACAGAAGGGGAATAGACCTTTAGAAATAAATCCATATAATATCTTAGGAAGGGAGGTCTGAGAATTGTGATTGCTTATTGTAAAAGACTGCAACTTTCAGGTAAAGTCCTTGATATTTAAAAATTGGCACAGCTAATACTATCAGAACAATACCTTTAAATAATATTCCTTTTAAGTAGTAAGACACTGAAAAATGTAGGGATGGAGTTGATGGCAAACTTTATATTTAGCATGTTTATTTTATAACATGAGAGGCTTATTTTAACACATTTATTTATGGACAGTTTATATGAATAGAAAAGCTGTACTTTATGTCAAATAGTTACTGATTTTCAGTGTCTCCAGGAAAAGATAACAGTATTTCAAAGCATGATGACTTAAGATTGGTCAGTAAAGTTAATTTCAGAATAAGAAACAAAAGAAAATAAATAGATGAAGAAAATTGGAAAGGTGCACTATTATTTAATTATGTTATATAATAAAAATGTCTAATTAAAGGGTTTAAGATAAATTTTGCACCAAACACAGGTACAAGTTCCAACATTTCCATTTCAGTTGTTTTGGACTTAAAGCAGTAGTTACATTAAAAATATATTCATTTTAAGGCAAAAAATGAAGAACTAAAGAGGCTCTTGATGAAAGTGAAAGAGGAGAGAGAAAAAGTTGGCTTAAAGCTCAATATTCAGAAAACTAAGATCATGGCATCTGGTCCCATCACTTCATGGCAAATAGATGGGGAAACAGTGAAAACAGTGGCTGACTACTTTTCTGGGCTCCAAAATCACTGCAGATAGTGATTGCAGCCATGAAATTAAAAGACACTTACTCCTTGGAAGGAAATTTATGACCAATCTAGACAACATATTAAAAAGCAGAGATATTACTTTGTCAACAAAGGTCCATCTAGTCAAGGCTATGGTTTTTCCAGTGATCATGTATGGATGTGAGAGTTGGACTATAAAGAAAGCTGAGTGCAGAAGAATTGATGCTTCTGAACTGTGGTGTTGGAGAAGACTCTTGAGAGTCCCTTGGACTGCAAGGAGATCCAACCAATCCATCCTAAAGGAAATCAGTCCTGGGTGTTCATTGGAAGGACTGATGCTAAAGCTGAAACTTCAATATTTTGGCCACCTGATGAGAAGAGCTGGCTTATTTGAAAAGACTTTGATGCTGGGAAAGATTGAGGGCAGGAGAAGGGGACAACAGAGGATGAGATGGTTGGATGGCATCACCAACTCAATGGACATGGGTTTGGGTGGACTCCAGGAATTGGTGATGGACAGGGAGGCCTGGTGTACTGAGGTTCATGGGGTCTCTAATAGTTAGACACTACTAAGCAACTGAACTGAATTGAGCTGAAGATTTAAAATAGTATATTGATTTGTTTTTACAAAAAGTTATATAATTAAGTCCAACTGATTGCAATTGATGGCATCAAACTGGCCATTCTAATTTTACCTGCAGTTCTGAGGGTTATATTAGTACATTGTTGCCATTTGATTGATATATTATCCCAGTCCTTTGTAATACTTTCATGAATAGCCTACACAGTAGAATTTCAATGTCAAAATATTAAAACTATTATGTTTCATCCCTAAAGCATTTTTTCATTTTATTCTGAAGTCATTTTAAAATATATTATTAGAAATTACTAGAAATTTCTTTAGCTTCCTTTTCACTTTCTAAATTAAAAAAAAAATTAATAATGTTATTTATTTATATTTGCCTATCCTGGGTCTTTGCTGCTGTTTGGGCTTTTCTCTAGTTGTGGCAAGTGGGCTACTCTGTAGTTGTGGTGCATGGGTTTCTCACTGCAGTGGCTTCTTTTGTTGCAGAGCATGGACTCTAGGACACACAGACTTCAGTAGTTGTAGTGGGTAGGCTTAATAGCTGCAATTCCCTGGCTTTAGAATGCAGGGTCAATAGTTATGATTCACAGGTTTAGTAGCTCCACACCATGTGGGATCCTCCAGGAAAGGGATCAGACTCATGTCTCCTGCATTGGCAATCAGAGTTTTCATCACTGAGCCACCAGGGAAGCCCTGCTATAGATTTCTTACTTAGCAGATATCTGACACTTGTTTCACATCATATATGTTTAGCCATCCTTCTATTTGTTCATAATTCCATAGTTTATTTTAACTATATTTGTTTGTACAAGAAAAATATATAAATCATATAGAAATATATTCTCACTTGAATTTTCTAAGTTATCAGTAATAGTTGAAAATACCATAAAATAACTTACTGATTTACTCAGTAAACACATAAGAAATTAAATGTGGCAATTTACAGTCACTATTCTGTTTTTCTAGGATAAAGAGAACTATGTAGATCGAATGCTAAATCCCAGGAATTTATTTATTTTTTTGAAATATAATTGATGCATAGTTTTGAAAAGACACTATATGAGATCTTGAATCTATATGAATAAATAAAGTGCATAGAGTTAAAGATAACTAATATGTAAACATTAAAAGGTACAAAGTATTTTTTGTTAGAAATACTTTTTCTTTGCTATCTAACCTAAAATATAGCTGCATTAAGCAATGATTGTAAATCTTTTTGTAATTTCCACTCAATTTTTCTGTAAATATAAAATTGCTCTAAAAAACAGCCTATTTTAAAAGTGAAGAAAAATATAACAGAAAAGTATATATCTTTTGACCTGTAATGTATAAAGATATAACTTGCAAATAATGGCCAGAGAGAGTGCAAAGGATGAAGTGATATACATTAAAAATTGTGTAAACTATTGAAATGACTTTGGCATTAAAAAGTGACAGAATATTATAAATTAGGAAATTAATTTAAGTCCGCAGAAGTTAAAATTTAACATACAAAAAGAGCTAGTAGAGGTTGAGAGGGGAAGATATTGAAAAAAGAATGAATGGATTAAAAAACACTATTCAACTGTACAGTTTCTATCAGAGATATAGTTTAGGTCCAAAGAAACATAAAGCTTAAAAATTAAAGTATGGAAAATGATATACCACCATGTTAATGGTAATCAAAAGAGAGCTGAAGGAGTTATAATAATATTAGACAAAATAAACATTAAGCCAAATAATTGTTACTGTAGACAAAGAAATACAATTATAATTATAAAACAGAGGTGTCGGGGGGTCTATCCTTAAAAAAGATATATCTGTAAACGTAACAGCACCTAACAACAAAGGCCCAAAATACATGAAACAAAACTGACAGAATTAGGATGAGAAATAGCAATTTGACAATAATAGCTGGAAATTTAACATTTCAATTTCAATAATGGATAGAACAATAAACAGAAAATCAATAAAGAAACAGAAAATCTCAGTAACAACTATAACCCGTTTAGAATTAAAGACATGCATGAACACTCCACAGAGAATGCTTATATGTAACAACAGCAAAATACAGATTCTTTTCAAGTACATAAGAAACATTGTCCAGCTAGACCAAATATTAGGCCATAAAACAAGCCTCATTAAATGCAAAAGGACTGAAATCAAACAAAATACATTATGAACCTCAATGAAATTAAATCATGTCAATAACAGAAGGAAACTTGATACATTTACAAATATGTGGAGATTAAACCATGCAGTCCTAAATAAAAAGTGGTTCCAAAAAAGCACAAAGGAAATTGGAAAATGCTTTGAGGTAAAAAAAAAGTATGAAAACACAGCAAAGAACATACAGGATAAAACCAAAATAGAGGAGAATTTAAAGCTGTAAACACCTATATCTGGAGAAGGCAATGGCACCCCACTCCAGTACTCTTGCCTGGAAAAATCCCATGGACAGAGGAGCCTGGTAGGCTGCAGTCCATGGGGTTGCTAAGAGTCAGACATGACTGAGAGACTTCACTTTCACTTTTCACTTTCATGCATTGGAGAAGGAAATGGCAACCCACTCCAGTGTTCTTGCCTGAAGAATCCCAGGGACGGGGGAGCCTGGTGGGCTGCCCTCTAGGGGGTCACACAGAGTCAGACACAACAGAAGTGACTTAGCAGCAGCAGCAAACACCTATATCAAAAAAGAAGAAAGATCTTATATCAATAATCTAGCATTCCTCCCTAAGGAAGTATAAAAGAAGAGCAAACTAAACCCAAAGCAGCATTAGAAAGAAAACACTAAAAATTGAGATCAAAATAAAGTAGATAAAAGAAAAACTATAGATAAAAATCAACAAAAGAATAAGTTAGTTTAAAAGATTTTAGAAACCTTTATTAGATAAACAAAAGGAAGCCTAAAAAGAAGGCTCAAATTACTAAAATCAGAAATAAATGAGGAGAGATTACTGTCAGCCTTGCAGAAATAAAAAGGATAAGAAAACACTATGAAGAAATATATGCCAAAAAATTAGGTAATTTAGATGAAATGAACAAATTGTGAGCATGACACAAAGTACAGAAACTAACTAGAAAAAATAAATAATCTGACTAGAACTGTAACAAGGGAAGAAATAAAGTTAGCAGTATGAAAATGTCTAACAAAAGAAAGCCCGGGCCTACATGGATCCACTACTGAATTCTTCCAAATATTTAAAGAAGAATTTTCTAAATAATAAGAGAGAAAGAGTAACTTACCAACTTATTCTATCAAGTCAGTATTATCTTTATACCAAAACCAAACAAATATATCAAAAAGCAAGAAAATCATAGAAAAAATGTCATATAAGAATATAGACATAAATATATTAACAAAATATGACCAAACTGCATCCAGCAACATATACAAAGCATTCTATACTATGACCAAGAAGTATTTAGCTCAGGAATACAAGGTCACTTCAACATAAAAAAATCAATCTATTGTGCCATCTTAACAAAAATAGAAATAAAAAATCTAACTATTATCTCAATAGACAACAAGAAAGCATTTGTCAAAAAGCACTCTCTACTTATGAAAACACTCTGCCCTCTAGGAATACAAAGGAACATTCCCAGTCTGATATAGGGCATCTATGAAAAACCTATAACTAATATAATGTGTTCATGCATGCTGAGTCACTTCAGCTGTGTCTGATTCTTTTTAACCCCATGGACTGTAGCCTGCCAGGTTCCTCAGTCTGTGGGATTTTCCAAGCAAGAATACTGGAGCAGTTTGTCATGCCCTCCTCCACAGGATCTTCCTGACCCAGGGATCAGACCCAAGTCTCTCCTATCTCCTGCATTGGCAGGTAGGTATTTTGCCACTAGCACCAATGGGAAACCCCAGCTAACATTATACTTAATAGCAAAAGACTGAAACTGTATCTATTAAGACCAGGAGCAAGACAACGATGTTTATTCTCATTACTTCTATTCAACATTTTACTGGAGGTTCTAGCCAGTGCAAATCAAGAAAGTGAAAAGACAATTCAGATAATGAGAGAAAACATTTGCAAATCATATACTTAAAGACTCTAATCTATAATATATAAAGAGCTCTTACAAGTCAACAGTAAAAAAGAAAACCTAAATGGAAAATGAGCAAAAGATCTGAATGGTTATTTCTTCAAAGAAGTATACAAATGACCAATAAGCACATGAAAATATGTTCAACTTATTAAGGAAATGTAAATCATATGCGATCCCACTTCACACACAATAGGATGGCTCTGCAATAAGACAGATAAAAACAATTGATGAGAATGGGCAATTGAAATCCTCTACATTGTTGGTGGGGATGTAAAATGGTGCCACTACTTTGGAAAACAGTTTGGTCATTCCTAACAATGGAATGCAAGGAGATCAAACCAGTCAATCCTTAAGGAAATCAACCTGAATATTCATTGGAAAGGACTGTTGCTCAAACTCCAATACTTTGGCCTCCTGATGTGAAGAGTTGACTCACTGGAAAAGACCCTGATGCTAGGAAAGATTGAAGGAAAAAGGAGAAGAGGCCAGCACAGGATGAGATGGTTAGAAAGCATCACTGACTCAATGGTACATAAATTTGATCAAACTCTGAGAGATAGTGGAGGACAGAGGAGCCTGGCATGCTACAGTCCATGGAATTGCAAAGAGCTGGACATGACTTAGTGACTGAGTAACAACAATAAATAATGTTAAATATAGTTAGCATATGACCCTAGATATATGCCCAAGACCCTTGGAGGAGGACATGGCAATCCACTCCAGGGCTTCCTTGGTAGTTCAGATGGTAAAGTGTCTGCCTACAATGCAAGAGACCTGGGTTCGATCCCTGGGTTGGGAAGATCCCCTGGAGAAGGAAATGGCAACCCACTTCAGTATTCTTGCCTGGAGAATTCCATGGACCGAGGAGTCTGGTAGGCTATAGTCCATGGAGTCGCAAAGAGTTGGACACAACTGAGTGACTTCACTCACATTTTTGCCTGGAGAATCCCACATATAGGTTATGTCTGATAGGTTATGGTCCATAGGGTCACAAAGAGTCAGACATGACTGAAGCAACTTAGCCTGTACACATACCCTCAAGAGGATAGAAATCATATGCTCACACAAAAAGCTAGCACATAAATTTTAATAGCAGCTTATTCATAATAGCTGAAAAGCAGACAAGGCAAATGCTTATGAATTGATGAATGGAAAAACACAAACTCATCTATCTGTACAATGGAATAGTATTTAGCCATAAAAAATGACAATATATTAGCATACACTATAACTTGGATGGCCCTTGAAACATATTATGTAAGAAATCAAACATAAAAGGCCACACATTGTACAATTCCATTTTTATAGTATGTCCAGATTAGGTAAATTACATAGAGACAGAGAAAGATGAGTGTTGGCCAGGGACTGGGGGAGGGAGAAAATGGCTGCTGATGGATATAAGATTTGTTTTGGGGAGTGATGAAAACTTTTGATATTGGTGATGATTAGAGAGCTTTAGAATATACTAAAATTCACTGAATTCTATACTTGAAAGCATTGTTTTTTTTTAACAGTATGTTCGTTATGTTTCAGTAAAAATACGAATTTAAAAATCAAGTCTAGAAAAGTTCAAGATGCTACACAAATAAATTAAATGTCAGTCAAATAAAATTATAAATTGTAAAAAAAGAAAATAATTTGGGCACTCAATGCATAACATGACAATGTAAAGCATGAACACAAAACTTAATAGACATGCAAAGAAGTATGTATCAATGTGATATATAAAGAGGAACATAGTCAATAGAAACTGAACCAAAATTATACATATGAAAAAATATTAGCAAACAGAATCAAGCAATACAAATAGGTTATTTCTCATGTACATTCTAATTCTTCAGTCAACAAACATCCTGTTAAGCTCTGACTCACCACACTGTCATCTTCATTTGTACAAATATATTTGCTCTACCAAAGTGAAATATTTGACAATTCATTTCATATAAATGACCCTTAACTTATGGATGATTAAAATTTTTCTAAAACGCAGTTCTATTCATGTTACTGAGTTTTGTACTTATGCATTTTCATTATCTATATCCAATCACTTGTTTATTATATTAGAAAGAAAGAAAGAAAGTGAAGTCGCTCAGTCGTGTCCAACTCTTTGTGACCCCATGGACCGTAACCTACCACACTCCTCCGACCATGGGATTTTCCAGGCAAGAGTATTGGAGTGGGTTGCCATTTCCTTTTCCAGAGGATCTACCCAAGCCAGGGATTGAACCTGGGTCTCCCGTGTTGTAGTAGATGCTTTACCATCTAAGCCACCTTCAATTGACTAATTACTATATTAGAAGACACTTCTAATTATATAATTAATTATGTCACATTTTAAAATGTGGGAATATGTTCATGTTAACAATCTGAGAACCTCTATCTGCACATTACATTTTTTGAAATTCTGTGTGCCTATTGCTCCTGTATATAGTTAACATTTTATTTTCCCTTGCTTTGGATGTCTAAAATCTCAAATATCTTGAAAAGTCTGGTCAACAAATTACTTCACAGTGTCTTGTTTTGAGATTATTTTACCTTAGAGTATTTTAAATTTTATATTAATGAGAAATGGCTCACACAATTATGTGTATTCTTTTACTTGTACCTAAATGTGATAATTATTATCACACTTTGCAGTACTTTCCACTAATATGCTTCAATTTATGCATTCACATCATCTTAATGATCATAAAAAATAACCGTTTCTAAGTCTATATCCAATATGTTTCTGAGGAGACACACAGGAATTGACTGAAAAGAAAACTAAAAATCTGTTTTCAAAGCCATGACAGAGTTACATTTGGTTCTAGATATGATAAACAACTTTATTTGTCACAGAGTTTGTAGAATTTGTAGTTATTTAATCTTTAGCAGTCATTCATAGTTCATATTAGATACTTAAATATGTGAAATTCACAAGTGCTTTTGGACCATATATTATTTTTCATCAGAATTACTATTGTGGCCTGTTACACATACTGATGATTTCCAGTCACAAATAATTTTGAAAAAAAAAATTTTTTAATTATATTTTTCAAAAAAATTTTAATTTTAGAGTACAGATCAAAGAAGATATATTTTCTTTTAATGAGGAGTAGACTTATGGAGAACATATTCATGGTTAAAGGAAGTGAAAGTCACTCAGTAGTGTCTGACTCTTTGCTACCCCACAGACTATACAGCCCATGGAATTCTCTAGGCCGGAATAGTGGAGTGAATAACCTTTCCCTTCTCCAGAGAATCTTCCCAACCAAGGGATTGAAACCAGGTCTCCCACATTGCAGATGGATTCTTTACCAGCTGAACCACAAGGGAAACCCAAGAATACTGGGGTGGGTAGCATATTCCTTCTCCAGCAGAGCTTCCCAACCCAGCAGTTGAACCCGGGTTTCTGGCACTGCAGGCAGATTCTTTACCAACTGAGCTATCAGGAAAGCCTGGTTAAAGGAAATAAATTATATGTCAATCAGTTTAGTGCAATCTTAAGTTGTGGCCAATTTAGATTTTCTGCTATTACAAGTGAGAAACCTTTTAATGGATAGCAAAATCATCAGCATTAGCCACAGTAACTGGCTGTTTATCAAGGTCATATGTTGTTGAAATTCTAAAAATAAAAGTGGAATTCAAAATAGACTGTCTACCATACTTATTATTAGCAGTGCTCTGAGAAGATATGCATCCCCTAGTAAAACTACAAGTTCATATCAAGCACTGCTGCTGCTGCTGCTAAGTCACTTCAGTCGTGTCCGACTCTGTGCGACCCCATAGACGGCAGCCCACCAGCCTTCCCCATCCTTGGGATTCTCCAGGCAAGAACACTGGAGTGGGTTGCCATTTCCTTCTCCAATGCATGAAACTGAAAAGTGAAAGTGAAGTCGCTCAGTCGTGTCCGACTCTTCACGACCCCATGGACTGCAGCCTACCAGGCTCCTCCATCCATGGGATTTTCTAGGCAAAAGTACTGGAGTGGGGTGCCATTGCCTTCTCTGTATCAAGCACTACTAACAAAAATTGAGTAACAGATACTTGGCAGTATAAAGATCATTTCTTCTGATATCAAGTAAAGCTTAGTTAAACAGAGCAAGAGTCAAAGGAAATATGACCTCCCACATGGTAATTGGTAAAGAACTTTGATTCATTTGAGTGTGGCTTTCTTCTTCATCCTTAGTTGGGTATGGCATGGTTTTCAGGCATTATCTCATACAATAAATAAGTATTCAAAGAGAGCCCAAAAAGACAATCTTCCCAAGGGTTAACGATACACTCAATTTGGAGAATGGGGTACATATACAGGACATTACCAAAAGATGTGATTAAAAATTTATTCTCAAATTTATCTTCCTATAAAATTGCATGTCAATATCTTTCTTACATATATTTAAATAGCAAAAACATTTTTTTTTAATCTTTGATTCTTATCCTGCTTCATGCCTTGATTATTAAACCCTAAATTTAAGATCCAAGTACTAGGGCATCATGTCTATAACTTGGTAGATTCAGAAAATAATATGCATGTGTATGAATGTGTAATGTGTGCATAGACTGAGATACAGAAACAAAAGAGGGAAAGAGAAAACAACAGCAAATATGACAAAATGTTAACTTTGCAGAAATTTGGTTGAAGGTTATACAGAATTCTTTGTATTATTCTAGAAACATTTCTGTGTTGAAATTTTATCAAAATAAAATTTAAAAGAAAAAACAGGCCCCACTTAATAAAATTCTTGACTCTGTTGTCATTCAGAAAGTTAAAAACAGAAATATACAGTTTTCTATGAAACTTAAAAAAAATGAGAAATCCAAGTTCTATAAAAGAAGCATATGCAAACCCATTTAGATAATGTTTCTTTTCAGAATTTATAGGACTCAATGGAAGTAAGTATATGGATACCAGACTCTTTCATTTTGCACAACATATTTGCTAATAGTTCTTTCTTAATTCCATAAGGCATACCTTTAGGAGAGAGACTGCTATTCCAAAGTTCTGATTTATGAAATGCAGTAAGTAGTACTATAAATCTCTGACTCTGTAATAAAGAATAGAAAATGAATTCCTATAGCTTTCTCCTGGAGAACAAAATATATTCCTTTTCTCTATTACCTACTTGCAATACAAATTTTGTATCGTAATTATATTCACATAATAGTAGGTGTGAGAAATACATGTAATAAGGAAGTGAACATCAATTTACATTCCTGCTGTATTATTGCCAATATATCCAAGTATAATTTGTGGATAAGTAAATGGACAGTGTGACCCACATGCTCTCTTGCTTGATTATATTTCAGCTGCCTTTTTCTCTAAAGGTACATCTCAAAAAGCAGGGTATTTTTATTCATTCTTTAGTATAATATATAATTAAACCTGTCATACAGTAAAATAGTAGCAATTGTGCAGATAACAGAAAATCTAATAGATGATGAATGGATATTCTAAGTCCTTGTATCTTTACAAGAATCTCAATAAAACCATACAACTGCTTGTCAACCTTGATTATCTCATCATAAAAACAAAGCTTTACAAGTCATTTATTTTTTCAACAAACATTTGAGTGTCTTCTTTGTGCTACTGATTCTGTAGTCTTCGGGGACTGGCAATGAACAAAATGGAAAAACTAAAATAAAATACCTGCCTTTTGATGAGCTATTTGAATAGAGCAAAAAATAAAAATAGACAATTAAATGTAATGTAATATATATAGGATTAATATCCAACATTAAAAAAACAAAACAGCTCAAAGGGAAAGAATCTATCTATATCTAAACCTATACATCACAAGTGAAGGCTGTATTTTAAATTAAGTGGGAAGGGGAGTTTTCTTTTATAAAGTGACATTTCAGTATCAGTGAAGACGTAATGCGAAGAGAGTTTTCACTCAGTGCAAAGTTCTTAAAACACACACAGAAATAGTTGGTCCTGCTAGGGTTCAAAGAAGAGGGTGTAAAGGAGAGAAGAGAGAGAAAGTAAGATCCCAGGGTGGGGAGCGGGGGGACTAGATCATGTAGTAATTTCAAGAACTTTGGTTTTACTTCAAAATGAAATGGGAAGCCATTGGAAGGTTTTGAACAAAGAAGTGATCTTATTCTGCCCGTGAAATTGAGTATAATTCATTATAAGCAGAGGTGGAAGGGAGAAATCCTTTTGAGAGGCTATAGTTGTAATGCAGAAGCCAGATAATAGTGAGTTGGATCAGTCAAATGTCTTTCAGTTACTCCAGACAAGGGTTGATCCAAACTTGGAAACTCTGTCCCAGTTTCTCCTCCTAGAAAATTAGTGAATTAGATTGATCTCTTTGTTTCAAGAGTAAATGCTCCATTAGCATTTGAGTGCCCTAGAATGGAAGTCATAGCCAATTTGAGTGGAAAATAAGTTTAATAAGACAAGCAAAATGTTTCCTTGTATATCAAGATGCCTATTCTTCCTCCTTTGTTTAACATCTGTATTTGTATTTGCAGAGCAGCTGCTGCTGCTGCTGCTAAGTCACTTCAATCGTGTCCGACTCTGTGCGACCCCATAGATGGCAGCCCACCAGGCTCCCCCGTCCCTGGGATTCTCCAGGCAAGAACACTGGAGTGGGTTGCCATTTCCTTCTCCAATGCATGAAAGTGAAAAGTGAAAGTGAAGTCGCTCAGTCGTGTCCGACTCTTAGCAACCTCACGGACTGCAGCCTACCAGGCTCCTCCGTCCATGGTATTTTCCAGGCAAGAGTACTGGAGTGGGGTGCCATTGCCTTCTCCGTGCAGAGCAGCTGTGGAACCCATAGAGTATTTGTCACAGTCTTGAGAAGGAAATGGCAACCCACTCCAGTACTTCTTGCCTTGAAAATCCCGTGGACGGAGGAGCTTGGTGCAGGCTACTATCCATGGGGTCGCAAAGAGTCGGGCACGACTGAGCGACTTCACTTCACTTCACTTCACTTAACAGAAGACAGGTGCCACAGGCAAATTAGGATAATTTGAAGAGGAATTATAGATAAGGAGTCTAATTACTGAAGCATGGGTAGGGTGTAGGGGACACACAAGGGAGAGGCCAGCAGCCATGGAGCATCACCATCTGTAGGATCACAAGAACGAGAAGAAGAGTTTAATAAAATTGTAAGTGAAAGAGAATCCTGTAGAGCAGCATTGTTAAAAGGAAGAATGATCCATTATGAAGAGAAATATCCATTTAGGATTACTTCTCAAGGTTAGGACTATCCTCGGGTGGTAAATATCCCAATGTCACTCTCTCCTCCTGACCATACATCCTCTTTCTTATTTCCATTGTCTGAACAGAGAAGAGAGCCACAGGCCTCCAGAAATGGATACAATCTATACCTGTTAGCTCCCAAGGGGACAGAAACTTTACTAGTAGCCCTGGAGGGACAACTGGAAAATACTTGACACAGAAGGCAATGAAAAATGCTTTTGTTTATTATTCATATATGTATTCACATATTTTTTAATCATTCAAAAGAAAATATTGCTGAATATATCCAATATTCCCATACTAGTAATAGTACTGGGTTTATGGTGACAATTTGAAGGGAGGGAGGTTTTCTAATAATAATAATATAAAAGACACAAATCCCCAAATTTTATTCTAGTCCATCCTGTATCTAACAGTCAGTTGAATACAATGAAGATAAATAAGAAATTATATGATATTAGTTACTCTATCTTTTATTTCATTATTTTCTTCTAATGAAGAGTTTGGTCCTTTCTGGAAATCCTTTCAGAAAATAAAATGAACATGAACCAAAATTTATAAAAACAGTTAGGTATGAGGAATGCTGGTTGGAAATCCTGTATCTTTGATGTGGGTGGCTACACCTGTAGAAGAACATATAAAGGTTACTGAAAATTATAGAGTCATCCGGGACCCAGTTCTGATTATCACACCCAAACTAATCATTGCTACAGGCTAACAGACATTTTTACTGATTTATATAAAATTTAATGACGTAGTTAAAATAACAAAGATAAAAATCAGATCATATCACTTCTCCCTCACAACACCCCAACTGCTTGGCTGATTGCTGAGAATCAAAGCAAAGTTTCCTAACAACATCTGTGAGAATATTAAAAAAAAAAAAAAAATTGGTGTCCTCTCCTTGCTATCTCATCTCTAGAGATGGATCCTCATCTCTACCTGTGCCCCAACTCCACTTTGGCCTCTATTTCAGCCATAGTGCCTTCTTGCTGTTCCTTAAATATGCCAGCCTTTCTCCCTTGCACTGTCTGTTACTTCTGCCTGGAATATTTTTTTCAAAGATATCAGCACAGCAAATTCTAATACAATCTCATATTTCTGTTCATATGTCACTTTATCAGTAATGCTCTCTCTCACCATCTAATGTAAAATAGGAATCTCTCACACCAATCCCTCCCCACCCAGATTATCTCTGATTTCTCAGCTTCATTTTTCTCTGTAACTTTTGCCACTACTTTGTGCTTAGTTGCTCAGTAGTGTTCAACTCTTTGTGACTTATATATATATATATTATTTATTATTTCCTTATTTCTTACTTACTTGTCTGTTCAGCTTTACAAATAAAACATAACTAAACCTTCACTGGCACAAGGGCAGATACATTTGTCTGTTTTGATCATGGTTTTATTCCCAGATGTTAGAACATATATACACAGATGTATGGTAGATACCCAATGCAATTTGTAGAATAAATGGATAATGAATACTTTGAAGTTTGGGCCAATAAACTGAAACATATGAATGACCAAGTGATAATTTTACAACTCATTACAATTTTAGTTTAAAAGTTAGAAGCAGACATGGAGGTTCCTAGAAATGGCTATATAAAGGATTTCCTATGTCATAACAAATAATACCAGAATAAAGGTCTCCTGGAAAGTATAGGAATGAAACTCACACAGACCATATAGTAAAGAAGGCAGCTTTCTTCTTGATAAATGAAGGCTACTTAACTGCCTTGTGAATAGATGTTCAGAGAAATATGAAGAGAAACAGCAGAACAAGCATTATTAAAAGCAATGTATCTTTCATACAAGTAAGTACCTTAACAAATATGATGGTAATAATAATGGAAGTGTAGGTTGAAGTGCTTTTTAATAGCTACTAGATTATGGATAACAAAATGAGTATTTTTATTTTCTGTCCAAGCTTATCTACATATCTAAGATATTTATATGCCTACCTATTAAAAGTAATTTTAAGAGATAGAAAGTACAATAAGAACCATGTTGTTGTTGTTTAGTCACTCATTCATGTCTGACTCTTTGCATCCCTCATGGACTGTAGCCCCCAGGCTCCTCTGTCCTTGGGATTGCCTATGCAAGAAAACTGGAAGGAGTAGCCATTTCCTTGTCTACCCAAGGAAAGATCCAGGGGAAAGATCCAGTAGATCTGGGGATCTTCCCAATTCAGGGATCAAACACGTGTCTCCCTCATTGTAGGCAGATGCTTTACCAGTGAGCCACCAAGGAAGCCCAGGAACGATGTAGAGTGAGCTTTTCACCAGATAATTTTATTCTATTGGAAGTTCAAACATTGTCCTCAAATATACATTTCATGATGAAATCCTTTTTACAAGCAAGTGAGATGAACAAGAATGCAATAATTACTGCTCTTCTTTTGTAAGATCATAAAGTCTCTT
Organism: Bos javanicus; assembly: GCF_032452875.1. NCBI lineage: Eukaryota > Metazoa > Chordata > Mammalia > Artiodactyla > Bovidae > Bos > Bos javanicus. The sequence continues at coordinate 41,399,989 of NC_083870.1, forward strand.
CAGGTCTATTTACTTAATTACAGACTCATTTCTAGTAAGTGTAAAACTGAGACTTAAATTCAGGTCTTTTTTCTTTAGCCAAGGTTTACTCATCAAGATGCTAACACAAGCATGTAAACAGTGTATCCTAACAGAGACTGAACAAATGTTCATATGCAGCACACACAGTGGCAGTAAAGGCCGTACTTTTCTTTGGTTATCAGTAGAGTACCCCACTCAGGAAAAGCAGAGCAATTAATTGATTCTTGGTCTGTATAGATAGTTCATCAGAACACAGAAAAAATATAAGTGTTATCCAGTACTTGATATTGACAGAGAAGGCAACGGCACCCCACTCTAGTACTCTTGCCTGGAAAACCCCATGGATGGAGAAGCCTGGTAGGCTGCAGTCCATGGGGTCATTACGAGTCAGACACGACTGAGAGACTTCACTTTCACTTTTCACTTTCATGCATTGGAGGAGGAAATGGCAACCCACTCCAGTGTTCCTGCCTGGAGAATCCCAGGGAAAGGGGAGCCTTGTGGGCTGCCGTCTACGGGGTCACACAGAGTCGGACACAACTGAAGCGACTTAGCAGCAGCAGCAGCAGAATTCATTCATTTTATCTTGATATCAAGTATCAAGAACCTATGAAGGAAGTAAAAACTTCTTTAAAGATAATAATAGTCAAGAAAGTGAATAGGGAGCAGTCTAACGTGTTTAACTTCAGGAAAACGGACATCAAAACCATTCTTGGAAATGTACTGTACTGTATTTCATTCTGGGCGGCACTTACAAGGGTATATACATGGCAAACTCAAGCTACATCTTAAAAACTTGTGCATGCTTCTAAAAATAAGCTACAAGTCAGTTGAATGCTCATGCGTGTGTGTGTATGTGTGTTTGTGTGCATCTGTATCAGGAGTCCGAAAACTACTGTTCTTGAACCAAATAGAGCCTGCTGCCTAATTTTGTATGTAAAGTTTTATTGGAATACAGTCAATCACTTTATTTATATAATTTCTACTCTGTTTATATGGCACAACTGCTGAACTAAGAAGTCAGAAGAGAAAACAGATGGCCCTCAGATTCTAAATCTTTCAGTTCAGTTCAGTTCAGTTGCTCAGTCGTGTCGGACTCTTTGCGACCCCATGAATTGCAGCACGCCAGGCCTCCCTGTCCATCACCAACTCCCGGAGTTTACCCAGACTCATGTCCATTGAGTGGGTAATGCCATCCAGCCATCTCATCTTCTGTCATCCCCTTCTCCTCCTGCCCCCAATCCCTCCCAACAACAGGGTCTTTTCCAATGAGTCAACTCTTCACCTGAGGTGGCCAAAGTATTGGAGTTTCAGCTTCAGCATCAGTCCTTCCAATGAACACTCAGAACTGATCTCCTTTAGGATGGACTGGTTGGATCTCCTTGCAGTCCAAGGGACTCGCAAGAGTCTTTTCCAACACCACAGTTCAAAAGCATCAATTCTTGAGTGCTCAGCTTGCTTCACAGTCCAACTCTCACATCCATACATGACCACTGGAAAAACCATAGCCTTGACTACATGGACCTTTGTTTGCAAAGTAATGTCTCTGCTTTTGAATATGCTATCTAGGTTGGTCATAACTTTCCTTCCAAGGAGTAAGTGTCTTTTAATTTCATGGCTGCAATCACCATCTGCAGTGATTTTGGAGCCCCAAAAGATAAAATCTGACACTGTTTCCACATCTATTTCCCATGAAGTGATGGGACCAGATGCCATGATCTTCGTTTTCTGAATGTTGAGCTTTAAGACAACTTTTTCACTCTCCTCTTTCATCAAGAAGCTTTTTAATTCCTCTTCACTTTCTGCCATAAAGGTGGTGTCATCTGCATATGTGAGGTTATTGATATTTCTTCCAGCAATCTTGATTCCAGCTTGTGCTTCTTCTAGCCCAGCGTTTCTCATGATGTACTCTGCATATAAGTTAAATAAGCAGGGTGACAATATACAGCCTTGTCGTACTCCTTTTCCTATTTGGAACCAGTCTGTTGTTCCATGTCCAGTTCTAACTGTTGCTTCCTGACCAGCATACAGGTTTCTCAAGATGCAGGTCAGGTGGTCTGTTATTCCCATCTCTTTCAGAATTTTCAATAGTTTATTGTGATTCACACAGTCAAAGGCTTTGGCATAGTCAATAAAGCAGAAATAGATGCTTTCCTGGAACTCTCTTGCTTTTTCAATGATCCAGCGGTTGTTGGCAATTTGATCTCTGGTTCCTCTGCCTTTTCTAAAACCAACTTGAACATCTTGAAGTTCACGGTTCATGTATTCCTGAAGCCTGGCTTGGAGAATTTTGAGCATTACTTTACTAGCGTGTGAGATGAGTGCAATTGTGTGGTAGCTTGAGCATTCTTTACTATTTGACATTTTCTAGGAAAAAATATTTATGGAACCCTGATGTATAGTAGTTGATATATATCTAGGTCTAGACCTGTATATAGATATGAAGAACCAAGTCAAATATCTCCTCTAGCATTGTAGGTGATATTTGGATAATTATGAGTATGAAGGAGGTATGAATGATGTTTGGGACACAGTGTATTACGAAATATAACTACACTTTACTCAGGTATGGTCTCCATTGAGAGCCTGATTTTGCATCCTTTCATTGGCAGAGATTTACCTGAAGAATCTGAATTATCTACAGTGTTGAATGATCTGATATTTGACAGTCGATTTATATTTCTGATTTACTCAGCCTTGATGGTGATCTTGACATCAAGAGTTTAGGGAATGATTCTAAGGTGCAATCAAGTAGTTGTAACTTCTACTTTAGAGAAGCAGAAGTGTCATTTCAGAGATCCTTAAAATACAGAATTGAATTTAGCTTACTTTATTGACAAGTTTTATGCTTACAGCACACTGAAGTAACAAGATTAGCTATCCTCTTGGATATCACTGTCTCATATATCATTTTTTAGAGTCCACTTCTTAAAATACTATGAAAGAGTCATGCGATAAAGTAATTTCAAACATCACCTTTATATGGAAATTTTCAGCCACAGTAGTCAAATCATACACCTACAACAGGAGTTGCTTTCTGAATTTCTGTGAATGCGACAATAACAAAAGAAAGAAGATTGCATTGTGTTAAATACTGTGAGCAGGGCAGCAGACAGGGATGTGATATTCTGAAATATTAACTTAGCAAGTGTTAAGAATACACTAAAATATTTCTGGATTTGTACATTATATGCATTTCTTAAAAATTTGCTGCTTATTAAAACTTTGCAAATACGTCATGAACTTATATGTGAAAAGCAATTATAGATTCATATCATTCAGTACTTGTGCAGGACTGTCCTCAGCAGTGTAGGGGGCCTAGAAACTTTGGTCGCTTATCAGCAACGTTCTCCAGTAATTGGGACAATAAAAAGTGTACCAAATTTCCAAAAATATTCCTAGGAATTGTAACAGAGAAGAACTAATATGAATCCATATTGGATTTATTCTGTTAGCTCTAATCTTCGTGTTCTGTTTCCTGTGCTTAGTAATGCTGGCTCTTCACCTCTGTAAAAGAACACTGCCTAAAATCTGAAATACACATGATTAGCCTTTTCTCAAAGCTCTGCTTCCCAGGCTTTACTTTTAAAGGTATAACTTATTTTCACTCAAATATAGACAAAAAGTCGCAGGAGAGAAAGTAACAATTTTCTTGTTGGAGGTTTACAGGAACATTGTAAGCAGACCTACATGGACAGCTGCAAGAACAAAGCATTACCACATTCTCTCTGGGGTCTGGCCAGCACCAAGTAGCCTGTGACAACTACCCACACTTCCTTCTCATTTAGTTAAAAGAAGCCTGACTTCTAACTCGGGTCAGATGGTTCTTTGGGACACTAATTCACATCTCCTCAGTCTGCTGGCTTTCAAGATGAAGTCACTATTCCTTGCTCAATACCTTGTCTCTTGATTTATTGGCCTGTCAGATAGCAAAGTGTAGGAGGTTGGACTCGGTAACAGGATCAGTGCCACTTCTATTGAGAACCATCAGCATAAATGATCTGATTGTACATTATTATTGTCATGATTAGTTTTATACTCTTGATCATATCATTATCATAGCTGAATCAATCAATAAATCATGTTTATTGAAACTATTCTATATACAGTTACTTTCTATTCTTTGAATGTTTCCTAGTTTTGAGTACTGGGGATTACAGGGTTAACTGGGAGCTCTAGAATACTGCAAACTATAAAAGTCCACCATCCTTGCTAAAGGTCAAATACCATTTCATTGTCACCTCTAAGGCCAGCTACAGTATGTGTGATGACATATAACAGATTGTGGAAGTACACAAAACCTGAGGGATTAAACATTCAATCTATTGGAACTGAAACTCATATGAAACTTCCAGGTTCAAACCCAGAAAGTCCATTATTTATGATTTCAGAAAAACTATGGAAAAATACACAGTGAACTTCTTGATAAAGAAGTCTAAGTTCAGAACTGAGATCCAAATATAAAATTCCAGGTCTGCCAAGATTTGTTTGACTTTATCTAAAACTGCAAAGAGATAGTCGAAGATAATATGGTTGAAAGATATGTGGTCAGCAGAAAAAGAGTTCTGCTACCCTGTAAACATGATCAGTGTGAGCAGTGAAGATACCCAGGAACATAGTCCCTTGGGCACTGATCTGTCCATTAGTTCAGAGTGAAGAGCACACAAGATAAATTAAACAAATTTGAGGAGGAGAACAGTGACATTTTTTCTTTACACAAACTGCTTCTATTTATGATATTGGTTGAATTTTTGACCCCACTCCACGCAAGCATCTGTATCAAATTCTTTGAGAATTCTATGCTTTTCCTAAAGGTATCTTTAAATATTTATTTTTAAAATGTCCTTCTCCCTAAATATTTTTCTACCATTGAGAGATAATAACACATAGATAAGCTGATTATTATGAAACAAGGAAAAGTGCATAATAAAAGGGAGACTTAGAGACAAAAACATTTATCAAAGAAAAGTAGTTTAGTAGTAAAGATTATCTGCAGGAGTATAGAAACATACTAAGTTTTTCACAAGTTTACCAGAGGAACCAAGTATGTTGACAGTCATTCATGGTAGAAAAATAGTATTTTTTTTTAAACCATGATATTCATATCTGCAGAAGTCATCATATATTTTCAGGTATCAGCATTACGAAAGTAAATAAAAAGTTGTTTTGGTTATAGACTGATTTATAGAAATGGCGCCATTTTTAAGCTTAATTTCCACCACAGTCCAACACTTAAAAACTTTCCACTTGCTCTTTGGAATACACAGTATGTCATGAATACAATTATCTATGTCGATCATTCAGGTGTGAAGTGAAATGAAGTCGCTCAGTCACGTCTGACTTTTTAAAACCCCATGGACTGTAGCCTACCAAATTCCTCTGTCCATGGGATTCTCCAGGCAAGAATACTGGAATGGGTTGCCATTTCCTTCTCCAGGGGATCTTCCCGACCCAGGGATTGAACCCAGGTCTCCCATATTGTAGGCAGATGCTTTACCATTTGAGCCACCAGGGAAGTCCCTTAGGGTCATTCAGGTATGATCTTAATCTAATTCCTTATGACTATACAGTGGAAGTAAGAAACAGATTTAAAGGACAAGATCTGATAGACAGAGTGTCTGATGAACTATGGAGGGAGGTTCGTGACATTGTACAGGAGACAGGGATCAAGACCATCCCCATGGAAAAGAAATGCAAATAAGCAAAATGGCTGTCTGAGGAGGCCTTGCAAATAGCTGTGAAAAGAAGAGAAGTGAAAAGCAAAAAAGAAAAGGAAAGATATACCCATTTGAATGCAGAGTTCTAAAGAATAGCAAGCAGAGATAAGGAAGCCTTCCTCAGCAATCATACAAAGAAATAGAGGAAAACAATAGAATAGGAAAGACTAGAGATCTCTTCAAGAAAATTAGAGACACCAAGGAAACATTTCATGCAAAGATGGGCTCAATAAAGGACAGAAATGGTATGGACCTAACAGAAGCAGAAGATATTAAGAAGACGTGGCAAGAACACACAGAAGAACTGTACAAAAAAGATCTTCACGACCCAGATAATCACTAAAGGTGTGATCACTCACACTCACCTAGAGCCAGACATTGTGGAATGTGAAGTCAGGTGGGCCTTAGGAAGCATCACTATGAGCAAAGCTAGTGGAGGTGATGAAATTCCAGTTGAGCTATTTCAAACCCTAAAAGACGATGCTGTGAAAGTACTGCACTCAATATGCCAGCAAATGTGGAAAATTCAGCAGTGGCCACAGGACTGGAAAAAGTCAGTTTTCATTCCAATCCCAAAGAAAGGCAATGTCAAAGAATGCTCAAACTACCGCCCAATTGCACTCATCTCACATGCTAGTAAAGCAATGCTCAAAATTCTCCAAGCCAGGCTTCAGCAATACATGAACCATGAGCTTCCAGATGTTCAAGCTTGTTTTAGAAAAGACAGAAGAACCAGAGATCAAACTGCCAACATCCACTGGATCACTGAAAAGGCAAGAAAGTTCCAGAAAAACATCTATTTCTTCTTTATTGACTATGCCAAAGACTTTGACTGTGTGGATCACAGTAAACTGTGGAGAATTCTGAAAAAAAATGGGAATCCAGATCACCTGACCTGCCTCTTGAGAAACCTGTATATAGGTCAGGAAACAACAGTTAGAACAGGACATGGAAGAACAGACTTGTTCCAAGTAAGAAAAGGAGTATGTCAAGGTTGTATATTTTCACCCTGCTTGTTTAACTTATATTCAGAGTACATCATGAGAAATACTGGGCTAGAAGAAGCACAAGCTGGAATCAAGATTTCTGGGAGAAATATCAATGACCTCAGAATTGCAGAAGACACCACCCTTATGGCAGAAAGTGAAGAGGAACTAAAGAGCCTCTTGATGAAAGTGAAAGAGGAGAGTGAAGAAGTTGGCTTAAAGCTCAACATTCAGAAAACTAAGATCATGGCATCTGGTCCCATCATTTCATGGCAAAAGATGCAGAAACAGTGGCTGACTTTGTTTTTCTGGGCTCCAAAATCACTGTGGATGGTGATTGCAGCCATGAAATTAAAAGACGTTTACTCCTTGGAAGGAAAGTTATGACCAACCTGAGATAGCATATTAAAAAGCAGAGACATTACTTTGCCAACAAATGTCCATCTAGTCAAGACTATGGTTTTTCCAGTAGTCAGGTATGGATGTGAGAGTTGGGCAATAAAAACTGCTGAGTGCCAAAGAATTGATGCTTTTGAACTGTAGTGTTGGTGAAGACTCTTGAGAGTCCCTTGGACTGCAAGGAGATCCAACTAGTCCATCCCAAAGGAGATTAGTCCTGGGGGTTCATTAGAGAGACTGATGTTGAAGCTGAAACTCCAATACTTTGGCCACCTGATGCGGAGAGCTAACTCATTGGAAAAGACCCTGATGATGGGCAAGAGTGAGGGCAGGAGGAGCAGGGGACAACAGAGGATGAGATGGTTGGATGGCATCACCGACTCAATGGACATGGGTTTGGGTGGACTCCAGGAGTTGGTGTTGGACAGGTAGGCCTGACCTGCTGAGGTTCATGGGGTCGCAAAGAGTCAGACACAACTGAGCAACTGAACTGAAGCGATCCACTCCCTCTCTTCTCCTTCTTTCTTTAACAAAGTTTATTTAGAAAGCCCAATTCTCCTGTGAGAAAACCTATAAATTCTCAGATGGTAGGTATTTCCTCTTCCAAATCCCTCACATCAATCAATAGGTCTAGATGATTTTTCTCCTTGTTTTAGTTGCTATTTTCAAACCACTTTCCCATTTCTTCTTAAAACCATTCAGTTCTGAATTTCATATAAAAAAAATCAGTTCCTCCTTACTGCAGTGACATAAAAATCTCTACAATGTTAGATCCTGATAAGTTTCTCCAGCACGACCCTTGTCATAATTGTCAATGACACACTGAAATCTCATTTACTTGAAGTGCTCTCAAAATACCACATTTTCTATACTATAACTACTTACTTCTGTGGTCATAGCCTAGTCCTTGTCACTACTGATAATGGTAACCATTCCATAATCAAAATTTCAAAATTCCCATGACCACTATCTCCAATTTTTCCAGCTCATTTCATTTAATACTGACTCCCAAAGTTAAGCACTTCACTGTGAACCATATTTGATCTCATTATTTTCCCCACATTCTTTCCCTTCCCTCTTATAATCACTTGCCTGTTTGCTGGGCTGAAATTCTGGTTCATATTTGTAATCATTCCCTCTCATGTACTTTCAACTTCTCATTTTCTCTCTTGCTTTATTACATTCTCATAGAAAAACCCAACTGTGTTTAATTCCAGCTCTGTACTTGTCACACATTAGCATCTGTATAACTACATATGACTGGAAGAAAACTGAGCTACACATTTTATTTTCTTCTATTCAGTAATAAAACATTATTTGCTTTGTCCATTTATTCTCTGAGACTTCAAAATAACTTTTTCCAGACTTCTTTCTCCTCAGATTTCTAAAATCTTCTTGCAATAATTACAGCCCCCTAATGAACTTACTTCCTAGTTCACTAACAAAATGGAAGTAAATTTAAGTGAATTTCTATTAGTTCCTATCACTAAATCTATCCATCCACCTAAATCTTGCTATGTATTCTGCCTTCTTTTCTATTACTAAGAATAAATTATTTAAGTTCCTAGAAAAGTACAACCCCTTCATTTTTTCACTAGGTCCTATCCCTCACTGTCCTGAATCAACTTTCCCTTCTTTACTAAATTATTACTGTAAGTATACAAATGTCCTGTAATGCCTCCCGTAATTCAGTAAGGCTATGCCACTAGCTTATGCAAAGAAATAGAGGAAAACAACAGAGTGGGAAAGACTGGAGATCTCTTCAAGAAAATTAGAGATACCAAGGGAACATTTCATGCAAAGATGGGCTCGATAAATGACAGAAATGGTATGGACCTAACAGAAGCAGAAGATATTAAGAAGAGGTGGCAAGGAGAACTGTACAAAAAAGAGCTTCACAAACAAGATAATCATGATGGTGTGAACACTCGCCTAGAGCCAGACATCCTGGAATGTCAAGTGGGCCTTAGAAAGCATCACTACAAACAAAGCTAGTGCAGGTGATGGAGTTCCAGTTGAGCTATTTCAAATCCTGAAAGATGATGCTGTGAAAGTGCTGCACTCAATATGCCAGCAAATTTGGAAAACTCAGCAGTGGCCACAGGACTGGAAAAGGTCAATTTTCATTCCAATCTCAAAGAAAGACAATGCCAAAGAATACTCAAACTACTGCACAATTGCACTCATCTCACACGCTAGTCAAGTAATGCTCAAAATTCTCCAAGCCAGGCTTCAGCAATACGTGAACCATGAACTTCCAGATGTTCAAGTTGGTTTTAGCAGAGGCAAAGGAACCAGAGATCAAATTGCCAACATCTGCTGGATCATGGAAAAAGCAAGCAAATTCCAAAAAAAAAATCTATTTCTTCTTTATTGACTATGCCAAAGCTTTTGACTGTGTGGATCACAATAAACTGTGAAAGATTCTAAAAGAGATGGGAATACCAGACCACCTGACCTGCCTCTTGAGAAACCTGTATGCAGGTCAGGAAGCAACAGTTAGAACTGAACATGGAATAACAGACTGGTTCCAAATAGGCAAAGGAGTACGTCAAGACTGTATATTGTCACCCTGCTTATTTAACTTATACGCAGAGTACATCATGAGAAACGCTGGGCTGGAAGAAGCACAAGCTGGAATCAAGATTTCTGGGAGAAGTATCAATAACCTCAGACATGCAGTTGACACCACCCTTATGGCAGAAAGTGAAGAGGAATTAAAAAGACTCTTGATGAAAGAGGAGAGTGAAAAAGTTGTCTTAAAGCTCAACATTCAGAAAACGAAGATCATGGCATCTGGTCCCATCACTTCATGGGAAATAGATGTGGAAACAGTGGAAACAGTGTCAGACTTTATTTTGGGGGGCTCCAAAATCACTGCAGATGGTGATTGCAGCCATGAAATTAAAAGACACTTACTCTTGGGAAATAAATTTATGACCAACCTAGATAGCATATTAAAAAGCAGAGACATTACTTTGCCAACAAGGTCTGTCTAGTCAAGGCTATGGTTTTTCCAGTAGTCATTTATGGATGTGAGAGTTGAACTGTGAAGAAAGCTGAGCGCCAAAGAATTGATAGTTTTGAACTGTGGTGTTGGAGAAGACTCTTGAGAGTCCCTTGGACTGCAAGGGGATCTAACCAGTCCATCCTAAAGGAGATCAGTCCTGAGTGTTCATTGGAAGGACTGATGCTGAAGCTGAAACTCCAATACTTTGGCCACCTCATGCGAAGGGTTGACTTTTTGGAAAAAACCATGATGCTGGGAGGGATTGGGGGCAGGAGGAGAAGGGGATGACAAAGGATGAGATGGCTGATGGCATTACCGACTAGGTAGACATGAGTTTGGGTGGACTCCAGGAGTTGGTGATGGACAGGGAGGTATGGCGTGCTGCAATTCTTGGGGTCGCAAAGAGTCGGACACGACTGAGCAAACTGAACTGGAATGACTGTTGCCACTAGCTTAGTTCTGACTATTCACACATTTACTCTTGGAAAACAACAAACAACTACCACCACAACAAATCCCCAGGAACTTTATATTATAAGAAGGCTCCTTAGTAAATAGACTTCAAGGCAGAGATTATTAGGTAGGAGACTTATTAGAGATTTCTCTAAGGATTAATACTTGTAAGGAGTAGACATTAGGATTGGGCAGAGGAGGTTGAAATGTAATGTAGATACAACACAAGCCTGGTTATCTATAGAGGATTGTGATAGATGTCACAATTCTGGAACTAGGATGGTCCTTCATAATTGTTCCAAAACAAGGTAATGATGTTTGATATTGCTGTTTTCCTGAATCAAAGGATGCACATTCCCTGGGGGAAAGGCATAACCCTCAGTGAGATAAGCCCTTTAGCTGAAGATGATTCCTGTAGAGGAACTCAGTGTTTCCTAGAAGAATGGCTCTTGGATCTAAAGGTACGTGTGAGTGGTACACCATAGCAGCAGTTTATGGTATATTTTCAGGAAAATTAAAACACAGAAAATTTGCAAAAACCAACATTATGTGCAAATCACACTTAACAGGAAACTCTCCCACATTCCTAAACAATCTGAAATGTATCCACCTCTTGCCATGTCCTCCATCAGTACCAGTGTCTAAGTAATTTTGAAAATCATCTGAAATTCAGCCATAGCCCCCTAACTGATCTCTGGATTACCACCCTTTCCCTACTTCATTTGTATTTTATTATAGAAAAATGAATGAACTTATTAAAATATAAATTAGTTTTTGTCACCTCCCTATTCAAAGCTTCCTATATCATTCAGACTAAAAGGTAAAATCCTTACATCTTCATGCCCCCCAGCATGATACAGTCTTGCATATCAGGGTCCTTCATGACCAGTTATCTTCCTTGACACTCAATATTGCCAGCTTCACTGTTGAGGAACATTCTAGCTGTTTGCTTCAGAGCATTTTCTAATAATATGTCCTCTCTCGGGTATGTCTTCCTCCATATAATAGCTCTACCCATTCCCACATCTCCTAATCTTTATTTTGGTCACTTTCTCAGTGAATCCTCCTCTAGCAACTCTATTTTAATTTGTTAAATCCTAAAGAAACTTATTACGAAATATTTTACTTATTTTTTTATTGCCTGCTTCCTCCAACTAGAATGATAATGGATATTATCCTTAATTAATTACTTTCACAATAGACATCTGACCCAAAATCTAAAATTTGCCTCTACCATCAAAGCATATCTTGAACTTTTTTGCCACATCCATTGTCATCACTCTGATCTAAGCCACTCCATCACTTTTTGCCTGGAATGCTGCATTGGCTTCCTAACTGCTCTTGGAATTTCCATTCCCCACTCCCACCTCCACTGCACACATAAAGTTCTTTTTGGCCCCCACAAGCATGTAGAGTGATACTGAAACTGTAAGACCATATCATTTCCCTCCATAAAAGCTATCATACTTGGAAACAAAACTCATATTTCTCATCATGTCTTGAAAGGCTCTATCTACACTCCTACCATCATTCCCTATCCCTCACTCATGTCACTAGAATATAAAATTCATAAGGAGGACAAGTGATTTTTGTCTCTTCTGTTTACTTTGGTATCTCTGGTATTTAAAAAGGTATCTAGGCACTTCTCTGGTGGTCCAGTGGTTAAGATTTAGCCTGCCAATGAAGGGGGTGAAAGTTTGATTCCTGGTTGTGAAGCTAAGATTCCACATGCCTCATGAAAAAATTTAAACATAAAACAAAAGCAATATTGTAACAAATTCAGTAACAACTTTAAAAATGGTTCACATAAAAAAAAATCTTAAAAAAAAAAAAAAGACATCTAGCACATGACACAAGCTTGGTGAATTCAGTCCTCATTTTATTTTTGTGACACACTGTATTTTCCAACAGACTGGTTCTGTCACGCGAGTATATGTTCCTCGGTTCTTTGTCTCATCACAACAAAGATTTGGAGCGACGGACATTAAAGCCCTGGGCGTGTCACAGCTCTTGGGTCTTGGACAAACCGTGTTACAGCTCTTAGGCAAATCAGTGTTACAGCTCTATTTTATTTAGAAGATAGCAGGAAAGTGAGAGAGAGAGAGAAAGAAAAGAGCGCACACACACGGGAGAGAGAGTCCGAGAGAAAGCGCTTTGGCTCCTCCTTTTATATGTTTTTTTTTTTTCCTCCACCTGGGCCTGCCCTATGCAAATTGGGCTTAGCCAGGAGTGCTGTTTGTTCTGTTTGTTCTGCCTGAAGTCCTCTCTCTGGTCCTCGGACCTTCCTTGTCTTTTAGCCACCGCCATTTTGGACTCCTTTTCCCTATTCTACCTACCTAACAGTTCCAAATAGGAAAAGGAGTTCGTCAAGGCTGTATATTGTCACCTTGTTTATTTAACTTATATGCAGAGTACATCCTAAGAAATGCTGGACTGGAAGAAACACAAGCTGGAATCAAGATTGCCAGGAGAAATATCAATAACCTCAGATATGCAGATGACACCACCCTTATGGCAGAAAGTGAAGAGGAACTCAAAAGCCTCTTGATGAAAGTGAAAGTGGAGAGTGAAAAAGTTGGCTTAAAGCTCAACATTCAGAAAACGAAGATCATGGCATCCTGTCCCATCACTTCATGGGAAATAGATGGAGAAACAGTGGAAACAGTGTCAGACTTTATTTTTCTGGGCTCCAAAATCACTGCAGATGGTGATTGCAGCCATGAAATTAAAAGATGCTTACTCCTTGGAAGAAAAATTATGACCAACCTAGATAGCATATTCAAAAGCAGAGACATTACTTTGCCAACTAAGGTTCGTCTAATCAAGGCTATGGTTTTTCCTGTGGTCATGTATGGATGTGAGAGTTGGACTGTGAAGAAGGCTGAGTGCCAAAGAATTGATGCTTTTGAACTGTGGTGTTGGAGAAGACTCTTGAGAGTCCCTTGGACTGCAAGGAGATCCAACCAGTCCATTCTGAAGGAGATCAGCCCTGGGATTTCTTTGGAAGGAATGATGCTAAAGCTGAAACTCCAGTATTTTGGCCACCTCATGCGAAGAGTTGACTCATTGGAAAAGACTCTGATGCTGAGAGGGATTGGGGGCAGGAGGAGAAGGGGACGACAGGGAATGAGATGGCTGGATGGCATCACTGAGTCGATGGACGTGAGTCTGAGTGAACTCCAGGAGCTGGTGATGGACAGGGAGGCCTGGCGTGCTTCGATTCATGGGGTCCCAAAGAGTTGGACACAACTGAGCGACTGATCTGATCTGATCTGATCTGTATTTTCCAAAACTGGTTTCACCAATACTTCTCATTCCATTTTACCTTCTCATAAGGTGAATTGACATCCCTCCTATTAGAAGGTGACATGTATGTTTCCTTTCCTAGGAATCTGGGTAGAACTGTGACTAGAGCAGAATTCATGCTTCCTATAGGACCTAAAAATCTAGGTCACAAAAAAAAATACAAATTTTTCCAAATATTTGTGAAATGTTCTTTCTTAGAATCTAGCCAAGACACTGCGAGGAAATTTAATTAGAATGTGGGAAAGCACACACATTGAGGAACAGACAAAATGACCCACAATCCCAGTTGAGTTCTCTCATTATGTGAATACGTTATTTCAGAAACAGATACTCCAGTCCTAAGTTCTCAGTTCAGTTCAGTTCAGTCCCTCAGTCGTGTCTGACTCTTTGAGACCCCATGATTTGCAGCACGCCAGGCCTCCCTGTCCATCACCAACTCCTCTAGTTCACCCAAACTCATGTCCATCTAATCGGTGATGCCATCCAACCATCTCATCCTCTGTCATCCCCTTCTCCTGCCCCCAATCCCTCCCAGCATCAGACTCTTTTCCAATGAGTCAACTCTTTGCACAAGGTGGCCAAAGTATTGGAGTTTCAGCTTTAGCATCAGTCCTTCCAAAGAATACCCAGGACTGATCTCCTTTAGAATGGACTGGTTGTATCTCCTTGAAGTCCAAAGGCCTCTCAAGAGTCTTCTCAACCCTTAATTCCTCATGACGCAAAGATGAATCACTTTCACCAAATAACTTTCAAACTGCAGATCTGTGAACAAAATAAGTGATTCATTTTTAAGTCACTAAAGTATGGGGAAATTTGGCATGTGATATTGGTAATTGAAACATTTGGGTACATTCACTTTTAATACCTTTCCACCCTCAGGTCTTTTCCCTTGTGGTTTCCTCTGCCTAGAACTGTACTCAGAATTCACTTGTCTTGTGGCTTCAGGTCTCTTCTCAGATACTACTTTTTCATTCACTCAGCTATTGTGTTTAGCATCATATACAGAGAAGTCTATGTATATGATGGACTGGATAAAAAATAGCTGGATTTTGAAATTTGTTCAACAGTTCAAATATGTCCTAGATGAGCTCTCCTGTTCTGTTTTTCTTCCATTTACATATAAAGAAGTAAGGAAAAGGACAAAATTCCCATGCCAACTATCATAATTCAGAAGCTTCATATAATGAACTCTATTTTCATCTCACTGGTTAAAATTTGCCATAAAGTAATCTCTAACTATGGGGCTTCCCTGGTGGTTCAGTGGCAAAGAATCCACCTATAATGCAAGAGACCTGGTTTCAATCCATGGGTTGGGAAAATCCCCTGGAGGAGGACATGGCAACCCATGCCGTTACTCTTGCCTGGAGAATCCCAGGGACTGACAGCCTAGCAGGCTATAGTCCACAAGGTTACAAACAGTCAGACACAACTGAAGAACTGAGCGTGCACACACACACAGCCTCAAATATCATATTAATAATTTTAGATTAATTATATGTTAAATGATAATGTTTTGTATATAATGAGTTAAAGTCTACTGTATGATTAAATGCCTTCTCTGGTGGTACAATGGTAAAGAATGCGCCTGCCAATGCGGGGACATGTGAAACACGAGTTTGATTCCTGGGTAGGGAAGATTCCCTGGAGTAGGAAATGGCAACCCACTCCAGTATTCTTTCCTGGAAATTCCATGGACGGAGGAGCCTGGTGGGCCACTGTTCATGGGTCACAAAGAGTTGGACACAACTCAGTGACAGAGAATGCACACACATATTATTAAAATTAATTTCACCTTGTTTTAATGTACCTGATGAAGAACTTTGAATTATTTTTATGGCTCCGATTAGATTTGTTTTATACATTGTTATTCTAAATGGATCAACCATGATCATATACAGATCTCATGTTGATGGACTGCATAATACAACAGAAAATCAAGAATTTTAGAATCAGACAGACAATAATTAGGTTTGAATCCTGAAATTTTTAGTTATTAAAAGTGTAGACTTGGATTCATAACTTTTCCCTAAGATTTAGATTCTACACATGTAAATTAGGAATATTAATATTAGGCCTTTAAAACTGTCAAGAATAATTGTTTATATGATACTCCCAGGACTATGCCTTGAAAAATAATAGGTTCTCAAAAAATGCTAACAATTATAACTATCTTTTAATAGTGTGTTTTGTGTGTGTGTGTGTGTGTGTGTGTAATAGTTTTATTAAAGTATAAAGGAGACAGAGAAAGCTTCTGACATAGGTATCAGAAGTGGGCAGAAAGAGTACCCCCCTGGCTAGTCTTCAGCTGGATATATAGTCACTGCTGCTGCTAAGTCGCTTCAGTCGTGTCCGACTCTGTGGGACCCCATAGATGGCAGCCCACCAGGCTCCCCTATCCCTGGGATTCTCCAAGCAAGAACACTGGAGTGGGTTGCCATTTCCTTCTCCATAATAGTGTGTTTTTAATAGCACTAAATTTTCAAGTGTCACAATATTTATTTTGTGCAGAGAAGTGGAATATAGCAAAATTTAACAAAACCTGGCCTAGAACTACTTCTTGAAGTAATGAAGAAGATGCATGACAAAGAATCTGATATGAAATCAAAAGATATTATAGTGGTTAAAAACCAAGTATTATGGGAATTAGTATGAGAGATGATAAATTTCATTTGAAGTGCTTAGGAGAAATAAAGAAATTGTCACATGAGATGAGGCTTGAAGGATAATAGCAAAAGCTGAAGTGTCAGGGATTATAATATCACCTATAATTTATTAATACTTATTCTCATCTTTATTTGCATTATTTCATTCGGACTTTACAATCTCTTATGAAATTATCGTTATGATAGCTATAGTAAAGGTAAGTAAATTAAAAAATGAAAATAAAAATGATTTGTTTAAAGTCACCATGGCATAGTATTAATAACACAGTAGACAGAGTGTCAAAGAAGGTGTAACACATGGAGAGTCTGGGACATGTGTAGAAACAATAAACACCTAGGACTAACATTATCTTCGATTGAAGGAAAGGATGTATTTGATGATGAGACAAGAAAAGTATATTGTGGTTGAAGTAATAGCTTAAATGTCATGTCAGAGGTTTGACTTTCATTCATTAACTTCATTAATTGATCATCTTTAGTGGGTTTCAGAGAAGTGTTACAAATATTTAAAGTATATTAGGAAAATAACTGTTTTGGGAATTCATGAAGTTTTTAGGAGAAAACGGGTTATTTTATTATAGCAGCAATTTTCAATGAGGGACAATTTTTCCCCCTTCTCAGGGGTCATGTGGCAATGTCTGGAGACATTTTTTTATTTTCACAACTGGGGATGGGGTGTTACTGTCATCTAGTGGATAAGTGCCAGAGATGCTACAAAATATCATACAATACAGGACAGACCCCATGAAAAAACAATTATATTACTAAACATATTATTAGTGCTAAGATTGAGAAAAAAGAACAACTATGTGATAAAATTGCTTCCCTGGTGGCTCAGATAGTAAAAAATCTGCCTGTAATGTGGGAAACCTAGGTTCAATCCCTGGATTGGGAAGATCTCCTGGAGAAGGGTATGGCAACCCACCCCAGTATTCTTGCCTGAAGAATCCCATGGATCCAGGAGCATGGCAGGCTACAGTCCATGGGTCGGAAAGAAGTGGACACGACCGAGTGATAAAGCACAGCACAGTTTATGCTCATCTAGCACTTAAACTTCTGATTTATACTTAAAGTACCATATAATTACTCTTTCCGTTTTCCCACAAAAGACTGCACAAAACTAAAGAACAAAAATTGTATTGTTTTTTTTTTTTTCATTTCCCTAGTTCCTTACACAGCTCCTACTTCATAGTAAATAATTAATGGATGATTGTGGATGTGAATTGAATTAAAGTAATAAGATCATAAACTAGGGCGGCAGAACTGGGAATAAAAAAGAAGAGAACAGTTATGAAAGGCATTTGCAAAGTTAGAATCAATGTGATTCAGAAGTTGATAAAAATAAGGACCAATTTAGCATTAGAAAATCTTGACACAAGTAAAGTGAAGTCACTCAGTAATGTCTGACTCTTTGCGACCCTGTGGACTGTAGCCTACCAGGCTCCTCCATCCAGGGGATTCTCCAGGCAAGATTACTGGAGTGGGTTGCCATTTCCTTCTCCAGGGGATCTTCACTGGAGTGGATTGCCATTTCCTTCTCCAGGGGATCTTCTCAACCCAGGGATCAAACCCGGGTCTCCCACATTGGAGGCAGACGCTTTAACCACTGAGCCACCGGGGAAGCCTGACACAAGTAAGCAAAGAAATAATAAATACAACTCTGAAAATGTTTTGCGTTGATGGAAGAATACCATACAGGTTTTTCAACAGACAGGAACAAATACTAATCACAAATGTGTAAGAGTTTTCAGAGCGATCAATGCAAATTGCTGCCTTACCTCTAAATATGAAGCTATGGTAAAATATGAAATTATCTAGGAATTTTGTATAGGATAAAAATAGAATACTGGCTGAAGAAAAATCCTCACGAATACTTTTACTGTACTTAATGTATGGCTATGGTTTTTCCAGTTATCATGTATGGACGTGAGAGTTGGACTGTGAAGAAAGCTGAGCACCAAAGAATTGATGCTTTTGAACTGTGGTGTTGGAGAAGACTCTTGAGAGTCCCTTGGACTGCAAGGAGATCCAACTAGTCCATTCTGAAGGAGATCAGTCCTGGGATTTCTTTGGAAGTAATGATGCGAAAGCTGAAACTCCAGTACTTTGGCCACCACATGCAAAGAGTTGACTCATTGGAAAAGACTCTGATGCTGGGAGGGATTGGGGGCAGGAGGAGGAGGGGATGACAGAGGATGAGATGGCTGGATGGCATCACTGACTCGATGGATGTGAGTCTGAGTGAACTCCGGGAGTTGGTGACGGACAGGGAGGCCTGGCGTGCTGCCATTCATGGGGTCGCAAAGAGTTGGACACGACTGAGCGACTGAACTGAACTGAACTGAATGTATGGCTAGTGGGAAAAAAGGAAAATAGTCTAAGATTACTAATTGCAAAAATTAAATGAAAATGAGTTTTATAACATAAATTGGAAGATAAATCAAGCTGTGTTTTTTTTTAATCCAGAAAAGATCACCACATTAAGCAATTATATCTTAATCCCATAAAAATAAGTGCAAAGGTTAAGTGATTACTTTAAAACCAATCCGCCTTATCAATATTTCAGTTCAGTTCAGTTCAGTCACTCAGTCATGTCCGACTTTTTGCTACCCCATGAATCGCAGCACGCCAGGCCTCCCTGTCCATCACCAATTCCCAGAGTTCACTCAGACTCACGTCCATCGAGTCAGTGATGCCATCCAGCCATCTCATCCTCTGTCATCCCCTTCTCCTCCTGCCCCCAATCCCTCCCAGCATCAGAGTTTTTTCCAATTAGTTAACTCTTCGCATGAGGTAGCCAAAGTACTGGAGTTTCAGCTTTAGCATCATTCCTTCCAAAGAAATCCCAGGACTGATCTCCTTCAGAATGGACTGGTTGGATCTCCTTGCAGTCCAAGGGACTCTCAAGAGTCTTCTCCAACACCAGTTCAAAAGCATCAATTCTTCAGCGCTCAGCCTTCTTCACAGTCCAACTCTCACATCCATACATGACCACAGGAAGAACCATAGCCTTGACTAGACGAACCTTTGTTGACAAAGTAATGTCTCTGCTTTTGAATATGCTATCTAGGTTGGTCATAACTTTTCTTCCAAGGAGTAAGCATCTTTTAATTTCATGGCTGCAGTCACCATCTGCAGTGATTTTGGAGCCCCAAAAATAAAGTCTAACACTGTTTCCACTGTCTCCCCATCGATCATTATTTAGTTTTATTCAAAAGTGTCATAATCCAGAATCTACTTTAACTTAGTCAAGATCTTGACATTCAGTCAACTAAGTTCAGTTTAGTTCAGTCGCTAAGTTTTTTCTAACTCTTTGCAACCCTATGGACTGAAGCATGCCAGGCTTCCCTGTCCATCACCAACTCTCAGGGCTTACTCAAACTCACGTCCATCAAGTGGGTGATGTCATCCAACCATCTCGTCCTTTGTTGTCCGCTTCTCCTCCCACCTTCAATCTTTCCCAGCATCAGGGTCTTTTCCAATGAGTCAGTTCTTTGCATCAGGGGGCCAAAGTACTGGAATTTCAGCTTCAACATCAGTCCTTCCAATGAATAGTCAGTAGTGATATCCTTTAGGATTGACTGGTTGGATCTCCTTGCTGTCCAAGGGATTCTCAAGAGTCTTCTCCAATGCCACAGTTCAAAAGCATCAATTCTTTGGCACTTAGCTTTCTTTATAGTCCAACTCTCACATCCATACATGACTACTGGGAAACCAGAGCTTTGACTAGATGAACCTTTGTGGGCAAAATAATGTCTCTCTGTTTTTTAATATGTTGTCTAGTTTGGTCATAGTTTTTCTCCAAGGAACAAGCGTCTTTAAATTTCATGGCTGCAGTCAAAATCTGCAGTGATTTTGGAGCCCAAAACAATAAAGTCTCTCACTGTTTCCATTGTTTCCCCATCTATTTGCCATGGGATGATGGAACTGGATGACATGATCTTAGTTTATTGAATGTTGAGTTTTAAGCCAACTTTTTCACTATTCTCTTTCACTTTCATCAACAGACTCCTTAGTTCTTCTTTGCTTTCTGCCATAAGGGTGGTATCATCTGTATATCTGAGGTTATTGGTATTTCTCCTGACAGTCTTGAGTCCAGCTTCTGCTTCATCCAGCCTAGAATTGCGCATGATGTACTCTGCATATAAGCTAAATAAGCAGGGTGACAATATACAGCCCTGAAGTATGCCTTTCCCTATTTGGAACCACTCTGATGTTCCATGTTTGGTTCTAACTGTTTCTTCTTGACCTGCATACAGATTTCTCAAGAGGCAGGTCAGGTGGTCTGGTATTCCCATCTCTTTCAGAATATTCCACAGTTTGTTGTGATCCACACAGTCAAAGGCTTTGGTGTAGTCAATAAAGCAGAAGTAGATATTTTTCTGGAATTCTCTTGCTTTTTCAATGATCCAATGGATGTTGGCAATTTGATCTCTGGTTCCTCTGCCTTTTCTAAATCCAGCTTGAATATCTGGAAGCTCATGGCTCATGTACTGTTGAAGCATGGCTTTGAATTTTGAGCATTACTTTACTAGCGAGTGAGATGAGTGCAATTGTGCAGTAGTTTGAACATTCTTTGGCATTGCCCTTTTTTGGGGATTGGAATGAAAACTGACCTTTTCTAGTCCTGTGGCCACTGCTGAATTTTCCAAATTTGCTGGCATGTTTAGTGTAGCACTTTAAAAGCATCATCTTTTAGAATTTGAAATAGCTCAATTGGAATTCCATCACCTCCACTAGCTTTGTTCAAAGTGATCCTTCCTAAGGACCACTTGACTTTGCATTCCAGGATGTCTGGCTCTAGGTCATACTACTGTGATTATCTGGGTCGTGAAGATGTTTTTTGTATAGTTCTTCTGTGTATTCTTGCCATCTCCTAGTAACTTCTGCTTCTGTTAGGTCCATACCATTTCTGTCCTTTATTGAGCCCATCTTGGCATGAAATGTTCCCTTGGTCTCTAATTTTCTTAAAGAGATCTCTAGTCTTTCTCATTCTATTTTTCTCCTCTATTTGTTTGCATTGATCACCAAGGAAGCCTTTGATATCTCTCCTTGCTATTCTTTGGAACTCTGCATTCAAATGGGTATATCTTTCATTTTCTCCTTTGCCTTTAGCTTCTCTTCCTTTCCCAGGTATTTGTAAGGCCTCTTCCAACAACGATTTTGCCTTTTTCCATTTCTTTTTCTTAGGGATAGTTTTGATCACTGCCTCATGTACAATGTCACCCACCTCCATCCATAATTCTTTAGGCACTCTTTCAGATCTAATCCCTTGAATCTATTTGTCATTTCTGTATAATCATAAAGGATTTGATTTAGGTCATACCTGAATGGTCTAGTGGTTTTCCCTACTTTCTTCAATTTAAGTCTGAATTTGGCAGTAAGGAGTTCATGATCTGAGCCACAGTCAGCTCCTGGTCTTGTTTTTTGCTGATTGTATAGAACTTCTCTATCTTCTTTGGCTGCAAAGAATATAATCAATCTGATTTTGGTATTGACCATCTTTTGATGTCCATGTGTACAGTGTTCTCATGTGTTGTTGGAAGAGGGTGTTTGCTATGACTAGTGCATTCTCTTGGCAAAACTGTTACCCATTGACCTGCTTTGTTTTCCCCTCCAAGGCCAAATTTGGCTGTTACATGGGATTCTCAAGGCAAGAATACTGAAGTGGTTTGCTATTCTCTTTTCCAGTGGACCACGTTTTGTCAGAATTCTCCTCCATGACCTGTCTGTCTTAGGAGGCCCTACATGACATGGCTCATAGTTTCATTGAATTAAACAAGGCTGTGATTCAGGTGATCAGTTTGATCAGTTTTCTGTGATTGTGGTTTTCATTCTGTTGGCCCTCTGATGGATAAGCATAAGAGGCTTATGGGAGCTTCCTGATGGAAGAGACTGACAGGGGGAAACTGGGTCTGATGGGCGGGGCCATGCTTAGTAAATCGTTAATCCAATTTTCTGTTGATGGGCAGGGATGTGTTCTCTTCCTGTTTTTTGACCTGAGGCCAAACTATGGTTGAGGTAAAGAAGATAATGGTGACCTCTTTCAAAAGGTCCCATGCAGGCACTGCTACACTCAGTGCCCCTGACCCTGCATCTAGGCCACCACCAACCCATGCCTCTGCTGGAGACTCCTGAGTCACCTATGGGGAAGTCTGGGTCGGTCTATTGTGGGGTCACTGCTCCTTTCTCCTGGGTCCTGGTGCGCACAAGATTTTGTTTGTGCCTGCAAGTCTGATTCCCCAGACCTGTGTTAGTTCTGGAGGCTTCATGGTGTGGTTAATGGCTACCTCCTCCAAGAGGGCTTATGCCATACCCAGGTCTACTGCACCCAGAGCCCCTGCCCCTGTGGCAGGCGTCTGCTGACCCGTACCTCTGCACGAGACACTCAAGCACAGTTCTGGCTCAGTCTCTGTGGAGTCTCCTGGTGCACACAAGGTTTGTTTGAGCCCTCTGAGTGTCTCTGATGGATATGGGGTTTGATTCTAAACATGGTTTTGCCCCTCCTACCATCTTGCTGAGGTTTCTTCTTTGTCCTTGGATGTGGGATATCTTTTTTTTGCTGGGATCCAACATTCTCTTGTTGATGGTTGTTCAGCAATGAGGTGTAATTTTGGACTTCTCATGGGAGAAGATGAGTGCACATCCTTCTTCTTTGCCATCTTGTATGATGGCCATAACCTGTTAAAACTCCTCCCGAAAGTTAAATATGTAAAAATGAAAATGTCAGCAAGGGCCAATTTATTTCCCTCTCAATTTTACTCAACTTATTTTCTACTTCTGTCACAATCATAAACACATTGGGAAATTCTGACCTGCATTAATGTGCATACTAAAAATTCAAATTTTCTTTTCTTTTGGCATGATAAGAAATCCATTCTTATAATTAAAAAAAGAAGTTTAAATGAAGCATAGAGTATACATACAATACTTATGTACATCAATGATTTAAAAGAATATTCCTGTAACATACTGACAGAAATAGAACATAATCAGCACTTCAGAAGCCTCCCCTCTTTATCTGCAGCCACTATCCTGCCATGTTTAATTATGTATGTGTTTGCCTATTTTGAATTTATATAAATAGAGTCACACAATGTGGATTCCCACGTGCCTGGCTTCCTTAACTCAATATTGTGTTTGAGATTCATGCAGAGTATATGTCTCTAGTTTTGGGATATGTACGTTTCCATATATCTATTTGGTCAACCCATGTATATACTTCTGTTGGATATTTAACTAGGAGTCAATTTGATGTGTCATAGGGCATAAATAGGTTGAGACTTAATAGATACTGCCAAAGGATTTTCTAGAGAAGTCAAAATGAATACTTACCAGCTGTGCATTACAATACTGTTTGCTTCACATTGTTACCCTGTATTTATGTTTGCTTTTAAAAATCTTTTTCATTTTAACCATTCTGGTGGCTGTGGAGCAGGCTCCTATTGTGTTTTGAATTCATATTTCTCTTTTAACTACTAAGATTGAACACATTAGTAAAGATAGACTGAGCATGTGGCTGTTTCCTTTTACAATGCATGCCTAATCTTCTCCTATTTTTTCTATTGATCTATTACATTTCTATTAATTATTAGTAGTTACTTATATATTTTGGATGCAAGGAATTTGAGAGATACATATATTGCAAATGTTTTTTGTATACTCTGAAGTGAGTCATTTCACTACCTTAATTAGATCTTTTGATGAACCAAATTCTTAGTTTTGCTGTTCTCTAACTTATGTTCTTTATGGTTACTTGTGGTTTTATTTTTTATTTGTATGTTTGTGTGTGTGTGAGAGAGAGAGAGTGCACACACCTTATTCAGGAGTTTTTGTCTATTCGAAGTAGTCAAAGGTGAAGATGTTGCTCTATATTTTCTTCTAAAAACTTTTACTCATTCATCTTTCACATTTAGGTCTGGAATCCTCCTGGAACTAGCTTTTGTATAATGTGAACTGGTTTTTGAGGTTGAAGTCACAATACACACACACACACAAATTTTCAACATTTTGATACCTTATTGACATAGAACCTTTGGTTAAAAAGACCAATTTTACCCACAATGGTGCAGTGTTACTTTATTCATAAATCGGATGATCAAATATGTGTGGATCTTTTCTTGGACACTTTAGTCTGTTTTACTGTCAGTTTATCTACCCCTGAAGTAATATTCGGAGAAGGAAATGGCAACCTTGCCTAGAGAATTCCGTGGACAGAGGAGCCTGGTGGGCTGCTGTCCATGGGATCGCACAGAGTCAGAAATGACTGAAGCGACTTAGTATGCATGCATGCATTGGAGGAGGAAATGGCAACCCACTCCAGTGTTCTTGCCTGGAGAATCCCAGGGACGGAGGAGCCTGGTGGGCTGCCGTCTATGGGGTCGCAGAGAGTCGGACATGACTGATTTAACAGCATGATTTAACAGCAGCAGCAGCAGCAGAAGTAGTATTCAGTGTTCTAACTTTATTAGGACACTGAATAGAAGTATCTGTTCTTTTAGTATATGTTTCTTTTAGTCTCCTTCACCTTCTTCTTCAAAATTTTCTTAACTTTGTCTTTTGAATTTCATATGATTTTTGTAATAAATTTGATGTATACACAACTATTGTGGATTTTAATGATCTTGTGTTACAATACAGATTGATTTGGTGAAAACTGACATGTTTATAGTACTGTTTATTCAAATCAATTTTAAGTCTTCTTAATATATCTAAGACTATATAAGTACATATGTATATACACACATGTTTATACACATTTTTAAATTAGTTTCCAGCAACAAAGTCTTGCACATCTTTCATTAGATTTAACCTTAAAAACTCGAATTTTTATAGTTTATAGAATTTTATGGTTTATAACTATAAATGGAGACGTTTTCCTGTTATGGACTAGAAATGTGTTATTGGAATTGATGCCCATAAGCTTAAGAGACTAGCCATGAGGAAAGCTAATGCTTATATATTTCTAAATTATTCTTCTATACTAATTTTTTTGTGAAAAAATAAAGAAATGTTTTATATTTATTCAGCTAACTTTCTTTCTGAATACCTCTTTAATCTTAACTCTTCTCTCATTTATTCATGAAATAAATAATTAAATAACCACCATGTGCCTTGTATCTGGGGCATTTATGCTATATTTAGGCAACTCTTTTCTTCTACATTTACCATTATCACTATCTGACAAACTTTTCTATTATTATTCTCTTCAAATTTTCCTCTTCTTTACCTGGATCTTTACTAGGTTGTGATGATTTATTTATTCAACAGATTTTAAGAGCATCATGTACTATACATTGAGCTGATCTCATTAGTTAGCTGCTGTATGCCAGACATACATAAAATTTGTCTCTCAAAAGGAAAGTGTTCACCAAAGTTAAACTCTAATCCAATGAACATCTAGTACATAGAGAACTGCCCTTCACTGTGGATGAAGGTCTTAGTAAGACTTGTTTCGATGGAAAACTGGATATTCCTTCATGCTTTGGAGCGAGTCTGCTGTTCTACTTGGTGAAAGGCCTGAAAAAATATTTTTGAAGAGGGGAATTCCCTGTGATTCTGTCAACTTCACTTTGAAAATTATATCCATCCCCTAATGTTCTACAGTGCCAAAGAAAAAGTGTTAGATATAATCACACACATGGTTTTCTTATTGCAGGTAGAACCCAAGGTGTTCAAAAAAACTCTCAGAATATTTATGGAAAGCAATTGTCATAATAAATAAGAATAATAATAAAATGTGGATGGTCTGAATGGTTTACCTGGCTGTATGTATAGGGCATAAAATATTGACAATATCCAGAAACATTAGACAAGAACAGAACCACAGGTCGTATTATTATTATTATTAAGGACAGAAGTAGTACTAGGAGCAACAGTGGTAGCATTAATTCTCTTTGAACTGTAGAGTTTTATACTAGTTAACATACAATTTATTTTAATCCTTCAAATATCCTTGGGATGCAATCAAGCAATTTAATATATACAGAAACAGAAACCCAGGAAGCCTTAATAACTTGCTTCAATCCTTACAGCTTGTCTCAGGACTAAAATGCTGGCTGCAATAACTGTCATAAGCAATAGATTATAGCACACACAATAGATGGTATAACACCCTGAAATAAACAACAGTTTTATGATGGTAGAATATAGATAACACCTGATGAATCAACTACATTTTACACCATATAATGAACAAATTAAGATTAATCTTTAAGACTGGTTGAAAGAAATAACTCATTAAATTACAATATTACTCTACTTTAAGCAAAACAAAATGCTTGATTAGTATTTCAAACTCCAAGAAACAGAGTGTAAACGAAGTGAGGAAGAAAATAAGGGGTGGACATGGACATATGATCATTTAATCTTAATGATATACATTGATTCCACAACAGTTGGTTAGCTTTTCCATGTACCTAGCATAATAGTACATACAAGAAATATGGGAATGAGACTCAAGTTCCTCTCTAAATAGGCAGCACACAAATTAAATCTATTTTGACTACTGCAGGAGATAAATACTTTAAAAACAAATTATGCGATAGTATGTGAAAGCTTAAATCACAAAGTTAAAAATATATTAGAGTAGGGGCACATGTTCATTTGGTCAAATGGTATCCATAACAGGCTGAATAATGGCCCTCAAAAGACATTATCTTCTAATCCCTACAATCTAGAAACAATACTTTATATGGAAAGTTTTTTTTTTCTTCCTTTTTCTCAGATGTGACTAAATTGGGGCTTCCCTTGTGGCTCAGATAGTTAAGAATCCACTTAATGGGTTCGATCCCTGGGTTGGGAAGATCCCCTAGAGGAGGGCATGGGAACCTACTTCAGTATTCATGGCTGGAGAATCCCCATGGACAGAGGAGCCTTGCAGACTGCAGTCCATGGGGTCACAAAGAGTTGGACATGACTGAGTGACTAACTACAACCCAGCATAGTGACTAAACTAGCAATCTTGGGATAGCAATATTATTCTGGATTATAGCCTCTAAATGCAATCACAAATATTCTTATAAGAGAGCAAAAGAAAGAAATTATATAAAGAAGAAGAGAAGGTAATGTGACCATAAAGGCAGAGATTAGAGTGATGAGGCCACAAGCCAAAGAATGTAGGAAGTTGTCAGACACAGGAAGAGATAAGGAACATATTTTCCACTAGGGTCTCCTGAAGTATCATAACCTGTCCATATCTTGATTTTGGCACAGTGAAATTCATTTTCATTCTCTGGCATCAAAAACAGTGAAAAGTTAAATTTCTGTTGCTTTAAACCATCAAGTTTGTGATAGTTTCTTACAGTAACCACAGCAAACTAATACAATATACACCAAAAACAACAAGGAAGGTCAGCTAAGAAAGAAAGAAAGAAAAACCATCTAAACAATTTTAAGGAGGAATAGTTCTCCCTGGCTTTGATATCTATGTTTTTTTGGTTTGGTTTTGTTTTTAATTTTCAACTCAGCTTTGAATATGGAGTTTTCTGACCTCTTCTGGATACTCAAATTTATACAATCCAAACAGAGAAAATACCTACTTATATAGACTCTTTTCCTGTTTCCATCTTGTTGATTATTAGGTGTAAGACCTGAGAAATACTTCACAGAATAGACACTACTTAAAGAGAGAAATCAAGTAAAATGAAGGAAAAAAAAACCAAAAACAAAAAACTCTAAGCAAGTATTTTACATGAGCAAAAGTATAGAAATGATTCTTTTCAATTTGTCTCATTGGTTGATTTGTTCAAAGAGATAAAAAGATATCTAAATACCTTGGAGTGTTCATATGAAATTAGTGACACACTTAAATGTTGGTAATAGATAAAGCCACATTAGGCAATAATGGAAAATTTGGATGATGTTTTGTTGTAATGAAAATGAATGTATACCAGAGATTTAAAGTTGATGATTCAGGGAATTCCCTGGGGTTCAATAGTTAAGACTTCACATTTTCATTGCCAAGGGTACAGGTATGACACCTGGTTAGGAAACTAACATCTCACAAACCTTGCAGTGTGGCAAAAAAAAAAAAAAAAAGGAAGAAGAAGAATTAAATAAAGTTGATAATTCAAGGATAGTTCAAATGACCAACACTAGGCTCTGGTTCTGTGGGTATGCAGCCTACAGGTGTTGCCTTCTCAATAAGATTATTTTTGAAATTCTGTATGAGGACTTTTTTTTCTGCTAAATGAATGTCTCTGTAGAATTCTTGCCCAGATAGTTGACCTCAACCAAACATACACAGGAATTGATTAGGTGAAATATCTCTGAGGTGAGTGTTTTATATTGACTCCCAGAAACCCCAGGAGGTTTAAGCTCCAGTTTACCTCAGTGATAATCATTGATTAATCATAGCACTAACTAGTTAGCTTTTCTCTTTCTCTTTTCCAGAGACTCTGATTCATGATTCCTAGGAGTACCTCCAAATAGCCTACTTACTCTCTAATCCTGTCTCAAGAACTGAATCAGGGGAGGCCAAATTAATAAGACAACACTTTTTCAACTTTATTTTTCTATCACATTATCCCAATAATTAATTTTCACATAGTAGTCATTCTGTGTAATGGAGATGGCAATGGCAACCCACTCCAGTACTCTTGCCTGGAAAATCCCACAGATGGAGGAGCCTGGTAGGCTGCAGTCCATGGGTTTGCACACGACTGAGCGACTTCATTTTCACTTTTCACTTTCATACATTGGAGAAGGAAATGGCAACCCACTCGAGTACTCTTGCCTGGAAAATCCAAGGGACGGCGGAGTCTGGTGGGCTGCCCCCGGTGGGGTCGCACAGAATCGGACACGACTGAAGCGATTTAGCAGCAGCAGCGGCATTCTGTGTAATGTAATGTTAACTGCAGGACTTACAGATAAAATACAGTAAATTCATTCAAGTTTGAATTTCTAATAAACAATGGACAGTAATGAAAGATTATTCATTGTTATTCTGAAACTAAAATTTAACTGGATGCCCTGTATTTTTATTTACTAAATCTGGAAAACATAGAAAATGCATAGGTAGTTTCCAAATATGAAAGACTTGAATGGCAGACAAAGGAGAACTCTAACCTGAAGGCAACTTTTCCTGTAGAAGACTCATTAAAAATTAAGATGTTTTTAAACCTCAGTTTCTAATGTGTCATCATAATGTGTAGATTAGTCCACTTTGACCCTGAGTACAACTTGCAATAAATTTGATAGCTTCTCCTACAGTATCTTTTACAGACTAAACATGGATTCTCAAATTTTTATTATTCTTTTATAATAGTCAATTCGTGATGAGTTAAAAGCATAGGTGATGGTTCTGGACTTTGAAACATTTTGTATGGTTTTATTTCCTGTTTCAGATAAGTTTATAAGCACAGAGGCAGAATTACCAGACTTTTTTTTTTTCTTTTTAATGTAATGTCTTTCACTTTCACACTTCATATGGTTCTCCTTTGTTTTTGTCCTTCTCACCAGCAAGTTTAAAATTACACAGTAGTTAATACAACCAGCTATTTTCATTCTGAAATTCTGTTTTATTTATTTGCTCCATCCAATACATGTCACTGGAATTATATTTGCTGTTGTCTTCACCTGGGTCCACTTCAGAGTGAAAGTGGTATTTTTAACAGTTTGGAAGCAGTGTTTTAAAACTTGAGGTTAATTTTAAGAACCATTAAACCCATTAAAGTAAAATACTGCAAGTATTTGATTTCCTCTACCTTCTCTACTCATCTGTTGCATTGTTTTCTCTTCCTGTAAAGTAGTGAAAGTACTTGATAATCTACCTCTGGAAGTATTTTAGATACTCTCTGTTCAAAAGTGTCTTCCCTCCTAAAATTCCATATTACTTAATAATTATAATATAATCACTTATTATATAGAGCTTTCTTTTTTGATGTGAATTTATGCACCTGATTTAAGACTTCCAAAACAACTACATGTTTTTTAGGAGAAAAGTACATGGTTTTGCTTTATCTCATCTCTCTCTGAGCGAAGAAAGAGAACTCCTCTGTGAACTGTCTATTGGTTTAGCAAATGAATAAACGAACACATTTGTGAAATCATCAGAATACCTCAGACTATTATTCATGAACTTTGAAAGTATTTTCTATTTTTAATACATGCAATTGTTTTTCAGTTCAGTTCAGTTCAGTCGCTCAGTCGTGTCCCACTCTTTGTGACCCCATGAATCACAGCACGCCAGGCCTCCCTGTCCATCACCAACTCCCAGAGTTCACTCAGACTCATGTCCATTGAGTCAGTGATGCCATCCAGCCATCTCATCCTCTGTCATCCCCTTCTCCTCCTGCCCCCAATCCCTCCCAGCATCAGAGTCTTTTCCAATGAGTCAACTCTTCCCATGTGGTGGCCAAAGTACTGGAGTTTCAGCTTTAGCATCATTCCTTCCAAAGAAATCCCAGGGCTGATCTCTGTTAGGATGGACTGGTTGGATCTCCTTGCAGTCCAAGGGACTCTCAAGAGTCTTCTCCAACACCACAGTTCAAAAGCATCAATTCTTCAGCGCTCAGCTTGCTTCACAGTCCAACTTTCACATCCATACATGACCACTGGAAAAACCATAGCCTTGACTACATGGACCTTTGTTGGCAAAGTAATGTCTCTGCTTTTGAATATACTATCTAGTTTGGTCATAACTTTCCTTCCAAGGAGTAAGCGTCTTTTAATTTCATGGCTGCAGTCACCATCTGCAGTGATTTTGGAGCCCAGAAAAATAAAGTCTGACACTGTTTCCACTGTTTCCCCATCTATTTCCCATGAAGTGATGGGACCAGATGCCGTGATCTTTGTTTTCTGGATGTTGAGCTTTAAGCCAACTTCTTCACTTTCCTCTTTCACCTTCATCAAGAGGCTTTTTAATTCCTCTTCACTTTCTGCCATAAGGGTGGTGTCATCTGCATATCTGAGGTTATTGATATTTCTCCCGGCAATCTTGATTCCAGCTTGTGCTTCTTCCAGCCCAGTGTTTCTCATGATGTACTCTGCATTTAAGTTAAATAAGCAGGGTGACAATATACAGCCTTGACTTAGTCCTTTTCCTTTTGCATGATGGTAATTCATTCTTTCAGTGATGGTTTCTTATTATGGTTCTGTCAGTGGCATATGTAAAATTAGGGCATTGTCATTTGATTTACCTTCTAATCAAGCAAAACTTCTCCCACATTTTGAATCACAATTCAGGAGATTTCTGCTGTCTTGCTAGTTCTAAGATTCTATTTCCTTACTTCTCCACAACTTTTAACAGATTCAAATCCCTTGTCTCACTTCCCACATTTCTTCATTTAAAAGAATCTTTTGACTCAAACAATATTTATGTCCTACATGATCTCACATAAACCAAAATAGATCCTCATGAATATCCAGATTCCACTTGGGAGAACAATTTATTTTATTTTTTTCTCTATGCAGTATGTAATTCTCCAACAGAGTAATGATTTGCAAGGAAAAGAGAAAGCTAGCAATTTCTCCTCTCTATTCATTGGCACAAAGTAACAGCTATAATGTGCAATGTATCTGCATGTAGAAAATTCCTTAACACATATTCTTAAGACAATGGTCTTTACAGCAAAAGAGACACTGATGTATAGAACAGTCTTATGGACTCTGTGGGAGAGGGAGAGGGTGGGAAGATTTGGGAGAATGGCATTGAAACATGTAAAATATCATGTATGAAACGAGATGCCAGTCCAGGTTCAATGCACGATACTGGATGCTTGGGGCTGGTGCACTGGGATGACCCAGAGGGATGGTATGGGGAGGGAGAGGGAGGAGGGTTCAGGATGGGGAACACATGTATACCTGTGGTGGATTCATTTTGATATTTGGCAAAACTAATACAATAGAAAAAAAAAGACAAAAATAAATAAATAAAATAAAATCAGCTTGAACATCTGGAAGTTCATGGTTCACAAAAAAACAAAAAAAGACAATGGTCTTTAATAACCATGTTAAAGAGGTTATATCTGATATGTTATAGATGGGTGACCCCATTCTTAGCAAAGAGAAGGCAGTGTTTTTATTTTTTTTGAATTTAAATTTATTTATTTTAATTAGAGGCTAATTACTTTACAATATTGTATTGATTTTGCCATACATCAACATGAATCCACCACAGGTGTACACATGTTCCCCATCCTGACCCCCCCTCCCACATCCCTCCCCATACCATCCCTCTGGGTCATCCCAGTGCACCATCCCCAAGCTTCCTGTATCCTGCATAGAACCTGGACTGGCAATTCGTTTCTTATATGATATTATACATGTTTCAATGCCATTCTCCCAAGTCATCCCCCCTCACCCCACCAGAATCCAAAAGATTGTTCTATACATCTCTGTCTCTTTTGCTGTCTCGCATACAGGGTTATCATTACCATCTTTCTAAATTCCATATATATGCTTTAGTATACTGTATTGGTGTTTTTCTTTCTGGCTTACTTCACTCTGTATAATAGGCTCCAGTTTCGTCCACCTCATTAGAACTGATCCAAATGTATTCTTTTTAATAGCTGAGTAATACTCCATTGTGTATATGTACCACAGCTTTCTTTATCCATTCATCTGCTGATGGACATCTAGGTTGCTTCCATGGCCTGGCTATTATAAACAGTGCTGCGATGAACAGTGGGGTACACATGTCTCTTTCAATTCTGGTTTCCTCGGTGTGTATGCCCACGAGTGGGATTACTGGGTCATATGGCAGTTCTATTTCCAGTTTTTTAAGAAATCTCTACACTGTTCTCCATAGTAGCTGTACTAGTTTTCATTCCCACCCAACAGTGTAAGAGGGTTCCCTTTTCTCCACATCCTCCCCAGCATTTATTGCTTGTAGACTTTTGGATCGTAGCCATTCTGACTGGCGTAAAACGGTACCTCACTGTGGTTTTGATTTGCATTTCTTTGATAATGAGTGATGTTGAGCATCTCTTCATGTGTTTGTTAGCCATCTGTATGTCTTCTTTGGAGAAATGTCTATTTAGTTCTTTGGCCCATTTTTTGATTGGGTTGTTTATTTTTCAACCACTTGTGAAAGAGTGAAGCTAGAACACTTTCTAACACCATACACAAAAATAAACTCAAAATGGATTAAAGATCTAAATATAAGACCAGAAACTATAAAACTCTTAGAGGAGAACATAGGCAAAACACTCTTCGACATAAATCACAGCAGGATCCTCTATGACCCACCTCCCAGAATATTGGAAATAAAAGCAAAAATAAACAAATGGGATCTAATTAAAATTAAAAGCTTTTGCACAACAAAAGAAACTATAAGCAAGGTGAAAAGACAGCCTTCAGAATGGGAGAAAATAATAGCAAATGAAGCAACTGACAAACAACTCATCTCAAAAATATACAAGCAACTCCTGCAGCTCAATTCCAGAAGGCAGTGTTTTTAACCTGCAATCAGCTTCCCAGTCTTGCTCACAAATTTCTGCGCTAAAGATGCACAAAGTCTCTTTGGTAGTCCTAGATTTTGTGTGCAATTCAATGTTATTTGTGATCAGAGTTAGCAAATAACCAATAAAGTGTAATTAGAAAATTGTTTGATAATTATTGTTTGAAATTATATGTGATATTTTCATTTTAATGTTTGAGTTAATAGAAAGGTAACTAACATACTGAGAGTACTGGGATAAAGATCCTACATTTAATACTTGCAAAAATACATGAGGTAGGTAATACTAACTTCATTTCCAGAAAAGTGACATTCAGAATGGTTAAATGGTATTAAATCAGGTGTCAGAGGAAAATGTGATTCAGTGAAATTCAATCACTTGTCCACGTAGTGTCAGAGCTAACATTCAAATCCAGGGCCTTGTGACAACAGAAGCTGATATCGGTCTTTCTTGATTTGTTTTTCTGTTTATTTGCTTCATTTGTTTTTTTTTTTCCTAAAAAGTTATGATTTTTAAGATATAATGAAAGATATGAGTATAGCACCTGCTCATAACTTTAGATTTTATCTTGTGAGATGTGCTTTATGATATTTAAATTTTTTATTGATTTTTAAATTTGCAATTTCAACTTTGATTTGCTATGAAGTTTCTAGTATTTGGACTTCTTTGGTGGCTCAGAAAGTAAAGAATCCTCCTGTGATGCAGGTGACCTGGGTTTGATCCTTGGATCTGTAAGATCCCTTGGAGAAGAGAATGGCAACCTACTCCAGTATTCTTGCCTGGAGAATTCCCATGTACAGATAAGCCTGTCAGGCTACACTCCATGGAGCTGCAAACAGTTGAACTTGACAGGACATGACTGAGCTACTAACACTTTCACTTTTTACTTCAGGTATTTGGATGCTTGCTGTTGTTATTTCTGACATCTAACCATCTACAATCAATTTTGATTATATGGACTTCGTGTTAAAAAATATAATCTGTAAAACCGTGGTCTTTTTGATTTACCAGAGTGTCTTCAAATTTTGTGCATGAGAAATCAACATGAATTTATACAAACACTGAAAACAAAGGACTTTCATATGTGTACTTGGTTTTGATTTTGTGTACTCTATATCTTTATTTTTTGCTTTATTGACAAAGATTATTCTTTTAAACCAATACATTTGTATCAATTTTACATCATAAACTTTGGCATTTCTAACAGTTGTTTTTAATATATTTGAGACTATTTTTAAACAAAGTGTCATGAATATTATAGATTATCATTATAAATCTGCTCCATTAAAGTCATTTTCTTTGAATGTCAATTATTTTATATTAATACTCATACTCTTTTATTAAATTTTTTGCCATTTAAAATTTTTCCAGCTATTAATTTCAATAGGCAGTGCATGATTTTGCTTACAGGAATTTTTTGCAATTAAGTACATTTTAAATTCCATTAGGGAGACTTTTTACATTAAAATAAAAAATTAATTATAAAGTAAGCATATACCATATAACTTCAAAAACATCAAATAGCATTAAGAACAAAAATATTATCTTTGCATTAAGCTTTTTTGTTTAAACTGATCAAAATTAGAATTATTTTGAGCCTCTGAACCAATGGGCTCACACAATACAATTAAATGTATATTCGTATAGTTTTGTTTTGTTTTCTTTTTTTAGCAAGGTGAAATATATACTTTTCTTTAGAATATTCTTTCATTTTTTACTTAGCAGTATATCAGTGCTGTTCATTCATACTGATACACATAGTCCACCTCATATTTTTAGTATCATAAAATATATGACAGGGACATAATTTAGTCCCTTAAAAACTAATATATATTTGAATACTGTTATGTATTTTTTGTACATATATTCTTATATTATGATGCTTTTATTTTTATCAGCTCTATTTTTAAAAAGTGGACTTGATTAATGAAAATATATATGACGTTTTCCTAACTAATATCACCAAATTGCTTGCCCTTTTCCAGAACAGCATTTTGCAGTTCACAATCCAGTCAGCGGTATGATGCCCACTATAACATGTTCTAAAGTAATGGACATTTTTACCCAGTTTAAGTTTCTCCACTATAATAGGAACCTAGTATTTTAGGTTACATCCCTAATTACTAATTTGGTTGAGTGTATACCTATATTTTAGCAGCCTGTTTGTATTTTTAACAGTTTTTTTGAGTTAAACATTCCCTGGTGGCTCAGATGGTAAAGAATCTGCCTGCAATGCAGGAGACCCTAGTTCTATCCCTGGGTTGAGAAGATCCTCTGGAGAAGGGAATGGCTACTCTCTCCAGTATTCTTGTAGCCTGGTGGGCTATAGTCTATGGGTTCACAAAGAGTCGGACATGACTGAGCAACTAAGCACACACATACATCTTAAAAATTATATATATTATTCTTTTTTATGATATATATATCTAATGTTTTACATATCTTTCTCTTAATCCATTGTGTATACACATATTTAAACATTTATTTAACTAAATCAATTAATATTTTCAAGTACCTGTGTTTCCTATATTTTTCTTATACTATCATATTTAATTTATACATACTCATAACTGTTGTTTGATATTTGTCTCTGTTATGTTGTTTAAATAGTAATACTGTTTGCTTGTTTGCGTTTTCATTCCTTGAACCCAATTCAATAAAATCTAGCTACAGTTCTTTTCAGAACAGAATGAAGTTACTCTTTCTACTTTAGTCCCACTAGTGGTCACAATACTATTATTTTATAAATACTTATTATATTATAATAATTAATAAGGACTTCTCAGGTGGTGCAGTGGTAAAAAACCTCCTGTCAATGCAGGAGATGCAAGAGACACTGGTCTGATCCCTGGGTGGGAAAGATGTCCTGGGGGAGAAAATGGTGACTCGCTCCAGTCTATTTGCCTGGATAATCCCATGTACAGAGAAGCCTGGTGGGCTACAGTCCATGGAGTTGCAAAAGTTGGACACGACTGATCATGTACACACAATAATTATACATGCCAATTTTTGAGTAGACAAATATAACCTACATTTTGGAAATTAAATTATATACTTTCCTGCATTTGTATGCTATAGAAAATTTAGATCTGGGGATAATATACATCATCATACATCTTTTTTGGACAAGTAGGAATCAGTTTATAAAAATAGTCTTATTAAGTATAATCTATACTATTTATACTTAAAAGTATGGCAACTGAAACTGTTGACAATTTTTTTTAAAAGAAAGCATTAACTGGACACTTGGATATAACTAGAAAAATTATAACATATTTTCTTGAATATAGTATTAGTCACTTAGTCATGTCTGACTGTTTGCAACCCCATGGACTGTAGCCTGCCAGACTCCACTGTCCATGGGATTTTCTAGGCAAGAATACTGGAGTGGGTTGCATTTCCTTCTCCAGGGGATCTTCCCGACCCAGGGATCAAACCCTCCTCTCATCTCCTGCATTGCAGGCAGATTCTTTACTGTCTGAGCCACCAGGAAAGCTTTCTGAATATAACAGTACCCCGAAAATAAAAACCTACATTTTCCTCAGGAAAAGATCCCAATGTATAGAATGCTGTTAAATGTCTACTTGGAAGGTTAATTTACTAGTATAGATCATTTATTTGGGAAATGTGTGTTTAACTTACTAATATAGATAATTTATTGGGGAAATAATTAACCTTAAATTTGATCATACATGATATTTACTGAAATAAACTATTTTAATATGCTATTAGCATCAGAATTTCCTTATGCATTTTCCTTTTGATAATTTCTTTCATTTATTTTCAATTGTTTTCTGATGGTGACATATATGAGGGCATCATTATACTATTGAGTTGGCTAACTAATCCATTTGGGTTTTTCCATAACACCTTACAAAATGAACCTTTTGGCCAATCTAATATCTAAGACCTTGAATATGTGAGAATTTCTATTAGCTTCAAAGGTACAAGTTTATTGAATTTGGGATTCTTGGATAGTCTGTTTTTCTTCAGAGTTCTGAAGCTCTAATGTTCCATTTATTCTAGCTCTTCTAAGATGCCTCAACTTGTTCTTTTTCTTGTAATTTGAATTTCTGCTTCTTGAATTATTGGAGATTACTTTGTTGTGGTTGCTTGAAAATTCCAAAGAAATATAATTTAGTGAGTCTCTTGATTGTTTAAATGACTTTAAGGCTTTAAAATTTTCAGTCAGAGTTCTTTCTTTTTAAATTAGAAACTATTTCTTGAATTATTTTTGCATTTTAGTTCCATTGTCTCTAAAATTCCAGCTTTGATCTCTGCCTTTATTCATTTAATAGTATAGGAGAGATGAAAATGAGCAAAACAAAACTAATGTGAGATGCAGTGTCTTATTTTTGCCTGGAGGAGACAGAAAAAGAAAGAATTATAGGTATGATAGCTGCAACAGGAACTCTATCTCCATCTTACACAATGTTTCTGCATCTGTATTTCCAACTAGGGTATGCTTCCCCATTGCTTTTCATTGCCACTTCTAGAATATTTTCCTCTTCTCTTCCCTAATAATGCCCATCTGTATTTGCTTATATTTAGACTACACTATTTACATTACAATCACCACCTACCTTCTAGAATCTTTCTGATTTCTCAAGGATACCCTAGATTATGTCCCTTGCCATAAGACAGTTTCTCATTTAATTCTTAATGATTTCAGTACCCCAAAAGACAAGCTTTCTCACTTTCTGGCTTCTTACTTGAACACCTCTACACCAATGATATTGACTTTCATTCTACTTCAGTTACATATTCATGAACATGAATATACTCCAAACTTTGTCCATATGGCAATCATTATTTCAATGTCAGGTATCCATTCTCCACCTTTACCATCCATCTTCCAACTCATTCTACATCCTAGTCTTTTGACTACAACAGTCCTTTGACCCCATTGGAAGTGAGAAATCATCAGTTCTATGAACTTTCTTCTGCTCCTTATCTGTCCCTATGTTGAGACTTCTCTCACCACCTAGACCTAAATCAACTCCCAATATTCAACTAATTATGTTGAATATGACCATGTGTGTCTTACTACATTCTTGCTCTATCATACCTGCTTAACAAAATCCTAACCCTGGTTAAAAACTGGTGCAGTTTAAGTTAACCTGGAGGAAAATATATAGCCGTAACGATTGATACATAAAATTTCTGTTTTCCTCACTGTGTCTTTAGCTTCCTAGTCAGCATATTATATATTTAACTGGTCTGTTTAGTCTTCTGCTTCCCAGGTGGCTATTCTATTCATTCTCCTATCTCTTAAAATCTTCAATACCATTTCAGTCTCACTTCAGCTTAGACTTGTTATTTTACTGAGAAAAATAGATTAGAAATTCTACAAGCTTTGCTCATCACCTTCATCTAACCTTCATAGCATCTGAAATGCATTCCTTTCCACCCTTAGCCCCTTAGTACTAAATTGTCTCTGCATCTAAGGACAAAGATACCATATTTGCCCTTTTCGTAAGTATTCAAAGATGTGGATTCAGCATGCTTCCCTTCTCTCTCCAGCATAATCAATGTCTCTTTTCTTTGTTAAAGCATACCCATCTCATGTTCATTAAACATGTTAGTATCACTCCCAACCTAAAAGCATGAATAACACATTTCTTGACCTCACATTTTTTTCTGGTTATAATTTATTCTCCATTCCCATTTTCAGCAAAGCTTCTCACAGTATTTGTCTATCTTCAACACAGTCCTAAAAGATGCTCTGAAAATGCAAAATACACCATATCATCCTTCCAATGGTTTCTCAACTCACTCAGAGTAAAAGCGTAAGTCCATACAATGTCCTAAAAGACTCTACATCCTCAGTCCCCACTCACAACCCTGACCTTACTTTCTACCACTCCATGCTTACAGAGTCCCCAGCAGCCACACTTGCTTCACACTGCTGTCACTTAGGCCAAGTACCCTCCCACTCCAGGTCCCCTGTGTATAAGGCACCAACCATAAATATGATTCACTCCTCACTCCTCATAAATAATTTTCTAGCATCATCATCTCACAAAGACTTCCTCCACCTAGCCTATTTAAAATGGAAATTCCCATAATATTGTTTGTACCCTTTGTCTCATTGATTTTTTTCCTCCATAAATCGAGTACTTTCTATTATATTATAGACTATTTATTTATGTAATCAGTTAGTTAGTTGCTTAGTTCCCTGCCTTCTTCCAAAACAGTGCAAAATTTAATAGACAAATGTTTTGGGGTTTATTCAGTGTGGTAATTTCAACACAGAGGCATTGTCTGGTTCATGCTATGTGCTCAATGACTTTTTTATTGAATGAATGAATAACCAAATAGAAATAATCTCCCAGATATAGGCACTTAATTCCCATCGGCTATATTGCTTATATATTTTCACAAAGGGGCTTCTAGAACAATACACGTCATTGCGGCTCCCTGGTGTTGTGGGCAAAGTCCATTTGCTACAGGTAAAGAATTACAAGAATCCAAAGAGCATGGCAGAAGTTCAAATTTGAGCCTGCTGGTCAGTCACTTCAGGAAATGTAGCCTTAGACAAAGAGTTAGAGAAAGACATGCCCTGTCATCTACTTTGCTGGAGGTTTCTAATCTCCCACTAGAGACTTCCAAGGGCAGACTCCAGTTAAAAAAAAAAAAAAAATCAAACAAGAGTCAGAGAAACACAGCTTGCAGGAATTAATAATTCCTTTGACATAAATCTTACATTACATAAACAAATAAGCAAGTGTGAGAAACAGATCTGAGGACAAAATTGTCCAGGGCCAGAACACCATTGTTCTAAGACAGTTGAAAAGTGAGTTGTAGGAGGCAGCTAGAGAGCTATTCTCCAGTAACTACCTTGCCAGGAAATTTATAATGGACTTGACATTCTTACCCATGAATAAAATATGTTCAGTATGAGTTAGATTACCTCAGGAACAAAGAACTAAAATACATATTTGAAAATACAAGTCTTTTGTAATTAGGGTCAAATGTGCAATCTGAGCTCTACATGTCTTTCATGGTAAATTGATGTTACCCCACACTGGTTCTAAGTGACTCAAGGAAATCCATTTGGACCTTGCAGCATTTCTTCTTTAAAGGAACACTGTAGTACTTTCAAGTTAACTGAGACTTTGGAGCTTATTTCATCTCACCCACAGTCAATGTACAGTAATCTGAAAATCATAGTCAAACACCAAACTTCCCCATGTCCTTTTGAGATCCTTCAATCTAGAAAGGACTAATGTATAAAGATTCTCCAGGCTGATTCAGAACATATTATAAAAATTTTAAAGATTAACATTCATGAATAAAAGTAAAACAGTTACTTTTAAAATTCACCCATTGCTGTCAGGCATTATCACAGAATTGTCAATAGGAAAACTGCATCCCAACGATTGTGGTCATTTTACAACTTATTCATATTTTTATCTTCTATAGATCACCAAGGATGTCAGATGATGGGATAAATAGATACAAAAGGATACACCTTTGTTGAAACTCATTTTTTATCAACAAAATTTGTAACCACAAAGGAAAATGGCAAAGTATGTTAGAGTACGTTTGGGTGTGCTGTGTGCTGTTGGAACATAAAAGATAATAAAAACTGATCAGAGATGCCATGACAGAACACTAATCAACTGAAGCATGCTAGGAACTGAAATGACTTATGAGGCAGTTAGATGAATAAGTGCACTGTGATAATCAAGAAACCTAATCCTGTTTCTGCATTTAGTCTGTGTGATGACTGTTTAATCTACTTATGAGTATATGCTACTTAAAAAATTGAATCTCTATCAAATACACTTTACTCTGTCTCCCATAACATGTTTTTGAAATTATTTTACATTAGGTTCCTCACTAGACAAGACTGAATCTGAAATGGAATACTTCATACTAAGTTCAGTTCTGTTCAGTTCAGTCACTTAGTCGTGTCTAACTCTATGTGATCCCATGAACCAAAGCACACTAGGCCTCCCTGTCCATCACCAACTCCCAGAGTCCACCCAAACCCATGTCCATTGAGTCAATGATGCCATCCAACGATCTCATCCTCTGTCATCCCCTTCTCCTATTTCCCTCAATCTTTCCCAGCAACAGGGTCTTTTCAAATGAATCAGCTCTTCACATAAGGTGGCCAAAGTATTGGAGTTTTAGCTTCAACATCAGTCCTTCCAATGAAAACACAGGCAACTTCTTCACTCTCCTCTCTCACTTTCATCAAGAGGCTTTTTAGTTCCTCTTCACTTTCTGCCATAAGGGTGGTGTCATCTGCATATCTGAGGTTATTGATATTTTTCCTGGCAGTTTTGATTCCAGCTTGTGCTTCTTCCAGCCCAGCATTTCTCATGACATATTATGCATATAAGTTAAATAAGCAGGGTGACAATATACAGCTTTGACATACTCCTTTTCCTATTTGGAACCAGAGAGATAAGAAAGCCTTCCTCAGTAATCAATGCAAAGAAATAGGGAAAACAATAGAATGGTAAAGACTAGAGATCTTGTCAAGAAAATTATAGATACCAAGGGAACATTTTATGCAAAGATGGGCTCAATAAAGGACAGAAATGGTAGGGACCTAACAGAAGTAGAAGATATTAAGAAGAGGTGGCAAGAATACACAGAAAATCTGTACAAAAAAATCTTCACGTCCCAGATAATCACAATGATGTGATCACTGACCTAGAGACAGACATCCTGGAATATGAAGTCAAGTGGGCCTTAGTAAGCATCACTATGAACAAAGCTAGTGGAGGTGATGGAATTCCAGTTGAGCTATTCCAAATCCTGAAAGATGATGCTGTGAAAGTGCTGCACTCAATATGCCACCAAATTGGGAAAACTCAGCAGTGGCTACAGGAATGGAAAAGGTCAGTTTTCATTCCAATCCCAAAGAAAGGCAATGCCAAAGAATGGTCAAACTACCGCACAACTGCACTCATTTCACACCCTAGTAAAGTAATACTCAAAATTCTCCAAGCCAGGCTTCAGCAATACGCAAACTGTGAACTTCCAGATGTGCAAGCTGGATTTAGAAAAGGCAGAGGAACCAGAGATCCCATTGCCAACATCCGATGATCATGGAAAAAGCAAGAGAGTTCCAGAAAAACATCTATTTCTGCTCTATGGACTATGCCAAAGCCTTTGACTGTGTGGATCACAATAAACTGGAAAATTCTGAAAGAGATGGGAATAACAGACCACCTGACCTGCCTCTTCATAAATCTGTATGTAGGTCAGGAAGCAACTGTTAGAACTTGACATGGAACAAGAGACTGGTTCCAAATAGGAAAAGGAGTACTTCATATAATGAGATTATAAATTAGAAACAGTACTCTCTGTTTGATGTAATTGACTGCAGTTTCTAAAAGGAATGCAATTTTCTCTATGAAGTAGTGTGTTTACCAGAGATACACACAAGGATGCATATGCACATGGGATATGGTTAAAAATGTGATTTATTCTGGTGAAAAACTGGAAACAACATAAAAATTCCAAAAATAAAGGATAATAGGATGGTAAAATGAACTGCAGTATATATATATAAAGAACGCTATACTCTTCCATGGAACATTCCTTCTTCTGGGTCTGTTTTTATAATGGGGAATGGCTGCAAAAGTAATTTTCTTTTTCAAATCTTTGCACACACCTCCCTGAATGATCAGCTTTGGAAAACACACACACACACATTAAATCAATCCTTCTATCTTCTCTTTGCAAAGCAAGCCTGTCATGTGAATGTTTATGTTCACAGTTCTTTCTTTTCATAAATCATAAGATGCTATACCTCCATGGTATTCAGGGATGAGTACTATCACAAATAGAGTATTCATAAATTTCCCTGGTTACCAGTCTAGAGGCAGTTTCCCCTATTAGATTATCAGGAATACAGATACTATGTGATCACCATCTCCCTACCTTCTCCATTTGTTCATCTTTCAATTGGTTCTGTCTTTAGAAATAAAGAGTAGGGCTTTTTCTTTTTTTTTTCAATATTAAATCTTGAAGTGCTTGTGCACCAACTAGGAACACTGAGAAGTAGACAAAAGCTCCAATTTATATATAAAAATCTGTCATGAATATTGTAATTTCTGCTATACTTGAAGCTTTAGATTTTGTACCTTTTGGTTTTGTTTCGTTTCAGCTTAACAAAGCACAGATATAGAATATGACTCAACCCAACTCAGATCAGTTGCTCAGTCGTGTCCGACTCTTTGCCACCCCATGAATCGCAGCACACCAGGCCTCCCTGTCCATCACCAACTCCTGGAGTTCACTCAGACTCACGTCCATCGAGTCAGTGATGCCATCCAGCCATCTCATCCTCTGCCATCCCCTTCTCCTCCTGCCCTCAATCCCTCCCAGCATCAGAGTCTTTTCCAATGAGTCAACTCTTCTCATCCAGTGGCCAAAGTACTGGAGTTTCAGCTTTAGCATCATTCCTTCCAAAGAAATCCCAGAGCTGATCTCCTTCAGAATGGACTGGTTGGATCTCCTTGCAGTCCAAGGGACTCTCAAGAGTCTTCTCCAACACCACAGTTGAAAAGCATCAATTCTTCAGTGCTCAGCCTTCTTCACAGTCCAACTCTCCCATCCATACATGACCACAGGCAAAACCATAGCCTTGACTAGACGAAACTTTGTTGTCAAAGTAATGTCTCTGCTTTTCAATATGCTATCTAGGTTGGTCATAACTTTCCTTCCAAGGAGTAAGCCTCTTTTAATTTCATGGCTGCAGTCACCATCTGCAGTGATTTTGGAGCCCAGAAAAATAAAGTCTGACACTGTTTCCACTGTTTCCCCATATATACACACATATATATACACACATAAATATATATATAAAGTTCTGGACAAAAATAGATATAGATTTATAGATTCTAATTTTATAATTATCAGTCAGTAATTTTTTATTTCTTTTAAAGTCCTTTTGGGATTTTGGAAAGATTATGTGAGCCTTGTACAGTAATTTACAGCATATTCCTAATCTCTGAAGAATTTAACTTTGCAGTTACTTTCTTTGAATGTTATCTAGAACTTGAAAGTAAAATCAT
This sequence comes from Bos javanicus, assembly GCF_032452875.1. NCBI lineage: Eukaryota > Metazoa > Chordata > Mammalia > Artiodactyla > Bovidae > Bos > Bos javanicus. Next base: position 41,444,988 of record NC_083870.1, read on the forward strand.
AATGGGTCTAGAGTTTTCTTGTGAGGATAATTTTGGCTACTTTTTTACTTTTTTCTATTTTTTATGTTGATAGCATAATTCAAGTTTCTTCTTTTTTTTTGTATAAGCTTACTTATAGCAAATTTAATTGCAACTGTGCATTGACTATATCCTGCCACTTTTCACATATATTATTAATTATTATTATTACTCAGTTCAAAATATTTTCTAAAGTACATTATACTTTTTATTGACCAATTGGTAATCAAGGAAGTTAGAAATATGTAGCTTAATTTCCAATACAATAAACAGATTTTATGAAAATATTCTTGACACTTTTTACAGAACTAGAATAAGTCTAAAATTTATATATAACCACAAAGACCCATAATGGCCAAAGCAATATGAAAGAAAAGAGCAAAGTTGGAGGCATAATCCTCTTAGACTTCAGACAAAACCACAAAATGGCAGTAATCAAAACAGAATCACTTTGGCACAAAAACAGATATATAAATCAATGGACCAGAATGAAGTCCAGAAATAAAGCCACATACCTATGGTCAATTAATCTATGACAAAAGAAGCAAGAATATACGAGAGAGAAAAGAGAGGCTCTTCAGCAAGTGGTGTTGGAGGAAATCTGGACAGCTACATGTAAATCAATAAAACTGAAACACTCTTTCACACTGTATACAAAAATAAATTTAGGTTTAAAGACCTAAATGTAAGTGATGACATCATAAAATTCCTAGAAGAGAACACAGCAAAGCATTCTTGGATGTATTCTCAGATTGGTTTCCCAAGGCAAAAGAAATAAAAGCAAAAATCAAAAAAGATAACCTAATCAAACTTTAAAGCTTTTGCACAGCAAAGGAAACCATCAGCAAAATAAAGTATCAACTTATGGAATGGGAGAAAATACTTGTAAATGATGCAACCAACAAGAGGTTAATATCCAAAATATACAAATATTCCATACAATTTAATATTAAAAAAAATAATAAAAGATGGGTATAAGGCCTAAATAGACATTTCTTTGAAGAAGACATACAGATGGTCAACAGGCATGTGAAGAGATGCTCAACATCACTAAGTATTAGAGAAATGCAAATCAAAACTATGAGGTATTGCCTCCCACCAGTCAGAATGGCTATTATCAAAAACTGTACAAATCATAAATGAGGGAGAGAGTGTGGGAAAAAGGAAATTTTCCTACACTGTCGGTAGGAAAATAAATTTATGCAGCCACTATGGAGACATTGTGGAAATTCCTTAAAAAACTAAACATGAAGTTACCATATGAGCCAGCAATTCCACCCCTGGGCATATATCCAGAAGATGAAAACTCTAATTTGAAAAGAGATATGTACCTCAATGTTCATTGCAGTGCTGTTTACAATAGTCGAGATATGGAAACAACCCAAGTGCCCATCAGCAGATGAATGAATAAAGAAAATGTACTATATATATATGTGTGTATATATATACACATGTATATATATATATACATGTGGAATAGAATATTACCCACTTATAAAAAAATGGAATATTGCCATTTGCAGCAATACGGATATACCAGAGAAAGACAAATATTATATCATTTATTTGTGGAATTTATAAAGTAATACAAAGGAGTCTATATATAAAACAGAAGCACACTCATAGACAAAGAAAACAAATTTATGGTTACCAAAGTGGAAAGGGAGGGGGTAGAGATTAATTAGGGTTAAGGGATGAACAGATACAAACTACTATACATAAAATAGACAAACAAAGAGGCTTTACTCTATAACACAGGGAACTATTCAATATCTTGTATTATTATATATTATATAATATATAATACAATACAATATCTTGTATTATTATCTATTATAATCTGATACATATATATCAATCCCTTTGCTATACACTTGAAACACATAGTATTGTCAGTCAATTATACTTCAATTTTTTTAGGGAATGGCAAGACATACTTAAAATGATGAAAGAAAATAACCTACAGCCCAGATTATTGTACCCAGCAAGGATTTCATTCAAGTACGAAGGAGAAATCAAAAGCTTTTCAGACAAGCAAAAGCTGAGAGAATTCTACACCACCAAACCAGCTCTCCAACAAATACTAAAGGATATTCTCTAGACAGGAAACACAAAAATGGTGTATAAGTTCAAACCCAAAACAATAAAGTAAATGGCAACGGGATCATACTTATCAGTAATTACCTTAAACGTAAATGGGTTGAATGCCCCAACCAAAAGACAAAGACTGGCTGAATGGATACAAAAACAAGACCCCTACATATGTTGTCTATAAGAGACCCACCTCAAAACAGGGGACACATACAGACTGAAAGTGAAGGGCTGGAAAAAGATTTTCCATGCAAATAGGGACCAAAAGAAAGCAGGAGTAGCAATACTCATATCAGATAAAATAGACTTTAAAACAAAGGCTGTGAAGAGAGACAAAGAAGGTCACTACATAATGATCAAAGGATCAATCCAAGAAGAAGATATAACAATTATAAATATATATGCACCCAACACGGGTGCACCACAATATGTAAGACAAATGCTAACAAGTATGAAAGGAGAAATTAACAATAACACAATAATAGTGGGAGACTTTAATACCCCACTCACACCTATGGATAGATCAACTAAACAGAAAATTAACAAGGAAACACAAACTTTAAATGATACAATAGACCAGTTAGACCTAATTGATATCTATAGGACATTTCATCCCAAAACAATGAATTTCACCTTTTTCTCAAGCGCACATGGAACCTTCTCCAGGATAGATCACATCCTGGGCCATAAAGCTAGCCTTGTAAATTCAAAAAAATAGAAATCATTACAAGCATCTTTTCTGACCACAATGCAATAAGATTAGATCTCAATTACAGGAGAAAAACGATTAAAAATTCCAACATATGGAGGCTGAACAACACGCTGCTGAATAACCAACAAATCACAGAAGAAATCAAAAAAGAAATCAAAATTTGCATAGAAATGAATGAAAATGAAAACACAACAACCCCAAACCTGTGGGACACGGTAAAAGCAGTCCTAAGGGGAAAGTTCATAGCAATACAGGTACACCTCAAGAAACAAGAAAAAAGTCAAATAAATAACCTAACTCTACACCTAAAGCAACTAGAAAAGGAAGAGATGAAGAACCCCAGGGTTAGTAGAAGGAAAGAAATCTTAAAAATTAGGGCAGAAATAAATGCAAAAGAAACAAAAGAGACCATAGCAAAAATCAACAAAACCAAAAGCTAGTTCTTTGAAAGGATAAATAAAATTGACAAACCATTAGCCAGACTCATCAAGAAACAAAGGGAGAAAAATCAAATCAATAAAATTAGAAATGAAAATGGAGAGATCACAACAGACAACACAGAAATACAAAGGATCATAAGAGACTACTATCAGCAATTATATGCCAATAAAATGGACAACGTGAAAGAAATGGACAAATTCTTAGAGAAGTACAACTTTCCAAAACTCAACCAGGAAGAAATAGAAAATCTTAACAGACCCATCACAAGCACGGAAATTGAAACTGTAATCAAAAATCTTCCAGCAAACAAAAGCCCAGGTCCAGACAGCTTCACAGCTGAATTCTACCAAAAATTTAGAGAAGAGCTAACACCTATCCTGCTCAAACTCTTCCAGAAAATTGCAGAGGAAGGCAAACTTCCAAACTCATTCTATGAGGCCACCATCACCCTAATACCAAAACCTGACAAAGATCCCACAAAAAAAGAAAACTACAGGCCAATATCACTGATGAACATAGATGCAAAAATCCTTAACAGAATTCTAGCAACCAGAATCCAACAACACATTAAAAAGATCATACACCATGACCAAGTGGGCTTTATCCCAGGGATGCAAGGATTCTTCAATATCTGCAAATCAATCAATGTAATACACCACATTAACAAATTGAAAAACAAAAACCATATGATTATCTCAATAGATGCAGAGAAAGCCTTTGACAAAATTCAACACCCATTTATGATAAAAACTCTCCAGAAAGCAGGAATAGAAGGAACATACCTCAACATAATAAAAGCTGTATATGATAAACCCACAGCAAACATTATCCTCAATGGTGAAAAATTGAAAGCATTTCCTCTAAAGTCAGGAACAAGACAAAGGTGCCCACTTTCACCATTACTATTCAACATAGTTTTGGAAGTTTTGGCCACAGCAATCAGAGCAGAAAAAGAAATAAAAGGAATCCAAATTGGAAAAGAAGAAGTAAAACTCTCACTATTTGCAGATGACATGATCCTCTACATAGAAAACCCTAAAGACTCCACCAGAAAATTACTAGAACTAATCAATGACTATAGTAAAGTTGCAGGATATAAAATCAACACACAGAAATCCCTTGCATTCCTATACACTAATAATGAGAAAACAGAAAGAGAAATTAAGGAAACAATTCCATTCACCATTGCAACGGAAAGAATAAAATACTTAGGAATATATCTACCTAAAGAAACTAAAGACTTATATATATAAAATTATAAAACACTGGTGAAAGAAATCAAAGAGGACACTAATAGATGGAGAAATATACCATGTTCATGGATTGGAAGAATCAATATAGTGAAAATGAGTATACTACCCAAAGCAATTTATAGATTCAATGCAATCCCTATCAAGCTACCAACAGTATTCTTCACAGAGCTAGAACAAATAATTTCACAATTTGTATGGAAATACAAAAAACCTCGAATAGCCAAAGCGATCTTGAGAAAGAAGAATGGAACAGGAGGAATCAACCTACCTGACTTCAGGCTCTACTACAAAGCCACAGTTATCAAAACAGTATGGTACTGGCACAAAGACAGAAATATAGATCAATGGAACAAAATAGAAAGCCCAGAGATAAATCCACGCACATATGGACACCTTATCTTTGACAAAGGAGGCAAGAATATACAATGGATTAAAGACAATCTCTTTAACAAGTGGTGCTGGGAAAACTGGTCAACCACTTGTAAAAGAATGAAACTAGAACACTTTCTAACACCATACACAAAAATAAACTCAAAATGGATTAAAGATCTAAACATAAGACCAGTAACTATAAAACTCCTAGAGGAGAACATAGGCAATATACTCTCTGACATACATCACAGCAGGATCCTCTATGACCCACTTCCCAGAATATCGGAAATAAAAGCAAAAATAAACAAATGGGACCTAATTAACCTTAAAAGCTTCTGCACATCAAAGGAAACTATCAGCAAGGTGAAAAGACAGCCTTCAGAATGGGAGAAAATAATAGCAAATGAAGCAACTGACAAACAACTAATCTCAAAAATATACAAGCAACTCCTCCAGCTCAACTCCAGAAAAATAAATGACCCAATCAAAAAATGGGCCAAAGAACTAAATAGACATTTCTCCAAAGAAGACATACAGATGGCTAACAAACACATGAAAAGATGCTCAACATCACTCATTATCAGAGAAATGCAAATCAAGACCACTATGAGGTACCATTTCACACCAGTCAGAATGGCTGTGATCCAAAAGTCTACAAATAATAAATGCTGGAGAGGGTGTGGAGAAAAGGGAACTCTCTTACACTGTTGGTGGGAATGCAAACTAGTACAACCACTATGGAGAACAGTGTGGAGATTCCTTAAAAAACTGGAAATAGAACTGCCTTATGATCCAGCAATCCCACTGCTGGGCATACACACTGAGGAAACCAGAAGGGAAAGAGACACGTGTACCCCAATGTTCATCGCAGCACTGTTTATAATAGCCAGGACATGGAAACAACCTAGATGTCCATCAGCAGATGAATGGATAAGAAAGCAGTGGTACATACACACAATGGAGTATTACTCAGCCATTAAAAAGAATACATTTGAATCAGTTCTAATGAGGTGGATGAAACTGGAGCCTATTATACAGAGTGAAGTAAGCCAGAAGGAAAAACACCAATACAGTATACTAACGCATAAATATGGAATTTAGAAAGATGGTAAAGATGCTGTGTACGAGACAGCAAAAGTGACACTGATGTATGGAACAGTCTTATGGACTCTGTGGGAGAGGGAGACGGTGGGAAGATTTGGGAGAATGGCATTGAAACATGTAAAATATCATGTATGAAACGAGATGTCAGTCCAGGTTCAATGCACGATACTGGATGCTTGGGGCTAGTGCACTGGGACGACCCAGAGGGATGGTATGGGGAGGGAGGAGGGTTCAGGATGGGGAGCACATGTATACCTGTGATGGATTCATTTTGATATTTGGCAAAACTAATACAATTATGTAAAGTTTAAAAATAAAATAAAATTAAAATTACAAAAAAAAATAAATAAAATAAAATAAAATGCAGCAACAAACTGCTGATCAAGATCTGATCCACTCTGAAGAAAGCTTCTCCCTGAGTTCCCCGAAATGCTATACAAGAGAGAAAAAATATTTTCCTAACTTTTAAGAACTTCTGTATATTGCTGTTTTCATCATGGAAGATAACTATAGTTCTCTCTAAAGAAATGGACAAATAAATTCTGAGTTAAAAAAAAAAAAATAGTATCTTAGGCTTTTTCGCAATGGGTTTGCTGCCAGGACACAGGTGTCGTGACAACCACCATTTTGCTTAAACCTAAGCAAAAATGGGAAAGGAAGAGACCCACATCCACATTGGGCATGTTGATTCAAGGAAGTCTACCATGACTTGCCATCAGATATACAAATGTGGTGGCATCAACAAGTGAACAATTGGAAAGTTCGAGAAGGAGGCCGCTGAGATGGGAAAGGGCTCCTTCAAGTACGCCTGGGTCTTGGACAAACTGAAAGTTGAATGTGAGTGTGGTATCACCACTGATATCTCCCTGTGGAAATTTGAGACCAGCAAATTCTATGTTACCATCACGGATGCCCCAGGACACAGAGACTTCATGAAAAACAGATTACAGGCACATCCCAGGCTGACTGTGCTGTCCTGATTGTTGCTGCCGGGGTTGATGTGTTTGAAACTGATGTCTCCAAGAATGGGCAGACCCATGAACATGCCCTCTGGCTTACACTCTGGGGTGAAACAACTGATTGTTGGAGTTAACAAAATGAATTCCACTGAGCCACACTATAGCCAGAAGAGATACGAGGAAATTGTTAAGGAAGTCAGCACCTACATTAAGAAAATCGGCTACAACCCTGACACAATAGCATCAGTGCCAATTTCTGGCTGGAATGGTGACAACATGGAGCTAAGTACTAACATGCCATGGTTCAAGGGATGGAAAGTCATCCGTAAGGATGGCAATGCCAATGGAACCACTCTGCTTGAAGCTTTGGATTGCGTACTGTCACCAAATCGCCCAACTGACAAACCTTTGTGTTTGTCCCTTCAGGATGTCTATAAAATTGGTGGTATTGGTACTGTCCCTGTGGGTCAAGTAGAAACTGGTGTTCTCAAACCTGGCATGGTGGTCACCTTTGCTCCAGTCAATGTAACAACTGAAGTGAAGTCTGTAGAAATGCACCTTGAAACACTGAGTGAAGCCCTTCCTGGGGACAATGTTGGCTTCAATGTCAAGAACATGTCTGTCAAAGATGTTTGTCATGGCAATGTGGCTGTTGACAGCAAAAATGACCCAGCAATGGAAGCAGCTGACTTCACAGCTTAGGTGATTATTTTGGACCATCTAGACCAAATCAGTGCTGGATATTCACCTGTGCTGGATTGTCAAACAGCTCACATTGCTTGCAAATTTGCTGAGCTTAAGAGTATTGATCATCATTCTGGGAAAAAGCTGAAAGACAGCCCTAAATTCTTGAAATTTGGTGATGCTGCCATCGTTGATATGGTTCCTGGCAAGCCCATGTGTGTAGAGAGTTTCTCTGACTCTTCTCCCCTGGGCTGTTTTGCTGTGCGTGACATGAGACAGACGGTTGCTGTGGGTGTCATCAAAGCAGTGGACAATAAGGCAGCTGGAGCTGGCAAGGTCACCAAGTCTCCCCAGAATGCTCAGAAGGCATTCTGGGGAAATTTCTAAATGTTCACTTGAACATTATCCCCAATACCTGCCACTGCAGTCTTAATCAGTGGTGGAAGAACTGTCTCAGAACAATTTGTCTCAATTGGCCACTTAAGTTTAATAGTAAAGACTTGTTAATGATAACAAAGCATCATAAAACCTTCAGAAGGAAAGGAGAATATTTTGTGGACCATATGCTTTGTGTATGGCAGTTTTAAGTTATTAGTTTTTAAAATCAGTACTTTTTAATGAAAACAACTTGACCAAAAATCTGTCACAGAATTTGAGACCCATTAAAAAAAAGAAGTTTAATGAGAAAAAAAGAATACTATCTTTGAAAATATTAATTGTAACTCATATTAATACAATAACAGTAGTAACACAAAACATGAGTACTAGTATTTTTGGTGTGTGCATGAGGACTTGTAGAAAAATTCTACAAATTAATGTTAAAAGGCAAACTTACCCTGTAATAAATATATGCATAATTTCATGAGGGTTTGGTTGATATAAATTTATAATATAAAATGTCTTTGTATTACAAATTATTGTGAAAATTCTTCACACTTACATCATAGAAGAGATGAATATGTTTTCTTTTCCTTGGATTTATACAAAGACATCATTAAGTTGAATAAGAATTGATTGAGCAATTACAATATACTAAGTAGAATTTAGGTATATAATGGTGCCCATATACATGATGATAACATCTTGGAGAAGTTTGATGTTTGAGGATAAATAAGCCAAAAATAACCTGCTGTTGCTGCTGCTAAGTCGCTTTAGTTGTGTCCAACTCTGTGCGACCCCATAGATGGCAGCCCACCAGGCTCCGCCGTCCCTGGGATTCTCCAGGCAAGAGTACTGGAGTGGTTTGCCATTTCCTTCTCCACTGCATTAAACTGAAAAGTGAAAGTGAAGTCACTCAGTCGTGTCTGACTCTCAGCGACTCCATGGACTACAGCCTATCAGGGTCCTCCATCCATGGGATTTTCCAGGCAAGAGTACTGGAGTGGGGTGCCATTACCTTCTCCGAAGAATAACCTACTTTCTTCTAAATAAGTTAATTGCACATGGAACTCTCATTATAAGGCTCTTTATACTTGGCATGTTTTCAGCTATATTATAAGAATACATGGAAAACAGTATATTTGAGAAGACTTTCTAAATTACCTCCTTCATTTGTCAATATGCAAGAAAATTCCTCTAAAGTCTATTCCAAAAACTTTATTCCACAGAGGGTACTCATAGTTTATATAATATAAAGTCAACTTTTTAGCAAACTACTCAAGACTCTGGAGAAGGAAATGACAACCCACTCCAGTATTCTTGCCTGGAGAATTCCATAGTCAGAACAGCTTAGGGGGCTACTGTTCATGGGGTAACAAAGAGTCAGACATGACTGAGTGACTAAGCACACTCAAGACTTTAGTAAATCTTTATAACTCCAGTCTTAGTAATCAGAGTCATACCCATATATTAAAATCATATGAAGGAAAAATGACATTTTACTCCTTCATATCTCATAATTATACTAGAGGCTGACCTCAGTTCTTTTCTTTTCCCTGAACTTAATTTCATAGCTTTTTTATTTGTGAATTTTGGTGACCACATTAGGCTTATATTTTAACACAAATGTCTTTGAAAGGCATATGAGGATTGTTAATAATTTAGCATATGATGATCAACTTTTATTCACATTTTATTAGCATTGAAAATCAAACAGGTCAATCTTATGATCTATGTTAAACTAATTTCATTTAATTTAGGCCAAGAAAAAGTAGTTCATGTTCATATGTGTATACAAACATTCCATTATAATATGCACAATACCATTTTCATATGGTAAGATATAAAGAAATGTATATATTAATAGGAATAAATGTCTATGAATTTTCTCCTGAAAATAGATTTTAAGTTTTAAGAAATTTTGATGAACTCTGTGTGTATAAGTACAGCAAGGATTTGGTATTCCAATATACTATGCTAGTACTTAATTTGAAAAAAAAAAAAAAAAAACTTTTCTGAACCAACTGTCAGTAGTCCTTTAATACAAAAATAAATTACAGGGTTTGATTTGTAGACCACTGTTCATGGCAAGTCACTGTCAGCTGTAGTGGACTTTACAGACAGCCATAAAAAGTAAGGCCATCTCTCATCATGAGTTCAGAAAACAATATCATACAATGACAATATAGATCCCAATCTGGAGATTTGTGATATACAGTTCATGATACCTCCCATAGTCCTCTCTTCACAGAGTGCTGGCTTTTGACTGGAAAGTTAGGATTCTGATTTGTAGAGTTATTTTTTTTTTCTAAGCAACAGCACATTTCCATTTTCTTAAAGTTAAGTGAGTACTTAAGGTTTCTGTTCACTTGAGTTCTGTCACTTAGTCACGTACAACTCTTTACAGCCCCATGGACTGCAGCATGCCAGGGTTCCCTGTCCATCACCAACTCCCAAAGCTTGCTCAATTTCATGTCCATCAAGTTGGTAATGCCAACCAATCATTTCATCCTCTGTCATCCCCTCCTCCTCCTGCCTTCAATCTTGCCCAGCATCAGGGTCTTTTCAGATGAGTCAGGTCTTGGCATCAGGTGGCTAAAGTATTGGACTTTCAGCTTCAGCATCAGTCCTTCCAATGAATATTCAGGACTGATTTCCTTTAGGATTGATTGGTTGGATCTCCTTGCAGTCCAAGGGACACTCAAAAATCTTCTCTAACACCACAGTTCAAAAGCATCAGTTCTTCAGCGCTCAGTTTTCTTTATGGTCCAACTCTCACATGCATATACGACCACTGGAAAAAATCATAGCTTTGATTAGATGGACCTTTGTTGGCAAATTAATGTCTCTACTTTTTAATACACTGTCTAGGTTGGTCATAGCTTTCCTTCTAAGCAGCAAGCATCTTTTAATCATGGTTGCAGTCACCAATTCCTGTGCTTTTGGAGCTAAAGAAAATAAAATAAGAAAATAAGGTAAATAAAATAAAATAAACCTAAGGTTTAGATTTTGATAAATGGATATGAGAAAAATAAATCTGCCTATGAAAAGATTATAATGTGGATATAAAAAAATAGGCTTTTATTTTTCTTTGTGAAATTCTGTTGCTTTAACCATAAAGAATTAATATGGATAAGAATCCCAGAATTTCACTTCTGAAATTAAAAGTAAAAGAAACTCATAATTTAAGGATCTGGCTTGTAAATTACCAGCACACAATAATTTCCTCTTAACTAAAAGCAAAATCAATCTATCCTAATAAAAATGTCAATATTGGCATGTTAATCTTTATCTGGTTATTTGACAAATATAAGTATTCTGTCCTGATATTAGAATAATTAGATATTTCAAAAATAAAGTTTGTTTAGGAAAGATGCAAACTTAAAGAGATATAGGCAGCATGGATTTGTAATATTAGAATCAATAATTCTACAACAATTTGCCATAGAATTACTCTTCATATAGTAATTAAAAACTTAAAGAAATGTCCATGATTTAAAGTAGATCAAACCTATAATTCAAAGAATCTTCTTATAAAAAACAAGCAATAATATTAACAAACTTAAATTAGGTAATATAATATCCTCTTCATTATCTGATTGACTAAAGTTAATTTTATTTTCTAAAATTATAAGATGTACTGAATAAAATGCTCTGAGTGAAAAACAATAGAGCTATAAATATTTTTGTGGTAAATAGTAAAATAACTAATATAAGAAGGTCACTAATATAAAATTTTCTTGGTTTATAATTCAAGATATTCACTAATTCTATTCCTGCAACATTGCAAAGGTGCTATTATTGACATGTTGAGATTACTAATTACAAAACATTTACAAAACTTTCTTTTTTTATATAAATATATTTTAATTGGAGGCTAATTACTTTACAATATTGTATTGGTTTTGCCATACATCAACATGAATCCGCCACGGGTGTACACGTGTTCCCCATCCTGAACCCCCTCCCACCTCCCTCCCCATACCATCCCTCTGGGTCATCCCAGTGCACCAGCCCCAAGCATCTTGTATCATACATCGAACCTGAACTGGCGATTTGTTTCACATATGATATTATACATGTTTCAATGCCATTCTCCCAAATCATCCCACCCTGTCCCTCTCCCACAGAATTCATAAGACTGTTCTATACATCTGTGTCTCTTTTGCTGTCTTGCATACAGGGTTATTGTTACCATCTTTCTAAATTCCATATATATGCGTTAGTATACTGTATTGGTGTTTTTCTTTCTGGCTTACTTCGCTCTGTATACTAGGTTCCAGTTTTGTCCACCTCATTAGAACTGATTCAAATGTATTCTTTTTAATAGCTGAGTAATACTCCATTGTGTATATGTACCATAGCTTTCTTATCCATTTGTCTGCTGATGGACATCTAGGTTGCTTCCATGTCCTGGCTATTATAAACTTTCTAATAATATTTACAAAACTTTCTCAAAGTTACTAGCTAGAAAGAAGTTGACTCTTAAATTAAAAATTCTTAGGCTTCTTTGGCCAGTCCCCGTAGAATCCAGCTCTGTCGTGTCATTCATCCGTGATTAAACATGTAGTGGTGGTGCACATTCTCAGGACAATGGGGCATTTGAGCCCATACTGTGCTATCCCCTGTCAGCTGCAATGGCCAGTAGAGTAACTATTGCTTTATCAAATGACTTTCCATTCCCATGAGCTCCTTATCCCATGATATTCATTTATAGTAATTCAAGTTCCCCTACCCCCAGGTTAGGAGCTGTAGTTTCAAAGTCCTAGATATAATCTAAAGGATGCCTAGTTTACCACACTAGTTAAAGCTGAATTCCCTCTAAAACAACCGCTATTGCCTCTATTCAAAACACTGCCTTTTTATAACAAACATAACAATTTTTTTTTATGTGTTTAAATCCTCATCCAACTAATACTTAAAAGATCTAGGGGATTTCAAAACAAACAAACCCTCTGGGACAACCCTTGGAAACAAGTATAGAGTTCCCACGCAAATGTTATTTGTCCCTAACATCAAACACAGCCTTGAAAAACAGCACCAAGGAAGACTCTTAGAGTGGTCAACCATTTGTCCCTAGACTTCAGCTAGACCCCTAGATGTATTGGCCTTACTCAGATATTTTCTGTGGCAACCTCACAATCCAGATATCAATAATCATAACCTATATTGCTTAAACTTAGAATAGAGTTACAAATTACAAATGCTCAGAGCCAAACTGGCATTACTGTTTGGAAACCATAATGCTCCAGTGTTATCACAGAATGGAGGTTTCTGCATTAGTTTCAGATTCAATAAACAATGTCTAAGTATGCCTTAGAAATATTACTCTGGGATGGGTGGGGGGAACAGTTATATACCTAGTGTCCTGTAATACACAGTGTTTCTTTATAGCAGTGAAGTGAATATCAAATCATGGCTCCAGACTGTTGTGATAAACTGTCTGTATCTTAACCTGCTGCTGCTGCTGCTGCTAAGTCTCGTCAGTTGTGTCTGACTCTGTGCAGTCCCATAGAAGGCAGCCCACCAGGCTCCGCCATCTCTGGGATTCTCCAGGCAAGTACACTGGAGTGGGTTGCCATTTCCTTCTCCAATGCATGAAAGTGAAAAGTGAACGTGAAGTCGCTCTGTCGTGTCCAGCTCTTCGCAACTCCATGGATTGCAGCCTTCCAGTCTCCTCCATCCATGGGATTTTCCAGGCAAGAGTACTGGAGTGGGGTGCCATTGCCTTCTCCATATCTTAACCTAGTGATCCCTGAGTCATCTCGTCTGTTTTGAGGTTTTAGTGTCATCATAAGAAACTGGTTATTGTAGGTAATCATTGGTGGAGAAATCTGTAAACATTTTAAGTGAAATAGTTCTTAAATTTCTCAGATCTCTAATATTTCAGAATTCAACAACCAGTTCAAAAGTCCTCCAGGCTAAATCAACAACCACCAAATGTCTCTGTAGTCACATACTCCAACCTTAAATTTCAATCTTAATCATTTTGATAAAGTTCTTGGAGTTTTATTTCAAATCAGAAACCCTTGTGATGAATTTGAAAAATTAGGAATTTACACCCTCTTTCCAATACAAAAACAATCTCTGAGAGAAAGGTAGGAGAGAAATTTGTTGCAATATTCATAGTTGGTGAAGTGAGCATCAATACTGTGATTTAAGAAAGCACTAAAAATATAGTGAAATAGACACTCAAAAACTAATAATATATTGCTTTGTCAGTTTAACTTTTTAAAAATCATTTTCTATTCCAGTATGCATCAATTTCATTATTTTCATGGCATGTTAAATCCATATATTACATATATTAAAAATCAATTTTTAGAAAATTTACTCTCAATTACAACACACAGAGGTATACAAACTGCTAAAATTCATCGAGCATGACTTTATAATTAACAATATTTACAACTGACTTTGAAACTATGTGTGTGCATTAGTTGCTCAGTTATGTCCAACTCTTTGTGACCCCATGTATTGTAGTCCATCAGGCTCCTCTGTCCAAAGGATTTTCCAGGCAAGAATACTGGAGTGGGTTGCCACTTCCTTCTCCAGGGGATCTTCCCAACTAAAGAATGCATAAAGTTGCTGTAGCAGTAATATAATTTTCATGTTCACTATAAACAGAAAACAGTGGTATATTCTGAAATCACATGAAACAAAGAGAAAACTACAAATCATTGATTATATTTGGATAAAGGTGGTTGGCATAAGCTACATAATATATACCTGCTTAAATATACATGGAAACACTAATTTGTCTGATGAATCACACTTGATAAGGACAATATCCTAAGTGAAGTTTAAACTAAAACAATCATTTCAGGAAAAAAATTCCATAATTAGATCTGTCATGAAAAGTTTAATTCAATCTTTCAATCTAAGATAGTCTAAAATGATTTTTACAATTTTACATCATTTACTGCAGAAAAACAATTGAACTAGAACTCTGCAGAGTCACAGATGCACATGAGTGTCCAATTTTCTGGATTTATGATGCAGATAAGAAAAGGGACAGGGTAAATTAATAAATGCTGTAATAAACACATGCAAGGCATGGACTGTTAGCAGTAATTACATCATTTTCCATCACATTCCACTGGCTAGTTCCAGTCTTGCTCCTCAGTGCAATGGATCTAGGAAATGAAGTTACCTGGGTGTTCAGGAAGAATAGGTATCTTTCAATTTAGTCGGTCAGTTGTGTCTGACTTTTTGCAACCCTATGGACTGCTGCACGACAGGCTTCACTGTCCATTACCTATTCCCGGAGCTTGTTCAAACTCATGTCCATTGAGTCGGTGATGTTATCCAACCATTTCATCCTAATCGTCCCCTCCTCCTCCTGCCTTCAATCTTGCCCAGCATGAGGGTATTTTCCAAAGAGTCAGTTCTTCACATCAGGTGGCCAAAGTATTGGAGTTTCAGCTTCAGCAACAGTCCTTATGAATATTCAAGGCTGATTTCTTTTAGGATGGACTGGTTGGATCTCCTTGCAGTCCAAAGGACTCTCAAGGGTCTTCTCCAACACCACAGTTGAAAAGCATCAATTCTTAGTTGCTCAGCTATCTTTATAGTCCAACTCCCACATCCATACATGACTACTGGAAAAACCAGAACTTGGACTAGACAGACTTTTGTTGGCAAAGTAATGTCCCTGCTTTTTAATATGCTATCTAGTTTGGTCATAGTCTTTCTTCAAAGGAGCAAGCATCTTTTAATTTCATGGCTGCAGTCAATATCTGCAGTGATTTTGGAGCCCAGAAAAATAAAGTCAGCCACTGTTTCCACTGTTTCCCCATCTTTTTGCCATGAAGTAATGGGACCAGATGCCATGATCTTAGATTTCTGAATGTTGAGCTTTAAGCCAACTTTTTCACTCTCCTCTTTCACTTTCATCAAGAGGCTCTTTAGTTCTTCACTTTCTGCCATAAGGGTGGTATCATCTGCATATCTGAGGTTATTGATATTTCTCCCAGCAATCTTGATTCCAGCTTCTGCTTCATCCAGCCTGACATTGTACATGATGTACTCTGCATATAAGTTAAATACACAGGGTGACAATATACAGCCTTGAAGTATTCCTTTCCCGATTTGGAACCAGTCTGTTGTTCCATGTCCAGTTCTAACTGTTGCTTCTTGGTCTGCATACATATTTTTCAGGAGGCAGGTCAGGTGGTCTGGTATTCCCATCTTTAAGAATTTTTCATAATTTGTTGTGATCTACACAGTCAAAGGCTTTGGTGTACTCAATAAAGCAGAAGTAGATGATTTTCTAGAACTCTCTTGCTTTTGCTATGGTCCAATGGATGTTGGCAACTTGATCTCTGGTTCCTCTGCCTTTTCTAAATCCAGCTAAAACATGTGGAAGTTCACAGTTCATGTACCTTTGAGGTCTAGTTTGGAGAATTTTGAGCATTACTTTGCTAGTGTGTGAGCTGAGTGCAATCGTGTAGTAGATTGAACATTCTTTGGTATTGCCTTTCCTGGTTGCTTGAGGATGCCTTACAAATAGCTGAAAAAATAAAAGAAGCTAAAGGCAAAGGAGAAAAGGAAAGATATATCCATTTGAATGCAGAGTTCCAAAGAATAGCAAGGAGAGATAAGAAAGCCTTCCTCTGTAATCAATGCAAAGAAATAGAGGAAAACAATAGAATGGGAAAGACTAGAGATATGTTCAAGAAAATTAGAAATACCAAGGGAAAATTTCATGCAAAGATGGGCATGTTAAAGGACAAAAATGGTATGGACCTAACAGAAGCAGATGATATTAACAAGAGGTGGCAAGAATACACAGAAGAACTATACGAAAAAGATCTTCATGACCCAGATAACCACAATGGTGTGATCACTCAACATAGAGCCAGACATCCTGGAATGTGAAATGAAGTGGGCCTTAGGAAGCATCACTATGAAAAAACCTAGTGGAGGTGATGGAATTCCAGTTGAGCTATTTCAAATCCCAAAAGATGATGCTGTGACAGAGGTACACTCAATACGCCAGCAAATTTGGAAAACTCAGCAGTAGCCACAGGACTGGAAAAAGTCAATTTTCATTCTAGTCCCAAAGAAAGGGATTCTTTGTTCCAGTTTGGACAAAGAATGATCAAACTATAGACAATTTCACTCATCTCACATGCTAGAAAAGTAGTGCTCAAAATTCTTAAGCTAGGTATGTTTAGAGAAAATCTAAATGATCTATTCCATAGGCACTTAACCTTTATAGGTTGTTTGTTTGTTTGTTTTTGTCTTCACTCTGTAATGGAGGTAATAAACCTCATATTGTTGTTGTTTAGTTGCAAGTCATGTTTGATTCTCTGCGACCCTGTGGACTATAGCCAGCCAGGCTCCTCTGTCCATAGAATTTCCCAGGCATGAATATTGGCATGGGTTGTCATTTCCTTCCAGGGGATCTTCCTGGCCCAGGGGTCAAACCTTCATCTCCTGTATTGGCAGGTAGATTCTTTACCACTGAGCTACAGGCAAGCCCAATAAACCTCATATTTAGTACTCAAAAAAAAAAAAAAATAGAGAAAATAAATGTTAAAGACCTTGTCTATTTACTTCAGAAAATATGTTTCACAAAACACAGAATATTTAAAGCTTTAACCTCCTATGACACAGGAGATAAAGAAGATGCTTCAGTTGGTATGCACAAAATGGGCTGAATCTGTTAATCATGAATACCTCACTCTATTATCTCTAAGTCACAGAAATAAAAAATTAAGCATGAAACAAAAGTCAAGTGAGAGAGTGAGCTATTGAAACCAGACATACTGAGTTGCTGATATACAAGTTTGCATTTTAGAGGAGAATTTTAGTAAATAAATATGTATGGCAAGTGTTATGGCAACCTATTTGAACTCTAAGGAAAAGTACTGTTATTCTTATCAAATTCAAATTTTCCGTGTTTCATAATCTGACTTACAGGACTACATGAAGATAATACCTATGTAGGGGTCTTCAGAACATTAACTAAAATATCAGAAGTTTATTGAATTCTCTATCAAATCAAAGTTGTAGAGAATCAGTACACAGAATTTTGTTCTGACCACAAAACTGTCTATATTTTTAGACACTTAGCCTTGAGAATCTAAATTAAATGAATAAACTAATATTTAATAAAGGTACTGTTGTCCTATATCCTTTCTGTGGTGAGAGGGTGGGTGGTTAGAGGAACAATCAATCCCAGATATCTTGTCTGCTTCCTTTGAGAGTATCAGACCAGCAGTTGGTGAATATAGACTGTGAAGAAAGGGCAACAGAAAACAATTAATAAAGGAAATCTCTCAAAAAGAAATAAAATGTAGATCTGTACTTTTGAAAGA
Organism: Bos javanicus; assembly: GCF_032452875.1. Classification (NCBI taxonomy): domain Eukaryota; kingdom Metazoa; phylum Chordata; class Mammalia; order Artiodactyla; family Bovidae; genus Bos; species Bos javanicus. Next base: position 41,463,325 of record NC_083870.1, read on the forward strand.
CACAGACCAATCAAAATACAGGTCTAGGAATTCCACTCAAGTTCTTGTCAATAATGTGTTAAGTATTGCATGCTGGGGGAAGTCATTGTGCTTTAAGAGGCTGGGGCCAAAAAACAAGAATAACATTCTTAAGCCATTGCGCCTTCCTAAAAGTGTATGAGTGGAAATCAAGTAACAGGTAGAAAAATAGAGATTTTATGTTTGTTTGGCCAAAACATAATCAGGTTATTGAGATGTCAGCTAGTTGTCTCTAAGAATTAAGCCGATATCATTATCTAAAGATTCATAAAGAAGAGCCCAAAGCAAAAAGAGGCAGAAATTGTCAAATAGTTCTTCTAGATTCTAGAGATACATGGTCCCCACTTTATTGCATATTCCATAAATTCCTTTTGTATGCAATGGTAGAAAGTAAGGTTTTGTGAAGAGGGCACAGTAATTTAAGGAAAGAAATGATAGGAGGTGAAAGAAAACCAAAATCTCCTACATGGCATAACCCAGAATTGACTTGTTAACAAATTAAAGTTAGGCACCTTTTTCTTTTCAGGGGTTAAGCAGATAATGAATGGAAGTACAATATCTTATGGGTAGACAATGGTTTTGTCAAGCAAGTTTGTAATTTCCTTGGTTCTGTCTCACCGCAGCAAAAATTTGAACTGACAGATGGACCAGTGTTACAGCCCCATGTTACAGCTCAGTTTTATTTAGAAAGCAAAGGACAATACATCCTGCAGGCATGAGGGCAGGTCAACCTGAAAGAGGCAAAGAGAAGAGAAGCTCCTGGCTCGATTTTGGCTCCTGTTTTTATGTTTTTTTCTCCTCCCCCTAAGCTTGGTGTATATAAATTGGGCTAGCCAGGAGGGCTGTTTGTTATACCTGAGATCCTCACTCTGGTCCTCAGACTTTCCTTGGTTTTTTTTCATGGGCTTTTCCCATCTTTGTCTTTTAGCCACTGCCATTTTGGACTCCTTTTTCCTATTCTAACTACCTAACAGTTTCATTCAGTGTTTAATGGAGCTGAGTCCTGGGCAGAGAGTAAAGGTTGAAAGTAGGTTAACTATGTGGAAACAATAAATATCAGCATGTCAAAATCTAAGATGGTAATACAGTATCCAGAAATGGAGAGCTCTCTCAAGTGTCTACAAAGAAAAATTTAGGATGTTTTCCAATTCAGCATAATAACATCTAGTTTTTCCTTTCTTTTATGTCTTTTGTAGGTCCACACCATGGAATGACAGGAAGAAAAAAAAAAAAAACACTCCAAGATTTCTTACAGTCTTCAAGTCTATAACACATCTCACATTATAAAAGTATATTGTTAGAATAATCAATAATATAGTTTCTTATTCATTCATTCAAAAACTTGATTAAGTCCCTAATAGATACTTAGGTACTGGGTGCTACAGATGCAATTATGAGCAAAATATCCAATGAGTAATCCTTGGAAGTCCCCTCTTACTTAATGTACTTACAAAATCCCTCCCAGGACTTCCTGCCACTTGCTTTGATGACTTAGATATTTCTGAGGATTTCCCTTGTTCCAAAACTAATCAAATGAAAGCAACATTTAGCAGGGGCAAAACCAAATATGTCAATACTACATCAAAGCAAATAACACGGAGATGAATGAAAAACTATGGAAAATGTTACCTGTAAGCCAAGGTAGATAGCCAATTATTTATTATTCTATGGAATCTAGATCTTTTGTGACTATGACCCCAGACCCTAGCTTCTTGTCAAATTTCTTAGATAAGAGACATAACAATGATGAAGAGGGTGAACTGGTAAAATGCTAACCACTTTGACAGATCCTTTTACAATAGTCATACAGAAAGAAGCATAAAATGCTTTGGAGAGGCTGAGTTTATATCAACAGGAATTTTTATAAAGACAACATAACTTTTTTAGAGTCCTTGAAGATATTAAAGTAAGTTTTTGATGTTGATGTTCAGCTTAGTTACTTACAAGTGAGAATATCAGTAACACTTATTTTCTTAAAAGCATTTTTATTAGAAAACTCAAGGTCTCCTGATATTTCTAATTTCAAATAATTGTTCACAATCAATTTTCTTTATACATTTGACAATATCTGGGAGTGAAATTCCTAGTGCAATTCCCTATGAGTTTGAGGTTGTATCTCTTTTTTAAAATATTTCTTTTCTAAGAATTTTTTGGAATATTTATTCAAGATTGGATATTGTTCCTTTTAGGTTTGTAAGATAATGTATGCATGTGATAAAGACTACAAATTCCATAAAAGAATATGCAATGGAAAAATAATCCCCAATTTATCCTTTACCCACAATTCTCAGTTCTGATCCCTACTGGAAATGACAAAAATCTGGTTTGTGAATATCTCTATTTCTCTATTTTCCTCAAAATATATATATAGGAAACTTTTTCACATCAGCCTTTAATAAGTCTCTTGAATTTGGAGAAAATAAGTCATATGCTGAACCATTGGAAATAAATAATAATAGGGCAACATGCATGGCTTCACATTTAAAACCAAGTTTTTCTAAATGATAGCATGGTCTTGTAAACACACTGGTTCCACTATATTCCTGATTATTTTGATGTTTCATGTGTCAAGTAGTTTGAATATATAATTTTATAAAAAGAACTCTGTGTGTATGTGTGTGTGGCTAGTAGGGATGGGTATCATGGGGGATGTGAAAGGTTAAAGTATTTTTATTTATATTACCAAAATAGGTTGTTTCAAAGCAGAAACTGTGCAGATTGATAAAGAGCTGAATTTGAATCATTAAACAAATGACAAATGGATGTCAGGGAAAAAAAAAACAGATAGATGATAGGGTTGCTTAGAATCAGAGATATTGATGACCTGTGTTTGTCTAATCAAACCACTGAAGAACAGTTCCCTTTGGTAAAATGCCTAGTGCAGTCTATTTTTATGGCCTAAGAGATGGCACTTTTAACCACTTTACTTAATAGACTGTTTCACAATCCATCTGATTTAATCATTTGGATATTGCTTCTCTGACAGTCAGCCTAACATTTTCTTTGCTTAATTTTATCTGACTTCTACTTTTACTCTTTTATCACATTATTCCAAAGAAATATGACTGGCAGGCTTTAATGGATGTAACTTGATGTATATCTTTAATCTGGGGCATTAAAATAATTAGGAAATTAAAACCATATGATCATTTCTTATCTGTCCCATTAATTGTCTTAAATATTCCTATTATGATTTCACACTGGTCCCATGAATAATGATATAAGGAAGAATTCATTATATTATGGGGGAAAAATCCTACACATTTATTAGATTTATACCTATGGGTCAAAGTCCATTGCAATGTTATCCCTGATTAATATTATTTTACCTCTCTGAGTTGCAATTATGCTTTGCATAATGGGTGTTCAGGGTTCAGTACAATAAGAGTCATGGAGGTCATGGTTGAACAAGTGGAATGTGATGAGTAATAGCTCTAAGGTCTAGAGTAATATTTAATACAGACTCCATTATTTTCCTAATGTATGTATTGTTCTTTTTATCTAGAAATTAGGACTTTATTACTGTTCAGTGACATCATGCTTCTTTTATCAAATGTAAGTCTGAGACCTTTGCATGATATGCTGAAAGAGTAGAAGTCCCAGGTTGTGATGCTGTTATATAAACTTTTATGTAATGAAAAGTTGAATTTTAATTTGAGTAAAAAAATGGATCATATAATACACATATCTTTGCAGTTCCTCCTTGCTAACTATTTCACTGATAACAGAAAAGAACCTTGAAGAACATTTATTCATTCACATTTCTTGTTTATAATTTGGTTAGTCAGCATTTCTTCAGGAACATTTCTCTCCTCCAGGGAAACAAATGAGAGTAGTTGGGAGGATATGGCAGCACTGGGTCCCCAAATCACAGCTGTATTCTTTTGCTGTTTGAGTTACTACATTCTTAGAAAACATGTTGGAATCCCAAGATAGAACCAATTAAAAGAACATATGATTTAGCTATTGGACAGAGAAAATTTAGATAAAACATTTGTCAGGATATAATACTGCCAAAAATAAATGTAACCTGGTGGGGCATAGAAGGGAGGTAGGATTTCTAGAAAACATGCGAAAAGAATCTCCCTATATAATCTTAGAAAAGAATAAGCCCTTGTTTTTCCAAGTTTCTTCTATCTGGGGTGATGGATGTCCTCTGACTGCACTTTTAAATATACTATGTTCTCAGCCAATCCAGATACAGTTAGAAAGTAAGTGGGCAACTCCAGATTCAGTGACTAATAGGGCAATGAATTCATTGTATCTCTCTTATCTTATAGGGCAATGAATTCACTGCATTTCTCTTTCTTATCTTATGGTATTTTACATACCCTGAAATTTAGTTTCTGTTATGTATGATCTGAATATTTGTGTCTCACCAAATACTAATTCATATGCTGAAATTCTCATGCTCAATATGAAGGGATACATTTAGAATGTATTTAATATCATTTCAAAAGAGGCTTGAGAGAGCTCCTTTGCCCCTTACATTCTTCATGTGAGAATACAAGGAAAAGTCTGCTACTGGGAAGAAGGACCTCACCTAACCATGCTGGCACCCTGACCTCAAACATCCAACTTCCAGAACTGTGAGACATAAATTGCTATAGTTTACAAGATACCCAGTCTGGGACATTTTGTTATAGCATCCTGAAGGGACTAACTAAGACAGTTCCTGCAGACTGCAACTCACTGGTTAAACCCACTTACTCTTAGCAACAACACAGTTTACCCATCCAGTCACTTTCTAATCTCCTAACCTGAGTATTAAATCTTGCTCCCTGTACCTCTAGTCCCTGGCATCCTTCTAATAAAGAAAAAGACTCAGAAAAAGAAGTGTTTGTTTTTTGTTTATTTGTTTGTTTGTTTTTTACCTGAATGTTACCTGTTCTTTGAAGCACAAGCTGGAATCAAGATTGCTGGGAGAAATATCAATAATCTCAAATGAGAAGATGACACCACCCTTATGGCAGAAAGCGAAGAATTAAAGAGCTTCTTGATGAAAGTGAAAGAGGAGAGTGAAAAATTTGGTTTACAGCTCAACATTCAGAGAACTAAGATCATGGCATCTGGTCCCATTACTTCATGGAAAATAGATGGGGGAAACCATGGAAACATTGAGAGACTTTATTTTTTTGGTCTCCAAAATCACTGCAGAGGGTGACTGCAGCCATGAAATTAAAAGACACTTGCTCTTTGGAAGAAAAGCTATGACCAACCTAGACAGCATATTAAAAAGCAGAGATGTTACTTTACCAACAAAGGTCTGTCTAGTCAAAGTTATAGTTTTTCCAGTAGTCACGTATGGATGTGAAAGTTGGACCATAAAGAAAGCTGATGGAGTCTTTAGGGTTTTCTATGTAGAGGATCATGTCATCTGCAAATAGTGAGAGTTTTACTTCTTCTTTTCCAATTTGGATTCCTTTTATTTCTTTTTCTGCTCTGATTGCTGTGGCCAAAACTTCCAAAACTATGTTGAATAGTAATGGTGAAAGTGGGCACCCTTGTCTTGTTCCTGACTTTAGAGGAAATGCTTTCAATTTTTCACCATTGAGGATAATGTTTGCTGTGGGTTTGTCATATATAGCTTTTATTATGTTGAGGTATGTTCCTTCTATTCCTGCTTTCTGGAGAGGTTTTATCATAAATGGGTGTTGAATTTTGTCAAAGGCTTTCTCTGCATCTATTGAGATAATCATATGGTTTTTGTTTTTCAATTTGTTAATGTGGTGTATTACATTGATTGATTTGCGGATATTGAAGAATCCTTGCATCCCTGGGATAAAGCCCACTTGGTCATGGTGTATGATCTTTTTAATGTGTTGTTGGATTCTGATTGCTAGAATTTTGTTTAGGATTTTTGCATCTATGTTCATCAGTGATATTGGCCTGTAGTTTTCTTTTTTTGTGGGATCTTTGTCAGGTTTTGGTATTAGGGTGATGGTGGCCTCATAGAATGAGTTTGGAAGTTTACCTTCCTCTGCAATTTTCTGGAAGAGTTTGAGCAGGATAGGTGTTAGCTCTTCTCTAAATTTTTGGTAGAATTCAGCTGTGAAGCCGTCTGGACCTGGGCTTTTGTTTGCTGGAAGATTTTTGGTTACAGTTTCAATTTCCGTGCTTGTGATGGGTCTGTTAAGGTTTTCTATTTCTTCCTGGTCGAGTTTTATGAAACGAGATGCCAGTCCAGGTTCAATGCATGATGCTGGATGCTTGGGGCTGGTGCACTGGGACGACCCAGAGGGATGGTGTGGGGAGGGAGGAGGGAGGAGGGTTCAGGATGGGGAACACATGTATACTAATTAAATAATTTTCTATTAAAGAGAAAAAAAAAAAGAAAGCTGAGCTCCGAAGAATTGATACTTTTGAACCCTGGTGTTGGAGAAGACTCTTGAGAGTCTCTTGGACTGCAAGGCGATCCCACCAGTCCATCCTAAAGGCAAACAGTCCTGAGTATTCACTGGAAGGACTGATGCTGAAGCTGAAACTCCAATACTTTGGGAATCTGATGCAAAGAACTGACTCATTGGAAAAGCCCCTGATGCTGGGAAAGATTGAAGGCAGGAGGAAAAGGAGATGACAGAGGATGAGATGACTGGATGGCATCACCAACTCAATGGACATGAGTTTGAATAAACGCCGGGAGTTGATGGACAGTGAGGCCTGGCATTCTGCCGTCCATGGAGTCGCAAAGAACCGGACACGACTGAGCGACTGAACTGAGCTGAACTGTACCTATTCTTTAGAACATTATTTTCCAGAGCTATTGCCTATCACATTGACAGATTTAGCTTTTTTATAATTAGCCAAAATATACCTGAATTTGCTATGCCCAGTTGTGTACTTTGCACTGTAAGTTTCTCCTGTCCTTCAGGTACCTGCAGCTAATTAACTTCTTCGGACTCTCTCCTATCTATAATGCCCAATTTGTCTCCTCTAAATACTCTCCTAGGATGACAAGGGTAGTACACTCTGACAGGGAGTTGCAGATTAGTGCTCATTTTCATTTAGCAAGTATTTTGCATATCAAGAGCTTAGGATTTCTCCAGAACATTAGGGAGATCCCTAACTCACTAAAGGTAATTGTTCAGTTTCACTGATGACTGATTTGAGTGGACATCATTTCTTGTCAGAGAATCTCTGAATGGGCAAATGCTATTGTCAGAGTGCTATATAATGTACCGTTTACAGAAAAAAATATGTTAGGAAAGTAAAAGTAGGAAATCTAGTCTAGCTTTAAAAAGAAGAGACAGAAACTTGGAAAGGATACATGACAAAGCCGAAATCTTAAAAAATGAATAGAATTTAATGAGGTGACAGGTACAGAGGGAAATGTATCTGAAAAAGAAGAAGGAAAAGAGTAGAACTGCCAATATGGCTTTACATTTTCCTCAGCTTGCAACAGGCTTTGTCCTGATTTTAGACCTCTTACTTCTTAGAGAATTTACTTTAGAAAATATAATTGCTAATTCCTTCCCTACCCAGTTCGACATGTACATCTTCTTCCAGTTTCCTGCCAGTTTTACAAACTAGGAATGTCAGGAATGACTTTCTCAAGGACCAGGGAGCCATCAGTTTGAAATCAAGGAGAGAGCCTTTCTTTATGCCAATCTCTGTGGGAGGGCAGAAGCCTAATCTAGATAAGAGATAATTAGCAAACACAGATGGTCAAACAACACTGACTGCCTCCTACACAATGTCCTCTAGTACTTTTCCATTAGCTCACCCCAGCTTTCCTGCCTTTTGTCTCTGAAATCCAGTTCAGTTTCTCTCTCCTACAGCAAGAGTCTTGAATACAATCTTTCTGGACTGTTTTCACTCTATCCAATGTAGTGTTTCTTTTATGCTGCTGCTACTACTGCTAAGTCGCTTCAGTCGTGTCCGACTCTGTGTGACCCCATAGACGGCAGCCCACCAGGCTCCACCGTCCCTGGGATTCTCCAGGCAAGAACACTGGAGTGGGTTGCCATTTCCTTCTCCAATGTGTGAAGGTGGAAAGTGAAAATGAAGTCGCTCAGTCGTGTCTGACTCTTAGCGACCCCATGGACTGCAGCCTACCAGGCTCCTCCATCCATGGGATTTTCCGGGCAACAGTACTGGAGTGGGGTGCCATTGCCTTCTCCCGTTTCTTTTATAAAATTCAGCAAAAAATAGGCAACATGGTGCTGTTGAGGAACATAAGATGTCCGGTATGGCTATAGTATGGGGGATTCAAAGGAGCAGTTAGTAGTTTTTTATGTCGCTGGAGAAGGCAGAGCAACTTTCCTTTAGTAAGAATCTGTAGAGAGAATGACTCACTGTGAAATTTTTATCAAACTTCAGTAACTTAGGCCCTAAATGTCTGGTCCTGATGAATTCTCTCTAAATGCCAGGTTCCTCTGAACTATTAGGCTTTAACCACTTGCTCAATTCAGCATAAGCTATTCTCATCACTCTCTATTAAAATGTAAAAAAAAAAGAAAGAAAGAAAGAAATGCTAATCTGAGGTTTTGAATTTTATATTAAAGTGAAGCATTTATATAGCAATATTCAGAATGTATCTGCAATGAGAGATCTAAAAGACACGTATATTCAAACTGAGATTGTCAATTTCAATGTTTTCAGAACTCATACCTTTTCTACTAGTTAAGACTTTTCAACTATTGGTATCCTTTAATATCTCTTCATTTACATATATATATAATATCTTACGCAGTTAAGAGATTTTTCATTATTTTCAAAGTATACTCATTTATTTCATTTATATTACTGTTAGATTATAGAATCACTCAGTTGTGCCTGACTCTTTGTGACTCCATGAACTGTAGGCCATGAGTCTCTTCTGTCCATGAGGATTTTCCAGGCAAGAATATTGGAGTTGGTTGCCATGCCTTCCTCCAGGAGATCTCCCCAACTCAGGGATTGAACTCAGGTCTCCTGCATTGCAAGCGGATTCTTTACCATCTGAGCCACCAAAGAAGTCCATGAATACTGGAGTGGGTAGCTTCTCCACTGAAGCATCCCAAACTTTCTGGTGGAAGGTTCCCTGGTGGCTCAGCTGGTAAACAATCTGCTAGAGACCCGGATTTGATCCCTGGTTTGGGAAGATCCCCTGAAGGAGGGCATGGCAACCCACTTCAGTATTCTTGCCTGGAGAATCCCCAGAGAAGCCTGGTGGACTACATTTCATGAGGTTCACAAAGAGTCGGACACAACTGAGCGAATATATATATTCGCTCAGTATATATATATATATTACAATTAAGAGACTTTTCATCATTTTCAAAATATACTCATTTATCTCATTTATATTACTGTTAGATGATAGAATCACCTCTGAAATTTCTTTTTTTAATTAATTTTAGTGCAGTATAGTTGCTTTACAATGTTGTCTTAGCTTCTACTGCATATCAAAATGAATCAGCTATATATATATATACATATATCCACTCCCTTTCGGATTCTCCTCTCAATTTGAACACCACAGATCATTAAGTAGAGTTTCCTGTGCTATACAATATGTTTCTATCAATCTTCTATTTTATACACTGTATCAATAATTTATATGTGCCAATCCCAATCTCCCAATTCCTCCCACCCCACACCCTTCCCCGCTTGGTATCCATACATTTGTACCCTATATCTGTGTTTCTAGTTCTGCTTTGCAGACAGGGTCATCTATACCATTTTTCTATATTACACATATATGCATTAATATATGATACTTGCTCTTCTCTTTCTGACTTCACTCTGTATGACACTGTTTAGGTCCATCCATATCTTTACAAATGACCCAATTTCATTTCTTGTTATGACTGTGTAATACTCCATTGTATATATGCATCACATCTTTTTTATCCATTCCTTCATTGATAGATATTCAGGTTGTTTCCATGCCCTGGCTACCGTAAATAGTACTGTTGTGAACACTGGGCTGCATGTGTCATGTTGAATGATGATTTTCTCAGGGTATATGACCAGTAGTGGGTTTGCTGGGTCATAGGATAGTTCTATTTTTAGTTTTTAAATGAAACTCTGTACTGATTTCCTTAGTGGCTGAACTAATTCACATTCCCACCAACAGTGTAGGAGGATTCCTTTATTTTTCACACCCTCTCCAGCATTTATTTGTAGATTTTTTGATGATGGCCATTCTGACTTGTATGAGGTAGTACCTCATTTGCATTTCTCTAGTAATTAGTGATGTTGAGCATCTTTTCATCTGTTTGATGGTCATCTGTACATCTTTGAAGAAATGTCTATGTAGGTTTTCCACTCATTTTTAAAATAATTATTTATGTATGTAGTTTTCATTTATTTTTGGCTACACTGGTTCATTTCTGGGCATGAGCTTTCTCTAGTTGCAACAAGTGGGTGCTACTCTCTAGCTGTGGTGTGCAGGCTTCTCGGTGCAGTTGCTTCTTTTGTTGCAGAGCACAGGCTCTAGAGCACGTGGGCTCAGTAGTTGTGGTACAAGGGGGCTCCAGCAGCATGTGGAATCTTCCTGGACCAGGGATCAAACACATGTCCCCTACACTGGCATTGGCAGGTGGATTCTTAACCACTGGACCACCAGGAAAATCCCCTGCCCATTTTCTGATTGGGTTGTTTGGAATATTTTGGGGATAAATCCTTCATCAGTTGCTTCATTTGCAAATATCCCATTCTGAGGGTTGTCTTTTTGTCTTATTCATGATTACCTTTGCTGTGCAGACACTTTTAAATTTAACTGGGTCTCATGTGTTTATTTTTGTTTTTATTTTCACTGCTCTAGGAGGTGGGTCAAAAAAGATTTTGCTGTGATTTATGTCAAAGATTATTCTGTATCTTTTAGTTTTATAACTGGCTAGGCATAATAAAAGCTAATAAATTGAGATTTCATAAACCAAGTATTATCTATTTCTCATGACATAGCTATGCTATGCTATGCTAAGTCGCTTCAGTTGTCTGACTCTGTGCGACCCCATAGACGGCATCCCACCAGGCTCCCCCATCCCTGGGATCCTCAAGGCAAGAATACTGGAGTGGGTTGCCATTTCTTTCTCCAATGCATAAAAGTGAAAAGTGAAAGTCTCATGACATTACTTTGATATTATTCACTAATAAGGTAACTAATTCAAATGGTTGCCTACTTTGCTATATTCTCTTTTCTCTATTCTAAATACTTAGATTTGATCTATTTTTTAAAAATATTCATTTAGTGAAAATTTAGTGAAAATACAGTACCATAATAAAGATGGTAAAGTACCAACGAGGAAGAATCCAAAAAACGTTTCCCCTCAGCCTTTCCTTATACCTCACTGAAAAAACATACTTCTGTGATTCTGGTGGTTGGTGGTGGTTTAGTCGCTAAGTCATGTCTGACTCTTGTGACCCCATGGACTGTAGCCTGCCAGCTTCCTCTGTCCATGGGGATTCTCTAGGCAAAAATACTGGCGTGGGTTGCCAGTTCCTTCTGTGATTCTATGGTTAGGCAAACTAAAAGAATGTGTTTTACCATAATAAAATAGGGAGGTTTGCTTATGCAAAAGAAAGGAGTTAAGCTGTGATTCTCAATTCTGGTTTCACTCAAGAGTCACAAGGGAGAGCTTTTTACATACTTCAGAGCGTGAGCCACATCTACAGTGATACAAATTTAATTGTTTTGTGGTAGAGTTAGGTTGTTAAAATACACACTTCACGTATGTATTTTCTATATCTTGTGGGGAATCTAATGTCCTGCCACAGTTGTGCAAACTGATTAAAGGTAGAGTCTGTGCATGGTGATCTCTCCTAGTATTTCTACTTTATTTCCAATCTGGGAAAAAAAAAAAAAAAGTAGTGTTTTTCTTCCTCTTTATTGACTGCTTCCCAAAGCAGGAAAGAAATGGTAGTATTATGCCATATATTGGGGGGCATATCTCAGACAACTGTCTAAAATTAGTTCTGTTTTATTCTTCTAAACTATAATACCTCTCTGCCAATTAGATTACCATGACTAAGCAAACTGGTTTCTTGCTGTACTGTAGTCTAGTTTAATAAAATTCTATAAGTTATATATGGCTAACATCTCCATAAGTAATATTATACTCTTTGCCATCATTTTATATATATATAGATTTCTCCCATTTAGATGGTATGAAATTATACATTCTGCATTATACAGTTAAAATCCTTTCACACAAAATGAAGAGTCAGTTTTTCCCAATCTGTATATCTGAATAAGAAATACTAATTGATGCCTTTTCTTTCAGGAGTCCAGAGAGGTTGAGATCATTAAAATGAAACATGTTTAGTTTTCCAGAATTTGGTTTATATATGTGTGCATACAGATTATATGGGTTTCCCAGGTGGCACCAGTGGTACAGAATCCACCTGCCAGTGCTGGAGATATAAGAGATGCAGCTTTGAGCCCTGAGTCAGGAAGATCCCCTGGAGATCTGGCAACCCTTATTCTTGCCTGAAGAATCCCATGGACAAAGGAGCCTGGTGGGCTACAGTCCATGGAGTCCCACAGACTTGGACATGACAGAAGCAACTTAGAACACATGTACAAATAAACCAGGAAATAGGGGAAAGAGTAGAGACTCAACTCAAAGAAACTTCGATAGATGACAACACAGTTGAGAACCAAATCTGGTCCCAATCTAACACATTACAGCATTAAGAAAATAACAGGATCAAGTTTGCCTATGAGATATAAACTTGAGAAGAATAAGATCAGAAAATCCTGTCAAATTTTATACTGGAATCATGACAATGAATAATTTACCAAGATAATGAGGTTACTCCTTAATATCTTTTGTTATCCCTTCAATATACTTTCTATATTGTTTTATATCCAACTAATTATAGAAGAGAGCTGAAAAAGCTTTCTCTTTCTCTTTAAGGAATTGCTAATCAGATAACTTCTAATGAGACCCTTCCCTGAGCACCCCATATAAGTAGGGTCCTCAATCTTATTCTGTATAACTAGTGATTATTGTTTACTTCACAACAGTTGTTGGTAAGTATACACTTATTTATTCATTTTCCTTGCTTAGTACCTTTTTCTTCACTAGAAAACCAGCTCTTTAGAGCTGAGAAGAAAAGTCCTTTGATTTACCAATGTGCCTAACAGTCTACTTGGATTTAGAGATGTTCAATAAAATGTCTTGAATGGGTTATCAATCAGTCACCTCAACATATATTCCCTCTATATCCCCCAAACATTAAAGTAGTATGAAACAGTTTTAACACTGCAATAATGGAAAAATGTAATAAAAATGCCTAAGAATATGCATATACTAATAAAAAGAAAAAAAATGAGAATTGAGAGCCATTAAGCCATTATCAGAATGGCATGCAAAATACTTATTTCTTTTATTACCATGTTATTATTCTACTGACCAGAAGAGTTAAAAATGATTTTTGAATTCATTTAACTGACTTCTGAGTAACAGCTCACAAGTAAATTTAATCTGCTTTGGTACTCCTGCCAAAATTGGGGGAAAGTTTTAGCACTAGAAGCTTAAAAAAAATGCTACCAAAAGAACAGGAACTGAAAAATAAGTTCTTTAAAATGCAGAAGTAACCAGACTAAAGAAAGACATCAATACCCCTCCAAATGAAGCATTGAATCATTGAAAAAATAAGAAATTAAAGAAGGTCCTAGCAGGATAATTAAAAGTTCTTTATAAAATTTGACCCATAACTACAAACCTAATGCATTTCATCAAGTCCAGAAATGGGGGGAAAAAATTTACAAAAGATAATAGAATACAAACTGATAAAACACTAACACTGAAAATGTTATGATTATCATGAAAATAAGAGATCACCTGCCTGGAGAATTCCATGGATAGAGGAGTCTGGCAGGTTACAGCCCATTGGGTTGGAAAGAGTTGGACATGACAGAGCAACGAATACTTTCACTATATTGATTCCACCCTGCGCCACAGTCGTTGTAAGACTTACGTATTAGCTCCTTTGTAACTTAACAACTATGATATAGATACTATTATCAATAATATGTTAAAAATAAGAAAGCTAAGGCACAAAGAGAGAAATTAATTTGCCTAAGTTCTCACATGAAGTAACTACAGAACCAAAGTTAAATCTGGGTAATGCCAATCTCTTTCCAGTTGAATTGGTGTTAAAAATATATTCCAATCAGCTCTTCAGCTTAAGATCTGATAGAAGGATATGGATTAAAATGCAGCAAAAATTCAGGGAATTGATTTTTCTAGAGAACATACTTTTCAAGTTTACAGTGAGTTTTCAGATGTAACAAAAATATACAGTGTTCTAGCAAATAAAACATTGATAATTTGGATTTTATTAAAATTAAAGAACTTCTATACTATGAGAGACACTATTAAGGGAGTAAAAAAGAAAAGCTATAGACAGAAAATATTTGCAAAACACTTATAAAATAGAGGGTTCTATCTAAAATAGACAAAGAAACTTTAAACTTCAATAAAAAAAAATCCAATCAAAAATGAACAAAAGATCTTAACAGCTATATCACCAAATAAGATATACAGTCGGAGAAGGCAATGGCACCCCACTCCAGTACTCTTGCTTGGAGAATCCCATGGACGGAGGAGCCTGGTAGGCTGCAGTCCATGGGGTCGCTAGGAGTCAGACACGACTGAGCGACTTCACTTTGACTTTTCACTTTCATGCATTGGAGAAGGAAATGGCAACCCACTCTAGTGTTCTTGCCTGGAGAATCCCAGGGACGGGGGAACCTGGTGGGCTGCCGTCTATGGAGTCGCACAGAGTCGGACACGACTGATGCGACTTAGCAGCAGCAGCAGCAAGATATACAAATTACATAGAAGCTTATAAAAACTACACATAATTTATAATTAGGAATTGTAAAATAAAACAATAATCAGAAATTGTAAAGTAAAACAATAATGCTTATCAATTACAAAGGATACACCAAATACAAAATAATGATAAAACGGATGGAGCAACGGGAGCTCTTATTTATTACTGGGGGGAAAGCACAATGGTATAGTCACTTTAGGGTACACTTTGGGAATTACTAGAAAAACTAACTATATTTTTACCATAAAATCCAGCAATTGAGGTAATAACTGTTTTGAAAGTGCATGGCTACACAAAACCTGCATGTAAATGTTTATAGAACCTATAAACTGTCAACAACTGAAAGTAAGTGGGGGCTTCCCGGGTGGCTCAGTGGTAAAGGATTCCCCCTGTCAATGCAGCAGACACAGGAGACACCGGTTCAATCCCTGGATCAGGAAGATCCCCTGGAGTAAGAAAAGGCAACCTTTCCCAGTATTCTCACCTGGAAAATCCCATGTACAGAGAAGCCTGGCAGGCTGCAGTCCAAGGGGTTATAGAGTTGGGTGTGACTGAGCAACTGAGCACGCAGGAGCAAAAGCAAGGAAGATATTTTTCAGTAGGTGAATAAATAGACAAACTGCGATACAAACATAGAATGGAATATTATTCAATAATAAAAAGAAATGAACTCTAAATCTAGAAAGAGACATGTGGGAAACTAAAATGTATATTGCTAAACTAAAGAAGCCAGTCTGAAAAAGCTTTATGCTGGATAATTTCAATTATTTTATGAACTTCAATTTGCATGATGGGAAACACAACATTATAGAGATCAAAAAATCAGTGGTTGCTAGTGGTTTAGGGCAAAACTAGCTAATCATGGCGCTAGTGGTAAAGATCTCTCCTGCCAATGCAGGAGACATAAGAGATGTGAGTTCAGTCCCTGGGTCAGGAAGATCCCCTGGAGGAGGTCATGGCAACCCACTCCAGTACTTTTGCCTGGAGAATCCCACGGACAGAGGAGCCTGGCAGGCTACACTCCATAGGATCACAGAGTCAGACACTAATGAAGCGACTGAGCACATTGAACACCAGGATCAAAAGAGCGCCCTTCTCCAAACATATCCCAAATCTCTTTCTTGCTTTCCGCCACAGCATTTATAAATACATATTTTATTTATTTAATATTGTGTAATGGCATCCCACTCCAGTACTCTTGCCTGGAGAATCCCATGGATGGAGGAGCCTGGTAGGCTACAGTCCATGGGGTCGCTAAGAGTCGGACAGGACTGAGCAACTTCACTTTCACTTTTCACGTTCATGCATTGGAGAAGGAAATGGCAACCCACTCCAGTACTCTTGCCTGGAGAATCCCATGGACGGAGAAGCCTGGTAGGCTGCAGTCCATGGGGTCGCACAGAGTCAGACACGACTGAAGCGACTTAGTAGTAGTAGTAGTAGTAGTAGTATATATCTCTTTCACTAGAAAGCAAGCTCTATGAAAACAGAACAGTTTTGTTCCCTATAACAGTACTTAGAATAGAGCCCAGCTTGTGTTAATCATTTCATAAATACATATTGAGTGAATGAATAAAAGTATTTTTGCCTTACATATGAAAGCATTTCCATTCTAAATTCATGTTTATTGCTTTACAGAGCATCCTGTACCATTATTATGGAAATTTATCTAAATTTAATTAATGTTAAATAATAGGTTTTGACAAAAAAAGACTGTAAATACTAATTTTATTCATAAATTTCTTGTATATATAAAACATTAAATTTGAGAGAATTAATTTTCTAATGTAAATTTAATTTACATGAATTTTAAGGAAATAAGAACACTTCAATTGTAGCATACAAAAATTATTTGAATAGGTAAAACCACATTCTCTAAGTATCCTAAATTAGCTTTCATTCATGGCTTACCACAATCAAAATCATAATATTCATTAGATTAAAGGGTTCCTCCTTTGCTCTGAGGTTTTTTTTTTGGCCATGAAGAAAATAATAAGATTATTATTATTACTTATTAGTTTTCATAATGTATATACTTTAAAAACTTTAATATATTCATGCAAATATATTTAATTGCCCTGGGCAGCAGATTGCACTTCAATTAACTTCTCTTATTCTAGACCTTTTAGTTTAGTTCACAGGTAGACTAGATGAATGGGTATGTAGAAGTCACTGGTTACACGCAGTTAATTTATAATATAATATAAATGAGCCTTAGGTTGCATTTTAATCTGGTTCCCTAAGACCCTGACCGAAGTACCAAACTACACAGTAGAGCTGCCTCTCAGTGTCCCAGATCTCAAATGCATTATGTCCTAAACTGAACTCACTACTTTTGTTTCCTCACACCACTTCAACTCTGCCCTCCTCTGATATTTCCACATAACAACTCAGACTAGAAACTTAAAATCACAGCCAATTCTTTCCTTCATCATCTTTGAAGACAAATAATACTGTTTTTAGCTATGAATATTGTTTTAAACTATTCCTACTCTCTGCCTCATCTGCCACTGAACCAGACCTCAGTTTTTGCCAGGACAATTGCAGGAACCACCTAACTCATTTTCCTACAATCTATCCTTCACACTGCCTTAAGATGGATTTTTCCAAAACACATGTCTCAGCAAGCCATTCCCCTGCCTAAAAATCTTAAAATAGTTCCTGATTGCATACTAGCAATTCAAAATACATGGTATGCCAGATAAATCCATCACAATTTTAGTCTAGATAATCTTTTTACATGACTATTGTCTGCTTCTGTATGTTCACATCTTCACACAGAATTCTCTGTCTTAAGCATATTTCCTTTGCATTGAATATCTTTACTTTCTTATCATGCTTAGGATCCTTTTCAATCAGCATAAATATAATTTCTTAAATACCTCCTCCAATTCTCCCAGAATTATTTCAATCTCTTTGCTCCTGTGGTAATCTTATATGTATCTTTACTTTAGATTTCATTAAACTACATTGTAACTGAGTCAATGCATCTGTTCTGCTGCTGCTGCTGCTAAGTCGCTTCAGTCATGTCCGACTCTGTGCTACGCTATAGACGGCAGCCCACCAGGCTCCCCGTCCCTGGGATTCTCAAGGCAAGGATTTTCCAAGCAAGAGTACTGGAGTGGGGTGCCATTGCATCTGTTCTACTAGGCCAAAAATGGCAGTTTATCTTTGTTTTCCCTATATCTAGTACAGTACCTGGTACACACATACTATGTAGTAAATATTTCATTTTGATTATTATACTTATAATCTAGAATTTTATTTGATATTTTACAATATTTTCTTTTTATTGTTTTCTATTTGCTGAGACATTGCCATTGCACCTTCCTTTACTTCTTTAGACATGATTTTCTTTACTGCTTCACAACTATTTAGACTATGATCGTTGAAATCTTTATTAAATCTGACATCTGGTCCCTCTCAAAGACAATATGTACTTTCTACCATTTTTCTTGGGTTTGGATCCTCCTTTCTTCTATTTTTCTTGTCTCAAAAATGTTTTTGTAGAAAACTGGGCAATTTATACCATATGTTGTAGATTCTTATATCACTCCCTGCTCCCCCATCTAAGGGCTTGTCAGTGTTTCCTTGTTGCTTTGTGTAATGCCTACCTCAAGTATTTCGGAGAAGGCAATGGCACCCCACTCCAGTACTCTTGCCTGGAAAATCCCATGGACGGAGGGTCCTGGTGGGCTGCAGTCTATGGGGCCGCTAGGAGTTGGACACAACTGAGCGACTTCACTTTCACTTTTCACTTTCATGCATTGGAGAAGGAAATGGCAACCCACTCCAGTGTTCTTGCCTGGAGAATCCCAGGGACGGGGGAGCCTGGTGGGCTGCCATTCTGCTTGTAGTCTGACAGCATTCTCCAGAGTGTACAGCTTTGGACATGCACACAATCATGTGAAATTTATTTGATTTTCTTAAATAATCTCCCTATTTTCTGTATTCTCTTAAAATTTGAGGAATTTTAGTAATAATTTTAACAAATTATGATTGCTTTTCTGGGGAAATTGGTCACAAAGCTCCTTATGGTATCTTTTCAGGAGCATATTTTCTATATTTTATAAACTTATAACAAAATCTCTGAGTATTTTAATAACAAAAATGCACTTTTGTTTTAATTTTCTAGAAAACTGACTTATAGCAAACTTACAGAACCAATAAGAATTAACATATAAAAGTATTTTAACTGTTGAGATAATAGAGTAAATCCTACTGAATATTAAATATTTAATTTGCTGCATGATTTTCAGATTTGAGTATTTGCTCTGTTTTGGAATTACTGATTAAGTAGGTAGTTTTTCCTTCAAAATGCCGAAATGACAATAGTATGGACATCTTATACGTATTTAATACTGTCTTGGTGTTATAGAAATGTACAACTGCTATGTATTATCAATGAATGAAAATGATAAGTGAAACAATATCTAACATTATTTTTGGATTTAACAGCTCACAGTTTGGCAAGGATCCAATATATAGTCTTTGAAATAAAAATAGAGTAATAGAACAGGTTCAGATGCAGGAGGATAAACAGTTTATAGAAAGACATATTTGAGAATTAAATTCTGTGAACAAGTATAAAATCAAGTTTGGTCAAATATAATAGAGAAATAAGACCAGTATCTAGAACCAGTAGATTGTTGGAAATAAATTATCACATTATTGTGTCTAGTGTAGAACCCCTAATTCACAAATAATCAGTATGGCTAAGATCACATAAAACCACATGGTTATTAGCAAGGCATTGAAAAGCTGAGGCCTTGAATTAGTTACGTAACTGCCTTTATTTAAGAACAGCTGCCCCGAAAGACCAATGCCTCCATTCCCATCAATCATCTCTCAAACTATATCATAAGTGTACTATGTCCCAGTCAACAGACAAGACCCTCATCTTGTACATATTTTTGTACAGCCCATGAAGAGTAGCTTAGTTTATTTTATATAATAGTGTTCCCCAAAGTATATTCCATGGGACACTAGTCACATTATTTAGTAGTTGCAAAAGGCTTATTTTTTAAAAATAAGTTTGATAAACATCATGTTATAGCTTATCTTGAAGAAATTAAAAAATCTGATACAAGTTCCACAATACAAGGATACTATTTTGTGTTTTAATAAATACCTTACATACTCTTGATTACAGTGCTCTTTTTATATAGTAAACATTAAAATTTCTAGGATATCTCCTGTGCATACTTCATAAAACTCTGTTGAATATACTGAATACTCAATATATGTTTGGACATTACTTTCAATGACTAAAAAATATTTTTGAATGTCTTCATTGTATGAATCATTGTACAGGGTACTTAGTGTATAATGAAAGGCAAATAAACTTGAATAATATTCTATTATTGCATAAATATAATAACTTCATATATCCTTATATAGAGTGAAATTTAAATATTTTATTTTAAATTTATTTTAATTGGAGGCTATTTACCTTACAATATTGTAGTGGTTTTGCCATATATTGACATGAATCAGCCATGGGTGTACATGTGATCCCCTTCCTGAGCCCCCCTCCCACTTCCCTCCCCATCCCATCCCTCTAGGTCATCCCAGTGCATCAGCCCTGAGCACACTGTCTCATGCAACGAACCTGGACTGGAGGTCTGTTTCAAATATGATAATATACATGTTTCAATGCTATTCTCTCAAATTATCCCACCCTTGCCTTCTCCCACAGAGTCCAAAATACGTTCTATATATCTGTGTCTCTTTTGCTGTCTCGCATATAGGGTTATCGTTACCATCTTTCTAAATTTCATATATATGTGTTAATATACTGCATTGGTACTTTTCTTTCTGGCTTACTTTACTCTGTATAATAGTCTCCAGTTTTATTCACCTCATTAGAGCTGATTCAAAGGTATTCTTTTTAATGGCTGAGTAATATCCCATTGTGTATATGTACCACAGCTTTCTTTATCCATTCGTCTGCTGATGGACATCTAGGTTGCTTCCGTGGCTTGGCTATTATAAACAGTGCTTCGATGAACATTGGGGTACATGTGTTTCTTTTGATTCTGGTTTCCTCCGTGTGTATGCCCAACAGTGGGATTGCTGGGTCATATGGCAGTTCTATTTCCAGTTTTTTAAGGAATCTCCACACTGTTCTCCATAGTGGCTGTACTAGTTTGCATTCCCACCAACAGTGTAAGAGGGTTCCCTTTTCTCCACACCCTCTCCAGCATTTATTGCTTGTAGACTTTTGGATAGCAGCCATTCTGACCAGGGTGAGATGGTACCTCATTGTGGTTTTGATTTGCATTTCTCTGATAATGAGTGATGTTGAGCATCTTTCCATGTGTTTGTTAGCCATCTGTATGTCTTCTTTAGAGAATGTCTGTTTACTTCTTTGGCCCATTTTTTGATTGGGTCATTTATTTTTCTGGAATTGAGCTGCAGGAGTTGCTTGTATATTTTTAAGATTAATTATTTGTCCGTTGTTTCATTTGCTATTATTTTCTCCCATTCTGAAGGCTGTCTTTTCACATTGCTTATAGTTTCCTTCATTGTGCAAAATCTTTTAAGTTTAATTAGGTCCCATTTATTTATTTTTGCTTTTATTTCCATTACTCTGGGAGGTGGATCATAGAGGATCCTGCTATGATTTACATCAGAGAGTGTTTTGCCTATGTTTTCCTCTAGGAGTTCTATAATTTCTGGTCTTAAATTTAGATCTTTAATCCATTTTGAGTTTATTTTTGTGTATGGTGTTAGAAAGTGTTCTAGTTTCATTCTTTTACAAGTGGTTGACCAGTTTTCCCAGCACCACTTGTTAAAGAGATTGTTTTCTCTCTATTGTATATTCTTGCCTCCTTTGTCATAGATTTAAATATTAATTTTAAATATTAAAAAAAAGTTAAATATTAAATTTAAATATTTTCTATTGACTTTTCTTAACAAAGAACAAGACTTTTCAAAATGCTTTTATGACTGCTGTCTGTAAAGCACAAAGCTGTCAATATAAAAGTAATATTAGAATCTGAGCATGTTTTACTATCCATACTATCCATTATGTGCTTATTTTATTAATTACAGCTAGCACAAGAAAACTATCTGCATTAAAATAGAAATATTTCTGATTCAGAGATCAAAGGGCCTTTTGAGCTAAGACAGTGAAGCAAAACATCATTTAGTGCAATTCTTGATATTAATTCTGAGTCTGAGAAGAAAATTTAGAAAACCCAATGTCACATATTAGTACAGCCAAACAGTAAAAGACACAGCTTTCATCTTCAATGCATTTCATTGATACTAAAATGCTTCTCTAAATTTTGCTTGTATGAATAGATTGTTATTTTAAAAAAAGCATAAACAAGAAGTGTTTATTGCAAATTACACTACAAAAGGACATTCAAGTTAAATATATTTTAGTTTAGGTACATTGCATATAATTTCATAGTTTTTTTTTTTTTTCATAATACAAACACTTAATGCCAGTGAGGGAGGTGATATACAATCCTATAAAGCCTTCCTGAAATCCAAACTGCCTGTCTGCTAGAGAGTCAGGTGATTTAATGTCTTAGAGAGAAAACAATTGAACGTTGCCCCCTATAACCCTATTTGTCAAGGATAACAACGTTTAGAATTGAGTGATCAACTCTAGCTCCATCAATAAATATACTTATGGAACTTAAAATTAAAACTATCCTCTCAATCCTCTTTTCCACCTAAAAAATCTCATGAACCAGATTGTAAAATAGATCTCAGTCATCACATTCTCTTATTCAGTAATGTCCACCAATGTTTACCTGTATTCCCCTTGCCTTTCAATATTTAGCTTTCAATGTTTGGACAGGGAGGCCTGGTGTGCTGCGATTCATGGGGTCACAAAGAGTCAGACACGACTGAGCGACTGAACTGAACTAAACTGATATTTTGAGTCTGTACAAAGTTGTTGTTGCTGAACCTGTTAGCTTTTCACCTGAAGGGGGACCACAGTGCTACCTTTAGTACCAAGATACTTGACCAATTCATGTCTATCTCCAAACAATAGGAATTCACATGTATAAGCTAGAATGAAACTTTCTGAGACAAATATTTTGGAATTACATTATGAAAATTGATGTGTCAAGATATTCATCTGAGACTATCCCTGGTGGCACTGGTAATAGGAAGAGTCTAAAATTGGGAGACAACTGGGGAATACTGCAATGAAGTAGGCTCCTGTGATCCGTCATATAGGAGCCTTCTGGGGCATCCCTGGTGAATCAAATGGTAAAGAATCTGCCTGCAATGCAGGAGACTTGAGTTCTCTCTCTGGCTGGGAAGATCCCCAGGAGAAGGGAATGGCTACCCACTTCAGTATTCTTGCCTAGAGAATCCCATGGACAGAGAAGTCTAGCAGGCTACAGTCCATGGGGTTGCAAAGAGTCAGACATGATGGAGCAACTCTGACTTTCATTTTTCATAGGAGCCTTCTGGGTGCATTTTAAGTTACGTCCTATGATATCTCAAGCATGGTGATATAAAAAGTAAGCAGGAGAAATAATGTCAACAAGATGGATGAATAAGATATTTATTGACATCCCTCCTCAACAACAGTTTGGTACTCATCCAAGGATAAAAGTACCTTTGTGAAAGTTAAAACAGCCGGATTAGTTCTGTAGCTCAGTCATGTCCGACTCTTTGCGATTCCATGGACTGCAGCATACCATGCCTCCATGTCCATCACCAACTCCCAGAATCTACTCAAACTCATGTCCATTGAGTCAGTGATGCCATCCAACCATCTCATACTCTGTCATCCCCTTCTCCTCCCACCTTCAATCTTTTCCAGCACCAGTGGCTTTTCCAATGAGTCAGTTCTTCTCATCGGTGGCCAAAGAATTGGAGCTTCAGCTTTAGCATCAGTCGTTCCAATGAATATTCAGGATTTATTTCCTTTAGGATGGACTGGTTGGATCTCCTTGCAGTCCATGGGACTCTCAAGAGTCTTCTCCAACACCACAGTTCAAAAGCATCAATTCTTCAGTGCTCAGCTTTCTTTATAGTCCAACTCTCACATCCATACACGACTACTGGGAAAGCCATAGCTTTGACTAGACAGACCTTTGTTGGTAAAATAATGTCTCTGCTTTTTAATATGCTGTCTACCTTGGTCATAACTTTTCTTCAAGGAGCAAATGTCTTTTATTTTCATGGTTGCAGTCACCATCTGCAATGATTTTGGAGCTCAAAAAGATAAGGTCTGTCACTGTTTCCATTGTTTCCCCATCTATTTGCCATGAAGTGATGGGGCCAGATCCCATGATCTTAGTTTTCTGAATGTTGAGCTTTAAGCCAACTTTTTCACTCTCCTCTTTCGCTTTCATCAAGAGGCTTTTGAGTTCCTCTTCACTTTCTGCCATAAGGATGGTGTCATCTGCATATCTGAGGTTATTGATATTTCTCCCAGCAGTCTTCCAGCTTGTGCTTCACTGAGCAAGCATTTCGCATGAGTACTCTGCATATAAGTTAATTAAGCAGGGTGACAAAAAACAGCCTGATGTACGCCTTTCCCAATTTGGAACCAGTCTGTTGTTCCATGTCCAGTTCTATCTGTTGCTTCCTGACCTGCATACAGGTTTCTCAAGAGGCAAGTCAGGTGGTCTGGTATTCCCATCTCTTGAAGAATTTTCCAGTTTGCTGTGATCCACACAGTCAAAGACTTTGTCGTAGTCAATAAAGCAGAAATAGATGCTTTTCTGACACTCTCTTGATTTTTTGATGGTCCAATGAATATTGGCAATTTGATCTCTGGTTCCTCTGCCTTTTCTAAATCCAGATTGAACATCTGTAAGGAAGTTCATGGTTCACATAATGTTGAAGTCTGGCTTGGAGAATTTTGAGCATTACTTTGCTGGTGTGTGAGATGAGTGCAATTGTGTGGTAGTTTGAACACTTTTGGGGATTGAAATGAAAACTGACCTTTTCTAGTCCTGTGGCCACTGCTGAGTTTTCTAAATCTGCTGGCATATTGAGTGCAGCACTTTCACAGCATCATCTTTTAGGATTTGAAATAGCTCAACTGGAATTGAGTTGTAGTGATCCTTCAAATACTCTCTTTCTTTGAGTTTCAGGATGTCTGGGTCTAGTGAGTGATCAAACCATCATGGTTATCTGGGTCATGAAGATCTTTTTTGTATAGTTCTTCTGTATATTCTTAGCACCTCTTCTTAAGAGCCAGTTAGGAGATTGTAAAACCTTGCTGAAGTCCAAGAATGAGAAGAAACATTTTGAGAAAATGGATCTACCCCCAGAAAGCAGACTTACTAACCATGGACCTGATTATAAACCACATATACACATAAAGACTCAGCTACAGCAATGACTGGCTTTGATTCCTTCAATAGCACCAATTGCAATTACAATTTCAATTACACCAAGGGACCTAGGAGGAGTGTTACCTACCCAGGCATTCAGTAATATGTATATAGACCTCTGTCCTGACTGTGGACCCTAAAGAGACACATGACTGGCTCCAGCCTTTCTCATCAATAGTTCAGGAACTCCAGGAAAACACTGAACTAGACGAGAGAGCTTTTTCTGATGTTCAGAAGGCCAACGGAGAAGTTTCAACACACTACTAGAGCACAATATGCAATTGGACACATTCATGAGGGTAAGAGGATCAGTCTGATTTTATCCAATCCACCCCTCCCTTAAGGCAGCACAGCTCAATGCCAAGAAGCCCTTCTCAGACTTATCTGTCTTGCTGGCAGAAAGTGAGAATGCATGAGGGAGCACCCAGCTTCCCAGCTGTGTGTCTCTCTCCCTATCCAGAATCCTGAACAGTGAGCTGTATAATAAAGGGGTAGCCAGCAGCTGGGCTTGAAGTGAAATGCATTAAGGGGACACAGATCCTACAAACTACACCAGGCACTCCATTGGGAGGGCCACCCAGAAACCACTGCAGATACTCTTGGTTGAACCATGGGCACTCCCAGCACTCTGTGATTTTTCATGCAAACACACCTCTACCCCACGACCAACTGTTTGTGCATGGTCTTAACAGCAACAGAAGTGAGCTTTTATAGACAGCTAGTGAGCATTCACAGAAAGCCAGCCAAAATCTGCAGCTCTGGTAAAGACTGCCTTTGGAAAAGTAAAAGGGGGTTTTTCAGCATGTGGCTCATTCTGGAAAATCGAGAAAAGTTATACATGCTTAGGAATTCTGCCACAAGAGGGAGCAAGAAGGGTGGAGCAGGCATATTCAGAGAAGGACTGAGGAAAACTCAGAAATCTAGCAGGACTGATAGAAGGTAGTTCTTTCTAAGAGTCAGTCAGTAAAGACTAGAAAAGATGATTGCTACTTAGAAAACAAAGACACTAGCGCAAAACTTCAATAAACATGAAAAATTAAAACATGACACACCGGAGGGATACAATAATTCTGCAATTACAGATCCCAAATACACAGGGATCTGTGATTTACCCGATAAAAAAATACCAAAACAGCTATTTTAAGGAAACTCAATGAGCTATAAACACACACACACACACACACACACACACACACACAGAAATACAATTAAGTAAATAAAGTCAGTAAAGCAATGCATAAAGAAAATGAGAAGCTTAAAATTTTAAAGCTTCTTTTTAGAAATCTTAAAAAGAAGCTAACAGAAATTCTGAAGCTGAAGAATACAATGAATATAATGGAAAGTACTATAGAAAGCATCATCAACAGAATGGATCAAACAAGAAAAAAGCATAAGTGAATTAGTAGGTTGACCTTCGAGATTATTCAGCTTAAGAGAACAGACTGAAAAAATGAAAGAGTGAGAAAAGCCTACAACATCCTAGGGGATACCACTAAAAGAAAGAATCTAAGAATTATTGGAGTCCCAGAAGAAGAAGGAGCAGAAAGGAAGGGGGCAGAAAGATTCTTTAAAGAAATAATGGCTGAGAACGTCTTCAAACTGGGAAAAATTCTAAACATCCATGTTCATGAAGCTCATAGGTCCCCAGTTTCAACATAAAGAGATCTTCTCCAAAACACATTATAATAAAGCTATTAAAATAAAAGAAAAATTTTAAAAGCAGCAAGAGAAAAGAAGCTTGTAAATTACAAGCAAAACCCAATAAAGCTCTCAATGAATTTCTCAGTAGGAACCGTATAGGCAATGAATGGGATAATATATTCAAAATTCTGAAAGAAAAAAACAGCATTGAATATACTCTATCCTGCAAAGTTATCCTTAAAAAATAAAGGAAAGATAAATACTTTCTCAGACAAATAAAAGCTGAATGAATTCATCATTTCTAGAAGTAGTCTTGCAAGAAATTCTGAAAGGAATTCTTAAGCTGAAATTAAAGAATGCTAATTAGTAATATGAAAATATACACTATACAGGTAAAGGTAAGTGTATAGTCAAATTCAGAATATTCTAATATTTTAATATGTTAACCACTTAACTCTAGAATAAATGTTAAAGGATGAAAGTATTAATAATAATTATAGCTAGAATAATTTCTTAATAAGCACACAACATAATAAGAGGTAAACTGTGATATCAGAAACATAAGAGGAAGAAACGGTAGAATTTTTGTACATGAACAGTTATCAGCCTAAAATAGTTCTATGTTTTATGTAAACATTATGTTAAGCACAAGGAAAAAAAAAACCTGCAATAGGCCCACAAAAGATAAAGTTAAGGGAATCAAGGCTAACAATATGTAAGATCATTAATTCACAAAGGAAGACAAGAGAGGAAGAAAGACACCCAAGGATTTATACTATTCAGAAAACAATGACGGCATTAGTAGTCTATATCCATCAATAATTACTCTAAATGTAAATGGATTAAATTTTCTAATCAAAAGGCATAGAGTGGCTAAATGGATTAAAAACAACAAAACCTTATTATAAGCTGCCTTATACAAGAGACTCACTTCAGCTTCAAGGACTCATATAGGTTCAAAGTGAAATGATGGAAAAACTTATCCCATGCCAATAGAAACCAAAAGAAAAGCTGAAGTAGCTATACTTATTTCAAACAAAATAGACTTCAACTCAAAACAGTACAAGGGATAGAGAAGGACATTACATAATTATAAAGGTGTCAATTCAAGAAAAGTTTTTGGGATTATAAGTACATATGTATCACATCAGAGCCTATGAATGTATTAAACAAATACCTATCTAAAGGAAGAAATAGAAAACAATAAAAATAAATTATTTAATTTTAAATAAAAGAAAAATACTGATTTCCACTTTCAATATTCCACTTTCAAAAATGGACAAATCATCCAGACAGATAATCAACATTTCAATATGGAAATGTTGAATGTGAACTATACATTAGATCAAATGAACCTAAGGACTATTGGAAACATTCCAGCCAACATCAGGAGAATAAATTCCTCTCAAGTATGCATGAAACGTTCTCTAGAACAGAACATATATTAAGTCACAAAACAAGACTGCAAATTTAAGAACACTGAAATCATACCAAGTACTTTTTCCAACCACAATGGTATAAAACTAAAATCAGTAATAGGAGGAAAACTGGAAAATTCATAAATTCGTGTGGAAACTAAACAACCAATGGGCCAAATAAGTAGTCAAAAGAGAATTCAAAAAAATTACTTTAAAAAACAAAAATGAAAAACAACATACCAAAATGTGTGGGATGCACAAAATCAGTACTGAGAGGAAATATTATAGCAATACATGCCTACATTAAGGGAAAACAAAAATCTTAAATAAACAACCTAACCTTACTCTGCAAGGAACTAAAGAAAGAAGAACAAAGTTAAGTAGACAAAGGAAATTTTTAAAAAAAGAGCAAAAATAAAATAAAGGCCAAAAAACAATAGAAAAGATAAACATAACAAACAGCTAATTCTTAAAAAAAAAAAAAAGATAAACAAAATTAGCTAGACTAAGAAGCAAAGAAAGAAATCTCAAATAAATAAACTCAGAAGTGAAAGAGGAGACTTCACAATGTATATAACAGAAACAAAAAGAATCATGAGACTACTGTAAAAAAAATTAAGTGAAAACAAATCGGACAACTAGAAGAAAAGGATAAATTCCTATAAACATCAGTTCAGTCACTCAGTCATGTCTGACTCTTTGCAACCCCATGGACTGCAGCACACCAGGCTTTCCTGTCCTTCGAGTCAGTGATGCCATCCAATCATCTCATCCTCTATCATCCCCTCCTCCTCCTGCCTTCAGTCTTGCCCAGCATCAGGGTCTTTTCAAATGAGTCAGTTCTTCATATAAGGTAGCCAAGGTATTGGAGTTTAACTTTCAGTACCAGTGCTTCCAATGAATAGTCAGGACTGATTTCCTTTAGGATGGACTGGTTGGATTTCCTTGCAGTCCAAGGACTCTCAAGAGTCTTCTCCAACACCGCAGTTCAAAAGCATCAATTCTTTGGTGCTCAGCATTTTTTGTAGTCCAGCTGTCACATCCATACATGACTACTGGAAAAACTAGAACTTGGACTAGATGGACCTTTGTTGGCAAAGTGATGTCTCTGAGTTTTAGATTGGTTATAGCTTTTCTACCAAGGAGAAAATTTTTAATTTCATGGCTGCAGTCACCATCTGCAGTGATTTTGGAGCCCCAAAAAATAAAGTCCCCCACTGTTCCCCATGTTTCCTCATCTTTTGCCATGAAGTGATGGGACCAGATGCCATGATCTTAGTTTTCTGAATGTTGAGTTTTAAGCCAACTTTTTCACTCTACTCTTTCACTTTCATCAAGAGGCTCTTTAGTTCTTCTTTTTCTGCCATAAGGATGGTGTCATCTGCATATCTGAGGTTATTGATATTTCTCCTGGCAATCTTGATTCCAGCTTGTGCTTCATCCAGCCTGGCATTTCTCATGATGTACTCTGCATATGAGTTAAATAAGCAGGGTGACAATATACAGCCTTGACCTATTCCTTTCCCATTTTGGGACCAGTCTGTTGTTCCATGTCCAGTTCTAACTGTTGCTTCTTGACCTGCATACAGATTTCTCAAGAGGCAGGTCAGCTGGTCTGGTATTCCCATCTCTTTAAGAATTTTCCACTGTTTATTGTGATCCACACAGTCAAAGGTTTTGGCATAGTCAATAAAATAGAAGTTCCAGATGTTTTTCTGGAGTGCTCTTGCTTTTTTGATGATCCAGCAGATTTTGGCAATTTGATCTCAGGTTCCTCTGCCTTTTCTAAATCCAGCTTGAACATGGAAGTTCATGGTTCACCTACTATTGAAACCTGGCTTGGAGAATTTTGAGCATTACTTTGCTAGTGTGTGAGATGGGTACAATGTGTGGTAGTTTGAACATTCTTTGGCATTGACTTTCTTTGGAATTGGAATGAAAATTGACCTTTTCTAGTCCCGTGGCCACTGCTGAGTTTTCTAAATTTGCTGACCTATTGAGTGTAGCATTTTCAGAGCATCATCTTTTAGGATTTGAAATAGTTCAATGGGAATTCTATCACCTCCACTAGCTTTGTTTATAGTGATGTTTCTTACAGTCCACTTGGCTTCACATTCCAGGATGTCTGGCTCTAGGTGGGTGATCAAACCATCACGGTTATCTGGGTCATGAAGATATTTTTTGTATAGTTTTTCTATGTGTTGTTGCCACTTCTTAATATCTCCTGCTTCTGTTAGGTCCATACCATTTCTGTCCTTTCTTGTCCCCATCTTTGCATGAAATGTTCCTTTGGTATCTCCTTTCTTCTTGAAGAGATCTCTAGTTTTCCCCATTCTATTGTTTTACTCTATTTCTTTGGACTGATCACTGAGGAAGTCTTTCTTATATCTCCTTGCTATTCTTTGGAACTCCTCATTCAAATAGGCGTATCTTTCCTTTTTTCCTTTGCCTTTCACTTCTTTTCTTTTCTCAGCTATTTTTAACACCTCCTCAGACAACCATTTTGCCTTTTTTGCATTTATTTTTCTTGAGGATGGTCTTGATCACTGCCTCCTGTACAATGTCATGAACCTCCATCCATATTTCTTCAGGCACTCTGTCTATCAGATCTAACCCCTCTATCTATTTGTCACTTCCACTGCAAAATGGTAAGGGATTTGATTTAGGTATACCTAATGGTCTAGTAGTTTTCCCTACTCTTTTCAGTGTGTCTGAATTTGGCAATAAGAAATTCACAGTCTGAGCCACAGTCAGCTCCCAGTCTTGTTTTTGCTGACTGTATAGAGCTTCTCCATCTCTGGTTGCAAAAAATATAATCAATCTGATTTTAGTATTGACTATCTGGTGATGTCCATGTGTAGAGTCTTCTCTGGTGTTGTTGCAAGTGGGTGTTTGCTATGACCAGTGGTTCTCTTGGCAAAACTCTGTTAGCCTTTTCCCTGCTTCGTTGTGTACTCCAAAGCCAAATTTGCCGGTTAATCCAGATATCTCTTGACTTCCTACTTCCTATAAGCATACAACATGCCAAAATGAATTATGAAGAGATAGAAAATCAATAATGAGAGCAAAACAGTAATGACTAGAGAGCAAGCCGATATGACCAGGAGGTTAAATCAGTTATCAAAAACCTCCCACCAAAGAAAAGTCCAGGACCAGATGTTTTCATAGGTAAATTCTACCACACATTTAAAAAAGAATTAATACCAATCCTTCTTAAACTCTTCCAAAAATTTCAAGAGTAGGAAATACCCTCATTTCATTTCCTGAGGCCCACATTGAAAGTGAATGTGTTAGTTGCTCAGTTTTGCCCAACTCTGAGACCCCATGGACTGCAGCCCACCCAGGTTCCTCTGTCCATGGGATTTTCCAGGCAAGGGTACTGGAGTGCTTTGCCATTTCCTTCCTCAGGGGATTTTCCCACCCAGGGATCGAACCTGGGTCTCCTGCACTGAAGGCAGATTCTTTACTGAGTGAGACACCAGGGAAGCCCATGTTACCCTGATAGCAAAATCAGGTAAATACACTACAAGAAAAGAAATCTATACATCAATATCACTGATTAATATAGATGAAAACATTCTCAAAAATATTTGCAAGTTGAATTCAATAAAAGATTTAGGGACTATATACCATGTCAAGTGGGATTTATCCCTGGAATGTAAGGATAATTCACTATAAATAAATCAATAATTATGGTTCATATTATTAACAGATTGAAAGAGAAAAATCATATGATCATTTCACTAGATCTGAAAAAAGTATTTGGCAATGTACAACATCATTTCATGATTAAAAACCCTGAAAGACTGAAAGAAACTCATTATGATAAAGGCCATATATGACAAGTTCACAACTAACATCATGCTTAATGGTCAAAACCTGAAAGCTTTTCCTCTTAATATCATGAACAAAACAAGATTGCCCACTTTCACTATACGTATTCAGCTAAGTACTTGAAGTGTAAGCCAGCACAAGCAGGCAAGAAAAAGAAATAAAAGGCATTCAAATCAGAAAGGAAAAAATAAAACTGCTTCAGTTTGCAGATGATATGGAGTTCATATACTTAGGGATAAATCTGTATATATACATATGAGTTCATATATATTCATATGAGTTCAAATATATTCATATACTTAGGGATAAGTTTATATATACCCCTAAAGAATCCACCAAAACTGCTAGAACTAAGAAAGTAATTCTGAACGATACAAAATTGACATACAACATAAATTGTGTTTCTATACACTAGTAACAAAATATGTAAAAATAAAACAAGGCAAGAAGGCAATCTCATTTAAACAGCATCAACAACAAAATATAATTAGAAATTAATTTAAATAAGGATGTGAAAGGAAAAAATATTTGCAAATGGTTGATCTTATAATAGGTTAATATTAAAACTATATAGAAATTCATACAAATCAAGAGTGAAAAAACAAATAATCTGATTAAATTTTTTTCCAAAGGTGACATACAAATTGCCAACAGGTACATTAAGAGATGCTCTACATCACTAAATATCAAAGAAATGCACATTAAAACTATACTGAGATATCACTTCACACTTGTAGAATGTTGATTACCAAAAGACATAAGACTACAAATGTTGGCTGGGGAGAGCTTCCCCAGTGGCTCAGAAATAAAGAATTTGGCTGCAGGAGATGCAGGTTTGATTCTTGGGTCAGGAAGATCCCCTGGAGGATGGCATGGCAATCCATTCCAGTGTTCTTGCCTGGACAATCCCATGGACTGAGGAGCCTGATGGGCTACAGTCTATAGCGTCACAAAGAGTTGGGCTCAGCTGAAGTGACTGAGCACACTGGCTGTGGAAAACAGGGAACCCTTGAGCACTGTTAGTGGAAATTTAATTGGTGAAGTCATTTTGAAAAACAAGAAGTTCTTCAAAAAATTGAAAATATACAAACCATATGACCCAGTAAAACCAATGCTGGATATATGTGCAAAGGAAATGAAATTAAACTAAATAATATCACATTATATATCACAAATGACTCTATTTTACTATGATGTGATACTGCTAAGTCACTGCTAAGTCGCTTCAGTCGTGTCCGACTCTGTGCGACCCCATAGACGGCAGCCCACCAGGCTCCCCTGTCCCTGGGATTCTCTAGGCAAGAACACTGGAGTGGGTTGCCATTTCCTTCTCCAATGCATGAAAGTGAAAAGTGAAAGTGAAGTCGCTCAGTTGTGTCCGACTCCTAGCAACCCCATGGACTGCAACCCACCAGGCTCCTCCATCCATGGGATTTTCCAGGCGAGAGCACTGGAGTGGGGTGCCATCGCCTTCTCTGTGATGTGATACTATGTAGTTATTAAACATGAAACATTGCCATTTGAGACAACATGGATCAATCTTCAAAATATTATTCTAAGTGAAATAAGTCAGACAGAGAAAGAAAAGTACCATATAATCTCACTTACATAGGGAATTAAAAGAAAAAACTAAAAACAACAATAACACAAGGCAAACTCATAAATATAGAGGACAGATTGGTCGTTGCCAGAGATAAGGGGTAGGGGTAGATAAAATGGGTAAAGGTAATCAAAAGGTACAACTTCTAGTTATAAAATAAATAAGTCATAGGGATATAATGTGGAATGTGGTGACTATAGTTAATACTATTGTATTGCATATTTGAAAGTTGCTAAGAGATACATCCTAAAATCCTTATCGCAAGAAAAAAATTTATAATCGTGAATATTGACAAATGTTAACTAGGTTTATTCTGGTTATTGCTTCCTATATACAAACATTAAATTTGTATGTTGTGCACCTAAAAATACTATAATGTTATATATGTCAATTATATCTCAATTTTTTAAAAAGTGTGAAGAGAGTAGATCTTAAATGGTCTCAGCAACAAAAACCAGTAATTATATGGAGTGATAGAGACACTTACCAATCTAGTCGTAATAATTTTGCAATACATATGTATATAAAGTCATAATATCACTTGCCATGAACTTACATAGTGTTTTATGTCAATAATATCTCATTAAAAGTGGGGAGGGGGGCAGGAAGGGAAGGCACAAACAAAAATAAATTTAAAAATACGTGACTCAGGACTTTACATTCTTTATACTAACCCTTTTCATACTGTTCATTCTGGAATGCAAAGTCAAGTGGGCCTTAGGAAGCATCACTATGAACAAAGCTACTGGAGGTGATGGAACTCTAGTTGAGCTATTTCAAATCCTAAAAGATGATGCTGTGAAAGTGCTGCACTCAATATACCAGCAAATTTGGAAAACTCAGCAGTGGCCATGGGACTGGAAAAGGTCAGTTTTCATTCCAATTCCAAAGAAAGGCAATGCCAAAGAATGCTCAAGCTACTGCACAATTGCACTCATCTCACACACTAATAAAGTAATGCTCAAAATTCTCCAAGCCAGGCTTCAACAATAAGTGAATCGTGAACTTCCATGTGTTCAAGCTGGATTTAGAAAAGGCAGAAGAACCAGAGATCAAATTGCCAACATCTGCTGGATCACCAAAAAAGCAAGAGATTTCCAGAAAAACATCTATTTCTGCTTTATAGACTATGCCAGAACCTTTGACTGTGTGAATCACAATAAACTGTGGAAAATTCTGAAAGAGATGGGAATACCAGACCACCTTACCTGACTCCTGAGAAATCTGTATGCAGGTCAGGAAGCAACAGCTAGAACTGAACATAGAACAACAGACTGGTTCCAAATAGGAAAAGGAGTATGTCAAGGCTGTATATTGTCACCCTGCTTATTTAACTTATATGTAGAGTTCATCATGAGAAACTCTGGGCTGGAAGAAGCACAAGCTGGAATCGAGATTGCCAGGAGAAATATCAATAACCTCAGATATGTAGATAACACCACCCTTATGGCAGAAAGTGAAGAGGAACTAAAGAGCCTCTTGAAGAAAGTGAATGAGGAGAGTGAAAAAGCTGGCTTAAAGCTCAACATTCAGAAAACTAAGATCATGGCATCCCATCCCATCACTTCATGGAAAATAGATGGGGAATCAGTGGAAACAGTGGCAGACTTTATTTTTTGGACTCCAAAATCACTGCAGATGGTGACTTCAGCCATGAAATTAAAAGATGCTTACTCCTTGGAAGAAAAGTTATGACCAACCTAGACAGCATATTAAAAAGCAGAGACATTACTTTGTCAACAAAGGTCCATCTAGTCAAGGCTATGGTTTCTCCAGTAGTCATGTATGGATGTGAGAGTTGGACTATAAAGAAAGCTGAGCACAGAAGAATTGATGCTTTTGAACTGTGGTTTTGGAGAAGACACTTGAGAGTCCCTTGGACTGCAAGGAGATACAACCAGTCCATCCTAAAGGAAATCAATCCTGAATATTCATTGGAAGGACTGGTATTGAAGCTGAAACTCCAATATTTTGGCCACCCGATGCAAAGATCTGACTCATTTGAATCAGTTCTAATGAGGTGGATGAAACTGGAGCCTATTATACAGAGTGAAGTAAGCCAGAAGGAAAAACATAAATACAGTATACTAACGCATATATATGGAATTTAGAAAGATGGTAACAATAACCCGGTGTACGAGACAGCAAAAGAGACACTGATGTATAGAACAGTCTTATGGACTCTGTGGGAGAGGGAGAGGGTGGGAAGATTTGGGAGAATGGCATTGAAACATGTAAAATATCATGTAAGAAATGAGTTGCCAGTCCAGGTTCGATGCAGGATACTGGATGCTTGGGGCTAGTGCACTGGGATGACCCAGAGGGATGGTATGGGGAGGGAGGAGGGAGGAGGGTTCAGGATGGGGAACACATGTATACCTGTGGTGGATTCATTTTGATATTTGGCAAAACTAATACAATTATGTAAAGTTTAAAAATAAAATAACATTAGAAAAATAAAATAAAATAAAAAAAAAAGAAAAGAAAAGACCCTGATGCTAGGAAAGATTGAAGGCAGGTGGAGAAGGGGACGACAGAGGATAACATGGTTGAATGGTATCACCGACTCAATGGGCATGATTTTGAGTAAACTCCAGGAGTTGGTGAGGGACAGGCAGGCCTGGCGTTTTGCAGCCAATGGGGTTGCAAAGAGTTGGACACGACTAAGCGAGTGAACTGAACTGAACTGATGCTAACCCTGAATCCAAATGATCACAGGATTAAAAAAAAGAGAATCTCATTTCCGGACACATTCATTCATATATATATATATATCTCCATATATATATATATATATATATATCTCCATATATATATATATGATTACATGTATATGGTAGTGATTTAGTTACTAAGTCATGTCTGACTCTTGTAACCCAATGGACTATAGCCTGCCAGGTTCCTCTGTTCATGGGATTCTCTAGGCAAAAATACTGGAGTGGGTTGCCATTTCCTTCTCTAGGGGATCTTCCTGACCCAGGAATTAAACCCAGGTCTCCTGCACTGCAGGCATATTCTTTACCGACTGATTTACAAGGGAAGCCCAATATATGTATATTTAAGCTACCATGTTCCTTTGGGCATGGAAAAACATTGGTGCCTAGCATTTACTTCTTTTCATTATGTGTGTGTTTGTGTGTGTGTATGTATGTGTGAAGGAAATGGCAACCCACTCCAGTACTTATGCTTGGAAAATCCCATGGACAGAGGAACCTGGTAGGCTACAGTCCATG
Source organism: Bos javanicus (assembly GCF_032452875.1). Lineage (NCBI taxonomy): Eukaryota > Metazoa > Chordata > Mammalia > Artiodactyla > Bovidae > Bos > Bos javanicus. Next base: position 41,500,163 of record NC_083870.1, read on the forward strand.
GAGTCGCAAAGAGTGGGACACTACTGAGTGAAGGCAATCAAAAGCGAAGGCAATATATAATGTTATCATGGTCTACAATCAAAATAATCCATAGGTTTCATTAAATGCTACCCTGTTCATGGCATCATTTAATGAGAAATACTGAATCATGAATGTGCTTCCCTGATGGGTCAGCAGTAAGAATCCAGCTGCAATGCAGGAGACACAGGAGATGCAGGTTCAGTCCCTGGGTTGGGAATATCCCCTGGAAGAGGAAATTGCAACCCACTCCAGTTTTCTTATCTGAAAAGTCTCATGGACAGAGGAGCCTGGAGGGCTACAGTCCAAAGGGTTGCTAAGACTTGGACACAACTGAGTAGGGCAAATCATGAAAAATTCCCTTTAGGTAGTAGATTAACGTAACAGCATCTTATATCCATTTCCATTATGAAAAAACTCAAACACTCTAAATGTCAGGTTACAGATGATTTTATCTGAGGTTCCCTGTTCTGTCCCTGTGGAGTGTTTTCCAACTCAAGCATTTTTGTCAAGACAAAATTGAACTTTGGGATAGTTTCGTGGGAAAAAAATAATCAGCTAAAGTTGGAATTCCCTCCAATAAATCCAGAGTAATTAATGTCTACTTGAAGAACAAACAGTCATTTCTGCAGCTGAGTAAACGTAAAACTGGGAAACTTGTGGCATTTTGGTAAATAAATTTTCAGCTGTCAAACTACCATGTTCCTTTGCACATGGAAAATATTGGTGACTAAAACTCGCTTATTTTCATTATCCTTTGGAGAAGGCAATGGCAACCCACTCTAGTACTATTGCCTGGAAAATCCCATGGACGGAGGAGCCTGGTGGGCTGCAGTCCATGGGATGGCTAAGAGTCAGACACGACTGAGCGACTTCACTTTCACTTTTCCCTTTCACGCACTGGAGAAGGAAATGGCAACCCACTCCAGTGTTCTTGCCTGGAGAATCCCAGGGACGGGGGAGCCTGGTGGGCTGCCATCTATGGGGTCGCACAGAGTCAGACACGACTGAAGCATCTTAGCAGCAGCAGCATTATTCTTTGGCAATGGCACTTCTAAATTTTACAGGACTCTACTGTTGCTTTTATTCTCTAAGGGCTAGGCACAGGCCAATTTAAGTGAGTGCAGAGAGCTTTCTGCTAGTGGTCATCCTTCCCTCTGTGTGCTGACGCTTAGGGATACATTATGAAATGTATGACAGTGTAGCATTCTGGGCTCTTCTATATCATTAATGACAACTGGGATGCTCCACCCAGATCTGTCCCTTCAGAAGGACACTCATTTTCCCAGATGCTGGAAGAGTTGACTGCTGGTGGCTCATACCTGAGATCCACCTCTGGGAATGGAATTCAGCAGAAGGGTTCTTTGTCACCCAAGAATATGCCCCTTTTCCTGTTCCAGTGACAGGTTGATCAGGGGTACCCATGATAAATTGATCAGGTGTACAAAGCATTGTCCTTGAATGAAAGTGAAAGTCACTCAGTCATGTTGGAATTCTCCAGGCCAGAATATTAGAGTGGGTAGCCTTTTCCTTCTCCAGGGGATCTTCCCAACCCAGGGATGGAATCCAGGTCTCCCACATTGCAGGCGGCTTCTTTACCAGCTGAGCCACCAGGGAAGCCTGAGGATACTGGAGTGGGTAGCCTATCCCTTCTCCAGTGGATCTTCCTGACCCAGGAATAAAATGGGGTCTCCTTCATTGCAGGTAGATTCTTTATCAACTGAGCTATCAGGGAAGCCCAAATTTGGGACAATTTTGCAGGAGTTTCCCAGGTTCAGAGCTCCACAAGTGGTTGGGTTAGACCTTTGTCAACAATCATCTCAGCCCAATTTTTCTCTCTACTTAAATCTGCTTCTTACAGGTTTCTTTACAGCACTGCTCAATAAGCCTTGTAATAAAAATCTCCATTTGAACTCAGTTTCTCTAGACATACCCCAGTTGTTTAGTCGCTAAGTCTTTTCTGACTCTTTGCAACCCCATGGACTATATGTAGCCTTCCAGGTTCCTCTGTCCATGGGATTTCCCAGGCAAGAATACTGGAGTGGGTTGCTGTTCCCTTCTCCAGGAGATCTTCGCAACCCAGGGATTAAAACCACGACTCCTGCATTGGCAGGTAGATTCTTTACCACTGAGCTACCAGAGAAGCCTGAGACATACCCCAGGGTAAGCCTAAGTGTCCTTAACAGTAAAGTGAGGGTCTTTGTTGCCATAATCTTTAAGATATGTAGAATGGGCTTTAATATGCTAGAATTCTAAAACCATAGCTCTTCACTCTTCTCCCACAGTTATATTTGTTTATTCTACTATGAATTAAGAAATAAATTAATTGCTCATAATTACTAAATAGATATTCTGCTAAATGAAGAGAATGAGTTTATGTGCATGGGCTTTCAGGTAGCACAGCATAGGGGCTACATATGTATTTTTTTAAATTACTCTAGGTTTGGGGCTGCATTCTGCACAATTTGGGTAGCACACAATGACTATAAAATAACTGCTATAAGATAATTTATCTTGAGGGAAGAATCTGTGCTAAATGCTGGGGAACACATATAATTAATAGAAGCATGTACATTAACAACTTCCACAATTACAGAACTTTTGTGAAAACTGCTGTGACCAAGGTGGTACAACACAGAACAGTTTGATTATGCACTAAGCATTACACATATTTCAATTATACAATTTAACAATTGATAAAGTAGGAGAATAAACAGGTAACTTAAACCTTAAGAATTGGAATTGTTTTTGATAAAGGCACCTGGAACAAGGATATCTAAACAACAAAAACATTCTATTATGACCACTTTTAATAAATATTTTAAAAACTTTAATGAGTTTCCAAAATTTCAGTGCAAATAGGGAGAAAGGAAATGGCAACCCACTCCAGTATTCTTGCCTGGAGAATCCCAGGAAAGGAAGCCGAATGGGCTGCCGTCTATGGGGTTGCACAGAGTCGGACACGACTGACGTGACTTAGGAGCAGCAGCAGGGAGGAAGGACATGGAGAAAGCTGTCAAAATGTAACAGAAGTTCAAAAGCACATTTGGTGTATATCAGAGATGAAATACATGGCTTCTTAGGAAATCACTTTTCTTAAAAGTTGATGTATAGTTACTATAAAGTCCAATTTTTAAGATGCATTTAAGGCTTCTAGTGAAGTTTTACAGATTAGATTCTATTCTTACAATCATATAAATGGTAAATAATTCACAAGATCCTAAATGTTAGGTGCTACCTTCTACTATAAATGTTGACATTTTAAAGTCATTCAACTTCTAGAAAAGCCCACTTTCAGGCTAGCTATAGTTCCGAATGCCTTTAATATGGATATTAAGTATTGTAGTATAAATGATATATTGCACCAAAGGCCAATTCCACCAATTCCACCACAGTCTCAGGTGACTGTGTAGATTCCTGCAGATCTAAAAAGTTTTACTTACTAAAATGATATGACTTTTGAAAATGACTCATTCAAATGACAATTCTAGCTCTATTAGATGAACTATAATGACATTATTCACAGTTTGACAAGTGACCAAAAAGACTGACTTAATTAATTATTTGTTACCAGTCTTCTTGTTTCAAAATGAGTAAGTACAAACAACAGTTTCTTTCTGTTGAGCAACTAATACCCCTGCCAAGAAAAGTGACCAAAACAGCTATGGTTAAAGAAAAAATTAATCTTATTTTTTAAAATTATAAATGCTAGAAAGTATTTGTGTTTTTCATGGGGAAAAATAAAACATGTTTGAGTGAATTTTAATCTATCAACCATGTATATGTTCCCTATGGACAAATTTTATTTTACTCTTCAATACCTTTCTCATTAAGTTAACAATTTAAAGCAGCCATAGGGATTTCAACTTTTAAACCAACTTAGAATATTATTGTACTCTGGGATTTGTTGTATTTTGTGGCATTCTTCGAGTATTTCTGATAAGACGTACTTCATTTATCCTGAGCATACTAACATTCTCAAAACTAATTATCAGAAACTTAAAACCAAAATTTAATGAGAAATAGAACAGAAAACTCCAAGCATTCATCACATGATTTCTAAACAGTTTCAGCCTTCACTTTCCTTTTCTTTTTGTAGTTTATTATTTTTTATGTATAGATATATCTACTATTTTTCAAATTCTTTTCCCATTTAGTCTATCACATAATATTGAGAAGAGTTCCCTGAGCTATTCAGTAGGTTCCTGTTGGTAAATATAGCAGATCCCTCACTTTCTAAAAGCTGGATGGTATCCTGATAAATGAAAGAACTTTTATTTTTTGCTTGTTTTGTTTTGTCTTTTTGTCACTCAAAAATAAAATGATGTCTAATGTAGATTGTTAAACTGAATTTTAGAATTGGAGCTCAAGTTGAAAGCATATTTAAATTTTTCATTCAACTTTTTCAAATAAAGTAAAAAATAAAATCACAGACATTAGAATATATGGCACATAATCATCATAACTCTGCAATCCCACTGCTAGGCATATAACAGAGAAAGAATGATCTGAAAGGACACACACCCCAATGTTTATTGCAGCACTATTTACAAAAGGCAAGACATGGAAGCAGCCTAAATGTCCATTGACAGAGGAGTGGATAAAGAAGATTCAGTACATATACATACAATGAAATATTCAGTTCACTTCAGTTCAGTCGCTCAGTCGTGTCCGACTCTTTGCGACCCCATAAATCGCAGCACGCCAGGCCTCCCTGTCCCTCACCAACTCCCGGAGTTCACTCAGACTCACGTCTATCGAGTCAGTGATGCCATCCAGCCATCTCATCCTCTGTTATCCCCTTCTCCTCCTGCCCCCAATGCCTTCAAGCATCAGAGTCTTTTCCATTGAGTCAACTCTTCGCATGAGGTGGCCAAAATACTGGAGTTTCAGCTTTAGCATCATTCCTTCCAAAGAAATCCCAGGGCTGATCTCCTTCAGAATGGACTGGTTGGATCTCCTTGCAGTCCAAGGGACTCTCAAGAGTCTTCTCCAACACCACAGTTCAAAAGCATCAATTCTTCGGCGCTCAGCCTTCTTCACAGTCCAACTCTCACATCCATACATGACCACAGGAAAAACCATAGCCTTGACTAGATGGACCTTTGTTGGCAAAGTAATGTCTCTGCTTTTGAATATGCTCTCCAGGTTGGATATAACTTTCCTTCCAAGGACTAAGTGTCTTTTAATTTCATGGCTGCAGTCACCATCTGCACTGATTTTGGAGCCCCCCAAAATAAAAGCCTGACACTGTCTTCCACTGTTTCCCCATCTATTTCCCTTAGCCTTTAAAAAGAATGAAACCATGACACTTGCAGCAACATGAATGGACCTAGAGAATGTTACACTGAGTGAAGTAAGTCAGATAGAGAAGGAGAAATATTGCATGACATCCCTTACAGGTGGAATCTAAAAGGAAATTATATGAATGGACTTACTTACAAAAGAGAAAGAGACTCACAGATTCAGGCAGACTTAGAAAATGAATTTATGATTGTCAGCAGAGGGGAGGGATAGTTACGGATTTTTGGAAGATCATTTACACATGCTATGTTTAAAATGTATAACCAACAAGGACATATTGTGTAGCACATGGAACTCTGCTCAGTGTTATATGCCAGACTGGATGGGAGCAGAGTTTGGCTGAGTCCCTTTACTATTTACCTGAAATTATCACAACACTGTTAATTGGCTATGTGCTGTGCTGAGCTTAGTCAGTCATGTCTGACTCTTTGTGACTCCATGTACTATAGCCTATCATGCTTCTCTGTGGAGTTTCTCCAGGCAAGGATACTGAAGTGGGTTGCCATGCCCTCCTCCAGGGGATCCTCCCAACCCAGTTCTCCCACATTGTAGGTGGATTCTTTACCATCTGAGCCACCAGGGAAGCCCAAGAATGCTGGAGTGGGTAGCTTATCCCTTCTCCAGGGCATCTTTCCCTCCCAGGAACTGAACCAGGATCTCCTACACTGCAGGTGGATTCATTACCAGAGAAAGCTTAATTGGCCATACCCCAATACAAAGTAAGAAGTTCAAGTTTGGGAAAAATAGCAATATTCTGTAGTTTTTGATCTCAGAGTAATGTAATATCTATATCTATATATATCTATCTATATATATGGAGAAGGCAATTGCACCCCACTCCAGTACTCTTGCCTGGAAAATCCCATGGATAGAGGAGCCTGGAAGGTTGCAGTCCATGAGGTCGCTGAGGGTCAGACACAACTCAGAGACTTCACTTTCACTTTTCACTTACATGCATTGGAGAAGGAAATGGCAACCCACTCCAGTGTTCTCTCCTGGAGAATCCCAGGGACGGGGAAGCCTGGTGGGCTGCCGTCTATGGGGTTGCACAGAGTCGGACATGACTGAAGTGACTTAGCAGCATATATATATAAAGAATAACCTTACTGGGAAACAAACGAATGTTTTCTATTGAAGGCATTGCATTTCCTACTACTGGGGAACCATTCCATAAATCTGAAAGTAAATATCCTCTAGGTCTATGTCACTTATTCAACCTCTCCCTCACGTCCCACCATAATCTTACTTTCAAAGATGAACGAATTTAGAGCTTTTCTAAGCCTTTCTAAGATTCTCTGCTCTCAGCTTAAAAAAGTAGGTGATAATACCTTCTGTGTTATAAATTCATTGCCTCTCAGCTCCAAATTGACTCGCAATTGCTTGCTCTGGAAAATGGAACCAGGTCTTTTAAATAATTTTTCTTGGTTATCTATCATAACAAATGCTAGACAGATACTGCAAGAGGAAAGGGTTTGCTTTTTGTTTCTCTGGTGCCTCTGGGGTGTTTCCTGCAGCACATGTAGCTCCTGCATTGCCAGGGTCTATGGTGCCAGCTCTAGGATACTGCAGTGCATGGCAGCCAGTAGCATCCAGCAGCTTTCCATGGCACCCTCTCAGGCAGTTTCATAAAGATGTGTCTCCAGCAAGACACCCCTCCATGAATATTTTTCCTAACACCTTAATGGACAAATTTCCAGCACGTTCCACCATCATGCCACCAGAGCAATTTCTCTATTATTCAGTGAGTAGAACTCTCACCCAGAAGCTCTGATCTCAGCCCCGGAGGCAAAGGTCTTCACTGGATACTTGATATTAGTCTCAGGGGTAGTGACTGCTCATGATATCTGATATTCTTTTGTTTTTTTTTAATAATTCTGTTTCTTTCTTTCTTTTTTTAGACAATACCTTTCATTCTGGTCTCTTTTTGTTGAATATTTATACTAAATCTGAACTTTGACTGACACGCTATCCTTCATTGTTTAAGGATTATTCATACTCAGCGTATGCAATCTGAAGTTCAGAGCATGCCATCCAAAAATATACCTTTCTGGTGTACTGGTAATTTTGACTTAAAGGCACTTGATAAACAAAGTAGAAGAAAAAGAGTGTGATTTCCTTATTTCTCTTTAAAGTAGGAGATGAAATTCCCATGTGAAAGACGCCCATGTTATACCAGAAGAAAAGTAACATTTCTTATTACCAGTGAAGAAGAGTTGGGTCATAGAGAATTCTACACAAACAGACCTTGTTAAGATTATTATCTTTCTTTTGTTGTTCAGTCACTCAGTCGTGTTCAACTCCTCACGACCCCATGAGTTGCAGCATGCCAGGCTTACATGTCCTTCACTATCTCCTGGATCCTGCTCAGACTCATGTCCATTGAGTCCATGATGCCATCCAGCCATCTAATCCTGTGTCACCCCCTTCTCCTCCTGCCCTCAACCTTTCCCAGCATCAGAGTCTTTCCCAACTAATCAGTTCTTTGCATTAGGTGGTAAAGTACTGGGGCTTCAGCTTCAGCATCAGTCCTTCCAACGAATATTCAGGGTTGATTTCCTTTAGGATTGACTGGTTTGATCTCTTTGCTGTCCAAAGGACTATCAAGTCTTCTCCAGCACCACAGTTTGAAAGCATCAATTTGGCACTCAGTCTTCTTTATGGTCCAACTTTCACATTTGTACATGACTACAGGAAAAACCATAGTTTGACTATAGAGACCTTTGTTGGCAAAGTGATGTCTCTACTTTTTAATACACTTTCTAGGTATGTTATAGCTTTTCTTTCAAGGAGGAAGCCTCTTTTAGTTACAGGGCTGCAGCCACCATCCACAGTGATATTGGAGCCCAAGAAAATAAAGTCTGTCACTGTTTCCATTTTTCTCCACTTCCCAAAATAGTTTAGCTACTTTTATACAATTCCCTCTTTATGTTCAATCTAATATAAAAGCAGGTAGGCTTTCCAATTTCTTTGGGTCTTCACTTCTTATAAAGGTTCTCATGCTCCATGTCACATAAAACTTGTATTAGATAAATGTTATGTTTTCTTCTGCTGATCTGTTTTTATGTCAATTCAATTCTTAGGCTCAGTTTGAAAAAAAAAAAAAAAAAATGTGCCTCAGGGCTTCCCCAGAGGCTCAGTGGTAAAGAATCTGCCTGCTAAAGCAGGAGAAATGGATTCCATCCCTGATCCACAAAGATCCCCCATGTCACAGAACAATTAAGCCCATGTGCCTGTGCCATAGAGCCCTGAGCCCACATGCCACAGCTACTGAAGCCTGAGTGTCCTAGAGCCTGTGCTCCACAATGGAGAACTATCACAATGAGAAGCCTGAATATTGAAACTAGAAAAAAGCATGAGGCAGCAATGACGATCCAGCACAACCAAACATAAATGTATAAAATTATTTTAAAATGTGCCTTGCTTGCAAGACCATCTGATATATAACAAGACATTGCACAATTATTATTTCCTCTTTGGTCCTTGGATTTTCAATATCATTACATCAACTGCATATTTGTCAGAAACAACATTTATTAAATATAAGATATTTTACATTTAAATAGAATAACAGAATCTGTTAAACAAGTTACATTTTCCCCAATATACTAACAATTTAAATGTAAAGAGGAACCCAAGGTGAAATGTATATGAACAATTACCATTTAAAGAAACTAAGAAAAGTATATGACAACTTTTTTATTATTATTATTATTATTAGCAACCTCTTTCTTCCCTTTCTATATTTATTCATGGTACAACTCACTCCAGTATTCTTGCCTGGAGAATCTCATGGACAGAGGAACTTGGCATGCTGCAGCCCGTGGGGTCACAGAGTTGGACATGACTTATCACCTGAACACCAACACACACATACCATGTGAGAATCATTGCTGTATGTACTAGGGAAATCAGAGTAAAAGGAACTCTGGATGTCATGATATTTAATCAAAGTAAAATTACAAATGTAATATAATCCAATAATAAGAATAAGGAAGACAACAACAAGATTATAAATTGTATAGGGAAATACATATAAGGTTTTAATCCTAACTCTATATTTGAAAGAGTGAGGAAGGGTTTCTTCAAAGAAATCTTCCTAGACTATAAATTTTGACAAGATTATGCTGGAAACTGATGTTCAAATAATAAATAATATTTAATCAAACTAAAAGGTAAAATAATTAAGAAGCATGTTGTCAAAGCATATGTAAAAGCTTAAAGACATTAGAGAAGCACAGAATCCATGGAGAGTAAGTATTTCTTGATGAGTGGATTGAATAATGTAAAGAGGGGGAAATAGCAGAAGAAGCCAAACAGGCTTCCCTGGTGGCTCAGACGGTAAAAACTTCTGGATGCAATGTGGGAGACCCAGGTCAAATCCTGGGTTGGGAAGATCCCCTGGGGAAGGAAATGGCAACCCACTCCAGCACTCTTGCCTGGAAAATTCCATGGACAGAGGAGCCTCATAGGCTACAGTCCATGGGGTTGCAAAGAGTCAGACACGAATGAGCGACTTCACTTTCACTTTTAGCTACCTACATACCACTAGCTCCCAATACTAAGTTGTCTTACCACTGATGATATTAGCAGAGATAATGACATGATCAGCCTTAAGTTTTCAGAAGGCTTTAGCAACAATAAAGAAAACTGATTAGCAGGTCACACAGAATGGGCCAGGAAGGAAAGAGGGGCAAAGATCAATAACAAGAATCTATAATAAAACAGTGAAGATAAATGAGGAAGATTAAAGAAATATTTAGGGAATAGAATAAAAACACTTAATAACTGGATGGACTGATAATGGAAAGAAGATTGAGTGATGTTGCCCATTGTTCTGATTTGGGCAGTAGGTCAAATTATATCAACGGGGAATGGATACTCACGTCCGACTTTTTGACTCTATGGATTGTAGTTTGCCAGGCTCCTCTGTCCATGGAAATCTCTGGGCAAGAATATTGAAGTGGGTTGCTATTTCCTTCTCAACTGGGAGGGGAGACTATAAAGAAGATGACTTGTAATAGTAGTGGGGAAATAAGTAGTTGATTGAATTTTGAACTGATTAAGTCTGAGTATAACATATCAGTTTTTAATTACAAGCCATGCAAATGTTTTTATTTGACATTCAAGAGAATGATTTCAGAGGTGTGTATGATATGCATTTATAGATGGAATCAAGAGAAAATTTGTTTGCATTTATTTAAAATTGGGGGGTGACACATTAGTAGGCTACTGACACAATAATACTGCATTAACGAGGTATCTGAAAATTTTGGTATCATGCAAAAATAAGCATTTATTTTGGACTTTTGTATCTATGGAGAAGCTGGGCTTCAGATGACTTAGGCTGTGCACTAGAAGGATTGGCTCCAACATGCAGTCTGGGTCGAGGTCTGATTTATCTATCCAAGCCTCTTTGGTTCAGTGACTAATTGAGGCAAGTGTGTCTCATGGCAAAAGGAAGGAATGCAGGAACTTAAACCCAAATATGCAAGAAATTTCTAACCTCTAGTTCCGTCATATCTCTTAGCATCACTATGGCCCAAGGACTGAGCTAGAAATCAAGAGCAGGAAAGGATATTATGAACTCTTCATGTTTTACAGAGCAGAAGAAATAGGAATTTGCTACAGATGATCTCTATTTTCTGTGAGTGAAACTTCTACTAGACCTAAGAGGTAAGGTAGTTGAATAGAGGCTGGAAAAAGTGTGATAAATTGTAAGGAGGAAAAGCCTTTTGTTCAACAGAACTTTTAAATGGAACCCCAGAAAAAAATTTTAAATATGAGACAGGTTTAAAACCGAGAGTTTATTGTTTCACTTAAAGCAAGCATGAAGGGATCCATGAATCCTTCCCTGACCTTGGTAAATATTTATAACCTATTTTGTTGTTGTTTTCTTGATTACTGTTCTTTCAGCATTTTGCATATATTAAGTTGTATTATTTGTGGTTTTATGTTAATATTATCCTGTTCCAAACACATTATAGGCCTCCTGATCATTGAAACCAAGCTTGCTCCTTGGAAGAAAAGCTATAACAAGTCTAGACAGCTTATTAAAAAGCAGAGGCATTACTTTGCCAACAAAGGTCTATATAGCCAACACTATGGCTTTTCCACAAGTCATGTATGGATATGAGAGCTGGACCATAAAGAAGGCTGAATGCTGAAGAACTGATACCTTTGAACTGTGGTGTTAGAGAAGACTATTGAGAGTCTCTTGGACTGCAAGGAAATAAAACCAGTCAATTGCAAAGGAAATCAATCCTGAATATTCATTGGAAGAACTGACACTGAAGCTGAAACTCCAATACTTTGGCCACCTGATGCAAAGAGCTGACTCATTAGAAAAGACCCTGATGCTAGGAAAGACTGAAGGCAGGAGGAGAAGGGGACAAGATGGTTGGATGGCATCACTGATGCAGTGGACTTGAGTTTGAGCAAACTCTGGGAGATGGTGAAGGACAGGGGAGGCTTCAGTCCATGGGGTCACAAAGAGTCAGATATGACTGACTGAACAACAAGAACAATAACACAACCCCATGGGTAATTTAAGTCTTTACTCTTAGTGATGTTTAATGATGTTGATAACATTAAAAAATATAATGAGATGATTTAAACAAAGTGCTTAAACAATGCCTGGCACAAAACAGTTATTCAATAATTCTCACTTTTCTTCCTCATTACGCCTATAAATATTAATTTGATGAATAAATGGAGGAGAACAGGGTAAAACAAAATCAATGGCAATTTGATTTTCCTATGACTGAGCTTTTCTTTCCCATCTTAAAGTAAAAAAATAGAATAAATTAATGTAAAATAAAATTGGGAAAGAAGATAAAGATAAGTGCATTTACATATATTTATAAAATGCCTAAAATTATACTATATAATGTTGAAAAGGCACATAGAAAAACCTTTTAAGGTATAAAAACTGGGATTGTAATGACTTCTGAGGGAATAATGGGAATAAACTTAGGGCAGGACATATAACATTTTATTTGGAAAAAGTATTTTCCAACTGATACGGCAAATTTAAAAAGTTTATATTTGTTAAATCTGGGTGATACATATATGGGTTTTCATCATATTAGTCCTTCCAATTTTCTAAATATAATGTATATTTCATGATTTTCAAACGTGGAGGAAAAAAAATAAAGGTGTGGATTAAGAATGGTAAGTATATTTTAGAAAGGCAAACTATAAGTAATCTTCAATCTGGCATTTAATATATAACGATATAATAGATGTTTTTCAGAATTTTTATTATCTAGCTCTGATATGAGGATTACTTCTGAAATTTTTTCTTTCAGTTAACTACAGAAGACAAGAAGTAAAGCAAAAATTGAGGGGATTTAAACATATTTCATTGAGATTCTAGTTAGATCAATAGGTGAACTCTGATCAGCTATGATACTAAGAAAAATGTTTATCTGAGTGATGGGAAATTAAACAGTGTACTTAAGCAGTCCATTCAATATGATGCAAATATAAATAAAGATACTTACACACAGACCCTCAAAACAATGATTCCATCAGTACTTTTTAGATTGATAAGCAATATATTAATATAATATTTCCTGAATTTTATCCTTTCTCAGCTGAATAAAAATATTTACACAGTATAATGCATAACTTTCACTGTACAATTTGATGAATTTTGACAATTTGATGCACTTATGTAATCATAACCTAAATAAAGACAGAACATTTCAATTACTTGAGGAAATTTTTCCATGTTCCATTAAAATCAATACCTACCCACTATAAATAATACTGTTCTAACTTTTATTACCATGGATTGCCTCTTCTGGAGCTTCATATAAATAAAATCATTATGCAAATACAATCATATGCATTCTTATTTACCTGAATTACTTTGCTTAATATACTGCTTTTAAGATTTACCTGTTATATTGCATATATTAGTAGTCCTATATTTAATGACTAAGAAGTATTCCATTATATGGATATATCAACACTTATTTATTCGACCACATTTTTAAAAAATTGGTTATTTCAGTTTTAATTATTATACATATCAACTGTTAGATTATTTTTGTATAGGTCTTTTTATGGATATGTATTTTCATGTCTCTTGAGAACAAGTGAGTAAATACTGTAAATAAGACTAGAATTATGAGGTAGGTATGTCTTTACATTTATTAAATAACTGCTAAAGAGTTTTCCAAAGTGAAAATACAATTTTATACTTCGAAAGCAGAGAGATGTATGAGAGTTCTAGCTGCTCTATAATATCACCAATATTTTGTGTTCTTAGTTTATAATCTTTCACTATGGACAGGGAGGCCTGGCATGCTGCAATTCATGGGGTCGCAAAGAGTCGGACACGACTGAGCGACTGATCTGATCTGAGTGGTATCTCTCTCAGTATTTTTCTTAATATATTATCTTTTATTATTGATATATTGATATTCTTTAGAGTTCCAATATGTAAATTCTTTGTAAGATGTATATATATAAAATATTTTCTTTCAATTACTTTTAATTTTTTATCTTTTTGGAAATGTCTTTTGATAACCAGAATATTTAATTTTGCTGAAGACTCATGAATCCCTTCATTTTCTTGTAGTTACTTTTTTTGAGAAATATATAAATAAATTGCTTATTCCAAGGTTGTGAAGGTAGTCTCATTTGTTTTATTCTCTATGCTTCATAGGGCTGAAGTTTATAAGTCTAAAGCTTAGATGAGTTTACTTCAGTTCAGTTGCTCAGTTGTGTCCGACTCTTTGTGACCCCATGGACTGCAGCATGCCAAGCTTCACTGTCCATCATCAACTCTGAGTTTGCTCAAACTCATGTCCATCGATGATATCCATCAGTGATGCCATCCAACCATCTCATCCTCTGTTGTCCCCTTCTCCTCCTGCCTTCAGTCTTCCCTAGCATCAGGGTATTTTCTAATGAGTCAGTTCTTTGCATCAGGTGGCCAAAGTATTGGAGTTTCAGCATCAGCATCAGTCCTTCCAACGAATGTTCAGGACTGATTTTCTTTAGAATTGACTGGTTGGATCTCCTTGCAGTCCAAAGGACTCTCAAGAGTTTTCTCCAGCACCACAGTTCAAAAGCATCAATTCTTCAGCGTTCAGCCTTCTTTATGGCCCAACTCTCATATCCATACATGACCACTGGAAAAACCATAGTTTTGACTAGACAGACCTTTGTTGGCAAAGTAATGTCTCTGCTTTTTAATACACTATCTAGGTTTGTCATAGCTTTTCTTCCAAGTGTCTTTTAATTTCATGGCTGCAGTCACCATCTGCAGTCATTTTGGAGCCCAAGAAAATAAAGTCTTGTCACTGTTTCCCCATTCAATAAGTAATCTAAAGGTAACATACAGATTACATATTGGATCTATGTGTATTAAGGAAGATAATACACACAGATTATACACAAGTTAAATATAATAATTTAATTTTCATTGTCAGTAGGGGAAAAATATTTAAGCATATTTCATTTTTCAAGAAAACAAGACTCGAGCTCCTTCTACTAAAACTAAGAAACTCTTCTCAAAAAAAAAAACAAAAAACAGTAAAAAAATTAAGCTTTTGCATGACTTTCTTTGTAACAAATCAAAAGGCAACTGTGATGTAAGGGGCAGTTTTCTATCTTCAAAGGTTAGGGTAAGAGTAATAATATTGATAACATGTATGAGCCAAGTACCAAGGTTGATAAATTTTGCATACTTCGTCACTAAATTCTTAGAATTCTTATTTTACACATGAGAAAACTAAGGACCAGGGATGTTAACCAATCTTTCCTTTGTCAATGGTAAGTTTTAACCCAGGAATAGAAACACAATTTCTTTAAAAATTAAAGCACATTTGCCAGTAATATACTTTGAATAATTTCTAGTGATACTGTCATCAGGCAAAAGTTCTAGGTATGACAGAACAAGATTATAAGTAAAGAAACTTGACAAGTTAATGTACGGTAAAAAAAAATAAAGAATGGAAGCTTCAGTCAGGAATCAGTCACTCAAATTCCTTTAGCATGAAGCCAAATGTGTATATGCATAATTACAAAAAAAATAATTTAATGATCAGTCCAGAGAATAGGTCTGCAGCCATTTTGCCTTCCTCTGGCTTCTTCCTGTTCCATCATTTCCCAGGTTTCCCAGTGGCTTTCAAAAGGCACATAATAGATACAAGGAGATGCTTAGAAAGTGTCTGAGAAACTGCTGTGGGAGAAGGTTCTGAAGGGAAGAGAGAAATTCCACCTCTTCAAATAGAGCTGCTCCATTTTTTAGCACTTTTATAAATGTGGCTTCCTACTAATTTTTAAAAATAGTTTTGTTGCTTAAAAAAAAAGGGTGGGGGGAACTACTGAACAATGGAATCCAGGAGGTTTCAGATTAATTTAGATCCATTTCTATGCTTGACCTCATAGGCTCAGTGGAAATTCCAGGAGGTCACAGTGGCTTGAGGGAAGGACGTCAACTAGTGTATAGTCATTTCATAAAGGCTTTCCTATTTTAAGGCATATTTTAAGAAATATGGCCTGTGAGGGCAGATGATAGGGCTTCAAAGCACTGTGGTACCTAAAGAAAGTGACTGACACTGACTGCTGCAACAAGTCAGCTGAGTGGAGCACCAGGACGTTCTGTCCTAAATTAGCCTTTCCAACCACCTCCACACTTTATAAAAAAAAAAAAAAAATGACAAATATCCCCAATGTTATCCTCAAAAGCAGAACTTTCTCACACATGCATTTTTAATACAGAAATCATTCAAAAATACAAGAAAAATTATGCCATTATTCACTGATTATTCACTGGAAAATGCTCATGCTATAATCTTATTTATCTTCTCATATTCTAGTGCATATTGATTTTTTTCATGTATTGGAAGGACACACTGCTTCTGAGAAAAGGCCAACTGAAGACATGGTTTTCCATTATGGACCTAAACATCATGTTCTGAATTCACTTACCTCAATGTATACAGTTAACTTAGTGATCTTTATGTATTTTTGAGTATATTATTCTCTTGAAACAAATATGAATTGTATACTTAGGCAACACATGTATTAAATTTAAATTTCCATATTGCTAATATCAAACCCATTTTCTTTAAACTTGACGATTAAAGCCTTTTAAACTCTGATTAAACTACTGTGAACCTTTATCATGTACTTTTTCTTATAGACTCAGGGATACATTGCACTATTCAAGGTTATTATGGCTCCTGGCTGGGCTGCAGGGACAAGTCATTCTGCCTGTGTTCCAGAGAGATGACATGAGTAAAAGGATATGAAACAAAGAGGTCTGTTAGTTAGCTGATGTATTTTTGCTTGTAAAATTACAGAGTTCTAGGATTATGACAATTACCTCATACCTTCATCTCTTTCCTCTTTCATTATTTTCATTTCCTTTCTACCTATTGGTAGCTATGTATTGTCTTGGAGAGCAAATAATCCTGGGATCTGTTGTGCTATAAAAGTTAGTAAAAGTTTCCTCTTTCATCATCCCATTGCTAGCATTTTCTAAGGCATACTGTCAGCAATTAATACATTTTTATTGAACTGGACAGACTCTGGTTCAGGAAAGACTGACAACCTAATGGTTTAGTATAAATCTAGCATAGGGTTCAAAATTAAAAAAAAAAATTCCTAAAACCTTTCTGAATCTATTTTCAATACATTAACAATCAGTGGTAGACTTAAATCATATATATATTTTTTTTTTGAGAATAGCTGCTCTACAAGTTTTAGTGAGGTCAAAGAGTAAGTTTCATAAAGAATTTTCATCACAAGTTGCCAGCTATTTAATATTTCAAGCATTTTTTAGAATGGATGTTGTATCAATCAATGTATATGCAATTTTATGGAGACAAAAAGAAGGTAAACTTGTGGGTGCCAGTATACTTGGAAATAAGAAACAAATTATTGCAATGCAATTATATTGAAATTGCTATATGAAGGGGTGCATATCCTATAGCAAATCAGGGGGATATGAAACAACAAAGTGAAGCAAAGGCAGTCAGATAAGTTCTTCCCAGAAGAGGCTAACCTTGAATGGAACTTAAGAGAAGTAGAAGCATATACAAAGTCATGACAACATTAAAATAAATAAATAAAAGTAACAAACTCAGGGAAGATCATAGAGATTGCCAGAAAGAACAGACATGCAGTAAATGATAAATGTTCAAATTTGGGGAAAACAAATGAGAATTCCAGAGAGTTTTGTAACATGTTTCTTGATAAGAAACCCTATGAAAATGGGTTCGAAAAATAATGAATCCAATGAAAATGACAAGCCCTATGAAATATACAAATATGATATTTGATAATGCTAAGTCATTCAACTAAGAAACAAAAATAACAATAGAGTTTTTCTTTGCTTTAAAAGATCTGCATTAAGAATGAGGGAGAAGGAAATGTCAACCCACTCCAGTACTCTTGCCTGGAAAATCCCATGGATGGAGGAGTCTGGTAGGCTACAGTCCATGGGGTTGCGAAGAGTTGGACATGACTCAGCAACTTCACTTTCATTTTTCACTTTCATTCATTGGAAAAGGAAATGGCAACCCACTCCAGTATTCTTGCCTGGAGAATCCCAGGGACAGAGGAGCCCTGTGGGCTGCTGTCTATGCGGTCGCACAGGGTCGGGCATGACTGAAGCAACTTAGCAGCAACAGCAGCATTAAGAATGAATAAATTCCCATTTAAATAATAATAAATGACAAGTATTTTTCAAAATGTACATTTAAATAGTTGTCTAGTATTCTGTTGTTCCATAAAATCCCATTTCATAGAAAAGAGAGATAAGAAAGCCTTCTTAAATGAGCAATTTAAAAAAAAATACAGGAAAACAATAGAATGAGAAAGACCAGAGATCTTTTCAAGAAAACTGGAGATATCAAGAGAGCATTTCATACAAGGATGGGCATGAAAAAGGATAGAATTTATAAAGGACATAACAGAAGCAGAAGAGATTAAGAAGATGTGGCAAGAATACACAGAAGAACATACCCAAAAAAAATCTTAATGACCAGGATAAGCACAATGTATGGTCACTCACTAGAGCCCAACAATCTGGCCTGTGAAGTCAAATGGGTGATAGGAAATATTATTATGAACAAAGCTAGTGGAGGTGATGGAATTCCAGCTGAGATATTTAAAATCCTAAAAGATTATGCTGTTATTAAAGTGCTGTACTCAATATGTCAGCAAAGTTGGAAAACTCAGCAGTGGCCACAGGACTGCAAAAGGTCAGTTTTCATTACAATCCCAAAAAAGGGCAATACCAAAGAATGTTCAAACTACCACACAATTGCACTCATTTCATATGCTAGCAAGGTAATGCTCAAAGTCCTTCAAGCTAGGTTTCAGCATTATGTGAACCAACAATTTCCCTCTGTACAAATGGGGTTTTGACAAGGCAGAGGAACCAGAGATCAAATTGTCAGCATCCGTTGGATCATGGAGAAAGCAAGGGAATTCCAGAAAAACAGCTACTTCTGCTTCATCAACTACTCTACAGCCTTTGACTATGTGGATCACAAGAAACTGTGGAACATTCTTATGGAGATGGGTGTACCAGACCACTTTATCTGTCTCATGAGAAACCTGTATGTGGGTCAAGAAGCAACAGTTAGAACCAGACATGGAAAAACTGATTGTCTAAAAATTGTGAAGGAGCACCAAAAGGCTGTTTACTGTGACCCTACTTATTTAACTTTTATGGAGTGTATATCATGCAAAATGTCAGGCTGGATGAATCACAAGTTGGATTCAAGATTGCTAGGAGAAACATCAACAATTTCAGATGATACCACTCTAATGACAGAAAGTGAAGAAGAACAAAAGAGTCTCTTGAAGAGAGTGCAAGAGGAGAGTGAAAAATCTGTCTTCAAATTTACCATCATCCCATCCCATCACTTCATGGTAAATAGATGGGGAAAAATAGAAACAGTGACAGGTTTTATTTTCTTTGGCTTCAAAATCACTGTGGACAGTGACTGCAGCTGTGAAATTCAAGGGCTCTTGCTCCTTGGAAGAAAAGCTATGACAAATCTAGATAGCATATTAAAAAGAAGAGATGGCACTTTGCCATCAAAGGTTTGTATAGTCAAACTATGGGTTTTCCAGTAGTCATGTGTGGATATGAGAGTTGTACCATAAAGAAGGCTGAGCACCGAATAATTGATGCTTTCAAACTGTGGTGCTGAAGAAGACTTTTGAGAGCCCCCGAACTGAAAAATCAAACCAGTCAATCCTGAAGGAAATCAACCCTGAACATTCATTGGAAGGACTGATAATTGAAACTGAAACTCTGATACTTTGGTCACCTGTTGTGAAGAGCTGACTCATAGGAAAGACCTGATGCTGGGAAAGACTGAAGGCAAATGGAGAAGGGGCGACAGAGGAAGAGATATTTAGACAGTATCACTGACTCAATGGACATAAATTTGAGCAAAGTGCAGGAGAGAGTGCAGGACAGAGCAACCTGGTGTACTGCAGTCCAGGCATGGCAAAGAGTTTGACGTAAGTTAGTGAATGGCACCCTACTCCAATACTCTTACCTGGAAAATCCCATGGATGGAGGAGCTTGGTGGGCTACAGTCCATGGGGTCACTAAGAATTGGACACAACTGAGTGACTTCACTTTCACTTTTCACTTTCATGCTTTGGAGAAGGACATGGCAACCCACTCCAGTGTTCTTGCCTTGAGAATCCCAGGGACGGGGGAGCCTGGTGGGCTGCCATCTATGGGGTCGCACAGAGTCAGACACGACTGAAGCGACTTAGCAGCAGCAGCAGTGACTAAACAACAATATTTCACTGTACTGTATTTGGCAGTTCTTGCTGATATGTTACTTAGGTTATTTTTTTAACTTCTTGATTTCAAGTATAACTGAGAAAATTAGATCAAGGATTATTTCTTTAGGACAAATTTTCACAAAAGGAATTACTAGATATTGTAGTTTTTAAATATCTGCTATTCACTAACAAATTACTCCAAAGAAAGATCATACCAATTTATATTCAATCACCTTTATCTCTTGCTATACTTAAAACCCCCAAGTTGTATCATTAATGGATGCTAAAGCTAGTGGGTTAACCTTTCATAAGAAATAGTATTGTGGGATGGATGTTGGGGTGGGAGGGAGGCTCAAAAGGGAGGGGATATGTGTATACGTATGGTTGATTCATTCACATTCTATAGCAGAAACCAACACAACATTGTAAGGCAGTTATCTTCCAATAAAAATTAAACTAAAAAAAAGGAATGAGGTTTTACAAATCTTGAAATATCTTCCTACAAATGTAAATTAGAAGCCAAAAGAAATGATTTTAATATAGAAAAATTTAGCAGATATCACTTCAATCAAGTAATTGAAATTAGCATCATCAGTAATGGATAGAACTACAAGATTCACTAGAAAGAACTCAGCCTCGCTTTCATGGTACTCCTGCCAGAATATACACATACCCTGTTATAAGCATGAGGAAACATGGTACTAACCTAAATCAAGGGACACTCGAGGAAACAAACTAGTCTAAAAGGTTCAAAGGCAAGATCAAGACAGATGAAGGAGAGGAGAGAACGAGGGAGACAGATGGAGAGAGACAAGAGAGAGAAAGAATGATGAAGTAAGTGAAGTAAAATTCCATAACTGCTGATTACAGGTAAGGGGTATTTGGGAGTTACTGTTACAACTGCAACTTTTCTATAAATCCCAAATTATATCAAAATTAAAAGGTTACAAAAAATCATCAATGTGATAGAAAGAAACCACAACTTAAAAAGTAAAAGAAAAAAACTGGTCAAACATGTATATTATAAGTAATCCTCACCTTGCATGGTATCATGAAATGACAATGTAAATTTGTGAACTGAAAGTACATAAAGAGAATTTAATAACCAATGTAAATCAACTGTGATCATTCAATAAGCTTTATAAATTTCTGTCAAAACATTAGAATCTCTATTAATGTCAATTACAAATGCACAGGGAAATTTTAAAAATCTGATATTTATTTTATGCACTATAATTTCAAACATTAGAGATTTTGATAATTAAAGTGTTTTTTGTAAAACTTATCAAGAGCAGTTTGAGGAGCATTTCCCTTTGTATGACTTGGAAAAATTGTCTTATTCCTTCAAAAGTTTGGATCAGCTCCAACATTATATTCTTTGCATTTTCAGGGCCATGAAATACCTCCAAAAGATTCTGTAATGTGAAGCTTTTGCTGGTGTCACTTCCTCTGGGTCACCATCGTCATTTCCTCAAGACCACTTTCCTCATTTATGTTGACAGTTTCACGTTCATTACAGTCAAGTGGCTGCATATCTAGTCTTTCCAGTACTGTTAATGTCAATATTGCCATAGTCGACTATTTCTTCTGTAACTCTACTTACAAATTTCATTTCCACTATTATTTTGTTTCTTTGTTGCACTTTGTTTTTATTGGCCAATTCCCACTTTTGATTACTAATTTTTGTAAAATGTCAATTGGGTTTATTACTGGAAGAAAAGGAGGCAATACAACTATATGTTTTGCTCTCTGTATATGCACTAAATAGGAGATGCACAGTGACCAATCACTGACAGGCTTTGAATAAACTGATAGAATGGGTCACTGATCATGATTTGGGTATGTTATAATTTGTGAACTGAAGAGGTAGCAGAGAGATGTGTGCTTTATGCATTTACTAACAGTTATTACACTGTGGTAATAGAAATCTGAACACTGTTACTAAACGACTGGTATTACTTAACTAAACCACAGTAACTGAAATTTGTACAATTGAAGAACCATACAAAACAAGACCATCCCGTATTTTCTTTTGTGTTGCTAATGGAAAAACTACTTTAATCTTGATAATAATGAATTTTTTAGGTAGATAAGTGTATTCAGAAAATTCTCTGATACAACATGCTTGAATTCTCATCAATTCACTGTGGCTACTATGAATTTCCAGAAACTGAATTATGGGTCAGAAAACCAGGATTTTACTTTTAGCTCTACTACCAATGCATCACATTATGGTGATAAATCATGTTAATCCCTTTGAACTCCTGGGTCATCTATACAAACGAAAATTGGAATGAGTTTTTTTTCTAAGAGAGTTCTACTGTATTCCTATTTTCCTGGAACAGTTATTTAAAGGAATCCTTCCACTCTAAAAATTGTCCCAATTGGGAGAATCAATTATATAGCCTGCCTCCCATCCAATCTTTTTTTTTTTTTTCTAATTTTATTTTATTTTTAAACTTTACATAATTGTATTAGTTTTGCCAAATATCAAAATGAATCCGCCACAGGTATACATGTGTTCCCCATCCCGAACCCTCCTCCCTCCTCCCTCCCCATACCATCCCTCTGGGCCGTCCATCCAATCTTTTCTGTCTCTATGACAAACAGAAATACTATTTGTGACACAGTAGCATTGCAAAGTTGTAATTGTTATTTACAACTACAAAAACATTAAAAACAAGACCAACTTCAAACATGACTTTTAAATATATTCCATGGTGTTAAACTGTATTCCTTGAATTTTCTGCATCTTATATATTTTTGCAAATGGTACCAAATTCTTACAGATACTGCAACCTTTTATTACTTCTCAATACAAAATTTTACCACTAAAAAGAACTCTAAGTAATTCATCTGACGTTGCTAAGCATATTACATCCTGTTGACCTGCACTAAGTAACTGAGCCAGCAAGCAGTAAAAGCCCACATATAAGTGACGTAAGTCGGGACTTCTGTACTTTCCTGGTTGTCCCTCTGACAGGTCTGAATTGATGTTGAATTATATACTTTAATAATATTTATGTGGTTTAACATTTTTATGTGGTTCAGAACAAGGGAACAACAAATAATGTTTAGGTGAAACAGGCTTAGTTTTACTTTATATATCAGAACTGCTCCAGCATTTTCATTATAATTATCTGCAACATTTACTTACCTCAGACAGTAGAGTTGATAGAGCAAGGCAGTAATAATCTTCCTACAGACCTGCCAAGTTTCTAAATGCAAGTGCTGAGCACAAATACCCCCAACATATCTTAATATTCACTCTAAGCTATACTCAGGCAGAGAAATAGTGTATGAAATTTGATGACAATAAATCCTGAATTTAAGCAAGATATGCATTATTTTTTCTTTACTTAAAAGTTGAAAAAAAAGAAACATCAGAATGTTTTATCTGTTACTTAAATCTAATGTTTTAATATATTTGATACCAGATGTAATCTTTCTCATCTTTCTAATCAGATGCATATTTAAAAATTTGAAGTTGAAGTTCAAAATCAATACCATATTTTCCATTGTAATCTTTGCCTCTTGATATATAGCACATTTGCTTATTTATAAGATTATTTGTAGAAAGATTTAAAACTTTAAAGTCTTACTTAATTTGATATTTAACGTATCAGCTTTACTTTAGAAAGTTATACTGTTACATGGACATTAACATGTCCTGGAATTTCTAGGTTATATATGACACAACATATAATACCATAATTTAATGCCTTATAACTAAGTTCTAGGACCAAATTTTATATAGAGTACACAAATTATATAAAAATGACCCATGTTATAGTAGATATGGTTTTCTTCAAATATATCCTTTAGTAACAAATTTTAGCCAAAGTTCTTTAATAGAGCATAATACAATACATTATAGAACACGCAATCTTGAACTATTCATTCAGCCATTTTCAAAAACGTTCATCTTTAAATATTTGAAATGATCAAATGTTTTACAGCATTTCAGTATTTTTAAACAGTGGTTCTTACATAACACTAAATATTCAGGTTCCTTACCTCTGTTCCAACCAAATAACTTTGTTCTGACTCTCAACTTCCAAGTGTAAAATGGAGGTATCATTACATTATTTCCAAGGTTTCCATCTTCTGTAATTCCATAAGAGATTTAATAATAGCATTCCCAAATCCCAGGTACTGAGACATTTTTTATGATTATTTTGTGCAATATTCAATTTTTTAATTTATCCATTCATTTAAAACTTTATTCTCTTTTTATTTTTGTGCTTTACAACGTTGTGTTGGTTTTTGCCATACAACAATGTATTCAGCCATAAGTATGCATATGTCCCCTCCTCTTAAATGTCCCTCACTCCCCGCAACCCCATCCCATCCCATCCCTCTAGATTGTCACAGAGTACCAGGTTGAGCTCCCTGTTATACAGCAACTTCCCACTTTCTATTTACATGTGGTAATATATACATTTTACATATGGTAATATATATGTTTCAGTGCTACTCTCTGAATTCGTCCCACCCTCTCTTTCCCTTGCTGTGTCCACAAGTCTGTTCTCTATGTCTGTGTCTCTAATATTACATACAATGCTTTCCAGCTGCAAAATCTAAGCATATCACACAAAAGTCCAAAACCAATTTAATGAATAATTTTATTGTGTTTATATTTAGTCCAATGTGACATATTTTTAAAATGTGGAACTTCTTAAAATATGTCTATTATCCAAAAATAAGTAAAAGCTTGCTTTATATCAAATAAAGATGATAGAAAGAAAGGGCCTATATTAAGAGTGTGCTGTGTTCTAAACTGTTCTTGACATATTGAGCTTAGGCATCATCTTTAGCAAAGTCATTTATGAGTAACTAAATAAAAAGTTAAAGTGCTTTTTAGAGTTTTAAGAACTGTTCAAATCCAGACCTAAATGACTGCTACAGTTAACTATTGTCCTAGACTCTAATTTTTGCCAAAGATAAAATACCTACTATAATTCTGGCATATTTATTTTTTCAAACATCAAATATACAAACACATCCGCATCTATTGGGAAGATCAGTTCAGTCACTCAGTATGTCCAACTCTTTATGACCCCATGGACTGCAGCATGACAGGCTTGCCTGTCCATCACCAGCTCCCAGAGTTTGCACAAACTCATGTCTATTGAGTTGGTGATGCCATCCAGCCATCTCATCCTCTGTCGTCCCCTTCTCCTCCTGCCTTTAATCTTTCCCAGCATCAGTGTCTTTTCCAATGAGTCAGTTCTTCCCATCAGTTGGCCAAAGTACGGAGTTTCAGCTTCAGCATCAGTCCTTCCAATGAATATTCAGGACTGATTTCCTTTAAGATGGACTGGTTGGATCTCCTTGCAGTCCAAGGGACTCTCAAGAATCGTCTCCAACATCACAGTTCAAAAACATCAATTCTTCGGCGCTCCATTTTCTTTATAGTCCAACTTTCACATCCATACATGACTACTGGAAAAAAACATAGCTTTGACTAGATGGTTGATATTTCTCCCAGGAATCTTGATTCTAGCTTTTGATTCATCCAGCCCCGCATTTTTCGTGATGTACTCTGCATAAAAGTTAAATAAGCAGGGTGACAATATACAGCCTTGACATACTCCATTCCCAAATTTGAACCAGTCTGTTGTTCCATATCCAGTTCTAAGTGTTGCTTCTTGTCCTTCATACAGACTTCTCAGGAGACAGGTAAGGTGGTCCGGTATTCCCTTCTCTTTAAGAATTTCCCATGGTTTGCTGTGATCCACGCAGTCAAACACATTAGCTTGTTGTAAAACGTATCTTTGTAACTTATTTTATACCAATTGTTTGCACTTTTTATCCTCCCCTCCACTCCTATATTTCCCGTCCCCCCCATTACTTCTCCCTACACGTAACCACTAGTGTGTTCTCTATATGCATCAGTTCTCTTCTTTTTTGTTATGTTCACTAGTTTGTTGTATTTTTTAGAGTCCACATGTAAGTGATATCATACAGTATTTGCCTTTCTCTGTCTGATTTATTTCATTTAGTGTATTGCCCTCCAAGTCCATTCTTGTCTCTGCAAATGGCAAAATTCTATTCTTTTTTAAGACTGAGAAGGATTCATTGTACCCATACATATCACATCTTTAGCCATTCTTCTGTTGATGGACACTTAATTTGCTTTCATATCTTGACAACTGTAAATAATACTGCTATGAGCAGTATATATTTTTTTCAAATTATCTTTTTATTTATATTTAAATATATACCCGGGAGTGAAATCACTGTGTCATGTGGTATTTTTAATTTCAGCTTTTTTAGAAGCTGCCATACTATTGGATATTTTTCACAGTGATTGCACCGATTTACATTCCCATCAACAGTACAGGTTTCCTTTTCTCCACATACCCATCAGCATTTATTATCTGTGCTGTCTTCGATGATAACCATTCTGACAGGTATGAAGTGACAGCTCATCGTGGTTTTGATCTGCATTCCCCTGACGATTAGAAATGTTGAGCACCTTTTCATGTGCCTGTTGGCATCTTCATTTCCCTTGGAAAAATGTCAGTTTGGCTCTTCTGCCCATTTTTAAAGTTAAATTGTTTGCTTGTTTGTTTATGTTGATTTTTATGAGCTGTTTACATATGTCAGATAGGAATCATTTATTGATCATATCATTTACAAATATTTGCTCCCATTCAATAGTTGTCTTTTAATTTTGTCAATTGTTTCCTTTCTGTAGAAAATTTTTAAGTTCAATTAGGCTTCATTTGTTTATTTTTGCTTTTATTTCCTATACATTAGGAGATAGATCAACAAAACATTGGCACAATGTATGTCAGAGCGTTCTGTCTGTGTTTCCCTCCAGGAGTTTTATAGTATTGTTCTTATATGTAGGTCATTTTGAGTTTATTTTTGTGTATGGTGTTAGAGAATATTCTAATGTTATTCTTTTACATGTAGCTGCCTTATGTTCCCAGCACCACTTATTGAAGAGACTATCTTTTATTCATTTTATACCCTTGCATCCTTAATGATCCCTTTCTAGTAATCCACTAAGTATCTTTATGTTAACTAAGAACTGAAATGAAAGAGACATCTAAAAATTTAATGCAGATACATGTAATTATTACAGAGAAATCTTGGTACAAAGTATTGTACTTTATTAAACAAGAAAACTCTGCATGTACCAAAAATGTGAATAATTTATTTGAAATTTTAAAAATGAACAGAAGTAAATGAGACTGAAATGAAACACAAAGAACATAATCTTCTGCATTGTTGAAGTTTTTCATTCTAATTATATCTAGAATATCCAACAGAAAGAACCTAATTTTATCCGGTTAAAAATTCTAAAGTGATTTCAAAATTTATTTTTGTTTTTTACAAGGATAAGAAATCATCTAATGACTGACTAATTACATTGTTTTTTTTCATTAGGCATATATTAACAGGAACTACCCTAGGATATGGCTGAAACTTCTAGAAATTAATCACTCTACCTTTTATCTTTTCATAAAGAATCTGAGGTAAGTAAGTATGTGAGA
The DNA here is from genome assembly GCF_032452875.1 of Bos javanicus. Classification (NCBI taxonomy): domain Eukaryota; kingdom Metazoa; phylum Chordata; class Mammalia; order Artiodactyla; family Bovidae; genus Bos; species Bos javanicus. The sequence continues at coordinate 41,527,771 of NC_083870.1, forward strand.
TATAAGAAAATGACTTAGTATATCAATTCTACATAATGAAAATAAAATTTGAGGAAGAGTAATAAATCTGGAGTAGCTCTGAGTTACAAACTTATCCTTTGTCTGAGAGAGCATGTTTGTCAGATCTTGTCACAGCTGGTTCCCTCCACACATCACTCTCTGGGATCTGAATATACCTGTCAGGAATGAGAAATTTTTAGAAGTGATGGGAGTGACTGTGCTGCTTCTTCATGGGTTTAGGAGTAAACAATTAATAGTAAGAAGGCACCCTTGTTAGCCCATATACACTACTATAGTTTCCCCAAATATATTAGACTGTACTAGTTGTCCATAATATAATGTGTAGCACAAAAATTAAAAAAAAAAACTATTTAAATAGGGTCTGCTTTAGAATTTCTAGAGGTAATAAACTCAATAAGGCAACAATCAGATCAGATCAGTTGTTCAGTCGTGTCCGACTCTTTGCGACCCCAGGAATCAATTGTGTGTCTATTACATATTAGTAAATGTGAAATATTTAAAATGTTTTCTTTAATATAGGTAAATATTTTATTCCCCCATTAAAGATGAGGAAAATGATGCTCAAAGTGTTTGTGACTTGTTTAAAGCCAGAGGCTGCACAAGAGACAAAACCCAGTACTTGGATTCTGATAGCACTTCAAATTCTAGGCTCAAAGAACTCCAGGATCATTCTGCAGCAGTAGTCAAGGGACAGAATAAGAACATCTTAAGATTTTTAACACCTAAAATGTTTACTGTTTTTGTAAATCTTTTCAAAGTAGTAATAGGCAACAAAGCTATAGTAGTTTTCTATTGTCTCTGTACGAAATTCATTCAAATGTAATGGCTTAAAACACACAAATTTATTATCTTATAATAAGATAGGTCAGAATTTCGATGTAGCTAAATTCAAAGTGTTAGCCAGGTTCCCCACATTGTTTCAAGCAGTTAACAAGAATCAATTTATTTAGTTCATGTCCTCCTTTCACACACACACACACACACACACACACACACAGGCCTCATAGTTTCCCGATACCTATTTCAAAGAAAATAAAACCAAGGCAAAGTGTGGTTAGTAGCTTCTCTAAGGTCATTTAGTTAATGTGTTAGAGATGGGATAATAATAATTAGCAATAAAATATTTGAAAGGAGGGCTAATATATGTTCTAATTATCTGAGATTTTAAGAAAATTTGCTGAGCAAATATATAGGCAACCCACTCCAGTACTCTTGCCCGGAAAATCCCATGGACGGAGAAGCCTGGTAGGTTACGTAGTCCATAGGGTTGCAAAGAGTCAGACACGACTGAGCGACTTCATTCACTTTATAGTTGAGAAGACAGACACCTAGGAGGGAAAAATAAGTTGTTTCCCCTAAATGGGAAAATAATTTGAAAAAGAATGGACACTTGTATGGATATAACTGAATCACTTTGCATGTATACAGTCTCGAAATAACCTTTCCCAATTTGGAAGCATTCTGTTGTTCCATGTCTGGTTCTAACTGTAGCTTCTTGAACTGCATACAGGTTTAGCAAGAGGCAGTTGAGATGTTCTGGTATTCCCATGTCTTTGAGAATTTTCCACAATTTGTTGTGATCCACACAGTCAAAGCCTAATGTAGTCAATGAAGCAGAAGTAGATGTTTTTCTGGAATTCTCTTGCCTTTTCTATGATCCAACAGATATTGGTAATTTAACATCTGGTTCCTCTGCCTTTTCTAAACCCAGCTCACACATCTGGAAGTTCTTGGTTCATGTACTGTTGAAGCCTAGCTTGGAGACTTGAGAATTACTTTGCTAGCATATGAAACAAGTGCAATTGTACTGCAATTGGCACTCAAGGTTATTGCCTTTCTTTGGGATTGGAATGAAAATTGACCTTTTCCAGTCTGTGGCCACTGCTGAGTTTTCCAAATTCGTTGCCATATTGAATGCAGCACTTTCACAGTATCATCTTTTGGGATTTGAAATAGTTTAGCTGGAATTCCATCACCTCCACTAGCTTTGTTCATAGTGATGCTTCCTAAGGCCCACTTGACTTCACATCCCAGGATATCTGGTTCTAGGTGAGTGATCAAACCATCATTGTTATCTGAGTCATTAAGATCTTTTTTGTATAGTTCTTCTGTGCATTCTTGCCACCTCTTCTTAGTATTATCTGCTTCTGTCCTTCATTTCTGTCCTTTAGTGTACCAATCTTTGCATGAAATGTTCTGTCAGTGTCTCTAATTTTCTTGAAGAAATCACTAGTCTTCCCTGTTCTATTGTTTTCCTCTATTTCTTTGCATTGATCACTTAGGCTTTCTTTTCTCTCCTTGCCATTCTTTGGAACTCTCCATTCAAATGGTATATCTATACTATTCCCCTTTGCCTTACACTTCTCTTCTTTTCTCAACTATTTGTAAGGCCTCCTCAGACAACCAATTTGCCCTTTTGCATTTCTTTTTCTTGAGGATGGTTTTGATCACCTCTTATTATACAAGGTTATGAACCTCCATCCATAGTTCTTCAGCCACATATACTCTCAGTTTTTGCTGCCCGTATAGAGCTTCTCTGTCTTTGGATGCAAAGAATGAAATCAGTCTGATTTCAGTATTGATCAGCTGGTGATTTCCATGTATAGAATCAACTCTTGTGTCGTTGGAAGAGGGTGTTTGCTATGACCAGTGCATTCTGTTGGCAAAACTCTGTTAACTTTGCCCTGCTTCATTTTATACTCCAAGGCCAAACTTGCCTCTTACTCCAGGTATCTCTTGACTTCCTTCTTTTGCATTCCAGTCTCCTAGGATGAAAAGGACATCTTTTTTTGGTGTTAGGTCTAGAAAATCTTGTAGGTCCTCATAAAACCATTCAACTTCAGCTTATTCAGCATTAGTGGTTAGGACATAGACTTGGATTACTCTGATATTGAATGGTTTCCCTCAGAAACAGAGAAACAGAGATCATTCTGTCATTTTTGAGACTGCACCCAAGTACAGCATTTTGGACTCTTGTTGACTATGAGGGCTACTCCATATCTTCTAATAGATTCTTGCCCACAGTAGTAGATATAATGGTCATCTGAACTAAATTCACCCATTTCAGTCAATTTTAGTTCACTGATTCATAAAATGTCAATGTTCACTCTTGCCATCTATTGTCTGACCACTTCCAATTTACCTTGATTCATGGACCTAACATTCCAGGTTCTTATGCAATATTGTTCTTTACAGCATCGGACTTTACTTTCACCACCAGACACATTCACAACTGGGCATTATTTCCACTTTGGCTCAGCCTCTTCATTTCTTCTGGAGCTATTTTTCCATTCTTCTCTAGTAGCATATCAGGGACCTACCCCCCTGGGGAGTTCATCTTTCAGTGTCATATCTTTTTGCCTTTTCATACTGTCCATTTCAATATAGTCAATGAAAAGAGAATGATAGTTGCCAAGTAGAAAAGTGTGTTCCTCCCCAAGCTAACAATAATATGAAATATATTAAAAAAAAAAGAAAGATCCTCTAGAGAGGCATCTAGATAGAATACTAGGATTGGACAAAATGGCAGAAAATTTCTTCTTAGAATTCACAAAGACATCTCTGATGGTAAAGTTAAAAGGGACAGCTGACTTTTCTCTATCTAAATTTACAGGAGTTGTAATCCAAAAGGGAGAAATTTCAAAGGAGTTTTCCAGAGCACTTTCTACTTTCAATCAGGACTTTATCTGTATAACATTCTCCTCTACTCATTGTCACCAATAACCTCCATGTTACTCAATCTAATATTCAATTATTCATCTTCTCAGCATCATTTGAATAAATTAATCATAATCACTCTTGTTGGAAACATTTCCTTCACTTGACTTCTGAGATATTAAACTTTTCTGCTTTTCTTACTATCACAGCTCTCTCTTCCCTGGTGGCTCAGAGGGTAAAGCGTCTGCCTGCAACGCGGGAGACCCAGATTCAATCCCTGGGTTGGGAAGATCCCCTGGAGAAGGATGGCACCCCACTCCAGTACTCTTGCCTGGAAAATCCCGTGGACAGAAAAGCCTTGTAGACTACAGTCCATGGGATCGAAATGAGTCAGACATGACTGAACGACTTCACTTTCACTTTTCACTTTCTTCTTTAAACATTTTCCTTTTCAAAACCACAATCATCTGCTGGGTGAATAAACCCATCTTGTGACTTTAAATATCAAATAAATGATCATGACTTTAAGATTTGTATCTACATGAAACCCTCATGCTCAATCCCAGACTTGTATATCTGACAGCCTCCAGGACAACTTCATTGGAAGTCTAGTGGCCTTCACACTTATGACATGCAAAACCAATTGACTGTCCTGCAGACACCTATTTTTACCTGAGTGTGTTTCTATTTTTAGTAAATAGTCCCAACTTTAACACAAATTACTTAAGAAAAAATTTTGGATCTTCATTGACTCCTCATTTTTTCACATCCCCACACAATAAATTAGAGTGTCCTTTTATCTCTATTTAAATTTAACTACTCAGAATTGACAATTTCTCATTGTTCTATTACTATCTCACTCAATCAATAGACGTAAGTAACTCATATGTACCAATACATATTTAAAAAATCAGATTGCACTCAATAATTAATATAAGACAAATATAACAAAGACTACACAAAGAAAACATACATAACTAAGAAATTCATATTATTCTTAAAAAAGGATCATTAGGACAAGAGCTAAGACATAAAACAAAGGAAAGTTTTATTTTGTATTGCTGTCATTTACTTTTATACACAAAGTTTTGATACATGCAATTTTTGAACTTTAGTTGATAATTATAAATTGTAGTTAATCATGTAATATTGTCTATAAACATTTGAAAGTTCATTTTTAAACTATATGTTTAGATTGCTTTATACTGACATATGTAGATGAAATTTGTTTACTTAAACTTCTGCACTAAAGTTGATTATGCAATTGGATACCTAGTTGAATTGAATGATTAAATCAAATATCACCTATTTTCCCTACAAAATGACATTTACTTGTCTCTGTTTTTCTACTCTGGGACAAAGACTTATAGAAGTTACCTTATTTCACCCATCACCCTGGCCATAAGTGTAAGAGTTTCTATCATAAATAAACAGACTTTCTGTGTTACTGGGTATATAAGCTTCAATTATACTAGCGATGATCCAATTAATTTCTGATATGGTTGTGACAATTGATCAGATCAGATTAGTCACTCAGTCGTGTCTGACTCTTTGGAACCCCATGAACTGCAGCACGCCAGGCCTCCCCGTCCATCACCAACTCCTGGAGTTCACCCAGACTCACGGCCATCGAGTCAGTGATGCCATCCAGCCATCTCATCATCTGTCGTCCCCTTCTCCTCTTGCCCCCAATCCCTCCCAGCATCAGAGTCTTTTCCAATGAGTCAACAACTCTTCGCATCAGGTGGCCAAAGTACTGGAGTTTCAGCTTTAGCATCATTCCTTCCAAAGAAATCCCAGGATTGATCTCCTTTAGAAAGGACTGGTTGGATCTCCTTACAGTCCAAGGGACTCTCAAGAGTCTTCTCCAACACCACAGTTCAAAAGCATCAATTCTTCGGCGCTCAGCCTTCTTCACAGTCCAACTCTCACATCCATACATGACCACAGGAAAAACCATAGCCTTGACTAGACGAACCTTTGTTGGCAAAGTAATGTCTCTGCTTTTGAATATGCTCTCTAGGTTGGTCATAACTTTCCTTCCAAGGAGTAAGCGTCTTTTAATTTTATGGCTGCAGTCACCATCTGCAGTGATTTTGGAGCCCAGAAAAATAAAGTCTGACACTGTTTCCACTGTTTTCCCATCTATTTCCCATGAAGTGATGGGACCGGATACCATGATCTTCATTTTCTGAATGTTGAGCTTTAAGCCAACTTTTTCACTCTCCATTTTCACTTTCATCAAGAGGCTTTTGAGTTCCTCTTCACTTTCTGCCATAAGGGTGGTATCATCTGCATATCTGAGGTTATTGATATTTCTCCCAGCAATCTCGATTCCAGCTTGTGTTTCTTCCAGTCCAGCGTTTCTCATGACGTACTCTGCATATAAGTTAAATAAGCAGGGTGACAATATACAGCCTTGACGTACTCCTTTTCCTATTTGGAACCAGTCTGTTGTTCCATGTCCAGTTCTAACTATTGCTTCCTGACCTGCATACAAATTTCTCAAGAGGCAGATCAGGTGGTCTGTTATTCCCATCTCTTGAAGAATTTTCCACAGGTTATTGTGATCCATATAGTCAAAGGCTTTGGCATAGTCAATAAAGCAGAAATAGATGTTTTTCTGGAACTCTCTTGCTTTTTCCATGATCCAGCAGATGTTGGCAATTTGATTTCTGGTTCCTCTGCCTTTTCTAAAACCAGCTTGAACATCAGGAAGTTCATGGTTCACATATTGCTGACAATTGATACCCTAACAATGCACTGGAGTTCTGTTCTCACTTGAAGCCAACACTTGATGTCATCAGGCTTAATAATTTCTGGAAATCTGAAGACTGGGAAATAGTGTCCCACTACTTTGATATGCATCCCACCAACTAGTAAGAAGATTAGCTTTTCCAATTTTTGTTTTTCTTTTCATTTCTGTTCTTATGCATTTATATTTTAAAAGAAATCCTTCCTTAATCCAATATAAAAAACATATTATCTGAATGATAATGACACATTCCTACATGTTTGCTTGTGCTTTGATATGAAATAAATTAAAATACAGAATAACCTTAAAAATCATTTACTCTGAACTTCAATCATCTGTAAAATGGGGATAATAAGGATTGTTGTGACAAATGTGTGCCTTACCATATTTACCTCAGCTTCTGACTTTATAATTTACTCATGTTCATTCATGTAGTCCTAGTATGTTTTTAACTGCTGAAAAATATTTTATTGGAGGAATATCTGTGATGCATTTCTTCCTTCTGTACTAGAAGAGGAGAAATCAGAGAAATTTTTAAGTAGTATTTGACCTGAATTTTGAAGAATACATTGGTTTTTACAGAGATGCTAGAGAAAAAATGACTATGCTCCTGAAAACCATTTTCCTTCATCTAGGGCATTTCAATGTCAATAGAATTGCTCTTACAAAAATAATTAATCTTTTAATCTTGAGGTTATTTTTAAATTTCTGGTCTATTCAATGTTATAAATGATTATAACAATTATTAAACTAAGGAAAAAATATTTGCATTTTAATGCCTTTGCTGTGTGGAAAATGAATTTTAATGAAACAATCAAGGGATGCTCCAATGACTAAGGTTTCTGCCACTTTAGGTTGATTGAAAGCAGTTTTTGTGTAAAGGGTGTTCCAGAGCATTCTCTTTAGAATAATACAGTATGCTTAGAAAACTAAATTCTGCATGCTTTTCCGAAAAAAAAAAAAAATGTTATTTCAGAAACACTTTCTTATCTTTTGTTGCTCTAAACATAATTGATCTTTTTGCTTTTTTTGGACTGGTATTTTTAAATCACATTTCCTATGCAAAAATGTTTTCCTTTAGAGAATACAGCAAGTTTTTATTTATTTGACTATGTTTGAAGTCAAGCAAATTTGATAACATTAGAAATTATGTAAAATTATCCATAATCATAGGTAAAGCTATTGATTTCAACATGTAAAAACATGCTTTTGAATTCTTGCTATTATTAATGTATGTCACCTCTGTCCTACACACCACAAAGATAATTCTCCATATATATTCAGATTTAGTTCATGTTCAAGTATTCTTAAATACAATTCCTTGTATATATGAATTCTAGATATTCTTTTCTTTGAGATGTGGCTTTATTATTAATATATTAATTCTTACTCAAAGAATTTTGAGAAAATATACAACTCTTCCAGAGAAAAAGATGAGAAATGTAAAAAAAAAAAAAAATAGCTTTTTTCATTTAAATTTCTTGAATTAAACACTTAATTTTTTGTTGTATTTTTAAACAATATTTCTTTATTTATCAAACGAGCCATATGGAATCACTCTAGGTTTGGAAGATGATGTTTCATGAGGTTATACTGGATAGATAAGTATTCCTAATCAGAATATTTTCCATTTGATAAGAAAGATGCTTTAACTTTTTTGCTTTGCTCTTAGTCTCTTAGATTGCTTTACCTCATTAATTAATGAGAGAACCAAAAATATGTTGTGACCAGTTCAAGCATTTAAGAAGATAGGATATTCAAAGGCAGTAAAAAGGAAAATGTTAGGATAGGATTGCAGAGCTACATATCAACATGTTTAAAGCACAACAGGCCATAAATATTTGAAGTTACCTGTAACACTGGACAGAAATTGTGTGCATCCCTACTGGACAAAATTCTGTAAATTAACAAGGAACTCCATTAGCCCATTTACATTTAAGGTAATTACTGATAAGTATGATCTTGTTACCACTTACTATGTTGCTTTGTGTTTGTTTTTATAGGCTTTTTCTGTTTCCTGTCTAGAGGAGTTCCTTTAGCATTTGTTAAAGAGCTAGTTTGGTAGTGCTGAATTCTCTACGCTTTTGCTTGCCTGTAAAGCTGTTAATTTCTCCTTGGAATCTGAATGAGATCCTTGCTGCATACGGTAATCTTGGGGGTAGATTTTCCCTTTCATCACTTTAAGTATATCCTGCTATTCCCTTCTGGCCCGCAGAGTTTCTGTTGAACCATCAACTGTTTGCCTTATGGGAATCCCCTTGTATGCTATTTGTTGCTTTTACCTTGCTGTTTTTAATATTTATCATTTGTATTTAATGTTTGTTAGTTTGATTAATATATGTATTGGCATGTTTCTCCTTAGGTTCATCCTGTATGGGACTCTAAATGCTCCAACCAAAAGACATAGATTGGTTGAATGTATACAAAAATTAGACCCCTATATATATCGTCTGCAAAAACCCCCTTCAAGCCTAGGGACACACATGGACTGAAAGAGAGGAGCTGGAAAGATATCCTGTGTAAATGGAGAAAAGAAAGCGGGAGCAGCAAGACTCACATCAGATGAAATAGACTTTAAAATAAACACTATTGTAAAAGACAAAGGAGGACACTACGTAACAATCAAAGGATAAATCCAAGAAGAAGATATAACAATTATAAAAATATATGTACCTAATATAGGAGCACCTCAATACATAAGGCTAATGATAACAACTAGTAAAGGAGAAATTGACAGTAACACAATAATAGTAGGATCCCTGGTGGTTCAGATGGTAAAGAATTCATCTGCAATGCGGGAGACCTGGGTCCAATCCCTGGGTTGGGAAGAGATCCCTTGGAGGAGGGCACTGCAACCCGCTCCAGTATTCTTGCCTGGAGAATCCCCAAGGATAGAGGAACCTGGCTGAGGTTGCAAAGAGTCGGACATGACTGAACAGCTAAGCACACAACACAACATTAATACCTTATTCACACCAAATGACAGATCATCCAGACATAAAATTAATAAGAAAACACAGGATTTAAGTGATACATTGGACCAGTTGGACCTAGTTGATATCTACAGGACATTTCATCCAAAAACAATATATTTCACTTTTTTCTCAAGTGCACATGGAACATTCTCCAGGACAGATCACATCCTGGGCCACAAATCAGGTCTTGGTAAATTAAAGGGGGAATAAAAAAACACTGAAATCATGTCAAGCATCTTTTCTGATCCCAACAATCTAAGATTATTTGTCAACTACAGTAAAAATTATAAAAAACACAAACACATGGAAGCTAAACAACATGCTTCTAAATAAACAACAGATCACCGAAGAAAACAAAAAGGAAATCAAAATAGAAACAAATGACAACGAAAATATGGCAACTCAAAATCTACGGGTTGCAGTAAAAATAGTGCTGAAAGGGAATTTCATAGCAATACAAGCCTACCTCAAGAAATAAGAGAGACATCAAATAAACACCTAATATTACAAGTAAAGCAACTGGAAAAAGAACAACAACAACAACAACAAAAACCAGAGTTAGTAGAAGGAAAGAAATCATAAAGATTAGAGAAGAAACAAATGAAAAAGAAATAAAAGAAACTATAGCAACAACAACAAAACAAAAGTTGGTTTTCTGAGAAGATAAGCACAACTGACAAACCTTTAGCCAATTAGAAATGGAAAAGAGGAAACAATACAGAAATACAAAGGATCATAAGAGAATACTGTAAGCAACTATTGGAGAAGATAATGGCTACCACTCCAGTATCCTTGCCTGGAGAATCCCATGGACAGAGGAGCCTGGTGGGCTTTAGTCCCTGGGGTTGCAAAGAGTCAGACACGACTGAGCGACTAAGCACATGAGCAATTATATGCCAATAAAATGGAAAAATTGGAAGAAAGGGACACATTCTTACAAAAGTATAACCTTCCAAAACTGAGCCAGGAAGAAATAAGAAAAGGACAGATCAATCACAAGAATGAAAATCAAAACCATAATCAAAAAACTTCCAACAAACAAAAGTCCAGGACCAGATGGCTTCACCGGTAAATTTTACTAAAAGTTTAGAGAAGAGCTAACACCTATCTTGCTCACACTCTTTCAGAAAATTGCAGATGAAGGAAAACTCCCAAACTCATACTATGAGGCCACCATCACCATGACACCAATACCAGACAAAGATGCCACCAAAAAAAAAAAAAAAAAATTACAGGCCAGTACCACTGATGAACATAGATGCAGAAATCCTCAACAAAATTCTAGCAAACCGAACCCAGTAACAAATTTAAAAGACCATACATCATGATCAAGTTGGCTTTATCCCAGGAATGCAAAGATTCCTCAATATACACAAATCAATCAATATGATACACCATATTAACAAGTTGAAAGATAAAAACCATATGATCATCTCAATAAACGCAGAGAAAGCCTTCAACAAAATTCAACACCCATTTATGATGAAAACTCTCCAGAAAGCAGGCATAGAAGGAATAAACTTCAATATAGTGAAGACCATATACAACGAACCCCCAGAAAACATTCTTCTCAATGGTGAACAACTGAAAGCATTTCCTCTAAAATCAGAAACAAGACAAGGGTGCCCACTCTCACCACTATTATTCAGCAAAGAACTCTATTACATATGGGATGTTTGATCAGTAGTAACAAAGAAATTAATTTAGTATTAACACAATCCCTAGACAATCCTTGTTACAGTTGTTGTCCCATAAGATATTGAAGGCATGCTATATTTTTTTTCCTTATTTCCAAATTGAGGCTTTTTTTCCTTGTTTTTCCAAATTGAGGCACCTTTAGTGCCTAATACATTTGCAAAATTTAGAGCTTAGCTTAAAATTGATGGCATTTTTATTTTTTCTCTCCCATACTTACTCTCTTATTTTCTCAAAGAACAGACACTGTTCCAAACAATGAATAAAAAAGAACTGCCATTTTCTCCCTACTTTTTTTTTAATTTCAGAAATTAACTTAGAGCATTTTTCTAGTTCAGGAACCCCAATCCTTTATTTTACTTTATTATTCTAAAATTTGTCTGTGATAATTTCACAGCAGCACAGATTATCTTATTGATCATACACCATCAAGCTAAAAGTTTTGTGTTTGATTTTTTATTTGATTTGGTTTAATCTAATTGTCATTTTAACTGGAGAGTAATAACATAACAATTAGAGAACCTATCTTATCCCTCACCTATGAAGTTGAATTTGCTGGCAGATCTTTAAAAAAAGTTTCTGCTTGGGTTGAACCTGATGGAATTACATTTGCAGTCATTAATAAAGGACCATCATGTTGGAACCTCTTTAAAAATTGGAGGCTGTGCTTCAAAAATAAATGATAAACTTTTTCTTTCTTTCTACCTGTTTGTGGTCAAAAATTATAAAGCAGTGTCTGCACTATCTCCTACCTACACACTTTCTCATGTCTGTCCATTAAGAAGATCTCAGAATTTTTCCCTTATTTCATAAAAAAGAAAGATTCATGGTAACATGATGACTTAACTAAAAATAATTTAATGTGCTGGATTAAGATGGCTTGAAAGGAGAATGGAAGAGTTATCTGGCAATTTATCAAGATGCTTTATCTTTAAGACACTACTCACATAAACACAGCTCATAAATCTGAAAGTCTGACTATTTTAGCAGTGGTTGGAACATTTTTACCAAAGAAAATTCAATTAATAAGAAAGAGATCTTTAATAATAGAATTACAATATTCCTGAGCTTTTTCTCTTGCTGCTGCTGCTGCTAAGTCACATCAATTGTGTCCGACTCTGTGTGACCCCATAGACGGCAACCCACCAGGCTCCTCTGGCCCTGGGATTCTCCAGGCAAGAACACTGGAGTGGGTTGCCATTTCCTTCTCCAATCATGAAAGTGAAAAGTGAAAGTGAATTCGCTCAGTCGTGTCCAACTCTTAGCAACCCCATGGACTGCAGCCCATCAGGCTCCTCCATCCATCGGATTTTCCAGGTGAGAGTACTGGCATGGGGTGCCATTGCCTTCTCCGAGCTTTTTCTCTTAGGTAACCCTATGTTACTTTATTTTGGGGGGCTCCAAAATCACTGAAGATGGTGACTGCAGCCATTAAATTAAAAGACATTTACTCCTTGGAAGGAAAGTTATGACCAACCTAGACAGCATACTAAAAAGCAGATTAAAAGCTTCTGCACATCAAAGGAAACTATTAGCAAGGTGAAAAGACAGCCTTCAGAATGGGAGAAAATAATAGCAAATGAAGCAACTGACAAACAACTAATCTTAAAAATATACAAGCAACTCCTACAGCTCAACTCCAGAAAAATAAATGACCCAATCAAAAAATGGGCCAAAGAACTAAATAGACATTTCTCCAAAGAAGACATACAGATGGCTAACAAACACATGAAAAGATGCTCAACATCACTCATTATCAGAGAAATGCAAATCAAAACCACTATGAGGTACCATTTCACACCACTCAGAATGGCTGCGATCCAAAAGTCTACAAATAATAAATGCTGGAGAGGGTGTGGAGAAAAGGGAACCCTCTTACACTGTTGGTGGGAATGCAAACTAGTACAGCCACTATGGAGAACAGTGTGGAGATTCCTTAAAAAACTGGAAATAGAACTGCCTTATGATCCAGCAATCCCACTGCTGGGCATACACACTGAGGAAACCAGAAGGGAAAGAGACACATGTACCCCAATGTTCATTGCAGCACTGTTTATAATAGCCAGGACATGGAAGCAACCTAGATGTCCATCAGCAGATGAATGGATAAGAAAGCAGTGGTACATATACACAATGGAGTATTACTCAGCCATTAAAAAGAAAACATTTGAATCAGTTCTAATGAGGTGGATGAAACTGGAGCCTATTATACAGAGTGAAGTAAGCCAGAAGGAAAAACATCAATACAGTATACTAACGCACATATATGGAATTTAGAAAGATGGTAACAATAACCCGGTGTACTAGACAGCAAAAGAGACACTGATGTATAGAACAGTCTTATGGACTCTGTGGGAGAGGGAGAGGGTGGGAAGATTTGGGAGAATGACATTGAAACACATAAAATATCATGTAAGAAACGAGATGCCAGTCCAGGTTTGATGCACGATACTGGATGCTTGGGGCTAGTGCACTGGGACAACCCAGAGGGATGGTATGGGGAGGGAGGAGGGAGGAGGGTCCAGGATGGGGAACACATGTATACCTATGGCGGAAATTTTATTAAATTTATTATAAAAAAAAAGAAATAAACTAAATCACCCCAATAAATCATTGTCACAGACAAAAATAAATAAATAAATAAAATAAAAAGCAGAGACATTACTTTGCCAACAAAGGTTCATCTAGTCAAGGCTATGGCTTTTCCAGTGGTCATGTATGGATGTGAGAGTTGGACTATAAAGAAAGCTGAGCACCAAAGAATTGATGCTTTTGAACTGTGGTGTTGGAGAAGACTCTTGAGAGTCCCTTGGACTGCAAGGAGATCCAACCAGTCCATCCTAAAGGAGATCAGTCCTGAGTGTTCATCAGAAGGACTAATATTGAAGCTGAAATTCCAATACTTTGGCCACCTGATGCAAAGAGCTGACTCATTTGAAAAGATCCTAATGCTGGGAAAGATTGAGGGTAGGAGGAGAAGGGGACAACAGAGGATGAGATAGTTGGATGGTATCATTGACTCAATGGACATGAGTTTGGGTAAACTTTGGCAGTTGTTGATGGACAGGAAGGCCTGGTGTGCTGCAGTCCATGGGGTCACAAAGAGTTGGACACGACTGAGTGACTGAACTGAACTGAACTGATCTTTATGTGGGTTATATGCATATATTTATTGAATGTGTATAAAGAGAACAAGAAGAATTCTCTTCAAGTAGCCTTCACGGTATTTTAAAACAAAATTAACTTCAGTAGAGAGACGAACAATAAATACAAAAATAGTTTTACACTTGTCTGGTGACATATCTTTAATATAAATAACACTGTTGAGTGCTGTTACTCATTATATGAATATAAATTGAATTTTCATAGCCATTGCAAATGATCTCATTTTAAGAGTCTCAGGTTTTTGAGGCACCAAGTGGATAATAACCAGATTCATACTGACTGCTTTATTATAATAAATGAACTGGTTTAATCTAAAAGCATACATTCAATACATATCCAAAATTTGACCTGCTATGATTTGACAGTATAATCATACAAAGTTGGTGTATACTGCACTCCTTTGAAGATAAATATAAATATTTTCTTTGAACCGAAATCATAAAACTTCATACAATAGTAAATATTTAATCAACACATTTAAAAGTGTGTTCTCAGGGCCATTAGTGCCCTTTATTAATGGGGAGGTCTTTACAACACTGTCTGAGAAGAACCATGTAATGGTGCACAGAGATAAACATTCTCTAACAAATACAATTAATGCACTTGATACTATTAGAGCTGGAGGAAATAATTTTCCAAAATATGTCGCTATTGACCTAAATCCACATATACCTAAATAATGAAGCTAAAAATGGTTCCATTATTGCTAACATTACATGTGTCCAGGATCACATGCTTTCAAAACCATTCTGACATTTCTACAGAAGTAATGCAATAGAATATCATTTATAATCATGCCAGAGACCATCATGGCACACCTCTGTTATACAAAGTTATACATATAAAACATGATATAGAAAGAAAAAGACAACATAGACTTGAAAATCAATTCTGAAATTCAATAATCCAGAAATGTCTCTTTATAATACTATAAGAAAGTATAAGTTTTTTTAATGACAATTCTGTTGGAAGACAGAACAAACACTTGTCATATGGTTGCTGGTCTATTTTAATAAAATGACTTCTTAAAATAATAAAATTAATACTATTGTCAGTATTTCTTGTGTTACACAAAAGGGAGTAGGGCTTAGAGCAATTCATAAATTATAGTCCCAACATCTACCAGTTCCAGTTAGAAACATTACAGTTTACAGCTTCTAAGGTTGACAACATGAGGGAAAAATATCAATAAATATTCCCATGAAGAATATGTTGGATTTATCACAAAAAATAAAAATAAGACAGAAGAGACTATTCATCTAAAATAGAATGCTTTTATACACAAACAAAACCCTTGAGTCAGGTTGTAGAAAAGTTTGCTGGTGTAGAAACGTCTTTAAGACATTGTTCTCTGCTCCTATCTCCATCTTTCGCGTAGGTCAGGCATTCAAGAAGAGTGTTGAATAATGAATGAAGCTTGCTCCAGCAAAGATAAACCAATTCTTAGTCTAAAGGAAGCATTTACAATAATAGTGCACCTGGGGTGCCATCTCTGCAGGCGTTCTACAAAGAGGAAGCTGGCATAGGTTTGTTCCTTAAAATCTACTCACTGTCAATGGCGCTGAAATGTTCCAAGGGCAAATCACTAGGAAAAATACATGTAACAAAAGGGTCCAGAGTGCTTCTTTTTGATTGTATGATTTGCATTCTGTTGTGTCTCCCCTATTTTATACTGATTTTAATTTACTTTGCTCTTAATTTATTTCACACAACCAATCCAGTTTAATTGCAGTTCTGAAAGATGCTTCCTTTTAATGATTTTCTTTGCATATTTTACTCCTTTCAATTACAGTTACCTGAGGAATCATACTAGAACAAGGACGATTATAGCCCTTGGTTGAGATGATGTTCAGTTTCAACAGTGGAAGAAATGTGCAGAGTTCCTTCTTGTTTTTAAGCTGATAGTATTTTGAGAGCAAAAGAAATATTAGCCAAGACAAGCAATGAAAATTTTATATAATTTAAGAGCACAATGCCTTCTCTACAGAATTACTATGGTTTGCAGCAAATTCCACATCGAATATGAAATATAAAAGTAGAGCCGTCTATTATTTTGTACTAATATACCCACACTGCTTCCAAATAGAATATATATTAATTCAGACATCTGACATTGCTTGACATCAACACAGCATGACCTAGCTTCTGAGTTCCTTGCTTCTGTTTCTTTTAACCAAAATAAAAATATATTTTCTGTATTTTCTCAGATGTTAATAACAGGGAATTTGAGAGCAAAAGATGCCCTTACTTCCAAGTGGTTAATTAGCTTACACAGATTTCTAGTGGGCCCAGTTACTATTTTGCAACACTTTAATCATAATGCTTAAAAGCTAAACATATTTTCTACAGTTGTTGTTTCTATATTACCTACAAGTTTTCTACATATTTAAGAAGAGAATTTTCAGATTTTAACCAACTCAAGGAAATAGACAATAAGATCATATATGATACAAAGATAACATCTTTCAAAACCATGATTTCATTTGCTTCATTTAGAAATTCTCTCAGCGCAGGTAAAAAATATCTGTCATGCCTATGTATATTTTAAGTGTCCCATAAAAATACATCATTTGAAAATGCCTTCCAAAACTTAACTATTGGAAAAATTTTAGATATATACCTTACTGTGTATAGTAAGATAGGTAATTTCTAGTACAATTGAGACTAAAATATTTATAAGTATAGAAGGAGTTAAGAGTCCTTAATACAGAAAACCTTACTTCATTTTTTTAATTAATTTATTTTTTATCGAAGGATAATTGCATCACAGAATTTTGCTGTTTTCTGTCAAACCTCAACATGAATCAGCCATAGGTATATATATACACTCCTTTTTGAAACTCCATTCACATCTCCCTCCCCATCCTACCCCTCTAGGTTGATACAGAGCCCCTGTTTGAGTTTCCTGAGAATTTAAACAGACACAGAAAATAGACTTATGGACATGGGGAGAGGGAAAGAGAGGGTGAGATATATGGAAAGAGTAACATAGATAGCCAATGGGAATTTGCTGTAAACTGTACTTCTTGACATAGTATAATGTGCAAAACATGACCAAGCTTAAAGATACTTCTATTTCCAAGATCAGAGTGTAATTTGTAGAGAATCTGAGCACAAAATCCACATTTTTCTCCAAAGTATGGTGTGACCATATATTGCAACATTCAATAGTAAAGTGAACTCTAAATAACAAAGTACTAGCACCGTTTTCACTAAAATCTGGATATGCAAATCACTGTTCTCATCTGGGTTATGTTATGTAATTCTTTATTTTGTTTTTCAGAAGCTTCATGTCACTCAGTGTTTTAGCAGAAATAGAATGCTTTGCTCCAAGCTAGTCAGTCATAGAACTGAGACAAGCTGATGCTCAATATGACAGACATATGCACCTGTAATTTATTTAGGGCTTTGTTGATCAGACATGAGCTCCTGAGAAGGGACTGACATTTGATGAGTGAACTGGTGACAGGACAAAAAGTGTTTTCTGCAGTTTAGCTTTTGTCATTTGGAATACGATGAAATAAATTTGTGCCCAAGATTTGTAAAATCAGAAAACATGTCTGTGAACTAGTTTTTAAATAAACATAAGGATATGTTTCTGAAATTTTTTAATGCAAAGCTTATTTCTATTCACAAACAAAGTCTCTTTAAATGCTTTTACCTGATGTGCCAGCAAAAACAAGACCAGGAGCTGACTGTGGCTCAGATCATAAACACTTTATTGCCATATTCAGGCTTAAATTGAAGAAAGTAGGGAAAACCACTAGACCATTCAGGTATGACCTAAATCAAATTCCTTACGATTATACAGTGGAAGTGATAAATAGATTTAAGGGCCTAGATCTGTTAGACAGAGTGCTTGATGAACTATGGATGGAGGTTCATGACAATGTACAGGAGACAGGAATCAAGACCATCCCCAAGGAAAAAAAAATGCAAAAAAGCAAAATGGCTGTCTGAGGAGGTCTTACAAATAGCTGTGAAAAGAAGAGAAGTGAGAAAAGCAAAGGAGAAAAAGAAAGATATACTGGTTTGAATGCCGAGTTCCAAAGAATAGCAAGGAGAGAGAGATAAGAAAGCCTTCCTCAGTGATCAGTGCAAAGAAATAGAGTAAAACAATAGCATGGGAAAGACTAGAGATCTCTTCAAGAAAATTAGAAATACCACAGGAACATTTCATGAAAAGATGGGCTCAATAAAGGACAGAAATGGTATGGACCTAACAGAAGCAGAAGATATTAAGAAGAGGTGGCAAGAATACACAGGAGAACTGTACAAAAAAAGAGCTTCACAACCAAGATAATCACGATGGTGTGATCACTCACCTAGAGCCAGACATCCTGGAATGTAAAGTCAAGAAGGCCTTAGAAAGCATCACTACGAACAAAGCTAGCTGAGGTGATGGAATTCCAGTTGAGTTATTTCAAATCCTAAAAGATGATGCTGTGAAAGTGCCGCCCTCAATATGCCAGCAAATTTGGAAACTCAGCAGTGGCCACAGGACTGGAAAAGGTCCGTTTTCATTCCAATCCCCAAGAAAGGCAATGCCAAAGAGTGCTCAAACTATCACACAGATGCACTCATCTCACACACTAGTAAAGAAATACTCAAAATTCTCCAAGCCAGGCTTCAATAATACATGAGAAATCCCAGATGTTCAAGCTGGTTTTAGAAAAGGCAGACGAACCAGAGATCAAATTACCAACGTCTGCTGGATCATCGAAAAAGCAAGAGAGTTCCAAAAAACATCTATTTCTGCTTTATTGACTATGCCAAAGCCTTTGACTGTGTGGATCACAACAAACTGTGGAAAATTCTTTAAGAGATGGGAATACCAGACCACCTGATCTGCCTCCTGAGAAACCTATATGCAAGTCAGGAAGCAACAGTTAAAACTTGACATGGAACAACAGACTGGTTCCAGATAGGAAAAGGAGTATGTCAAGGCTGTATATTGACACCCTGCTTACTTAACTTATATGCAGAGTACATCATCAGAAACGCTGGGCTGGAAGAAGCACAAGCTGGAATCAAGATTGCCAGGAGAAATGTCAATAACCTCAGATATGCAGATGACACCACCCTTATGGCAGAAAGTGAAGAAGAACTAAAGAGCCTCTTGATGAAAGTGAAAGAGGAGAGAAAAAAATGTTGGCTTAAAGCTCAACATTCAGAATACTAAGGTCATGGCATTCGGTCCCATCACTTCATGGCAAATCGATGGGGATACAGTGGAAACAGTGGCTGACTTATTTTGGGGGGGGGCTCCAAAATCACTGCAGATGGTGATTGCCACCATGAAATTAAAAGACACTTACTCCTTGGAAGGAAGCTTATGACCAACCTAAACAGCATATTGAAAAGCAGAGATATTACTTTGCCAACAAAGGTCCATCTAGTCAAGGCTATGGCTTTTCTAGTGGTCATGTATGGATGTGAGAGTTGGACTATAAAGAAAGCTGAGCATGGAAGAATTGATGCTTTTGAACTGTGGTGTTGGAGAAGACTCTTGAGAGTCCCTTGGACTGCAAGGAGATCCAACCAGTCCATCCTAAAGGAGATCAGTCCTGGGTGTTCATTGGAAGGACTGAAGTTGAAGCTGGAACTCTGATACTTTGGCCACCTGATGTGAAGACCTGACTCATTGGAGAAGACCTTGATTCTGGGAAAGATTGAGGGCAGGAGGAGAAGGGGATGACAGAGGATGAGATGTTTAGATGGCATCATTGGCTCAATAGACATGAGTTAGATTAAACTCCACAGTTGGTGATGGACCAGGAGGCCTGGCGTGCTGCAGTCCATGGGGTCGCAAAGAATCGAACATGACTGAGCAAGTGGACTGAACTAAACTGGTTTGCCAGCATAGACCTTTTTCGTTGGTTTATAATTCCTCAGATATTGTATATGTTAAAACACTGAACTGTTATTATGTAAATAAACTACTATAAAGCACAATAAATAACACTAAATTGAAATGATGAAAATATACTTTTTGTGCATAATTGAAGTGAGAAAGTTGTTTAACTTTAGAGAGAAATGTCAAGATAGCACTATTATTCTGGCTAAAAAATGTTAGCAGAAAGAATAAGTAATAGGGATAGACTTAAAAAAAAAACCAACCTCCTATTTCTCTGCCGTTTAGTTGTGTCTTAAATGGGGGAGAGAGAGCTATAGCAAATATAAGAATGAGTTTCATGGCAATGGGCTTCCATTGTGGTTTAGCTGGTAAAGAGTCAACCTGCAATGTGGGAGACCTGGGTTCAATCCTTGGGTTGGGAAGTTCCCCTGGAGAAGGGAAAGGCTACCCACTCCAGTATTCTGGCCTGGAGAATTCCATGGACTGTATAGTTCATGGGGTCGCAAAGAGCTGGACACGGCTGAACAATGATCCTTTCATGGCAATATGTGAGATTATTAACAGATCAGTGACCTCTTTGACCTAGTTGACAATAATATTTTAAATGACCATCCTGATAAAAGATTTCTTGACTGTGGAAAAGTTAATATAATTTATTTAAGCAAAAAAGTGAAAAGTGGAAGTGTTAGTCACTCAGTTATGTCTGATTCTTTGTGACTCCATAGACTGTAGTCTTCCAGGTTCCTCTGTCCATGGAATTCTCCAGCAAGAATACTGGAGTGGGTTGCCATTTCCTTCTCCAGGGGATCTTCCTGACCCAGGGATCAAACCTGGGTCTCCCGCATTGCAGGCAAATTCTTTACCATATGAGCCACTAAGGAAGCCTCAAGAAAGAGTGTGGCATGGGCAAAAAGTCACTTGGTTCAAGTAGAGAATCCTGTTTTTTGTTACTACTGCAGCCATCTGCTGAATGATCAATCTTTCGATATTCTCGCTCAGTCCGATTTTACAATGCTTACTCTGGCAGGAGGATATGCAAGCTTTCTTTTGCCTGTTTTTATGAATACTTTAATTGGCATTTCCCATAGACCACAGATTAAATATGAGAATAGTTCTTAATTTAGCTTTTGGATTATCATAAATGTGGACCAAATATTTTCATTGGGTAGAGAAGGCCCAGCATAAGTGGAAATATAAACAGTCAAAATCTTTATGTATAATAAGCTACATGACTTAAATAGATCTTTAATATCTTTTGTTATAAATCTCATAAAAACAAAAAGGTTTTCAATCATAGAAATGTAATGAGTTAAAAGGTAACCATGGGAGTTCTTCTCCTACCATGGACAAATAACTGCTAAAAGAACAACTATGCAGCAAATAATAACTATAAATCATGGAAAATATTTAGAAAAAAATTCCCAAAAGCCACAACAGCTACTTGAATGCAACAGAGGGTAAATAAATACAGTCAGAATTGAAGAGAGGCTGAGATTGATGATAATAGAGCTTGAGAATTTCACATTTTTTATCACATTTAGCCAAATGTCCCACCACCTCACACCCCCAAAGTCTGAACCATGTGGGTTGGCTAAAACTTTGATGGAAAACACAAAGTCACACTGTCTTGCAAATTAAAGGATAGTGTTCAAGCCACTATGGCCACTAGAAGGTAAAGATGCAAATTCTTGAAAAGAAGATGCCAGAAAAAGAAAGCTCCAATTAGGGCAATAGCTAAACATCTGATCAATCTTTGCACCAGATAAGCACCGGGAATACTCCAAGCAGACAACTCAATCAAAGAATGTAGTTTGGTTTATAGAAGATAAATGCTATTTTAAAAATTACTCTTTGGCTGAGCCTAACTTACTTCACTCTTGTTCACTCTTGAGTATATTGTCACCCTGCTTATTTAACTTATATGCAGAGCACATAATGAGAAATGCTGGACTGTATGAAGCACAAGCTGGAATCAAGATTGCTGGGAGAAATATCAATAACCTCAGATATGCAGATGACACCACCCTTATGGCAGAAAGCAAAGAAGAACTAAAGGGCCTCTTGAAAGTGAAAAGGAGAGTGAAAAAGTTGGCTTCAAACTCAATATTCAAAAACCTAAGATCATGGCATCTGGTCTCATTACTTCATGGTAAATACATGGGTAAACAGTTAAAAGTGACAGACTTTATTTTTTTGGGCTCCAAAATCACTGCAGATGGTGACTGTAGCCATGAAATTAAAAGATGCTTACTCCTTGGAAGGCAAGTTATGACCAACCTAGACAGCTTATTGAAAAGCAGAGACATTACTTTGCCAACAAAGATCCATCTAGTCTAAGCTATGGTTTTTCCAGTAGTCATATATGGACGTGAGAGTTGGACTATAAAGAAAGCTGAGCACTGAAGAATTGATGCTTTTGAACTGTGGTGTTGGAGAAGACGCTTGAGAGTCCCTTGGACTGCAAGGAGATTCAACCAGTCAATCCTAAAGGAAATCAATCCTGAATATTCATGGAATGACTGATAGTGATTCTGAAGCTCCAATTCTTTGGCCATCTGATGTGAAGAACTGATTCACTGGAAAATACCTTGATGCTGGCAAAGATTGAAGGCAGGAGGAGAAGGGGACAACACAGGATGAGATGGTTGGATGGCTTCACCGACTCAGTGGACATGAGTTTGAGTGGACTGTGGGAGTTGGTGATGGACAGGGAGGCCTGATGTGCTGTAGTCCATGGGGTCGCAAAGAGTTGTACATGACTGAGTGACTGAACTGAACTGAGCTTAATTCATACTTCCTACAAGCCAGAATTCAAAATGTCCAAGGCAAAATCCACAGTTACATACCACAGAAAGAAGAAAATATGACCCATTTCTTAAGAGAAAAATAAACAAAAAACAATGCAATAGAGACCAATGCCAGATGAAAAAAAATTAGGTTTATAGAGAAAACATTTTAAAATACAAATTAAAACTGCTCAAGAAGGATGAACTGATATATTAGAAGAGAAATGAGATGGAAAGATATGCAATACACAGGTATGGCAAAAATGTTAACTGTAGAATTAAGAACAAGTACTTGTCAAAATCTTTCACATTTCTATGTCTTTAATTTTTTTCATAACATAAAGATGAAAATGAATAAATGCTTTATAAAAATGAAAAGTACTATAAGACAAGAGAAATGGTATTTAAGTATTACTTAAAGTATATTTTACAAAATTTGCCGTATGCATATAAATGTCTCTGCTCAATTGGCCTAGTCAATTCTATGAGATAATGTTGAGCAGGAAATATAGGTAAAATAACTAAACGTACACTTATATGTGAAAACTGAGTAGAAAAAAAAGAAGAGCTTAGTGGCTGAGTGAATGTGAATAAGCTTTGATGGCTAAAAAAATTATTTTTTACACAGTAGTTAGTCTTTTCCTTACTAACATTATTCAAGTCATTTTTTTCTGAGCTTACATTTCTTCAATATAAGACATAGTTAATTTTACATATCTCCTAGGATTATTGTATGAACAAATGAGAGAATCTATTTTGGAAACATAACAACTTTGAAGTAAACACAAAAAGATATCATTATGGAAACAATGATACGTGACCTATTTCAAGGGGTCTCAAAGCCCAGTAACCTATGTATATTCCTGTCTCATTCCCTTTGATTAGTTATTAGTAATACTAAATTCCTAGTTGCTATGAAGATAAAATAAGATAAAGTCTCTGAGTACAGTTTATACATTTTATAGTGTTAGAATAATGTTATTAACTAATATAACTATTATTTTCTTATTTTATTAAGATTAAGTATTTTGATCACTATTTAACAGAACATAATAAAAGTACATATATATCATATATTTTAGGGGCTTCCCAGGTGGCGATAGTGGTAAAGACCCCACCTGCCAATGCAAGTAGACTTAATAGAGGAGGGTTCGATCCCTGGGTTGGGAAGATTCCCAGGAAGAGGGCATGGCAACCCACTCTAGTATTCTTGCCTGGAGAACTCTATGGACAGAGAAGCGTGGCAGGCTGCAGTCCATAGGGTTGCACAGAGTCGGACATGACGGAAACGACTTAGCACACATGCACGTAAACATTTTATAATTATGTACATATCAGTTCAGTTCAGTTCAGTCGCTCAGTCATGTCCAACTCCTTGCGATCCCATGAAGTGCAGCACGCCAGGCCTCCCTGTCCATCACCAACTCCTGGAGTTTACCCAAATTCATGTCCATCAAGTGGGTGAAGGCATCAAGCCATCTCATCCTCTGTCGTCCCCTTCTCCTCCTGCCCCCAATCTCTCCCAGCATCAGGGTCTTTTCTAGTGAGTCACCTCTTCACATGAGGTGGCCAAAGTATTGGAATTTCAGCTTCAACATCAGTCCTTCCAATGAACACCCAGGACTGCTCTCCTTTAGGATGGACTGGTTGGATCTCCTTGCAGTCCAAGGGACTCTCAAGAGTCTTCTCCAACACCACAGTTCAAAAGCATCAATTCTTCGGTGCTCAGCCTTCTTCACAGTCCAACTCTCACATCCATACATGACCACAGGAAAAACCATAGCCTTGACTAGATGGACCTTTGTTGGCAAATAATGTCTCTGCTTTTTATTTTTATTTTATTTTTTTTTTAAACTTTACAATATTGTATTAGTTTTGCCAAATATCAAAATGAATCTGCCACAGGTATACCTGTGTTCCCCATCCTGAACCTTCCTCCCTCCTCCCTCCCCATACCCTCCCTCTGGGTCGTCCCAGTGCACCAGCCCCAAGCATCCAGTATCGTGCATCAAACCTGGACTGGCGACTTGTTTCATACATGATATTATACATGTTTCAATGCCTTTCTCCCAAATCTCCCCACCCTCTCCCTCTCCCACAGAGTCCATAAGACTGTTCTACACATCAGTGTCTCTTTTGCTGTCTCGTACACAGGGTTATTGTTACCATCTTTCTAAATTCCATATATATGCGTTAGTATACTGTATTGGTGTTTTTCCTTCTGGCTTACTTCACTCTGTATAATAGGCTCCAGTTTCATCCACCTCATTAGAACTGATTCAAATGTATTCTTTTTAATGGCTGAGTAATACTCCATTGTGTATATGTACCACAGCTTTCTTATCCATTCATCTGCTGATGGCCACCTAGGTTGCTTCCATGTCCTGGCTATTATAAACAGTACTGCGATGAACACTGGGGTACACGTGTCTCTGCTTTTTAATATGCTGTCTAGATTGGTCATAACTTTCCTTCCAAGGAGTAAGTGTCTTAAATTCATGGCTACAATCACCATCTGCAGTGATTTTGGAGCCCAAAACAATAAAGTCTTGCACTGTTTCCACTGTTTCCCCATCTATCTGCCATGAAGTGATGGGACCAGATGCCATGATCTTCGTTTTCTGAATGTTGAGCTTTAAGCCAACATTTTTGCTCTCTTCTTTCACTTTCATCAAGAGGCTTTTTAGTTCTTCTTCACTTTCTGCCATAACGGTGGTGTCATCTTCATATCTGAGGTTATTGATATTTCTCCCAGCAATCTTGATTCCAGCTTGTGCTTCCTCCAGTCCAGTGTTTCTCATGATGTACTCTGCATATAAGTTAAATAAGCAGGGTGACAATATACAGCCTTGACGTACTCCTTTTCCTATTTGGAACCAGTCTGTTGTTCCATGTCCAGTTCTAACTGTTGCTTCCTGACCTGCATACAGATTTCTCAAGAGGCAGATCAGGTGGTCTGGTATTCCCATCTCTTACAGAATTTCCCACAGTTTATTGTGATCCACACAGTCAAAGGCTTTGGCATAGTCAATAAAGCAGAAATAGGTGTTTTCTGGAACTCTCTTGCTTCTTTGATGATCCAGCAGATGTTGGCAATTTGATCTCTCGTTCCTCTGCCTTTACCAAAACCAGGTTGAACATCAGGAAGTTCACGGTTCACTTATTGTTGAAGCCTGGCTTGGAGAATTTTGAGCATTAGTTTACTAGCGTGTAAGATGAGTGCAATTGTGCAGTAGTTTGAGCACCTTACAGCTCTTGTGCATGTGAACAATAGCTTCAATAGGCCAAGGGCAGTTGCATGTGCAAATTTCTAAAGCACACCGAAACGGTGACAGTTGGGCAGTACTGAAATGAAGTGCCCAAGAGGAGCACTGTCTAATATATTGGTTTAATA
This sequence comes from Bos javanicus, assembly GCF_032452875.1. Classification (NCBI taxonomy): domain Eukaryota; kingdom Metazoa; phylum Chordata; class Mammalia; order Artiodactyla; family Bovidae; genus Bos; species Bos javanicus. The sequence goes on from NC_083870.1 coordinate 41,554,076, forward strand.
AATGTTTAATGAAAGCATGCACTCTGGCAGGTTTATCACTATTAGGAACTGGAGACAGAGCAATGAACAATGGACAAAAATCACTAACCATATGGAACTTTACATTCTAAAGGGTTACATGATTTGCAATGAATCAAACTCAGAAATCAAGACTTAAATAAAAGGCAAGTGAGTAACATAGGAAACATTGGATGCAAATCAAGAATGAGGGTAAACCTATATCACTATATGTAATTGAGTTCACAACTGCTAGAAGGGGTTGTTCCATCCCATGGGTCCTCCTAAAAAGCTCTATGAAGTTCATTCAAAACAATCCGTTAAGGAGATAACAATGAGGAAGACATTTTTCCAAGGGTTCCCATGGCCTGTTGACCATAAGTTTACTCCCCACAGCAGTAACTCCCCCACACTACCAAAATGTGCATGTTTACACCAAGAAATTCCCTGTAGCATCCACACTGTGGCCACCACTACCTGTGGTCTCTGCGTGTGACATCGGTAAAGAACAAGAAGCTAAGTAACTGATTTGAGATGCTCTCAGAGTATGTGTGTATGGAAGAAAAGCTATGACAAACCTGCTGCTGCTGCTAAGTCGCTTCAGTTGTGTCCGACTCTGTGTGACCCCATAGACAAACCTAGAGAGCATATTAAAAAGCAGAGGCATTACTTTACCAAAAAAGGTCTGTATAGTCAAAGCTATGATTTTTCCAGTAGTCATGTATAGATATTAGAGTTGGACCAGAAAGAAGGCTGAAAACTGAAGAATTGATGCTTTCAAACTATGGTGTTGGAGAAGTCTTTTCAGAGTCTCTTGGACTACAAGGAGATCAAACCAGTCAATCCTAAAGGAAATCTTGACTATTCATTGGAAGGACTGATGCTGTAGCTGAAGCTCCATTACTTTGGCCCCCTGATGCGAAGAGCTGACTCATTTGAAAAGATCCTGATGCTGGGAAAGATAGAGAACAGCAGGAGAAAGGGACAACAGGAGACAAGACGGTTGGATGGCATCACTGACTCAATGCACATGAGTTTGAGCAAGCTTCAGGAGATAGTGATGAACAGGGAGGCCTGGAGTGCTGCAATCTAATGGGGTCACAAAGAGACACAATTGAGCAACTGAACAATAACAACAGAGTATGTATAGACTGGCTTCACAACAGCCATGGCTGGAAGTGAACAAATGAAGACAATTAGATACGAAGTTGTGCATGAGAGTTATATAATACAAATCACTTCTTGCACCATGCTGTTCCACTTGTTTCTTCCCTGAAATCCAATCCAAAACAGAGTGACTATACAGTTGATGGTCTACTGAAATCTCTGCAAAGTCCTAAGGCAAGAAGGCTATAAAAATAAGCTACAGTCAATCAACAATGTAGCCACTGATCCATAGGTCATTTTAATACTGATTAAATATATCTTTCAGCATTATTCTAGATTTATCTCACCTTCAGATACATTTGGCTACTCTGAGACCCAAATTCCCAAAAGGGATGCACTCTTCATAGTATTGCCCTTGTCAGCCTACAGCTGCTGTAACATATATTCAAATTTATAACTAACCCCAAAAGCCTCAAGAAACTTTGATGAGAAATCATATTCTAGGATATTCCTCTTCCATTGTTTAAGAGCAATCCTAGCTCCTCATTTTATTTGGAGTCAATTACAGTTCAGTTTGGCAGTTCAGTTATTTTTTTCTTTGCTTGCTGGTCTGCTGGAAGGAAAAGGCCAAAATAAATTGGAAATAGTCTTAATTTTCTAGGAACAAATAGCATTCCCTAAGCAGAAGCACTCTATCCATCACAAGGAATCAGGATGTTTACTATAACAGAATCTAAAGAAGTGAAGACAGAAAGTACAGATTCTGAAAGTTGATCACTGGGGTACTTCCATCTCTTGGTTCCTGGATTTACATATTCTAGCACTGGAGATAAAACATTATGTATCAATAGCCATTTTAGCATATTTACCACACTCTGAATATCAGCTCCCAACTTCAATAGATGTGAATCCCTTTAAGGCATGTTAGCTAAGTATTCCATGTTATTCAAAAAAGCTACATGTTATATTAAACCAGCTGCTTGCAATTGATGAAATATGTGTTAACACCTATATATCCCAGGGTCATAAACCCACTGCTTGACAGTTTGCTTTTGTTGTTGCTTTAAAATAGGTATCTAATTGGAAGGCAGTGTTGTGTAGGATTAATGCATAAAAGATTAGGCATTTGGTAAACTCTGTTGGTCAGAATGGAGAACACACTGTGGGAAAGGAAGACAAACCCAAATCTGAAGTAGTAGTCAAATTTTATTGCTGCCTCTTCTAGGATGAATAGTGTCTGCTTCAGTTGAAGTCTTAAAAAAAAAATCTCTAGGCAGGGGAGATTTCTCTCTTTTGAGAATGAGCAGAGATCTTTTTTCAACACATGGAAAGTTGAGGGAAAATTAGTGGTCTGAGTTCCACGGAATCATTTATCAAACTGTCTGATCTCATTTATCAAACTGTCTGATCTCAAAATCTTATTCTTCCAATCAAGGTCTTAACTAAGAAGAGGAAATACAAGGGAAAAAATGACACTTTCAAGGCTGTGGATTTATCTCTTTTGCAATTTTACCTCCCTTATACATAGATCCTGACTTGATTTTCAACAGATTCTGTCTTGAGACTAGAGGATAGGAACCTTTCCTTAAACTTCCATAGCAACCTTCTACTTTTCAGTTGATGCTTATGAGATTTCACCCACGATGTTATGTTTTCAAAGATCCCAATGCCAGTATCTCCATAATCTATTAATATGTAATATTTATTGCCTCTATATATCCCAAGAATCACAGGTAAAAATATAACATAGTGCCTTACTTTCTATTTTTCTTTCACCCCAGTCCATCAATGAATGAATGATATAATGGGCTTCCTAGGTAGTGCTAGTAAATAATCCACAAGCCAATGCAGGAGAAACGGGTTTGATCACTGGGTTAGGAAGATATCCTGGAGGAGGAAATGGCAACCCATTCCAGTATTTCTGCCTGAAAAATTTCATGGACAGAGAAGCCTGGCGGGCTACAGTCTATGGGGTCACGGTTATAGTCACAGTGTAACATAATGCCTTACTTTCTATTTTTTTCTTCATCCCAATCCATCAAAGGTGAGAATACTAGGAATTGAAAAGTCAGTGTACGTTCTAGGGTTTTTCAACATTTCACTTAACCCCAGTAAGTTTCTTATTGCCATACATCTGATTAGTGATTCACCTCATCCTCTGTTATCCCCTTCTCCTCCTGCCCTCAATCTTTCCCAGCATCAAGGTCTTTTCCAATAAGTCAGCACTTTGCACCAGGTGGCCAAAGTATTGGAGCTTCGGCTTCAGCATCAGTCCTTACAGTGAATATTCAGGGTTGATTTCCTTTAGGATTGACTGGTTTACTGGAAGTCTCCTTGAAGTCCAAGGACTCTCAAGAGTCTTCTCCAGTACCATTATTTGAAAGCATCAATTGTTTGGCACTCAGCCTTCTTTGGGCTTCCCTGGTGGCTCAGATGGTAAAGAGTCTGCCTGCAGTGTGGGAGACCTGAGTTCGATCCCTGGGTCAGGAAGAGCTCCTAGAGAAGGAAATGGCAACCCACTCCAGTATTCTTGCCTGGAAAATCCCATGGATGGAGGAACCTGGCAGGCTACAGTCCATGAGTTGGAAGAGTTGGACACGACCAAGTGCCTTCACTTTTCACTTTGAGCCTTCTTTATGATCCAACTCACATCCATACACAACTACTGGAAAAACAATAGCTCTGACTATATGGACCTTTGTCAGCAAAATGATGTCTCTGCTGTTTAATATGCTGTCTAGGTTTGTCATAGCTTTCCTTCAAAGGAGCAACTGTCTTTTAATTTCATGGTTGCAGTTACTGTCTGTAGTGATTTTGGAGCTAAGAAAAAATAACTGGAGCCTCCTTCTATTTGCCATGAAGTAATGGGACTGGATGACATGATTTCAGGTTTTTTTAAGGTTGAGTTTCAAGCCAGTTTTCTCACTCTCCTTTTTCACCCTCATCAAGAGATTCTTTACGGCTTTGAGGTATGTTTTAAGGAGTTTGGCCCTGAGGCAGAAGAGCCTTTGGAGGATTTTGCGAGGAGATTGTCATGTCTTGACTTTTTAAAATTATAATAGCCTTGCCAGCTGTCTAGAGAACAGACTATATAAGGGGAAAGAGCTGAAGCATGAAAATACATTGAGGCTATCACAGCAATCTAGTGAGATAAATAAGCTCTTGATCCAAAATGGTAGTGGTGGAGAGAGTAAGAAGTTATCAATAATGAATATTTGGAAGGTAGACACAGAATCATTTGTTGAGAGATTTTATGTGGGATCTAAGATCACAGACTTGAACAATTCAAAGGACTGAAATGGGAAAGAAGTTGTATTACATTTTTACATTTATTGTTTTTAATTTACCCCCTGAACAACTGATATCATCATCGTGTAGATGAGGAAACAGGTTGAAGAGAAGTTAAGTGTAATATACAAGGGAACCAATACTGAAGAACTGATATTTGAAAATATGTCTACTGATCTCCAAGTCAGATGTTTTGCTGTCTTATACCACACTTCCTTTTCAAAGAGCATTTCTGGAAATGTGACAGGAATGACTATTCTGAGTCATATACCATTGAGTTAGAGCACTTCATATATATATATATATATATATTTTTTTTTTTCCGCTAAACCACAAGATTTTGGAAGAAATGAAATTTGAAGTATAGATTAAGTGACCTCAATCTTAGCAGTAGTAGGAAGACTTTACAATTATTTTGAAGTTACAAAAATTGAAGCATGAAACCCTAAGAATTGTGAATGAAATCACCATCTTCACAATCCAAATTATCCAAACCAATGAGCATCTCCATGGCTATTGAAATCTTCAAGAAGCTATGTGGTTGTCAAGTCCTTAATACCGGTAGTCATACTGTTTTATCAACATAAAAAAACGCCTCATGCTTCATACTTTAACCAATAGATGTTATCCTTTAGTGAAAAATAACACCTAAATGAGCAATCATCTTGAAGGAAAAGAGATGTACTCTGGGAATCCCAGCTACTTAATTTGTTGGTTTGGCAGGAGGGTAGGAAAGAAGTAATTCTATTTCTGGAAAATAAAATGTCTAAAGGTTGTACTCTTTTACTCGTGAAATTCATCTAGGCATAGTGCTCCCACTAATCTCTCAAGGAACTCTAACTTTTGGTCAGTATCCTTAAGCATGAAGAATTACAGGAAAAACTGTCTAGCTTCACCACATTGAAAATCTATAGAAATGAAAAATGGTAAATGTCGTTACTCTGGGTTTATAATTTTCAATTATTTTAAGAATTCCACAGAGTGAATGTCCAGTGGGAAAAGACTGTAAATATGAAAAGAAATAATGACTAATATCAAATGTCTTGAAATAACATCACTAAAATTGAATCCTTGAGGAATTGAAAGAGCACTTTGATTACTGCATTTTAAGTAGAACATTTGTATCTCAATTATTAGTAATTGATTTAGAGATTTAACTCCACTGAGACATTAAAACTGAGCAAATGTCTCAGTCTACTAAAATTAATTCTGTGGTGTTAAATATTTGTTAAGATAAAAACTTAATTCCAATGCATGCTGAAAGTTCCAATTTGTGGTAGAATTCTGAGTCTAAATTTATAACATCATCACTCAGATTCATCTATAATTGTGAAAAAGGAAAATATTGATTATATTAAAATAGGACTAAATATATAGGCTACTGTAATTGGGCAAAATTTGGAAACTTTCAAGTCTATGAATTTAATATGTGTTTCCTATATATTATACATAAAGAATTTATGACTCAACATAAAGCTATCAAATATCAAAATATTTTATTATAATGACTCGAGAGTAAAAAGTATTTAATAAATATTTTTCTTCAACAAAATGTGCATAATGTATTAACAAAGTACTCTTTAAATATACATATAAAAAACAGAAACATCTTTAAATATCTGAGAGTTTTAAGTAATTAAACAAGTTATTAAAACTTCAGGATTAAATCAGCATATGCCATTAAGGAGATGTATGTACAATGCTAAAAGGTTTCAGGGAAGATTCTACTCCCAGCTATGATAAGGACAGGAACCAATCTGAAGCTAATGATTTGGTATACAGTGACTAGATATGAATTAAGTTATTAAGTAAAATATAAAGTAAAATCTTGGCAATACAAAATTCTTCATTAATAACAGACTCACTTGAGACACTGAGGTGAAAGCATTGTTAAATCCACTATACATTTCCTTTCCTTCCTAAAATGAGTCCAAATAACATGAGATAGCTTTTACCTTATGATTCAATATCTTCATTATAGTTGTTAGTTATTCTTGTACACTCTAGCCGAGTTTATATAATGGTTCAGCTGGAAATGGTATTGTACATGGGGTTAAAAGTGTAGTAACTATAATGGAAACTGGAACTCGATTCCTTATGGAAAGATATCAATCTTTTCTTAAATCTTTTTTTATTTTTTTCTTGGTAAATTTTGTCTTCACAATGTTGCTTGCAAGGATGAATACTTGCACAAATTCCTAAATTTCACAGCACAGTTTTGTGTGAGTATGTGTGTGTGTGCATATTCACAGGTTTAGGTAAAGAATCAAAGGCCAAAGCTGTTTCTCCTCAAATGACTTTCTCCAATATTCTTGAACTCTGTAGCATAATTTAAAAACAACATCTGATTTATACACCAATACACAGAAAACAAACCTGAACTTATCATTTTAGATCATTTGAAACATACCTGACTTTGTTATGAAGGAGTGGTAATACCATTTTGAGAATCTGTGGTAAAATTTCTTAAGGAAACCTTGATCCAATGTCTATATATTTCATCATCCGAGGAAAACATTTTTGTATGCCTGACACTAGGTAATACTCATTCCTTGGTTTTGACTTTTAACATAACTTCAGAAATAAAAGGTTTCTTCATAGTGCAGCTAATCATTCTCCTGTCTCAAGAGTCACAGAAACTGAAGGAGAATTCAGGGGAAGGCTAAACAGATACAAGACTGCTGCCCTGATACTAACAGGATTAGCCACCAGATTGGAGACAACACATGCCCACTAGAAAATGCCTATTGCTTTACTTCTCACCTCCATACGTAGCACAGAATTCTCTGTTATGGTCTACCCTAACTGGAAATACTTAGAGAAGGAAATTCTGGGCTATGGGTTTCACTCTAGCCAAAGTGACACATCACAAAGCCACCACATTACATACCATTCTCTTAGGCTAAAGTTCAAACTTCTTAGCATATGAGACTTTTTCAAAAAAATCTCTGGCTTCACTTTCTACCCCTGTTGAACCCCTACCAAACTATACCCTATACCAGAGTATCACAGACTTGTCCTGTAAATATTAAATAATGAATATTTTAGGCTCTGTGGGCTGCAGTTTACAATATTGTCTTACACCATCAGACAGTGTAGACTTACAATTATACTCATTTTCCTTATAACATCATATACTTTCAACAAATAAATCTCTCTCTCTATCTCTACAGGTTTTTCTTTAAGAAAAGACATATTTCTGTGTTCTGTACCTATAAAACTATTATTCATCAAATAAAATGTCTTTATTCCTAAGAAAACTCTCCCAATCTAAGTTATAAGGTACTTTCAATTTCTCCCATTCAACTTTGTACATAACTTTATAATAATGCCTTATAATTATTAATTCCTCAGGCCTATCTATATTTTTAATTTAAATATGAATTCTCTAATATCAGTGTCAACACTTCTGTATTTTGATTTGCTAGTGGCTAGGACAATGACAGGGGAGCCTGGTGGGCTGCCGTCTATGGGGTCACAACAGAATCGGACACAACTGAAGCAACTTAGCAGCAGCAGCAGCAGCAGCAGGACAATGAAAAGCACTGAGTGGGTTCTCATTTGATATAACTTGAATTGTAGCCACATTTGTATCCACTCTGCCTCTCCAAACAAAGGATTTGAGATTACTAACATCAACAATATAAACAATGAAATGACAAAGTAATGTGTAAAAACAAAGCCATGGAAAGCTGGGGACTACTGCATTACTAAAACATGTATCAACATAGTTGCTGTGGTCACTTTCAAGTTTGAATCTATCCTTTTTTGGGAGCAAGAAAAGAAACACAATTTGGTATAATGTTCTGTGTATAAAAGAGATTGAAGCCGTGTACCATTTGCTTGTGAAAACATTGACTTTCTTCAAGTAGAATTCTAAACCAGTCTCGAGGAGAGCTTTATATAGGAGATTCTAGTTGAATGACATGATAAATTCCCCCTCAAACTTTTGCAGCAAGTATACAGTAGTGAATTGAATACAACTAAAATGGAAGTTTGAGCATTCTTTGGCATTGCCTTTCTTTGGGATTGGAATGAAAACTGACCTTTTCCAGTCCTGTGGCCACTGCTGAGTTTTCCAAATTTGCTGGCATATTGAGTGCAGCACTTTCACAGCATCATCTTTTAGGATTTAAAATAGCTCAACTGGAATTCCATCACCTCCACTAGCTTTGTTCGCAGTGATGCTTTCTAAGGCCCACTTGACTTCACATTCCAGGATGTCTGGCTCTAGGTGAGTGATCACACCATCGTGATTATGTTGGTTGTGAAGATCTTTTTTGTACAGTTCTGTGTATTCCTGCCACCTCTTCTTAATATCTTCTGCTTCTGTTAGATCTGTACCATTTCTGTCCTTTATCGAGCCCATCTCTGCATGAAATGTTCCCTTGGTATCTCTAATTTTCTTGAAGAGATCTCTAGTCTTTCCCATTCTGTTGTTTCCCTCTATTTCTTTACATTGATTGCTGAGGAAGGCTTTCTTATCTCTTCTTGCTATTCTTTGGAACTCTGCATTTAGATGCTTATGTCTTTCCTTTTCTCTTTTGCTTTTCGCTTCTCTTCTTTTCACAGCTATGGGAAATAGTTGGGGAAACAGTGTCAGACTTTATTTTTTGGGGCTCCAAAATCACTGCAGATGGTGATTGCAGCCATGAAATTAAAAGACGCTTACTCCTTGGAAGGAAAGTTATGACCAACCTAGATAGCATATTCAAAAGCAGAGACATTACTTTGCCAACAAAGGTCCATCTAGTCAAGGCTATGGTTTTTCCAGTAGTCATGTATGGATGTGAGAGTTGGACTGTGAAGAAAGCTGAGCACTGAAGAATTGATGGTTTTGAACTGTGGTGTTGGAGAAAACTCTGGAGAGTCCCTTGCACTGCAAGGATATCCAACCAGTCCATTCAAAAGGAGATCAGTCCTGGGTATTCTTTAGAAGGACTGATGCTAAAGCTGAAACTCCAGTACTTTGGCCACCTCATGCGAAGAGTTGACTCATTGGAAAAGACCCTGATGCTGGGAGGGATTGGGGGCAGGGGGAGAAGGGGACGACAGAGGATGAGATGGCTAGATGGCATTACTGACTCGATGGATGTGAGTCTGAATGAATTCCGGGAGATGGTGATGGACAGGGAGGCCTGGCATGCTGCAATTCATGGGGTCGCAAAGAGTTGGACATGATTGAGCGACTGAACTGAACTGAACTGAAAATGGAAGTTTAAAGAGCATGATAGCCTACAGATGGAATCTGTTATCTTGGTATCTTAAATAATCTTTCTGATACTGTTTTGGTGTGATTATCTTACCCAGAGAGAAAGAATAGCAGCTAGACAAATATAGTCATTATCTGCAGTAGCACAAACTGGTTGGTTGAGTTTGACAACCCAAGGAAAGAAGACATACAAGCTCCTTTGCAGGAGAAAAGAGGAAAAAACTACAAAAGAGGAATCCCCTTTAATCCCTGTCCATAAGAATAAGGCATAACAAAAAAACTGGTACATTTTGCCAATTTATTAATCCATTATCACTTCTTTGTGGAGAATTGAGTAAGAAGAAAAGGTAAAGAAAACTTGCTAATATTGTTAAATATTCTTGCTTCAATACTGAGCAGCAGTGGACGTTTTCTTGAGGAAAACAAAAGGACAAAATAATAGGGGTCCACCAGACAGCTGTTGCTACAGAAAAGAATATCCAAGAGCATAAAATTACAGCTATAATGAAAGAAATTTTGCTTTGGAACCAAGTTAATGTGGTTGGTAATGTAGCCTGTCAATGGTCATACTGATGCAAGAACCAGAGATTAAATTGCATACGTCTAAGATTTTAAACGGGCTTCCCTAGTGGCTCAGACAGTAAAGAATTTGACTGCAATGTGGGAGACCCAGGTTCAATCTCTGGCTCAGGAAGATCCCCTGGAGAAGGGAATGGCTACTCACTCCAATATTCTTGCTTGGAGAATTCCATGAACAGAGGACCCTGGCAGGCTACCGTCCACGGGGTCAGGATCAGGGTCGCAAAGAGTCGGACACAACTGAGCAATTGACACTTTCATTTTTTCAAGAGTATTAAATTTCATAGGTCTAAAAATTCTTTCCTAAATATGACTTTCTCTTTTGGAGTTTGGATAGAAACCAGGGAAGAGACCATTTCCTGTCATGTTTTCATGAAACAGAAAAACCGATACTCCATACCACTTCTATATTTCAGACTTAATAGTTCAATGGAGAATTTTAAAATGAATGAGCAGTAGGTGACTATTTTTTGCCACATCTCTTCTATGTCTGTCCCTTCACAACACTGTCTCTTCTCTGCTGCAAGCACAGCCTCTGCTGGTGGCCTCCAGCAGCTTCTAATCAATGCTGAGGCTAACACAGCTTCCCTTGATGTTATTAATGGCCTCACATCTCTTAAGCTCCTCTTTCGTGCTTGTCTATCCCGCCTGGGTCATGTTCCCCACTCTTTCTGGTTTACAGGTAAAATAGTTGGGCTTTTTACACTCTAAAAGAGAAAGCGCATTTCCTTTTATTCGCTCATCAGATCTACCAGACATATATAAAAATCTTCCTAACTAAACTCAGTTATCTCTCTGTGTTAAGGGTAATTGTTGGGGTGATATTAAGGGTGGAGATGACCTCATATGCTAAGTGCCAGACTTCAGATAGCTGATATTTAAATGTCTGTGCTTCTATACGGGTTTCCCAAACCCACATAGGTGGTGAAGATTCCACCTGAAATGCAGGTGACATAAGAGATGTGGGTTTGATCCGTGGGTCGGGAAGATCCTCTGGAGGAGGAAATGGCAGCCCACTTCAATATTCTTGGCTGGAGAACCCCACGGACAGAGGAGCCTTCAGGGTTAGGGTCGGGGTACAGTCTATGAGGTTGCAAAGAATCACACATGACCGAGGGATTGAGCACACAGCACACGCATGCTTCTATATTAAATCCTGTGGCATCTGAAGTTTTCATTGATTTAGTTTGAACATATTTTTCTGGCTTTTTGTAATAAGTCCCTCTGTGAAATCTCTGCTTCAGTCAACATATATTATCTGTTGCTTCTTATACACATCTGGAGGGCTTCATTGCTTGGGCCTTTCCTCAAGTGTTCTCTCTGCCTTATAAACCTTCTTCCACTTGTGGAATTCTGGTTGGTGTTTTAAAATCTAGTTTTTCCAACTTCATCTTTAAAGCTTTACCTTATCTAAAACTGTTTGACCTGGTGTGACCATAGAAGGATTCATAGAAATGGAACAACAAATAAGAACGGGGTAAGAAATTTTATCTCTATCCTTGGTTCAACTAATTATATAAGGTTAAATAAAACTGTTAATGTCTATAATTAATAATAATTATCCAGCTTATCATCCAGTTCTATTTTGATCTTCAGTAGACTTAAGATGCTTGAATTTATAACATGAAAATAAACAAATAAACATCTTGGAAAATTTTAGTGTTTTATAAATAAAATTTGTTTTATAATTAAAATTTGCTTAAATTCATTGTTATGATTTCTTGTCTTCCTCTCATAAAAACAGGGACAAATGCAGTACCCACCTCCTAGTGGTAAATGAAATGTTATGTGAAATGCTGATCACAGGACCTGGCATGTAGGAAGAGCCCAATGCTTATCACAGTGGTTTTCTCTGCTTTTCGATTCACATTTCCCCATGATTTACTTATAGCCAGGTTTTTTTCAGCCTTTTTTAGTCCGAATAGTTTCTATTGCTATGTCTTCAAATGCATCAATCTTTTTTCTGCTATGCCTAATGTGCGTTAGTCCCCATCCAGTGTATTTTTAATTTTAGGTATTTTAGTTGTTCATCTTTAGAGTTTCCATTTGCCTCCATTTCTCTTATTTTATTCATGTGTTTCTTCTCATTCTAGACCATGTGGAACATATTCATATATGCTTTAACTGTCTGCTATTTCTTATCACAGTTGTTTTACAGAAAATTATACTAAGAATTATTTTCCAGTGGTCATGTATGGATGTGAGAGTTGGACTGTGAAGAAGGCTGAGCGCCGAAGAATTGATGCTTTTGAACTGTGGGGTTAGAGAAGACTCTTGAGAGTCCCTTGGACTGCAAGGAGGTCCAACCAGTCCGTTCTGAAGGAGATCAGCTCTGGGATTTCTTTGGAAGGAATGATGCTAAAGCTGAAGCTCCAGTACTTTGGCCACCTCATGCGAAGAGTTGACTCATTGGAAAACACCCTGATGCTGGGAGGGATTGGGGGCAGGGAGAAAAGGGGACGACAGAGGGTGAGATGGCTAGATGGCATTACTGACTCGATGGATGTGAGTCTGAATGAATTCTGGGAGTTGGTGATGGACAGGGAGGCCTGGCGTGCTGCGATTCATGGGGTCCCAAAGAGTCGGACACGACTGAACGACTGAACTGAACTGAACTGATTTGTGATATGGATATTCTAAATTAAATAATTGATGATGAAATGACTAGTGGAATGTCTGAATGATTGATTTGGCATGATCTTACCCTTCATTAACCTGAGTTCCTTTCCTTAAATTCCTGTTGCAGAAACAAATATAAGACCACCTGAAACAAACTACAGTATACAGAAGAAGCTAGAGAGACACATGTTTGGAAGTGACTCAAAAAAGAAAATAACCGGATAGATGTTAAAGTTTACCAGTTCACAAAATACCTTATGTGCCCTATTTCATTAGTGTCCTAAGGGGAAATAGGAGAGGTGCTGATTTTCTGGAGGTAAGAAATTAAACTTGGGATAAGTTTAATTTTTCTACTGACTGTCATTACAAATTAAATTTGAGTATGTGGTTTTTGAGGTTTTGAGGTTACATATATCACTTATGAGTCTGCCAAAATGAATGGTGAACAAAAGCAAATCCAAAAAAGGTGCTGACCATACTCTTTCTATTCTAGTTTATAATTTATTAGTATTTTTGTTTCTGGTTAAATTCTCTAGATTACAGCCTTATACACTGTCAAATTCCAACCACAACTCTATTTATCTTTCAAAACCTCAAACATCAAAACATATAAATAAAATCTAGTGAATAAAGAACATTTAGAAATGTTCTATTAGAATTTTAGATGTTCTATTTTAATTTTAAATGTTCTATTAGAAATTTAGAATACTACAAATTGTACTCACTATACATAGTGAGATACACCACCACCATATTTAAATATGCTTCAATATCAAAGTAGATTACAGCAATAAAGACAGGTGACCACATATTCAAAGGTGCTACTATAAAATCAAAACATAAGATTTAAACCTAATGTTTTTTAACTAGTAATTTATTATGGGTTAGGAAACCAGCTAATCACACTTGTTAGAAAGACATAAAATTAAGGACTTTTTGTGAATGGATTTAGTAATATCCGTTTGGTTGTTTGAGGTTTACAAAATTTGTGTTAGTGTTTTGCTTTTTAATGCTATGTTTTCTTTTTTACCTTTCATCCCTTCACTCATTTTTTTCTCACTCCTCCACTTGCATCTCTGATAACCTTCAAATCATTCTCTGTATCTTTAAACTTGATATATTTTTTTCTATTTTTCTTTTAGACTCCACATATATGAATCATAAGATATTTCTTTTCCCATCCGACTTATCTAACTCGCTTCACTTAGCATAATGTTCTCAAAGTCCATTCATGTTTGTCACAAATGGCAAAATTTCACTATTTTTATGGCTAAATAATATTCCATTTTATAAATACTACAACTTTTTATCTGCTCTTCCATCAACAGACACTTAGGTTTTTTCCATATCTTAGCCATTATAAATAATGCTGTATCAAACATGCAGGTGCATATATCTTTTTGAGTATTTTTATTTTCTTTGGACAAACACACAGAAATGGAATTTTTGGTTCATATAGTAGTTCTATTTTTAATTTTTGAGACACTTCCATAATGTTTTCCACACTGGCTGCACCCATTTACCTCCCCGCCAACAGTGCAAAAACCAAAAGAAATTCCTTTTCACCATATCTTCATCAACACTTGTTATTTCCTGCCTTTTTGATACTAGCCCCTATGACATGTTTGAAGTAATATCTCACTGTGGTTTTGATTTGCAATTCCCTGATGATTAATGATGTTGAGTATCTTCTCAAGTGCCTGTTGGCAAACTGGATATCTTTTGAAAATGTCCGTTCAGATCTTCTGCCTACTCAATTTAGATCTTCTGTCTATTCAATCTTCAGATTGTCTGTCTTTTTCTCTTTTTGCCATTGATTTGTATGAGTTCTTTATATATTTGGGTATTAGCCCCTTAACAGTTACATGGTTTGAAAATATTTTCTCCCATTCAGTAGGCTGTCTTTTCATTTTGTTGATGATTTCTTTTGCTGTTCAAAAGATTTTTAGTATAAGGTAGTTCCACTTATTTATTTTTGGCTTTGATACTTTTGCTTTAATGTCAGATTCAAGAAATCATCAGCAAGATCTATGTCAAGGAGATTGCCTTTGTTTACTTCCCTAATTTTCATGGTTTTATGTGTCACGTTCTTTAGTCCATTTTAGTTATTGTTACGCATCATGCAAGACAGTGGTCAAGTTTTATTCTTTTGCACGTGGCTCTCTGATTTTCCCAAACACCATTTATTGAACAGACTGTCATTTCTCGATTGTTTATTACTGTTTCTTTTGTCACATATAATTGAACATATATGTATGAGCTTATTTCTGGGCTCTGTTCTATTCCACTATGTGTCTATTTTTAATATTTAATATTGTTTTAATTACTATAACTTTGTAATTAGTTTGAAATCAGGGAGCATGATGGCTTCAGTTTTGTTCTTTTTCAAGATTGTTTTGACAATTTGAGGGATTTGAGGGGTTCTATAAAATCTATGAACAAGAACTATCAATTTATTTATGTTTTCTTCCATTTTATTCTATTTGAAACAATTATGAATTATATATTTCCTTATTTCTTCTTCTGATATGCCTAATAATTTTGATACAATACAAATATAAGTACATTATGTTAGATATATAATATTTTATTATGTTATATATATGCTATATAAACATATAAAATATGTAGATAGTAATAAAAAGTCACTTTATAGTTAATCTGCCAGAAATATTACACTGACATATTATTTTACCTAAATTTCAAATAAGTCTAAGTAGCTTGCATTTTTTTCTAGATATAGTAGTGTATTGGTGTGCACTGCTTATTCAATTTTTCATTCATCAAAAAAAGAACTCTTCATGGGCAGAGAAAAAGTGAAATCAATAGCTCCACGAGGATTCCTGATCAGGACGTTTTGCCAAGAGTCCTATTTTATAATGATGAATTAAGTTCATAAGGCACAGATTATTTGGGAGAATTTTTTATATTTTTATGTCTGGCACCCCACTCCAGTACTCTTGCCTGGAAAATCCTGTGGATGGGGGAGCCTGGTGGGCTGCAGTCCATGGGGTCATGACTGAGAGACTTCACTTTCACTTTTCACTTTCATGCATTGGAGAAGGAAATGGCAACCACTCCAGTGTTCTTGCCTGGAGAATCCTAGGGACAGGGGAGCCTGGTGGGCTGCCATCTATGGGGTCGCACAGAGTCAGACACAACTGACGTGAATTAGCATGCATAGTATATTCTATTTGGTTTTTAGGCAAATACACAATAAGCCAGCAGTTATTCTCTTAAACACACACCATGAGGTATCCCTTTAAATCTATATAGGAAATGGAGTGCTATAAATACTTTTCTGTCCACTGATTACCTTGAATTCAATAAATTTATGGAATATTAACTAGTTAGTTTAATTAAATTACTGTAAAATATTCAAGCTGGTTTTAGAAAAGGCAGAGGAACCAGAGATCAAATTGCCAACATCCACTGGATCATCAAAAAAGCCAGAGAGTTCCAGAAAAGTATCTATTTCTGCTTTATTGACTATGCCAAAGCCTTTGACTGTGTGGATCACAATAAACTATGGAAAATTCTGAAAGAGATGGGAATAACAGACCACCTGACCTGCCTCTTAAAAACCTGTATGCAGGTCAGGAAGCAACAGTTAGAACTGGACATGGAACAACAGACTGGTTCCAAATAGGAAAAGGAGTATGTCAAGGCTGTATATTGTCACCCTGCTTATTTAACTTTTATGCAGAGTACATCATGAGAAACGCTGGACTGGAAGAAGCACAAGCTGGAATCAAGATTGCCAGAAGAAATAGCAATAACCTCAGATATGCAGATGACATCACCCTTATGGCAGAAAGTGAAGAACTAAAGGCCCTCTTGATAAAAGTGAAAGAGGAGAGTGAAAAAGTTGGCTTAAAGCTCAACATTCAGAAAACAAGATCATGGCATCTAGTCCCCTCACTTCATGGCCAATAGATGGGGAAACAGTGAAAACAGTGTCAGAATTTATTTTGGGGGGCTCCAAAATCACTGCAGATGGTGACTGTAGCCATGAAATTAAAAGACACTTACACCTTGGAAGGAAAGTTATGACCAACCTAGATAGCATATTACAAAGCAGAGACATTACTTTGCCAACAAAGGTCCATCTAGTCAAGGCTATGGTTTTTCCAGTAGTCACGTATGGATGTGAGAGTTGGACTGTGAAGAAGGCTGAGCACCGAAGAATTGATGCTTTTGAACTGTGGTGTTGGAGAAGACTCGAGAGTCCCATGGACTGCAAGGAGATCCAACCAGTCCATTCTAAAGGTGATCAGTCCTGGGTGTTCTTTAGAAGGAATGATGGTAAAACTGAAACTCCAGTACTTTGGCCACCTCATGTAAAGAGTTGACTCATTGGAAAAGACCCTGATGCTGGGAGGGATTGAGGGCAGGAGGAAAAGGGGACGACAGAGGAGAGATGGTTTGATGGCATCATGGACTCGATGGACTTGAGTCTGAGTGAACTCCGGGAGATGGTGATGGACAAGGAGGCCTGGCATGCTGCAATTCATGGGGTCGCAAAGAGTAGGACACGACTGAGCGACTGAACTGAACTGAAACAATGGTATTTCTAAATATAACGACTGTATTCTTTAAAATAAATACAATCTTAAGGACAAAAACCTTCTGTATACCTTATGGTACCTGGTATATTAAACAGACTTCTCAAATATATTACTTTTCAAGTAGAGAAAGGTATTTTGTTGAATATTAATGCCTATTAAATTTTCTGAATGCTTATATGCTAAAAAAAAGTCACATTCTGGGTTTCCTGAATTAATGCAGTTTGACCCCAGATAAATTAATGTACATACCAGTACTAATAGTCAAAACATACCAGTGTAGGTAGTTCAAAACACATTATTGTTTTGGCAGGTAGAAATAGTCACATTTAGGCTAAAATTTAAGTAACTTAAAAAGTTGTAAAAGATAGATGTTTCCTGTTTGATCAAGTGTACACAATGGTGAACTGACATACTAAAAAAGGAACAACCAGGAGAGATTGTCAGAAAATTTAAATTTCATATATTTGTATTTTGCTATTTTTAGTAAAAGATGGTAATTTTCAGCAGAAATGATTTTGAAGAGAATAGGAAACTAAATAAGTAAGCACACTAAAAATTTAATTGGTGGCTCAGACGGTAAAGTGTCTGTCTACAATGTGGGAGATATGGGTTTGAGCCCTGGGTTGGGAAGATCCCCTGGAGAAGGAAATGGCAATCCACTCCAGTACTATTGCCTGGAAAATCCCGTGGACAGAGAAGCCTGGTAGGCTACAGTCTATGGGGTCACAAAGAGTCGGACACAACTGAGCGACTTCACTTCACTTCAAACATTCTTAATACAACCACAGGTTCCCCATGCATCAGGGGGATGAAACCAACCATTCAGTCTTCAGAAGCTAACAGTCTGGGATCTGTAGAAGATCAAACCTGGTTTATTAGAGACAAGCAATTTTTATCCTCCAAAGAAACACAAAAGTTACCCATTGTGATTGTCTCATAATCCTTTCAATATTACTACTTTCTGCACCTTTAGTCACCATTTCCA
Organism: Bos javanicus; assembly: GCF_032452875.1. Taxonomy (NCBI): domain Eukaryota; kingdom Metazoa; phylum Chordata; class Mammalia; order Artiodactyla; family Bovidae; genus Bos; species Bos javanicus. Next base: position 41,572,431 of record NC_083870.1, read on the forward strand.
TGAAGATGTGTGTGTCAAGAACAACATCATAAAGCAACATAACTCTTCATCACTAATTGCTAATTGTCCTTGCTAATCACACACTATATATCAAAGAGTAATGAAAGTTGTGGGATCAATAAAATTAACATGAACATTTATTTTCTAAAATCAGAGTTTATTAAAGTTTTTTCATTTACTTGGCACTCCCCTAAATAGAAAGAACTCTTAATTGAGTGTTTGTAGGTCCTTTCTTTTCTAAGCTTTTTGTAGGCAATTTGAAGTTGATGAAACAAGGAAAATAAAAAGAAAAATCATGCCCTCTCACCACAAAGCAGAAACAGAAAGATCTCTCAGTTCAGTTCAGTTGCTCAGTCATGTCCGGCTCTTTGCGACCCCATGAACTGCAGCACACCAGGCCTCCCTGTCCATCACCAACTCTCGGAGTCCACCCAAACCCATGTCCATCAAGTGGGTGATGCCATCCAACCATCTCATCCTCTGTCGTCCCCTTCTCCTCCTGCCCTCAATCTTTCCCAGCATCAGGGTCTTTTCAAATGAGTCAGTTCTTCGCATCAGGTGGCCAAAGTATTGGAGTTTCAGCTTCAACATCTGTCCTTTCAATGAACATTCAGGACTGATCTCCTTTAGGATGGACTGGTTGGATCTCCTTGCAGTCCAAAGGACTCTCAAAAGTCTTCCCTAACACTGCAGTTTAAAGCATCAATTCTTCGGTGCTCAGCATTCTTTATAGTCCAACTCTCACATCCATACATGGCTACTGGAAAAACCATAGCCTTAACTAGACGGACCTTTGTTGGCAAAGTAATGTCTCTGCTTTTTAATATGCTATCTAGGTTGGTCATAACTTTCCTTCCAAGGAGTAAGCCTCTTTTAATTTCATGGCTGCAATCACCATCTGCTGTGATTTTGGAGCCCAGAAAAATAAAGTCAGCCACTGTTTCCACTGTTTCCCCAACTATTTGTGATGGGACCAGATACCGTGATCTTTGTTTTCTGAATGTTGAGCTTTTCCAACTTTTTCATTCTCCTCTTTCACTTTCATCAAGAGGCCCTTTAGTTCTTCTTCACTTTCTGCCATAAGGGTGGTATCATCTGCATATCTGAGGTTATTGATATTTCTCCTGGCAATCTTGATTCCAGCTTGTGCTTCATCCAGCCCAGTGTTTCTCATGATGTATCTGAATATAAGTTAAATAAGCAGGGTGACAATATACAGCCTTGACATACTCCTTTTCCTATTTGGAACCAGTCTGTTGTTCCATGTCCAGTTCTAACTGTTGCTTCCTGACCTGCATACAGGTTTTTAAGAGGCAGGTCAGGTGGTCTGTTATTCCCATCTCTTTCAGAATTTTCCATAGTTTATTGTGATCCACACAGTCAAAGGCTTTGGCATAGTCAATAAAGCAGAAATAGATGTTTTTCTGAAATTCTCTTACTTTTTCGATCATCCAGCGGATGTTGGCAGTTTGATCTCTGGTTCCTCTGCCTTTTCTAAAGCCAGCTTGAATATCTGGAAGTTCACGGTTCACATATTGCTGAAGCCTGGCTTGGAGAATTTTGAGCATTACTTTACTAGTGTGTGAGATGAGTGCAATTGTGCGGTAGTTTGAGCATTCTTTGGCATTGCCTTTCTTTGGGATTGGAATGAAAACTGACCTTTTCCAGTCCTGTGGCCACTGCTGAGTTTTCCAAATTTGCTATTATATTGAATCTCTGCTGCTGCTGCTAAGTCACTTCAGTCGTGTCCAACTCTGTGCAATCCTATAGACAGCAGCCCACCAGGCTCCGCTGACCTTGGGATTCTCCCAGCAAGAGTACTGGAGTGGGTTGCCATTTCCTTCTCCAATGCATGAAAGTGAAAAGTCAAAGTGAAGTTGCTCAGTCGTGTCCAACTCTTAGCGACCCCATGGACTGCAGCCTAGCAGGCTCCTCCATCCATGGGATTTTCCAGGCAAGAGTACTGGAGTGGGTTGCCATTGCCTTCTCCGTCATTGAGTCTCTAGTTTAGTCAAATCACACTAAAGTGCTACAACTGCTAAAAAATAGGCAGTCCCTCATTTTGCTGGTGGGAGCCTAAATCAATAAAATATGTGTTTGCAAAGCAATATGTTTTTTAAGTCTCTGAACATGTTTATATCTTTGACATATTAAATGTACCATAGTCGTTTATTCTAAAATACCATAAGATATGCTAAAAATGTTTCTGCCCAATATTTTGTTGAAATATTATTTGTACTAGTGGCAAATTAAAAATAGACTAAATAGTCGATAAAAGAGTTTCTATGAGGTAAGTTGTATATTTCTAGTAATCAGTTCAGTTCAGTTTAGTCGCTTAGTTGTGTCCAACTCTTTGCTACTCCATGGACTGCAGCATGCCAGGCTTCCCTGTACATCACCAACTCCAGAAGCTTAGGCAAACTCACATCCATTGAGTTGGTGATGCCATCCAGCTGTCTCATCCTCTGTCATCCCCCTCTCCTCCTACCTTCAATCTTTCCCAGCATCAGGGTCTTTTCCAGTGAGTCAGTTCTTTGCATCAGGTGACCAAAGTATTGGAGTTTCAGCCTCAGCATCAGTCCTTCCAATGTATATTCAGGACTGATTTCCTTTAGGATGGACTGGTTTCCAGTAATACATTTACCAAAAACATGAAAAAACATTTTTAAAAGATTTTAGAAGTTATTTCCATACAGGTAACATGATATAATGTACATGGCACCTCCACACTTAGGCTGTGGAGTGGAAACCTAATCTCAGTTAACTACTAGTTAGCTTGATGATGTTGTGCGGGTGAGTTACTTAACTTCTCCATATCTCTGGTTCCTTATCTGTAAAATGATGAAAGTGAATGTGTTAGCTGCTTAGTTGCATCCAACTCTTTTGCAACCCCATGGACTATTACCTGCCAGGCTCCTCTGTCCATGGGGGTCTACAGGCAGGAATACTGGATGGATAGCCATTCCCTTCTCAATGAGATCTTCCCGACCCAGGGACTGAACCAATTTCTCTTCCATTGCAGGCAGGTTCTTTACTGTCTGAGCCATCAGGGAAGCCCAGAAAGCAAGGACAATCATATGATTTACCTCATTGGGCCATTGTGAGCAACGAATGAAATATTGCATGTAAAGGGACTATAGCATACCTCACACAGAAATCCGTCATAAATATTAGCTCTTACTACGACTTGTATAAAATTATAATACCTAAATGTGTGTGATGTGAAAAAATACTTAGAGGCAAGTATTATAAATTGCACCCAAATGTTAAAGGTTGTAGTTTTTTAATGGCATGTAAGGTTTTTTCTGTCTTTATATGATCACTAGCTTTTCTACACTTTTCTACATTCACTGTTTTTTTCCACTGATAAAAAGTAATGTTTAATTATCATATAAGATTAAATTTTTAAATGTCTGAAAATTTTTGTGGAAAATCTCTACTTATAAATAAGCATCTCTGTGTCAAGAGGAAAATGTCAACTTTGTTGTTCAATCACAAGTTCAAGCTATAGATTATATCAATTAGTTTGTCATTAAATGCTAGTATACTTCCAAGAGAAATCAGAGAGACACAATTTAACACCCTCAGATGCCCTTAATTAGTTCAATAGCTCACTTATTCTCTTGATTAAAAATAAATGTCTATATGGCTAGTCATATAATATTCTACTTGCCATTATTCAAAGACTACATTTCAAAACTAATCAGTATTAATGGAGGATGAATTCAAGTACAGAATGACTTGTTATTTTGACTAAGTCTATATTATAACATGCCCTTTGCTATTCTGTTTGTCAATGGGTTTCTTCTTTCTTGGTCTTTGTCATTTCATATCTATTTCTAATGTCATTTGTGAGTCTTAACTTAAACTGTAACTAGGGTTTCCAGCTTAATTTGCCCAAGGCAAAACTGTTCACTGCAATTATGCTAGACACCATCAATAAGTAATCATTGTAATTTTAGCATCAATGGCAAATTTAATAGGCATGAGCAAAAAGGTTTATAATAGTACTTAATTTTCAGAATGCTGAGTTGTAAAAAAGTGGTTTCATAGAGAGAAAGCAATAGTATATATTATATGAGGTAGGTAATATTCTTTTTATTTTAACACTTGCTCACTTTATGTGATAGTAACAGGATTCAATTATATAATGATTCTCAAGTCTACCCTAAAGCACACACAGAGAAAACAAAATATAATGCTCCTAAAAATTTGAATGTGTGGAAATCATAAGATTCTAGAAGTGATCCTGATATTGCTAAAGCCTGCCCAATGTCATGAGATGCACTCACTTTCATAGGCCTGCAGTCTCTTTAAGTAAATTACAATTCCTAATGTATTAAATAACTCTACTCACCTGACAGAACATCTGGCTTTCAACCAAGAGTGTTTTTTCCTCTAGGGGAATTGTGGCACAATCTGAAGCCATATTTGACTGTCACTATTGGAAAGCTACTAGCTACTACTTGCATTTAGGAGTTAAAGACCAGGGGTGCTGCTAAATGTCCTACAATGCATGGAAAAGCTCCAGATTATAAAGAATTAATTGGCCTCAAATGTCAATAGTGTTGAGTTTGAGAAACTCTGTATTATGGAATTGGTAGCCCTCGTTTATGCTAACTTAGCACCTAGCACTTCTGAATTATATTTATCACAGTCTTGTTTCTCCCACCAGGGTTCTGAGACAGAGAGAACATTAAAGCAAAAGAGCAAGAAGAAAGCCAGAGTATATTTGGAATTTGGTTTCTAGAGCAATACCCCATCACTTGTACCATTTTCTATTAATTAGAAGCAAGTTTCTAGACCCAGCCCATAGGAGTGAGAAGGGGATCACACAAGGTTGTGAACATCACCAAGATCATTAGGACCCATTTCATAGACTGTCTAAGACAGTTTTTTCTTTCTCCTTTAATGATTCAATCCCTTCCTCAAACAAAATACATTCACTTTCCATAAATCCCCAAATCTCATCCTATAATAGCATCAGTTCAAAGTCATCAGTTTGGGCTCTTCCCTGATAGCTCAGTTGGTAAAGAATCTGCCTGCAATGCAGGAGATCCCTGTTTGATTCCTGGGTCGGGAAGATCTGCTGGAGAAGGGATATGATACCCACTCCATTACTTTTGGGCCTCCCTGTGGCTCAGCTGGTAAAGAATCTGCCTGCAATACAGGAAACCTGAGTTTGATCCCTGGGTTGGGAAGATCCCCAGGAGAAGGGAAAGGCTACCCACTCCAGTATTCTGGCCTGGAGAATTCCATGAACTGTATGGTCCATGGGGTTGCAAAGAGTCGGACATGACTGAGAGACTTTCACTCAAAGTCTAACCATATAAATCAGATTCAAGGGTAGATATACTTCCTGAAATGTTATTCTTAAACTCTAAGGTGCCACACCATTGGGAAAGGGAACACATGGAAGCTAGTGAATGGTTTCTCCTGGATCCTTGCTTTTCTTTCTGATTTTAATCTGAATCCTTTAGATGTAATAAATTGTAACTATGAGTATAAAAACTTTTTCTGAGTTGTGTGAGCCCTTTTAGTGAATCATCAAGCCTGAGTGGTCTTGTGGACATCGACACCCACCCTCAATTCTTTGCTTACAAACATCCTTAGCAGTATCACCCAACTCATTACTCACATTTTCTACCATTCATGCTCATTAAGTAGATACTGTTTAAAGCTTCTGCCATTCCATAACAAGTATGTCCCTACCTCCAATTTCTAAGAATATGTTTCTCATTTCCTTTTAAGTGCTTACTGGAAAGGCTCTCAACCTCTATATTTTTACTAAGTTGTTTAGTAAAAACAGTTTAGGATTTGTCTAACACTGTGCTAAAAATTCTTCCCCACCTTTACACACTATCAGCTTCCTAAGCTATCCTACACATGTAGATATTTGATAAAGCATCACACTACTTCCAGTACAAAAATCTGTATTAGTTTTATATATATACATGTGGATATATATATATATATATGGATTTCTCCACAACTTAATGTCTTGAAACAAGAAACATTTTTATCTCCTAGTTTCTGTGGGTCAGGAATCCAGGCATAGTTTAACAATGGTCTTCTAACTCAGGGTTTCTCACAAAGCTACAGTCTAGGTATCGGCTAATGCTGCAGTCTTCTCAGGGTTTGACTTGTGTGCAAAAATGTGCTTTTAAGTTTCTCATGTTGCTGTTGACAAGCCTCACATCCTCACTGGCTGTAGGTCAAAGACATCAGTCCCTTGCCATAATGACGTCCCACAATAGAACTATCCAAATAGAGCATCTTGTTTCTCCCAAGGCTTGATAAAGAGAGAGAGCAGGAGAAAAGGTGGTAGAAAAGAAGAGAAAGAAACAAAGAAGTGGGAAGAAAGAGAGAGCCAGGACAGAAGCCAGAATAATTTTGTAACCTAATCTTAGACTTGATGCCTCATCACATTTGCTACACTCTGTTCATTATTAACAGAAGTCATTAAGCCCAGCCCACATTCAATGGGAGAAAATAACACAAAGGTGTGTATTCCAGGAGTTGTAGATCAATGGGCTGTCTGCCACCTCTAACCAGACCAGGAAAAATGAGAGGAGACACAATTACAGTATCAGGATTGAAAAACTACTATTTCTATACATATAAAATGATAATCAGAGAATATTATAAAGTTTATGCTACTACATTTAACAACAAATTTCTTGAAAAGACACAAACTTCCAAAGCACTCGGTTTTCTATTGTTGCAATACAAATTACCCCAAATTTAGCTTACCATTTATTAGAAATCAGAAATCTAAACAGACTTAGCTGGTCCTCTGATTAGGTACTCAAAAGGCCAAATTCAAGGTATTTGCTCGAGTGAGTGAGTTTTAGTTGCTGACCCTTTGTGATCCTACAGATTGTAGCCCACCAGGCTCCTCTGTCCATGGAAGTTTCTCCAGGCAAGAATACTGGAGTGGGCTGCCAGGTAGAGCTCTCACATGGAAGTTCCGGGGAAGAATGTACTTTGAAGTTCATTCCTACTGTTAGCACAATGTATTTCTTGTAGGTTTAAGAATGAGGTTCTCCATTCTTTTCTGGCTGCAGTCAGGGATAGCTCTTAGCTCCTTGAAGCTGTTTTCTCAATCCTGGGCATTCCCCCTCTGGCATCTGTGATCCAGCAACACACTTTGAATCCTATTTATGCTTTAATCTCTCTGATTTCCCTTTCTACTCCCAGTTGGAGAAAACACTCTGCCTTTAAAATGATGATGTGTTTAGTGTAGATCCATGTCCTCTTTCAGTTAACTCAAAGTATTCAGTAACTTTAATTAAGTGAATTTACAATTGTAAAATCTTTTGCCATGTAGCATAGCATAATTTGGGCTCCTCAGGTAGCTCAGTGGCTAAAAGAATCTATCTGCAATGCAGGAGATGCAGGATACACATATTTGATCCCTGGATCAGGAAGATCCCCTGGAGTAGGAAATGGCATCCCACTCTAATATTCTTCCCTGGAGAATCCCATCAACAGAGAAGCCTGGTGGGCAACAGTCCATGGTGTCACCAAAAGTTGGACACGACTAAAGCAACTGAGCATACACACACATGCATGGCATAATTATGGTCTTGATACCTCATCATATTAACAGTCACAGGTATTAGTGTGGAAATCTTGGGTTGAATATTATAAAATTATCTCCGTCACAGTAACTCAGGATGAAACTGATAACATGGATAGCCCTGTGGCTATTAAATAAATTGAACTTATGGTCAAAAACCTTTACATAAGGAAAACACTAGGCTCAGGGGGCTACAGTGATAAATTCTGCCACATTTTTAAGAAAGAAAATATACCAAATCTATACATACACTTCCAGAAAACTGAACAGGAGGGAATATTTCACAATTCATTCTTTGAGGTCAGTAATCAAAACCAAATACATTAAAAGAAAATTACAGAGTAATATAATAAACCTCATGAACACTGATGCAAAAGTTATACATGTAATTTTAACAGATAGAATTCGGAAAAGGCAATGGCAACCCACTCCAGTACTCTTGCCTGGAAACTCCCATGGACGGAGGAGCCTGGTAGGCTGCAGTCCATAGGGTTGCAAAGAGTCAGACACAACTGAGTGACTTCACTTTCACTTTTTTTTTTTTCTTTTTTTAATTTTATTTTATTTTTAAACTTTACAATATTGTATTAGTTTTGCCAAACATCAAAATGAGTCCGCCACAGGTATCTTTTCACTTTCATGCATTGGAGAAGGAAATGGCAACCCACTCCAGAGTTCTTGCCTGGAGAATCCCAAGGACAGAGGAACCTGGTAGGCTGCCGTCTACGGGGTCACACAGAGTCAGACATGACTGAAGTGACTTAGCAGCAACACATGGAATTAAATAATAAATATATCCTAACTGGAGTTTATCCCAGGTATATAAGATTGGTTCAATATTTTAAAATTAATAAATGTAGTTCTTTCTCTAAACAAACTAAAATAAAACCCTTTTAATCATTTCAATAGACAAAAAGAAGGTATTCTACAGAATTCAACTTCCAATCCTGATTTTTAAAAAGTGGGAACAGAAGAAAATTTCCTCAGTCTTATAAAGGGCATCTAGGAAAATCCTAGAGCTAAAAATCATACCTAACAGTAAAAGACTGAATTCTTTCATCCTAAAATTATGAGCAAGTAAGTAATGCCTATTCTCTCTGCTTTTATGCAACATTGTACAACTTGCTAGCACAACCAGGTAAGAAAAAGAAAAAAGGCATCCAAACTGGAAAGGAAGAATCAAAACTGCCTTTATTCCCAAAGGAGAATTTTGTCTAGGTATAAAAATCCAATGCAATCTTCAAAAAAGAACTACCAGAACCAGTAACTACATATAACAAGGTTGTTGGATAAAATGTCAATAAGGAAACATCCATCATATATCTAGGTACTAGTATTGAATAAGTATGCACTGAATATTAGCAAAAACAACATTTACATTCCCATCAAAATATGAAATACTTAGAAATATATATGGCAAGTGACATGAAAAAAAACTATACAATGGTACTTATAAAATTTTGATGAGAGATTTAAAGACATAAGTAAATGTAAAGCTATATATCACTCATGAATCTAATTCAATAATATTAAGATTTCATTTATCCCCAAATGTATCTTATATGTACAATGCACCTTAATCAAATTCACAGCAGTCTGCTTTGTAAAAATAATTACAAGACAGTTCTAAAATTCATAGGGAAATACAAAGGACATAAAATTGACAAAAATATTTGAAAAACACAAAGTTGAATGACTGTTTTCAAAATTTATTTTAAAGCTTCAGTAATCCAGATGGCATGGTATATGAACAAAGAAAGACCAACAGAATAGAAAAGAATGACTAGAAATAGACCTATACCTACACAGATAATTGATTTTTGACAAAGGTATTTCAGTGAAAAAATAATAAAGTCTTTTAAATAAATGATGCTGGAATAAATGAATATCTATACACATATACATACACACAGACACACACGTATATAGAGAGAAAGGTAAGATCTGTGATTCACACCACATATCCTACTGAAAAATAAAATGGTTCAAACTTAAGTATAAAATGATACAGCCTCTAAAAGAAAAAATAGGAGAAAATATAAGTCAAAAATTTCTTAAAGACAATACAAAAACCATGGTTCTTAACAAAATTACAAATTAAATATTATTGAAACTAAAATATCTGCTCTATTAGCTTCTGAATAAGCTAATAAGCAGAAAAAAATGTTTTAAAACTTCTATGTGATTTTAAAATGTACCTAGAATACATAAAGAATACTCAAAACTCAACGATAAAATAATAGCCACTTCAATTAAAGATTTGGAGAAAGGTCTGGACTCTACACCAAAGAATATTTGTAATTACAAACTTCCCTGGTGGCTCAGCAATAAAGAATCCACCTGCCAAGGCAGGATACACCAGTTCGATCCCCAGATCAGGAAGATTCCCTAGAGACGGAAATGGCAACCAACTCCAGTATTCTTGCCTGGAGAACTTCATGGACACAGGAGCCTGATGGGCTACAGTCCATGGGGTCGCAAAGAGTCAAACAGAACTGAGTTACTCAATAACAATAACAAGTTTATGAAAAGCCTCTTGACCTTATTAGTCATGAGAGAAACACAATTTAAAAATAAAACTGTAATGAGACAGAACTACATACTTAGTAAAATGTGTAAAATGTTTAATATCTGACCACACCAACTGTTTCTGAGAATGTGGAGAACTGGAAATTTCATACAGTACAGAAAGAAATAGAAAATGGAGCAATCATTTTGGAAAACAGTTTCACAGTTTTTTAAAAATTAACCATAAACATACCACATTATCCAGGCATCTTATGTATTTACTAAGAGAAATAAAAGCACATGTCAATTTAAAGATCCATGCACAAATGTTAATAGATGCTTTCCTGGTAATAGACAAAATCTGGTAACTCAAATGTCCATTAACAAATGAAAGGATAAACAAAGAATTATATTCATACAATGGCACACTATTGAGCAATATAAAGGAATAAGCTATTCAAGCATGTTACAGCATGTATACATTTTCAAATAATCAAGCCAAGTGAAAGTATGCAAAGAGAAAAGAGTACATGTTCTTTGATTCCACTACATAAGATATCAGGATATTTACAAGAAGGTTTAGTGAAGCTTATCAATAGTTGTATGTAAAATTAAGGGAAATAAGAGATGGCTTTTAGGGATTACCAAGGTTCATGATAAAAATTTGGCGGGGGGGTGATGAATATGTTCATTATCGTGTATGTGGTAATGGTGTCATGAATATATTTTTATGTCAAAATATCAAATCGTACCCTTAAAAATATGGGTTTCCCGGGTGGCACTAGTGGTAAAGAACCTGCCTGCCAATAAAGGAGACATAAGAGATGTGGATTCAATCCCTGGGTTGGGAAGATCCCATGGAGTAGGACACAGCAACCCACTCCAGTATTCTTGCCTGGAGAATCCCATGGATAGAGGAGTCTGGAGGGCAACAGTCCGTAGGGTCACAAAGAGTAGGACATGATTGAAGCAACTTAGCATGCATCCTTAAAATTATATAGTTTAATGCATGTTACTTATTACTAAATAAAGCTATTTTTAAAATAATTTTAAAAACACACAATATAGAACTATTTTATACAAATCATATTGGTAAAAAGTAAAAACACAGAAAATTCCATAATAGAAACATTTATATTGTACTATTGGTCAATAGAATATAAGTACCCATAAGAGCAAGAATTCTTTTGTTTTTATCACTGATTTATTCCTAGGTCCTAGAATAATGCCTAACACATAATTTATGCTTCATAAATATTAATTTAACACTTGAATAAATGAATGAAGCATTCATCAGCATATTTTTGACAGTATAAGTTAGAGTCGACAGTACTCATTTCACAAGAGCCAGTAATTTCATTTATCTTGTACTTGCACAAATACACCAAGAGACACATACAAAATCATTCACTAGCAGTATTGCAGTAAAAACCTCAAATGATACAAATGTCTGTGATACGTGACAACTTGACAGCATATTCATGCAATGGTATTCTATAACATATTAAAGAAATTATTATAGAACCATGCAGCAGTATGGATGAATCCCAAAAACGTAAAATGTATGGGTGAAAAAGGTGGTAACAAAAGAAATGTGCAGTTTGATGTCAACGACATAAAGTTAAGAAGAATCCCTGATACCTTGGTTTTACTGTTAAGGTAGCAAAACAATTGCAAAACTGATATATAACAAGTCAAATTCAGAATTGTAATTACTCTTAGGGTAAAAAGGAATAGGATGTGAGAAAAAGCACACAGTCACGGTCTATCTATGTAACTGCAAGTTTTTAGCTTAAGTTATTATTTGTCATTCGTTATTTATCTGCATTGTATTTAGTATTTTGTACATATAAAATATTCCATTAAAGTAAAAATCATTTTGAAAAATAGTCAGGAAACAGGAAAATGGGGGTTGTGTGTGTAACAGCCCCTAGAGTGAAACAGTGTGGCTGGCTGTGTTGTGAGTGTGGGAGAGCAGTGGGGGTGTGAAGAGCTAAAGTGAGAGGGCGTTAATTGCTCTGCCAACACTCACAGTAACTTCTCTCTTTTTCCCAAGATGCTTTTGGAATGTTTCAGAGAACGTTCTTTTCTGTTTATCTTTTTCCTGAGGGTAATCATCAGGTTCCTTTGCTCCGAGGGCCAGGGATATGTGAGAGGAATAGGAAGTAGGCTATCCTCTATACAGGTCTTTAATTAATCCCTTTGTATTCACCCACTGCTGGAATTTCAACAGGCAGAGGAACTCACTCAGTCAACACAAGAATGTTTCTGGTTCCCTCTCTTGAAAGGTTGCAGTTTTCTCTCCCATATTTTCTATCATTAACACTCTTTTATCTCTTTTCTTGCACAATTTCATTGAAATCTAATTGTCTTTGATATCTCTACTCCTCTTTATACAATATTCTTAAAGAACTCATACCCTGTATATTTAAGAGAGTCACTAGCAAGGGAAGCAACAAGCACGTATATTCAGTCTGCCTTTTTGAACTGATTTTCTATATTTATTTTCCATTGTAAATACATATATAAGAAAAAATACCAAATATAAATAGGCAGACTGTTTTGAATAATTAGCTGTTTGCAAAATTGGCTGCATAAAGCAGCCATTTTTAGCTATTGCTTTCTACTGTGTAACTTACCATAAGACACACTACGATCAGTTTTGGTTTCTTAAATCAATGATTCAAATAATTTATTTCTTGATATTTTAAGAAGAGTATCTGTCTAACTAAACACAGCATGTGAGAAAAACTTATTCTTTACCAACTGAAGGAGAGTGAGAAAATACATAAATCAGGTTTGCCCAAACAGCTAGTAGCTTAAGATATATAAATGACCAGAATGGCTTCCAGCTGACAGAGAGATGATGTTCTATATTTATTTTCAGTGAAGCACCAACATTTTGATTGAGTTGCTCTGCATCTGAACTCTCAGTAAAACTTATAGTTAAGTAAGTTATACTGAAGCGTGATGTGGATGGGCACCATGCCCTGAAAAGAAGTATTAATATACACATTAGAGTGGAAATGATGTTAAAGATATTGTTCTCTTTATTTTCCAAATTATTTTTAAACAGTTCTTTAAGGCATCTTCTTATATAAAACTGAGGCCTTTGTCACGCAGGTTATGCATATCTAAGTCTAATCAAATGATTTATGTTCTTGGCAATTGTGTGACCGATAATACAAGTATCTTTCCTTTTGAATTTTAAGTTTAAATTAAAATAGCAATCTTGTATATAATCCATTGAACTCCCAGACAAAGTCTCCTTAAGAGTGGTGTCAACAGAATAGCACAATGCCATGGTACTTATTAAAATGTGTATTTTGAGATATAAGAAATGAATTTTAGTTCTGAATTCATCTTTGAGATATAAAACTCAAATTCAAAATGAAGTTCTTAACTCAGGTTGAGTTACAGATTCATTTTTATACCTGTATTACAATAAGTTACTTGAACTCTCTATCTTGAATTTGTCATCAGTACAATGGTTAGTCCCTTAAAGAGAACACCTACTTGCTTGGATTACTGTGAGGATCAAATTAAACACATTGAAAAGTAATCTGCAAACTTTATAAATGTTATATATGTAATATGATATGCTGTTTGATAAATGTTTGCTCATGCTAATGGAAAACCCTAGATTGTATAGTATGAAGATTTTCTAACTATATGCTGCTGCTGCTAAGTCGCTTCAGTTGTGTCCAACTCTGCAACCCTATGGGCTCACCAGGCTCCCCCGTTCTGGGGATTCTCCAGGCAAGAACACTGGAGTGGGTTGCCATTTCCTTCTCCAATGCATGAAAGTGAAAAATGAAAGGGAAGTCGCTCAGTCGTGTCCAACTCTTCGCGACCCCGTGGACTGCAGCCTACCAGGCTACTCCATCCATGGGATTTTCCAGGCAAGAGTACTGGAATGGGGTGCCATTACCTTCTCTGATGCACCATAATATTTCTTGGTAGTTCTCTAACATTCCAAAGTTAGCACAGCACTTTTACACTCATTTGATCTTCCCAATCTTTTGCAACTTTTCTGGGTCTACCAGGTGTCCTCAATATTTCTTTTCTCTTGTCACAACCAAATAACAACTATGTGAGTTAATGTATCTTTAATGCCTTCTTATAATCTCTATAATCTCTACATTTTATGATACAGTTCCAGAAAATGTAAGGTTATTCCATATAAACTCTCCTGAATGTAATTGGAGAAGTCCAAATAAATGCCTACAATGAAGAGGGAATAGCTTTAGTTTTCTATTGACACATTTACAAAGTACCACAAATTTATAATTTATAAAACATAAATTTATTATCTCACAGTTATTTAGACTGGAAGTTCAAAAGTGTCTTGTACATGTCACTCAGTCATGTCCGACTCTTAGGGACCCCATGGACTGTGCCCACCAGGCTCCTAGGCCCATGGAATTTCCCAGGTAAGAATACTGGAGTGGGTTGCCATTTTCTTCTCTAGGGGATCTTCCCAACCCAGGGACTGAATCCATGTCTTTGTATTTCCTACATGGCAGATGGTTTCTTTACCACTACACCATCTAGGAAGCCCCCAAAGTGTCTCACTAGCCTCAAATCAGGATGAAAGCAGGGCTAAGCTTTCCTGGTTGGTGGTTCTGGTGAAGCATCTACTTTCAAATGTATGCAGACTGTTGGCAGAATTTAGTTCCATGCAGCTGGAGGACAGAGGTGCCTGTTTCCTTGAAGGATGTACACTGGGTCATTCTCAGCTTCTAGATACCAAGTCCTTGACTTATGGCCCCCATAATCTTAAAAACTAGCAACAATGGGTTGAGTCTTCCTCTTATCTCATCTCTCTTATCATCTATTCTTCATCACATCTTTCTCTGACTCCTCTGCTTCTTCTTTCATTTTTAAAGGAACACATTATGATCCAAGATGATCTTTATATTGTAAAGTCAGCTTATTAGATCTACAATTATATCTGCAAAGTCCATTTGATCATATATCATACTATATTCACAGGCATTTAACATAAACGGGTTGAAGATTATGGCTTAATTTACTAAAAAAAATAGGACAACCTAAAATAGATAAATAACCATTTATAAGACAGGAAAATTTTTTTTATAATTTTAATATTCTACAAAATATTCATAGGAAAACCGTTATGTACTCTGATTTTAAAGAAGGTATTTGTTTAATAAAATATGAAAAATGGTAATTCTGAAAGGCCAATCAACATAATTTTACTATTCCTTAGATATATGAAAACAAGACTTTTTGATATAATATGTCCCTAAACTGTTCTTTTTCTGTGGTCTACCCTTTGCTTTCATTACATTTTGGAAAATTTATTTTTATTTTCAGTGTTTTGGTTAATATGATTTAGGTCAAACACTGGCAGAACTCAAAAGATGCCTTAGATCTTATTTTTACTTTCAAACAATATGTGAACTACACATACAATAGATTTATCACTTGACTATGAAAAGAATGAAATTTTGCCATTTGCAACAACATGATGAACCTTGAAGATATTATGCTTTGTGAAATAAGTCAGAAAGAGAAAAACAAACACTGCATGTTATTACTTATATGTGGAATCTAAAAAATGAAACAAACACATGAATATAACAAGACAAAGAGACTCACCAATATAGAGAACAGATTAGTTGTTACCAGTAGGGAGAGGGGAGCAGGGAGGGAAAAGGAGGGATAGTAGCCAAAAAGGACAAAAACTATGTATAAAATAAACTACAAGGCTTTACTGTACAGAACAGGGAATATAACCGATATTTTAAAATAACTTTAAATGGAGTATAATCTATGAAAACTTTGAATTACTATGTTGCACACCCAAAACAGGGGCTTCACTGGTGGCTCAGATGAAAAAGAATCTCTCTGCAATGCAGGAGAGTTGGGTTTGATCCCTAGTTCAGGAAGATTCCTTGGAGAAGGGAATGGCAACTCACTTCAGTATTCTTGCCTGGAAAATCCCATGGATAGAGGAGCCTGGTGGCCTATAGTCCACGAGGTCTCAAAGAGTAGGACACAACTGAGTGACTAAGCACAAACACCTAAAAATAATATTGCAAATCAATTGAACCTCAATAAAATTATAAATCAACCCATTCCCTTATTATAAGTAATGAAAGACAGATATTAATATTGGAATATATAAAGTATCATCTGTAGGAGGACTGACTAACATTGAATTTGAAGTAAGGAATTTACCTCTATGGTAAATCCAGCAGTAACTGGCCAAGTCACTATTGGTAGGTCATTTATTTTTTCCACATGTACATATTCTTTTCTCTGTTTTGTAAAATATTGCTGAATGAGTTGTCTTTATGCTTTACATACTTGGGCTAATTTCTCTAATCATAGCAATATAGAATTTTTGTTAAAATGAACCATTTGAGATGACCACATCGTGGTTCAAATACTGGCTCTGCTATTTATGAGCTAAGTGATCTTGGATAAGCTATTTAACCTCCTGATGCTTCAGATTCTTTATAATACACAGTGCATAAAATTACAGAAAATTAATATTTAATTTCTATGAAAATGTTAAAGATTAAATGACTATTATTTGTACAGTTCTTATAAGAGAACTTGGCACATAGAAAATATTCTTTTTAATTATTTTATTTTATATTGGAGTATCATTGACTTACAATGTTGTGTTAGTTTCAGGTGTACAGCAAAGTGATTCAGTTATAAACATACACATACCTCTTTTTTTCATATTTTTTCTGATATAGGTTATTACAGAGTATTGAGTAGAGTTCTCTAGCGGTGCTCAGTGGTGTTTGACTCTTTGTGGCCCCATGGACTTTAGTTTGCCAGGCTCCTCTGTTCATGGAACTTTCCAAGCAAGAATAA
The DNA here is from genome assembly GCF_032452875.1 of Bos javanicus. Classification (NCBI taxonomy): domain Eukaryota; kingdom Metazoa; phylum Chordata; class Mammalia; order Artiodactyla; family Bovidae; genus Bos; species Bos javanicus. The sequence continues at coordinate 41,589,379 of NC_083870.1, forward strand.
TGGTGTGTGCTTTCATTTTCTATTCCAAGGGATCTTCCTGACCCAGGGATCAAACCCATGGCTCTTGCATCTCCTACACTGGCAGGTGAATTTTTTACCACTCTGTCCCCTGGGAAGCCATAAACAGTAGGATGTATACATTAATCTCAATCTGCTAGTTCATTCCCCCCACCTACCTTCTCCCTTTGGTAACCATCATTTCCAAGTCTTTGCTTTGTTTCTGTTTTGTACATGAGTCCATTTGTATAATTGTTTAGATTTCACATAGAAGTCATATCATATTTGTCTTTCTCTGACTTACTTCACTTAGTATGATAATCTCCAAGTCCATACATGTTGCTGAAAATGGCATTATTTCACTTTTAATGACTAAATAATATTCCATTGTGTATATGTACCACATCTTTATTCATTCATCTGTCAATAGACATCCATGTCTTGGCTATTGTAAATAGTGCTGCAATGAACATTGCATGCATGCCGTCTCTCAGTCGTGTCTGACTCCTTGTGACACTTTGGAACGTAGCCTACCAGGTTCCTCTGTCTATGGGACTTTTCAGGCAAGAATACTGGACTGGTTGCCATTTTCCTCCTCCAGGGGATCTTTTTGACCCAGGGATTGAGCCCATGTCTGTTTCGTCTCCTGCATTGCAGGTGGATTCTCAACCCACTGAGCCGTTGGGGAGGAATATGTATATACTTTTGAAGTATGGTTTTCTCTGGCCCAGGAGTAGGGTTGTTGAATCATATCTATTCTTAGTTTTTTAAAGAAACTATCAGATAGCTACAACTGTTCTAAAATGCTTAGTGGCATATGTTGTTGTTACTCAGTCGCTAAGTTGTGTCCTATACTTTGTAATCCTATGGACAGCAGCACACCAGGCTTTCCTGTCCTTCACTATCTCCTGGTGTTGCAGAAACCAGATCTTGAGAAACCAAGCACCACACTCAGAGAATTGGAGAACTCAGGTTTATTATATTGGCGGGCCCAGAGGAATTAACACTCCAAGCTCTAAGCCCCCAACAAAAGGGTTACAGAGTTTTCAACATGGACAGGCATGATTAAGTGGGTTTGCAGGGGCTGGGCAATTACAAAGAGCAGGACAAGGGTGAGTGAGATAAGCTCCAGTTCCTAGTATTGTGAGTCCCCACTTTCTGAGACTATGTGACCTACGTGATCCAGACTTTGCAAGGAGCAAGCTGAGTCACAGAGGCAGAAGGAGCAGGAGGTTATGTAAAATTTTAACTTATCCTCTTCACTGGAATGTGCTCAAACTCATGTCCATTGAGTCGACGATCCCTTCCAACCATCTCATCTTCTATAGTCTCCTTCCCTTCCTGCCCTCATACTGACATATGGTTACCTATAAGTTTCAGATTTCTTAGTGTACTATTCATGATCTTCCATACTTTGATTATATCTTATGTTTCAGACCTAAAATCCCACTCTTCTAGACAACTTCTCCCCAAACACACATATCTCTCTGCTGAAACAATTTTTTTGTGACCAACAGGTTTATTTTGCACCTTAAAATACCTTTAAAATGTCTGGTTTGTTTTTTCATTACCTACACTAGCACGATGGATGGCCCTCCCTCAGTCTTTCTACCTATTCAGTTGTTCTCACTCTGCAAAGCCCTATTCATAGTAATAATATGGTTTATCACTTGTGGATGCATAATACTTAAGTCTACAAATCGTTTGACAAATGTATACTGTTTTACTTTCAATACAGTTGTAGTTTCCTAAAGATAATGTTTTAGCTTCTACATATTCACTACTCTGCTATTATCTAAAATAATTGTGTGGGCTTATTTACTGAACACAGACATTATAATTTAATTAAAAACTGAAAATACACTCTTACTGAATTTGATCTTATGCTACAAATTAAATGAAATTATAATAGGAATTGGTAGTTCTCTATTATTCCTTTGTAATTTTACAGAACAAAAGCATGCATTTTCAATGTAATCATGGCAGAGACACTTTAAGGTAATAATGACATTGTATTGTTTGTTTAATTTGAGAAATATGAATACATAATGCTTCCTGGAACTTTTTAACATAACAGAAATACAATTAAAAGTTCAAAACAGTCTTCAAAGGAATAAAAATGTATTTTGTAAGACAGTTTATAGTCTGTGTGTGTTTTTTAATTCTAGCTTTACTAAATATCTGAAGAAGTGAAAATTGAAACATTTTTCTCTTCCCTATAGCAAAGACTTTTAACACAACTACCAGGGTGCATACTAGCCATTTTTACTATGAGTTGTATCATAAATAGAAAGATTAACTGAAGAAGTGAATGAATAAGTAAAACTGAAATTTGTTTAAAGATTTAATTTATTCTATTATGTAAAATATTATAACATCCCCCATCACAGACTAACCTGGACCCAGCCTTTCTTAGTCAAAAGGCTCAATAATATATCAAAGAAAAGAATAGATTTTCTCCTGTTGTTTTCTTTGAACAAGCAGTCAAATAGAAGCTAATATTTAAATTAATACTTTTGGAGATACAGGTATATTAGTACAAAGACTCATTACTATAAAAGTGCAAGAATGTCTCTGCCAGAGTTATGGTAGATTTTCTGGTGCTGTTTATAAGGGATAAATGACGTATTTTTCTCAAGTATAGCTTTTATCCACCAAATACAAGCAGTGTTTTGTTTTTTTTTTTTTCAACCTGTAGCAAATGATCTTCAAAAGGCAAAAATTGGGCAATAAGGAATTAATGCAAATCTATTTTTCTTGGGCATATATTTGAAGGAATTATCTGCATGGTGGCATTATTTGAAGTCAAAGGGTGTGTGCTGAGTTGTGATCCTGCAATGCATTAGCTATGTCATCCTAGGTAACAGAGAGTATCCACTAATTCTTTTTGAATCTGTTTCCTCAAAAGCAAAAAAGGAAAATCTACCTACCCTGCAGGGTTGTTGTGAGGTGTAAATGCAAAATCATTTAATCATTCATCTTTCATTTAGTGTCTATTTTGAGTACTATGTTGAAAGTTGTGGAAAGAGAAGTAAGAGATACATTTCTGGCTCTGAAAGTTTTCATGTCTACTGAGGAAAAGAGAGAGAGAGATGCATGATTAGAATTAATGTGATAAATGCTAATGGCAGAATCAAGCTTAGGATGCAATGGAAATCAAGAGAAGGGCTAGATTTAGCCTGGAGCAGGGGAAGGGAGTATGCTAAAAAGTATATTGAGATGGGAAAACAAATAAGGAAGTGAGGGGGTAGATATTCAGGGCAAAAGGAACTGTTTGTATAAGAGAACTGTTGAGAGAGAGTCCATTGTACTTTGAAAAAGTTAGAAGTAAATCAATATAACTTGATTATTTTCACTTAACAACTAGGATAGTTGATTACAGACAGCAAGGTTGTCTAAAAAATGCTAAAAGCTTTGTGTGCCATCCTAAAGGATTTATATTTTTGTCTGAAGTCAATGGAGAGACACCAAAGAATTTTCAGAAGGGTGAGATTTGCATTTTGGAAAGATACATATGTTCTTCTTAAATGCTCAATCATGATTATATAAATGATCATCTCTTTGCTGAACCTCAATTCATAGACTTGCAAAAAATTAAAGTTAATTAAAGAATGAACCCATGATACTGACCCATTAGCCTAAACATTTATGTCACATTTTGTCACATTTGACTAACTACTAAGGGACAAACATTAAGCTCTACGAACCATAAAGAATCAAGAAAGTTTTGTGACATGTCTATGGCAAACTTTAGGAGCTACACGAAGCTTCAGCATATTTTGTCTTCTTTAAAAAAAAAATTGGGGTTGTTTTCATCTTTTGGCTATCATAAACAAGGTTGTTATAAACATTGAAGTGCTATAAACATCAAATGTCTGCTTGAGATCTTGATCTCAATTCTTTGAGGTACATACCTATAATTGGAGTTGCCGGATCATATGGTAATTCTTTTAAGATTTTAATGAACTGTCATTCTGTTTTCCACAATAACTGCATCATTTTGCATCCCCACTGGCAATGAATGGGATTCCAATTTACCACATCCTCACATATTTGTACTTTTCTATCTTTTTTATAAATCATCTTAATATATGTAAAGTGATATTTCATAGTATTAATAGTTGATTTTCATGTTGCTAGTAATTAGTGACATTAAGCATCTTTTCATGTGTTTATTGGCCAATTGTACATCTTCTTTGGAGAAATGATTATTTAGGTTCTGTGCCCATTTTTGCTCAGATTGGTTTTTATTGCTCATGCTAAGTTGTTCAGTTCAGCCACTCAGTAGTGTCTGACTCTTTGTAACCCCATGGACTGCAGCATGTCAGGCTTCCCTGTCCACTACCAACTCCCAGAGTTTGCTCAAACTCATGTCCATCGAGGCAATGATGCCATCCAACCATCTCATCCTGTGTCGTCCCCTTCTCCTCCTGCTTTCAATCTTTTCCAGCATCAGGGTAGTTTCCAATGAGTCTGTTCTTCGCATCAAGTGGCCAAAGTTTTGGAGTTTCAGCTTCAGCATCAGTCCTTCTATTGCAGGAAGGGGAACTCCTTCTAGGGCCTGAAACTGGGCTCTTGTCTAACCTCAGAAATAAATTATCTGAGAAGACACATGTGCTGACAAAGAAAGAGATTTTATTGTGAAAGGGCAGCCGGGTGGGGAGCAGTAGGGTAAGGGGGGAACGCAGGAGAACAGCTCTGCCGCTTGGCTCACAGTCTTGGGTTTTATGGTGATGGGGTTAGTTTCCAGGTTGTCTTTAGCCAAGCATTCTGGCTCAGAGTCCTTCCTGGTGGTGCACGCCTTGTTCAGCCAAGATGGATGCCAGAGAGGAGGATTCTTAGAGGTGGTCAGACATGTGGTGTCTCCTTTTGACCTTTCCAGAACTCTTCCAGTTGGTGGAGGCTTATTAGTTCCGTGTTCCTTACCAGAACCTCCTGTCATGAAACAACTCAGGCAAATAGTTAGTATGGTGCCTGGCAAGGGTAGGAGGTTTCAATCAGTGTGCTTCCCCTAACACTTCCAATGAATATTCAGGACTGATTTACTTTAGGATTGCCTGGTTTGATCTCCTTACAGTCCAGGGGAGTCTCAAGAGTCTTCTCCAACACCATAGTTCAAAAGCATCAGCTCTTGCCACTCAACTTTCTTTATAGTCCAATTCTCACATTCATACATGACTACTAGAAAAACTATAGCTTTAACTAGACAGATCTTTGTCAGGTAAGTAATGAATAGACAGACCTTTGTCAGAGAGGTAATGTCTCTGCTTTTTAATAGGCTGTCTAGGTTGGCCATAGCTTTTCTTCCAAGGAGCAAGAGTCTTTTAATTTCATGGCTGCAGTCACCACCTGTAGTTATTTTGTAGCCCAAAAAAACAGTCTGTCACTATTTCCATTGTTTCCCCATCTATTTGTCATGAAGTGATGGGACCAGATGCCATGCTCTTAGTTTTTTGAATGTTGAGTTTTAAGCCAGCTTTTTCACTCTCCTCTTTCACTTTCATCAAGAGGCTCTTTAGTTCATCTTTGGGTGGTGTCATCTGCGTATCTGAGGTTATTGATTTTTCTCTCAGGAATCTTGATTCAGCTTGTGCTTCATCCAATCCAGCATTTTGGATGATGTACTCTGCATGTAAGTTAAATAAGCAGGGTGAGAATATACAGTCTTGACGTACTCCTTTCCCAACTTGGAACCAGTCTTTTGTTCCATGTCCAGTTCTAACTGTTGCTTCTTGACCTGCATACAGACTTCTCAGAAGGCAGGTAAAGTGATCTAGTATTCCCATCTCTTGAAGAATTTTCCACAGTTTGTTAAGTTTTTATTATGGGTATTAATCTCCTATCATCTATGTGATTTGCAAAGAATTTTTTTTTTTTCTCATTCTATGGTTTGCCTTTTGACCATCCTAATAGTTTCTTTGAAGGACAAACAGTTTAAATTTTGACAAAGTCCACTTTACCTTATTTTGGTAGTTGCTGCCTGCAACAGGCATGTTATTGCACAATGTATCGGTGTATCAGCCAAATCGTTTTGCTTACAGAAAAACACATAGTAGTTTTGTACAACTATGTGCTCTCAGAGGAGCACAATGAGTTCACCTAACAGAATCATTGTGTACTTTAAGAGCTAAAAAGGTTTTGAAGGTATTGATTGTTGTTTAATTACTCTTAGGTCTTGGTATCTCAGATTCCATAACTTAAATTCACCCAGTAAGTAGCTAGAAGTATACTCCCTAGGAGTTGTTAGGTCCTGCCTCTCATAGGGCATATCAGGGAGTATTTATTCTAAACTACATTTCAGCATCTAATTTGAAAAGTTTAACAAATCAGTTTGTGCATCACTTTGTATTTAGATTAAGTTTTAAAAACTTAAAAAGCAACTTCCCCATTGCCTTGTAAAGAAATCTTAGGACAGATTTCTAGTCAACCTTCCAGATTATCTTTGCTTTCATTGTTTTGATTAGGCTATTTTTCATCCCTAGAGAGACAGAAATTAATTTGTAGAAAAATGGAGAGCTATGCAAATAATTCTTGTCCAAAGAGATGTAAAAATCTCTCTCTTGTGGAGGTTCAGTTGATTTCCTTTAAACACTGTAGAAAAAACCAGCTTGCTTCTATTAAGAAAATTCATTTCAGGATATCTAATTGCCTATAAAAGTGTCTACTCTGTGGATTCTTGATAAAACCAGTTACAATATTTTTCTGCGTCCTTTATTAATTAATGAGTTAAATAAAATATTTGACACATATTTATTTTATATTTTATGAGAGCCATGACCTGGAACATTTATAGAAATATTGCTTAATAACCTGTACTCCTAAAATAGTTATTTAAAAAAATACTCAATGTGATTTTTTAGAGAAGTAAATACATCCTTTAAAAGTCAGCTTGCTTTAGTATTTTTTCTGTGCCATTTTAAAATTCTTGTCCATATAATATACATATTTTAAAGCCCAAGTCAAGTCTCTTCAAGATAAATTTAAAATTTTTGAATTCTCCTGAACTCAGAGCCCTTATGCATCAAGAATTTATTCAGTAATTTATCTTGAGTAATACTGGGATCTATTTGTCTTCATACACCATTTAACTTTTCAAACATTACTCAGTGTAGGTCTAAATTTCTTAAATATTGGGACTTTGCATCATCCACAACATAAGGCTTTATATAGAATAGGATTTATATATTTGATCTGATTTGCTGATTTAATTATTTAAAATAATTAAATAATTAATAATTATTATTAATTATTTAATTATTTACCACAATGTTTGGTAAAGTCTAAAGGTATACTTCATATATTAATCAAAGAGTCTCTATTAGTTTTTCTATTAATTAATGACATAAACACTTAGGGTTCAAAAAAATAGTACTAACCATCAAGATTATATGGAATGGATCTCAATAGATGACCAAGAATGCCTTCGTGAATTATTTTTCCTTAGTCTGAAAAGTGAAAGTGTTTAGTCTCAGTCCTGTCTGACTCTGTGCGACCCCATGAACTGCAGCCTGCCAGGCTCCTCTGTCCATAGAGATTCTTCAGGCAAGAATACTGGAGTGGGTTGCCAATCCCTTCTCCAGGGATCTTCCCAACCCAGGGATTGAACCTGGGTCTCCTGCATTACAAGCAGATTTTTTTACCATCTGAGTTACCACGGAAGCCGTCCTTAGTCTGGTTTAGGCGTTTTAAAATTTACTTTACCCTTCCTACAGCTCCATTCCCACAAATCTGATAGATTCTAAGGTTGACTACAGATCAATTTTTCTCAACCTTTTCAATTTTGCTTCCCAGGAGAAAATTTCAACTTAATTTAAATTCTCATTGAGTTTAGTGAAGTATTAAGAAATGAGATTTTGTCATGTAAGGTTGAGAGTTTTGGAGGGCCAAAATATATGTAATATCTAAACTTTTTTTTTTTTTTCCTTCCCTCAAAGCCAAGATTTTCACCCTTGGTGACAATACCACCTCCACTGAGAATGCATGCTACATGTTTTTCAACATTGTGGAAAGTTCTAATATAGTTTCAGGAGATGACTTGAACTTTTTTAAAAAATGGAGTGTTTATGAAGACCCAAATCTCTATCATATATATGATTTAAGTTTACACAATATTATGCTAACATATCTTTTTTCTTCTAACATATCTTTTATCTCATTTTTTAATGACCCTTACTTTGCCAACAAAGGTCTGTCTAGTTAAAGCTATGTTTTTTCTAGTAGTCATGTATGAATGTGAGAGTTGGACTATAAAGAAAGCTGAGCACTGAAGAATTGATGCTTTCAAATTGTGGTGTTGAAGAAGACTCTTGAGAGTCCCTTGGATTGCAAGGAGATCAAACCAGTCCATCCTAAAGGAAATCAGTCCTAAATATTCATTGGAAGCACTGATGCTGAAGCTGAAACACCAAAACTTTGGCCACCTGATGCAAAGGACTGATTCATTGGAAAAGACCCAGATGTTGGGAAAGATTGAAGGTGGGAGGAGAAGGGTATGACAGAGGATGAGCTGGTTGGATGGTGTCACTGCCTCAATAAACATGAGTTTGAGCAAGCTCTGGGAGTTGGTGATGGACAGGGAAGCCTGACATACTGCAGTCTGTGGGGTTGCAGAGAGTCGGACAGGACTGAGCAACTGAACTGAATTGAACACTTCTTTAACATTGTCATTTTTCCTCTTTTGCTACCAATTTTAAACATTTATATAAACATTTCTAAAGGAATTATTTATTTGTGAAGTTCTATTCTCAAGGAACATGCATAGTACAGATGGTCCTATGTTTGTATAGCTCTGTGTGCACAAATGCCAGTAAGCATGGTTTAGGTAAAAAAAAAAAAAAAAGTCACCCAAAAGCAAGGTTCAAATTTCACTTACCCTGTTGTAATAGCTCTGAGTAATTACATAAAGTAAAACTCAATGCTTGCTCTTGGGGCCACAAATCACTATTAAATAATAGATGCACATCATGATTATAGATGATCAATCACATCACTTTTTCAAAGCCTATCAATGACTGGTCACTGTGCTGAAGTTCACCCAAAAAGTGTAGCTGTGCTGCCTCCTTTTTCCCAGAGATAAACTCACAAGACATTTCACAAAATGAATAATCAAAAGAGAGAATTGGCCAGTAAAGGTGAAACTACAGCAAAGAAATCAAAAATGATAATGCTGGAAGTGAAACTGAGATTCAAATTAAATGGAGTGACAAGAAACAGATATCTGACTAGGACTGCTGACAACATCACAGTTCAAGAAATTCTACAAAACCAATGAGGGAAACTTAGTGAAGGCGAACTGAGGGGCCTAATGAAAGAAAGCAATTGTAAAGTAAGGCAAAGACTTTGAGAGGATGTGACAATATAAAAAAAACTTCAAATGAAAGCAACTCAGAGATATTTCAGGACACGGAATGTGCAAAGTTTCCTAAAACTTTGAAGGTGGTTTCAAACTTAAAATGGAGGATGACAATCCTCCAAGGCATAGAGAAGATATCCTTACCGTGTTATACCAGGAGAAGAAGCAAATACTGTTCAAAGTACTCTTGATAATATTTTATAAACATAAAATCCTTTTAAGTCTCATTTAAAAATTACAGTGCACTAAATACATACTAGTTTTACTATATTTTTATTTCCCTATACATTTACAGCCATCAGTAAGAAAGTTTTAATGTTTTGATAGAAATATTTAGAAGACATAGAATCATAGTATTTTCCCCTATTGATTATTGCGATAACTTTGCAGAGATTTAGCTTTCATGTCATTTTTACCTTTATATGCAACCCAACAAAGCAAGAACTGCCTACTCTGAAACTTGATACCATTCATTCACCAAGTTCCAAAGTCTGATGGCGTAACTTATTTATATTATTTAGTGTAAATAACTCTTGATGATTGCACATGTTAGTGAACAACATATCTTTCTTAGGCCATTGGTTAGGTAGCTCTCTGAAAGAGACGGAGTTACTGGAGGTGTTTTCGGCATTTTTGTCCCCATCTACTTCCTTTGCATATGAATGGACACTAAAATATGGTTGGTAGCTACCTACTGTGGTAGCACAATATTTTTCTTTCCTTCTTTCACTTGATCTACTAGTTGATTGGTTGTTATGATTTCCCTCTCAAGACATCTCACTTCTTTTCCTCTACTGAGGCTGTTTTGGATGATAGGACTTTTACAAGCAAAAATAGCAGCTGCAAGAAAAGAAACAAAAGAGAGAGTGTCAGTTACTAGAAACAGAAATGCCTAATATCTCCTGTTCCATTGCTATTTTCCAAGTAGAGCTTCTGACCTATTTGTCACCTAAGCACTTGTTATAAAACATTAGGCATAATATGGGATTCTGTTTCTAAAATATAGATGACTTTCATATATACCTTTTGTGTAAAAAGACAACCTATTAAACTGCACATGTAATTATTTTATTCCCCTGCAGGATCAAAAAGAAAAAGGAGAAATCTTTTAGTAGGAGTAAAAAATATTTTAGCTCTCAATCTGTGTCCCCTTGGATAATTTACACTAAAATGATTTAAAAGATTTCAAAAGAATTTTGTGTCTATGTGCCTGCACACATGGGGCTTGTAAAATCTAAAATTATATAAAGTTGCCTGAATTCAATTTCATGATAGCACTATTCTGTTTATACTTAGCAAATAATTCCCTAAAATATCAATAATATGCATTAGGATTATTATAGTATATTCATTAGCTATATTGGAATCTTAAATCAGAATTCACTTAAATGTTGTTCAGTCATTAGTATGGATCATCAATGAGTAGGCAATTTGTTAAAACCTAAATACTCCAAGTCAGAAGGACTTGAGTGAAACTGAGGAACCCACCATTTAAATAAGTGTCTTGAATAACTCTGATGATAGTTAACTGAGGACTAAATTTTAAGAAATATGTAAAAATAGGCCTGTCGTTAATTTAGTGCAATGTGAATCAAAGACAGTCTAATGAAGGTGGAAATGTATAGTTTATGGAATTAGATTGCTTGACTTCAACATTAATTCCTTCACTTACAAAATGTGTAATCTTAGTTAAGCCAGAAACTGTGCCTCAGATCCTTTATCTGTAAAACGGAAAGTAGAACAGAACAAGTTTTGTAAAGATGATGTGAAATAATTCTTCTAAGGATTTAACATGGTGACTGACACAGAAGAAGTGCTTAAAAACAGCTGATTCATATTGATTTTCTCTCTTTTCTCCACAGGTTCTACAGATCATCTTGTTGTTCTCCAAAGTTCTAATTTCATGTGAGAATGTTCTATAGGATACCCTCATGTCATAGCCAGTCTCTTCTATATTTATTCTATTTGAATTTTAAGAGAATTTTGAATTCTGGACTTTCTCTAACATATCCTTTTAAACATATCCCTGGGTTTCCCTGGTGGGTCAGATAGTAAAGAGTGTGAGTGCAATGCAGGAGACCCAGGTTCAATCCCTGGGTTGGGAAGATCCCCTGGAGAAGGAAATTGCAACCCACTCCAGTATTCTTGCCTGGAAAATTCCATGGACAGAGTGGGTAGCAGACCATAGTTCATGGGGCTGCAAAGAGTCGGACATGACTGTGCGAGTAACACAATACAACAACATGACTGGTTGACTATTTTGTAGGAAAGTTGCCCTTATCTAATTGAGTATCTGTGCATCTCCTTGTGGAGAAGGCAATGGCACCCACTCCAGTACTCTTGCCTGGAAAATCCCATGGACGGAGGAGCCTAGTAGGCTGCCGTCTATGGGGTCGCACAGAATCGACACAACTGAAGCGACTTAGCAGCAGCAGCATCTCCTTGTGGCTCTCACTGCTTCCTTAGTTCTACCAAAGATGTGGCTATGGGGTGGGAAGATTTTCTTCTCATTGAAGTCAGGGTTAAAAGTTTTTTTTTTTTTTTTCCATTAAACTAAGTAAACACTATTATATGGTTCCATTACTGCAAAAACCTGTAATTATATTGGCACACTCTGTAGGCAGATGTGAAGAAGAAAATGACAACCCACTCCAGTATCTTGCCTGGGAAATCCCATGGGCAGAGGAGCCTAGCAGGCTGCAGATTATGGGGTTGCAAGAGTCGGACATGACTTGGCAACAAAACCATAGGCACATGTATAGACTACATACTGCTCCTTCTTAATTAATCTTTTTTGTGCTTAAGTTCATATGTGAAGCATATTTCAAAGAAAAGAAGAGGAAAGGGTTTAAATGATCATGACCAATGACATCCCCCAAATTCAGTAATCATACTTCACCCTTCCTCCCACAGAAATAATGAATAAAGAGAGGCAGAAGGAACAGACATGATTCTCTGACAAAGTCCTTCCTCATGGAAATGCAAGATGGGAGTGAACAGGACTAATCAATATCCATTTTGGTAATGTGCAGCAAGTACAGAGGCAAGGCCCATCAGGGACTGAAACACTGACATAAAATGCAATTTTGAATATAATGTATCTGGTCCTTTGCACCACACCACTACAGCAGGCTATGCTTGCTACTTTCTAAACATGGAATGATGCAAACTTGCATCTTTGAAATTCAAATTTTGAAGTCCTTGTTGCAATATGGCTGAGTTTTACTATACTTTCCTAACAGTTGGTCAATGGCAAATTGGCTGGTAGTATACAGTATATAAAACGTACTAATGGGGTAAAGTAATTAGTATTTAATAATGTAAATACTAGTTACAAAGACAAAAGTAGTAATTGTATATACTGTGAAAGATATCTGGATTTTCCTACAGACACTGTATATATACACTGCCTCGGTACCTTCACTTGGATCTCTCTCTGTCTTTCCCTCCAACCCTCAGGATATCTGCAACCAGCAGGAACTAAATGTTCAACAGATGTGCATGATACATTTGCTACATATTTTGAATATTCCCTCTTAACATCAGTTTCCACCCGCCCCTCCCCAATCAGTACCATTTCAGGATGAAAACTTAATTAGATGCAACAGTCCATTATAGTGAAATAAACAAGCCAAATTCAAGAAGCTCACCAAAGAAACAAAAACAATGACTAGGAAAATAACTATTTAGCAAAATACATATTAACAGAAAGTATCACTCATACTTTCTGCCACTTCAGTCTACTAGATCTCTAGCCCTTTCCCCTTCCTACTATTTCAAGTAGTCCTTTGCCTAAAGAAGTCAACTGGTTCTGGACAAAAGAACCATTTCCTAAGCTCAGGGCTGAGATGAAAAGCAGAAGCATCCCCTTCACATTGCAGCATGAAAACAGGTCTTCAGAATATAAAAAAGAATTTAAGGTACTCTTTCCCTAAGGTACGTGTGTACATATGATGGCTTATGATGTTATTAGCACAGTAGTATGCTTTGTCAATCTTGGATGATCTAACACTTGAAAAATTATTTCTAAATGGAAAATTGATAGGTATGATGTTTAGAGATTCTACCTATGTGAAAGTTAGATAATTCTTATACACTTTCCCATCAGTGGTTACAAAATTTTACAAGGTTATTACTTAATTAGATCATGTTTAGATCATGCCCTGAGATTCTTGACACTTACCTTTACTTAGGGCTTCCCTGGTAGCTCAGCTGGTAAAGAATCTCGCCCTCAATGCGAGAGACTCTAGTTCGATTCCTGGGTTTGGAAGATCCCCTGGAGTAGGCAACAGCTACCTAACTCCAGTATTCTGGCCTGGAGAATTTCATGGACTCTATAGTCCATGGGGTTGCAAAGAGTCGGACACAACTCAGTGACTTTCACACACAGACACCTTTACTTAATACATATAAATTTAATTCTTTCTTCACACATTAATTTTGAAAATGTTAAAAAATACAGAGAATATACAATAATATGTTAATGTATTATTGTTGTTTATGGTTTGTATATATGTATAACATATGTAAAAGAAATCAAACGTTACTAATCGTGTTGAAACCTTTATTATTTCCTCTGTTCTCAGGGGTACCTACAATAGTAAATATAGCTTATTATTTTCCAAAATACATTATATTTTTCATATTTATTGGTGTCTATAAACAATGACAATATTATATTGCACATGTTACTCATATAAATCATACTTGACCTTTACTTTCAACTCTATTTTCATCCTCTTATTCTGTTGATGTATTTAAATCATTTAATTTATTTCAGAAATTGACAATAATTAATTTCTTCCCTTTCTATCAAGAAACATCTAGGCAGTTTTTCTGATTTCCCTATTACTAACATTTATACAAAAGGTTCTTTCTATACAAACGACACATTCTCTAAAGTATCTACAGAGTATGAGTTTTTTCCACAATTATTACATTTTGAATTATATTGCAGTTTTTTTGATCCTTTCACTAACTCAAATTCAACTTGATTAAAAAAACAACAAATGTTTTCCCACTTTCTCCAAAATAAGCACAATGTATTTGCTTTATGATTTTTTTATTACAGATACCTCTCTGTATGCCAAGTATAAAAATTTCAATTATCCTACAATTATCCACTAACAAAGCAGGCACAGTATTCTGGGAAATCATTAAGTTCAGACAAAAACAAATATTTAGGTTTAGATGAGAACCAAAATACGATTATATTTGTCAGGTGTCTATTGTTATAAGTAATCCTGTATCATCTTCATATAGTGTCAGAGATAGGATGGTTAGAAGCTGTGCATAAAAGTCTTCATGAAGATTGTTTTATTTGAAGTTCTCCCTTACTTATAGAGGTGTTAGTACCTCGATTTCTCAGCCCAAAATAAGGATGTGGCAGGGTAGTAAGTTGACGATAGAACCTGGAATTCAAATTTGTGTTACCTTAGCCCCATGAACCTATTAGAAGGTCTGCTAAGTTTCTCAGTCTCCATGCAGACTCTTCTGAAGGTGGCAGACGCTCTTAATGAAAGTGTAGTCCTAAATGCTAGGCTTTCTTTCTTTCTTTACTCTCCCAGATCACGGTCTCAACACTGTCATTGTCATCAGAATCCTCCAATGCCTTCAAGTAGCTGTATTTGTATTTCCCTTGCTCTCCCAGTCCTTCTCAGTGAAAGAGGTGGTTCAAATTATCTAGTCACACATTACTAGAAACAGAAGTCCTCTGTGATACTGGTATTCAATTCCTTCCTACTGGAATTTTTCTTCACTCCTGCTAAATTATACCCTAATCAAATTTCATTCTCAAAATCCTACCTCAGACAGATTCGTGATTGGTAGGGGCACCATGAGGATTTTGAATGAGTGTACAAAATAATCCCTTTATAAATATATTTTCAAGTACAGCCTCTCTCGACTTCTTTACTCCCTATATACACATATTATGATTTACATTGGGAGATGGACACTAGTTACCTTCCCTTGAATTTGGGTTGGCTTTAGTTAGTTGCTTAAGAAAACGATGTTACAAATGTAACTGTGGAGCTTCTGAGTCTAGGTCATAGGAATCTTTGTAGTTCATGCCCAGGTCTTCAAGAATACTTGTTCTTGGGATGCTCTCTCAGAACCTAGCTACCATGCCGTAAGAAATGCAAGCCACGTAAAGTGGAGACATGGAGGTGATCTAGGCAACAACCCCGCCTGAGCAATCGACTCCCAGCCAGCACAACTGCAACCATGTGAATGAGCCATTTTGAATATCTTGCCAAGACTAGACTGGAGAAAAGGCAAAAGACCATATTATGCAGGGACCTGGATTAGTCATTTTAAGGAGCTCACATTTGATTGTATAGAAGATAGGGAGATGTTGAAGGCCTTTAATCTGAGAAACAGCATGGCCAAATTAGTCTTTAAATCAACCATCTCAGGTGTTATGTAGATAATAAATTGCAGATTGAAGTAGAAGACAGACAATGCCTGTGACAGAGTTGGGTCCTTGCAACAAGGATCATTTGGCAGACACAAGAAGATGGTCATCTGTATGATGATCAGAAAGCAGACCCTCTCCTGACACCAAATCTGGACTTCCAACCTCCAGAACTAATAACAGAATTCCCAGTCTTCAATTCATGGCTTCCCAGAAGAAAGACTCAAAATCCAGATTTCTTCAGAGAACTATGACCATGTGGCTAAATTCTGGCCAGTGAGATAAGAAAAGAAATGATGTGCCTTAAAAGAGAAAGACTTGACCCAACCCTTTCCTCTGCCACACAGACAGAAGATAAACTAAGGTCACAGAGTGACTGGAGGAGACCTGATTCTTAATGTGCAGAGCTGCTTGGAGAGAGAGAAAGTAACCCTCTTAACCACTACTATATGGATTTAAACAAAAGTAAAAGAGAAAGAAATACTTATGGTAAAACAAGGGAAAGAAATCACTGTTATAATTCAGATCATATAAAATAAGATCTTGACCTAAGTATACATGGAGAAGTAGGAAGGACTTCAGAGATATTATGGAGAAAATTTAACAGCATTTTTGATGGATTGAATGCAGGGATAAAGATGAGGGAGGAATCAAGTGTGACTTCCATTCTTCTTGCTCTGAAAAGGAAAGAAAAATGTGCTAAAAATTAATATGATTGATGGAAAATATAGGTTTGACTCACTGAGTTTGAAGTTCCTGTAAGAAATTAAGTTAGTGACATCCAGCAAATCTTGGCTATATAAATGTGCATGGAGGAACTAGGGCTAGAAATTCACTAATTCACTAACCCATTAATGATTAAGTGGCTACCCAGCCCCAGGAACTACTTTAGGTGACAGATTTAGAGCAGAACCCTTCCTTGTGGAAGAAGGGACAATAAAAGGGACAGACAGTAAATATTAATATAGTAAATAATAAATAGAGAATAATTAAGGTACTATTTTGATAGACTAGTTAGGAAGGGTAGGGGATCTAGATGGGAAAGACTTAAAAGCAAGCAAGGGAAAGGTACCTCAAGAGAATAAAAAAGAAGAGAGCAAAACATAAAAATATGACAGTACTCTGCTAGGTCAAGGACCTTAGGAAATGAATCAAAGACTGTTTTCATTTATATAATGAAAGGTGAAATTTTTCTCAAGTGTTTATATAACTACAGGATTATTGTAGGATAACCCTTTTTAAAAGTGTTTTTCTAAAATAACTGTCATCAATATTAAATGACAGATAAAAATCAAAGTAGGGAACAGCATTTCTTAGCATAATGAAACATCTCTGGAATTCTGAAACAGTATAAACATATATGAAAGAAGCATATCATACAAGTTTCTTATCAAAAGACTAACACATAAAATTATTATGCTAATAATATAATCCATATTATTAAGAATTTATATATGTAATATTGGACATACACTTTTTTAAAGTTTTATTCTATATTCTGCATGTGTACGTGAACAATATAAACTTATTTTTAGGTGTGACTTCATAGACGAAAGTGTTAGTTGTTCAGCCGTGTCTAACTCTTTGTGACCTTATGGACTGTGGCTCATCAGGCTCCTCTGTCCATGGAATTCTCCAGGCAAGAATACTGGAGTGGGTAGACATTCCCTTCTCCAGGAGATCTTCCTGAACCAGGGATCGAAACCAGGTTTCCTGCATTGCAGGTGGATTCTTTACTATGTGAGCCACTAGGGAAGCCCTGTAGAAAATACTGGCTAAAAATTTTTAAAGCACTTTATAAATTTCAAAGCAATTTTACACCCATTGTAAATATAGAAGATCAACTTCAGTTAGATACATAAATATCAAATATTTTCTCATGTAGGACACAATATATAAGGAGTTTCATGGACTTTCTAAAAGGAGGAATGCTGTATGAATTGCTATGTACATATGATCTGGCCTACAATATTGTCAAACTGACTTATGGAACTATAAGAAAGCTTTACTACAAAATAAATGACTAACAAAAACAATAGAGTTATATTTTAGAAAAATGTGCAGTTTTATTTGAGTATTTTTTAAATACAGAGGCAGTAGTAGACTATTGCTTACGTTTAGCTACAGCTTTTGCTTTTCAGTGGCACGTTCAATAATTTTTGGTTTATTAATGAGCTTGAGTGTTCTCTACAAAGGAATAAGCTTCTCTTATAGAAAGTATTTTTTATATATGCCAAAATCATCTGTTTTCATCTGTAATACAATTATCATCCATTGTTTACTTCAGATATTAAAATATTATCATCTTGTATCACGTTTTCATAGAATTTGTCTTATTAACTGCTTGTCACAAATGAAATTCCAGTACCATGAAATAAAGGGAAATAGAGTTGAAAGGAAAAAATGTGCTTATGTAGGAGTTCTTGTACAGTCATTAATATTGTGAACCATATATGAGATCAGAATAATTTTTATTCCCAGAAAAAAGCATTGATGTCATTAAAAGAATAGCAGTTGATCTTGAGGTGATAAAAATTGACATGATGGTTTTCATATTTTGTGTGCCTGTTAAATACAGCTTCCTGTACTCAAAATACAGCTTCCTGTACTCAAAATAATCATGCTGCACTGACTACTGAGAGGTGGAGATTGAAAAAAATCTGTAGAAGATATTTTGAGAAGAGAGAAAAGCACGTGTAACAACAGTCAAACAATCATGTTGTATTAAGTACAGGTAATAAAAATGCACTATTATAATCACCAAGCTACTGTACCTCTAAAAGCTCATTTTTAAATTGTGCAATGATTTGAAAGGTTTGAAAATAGGTGCAGAATAAAATTTCCAACAATTTTTATTGTATGGGTCACTGAAAAATACTCTATACTGATTTACCTTTGATAGATGGATAAAGAAACAAACGTAAAAAGAGAAAAACAGCCTTAAACATGCTCTAGGAAGTTATTCCAAAGAGTGTCAGACATAACTCTGAATTTTTATCTATTACCTCCATAGAAAAGTTCTGTTTTCTGTTTAGGCTAGGAAATAATGGAAATTTCAATCTGTGGTTGATTGTCAGGGTTATTATTAAACTAAAAACCCTCAAATAATTCCACTTCCTTTCTGTTATTCTGCAATCTCTTTTTCTGATACATCTCTTCAAAAGAAATTTTCAAATTTATTTCTCATTACTTTTCATAGGAAAAAAAGCCTCAAGATATCATACACACATGCACACATATTCACAATATCAGGGTAAAAACAGGTGTAATATGATGCAAATCTTTAGGGATTATAACTTTGAAAAGTATTTGAATCCTAATAGAGATTTCTTTAATTAAAGAAGTCTTCAGTAAAAGTTTGTAGAGATTTTATACACAGTATGTGTCTGATGTCTCAAACAATTTATCCACTCTTTAATGTGGAATAAATGCTCATATTTCCAGTTCACATGCTGTAAGTCTTAAGAAATATAACTTCTAGAAAAATCAACAGAAAACATAACTCAAGTCGTATTAAAGGCATAATTGTAAGAGAGAGTGGTTGTCAACTCTTCCCCATCTTTTTATCTTATGGAAAATATTTACTTTTTCCAACTACGAAAACAAAGCTTTTTGAGTACAGTTAAATAACTCAGGGTATATGAGAGAGTTAGTTTGTCATTTACTCTCTCTGCTCCTGTGAGGCAGCTAGTCTGCCTCTTTTCTTGAGCTCTAGAAAACAAGTATTTGGAAGCTTAGAAATAATGCTTTTCCCATCCCACTGTCCATCCATCACTGAATTCTAATCTACCTCATGCATAAACACAATCAGATTGACAAGGATATTATTTTTCTGGGAATGACTGTGTATGAGGGGCCGAAATTTCAGGTGTATAGGGTCACTAGTAGAATATCTCATTTACATGTTAAAAAAAAAAAAACTTCATTTATTTATGCATAGCTTTTTCAGATGATCAAAAGCCCTAGATAGATTAAAAACACATGAATTCCTAACCAAATATATTATATATGCATATGTAATAGCTACGGACTGTGTGCTTTGAGAAGAAAATACACATTGATAGTCTGCATTGCAAACTTTCTTTAAAGGACTAAATATGGTATCAGGTCCTCTGTAAATGACAGGAGACGATTTGTTTCATAATCCTTTATCTAGCTGACTACTTCTCTGCAGATGAAGATGCCAGTAAATGCTGAACTGGAACAGGAGAGTCAATCCTTGTTTGGTTAACAAATTCCTCGCAAAATATCTCCCCAAACCCCCAGGAGCTGTAGTGATGTCATATCCGTTGTCCAGGTCTCCACACCTCTCTCAGCAGTTGCTCCCTTTATCTTTTTCTTGGGTCAAAACTTTTGAGGTGGGCTGGCTAGATAGCCCCGGGAGAGAGGGTAAATTGGGGCGTGAGGCTTGAAGGCGCTTCAGCACCTCGGTCAGCGCCCACCGCAGCTCAACCCACCCCTAGAGCTCCCGGACTCTCAGCTCTGAGAATGCCTGCGGAATGATCGCCCCCCAGGGCGGCTGCCGCTGCTGCCGCTACTGCTGTCGCTGCTGTTGCTACTGCTACCGCTCCTGCCACTGCCTCTTTCTCCACTCTGCTCTGACTGGCAGGCAGAAAGTGCAACTGACGAAGGAAAGGTCTCTGCAGTGAGAGTGGAGTGCCTACATAAAAGAGTAAAGAGGGGGCAAAAACGCAGATCAGAATGCAGGCGACGTCCAACCTACTCAATCTCCTGCTGCTGTCTTTGCTTGCTGGATTAGATCCTTCCAAGGTACGGGCAATATTTTAACTCTTGTTTGAAATAAATGTGCAATATGTAACAGACCGGACAAAAATGCATTTAATTATGCAAAAAAAAAAAAAAAAGGAAAGAAAGAAAAGAAACATTAAAGACAGCTTTTCTAGAAAGCCTGTGATGCCTGGCGTATCCCACTGCTTGGAAGATACAAGGTGAACTACCCGAGGAATAGCTCCTCAAGGTAGAGTCCTGGAGAGGGGGGAGGGACCAGGAGCGAATATAACGTGTACTGGCAGCGGGCAATGCGGCTCTCCGGAGAATTTAGCTTATTTGATATCCAAGAGCTTAACGTTCTCTTCTGAAGTCGGACGGGTAATGCAAAGGAGTTAGCAGTTAAAATAATGCAGTTTGTAATCATGTTTAGGAGATGTGAACCTTTTCTTTGTTGAAAGGAGAGAAGCGTTTTCCAGCTGATTCTGGTAAATAATACTCCCGTAGCAGACGTGCTGCAGTTTGTGTCCAAAACATTTGGGATGCTGCTGGTAACACGCACGGCAGAGCAGCAGAGCTCTACTCCCTGCCATGGCTGAGAGGCAGTGGGCAAAGGGGCTTGTGTTTCTTTCTTTCTTTTCATTAAGGAAATTAGAGAGCACTGAGAAAGTTCTGATTACCAGTGTTAAGAAACAGGAAGTGAGAAACCTTTGAAACTAAGGAGTGGAATAGGAAGGATGTGTCCTCTCAGAGCTGTTGAACTCTGAAAATTATCCAGTACTGGCAATTAAAGTGAACGCTAACCTCTTTTGATAAAAAGTCAGGAAATATGGAGAAATATTTTCAGCAATATATAAGAAAAGTGTTGAGGATAAAGTGAGATAATTTGAGAGCATCAGCATTCTAATAAAACTGTAATTATCTGGAATAAGATACAAGGCATCTAGTAAAAAGAGTAAGGGAATACAATTTCAAAAACTATTTTATTTAACTGGTTAAGAATAATTTGACACAATAGGAAAAATGATGTGATGTGACAAAGTTATATTTTTGAATATAGTAAAGTTATTTTAAAATAACCATGTAGTGCAGAGAAATTGTTTCTTTTCACAATTGAATAGAACTAAGCATAGCCTAATATTGTGGTTGACTGAATATTTCTAGGCCTAAATAAGTACATAGTGAAAATTTAGAATCATGTCATACATACATATAATTATTTCTGCACACTTTTCATATTTAAAGACCTGATGAGAATAAAATAATTTTCTTTTAAAGTTATGGTTATGCTGATCAACACTGTGAAATTTTCATGTAGTATATTGTCTTAATGATCTTAATGGAATATTTTATACACTAAGGTATAGCTTTAAAGCATTTTACATCCAGGTACAAAGTGCTGATTTTGCTTTCATATTTTTTAATCTTTTTTTTTTCATTTTTTTCTATGGATTTATGGTAACACATTACTTTGCCATACTTATATTCATTACAGCTCCGAATACATTCTATTATATAGTTCATTTGGAATATTCTTGGTAATACATTTTTAAAAAGCAAAGCTAATTACTGAGTTATTACATTAAAAAAATCATTAGACTTAAAGTAAACTTTGTAATTCTTTAAAATGATTTCATAATGCAGAGTTTTACTAACAATTGCATGTTCATTTGATTTTTATGATATCTTTAATGCATAAATATCTTCATTTCTGTATCCCATTCTTCCCCAAATTAAAAAATATATAAGAAGAGCTTCTGATAAATACTGAGATAAATCCTCCAAGTAAATGATCCTTTTTTAGTTAACATGATCTTCTAGTATTGATAAGTTTATTTCCATGTATTCAACAACAGAAAACTTTCCTTCAGACTTAATTCTGGCTGTTTGATACAACAGAGCTGAGAAATCTAGAAAAGAAAAGGCAAACATTAACTTTTCAAACTGTCCTTTTCAGCTTCTAGATATTGCAATGCAGTGTGCAAAGAACACCAGACGGGTATTTGCTCTACACCATATATGACAATATAGAGAATATTAAAATGTTCATAGCAAGTGATTTTAATGTTGTAGTCTTTGGACAGTAGACACATTTTGCTTCAAAAAAGTGAACATGTTATGTTTTATCAAACTTTTAAGAATCAACACACTATATCATCTCTCCTCCCCAAAATCACAAATGGTACCACTGAATTCTCAGAATGATTGTCAATTAGGTTATGAAATAGAAATTATATCAAATGTTATTTTTTTACTAACTATATATTTTAGATAATAAAATAAGCATCCATAATGTAAATTGTTTGGTAAAATTGAAATTAAATTCTAATAATACAATAGCACACAAGACCAGTTTGTGGACAAATAAGTAATAATTAAGTGATGAAACTTAAACATAGAAAAATTCTAAATAGCTAATTTTTTAATATTTTAACATGTCAGGGCTGATATATTTCAAAATCATATTTTCAAATAAATCCATTTAAGTATTCTTCTCTATTATTACATTTTTCATTTATACTATATATAAATCATGCATGAATACACACAAATTGGCAAAATAGGAGAGCTATTAAAATGGAATAGACTTTTTTTAGGTAAAATATTATCACATATAACAAATATTAGAGAACTAAATTTTAGAGCATTCTTATTATATATTAATTTGTCTGGAAAAAAAGGCCTTCTAACAATAGTACCAATTCCATTTCATAGAAGATATATTTATGTTTATAATCATTCTTCCTGAGATTGAAACTTACAGATCATATATGACTTTATAAAGTGCTTAGATATCGCCATCTTATGGTAAGATAAATTACTTGAAAATCAATTTTATATTTAAATTAAAAAAAAACATTTATTATCATCGGATGAACTTACTTTCAGCATGCATTTACTTTCTTTTCTCTCATTTAATATACCAGAAAATTGGTAAGATTAGTATTTTCTTTCAGTAAAGGAATGCAATTCAATACTAATCAATTATTTGTATTTTATATAGACATTATCTATTTCCTCTCAAAAAAATCATGAGAATTATGTTTTCTTAATTAAAATCTTATTAACAACTTTCCAGTTCCATTCAGAAAAACTCAAAGGTGTATCACTTTGCTTATTTTAAGAGCTATCAAATAATTTTGCTTGTAATGGAGTATCTGAACTACAGGCAATGTGCCAAATCATCATTCATTCAATAAATAAAGAAAAACCTGAAGCTTGTAAGAATTCAATTATTGCAGAGAAAGGACTATTTCTGTGTAGGAAATTCCTGAGGGCGGCTGCTAGATGGCATCTCTGTGCTTTTAAACTGAAGGCACAGAGTTTAGTAATGACCTTGATAGTAGGAGAGTGAACCTCTTTTTCTTTTACAAGAATATCTTTAGCAGACCATTATTTGAACATCATAACAAAACAGTAATCCCTTGAAACAGAACCATGAATTTCTCTTCTCTGCAATGCTGAATTATAAAGAAAGGAGCTATAAACGTGACTGTGCAGATTTCAAACAGAACATTTATACCAGGTTCAGACACTTGGGGAGCAGTTAAAAAGAGGTGACATAGGCATAGCCACACATTGCAGTGACTGTTAATACTTTAAAGCAGTCATACTTGTGTGATAAATATATTGCAAAATGCCCTAGTATGCTTAGACTGAGAAAGCATTCACTATGTCCTTACCTAGAAATATTTTAAAGAACTTATTACCATGGTACTTGCTGACACCACAGACGTAAAATGAAACAATGATTCAGCAATAATCCTCAACACAAACTGTTTTTCCTCTCCAAAACAACTTGGCCCATTAGAACTCTTGCTTTAAATAAAACAGTTGTGTTAAGCCATATAAACATGATAGGAAGTAAGAGAATTTCAATAATTATATTGTTATATCTTCATAACATAAGATGTTATGTGCCTACGTAAAAGTGCCTTTGTATTTTGGTATTGCTAAAGAAAATTATCAAAGACCTAAATTGGCTAGGGGTGGCTTTAGTATATAAATCTAGTTAAAGTTCATGTTTTTGTAGCTTTTAAATGAAAATGATAACAGCAAAAACGGCAAGAGAAATAAATTGAGATCAGTATCAATTTGCTTTAAAAGTCATCTTTTAAAGGTGACTTAAAAATCTATCTTCTCCTGTAACTCCTGTTTGCCAGACACATCCTCTATACAACAGGATCAACTCATATTAGAACAGAAAATACTAATCGATAGAATCTGGCAGGGACCTGTAATTACACACCAATAAACTCTGGTATGGTAAAAAAGTGAAAAGTTCAATACAGTCCATCTATGTTTTGAAAAAGTAAATGACTTCCTTACTCCCATTCTATAACACCCTTCTTAACACAATTAAACGTTTATTTTGAAATGTAAATATTCTTTCTTACTCTTTCAGTAACTTGACAAGGTTAAAATGGTACTGCTCGCCTTTATTTTTCTTTGAAAATTCTTTTTTTTCATCATTTTTTAAAAATTTTATTTTATTTTTAAACTTTACATAATTGTATTAGTTTTGCCAAATATCAAAATGAATCCACCACAGGTATACATGTGTTCCCCATCCTGAACCCTCCTCCCTCCTCCCTCCCCATACCATCCCTCTGGGTCGTCCCAGTGCACTAGCCCCAAGCATCCAGTATCGTGCATCGAACCTGGACTGGCAACTCGTTTCTTACATGATATTTTACATGCTTCAATGTCATTCTCCCAAATCTTCCCACCCTCTCCCTCTCCCACAGAGTCCATAAGACTGTTCTATACATCAGTGTCTTTTTTGCTGTCTCGTACACTGGGTTATTGTTACCATCTTTCTAAATTCCATATATATGCATTAGTATACTGTATTGATGTTTTTCCTTCTGGCTTACTCCACTCTGTATAATAGGTTCCAGTTTCATCCACCTCATTAGAACTGATTCAAATGTATTCTTTTTAATGGCTGAGTAATACTCCATTGTGTATATGTACCACAGCTTTCCTATCCATTCATCTGCTGATGGACATCTAGGTTGCTTCCATGTCCTGGCTATTATAAACAGTGCTGCGATGAACATTGGGGTACACGTGTCTCTTTCCCTTCTGGTTTCCTCAGTGTGTATGCCCTCTGTAATTTTCTAACAGTTCTCTTTAGAAAATAAGTATTGTGATGACCCATTCTCTGTTGGGATGGAAAGCAGCACCAGAGTGAGAAGCAAAGGGGTCAGGATTCCAGACAAGACCCTCATTTTTCATCCCAACTTTGCCATTCTTATGTATATATGTGTGTGTTTATTACATATGTGCTCATGCTCAGTCGCTAAGTTGTGTTCTACCCTTTGTGACCCCGTGGACTGTAACTCATGTAATTTTCCAGGCAATAATACTGAAGTAGGTTGCCATTTCCTATTTCAGTTACATATATATAATATAATAAATATACACACATATATAACTTTGTGAAGCTTTGATCTCAATGCTCTCACCTGTAAAAATGAGAAGCTGACATGTTCTTTTAATTTACCTAGGAGTATAGTTGATTTACAGTGTTGTGTATATGTTCTATATATCAGCTCATTTGTATCATTTGTTTTAGATTTCACATGTAGCTGATATCATATGATATTTACTTTTTCTAATTTCACTCAGTATATCACAATCCCTAGGTCCATCTATATTGTATCAAATGGCAATATTTCAGTCTTTTTAATGGCTGAGTAATATTCCATTGTATATATGTACCACATTTTTTATACATTCCTCTTTGATGGACATTTTAGGTTACTTCCATGTCTCGGATATTATAAATAATTCTGCAATGAACTTTGGAGTGCATGTTTCTTTTTAAATTATAGCTTTCTCTGGATATATGCCCAGGAGTGGGATAGCTGAATCATATGGTGGCTTTGTTTTGTTTTTTTTTTCTCCATACTGGCTATACCAATTTACATTGTCACCAAGAGAATAAGAGGGTTCCCTTTTTTCCATACCCATTCCAGCATTTGCTGTTTGCAGACATTTTGATGATGACCATTCTGACCTCTGTGAAGTGATACTCCATTGTATTTTTAATTTTTATTTCTCTAATACTTAAGAATGTTGAGCACCTTTACATGTGCTTCTTGGCCATCTCTGTATGTCTTCTTTGGAAAAAAAATGTCTATTTAGATCTTCTGCCTTTTTTTGGATTGGGTTGTTTGTTTTTATGATATTGACCTGCATAAGCTGTTTGTATATTTTGGAGCTTAAGCCCTTGTTGGTCACTTCATTTGCAAATATTTTCTCCTATTCTGTAGGTTGTCTTTTGTTTCACTTATGGTTTCCTTTGCTGTGGAAAAGATCTTAAGTTTAATAAGACTCTATTTATTTTTATTTCCATTACCTAAGGGGTGGATCCAAAAAGATATATGCTGTGATTTATGGCAAAGTGCATTCTTCCTATGTTTTCCTCTAAGAGTTTTATAGTATCTGGTCTTACATTTAGGTGTTTAATCCATTTTGAGTTTAACATTTGTGTATGGTGTTAGAGAATGTTCTAATTTTGTTTATTTACACATAGCTCTCTAGTTTTTCCCAGTGCTACTTATTGAAGAGACTGTCTTGTCTCCATTGTATATCCTGTCTCCTTTGTCATAGATTAATTGATCATAGGTGTATGAGTTCAGGTCTGGGCTTTCCGTCCTGTTACATTGATTTATACGTTTGTCTTTGTGCCAGTATCATACTTTTTTTTTTTTTTTTTACTGTAGCTTTACAGTATAGTCTGAAGTCAGGGAGCCTGATTCCTCCAGTTCCATTTGTCTTTCTCAAGGTTCCTTTGGCTATTTGAGGTTTTTTGTGTTTCCTGGGCTCCAAAATCACTGCATATGCTGATTGTTGCCATGAAATTAAAAGACACTTACTCCTTGGAAGGAAAGTTATGACCAGCCTAGACAGCATATTAAAAAGCAGAGACATTACTTTGTCAACAAAGGTCCGACTAGTCTAGGCTACAATTTTTCTAGTGTAGGGATGTGACAGTTGGACTATAAAGAAAGCTGAGCACCGAAGAATTGATGCTTTTGAACTACGGTGTTGGAGAAGACTCTTTGAGAGTGCCTTGGATTGCAAGGAGATGTAACCAGTCCATGCTAAAGGAGATCAGTCCTGGGTGTTCATTGGTAGGACTGATTTTGAAGCTGAAACTCCAATACTTTGGCCACCTGATGTGAAGAGCTGACTCATTGGAAAAGACCCTGATGCTGGGAAAGATTGAGGGCAGGAGGAGAAGGGGACAACAGAGGATGAGATGGTTGGATGGCATCATGGACTCGATGGACATGGGTTTGGGAGGACTCTAGGAGTTGGTGATGGACAGGGAGGCCTGGCGTGCTATGGTTCATGGGGTCGCAAAGAGTCGGACATGAGTGAGCAACTGAACTGAACTGTGTCTTCATACAAATATGACGCTATACACAGAATGCTATTAGAGCTCATCAATGAATTTGGTAAAGCTGTAGGATACAAAATTAATAAAAAAATATCTCTTGCATTTCTATACACTAACAAGGAAACAATCCTATTCACTGTCATATCAAAAAGAATAAAATACCGAGGAATAAACCTACCTAAGGAAATGGCAACCCACTCCAGTGTTCTTGCCTGGAGAATCCCATGGACTCCTGGTGGGCTCCAGTCCATGGGGTCGCAAAAAGTTGGACACGACTGAGCAACTAATACACAAGGTGGCGAAAGACCTGTACTCTGAAAACTATAAGACCCTGATGAAAGAAATTGAAGATGACATAAGCAGATGGAAAGATATATCATGTTCTTGGATTTAAAGAATCAATATTATCAAAATGACTACACTGCCCAAAACAATCTGCATATTCAATGCAATATCTTATCAAATTATCAATGGCATTTTTTGCATTCAGTTCAGTTCAGTCACTCAGTCGTGTCTGACTCTTTGCAACCCCATGAACTGCAGCACTCCAGGCCTCCCTGTCCGCATTACTAGACAAAAAATCTACATATTCTTGAGACTTCTTTGTTAAATTCTAGAATAGCTCCATGCTATGGTCTGTATGCCTGTGCCCCCTCCCCTTCCCACAAGTCATAAGTTGAAGCCTAATCCCAAGGTGATGATATGAAAATGGGGCATTTGGGAGGCGATGAGATCATTAACATGGAGTCCTCATGAATGAGATTAAAGTTATTATACAAGAGGCCACAGGGAGATAGTTCACTCTTTCAACCATGTGAGAATGTAAGAAGTCTGGGACCTGGAAGAAGGAACTCAACTGATCAGCTGTAACATTGATCTTGAACTTCCGGCCTTCAGAATTGTGAAAAGTAAGTATCTGTTTACAAGACGCCCAGTCTGGGTTATTTTGTTATAGTAGTCCAAACAGACTAAGATATTCTATTTAATAACGTGTGACCACTCATTAAAAATTAGATTTTTTTTGTAGAGTCTAGCTTGTAAGATCACAAATTTTGAGAGACCTGAAGGCTGCACCCCTGACCTAGTCACCTCCTAATGGCCCCGTTTCTTTATATCATCACTTTGGGCATTAGGATATCATCTCATGAATTTAGGGAGAGAGAAACATTCAGACCACAGCAGTAATGGAGAAATGACCACTTCTATAAACATAATTTTCTTTTCTCTTGGATTGTCTTCCACTTCCTCTGTTTATATTGGTTCCCTTGCTTTTCTCAATAGAGACTTAACTATAAACTCCTTATAAAGACTTGACCCTAAATTAGACACAATAACATTTCTCCTGATTTGCACATCCAAATAAAAGTCCACCTAAGTGATTCAAGAATTGATTATTTCATACAAAGGGTAAAAATAGATGAGAGCAATCATATAATATCTAGATAGACCCTATCCATGACCAACTATTATTTAAGAAATATAGTATTTCAAAAACACCTGCAAACTGTACTGCAGTGAGGTTTAAAACACATGTTACTTAGACTGAAAGCCATTCTTGAGAAAGGGGGGGGGGGTGGTTTCCAAGATACAGAAATAAAGTAAGAGCAATTTGATCAACAGTGCCAATAATATAAATGGTGCTAATATTAATAAAAATACTCAAAAATGTTTTCAAAAGAATATAGTTTTCTAAAAACACTTATCTTTTGTGCTTTAAAAGGTTCAGGATGCAGAACACGTGTATACCTGTGGCAGATTCATTTCAATATTTGGCAAAACTAATACAATTTTGTAAAGTTTAAAAACAAAATAAAATTAAAAAAAAATAAAAAAATAAATAAAAACAAGGTGTTGTAAAGCATATATCACAAAGTTATGCCTCCTGTCATTCTCATACCAAGCTTTCAGAAGAATAAAAATAATACCAGAAAAAGGGATCACAGACACTGCTATGTTCTTGCTTTTGCCTCTCCCTGGAAAGCTCTATCCTTCTTCCCCTTGTCAAAATTTACCTACATTTTAAGATGCAACTTAAAATGTCACTTCTTCCAGAAATCCTTTCCTGACACTCTCCGCACCCCAGGAGGGGGTAATCCTGATAAACTAAGAACTCTTATAAGAAAAGAATCATGTTTTATTTATCTTTGCATCTACAGCCGCTGGCACTGTGTTTGACACAGAATAGGTGTTCAGTGAACACAGAATAAATTGGATTTCTCCTCTTCCTAGACTTGTAAAACACTCTCTCCAATCACCCTTATTATACTTACCACTTTCTTTAAAACAACAAACAAATTAAAAAAAAAAAAAACAACTGGGTATTTACCATAATGTGTTTTCCCTACTAAATTATAATGTAGCTGAGGACAGGCTCTGTGTCATTTGTGGTCATGATTTTATCCTTTCCTATCTATCAACTAGCACAATGCCTGTTCAGATATGGAATTTGTCAACATTTACTGAATGAGCAAATGAAGAAATGAAGCAAAAACCTTAAAGTCCTAGGTTAAATGACTCAAATCTGTGTTCTTTATCCATGTGCTCATTAGATAATATCTTAAGGGTAGGGAAGTAAGATTAATTTTAAGAACCTTGTTTTTTAAGGGCTTGGAACTAATACCAGGTTATTTATATTGAAGAATGCTGCAAGATTATTATCTTTTTAATTTTTTGATTAATTTCCTGTCCTGTCTCCCTATCCTTTAGTTCAGTTCAGTTCAGTCACTCAGTCGTGTCCAGCTCTTTGTGACCCCATGAACTGCCGCACACCAAGCCTCCCTGTCCATTACCAACTCCCAGAGTTCACTCAGACTCACATCCATCGAGTCGGTGATCCCATCCAGCCATCTTACCCTCTGTCCTCCCCTTCTCCTCCTGCCCCCAATCCCTCCCAGCATCAGTCTTTTCCAATGAGTCAACTCTTTGCATGAGGTGGCCAAAGTACTGGAGTTTCAGCTTTAGCATCGTTCTTTCCAAAGAACACCCAGAACTGATCTCCTTTAGAATGGACTGGTTGATCTCCTTGCAGTCCAAGGGACTCTCAAGAGTCTTCTCCAACACCACAGCTTAAAAGCATCAGTTCTTCTGTGCTCAGCCTTCTTCACAGTCCAACTCTCACATCCATACATGGACTACTGGAAAAACCATAGCCTTGACTATTGGTAGGTCATCCTAAAATGGGGAATATTTATTTCTTCTAAATGTATATCATCACCCATTCATCCTCCTTCCTTCTGCTTACAGACACTCAGGTTATGAAAATTAAGAATATAATCTATATTTCTTCTACTTTACTCTTAAAAATCAAAGTTATATCACTAAGAAAGCTATAACAATCCAGTTGGGGACATACAGTGACACACACACACGAAATGTAAAAACACATAAGCTCATGTCATATCCCAAGCATTACAACATATTTAACATTTATTTTGTATCATTCCTTTTCATTAGCTTTTGAATATTTAATGAAAAATAGAGTGAATGACTATGTTTCTACTGTCTTTATCAAACAACATTCAAAACTAAATGTACTTCTAGATTTATATGAAATATAAAGGCCATCTATTTTAATTTTTCATAACGGCAAAAATTGCCTCTAGCATAACCGATAGATGGTTGGCTAGCTTGTGTCTATATGTTTTTAGACAAATAGCTCAGTCTATTTGGTAGTAATATAGTATCCATGTAATTATACTATTTTTAATTGAAAATAACAAATTTTTATTGAGTTATGACTTACAATGATATTTTCCAATAATGAGCTATGGTTCTTTAGGTTGCTAAATATAGTAAGAAAAAAAAAAAAGAAACATGAACTGTAGTAGACAGAATAAGGTCCTCCCAATAATGTTCATATCCCAATCTACAGATCTTGTGAATATGTTACTTTACATAACTAAAGGGAATTTGCGTATTTGACTAAATAAAGAGTCTTCAGATGGGAAGATTACCCTGAATTTTCTGATGGGATCATGTAACCAAAACATTCCTTTGCAAAGCAAAGAAAACTATAAACAAAACAAAAAGACAACCCACAGAACAGGAGAAAATATGTGTAAATGAAGCAACCGACAAGGAATTAAGCTCCAAAATTCACACAGAGTTCATTCAGCTCCATACCTGACAATTGTAATCCCTTATGATCATACAGTAGAAATGACAAATAGAGACAAGGGATTAGATCTGACAGATAGAGGGCCTGAAGAGATGTGGATGGAGGTTCATAACATTGTACAGGAGTCTATGATCAAAACCATCTCCAAAAGAAAGAAATGCAAAAAGGCAAAATGGTTGTCCAAGGAGGCCTTACAAATAGCTGAGACAAGAAGAGAAGTGAAAGACAAGAAGAATAGGAAAGATACACCCATCTGAATACAGAGTTCCCAAAAATAGCAAGGAGAGATAAGCAAGCCTTCCTAAGTGATCGATACAAAGAAATATGAAAACAATAGAATGGGAAAGACTAGAGATCTCTTCAAGAAAATTAGAGATACCAAGGGAACATTTCATGCAAAGATGAGCACAATAAAGGACAGAAACAGTATACATGTAACAGAAGCAGTAGATATTAAGAAGAGGTGGCAAGAATACACAGAAGGACTATACAAAAAAGATCTTCATGACCGAGATAACCACAGTGGTATGATTACTCACCTAGCACCAGACATCCTGAATATGAAGTCAAGTGGACCTTAGTAAGCATCACTACAAACAAAGCTAGTGGAGGTGATGGAATTCCAGCTGAGCTATTTCTAATCCTAAAAGATGATGCTGTGCAAGTGCTGCACTCAATATGCCAGCAAATCTGGAAAACTCAGCAGTGGCCACAGGACAGGAAAAAGTCAGTTTTCATTCCAAACCCAAAGAAAGGCATTGCCAAAGAATTTTTCAAACTACCACACAAGTACACTCATCTCACACACTAGCAAAATTATGCTCAAAATTCTCCAAGCTAGGCTTCAACAGTACAGGAACTATGGACATCCAGATGTCTGAGCTGAATTTAGAAAAGGCAGAGGAACTAGAAATCAAATTGCCAACATCTGCTGGATCACTGAAAAAGCAAGAGAATTCCAGAAGAACATCTACTTCTGCTTTATTGACTATGCCAAAGCCTTTGACCATGTGGATTACAACAAACTGTGGAAAATTCTTTAAGAGATGGAAATCCTAGACCACCTGACCTGCCTCCTGAGAAATCTGTATGCAGGTCAGGAAGCAACAGTTAGAACCAGACATGGAACAATGGATTGGCTCCAAACTGGGAAAGGAGTATATCAAGGCTCTATATTGTCACCCTGCTTATTTAACTTCTATGCAGTATACATCATGCAAAATGCCCAGCTGGATGAAGCATAAGTTGGGATCAAGATTGCCAGGAGAAATATCAATAACCTCAGATATGCAGATGACCCCACCTTATGGCAGAAAGTGAAGGGGAACTAAAGAACCTCTTGATGAGGATAAAAGAGGAGAGTGAAAAAGCTGGCTTAAAAACTCAACATTCAAATAACTAAAATCTTGGCATCTGGTCTCATCACTTCATGGCAGATAGATGGGGAAAAAATGGAAACAATGACAAACTTCATTTTCGTGGGCTCCAAAATCACTGCAAATTGTGACTGCAGCCATGAAATAAAAGATGATTCCTCCTTGGAAGAAAAGTTATGACAAACCTAGATAGCATATTAAAAAGCAGAGACATTACTTTGCTGACAAATGTATATATAGTCAAAGTTATTGTTTTTCCAGTAATCATATGGATGTGAGAGTTGGACCATAAAGAAAGCTGAGTGCCAAAGAACTGATGCTTTTGAACTACGGTGTTGGAGAAGACTCTTAAATGTCCCTTGGACTGCAAGGAGACCAAATCAGTCAATCCCAGAGGAAACCGGTCATGGATATTCATTGGAAGGACTGATGCTGAAGCTGAAACTGCAGTACTTTGGCTACCTGATGTGAAGAACTGAATCATTGGAAAACATCTTGATGCTCGGAAAGATTGAAGGCAGGAGGAGAATGGGACAACAGAGGATGAGATGGTTGGATGGCATCACGGACTCATTGGACATGAGTTTGTGCAAGCTCTGGGAGTTGGTGATGGACAGGGATGCCTGACGTGCTGCAGTCCATGGGGTCACAAAGAGTTGGACAGCATTGAGTGACTGAACTGAGTTTGATTCCAAAGGGAAGAAAAAAAGTTCATGTCCCAACTCAAAGGCATTTAGGGAGAAGGAATTTTCTCTTATTCATTTTTGTTGCCATTGTTGTTGTTCTATTTAAGACCTCAACTGACTGGAAAAGACCCATCTACATCTGGGAAAGCAGTCTGCTTTACTCAGTCTACCAATTCGATTCTTAGTCTCATCCACAAACACCCTCACAGGAAGACCCAAAGTAATGTTTGGTGAAATACAGGTATACCCCATGGCCTAGTCAAGCTGACACCTAAAATTAGTCATCACAGTAGTAAAATTTTTAAAAATCTATATAGCTATATATCTAATTGTCTCTGTATCATATCAATCTATCTAATCTCATGTATAGTTATCTAGCTAGTTTTGTAACCATCTACCTATTTCAATTATCAAAAGAGTAATTACTGAAATCCCAACACCTATCTTAACCCCAAGATTTCTACAATTTTATTTTGATTATCTGTCCCTGCCTTGATCATATCATGCTGATTGAACTCCCATGAAAGTCACACTGAAGATTCTTTGAATCATAGATTGTATCACCATCATTGTGCATGGATATATTATTACTCAATTATTAAAATTATTGTAAATCCCTTGGTCACAAATCTGTTTTCAGGATAGTTTACTCTTAATAAAATACAAGAAAATCCCAACATAATGTTAAAATTGAAGCCCCAAAGTTTAAATCACATAAATGGGTTGCCATGTTGTAACAAAGGTAACAAAATAACTAAAGTAATCCTGCTATAGAAGTTTGGGATTAATCACTGTTACATGATATGTGCATCACTAGGGACTTCTGAAAGACTTTTACCGTATTTGTAGAAATGTTTTCCATGTACCAAGAGCTATCTGAAATCTAAAGATAATAGCAGTGACCAAGAAGACAAAAGCTCTGCCCTCATAAAATTAGTCTAATAAAAAATAATAAGCAAATATATGTTTCAAAGTAATACATTATGTAGAAGAAAAACAAAACAAAGTACAGTGATAAGCAGTGGTACATTATGGGGTAGCAACAAACAGAACAGGTTCCATAGTACACATGATACTTGAGCAAAAAAATAAAGAAGGTGAGATAATAAAATACAAATATCTGCAAGAAGATAATTCCAGGCAGAGAAAATTGTGTTCATTAAAGCAAGAGCATATATAGTAATTTTGGGGGAAAGCAAGGAGACAAGCAAACAAGAGAATTGAGCAAGTGGAAGACTAACAATGAGGCCTGATTATGTAGATCCCTGGAAGTGGTTTCACAGATTCTGAGCGGGATAGGAAAAGTCTTGTGGATTTTGAGCAAGATGGGAATGAAATGTATTTCTCTTAAAACGATCACTTTGGCTGCTCTGTGAAGAATTTATTTCTAGTGTTAAGGGAAAAAGTAGAGAGACCATGTGACATAAAAATTAAGTTAATGTTGATGGTGGTTAGAATTTGTGAATGCACTGGAAATTGGTTATAAAAGATCTTTGACTTATGTCACTGGAGAAAAGTGTGTCCCCTGAGATACAAACAAACAAACAAACTAAAAAAAAAAAGAAAAACCTCTGGGAGAGGAGCTTAGGAGTTTGATTTTGGACATAAGTTTTAAATGTCTATTAGACATCCAAATAGATTGTTTGTGTTGGGAGTTGATATCTGGAGTCCAGTGGAGATGTCTGGACTGAATGTTTCATTTTGGGAATCATTCATACCTATACAATATTTAAGCCCATGAAACTGGAGGGGATCACCAAGAGAAGTAGCCAGACCACTCTGCCTCAAATATTTAGAGTTTAAAAGCTGAGGGACAACCAGCAATATAAACTGAGTAGTCCACAAATAGGGGAAGATACTGTCCTGAAAACAGTGTGAAGAAAATGTCTTAAGGAGAAAGATTTATTAAATTACTAAATTATCATATGCTTCATATGGGCTAAGTAACATGAAAATTGAAAATTATTTATAGTCTTTAGAAATAGAAATCATTGATGACACCGATAAGTGGTTTCAGTAGACGGATGGTGGCAATATTCTCATTTTAATGGATTCAATAAAGCATGGAAGAAGAGCAATTTGAGATAGAGATAAATGACTTCTAGGAGTTTTGCTATGTAGAGAAGAGAAATTGGGTACACCTAGAGGAAGATACAGCATCAGACATGTTTGTTTTTTCTTGATGTCTAAAATTAGAAAAATAGCACCATATTATAATGCTGATTGGAATGATCTATGAGAGGTTGGTTTTAAATAGGAACACAGATAATTCTATGGGAAGAAGTGGAAAGGAAAAGTATATGTGTACAAATGTTGGCAGATTAGATAAGAAAGTGCAAGCATGTGGAAGCTCTCTTGTCGTTGCTTTTATCTTCTCAATGAAATAGAAAACGTAGTCATCAGCTGAAAGTGAGAGAAATTATTGGTATAGAGATAAAAAGAATATCCTGAAGACTGCAATTAGGAGCAAAGAGCACTTTTCCACTGCCAGATTTAGTAATAGAGGAATGTGGCAAAGGGTTTGAGCTCACTTTAGAAGCAGCTGCGCTTCTAAACTCAGAGGAAAACCTGAGATTTCAATAAAAGTAAAAAGGTGAAAGAAATTTTCAGGGAAGTGAGCAGACATGAGGGAATGTCACAGTTGATTGACTGTGAGTTTCTCACATGTTGCTGTCTGCATTAAATCAATAATGAATCTCTCATGTACATTGAAAGACAGGAAGTCTGAGTTTTCCCCAGGAACTAGTTATTTTTTTCACTGACTTTATGAAATGGTTGGGCAAGTTCAACTATCTCCAGATACAGAAAACATACAGAGCCATAAACTAGTTGGAGGGCATTCAACAAAGGTTATAGTAGAAAGTAGAAAGATGTATCTGCTGCTGCTGCTGCTAATTCGCTTCAGTCGTGTCCAACTCTGTGCGACCCCATAGACGGAAGCCCACCAGGCTCCCCCATCCCTGGGATTCTCCAGGCAAGAACACTGGAGTGGGTTGCCATTTCCTTCTCCAATGAATGAAAGTGAAAAGTGAGAGGGAAGTCGCTTAGTCGTGTCCGACTCTTAGAGACCCCATGGACTGCAGCCTACCAGGTTCTGCCATCCATGGGATTTTCCAGGCAAGAGTACTGGAGTGGGGTGCCATTGCCTTCTCACTCCCTCCCATTTTACTCTGGGTTAGATTTGTTTTAGGCGTCACATCATACTCGAGGGAAGATTCATCCATTGAGTCTTAGAAGTAGATACGGTATAACCAGGAAAGAATGGCAGAGCTAACAGCAAGCAAAGTTATATATTTTAACTATAATGGGTCAAAACTCTATCCTGAAAGCTACCTTGGAACATTTTTAAAACAATACAAGAAAGGTATATCACTGATTGAGATGAGAGCTACCAGTTCTTTTTTTTTTTTTTTTGAGAGCTACCAGTTCTAAACAGCAATATTCTTATGTCCAACAGGTCATACTGTTTCAGCTTCAAATACATAGGAAATCTGAGTTCACCTTTGTTTCTTCCATAAATCCTGCAACCAAAATAAAATCTTACTTCAGTGTACTATATTAATGGAAAGAAATTTGTTGTTTGTTATATTTAGCAGTTTACCGCTGCTTTAGCATATGCTTATGGAGACCAGGCTCATATATGGCTCTTCATCAGTTATTGATGTCTTTCTAATTATCAAACAAACATAGAAGAAGAGAAATGTTTAGTTTAGCTTTATGTGACTAAAGCAAAGAAAAATAAAAAGGATCTATGGGATGTTCTCATTTTCCTTGCTATTGGGTGACATTATAATAATCAAAAGAATGTGTAAGGTAATGTAACGATGTTGAGAAATGGAAAATGGAATATTAAAGCATGTTTCTGTATATGTGTACAAGTGTGTTTGTGTGTGAGAGTGGAAGTTTTATCTGATAACTACTAGAATAAAGCCTCAACAATCCAAACTAATTATGCCAATTATGAAAGTAAACAGCATGAATTGTAAAATATTTATAAATATAGCTTATTTCCAAATTACATAACAAACTTAGTTAGTCCTACAAATTGTATTTGAACTCTTGCCTAACTCTTGTTCTAATCTTTAGAACTCATTATAAAAGCAGGTGAAATGACTTTCTAATTATCCTATCAATTGAATAAACAAGAATAATTTAAATTTCCTGTAAAAATTCTGTTAACATTTTTTTAAAGCTTGTTTCCTTCCATCCTTGTTTCTCTTCTTTTATCCTTTTATGCAAAGAAAATGTTGTTTTTTACCTGTCACAATTATTACATGGTCCAAATGATAGGAAAATAGTGCAAAAAATGTTTATTTATTGAAATTGTAATAAATTACTTGTCCTGCTTGAAGCATGTTACTTCTCTCTAAATCATACATTTTTTTCAGTGATACAGTGGGGAAAATAACACTTCCCTTATGGGACTAGATGAAAGTTAAATAAGATAACTTTTGGGAGCACCAAGTCCATGGCTTGGCATTTAGAAGCTACTAAATAAATAGCAGCTTATTTCTTCAGTAAATCAATGTTAAAGAAAACATTGCTTGTGCTATATATCCTACTTCTTCACTAAATGTGCTAAATTTGTTAGCTGCCATTACTTATTCAGTTTCTCTTATTCAATTTTACATTATTTCCAGTATACTTCTGAAAACAGAAAATACATATTTCTTTCAAAATCTCTCCACCTGTCCTTGTCCACATCATCATAGAGTTGAGATTACCTTTTGAAACAGTGGTGTGTAATTGTTTATATTCAGATGACCAAAACAGAAAGGAAAGCAACATTCTTCAAAGCAAAAAAGGCTATGTCTATAGGAACAAATCAAGACCACAATTATTTAAAAAAATAACAATCAATGATTTGCCACAACAGCTGACAAAAGAGAGGTGAAAGGAAGGAATTTTATGTTTTATCTTTACTTGCTTACAGACTGTCTCTGATCTTCTGAACACTGACTGTTAGCATTAATATTAAAAATCTTTTGATAAAATACAATAGAACTGGATTAACAAATGACCCCTAGAATCCCTTTCAATTCTGAAATGTGTTTTAATTCAACAAATCTTTGCTTAACACATGTTCAGTTCATGTCCTCCAGATGCTTGATTTTAGTTGGTTCCCCTCCCAATTTTCTGTCTTTTTTGTATTCATACCCCACTTGTTATTTATCCAAAATCACAATAAATGCTCAAGGAAAAACAAATGAATATAAATTTTAGTTATTGTAATACAGCTCTTTAGAAAACTATATCAAAGAACTCAAAGATTAATTAAAGATGAACATAAAGTACCAGTTATTTAACCCAAAACATGAAGATGCCAAAATAGAATAAATTTGGTTACTGAATAATCAGAGAACTCTACCCAAATGTTATAGTCAAAATGTTAAGATTAAGAGAAAGTTTGATTGAAACCCTCAAATAAACATTAACTATAAATCCTTTTTGATCCCTTAATTTTAATAAAGTATGCTAATTCTACCCTTAGCACCAATGTTAATACACATAGTTTATATAACTACCATTCAGGTTTACAGAATGTAAAATTCCTAGTTTACTATTACCCAACTTATAGAAACTAAAGGCATTTTTGAGAGCAAATAATTCAGAAAAAGTTGATTATACTAGTATGTCAAACCAGGTTGTCCATGAGGTAGGAATGTATACTGCAATATGCTCTACCTCACTTCATTATTCCTACTGAAGTATATTTTTTAATCATGTGAAGTAAATGTATTAATGAATATATAAATAATTTTGAGATTCTCAATAAAGAGATGAAAAAGTTCTTTATTGGAGTCTAGCATATGGTAAGCCTTCAAATATATATATATATATATATATATATATATATATATATATTTTAGTTTAGGGAAAGGGCATAGTTACTAAAAACTCATGATATAGAACTAGAATTTATCAAGGATTGCTACTTATTAGCTATGGAACTCTGAGGAATTTTCTTTACTTCTAAAAGCCTCAGTATGTTTGTTTATATTTATGTATGTATGTATATATATATAAAGTCAGAGTAAAATAAAACATTTATCATAGGATTGTTGTGAGAAGCACATAAGATACAGTTTCTGGCAGTATCTTGGAACTCATAGTAAGACAGGGACAACAAAGACACTAATGGTTATTATAGCCTGATAACTAGCTCTATCATTGATATTAGTACTTTTGTGTGAGCATAATGTCTCTTTTTGGTTACCAATTATGTAAACCTTAAACAATTGTGCTTTTTCCAAGTGAAAAAGGTGTGGGCACAGCTAGAAATCAGCAATAATCTGTCCAGTCCTGGGCATCCATCCAGTAACCAGATGGTCACTACAATCCACCTGGATACATAAAATTCTCCCACAAATTAATATCAGGTCAGAGTTTCTTAAGTGGAATTTAACCATAAAAAGGGTAATTTGAATTTATCTAATTATATACTAGGTAAATTTATTTTAAAAGGCTAATGGAAAAAGCTAAACAAACACAATCTGCTAAATACATACTGACTGTATTGTGTCCTAGAATTTTGGGGGATATCTCTTAATCTTATATTCTTTTCTATCCTATCCTTATTAATTTTACAAATAACTTAAAATATGCCACTTGAATTTACTAATGTCCACCAGACTACCAACTGTGACTATGCTTTTGGTAATTTGTCAGTCAGTCAGTTCAGTTGCTCAGTCGTGTCTGACTCTTTGTGACCCGATGGACTTCAGCAAGCCAGCTTTCCTATCCATCACCGATTCCTGGAGCCTACTCAAATTCATGTCCATTGTGTTGGTGATGCCATCCAACCATCTTATCCTCTATCGTCCCCTTCTCCTCCTGCCTTCAATCTTTCCCAGCATCAGGGTCATTTCCAATGAGTTGGTTCTTCACATCAGATGGCCAAAGTATTGGAATTTCAGCTTCAGTATTAGTCCTTCCAATGAATATTCAGGACTAATTTCCTTTAGGATGGACTGGTTAGATCTCCTTGCAGTCCAAAGGACTCTCAAGAGTCTTCTCGAACACCACAGTTCAAAAGCATCAGTTCTTTGGTGCTCAGATTTCTTTCAGGGCTTCCCTGGTGGCTCAGATCGTAAAGCATCTGAGCATCTGCCTGCATTGCAGGTGACCCAGTTTCAATCCTTGAGTCAGGAAGACCCCCTGAAGAAGGAAATGGCAACCCACTCCAGTACTCTTGCCTGGAAAATTCCATGGATGGAGGAGCCTGGTGGGCTACAGTCCATGGGGCCGCAAAGGTAGGACACAACTGAACGACTTCACTCACTTTCTTTATAGTCCAACTCTCACATCCATACACGACTACTGGAAAAACCATAGCTTTAACTAGATGGACCTTTGTTGGTAAAGTAATGTCTCTGCTTTTTAATAGGCTGTTTAGGTTGGTCATAGCTTTTCTTCCAAGGAGCAAGCATCTTTTAATTTCATGGCTGCAGTCACCATCTGCAGTCATTTTGAAGCCCCCCCCCCCCAAATAAACTCTGTCACTGTTTCCATTGTTTCCCCATCTATTTGCCGTGAAGTGATGGGACCAGATGCCATGATCTTAGTTTTCTGAATGTTAAGTTTTAAGCCAACTTTTTCACTGTCCTCTTTCACTTTCATCAAGAGGCTCTTTAGTTCTTTGTTTTCTGCCATAAGGTTGGTGTCAACTGCTTATCCGAGGTTAATATTTCTCTGGACAATCTTGATCCCAGCTTGTGCTTCATCCAGCTTGGCATTTCACATGATGTATTCTGCATAGAAGTTAAATAAGCAGGGTGACAATATACAGCCTTGACATACTCCTTTCCCACTTTGGAACCGGTCTGTTGTTCCATTTCTGGTTCTAACTGTTGCTTCTTGACCTGCCTACAGATTTCTCAAGAGGCAGGTCAGGTGCTCTGAGATTCCCATCTCTAGAAGAATTTTCCACAGTTTTCCACACAGTCAGAGGCTTTGGTGCAGTCAATAAAGCAGAAGTAGATGTTTTTCCAGAATTCTCTTGCTTTTTCAATGATCTAGCAGATGTTGGCAATTTGATCTCTGGTTCCTCTGCCTTTTCTAAATCCAGCTTGAACATCTGGAAGTTCACAGTCCCTGTACTGTTGAAGCATGGCTTGGAGAATTTTGAGCATAACTTTGCTAGCATGTGAGATAAGTGCAATTGTGCAGTAGTATGGACATTGCCTTTATTTGGGATTGAAAACAGATGACCTTTTCCAGTTCTGTGGCCACTGCTGAGTTTTCCAGATTTGCTGGCATATTGAGTGCAGCACTTTCACAGCATCATCTTTCAGGATTTGAAATAGCTCTACTGGAATTCCATCACCTCCACTAGCTTTGTTTGTAGTGATGCTTCTTAAGGCCCACTTGACTTCACATTCCAGGATGTCTGGTTCTAGGTGAGTGATCACACCATCATGATTATCTGGGTCGTAAAGATCTTTTTTGTATAGTTCTTCTGTGGATTCTTGCCACCTCTTCTTAATATCTTCTGCTTATGTTAGGTCCATACATACCATTTCTGTCCTTTATTGTGCTCATCTTTGCATGAAATGTTCCCTTGGTATCTCTAATTTTCATGAAGAGATCTCTAGTCTTTCCCATTCTGTTGTTTTCCTCTATTTCTTTGCATTGATCTTGAGGAAGGCTTTCTTATCTCTCCTTGATATTCTTTGGAACTCTGCATTCAAATAGGTATATCTTTCCTTTTCTCCTTTGCCTTTAGCTCCTCTTCTTTCCTGTTTGTAAAGCCTTCTCAGACAACTGTTTTGCCTTTTTGCATTTCTTTTTCTTGGATATGGTTTTGATCACTGCCTCCTGTACAATGTCACGAACCTCCGTCCATAGTTCTTCAGGCACTCAGTCTATCAGAA
Organism: Bos javanicus; assembly: GCF_032452875.1. NCBI lineage: Eukaryota > Metazoa > Chordata > Mammalia > Artiodactyla > Bovidae > Bos > Bos javanicus. Next base: position 41,632,337 of record NC_083870.1, read on the forward strand.
CTAATCCCTTGAATCTATTTGGTAACTTGTAGCACATCCTTAAAACCTGCTTCTCATTCCTCCTGTGCTTTCCTTCCTTCTTTTTTTTCAGTTCTCTGTGTCATGTTTAAATATTATTTTTCCCTTCTTTTTCAACTCTCTATATATGTATATGGTACTGTTACTTGTGTTCTCCTGAGTACTTTTTTTTCCCGAATACTGTACCTCCTATGAAATAACATTCTGCTGCCTTCATCTTACTTTTGCTGTCTCTTTTTATTAAGTTACATCTGTATGTGAACAGCAATCTCTTATGAAATCATTGTGTCATTAATATTTGTAATGTTGCAAGCATTAACAAGAGCTTTATGTTTTGGGTGGTAATGGTCACTTGTATTTACAAATGACATTTCTGCTGGCTGAAATGAGACTATTTCTGTCCTCAAACATTGATATTTTGGCCAAAAAAAAAAAAAAGCCTGGCTGTAAGTCAGAAAGCCATCAGAAAAATGCTCCCCTTAGGAAACAAAGCAGATTATTTCAGATATTTTGTGAATTTGTCTACCTCAAGGGGAAAAAGTGACATATTACAAAGACAGAAAATCTTTCAAAAATGTTTCTACTACTAATTATTTAATATCCAAAGGATACTACTGCTTATGGTTCCTTACAGGTAAAAGCATCAGTGCATAGATAATAAGCTCAAAATCATGTTATAAACTACACGTATGTATGTGATTTAGTCTTAATAATTACTTTCTAGACATGGCACTATGTAGGTAAGTTGCCATACACTTTAAATGTTAATCTAAATTTTATCCAACAGTATCCAAGCCACTGCCCCCAAATAACAACTATTTGCCTGGAAGAAACCTGGATATGGAGTTAATTCAGATAACCTAAATAGTATGCCTTCTGTTGCACAAGAAAAATTACATGCTTTGCTTTCATCTGTAAAGCACATCCCTCCATGGAACATACGCTGATGACCTCCTACTGGCTTCCCACTGGTTGAAGTAAAGTCAAAATCAATTAACTAGGCAAGTTCTGTGATAAGGGAGATTGAGTCAGAGCTTTTCTCATGTCATCACCAGTGGCATCAACCACATGAACAACAAAAACATGTCCTATTATTGAGTCCCCTCCTTTGTGAAAGGGAACCTGAAGTACAACAGCTTTTTCTCCTTTCCCATTTATTCTACATCTTATTTCAGAGAACACACTTTAAGACCATGTTAGGACAGTTCCTTTTTAATGGGACTTACAATCTGGTTGTGAACCCAGACAGAGTCAAAAAATAGATAAATAAGTATCAAGATAATGTAGCATCTGCAAATTTTCAAGAGACTAGTTCAGGGCATAAACATGAGGAGATGGTAAGGTTATGTAGCATGACTAACCCTGCACCTTGTATCAAAAAGCCAACAGAAGTACAATAATAAATTTACAGGTTATTATAGGTCTTTATCATCTGGATAAAAGGAGATCTAAAACACCTCCACAGTGGCATAAATGTAAAATTATGAAAGGAGAACCACTGTTGCAGTATCCAAAACTAAAGAAAGTGACAGCACCCTTGGTACTACCAAGGTGTCTAAACCTCAGTAATTCTGAAATTAAAGAGCTAGGAGCTGATACTAAAATATTTATAACCTAGTTACAGCTCCTTAAAATAATTAGTTATGAGCAGACTGATTTTAAACAATGTACTTTCTACGGAAATACTCAAACCCCTAGAAGACCCATTTATCCACTTATTAAGTCATGTGTTCATGCTCTGATTTAGTCTATAAACTATTAATGAGTAAAAGAGTAAGCTGCTAGTCCTTGGGAAGCAGTATGAAACACTGACCCTGCAGTGGGTAAAAATACTCAGCAATAACTGCTAATTTTGATACATACTTTCTGGGCAACTATCAAGTTGCTAAACATGTTCCAGGTATTAAAATCTTTGTTAGTGGTGTAGAACCTTTACAAGTTATAGAAATAAGAAGAGCTGATGCTCAGAGGGTCAAGAAAAACATCAGACACATGCAACATAAACTGGGTCTTAAATCTTAAGTAGAAAAGTACTCAGCAAGTGAACCAAACAAAAACAAAAACAAAAAACCCAAAAACTGGGGTTGTAGAGATGTTTTGTAAAAGTGGATAGTTTAAGCTATATGATTTCAAAAACCCTGGGAAAACATTAAATCAAATCAAGTAGATTTTTCATCTGTTTTTCTTATCAAAACCTTCATTAACCTCAAATTTTCCTCAGGGCAGAGTGGGGAACATAGTATTTCATGTAAAATTCTTTACACTGTCACCTCATCTCTCTTTCTAGTCCCTGGACACTCTCTGACAAAGCTGTTTCAAAACTATTCTACTTCAAAAACATCTGTGCCTTTTGAAGTTTCTCTTCCTTTGCTTTATGATATTTATTTTCCTTAGAAGACTAATATTTCTACTCTTTAACTCTTAAAACCAACTGATTCTTCATGGTCTCACTCTGCAGAGAGAATTAGCTCTTTCTTCCATGGGACCTTAACACTGTTTTTAATTTTTGCTATAACATTTAGACAGTCTATTCTTTTGGAATCATTTGTATTTGTGTCAGATTCCCTCATGAACAGTTCAAAGCCAGAAATTCAATCTTCCTCATTTTTACAAATGCCCCAGAGGAAGCATGCAGTAGCTTCTCTACATGTGGCTGTTGAAATAACTGAGACTGACAGATACGTAGACTCACTTTTTGTGGGACATATAGATTAGTCTGGTCCATCTGGCTTCTCTCCAAGCCTAGAGATCAGTTGAGGAAATCATTAAGTATATAAAACAGGATGTGGACCTCCCTCTTTTGAACAATTGTAGAGCTTTTATACTAAGGCCCCAACCTGACAAAAGTACTGGCTTATGCTCCAGAGCACTGAAGTTCTAGCTCTGGATCATGTTGACTAAGAAATAAAGCAGCCTCACTTAACACTCTGGACCAGGTGACTTGATCTAAATTCCAAGGGGTTGGACTCAGTCATATCTAATATGTTTTCAACAGATATTCAGTTCAGTTCAGTCGCTCAGTTGTCTGACTCTTTTTGACCCCATGGACTGCAGCATGCCAGGCTTCCCTGTCCATCACCAACTCCTGGAGCCTACTCAAACTCATTTTCATCGCATTGGTGATGTCATCCAACCATCTCATACTCTGTTGTCTGCCTCTCCTCCTGCTTTCAATCATTCCCAGCATCAGGGTCTTTTCCAATGAGTCAGTTCTCTGCATCAAATGGCCAAAGTATTTCAGCTTCAGCCTCAGTTCTTCCAATGAATATTCAGGACTAATTTCCTTTAGGATTGACTGGCTGGATCTCCTTGCAACCCAAGGGACTCTCAAGAGTCTTCTAAAATACCACAGTTCAAAAGCATCAATTCTTCAACGCTCAGCTTTCTTTATAGTCCAACTCTCACATCCATATATGACTACTGGAAAAACCATAGCTTTGGGCTAGATGGACCTTTGTTGGTAAAGTAATGTCTCTGCTGTTTATATGTTGTCTAGGTTGGTCATAGCTTTTCTTCCAAGGAGCAAGCATCTTTTAATTTCATGGCTGAAGTCACCATCTGCAGTGATTTTGGAGTGCAAGAAAATAAAGTCTGTCACTGTTTCCATTGTTTCCCCATCTATTTGCTGTGAAGTGGTGGGACCAGATGTCATGATCTTTGTTTTATAAATGTTGAGTTTTAAGCCAGCTTTTTCACTTTCCTCTTTCACTTTCATCAAGAGGCTCATTAGTTCCTCTTTGCTTTCTGACATAAAGGTGGTGTCATCTGCATATCTGAGGTTATTGATATTTCTCTAATTAATAAATACTACTCAGCTATAAAATAAGAATTCTTTCCAAAATTCTATTGAGCCATTTGTAGAGACATGGATGGACCTAGAAATAGTCACAGTGAAGTAAGTCAGAAAGATAAAAATAAATATATTAATGCATTTATGTGGAATCTCAAAATACTGATATTGGTGATCTTATTTACAGCATAGAAATAGAGATGCAGAAGTATGTGTTGGTCACACAGTCATATTTGACTCTTTGTGACCCCATGGACTGTAGCCCTCCAGGCTGACTCTGTCCATGGATTTTCCAGGCAAGAATACTATAGAGGGTTGCCACTCCTTTCTCCAGAGGATCTTCCTGACCCAGGGATAGAACATGGGTTTGCTGCATTGCAGGCAAATTCTTTACCATCTGAGCCACCAGGGAAACCCCAGATACACAGATGTAGAGAACAAATGTATGAATACTAAGGGTGAAATGGAGGATAGGATGAATTGGGAGACTGGGATACACATACGTACACTATTGTTGTTCAGTTGCTGAATCCTTTCTGACTCTTTGCCACTCAAAGGACTGTAGCACGCACTGTCTACCAATATCTCCTGAAGTTTGTCCAAGTTCATGTCCACTGAATTGGTGACACCATTCAACCTCATCCTCTGTTGCCCTCTTCTCCTCCTGCCCTCAATATTTCCCAGCATCAAGGTTTTTTCCAGTGAGTTGGATCTTAGCCTCAGGTAGACAAAGTACTGGAGCTTCAGCTTTAGCATCAGTCCTTCTAATTAGTATTCAGGGTTGATTTCCTTTAGGATTGACTGGTTTGATCTCCTTGTTGTCCAAGGGACTCTCAAGAGTCTTCTCCAGCACCACAGTTCAAAAGCATCAATTCTTTGACACTGTGCCTTCTTTATGGTCCAACTCTCACATCTGTACATGACTACCAGAAAGAGCATAGCTTTTTTTTTTTTGGCCTCAAGGCATGTGGGATCTTAGCTTCCCTACCAGGAATTGAACCCACACCCCTGCATTGGAAGGTGTAGTCTTAACCTCTTGACCACCAGGGAAGTCCCTGTAGCTTTGACTATAAAGACCTTTGTCAGCAAAGTGATGGTTTTGCTTTTTAATACACTGTCTAGGTTTCTCATAGCTTCCCTTCCAAGAAGCAAGAGTCTTCTAATTCCATGACTGCAGTCACCACTCACAGTGATTTTAGAACCCAAGAAGAGAAGTGATTGGACCAGATTCTATGATCTTTTTTTTTTTTTTTAATATTGAGTTTTAAGCAGATTTTTTCATTCTCCTCTTTTACTGTTATCAAGAGACTCTTTAGTTCCACTTTACATTAGAGTGGTATCATCTGCATATCTGAGGCTGTTGATATTTCTCCTAGCAATCTTGATTCCAGCTTGTAACTCATCCAGGCCAGCATTTTGCATGATGTGCTCTGCATATAAGTTAAATGAACAGGGTGAAAATATATAGCCTTGACTCCTTTCTCAGATGAACCAGTCAGTTGTTCCATGCCTGGATCTAAACTGTTGCTTCTTGACCTGTATAGAGGTTTCTCAGGAGACAAGTAAAGATGGTCTGGTATCCCCATCTCTTTAAGAGTTTTCCACAGTTTGTTGTGATCCACACAGGCAAAGGCTTTAGTATAATCAATGAAACAGAAGAGAGGAAGATGCTTTTCTGGAATTCCCTTGTTTTCCCCATGATTCAGCAAATGTTGGCAATTTAATCTCTGGTTCCTCTGCCTTTTCTAAAATCAGCATCTGGAAGTTCATGAACATCTGGAAGTTCTCGATTCAAGTACTGTTGAAACTTAGCTTGAAGGATTTTGAGAATAACCTTACTAGCATGGGAAGTGAGTGCAATTGTGTGGTAGTTTGATCATTTTTTATACAACATTAGTACTACGTATAAAATGAGAACCTACTGTATAGCAAAGAGAACTCTACTCATGCTCTTTCATGACCTAAATAGGAAGGAAATTCAAAAGATTACACTGTTGTATAGTAGAAATTAATACAACATTGTAAAGCAATGTCTAATAAAAATTTTAAAAGAACACAGATGAAAATAAAACGTTTTCTAGAGCGATGTACTAAAGTCTAATCTCAAGAATTAGCCAATGAAAGATAATAAACATTTCAACCATCAGAGATAATCCACTGGAAAATATCATCAAGCAACAAAGGAGTGAATTTTTTAAAGTCAAGATCAATGCATTAATTTTTGCCACTGAAATGTATGAAGAATAGCAGAGACTACATATAAGTATTATCATAAAGACACAATTTTCAACATAAACTGATGTTTTTAATATCCTCTTGAAAATATCACAGGACTGTCTTCTAATGAGATAAAAATACTTTATCTACCTAAGAAACAGTAGGTGCCATATCACCATTAACTTCTCAAAGACAAAAGAGAGCAATAAAATTAAATGTTGGGGACTCGAAAAACCTGAACAATAACTTTAAAAATAGTAATTATGCCTTACTATTATAGATCTGCAAAGAGAGACAAGTCCAGTTGAAATAAATACTTACTAAACCACAAATTCAGAAGTTTACTTTTAAAAAATTATCTTAAAACAAAGTTTAGGAATATATACACACACACTCATATACACATACATGCACCCACACCCAAACTCTGATACTTAAAGCAAAACCAAAATAGATTATCAAACCACTGGCATTAAACTACATAAAAGAAAGATATCCTTTTATTTCCTCTTTGGGATACTTTTCATATTCCTAACATCTTGCTTCATAATAAGTGAAAAAGAATAAATAAAAAATGATTTGACCAAATTTGAAGTCAAGATCAATGTCAGTTTTCAGTCTAGTTCTTTAACTTCAGCTATCTCCAGGTCACACTAAAACCTGCACTGACTGAACCGCATATATAAATTTAATATTGAAAAAAAAATCACACATTTCACTTAAATTACTTATTCAGTTGAACTTATTAAGCATTTAAAGTGAATGTAGAAGTTTTGCTTTAACTCAAAAAGGTTTTCTAAACTCCACATTGAAATGTGTGTGTCTTTGTGAACTACTAAGAATGCAGTCTGATCTTTTGGAATGTGTGTTGTTGTTCTTCAGTCACTTAGTTGTGTCCAGCTCTTTGTGACCCCATGGACTGCAGCATGCTAGGCTTCCCTGTCCACTGCTATCTCCTGGAGTTTGCTCAAACTCACGTGCATTGAGCCAGTATGCCATCCAACCATCTTATCCTCTATCATCCCCTTCTCCTCCTGCCCTCAATCTTTCCCAGCATCAGGGTCTTTTCAAATGAGTCAGCTCTTCACATCAGGTGCCCAAAGTATTGGAGCTTCAGCTTCAGCATCAGTCCTTCTAATGAATAGTCAGGACTGATCTCTTTTAGGATTGACTGGTTTGATCTCCTTGCAGCCCAAGGGACTGTCAAGAGTCTTCTCCAGCACCACAGTTCGAAGGCATCAATTGTTCGGCACTCAACCTTTTTTTTTTATTGTCCAGCTCTCACATCCGTACATTACTATATGGATCTTTGAAGGAAAAGTAATATCTCTGCTTTTTAATATGCTAAGTTTGTCATTGCTTTTCTTTGAAGGAGCAACTGTCTTTCAATTCCACGGCTGCAGTCACTGTCCAGGATGATTTTGAAGCCTAAGAAAATAAAATCTGTCACTGTTTCCATTGTTTCTCCAACTACTTGCCATGAAGTGATGGGGACTGGATGCTATGACCTTTGCTTTTTGAATGTTGAGTTTTAAGCCAGCTTTTTCACTCCCCTCTTCCATATTCATCAAGAAGCTCTTAAGTTCCTCTTCGCTTTCTGCCATAAGGTTGGTGACATCTGTGTATCTGAAGTTATTTCTATTTCTCCCAGCAATCTTGATACCAGCTTGTGCTTCATCTAGCCTAGCATTTTACATGATGCACTCTGCACATAAGTTAAGTAAGTAAGGTGACAATAAACAGCCTTGACATACTCCTTTCATGATTTGGAACCTGTCCACTATTGCATGTCTGGTCCTAACTGTTGCTTCTTGACCTGCATACAGGTTTCTCAGGAGGCAGGTAAGGTGGTCTGGTATTCCCATCTGTTAAAGCATTTTCCACAGTTTGTGGAAAATCACAGTTTGTGATCTACACAAAGGCTTTAGTGTAGTGTTAAAGCATTTTCCACAGTTTGTGGAAAATCACAGTTTGTGATCTACACAAAGGCTTTAGTGTAGTCAATGAAGCAGATGTTTTTATGGAATTCTCTTGCTTTTTCTATGATCCAATGGATGTCGGCAATTTGGTCTCTGGTTCCACTGTCTTTCCTAAATTCAGCTTGTACATCTGGAAGTTCTTGGTTCACAAAATGTTGAAGCCTAGCTTGGAGAATTTTGAGCACTACTTTGCTAGCATGTGAAATGAGTGCAATTGTGTGGTAGTTTGAACATTCTTTGGCATTGCCTTTCTTTGGGTTTGGAATGAAAACTCACATTTTCCAGTCCTGTGGCCACTGCTGAGTTTTCCAGATTTGCTGGCATATTGAGTGCAGCACTTTCAAAGCATCATCTTTTAGGATTTAACTTAGCTCTGCTAGAATTCCATCCCCTCCATTAGCTTTGTTCGTGTGATGCTCCCTAAGGCCCACTTAACTTCACATTCCAGGATGTCTGGCTCTAGGTGAGTGATCACACTATCATGGGAGGTATGGCTGTTCTCTAATTAAGAATAAGAAAATACTTTTACTGATAGCAGAGAACAAAAGAGTGGAAAATTGAGTTCAAGCATTCTGAGGTCTTTGCAACTGCTTTCTTTATAAATTGCCTTTTCACTTTTGTCAGAAAATAGCTGGCGAAAAGGAAAAAAAAAAAAAAAAGCCTGTGTCATCCTAAATCCTAATGCGAGGGTTATCCCAAATCCCACCTCTTTCTAATTCCGTGTACAAGTGATCATCAATCCCTGTCATATCTGCACCTCTCATATTCCTGCTCAGTTCCTCAGCCATGTCCAATCTGTGATTCCATGGACTATAGCCACCAAGTTCCTCTGTCCATGGAATTTCCCAGGCCAGAATACTGGAGTGGATTGCCATTTCCATCTCCAGGGGATCTTCCCAATCCAGGGATCAGACCACGTGTCTCCTGTTTGGCAGGCACATCTTTTACCACTGAGCCACCATGGAATCCCATTTGTACTGCTACTCTGATTTACTCTGCCCTTCTTCCCCAATTCTCCTGTGACTGCAATTACTCAGGACCTCATTTTCTCTCACCTGGACTAGAACAATGGATGCCTACTTGTTTCCCATTCTCTGTTTCCTCAGTACATCAACATTGCTCTCAGCGTAATCTTTTCAATAATTGCTGAAAAGATAATTATTTCAGAATCCGACTCAAAACTCTTCAAAACATTTTATAAGCACATTTACATGCATTCAAAGGCCTTCACAATCTGGCTATGCACTGTTGATCTCCCATCACTCAGCTCCCTCACATATTTTGCCAGGCAGTAATGTGCTTTAAAATTCAATATGTGATTTTATATTATGCCAACTTATACTAACGTGCATAAGGTATTCCTTCTGATGGGAATATCCTTCTCTCCAAGTTATTCTACCTAGCAAATTCCTATCCATGCTTCAGTTTAAACTATTCTTCTTGCATGACGCTTACTTTAGCTGAATTTTTTTTTTCTTCTGCTAGAAGAAAAAAATGAAAATAAAGAATCTGCTATAACAAAATGAGAACTTGCAGTCTGAAGGGTCCATGAGGGGACCCCAAGGAAACTCAAGCATCATAAAATCTAAGAACCTCTTATTTCTATTTAGTTCTTCATCTAGAAATGAAATGTCCTTTACCCTCGTCCCAGTACTTTCTTATAGCTCTGACTCACTTATTTTCACCGTCATTTAGAGTTGACACAACCCCCTTCCCTGACTTCTACCCAGGTGTATTCTATTAATGGCACAGAGACAAAAACAGTCCAAAGGGCTAAAATCAACATGAAGGCAAATTCAAAAAAATCATCCTCAAGGACTACATTATGAATTGCAGGACGTAGAAAGAGAAAAGCCCACGTAAAATTTTAGAACTGGCTGCATAATTTTGAAGTCTGAATAGACAGAAAGGAAATGGATCATTCAAATAAAAAAGAGAGAGTATATATATTTCGACCCAACCAGTCCATAAACATTTATTAAAGTACCTCCTTATACAGGCCACTGTGCTTGGCCATTTATGAGAATAATAAGAAACGTTAGATATGGCTTAGCTTGTTTACAATCCAGGTAAGTGAAATAACAACATAAATAGTCCTGCCATACAAAGGTTGCTCACCCTTTTCCCCTAACGCCATTATCAGGAGAGAAACTGAAAGCCCTCAGAGAATCTCTGAGCTTTGAAGTAGAGACAGGAAAACCAATAAAAAGGCAGAAAATGTTCAATGGGACACTATCAATCATCAGTATTCCCATTTTTAATTTCTGGTCTTCATTCTTCCTGGTTTCACTTGACTTCCTTGTTATTCTTACTCAAAATTCTACCACTCAAGAAATCCGTGATAAAATTAACATCTTTAAAAAACTACAATTATTTCAAAGAATGTGAAAAAGCTACTGATTTCTGTTCACACAGTGGAGTTTATTCAAACATACAACATTCTTCCTATCACAACGAAGGCACTCAGAGATTGGCCTAATTTGATTCAGGAGGAGTAGCTCATTTGAGGAGAATGTGACAACTCAGTGGTGGGGTAGGGGTTAGTTTTACTTTTGCCTTAAGGCAGGAGTATATGGAACACGTGTGGGATAAACATGAAGATGGGGAAGAAGTTCTAATAGTATTTTCTTTCCTGAACAATAAGAGGAGCAAGTCCTGCTTTATCTTATTTTCTTTTGTTCAGCGACATTCTGCTCTTAAGAACTGAGGTTAGTGTTATACATTAGCTATGCTGTGGACTTAAATGTAAATTCAGTTCAGTTCAGTCACTCCGTCGTGTCCGACTCTTTGTGACCCCATGAACCACAGCACGCCAGGCCTCCCTGTCCATCACCAACTTCTGGAGTCCACCCAAACTCATGTCCATTGAGTTGGTGATGCCATCCAACCATCTCATCCTCTGTCGTCCCCTTCTCCTCCTGACCTCAATCTTTCCCAGCATCAGGGTCTTTTCAAATGAGTCAGCTCTTCACATCAGGTGGCCAAAGTATTGGAGTTTCAGCTTCAACATCAGTCCTTCCAATGAACACCCAGGACTGATCTCCTTTAGGATAGACTGGTTGGATCTCCTTGCAGTCCAAGGGACTCTCAAGAGTCTTCTCCAACACCACAGTTCAAAAGCATCAATTCTTTGGCGCTCAACTTTCTTTATAGTCCAACTCTCACAAGCATACATGACAACTGGAAAAACCATAGCCTTGACTAGATGGATTTTCTCTGTAAAAATCAGAAAACCTAAGCTTCCTTTGACTTTGGATCATCATTTCTATGAAAGTTATGTTCTCTGAGTCCCAAGCAGCTGACTTGGAAATTTCTTGAAACATAATTCTTTATGCTGTGGTATTTTCCTCTGTATGAGGAAGGTAACTGTAAAAAGAATGTCATAAGACCATTTAATCTGGTGCCAAATACATAATGTAGAAACAGTATGAACTTATAAGAAGAAGAGTTTCTTCTTTTAATTGAAGTAGAGTTGACTTACAATATATTAGTTTCAGGTGTACAAAAATAGGGATTTGATAGTTTTATAAATTACACTTCATAAAAGTTATTATAAAATATTGTTACATTTCCTCTTTTGTACATTACATCCTTGTGACTTATTTTATATTTACTATTTGTACCTCAATTCCCTTCACCTATTTTGTCCCTCCTCCCACTCCTCTCCTTTCTGTTTTATATTTTCTAGATTCCATATATAAGTAGAAACATATGGCATTTGTTTTTCTCTCTCTGGCTTATTTCACTAATCAATAATATCTTTCAGGTCCATCCAAATTGTCATGTATGGCAAAGTTTCGTTAATTTTTGTTTGTTTGTTTTTATTCAATCTCAACTTAATTCCTTTTTTAAAAAAATTTTATTGGTGTACAGTTGATTTAAAATGTTGTGTTGATTTCTGTTGTACAGCAAAGTGAAAAGCTACCCATATACATATATCTACTCTTTCTTACGGAGAAGGCAATGGCACCCCACTCCAGTACTCTTGCCTGGAAAATCCCATGGATGGGGGAGCCTGGTGGGCTGCAGTCCATGGGGTCACTAAGAGTCAGACACGACTGAGCGACTTCACTTTGACTTTTCACTTTCACGTATTGGAGAAGGAAATGGCAACCCACTCCGCTATTCTTGCCTGGAGAATCCCAGGGACGACGGAGCTGGTGGGCTGCCGTCTATGGGGTCGCACAGAGTCCGACGCGACTGAAGTGACTTAGCAGCAGCAGCTCTTTCTTAAGATTCTTTTCCCATACAGGTCATTATCGTATACTCAGAAGAGTTGCCTGTGCTATACAATAGGTCCTTGTTAGTTATCTATTTTATGTATAGCAGTGTGTATATGTTCATTTCAATTTCTTTTATCTCTTGTTCCTACTTACACCCTGGTAACCATAAGTTTGTTTTGTACATCTGTGACTCTATTTCTGTTTTTATGAATAAGTTCAGATTCCACACATAGGTGATATTGTATGACACTGGGTTGGACAAAAGTTTGTTCTGGTTTTTCCATAATATCTTTGGGGGAAACCCAAACAAACGTTTTGGCCAACCCAATATTTGTGTTTGTCTGACTTACTTCATTCAGTATGACAATCTCAAGGTCCATCCATGTTGCTGCAAATGACATCATGTCATTCTTTTTTATGGCTGCATGGACAGGGAGGCCTGGCGTGCTGTGATTCATGGGGTCACAAAGAGTCAGACACGACTGAGCGACTGAACTCAGCTGAACTGAACATTCGTGTGTGTGTGTGTGTGTGTGTATCTCACATTTTCTCTATCCATTTACCTGTAGATGGACACTTAGGTTGCTTCCATAACTTGTCTATTGTAAATGCTTCTATGAAAATTGGATGCATATATCTTTAAATTAATTTTGCTTTCTTCAGATAAATATCTAGGGGAGGAATTTCTGGATTGTATGGTAGTTCTATTTTTTAATTTTCACCTCAATACTGTCTTCCATATTGTCTGTACCAGTTCACTTCCTCATCAGCAGTGCACAATGGTTCCTTTTTTGGAGAATCACAGAAAGTTGTATTTCATCCTTTACAATATGAAAAGTGAAAGTGAAAGTGAAGTCGCTCAGTCGTGTCCGACTCTTAGCGACCCCATGGACTACAGCCCACCAGGCCCTCGGTCCATGGGATTTTCCAGGCAAGAGTACTGGAGTGGGGTGCCATTGCCTTCTCCATTCCTTTACAATATACAGGCTCATAATAACTAAATAGGATGCCAAGCTACTTGTTTTGTTTCCTTTGCTATCTTGTTGAAATTAAGGCATCACGGAACTACTATCAAATGAACAAAATAAACCAGTTGGCTAATTGGCTTCCTGAAACTAGAAACATTATAGGAGAAATTAAGCACTCTCTTGACATGCTTAATCCAAAAGCAACAGGCGACTAACCTTTATTGAAAAAGACATGGAGTAAAAGGGAAAAGAATGAAAGAAGATTCTGGGAGCTAAAGGAGATGAATACTTTGAAAATGACCACCACATAGCACCCACTGAAACTCCTCTAAAAGGAAAAGAGTTAGACTTAGGCTATCATCCCCATTACTTAAGATTTATCAGGATGGAAAAACACAGTAGAGTGAGAAGGCAATATATACTTTTTAAAAAAAAAATTATATTTAGTTATTTTTAATTGATTGATGATTGTTTCATAATATTGCAATATATACTTTTAGATCCATTGGAAAAGACCCTGATTATTGGAAAGATTGAGGGTAGGAGGAGAAGGGGACAACAGAGGATGAGATAGTTGGATGACATCACTGACTCAATGGACATGAGTTTGAGCAAACTCTAGGAGATAGTGAAGGACAAGGAAGCCTGGCTTGCTGCAATCCATGGGGTCATAAAGAGTCAGACATGACTTAGAGACTGACCAACAAATGAGTGTACCAATAAAACAAGAAAAATATTTGAAATATACATAAATTTCCCAAATATCAAAAATTCATTCCAAAATTAAGCTTTCATTTCTGAACATTAACTGAAAATATAAGAATACTGGGACTTCCCAGATGGTGCAGTGGTAAAGAATCTACCTGCCAATGCAGGAGATGCAAGAGATGTGAGTTCAATTCCTAGGTTTGGAAGATCCCCTGGAGTAGGAAATGGCACCCCACTCCAATATTCTTGCCTGGAAAATTCCCTAGGCAGAGGAACCTGGTGGGCTACAGTTCATGGGGCTGCAAAGAGTTGGACACAGCTGAGCACACACATGTGAGACCACTAGCCTAACATCCCAGCAAAGAATTCCAGAGCTTTGTTAAGTGTAAAGTAGAAAGTCAGGACTTACTATTTATCTCTTATACTGACTATTTGGTTTTCTGATCAGTACACCACATGAAAAATATTTCCTCACAAGCTAATAAGCCTTTCACCTTTTAGTAAGTGGATACCTATCAATCAGATTCCTGGGAGAAAACAGATGGCACATTCAAATGAGGAACTTTAATGAAAGATTGATTTATTTACCAAAGAATAACAAGATTAAGGAAAACTGATGAGAGATGGAACAGTGCTTTGAAGATAGCAGCAGAAGAGAGCAATTACTACCCCAAAGCTAAAGGGAGAAGGGAGTTAGCAACTACCTTAACTGGACAGAAACACACCTGTGGGAGAAGCTCACCCCAAATAAACCAGGAGTCAGGGTAAAAGCAGGGAGTCAGAGAAATAAGTCTATCAACTTCACTTTCCTTCTGCCTGCTAATGTCTTGCCACCACCTCCTACTGGTCAAATTCAGTCAGAAGCCAAATATCTCCTGCTCTTCTCCCAAACATACTACAGGAGGAATACAGAGTGGACCAGGGAGATGCAAACTGAACATAGGTTCTTCTTCAGTAATATGAAGATTTGGGTTATAGTGGAGTGGGTACTATGAGTACAAATATCGTGTTAATTGGTATTAATGATAGAGTAAAGTAAATTGAAAACATGAACTGCATCTTAGCTTTTCCCCAGAATGCTGTATTTATAGCTTTGGGTGTAAACCCAGTGACTCAAAACTGTATAAAGATATGGGAGATCTGGCTTGTATGTGTCTGCCAGATGGTATGGGATGAATAAAGATCTGGATAGCTAATTTTACACAATAACCACTTCTAATAGGAGTTTTATGTTGAAACCTCTGACATGCTTTAACCAGCAGTTGTAAAGCCAAGTCTGGCTATAATAAATGTGCATGATTTAATAGCTAATTGTTCAGAAACATCCCTTTTTTTTCCTTGCTTCAAAATCTTTGCCCTCTTTAGCAACTCACATTTTAATTCTACAATCTTCATTCTTCTCTTGATCCTTTTCTGGGAAGTAGAAATTCCCATTATCCTAGGCATATACATCCTATTGTGCACTCATTCAGGAGATTTCGAGATACTTTTTGCCACAAATGACAAAAGCTGTTTCCTGAGTACTATGGAAACTCCAGTTACTACTTGTATTTTCCTGAGGTCCTTTAATGACCTTTAAGCAAATGTTACTCTCCCCCTAAAAGAGTTGCTGCCTGTGCAATTTCCTCAGCTTTTAAACCTCATCACAATTTAAACAGGTTTTGAATGATCGCCCCTCTTTGAGCCAGAAAATAGATATGAGTTTCTTGTACTGTCTAATCTGCTGTCTCAGACTTGCTTCCTGATACTGTACTCACATTACAGTACACACCCCTCATATAAATGATAGGGGGACGTGGCAAAACTCCATTCTCCTTGCGGTTTTGCCTTTCATCTTACTCAGTTTCTATTTTCTTCCACTGGTGTCTACCAACTTGTATAAAATAAAAATGCATTTCTCCTGCACACTGGCATTTTAATGTTTCTGTATTGAATTTTGTTCCCTTTTACTTGAATTAAATCAGTGCTTGTGGAGAAGTTCAGCTTTCAAGGATTCAAAAGTAAAATTCCCTGGTCCTCCTCTTCATAATTATGAAGTGAAAATAACACTTTCTCATCTTAAGCAAGAAATTCATTTTTTTTCCCCTAAAACTGAAAGTCTGAAAATCGTAGCTCCTGGATAATGGTGAAGGTCTACTGAAATCTGTACATATGTAACCAAGAGAAACACAAATATTTGATAATGACTGTTTCAAAATATAATGTATATTCAATAAATGAATTTTCAAGTTCTTCATTTATAAATTGATGACAATATATCTTACTCTAAATTAACATGTTTTTCACTTACAATTCTTCAAAATCCCCCCATTATCCTAAAGATAAGATGCTTACTCTTCAATGTGGCACACAAAACCCACACAGCATTATCTGATCTCACCTCTTGCCTTCCTCCTTCTGCCAAACACTCCAGCAATATCCAAGGGTCGCCAACGTGTTCTGTCCCATATTTTGGTACTTGCTGATCCCTTGGTCTGAAATGTACACCATGATCCTCCCAAACTCTACATAAATTTACTACCACCACCACTCACAATCTGCTTCAAGACAAACACAGGAATCTCTTCTATAAAGCCAACCTCAGTGTTAGCTGAACTTGTAATAAAAAATAATCACTGATCAGGCATCAATGAAAATGAAAGCCATGAAATATGGGCAAAAGCTTTGTTTTTATTATAATTTTTGAATATTCATACATCTCAGGCACTATACTAGCCTGGCAATATACCCATGAAAAAAAAAGAACCCATGCCTTCTAGGACATGGTCATCCTTGGCAGAATTTTAAAAAACAATTGTAAATCAGTATTTGCAACACATTTAATAATTGCAATGTTTGCTGTGTTAAAAACTACTAGAATGAATATCTCCCTTTCCCCTATTTCAATAGAGAAACTGGTAAAAAAAGAGATGATAGGGTATACCTCCAACCCTATATGAGGAATTTACAGGAGGGATGAAATAAAATCTCTTCGCATCTCTTGGTCCCCTCATCAATACCAAGGATATAAAAAGGACATGAAAAACTGACAAAGTGAATGAAAAGAAACTTACTTACAAAAGGAGCTCTACTCTGCATGTGGTGCATCCACTAATGTCAACTGAATTTCAAGAAAAACATCCCATCAAGGAACTTGTAAAAATCCCAAGTCATACAGTCAGACAGTCAACTTTAATCAATTGCATCTCCACACAGTAATATCAAATTTAACTAGCAGCCCAAGGAGCACAAAGACACCTAGCTAAAAAGAACTGGTTTATTCCCTACCACTGCTGCCCTTCTATGCATCACCCTCAAACGTCAACTTTGGCAGAGAGTTAACCATTTCAGAAGGATGGAGACAAACAAATTGGAAGGATAAAAAAGAGCGACTAAGAGCTATCTATAGGCTTCCACTCTAAATCCAGTCGAAGAAGGAGCAGGGAAGAATACTTAACATAGAGAAACTTTTGTTCTTTCATCATTACAAATTTCACACTAATTTCTGAATCAGATTGTTTGTTATTGAAGTAACTTTAGAATTGTGTTATTTTTGTCAAAATGTAAAATCTCTAGGACCTGCTGAAACTTTCTCCCTGGGACAGAGAAGTTAACTCTCACTGAAAAAAGGATTGAGGATCAAGAAAAAGTCAAAAAGAAATGGCATTTTGATGATAATTTGCATGTCATTTAGCACAACAAACTAGTTATAAAATGAAGTATAATTTTTTCTCCAAAACTCATTATGGAAATTTAAAAATTTTTATTTGATATTTCTGTACTTTTTTAAAAAGGAAAGAAAACAACACAGCTGACTTTACAATCATCATTTACATTAATCATTTGTCAAAGTCCCTACTAGAAGAAAAGTGCTTTGCTAGGTATAGCAGTTCAAAAAATGTGGAAGGGCAGTTGTATACTATCTAATCAAAATTCCATATATGTTTTTGGCACTGAATTGTGAATCTCTGCAAACCTTGCAATCTCTATAGCTCTAACCATTACCCCTTCCCCTTCCAACACTGACCCCTCAAAAATAAGAATATACTGATAACGATAAGAAATGACTAACAATAAGCTTTTTATTTATCTTCAGAAAATACTTCTGTGTCTATTTCATACAAGAGGCTAAAAAAAGTCAGCAAATTGATAATCTGGACAATAAATGAAAAAATTGACAGGAGTATTATTACATAAAAGTGAGCTCATTTATTACGAATGTTAGAAAAGAAGCCAACAAAAAGTTAAAGGAAGCTAAGCAGTTGAATCTTGAGCTTATCAAAGAACTTCTCACAGTCCTCAATGAGTATACTGCTAGATAATTTCTTACCTTAGAATTTTTTAACATATTAGCTCTAAAGCCTAACTCTTATGTGAAGTTTTATACCCAGTTTCCTCGATCACTTTGCAAATTCTTTCAGTCATAAAATTATATTGGTTATTTAGCTTCCAACCCATGATAGGAGTTTGATTTTTGCTAATGTTGCAGGAAGGGGGACCCCTTCCAGGGCCCAAAACTGGGTTCTTTTCTAACACTCGGAAATGAATCGTCCGAGGAGACACATGTGCTGACAAAGCAAGAGATTTTATTGGGAAAGGGCACCCAGGTGGAGAGCAGTAGGGTGAGGGAACCCAGAAGAACAGCTCTGTCGTGTGGCTGGTAGTCTTGGGTTTTATGGTGATGGGATTAGTTTCCGGATGGTCTTTGGCCAATCATTCTAATTCAGGGTCTTTCCTGATGGCACACGCATCACTCAGCCAAGATGGATGCTGGCTGGCGAGAGGGATTCTGGGAAGTGGGCGGACACGCGGTATCTCCTTTAGACCTTTCCCGAACTCTTCTGGTTGGTGGTGGCTTATTAGTTCCGTATTTCTTATCAGGATCTCCTGTCATAAAATAATGCATGCAAATGGTTACTATGGTGCCTGGCCAGGGTGGGCGGTTTTAATCAGTGTGCTTCCCCTAACACTAAGGCATGTTCTCGCCTCTATGTCTGCAGGGTATCTTTATCTACTCTTCTGTGAAACACTGCAGTATTACAAATCACAACAACAATATTAATGACATTTTATTACACAGTCCATTAGTCTATTAGGAACCAAGCATCATTAGGAAAAGTACTTCTGTAGGTGTTTTCTTCTATCTCTAACTTTATCATATTTATCTGACTCAAATATTTTAAAATATTTTAAACTTACTTTTTCACTAAAAAGATTTTCTAATGTTAAACATTATTATTTATGGCTCTGCTCTTTTTGACTAATAAAGAAGTCTTGACATGTGGTACGTAAGAGGGTCAAGGAATCAAGTTATTGAAGGTAAAATTAAATAGATTACAAAATACAGTATCCATTTTAAGTATGTTATTATAATTTACAAAAGACTTACATTATAAGGTTTAGTCAACTTAAATTTATCTATATACAAATTAGCTGTAAAATTACATCAAACAAATTAGCTTCTTTATAAGATTCATCACAAAACAACAACCATTAACTGCTTGAGAAATTTGCAAGTCATTAATTTTGTAAAAATACACTTCAGAGAAATTTTCATTGCCCCCAACATCCTCCTTCATCAGTTCTGTAGATGAGCCTTCCTGATGACAAACTGAATGTCTCCTAGAGCCACTGACCATTCTAGATATATTATCCAAATAAATCTTATCCTATTAATTGTATTCCAATATTTAGAATCAGAATTTTCTTCCCAGTTTATTTTTAAGCTAAAGATTCATTTAAATTTAGTATGCTTCCTCTAAACACTCAAAAGTTTAGAATTATCATATGTGGTTTTTTGTAAGTAGATGAAATGTTAGACCAGTGAAAGAGTCCCATTCCTATAAGAGTGCCAAATACAGGGATTATGTTAACATAACAGAAATGGGATGTTTTACAAATGCTTTTTTCCCCAGGCATGCGGAGCTGCAATTATGAGAGTAGAATGATAATGAGCCTGTGCACCCAGGTCACCTTCCCCAGTAAGATGTACCACCACTCTTGCTCTAGAGTTGTGGCAGGTCATACTTACTGTTGAGGCAGCCACAGTAACTCTGAGTTATGCTTCCAACAAGTCAGCATTTACACTCAATTGCTCTTGCACATTTATAGCCTCTCATGGTGCAAACTGAAGCTACCATGAGCTGCCTCCCCAAGTTATTCAAGTAATCTCTCAAGGGACCAATTAATTGTTTGTGTTAGTGTTCTAGATACACAATTACATAGGTTTGGGGTGATCTGTTCCAATCCCATTTTTCCCATAATACTATAATTTTTAGCATTGAGTTCTTCAGGATACAGAGTTTTTCAAGAATCCAGGTATCACTTTACAACAGAAACGTGTAGATGTTACCTTCTGTAGAGAGAATTAAGGGTGTGTGGCACTGGCGTTATTTGAATTATATGACTCTGTCATCTTATTTTGACGTCCTTTGCTTGAAGCAACTTCTGATCATGACTGGTCACTCAAATGCAAATACCCAACCTATCTGTCATACTGCACATGGGAGATTATGTCTGCATTTCTATTACATATATCAATCTTATGTCAATTTGGATAATATTTTTCAGCAAACAACTGCTCAGTCAAGTCCAAGCACTAACAAAATTGAGTTTATGAGGTTAAAAAGCTGAAGATCAGACTCTGAACACCTAGAAACTATTAGAGATTAATGCCATCCATTAAGGTGTTGACTCGGTCACCATCTGGCCTCATCCAAGATTGATCCATCTTTCTATCTTACTGTGAAACCTTTAAAAATGTCTAATTTCTATATTACAACACAATGGAGACCAATCGTGATTCAAACACTGAATTCTAAATGAATCAGTTAGCCTCACTGAGCCTAATTTTCTACCTTAAGAAATGATGTTTACATACCAATTGCATAGGGTTGCTGTGAATGTTTTACAAGTATAGCACAGTGCTTAGAATGCAGAGGTACTTCTTAAAGTATATTCATTGTTATTATAATTCATGGTGATCAGTACATCATATTTGCACCAGTCCTTTCCCACCATGAGGTCTCTAAATTCGACAAACCTTTAAAAAGTAAAAGTTGGGGGTGGGGAAGGGCAAAGGGAGGAAAAGAAGAATGCATTGGGAATTTAGAAATACGTTGTTTTGCGATCTGAGACCTGGCTAGTTCACCTTTATAATTCTAACTTCTGGCATATTCAACAGTAAAGAAAATTTATTTCTGTAATATTCCTGAAAAGAAAAGGGTTATAAATTATGTCTATATATAGACTACAGCCTCAGATAGATGCAGATCTTAGGAGGTCCAGAGCAACTCCTAGAGCTGTATTATTGGTAGAAAGCTCTATAACTATCCTAGCCCAAATTACATTCTTAAGTCAGTTCAAAGACTATGCATACATGTTCTATTTGAGGAAAAAATAATGTTCCTCAAGATTCCATTCTCATGCTCACACAGTTTAACCAGGAAATTCAGTCTATGTCTTCTTCAAATCCAATTTTCATTGCCTGCTCAGAGAGAGCAAATGTAGCTAGCTACATTCTAAAATTCTGAAGACAAAAAGCTTACATGTCCTGAAGAAAACTTAAAATGCTTTCAATCTTGACACTCCTCTGACCCCCAAATCTATAATGCAGTCTTGTATAAAATACTCTGAATTACTGAATAATCTTGACTTTTACTAATAAATTGTCTGAGATAGGAAAACCCTTAGACCTATCTGAGACTATTTTTTTCTGAGGGGACTAATCATGTGAGTCATGCCTACCACTTCCAATTTAAAAAATTCCAAGGTAATAAAGATAGCAAATACAATAAATATGCATTTCTAATTATCAGTATTAAATAAAGCATATAGTCTGTTTTTCCCAAGATACTTTTAAAAGTCTCAGTTTTTTAAGGGAATTGGGTTGGCTATTGCAGGTATAAAAATTAGAGAAAGAACAGGTCATCTAAACCATTCACTCACCAATGCCATCTCCTGAATGCAACAGCACCTCTAACATTCATTCACTTAGCTGAATAAATCATTGCTTAATCTAATAGTTACTGCATTTCTTTCTGGTGCACATTTACATTTTTATCTGGTTGTAAGTTAAATGCAAGCATTATATTACCGTTTTTTTTTTTTTTCTCCCCTGGTATATTTCCTGAATTAAATGCACTTAAGAACAAAGTGTTGTCTGAAGTTTCTCTAATTTCCATTCTCACTTCCTTACCATTCTTTGATATATGATGCTTGGAACTGGTGATTTGTCAGTTTTAATGGTGTCTAGCCTTTTAAGATCCTATGATAGTATCCTTTCACTTCCTAATTATTCAGCCTCTTTACAGACTGATCTTACTTGTGTAATATCTAGCCTTTAAAATTTCCTTAAATTTCACAGGCAGAAAGAGGAAGTACATATAGTTTAAGCCTTAACTATCAAGTAATCTCTGTAACCATTCTTTGGCACAATAACTAATCATACATTTAATTATTTCAGCCATATTTGGCAATAAAATTAGTAATAATTAGATTTTTATGTGATGTTTTAACAAAGATTGAGTTAGATTTTAAAAATTTTAATCTATGAATTCCTCTGTGTAGTTTATTGTGAAGGTGAAGATGATTTTAATTTGTGTTCAGAGGTTCCTATGTAGGCTCTCAAACCATTCCTTTGGTGTTTTCTTAATCTATTTGCCTTCTGAGCTTCATTGTTTCTGGCACTCTGACAGAATACATTACATAAGCATTCAGTCTAAGTGTTCTTCAAACATGTCTCATTTTCAGCAGTCGAAACACCAAGTAAAAGGCTTTACTTGCTACTCTCTGGTAGAATATTCAACTCAGACACAACGGCTATAAAATTACCTTGTTTTTTCTGGGAATAATTATTTCTGGAACTGTCCTTCAAATACATACCAATGCCTTTTATATTATCAGGAGTACATCATTCTCCTACTGGAAATCAAGCACTAGGATAACAAGCCTCCCAAAGCACTACACGAGCATTTTATATCAGATACTGCCTAAAAGCACAGAATATTTACATAAGTGCAGGCAAAAATGAAATAATTGAGTCTAGAAGTTTATTACCTAATTTTGTTCAAATAAAAATTGGTTGAATTACAAATATAAGATCATTGGAAAGAGAAAAGTTGATGAGCAGCACTTTCAAAGATTCCTCTTTGCAGCAATTAAAGATACAGGAAAAGTGTTTCTCCCGATTATATCCCTCCCCAAAGGACTGTTTATTGATCCTCAAACTTGCCATGAGCCTAATGCCTCTGAGAATGTACTGTTCACTCAGTTAAGAATGACACTGTTCAATGTTCTATCAAGACACAGCTAAAATTTCACAATTTCTGTTACATTTTCTCATCTTTATACTCCAGACTCATCACTCAACAGAATTACTTGCTTCCTTTTATATGGTTTTATGATGTTTGGTTTATTCCTCTCATAACACTTATGGTTTGGCTATATAACTACTTTTATATTTTGTATATATTAATATATGCTGTCTCTCTGAATAGCTTGTGAACTCAATAAAGTAATTCAAACTCCATACTATTTATAACTAACTAGCTAGCTAGCTAATTAATTACTTATATTTACTGACCATACTCTGAGCTCTAAGCCAAAATTTACAATAGCCATTTGATATCTCCTTGTATATGTGTCAGAAATATCTCAAATTTAACATGTCCAAAAATAAATTCATGGATTTCCAGTCCCTAATATGAACTTGGCTTAATATTTTCTGCCCTAATATTTTCTGTCCTCACATCCAATTGTGTGAGCCAGAAACCTAGATGTCACTCTTGACAGTTTCTCCCTTATCACCTTCATCTCCATTCCTCTTGATTTTGCCTGCTAAATATCTTTGAGCCATTCCAGTTTTTGCCATTTCTACAACCCCACCCTAATCTAAACACCAGCACCACAAGTCAGGTTAGGAAAGGTTAGCTAAAGACAATAATTAAAAAGTAACATATGAATATAGTTATAGGTTTTGTTGATTAAAAACAAATTTAAAAAAAATGATAAGATGCTAATCACAGAATCCCTACTTATTAGGATTAAACTATAAAGATATAAAACCAGCCTCCAAAAGTGCATCCCTCATGACAGACCCTCCCGAAGAATATCTTTAGAAGGATAGCTGTACAATTGGCTTTAATACCCCACTCCAGTACTCTTGCCCGGAAAATCCCATGGACAGAGGAGCCTGGTAGGCTGCAGACCATGGGGTCGTGAAGAGTCGGACTTGACTGAGCGACTTCACTTTCACTTTTCCCTTTCATGCATTGGAGAAGGAAATGGCAACCCACTCCAGTGTTCTTGCCTGGAGAATCCCAGGGACGGGGGAGCCTGGTGGGCCGCCGTCTATGGGGTCGCACAGAGTCAGACACGACTGAAGCAACTTAGCAGCAGCAGGCCTATTAATGAACACTTTAATTAATGGTGGCTCAGACGGTAAAGCGTCTGCCTACAATGAGGGAGACCCAGGTTTGATTCCTGGGTCGGGAAGATCCCCTGGAGAGAGAAATGGCAATCCACTCCAGTACTCTTGCCTGGAAAATCCCATGGACCGAGGAGCCTGATAGGCTACAGTCCATGGGGTCGCAGAGTTGGACACGACTGAGCGACTTCACTTCACTTCACTTCATTGAACACTTAATTCCAAATGTGGGATGGACTATTGTATAGAAGGAGAGAGGGAATCCTCTGTGCCTCATATCAGGAGAGGTTGTATGAGAGGAGAAGAAAGAGTGAGACTTCAGCATTCCTCAGTTTTCCCTTTAACGAATCTTCATTGATATTGAATTTTGTAACCTGCAGCTTGAACTTTTCCCTTTATTAGCCAGAGGTCCCAGGCTAATCTGTCTTGCAGGAGAAGAGAGACATACAAAGCATTTGCTGTAATACAGTATGATAAAATTATGTATAGGCAATGGCTTAAGATAGTCAAAGACTAAAAAGATGCAAACTATGGCTCCTTTTTTCCTTCCAATTCCTGTAACGTATATTCAGTGTGTTTGAAGAAATCTGTCCACGTGCAATTAGATGCTCTTTTCTACTAAAAGACCAAAACAGATATTTGAAGAATTACAAATACCCATTCAAAATGCTAGGGCCTTTGTTGATATCAGTTGTTCTAGGTTAGATAAAGAATTAAACAAACTACCACCTTCAGACTCAAAATTTCCAAAGCTAAATTTATCATTAATGTTGAATAGGTCCACTAGCTAAAGAAGATAAAGCTCTGGCAGGGGTTCAAAGAGAGAGAAAAAGAATATTTGAATATTGACAGGCAAAAGATATTTCCCAATAATGGAAGGCAAGTGTGAAGTATTACCAGTAGGAGAATAACATGGAAAAGGCATGGAGTTTTAAAACTGCTGATACGTGAGGACCCATTGGAAAGTGTGGTACAGCTGGAACTAAAGACAAATGGTTCTATGAATTGGAGTGATAAGAGATGAGATGAATTAATTATGTAGATCAAAACCAAATTGTAGAGCTTTATATGATACATTAGAGAATTTTAATTTCATCTAACAATCAAAGAGTTAAAAAAGGAGTTTAAAAAGATTTTTGATTAGTAGCATTACATATTACTGTGAAATTTAGATGGAATGAGAAAACAATGAAAACGAAAAAATTTCAAGAAAAATCCTGAAAAAGTTTTATGTGAAAGTGGGATTGGGTTGAATTGAGAGTCAGCAGATATAAGAAAGAAACATGAGGTAAAATAAATCAAATTTGGTGACTGGTATGAGAAATATAAAAGTTTAATAACTATGATTTATAGCTTGATGGTGGCTGGTGATACTCTTAACTGATATAAAGAATACAAGAACAGGAAGATACTTTGCAGGTGGTGGTAATGAGAAATTGTGAAAGTTCAGTAGTATTTGAGGAAACTCAGGTATATTCAGGGCTTCCCTAGTGGCTCAGAGGTTAAACCGTCTGCCCGCAATGCGGGAGACCTGGGTTCGATCCCTGGGTCAGGAAGATCCCCTGGAGAAGGAAATGGCAACCCACTCCAGTATTCTTGCCTGGAGAATCTCATGGATGGAGGAGCCTGGTGGGCTACAGTCCATGGGATCACAAAGAGTTGGACATGACTGAGCGACTTCACTTTATACTTCCTTAGGTATATTCAAGAAGCAATTAGATGTTAAGTATAAAGAGTTCAGGACTGAAGACATAGGTTTGCCACATATCAATACATTAGACATCTAGGAACGATATCAGAAGTCTTAGAAACCAAGGGTGAAAAAATTTTAAGAAGCAGGGAATAAGTAATATTAGTAAAAAGCATACACAGAAGTAAAGTAGTGCTGAAGACAAGTTATCAGAATGGTAATCATGAATTTGTTAAAAAAAACTTGTGTTTCCATAAGTTTTCCATAAGTTTAGGCAGGTTAAATTTTTAAAAAGAACAGAAGTCAAGTAGGTGTAACAATTCAACAGAATCTTACTTGTATATGGAATAAAAGAATAGTGTTATAACTTGATAAGAAATAACCCAGGGTGATAGTGTTTTGGATGAGAGATGGTTTTTTTACAAATTGGGTTGATCTCCATTTCCTAATTCCTAAACAGCTAAGGCAGCATCATGATGATACTCAGCAGACCTATGGACCTGTAAATTCTGCCTTGATCCAATGACTGCTTTTTCCCTTTGAATCCCAGGGGACATATAGGGAAACCAGCAGCAAAAGACTTTAACATTCTTCTTATAAACTAAGATTTCAATCTCAGATTCTTAGAATTTTAGCATGCCAAAATGAACCAAATAAAGAATTTATTTTACATATTATTTGGTCTAACTGAAACAGCCTAATAATGAAGCAGGCTATAGTTCAGTCTTCCTTATCTCTCCCCCAACTCCAGCAATCAAACTGAGTTTGGTATGCAGTAAAGTCACACATTCCCACAACATAGTGTATTCTGATCCAAAACAGGAAAAAATGTGGGAGACAGCAACTCCTATAAAGGAATGACCTTGAAAACAGTCGTACTTAGC
The DNA here is from genome assembly GCF_032452875.1 of Bos javanicus. NCBI lineage: Eukaryota > Metazoa > Chordata > Mammalia > Artiodactyla > Bovidae > Bos > Bos javanicus. The sequence goes on from NC_083870.1 coordinate 41,659,219, forward strand.
TATCTGACATCATCTGAATGTATCACTTATCAGCATAGCACCCAATAAAATGTTTTAAATTTCCGCTAATCTATATTACCATTCTTTCTTCTTTGCTGCTGCTGCTGCTAAATCGCTTCAGTCGTGTCCGACTCTGTGCGACCCCACAGACGGCAGTCCACCAGGGTCCCCCGTCCCTGGGATTCTCCAGGCAAGAACACTGGAGTGGGTTGCCATATCCTTCTCCAGGGGATCTTTCTTCTTTAGCATGGAATAAAAGAAGGTGGGCCTCCTCACTGAGAAGGAGTCAATTGTTACTACTATCTAAACTTCAGAAACATTGTTATTTACCTTATATTTAGTTTACATTTATATTAGGACACATTTTGTTTGAAATATTTATAGAGGTGTTGCTTTTAGGTATAAGTCATTATTGACAATGTAAGAACTCATCTTAGGAAAGCTATAAAATCATTAAGGGAATAAACATTTTAGTGTGCATGTTATTTACAAGCAAGGAAAATTATTTCATGTCTCCAAAACCATGATGAAATTCACTTTGATTTCACAAGTTATATATACCAAGTTATACTATCAAATTTTGTACTTTTACTTATTTCTAAAATAAAAACCATAGGTAGAAGAAATCACACAGTCCTACTGTGTAAAGTACTTCAAATATTTGAAGTAATTTTTTTTTACAGTGAAAGTAGACAAGTTTATTTAATTCTGTCATATAAGATAGAAAAGCAATTTGCATTTTGGCTACAATTCTATTCAAATGGGTAGGAGATTTGGTCAGTTCTTAATCATAAAAGAAATAGTGGTATTACTAAAATAATCTTAAATGAATAATCCAAAGGTCATTTTAAAATTTATGTTAGAATATATATTTTAACAGTTACACTTAAATATGAATGTATCCTAGGAATAAACTTCATTTTAAAGAGAATAATACTATAATTCATGAAGATCAACACAGGAAGAAGCCAAAACCCTGAACAATTTCCCCTGCTTTCTTAAGGCTCCCCAGGACCTAGAATCTGACCTGGTTATTTCCTACTATCTGTATCTAAATTTGTCATACTCTTACTTATGTCTCTTACCCAGGGACTAAAATAGGGCTAAATGTGTTGGACACAGGTCACAATGCCTGCTGGGCACAGCATCCTCTTTGCCCACTAACAGATGTCTGAGAAGGGCAAAAATATTAGGCTGAGTTTTTGCTCAGGGTTAGCCACGTATTGGTTGGAAATGAGTATCTGATCTATAGGTTGGATGAAATGGCCTGGCCAAAAATGCTCCAACCAAATAGAATCAATTGAAATTGGGCAAATCTGTTTGTCTTCCAGAATTTAGACTAGAGGTTACAAAGAGGTTTGACTAATTCACAGCAGGAAGAGGCAGAAGGGACATACAAAGAGAAGCAGAGATATCACGAGCTGTCTTCTAGAACAGGGATGTGCTTTTTTTTTTTTTTTTCTGTACAGGAACAGACAGTAAATATTTTAGGCATTGCATTTTAGGTTGCATGCATTACATTCTTCACCTGTGGCAACTAATCAATTCTGCCACTGTGGCAAGAATGCAGACATGAATAAATATGTAAGCAAATGAATATGGCTGCGTTACAATAAAAATGTACAAAAAAGGGTGATGCGCCAAATTTGGCCAACAAGCTGTCACTTGCCAATTCCTGTTCTACAGTACTGTTATCCAGCAGAAATATTCAAATGTAAATCATGTATCTTATTTGATATTTTCTACTAGTCACATTAAAAAGTTAAAATAGGTGAAGCTAATTGTATTAATATATTTTACTTAATCCAATGTGCCTAAAATGCTGTCATTTTTACATACCATTAATTTTAAAAATTATTGAGAAATTTTATATTTTCTTAAATACTAAGTCTTGGAAACACAGTATGCATTCTACACTTAAAACACCTCTTAATTTAGACTATGCATTTCAACTAAACATAACCTTTCAATTTAGACTAGACATGTTTCAAGTGCTGAATAGCCACCACTGATTAGTGGCTATAATACTGAACTGTGTGACTGTAGACTATAAAACAGATTGTGAGCAGCCAGTAGACTATAAAACAGATTGTGAGCAGCCAGTCTCCTGTGAAGCCCAGAGCCCTTATGGATTTCAGTTGTAGCACTTTTTAAAAAAGATAGCCTGGGAAGATCTTGTTCTTGGCAGTTCAAAGAGCCTCACCTAGATAAATGCATGAACGAACAATCAGACAAATGCTGTCAAGTCCATAGATCATCTCATCCTATATATATTTCACATGACAGTGTTTTCATTATTTTTTAAAGTGCAACTTTTCAGAGAAAGGGGGTTTTGTGCTGCATATATTTGTGATTCAGTAGGTCTCCTATACCCTTTTTCTTATTTCATTCCATGGAGATGTTCAATAACTGCTTTTTTTTTTTTTAATAAGCACCAAATGTGATAGTCACTATATTTATCATATACTCACAAAAATGTATGTTCCTTTATTTTTTTTAATTTATGTTAATTGAAGGCTCATTACTTTACAATATTGTGGTGGTTTTTGCAACACATTCACATGAATCAACCATGGGTGTACATGTGCTCCCCATCCTGATCCTCCTTCCCACCTCCCTTCCCAATCCAACCGTCAGGGTCATCCCAGTGCAGCAGCCCTGAGTACCCTGTCTCATGCATCAAACCTGGACTGATGATCTATTTCACATATGATAATATACATGTTTCAGTGCTATTCTCTCAAATCATCTTACCCTCGCCCTCTCCCACAGAGTCCAAAACTCTGCTCTTTACATCTGTGTCTCCATTTCTGTCTCACATATAGGGTCATCATTACCATTTTTCTAAATTCCATATATATGCGTTAGTATACTGTATTGGTGTTTTTCTTTCTGACTTACTTCACTCTGTATAATAGGTTCCAGTTTCATCCACCTCATTAGAACTGATTCAAATGCATTCTCTACAATGGCTGAGTAATATTCCATTGTGTATATGTACCACAGCTTTCTTATCCATTCATCAGCTGATGGACAACTAGGTTGCTTCCATGTCCTGTCTATTGTAAACAGTGCTGTGATGAACATTGGGGTATACATGTCTCTTTCAATTCTGGTTTCTTCAGTGTATATGCCCAGCAGTGGGATTGCTGGGTCATATGGCAGTTCTATTTCCAGTTTTTTAAGGAATCTCCACACTGCTCTCCATAGTGCCTGTACTATTTTGCATTCCCACCAACAGTGTAAGAGGGTTCCTTTTTCTCCACACCCTCTCCAGCATTTATAGTTTGTAGACTTTTTGATACCAGCCATTCTGACTGGCATGAGATGGTACTTCACTGTGGTTTTGGTTTGCATTTCTCTGATAATGAGTGATGTTAAGCATCTTTTCATGTGTTTGTTAGCCATTTGTGTGTCTTCTTTGGAGAAATGTCTGTTTAGTTCTTTGGCCCATTTTTTTATTGGGTCGCTTATTTTTATGGAATTGAGCTGCAGGAGTTGCTTGTATATTTTTGAGATTAATTCTGTGTCAGTTGCTTCATTTGCTATTATTTTCTCCCATTCTGAAGGCCGTTGTTTTACCTTGCTTATAGTTTCCTTAGTTGTGCAAAATCTTTTAAGTTTAATTAGGTCCCATTTGTTTATTTTTGCTTTTATTTCCATTACTCTGGGAGGTGGATCATAGAGGATCCTGCTGTGATTTACGTCAGAGAGTGTTTTGCCTATGTTTTCCTCTAGGAGTTCTAGAGTTTCTGGTCTTACATTTAGATCTTTAATCCATTTTGAGTTTATTTTTGTGTATGGTGTTAGAAAGTGTTCTCATTTCATTCTTTTACAAGTGGTTGACCAATTATCCCAGCACCACTTGTTAAAGAGATTGTCTTTTCTCCATTGTATATTCTTAACTCCTTTGTCAAAGATAAGTTGTCCATAGGTGTGTGGATTTATCTCTGGGCTTTCTATTTTGTTCCATTGATCTATGTTTCTGTCTTTGTGCCAGTACCATACTGTCTTGATGACTGTTGCTTTGTAGTATAGCCTGAAGTCAGACAGGTTGATTCCTCCAGTTCCATTCTTCTTTCTCAAGATTGCTTTGGCTATTCGAGGCTTTTTGTATTTCCAGACAAATTGTGAAATTATTTGTTCTAGTTCTGTGAAAAATACTGTTGGTAGCTTGATAGGGATTGCATTGAACCTATAGATTGCTTTGGGTAATACACTCATTTACACTATATTGATTCTTCTGATCCATGAACATGGTATATTTCTCCCTCTATTTGTGTCATCTTTGATTTCTTTCATCAGTGTTATAATTATAGTTTTCTATATATAGATCTTGGAGGAGGCAATGGCAAACCACTCCACTACTCTTGCCTGGAAAATCCCATGGATGGAGGAGCCTGGTGGGCCAGTCCATGGGGTCGCTAAGAGTTGGGCACGACTGAATGACTTCACTTTCACTTTTCACTGTCATGCATTGGGGAAGGCAATGGCAACCCACTCCAGTATTCTTGCCTGGAGAATCCCAGGGACAGAGGAGCCTAGTGGGCTGCCGTCTATGGGGTCGCACAGAGTCGGAGAAGACTGAAGTGACTTAGCAGCAGCAGCAGCAGCATATATAGATCTTTTGTTTCTTTAGGTAGATTAATTCATAAGTATTTTATTCTTTTTGTTGCAATGGTGAATGGAATTGTTTCCTTAATTTCTCTTTCTGTTTTCTCATTGTTAGTGTATAGGAATGCAAGGGATTTCTGTGTGTTAATTTTATATCTTGCAAATTTACTATATTCATTGATTAGCTCTAGTAATTTTCTGGTGGAGTCTTTAGGGTTTTCTGTGTAGAGTATCATGTCATCTGCAAACAGGGAGAGTTTTACTTATTTTCCAATCTGGATTTCTTTTATTTATTTTTATTCTCTGATTGCTTGCCTAAAATTTATAAAACTATGTTGAATAGTAGTGGTGAGAATGGGCATCCTTGTCCTGTTCCTGACTTAAGGGGAAATGCCCTAAAATGCTTTTGTCTTTCACCATTGAAGATAATGTTTGCTGTGGCTCTATCATATATGGCTTTTATTATGTTGAGGTGTGATCTTTCTATGCCTGTTTTCTGGAGGGTTTTTATCATAAATGGATGTTGAATTGTGTCAAAAGCTTTCTCTGCATCTATTGAGATAATCATATGGTTTTTATCTTTCAATTTGTTAACATGGTGTATCACATTGATTGCTTTGCGAATATTGAAGAACCCTTGCATCTCTGGGATAAAGCCCGCTTGGGCATGATGTATGATCTTTTTAATATGTTGTTGGATTCTGTTTGATAGAATTTTGTTAAGGATTTTTGCATCTATGTTCATCAGTGATTTTGGCCTATAGTTTTCTTTTATTGTGGCATCTTTTCCTGGTTTTGGTATTAAGGTGATGATGGCTTCATAAAGTGAGTTTGGAAGTTTACCTTCCTCTGGAATTTTCTGAAAGAGTTTGAGTAGGATAGGTGTTAGCTCTTCTCTAAATTTTTGGTAGAATTCAGCTGTGAAGCCATCTGGTCCTGGGCTTTTGTTTGTTGGGAGATTTCTGATTACAGTTTCAATTTCTGTGCTTGTGATTGGTCTGTTAAGATTTTCTATCTCTTCCTGGTTCAGTTTTGGAAAGTTACACTTTTCTAAGAATTTGTCCATTTCTTCCAAGTTGTCCATTTTATTGGCATATAGTTGCTGATAGTAGTCTCTTATGATCCTTTGTATTTCTGTGTTGTCTATTGTGATTTCTCCATTTTCATTTCTAATTTTGTTGATTTGATTCTTCTCCCTTTTTTTCTTGATGAGTCTGGCTAATGGTTTTTCTATTTTATTTATCCTCTCAAAGAACCAGCTTTTAGCTTTGTTGATTTTGGCTATGGTCTCCTTTGTTTCTTTTACATTTATTTCTGCCCTAATTTTTATGATTCCTTACCTTCTACTAACCCTGGGGTGCTTCATTTCTTCTTTTTCTAGTTGCTTTAGGTGTAGTGTTACATTATTTATTTGATTTCTCTCCTGTTTCTTTGAGGTAGGCTTGTACTGTAATGAACCCTCCCCTTAGCACTGCTTTTACTGAATCCCATAGGTTTTTGGTTGTTGTGTTTTCATTTTCATTCATTTTATGCATATTTTGATTTCTTTTTTTTAATTTCATCTGTGATTTTTAGTTATTTGGAAGTGTGTTGTTTAGCCTCCACATGTTTGTATTTTTCGCTTTTTTCCTGTAGTTGATATCTAATCTTACTGCATTGTGATCAGAAAAGATGATTGAGATGATGTCAATTTTTTTTTAATTTACCAAGGCTAGATTTATGGCCCAGGATGTGATCTATCCTGGAGAAGGTTCCGTGGGCCCTTAAGTAAAAAGGTGAAATTCATTGTTTTGGGGTGAAATGTCCTATAGATATCATTAGGTCTAACTGGTCCATTGTATCATTTAAATTTGTGTTTCCTTGCTAATTTTCTGTTTAGTTGATCTATCCATAGATATGAGTTGGGTATTAAAGTCTCCCACTATTATTGTGTTACTGTTAATTTCCCCTTTCATACTTGTTAGCATTTGCCTTACATATTGCAGTGCTCCCATGTTGGGTGCATATATATTTATAATTGTTATATCTTCTTCTTAGAGTGATCCTTTGATCATTATGTAATGTCCTTCTTTGTTTCTTTTCATGGCCTTTATTTCAAAGTCTATCTGATATGAGTATTGCTACTCTTGCTTTCTTTTGGTCTCCATTTGCATGAAATATCTTTTTCCAGCCCTTCACTTTCAGTCTGTATGTGTCCCTAGGTTTGAAGTGGGTCTCTTGTAAACAGCATATATAGGGATCTTGTTTTTGTATCCATTCAGCCAGTCTTTGTCTTTTGGTTGGGGCATTCAACCTATTTACATTTAAGGTAATTATTGATAAGTATGATCCCATTGCCATTTACTTTGTTGTTTTGGGTTCGAGTTTATAAACTTATTCTGGGTTTCCTGTCTAGAGAAAATCCTTTAGCATTTGTTGTAGAGCTGGTTTGGTGATGCTGAATTCTCTGAGCTTTTGCTTGTCTGTAAAGCTTTTGATTTCTCCTTCATATTTGAAGGAGATCCTTGCTGGGTACAGTAATCTGGGTTGTAGGTTTTTCTCTTTCATCACTTTAAGTATGTCCTGCCATTCCCTTCTGGCCTGAAGAGTTTCTATTGAAAGATCAGCTGTTATCCTTATGGGGATCCCCTTGTGAGTTATTTGTTGTTTTTCCCTTGCTGCTTTTAATATTTGTTCTTTGTGTTTGATCTTCATTAATTTGATTAATATGTGTGTTGGTATGTTTTGCCTTGGGTTTATCCTGTTTGGGACTCTCTGGGTTTCTTGGACTTGATGGCTATTTCCTTCCCCATTTTAGGGAAGTTTTCAAATATTATTTCCTCAAGTATTTTCTCATGGCCTTTCTTTTTGCCTTCTTCTTCTGGGACTCCTATAATTCGAATGTTGTGGCATTTAACATTGTCCCAGAGGTCTCTGAGGTTGTCCTCATTTAATTCTTTTTTCCTCTCTGCTTCATTTATTTCCACCATTCTATCTTCCACCTCACTTATCCTATATTTTGCCTCAGTTGGGTCTCTCCAGAATGCTTTTGATCTCAGTTATTGCATTATTAATTATTGATTAACTTTTTTATTTCTTCTAGATCCTTGTTAAACTTTTCTTGCATCTTCTCAGTCCTTGTCTCCAGGCTATTTATCTGTGATTCCATTTTGTTTTCAAGATTTTGGATCATTTTTACTATCATTATTCTGAATTCTTTTTCAGGTAGACTCCCTATCTCCTCTTTTGTTTGGTTTGATGGGCTTTTATCATGTTCCTTTACCTGCTGAATATTTCTCTTCCTTTTCATCTTGTTTAGATTGCTGTGTTTGGGGTGGATGTATGCTGGAAATTTGTGGTTCCTCTTTATTATGGAGGTTCTTCCCTGTGGGTGGGGTTGGACAAGTGGCTTGTCAATGTTTTCTGGTTAGGGAAGCTTGTGTTGGTATTCTGGTGGGTGGAGCTGGATCTCTTCTCTCTGGTGTGCAATGAAGGGTCCAATAGTGAGTTTTGAGGTGTCTATGGGTTTGGTTTGACTTTTGGTCATCTTGATTTCTCTGCTCAGGGTTATGTTCCTGTGTTGTTGGAGCTTGGTTTGTCTTGCTCTGAAACTTGTTGGCTCTTGAGTGGAGCTTGGTTTCAGTGTAGGTATGGAGGCTTTTTGATTAGCTCTTGTCAATTAATGTTCTTTGGAATCAGGAGTTTTCTGGTGTTCTCAAGTTTTGGATTTAAGGCTCCTGCCTCTGGCTTACAGTCTTATTCTTACAGTAGCTTCAAGGCTTCTCCATCCATACAGCACCAATGATAAAACATTTAGGTTAATGGTGAAAAGATTCTCAACAGTGGGGGATACCCAGAGAGGTTCACAGAGTTACATGAAGAAGAGTAGCGGGAAGAGGGAGATAGAGGTGACCAGGATTCCCCGTCTTCTGAGGGGGAATCAAAAGGGGAGAGAGCAATCTAGCCAGTATTCAATTCCCTAATTGCTTTCTACAGTCTGGAACACTCAGAGAGGTTCATGGAGTTCTACAGAGAAGAGAAGGAGGAAGGAGATAGAGGTGACCAAGAGAAGAGGAGGGGAAGTCAAAAAGAGAGAGACCAATCTAGCCTGTGATCAGTTCCCTAAGTGTTCTCCAAGCCCAGAACACCCAAAGAGATTCACAGAGTTAAGTAGAAAAGAGAAGGGAGAGGGAGGAGATAGAGGTGACCTGGAGGAGAAAAAGGAGTCAAAAGGGGAGAGAGCAATAAAGCCAGTAATCACACTCCTAAGTAAAAATGGGTACTGAAGTTTGGATTCTTAAAGGTACAGAACTGATAACAAATATCAAAAAGCAAAGATTAAAAATCTAGAGTAAAGTTAGACTCTCAAAAATACAATATTAAAAACAAAACAAAACAAAAGCACCAAAGTTATAAAAAAAAATATGAAATTTGTTTTAAAAATAGGGTCTTTTTTTGGAAGGTAGTAGTAGGTTTTAAAAATGAAAATTAAAAGAGTAATAAAGAACTTAAAAATAAGAAAATTAAAAAATGATAATAGTAAAATATATCTAGTAATTTATCTGAAGCTATTGAGGCCATTGTGGGGTCAGTTCAGTTTCAGATTGTTCCTTGTTCCAGCTTATACTTCTTCTCAAGGTCTATAGGTCCCTTCCAATGTAGTCAATTCTAACTACAGGGTTTTAATCTGTTGCACCTGTCACTTCCAAAGTGGTTCCCTCTTTGTTCATTTTGGCTTCCTCTGTTTGCAAGTCTCTTCAGTATCTAACTTCTGCCCTGACACAAGGGGGCAAAGGTGGTCTTTTATTTAGGCTCACTTGTTCAATTGTGTGGTAGGGAGGGAGGAACACTGCAAACAAACATCACTGGTGTGTGTGGGGAGTGTTCACAGTGTCTGGGCCATACTGGGTTTCCCCCTGGCATGTATTCTTTCCCAGTCTACATTGCTCAGGCTCCAGGTTGCTCTGCAGGGGAACTACCTAAGGTGGGCCCTGGGTTGTGTGCAATTCCAGGTCTAAACCACTCAGGTTCAGGTTCTTGGGTACTCCACAAAGGCACAGACTCAGTTGGGCCTGCATTTTGTGCCCTTCCCAGGTCTGAGCAGCTTGGGTGACCAGGTGCTTGGCACGTGCACTCTCCCCAGGTGGGGCGGTGCGTCTTATCACCTCCCCGGTCCCAACCGCTCAGTTTCCTAGGTGTGCAGCAGGAATGCTGTCTCAGGTGTGCCGTATGTCTCCTCTGGGGAGCTTATCTCTGGCTGTGGCCCTCCTGGCAGATGTCAACCATCGAGGATCGCAGCAAGACTCTGTTAGCAACTGGAAGCCTGCTCACAGTTTGGTAGAGGATCCGTCTCTGGGGCCGAGGTTGCCCCTTGCCTTCTGGCTCTGGCTGTCGCCCGCCTGCCTCCCTGCCTCTGGCGGGGGATGGGCCTGTCCGCAGCTGGCTAGCTCTCCTCTGGTATTCACTCAGTCCTTTGTTTCTGTGAGAGGCTGATAGTGTCTTAGGTTAGAGCTTTTCACGGGAAAGTTCTCTCTCTCTCTCTTTCCTCTTTTCTCTCTCTTTTTTTTTCCTCTCTCTGGCTATCCCACAGTTTGGGTTGCTATCTCACGTTAGCTCTCTCAGATTGTCCTCAGGGCATTCAGGCCCGGTCCTTACCCTAAGCATGCAGCCTGCTCCTTCCTGTTCAGCCCTCACTTGCTGGTGGTGGACGCGAGCATCTGGGCTACTTCTCTGGTGGGAGTTGCAGTTAGGTGCATAATCTGTGGGTTTTATTTATTTTTTCCTCCCGGTTATGTTGCCCTCTGAGATTCCAAAACTCCCCACAGACCCGCCGGTGAGAGGGTTTCCTGGTTTTTTGAAACTTCTCCTCTTTTACAACTCCCTCTTCGGGACGGGTCTCCATCCCTAACTCTTTTGTCTTTCTTTTTATCTTTTATATTTTGTCCTACCTCCTCTTGAAAACAATGGGCTTCCTTTCTAGGTGCCAGGTGTCCTCTGCCAGGGTTCACAAGTTGTTTTGTGGTATTTGCTCAGCATTCAAATCATCTTTCGAATGAATATGTGGGGGAGAAACTGGTCTCCCCATCCTATTCCTCCACCATCTTAGGACTGCCCCCCTATGTTACATTAAAATAAATTATTGATCCATAATAAGAACTGTATTAAGTATTAGGTAACTAAATCAAGAAAAATGAAGTAACTCAAGTATTCTATAAATTATGAGCTTCCTGAGTGTCACTGACTTGATATATATAGGTACATTTTACTATATTTACCATCTGCTGCTGCTGCTGCTGCTAAATCGCTTCAGTCGTGTCTGACTCTGTGCGACCCCAAAGACGGCAGCCCACCAGGCTTCCCTGTCCCTGGGATTCTCCAGGCAAGAACACTGGAGTGGGTTGCCATTTCCTTCTCCAATGCAGGAAAGTGAAAAGTGAAAGTGAAGTCCCTCAGTCATGTCCGACTCTCAGCGACACCATGGACTGCAGCCTACCAGGCTCCTCCATCCATGGGATTTTCCAGGCAAGAGTACTGGAGTGGGGTGCCATTGCCTTCTCTGATATTTACCATCTACTCACAAAAAAGCATTGGAGAAGGCAACGGCACCCCATTCCAGTACTCGTGCCTGGAAAATCCCATGGACGGAGGAGCCTGGTAGGCTGCAGTCCATGGAGTCGCTAAGGGCATGACTGAGCGAGTTTACTTTCACTTTTCACTTTTATGCATTGGAGAAGGAAATGGCAACCCACTCCAGTATTCTTGCCTGGAGAATCCCAGGGACATAGGAGCCTAGTGGGCTGCCGTCTATGGGGTCACATAGAGTCGGACACGACTGAAGTGACTTAGCAGCAGCAGCACAAAAAAGCATGTGACTTCAAAATAAAGTATTGAACCATAATACAGAACTGTATTATGTACTAGGTAACTAAATACATGGTAACTAAGTACTAGGTAACTAAATCATGAAAAATGAAATAATTAAAATATTCCAAAAATTAGCCAAAAGATACCCGTATGTAATCAAGTCAGTCCAGTAAAAGAGCAAGAAAGGAATCAGAGAGGCAGTCTTACTTGAGTTAAGTCCTAAAAACTAGACAGGTGTTTCAATCAGTTGTTTATGACGGTAAACCATGTGGTCCTGGTACTGTTTATGTAATGCTTTACAATCAAGAGAACCAGGGAGAAAGCTATTTTAAAACAAAAAATAAGATAGACAGCTATTAACTAGCTAAATATTTGGTATTTAAAATATTTTTGTGATTTGAATACATTTAAATATCTATGCATTTTAGCTTTAAAGAAACAATTATTCTAATTAATATCTCTCAATATACCATCTATACAAGAATAGAAAAATGGAAAACTACTGTCCCCTTAAATCTTTTTTACCATGTGGGACAAAGAAAGCTGAGTTGAATGGTTTTGCTGACCCAAACTCAAAACATGCTCTTATTTTTAAGACTGTAAGATCTCATAATTTATCATTCTGAATAAACCATTTATAGATGTAGAATATTTCAAAATCTATCAAGAAGAGAGCATGTTTGCTAAGGAAATGGCACCTTAGAAGTCTTGAATCTGGCTGACCTTTCCTTCTTTTGGCTTATTCAAGATAAATGGCTGCAGAGAATGACTAAGTGTTGGGAAAAGAAAAGCAGCACCAGCTAAGAACCTCCAGAATTCCGAGGCACTTATGAACAGTAGATCATCCCTTCTCATTGCAGGAACACTTGCCAACTTCTGATCATTCTGACAATTAGTTCCAACTTATCATGAATGATTCATTAAGTCACTCTCTAGCTTATATGAGTTCTAAGCTGCACACACCTGGAATACTGAGATAGGAAAGAAACCATTGTACTAAATTTAAAATAATATTTTCCCCAAAATGTAGATTAATACCTTAGTTTCCTCACATATCCTATTGCATAGAAAGTAAACTTCAGTTAAAAATAAGTTGTACATTCTCACAGAGCATTTACAATTATGAATTCAAAATGTATTCACTCGTCTCATTCGATCTGCCAAAATACACATTTATGGTTGTTATTGATTTTTATCTGATGAAATTGGCTCTCAAGCAATTTAGAATAGAAAAATTAAGGCACTAAAAGGCTACATTTCCAAATAGTTTCTGTCCAAACTGTCATAGTATTATAATCCATTTATTAAACTTGTATATATGTTAAAGTATCCTTATGGTATATACTGTCATTTAATCTAAAACAGACCCTGCAGATCAGACTGATCTTCTTGCTGAAAAAATTGATAAGCCAGAATATAGAGCTTTTATGTAACATTCCTGAGCTGCAGTAAGTGGCATTATCTGGAATTCTTTTATTTGCTGAACCAATAAATATTTATTGAATTTCTTTTCTGAGCTTAGCCCTGTTCTAAGGGATATAGCAATGAACAAACCAGACAAAGTCCTTGTTCTTTGAAGACACTCTAGTAGACAGAGGTTGTCAATTAAAAATAATTACAATTAAATAATATCACTAGCAATAGGGGTTGGTCAGGTGAGAAATCCATCCAGGTGGAGATAAATGGTAAAGGGTTCAGGTGGTTTGTGATTTTTATACATCAAGGTTAGGCTGGGCCTCTATGTTAAAATGACATTTTAGCAGATATGTGAAGCAAGTAAGAGAGTACATGTACCAAGACAAAAAAAGATAAAGGGGTTTAATGGTGAATCCTGTTGGTATATTCAAGATACACCAAAAAGACAAGTATGCTTGAAAAGGATTGTGGAGTAATCAGAAATGATATTAGAAAGGTCACTGGAATGAGATCCCAAAGACTTTTAAACATAATAAGCATATTTTAGATCAAATCTTCAGTAAAACTGCAGTCATCAAAAGTTTTTAACAGTGACTGGATCTAAGCTTTTGTTCTGCAAAAGACAGCTCTTTCTACTTTGTAGAGAATAGAGTATAATGGGAGATAAAAGGGTAAAAAAAAAAAAAAAAAAGAAAGAAATCAATGTTAATATGAAATTGTCTAGAGGCCTGGCAGTCAAAATATGAGAAAGGTTCTGATTTTGGAAACATTTTAAAAGTAGAGTCTACATCATAACTTAGAATATATAATTAATTTACTCTTTATTGCCACTTACAATCTTTGTAACTTTTCCTTTCAAATGATAGCTGCTCTAAAAATATAAGTTCAATCAAGTAATTTCAAAAGAAAAAATTTTTTTATTATTTACTTAATTCTTTACTGGTTTGATTGACTGTTTATTTAAAGATACGACACTAAATGAAGTCCCAATATTGACTTGCTTAACAACTTGGTAAACTACTTTTGTTGTGTATGTCCCTTTATCTCAGGATTTTCATTAGGAGGTAGGAGGTATCTTCCTACTTCCCTTATATTCATCACATTCAGCAAATTCCCTCTCTGTAATACATATTTATTTCAAGAAGGAAAAACATCCTCTCATCTCATTTTTTTTTCTGCTTCTTTCTCTACCTTTTATTTTTTCAGGAAACATTGGCTGCTCAAAATTCTTTGTTGCTGCTGTTCATTTAGTCATGTCCGACTCTTTGTGGCCCCATGGACTGCAGCACACCTGGCTTCCCTGTCCTTTACAATCTCCCAGATTTGCTCAATCATATTCACTGATTGGATAATGCCAACCAATCATCTCATCCTCTGTTGTACTCTTCTTCTCCTGCCCTCAATATCTCCCAGCATCAAGGTCTTTTCCAATGCATTTGCTCTTTGCATCAGGTGGCCAAAGTATTGGAGTTTTAGTATCAGTTCTTCCATGAATACTCAGGGTTGATTTCCTTCAGGATTGACTGGTTTGATCTCCTAGCTATCCAAGGGACACTGAAGAGACATTCCCGACACCAATTTAAAAGGCATCAATACTTCAGTGCTCAGACTTCTTTACTGTCCAGCTCTCACATCCATACATGACTACTGGAAAAACCATAGCTTTGACTAGATGGACCTTTGTAGGCAAAGTAATGTCTCTGCTTTTTAATATGCTGTCTGTCTAGGGTTGTCACTGCTTCTTCCAAGAAGTAAGCATCTTTTAATTTCATGGCTGCAACATCATCTTCAGTGATTTTGGAGCCCCCCAAAATAAAGTCTGTCACTGTTTCCATTGTTTCCCCATCTATTTGCCATGAAGTGATGGTACGACATGCCATGAACTTTGTTTTTTGAATGCTGAGTTTTTAAGCCAACTTTTTCACTCTCCTCTTTCATTTTCATCAAGAGGCTCTTTAATTCCTCTCCACTTTCTGCCATAAGGTTGGTGTCATCTGCATATCTGAGGTTGTTGGTATTTCTCCCACAATCTTGATTCCAGCTTGTGCTTCATCCAGCCTGACATTTCGTATAATGTACTCTGCATAGAAATTAAATAAGCAGGGTAACAATATACAACCTTGACATACTTCTTTCCCAATTTGGAACCAGTCCTTTTTTCCATGTCTGGTTCTAACTGTTGTTTCTTGACCTGCATACAGGCTTCTCAGGAGGTAGTAAAGGTGGTCTGGTGTTTCCTTTTTTTTAAGAATTTTCCACAGTTGTTGTGATCCACACAGTCAAAAGCTTTAGCATAGTCAATGAAGCAGATGTTTTTCTGGAGTTCTCTTTCTTTTTCTATGATCCAACGGATGTTGGCAATTAGATCTCTGGTTCCTCTGCCTTTTCTAAATCCAGCTTGAACATCTGAAAATTCACAGACTGGTGAAGCCTAGTTTGGAGAATTTTGAGCATTACTTTGCTAGCATGTGAAATGAGTGCAATTGTGTGATAGTCTGAACAATCTTTGTCACTTTCCTCCTTTGGGACTAGAATGAAAACTGATCTTTTTCAGTCCTGTGACCACTGCTGAGTTTTCCAAATTTACTGACATATTGAATGTGACATTTTAAGAGCATCAACTTTTAGGATTTGAAATAGCTCAGCTGTAATTCCATGACCTCTACTAGCTTTGTTCATAGTGATGCTTCCTAAGGCCCACCTGACTTCACATTGCAGGATGTCTGGCTCTAGGTGAGTGATCACACCACTGTGATTATCTGGCTTATTAAGACCTTTTTTGTGTGTAGTTCTGTGTATTCTTGCCACCTCTTCTTTCTATCTTCTGCTTCTCTTAGGTCCACACCATTTCTGCCCTTTATTGTGCCCATTTTGCATGAGATTTTCCCTTGGTATCTCTAACTTTCCTGAAGAGATCTCTAGTATTTCCCATTCTATTGTTTTCCTCTATTTCTTTGCATTGTTCACTTAAAAAGGCTTTCTTATCTCTCCTTGCTATTCTTTGGAACTCTGCATTCGGATGGTATATCTTTCCTTTTTCCCTTTGCCTTTCACTTCTGTTCTTTTCTCAGCTATTTGTAAGGCCTCTTCAGACAATTTTGCCTTTCTTTTTCTTGGGGATGGCTTTGATGATCCCCTTTCTGTACAATTTTACGAACCTCTGTCAAAATAACAATACCAAATTAATTAATTTGTATGCAGCAGAAAACAACAAGTTGGTAACTAAGAACAATGAATATGGATGTGGAATCAATTCAGTTCAGTTCAGTCGCTCAGTCGTGTGCGACTCTTTGCGACCCCATGAATCGCAGCACACCAGGCCTCCCTGTCCATCACCAAATACTGGAGTTCACTCAGACTCACGTCCATCGAGTCAGTGATGCCATCCAGCCATGTCATCCTCTGTCATCCCCTTCTCCTCCTGCCCCCAATCCCTCCCAGCATCAGAGGCTTTTACAATGAGTCAACTCTTCAGATGAGGTAGCCAAAGTATTGGAGTTTCAGCTTTAGCATCATTCCTTCCAAAGAAATCCCAGGGCTGATCTCCTTCAGAACGGACTGGGTGGATCTCCTTGCAGTCCAAGGGATTCTCAAGAGTCTTCTCCAACACCACAGTTCAAAAGCATCAATTCTTCGGCACTCAGCTTTCTTCACAGTCCAACTCTCACATCCATACATGACCACTGGAAAAACCATAGCCTTGACTAGACGTACCTTTGTTGGCAAAGTAATGTCTCTGCTTTGAATATGCTATCTAGGTTGGTCATAACTTTTCTTCCAAGGAGTAAGCATCTTTTAATTTCATGGCTGCAGTCACCATCTGCAATGATTTTGGAGCCCAAAAAATAAAGTCTGACAGTGTTTCCACTGTTTCCCCATCTATTTCCCATGAAATGATGGGACCAGATGCCATGATCTTCGTTTTCTGAATGTTGAGTTTAAGCCACCTTTTTCACTCTCCTCTTTCACCTTCATCAAGAGGCTTTTTAGTTCCTCTTCACTTTCTGCCATAAGGATGGTGTCATCTGCATATCTGAGGTTATTGATATTTCTCCTGGCAATCTTGATTCCAGCTTGTGCTTCTTCCAGTCCAGTATTTCTCATGATGTACTCTGCATATAAGTTAAATAAGCAGGGTGACAATATGCAGCCTTGATGTACTCCTTTTCCTATTTGGAACCACTCTGCTTTTCCATGTCCAGTTCTAACTGTTGCTTCCTGACCTGCATACAAATTTCTCAAGAGGCAGGTCAAGTGGTCTGTTATTCCCATCTCTTTCAGAATTTTCCACAGTTTATTGTGATCCACACAGTCAAAGGCTTTAATGCCTAAGTTTAATTCCAAGCCTTATCGGTTTTGAGACTATGTACAAGGTACCATATCTTTTCTGCCCCTCAGTTTCCTCATTTGTAAAACTTCAATGGTGTTGTTAGTAGAGCTTATCTCAAAAGAGTTTTGTGAGAATCAAATAACTGGATACATGTTAAACAGTTAAAATTTTGCCCAACTCAATAGTATTATTTGTGTTACAGTCATCTTCACAGATGCAGGGGGAATTAATTCATTGCTTCCAAATGACAGGCATTTGATAAATATCAAATCAAATTAGATTCTTGCTGATACTGAAGCACTGATTTTTCCTCCACCTTCTGCAATCCTTGGGTGGTTTTCAAGATTTAAAAATCGCTCTGTGGGAGAGGGAGAGGGTGGGAAGATTTGGGAGAATGGCATTGAAACATGTGAAATATCATGTATGAAATGAGTTGCCAGTCCAAGTTCGATGCACGATACTGGATGCTTGGGGCTGGTGCACTGGGACGACCCAGAGGGATGGTATGGGGAGGGAGGAGGGAGGAGGGTTCAGGATGGGGAACACATGTATACCTGTGGCGGATTCATTTCGATATTTGGCAAAACTAATACAATTATGTAAAGTTTAAAAATAAAATAAAATTTAAAAAAACAAACAAACAACAACAAAAAAGAAAACAGAAAAAAAAAAAAATCGTGCTGAGTAAGGTACCAAATTGAGACTGGATGATAGTACCGAGGATACCCAGAGGCATTTTATGAAAGGATAAGATGATCAGAAGTATCACTCCTATAATACCAAATTTTTGGAAGATTTTTTTTTAACAACTCCAGACTCCTGCCTTGTCCTTGACTCAAGACCATTAACAGAAAGTGTATTCCATTTTAATTCATTTCATTATAATTGTAATCTTCCTTTATGCTATTATGTTTTTCTTTACTTTGTTACTGTTGTGTTTAGTGTTTTTGATTTTAAAATCACTTTATTGGGACAAAATTAACATATAATAATACATATTTTAAATGTATAATTTTATAAGTTGTACCAATTTTGACATGTATATTCACATATAAAATGATCACTACAAACAAGATAAAGAATATATCTCTCACCTTGAAAAATTTCCTCAGGCCCCTTTGTAAATCCTTTATTCCATCCTTTCCAGACCTGTCTCCCAGTAAACCACTGACCTACTTCTTGTAACTATAGATTACTTTGTATCTTCTAGAATTATATATAAATAGAATCATATCACATGTACCTTTTTGTCTGTTTTTTTTTAAAATTCAGCATTATTTTTAGATTCATTCACACTCATCAGCAGTTAATTCCTTCTTATTGCTAAGTAGTACACCATTGTAAGGACATACTATAATTTATCCTTTCACCTCTTGATGAAAATTTGGGTTTCCAGTTATTGACTATTTCAAATCTGTTTTGAATATCCATATACAAATATCTGTATTGGACATATGTTTTCATTTCTCTTGCATAAATACCTAATAGTAGAATGACTAGATGGTATAGTATATGTATATTTGTTTTTTCTTCAAAGTGGTTTTGCCATTTTAGGTTTTTACCAGCCATGTATGAGTATTCCAGTTCTTCCACATCTTTGCCAATATTTGACATGGTCAATATTTATAATTTTAGACATTCTATTGATACCAGGTATGTAGTGATATCTGATTGTGGTTTTGACTTACCTTTCTCAATGATTAATGATACTGAGCACCTTCTCAGGCCTCTGATATTTCCTCACACACACTGATGCAGTGCTGATCACTATCTGCCAAATAATTGGTTGGCCAAAACATTCGTTCAGGATTTTCCATAACACCATATGGAAAGATGCTACAGAAAACATAAGAAAGATATTATGGAAAATCCTGAACAAAATTTTTTGTGTCCCCAATACTTGAGGTACACATTTTCAAATCTACACATTTTTCTCTGTGTGTAAATCTCTCTTCTACAGAACTCAATTTAGCAAGTTCTAAGGACTCCTCCTGAGATTCCCTTCCTCTATAATCTGGAAATCCCAACAACAATAAACTGAGATTATATTAGTCTTCATTCTGTTTCTTTCCTATCTCTCTGAAATTATTATTCTTTCTTACCTGGTTCCAATGTTGTTAAAGTCATTGTTTTATATTTTTTTCAAGCTTAAAAATATATCAGAAGAGAGAGCAAATCTGTTCCATTTGACTGCAAGTTAGTCAGAAACTGAAATTCCCTTTCATGCTCTTATGGACTACTTTTATAAATCTGTTAGACCCTACATCACAACCAGACTTGCACTATGGTGTGTTTTTGTATTTTTTCATTATGAGCACTGGATTCACATAAAGGTATAATACCAGGTAATCTATCAGCTATGTGAGCTTAAGTAAGTAACTTTACTTCTTTGAATCTCTTATTTTTAATTATAAAATTAAGATAATCATATTTCATATAATATGTAAATCATATTATTAAGGTAATAACTCTTATGGTAGAGTAAACTTTAAATTTGCTAATGCATATATATGTTTTGCATAATAACTGGAACATAGTTAATAATTAATATAATGTATTTTAATACATGACCAACAGCATATGTCCTAGATACTGCTAATGGTATGCTGGCATATCTCAGAATGAAGACTGGAGGAAGATAGACAGAGGAACATATGAAATCAAAATAGGACAGTTAGAATCATTCATCTCTTGGTTAGAAACTATTTTCTCAATGGGCCAGCCTCTTTCTTTAAGTAGTGCTTGAGCAAGTACTATCTAAGTTTGTCTCTGATACTTTCCTTTATTTCTTCTGACCAATTTCCATCATCTGCTTCTTTCAATTACTATATCTGTTTTACTTATTAATACAATATAGTTATAAGCAATTCTTACAGATTTATAACTTTTGCATGTAAATTTCTTTGTGTATGTTCTTATCTATGATAAGTTAATATTAACATTTCATTCCAAGAGCTTATTTTTCTAGGTATTGACAGAAATTATATATAATTTATGTGCAATTATAAAATACAGAAATAGACATAGATTCCTAAAAGACACTGACATCAGAAATCTAACCATTCTTTTATTACTAAGAATAGTAGGAACATAACTTTCAATGACATTTTCTGTTGGGGTTACTTTACCATACATTTTTAGTCACTGCTGCAAAAGGCAAATTTTTTAACTTAATTTTAAGCTTAGGGTAGTAATATGGTGCAAATACATTTTATTTTTTGAGTTTTATTAATTTAACCAGGTGTGTGTGTGTGTGTGTGTGCATGCTCAGTCATGTCTGACTCTTTGTAACCCCCTGGACAGTAGCCTACCAGGCTTTTCTGTACATGGACTTTTCCAGGTAAGAATATTGGAGTGGCTTGCCATTTTCTACTTCAGGAGATCTTCCCGACCCAGGGATCAAACCCACATCTCTTGTCTACTGCATTGGTAGGCAGAGTCTTTACCAGTAGCTCCACCTGGGAAGCCATTATTAAATACACCAATACACAGTATCACGGAATCTTCTGTGGCTATCGCCATGCAAATACATGTTGAAGGGCATTAGATATACATGCATAGATATACAATACAAGATGTATAAATATACAGATACCTATATCTATGTACTTTTTAAGAAAATATTTCAGCTAAGACTGATAAATAACATACTTACAAATTAAGTGAGAATAATAGAAAACAGTGTATCTACAATAGTAGTTCTCTAGAGATCCAGATCTCTTTAATATTTCAAAAACTACAAGGGAATCATCATGTTTCTCTCTAAACGAGGGTCACTCCTATTGAATTTGTATATTTTCTGAGGACTTAAATAGATAACCAAGGTTACTGCTCTATAGGAGGTGATATTTATATATGTGTTTTAGTGTGTTCAACCAGAGAAGCAGAACCAATAGGAGGTGAGTAAGAGTTTTTATTGCTACAAATTCTCTACACACAATCATGGGGTGGTTAGGTAATCCCAACATCTGTCAGACAGGCCATCAAGAAGAGTAAGCTGAAACTCACAGCACAGGCTGAAGAAACTATCCACAGGTGGGATTTCTTCTCTCAGGTAAGCCTCAACTCTATTTTTAAGGTCTTTTCAGCTGACTGATTCAAACCCACCCAGATTATTTGGGATACCTCCCTTATTTAAAGTCAACTGATTATGAGCTATAATTATATATACTTTCACAGCCAACATTTAGATTTCTATCTGACTGCATAACTTAAGATTGTAGCACAGTTGAGTTGACACATTCAAAAGACCATCATAATGTTCTAGTGTCCTGTTATAAGACTTGGAACAAAAAAGCAGAGGCTTTGCCAATCCTGTGTGTTTCTGAGCTAAGACATCCATAGATAATTCCCATCCAAAGGTGCTGTAAGTGTCCAAGTTCTAAAGAGTTGCTTTCATCAGCCACTGTTATTAACCAAAGAGGAAATTATTGTCTAATTGCTAAAAGGTTAAAGGTTATTCTTAATTCCCCTCCCCCTTTTTTCCTAAGAACAAAGCAAGGGCAGAAGTGTGGCTTCTTCTAATGCAATGCTATTATTCAAAGATGCCTCTCCATTAATGTATTCATTAACTGTGGAGGAAAATAATTTCAGAGTCCTCATAGTGTACCACATGCATCAAAGAACAGTTCACCCCGTGGCTACCAATTATGACAGGCAACTGTCTACTAGTAATTGGGAAAATCATAGAAGATCCGTAAGACAATGAACTGTGACTGTTCCATATAGTGATCGTGCTGATTACTGCTATAGGAACAGAGAAAGATGAAAGATGCATCATGGGGATATATAGAAGGAAAGAGCAACTACAGAGAACCCTTTGCCCCAGTGTGAATATATAAATACATTGGGAGGAAATAGTATCATTGCCCTGGAACTCGGGATATGACTTCAACTGCGAAAAAAACCTCAGTTCTTGAGTATCAGTGGGGGCACGGGTAAAGAAGGCTTTAAATCATCCTAGTTATCTTTGTTTTTCTTATTTTATTTATTTATTTTTTTACAAAAGCTCTTCACTTATTAAACCAAAACAGTACAGTGAAACAACATACCATTAATCCTTGACCTGACTTTCTATTCCTGGAGTCTTTCAATACATAGGGTATACCTAACTATGTCTCAGAGTGTTTCTGAAAGAATATTCTAATTTTGTATACATGTGTGTCTGTGTAGTTTCCTGGAAAGAAAACTACCACTTTCTTTATTCTTTCCTGAATATTGTATTAAACTAAAATTATTAAGACACACTCAGATCCTATAAGATGATGCTGTGAAAATACTGCACTCAATATGTCAGGAAATTTGAAAAATTCAGCAATGGCCACAGGGCTGGAAAAGGTCAGTTTTAATTCCAATCCCAAAGAAAGGCAATGCCAGTGAATGTTCAAGCTACCACCCAGCTGTACTCATGCACATGCTAGCAAAGTAATGCTCAAAATTCTGCAAGTCAGACTTGAACAGTACATGAACCAAGAGCTTCAATATATTCAAGCTGGATTTAGAAAAGGCAGAGGAATCAGAGACCAAATTGCCAACATCCATTGGATCATAGAAAAAGCAAAAGAATTCCAGAAAAAAACATCTATTTCTGCTTCACTGATTACGCCAAAGCTTTTGACTGTATGGATCACAACAAACTGTAGAATTCTTAAAGAGATGGGAATACCAGACCACCTTACCTGCCTCCTGAGGAACCTGCATGCAGGTCAAGAAGTGACAGTTAGAACCAGACATCGAACAATGACCTGTTCCAAATTGGGACAGGAGTATGTCAAGGCTGTATATCGTCACCCTGCTTATTTAACTTCTGTGCAGGGTACATCATGCATAATGCCAGACTGGATGAAGCACAAGCTGGAATCAAGACTGCTGGTAGAAATAACAAAAAACTCAGATATCCCAATCACACCACCCTTATGGCAGAAAGCAAAGAGAAACTGAAGAGCCTCTTGATGAAGGTGAAGGAGGAGAGTTAAAAAACTGGCTTAAAACTCAACATTCAAAAAATGAAGATCATGGCATCCAGTCCCATCAATTCATGGCAAATAGATGAGGAAATAATGAGAGACTTTATTTTGGGAGGCTCCAAAGCCACTGCAGATGGTGACTGCAGCCATGAAATTAAAAGATGCTTGCTCTTTGGAAGAAAAGGTATTACCAATCTAGACAGCATATAAAAAAGCAGAGATGTTACTCTGACAGCAAAGGTATGTCTAGTCAAAGCTATGTTTTTTCCAGTAGTCATGTATGGATATGAGAGTCGGACCATAAAGAAAGCTGAGTGCCGAAGTACTGATGTTTTTGAAATGTGGTGTTGGAGAAGACTCTTGAGAGTCCCTTGGACTGCAAGGAGATCAAGCCAGTCGATCCTAAAGGAAATCTACCTTGAATACTCATTGGAAGGACTGATCTGAAGCTGAAGCTCCAAGACTTTGGCCACCTAATGGGAAGAGCCGACTCATTAGAAAACACCTTGATGCTACGAAAGATTGAAGGCAAGAGGAGAAGGGGATGACAGAGGATGAGATGGTTGGATGGCATCACCGACTCAGTGGACATAAGTTTGAGCAAGCTCCAAGAAATGGTGAAGGACAGGGAAGCCTGGCGTGCTGCAGTCCATGGGGTCACAAAAAGTTGGACAGGACTGAATGACTGAATAGCAACTGAGTATAAGTCAGTACTCACAGCCGGGTAGTTGTAACTGTAATCTAAATACTTAAGTTCAAAATCCTTGTGGCCTAGGGTGTGATTTCATCATTCCTAACTTTGATTTTCAGGCTTACAAAAACTGGAATGAAAACACTTCTTGAAAGGGCTACTGTGAATAATAAATAAGAATATAAATATGAAAGCAGTTAATTAGAAAATGTTCTATATAAACACTTTTGGGTTTCCCCGGTGGCTCAACTGGGAAAGAAGCTGCTTGCTAATGCAAAAGATGCAAGAGTCTGGGGTTTGATCCCTTGGTCAGGCACTCCAGTATTCTTGCCTGGAGAATCTCATGGACAGAGGAGCCTGTCAGGCTACACCCCATGGGATCACAAAGAGATGGACACCAGTGAGGGTGCACACATGCATGCATTATATTAACACTTTACTGGGATCTTTTTGAGGCTAAGGGAGTATAACTCTTGTCTTCTCCTTAGTTATTTCTAACAGCCTGGAAAGATTACTCAGGCTGATACAAATGCTCTACTTTGAAACAGTGATGTACTTCAGTTTTAGCAAATGTTACTTATATTTTGACTTGTAGGTGTTTTTTTAACCCTTGGTAGATTCTAGCTTCTGAAATATATATGTTTTTAAAGTTTTTAATATGTCCCTATAATTTTAACTTTTCACTGATGGGAATTTTCCTTTTATTATAAATCTGCCTTCATGAAGATGCATACAAGTTTGTAAAAACAAATAAACAAAAAAAAAAGTGCTAAAAAAGAGTGTGATTTACATCTACAGTTGTGCTTTCTGCAGGGCCTGGACCATGTATAACCATCTCCATAGGCACAACATATCTGACCACTAATGAGCAATGGACACATTTGCTGGATGAACAAATTAATGCAAGACATTACTTTCAAAATATGTTTGTAATCTAAATTGCCTTTAATAATATACTTCTCCATATAATTTATGTGTCCAATTTTAGTTTCCAAACAAGTATTTAAACAAGCAAGTAAAAAAAGCAAGTAAATTAGTTTCTTGGAAAAAGAAGTTTAAGAGACTTAGTATTAGTATATGAGTTAGAAATTTTTACCTGGCCATAGTACTGGATGGTATCTGTGCCAGCTGTGTTTGGCTTACTTTCTAAAGATACTTTTGGGGTCTTTTTTTTTTTTTTCAATTATGGCATGGATTTTACAAAATAAGTCCTACTTCGGTATTATAATTTACAAAAAGTAATACTAAAACAAGGATAGAAAGAAACAGCTCTCTCTGCAGTCCCAGTCTCTCAGCAAGGACTCCAGGCAATTTACCAAAGAAGCAAAGCATCTGGGATTTATCCTGGTAAATACACTGATTCTTAGCATAGAAGAAGGATTTGGATGAATACTTGACAGAGACATCAGAATTCTTTCCAGCTTTGGCCAAACTTGTTATAAATACCTTGAGAGAGGGAGCTGTAAGAAACTGAGAAAGTAAGCCCATTCCCTGGTGGCTCAGAGGGTAAAGAATCTGCTCTCTGAATACAGGAGACCAGGGTTTGATCCCTGGTTTGGGAAGATCACCTGGAGAAGGGAATGGCTATCTACACCAGTATTCTTGCCTGGAGAATTCCATGGACAGAGAAGTCTGGCAGGTCACAGACCATGGGGCTGCAAAGAATTGGACACGATCGAGTGATTAACACTTTCACTTTACTAATACATTGTAGGGAGCAAAACCTTTAACACAAGTGGGTCAAAGTTGTTACTGCTCTTTAGCAGAAGCAGCATGTGCTGTTATGTGCATAACCCAAGGAAAGTTTGTGCTGATGATCTAGCAATAGTCAAGTCATCATTTAGTGGCCAGGTAAAGGCTGAGATACATAACTAGTGGAAGTGAAGTAAAATCTCTCAGTCATGTCTGACTCTTTGCAATCCCATGGACTATATAGTCCATGGAATTCTCCAGGCCAGAATACTGTAGTGAGTACCCTTTCCCTTCTCCAGGGGCTCTTTCCAACCCAGGGATCAAACCCAGGTCTGCCACATTGCAGGCAGATTCTTTACCAACCGAGCTGTGGGGGAAGCCGAGATAAAAAACAGACAAACCACCAGGAAATAGAGCAAAGATAACCAAATGAAAACAGGTATGGGGAATAGGTATGTGAAAATAAATTTATGAAATTAAAAACACAGAGTTTATGTATGAAGTTTACTAAGTTCAAATCATCAATTACTTACTAGCTAGGTAAAAAAGGTAAGATCTTAACTACATTGTGCTTCACATTTCTTATATATAAATTAGGATAATAATATGTCTATATCACAATTTTTGCTGTGAGTACTACATAAGTTCTCAGGTGGTGCTAGTAGTAAAGAACCCACTTGCCAATGCAGGAGACATAAGAGACGTGAGTTTGATCCCTGGGTCGGGAAGATGCCCTGGAGGAGGGCATGGCAACCCACTCCAGTATTCTTGCCTAGAAAATACCATGGACAGAGGGGCCTGGCGGTCTACAGTCCATGGGGTCGCAAAGAGTAGGACACAACTGAAGGGATTCAGCATGCATTACATAAGTTCATTTAAAGTGTCTGCATGTAATAGATATACAATTAATATTACCTATTACTAATATTATTGTCACAACATAAAACAAACCAAATCTACCACTATAGGGCTTGGGTGAGTAAAAACAGCAAAATAATTGATTGTATTAATAAGCAGGCATTGAAATTATACATATAATACAAAATAGTAAAACATCTATTCATCCATCTACCCATCCATCTCTTCTTTCATTTTTTATATCCGAATATCTGTTATATATCAAATTCTGTTTAAAAATCTCTTTCATAGCTTTCTTAAATAAAGGAAACCTGCATGCAACAATCATGCAACTCTCCCACCTTCCTAGAATAGGGCATGAATAGGCATGGAATAAAAGTAAAACAAAGAGAGACACTTCTCCATATGGAAGGATGACATATATTTGAGAGTTGTTACTGAATCTGAGTAGCATGAGACAGAGGCTTGAGAAGCTAGAAGTATGAGGAGTGATGTTCTAGAGAACAAGATCGAGGAAGGTAATAGTGAGCTGAAACTAAAAGAAGAATATGGAAAATAAGAAATTCCCCCAGGAGCGGATATGATTGATGAGAATTTAGACAGTAAGAGTCAGTTGTCTAATATTCAGTTTCATTTCTTGATTTGTGTTTTTTGCAGGGTACACAGTATATAACTTTCACTCCTGCCTCTAATCAACATGGCTTTGTTTTAGTGTTGCTTAGGGTAATTGAAAGAGATAGGAATATGTTGCATGTTTGAATCAATATGGCACAGAGAGGAGAATGTGATTATGGAGACAAAATATAAAGAGCTTCAAATTTGAGCAGTGTTGGAAAACCGGAGTCAATACCACTCATACCAGATAATCTGCATTATGTTTGAAAAGCTACTAGAATTGCTACTCTCTGAGTAGTGAAACTAAGCCATTTTATTAATAATTAAGGGATATAATATTCTCATACAGCTGAAAGACTTGAGAACCTTCATAAGCATCCACTGAAGTGAGTTTGGTGGACATTTTTGTAAGTTTTTATGTGAAGGTGAGCATACAGAGAAAACGTTCCTAACTTTGCAGGTGGGATGGTGAGTCTCAGGGAAAGTGTTAAAGACACAGTGATATTTGAAATATTTTGGTAGATAGGCAGGAATTACACTGGGGAAAAGTAATGTAAATAACATAAGCAAAGACCCAGAAACATGAGAAAGCATAAAGGATATTTTTAGGTTATGCTTTATATAAACAGATTACTATAATACATGATACTGTTTGTCTTATAGGAAAATTAGAAATATATGTATAATATTATTAGATCTTTATCAATATAAATTACATATAGAAAAATATTTGGAAAAATGTTCCTGGGCACGTTAGATTATATTATTTCTAAATTATTGCCACACCAAATTGAAGCGAGTTTCTTTTACACTATGCATAAGTTAAAGAGCCTCCAGATGATTCCATCTCCTAATCTTGAGTCTTCCAGCTGATAAACCCAGATATTAAGGAACAGAAACAATCCATCCTCCCAGTAACCTATCACAATGCCTGACCTGTAACACTCATGCAAGATAATACATAGCATGATTGTTTTAAGCCATTAAGTTCTGTGGTAATTTGTCAGGTAACCAGAGTAACCAGAAAAATATATTCAAACACGTAGGATTAAGACTGGAGAAAGCAATGGCACCCCACTCCAGTACTCTTGCCTGGAAAATCCCATGGGCAGAGGAGCCTGGTAGGCTGCAGTCCATGGGGTAGCGAAGAGGCAGACATGACTGAGCAGCTTCACTTTCACTTTTCACTTTCATGCACTGGAGAAGGAAATGGCAACCCACTCCAGTGTTCTTGCCTGGAGAATCCCAGGGACGGGGGAGCCTGGTGGGTTGCCGTCTATGGGGTCGCACAGAGTCGGACATGACTGAAGCAACTTAGCAGCAGCAGCAGGATTAAGACTAATCCAGAAATCCACATGCTTGGATATTTAGTTTACAAATATGGTACAAGCAGTCACCATTATTTGCAAACTATATATCACAGTTATTATATTACAGTAGAGTTCACAATAGTAACATCTATTGTCTCACTAAGGGATTATAATGGGGCTTCCCTCATAGCTCAGTCGGTCAAGAATCTGTCTGCAATGCAGGAGACCTGGGTTCGATTCCTGGGTTGGGAATGGACTCGCAAGAGTTGGACATGAATTAGAGACCAAACCACCACCAAGGGATTATAATACACTACACAAACCCTAAATCTGAAGCCTGACTACTTGGGTATGGAATCTAGCTTGCCATACACTAGTTGTAGGACTTCAGAAGAATTAAGTAACTATCAAATGTTTGTTTTTTCATCTATACAATGGGGATAATAATAGTGCTGGCCTCAGAGGATTGTGACAAAGATAAAGTAGAAACACTTAAAGTCCCCACAAGTTGACTGGAGCACAGTAAGCACTTATTAACTTACTGAATGTTGGCTGCTATTATTATATTATTCTTTGATTTGTTCAGCAATACTGTAAAATTAAGTGTGAATATTTTTCCAACTTTATAGGTAAACTGAAACTCAGTGAGATTGAAAGTTTTGCCCAGGGACATGCAACTAATAGGTAGCAAAGCTAGATGTCAAATCTGAGTTTTATGATACCAAATCCTATTTTTAAATGCATACTCTTGATTCTCACAATAGCCTTACTAAATCAGAATGCAAGGTGGGTCCATCAATCCTGTTTAAATACCAATCTAGGAGGTTCTAAAGCACAGGAAGGTTTGATAACTACTGCACCTATAGTCAGTGTAGAGAACAATAGATTTCCACAAAAGAAAATTTGAAATCAGTTTTGTTTTCTTTTCGAAATCTTTACAGCATGGACAAAAATCACTCTCTGCACTTTTTATAAGAGTGCAGAGATTTTGCCTAAGTATATCAGGATCCCTAAGTATATCATGCCCTTTGAAAAACAACTGTTCCATTACTGTAGGTTGCCTTTAATTGACCATGTGAAAACAAGAAAATGAACTTCTCCCCAGGAGACAGGCTTCCCTGTTGCTTTTTAGCAAGGATAAATGGTCTTAAGTATTTTTAATCTGTTTACCTGCTGCCCACATTGTTACAGAAAATTTCTTTTATCTGTTTTCCTGAAGTAGGCCAAACTCACATAACCCAGTGGATTACCAGTCATCATTAGGAGAAGCAACTAGTGAGCTCCCCAAAAGCTATACCAGGGGCACAAGTCAAAACACCTACTCAGGTTTGATACACATTTAGCAGCCTACA
The DNA here is from genome assembly GCF_032452875.1 of Bos javanicus. Taxonomy (NCBI): domain Eukaryota; kingdom Metazoa; phylum Chordata; class Mammalia; order Artiodactyla; family Bovidae; genus Bos; species Bos javanicus. The sequence goes on from NC_083870.1 coordinate 41,688,906, forward strand.
CAGCTATACTCAAGGAATGTAGCCCGGGGATGCCATTTTGGCACACTTCTTCTGCCTTGCTCCAGCTCTCCAGTATCTTCCAGAATGGAGCTTATATACTCATCTGGAATCCCAATTTTTGCAACTGCTTATCAGGGGACATCTCTAGATCGCCTGGCTCTGTTGGCCAGCAGGGCTCATGTTTGAGGCCCCTGAGGACTGTTATTATTTGACTTTTAAAAAACTGCTGCCTGAGGGTCTAGCTTCCACTCAACCTGAAACTGGGAGATGAAGTCATCTCCTTCGTGACATGATAGGTATCAGCACATTCTCAACTACTGGAAGCTTTTAAAAATATAATAGGCTATGTGAATAAACAGCCTTGTTTATTAAGAGATAACCAAGAGCTGGGACAGGGCTGAACAAAAAATTTAATCTCCTACATAAGACCCCTCCTTCAACACTGGAAGAGGTAGTTGTCTCATCTACTGGATATAAAGAAAGCAACACAGAATCAGATGAAATGAGCCTCATGGTAACAAAAAACCAAAATGTACAATAAACACACAAATGATATAAAGAAAGGAATGTAAACACACCACTAAGGAAAAATCATCAAAACACAAAGAAAGAGAGTAAGAGAAAAAGAAACAGAGAAGTCCAAAAATAGCTAGAAGATAATTATCATAAAGACAATAAACATAAACATATTAATATTTACTTTAAATATAAAGTAACCACCCAAAAGAAATAGGGTGGCTGAACGGATTTTTAAAATGACCCATATATATATTGCCTACAAAAGAAACACTTTAGAGGTAAGGACACAGACAAAGTCAAGGGATGAAAAAGATATCCCATGTAATGGGAAACCAAAAGAAAGCTGGAGTAGCTAAATTTACATTTGAAAAATAGACTTCAAATCAAGAACCATACTAAGAGAAAAAGAAGGACATTACATAATGATAAGGGGTCAATCCAACAAGAGGATATAACATTCATAATTATTTATGCATCTAGCATGCCATGCCATGCTAAGTTGATTCAGTCATGTCCGACTCTTTTAACTCTATGGACTATAGCCTGCCAGGCTCCTCCATCCATGGGATTCTGCAGCCAAGAATATTGGAGTGGGTTTTCATGCCCTCCTCCAGGGATCTTCCCAACCCAGGGATCAAACCCACATCTCCTGAGACTCCTGAATTGTAGGTGAATTCTGTACCACTGAACCACCTGGGCAGCCTGCATCTAGTACAGGTGTACCTAAATGTATAACGCATATATTAACATACCAAAAGAGAGAGAGACAGAAATATAAAAATGGCAGGGGACCTTAATACCTCACTTACTTCAATGGACAGATTATCTAGACAGAAAATCAGTAAGAAAACATTAGCCTTAAATAACATGGTAGGTCAGATGGATAGATATTTACAGACTATTCCATCTAAAAAGCAATAGTATTCACATTCTTTTCAAATGCACATAGAACAGCTTCCAAACTAGATTATATGTGAGGCCACAAAGCAAGTCTTGATTATTTTCACCGAACAGAGAACATATCAACCATCTTTTCTGACCACAACAGTATGACACTAGAAATTAATTACATTAACAAAACTGAAAAATTCATAAATATGATGATATTAAACAACATGTTACAGATCAGTGGGTCAAATAAGAAATAAAAATGAAATTAAAAAAAAAAAAAACCCTGGAGACTGCAAAATGGAAATGTAACATACCAAAGTTTATGGAATGAAGCAAAAGCAGTTCTCAGTTCAGTTCAGTTCAGTTCAGTCGCTCAGTCGTGTCCGACTCTTTGCGATCCCATGAATCGCAGCACGCCAGGCCTCCCTGTCCATCACCAACTCCCGGAGTTCACTCAGACTCACGTCCATCGAGTCAGTGATGCCATCCAGCCATCTCATCCTCTGTTGTCCCCTTCTCCTCCTGCCCTCAATCCCTCCCAGCATCAGAGTCTTTTCCAATGAGTCAACTCTTCTCATGAGGTGACTGGAGTTTCAGCTTCAGCATCATTCCTTCCAAAGAGATCCCAGGACTGATATCCCTCAGAATGGACTGGGTGGATCTCCTTGCAGTCCAAGGGACTCTCAAGAGTCTTCTCCAACACCACAGTTCAAAAGCAGTTCTAAGGAGAGAATTTCATAGCAATAAATGCCTACTTAGGAAGCAATAAAAGTCTCAAATAAACAACTTTATACCTCAAGAAACATAAAAAGAAAAACAAATGAATAAATGAAGCCCAAATTAGAAGAAAGGAAATAACAAAGATTAGACAGAAAATAAATAAAACAGAGGCTAAAAAGACAAGAGAAAGGATCAATAAAATTAGACCTGCTTCTTTGAAATATAAATAATATTGACAAACCTTTAGCTAGACTCACAAAGAAAAAGAGAAGACTCAAATAAATAAAATACTGAGGAGTTACTGCAATCGATACCACAGAAATACAAAGGAGACTGTCAATAACCATTATTACCAACAAAATAAACAACCTAGAAGATATGAATATATTCCTAGAAACATTCAACCTGCCACAACTGAATCATGATGAAATAGGAAATCTAAAGAGATTGATAACTAATAAGAACATTGAAATAGTAATCAATAACTTTCTAACAGACAAAAATCCAGATCAGATGGTTTCACTGGGGAATTCTACTAAACATTTAAAGAACTAATATCAGTCCTTTCAAACTTTTTCAAAAGTTGGAGAGGAGGAAATACATTTATACATTTTACAATACCAGTATTATCCTGATACCAAAACCAGACAAGGATACTACAAGAAAAGAAAAGTATAGATTAATATGCTTTATAAACATAAATTGGGCTTCCCTGGTGGTTCAGCCAGTAAAGAATCTACCTGCAATGTGGGAGACCTGGGTTTAATCCCTGGGTTGGGAATATCCCCTGGAGGAGGGCATGGCAACCCACTCCAGTATTCTTGCCTGGAGAATCCCCATGGACAAAGGAGCCTGGAGGGCTACAGTGCATGGGGTCACAAAGAGTCGAACATGGCTGAGAGACTAAGCAAACACATAAACATAAATGCAAAAATCTTCAACAAAATATCTGCAAAGTGAATTCAACAATACATTAAAAGGATCATACACCATGTCCAGTGGGATTTATTGCAGGGATGCAAGTGTTAGGTAGTTAGGATAGGGAAAAGGAGTCCAAAATGGCGGTGGCTAAAAGACAAGGAGGGGAAAAGCCCATGAAAATAGAATAGAGGAAGGTCAAAGGAAGGTCCGAGGACCAGAGTGAAGACTTCAGGTAGAACAGCACTCCTGACTAAGCCCAATTTGCATAGGGTAGGCCCACGGGGAAGGAAAAAACATAAAAAGAGGAGCCACAGCTAGCTCTCTCTCTCTCTCTCTCTCTCCTGCGCACTGGGGTGCTCTTCTCCTCGTGTCTTTGGATCGATGTGCCCTCACGCCTCGAAGATGGATTTTCCTGCTATCTTCTAAATAAAATAGAGCTGTAACACTGAGCTGTAACACTGATTTCTCTAAGAGCTATAACACGGTCTGTTCGAAACCTGAGAGCTATAACACGGTCTGTCGAAGACCCGAGAGCTGTGACCCATGGAGGGGACTTTAATGTCCATCACTCCAAATCTTTGTTGTGACGAGACAAAAACCGAGGAGCATACACTCGCCTGACACAAGGATGGCAAAACATTCTCAAATCAGTCAATGTGATACACTACATTAATAAAATGAAAGATAAAAACCATATGGCCATCTCAAGGACCTCAAAGGCATTATGCTAAGTCAGTCAGTCAGACAGATACAGTCAAACACTGTATAATCTTATATGTGGAATCTAAAACAAAAACAAGCTCATAGATATAGAGAACAGGCTGGTAGTGAATTGTTTTAAGTTTAAATAAGTTAAATAAAATTTTTACAATATTTGAACCAAAAACATATGGATTCTCATGAATATGAACATCCTCCAGTCTTTCACCATTTCTTATTATGATCTAGTCATCCGCACAATATGGCTATGGGCACCTTTATCTCATTTTCTCTGTAAACTCTAAATTTGACTTTATCGTGTAATATATTTGTGAATACTGTGTGGGTTGCCATTCCCTTCTTCAGGGATCTTCCCAACCCAGGGGTTGAACCTGGGTCTCCTGCACTGCAGGCAGATTCTTTACTGGCTGAGACACCAGAAATGCCCTTGTGATAGCTAGTGCACTAAGATGAGAAACATTATTACACTGACAATGGATGCAGGTTTAGGGAAAGGAGGACAGAGGGATTCACTGAGGGATACTTTTAAAAAATGTGTAAGAGCAATGAAAAAGGGAAGAGACAGAGGAAGATGCAGGAGAGTAGATGACTCCCCATTGGGAGAGCTGATTTACATGAAGGTTCTACTCAGTAGAGGGGGAAAAAAAACCCTTTTTTCTTTGGTCTTATGTATCTTTATGAGCTCAGTGCATTCAGTTCAGTTCAGTCACTCAGTCGTGTCCGACTCTTTGCGATCCCATGAATCTCAGCATTCCAGGCCTCCCTGTCCATCACCAACTCCCGGAGTTCACTCAAACTCACATCCATCGAGTCGGTGATGCCATCCAGCCATCTCATCTTCTGTCATCCCCTTCTCCTCCTGCCCCCAATCCCCCCAGCATCAGAGTCTTTTCCAATGAGTGAACTCTTAGCATGAGGTGGCCAAAGTACTGGAGTTTCAGCTATAGCATCATTCCTTCCAAAGAAATCCCAGGGCTGATCTCCTTCAGAATGGACTGGTTGGATCTCCTTGTAGTCCAAGGGACCCTCAAGAATCTTCTCAGTGCATTAGCATGGTATAAAAATGTGAGTTTAGTGGAGGTCATGAAGAGCTTATTCTTGAAATACAGATATAGTTGATCCCATTTGTGCTGGTTTAGATACAAAAACTTCTTGAAAGCAACCTGCAGTTAAAAGACCTCTTAAATATTTCCATATTCCATTTAAAATGCTGTTTTGCATGGCAATTTTTTGAGTAAGGTATACCATTAATTTGAAAAGTAATTATAAAACAAAATATCAATATGTCTAAAATCCTCTGAGGTATAGCAAAAAGCACATTCCCACTGACATGACTCCTTTAGGTCTCATTGTGCAGAAAATCCCTTTCAAATTGTCAGGCGAGTGTATGCTCCTTGGTTTTTGTCTTGTCACAACAAAGATTTAGAGTGACAGACATTAAAGTCCTCTCAGCCTGTCACAGTTCTCAGGTCTTGGATAGACTGTGTTATAGCTCTTAGAGAAATCAGTGTTACAGCTCAGTGTTACAGCTCTATTTTATTCAGAAGATAGCAGGAAAATCCATCTCCGAGGCGTGAGGGCATGTTGATCCAAAGACACGAAGAGAAGATCACCCCAGTGTGTGGGAGAGAGAGAGAGGGAGAGCTATCTTTGGCTCCTCTTTTTATATGGTTCCCCAGCCCCACCCCCCTGGGCCTGTCCTGTGTAAATTGGGCTAGCCAGGAGTGTTGTTTGATTTACCTGAGGTCCTCACTCCAGCTCAGACCTTCCTTTGTTCTATTTTCCTGGGCTTTTCTCTTCCTTATCTTTCAGCCACAGCCATTCTGGACTCCTTTTCTTTATTCTAACTACCTAACAAAATCAAACAGAATTGATTGCTTTATGTGAAAATGCAGAATCTCTGGATCCAAGTTTAGCCATTTACTAATTTTATACTCTTGGGACAATTATTCAATGTCCTAAGCCTGCATTATCTCATCTGTGTAGTAAGGATTATGGCATCCTTCTCTATAAAGAGATTCTAGATTTTCCTTTTATGGAATTGACCACCCTTTTCTTTAAAGTTTTGTTATAAACTACAAGTATTTTTTATCAGAGCACCTACCGCACTTCTGACACCCACCCACACTCTACACCATACAGTTGTACAATCAGGCAAACAGTGAACTCTCAGTGCGTAGGTGTATATGAATCAATGAGAAAAATCTTGTGCAAAACACTTAAGTATATTCAATCACTACCATTTTACAGAAAATAAACCTAAAGCTCCAAAATTTTAAACAATTAGCCTAGAATCCAGAACAAGAAGGCGGAAAAGTGAGAATTTAAATCTCAGTTGGATTCCTTTTATTTCTTTTTCTGCTCTGATTGCTGTGGCCAAAACTTCCAAAACTATGTTGAATAGTAATGGTGAAAGTGGGCACCCTTGTCTTGTTCCTGACTTTAGAGGAAATGCTTTCAATTTTTCACCATTGAGGATAATGTTTGCTGTGGGTTTGTCATATATAGCTTTTATTATGTTGAGGTATGTTCCTTCTATTCCTGCTTTCTGGAGAGTTTTTATCATAAATGGGTGTTGAATTTTGTCAAAGGCTTTCTCTGCATCTATTGAGATAATCATATGGTTTTTATTTTTCAATTTGTTAATGTGGTGTATTACATTGATTGATTTGCAGATATTGAAGAATTCTTGCATCCCTGGGATAAAGCCCACTTGGTCATGGTGTATGATCTTTTTAATGTGTTGTTGGATTCTGATTGCTAGAATTTTGTTAAGGATTTTTGCATCTATGTTCATCAGTGATATTGGCCTGTAGTTTTCTTTTTTTGTGGGATCATTGTCAGGTTTTGGTATTAGGGTGATGGTGGCCTCATAGAATGAGTTTGGAAGTTTACCTTCCTCTGCAATTTTCTGGAAGAGTTTGAGCAGGATAGGTGTTAGCTCTTCTCTAAATTTTTGGTAGAATTCAGCTGTGAAGCTGTCTGGACCTGGGCTTTTGTTTGCTGGAAGATTTTTGATTACAGTTTCAATTTCCGTGCTTGTGATGGGTCTGTTAAGATTTTCTATTTCTTCCTGGTCGAGTTTTGGAAAGTTGTACTTTTCTAAGAATTTGTCCATTTCTTCCTCGTTGTCCATTTTATTGGCATATAATTGTTGATAGTAGTCTCTTATGATCCTTTGTATTTCTGTGTTGTCTGTTGTGATCTCTCCATTTTCGTTTCTAATTTTATTGATTTGATTTTTCTCCCTTTGTTTCTTGATGAGTCTGGCTAATGGTTTGTCAATTTTATTTATCCTTTCAAAGAACCAGCTTTTGGTTTTGTTGATTTTTGCTATGGTCTCTTTTGTTTCTTTTGCATTTATTTCTGCTCTAATTTTTAAGATTTCTTTCCTTCTACTATCCCTGGGGTTCTTCATTTCTTCCTTTTCTACTTGCTTTAGGTGTAGAGTTAGGTTATTTATTTGACTTTTTTCTTGTTTCTTGAGGTGTGCCTGTATTGCTATGAACTTTCCCCTTAGGACTGTTTTTACCGTGTCCCACAGGTTTTGGGTTGTTGTGTTTTCATTTTCATTCGTTTCTATGCAAATTTTGATTTCTTTTTTGATTTCTTCTGTGATTTGTTGGTTATTCAGCAGTGTGTTGTTCAGCCTCCATATGTTGGAATTTTTAATAGTTTTTCTCCTGTAATTGAGATCTAATCTTACTGCATTGTGGTCAGAAAAGATGCCTTATGATCCAGCAATCCCACTGCTGGGCATACACACTGAGGAAACCAGAAGGGAAAGAGACACGTGTACCCCAATGTTCATCGCAGCACTGTTTATAATAGCCAGGACATGGAAGCAACCTAGATGTCCATCAGCAGATGAATGGATAAGAAAGCTATGGTACATATACACAATGGAATATTACTCAGCCATTAAAAAGAATACATTTGAATCAGTTCTAATGAGGTGGATGAAACTGGAGCCTATTATACAGAGTGAAGTAAGCCAGAAGGAAAAACACCAATACAGTATACTAACGCATATATATGGAATTTAGAAAAATGGTAACAATAACCCTGTGTACGAGACAGCAAAAGAGACACTGATGTATAGAACAGTCTTATGGACTCTGTGGGAGAGGGAGAGGGTGGGAAGATTTGGGAGAATGGCATTGAAACATGTAAAATATCGTGTATGAAATGAGATGCCAGTCCAGGTTCGATGCACGATACTGAATGCTTGGGGCTAGAGCACTGGGACGACCCAGAGGGATGGTATGGGGAGGGAGGAGGGAAGAGGGTTCAGGATGGGGAACACATGTATACCTGTGGCGGATTCATTTTGATATTTGGCAAAACTAATACAATTATGTAAAGTTTAAAAATAAAATAAAATTAAAATAAATAAATAAATAAATAAAATGTTCAGTAAGCATAAAAAAAATAAATAAATCTCAGTTGTATATCTCCTCACTCTGCCATGAAGACTTCATCATGATGTAGTTTCCCTTCAGAAAGCTCACAAAGCATTTTATGCTTTGCCTCTGGCCACTATTATATTCTTCCTTGCATTGTGAGGTGCCAACACTCACTCTATCCATTAACTAAATTTAATTCCTAAGGACAAAAGAGCACACTACTGATCTTTGTGTTTGAATCCATATTGCCTAGTTCAATAAATATTTGAGAAATTTAGCTTTCTAAAGAGATTCCAGCAATTCCTCTGGGTTGGTTTGGCTGTGGCTCTATCTGTGGCACTGGAAAAGATGAAATGATTTTTCAACAGTAGTATTATTTTGCCTCTTTTACAACAAATTCAAGTTCCTCCAATTCTCTTACATCTATCGTAGAATTTTACGTGGTTTCTGAACAAATACCACTTTTTTGTTCTCCATAGTCTATATATTCTATTTTTATCTCATAATTTTTACAGAATTAATAGGAACTCCAAAATAATTTCTCATAAGTTTATCCTCTGCTGAAAGTCTTTTCTGTATGGACTTTTAATTTATCAGTGACCTTGAAATATAGTCTTATAATATCTGGAAGAAACTAAGCAAAAAAGCATTATTGGGATTATCTATTTTTCAAAACACATGTAAACATTATATTCTCTCCAACTTCTCATAATATACATATATTTCAGATGAGCTTCAAATAAACTTTATATTGTTGTGTGAAGTAGCACAGCTGAATTGTACTATTATGAACTCTACATGTAGTATTTTAAATTTGATTTTATAGAGCCCTAAATGGTTTCCTTAGTCATTTTTAATTCATGTAAATTACCTGAATTGGAGGTCTATTAACTTTCATTAGGCTGTCTCAGGAGCTGACTGTTGGCAATGTGCCAAACTCCTGGAGCCTGAGGGGTAGAGATAGATGAAGGACCGCCAGAATGGAGACACCAAAAATAAGAGTAAGAGCCCAAGGCACTTAGTTTCCTGCATTCAAATGAACAAGACTGCAGTTCAACCAGTATTTTCGGCATTAAACAGTCAGGATTCAAGAAACCTTAGTGGACTGAAGGAGGTGGGTTTCTCAGGGTGCCTCTATATTTGGACTATACTTTTGGTAGGCGTTGGTATTACTCTGGGTTTCCCAGGGGGCACTAGTGGTAAAGAACCCACCTGCAAAAGCAGGAGACATAAGAGACACGGGTTCAATCCTTGGGTCAGGAAGATCCCCTGAAGGAGGGCACAGCAACCCATTCCAGTATTCTTGCATGAAGAATCTCATGGACAGAAAAGCCTGGCAGGTCACAGCCTATAGGGTTGCACAGAGCTAGACACAACTGAAGACACTTGACACGTGTAGTATTACTCTAAAGCTTCCTGAAGTTTTGATCATCCAAACATAACAAAGAAACAAAAGATGACTACACTGAGAGCATTTATGACATTTTACACTGCCAGGATGATGGACTATCTGCTTAGTTTCAAAGTTTTACTTACACAGTTGCTGCCACTAGGAATCCATCACTAATGAGTTCAGGCCCATATATCATAGCTAGAAAGCATGTGACAGCTTGAGAACAGTCCAAGTCCTGGCATTTCAGGAGAGTACTTTAAATGCCATCAGAATGTTTCAGGGTGTGCAAGATTCAGTGAAGACATAAGAACAATTCATCATAATCAAAACAACACAAGACATCATTCTTCAATTCAGATCTACTGGAATTTGAGTCTCAGGTCAGAAATTTCCAGCCAGATGTTGTATGAGAAAATATTTCTGAGCCTTGGCTTTACCATCTAAAAATGGATGCAATAATGTTCACATTTAGGGGTTTCTTTAGAAGGAACAAATTAGAAAATGAATATGATGACAAATGTAAAATAGGCCTTTGGAACATGGCATTTTCTGCTGTCTCTGTAGGTGTAAATATACAGAGTTACACTTCATCACACTTTTTGAATCCCTGTGCCAGAAGAAAACATCAGAATGATGGTGAAATTATGAAACACAGATTTTTGTAAAGTTTTCTCCATTAGAAAGTGGAAAATAATTTATGAATTTAAGTAAAAGGAAACACATACCCTGTGCAAATGTTGCTGGCTAATTTTCCCAGTAAACATCCTCCCAGAGAACAAAGACACAAGTAGATGGGAGAAGATCTTCTGTAGATCTTCCCAAATTCAATGTGTGTTGAATCATGCACAATGTACCCCTATAATCCTGCAAAAAGAGTCATTCTAGCAAACACAATGAGCATGCTTTTTGTTTGTTTGTTTTTCTCCACTGAATGACTATATTTCCCAAAGCTTGCACCTGTAGGTGTTTTGGGTATGTTTATTTCCACTGCAATGACTAAAGACATGTTATTCTAAACTAACAATATAAGTGTTCCCATCAAAGAAAGATTTCACATGGTCTCTGAGGACAACCTTGAAATTGGTAGTGGCAGCTTCTTTTAATTTTTCCATTCACTCAAGAAATATTTACTAAGTGGTTTCTGTGAGGTAGACAAGGTGAAACACAATAGTGAACAAGACAGAAATAGGGCCTGCTCTTCTGGAGTTGATACCTTTTCCTTCACATCTCACTCTTTTCTTTGATGGCCTACTACTAAATTTTTAATGACATCATTTTCTAGTTCCTGAAGACATTTACATTCTTAAACAAAATTATTTTTCAAAAATTGTATTATAATCTTTAATATTTAGAAAATGATGAAGTCATGGTAGTTACTCAATATATTTCCTTTTAATAAAGGTTGCAGGCTCTGAATTAACTTGAATTTTAAAAAAACAAAAGGATTTGGGAATAGGACTTCAGGCATCAGAGAAGCCAAAAAGTCCTCACAGAGTCCTGAAAGGAAATTTTCCACAGAGCTGCCAGCCTTAACCTGATTATCCTCTTACCATTTGCTCCTTAGGCCCCAAATCTTAAAAAGATGGACTGACTTTATCAGCCAATGTGCTTCTTAAAGAAAATTTCTAGTGATGTGATAAATCTTCCTCCATATTGCCAAGAAATGTTTGACTGGATTATTTTTCAAAGAAGGATTTAAAAAAAAAAAAAAAAAAAAACCTTTCTAGGTTAATAGGAAGCTGGTTCTGTTTCATTTAAAAAAAAAAAAAAAAAACCTGAAGTTCAAAGACAAGTCAAAGGCCATTTTAGAAAAAAAAATGCCTCTTTCTATCAAACCATTTCAGGCAGCTTTTACTTCTTTTCTCACAATTCTTCTCTAGGTCTTTACAGGACAGGGTTATAGAGGACTGTCATTTTCAGTCCTTTTACCTAATTTTATAAAAAATGAAAGTGGTTATATGTAAAGAATGAAAGCTACCCTTCCTTCTAAATAAGGCTAAATAATTTTAAGATGATTTCAAGCTAAGAGTGGCCCTCAAATGCTTTTCAATTCCTAGAAATGTTGTGGCCTTCACTTATCAATAGGCAAAGTGATTGTGTTATTTTTCCAATTCTCTTGTTATTATGTATCCATTTTTCAGAAGGCAATGCTACAATTAAAGAACTTCCTTTTAAAAATGCAATAAAACAATAAACTTGCTTTTAAACTGAAGTTGGAAAACTTTGCTCAGTTTTTATTTTTTATGTCATACCAAACTGAGAGACAATTATCTACCATATGTGAAATGTAAACAGCTAGTTGTAAAACCCATCGTACAGACTTACAGATTCTTATGATATCAGAAAAGGCTGCAACTAATTCTCCTATTAAAATAAGTGAAGAAATAAGGGAGAAGACTAATACCTCCAATGTGCCAGTTACTCAACTTGGTGCTTCATCTATTTCACCTCATTTAAATCTGACGTCCAACTTGAAGTCAGAGTCGTTAGTCCTAGTTCATGACTAGTCAAAAATCATAAAGTGATTTAACTTCAGAACTGAGACTTTTTCTGGAGACTTTTGTCTTAATACATAGCTCTATCTGCTATTCCAGGCCACCTGTACCATGGATTGAGCAAAGGCTTACATGAATATAGTGACAGGCTGAAGAGAAATGATTTGGAAAACTGTAGCTTATTGTAAAAGAGATTTAAGACTAGATACTACAAATGTGACTTTGTAGTATAGAGACTATACTATACTATAGAAACTGCCTTGTTAGCTATAGATTAGATAACATACTTATTTTAGTACCATCTCCATTGTTATAGACAAAAGGTTTATGACCAAATAGCTAAATGTGGCTGAATACAGCTTGATTGGCTTTGGCCTACAGCTAAAAAATTTCTATTTTTTTATGCACCAGCTTAAGTAAGCTCACCTAAGGATTTAAATATTCAGTAATTTATTAAGAGCAAGAGTACAGAATCTTCACCGCTTTAAAAACAGTCATCCAGGTGCAAACCCAGACTTTGCAACTTCCTTGACTACTAACTCTTGATGAAAGTGAAAGAGGAGAGCAAAAAAGTTGACTTAAAGCTCAGCATTCAGAAAACTAAGATCATGGCATCTGGTCCCATTACTTCATGGTAAATAGATGAAAACAGTGGAAACAGTGACAGACTTTATTTTTGGGGGGCTCCAAAATCACCACAGATGGTGACTGCAGCCATGAAATTAAAAGATGCTTGCTCCCAGAAGAAAAGTTATGACCAACCTGGACAGCATATTAAAAAGCAGAAACATTACTTTGCCACAAAGGTCTGTCTAGTCAAAGCTATGGTTTTTCCAGTAGTCATTATGGATGTGAAAGTTGGACTGTATAGAAAATCAAGCATCAAAGAATTGATGCTTTTGAACTATGATGTTGGAGAAGACTCTTGAGAGTCCCTTGGACTGCAAGGAGATCCAACCAGTCCATCCTAAAGGAAATCAGTTCTGAATATTCATTGGAAGGATTGATGCTGAAGTTGAAACTCCAATACTTTGGCCACCTGATGTGAAGAACTGACTCATTTGAAAAGACCCTGATGCTGGGAAAGATAGAGATCAGAAGGAGAAGGGGACGACAGAGGATGAGATGGTTGGATGGCATCACTGACTCAATGGACATGAGTTTGAGTAAATTCCATGAGTTGGTGATGGACAGGGAGGCCTGGCATGCTGCAGTCCATGGGGTTGCAGAGTCAGACATGACTGAATGACTGAACTGAACTATTAGCTCACTTCAGTTCTCTGCATCCTTGACGCCTGGGTCAGAGTTACTATCATAAAGCATGTGCTTAAATATATTCGCCAAATGTTTACTGTCAAGCCATTATAAGTAGAGAAGATCCAGATAATTATGTTAAAAATTTAGAGTCTTAGGTCCTTCTGATAATTGACTCAACTTATCTATACTTTTCATGAAAAATTTACAAATACATAAATTTCATTTATTAGATTTAAATAGGACTTTCCCCCCACAAGTTTTGCAAATTACATAAACTTTAAAAAGATTTTACCCACAGTTGAATTACCTCACTCACAGGATAAGGCTGAGAACATATTTCAGACATTCCTATATCCAGGTTGTTCAGAATTCAGAAATGCTAAAGAGTTTTAAAATCCCCCCTGTAGAATTTAGTGCAACAAGTTAAAAATAAGTAATTGGATTGAGATTATAAATACACAGATTTAAAAGGACATGGCCACAGGAGAATTCTAAAATATTTATAAATTCTACAAAATCTCCTTATATTATATTCAGGAGCAAACATTCAAATGAAAAAAAATAGTCACACGGGAAGGACTACATCCTTGTGTAAATTTTAAAATTAGCATTCATTGGGGCAATCAGGTTAAAGTCAGTCATCCTACAGAAATATGTCTAAGAAATAAAGGGCACTGTCTAATGCATCAGATGACCTGGCATCCAGAAAATGCCTGGATAAAATCCATAGTGACTCATGGTTAAGTCATAGGTCCCTATAGGCAGACTGGATAATATTCAGGCTTTATAACTTACTAGTTTAGGCCAGTTACTTTCAGAGATGCAGTTTCATCACCTGCAAAGTTGGGAGAAATGACAGTGACTACTTTACAGGGTTTCTGTGAGCAATGAATGAGTGACTGAATGTCAGCTGCTTAGAACAGTGCCTCTCAAATCATAAGCTCTAAATATACTAGGTATAATTTTATTTCACTTCACAAATTACTCTTCACAATTTCATAGGTTTTGATTTAAAAGAATTATTTACATATACATAGGCATGTGTGATACATCTGAGAGAAAAATGATGCAGGAGACAACCCATTTTTAGGATGGAATGGGGATTTCACTATAGGAATTTTAGTATCTCTTACATCTCTTACTTCATAGAATACAAATACAAGAGATTCCTGACAGACATTCAATGAGAATAATTAGTGCTACGTAGCTCCAGGACTGCCCCAAGAAAAGATGAAGAAATAAAGAGATTAAGTCAAACAGAGGGATAGCCTTAAGAAGGAAAAGCCTGACCTGTCATCTTGGACCTCAGCCATCCCCACTTAGCTAATATCAGGGAGATTGTTATTCTTCAAGGTCAAGTTATCAAGTCACATGAATTCCAGTTTGACTGCTACCTTTGCTACAAAGTAAATTAAGAGCCAATATTTATTAAGTACTTACTAAGACCCAAGCACTTTACATGTATTAACTGATTTAATCCTAATAAAAATACAAAACAGCAAATGAGGCATGAAGGCATTAAGTAACTTGCTCTAGGAACACAGCTGGTAGGAAGTGGAGCCTGGATTCAGATTAGGCAGTCTGACTGCGGAGACCATGGCCTCTCTTACAGCACAAATTTAGACAGGTTTCTTAAATTCTCTGAATGTCAGTTTTCTCATTAGTTCATACAGACTTGTTGCAGAGATCCACTTAGACAATGGGTTTAATTCATTTATCATGATCAATAGAATTGTGTTGTTTATCATTATTCGTTATGAAGGATTTACTCCACTGTGGTAGATGGTAGAACTCTAAGGTTTGTTGACTCATTGCTCCCAAATGGCAATGGGCCTAAGTGCCCTGTGTTCCAAGCTTCTCTGGAGATTCTAGCATCACTCCTCCCAACAAAGGGCTAAGTTTGAGCCCCTTCTCAGAGATACCAGTTTCAACTACATTTCCTTACTATGGTTCCCCTTTCTCCAACTCAGGGAAAATATTACATCGGAAGGGAACAAAGACACTTGCAGCAGCCTCTATTCTTCCAAATACATTTCCTTTTCATCTGAAACTTGGATTATATAAGTCAGAATCAAGCATCTGGATCATTTAGACTCATTGCTATAAGCAGTTTGCTCTGAATCAAGCAATCATTAGGCTTACCAGCCTTAAAAGAAGTTGATGGAATAAAATATTAGAACATATATCAAGTTTGAGGTTATTAAACACTTTACTATTATGTTTCCTTATTAACTAAGATTTTATACATTTTATTCAACACTGAGCATTGCTAAAATACATCTACATGTCTAAGCATCTAAGTGTTATGCTGAGAACAAGAAAAACAGTAAAGGCATTTCTGTTTGGTCATATGGAGAATACTCAATGAGGGTAGATAGAGGAAGGTGGATTGTATGAACAACTTGATTAATAGACTACTAAAAAGCCTCTTGATGAAAGTGAAAGTGGAGAGTGAAAAAGTTGGCTTAAAGCCCAACACTCAGAAAACGAAGATCATGGCATCCGGTCCCATCACTTCATGGGAAATAGATGGGGAAACAATGGAAACAGTATCAGACTTTATTTTTCTGGGCTCCAAAATCACTACAGATGGTGACTGCAGCCATGAAACTAAAAGACACTTATTCCTTGGAAGGAAAGTTATGACCAACCTAGATAGCATATTCAAAAGCAGAGACATTACTTTGCCAACAAAGGTCCGTGTAGTCAAGGCTATGGTTTTTCCTGTGGTCGTGTATGGATGTGAGAGTTGGACTGTGAAGAAGGCTGAGCGCCGATGAATTGATGCTTTTGAACTGTGGTGTTGGAGAAGACTCTTGAGAGTCCCTTGGACTGCAAGGAGATCCAACCAGTCCATTCTGAAGGAGATCAGCCCTGGGATTTCTTTGGAAGGAATGATGCTAAAGCTGAAACTCCAGTACTTTGGCCACCTCATGCGAAGAGTTGACTCATTGGAAAAGACTCTGATGCTGGGAGGGATTGGGGGCAGGAGGAGAAGGGGACGACAGAGGATGAGATGGCTGGATGGCATCACTGACTCGATGGACGTGAGTCTGAGTGAACTCCGGGAGTTGGTGAGGGACAGGGAGGCCTGGCGTGCTGTGATTCATGGGGTCGCAAAGAGTCAGACACGACTGAGTGACTGATCTGATCTGATCTGATACAGATAAAAGTAGAAGTAATGGAAACAGAAAGAAAAAAAAAAACTTTTGAGAAAAACCTGTGATGGTTTTTTGATGTCTAAGATACTAAATACACAAATAAAACATAAAAACAAAAAACAGTACTCACCTTGCCACTGTCAGCAACAGCTAGACTAACCAGGAGTAAAGAAGAACTGGTGAAGGGTCCCTGTTGTTTACTAAAGCACCACTGGCATCTCTAAGATTGGCTGATGAAAGAGACCTGAAAGGAGCAGAAATACACTTAACCCTGTCAGCTGGCAAGTGGACCTAACTAGAAAAATACATGCAAGTCACTGACTACCTACCAATAACCAGACTGTACATTCCTTTGTAATAAGATGCTAAACATAAGCAGAAAAAGAACAAATCATCTGCATGCTTGCCTTCATCAGATTTATGAAGTGCAAGAGTAGTAATCAGTTTTGACTTCACATTAAGTTTTGGACTAAATATGTTAATCCATTTAACAAATATTCACTGAATTCCTTCACTGAACCAGTCTATTCTTAAAACTGGAAATATTAAACAGACAGATATTTCTGGCCTCATAGGATTGATCTTCTAGAAAAGAGACAATAGGAAAAATAAGTAAGTACAATAGATGTATAATACTGCATTGTGTTAATTGTTGAAACTGAAGAAAATTGAAGCACAGGAGAACAGAAAATACTAGAGTAATGGATGAATATTACCATTTTAAGTAGAATAGACAGGAAAGTTCTTTTGTTATTCAAGTACAGCTGATTTACAATGTTGTTTTAATTTTAGGTGAACACTATTGTGATTCAGTAATTTTTTCAGATTATAATCCATTATAGGTTATTCAAAGATACAAGGTATAATTCCCTGTGCTATACAGCATATCTTTGTTGCTTACCTATTTTATATAGTCTATGGAGGTTTTTTAAATAACTAAATATAGAACTACCATAACACGTGTACACCTGTGGGGGATTCATGTTGCTGTATGGCAAAACCAATACAATATTGTAAAGTAATCAGCCTCTAATTAAAATAAATAAACTTAAATAAAAAAAAAAAAAAGAACTACCATAAGATCCAGCAGTTCCACCCCTTGTTATATATCTAGGAGAAAAACAAAAAACAAAAACACAGTAATTTGAAAAGATATATGCACCTCCATGTTCACAGCACACTATTTACAACTGCCGGGATATAATCTCCCCAAGTGCCCACCAACAGTGACTGAACTAAGAAGATGTAATATTATAAAATGGATATTACTCAGCCCTAAAATAAGAAAGATCTTATATTGAGACTGACTTTTGAAAAGGGGCCTTAAAAATTGTAGGAAGCAAGCCATGAAGATATCTAGAGAAAAACCATTCTGGAAGAGGAGAATGTGAAAATCACTGAGTTAGCACATCAGGAAGGTCTGTGAGACTCAAGTACCATAAGCGAGAGTTGTAGGAATTGAGTTCAGGTAGGTAACCGTGAATCAGAGAGTTAACCAGCTAATAAGTCACTGTAATGACTTTAAATTGTATTCAGAATGAGTAGAACTTCTTTGTAAGATGTGTGCAGATTAAATTATTTGACTTACATTTTAAATGATTTCTTTGTCTGTTGGCTGAAATTGCACTTTAGGGAAGCAAATGTACAAGGGAGACCAGTGAGGAAACCATGAAATTAATCTAAGTGAGAGGAAAATGGTGCTAATAAATGTTGTAAGAAGTGCTCATATTCTGGAGCTATGGTTAATGTAGAGTCAGCAGGATTTGCTGATGGATTGGAGGTGAAGTATGAGTCAAGGCTGATTACAACGCTTCTGGCTCGAACACCTACAAAAGTACAGCTGCCATTTACTGAGATGGGGATGGTCACTTGAGCAATTCTGCATTGTTTTTGTGAAGGAGAGGATAGAGATAAGTAATACAGTTTAGGATATGCCGATCATATGCCTAAACCTAAAATATATTAAAGTTTTCACTTGATTTTTTTATAACTCTGTGATATTCCTGATATTATAAAATCTAGTTTACATGTTTATTTTGTTCACGTCTTTTTTGCCATAGTTATTACACATTCTGTATGGGTGTACTCAGTATATATTCAGTATATAGCTATATATACTCAGTATACAGCTTACTATATATACACAGTAGGTGTTTTATAATAAATCAATTATCCAGATCTCAGTCATAAAAACTCTTCAGTAATTTATCTTTTAGAACAAGATTCAGTCGTATCTAACAGTCAATACAGATTCCAGCCAATTTGATGCCTTGAATACCTATAAAAGTAATACAAAATGTGAAAATAATAATAGTGCTTAGGAACTGATGGGATTCTTTGGTGGCTCAGATGGTAAAGAATCTGCTTGCAATGCAGAGACTCAGGTTAAATCCCTGGGTCAGGCAGATCCCCTGGAGAAGGGAATGGCTACCCACTTCAATATTCTGTCTTGGAGAATTCCATGGACAGAGGAGCCTGGCAGGCTACAGTCCATGGGGTCACAAGGAGTTGGACATGACTGAGCTAGTAATTTGGCAAGGGTGAGCTCCCTTTGGTTCAGCAGATAAAGAATCTGCCTGCAAGGCAGGAGATATAGGAGACACCAGTTTGATCCCTGGGATCTTCCTAAGGAGGAGGAAGAGGAAATAGCAACCCACTCTAGCAATCCTTCCTGAGGAAGAGGAAATAGCAATCCACTCCAGCATTCTTGCCTGAAAAATCCCATGGACAGAGGAGCCTGGCAGGCTATAGTCCAAAGGGTTGCAAAGTCGGACACAATTGAGCAACTAAGCACTTAGGAACTGAAAAGTAATCACCATCAATACAAACTTCAATTGCTCAACTAATCTCTCCTTGTGATACTGCTTCTCTGAGATCATTTCCAGAGTTATAAAACAGGAAGAACACTATACTAACCTCAGAGGGATAGAGTGAGAATTAAATGAAGTAATATCTCAGACAGTAGAGACTGAACTTGGAAGTCAGACAAACCTAAATTTAAAATCCATTACGTCACACCTCTCCAATCTCTGCATCCTCACTTGGTAGAGGAGGATGGCAACATATCTATCTTTCAAAGTTTGTTTGAACTTTTAAAGATAAAGTATGTCAAAGCATATGATACAAAGTAAACATACAAAGCTTAGTAACTATTATTAGGAAGTGAAAGTGATGACTTATAATAAATGTTTAAAATATTTTTTTAATTATAAATATTTCTGATCTGTAAATCAGTTTCAAGTTGTGTGACTGCTTATATCAATTAATTCAGCCTTCATCTCTCAATTTAACACACATAACAATTAGGATGATAATAACCGGTCCTTTTACCTCTCAGAGTTGTTGAAAGAATCAAATGAGGCAATACAAATGAAAGCTCTTTGAAAAGTGGTGTTATTAATAGCTGTGCTAATACTCATAATAATTTAATAGCACAGATAAATCTGGCATTAACTCACAACAATGGGTCATCTTACTGAGGACATTACAATGATCTATTTTCAGGATAGAAAGTTCCAGTGAATTGGCAAGTATATAGAAATAGACTTCTGAAAGGATGCCAAAGCTGGAATATCCTCAGTTCTCTGTGTTTCCAGCTATAGGAAGTAAAACATTCTACCTTGCAAAAATGACTATTACTTTAATACTTGTAAGTTTCTCCATGTTTTGAATATTTGCCAACTTCTTTTCTAGGATGGGCTTTGAGTTATTTCTAAGAGAAGAGGTTATTGTATTTTTAACTATATCAAATGATTATTATTATTATCTTTAAAGAATCAAGTCTAAACTTTAAGATAAAGTGCTTCACTGTTTCAATGGCATACCTTATCATTTACCTTAAGATAACAGAACCTACTTTATTGTGACTTGCTTGATTTAAAGATGCTTTTTTTTTTTTTTTTTTGGACAGTTCAGATCTTAAGAGAATTATAATTTAAAAAAATATTCAAAGCAAACTCAAAAATACAGCATTTAAAAAGTAACAATGCCAGCTGGTTAATGAAGGATACACACACACACACAAAAAAAATTCAAGTATTTTCTGTACCTTGATAGCATACTGGCCAAATTGTATTCAATACATAAAGTATTGAATTTGCTTCAATTTCTTGCCACTTAAAAATTAAACTTTCTTTTATTCAACTTTGTAATTTTATCTGTACTGTGTACACAGAATACATACAGTGTATCATGTACAATGAATTTATTTTATGTAATGTTTCTATGTGTATAATTTATGGAATTCTTAAAATGTTAACATCTTCTGACTTTAATATGCCAAATGTGTAAAAAAAAAATCAAGATTAAAAAGTAGTGTCTTCGTTGAATACATGAATTAGCCAAATTCTCAAACACTTAAATTACTAACCAAAAAGTAATTTTCCAATCATTCTTTTTCCAGTATCAAATATTGTAATCATTCACCAGGGCTACTGTAACAAAATAATAAACTGGGTGGTTTAAACAAAATGTATTTATTTTTCAAAGTTCTGGAGGCTAGAAGGCCAAGATCAAGGTGTCAGTAGGCCTGGTTTCTAGTGAGGACTCACTCTTCAGCTTGCAGATAGCTGCCTTCTTGCTATGTCCTCACATCATCTTGCCTCTGTGCACGGACATACCTGTGTTTATATTCTTCCTTAAAAAAACAGTTATACTAGATAGGGGCCCACCCAAAGACCCCATTTTACCTTAACTACTTTAAAGATCCTATTTCCAAATACACTCGAATTCTGAAATACTGACAGTTAGGACTCCATCATGTTAATGAATATAACAGTTAAAGTAAAGGATCACATCAGATCAGATCAGATCAGATCAGTCGCTCAGTCGTGTCCGACTCTTTGCGACCCCATGAATCACAGCACGCCAGGCCTCCCTGTCCATCACCAACTCCCAGAGTTCACTCAGACTCACGTCCATCAAGTCAGTGATGGCATCCAGCCATCTCATCCTCTGTCGTCCCCTTCTCCTCCTGCCCCCAATCCCTCCCAGCATCAGAGTCTTTTCCAATGAGTCAACTCTTCGCATGAGGTGGCCAAAGTACTGGAGTTTCAGCTTTAGCATCATTCCTTCCAAAGAAATCCCAGGGCTGATCTCCTTCAGAATGGACTGGTTGGATCTCCTTGCAGTCCAAGGGACTCTCAAGAGTCTTCTAAACACCACAGTTCAAAAGCATCAATTCTTCAGCGCTCAGCCTTCTTCACAGTCCAACTCTCACATCCATACCTGACCACAGGAAAAACCATAGCCTTGACTAGACAGACCTTTGTTGGCAAAGTAATGTCTCTGCTTTTGAATATGCTATCTAGGTTGGTCATAACTTTCCTTCCAAGGAGTAAGCGTCTTTTAATTTCATGGCTGCAGTCACCATCTCCAGTGATTGTGGAGCCCAAAAAAATAAAGTCTGACACTGTCTCCACTGTTTCCTCATCTATTTCCCATGAAGTGGTGGGACCAGATGCCATGATCTTCGTTTTCTGAATGTTGGGCTTTAAGCCAACTTCTTCACTCTCCACTTTCACTTTCATCAAGAGGCTTTTTAGTTCCTCTTCACTTTCTGCCATAAGGGTGGTGTCATCTGCATATCTGAAGTTATTTATATTTCTCCCGGCAATCTTGATTCCAGCTTGTGTTTCTTCCAGTCCAGCATTTCTCATGATGTACTCTGCATAGAAGTTAAATAAGCAGGGTGACGATATACAGCCTTGACGTACTCCTTTTCCTATTTGTAACCAGTCTGTTGTTCCATGTCCAGTTCTAACTGTTGCTTCCTGACCTGCATACAAATTTCTCAAGACTCAGGTCAGGTGGTCTGGTATTCCCATCTCTTTCAGAATTTCCCACAATTTATTGTGATTCACACAGTCAAAGGCTTTGGCATAGTCAATAAAGCAGAAATAGATGTTTTTCTGGAACTCTCTTGCTTTTTCCATGATCCAGCAGATGTTGGCAATTTGATCTCTGGTTCCTCTGCCTTTTCTAAAACCAGCTTGAACATCAGGAAGTTCATGGTTCACATATTGCTGAAGACTGGCTTGGAGAATTTTGAGCATTACTTTACTAGCGTGTGAGATGAGTGCAATTGTGCGGTAGTTTGAGCATTCTTTGGCTCACATAGTAACTTAGTTTTGGATAACTTTTGGAAAAATTGAATAAGTTTTAAGTATAACCCTCTTCCCCCAAATGTTGAACAGTTAAAAATGTTCAATGGTTTTATAAAAATATCACCAGGAAAATCTTTTAGGAATAAAATTTCTACAAAAGGTCAAAAGCAGGAACTCCTAAGATTAAATGTAGAAGGTGGGGACAAGGAAAAGTCACACATAAAACAGTAACTGGTTTAAGTACATGCAATAAAAATTTTGTTATGCAAAACATTTGAGAAGCAAATGAGTAGACAATGTTGGCTATAATGGACCATTATCTGTTACAAAAGATTAGACAGATGATAAAAATCCTTATCTTCAGAGCTTAAAGAAGTAATGATAGGAATGGATAGAGAAAAATAAAATAAAAAGACAACCTACAGAATAGGAGAAAATATTTGCAAATGATGTGACCAACAAGGGATTAATCTCCAAAATATATAAACAGTTTATACAACTCAATATCAAAACAAACAAACAACACAATCAAAAAATGGGCACAAGGTCTAAATAGACTTTTCTCTAAAGAAGACATATAGATGGCAAAGAAGCACATAAAAAATTGCTTCACATTGCTAATTTTGGGAGAAAAGCAAATCAAAACTTCAAAGAGAGTAGTTTTTATCAATCAGAATGGCCATCATCAAGAAGTCTACAAATAATAAATGGTGGAGGAGTGTGGAGAAAAAGGAATCCTCCTACACTGTTGTTGGGAATGTAAACTGGGACCTACTATGGTGAACATCATGAAGGTTCTTTAGAATACTGAAAGTAGAGCTACCATATGATCCTACAATCCCACTCTTGGGCATTTATCTGGAGAAAACCATAAGTCAAAAAGATACATTCACCACAGTGTTCAGTGCAGTACTATTTACAAAAGTCAATACATGGAAGCAACCTAAATGTCTAAGACATATGAATGGATAAAGAAGATGTGGTATACACAGACGATGGAATATTACTCAGTCATAAAAAGAACGAAATGATGCCATTTGCAGCAGCATGGATGGACCTACAGATCACCATACAAAGTTAAGTGAGTCACACAGAGAAAGATAAATATCATATGATATAGGTTATATATGAAATCTAAAAAAAAATAATACAAACGAACTTATATACAAAACAAAAAGGCTCACAGACATAGAAAATAAACTTTTGTTACCAAAGGGGAAAGTGGGGGAGGGATAATTAAGAGTTTGGAATTAACAAATATACTCTAATATATATAAAAGAGATAACCAACAAGGACCTATTGTGTAGCAGAGGAAACTGTAACCTGTAAGGGAAAAGACTCTGAAAATTATATATATATATATATATATATATATATATATATATATATCTGAATGACTCTGCTATATACCTGAAACAAATAAAACATTGTAAATAAACTATCCTTCAATAAAAACCTTTTATTTAAAAAATGAGAGAGATGTAAAAAACATTTAACAAACATGTAAAGCAAAGGAGAAAATAAAATGTGAAAGTGTGTTAGTCGCTCAGTCATGTACGACTCTGCGATCCCATGTACTGTAGCCATAGAATTGTCCAGGCAAGAATACTGGAGTGGGTTGCCATTCCCTTTTTGAGGGGATCTTCCTGACCCAGGGATCCAAACCAGGTCCCCCGCATTGCAGGCAGATTCTTTACCCGCTGAGCCATCAGGGAAGCAAAGCAAAGTAGTTCAGTTCAGTTCAGTACCAGTCATGTCCAACTATTTGCGACCCCATGAACCGCGCACGCCAGGCCTCCCTGTCCATCACCAACTCCCAGAGTTCACTCAGACTCACGTCCATCAAGTCAGTGATGGCATCCAACCATCTCATCCTCTGTCGTCCCCTTCTCCTCCTGCCCCCAATCCCTCCCAGCATCAGGGTCTTTTCAAATGAGTCAACTCTTCACATCAGGTGGCCAAAGTACTGGAGTTTCAGTTTCAACATCAGTCCTTCCAATGAACACCCAGGACTGATCTCCTTTAGGATAGACTGGTTGGATCTCCTTGCAGTCCAAGGGACTCTCAAGAGTCTTCTCCAACACCACAGTTCAAAAGCATCAATTCTTCCATGCTCAGCTTTCTTTATAGCCCAACTCTCACATCCATACATGACTACTGGAAAAACCATAGCCTTGACTAGATGGATCTTTGTTGGCAAAGTAATGTCTCTGCTTTTAATATGCTGTCTAGGCTGGTCAAAACTTTCCTTCCAAGGAGTAAATGTCTTTTAATTTCATGGCTGCAATCACCATCTGTAGTAATTTCAGAGCTCCCAAAAATTAAGTCAGCCACTGTTTCCACTGTTTCCCCATCTATTTGCCATGAAGTGATGGGACCAGATGCCATGATCTTTGTTTTCTGAATGTTGAGCTTTAAGCCAACTCTTTCGCTCTCTTCTTTCACTTTCATCAAGAGGCTCTTTAGTTCTTCTTCATTTTCTACCATAAGGGTGGTGTCATCTGCATATCTGAGGTTCTTGATATTTCTCCCGACAATCTTGATTCCAGCTTGTGTTTCTTCCAGCCCAGCATTTCTCATGATGTATTCTGCATATAACTTAAATAAGCAGGGTGACAATATACAGCCAACTAGAATAACATTCAATTATGACTTATAATCAAAGATAGATGTATATGTGCTTATAAAATCCTTGCAAATGGCTAGAATCCATTGATAATAGGGGTAAAGAAACTGCATGAGTTAAATCCACTCCAACTTAGTGTCTGAAGCCACAGAACTCTTGGTAACTTTCCTTCAAGAATTCTGCTTCCTGAAGGTGGAAACAACAAGGAGTTGGGACTGTTTTGCACAGATTGGTCATAGCATTGTAATGAGTAACAGAACAACAGTCTAGCCCATGCAGGACACCTCTGTGAGAAGGGTTCAGGGTGGGGAACAGCAAACTAGAAGGATACTTTCCAATGCACAACCAGCCCAAGACCCTGGTTCCTTCATATAAATAACAGTGAACGCTGATCACTTCTGCTTGCTTGTTTGTTGGAATGCCTGCCCATGTGTGAAGTGGGAAGCTCCACTCCAAGAAAATGCATAGGCACACTCCTTGCTACTCATGGGGCAAACAACCAGCTTAAAAATAATGGCTTCAGAGAAGTGCTGGCATTACCTAAGAGCTGGTTAGAAATGCAAATTGATAGGCCCAGTGTACTGAATCAGAATCAGTGCAGAAGGGGTCTTAGAAATTGTGTTTTAGCAAGTTCTCAAAGTTATTTTTACACACAAAGTTTGAGAACAAATGATGCAAAAGAAACCCAAAGTTGAGACTCTGCATTTCTGTCCCCCTGTGCTTGAGGGCCCAACTCTGATCTTAAAGTCAAAACAGTTAGTATCAATACTATCAAAATGGTAGAAACTGAGAAAATAAAAACAAAAATAAATCCACCAGCTATCAGCCATTTATCCACCTCTCACATCAGGACATGATCAGTCTTTTATAAATTTGCTTAGTTTTGAGTGAGCAAAGATCCTATGCCATTGAACAATAACAAAAAATAAATCATTTATTTAGTAGATGGCACCATGAACTCATGTTTGCATCAAAATAATCAAACCACTATCCATCAAGGCACAGGAGGAAAAAAAAAATGCAGAGATTTAAGTACATTCGCTTCTCTTGAACTTCAGTATCAGGATTATTCTCATGATCCATAGAATAGTTATGCAACAGGATGTTGGGACCTGATGCATGGACCTCAAGTTGTTTCATCTTCTCTGATGGATAAGAAAAATTCTTGCTATTTCAAACTGTTGCTTCATGGGGGTGGGGTGGGTGGGAGTGATGCTGGCAATATCATTTCTTAGGCTGGAAGCTCTGAAACAAGGATCTGGAAATAGTGGCATAACCAAGCAGAGGCTGGGGTATGGGTGGTGACAGGCCTGAATATATCACATCTCGGCCTACTTTCCCAAAGTCCTAATTGTACTCTGCTCACAAAAGGATGCCCAGGGTCTACAGGCAGCATACTCGAGTTAGGAAACTGCAAAAAGTTTAGGGAAGATGTATGACCAGATATTTCCCCGTGGCTCTCTCCACATGCACATTTTACAAAATCCTCACCCCTAGCACAATGTGCCCTGTGCCTTGACATCAGGCTCAGGAGTACATGCTTCAAAAGATGTTGTACCTCCGGCCATCTGAAGAGGGTGGTGATTTCCACTAAGTTGCTGGCATTAACTGTGTCCACCGTCAGCACGGCCTAGCTCATCCACTCCATTTTCGGAACTACTGCTCTCTCTGATTTAGAGAGAGTCAGCCAGCCAGTCATGTCTCCAGGTAAAACAGCACTGGGTTTCTAGACACCGTCCTTCCACACCCCTGGGCCTCCGCAGCATCTGCAACCATAGTCTATGCTCTGACCGACAGCCTGAGAGAGGGCTGAGCAGCTCTCGCGGGACTTAAGGAAACAGGTAGCTCTGGACCTTTAAGGTTTCCGGCTGCCTCCGCCCCTCTCCCAATCTCTTATGGTCAAATGAGTTTTTACATCTAGACACTTTGAGTGTATGAGTTTAAAACGTCAATGCTCTTGCTTTTTTGTGGTCCACAACAACAGATTGAAGGCTGAAAGGAACCACATAAGCTTCCTTTGTTGTTGTTGCTGCAGTTTAGTCACTAAATCCTGTCTCTTTTGCTACCCCGTGGACTGCAGCCCACCAGGCTCCTCTGTCCATGGGATTTCCCAGGCAGGAATATTGGAATGGGTTGTCATTTCCTCCTCCAGGGGATCTTCCAGATCCAGGGATCGAATCTGCGTTTCCTGCTTGGCAGGTGGATTCTTTACCACGGAGCCACCAGGGAAGCCCTACATAGGCTTTCACCCTTCAGTTGTTACATGCTGTCAGCATTACATCCTGTCACTTGATCCCTGCTTCAGCCTATTCTCACCCATGAGTGATTTCTGGCATCACATCATTATTAGAAGTGATACCTACAGTGGTACAGGTGGCTGGAATATCACTCCAAAGTAGTGAGCTAACTCAATTCTATCAAAACAATATTCTTAAAACTGGGTAGTCAGAGATGGAGAATTGACCAGGTTAAATCCTGAACCTGTGACTCAGTCCAGTTTAATAATTATTTTTGGATGGCAGACACTGCCATCCAACAAGCAATACTGAGATAGCAATGTTGTTACCAAATGGATTAGAAAATAGTCATTATTCTCAATTATGCACCCAGTATATTTGGAGGAGTCTGACATTTAAATAGACAATTTCAAAAATAGTGGAGGTGGCCCAGACTATAAAGAATCTGCCTGCAATGTGGGAGACCTGGGTTCCATCCCTGGCTTGGGAAGATCCCCTGGAGAAGGAAATGGCAACCCACACCAGCATTCTTGCCTAAAGAATTCCATGGACAGAGGATCCTTCCAGACTACAATCCATGGGGTTGCAAAGAGTCAGACACGACTGAGTGACTAACATTAGTTCACTAAATTGTAAGAAGTTGGGTATAGCATCCTGTGGTGGGAGCAAGTGGTGAAAACCCAATTCAGACAAAAGCATCAAGAATGACTTCACAATGATGTATCAGTGGGGCAGACATGAAGGATAACTGCTGCTAAGTCGCTTCAGTCATGTCCAACTCTGTGCGACCCCATAGATGGCAGCCCACCAGGCTCTGCTGTCCCTGGGATTCTCCAGGCAAGAACACTGGAGTGGGTTGCCATTTCCTTCTCCAGTGCATGAAAGTGAAAAGTGAAAGTGAAGTAGCTCAGTCCTGTCCAACTCTTAGTGACCCCATGGACTGCAGCCTACCAGGCTCCTCTGCCCATGGGATTTTCCAGGCAAGAGTACTGGAGTGGGTTGCCATTGGCTACTAAATGTTAATTCATTATGATATGTAATAAGCAATTTATTTAGTTGTATAAATCTCAATTTTTTTCTGAAAAGAAATAATATTGGTACTGTACAGCTTTTTACTTGAAAAATATTGACAAAATAATTAAAATTCTTTAGGAGGGTATCACTGTAAATATTTAGTTTTATATATTTGATTTTCAGTTTTTTGCCTCTAGTATTAATTAACTCAATATACAAGGAATGTATCTGGATATATATTCACAGTAAGTCCTGTAAGAAATGTCTAGATATATTAATGCTTTGATTTTCCTTAGTCCTTTTTTTTAATATTTATTCATCCAATTCATTTCTTCTCCTGAAGCATTTGAATCATTTTATTCAGCTGCTAGATTTTCAGATGATCTCCAATTTTAATGGTGACAGAGGCAGTGCTTTCTATTGCTACTTAATGGTCTTGGGGCATCAGTATTTTTGACAGTTAAGTAATGGGTATTGATCTCCCTTTTTTGTAAGGTTTTTACGACTGAAGACTGAACTTGTAACCTCTGGATGCCAATAGTTACTACATGATGATACTGACATCATCTTCACCTGAGCACTCCAAATGTCAGTGTCAGTTATCAATGAAAACCAATGTTAGCTGGAAAGTGGCAGTTAGGTTTTTATAGCCTCTCTTATAAATAGCAAAAGTAAATAGTGCCAAACATCCCATTCATGAGCTAGGATTATATAAAGTTCATGTGTTTTATTTCAGGCCAGGATTTAAATATCTTCTTCTGATTGGCAATAGTAATACTCCTTTTCCAAAAAAGTGAAATTGTTCTTTAAAATTCTTGGCTTCTTGTCAAGGGAGTTTAAGTCCCAAATTATTTAATGCAGAATTAGTAACCCCAAACTTTGCTAACCCAGCTTCCTCTTAACCTTTCAATTAAAGTGTCTGAAGTGGAAAATCAATAGCTACAGTTACATAATATGTAGTCTTTCATGAGAGGGAGGATGGTGCAATTATGACTAAACCAGATATAAAATTATTTCTTTATATCCTTACTAAAGTTAGAAAGCTAAACTTGGAATACTGTTTTATAAATTGCATTGCTCCTGAAACACTTTCAAGACTTTAAAATCAGAAGGTCTTCCCAGTAATTAATCTTTATTTTTTTTTTTATTTTTTTTATTTTTTATGTTTTATTTTTTATTTTTTTATTCTTTTTAATTTCAGGTATACACGTGCTCCCCATCCTGAACCCTCCTCCCTCCCCCCTCCCCATACCATCCCCCTGGGCCGTCCCAGCGCACCAGCCCTAAATTAATCTTTAGATTGGCATTATAATGTGTTAAGAGGGAGACGGTAGCACTTCCAGTGGAAACTTGGCTTTGAAATTTCAAACTTTTTCATAGTTAGTGATAGAAGAAACCCTAAATAAAATAAATGAAAGTGAAATTTTACTCCGTGGCTCCTTTACTTTTAGTTTCAGTTCCTTCCCTGTGTTTTTGGTATGCTAGGACTGGATTCCACTATCTCAAAGCTATTGCTCTCAGCTTCCAACTAACACCTTTTAGAGTTTAATCTACACTGACTTTCTAAAAGGTACTTGCATTTTAGCAGATCTTGAAGATATAATAAATATTTAATGAAGGAAATTCAGATTATTATGGAGGGTAGCAGGTAAGAGACTATGAGTAGAAGATAGCATCTGGGTTTTCTTTAAATTGCACCTCACCAAAAGACACGAGTTTTGATGTACCTCAATTGTATAGTCATTTCTTTTTCACAGTAAGCATTCCCATGGCTTTCTCAGCTTCTGCCCTAAATTCCGTTAGCCAACAGATTCATCTCTACTGCACTGCTTCAGTAAATAAGAGCATACACCATGAAATCTGATAGATGTGAACTGAAACGTTAAATATTCCATTAAGAATCTCTGACTTTGGGCATTTTGTTTTACATCTATAAACTTCAACTTGTTCATCTTTGATGTAAAGATAAATTATAAAGCTTACTTTATAGGGGTGCTGTAAAGAATAAATGAATATTATCCAGGGCTCAACATGCTGAAGAGCCTCTGTGAAGCCATGTTGAATGCTGCTCAATCTGCTTACACAAGGGATGGAGGGAGGAGTATTTATCTTCTGGCTTAGGTTTCCCATTAGTTAAGATTTGCAGTGTTAAACACCATGCACTTCCAGATTTGCATATATGTAAATCCAAATGACACAGTGGGTTCCCATAGGCATCCTATAGGAATATAGAAGTGTAAAGGCAGGAAAACCATAAAAGTCATGTGATGCAGCCTAGAAAGCATGCTGTCAGGTTATAAGTGCACAGTCCATTGCCAGAGCAATAACTGGGTCAAGAGAATATCAAGCAGAACCAAGAGATGTTCAATAAAATCCCTTTCTCTTCTGACTGAGAAACTGCCATGCCTCATCTCCAAGCTTCATTACTTGTGATGTTTTTAATATTAATAATATGCACTCAATATGAAAATAACAATACAACCAGAAGTTTTAAATAAAACATCTTTTGAAATTATCTGGTTAAGTAAGATTAGAAATTCAAAATATGGGAGAGAGTTCAAGGAAGTAACTTGAAATCACACAATTTCGGGTAGTGTGAAGACTCAAATAAACCTCTAGACTCAAAATCTTCCCTCTGCAATTCACAGACTGCTGCTTTTGTCTTGGCTTCTTAATCTGATTTAGTTTGGACTGCTTAAGAAATTGGGCAATTATAGTCTTCCTTTCTTTTTTTACATTAGATCCTCAAAACAGTAACTGTGCCTATATCTCATCACTCACTGCCATTTTACAGTAAGTGCTCAATTAGTATTTGGTGCCCACTTGACAACCTCAGAGGACTAGTGTGAGGTTAAAATTGGGTAACAAGTGTAAAACCCCAGAGCATGTTAATTTCAATTCTTTTCCTTTCGTTGTACTATAGTTAAGTAGGTAGACATGTCAGGAAAGTCCTTAAAATAAATCTTTTTTTTTTCCCCTACCAATGGCTAGTAATACATCCACATAATTCCAGTCATTTAATCTGTCTTACCACAGAGCCTGAATTTGCCACAAGGTCTCAACTCATACTTCGAAATTTGAGTACTGGTCCTCTGGTATTGGTTCTTTTGAATATCTTTCTCTCCATTTAAATTAAAAATCCCATCCTAATATATTTCTACCCTTTCCTTCTATAATGTATTCTATTTCTATTTATCAGATATAACTTTATATAGAAGTCGCTTAGTCATGTCCGACTCTTTGCAACCCCATGGACTGTAGCCTACCAGGCTTCTCTTTCCATGGGACTTTCCCGGCAAGGGTATTGGAGTGGGTGGCCATTTCCTTCTCCATACTGTATATACTGTATATAACTTTATATACTGTAACTTTATATACACACATAACTTTAGGTTGCAGGAGATTATGCCTTTGCCCTGCCAGATATCTGCTTCTCTTTTGTTCAAAGAATATCCACTGAGTTCCTGAGTAAATTATTGACTAGATTTATAATGTCTCTACTCACAGGGCAGCTATGCATGAAATAATAACAAAACTCATAAAATATTACCATTCTGAGTTGTTATGTTATTGTGCTGGTTTCCTTTCAAATATTTTAGCACCACAAAGTCAATAATTCGATAGTGTGAACATCCTTTCTGGATTGTGCCTGAAAAAAAATTGCTCACTAGAATTCTAAATTTCCCCGATGCGTCAGTGAATCTTTGTTTTGACAAATTGTTCCATATCAGAAGCTTTAAATATATCAGTTATATAATTTGCAAATAGGAGTGATTTCTATCAGAGATTTAGACACAACTTTGCTTCTTCATCAAAAAGAATTCTAAAGTACTAATTTTGCATTGTGCTATTTTAGGGTATGTACAAAGAGAATTATTTAAATATGGTTCCAAACCCTCAGGACTGTACAATCTCAGAAAACACTGGCAAGAAAAAATATAAAAAGACATGGAAAATGCTAACCAACCACAGAACAAAGGCAAGAAAGTGACAGAGTTGACCGTGATTTTAAGTTCAGTTCATGTATATACGTTTTGTAACTTATGTTGTTGATAAAATTTTTAAGGACAAAATTCTGAAATTTATTATGTTTCCAGTTCATTCAAAATGTATTTTTACATTATTGGTACTCAATAAACTATAGAGAGGAAACCTCTTTGGGACAAGGGATAAGAAAAAAAAAAAAAATGTTATGCAACAAGACACGGACATGGTTTTCCTCCAAAAACGCTATTCTCTCATGATGCAAAGAATCTCATTGGATGATTCTGTATTTTACCTTGACATCAGGTATGTCTTTAAAGACATACATCTAACTTAAAGGACCGTAATATTTTCCAAGCTAATATATACATATGTATCATTTTTATTACAAATCTTTTAAAGCCCCAAAGCACCTTTAGAAAGAGGACCTATCTTTAGAAAAAGGACCTATCAACCTACACACAAAATAATGTACCAATACTTGAATTTAAAAGCTCATCACTTGGTGCAGCCATTATGGAGAATAGTCTAAAAACTTCTTAAAAAACTAAAAACAGTTACTATATGATCCAGAAATTTCACTAGTGGGCATATATCCAGAAATGAAGAAAGCTCTTATTTGAAAAGATAAATGCACCCCAATGTTCATAGCAGCACTATTTACAATAGCCAGGACATGGAAGAAACCTAAACGTCCATCAACAGAGAAATGGGTAAAGAAGATTTGGTACACACACACACACACACACACACACACACACACACATAATTGAATATTGCTCAGCTATTAGAAAGAAAGAAATAATGCCATTTGCAGCAAAATGGATGGACTTAATGAGTACCATATGAAGTGAAATAAGTGAGACAGAAAAAGATAGCTGAATGGAGGCAGAAAATTCACAGCAATAGCTGAAGAAAAAAGTAGGCAGGGCAGAAATAAAACACAAAAATTGCCTGATACATTCCTATATTATTTTCCAGTGGCTGTTGTAACAAATTACCACAAACTTGGTGGATCAAAATAACACAAATGTATTCTCTCACAGTTCTAGAAGCCAAAAGTCTGAAATCAAGGCATCAATAATCCTCTGAAACCTCTAGAGGAAACAATTTCTTGACTCTTCCAGTTTCTAGTGGCTCAAGGCAGTTCTTGACTTCTTGCTACATCATTCAGATCTCTGCTTCTGTAGTCACATTGCCTCCTCTTCTATGTTTCCTTTGATATGTCTCTTATTAGGACACTTGTCGTTGGATTTAAGACCCAGCTGGATAATCCACGATGATCTCATCTAAGATCTTTAGTTATATCTGCAAATATCCTTTTTCCAAATAAGGCAGTATTAACAGCTTCTGGGATTTAGGGTGTGAACATATCTGTTGGGGTTATTCATTCAACTCACTGCAATCTCTTCCATTCTGGGCTGCTGTTCTGTCATGCCTTGTTGTGTCAGCCAAAAACTCTCCTACAGATACCTAAGACACATTCGTGTGTGCAGAATTACCCCACTGAGAACTACCTGGGCTGGATAGTTTTTCTGTCTATAACTTCTTCCAACAAAAGGTAGAAACTATTCAAGAACACTGAGCATGTATCATTACTGTCTCCCACGATTTCCTGATTTAGACTGGACAGCATTTCATAATATCTGCCCTGACTGTTTTAGCTACACCTGTTTTTTCTGGTACTAATACACAGCACAATCAAGACTACGAAGGGCACTGAACAAGGATTGGATTTTGCCTACTGAGTCCTGGTCAAAAGAATTTTTTTTGCATCTATAAAATGAGGATTAAATATTTTCTCTCATAGGCATGCACAATGATTAAATTATACAGACAAATCCATTTTAACATGTAGAAGGCAATGTAAAAACAAGTGGATGCAGTGTTTGATTTTGAATCATATCTCCGTATTTGGTGGGGAAAGCAAATTCTAAGTAGACCAGTTTGCAAATATTAAGTATTATATCTCCATCTGAGTTCAGTTCAGTCACTCAGTCATGTCTGACTCTTTGCAACCCTATGGACTGCAGCATGCCAGGCTTCCCTGTCCATCACCAACTCCCAGAGCTTGCTCAAACTCATGTCCATCGAGTCGGTGATGCCATCCAACCATCTCATCCTCTGTAGTCCCCTTCTCCTCCCGCCCTCAATCTTTTCCAGCATCAGGGTCTTCTCCAATGAGTTAGTTCTTCACAGCAGGTGGCCAAAGTATTGGAGTTCCAGCTTCAGCATCAGTCCTTCCAATGAATATTCAGGACTGATTTCCTTTAGGATTGACTGGTTTGATCTCCTTGCAGTCCAAGGAACTCTCTAGAGTCTTCTCCAACACCACAGTTCAAAAGCATCAATTCTTTGGTGCTCAGCTTTCTTTATGGGCCAACTCTCACGTCCATATGTGACTACTAGAAAAACCATAGCTTTGACTAGACAGACCTTTTTTGCCAAAGTAAAGTCTCTGCTTTTTAATATGCTTTCTAGGTTGGGAATAGCTTTTCTTCCAAGGAGCAAGTATCTTAATTTCATGGCTGTAAATATCTCCATCTAAGGTTTCACAATTAATATATTCTGGGACTGCATATAGATAAAGCAATAATATGCAAGTGCCAGTTTTACAGGAATGTAGAAAATTTCATTAGCAAGGACAAAAATTATAATTGCTTGATACAGTTTCTCAGTGTTTCCTAAGAAAATGGAACTTTCAAAAGATCCCAAGGATCCTCTTCTTTTTAGAAAAATAAACTTCTGAATTTAAAATAGGAAACCACAAAATGTCCCAGATTTAACTGGGACTTCTGTCCCCTTTCATTAAAGTTTGCCTTAGGGCAGACAATGGTACTAGTTCCAAAAAGGCTTTGACAAACACTGTAGTAATATAAATGATATGTAACATAAGAAAAACTTTTAAATGAGTATTTAGAAATGTGTTATTTGGAACCCATCTGGAGAATGCTCCCCCTACACCACCACCTCGCCTTTGCTCTTACTACTGGGTGGACTGGGTCACTTCTGCAATTCCACTTGTTAAAACTACAGGAACTACTATCAAAGTCAGAGTGACTTGGGTTACTTCCTTCTATAGTCTGCACAGGTGAGGTCAAGCAGTCAACAGGAGTAAGGCAAATTCTGAAACCAGAATTTCTCTATTTGCATTTAATACCATCCAATCAGAGAATGGCATTTGTTATCACAATGATTTTTCATCTAGGAGATATAGAAACAGTTCTAATAATTAATGTGTGATTGGTACATGTGTTTGTGAACAGAAGTATTTTAACTATATTACATGTATAATGAGGGCACTAAAATAGATTATCACTAAGATGATCTACTTGGTAATATAAGATATGAGATATAAAATATGAGAACACTTATTAAGCAATGCGAAGTTGGAAATACTGAAACCTATCATTTATATTCGGATATCTGAATTTTCTCATGACTGATAGGCTTTTCATTAAAATCAGGTCTGTGTCATTTATGTATGTATGTTTGTTTCAATTCATTTAGCAATTATATAAGAAATAAGATGCATTTTATAGGTGTACTAAACACAAAAGTTTAAGAGGAACTGTGGTTATAAAAGTCATTTCTCTAAGAGAGCCCAGACATGTTTTCTGCAGAGTAAATTTAGCAGTCAAGGAAACACCTCCAATTTACGGGGGAGAAGAGAGTTATTCTTCCTCTGACTCCTCAAAGAGAAAGTGAAAGTGACACTCAGTCCTTTCCTGCTTTTGGGGACCCCATGGCTCCTCTCTCCATGGAATTCTCCAGGCAAGAATAGTGGAGTAGGTTGCCATTCCTCAAGGAGAAGCTGTTCTAAATCCAGCTCTATTCCCACTCTACTTAGAAAGTGAAAGAGATATGGAAGTATGAGTTTTCCCTTGGTTCTTACTGATTACAACTGATTTAACCAATTCAGAAGCAGAGATATTAAGAAGAAGTGGCAAGAATATGCAGAACTATCCAAAAAAGGTCTTAATGACCCAGATAACCATGAAAGTGTGATCACTCACCTAGAGCCAGACATCCTGGAATGAGAAGCCAAGTGGGTCTTAGGAAGCATCACTACAAACAAAGCAAGTGGAGGTGATGGAATTCCAGCTGAGCTATTTCAAATCCTAAAAAATAATGCTATGAAAGAGCCAGCAAATTGGCTCAAAATGCCAGCAAATTTGGAAAACTCAGCAGTGGCCACAGGACTGAAAAAGATCAGTTTTCATTCCAATCTCAGAGAATGGCAATGCCAAAGAATATTCAAAATACCACACAATTGCACTCATCTCACACACTAGCAAAGTAATGCTCAAAATTCTCCAAGCCAGGCTTCAACAGTATGGGAACTGTGAACTTCCAGATGTCTGAGCTGGATGTAGAAAAGGCAGAGGAACCAGAGATAATATTGTCAACATCCGTTGGATCATAGAAAAAGCAAGAGTCCAAAAAAACATCTATTTCTGCTTTACTGACTATGCCAAAGCCTTTGACAGTATGGATCACAACAAACTGGAAAATTCTTAAAGAGGTGGGAATACCAGATCACCTGACCTGCCTCCTGAGAAATCTGGATACAGGTCAAGAAGAAACAGTTAGAACTGGACATGGAACAAGAGACTGGTTCCAAAGTGGGAAAGGAGTATTTCAAGGCTGTATATTGTCACCCGGTTTATTTAACTTATATGCAGAGTACATCATGCGAAATGACTTGCCGGATGAAGCACAAGCTGGAATCAAGATTGCTAGGAAAAATATCAATAACCTCAGATACACAGATGACACCACTGTTATGGCAGAAAGCAAAGAAGAACTAAAAAGCCTCTTGATGAAAGTGAAGGAGGAGCGTGAAAAAGTTGGCTTAAAGCTCAACGTTCAAAAAACAAAGTTACGGCATGCGGTCCCATCGCTTCATAGCAAATAGGGAAACAGTGCAAACAGTGACAGACTTTATTTTCCTGGGCTCCAAAATCACTACAGATGGTGATTGCAGCCATGAAATTAAAAGACGC
Source organism: Bos javanicus (assembly GCF_032452875.1). Lineage (NCBI taxonomy): Eukaryota > Metazoa > Chordata > Mammalia > Artiodactyla > Bovidae > Bos > Bos javanicus. The sequence continues at coordinate 41,726,361 of NC_083870.1, forward strand.
TTGCTCCTTGGAAGAAAATCTATGACCAACCTAGACGGCATATTAAAAAACAGAGACATTACTTTGCCAACAAAGGTCCGTCTAATCAAAGCTATGGTTTTTCCAGTAGTCACATATGGACATGAGATTTGGACAATAAGAAAGCTGAGTGCGGGTGAATTGATGCTTTTGAACTGTGGTGTTACAGAAAACTCTTGAGAGTACCTTAGACTGCAAGGAAATCCAACCAGTCCATCCTAAAGGAAATCAGTCCTGAATATTCATTGGAAGGACTGATGCTGAAACCGAAATTCCAATACTTTGGCCATCTGTGAAGAACTAACTCATTGGGAAAGACCCTGATGCTGGAAAAGATTGAAGGCAGGAGGAGAAAGGGACAACAGAGGATGAGATAGTTGGATGGCATCACCAACTCAATGGACATGAGTTTGAGTAAGCTCTGGGAATTGGTGATGGACAGGTAAGCCTGGTGTGCTGCAGTCCATGGGGTTGCAAAGAGTCAGACATGACTGAGCGACTGAGTTGAACTGAACTGAAAAGGAAAAGAAGCCCATAAAAAGTTAATATAATGAGAATAGATCATACCCTGGTTGTAATGCTGAGAACTATGTTCTTCTGCTCCTAATAAGAGGCAGATTATTTTTGGCTTTGAATTATTCATTAAATCTTAAAGATAACCTTTAGCCAATTGTTGAGTATTCTTTTTTTTTTCTTTTGAGTATTCTAACATATACTGACTGCTACCAGTAACTATCTTCAAAACACTGACTGCAGCTGTGATTTTAAGCAATAAAAGCCAATTACAATTCTCAAAGCCAGTGATCACCGTTTTCATAGTACCTTCTCCTTGTGATATAGTCAGTCACATCTCCAGAGGTTTTATTTACTCCCTAGAAACAGGCTATTAGCTTGATGATCACTCCCCACTGAGAAATTTACCACTTTTTTGTTTCTGCAAGGGAGCCCTTACAGAGCAAATTGTAGTCTTCCCCCAAGAAGTTAATAGATCTAAAATAAAATAACTCTTTTAGCAATACAACACCTGCAGGTGTTAACAATTTCTTACACCCAATCTGGTTACATTTGGCCTGAGTCCATCATTGCATTTTATTTCAAGTGATATTCTTATTTAATGGCTGCTTTTAATGAGATTTTGATATTCCAGGAAGATTAGCTGGAATCATTTGCAGTCCATCATGATCCAGTGAATGTTTGGCTACCTTCGGCTTACTCTCAACTTTTAAAAACTGGGGGAGGTTTTGCTCCTTGGTTGCATTTGAGTGTTGGAATATGGAAGGAGACTTGCACCATGAATGGAAGAATGTGCATAGACAGGAATAGTAGCTGAATGAAGCCTTACTCATGAAAAATAAAAACTCTCAAATATGCAAAACATATGATGTGATGCATGCTGCTAAGTCTCACTCTGTGAGACCCCATAGACGGCAGCCCACCAGGCTCCCCCATCCCTGGGATTCTCCAGGCAAGAACACTGGAGTGGGTTGCCATTTCCTTCTCCAATGAGTGAAAGTGAAAAGTGACAGTGAAGTCGCTCAGTCGTGTCCAACTCTTAGCGACCCCATAGACGGCCGTCTACCAGGCTCCTCCGTCCATGGGATTTTCCAGCAAGAGTACTGGAGTGGGGTGCCACTGCCTTCTCCAATGTGATGCATGAACACTCATCAAAGCCCTTGTTGCCACAAACTGGTATCAAAACTTTCTTTTGGAAATCATTGGAAAGATTCCTTTTATCTTATCATAGCACAAGAATTGTTAACAAATACCTCCTCAGACTTCGTCATTTTTTGCATTATTTTTTGTCTAAAAACTACAAGTGTCTTGTCCACCCACTGACAGTGAGTTGTTCCAGACATTGGCTTGATGCTGGTAGTAGTGGTGGTTGGAGAGATTGAGGAGAGCAGAGTTAAACAGGAGGGAGAATTGATATCAGCAGCTTTACTTTTCCTAGATGGCTGATTTCTATGACAGTAAGTTATTTTCAGGAATAAGAAGAAAGTTACTGCCTTGACCTGTTTGCCATGAAGTTTCAATTTTCCAAAAAGGAAATTTCTTTGAAAAATAGTCACTTGTCACCACTGAATTGCTTTGCTGGCCACTACCTTTTAGCAATTCTGTTCACAGCTTAGTGTAATACAGTTTTGCATATATCAACCATTTATTCAAGTACTAAAAGAGATTTAACTTTCCTCCACATATGAAAGGATGAACAATATATTCCAAGTTAGTTAAAAATTAGAAATTGAAAATTCATTCTCATCTCCTCTTTCTAGAGAATTGTGGACTACCTGATAGGCTAGGACTTGTAGCCAGCAGCCACATCTTTAGAAATGAAGACTGAAATGTCCCTATCTTCTTTTATCTTACTAAATGTTACAAATAGCTTTGGACTGGCCCCTAAAATAAGTCAAGATTTTTTCCCCCTGCTTGACCTGATAAATTTTGATATTGTATTCCAATCTACTCTGACCACATCCTCTCCCATCTTCAATCACTCAACAATAAATCCTTTAATTTCTTCCATGTACTTTTTGATGATCCTAAATAGTTTTCAGGTGTGTGATGGCACACTTTACAACAAAAAGAATTATAATTTCACAAACTGTAATGATGACTGAATCAGTAGGAAAACCACTCCATATTCTCTAGTGAATGAAAGTTGTTACAGAAAAAGAAAGGTTCAAAAAAAATGATTCTATTGAAATAAAGGATATGTCTTGTTTGTGTATCCAAAGCCCTATGAATAATGATGAACTTAAATACAGAAAAATATAGTTAAATGTAGCTATGTCTACAGCACATGGGTAAATAAAACATAATCATATAATCAGAGAATTTACTATAATCAGAATCATTTACTATAATCAGAGAATCATTAAAAATAATAACTAGAAATAATTTATTGTGACACATAAGAATTCCTACTATGGAAAAACCTTTTATCCATTTTAAAATGCTATTATATTTTGTCTCACAGAGTTTTTCAAATACTAAATTCTCTTAGCAAAGGCATATTTCAAAATATGCAAAAGTATAAATATGGAAAATAGTTTCAAGAATTGTTTTTCTTTTATAAGAAATGAGAGAATTCATAGATTTTAACAAAAATTGTAAGCAAGAAGTTCTTAAGCATCACTAATCATAAAGCATAAAATAGTAAAAGAAAACTGTATTTTGTTTAACCTTTGGGAAGTCAGTATTATCAGCCTCAGCAACTCAACAGTTAACATGATGCACTGACTATAATCTCTGCCTATCCCTGGCCTCATGTTCTTCAGCTCCATAACTATTGCAACCCCCATTTCCAATCTATTTCATCCCTATTAAACCTATTTTTTCAAGCAGAATGATATCTAATTAACCTTTGTACATTCAAGAGCTCATCACAGTGGCATCTATTTGGCACTTAAATATTTTTGAAAGAATGAAATCGCTCTCTTAATAGAGTGTTTCATCCTCTAATACCAAATAACTCTGCCTTTGTTCCTCTCGTGAAGTCCATACTCTTGATTATTCCTTGTGTTTCCAACTAGCTATTTTCCTTAAGGCTTCTCTTTCTTTCCTGCTCAGATTGGACTCTGATGTCAGCCATTTCAAATACATGTCATCATTCATCTTAGAATTATCTTCCCCGCTGTTCTTCTGAGATATTTTCCTTGAAATTCCTGAAATTCTCCACAATCTTCTCTCTCCTCACATTGCCAAATTCTTCTGGTAAAAGTCACAAAACCAGCCTAACAATACAATACATTAGAGCCTGTCTGAGTGTATCATCATCATCGTGGCTGCTAGGAAATCTCTTGTATCTTTAAATTCTCAACCTATCTACCTAGCAAGGTGGTTAGGGATTTGATTCACTGACCTAATTCTCAATGGGCTTCCCAGGTGGCACAGTGATAAAGAATCTGCCTGCCAATGCAGGAGATGTAGGAGACCCGGATTCAATCCCTGGATTGGGAAGATCCCCTGCAGCAGGAAATGGCAACCCACTCCAGCATATTTGCCTGGAAAATCCCATGGACAGAGGAGCCTGGCAGGCCACAGTCCATGGGTTCACAGACAGACAGGACTGAGTGACTGAGCACATACAGATAATTCTCAATAAGAGCCTTGAACAAGTTATATTCTCTAAAGATTGTTTTCTATATTTAAAATGAGAGTATTTACAGTACATACTCCATAGAGCTGTTAGAAAGATTAAATGAGTTAGTACAAATAAACCATTAAGCAATAGTTCCTAGCAAACAGCAACCCCTAAATAAATATTAAGGTTTTCTCATTGATTGCTGTGATTAGAATGAACCAAATGGAGTTTCCTTAACACATAAATTATTTCTAACATTTCTACTTCTTTTTTTGTATATCTGGTGACTGTAACCTCCTTTCGTGCAACAATTTCTCTTTTTACCTGCACTCTTGACCTATGTCTCATCTAAATTCCCTAGTTTCTTTTAGTTTCATTTCCATCTTCACGCATTTTCTCCGTATTATGCAGTTCCTTCCTCTCTGGATGGCAAATATGTTCAATTTCTTCATTTCCTCTTTGTGATGCAACTATTTCAAGTTTCTACACCATCTGTCTCCTCACTATGCTGCCAAAATTATGGAAACAGAGCACATCTTGATGCTTCCACTTTCTCAGAATTTATTTACTCCCCAAATTTATCCCTTGTGATCATGATTAAGTGTGGATCTGTACTATTCAACAGATCTACTAAATATTGAAATTGTTCTCTGCAAACTACTATTGACTTCCTAATTATATATCATACCCTCCTTCTCTTCCTTTGTCTTCTAGATCATAGCACCACCATTTTTCACCTCTTCTTTCCAGACCATCAGAGACACATTTAAATCCAAACCCCTATTCCTGTAGCCTGCTTCTCTACCTATCTTAACCTTTCCAGCTCTATGTCTCTGTACCCCACATCCTGAAAGGCATTACACGTCTATATTTTTCTTCCCAAATATCTCTCACATTTATCTCCGCTGCTTAATTTCAGGGTTTGTTTCCTCCTGCAATTCTTCATCATTCTGTGTGATTGATATAATTTTTTCTGAAGTCCTCTCTGGTTCTCCCAACTGATGTGACAACTGTTTATTTTGCATATTCAAAATAATGCAAACCTCTTTTAAGGTTGTTTGACTGACTTAGTTGTATTAGTTTTCAGCGGTTTATTAAGAAGAGATTTTATCATATTTTATCATATTTGTATCTCTCATGACATAAATAGACTCTGAAAAACAGTAGCAAACTGAATCATTGAAATAGACTTATATATAGGAATTTGGTAAAAGATATTTAGAAGTAAAGGACATATAGTATACAAAAATCTCATGAACATCTATTACATTTTTGAAACCTTATTTTTTAAACATGGTTAGTGATTTCTTTAAGTATAGGCATCTATTTTGAGAGGAATTTTGAAATTTTCACTAAATCTAGAAATTTAAAATGTCCTCAAAACAGATTCCATTAACCTTCAAGCCTAAACCACTATAGCAACTTATATCCATGACCTACTCTGACTTTGTCATCAAAAATATGTTCCATATCTCAATCATAAACTCCAATATTCAAATTTATTCTACTTGTCTTTGGTGACATTGAGCTTTTCAATCAAGTAACATTTCCATTCTGTTGCATGTTATAAACCTCTTTCCTGGCTTCACTTCCTTCAGTATCTAGTTGTGACCCCTTGATTTCCTATGCTAAATAGTTTCTTCCTTTAATATTCAGTTTGGTTGCTTCATCATCTATCTTCACAACCAAACTGTAACCCACTGAATGCCTTCTCCATATAACCCAGATCATGAGCTTCTGGGTAAGATCAAATATATGCACAGACTGGTATCACTATCAATTTAGGTTCTTCACCTTCCTTTCCTCTAACTCCAGTATGTTTTAGCTCAAGCATTATTTCTTCTGGGGAAACTGTGATAAAACATGTCACGGGCTCAGTCTGGCAGGGTACCCTTTCTTCTATGCTGCATAACTATCTGTGTGTGTGTATTGTGTGTGTGTGTGTGTGTATACACTCTCAGTCATGTCTGACTCTTTGTGACCCCAAGAACTGTAGCCTGTCAGGCTCCTCTGTCCATGGGATTTTTCAGGTAAGAATACTGAAGCAGGTTGCCATTTCCTTCTCCAGAGGACCTTCCCAACCCAGGGATTGAACCCATGTCTCCTGAATCTTCTGCACTGGCAGGAGGATTCTTTACCACTGAGCCACCAAGGAAGCCCAGCAATCTGCATATCCATTATATTCATTTTTTTCAGTGACTATTTCTTAAGTCTGTGTCCATGGATTTGTCTAGATAATAAGTACTCAGGAATGAAAAAAAAAAAAAAGACAAACTTCTTATCACCTGGAAATTTATATTCGAGTGAAGAAAACATCAAAAACATAAGCAAATTCATAGGTAATGCCAGGCTACTATAAGCCACAGGAAAAAATAAAACACAGTAATGGAATATTCTATTTCAAATGAGGATTTTAAAATTTCTTGTAATGATTCAACTTCTATAATCCAACTTAAGATTCTAGGGCCATTATGTGGTAGAGAAGTCCTCTCTAAAAAGCTAATTTTAAAACACAGATTGAAATGCAGTTTAATACATAAAAATGTACATATTAAGTATTAATTGAAATATACATACATTTCCAAGTTTAAATTATTTATTTACATATTGGACATATATTAATGTATGTATTCAATCCATTTTTACTGAGAATTCAAAGTGTTTACATGTATTTTTGCAGTTAAAAATTATCCTTGGATAAGAATTATTTCCTTTGGTGATTAAAGGAAAAGATTAAAGATTAAACTCATGAGATAAAAGCTTTGGTAATTGGTAAGACCCTAAATTCATATGCCAGTGTCAACCAGAAATTAACAAATATTGCTTGCTTTGGCAGGGAGCTTCCACACAAAGGAGGCAAGAATATACAATGGATTAAAGACAATCTCTTTAACAAGTGGTGCTGGGAAATCTGGTCAACCACGTGTAAAAGAATGAAACTAGACCACTTTCTAACACCATACACAAAAATAAACTCAAAATGGATTAAAGATCTAAACGTAAGACCAGAAACTATAAAACTCCTAGAGGAGAACATAGGCAAAACACTCTCTGACATACATCACAGCAGGATCTCTATGACCCACCTCCCAGAATATTGGAAATAAAAGCAAAAATAAACAAATGGGACCTAATTAACCTTAAAAGCTTCTGCACATCAAAGGAAACTATTAGCAAGGTGAAAAGACAGCCTTCAGAATGGGAGAAAATAATAGCAAATGAAGCAACTGACAAACAACTCATCTCAAAAATATACAAGCAACTCCTACAGCTCAACTCCAGAAAAATAAATGACCCCAAAGATTCCTGTCTGGTATTCATGCTCTTATGGAATCCTATCTACTTGACTATGGTCCCATCTAGTGACTCTTCTAATGAACAGAATTCACAAAAGTAATAGAATTATACCTTCAATATGAAGTTACAAAGATACTTATCTCATATTCTAACTAACTTGTTGTTCTAACTTCTTCTGCTTAAGAATGTTTAAAAAATTATGTACCTGCCCCCTGAAGAAAATCTTTAAGTCGACCCTCTATTCCCTTGTCTGCCAAGGGGTTGGGGTCTTGCTCCTCAGCCTCTTTTTTTCACCTTTTCTTACTCTGTCCTTCACTGCTCTCTCCTTCTTCTTCTATCATGTCGTGAGCTGCCCTAGGAATAAACTTATATAGCAAGGAACCAAGGGCAGTCTCAAGCCAATAGCCAGGGAGGAAATGACACCACCAGCTGAATAACCTGTGAGGAGCTAAACTCTGCCAACACCCACGACTGAGCTCAGAAGCCGATCTTCCCTCATTTGAGTCTTCAGAAGTGATCACAACTCCAACCATGATTGTGGCCTCATGAAAGACTTGAGGCTGAGGCACTCAGCTGAGCTGTACTGATTCCTGACACACATACATTTTGAGATACTCAGTTTGTTTTCTAAAAGCAGCTGTTTTGATGTACTTTGTTGCACAGCAATAGATACCAAATATAAAAACCTTTCCCCTTTGTATACTCCGTGGCACCCATATAAATGCTGACTGAATGTATTAAATGTTGAGGATTTTGTACTTTCATCATCCAATTCTGTTTTTTTTTTCTTTTATGGAAAATGCATACTTATTGATATCAGTTAGTTCCCCAAATTACACAGTATTAAATAAAATCATTTAAACACATAGAATTCAGATTTGAATATCATTTAAAATTACATTTAATCACCTACTATAATTGAAAAACTTCTAATCACTTCACAAGTAAAGCTGCTATTACTGTATGTATTTAGAATCAGTCAAAAATCAAATCCTAGATCTGCCACTTAACTAGTTATATAACCTTGAGTGAGCAATTTAACCTCACTAAACTTCCATAGTTTCCCAATCTGTCAAAAGGAGAGTATATAATCTACTTCAAAAAGTTTATATGAAGATTAAATTCAATAATGTATTTGACCAATAGTAGGCAATGGCACCCTGCCGGGGTCCAGCTCCGGCGGATCCAGGGAATTCGAAGCGGGGATGGCGTCGGCGAGGATCAGAAAACAATTGCTTAATTAAATGTTAATTAAGGATATAAAGAGTGGTGAAATAAGGATAGCTCAGTGAGGAAATTCAGTGAAGAAAAGAGGCTGAATAAAATTCCAAAGCAGGGAATTTACGTCACCTACGAAAGCCGCAGGCGTCCTCCTGTTCTCCCGAAGGAGAGGAGACACTAAGGCCTCCCCGGTCAGATCTTAGAAGCCCAGGCAAAATTAGTAGGCTTGACGAGCTTCCCCGCCTCAGAGGAAAAAATTCAGCCAGAAGGAGAAAGAAAGAACGACATGGGGAGACCAAGTTTCAGAGAACAAGGCCCACACTTTATTTTCCAAAGTAGTTTTTATACCTTAAGTTATGCATAGAGGATAATGGGGGAAGGGGTAGAGTCATGCAGTAAGCCAGGCTTTCTTCCTGCAAACTTATCATATGCAAAAGTTTAGGTGATTTGCATCATCTTCTGGCCCGGAGGCCTGTTAACATTTTAAGACCCTTTCTTCAGAAATCTTATTTTTCTCTAAAGGTGATTGGTCAGGAGCCACCCTCCAAAAGCATTAGATAAAGTTGCATTCCTATAGGGCAAAGGTGTGGTGGGCTATAACAAGTAAAAGAATTAACTCAAGGGTCCCAGGTTACAAACACTGCCAGGGACACAGCGGGTAAGGGATATGGAGACTTAGCAGCAGACATTGGCCCAACAAGTGAAAAACCCTTCACCAATACAGTGTCTAATCAATCTTTTAACTGCTCAAAGGAATCTGTATTTAGACAGTTCAGAACATCTCATGCCTCTCACAGTTGGGAGGCTCTGAGCAATCACATGTGGCTGGAAAAACCTATTCAGGCAGGCTAGAGGACTTCCAAAGGAGTTTGTAGGTTGAAACACTATCAGACCCAGGAACTTTATTAACTGGAGCTGTAAGTTAACTCTTTTTTTAGAGAGAGGTAGTGGGGGACAGCCCCCCGTAAAGTCAGAGGTGTAGGTGAGAGCACAAAGCAGAAAGTAGGCAGACTCTGGTTTTGGGGGTAGATGCTCGAGAATTTCCAGGGGGACTCCTGAGGCTCGATCCCACCTTTGCGTATGCCAAGCCTCCTTCCTCATGACCTTTGCCATGGGCGGAGCTCCTGCTCCCCGCACCACCGGACTCCAGCACTCTTGCCTGGAAAATCTCATGGATGGAGGAGCCTGATAGGCTGCAGTCCATGGGGTCGTGAAAAGTCGGCCATGACTGAGCGACTTCACTTTCACTTTTCACTTTCATGCATTGGAGAAGGAAATGGCAACCCACTCCAGTGTTCTTGCCTGGAGAATCCCAGGGGCTGGGGAGCCTGGTGGGCTGCCGTCTATGAGGTCACACAGAATCGGCCACGACTGAAGCAACTTAGCAGCAGCAGCAGCAGGCAAACATGTAGCTATTATAATTAGCCTCCAACAAGAGATCCTTTTTTTAAAAAAATCTTTTTTTAATCTCCTGAAAGATAAATTGAATGTTCCAATTTATCCTGCACTCTGAAGTATATTTGACCCAGGTCATACTAACTCCACTTGAAAAATTTATATATATATAAAGAATTCTTAAGAATTCCTAACTTAGGTTGGAACTCAGAGGTTGAATTATCATTAAACATTTTAAAATCATCCACTTTTAAGTGTGCTATTGTTTGCTTATAGCCCTTGATGCTGTGTTTATGTGCTCAGTCGCTCAAGAAATGGGAAAACAGATTTGTATTTGTCTAGCATGTGCAAATGTCAAAGCACACAGAATTGCCATTAACTTTTCCCAATTGGAATATCCTTAATCCATCAAATTCTTTCATTAAAGTGTCATCTTAATATTATGATGCAGTTTGAAAATGCCAAGCAACTATACTTTTCTGTTATTTCTCCCTATATCCTGGCATAGTCTGAAAATGTATTTTATAGTTAAGAAACATTTTTCTTTTGGAATAAGGGTCCTTTATTTTTAAACCATAAATTTAAGGGGGAAAATCCTACCTGTGAAGTAAATATGTTCTTCTCCAAAGAAAAGCATAGCAAAAAAGCAATGCAATGTGACTCAACATTAAAATCTTTGATAAAGAAGGAAATAAGATATTCTATTTGTTATTATCTCATATACATTTGCTCAGAAATTATAAATATTTAAAATCATCCTTCCAAATTGGAAAATATGGAATAACCCCTCTAAAACTTTTCTTTAGTAAGCTTAAGATATCTCTAACGTCGATGAATATTAAGGGAGAATAACTCATTTCTTTGAAAAAAATCCTATGTAAAAACTAACAAATAAATGTCCAGAAGTAAAAAACAAAAGCAACTTTTTTTTTTTTGCTTTCAGCTATATAATGATGTTTTTTCAAGCTAAACAGATACTTAATTAAAATATACTGTTAATAGGATTTGTCTCAAAAGAAATTACAAAAATTTTCCACAGAAACAGGAGGGAATTTTTTTTCTTTAATGATTTTATACACCAAAACTCCTTATCATAATCTTAAAAGATGTATCTACTTTAGAAAGGATTTTCCATCTTATATCAGATGTGTTGCCTGATTATATTCACTTATTTCTTAGCTCTACATTCCAGAACTAATTGACTATAGGTCAATTTTTATGTTTTAATGTGGAACAATCTATTTTTACCTGTCTAAAGTTTGGTATATTTATTTCTATTTCTAATACTTTATTTAAACTTCTGGTCGACTGTTTCCGAATTTATGTTGCACTACCCACATGTATTCCTATGGCTCAAACTGATTTTTAAAAACACACCCTTCAGTTTCATACATTATCCATCATTATTCATTAGTTTCATTTTTATGCTCACTCGAGGGCTGTAGTAGAAATGTGCTAAGAGAATTAATAAAGGTTTGGCCTTCACAGACCAAAGGCCAGAAGGACCTTTACTCTGCTTAGGGAGCAGAGTCTACTTTGCATCATAATTTAATGTTCTCCATATAATAATTAATCATTTTACAAAGTTCATTGTGTATACATGTTAATATAAATTATTAGAATTCTAATAAGTTTTGCAAAGAAAATTTTGTTACAAGCCCATGATAATTGCTATCTTGTATTGGTATCTATTTTTTCATATTTTATGGTGATATATGTTTTAGGACAATTGATGGTTTTGTTAATTTTCAACATGTAAATTCATGCATTGCTACCATTTTGTTTCTTTCAATATTTTTTCTATCAGAGATTATTTTTCTATAAATAATTGGGGCACACGAGATACAGACACATACATATCCATCTGCAGTCAAAAAGGTTTGAGAAATCCTCCAGGGAAAGTTTTCCATGTCAGAGTCTAAGGAATTCCTGAGCTCCTCAATATACTCTGGAAAGTTCTATGATAGGTTTTAATTTTGTGTTTTCTCTTTAAAAGATAAGCTGAAAATTCAGAGTTAAATTCAATCATGTTCTAGATCATCCTGTGATCATCTTTCATTGTAGTTTTGATTCAGGATTTTATTGTTTGCATTTACTTTTTTTTGTTGTTCTTTTCTTTTTGCTTTTACTGCATTCGTTCTCAGGGACTGTCAAAGTCAAGGAATGATATAAAACATGCTTTTCAATAGTTCAAGTAGAAAAATGTGATCAGAGAATAGCGACCCTGTATAGGTACAGAGTGCATAGGCATGCTGGGGGTTCGCAGGTGGCTCAGGGGTAAAGAATCCATCTGCCAGTGCAGGAGGTGTAAGAGATATAGGCTTAATCCCTGGGTCAGGAAGACTCCCTGGAGGAACAAAAGGCAACTCTCTCCAGTATTCTTGCCTGGAGAATCCCAGGGACAGAGAAGCCTTGCAGGCTTCATGGGGTCGCAGTGATATGAACACAAATTAGCTACTGAGCATAGCATGGCATAAGCATAATAAACCCAAATAAGAAGGCCAGCAGAAATGCATTAAGTACAAGTACAAATTTTGAGTGCACTAAGTGCAGCTGCTCTTTCGGGAACATATCACCTACAGCAGTTCATAAATAGTAACTGTCACAATAAGTATGCAAAATAATTACAGTGACCTGGACGGTGATTCAGAGACAATACAACATTCTCAAAATTAAAAGATAAAATCAATAGCAAATGAAAATTAAAAGGTGCCAACATATCTTTATAGCATCAAGCTTCACCTGGTCAGTTTAAGTCAAGAAAGCAATTATATTAATAACATTAATGCTATTGATCTAAATTGTACTATTTTCAATTTTACTTTTTTTACTTTTAGTTATATAAGAATAAAAGAGATATTAGAGATACCAAGAAAATTAGAGACCAAGGGAACATTTCATGCAAAGATGGGCTCAATAAAGGACAGAAATGTTATGAACTTAACAGAAGCAGAAGATATTAAGAAGAGGTGGCAAGAAACACAGAAGAACTGTACAAAAAAGATCTTTACGACCCAGATAATCACGATGGTCTGATCACTCACCGAGAGCCAGACATCCCGGAATGTGAAGTCAAGTGGGCCTTAGAAAGCATCACCACAAACAAAGCTAGTGCACGTGATGGAATTCAGTTGAGCTATTTCAAATCCTGAAAGATGATGCTGTGAAAGTGCTGCACTCAATATGCCAGCAAATTTGGAAAACTCAGCAGTGACCACAGAACTGGAAAAGGGCAGTTTTCATTCCAATCCCAAAGAAATGCAATGCCAAAGAATGCTCAAACTACTGCACAATTGCACTTATCTCACACGCTAGTAAAGTAATGCTCAAAATTCTCCAAGCCAGGCTTCAGCAGTACGTGAACCGTGAACTTCCAGATATTCAAGCTGGTTTCAGAAAAGGCAGAGGAACCAGAGATCAAATTGCCAAATTCCACTGGATCATGGAAAAAGGAAGAGAGTTCCAGAAAATCATCTATTTCTGCTTTATTGACTATACCAAAGCCTTTGACTGTGTGAATCACAATAAGCTGTGGAAAATTCTGAAAGAGATGGGAACAGCAGACCACCTGACCTGCCTCTTGAGAAACCTATATGCAGGTCAGGAAACAACAGTTAGAACTGGACATGGAACAACAGACTGGTCCCAAAGAGGAAAAAGATTATGTCAAGGCTGTATATTGTCCCCCTGCTTATTTAACTTATATGCAGAGTACATCATGAGAAACGCTGGACTGGAAGAAGCACAAGCTAGAATCAAGATTGCCGGGAGAAATATCAATAACCTCAGATATGCAGATGACACCACCCATATGGCAGAAAGTGAAGAGGAACTAAAATGCCTCTTGATGAAAGTGAAAGAGAAGAGTGAAAAAGTTGGTTTAAAGCTAAACATTCAGAAAACGAAGATCATGACATCTGGTCCCATCATTTCATGGGAAATAGACGGAGAAACAGTGGAAACAGCATCAGACTTATTTTGGGGGGCTCCAAAATCACTGCAGATAGTGACTGCAGCCATGAAATTAAAAGACACTTACTCCTTGGCAGGAAAGTTATGACCAACCTAGATAGCATATTCAAAAGCAGAAACATTACTTTACCAACAAAGGTCCGTCTAGTTAAGGCTATGGTTTTTCCAGTGGTCATGTATGGATGTGAGAGTTGGACTGTGAAGAAAGCTGAGCGCCGAAGAATTGATGCTTTTGAACTGTGGTGCTGGAGAAGACTCTTGAGGGTCCCTTGGACTGCAAGGAGATCCAACCAGTCCATCCTAAAAGAGACCAGTCCTGGGTGTTCATTGGAAGGATTGATACTAAAGCTGAAACTCCAATACTTTGGCCACCTCATGCGAAGACTTGACTCATTGGAAAAGACTCTGATGCTGGGAGGGATGGGGGGCAGGAGGAGAGGGGGATGACAGAGGATGAGATGGCTGGATGGCATCACTGACTCGATGGACATGAGTTTGGGTAATCTGGGAGTTGGTGATGGACAGGGAGGCCTGGCGTGCTGCGATTCATGGGGCCTCAAAGAGTCAGACATGACTGAGTGACTGAACTGAACTGCAAAGGGCTATATGATATATGTTATATAAGAGTACAAAGAATAATAAATTTATTCCTAATCTCTATACATATTTGTTACATATATTTGTACATATATTACAAAAGTCAATCTAAGTAAACAATGCCATTTACAGTATCATCATCACTCTCATCATCTACCTTTTAAATGGGTCCATTTGATGACTCTAGCCTGAGAAACTCTGTACAAGACTTTAGGTTCTCAGAGGAGAGTAAGAACTATATTTACCACAGTTTAGTTCAGTTCAGTCACTCAGTCATGTCCGACTCTTTGCGACCCCATGAATCACAGCACGCCAGGCCTCCCTGTCCATCACCAACTCCTGGAGTTCACTCAGACTCACATCCATCGAGTCAGTGATGCCATCCAGCCATCTCATCCTCTGTTGTCCCCTTCTCCTCCTGCTCCAAATCCCTCCCAGCATCAGAGTCTTTTCCAATGAGTCAACTCTTAGCATGAGGTGGCCAAAGTACTGGAGTTTCAGCTTTAGCATCATTCCTTCCAAAGAAATCCCAGGGCTGATCTCCTTCAGAATGGACTGGCTGGATCTCCTTGCAGTCCAAGGGACTCTCAAGAGTCTTCTCCAACACCACAGTTCAAAAGCATCAATTCTTCGGCGCTCAGCCTTCTTCACAGTCCAACTCTCACATCCATACATGACCACAGGAAAAACCATAGCCTTGACTAGATGAACTTTTGTTGGCAAAGTAATGTCTCTGCTTTTGAATATGCTATCTAGGTTGGACATAACTTTCCTTTCAAGGAGTAAGCGTCTTTTAATTTCATGGCTGCAATCACCATCTGTAGTGATTTTGGAGCCCAGAAAAATAAAGTCTGCCACTGTTTCCACTGTTTCCTCATCATTACCCATGAAGTGATGGGACCGGATGCCATGATCTTCATTTACTGAATGTTGAGCTTTAAGCCAACTTTTTCACTCTCCACTTTCACTTTCCTCAAGAGGCTTTTTAGTTCATCTTCACTTTCTGCCATAAGGGTGGTGTCATCTGCATATCTGAGGTTATTGATATTTCTCCCGGCAATCTTGATTCCAGCTGTGTTTCTTCCAGTCCAGCGTTTCTCATGATGTACTCTGCATATAAGTTAAATAAGCAGGGTGACAATATACAGCCTTGACGTACTCCTTTGCCTATTTGGAACCAGTCTGTTGTTCCATGTCCAGTTCTAACTGTTGCTTCCTGACCTGCATTCAGATTTCAAGGGGCAGGTAGGTGGTCTTGTATTGCCATCTCTTTCAGAATTTTCCACAGTTTATTGTGATCCACACAGTCAAAGGCTTTGGCATAGTCAATAAAGCAGAAATAGATGTTTTTCTGGAACTCTTGCTTTTTCCATGATCCAGCAGATGTTGGCAATTTGATCTCTGGTTCCTCTGCCTTTTCTAAAACCAGCTTGAACATCAGGAAGTTCATGGTTTATGGATTGCTGAAGCCTGGCTTGGAGAATTTTGAGCATTACTTTACTAGAGTGTGAGATAAGTGCAATTGTGCGGTAGTTTGAGCATTCTTTGGCATTGCCTTTCTTTGGGATCTGAATGAAAATTTACCTTTTCCAGTCCTGTGGCCACTGCTGAGTTTTCCAAATTTGCTGGCAAGTTGTGTGCAGCACTTTCACAGCATCACCTTTCAGGATTTGAAATAGCTCAACTGGAATTCCATCACCTCCACTAGCTTTGTTCGTAGTGATGCTTTCTAAGGCCCACTTGACTTCACATTCCAGGATGTCTGGCTCTAGGTCAGTGATCACACCATCGTGATTATCTGGGTCATGAAGATCTTTTTTGTACAGTTCTTCTGTGTATTCTTGCCACCTCCTCTTGATATCTTCTGCTTCTGTTGGGTCCATACCATTTACCACAAGCAGCACATAAACACACAAGAAAAAATTCAAAGTTCTTACACCTACACTGGAAATATAAGAATTATAAAATTCAGTCTTATCCTGTTCTATTCCGTTTTAGTTTCAAAAGCTATTCATGACCAATTAAATTAATTTAATAAGCTAATAACTGAAAACCATATGATTTCTAAGCCACTGCCCCTGTCCCTGCCCAAGAGTTATCCATCCTTCAGAAGGTGCCATGATATGGATCAGATATGGATCCAGAATGTGCCCAATAGGAGGGATGGAGCTTTCATAGGAACGAAAAGTTAAAAGTTGTCATCAATACATGCGGTATGTATAAGACTTGGAAAATGATTAACAGACCTGGAATTTAGGTCTACTTTAATATAAGCAAATAATAATAACAATGTTCTTATGGTCTACCAAAGTAGAATAGCACATTCTTGAATTCAAAAATCCTAGCTTGAATAAAGAATAATTTCATCAGCATGTGCTTATATGCATAGTCTACCTCTACCAACTGAATTGGAGGTTTCAGGTTGTAAAAGAATTCACCAGAAACAAGACAAAAGATTGCAAACAAATAAGCATATAAAGAAATTTAGTCCAGGACTAGGGTAAAACCCATGGAGAAATAAATCCCATTAACTGAGGTTAGAAATAAAAATTAGCAGCTGGACAAGCACATAATGACTCAGAAAAAGATTTACAGATAAACACGTTAAAACCCAGTGCCCATTCATTTTATGTAGTCACTTCATCCCCTGCTGAGCTGAGAGTAAGCAGAGTACTTATGTCTATTGGTACTCATATTTATTCTCCCTGTGGAAGGTAAACAGCTCAATACTGGGATCCTGTCCTCTATATCTTAAGAGTGCCAAATAAAAGAAATCATTCAGATGCTTCTACACCATATGTATTTCCAGCTCCACAGGGGAAACATTTCCAAGTATGCTAATAACAAGCTTAAGCTGGCAGGTGTCCTTTTAATATATATGATGCCTCTTAAATACTCCTGAAGTTATACTGTTATGGAACAAGTAGTTTAAGTTGTTGAATAACAGTTATAAGTTGTATTATTGTTACATTCACTGAACTATGGAACAAGTTTAAAAAGAAATTTTAAAAGATAATTCAAAAATGACATAAAAATGAATATAAAGTAATCATTTATTATACTATAAACTGCATTTTCTTAAAGATGGAAAGTCGCAGAGTGGCACATCCTGAAAAAGTGCCATTCTCTTTGAGTTTACACAGCATACAAGGTATAAAAGTCAATCCACCTGAAACATTGTTTTAAGGGTTTAAACTGTCTGGACTAAATATCAGCACTGATTTAACAAACCAGATAATTTACCTGTTTACCATTTTATAGGTCACATATATATTGTTAATACTTCAAAAGAGATTGCCTTAGAAATATCAAATAATAATTGGAAATAATCATCTCCCATCTGACACCTCCATTAGTAGAGCACTGAGATTATATTTCTGGTTCTCCATTATATATCGCCTGTTAAGTGACTCTGAAAACCAAATTTAAAACTGTGTGTTGGAAAAAAATGAAGAGATCTTTTTGGTCATGCTTATTCTTGTCAGGTTGACAGCTTCTTCAGTGACCAAAGATCTGTAAAGACCCTTTAAATATATGAGAGATCAGGCATTCAGGAATTGAGGTTCATTAGCAGAATGAATGAACATATGCACCCACATACAAGCTAGCATTCAATCTATTTGAACAAAGTCCTATTACTGTTATACTTCACTAAAAATATTGAGTTGAAAGTGATAGCAAATTATGAATACAACTACCTTCAATCTGTTAAATAATCCTGGGTTGAATAGGAAGGACAAATATCTGCCTCTAAACACATTCCTTCTTCTATAGGCTTTTATCAGGCTCTGTAGTTTCTTTACACCAAGGACATGATAATGCTCAGAGCAACTCATGGGTGTTTAAAATGGTTTGGACATCAGTCAAATTGTTGCTGCATTTTGCATGCAATGTAAATGTCACTGCTTTTAAAATATGAGTGAGGAAAATTATTGGGCTTCTTTCAATAGTCTTGGATATTAAAATGAAAAAAAGTGAGGGGAGGAGGGGAGGGAAAATATAAGATATGTGAACATACTGTAAAGCAAATTTTCCAAGTAAAGTTTTTCAAATTGCTAGAGTAAAAAGTGACCACTGTTTTTCTACAAAGGTAAAGGAAAAAAAAATATCAGGGAAAGGGTGAATGTCAGATAAATGTACAACTTTCAACTTCAAACCTGTTGTTCAGAGGTTTTATAAGCCTCTGTGTATGAAGGCTTTGATAGAACAATAAATCTGACCAGTTATCTGCTATGGGTCTCTTATATTTACCAGTTTGTAGTCAGAATAGTTGGGGAAAATACAA
Source organism: Bos javanicus (assembly GCF_032452875.1). Taxonomy (NCBI): domain Eukaryota; kingdom Metazoa; phylum Chordata; class Mammalia; order Artiodactyla; family Bovidae; genus Bos; species Bos javanicus. Next base: position 41,745,230 of record NC_083870.1, read on the forward strand.
AAACTTATCTTTTCCCTAGTCTTCTCCAGACATTCTGGTGTAGGATTGAGGTCAGACCCATTGCACATCTTTTGTTTGGCACACCCATTAGGTGAGAATAAAATAAATTTCAGAATCATTTATTATCAAAAATATTAATGTCTCATTCAAGGTAGAGTTTCATTTTTATCCAGTAGGAACACAGAATATATAAAGCTTAAGATAATAAGGACTGTGAGCTTTATATGATTAAATTTGCTCCTCATTTGAAAAAATTAAAATATGCCTAAGTTTAACATCCACAGTGCATGTAAAGGCAATTTTGAGATTTTGTGAGAAATAAGGATTAGATTAAATTATGTAAAATTGCCTATGCAACATTTATATCTTTTATAAAATGCCAACCTCACATGATTCTAATGTAGTAAAATATCACTACATATCATTATTTAAAAGTAAATAATGTCCATGCCAAACCTGAAATTGTAAACACTAGCAATGAATATAAAATGTAGATAGTTTTGCATATACTCATCAGAAATTTTGCTATTAACATCCATTTTCTTCAATAGCTAAGGACCATGCTTGGCTTTACAAAATTAAATTGGCATTAATGTAGATGATCTAGTGCATATAAATACTGGTCTTTGTTACATATCACACCTTGAAAGCACTGAATTGACTTGTAACCTAAGTTAAAAAAAAAAAAAGCAAATCCATTTAAAGTGAAAATATGCTATAAGAAACTGTTCCATATAAAAAACTGTGCTTCCTATGAGTAACAGTGGTCAGCAGATCATCAATATTTTTGTGCTTATATTTTATTTCTATTGCTTTTATTTTAATATATCCATCCAGTAGTAACTAGCATTTTATTCATGCTATCTTCCTTTATATGGAATTCTTAATAAGGCATGTTAATATTTCTTTCAAAACTGATATCCATTTAAAATGTTCCTCTTTGAGTAATCCACTGGTATTTTATTTACTTTAGAATATCAAGAGCCTGTTATAGTATATGACATTTAATAAATGTCAGCTGAATGAATTAGAAATAATCAACAAAGAGAAAATATGATCTCATAAGTAAACTGGTAAAGGAGTGAGCTACAATTATCTACTGCTGTGTAAAATATTATCCCCAAATTTCCTGTCTAATAAATTTAGTGTCCAAAATATTTGGCACAATTTATTATGGTCTGTCATAGCTCTGTGGGTTGATGGGCTTCATCTGTGTCACTTTTAATTAGGGTATCTCATGCAGCTGCAGTTAGATGGCTGAAGTCATCTCAGCTGGCTTCTCCACAGCACTTGCAAACTACTTTATTCACTGCATGAAAATGGCTCGGATTCAATTTGGTAGGGGAATACACAAACATGTTAATAGTAGGATGCGTGTTCATTGAGGGAAAAAGTACACTCCTACAAAGTCACTACTGCAACTATTTGCTAGGATCTTCCTCTACTATACGACCCATAAAACTCTTCTAAAACTCATTCCAAGCCCTTGATCCTACTTCATTCTCCAGTCTTTTTTTTTTTTTTTGCCCTGGTACTAAACCAGATGTAAAGCATCAACAATTTCTTTGATGGGTGCAAAAAATCATCCCCCCTCTACAGACCCACCATCAGTCCCACCCCTCCGACAATTTCAAGTTTCTGTATGTTATCTTTTAGCCAAAATGTGTGATTCAATACTATAAAACCATCAACTTAAAATTGAGTATTATTTATTCTTAATTTTAAAAGTATTTGGGCTTTCCTTTTTTTTCTTTCTCACACATTTCATCTTTTCTCTTCCATTATCTCTCTTCTGTGTTCCATCCAAAATCTCAGGGAGTAAAATAAACACAAAATCTTCCCATATTTATATGAAATCAGGGGAAAATAACTTCCCATTTTGTATACACACCCTCTTGTTCACAGCCTACAGTTAGCTGCAGGCCTCATTGAACGTTCAGAAATTCAATTGAAGTTTTTATAATACCTTTTACATGAAATCAACTTAGACAAGGGATCATCCTCTTCTTTTGTCTCTGATGTCTATATACATATTAAGGGAAACTGATGTGCTTCTTCAAATTATTTTAAAAAATACATAAAGAACATTAATGACATATAGGCAGAGAAATATGAAAAAACAGATAGACAAGTAAAGAGGGAAATTTCAGGAAGACCAAGAAAAATGGTCTCAGAAGATAACTGAGAGAGATTTGGGGCTCCAAAAAAGTCCACAGATGAATCTAGAAATCAAAAGATTTAAGAAGAAGCCAAGGAAAACACAGATTCTTCTAGATCACTGATGGTGCTGTAAATGTTAATAAACAGTCAGTATTCAATTCATTCGGAGAAGGCAATGGCACCCCACTCCAGTACTTTTGCCTGGAGAATCCCATGGATGGAGGAGCCAGGTGGGCTGCAGTCCATGGGGTCGCTAGGAGTCGGACACGACTGAGCGACTTCACTTTCACTTTTCACTTTCATGCATTGGAGAAGGAAATGGCAACCCACTCCAGTGTTCTTGCCTGGAGAATCCCAGGGATGGGGGAGCCTGGTGGACTGCCCTCTATGGGGTCTCACAGAGTTGGACATGACTGAAGCGACTTAGCAGCAGTAGCAGTATTCAATTCATTTTCTTGATTTATGAACTATTTATCCAAACGGGCAAGACCAGGCATTAGTGTCTTAGTCTGTGTGCAGGTTGGAAAAGAACTTCCAGAAATGAGACAGAATGAGAGGGAAATAAAGTTTATTTGAGTGGAAGATGCTGTTAGAATGGCAGGCCAGCTCAAGGGAGAACCAACATTTGAACAGGGGTCCTTAGTCCACTTTTATACCCAGGGTACAAGGAGTTGGATAACAGTCTTCTGGGCCATATGCTGATTGGATGAGGCATGTATCCTGGATGGGGGAAGAGTAAGGCAAACACCTTCTTCTTAAGGGGTAGAAGGGGAGACAGGTTATGCTGCTCAGGAGAACCTGAAATCCATCAATAGTTATAACACGGGAGAGGGAAGGATGATAAGGGTCTGGTTTTTCTATTCCTGCTTTCCAAGACCTTCTTTGGTTTTACCTGCTCTTTCATCCTTGGGTCACCACAATTAGTACTATTTAGAATTCTCACCTGCCACTCGGGAGGCCCGGATTCGTTTCCCAGCCTATGCAGCCACAGCGTCCCCTTGGGCTTCCCTGGTGGCTCAGAGGTTAAAGCGTCTGCCTGGAATTCAGGAGACCTGGGTTCCATCCCTGGGTCAGGAAGATTCCCCTGGAGAAGGAAATGGCAACCCACTCCAGTACTTTTGCCTGGAGAATCCCATGGAGGGAGGAGCCTGGTAGGCTACAGTCCATGGGGTCACAAAGAGTCGGACACGACTGAGCGACTTCACTTTCACTTTCAGACTTTCACCAAAAGGCAGCTGATCTTCAGTGTGATCTATATACGGATGATCCTTACTGGTGCTGCTGTAGGCGGGTGACTGGACTTCTTCATGGAAGGCTGGACTTCATAAAATCTCTACCTATTTTCCTGGACTTCCCCATTCTTGATAGCCACCCCTTCTTTGTTGAGAATAATTAGACCTTCATTAGGTTGCTCACTACAACTAACTGTAATTGGTCAATGTCACCTAGCATTGTCCAGAAGATCTAGATTGCTGTCCAGAAAACAGTCTTCTGCAGAAAGATGCATCAGGTGTCAAGGTCATAGCCGGACTCTCATACTTTACCCTCTCCTGCACTTCACCCACTCCAGTACTCTTGGTACGACTGGTCGCGACCAGTCGGACACGACTGAGTGACTTCACTTTCACTTTTCACTTCATGCACTGGAGAAGGAAATGGCAACCCACTCCAGTGTTCTTGCCTGGAGAATCCCAGGGACGGCAGAGCCTGGTGGGCTGCCATCTATGGGGTTACACAGAATCGGACACGACTGAAGTGACTTAGCAGCAGCAGCACTTCAGGCTAACATCAGTGTTCTCCCTGCAACTAAAGCAGTTTTCCAGGTTCCAAGAGCTCTCCTGGTACCAGAGCAATAGACTTTTATAGGTAGCCAGGGCTGCAGAACTGGAAGACAGCACTGACAGACAAGAAAGGGATTTCAGTGAAGGTTTGCATATTTTTTAGGGTTACCCTAAACCTATATACATATACATACATATATATATATATGGAAATCAAATATATGATTATATAGTAATATCAGAACTGATAGAGTTCCTCTACTCTTAAAAGAAATATATATGTTCACAATATTAACAGTAGAAATAATATTGTGCTACTTTTGCTGAGTCTTACATATATATAATTTTTGGATATAGCATTTCTGAAAATTAGATTATTTTACAATCAATAGTTGTTCAATACAGTTTTCTTCAAAAACATTATTAATCTTAATGTTGCATCTTATATACAATAATATTTTAAAATAAATATGTTTATATATAAATATTTCATATGACTCAATTTCTAGGTAATGTATATATAGCTAAAGAAATTATATTATGTGGAATGAATTTTCTTGGGACTCTTGACTAAAGTTGTAATCAGTGAAGAAATGGTTAATAATTCCTACATGATTTCATCAGAAAGCTAGACATAATGTTAAATATTTAGGCAAGAGTACAGAAAAAGAGATGGGATTTCTGTTGGTAAAAGGTCTACAGTTTCTTGTATCAACTGCTGTTTTTATAATTCCAGATTATAGGGTATGGAGGATATCTCCTAAAATGGAGTTTTTTCCATCTACTATGGATGGACTATTTTTCCTTTCAATGAGAATGTAATTTAGAAGAAACTTGATATTTAAGCAGTTTTACCTCTTACAAATTTATGCTACTGCTGATGCTGTGAATATTTGAGAACTTTAGAAAATGTATTAACAAAATGGGCTTTGTATCAGCTTTCTATAAATAAAGATTTTCTGAACATTGAATATAAGATATGTGGCTATTTGCTATTCAGAATTGCATTTATCGCAATGAAATTCAATCAATCCATAGCTAAACCTAGGTTTCTATATAAACCCCTTTGACTATGTGAATTAGTAATATTCCAGCCATGATAAAAAGATAGGAGAAAAGGACTTTGGAATCAGATCCAATGTATTGCACCAAAAGGCAAAACAGCTCATTAAGTCCAAGAAAGATAAATAAAATATCTAACAAAAATAAAATGAAAACTTTTACAAAGAGAAGATGAAATGACACAGAGCACAGCAACAAATAATTTAAGATATAGCAAAATAGCTGAAATATTGAGTTGAAAGAAGGTTATATTTTTAGGGAATAGTTTTTCATTTTGTAAAATACAGATACTATCAAAAATAGGAATAAATAGGAACAAATTCAGAAGGTACCATTCAAACTCTGTTGTATAGTTAGCAACACATAATACCATAAAAACTGATATTGAAAAGAAAATATAATGATTAATAGACAAACATAAAGTCCTATCTTTTGTATTTTAGACAGAAATGTGTTTTCACTAATCCTTCAAAAAAGAATGGTACCACAGTCCATCAGGATCCCACGAAATCTTCTGACGAAGTTTTATAGCTCTCTTCTAATTTTGTTAGAACCACAAGGCTAAGAAGATAATTTAGCTCATTCCAAATCACGTTTTCACATTTTTCTCCCTTGGCAACATGCCTCAGAATTTTTACAATCATTTCTGGTCAATACATCAACAAATATGATTAAAGCAGAAAAAAATATGTATAGAGGCTAATTCTGAATCAGTTTTCAGGGATTCTGGCAGCTTTTGTTTTCCAAAACTCTATAGTAGACTTTTTTGCTACCATCGTAAGCTTGCTTCCTAGAACTCTGTTGCCATTACTCAAAAGATTTACCCAGAAGATGCTACTATGCTGGTAGTTCACAGGCCATGGCTTCTGGCATGAGCCCAGGTTAATACTAGAATCTTGCCTCTATTATTTCTCCCCCTGCTGCTACCTAAAACCACCAAACTCAACTCAGTGTTAGAGCCTCAGTGCTACAAATGGCACCATTAGCCCTTATTGTAGTTGATACAAGTTGTATCAGCTTTTGGCAGACAGTTCTTTCCAGTGTGATGTTTTAATGGGCTGACCAACATCCATGAATACCTGTGTGCTTTGTGGGCTCTCCATGATAACTGTATCTGTTCCTCTGACATTGACAAGATCCACAGTAGAACAGTCTAGGCAGAGGTGTGCTCAGGCATGCTATACTAGCATTGCATATCAGTCAATACCCTGAAGTAAAGCATATGACCGTTGAACCAACAATTTGGTCCTCCACATCATCGTGTGATTAAAAATATTGCCAAGGCCTCTCTTCCTAGGTAATATTACACTTCGTCTCATTCTAAGGCATAAACCACCCTTATGGTGGCAGATGACACCACACTTAATGGCAGAAAGTGAAGAAGAACTAAAGAGCCTCATGATGATGGTAAAACAGGAGAGTGAAAAATTTGTCTTAAAACTCAACATTCAGAAAACTAAGACCATAGCATCTGGCCCCATCACTTCATGGCAAATAAATGGGAAAACAATGGAAACAGTGACAGACTTTATTTTGGGGGGCTCCAAAATCACTACAGATGGTGACTGCAGCCATGAAATTAAAAGACACTTGCTCCTTGGAATAAAAGTTATGACCAATCTAGACGGCATATTAAAAAGCAGGCATTATTTTGCCAACAAAAGTCTGTCTAGTCAAAGCTCTGGTTTCTCCAGTAGTCGATATGGATGTGAGAGTTGGACTATAAAGAAAGCTGAGCACAGAAGAATTCATGCTTTTGAACTGTGGTGTTGGAGAAGACTCTTGAGAGTCCCTTGGACTGCAAGGAGATCCAACCAGTCCATCCTAAAGAAAATCAGTCCTGAATATTCATTGGAAGGACTGATGCTGAAGCTGAAACTCCAATACTTTGGCAACCTGATGCAAACAGCTGACTCATTTGAAAAGACTGATGCTGGAAAAGATTGAGGGCAGAAGGAGAAGGGGACGACATAGGATGAGATATTTGGATGGTATCACCGACTCAATGGACATGAGTTCGAGTAAACTCCATGAGTTGCTGATGGACAGGGAGGCCTGGTGTGCTCCAGTCCATGGGTCTAAAGAGTTGGACACAACCAAGGGACTGAACTGAACTAAAGGCATAAAACTTTTTTGGGGTCTCTCCAAAGACTTGTCAATTTCAGGAGGACCACATTTTTTCATTGAAATGGAAGACTCAATGTTCAGTTGCAGCTTCTCTGGTCACTGGATGAAGAAGTCACTTAAATCCCATGGTGCGTCCAGAGCATGATCATGAGATCCTCTCAGGTCCTGAGCTGCATCTAAAGTGATGTGACCTGCCACACACATCCTATACCAGCCGTTAACTATCAAACAGAGAAAACTTCCAGCAAACTCTAAGGAAATCTGAATAGTCCTATGACTTCATGGCTGATATTAAAGTCACAACTAAGCTTTAATGAAAATTGTGTTGTATAAATAAAATCTGAAGAAAGATGTATTTCATTAAAAGTCTAAGTATGGAAGTGCCATGTAACCAACTAATTTAAATGCTTACACTAAGATCATGTTTTAGTAAGATTTTCCATGCATACAACAACTTTGGAGGGAATTTAGTTAAAAAATAGTTTCCTTTTAAAGGTAGCACTGAAATCTACAAGCCCAGAAAAAGTTTCACCTATTTATTATTTTTTCTTCCTTTTCACATTTCAGAATGATTATTAAACACTTCCTCATAAACATTAAAATATACAAAGGTAACATCTGATGATGCTCTTTTGTTTATTAATGCCATTTTGGAAACACAGTTCTTTGCAAAACTGGTTTTTAAAATGTAACAATGGCATCAATGAAATCTAAACATCTTTAACCAGAGCAATATACATGTTCAATATTCTGATCTACTGATCTCCATCTTACAAAGTAGAGGTCAAGACAACCTAATTAGAGTCAGGAAGTCTGTCAGGATTTAGGTGGGAAATAGATGAAAAGAGAGGGATTTCATTTTTCCCTACAGAGTTCTGATGGGGCCATTCTTATGGGTTTATCTTAAACAAACAGGAGGGTTGAAATTTTAAGGTTATGGTTCAACTCTACACTGCTTCAAATTATCAACAAATGAAAAATAATCATGGCTCATGCCACTGATTGCTTGTCGAATATTGTGCTTATCTGCATATTTAATAACTAATCTTTGCATGCTACTTTGTTGTTTGCAAAGAACCATCACATGCAAGCTCACTCACTCTTTAAATTAGCTCAATGAAAGATCCATTTACCAATGATTAAGTTTCAGATATCAGGTGAACAGTTTGTTGAAAAACAGTTTGTTGTCACACATAAAAGGGTGAACAGAACTAGATATGGGATCCAAATATGGTGACTTCATCCCATGTTCATCCCACTAAAGAATACTCCCTCTGACAAGGCAATTTAACATCAATTATGTGATGCAATGATTTGCTACAGCCTATTCTGAAATCCTTAGGCAAGAAACAGCTACCCACTCCAGTATTCTTGCCTGGAGAATTCCATGGACAGAGGAGCCTTGTGGGCTACACTTAATGGGGTCAGGCAAGACTGAGTGACTAACACTTTTACTGTTTCACTTTTTCATGCTGAAACCCTTAGACAAACCATGCAGTCCTGTAAAAATTTTTGACATATAGAATTAAGGTAGAATGGTTATTATGAACAAAAAATGGAAAAACTGAAATATAGAAAAGCTTAAACTAGATGAATGACTACTCAATTTGGAATATTCACATTAAATTTGTTCTCACTTTTGGAGCTTCCCAGGTGGCGCTAGTGGTAAAGAACACGCCTGGCAATGCAACAGATATAAGAGACAAAAGTTCAATCCCTGGGTTGGGAAGATCTCATGGGGAAGGAAATGGTAGCCCACTTCAGTATTCTTGCCTGAAGAATCCCATGGACACAGAAGCCTGGCGGACTATAGTCCATAGTGTCGCGAAGGGTCAGACATGGTAGAATATTCACATTAAATTATTTCTCACTATGGACCACCTTAAACTCATTTTTATCTTAAAACATATACAAATAAAACAACAGAGCCAGAACTATTTAACTGACTACCCCAAATTTCTGAAACTAACACTTATGTTTTAGCCAGACTTCATCCCAGAGGATACAGAAATACTTTAAAATATGTAAGTTTGTAAAGCATTTTAGAGCATATATTATGAAATTACCCAGCAGCCATCATGTCTCTCAGCACTCACTGTCCAGGTGTCTTTGGAATTGCTGTCTGGAGGAAGGAGATTGAGAAGGCATCCAACACTTGGCTCCACTGCCTTCTGGCATACGCCAATTCTCTCTGATATGGTTTGCACTCTAAGGCTGCTCGGAGCAGGTGGCTTCCGCAGTAGAAAGAGAGTTGTGGAAAGATATTCATGAAATGAATATTTATGAACAATCCCAATCTTCACTTTATAAGGGAAAAATAAATTTTAAACCAAGAACCTTAGGAATTGCTGATCTAAGCCACCATCTTTTAAATATTTACAACCTCCTTGTGTTACTTCTGAAATCCTTTAATCTGAAGTACAGTAAATAAATTAGGAGAGCAACACTGAATCTACCAGAGAGTTCTGATAAATTCTCTTTAGCGTGAGCAAACCAGCCGTTTATGTAAATTGTTTCCTCATTTTTGCGCAAATTGTTTTTTTCAAATATGAATTTATTTATTTTAATTGGAGGCTAATTACCGCATTGTAGTGGTTTTTGCCATACACTGACATGAATTTCAAGAAACATTAAAAAGCTTTGTTATTCAACTAAAGTCAACTTTGTGACACTCACTTAAATCACGCCCCTGAAACCTTTTCTTGTACTTATTTCAAAATTGGCAAGGCCATTTTTGCAAGATTATGAAGTTACATATAAGAATTGATATTTTCTAATTCTCTTCCATAAAAACATTTTTGGGGATCTTGTTATAGCTTCAAAATGGGACAAATAGTCTAATGACAGAAAAACAGCATATCTGAAATAATACTGTTTTATAACATTCAGTATGTGCTAAGTCGCTTCAGTTGTTCTAACTCTTTGTGACCCCATGGACTGCAACCTAACAGGCTCCTCTGTCCATGGGATTCTCCAGGACATACTGAAGTGGGTTGCCATGCCCTCCTCCAGGGGATCTTCCCTACCTAGGGATTAAACCTACATCTCTTAGGCCTCCTGCCTTGATCGGTATGTGGGTTCTTTACCACTAGCTCCATCTGGGAAGGTCAATATTCAGTATATTGAATTGCCACTTCCTGTATGCAATTTACATTTGCTCATTTAAATCTTTCTGTGTCCCAGAATATGTACTTCAAACTTTTAGATGAATAAAATTCATTTTTAGAATAGTTTTAGGTTTACAGAAAAATTGAGTAGAAAGTACAGTCTACCAAATACAACTTCCTGGTGCAGATATCTGCACAATTTCCTTTATTATTAATATTTTGCATTAATGCATGTAATGAACTGTATTGTATGCCACTTGAATTTCATATCGAATCCCTAAACTTCAATGTGATGGTATTTTGAAATTCAGGCTTTGGGAGATAAGCAGGTTTAGATGAAATCATGAGGGGTGGGCCTCTCATGATGGCATTCGTGCCCTCAGAAGAGATCAGAACTTTCACTGCCATGTTAGGACTCAATGTAAAGGCAGTCATCTGCAAGTCAGGAGAGATCTTGCCAGGACCTGCTATGCTGGTACCCTGATCTCTGACTTATGGCCTCCAGAGCTGTGAGAAGATAAGCCTCTGACACCAAGACACCCAGTATTTTGTTACAGTAGCTCAAACTATGGAGAGGGCAATGGCACCCCACTCCAGTACTCTTGCCTGGAAACTCCCATGGACGGAGGAGCCTGGTAGGCTGCAGTCCATGGGGTCTCGAAGAGTCAGACATGACTGAGCGACTTCACTTTCACTTTTCACTTTCATGCATTGGAGAAGGAAATGGCAACCCACTCCAGCGTTCTTGCCTGGAGAATCCCAAGGACGGAGGAGCCTGGTAGGCTGCCGTCTATGGGGTCACACAGAGTCAGACACGACTGAAGCGACTTAGCAGCAGCAGTAGCAGCAGCAGCTCAAACTAATACAATGTGGTACCTTTGTTAGAACTTACAAACTAATATTAACACATTGCTATTAACTAATGTCCACAGTGTACATTGAGCTTCCCTTGTGGCTCAGCTGGTAAAGAATCCACCTGTATTGCGAGATACCTGGGTTCGATCCCTGGGTTGGGAAGATCCCCCGGAGAAGGAAAAGGCTATCCACTCCAGTATTCTGGCCCAGAGAATTCCATGGACTATATAGTCCATGGGGTCGCAAAGAGTCGGACAGACTAAGCAACTTTCACTCACAGTGTACATTATGAATCACTATTTGTATTGTTCATTCTATGGGTTTTGACAAATGTATAAGGACATGCATCCACCATTACAATATCACACAGATTTGTTTCACTTACCCTTAATCAATATGTATTTTAAGTACTTTTCCAGATTGCTCACCAACTGACATCTCAGTACTTTCCCTTTCAGTATAAGGGAGATTATCTATCTAAAAATTCTGTTGTATACAGAGTCATTTCACTTTCCTTCATTACTACTAGATTTAATTACTTTGTTTCATAAACCAATTTCTTTAAATTGACTTCACCAAGCAGTATGAGCTCAGAAATAATTCTAATTAATGAAATTGTTAGTCATGAGGGGATTCACAGAAGTATTACACTTATGCCAGGGAAGCCTGGCGTGCTGCAGTCCATGGGGTCTCAAAGAGTTGGACGTGACTGAGCGACTGAACTGGCTGACTGACACCTTAACTAGGTAGTATAAGAGCCACAGAATCAAGACTCAGTGCTTCTCTATGGGGTGACAGAAAGAAGTAGTGGATGCTTTAGAAATATGTGGGGAAAAAATTTATATCATACATTCCAGTGCTCCCCACAACATTCGGTAGAGTCCCTAACATACAAATATTTTTAAAATCCCTATAATTCTGACTCTACTTCTATCTCCACTGGAAACCACTGTAAGAAAACACCTCTCTGATTTCCCCTAAGTTAGCTGAAAGGCAGGAGCTGAGAAAACCTTCAGAGAGAAAACAAATTTTGAGTTAAATTTTTATGGATAAGAAACCCTTTAATATTCTAGAAGAAAGAAATAGTATCCAAGGGCACAGAGGAACCAGAAACTTAGTTATTGAGATGTCTTATACTGTGACTTATGAGGACAAAGTAGAATAAGCAATTGGAAAGCCAGGCAGGGACAACGTATACTTTATGAAAAAACTGTAAATCCCATGCTTGTATGATGAGGCCTGTGTTATCTGCAGCCAATTCAAGTATGGATAATTTCACATTTACTAGTCTCAGTGATACCAGTGAGGGCAATGAGGTCACTGTTGTGCAGTGTAGCTGAAACCGTGTGTCAGGGAAGATTGTTAGGGGCAAAAGTTAGCACAATGTTACTGATGAATTATAGACGGTTTTTAAAATGGTGAGCAACATCTCTGAAGCTAATGACATCTCAGAGATCTTTTAAATGTCCAAGTACAAAGAGATAATATGCACATTATGTGGGGACGATAAGGAAATTGATTTTTTAATTGACAAGTAAAATTCACAATTATTTACTGACTACATGGTATTTCTTGGAAGTCAATATAGGCAATAGCTAATATTTTTAATATTAATATAGTTTAGACACTATACTAAGCATTTTAGATGGTCAATTATTCCATGGTAATCCTCACAATAACTTTATCAGTTAAGTAGTAGTATTTATTCCTAATATAAAGATAAGGTAACTGAAGTATCTATAAGTTAAATAACTTCCTTACAGAATTGTTAAGGTAACAGAACCAGAATTCACAGCCAGTTCTGGCTAAATCTAGGGAACAAGCTCTTTATCACTGAGTTATTTTGACATGGTGGGATAAATAATTATGAACCTCATTCTTCTTCAAGGAGCAGAATACTGCCTAACATGAAACAACCAGGCAGAGGAATAACACTGTAGTCCACATCCTCTTAATAAACACTGTGTAACTGCCAAGGTGTAACAATCTTCCTGGATTTGAAGAACATTGCTATATACAGTGCTATGGCAGTCTATCATTTTTAGATTAGTGCTCAAGTTATGACAGCAAAAGTGTCCTAGTTGTAGAGGATCACAAAGACTAAAATTACCAGTAACTATAATTTCCAGATTTGAAGAATCAGATGCTTCAATTTTTTTTTTTTTTTTGTCTGCCACCTTGCTGTATGACAAATGCTTTTAAACTCTCTGGACTTCCAGTTGTTCATGATCAAAATAGGTTTAACAATACAAAGCAACCACAAAAGCCTGTTGTAAAGTACTGGTAATACAACGGGTCGTGCGTGTGTGTGAGACAAGTTGCTTCAGTTGTGCCAGACTCTGTGCAACTCTAAGGACTGTCGCCCACCAGGGTCCTCTGTCCGTGGGATTCACCAAGCAAGAATACTGGAGAAAGTTGCCATGCTCCTCCCCAGGGGATCTTCCCGACCCAGGGATCAAACCCCCATCTCTTACATTTCCTGCATTGGCAGGCAGGCACTTACCACTAGAGCCACTTCTAGGGGCTCATAAACACACTGCTGTTCCAAGACTACACAAAAGGCAGACCAGTAAGTCACCACTGTGTAAGCAAAGAGCCAAGTGTTTGAATTTTAGAGAATGGCACTGTCCTCTAACATCATCAGAATGTAATATTTTTACTTGGTTTCTCTCAGGCACAACAAACAGTCAAAACAAATAAATATTTTAAATCACTGACACATATAAAACCTAAAATTAGTGAAACCATATTCCAGTACTGTGCTACACTTATTGTTTATTTAAAAAATTACTTTGAATACTTATTATTTATTTAAAAAAACTATTTCAAATATTTTAGTAAATGATCATTACCTGTTGCAGTTCAATGATTACCTAACTTACAAAGTTTTATGCAGAATGCATATGTAAAATCATTAATATGGAGATGAATGCTTATTTGGATAATTTACTGAGCTTACATTAAGTACCAATAAATGCTCTTCAATTTCCCATATTCTTTTATAGCTATTTTTAAAATGAACACTAACCGGATTTTAAAACAGAGATTGCATTCCTAATATACTATAACATTTAACAAAGTACTTATGATATTATGAAGCCAAGCATTTAAATTAAGGCCCTAATCACTGTAAACTCAGAGGTGGCATTATGTATTTTCAAATTTTATGATCTATAGATTCAACATGAAATTACAGTATTTGAGCAATGATATTGAAAGCATTTAATTTTGGTAAAAGAAATAATATAGATATAGTTAAAGAAGCTTTATTCAATTTAAATCAAGCACAAAAATACATTTTAATCAGAATCAATGATTCTATTGACCGAGACAAAATACTGAGCTTCTACTTCCAAAATAGCGATGACATTTTTAAAGTAGAAATAATTGTAGTTTATTAGTTTATATTTACCAAACATAAATGGTGTTTCCTTAAATATACTTGGCTGGTAAAACAATTTTCTGGGAATTAGAGACAAGTTGTTTCATCTGGCTATGTTTAAATATAGAAATGAATGGTCATTAGTGCTCTACATACTGATAGATTTTTTTCAGTTTGTTAAACATAATGGCTGTTTTCATTTTTTGGTGCTTTTATAAATGCAAGCAGCTTTGTTACATATAATGATAAATCACTGGATTACCTTTCTCTGAGAAAGATTCTGACCAAATATATAAACATTCAACCAACAAAAAATGTTGTGTGAATTCTTAGGGACCTTAATAAAAACCTTTCTTTTTCTTTTCTTAAAGGAACATCTGGTGAAGTTAAATGTTTAAGAGTTTCATGTTTTGACCTAGTAGTCCTTGAGCTCACCAACTCTGAGTCCATGTGAACATTACCAGTCCTAGGCTGAGGGCACCACAGCCAGTGTCTCCCAGGATTTGTCCAGGCTGTGACTTTATGGGGGTATTAGATATGCGAGGATAAAGACTAATGATTTTAGAATAGGACATTCTTATATGGCACAAAATATTCCTGAATGACCTGCCACTGACCTGGAAAAATTAATATGCCTTTACCATCTACACTAATATCCTTCCCCATGTATAAAATTGTCAATATACTTGAACAATCTACCAGAATATAAAATAACATTAAAAAAACATTATAAAAGAAGAACGAAAGGCATAGAGGTCTGCAGCATAAATTGAATTCCACTCTGGTCTTGTGCTAATAAATAGATTGCTTTTGTAGATATAAAGATTGAAAAGGCACAGCCTTATTGGAAAGTAATAGTGTCTTTGAAAGTAAGCCCTCAGGATCAAAAATGTCATTATGTGCTCCCATGACAGAGTCTGTCTAAATCAACTTCCTCTTAAGGACTGGCCAAGGCTGTTCCAACCAGAGACACTACTGAAAAATCTGCCTGGTTGAGAAGGATCCACTGTGCTTAGAAACATAATAGAAAAGACAGAATAAACAAGAAACCACACAGAAATAAAGTTTGTGTGGTACAGACACCTGAGGAAAGCAAAAGTGAATTCCATGTGTGGAGGGGAAAGAGATACTTATCAACTCTGGGGTCTGAGGCAAGAAATTAAAGCCAAGGAATAAAGATAAAGCAAAATCATATTGGATAATGCCAAATGGAATGGGATAGTGGCTATATCACCATGGGGCAAAAATGTAGGAATCCTGAGCATCTGTTTTTATGGGTCAGCCTCTTCATGTGGTGGTACTGAGGTGGCTGACAATTCCTGACAGAGAAAAGTGTCATCTATTCAGCCATTAGATGTTCACATTTAGTGAGGCATATTGGCACTGATGTTGAGGGTGACCCCAAACACTTGAGTTAGAAGAAGCACAGGTACTGAGCTGGCTGAGGGTTAGAGGATCCCAGCCCCACAAAACCCCTCAAACCACACTATCCCTCAACCAATCCTGGCTAGGAAAGTCCTAAGCACTCTGCAAATAAAATGCAAAATAAACACCTGATGAAAAATATCACATTTCCAAAATCATGCATTAAAAACAAGAAGGGTTACAAGATAATTGGTTATGTCAAACCACTCACATCTATATGATCTGATTAGAGAACTAACAAAAAAATGACTGTGCTAGCATACTAAAATGGTTAAACATATATAGTTTCTAATAAGTAAGGAAATATTTCAGTGAATATAGGATTTTAACTTTCAAGAAAATTTGAAGACAACTTGATGGAAAGGGAGGTAAGGACCTATTGAGTCAACTGAGCTATAAAGAGCAAAAGGCACAATCTGGGAGTACTCAGCTAAAGGACAAAGTGCATGTCCCCCTCAAGGGAGGAAAAATGACATTGGACAATGTATAAAGAAGCACATAACTTCAGCTTGCTGTGTTCAGCTGTGCTACTGTACTTTGCTTCTGTTACTTTTGGTGCAAGATGTTAATAATTTGGAAAAAATACATATGAACCAATCTAAATACACATTATATTGACATCTTCCCTGAATTAACCAACTATATGTCAGCTAATCCAATACATTTGAGTTTGCTAAATGGGTAAGGAAAAGAGGAAGAGTATTGAATTTTAGAGTTCAAAGCCATAAAACAGAAAAAGCACTGGTAGCCTCTAAGTTGTTTTCTCCACTGAGTTGCAGCCCACTTCTCAATCAGCAAGATGCCTGGAGATCCAGAATGTAAGACTCTCAAATTCTCAGCAGATCAGCTATTTGGGAAATCTGAGCATAGCGACTGCTTAAGGAATTTTAAAAATACAATGTTTCTTAAATCATCCTGTGGACTGATGAGAAAATTTTAATTTCATTCACCACTGAGATATAGATTATCATACGTGCAAATTTTCCATGTTCTCTCAAACTGGATTTGACTTTAATAAACATCAGTTGTTAGAGTGGAAAACATTTTAAGTCAGTTATAATAAAAATTCATTAAGGGAAGGATAATATATTTAAATTACAGTAAATTTCATTAATCCTGCAAAAGAAAAACATGTATGAATAAGCCTTTTTATTCTTCTCTGATCTAGGATGATCAGACAAACCTGGCATATTTCAGAGAGTTTCATTCTGTTCTGAGCATAGTAATATTAACCAACGAGAGTGTGTCCAAATAAGAATAACAGGAAGGTAAAAGCCTTACAAGCATATCATTAGAGGAAGAGCCAAAAAGTCTGGGCATATTCGACTTGAAAAAAGGCAAGGTTAGGGAGTTTGTTATTTTAAAGGGCCATATCATAACAGAAAGAAGTAGACCTCTCAGTTGGTATAACACAAGGCAGAACCAAAATGGTCAATGGAATATGAATGGCAACAAGGTCTTACTCATAGTAGGACATATCTAATATCAAAGTAGCTAGTTGTGTAAGATTGATTTTACCAACACTGAAAGTATCTTGGATGAAAAATGCTAGTATCAGGGATGTTGCAAAGTACATTTCAGTATTGAGTGAAATCTGGACTAGATGACCTTTAAGCCATACTCTTTGACATTTTAAATCTTTACTCTTAACCATTTGGGGATAATGTACGGACTGTGATGATGCTTCCCTGGGCTTATTTGCTTATATGGATGTTTCTGAAATTTTGGCTGGGCATCAACACCAGGAATTTTTGAAAAGTACAAATATATGTCCCATTCCAAGCCCCTTGAGGAGTATTTCTGATCAAGCCTGGGCAGGAAATCTGTATTTTCAAGGGCAATGAGTGACGATACTGCATCCAGACGTCTGTTCAGGGCACTGGGCTCATAAGGTCACAGTGGACTCCATCCCTTTGTTGACTGATTAGGCTTTCAAAGTTGTGTTCTAGTGATGAAAGACTGGGCACTTTAAAATCAACAACCAATTTTATTACGGAAAGGTTATGTGTGAAAGGAGAGCTAAACAATCGTACTACTACTACTAACTGTAATAATTGCTTAGAGGACAGGAGCTGTGCCTAGCACTTCAAACGCATTGTCTAATTTTATTAGTAGGGTTCCCCAGGTGGATTAGTGATAAAGAACCTGCCTGCCAGTACAAGAGACTTAAGAGACCCCGGTCCAATCCCTGGGTTGGAAAGATCCCCTGGAGAAGGGCATGACAACACACTCCAATACAGGCTCATGAGTCAACCTCTAAAAACAGCTTTTGTTACTTCCCTGGGGGAGGTAGTGTCAGGATACTTGGATTGCTGAAACCACAGACTACGAGAAACTTAGCTGTTTGAAATCAGATCGGTAAAAACGGAACAGTCCACTCTTGCCTAGAGGATCTGAGCGACTCTGACACTGAGAAGCAGCCTCAATTTCCAACCCAGGTACAAAACTTAGATAAGGTTTTTTGGGACACCATGTTTAGCATTCATCCTAACTTTGTAGTTTCCAAGGAAACAGAATCCAGAGTCCACTTCTCAACTCAGTCTTCATGTTCAGTGCTTTACATCAGAGCCTTGCTCTTTTTTTAGCATTATCAAAATTCTGCTCTATTTAAATGCTATGTAAACTCTATCCTTCCCTCAAGTCCTATTTTAAACCCTGTTCCTTCCTTTACGTGGTGAGATGCTCCATGGTTATCCCGGTGTGCCACCTCTCGTGATATGACAAGTTAATAGGCCTAACTCTGTTGGACTATATACATGGCTTGAATGTTCTTTATCAGATGGGTTCTATCAGTAGTTATTAAAATCCTTAATTTTAAGATCAGTAGAATGAGTTTCAGAAAGTACTCAGGATCACATAGTAAGTGACAGAACTGGGATTCCAACCCAGGTCTATACAATTTCAAAACCCATGCTTTTAATACTATGTACACAGAGTCAGAGGATGTTGGAGCTGAAAAGGTGACTCAGGTATGCCAGACTGCTAAATTTAAATGAAGAACTAGGATTAGAATCCAGGTATCCCCACCTGCCAATCCTCATCACGTGGGTAGTTTCATTTTTGTTCAGCTGCCAATTAGCAACTTTTCAGGTTTTTCCTTTAGCTTGAACCTTCTGTGGGCCCAGTATGTTCCTGGGGTTTGGGGGATACCTGGAGCCTTCAGTGAGACTCTAACACTGGTAACTTAAGGCAGTACCCAGAACTCCACATATCCCCTGATTATTTCCTCCCTGGTTGGACGAGAATATAACCAAATCAAATGTACACATTTCAGCTTTCATAACTGCTGAAACACAATGCATCAACTTTCTAGATATAGTTAATAGACTGTACTGTGCTTAGTTGCTCAGTCATGTCTGACTCTGCAACTCCAGGGACATAGCCCACTAGGCTCCACTGTTCATGGGGATTCTCCAGGCAAGAATACTGGAGTGGGTTACCATGTCTTCCTCCAAGGAATCTTCCCAACTCAGGGATTAAACCCAGGTCTCCCACATTGCAGGCAAATTTTTAACAACTGAGCTGTGAGGGAAGCCCCACTATTTCCCTAAAATGAGTGAATTATGTGAAAACATCATCCTCTTTTATTCCACTCATCCCAGTATCAGAGTACATGGGTAACTGCCTATGCTAAGTGTCTAGTCAACCCTGAGTTCATGTCACCCAAGTCCTGCCATTGTGAAGCTGTATAAGACAGCAACAACCATCAAAATGCAAATATTTAATAATTATGGACACTTTTAAAATGAAACCCCTCAAATCCTACTAAAATATCCCTTACTCCTTAATGATAGCATCCATCAAGAGCAACTGATTTTTAGGTTGGCAAGTATCCAATGCTACTCAATGCAAATATAAGAGAAGTTAGTCAAAATCATCCAAAATACATAATTTCATGCAGTGGTGGAAGTGTTATGAGAGAACTGCCCTGATAAAATACATAGGAATTATTAAACAGTAACTGGCAAATTTATATCTTTTAACAATTGAAGAGAGAAATTACGGAATGAGCTCTTTAAGAGACAATGATTTGCATGTCAAAGGAACAAGAGAGGTTCTGAAAAAGTTAGGGAATTTCTTGAAGAGTTTTGCAAAAACAAATCTCTTTATGATTGTGCTGTGAAACCAAATGATAAGATTTAAAAAAATAATAATCTCATACACACATATTATTCATCTATTCTTATCTATGCTAATATATCCCCACAATTTTAAGATACTTTATTTTGTGTTCCCCTTTCTTTTTCAAGATAAAATTCTAACTAGAACTTTAAGAAATTTTAGGACCCATTTAAAATGCATTAAATGTAAATGTCTGCTTTCTGCTAACAACTCTCTGGACGGTGGGAACATTTTTTTTCAGTACGAAATTTTTGTTTGGGAATCCTCACTCCCCTCTCTTGCAGAGCTTGACCTTTTTTTCCTTCCTTGGTTGTACCTCCTTTGTTGGACACAGAATGTGTCCACAAACATCAGCTCTTCACTTAGTTCTCTTGTCTCTGGTTGGCTTCCGTGGCCCCATCTACCAAAGTGGTCTGTAGATCAGCCACTTCTGGTTGCCTGGTAGCTTGTTAAAAATGTAGAACCTCAGGCCCTGCTCTCAGCATCTGAAATAGAATGTATTTACATTTTAACAATATCCCCACCCCCCAGTGATTCATATGTACCTTAATATTTATCCCTGTTCTAGGTGATTCCTCAGCACTTTTTCTTCAATACTCTATTTCATGGAGAAGCAAATAGCAACCCACTCCAGAATTCTTGTCTAGAGAATTCCATGGACAGAGGAGCCTGGCAGGCAACAGTCCATAGAGTCACACAGACTTAGACATGACTGAAGTGACTTAACACGCACACACATACAGAGGCTGATCAATAAATCCCTGTTGAATGCATAAGTAATTCACCATGCAATAAACACTGCTCCTCAAATAATTCTAAATGGAGGTGTTATAGAAAATACTAACTTATACATGTATTTTGATAGATGTTATATATTATTGAAAGGTAAACTATATAAGAAAGGACATATTTTATCATGGGCATGTTTCTGAATCACTCTTAGAAGAAAAAGCTATTAATGATGTGCACATGAATGACATACATTTTGAACAGAAGTTATGAACAATCTCCAGCTTTAAATTCAATAACTTCTTGAAAACTTTAAGGACCACAGTAGGAGGTCAACTATAGCATTAGCATGCATGAATGTTCAGAAAAAGGAACTTTTATTTTGTTTTTTCTTAAATAGCGTTGAATGAGTAGAGAGGTAAAACATAAAACTTCCAAATTGGAAATGTAAAATACTAGAATTACCTGGGCTTAAATTGTAGCCATACAGCCTAGGGAACACGTCAGAATCACAGGAGAGTGGAAGATGAAAAGAAGGGAGAGAAAAAAGGGAGAAGGGAAAGCAGGGAGGGGGGAGGGGGAAAAAGAATACATTGCAAAGATGATCTGCTTTCAATAATGGCAATATCTCAACACTCTTCACGCTATACTGTGTCTTCATATCTTTTCGCAGACACTTGACAAGAAGCCTCTACACTAGAATTAAATTTTCAGCCATATGCTTTATGACTCAGATTATGTATAAATATTAGAATTCAAACTACTCCTGATTGACATGTAATTTTAAATACAATTTTCTTGATAATTCAATGTCCTTTAAGAGCTTTGATATTTCTATCACATCACCTCCTTCTCAGAGAAAATGCTGTTTTCACAATAATGTTCACTTTTTCTAGTCTCTTTTTTCACTCAGTAGCCCTATATTGTTATGGTTTAAGTAAATATAATGGGTTTAAAATTGGAAGAGAAGTAAAAATGTAAAGTACTAGCACAAATGGTGAATATTAACAAAGGAAGGGCTGAAGAATATAATTCTCTACTTTTTGAAGCATAAAACAAAATTCCTGTGACTTAAATTTTATTTTGGGGTCCATAGTAAATGACACTGTTCATTTCCTGGAGTGAAAAATTCAGAGAATTAGAGCTAAACTTTTAAAACCAGTTCAAGCACTGTATTTTTCCTGGCCATTTCACTATGAGGTACCGTCTCCTTTTCTTTTACTCCTCCAGTACGTCTATAAGATCCGAACCATTTAGCTCATGTGTGCATGTTTGTTTATACTCTGTTACATTCCCAGATTGGTAAATTACCCAAAAGATGACGCTGTACCCAATCAATCTTGCATTTTTCCGTATAGTACTCTTTCTGGACCAAGGAATATATTGAATATCTAATAAATGTTTAGTAGATTAGTGTCTTTAAAAGTCAATGACAAGATAATGACATACTTCTGCTTGTTTTTCTAACAACAATTTATTATCAGAAATTCATTATCAATAATTTATTACCAGAAAATAATACATAATTAATCTGGGAAATACAGAGAGAATAAAAAAAAATTAATAAGCAGAAAAAAGTATTTGATTTCAATAACAAGAGACAACCTCTATCAACACTGTTTTCCTTTTCTTATCCATTGTCAAGTTCATACATATGTCACTGGACTCCTTTTAGATGAGTATTCACAAAGGCAACTATTTCTAAGTTAAGTTACTTATGCCCTCCTAAAACTGTTTCTACAAGGCCAGTAGTTCTTAAATGTGTTGACACAGAAAAGGACAAGGGAATGAGGTAATGAGTTTGTGCAGCATCATTTATGTGAGTTATTTTAATGACCTGGCCTTAACTGTTTTACTGACCGCCTTTCATAGAACTACATAACTCTTATGACACTTTCAGTGACAAAGCTTGCCTGATGTTTCAAGTTCAGATCTTTAGACATTTATGTTTAACTATGTTTGTCTGCTGGATCTTTCTTGAAAAATTACGGAACAACCTTGACTACACATACTGAGGAGGGGACAATGCTGACAAATAAGTAGCTAATGCTGCTACATATACACTAACTCTCCAGAGCTCCTGCTATTTCTGTGAATTTGCTAAAAAGCAGTCTACAAATGTAATCTTCTCTTATACTCTGAGGTTCAGAGTTATTTACTACTACCAGAATTTTAGTTCCAGCTAAACATTTCAAATGTCAAGAGGGAGATATGCTTTAAGAAACAACTTACAACCTTATAGAAAATTGCACGTCTCAAGATTCAATTTTATTCTTTCATGTTACCACTGGAATAGTCTTCTTTCTGATCACCAGGCAATTTTCCAACCTCTTTTGGGATTTCTCTTCCTAAACAATTTCTTCCAGAAAAGATTTTGGCAATAATCTGACACTTCAGTTTGCCCTCATAAGCTGGGTTGAGTTAGAAAAATCTGAAAATAGATTCCAAAGAAAATGAAGCAGGGACTAAACACTTACCTGAGAGTCAGTGTCTCCCTGATGACAGCCTTGCTCTGTCACATTCAAAGATGAACTCAATAAGTGAAGACATGTTACTTTTAATTTTTATGTTCAGCTTTAAGTATTCATTTACTGAGATCCTGCAATGACTTCACTGCAATGCTTCCCCCAAATAATCCCAATTATTTAAAAAAGATAAAGTTTGAAATAAGTAGTTGCTTTAATACTGTTATTGTATGTGTGTGTGCATAACACTTAAGAGCATACTTAGAACATGACAGCTGGGGTTCAAATACTACACTTACCCTTAATTAGCTGTGTGACCTCAGCTAGCTTACTTAGTGAAGTCAGTGAAGTTACTCAGTCGTGTCTGACTCTTTGCAACCCCATGGACTGTAGCCTACCAGGCTCCTCTGTCCATGGGATTTTCCAGGCAAGAGTACTTGAGTGGGTTGCCATTTCCTTCTCCAGGGGATCTTCCAACACAGGGATCGAACCCAGGTCTCCCGCATTGTAAACAGACAGTTTTAC
Organism: Bos javanicus; assembly: GCF_032452875.1. NCBI lineage: Eukaryota > Metazoa > Chordata > Mammalia > Artiodactyla > Bovidae > Bos > Bos javanicus. Next base: position 41,768,970 of record NC_083870.1, read on the forward strand.
CGTCTGAGCCACCAGGGAAGTCCTAGCTTACTTAACCTTACAGTATCTCAGTTCCTCATCTACAAACTGGTTATAGTAACAATACCAACCTCATAGAGGTCATGTGAGAACTAAATGAATTCATACAAATGAAGTTCTAAGAACAGTGCCAGGCAGACAGGCTTAAATAAGAAGCTCCTCAAAGCTGGCCTATGGGATGTATATGTTTTAAATCCTTTCTAGGATATTGTGAGCAGTCATTCCCTTTGAATCAATCATATTAGAATTAAGAATATTTTCCACTTTTAAAACTCTTAAATCTAAACCTTTCTATCAGTAATTTATACAAAGTTTGGTGATCTTCACTTCCTCATTGCTAACAATTTCTGTCTCTATTCTTTCTTCTATAACTGTGGGGAAAAGATAAACATCTTTTGCACTAGAATAATGATGACAAATACTGATTGTGAACCCCTTGTTTTCCAGGTCTTGTGATAAGGGTTATATATGCAGATGATTATTTCATCCCCACAAATTCCTAAGGAATCAGATTCTCTTGTTATCCCCAAGTTATACCGAGGGTCTGGACAGTTACACAGCTAGCCATCTAGTCTAGTAGCGTCAAAGCAGAAAGTAAGGAAGGGCCTGTGTGACTGCAAAGATCAAACCTGAGCTCTTAAATATGGCACTGTATCATGGAATGGACTATACAGGAAATTCAGTTTAATTTCTTAATTTCCCAGTAGAACAACCTGGAGCAAGGCAATGAGGAAGATGATGCAGAATTTAAGTCTTTTGCCTTATAGTCTGAGGGGCTCTCTTTGTACCAGTTTGTATCCTCCTTCCCTCTAGCTCAATCCTAGATTTATATTTTCTCACTTCTTCAATTTTGAGTAGAAAGTCAGAGGAAAAAACCATGTTTGCCCTGAATATATTCCTCCCCCACACATCCATTTTTTTCTCCTTTGAAGTAGCAACAACAGCTGCCAACAGAGGATCCCCCGGGCTTATACAGCATCAGTCAGCTTCACAGATGAAGGCAAAGATAAGAAGACAGAAATCCCTCCTTTAGAGAACTTTGCTAATGTTTTTCACTCAATTCATTCTTTCTCAGTGAACAGTTTTAAGACAACACTGAAACCTCAAGGCAAGAATGGCAAAGCACTGAATTCCAGGAGCCACAAGTAGTCCCTAATTGATTGCCAAGGGACAAATGAAAGGAAGTCAAGTGAATGGACACTCAGATCTCCATCTTCTCCAATTCATTTTATTTAAACCCATCCTTTCCATAGCCTACAGTCTCTTCCATCTCACCCTGTGTTATCAGAGACAAACTTCATTAGCCAAAGGCAAAAGGGAAAGAAGACTGCTTTCATATTTATTTAGGGTTCCAGTGACTTGAGGCATATCAGGAGAAGTCAGAATACGAGTTAGAGACAGGACTTGTTGGCTTACACCAGAAGTGCTTACATTCTAAATCTCAATTTTGGAAGGAACAAACATTCTTAACTTTTAAGTATAAACTATCTTTATACTCAGGTATACGTTCATTATGCAGACACAAACACACACATGCAAAATGCAATAATATTACTCTGGCTTATTTTGCAAAAAATAGAGGGGTGCTTTATTTCAATTTTTGCATTTAAAAGGGTCTCCTTTTAACATGAGGGAAATTCAAGGACAAAACAGTAGTATATTAATTTGTGCACACATTTACTAGGCATGTACTGCCATGTACTAGGCACTCTCCTAGGCATAGAAAATACCCCAGTGAACAAAATAGGCAACATTCCTGCTTTCCTGAAGCTTTATTTCTAGGGGAGAAACCAAGTAAAAAACAAGATGAATAATTATATAGGATCTTAACCTGTGGTAAATTCTATGGGAAAAAAAAAAAGTACAAATCAGCAAAGGATAACATGAAATGATTAGATGAAAAGTGTAGCAATCTGAGACCACATAGTCAGCAAAGATTTTATAAGAAAGTGATCTTTGAATTAAAACAGAAAGGAAGTGAGAAGACATTTGAGAAACTGGAATTCCGCCAGAGAAGAGCAATTCCAAAAGCCCTGAGGTAGAAAATTATCTTGCATCCCTGAAGAACGAGAGTGACTCCATTGAAGAGAATGAAGGGAAGGGTTATAAGAAATGAGATTAGAGAAGTAAGAGAAAGCAGATTATGCAGACCCTTACGATCATGCTAAACATTTTTGCTTTAGCCAGGGTGAAATAGGAATCTAGTAAATAACTTAAAGTAGAAGAATAATATAATCTGACTTGTAACTTAACAGAATCACTTTGATTCAGATCAGATCAGTCGCTCGGTCGTGTCCGACTCTTCGCGACCCCATGAATCGCAGCACGCCAGGCCTCCCTGTCCATCACCAACTCCCGGAGTTCACTGAGACTCACGTCCATCGAGTCAGTGATGCCATCCAGCCATCTCATCCTCTGTCATCCCCTTCTCCTCCTGTCCCCAATCCCTCCCAGCATCAGAGTCTTTTCCAATGAGTCAACTCTTCGCATGAGGTGGCCAAAGTACTGGAGTTTCAGCTTTAGCATCATTCCTGGGGATTACAAAAGGACTGAAATGGTACAAGGTCAATAACTGGTGGCTCTTGTAACAGATGAAAAGATGATGATGACTTGGAGCAGCCTGGTAGCAGTGAGTATGACGTGAAACAGCGAATGTTGGGTATATTTTGAAAGTAGAGATGAAAAGATATGCTGTTGAAACTGATAAGATGTGAAAAATAAAATAAAAAGTTAAGGTTGAAATCTAACTGTTCAACTATGGAGCTGAAATAAAGAAGAATTTAGGAATGATTGCATGTATATAATTGTTTGGTTTATTTCTTTTGTTTTGTTCACTAGAGAGCAGAAAGGCATATCAGAAGCTCATTTTTTTTTAACGTGTTCAATTTAAGATGTCTATTAACCATCCAAGTGGAGATGTCAAGTAGATAATTGGATATACAGGTCTGAATTGATAGGAGAGGTTTGTGAGGAAGAAATGAATTTGGGAGTCATTAGCATATAGATGAAGAAGCATCAACAAAAGTGACTGAGAAAGAGCTGTCAGAAAGTAGAAGGAAAACTAGGTGAATGTGGTATCCTTCAAGTGGTGGGATGCGGTGGGAGCGTGGGAGGGAGGCTCAACAGAGGGGATATATGTATACTTACAGCTGATTTGTTGTATAGCAGAAACTAACAACATTATAAGGCATTTATAATCTAATAATAAAAAAATGAAAAAAAATATTTCAAGGAGGAGAAAGTAACTGTCTGACGAATGCTGTTCATAGGTCAAGAAAGTTGAGAACTAAGAACTGACTGCTGGATCCGGCAATGTGGTATTATCCATAGCCTTGATAAAAGTAGTATCGAGTGGAGCAGAGAAGTATGAACACAAACTTGCCATTAATGAAAGTTTTTGTTCACTAGGGAAAGATAAATTTAAAATAGTGAATACAGACAACTCTCAAGAAGATATGCTGCAAAGGGATAGTGAGTAATAGGGGAAATAAATGAAGAGAAAACAGGATCAGGAACGTATGGCTTACTTTGCTATTTTTAAAGAAAAGCATATAGGAAATTATGTATATGTAATTAAATATAGAGATTGAATTAAAGTCTAAATAAAATTTTTAGTAGTTTTAACACTATATTATAAAATTAACCATTTTTGTTATCTAAGTAGGACACATTATTATATTATGAGGTCATTAAGTTTGCATGGTCTAATGAAATGTAACTCTTTTCTGAAGAGTTGTGATATGTGAGTACCTCACCATCCAGGGATTCTCTACCACAGGCAACTAACATCCAGCATATAACAATAAAATCTACTGTCTCTCTAAAGTCATACTTCTACTTGTATTACTACCTTGATGAGCAACATTCACCACCCAAATTCCCAAACCTGGAAATTCCCCCAAGCAACTTCCTCTCCTAGACTTCTCACATCTATTTAATCACTAAGTGCTATTAATTTCACCCCAATTCTTTATGGAATCCATCCTTTTAAATTCCACTGACAGTATTCTAGGAAATCACTTTCTGACCAAATTACGAGAATATGCTCCTAAAGTGATGCTCTTACCTCTGATATGCTTTGTTGTTTCTACAACCCCATCTGCCTATCCCAAATCATAAAAATGCCAATGTGATAAACTCAGACACAAAACAAATGACTTCAGAGCCCTGCTTAAGACTCCTGAATTACATCCAAGATAATGTCCAAACATCTTTGGTTGACCCTGAAGCCCTGGGAGTTGGTAACTGCTAGTATTTCCAGGCTCATTTCTTGCTACTTCCTCCATCAACATTCACACCATGCTTGTATTAATAGAGCTTCTGTAACCACTGGGTTTCTAGTCCTGAACACAGGTTGTTACATCTATATAGAAAAATCAGCTCCCCCCATCTGCAAATGAGAACTCAACCTATAAAATGGAAATTATAATCAATTTACTAGATTATGAGAGAAATGCAAACTGTTTAACTTTAACAAATCATAGCTATGTTTTATTTTCCATAACTAACAATTATCATAATTTAAGCTTTTTTTCTTTCAGTGTGTACCTTTTAAATCTGTTTTTCTGAAAACACATTATGGCTTTTATGTTGTTTATAAACATTATCAAACCATAAAGTTTCACTGTTGTTTTCTTTTAGTTCTTCAGTGCAGGTATTTGCATTTCTGGGAAATTATAAGAAGGCTTCCAATTATATTGTATTTTTCTTCATTTCTCTTTAATTTGCAAATAAGAGTACCGATTTCCCCTGACATTCATGCTATTAGTCTTCTAAGGATGCTATTATTTTGTTGACTGATAGTTCATTAATAAGTATAATTATCATCCGACATGTTGCATCTTAAATTATCCAGTAATTGCACGTATATTAGTTTTCAATTTTGTAAATTAAGCTCTTGAAAAGACACTCTTCTCTTTTTTTTACCAGGTAATTTTTTAAAGAATTAGATTTGTGAATCTACTTTATGTTTTGTTACTGCCATATTGTAATAATAATGTCAAATTTCATAGTCCTTTCCATGAATACTCTGTTATTTAATATTATGTTTAATATATAAACTATTGTGCTTTTATGTTAAATTTACCATATGATACAATTTTTGAAAAAGACAAAACTAAGAAGTATTTGGTTTTATGGGCACTGTGGTTAAACAATAAGGGCCAGCTGAAATCATCTGGATATATTCTGAAGGAAAAAAAGTAGCCTGGATTTCAAGGTAATATATGCAAGAAAGATTTGAGGAGTCTCAGTACTCACCCCAGTTTAAAGCTGTTTTTAAGGATAAAGGCACACACCTCTATAAATACATATATATACATATATATTTAAATTTTATTAAAGATATTTTCTTTATTTCTTCTGCCAAACTGTTGAAGAAAATATATATTTCTTTCTAGATATAAATAATTACAGAATTCTCCTAAGGAATCAAAACATATTTTTTTTCTTTTTTATAATATTTCTTTTCATTTAATTTTCGTTCAGCCATATTTCTCTTCATGTCTTCTCTCTGCATTTTTATTTTAAATCACATATATTATATAAGACAGGGGCCTCTGATTTATACCATCTGGGACCTGAGATTTGGATGTGGGCAATTTTGTAGTATTTATAAAAAGAATATATTAAAATTACCCATAAGCCCAAATTCAATACACACACTTACCAACATAACTCTAATAAACAGATCATTGGATTTTAAAGCTAGACGAGGCCTTCGAGAGCAGAGAATCCAACCTCTACTCATTGAAGGAAAACAAAGTGAAGCTAAGGAGTTTTAATTCACTGATCAGTCACTCAACTAACTAAAAGAGAACAAGGAATTAGACCCTAAGATTCCCTGAAGCCAAGTCCTGTGCTTTTTTTAATGTTCTCTCATGATATAGACTTCCAATATTAGTCTGTCACTCTGCACAAGGTGAAAATAGATTTAACTGAGTTTGCTGTGTGCCTGTGAAGCTGCTAAGCATTCATTCATGAAAGCAAAACTGGGAACCTATGAAATTTCATTATCAGAAGCCTTTTTCCAAGGCTGCCTTTTCTGTCTGCTCACATGTTATATGCCTAGGGCAGTGTCCTCCACAGGCAGTAGCTATCAATCCCTGACAATTTTTTTAAGAAGCAACAGTGCTAATTTTAGGCTACTACATTAAAGAAAATAACAATTTCTTACACAGTATCTAATGATCTTGGATATTCTTTGCAGATTTTATTTTCATGTTTTGTCTAAAACCACTTTTTCCATGCTCAGAGAAATCTGTAGACAGTAAGTTTGGAGTTTGAAACGTGTGCTGTGAGAGACCTCAATTAAGAGGGTTTTTTTGTTGTTTTTATGAAGAATAAGGAACAGCAGATTATCCTGACAGAAATCCCAGAGGCAGTGAACTCTTCATGGTAACTGACTACAGTGGAGCAGGAAAAGCTCAAGTTTCCTCCTCCGTTTATCCTTATGCTCTAAAAATTACCAACGAAGCCCCATCAAGAATATTTTGTGTGATGATCCAGCAAAGTATGCAGTAAAGGAGGAAAAGGAAGAACAGGGCACTTCCCGAGAGGGTGGGGGAAAGAGGTTCTGTGAGCTTTCCCGCGTGATTAGAGCTAAGGAAGTTGATCTCTTTTCATGCCGTGGATGTGGCTGCTGCAGTCACGCCTCCCGCTGCCAGCCCAGCACCAGGATCTTAATCAGTCACTATGAAAACTCATTAGCTCCACAGCAATGAGCCTTCCACTGCTGAAGCTTGGCGCTGTGCTTAGTACCATGGCAATGATCTCAAACTGGATGTCCCAAACTCTCCCATCCTTGGTAGGACTGAACACCACGAGGCTATCAACGCCAGATACCTTAGTAAGTCACTCTGGTGGGTTTGGCTGTCTTGGGAAGTAAGTGCATTAAAACAGTGGGCTTTTTTTTTTTTTTTTTAATAAACTGCAAAGGCTGAGATTTTGCTTCTCTATTCACAGGTCTACTTCAACGATACAGTATTTATGTGGTAACTATAGTCATGGCTATTCTTTTATGAACACTTTAAAGTTACATCAAAGAATAAATGAACTGCCTGAGAAATTAGCTGTGACAGGAAATACTAGATTCATTAAATTCTTAATGCAAAGCTTTATTTTATATTATTCTGAGGTTTTAAAGGATTCTTTCTTTTTAAAGTGTGTTTTGTTTCTTATGATTTCACTTCTTTTAACATATGTAAAATCCTCATAATTTGTCCTACAGAGTATGCTACAGAGTATATTCTAGCTAATCTAGTTTTACTATAGCAGGCTCTTCTTCAGAATTCAATTCCTGTGTTTGAAATGTATTCAGTCAGAGAAACCAATCTGTACTAAATATGAATGAATAATAATAAAAAAAAAGCTCAACAATTTAAAGCCTGACCAAAAAAAAAAACCTTTTCTTTTTTTTTTGAGCTAACGATCATGAACAACAGAAAACTTACTTAATACAATTATCTCCCTGTGTTGTTTGATAAAGACTTCTCCTGTCACAAGTTTAACTCCTGTACTCCTGTAGTTTTTGCTCATTAATGTTTTTTTAACCCTTCCCACATGATAACAAATGTCTTTTCTCATAGTTTATGAAACATGGTTTAGTTAGCAATACCCGAAAATGTTTCAAATAAAAACTATTGTTTTGTCAAATAGAAGGTTACAAATTAAAATAGAAGGAATATCCTAGAAAAACAATTTCTATGTTAGCAAATAAAAATTACAGAAATCATTAGTATTGGGAGTCCTTTACTTTTTTTTAATCTGTTTTTATCATTGGACTGCTCCAACAGATCAGAAAAAGTCAGATACTTCAAAAGAAAAAAAAGCAATTCGCCTTTAAGACCTGTTTGCAGTTACTACTAATAATTACTCTATCAATCAATGTATAATTAACTGAGTAGAGTCAGATCAAATTAATTACATAATTTGCCAGCAACACCCAGTGCTCAGGGCACCAGCAGAGCACACGTGAGGCACAGTGTGACCTGCTTTCACATCTTAACCTCCCTCAGTCACTGCTGCTGCCTCAGTGTTTCCATGATTGAGAATGCCCTCCTTCCCTATATGATGTGTGTGGCAGGAAGGATGTAAAAGGGATTATTCATAGTTATAAAGAAAGCATATAACACAAGCTTATTGATGTGGCAGCAATAAGCAATGACAAAACAAAAAATGTAAACTATTTAATATTTACCAAACCAAGTATCTTCAATGTTCAAGTACCTGGTGATTTTTAACTACTTAGTTTTTGAATTAACTCTTTCAGGAAATGAACCATTGAAGCAATTCATGAACAAATTATATTTCAAACATGGTACCTTGGTTCTGATATATATATTTTTTTTTGCATCTATAGATATTGGTTTGGTTATCTTCTATTTATTGTTGATGGAGGAAAATCAACTTTCCAAAGATTCGTTTAGGGTTTCTTACTCATTTATGAGTTTAAAGTAAATTCATTCCTTTACTTTCTGATTAGCAATCTTGGTTGAAAAATATAAAATATTGGTATGGCCTACAAATGTTCTAACACAACCGAATCTTGCTTTGAGTGACAAAAAACAAACTAGAATTCAGAGAAGTTTACACTATGGTATTCACTGCTGCTGCTGCTGCTGCTGCTGCTGCTGCTGCTGCTAAGTCGATTCAGTCGTGTCCGACTACGTGCGACCCCAGAGACGGCAGTCCACCAGGCTCCCCCGTCCCTGGAATTCTCTAGGCAAGAACACTGGAGTGGGTTGCCATTTCCTCCTCCAATGCATAAAAGTGAAAAGTGAAAGTGAAGTCGCTCAGTCGTGTCCGACTCCTTAGCAACCCAATGGACTGCAGACTACCAGACTCCTCTGTCCATGGGATTTTCCAGGCAAGAGTACTGGAGTGGGGTGCCATTGCCTTCTCCATGCTATTCACTAGAATGGAGAAATCAGGTTACAAAAGTGTATGCGAGTGAGTGTGTATGTGTTTCTATGTGCATGTTTTACGGAAGTGCAAACTTTACAGAAGTACTTTCTCCATCTTAACTATACAAGATAATTGCTCATATCTTAGGATTCCTATGGTGAAAAATGAATGAATATATATTTCCTAGATTAAGATCATTAAATGTTAACACTGGAAAAGATCTTAAAAACTATCCAGGCCAGTTATTTTTGCATTACTTTTGGCAGTGGTGCCTCTTTTTTTTTTTTTTTAATTAAAACTTATGTAATACATGCAGAATAAATATTTGTTGAATGAATCTTGAAGTGGAAATCTAATATATAAAACAGGTTATGTGTCAAAAAATAAATGATGGAGGAGTGAGGCCTTACTGGGCCTCTACCATCTGTTCCCTCCCCACATAATCAACCCCCTTCCCTGATCAAAATACCTCCAAGGGAACCTTAAAACTCTCAGGAGCTTAGCTGGAAATATGACTGATCTAATCCAACCTCCTTATTCTGCAAGTGGGAAGACTGACTTGCAGTCTAAATGTGTATGCAACTAAAAAGAGTTCCCCTCTCTGGTTAATGGCAGAGCCAAGGGTGGAAGCAAGCCACCTGACTGCAGTCCTGGCCAGGGAAGTCATCTCACACACCTTTGCTCTCCCTACTTCTCCCGGACCCTGGTGCCACATGAGAGTCTCTCTACCTGGTAGACAATTCCCTTTGTAGCAAGCAGAGCTATGATGTCCAGCCCTTCTCAAACTCTATCTATATTCACTTTAGGTGGTACAAATGATATAAGCCTGAAACATCCCCCAAAATGAATGAATGAATAAATAAATAAATAATGTTCAGTCACTCAGTCGTGTCTGATTCTGTGCGACCCCATGATCCCAGCACACCTGGCTTCCCTGTCCTTCTCTATTACCTGGAGTTTGTTCAAACTCTTATCCATTGAGTTGGTGATACCAGCTCAAATAAATAAATAGTGCAGGTCTTAACATTTGTTTTATGAGAGTCTGTGGGATGCACAGATGGCAAAAAAAGCAGATTTACACAAATATGGATATGGTCTTTCAGAGGTAGTGTACATTTGATTGCTCAAAAGCTTAAACAGGTTTTTAAATTTCCAAGATATTTTTGTTAGTAAGTAAGTTAAACACAGCTCCTTATTAGGGGAAAAAGCTCTCTGTTTCTCTTAGAATCTTGAAACGTGCCTTTATCCTTCTCTTTGGCCCTGTTTTCTTTTCCTTCTAATTGTTCCAGCCTTCGGAGGAGCTGTTGTCTGCAAAGGCAAAGCCTTGGCTCTGAAAAAGCTCAGGCTCCCTCTGGCACATCTCTATGATGCAGAGTAACTTCCCCCTGAGGCTGAGCTTCTGAGAAATCCCCCATGCTGTGGATTCCACACCAGGAAGAACCTGGTAAAAAGCAATTAGATAAGCACAGGACATTCGGCTCACACCAGCTGTTCTCAGTCAGCCCCACCGCTGTGGTGGGAAGAGGCCTCGAGGGGACCTTGGGCATAAGTGATTTGTTTTGCTACATTTTCAAATAGCTTCTCCTCACAAATAACTACTTCAGTGAGGCAGTCACTTTTAAGTTCTGGAAAAGGAGTAGACTACCTAACACAAACTCTCAAAGCTTTCCAACTTTCTTAACTCACCAATTTTATTTTCCGTTCTGGATGAAAATATCTGACTTCTCTGTTTTGTACCACTATTTTACTCCCCCAAATCCTTAGGCAATGTCCATTTTGTGAAAGACCAACTAAACACATTAAGGAGATGGATGAGAGAACAGAATGGTAAATCTTGAAAGACACAGAGAATGTGATAATTGCCTTTGTAGAGTAGAATTGTGAAGTGGGTAAGAGAGTAGATTTATTCCTGTTTAATGGCACCCCACTCCAGTACTCTTGCCTGGAAAATCCCATGGGCGGAGGCACCTGGAAGGCTGCAGTCCATGGGGTCGCTAAGAGTCAGACCCGACTGAGCGACTTCACTTTCACTTTTCACTTTCATGCATTGGAGAAGGAAATGGCAACCCACTCCAGTGTTCTTGCCTGGAGAATCCCAGGGACGAGGAAGCCTGGTGGGCTGCCCTCTACGGGGTCGCACAGAGTCGGACACGACTGAAGCGACTTAGCAGCAGCAGCAGCAAGTACTTAAAGAAGTAGGGCCAAAGGGGAAAATTACAAAGAGATCCAGTCCTTCAGGTTTCCACCAATGAAATGGACTGCCTATGAAAAACTGAAATTCCTATCATGCAGAGTTTAAGTGGAAACACAACCAGAATACACGGAAGTGCCACTGAGTGGAAAGACAGTCCCAGGTACGACTTCTAAGTCTTTCCCAACTCTGTCATTGTAATTTCCAGAATACGAGCAGAAATGATCAACCAACCTAACTTTGATGATGCCTTCAGTCTTTTAACTGTTTGTTCTGTATTTATAGTTGTTTTTCATAGAGCTCTGAGGTTCTCTTCAGTGAAGAATATACATTTCTTATTTCAGTTCCAACTAGTCTCATAAGAAATGGGAAGAGAACTGCAATGCAGTGACATCTTTATTAACACATCCTCCATAACACAGCTTCTTTTAGCGGGGTCTGTCAGCATCTCTGTAATTTCTGTCCTCACATTTCTTTGCTCCCCACAACTAAAGCCATTAGCATGCTAAACCACATTTCATTATCCGAAACCAAATGTATCCTCAGACAGAAAATTTATAAGGAGTTTTCATCAGGTATCTCCTCTAATGCATCAGGTATCTCCTACTGTAAATCAAACAGGTTTTAGTAAACAGATTTTTTCCTACTTTATTTTCCCCTGCCTGTACACCACTTTTAGTAGCTAAAGCCCTTATTCTTTTTGCCTCAGTCTGTACTTTTAAGAAATGCCCAGGCACTCAGCATAAAACCTGAGACCTAGCAATGTGCAACTAGTTGATTCTGTCCTCTTCAAAGGATCAGGATTCTGTCCCTTCACCTGCCTCTGCACTTGTGTTCTGCCAAGACTACTGCTAACCACTCCTCTAGAGTTCCAATTTCTGCCTGTTTCCACAATTTGGATAATGCCGTCCACCTGCCTGGGTACACATCCTCTACAGTTTTTTCAGCTATTGGTGAATGGACAAAGGCACTTATCTGCAGGGCATAAACATAAATAGCTCTGGGTTGAAAACTGGAGAAAAACTGGTATAAGTCCCATAGATGCCACTTACTAAACAGGTGACTTGGAAAAAAATTGCTTAAGTTCTTTGAATTTCAGATACCTCATAAATAAGATGATGCCTATTCCTAAGGATAGGTGGTTCAAAAGAAGTGAAACAAATACAAGAGAAGGGATCTTATAAAAAGAAAAATATGCTGAAATATACAATAATTTTACTTTTACCCCAGTCTTCAGGATCTTTCTTTTCTGTTACAAAGCCCTTGAAGTTCTGAGAGCTTCTCATGCAGTAATAGCTCTATATTTATAAAGCATAGGTTTGTAACTAAATTATAAACAAAAAACCCCAACTTGAAATCCGATTGTTAAAATTATCATTTTAATTCTCCTCTTTAGAGCATTCTTAAATATTTCATGAGTTTGTAATATTAAAAACTGCTAAATAGTTCATTTAGTTCTTCTAATTAACACAAAAGGTTCAGAGAACTGCATCAGTAATCACTGTGCATAGCAATGCTTTGGGTAGTAATAAACCCCTGCACCCTCCAGGTCCAAGCAGTCAGCTCCTTGGGAGTTCAGAAAATGCTATGAGGATCATCTTCACTATACAAAAAAGGGAATTTCAGACAACTGGTGGTGCAGTGTGGTGGTTAAACTTTCAAACTCTGATGCCAGACTGCAAGTATGCAAATCCAAGCTTTGCTGATTACCACCATCATGACCTTGAGCAAATTTCTTACTGTCTCAAATTTGCAGTTTCCTCACCTGTAAAATGGGCAGAATGATACCATCTGGTCCATAGAGTTACTGTGATATGCAAAGGCAGTAACGCATGTGAACTGCCAACTGAAGACTAGGAGCTCCATAAATGTTTCTATTACTATTACATGAGGTTCATGTTGACACTTGAGGAATCATTTTTCTTTTTAAGTTAAAATGGGAGCAGATCTTTTCTCACTGGTATCTAAAACCCATCTAAATATAACTCTCTACCTGAGGTCTTAGTTGGTTTTATTTTTACCCTCTTTTCAATGCCAGTATGGGTGCCACAAATGAGGACACTAGAGCTACTCACAAAGCTTCCTTCATTCATCACTAAACCTGACACAGAAATCTCTATCAAACCCACACAACTGTCAAGCCCTCATCTTTTATACTAGCTTATTTCTCTTTTGAGTTACCTTTTCTTGCCAAAGAGGTAAGCTGCCAAAGTTGAGATCATTCAAACTAACTCTGTATAGATAAGGCCAGGGTTCTTCTCAATAATACTTAGAAGAAGACAATTGAACGTACAAACAAGACCAGAGTCTATTCTTATTAAGCTGACACTTCAGGAAGAATGATAAATGAACATCAAATTCTACTCACCTTTTCTGCTTCCCTCATTCCAGAGAGCAACTGACACCTTGCCCAGATGTGATAAGCTTCTCACTGGTTAGCCAAACACCTGGCAAGCAAACATCAATATTAATGCTGCCAGGTTTAATAATCAGTATTTGCACTGCTGTTAAAGATATGTCAGTATTATAATTGTGCGGCCCCTTTTCCTTTATACAAAAGCTAAACACATTCTAGTGAGAAGCCTTAGTTTTCTGACACATTTGAGATTTGTGTCCAATGTCAAGAGCAGCTTAGTTGAAACTATAGGACCTATGTCAAGATATATTTGTTCCACACAGTCACTCAGCTTAAACCTTTAATTATATCATTAAAAGTACTCTGCTAAGCTGTGAAAGGTTGTTGTTGAATCACGCAAAGACATCGGAATTTTTGGCCCCCGGAGGAGATTGAATTCAATCCAGGGCCAGAGACTTGATCGCTCAGAGCTTTTGTGTAATGAAGTTTTATTAAAGTATAAAGGAGATAGAGAAAGCTTCTGACATAGGCATCAGAAGGGGGCAGAAGAGTACCCTCCTGCTAGTCTCCAGCTGGATGTCATATAGTCCCTAGAAGTCTGTTAATGAAAGAAAGGAATGTCTTAAAACTCAGAATGGCACCAGGCCCCTCACCCATAAGATATATTTTGGGATAATCTTGGCACCAAATGATTTATCCTGGGCCATAAAATGATTAACTTGAATCTTGAAGGGTAGACCACCATACAAATTGTCTCATTTACATAGATTAGGGGAACAATATCTGAGTATAACATACTGGTTTGTCAAGTAGGTTCTGAGCCAAGAGGCTGAACCGACTTGAAGGCAGAGTTTGGGGTAAATGCATAGTACATTAGCATAGCTTAAGACAAACATTTCCATAAGAAAAAGGCATTGGTTAACTTCAGGTGAAACCAGGTGTCATTATGGCAACACAGTATTTTAAGAGAAACCTTTTAAATTTGTATAGAGAAGGAAAAAATATCGCTAGTTTGTTTCCTCCTGCTGCTTAAGAGAGACAAAAATGTCTGACACTTACAGGCTATTTTCTCCATTTTGAGATCCCTGGCCTTCCTGCCTGTTACCCTCTCAGCTGTACCTATCCCCATTCTGTAGATAATCTCTTTGCATTTTTCTTCTTATTTAAAAAAAAAAGACTATCTTTAAGATCCTATCTATTCTAGTCATATATAATTCTAAGTACATTTTTTCTATCCTAATCAGTAGTCAGGCATAAATGCTAGAAAGAAGGAGCAAGGGGAATGGAAAAAAAAAAAAGAAGTGGTAATGAATCCAACAGCCCAGAAATAAATGGCAGCACAGGATACTTCTATGAATTATCTGAAAAAGGAGATTAAAAGGTAGGTTTGGTATCAGTTGCTTTTCATTACAGACCAAGGACAAGGACTATGACATCTGAATTTCATAAGTTTAAAATTTATAGCCTCTGCATGATTGGTGTTGGAATGACTTTAAGCACCCTGTAGTGATTATCTCTAAAGCTCTTGAAAAAAAAAAAATCTGTGTGTTGGTTGATGGTATGTGATAAGCCATGGCCTGGGAGAGAATAGGAGAGTATATCTGTTCTGCAAATTCCAAGACAGTAGATTCTACAGCAGCTCTGTGTAGAGAGTTCAGCCAGGCTGAGTTTGCTTAAGAATCTGCTTCCTACCAAGTAAAGTGCCTCAGTATACATTTAGGCAAACACACCACTGCAGTTACACCAAGCATTATGCAAAATAGTTCTCTGCTGGTCACCATTCACCTCCTTGTTTCTAACCCCACCTCAGTCCTCTCATCCTCCTTTGTTCTAGTCCCTTCAGCCTGAGTCTTTAAATACCTTCTTTTATAGACAAAATGCATCTCTCTCTTCTCCTGATCATTTAAGAAATACCTCCTTTTATTTTGATTCCCTGGGAAACATAGAGGAGAAGGCAAAGAAAAGCCGAAGAATTTCAAATCCCAGTTGCAGAAGTTAGTCAGAGCTTAGCTAGAAAGAGGCCCACCAATTTATCTAGTATTTTCACAGGAGAAAGAAACTCAGACGCAAACCGGATAGTCTGTCTATGTAACATCTGTTATGTAGTTTTTTCAGTATCCATATGATTGACCTTTAAGAATAATTATCTAGATGTTCAGCATCATATTAATATGGCCATAACATTGGAATTAACAGCAAGACAATATAGCTATACAGTCTAATAAGGGAGCCACTGTGGCTACTGGAATGTGGCTAGTCCAAATTGAGGTATGCCATGAGAGTAAAATGCACAATCAGTTTCAAACAGTGTACAAAAAAGGAGGAAAAACAATGTAAAATATCTCATGAATATTTTTTATATTGATTATACATGTATATATATGTATATATATAATATTTGTATATATCAGGTTAAATAAAATATATTATTAAATTAATTTCACTTATATCCTTTTATTTTTTTAAACCTGCCCACTAGAAAATTTAAAATTATCCATGTGGCTCTCAATCTATTAAACAGTACCACTCTTGCTTCATACAAAACTCTACTGCATATAAGCTGCACATTCTTAAGCAGGTTAACTAACTTTCTCTTCTGTGAAATGGGAATAACTATTATTCCTGATTCTTGGCATCCTTGATTGTATCCTTCCATTAGCAAGTCAATGCATGTGAGCTGTCCCTTGGAATAGGGTCTAATCTTGAGCAGGCAGTATTCCTCAGCCTCAACAAACCCCAGAGAAAACTCAGTTGAGGGTCAAGCCTCTGATACCCTCAGCAGTTGGAGGAATGAAAAAGAGTCTCTCTGAAAACTGCCTCAAGGCAACCACAATTTCTGATTGTCAATGCAGAATCTACGCTCAAAGCACAGCTCTTCTGAAAAATAACTAGGCAAAAATGAGTTACTTATTTTTGTACTTGATAGAATGTAATTAATATAGCAGACAGGAAATAGCCAATATATCCCATAGTTGGATATAGACTAATATTTAAACAAGACATAAGAAAGATAGATAATACTACTAGACAATGCATATTAAATGTCCAGTGAATAGTACAGAAAATCCTTCAGAAGAGGCTGAAACCATGTCTCAGTCTCAGATGCTCAGATCAGATCAGATCAGTCGCTCAGTCCTGTCCGACTCTTTGCGACCCCATGAATCACAGCACACCAGGCCTCCCTGTCCATCACCAACTCCCAGAGTTCACTCAGACTCACGTCCATCGAGTCAGTGAGGCCATCCAGCCATCTCATCCTCTGTTGTCCCCTTCTCCTCCTGCCCTCAATCCCTCCCAGCATCAGAGTCTTTTCCAATGAGTCAACTCTTTGCATGAGGTGGCCAAAGTACTGGAGTTTCAGCTTTAGCATCATTCCTTCCAAAGAAATCCCAGGGCTGATCTCCGTCAGAATGGACTGGTGGATCTCCTCGCAGTCCAAGGGACTCTCAAGAGTCTTCTCCAACACCACAGATCAAAAGCATCAATTCTTCGGCGCTCAGCCTTCTTCACAGTCCAACTCTCACATCCATACATGACCACAGGAAAAACCATAGCCTTGACTAGACGAACCTTTGTTGGCAAAGTAATGTCTCTGCTTTTGAATATGCTATCTAGGTTGGTCATAACTTTCCTTCCAAGGAGTAAGTGTCTTTTAATTTCATGGCTGCAGTCACCATCTGTAGTGATTTTGGAGCCCAGAAAAATAAAGTCTGACACTGTTTCCACTGTTTCCCCATTTATTTCCCATGAAGTGATGGGACCGGATGCCATGATCTTCATTTTCTGAATGCTGAACTTTAAGCCAACTTTTTCACTCTCCTCTTTCACTTTCATCAAGAGGCTTTTGAGTTTCTCTTCACTTTCTGCCATAAGGGTGGTGTCATCTGCATATCTGAGGTTATTGATATTTCTCCCGGCAATCTCGATTCCAGTTTGTGTTTCTTCCAGTCCAGCGTTTCTCATGGTGTACTCTGCATATAAGTTAAATAAACAGGGTGACAATATACAGCCTTGACGAACTCCTTTTCCTATTTGGAACCAGTCTGTTGTTCCATGTCTAGTTCTAACTGTTGCTTCCTGACCTGCATACAAATTTCTCACGAGGCAGGTCAGGTGGTCTGGTATTCCCGTCTCTTGAAGAATTTTCCACAGTTATTGTGACCCACACAGTCAAAGGCTTTGGCATAGTCAATAAAGCAGAAATAGATGTTTTTCTGGAACTCTCTTGCTTTTTCCATGATCCAGCGGATGTTGGCAATTTGATCTCTGGTTCCTCTGCCTTTTCTAAAACCAGCTTGAACATCAGGAAGTTCACGGTTCACATATTGCTGAAGCCTGGGCCACTGCTGAGTTTTCCAAATTTGTTGGCATATTGAGTGCAGCACTTTCACAGCATCATCTTTCAGGATTTGGAATAGCTCAACTGGAATTCCATCACCTCCACTAGCTTTGTTCGTAGTGATGCTTTCTAAGGCCCACTTGACTTCACATTCCAGGATGTCTGGCTCTAGGTCAGTGATCATACCATCGTGATTATCTGGGTGGTGAAGATCTTTTTTGTACAGTTCTTCTGTGTATTCTTGCCATCTCTTTTTAATATCTTCTGCTTCTGTTAGGTCCATACCATTTCTGTCCTTTATTGAGCTCATCTTTGCATGAAATGTTCCTTTGGTATCTCTGATTTTCTTGAAGAGATCCCTAGTCTTTCCCATTCTGTTGTTTTCCTCTATTTCTTTGCATTGATCACTGAAGAAGGCTTTCTTATCTCTTCTTGCTATTCTTTGGAACTCTGCATTCAGATGTTTATATATTTCCTTTTCTCCTTTGCTTTTCATTTCTCTTCTTTTCACAGCTATTTGTAAGGCCTCCCCAGACAGCCATTTTGCTTTTTTGCATTTCTTATTTTTTGCCTCATTCCATAGTTCATCAGGCACTCTATCTATCAGATGCTCAGTTGTGTCCAAGTCTTTGAGACCCCCAAGGACTATAGCCTGCCACAGTCCTCTGTCCATGGGATTTTCCTGGCAAGAATACTGGAGTGGATTGCTATTTCCTCCTCCAGAGGACATTCCTGACCGAGGGACTGAACCCATGTCTCCCATGTCCCTTGCATTGTAGGTGGATTCTTTACCACTAAGCCACCAGGGAAACCATAAAGTGAAACTGAAACTCTCTCAGTCATGTCCGACTCTTTGCCAACCCATGGACTAGACAGTCCATAGAATTTTCCAGGCAAGAATACTAGTGTGTGCGGCCATTTCCTTCTCCAAAGGATCTTCCCAACTCAGGGATCGAACCCAGGTCTCCTGCATTGCAAGTGGGTTCTTTACCAGCTTAGCCACCAGGGAATCCCAAGGGGAAACCATAAGGGCTGAATAATTGAAGGTTTATTAGGGAGGTATTTCAAATAGAACAAAATGAGTAAAATATACAAAGGTGTGAATCTAGGTGGGCATGCTTTCAGGACACACCAAGACCAATTTGGATGGGAAAAAGTTTCTTATAGGAAGATACAGGGGGTAAAACTAGAAACATAAATAGGAGGCAGACTGCAATAGAATAGAAACATCATTTTGAGATAAGCTTCTAGGGAGGCAGGTGATAAGTGCATAAAAGTAATCTGGGAAGATCAATATTGCCAGAGTAATTTGGCCTCTGCCAAAATACTGTCTTTAACTCCTCTGAGACTCTATATCCTTTGCGAAACAATGTTGGTCTAATTACTTTTACCCTATGTTCTCAGGTGATACCTTTCCAGCTTTATTAATAATTGACCCTTCAATACATAGGAAGCTCTCTGGGAGAGAATTTTGCTTCAGAAGATTACACATGAACAATAATCATAAAAAATATATATATACTACTAATTACCATTTGTGTTGAAAAAGACAAACTAACAGATCTTATGCAGAAAGACTGGTGATATGTGACTAAGTATTTAGCAGATACTTCTAAAGTTGCATTAAAATGTCCAAATATGACAGAAAGCATTAGGGAGTGGTGTAGGATAAACAATCAATAATATACAGTCAAAATCAATAATATGGAACCAAAAGAAAAAGGTGGAGTCTCCTTCTGTCCATTGAAAAGGAAGTTGTAAGTGAATGAACATGTGCTGCCTACTTGAATTGTTCAATCTCGTTTTTAACTTAGAGAAAAACTATTTAAGAGAAAACTATTTAGAGAAAAACTGTAAAAATAAAAAGATACTTTGCCTAAAATTATGCAAACTCATGCTCTCTTTAACTCTCTGTGTGTTTTGTATGTTTGCTATTGGTTTCCTCAGACTCAGATTAGTCCCAAAGAAGGGTGGCAGGTATATAGCTCAGCACAGGATCCTGATGGACGATGCATTTGCACAGTGGTTGCTCCAGAACAAAACCTGTGTTCCCGGGATGCCAAAAGCAGGCAGCTTCGCCAGCTGCTGGAAAAGGTAGGTGTCCTCTATCCCCTGTGAATATTCTTACTGAAATCTACCATTCTTTGTAAAGGAAATATGGGAAAGCAGGTTAGCGTAAGGAGGAGTCTTTCAATTTTTCCCCCTTCTCAAATAAATGTTTTACCCCCTTGAAAGCAGTACCTCAAGATTCCTGCCCTACTGTTCTATTTATGACTTTTACTGTTTCCAATCTTGCTCTAAGACTAATTTCCATCATATTTCTCAATATCCAATTGATCTCCCCTTAAGAAAAAAAACAGTACAAAGCCTTATTCCTGTGTCAGAAATTTAGCCTCAGCTGTCAAGATCACACTAAACTCATTGAGCTCATACTTTTGGATCTCATTAACAACCTTGCAAGGAAGTAAAAATAATGGCATACAATATGCAAGCTATCTGGACAGATAATGAATAATTCTAAGTATTTATCATCATCCTCTAAGTCATTCCTTTGAACATTAAGTTCTTCAATTTCATTCAAGAGCATTCTCTCCCTATAATTTACTTAAGCTGGATCCATAACAATCAAATGCAGAATGCCCTTGATTTATTCTCTTTCACAGATGAAAGTCATCTCATGAAAGGTTATTTATGTTTAGTTTAGGGACAAAAGAAAAAAAACAGTGAATGGTTCTTTCAATTTTTCTCATTCAGACTTTCACTGTGTCAGTCCCTGAATATAGTTGGACAGCCGGAGTGGCCAGACTCATGGAAGGATGACAACATATTTGAACTTTAAATACCCTTGGGGATAATAAGATAAATTAGGTAGTATGTGTTTTCAGAGGATATCATGCTCAACAATTCACTCTGTGTAATATCATTTCCATGATCATCTACACAATTATGGCACAAAATAGGAAGCTTTAACAGAAAATAGAGAAACTAGAAAATGAAAGCATTGAATCTGTTAATACAGACATTCTTATTTTATGGAATTTAAGCTGCAGTAACTCTCTTCCACTGCCACATAAATAAAATAACTTTCCTCAGTGCACATTATTTGAAAGTGTTTTGATGCCCTAAGATTTTAAGAAGATTTTTTTTCATATTTTCATACAGAGATTAGTCTTTCTGATGCCCTTATCCTCAGAGTTATCATCATCTATTTGCTCTTTTCTTAAGACTGTTTTTAAACAAGATCCAGTCTTCCCTGTTCCTTGAAAATCTGTCTCCCAGACAAGAGCAAATTTAATTGTCATTCAAGTTAATGACTCCAGCTATCAACTGTTAGAAATCATGACATATGAACTATGGTTATTCTTGTGTATTGTTTTCCAATCTAGATTTTCTTTATATCTCTGAAAAAAATTGAAACATGCAGTTTAGTATTGTTTGGTTACTAAGGAAATTAATTAGGCTGGTAAAAAGATTTAATCTTTTAAGTCCAATTTTGCTTTTCTATTAGTTTGTATTTCTTCTCAGATTACTTTCTGCTCCAATCTTCTTTTCTACACACAAAAAATATCTTCTTTCTACAAGTTTGATGAGAAAACATTTTCTTAGACATGACTGTCTTATTTGTATTACTATTTTAAGTATATTATTGCATGCTATGCTAAGTCACTTCAGTCGTGTCTGACTCTGTGTGACCCCATAGACGGCAGCCCACCAGGCTCCCCGTCCCTGGGATTCTCCAGGCAAGAACACTGGAACGGGCTGCCATTTCCTTCTCCAATGTATGAAAGTGAAAGTGAAGTTGCTCAGTGGTGACCGACTCCTAGCGACCCCATGGACTGCAGCCCACCAGGCTCCTCCGTCCATGGGATTTTCCAGGCAAGAGTACTGGAGTGGGGTGCCATTGCCTTCTCCGATATTATTGCATACACACATCTAAAAATAGACATTTACTCAAAAATCAGTTGAAAAATTAAAATAAACTGGGAAAGTCAGGAAGTAGATAATACTCTCTACATGTCCAGAGTGGAATGTATTCCAGAGCTATAATAAAACCTAAAATTTGTGAAGGACGAATGAGGCAAGAAGAGTACAACTAAAGGTAACCAATTGAAAGCAATCACTGAAATTTATATGACCACACCATTCAATAGGCAATTTGTTTAGTTTTAAAGAAATTCTAGAAAATTACATCTTTAAAAATTCAATACTTAAATGACAAAAGACAAAATTTATTAACAGTATCTTCAGTTCAGTTCAATTCAGTCACTCAGTCGTGTCCGACTCTTTGCGACCCCATGAATTGCAGCACGCCAGGCCTCCCTCTCCATCACCAACTCCCGGAGTTCACTCAGATTCAGCCAGTCCCTTGCTGACTTCTCTGAAAATGTGAAATGGTCAGTGGCTCAGTCACTTCTTTGTGACACTTTGCGATCCCAAGGACTATAGCCTACCAGGCTCCTCTGTCCATGGGATTCTCCAGGCAAGAATACTACAGTGTTGCCATTTCTTTCTCCAGGGGATCTTCCCATCCCAGGGATGAAAACTGGGTCTCCCGCATTGCAGGCAAATTCTTTACTATCTGAGCCACCAGGGAAGCCCCTATTGACTTCATAGCTTTACAAATATCCAAGGTACCAGACAGCAAATAGAAGCCTGACCATTAAGTAGCCCATTTCACTATTAACCAAAGGATTGATTTAATCATATAAGGGAATACTCATAATAAGAATAATATTAATAACAATAGTTCCCATCTATTATATTTGTATCTGCTCCATTCCAATTTCATAGCAGGCAGATGTCCTTCGAAGTTTACATAAAAGGAAAATGGTGCTTTTTGAGGCTAAAAACCTTATCATTGCCACTCAATCAGTAGACTGTGAATCCACACCAGATCAATTTTGCATTTTCTAACACCATGCCAGCGTCATTCAAAATGCCACTTATGGTACCCACAATTATTTAATACAAGCTCTGTAAAATATTTTAAACAAGTACATTTATACTTCTAAATATTAGAAAGATTACAATTGGTTTTACAATACATCAGGCCTTAGTGTGTCCCAGCTAAAATCTTTTACCTAAAAAAAGTTTGTCTGTCAGCTATTTAGCTTCTCTGTACGTACCTCCATTGTCTAGGTCAATATTGCCTAAAATGTGATTTTTGGAAGAGGAAGCTGGTGACATCCTTCCAATAAAATAATTTTAAACAACAGTACATGATACATCACTCTTGAAGATTTCCATCACAGAGTTTAATATTAAAGGATCCGTGGAGACCTACAGTAATGAAATACCTGTTTAGTTGTGTTAACCCCAATGCTATCCAAGCATACTGAAATGTAGGGCTTTATTATTAATTTTTTAAGTAGCCTCTGCATTAGTCATGGCCTCTCTGGTGGCTCAGACAGTAAAAAATCTGCCTGCAAAGCGGAAGACCCAGCTTTGATTCCTGGATCAGGAAAATCCCCTGGAGAAGGGAATGGCAACCATTCCAGTATTCTTGCCTGGAGAATTCCATGTACAGAGGGGCCTGGCCAGCTACGGTCCATGGGGTCTGCAAAGAGTTGGACGCTAATTATAAATGGGGGTGAAAATCTAAGTTAATTTGTGTTTAAGTTTAGAAAGGACTCAGATATTTCCTTTATCCTAATTAACAGGATAAATAAAGAATTAAAAAAAAAAAAAAAACTATGAATGAAGGGGGACAATAAGCTTGCCACACGGTGGAGAGAGACATGAGTAGGCAGCTGAATGGAAGAACATCAGTGATAAGCAGACTAACAGAGGAGGAAGTCTCCTTCCCACAAGTGTAATGCTGGTGAGGGTCCAGTCTCCAGTCTCAGCAAGAAACTGATTCTCAGTGGGTCTCCATGACCAGTGGGAAAGTAAATGGTCTGAGGTACAGCCATCAGGAAGAGCAAAAGGCAGCCCAGAACCATCCTTCCCAACTAGACTATTCCATCTCTAGTCACACCCCAAAGGTAGTTCTTATAATTATATATGATTATTCAATATTGAAGGTCACAATTAAGTCTCAGCAAAAATTCTCTCAGTACATTTTCCCATAACACAAATAAAGTTGAAAATTAACTTCATAGGGTAACTTAGAGGCAAAATAAAAGAGAGGGTGTTTTAACTATCCATAATATCTCACTTGTCTATCAATTTCTAACTCTGTGTGCTGTGCTTAGTTACTCAGTCAGGTCCGACTCTTTCCGGCCCCATGGTCTATAGCCCACCAGACTTCTCTGTCCACAGGGATTCTCCAGAAAGGAATACTGGAGTGGGTTGCCGTGCCCTCCTCCAGGGGATCTTCCTTAACTCTGTGGACTCTACCAAAGTACACAGAAATCCTAGGAGAATATTGGCCATGCAAATGATGACTGTCTTCATAGACAAATACCGCATTTAAATGTGTCAAGTGTTTCTTTAACACAAATGGCTTTTCCTCTTTCATGCTTAACCATAAGGGAGCTGAAAATTATTTTGAAAGCACTGCATTTATCTAAGATGCAGTCACCAGGCTTTCATTGTTGCCTCCGTAATTTTGGGCTGAATCAAAGATTTTTTTAAACAAAGCTTTCTGAATGTAGGAATGATAGTAAATTAAGAAATATTTCAGAGCCATGTAATACTATAGCCTAACCAATGACAGGAGAAAGACATATTTCTTAAAATATTAACTTGTTACCTTTTACTGCTACTGAAAGCCAAAGATAATTTTCAGTTCTGTTCAGTCGCTCAGTCGTATCCTACTCCTTGCAACACCATGGACAGCAGCATGCTAGGCTTCCCTATCCATTACCAACACCCAGCCACCACATGGTCTATGTCTCCTTCTCCTCCTGCCTTCAATCTTTCCCAGCATCAGGGACCTTTCAAATGAGTCACCTCTTCACATCAGGTGGCCAAAGTATTGGAGTTTCAGCTTCAACATCAGTCCTTCCAATGAACACCCAGGACTGATCTGCTTTAGGATGGACTGGTTGGATCTCCTTGCAGTCCAAAGGACTCTCAAAAGTCTTCTCCAACACCACAGTTCAAAAGCATCAATTCTTCAGTGCTCAGCTTTCCTTATAGTCCAACTCCCACATCCATACATGACCACTGGAAAAACCATAGCCTTGACTAAACGGACCTTTGTTAGCAAAGTAATGTCTCTGCTTTTTAATATGCTGTCTAGGTTGGTCATAACTTTTCTTCCAAGGAGGAAGCATCTTTTAATTTCATGACTGCAATCACCATCTGCAGTCATTTTGAAGCCCCCCAAAAATAAAGTCTGCCACTATTTCCACTGTTTCTCCATCTATTTGCCATGAAGTGATGGGACCAGATGCCATGATCTTCATTTTCTGAATGTTGAGCTTTATACCAACTTTTTCACAGTCCTCTTTCACTTTCATCAAAAAACTCTTTAGTTCCTCTTCACTTTCTGCCATAAGGGTGGTGTCATCTGCATATCTGAGATTACTGATATTTTGCCTGGCAATCTTGATTCCAGCTTTTGCTTCTTCCAGCCCAGCGTTTCTCATGATGTACTCTGCATAGAAGTTAAATAGGCAGGGTGACAATATACAGCCTTGATGTACTCCTTTTCCTATTTGGAACCAGTCTGTTCTTCCATGTCCAGTTCTAACTGTTGCTTCCTGACCTGCATACAGGTTTCTCAAAAGGAAGGTCAGGTGGTCTGGTATTCCCATCTCTTGAAGAATTTTCCACAGTTTGTGGTGATCCACACAAAGGCTTTGGTATAATCAATAAAGCAGACATAGATGTTTTTATGGAACTCTCTTGCTTTTTTGATGATCCAGTGGATGTTGGCAATTTGATCTATGGTTCCTCTGCCTTTTTAAAACCAGCTTGAACATCTGGAAGTTCATGGTTCACTTATTGCTGAAGCCTGACTTGGAGAATTTTGAGCATTATTTTATTAGTGTGTGAGATGAGTGCAACTGTGCAGTAGTTTGAGCATTTCTTGGCATTGCCTTTGGGATCGGAATGAAAACTGACCTTTTCCAGTTCTGTGGCCACTGCTAAGTTTTCCAAATTTGCCGGCATATTGAGGGCAGCACTTTCACAGCATCAAATTTTAGGATTTGAAAGACCTCAAATGGAATTCCATCGCCTCCACTAGCTTTGTTCATAGTGATGCTTCCTAAGGCCCACTTGACTTCATATTCCAGGATATCTGGTTATAGGTGAGTGATCACATCATCATGATTATCTGGGTCATGAAGATCTGTTTTGTACAGTTCTTCTGTGTATTCTTGCCACTTCTTCTTAATATCTTCTGCTTCTCTTAGTTCTATACCATTTCTGTCCTTTATTGAGCCCATCTTAGCATGAAATATTCCCTTGGTATCTCTAGTTTTCTTGAAGAGATCTCTAGTCTTTCCCATTCAATTGTTTTCCTCTATTTCTTTGCACTGATCACTGAGGAAGGCTTTCTTATCTCTCCTTGCTATTCTTTGGAACTCTGCATTCAAATGGGTATATCTTTCCTTTTCTCCTTTGAGTTTTACTTCTCTTTCACAGCTATTTGTAAGGCCTCCCCAGACAGCCATTTTGCTTTTTTGCATTTCTTTTCCATGGGGATGGTCTTGCTCCCTGTCTCTTGTACAATGTCATGAACCTCTGTCCATAGTTCACCAGGCACTCTGTCTATCAGATCTAGTCCCTTAAATCTATTTCTTACTTCCACTGTATAATCATTAGGGTTTTGATTTAGGGCATACCTAAATTTTCTAGTGGTTTTCCCGACTTTCTCCAATTTAAGTCTGAATTTGGCAATAAGGAGTTCATGATCTGAGCCACAGTCAGCTCCCGGTCTTGTTTTTGCTGACTGCATAGGCTTTCTCCATCTTCAGCTGCAAAGAATATAATCAATCTGATTTCGGTGTTGACCATCTGGTGATGTCCATGTGTACAGTGTTCTCTTGTGTTGTTGGAACAGGGTGTTTGCTATGACCAGTGTGTTCTCTTGGCAAAACTCTATTAGTCTTTGCCCTGCTTCAGTGTGTATTCCAAGGCCAAATTTGCCTGTTACTCCAGGTGTTTCTTGACTTCCTACTTTTGCATTCCAGTCCCCTATAATGAAAAGGACATCTTTTTTTGGGTGTTGGTTCTAGAAGGTCTTATAGGTCTTCATAGAACTATTCAATTTCAGCTTCTTCAGCATTACTGGTTGGGGCATAGACTTGGATTACCATGATATTGAATGGTTTGCCTTGGAAATGAACAGAGATCATTCTGTCATTTTTGAGATTGCATCCAAGTACTGCATTTCAGACTCTTTTGTTGACTATGATGGCTACTCCATTTCTTCTAAGAGATTCTTACTCATAGTAGTAGACATAATGGTCATCTGAGTTAAATTCACCCATTCCAGTCCATTTTAGTTCTCTGATTCCTAAAACGTCATCGTTCACTCTTATCATCTTCTGTTTGACCACTTCGAATTTGTCCTGATTCATGGACCTAAATTCCATGTTCCTATGCAATATTGCTCTTTACAGCATCAGACCTTGCTTCCATCACCAGTCACATCCACAACTGGGTGTTGTTTTTGCTTTGGCTCCCTCTCTTCATTCTCTGGAGTTATTTCTCCTCTGATCTCCAGTAGCATATTATGCACCTAACGACCTAGGGAGTTCATCTTTCAGTGTCCTATCTTTTTTGCCTTTTCATACTGTTCATGGGGTTCTCAAGGCAAAAATACTGAAGTGGTTTGCCATTCCCTTGTCTAGTGTGCTACATTTTGTCAGAACTCTCCACCATGACCCATCTGTTTTGGGTGGCCCTACGTGGCATGGCTCACAGTTTCATGGAGTTAGACAAGTCTGTGGTAATTTTACCCAATAGATAAAAATAAGATAATTTTACCCAGTAGATATTTATTGAGCAATTATTCCATCCCTGGTTCTGTGTAAGGTCTCGTGAGTAAAAGGTATGAATAAGACAGAGCATCTAACCTCATGGAATTTACAGAAGGACAGCCACTTTTGTGCTTCCCATTCACACACAATTCACAATTAGGTTAATATAAGTGAGATTGTAGTATGTCTTGAAAGACAAGATTTGTAAAGGACAGGACTATCCATTAAGACAGCTGAAAGAGAAACAGAAAAATATGACCTCTGGGGAAAAAATAGTGGAGGAACTGAGGCAAGCCAAAGCAGAAGAATTCACTACCTTTTCTGAATAGTCTAGATCTGAGGGATGTATTGACAATGGGCTCTTTAAAACTAGCTGGTCCACTAAGCTCTGTGACTTTACCTGATGACAGAAATTTGTCTCTGAACAAATCATCCCTTTCTTATTTGTAATTCACAAGTTTCACAATGAAAATAAGTTTTTATGTGTTATATAAATAATACATGTTTATTTTAAAACATATGGAATAACAGATAAAAATATATTAAATGAAGCAAGTTGAAAATGAAAGTCACTCAGCTGTGTCTGACTCTGTGACCACATGAACTATAGAGTCCATGGAATTCTCCTGGCCAGAATACTGGAGTGGGTAGCTGTTCCCTTCTCCAGGAGATCTTCCCAACCCAGGGATTGAACCCAGGGTGTCCCGAATTGCAGGCAGATTCTTAACCAGATGAGCTACCAGGGAAGCCCAAATGAAGCAAAACTCACCTGGAATCTCACCATTTTTGACCATGCTTTCATGTATTCATTTATGTAAGTAAAAATATAATTCTATGCAGATGGATTTCTATATAATAATTACCAGGGACATCTTTCTGCAATATTTATTTTGTTACTTCTCTTCTCACCCATATCTCACCACCCACCAGGAAAATAATATCAACCACCTAATATGTACTCTTATAATCCTTCCATATCTTGATGCACATCATTTAAAATTTTTCATTTTGTATTGGGGAATAGCAAATTTATAATGTTGTGACAGTTAAAGGTGAACAGCAAAGGGATTTCCAGGTCTTTTCAATAGTACCCTCTCCAAGTTAGGAGGTGTCCCAGCCCTACTACCATTCGTCTTGCTCAATTCAGCCTCACCCCTGGGAGTATAGCACATGCAGCCTGAAGTGACTGTACTGGAATAAATGCATTCTAGATCTGTTGGACACTTCACTACCCCCAAAATTGCTCTGCATCCTAGACTTTGAGGATGTCAGATTTAGTACTGATAGAAAGAACTTATCTTAACATTTAACAGATTGAGCCATCATAAGCTTACTAAGCCCTGGAATGAATATTCTTTTTTTTTTAATTTATTATTATGATATATCAAATTCTTATTTATATTTAGTCATTTCTAATGCTAGAATGTTCATTTTATTATTTCCTGCCTAGCAGTAATTTTCTTTTGCTACATTATTGGAATGTTTCGTATGAAGAATTGCCTTCTGAAAGTATATCCTGTGGAAATGTAATTATGGACTCGGCACTGACAGTTTTATTAGTGGGAAAAACTGATTTTTTTTTTTTTGCATATACCTCAGTAGTATAGACAATAATGTACAGCCAGTGTTCTTGTTTAACAGGTTCAGAATATGTCCCAATCTATTGAAGTCTTAAACTTGAGAACTCAAAGAGATTTCCAATACGTCCTAAAAATGGAAACACAAATGAAAGGGCTGAAAGCCAAGTTTCGGCAGATTGAAGATGACCGGAAGACACTAATGACCAAGCATTTTCAAGTAGGTGTGACTTCAGCTGTCTTATTAATACAAATAAGACACTGAGTACAACGGACAGCCACCATGACACTCAGCTAGAAATAACTGTTCATCGGCCCATATGCATAAGGTTCAAGACTCAATGGGGACATCAATCATCTCTCCACTGAAACTGACCATTAGCTGGTTGGAATGCATAGAAAACTTACTCTAAAAACAGCCTCACCCTCCTTGAGCTAGATGGATATTGTGGATAGATTTAAAGGCATTTCAATGTGTATGCCAATGGGAAATATAGGAAAATCAATAACTAAATTTGTCAAAGACTTTATGATGATTTTATGCCTTGCTAATATGAGGAGAAATATAGAGAATATAAATTATTAAAAGAAGCAATAACACCACCATTATTAACCGCACATAGAAGAGGGTTGGTTTCACTATTTACAAATAAAGTTTTTTTTTTTTCATGTTTTAAGCCATTATTGAGTATCTAGAAACACTGAAAATGGAGAAATGGTGCTTTTGAGCACACTATGTGACACTGTCATAGACTGAAATAAAATCTGACCATGATAATGCCATTTGATCTTCTATGAAAAAGACACAGTCTGCCTGACAAAGGCACAGGACATAGTTTATAAAACAGACTAAGATTTTACAAACATAATAGCCTCTGCTTTCCCTGCCAATTAGGAAGTAAGATTCGTTGCTAAGGCTGAGGGAATGGTCCTGAATTCAAGTTCTTGGTCAAACATCAGAAGTTATTTTCACACATAACTGTGATTGGCAGGGAGATAGGGTCACAAAATAGGATCTCTGGATGACACAGTATAATATGGCAGAAATTATCATTGTTTTGTCATTTCCTTCATTGCTGCTCAGGAGCCTGAATAGAGAGCCAGTTTTAAAGTTTTATCAGAAAGATACAAAAGAAGGACAAGAGGGTAAGAAAGTTCAGGGTACTGATGAGAGAGGGGACTAACGTGATGAATCTTGAGGTTAAAGAGAGAAGCAAGCAAAGCCAGAAGGTTAAGAAATTATAACAAATCAGAGCAAGGCCTAGAAGATAAAAATAAATTGAAAGATTACTGTGAATGAGACAATAAGCAAACTTAGAAGGACAGAGAATTTATGGAGAAATGGTAAACACAGAAGGATATAAGGTTGACAAGCAAACAAATTAATTTTAACCAATATTTATTGAGCACATAGTGTGCACAAAACAGTGTTGGGCCCTCTGCTGGGTATATAACACATAGACTCTCTTCTGTGAAAGAGACCTAACAAACTGGTCACACTGACAGTAAAAAGAGGCATAAACATTACTTGACAGCACAAAGGGAGAAGTGATTAATTTTGTTTAGACAACTTCACGGGAAGGGTTATCAAAAATCTTTTCAGGGAAAGATTTACCAATAATCAAGAAAATGGTTTTAGACTAGTGCTCACTTTCTTCCCCAGAAAATATTAAATCACACAGGAGAGCAAGAAAACCAAAAGATTTTCTATGTCAATTTTCAATATTCAAGATTAGGGTATACAGCAATACAGTGAGCCTGATGCTGGAGCCATCAACCAAGTAAGAAATGACAAGCTGGCACTTAGAGTGCCTAGGGAGCATTCCCAGAAAGGAAGAGGGACAGAAGGAGAGGAGCTCGGAGTTTCTGGCTCAAAGTGAAAATCATTCAAAGTTAGATGGACAACATAGAACTCATGCCAAAGAACTGCTTGCAGGACCAGGGCTGGCAGAGTTGGTGACACATGATGATGTATGTGCATCTATGGGAACTTTAGGGAGAAGATAGGAGACAAAGAAACAAAAAGATACAAGGCTGGGAGAAAAAATAAAAGAGAGAGAAAACTGCCTATTCTGTAAGTGTGTCTAGCAGCAGACAAGTTGCTGATAAGAAAACTTAATTTTCAGGCGGCATCATAGGACATAATGATTTTGATTTTCCTAGTTCATGTAATCCATGTATATACTGAACTTGTATGTCAAAATTCATGTAGCAATAATGATAATAGCATCATTTTTTCTGAAGAATTACATGTATTCAACATATAGTTTCAATAACTTTAAATATATTATATATTAACTACTTTAATCCTCACAAAAATCCTGTAAGGTAGACACTATGCTTATTCCCATCATTCAGATGAAGAAACTCATGTACAAAGAAATCATGCAACTCATCTAGGATCGTATATCTAATATGTATCAGAACTACAAAGTCCAACTCCTAAGTTAAACCTCTTTAAACCAATGCTACATTGCCTCTCCAACTAAACCATAGTTCTCTGAATTAAATATAATAATAATAATTAAATGCTCAATATATACTTGCTGAATGTGTTTATTCACCAAGTCCTACCACGAGTCAGATTTTGCTCTAGCTGCTGAGCTGCCATATTTGAGAAGAAGAAATGGCATATTCCAAAAGTAAGTTTACCATTTAATACATTTACCTTGGAAGAAAATCCTCCTCTAGCACACCATCTTCAACTTGCCAAAAAATCTAAGTATGTTGTATCTTCCATATCCTTTATGATTAAAAAAAAAAAACTTGTCTCAATATCATACTTGAGACTGTCTTCTTCTATGAAGAGATCTTGGTTGGGTAAGACAGTCTAGCTATACTCTTTGCTATAAAAGCAATGTAGTAGAATGTGAAATTCAAGAAAGGATTATTAAGCACACAGATCTGTGTTACTCTACTTTCATATTTGAAGTATTTGATACATACATTAGTTAGACTTTCCATTGCTCTCTGACAATTGCCCTGAGTTAGAACTGACTGCCAATAATTGAATTATAAATTTTTGAAAAGATTCCAAAATTTATATACATATAAACTGGTAACTCAGATGGTAAAGAATCTGCCTGTAGTGCAGGAGATATAGGTTCGATCCCTGGGTCAGAAAGATCCCCTGGAGAAGGGAATAGCAACCCACCCCAGTATTCTTGCCTGGAGAATTCCACGGACAAGAAGACTGATGAGCTACAGCCTATGGGGCCATAAAGAGTCAGACATGGGCGAGTGACTGACACTTTTACCCATATCTATATATAGATTTTAGCTTAGGGGAAATAAAATGCCACCAAAAATGTCATCTGAATTGCTCTCTTTTCAATATACCCATAAGTAGAATGTAAAACTCATCACTGTAACAGTTGTTATAATGTGCAGTAAATGGTACTATCAGAACTCTTCTCATTAAAATTCTAATGAAGCAATTGTGTCTTCCTTTAGGGATAGCACAAAATGCTCAAACTAAGAAGTTTATTTCAAAATGAGACACTAAAATGAGCAAAGCTCTGCAACTCTGCCTTTTGACTGTGATATTTATTAATGTTTCTCATCATTAAGACCCTCTGCTCCCTCCCACTCAACATGGACATACAGATAAACGCTGAGAATTCCAGTCTTACAGAACACATGGAAA
The DNA here is from genome assembly GCF_032452875.1 of Bos javanicus. Lineage (NCBI taxonomy): Eukaryota > Metazoa > Chordata > Mammalia > Artiodactyla > Bovidae > Bos > Bos javanicus. Next base: position 41,801,879 of record NC_083870.1, read on the forward strand.
TTTCCCCACAAGATACAGAAGCCCATAAATCAGGGTGGCAATGGGAGCTCTTGTTATTTTAACACATTGACAGTAATAACATCTTCTAAACGTAATTGTAAAATGCAATTTTCAGCTCCTTAAATTAGTTAGCATACAGCATGGTTTCTGACAACACCTATGGATTATTCTCAAATGATCATAGCAGTAACAGCTCTTCCACAAATGAGAAAATTTGTAATAAATTTACAACTGAATCAAACTCATGGAATATTTTTACTGGGTACCACCATCAACTTAAAGGAAAGGAAAAAAAACGTGACATGGCCAGAAACTCATTCCTAAAATAAGAATGAGGGAAAAACTGCATTGGCAAAGTATACTTCTTGTTCTCTAGACAAAAATCAGTGTTTCCATTTCAAAAAACTCTATGCTCATTTATTACATAAATCATAACCACCTTAGTCCTTGAAAGAGTTAATTCACTACACTGGTAAGCAACTCTGCCCTACATAAAGAGCTCTAAATTACCTATGCTAAGGCAAATGAAGTCAGAGTATAAGTAATAATTCAAAACAGTAAACAGCAACATACATTTCTTTGAGCTTTGCAAAGCTTTGCATGATTTTTTTTATACTTGATGAACTTACATTCCTAATGATGCTGTGCTAAGAAGGATATTAAAAAGAGGGAGGAGTAGAAGGGAGGAATGGAACAAGCCTAAAATTGGAAAAACTCTGTTAGTGTAAAGCTCTTCCAGGGTTCAAAATTTTCAATAAATACCCTTATATTATTGATAATTAGTTAATGGGTAAGTAGACTTGGCTAAACAGGGTATTTGACCTATTTATAATAATTCATATTTAGAAGATGGACCATACTGATATTTCCTGACTAAATAATGCATTGTTCACTTTATAAAAAGTCACCAGAAAGCAATATTTTACATAAACCCCTAACTGCTACCATAGGAAGTTCTGTCATTATGATAAGGATCAGTTCGTTGCATAGAAAATCATCTAACCATTTAAAGAGATGTTCTTGTACTGAATCGTGAGATAAGTGGATTTACTACTAATGATCATGTGGCCACTTACATGCTCCTGAAATACCCAATTTCAATAAAAAAATCAGTAAGGCATTATGAATCTTTTTTAATAATCTTCCTGTAGCATCATGACGAAGAATGTAGCTGCTTGATCTGGTTAAGTGACTCTCAGAAACAACTGGCTGCTTTTCACAGGAGCTGAAAGAGAAGATGGACGAGCTCCTGCCTTTGATTCCTGTGCTAGAACAGTACAAAACAGATGCCAAGTTAATCACCCAATTCAAGGAGGAAATCCGGAATCTGTCTGCTGTCCTCACGGGAATTCAGGAGGAGATCGGTGCCTATGACTATGAGGAGCTACATCAAAGGGTGCTCAGCTTGGAAACCAGACTTCGTGACTGCATGAAGAAGCTAAGTGAGTAGAGCAATTCCGTTTGTCCAGCTTGTGTTTTTAAGTAGTGTCAATGAAAACTGCTCTCTTGCATTTTGCAAATAGTCATGAACTCCTAATTATAGGGCAACTAGTGCCTGCTTTCTAAGTGTAAAGCAAGTGTTCCTTAAAGGCTTAAGCATTCCTGGTCATTATGATTAATGGCTGCCTGACTTTCAGAGCACCCTGTGACTGTTTGATCACTTGAAATAAAGAGGTCTGACAGACACAGCAATTCTATCAGCTACACTATGAAAATAATAAGTTTTGTTTCAGACAGAGAGGATAGGTGATGATCAATCACTGCTTGGGAAGAGGGAAGCCATTTCTGGTAGTGGAGCAAGTTAGAGACTGGGGAAAAGGATATTGCCCTGGGAACAAATGTGAAACAGCCATGTTAAAGGAAACGACAACCATTCCTCTACCATGCAGAGCTGCCATCACATGATCTGATCCACTCAAGAAATAAAAAGGAGGCACCTACTCAAATGCATATTTGCTCTACAAGGGGCCAAGCATTTGACTTGAGTCATGGACTCGAATTCTTAACTACTAAAATATGTGGTTCAACCTGGTCTGAGTTTACAAACTTTTCTGTTGCATGCATAAGCTAATTACTCAATTGAAGTCATCAGGAGGCTAGTTTGTAACTTATATGAAATAAATAAGGGTCTACGAATTGAATAAGGAGGGGTTGTAAGTCCATTTAGAAATAATGTTTTAGTTGTTGATGTGATATGATAGGATTTGGAAGGGGGGTGCTCAATAACCATAGAAAGTGTTCTCTCAAGGAAAAGAAAAACTTTTCTAGAATATGAAATAAACTGGGAAGAGGACTGAAGAATTTGAAAACAAGAATTTCTAGTAAAAAAACATTCAGAGAATAAATATAAATACTTAAAATGTGGATGACTTACAAGAATATTTTAAAGACTACTTATTTTACAGATGCAATCCAAATGATAAAAACAGCTGAATTGCAAAATGTTGCATTCAGTAATCACAATCTCAAAATAAAGTGGGGAATAACCACATGGGAGGCCCTACAGCAGTCATCTCAGGATTTCCAAGAGAATCCAAAAAAATTAATCAGAAGGCAGTAACATAAACCCCCAAGGGTAAACACATGTGCAATAACCCTCAGTTCCTATTTCTCATCATGCAAAGTCCATACTTTTTCACCTAAGGTCATGACTTGAGTAGATTCCACTACTTGCTCTTCTCCACCCACTGTCCACATTATTGCCAAAGAGACTTTTTAAAATATAAATCTGAAATGATTTTCCTCTATTTAAAATCTCCTATGCTTCCCTTATGCCCTAGGATACAGTTGCTCCTAGGGCATGAGGCTTAGGATGCCCTTCATGTGTGGTCCTCCCTACATCCTCATTGCTCCTGCTGCAGCTAAGTCACTTCAGTAATGTCCAACTCTTTGTGACCCCATGGACTGCAGCCCACCAGACTCCTCTGTCTATGTGATTCTCCAGGCAAGAATACTGGAGTGGGCTGCCATTTCCTTCTCCAGGGGATCTTCCCGACCCAGGGATCAAACCCATGATTCTTAACATCTCCTGCACTGGCAGGTGAGTTCTTTACCACTAGTACCAGCTGGGAAGCCCACATCCTCACTTCAGGTCCTGTCTTTTCTCCCCTTACACACTACGTCCCAGTTTCACACGCGGTCTACACTCTAACCATAGGACCGTATTGAGGCTTGGTTTGTCCCTTTTCCTGAAACACTCTCTCCTCTGTTTATCTTTTCTTTATCAATAAATACACTTTCACTTGCCACAGGTGACAAAGTCTTATTCATTTTGCAGGTCTCAATTTAAATGTTATGCCTCACCAGAATCTTCACAGCCCTCCCCCCGTACCCTCTGCATTCCTGCTAGGTGCTCTCAAATCTTGATATCTCATCAATGATTGGACTTTCCATGTTTCATTATCATTTTGTGTGTAACTGGATGACTCTTTTGTTAGAGTTTTGTTCCACAAGAATAAGTACAGTGTCTATGATATTCACTCTAAGTACTGTATCTCTCAGTGCCTAAAAATCTTATTAAATTAGTAAAGTTTGCTGAATAAATTAATTCTATAAGCAGTCCTATAACAATTTCTAAACTTTCAACAGAGTAAATATTAGGTATTTCAAAAACTAACAGAATAATCTCTTTTACTTACAAAAAAAAATTATCTCCTTCAGCCACATATTTGTGTCAAGATGGCATAGGACTAAGCAAGGGAAAAGTCATTTAATACAACACTTAAAAACTCCTTTATATGGTTTGCTTTTATAGTTCAAACTGTGGAGTTTACTGCAAATGGAAAATAGGTAAACATTACTGACATAAATTCTGCTGTTATATTTTATTCTTTTTTTAATCAAGAAATAATTTAGTTCTATGTACAGACTGATTTTATAGCTTGCTAAATGATGTCTGCACCAAACAAGAAAAAAATCCCAAATAAAGAATTGTTTGAGGGCTCTCAATATCTAAGTTACTTTAGTGGTTCAAAGAAGTATTAAAATGCATATTTCAGTTCAGTTCAGTTGCTCAGTTGTGTCCGATTCTTTGCAAACCCATGAATTGCAGCACGCCAGGCCTCCCTGTCCATCACCAACTCCCAGAGTTCACTCAGACTCATGTCCATTGAGTCGGTGATGCCATCCAGCCATCTCATCCTCTGTTGTCCCCTTCTCCTCCTGCCCTCAATCCCTCCCAGCATCAGAGTCTTTTCCAATGAGTCAACTCTTCACATGAGGAAACTCCAAAGTATTGGAGTTTCAGCTTCAGCATCCAAAGAACACCCAGGACTGATCTCCTTCAGAATGGACTGGTTGGATTTCCTTGCAGTCCAAGGGACTCTCAAGAGTCTTCTCCAACACCACAGTTCAAAGGCATCAATTCTTCAGCGCTCAGTTTTCTTCACAATCCAACTCTCACATCCATACATGACCATTGGAAAAACCGTAGCCTTGACTAGACGGACTTTTGTTGGCAAAGTAATGTCTCTGCTTTTGAATATGCTATCTAGGTTGGTCGTAACTTTCCTTCCAAGGAGTAAGTATCTTTTAATTTCATGGCTGCAGTCACCATCTGCAGTGATCTTGGAGCCCAAAAAAATAAAGTCTGACACTGTTTCCCCATCTATTTCCCATGAAGTGATGGGACCAGATGCCATGATCTTAGTTTTCTGAATGTTGAGCTTTAAGCCAACTTTTTCACTCTCCTCTTTCATTTTCATCATGAGGCTTTTTAGTTTCTCTTCACTTTCTGCCATAAGGGTGGTGTTAGCCCATAAAACATCTGGGTAAAGATTTTCTGTAAATGACAGTACATAGGACTGGTCTATGTAGGGCTTCAGTTTGATGTGGAAGAGGTCCATTTGTTGTTAGTGAACCATTAAAGACCTTGTATATCAATTCGCTCTGTCATTCCTACCATTTTACAATAAACCCAAGCCACTGGTTTTGTATGCTAAGTCCAGGCACCTACTTAGCACAAATGGATTCTACTAAAACAAAGACAAGCAACAGAAACGCTCTACACCTAGTCATCACCTTGGAGTGTGCCAAGTTATGTTTTTGAAGGAATAACACAGAAAACTCTTGGGATTTGCTATTTAGAAGTGAACTTTACTTCTGACATATAGGGCTTCCCTTGTAGCTCACTCAGTAAAGAATCTGCCTGCAGTGCAGGAAACCCAGGTTCGATCCCTGGGTTGGGAAGATCCCCTGGAGAAGGAAATGGTAAGCCACTCTAGTATCCTTGCCTGGAAAGTCTCATGGATAGAGGAGTCTGGTGGGCTGCAGCCCATGGGGTCACAAAGAGTCTGGCATGACTGAGTGACTAACAATTACTTACTCACTTACTTTTGACATATACTCTCTCTAAGTTTGCTTAGCTGGAAAAAAATGTCTACTACAGTTAGGTAATTCTACACTCATCTCAGCTCTTTCACAATGCTGTTTGTTTTTTCCAATCCACATATAACTTCTGACACAGAATGTCCCCCAATATTAAAAATTATATTTGGGACAAAAAGGGTTAATCTATGCAGACACAAATTCAACATATTTCTCCTTACTGAAACATGGATAATGTCTCTATGGTGTCCTTAGGCCTCAGGACTGCAATCAGCAATATATATCAAAGACTCATTTTATTAATTTTCCACCATGGACCACAAGTTTGAAAGAATGTGTCAAATAAATTGTATTAATTAGTTAACATGTTTTTGGTAACTACAACAAAAAGTTTATTGAACCAAAACTGTATCTAGGTAATGAAGAACAAGTAAAACAACCTGAAAACATGCTATTCTATTTTTATTTTACCTAATCAAAAATATACAACCTAGCAACAATATAGATATCAGTTCAGTTCAGTCACTCAGTCATGTCCAACTCTGCGACCCCATGGACTGCAGCACACCAGGCCTCCCTGTCCATCACCCACTCCCTAAGTTTACTCAAACTCATGTCCATTGAGTCAGTGATGCCATCCAGCCATCTCATCCTCTGTCACCCCCTTCTCCCCCTGCCTTCAATCTTTCCCAGCATGAAGGTCTTTTCAAATGAGTCAGCTTTTCACATTAGGTGGCCAAAATATTGGAGTTTGAGCTTCAGCATCAGTCCTTCCAATGAATATTCAGGACTGATTTCCTTTAGGATGGACTGGTTGGAGCACCTTGCAGTCCAAGGGACTCTCAAGAGTCTTCTCCAACACCACAGTTCAAAAGCATCAATTCTTCCACGCTCAGCTTTCTTTGTAGTCCAACTCTCACATCCATACATGACTACTGGAAAAACCATAGCCTTGACTAGACAGACCTTTGTTGGCAAAGTAATGTCTCTGCTTTTGAATATGCTGTCCAGGTTGGTCATAACTTTTCTTCCAAGGAGTAAGCGTCTTTTAATTTCATGGCTGCAGTCACCATCTGTGGTCATTTTGGAGCCCAAAAAATAAAGTCTGCCACTGTTTCCACTGTTTCCCCATCTATTTCCCATGAAGTGATGAGACTGAATGTCATGATCTTTGTTTTCTGAATGTTGAACTTTAAGCCAACTTTTTGTCTTTCTTCTTTCACTTTCATCAAGAGGCTCTTTAGTTCTTTTTCACTTTCTGCCATAAGAGTGGTGCCATCTGCGTATCTGAGGTTATTAATATTTCCCCAGCAATCTTGATTCCAGCTTATGCTTCATCCAGCCCAGCAAATATAGATATCAAATAGCAATAACATTAGTATTTACTTTTTTATTTAATGAGATGAATGCTCTTTGATTAATTGATATGACCTTACAAAATACTGAAAATAGTTCTCACATCACAAGTACTTCACTTTAGATTATCGGTAACCCTCAGATTCCTATTCACTTAACAAAGAGGCCAGTGCCACAACCAGTGATTCTAACTCATTTATTTGCCCCAAGAATGGTTTGGAACATTTGGGTACTTTTCTCCATCACACCATGTTTATGCCAATTCATCAAAACCATTTACTGAGACTCTCTGAGCAAAGAGGTTTGCTATTGGCTTAATTACAATATAGAAAACATCTCCAGGTAGAGAGAGACAGCCCTGACACTGTGAGAGTCACACTGGTTCTTGAAAAAATAAGTGAATCTTCACATTTTTTCATTAGAAAAAGAATTTCTCCAATTTCAATGGAAGTACTTGGTTAGGTACATATATTTACATCAAAAAATACATACATATATAACTTTGTGTGACACCAAGTTATAATTTGAGTAACACTTTACTTAGTTTTTATAATCCCTGAAAATTTGTACAGATTGGACCAACTTATCTCTGTGAACACTTCTAGCTGCCTACCCAGCAGTATCTCATAAAGAAGTGCCTGAATATCAAAATATTAGAACATACAGACTCAGAAAATAGATGTTAAATAAAATTAGGACCATTCACAGTAATGTAGAGGGAAAAAAAAAACAAACATATCAGGAGTTCAATGTTCCAAAAAGGTCTAAAATCCAGCTACTATGCTGCTCAGATGTAGAGTGGGATATTGAATAATTATGATATCAGCAATATAGTAACAGGAGCAAGAAGGCTTATCCATCAGTGACATCTTTGTTCTTCACAAAAGCCTCAACATACAACAGGCAATTAGTAGAGTGTAAAAATGGACTGGGGAAAGAAAATAAAACTTCAACTATGAGGAATACATTTCCACTCACCTTTGCAGCTGATTTGTTTTTAGGGAAAATGTCAGTGTACATCACACGAATTTTAAGAAACTAAAAAATAAACTAGTGTCATTGCCTGCAAAGTTTAACTTAATAAGGTCATGAGAAGGAGTCATAAGACACTGAGATCACTAGGGCACCATTCAGCTTATTTCTTCTAGGGAATTAAAGTTTTAGAGAAAATAAAAATTAGAAGAAAAAAAAAAGCTTCAACAGCAATGCACCCTAGTGGCCTGAATAAGGTACAGTAATGCTGTTTCCTAAGTACTTAATTTTCTCCTGTGAGGGACTGAATAAGTCCCCTGTGCTTAATTAAATCATATCACATTCCAAGGCATGCAAACTATAATTATATGCCTGTGAGAATCTAACTGGAAAAGCACAGTTAATGCTCTTGTACAACCCCTGAGATCACCAATAGAAATCTAATGTAGATTATAATCAGGCTTTCTGACTTTCCAGCCCTTTACACTCCTCTCCCACTTCCTTATGTTAGTTCTATTTTAGGGCAATGGTTTGGTGCCATCTAGTGAAATATAAGACACACCCTTCTATTACAGGAACAGTTCTGAGCCTTGATGTTTAACAGAAGTAACAGCATTAGAAACTTGAAATTGTAAGTAATTTCAACTTGGGTTACAATCTTTATCATGTTTATGCCAAATTAGTTGTAAAAGAAAAACCAAATTGTGACAATAATCTTATTTGTACATTCAATAAATATTTATTAACTCTCCAGTGTGCATTGGCACTTAACCAGGTATTTGGGGATACAAAGATGAGTAGCAGGCAGTGCCCTTCTACTGCCAAGAAGCTTGCATTATTGTGGGGAATAAGCACATAGGCAGACAACTGCAGCAATGCTGAGAGCCTACTGCTTGACAGACACTGCCAGCTTTTTTATGTATGTTAGTCATAACTGCTGCAGCAACTGTGGGTCGGGTATTATTACTAGCAATTTATGGAACAGATACTCAGCTTAAATTTGCCAAAAGTACATGTTGGAGGCAGCAACTCTAATCCCAAATCCTTCTGAGTTCAAAGACTGAGATTTCTTTCTCACACATGGTATCTTTTGTTGGGTACATAGTAACAGAGCCACAGTGGGCTTCCCTTGTGGCTCAGCTGGTAAAGAATCCGTCTGCATTGCAGGAGATCTGGGTTCAATCCCTGGGTTGGGAAGATCCCCTGGAGAATGGAAAGGCTACCCACTCCCGTATTCTGGCCTGAAGAATTCCATGGACTGTATAGCCTATGGGGTCTCAAAGAGTTGGACACAAATGAGCAACTTTCACTTTCACTTTCATTTCTTTGTTACTAAAGTGAAAGTGAAAGTTGCTCATTTGTGTCCAACTCTTTGAGACCCCATAGGCTATACAGTCCATGGAATTCTCCAGGCCAGAATACGTGTACACCCGTGGCGAATGCATGTTGATGTATGGCAAAACCAATACAATATTGTAAAGTAAAAAAATAAATTAATAAATTAAAAAAAACAAAAACAACAAAAAAAGAACCCAATTGCTGTAGAAAGACGTCAGAGTCATTTTTGATTCTTCCCTGAACTTCACTCACACACAATTACCACATCTTTACCTCTCGCTCATGGATTTCTCAAAGCCACCTCTTTACATCCACACTTCCACCACCCTAATCAAGAACACCATTCATCACCTCTCAGATGGAATACTGCAAAGACCTCCGAAGGACTCCCCTTACCTGAAGTCATTCCTGCTCCACCACAATAGGTATTTATACTCTTTTTGAAATGCAAATCTAATTATAGCACACCATGTTTAAGTGATTTTCCTTTAAAATTAAATCTAAATAGCTGTTCATGGTTTATTTCGATGACATGGATTCTGCCTCACTCTGCCTTTTCTCTCCAATTCTCATCATGCACTCACTCTAATCCTTTCAATTTCTCAATCTTGCATGCTTCTTCCCCTCCTGGACTCTGAATTTCCTCTCCACCTTACTTATCCAAATTCAAAGCTTGCTTTTTAATTTTAGACCAGATACCAACTTTTCTATGGAGACTTCTCTGATTGCTCCTTAACATGGCTGAATTCCCTTAGCATAGTCTCCCACATGCCCCCACCCCTCTTCCCCATGGCTTTTCAGATATTTTACACAAAATTCCCATTTGCTTTTCTTTAATCTTTACTACGTTATGGAGTTATCCCTGCACTGAGAAGTCAGGGATCATCTGTGTCTTGTTTCAGTTGAATCTATATAGAATATGATAAAATATCTGAAACATAATAGGTAAAAATTAGTGTCTATAGGGTCTCTGAGAGCAAATACTATTTTTAAAATAAAAAGCTTTATGTTGCTTTCAAGAAATAAATCAGTGTACATCAACTGTAAAATAACTATCTTTTGGGGAAAAAAGACAACAAAAACACAACCTTTTTTTAGTCTTGGTTTTTGTTGCCATCTGTTGTTTTAAGAGCAATGCAGTATTTCATTCAGAATACCTTATATTTTGCTCTACTTACCACTTAAAGCAATAGACAGTAAAAATCTCAGTGAAAGGAAGAATTAACAGAAAAGTCAAACTGTGTGCCTGGGATTTAACTTGGAGATTTAATGGGAGATATTTATAAGAATACCTCCTCAAATTAAATTGAGAAATTCTCTAGTGGCTCAGACAGTAAAGCATCTGCCTACAACATGGGAGATCCTGGTTTGAGCCCTGGGTCAGGAAGATTCCCTGGAGAAGAAAATGGCGATCCACTCCAGTACTCTTGCCTGGAAAATCCAATGGATGGTGGAGCCTGGTAGGCTACAGCCCATGGGGTAGAAAAGAGTCAGACACTACTGAGTGATTCGGAATCCTATTCTTCCTAAGTGAAGAATAGCACTTTCCACTGTGAAGAATAAGCACTTCCTAAGTCCTATTCTTCCTAAGTGAAAGAGAAGAGTGAAAAACTTGGCTCAAAACTCAACATTCAGAAAACTAAGATCATGGCATTTGGTCCCATCACTTCATGGCAAATAGACAGGGAAACAATGGAAACAGTGAGAGATTTTACTTGGGGGGGGTGGCGCTCCAAAATCACTGCAGATAGTAACTGCAGCCATGAAATTAAAAGACGTTTCCTCCTTGGAAGAAAAGCTATGACCAACCTAGACAATATATTAAAAAGCAGAGACATTACTTTGCCAACAAAGGTCCATCTAGTCAAAGCTACAGTTTTTCCAGTAGTCATGTATGGATGTGAGAGTTGGACTACAAAGAAAGCTGAGAACCAAAGAATTGATACTTTTGAACTGTGGTGTTGGAGAAGACTTTTAAGAGTCCCTTGGACTGCAAGGAGATCCAACCAGTCTATCCTAAAGGAAATCAGTCCAGAATATTCATTGGAAGGACTGATGCTGAAGCTGAAACTCCAATACTTGGGCTACCTGATGCAAAGAACTAACTCACTGGAAAAGACCCTAATGCTAGGAAATTTGAAGGCGGGAGGACAGAGGATGAGATGGTTGGATGGCATCACTGAATCAATGGACATGAGTTTGAGTAAACTCTGGGAATTGGTGATGGATAGGGAAGCCTGGTATGATGCAGTCCATGGGTTTGCAAAGAGTCGAACTTGAATGAGTGACTGAACTGAACTGATTCTTCCTAAAATTCAAAATTACAATATAGAATGCTACGTCTATAGTGTCCATGAACTTGATGATTAATTCTTCTGGAACCCTGAAATCCTAGTGATTTTATGACATTTTGGGAGTACTTTATATATTTTGTTCTACCATAAATTGTTTATTATTTATCTTCCTTTTCTATGTCCTACATTTTTCTAGATTACAACTAAATTATAAGCCTTTTAACAATATAAAACCTGTGTTTTTCAGAGGCAAGCGTGAATTGCCAAATTACTGGTTTTCAGGATACAATTCTGCTCCATTTAGTTTGGATATTAAATAGGTTTCTTCTTAAAGATGCTACATAAAATAAGCTTAAGCTCAGAAAAAGTTCACGCAGTTTTTAAAATAATTTAAGAGTAAAATTCTGTTAATTTTGGATAGTGGAGGTATTTAGACACATGTTATTCTTGATCCCATTTACCAGACACGCACTGAAAACTCATTCTAAGCCATGCAATACAGCATCTATATGTCCATTCTTATCCCCCAACTTTCCTTCAACAGTGCAGTCGGTGAGATTAGACATGCAAATAAAAGGTTAAATAATATAAATATAAACAGATTTTACTATCCAATATATGACGGAGACAAACCTAAGCAGCTTTAATAAACAGACTTCAAAGATCAAATCATATCTACTTGCTACATGAGTTCTCCAACAGCCTTAAGTGAAAAGAAATAACATTCAGTCATAAACATATTTGCCACTCCATTTATTTATATGGTCATGGCCTTAGGATTCAAAGCCTGAGCTACTAGTCCAGGATATTACAAAGTACAATTATATATTAAAGAAATAAACAAAAAGACAGATGGTTTTTATGCTTCATTGATCCAAACAACTGATCTTCCTGTGGAATCCCAAATGATATCTTTTCCTGAACTACTTACTGATAAATATGGATTGCAACTGATCATAAAAAACTTAATGTCTCAAAATCCTCAGAGTATTAAAATGGTTACTTTTTTCAACTACCCATTCAGTATATTTTCTGAACATACAAAACCATGCATATGTAGAAATGTTAATATTTTCATGTGTCTCACAGCAGACAGAAGAGCACAGCAGGAGAAAATCAATGAAGCAAGACTTCTAACTTCCTTCTATGCCAATCATTTTTGCAGGAACATTTATCTTTCAGGCATTTTGGGAAATTATCCTTTCTGTCTGGCTTCCTTTGTCCTCATAGGAAGTGAGAGAAAAGTCAGAAAAATAATGTTTACTTGAGTAAAAGCCAGTTCGAGGGAACCAAGAAACAGAAATGACTTTTATTTTTTATTTTACTGTGTAACTTCTGTGCTTGGTCAGAATGAGAATACCTGTGTTTACTTAATACTACCACAAATTATAACTAAAAAAGCGGCCAGTTTTTATAAATTCCTGAAATTTTAATTTATTAATTTCACTTGACAAGATGAACTTTAGCTTAGGAATCTAATAACCATTTCTAAGAGAAGCTTCTATCCATTCCATGTCCCTTTAGTTAAAGTAACAAAATGTTAAGCTTCAGAACTTGCATCTCAGAGATGAGAAAACTCCATCCTGGAAAATAAGTACATTATCCAATATAATATGATGATTTAATATTATGACTCAAAAACCAGATCTCCTATCACTCACCTCAGGATTCTAACCTGGATGAAATACATTGAACAAAGAACATTTCCTGAGAAACTGTGGAAGTAAGAACAGAAAGACAAACAACAACAAAACCATAAAAAGATAGTTCAGTGTTCAGTTCAGTCACTCAGTCGTGTCCAACTCTTTGCGACCCCATGAACCGCAGCAGCATGCCAGGCCTCCCTGTCCATCACCAACTCCCAGAGTCCACCCAAACCCATATCCATTGAGTCCATGATGCCATCCAGCCATCTCCTCCTCTGTCGTCCCATTCTTCTGCCCGCAATCTTTCCCAGCATCAGGGTATTTTCAAATGAGTCAGCTTTTCGCATCAGGTGGCCAAAGTATTAGAGTTTCAGCTTCAACATCAGTTCTTCCAATGAACACACAGGACTGATCTCCTTTAGGATGGACTGGCTGGATCTCCATACTATCCAAGGTACTCTAAAGAGTCTTCTCCAACACCACAGTTCAAAAGCATCGATTCTTCTGCACTCAGCTTTCTTTATAGTCCAACTCACACATCCATATATGACCACTAGAAAAACCGTAGCCTTGACTAGACGGACTTTTGTTGGCAAAGTAATGTCTCTGCTTTTTAATATGCTGTCTAGATTGGTCATAACTTTCCTTCCAAGGAGTAACTGTCTTAATTTCATGGCTGCAATCACCATCTATCATCTGCTTATGAAATTCATTTTTTCCATTTGTATTATAAGTTTCTCCCTCTTTACTAGATTATTTATAAAGGCAAACAAATCTTTATTAAGCAACAAGAGTAACATCAGTACAAGATGTTACAGTAACTAAATTTTCCCATAACATCGTATTTCTCCACCCTCTTTTCTCTGCTTCTTAGTTAAAATAATCTTTTATAGCTCCTGCTTTAGTTTACAGTCTTTTCAAAACCAACTCTAACTCAGCTTCTGATCTCAACATTGTCTTCATTTGATTCTTCTAATCATGAATGACTTCTTGATGCCAAATTCCATGATCATTTCTTTGATTATTTCTGAACAATCTCTGTATTCCCCTGAGGTCAGTACTTCATCCTTCCTAAAACATGTTCTTCTTTAGGATTTCTTAACACTACACTATTTTCCCTATTCCATTCTTAGCTTCTTATTGGGCTCCTTTACTGGGTGCTATAAATACTGTGATGTCCCAGAATTATGTTCTATATGCTTTCCTCTTCTTTGTGTGTGCCCTCTCTTCAAGGCTCTGGCTTTCACTAATATCAGTGTGCTGAAGACTCTGAAAACTGTCTCAGAAGGGTGTCCACTATCTAGATTTGTATACTGTCATCTCTACCTCTCTACTAGTAAGGATAATAGTCATGAAACAACATAAAATAATTCATACAGAATTCTTGAGTTTTGTTTCCAAACCCATTCCTTCCTGAGCATTTAATCTGAGTAAATGACCCTATAATCTAACCATCTGAACAAGCCAATATTTCAATTATTTTTCTTTTTTTTTTGTGTGTGTGTAATAAAGTTTTATTAAAGTATAAAGGAGATAGAGAAAGCTTCTGACATAGGCATCAGAAGGGGGTAGAAAGAGTACCCGCCTGCTAGTCTTCAGCTGGGTGTTATATAGTCACTAGCAGTCTGTTAATGAAAGAAAGGAATGTCTTAAAATTCAGAATGGCACTAGGCCCCTCACCCATAAGATGCATTTTCGGGTAGTCTTGGTGCCAAATGGTTTATCCTGGGCCATAAAATGATTAACTTGAATCTTGAAGAAGGGCAGATCACCATACAAATAGTTTCATTTACATAGATTAGGGGAACAATATCCATAACTTTCAATTCCTAGCGAGGCTAGGCGCTTTCTTGACTACCAATTCAAGTTTGGGACCTAAGCCACAGTACACAATAACAGTATAGATCACAAGTCCCTTGAAAGTCTATGATCCGATAGATTAGGTTAGTACTTCTAATTCCCAAGGAGTTATGAAATGGTCAAAGAGACCGAAAAGTTTGACCGAGAAAGGAGAGTTCGGTCCACACGCTTTGCCCATTTCTGGTCGGTTCCTGAAGGAGACATTGGGTGCCTCTTGGCATTGGCAGGTCAGTATAACGCCCTGACAGGTTTTTGCCATAAGCCGTATGAGATCACTGTGGAACCGCAGAGCAGGGCCCCTTACTTGTTGTACGCAGGGCATGCCATTCATTTACACAAGCACACCGTAGAGTTAGTAAAGCACAGCAGAAAACGTGTTCGCTAAGAGAACAAAGAACTAAAGCTCCAAGCATCCTTACCTTGTCCTGAAGGATCCCGGACGAGCCCCCAAGATGAAAGGTTGTTGTTGAATCACACGAATACACCAGGATTCTTGGCCCCCGGAAGAGAAGAATTCAATCCGGGGCCAGAGACGAGGCTTGATCGCTCAGAGCTTTTGTGTAATAAAGTTTTATTAAAGTATAAAGGAGATAGAGAAAGCTTCTGACATAGGCATCAGAAGGGGGTAGAAAGAGTACCCCCAATTATTTTTCAATTTGAGATTTTCTTTCTCTTTCTACTTCCCACTCTAATATCTAATCCAAAGCCTGGTCCCATTGACTTTATCCAAGAAAGAAAAAAATATTTAAAACCAAAATACATCTACTTTTCTCCATCTTCATTCAGTTCAGTTGCTCAGTCATGTCTGACTCCTTGTGACCCGATGGACTGCAGCACGCCAGGCCTCCCTGTCCATCACCAACATCCAGAGTTTATTCAGACTCATGTCCATTGAGTCAGTGATGCCATCCAACCATTTCATCCTCTGTTATCCCCTTCTCCTCCCGCCTGCAAGCTTTCCCAGCATTAGGGTCTTTTTCAATGAGTCAGTTCCTCGTATCAGGTGACCCAAATATTGGAGTTTCAGCTTCAGCATCAGTCCTTCCAATGAATATTCAGGACTGATTTCCTTTAGGATGGACTAGTTGGATCTCCTTGCTGTCCAAGGGACTCTTGAGAATCTTCTCCAACACCACAGTTCAAAAGCATCAATTTTCCCATGCTCAGCTTTTTTTATACTCCAACTCTCACATCCATACACGACTACTGGAAAAACCAGAGCTTTGACTAGATGGACCTTTATTGGCAAAGTAATGTCTCTGCTTTTTAATAAACTGTCTAGGTTGGTCATAACTTTTCTTCCAAGGAGTAAGCATCTTTTAATTTCATGGCTGCAGTCACCATCTGCAGTCATTTTGGAGCCCAAAAATAAAGTCTGTCACTGTTTCCATTGTTTCTCCATCTATTTGCCATGAAGTGATGGGACCAGATGCCATGATCTTAGTTTTCTGAGTGTTAAGTTTTAAGCCAACTTTTTCACTCTCCTCTTTCACTCTCATCAAGAGGCTCTTTAATTCTTCACTTTCTGCCATAAGAGTGGTGTCATCTGCATATCTGAGGTTATTGATATTTCTCCCAACAATCTTGGTTCCAGTTTGTGCTTCATCCAGTCTTCATTACCACTTTCATTATCTCTCATCTGCCCAATGTGATAACATTCAATGGGTCTCTTTGCCTATATCTCCCCTACAATTAATTTTCCACGTATAGCTAGAGTAATCTTTTTTAAATACAACTTACATTTTGTCACTTTCCCATTTTCTTAAAATCCTCCAATAGCTTTCCATTAACCTAGAATAAAATTCAAATACTTACAGTGATTTTGCAAAGCTTTATTCTATTCACCTCTACAACCTCACCATCTACTTTTCCAAGTTTTCTCCGGATACACTGGCCTTCTTCATTTTAGATTCAGTTTTCCTTTTAACTTTCAAGCATATTCAAATTCAGTTCCTTTGCAAGAACAATAATAATAGCTAAGATTTATTGACCTATAGTAATGGCTAACATTTATTAGACAATTAACTGTGTATAAAACACTAATCAAAACACTTGGCATATATTTTTATACAATCCTCCCAATAAGTGTTTGAGTTAGGTATTATTACTGCTGTTACCCACCAGACACTGAGAGGTTACCAACTGTTCAAGACCCCCAGGGAGTGAGTGATAAAATCAGGATTCAAATCCAGGCAAATTTCTTAAACCATGCCTCCAGTTACTTTAGAATCCTGCCTTCCTCTAGCTGATTCACGGTCTAAACCTATCTCTCTTCAAGGATCCATAGCTTCCTCCTTGTCAATTAGATCCCAAATTAAACACCACCTTCTTTGAAAGGTATTCCCTACTCACCCATCTAAAGCAGTTCCCCTGTCCCTCTTTATCAAATTACTTAAATATACACTAAATTTATTCTTATCTGATCTATTAGCTAGGTTGCTTATTTTTTCATTTATTTTCTCGCTCTTCCCATCAAAATGTAAGCTTCACCAGAACAGAGGTGTTATGTCTTTCTCATCACTGTCTTTCTCATCCTTCTCAGTTCAGTTCAGTGGCTCATCCAGGTCCAATTCTTTGTGACCCCATGGACGGCAGCACGCCAGGCTTCCCTATCTATCACCAATTCCCAGAGCTTACTCAAACTCATGTCCATCGTGAAGGTAATGCCATCCAACCATCTCATCCTCTGTCATCCCCTTGTCCTCCGGCCTTCAATCTTTCCCAGCATCAGAGTGTTTTCCAGGGAGTCAGTTCTTTGTATCAGGTGGCCAAAGTATTGGAGTTTCAGCTCCAGCATCAGTTCTTGCAATAAATATTTAGGACTGATTTCCTTTTTGATGGACTGGTTGTATCCCCTTGCAGTCTAAGGGACTTTCAAGAGTCTTCCCCAACACCACAGTTCAAAAGCAGCAATTGTTCCATGCTCATCTTTCTTTATAGTCCAACTCTCATGTCCATACATAACTACTGGAAAAACCATAGCCTTGACTAGACTAACCTTTGTTGGCAAAGTAATGTCTCTGCTTTTTAATATGCTGTTTAGGTTGGTCTGAAAAGCAGAGACATTACTTTGCCAACAAAGGTCCATCTAGTCAAAGCTATGGTTTTTCCAGTGGTCATGTATGGACGTGAGATTTGGACTGTGAAGAAAGCTGAGTGCCGAAGAATTGATGCTTTTGAACTGTGGTGTTGGAGAAGACTTTTGAGAGTCCCTTGGACTGCAAGGAGATCCAACCAGTCCATTCTGAAGATCAGCCCTGGGATTTCTTTGGAAGGAATGATGCTAAAGCTGAAACTCCAGTACTTTGGCCACCTCATGTGAAGAGTTGACTCATTCTAAAAGACTCTGATGCTGGGAGGGATTGGGAGCAGGAGAAGAAGGGGATGACAGAGGATGAGATGACTGGATGGCATCACTGACTTGATGGACGTGAGTCTGAGTGAACTCCACAAGATGGTGATGGACAGGGAGGCCTGGCATGCTGCAATTCATGGGGTCGCAAAGAGTCAGACGTGACTGAGATACTGAACTGAACTAAATTTTTCTTCCAAGGAATAAGTGTCTTTTAATTCCATGGATGCTGTCACCATCTGC
The DNA here is from genome assembly GCF_032452875.1 of Bos javanicus. NCBI lineage: Eukaryota > Metazoa > Chordata > Mammalia > Artiodactyla > Bovidae > Bos > Bos javanicus. The sequence continues at coordinate 41,820,265 of NC_083870.1, forward strand.
AGTGATTTTTGAGCCCCCCAAAATAAAGTCTCTCACTGTTTCCCCATCTATTTGCCATGGAGTGATGGGGCCAGATGCCATGATCTTAGTTTTATGAATGTTGAGTTTTAAGCCAACTTTTTCACTCTCTTCTTTCACTTTCAAGAGGCTCTTTAGTTCTTCTTCACTTTCTGCAATAAGTATGGGGTCATCTGCATATCTGAGGTTATTGATCTTTCTCCCAGCAAGGCAGTCTTGATTCCAGCTTGTGATTCATCCAGCCCAGCATTTCACATGATGTACTCTGCATATAAGTCAAATAAGCAGGGTGACAATATACAGCCTTGACGTATGCTTTTCCCAATTTGGAACCAGTCTGTTGTTTCATGTCTAGTTCTAACTGTTGCTTCTTGACTTTCATACAGATTTCTCAGGAAGCAGTAAGGAGCTCTGGTATTCCCATCTCTTAAAGAATTTTCCATAGCTTTTTGTGATCCACATAGTCAAAGGCTTTGGCATCTGGAACTCTCTTGCTTTTTCAACGATCCAACGGATGTTGGCAATTTGATCTCTGGTTCCTCTGCTTTTTCTAAATCCAGCTTGAAATTCTGGAAGTTCATGGTGTACATACTGCTGAAGTCTGGCTTGGAGAATTTTGAGATTACTTTGCTAGCCTGTGAGAGGAGTGCAATTGTGTGGTTGTTTGAGCATTCTTTATCATTGCCTTTCTTTGGGACTGGGATGAAAATACATTTTCCAGTCCTGTGGCCACTGCTGAATTTTCCAGATTTGCTGGCATATGAGTGCAGCACTTTCACAGCATCATCTTTTAGGATTTGGAATAGCTCAACTGGAATTCCATCACCTCCACTAGCTTTGTTCAACAAAACAAAAGTGAATTCTTCACTTCAAGTGTACTTTTTACATTAATATTACAACAACTGGTTTACTGAAAGGCTGTCACTTTGGGATTAAAACTTATGGTGGGCTGAGATCAAATTCCGAATGGTACTGGAAAGACAAAGACAATGGTACCAGAAAGATATACAGAGAAAAATCAAAGTACACAAAACACAAAGTTCTTAAGGATTTATAGGATCTTCCCTGGCCAGATTAGATACAAAACATTTTTATTTGAAACCAGAGGTAACACAGATTCACAGGCATATTTTGAAAATGCTTTTCATCTAACTTATAAACCTATTCACTGAAATCTCCCAGAGTTAAATGTTTGTAAATTTATATTGATTTACTAGATAATAGACATAAGTTACTTTCACACAGATAAGACCACTACCCTTATCAAGTGTTGTTAGACATAATAACTCCATGTTGTTAGACAAATATAACTCCATTGAACTTATCCTTTCAAGACTCTCACCTTCATTTTTTACAGAAAACAAAACATGGGAGATTAGTTGAATTTGCTTGTTTCTATGTTTGACCATTCATGGGTATGTTCTGAAGAAGAGTACAGTTAAATGTGGCTTAAAATGAGATAAATTTTTAGTATCTAAGAAGGCTGTGTTAATGAAGGAAGTGTTATTATATAGTTCAGTACCCAGGGCTGAATTTCTATAAATTTTATTTATCATCAACAGATATTTAGGGCACTCAATGCTACATTTTTTTTTTCTCCAAATACTTTTGGTCTGAAATAAACTCTACTTAACTTTCCTTGCCAGTGGAATTCAAAAAAGGAAAAGAAGAGGAACAGAAAGGATAGCATGTAAACAATCATATTTTGAGAAGCTAGAACCTATGAACCTATTTTGTCTTCCTGTTCACCTTATGCCCTCAGTATCTAGCACAGTCCTGGTACATAGTAAATTCTCAGTAAATGGTTGCTTAAAAATACTTATTTCACATTTAAATCATAACTATTTATTTCACCCTCTATCATACGTCAGAGGAAAATCCTACTGCTGCAAGAGGAAAGCAAAGTCATTTTTAGTTGAGGTTTAGAAGCTTTTAACCTCTGGTGTAATTTCTTTCTTAATTCCTGGTCTAAACAATACAAGGCTTAGCAGTATCTCTTTGCCATATAGATACAATGCTGGGGTAGAGCCAAACGCTTCAGAAGCCAAGATACCCCAAACCACCAAAGTGTTATGTTTCTAGAAATGTTGATTCATAAGATTCATGGTGAGAATCTTAGTCCCAAAAAACATTAAGCCCAGAAAACAACTTAACATCTAAAGTATGTGTATGACTGAAGGAAATATGAGCTTTGCATCTTCTTGCTTTGTCCAAGCTATATTTCAGTCTTCAGACACTGGAGGCCCCCTACGGCAACCAGGTCAATTTTGCTGAGAAGACAGGTTAAAAACCCCAGTTTGGGGTTTAACTTTATGGTCTGTCCATCTAAAATGTTATATTAAACTTTGTAACTACAAAATCTCTATTCACTTTCAGTATCAAAACAGTCTGACATCATCATAATTTATTATTGATTGTGTTACCATTTGGTTATTTCCTCTGGGTATAAAGTTTTGTGGGGGTGAACATTATCCTACTTTATGTTTCATATGTGGTACATTATATTGATCTATCTCCAGAACTAATTTAAAATGGCATCTGAGATTCTTTGTATCTACTTTTTTAATGATCATGTAATGTTATTTACCTTTGAAAGATATTTTTTAAGACCTTTTAATCTAATTATTCCTTCTATAGAGAAAGATATTCAATAGCCACATATTATTCCAAGGTCATAATCACTTACTATTCTGAAACAAAAAACAATTCTACTGGAATCACATGATCAGTACCTTTTAGTACAGCTCCTGCAAATGTAGTAACCAATGTTATCACTTACTAGCTTATCTTAACACCTATATGAAGTGACTGATGAATGTTAAAATTCATAATATGGATTCTACCTTTTTAAGATAAAAAAAAACTGAAGAGAGAGAGATTGCATTATTAATTGTACAACAGAGCAAGAAGTTTAGAGAACACAATTTCACTCTAGTGCTTACAGTACTGAAATCAAATTAAAATGCAGAGGATTCACAGCTTCCAATTCTGGAGACTATTTGCATCTTCAATTTCCAACTACCTCCTAGACCTGCAAGGAAGCATGGCAAATAAAAATCTGGGAATGATTTTTCAATAGGCAGTATATAAATGTGACTTTTGCTTTTTTAATGTCCACTTTTAAGTTTTTGCAACTATATTAACTTTTTAAATTATAATTCAATATTGTACGTGTATGGCTAGAATGAAAAGCAACAGTCACCTCCTCTGCACCCACTGGCACTAACAAGTTAGAGGAAGAATTTCAAAATGGCAACCACCAGCATTGGCCTCAGCAAGGTGGCCTGAGATTGCAAAATTGCTCCCACCAGTGTCTCAGTCCACAGGTAGTATTCCAGTTGCTTTACCCATCTCCAGAAGATGCTTAAAGATCAGGAAGTGGATCCTCTTCACCTATGGTCCATGAACTTTTTAATCTGGTGCTTTGTTTTTCTCTTGTCAAGAGGCCCACCTCTGCCTCTTCTACCCACCTCAATGCTGTCCCCTTTGTTGTGGAGACTCTGTTCATTCAGCTTTCAGATCCCTTTCCAAGGGAATAATACTCCATTGGAACTATTCCATATGTAGTTGCAGACTTGCTGTATCCATGGAAGAAGGTGAGTTCAGGATCTTCCTGCACTGACATTTTGAGTGCTCTTAGATGCTGAGTCCCTTACTTTTCTTCAAAGCAGAGCAGCTCCATCCTCAGCTCTTATCTACTTTGCACAGACATGATTGCATCTCACTTAATCCTACACCTTTAATTAATTACCATTCTCCATCACTTTCTGCCTTCTAGAAATCTGTTAAAAATTTCTTCTCCTCTCAAGGCTTTTGTACCATTCTCTTTGCTTTGACCCCCACCCCCACATTTTACTTCTTTACCATCATTTTGATGAGATCTTGCAAAATAAAGGCAATAAAAGCACTATCATCCATGTCAGTTACTTTTCATATTTCACCTACATTTGATATTTATATTTTGTTCAATGAAATAATTTATTGTTCACACCTAAGGAGGAAGCCACATATTTTACTTGTGGTGTTTTCTTAGTAAAAGGGATGTCTTTCTATCTCAACGTACATATACTTTAAATTTTCATGCACTTTTGTCATCTGTGCATTTACAAATATTTATGTAAGCCACCATTAAAGAGTATATAGCTTTCACTTATTGAGTGCATTCAGAGAATACATTCAACTTATACTCTTTCAGGATACATTTGGGGCTTACCACATGGTGCCATGGTAAAGAATCTGCCTGCAATGCAGGAGACCTGGGTTCATTCCCTTGGTCAGGAAGACCCCCTGGAGTAGGAGATGACAACCCACTCCAGTATTCTTGACAGGAAAATGTCATGGACAGAGGAGCCTGGCCGGCTATGGCCCATGGGGTTGCAAAGAGTTAGACACGAATAAGCACAACACAACCCAGGATATATTTACCTTTTTCTAGTTCAAACTGATACGTTTTACTCACATACTGTTCATGAGTTTATACCAACTTGAGCTAATAGGTTTAACCAACGATCTTGCTATTCAATATAGATAATGCCACTTGACTTCTGATTGGCTCAGTTTATCCAGTCTTGGGAAATTATAAAGTAACTCATTTATATAAAATGTACAAAGATGCTATCACATCTAGTTTTCTAAAAAAAAATAAGAGAGAGAAGAAATATCTTCAGCTTCAGTTCAGTTCAGTTCAGTTCAGTCACTCAGTCATGTCCGACTCTTTGCAATCCCATGAATCGCAGCACGCCAGGCCTCCCTGTCCATCGCCAACTCCCGGAGTTCACTCAGACTCACGTCCATCAAGTCAGTGATGCCATCCAGCCATCTCATCCTCTGTCGTCCCCTTCTCTTCCTGCCCCCAATCCCTCCGAGCATCAGAGTTTTTTGCAGTGAGTCAACTCTTCACATGAGGTGGCCAAAGTACTGGAGTTTCAGCTTTAACATCATTCCTTCCAAAGATATCCCAGGGCAGATCTCCTTTAGAATGGACTGGTTGGACCTCCTTGCAGTCCAAGGGACTCTTAAGAATCTTCTCCAACACCACAGTTCAAAAGCATCAATTCTTCGGCGCTCAGCTTTCTTTATAGTCCAACTCTCACATCCATACATGACCACAGGAAAAACCATAGCCTTGACTAGACAGATCTTTGTTGGCAAAGTAATGTCTCTGCTTTTCAATATGCAATCTAGGTTGGTCATAACTTTCCTTCCAAGGAATAAGTGTCTTTTAATTTCATGGCTGCCATCACCATCTGTAGTGATTTTGGAGCCCAAAAAAATAAAGTCTGACACTGTTTCCACTGTTTCCCCATCTATTTGTCATGAAGTGATGGGACCAGATGCCATGATCTTCGTTTTCTGAATGTTAAGCTTTAAGCCAACTTTTTCACTCTCTTCTTTCACTTTCATCAAGAGGCTTTTTAGTTCCTCTTCACTTTCTGCCATAAGGGTAAGTGTCATCTGCATATCTGAGGTTATTGATATTTCTCCTGGCAATCTTGATTCCAGCCTGTGCTTCTTCCAGCCCAGCGTTTCTCACGATGTACTCTGCATATAAGTTAAATAAACAGGGTGACAATATACAGCCTTGACGTACTCCTTTTCCTATTTGGAACCAGTCTGTTGTTCCATGTCCACTTCTAACTGTTGCTTCCTGACCTGCATACAAGTTTCTCAAGAGGCAGGTCAGGTGGTCTGGTATTCCCATCTCTTTCAGAATTTTCCACAGTTTATTGTGATCCACACAGTCAAAGACTTTGGCGTAGTCAATAAAGCAGAAATAGATGTTTTTCTGGAATTCTCTTGCTTTTTCGATGATCCAGCAGATGTTGGCAATTTGGTCTGTGGTTCCTCTGCCTTTTCTAAAACCATCTTGAACATCTGGAAGTTCATAGTTCACATACTGCTGAAGCCTGGCTTGAAGAATTTTGAGCATTACTTGACTAGAGTGTGAGATGAGTGCAATTGTGTGGTAGTTTGAGCATTCTTTGGCATTGCCTTTCTTTGGGATTGAAATGAAAACTGACCTTTTCCAGTCCTGTGGCCACTGCTGAGTTTTCCAAATGTGCTGGCATATTGAGTGCAGCACTTTCACAGCATCATCTTTCAGGATTTGAAATAGCTCCACTAGAATTCCATCACCTCCACTAGCTTTGTCTGTAGTGATGCTTTCTAAGGCCCACTTGACTTCACATTCCAGGATGTCTGGCTCTAGGTCAGTGATGACACCATCATGATTATCTTGGTTATGAAGATCTTTTGTGTACAGTTCTTCTGTGTATTCCTGCCACCTCTTCTTAATATCTTCTGCTTCTGTTAGGTCCATACCATTTCTGTCCTTTATCGAGCCCATCTTTGCATGAAATGTTCCCTTGGTATCTCTAATTTTCTTGAAGAGATCTCTAGGCTTTCCCATTCTGTTGTTTTCCTCTATTTCTTTGCATTGATCACTGAAGAAGGCTTTCTTATCTCTTCTTGCTGTTCTTTAGAACTCTGCATTCAGATGCTTATATCTTTCCTTTTCTCCTTTGCTTTTCACTTCTCTTCTTTTCACAGCTATTTGTAAGGCCTCCCCAGACAGCCATTTAGCTTTTTTGCATTTCTTTTCCATGGGGATGGTCTTGATCCCTGTCTCTTGTACAATGTCATGAACCTCTGTCCATAGTTCATCAGGCACTCTATCTATCAGATCTAGGCCCTTAAATCTATTTCTCACTTCCACTGTATAATCATAAGGGATTTGATTTAGGTCATACCTGAATGGTCTAGTGGTTTTCCCTACTTTATCCAATTTAAGTCTGAATTTGGCAATAAGGAGTTCATGGTCTGAGCCACAGTCAGCTCCTGGTCTTGTTTTTTGACTGTATAGAGCTTCTCCATCTTTGGCTGCTAAGAATATAATCAATCTGATTTCGGTGTTGACCATCTGGTGATGTCTATGTGTAGAGTCTTCTCTTGTGTTGTTGGAAAAGGGTGTTTGCTATGACCAGTGCATTTTCCTGGCAAAACTCTATCAGTCTTTGCCCTGCTTCATTCCGTATTCCAAGGCCAAATTTGCCTGTTACTCCAGGTGTTTCTTGACTTCCTACTTTTGCACTCCAGTCCCCTATAATGAAAAGGACATCTTTTTTGGGTGTTAGTTCTAAAAGGTCTTTAGGTCTTCACCGTTTAACTTCAGCTTCTTCAGTGTTACTGGTTGGGGCATAGACTTGGATTACTGTGATATTGAATGGTTTGCCTTGGAGATGAACAGAGATCATTCTGTCATTTTTGAGATTGCATCCAAGTACTGCATTTCAGACTTTTGTTGACCACGATGGCTACCTCATTTCTTCTAAGGGATTCCTGCCCGCAGTAGTAGACATAATGGTCATCTGAGTTAAATTCACCCATTCCAGTCCATTTTAGTTTGCTGATTCCTAGAATGTTGACGTTCACTCTTGCCATTTCCTGTTTGACTACTTCCAACTTGCCTTGATTCATGGACCTGACATTCCAGGTTCCTATGCAGTATTGCTCTTTACAGCATCTGACCTTGCTTCTATCACCAGTCACATCCACAACTGGGTATTGTTTTTGCTTTGGCTCCATCCCTTCATTCTTTCTGGAGTTATTTCTCCACTGATCTCCAGTAGCATATTGGACACCTACTCACCTGGGGAATTCCTCTTTCAATAGCCTATCATTTTGCCTTTTCATACTGTTCATGGGGTTCTCAAGGCAAGAATACTGAAGTGGTTTGCCATTGCCTTCTCCAGTGGACCACATTCTGTCAGACCTCTCCACCATATCCCACCCATCTTGGGTTGCCTCACAGGCATGGCTTAGTTTCATTGAGTTAGACAAGGCTGTGGTCCTAGTGTGATTAGATTGACTAGTTTTCTGTGAGTATGGTTTCAGTGTGTCTACCTTGATGCCCTCTTGCAACACCTACCGTCTTACTTGGGTTTCTCTTACCTTGGTCGTGGGGTATCTCTTCATGGCTGCTCCAGCAAAGCGCAGCCGCTGCTCCTTACCTTGGATGAGAGGTATCTCCTCACCGCCCCCCTCCTGACCTTGAACGTGGAATAGCTCCTCTGGGCCCTCCTGCGCCTGCGCAGCCACTGCTCCTTGGGTGTGGGGTTGCTCGCCTGGGCCGCCGTCCCTGGCCTCGGGCGGTGGGTAGCTCCTCTTGGCTGCTCCTGCGCTTAGACTTTATAAAAAGCTGGAGATTACTTACTGTGTAGTTATCAATAAAGTAATAGAACAAAATATAATGTTAGCATTTATCATCTTTCTAGCTGCATGCTTAGTATTCTGCCAGTTATAAATTATTCTTATGATTAACATACATAGAGAAAAATTAGCCAGGATAAGCCCAAAGCTACAATTAGTTTTGCCCTTTATTTGTTTTGGGAATCTGTTCTTTTCTTTCCAAACACACAGGAACCAACAGCTACTAAGGAGAATTTTATCAATTCTAAGGACAGGCAGAGGTGGATAAGCAGCATGGGCCATTTAGAACAATTTTTTAAGTGGAAAAAAAAGAACAGAAAGGAAAAAGTGGTATAAATGAATAGGAAATATTTTTTGTTTAGACCAAAGTCAACATTGATAGACACTCAGAATGTGTATGATAAATTACTTTTAAATTTTGCTGTTAAAAAAAAAAATTCACAAAATGCCTGGGTTCCTTTTTCATTTAGACTTTGGCACTTATGATGTCTAAGCTCTTCCTAAGATTTTATTCATAACTAGAGTGATAAAAACTATAATTTTTCAGCAGTCATTATTTTGTATCATTTATTATATCAATTTATACTCTGTATCTTTCATGGCATGGGACTACAGGGTCTGAGGGCTTGAGTTTTGAGGGATTTTTTTTTTTTTCCCCTTCTACTAAAGCTTAGGGCTGCTCTACCAGACCTAAAGGCATTTTACCCTTTAAAACTTTACCTCATTCAGGCAGACTGTGATTACAGTGTTATTATTATATTCTATAAAAATAACTTTCACAGGAGCTGCTCATTTACCAGTAGAAACTGAAAATCAGCTTATAGAATTCTTTCTGGCTTATAAAAGTAGTCCAAAGTCTCAAAGCATGAAGAGAGAGGGTGAGGTGAGGGGAAGCTGAGCTGAAGATCAGGTAAACAGGTCCATGGATAGTTTAACTTTTCTGACTACTTAGAAACAGCAGCTGAATTGGTAAAGTGACTTTCTTCATTTATTTCTGTCCAGATTATAGAAATAATTTCTCATTTTAAAACTCCACACTTTGGATTTACAGCACTGAAAAAGCCACTACTTATGATTCAAATTATAGTTAAATCTTAGCACCCAACATGAATGATCATTTATTTAGAATAAATGATATTAATTCTCTTTGTTTTGTTTTAGGATTCGTTTCTTTGCTGTTGGTGTAAATATGTGTGTTGGAATCATTGGCCATTTTCACCCAACATGTTTATATTACTCTATTTTCAGCCTGTGGCAAACTGATGAAAATCACAGGCCCAATTACAGTCAAGACATCTGGAACCCGATTTGGTGCTTGGATGACAGATCCGCTAGCATCTGAGAAAAATAACAGAGTATGTTGCTTCCTCAAATACCTTTGCTTAGAATTATGTTTTATTAAATTTTATGTCTACTAGATTATTCACTTGTTTTCAAGGACATCAATTTCTACTTGGAAAGTACTATACTTACTGTTTGCAAATATTTTCAGTTTGATAATATTAACATATCTACAGATATATGTTAAACTTACTTTAGTAAAATGTTCTATCCTATAATTTATCAGTATAGTGAGCCTAATTTTTACTGGTTTTAAACCTGTTTTATGCTTTTAAAGAGCTAATTATAAGTGGACAAAATTCTCCATATACTCCTATAATTTGCTCCTTAGTGTAAAAAAAAAAAAAACACTAAATAAGTAAAAATCTCAAGAGTTAACCAATTCACTAAACAAGCCACATATTCCTAGAATCTAGGGGTAATTTTAAAGAAACCGTTGCTGAAACTTTAAGGGTATTTGGCAATATCCATATTAAGAAAATCAATATATTAGAAACATACCGTGGTTCTATTAATGTTCTATTACTGAACTCAGTATACATTAGGATTCTCAAGGGTTATATCCAAACAAGTTATATCCAATTAAGTTTAGTAGCTTAATTAGTAAAATTATTTCATTAAAAGGTGCTTGTACCTATAGGATGATCCAATGAACAATTATTACTAGAAGGTTCTGTGGTGTCCATAAAGGGAAAATAAGTTGAATGTACAAAAGTAGACCATACATTTTTCAGAGCAAGGGGTGGAATAAATAAATTTTCCAAATGTGATGATTTTTGCAATTATCACTAATCAAGTTGATCAGGTAAATGAACAAAGTGATGTGTTTTGCATTGATATATGATTCACTCAGTGATAAGCACCAAATGATCAAAAATTTTAAAAACAATAAAAAAAGAAAGGACAAAAAAACAAATCAATTTCAAGGCAGTACATTGTTCCTTTTCATATAGGCCATGCCACTGTTTTTTGTCAAAGTCTGCAGTACTATCACACTGCAGCAGGTAAGTAGAAAGAGAACATTCCAGAGCCTGAGAATAACAATAGTAATATGTCCTGATTCTTAGTGTCTTTATTTTGGAATTCTCAAAAACGTATATAATTTAATTATTCCATTTTCCCCCTTTTCTCCAGGTTTGGTACATGGACAGTTATACCAACAATAAAATTGTCCGTGAGTACAAATCAATTGCTGACTTTGTCAGTGGGGCTGAATCAAGAACATACAACCTCCCTTTCAAATGGGCAGGAACTAACCATGTTGTCTACAATGGCTCACTTTATTTTAACAAGTATCAGAGTAACATCATCATCAAATACAGCTTTGATTTGGGGAGAGTGCTTGCCCAACGAAGCCTGGAATATGCTGGTTTTCACAACGTTTATCCTTACACATGGGGTGGGTTCTCTGACATCGACTTAATGGCTGATGAAATCGGGCTGTGGGCTGTGTATGCAACTAACCAGAATGCAGGCAATATTGTCATCAGCCAACTTAACCAAGATACACTGGAGGTGATGAAGAGCTGGAACACTGGCTATCCCAAGAGAAGTGCAGGGGAATCCTTCATGATCTGTGGGACACTGTATGTCACCAACTCCCACTTAACTGGAGCCAAGGTGTATTATTCCTATTCCACCAAAACCTCCACATATGAGTACACGGACATTCCCTTTCATAACCAATACTTTCACATATCCATGCTTGACTACAATGCAAGAGATAGAGCTCTGTATGCCTGGAACAATGGTCACCAGGTCCTGTTCAATGTCACCCTTTTCCACATCATTAAGACTGAGGATGACACATAAGCAAATGTAATTTGTTGTCATCAATCTAAACAGTGTCATTTGTGATCAACTCTATAGGACCCCTTCTGTTTTCTCTTTATTATAACTTTCATCATTTCTCCAAAGCATTATTTTATTATAAAGTTGGTGTTTCAAAAAACATCTGAACTTGTATAAATTAACCTGTTGGAAACACATCTTAACTTCTTAATTTACAAGGCCTATCATGTCCTTGTCATGAAAAGCACTAAAAGAGCTTAAGTGGCTAAAGTCATACTTTTACAAAAGATTAATGATCTGCCTTATATTAGAGTCAGAGATTAATGGTGGCTTAAATGCATGAATGTCTTTTTTTTTTTTTTAATCTGTCATTTTTTACTGTGTTTTGCTCCACATCAGAAAATATTTTGGTAGGAATTAGGGGAAAAAACACTTTCCCCTCATTTATTTCTAAAACAGATTTAAAGATCTTATTTATATGAGAAAATAATATTAATCATTTTGCTGTTATACGATTCTCTGATGCGGTGCTGTACAGTCATTTTTAAATCTCTTGCTAACACTTTATTGGCAATACGTATTTCTACCATTGTAACCACCATTGTGCAATTGTATCTCTTCACTTCTGTGAAAGTAAGTAATATTTTTTTATAAAATACACTGAAGTTTAATCTCAGTAATCATTATGGGTCACTTTTCGAGAGTGGTCAAGAAAGAAGTATCTTCTCAACCTACTCCTTTACATAAGCATTATAAACTAAAAAGAAAATCAAGCCAGATCTCTTACATAGATTCTTTATTTTACCCCAAGTTTATTGGATCACTGACATGGAATCCTAAAACTGATTCAGTAAGGATGAGCTACTCTGTTCACTCCACTGGAAGCAACCCATATAGTTGCTTGCAAAGATGCAGCATGGTCACAACTGGACTGGACTCTACTCATTTATTACACATGCAAATTTTGTTCTTATATAATTAAGTATATCAATGTTTTAACTTAAATTTTACATACAACTGGCAATAATTAACTCCTTATATCAGGATTCTAAAAATACATGAAGCACATATGAAAACTCTTAAGATTAAATTTTTGTAATGTCATCTAGACTTATAAATTCTGAAGAGCTGTTGGCAAGATTTGTACAAAAGAAAATTGTGGGAAAACTTGGGAGTTGCCCAAGTGGTTTAAATGTTTAAATAATCAATTCAGAACACAAGATGAGAAGACAACCCCTTGTTACCCTGATTCATTGTGTGCAGAAGTGGTGTAATAAAAAAAACAGAGCTTTAATAATATCTTATGTTAATCACACCAAAAACATATAATCAATATATATGAAACATGTCATGGTTTTTGGATGTACTTTCTTCATACTTAAGGCAGTTTTATGGAAACCAGTGTGGGTTGGTTTTACAATTTAAAAAGTATATTCTATAATAAACAATATATAACTTATATTGTTGTAAATGTTTAGTTTCACATATACATAATATCATCATTTCCTTTGTAAAGTAAGGATATAATAAATCAGATAAGGCATTGTATAAAGAAATAATTCTTAAAGAGTAATTCACTTCAAATGTCACAAGTAAAATATCATTCTCAAATATCTTACCATCAACATTTTAGGATGAAAAACTCAATCTTGAAATTGTTAAAATTTAACAATTTTTTTTAACCTACAAAAAGATATTAGCATGATTTAATGACCATTCTGTGTTCTTTTGCAATGCTGTCTTCTCTTTGAAACACTTACATATGTTCTCCTCTGCTTTTGAGAGTTAGAAAATTTAGGGGACTCACTTGTCATTGTACACACACTACAAAAATATTAAGCCAATATTTTGTACATCAAGAGTTTGTATGAAGAAAGTCAATTTCAGAAATGAATGAATTTTTAGTAGATGGCCTCTAGTGGATATCTGGGTCTCCACTACTTTCAAGGAAATAATGTAATATGATACAATGTAAATTCAAAACCTGGATGTTCACAGCTTTTTTGTGAGATGTACGGCTTGTAAAGCACTTTATTGTTTTCTATGGAAGAGTTCATCACCATATCCAATTATAGTGTATGTGCTGCTAGAGCAAGCACAGATTTTACTACTGTCACTGCAATGGGGGTAATATAGGTTTAAAAGTGTGATTTGCATTAAACACTTAGTTTAAAAGTGTTTTCTTAATAAATTATCAGTTTGTGCCTGAAATAAATAAGAACTTATTCTAATCACTGTTTTTTTTTTTTTAATGTCCAACAAATGAATTTTATGAGGGAAACATTGACTGTTTAAAATCATACTTGTTATTCAATCAGTAAAGAAATCCAAGCTCAGAAAGTTTTAATTCTAAGTGAACTGTTTAACTGGTATTTTTCTGAATTAACCAGATCATTAACAAACTTCTATGTCATTTAAATAATAATATGATCATGGTCTGACTGTGTTTGTGTGACGTTTGTTTTTGTGGAACTTGAATCATAATACTTACTACTTGCACATGCACTTATATCTATGCATTCAGAAAATGCCAGTGTGTCAGAGCATTACCAAAATGTAGAGATAAAAAAGAAAGAAAATAGTGAGTTTCCATATGCAACATTTCATATAGTGATAAGTTTGTGATAATATTTATCATGAACTCAAAATCTCTATCTATGGTTCCTATCACCATATTTATATATCTCATCTTTATAATTCATAGTATTTTCTCTGATGAAATCTTATTTTCATAAAATCGATTTTTAGTACTATCAAGAAAATAGTCTTCAGATCTGAAAGTACCATCAAAAGTACAAATCTTTCAAACAGAAGAATTATTTTAAAAGCATAAATATAAAATTATACTTATGTTCATAAACAAATGAAACCAGTTGCTTTTCTACTAAGGTAAATTTTACATGGTATTAGCTTTATTCTCCCTAAATAGATTTATTCCTTAGCTTTATTCTCCTTAAATAGATTTTTTAAAAACCCTATCTGGTCTCCTTAGCACTCAGGATTACCAAATATTTTCTGAAAAAGCTAAATCTGGATACAACTGTCAGCAAAATTAAGTATCCCTTCAAGTTAGAACAAATATGAAAAATCATCAACACTGTATAGTTTCTAAAAACCAAGCCTCCTAGAAATATGTGTCCTTTAAAAAGAATAAAAAATGGCACCCTTTTGGTAGAAACCAACATAATACTGTAAAGCAATTATCCTTCAATTAAAAATAAATAAATTTTAAAAATGGCGTCTTGCTAACTTGACAGGGTAGGTATGATGTGCACTTTACTAAATGCACAATCTGAGTTCTTATATGACAATATAAAATAATGTCAGTTTATTGATAAAGCATATTTTTCCTCTCCATCATCACATGATAAGTGAACCATGAGAAAAGCTACTATAAAGTGGTCTACCTAGCACAATACGCAAGGAACAGTAATTATAACTTAGATACTGTAGGATGACACAAAGCCTTAATCTCTGACTTCTCATAGCTACAAACAATCATTTCTGGAAAGGCTCAGAGGCACTGCATATCATTCAGCTTAGTGGCCTGTATCCACACTAACATCTAGATCATGGAATGAGTTGTTTCTAAAATTGAGTAAGATCAGCATAAATCTCTTAGCTGATAGTTTGTCCTAATCAATGACTCTTCAGAAAAGGTCCTGAGCTTAATAAAATGTGTTCTGTTGAATTGTTGAACTTCTACCAGAAAAAAACACAATGAAAACATTAGCTTGTGGAGGAAAAACCAATTTCACCAAACTTTTAGTTATTAACTATAATTGATGAATTCCATTGATGGCAATCTCTTGAACAAAGAACAGAAAAGCGTTTACTCTACCACATAACCAATCAGAAGGAAATCCTCCACAAACTGACTTTACCAGGCTGATTTTTTCTGAATCACACCTGAAAATTATGTGGTTTAGAAGAATTTAGGTTTAGAAGAATTTAGGTTTAGAAGAATTTAGGTTTAGAAGAATTTAATCATATTTGCAGTCTGCCTTGTCTCCAAAATATCAAACTAACTGACAGAAAACATACCTTCTTTGAAGCTCAGTTCACTGATTGCCACATAAGTTTTACAAGTATAAATTATTATTATTGAACATGACTTGAAAATAATATAGAAAGAACATAAATTTGTACCTTTTCATGCATTCCTAGTACTTTCATAAAAATAACCATCTTAAAACATCACTCGTAGGTATAGATATGAAGCAATATGGTGAATATAAACACGTTCTCAGGAACAGAGCTGCAAGAAACCTGCTGGTAAATCATACTCATCTATGTAGTTTAGTACCAAGTTACATCCCTAAGCTATTTGTTGTTGTTCAGTTCCTCAGTTGCATCCAACACTTTGCAACCACATGGACTGCAGCACACCAGGCTTCCCTGTCCTTCACCATCTCCCAGAGCTTGCTCAAACTCATGTATATTGAGCCAGCGATGCCATCCAACCATCTCATCCTCTGTTGTTCCCTTCTCTTCCTGCTTTCAATCTTTCCCAGCATCAGGGTTTTTTCTGAGTCAGCTCTTTGCATCAGGTGGCCAAAGTATTGGAGCTTTAGTTTCATCATCAGTACTTCCAATGAATATTCAGAGTTGATTTCCTTTAGGATTGACTGTTTTGATCTCCTTGCTATTCAAGGGACTCTCAAGAGTCTTCTCCAATACCACAGTTCAAAAGCATCGATGATTTGGCATCCAGCCATTTCTATGGTCCAAATCTCACATCCATACATGACTACTGGAAAAACCATAGCTTTGACTATTCAGACCTTGGCAGGCAAAGTAATGTCTCTGCTTTTTAATATGCTGTCTAGATTTGTCATAGCTTTTCTTCCAAGGAACAAGTGATACCAAGGGAACATTTCATGCAAAATACAAAAATAGGCACAATAAAGGACAGAAATGGTATGGACCTAATAGAAGCAGAAGATACTAAGAAGAGGTAGCAAAAATACATGGAAGAACCATAAAAAAAAATCTAAATGACACGGATAATCAAGTTGGTATGATCACTCACCTAGAGCCAGATATCCTAGAATGCAAAGTCAAGCAGGCCTTAGGACACATCACTATAATCAAAGCTAGCAGAGGTGATAGAATTTCAGCTGAGCTCTCTCAAATCCTAAAAGATAATGCTCTTTAAGTGCTGCATTTAATATGCCAGCAAATTTGGAAAACTCAGCAGTGGCCACAGGACTGGAAAATGTGTTTTCATTCCAATCCCAAAAAAGGGCAATGCCAAAAAATGTTCAAACTATCACACAGTTGCACTCTTTCACATGCTAGCAAGGTCATCCTCAACATCCTCCAAGCTAGGCTTCAAGAGTACATGAACTGAGAACATCCAGATATAAAGCTGGATTTAGAAAAAAAGCAGAGGAAACAGAGATCAAATTGCCAACATTGTTAGAACATAGAAAAAGCTAGAGAATTCCAGTGAAACATCTACTTCTTCCTTATTGACTACACCAAAGCCTTTGACAGTGTGGATCACAACAAACTGTGGGAAATTCTTAAAGAGATGGGAATAGCAGACTACCTTACCTGCCTCCTGTGAAACCTGTATCCCAGTCAAGAAGCAACAGAACTGGAAATGGAACAACAGACTGGTTCAAAATTGGGAAAGGAGTAGATCAAGGCTATATATTGTCACCCTGTTTATTTAACTTATATTCAGAGTCCATCATGCAAAATGCTGGGCTGGATGAAGCACAAGCTGGAATCAAGACTGCCAGGAGAGCTATCAATAACCGCAGATATGTAGATGACACCACCCTTACGGCTGAAAGCGAAGAGGAACTAAAGAGCCTCTTGAGAAGGTGAAAGAAGAGACTGAAAAAGCTGGCTTAAACTCAACATTCAAAAAACTAAGATCATAGCAAAGCAATTAACATCCTAGTATTAACAGCAATTTTTTTTCTTCATAAGAACTCAAGATTAAGTTGTTGTTGTAAAGATTAAGTTGTCCCCTTAATCTTCAAAACAAAACCAAAAAGCCTCTAATAGGACTTTTTTATGACTGAGCCAAATCCAATTATTGCTTTGTGACACAGCCTTCAGAGCACATTCTTGCCTGATCTGCAGGCCATGTTCCTATTATGAGGCCTGTCCTACATTTCCTGGCGTCTGGAGGACATTCTCTTATAATGCTAACACAGCTTTCCGGCAGCACCATTAGAATCTGACTGGAATTGAGCAGAGGTAGTATGCTCCATGAAATTTAACTCCTCCTCTGAAATTAACTACCACAGCAGCACATAAACAGCAAAAGGAAAGAGTATAACACTTGCCTTGGTCTAGAAGCTACTGCAGTTAAGATGCATAATAGCTTCAGGAAATAAAAATAATTTTATTAAAAAAAATAACTCATATATATAGACACACACACACACATAGATAAAGTCATACTGAGTAGAGAATTGAGGCTCCTGCCATCAGTGATATTTTGTTTGTTTACCAAGCTACTTTAGAAGACATTCATTTACTTCCACCCTAATATGAACCAAAATAATAAAAATATATATCTGTAATATCTTTATCAAACTCCATTAGAATTTACTCTTGAAATATGCAGTATACATTGAAAAAGAAGTTAAACATGTCTTTATATAAGTAATGAGTTCTTACACTCAAATGACATTGTTGCTCTTCTGGTAAAGTCTAACCCAGTAAAGTGGTTAAAATGCATAATTAATTTATTATTAGCTTTTTCTATCATTCTTCCTTAGAAAATGTAGACTAAACAAGTATAACATAAAGAACTTTTCTTTCATTGTACATTGTTTTCTATTTTTCAATGCTATTGCATTTCTATTTTAAGGCCTTACAACATCCTTGGGAATAGGGAGGGCAAAATACATCATTCTGATTTCACAACCGAGTAAACAGGACATTTATGTTTCAATGTTTATATTTCTTCATAGATATTCCACAGGCACCTCACACTCAATATGTTTCAACCAGAATCCTTATCTTTCCTTCACTTGTCCCCCAGTGTATTTTTCCTCCCTACCGCAGTTAATAAAAAAAAACCATTCCATCCACAACCCTGCTTTCTATCACACCTTTGTCTCTTTCAACACACCTGCTCCTTCTATTATCAGATATCTAGGATAAACAAATAAAACCTAATCATATGTAAAATCTAAATCAATGTTATTCCAGATACTGGTCTCAAATATTACCTTCTAATTTGTTGGTTTCACTTACAGTTTCCTGCTCTATTCAATTAACCTTCTAATCTCCATCCCCATGCCCAAAAAGAGATGCCCTGTTTAGAAATACCTCTTTTATCTACTGACCTCTGATTATTTCCTACATAATTATACTTTTTGCTTTGGCCAAGGGCCACTTTCATCAGCTATGGATTTATAGAATATCCCCTGATAAAGCAATCTCCCCACTTTCCAAGTTACATTAAAGGATTTTATGTGTTTCTTCATAATTGACATTTAAGACTGATATCTTACTCTCTAAATGTCTATTTATCATTCAGAATTCACTTAAAGTACCACCTTATTGTTGAAGCTTAAAAATCTCATTCTCTCAAAGTATTGATCTCATATTATCAAAATTATCACATCACATTCTATTTGTTTTTTTTGAAGTTAGTGTGGACTCCTCAAGCATAGGACTTCCTAGGTGGCTGAGTGGTAAAGAATCTGCCAATGAAGGAGCTGCAAGAGACACAGGTTTGGTCCTTGGGTCGGGGAAGATCCTTTGAGGAGGAAATGGCAACCCACTCCAGTATTTCTGCCTGAAAAATTCCATGGGCAGAGGAGACTGGTGGGCTATAGTCCATGGGTCTGTACAAAGAGTCTGACATGACTGAGCATACACATGCCTCAAGCATAGGGACAATGAGTTATACTTATATTTCCTAGCACAGTGTCTGACACAGAATAATTCCACAGTAAATCATGAGAAACGCTGGGCTGGAAGAAGCACAAGCTGGAATCAAAATTGCTGGGAGAAATATCAATAGCCTCAGATATGCAGATGACACCACCCTTATGGCAGAAAGTGAAGAAGAACTAAGCCTCTGGATGAAGGTGAAAAAGGAAAGTGAAAGAGTTGGCTTAAAGCTGAACATTCAGAAAATGAAGATCATGGCATCTGGTCCCACCACTTTATGGGAAATAGATGGGGAAACAGTGGAAACAGTGGCAGACTTTATTTTGGGGGCTCCAAAATCACTGCAGATGGTGACTGTAGCCATGAAATTAAAAGACGCTTACTCCTTAGAAGGAAAGTTATGACCAACCTAGAGAGCATATTCAAAAGAAGAGACATTACTTTGTCAACAAAGGTCCATCTAGTCAAGGATATGGTTTTCCCAGTAGTAATGTATGGATGTGAGAATTGAACTATAAAGAAAGCTGAGCACCAAAGAATTGATGCTTTTGAACTGTGGTGTTGGAGAAGACTCTTGAGAGTCCCTTGGACTGCAAGGAGATCCAACCGGTCCATCCTAAAGGAGATCAGTCCTGGGTGTTCATTGGAAGGACTGATGTTGAAGCTGAAACCAAAACTTTGGTCACCTGATGTGAAGAGCTGAATCATTTGAAAAGACCTAGATGCTGGGAGGGATTGGGGGCAGGAGGAGAAGGGGATGACAGAGGATGAGATGGTTGGATGGCATCACCAACACAACGGACATGGGTTTGGGTGGACTCTGGGAGTTGGTGATGGACAGGGAAGCCTGGCGTGCTGCGGTTCATGGGGTCGCAAGGAGTCAGACACAACTGAGTGACTGAACTGAACTGAGACATTAATAACCAAAGAAGTATAAGACTAAACAACAAGGTGATTACCTTCCCATATCTAAAAACATTAAAAACATTGTTCCATTCTCAGAATACCCTAAGAAATTAACTTCTCCAAATTGATTTTATTGAAAATAATTTCCATTTTTACTAAGGTCAGATTCTAAACATAAATATAAAGAAGACAAAACTGAGCTTAATTTACTCTTTCGTTAAACTGATCTCTCCATAACAGAGTAAATTTCAGAAGTAAATTTTATTTCTACAGCAACCACAGTCATTTGCATTATTTCTTGCCTTAAAATTCATCTTCTAAAAGGAAAAAGCCTTTATATTTTCACCCACTCAGCTTCTGGTTCCCTATTTTGCCTTTTTTCTCCTGAAAGTAAGACATCTCTTAGAAATATACGTCTTGGCAGAACAAACAGGTTTTATCAAAGAGGCATGGGCTAACAGGGCAGGGAAGAGTGAAACACTCATCATTCCCCTCTCATGTGTTCCCTTTCTTCCTTATTCTGTGTTTTTAGGGGGTGCACAAATAAGAAATCTGATATTCATTAATCTGTCAATGATTCTAAGTAAATGCACCTTCTAAGTAACATTATTGAAGAACAGTTCCTCCTACAGTGCAAGAAACTCTCCCAGAAGGCAGACCATTT
This sequence comes from Bos javanicus, assembly GCF_032452875.1. Lineage (NCBI taxonomy): Eukaryota > Metazoa > Chordata > Mammalia > Artiodactyla > Bovidae > Bos > Bos javanicus. The sequence goes on from NC_083870.1 coordinate 41,841,062, forward strand.
GTTCTAAAACTGGATCTAACTGTATGTCTTTGAGTGAGTTTGCTGGCTTCTGCAAATGAGAACACTGGGGTCTATCAGTAGTTTTCAAAAGCAGCCCTATAGAGTTTGAGGTTTCTAGAGGGATTCCTCAGAATCTACCACAAGTGATAAAAGACCTTAACTGATGTGGGACAATGAACCACAATCTCCCCATCACCCCACCACCTCCAATGAAAGCAAACTCATTTTACCTACTTTTTTAAATGCTTCTATTTTAAGATTTTATTGTCAGAAAACATGTTTTTTCCCCTAATTATAAAAGCCACTTACCTAGAGGTCCCCCAGTTTTCTTTCAACTCTAACCTTCTCCTAATCACTAATTCTCAAAGATCAATAACAGCTGTGCATGAACTGGGGCTTGGATACTTGTACATCTCAGACTCAAAAGGAAAACACCATGAGGAAAGGAGAGATAAAAGTGGAAGTTTACTAATTCAGTTTCCAAAAGTTTCCAAGTAGTTTCTACAGAGTTAGCTGTATTGTGTTAAAACTAAGACAAAAATTTCATACTGTCCTGTTCCTTGACTAAGCTTACTAGGGATGTCCAATCCCCCAGTAAATCATGGTTTTATCTATTTGATCCATGGATTTTATTTAATCCATGGTTCTTTCTTCTTTGCACTCCTTTTAAGAACTCATCCTATCACATGGCTTCAACTACCTACTTAATGACTTTTAAATCTATGTCATATCTTCAAATTCAGAGTTTCTATCTAAGTGGTACTTATAATACAATTGATCCATCAATAAAAAGGTGGCATATCCATAAATGAACTAATCTTACTTGAATGATCATCCCTAGGGAATAAAGTAAAATCTCCTTAATATACAATACATTCAACACTCCATCATCCTTAACAAATAAATACTTAGACTTCAGTCCTCGCATTCCCCCTACTCCCCTGCTACTCCTTCTACGTACAGCACTATCTATAGTATCTTTCCTATCTGGTCAGTTCTTGCCTGTTTCAAAGATTAGATTGTGCTTCTTCTAAGCAGCTTTCCTAATTATTTTCTCAGCTATGCTATTTGCCCCCTTTTTGTGTAGTCATACTACTTGGTAGTTGCCTCAATCACAGCACTTTTAATACAAGTATCTGTTTGCTTGCCTGTCTTCCATCCTGGACTGAGTCTCCTGGGGTCACTATATTAACACAGTATTCCCTGGCAAACTGCAAACTCTCTATGTTGCTGACTTGACTAGCCAAGCCATTATATTTCATCAATAATACCACTATTCTTCTAGACATGTTTAACTCTTCCATCATCCTGATTCTCTACATCCAATCTTTCACTAAAATACAAAAAAAAATGTTGTCTTATCTTTCAAAGGATTTTTCTTCCATCTTAAGACTCATCTCAATGTCTCAAGTAATACAAGTTCTTACCATATTCTACCTACAAAAACGCCAAATGCTACTGACATCTCTCTCCAGCCTCTCCTCACAAAATCTAATCTGCATTCTTCCATCAGGCTCACCTCAATAAAAATTACCACACACCCCTTTCATTAAAAAACCATGGTTTTCCGTTTCTCATTACATCAATTTCAGGCTGCTCTAATTCCACCTGTCATTTACAACTTTTTTTTCCAATTATTACCCAATATACTTTCTCTAGTCCAATCATAAAGTCTACTTGCATACTATAAGCCTTCTTTTCTCTAAATTCATATTCACATTCTCAGTGTTTTCATGCCTCTTCTGTTATCAGAATTTTTGCTTATGCCTCTTGGCCAAATGTAAAGCTCACTTAGTCCAAATAATTTCAAATAAAGCATCGATATTAAAATATAAAGAAAAATAGGACTCAGACAAATTCACAAAGAAACATGTGGATTTTGTTGCTGCCGGAATATATAGTGATGTAGTGAAATGATTTTCAGGGAAACACTAGGTCACATTTATAAAACAGACACAAAACCTTGTCCTTGACTTCACAGTTTAATTAATTACTTTTGCAACTCTGTGTGTGCTATTTCATAAGATTAGTGTTGTCAGAAGCTGACTAATGATGCTACACAATCTCTTCAAATAAACCCCATATCTGAACCAACATATCACAGCAACTCAAATTGTTGATGTTGCTCTGGAGGAATGACAAAATTTCTAGTGTTTCTAAAAAACAGAACCCCATCTAATGAATCCTCAAAGAGAACTGGACTATTTGTTAAAGAATAAACAGTTCTGGGCTACAGTAAAATTCCTTCTTGGGGCCTTTAACCTTCCTGGGGCTTTCTTTAGGCTAATTTTGAAATTTATTATGTCTAATGAAACTTTCTCAAAACCCCAATATTTCAGTTTCACCAAAAAAAAAAAAAAAGGAGGAGGGGGGAAGGAAAGTTAGGACCAGAATGTGTGATTTAAAAAGGAAGGAAAAAAATCAGGCAATGGGAGAAACTAGAATTAAACTCAGTAATAAAACAGTAAGTTTAGGTCCTACACAAATTGATTCTAAGTTGAGACAATCCATTCCCTGATTCAGCAAATATTTATGGTCCCTCTTTATTTCAGGTATACCTATTAAATAAGCTAGGCACTAATTACTGTGGACACTGAAGATAATTAATGGCAGGCTTAGGGACTCCTTCCATGAACTCTGAAGTCCACAGTACTTGACTAGGTGTGCTGTGACTTTCATAAAAGCAGGAGGCAGACATGGACCACCTTGTTAAATGCTTCTTGATCAAACGTAGCTGCAAGATTCAGTTTCATGTCATTGAAACTGCTTATTTTCTCTACTTCTCACAGAATGCCAAAACAACAACGAAGCTCCATCATAGTAAGGATCATAGTTGTCTTACTCATGTTTTTATCTGCAGAGCCTAAATTCGTGCCAAGAATATAGTAATATCCCACTAAATAACTGAATGAATCAATCAACCAATAAGTTACTGAAAATAAACAAATATCTCAGTCTGAACTCCAGACTGTGCATCTTAATATTTGATATAGTTTAGTTGCTTATTTCCTCATTAATTTTAGAATTGCTTTGAATTTTTTATATTTACAGTCATAACAGAATAATTGGTTAAACAAAGTGATTAAGTAGCTGATTAAGAGAAATTTCAAGTCTTGAGTCCACACTAACACAAGCCAAATACTTCAGTTTTATACTGTCAAGAAATAACAGTGGAACCATATGCTTATTATAAGAACTTTCTATAGCTATTATCACTATACTACTAATACTAGACTAACAGCAGGAATGATTGATAATATCTAGAAATATTGATACTGTTTGCACTTCTGTGCTCACCTTTTTCTTAAAATCAAATGATAGAGATACATATTTCAAAATGTAGGGTTAAATTTCTTACATCTTCCTTTATTCATACCTGTGGAGTGACAAACATTGAGAGAAAAATTTGCTTTCTATAAGAACTGAGGTGCCTTCATTTTTTGGTCAGATATATTTTTCTTTGTCAGAATTTTAGTGTTCCACTTTTATAGCTAGGCTGTTCAGCCCTTATGGTTCTTACAGCTAGCAAGAAATTGGAAATTCCTTATTTTTCCCTAAGAGAGAAAGAGACTCACAATATAAAGTCAGCAGTTCCCTAAAAATCATCAACATCTGTTGCAGTCATAAGTAACTTGCCTTTAGAATCTCCCCATAACATCCTGCAGAGCTTTGCCTACACCCACTGTTTCAGCCAGAAAAATGAAATAAATGCCTTGTGAGAGTGATGTAATGGTCTCAGGGAACAGAATACAGTTGAGTAGAGAAGCATAAAGTCTGCAGTGCTATATATGACACAGGCACCAATTCTGCATAAATTAGATGTCCTGAGCCATTTGCTGATGTTCCAGTTCCATGTAAGTTCTGATTCCCCTGAATGCCACAGAAGTGCTGTAGTATAAAAAGAGAGTAAGGTGTGGTAGGGAGAGTTCAGTTTTAAAAGTTATTCTTTACATATAAATGCTATGTTCACTTTATTGACTTACCAAATTCTTAAAACGTGTAGGATCTCCAGTTTGTGTTGACGTTGTAGATTTTTCTACAACCTAGATCCTCAGACACACTAGGAGTTATAAATCTTACCAGCAACTTACAGATATTCAAATCTAGAGAGCAGAATTTAATCCTCAGAATAATCATGTTAAATTTTAATCACTAGCAGAGACCTACTTCTGCCTTTCATGTTGTCAGGAAGACTGTGTCAATATAATTTCACTTTTATTGCACAACATCTATAAACTATAAGCTAGTACTGAATAATCTTTCACCAAAGCCTAAACTGTTCATCTGTGTGAGATACAGGTTTCCTAAGATACACATGTTCAACCCAAGATACAGGTTTCCTAAATATAAGAGATGGTCATAAAACAAGAATTCACAATTCCTGACAAAGTACCTTAGTCAATGTTATTTAAAAATAATAATAATGCTCAACAAGGCTGACATTTTGGTTATCAAAAAATGAGAAAGCAAACAGAAAATGTATTCTGGATTATGCTCATACTCATCACTACTTTCGTTGTCAGGGTCAAAAGGGGGCCTTGATTACTAAGAATAAACTTTTTCCCTTTCCTGTCCTCCTTGCGTCTAATGGAGAAAAGTGAAAGGGAAGGCAGAGAACTCTGTGTGACCCTGGAAAGAACTCCCAGCATCCCCAATGCCCCTGTCTAATGAACACAGCCTGTGGTCATGAAGTCTGACATCTTTTTGTCCAACAAACCTAGGAACATAGGTCACTTCAATCTGCTATGACATCACACATCCACTTTCAGACTTCTGACTGCCACTCAGAATGTCCTACAGAACTCAAAATATGTTATAAGCAAAATCCCCTACCTTTCCAACCTCTGCTCTCAATGTTCCCTTCACCTTGATCAAACTCAAACTAAGCTTATGGTACTAGTTTTTGAACCCTGCCTAATGACTTGGAGAGATATTAGTTAGGTTTTTGTTTGATTTTTCATTCTGTTCTTTGGGATCTACCCTCAAAGATCCTGAGTTAGTTAGCCTGAAATGGGGCTCAGCCACAATATTGCTTTTAAAGTTTCTAATAAGGTCCTAGCACATAATCAGTTCTAAAAACCTCTGCTCAGTAATATAACCTGATCAAAAAGAAACCTGCTTCTCCCTGAAGGACATGACTTCCTCTCTCAAAAGAAGGCTATTTCCTCTCCCAGCAGGAAGTGTCCCCAGGTTAGAGTTTCAGGTGGGAACTGGTATGAAGTTCTGGTATGAAGAGCTTGGGTACCCTCTGCTCTTCATTTCTACTTATTCTCCCTTCATTCCAATGGTGCCATGACTCAATTTTGAACCTCTTGTCTCCAGGTTTCAACACTTGTTACAGCTCTTTGTAGAATCATCTATAGACTCTCAGGTCTCACTCTTATATTTCAGAATTTGCATCCTGGTTTATCACTCTCTCTAACACTACCACTGTAGATGATCTTCTATTACTGAAGCCCCTCAGTTCCTTGACCTCCTCTTTCTCAATGGTCCTGAGCCACTTGCTCACATGATCATACCCCAGACAAGAATGTACACACAAATGATTTTTCACATGGAAACTTCCTCCTTCAGAAAGTTGGCATCTTCCTTACTTAAACAGCTGGCTCAGATGGTAAAGAATCTTCCTGCAATGCAGAAAACCCAGGTTTGATCCCTAGGTTGGGAAGATCCCCTGGAGAAGGGAATAGCAACCCACTCCAGGATCCTTATCTGGAGAATTCAATGACAGAGAAGACTGGTGGGATACGGTCTTTGGGGTCTCAAAGAGGACTGAGCGACTAACACTTTCTTAAACAGCACTGTTTTGTTTTTTGTTTTTTAACGAGAAAAGCAATGGGCAATCAATTTGCAAGAAAAAGAACTGGGGAAATGAATGAATCAAGCCTATAAGCTGTAGTGTTGGAGTCATCACATGTCTGGACCAGACTATAAGCCAGATTCCACTGTTACTACCTCAAGATATTAGAATTTTTACATGTTAAATAATTATTGAAAAAAACAAGTCTTTTTTAGGCTATCCATGTGGTACAGGGGTAAAGAATCCTGCTGCCAGTACAGAGATACAAAAGACACAGGTTAGATCCCTGGATTGAAAGATCTCTTCGAGTAGGAAATGGCAATCCACCCCAGTATTCTTGCCTGGAAAATTTCATGGACAGAGGAGCGAGGTGGGCTACAGTCCATAGGGTCACAAAGAGTCAGACATGACTGAGCATGCACTCACTTGCCACAGATTAAAATTTTGTCATTAAATTAAGAATTAGATTATGCATTATTTTAATATAAATCACAGCAATATTTTTTTGATCTCTCTTCTATATAAAATAAAAGCAAAAATGAGTAAATGGGACCTAATTAAACTTAAAAGCTTTTGCACAGCAAAGTATCGCCAAATTAAAAGACAGCCTACAGAATGGGAGAAGATATTTGACAATTACAGGACTGATAAAGGGTTAATAGTCAACATATATAAACAGCTCATACAACTCAACATCAAAAAAAGCCTACCCAATTAAAAAATGAGCAGAAGAACTGAGCAGTTTTCTAAAATGGAAATGCAGAAGGCCAACAGGCACATGAAAAAAATGCTCAACATCACTAATCATCAGGAAAATGCACATCAAAATCACAATGAGATATATTATCTCATATTTGTTGATTCAGCTGTCATCAAAAAGAATGTAAATAACAAATATAAGCAAGAATGTGGAGAAAAGAGAACTCCTGTGCACTGTTGGTGGGAAACAGTATGGAGGTTTCTCAAAAAACTAAAAATAGAACTACCATGTGTGCATGCTAAATCACTTCAGTTGTGTTCGACTCTTTGCGAACCCATGGACTGGAGCCTGCCAGGCTCCTCTGTTCACGGAATTCTCCAGGGAAGAATACTGGACTGGGTTGCCATTTCCTATACCAGGGGATCTTTCTGACTCTTGGACCGAGCCCATGTCTCATGTCACCTGCATTGGCACCAGGGCTCTTTAGCATTAGCACTAGCTGGGAAGACCAGAACTACCATATGACTCAGCAATTTCAATCTTGGTATATACAAAAAAAAAAAAAACCCTCAAAGCACTAATTCAGAAACACACATGCACCCCAATATTAACAGTAGCATTATTTACAATTGTCAAGATATGGAAGCAACTTACATGTCCATCAACAGATGAATGAATAAAGAAGATGTGGCATATATATACATAATGAAATACTAGTCAACCAATAAAAGAATGAAATTTTGCCATTTGTAGCAACATGAATGAACTTGGAGGGCATCATGCTAAGTGAAATAAGTCAGAGAAAGACAAATACCATATGCTGCTGCTGCTGCTGCTGCTAAGTCACTTCAGTTATGTCTGACTTATAGTGACCCCATGGACTGCAGCCTACCAGGCTCCTCCTCCAACCATGTGATTTTCCAGGCAAGAGTACTGGAATGGGGGTGCCATTGTCTTCTCTGAAATACCATATGCTGTCACTTATATGAGGAATCTAAAAAATATAGCAAACTAGCGAATATAACAAAAAAAAGAAGCAGACCCACAGATACAGAGAACAAATTAATGGTTACCAGTGGGGAAGGGGGGAGGGCCAATATAGCGTGAGGGGGTGGGAGGTACAAACTATTGGGTGCAGGATAGACTCAAGAATGTGTTGAACAACACAAGGAATACAACCAACATTTTGTAATAACTGTAAATGGAATATAACCATTAAAAATTATATAAACTTTTTTAAGGAATTAGATTATGATCCTATTTATTATAAAGAGGTTTGGCCTATTGTTTACATGTGTCATATTCCATAAGGAATATTTCTTTAGGCAATTAGTCCATTTTCTATTAAAATAAGTGTGTTTCAATCATCATGTTCCACACAGGAATAGGAAAAATGACTTCAATAATTTCACTTTGCATTTCTATAGCAACTTTAATCTAAGAAGCTCAAAGCACTATTTAATTAAACCTCAAAATTCTCCCATGAAGAGGTGTCATTATTTCCATTTGACAAAGGCATAAATGAAGTCACAGAAAGATTAACTCACCTGCCTATGGTTATGTAGTGAGTTAGTAGTGGAGGTCAGAATAAACTCTGAAATCTTGGGCAAGCTTTTCTCTATAGTCTGGATCAACAATCTCAGTATCCGCACTCTTTGCCAAAGTCTCATAAACTTGACTCTTGCCTTTCACTGGAGCATTGACCATTGAGGGAATCTGAAGAACAGATGATTTAAAAACAGTTCTTGCTTTTAATTCTTGCATACCGCTTTCCAGGATGTCATTCCTTCTTTGATTGTATTCTCTTCCCTTTTTACTCAAATACTCTTTATAAATGTATTCTCTCTCTTTTTATACATAATTAGATGGCCCAATCCCCAAAAGCAAGGCTGTTTGCTTTTAATTAAGGAAAGAATTGTACATTAAAATTTCATGGGAAATTTGCAAAATCTCCATCTAATCTCTTAATGAAATGAATTTGATAGCTGTTCTGTTTACATTAGTCACAGCACATGATATAGATGAATTTAAGAAATGTATTTAGTAAACAGAGTTAAAACATATCAGAAAGTAGCTATTATCCAGGGAATAGATATTTAGATAATTTCAAAGGCCAAAAAGCCCATCATCATATTAAACTATTATAAAAAATCATCTCATCTTTGTGACAAAGCAGTTTCTTACTTTCTAATCTTTCAATTAAGGAGCCTGTAAGTCCTTTTCAAAAATATTTTTAGAAAAATCCATTTAGAAAAAAAAAAGTATCTTCTAATATCTAGTCACATAATATATAGATGTTGAGATCAATAAAGTCAAATGGGTAGCATTAGGATATGATATTTCTTACTATTATGAGCTTTCCCAATGGTTCAGTGGTAAAGAATCTGCCTGCAATGCAGAAAAAAAAAAAAAAAACAGGAGATGCAGGTTCAATCCCTGGGTGGGGAAGATCTCTTGGAGGAGGAAATGGCAACCCATTCCAGTATTCTTGCCTGGAAAATCCCATAGACAGAGGAGCCTGGTGGGCCACAGTCCATAGGGTCACAAAGAGTAAGACAGAACTGAGTTCACACACACGTAACATTTCTTACTATTTAGTTCAGTTCAGTGCAGTCACTCAGTCATGTTCGGCTCTTAGCAACCCCATGAACTGCAGCATGCCAGGCTTCCCTGTCCATCACCAACTCCCAGAGCTTGCTCAAATTCATGTCCATCACAAAGGTGATGCCATCCAACCATCTCATCCTCTGTCGTCCCCTTCTCCTCCCACCTTCAATCTTTCCCAGCATCAGGGTCTTTTCAATTGAGGCACATCAGGTGGCAAAAGTTTTAGACTTTCAGCTTCAGCATCAGTCCTTCCAATGAATATCCAGGACTGATTTCCTTTAGTATAGACTGATTAGATCTCCGTGTAGTCCAAGGGACTTTCAAGAGTCTTCTCTAACACCACAGTTCAAAAGAATCAATACTTCGGCACTCAGCTTTCTTTATAGTCCAACTCTGACATCCATACATGACTACTGGAAAAACCACAGCCTTGACTAGACAGACCTTTGTTGGGAAAGCAACGTCTCTGCTTTTTAATAAGCTGTCTAGGTTGGTCATAGCTTTTCTTCCAAGGAGTAAGCATCTTCTAATTTCAAGGTTCCAGTCACCATATTCAGTGATTTTGGAGCCCAAGAAAATAAATTCTGTCATTGTTTCCATGTTTCTCCATCTATTTGCCATGGAGTGATGGAACCAGATGCCACAATCTTAGTTTTTTTAATGTTGAGTTTTAAGTCAGCGTCTTCACTCTCTTATTTCACTTTCATCAAGAGGCTCTTCAGTTCTTCTCTGCTATTTGGCATAAGGGTAGTGTCATCTGCATATCTGAAGTTATTTATATTTCTCTCAGCAATCTTGATTCCAGCTTGTGCTTCATCTAGCCTGGCATTTCACATGATGTATTCTGCATAGAGATTAAATAAGTAGGGTGACATATATACAGCCTTGACAAACTCTTTTACCAATTTGGAACCAGTCTGTTGTTCCATGTCCGGTTCTGACTGTTGCTTTTTGACCTGCATACAGATTTCTCAGGAGTCAGGTAAGGTGGTCTGGTATTCCCATTTCTTTATGAATTCCACAGTTTTCTGTGATCTACAGAGTCAAAAGTTTTGGTGTAATCAATAAAATAGATGTTTTTCTTACTATTAAGTAATACATTAATCAGCCCAGGCTGCCATAACAGAATATCAGAAACTAATCAGCTTAAATAACAGAAATTTATTTTCTCACAGCTCTGGAGACCAAGATCAAGTCCAAGACCAAGGTGCCAACAGGGTTGGATTCTGGCAATGCCCCTCTTCTTAGCTCATAGACAGCTGCCTGCTTACCATGTCATCACCTGGCCTTTTCTCTGTGCATGCACAGGGGAGAGAGATGTCTGGTGCCTCTTCTTCTAATAAAGACACTAGTCTTGTCAGATTAGGGCTCCACCCTTATGACCTCATTTAACCTTTCAGTTCAGTTCAGTCGCTCAGTCGTGTCTGACTCGTTGCAACCCCATGAATCGAAGCACACCAGGCCTCCCTATCCATCACCAACTCCCGGAGTTCACTCAGACTCACGTCCATCGAATCAGTGATGCCATCCAGACATTTCATCCTCTGTCATCCCCTTCTTCTCCTGCCCCCAATCCCTCCCAGCATCAGAGCCTTTTCCAATTTAACCTTTAAAGACCCCATTTCTAAATATAGTCACATTACAGGTTAAGACAAGCATACAAATTTTGAGGGGATATGATTCAGTCCATAACAAGTCCATCCATCTTAGTTGATGATGAAAAGACTTGCTGCTATGTTCAGGAGACCACACACACAGGGATAACCCTGATCAAAAGGTCATAATTTAACATTCCAAAAATGTACATATATTTAAAATTTTAAAGTCTTTAAAGTCTTTATTTCCATGGCTCACTGATGAAATTTAATTCAAGTTCCACATTTTAAACAATTTACTCTCCCACCCAGATCCATTCACCAGAACAACTGCCACTCCAGGTCTAAAAAAAATTCCTTATAGGAGGTCTACTCTTCTTTGAGTATGTTCAAAACACAACTCCGTTTCAACTTTCAAAAGGAAGCAATATTATACAGCAGAAATTCCATTCATATTTAAATCAAAAGATCTTAAATTTAGGTTTAGCTTTGATATCAATTCAATGACAATATAGAGTCTGAAGAACTAAATTTAACATCTTCAATTTTACCATTAAACCTGGATTCAAAGATAACTATGATTAAGAGGTTGTGAGCACTTTAATATATGTATTTAAAGAATAATAGTAAATTAAGAGGTGGCAAGAATACACAGAAGAACTGTACAAAAAAGATCTTCATGACCCAGATAATCACGATGGTGTGATCACTCACCTAGAGCCAGACATCCTGGAATATGAAGTCAGGTGGGCCTCAGAAAGCATCACTACGAACAAAGCTAGTGGAAGTGATGGAATTCCAGTTGAGCTATTTCAAATCCTGAAAGATGATGCTCTGAAAGTGCTGCATTCAATATGCCAGCAAATTTGGAAAACTCAGCAGTCACCACAGGACTTGAAAAGGACAGTTTTCATTCCAATCCCAAAGAAAGGCAATGCCAAAGAATGCTCAAACTAACGCACAATTGCACTCATCTCACACGCTAGTAAAGTAATGTTCAAAATTCTCCAACCGAGGCTTTAGCAATACGTGAAACTGTGAACTTCCAGATGTTCAAGCTGGTTTTAGAAAAGGCAAAGGAACCAAAGATCAGATTGCCAACATCCACTAGATCATGGAAAAAGCAAGAGAGTTCCAGAAAAACATCTATGTCTGCTTTATTGACTATATCAAAGCCTTTGACTGTGTGGATCACTATAAACTGTGGAAAATTCTGAAAGAGATGGGAATACCAGACCACCTGATCTTCCTCTTGAGAAACCTATATGCAGGCCAGGAAGCAACAGTTAGAACTGGACATGGAACAACAGACTGGTTCCAAATAGGAAAAGGAGTACATCAAGGCTATATATTGTCACCCTGCTTATTTAACTTATATGCAGAGTACATCATGAAAAACCCTGGGCTGGAAGAAGCACAAGCTGGAATCAAGATTGCCGGGATAAATATCAATAACCTCAGATATGCAGATTACACCACACTTATGGCAGAAAGTGAAGAGGAACTAAAGAGCCTCTTGATGAAAGTGAAAGAAGAGAGTGAAAAAGTTGGCCTAAAATTCAAGATTCATAAAACAAGATCACGGCATCTGGTCCCATCACTTCATGGGAAATAGATGGGGAAACAGTGGAAATAGTGTCAGACTTTATTTTTCTGGGCTCCAAAATCACTGCCGATGGTGATTTCAGCCATGAAATTAAAAGACGCTTACTCCTTGGAAGGAAAGTTATGACCAACCTAGATAGCATATTCAAAAGCAGGGACGTTACTTTGTCAACAAGGGTCCATCTAGTCAAGGCTATGGTTTTTCCAGTGGTCATGTATGGATGTGAGACTTGGACTATGAAGAAAACTGAGCACTGAAGAATTGATGATTTTGAACTGTGGTGTTGGAGAAAAGTCTTGAGAGTCCCTTGGACTGCAAGGAGGTCCAACCAGTCCATTCTAAAGGAGATCAGACCTGGGTGTTCTTTGGAAGGAATGATGCTAAAGCTGAAACTCCAGTACTTTGGCCACCTCATGTGAAGAGTTGACTCACTGGAAAAGACTCTGATGCTGGGAGAGATAGGCAGAAGGAGGAGAAGGGGAGAACAGAGGATGGGATGGCTAGATGGCATCACTGACTCGATGGACGTGAGTCTCAGTGAACTCCGGGAGTTGGTGATGGACAGGGAGGCCTGGCGTGCTGCGATTCATGGGGTCGCAAAGAGTCGGACACGACTGAGCGACTGATCTGATTTGAGAAGGATGAAAGGACAGGTAGAAAGACACGGTAATCAAAGGATCCTTATTTAGGCCTCAATAATATGCAACAAAAATAACCTTAGAAACTTCTAGCAGCTTCTTACTTCTGCTGCTTAAAACACATAGCTAGCAGTCCATTTGGTTCTGAATAGCCTACATAATTTAAAATGCTTATTTGGTAACCTATGAGGTATTTCTTTCTATAAATGATTTCCCATTTATACTTTTATTTTTTCTACCCTTTATCTGTTCTCATTCATTTCATACATACTCCCACTGAAGACTTCATATTCTATCATACATAGTTACTTGTAAGAATCTTCTTCACATATTGTAAGCTTCTTAAAAACTAGGATGGGGACTTGCCTGTTGGTCCAGTGGCTAAGACTTCATGCCCCCAGTGCAGGGCACCCAGGCTTGATCCCTGCTTATAGATCTCTGTTTAGGGAACTACATAGATCCCACAACAGTTCAGTTCAGTTCAGTCACTTAGTCACGTCCGACTCTTTACCACCCCATGGTTGGCACCATGCCAGGCTTCCCTGTCCGTCAACAACTCTGGAAGCCTACTCAAACTCATGTCAATCAAGTCAGCCATCTCATCTTCATTCATCCCATTCTCCTCCTGCCTTCAATCTTTCCTAACATAAGGGTCTTTTCCAGTGAGTGAGTTCTTTGCATCAAGTGGTAAAAGAACTGGAGTTCCAGCTTCACAATCAGTCCTTTCAATGAATATTGAGGACTGATTTCTTTTAGGACTGACTGGTTGGATCTCCTTGCAGTCCAAGGGACTCTGAAGAGTCTTCTCTAACACCACAATTCAAAAGCATTAATTCTTTGGTGCTCAGCTTTCTTTATAGTCCAACTTTCACATCCATTCATGTCATGACTACTGGAAAAAAAAAAACATACCTTTGACTACATGGAGCATTGTTGGCAACATAATGTCTCTGTCTTTTAATATGCTATCTAGGTTGGTCATAGCTTTTCTTCCAAGGACCTGCTGCTGCTGCTGCTGCTAAGTCACTTCAGTCGTGTCCGACTCTGTGCGACCCCACAGACAGCAGCCCACCAGGCTCCCCGTCCCTGAGATTCTCCAGGCAAGAACACTGGAGTGGGTTGCCATTTCCTTCTCCAATGCATGAAAATGAAAAGTGAAAGTGAATTTGCTCAGTCATGTCTGACTCTTGGTGACCCCATGGACCGCAGACTACCAGGCTCCTCCATCCATGGGATTTTCCAGGCAAGAGTACTGGAGTAGGGTGCCATTGCCTTCTCCAGTTCCAAGGAGCAGTTTAATTTCATGGCTTTAATTTCATGGCTCAGTCACCATCTGCAGTGATTTTGAGCCCCCAAAAATAAAATCTCTCGCTGTTTCCATTGTTTCCCTACCTATTCGCCATGGGATGATGGGACTGGGTGCCATGATCTTAGCTTTCTGAATGTTGATTTTTAAGCCAACTTTTTCACTCTCCTCTTTCACTTTCATCAAGAGGCTCTTTAGTTCTTTGCTTTCTGACAGAAGGATGATGTCATCTGTGTATCTGAGGTTATGATATTTTTCCTGGCAATCTTGATTCCAGCTTGTGCTTCATCCAGCCCAGCATTTTGCATAATGTACTCTGCATATAAGTTAAATAAGCAGGGTGACAAAAACAGCCTTGACATACTCCTTTCCCAATTTGGAACCAGTCTGTTGTTCATCTCATTCTAACTGTTGCTTCTTGACCTGCATACAGATTTCTCAGGAGTCAGTTAAGGTGGTCTGGTATTCCGATCTCTTTAAGAATTTGTCACAGTTTGCTGTGAGCCATACAGTCAATGCCTTTGGCGCAGTCTATAAATGAGTGTAGATGTTTTTCTGGAACTCTTGTGCTTTTTCGATGATCCAATGATGTTGACAATATGATCACTGATTCCTCTGCCATTTCTAAATGGTTCATGTACTGTTGAAGCCTGGCTTGGAGAATTTTGAACATTAGTTTATTAGAGTGTGAGATGAGTGCAGTTGTGTGGTGGTTTGAGCATTCTTTGGTGCCAGGGTCCTGCCCTGATGGATCTAGGGAATTCGAAGGGGAGACAGTGTCGGCGATCAGGAAACAATAGCGTATTTAAGTGTTAATTAAAGATATAAAAAATGGTTAAACAGGGATAGCTCAGTGTGAAATTCAGTGGAGAAAAGAGGCTGAATAACTTGGTTTATGTGGAAAACCAATAAAATTCCAAGACAAGGAATTTGCACCACCTACATAGGCCGCAGGCATCCTCCCGTTCTCCCAAAGGAGAGGAGACACTAAAGCCTCCCCAGTCAGATCTTAGAAGCCTAGGCAATATTAGTAGGCTTGGCGAACCTCATTCTCCAGATGGGAATTCAGCCAGAAGGTGAGAGAAAGAACGACATGAGGAGACCAGTCTTTCCAGGAACTGATCCGTTTCTTTATTTTCCAGGTTCGCTTTTATACTTTGAATTATACATAGAGATAAGTGGAAAATACAGTCACGTGGGATCAGCAGTCCTGACCCTTATTGAAACCACGCTTTTTTTCTGCATTCCTTCCGATATACAAAGTTCTCAGGTGATTTACATCATCTTCTGGCCAAGAGGCCTGCTAACATTTTATGACCCTTTCTGATGATGATTAGTCAACCAGAAAACTTATTTTCTCCAAAGGTTTCTTAAGTCAGGCACCACTCTCCGAAGGCACCAGATAAATTTGCATTCCTACAGGGCAAAGGTGCAGTGGGCTATAATCAAGAAAAGAATTTACTTAGCCTAAGGTCCAACGTGATTAATATCAAGGTTAATACTTATTTCTCTTATATGTTAGTTATATTCATTAATGTGTATAAGGGGCAAGGGATATGGAGATGTAGCAGCAAATATTGGCTCAACAATGAAACCCTCCACCAGTATAATTCGTAACTAGCCCACTAATACTATACTAATAATTTTCTAACTTCTCAAAAGAATCTGTTTTTAGAAAGTTTAGAGCATCTTGTGCCTCTCAAGGTTGGGAGGCTGTGAACAATCACATGTGGCTGGACAAGCCTGTCAAGCAGGCTAGAGAAACTTCAGAGGAGTTTGTAGGTTGAAACACTCTTGTCACGCCCAGGAATTTTATTAACTGGTGCTGTAAGTTAACTCTTTTTCAGAGATAGAGATGGTGGTGGGGGACAGCCCCCCGTAAAGTCAGAGGTGTAGGTGAGAGCACAAAGCAGTAAAGTAGGCAGACTCTGGTTTTGGGGGTAGATGCTCGAGAATTTCCAGGGGGAATCCTGAGGCTTGATCCCGCTTTTGCATATGCTGAGCCACTTTTGCCATGGGCAGAGTTCCTCACACTGGCTCCCGGCACTTTGGCATTGCCTTTCTTGGGACTGGAATGAAAATCAGCTTTTTCCAGTCCTGTGGCGACTGCTGAGTTTTCCAAATTTGTTTGCATATTTAGTGGCAGTTTCACAACATCATTTTTTAGGATTTGAAATAGTTCAACTGGAATTCCATCACCTCTGCTAGCTTTGTTCGTAGTGATGCTTCCTAAGACCCACTTGACTTTGCATTCCAGGATGTCTGGCTCTAGGTGAGCGATCACAGCACTGAGATTATCTGAGTCATGAAGATCTTTTTGTATAGTTCTGTGTGTCCTTGCCACCTCTACTTAATATCTTCTGCTTCTGTTAGGACCATACCATTTCTGTCCTTTATTGTGTTCATCTTTGCATGAAATGTTCCCTTGGTATCTCTAATTTTCTTGAAGACATCTCTAGTCTTTCCCATTCTGTTGATTTCCTCTATTTCTTTGCATTGATCACTGAGGAAGGCTTTCTTATCTCTGCTTATTATTCGTTGGAACTCTGCATTCAAATGGATACGTATTTCCTTTTATCCTTTGCCATAAGCTTCTCTTCTTTTCTCAGAAGACTTCCTCAGACAACCATTTGTAAGACCTCAGACAACCATTTTGCCTTTTTTTACATTTCTTTTTCTTGGAGATGGTCTTGATCGCTACCTCCTGTACAATGTCTCGAACCTCCCTCTATAGTTCTTCAGGCACTCTGTCTATCAGATCTAATACCTTGAATCTATTTCTCACTTTCACTATATAATCATAAGGGATTTCATTTAGGGCATACCTGAATGGTCTAGTGGTTTTCCCTACTTTCTCCAATTTCAGTCTGAATTTGGCAAATAAGGAGTTCATGATCAGAGCCACAGTCAGCTCCTGGTCTTGTTTTTGCTGACTGTATAGAGTTTTTCCATCTTCAGCTGCAAAGAACATATCAATCTGATTTCAGTATTGACCATCTGGTGATGTCCAGATAAAGAGTCTTCTCTTGTGTTGTTGGAAGAGGGTGTTTGCTATGACCAGTGCTCTCTCTTGGCAAAACTCTGTTACCCTTTGCCCTGCTTCATTTTGTACTCCAAGGCCAAGTTTGCCTGTTATTGCAGGTACCTCTTGACTTCCTCCTTTTGCATTCCAGTCCCCTATAATGTAAAGGACATCTTTTTTGGGTGTTAGTTCTAAAAGGTCTTGTAGGTCTTCATTGAACCATTCAGCTTCAGCTTCTTCAGCATGACTGGTTGGGGTATAGACTTGGATTACCCTGATATTGAATGGTTTGCCTTGGAAATGAAAGGAGATCATTCTGTCGTTTTTGAGATTGCATCCAAGTACTGTATTTCAGACTCTTTTGTTGACTATGATGGCCACTCCATTTCTTCTAAGGGATTCTTACCCACAGTAGTAGATATAATGGTCATCTGAGTTAAATTCACCCATTCCAGTCCATTTTAGTTCACCAATTCCTAAAATGTCAATGTTCACTCTTGCCATATCCTGTTTGACCACTTCCAATTTGCCTTGATTCATGGACCTAACATTCCAGGTTCCTATGCAATACTGCTCTTTACAGCATTGGGCTTTACTTCCATCACCAGTCACATCTACAACTTGGTGTTCTTTTTGCTTTGGATCTGTCTCTTCACTCTTTCTGGAGATACTTCTCCACTCTTCTCCTGTAGCATACTGGGCACCTACCAACCTGGGGAGTTCATCTTTCAGGCCTATCTTTTTGCCTTTTCATGCTGTTCATTGGGTTCCCAAAGCAAGAATACTGAAGTGGTTTGCCATTCCCTTCTCCAGTGGGCCACGTTTGGTCAGAACTCTCCACCATGACCCATCTGTCTTGGGTGGCCCTACAGGGCATTGCTCATTGTTTCACTGAGTTAGACAAGGCTGATGGCTCAGAGGTTAAAGCATCTGCCTCCAATGAGGGAGACCTGGGTTCTATCCCTGTGTCTGGAAGATCCCCTGGAGAAGGAAATGGTAACCCACTCCAGTATTCTTGCCTGGAGAATCCCATGGATGGAGAAGCCTGGTAGGCTACAGTCCTGCTGCTGCTGCTAAGTCGCTTCAGTCGTGTCCGACTCTGTGTGACCCCATAGATGGCAACCCACTAGGCTCCTCTGTTCTTGGGATTCTCCAGGCAAGAACACTGGAGTGGGTTGCCATTTCCTTCTCCAATGTATGAAAGTGAAAAGTGAAAGTGAAGTCGCTCAGTCGTGCCTGGCTCTTAGTGACCCCATGGACTGCAGCCAAAGAGTCAGACATGACTGAGCCATTTCACTTTCACTTTCATGGTCCATGTCACCAGTTTGATTAGTTTTCTGTGATTGTCATTTTCATTCTGCCTGCCCTCTGAAGGATAAGGATAAGAGGCGTATGGAAGCTTCCTGATAGGAGAGACTAACAGTGGGGGAAACTGGGTCTTGTTCTGATGGGCAGGGCCGTTCTCCATAAATCTTTAATCCAATTTTCTGTTGATGGGTGGGGTTGTGTTCCCTCCCTGTTGTTTGGCCTGAGGCCAAACTATAGTGGAAGTAATGAAGATAATGTCTATCTCCTTCAAAAGGTCCAGTGCCCTGGACCCTGCAACAGGCCACTGCCAACCCAGGCCTCTGCCAGGGACTCCTGGACACTCAGAGGTAAGTCTGGGTCAGTCTCTTGTTGAGTAACTGCTCCTTTCTCCCACATACCGCAAGTAAGGAACCACATGCCACAACTAATAGTTTGCAGGCCACAACTAAAGATCCCGCATGCTGCAAGGATGTATAATAGTTTGTATGCCACAACTAAGACCCAGAGCAGCCAATAGATAAATAAAAATATGTAAAAAAAAAAAATTAAGATCAATCCTTCATTTAAATGTTTCCTTGGCAACTAGCATAGAATCTAGAACATGGTATGACTCAAAATGTCTGTTTAAACATGAGAATGTTCCTCCAAAACTCCAAAGAATAATTTCATTTTCCCCAGATGCTTAAAGTTTTTATTCTTGAATATATTTCTATATACAGTTTTGAGGATTGTATTGTAAAATATTCAAATTCCCAATACTTTTTAATTAACATTTCTGTCCTTTAGAACTCCATAGAATTCAGGTTAGCCACTCTCTAAATCATGAGTCTCCACAGGAGATTTGTAAAGTGTTCAGGCTTATAAATTAGTGTTCAAGTAAAAATCATAACACTGCTTAGAGGGTAGTACATGTTGGAGATATGGAATTTTGAGAGGTTAAAAACTGTATTATCACTGATCTGTGGAAGTATTATTTTCAGAATTCACCTACTACCAGAGTATTTTCCATTTTCCTAACTGTCAAAAGCTATCAGAAAGCTAAAGGAAAGCATATTCAGAGACAGGCCATCTGAAAAGACATGAGAGCCAATCTTCTGCCTCCTCTTAAAAAAAAATATAACATTTATGTCCATTTTTGAGAATACAGAATTTCTAAGAGGACATTAGAATTTACCACTGACAGTTTTATTGTACTAGAATAATCTGATTATGTTCCCAATAAAATAGGCCAAATCAGTGAAATAGTCTTAGATTGTAACTGAAAGCAATTTTTAAGAAAATATATATACTTTAAAGACTTTGCACATGTAAGTACTATAGTGGTAGATAGTCTTTGGTCACATTCTATGCCTAAGGAAAATTATGCTCATATAGGTCCCAGTAGGGAAACCCCCAGTGGCCTCCCGTCAATCACCATCACATGGCAACGTGTCACAAAGGTAAATTCTTGGACCCTCTCCCTAGAACTACTGAATCAAAAACTCTGGGTTAAAGCCTAGTAATCTGTGTTTTTACAAGTCTCCCATATCATTCAGTTTAGGCTTAAACCTTAGAACAACTGATCTAAGCTTACAGAATTAGTCAATGGTAAACCTTTGATTTCAGATGGCTTTAGTCCCATCTTTGCTTCAAGAACCTTGCTTCTGACTTTGATGCAATAAAGGAAGATTTACTGATGATGTTAATAATAAGTTTGGAAGCCATGCTGAACCCTCTGTTAAACTCACTTCTGATGGTATCTACTTTCTTAGCTAAAACCTATCCTGAGTATATTTTTGTTCACTGTAATGGGTAAAGAGGTCTGATTTAAAATCGTGAGTTCTCATCCCTGCATTTTTTAAACCAAATTCTTTATAAATCATTTTCATGAGTTTATTTTCGAATTGTACTCTAACTCTCTCCAGCTGCCTCATTCTGTTTCTGTTGTTTCCACTTTATCTCTTCTTCTCTAGCTTCTTTATATTAATCGTGATCATTGCTTACACCTGCTCTAGCCCAACTTATCTTAGTGAATGAATTTTAATGCCAAGTTGTTTAGATAGAATTTGAAACTGCAAAGGAGATTTATAGTTCAGGGAGCATCATTTGGAGAAGGCCCTAATTTATCTTCACAGTTATGTAAAATTTAGATCTCCTGTGTCTGTTAAAACCTCCTGGAAGCAGCAGCTATTGTATTTCACAGGCTAGTCTCTACCAGTGATTTACACCAGACTCTAAGACAGCAGGCACTCTTTTCCTCACCTTTTCCCTCCAGGAATGATTTGAATATTTCACTAGAAGAAAGAAAGGAAAATTAAGTTAGACTATCACAAATATAAACACAATCAGAATGTCTTTCCGTATTAGGAAACTGTGTCCATCACCAGGAAAACTGAAGCAAGCTACCCTTTCCATCTCTGTAAATAAGATAGACAGTTTGTTGCCCCTAAGTAAAGTAGATAGCATATTCCTTTTGGGACTATCCCCAGAAACTATAACTGTGGCCATTTTTTTTAAATTTTTTTCAAAGATAACACTAAGAACAGAAACATCGCTGAAGAATCGCTGTGTGGTCATGATTCCAGCAAGCCTAGCTGAATCAGCCAGGCAGCCTTTGCACTCTACTGAGCTATGTCAATCCTGCCCATTTCCACCACCACATTTACCTTTATGCCACACACGGTCATGTAAGTCAGAAGGTAGAGGATTCAGCCAAAAGCCCTGTCAAGTTCAACTGCTGGTTCCACTAGTCACTAGCCAGAGGACACTGCATAAGACACATAAACATCAAAATTCAATCCTCCCAGCTGTAAGTGACAAGCCTGATGTGGCCATTCTTCCTATAAGGAAATATGATGATAAAATTAGGATCAATAGTTTTCAAATGAAGCTAAATATGTATGATCCCTGGAGTATGTTTTAAAATGTATGGAAATATTTTTGGTTATAGCAACTGAGAAGGGAGAAAGGACTGTGGATCTAGTAGACAGAGACAAGGGGTGCTGCTAAACATCTTACATGCCAACAAAGAATTATCTGGCCCAAACAGTCAATAGAGCCAAGCTTGAGAAATTCTGGATGAGATGCTTTGCAAATTAAAAGCACAACAAATATTGATTGTGTATCAGGCCCTGTCTTAGAAACCAGGTAGTGTTCTCAAGTTAAACCTAAATGCACAGAGATGAGACACTAAGGGTCAACATACTTCCATCAGCCCAAAGTATTCAGTTTATTTCTTTGACTTTCCAATGCTGTGTTCAGTGCCTCCAATATATTGAATAGCAATATCTGCTATACATGTTTTGCTTGCGAACTTAACTGACACAGTAAAAACAAATTGCAAAGATGCCTTAAAAATTGCCAATGTTAATTTTTTGTCACTAGTATCCCCATGTCAGACATCACCATAGATATTCAGGGGCTAATAATCTGGTTTACTGTCTTCAGCAGCACTTATGACAATGATATGGACGTAACAGATATAGTGAATAAACATTCCAGAATCACTGTGTGATGATACCATTCATTTTTCTGAATCATCAAAAAAAAAAAAAAAAGGACTGAATGATGTATCAAAGCTTCAGTTCAGTTCAGTTCAGTAGCTCAGTTGTGTCCGACTCTTTGCGACCCCATGAATCGCAGTACGCCAGGCCTCCCTGTCCATCACCAGCTCCCGGAGTTCACTCAAACTTACATCCATCGAGTCGGTGATGCCATCCAGCCATCTCATCCTCTGTCGTCCCCTTCTCCTCCTGCCTTCAATATTTCCCAGAATCAGAGTCTTTTCCAGTGAATCAACTCTTTGCATGAGGTGGCCAAAGTACTGGAGTTTCAGCTTCAGCATCATTCCCTCCAAAAAAATCCCAGGGCTGATCTCCTTCAGAATGGACTGGTTGGGTCTCCTTGCAGTCCAAGGGACTCTCAAGAGTCTTCTCCAACAAAGCTTAATAAATAATGAAAATAATATTTTACACTGATAGAGTTCTTACAATATACCAGTCATGTTCATTTGATCTTCACAACAAATCTTGAACCAATTTTATATGTAAGGAAACTGAGGCACTCAGAGATTAGGTAAGTTTCCCAAAGTCATACAGCTAATAGTGTCAGAACTCAAGATAATATGGCTCTAGAGTCCACACGCTGTATCTACCACACTATTTATCACTGGTACCTACAAGCAGCTAAATCCATGTCATACAGCAAAGCACAACTATGGAAGACATTCAGTACAAGTAGAATTAGTAGCTCAATGCGGGAAAATATTAAAATGAAATAGTCCCCACCTGATTGATAGCTGCCCTCAAAAGAAGGCATGGCAGATGCATGTTGATGTATGGCAAAACCAATACAATATTGTAAAGTAAAAAAAAAATAATAATAAATTAAAAATAAATAAATAAAATTAAATGTTTATACACACACACACACACACAAAGAAGGTGCTGACATATTTAGGCCAAGTCATAATTGAAGTTGTAGCCTTTAAAAAACTGGGGCCATTGGTTCTGATCAAGCTGTTTACATGGCCAAGTGTATGACCTTGCTCTTCCGTAACGTATTCTCACTGCAGGTGACATTTCAGTAGATTTCTGAAGGAGAAATAGCTGCTTTCACTTTGCTCCTATATACTGTGCAAAATGGTCCATTACCTCTGGTTCCTACACTAGGAAGCAGCAAAAGCAAACAGAGGAGAAACCCTCACCTGCATGGAAAGAGGTCAGTAAGCAGACAGTGTAAACCAACATGCTGTGCAGACCTGGGGCCTCCAGGGCAACCTCAGTAATTGCTTCATCTGCTTTCCCTCTTACTTTTGCCAAACATGATTGGATGTGATGCAAGTTCTTCACTATAAAACAGGGACTCTTCCACAGAAACACACCCATGTTCCTTTTCTTTGACCTAAAATTGTACAGGAGCTCAGCTTAGCATCTAGAACTTTGAAAATAACAAAATCAAAGAGAATAGCCCCCTGGTAAAGAAACACTGGACTTCACTAAACCAGATGTTTCGCCTGCTAAAATTATGTAAAGTCAGTTGTTTCACTCTGGTCATAAAATTCATTTAAAACAAGTCTGTCATTTTAAAAAAATTGCTGAGCATATAGAAAATAGCTTGATTCATTCATGCACAAAATCTCATTTTAACAGTGTTTATGACATGGCTCGTTGACTAATCCTTCAAAATACAGCTATGAACAACAAGAAACTTTCTATACATCACATAATTAGCCCATAAAACAGATGTTCATTTTTCACACAATGTGAGCATTCTTTAAAAAAATCATTTTATTTCATTTAACTCTAACATACTCAATAGAGTGCATTTTATAATATCAAAATCTTATCCAGAATGTTAGCAAAAACTTTAAAACTTCAAGAAATTGAATAGTCAATTGTTTTAATCTTTCAAAGTCAAATATTTTAATCTTTGAAAGAAGAGGAACAGGTTAATTTGTCAGTCATTAGAGATTAAACTTTATCTGGTCCTTAAGTCATAATCATAGGTAAGAAATAAATGTGCATTATGGTGACTTGAAACTTTTGGACATTTTTATATAAACAAGCCTGCCTTTTTCTTCAGAAAGAACATATGGGGTACCTATTCAGAAATCATTTGTTCCAGTTAAACACTGAGAGAGCACTGATGAGAGAACTTCAATAATTCCTTGATAATCACCAACACTGGCAGAAGCAAGACTTAAATCCTGTCTCTTGCATCTCAATTCCATTACTATTCTATTAGACCCCCTGTTCCTCAGTGCCCTATGATATGGTTTTAACTTGCTTGCCAAGAAATGAGAGCATTAAAGGCAATAATCTTATTAAATTATTTCTATCTTAATAATTATCTTTTATTTTCCTATCTTTTGTGAAAATATTCTTTTTAAATTATGGTGATAAAAAATGGCACTGTTTGTATTTCTGAAAGATCTTTCCAATTATCAGTCTGAACTCCCTCTGTTGCATATATCTAAAACCTAACTCAAACTGGTTTAAGCTAAAAAGAGAATTTATGGCTCAAGCAATGTTAAAAAAAAAAAATTCCTGGTTGTAAAGTTCAGATTTGGCTTATTCCAGGATTCAAATGATGTTTTTAGGACTTGGTTTCTCTTTATCTCTCAGCTCTGCTTTGGCTTGCTTTTGCTTTTGTTTTAAGCAGAAAATTAGCTCTTTAATTTTTTTCTAATATACACATATGGTGGCAGATTTTTTTTTTAAATTAAGGTAACTTTGGTTTATAATATTAAATAAGATTCAGGTGTACGGCATAATAATTCAACTTCTGTATACACTACAGCATGCTCACCACCAAAAGTCTAGTTACCATCTGTAATACAGTTAACTCTAACCATTTCAACCCTTGTCCCCATCCTCTGGCAACCCATCAATTTGTTCACTGTATCTATTTGCTTTTGCTCATTTACTGTTTATTTTAATATTCCACATATGTATAAATCATATGGTATTTTTCTTTTTCCATCTGACTTATTTCACATCATAAAACCTACTTTGATTTTTAAAGGCTTTATTCTCAGATATCAGATGGCCTCAAAAGACTCAAGCTTACATCATCTTGACTGGTAACCCTACTAGTGGAATGAAATATGTTCTCTCCTACTATTTCCAGAAAAGTCTTACTGGGTTATGGTTAGGTCACATGACTAACCTCAAATCAATCATTTGAGCCAAAGGATACAGTAATCCAATAGTCTATTTGTCCATCCATAAATCCAGAGAAAGAATAAAATCCTTATGAACAATATATTAATCATGAGGAAGGTATAATCCCCTAATGAAATCAAGGTGCTGTTAGCAAAGAGAAAGTGTACAACTTCAAGTTAAACAAAAACATCAGTTATCCACTTAGTCCTGCCAAAATAATAGTGACAATGTTTCCTAATGTTTGAAAAAAAATTACAACTCCCTCAAATTTCAAAGGCTAGAAATTCCCATCATAGACTTGTTGTTGTTCAGTTACTCAGTCATGTCTGACTGTTTGAGACCCCATGGACTGCAAGACGCCAGGCTTCCCTGTCCTTCACCATCTCCTAGAGCTTGCTCACATTCATGTCTATTGAATAAATGATACCATCCAACTACCTTGTCCCATGTCGTCCCCTTCTGCTCCTGCCCTCAATATTTCCCAGCATCAGAGTCTTTTCTAACTCTAATAACCAGCAAATTTTTATGATGCCTACCAAGTAGTCACACAAGAATCTTTGGAAGTCAAAGCAAATAGCTCAAAACTGTCAACTTTTTCAACATCTCAAAATTCAACCTTTCTTCACTCATAGCCAAACATGTCAGTTAAATTCCCCATCCCAAAATTCTGAAATACAAAGATAACCTAGCTACCAAAAACACTGTTTTCTATAAGCAAAATTTTAATTTATTCCTACAAACAATGAGAAAACGAAGAAGAGATGAATATTCAGCCATCTGCCAGCTCTACTGCTAAGTCAGACGCTGCTTAAGGTGGGCAGAGAGACCCCAGTTAGAGATCTGGTCCTATCTGAAACCTATAGTTTTCTGTGTTTGGAAAGTTTAAAAAAGTTTTAGAGTTACGATACACTTTGAGAACAGAGCAAGAACACTCTTTTTTCAAAAAGAAAAATTATGTTCATAACTGAAATTTAGCCAAAGAATTTACTGGTATATTAACTCTTGGGAAAAAAAGCCAGGTTAACTTTCAAGTAATTCCATCATTGTCTATAGACTGCTTCAAGCTCTTGTGTATTCCTAAAGATTGCAGACTTTGGATCATCAATCAAAATTTCAAAGTCTTTTGAAAGGGTCCAGTAGGGTTTATATCCTTGAAAATATAATCTATCTGTTGATTATGGTATCTTCACAGTATGAAAAAAATTTAAAATACAAATGCTTCATGTAAAAGAGCTAATATAAACAGGCTCTATTGCTCTTCCTATGGATAATGTCCCCTTCATGGATCACAGCCTTGCTGTGGCAAAGAGGCATGTGTAACTCAATGAAGCTATCAGTCATTTCATGCAAGCCCACCCAAGACAGATGCATCATAGTGAAGATTTCTGACAAAATGTGGTCCACTGGAGAAGGAAATGGCAACCCACCTCAATATTATTGCCTGGAGAACACCATGAACAGCATGAAAAGGCAAAAAGATATGATGCCTGAAGATGAACCCCCACCTCCCTCCAGGTCAGAAGGTGTTCAATATGCTACTGGGGAAGAGTAGAGGGCAATTACTAATAGCTCCAATAAGAATGAAGCATCTGGGTCAAAGCAGAAATGATGCTCAGCTGTGGATGTGCCAGGGGTGGGGAGTGGAGTGAAACCAAAGTCCAATGCTGTAAAGAACAATACTGCATATCCTGGAATGTTGGGTCCATGAATCAAGTTAAATTGAACATGGTCAAGCAGGAGATGGCAAGAGTGAACATTGGAATTTTTAGGAATCAGTGAACTGAAAGAGACAGGAATGGGCAAATTTAATTCAGATGAACCTTATATCTACTACTGTGGGTAAGAATCCCTTAGAAGAAACGGAGTCGCCCTCATAGTCAACAAGAGTCTGAAATGCAGTACTTAGGTGCAATCACAAAAACAACAGAAAGATCTTTGTTTGTTTCAAAGGCAAAACATTCACCATCACAGTAATCCAAGTCTATGCCCCAATCACTAATGCCAAAGAAGTTGTGATTGACCAGTTCTATGAAAATATACAACAACTTCTAGAACTGACACACACACACACACTCACAAATGTCCTTTTCATCACAGGGAATTGGAATGCAAAAGTAGGAAGTCAAGAAATATTTGGAGTAACAGGCAAGTTTGGTTTTGGAGTTCAAATTGAGGTAGGCAAAGGTTAATAAAGTATTGTCAGGAAAACAAACTGGTCATAACTAACATCATTTTCCAACAACACAAGACATGACTCTAAACGTGGACATCAACAAATGGTTAATTCTGAAGTCAGATTGATTATGTTCTTTGCAGTCAAAGATGGAAAAGCTCAATACAGTCAGTAAAAACAAGATGGAGCTGATTGTGGCTCGGATCATGAGCCCCTTATTACAAAATTCAGGATTAAATTGAAGAAAGTATGGAAAACTACTAGACCATTCAGGTATGACCTAAATGAAATCCCTTATGATTACACAGTGGAGGTGACAAATAGATTCCAGGAATTAGACCTGGAAGATAGAGTGCCTGAAGAACCATGGATGGAGGTTCATAACATTGTATAGGATGCAGTGACCAGAATCATCCCAAAGACAGAGAAATGCAAGAAGGCAAAGGGGTTGTCTGAGGAGGCTTTACAAGTAGCTAAGGAAAACAAAGGCAAGGAAGAAAGGGAAAGATATATCCAAGTGAATGCAGAGTTCCAGAGAAGAGACAAGAAGGTCTTCTTAAATTAACAATGCAAAGAAATGGAAGAAAAGAATAGAAAAGGAAAGACTAGAGATCTCAAGAAAATTGAAGAGATCAAGAGAACATTTCATGCAAGGATGGGCAAGATAAAGAACAGAAACTGTAAGAATCTAACAGGCAGAAGAGATTAAGAAGCAGTGGCAAGAATACACAGAAGAACTGTACCAGAAAGGTCTTAATGACCCAGATAGCCAGAATGGTGTAGTAACTCACCTAGAGCCAGACATCTGGAGTATGAAGTCAAGTGAGCCTTAGGAATCATTACTGTGAACAAAGCCAGTGGAGGTGACAGAATTCCAGGTGAGCTATTTCAAATCCTAAAAGATGATGCTATGAAAGTGCTGCACTCGGTATGTCAGCAAATTTGGAAAACTCAACAGTGGCCACAGGACTGGAAAAGGTCATTTTTCATTCCAATTACAAATAAGGGCAATGCCAAAGAATGTTCAAACTACCAAGCAATTACATTTATTTCACATTGTATTCATAGTAAGGTTATGCTCAAAATCCTTCAAGCTAGGCTTTGTTCATGAGCAGCTCATGAACAAAGAAATTCCAGATGTACAAGCTGGGTACAGAAAAGAAAGGAATCAGAGATCAAATTGCCAACATTCAACAGATCATAGAGAATGCAAGGGAGTTCCAGAAAATCATTTATTTCTGTTTCACTGACTATGCTAAAGCCTTTGACTGTTTGGATCACAACAAACTGGAAAATTGAGAGATGGGAATACCAGACCACCTTACTTGCCTCTTGAGAAACCTATATGTGGGTCAATAAGCAACAGTTAAAACTGGACATGGAACAATGAACTGGTTCTAAATTTGGAAAGGAGTACATCAAAGATGTATATTGTCACTCTGCTTATTTAACTTCTATGCAGAGTACATTATGCAAAATGCCAGGCTGGACGAAGCACAAGATGGAATCAAGATTTCCAGGAGAAATATCAACAACCTCAGATATGCAGATGACACCACTCTAATGATAAAACTGAAGAGGAACTAAAGAGCTTTGATGAGGATGAAAGAAGAGAGTGGAAAAGCTGCTTTGAAACTCAACAAGAAAAAAAAGTAACATTGCATCTGGTCCCATTATTTCATGGTAAATAGAAGGGCAAAAAGTGGAAGCAGTAACAGATTTTACTTTCTTGGGCTCCAAAATCACTGCGGATGGTGACTACAGCCATATAATTAAAAGATGCTTGCTCCTTAGAAGAAAAGGAATGACAAATCCAGACAGTGTATTAAAAAACAGAGACCTCGCTTTGCCAACAAACGTCTGTATAGCCAAAGCTCTGGTTTTTCCAGTAGTCATGTACAGATGTGAGAGCTGGACCATAAAAAAGGCTGAGCACTGAAGAATTGATGCTTTCGAACTGTGGTGCTGAAGAAGACTCTTGAGAGTCCCTTGGACTGCAAGGAGATCAAATCAGTCAATTTGATCAAAGGAAATCAACCCTGAATATTCACTGGAAGGACTGGTGCTGAAGCTCCAATCCTATGACCACCTGTTGCAAAGAGCCGACTCATTGGAAAATACCCCGATGCTGGGAAAGACAGAATGCAAAAGGAGAAGGGGGTGGCAGAGGATGAGATGGTTAGATAGCATCAACATAATAGACATGAATTTGAGCAAACTCTGAGAGATAATGGAAGACAGAGGAACCTGGAATGCTACAGTCCATGAGGTTACAGAGTCAGAGGCAACTAAGCAACTGAACAATCAGTGGACAATAAACGATTATCCAACAAAGTAACTGTTGGAGACTCAAAGTTTGGACACTGACATCCCCTATGGCTCCTAAAGCTAACATTGGGCTAATTCCATTCAATGAAAACTATTTAAATGACTACTTCATAGACCCTATTCACTCATTTCTGGAGAAGGAAATGGCAACCCACTCCAGTATTCCTGCCTGGAGAAAGCTATGGACAGAGGGCTACAGTCTAAAAGGTTGCAAAGAGTCAAACACAACTGAAGTGACTTAGCACACATTCATTCATTTCCTCTGTAATCACTAGATACTTGGCTTCTATTACTACCAATTTACAGAAAGAAGACAAATTAAAGGGTCTTAACTCAGTCCTCATTCTTCTTGACACTTTTCAATATCCTTTTTTTTTTTTTTTCAGTTCAGTTCGGTTCAGTCGCTCAGTCGTGTCCGACTCTTTGCAACCCCATGAATCGCAGCACACCAGGCCTCCCTGTCCATCACCAACTCCCACAGTTCACTCAGACTCACATCCATCGAGTCAGTGATGCCATCCAGCCATCTCATCCTCTGTCGTCCCCTTCTCCTCCTGCCCCCAATCCTTCCCAGCATCAGAGTCTTTTCCAATGAGTCAACTCTTCACATGAGGTGGCCAAAGTACTGGAGTTTCAGCTTTAGCGTCATTCCTTCCAAAGAAATCCCAGGGCTAATCTCCTTCAGAATGGACTGGATGGATCTCCTTGCAGTCCAAGGGACTCTCAAGAGTATTCTCCAACACCACAATTCAAAAGCATCAATTCTTCGGCACTCAGCTTTCTTCACAGTCCAACTCTCACATCCATACATGACCACTGGAAAAACCATAGCCTTGACTAGACGGACCTTTGTCGGCAAAGTAATGTCTCTGCTTTGCAATATGCTATCTAGGTTGGTCATAACTTTCTTTCCAAGGAGTAAGTATCTTTTAATTTCATGGCTGCAGTCACCATCTGCAGTGATTTTGGAACCCAAAAAAATAAAGTCTGACACTGTTTCCCCTGTTTCCCCATCTATTTCCCATGAAGTGATGGGACCAGATGCCATGATCTTAGTTTTCTGATTGTTGAGCTTTAAGCCAACTTTTTCACTCTCCTCTTTCACTTTCATCAGGAGGCTTTTTAGTTCCTCTTCACTTTCTGTCATAAGGGCGGTGTCATCTGCATATCTGAGGTTACTGATATTTCTCCTGGCAATCTTGATTCCAGCTTGTGCTTCTTCCAGCCCAGCGTTTCTCATGATGTACTCCACAGGTAAGTTAAATAAGCAGGGTGACAATATACAGCCTTGACGTACTCCTTTTCCTATTTGGAACCAGTCTGTTGTTCCATGTCTAGTTCTAACTGTTGCTTCCTGACCTGCATACAGATTTCTCAAGAGGCAGGTCAGGTGGTCTGGTATTCCCATCTCTTGAAGAATTTCCCACAGTTTATTGTGATCCACACAGTCAAAGGCTTTGGCATAGTTGATAATATTTTAATTCTGATAGCTCTCCTTTCCTTTTTGCAAATCCTCTTTCCTAGTTTCCTTCTACATTTAGAATAACTTCTCCACTATGCTCCTTTTTACCTTTCCCTAACTGTGAATAAGCTTAAAGAAGCTGATATCTTTCTAGTATGTATTTCCAATGTGTATGTATCTTTCTAATATGTATTAAATGCTTTGTAAAGCATTTAAGTCATAAGTAGGATCTCAGACTTGAATGTGTCATCAATATATGGAATATAGTTGATGATTAACTAGTAACTGATAAAAATACAGCAATTAATTAAATACTATAAAAAATAAACATAAACCTCAGTTTAGTATTGGGAGACCAGAAAGGGAACTCTCACATCATGTGACAGTAACAAATCCCAACAAGAAGAAAGACTCCCCTTCTCTTCTGGCAAGAACTCAGCCAACAATAAGCCAGGAACTCTTGGTTTATTGTAGCCCTCCCAGCTTCCTTTTCCCTCTATAAATGTAACTCTCTTCCCCTTGTTGTGCAGGGACTCTCCTAAAGCTTTGCCGCAGTTGCAGACCCCAAACTGTGATTCTCTGTGACTGTGACTCATCTTATCTGGAGAAAGATCTGACAGTCTGTTTGTCTGAGGTCAATATTCTGGTGACGTTTACAGGAACCAGAGAAGACTCCCAGTGTTTCAGGGGCCTGTGCGCAAACAAGTGCAATACCCGCAGTTGAGCCCATTGTCCCTCACTGCTTTTTCCATTGACCCTGGAGTTTGAAGGAATGATGTTCTTCTGAACCCCAGCTCACATCCTCTTTCCATTTTAAGCTCTCCTGGCTTTATTCAGGATATATTTACGCAAGTACTCTTATGACACTCCGCTTTGATTTAGAGATCAGACTGTTTTATTGAAACTGGCTAGCCCTCAGCCTATTTCCTGTGGAACACTGCCTCTCCTGAAAGTGCCTAAGTCTTCCAGCTACTCCTTTGGTAACAGAGGTTGTTTCTCCAAAACACTACTGAGTTTTGAAGTCTTTAGCCTATTACTCTAGAAGGGCTATCTTTTGAAGACTGGCTATTAAAATTTTAAAAAGCCTTTGTTCTGGCTCTTCCTGGACCAAGCTGCCTCCATAAGACTTGGCTGAGATTGGCATACAAGCTGTTTGGATTAAGCCTTTAGTGCTATAAGCTGTTTAAGCTGTTTGAAAATTATCCTTTGCTCTAGAGGAAAAACTAGGAACTGGAACACAGTTATCTAAGTATTTTGAGGATGTCCACCTTACAAGGACTTCAGCCAATTTCATGTTTAAAAAACATAGTCCTTCTTCATGCACATTTCTAACTAAATGAACTGAACTGAGCAAAGGCAATTTAGAGTATCAATGGCTATTATAGGGAACTTGTTAAGTCTCCTAAATTTAATTTCCTTAAAACTAAATTGGACTGCAACATGAAACAGCTCAAAAGTTTCCAGAACTGAGTGAAATGCTTATTGCAATACTCTAGAGAAGCCACCTCTAAGGAAGACCACCAAATTCTTAGTCTTCGGTTCCAGTAAGTGAAGGTTCCTAACAAAACCAAACCCTCCTAGTTTCTCCTGTTACTGCAAAGAGTCAGGGAAAAGAGACCATCACAAATTTAAGAACTTTAGGTACCTTCAACCTTCTAACCAGGCTTTCCAATGCCCTTCCAGTTCTCCAAAACGGGGCTCTGCAGAACTACAAGGGCCTTTACCAATCCCTTCTCTTAATCAGCTGAAAAAGCATTTCTCCAGATTGGGGATGACTGTCTTCCAGTTTTAACTAACACCAGAACCAAACTCTTGAGATTCAACCCCACGACTGTACAGCAGAGCCTGCCTTGGAGTACTGGAACAGTTCAGATAGTGGGGACCTATCTCAAAACAAACCTCAAGAGGTTCCTGTGTCTAAATCTATTTTTTGGGATGAGGTCCTGAGATGGCAGAGGGATAGGACAGAGAGACCACTTTCTCCCCCACAAATCCATTGAAAGAACATTTGAATCCTGAGCAAATTTCACAAAACAACTTCTGAATGCTGGCAGAGGACGTAAGACACCCACAAAGGCAGCCCATTGTCTTCGAAAGGAGGTAGGACAAAATATAAAAGATAAAAAGAGAGACAAAATAGGTAGGGACGGAGATCCATTTCCAGGAAGGGAGTCTTAAAAGAGGAGACGTTTCCAAACACTAGGAAACAATCTCAACAGCGGGTCTGTGGGGAGTTTTGGAATCTCAGAGGGCAACATAACTGGGAGGAAAAATAAATAAATAAATAAAACCCACAGATTACGAGCCTAATGGCAACTCCCAGCACTTGCGTCCACCACCAGCAAGTGGGGGCTGAACAGGGAGGCGCGGGCTGCATTGCTTAGGATAAGGACAGGCCTGAATGCCCTGAGGGGCAATCTGAGGGAACTAACCTGAGATAGCAACCCAAACTGTGGGATAGCCAGAGAGAGAGAGAAAGAGAGAAAAGAGAGAGAGAGAGAGAAAACTAACCCATGAAAAGCCCTAACCTAAGGCACGGCCAGGCCCACTCACAGAACAAAGGACTGAGCGAATACCAGAGGAGAGCTAGCCGGCTGCAGACTGGCCCATCCCCTGCCGGAGACAGGGACTCAGGCGGGGCCACCCAGAGCCTGAAAGGGGCAATCTCAGCCCCAGAGAGGCATCCTCTACCAAACTGCAAGTAGGCTCCCAGTTGCTAACCAAGACTTCTTGGGATTCTGAACAGTTGACATCCGCTGGGAGAGTCGCAGCCAGAGATCAGCTCCCCAGAAGAGAAACACGGCACACCTGA
This sequence comes from Bos javanicus, assembly GCF_032452875.1. NCBI lineage: Eukaryota > Metazoa > Chordata > Mammalia > Artiodactyla > Bovidae > Bos > Bos javanicus. Next base: position 41,875,063 of record NC_083870.1, read on the forward strand.
AATGGGCACGCCCGCTGCTACACAGGAAACCGAGTGGCTGGGACCAGGGAGGTAATAAGACACACTCGCCACCTGGGGAGACTGTGCTCACCAAGCACCTGGTCGCCTGAGCAGCTCGGACCTGTGAAGGGCACAAAACACAGGCCCAACCAAGTCTGCGCATTTGTGGAGAACCTGAGAACCAGAACCTGAGCAGCTTAGACCTGGGAAGTGCAAACATACCAGGGCCCATCTCAGACAGTTCCCCAGCACAGCAACCTAGAGCCTGAGAAGTGTAGACTGGGAAAGCCCACACGCCGTGAGTGGGGGCAAACCCAGTGTGGCCTAGACACTGCGAGCACTCCCCACAGATGCCAGTGATATTTGTTTACAGTGTTCCTCCCTCCCCACAGCACGACTAAGCAAGTGAGCCTAAAAGTGACCACCTTCACCCCCTTGTGTCAGGGAAGAAATTAGACACTGAAGAGACCAGCAAACAGAAGAAGCTAAAATAAATAGAGGGAACTGCCTTGGAAGTGACAGGTGCAACAGATTAAAACCCTGTAGTTAGCACTGACTACATTGAAAGGGGCCTATAGATCTTGAGAAATATAAGCTGGATCAAGGAACTATCTGAAACTGAACTGACCCCACACTGCCCACAACAGCTCCAGAGAAATGCCTGGATATATTTTTACTACTATCATTTTTCTAAATTTTTTTTTTATTTTTAAGTCCTCTATTACTCCTTTAATTTTCATTTTTATAACCTATTATTACTTTGCCAAAAAAAGACCCTATTTTTTAAGCAAACTTCATATATATTTTTTTATAATTTTGGTGACTTTGTTTTGTTTTTTTACTATTATATTCTTGAGAGCCTAACATCTACTCCAGATTTTTAATCTTTGCTTTTTCGTATATGTTATCAACTTTATACCTTTAAGAACCCAATCTTCAGTACTCATTTTTACTTGGGAGTGTGATTACTAGCTTGATTCCTCTCTCCCCTTTTTGACTCCCCTTTTTGACTCTCCAGGTGAGCTCTATCTCCTCTCTCTTCCTTCTCTTCACTACCCAACTCCGTGAATCTCTCTGTGTGTTCCAGGCTGAGGAAACACTTAGGGAATTGATTACTGGCTGGATCTGTCTCTCTCCTTTTGATTCCCACTCTTTTCCTCTTGATCACCTCTGTCTCCTTCCTCCCTCTTCTCTTCTCTGATAATTGCGTGAATTTCTCTGAGGGGTTCAGACTGTGGAGAGCACATAGGGAATTGACTACTGGCTAGCTGGCTCTCTCACCTTTTGATTCCCCCTCTTCTCTTCCTGGTCACCTCTATCTCCCTCCTCTCTCCTCTCTTCTCCATGTAACTCTGTGAACCTGTCTGGGCATCCCTCACTGTGAAGAAGATTTTCATCTTTAACCTATCATCGGTGCTGTGTAGATGGAGAAGTCTTGAGGCTACTGTAAGAATAAGACTGAAAACCAGAGGCAGGAGACTTAAGTCCAAAACCAGAAAACTCCTGACTCCAGGGAACATTAATTGATAAGAGCTCATCCAAAAGCCTCTATACATACACTGAAACCAAGCACCCCCCAAGAGCCAATAAGTTCCAGAGCAAGACATACCATGCAAATTCTCCAGCAATGCAGGAACACAGCCCTGGGCTTCAGTATACAGGTTGCCCAAAGTCACACCAAACCTATAGACATCTCAAAACTCACTAGTGGACACTTCATTGCACTCCAGAGAGAAGATATCCAGCTCCACCCACCAGAACACCGACACAAGCTTCCCTAACCAGGAAACCTTGACAAGCCACCCATCCAACCCCACCCACAGCAAGGACCCTCCACAATAAAGAGGAACCACAAACTGCCAGAATACAGAAAGGCTAACCCAAACACAGCAATCTAAACAAGATGAAAAGGCAGAGAAATACTCAGCAAGTAAAGGAACATGACAAATGCCTACCAAACCAAACAAAAGAGGAGGAGATAAGGAGTCTCCCTGAAAAAGAATTCAGAATAATGGTAGTAAAAATGATCCAAAATCTTGAAAACAAAATGGAGTTATAGATAAATAGCCTGGAGACAAAGACTGAGAAGATTCAAAAAATGTTTAACAAGGACCTAGAAGAAATAAAAAAGTCAATCAATAATGAATAATGCAATAAATGAGATAAAAAACACTCTGGAGGGAACCAACAGTAGAATAACTGAGCCAGAAGATAGAATAAGTGAGGTAGAAGATAGAATGGTAGAAATAAATGAAGCAGAGAGGAAAAAGAAGAATTAAAAGAAATGACAACAACCTCAGAGACCTCTGGGACAATGTTAAACTCGCCAACATTTGAATCATAGGAGTCCCAGATGAAGAAGACAAAAAGAAAGGCCATGAGAAAATACTTGAGAAGATAATAGTTGAAAACTTCTCTAAAATGGGGAAGAAAATAGCCACCCAAGTCCAAGAAACCCAGAGTCCCAAATAGGATAACCCAAGGTGAAATACTCAAAATATATATTAATCAAATTAACAAAGATCAAACACAAAGAACAAATATTAAAAGCAGCAAGGGGAAAACAACAAATAACACACAAGGAGATTCCCATAAGGATAACAGCTGATCTTTCAATAGAAACTCTTCAGGCCAGAAGGGAATGCGCAGGATATACTTAAAGTAATGAAAGAGAAAAACCTACAACCCATATTACTATACCCAGTAAGGATATGATTCAAACATGAAGGAGAAATCAAAAGCTTTACAGACAAGCAAAAGCTCAGAGAATTCAGCACCACCAAACCAGCTCTTCAACAAATGCTAAAGGATCTTCTCTAGACAGGAAACACAGAAAAGGTGTATAAACTCAAACCCAAATCAACAAAATAAATGGCAATGGGATCATGCTGCTGCTGCTGCTAAGTCACTTCAGTCATGTCCGAATCTGTGCGACCCCATAGATGGCAGCTCCCCAGGCTCCCCCGTCCCTGGGATTCTCCAGGCAAGAACACTGGAGTGGGTTGCCATTTCCTTCTCCAATGCATGAAAGTGAAAACTGAAAGTGAAGTCACTCAGTCGTGTCCGACTCGTAGCGACCCCATGGACTGTAGCCCACCAGGCTCCTCCCACCATGGGATTTTCCAGGCACGAGTACTGGAGTGGGGTGCCATTGCCTTCTCCGAATGGGATCATACTTATCAATACTTACCTTAAATGTAAATAGGTTGAATGTCCCAACCAAAAGACAAAGACTGGCTGAATGGATACAAAAACAAGATCACTATATATGTTGTCTACAAGAGACCCACCTCAAAACAAGGGACACATAAGGACTGAAAGTGAAGGGCTGGAAAAAGATATTGCACTCAAATGGAGACCAAAAGAAAGCAGGAGTAGCAATACTCATATCAGATAAGATAGACTTTAAAATAAAGACTGTGAAAAGAGACAAAGAAGGACACTCCATAATGATCAAAGGACCAATTCAAGAAGAAGATATAACAATTATAAATATATATATGCACCCAACATAGGAGCACCACAATATGTAAGGCAAATGCTAACAAGTATGAAAGGGGAAATTAACAATAACACAATAATAGTGGGAGACTTTAATACCCCACTCACACCTATGGCTAGATCAACTAAACAGAAAATTAACAAAGAAACACAAACTCTAAATGATATAATGGACCAGTTTGACCTAATTAATATCAATAGGACATTTCACCTCAAAACAATAAATTTCACCTTTTTCTCAAGTGAACACGGAACCTTCTCCAGGATAGATCACATCCTGGGCCATAAACCTAGCCTTGGTAAATTTAAAAAAAAAAAAAAAAAAAACTGAAATCATTCCAAGCATCTTTTCTGGCCACAGTGCAGTAAGATCAGATGTCAATTACAGGATAAAAACTATTAAAAATTCCAACATATGGAGGCTGAACAAGACACTGCTGAGTAACCAACAAATCACAGAAGAAATCAAAATATGCATAGAAACTAATGAAAATGAAGACACAACAAGCCAAAACTTATGGGACACTGTAAAAGCAGTGCTAAGGGGAAGGTTCATAGCAATACAGGCTTACCTAAAGAAACAAGAAAAAAAAGTCAAATAAATAACCTAATTCTACACCTAAAGAAACTAGAAAAGGAAGAAATTAAGAACCCCATGTTTAGTAGAAGGAAAGAAATCTTAAAAATTAGGGCAGAAATAAATGCAAAAGAAATCAAAGAGACCATAGCAAAGATCAACAAAGCTAAAAGCTGATTCTTTGAGAAGATAAATAAAATTGACAAACCATTAGCAAGACTCATCAAGAAAAAATGGGAGAAGAATCAAATCAACAAAATTAGAAATGAAAATGGAGAAATTACAACAGACAACACAGAAATACAAAGGATCATAAGAGACTACAATCAGCAACTATACACCAATACAATGGACAACTTGGAAGAAATGAACAAATTCTTGAAAAAGTATAACTTTCCAAAACTGAACCAGGAAGAAATAGAAAATCTTAACAGACCCATCACAAGCACAGAAATCGAAACTGTAATCAGAAATCTTTCAGCAAACAAAAGCCCAGGACCAGATGGCTTTACAGCTGAATTCTATCCAAAAATTTAGAGAGCTAACAACTATCCTACTCAAACTTTTCAGAAAATTGCAGAGGAAGGTAGACTTTCAAACTCATTCTATGAGGCCACCATCACCCTAATACCAAAACCTGACAAAGATCCACCAAAAAAAAAAAAAAAAAAACCTACAGGCCAATATCACTGATGAACATAAATGCAAAAATCCTTAACAAAATTCTAACAAACAGAATACAACAACATATTTAAAAGACCATACATCACGACCAAATGGGCTTTATCTCAGGGATGCAAGGATTCTTCAATATCTGCAAATCAATCAATGTGATACACCACATTAACAAATTGAAAGATAAAAACCATATGATTATCTCAATATATGCAGGAAAATATTTTTACAAAATTCAACATCCATTTATGATAAAAACCCTCCAGAAAGCAGGAATAGAAGGAACATACTTCAAAATAGTAAAAGCTATATATGACAAACCCACAGCAAACATTATCCTCAATGGTGAAAAATTGAAAGCATTTCCCCTAAAGTCAGGAAGAAGACAAGGATGCCCACTCTAATCACTACTGTTCAACACAGTTTTAGAAGTTTTGGCCAGAACAATCAGAGCAGAAAAAGAAATAAAAGGAATCCAGATTGGAAAAGAAGAAGTACAACTCTCACTGTTTGCAGATGACATGATCCTCTACATAGAAAACTCTGAAGACTCTACCCGAAAATTACTAGAGCTAATCAATGAATATAGTAAAGTTGCAGGATATAAAATCAACACACAGAAATCCCTTGCATTCCTATATGCTAACAAAGAGAAAACAGAAAGAGAAATTAAGGAAACAATTCCATTCACCATTGCAATGAAAAGAATAAAACACTTAGGAATATATCTATCTAAAGAAACAAAAGACCTATATATAGAAAACTGTAAAACACAGATGAAAGAAATCAAAGAGGACACAAATAGATGGAGAAGTATACCATGTTCATGGATTGGAAGAATCAATATAGTGAAAATGAGTATATTATGCAAAGCAATCTATAGGTTCAGTGCAATCCCTATCAAGCTACCAACAGTATTTTTCACAGAACTAGAACAAATAACTTCACAATTTGTATGGAAATACAAAAAACCTCAAATAGCCAAAGCAACCTTGAGAAAGAAGAATGGGACTGGAGGAATCAACCTGCCTGACTTCAGGCTATACTACAAAGCCACAGTCATCAAGACAGTATGGTACTGGCACAAAGACAGAAATATAGATCAATGGAACAAAATAGAAAGCCCAGAGATAAATCCACGCATTTATGGACACTTTATCTTTGACAAAGGAGGAAAGAATATACAATGGAGAAAAGACAATCTCTTTAACAAGTGGTGCTGGGAAAACTGGTCAACCACTTGTAAAAGAATGAAACTAGAACATTTTTATCACCATACACAAAAATAAACTCAAAATGGATTAAAGATCTAAATGTAAGACCAGAAACTATAAAACTCCTAGAGGAAAACATAGGCAAAACACTCGCTGACATAAATGTCAGCAGGATCCTCTATGACCCACCTCCCATAGTAATGGAAGTAAAAGCAAAAATAAGGGACCTAATTAAACTTAAAAGCTTTTACACAACAAAGGAAACTATAAGCAAGGTGAAAAGACAGCCTTCAAAATGGGAGAGAATGACAGTAAACAAAGCAACTGACAAAGAATTAACCTCAAAAATATACAAGCAGCTCCTGCAGCTCAATTCTAGAAAAATAAACGACCCAAGCAAAAAATGGGACAAAGAACTAAACAGACATTTCTCCGAAGAAGACATACAGTTGGCTAACAAACACATGAAAAGATGCTCAACATCACTCATTATCAGAGAAATGCAAATCAAACCCACAATGAGGTACCATTTCACACCTGTCAGAATGGCTGCTATCCAAAAGTCTACAAGCAATAAATGCTGGAGAGGGTGTCGAGAAAAGGGAACCCCCTTACACTGTTGGTGGGAATGCAAACTAGTACAGCCACTATGGAGAACAGTGTGGAGATTCCTTAAAAAACTGGAAATAGAACTGCCATATGACCCAGAAATCCCACTGCTGGGCATACACACTGAGGAAACCAGAAGGGAAAGAGACACATGTACCCCAGTGTTCATCACAGCACTGTTTATAATAGCCAGGACATGGAAGCAACCTAGATGTCCATCAGCAGAGGAATGGATAAGAAAGCTGTGGTACATATACACAATGGAGTATTACTCAGCCATTAAAAAGAATACATTTGAATCAGTTCTAATGAGGTGGATTAAACTTGAGCCTATTATACAGAGTGAAGTAAGCCAGAAAGATAAACACCGATATAGTATACTAATGCATATATATGGAATTGAGAAAGATGGTAACAATAACCCTATATGCGAGACAACAAAAGAGACACAGATGTATAGAACAGTCTTTTGAACTCTGTGGGAGGAGAGGATGGGATGATTTGAGAGAATCCAAATGAAACATGTATATTATCATATGTGAAACAGATTGCCAGTCCAGGTTCAATGCATGAGACAGGGTGCTCAGGGCTGGTGCACTGGGATGACCCAGAGGGATGAGATGGGGAGGGAGCTGGGAGAGGGTTTCAGGATGGGGAACACATATACACCCATGGTTGATTCATGTCAATGTATGGCAAAACCACTACAATATTGTAAAGTAATTAGCCTCCAATTAAAATAAATAAATTTTTAAAAATCTATTATTTCATTTAGGCCATTTGATACACACACACTCTTTTCCTCTTACTTCCTCTGCCCCAATCCATTTATTAGGCAGAGACTTAGAGAACTATCAAGCCAGGTTTTTTTTTTTCTCTCAGAAGGGGAAAATATTGATAATTCTAGAATTTAAGAGTGTTTATCAAAGTAGCCCACCAGGAGAATTAAATGTCCCCTTGACATATTTGAATCAGCTCTGATAGTCCTAGAGCTGACACTGGAAACACTGATCAATTTGCCCTATTAATCAGCTACCACTTTCCTTATGGGCAAAATCTCCAACTGATGCTGGCAAAATTCACAATGCACCTCCTAATCAAGATTTAAATAAACCCCTAAAAGCCTCTTACCAGAATCAGCCAACACCCTACAAGGAAAGAAGCCCTTCAAGGCATTAAGTCCATAATAGAAGATGACAAGAAGCAAGGCCTGATTATACCTTCTTTGAGCCCTTGTGACACAACCATTTTACCAGTGAAAAACCTTAGGGCCAAGGGTAAAGGTTTGACCAGGACCTCTGAACAATAAACTACTGTTATCCCTTGACATCATTATTTTTAACCCTCATACACTACTAACATTCATTTTCACTGGAAGCAAATTTTTTACTTGAATTATTTCATGCAGTGCATTTAGTATTCCAGTTGATGAAGCTAGCCAATACCTTTTTCCCTTCACTTGAAAAGTACAACCTTTCACCTAAACAGTAATGACTCTGAATTATACTGATTCCTTATTTCTTGCAAATCCTGAAAGTTGATCTGGATGGTATCAAGTTCCTGAGAATTTCTACTCTGTTGCAATACGTGGATGATGCGCTTCTTTTGCTTTCCTTCTCAAGTCTTGTAACAGGAAGGTGGCATCCACTTGCCAAAGTGTCTAGCCTTAACGGATATAAGGTATTCAAAGAAAAATTACAGTTTTCCAAAACCCAAATTCTAAATTTATGGCATCTAATATCAGAACAAAAGTTATATCTAGATCCAGATAGATTTCATGGTGTTCTAAGTTTCCCCAAACCCAAAAGTAACTGCCAAATGTAAGGTTTTCTCTGCCAAAATTGGCTTGTAAAATTCTCATTGCCAAACCTCTATGTTATACTAAACAATAACAACCCTAATCTAATTTCATGGGCAGAACCTGACAACATAGCAAACAAGCCTTAAAGGAGAGCTCGATGAACCCACTGCCCTTGGGCATCCCAATTATCAGATTTTCTTTTTACCTTCCTTGTGACTTTCTTTTTACTCTCTTTATATAAAAAGGAAGAGAATAGTCATTGGGTACTCACCCAAAAACATGGAGATCACCACCAATCCATAGCGTATTATAGCCAGCAATTGAACTCTCAGCATGTGCTAATGCCCTTGCCTTAGAACCATTATGACCACTGTCCTTTTCGCTAATGCCATGGAGAATATACTCGTAGGATTGCCTTTAACCATTTTTGTACCTCATGTAGTACAGGCTCTCTAGAATTCTCATCACATTTAACATTTCTCAGCCAGCCACCTCACCTCCAATGAAATACTTTTGTTAACTGTTCCTCACATAACTCTTCTGCATTGCAATAACTTTGGCCACCTCATGCGAAGAGTTGACTCATTGGAAAAGACTCTGATGCTGGGAGGGATTGGGGGCAGGAGGAGAAGGGGATGACAGAGGATGAGATGGCTGGATGGCATCACTGACTCGATGGACGTGAGTTGAGTGAACTCTGGGAGTTGGTGAGGGACAGGGAGGCCTGGCGTGCTGCGATTCATGGGGTTGCAAAGAATTGGACACGACTGAGCAACTGATCTGATCTGATCTGATTGTAATAACTTGGCTATTCTTCCCTCTATCTGATTAAGTCCTTCTTTACTGCTTAATACTAATGGACCACCTCCTGACTCCTCTCAATGATCTACAAGAAATTCCATAGGGTAATGTTAAATTCTCATGGTTCACTGATGGTTCTTATTTAAAGGGTGACAATGGTAAATACTGAATTAACCAAGCTATTACAAGTCTTTCTGGTGTTGTTGAGGCAGCATCATCACCTATGGCTACTTCGGTCCAATAGACTGAATTATTAACTCTTACAGGGGCTTATTCTTTAAGCCAAGGACAAAATTGCCAATACTTATAATGACAGCAGATACATTTTTGGAGTAGCTCATGATTTTGGAAAGTTGTGGAAGCAATATGGTTTTCTTGCTTCCAGTGGAAATAAAATTTAAAACAGCCCCTATGTTCAGGAATAATTAATACTTTTACCTGCAACTCCAGCTATCATTAAGATTGGGGCATTCTCAACTTGACTCTTTGGAAGCTAAGGGAAATCACCTTGCTGATATTCCTGGAGGAATGCTATTCTTTTCTTTTCTCATTGTTTAAGTCTTTATTATTTGTTACAATACTCCTTCTGCTTTATGTTTTTGTTTTTGGGCCACGAGGCATGCCGGATCTTAGCTCTCAACCAGGAATTGAACCTGCATCCCCTGCATTGGAAGACAAAATCTTAATTGCCTTCCAGGAAAGTTCCAGGGATGCAATCCTTAAAAGAGACCAAAAATAGTCAAACCTGTCTCATGGTCCAAAGGGATATTTCCCCAAATTATAATTTAGAAAAACTGGCCTCAAAAAAAAAAAAGAAAAACAAGATTAAAAATTCAACAATTGCTGGTTTGATAAAAAGAGAAAGCTCTAGTTTGGAACAAATCAAGCTAGTTTTTTTTACCAGGGGCTCTCAGATTCTCACTCCTCACCATCGCACATGCATTAAACTATGGCCAGTTTTAACAAAATTTTCACTGTGCGTACCATGCTTAATCCTCTGGTGTTAGCCAAACACATTAACACATTATTAAGACTCAACTGGCAAAATTTGTGGAGGCCCTCCAAATAACTTGATCAAAAAGCATTGTTTCTGATCCTTTTAAATCTCAGATCCACCCCTTTTGAAACTCATAAACTCTCACCTCTGAAGATAGTCACAAGATGCCCAGTGCACTTGGGTCCTGTTTCTTTTGAACCACTACTGATAAAAGAGAAAATATGTCAATGGTGCAAAAGGCTAACTGCTTCTATTAAAAAATTACCATGTTTTGGTAGAGCAATCTTTTTACAATATGCCCTTGAGAGTTAAAATCCTTAAGCATCACACTCTGCAAACTGGAGATGTTGACAACCAGAAAAGATACCTCCAGAAGGACTCTATCCAATCTCTCTGGAAAAGCCCCTATTAGCCAAACCTGTGTGGCCAAGTTCCAAGGAACAGACTCTTGTATTCACACGACATACCTGATTGGACCTGCATATCATCTGGTCACATGAAAGTAAAGATTTCTCAGAATTGAAGTAGACAGCTTTGGATGACATTGCTTTCCCATGATATTCCAACTAGACCTGTTAGACCTGTTAATGTTTGAGGCCAAGCTTTTGATAATGACAAAACATGTCCGATTACTTCTGATGTTTATGATCTTGACAACACATGAACTTTAGAAAAAAGTACCTTAGAGCTCTCCCTCCTCCCTCTCCTTGTTACTCAATGTGACCCTAATAGGTTTCCAATCTATGCACTTTCCCTCCAGTGTGAAGCAATCTACCCAGGAAAGGCTTTTCCTGACACCAAAGGACAAAAGGTTGCTGAAATTAGAAAACCTGACTTTTGATCAGTGATACTTTCAGAGAAGGACTGTGATCAAAAGGGGAAAATATAAAAATTTAGTAAAGAGAAACCCCAATTAAATAGAACTGGGAGACTAGAAAGGGGCAGTTCTCATGCCCCGAAAGTACCAGAACCCACAAGGAAGGAGAAAAGTGCCTCTTCTTTCCTGGCAAGAATTCAGCCCATGAAAAGTCACTGACTCCTTGTTTACTTTACACAGCTCTCCCAATTTCCGTTTCCTCTGTATAAAAGCATTCTCCTTCCCATGCCCCATAGGGACTTGCATGTGCCTTTGCCATAGCTACAGATCCCAAATCGTAATTCTCTGCCAATTCCAAATAAACCCATCTTTCTGGCAATCTATTTGTTTCAGGTGAATACTAGTTAATTATGTGAGAGTTCAATATAGGCCTTAGCAACATCCATTCCTTCCAATTGAGTTTACAGGGTCTAGAAACAGCAATGAGTCATTTCCCAAGCTAGACAGCAAGCTCTTAAAAAGTAAAAAGTAATTTCTGTCTTTTGCATTTGCAATACCTAAAGCAGTATCTAGCCCAATGGAGATAATAAACTTTTTAAAAATAGCAAGTAAACCAAATGCATAGGGCATATGGCATATGCAGGAGAACTTTAAAAAAGTACTAAAAACACACTGATATACATGTTAAGGATTTTGGATTTATATTGTACCTAATGGAAAACTTCAAGTGGTTTTGTACAGAACACAATATAAATTATTTAATACATATGAAAGCACTTAGAACTACATCTGCCATATAGTAAGACCTCTATAATTATTTATCATCATAATGTTTATCAGAGCTATGCTCACTGTTCTTTTTTAAGAATTTCTACTTCCATGTTTTACTGATTTATTTTCATATTCACATGTCCAAAACATTGAGTTTGCTTTTAGTATTTTCAAGGCATTTTCTTTTCAAAAACAGATTGCAAGAAAGTTGCTCCTACTTTTAGTCTCCTCCTCTAAAATAAGTCTAGTTCCAAAGTCAACTGTCTGCTTTAATCTCCAGAACTCACTCCAAGTTAAAAATAGCTTAACGCCAGTCTATCACCAACATGAAAAGTTTCAACTTGAAAGGCACTCCAACATCTGCCACTGCACCAGAAACCACAAAGCCTGAGTGAGAGGTTGTGGCTACATGCTTAAATGAAAGGGATAATTCTGAGCATGTGTGCTGTGTGATCTTTGCAAAAATGAAGAGACTACGACAGAGGAGATGCAGCTGATGGAATTGGATAAATGAGCACGCAGCACTATGTAGACCACAAAAAATTAATCAGGCTTTGGAACAATTTTATTCTAGTTTGTATTCTTTGGAGATAGCTTCCTTAGTAGCAGCTAAACGTGGATTCCCTAAGGCCTGACAAATATCTCCTTTTCAATTAGCATATATTTGCATATATTAACAATGCAGGAAAAACTGCCCTGCCAGACAACCAAAGGGTGTTCTTTCACACTCTCAGGTATTGTGGCTGAAGGGCTTCACAGATAGCTCAGTTGGTAAAGAATCCCCCTGCAACGCAGGAGGCCCTTGTTCAATCCCTGGGTCTCTATCCCTGGGCCGTGAAGATCCACTGGAGAAGGGTAGGCTACTCATTCCAGTATTCTTGGGCTTCCCTTGTGGCTCAGCTGGTTAAAGAATCCACCTGCAATGCGGGAGAGCTGGGTTCTATCCCTGGGTTGGGAAGATCCCCTGGAGAAGGGAAAGGCTACCCACTCCAGTACTCTGCCCTGGAGAATTCCATGGACTATACAGTCCATGGGGTCGCAAAGAGTCAGACACAACTGAGCAACTTTCCTTTCAGGCAACCAAGGCATGTGAACAGTGACCTGGGAAACCACAATTATTCTTTTTCTGTGACTGAGTAGCTATGGTGCCCTAGGCTATTCATTTCTTCTTTGCAGGCTTTATTTCTCTCATTTAAAAATGCAAAAGGGAATGCCAGAAAATCTCTAAAATTTCTCATGTTTCTAAAAATCTCAATTTATTTTTTTTAATTATAGTTGATATACAATGCTGTGTTAGTTTCAGATATACTGCAAAGTTGTTCAGTTATATATATATATATACATATTTTTCTCAGTCTTTTCCCCTATAGGTTATTATAAAATATTGTGCAGAGTTCCCTGTGCTATACAGTAGGTCTTTGTTGCTTATCTATTTTATATATAGAAGTTTGTATATGTTATTCCCAAATCCTAATTTATCCCTCCCTTCCCTTTCCCCTTTGGTAACCACAAGTTTGTTTTCTGTTTGTGGGTCTATTTCTGTTTTGTATATAAGCTCACTTTTATCATTTTTCTTAGATTCTTAACCACATATTTTCAGTAGGTAGCATGCTGATCTAAGTTAAGGATTGCAAATTATAGCTCAGAGGCCAAATGTTTCCACCAAACCAACAGAGAGCATCGTGTGAAATGCTACTGTCACACCCAAAGCAGTTTTCAGCACTTGTGTGGGCACAGTCTGAATTGAAACACCAAACTGTCATTGTACTCAAATAATTTTATTGCATAACTCACTTGAAATAGATTAGTTTTATGGGTCATTCTGATAGGCTACAAAATGACAAATGATTCGGCATCAAAATCTCAACGTTCTCACATGAATGACTTCTTAACAGCTGAAGGTGATAGTTGTATGAGTTTGATAGTGAATCCTATTTTAATTATATTAAAAGGAGCAATGCTAAATCATGTAATGATGATTTTAAAAATGTTAGCCAGGCAATAGATATAAAACAATTAGAGGCCCATCTGACTTGACATTTCACTTTAAGTATATCTCTTCTTAGCATACTAAGTAGAAAATAAAAGTAGTTATTAAAATTATTTGTGGTTTCAAAATGGCACACAGCTGAAATGTGAAATGTACATGTTTGGTTCTTTACGAGAGAATCCTCAATCTGAGCCTAAAAGCACCTCAAGTGGCAAACCTTCCTGCTTTATGTTAGCCTTATGGGAGCTCTTTTTTGTCTTTCCTTTCATCTTCATCCTTCCTATATATTAAGCGAAAATACCTATTCTTTTTCACTCATTGAAATGCACCATCTTGTTTTCCAAACAATCCTTAACTGAGCATCACTTTGGAATTTCTCAGACCTGTATTTGTTTCCAGCATGGTGACTTTGGGGAAGTTATTTAACCTTATCCAACAAGCCAAGGAGTCTACAAATTCAACTTCTTTCAAATTTGAAAAATAATAGTTACTATTCCATAAGGTTGTGGTCGGGGGGGGGGGGGGGAGATTCTATTTGCTAAATGTATATCCCTGATATACAGCCCACCCCTACAAACATCATTAGTCAAATCAACCTTCACATTCCCTCTCGTTCTCCTCTCCTACACCTGCTGGTTTTGCACAGTTGTAGCATCTTACTAGCCATCTGGGCTTCCCTGTGGCTCAGTGGTAAAATTCCCAACTGCCAATGCAGGAGACATAAGAGACTCTGGTTTGATCCCTAGGGTGAGAAGATCCCCTAGAGAAGGAAATGGCAACCCACTCCAGTATTCCTGCCTGGCAAATCCTATGGACAGAAGAGTCTGGCAGGCTACAGTCCATGGGGTCACAAAACAATCAGACACAACTGAGCAACTAAACAACACCAATCAGTCATTCACTTCTTAGAGTTCAGTCATTTGTATCTCATCTCCCAAGTGCTTAGCTGGTACCTGCCAGTCAAATCCTACTTTTGTTGAATTTGTTCCTCTTGTGTAAAATTTACAAGCCATCATATATCCCTTTCAAAAAGTAGAAATAAGGCTCATTCTCAAAGATGCTATAGTGGAGGTATTACAGAAGAGATCCCAAAGATTTAAAATGCTTTCACACCAGCAGTCCATGAAAGCCTTGTGGATCTCTGTTACTTCATCATTCTTGACAGTAACCTAAGGAGTCTTTAATTCTTTTCTACTGAATATGTCAAGTATAAATCCACAGAATATATTAACCAAAGTCAATAGGCAGAAAGGAATAAAACACTCAAAAGCCTTATATTTAGACAGGAAGGCCACTCTGATGATATGCACCTAATCATGTATGTTATTTTAAAGATCAACGTTACAGTTCAATTAGTAATTTTATTTATTAGATGCATTTTCCCTAGGAGAATTATTCATCACAGCTTTTAAAACATGTTCAAATCCCAATTAAGTCCATCTCTTGTAAGGAATTCCCATCAGATATCTTGGTCAGACTGCAGGCTTCTCATTGAAATTGACACTTAATACCATTAAATCCTCTTTTCTCTCAATCACCTCTAACTCTCTACATAGACATATTGGACAGATAGACTCTGCATAAATAGATAGGTAAGATCAAAGGGATTGTATTTAAATAATACAAAGTGAGTAATCCATGCCCTTTGGTTTGTTCAGCTCCAAAAGAATAACTTTTGACTCTCCAGAAATTAGTTCCAGATGAGTTTAAGGCAGTATTGAAGACCTTACTTTAAAATGTCTCTTTCTAAATAATGTTAACATTATATCTGCATATAAGACTTAGGATAGCACTATTATTAAAATATCTTGTAACTTAAATAGAAGGGCACATAATAATTGAGAATTATGGAAGAAGAATCTTAAGAAATAGTACTTGAATGTTAAGATTTAAGGAATTAAGTAAACTGAATAAAGTGGAAAAGAGAAGATAAAGTTTAGGTGATAAAATCTGTCATCATTTTCTCCACACATATATAAAAGGACAAACATAATCATCAGAGGGCGTTAAGTAGGAAAATGTGTTTCTCTCAAATTCCACATACAAAGGAATCAAGATCTAAAATTCTACTTCATGTTTATAAAACATCCAGTAAGATGAAAAACTAATGCTAAAGAAGTAAATTATTTTCGCTATTCAATACTCTCCTGCCATCCATAAATGTTAAAGTAATTCTAAGTATTTCTTTTCATAGCAAAAGAAAGTGGATGTCTAACATAGTCTATTTTTAGACTGTACTTCAGTCAGTTGCAGTGATTAACTGCTGGTCTTATGGAGGTCAGAACCATGAAATAAGTTTAGAGCTGTTCCTTGAGCCATTATCCTTAGAAGTTTCCACAACAAGATTGCAACCTGATGCATGAAAGGCCCATTCCATACTTTTTTTTTTTTTTTTCTAATCTGGAGTTAAATTTAAGTGGGACCTATGAAGATTTATATTGGTTCAAAATTGATATATTCATCTGTGAAAAACAACTGGGATACTGGGAATTACACCACAGGCAATTGGCAATAAACTTTTTGCTTTTATTTTTTAAGAAAATAAAATGCTGTTTTAATTTTAAATAATATGCCCATAGAAAACTAACATGTCTGAAGCTTGGTTTCCTTTGATGATGCAGACATTATAAAATGGAAGTGTATTGTGAGCATGTGTAATATGTGTGCATGGGGAGGTAATAATCTATGGTACAGAATACCTTCTTAATCAGAGAAAAGAAGAAAGTGTTCAAAGAGTAAGATAATTTATCAACATCTGAAAATATTTTACTTTGAAAATTTTCAAAGACAAACTAACTAAACATTCAGACCTGTTTTTAAATCTATGTCCATGTAAGCCCCTTGGGATTGTTAATCCTTCCTAATGTCTTTTTAATTTTTTTGGACAAATTATCATAGTTTAAACAACAATTTCTGAGTAACCATTTTCATCAGTCCAGTCATCTGATTAGTTGGCAGTGATTTCCCTTGGCTAATTGGAAAGATTAGCAGTGCCACAATGAAAGAATTGGTGATAATGAAACCAAACTACCGGCCTAATGATACAATTCGGATCTCATTAGTAGACTGTAGAGCTCAATGTATAAGGGCTGTCAGAAGGAGATGAAGGGCCAGAATCTCATCAGACACTCCTCTTTTAGGCTTAAGCTTGCTATAGTCCAAATAGAGATGTCAGAAGTGCTCTGACCTTACTGAGTTGTAAGGCAGGAAATAAATTAAACAGGGTATTAGCTAATTAATCATCAACTAAAAATATTAGAAACATGTCAGGCACTTCCTTCTGGTGGCATTTAAATCTTGTACTCACATTCTACTACAGCCACTACCTTTTAAATCGTACTCTTATTTAAGGATGCCCACGTCTCCTCCGGGCCACCAACAGTCTATGAGCTCCTTGAGAGTAGCCACTTTATTTCACTAGTCTCTGCATCTACTGCAAAAGTGTAGGCATTCAGCTTTTAATGAATGCCTACACTTTTGCAGTAGATGCAAAGACTAATGAAATAAAACACACACACAAAGGAATAACTGAATGAACCATTGAAGCATGCTAACTCTGATGCTGGGAGGGATTAGGGGGCAGGAGGAGAAGGGGACGACAGAGGATGAGATGGCTGGATGGCATCACCGACTTGATGGACGTGAGTTTGAGTGAACTCCAGGAGATGGTGATGGACAGGGAGGCCTGGCTGTGCTGTGATTCTTGGGGTCTCAGAGAGTCGGACACTACTGAGCAGCTGAACTGAACTGAACTGAACTGAACATGTACAACAGACAAAAAGTAAAATGGACAAAAAAAATCACATAAGAACCAGGATAGACGACTAAGGTTAAAAAGGTGCACAAATTAAAGAGTCATTTCTAAATGATGTCCATGGAAGAGTGGTCCTTGGAAGTGATGGATGGCCTTTGAGCCAAGGAGCCTTGAGATTGGTTGCCACCTGGTGGCCTTAAGGAGTAACTTAAGCTTCCAAGTCTACCTTGTATATACAGAAAAACTGTACTTAAAATTACTGGATCCAGAATTTCAATATCTCAGACATGCTAGAAATTTATTTCCTGCATACATGAACATTCCTACCAAGGATGCAACTTGTTCCCCTATCCCCTGATTATTGCTGTCAGGATAGTGGAGGCTGCCATACCACATCCAGGGTCAATTAGAGGAAGAGAAAAGGCATGTGCTGCAGGCACGCATTCTCTGAAAAGCTCCAGGCTGCAGTAGTATACACGGCTTCTCTCATAAGACAATAAGGAGAATTACCCACACAGCCATCGCTCAATGTAAGAGAGTCCAAGAAATGTTGAGCTATGTGCCACGTAGAGAATCTTATTTTTATGGAAGAAAAGAAAGGATATGGAGGGTATCTACAAGTCTCTGCCGTACTTAACTTCTTCATTTGTAAAAATAAGATTACATTAAGCTCAGATTAGTATCTCTAGAATTAAACAATAAGAATAAACAAATACATTAGTTATCAAGGATAATGAAATATCAAAAATGTAAAAAATTTACATAGCATACCTAGAAGAACCCGTTGATCCAGAGAAGATATTATATTAATGACAGTTTCCATTTATCTAAATAAGTTGGACAGTATTATATTTTATTCTACCTTCTGGGGTAGAATTCTAGAGTTCTAAATGATTCATAGAGAAACTTCATGTATTTAATCACCAGATCTTATTGCATACCCACTCTGTGCCAGGCACTGTACAACAGTCATAAAACACATCAGTGAACAAAATAGAAATTCTGCCTTCAAAGAGAGATTAAAATAAACTGGTATGATGGGGAAAATTTTAGAGGTTAGTTATTTATGATATTTTGCCATCCCATCTTCTGAATCTATTTTTTTTCCACACTACTCAGCTGTGAGGATAGGATATAAGGAAAACAAAATGTCTGTATTTTATTTGAGTTACACACATAATTTCTACAGTAACCAAAAACTATTGTGATATAGTCTATTAAAACAAGAAAACACAGCAGCTGAGAGCAATTAACAGTGGGATCTGATCTAAGATAGGGGTAATCAAGGAATGACTCTTTTATGAAGTGATATGTAAAGTCCAGCCTGAAGAACAAGCAAGTGTTATCCAAATGACAGGGTGGGAGTAACAGAGCATTCCCACCAGAATTTTCATGCAAAGATTCCTGACACTGGAACAAGCCTGGGCACTGGCTAAACTGAAATAAAGCTAGCATGACTACAAGGTATAAAATAAGAAGAAAGTAGTATGATATGAGATAAGGTAAACCAGGTAATACAGAGACTCAACGCAATCCCAAGCCTCTTTAACTTTATTTGAAGAACAAGTGGAATCCACAAACTTTTAAGCAAAGAGGTAGCTAGCATGATCTAATTTCCAATATAAAAGATTAACCAAACTGTTACTATAAAACATAGATTTAATAGGACCAGTTCAGAGATGTTTTCTGTATTATAAGCAAAACACCATTCTGATTTGGCCAAGTTGGGTAGAAAGGAAATGAAGAGATGAAACTGAATCAAGAAATAGGTACAGAGAAGAAGAAATAGGATATGATAATTGATTGCATGAAATGAGGATAGGAAATAGGGATGAGGGAGAGAAAGATTAAAGAATAATCCATATACATAACTCTATGTAAAATTAGATAGCCAGTGGAAATTTACTGTATGATGCAGAGAGCTTGAATTTGGCACTCTGTGGAAACCTAGAGGGGTGGGATCAGGTGGGAGGTGGGAGGGAGGTTCAAGAAAAAGGGGACATAGACATACCTATGGCTGATTCATGTTGATATATGGCAGACACCAACACAATATTGTAAAGTTACCATCTTCCAATTAAAAATAAATTAATTTAAGAAAAAGCATAATCCAAAGTAGTTTGAGTAACAGAGTAGGTAACGGATGGTACATCCTGATTTAGTAGGCACGGAAAGAAGTCTCCAGGAAAGATGAGTGCTTATAGGTAAGGCAAACATCTCTTACAGAGGCCTTCTCAAATTTACTTTTCTTTCCTAGAATAAGGCTATGTGCTATTCTTAAGTAACTGGAATACTGTTTTTAATCAGAGAATGTGTAAACATGCTATTTAGCTCAGAATAGTATTTGAAAAAGTATGGGAAAAGTAAATAACTTACTAACAGGAACATATTCTTGCATTTTGGAGCTCTTTTTTTCTTTACAATGACTACTTTAAGAACCAGAACAAAATTAGTTTGCATACTACAGTTTGACAATAGTATAGAATAACTTTATCACTCAGTATATGTAATCTTCAGTTCCTTTACCTGTAAGGGGATATTTATAATCATTTATACCATATAGATCTGTGATTATAATAAAATGTGGTAATCCACATGAGTTTCAGCATATTGTAAATATTTAAAAAATCAACTAATATTATTGTAATAGTAGTATTGATAAGCATTGATAGGTATTCATAAAACTTTTTATCAAATAAATTTAGAAATTTTATCTATTTTTACTAAGATATTTACTTCATCTCTTCTGATCTTCATAACAAAATTAATACATTTTGCCTAATCATAATACTTGACACTTTCACAGCAACTTATATATTTCAATTGGAAATTGTATTGGTTACCAATAAGTGTATTGGTTCATTTGAGACTCATCTTAAGTATGTGAGATAATCATGGCAGGTATCATCATCCATATTTGTGAATAAGAAAACTAAGCCTCCAAAGCAAATTTCATACATTATATAGCTAGCAAAAGGAGAAGCCAAAACTACAAACTAGTCTTCTGATTCTTTGATCATATAGCAAAATAGAACCCTAGACAGGATCTGCAAAGGGAAGAAAGTTGCTTTGTGTGGAGAAGAAATTACTATCTCAGACAAAAATTCCTTTCAAGGACTCATCTTTCTCTTAGTTTTTAACCCTGTATTTTTGCACTTCAAAAGCACAGTCTGTGGTGGAATTTGTGAAATATATTACATTAATTTTGGAAAGCACCCGATATTCCATTTCAGAATTTATGATCTCACATAAATTTAAATCTTATCAGTGAGCTGTTGAATAGAGCTTATCTGAGAAGGAAAGAAACATTAACAAGACTTGTATAAGTAATGTTTTTATATTTGTAGATCATGAGAATTATATTCATTCAATAAACACTTCCTGAGTATCTATTGGGCAATAAACGTACAATGATATTTACTATTAGTCTATATGCTAAAGATAAAAATAAATTAGACACAGTTTGACAGTTCACAATTCAAATGGTAAAGAGACACAGAAACAGATTACTGTAGCAGAATTTCTGTCACCTTTCTCTACATTAAAATAGTCCTTGTCTGTCTCTCCTCCTGGACTGAGAGTTTCCTCAGTTATTACCATTTCCTAAGAGTTAAGTGGAGAAGGCAATGGCACCCCACTCCAGTCCTCTTGCCTGGAAAATCCCATGGATGGAGGAGCCTGGTAGGCTGCAGTCCATGGGGTCACTAAGAGTCGGACAGGACTGAGCGACTTCACTTTTACTTTTCACTTTCATGCATTGGAGAAGGAAATGGCAACTCACTCCAGCGTTCTTGCCTGGAGAATCCCAGGGACGGGGGAGCCTGGTGGGCTGCCGTCTATGGGGTCGCACAGAGTCGGACATGACGGAAGTGACTTAGCAGCAGCATCAAGAGAGTGAAGTACCTAAATCATGAGTAGAAGACACAAAGGGGTCCAGAAGGAGACTTATATTCCAGGCAAAAGGAGCAGAGCGGCGAACTATGAAGCTGTATGTTCAGTAGAAGGCACTGCAAGTGCCTGGAGAGAAGGTAAGTTCTTTGTTGGAGATAAAAGCACATAGGAGTATTTAATAGTGAGGCTGGGAGGAGTATGTCTAGTTTTAAAACATTTGTTCAGTATGAAAAAATGAGCAGAATTTGGGGGGAAATAAGGACTTCAATTCTAGACCCCTCTCTGGGGACCTTTCACATGAAGATAGGTCATTGGATATACAGTACTGTAAGTTTCAAACTTTAAATCATTTGTGAATAAACGTTAATGTGGTTTCTCAAGAAGAAAATAGTTGCTACTGGAAATATGCTACTTGTAGGAAAAAATCTTTTAAACACCATCAATAGTATAGCCAGTCCTTGAAAATTAAAATATTGTACCAGGATATAGAAATTTTGAAGCACTGAACTGAAAACTTAGATTCTCTCCATTTGCTGGAATTGGAAGAAAAGTAGCAAGTGTCATCTGTGCTGTGATAGTTAAAGGGGAGCCTCCAGTTTAAAAGAGTTGGGCTTTATCTGAGAAAACTCATCTCAAACACAATATGTAAAAATGAGACTCCTTATGTATTTTCCATTCAAAATTTTGAAGGAGGAAGAAAAAGGAGAAAAAAGTTTTCAAATGAATGCTCTTCTAGACCTTCAGGGCTTCTAGAATTCTCACATGAATTTTTTTCTTCCTTTATAATAATTCTCATCAGAAATGTATCTTACCATAAATTAACATCATTCTGGAAGCTTCACTGAGAGGCATTAAGCTTCAATAGCTTTTTCCATAATTGTTCATGGAAACAATTTCACTGATTATTTTTTGAGGGTTTTAGAACTATGCCATAAGCATAGAAATAAAACACAACTCATCCTTATTTTCATATTTTCTCCTTATTCTCATATTTCAAGTAAAGCAGTGAAATGCCATTATACGGGTAATACAACAAGAAGCAAAAATGTTAGATTTTATAACTGGCCTAAATTTACCTGGCTTAAAACTACATTTGTTTTCCTGGGTTAGTCCTGGAAGTGAATAAAACATGCCACATCTATAAAAGCATAATCCCAAAGAATATTTAATCCTGGTCTCCTCAGCATAAATTAAAAAAGAATCTTAAATGTTCACCAGAAACACTCTTGAGCATACTTTTTTCTTGTTTGACCTTCTATAAGCACATGAGTTGCAGGAATATAGTCTCACTGAATCTAAAAACTATTCTAAATTGCTGCCTAAAAGAGTCCAATGATAAATGAAAGAAAGAATCATCTTGAATGAGCATACTATTTTCTCTTCACTAAGCCCTCTTCTTCCTAAGGAGTGATGTATCAGGATCCAATAGCTAATACTAGAAACCATGTCTCTTTTCTTCACATTATCATTCATTACATTAGTGTATGTATCACTTCCATAAACTAGACAGAGAAAGAAAGATGATAGATTGTAAGAAAGCCAATTTTACTTCCTAAGTTCCACATCCCTGGATATATAAGAAAGATTGGTGGCAATCTGTCTGACATGATTTTGATGGGGTGGAATTTGGAAGAGATGACATTTTGTATTACTTCAAATGCTGAAAAAACCTACCGTTTCAGGAAAGTTGGATGAAAGTTGGATGAAAGGACTCATGGGAGGTTTAGCAGAGAAAAGCTATAAGTAATTGTTGCCAATATTTATCAATTTGTCATCTATTGTCATATTGACAACTATTATTGTCAATATGATAATTGAATACCTCACAGCATTATTAACAATTGCTAAGATATGCAAGTAACCTAAGTGTCCATCAATAGAGGAATGGATAAAGAAGATGTGGCATATACATATATACATGTACAAACACACACACATGTGCACACACACACACACACAAATGAGTACTACTCAGCCATAAAAAATAAAGAAATTCTGCCATTTGCAACAACATGGATGGACTTTGCAGGGAAAGTATGCTAATGAAATAGGACAGAAAAAAACAAATATTGTATGATATCACTTATATGTGGACTCTAAAAAGTACAACAAACCAGTGAATATAACAAAAAAGAAACAGACTCGCATATACAAAGAGCAACTAGTGGTTATCAGTGAGGAGAGTGAAGCATTATAGCAGTAGGGCATTAAGAGGTACAAATTATTGTGTATAAAACAAACTACAAGGATACAGTGTACAACACAAGGAATATAATCAATATTTTATTACAATTATAAATGGGTAAAATCTTTAAAAAGTGTGAATCACTATACTGTATGCCTATAACATATAATATTATACATCAAATATACTTCAATTGAAAAATCAGAACACTGAATCCAACAAGACAATAATAGTTCATGTACCATGATTAAGTAGGATTTATTTCAGGGATGCAAGGATGGATCATCATCCACAAATCAATTAATATGATACATCACACTAACAAAATGAAACATAAAACTCATATTATCATCATAATAAATGCTGAAAATGCTTATGGTAAAATTCAACATCGACTTATGATAAAACTCTAAATTAAATGATTATAAAGGGAATATACCACAACACAATAATGGCCATGTGTGGCTTAAATCATACTCAACAGTGAAAAGCTGAAAGCATTTCATCTAAGATCAGGAACAAGACAAGGATGCTCACTCTTATCATTTTTATTCAGCATAGCATTGAAAGTCCTAGATACAGCAATCAGACAAGAAAAAGAAACAGGATTTCAAATTGCAAAGGAAAAAATAAAACTGTCACTGTTTGCAGATGACATACAAATATAGGATTCTCTATATATAGAATTCCAGAGAAGGCAATGGCACCCCACTCCAGTACTCTTGCCTGGAAAATCCCATGGATGGAGGAGCCTGGTAGGCTACAGTCCATGGGGTCGCTAAGAGTTGGACACGACTGAGCAACTTCACTTTCACTTTTCATTTTCATGCATTGGAGAAGGAAATGGCAACCCACTCCAGTGTTCTTGCCTGGAGAATCCCAGGGACAGGGGAGCCTGGTGGGCTGCCATCTATGGGGTCACACAGAGTCGGACACAACTGAAGTGACTTAGCAGTAGCAGTAAAAGGCCTGTACTCAGAAAACTATAATCCCACTGCTGGGCATACACACTGAGGAAACCAGAAGGGAAAGAGACACGTGTACCCCAATGTTCATCACAGCACTGTTTATAATAGCCAGGACATGGAAGCAACCTAGATGCCCATCAGCAGATGAATGGATAAGAAAGCTGTGGTACATATACACAATGGAGTATTACTCAGCCATTAAAAAGAATGCATTTGAATCAGTTCTAATGAGATGGATAAAACTGGAACCTATTATACAGAGTGAAGTAAGCCAGAAAGAAAAACACCAATACAGTATACTAACACATATATATGGAATTTAGAAAGATGGTAACAATAACCCTGTGTACAAGACAGCAAAAGAGACACCAATGTAGAGATCAGTCTTATGGACTCTATGGGAGAGGGAGAGGGTGGGGAGATTTGGGAGAATAGCATTGAAACATGTATAATATCATGTATGAAACAAGTCGCCAGTCCAGGTTCGATGCACGGTACTGGATGCTTGGGGCTGGTGCACTGGGATGACCCAGAGGGAGGGTAGGGGAGGGAGGAGGGAGGTGGGTTCAGGATGGGGAACGTGGGTATACCTGTGGCAGATTCATTTCGATATTTGGCAAAACTAATACAATATTGTAAAGTTTAAAAATAAAATAAAATTTAAAAAAAAAAGAAAACTATAAAATACTGATGAAAGAAAGTGAAGATGACACAAACATATGGAAATATATATTCATGAATTGAAAGAGTTAATATTGTTAAAATTACCACAGTATCCAAGGCAATATACAGATTCAGTGCAACCCCTATCAAAATACCAAGGCATTTTTCACACAACTAGAAAAAATAATTCTAAAATTCATATGGAAACATCGAAGACCCCTAATAGCCAAAATAATCTTAAGAAAGAAGAACAAAACTGGAAGTACTATGCTCCTTGATTTCAAACTATACTTCAAAGCTACAGTGATCAAAATAGTATGATAATGGCAAAAAACAGACACTAGATCAATGGAACAGGATACAGAGCTCAGAAATGAACCCCCACTTACATGGGCAATTAATCTACAACAAAGAAAGAAAGAATATACATTTGGGAAAAAGGTAGTCTCTATGATAAATGATGTTGGAAAACTGGACAGCTACATCTAAAAGAATAAAAAAACTATACTGCTTTCTCAAATTATATACAAAAATAAACACAAAATGGGTTAGAGACTTAAAACTAAAACCTGAAATCATAAAACTCAGCAATATATTTTTGGCTATGCTTCCTCAGGCAAGGATAAGAGCAAAAATAAACAAATGGGACTACATCAAACAAAAGCTTCTGCACAGTGAAGTTGACAATCAACAACAACAACAACAACAACAACAAAATCCCCTCTGAACGGGAGAAGATATTTTTAAATGGTATATTCAATAAGGGGCTAATAATCAAAACATACAAAGAACTCATACAACTTAAAATCAAAAAAAACAAACAACCTGATTAAAAAATGGGCAGAGGATCTGAATAGATACTTTTTGAAAGAAGACACAGAGATTTTTAATAGACACATAAAAAAATCCTCAACATCACTAATCATCAGGGATATGCAAATAAAATCCACAAAATAATCAGCTAACACCAATCAGAATGGCTATTTAAAAACAAAATAATATGTATTGGGAAAGATGTGTAGAAAAGGGACTATCATACACTATCATTGGGAATGTAAACTGGTGCCAGCCACTATGGAAAACTGCATGGAGATTCCTCAAAAAAATTACAAATAAATACTGTATCTTCCAGCAGTTCCACTCCTGGGTATTAACCCAAAGAAAATGAAAACACTAATTTCAAACTTCAGTGAACATACTGCAGTGAAGCAGTATTATTTACAGTAGTCAAGATATGGAAGCAACCTAAGTGCTTAATAATAGATGAATGGATACAAAAGATATGGGGTATATACCCACACACACTAACACACACTGGAATATTACTGGGACATAAAAAAGAATGAAATCTGGACATCAGCAACAACATCAATGGACCCAGAGGTAAAATAAGTTGCTTAGTGAAATAAGTTGGAGAAAGGATGATATTGTTTGATTTCACTTATAAGTAGTATCTAAAACACACACACACACATATATAACTAAACAGACAAGGTCATTGATAAAGAGAAGAAACAGTGTGGTTGCCAGAAGGAAAGAGGTGAAACAGGAGAAATGTAGGAAAGAGTAATGAGAGATTAAGAGCTACAAACTTTTAGCTACAAAATATATGGATCACAGATATGAAGTATATAGTGTGGGGAATATAGTTAATAATTATGTAATATCTTATATGGTGAAAGATTTATCATGGTGATCATTTGGAAATGTATGGAAATGCCAAATTACTATGTTGTGTGCCAGGAACTAACATAGTGTTGTATTAATTATACTTAAACAAGCAAACAAACAAACATAGAAAAATAGATCAGACTCGTGACTATCAAGAAGCAGGGGACAGAGGCTGGGGGAATTAGATGAAGACAGTCAAAAGGTACAAAGTTTCAGTTATAAGAAAAATACTTGGGATGATGTGACGAACAGCATGGTTAATATTTACCACTGCTGTAAGTTATATGCAAGATATTAAGAAAGTAAATCCTAAGAGGTCTCATCACAAGGAAAATACTTTTCCATTTCTTCAATATTACATGTGTATGAGATGATGGATGGTCATTAAACTTACTGTGGTAAATTTCATGATGTATGTTGGTCAAATCATTATGCTATACACCTTAAACTTATGCAGTGCTTTATATCAATTATATCTTAATATAACTGGAAGAAAAAGAATTTATCAGGAAAAAATATTCTATTACACTTACCCCTCCCCACAAAAAAAAAATTGAAGGTGAAATAAAGATATTTACAAAAATAATAAAATAATCAAGAAAAACTGAGAGAATATCACCAGTAGACCTATACAGAAAAGATTATAAAAGTGGAATTTACTGAAAAAATATTGAAATATTCCAAGATGTAAGCCTGGGGATGACAGAAGGAATGAATAACAGAATGGGTAAATGTGAGAATAAATATAAATTAATATTGACAATGAAAGTCAGTAATTAAAGAAAGATATGTTGTCACATGATTGAATCCCAAGATGTCTGAATAGACTTTAAACAGCTCTCATTACAGAGATAATGGATTAATTATCTACCATATCCTAACCACCTACAAAAGTACATGCCAAAACAGTATGAAGACCAGAAGTTTGCCAAATGAGTATCATCTTTGCTCAGAATCTCTTGCTATCATAACCCTTCAACTATATATATCCCTTAAATTGTCCCTCATGGCTTGAATAAAGTCCAAGTTTACTAAAAAGCACTAGATTTTGCCATTAATCTTTTGTATTCAGATTTGTTATATTACTATATCCTTCAGATAAAAGGCATCATTTATTCTACTGGCATCAACAAAACACAACTGTCCCATTATATCTCATAAATAATGTCATTCATATGTGACACCTGAGTTCAGTTCTGAGAGAATGAGCCTACAAAGCTCAGTTCTTTTACTAATTTTATTTTTAGATAAAAACAAAATCTAGATTTCAGGGAAGGTATTCAGGTCAAAATCTAAATAATTCTAGCACGTGGAAGATTTTTTTTCCCCCCATTACTTTAAAGACAGTTTATAAATACAGAAAAGCTAATATTTAACTAAAAGGAGCTCACTTTCAGGTATATGGATATGTTTTTCTATAAGAATTTAATGGTATGTTACCAGATGCTTCTAAGGATGCACTCTTCCACTTAATCAAGAGAATGAGGAGAGGGATTGTATCTTTGACTTCATAGACCAGTGAAGAGTCCCCATATAGAAATTATTACACAAACAGAGACTATTCAAAAAAAAAAAAGTTACTCACTTTCTCTTTTTTCTATTAATCAATTTATTCACCCATCCATTCATCCATTTAACAAACTTTCATTAAGTATTATGTATTATTAAGTATTATGGTCCATGAACTTTGCTTTTAGTATAATTTATGTGCTGTGCTTAGTTGCTCAGCTATGTCCAACTCTTTGCGACCCCATGGACTATAGACCATCAGGCTCCTCTGTCCATGGGGATTCTCCAGGCAAGAATACTAGACTGGGATGCCATGCCCTCCTCCAGGAGTACAATTTATAAAATAGGCTAAAACATAATTCCAATTTTTAAGGAAGTCACAAAGAGAAACTTTCCTTATAAACAAGTGATTATGACACAAATTTGGTGAAATTTTAAATGTAAATGCAGAGTTATTGTTACCATCTTTCTAAATTCCATATATATGTGTTAGTATACTGTATTGGTGTTTTTCTTTCTGGCTTACTTCACTCTGTATAATAGGCTCCAGTTTCATCCACCTCATTAGAACTGATTCAAATGTATTCTTTTTAATGGCTGCATAATACTCCATTGTGTATATGTACCACAGCTTTCTTATCCATTCATCTACTGACAGACATCTAGGTTGCTTCTATGTCCTGGCTATTATAAACAGTGCTGCATGAACATTGGGGTACACGTGTCTCTTTCAGTTCTGGTATATGAGACAGCAAAAGAGACACTGATGTATAGAACAGTCTTTTGGACTCTGTGGGAGAGGGAAGAGGTTGGGATGATTTGGGAGAATAGCATTGAAACATGTACAATATCATATATGAAACGAGTCACCAGTCCAGGTTCGATGCATGATACTGGATGCTTGGGGCTGGTGCACTGGGACGACCCAGAGGGATGGTATGGGGATGGAGGAGGGAGGAGGGTTCAGGATGGGGAACACATGTATACCTGTGGCGGATTCATTTTGATATATGGCTAAACCAATACAATATTGTAAAGTTAAAAAATAAAATAAAATTTAAAAAAAACAAAAGCAAAAAAAAAAAAAAAAGAAGAATATTATGCACAAGCAAAGTATACATATAAATACTTCCTCTTCAAGCTGAAAGGGAAGACATAGAAATGCACATTAGGAAATAAATATTTAAATAAAATAACTGATTAAAAAAATAAATGTAAATGCAGAGTATTAAAAATTAAGATGAGAAGTTGGGGAATAACAATGTTATTCTATCATAGACTATTATCATTATTACTTATCATCAGCATCACCATCATTCTATGAGAATGTAAACTTCAAGAGGACTTTTGCCTTTTCCAACATCAAAAATAGTGCCTGATACTTAGCATCATTTACTGTTTGTTTGTTTAAATGATGAATAAATGAAATTCTAGTGCAAATTCCTTGCTTTACACATGATGAAATATAAGAATCCCAACTGTGTGTACAGCTGAACCAAAATCTATGACTCTGTGTTCCCAGATTGTTTTTATATGGGAAGTAAATTCAATGTAAATTTACACACTGTTATTACTGCTGCTGACTATTTGGAAGTATGAAAAATTTGCTAGGTAAATAAATTTTAACAAACAAAGGTGGAAAAATACTTGAGTTAACCTTTAAAGAGCTGATTGACTCAACAGAAATACATTAAATAAAGAACCTGTCTTTTGAAAAAAACTCCATACTTTACACCTTTAACTTAAAGAAAAATAGAAAAGCAGTCTCCATACAATAAATAATTCAACATTTTAATATTTTTCCTCCATTCTCCTTATTTCCCAGATGGTTTTATACAGAATGCCATTTGGTTTACAATAGAAAAATATATTCAACTTAAATGTAGTATTGTATATAATCTAAGAAAAGATGCTACTATTCAAACTATTTTCTGCAATAGTTGGAAAGGACTTTAGGTCATATGTCTCTTTGTTTCAAATAGTTTTGTGACATGAATGAGTAATTATTTTTAATACCTCAAGAATATATGCAAGAGAAACCTATTTATGATACACCAGTAGCTATGATTTTTAATCCTTTGAGCATGTTCAAAATAATTTTACAGATCTCAAGGGTATAAAAATAACTTATTGATTCTCTGCAGTTATAGCTCACACTATAAGAATGTAAAAAAAGCATTTTCCTCTAGCCATGCAACATTAAAGAGTACTGAATACTAAATATGCATTGTCAAATATGCCAAAATTCTCACAAGTGAAAACTGAGTAGCAATGGATTACTGTAAAAGAGGGAATGAAAGAAAAACACTGTTAAATAAGACTAAATGAAATAATATATGTACAATGCTTAACAGAGTACTGAGCACACAGTGCTATGCTGCTGACTGCTATTGTTTTATTTTTATATTAATACAAATATCCTAGGGATTCTGATGACAAATTCAGATAATGCCTTTACAACATTAGTCAGGTGGCTGGCACACGTAATAAATTATTCATAAAGGTTAGCTTTGCTACTGCCATTATTATTATTATTTCCATTTGAAAGATGACACAGGCAAAGTATTGCTTAAAATAACACAAGTTTTGAACTGAAGATTCAATGCCCAATTTTGTATCATTTGACATCTAGCCCAGTTACTATTTTATTTAAAAAAAAACTTTTAATGTTGTATTGCAGTATAGCTGATTTGCGTTGAAAAGCAGAAACATTACTCTGATGATAAATGTCGATATAGTTAAGGCTATGGCTTCCCTGGTAGCTCAGCTGGTAACGAATCTACCTGCAATTCAGGAGACTCCAGTCTGATTCTTGGTGGGAAGATTCCCTGGAGGAGGGATAAGCTACCCACTCCAGTATTCTTGGACTTCCCTGGTGGCTCAGCTGGTAAAGAATGTGCCTGTAATGAAGGAGACCTGGGTTTGATCCCTGGGTCAGAAAGATCCCTTGGAGAAGGGAACAGCTACCCACTCCATATTCTGGCCTGGAGAATCTCATGGACCCTATGGGGTCACAAATAGTTGGACATGACTGAGCAATTTTCACATTCATTGGTCTTCCCAGTGGTCATGTATGGTTATGAGAGCTAGACTGTAAAGATGGCAGAGTGCCAAAAGGAGAAGAAGGCATCAGAGGATGAGATGACTGGATGGCATCACCAATGCAATGGATATGAACTCAGGCAAACTTCAAGAGATAGTAAGTGACAGGGAGGCCTGGCATGCTTCAGTCCATGGGGTTGCAAAGAATCAGACATGACTGGGTGACTTAAGAACAACAACATAGCTGATTAACAATGTTGTCATAGTTTCAGGTGAACAGCAAAGGGACTCAGCCTTACATATACATGTATCCATTTTCCGCTAAACTCCCCTTCCAGCCAAGCTACCACATAACACTGAGCAGAGTTCATGTGCTATAACTGTAGGTTCTTGTTGATTATCCATTTTAAATATAGCAGTGTGTACATACCCATCCCTAAGTATCCCTTATCCCCAGCAACCATAAGTTTGTTTTCTAAGTCTCTTGAGTATCTGTTTTGTAAGTTAATTTTCATCATTCCTTTTTAGATTCCACATATAAAGGATATCATGTGATATTGATCCTTTTCTGTCTGACTTACATCACTCAGTATGAGTCCATGTTGCTGTAAATGGCATTATTTCATTCTTTTTAAGGGCTGAGTAATATTCCATTATATATATGTACCATATCTTCTTTATCCATTCCTCTACTGATGGAGAGTGAAAAAGTTGGCTTAAAGCTCAACATTCAGAAAACGAAGATCATGGCATCTGGTTCCATCACTTCATGGGAAATATATAGGGAAACAGTGGAAACAGTGTCAGACTTTATTTTGGGGGCCTCCAAAATCACTGCAGATGGTGACTTCAGCCATGAAATTAAAAGATACTCACTCCTTGGAAGGAAAGTTATGTCCAACCTAGATAGCATATTCAAAAGCAGAGACGTTACTTTGCCAACAAAGGTTCGTCTAGTCAAGGCTATGGTTTTTCCAGTGTTCATGTATGGATGTGAGAGTTGGACTGTGAAGAAAGCTGAGTGCCAAAGAATTGATGCTTTTGAACTGTGGTGCTGGAGAAGACTCTTGGAAGTCCCTTGGACTGCAAGGAGATCCAACCAGTCCATGCTGAAGGAGATCAGCCCTGGGATTTCCTTGGAAGGAATGATGCTAAGGCTGAAACTTCAGTACTTTGACCACCTCATGCAAAAAGTTGACTCATTGGAAAAGACTCTGATGCTGGGAGGGATTGGGGGCAGGAGAAGAAGGGGACGACAGAGGATGAGATGGCTGGATGGCATCACTGACTCAATGGATGTGAGTCTGAGTGAACTCCGGGAGTTGGTGATGGACAGGGAGCCCTGGCGTGCTGCGATTCATGTATCTTTTCAGATTATGTTTTTCTCTGGATATATGCACAAAGTAGGAATTCAGGGTCATATGTTAGCTCTATTTTTAGTTTTTTAAGGAATCTGCATATTGTTCTACATAGTGGCTATACCAATTTACATTCCTATCAACAGTGTAGAAGGGTTCCCTTTTGTCCTTACCCTCTACAGCATTTACTGTCTGCAGGTTTTTTGACAATAGACATTCTGGCTGGTGTGGTATCTCATTGCAGTTTTGATTTGCATTTCTCTAATAATTAACAATGCTGAACATCTTTTCATGTGCCTCTTGGCCATCTGTATGTCTTCTTTAGAGAAATTTCTGTTTAGGTCTTCTGCTCAATTTTCAATTGGGTTGTTTGTTTTGATGCTGTTAAGCATCAGGAGCTGTTCATAAATTTTAGAGACTAATCCCTTGTCAGTTACATCTTTTCAAATATTTCCTCCCAATATGTGGACTGTCTTTTCATTTTGTTTACTGTGTCCTTTGTTGTGCAATAGCTTTTGAGTTTAAGTAGGCCCCATTTCCTTATATTTGTTTTTATTTCCATTATTTTAAGAGAATGAAAAAGATACCACTGCAATTTATGTCAGAGAGTGTTCTGCCTATGTTTTCCTCTAGGAGTTCTACAGTGTCCAGTCTCATGTTTAGGTCTTTAGCCCATTTTAAGCTTATTTTAGTATATGGTATTAAAGAATGATCTAATTTCATATTTCATATTCAGCTGTCCAGTTTTCCCAGCACCACTTGTTGAAGAGACTATCTTGCCAACATTGCATAGTCTTGCCTTTGTTACAGATTAATTGACCATAAGTGCATGGATTTATATCTTAGTTTTCTATCCTATTCCATTGATGTATATTTCTGTTTTTGTGTCAGTACCACACTGTTTTGATGATTGTAGCTTTGTAGTGTTAGTCTGAAGTCAGAGAGCCTGATTCCTCCAGCTCTGTTTTTCTTTCTCAAGATTGCTTTGGCTATTTGGGGTCTTTTGTGTCTCCATATAATTTTAAGACTTTTTGTTCTAGTTCTGTGAAAAATGCCATTAGTAACTTGATAGGGATTGCACTGAATCTGTAATTTGACAATATTGATTCTTCCAATCCATGAACATGGCTTATCTTTCCATCTGTTTGTGTCTTCTTTGGTTTCTTTCATCAGTATCTTAAGAGTTTTTGGAATACAGGTCTTTTGTCTCCTTAGGTAGGTTTATTCCTAGGTATTTTGTTCTTTTTGATGTGATGGTAAATGGAATGGTTTCTTGAATTTCCCTTTTTGATCTTTCATTGTTAATGTATAGAAATGCAACAGACTTCTGTGTATTAATTCTGTAAACTGAAACTTTACCAAATGCATTGATGAGTTCTAGTAGTTATCTTGTAGTATCTTTAGACTCTTCTGTGTATAGCATTGGGCTTCCCTGGTGGCTCAGTGCTAAAGAACCTGCCTGCCAATGCAGGAAATTCAGGCTTGATCTCTGATCTGGGAAGATCCCTTGGAGAAGGAAATAGCAACCCACTCCAGAATTCTTGCCTGGGAAATCACATGGACAGAAGAGCCTGGCAGGCTCCAGTCCATGGAGTTGCAGAAGAGTCAGACACAACTTAGCAACTGAAAACAACAACAACAATGTATACTGTCATATCATCTGCAAACAGTGACGGTTTAACTTCTTCATTTCCAATCTGGATTCCCTGTACTACTTTTGCCTTTCTGATTGCTGTAGCGAGGACTTCCAAAACTATGTTGAATAAAAGTGGAAAGAGTGTACATCCTTGTCTTCTTCCAAATGTTAGAGGAAATGCTTTCAGCTTTTCACCAATGAATATGAAGTTAGTTGTAAGTTTGTCATATATAGCCTTTATAGTTGAGATAGATTCCCTCTATGCCCCCTTTCTGGAGAATTTTTAATCATAAGTGGATGCTGAACTTTGTCAAAAGCTTTTTCTACATCTATTGAGAAGATCATAGGGTTTTTAACCTTCAATTTGTCGATGTGGTGTATCACATTGATTGATTTACATATTTTGAAGAATCCTTGCATCCCTGGGATAAATCCCACTTGATCATAGTGTTTGATCCTTTGAATGTGTTTTTGGGCTTAGACTGCTAGTACTTTGTTGAGGATTTCTGCATCTGTGTTCATCAGTGATAATGGTCCATAGTTTTCTTTTTTGTGGTATCTTTGGTTTTGATATCAGGGTGATAGTAGCCTCATAGGATGAATTTGGAAGTTTTCCTTCCTCTGTAACTTTTTGGAACAATTTCAGAAGTATAGATGTCAAGTCTTCTCTTATTCACCTGTGAAGCCATCAGGTCCTGGACCTTTGCTTGTTGAGAGTTTGTCTAATCACAGTTTCAATTTCAGTGCTTGTGATTGGTCTGTTCATATTTTATATTTCTTCCTGGATCAATCTTGGGAGGCTGTACCTTTTTAAGAATTTGTCCATTCTATTGACATACAGTTGCTCATAATAGTCTCTCATTATCCTTTGTATTTCTGTGGAGTCAGTTGTAACGTCTCTTTTTTCATTTCTAATTTTATTGATTCCTCTCCCTTTTTCTTGATAAGTTTTGCTAATAGTAATTTTGTTCATCTTTTCAAAGAACCAGCTTTTAGTTTCATTGATCTTTGCAATTATTTTCTTTGTCTCTATTTCATTTATTTCTGCTCTGATGTTTATTATTTCTTTCCTACTACTAACTGTAAGTTTTGTTTGTTCTTTCTCTAGTTGTTTTAGGTGTAAGATTAGGTTGTTTATTTGAGATCTTTCTTGTTTGTTACTGCAGGTAAGATTGTATTGCTATAAACTTCCCTCTTAGAATTGCTTTGTTGCATCCCATTGGTTTTAGATCATGGTACTTTCAATTTCATTTGTCTCCAGGCATTTTTTAAAATTTCCTGTTTTCTTCTGTGACCCATTGGTTGTTTAGCACCATATTGCCTAGCTACTACGTGTTGGTTTTTTTTTTAATAGTTTTTTTCTTGTAGTTTATTTCTAATCTCATAGTTGTGATCAGAAATGATTCACAGAAATGATCACAACTTAATATGATTTCAATTTTCTTAAATTTACCACGGTTTGCCTTTTGGCCAAGCATGTGCTCAATCCTGGAGAATGTTCCATGTGAACTTGAAAAGAATGTGTACTCTGTTGCTTTTGGATAGGATACTCTATACATATCAATTAGGTCCACCAGTTCTAAAGTGTTATTTAATGCCTGTGTTTCCTTATTAATTTTTCATCTGGATGACCTGTCCATTGATAAAAGTAGAGTGTTAATGTTCCCCACTATTCTTGAATTACTGTTGATTTCTCCCTTTATGGTTGTATTTGCCTTACATATTGAGAAGCTCATATATTGGGTGCATATATAATTATAATTTTTATAGCTTCTTCTTGAACTCTTGGTCATTATATAGTATCCTTCTTTGTCCCATATAATAATCTCTGTTTTAAAGTCTATTTTGTCTGATATGAGTATTGCTAGTCCAGCTTTCCTTTGATTTTGATTTGATGAAGTATCTTTTCCTATCCTCTTACTTCTAGTATGTAAATGTCCCAACATCTGAGATGGGTCTCTTGTAAACAGCATATAAATGGGTCTTATTTTTGTATCTACCAAGCCAGTCTGTAGCTTTTGGTTGGTCATTTAATCCATTTATATTTACAGTAATTACCAATATGTATGATCCTATTACCATTTTCTTAATTCTTTTGGGTTTATTTTTTGTAGGTCTTTTCCTTCCCTTGTGTTTCCTCCCTAGAGAAGTTCCTTTAGCATTTGCTGTAAAGCTGATTTGGCGGTCTTGATTCTCTTAACTTTAGCTTGTCTGTAAAGCTTTTGATTTCTCCATCAAATGTGAATGAGAGTTTTGGCCTAGTCATTGTTTTCCTTTTAACAATTTCTCCAAACATTTTTATTCTTTCATGTGCTTTGGATATAAAGGAAGACTTGGGAGTTAACGCTTATTCCTCTAGAAACTGAAGAGGAGAATCTGAAGTGTGCTCACTTAATGCATTCTCATTCATTCAAAAAGTATCTTTTATTATCTACTTCATGCTAGACCCTGTGCTAGGTGACAAAGTTGTTTGGTGAATAAAAAACAAATAAGGTTCCTGTTTCTCTGGACCTTACAAACTAGCACAGAGAAACTGTTACTCAAAGACACAAACTGCATAAATGTTGGTTTGAAAAAGCAATCAGTGCTATGACAAAGATGTACAAGGCACTATACATATTTTTAATAGGAATTAAAGGAGGTCAGGGACTAGTTTTCTAAAGAAAAACTGTAAAAAGCAAGTTGGCTAGGATAGAGAATAGAAGGGCAAGGTAAGTATACTGGAAGAAACAACCTATGGAAGGAGAAAAAGTTGCACTTGAGAAAATAAAAAAGATTTTTAAAGGCCAGTATAGCCATTCCAATTTGAATAGGAAGAAGTGTGGTACAAAATGTTCTAGAGGTATGATATAACATGCATAGCTGTGTTAAAAATGCTAAGTTTTTTGTTCTTTCTAATAGCTATGGAAAGCTAATAAAGTGGCTTAATGGGACAGGAGTGAAAAGAAATCAGATCTGCATTTCACAAACATTACTCTGGTTTCCATGTTTTGAGTAGGATAAAGGGTAGAATAAATGTTCATGGTAACTTGAACTTGTTTGGTGGGGCTGGAATTGAAAAGAAATGAACAAATTCACTGGTGAAGATAAGATGATACCATATCAGCTGAGGAATAAGAGATTCATATTAGTCAGTCTTCTGTCTATTCATCTATCTTCTATCTGTCATGGGTAATAAGTCACACATATGAGTGAGTCTGCCCAGGGCAGGAATTAGTGTGAAAAGAGAAGAGAGCCATAGGATAGCATCCAGAAGAACTGTAATATCTCACGATTGGCTAGAGGAGGGTAAGCTTGCAATGAAGACAGGAAATTTCCTGAGAGGTATAAAGAACTTCCAGACTCAAGAAAAATACAAGGAGAAGACATTTAACAACGTCAAATGTCCGTTAGATTCAACGGTATAGAATTCACAGGAGGAGCTGGTGCAGTGATGTGATGTGCAGAGAAAGTGATGAGAGGTGGTGAAGATTTGGAGACAAAGAGGGTAGCACAGTTGATCAACATGAGAAGAAAACTTTCTTGAAAAACTTGCATAATTCAAGACTGCTATAATTTAAGACAGATTCTGACAAAGTAGGGTGGATATGTATGTGTCTACCACAGAAAAGTGGTACTATCATGAAACTATTAAAGGTAAGAAGGTTTTCTCCCAGCTTTATTTATATATAATTGACATAAAACAAAATGGTTTAAGGTGTACAATAAAATGATTTATGTATATATATTGCAAAGTGACTTTACAATAAGTCTAGTTAATATGCATCAACTCACAGTTAACTTTTTTTCTTGTGATGAGAACTTTTAAGATCTATCCTCATAGCACCAGAAGAGTTTACAATTCACTCTTCTCCCCAAATGTGGATTAAGCAATTCCTGATCAATATTTCATTTATAGTGATTTGTACTATTTCAAATTCTATGCACATAGGTATATAAGTAATGAATCATACCATACCTTTTAAAATTTGCATGTTTTGAATTTACATAGACTCCAACACAACTGTAGAGGCAACACTTTTGGAAACCTGGATATGGAAGGGATACAGAAGGCATGTTTTTAAAGTGAATGTGTGTCAACATCATATGTATGTTATAGGCTCTGTATCACTGACTAACTTAGACATTGGAGCTCATCTGCCTTTCTAATTCTCCCTTACGTCAATTTTTATCAGTATATAAAGCTGCCTACTTGATAAGAAGTCAGTTGTAACTTTTCATGTATGATTAACTCTGGGGACATTGTAAGCAACTGTTTAACTGTTTAATTCTTAGTAGTTACTGGGGAAGGGGACTGCATCTTCCTCCCTCCCT
The DNA here is from genome assembly GCF_032452875.1 of Bos javanicus. NCBI lineage: Eukaryota > Metazoa > Chordata > Mammalia > Artiodactyla > Bovidae > Bos > Bos javanicus. Next base: position 41,913,807 of record NC_083870.1, read on the forward strand.
CCCTGTCTTTAATACGGCACATTTGAGAGAAGTTCAGATTGCTTTATAACAGCTTCCAAAAAAGTTGTAGTTTGGCTCACTGAAGTGCACTGCATAAACCATTCAGAGATGCTTCTTCAAAAATTATAATTACAAAGTGAAAGAAAAAGAGGACTAAAGCAGAGCTAATTAAGAAAATGATTCTTGATTGATCATGTGGCACACACCTTTAACTGCCATCCTTTATGGATTTGTTTTCTACAGTTAATAAATAGATTGCCTTCAGTTTATATATAAGTTTTTACTGTTTTAATTTTTAATACTAGTAACTACCATTTTTGATTACCTACAGTATACCAGACACAATAGATACACACGCACATAATTCAAATTCTCATACAACACTGAAGTACAGAAATTATTACAAATGAGAAAACCTAAGGTCAAAGAACAGAAAAAGTCTCAAAGCCAGGTAGTTTGTAAATGGCAAAGCTGGCAGAGCTATAATTTGACCCAAACGCTGTCTCATCTTAAAGCCTCTTCCTACAGTGCCAGTCTAGTGCTATGGTTTGTGGCATAGAACTAGATGAAGTTGTGTGGATAAAGGAGGTAAAGCAGAAACAGCAAAACAAGAAATACATAAAATATAAGTAGAATCTACATTCCTTATGTGATACCCTATTCCTATTTCATGATGTCTACATTTATTTCCAGCAGAATTTTAACAAACACAGCCCCAGGAAGCCACCGTACATGTACGAAAACAAGCTCATGTCTAAAATGATCTTTTCATTGGGCTTCCCAGGAGGCAAAGAATGAACCACCACAGTTGAATCTATGAATCAAAACCAGGCAAATCTTTGTGACAGTAATATGTGACATAAAGATTTCCAAGGCAGAAGAAATTGTTGAGTATCAATAATGAGAAATGCAATGGAAAGTTATTCAAGAAACTTCAAAATGCCTTTCTCTCAAGAGAACAAGTTATTGACAGCTACTTCCTGATCTAAGGGCCCAGTAAGCAGAACAAGCATAAGAATTTTACAAGGATTAGAGATTAGGACAATTATGATTGCTAGAACAGTTTAATAATATGAAAATGCAGAACCACAGAGAGAATTTCATATTTTGGAAAGTGAATCATCCAAAATAAACTGTTCAGATATGAACTGAAGATAAGCATTAAACAAAAAGAGAAATAAACTATATTCCCATGACCATAAATCATCTGATTTTGTGAAATTAAAAATTTTTTCCTTTTTACAAATTAGGTTGATTTTCAACTGCACAATAAGACAAGTAAAGTACAAATTAAGTGCCTCAAATTATTTTATACATTTAAAATTTTATAATTATATTTGAGATAACTTTTAATTTTTTAACATAAAATATTTAGTAGAGTCAATTACTGAATTTGGAGAATTATCACCCCAAAACTCCCACACACACCTTTATAACAAATTACATAAATTTACTATTTGCTATGTGTCTCTTCCCTGAGTCTGGATGATCCCCTGTAGAAGGGAATGACTACCCACTTCAGTATTCTTGCCTGGAGATTTCCATGGACAGAGGAGCCTGGTTGGCTACAGTCAATGGGGTTGCAAAGAGGTGGACATAACTGAGCAACACATACACACACACACACACACACACACACATGTCTGTTCATGCCTTCCCAGTGGCTCAGCAGTAAAGAATCCACCTACCATGAAGTAGACAGAGGAGATATTGGTCCAATCCCTTGGTTGAAAATATTCCCTGAATGAGGGCATAAGAAACCCACTCCACTGTTCTTGCCCAGAGAATCCCATACTGAGGAGCCTGGCAGGGTTTCCATAGGCTCCCAAAGGATCAGACATGACTGAAGCAACTGAGCACACATGCACACACATACACACAAGTCTCATGAGCTAGACACCATTTTAGGCTAGATCTAGGCTACTAATAAGACACGAATAAACAAAACAGTGAAATATCTCAGGGCTTATGGAGCTTATATTTCTAACTGGGAGACAGACAGACAATAAACATCATAAAGAAATCTTACGGTGTATTAGCAGTGTGGAGCACTATGAACAAAAGAAAATGTAGAACAGAGTAGGAGAATGTCCAGCTCATCTTCCCAACTCCAGGCTCACCATCAGATTCTTACCCATGGATTCCAGAGGAAGTAGCCACATAGAGGCCAACACTTTCCTCAGACCTTTCTGTGAACAACCCCGTGAGATTCCCTTCAGTGGCTAGGTGTGCTTGGCTTCCTAGATTTAAAACTCCCTTTCAAGATCTTTCTGTCCCTGGCCCTCCAATATTTGTGTAAGGCTCATTTTCTATACTAAATCTCTAAGTTCATAAAATAATCATACCTATGCTTCCTCAACTGAACTCTGACCAATACACAAAGCATTTCTCACAGTGCAAATTGTTTTTCCAAAGACAAAATGTGTGATCAAATCCTTTTTCTGTTTAAAGCAGTCAATGAGGCCCCCAATTCCTTCAGGATAAAGTCCTAATTTTGAAAAATGGACATTACTAGGCCTTCATGATCTGACCTCAACCTATTTTAAATAGGCTTATCTCTATCAGAACCAAAGGTAGAAAATTTCTACACTTTCCTCAAACTCTCATCTCTAGGTCATCAAACATGTCTTCTTCCCAGGGGAATTCCCTTCATCTTTCATCTGATAAATATCTAATTCTTCATATTTATTCTTAGGTAAACCCTCTTAATGCCAATAATATTAATCAGGTTTTTCTGCCACATAGAGGTATATAAGTCATCCATATCTGCTTACCACAAATTTAGAGGATTAACACAACACAGATTTATCATCTCATAGCTTCTCTGGGTCAAGAGCCCAGGCATGTTTCAGTAGATCTGACTCTTCAGGATCTCTCACTCACATGGGTACAATCAAGGCTGCCATCTCATATAAAAGCCTGACTGGGAAGGATCTGCTTGTAAGATCACACAGTTGTTGGCAAGATTCCCTTCCTGGCAGGTTGTTGGAATATAGGCCGCTTCATCAAAGCCTGAAAAGGAAAGAATCTGCTACTAAGACCAAAGTGAGTATCTTTTGAAATCCAGTAACAGAAGTGGTATTCCCTTAATACTGAGGTATAGTGTTGCTTAGAAGCAAATTACTAAAGGGAAGGAAATTACCAAGGCCATGAATTTCAGGAGGTGGGGATGATTGGAGGTCAACTTAGAGACTGCCCTACCACCAGAGTTGTGCTAGCACATCTATGATGAGTATCTGTTGGTCATCAATTACATGTATGTGGGTGGCTAAGGCTAATCTAAAAACTCTCTGACAAACTGGCTGAAAGACATACTTTATGAACTAAGGTTGCCTCACAGAGGTCTTAAGTTCATCTCATCTACATATACTAAAAATACCTGAGAGGTAGTAAATAGTAGCAGTAGAGAGATTTTAGTGAATGCTAGTAATATTATGGGAAAATACAGAGAAAACTAAAACTTAAGGAGTGAATCAGTCAAATGCTTTACAATAGCAAGTGTTTAACACACATTCATAGTACATGTAGGTTGCAGGTCAGTTATGGTTCTAATTCGGGCTCCAGCTGTGCTCCATGTGCTTTTGTGCCCAGATCTAGACAAGCAACCGCACTAATTTGAAACATTCCACTCTGGAGATAGTGGAATGGACCAAAAGCACTTTTGGAAACAGGATGCCTGCTAAACCATATGCCAAGTAATTAAAAGAGTGAACATAGGCAAAACACTCTCTGACATAAATCACAGCAGGATCCTCTATGACCCACCTCCCAGAATATTGGAAATAAAAGCAAAAATAAACAAATGAGGCCTAATTAAAATTAAAACCTTTGCACAACAAAGGAAACTATAAGCAAGGTGAAAAGACAGCCTTCAGAATGGGAGAAAATAATAGCAAATGAAGCAACTGACAAACAACTAATCTCAAAAATACACACACAACTCCTGCAGCTCAATTCCAGAAAAATAAACGACCCAATCGAAAAATGGACCAAAGAACTAAACAGACATTTCTCCAAAGACATACAGATGGCTAACAAACACATGAAAAGATGCTCAACATCACTCATTATCAGAGAAATGCAAATCAAAACCACTATGAGGTACCATTTCACACCTGTCAGAATGGCTGCTATCCAAAAGTCTACAAGCAATAAATGCTGGAGAGGGTGTAGAGAAAAGGGAATCCTCTTACACTGTTGGTGGGAATGCAAACTAGTACAGCCACTATGGAGAACAGTGTGGAGATTCCTTAAAAAACTGGAAATAGAACTGCCTTATGACCCAGCAATCCCATTGCTGGGCATACACACCGAGGAAACCAGAATTGAAAGAGACACGTGTACCCCAATGTTCATTGCAGCACTGTTTATAATAGCCAGGACATGGAAGCAACCTAGATGTTGATCAGCAGACGAATGGAAGAAAGCTGTGGTACATATACACAATGGAGTATTACTTAGCTATTAAAAAGAATACATTTGAATCAGTTCTAATGAGGTGGATGAAACTGGAACCTATTATACAAAGTGAAGTAAGCCAGAAAGAAAAACACCAATACAGTATACTAATGCATATATATGGAATTTAGAAAGATGGTAACGATAACCCTATATGCGAGACAGCAAAAAAGACACAGATGTATAGAACAGTCTTTTGGACTCTGTGAGAGAGGGAGAGGGTGGGATGATTTGGGAGAATGGCATTGAAACATGTATAATATCATATATGAAATGAATCGTCAGTTCAGGTTCGATGCATGATACTGGATGCTTGGGGCTGGTGCACTGAGATGACCCAGAGGGATGGTACGGGGAGGGAGATGGGAGGGGGATTCAGGATGGGGAACATGTGTACACCCATGGCGGATTCATGTTGATGTATGGCAAAACCAACACAATATTGTAAAGTAATTAGCTTCCAATTAAAATAAATAAATTTATATTTTTAAAAAAGTGTAATACAGTTATTCCACGAGGAAGGAAGGCCATCATATGCAAAAACATAGAGGCAGTGATGAGCATGAGAACAGTTAAAGAGTTTAAGAGCAGTTGAAAACAGAACAATGGAGTCAGTCAAGTATAGCAGGGATCCCCATAATGGCTCCTCATACTGCAGACATTTATGCAAAGTTTCTCCTATCTCTGGCCTTTGAAGAATAGTGAGATTTCTGTTGAATGTTTTAAAGTAAATATGAATAGACCAAAAAGGAAAAAAAAAAAAGAGAGAGAGAGAGATGCTTAAAAAATTACAAACTTCATTTTAGTGATATAAGGGCAAACTATTTTCTCCGCTTAGTTTAAGATTTTATTTCAATTATGTGCAAAAGTTGCCTCAAAGTCCATGATCAACAAAAGTATGGGGGGATTTCATAGATTTCACAGGTTTCAGAGATATAAATAAGTGACCAAATATCATTAAGAGTCATAGAGAAGATGTGTTTCCATTTTTCATACCAGAAAGGTGCTGCATTTTCAGACTTAGTTGAGTCTAGTCCATTCCTAGACATTAGAGGAGGATGGAAATGAGATAAAATGTGTGGTTTAGCTGAAATGTGCCATATCTAATTCAGAGCTGCTTTCTATGCTTCATAAGGATTCAACCTAGAGTTACCAGATTTACTATTCTAATGAAAATTTCAAATTAAATTGGGAAAGCAGTAGGTCAGTCAGTTTAAGCAACAGTTAACTTTTCCTACTGAGCTAACGAAACCAAAGTTATCTGATGCTATGTATACAACTTTACTGGGAAAAAAAGTTCACCTAATGTAATATCACAAAGTCCATTGCAAGTAAATATCCAAGGATTGCAAAATAAGTGCTAAATACAAGACTCCATTTCTTGTTCCAAATTTCAAGGGTTAAGAGAAATCAGCATCATAGTCGAAATCTGGACTTACATGTTTACTGTAAAGAAAAAAAAAGAAAGAAAAACAACAGTGTGTTTCAGCTTCAAGGTTCAAAACACCCCTGAAATTGAGAAGATGTTGACATTTAGTGCTCCCTTTGTCAAGCTTTTTCCAAGTATCAGCTCCTTTGATGCAATGGAATAAACTTTATCATCCTCATTTTACAAATGTAAAAACTGAGGATCAGAAATGTTTTCTATCCTATCTCGCCACAAACACAGTTAAGTGGTGACCTTTCGACTTTAAAAGCTATGCTCTCTCCATTCCACTGAGCTAGGAGCTACCATAGCTCTAAGCTGGAAGGAAAAGGGGGGTTGGGCTCAAAGAATATTTAGCTGCTTACTAACTAGGGGGGCCAACCACCCCAGGTTGCCCCAGACTGTTCTGGTTTAGCACCCAAGTTTCCTGCATCACAGGAAATTCCTCAATACTGGACAGACTGACACAGTGGGTCACCTTAGCAAGCTATTCTCTGGAATTCATGTTGCTGCTGCTGCTAAGTCACTTTAGTCGTGTCTGATTCTGTGAGACCCCATAGACAGGCAGCCCACCAGACTCCTCCATCCCTAGGATTCTCCAGGCAAGAATACTGGAGTGGCTTGTCATTTCCTTCTCCAGAAATTCATATTGATTTATGTAGAAAAGAGAGAAGCAGCACAGAGAGATCCAGAGCCCCTGTAAGTATAATGGTTTAACTGTGTACCTAAGAGATGAGGGATAGATTTACTGGGAAGTGTAGTTGCTTTTTCTTCTGGGTTTTTTTCTAACATAAAAATAGTTTTTGCATTTCTTGGTTTTCTTTATCTCCTTTCACCATACACACTCACTTCACCTAGCAGACCAGTTTATTTGACTATCAGAATGCATGTGGAACACCTTAAATGTTTCAGTGGTGCTTTAATAAACTAAACTGAATTAGCTATCATTAGCACAAGAGTTTTTTTTAACATGAAGGGCGCTGCTAAAATGGTGCTTGTAGACAGACAGTGGTCTGATCTTCCATTTACAGTGAGCTACCTTTGCTCAGGCCCACCTCCTGATAGACTGAAGAGGTGCTGGCTTACATGATGTGATATTTAAAATACTGGTCATGCCTTCAGCTCTCAAGTATCTTTATCCCTGCATTATAATGTGCCTGAAATACTACCATTATTAGAGTTTTAACAGGATGATCTAGAACAAAAGGTAGGGACTCTCAGAGGTGGGAAAGAAGCAATTTCCCTTGCAGTCTGGCAAACAGCAACCCCATCCGTGTTGCAGATGCAACAAATGAGTTTTTCAGCAGTTTCTGCAAAGGTGAACTATACAAGCCAGTGAATCAAAAGTATTACAAATTCATTTGTTTCATGAGGTTTTTGGTCTAAGCTCATTTAAAATTTTAAGGCAGTATTTTGTATGAAAGGTTATTCCAACCAGAAATATATGCTTTTGATTTTAAAACAGCTTTACTGAGTGAGTCAATTCTCTGGAGAAATTAGAGCTATTTCCATTGCTTAAGTCAAAGGTCTCTGTTCCTACAGGAGTTATTTTATGAACTTCAAATGATCTCTGCTGGGCTTACAAAATACTTTAAAATAGTTATCTTGATCCTTGGCAATGTTTATTGTCTCTTTGTATAACTGAAAGGAACAATTACATCCTAGCAAAATGAGGACACTTTCCAAATCTCAAGCTGAATGTATGACCTTAAGAAAGGATAGAAGCCAAAGCTGTAAGAGGGAATTACAAAGACAACTTTGTACCAATATTTTGTCCCACACAATATAAGAACACTCATTAATATGGAAAATCTGTTGCTAACATTGTGGTTTACGCTAATCACAGTTACACAAACTTTGCTTCATCAATATGTGGGATCATGAATTCTTTGTTTTCAATGTCTTGGAAATCTGCAGCTGAGAAAAATGTGCTGTGTATATAGCCACCCTATTATGCACAACCAAAAGTAGAAAATAATATTTACAGATGAACCTCCCAAGGAAATGGATGGGGTTTTTTTTTGGTAAATGAATGATTTTAATAAAAATATAAATAAAATTGAAAGTAAAAGTTTACACTCAAATAAGGCTGAGAGAATCACAATGTATATGAGCATAATAAAGCTCTGAGATTCTTGATGAAATATTCAAATAACCACCAGCACCACCAACAAAATTATTTGACTTCAGAAGCCTATTTAACATGATTACTAGGGAACACATTTGGAAAATACTTGTAAGGATCAAATATTTGCAAGCATGTCTTATATGATACAGTCACAAATATAGAATCACTGTGCTTATTAATATATGCTTATGTTCATTCTATGAGTATGTTAGGAGCCTCCGGGAAGCTGCAGAATTAATCAAGACTTTAAATTGTTACTTAATATATTACATCAAATTTGGGCTTCCCTGGTGGCTCAGTGGTGAAGAATCCGCCTGACAATTCAGGAGACACAGGTTGGATCCCTGATCCAGGAGGATCCAACATGCCATGGAGTGACTAAGCCTGTGAGCCACAACTACTGAGCTTGTGCTCTAGAGGCTTGGAGCTGCAGCCACTGAAACTCACAGATCCTAGAGCCCTTTCTCCACAACAAGAGAAGCCACAGCAATGAGAAGCCCACGAACCGCAACTAGAAAGTAGCTCCCACTCACAACAACTAGAGAAAAAGCCTGCATAGCAACGAAGACCCAGCACAGCCAAAAGTAAATATATACAATTTATATATATATATATATAGCACCAGATTCTAGGTCAGTGATCTTAAAGGGTTGAAACAACTCCCTAGTTGCTCCTAAAGCTGGCTTCCATGGGGCACTGCCGCTGCTGCTGCTAAGTCGCTTCAGTCGTGTCCGACTCTGTGCGACCCCATAGACAGTAGCCCACCAGGCTCCCCGTCCCTGGGATTCTCCAGGCAAGAACACTGGAGTGGGTTGCCATTTCATTCTCCAAAGCATAAAAGTGAAAAGTGAAAGTGAAGTCCCTCAGTCGTGTCCGACTCTTAACGACCCTATGGACTGCAGCCCACCAGGCTCCTCCGTCCATAGGATTTTCCAGGCAAGAATACTGGAGTGGAGCACTATACAGGCTTACTATGAATCCTCATTAACTTGCTCAGATATACAGAGCCTGCTATCTTCTACTGTATTAAACTGAGTTAATATAATATACTTGTGGAATATTAGGAAATTATAAGTCAAAACAATCAATGATAGGTTGGTTAATTTGAGACAACAAGGCAAAGCATCAATGGACTCCAATAGGGCTGGTAATGGATTAACAGACATATTTCTAGAGAACCTGATAGAGAGAGTATCACCAGTCATGTATCAATCTTTTTACCTAATCCCTCACCTAGAGAAAAACCTTGATTAAACAGCTGTTGAGAAGGAAAGATTAATACTCATTTAATAGTCATCTGTGATTTGTAAGGAATTTTACTAAGTCCATTTTTGTTTTAATTTATTTTTAGTGGATACAATTCTATCTGCAATCCATTAGATGTATAATACAATGAGAACAAGCTTCAGATTTACATTCTTCAGGTATGAAGGAACTCATTACTGAATGAAGGCACCCCAATAAAAATCAGCAGTCAGGAAAAAACAGCTTTATATAATACATTTTACTCCAATTTGCTTTTTAAACTCATTTGTCAAAAGTGGTAGAATTCTTATGTATTACTAATGACCCTATGAGGAAATAGTCTTCTCTAAACAGCTCCATTAAAATTATGAAATTCTAAAACTCACTACAGGAGAATATAATAGGAAATGACTCATAAGAGGTATTTTCTCATTACAAAGAGGTTCAGCTTTCTTCAAAATACACTTTCTGTGTACACTGGCACAGTCTTGAAAGAGACCAATACAATAACTCCAATGTGATTTAATGAATCAGCTATAACATTGGCACCAACAGTGAGATCACTTGATGGCATATATTCTAACTACAGTTCTAGATTCACAGATAAATAATTGTTTTTTCAAAATTATTTCAGTACATTAGGGAAAAAATGTACCAAATAATTGTCTGTGTGATTTCAACAAATCAACAGTCAATAATTTGCTAATAGATCATTTTTTAAGGTAAACCATCCAAGCAGTTTATATTTATTAATATTCATAAACACCCACAGTGGCTTCATTAGAGACTTCAATTTTCCTCTTCAGCTTGAATGCAAAGTATTAGGAGAGCCTTCGGCACAACACAGGTAATTTTTTAAATTTGCAAATGATGTTCAAGAAAATTTTACTGTGCTAATTTTAAATTTAACATATGACTGTATGTTTAAAGTCAGAAAGGTTTCAAATTTTTCCAGTTCAGTACAAATTTACAGAAAACTTACTACATTCCTAGAACCATACTAGAAAAGACTTACTACAAGAATAAACAAGAGCCCTTAGGAGTTTATTTTCCAGTAACACAACATACTATTTTAAATACAGTAAAATAGCTTTAATGTATGAAGTATCTTTACAAATACTTGATTCATAAACAGAAAATGGGCATAATAATGAAAAGTATATTTAACTAACTCTACTAGCTTTTAACTGATGCATTTTTCTATACTACATAATATATAACATAAATTTATCATAAAACTAGACTGTTGTTTTGAAATCCACAAAAGATAGCATTTTAGGCTCATTTTGGATTTAATGTCAATTTTATGATTCTTTCTATAAGGTTTGCTTTCTGAATTCAGAAAAAAAAAACCATCTCATATTTTGATTCATTCAAACAGCACAAAATATATAAAGGACCCTGTCAGTAGTTTTTAAAGCCAATAACCTTCCCTTTCTTTCTTTGAGGTCTTTCTTGCATACAGGCCAATCTTATTTCAGTTCTCTTGAGCAGCCAAAAAAGCAATATGCTGGTTAGGACACTGATGGGAACCATAATTAAATGAATCAAGTCTGAATCCTTACCCAGTTCAGCTCCAGCAAATAAATCACATCTAAGAATAACTGTTTCTCTTTTGTACCTATATTAGTTACAGTACTTTCTTTCAGCAATGTATAAAAGTATCCTGAAGACATCCTCCTGAAATTTCAAGCAGCATCTGGCTGAGAAAGTTAATAAGGGTGTATATCTTGTTTTTTGTTGTTTTAATTTTTTTCTATTTTAATTACAAACCCTAGTTTTTACATAGGAATTTCACCACTTCCATCACACCTATCTAAAGTATGGCATGCAAATAAAACTTCAAATATGTGTTTATGTTGTTTTTGTAAAAAATAAAAATGGTTGATTCTAGCTTAGAAAATTCACAACTAACTTAAACTCACAAACTACAGTCAAACTTATTTCCATAGATCTTTCAGTTTACAAACCCAATCTATATTCTCTTATAGTATCTGGGGACTCAATTCCCTAGGGAAGCAAGAAGATACTGAAAATTTATACAACATGTACAAAAGGAAATGGTGTTTCATTTCCTTTTATATACTTTTCTATTTCATCTCATTTATTAAAGTGAATCTAATATCTTAAAAAGGAAATTAAAGTAAATAAGTAGATATAAAGCTCTGACCAGTTATCCTTGCTGTGAAAAATCCAGTTAACTGCCCTGTCAGTGAAGTTGACTCCTATACAGAACAAATTACTTTCAGTCCTTTAGAGAATCAGAAAGAAGGAGGGAGCTGCTCATTTCTTCTGAACCATGCATAAGGTTTAAGTAGAGAGTGCCCACCTCACCCCCTTCTGGGTTACACATATGAATGAATTTCTATAGGTATCAGATGAGGCAGAATAAAAATACCTCTGCAAAAACAAAGTTTAAACATTTATTTTGGAAATTTCAAAAATCAGTTGACAACAGTTTTAAGAGGTATTGAATCTATAAAAGACATTACCCTCTTGGCTTTTGAACCATGTTTTCAATTGAAATTGAAGTATAGTTAATTTACAATGTTGTGTTAGCTTCAAATGTACAACAAAGTACACCTGCATATATTCTTTTGCAAATTCTTTTCCATTATAGGTTATTACAAGACACTGAATATAGTTCCCTGTGCTATTCAGACGTCCTTATTGTTGATCTGTTTTAATAGTGGGTACGTGTTAATCCGAAACTCCTCGCCTCCCCTGCTATTCCCTCTAGTAACCATTTTGTTTTCTCTCTCCTGTTTTAATAGAGATAACTTTGCTAAAAAAAAAAAAAAAAAAAGCCTCTGGTCCTATGACAGGAATATTACTGTTCTTGAAAAATAATAGGTACTTAAACATTCTATGTCACCTTACATATATTAGATATTTCATAGCTAACACACTCCATATTTGATATTATTGAAATGTATAGTCATCCTACACATCATTCTACACAAACCACTTAGCTCAGATGACAGAAAAGCTAAATATTGGGTTGGTCAAAAGGTTTGTCTGTTTTTTTCCATAGATGGATCTAGCAGCACTTAGTTTAATTCATTCGAAACAATGTTTTTAGATGGTATTGTTAGTTAGTTCAGTCATTCAGCCATGTCCTACTCTTTGTGACCCCATGGACCATCTGCATTGATTTTGGAGCCCCCAAAAATAAAATTTCTCAATGTTTCCATGGTTTCCCATCTATTTGCCATGAAGTGATAGAACCAGATACCATGATCTTAGTTTTCTGAATGTTGAGTTTTAAGCCAACTTTTTCATTCTCCTCTTTCACTTTCTTCAAGAGGCTCTTTAGTTCTTCTTTGCTTTCTGCCATATGGGTGCTGTCATCCTCATATCTGAGGTTATTGGCAATCTTGATTCCAGCTTGTGCTTCATTCAGCCTGGTATTCTGCATGATATACTCTGCATATAAGTTAAATAAGCAGGGTGACAATATACAGCCTTGACATACTCCTTTCCCGATTTGGAACCAGTCTGTTAACCCACGTCCAGTCCTAACTGTTGCTTCTTGACCTCCATACAGATTTCTCAGGAGGCAGGTAAGGTGGTTTGGTATGCTCATCTCTTTAAGAATTTTACACCAGTTTGTTGTGATCCACACAGTCAAAGGCTTTGGCATAGTCAATAAGCAGAAATAGATGTTTTTCTGGAACTCTCTTGCTTTTTTGATAGACCAATGGATGTTGATAATTTGATCTCTGGCTCCTCTAGCTTTCCTAAATCCAGCTTGAACATTGGGAAGTTCACAGTTTGCATACTGTTGAAGCCTGGCTTGGAAAATTTTGAGCATTACTTTGCTAGTGTTGTAGATGAGTGTAATTGCGTGGTAGTTTGAACATTCTTTAGCATTTCCTTTCTTTGGGATTGGAATGAAAACTGACCTTTTCCAGTCCTGTGGCCACTGTTGAGTTTTCCAAATTTACTGGCATATTGAATGTAGCACTTTCATGGCATCATATTTTAGGATTTGAAATAGCTCAACTGGAATTCGATCACCTCCTCTGACTTTGTTCATACTAATGCTTCCTAAGGCCCACTTGACTTTTCTTACACTCTTTCAAAATTTTCTTATACTCTTGAGTTCATAATATTATTTACAATACTGCAGAAGTTTTACTAATAATAATGAATTAAATCCAGACAATAAGCATTTTTCAGTGCTAGTAGTTACCAATTTTGACCATCACTCAGCATTTTATCCAAAGTTGATCATCCAAAGGACAAGTTCATTTCATTATAGTGACCATCTGACTAGTAGGTCTAGTCACAGTATTTGATACATTCAGTTCAGTTCAATCACTCAGTCATGTCCAACTCTTTGCAACCCCATGAATCACAGCATGCCAGGCCTCCCTGTCCATCAACAACTCTCGGAGTTCACTCAGACTCACGTCCATCAAGTCAGTGATGCCATCCAGCCATCTCATCCTCTGTCGTCCCTTTCTCCTCCTGCCCCCAATCCCTCCCAGCATCAGAGTCTTTTCCAACGAGTCAACTCTTCACATGAGGTGGCCAAAGTACTGGAGTTTCAGCTTTAGCATCATTCCTTCCAAAGAAATCCCAGGGCTTATCTCCTTTAGAATGGATTGGTTGGATCTCCTTGCAGTCCAAGGGACAATCAAGAGTCTTCTCCAACACCACAATTCAAAGGCATTAATTCTTCGGTGCTCAGCTTTCTTCACAGTCCAACTCTCATATCCATACATGACCACTGGGAAAACCATAGCCTTGACTAGACAGACCTTTGTTGGCAAAGTAATGTCTCTGCTTTTCAATATGCTATCTAGGTTGGTCATAACTTTTCCAAGGAGTAAGCGTCTTTTAATTTCATGGCTGCAGTCATCATCTGCAGTGATTTTGGAGCCCCAAAAAGTAAAGTCTGCCACTGTTTCCACTGTTTACCCATCTATTTCCCATGAAGTGATGGGACCAGATGCCATGATCTTTATTTTCTGAATGTTGAACTTTAAACCAACTTTTTCACTCTCTACTTTCACTTTCATCAAGAGGCTTTTGGTCCAATAATTTCCATGATGTTGCCATTCATTACTTCTTAACTTCAAAATGTGCTTCTTTATTTTTGGCCCAGAGCAAAAAAAAAAAAAAGTTTTATTTGCCAGTTATTCTAATCCAGGGAACTCAACAATTTCAAAAAGTTATTGAAGTATTGAAAATACCCTAGATTTCCATACTTGTAATCATGGACCTTTACCGATCTGGGAACCAAGAGCACATTATTTCTATTGTGTGTGTTAAGTCGCTTCACTCATGACCAACTCTATGGATGCCAGGCTGTTCTGGCAAAAATCCATGGGATTTTCCAGGCAAAAATACTGGGGTGGGTTGCCACACCCTCCCCTAGGGGATCTTTCTGATCCATGAATCGAATCCACATTTTCTGCATCTCCTTCTTTGCATGCAGATTCTTTACCACTGAGCCACCCCATTGGGGAAGCTCTATTTCTACTTTAGGCTTAGATTAAGAAGGGAAGAGCCTTTTTCTTAATTGTGCTTAATAAATGGTTTCTTATTGAACAAGTTAAGATGTCTGCAATAGAAACATTGTAAATGCTTTATATTTGAACTGCAAATATGATCTTCTGTTTATTGACTTATTTTCCTTTACTAATTTTTCAGGTAATCAAGATAGTTTTCTGATTTTGCTATCTTTCATGCCAATGCATAAATTTTAATACAAGGTTTTTATTTATTTATTTGGAGGGCAGATGGTGTTCATTTTACTGTGTCAAGCACTTTCTTAAGTGCTGTATATATTGCAATGACTTCATCTTCAAAAGACTCAGTGTCAGTATATGAAGAAAAAACATAAAAATAAATACAGTAAACTCTGAGATACACACCAAGTGCAATGAATACACTGAGGAAATAGGAATGAATTCAATTTAGTGAATCAAGAAAACTTTAGAAAATAGATATCATCAGGGCCTTGAAGGATTTGTAAGAATAATTTACACTTGTGAGGCATTTACTTACAAGCATGTTTCATTTTTCCTCAAGAAAAAAAAAATCCCTCTGAGTTTTATATTGTCATAACTTAAGTGATTTGCCAAGGCCATTCAGAATATGAAATATTAGGACTGATGTTCAGAACTCTTAAGTATTAGTAAGATTTAGAGGAAGAGGGCTTTGTAATATGAGTAACCTGTCTTTGAAATACTACTTTGTGAGTACTGTGTGAGAAAACTATTTAACTTTTCTGAACCTCGCTTTCCTGATCTACAACATAAAAGGATCTTCATGTCAGAATCATTGTGCCCTTTACATGGTATAACAAATAGATGTGAAATGTCTAGCACTGTGTTTAGGAGAGTGGGCACTCAACTAGTCAGTTTCGTGTTCCTGATCAGATGCTAGGATATAGGATGATGATATAATAGAATAATGTTCTAGAAAGACAACTAGCAATGTGGCAATGTGGAATCTGGAATGAAGCATCAAGAAGCACAAGAAATGTATGATAGTTACAATTGTTTTTCAATGGTCTAGATGATGATGTTAGAACTAAGGAAATAACCATTGGAACAAAAAAGAGAAAAGAATTAAGAGAAACACTCAGAGGTAGAATTGCCTTGATGCTTGTTGGCCGTCAGGTGTAGAGTGGAGGGACAAGATAACCTGACAATTAATAACTAGGGAATCTGGCATATCATATTACCAGGGCCTGAAACAGGGAATATGGATGGAAAATGATTTGAAGAGAGAGATGTAGGTTCAACCCCTGGGTCAGGAAGATCCCCTGGAGAAGGAAATGGCAACCCACTCCAGTATTCTTGCCTGGGAAATCCCATGGACAGGGGAGAGTGGAGGGTTACAGTCCACTGGGTCACAAGAGTTGGACATGACTTAGTGACTAAACAACAGCAACATCCTACTATTTTAGTTATATTGATTTAGGATATGCTTGTTGAGAAGAGATGTCTGAGTAAGCAGATGGAGACATAAGTCTATATGTCAGAATTGTTAACTCAGATTTTAGAGCCAAGACATATATATATGAGCTGAAGCCATGCTGAAAAATGAGCTCAACCAGGCAGAACCAATTAGACTAGTATCAGAAAAAGACAAAGACTGAGAATTTAAGAAATAATAAATTTAAGAATCAGGCTATAAGGTAGGGTGGAAAGAACCCAGGAAAAGTCCAAATATGACTCATCTAGAGAGACTAGATATAGGCTAGATATTGAGAAGAAAAATAAAGTGACATGATATAAAAAAACAAGTAAAGAGAGACTTAAAAGGGAAGGTCAATAAATAAATTATCACAGAAAAGGTTAAAAACATGAAGAATAGTGGGAGTTCACTATTAATGCTTGAAAAGCTTCAGTGGAATAGATGAAAAGGAATTCACTGGGCAAAAAAGAGGTAAGGGATCTATAGAAAATAATAAGCATAAGCAAAGACATGTGTGCCTGGCTTATCTCATTTTTGTGCAAATTAGAAAAAGAAACATCCACCTGGGCATTTGCTCAGCTAGGCAAGAGTGTAGGCTTGTCCCTATGCTTTTGTGGGGCACATAGACTTTGCAACTATATGCAACAGCTACGTGTTCATGTGCTCAACATGCCAGTCATGTTCAACTCTTTTGTGCTCCATGGACTGTAGCCTTCCAGGCTCCTATATCCATGGAATTTTCCAGGCAAGAATACTGGAGTGGGTTGCCATTTCCTACTCCAGGGGATCTTCCCAAACCAAGAATTGAATCCACATCTCTTGCACCTCCTGCATTGCAGGTGGATTCTTTCCTACTTAGCCACCTGGGAAGCTATGCATTAGCAGTCTAATTTAGTTGAAATGCAGATTACAGAAAGGATAGCACTAGTACATAAATATGGTAAGAAGTCTTATAGATCACATCATGGAGAATCTTAAAGACAGTTGAGAATTTTGTGTTCAATCCCGGAGTCAATGGGGAGCCATCCGTGTCTGTGAGGTTCACTTAAAGAAGATGAGTCTAGCAACAAAACAAGGAATGAATGAGAGGAGGAAAATGCAGACAGTAAAGAAACTATGTAGAAAGTTATTGCAACTGCATAATTCAATGTATAACTTCATTTTCCCCTTTGATCTGATATAAGAAAATTTTAATGAAGCCTAAGAAAAAAAGGGGGGAGGGGCAAAAGAGCACAGTGTTTATCTATGGAGCTTTGGTTTCCACATGTAAAAAGAATTAGCTCCTCTAGGAGCAAATTAGGCAGAGAAAGGCAGTCTCTGCTCAGCTTGGCAATATGATTTAGTGTCCTGCTTTTCCACCTCCCCAAGGAACTAAACTGCTTTGATCTATTATTTGTGGCCTTTCCCCTGGGTCTTCCTCACATTTTTCTGCTACTAGGACAAAAGTTGAGTCTTAGAAGGACAGAACTTTATAAAAACTAAAAAGTTCAATTAAAGTAACCGTTTATCCTCATTTGGATTTTCTTTCCTGCTTATCTTATAAAATGCTCATAAAATGACTACTACCTGACTTACTGGTACTTACTTGATTTTTAAAACAAATCAGATAACCTGACTTAATGAATTCAAAAAGGCAAGATAAAGAAGAAAAAAAGAGGAGAGGAATGAAAACATAATAGGAAAAAGAAGAGAAAGAAAACTTAAAATAATTTAAGACTTACTAAGTGCCTATTTGCATACCTTGCTCCATGTGAAAAACATGACACACATTATATAATCCTGATAAAAACTCTGCTATTTTTACCAACATTTTACAGGTGAGAAACACTAACTACTTAGAGATTTGACTTCCCTAACTATACTAACTCTAACTGATTCTAAAGTGATGCTAATCACTAATAAGGAAATAAATATTATCATGATATTTCTACTAAACAACTGTTAGAAAGAGTATGCTAATTCTACGTGAATCAGCAGAGTTATACCTTGACATGTATTATTGAGTGCTGCTGCTGCTGCTAAGTCACTTCAGTCGTGTCTGACTCTGTGCGACCCCATAGACGGCAGCCCACCAGGCTCCCCCATCCCTGGGATTCTCCAGGCAAGAACACTGGAGTGGGTTGCCATTTCCTTCTCCAATGCAGAAAAGTGAAAGTGAAGTCTCTCAGTTGTGTCCAACTCCCAGAGACTCCATGGACTGCAGCCTACCAGGCTCCTCCATCCATGGGATTTTCCAGGCAAGAGTGCTGGAGTGGGGTGCCATTGTATTATTGAGTAGAAAAGGCAATTTCAAAAGAATCTACATAGCAGAAAAATACATATGTAACATTTTTAATTAAAAAGCAAAAATAACATCCAGCCAAGATGGAGTGACAGTGATCAGATTTATCCTTTACCCTCCCTCCTAAAATAGTTTGAAAAAAAATCAAGAAAAGACACAAATGAGGTGAGCCACAGATTACTGACTTGAAAGAAATTTCAGTCTGTAACAGAGAGGAACTAAGATGACTCCATGAGGTAAAGAGACATAGATGAGATTCCTGGGAGATTAGGCAGCCAGATTTTATAGGACAAAGCACAAGAGAGGACAGAGCTGCACATGGAGAAGACCCTGAAGATCTGCAGAGGATCATATTCTACCACCTCACCCTATCCCCACAAGCATTCAGCAGAGCACTGTTCAGTGCAAATATGTGAGAAGATTATCCATGGCTAGGAAAAACCATAGAAATGATTAGAGAGCATATACGAAGCACTCACATAGGGCTAAGACCAGTGTGGGCTCTGATCCGCAAGACTGTAAAATCTCTTAATTGACAGGACAGTGGAAAGAGTACCCAGGAAGTTGTTGCCTCTTTAGTGAAGAATAATTAATTCTAGACTTAGCAGTGAGCCAGATTTACCTGATAAATCATTTTTATAATTTCCCATATCCAAATGAAAAGAAACTACTCCCAGATACTTAAAAACAAAGCTGAAAAAGATTTATAGAAATGCAAAATTATCCAGCGCCAGAAAGGATAAAACTCATAATGTCTGGAAGCTAATAAAAAAAAAAATACCATGCATGTTAAGAGACAGGAAAACACAATCCACAATGAGAATAACAAATCTAGAATTGACACAGAAGCTAGAATTAGCAGATGAGGATATTGAAACATCTCTTATAACTATATTCAATGTGTTTGAAAAGTTAGAGATACAGAAGATATTTTTAAAAGATCTATATAGCACTTCTAGAGATGAAAACCACCCATATGAAATGAAAAATATACTAGCCCGAATTAGTGGAAGGTTAGACGTAGTGGAAGAAAAGATGACCGAACTTTAAGGTTAAGCAATAGAAACTATCCAAAATTAAGCACAAAAGGGGAGGTTTTGTTTTTGTTTTTTTATGAAAAGAGCATCAGAGAGCTATGTGACATCGCTTGGAGTCTCTCTCTCACATTACTAGGAGAGAGAGGAGGAGAACCAAAATAATATTTGCATAAATAATGGCCAAGATTTTTCCAAACTTTAAGAACAATATTCACCCACATATCCAAGAAGCTCAAGAAAGAAACTGGAGCACAAGGACAAGAAATCAGAGGAATATTGTACCAAGGGATATCATAATCAAATTGCTGAAAAGCGGTGATAAAGAGAAATTCTTAAAAGAAACTAGAGAAAAGGGGTATGTGACATATGGAGGAATAGACCTAAGAATTACATAAGAGTTCTCATCAGAATCAATGCATGTAAGAAGAGAGTGAAGCAACATCTTTAAAGTGCTGGTAGGGAAAACCTAGAATTCTATACGCAATAAACTCTCTACTCATTTTTTCATACAAGTAATTTGTAGACAATGACAGTATCTACCTCAAAGGGCTGTTGAGAAGATCAAATTATGTGTTGTGTGTGTGTGTGTGTGTGTCTGCCAGCCAGAATAATGACTGTCATAGTAAAAGCACTATATCTGATAGCATTATTTATGGTTATAAATGTGTGTAGGAAAAGTAGAAAGAGTACACACAGAACAACCCTACCAGTTAAAAGTCAGAGGAAGAGAACAAAAGACAGCTGAAAACTGTATGTGCAATGACAAATTCACAATGAGAATGGAACAATCCCTATCTTTCCCAGACTCCAGTTAAAAAGGGACAGATTCTGACCACAGAAAGACAGAAGATGCTCTTCCTACTCCAGCTACACGTGAGTAAAAGACTAAAGGAAAGAATCCACTCAACTGTGCTTAACCTTTCAATCACTATGGAAAATCACCTCCAAGGACTGTAGACTAAAGAGGATGAACACCTGTGGGTCATTTCCAATCAAATCTTGAGTGTCACTTAGACGTTTGGGTAAGAACCACTGCCAGAAAGAAGTTATTAATTCTTAAATCTGTGAATGAGCTTCAAGGTCTTAATATCCCTTTGAAATTGTATACAAAATGAAATATACAGGAGTATGTTGTGTCTGTGTGTGTGTGTGCTTAGGGAGAAGTCCCATAGTCTTCAACAGATTGTCAAAGTAAAAACTTTAACCACAAAAATGAAACAAACGACAGAGCCAGGAGAAACCTGACTGAAATCAAGAAGCACGATACTTTGGTTGTCTACTTCTAAAACTAGCTCTCTACTTTAAAATTCCTATAATTTTTGTTAGTCTCTGGGATTATCAAGCCAATTAAATGGATTAAGAAGTAAGATGAACCTATTTGCAGGGCAGGAATAGAGAGCCAGATGTAGAGAATGGGCTTGTGGGCACAGTGTGGGGAGGAGAGGGTGGGATGAATTGAAAGAGTAGCATTGAAACATATACATTACTGTGTGTAAAATAGATAGCTAGTGAAAGTTGCTAAATAACCCAGGGAGCTCAGCCTGGTGTCTGTGATGGCTTAGGGGTGGAATGGGAGTAGGGTAGGAGGGAGATTCAAGAAGGAGGGTATATCTGTATATTTATGGCTGATTCACATTGCTGTACAGCAGAAGCCAATAGGACATTATAAAGCAATTATTCTCCAACTAAAAATAATTTTTAAAAGAATTAAGACACCAGAATGTAGCTTATTAGTTGACTATGAGAAACAAAATGACTACTAAACCTGAACTTTGGAAGATAAAGCCACAGCATTCTTTCTCTTATGATCCAAAAAAAGGAAGCTATCATAATCCTAAGGTTACAAAGGTAGAATAGAACTGAAAGTATTTAAATGGTCTTATTTAAATACTTCTAATAAGATAGCTTAAGGGTCTTTCCTATTATTAGTATTAACCCGGCAATGGAGAGAGAAAACAGTAAGTATTTTTTACGATTTTGTTTATTTTATTATTTACTTTTGGCTGTGCTGGGTCTTTGTTGCCGTGCGGGCTTTTCTCTAGGTGTGGGGAACAAGAGCTGCTCTCTAGTTAAGGTGCTCGGGCTTCTCATTGCAGTGGCTACTATCATTGCAGAGCACAGGTAAAATGATTTGAATAACATACTAAAAATGATAGATCTCCTTTAAGAAATAAAAACTTTAACCATGCCAAAATCCTCTAAATTCATTATTCTAAATATACGTGTGCTAATTAAAAGAAGATTTTGAACTTTTCTACCATAAACTTTAAAAGTCTTTACATATTGAATGTTTCTTACAGGCATTCATTAAGTGCAGAGTTGTGGAACCACTCTAGCTATTCCTTGCTGTTTCTCTTTCCTGTTTGGATGGAGAAGATCTATGAATAGGACCTCTGGGCCATTTCTTAATTGTTTGGGGAAGATGAGATAGGTGCAGGAGAAAGAAATGAAATACTAACCAGAAGTAGCACTGCCATTCCTTTAAGTTCTGTACTAAAACAACCATGGTTTACAAAGCCGTCATCCCTGACAAAAGTCCGAAACTTTTAAGAGATAACAAATAAAAGATTCCAAGACAGCCCCTGACCACATAATATTTATACTTCATAAAAATGTAAAATACTGAACTTGAAGAAAACAAGAGCTAGAAAAAAAAAAGACACAAACTAGGGACTATTATAAATGAGAGAGAGAATCAGAAAAGCACAGAGACAGAGGTTTTCAATACATGCCTCAAGATTTTCAAATGTAATGCATTATAACAAATTAAAATGGGAAATTCATTTGGAAAATAAAAAAGGGATAAATAGCTCAGACAGTCGCCCTCTAAAACCTCACTATGCCTCACCCATAGCCACCCCTTGCCTCATAATCCCTTTATCAGAGTAAATGTTTTCCTACTTTTTTGGGGTTGACAGCATAACATAGAATTACATTTTAGCGCAGCTCTACCACTAGCTGCTGCTGCTAAGTCGCTTCAGTCGTGTCCGACTCTGTGCGACCCCATGGACTGCAGCCTACCAGGCTCCTCCATCCCTGGGATTCTCCAGGCAAGAACACTGGAGCGGATTGCCATTTCCTTCCCCAGTGCATGAAAGTGAAAGTGAAAGTGAAGTCGCTCAGTCCTGCCTGACTTGTAGCGACCCCATGGACTGCAGCCCACCAGGCTCCACCGTCCATGGGATTTTCCAGGCAAGAGTACTGGAGTGGGGTGCCATTGCCTTCTCCCTACCACTAGCTAGTTGATAATTAATCAAATGTGGGTTTATTGAATATCTTCCATAGGCCAGGTCTCTGTTGAGAGCCAAAGTGACACTGTCAGTGTTCCTATTCTAAGAACACTCCAAGTTTCTTCATTTAACAAATACTTATGGTCATCTTTATCACAACAGCATACAAAGTACTTAAAGATACAACAGCTACCAAGGTAGATATTGTCCCTGATCTCATGGAGATTGCATTCAACAACATATTCATTTTTACAACTTATTAATAACCCATTACAACTGTGATGAGACTTAGCACACATACTGACTACTTTGACCTAATTTTGAGAATTAAAATATTTTTTCCTAATAATGATCTAACCTTTAGATGATATTCCCCCAAGTTGAAATCCAAGTTCCACTACTTCTAGCTTTGTAACTCTGAATGAGTCACTTAACTTCTCTCACTGCTCTGCACCCCAATTTCTTAACTGATGAAATAGAGATAATAATAGAACATCCTTTGTAGGTTTATGATGAGACAAATAAGTTAATATTGCAAAGTGCTTAGGATACTACCTGGCACATAATAAAGCTCATAAAAATACTAGCTAAATTACTTTTATCAAAAAGCTGTGGCATAAGCATGGGAAAAGGAAAGAGAAGGAAAGATAATTCCATACAGCAAAAAAAACCTGCATGTGCAAAAGTCCTGAGAAAGATACACTTGAGAAATGAAGGGAATTGAAAAGAAAAATATGCAAAATTAACCTGGAGAGATAGTCAGGCCCTCGAGAATTTTAGTTATTAATCTAATTGGATGTTATAAAGAGTTTTAAGTAAGAGAGTAACATGTTTAAATTTTCATTTGAAGTGAGACAATCTCCAATACAAAGAATGTTTTATAAGAGCAAAATAGTGGAAGAAAACTTAGGAAGCTATAGCTACGATATCAGTGATAGATGATAATTGCTTAAAATTGAGACGCAGTGGTTAGAGATAAAGAGATATTTATGATGAAGATACAGCTAAAAGTTGAATATGAGTAAATCTACACTAATTACTATGTTTAATCAGATTACTAAAGCTGGGTGCCCAATGGTGCCATCCACTGAAATTAAGGAAGATAAGATTTGCTTTGGAGTAAAATAAATGAATTCAATATTTGGGCATGTGTATTAGTATGCTGGGCTTCCCTGGTGGCTCAGCAGTGCAGAACTCGCTTGCCAATGCAGGAGATTCAGGTTCGATCCCTGGGTCAGGAAGATCCCCTGGAGAAGGAAATGGCAACCCACTCCAGTATTCTTGCCTGGGAAATCTCATGGAGAGAGAAGCCTAGAGGGCTAGTCTATGGGGTTGCAAGGAGCTGGACATGATTTAGCGACTATACAACAACAAACTAATATGCTAGTGCTGTGAAATGAAATACCACAAACTGAATGTCTTACAGAAGTTAGTTCTCTTATAGATCTGAAGTCTAGAATTCCAAGGACAAAATATTGGCAGGTTTGGATTCTTTTGAGGACTCTTGCCTTGGCTTACAAATTGTCACCCTCTAACTGTGTCTTCACATGATTTTCCTCAGTCTGTGCATCTATGTTCTCATCGCCTCTTATAAGGACACCAGTCCTTATATTGAGTTAGATCAGATCAGTCGCTCAGTTGTGTCCGACTCTTTGTGACCCCATGAATCACAGTATGCCAGGCCTCCCTGTCCATCACCAACTCACAGAGTTCACTCAGACTCACGTCCATTGAGTCAGTGATGCCATCCAGACATCTCATCCTCTGTCATCCCCTTTTCCTCCTGCCCCCAATCCCTCCCAGCATCAGAGTCTTTTCCAATGAGTCAGCCCTTTGCATGAGGTGGTCAAAGTACTGGAGTTTCAGCTTTAGCATCATTCCTTCCAAAGAAATCCCAGGGCTGATCTCCTTCAGAATGGACTGGTTGGATCTCCTTGCAGTCCAAGGGACCTTCAAGAGTCTTCTCCAACACCACAGTTCAAAAGCATCAATTCTTGGGCACTCAGCCTTCTTCACAGTCCAACTCTCACATCCATACATGACCACAGGAAAAACCATAGCCTTGACTAGATTAACCTTTGTTGGCAAAGTAATGTCTCTGCTTTTGAATATGCTATCTAGGTTGGTCATAACTTTCCTTCCAAGGAGTAAGTGTCTTTTAATTTCATGGCTCTAGTCACCATCTGTAGTGATTTTGGAGCCCAGAAAAATCAAGTCTGCCACCGTTTCCACTGTTTCCCCATCTATTTCCCATGAAGTGGTGGGACCAGATGCCATGATCTTTGTTTTCTGAAGGTTGAGCTTTAAGCCAACTTTTTCACTCTCCACTTTCGCTTTCATCAAGAGCCTTTTGAGTTCCTCTTCACTTTCTGCCATAAGAGTGGTGTCATCTGCATATCTGAGGTTACTGATATTTCTCCCGGCAATCTTGATTCCAGCTTGTTTCTTCCAGTCCAGCGTTTCTCATGATGTACTCTGCATATAAGTTAAATAAACAGGGTGACAATATACAGCCTTGACGAACTCCTTTTCCTATTTGGAATCAGTCTGTTGTTCCATGTCCAGTTCTAACTGTTGCTTTCTGACCTGCATACAAATTTCTCAAGAGGCAGATCAGGTGGTCTGGTATTCCCATCTCTTTCAGAATTTTCCACAGTTTATTGTGATCCACACAGTCAAAGGCTTTGGCATAGTCAAGAAAGCAGAAATAGATGCTTTTCTGGAACTCTCTTGCTTTTTCCATGATCCAGCGGATGTTGGCAATTTGGTCTGTGGTTCCTCTGCCTTTTGTAAAACCAGCTTGAACATCAGGAAGTTCACAGTTCACGTATTGCTGAAGCCTGGCTTGGAGAATTTTGAGCATTATTTTCCTAGCATGTGAGATGAGTGCAATTGTGTGGTAGTTTGAGCATTCTTTGGCATTGCCTTTCTTTGGGATTGGAATGAAAACTGACCTTTTCCAGTCCTGTGGCGACTGCTGAGTTTTCCAAATTTACTGGCATATTGAGTGCAGCACTTTCACAGCATCATCTTTCAGGATTTGGAATAGCTCAACTGGAATTCCACCACCTCCACTAGCTTTGTTCGTAGTGATGCTTTCTAAGGCCCACTTGACTTCACATTCCAGGATGTCTGGCTCTAGGTCAGTGATCACACCATCATGATTATCTGGGTTGTGAAGATCTTTTTGTACAGTTCTTCTGTGTATTCTTGCCATCTCTTCTTAATATCTTCTGCTTCTGTTAGGTCCATACCATTTCTGTCCTTTATCGAGCTCATCTTTGCATGAAATGTTCCTTTGGTATCTCTGATTTTCTTGAAGAGATCCCTAGTCTTTCCCATTCTGTTGTTTTCCTCTATTTCTTTGCATTGATCGCTGAAGAAGGCTTTCTTATCTCTTCTTGCTATTCTTTGGAACTCTGCATTCAGATGTTTATATCTTTCCTTTTCTCCTTTGCTTTTCACTTCTCTTCTTTTCACAGATATTTGTAAGGCTTCCCCAGACAGCCATTTTGCTTTTTTGCATTTCTTTTCCATGGGAATGTTCTTGATCCCTGTCTTCTGTACAATGTCACGAACCTCATTCCAAAGTTCATCAGGCACTCTGTCTATCAGATCTAGGCCCTTAAATCTATTTCTCACTTCCACTGTATAATCATAAGGGATTTGATTTAGGTCATACCTGAATGGTCTAGTGGTTTTCCCTACTTTATTCAATTTCAGTCTGAATTTGGCAATAAGGAGTTCATGGTCTGAGCCACAGTCAGCTCCTGGTCTTGTTTTTGCTGACTGTATAGAGCTTCTCCATCTTTGGCTGCAAAGAATATAATCAATCTGATTTCGGTGTTGACTATATGGTGATGTCCATGTATAGAGTCTTCTCTTGTGTTGTTGGAAGAGGGTGTTTGTTATGACCAGTGCATTTTCTTGGCAACCTCTATTAGTCTTTGTCCTGCTTCATTCCGTATTCCAAGGCCAAATTTGCCTGTTACTCCAGGTGTTTCTTGACTTCCTACTTTTGCATTCCAGTCCCCTATAATGAAAAGGACATCTTTTTTGGGTGTTAGTTCTAAAAGGTCTTGTAGGTCTTCATAGAACCGTTCAACTTCAGCTTCTTTAGCGTTACTGGTTGGGGCATAGACTTGAATTACTGTGATATTGAATGGTTTGCCTTGGAAACGAACAGAGATCATTCTGTCGTTTTTGAGATTGCATCCAAGTACTGCATTTCAGACTGTTTTGTTGACCATGATGGCCACTTCATTTCTTCTGAGGGATTCTTGCCCACAGTAGTAGATATAATGGTCATCTGAGATAAATTCACCCATTCCAGTCCATTTCAGTTCGCTGATTCCTAGAATGTTGACATTCACTCTTGCCATCTCTTGTTTGACCACTTCCAATTTGCCTTGATTCATGGACCTGACATTCCAGGTTCCTATGCAATATTGCTCTTTACAGCATTGGACCTTGCTTCTATCACCAGTCATATCCACAGCTGGTATTGTTTTTGCTTTGGCTCCATCCCTTCATTCTTTCTGGAGTTATTTCTCCACTGATCTCCA
The DNA here is from genome assembly GCF_032452875.1 of Bos javanicus. Lineage (NCBI taxonomy): Eukaryota > Metazoa > Chordata > Mammalia > Artiodactyla > Bovidae > Bos > Bos javanicus. The sequence goes on from NC_083870.1 coordinate 41,941,113, forward strand.
GTAGCATATTGGGCACCTACTGACCTGGGGAGTTTCTCTTTCAGTATCCTATCATTTTGCCTTTTCATACTGTTCATGGGGTTCTCAAGGCAAGAATACTGAAGTAGTTTGCCATTCCCTTCTCCAGTGGACCACAGTCTGTCAGATCTCTCCACCATGACCCACCCGTCTTGGGTTGCCCCACGGGCATGGCTTAGTTTCATTGAGTTAGACAAGGCTGTGGTCCTAGTGTGATTAGATTTACTAGTTTTCTGTGAGTATGGTTTCAGTGTATTTGCCCTCTGATGCCCTCTTGCAACACTTACCGTATTACTTGGGTTTCTCTTACCTTGGACGAGGGGTATCTCCTCACCGCCACCCTTCCTGACCTTCAATGTGGGATAGCTCCTCTAGGCCCTCCTGCGCCCTCACAGTCATATTGAGTTAAGGCCCACCCTAATGATATCATTTTAACTTAACTGCCTCCTTAAAGGTCCTATCTCCAAATACAATCACCTTCTAAAACATAGGGGGTTAGGGCTTTAACATATGAATTTGATGGGGACACAGTTAAAGCAGTAATAGTTTATGTTTGAGGATACATTTGAGAAAATGCATGAAAATAATATATGGGCAGGATATATAGATCTAAGTTTCAAAGGAAAGGTCTTTGCCAGGACTTTATGTTAATGTATATGATTAATGTAAATAAATCTATATATCACTGAGAAATGAAGTCAGGAGTGAGGATGAATTCACCAAAAATGTAGAAAGATGGAGAATGGAAGAGGGTTTAGCCCACTGACTGTTCAAATTTAGAAGAAGGAGGGGGAAGAGGAGGGGAACTTTTACAGAGGGAAAAACCTTCACAGCAGCGAAACAAGCAGCAGCTGAAAACGAAGAGAAGAGAACAGTATGAGGTTATGGAAGTTAAAGGAAGGGAATTCCTCAGAAAGAATGAGTGGCCAAGTAGGATAAATACTGTGGAAATGATAAGGATAATAAATTCATTAGGACATATTGGTAAAGAGAGAGAGATACAAGACAATGATCAGAGAGAAATAGAAACACAGTGATATAAGACCATGGTGGGCCTGTGTTTATTCATTCAATACATACTCTTGGAGCAGACACTGTAATTAGTATTAGAAGCATAATAGTCAAAAAGACAGGAAAACTACCTGCCCTGATGAACTTAACAGCCTATTCAGACTTAGAGTAGAATGATCAGGCATTTAAATAGGGTATAAGTACAATGATAGAAGAATTAGGTCAGATGAGTTAGAATTCTGGGCAATTAAAAAGAATTTTTCACAAAAATAAGGGGACAGAGTGTAGAGACAGAAAATAAGACATTCTAATGAAGAGATAACTATTTCCCAAAGCACTAAGGCATCAAGGAGCCCAGTGTTCTGGAGTGAAGTTCAGTAGTGAGAGAACTGTGACATGAAGAACAAAGAAAGGTAGGTGTGTATATGTGCACTGAAGGCATATTATGAAAGAATGTTTAAGGCAAAATAAGAAACTTGCATTTTTTCAATATCTAGTGTGTCCAACACAGATTATTTTTATACAGGAATGAAACAGTCAATTTTATGTTATAGAAACATCACTGACAGTAAGCAGGAGGCTGGGTTGGAGTGAATAGAAATTAGTAAATGCCATACCTATTAAGATTCTGCTGCAGTAGTCAAGTGAGAGATACTGAGAGCTTTATCGAACCAGTGGGAAAATGATCTGGAGAAAAGGGACAACCAGAGCAACATTTTCATAGAAAATTGTCACATTTCATTTCCAATAAGAGGGGGGAAAAAATGGAGGAGTCAAGCAAAAGGAGTCAATGAAACAATAAAACAAGACAAATGGTGATGGTCTTATTGACAACACAGGAGCCTGAAACAATCAGTAATTTTAGGAGTGGGATAATATTTTGAAATAGTAAGCATGCTTCTTTCCTGCATTCAGGTTCCAGTGAGGGTATTATATACTAATCCACTCAGAGCTGGATGGTTATAGCAAAAATGCAATAGAAAAAAAAGAATTAGCTTTTCATTTTGAAATAGACTTTGAAATACACAGTACAAATAAAGCTGTTGATGGAAAAGCTTTTAAAGAGTGAAATCCTGAGTTCTGAGGAACAAAAGCAGTATGAAGGACATAAAGATAAAATCTTAAATTATAAGCATAGAAAAATCTGAGCTCAGACAGCCTATCTTCTCTACCTACTGGGGACGAAGTAAAATTTTCTTGGGCTTGTGAAGAAGAATCAGAGAAAAGATTAATTTTTGTAAACTCAGATAGGACTCTGAGAAGTAGACCCCTGTCCCTGAGTGATAGTCACTCAGTCATGCCTGACTCTTAGCGACCCCATTGACTGTGGACTGCCAGGCTCCTCTGTCCATGCAACTCTCCAGGCAAGAATACTGGAGTAAATTGCCTTTTCCTTCTCCAGGAGACTCCTGTCTCTACCCTACATTAAAACCACTCTGAGGGAAGAGTGGTGAAGTCAGGGCAATAAATTACCCAAATTGAGGATTTAAGAGGGGTGAAATCTGAAGACTTATACCAATTTGGATTAGTATTAGCAGAATACAAATTAAGGCATCAATCTCCGATGTCTCCATATTGGCATGAAGGAGAATCAGAAAACTTTCACGCCTACTTTGGGTAAATGACAAAGGGCCATGTCATATATGACTAAAGAGCGATCTGCTGAATGAGTACTGGAGACCAGATAGAAATACAGCCATCTCAGTAGGTGCCCAGGAGAATCTACATTGTGCTGCTCTAAGTGGCATCCAATTCTTTGAGACCCTATGGACTGTAGCCCACCAGGGCCCTCTGTCCATGAGATTCTCCAAGCAAGAATACTGCAGGGGGTTTCCATGCCTTCCTCCAGGGGATCTTCCTGACCCAGGGATCAAACTCATCTCTTATGTCTCCTGCATTGGCAGGCAGGTTCTTTACCACTAACACCACCTGGGAAGTCCAGAATCAACATTAGTGAGGCTGCAAAGCAGACATCAGCAAGAATAGGCATAGATCAGATAGCTGTACCACCTCCTCCAACCCACCATGCTTATTTATGGCCCTGAAACTTAAATGTGATCTCAAAGAGAAGCAGGAGAGAGGGAGACTGTGAATCAATCAAAACTAATCTGAAATTTTCCACTACTAGCTATTAAGTTTCATTAGAGAAAAATAAGACATATTTTTGATTGTAGAATTTAAGTAAAGTAAATAGAAATGTAGATCTAGGACTAAGAAGAAAAGTCTGGGCCAGAGAGTCCAGTTTGGGAGCCATTATCAGACAGATGATAAACTGAAGCCCTAAGAGTTCCGTTCAGTTCAGTTCAGTCGCTCAGTTGTGTCTGACTCTTTGCGACCCCATGAATCACAGCACGCCAGGCCTCTCTGTCCATCACCATCTCCTGGAGTTCACTCAAACTAACGTCCATCGAGTCAGTGATCAGACAGATGATAAACTGAAGCCCTAAGAGTAGATGAGATAAAGAGTAAGAAAGACAGAGTCCTCAGTGCTGTAGCATTTGGGGACCAAACAAAGAACACAAAAATAGAGACAATGGTCTCTCTTTCTGTTAATTCATTCAGAGATGAGTAGAAGTGAGTGCTGATCGAAATTAGGGCAAGAAGTTCAAAGTCATCAGAATCAAATATCATTTGGGATGCATGTTGGATATAGGAAGGTTGATGTTGACCTGATTAAGAGAGTTTCATGGGAATGGGAGAGACAGAAGCCAGATTCAATAGTTTCAGAAGAAAATGGAAAATCTGACAAAGTGAAGACAAAAGATACAGGTTATGTTTTTGGAGAAACAGTGCTGAAAAGAAGGAAGGATATAGGGAAGAACTTTGAAGGTGATGTTCAGTTAAAGGAATGGTTTGGTTTTTCATTTGATCTTCATTTTTATCATGAAGATATGTTTTTATTTTGTTTGGGGGATGAGGAAAGAAAGTATTATTGAAGATGGAAATGGAGAGGAAAAAAGATAGTTGAATGGTCTGTGAGAGTTGAGTTGTGAGAATGTCAGCACAAAGTAAAAGACTGGGCTTTGAAATGAAGCAACATGAAAGAACAAGTAAACAAAGCTGGAATGAACCCTATAATAAGGAGTGAAGAAGTGAATTTGATGAATTCCACTATATTATTCCTAGAAAGATGGCAAAGAGTAAGCCGCTGGGAGTGAAAAGGCTAGGAGGAAATCAGAAGTGCTCAGGAACTCAAGAATCCTAGTATCAATAAATCTTAGGATACATAGGAATGAACAAAGGACAGCTGAGCTGCCCTAAGGGCCCAGCTAAAAGTCAACCCTAGAATATTAGTGCCATCTATCAACATAGTAGTGGAGAAGGCAATGGCAACCCACTCCAGTACTCTTGCCTTGAAAATCCCATGGATGGAGGAGCCTGGTAGGCTGCAGTCCACGGGGTCACTAAGAGTTGGACACGACTTCACTTTCACTTTCACTTTTCACTTTCATGCATTGGAAAAGGAAATGGCAACCCACTCCAGCGTTCTTGCCTGGAGAATCCCAGAGACAGGGGAGCCTGGTGGGCTGCCATCTATGGGGTCGCACAGAGTCAAACACAACTGAAGTAACTTAGCAGCAGCAGCAGCAGCAGCATCAACATAGTGGAGCTTCCCTGGTGGCTCAGTGTTAAAAAAATAAACAGTGCAGGCGATGCAGGTTTGATCCCTGAGTCAGGAAGATCCCTGGAGAAGGGAATGGCACCCCACTACAGTATTCTTGCCTGGGAAATGGTTTCACAAGGAGTTGGACACAACTTAGTGACTAAACAACTATAACAACAATCAACATAGCATTTTCTACAGCAAAATTGGTTGATCACAGCAAATACAAAGGAAACTAAGACACAATTCCTATAGCTTGGGGGCTCATTTGCATAAAACTTATAAATAAACAATTGCAGTTCAGTGTTATAAGTCCTTTAGAAGAGGGGCAAAGTGCTGTGTATGTAACAACCAACACTGGATGTTAGGAAAGACCTCACACAGTATGGAAATTCCTTAAAATAAAACTAAAAATAGAGCTACCATATGACCCTGCAATCCCACTCCTGGGCATATATCCAGAGAAAAACATGGCCCGAAGACGTAGAAATAACCTAAATGTCCATCAACAGAGGAATGGATAAAGAAAACACTGAGAAAACATTAATCTAGAAGTTCTTTGATTCAACCGGTTATGAAATCAACACCAGAAATTTGGGAAACCCCCAAGAATGGTAAACCTGTGTATTTGCTGTCAGAGTAAATCTTCCATTATTGCCACATGTTTTGGTCTATGATGAAATGCAGCAATGAAGAGCACAAATTCTAATTAGACATGGAGAGTCCTGGTGTGAATCCTGGCTCTGAAGCTAGACAGAGTGGCATGGTCCTGACATTTAACCTCTGCCATCACAGTTTTTCACAGTGAAATTGGAAGAATTAATTCTGTTCCATATACTGGTTTTGAGGACCAAATGAGGAAATTTGAAAATGCTTAGAAGGATGCCTGGCTTATAGGATTGTGATCCATAAAGAATTTCCATACATATGGATGAATATAGCATAAAGCTGTTACATTACTTTCAGCTTTTCTCCATATCTCATGTAGAAAAAATATGCATGGTATTGCACAATAAAATATCATTTAATAACTCCATTTGAGTGAAATTGACAATATATGTTATTCAATTTACAAAGACTTTAAAAATCTTAAAGCTCTCAGCTCAATCTTCTTTTTTCTTAAACTATCTTTTGGAGGACGTCTTTGAAATCTGGTGGCACTTCAGTAGCATCCCACTTGCCAAAATAAGAAATATATAGCTGCTAAAGTATTACCCATGAAAAATGCCAGGTGCATACTATAAATTACTGAGGCCTTAGCAGTTTGGGCTGCAGTGGTCAGTAAACCCTTGAAATTCTGAAGCAAGCTGGACTGACCTCCAGGCTAAGAACTAATTCCTATGATTTTAGGATCAACATGAAAAAATTTCAGTCAAAAGATGACCTACTCGACCCCCACTGAATATGGATGTCTAAAATTTCTTTTGTTGGTGGTTAATCACTAAGTTGTGTCTGACTCTTTTGTGAGTCCCATGGACTATAGCCCATCAGACTCCTCTGTCCAATGGGATTTCCCAGGCAAGAGTAGTGGAGTGGGTTGCTGTTTCCTTCCCCAAGGGATCTTCCTGAGCCAGGGATGGAACCTGCGTTGCCTGCATTGGCAGGTACATTCTTTACCAATGAGCTACCAGGAAAGCCCCAAAATTTCTTTAACAAGAAACAAAATTATTCCTTCGTAATTAACAATAAAGGCTAAATACCCTGCAAGAGCTAATATTTACTGAGAACCGAGTATTGTGGCAAAGACTTGCATATTTTCCATATTTTAACTCATTTAAACAAGAGCATGAACTTTTGACATAGAAACTACTATCTTTTCATTTTACTCAGGAGGAAACAGGCATAGAGGGTAGAAGTCACAATCACAATATTACAACACTGTAAGAGGTGGACCTGGGATGTGAATCCAGACAGTTTAGTTTCAAATCTCTATTTTTAATTACTTTATAAAATAAAGAGCAAAGATGAACAGAGAGCTGTTTCTCGGATTTTATATTTCCTCCTGTTCAAAGATGTACAGGAGGAAATACACTGGAGACAGAGGGAGGAGACACAAATTTCTGAAACATATTGCAGTGAATGCCATGGAAGGGAGAAAATGACACAGTAAAAAAGGCTAGAGATAACAAGTAAATACCTCAGTGGCTTCTCAGTTTTGTCAGAGGGCTATTCTAGTTTTCTTGGAGTCACTCTGGTAGACTTATTTCATTCCTTGGGAACTTACTCATGAAAGCTGAATGTCCAAAACATACCAGCTACCAAGGATCTTTCCTCAGGATTTCTTCCCCATCAGCACTAAGCTAGAGTTATGTTTAAAATTGCATTTTAGGCTAACTAACAGCATCCTTTACTGATAATTTATTAGTCTGTAACATAATCCATTTTAGAAAGTGCTAAATAAATACAGTATAATACTTTTTTAATACATTTTCTCTTACCACCATTAGACACTGTAGAGTTAATGAACATTTATTATACCCTGACATTTTTCCATATGTAAATTTTAAGTACTATGCAAATATCCAATTTTTTCTAAGGTAAATGCCAGGTTGTTGACAAATGCTTTTTTAGAAATAAGCTATTGTTGTTCAGTCACTAAGTCCTGTCTGATTCTTTGCAACCCCATGGAATGTGGCATGCCAAGTTCCATTATCTCTGGAGTTTGCCCAAATTCATGTCTATTGAGTCGATGATGCTATTTAACCATCTCATTCTTTGCTGCCCCCTTCTTCTTTTGCCTTCAATCCTTCCCAACCAACATCAGTCTTTTCCAATGAGTCAACCCTTCACATCAGGTGGTCAAAGTATTGGAGTTTCAACATCAGTCCTTCCAATGAATATTCAAGGTTGATTTCCTTTAGGATTGACTAGTTTGATCCGCTGGCCTTCCAAGGGATTCTCAAGAGTCATCTCTAACACCACAATTTGGAAGCATCAATAAGCTATGCATTGAAGTAAATAGTATTTTATCTTCATTTAAACAAACAAGAATTATTTAGAGGTGGATTCTAATTAGCAGCAGAGCATTCCTTAGTGGCTTATAAGTCTAGGAGTAAATCAACATTAGAAACTTGCCATGTTACATATTCTATGTTACATATTCAAAAAACCTCTCTCAGAAAATGGAGTGAAGATCATCAGAAAGGAGACCAAGAGTCAACTATATCCTTGACAAGTGTTCAGTCCTCATAAACACAGGTCTTGCTGGTCATGAACTCTGATAGGAGCCAATGTTGAGAAAGTTGTATTTTTACTCTTCATGCATAATTTTTTCTATAACCAGATGATGTGGCCAGAAACATAAAGATACACATTTGCAAATTTTAGGTTCACTCATCACTGATTTGTCCATTGAGCAGAGAATAATTTATGTGATGTCAAGTCCATGGGCTAAATGTTTAAAGGAGTCTACTTTCAATCAAACCACTATGAAATATTTTCCTTTTGTGATCACAAAATGGAGACAAACGTTACAGTTGTCATGATGGTTTCCTGTGATTCTGTCTTGCATGTGTCTTGCTAATTCTAAATTAGCAATTTATGGTTATATAACAAGAGCTTCATTTCTTATTTATGCATTTATTTAACAATTATCTACATGATGCAAAGCACTTTTCTAAGATATGTACAAAAGTGAGCAAAATAAAGTCTCTGCAGTCATGAGTTTCATATTCTAAAAGGAGGAGGCAGACAGCAACCATATTTACACAAATAATAGAACGTCCGAGGAAAATAAAATAGGGTCATAAGAAAATGTTGAAATCTGCTGATACTTTAAGTAGGGTTTTCAGAAGCCTCTCTAAAGAGCTGGCAATTTGACTGAGACCTAAATGGTGAAAATGAGTCTGACACATCAGGGAGAAGAAAGTTTCAGACATGGAAAATCATAATTAAAATACAAAGACTCTGACAAAAGTACATGGTTGGCCTGTCAGGAGCAGTGAGATGGACAGTGTAGCTGGCACAGACTGAGAGAAACAAAGACCTGTTGGAAGTGTCTCTTTCACTGTGTAGAGCCTTGAGGGACATGGTAAGAATTAGGGATTATATTCCAACGACAATACGAAATCTTAGGAGGGTTGTACACAATGGAATAATATGATTTGGTAAACATTTTAAGGAAATCCCTATGACTACTGATTGGACAATGAACTTAGAGTTTGGAAGGGGGAAAGTATGGCAGTTGAAAGATCAGTTAGGAGTTTTCTGATGTAGTAAAAGTGAGAGATTATGTTGACTTCACCAGAGCAGTAAAGATGTTGAGAAGTACTCAGATTTGAAAGTCATTTGAGACAGCACCAAAATAACTTCTTGAAGGATTATGTATGGTGTATTATAGAAACTGCATCATGTAGCATCAGCACCTGCTCTGGGCCATTAAAAGTACTCCTTGAACTGGTCACTGAGCCAATTAGAGCAAGATAAGAAAAAATTGACTTCTAGCAAGAAAAAGGGCTCAGCCATGGATGTAAGACAGGAATGTGGTGGTGTGAGTTCTAGCTTTGTTTTGTATTTCTAAGAGTAAAGAAAAATTATAATTAGAGATTTCTGTATGAGCTGAGTGTACACTAATCTGTTTAAGTGATAGCTTTCAAACTCTTCTACATGAAATTTACTGGAAGTTTTCATCTGCTTCACTCTGATGGCATTAAATGAAAATACAAAACTCAGAACATATGTGGGAACATATTGTATTTTCAATGTCTAATTCTTCACTGGTTTCATCATAAAATCTAATCTCTAGGTTCTTGGCCAATTAAAATTCTGAATCTTCATTCTACGGTTGAGTTCCTATGATTTTTTGGTACACAATGCACATGACTGTTAGAAACGGATTTTAAAATTGGCCATTTTCAGTGAAGCATTTGACTTGTATCAGGATGTGAGAAGGTCACAGCTTGCCAAACATGCCAACTACTGCTAATATTTTATTGATCTGGTGAAAGTCATTTTCAGCTGCACTAAACGCACATCTTACTATGTTTCCTCAAACCAGACAAACCAGTTGAGGGCAGGGTACCATTGTCCTGATCCCCAGCAGAACTGCTTTCACTTAATTGTACTTTGGTGAATAGCCATTAATCCATATTGAAGGTGGTTATAAGAAATAGTTCTCTGAAATTCATAGTTATATATATTTTCAGGATTTATGAAGGAGTTAGTTTATTAAATCACAAGCATTCCTTTTTATGAAATAGTTCCCAGGAGATATTCCTATCTGATTGGAATATTAAAATTGACTGCTAATTATACCTTTGCAAAATATTTTTTCTTGTAATTGATATGGATTATTCTGATTCAATTTTCCTCTTTGTATAAGCTATTAAGGGCTTCCCTGGTGTCTCAGATAGTAAAGCATCTGTCTGCAATGAGGGAGACTGGGGTTCGATTCCTGGGTCAGGAAGATCCCCTGGAGAAGGAAATGGCAACCCACTCCAGTGCTTTTGCCTGGAAAATCCCATAGATGGAGGAGGTTGGTAGCCTACAGTCCACAGGGTCGCAAAGAGTTGGACACGACTGAGCGACTTTACTCTCACTTTTATAAGCTGTTAAAAAATCCCAAGATATTTTAGGTTACATTGAAAAACTTAAATAGTTAATTACTGTGTGCATGTTAACTTTTTTCCTGTGGGTTTTCTTTTCGCACCAGGTTTTATAGATTCCCTGTTATGTTTATTTTATGCCATGTCTTAAGTTTATGGAAAAAAAATCAAGATTGGACAAACTACTTGATCTGTTTGGATCTCAGTTTTCTCATCTAAAACCTGAAAGTAAGATTACAAAACTTCCAAGATGCTTTCTTTCTATAACTGTGAATATTCAGATAGATGAAATATGTACTTCAGCTTTAGTAATGGGGAAACATTTTAGTACTTCTCAAATCTTTATATAAAAGCAGTGGCTTACTTTCCTACGTAGAAAGCCAGCTCTGCCTTCAGGAAATGGAAAATCCAATTCCTACCCCATCCTGCTGGGGCTTCCCTGATGGTTTAGAAGGTAAAGAGTCTACCTGCAGTGCGGGAAACCTAGGTTCAGTCCCTGGGTGAGGAAGATCCTCTGGAGAAGAGAATGGCTACCCATTCCAGTATTCTTGCCTGGAGCATTCCATGGACAGAGGAGCCTGGTGGGCTACAGTCCATGGGTTGCAAAGATTCAGACATGACTGAAAGACCAACACACACACACACACACACACACACCCTATCCTGGTCGGTGGCAGTCACACTTAGAACTATAGCCTTCAAGCAACATCTCTGAGTTCTTGGAACTTCTGAGGTTATTTTAGGTGACTATAGCTCTCCAGCAGTTTGTAATCTATACCCAGGTGGTTCACTTTATAACTGAACCTGAAATGGTGGATAAAGGAAAAAATGTTTTGGCATCAGTCAAATATTTCCCTGGTGGCTCAGATGGTAAAGAATCCACTTACAACGTGAGAGACCTGGCTTCAATCCCTGGTTTGGGAAGATCCCCTGGAGGAGGGCACAGCAACCCACCCCAGCATTCTTGCCTGGAGAATCCCCATGGACAGAGAAGCCTGGCAGGCTACAGTCCATGGGCTCACAAAGAATCAGACATGACTGAGTGAATAAACACAGCACGACAGCACAGCATATATATTTCATGAAAGTATTTTATTTTGTCCTGAACTATGGCCAGTTGGCTTCGCTAGTAGCTCAGACAGTAAAGCGTCTGCCTGACGTGCAGGAGACCTGAAATAGATCCCTGGGTTGGAAAGATCCCCCGGAGAAGGAAATGGCAACCCACCCCAGTACTCTTACCTGGAAAATCCCATGGACAGAGAAGCCTGGTAGCCTACAGTCCATGGGGTCTCAAAGAGTTGGAAATGACTGAGAGACTTTACTCACGTTATGGCCAGTTGACTCTGTTCTCTATTTTTTGAATCCAGAAAAATCACAAAGTAAAATTGTTCCCTGGACCAGATACAGGCTCTCATCATGCCAAGCTACTACAAACACAAAAACAAATAGATATTAATGAGCAAAAATTTTTAAGGAAATACCACTATATAAGGTCAACAAGGAGCTATAAAGTAATGTAGTATTTCTTAAACTTACTTCATGCTGTGCCTCTGCCAAGAGCTTGAATTGTGCCTGGTTCCAAGCACTAAGTATATTTCACTATTATCTATCTTTGCCTTGGGGTTTTTAAGTGATTTGCAGGCTGAAAGATGTTGGGGATGACTGCTTTTGATTCTTTCATAGTACTGCAGTCAGAGTGGGAACTGAGAAACTGCAGGCCAGCTGCCTCAAGAAGTGCATCTTTCTACTCTGTGGTCTTTTCTGAAGACTAATTACTGTTTTAGATATCCCTAGGCTTTTTCTCTGCATCTTATGTGAGCAAAACCTATTAAATGTCATGCTTCAGGATTTCTGTTCCACTTGTGAACTTTGCCATTAAACCAAGTCTTTTCTTTACCTGCTTTTGTCCTAGTCCCTTCCTCCTTCCAGTTAAAGAGCTCACTTAAAAGTAAATTCTACAATGAACAGTAAAAAGATTTAAAAAGGACTGTTCTTTACCTTGGTATAGCAATAAAATAGGTAAAATTTCTACTCATTTCACATTCTTTATTTGCCATCTCTTCTTGCTGATTTTCCCATATTCAAGTCCAATGTTTTCAACTCTTTCATTGTAATATCACTGCAAAAGGAATACCAAGTAGCAAACTGAAAGCAACACGGATGCCTAAACATTGACTCTAATTTCTTTCAGTTGCCTTTTTAATTTATTTTGTTACGTTTTTTCTCTGTTAATTACATATTTAATAATATATTATATTAATTAAAAAATTAATGAACTATTCCAAATCCTGAAAGATGATGCTGTGAAAGTGCTGCACTCAGTATGCCAGCAAATTTGGAAAACTCAGCAGTGGCCACAAGACTGGAAAAGGTCAGTTTTCATTCCAATCCCAAAGAAAGGCACTGCCAAAGAATGCTCAAACTACCACACAATTGCACTCATCTCACACGCTAGTAAAGTAATGCTCAAAATTCTCCAAGCCAGGCTTCAGCAATATGTGAACCTTGAACTTCCTGATGTTCAAGCTGGTTTTAGAAAAGGCAGAGGAACCACAGATCAAATTGCCAACATCTGCTGGATCATAGAAAAAGCAAGAGAGTTCCAGAAAAACATCCGTTTCTGCTTTATTGACTATGCCAAAGCCTTTGACTGTGTGGATCACAACAAACTGTGGAAAATTCTGAAAGAGATGGGAATACCAGACCACCTGATCTGCCTCTTGAGAAATTTGTATGCATGTCAGAAAGCAACAGTTAGAACTGGACATGGAACAACAGACTGATTCCAAATAGGAAAAGGAGTTCATCAAGGCTGTATATTGTCACCCTGCTTATTGAACTTATATGCAGAGTACATCATGAGAAACGCTGGACTGGAAGAAACACAAGCTGGAATCAAGATTGCCAGGAGAAATATCAATAACCTCAGATATGCAGATGACACCACCCTTATGGCAGAAAGTGAAGAGGAACTAAAAAACCTCTTGATGAAAGTGAAAGTGGAGAGTGAAAAAGTTGGCTTAAAGCTCAACATTCAGAAAACAAAGATCATGGCATCCAGTCCCATCACTTCATGGGAAATAGATGGGGAAACAGTGGAAACAGTGTCAGCCTTTATTTTTCTGGGCTCCAAAATCACTACAGATGGTGACTGCAGCCATGATATTAAAAGACGCTTACTCCTTGGCAGGAAAGTTATGACCAACCTAGATAGCATATTCAAAAGCAGAGACATTACTTTGCCAACAAAGGTTCGTCTAGTCAAGGCTATGGTTTTTCCTGTGGTCATGTATGGATGTGAGAGTTGGACTGTGAAGAAGGCTGAGCTCCGAAGAATTGATGGTTTTGAACTGTGGTGTTGGAGAAGACTCTTGAGAGTCCCTTGGACTGCAAGGAGATCCAACCAGTCCATTCTGAAGGAGATCAGCCCTGGGATTTCTTTGGAAGGAATGATGCTAAAGCTGAAACTCCAGTACTTTGGCCACTTCATGCGAAGAGTTGACTCATTGGAAAAGACTCTGATGCTCGGAGGGATTGGGGGCAGGAGGAGAAGGGGACAACAGAGGATGAGATGGCTGGATAGCATCGCTGACTCGATGGACATGAGTCTCAGTGAACTCCGGGAGTTGTTGATGTACAGGGAGGCCTGGCGTGCTGTGATTCATGGGGTCGCAAAGGGTCGGACATGACTGAGCGACTGATCTGATCTGATCTGAATGCTATATATGAACTTTATACATGATATAAAACATTAATATCAGAAACAGTAACCCTTAAGACCAAGAGCACCCAAAGAAATAAGATGTCCATAGTGATATAATAATGAAAAAAAGGTCATTCATATCAAAACCATAAAAATTGTAAATGTGTGCATACACTCGTAAGAGTTTCAAGACACATGAAGTAAAAATGGATAGAATTAAAAACAGAAGTAGATAAGGCTACATAGCCAGCAGTTTTCATGCCTTTTTCTCACCAACTGATAGAACCAATTTTAAATCAGCAAAGATGTAGAAGTTCTGTACAACACTATCAACCATCTTAATCTAACTGACTTTTATAAAGCATTACAACCTACAACTACAGAATACATTTCCTTTTCAAGTGTGCATAATACCTTCAACAATATACAAAATTTTCTGGGACAAAAACAAGTGTGTCAATAAACTTAAAAGAACCAAAATTGTATAGCATTGTTCTCTGACCAAAATAGAATCAAATTGGGAATAAAAAAACATCTAGAAAAAAATATAATTTAAAAGGAAAACAATATAACTTTAATATTAATATTTATTTAATTAATATTAAGACTTAAAGATAGAGCTAGAGTAGTACTTGTAAAGAAATGTAGTTTTTAATGCTTATAATAGAAAAGAAATAAAAGGTGTAAAAATCAGTGACCTTAAAAAGCTGGAAGAAGAAGTGCAAAGAAAACCCAAAGTAAGCAGAAAGCAATGAACCAGGAAACAGGCAAACAATAGAGAAAATTAGCATAGCCAAGACTTTATTCTTTGATAACATCAACAAAATTAATACTCCCCCACCTCATGTAATTAGGAATAAAAAAAGAATGCAAATCATGATTATGCATGATTGGGGATCTCAAAGATTTCCATCATAACTAACAAGATAACTTTGCTAATATAAAGTACCCATGTTATTTGAACTTGTCCATCATATTTTCACATTCATTTTTCAATAAGAAGCATTCTGGATGTAACTTGCAGTAAAAAGTTTCCTTAAAGCCTCAAATTTTTGAAATTCTGTCAGTAAGTTGAAATATAATAATATTTATGTTTGGATGAGAGAACTGTTCCAATAATTAATCGGCTATGAAAGCTGTTAATTTTACATGCAAAACAATAGTTAAATTGTGAAAAAGATTGGCAGTTAATGCAAATATGGAATTAGCTAGCTAGACAGCTTTAAAGATTATTATATTCTTTTGAACCTAAAAATATGTATAATAATTTAAGTAATGCAAAGCAGAAAAATGAAACTTATACTACATTTAATCCTAGTATTTATAAACTTTGTTTATAAATACTTTTTATAATATGATAGTACTTTTAACATAAATAACATAAAACTGAATTTGATATTTAGTTTAATTCAGTTTATAATCTAAGAACTTCAAATAAAAGTCTTATTAAAAATTTGTATATATCTGTTTGGGGAGTGGGTAATTTCCTCGGTTCTGTCTCGTTGCAGCAAAAATTTAAAGTGATGGACAGACCAGTGTTACAACTCAGTTTTATTGGCAAGCAAAGGAAAATACCTCAAGGTGTGAAGGCAGCCAACCCAAAAGACGCAAAAAGAAGAGAAGCCCCCAGCTCAATTTTGGCTCCTCTTTTTATGTTTTTTTCTCCTCCAAGTGGGCCTGTCCTATTAAGTTGGGCTAGCCAGTAGGGCTGTTTGTTTTACTTAAGGCCCTCACTCCAGTCCTCAGATGTTCCTTTATTCTATTTTCGTGGGCTTTTCCCTTCTTTGTCTTTTAACCACAGCCATTTTGGACTCCTTTTTCCTATTCTAACTACCTAACATATCTTTCAAGGAAAATTCAAAGTGGATTATCTGCTTGTCCCCTCAAATTTTTCTTGAAGGAAAAAATCCTCTACAATCATGCATAGGTGTAAGAATAAATTCCTTAAATTGTGCATAATAAAGAATATAAGACATGAGAATATAGGAAAAATTAAGACACTTCAAATATTCTCATTAGTTAAACTTCAAAATTCAGACTTAACCATAATGCTCTTTCAAAAAGGCATTCTTGAAATTTTGAGTATTGGAAATCTTGTTCAACTTTTTACAAAAGCTTTTAGAAAATTGTTTTGGATTGTCATTCATTTTTGTGGCTCAGCTGGTAAAGAATCCACCTGCAATGCGGGAGACCTGGATTCAATCCCTGGGTTGGGAAGATCCCCTGGAGAAGGGAAAGGCTACCCTACCCACTCCAGTATTCTGGCCTGGAGAATTCCATGGACTGTATAGTCCATGGGGTCGCAAAGAGTCGGACACGACTGTGCAACTTTCACTTCACTCATTATTTTCAGTAGACAAACTTAAAAATGTGTGTGACATGCTAAAGTTATAAATTCTCCTAGAAATACTATGTTACTTGCCAGTAGGAGCTGGATCAGGGTAGCTCCCATCATTCCACAAACTACCTGCCTATAAAACTCATAGTGTAGGACTTTGCCTGTGGTCCAATGGTTAAGAATCCACCTACAAATGCAGGGTACATAGGTTTGATCCCTAGTCTGGGAAGATTTCACATGCCACAGAGCAACTAAGCATTGAGCCACAGCTTCAGAGCCTTCGTGCCACAACAACTAAGGTCCCCACACCTAAAACCTGTGCTGTAACAAGAGAAGCCACTGCAATGAGAAGCCCACTTACTACAATTAGAGAAGAGCCCCCACTCACAGAAACTAGAGGAAGCCTGGGCATAGCAACAAAGACTTAGTGCAGCCAAATATAAACAAATAAAAATTTAAAAAAACAGCATATCATATATGAAACGAGTCGCCAGTCCAGGTTCGATGCACGATACTGGATGCTTGGGGCTGGTGCACTGGGACGATCCAGAGGGATGGTATGGGGAGGGAGGAGGGTTCAGGATGGGGAACACGTCTTTGCCTGTGGCGGATTCATTCCAATGTATGGCAGAACCAATACAACATTGTAAAGTTTAAAAAATTAAAAAAAAAAAAAAACCAGCATAGAAAAGGCAGTAGAAACAGTGAGAAGTAGAGAAAGAGGAAGAGGAAAAGGATGGAAGAGGAGAAGAAGGAAGAGGAGAGTAGAGAGGAGAAAAGATCTAAGGACAAGGGCCTCCTACCAAATGCCCTCTTCTCTGAAGGTATGAATCTTTTAAAAGGACAGAGACCGGCCAGGGGTGTCACAATATTTGATGTCTTCTGCCATGGAAGGAAACACCAGGTATGGAAAAGAAGTTTTCCTCTCAAATGGTCCTTAGGCCTTCTTTGTGCCAGGGCTTGACTTACACTCTACATCTTCTCCAGATGCAGAGGATTTGGAGAAGAATCACATGAGGTCCCTGCTCAGAAGGAATGCACAAGGTAGTAAAGAAGGCAGACCTCTCAACAGCCATCTGCACCCTCTAGCTTGACTTCTTCACTTCCTACTCCATCCTCCACTCACTGCAAAGTGGTTCTGCCCCAACCACATCATTAAAATAACTCTCAAGGATATGTACTAGGCAAATCTAATAATATATTTCATCTGTCCTCTTGGTCCTCCTCTCCTACTCTCTGAATTCACATATTCCTGAGTTTTCTCCTATTTCTTAGGCCATTCCTTGCTCATAAACTATAATTGAAAGTGAGTCCCTTAGTTGTGTCTGACTCTTTGAAACCATAGCCTACCAGGCTTCTCCATCCATGGAATTTTCCATGGATGTACTGGAAAGTACATTTTCCATGGAAGTACTAGAGTGGGTTGCCATTTTCTTCTCCAGGGGATCTTCCTGACCCAGGGATCAAACCCAGGTCTCCCACATTGCAGGCAGAAGCGTTACCATCTGAGCCACCAGAGAAGCTCATATACTATATTGAATAGTATATTCGCTGCTTTCTCACGCTGTGTTGGTGATTCCCAGGGTTCTCACCTTCTCTCTTGCTAGGTGGTATCATCAGCTCATAACTTTCACCACATTATTTCCATACATAACCCATATGAGACCACAAATGGAGGGATAATGTAAATTATTGTATTGGATTCCTAAATTGAACATTTATTGACACCTCAGTTCAGTTCAGTTCAGTCACTCAGTCATGCCTGACTCTCTTCGACCCCGTGGACTGCAGTACTCCAGGCCTCCCTGTCCATCACCAACTCCTGGAGCCTACCCAAACTTATGTCCATTGAGTCGATGATGCCATCCAACCATCTCATCCTCTGTCATCCCCTTCTCCTCCTGCCCTCAATCTTTCCCAGCATTAGAATCTTTTCAAATTGACACCTCAAGATATGTGAACTCATTCAGATGTCACTTATACTTGTCCAGACATTAGACATTCTTATTTGTTTTCAAACATCACACAGATTTTAGTCAATATTGACCTAGGTATTGAAATTTTAAAAATTAGACTCCTGTCACCTATGTGAATATAGATGACCTCAGTAAGAGTTCTTATTTTGTTTTTATTTGTTAATTCATTCATTAATTAACAACAAATTAATTCTTTTGGCAACAGCCCTTTAATCAATTTTGGAAACATCTCCTGACTTGGCCAGTACTGGGGAAGGGATGTGTTCATTTCTTTTTTCTCTGCAGCCATTCACAGGTGGGCAAGGTCAGAATGTCTCCCTGTGAACCTAATAAAGGCACTTTAACATTCAGGCAGAGGGGCAGGGTTCCTTGCTGCAGGCCATTATGTATACTTACAGCTGTAGATAGCATCCTTTTAGTGATTATAGTCACAAAAGCAATGAAAAGCAAAGATTAAAGTAAAAAAAACAGATCCAACATGGAGTCAGATTCTGTTCTTTCCTATTACAGAAGGAAATTAGAAAGCAACTAAAGAATCAAAGAAATATGTAAGGATATCATGTGGTATTCCCTCTGTTTAAATGATAAGTAGACTTACAGGGTTCTAAAATGCTCTCAGTTCATTATTATTGTGCATGCGTGCTGAGTCACTTCAGTCATGTCTGACACTGTGCAACCCATGAACTGCAGCCCACCAAGGTTCCTCTGTCCATGGGATTCTCCAGGCAAGAAAACTGAAGTGGGTTGCTGTGTTCTCCAGGGCATCTTCCTGACCCAGGGATTGAACCTGCGTCATTTAGGTCTATCCTACCTGGGCAGGTGGGTTTTTTACTACTGGCGCCACCTAGGAAGCCTCATTATTACTGCAATGAGTGTAATTTTTCTAATTACTGCCCTGTAACTTTAAGATTGCACATTTTGCTACATTTGACCTTTGCTGGACTGTCAATGATTTTTTGAAGCTATTCAGAAAAATAAACTTTTCAAATATTTAAGTTATTCATCTATTCAAATGATTAGGATGGAATAGATATGAATCTTTAAAATAGATTCAAAAATTTCAAAGAGTAAATGACCTTTTCTCATCTTCAATAAGCATGTGAATAATGTTAGACAAGTTACAATGGCTTTAGGACTAATATATGTGGTTTTAGTCAGAACTTCAAAGAAGATCTCAAAGTAGAAGTTTGATTTTTTTTTTATTTTACTTTAGTTACTTTTCCTTAGAAAACAAGTGTGAAAGATATAAGCAGAATAGATTATTGAAACTTCCAAAATGACCCTCCTATTTAAAAAAGGTAATTGAGTTTAAAAAGGAAAAGTTATTAAATCACATGAGATGATGTTGACAGCATCATATGTTTCATCAGCACACTTCTTATTCATATGCACACATATATTGCAGAGTTAGACTAAAATTCCTCTCAGTGCACATTTTATTGGTACACCAAATGGTGAAGGACAGGTCATTATGTTGTGAAGTTTGAAAATTTTCTCTTTACAGAGGGCCCTTTTCCGAGCCCTATTAAACTTAGATACCAATCTACCTTGCCTTTACCTTTCAGTGACCTTGATCTGACCTGCCTGCATCTCACTTTATAAAACAGGGAAGTCTTTCTTATTAATGGCTTACATTTGCTGATATGAAATCAGCTGCTTTTTATTTCAAAAGAGAATGTAACTGATATATACATATACATAAATTTGCATTTTATATCAGAATATTTATATTTTTATCCTATTGAGGTAATTTCAGGCTTCAGCAACTACTAAATCTAATTTAATCCTTCTGTGATAAGTATAGGAAGAATGGAGTAAGAAGGGATATCTTTGGAATACATGGACTCCTGGTGCCCTGGAACAAGTAACAAACCTGGCTATTACTGCTAAAAACCCATCATATGATACAAGATGCTATGACTCTCCATTACCAATTTCCTGAGACCTGCAGTCCTCCCTTCCCTTTAGATTATCAGAACTCTCCACCCCTTTCTGGAGAGTTCTGCTCTCCTCTAACCACCCCTTATTGCCGACACATGCATATTTTCTTTTCTGGTCCATTTGACATTATTTTAATTTAGTTAGTCTTTAATTATATTTTCTACCATAATACCCCTATTATGATGACTTGGAACACAGCCCTGTGCCTCTGGTATTTATGGTTCCCATTTAGCTCTGCCTCTCCCAGAGAGTCCCAGTTTCAAATATTCTGCCCTATTGTCCTCATAAATGCACTCACACTTATCAAACCATCTGTCCTGAATTTCAGTTTCTAAAATAATGCTTTGGCACTCTTGGTTGGAATTTGAAATGCCTTTTTCTCATGGAAATAATATTATAAATGCTGGTAAGGTTCCCAGGCAAGCCCCAAAGCTCATTTAACCCATAGTTGAATGTAACACAGATAATATTAATGAATTATTTCTCAATTAATCCACCAGCCTATATGGATTTCAAGGTGGACAGGCGTTAGACAGCATCTCAATATTCTGGGCTCCAGGAGGTGATAGGCTAACAACAAAGGAGGATCAAGTACTCATGAAAAGCAAGTCCTGCTGGAGGAAAAACACATAACTGATGTTTTGTATATGTGAGTTAGACTTTTCAGATTATAAAGAAAAAAGATATATCTGGTTCCACTCAAATAATGAAAGTTCATTATATGGATTGTCAGGGAAGTATGGAAAGAAAGAATGGATCAGAGAGAGAGTCATCAGAGAGCTGAAGTCATAAAAAAATCTGAAGTGAACCTGAGGATAGAACAATCAGCACAGTTGAGTCTCCAGACTGAGCAGCAGCTGCAGAGAGCTGGTTGGCTTTATGCCCTCGGCAGCAGTGCTCTACTTATGGTGACTCAGCTATTCTCTACATTGCCTCTTGAAACTTCTCATCATTACTAGACTCATGCTATTTTGCATTAACAATGCTCAAGTGAAAGAATGTTATTGTTTTAGACAGTCTACATCTAATGCACTGAATTCCCCTTCAGGCCGGCTGTCCACTCAAAACACTACAGCTTTGGGGAATTCCACCAATCCTTAATATAGTCAGTGGTAGTGAGGGTACTAAATTAGGGTGGCCATTTGTCCCAGACAGTCCTGTTGATACCTATTTTCCTGGTATCATTAGTAGGATCCCTTTCATTCTCAAAAGTGTTCTGTTTTTATTACAATTATATTGTTTCTCTATGAAGAATCACATTGAACCAAAGCATGAGATTTGTAGGTCAGAAAATGCCTACAGGATATCAAGTACTGGCATTCACCCCAACATCTGTCTAGTCCAGTAGGCTATTACATCAGCAAGGCCCAATCCATTAAATTGCTAGATTATGGGATTCATTCTTAGCAGTAACATGTAATTCATCAGTTCTACGTGCAAAGATGTCAGTTAATTCAATCAATGTATTTTTACGGGACACCTCCATGTCCCAGACACTATTCTAGGTACTGTAGATCAATCAGTAAACAAACATAAAAAAGCCCCTGCTCTTGTTGTGTTCACATTGTGGTTACATCGTTTCTTAATTGTAGACAATATTCATTGAATACTTCTAATGCTGAGCACTCATCTTCATATTAAATATGTCCTCAAAACAACTCCATGGAGTAGGTCCTATTTATAGGCAATGATGTCATTGCCATCATTATCATCATCATCAAGGATTGAACCATAGAGAATTCTTTTAAATTTTTAAACCTTTTATTTTGTATTGGAGTATAGCCCAGTAACAATGTTGTGATAGCTTCAGGTGAACAGCAAAGGGACTCAGCCATACATATGCATGTATCCATTATCCCCCAAACTCCCCTACTATCCAGGCTGCCACGTAACACTAAGCAGTTCCCTGCTCAAAGGTATATAGTTGGACCTTGTCAGCTATCCATTTTAAACATAGCAGTGTGTACATGTTGATCTAAAACTCTCTTAACTATCCATTCCCCTCATTTTTCTCCCCTGCAACCATAATTTTGTCCACAGAGAATTTTAGAAACATGTCAAGAAGAGATGGCTAATGAGCAGTAGACTGAGGATTTGAACCCAGAAGGTCTACTTCTGAGTCTTTGTCATGACTACTATATTATTCCACTTACCTCTTTGCAGGAAGTGCAGTCTCCCTCTTGAGAATTTCCAGGAATTGAAGAAGAATCCCAGGGTTTTAAAAGTCCACGAGAAACCATTTCTACTCAAAACATATATATAAAAAATTGAACTGAAATATGAACAAGCTACCATTATCCTTGCCTTCTCCTGTCAATTTTTTAGCACTGTCATGACACAATTTAACAGACTTTTGTCCATTTTTTTGGAGAATCCCTTGAGAACCATTTGCCCACTGGTATCATGTGCTCAAAGTTTACATTCTCTTAGATCACAAGCACTCGGTTAGCCACTGTTTCCCAAGACAATACTCCAAGTCTAGAGCATTTCCAGACTTGCCTACACTTTGCTAAATCTGTTCTCCAGCCTGTGGATAGCTCTTATCTTCCAGAGTTCACCAGCCTAAATGTCACTTTTTCTGAAAAAAGTTTATATATATATATACAGTCCTTCCTTCTTCAGTTTAATTGTCAGTTGTCTACAAGAAGATCATCTCCCCAAAACTGGAGAACTTTATGCCAGGGATAAAAGATAAATATTTGAAAATTAAGCAATGCAACTCACCTTATTGGCAGAATTAAAGAGAAAAAGTTCATGATCCCTTCAATACTTACAGAAAAAGCTAACTGATAAAATTCAGCAAGCACAATAAAAATCTCAGCAAATTAGGAACAGAAAGGAACTGTCTCAATTTGATAAAGGATGTCTATGCAGAACTTTTAGCTAAGTTCTGTAATGATAAGTCAATGAATTTGTTTGCCCTAGGTCAGGAAAACATTAAGAGTGTCTGCTTTCACCTTTTCTTTTTAACATTGTAATGGAGGTCTTAGCAATGCAAGAAGGCAAGAAAAAGAAATATGCCTAATGATTTTATAAAGTAAAACTGCCCTTATTCCAAGACAATATGATTGTTTATGTAGAAAGTCCTAATAAATCTATAAAATTACTGCAATTAATTTTAAATTTAACATGACCGTGGGATACCAGGTCAGTATAAAAATATAATAGCAAGTCAGTAAAAAAATTAAATTATATGTCTATAAACTGGCAATCAAAATTAGGAAGTAAATTTACAAAATAATGCTTAAAATGGCAACAAAATCCCAAAATATTTAGGAATTTTTATGAATGTGCAAGAGCTCTACAATAAATACTATTTTGAAAATATAGGGAAATTAAATAAGGCTTAAATAAATGAAAAGAAAAACTATGTTAATGGATTGGAAGACTTAATATTGTTAAAATATCAATTATTTCTGTACTACCAGAGGCAGTTAGGAAGGGTTGGTTGTTAAAGAAGGCTTGGAGGATTCAAAATAACAAAGCTTACAAATATAAAGTTTATTGCAGGAGAAGAATATAATATAACATCCATCTTCAGGGGCTGTCAGCCATTTTAAACATTCTAGAGTCCACCTGCAAACTCAAATTGCCCTCCTCTGTAAGATTCACAGGGAAACACATTTTCTGTCTTGGACCAGAAACTACCAAAATGTTCAGAGAGCACTTTAGAACCAGGGATTCTGAAATGGAATCTCAACTGTGATTTCTTATACTCTGTTGGTCACATTGCCAATTGTGCAATGTAACCAGTCTTAACAGTGGATTTTTCCTTCCCCAGGGTCTCACTGAGATGAGATGCAAGTGATCGAGTCCACTGTTATCGATAAATAATGCTGAAAAGATGGTACATACCACTCTGAAATTCCTTGGGCTTATGACTACAAAGCAAAACTATTCATCAGTACAGTTCATGCTACAGCCAGAGGTCAGTACAGTGTAGGTACTTTCGCAGAACACCTCAGGCCAAATCCAGAATCCTGAAATTAACTTTCATGGAGAAATCTTTCAGTAGAATCAACACCATCTCTACCAAAATCCTAGCAGACATTCTTTTTCAAATTAAGACACATTCAAAAATATATACAGATACTCAGACAACCTAAAATAAAGCAGTACTGAAAAAGAATGAATTTAGAGAACTCACATTGCCTGATTTCAAGACTTACTCTAAGTAGAATAATTGGCAGTATGGAGTTAACATAGGTAGCGATGTTTAGGTCAATGAATTAGGATGGAATCCAGAAATAGGCTCTCACACATACATAACTGACTCTTAACAAAGATACCAAGGTAATTAACACTTCTCCCTATTTCTCCCACTAAGAACAGCTAAAAATATTGAAATGAAACATGAGAACCTAGGGGATAATGCATTGGTGAGTTTTCTGGGCTTTATTTTATCTAACATATTCTACACTGCACATTTAGGGAAGCCCACAAACTTGGAAACAACAACAGCAGACAACAAACATGTCCTAAGAAGTCTGCTGTCTCTAAGCAAAGGACTCTAAAAGAGTAGCCTCTGTAATGGAACTACTGATTTGATTGATAGCTATTTTCTCTCTGCTTTCAGATTGGGTAATCTTTCTATCCTTACCTGATGGTAATGAGATAATCATACATCACACTTCAACACATTGGGATGGTGTCAGAGAAGGCTGAGTGCTGGGACTTTAAATGAAAATAATGAGCAACACCTCAGGGACTCAAATGATTATAAAAGTCTCTAATAATCACATTATCAAATCCCACAAGGAAAGGTAAAGAGGATAGGATTGAAAAGTATCAGAGGAAATGATGGCTGAAAGTTCCCTGAATTTGCCTTCTCTTCTCCTCAATGTTTTATGGTTGAAGCAAAAATTATGACATTGAAAAGAGAATGAATTTGAAGTGGTCGGAACAGTTGGGCCAATAAAGCTTCCCTAATTTAAAAAAAAAAAAAATGACGTCTCATACCTAGTGAGAGTACTGTAGCCTGGAACCAGATTGCCTGGGTTCAAGTTTCACCTCTATACCATTATCTATGTGGTGGTAGGGAAGTTACTTAATTTTTCTATGCCTCTTTCTTTGTCTGTAAAATGAGAAAAATAGCAGGAGTTATTTACCTCAAGGATGGTTATGAAGATCAAATACAGTAATGCATGTAAGATATTCACTGCCACATGGTGACTGCCTGATTCATATGAATTACCATTTATTATTATTATTATTATTATTATCACAGACTTTTACCTAAGCCTATACATATTTTTTATATACTGTGTGTATAGTGTATGCTGCTGCTGCTGCTACTAAATCACTTCAGTCGTGTCCGACTCTGTGCGATCCCATAGACGGCAGCCCACCAGGCTCCCCGTCCCTGGGATTCTCCAGGCAAGAACGCTGGAGTGGGTTGCCATGTCCTTCTCCAATGCATGAAAGTGAAAAGTGAAAGTGAAAGTGAAGTCGCTCAGTCATGTCTGACTCTTAGCGACCCCATGGACTGCAGCCTACCGGCTCCTCTGCCCATGGGATTTTCCAGGCAAGAGTACTGGCTGGGTTGCCATTGCCTTCTCTGGTATATAGTGTATAAACATATACTATATAGAAATATATATACTATAAATATATAAATATTTTAAGTAATTAAGAAGTTGGGGGAAGAAAGATTTCAACTAACTGACTTAACATGATAAATTGTTGTGTTAAGATATTGAAACTGAGGGTAACATTTTTCTCTTTTTGATATTCTGATTTTAATGCAATTATACATTTACTAAAAATGAATTTATAATAATTTTCTTTAAAAATAAATCTCAGCTCATACCTCAATCCATAAAAAAATTAAAAACTGAACACATGAAGTTTCTGAGAAAAAATAATATATTTATGCCCTTCAAGGAGGCAAAAATTTCTTAGACATAAAAAAATATGATACTGCAAAAAATACTAACCATAAAAAGAAAGTAAATTGGATTTCATCAAACTTAAAAACTTCTGCTTTTCAAGAAATATCGTTATGGAAATGAAAATATAAGCCACACAATGGGAGACGATAATTGCAGAACTTATACTTTAAGTTTTTTTTTTTCCAGTACTCTTGCCTGGAAAATCCCATGGACGGAGGAGCCTGGTTGGCTGCAGTCCATGGGGTCGCTGGGAGTTGGACACAACTGAGTGACTTCACTTTCACATTTCACTTTCATGCATTGGAGAAGGAAATGGCAACCCGCTCCAATGTTCTTGCCTGGAGAACCCCAGGGACTGGGGAGCCTGGTAGGCTACCGTCTATGGGGTCACACAGAGTCGGACACGACTGAAGTGACTTAGCATAGCATAGCATAGCATACTTTATCATATACTTGGGACTTCCCTGGTGGCTCATGTGGTGAAGAATCTGTCTGCAACACAGGAGACCTGGGTTCAATCCCTGGGCTGGGAAGATTCCCCTGGAGGAGAGCATGGCAACTCACTCCAGTATTTTTGCCTGGAGAATCCCCATGACAGAGGAGCCTGGCGGGCTGCAGTCTATGGGGTCACAAAGAGTCAAACATGACTGAGTGATTAAGCATGCATCCAAGCATTATATTGTACAATTAAAATGTGCATTTTTATTTCATATATATTACACTCAATAAACATTTCTAAAAGTAATAATATTTTGTATAAGTATGTAATATAATGAATATGTTTATGATACAGTGTTGTATCAAATCAGTAGAAAATACTGAAAAGTACAGAAACTATGCTTACAAATGTCCATGAAAAAGAGAACTCACAAGAAAAAATATATTAAAACATTAATAATGATTGCTTTATCTACCTGTTACAAATAGCATAATTACTGTGCCTGGCAATTCATACACACATTCAGTACCTTCCATTTTTATGACTGATTGTTGCTGACTCTGGCCCCCTTCTGTTTGCTCCCAGACCCTGGCCCCTCCCAGTAACCACAGGAGACTTAGAGATTAAAAAATATATATGAAGACTTGAAAAAGAAAGAGATTATACAAATAATTCAATGGCTTGAATTTAAGTTACTCAACCTAATTCAGTAGATTTTTCTCAAACTGCCTCCCCCAAATGCAACATTATATAGTCCTGCTGCTGCTGCTGCTAAGTTGCTTCAGTCGTGTCCGACTCTGGGTGACCCCATAGACGGCAGCCCATTAGGCTCCCCCATCCCTGGGATTCTCCAGGCAAGAACACTGGAGTGGGTTGCCATGTCCTTCTCCAATGCATGAAAGTGAAAAGTGAAAGTGAAGTCGCTCAGTCGTGTCCGACTCTTAGCGACCCCATGGACTGCAGCCTACCAGGCTCCTCCATCCATGGGATTTTCCAGGCAAGAGTACTGGAGTGGGGTGCCATTGCCTTCTCCAGACCACAATAACTTCATGTTAGAGCACACACCAAAGGCTTCCCAATGGCTTGGTAGGTAAAGAACCTGCCTGCAATGCAGGAGACACCAGAAGACAAGGGTTCAATCTCTGGGTCAGGAAGATCCCCTGGAGGAGGAAATGGCAACCCATTCCAGTGTCTTTGCCTGGAAAATCCCATGGACAGAGGAGGCTGGTGGGCTACAGTCCACAGAGAAACAGAGTTGGACATGACTGAAGTGACTGAGTATGCATGCATGCAGAACGCGCACAGGTTTTACTCCTCAGATGTGCTACCACAGTGGCAATTCTAATACGAGATTTATTTTTATCATCTTGTTAATAATCTGCACTTTTTGTTGTTAAAAACTTGGCTATTCACTTTACTTTCTATTTCCAACTCCAAGCTTTCTTTGTATGGAAATATCTCCAACAATCCTGAGACACGACTCATCTACACTGCAACTGAAAGCTTCATAGTAAACAGAACATACACTAAAGTAAATTAACTTATTCTAGAATTTTGCAAATGGAGAATTCATAGTTGGAGAGAAATTAAAGATACATGCTGACTCTTAATATTCAACGAGTATTAATTAAGTTCATGATATGATTGATGGGGCATAAAATGTACAATATAGCTCAGGCTTCAAGAAATCTACAATATGGCAAAGAAGACATGCATGTAAAGAGGTGATTCATAGTTTTTGCTAGTATTTCCTGAGTTGATGTCTTGCCTTTATTGTGTTATACATTATCTGTATTGTTTAATTCTCAAAGCAATTGAGGGGTTCTTACCATCAACATTCCCACTTTTAAAGATGAGTAAACTGATATTCAGAGGTTCAATAATTTATTCATGATCACATAGCTAGTAGCTGGAAAATCCGGAATTAAAACTCCAATAATCCAACTCTCTACAGATTCTGTGGTGGTGCTCAATCGTGTCCAACAGTGTGTTCCTCTGTCCATGGGATTCTTCAGGCAATAATACTAGAGTGGGTTGCCATTTCCAGCTCCAGGGGATATTTCAGACCCAGGGATGGAACCCGTGTCTCTTATGTCTCCTGCATTGGCAGATGGGTTCTTTACCATTAAAGTCACTTTCAAAGGCTCTAGTATAAACCCCTACACTGTTACATGTGACCTAATGCCAGGTTTTCTTAATCTTTTAAATCTTCTAAAATTAATTTTTTAATTTAATTAAACTTTTAAAAAGTTTTCTATCCTTAACACACAGTGTCTAGAATATAATAAATTATGAGTAAATGCTTTGTGATGTGCATTAAGCTTTTTATTAATAAGTCAAAATAAAAATATAGCCTACTATATTTAGTAGGCTATATGCCATCTTTATATTAATATATAATATTTAATTTAATCCTCAGAGTACCCTATGATATTGATATTATTATTATTACTATACCATTAATGCAGTTGAGAAACTGGCCATGTTAGAAAATGCATCCAGGACCACTCAACTAGGAAGAGATGCAGCTGATATTTGCATACAGTCTGAATCAAGACTCAGGTATTTCCTTTCCACCACATTAATATTTTCTGAGACATTAGAAAACTGATTAAGTATTTATATGCCAAAGAAGAACTCATTTATATGATGTCGTCTGGACTTGAGCCAGGACTAACAGCATAAAGTGTCCCTGTGTCTGATTTGTGTGAAGTTGCTTGCACCTGATAGATCTTCTTCAGTGCTAACACTGCCCTGGAGGAACTCTTCCAGGAATTGCCAGAAATGTTTCTTCTGCAACGTCTCATTTTATCCTCACCTGACCTGAAAGATGCCAGGCAGTTCACTTCTGGCTGCACTCTCAAGTTCCCTGCCTCAGCTGAATTTTCCTATTCTGAAAATAAAGCTGCTGCTAATGTCTTATCAGAAGTTGAGAGACAAATTTCACTGTGCCTCCCCCCAAAGCAAAGTCTAAGTGGAACAATTCTTCCCGTAACTAAGGTATTTTCACCTAAGTGGGAAATTAAAGCATGTGTCTTCTCAGCTAATTTTCTTAGCCCTAATTTATAAGCTATTCATTAAAAACTAGCCAGAAACTATATTCATTTTAACTCTCTGAAGCCTTTTCCTCCTTTCAAATTAGAAAAAATCATTACCTTAAACTAATGATCGTCTTTTATCCAGCAGTGTGAGTGGGAGATAGCTAGTCCTCTGATGTTTACTGCGAGTCTCAGCTGCATAAAGAGAAACAAGGCTGACAGATCCAGGCTCAAAATCTAGTACAATCACTTAATCTTTATATACCGTTAGGTCAAATATCTAATAACACCTTTAAGTCTCACTAAGGTAGTTCAAACAGTAAAGAATCTTTCTGCGATGCGGGAGACCTGGGTTCGATCCTTGGGTTGGGAAGTTTCCCTGGAAGAGGGCATGGAAATCCATTCCAGTATTCTTGGCTGGAGAATCCCATGGATAGAGATCTTGGGAGTCTATAATCCACGGGGTTGCAAAAACTCAGATGTGACTGAGTGACTAAGCACACAGCACAGCACACATGTTCCCCTGCAAAATAAAAATGCTGTTACTTTATTGGGTTTAACACATACACACTGCTGTATATAAAACAGATAGTCAACAAGGACCTACTGTAGAGCACAGGGAATTCTACTCAATACTCTCTAATAACCCACATGGGAAAAGAATCTAAAAAAGAATAGGTATATACACACACACACACACACACATATATATATACATATATATTTATGTATAACTAAATAATTTCACTTTACAACTGAAAGTAACAAAATGTAAATCAACTATTCTCCAGTATAAAATAAAAATTAAATTAAAAAAAGGAAATGATAGTACTTAATACCTCACTGAAGTGGAGTAGGGCTACAACCATAATGCAGGCATGGTACTTAGCACAAGTTCTGGCATAAATGTATATATTCAAAAATATTAGCATCTCTTCCCTATTCATCCTTTTTTTAATGCACAGTTAATGTAAATTTTGTGTTTCTAGTCCAACACTATCACTTACTCCAACCCTAGTTTTCTTTCAGTCAATGTTTTCTGGAAGCCTTTAAACGTTCATTAAACAAATATGGCTTCCTATCAGATCCAAACCAACACTGGTAGCATGGAAATCAAATTAGTGAGTAACATGGAAAAACTAGAGAGAAAGCCAACATGCCGAATGCCAGATTTAAGAACCAAAAAAAGAGTTCCTCAAATCTAATTACAGGCTGAATCTAACTAGAATTTAGCATGGTTAAATAAATCTAGAGCACAAGTCCAAAAATGTAGGAACACACACACAAAACAGTTGAGGATTAATTTTCGGTAAGGTTAGTAAGGAGCAACAATCATGTGTAGGTTTATACACACTAAAAAGAAACATGTTAATAAGGTGCATGGTCTAATTTATCTGCAAAATGAGGAAGTTGTCTAAAATTATTCTATTTTATCTGCATTATTGGATATAAAGTACCAGAATAAATATTACCCTATTTTACCCTGAGCTAATCGAATACATTTAGATGTAGTTTGGGGTATCAGAATGAATGAGATTTTGGCACATTAAAATAAGTGTTAAAAAGAGTTTCTGAGAGGGTAGGAGGATTAAATTCAAGAGAATATGAGCTGTGGTTGAAGTCCCAGAGGGGAGCAAAGGCTTGTAGGGTCAACATAATAGTTGACCTCATATATTACGTATGCCAGAGAGAAATTAGATTTTTTTTTCCCCTATGTGCCCCAAGGAACAATGTAAAGAACAATGAATATAATTTTCTGGGAGCCGAATCTCATTTCAACATAAGGAAAATTCTTAAGTTGTATCTATTATTAAACTGAGCAGACTATCTTATAAAAAGTTCAAATCACTGGTCATTTTAAAACAAAAGCAGTAGAGTTTTTGCTCATCAGAAAATGACCTCTAGAGTGCTTTCCAACTAAAAGTCTCTTAGAGAATTTCCAGGCTGTCCAGTGGTTAGGACTCGAAGCTTTCTTAGCAGGGGGCATGGGTTCAATCCCTAGTCAGGGGACTAGTACCCTGCAAGTTGCTGCAGGGGTGCGGCCAAATAAAAAGTTTCTTCTTTCAGGATATGGAGTTTTCTCAGCCCCATTGTCCAGGTTATTCTGTAAACCCATATATTCTGGCTCTGGAAGTAAGCCTAGAGTAGGAGGAGAGTGTGATACTGTGTGATAGGTTCTAAACAAGACTCCTCTATACAATATACACTTTGCTTAAAATTATTTTCTGATAGTTTTGGTTAACCCATCACCTAGCAAATGATAATAATAGCCACAATGGTAAACTGTGAAGTAAGCCCAATGCAAATATTCTTTATGGATTATTCCATTCAATCTACAATACAACTCTATTTTTTTGACATACACATATAGTTCTAACTATATTCAATATTACTGTTATACCCATTTTATGAATGAGAAAGCAGCAAAGAAATGTTATTGTTATACCCAATATTTCTTATGCTGCTCCTTGGGGGACATAGAATAAGTCTAATGTCTATTTGGCAGAATATATGAGGCCAATTACACTGTCCCACAATTCAGTACCGTAAGTAATAATAAAAATATCAACACGCACATTCAGGACAGTCAAACTCTGAAGTCCAAGATCTCCATTAATTTTACCTATAACATACAAGGGCACTGAGGGAATAACCAATTTTTTTGTTACTGGAAATTTAAAAACAGAATTTTGACTTTCAAAGAAAAAAATAATTTTCCAACTAGATGTCAGGGCATAGTTTATTCATTGTCTTCCTATAGATTTAATAGCCACTAATAAATCAAATCCTGTACCAATTTGCAGTAGAGGTAATGAATAGATTCAAGGGACTAGATCTAGTTAACAGTGTACCTAAAAAACTATATACAGAGGTTCATAAGACTGTACAAGAGGCAGTGAACAAAACCCTCCCAAAGAAAAGCAAGAAGGCAAAGTGGTTATCTGGCAAGGCTTTACAAATAATGGAAGAACAAAGAGAAGTGAAAACCCAGGGAGAGAGGGGAAGATACATCCAATTAAACACAGCTCCAAAAGAATAGCAAGAAGGACTTCTTCAATAAACAGTGCTTAATAATAGAAGAAAACAACAAAAAAGGAAAGATTAGAGATCTCTTCAAAAAAATTGGAGACATCAAGGGAGCATTCCACACAAAGATGGGCACAATAAAGGATAAAAATGGGAGAGACCTAGTAGATGCTGAAGAGATCAAGATGTGATGAAAAGAATACATGGAAGATCTATATAAAAAAGATCCTAATGAAGTGGATTACTACAATGGTGTGGTTAGTCACCCAGAGCCAGACATTCTGGAGTGTGAAGTCAAGTGGGCCTTAAGAAGCATTGCTGTTAATAAAGCTAGTGGATGTGATGTAATTCCAGCAGAACTATTCAAATCCCTAAAGGATGATGCCATCAAGGTTGTGCATTCATTATGTCAACAAATCTGGAAGACCTATCAGTGGCCAGAGGGGAGAAAAGGCTTGTAGGGGACAATAGTTGACCTGCAAAAGGACTGGAAAAGGTCAGTCTTCATCCCAGTTCCCAAAAAGAGTAGTACCAAACAAAACATTAACCACTGGACAATTGCACTTATCTCCCATGCTAGTAAGGTCATGCTTAAAATCTTGCATGCTAGGCTTCAGCAGTATGCGAACCAAGAAGGCCAAAGGTCCAAGCTGGGTTTAGAAAACAAAGAGGAATTGGAGATCAAATTGCCAACCTTCGCTGGATTATAAAGAAAGCAAGGAAATTTCAGAAAAACATCTATCTCTGTTTTATTGACTACACTAAAGCCTTTGACTATCTGGAGCATGACAAATTGTGGAAGACTCTTAGAGAAATGGGAATACCAGACCATTTTACCTGTCTCCTGAGAAATCTGTACGTGAGTCAAGAAGCAACAGTTAGAACCCTGTATGGAACAACTGATGGGTTCAAGATCAAGAAAGGAGTACAACAGGGCTGTCAGCTGTCACCCTGTTTGTTTAACCTATATGCTGAGCACATGAGAAATGCTGGGCTGGATGAGTTACAAGCTGGAATCAAGATAGATGGGAGAAACATCAACAATCTCAGATATTCAGATGATACCACTCTAAAGGCAGAAAGCAAAAGGGAACTAAAGAGCCTCTTGATGAAGGTGAAGTAGGAGAATGAAAGAGCCAGCTTATGACTAAATATTTAAGAAAACTAAGATCATGGCATCCAGCCCCATTATTTCATTGCAAATAGAAGGGGAAAATGTGGAAGCAGTGACAGATTTCCTCTTCTTGGGCTCCAAAATTACTGCAGACAGTGACTGCAGCCATGAAATCAGAAGATGATTACTTCTTGGCAGGAAAGCAATGACAAACCTAGACAGTGTGTTGAAAAGTAGAGACATTTCTCTGTCGACAAAGGTCCATATACTGAAGGCTATGGTCTTCCCAGTGGTCACATACAGTTGTGAGAACTGGACCATAAAGAAGGCAGAATGCCAAAGAATTGATGCCTTCAAACTGTGGTGCTGGAGTAGACTCATGAGAGTCCCTTGGACAGCAAGAAGATCAAACCAGTCAATCTTAAGGGAGATCAACCCTGAATATTCACTGGAAGGACTGATGCTGAAACTCCAGTATTTTGGTCATCTGATGTGAACAGAAAACTCATTGGAAAAGTCCCCGATGCTGGGAAAGATCGAGGGCAGAAGGAGAAGAGGGCATTAGAGGATGAGATGGTTGGATGGCATCACTGGTTCAATGAACATGAATCAGTTTGCCCACATCTTGGGAAAACTCCAAGAGATGGTGAGGAACAGGGATGCCTGCCATGCTGCAGTCCATGGAGTTGCAGAGAGTCAGACACGACTGGGCAACTGATCAACAACAGCAGCAACAATAAATTTTGGTGGATGGAAAACAATTTTGCATCAAGATTGACTATTATTCATTGAAGACAGTGTCTTAGATTTCCTTATAATGCATACCAAAATTTAAACTACCTGAAGGGAAATTAATAATTTCTAGCCAATAAAATTACACAGAGGTATTCAGTTTTATATACATATATGTACTAAAAAAAAAAAAAACCTTCCAAGGTTATTGCTTCTTGGTACATTTCAGGTTCACATTTACTAAGTATGATTACATGATGAAACGTGCAAGACACTGCCTGTAAAGTGATGACTGAGACACTGTTCTAATATGGAGGAGCTCCCAGAGTCTTTCAGGAGGTGCAGATATATAATGAGAGCATAGTATCAAAATGAAGTTAAGGTAGAGATAAGTCCAGGATGCAATGGGAACACACAGAATGAAAATTGTATTAGAATTCTGTTACAACTAAAGAAAAATTCCAACAAAAAATATTAAAAGTTTGTGGGAGGGTTAATTAGAAGGGTTATATAACACATAGAATCAGAAAAATAAAAGGTACCAAAGCCATAATATGCACTTCAAGGAATGGAAAGAGAACTCGGTAATTGTCTGGACTCATCTCTCTATCTCCTGTCTCTGCTTGCCTTTTACTTTCTTTTTATTAAAAAGACAAATTGCTGACAAAGGTCCCTATAGTCAAAGCCATGTTTTTTCCAGTGGTCATGTACAGATGTAACAGTTGGACCATAAAGAAGGCTGAAAACCAAAGAATTGATGCTTTTGAACTGTGGTGCTAGAGAAGACTTTTGAGAGTCCCTTGAACTGAAAGGAGATGAAATCAGTCAACCCTAAAGGAAATCAACCCTGAATACTCATTGGAAGGATTGATGTTGAAGCTGAAGCTTCAATACTTTGACCACCTCATGCAAAGAGTGATTCATTGGAAAAGCCCCTGATACTGGGCAAGAGAAGAAGGGGGTGACAGAGGATGAGATGATTGGATGGCATCACTGACTCAATGGGCATGAGTTTGAGCAAGCTCTGGGAGATAGTGAAGGACAGGGAAGCCTGGCATGCTGCAGTCCATGTGGTCAGAAAGAATTGAACATGACTTCATGACTGAACAACCACAATAATTAGAAAGAAATACAGTTTTATTTGCATATGACATAATCATGTATATAGAAAATCCTAAGGAATATATTTTTTTAAATCTGCTACGATGAATAGCTCTGTAGCAAGTTTGCAAGATATAAAAGAATTTTTTTATTTTTGTTTTATTTTTTAATATAAAACAATTTTTATATTTTCTTTGTATTGAGTGTACAAAAAGGAATGTGAAATACAAGAATTGATGACCTAACAAATGGTGATGGGGTCTGAAAAGAAATGAAAAACTTGACTGATTGATAAGGACTGCAGTTATTCTTTAATGAATATTAAATATACTTAAGAGTACAATAATGTTTTGATATACATATACACTGTGAAATGATTGCTACAATCATTTATCAACATATCCATCTATTCACAGTTACCATTTGTGTTTGTATATGGTGAGAAGAGTTAGGATCAACTCTTCACAAGTTTCAAGTATACAATACAGTATTAGTAATTATAATCACCATGCTGTATCATTAGAATTTATATATCCTACATAACTGGTCTGGTTTGTTTCCCTTAGCTTAATATCTTAAAGTTTATCTATGTTACTGCAAATGACAAGATTTCCTTCTTTCTCATGGTTGAATAATATTCTGCTGTATGTTTATAACACATTCTCTTTATTTATTCATCCACTGACAGATTACTTAGACTGTTTCCACATCTTGGCTCTTGTGCATAATGTTGCAGTGTACATAGGAGTGAAGATATCTCTTCAACATAATGAGTTCATTTCCATATATACCCAGAAGTTGGATTGCTGGATCATATGGTACTTCTATTTTTAATTTGTTTAGGAAACTCCCTACTGTTTTCCATAATGGCTGTACCAATTTATATTTCCACCAACAGAGCACAAGAGTTCCCTTTTCTCCACATTCTCACTGACAGTTATCTTTTTGTCTTTTTGATAATAGCAATTCCAACAGGTGGCATCTCATTATGGCTTTGATTTGCATTTTCCTGATGATTAGAGATATTGTTTCTTTTCATATAGCTGTTGGCCATTTGTATAGCTTCTTTTGAAGAATATATATTTAGATCATTTGCCCATTTTAAAATCAGATTATTGATTTTCAAGTTATTGGGAAATTCAATGTTTAATATTTACCTACTATTTTGATACTAACTTCTTGTCAGATGTATGGTTTGCAAATACTTTCTCCTATAGGTTGTCTGTTTACTCTGTTTATTGCTTCCTTTGCTGTGCAGCTTTTTCATTTGATGCAATCCCACTTGTTAATTTTTGCTTTTGTTTTCTTGCTTTTGAGATCTTATCCAAGAAATCATCGCCAAAACCAGTGTGAAGGAGATTTTTCCTTATGACTTCTACTACAGATTTTATGGTTTCAGGTCTTATGTTTAAGTCATTAATTAATTTTTTTTTAATTTTTTTTATTGAAGTATAGTTGATTTATAATGTTGTGTTAGTTTCTGGTATATAGCATAATGATTTCTTCTTGCAAAGCAATTTCTTTCTTCTGCTAGTGGAAAAGCAGTTTTCCAAACACCATTTATTGAAGAGACATTCTTTCTCCATTGTTTTTTTTTTTTTAACACTGTGTATTTTTATTTCAGTAAATACTTTGATGTGTGGTCTATCTTTTTTTTTAATTTTACTTGGAAAAGTTTTCAGAAAAGTTAAGAGAATGGCTCAATAAACACCTTTCTGTCCTATACCTTTAATTGGTTCTCACCCAGGGGTGGCCACCTCTTGTGAAGAGTTGACTCATTGGAAAAGACTTTGATGCTGGGAGGGATTGGGGGCAGGAGGAAAAGGGGATGACAGAGGATGAAATGGCTGGATGGCATCACCAACTTGATGGACGTGAGTTTGAGTGAACTCTGGGAGTTGGTGATGGACAGGGAGGCCTGGCGTGCTGCGATTCATGGGGTCACAAAGAGTTGGACACGACTAAGCGACTGAACTGAACTGAACACGGGTGAGTTTGCATACCCCTCACCCCAGGGGACAGATCAGGAGGCAAAGCTTCTACACAACAAAGGAAACTATAAGCAAGGTGAAAAGACAGCCTTCAGGATGGGAGAAAATAATAGCAAATGAAGCAACTGACAAACAACTAATCTCAAAAATATACAAGCAACTCCTACAGCTCAACTCCAGAAAAATAAACAACCCGATCAAAAAATGGACCAAAGAACTAAATAGACATTTCTCCAAAGAAGACATACAGATGGTTAACAAACACATGAAAAGATGCTCATCATCACTCATTATCAGAGAAATGCAAATCAAAACCACTATAGGTACCATTTCACACCAGTCAGAATGGCTGCGATCCAAAAGTCTACAAGCAATACACGCTGGAAAGGGTGTGGAGAAAAGGGAACCCTCTTACACTATTGGTGGGAATGCAAACTAGTACAGCCACTATGGAGAACAGTCTGGAGATTCCTTAAAAAACTGGAAATAGAACTGCCTTATGACCCAGCAATCCCACTGCTGGGCATACACACTGAGGAAACCAGAATTGAAAGAGACACGTGTACCCCAATGTTCATCGCAGCATTGTTTATAATAGCCAGGACATGGAAGCAACCTAGATGTCCATCAGCAGATGAATGGATAAGAAAGTTGTGGTACATATACACAATGGAGTATTAGCCATTAAAAAGAATACATTTGAATCAGTTCTAATGAGGTGGATGAAACTAGAGCCTGTTATATAGAGTGAAGTAAGCCAGAAAGAAAAACACCAATGCAGTATACTAACGCATATATGGAATGTAGAAAGATGGTAACAATAACCCTGTATACGAGACAGCAAAAGAGACACTGACGTATAGAACAGTCTTTTGGACTCTGTGGGAGAGGGAGAGAGTGGGATGATTTGGGAGAATGGCATTGAAACATGTATAATATCATATATGAAACAAGTTGCCAGTCCAGGTTCAATGCATGGTACTGGATGCTTGGGGCTGGTGCACTGGGACGACCCAGAGGGATGGTATGGGGACGGAGGAGGGAGGAGGGTTCAGGATGGGGAACACATGTATACCTGTGGCGGATTCATGTTGATATATGGTAAAACCAATACAATATTGTAAAATTAACAAATAGAATATAAAAAAATAAATAAAATTTAAAAAATAAACATTAAAAGGACAAATTATTTAAATAAAAAATAAGCAGATGACTTGAATAGGCACTTCACACAAAAAAAAAAAAAATTCATTGACCAAAAATGCATGGATTTTTTTCTGGGATTTCTATTCTGTTTTGTTGTTCTATATATCTCTTTTACCATAGTACTGTGCTTATTTTATTACTGTAGTTTTGTAGTATATTTCGATATCAATAATGTGATGGCAGCAACTTTGTTCTTTTTGTTCAAGGTTGCTTTAGTTATTTACAGTCTTTTGCAATTCCATATTAATTTTAGAAAGTTTTTAAATTTCTGTGAAAAAGTCACCCATGAAACTGTACCTTTGGATCCACTTTCACATTTTGCCCACCCCCTACCACCACTGTCACCTCTGATAACCACTAATCCGTTCTCTGAGTATGCTGCTGCAGCTAAGTCACTACAGTCCTGTCCGACTCTGTGCGACCCCATAGACGGCGGCCCACCAGGCTCCCCCGTCCCTAGGATTCTCCAGGCAAGAACACTGGAGTGGGTTTCCATTTCCTTCTCCAATGCATGAAAGTGAAAAGTGAAAGTGAAGCCGCACAGTCGTGTCCGACTCATAGCGACTCCACGGACTGCAGCCTACCAGGCTTCTCCATCCATGGGATTTTCCAGGCAAGAGTACTGGAGTGGGGTGCCATTGTCTTCTCTGAGTATACGAATTGGCTTTTGTTTTATTTTCTTTGCTTATTTGCTTTTTTTAGATCCCACATGTGGGTGAAATCAAACAGTATTTTTCTTTCTCTATGTGTCACAATTCACTTAGCATAATATCCTTAAGGTAAATCTATGAGGTTGTAAATGTCAGGATTTCATTTTTTTATGGCTGAATAGTGTTTCATTGTATTTATACATACCACATTTTCTCTATCCATTCATCCATTGATGGACACATGTTTCCATATTTTGGCTTTTGTAAATAATGATGCAGTGAACATACAGAATGTATATATTAGTATCTTAGTGAATTAGTGTTTTTGTGTTCTTCAGATAAGCACCCAGAAGTAGAATAGCTGGGTCATGTGGTATTTCTATTGTTTTTTTTTTTCTTTTTGAAAACTCTTCATACTGTTTTCCATAGTGGCTCCACAAATTTATAGTCCCACAAACAGTGTACTAGAGTTACCTTTTCTCCATATCATCACCAACACTTGTCATTTGTTGTCTTTTTAATAATAGTTATTTAAAGGTGTGAGGTGATATCTTATTCTGGTTTTGATTTGCATTTTCCTGATGATTAGATATTGAACATCTTTTCATGTGCCTGTGGGTCACCTGTATGTATGTCTTCTTTAGAAAAATGCCTGTTCAGATTCTTTGCCCATTTTTCAACTGGGTTGTTTAATTTTTTGTTTGTGGTTATATGAGTCCTTCATATATTTTAGATATCAATCCCTTATCAGATATATGATTTGTAAATATTTTCTCTCATTTAATAGATTGCCTTTTCATTTTGATGATGGTTTTTACTTTGATGTAGTCCACTTGTTTATTTTTATTTCTATTAACTTTGCCTTTGGAGTCAAATCTAAAATAACATCACTAAAACCAATGTCATTATGGTTATTACCTATGTTTTCTTCTGGGAACTTCATAGCTTCAAGTATTACATTTAAGTCTTTAACACGTTTTGAGCTAATTTTTTGTATAATGTAATGTAGTTGTCTAGTTTCATTCTTTTGCATGTGGCTATCCAGTTTTTCCAACACTATTTATTGAAGAGACTTGGTTGTTGTTGTTCAGTCATTCAGTTGATGTTCAACTCTTTGTGACCCATGGACAGCAGCATGCCAAGCTTCCCTGTCCTTCACTATCTCCCAGAGTTTGCTCAAACTCATGTCCATTAAGTCAATGATGCCATCTGACCATCTCATCCTCTGTTGCCCCATTCTCCTCCTGCACTCAAACTTTCATAGCATTAGGGTCTTGTCCTTTCCTCCCTTTTGTAGATTAATTGTCCGCACATGTGTGGGTAAAACTGTTTGTGGTAGTCTTTTAAGACTCATTGTATCTCTGTGGTATCATTTGTAATTTCTCCTCTTTCATTTCTGGTATTATTTTTTTGGATCTTTTATTTATTTGATTAATCAAGCTAATGGCTTGTCAATTTTTTTCCCCCTAAGAACCCATTTGTAGTTTCATTGATCCTTTCCATTTTTTTCTCTATTTATTTTTCCTCTGGTCTTTATTATTTCCTTTTTTCTATTAATTTGGGGATTCATTTGTTCTTCTTCTAGTTCCTCTAGGTGTGAAGTTAGATTGTTTACTGCAAATTTTGTTTATTTCTTGAGGTAGGTCTGTATTACTGTGAAATTCCCTCTTAGAACAGCTTTTTATACATCTCATAGATTTTGGTATGTCATATTTCTGTTCTCATTTGTCTTTAGGTATTTTTTCTTATTTCTCCTTTGATTTCTTCGATGACTTATTTATTACTCAGTATCATGTTGTTTAATTTGCGTGTTCTTTGTGGCTTTTCTCATGTTTTTTTCTTGTGATTGATTTCTAGTTTCATACCATTGTGGTTGAAGAGAATGAGTGATACGATTTCATTCCTCTTGAATCCACTGAGACTTGCTCTGTGACCCAAA
The DNA here is from genome assembly GCF_032452875.1 of Bos javanicus. NCBI lineage: Eukaryota > Metazoa > Chordata > Mammalia > Artiodactyla > Bovidae > Bos > Bos javanicus. Next base: position 41,982,375 of record NC_083870.1, read on the forward strand.
ATGTGGTCTATTCTAGAGAATTTCCATATGAGCTTGAGAAGAATGCATATTCTGCTGTTTGGGGTGAAATATTCTATATTTAAGTTTATTTGATCGAATGTGTCCTTTAGAAAAAAATTTTTGAGGCCATGCTGTGGGGCATGTGGGATGCGAAAGCTTAGTTCCCTGATCAGGAATTGAACTCGAGCTCCCTGCAATGGAATCACAGACCACTGGACTACTAGGGAAATTCCTAATGTGTCCTTTTTTGGACAATGGATCCTTGTTGATTTTCTGTCTGGATCATGTAAATGGCATGTAAAAGTCCTCTTATACTATTATACTATTGCAAGCTTCTGATTTCTCCCTTTAAGTCCATTAATATTTGCTTTATATATCTTTATGCTTCAGTGGTTGGTGCATATACATTTGCAAATGGATATCTCTTCACTGGATTGACTCCTTTATTTTTATGTAGTGCCCTTCTTTGTCTTTTACTACAGAAGTTTTTTTAAGTCTATTTTGTCTGATATGAGTATAGATACTCTGGTGTTTTTGTTCCATTTTCATTTGCACAGAATAAATTTTTCCTTCCTTCACCTTCAGTCTATGTGTGTGTTTAGCTCTAAAATTAGTCTCTTGTAGGCAGCATATGCATGAATTTTTCTTTTTTTTTCATTCAGACACTCTACATCTTTTGAAGGGTACATTTAGTCCATTATGTTTAAAGTAATTATTAAGAGGTATTTATTACCATTTTGTTTGTTTTCTCAATATTTTTCTGGTTCTTGTATGTCTTTTTGTCTTCTCTTTCCTTTCCCTGTGTTTTGATAGTTTTCTTTAGTGTTACGTTCAAATTCCTTTCTATTTTTCTTTTGTGCATTTACTATAAAGTTTTTCTTTGTGGTTACTGTGAGGTTCGCATATACTTAAACTAGAACACATTCCAAAGTTTTATCTTTTTATACCTCCTCAATATTTTATACTTTTGATGACATAGTTTCCATCTTATTATTTTCTGTATTACTTAACTAATTGCACTCTAGAGTTACCCTAGAGGAATAGTCCATCTTAGTTGCAGCCATGAAGTTAAAAGATGCTTGCTCCTTCGAAGGAAAGCTATGACAAACCTAGACAGTGCATTCAAAAGCAGGGATTATCACTTTGTTGACAAAGGTCCATTTAGTCAAAGCTATGGTTTTTCCAGTAGTTATGTATGAATGTGAGAGTTGGAGCATGAAGAAGGCTGAGTGCTAAAGAATTGATGCTTTTGAATTATAGTGCTAGAGAAAACTCTTGAGTCCCTTGGATAGCAAAGAGATCAGACAAGTCAATCCTAAAGAAAAGCAATCCTGAATACTCATTGGAAGGACTGATGCTGAAGCTTCAACATCTTGGTTACCTGATGTTAAGAGCCAACTCATTGGAAAAGACCCCGATACGGGGAAAGATTGAGGGCAGGAGGAGAAAGGGGTGACAAAGGATGAGATCGTTGGATGGGTATCACTGACTCAATGGACATGAGCTTGAGCAAACTCCAGGAAGCAGTGAAGAATGGGGAAGTCCAGCATGCTGCCGCCCATGGGGTTGCAAAGAGTAGGATTCAACATAGTGACTGAACAAGCAAGTTGACTTTATAATTGTTTGCATGTGGAACTAAAGCCTATGATCTCAAGTCTTCTATCTTGTACTCTGCTTGTCTTTATGTCTCCTAATGTAAGGAGCTTTTTCCATCTTAATGACCCAATAGGCAGCAGGATCCTCCCCAACTAGATTCTACTAGAATAAGCTTGGTGGGCGAATCTGCCATGTGACTTCTACTAAAGTCAGAACTTTCAGATCTGGAGCAGAAATGGGTAACAGTCAAGAATATTAGACAGATAAAAACTTCAAGTATAGTATTTCCAAAACAAAAAGCAGTTCATAAATCCTCAGAAATAATCATGTTCTATATTGGAGAATTGGAATATGCAAAGATATCTCAGTAAGAATCAGCCTGCTGTGTAGCTGGGGTACTATTGGAAGGGAGATATGGAAAATAAAGCTGGAGTGTCAGATAAAGGTCAAGTCATGGACTTGTACACTGTGCCCCAAATTTAAGATGATTGATGACACTGCAAAACCTGAGAGTCATATTTTTGTTCACAATTTTGCCTAGTGTTTAGTGAGCTAAAGCACATTACATCCCTCTGAGGCAAAACTTTTACTTAACCAAAACCCACACCTCTCTTACCTTCTTTTATTCGCCACCTTTGTATTTCCTTTATTAATCCATTAATTTCCTTCTATTGTCTCAGCCTCATCAACTCTGATGTCATACATTTGAACAAGCTCAAGGTGCACAACAACAGCGGCAACTCAGAAAGTTTTCTTCTTGGCAGAGTGTAGCTGCTTCAGCTTTCTTTCTACCATTCTATCAAAGCTGAGGGCAGAAACTTCACCGAGCTAGCCAATCTATACCGAATCCTCTCACTTGAAATCTATTTGTCGTTTTATCCACAGAATTGCCTAGGAAGAAAATCTTTCTTGAGGCTTGTATAATGGTGGGAACTATTATGAAATAAATGGAACCAGTGGGGAAATTAGTCTTTCAGCTGCATTAGAAATCCGCATTTGTGTTTTATGTATCTTTTCAAGGTCAGCCTCCTTCTACCTTATAATCAATATTCCAGAGTTTTGATCACATAGTGAATACCCATCACAGGAAAATTAGGTCATTCTTTCTTTTGATATTTTTCTGTTCACATGCCAAACACTGCTGTGAAGCCTTCCCAAGGGAGTTCTGTTTCAGCTCCAAAATGTTGTTAACATAAGGCTGAGCCTGTACTGTGACCTTATTATGACAGCTTGTTCAAAACTACAAAAGACAAAGGATATGAAAAAGTTTAGAAACTGTGTCTGTTACATGCACACATGTTCTCCACAATATGTTAACTTTGGAAATGGTGGAGGATATAGTCTTAGAAGAAAAACAAAAGCAGTGAACCACTTCTGATTCTTCTCAGCCATTTCAATAGTCAGCAGCTCTCCAGAGTCCAAAATAAATTTGTTAAAATGCAGGGATGATAATCATTCAGGTAGGATTCCATAGACACTCTTCAGATGGATCCTTTAAAAATATTTAACCACTTGATTCAAATTATCCAACGTCTCAGATTATCTAAGTCTTAGTATGGAATTCTCTCCACCTAGGAAGATGAAACATCTCCTGTGTGACTCCATCTTGTGCTGTGGCTTGCAGAATTCAACGGTGGGCATAGAATATGTACATACTGTAACATTAAAATAAGAAGACAGACCCAGAATAATATGAAACATTTATAATGTGTTATATTAAAATTATATAAATGTTATTTCAAGTGGTGAAAAGTAAGAAACAATCAAATTACCCAACAATGGGAAATTATGATGTAAACTATGGCAAATTAATTTCATGAAATGTTATACAGTTGTTGGAAATGACATTAATAAAAGTTTATAATACCACATTGGAGAATCCCAGGGACAGAGGAGCCTAGTGGGCTGCCGTCTATGGGGTCGCAGAGTCGGACACGACTGAAGCGACTTAGCAGTAGCAGCAGCAGCATAATACCACAAGGACACATTTATAATGTAATAAAAAAGCAAGCCAGAAGTTGCATATTATTATGGTCACAGTTTTATAAATAAAAGGTATATAAGAAAATATTTTTAGATGTAATACAGATATTTTTAGTTTTTTCTAATTTTCCAATGTTCCCAGGTGTTCTTTAATGAGTATGAATTTTTATCATATAATCTTAAAAAATATTTGTGAAACCATACTTGAGGAGCAGTTTGTCAAAATCCTTTAATGATGAGGATGTCTATGTCTACAAATCAAACAATTTCATTCCTAGGTAAGTAATAGCCAAAAGAAATTTTCACAGTTGTGTGCAAGGATGCAAGTACAAATGTGTTCATGGTAGCATCAACTAGCCAACAAGAGAATAGAGAAAAAACTTTTTTTTTTTAAACAACAGTAAAATTGAGTGAACTGGAGCTGCATGTATCAACATAGGTAAATCTCAGAAGCATAACTGTAGCAAAAAAATATCGTTGCCAAAAATATATAAAGTATTATATTTTTATAAAGTTTAAAACACCCCAAAGAGTGCCATATATTGTTTATGTATGCTTATATCTATAGTAAAAGTGTAAACTAAAAGAAATGCATGGATAGAGTAGATATCACATTCAAAGTGGTATATATCTCTCTCTAGGAGAGAGATAAGATTAAGTCAGAGAGAGATATATAGACTTCATCTGATGTTTTTATATTTAATTATATTTTTAAAAGAGATTAAAAACAAATATGGCAAAAATGGTAAGATTTGGCAAAGCTAGATGGTAGGAATTTGGGTCCTTATTATATATGATGATCCTTTGTAATGTGCTTGAAATACTTCATAATGCCAGAGAAAATAAGCTATATTTTAATATCTATAGAGTAAGTTAATTATATTAGGAAAATGTAGCAAATTTTCATATTATCTATACAATATAAGGCGATGGCACCCCACTCCAGTACCCTTGCCTGGAAAATCCCATGGACGGAGGAGCCTGATAGGCTGCAGTCCATGGGTCACAAAGAGTTGGACACGACTGAGCGATTTCCCTTTCACTTTTCACTTTCATGCATTGGAGAAGGAAATGGCAACCCACTCCAGTGTTCTTGCCTGGAGAATCCCAGGGACGGGGGAGCCTGGTGGGCCGCCATCTATGGGGTCGCACAGAGTCGGACACGACTGAAGTGACTTAGCAGTAGCAGCAGTATACATTATAAAGTTATTTTCATAAATGAAAAAATGTGAATATAAGAAGCTAAAAGTAGACCTGCTTAAAATATGTGTCTAAGTGGTCAGAAATGGAAGAAATAGTGAATTACAATTACTAGATAAAAAAATGTAGGCACCTAAGAAACCAGGAGTCTGAGCAGTTTTTTAGTTCAAGTAATGTTACTCAGAAAGTTGAATAGGGTGTTTATGAGTACAGACTTTGTACTTGTATTCATACTATCAGGGTTTGAATGCTACCTCTACCACTTACTAGCTACTCATCTGAGGCAAGTTACATATTTTGATTGACCAATGTGCTTTTATTTCTTCTTTTGTTAATTGCAGAAAATATGAATAATTATTTCATAAGTTAAATGTGAGGTGAGGGGCTTCCCTGACAGCCCAGAACAGATTGAATTTGTGTCCCCTGAGTCTCCTGCATTGCAGGCTGATTCTTTACCCACTGAGCCACCTGGAAAGGCCCCAGAGACTTGAGCCAGATACATTTTCAGTAAACAGAAAGGAGAGAGAAAAAAGACATTAAGAAACACAAAAATTAAAAAGAACATTTTCCAGAGAGAAATAAGAATGAATTCATTTCCTGGCTTTCTGATTTTCAGCTCTACTACAATACACACTATGAACCTCACCTTGGGATCCTTGAGATCCTCTGTATCTCATTATAGAGTCCCCTCCTTTGCTGGTGTAAAAAGTGCTGTTCTTTGTAGCCAAAATAACCTTGATTGGAACTCTACTGAAATTCAAATATATTCATTCAAGAGAAAAAGTGATTCAAATTTACAGAAAAGAGGTGATCTTTAGATAAACATTCAATGAATAGTGAATGATCAAGTAAAAATCTGATCAAAGTGTAACTCTTACAATATTAATTTCCATGTGAGAGGAGAATTCAGTGCAAAGGTGTACCGAAGGTGTAATGTAAGGCATTAAAGTACTTTGCAGTAGGTCCCATGCCTTAAACTTTTCTCATTACTCTAAGTTCTGAAAACACAGTGGTTGCTCAGTAAATACTATTGATGTCAACACTCTAAATCTCTTGCTTTTTTTTCTTTTTAAATTACATGTTTATTTTTTCTCTAGAGGATGAGATATGCTTTGATATTTTTCACAACACAAAATATTAACCCAAATGTCACTAGCATAGCACAGCAATTATTACCAAAAGTATTTTCATTCTGCTGGTTTGTGTTTCCCCCCCCCGCCCCAGTGAGGTATAATTCTACCTAAAACTGAGGTGAGTGTAGAGTTAAGTCATGATGAGAACTTTAAAAAAAATCGACAAACTTCTCTGAATATGAAGAGTAAAAGAAGCCTGAAAAATTGCTTCCTCAGAGGCTGAAAAAATAATTCTGGTAAGTCACAGTATATTTTCCAAGAGGGAGAAAACGGGGAGAAAAACCCAATAGGTTTATCATAAAGACAGAGGTGGAGTGCCAAAGGATATTTATTCTAAAGATACAGAACATTATGAAATAGCCAATAAAATATGAATGCAAATTTTCTGAGTTTCACTCTGAAACATGGCAATAAAAACTTGGCTCACTGAACATTATTTTCCATAATCCATCCAGATGTGAAAATGTGGAAAACATACAATAAATTTCTTTTTTACATGTTGAATCTTTCATGTTAATCTAAACTCTGATTTCCCAAGAGCATCAGAAGTCTTCCCTGTCTCATATTTATCTCTGCTTACTAGCTCCACATTAACCGGAGAACATAAATAATTACCCATTGCTAAGAAAGTAACATTTTGCATCATTAGATAGTAGAAAACACAGCTTCTTTAAAACATTCTAAAAATGTAGACATGCTAATAAAATTGCCTTTTGTTTCACAAGTTTATTTTATTATAGCCTCTGACTTCCAGGAACATGGCTCATTTGGATGAAAAAAAAAAAAAAGTGATATACCAACCTACTATGTTATCTTTTGGGTACAGTATTTTGTTTGCTTTTACCAACCTGTCATGCTTATCTTGATTGGGTTGATTGGGTACATTGAAATGAAAGCCCAGGCTGTGTATTGCTTTATCCAGAACTCTAAAGTGTACTCTTGCTCTCTTACAGCATGATGGTTAAAAAAGCAAATGCTTCATAATCAGCACTCTGACCCTCAACAAAATACATTTAAAAGCTTCTTGAGAAGTGGTGTTAGGCAAATTCCAAGTATGACTAGCACTTAGGGTTAGTAGAGTAGAAAGATTTTAAAGCTTTCTCTTTTATCAAATCTTTGCCTATAAACAGAAATGGCCTTTCTTGCCTTCTAGAAGACAATCGAAGAAAAAAGAAATTTTATTTAGATAAAAAGTACAGGAGCCAGAGCTTGCTTCAGCAAGTTTTAAAGACTTTCTTTTCCATCAAATAACCCCTAAAGTATCATATTCTTGTTAGTTTCCCAGGCAAAAGCAAGAAATATGCTATTAAAAATTTATAGCTGAGTAAACCAAGTCCCAAAGCACAATGAAAAATACAGCAAGAGGAACAATAAGTTTCCATACTCTTCCTTTATGAAATAAGTTTATTTCAGGTTATTTTCAGGCTTTCTTTAAAATAAAATGTGAATGTGATTTGTGACCAGAATTGATACAAATTATGCTTCCATTCTTTCTCTGTCCCAGCTGTAACATTACTCCATAGGTTGCCTTCAATAGAAAATTCTTAGTTATTTTTCTAAAATCTAAAACTTAATTAGGTTTTTAAGGGCTTTATGTTTCTAACCAGAGCTATAGACTTTTTCCTAATAAAATATTAATTTATTGCATTTTAAATTTCCTCAGAATATCCCTGATGGAGGTTGTCACGTATGAAGATTTAACTCCTCAAAGTTAGCCTCCCAGGAGTCAACTGAAGGCAGCATGTTTATTTATGCCGTCTCCTTCTACGTACCAGGCTTTGTCAAAGACCAGTTGAATCAAGTAAAATAATTTCTTAATAATTAAAGAACACCATAAATTATAAAAAGCACTATTTGCTTAAAAACTTTTTAGATAATTTATACTTAATAGAAGTCACATAATTTCAAAACTGTTAAACATCTGTTTCAAAGCCAGGAAGATTTCAGTTCCCAGAGTTTCTGTAGCAAAAATTGTATCTAGTAAAAATGCTTTGAGTTTGGTAAATCTTGGGTCTGATTTCAACTATAGATAATTCAGCTATAGACAGTTTAAAGTATAGAAAACATAGAACAACTGAGAATATTGTCAAGTGCTGCCTTCCTGAAAATATTACCAAAGCAACATTTGATAAGACAAAAGAGAGTATTTTTTTAACCATAGTAAAGGAGGACAAAATAGTAATATTTAAAGAGGATTAGATTCTGGTTTAATAAAGTCTTTCAATTTATAGACTTGGCTAGGATTGGGTAAGAATCATGATAATGCTAGTCTAGTATTGATGGACATCAATAAGGTAAGGCTTTCCAAGCAGGTTCAAATACTCTTAGGAGTAAACGGTCATTAGAAGCTAGCTACTGAAATTAAAATTTCAGAATTCTTTGTAAGTGTCTTTGTTTTATTGCAACAGGCATGCTTATTCACATATATTTTCTATGGCTGCTTTTACACTGTAAGGGCAGAGTTGAGTAATTGCAGCAAAGATGACATGGCCTGAGCACCTAAAATATTTATTGACTCTTCACAGAAAAAATTTGCTGACTACTGTTATAATAAATACTGTCAATGCTCTACCTAGATTCCCTTTCTTTACCACCTCTGTGTGCCCCTCCCTTGACTTTGGTGTGCTTTTGCCTTCTTGTGAAGACTTGAAGATTTGGAGGACTGCTCTGAAGCTGTTGGAATCAATCAACCACAAAGGTGGTTGGAAATGACAGGGAGGTTACCTTTCCCCCATCCCCCAACAGCTCTCAGCCAATGACTAACTGGTATGGGATTGTGAAAGCAGCTCCCTTACCTCAAGCTGGGATACATTCTGAGGGGTAGTTTATACTTCATGTATATGTTAGTCACTCAGTTGTGTCTCATCTTTGGGACTCCAGGAACTATAGCCTGCTAGGCTCCTCTGTCCATGGAATTCTCCAGGGAAGAATACTAGAGTGCTTTGCCATTCCCTTCTCCAGGGAATCTTTCCTACTCATGATCTTTCCTACTCAGGGATTTCCTGCTTTGCAGGAGAGCCACCAGGGAAGCAGTTTTATACTTCTGAGTCTTCTCTACTGGAGATGGCTTATCTTTTACCTGCTACCTCAGTATTTTGCAATGCTGTAGAGATGGCAAAATTGAGTTTTTTTTTTTTTTTTGAATGTCACTATCTTCCTTCTTTACAAAAATCAAACAAAAACAAAATTGTAAAAAGGCAAAGGCTAAATGGAGTACAAACTGAAAAAATGTTTCCATTATGTAGAAAACAGGATGTCACACTGTAAAGCCTCCTCTTAGCACACTTGCTCATAATTTGCTGTTAAACCATCGAATGGCCATGATGGGATGAACTAGGGATATTTCATCTCTCCAGTTTGATTCACTCAGCAGTTCTTGACCATCCAATATACCAGGTCCTATGTCAACTGGAAAAGGTCAGTTTTCATTCCAATCTGAAAGAAAGGCAATGCCAAAGAATGCTCAAACTACAGCACAATTGCACTCATCTCACATGCTAGTAAAGGAATGCTCAAAATTCTCCAAGCCAGGCTTCAGCAATACGTGAACGGTGAACTTCCAGACGTTCAAGCTGGTTTTAGAAAAGGCAGAGGAACCAGAGGTCAAATTGCCAACATCCTCTGGATCATGGAAAAAGCAAGAGAGTTCTAGAAAAACCTCTATTTCTGCTTTATTGACTATGCCAAAGCCTTTGACTGTGTGGATCAAAATAAACTGTCAAAAATCCTGAAACAGATGGCAATACCAGACCATCTGACTTGCCTTTTGAGAAACCTATATGCAGGTCAGGAAGCAACAGTTAGAACTTGACATGGAATAACATACTGGTTCCAAATAGGAAAAGGAGTACATCAAGGCTATATATTGTCACCCTGCTTATTTAATTTATATGCAGAGTACATCATGAGAAACGCTGGGCTGGAAGAAGCACAAGCTGGAATCAAGATTGCCAGGAGAAATATCAATAACCTCAGATATGCAGATGACACCACCCTTATGGCAGAAAGTGAAGAGAAACTAAAAAGCCTCTTGATGAAAATGAAAGAGGAGAGTGAAAAAGTTGGCTTAAAGCTCAACATTCAGAAAACTAAGACCATGGCATCTGGTCCCACCACTTCATGGGAAATAGATGGGGAAACAGTGGAAACAGCGTCAGACTTTATTTGTGGGGGCTCCAAAATCACTGCAGATGGTGATTGCAGCCATGAAATTAAAAGACGTTTAATCCTTGGAAGGAATGTTATGACCAACCTAGATAGCATATTGAAAAGCAGAGATATTACTTTGCCAACAAAGGTCCGTCTAGTCAAGGCTATGGTTTTTTCAATGGTCATGTATGGATGTGAGAGTTGGACTTTGAAGAAAGCTGAGCACCCAAGAATTGATGCTTTTAAACTGTGGTGTTGGAGAAGACTTTTGAGAGTCCCTTAGACTGCAAGGAGATCCAACCAGTCCATCCTAAAGGAGATCAGTCCTGGGTGTTCATTGGAAGGACTGATGCCGAAGCTGAAACTCCAATACTTTGGCCACCTCATGTGAAGAGTTGACTCACTGGAAAAGACCCTGATGCTGGGAGGGATTGAGGGAAGGAGGAGAAGGGGACGACAGAGGATGAGATGGCTGGATGGCATCACTGACTCAATGGACATAAGTTTGGGTGAACTCTGGGAGTTGGTGATGGACAGGGAGGCCTGGCATGCTGTGATTCATGGGGTTGCAAAGAGTCGGACATGACTGAGTGACTGAACTGACTGATGTCAACTGCTGAGAACACATTGAATTTAAGATAACGTAGGCCTTGAAATGTTTACACTTTTGTTAGGTGCTTCTAATTTCCTATGCCATCAGAGCAGGGATTGGATCGCCTATTATTTTTCAGATTTTCTGAATGCCAAGCATAGCAATGGATTGAATAAGTACTTGTTAAATGTAAAAGACCCTGATGTTGGAAAAGATTAAGAGCAGGAGGAAAAGGGGGCAACAGAGGATAAGATGGTTGGATATCATCATCAACTCAATGGATTTGAGTTTATGCAAACTCCAGGAGATGGTAAAGGACAGGGAAGCCTGGCATGCTACAGTCCATGGGGTTGCAAAGAGTTGGACACAACTGAGTGACTGAACAACAACAAATGTAATTACAGTTCATCCTTCTCAAGAATGGAAATCTATCCAGCCAGGGATACATGCTGCTGCTGCTGCTGCTAAGTCACTTCAGTGGTGTCCAACTCTGTGCAGCCCCACAGACGGCAGCCCACCAGGCTCCCCTGTCCCTGGGATTCTCCAGGCAAGAACACTGGAGTGGGTTGCCACATATATAATTGCTAGGAAAGAAATTATTGACACATAACCTAGCATGATACAGTGTCACCAGGAGTGGGCTCCAGGCTGAGCTCCTGAAGTCTAGACTCCTGGTTTCTACTCTATTAGTAATTCCCTAGGTCACCCTGGACAATCCATCTCATTCTCTAAGCTTCAAAGTCTTCAATTATAGAAAAAGAGGCCAGACTAGATTATACTAAGATTCATTCCAGTTCTGAAATTCTGATTCCTCTGAACTCTCTGATTACTTAGCAATGCCTGACTTCTCATGAACTAATAGACTTATTTCAGGACTCAATACAATAGTATTACAAGAACTGAACTGTGGAATTTTAAAATGTGATAAACTTTCTTTTTGAGTAAGAGCCTATATTTCCCTTGATTTATTCTATCTACAGTCTCAGGCATGAAAATATTTCCCCAATATTTCATTCATAGCTTTCAGTCTTTTATAAAAACAGGTTTGCAATAAATTCTGAAGAATATCTGCTACATATTTTCTGACTCACATTTCTAGACAAAACCAACTTCCAATCAATGCCATTTTTTTTAATTTTAGAAAATTGCCTTATTTAATCATTTCAAGCCATTTTTCAGATTTTTATATTTTTAACACACTTAAGCTTGTAACGTTTTTTCTAACCACTCCAATTCTTTCCTAGGTCCTTTAGTAAGAGTATTATTAAAATTTGTAGGAAATTTAATCAAAAATAGCTTCTGTTCCAAAAATGAACATAAAACTTTGCTAGGGCTGCCCAGGTGGCACCAGCAGTAAAGAACCTGCCTGCCAATGGAGGCAGATGTAAGAGACACAGGTTCAAATCCTGGTTTAGGAAGATATCCTGGAGGAGGGCATGGCAGCCCACTCTAGTATTCTTGCCTGAAGAATCCCCATAGACAGAGGAGCCTGGCAGGCTACAGAGTCCATAGGTTTGCAGAGTCAGACATGACTGAGGCAACTTAGCACACAACCACAAAAAAAGCAAGAACTATTTCTATTTATTATTTTGATGCAAATAATTGATTATTGTTGACTCAGAGACAATTGTAAACATGTAGTTGGATATTCACCTTATTCCAATTTTTTATCAGAAGTAATTTTTAAGTCATCTAAAACAATTCATGCATAAAAATTTTACATTCTTCATGTCTTCCTTCCTTTTCCCCACCTCTGAAACTGTACCTCTCTGCAATGCCTTTCTCCGATGGAAAGAAGTCATTTTCTTACCAGTAGTTTTGATCCCTATATTATTTACATATTGTCTTAAAATGTACTGGACATCTAGCACTTGACCTGATGCTAGACACTGAGAATATAGAGGAAGAGGAGAGGGATGATTTCCCAGAACAATTGCTAAATTGCATTTTGAAGAATAAAATTTCAAGAAAGAGGACAGAGGCTTGAAAGCAAGAAAACATCATACATTCAAGAGTCTGCAAGTGCTCTAGGATGGCTAAAGTACAGCGTCCTCTATAAAACATAGTAGGACTAATCAAACGTAGAAAGTGTATGATCTGTCTAAGTAACATTACTGTTTTCCAAAGTTGGCTCTACTACAGGGCTATTTATTCAGGTTCTGATGAAAGAAAATAAATTTTTAGAAAAATTTAACCATCATCCATTTCTATTTTTCACTTTCTTCACAGACTTTAATTTATCATCTAACCCCATCATTCAGCTCTCCAATTTCCTTGGGTCCTGTATCAGTTGTCACTGGGTAAATAGGGATCAATTGCAAACTGGGCCCAAGGTCAGTTTACATTAAAATTCTGGCATTCAGCATTTATGGATTTAGAAAGTCTAAAAGCTAAGCTAAAGAGATGAAAAATTGGCTTCAAACCAAAATCCAAATCTCAAAATCAGCAATGTGTGTTGTGGAGTCCTGGGTATAAAATCCCTTAAGACTATCTTTAGAAGAAAACATATGAATTTTAAAAATAATAATTTTATACTTTCTTTAAAGATAAAAAAGTAAATAACATATTTAATATAAACAAAAGTGAGGGAAAATTGCCTTTTTAAAAGCAAGATTACCTGGTGTACTCCCACTTCTGACCCTCATGAGGTACTTAATAAGCCAAAAATAAACGTAAAGAAAAATAATAATACCTCTATGGACATCTGTATCTTGAATGGCATTACAAATACCCGTTGGCCTATACACTCACACACACATGCGCATGCACGCATGCACACACCCCAGATCCTTACCCTTCAGTAGAGGATCAAAGCCCATGAAATGGAATCAGCTTCAAGAACTTTGACATGGATAGGTCATCACTGGTGGTCAGACTCAACTGATTGTCTGCAATTATCTCTCATCCAAGTGGCACCACTCACTGAGGGAGCACCATCCATCATTCCTACACCTTTCTATCATCTGCACTCAATATAACATTTTTCCTCTTTTCATGCTCATTTCATTACTTAATCATGTGAATCAGAAAATAATTGTAGGCAAAATAAATGAAGCTTAACTATACCTAGATTTTAGTGAAATACTTTCTGGTATAGTTCTTTCTCCTATATGTGCTCTTTCTCTCTTCTTTCTGAATGTGACCATTTCTTAGCTAGCAGAGAATCTTTCACTTTTCATTGGCATCACTTTGGCTATTTGAAGTTTATCTTGTAAAAATAGATATTCACATGCCAAATCATTCCCTTACATGCCAACATGATATTTTACAAGCTGAAAACAAAGGAAAGATGGCCATTCTTGTACTGGTGGCAGAAAACCAAGGGCCAGGACCCAAGAGTTTTCTGAAAGAGGTCTATAAAATATCACCTGAGAATAAAAACAAAGGATTCCTCTATATATTAACAATGTCATGCCTCAAAGGGAGCTATCAAGTAACTATGTATTTGACAGATTAAAAACACCAAAATATTAAGGTGACTAACTCATGGTGATAGGATTACAGATTATGTTTTTTAATCATCTTTATGCTTTTGTATACTTTAACTTATCAAACATAAGGAATTATTATATTATTAATTAGAAAAATTATTATGTCAGAATATGGTTTCAGAAACTGTATGTCAGAAAGAGGCAACCATGCATGGCAAAACAAAAGAGCAACTTTCACTGGATCAACCAAACTCAGGTTTTTGCTTTGCCTATTATGTGATCATCAGATTATTCAGCTTCTCTGAACCTCAGTTTATTTAAAACCAAGCAAGGTCATTCCTAACTCATAGGGTTGTAATGAAGATGAAATAAAACAAATGCATAAAATTTAAAAGAATTTTCATTAGTATTGTCAAGGTGAACCTCTGTCTTTCCTAAGTTAAAAGACTGTCCTGCTTTCAGATTGGTACTGCCATCTCATCCATCAATAAATGGAGACACCTGTGATTTATACTCCTGACAATCATTCCATGGACACTGAAAAACTTAACAACGAATAAGAAAAATTTTGGATGTATTTCATATACTATGCCTTGCATATGTAATCATGGTTTCTATTAATAACAATAACAATAATGATAATAAAGAATTCTTGTGGCCTTATTTTGTGTCCAGTTCTAGTTCAATCACTTTATGTGCATTACCTCACAATATCTAACAAGGACCTAGTGAGGTAAATACCCTTATCAGAGGTTAGCAACTTGCCCAGCATTATGGAGCTAGTAATTGGTGGATCTGGGTCTCTAATTCCAAATTTGTATGGATTTAAAGAGTAATCTTTTAACTACTTTATCAACTAAAGAAAGACATAAGAATCCAGGCCAAGACATACTTCCGATTTTTTTTTAATTCAAAATCCCATTCTTAGATATAAAGTAAATTAGGCTCTATAATGTGCTATCCTTTTCCTGAGGCATGAGAGAAACAACAAAAATCCAAACTCTACAAACAAGTCTGGTCATGGGAGCTGGAGAAATCAGCAAAACTGTGACTAAATCACAGTTCTGACGCATGCCAAATTTGTGCTCCTCAGACACTACAGTCAGAGCAACAATTGTTATACTGTTGTGATTTTGTTTTCACAGAATGAAATGCAATCAAATCAGGCCAAGCTGAACCTATTGGAAAATAAATCATTACTCTTCTGAACTTTAAACCATGTAATCCTGGTTAGTCAGAATGGAAATTAATTCTTCATTGTCTAAATATGATGGCATTTCTGTGTTCTGGATATTTGGTGATATATCTTATTGCCTGAAGATGATGCCCTTTCTCCCACTTGATAAAATAACATCCTCAAATATCAAATGAAAAAATTCGGGAATTGTGGAAATAGATACTGCATCTTTATGAAGTATAAGAAATAATGTTGTACAATATTTTTAAAGTGCGTTAGATTTTTAAGGCGTGTGGTTTTTTGTTTTTAAATTAGAGAAATTATGCACACATTTGTTCCTTCTGCCCTTGGAGATTAGAAACACCCAGAGGCAACTCATTTTTGCAGTGTGTTTGTTTTCAAGAAGCAACGGAGTGCAAATGGAAGCCAATTGAACTTAGCAGTTTGTTTATGCAGAAATAAAACAGCTGGAGAAAAATACAGAGTATTTTAATAATTAGCCAGTCATGTTTGATAAGGGACATTCCAGTATATGATCTAGCATTATAATAAGGAGGCTGACACTTTGGATGATAAAGAATTAGCAATTAACCTTCTAACTCAAGAAAAAAGCACTCCGAAGGAGGGGAGAGTACAGAGAAACGATTTCAGTTTTGAGTTTTATTCACTAAGTCTTCAAACTCAAAAAGGTTAGTTTTTAAAAGCTTTTCAAGATAATATGCTTTGAATACTTTAACAAATAGAAGGCTTCATGAGCCCATGCTAATGGTAATGTTGTTGAGGAATTATAAGATAGAGCAGTTATCACAGGGAACATTTCCTCAGCTAGCTAATGAAAACTTAAATTCTGATATCCTTTGTCTATAATTTCTGGGGTCTCCCATGGTGGTCCAGTGGTTAAGACTTCTCCTCCCAATGCAGAGGGTGCAGGTTCAATCCCTGCTTGGGGAGCTAAAATCACAGATGACATGCAGACAAAAAAAAAAAAAAAATAGAACCAATATTGTAAGAAATTCAGTAAAACACTTTAAAAATTGTTCATTTTGATATTTGGCAAAACTAATACAATTATGTAAAGTTTAAAAATAAAATAAAATTAGAAAAAAAAATTGTTCACATCAAAAAACAAATCTTAAAAAAATATGTATCTACAATGTCTGCTCTGCTGCTGCTGCTGCTGCTAAGTCACTTCAGTCGTGTCCGACTCTGTGTGACACCATAGACGGCAGCCCACCAGGCTCTCCCGTCCCTTATTCTCCAGGCAAGAACTCTGCACCTACTGTAAATTATTAAAAGAAATGAGCTAACCTCTACTATATAGCTTAATTATTTGATACCTACTGACACAGAATGCAAAATTAATTGTAAGCAGTACTCTACCACAGATGTTTAATTAACCACAAAGTCCTTTCACCATGTATCTGGCCAGAATGCTTCTTAAAAGTATAGAAGACCCATTCAAAGAATATATATAATACTACGTTGAGACATGAGGTTGTGACTATGGTGCAACCATAGCAATAGGAGCCAGGAATAGTAACTTTCTCCAAAGCTTGCCTCTTTGCTTTCCTTCCATCAGCCAACCGATGGAAAACTTATGCTCTTTCCTTTCAGAGAAGTATCCTAACTATCAGTTCAGAAGGAGAATGGCCTCTTCATGTACTCTACTTTTGTGCAACAGTATCTAAGCAAATGGATAGGCCTTTGAAGTCCTGATGAACAACTGAAGAGAGACACTAAATAATAGTTATGTCCCATAGACCCAAGGGGTGCAACAAAGAAACAGTCATTGTGTGAACTTGCTTTTGGTACCTAAAGGAGAGAAAGGAAAGGGAGTTACAGAGAGCAAAAGAATTGAAAAGAGGGTTAAGGAGAAATAAAGACAGTTTCTGGTCTTATTGGAAGTTACTAAAATTAGTTACAAATCAAAATAACTCAATATAGTAAATGCACTGAAGCAGAATAACCCACCAGCTGAGGTCCAGAACATGCTGCTGCTGTAATTACTGTATGGCGGTTGTTACTGGTGGTGCTGATGCTGATGTTGCTGTTCTCCAAGAGGTTCTGATATATCTGAAGAACAACATTAGAAAGACAGTAGGCATAGGAGTGCAAAACCACAATGTAGCTGAGTTACCCCAGGACTTCCAACACCCAGAGGAGTAAGACCATGAAACACCAAGATTTCTTCCCTGTAAAAATAAGCTCTTTTTCTCCTTCTTTGATCCCATAGATGTGGATATAATGAGATTTTATCAAAACCACTTTATCCTATTGTTAGTTCTGCCAGAGAAATAGTGGATTATAGCTTCCTGGCTTTGTTGCAGACAGTGAAACTTTCTAATAGATTGCCAATTGCTTTGACACAAAAGCTAGAGAAAATGTAACTTATCCTAGAACCTTGTTCCCTATCTGTCTCCAGCACTGCAGCTGTCAAATTTGGCCCCTAAAGTGCCCTTGATTAAAGGAGTGAGCCAAAGAAAAAAGTAATAGACTGCCAACTTAGGTGACTATAATCCTCAATATTGGTAATTGCACTTCAAATATACTGAGTTTTGTTGTTGAAGTTCAGAAAGTAAAGCTCCTATTCATCTAAACAAAAGATGATTCAGATCTTGTAAGACTCAAAAAGCTAAGGTTGTTCTAAACTATCCCCTGCAGCTAAATTGCCTTCATATGATTTTGTCAGATCTCCCAAGACAGCTTTGGCCTAGTCTGCCATCTAAGGAAATCTCAGCCAACCATAGAAAGTACTACATGTGTCTCTTTTTCTGAGGAAGCTAAACTCTATTTTGTTGTTGTTTAGTCACTAAGTCATGTTTGATTCTTTTGTGACCCCATGGACTGTAGCCCACTAGTCTTCTGTCCATGGAATTTCCTAGGCAAGAATACTGAGGTGAGTTTCCATTTCCTTCTCCAAGTTCTATTTGATGAAACATAAATCTAAAAAGTGTCTCCCACCTTTGGCCAATAGTGCTGAGATTTCATCAAGAAGGAAGAGCTCATTTGCTCTGTCCTACTCCAAAAACAGCCAGAAGAAACAGCTCTTCAGAAATCTCTAACCATTTGAATCACTACCATAATCAAAGCTTCTTTAACATAATGGTGAAGTTCTCCTATCTCAGTCAATAAAAATGCTTTGTTTTTTACTTTCAGCGTGTCACACACTTAATAGTTAGAAATATTTACAGAACAAATCAGTAATATAGGGCAAACGTCTCCTATTGGCTGGCATCATTTTTATTTATTGGTTTCCTTATGGAAAATAGAATGACTTTGTTCAAATTTCCATCCTGTATCAACTAATCACTTCATTTCTTCAACAGTCAACAATATCAAAGTTCACATTATAGTGTTTCTTCTGTTTGTCTAACTTGTAGATGGCCTGATGCTCACACAGCAAGATTAAGCAGTAGACTAGTAGCAGTAGTCCCTAAAATACAGTTCAGTACCTTTTATATTTTGCTACAATTGGTACCGATTAAATAATTCATCAAATATTTGAGACAAGGATTTTTATGTTTAAACTCCTCCCCTAATATTTTGTTATTTACCTGTCAGCCAACCCAACCATATAAAGCCAGCTTAATGCTAATGCTAAGTCACTTCAGTTGTGTTCGACTCTGTGCGACCCCATAGATGGCAGCCCACCAGCCTCCTCCGTCCCTGGGATTCTCCAGGCAAGAACACTGGAGTGGGTTGCCATTTCCTTCTCCAATGCATGAAAGTGAAAAGTGAAAGTGAAGTTGCTCAGTCGTGTCCGACTCTTAGCGACTCCATGGACTGCAGCCCACCAGGCTCCTCCGTCCATGGGATTCTCCAAGCAAAAACACTGGAGTGGGTTGCCATTTCCTTCTCCAATAGCTTAACCCAGACAAAAATTAAATCATAATTATGCCTTTAAAACATTTCTACCATAAGTTCTCTTTTTAGTTTCAACTTCAGTCTTTCAGAACCTCCTCCATGTTCTATTTTAAAGTGATCTTGAAATTCAATATCACTTTTTAAAACAGTCACATTCAGAAAACCCTCCATTCTGCACTCTCCAAGCATTCCCAAAATAATGGAGGGAAGGATAGTTGAAATCCCTAGCTCAGAATGTCATTTCAGAAATTAATCCCACCAGAAAGTAATGTTATAGTGTCACAGCTATGGCCAAATCATCTTTTAGGCACTGATGATATGTTTGTCCTGATACACACTGAGTTGCAAACCCTGATTCTAAAGGAGGGCTCCTCTGATCTTGCATATACAGCCAAACCACAGCCAGAGGAGCACCTCTAAAGCTGCCACCATGTTGCTTCATCTTTTCGTGAGGCCACACCAATCCAATAGAGCTGGAAAGAATCTTGTTGTTTGGGATCTTAAAATTTTAGTAGTAGGAGAAGCAGTAGTAGTAGGAATTGTGGTAATAGTAGTATCAATTGCCATTTATTGAGTATGTACCATGGGGCAGATACCTCATTAAATGCCCTATGCACATTGTCCTTGCACTTAATAATTGAATATTTAGGAAAATATTCATTTTCAATATTAGGAATCTCATAACCTCTGAATACTCAAAAGGAGACCTAGTTTTCTCTAGAGATTTTTTTTCTTAAAGTAGCAGGGAAGAACTAGTAGTTCTTCAGAAATTAATTATAATAAAATCAACACCGATATTTTTCTTCTTTAGTAAAAATAATAACTCCAGTGTTTTTCATTATTACTTAATGAGAAACATTTTTCAACTCCTTAGTTACCCTCACTGAATTTGTCTGGACCAGTGTAGAAATCTGATACCTATCAAACTGTCAGAATGGAGAAAGTTCTCTTTGTCAGATACTGTCCAGGGCACAGACTGCAGCCTTGCCTTGAGTCACCTGGTCCTGAACCTCAGATCAACTCTGATTGCTACTAGACTTCCCAGCTTGTGCAGTGGTAAAGAATCTGCCTGCCAATGCAGGAGACGCAAGAGACGCGGGTCGGATCCCTGGGTCAGAAAGATCCCTTGGAGTAGGAAATGGTAACCTACTCCAAAATTATTGTCTGAAAAATTCCATGGACAGAAGAGCCTGGCAGACTTCAGTCCATGGGGTCACAAAGAGTTGGATGTGACTGATCATGTATACACACACTGATTGCCACTTCTCCTACATACCTGACAAAGCAAATGAAAATCCTCTTTAGAGGAAGGTAACGTGATGTTCAGGCATATTTTATTTTAACAGTTTCAAAATACAATGTCCAGCATACAAGCTAGGATAACTAGGAATATGTTGGGACAAGAAACAACGGTAAAAATAAGAGATATTTTAATTTGTTAAGGTTAAAATGTTTAATGTTTATCAAGTGAAATTTCCACCACTGGCAAGATAGCAGATGAGTTATTGGGACTCAGACAATGTCCTAGGGCATGTTTACTGGTTGATTCCAATTACACCACAACCCAAATTCCAAGTCAAACTTGAAAATGTTGCCAGGGAGCTGGAACTTATGAATAGTGATATAGGGAACTTTAAAATAACTGAGTGAAAATGCTAGGAAAATTCTAGCATTTAAGAACCTGAGGTTTACAACTAAAAATAGAATGAAATGTGAAGAGGAAGAGATGTAGGAAGGAGTGAAGAGCAACAAAAATGGTAAATATGTGGGAGGATCCAAAAGAGTAGTGAATGAATAAAACAGTAAGTATTGTTTTAAAGCACACATTGTGTAAATATACATCTTACATACTATTGCGTTTTATACAGTCAACTACTCATTTAGATTTACCCTTATATTTGCATATGTATATGTGTGTATGTGTGAGAAAATATAAGAAAACAATGGCATCTAGGTTGCTTCCATGTCCTGGCTATTATAAACAGTGCTGCGATGAACATTGGGGTACACGTGTCTCTTTCCCTTCTGGTTTCCTCAGTGTGTATGCCCAGCAGTGGGATTGCTGGATCATAAGGCAGTTCTATTTCCAGTTTTTTAAGGAATCTCCACACTGCTCTTCATTGTGGCTGTACTAGTTTGCATTCCCACCAACAGTGTAAGAGGGTTCCCTTTTCTCCACACCCTCTCCAGCATTTATTATTTGTAGACTTTTGGATCGCAGCCATTCTGACTGGTGTGAAATGGTACCTCATAGTGGCTTGATTTGCATTTCTCTGATAATGAGTGATGTTGAGCATCTTTTCATGTGTTTGTTAGCCATCTGTATGTCTTCTTTGGAGAAATGTCTATTTAGTTCTTTAGCCCATTTTTTGATTGGGTCATTTATTTTTCTGGAGTTGAGCTGTAGGAGTTGCTTGTATATTTTTGAGATGAGTTGTTTGTCAGTTGCTTCATTTGCTATTATTTTCTCCCATTCTGAAGGCTGTCTTTTCACCTTGCTAATAGTTTCCTTTGATGTGCAGAAGCTTTTAAGGTTAATTAGGTTCCATTTGTTTATTTTTGCTTTTATTTCCAATATTCTGGGAGGTGGGTCTTAGAGGATCCTGCTATGATGTATGTCAGAGAGTGTTTTGCCTATGTTCTCCTCTAGGAGTTTTATAGTTTCTGGTCTTACATTTAGATCTTTAATCCATTTTGAGTTTATTTTTGTGTATGGTGTTAGAAAGTGTTCTAGTTTCATTCTTTTACAAGTGGTTGACCAGATTTCCCAGCACCACTTGTTAAAGAGATTGTCTTTAATCCATTGTATATTCTTGCCTCCTTTGTCAAAGATAAGGTGTCCATATGTGCGTGGATTTGTCTCTGGGCTTTCTATTTTGTTCCATTGATCTATATTTCTGTCTTTGTGCCAGTACCATACTGTCTTGATAACTGTGGCTTTGTAGTAGAGCCTGAAGTCAGGTAGGTTGATTCCTCCAGTTCCATTCTTTCTCAGGATCACTTTGGCTATTCGAGGTTTTTTGTATTCCATCAGCAGATGAATGGATAAGAAAGCTATGGTACATATACACAATGGAGTATTACTCAGCCATTAAAAAGAATACATTTGAATCAGTTCTAATGAGGTGGATGAAACTGGAGCCTATTATACAGAGTGAAGTAAGCCAGAAGGAAAAACACCAATACAGTATACTAACGCATATATATGGAGTTTAGAAAGATGGTAACAATAACCCTGTGTACAAGACAGCAAAAGAGACACTGATGTATAGAACAGTCTTATGGACTCTGTGGGAGAGGGAGAGGGTGGGAAGATTTGGGAGAATGGCATTGAAACATGTAAAATATCATGTATGAAACGAGATGACAGTCCAGGTTCGATGCACGATACTGGATGCTTGGGGCTAGTGCACTGGGACGACCCAGAGGGAGGGTATGGGGAGGGAGGAGGGAGGGGGAGGAGGGTTCAGGATGGGGAACACATGTATACCTGTGGTGGATTCATTTTGATATTTGGCAAAACTAATACAATTATGTAAAGTTTAAAAATAAAATAAAATTTAAAAAAAAAACTAAAAAAAAAAAGAAAACAATGGCAGAATCTGGTAGGAACCTGAAATGTCTTGAAGTTGTCTGAAGATTCTTCAATCACTATGTCAAGCAACACAGATATTTCTCTTTCTTCATATGATGAAGATCAGGGATCTAAACTTATCCGAAAAGCTAGAGAGGCACCATTTGTCCCCATTGTAATGGCAGGTTTTGCAGCAATTGTTGCATATGGATTATATAGATTGAAGAGCAGGGGACATACTAAAATGTCTGTTCACCTGATCCACATGTGTGTGGCAGCCCAAGGCTTTGTTGTGGGAGCAATGACTCTTGGTATGGGCTATTCCCTGTATCAAGAATTCTGGGGGAAACCTAAACCTTAGAAGAGGAGATGCTGTCTTGGTCATCTTGGTGGTGCTTGCTTTAGTTAGACACCCCATATTGAGGTTATATGTTTATGCTGAAAATAAATTGTTTGGGTCAGACAAGAACATGGTAATTTGAAAATTGGCTTCCTTTCTTGCAGGCTTGATTTGCCTGGTGACCAAGTTACTGGTGACTAGTTCACTAGCTAGGTCATTCAGGGGAGTCAGACCAGCACAAAAGAAACATGTCACTTTTAAATACACTTGATAGTGGTACCTGTCCACCTTCTTAAACTCTTCTGTTGAAATTAGTTCTAAAGAAGACAACATGCCAATCCTGAAAATGCTCCCAGTTGCTGCAGAATATCATATGCTTTTGATGTAATGTAGGAATCCTATTTACCCCAGTTAATTTAACTTTCTGATGGCCTTGTGGACTGAGTATTGTTTTAAGGGCTGGTTGGCTCTTGAGGAACACTTTCAGAACAGTGCATGGAATACAACATTACAAACCTCCCTGGAAGTCTGTGTGTGTTTTTAAACCAACACTAAAAAGCTGGTAACAGAGCCACTTTGAAGTAGTATTTATTTTAGAATCATAATTATAAACATGAGAGTAACTTAACTTGTGGATCCCTTTTAGCTCTTTAGTAATTGCAGAATTATATTTTGCTGCTGTTATATTAGAATAATTTTAAATTATTTTGAAACATGTATTTTAAGTGCTAATGCAAAGGTAAATGAAAAACACTTTTTAAATGTGTGCAGTATGTTTATTTTCTCCAAAAGTATCATCAACTAAATAAAATCCCTATAATGGAAGTCATTGATGAGCAAGCTGGTTTGGTCAGACATTATACAAACTTTGGTATATCACAGAATGCTTTGTTGTACTTGTGAAATTCTTGTCTAACCTGAATTTACATTCCATGGTGATAACATGGTAAATGTAGTGTTATTAAAGTAAATGAACACACACACACACACAAAAAAGAAAACAATGGCAAATAAGTCAATGTAGATGAGTTTACATTTTACATAGTGAAGTACATTTTACTTTTACATTTCCTTTTATATTTCCATTACTTTTACATAGTAAAATAAATTTACAAAGTAAATTACATTTACATAATAAAGTAATGCTCAAAATTCTCCAAGCCAGGATTCAGCAATACATGAACCGTGAACTTCCAGATGTTCAAGCTGGTTTTAGAAAAGGCAGAGGAACCAGAGATCAAATTGCCAACATCCGCTGGATCATGGAAAAAGCAAGAGTTTCAGAAAAACATCTATTTCTGCTTTATTGACTATGCCAAATCCTTTGACTGTGTGGATCACAATAAACTGTGGAAAATTCTGAAAGAGATGGGAATACCAGACCACTGACCTGCCTCTTGAGAAATCTGTATGCAGGTCAGGAAGCAACAGTTAGAACTGGACATGGAACAACAGACTGGTTCCAAACAGGAAAAGGAGTACGTCAAGGCTGTATATTGTACCCTGCTTATTTAATTCATATGCAGAGTACATCATGAGAAACGCTGGGCTGGAAGAAGCACAAGCTGGAATCAAGATTGCCAGGAGAAATATCAATAACCTCAGACATGCAGATGATACCACTCTTATGGCAGAAAGCGAAGAAGACTTAAAGACTTTCTTGATGAAAGTGAAAGAAGAAAGTGAAAAATTTGGCTTAAAGCTCAACGTTCAGAAAACTAACATCATGGCATCTGGTCCCATCACTTCACAGCAAATAGATGGGGAAACAGTGGAAACAGTGGCTGATTTTATTTTGGGGGGCTCCAAAATCACTGCAGATGGTGACTGAAGCCATGAAATTAAAAGACGCTTACTTCTTAGAAGGGAAGTTATGACCAACCTAGACAGCATATTAAAAAGCAAAGACATTACTTTGCCAACAAAGATCTGTCTAGTCAAGGCTATGGTTTTTCCAGTGGTCATGTATGGATGGGAGAGTTGGACTATAAAGAAAGCTGAGTGCTGAAGAATTGATGCTTTTGAACTGTGATGTTGGAGAAGACTCTTGACAGTCCCCTGGACTGCAAGGAGATCCAACCAGTCCATCCTAAAGGAGATCAGTCCTGAGTGTTCATTGGAAGGACTGATGCTGAAGCTGAAACTCCAATACTTTGGCCACCTGATGCAAACAGCTGACTCATTTGAAAAGACCCTGATGCTGGAAAAGATTGAGGGCAGGAGGAGAAGGGTACGACAGAGGATAAGATGGTTTGGTGGCATCACCGACTCAATGGACATGGGTTTGGGTGGATTCCGGGAGTTGGTGATGGACAGGAAGACCTGGCGTGCTGCGGTTCATGGGGTCACAAAGAGCTGGACACGACTGAATAACTGAATAAATTCCAAAAAGGGCTTTTTTTCCCCAAAATGTGGTATATACCTGGAAAGAGAAAATGACAGTGAAAGTCAAGCCCACACAAACACTTGTTCACAAAACACAGGCAACAAATAAATCACGTTTGGGAAGCAGTTGTCTTGTTCTGACTATATACAAATGGAAAAAGTCTTCAAATGCTTCAGTACCTTCATTTTGAAATGCCTGTCAGCCTCAGGAGCTGGCCCTTATAATACATTTCTGGCAATATTTGTGCCTCATTGTTTTCAGAGCTATTAATCAAATGCTAAATATTATGCAAGTGCTGTTTAAAAATGGAGAAGGCAATGGCACCCCACTCCAGTACTCTTGCCTGGAAAATCACATGGATGGAGGAGCCTGGTAGGCTGCAGTCCATGGGGTCACGAAGAGGCAGACACAGCTGAGTGACTTCACTTTCACTTTTCACTTTCATGCATTGGAGAAGGAAATGGCAACCCACTCCAGTGTTCTTGCCTGGAGAATCCCAGGGATGGGGGAGCCTGGTGGGCTGCCGTCTGTGGGGTCGCACAGAGTCGGACATGACTGAAGTGACAACAGCAGCAGCTGTTTTTTAAAAATGTGTCTGAGGTGCATTTATTTTGTTAATTGTAATTATTACTAGGTTTCTCACAAGTAATTAAACAGAAGACTATTTAGAACAAAATTTTAACAAAAAAGTAAAATTTTCAGTGAGCTTAACAAAAAACAGGTGATTTATTTTCAAATAAAAACAATTAAGAGCATGATATATAATGAATTAAGATAGTGAATGAGGGACACATTCTATATTTGACAGCACTTTGAATACAAGTAGCAGTGGCCCATTTTCTTCTCTCCTTGTTAACCTAATTAATAATTAAAGATAGCTAAGAATTGCCTTTCTGTGCTTGAATTCAAACTATCATCCTAAGTATCACCTGGGGAGAGTAGTGAATTCCAGACTTTTGCCAAAGTAAGCACAGCAGGTGTTTACAAGGTCACAAACTTAAATCATTAGTTAAAAAAGAAAGAAAGAAGAACAGAAATGTTGTTAGGCACACGGGAAAAACAAAGTATTTCCAGATGAGTCCTTCCATCTCACCAATAATTAGCAGCACAATCCCCCACGTCTATTAACTCTTGATGATTTCCAGTATGCCCATTCAAGTTCAAGGTCTTTGCAGGCCAGTTGTTACTAGCCAAAAAGTGCCTAGTATTCTGGCCAAAATGCCCCGTGGTTTTGCTGATTGACCAAATGTGTCACAGTATACATTTTCAGATAGATAGAATGTTTTCCTTAGATCTAATTCTAAAACATCATGGCCACCATTGTCCTCAATAATAAAGGTAGAGACATGAAAAAAGAAAGGAATAGATATAAAAGGAAAGCAATTTTCCCAACTCCTCATTAACCCACCTAATAAATAACAATGCACATCATATTGCTTAGCATTTTACTATATATCAATAATGCAGTCATCTGATTAATAGATTATCAATGTTATATTTGCCTTGCACCTTAGAAGAATTCCTTCTTCTAAGGATCGCCTGGAGAAGGAAATGGCAACCCACTCCAGTATTCTTTCTTGGAGAATCCCATGGACGGAGGAGCTTGGTGGGCTACAGTACACGGGTCGCAAAGAGTTGGACACAACTGAGCGACTTCACTTTCACTTTAGAAGAATTAAAAGACAAGCAAACAATACTGCCACCTTTGGCAATGTGCTTATTGAATATCTGTGTACTTATTGAATAATATTGAAAAAAAGGGTAGTAGTCATTCCTCAAAGGATATGTTTTAAGAAAGTACTAACGCAGTGACCTAGGAGCTCTCTGTCCCTATTCTTTAGAACAGTGCAAATGGATTAATGAGATATTATGTATCCAGGTTAATTAGCCTTTTCTCGTCCATGCAAATAAGAGTCAGGGGTATCTAAACACAGGAGGAAAGCCTCCTCACCACACCCTGGCACAGAGGACATTCATAAAGCAACACATCCTTCAGGGATACAGTGGTGGGCTCAGAAATTAGACTTCCTGAAACTAAATCCCTATCCAGTCATGTAGAACCTCAGGCAAGTTATTCATCCTCTGTGCCTTTGGGTCCTTATCTGTAGTCCACATTAATGTAATAACAACTACTTCACAGGATCATTGCAAAGATTAAATAAGATAGGGCATATTTTATTTAGAGTATATCCAGTACAATGCCTGGCAGATGAAAAGAGCTCAAGAAATGTTGATTATTATTATTAGCATCATCATCATTTGTACATTTAAATGTATAGTCTACATGTAGGATATCATCTCATGCAGAGGGTCCAGCTAAAACCAACGTTGAGACATAGCTAGTGTAAGGTTGGGTGGTAACCCCCACCCCCCCACTAAGCTTTTGTGTGCATCTTCTGATTTTTCTGGAGATCAAAGAGCCCCTGGGACAAAAATTTCAACTATATCCACAATTAGGGTTCAGACCTATGTAGGCCTGTGTGAGGACCTGGGGAGAGGGATGAGGTGGTGGTAACTGGAAAGGAGTTCTTTTAAATATGCTTAGCTGACCAAGGAGCCTTAAAATGGAAATTTCTTGAAAAAGAGTCTAGCCTAAGGAGCCAGGAACAGGAAAAGCATTTGAGGAAAGGGTAATTCTAGGTACAGAAACTGGTCATTACTTGAGACTATTCCAACTCAGCTGTTCTGCTGCTGCTGCTGCTAAGTCGCTTCAGTCGTGTCCGACTCTGTGCAACCCCATAGACGGCAGCCCACCAGGCTCCCCTGTCCCTGGGATTCTCTAGGCAAGAACACTGGAGTGGGTTGCCATTTCCTTCTCCAATGCATGAAAGTGAAAAGTGAAAGTGAAGTGGCTCAGTCCTGTCCAACTCCTAGCGACCTCATGGACTGCAGCCCACCAGGCCCCTTCGTCCATGGAATTTTCCAGGCTACATCATTAATCTCTATGACACCACCCTTATGGCAGAAAGTGAAGAGGAGCTCAAGAGCCTCTTGATGAAAGTGAAAGAGGAGAGTGAAAAGGTTGGCTGAAAGCTCAATATTCAGAAAACTAAGATCATGGCATCTGGTCCCATCACTTCATGGGAAGTAGATGGGGAAACATGGAAGCAGTGTCAGACTTTATTTTTTGGGGCTCCAAAATCACTGCAGATGGTGATTGCAGCCATGAAATTAAAAGACGCTTACTCCTTGGAAGAAAAATTATGACCAATGCATATTCAAAAGCAGAGACATTATGTTGCCAACAAAGGTCCATCTAGTCAAGGCTATGGTTTTTCCACTGGTCATGTATGGATGTGAGAGTTGGACTGTGAAGAAAGCTGAGTGCCAAAGAATTGATGGTTTTGAACTGTGGTGTTGGAGAAGACTCTTAAGAGTCTCTTGGACTGCAAGGAGATCCAACCAGTCCATTCTAAAGGAGATCAGTCCTGGTTGTTCTTTGGAAGGAATGATGCTAAAGCTGAAACTCCAATACTTTGGCCACCTCATGCGAAGAGCTGACTCATTGGAAAAGACTCTGATGCTGGAAGGGATTGGGAGCAGGAGGAGAAGGGGACAACAGAGGATGAGATGGCTGGATGGCATCATGGACTCTATGGACATGAGTTTAAGTAAACTCTGGGAGTTGGTGATGGACAGGGAGGCCTGGCATGCTGCGATTCATGGGGTCACAAAGAGTCAGACACGACTGAGAAACTGAACTGAACTGATTAACCTCTATATCAGAGTCCAGGCAACAATACAGAGGATGCTTCTTGTCCCTGGTCTAAACAGAAGGCAGAGATGGCACCAACATATGAGGCGAATCAGCAGAGATCTGACCCCCAGCAGATCAAGACTGCTGAGGGCAGAGCCAAGCTGTTCAGATGTCAGAGGCAGCAGCTGCAGAATCCAGTTCAACTAACAGCCAGGTCAGCAGATCTTTGGGGTAACCAGCTTGAAGTGGTAAAAGGAGTCCAAGCAGAACAATCAAGTAGGTGGCACAGTGCAGAGCAGCAGAAATCAGCCCTGGGGAGTAGCCAGGTTGACTGCAAGTACTTGGAAAACACCTCCTAAGCGAGCCTCCAAACCCTCAGCAGAGTGTGCTCTGACAGAGGCAATCATAATTGGAGTGTGAGTGCTAATGGACCCTCATTTGTGTTCTCTGGCTGCTCAATCCTGGGACAGTTGGCTTTCATTTATGTCACATTGGTCACCTTTTTTAGGAAAGCCTATTTTCATTGTTGTGACAGCTGTCTGAGTAAGGAGTATAACCTGACAGGTTGGTACACAGATTTTTCTGGTAATAACTAGGCACAAAACTCAGATGTGGGAGAGGTTCTTCTTCATCCAAATCCCCAAAGCCAGGCCATAGTGCTCTTGTGGGTTCAGATGTGACAGCTGGGCTGAAAACAAGGCTCTGTGTCACTATTTGAGACAGTAGAGTGCTGGGGTTGGGGACTGAGATCATCAGTGGATTTTTTCCCCATTTCTAACACTTTTGATTCAAATGAAAAGCAACTTAGTAGGTGAAGAAAGGAAGCTATCAGAAAATATGGCTATGTCCTGAATGATTTTCACTTTATAAACTTGGGTGTGCAAGAGATATTTTTAAAGTTTTCTTAAACCAGAATAAAACTCAGCCACCCCTCTCTCTAAAACTAGCAGAAAATTCAGCCTTGGTCCTTCTTGAAGTTTTCTGTCCTCCTGCTCCTCACCTAGTTTCCTCCCCTGGATTGAGCAAAGTTGAGCATTTCACAAAAGAATCAAGGTACTGGGGAGGACTTCCGGTCAAAACACATCACTCCCTACTGTCTAACTCTGAGATCGACATGGTCTCTTTGGGGCCAGCAGCTTGACTGCTGCAGCGCCACCCTTGGATTAGGGCATCTTTGAAGAGAGTTGGGGCATCCAAACTGGGCATCCCAGCCTCCCCAGGGGCCCCACCCAGCCTTACCCAGAGGGGCAAGTGACCCCTCTGCAGAGTGGAGTCACAGCGCAGGACAAGGGATTCCTGCACTCTTCCCCTCAGAGGGAACATTTCTCCTTCCTCTTGCTGCCTTTAAAGTTTTTAAAATAAAGTGTGCATAAATACCTAGAGAAGTATACACAGAATAAATATGATGAGCTCAAACACTGAGCTTAACTTCCTGCTTGAATAAAGGCAGGGAGAAAGGTGAGAAATACACAGAGAAAGTCATAAATTAATGTGTCAAAAATTATCCTTCTGTAAGTGAAAAGCCATGGAGACAATTTAGTTATTTATTTATCAAGCCCTTCAGTTCAGTTCAGTTCAGTCACTCAGTCATGTCCGACTCTTTGCGACCCCATGGACTGCAGCACGCCAGGCCTCCCTGTCCATCACCAAACTCCCAGAGTTTACTCAAACTCATCTCCATTGAGTTGGTGATGCCACCCAACCATCTCATCCTCTGTTGTCCCCTTCTCCTCCTGCCTTCAATCTTTCCCAGCATCAGGGTCTTTTCAAATGAGTCAGCTCTTCGCATCAGGTGGCCAAAGTATTGGAGTTTCAGCTTCAATATCAGTCCTTCCAATGAACACTCAGGACTGATCTCCTTTAGGATGGACTGGTTGGATCTCCTTGCAGTCCAGGGGACTGTCAAGAGTCTTCTCCAACACCACAGTTCAAAAGCATCAATTCTTCTGCACTCAGCTTTCTTTATAGTCCAACTCTCCCATCCATACATGACCACTGGAAAAACCATAGCCTTGACTAGACAGATCTTTGTTGGCAAAGTAATGTCTCTGCTTTTTAATAAGCTGTCTAGGTTGGTCATAGCTTTTCTTCCAAGGAGCAAGCATCTTTTAATTTCATGGCTTCAGTCACCATCTGCAGTGATTTTAGAGCCCCCAAAAATAAAGTCTGACACTGTTTCCACTGTTTCCCATGAAGTGATGGGACCAGATGCCATGATCTTAGTTTTCTGAATGTTGAGTTTTAAGCCAGCTTTTTCATTCTCCTCTTCCACTTTCATCAAGAGGCTCTTTAGTCCTTCTTCACTTTCTGCCATAAGAGTGGTGTCATCTGCATATCTGAGGTTATTGATATTTCTCCCAGCAATGTTGATTCCAGCTTGTGCTTCACTCACTTATTGCTAAACCATGAGACAGCCACTGTTCTAAGCACTTTGCAAATATTAACTTATTCAATCCTCATAGCAGTCCTATATTATCCTCACTTTACATTGTAGAAATTAAGCTGCACAGATTAATTAACATATCCCCGCTCACACAGCAAATAAGTGGCAAAGTCTGTATTCAGTCAGCCTGTCAGGCTCCTTAAACTCGGCTGTTGCCTACTGCTGTGTGCTCCTCCAGAAGGCGAAGATGGGGCTGCAGAGTATCACTCTGTCTTATTCCACTGCTGCTTTCTGCTGCTGCTACCCTTCTTCCCTGAGTCACCATGACTCCCTCCACCTGAGCCATGCTTTACTGGGCACAGGTTTACATTCTGAAGTCCAGACCTTACACTGGCTCATATCCTGTCACCTTGATCCAACATTTGCTCTCTGCTTCCTGCTCTGTTCTTACATTTTCAGTGTCCTCCTTGACCTTCAACTTGAGGAACAGTTTAGCTTTACTGGCTTTTGTCCTCCAAACCCTCTGACTTTTTCTCTTTGAGCTCTTAGAGCAATATTCTTGGCCAAGTTCAAATTCCTTGAATCTAACTTTGATACGAGGTCTCCAAACCTGTGTCACCACCAAGCTTGGGCTAGATCCCAGGTAGGGATCAGTGGCATGCAGAACTCTAAGAAAATATGACATTCTATATCCCTTGAATGCAAAGATCTCAAAACCCTTTAAAATATATTGTTCAGAATAAAACATAGTTCATGTTTGTATTTTTAAGGTACTTAATACTTTTAAAATCTTAATTTTTCAAGTTTTCATTCAAAATAGCATGATCCTATTATAAAAAATTAGAAAATAAAGCACTGTGTATTACCAAGTAATTTTTATGCTAGAGGTTATTTTCAATGTTGTGCACATTGATGCATGAACCTTATAATAACTCTTTGAGGTAAATTGCTTAAGGGACTTGTTACTTTGGACCAATGCCTCAAATATTTTATATGCAACCTACAATAAGAAAAATAAATAATGGTACAAACCAATGTATACATGCTGAAACAAAACTTTCCTATAACAATACTTACTTTTCCTACTTTAATACACTCTGATTTAGGATATATTATGCTATTTCATTTTTAATAAATCTATTAAGCTATATTTCAGTTTGAGAAACAACATAATACTCTATCACTAGTTTGCTATTTTTGTGGTCAAAACAATCTTCTTCTTGCTGCTTACACACACACACACATACACACACACACATAAACACACATACACACACTCTCACTCACATGCACTGCCCAGAGAATGTACATCTCAAAAATATACACCAGGGACAGAACACCGTCTCTCAGAATCTGGCTTTTTCTCAGTCCTAACAACTACCAGAATAGCATGTGAGCCCATGGATTTCCTGTCCCTCAGGTCCAAGGAATCAATTGATCAAATACTGGAAGGCTTTGTGCAAGAGTCTATCCTGAAGCAAATGACACTGATAGAGCTTGTTTCCTCTGTCTGAATGAGGTAGTATTGACTGTGGGACATATATTACTTGTCAAAGGAGTGGTAAGTGATACTTGAGGTTTAGAAGGGGAAGTATTTGTATGCTGTCAAGAAAACAATCCTTTCTCTAGAAATGTTACTTTCTGAATTTAAAAATCATATTGGATGAAGATTATAGGATTTCTTAACAAAATTTCACCTTAATATGCATTCTTTTCCATCTCTGTAATATAAGAATAAATGTTACTTCACTAAGTTATCTCAAGACTTTAGGGAAGGGCTTGGGATAACTCATTAAAGTTCAAATTATCTCCTTTCCCTAAATCCATGACACTTTACTCTTGGCACAGTTGGAAACCAAGACTGTTATGGGCTGAATATTTGTGTCCCCCTAAAATTCATATGGTGAAATCCTAATCCTCAGTGTGATAGAATTAGGAGGTAGGGCCTTTAGGAGATAATTAGGTCATGAGAATAAAGTTCTCATGAGTACAATTAGTGGCCTTAAAAAGAGACCTCAGACAGCTCTCTTGCCCTTTTGCCATATGAGGAAACTGAGAAAATGGACTATGAACCAGGAAGCCGGCCCTCACCAGATACCAAGTCTGCCATGCCTTCATCTTGGACTGCTTATCCTCCAGATATGAGAGAAATAAATGTTTTCTGTTTAAGCCATCATGCTATAGTTTTTTTTTTAATAGCATCTTTAACTAAGATGAAGACTCTATATTCAGTCTGCAGATTCAGCTCAGAGGATTTACTTCCATTGCATAAAGAGAGTTCCCATCCCAGAGAAGAAACTCAACTGGTAATGAAGACCACAGAGCCTAAGGATTCATCATCATTACCTGGCTACTATTATGAAGGAAGCTAAGAACTCCATATTTACCAGGGCTAGATGTTACTGGGGGAAAAAGGAAACAGTTCATTATGTTATTACTTTGGGCTTGATTCTGTTATCTTCTCAACACTGAAGGTGAAAAATAGTAAGGAGAGATAAATCCAAGAAGCAGAATGCACACCAAAAGTGGAGGTATAGAGGTTGCTGAATTTATTGCTTTTGCTTCAGAATGGAGTGTTAATTTGTAGTTGAAAGGAAAGGAGGAACTAATATTGCCCATCAAATGAGTAACAATAGGCAAACTCACTGGGGCTCTTGGGTCAGACAATTTCAGTTATGGC
The DNA here is from genome assembly GCF_032452875.1 of Bos javanicus. Taxonomy (NCBI): domain Eukaryota; kingdom Metazoa; phylum Chordata; class Mammalia; order Artiodactyla; family Bovidae; genus Bos; species Bos javanicus. The sequence goes on from NC_083870.1 coordinate 42,016,560, forward strand.
ATTTATAAATGTTTTAGTTTCATCGAAACTCTAAGCTTGTCATTGCCTAGCACATTACTTAAATTATTTATGTAATTCATTTCAAAGATATATAATATGCCTTCCCTGAATTCTGTCACTCTCCTCTTTCAAATACTCATTCAAAAATCACCCACAAGGTAAAGGCCATCCTATCAGTCATCTCAAATTCCCACAAGTACTTATTTTCCTCTCAGCTCATTTTTGCCCCTGATCCCACAGACAAATTTAGCCTGCTTCACTCCCCTGTACCTGTACAGATAAATATGTCTATAAAAGAGCCCTTGACTACATAGACATTTTGAATAAAAAACCACAGTTCCAGATGAACCCTTAATGTTGTCCAGAAATCCTAAGCTTCCCTAAGCCATTCACTTTCCCACTAGATAATAATCCACACCTCTTCTCTTATCTCAAACACTTCCTATTGCATCCTCACTCCCAGTAGGAAGCTAGTGACCGTGCTTTCTTCCACACTGAGAAAATGAGAGCCCTCAGAAGAAAATTTCCACAGGCTCCACCATCTGCTCACATGTGCACTTAGATACTCAGCCTTTTTCTGTTACCATTAATGAATGAGTGATGCAACTATCTAAAGTCAAACCTTTCATTTCTGCACTAGATTTCCTTGTTTCTCTCCTGTGCTATAAGAGTTTTATCTTCTACTGAATCATTCCTTTCAGTATACCCAAAAAATAGTCTTCTTGACTCTACTACCCCTGCCACCTATATGTCCATATCTCAATACCCTTTACAGAAAAACTTACTGAAATGGTTGCCTACATTATTTGCCTATGGTTTCTCTCACCCTAATTCTCTTTTAAACCCATCACATCATATTTTTCTTCCATCAATTCACTGAAGCTTCTCTGGTTTATATCACAAATAACCTCCACATTGCTGAATCCAATGGGCAATCCTCATTCCTCATCTTATTTCATACAGGTAATCAATCTCTCCTCTTTGATACATGTTCTTCAAAGTTTCCAAAGACTGTATTTCTCTTGAGTTTCTTCCAGTTGCACTGATCACTCCTCTCTTTCTCAGCTTTCTTTGTGGTCTCTCTTTGTCCCTCAAACTTTTCATATTGGTGTACTTTAGGACTCAGTCCTTAATATTCTCCCAAAGGAGGATTTACAATAAACCTACTGAAGTTTAATCTTAGCTTCAGTGATCCTCTTTTGTATGAGCACATTTCACAATGCTATGAGGGCCCTAAGAAAATTTTTACATATTTTAACTGCAGTTGGTTAAGACTATTTTTTTTTTCCATTTATACTTCTTTTCTGTCACATGTTTGTCAGGTGCTGCTTAAGTAGTAGCAATCATTTTAGGGTTGTGGCCAAAAATAAGTTGGGTCTAGTAAGATACTTTTAAGTGGTTTTTGTAGTCATTTTCATTTATAGTTAAGCTAACGCCAGCTACCTCGCAGAGAAGTGGGCTTCTAAGAGTACTTTACAGTCTCTCATGTGCCAGAATGCCCTGCAATATGAATGTGTTTCAAGGCACCTGAGGCTATGTAGTTGGTGAAAGGGAAACAAAGTTTAGAACATGTGAATATAAAAACTAGTCAATGGGAAATTCTTCTAATCTTCAAACATGAAAAATTAATGCCTAATAAAAATGGAAGTTCTCACTCAACAGGAATATATATAGCACTTCAGCATATCAATTATAAATGTACCTTTTTATGGGAATAATATGCAATCAAATATATTAGAATTCTTGTGTGTATAGGGTATAGCCTATATCAGTATTACAATAAAGCCATATGTTTTGGGCAATCAAAAGCAAACTTTGATTCCAGCAATCAAAAAAAAAGTTTGATAAAGCCTTCCTATTTTCAGTGGAAACATATTTAAATTATAGCTGTAGGAAATGGCATTAAGGATAAGCAGCCAAAAAGAGTTGGGGAAAGGTTGAATGGTTTGTCAGTTGGTAAACTAATTTAAAAAAAAAACACTTACTTTCATGGACTTTGTAATATTTTTATATTTCTCAACTTTTTTAGTGTGAAATTTATTTTTAGCCTAAATAATTGTTTATTATTTTAACTAACTTTGTACTCATAACTTTGTATTGTGTTTCTTCAAAGAGTCACCCATATGAATCCATCCTTCCTACTTCTTTTTCTTATCTACATTCATTCCTTTGGGGATCTCACTCAGTATCTTGGCTTTAAATCTCATGTCAACACTTAAGACTCATAGACTTTTATCTCCTGCCCAAACACCTCTTTTAAGCTCCAGATCCTAATGGATGTCTATTGCATCCTATATTCAACATGTCTAAAACCAAACTCCTTTCTAATATCAAAACTACTTCTCTTGACAGTCTTTCCCGAGTCATCTATTGATAACTGCATTTTCCCTGTTGCTTATGCCAAAACTTTGGAGTTACCCTTCATTCCTTTCTCTGATAGTCCACAATCTACCCTAATAGCTCTACCTTCAAAGTATATCTGAATCTGAACTATACCCAGTCACTTTTTACCCCTTTTGTAATTTCCACTTAGGTCCAAGCCACCATCATTTCTTGTCTGGATAACAATAGTTCCATGAGATCCAATGCTTCTATTGTTGTTCACCCCATTCTCCCCAACCCTCCTACACATACATCGTAAGTCAACTGTTCTGGCTCCCCAAGACAATCAGAATGAAAGGAAATGTCCCTACGATGACCACAAAGCCCTATATCATTTGTTCTCCCTCCTATGTCTCTGACATTATCACTTACTACTCTCTCCCTCACTATCTTTGCTCCAGGCACACAAATTTTCTCTTTCTCAAATACTCAATCCTAATCCTGGAGGGCCTTTGATCTGATAATTGCCTAGGTGTAAAATATCAGGTATCTTCTCAGATATCTCCTAAGATATCTCCTTGATGAAATCTCTTACCTCCTTCTAATGTCACCTTCTCAATGAGACCTAACCTTGACCACTCTGTATAAATTGCAACACATTCCTCTTATATTACTAATACTCCTAACCCTGCTTTGTATGTTATTATTTCCATAGCATGTAAGAGCACCTTCTCACATGTTATATAATTTCCTTATTTATTAATATCATTTATCACCTGTATCTGCAACACACACACACACACTTCCACACACCTGACTATAAGTTTTGCTCTTCTCAAAAGATAATTAAACAAAATATTATAAAGAGTTGAAATTCAAGATAGAAAAAAGCTATACTAATAAAATATTAATAAAAAGTTGATTGAAAACATAACAAAAAAATGGAATTTAAAGAAATACAGGAACCAAAAGGGGAAAAGTGACCATTATCTTCATTGCTTTAAATTAAAAATAAACAAATATCAGCAAGCAGCAAGTCAATTCACTTTACAGAATCTTAGAATCCCAGGAAAAGGAAGTGCCTAGTGTCCCTAAATGTAAGTTTTGACTTAAGACTGAGAATAAGAGAGTTGATTGAAAGTCTTTATAAATAACAACAGTTCCCATGCTCTCCTCTCATTATGAAATCAATTCAGTTCAGTTCAGTTCAGTCACTTGGTCATGGCCAACTTTTTGTGACCCCACAGACTGCAGCACACCAGACTTCCCTGTCCATCACCAACTCCTGGAACTTGTTCAAACTCATGTCCATCGAGTTGGTGATGCCATCCAACCATCTCATCCTCTGTCGTCCTCTTCTCTTGCCAATCTTTCCCAGCATCAGGGTATTTTCTAATGAGTCAGTTCTTCACATCAGGTGGCCAAAGTATTGGAGTTTCAACTTCAGCATCAGTCCTTCCAATGAATATTTTAGGATTGACTGGTTTGATCTCCTTGCAGTCCAAAGGACTCTCAAGCGTCTTCCCCAACACCATGGTTCAAAAGCATCAATTCTTCAGCACTCAGCTTTCTTTATAGTTCAACTTTCACATCCATACATGACTACTGGAAAACCATAGCTTTGACTAGAGGGACCTTTGTCGGTAAAGTCTCTGCTTTTTAATATGCTGTCTAGGCTGGTCATAGCTTTTCTTCCAAGGAGAATGTGTCTTTTTAATTTTATGGCTGCAGTCACCATCTGCAGTGATTTTTGAACCCCTCAAAATAAAGTCAGTCACTGTTTCCATTGTTTCCTCATCTGTTTGCCATGAAGTGATGCAATCGGATGTCATTTAGTTTTCTGAATGTTGAGTTTTAAGCCAACATTTTCACCCTCTTTCACTTTCATCAAGAGGCTCATTAGTTCTTCACTTTCTGCCATAAGGGTGGTGTCATCTGCGTATCTGAGGTTATTGATATTTCTCCCAGTTACTGATATTATGAAATGTCAATTGACAATTCTAGTGTCACCCCACTCTGTCTCATGCAGAAGATAGATGGTATACTCTATGGAGAAAGTACCCAGTGAGAATCTGGATACAAAAGAAACCAAACAAAGTTGAAGGATGAAATGAATTATACTAAAGACCAAGGGATAAATACAAAACTCTGCAAACTAAATAATGAGATGCTCAGCACTCAGAATGATATCACCTAGGCTTACACCCATCTGTTTCCATATTCCTAGTGACTGATTAAAAAAATCCCCTGGGGTGTCTGGAGAGACAACGGGGTGGATGTGGAGGGAGACCTATTGTTGTTCAGTCACTTCAGTTGTGTCCAACTCTGGTGACCCCACGCACTGTAGCCCACCAGGCTCCTCTGTCCATGGGATTCTCCAGGCAAGAATACTGGAGTGGGTTGCCATTTCCTTCTCCAGAGGGAGACCTATAGACCTACTGTTAAGGATAAAATAGCAATGTCCTCATCCTATAATTTACAATGAAATCTAGTCTGTCACACTGTGTACACAGAGCTGTTTGTTGTGCCTGATTCTTTTTTTTAAATTGAGCTTTGCTATACTGAGCCTCACAGTAATTGCATTTTTACAAATTGGTATTGCTTTGACTCATAAAAGTATGAATGGATGACAAAGGATCACCAAGAAATTGAAGAAAACCTCTTTCAAGAAAAGAGACAAAAGAAAAGAGACCAAAATAAATACATATTCTAAAGGAAATTAAAGTAAATAGAAACAATATATGCAGCAGCAGAAAACATTTTTTAAAGGTAGTCTATAATTGATAATGGGAAGGAAAATTTTAACTATTGAATAAGGAAAAAAATACAGAATACTATTTAGTACAGTAGTATTCTGGAAAGGTTGCCAGAGAGAAGAGGGAGTGAGGTGTTGGGTGAAATAGGTGAAGAGGATTAAGTGGCACAAATTTCCAGTTATAAAATAAATAAGTCATGGGGATGTAATACACAGGATAATGAATATGTTCAATAATACTGCAATAACTTTGTATGGGGACAGATGGTTACTAGACTTACCATGGTGAGTATTCTGTGACGTATGGAAACATTAAATCACTATGTTGTACACCTGAAACTGACATAATATTGTCCAACTATACTTCAATTAAAATAAATATATAACATACAAATATACACATATGTAATAAATATGAAAATATTTAGCCCTATTTGGGCTGTAATTTAAAAATATAATCACAAATTTGGAAAATTAAGAAAATTTCACTGAATGCAGAGGAAAAGAGAATATGAGGTAAAAAAATAGATAGAAAATAAAAGAAGAAAGGAAAAGGATCAGGCCAGGAGGCCCCCAATCCAAATAATTAGTGCTGCAGATTTCAGAATAGAGGGGTAGGAAATAATGAATCAATAATGTAAAACAATTCAACAGAGCTAAGAAACTTGTGTTTCCAAAATAAAAGAGCCATGAAGGAGTCCAGACAACAAATAAAATGGGAAAAAAAGAATGGTACATGATTTTGAAATTTCAGAATCATAGAAATAGAAAGAAAAAATTCTTAAAGTTCTCAGAAAGGAAAAAATATTGTATAACGTACCAAGAAACAGGAACTAATATTTATTCAAGCTTCTTAACTGTAACACTTGATGCTAGATGACATTAGAACAGGACTTTTGGAATTATCTTTTGGAGCTATCCTTGGTGGCTCAAATGGTAAAGCATCTGCCTACAGTGCAGCAGACCTAGATCTGATCCCTGGGTCAAGAAGACCCCTGGAGAAGGAAATGGCAACCCAATCCAGTATTCTTACCTGGAGAATTCCATGTACAGAGGAGCCTGGCAGGCTACAGTCCATGGGGTTTCAAAGAGTTCAGACATAACTGAGTGACTAACACTTTCACTTTCACTTTTTTGGAATTATAAAACCAACTGTTTATAACCTGTAATTCTATAGGCAGGTTTGATTTGCACACAGAATAAAAGTATATTCAGATTCACACTCTCTCTGAAAACCCTTGAAGAATGTGTATCATCAAGATAAAAAAATCAACTAAAAAAGGAGAAGAAATAGGATTCAGGATGTAAGAGGAAAAGAAGAAGTAAAACTCTCACTGTTTGCATATGACATGATCCTCTACATAGAAAACCCTAAAGACACCACCAGAAAATTACTAGAGCTAATCAATGAATATAGTACAGTTGCAGGATACAAAATTAACACACAGAAATCCCTTGCATTCTTATACACTAACAATGAGAAAACAGAAAGAGAAATTAAGAAAGCAATTCCATTCACCATTGTGAAGAAAAGAATAAAATACTTAGGAATAAATCTACCTAAAGAAACAAAAGACACACACACACACACATATATATATAAAACTATAAAACACTGATGAAAGAAATCAAAGATGACACAAATAGATGGAGAAATATACCATGTTCATGGATTGGAAGAATCAATATAGTGAAAATGATTATACTACCTAAAGCAATCAATAGATTCAATGCTATCCCTATCAAGCTGCCCATGGTATTTTTCAGAGAACTAGAACAAATAATTTCACAATTTGTATGGAAATACAGAAAACCTTCAATAGCCAAAGCGATCTTGAGAAAGAATGGAACTGGAGGAATCAACCTGGCTGACTTCAGACTATACTACAAAGTTACAGTCATTAAGACAGTATGGTACTGGCTCAAAGACAGAAATATAGATCAGTGGAACAAAATAGAAAGCCCCAAATAAATCCATGCACCTATGGACACCTTATCTTTGACAAAGGAGGCAAGAATATACAACGGAGAAAAGACAATCTCTTTAACAAGTGGTGCTGGGAAAATTGGTCAACCACTTGTAAAAGAATGAAACTAGAACACTTTATAACACCATACACAAAAATAAACTCAAAATGGATTAAAGATCTAAATGTAAGACCAGCAACTATAAAACTCCTAGAGGAAAACATAGGCAAAACACTCTCTGACATAAATCACAGCAGGATCCTCTATGACCCACCTCCCAGCGTAATGGAAATAAAAGCAAAAATAAACAAATAGGACCTAATTAAAATTAAAAGCTTTTGTACAATGAAGGAAACTAAAAGCAAGGTGAAAAGACAGCCTTCAGAATGGGAGAAAATAATAGCAAATGAAGCAACTGACAAATAATTAATATCAAAAATATACAAGCAGCTTATGTAGCTCAATTCCAGAAAAATAAATGATCCAATCAAAAAATGGGCTAAAGAACTAAACAGACATTTCTCCAAAGAAGACATACAGATGGCTAACAAACACATGAAAAGATGCTCAAAGTCACTCTATCAGAGAACTGCAAATCAAAACCACAATGAGGTACCATCTCACACTGCTTAAGAATGGCTGCTATCAAAAAGTCTGCTACTGCTAAGTCACTTCAGTCATGTCCAACTCTGTGCGACCCCATAGACGGCAGCCCACCAGGCTTCCCTGTCCCTGAGATTCTCCAAGCAAGAACACTGGAGTGGGTTGCCATTTCCTTCTCCAATGCATGAAAGTGACTACAAACAATAAATGCTGGAGAGGTTGTGGAGATAAGGGAACCCTCTTACACTGTTGGTGAAAATGCAAATTAGTACAGCCACTACCACTATGGAGAACAGTGTGGAGGTTCCTTAAAAAACTGGAAATAGAACTGCTATACGACCCAGCAATCCCACTGCTGGTCATACACACCAAGGAAACCAGAATTGAAACAGACATGTGTACCCCAATGTTCATCGCAGCACTGTTTATAATAGCCAGGACATGGAAGCAACCTAGATGTCTATTGGCAGATAAATGGATAAGAAAGCTGTGGTATGTATACACAATGAAATATTACTCAGCCATTAAAAAGAATGCATTTGAATTAGTTCTAATGAGGTGGATGAAACTGGGGCCTATTATACAGAGTGAAGTAAGTCAGAAAGAAAAACACCAATACAGTATATATGCATATATACGGAATTTAGAAAGATGGTAACGATGACACTATATGAGAGATAGCAAAAAAGACACAGATGTAAAGAAGACTTTTGGACTCTGTGGAAGAAGGTGTGGGTGGATGATTTGAGAGAATAGCATTGGAACATGTATATTACCATATATGAAATAGATCACCAGTCCAGGTTCGACGCATGAGACAGGGCACTCAGGGCCAGTGCACTGGGATGACCCTGAGGGATGGGATGGGGAGGGAGGTGGGAGAGGGGTTCAGGATGGGGGACACATGTACACCCATGGCTGATTCATGTGAATCTATGGCAAAAGCCATCACAATATTGAAAAGTAATTAGCCTCCCATTAAAATAAACACATTAATTAAAATAAATAAATAGCTTAAAAGAGAGAGAGAGAGATCCCAAACAGGAGAGGAATAAAGGTAAGTCACAGTATAAGTCTTAAATTGACAAATGAGTAGCAAATTTTAAGTAACTTCTTCATCCCCAACAACTGCTGCTAAGTCACTTCAGTCATGTCCAACTCTGCAACCCCATAGATAGCAGCCCACCAGGCTCCCCCGTCCCTGGGATTCTTCAGGCAAGAACACTGGAGTGGGTTGCCATTTCCTTCTCCAATGCATGAAAGTGAAAAGTGAAAGTGAAGTCTCTCATTCATGTCCAACCCTCAGCGACCCAATGGACTGCAGCCTTCCAGGCTCCTCTGTCCATGGGATTTTCCAGGCAAGAGTACTGGAGTGGGTTGCCATTGCTTTCTCTGATCCCCAACAACTAGGTAATACAAATTCTATTCAATTATCTATGGGTCATTTATACAACTTTTAAAATTCCTTTTTGATTTTTATTTCTAATTTAACTATTATTTTTTAAATATGATCTACATAGTCTAGTTCTTTTTTGTTTCATGGCTGTATACGGTCAATTTTTGTAAATGACCCATGCTGTGCTGTGCTCAGTCAGTCAGTCAGGTTGCAAAGAGTCAGACATGACTGAGTGGCTTAGCACAGCACAGTATGGGTCATTTACAAAAAGTGACCATGTACAGTCATGAAACAAAAAAGAACTAGACTATGTAGATCATACTTTAAAAATAATAGTTAAGTTAGAAATAAAAAGCAAAAGGAATCTTTAAAATTGTTTACAGATTTTGAACATACTGCTAAATAACTTACAGGTTAAAAAGGAGTACTAAAGTCAACATTACAATGGGAATTATACAAACTTAGAATGGTCAAAGTTCGACAAAGAATAAGAAAATGAAGAAAAAATTGAAGGTCTAAAATAATAAAAATGAGTTGGAAATAAAAATTAAAAGATAATGAAAATAATTACACTGTAAGATAAGAATGCTCATTCTTACCACTTCCACTCAACATTTTTGTGGAGGGTCTAGTCAGTGCAATCAGGTAAGAAAAAAGAAAAAACATATGGAAAAGATAGAATAAGCAAAATTGTTGTTGTTTGTTCATAGTTTAAATGTGTACATAGAAAAAGAAAATGATCTACATGTGAGTTTTTAGAATTGATCTTGGTAAATTGACTGGATATAGAAATACAACTTACTTTTTACAGTGGTATAATATTCAGCTAAATAGAACATAATTTTTATTGTATTTATACTAAGGATTTACAATAGCAAATGAGAATGAGGTGCCAAAAAATAAATCTAATGAAAAGTTCTCTAGGTTTTCAATAGAAAAAAAAATGTAAATATATTGATAAAAATACTAATAAAGTCTAAATAAAAGAATAGACATACCATATGAAAAAGACACTGTCATAAAGATGTCAATTCTCTTTAAATTGATGTACAGATAATCTAATAAATTCTGAATTCTTTTATTCAGGAAACTCAACAAATTCACTTCTAAAACTTAAAAAAAATTTTTTTGAAACAGTAATAGATTCTTGAACAATTGTAAGAAAATAAATAGATTACATGTACCCTTTCTTTACCCAGTTTCTCCAAATGGCAGCATTGTATAAAATTCTAGTATTAAATAGAACCAGAATATGAACACTGACAAAGTAAAGATATAGAGCAATTCCATCACCACAAGTATCTTCATGTTGTCATTTTATTGCCACATACAACCCACTCTCCTGCTTTTACCATTTGGCAACCAATGATTCCTTCTCCATATCTATTTTTTTTTCTTTAGGAGATGTTATATAAAGGGAATTATAAAGTGCATAATATTTGAAAGTTGGCTTTATTCATTGAGCATAACTCCTTCAAGTTTCATCCAAGTTATTGTATGCATCAATAGTCTTTTCCTTTTTACTTCTGAATATTCCATGTATTCCAAATGTACTATGGTTCATTCAACCATTTACCTGCTAATGAATATCTAACTGTTTTTAGCTGGGGGCTCTTCTGAATAAAGTTTTTGTGAGGAATCCTGTCAGATTTTTGTATGAATAAAAGTTTGCATAATTCTAGGATAAATGCCCAATGGTACAATTGCTTGTTTATATGGTATTTACCTCTTTAATTTCTTTAGAAACTATAAAACTGTTATTCAGAGTGGCTGTACCATTCTGCTGCTGCTGCTGCTAAGTCGCTCCAGTCGTGTCGGACTCTGTGCGACCCCATGATGGCAGCCCACCAGGCTCGCCCGTCCCTGGGATTCTCCGGGCAAGAACACTGGAGTGGGTTGCCATTTCCTTCTCCAATGCATGAAAGTGAAAAGGGAAAGTGAAGTCACTCAGTCGTGTCTGACCCTCAGTGACCCCTGGACTGCAGCCTTCCAGGCACCTCCGTCCATGGGATTTTCCAGGCAAGAGTACTGGAGTGGGGTGCCATTGCCTTCTCTGTATACCATTCTATGTTCCTATAAACAAAGTATGAGTGATACAGTTTCTCTTTATTTTTCTAGCACTTGATGTTGTCACTATTTTTTTTTAGCCATTCCGATATGGAGTGATATTTCATAATGTTAATTTGTATATATCCAATGACTAACAATGTTGAACTCTTTTCACATGCCTACTCATCATCTGTAACTTCTCTTCACTGAAATGTCTGTTCCTGCCTTCTGCCTATTTTACCAACTGGATTTATTTTGTACTTTACCACTGAGTTTTAATACTTTTTTTTTTACATTTTCTACATACTATTCATATTTAAAATATATGATGTACAAACATTTTTTCTTAGTCAGTGACTTGTCTTTTCATCCTCACAACAGTGTCTTTTGTAGAGCAAAATTTTAACATTTTGATGAATCCAGTATTGTATTGAATAATAGTGATGTCAACAAGTTATTTTACTCTTTATATGCAAAGAGCAAAAAAGGCTGTGAATAGGTAGGGCCCTTCCAAAACATAAAAATAAGTTGTGAAGATATGTTGCATCAAATTTCCAGATTGGTTGAATATATTTGTTTCTTGTAGCACCATAACTTCACTTCTAGGTATATACTCTAAAATATCACTTACATCTATGTTCTCAGAGACGTATACAAGAAACTTCATAGAATAATTGCTCCTCAAAGTAAAATATTGGAAGCAATATTATCTGCTGGAGCATTGCTAATGTAATAAATTGTGTGTATTTGCAGAGTGCAATACTATACATTACTGATAAAGGATGACAGAGAGCTCCATGAAACAATGTGGATATATTTTGATACATAGAAGACAACATACTAAATGATATAACTTTTGAAAAGCCAAGTAAAGCAAAACTAAACAATATATTGCTTCAATGTACATGCATATGTGGTAAAACAAGGGAATAATGAACACAGCATTCTGAGTATTAATTACCTCGATTGAGAAGTGGGCATAGAGATAGGATTAAAGAGGCATATACATAAATAGCATCAAGAGTATGGGTATTGTTGTCTTACTTATGTGAGATGGGGAATACACAAATGTCTATTATTCTTCTCTATAATTAAATACCTTATTTTAATTGTAAGAAGTATTTCATAATTTTTTAGAAGAAAATAAAAGATAAGGAATATACATACCAAACTCATGACTGTGGTTATTTCTCAGTAGAGCAGGAGGGAAAGAGAATTGGAGGTAATGGTTTAAAGAGACATGATTTATTTATTTACCATGAGGGGAAGAAAATGTAATGAATAAAGAAAATATTCATGAGTACAATTGTGAGGTAGGTGAAGGGAATATAGCATTTTGCCATATCATTCTTTGCAATTTTCCTTTTCAGAATTATTTTTAAGGTAAATGCTTAGATGCCCATCTGCTCTGCATTAGGATTATAATGTCATAGATAAAGAGACAGACAGATAGCAAGATAGACAGATTTCTAGGCAGACAGAGAGATAATCGAATAAGAAAGTGAAGAGTAGCAATATAAATATTTGGTTTCATCCTCTGAGATACACTGAGAGCAGCAACATGATGTATCACAAAGTAGCACTTAACTCTTGGCCGGGTGAGAAGGTAGACAGGGAAACACTTTCGATTTATACCACATCTTTATATAGTGTATCATTTTATTACTGCTGAATCACCATAGAATCCCTTTCTGACCACAAAATTAACAGAAGGTGAGTAGCTAAATACATTTTATTTTAGGGTAAGAAATACTATTGAGATGTTTACTAGACATCAGTGACATTATAAGCATTCATTGACTATAAAACATCTAAGTGCTACATCTACACTATAAACACAAAAAATAACTTAAAATACGATTGAAATCTGCAAAACTCTTAAAAATACCGCTTGGATTCTCAAAGGCACAGCGATCAGAAAGTGTGCTTTCAAAGGCTAAGGAAAGAACTTTGCACAATGGAAAGATAAAATCTTCAACTAAACAAGAGCCTATATAAGTGAGAAAGAGAAATGAAATTGATATGTCAAAGAACTTGGAGAGTGAAATATGGAAACTATCAAAACCAATAGAAGGGGAAATGCATGAGAAGATAAGAAAATCCAATGTGAAAACTGCAGAAAGATTCATTGAAAATGTCAAATACTTCAAGAGAGCTGTAGGAAAGTACATGCTGTTTCCCTGGAGAGAAAAGACTGCTACATATCAACAGAAAATTGAGGATTTGTAAATGCACATGCAGTTTATAGAATGCCATTTAAAAATATTGCCATTTTTCCTACACTTGAGAGTTTGGAGTCTAACTAATTGACACTGAGAGACCATTCTACCAGCCCTGAAGCACACTGGGTCTCAAAGATTAACACAAACTGTAAACCCTTGAATGGTTGGGTCAGTGTCTGGTTCATCATTTTTATTTCCCCAGCACTTATTATAGTACTTTGTTCATAATAGGTAGCCAATAAATGTATGATAAAAATAATACCAATGCTGCTAGAGAAAATAGGTCTTTTTTACTACCTCAATAATCAAATGTGATCTAAAGTACATTAAGTAGTTTTGACAGTGAAATAATACGAAACAGCAAATGCACTATTCCACTGTACCTTGAGAGAATTGTCTAGAGATGGCCTTCTCTAATATGGTATTGCAAATATTTGTTGTGCTCAGTAAATGAAAGCTTTATCATCAGAGAGTTAGTATGAAATAATAAGAGAAGCTCCTCACTAAGAGAATCAGATCTCTTGCACTACTACTTAGGCTATTTAGTCATGAGATCTTCCACAAATCACTGTACCTCCCTGACCCTAGGGTTTCCCATCCAGAAGATGAGGTTGTTAAACTAGAAATTATTCTTAAGACCCCTTCCAGCTCTGTCATGTAGCTCTGATGTGAATCCATGAAAAAATTAAACATAACTTGTGATAGTCTTAGACTGCATTTTATTTAAAATAGCTTTTCTTCCAGGCATGGTTAAAATAAACAAACAAACAGGAAATACAATTTCCTAGAACAGCTTAGCAAGGCTTTCTAATTTAGGTAGTGATATACTACAAACACCAGCAGAGCCATAAGAACTTGGTAAAGGCAAAATTGCTGCCTCCCAAATTACCGTGCATGGAAAGATCCATTAGGGAATAATGGGGTTCAAACCTGTGGGACAGCATCAATGCAGAGTTGATAGAATAGCAGCACTGCATTGTGGTTGTTCTCCCACAAACAGACTTGCATGCCTGGCAGCAGAAGGAAGGCAATGGAAATGAACAATCAATAACCTCCGCTAGTTAGTGCCTGTCCCACCCCCACTTCCATCCTATGGAAAGCACAGCCTCAATGCAGGCCTATGGTTTGAAACCATTGACTCTTTTATGACAGGGTAACAATTCCCTCTCCTTATAAGATGTACTATGGTCAGCTTTTCTTAAAAGATGCCAAAAAGATCAAGGAAAATGGACAACAAAACCAAAATGGTGTTAACTGAAATGAATGTGGAAAAGCAAAATGAATTGGGTAGCCCTTGTGATTTGGAAGTACATATAAATTTAACATCTCTGCATCTACAGAAATTTACAATCTTCCATGGATTTCACCATTTCAAATTGCCTTTGCTAAATCATAAACAGCTCCACAGTATAAGAATTAGAAGAGGTATATATAACATGAACCCTTGATATAAAGGATAGTGGCTTCTTTTTTATGCTAATAGTACATGCTTTACAAATCCCAAATGAAGGAAAACCCTCTATGTTTCTTTGGCACAGAATCACAGCACACAAAAGGTATCTTCTGGAATAAACAATCCATTTTTGTGTAACTCAAAGTTCTGTACTGCAAATGAAGACTCTTTAGAGTCCAGACTTTATTTTTTAACTTTGGTCATTAACTTTTTCTCTTACATGTCTGATTAGGTTTAATGAGTTAGCTAAATTAATGAAGTGTGATGTCCCATTAAATATATGAACTGACAACAATTAATTCCTCAGAGCATGCTCTCTGTTGATTGATTATATTTATCAGTGTAGTAGAATTTAAGTGATGTAAATTTCTTAGCAGAAAATAGGAGTTGCAAACTCTGAGAGTTTAATTCAAAGAAAATGATTATTTTCTATCAGTGAAATTTGTTCATCAGTTCAGTTAATGTGCCTGTTGTCAACAAATTAATGAACACTTCACAAAAACAAATTATCAGCCAATGAAACAGTGTCCTCTCTCATTGAAAGCCTTAGCCAGGAGCCCTTAATTTTGTAGAGTACCTCTATGTAGTTGCATTAGATCTAAGTAGTACATCTAGTATATCATTGTGTTACATCTAAATAAGAAGCAGTGTGAAGTTTAGAGGTTTAGAAAGAGAGCCCAGAAATGTAGAGAAAATGTAAGTGCCTTTGAATTTAAGGAAATCCCCAAATCCCTTTATTCATTTTTGGTAATAGCCCTAGTTTTCCCAAAGTGCCTGTCACAGGTACCCTGAAAACTTTCTCACAAATTGCCTCAGTAATAATGGACCATCACAGACTTCTTATCTGATCCCGATAGAAATAGTACAGGATTTTTCAGGAGATTAAAATCCAGTCAAATCACCACACTGAGTGAAATTAACCAAGCTGGGAAGATCCTAGGTGGAAAAAGAGCAAGATCAGATCAGATCAGATCAGTCACTCAGTCGTGTCCAACTCTGTGTGAATCCATGAATCGCAGCACGCCAGGCCTCCCGGTCCAACACCAACTCCCGGAGTTCACTCAGACCCACGTCCATCGAGTCAATGATGCCATCCAGCCATCTCATCCTCTGTTGTCCCCTTCTCCTCTTGCCCCCAATCCCTCCCAGCATCAGAGTCTTTTCCAATGAGTCACCTCTTTGCATGAGGTAGCCAAAGTACTGGAGTTTCAGCTTTAGCATCATTCCTTCCAAAGAAATCCCAGGGCTGAGCTCCTTCAGAATGGACTGGTTGGATCTCCTTGCAGTCCAAGGGACTCTCAAGAGCCTTCTCCAACACCACAGTTCAAAAGCATCAATTCTTCGGCGCTCAGCCTTCTTCACAGTCCAACTCTCACATCCATACATGACCACAGGAAAAACCATAGCCTTGACTAGACGAACCTTTGTTGGCAAAGTAATGTCTCTGCTTTTGAATATGCTGTCTAGGTTGGTCATAACTTTCCTTCCAAGGAGAAAGCGTCTTTTAATTTCATGGCTGCAAACACCATTTATGTTTAAATAGAAATAGCTTGATAATGAGCAATAAGCAAAATGACAAAAGAAAAAGTTATCATTTGTAGAATACACCTCTAGTTAGAAGAGTCTAAATAATCCAGATTATTGGAAGCATTACCTTAGATATGGAAAGAAAGTAGTCAGTGGATGCAAGCCTTCACTATGGATGATAATGAGAAAACTCTCATTTCCCTGAGTACTTCACAACAGTTCTCTCATGTTGATACATTTGGGAAGACTGAAGAACATTTACCCATATACTCACTGAATGAACAGAGCAACACAGAGCCCAGTTTGTCCTTGGGACATGGATTTGTAGGATCTTTCTAAATAACAGAATAATCTTTCTTGGTTCTTATGTATTACTAAAGAGGTGAGTGTCCTTAATAGAAAAAAACTGTATTCAATCAAGTAGGTGTTAAATGTTGCAGGCTTATCAAAGAGGCATCCTTCAATCTTGTTCATTTAACCAGTCCATGAATAGAAGCAGCACTTGTTAGCTACAGTTGGCTGTTGTCAATGGTATGCCTTTGGTTGTTTTTTTTTTTTTTTTTTGGTTTGTTTTTATGGTGCCTAAACCAGGACATAAAAGCTAATGATTAGTGATGGTCATTTTAACTACTCAAGTAAAATATTCAACAAATGCATTAATTGAATCAAGCCCACCACATCCCTTCCATAACCTTCAAGTTAGTATAAAAAATTTTCATGACTACCAGAGCAAAAAATAATAAACTTAAAAAGGTCAAAAGTATACTTTGGCTCTTCTATTTCTTCATGAGGATAATTGTTGACTCCTGACAGTAGATGAAAGCAGAATATTTCCAATTAAAGTAAGTGAGAATCACTAGCTAGGCCAGCCATTGAAACTAATAGGTACTTGCTCATCTGAAGGGCCTGAAGTGTTTGGTGGATTCCTCTTTCATTACCCAAGATGCTTCCCATTGCAATCTAGTTCATTTCACATGGGCAATTTCTGTAACTGCCACAGCATAGCATTGGGTTGGTACATGGCAAAGGAGAAAAGCAAAGAAGTCCAGTTCTACCTATAATACTTTGTTTCTTCCCCCTTCTTATTCTCAAAGATTAGATCCATCTACTTGTATTTCCCTTCAATATTTCTCATTTCAGAAAAGCAGAAAGAAGATGACTAAACATGGATTTAAGTATAAAGTATTCTCAGAGACTTCTTATGAATTAATTATTTTCCTGGTTGCCAAAAAAACTGTTTTAACTAAGTAGGATAAATTCTCTGTTTAGGATGGACATTCATTATTGCACAATTCTTGCTGTCATTTAAATAATTCTATTTCAATGTATCAGGGTTTGGATACTTAAATAAATAATAAGCAAGTAAAATATTATATTGGGCTTCCCTGGTGGCTTAATGGTAAAGAATTACCTGCCAGTGCAGGAGATATGGGTTTAATTCCTGGGTCAGGAAGATCCCCTGGAAGAGGAAAGGGCAATCCACTCCAGTATTCTTGCTTGGGAAATCCCATTGTCAGAGGAGTCTGGCAGGCTACAGTCCATGAGGTTGGACAAAGAGTTGGACTTCACTTAGTGACTAAACAACAAAAGTTATATTAATCCTTCTTAATTAATCCTTCTTAATATAACCGGCTCCATGTTAGTATTTTCTGTCCAGTCCAAATGTCTTCCAAAGTATAGATTAAACACCATCTTAAACATCAGAATCACCTGGAGGTAAGGAGCAGATTATTAGAAACACAGATTCCTGGGCCAACACTGACTGAATCAGAATGTCTGGAGAGGACCAAGGAATTTGCATTGTTACTAAACATCCCTAGTCATTCTTAGGCTGAGGATTCACTGTTGTATCAATCTGAGATTCACTGTCATATCAATAAAACTTTACTTTCTCTCTTAAAAAAAAAAAAAAACTCATCATGAACTATCACCACAAAGAAGGGAACAGATGATAAAAACATTTCATAAAATTAAAAATGTACAAAAGAGGTTAGTTGAATAAAATATGCTGAGTTCCTACAATTTCACTCTGTACCCTGCATTTACTCTCAACTGTAGCATTCACCACAATGTTTTATACCAAAATATATTTGATATATCAAATTTCATCATGAGAAACCCTGGGCTGGAAGAAGCACAAGCTGGAATCAAGATTGCCAGGAGAAATATCAATAACCTCAGATGTGCAGATGACACCACACTATGGCAGAAAGTGAAGAGGAACTAAAAGCCTCTTGATAAAAGTGAAAGAGGAGAGTGAAAAAGTTGGCTTAAAGCTCAATATTCAGAAAACTAAGATCATGGCATCTGGTCCCATCACTTCATGGGAAATAGATGGGGAAACAGTGGAAACAGTGTCAGACTTTATTTTTGGGGGCTCCAAAATCACTGCAGATGGTGACTGCAGCCATGAAATTAAAAGACACTTACTCCTTGGAAGGAAAGCTATGACCAACCTAGATAGCATATTCAAAAGCAGAGACATTACTTTGCCAACAAAGGTCTGTCTAGTCAAGGCTATGGTTTTTCCAGTGGTCATGTATGGATGTGAGAGTTGGACTGTGAAGAAGGCTGAGCACCGAAGAATTGATGCTTTTGAACTGTGGTGTTGGAGAAGACTCTTGAGAGTCCCTTGGACTGCAAGGAGATCCAACCAGTCCATTCTGAAGGAGCTCAGCCCCTGGGATTTCTTTGGAAGGAATGATGCTAAAGCTGAAACTCCAATACTTTGGCCACCTCATGCGAAGAGTTGACTCATTGGAAAAGACTCTGATGCTGGGAGGGATTGGGGGCAGGAGGAGAAGGGGACAACAGAGGATGAGATGGCTGGATGGCATCACCAACTCGATGGATGTGAGTTTGAGTGAACTGCGGGAGATGGTGATGGACAGGGAGGCCTGGCGTGCTGTAATTCATGGGGTCGCAAAGAGTCGGACACGATTGAGCAACTGAACTGAACTGAACTGATCAGTGTCTTGCTTAATTTTCTTAGTCTCAAGAACATTGTTAATTATACTACTGAAATGAAAGAATAAAAGAATAAACATTGTGTCTATTAAGTAAGATTATTCAGATATATGAGTTCCTTAGAGAAGCTCCACTTAAAGTTGCCTGAAGAGTAACACATTATATTTTATTCCATCTAAGATGCCACTGATTATAAGACACACTATTATTTTATATACTACCAAGTAAAAAACTCCAGAAAATAAATGAGATATCATCATTGATTGTAAGATACAACCCAATTTTAAGGATAATAAAAACGTGAAAAAGTGTGTGTCTTAGTATCAGTAAAATAGGGGACTTATTATATGGCATCCAGAAAGAGTAAACACGCTGCCACAGAAGGTGGTTTTCTTAATAATGTGTATGTGCTTAGTTGCTTCAAGACCAGACATAAATACAGCCATCTCAGCAGGTGCCCAGGAGAATCAACACTGTGCTGTGCTAAGTCACTTCACCATATCCAATTCTTTAAGACCCTATGGACTGTAGCCCACCAGGCTCCAGTGTCCATGGGATTCTCCAGGCAAGAATACTGGAGTGGGGTTGCCATGACCTCCTCCAGGGGATCTTCCCAACCCAGGGACTGAACCTGCATCTCATGTCTCCTGCATTGGTTGGTGGGTTCTTTACCAGTAGTGCCCCTGGGAAGCCCTTTCTTAATGATATCATCCACTTATTCCTGACTCACCAAATTACCATGTAAAGCAAGTAGGGTTCATACTGCATTTCAGGAATTAGTCTGAGAAATTCTACAGAAAGACAGTTTTCCCACTGAACACTGTCCAAAGCACATGCAACTCACAGTAAAATACGAGTCTCAGCAGACCCTAATAAACTGATCGTTCAAATAGGTTGCTTGTCTTTTCACCTAGTGTGCATTTGTTTAGGCCACAGAGCTCCGCAATAAGAGACTTAAATTGTATTCAGTGCTTAAATGGGAGTAATAAAAATAAGTGGGTGGGCCAGGGATTGAAGCCATGTATTTAAATGAATTTTAAACCTAATTAGGTGACTAATTGTGCATCAGAACTTAGTTGATGTGCGACATGTCATGCCTGGTTAATGATGATTTATTCTAAAATTCTTCATTCAGATTGCTTTGTTCTCCATTTTCAGTGAGTCAAATCACTAAAAGATAGCCTTAATTTTGAGAATGTTCTCCTTCTTAATCATTCTCTGTCTATTAAATTTGCAGAAATTTAGAGACATCATAAAATAGAACGCAATATTACAAAATTAAAAGTAAGAAAATTTGCTATTCAAAGCCTCCCTAAAGCATTACATGTAGTACAGAATTGAAGCAGTAAATTCCAGGCCATATTTGCCAAACACAAAGTACTACATTGGTAATAATCAATATTTCAAAACAAAAGCAGAATTGTGTAGGTAAAGCTTCTTGCAGGCCTACATAGCATGGCAGTAAATAAACTCTCCCATTTTCCTAAATGAATTTTTGGGAGCAAAGACAATGAAAAATTAAACCAAACACATTTTACTCAGCTAGCCCAACAAAGAGATGGAATTGTGGTATCAAAGAAATAAAAAGTAGAAAATCTTTTAGAACTTTGACATGAATCAGACCTGGTAGACAGAACTTAGGATCTTGGTCTCCTTATTCGCCTTCCTTCCTAAAATTCTGACCTTCCTGGGGTGCAGCAGGTAGAAGAGAGGTGGGGGTGAGGTGGGGGGAGAGATGTCTAACACAGGATTCGGAGAGGAACCTCCTCTCTGTGCATTCAGGAAATTAGGAAAATTTCTTCTCGCTCTTATTCTCCATTATGCTCTCCTCACTTTTTCACTGGCCCCTTGTATCACACTGCTCCTTTTCTTTACCAGCCTCTCTGCCATCTCCAACCAGTATTCTGCATTCACAAAAGAAGTGTGCAATTTTAGGCAGAAAACTGGATATTGCATCTTTATTCCAGCCTTACCCCGACCTCATTCTGTGAACTTAGGCAAGCTCAGCTCTTCTCCGGTCCCCACACTTTTGATTTGTACAATGAATATAATATCTATGGCAAGAGTTATCATAAACATTAAAGAAAATAATGTATGTGGACACCTCATTTCATGCCTGGCATATATAGAATATATATACAGAGATAGATAGATAGATATAGATATAGATAGAGATTTTAGCCTGGTGGGCTATAGTCTGTAGGGTTGCAAAGAGTCAGAGAAGACTAAAGCAACTTAGCATGCCAACAAATATGTCTTGAAAGCTTGCTCTGAGCCACTTAGGCTGGATTGGTATACAGGTGAGCTAAAGATAGAACAGTGAACCAGAGAGACTTGGTCCCCTTTTAAGAGCTGAGGTCTAATGATGGGACAGAGAACTACACAATCATAATAAATCATACTACAGGGAGCTTTGTTAGGCATCTGTACTAGTCTGGCAGGTGGCAGAAAAAATTACTAAAAGATACGTAAGAATTAGTCAGGCCACCTAGTGGGGAAGGTTGTTAAAGGCAGAGAAAGCAGTTGAGTGAAGACTGTGTTTATTTCAGAAAATGAAAGATGTGTTTTATGGGATTGACAGTTTGTGTGCAAGAATATGTGTGTGCTCAGATGCATCCAACTCTTTACGACCCATGAACTATAGCCCGCCAGGCTCCTCTGGCCATAGGGTTTCCCAGGTAAAAATACTGGAGTGGGTTGCCATTTCCTTCTCCAGGGGATCTTCCCAACCCAGGGATTGAACCGGGGCCTCTTACCTCTCCTGCATTGGCAGGCAGACTCTTTACTACCAGCAACACCTGGGAAGCCCAAGAAGAAAGAGCCCAAATGGAGAAATAAAGACCTCTGAAGGAGTTTCAACTTTGTTGGAAGAGCAATAGAAACACATAAAATACCTTTAAATCAAAGAGGGGTATAATCAGAATCAAACTCAAGAATGATCACTTTGCTTTAGTTTGAAAACTGGTTTGTGGCGCAAGACAGAAGGTAAAGATTCCTGCTTGAAGAGTAATGTCATTCCAGAAGGGAGTGAATGCACACATGACCTGGGGCAGGAACAATGAGGGATAACTGAAGATAAATATGTGAAAATGACTGCAGATATAATAAAAAAGATAGCTGGTAATTTACTTGGATGTATGTGGAAGAGGGTGGTGGGGAGAAGCAGGGAAGAAGTAAGGAGTGGTAAAATTGAGAAGGCAAGGAGTTAGGTTTCAACAACTGCCTGAATGGTAGGGCCTTTCACTGGAAAACCAGAGAAGGAAAGAAGGAGGAGTTAGCTCAGTTTTAGATATTCTTAGCATTCTTGGAATTCTTAGACTACCACTCAGGAAGCAGGTGAGTTCACCATGAGGACATGACCTATTGGTAACTGGCTGGCAGTTGCATCTATGGGTACAGTGTTTAGGAGAGAGTTTTTGAGATGTGTCAACATTATTTTTTAAATATGTTTTATTTATCAACTCATTCTAGATGTTGCCTAACATCATTTTTTGAATCTAACAGAGTGCATATTTTCTCAGATCATTGGGGTCAAAAACTGTCAGAACACTGCAGTGTAAGGGCAACGAGGAAAGTTTCTAAGTGTTTGTCAGCTCTGTTCTCAAGAGACCTATAATTTTTCCGAGGGATGGATTTCCTGATCTTGGTATGCAAAGACAGTAAACTACATTTGTTGCATAAAAAATTGATTTTGCTCAATGTACACTATACATCTGCCATTTTCTCAAAACATTTCTCCATGTCAGTAAACCTAAAAAGGCTGCCACAGCAGATTGCCTCAACTAACATGTAGCAGGCTTTCATCAAATGTGGTCTGATGGGAAGAAATGAAAAGCGGAGGCTTTCTGTGCTGAGGTGCTGAGAGAGCAACCCGGGTTCTTGGTATTCTGTGAGAGAAACAAGTTTGCAGCATAACGAGCTTGAGGAAATATTCTGCAAAGAGCTCTTGCGCAAATTGGACAACATAAAAGAGTGCACGCTGATTAGTGCAGGATTGCAAACAGAACTGGAGCTTTCCTTATTCATTTTCTACTCTGGAAAGCTCTGCTGGGCACTTTATAACCATGGACAATTTATTTGCCAATTGCATCATGGGCTTAAGAAAATATTTTTCAGAAACATCTCAGGAACAGATTATTTCCCCTGATGTTTGTCCTATGCTTTTGGGTTTAATCAATGCTCTGCTGTTAAAATGCATTTTCTTGCTTCAGTCGATGAGTAGCACTTACATTTAAAACAGCCTATTTTTCCCTTCCAAGTAAATGATGATGCTATGTTTCAGATGCTCACTAATGATGAAGAGCAACAAAAATACTCCAAATCCAAAAATCATTTCATCTTTCTTCCCATTTGCATCTGATCTCTGGATTTTCCTGCATTCTTTCTGACATTTCCACCATCCACCTTGGGAACCATTTCTTTGTACAAATCAAGGGTGCATAGTTCATTGGCCATCATCTGAAGTCTATCTGTATACAATAAGTAAGGATCATTATTTCTCTGACAAATACAACTTAACCTTATCTCTACCCTCTACCCTCACTACCCTAAAATATACTTTTGCTGGACAACTTCTGGCAAAAATGATGGGTCAGCATATGTAGAAAATTACAAACTAGTCTTCTTCATACCACTAAAACTCCATGTTGCACTGTGCTCCAAATGTGTCTTAACTTAATCTCCTCCTCTCCTCAGGACACAGTTATATGGGTCACTAGAAAAGCGTGTAATTTCAACTCATGTTGAGCACAGAGAATGGGAATTTTAAAATATAATAATACTGATACTTCAGTCACAATAATAATAATGGCTACTGGTTATTGATGATGTAGAACTTTGCCAAGTTCTTGACTAAGAGGTTAACATAATTTTTAAAAGTTTTTTTTTAACTCCACAGAAATTCAAGGGAGATAGATATTTGTTTTAATCAAATATTCATTTTTCCCCATTGGGGAGGGAGCTGGCTGAGCACATAACACCCAACACTTGATGGATGAGATTGATTATTATCACAAATATTCACAGCCTAGGGGAGGAGGATACCCCATGCCATAGAAGACCACATGGGCTGCACTCAGAGTGAACCAGGGCAGTGGGAGGCAGGCTTTGCAGTATTCAAGAGGGTGAGGCACCCCTGGTTCTGATGGGAGGGTGTCACTGGCTTCTTTGAATAATCCTGCAGACTGACCGGAAACTAAATCCATAGGGATGAGCAGAAGTGGCACTTGGTAACCCACTTCAGTATTTTTGCCTGGAAAACCCCCATGGACAGAGGAGCCTGGTGGGCTACAGTCTATGGGAACACAAAGAGTTGGACACGACTGAGTGACCAAGCATAGACACTGCTTAGGAATTGCAGTAGGCAGAGTAATGGCCCCCAAGAAAATGCCTATGTCCTAATTTCTGGAACCTCTGAATATGTTACCCTTTAAGACAAAAAGGACTTTGAAGATCTGATTAACTTAAGTATCTGTAGTGCTTAGTCATTCAGTTGTGCCTGACTCTTTGCGACCCTTTGGACCATAGACTGCCAGGTTCTTCTGTCCATAGGATTTTCCAGGCAAGAAAACTGGAGTGAGTTGCCATTTCCTTCTCCAGGGGATCTTCCTGACCCAGGGATCAAAACTGTGTCTCTTGTGTCTCCTGCACTGCAGGCAGATTCTTTACCTGCTGAGCCATTGAAGAAGCCCATAGATGAAGAGATTATCCCAGACTACTCAAGTGGGCCTAATGCCATCACATAAGGGTTCTTACAAGTGAAAGAGGGAGGTAGGAGAGTCAGAGAAGGAATGTGATGACAGAAACAGAGGTTAGAGCCATGCAATTTCTGGCTTGAAGACGTGAGCCAAGGAAGTTGTGCAGCCTCCAGTAGCTGGAAAAGACAAACCAACAGATTCTTCCCTAGAGCCTTCAGGAGAAACCAGCCTTGCCAACACCTTGACTTTAGCTTGAGACCCATTTCAGATTTTTGACCTCCAGAACTGTAAGATAAGACACTCATGTTGTTTTCAAACCTCTCAGATTGTATAATTTGTTATAACAACCGCAGGACATTAATACAGTCATAGTAACCATCAACACTTTATTTTAAACTTTTTTTTCTCGTTCCACATTGCCAGTTTCCTCCTAGGAGATTTTGATACCCAGGAACACTAACCTCTGCTCCTATGGTCTCTCGTATGTGTTTTCAATATCTATGTCTACTCAACTTCTCCAAATTCTACCTTAACTCCAGCATACTATTTCACTTTATTACTTCCTCAATTCACCTCTTATTCTCTTCTCAAGGATTCTCATTCCCATTTTATTTCTGCTTCCTACTTCCTTTAATGTGAGGCTTTCATCTTTCAACATTTATTTCACTGATTCCTTCATGCTCTATTCTTCTTCTATCCACTTATGTGCTTCTTCTCCCTCTCTGATCTGCCAACACTCTGTTATGCAGCTCAGAACTTGGCTTAAATGTATTTCTCTGTAAGTCTGTCTTATTCCTCAGACAAGGTAAGTACCTCTTGCTTTACAATCATATCACCATTTATAGTCTACAAGCAATAAATGCTGG
Source organism: Bos javanicus (assembly GCF_032452875.1). Taxonomy (NCBI): domain Eukaryota; kingdom Metazoa; phylum Chordata; class Mammalia; order Artiodactyla; family Bovidae; genus Bos; species Bos javanicus. The sequence goes on from NC_083870.1 coordinate 42,042,384, forward strand.
AGAGGGTGTGGAGAAAAGGGAACCCTCTTACACTGTTGGTGGGAATGCAAACTAGTACAGCCACTATGGAGAACAGTGTGGAGATTCCTTAAAAAACTGGAAATAGAACTGCCATATGACCCAGCAATCCCACTGCTGGGCATACACACCGAGGAAACCAGAATTGAAAGAGACACGTGTACCCCAATGTTCATCACAGCACTGTTTATAATAGCCAGGACATGGAAGCAACCTAGATGTCCATCAGCAGATGAATGGATAAGAAAGCTGTGGTACATATACACAATGGAGTATTACTCAGCCATTAAAAAGAATACATTTGAATCAGTGCTAATGAGGTGGATGAAACTGGAGCCTATTATACAGAGTGAAGTAAGCCAGAAAGAAAAACACCAATACAGTATACTAACGCATATATATGGAGTTTAGAAAGATGGTAACGACAACCCTGTATGCGAGACAGCAAAAGAGACACAGATGTATAGAACAGTCTTTTGGTCTCTGTGGGAGAGGGAGTAGGGGATGATTTGGGAGAATGGCATTAAAACATGTATAATATCATATAAGAAATAAATCACCAATCCAGGTTTGATGCAGGATACAGGAAGCTTGGGGCTGGTGCACTGGGATGACCCAGAGAGATGGTATGGGGAGGGAGGTGGGAATGGGGTTCAGGATGGGGAGCACGTGTACACCCATAGTGGATGCATGTTGATGTATGGCAAAACCAATACAATATTGTAAAGTAAAAAAAAATAATAATTTAAAAAAATTTTTAAAAACATTTATATAGAGTTGTAATTTACTGAATAGCTTTCCCTTAAGTTCTATCTTTCCCACTGAACACTATCCTTGTTCAAAAATGGTTCGGGTCTTGTTTATAACTATATCTCTAACATTGGGCCAACTATCTGGTACACAGTATGTGTTCAATAAATAGTTGTTGAATGAAGGACCAAATAAATATATTAATTATAATAAATAGCAGTCTCATTGGTAATTTCTATAACTCAGAAGACAATACAAGCACCCTTTATTCCACAACTATAATTCAGATCTTACTGAATCCAAGACTGATTTCCATCAGGCCAGCTTCATGCATGCACACCCTAAGAAGTGACACAGGGCAGGTTTCTACATTCAGGAAGACTTCACACCTAATTTAATGCTCTATTTTTACCGTCTTGAAATTCTTAACAATTATTGATCAAGGAGTCCTATGTCTACATTTTGCACTGGAATCCACAAATGATGTAGCCAGTCCCATTCCCCATGGGTGGATTCATTCAAGAACAGCTTTTAAGATTCTATTATATGTTGAGCACTATTTGTGGGGATGCTAAATATGAATATGATGATGCCTTTACAGATGATATAGATATCCAAACAAATATTTACAAATAATTACAAAATAATATGACAAAGTCTATAATGGAGGCAAATGAAAAGTACTATCAGAACCCTAAGGGAGAAGTTAAAGATTCTCCTGAGATCACAGAGGAAGGCTTCTCAGAAGAGATCACAACTGAACTGAACCCTCAGAATGAATAGGAATTCTCCAGTGAAAAAGTCATTACACGTATAGTGACTAAAACTCCTTAATAGGTGGACAAGAAATGGCAGGATAATAGGGCTGTCACATCTACTTTCCAAGGTCAGGGGGTATCCAATTTGCAATCACTCCCCAAGAACAAATCCAAGGGTGCTTCCCCATAACAACCCACTTAAGAAGTAAACAGAACACATACTTCTCTGAAGTTTACAAAGTTCTGGACAGATGGGATTGGGAGAAGATGATGAACAGCAAGCACAGAGCACAAGGGATCTGCTACAATTACCTGACAGGGACAGAGCAGAAGGCTCAGGCCATAAAACAGTCTATTTGGTACAGCTTTCTAAGTACCCAGAATATCGTAGCCAGGGCACTCATGCAGGTCCTCCTGCAGTCCAGGAAACTTCTTCAGGGTCAGCCTGTTGATTCTTTGGCACCCCTGATAACTCTTTCACTTTCTCTTTTCTCACATCCTCTTAATCCTATATTAATCCTTCCCTCTAAAACCTTTTCCAGTGTTCTTCAAAGGGAGGTCCTCCCTCTCTTAAAATCTTTGTGTGTTTTTTTTTTACATTATTCTTTAATGGCATATTAAGCCCTAAGCCCAAATATTAACACTTAAATAACCAATTATTTCTTTGAGAGGACAGAGGGCTTGATATTTAAACCATCCCAGGAGATGGAGAATAATATTTGTGTCCCATCTTCCTGCTATAGAAGAAAATTAAAGAGGTAACTGTCCATCTGAGAGAGTCTGTGGTTGGTTCATGGAGCACAAGGTGGAGATTTCAGCTTGGAATCTTTGGGGCAGGTCCTAAGAATTTCTGATGGGACCATTTAGCATCAGTGAATTTTTAAAATTAAGATGGAAACTTTGGCTTCCCCTTCTCTTAACTCTTCCTTTTTCCAAAAGAACAGCCTAAATATGATCTGATCATCTCTTACAGATCTAGAAGTTATTGCTCTGGAGTCTGGGCTGTCCATTTCTTCTGTTCAGAGATTCACCTCAGGGGGGAATGGCAATGCCTAGACTTTGCTCAGAGAGATGTATATAAATTTATGATTCTAAGGAACTATAACAAGCTGGATCACTGTCAGGACTTTCCATTTCTAAGCCAAATGTCATCTCCTTATTGGAGCATGGAAAGAAGCCCTGGTTCAGCTGTCAGAGAACTGGAAGGATGCCTGTACCCAGATAGCACACTGGTGGATATTTTTGTCCAATATTGAAATCTCCAACTTTTAACTCATTTTGATATCAATGTTATACTGGTCTACAGAACAATTTGGTGAGTGCTCCTTTTTTTCTATTCTCTAGAAGAGATTATGGAAGATTGATTCCATTTCTTTCTAAATTATACATGGGTCAGAAGATACATTATTTGAAAATGCCAATTCTTTCCCAACTGATCTTAAGATTTAGTGGAATCTCAGTTATAAATCCTAACAGTTTGTGGTGTGTGTGTGTGTGTGTGCATGCACAAATTGACAGGCTGATTGTAAAATTTGCATAAAAATTATAAGGCCAAGAATATCCAGGGAAATCTTCAACAAGAAAGCTAGGGACTTATATTGCCAAGTATCAGGACTTATTTTAAAACTATAATAATTAAGACAGTGTATTACTGATGCAAGAGTAGAAAAATTAATCAACAGTACAAACAGAAGATCCTATGACCAGTCCCATATATACAAATTGTATCAGCTTGTACTCAGGAAACAGAGAAGGCAATGGCACCCCACTCCAGTACTCTTGCATGCAGAATCCCATGGATGGAGGAGCCTGGTAGGCTGCAGTCCATGGGGTCGCGAAGAGTTGGACACAACTGAGCGACTTCACTTTCACTTTTCACTTTCATGCATTGGAGAAGGAAATGGCAGCCCACTCCAGTGTTCTTGCCTAGAGAATCCCAGGGACGGGGGAGCCTGGTGGGCTGCCGTCTACGGGATCGCACAGAGTCGGACACGACTGAAGCGACTTAGCAGCAGCAGCAGTACTCAGGAAAAGATCTCTCATTACATGCTTCTAACATCTATGTCTTCTGATCCCAAGGGGAGTTGGACAATCGGGGAAGAAGTCATTAACCAATCTTCAATGGCATAGGAGGAAAAGTCAGTTTGCTGAGATAAAAATCTAAGCAAGAAACCCAAGGATGGAGACCATGGAGAATAAAATAGTGGAAGGTCTATAGAAAACTGGTGCCTCCATATCTTGCCACTTCTATGGGTGCACTGCCTAACACCTGGTGGTGGCCTAAGGCTGCTGTTGCCAAGCAAGAGTAGCAGTCAGGAAGAAAAGCTAAACATGGAAATAGAAAAGACGAAAGCCATTAACACAACCCGCCAGCACCCTTGTGTCTTTCCATGGCCATATCTAAGAAGACTTCTAAGAACAATGATAACTTCTTCATTTTCTCCTTCTAAATCTTGCGTATGTTCCTCTATTAGCCAGCTCTAGTGGAAACCATTCAGGGAAGAAGATTCTGGGAAAAGTGGTTCTCATCTTACCAAGTTAATACAGAAGAATTCAACACATACAGTCACCTGCTTGATGACAAATATAACACTGAAGTACAATGCAGAAAGAATAATTTTCAATATATGTTTCTAGATCAATTAGATATCCTTAAGAGAAAAAAAAAATCTTGATACTAGCTTACACCATAAACAAAAATCAGTATCAGGTGGACTACAGTTCTAAATGTTAAAGATAAAAATTTAAAAGGAAACATAGACCAATATCTTCATAACCTTGAAGTATGTAGAAATTTCTTAAACAAGGCAAAAATAACATTAATTGCAAAAGGTAAAAATTTGATCAAGTTAACTATATTAAAGTTAATAATCATTGTCCATCAAAATACTCTACTAAAGGAGAAAAAAAGATAAATCATAGAATGGGAAAAGGTATATGCAATATATGTGTTAGGAATTCATATTTCAAAAATCCCTATGAATAAACAAATAATAAGCAACTACACATATAACCTATCAGAAAATTGGGCCAGCTTTGTGCACAGAGACATTATAAAGGAGCATATGCAAATGGCCAGTGTATTACTTATCTGTTTGCTTTGCATGCTTAGTCATGTCCTGCTCTTTGTGACCCCATGTACTGTAGCCTGTCAGGTTCCTCAGTCTGTGGGATTCTCCAGGCAAGAGTACTGGAATGGGTTGCCATTCCCTCCTCCACAGGCTCTTCCCATCCAGGGATCAAACCCGCATCTTCTGAGTCTCCTGCATTGGCAGGTGGATTCTTTACCACTGTGCCACCTGGGAAACCCTATTAAGTATCTCTTGCCATATAACAAATTATCCAAAAACTTAATGACAGAAAACAACATACATTTTATATTATACATTTATGTCACATACATTTATTATTCTTGTGGGTCAAGAAGCTGTGTACTGTGTTGGGTCTTCTAACACTTAGTCTCTCAAACAATTGTAGTCATCTTAAATAAAAGTCAACTGAAGGTGAAATCTGCTTCCAAGCTCACTCTGGTGATTGTTGGCAGCATTCACTTCCTAGTTGGCTGTTGGACTGAAGCCTTGAGTCTCTTAATTCTTACTCAGGAAGCCTCTCCATAGTGCAGGGCACAACATAGCTGGCTTCATTGGAGGAAGCAAGCAAGGTGGCAAGAATGCCAGCAAAGCATTCAAACTCACAGTCATTACAACCTAATCTCAGATGTAACATTCTGTCATTTTTGTCATATTCTATACATTAAAAGCAAGTCACTGGGTCCAGTATACTCACACGAGGTGGGGGGTAGACTACATAAAAGCATGAGAATCAGGACAGCTAGCACTCTGCAACAATGCTGATGGAAGTATACATTTTTATAACCATCTTAGAAACTACTTTGGTAGCATTTATTAAAGTTGAATATATGCATAATGTCTGACCCAGCATTTCCATGTGCTTGCAGATGACCAAAAAAAAAAAAGGTATGCTTGTGTTCATTCAAAAAAACATAAAAATCAGACTTCCCTGGTGGTCCAGCAGCTAAAACTCTACACCACCAATGCAGGGGGCCCAGATTCAATCCCTGGTCAGGCAGCTAGAACTCACATGCCACAACTCCGAGTTCCCATGTAACAGCTAAACAGACCCCTCATGCTATAATGCAGACCCTGTGTGTCGCAACTAAGAGTGCAGTCAAATAAACAAATGTTAAAAACAAAACAAAGAAGTGTAAAAAAAAAAAGTTCAAAACAACACTGTCCATGACAGCCAAATCAATTTAAATGTCAATTATTACTAAAATGCTTAAATAGTGTCATATTTGTACAGTGAAAGTTGGTACAATGAAGAGTAAATCACAACTATATCTAACAATAAGGATAAATCTATCAACTATGACTTGAATAAAGTTAGTCAGATAATCAAGAGACTCTACCACACAATTTCATTTGTATAAAGTTCAAGTCAAACTAATCTATGGTGTTAAAAGTAGAGGAGATTACTCTTAGAGCAATGATTGCAAGGGAACATAAGGGGGCTTCTGTGATTTTACTCAAAAACTTTCTGTAACTTCCGCTCTCATTCAGAACTCATTGAACAACAAGAGCCTATATAATTTGTACTCCACTGTTTTGTCTTCATTTACTATTTTTCTCACTCATTGCTCCAGGTTCCTTGAGCTCCCCAATCATACATCTACTTCAAGGCATTGTCTCTTATTGTTGTTTCACCTGCAAACTTCCTCCCCCAGATTTTGAAATGCCTCTCATTCTCACCTTTTTCAGGCTTTGTTCAAATGCAACCACATCAGAGAGGACTTCCCTAACTACTCTAGGTAAGTTTAGTGTAGGTAAGCTGAAACTCTAGTGCTTTGGTCACCTGATGGGAACAGCCAACTCTTTGGAAAAGTCCCTGATGCCGGGAAAGATTGAGGGCAGAAGAAGAGGGCATCAGAGGATGAGATGGCTGGATGGCATCACTGATGCAATGGATATGAACTTGAGCAAACTTCTAGAGATGGGAGGGGACAGGGAGGCCTGGTGTGCTGCAGTCCATGGGGTCACAAAGAATTGGACATGACTGGGTGACTGAACAACAACAAGTTTGTCTTTGTTTCATTTTTTTTTCCATGCAGTTATCAAACTGGTATGTAACACATTTATTCATCTAATATCTGCCCTTCTCCACTATACTAGAGGGCAAACTCTGTGAACAAGGATTTTGGGAGACTTTTATTGCCATTTCCATAGAATCTCTATAAGAGGGCATGGAAACCCCTTCCAGTATTCTTGCCTGAAGAATCCTATGTACAGAGAAGTCTGGCAAGCTACAGTCCATGGGATCGCAAAGAGTCAGACATGACTGAGCAGCTGAACACACACACACACACACACACACACACACACACACACACCCCACAGAATCTAGTACAGTGCCTTACATGTAGTAGCCACTCTTTAATTACTTGCTAAATGAATAAAGAGGACAGGAAGCCCCACAAGGAGATGAGGGATCATAGAAACTGAGCCAAGATGAGTTACAGACAGGCACCAGGGGAAATCACATGCCATCGAGAGGCTACCCACGAGGTTTAATTAAAAAGACAAGAATCAGTGTTCCACGTATAATACCTTAAGATCAAGAGGCCTGGAGAAGGTAATCGTCACTTGATGTAGGACTCATATCGCACGAGTCCATTCTGAGAAAGATGAGAACAAGAACCAATATCAACACTTTGGGGTGGCTGTAGCTCTCCCTGTAAGAAGTAAGTCTGAGTCTTACTTCTATCGAGGTAGTTTTAGACTACAGAAGATACTACCAAGACTTTCTGAGTGCTTTTTATGTCGACAGAGTTCATTCACTTTGATAAATGCCTGATAGAAGTGTTCACAGATATCTTTTAAAAAGTCATTCATATAAACAGAAAACAATGAAATCATCTACACAATCAGACTTTCAAGAAGCTTGTAGTACCTCAAACACATTGTTTAACTGATTTTTGTAGGTATTAGGGTAAGACTGCTGTTTGTTCAGAACTTTTGTTAAGGACTATTGCTTTGTTAGGTGAATTTATCTATGGAAAGTGGCAGCTTTTAATTGGTTGCCACTGTATTGGTTACAAACAGAAACAATGTGACAAATGTTACCAATGAACACTTAGTTCATAATTCTTTTTATTCCAAGTTCCTATTTGTCTCAGGTTATTTGACTCACAGATTTATCTAATTCATATAAACTGAAAGTGAAAGTGTTAGTCGACAGTTGTGTCTGACTCTGCAGCTCCATGGATTGTAGCCTGGCAGGTTTCTCTGTCCATGGAATTTTCCAGGCAAGAATACTGGATTGAGTTGCCATTCCCTTCTCTAGGGGATCTTCCTGACTCAGGGATTGCATAAGCAGCTCATATACCCACATTAGTAATCTTGCTTTGTATTTCCATTATTTGCACTCCTAAGTTTTTTATCTTCCTCATTGTCTCTATGGATTAATCACCATTTATAATATCAAGATGAAATGTGTTCCATCTGGAGTTTTCAACTCCTAAATAAATGGTGAACCCAATATAATATAAGTCAATATTTAACTGCATACATCCTATAATAACAAGATTCCATTCAATTTGGTTATTAGCACTTTATGATAGCATCTGTCTTCTAATTGCATTTTTAATGGTAGTTGCTCATGCACTTCATCATCAAAGAGAACCTAAGAGATGGTATAAACAGATATCATGTGAACAGAACATATCAACACATTAGCTAAGTATAAACATCTGGATATAACAAGAAGGAGATAGCTCTTTTAATCTGACCTTTAAGTTTCTTTTTAGGAAACTGTAATGTGTGCTAAGGTGTGGAACAGAAAATTGTGCATTCATTTACAATCTGGAAACTTCCATATATTTCAAGAATGCCTAAATGCATGTTTATTTAGTATACCCATGAATTCATAAATCAAGAGGGATAACAGAAGTAAAAGATTATTTTTATTGCTAAATGTTAAATCACATAAAATCATACATCATGAATTAGTTATGTAAAAATAGAGCAAATAGCCACCATTAGGAAAAGGTTAAGTGTGAAGGAGCTTTTACATAAACTGTATTAAAAGACAATATTGGCCTTATTTATTTTCCTATTCCAAATTATTAAACTTCTAAGACTTCTAAAGGAAAATAACAAGCATATACAACTCAATTTGATCTTTAATTAATGAATCAATTTCAGGCCAGTAATTGCCCCAAATAAGAAAACTCTCCTTTTCATAAAATTAATACAATATTCTCTCCTCAAAAAAAAAAAAAAAGATGCATGTCTTTTTTCAAAATAAACAAAGAAACTTACTTCTGGTATTTACAACTTCCTTTCTACTTTGTATACTTATTCATTATTTCATTTATTGAAAATCAATGTGTACTTCATCTTAGGATTTATTTCTCATACCTGTCATGTTCCTGATGTCCATCAAGCTACACAGAAACCACCTGAAGATTCTTATTCAAGCCCCAAAACTATTTGCTTTTTCCCTGAAGCCTTCTTAGTTTTCAAACTGCTATTTTCTTCTCTTTGTCCCATCTCACTATTGAAGCCCCACATTTGCCTTAATGATTCTAGCTGAGGAAATGCAGACAAAAAAATCTACTTCTGCTAATATTCACTAAAGTGAGAATAAATAAACTATTGGACCCCATTCTGTTTCAAAGCCAATGAGAGTTAAATCAAACACTCTGGAATTTGGTGGACTTGCTGGCAAAATGACAGTGAAAATAGAGTTTAGAAATTTGAATAGACACTGTCCTCTAGCACTACACTACCTTATGATGTAGGAATGTTCCACCACTTCTGTCATTGGTTGAAGGTGGTTTCTGGAACTGTATTCTCTCGTTGGAGGCCAAGTGTTTTCTTACAGCCAGAAATAAGCCCCAGGATAGAGTCTTGGGTGTTAACAATGCTCAGCCTTATTGGGTAGAGTTTGGGTCTGTGTATAGCAGAAAACAGGCAGAATCTGCTACATAAAGGATGAATAGTAAGAATGATAAAAATCTTACCTTCATCTTCCCCCATACCTAAGTCTTCACAAATAAGAATGAATCAGTAAACCGTATCCATCTTCAATATTATTTATAAGTCATCTTCATTCAAAAACACTTACTGTGTCCTATGTGCAAATCTCTGGTGGAAGAACATAAAAGAACAGAGAAATAGTATAGGCCTTTTGTAAATGTACTAGTAAGATAAGGTGATAAAGATAAACAATAGAATAGTGAGTTGATAGCAGCACAAGATAATATGTTTTATATAGCCTGTGTGTTCAGTCGTTCAGTCATGTCTGACTCTTTGCTGACTCTTTGCTCAGTCACGTCTGACTCCATGAACTGTAGCCCGCCAGGCTCCCCTGTCCATGGGCTTTTCCTTCTTCAATTATATAGCCTAGGTATTGTTAATTTATAGAACTTTCAGCATCAATGAACCTTAGATATTCTTCAGTTTGGCTCCACTATTGAGTCATAGAGGTTAAGTAGGTTGTCCAATGTTGCATGACTTAAAACTGACACCAAAACTCCTGATATTGAAAATACATGTTGAAAGTAATTTAAAAATGTGACTAGGTCAATATAAAGCCAAGACAGGAAAAGCGATCATTGTTTATCTTTCAATAAATGGACCATTATATGTTATAATATCCAAGATCAAGGGAGTGGGTGGGTCTGTGTTCATCTGGTGAAAAAAATCTTTGGTAGAGTAAAAATGAGCCCTTGTTTTGCTGCTGTCAAGTTTCATAATGACCAGCAACAGGAAAACATCAGCCTGTTCTGAACATGCTGTGATCCATTTTACTGGTCAGAATAACCAGTCATCATGTAATGAGATTCTGAAATAATCTGCTTCTGCTATTTATTCTTCATTTATTAAATAAATTAGGGAAATTCTCACATGTTAGTTGGTATTTGTGAAGACAAGATTAAAGAGATTAAATGACTATCCAGCTTTGAAATGAACCATCTTGCTTATGAGAAATATCATGCTCTTATTCAAAGTCTCATAGAAGAAAATAGCCTGTTCTTAGAAAGATAAAGAGAACAGTGAGGTTATGTTATAAAGTGAAGTGAAGTGAAAGTCGCTCAGTCATGTCCAACTCTTTGCAACCCCATGGACTATACAGTCCATGGAATTCTCCAGGCCAGAATGGGTATTCTTTCCCTTCTCCAGGGTACCTTCCCAATCCAGGGATCAAACCTAGGTCTCCCGCATTGCAGGTAGATTCTTCACCAGCTGAGCCACAAGGGAAGCCTTATTATGTTATGAGGATGCCACTAAAATATAAAGAAACTCATTTTCTTCAGTGCCCAAAAGGAAAACTAGGGTGAAAAGTTAAAAACAAAGTATTACTGAAGTAAGTAAATGAGAATTGCACTCACCACCACAATATTGTTGATTTTGTCACAGTCAAAATTTCCAGCTATATATACCACTTCAGTGTCACCAAGGTTACCCTTTTGAACATCTTTAACAAGAAAAACAACAACAAAAAAAACTATTGGCCTATAAGAATGCCAATTGATCTCTTCCAAAGGACCAACAGAAACCAAAGAGATGTTCATTCATTAAGAAATGTTCAAAACTAATACATTATCAACATGAATAGTAGTGGCCAGCAATGTCAGAGAAGTGAATAGAGGATGAAATCATAAAATATCAGAGAGGTGTGAAGTGTAAAAACACGAGGTGATAAAAACTATCCAGAATGCTTTCCTAAAGGTAGATCTTTTCAAATAAGTGTGATAGAAATTTTAAAAGATGATAATAAGTTCAGTGAAGTGAATCACTGGGTATTAGCAAGTGAGTTTGAAATTTGTGCCACATAAAATCTTATCATACACAAATCCAGTGGAGAAGGAGGGAGGTGTGGGTGCTGGGAAAGGAGAAAGTCTAGTTAGTAACAAGCAACCATGTACCTTACTGAACAAAATGTTCATTCCTATAATTTATCCAAGTGCTTGGTTTATAGCTGGTAGTCAATGCTTATTTGTTGTAGAAAACAAGAAAGGAGAAATCTACTTTTCAGATAGAACCTAAACTAATGAGGTAATCAAGAGAAGACTGTAGGAATAAGGAAGAACTTATCCATTAATATATAAAATTCTGCATTAGGGTCATGAATGGTTAGAAGAGAAATTTGCTTGAAGAATTGTTGGAAACAGAAATATTCATCTTAATTTAGAATTATCAGTTCAGTTCAGTTCAGTTCAGTCACTCAGTCATGTCCAACTCTTTGTGACCCCATGGACTGCAGCATGCCAGGCCTTCCTGTCCATCACCACCTCTTGGAGTTTACTCAAACTGATGTCCATTGAGTCAGTGATGCCATCTAACCATCTCATCCTCTCTCATCCTCTTCTCCTCCCGCCTTCAATCTTTCCCAGAATCAGGGTCTTTTCAAATGAGTCAGTTCTTTGCATCAGGTGGCCAAAGTATTGGAGTTTCAGCTTCAGCATCAGTCCTTCCAGTGAATATTCAGGACTGATTTCCTTTAGGATAGACTGGTTGGATCTCCTTGCAGTACAAAGGACTCTCAAGAGTCTTCTCCAACACCACACTTTAAAAGCATCAATTCTTCAGTGCTCAGCTTTCTTTATAATCCAACTCTTATCTGCATATGCGACTACTGGAAAAACCATAGCTTTGACTAGATGGACCTTTGTTGACAAAGTAATGTCTCTGCTTTTTAATATGCTGTCTAGGTTGGTCATAACTTTCCTTCCAAGGAGCAAGGATCTTTCAATTTCATGGCTGCAGTCACCATCTGCAGTGATTTTGAGGCCAAAATAAATAAAGTATGTCACTGTTTCCCCATCTGTTTGCCATGAAGTCATGGGACCAGGTGTCATGACCTTAATTTTATGAATGTTGACTTTTAAGCCAACTTTTTCACTTTCCTCTTTCACTTTCATCAAGAGGCTCTTTAGTTTTTCTTCGCTTCCTGCCATAAGGGTGGTGTCATCTGCGTATCTGAGGTTATGGATATTTCTCCCAGCAATCTTGATTCCAGGTTGTGCTTCATCAAGCCCAGCATTTCTCATGATGTTCTCTGCATATAAGTTAAATAAGCAGGGTGACAATGTACAGCCTCGACGTACTCCTTTCCCTATTTGGAACCAGTCTGTTGGTCCATGTCCAGTTCTAACTGTTGCTTCCTGACCTACACACAGGTTTCTCAAGAGGCAGGTCTTCAGAACTATAATAGCCTTAAAATGGACAAAATTAATATTTTCTTTAGCTTGAGAATTTCCTTTTTTTAATTATACAAAAATTTGAACCCTGTAAAGTTCAAAAAATCTCTCAGTTTTAGCCACATCTCATATTAAAACATGCTTGCTTCTTGGAAGAAAAGCTATGACAAACCTAGACAGCATAATTAAAAAGCAGAGGCATCACTTTGCCAAAAAAGTACATCTAGTGAAAGCTATGATTTCTCCAGTAGTCATGTATGAATGTGAGAGTTGGACCATAAAGAAGGCTGAGCACTGAAAAATTGATGCTTTTGAACTGTGGTGCTGGAGAAGACTCTTGAGAGTCCCTTGAACTGCAAGGATATCAAACCAGTCAATCCTAAAGGAAATCAACCCTGAATACTCATTGGAAAGACTGATGGTGAGGCTGAAGTTCCAATACTCTGGCCACTTGATGTGAAGAGTCAACTCATTGGAAAAGACCTTGATGTTGGGAAAGATTGAAGATGGGAGAAGGGGACAGCAGAGGGTCAGATGGTTGAACGGCAGCATTGATTCAATGGACATGAGTGTGAGCAAACTCTGGGAGATAGTGAAGAACAGGGAAGCCTGAATGCCATTCATGGAATTTCAAAGAGTTGGGCATGACTGAGCAACTAAACAACAACAATAGTAGCTATGAGTTTGTGTCTGCCCAGCACATTGCCTATCTTTCTAAAACTGGAACAACATGCCTTTGTTTTTTTATGAATCATATAAATAGCAATACTCTATTTTCTCAGGCAAGATAGAGGCATTTGGCATAATATGGCCTATCAACATACCCTATTCCTCTGGCTAGGAAGAGGTACATTGTCCAAACAAGGGCTCTAAAAATTAGGAGTTTTTGAGAATTTAGCCTGACAGAAATGAGGCCCAATAAACATTAGTTAAATGAATGTCAGGCAATTGAATGAATAAGTTATGGGAATAAGCTAGAACTTTTTCTTTCTGTTAGGGTCATGACACTAGGAGAATATCTTCCTGAGGAGCTTCAGCCTTTATTAACTGACTAGAAGGAGCTCATCATCAGTAGATGATAAGGATGCTGAGATTAATGGAAAGCAGAGACAAATATAACTAAGAGGTGAACAGAAATAGAAATATTCATGCAACTCTCCTGAAATTTCTAGTTTTGTGACTAACAAATTTCCTTTTCAGTGAAGTTGACCCAAGTTTCTACTACCTGCCCAAAGAAGCTCATGATAAATACCACAATGGTCAACAGGGCTTTAACAGACCCCCAGAGTACCCAGCAGAAATGAGGGTAATCAAACAAGTGATCATTTTAGATTTAAATACAATGTATTTTATTATAGATGTAAATAAAATTCAAAATTGCTGTCAGAATAAGCAAAAATTTTCTTATACTGCACTTTTAATTCACAGTTGCCTTTCATATTAAATCTAATAAAGTTACTTTAGGGGAAAATATATATATAATTAAGTTAGTATGTGTTGCATATACTGCATAACATAGAAGACTCTTAGGGGTTAGATGTTTACTAATTCATTTTCATGATTTTAGAGTTTCATATTGTATTAGAGAGCTTACCAGCTGATCAGTCAGTTTAATCACTCAAGCATGGCCAACTCTTTGTGACCCTATGGACTGTCCCACCCCAGGCTTCCCTGTACATCACCAACTCCCAGAACTTGCTCGGTGATATCAGCCAACCATCTCATCCTCTGTCATCCCTTTCTCCTCCTGCTTTCAATCTTTCCCAGCATCAGGGGCTTTCCTAAGGAGTCCTTTCTTCGAATCATGTGGCCCAAGTATTGGAGCTTCAGCTTCAACATCAGTCCTTCAAATGAATATTCAGAACTGATTCCCTTTAGGATTGATGGGCTTGATCTTGCAGTCCAAGGGACTCTCAAGAGTTTTCTCCAACACCACAGTTCAAAAGATCAATTTTTCGGTGCTCAACTTTCTTTATGGTCAAACTTTTATATCCATACATGACGGCTGAAAAAAAACATAGAATTGACTAGACTGACCAGGCGACAAAGTAATGTCTCTGCTTTTTAATAAGCTGTCTAGGGTTGTCATAACTTTTCTTTCAAGGAGCAAATGTCTTTCAATTTCATGGCTGCAGTCACAATCTGCAGTCATTTTGGAGCCCACGAAAATAAATTCTGTCACTGTTTCCATTATTTCCCCAATTATTGGCCATGAAGTGACGGAACCAGATGCCATGATCTTAGATTTCTGAATGTTGAGTGTTAAGCCAACTTTTTCACTCTCCTGTTTCACTTTCATCAAGAAGCTCTTTAGGGGGAGCAGTCCTAAGATGGTGGAGGAATAGGATGGGGAGACCACTTTCTCCCCCACAAATTCATTAAAAGAACATTTAAACGCTGAGTAAATTCCACAAAACAACTTTTGAATGCCAACAGAGGACATCAGGCACCCAGAAAAGCAGCCCATTGTCTTCAAAAGTAGGTAGGAAAAAACATAAAAGACAAAAAAAGAGACAGAAGAGGTAGGGACGGAGCTCCATCCTGGGAAAGGAGTCTTAAAAAGAGAGAAGTTTCCAAACACCAGGAAACACTCTAACTGCCCCGAGTCTATGGCGAGCCTTGGAAGCACAGAGGGCAACATAACAGGGAGGAAAAATAAATAATTAAAACCGACAGATTACTAGCCCAACAGTAACTCCCCCAGGGGAGAAGCAGCGCAGATGCCTGCACCCGCCACTAGCAAGCGGGGGCTGGGCAGGGAGGCGCGGGCTGCATTGCTTAGAGTAAGGACAGGGGCCTGAATGCCCTGAGGGCAATCTAAGAGAACTAACTTGGGCTAGCAAACTAGACTGCGGGATAGCTACCACGCGAAAAGCCCTAACCTAAGATACCACCAGGCCCGCGCACAGAACAAAAGACTGAACAGAACTAGCCAGCTGCAGACCATCCCCCTCCGGTGACAGGCAGCCAGAGCCGGAATGGGGCAATCGCAGCCCCAGAGAGACATTATCTACCAAACTTCAAGCACGCTTCTTTGCTAACTAACATTTCTAGGGGTTCTGGACAGTCAACATCCGACTGAGAAAGCGTGCCGGTTGTACACCCAGAAAACCGAGTGGCAGGGATGAAGGAGGTGTTAAGTCTCAGCGACCACGCTCACCAAACACCTCAGCACCTGAGCTGCTCAGACCTGGGAAGGGCACAAAATGCAGGCCCAACCAAATCTGCGCCTCTGAGGACTACCCGAGTGCCTGAACCTGAGCAGCTTAGACCTGGGAGGTGCATGCAGCCCAGGGCCGGCCTCAGACAGTTCCCAGCAGAGCAACCTAGAGCCTGGGCAGTGTGGGCAGGGAGGGCACACACTCCATGAGCAGGGGCAGGCCCAGTGTGGCTGAGACACTTAGATCACACACCAGTGTTATTTGTTTGTAGCATCCCTCCCTCCCCACAGTGCAACTGAACAAGTGAGCCTAGAAACGTGTCCACCACCACCTCCTTGTGTCAGGGTGGAAATCAGACACTGAAGAGACCAGCAAACAGAAGAAGCTAAAACAGAGGGAACCGCCTTGGAAGTGACAGATGCAATAGATTAAAACCCTGTAGTTAGTACCGACTACATAGGAAGGAGCCTATAGATCTTGAGAAATATAAGCTGGACCAAGGAACTATCCAAAAATGAACTGACCCCACACTGCCCACAACACCAGAGAAAGTCCTAGATATATTTTTACTATTTTTATAATCATTTTTTTAATTTTAAAAAAATGTTTAAGTCCTCTATTACTCCTTTAATTTTCATTTTTATAACCTACTATTACTTTGCAAAAAAAAAAAGACTCCATTTTTAAAGCAAACTTCATATACATATATATATTTTTTTTTAATTTTTGTGACTTTTTTTTTCTTCTTTTCTTTAATATTGTATTTTTGAAAATCAAACCTCTACTCTAGATTTTTAATCTTTGCTTTTTGGTATTTGTTATCAATTTTGTACCTTTAAGAACCAAATCTTCAGTACCCATTTTTACTTGGGAGCGAGATTACTGGCTTGACTGCTCTCTCCCCCTTTGGACTCTCCTTTTTCTCCACCAGGTCGCCTCTGTCTCCTCCCTCCCCCTTCTCTTCTCTACCCAACTCTCTGAATCTCTGTGTGTTCCAGATTGTGGAGAACACTTAGGGAACTGATTACTGGCTGGATCTGTCTCTCTCCTTTTGATTCCCTCCTTTTATCCTCCTGGCCACTTCTGTCCCTTCCTGCCTCTTCTCTTCTCTGTGTAACTCCGTAAACAACTCCGAGTGGTCCAAACGGTGGAGCACACATAAGGAAGTGATTACTGGCTAGCTTGCTCTCTCCTCTTTTGATTCCACCTCATCTCATTCGGGTCACCTCTAACTCCCTCGTCCATCTTCTCTTCTCCATGTAACTCTGTGAACTTCTCTGGGTGTCCCTCACTGTGGAGAAATTTTTCATCTTTAACCTAGATGTTTTATTGATGGTGCTGTATAGAAGGAGAAGTCTTGAGACTACTGTAAAATTAAGACTGAAAATCAGAAGCAGGAGGCTTAAGTCCAAATCCTGAGAACACCAGAAAACTGACTCCAGGGAACATTAATCGACAGGAGCTCATCAAATGCCTCCATACCTACACTGAAACCAAGCACCACCCAAGGGCCAACAAGTTCCAGAGCAAGACATACTACGCAAACTCTCCAGCAACACAGGAACACAGCCCTGAGCTTCAATATACAGGCTGCCCAAAGTTACTCCAAATCCATTGACATCTCATAACTCATTACTGGACACTTCATTGCACTCCAGAGACAAGAAATCCAGCTCCACCCACCAGAACACCTACACAAGCTTCCCTAACCAAGAAACCTTGACAAGCCACCTGTACATCCCCACCCACAGTGAGGAAACTCCACAATAAAGAAAACTCCACAAACTGCCAGAATACAGAAAGGCCACCCCAAACTCAGCAATATAAACAAGATGAAGAGACAGAGGAATACGCAGCAGGTAAAGGAACAGGATGAATGCCCACCAAACCAAACAAAAGAGGAAGTTATAGGGAATCTACCTGATAAAGAATTCCTAATAATGATAGTGAAATTGATCCAAAACCTTGAAATCAAAATGGAATCACAGATAAATAGCCTGGAGATAAGGATTGAGAAGATGCAAGAAAGGTCTAACAAGGACCTAGAAGAAATAAAAAAGAGTCAATATATAATGAATAATGCAATAAATGAGATCAAAAATACTCTGGAGGGAACAAATAGTAGAATAATGGAGGCAGAAGATAGGATTAGCGAAGTAGAAGATAGAATGGTAGAAATAAATGAATCAGAGAGGAAAAAAGAAAAACTAATTAAAAGAAATGAGGACAATTTTAGAGACCTCCAGGACAATATTAAACACCCCAACATTCAAATCATAGGAGTTCCAGAAGAAGACAAAAAGAAAGACCATGAGAAAATACTTGAGGAGATAATAGTTGAAAACTTCCCTAAAATGGGGAAGGAAATAATCACCCAAGTCCAAGAAACCCAGAGAGTCCCAAACAGGATAAACCCAAGGCAAAACACCCCAAGACACATATTAATCAAATTAACAAAGAACAAATATTAAAAGCAGCAAGGGAAAAACAACAAATAACACACAAGGGGATTCCCATAAGGATAACAGCTGATCTTTCAATAGAAACTCTTCAGACCAGGAGGGAATGGCAAGACATACTTAAAGTGATGAAAGAAAATAACCTACAGCCCAAATTACTGTACCGAGCAAGGATCTCATTAAAATATGAAGGAGAAATCAAAAGCTTTACAGACAAGCAAAAGCTGAGAGAATTCAGCACCATCAAACCAGCTCTCCAACAAATGCTAATGGATATTCTCTAGACAGGAAACACAAAAAGGGTGTATAAACTCGAACTCAAAACAATAAAGTAAATGGCAACGGGATCATACTTATCAATAATTACCTTAAACGTAAATGGGTTGAATGCCCCAACCAAAAGACAAAGACTGGCTGAATGGATACAAAAACAAAACCCCTATATATGTTGTCTACAAGAGACCCAGCTCAAAGCAGGGGACACATACAGACTGAAAGTGAGGGCTGGAAAAAGATATTCCACACAAATAGAGACCAAAAGAAAGCAGGAGTAGCAATACTCATATCAGATAAAATAGACTTTAAAACAAAGGCTGTGAAAAGAGACAAAGAAGGACACTCCATAATGATCAAAGGACCAATCCAAAAAGAAGATATAACAATTATAAATATATATGCACCCAACATAGGAGCACTGCAATATGTAAGAAAAATGCTAACAAGTATGAAAGGGGAAATTAACAATAACACAATAATAGTGGGAGACTTTAATACCCCACTCACACCTATGGATAGATCAACTAAACAGAAAATTAACAAGGAAACACAAACTTTAAATCATACAATAGACCAGTTAGACCTAATTGATATCATTAGGACATTTCACCCCAAAACAATGAATTTAACCTTTTTTCTCAAGTGCACACAGAACCTTCTCCAGGATAGATCATATCCTGGGCCATAAACCAAGCCTTGGTAAACTCAAAAAAATTGAAATCATTCCAAGCATCATTTCTGACCACAATGCAGTAAGATTAGATCTCAATTACAGAAGAAAAACTATTAAAAATTCCAACATATGGAGGCTGAACAACACGCTGCTGAATAACCAACAAATCACAGAAGAAATGAAAAAAGAAATCAAAATATGCATAGAAATGAATGAAAATGAAAACACAACAATCCAAAACCTGTGGGACACTGTAAAAGCAGTCCTAAGGGGAAAGTTCATAGCAATACAGGCATACCTCAAGAAACAAGAAAAAAGTCAAATAAATAACCTAACTCTACACCTAAAGCAACTAGAAAAGGAAGAAATGAAGAACCCCAGGATTAGTAGAAGGAAAGAAATCTTTAAAATTTAGGGCAAAAATAAATGCAAAAGAAACAAAAGAGACCATAGCAAAACTCAACAAAACCAAAAGGGGGTTCTTTGAAAGGATAAATAAAATTGACAAAACATTAGCCAGACTCATCAAGAAACAAAGGGAGAAAGATCAAATCAATAATGAAAGTGGAGAGATCACAACAGACAACATAGAAATACAAAGGATCATAAGAGACTACTATCAGCAACTATATGCCAATACAATGGACAACTTGGAAGAAATGGACAAATTCTTAGAAAAGTACAACTTTCCAAAACTGGACTAGGAAGAAATAGAAAATCTTAACAGACCCATCACAAGCACGGAAATTGAAACTGTAATCAGAAATCTTCCAGCAAACAAAAGCCCAGGTCCAGACGGCTTCACAGCTGAATTCTACCAAAAATTTAGAGAAGAGCTAACACCTATCTTACTCAAACTCTTCCAGAAAATTGCAGAGGAAGGTAAACTTCCATACTCATTCTATGAGGCCACCATCACCCTAATACCAAAACCTGACAAAGATGCCACAAAAAAGGAAAACTACAGGCCAGTATCAATGATGAACACAGATGCAAAAATCCTTAACAAAATTCTAGCAATCAGAATCCAAAAACACATTAAAAAGATCATACACCATGACCAAGTGGGCTTTATCCCAGGGATGCAAGGATTCTTCAATATCCACAAATCAATTAATGTAATGCACCATATTAACAAATTGAAAAGTAAAAGCCATATGATTATCTCAATAGATGCAGAGAAAACTTTGACAAAATTCAACATCCATTTATGATAAAAACTCTCCAGAAAGCAGGAATAGAAGGAACATACCTCAACATAATAAAAGCTATATCTGACAAATCCACAGCAAACTTTATTCTCCATGGTGAAAAATTGAAAGCATTTCCCCTAAAGTCAGGAAAAGACAAGGGTGCCCACTCTCACCACTACTATTCAACATAGTTTTGGAAGTTTTGGCCACAGCAATCAAAGCAGAAAAAGAAATAAAAGGAATCCAAATTGGAAAAGAAGAAGTAAAACTCTCACTGTTTGCAGTTGACATGATCCTCTACATAGAAAACCCTAAAGACTCCATCAGAAAATTACTAGAGCTAATCAATGAATATTGTAAAGTTGAGGATATAAAATCAACACACAGAAATCCCTTGCATTCCTATACACTAATAATGAGAAAATAGAAAAAGAAATTAAGGAAACAATTCCATTCACCATTGTAATGAAAAAAATAAAATACTTAGGAATATATCTACCTAAAGAAACTAAAGACCTATATATAGAAAACTATAAAACACTGGTGAAAGAAATCAAAGAGGACACTAATAGATGGAGAAATATATACCATGTTCATGGATTGGAAGACTCAATATAGTGAAAATGAGTATACTACCCAAAGCAATCTATAGATTCAGTGCAATCTCTATCAAGCTACCAACGGTATTTTTCACAGAGCTAGAACAAATAATTTCACAATTTGTATGGAAATACAAAAAGTCTCAGATAGCCAAAGCAATCTTGAGAAAGAAGAATGGAACTGGAGGAATCAACCTACCTGACCTCAAAGCCACAGTCATCAAGAGAGTGTGGTACTGGCACAAAGACAGAAATATAGATCAATGGAACAAAATAGAAAGCCCAGAGATAAATTCACGCACCTATGGACACCTTATCTTTGACAAAGGAGGCAAGAATATACAATGGAGAAAACGTGATCTCTTTAACAAGTGGTGCTGGGAAAACTGGTCAACCGCTTGTAAAAGAATGAAACTAGAACACTTTCTAACACCATGCACAAAAATAAACTCAAAATGTATTAAAGATCTAAATGTAAGACCAGAAACTATAAAACTCCTAGAGGAGAACATAGGCAAAACACTCTCCAACATAAATCACAGCAGGAACTTCTATGACCTACCATAAAATAAAAGCAAAAATAAACAAATGGGACCTAATTAAACTTAAAAGCTTCTGCACAACAAAGGAAACTATAAGCAAGGTGAAGACAGCCTTCAGAATGGGAGAAAATAATTGCAAATGAAGCAACTGAAAAACAACTAATCTCAAAAATATACAAGCAACTCCTGCAGCTCACTCCAGAAAAATAAATGACCCAATCAAAAAATGGGCCAAAGAACCAAATAGACATTTCTCTAAAGAAGACATACAGATGGCTAACAAACACATGAAAAGATGCTCAACATAACTCATTATCAGAGAAATGCAAATCAAAACCACAATGAGGTACCATTTCACATCAGTCAGAATGCCTGCTATCCAAAATTCTACAAGCAATAAATGCTGGAGAGGGTGTGGAGAAAAGGGAACCCTCTTACACTGTTGGTGGGAATGCAAACTAGTACAGCCACTATGGAGAACAGTGTGGAGACTCCTTAAAAAACTTGAAATAGAACTGCCTTATGATCCAGCAATCCCACTCCTGGGCATACACACCGAGGAAACCAGAATTGAAAGAGACACGTGTACCCCAATGTTCATTGCAGCACTGTTTATAGTAGCCAGGACATGGAAGCAACCTAGATGTCTATCAGCAGATGAATGGATAAGAAAGCTGTGGTACATATACACAATGGAGTATTACTCAGCCATTAAAAAGAATACATTTGAATGAGTTCTAATGAGGTGGATGAAACTGGAGCCTATTATACAGAGTGAAGTAAGCCAGAAAGAAAAACACCAATACAATATACTAACGCATATATATGGAATTTAGAAAGATGGTAACGATAACCCTTATGCAAGACAGCAAAAGAGACACTGATGTATAGAACAGTCTTTTGGACTCTGTGGGAGAGGGAGTGGGGGATGATTTGGGAGAATGGCATTGAAATATGTATAATATCATATATGAAACGAATTGCCAGTCCAGGTTCAATGCAGGATACAGGATGCTTGGCGCTGGTACACTGGAATGACCCAGAGGGATTGGATGGGGAGGGAGGTGGGAGGAGGGGTTCAGGATGGGGAACACATGTACACCCGTGGCGGATTCATGTTGATGTATGGCAAAACCAATACAATATTTTAAAGTAAAAAATAAAAAAAAAAAAAGAAGAAGAAGAAGCTCTTTAGTTCCTCTTTGCTTTCTTCCATTAGGGTGGTGTCATCTGCATACCTGAGGTTATTGATATTTCTCCCAGCAATCTTGATTCCAGCTTGTGCTTCATCCAGCCTAGCACTTCACATGATGTACTCTGTGTATAAGTTAAATAAGCAGGGTCCCGATATACAGCCTTGACATACTCCTTTCCCAATTTGGAACCAGCCCATCGTTCCATGTCCAATTCTAACTGTTGCTTCTTGACCTGCATACAGATTTCTCACAAGGTAGTAAGGAGGTATGGTATTCCCATCTCTTGAAGAATTTTCCATAGTTCGTTGTGATCCACACAGTCAAAGGCTTTGGCGTAGTCAACAGAGCAGAAGTAGATGTTTTTCTGGAACTCTCTTGCTTTTTCGATGATCCAACAGATCTTGGAAATTTGATCTCTGGTTCCTCTGCCTTTTCTAAATCCAGCTTGGACATGTGAAAGTTCTCAGTTCACCTACTGTTGAAGTCTGGCTTGGATAATTTTGAGCATTATTTTTGCTAGCATGTGAGATTTGTGCAATTGTGAGGTTGTTTGAACATTCTTTGACATTGCCCTTCTTTGGGATTTAAGTGAAAACTGACCTTTTCCAGTCCTGTGCCCATGGCTGAGTTTTCCAATTTTGCTGGCATTTTGAGTACAACACTTTAACAGCATTATCTTTTAGCATAGCTCACCTGGAATTTCATCACCTCCACTGGAATTCCATCACCTCCACTAGATGGTTCCTAAGGCCCACTTGACTTTACATTCCAGGTTGTCTGGCTCTAGGTGAGTGATCACACCATCGTGGTTATCTGAGTCATTACAATCTTTTTTGTATAGTTCTTCTATGTATTCTTGCCACCTCTTCTTAATATCTTCTGCTTCTGTTAGGTCCATACCGTTTCTGTCCTTTAGTATGCCCATCTTTGCATGAAATGTTCCCTTGGTAATTTTCTTGAAGAGATCTCTAGTCTTTTCCATTCTATTATTTTCCTCTATATCTTTGCATTGATTAGTGAGGAAGGCTTTCTTATCTCTCCTTGCTATTTTTTGGAACTCTGCATTCAGATGGGTATATCCTTCCTTTTCTCCTTTGCCTTTCTCTTCCCTTCTTATCTCAGCTATTAGTAAGGCCTCCTAAGACAACCATTTTGCTTTTTGCATTTCTTTTTCTTGGGGATGGTTTTGATCACTGTCTCTTGTCATGCACCTCTTCTCATGATCACTGTCATGAACCTCTATCCATAGTTCTCTAGGCACTCTGTCTATCAGATTTAATCCCTTGATTCTATTTGTCACTTCCACTGTATAATCGTAAGGGATTTGATTTAGGTCATACCTGAATGGTCTAGTGCTTTTCCCTACTTTCTTCAGTTTAAGTCTGAACTTGGGAATAAGCTTTATGATCCAAGCCATAGTCAACTCCTTGTCTTGTTTTTGCAGACTGGATATAGCTTCTCCATCTTCAGCTACAAAGAATATAATCAATCAGATTTTGTATTGACCATCTGGTGATGTCCATGGGTAGAGTCTTCTCTTGTGTTGTTGGAAGAGGGTGTTTGCTATGACCAGTGCATTCTCTTGGCAAAACTCTGTTAGTTTTTGCCCTGCTTCATTCTGTACTCCAAGGCCAAACTTGCCTCTTATTCCAGGTATCTCTCGACTTCCTACTTTTGCATTTCAGTTCCCTGTGATGAGGGCTTCCCTTGTAGCTCAGTTGGTAATGAATCTGCCTGCAGTGCAAAGACCCAGGTTCTACCTCTGGGTCAGGAAGATCCCCTGGAGAAGGAAATGGCAACCCACCCTGGTATCCTTGCCTGAAAAATCCCACGGACAGAGGAGCCTGGTGGGCTGCAGTCCATGGGGTTACAAAGAGTCTGGCACGACTGAGCGACTAACTTAATTCCCTATGATGAAAAGGGCATCTCTTTTGGTGTTAGTTTTTGGACTCTTTTGTTTACTATGAGAGCTATTCCATTTCTTCTAAAGGATATTTGCCCACAGTAGTAGCTATAATGGTCATCTGAGTTAAATTTGCCCATTCGAGTCCATTTTAGTTCAGTTCTGTTCGGTCACTCAGTCGTGTCCGTCTCTTTGTGATACCATGGACTGCTGCATGCCAGGCCTCCCTGTCCATCACCAACTCCAAGAGCTTACTCAAACTCATGTCCATTGAGTTGGTAATGCCATCCAACCATCTCATCCTCTGTCAGCCCCTTTTCTTCCCACCTTCAATCTTTCCCAGCATTAGGGTCTTTTCAAATCAGTCAGTTTTCACATCAGATGGCCAAAGTATTGGAGTTTCAGCTTCAGCATCAGTCCTTGCAATGAATATTCAGGACTTACCCCCTTTAGGATGGACTGGCTGGATCTCCTTGCAATCCAAGGGACTCTCAAGAGTCTTCTCCAACACCACAGTTCAAAAGCACCAATTCTTCAGCGCTCAGCTTTCTTTATAGTCCAACTCTCACATCCATACGTGACTACTGAAAAAAACATAGCTTTGACTAGATGGACCTTTGTTGGCAAAGTAATGTCTCTGCTTTTTAATATGCTATCTAGGTTGGTCATAACTTTTCTTCCAAGGAGCAAGTGTCTTTTAATTTTATGGCTGCAGTCACCATCTGCAGTGATTTTGGAGTCCCCCAAAATAAAGTATGTCACCATTTCTATGGTTTCCCCATCTATTTGCCATGAAGTGATGGGACCAGATGCCATGATCTTAGTTCACTGCTTCCTAAAATGCTGATGTTTACTCTTGCCATCTCCTGTTTGACCACTTCCAATTTATCTTGACTCATGGACCTAACATTCCAGGTTCCTATGCAATATTGTTCTTTACAGCATTGGACTTTACTTCCATCACAACTCACATCCACAACCAGGCACTGTTTTTGCTTTGGCTTTGTCTCTTTTTCTTTCTGGAGTTATTTCTCCACTCTTCTCCAGTAGCATGATGGTCACCTACTGACCTGGGGAGTTCATCTTCAGGCAAGAATAATTAAGTGGTTTGCTATTCCTTTCTCTAGTGGATTACGTTTTGTCAGAACTCTCCACCATGACCCATCCTTCCTTGTGGGCCCTACATGGCATGGCTCATAGTTTCACTGAGTAGACAAGGCTATGATCCATGTGATCAGTTTGATTAGTTTTCTGTGATTGTGGTTTTCATTCTGTCTGCCCTCTGAAGGATAAGGATAAGAGGTTTATGGAGGCTTCCTCATGGGAGGGACTGGCTGTGGAGGAATCTGGGTCTTGTTCTGGTGGGTGTGGCCATACTCAGTAAATCTTTAATCCAATTTTTTTCCCATTGGCAAGGCTGTGTTCCTACCCTGTTGTTTGGCCTGAGGCCAAACTATGGTAGAGGTAATGGCAGTAATGGTGACCTCCTTCAAAAGGACATATGGCAGCACCATTGTATTCAGTGCCCATAGCAGGCCACTGTCAACTCATGCCTCCACCAGAGACTTCTGGACACTCACAAGCAAGTCTGGCTCAGTCTCTTGTGGGGTCGCTACTCCTTTCTCCTGGGTCCTGGTGTGCACAAGGTTTTGTTTGTCCCCACCAGGAATCTATTTCTCAAATCTTGTGGAAGTTCTGTAGTCAAATCCCACTCGCCTCCAAATTGAAATTCCCTGTGGGTTCTCAGTCCTTTTGCTGGATCCCCGGGTTGGAAAATTTGTTGTGGGTCCTAGAACTTTCGTAACAGTGCAAGAACCTCTTTGGTATATTTTCCTCCAGTTTGTGGGTTGTCAGCTCCGTGGCTCTGTGTTGGGGCTAATGGTGAGCTCCTTTAAGAGGACTTGTGCCACATGCTGTGCTTCCCACATCTGCTGCAGTCAGAGCCCCTGACCCATGGCAGGCCACTGCTGACCCTTGTCTCTGCTGCTGGAGACATTCAAACACTCAAAGACAGGTCTGGCTCAGTCTCTGTGTTGTCTCTGAGTCCTGGTATGCACAAGGTTTTGTTTGAGCCCTCTGAGCATCTCTGGAAGATATGGGTTTGATACTACATGAAATTTCCCCTCTCCTACCATGTTGTTGGGGATTTGCCTTTGCTCTTGGCCATGGGGTATCTTTATTTGGTGGGATTTAACATTCTCCTGTCGATGGTGTTCAGCAGTGAGTTGCAATTTTGGAGTTCTTGCAGGAGAAGATGAGTGCACTCACTGAGTGCACATCCTTCTACTCTGCCATTTTAACTCACTTACAAGCTGGCACTAGTGAGGAGGGCATGGCGACCCATGCCAGTAATCTTGCAGGGAGAATTACATGGACAGAGGGGCCTGGCAGTCTATAGTCTATGGGATCACAAAGAGTCTGGACAGGACTGAGTATCTGAGCACATTGTATTAGAAACATTTACAACTTATTAGGAACTGTCTCTTGCATTTCCTGTTTTCTTATTGCTTTGGAAGGCTATTTTAAATTTACCACCAATGGATGAGTTCCATCTTATGGACACTGAATTTCAGAAACATAAACTCAGATTTCCACAAGACTGTAACAGACGTTTTACTCCATGGCAAGTTTAGGAGTGTGTTAAACTGTAATTCTGGTGAAACTAACTCTCCTTATTAACCCTTAGAAATCAAGACACAACTGTAAATTTTCCTCCATGTGTAGAAGATGGGTAGGGAGAAAATACCTGAACTGTAACTCAGCATTCACTGATGATGGTGTTCACAAGACAGAAATATTGTTCTAAGTTCTAGAGATAAAGCCATGAAGAAAGAGAAAGAACTCATGTTCTAATTGGAGACAAAGATAATAAAGTAAGCAAATGAATGAGATAATTTCAGAAAGAGATAATGAAATATGAGTAAAATGCAAAATATACTGTATTAGAACATGAACAGATCAGGGAAATCCAGTTTCTCTGGTGGCTCAGATGGTAAAGAATCTGCCTACAATGCAGGAGACCCAGGTTCGATCGCTGGATCAGGAAGATCCCCTGGAGAAGGGAATGGCAACCCACTCCACTATTCTTACCTGGAGAATCCCATAGATAGAGGAGCCTGGTGGGCTACAGTCCATGTGGTTGCAAAGAGTCATACATGATTGAGTAACTAACACATACAGGGAAAATCCCCTGTGAGGAGACGAGTTGTAGCTGAGATCTGAATGACAGTTACCAGACATGAAAACCTGGGAGATCAGCATTCTGAGCAGAGGGAACTGATGTGAAAATTTTCTGAGAGGAAGTGTGTTTGAAATTCAAGAAAAGTAGATGGATACCTAATGTGGCTGGAGTGTGGGGAGAAGGAAGGGGAGTGGTAGGTGATGAGGTCAGAGAGCTCTGTGAGCAATTGTTAGTTTGAGAAGCCCTTGAGGAGTTTCAGATGAGGAATGACGCTACACAATATCCCTTTCAGAAAGGTCAGTGACTTATATGAATGGCTGGATTTAGGGCTCAAGATTAGAATGTAAGTTATTAGTAGGAAGCTATTATATTAATAATAGTCCAGGGGAGATGGATGATGATGGTAGCTTAGGCTAAAAGTTTGAAATGAAGTGAAGTGGAGCAGTACAGGGTTCTATGGGAAATAAAAACTATGGGATTTGTAAGATGTGGATGAATTAAAAAAAAAAGAGAGAGAAATCAAGGAATCTCATAACTACATCTAATGATTAAATTTAAGAATGTGACGACTAGATAATATGATATACTTACCAAATCTCCAAGTTAAACTAAATTATTAAATTTACTCTAGTTTTCAGGACTTTTAATGTCATGAAGCAAAAATGACTAAGCCAAAAAAAATTAAGAATGTGATTTATTATATAACCAAACTTCCTTTGCAAGAAAAATAATCACCTTTAAAAGGATTGTTAGAAAGAAGCTGACAATGGCCATTTGAATATTTAGGTCTTTAAAATGACAATCTTACACATCTTTATACAGAAATCCCCTTATGAACTTTTTTAGTTATCATTAAAATGATCTTTAATTATTATCTCTCCTTTTCGTATATAGGATTTATACCTTATTAAATTGTAAGCTTATAATCCTTCATATCCTCTCCATAATTTTGTACATTTTTCTCACAATAACGGGTCAATAAATGTTTTTCAGTATAGGAATTACTTTCTCTTAGAAAACCATCTTCCTCATCTTCACTTTTTCATAGCTTATTCATTTTTCCAGTACAATTAATCCACAACTCCTGCATTTGCCTTCTCTGCTGTTTCCTGTCTTCCAAGAGCATGTCGTTCTCACCAATTTCATTCATCAACTCCTTACTTTTATATTGTCATTGCTGGGCCACAGTGGCAAGGCAATCAGTCTTTCAATCACTAATAGAACTTCATACTCTAAAAGTTTGGGACTTTAGAGCCCCATACTCTAAAAATGATCATCTCAACTGACAAAAAGAATCTTAATGTTTTATTCCCTTGGGAAAACATTGAAATCCCTTCAGAGATCTTGAATATTTTTTTCTCCTATACAAATCCTATAACCCTTTAAAAAATCCTTACTTTTCATTAGACAAAAATCGTGACCAGTACAGCATTTCAAATGCTGTATTTCGAATTTGAAATTTCTTCTTTTTTTTTAATAGTCCAAAGCTCATTAAAGAATGACAAAATCCACCTTCCTTTTGCTGCTGCTACCATTCACCATAGCTTAATTCATCTCTCTACTGAAGTGCATGAGGTGCCTCCTTTCCTGCAGAATACAAGTCTGGAAGATAGTCCTGTATGTTAATACTTAATTGTAATTTTGATTCATTTAAGAAGCAGTGTATGGCAACCTCCCCCCACCCCCACCCCAGAGACTGGCTGGTGGGTACACTCTTCCTTCCTTTTTATAATGCATTTCTATCAACAGCACAATCTTTTAAAATTTTGTGGTGTTTTTACCACATCTCACCACCCCCTACTGAATTATAAGCTCTTAGCAGTGCTAATAACCACCATAGGGTGTTTGGAAAATATTTGTTTAATCAGTTATCACGTACACTTAATTAAAAAACAAATCAATGCATGAAAAAATGAATAAGTGCTTTGATGGCTAATATTTGACTTTGAGGGCAGTCTCATTTGGGTCAAATTTTTTTAAACTTTCAATACAGTCAGATTTGCATTAGAAAGCCTCCTTTGTGCAAACACTCCTGGGCAACTGTGCAAAGTCACTTTGAAGGTAAATGCCATCAAATATTAATAAGATAAGCCTAGGGAAATAAGCTTGTAGTTTATCCCAGATAAAAAGAGCATTTTTTCCCTTGAAGTATGACTACATACAGGAATTTAAAGCTCCCTTCTACACGTTAGAAAGAGGCATGTGAGCAGCAAAGCTGAAAAACAGAGTAAATAAGGCATGTTGGTAAGTAAATAGATGGAAACCCCCCTCATATGGTAAACAAGAACCTTAGAAGATACTGCTATTTTTCTCTTTTAATTTTCTTCCCAGAATATAAATGTAAAGTTACATTTTAAGAATCCTTCAATGACACTGTAACCTTCTGAAATAACTAAAGCAATCCAGGATCTACGGTCTAGAAAGACTTCACATATTCTGAAAAAAGAAGAAACAGAAGGGGTGCCCTGGCCTGACAGAGCAACAGCAAGCCTGGCTGGAAACAGACAAAAAGAGATTCCACAAGGTCTCCACTCAAATGAGTTTCCAGTGAATTATGAAATGTATTTTGTTGGATCAAGAAAGTAAACACTGGCTGAGCAGATAAGAACATGAGCTTGTATACACTTCCACTTAGCATATCACTCTACTTAACTCCCCTAAATTATATGTAATTATTTTATATTGTTAGATTAATCATGTTTCCATTAGGGCTTGCAATTGTTATTATCTTTTATTTTTTGTCTGGCTATTGGTTGTGAAAGCTGATAAACATCTTTACTATTGTGATTATATAACTATTATTCTTTTAATCACGTCAAGACTGTATATTGTCACCCTGCTTATTTAATTTATATGCAGAGTACACCATGAGAAACGCTGGGCTGGAAGAAGCACAAGCTGGAATCAACATTGCCGGGAGAAATTTTAATAACCTCACATATGCAGATGACCTCACCCTTATGGCAGAAAGTGAAGAGGAACTAAAAAGCCTCTTGATGAAAGTGAAAGAGTGAAAAAGTTGGCTTAAAGCTCAACATTCAGAAAACTAAGGTCATGTCATCTGGTCCCATCACTTCATGGGAAATAGATGGGGAAACAGTGGAAACAGTGTCAGACTTTATCTTTTTGGGCTCCAAAGTCACTGCAGATGGTGATTGCAGCCATGAAATTAAAAGACACTTTCTCCTTAGAAGGAAAGTTATGACCAACCTAGATAGCATATTCAAAAGCAGAGACATTACTTTGCCAACAAAGGTCCATTTAGTCAAGGCTATGGTTTTTCCAGTGGTCATGTATGGATGCGAGAGTTGGACTGTGAAGAAAGCTGAGTGCCGAAGAATTGATGCTTTTGAACTGTGGTGTTGGAGAAGACTCTTGAGAGTCCCTTGGACTGCAAGGAGATCCAACCAGTCCATTCTGAAGGAGATCAGCCCTGGGTGTTCTTTGGAAGGAATGATGCTAAAGCTGAAACTCCAGTACTTTGGCCACCTCATGCAACGAGTTGACTCATTGGAAAAGACTCTGATGCTGGGAGGATTTGGGGGCAGGAAAAAAAGGGGATGACAGAGGATGAGATGGCTGGATGGCATCACCGACTCAAAGGACGTGAGTTTGAGTGAACTCCGGGAGATGGTGATGGACAGGGAGGCCTGGCGTGCTGCGATTCATGGGGTCGCAAAGAGTCGGACATGACTGAGCGACTGAACTGAACTGAACCGAACCGTTGTATCCTGATTGGTCAACAGAAAAATCTATTTGAGAATTCTGGTCAACAGAAATCTCTAACAGAATTCTATATCACTAAAACTACCATTTAATAGAAAAATTTATAATAATCACTTTTCAAAATCCAGATGCATAATGGAATTATCTTGCAACTTTGTGAAAAACACAAATGCACAGGTATTGCTATTCTTCTCTAAAACTCCAGATGTGTTTTGAATGAGTAGCCATGTTTAAAAATAACCAGCCTATATGATGCTCTTTTGCTTTTACCTAGTGTGTTTCACCTTTTCTGTTTTGTATTCAGTTTTCTCATTCCGTTTAGTTTGTTTTCCAATTCCTCGGTCTCTTTTTGTTGTTGTCACTGTTGTTTTTTCTCAAGCCTTTATCAAACATAGTAGAAAAACTTCTCTCTGTGTGTGTACACACAAGTAATATGTATAATACAATACATATATTTTAGAAAACTTATGCATTTTGACTAGCTAAAAAAATTATGAAATTTTTGATTCTACTTGTTTAACTTAGTATGAATAGAATGCTAGATTTCTAATTTATATTCACTCAAAACTTTCATATAGTTCCATGTATTTTGGCATCGAGCATTACTGCTAAAAAGTCTAGAAAATATATGATCTTAGTGATTTTTTAAAAATCATTTTTTGAATGAGCCTTAAAACTTCTAATCCAGTTCTGAGGATATAAAACAACACTATGTTGTTAAAAAAAAAAAAAAACAGGAAATTAACAAGTGATATAATATTAACTAAAGTACCGACTTAGTTCAAATTTCACAAAATTTTATTCTAGTGTCCACTATTTGCTTTCATACCTTATTCAAGATTGCATATTGTATTTGGTTGCGTTCATCAGCCTCAGGTACCTGAAACAAATTCCGGTAATTCTCTTTTCATTTTTATTCTGTTACAAATATTTTCTAATTTTCCTTGTTATGCTTCTTAGAAACACCTATCATTTAAAAATGGACATTTAATTTCCAAATACATGGGACTTTATTTATAGTATATTTAATATTAATACCTCATTTTGATACTAGTTTCTCATTTAAATGTTTTCTTCTCTGCAATCTCTCTCTGTGTTTTTTTCAGTCCAACTTTATTGAGGCTTTAGGTGGCTAAATCAAAGATCTCTTAGTAAATATCACATTGCACTTGAAAATATGTGGGTTATTTTCAAATATCTTTTGATATTGATTTCTAATATAATTCCACAGTGATAATGGAACAGACTCTGTATGATTTTAATACTTTTAGACCTTGAAATTTTTGTACCTTTTCTTATGTCCCTAGAGATCTTCCAGTGTCTCCTAGTTTACAATCTATGGGAACTTGAATAGAATTTGTATCCTACTCCTGTTGAAAGTTTATAGATCTTAATTATGTTGAATTGGTTCACAGTGATTTTCAGGTCTTCTATATTCTTTACTTCTCTGAATATCCATTCTATTAGTTTTGAGAGTTTGATATTGAAATTCTAATTAAAAATCTTAATTATCTACTTTAAAAATGTAATATATAGTGGAACTATTTGTAACCTTGTTCTGTATTTTCCAACTCTCCTGTAAATGTGCTATTCTTTCATAATTTAAAAAATTAAAATTAAAAAAAAAAACACTAAACACTGAAGAAAGAGCCAATTAAACATTGAAAGGGAGCTGTATGCACTAGTTCCTCCCTACAGCACCTTCCTGCTGTGCACCAAGAGTCATCACCAACTCTGGGACTAGTCTTACCTCACAGACGACATGATGTAGTAACAAAAGTACTGGATTAAGTATCAAAAGAGCTGGGTTCTAATTTTAACTCTGCAACTTATTACCTGGTTGGCCTCAGCCAAATCATTCACTTCTCTGAGCTTTATTTTACTTACCTGGAGTAAAATTACCACTGATATTAGTCTCACAGGACTGTATGCATATACTTAAGAGTACAATAAGCTCAGTCTAAACAGTGTGTTTAGATAGGTCCTCTGACACCCAAAACTCTCTCCCACATTCTCAAATAAATGTTAATGTTATGTAAATATAAAAGCCTTATATATAAAAGTATAAACTTTAAATTTCAGAAAACATGGACTAATTAATAATGAAACTAACATGATAATGTAAGAATAGGTGGCAAAAAACACAGAAGAATTATAAATAAAAAATCCTCATGACCCAGATAATCATGATGGTGTGATTACTCACCTAGAGCAAGACATCCTGGAATGTGAAGTCAAGTGGGCCTTAGAAAGCATCACTATGAACAAAGCTAGTGGAGGTGATGGAACTCCAGTTGAGCTGTTTCAGATCCTAAAAGATGATGCTGTGAAAGTGCTGCACTTAATATGCCAGCAAATTTGGAAAATTCAGCAGTGGCCACAGGACTGGAAAAGGTCAGTTTTCATTGCAATCTCAAAGAAAGACAATACCAAAGAATGCTCAGACTAATGCACAATTGCACTCATCTCACACACTAGCAAAGTAATGCTCAAAATTCTCCAAGCCAGACTTCAACAGTATGTGAACTGTGAACTTCCAGTTGTCCAAGCTGGATTTAGAAAAGGCAGAGGAACCAGATATCAAACTGCCACAATATGTTGAATATACTGATTCACTCCAATAAGAATTGAATAATCAATGGATTGTAAAGGCTTATGTACAGAAATTAAAAGATGCTTGCTCCTTGGAAGAACAGCTATAACTAAACTAGAAAGCGTTTTAAAATCAGAGACATTACTTTGCCAACAAAGGTCCATCTAGTCAAAGCTATTATTTTTCCAGTAGTCATGTATGGATGTGAGAGTTGGGCTATAAAGAAATGAGCGCTGAACAACTGATGCTTTTGAACTGTGGTGTTGGAGAAGACTCTTGAGAGTCCCTTGGACTACAAGGAGATCCAACCAGCCCATCCTAAAGGAAATCAGTCCTGAATATTCATTGGAAGGACTGATGCTGAAGCTGAAACTCCAATACTTTGGCCACCTGATGCAAAGAACTGACTCATTGGAAAAGACCCTGATGCTGGGAATGATTGAAGGTGGGAGGAGATGGGGATGACAGAGGATGAGATGGTTGAATGGCATCACCAGCTCAATGAACATGAGTTTGACGAAGCTCCAGGAGTTGGTAATGGACAGGAAGCCTGGCATGCTGTAGTCCATGGGGTCACAAAGAGTTGGACATGACTGAGTGATTGAACTGAACTGATGTATAGAAATTCTCTGAGAAAACAGTAAAATTGAAAAGAAAGGAAAGTAAAAAAAAGAAAAGAAAGTTGCACTGTCTGCTTCCTCAGTAAGGACTAAAATAATCACAGAACTATTAACTTTAACTGTAAGAAAGAATACCTGAAAAACACTTTATTTTGTGCTCCCTAAGATCTTGGTAGAATTTATTTAAAATTTTCAAAATTTTTGAAATCCCCATTGCCATTTCCTAATCTACTCTTGTGTGATTAAAAACTTACTTCTTGGGTTTTCAAATCAGTTAGTTTAGCTCTTATATATTTTGGAGACTTACACCCAAGGTAGCTAAGAAGATTTCTTACCTCAGGTTCAGGAACCTGCTTACCACAGCTCCCAATCCATTACTTGCTTTTCTCATAAGTTGCACCTTCTTTCTATTGATTTATTCCTGAAGAGCCAGCTCATTCCACTGGATTTCCTTCTGTAAGGGAAAACATCAACACAAATAAAATGTATTTCCCTCAGTGAGTGTTTTTATTTATTGACTAGGTGCTACTTTAACCTTCTAACTCACAGCTAGTGCCCTCCCAAACCAAATTGTATGTCTGATACATAAAATCAAAATAGAGGAAAGAACACACAAAGGTGTCATTTTTAAAGGTGCTTGCTCATGACTGAGTGTAGAACCCTCAGTGGGAGGAGTAAAGAAATATTTCCATTAGTCTAACATAGATTGATGAAAACTCTACCCAGTTTGAACATTCTCCTAGAATCTGTTGGCTCAGTCTGACATTTTAGGCCCCAGATCTGGTGGCCTAAGCAAAGTGGAAAATAGGAGATAAAGACTGATCTCTGATGTAGGCCTCAGAAAAGAGTAATAATAATAATGCAGTAAGAATAAAAGCATTATTTCTATTATTAATAATACCTAATAATTTTATAATCTAATATGAACCAGACATTCAGAACATGTCATGTACTTTGTATATGCTAATTTATGTGATCCTTGTAAGAACTCTATGAGTTAGGTACCAATTAAAAAATGAGATTAAGTAAAATGCCCAAAGTCATGAAACTATACTAACTATGCTTCCTCTTAAAAGCTTGTGAAGTTTTCATATTTTCCAGTCAGCTGAGGTCAAGGCTAT
Organism: Bos javanicus; assembly: GCF_032452875.1. Classification (NCBI taxonomy): domain Eukaryota; kingdom Metazoa; phylum Chordata; class Mammalia; order Artiodactyla; family Bovidae; genus Bos; species Bos javanicus. Next base: position 42,078,377 of record NC_083870.1, read on the forward strand.
ATATTCTCATCCTGCTTATTTAACCCCTATGCAGAGTACATCATGAGAAACACTGGGCTGGAAGAAGCACAAGCTGGAATTAAGATTGCCAGGAGAAATATCAATAACCTCACATATGCAGACGACTTCACCCTTATGGCAGAAAGTGAAGAGGAACTAAAAAGCCTCTTGATGAAAGTGAAAGAGGAGAGTGAAAAAGTTGGCTTAAAGCTCAACATCCAAAAAACTAAGATCATGGCATCTGGTCCCATCACTTCATGGGAAATAGATGGGGAAACAGTGGAAACAGTGTCAGACTTTATCTTTTTGGGCTCCAAAGTCACTGCAGATGGTGATTGCAGCCATGAAATTAAAAGACGCTTACTCCTTGGAAGAAAAGTTATGACCAACCTAGATAGCACATTCAAAAGCAGAGACATTACTTTGCCAACAAAGGTCCATCTAGTCAAGGCTATGGTTTTTCCAGTGGTCATGTATGGATGCGAGAGTTGGACTGTGGACAAAGCTGAGTGCATAAGAATTGATGCTTTTGAACTGTGGTGTTGGAGAAGACTCTTGAGAGTCCCTTGGACTGCAAGGAGATCCAACCAGTCCATTCTAAAGGAGATCAGTCCTGGGTGTTCTTTGGAAGGACTGATGCTAAAGCTGAAACTCCAATACTTTGGCCACCTCATGTGAAGAGCTGACTCATTGGAAAAGACTCTGATGCTGGGAGGGATTGGAGGCAGGAGGAGAAGGGGACGACTGAGGATGAGATGGCTGGATGGCATCACCGACTCAATGGACATGAGTTTGAGTGAACTCCAGGAGTTGGTGATGGACAGGGAGGCCTGGTGTGCTGCAATTTATGGGGTCGCAAAGAGTTTGACACGACTGAGTGATTGAACTGAACTGACCAAGACAGCAGTCAAGATAGAGATTTAATGCAGAACCGTAAGTAAAAAGTTGGCTACCAACTCCCCTAATCCCGGAGGAGGTAGTCTGGGTAGATCCCAAATCTAGTGGAGGAGAGAGCATCACTACCATATGCAGAGTAGTGTCCTATTCTCTAAGACAAATATAAGAGAAACCCTGATGATGGGAAAGATAGAAGACAGGAGGAGAAGGGGATGACAGAGGATGACATGGTTGGATGGCATCACTGACTCAATGGACATGAGTTTGAGCAAACTCCCGGAGTTGGTCATGGACAGGAAAGCCTGGCATGCTGCAGTTTATGGGGTGGTAAAGTATCAGACACAACTGAGCAACTGAACAACAATAATACATTGTTTCTACCCTCCAAAGTTTCACATTCTGAAGGCAAGCTTAGATATTCACATAAAATGATTAAGTAGCAATTCAACCCAATATACATGTTAAATATCATAAATGATAGTTATTTCATTCAAATCAATAAACATTTGCTGGAACTTACTTTATTTTACAAACTGACTAAAGATGCCAAAATCATGATCTGCATTCAAGAAGAAGGTATGAGATCTGTTTGAAGGACCTCAAGGTTTAGTGGGAAAAAGCAGTCTCTTCAATCAGCAATTAAAATTTCAATGCAGTCAACGCTCTCAGCCGTTAGATACCCAAGAAGAAGATGTGACTGGCATTTCCTAAAAGATCAAGGAATGCTTGCCAGAAACGGTAATGCTTAAATTGATCTTAAAGGATACTTTTTTAATATTTCTATGAAAGGAACACTTCTCATTTAAAAACATAAATTTTCATTCCTAAAGAAAATCTTTCATTGTATGTAGCACCTCCTTGGTACATCACAGACATGCAAACCTGAAAAGTGTAGCCCATTCATGACACAATTTAACTTCATATGTTGCAAATCAGTCTAACTTAGAGCATGGCATGTGGAAAGTTAATTTAGTGAAAGGCCAGCTGCCAGGGCAATGGATACATGTATTTTCACATCAGTGCCTTTCTGCTGGCTAATACAGAAGCTAAGTCAATGACCAGATCAATGTCATTAATAAAGAGATTTCACAAGTTTAATCCATTGTAGTACCTTATTTTTACACATTTAAAGGCTCTAAGGATTTGGAAATATATCATGGGTACTTGTCAATATTTTTAAACTAAGAACAAGATCCAATATTTTGATGCATTCATCAGTAGTATTCCACTTCAGATGCATTCATTCTTTCAGCACATCCTTATTGAACACCCACTCAGCACCAGGTACTGTCTTGGGCATGGAGTAGACAGCAGAACACAAGGTAAGCAAGAGTCTACTTTCAGGAATGCTGAACTCTGATGGAGAAAGTCTGACGTTAACCATGTAAGAAATGAGTAAATAAACTGCTTTTACATAAGAACTAGAAGACAAATAAGTGCTATAAAGAAAATAAATAAAGGTGGTATGTTAGAGAATGAATTGGGGGCTGTAGAAGCAAGCTATTTGAGCAAGGATGACCCTCAAAACCTATAATGAAAATAAATGTTTTCATAAAAAATAGAACATTGTTTTTTATTATGATAAGTGTAGAAAATGAGTTCCTAAGAACTGCTACAAAGACTATCAGAAATTAACATAACTGTCTAAGGCAAAATGAATAATAAATAAATGTAATTATTAAATATTATAATTAAAGTTAAAATTGAAAATATGACATTTTAATTTGACTGGAATGTTGAAAAAAGTACCAACTATGAAATACATAGTAAAGCAAATTCCAGGAAGTAGGAACAGCAAGTTCAGAGGCTCAAAGACAGAGGGGAACTTGGAGTAAATGAATATTCATTGAAGGAACTGATGCTGAAGCTGAAGCTCCGGTACTTTCACTATCTGATGTGAAGAGCCGACTCATTGGAAAGGACCTTGATGCTGGGAAAGATTGAAAGCAGGAGGAGATGGGGATGGCCAAGGATGAGATGGTTGAATGGAAACACCAACTCAATGGACATGAGTTTCGTCAAGCTCTGGGAGATGGTGAAGGACAGGGAAGCCTGGTGTGCTGCAGTCCATGAGGTTGCAAAGAGTCAGACATGACTGAGAAACTGAACAAGAAAAAGAGAATAGAGAAAAAAAACAAAGGAAAGTGGTCAGATATGGGAAGATAGCTCTGGACAGATCAGAGAGGGTTTTAGAAAATAAGGTAAGAAGTTTGGAATTTTTTTTTCCCCACTGACATGGAAAGCCATTAGAGGAGTCTAAGCAAAGTAATGATGTCATTAGATTAGACTTAAAAAACTGTTCAAGCTACTGTAAAGAGACCTGACTATAGATTAAGAATGAAAACAGGGAAATCAATTAAGAGGCAACTGAATTTGAGCAAATAAGACATGAGAATGGGTCAGACTATACCTGTAAGAATTGTCAGAATGTATATGATCACATTCATAGTGCATTTTGGAAGTAGAGCTAGCAATATACTTGTGAATTAGGTTTTTGGCTTGAGTGGGATGATAAAGATAAGACCCAGAGGAGAACATAGGCAAAACACTCTCTGACATACATCACAGCAGGATCCTCTATCACCCATCTCCCAGAATATTGGAAATAAAAGCAAAAATAAACAAATGGGACCTAATTAACCTTAAAAGCTTCTGCACATCAAAGGAAACTATTAGCAAGGTGAAAAGACAGCCTTCAGAATGGGAGAAAATAATTGCAAATGAAGCAACTGAAAAACAACTAATCTCAAAAATATACACGCAACTCCTACAGCTCAACTCCAGAAAAATAAATGACCCAATCAAAAAATGGGCCAAAGAACTAAATAGACATTTCTCCAAAGAAGACATACAGATGGCTAACAAACACATGAAAAGATGCTCAACATCACTCATTATCAGAGAAATGCAAATCAAAACCACAACGAGGTACCATTTCACACCAGTCAGAATGGCTGCGATCCAAAAGTCTACAAATAATAAATGCTGGAGAGGGTGTGGAGAAAAGGGAACCCTCTTACACTGTTGGTGGGAATGCAAACTAGTACAGCCACTATGGAAAACAGTGTGGAGATTCCTTAAAAAACTGGAAATAGAACTGCCCTATGATCCAGCAATCCCACTGCTGGGCATACACACTGAGAAAACCAGAAGGGAAAGAGACACGTGTACCCCAATGTTCATCGCAGCACTGTTTATAATAGCCAGGACATGGAAGCAACCTAGATGTCCATCAGCAGACAAATGGATAAGAAAGCTATGGTACATATACACAATGGAGTATTACTCAGCCATTAAAAAGAATACATTTGAATCAGTTCTAATGAGGTGGATGAAACTGGAGCCTATTATACAGAGTGAAGTAAGCCAGAAAGAAAAACACCAATACAGTATACTAACACATATATATGGAGTTTAGAAAGATGGTAACAATAACCCTGTGTATGAGACAGCAAAAGAGACACTAATGTATAGAACAGTCTTATGGACTCTGTGGGAGAGGGAGAGGGTGGGAAGATTTGGGAGAATGGCATTGAAACATGTATAATGTCATGTATGAAACGAGTTGCCAGTCCAGGTTCGATGCAGGATACTGGATGCTTGGGGCTAGCGCACTGGGACGACCCAGAGGGATGATATAGGGAGGGAGGAAGGAGGAGGGCTCAGATTGGGGAACACATGTATACCTGTGGTGGATTCATTTTGATATTTGGCAAAACTAATACAATTTTGTAAAGTTTAAAAATAAAATAAAATTTTAAAAAAAAGAAACTAAAGAAGAATTGGAAGATTAAAAAATAAAGAGCTATCTTTGCTATGTTAAAATGGTAATCCTATTATGTATCTGTAAAGATGCTTACTCCTTGGAAGAAAAGTTATGACCAACCTAGATAGCATATTCAAAAGCAGAGACATTACTTTGCCAACAAAGATCTGTCTAGTCAAGGCTATGGTTTTTCCAGTGGTCATGTATCAATGTAAGAGTTGGACTGTGAAGAAAGCTGAGCACTGGAGAATTGATGCTTTTGAACTATGGTGTTGGAGAAGACTCTTGAGAGTTCCTTGGACTGCAAGGAGATCCAACCAGTCCATTCTAAAGGAGATCAGCCCTTGGTGTTCTTTGGAAGGACTGATGTTCAAGGTGAAACTCCAGTACTTTGGCCACCTGATGCGAAGAGTTGACTCATTGGAAAAGACTGATTCTGGGACGGATTGGGGGCAGGAGGAAGAGGGGACTACAGAGGATGAGATGGCTGGATGGCATCATCAACTCGATGGACGTGAGTTTGAGTGAACTCCAGGAGATGGTGATGGACAGGGAGGCCTGGCATGCTGCAATTCATGGGGTTGCAAAGAATCGGACATGACTGAGTGACTGAACTGAACTGAAAGATGCTACAAAAGCTTCTAGAAATATGAGTCTAGAATTCAGAGAAAAGATATAGAAAAGGGGATTTATAATTGAGAGTTATCATCACATAGATAGTATTTAAATACATGGAACTGAATTATATTGTTAAAGGAAAAAATATTTTTATAAAGGCAATGAGGATACACACAGAGCCCTGTGGTTTCCAACATGTAAACATCTGGCAGAGGAGGAAAGAAGAAAGGGAGACTGAGGAAGAACCTCAGTGATGTAGCAGGAAGCCAAGTAAACAGGATATCATGAAGGCTTAGAGAAGAATTTCAAAAAAGGATCATTTTGTCAGATAATGGCTCTAGGATGTGGTGAATTAGAGGGCCCTGATGACTTTGATAAGCACAAGGTCACTTTCAGAATGTGGTGACAATGAAAGCCAAATCAGTGGAATATGGAAGCTTAGCTATTGCTGTCTGATAAACCACTACAGAACTCAGTGGCTTAAAATAACAACTATTATTTCTTAAAGTCTACTGCTCCTCTGGACCAGTCTCAGCTGATCTCAACAGGGTTAGGTCATGTGACTGCAATTAACCAGTAGGTATCCTAGAGGTCAGTTGCTCTAGAATATCCTCAAGTATAACAATGACAATGACTCATCTCTGTTTTGCAGGGTTTCTTAACCTCCCAAAGGACTGTCCTGGCATGCTTTCAGGATGGTAGCAGTCTTCCAAGAAAAGGAAAGCAGAAGGACACAAGGCTTCCTGAAACACTGACTGAAAACTGGCACTCCATCATTTCTCTCATATCCTATAGGCAAAGGAAAGGCCAAGTCCTCCCAGAAACAGAGTGGGTGAGAGACTACAAAGAGCATGCATACAAGAAGACTATTAATCACAACCCACAATACAAATAAATTATCATATGTGGGCAAGAGTGTTGACAAGAGAATAGAAGGAAAGTCCATAGAGATAGCCACAACTGTTTGAAACATTTTGCTCCAAAGTCACTGATAGATGGGTGGTTGCCAAACTAAAGATGCTGTGGAGTGAAGGTCTCTATTTTGGTTGTTTGGTAGATTTTTGTTTTTTAAGATGGATATGAATGATTGTGTTCACTTACTGATTGAAATGATTCAGGAGAGAGACAGTTCAGGAGAGAAAAGGATTCCTGTGGGAACCAAGTGTGTGAGTAGATTGGCTGAAATTGGAGGGGTTGGCCTTACTATGCAAATTCAGGAGCATGTCTTCAAGAACTACAGAAGGGAAGGAAGAGCATGTGCATACCTGGTCTCCCTCATGTTAAACTGGATGTTAATTTAACATTTAAATTTCAGAATTCTTAGGGCTTAAGAAAAGTATAACAGTTCAGAGAAATCTTATTTTTTAAAAAGACTTGCTTACAAGTCAAAATTACAGAGAGAATTTTTCATACCAGGGCAATCTACTTCTGCTGCTGCTGCTGCTAAGTTGCTTCAGTCATGTCCGACTCTGTGCGACCCCATAGACGGCAGCCCACCAGGCTCCTCTGTCCCTGGGATTCTCCAGGCAAGAACACTGGAGTGGGTTGCCATTTCCTTCTCCAATCTACTTCTGCTATGTGATAAAGCTACCGACAGACAAAGACAAAATATGTTCAAAAGAGAAATCAGCTGGGATCAATGTCTTGATTCCAGAAATCAAAATATTTCACAGTGACTTGAAAATCCAGTAATGTGTTCACAAAGAAGTCATTCTCCAATGTAAAATACTGATTTGGATACAAGGTACAAACTTGCATTATTACTGTACTCCTAGAGTGTGATGTTTTGAATGTGCACTGCTTGACTAATCACTTGAGGAATTGAAATAGCCATTCAGTTAAAGATTGCTTAAATTTACAACCCACTGCATTTGTAAAAAATTCATCAGCTCACTATTGAGAGATATTGTCCATGCTACTACGAAGTCCCTTCAGTCATGTCTAACTCTTTGAGACCCCATGGACTGTAGCTCCTTTATCCATGAGACTCTCCAGGCAAGAATACTGGAGTGGGTTGCCATTGCCTCCTCCAGGGGATCTTCCTGACCCTGGGATCAAACCCATGTCTCCTGCGGCTCCTACATTGCAGGTGGATTCTTTACCTCGGAGCCAGCAGGAAAACCTAATTGTCCATGATGTGGGTCAAATGTCTGTGAGTGCTTACCATTTAGGAAAATTTGTGCAGATGGGGGTGGTTGGAGAAGAAAAAACTCACAAAGGTAAACTTTAAAAATCTGAGTTTGTTATACAAATTTTACAAAATTCTAAAATTTTACAAAATATTAGGCTTTAAGGCACAGATTGAGAGGGATATGTGGCTGACAATGAACATGTCATGTATAATAACCATTTCAAAATCAGAAGTCCTCTTTCATTCAAACCAGGTTCTGATTTCACAGGAAACACAGGATAACTACATATCTTAAACCTAAACTTTTTATGGCAATTGTTAGTTCTTTATTTTCACATTTGTTAAAGCGAATACAACATGACTCCTAGGTCGAGAACAAGAACTTTCTAATTTCGAAAGACTTCCCATAGATCCTTCCAATATATGATCTCATCTTTATACAGATTGCCTCAGGCTGCCTGTGAGGACCCTAAAAGGACAGGTCATTAGCAATTAAAAGACAGGACAAGCTTCTTTAAGCAGATTAAAGGAGTTAGCCTTTAAGGCGGTCTTGATCTACATTTTTCATTTACGAAAACATTCCAAAATCAAAACTGTTCCAATATTCTTCATCTGACTATAAGAGTGCCTAGTTGTACTGAAGTCATCACACTGAGAGAGAGATGTGAAGGGAGGAGATACACATAAAGTTGGAGCTTTATACAGTAAGGCAGAGTCAACACAAATAGACCAATCAGCAACCAGGAGCACAAAGAATGAGGAAAAAGGAAAGTAGATGAACAAAGCAGAGGAAGGGAAGAAATGTTTAATTCACTTTGGTAAACACTTATTGAGCAGCTACCATGAGTTAGACTTGGTTCAGAAATAGAAGTTGGGAAAGGGTACAAGGCAAGACAAATATGTAAGCATATGATATTAAGGTAACGCAATGGTAAGTCTGTACACAGGGTTCCATAGACACGCAAAGGAGGGGCACTTAATTAAGTCAGGCACACCAGAGGATATATACTAAAAGATATATTTCCTGATCTGTATCTTAAAGGGAGGCAGAGAAGAAGGCAGAGTGCCAGAGAATCTATGCCTTTGAACTGTGGTGCTGGAGAAGACTCCTGAGAGTCCCTTGGATAGCAAAGAGATCAAACCAGTCAACCCTAAGGGAAATCAACCTGGACTACTCATTGGAAGGAATGATGCTGAAGTTGAAGCTCCAGTATTTTGGTCACCTGATGTGAATGGTTTCAGCCCTAGGAACTTTGATATCCTTCCTTTGCAAGCATAAGTTCATGTGGAGTCGATCCCAGAGGCTTATGAAGAATCTAAACCAGATACATAGATGGTTTGTACCATTAGAAAACACCTACAGCATTTTATTCCTGGAAATATCATGGAGTATATAAATGAAACACATCTTGTTTCTGATCATCTGAGAGGTAAAATGACATATATGTACTAGGATAATTGAGTAGTTACCATAACCACATCCATATCTACAAAATATGAAACATTTCAGTCTCAAGTACATTGCTCTTTGGCCAGATCAAATGGCATGAAGACAAAACTACTAATCTTCAGCTTTTCCTATCATCAAAATCAGACTAAACACATTTGATAATCCCAGTTCCAATTTTTCCACACCAATGAAACCCAATATTTGTACTTGAGCTCTTCCTTAAAATTTTCCATTAACCTTTGGTTAGCTGAGAAAGCTAGTTAATTAAAGCCATTTAGGAAACTATCAACTAAGGGTTAGGATTTGAAGGTTTAAGTGATATTGAGAATACTAATAACTGAATATATCCAGCAAGCCATTTACTATTGCTGTTCTGATACAGTAAAACTCTGTAAAGTATAGCCTACAAATATTTGAGCTTCCCAGGTGGCTCAGTGGTAAAGAATCTGCCTGCAAGTGCAAGAGACATAAGAGGCACAGTTGAATCCCTGGTTCCAGAATATCCCATGGAGTAGGAACTGGCAACCTTCTCCAATATTCTTGCCTGGAAAATTCCATGAACAGAGGAGCCTGGCAGACATACTGAGTGACTGAGCACACACACACACAAATATTTGAGCCAAAATTTCATGAGATTCCATATATGAAAAAAGAATATTCCTGGGCTTTATAAGATCCAGTGCTTTACTTGAAAGACAGAACTTAAATAGCAGAGCTTATTACATAATCTGAAATCTAGTATGTCTTGAAAAGCTTTAAAAGATACGGCTCTAACATATTTTTTCAGCTATCTTGAAAAAATTAAATCTTTTCAATTGTGAAAACTCTGATGAATATTTATCATCAGGTTAAATATTATTCACCAAGTTCTGCTCCTGAAGTTCTTATAAAGTCAAGTTCCTAGTAATAAAAGAGACAACTACCCATGTTACAGCTATAAGATGAGCTCTCTAATAGGAAAGCAAACATCTAACAGAGGCCAAGATCAAATCCTTTTAGTGGGCTTTTGACTTGCTGGGAAGGAGATCTATTCCAAGCATAAGCACAACCCTCCAGAAATAGTCTTTTTATGATGCTCTTAAATATCTAATAGGTGTTCAACATCCACTGTGAACTTGTGAACCTAAAGGGGATTTAGGGGTATTTATAAGCGTGGAGCCACACAGTATGACACACACACATATCTGATGCAGGCACAATTACTGCACCATCATCACTGTAAAGCTACCTGTATAGTATCATGCTGCTGCTGCTGCTGCTAAGTCGCTTGAATCGTGTCCGACTCTGTGCAACCCCATAGACTGCAGCCCACTAGGCTCCCCTGTCCCTGGGATTCTCCAGGCAAGAACACTGGAATGGGTTGCCATTTCCTTCTCCAGTGCATGAAAGTAAGAAGTGAAAGTGAAGTCGCTCAGTTGTGCCTGACTCTTAGCGACCCCATGGACTGCAGCCTACCAGGCTCCTCCATCCATGGGATTTTCCTGGCAAGAGTACTGGAGTGGGGTGCCATTGCCTTCTCTGGTATAGTATCATAAGTCCTCCCAAAAAAGATTTTTTAAATTTATAACTGAAAAATAACTAGAAAAATGGATTATGGTGACTCTACAAAATCAATAGCTAGCCACATTAATGCCAAAACATTCAGAAATTGAGAGGCATGATGTTTTGTACTGGTGAACTTGTTAGTTAGATATGTGTTTTATTGTCTTAATTTAAAAGCCCTACATAATAAACATATTTCTCAATGGTATACATTCTTCGTAATGTTAATATTTTAAAAAGCATTTCAATTTTGAAAGTGATGGTTAGAATCGTTTATTAGTCTGTGGGGACTGGTGATCTCACAACTTCCCAACCAACCATTCAAATTTTTGTGCTTAAATAAAAGCAATTCTCTATTTATGCAGTAGACATGGTCTTGAAGAACTCTTTAAAAACAGAATTCTTTAATAAATGACAATGTAGTAAGTAAATAGGGAACTGGCCAGTTTAGGTAAAATATACAGTTAATTCTTTGATATAATAAATCGTTTGGTAAACTAAAAAAGGGAGATCTTTTAATATATCTGTTTTGTAAATTAAGAGTTCGTGTATGAGATTTTCTTAAACTGCACAGATTTGTATATCTTATGGCTGAGGGAGAAATAATTTTAATTGCATGAGTTCAGACTTGGGTGAGATCGCTCTATCTTTTTAAAACTGAGTGGGTTGTTTAAAAAAAAAAATATATATATATATATATATATATATATATATCGGAGAAGGCAATGGCAACCCACTCCAGTACTCTTGCCTGGAAAATCCCATGGGCAGAGGAGCCTGGTAGGCTGCAGTCCATGGGGTCGCTAAGAGTCAGACACGACTGAGCAACTTCACTTTCACTTTTCAGTTTCATGCATTGGAGAAGGAAATGGCAACCCACTCCAGTGTTCTTGCCTGGAGAATCCCATGGACTGAGAAGCCTGGTGGGCTGCAGTCCATGGGGTCGCACAGAGTCGGACACGACTGAAGCGACTTAGTGGCAGCATATATATATATGTATCATTTCTTCTATGTGACTGACCAGATCATTGCCTACATTCCTTTCTTTGGTTACTGCAAATACCCATGTATCAGGAATCATTTTTAGCTGTAAGAAACAGAACCCATTCCATCCAATATATACAGAAGAAGAATGTATTAAAGGTTACGAGGCCACTCTTAAATTACGAAGGAAGGCTAGAGATATCTGGCCTGCAGACTATATAGCCAGGAAGAATAATCCAACTATATACCAACTGAATGCTCCAGTAAGGCTCCACTGTCACCCCCACAGCCCTACAGTTTGCACTGCCCATGGAGAGCGTGGAACTGGACCCTCACAATGTGTGTGTGTCTGACTTTTGAAAGCTCGCTGTCTCTTCTTTGTTTCCATAAGTATTAATTCTCTGCATGTGACCTATTCACATCACTCTCCTCTGAACTGACTCCCAGGCGGGTTCTCTCCAACCTGTATTTTAAATCTAATGGAAAGTAGGAAAGCATTTCTGTCTTCCATCTGAGAATGATCTATCATAAAGTGAGAGATTTTAATAATCACTTGAATAAAGTACTATTGGCATGCTGAATTTTTCTTCTTGGTAGTTTGGCTCACCAAGTTATCCAGATTCATGATAAGGTACAGCTCATGTATGGCCAATAGCCAATTGTTTAAACTCTACTGTGCTTAGTTGTTCAGTCATGTCTGATCGTTTGCAACCACTTGGACTGTAGCCCACCAGGCTCCTCTGTCCATGGGGATTCTCCAGGCAGGAATACCGGAGTGGGTTGCCATGCCTTCCTCCAGGCGATCTTCCCAACCCAGGGATCAAACCCAGGTCTTTTGCATTGCAGGCAGATTCTTTGCTGTCTGAGCCACCAGGGAAGCCCTTAAACTCTACTAGAAGCTATTAATAAGAATAAAGGGATTTCCCTGGCAGTCCAGTGTCTAAGACTCTGCATACCCAATGCAAGGGGCCAGAGCTCAAACCCTGGTCAGGGACCTAGATGCCATATGCTGCAAATCAAATTTCACATGCTGCAACTAAAAGATCCTGCACACCAAATAAATAAATAAATATTTTTTAAAAGAGAGAGAGAAAGAATAGTTATTTGTCAAAGAAGGCATAGTTTTATTCCAAATCTCCAGGAATCTCTGTTGTAATTCTCCTAACAGTGATTAACACTGTTAAGCACCCTAATGGGCTATACACACTTTGAATTCCATTGTATCCACTAAGTCATAAGAACAAAACAGTAAAATAAATTATACTATAGCTTCACTCTGCTGGGAGGCTTCCCCTAGTGTCAGTTCAGTTCAGTTCAGTCCCTCAGTCATGTCCGACTTTTCAACCCCATGAATCACAGCACGCCAGGCCTCCCTGTCCATCACCAACTTTTGGAGTTTACTCAAACTCATGTCCATCGAGTCAGTGATGCCATCCAGCCATCTCATCCTCTGTCGTCCCCTTCTCCTCCTGCCCCCAATCCCTCCCAGTATCAGAGTCTTTTCCAATGAGTCAACTCTTCACATCAGGTGGCCAAAGTATTGGAGTTTCAGCTTTAGCATCAGTCCTTCCAATGAACACCCAGGACTGATCTCCTTTAGAATGGACTGGTTGGATCTCCTTGCAGTCCAAGGGACTCTCAAGAATCTTCTCCAACACCACAGTTCAAAAGCATCAATTCTTTGGTGCTCAGCCTTCTTCACAGTCCAACTCTCACATCCATACATGACCACAGGAAAAACCATAGCCTTGACTAGATGGACCTTTGTTGGCAAAGTAATGTCTCTGCTTTTGAATATGCTATCTAGGTTGGTCATAACTTTCCTTCCAAGGAGTAAGCATCTTTTAATTTCATGGCTGCAATCACCATCTGCAGTGATTTTGAAGCCCAAAAAAATAAAGTCTGACACTGTTTTCACTGTTTCCCCATCTATTTCCCATGAAGTGATGAGACCAGATGCCATGATCTTAGTTTTCTGAATGTTGAGCTTGAAGCCAACGTTTTCACTCTCCACTTTGACTTTCATCAAGAGGCTTTTTAGTTCCTCTTCACTTTCTGCCATAAAGGTGGTGTCATCTGCATATCTGAGGTTATTGATATTTCTCCCGGCAATCTTGATTCCAGCTTGTGTTTCTTCCAGTCCAGCGTTTCTCATGATGTACTCTGCATATAAGTTAAATAAGCAGGGTGACAATATACAGCCTTGACGTACTCTTTTTCCTATTTGGAACCAATCTGTTGTTCCATGTCCAGTTCTAACTGTTGCTTCCTGACCTGCATACAGATTTCTCAAGAGGCAGGTCAGGTGGTCTGGTATTCCCATCTCTTTCAGAATTTACCACAGTTTGTTGTAGGGCCCTCTCAAATCTGGCATTTGGGGTAATAGAGTGAATTATTCAGAGGCTCAAATCTGATAGACATTTCTCCAATATAAATGGGCCCACCAAACTTGTGCCATTAAGGGCATAACTTCTTTTACTTTGAAAGGGGTATCTTAGCAGGTCTCTTAGTAGTAGGTCCATTAAAAGGTAAATGGAGCTGGAGGCCCCCATATCTTTTTGCTCTTTCATCTGCCTCCCTCTGACACTGCACACCAAGGCACTAGAATATCTGATAGTCCCTGATCTCCTAGTCCTCTCAGCATGATTGCATCAAGGTAATAGAATATATGGTGTCCTGTGAAATAGAAAATCAGGGTGACTGAAGGCTATATTTTATTTCTTGAATCTGAAGAATTAACAAGAGCCTGAGATAAGATGAGGAAAATGAATTGCTCTCCTTGTAAGGTAAAAGAAAACTGCTTCTTTTTTTCTCTAAATATTGAAATAGATAAAAATCAAGAGCTATGTAGGAGATGTCACAGACAATGTTAATTTGTTCCAATAAAGAGATAACATTTGGAACATCAACTGAAAATTTGTCACTCTCTGAATAAGCTACTGAAATTCCGTCAACTTTTTAAAACCAATATGCCTTCTGAATGACCAAGCAAGTAAGTTAAGTGAGGTTTCTATTGATTCGTTTTGGCTTTGTGTCTGTGTTCAACTCACCGGACACAGTTACTCTATACGTGAATGCAACCTTGGCAAAGTTGAGTGTAAGATTTAAGCAAAATCCTATGACATTATCACAGAAACTTTCCTCAAGTACATCATACCTTCCTCTTTTTCTGCCTTTTTTTTTAAGAGTGCCTAGTTCTGTTAATTGACTTAGTTTTGGGAATTGAAAAATTCCTATGACTCTCCATCATGGGAGTCTAAGACAAGCCTCTTTGTACCAGACTTAAAATGTTTTTTTGTTTGTTTTAGGTTTTCCAATTCAAGTGAGACTTTAGTAGGCTACCTATTTCAATCCCAGGGACCCCATAATCAACTAGTCACCCCTAGATAAGCTTGCAGATCATTTAATTTAATATAACTCTACTTTTGCTACCTGTAGTGGAAGGCAATGGCACCCCACTCCAGAACTCTTGCCTGGAAAATCCCATGGATGGAGGAGCCTGGTAGGCTGCAGTCCATGGGGTCGCTGAGAGTCGGGCACGACCGAGCGACTTCACTTTCACTTTTCAGTTTCATGCATTGGAGAAGGAAATGGCAACCCACTCCAGTGTTCTTGCCTGGAGAATCCCAGGGATGGGGGAGCCTGGTGGCCTGCCGTCTACGGGATCTCACAGAGTCGGACACGACTGAAGCGACTTAGCAGCAATGGAAACCATAACTACTTATGCCACTCAGATCCATCATCCAGGCAAAATCATATAACCCATTTTGCTATGCTATGCTAAGTCACTTCAGTCGTGTCTGACTCTGTGCGACCCCACAGACGCCAGCCCACCAGGCTCCCCTGTCCCTGGGTTTCTCCAGGCAAGAACACTGGAGTGGGCCACCATTTCCTTCTCCAATGCATGAAAGTGAAAAGTGAAAGTGAAGTCACTGAGTCGTGTCCGACTCTTAGTGACCCCATGGATTGCAGCCTAACAGGCTCCTCCATCCACGGGATTTTCCAAGCAAGAGTACTGGAGTGGGGTGCCATTGCCTTCTCTGATAACCCATTTTAGTCCTGCTCTAATCACTTAGGTAAAATGATTACTCTCTAAATTAAAATTACTGGTAATCATGTTTGTTTTTCCTTAAAATAGATAATTCTAAAAGAGTCACTAGAGGTGTCATAAAGCATCATGCCTTTGAAAAGACCAGGGTTCAAATCCTGGTTCTGCCACTTGCTAGCTGTTGTCCATTTAGCAAGTTTCTTAAATTTTTTCAACTCTATCACATGAGAATTATATTTAACTCTATGCAAAATGACCAGCAAAGAACTTCTTAGGAAAAAAAAAAAAAAGAACTTCTTAGGAAATGGTAACTTGTAACATTATTAGTAATGGCATCAACAGAAAATTATTTTTATTTATTACATGTACAGTTATAGTGAATGCCTTTCAAACAAATTACAAATACCCCAGTAGACAGATGGTGAAACCAACAGTTTTAGAGTATTACATTTTGGATGGCTTTAGGTCACAAATAAAGGTGTCCTAGTCCATAGCAGTAATTGATGATCTTTATTCACAAAGGAAAAAAACAACATATTTCACTCACACCTCACTAGGTCTGAGTTATGGAGGCATTCATTATTTTTAAGAGTAACTCCCACTCCTCACTACCATCCATAAAGTGTTTTCTCACCTTGTACCCTTGACAATGTGAAAAGTGAAAATACATCTTCTAAACACCACATAGCAATTAGGGTAATGATCTTTCCTTGTACAGGGCATTGGACCACTCTCACACCACCGCATTTCAGCTGTCTAGGAAGGTTGCTATAGGGTGCTACTTAAACAGGCACTTTTTTATAAAAGCTATGGAAAGAAATTGTCTGTTGACAGTTGAGAAATTGAGCTTGCATCTGTTTTACCAAAAATGTTAAATTCTCTCAGCAGTTTTTTAAATTCTGTTATAAAGAAGTACTAAACCATTTAAGACAACACTGCATAATTCAAAAGAAAAGAAAGGACAGGCTGCAAGAAGGAAAATTATATAATCCTGTGGCTTAATATAATAGAATTCAGCATTATCTGGATCTTTCTAATCATAATTTCCAATCATAATGTCATCAGTATAGACACTATATTCTGACTCAATTACACTGTGCATTAAAAGTAGTGGTTTACAGCATCTATTAGATTTGTCATTACCCCTGGGCCATACTAGATTGACCAAAGGGGTGGAGGAAACCCTCTCTCTTAAGGGAAAAGAAAACTAAAAAGCAAATTTAGTGGAATGCATAATAGGTGTTCCTTGGGAGAATGCTTTAGGTTTCAGTTCATTTCTTCCAAAGATGAACATTCCCACCAAAAGCATCAGAGTAAACATCATGCCTCATTTAATCCTTTCCATTGTTCATTCAGCATGCATGTAGGTATAACGCTGATTAATAGAAAGAAATTACAATATTCAATGACTTTGAATAAGCAATGGAGAAAGCAAACACTTATTAGATTTCATCAATTAAAAAAAAAAAAAGCCTCTCTAACAAAGCTGATGTGGGAGGATAATGGTTCAGCTATTCTAGTAAAGGACGCAGAGTCCTCTTTCCTTATGAATAGCTGGGCTTGATGCGTGATTCTGGGAACAACACAAGCCCATATATCATTCTCATGTGACAAAACAAATAAATAACAGTTGAGAAAATAAGCTTTTCAGATACATATCATTTGGTTGGCATTCAATAATCTCAAAAAGTATAAATAGGTTTGGCCTTCCAGCAAAGATTTGTCAAAAATAATAGTACATATAGATTAAATAGTAATAACTATTATAGACTAAATAAATAGGTAAAATTTTCATGTGTATATTTTGCCCTAACCTGAATATCAAAATAATGAAGAAATAGAACACCAATGTTGGTTTTCATAGCTTCAAGAGAAGTAAAACATGTTATTTTTTTAAAAGATAGTTTATACTTTCACAAAATGAACAAGAGTTAAGATACTGTAATTTACATGGTACAAAACACACTAAACACAGAACTGAGGAAAACCCTAAATAGCAAGAGGCATCTACTTTATAACTTCTCTTCCTCACATTAAAGAGAAGAAACATACCCCACCTACATTTTGGGGTGAGGTCCTAGAGCCAATCTCTGATCTTCTTATCAGGGGATTACACTTTGTTTTTACTGAATCCTGCTTTAGGTCCACTAATTCTTGTTCCTACTTTTAGTTTTTATTAGTTATTTTATCCTTTTGCTTTTTCTGCAGAACTTTCAAAGAGGTAAACTCTCAAGTATTTACTTGCATGTTTGTAAAGCACACTTGATTATTAATTTAAAACATGCTATTTTGGGGACTTCCCTGGTTGTCCTGTGGTTAAGAATCCGTGTTGTAATGCAGGGCATGTGGGTTCAATACCTGGTCGGGGAATTAAGATTCCATATGCCATGGAATAACTAAGTCCAAGCACTCCAACTACTGAGCTTGCACACTCTGGAGCTTGTGTGCCACACTAGAGCATCCATGTACCACAGTGGAAGATCCCTCATGCTGCAACCAAGACCTGATGCAGCCAAATACATAAATATTTAAAACATGTCACCCTTAATAGAATCAGAAATGTTAAAAGAGATTTACGTCCACACTATCCAAACTGGACTAATCTTCAGAATTATTTATGGAGCTTCCTAGGCACTATCCCAGAAATGCTATTTTAGGCTGCTCTATGCCCCCTGAAATTCATGTGTTGAGTTCCTAACCATCACTACCTCAATATGCACTGTTTTGGGAGATATGGGCTTCAAAGAAGTGAGTAATGAGATATAGGACATTAAGGTGAGCCCTAAACCAGAACATGACTGGTGTTCTTGTAAGTGGAGATTAGGACACAGAGAGGTAGAGAGCAAAGTTGATGTGAAAACAGTGGAAGAAGATGGCTATCTACAAGCCAATGAGAAAGACCTCAGAAAGAATCAACCCTGCAGATACTCTGATCTCAGACTCTTAGCCCCCCCAGATCATGAGAAAATTAATTTCTGTTGCTTAAGCCACCCAGTCTGTGGTACTTTGTGGTTAGAGTAGCCATAACAGACTAAGATCCTGTGGAGAAGGGAAAGGCTACCCACTCCAGTACTCTGGCCTGGAGAATTCCATGGACTACAGGCCGTGGGGTCACAAAGAGTTGGACACAACTGAGCAACTTTCACTTTACTTTCAGTAGACTAATACACCTACTAAATCAAAATCCTTAAGTATTAGTCAAATAGTTTTTCTCTTTTAAAATATCTCTAGGCTTAAATATGGACTTCCAAGGTGGCTCAGTGGTGAAGAATCTGCCTGTAATGCAGGAGACACAATTTGATCCCTGGGTCAGAAAGATCCCCTCTAGAAAGACATGGCAACCTGCTCTAGTATTCTTGCCTGGAAAATTCCATGGACAGAGAAACCTGGTGGGTTACCATCCATGGAGTCACAAAGAGTCAGACACAACTGAGTGACTAGGCATGAGCACAGGCTTACATATCCAAAGGAAATGAAAACAGAATAACAAAGAATATCTGAAATCCCACTTTTAGTGCAGCATTAGTTGCAATTGCCAAGATATGAAAATAACCTAAATGTCTGTCAAAGATGAATGGATATCATGCAATGGAATATTATTCACCCATGAGAAAGAAGGAAATCCTGCTATTTGTGACAATATGGAGGGAACATGAGGGTATTATGCTAAGTGAACTGTCAGACAGAGGACGATAAATACTATATGGTATCTTTGTGGAATTACATGTGGAATCTGATTATATGTGGAATCTGAAAACACTGAACTTGTAGAAACAAAGAACAGAATGATGGTTACCATGGGCTGACAGGGTGAGAGAAATGTTGATGAGTACAAACTTCCAGTTGGAAGATGAATAAATTCTGGTGTATCTAATGCCCATCACTGTAATCACATTTAGCAAGAATGCACTGTATACTTCCAAGTTGTTCAGAGAGTAGACTTCAAATGTTCTCACCACAAGGAAGAAATGGTAATTTTGTGACATGATGGAGGTTTAGCTAACCTATAGTGGTAGTCATTTGCAATATATAACTATATTAAACCAAATCATACACCTTAAACTTACACAGTATGTCAATTAAATTTCAATAAAGCTGGGCAAAAAATATATCCAGGTGATTTTGCTAATTGGCCAGGTTTAAATCCATCCTAAAGGAGATCAGTCCTGGGTGTTCTTTGGAAGGGCTGATGCTGAAGCTGAAACTCCAATACTTTGGCCACCTCATGCTAAGAGTTGACTCATTGGAAAACACTCTGATGCTGAGAGGGATTGGGGGCAGGAGGAGAAGGGGACGACAGAGGATGAGATGGTTGGATGGCATCACTGACTCGATGGACATGGGTTTGGGTGGACTCCAGGAGTTGGTGATGGACAGGGAGGTCTGGCATGCTGCGATTCATGGGATCACAAAGAGTTGGACATGACTGAGTGACTGAACTGAACTGATATCAACCTACCATCCAGAAGTTGAATTCAGTTTGCTTATTAATTCACTTTGCCTTGTTTTGTTTTTTGAGAGGACAATTACCAAGCATCTGCTGATCTAGGAATAGTTCCAGACACTGGGGATTCAGATGAATAAGACACAATAATTGCATTCAAAGAGCTTACCATTTAAAGGATAGAGATATAAGATGTGGAATTAACACAAAGCACAGAGGATCAAAGGCATACTGATGAAGGGCACTTAACAAAGTCTGCAGAGGTCAGAGGAAGCTTCTTGAAAGAGGCAGTGTTTGAGATGTGCTTTCAAATATGATTAGAGGTAAATCAAGTAAAGAAAACTGGAGGAAGAGAGAATGCAAATATTAGCAATACCTATTTTATGGCTGAGGAAACCGAAGCCCAAGTAGGTTAGCCAGTTGTCCAAGATCATAAGTATCACAAGCAGAAGAGCTGAGATTTGAACCCAAGTGGTGGGACTAGTGCTAAAGAAACTGCCTGCCAATTTGAGAGATGTAAGAGATACTAGTTCAACCCTGGATTGGGATGATCCCCTGGAGGAGGATATGGCAACCCACTCTAGTATTCTTGACTGGAGAATCCTATGGACAGAGGAGGCTACAGTCCATAGGGTTGCAGAGTCAGACATGACAGAAGTGACATAGCATGCACACACACCCTGACCTCATGCATCATGCTCTTCCCAGCTCACTTCCTCTGTGCTTCTCCAAATTGTCTTCCTTCCATCCTCATCTTAGTCTGAGTCTGTTCAGGCTGCGTTAGCAGAATACCATAGACTGGGTGATTTATAAACAACAGAAAGTTATTTCTTATGGTTCTGGAGGCTGGGGAGCCCAAGATCAAGGTACTGACAGACATAGTATCTGATAAGACCCTCTTCCTGGTACATAGCTGATGACTTTTCCTGTGTCCTCACATGGTACAAGGAGCAAGGAATCTTTCTGAAACTTCTTTTATAAAGCCACTAATTCCATTTGTGAGGTCTCTACCCTCATGACCTAATCACCTCTTAAAGGTTCCACCTTCTAACACACCCTGCAGGATTAAGATTTCAACACATGACTCTTGGGGGACATAAACATTCATACCATAGCTATATAAATATTTCAAGTTTTATCATGTGATACAACTTAAAATATGTGCATTTCATTGTATTCTCATTCATCTATCAATGCAGCTATTTTTAAAAATACATGAGCTTGTAAAGCTTGCAGGTAAAGATTCATAGTTAAAAACTATGAAGTCATAACAATAATTTTAAAAGAAAGCTACCGATGACATACAATCTAAATTTCCCATATAATTAACTAATGGGTAATATTATATAACACAGATTTAGACCTTCATACATGAATACATTAAGATATGCTGAGTCCAACATTTGGGGGCAGGGGGTGGGCAGCCAAAGATGCTTTGAAGCTGTATCAAAGAGCCTGCATCAAAGAACCAGACTTCATCTGAGGGCTAGACTATATATGAACATCCTTGGTGGCCACTGACAGGAAGTGGTTCTAAGAACAACTAAAATGATCATTTAGGGCTGACAGCCTTGCAACTACTCCCTTGTACCTATGAGAAGGACATAAATCATAACGAGCTATTAAATCAGGAGAGGGAAGTTTGAGTCCCATAATGAGTGCATGGTGGTTCATTCACTGTTCTCTTTACTTTAAACTTTCCATAATTATCAAACACATTTTGTGGTCTCTAAAACTCCTCTTTTCAAAAAGCATTTAATTACCTGAAGAACAACTCAAAATAAAATGCTAAGGGCAAAAAGCAGGATGAAATTATGTATCATGATCCTAATTATTGGTGTAGGTGTTTATCAACAAGGAGACAAATCAGTATGTCTACAGTATGGCCTCTGTGTGAGGGGATCATGAGTGATCATTGTTTTTTTCTATTTATCTCTATTTTAAAAATTATCTCTGGTCAAAGGGAATATTAAGTATACATAATAAAGTGTGTACATGTGCTTGTAAGGTTTAGTGTTAACTAACTGAGCTGCTCTAAGTAAAAGCAGAGAATGAGAAACTTTGGGGCCTCTTTCCTGTACTATTATTTTAAAGTGTGTCTCAAGTCTAGTTGCACATTAAAATGACATAGGCTGTCTTTAAAAAAATTCTAATGCCTAAGCCCCATTCAAAGAGTTTCTGATGTAATGGGTCTTGAGCAGAGTCCAAATATGAGTTTTATTTCTCCTTGTTTTAGAGGTTTTGTTTTTTTAGGGGTTTTTGGTTTTTTATTTTTTGTGGTGGAGGTGGAGAGGCAGGGGTTCTTTGCTTCTCTCCAGGTGAATCTAGTTTGAAGTTAGTATTAAAAACCAATGTTCACTATGTATGGATCAACTATTATTTACCAAGCACTATACTGGTGTGCTTGAAAAGCAGAGACATTACTTTGCCAACAAAGGTCTGTCTAGTCAAGGCTATGGTTTTTCCAGTGGTCATGTGTGGATGTGAGAGTTGGACTGTGAAGAAAGCTGAGCGCCGATGAATTGATGCTTTTGAACCGTGGTGTTGGAGAAGACTCTTGAGAGTCCCTTGGACTGCAAGGAGATCCAACAGGTCCATTCTGAAGGAGATCAGCCCTGGGATTTCTTTGGAAGGAATGATGCTAAAGCTGAAACTCCAGTACTTTGGCCACCTGATGGGAAGAGTTGACTCATTGGAAAAGACTGATACTGGGAGGGATTGGGGGCAGGAGGAGAAGGGGACGACAGAGGATGAGATGGCTGGATGGCATCACTGACTCGATGGATGTGAGTCTGAGTGAATTCCGGGAGTTGGTGATGGACAGGGAGGCCTGGCATGCTGCGATTCATGGGGTCGCAAAGAGTCGGACACGACTGCGCGACTGAACTGAACTGAACTGATACCTTACTAGAGGCTTCTCAGTGGTAAAGAATCCATCTACCAATGCAGAAGACTCAGGAAACATGGGTTCTGTCCCTGGGTCAGGAAGATCCCCTGGAGGAGGAAATGGCAACCTGCTCCAGTATTCTTGCCTGGTAAATCTCGTGGACAGAGGAGCCTGGCAGGCTACCCATGGGGTTACAAAGAGTTGAACACAGCTTGAGCATGCATGCACAGAACAGATACCTTGTTAGAAGTGAAATCTGCATATAGATTCACAAACTTGAGAAAAGAATCATAGAGATCACTTGGAGATAGAGAGGGAAAACAAAACAACATCACTATAAACTTCCTAGCTAGCAGCAATTGGAACACAATTAGAAGAGATTATAGATTATATATATAAAATAGAGTCTACTGAGAGTAGGATACGACTTAGTGACTTAACAACAATACACACACACAAAGTTTCCATGAGGTATTCAGAGAAATGAATTCCCTTGTGATCATTTGCTAGAAATTTACTCAGGTAAGTTCAGAGAATATGACAATATTTGATTCTACTTGCTGACAATTTCAGCTCTTCATGTAACAGCCACATATTGATTCCACTGAATTCTACATCAAGACTTCAATTTGACCAGTCTTTTCTCCTGATGTCCTTAGTTAGACCAATAGGTGGAAAATTACCATGTTGGTTAGGAAAATGAATGCTGATTATCACGAGAAAATAGGGATGCTACTGTGTAGTGGGGACAGGAGGAGTAGAGTTTGGAACCAATGGGCTTTTCCAAACTGCCTGCTGGTTCCACCTTACCCAGTGATAAATTTCGGAAGAACAATAGCGATCCGATACAGGGAGGCCCTCTCAGCCCTAGAAGGGCTGTCTGAGGACAAAGAAATTAGATAATGGACAAGGGAAAGGTGGAATTAAGAATAAGGAATTTCACTCCCCTTACCATTAGCTATTTTTTTCCTTTCAATTTCCCCTACTATTTTATATAAGATGAGGTAGTGATAATAAACCTTATGACTCTTATTTGTATATTAATACAGAATAGTGACTGTACTAAAGGAGTTGTGAACATCACTTAGATGGGTAATGATGAAATTTTAAACCTAATTCTGAAAAGAATAGCTATTTTATATTATGTTCCTTTAGTATGAACAATGCTGCTGGCTCCCACTGTTATGAGGAAGTTTAAATCTGGGCAGAAGAATATGCGTGTGAGGTTGCCTAAGGGTGACTGCAGCAGATGCCACAGATTGACTCCCTCAGGGCCACTCTGGAAGCCTTACAGTATATCTCCTTGTTCACTAGAGGTCGGAACATTGTCTACTTTTCCCAAGTTCCTTGTAGCTAGCTTATACATTTGACTACATTCCCCTAACAGATTCACTTATGAGACTTTGATAGTGGAGACAAGATTGTGAGCAGGGGCTGCACAGATCTAATAAACAGGATGAAGGAAGGCCTAGAATTTCAATAGCAGCCCTTGAGGAGGTTTGGTGAATAGGAGTATAGAAGAACAGAGGGCAGCAGTACAATTTCTGGACTTCTTTCAAACAGAGCAGTGATGTGTTTGGGCATTTATTCTATCTGTGTCACCCATCTGTGAATACAACCTGGATCCTGTGCACGCTCAGAAATCCTCTGAGCCAACAAATACTCTGTAATAAATTCCTTCCAATTTAAGCTAACCAGAATTAATTTGACCATAAATGAAAATACTAATACAAGGAGATAGTGATATATATATACAACTGAGACTTTGATAGTTTTATAGACTAAAGCTATGTTTATTTAGCATTTATAGTAACCTTCTAGAATAAGACCAAGTTTGTATGCTATTTATATAATCTAATAATGTGTAAATTATGCTTATATTAAATTTATGCTAAGTAAGTCAGAATGCTTTCTTAGTCTAGAATTATGGTGGGGAGGGAGGAGCCTTAAATTTTTAAAAATTTTTAAAAATAAGACTGTCATTAACTGAAGGCTTATATGAAATTTGAAATGAAAAAGGCAACTTTGAGGCAGAAGCTCAGCAAATACCATGTCTTAGCTCTTAACACATTAAATTATAGACTAACTTTAATGAAAACACAATCTAAGTCATCTTCTAAGAATTGCCTTGAAAACAGAGAGGAAGAAAGGACCTCATGACACTTAGGTAAGAAAGAAAAGCACTCACGACACTCAGGTAGGAAAAGTGAAACCTCTAGTTACTTAGAGGAAAGAAGAAAAAGAATCTTCAACTCCTAACGTGGCAAACATCAAAAAAAATATTTTAAAAAAGATGCTAATAACATCAATTTGAAAGAGGTCACAGCATCTGTAAACTACTGAAGACCCTTATAGTGTTTTCCCATTTGAATAAAGCATTGCATTTCTCTGTTACTTGGGATTTCAAATTTTAGAATATGTGACATGAAGTTCTGTTAATTATGGAGTCTGCTCTCTTCTTTAGAATCTCTGGATGAATAAGAGAGATATGAGAACCAGATGTTATATGGTTGTATAAATGTACAGCTGATTGAAGGACTTTTTTTTTTATATAATGAGCTGTATAAGCTGTTTGTATATTTTGGGGTTTAATTCCTTGTCAGTTGCATCATTTGCAAATATTTTCTCCCATTCTGTAGGTTGTATTTTTGTTTTATGGTTTTCTTTTCTATGCAAAAGCTTTTAAGTTTAATTAGATCTCATTTGACTATTTTTGTTTTTATATTCATTACTCTAGGAGACAGATCCAAAAAGATACTGCTGCAATTTATGTCAAAGATTGGTTGGCTTATGTTTTCGTCTGGGAGTTTTATAGTATCTGTTCCAGCATTTAGGTCTTTAATCCACTTTGAACTTATTTTCCACAATGGAATATTATTAAGCCATGAGAAGGAAAAAATCCTGCCATTTGAAACAATTTGGACAGAATTTGAGGACATTTTACTAAGTGAAATAAATCATAGAGAGAAAGATAAATACTGCATGGTATTACTTATACGTGGGCTGCTAAGAAGTAAAAGTTAACCTCAGAAAGAGAGAGTAGAAAAGTCGTTGCCAGAGGCTGGGTGGGTGGGAGAAGTAGAGAAAGGCTAGTAAAAAGGTAAGAACTTTCAGCTATAAGACGAAAAAGGTCTGAAGATCTAATGTATATCATGGTAACTAGGTAATTATAGCTGCTAACACTGTATAATAGAATTGAAATTTGCTAGAAGAGTAGAACTTAAAAGTTCTCACTAAAAAAAAAAAAAAAGACAAATATGAGAGGTAATGAATGTGTTAATTAATTTGATGATAGGAATTAACAACATATATATATCAAATCACCACAGTGTATAGTTTAAATATCTTACCATTGTGTTTATCACTTGTACCTCAATAAAACTGAAAATATTAAAAATAAGTACAGCATATACATTTTGCAACCTTACTAAATCTTTCTAGGACATAAATCATTACAAGAAACAATTAAGATGGACCACATGTGCATAATAAAATTTAGTTTTTAAAAATACAGACTCTACAACTGTGGAATAAAGAAATATGAGTAGAAAATAACTCTGTGTCAAAAAACTAGGAGTTAGGTTAAACCTAAGATGAATATGAGTCAGTAGTAAAATGAGAAGTTGAAAAAAGAATTGATTCCATTTCAGTTTGCACAGCTAGAAATATAGAGCTCAGAAAAAGAGGAGTCATATGTGCTCTCTCCCTGAATAAATCCATCTTAGGAATACTAAGTTCCAGTCTAAATATGATATCTTAAGAGAAATATTGAGAAATGGACACAGGTCCAGAGCACCAAAAGACAGAAGACAAATGTCCCAGAAGATATTTAAAAGAAGTGTCTTTGTTGACTTGGGGCTAAATTTACATTAGAAGGCTTCTGAAAACTGTGATCAATTAGTATTATATAATCATTAGCTACTGTAATCAAATGACGCCAAGTCCTCTAGCTTTCTGTGATCATCTTTTCCTTTAATAACCAAACAAAAGAGCACTCCTCCCTTCCCCATATTTCCATGACTTCCTGGAGGAAGGAGGAAGTTGCTTACATTCTATAAGTGGTTTTCTCTCCATTCCCCTGTTATGCCTGCTGTCAGCTTTTCCTCATATGCTACTCTGGTTACCTCACCCTTCTGCTACAACTGTTCTAGATTTTCTCACCACAAACCATCTCTCTTTCATTTTGCAAAGCACATTTACTCTACCCTATAATAAAATAGGCTTTAGCTGAAACCTTTAGGTTGTTAAGTAGCTTTACTCACCAAGCCAAAAGAAAAGCAGGGATTGGGGGGTTGGGGGGGGTGCCAGCCCAGGTTGTCATCTGTGCTTTAAACTAACCTGCAGTAATCCCAATAGGTCATCCAACTCAATAGATCAGACATTCTGATGACCCCTTGTCCTTGGATTCAATTACAATAGTTCCTGCTTATCTGTAGGGAATACGTTTCAAGACTCTAGTGGATGCCTGATGCCACAGATTGTACTAAAACCTACATATAGCTTGTATTTTGTTTCCATTCCCATATCACTTTTTTAATTGAAGTATAGTTAATTTATAATGTTGTGTTAGCTTTAGGTTGAAGACAAAGTGATTCAGATATATATATATATATATATATATATATATATATATATATATATATACACACACACACACACACACACACATTCTTTTACAGATTCATCTCTATTATAGGTTCTTAGAACTGGATATGGAACAACAGACTGGTTCCAAATAGGACAAACAGTATGTCGAGTCTGTATATTGTCACCCTGCTTATTTAACTTGTATGCAGAGTACATCATGAGAAATGCTGGGCTGGATGAAGCACAAGCTGGAATCAAGATTGCCGGGAGAAATATCAATAACCTCAGGTACACAGATGACACCACCCTTATGGCAGAAAGTGAAGAAGAACTAAAAGCCTCTTGATGAAAGTCAAAGAGGAGAGTGAAAAAGTTGGCTTAAAGCTCAACATTTCAAAAAACTAAGATCATGACATATGGTCCCATCACTTCATGGAAAATAAATGGGAAAACAGTGGAAACAGTGGCTGACTTTATTTTGGGGGGCTCCAAAATTACTGCAGATGGTGGGTGCAGCCATTAAATTAAAAGACGCTTACTCCTTGGAAGGAAAGTTATGACTGACCTAGACAGCATATTAAAAAGCAGAGACATTACTTTTTCAACAAAGGTCCATCTAGTCAAAGGTATGGTTTTTCCAATAGTCATGTATGGATGTGAGAGTTGGACTATAAAGAAAGCTGAGCACTGAAGAATTGATGCTTTTGAACTGTGGTGCTGGAGAATACTCTTGAGAGTCCCTTGGACTGCAAGGAGATTCAACCAGTCCACCTTAAGGAGATCAGTCCTGAGTGATGATTGGAAGGACTGATGTTGAAGCTAAAACTCCAATACTTTGGCCACCTGACTCATTTGAAAAGACCCTGATGCTGGGAAAGATTGAAGGCGGGAGAAGAAGGGGAAGACAGAGGATGAGATGGTTGGATGGCATCACTAACTCGGTGGGCATGAGTTTGGGTAAACTCTGGGAGTTGGTGATGGACAGGGAGGCCTGGCATGCTGCAGTCTTTGGGGTCTCAAAGAGACAGACACAACTGAGCGACTGAACTGAACTGACTGAAACAGGAGATGGCAAAAGTGGACATCGACATTTTAGGAATCAGTGAACTGAAATGGACTGGAATGGGTGAATTTAACTCAGATGACCATTATGTCTACTACTGTGGGCAGGAATCCCTTAGAAGAAATGGAGCAGCCATCATAGTCAACAAAAAGAGTCTGAAATGCAGTACTTGGATGCAGTCTCAAAAACGACAAAATGATCTCTGTTCATTTCCAAGGGAAACCATTCAGTATCACATTAATCCAAGTCTATGTCCTGACCAGTAATGCTGGAGAAGCTGAAGTTGAATGGTTCTATGAAGACCTACAAAACATTCTAGAACTAACACCCCCAAAAGTTATCCTTTTCATTATAGGAGACTGGAATGCAAAAGTAGAAAGTCAAGAAATAACTGGAGTAACAGGCAAATTTGACCTTGAATTACAAAATGAAACAGGTCAAAGGCTCACAGAGTTTTGCCAAGAGAATGTAATGGTCATAGCAAACACCCTCTTCCAAAAACACAAGAGAAGACTCTTCACAGGGACATCACCAGATGGTCAATACCAAAATCAGATTGATTATATTCTTTGCAGCCAAAGATGGAGACACTCTCCACAGTCAGCAAAAACAAGACCAGGAACTGACTGTGGCTCAGATCATGAACTTCTTATTGCCAAATTCAGACTTAAATTGAAGAAAGTAGGGAAAACCACTAGACCAATGAGGTATGACCTAAATCAAATCCCTTATGACTATACAGTGGAAATGAGAAATAGTTTCAAGGGATTAGATCTGATAGAGTGTTGAAGAACTATGGACAGAGGTTCATGACATTGTACAGAAGGCAGTGATCAAGACCATCTTCAAGAAAAAGAAATGCAAAAAGGCAAAATGGTTGTCTGAGGAGGCCTTACAAATAGCTGAGAAAATAAATAAGTGAAAGGCAAAGGAGAAAAGGAAAAATACACCCATTTGAATGCAGTGTTCCAAAGAATAGCAAGGAGAAATAAGAAAGCCTTCTTCAGTGATCAGTACAAAGAAATAGAGGAAAATAATAGAATGGGAAAGACTAGAGATCTCTTCAAGAAAATTAGAGATACCAAGGGATCATTTCATGTAAAGATGGGCACAATAAAGGACAGAAATGGTATGGACCTAACAGAAGCAGAAGATATTAAGAAGAGGTGGCAAGAACACACAGAAGAACTGTACAAAAAAGATTGTAATGACTCAGATAACCATGATGGTGTGATCACACCTAGATGGTGTGATCCAGACATCCTGGAATGTGAAGTCAAGTGGGTCTTAGGAAGCATCACTATAAACAAAGCTAGTGGAGGTGATGGAATTCCAGTTGAGCTCTTTCAAATGTTATAAGATGGTGCTGCAAAAGTGCTGCACTCAGTGTGCCAGCAAATTTGGAAAACTCAGCAGTGGTCACAGGATTGGAAAAGGTCAGTTTTCATTCCAATCCCAAAGAAAGGCAATACCAAAAAATGTTCAAACTACCACACAATTGTACTCATCTCACACACTAGCAAAGTAATACTCAAAATTCTCCACACCAGGGGTCATCAGTATGTGAACCATGAACTTTCAGATGTTCAAGCTGAATTCAGAAAAGGCAGAGGAATCAGAGATCAAATTGCCAACATCAGCTGGATCATTGAAAAAGCAAGAGAGTTCCAGAAAAACATCTACTTCTGCTTTATTAACTATTCCAAAGCCTTTGACTGTTGGAGCACAATGAACTGTGGAAAATTCTGAAAGAGATGGCAATACCAGACCACCTGACCTGCCTCTTGAGAAACCTATATGCAGGTCAGGAAGCAACAGTTAGAACTCGACATGGAACAATAGACTGGTTCCAAATAGGGAAAGGAATACATCAAGGCTGTATGTTGTCACCCTGCTTATATGCAGAGTGCATCACACAAAATGCCAGGCTGGATGAAGCACAAGTTGGAATCAAGATTGCCGGGAGAAATATTAATAACCTCAGATATGCAGATGACACCACCCTTATAACAGAAAGTGAAGAAGAACTAAAGAGCCTCTTAATGAAAATGAAAGAGGAGAGTGAAAAAATTGGCTTAAAACTCAACATTCAGAAAACGAAGATCATGGCATCCGGTCCCATCACTTCATGGGAAATAGATGGGGAAACAATGGAAACAGAGACAGACCTTATTTTGGGGGGACTCCAAAATCACTGTAGATGGTGACAGCACTCATGAAATTAAAAGATTCTTGCTTCTTGGAAGAAAAACTATGACCAATCTAGACAGCATATTAAAAAGTAAAGACATTACTTTTTCAACAAAGGTCCATCTAGTCAAAGCTATGGTTTTTCCAGTAGTCATGTGTGGATGTGAGAGTTGGATCATAAAGAAAGCTGAGCACCAAAGAATTGATGCTTCTGAACTGTGCCGTTGGAGAAGACTCTTGAGAGTCCCTTGGACTGCAAGGAGATCCAACCAGTCCACCTTAAGGAGATAAGTCCTGAGTGATCATTGGAAGGACTGATGCTGAAGCTGAAACTCCAATACTTTGGCCACCTGATGCAAAGGACTGACTCATTGCAAAAGACTGATGCTGGGAAAGATTGAAGGTGGGAGAAGAAGGGGATGACAGAGAATGAGAAGGTGAATGGCATCACTGACTTGATGTACATGAGTTTGAGTAAGCTCTGGGAGTTGGTGATGGACAGGGAGGCCTGGCATGCTGCAGTCCATGGGCTCACAAAGAGTCGGACATGACTGTGCTACTGAACCGAACTGAACATATAGATGGATAAAGAAGATGTGCTATATACATCTTCTTTATCCATTCATCCATTGCTTCCATGCCTTGACTATTTTAAGTAGTGCTATTATGAACATTGGGGTGCATATATCTTTTCTAATTAGATTATCATCTGGGTATATGCCC
This sequence comes from Bos javanicus, assembly GCF_032452875.1. Lineage (NCBI taxonomy): Eukaryota > Metazoa > Chordata > Mammalia > Artiodactyla > Bovidae > Bos > Bos javanicus. The sequence continues at coordinate 42,109,707 of NC_083870.1, forward strand.
AGGAGTATTTGTCCAGGGATTTCAGGATTGCAGGATCATATGGTAGCTTATTTTTATTTTTTTTTAAGGAACCTCGATACTGTCCCCACAGTGGCTGCTGTGATAAAGTTTGATTTATAAATTAAGTGCAGTAAGAAATTAACAACAGCTACTAATAAAATAGAAATAAAAGGAATCCAAATTGATGACATGATCCTCTACATAGAAAACCCTAAAGACTCCACCAGAAAATTACTAGAACTAATCAATGACTATAGTAAAGTTGCAGGATATAAAATCAACACACAGAAATCCCTTGCATTCCTATACACTAGTAATGAGAAAACAGAAAGAGAAATTAAGGAAACAATTCCATTCACCATTGCAACAGAAAGAATAAAATACTTAGGAATATATCTACCTAAAGAAACTAAAGACCTATATATAGAAAACTATAAAACACTGGTGAAAGAAATCAAAGAGGACACTAATAGATGGAGGAATATACCATGTTCATGGATTGGAAGAATCAATATAGTGAATATGAGTATACTACCCAAAGCAATTTATGGATTCAATGCAATCCCTATCAAGCTACCAACAGTATTCTTCACAGAGCTAGAACAAATAATTTCACAATTTGTATGGAAATACAAAAAACCTCGAATAGCCAAAGCGATCCTGAGAAAGAAGAATGGAACTGGAGGAATCAACCTACCTGACTTCAGGCTCTACTACAAAGCCACAGTTATCAAGACAGTATGGTACTGGCACAAAGACAGAAATATAGATCAATGGAACAAAATAGAAAGCCCAGAGATAAATCCACACACATATGGACACCTTATCTTTGACAAAGGAGGCAAGAATATACAATGGATTAAAGACAATCTCTTTAACAAGTGGTGCTGGGAAAACTGGTCAACCACTTGTAAAAGAATGAAACTAGAACACTTTCTAACACCATATACAAAAATAAACTCAAAATGGATTAAAGATCTAAACGTAAGACCAGAAACTATAAAATTCCTAGAGGAGAACATAGGCAAAACACTCTCTGACATACATCACAGCAGGATCCTCTATCACCCATCTCCCAGAATATTGGAAATAAAAGCAAAAATAAACAAATGCGACCTAATTAAACTTAAAAGCTTCTGCACATCAAAGGAAACTATTAGCAAGGTGAAAAGACAGCCTTCAGAATGGGAGAAAATAATAGCAAATGAAGCAACTGAAAAACAACTAATCTCAAAAATATACAAGCAACTCCTACAGCTCAACTCCAGAAAAATAAATGACCCAATCAAAAAATGGGCCAAAGAACTAAATAGACATTTCTCCAAAGAAGACATACAGATGGCTAACAAACACATGAAAAGATGCTCAACATCACTCATTATCAGAGAAATGCAAATCAAAACCACTATGAGGTACCATCTCACACAGTCAGAATGGCTGCCATCCAAAAGTCTACAAATAATAAATGCTGGAGAGGGTGTGGAGAAAAGGGAACCCTCTTACACTGTTGGTGGGAATGCAAACTAGTACAGCCACTATGGAGAACAGTGTGGAGATTCCTGAAAAAACTGGAAGTAGAACTGCCTTATGATCCAGCAATCCCACTGCTGGGCATACACACTGAGGAAACCAGAAGGGAAAGAGACACGTGTACCCCAATGTTCATTGCAGCACTGTTTATAGTAGCCAGGACATGGAAGCAACCTAGATGTCCATCAGCAGACAAATGGATAAGAAAGCTGTGGTACATATACACAATGGAGTATTACTCGGCCATTAAAAAGAATACATTTGAATGAGTTCTAATGAGGTGGATGAAACTGGAGCCTATTATACAGAGTGAAGTAAGCCAGAAGGAAAAACACCAATACAGTATACTAACGCATATATATGGAATTTAGAAAGATGGTAATAATAACCCTGTATACGAGACAGCAAAAGAGACACTGATGTATAGAACAGTCTTATGGACTCTGAGGGAGAGGGAGAGGGTGGGAAGATTTGGGAGAATAGCATTGAAACATGTAAAATATCATGTATGAAACGAGATGCCAGTCCAGGTTCGATGCACAATACTGGATGCTTGGGGCTAGTGCACTGGGACTACCCAGAGGGATGGTATGGGGAGGGAGGAGGGAGGAGGGTTCAGGATGGGGAACACATGTATACCTGTGGTGGATTCATTTTGATATTTGGCAAAACTAATACAATTATGTAAAGTTTAAAAATAAAATAAAATTTAAAAAAAATGAAATGATACTGAAGTAATAGAATGTTACCATGTCTTTGATCTCTTTATGTGTTCTCCTATAACCACATCCCTTACTCACTCTCCTCCAATGTAAATACTCTCTGGATAATTTGTTAATCTTTTTGTTTTGCTTTCTTTTTAGTTGGATTGAAGTATATTCAGTAAATAAAGAGAATATATTACAAAGTAAAAAAAAAAAAAAGAATTAATAATAAAAGTAGAACAATTATAACAACATACTCTCATAAAATTTATATGAGTGTGGTCTCCCCTTTTAAAATACTGCCCTGTACAAGTTTAATGTCTGTGCCATCTTAACTAAGCACTATTTCACTGTGGCCAGAACTTTTGCAGTTGGAGGTACTACTGCAAACTCAGCATGAATTTCTTTTTCCTTCTTAACAATTTCACAAATAAATTTGTTCATGTGCTATGCTGTGCTTAGTCACTCAGTTGTGTCCAAACTGTTACAGAGCCTGTAACCTGCCGGGGTCTCTGTCCATGGGGATTCTCCAGGCAAGAATACTGGAGTGGGTTGCCTTGCTCTCCTCTGGGGGAGCTTTCCAACCCAGGGATTGAACTCAAATCTCCCGCATTGCAGGCAGATTCTTTACTGTCTGAGCCACCAGGGAAGGCCAAGAATACTGGAATGGGTAGCCTATCCCTTCTACAGGAGAACTTCCCAACCCAAGAATCAACCCGGGGTTTCATGCATTACAGGCAGATTCTTTACCAACTGAGCTACCAGGGAAGCCCAAATTTGTTCATATCATAGATTTTAACAACTTCAGCTTATATATAATTTTTTTCTTCTTTATTAAGTCAAGAACTTTTACCTTTTCACCTAAAGAAAACACTTTACAACTTCTCTCTGACAAATCCAAAGTGCTGGCATCACTAGCACTCGCACTTTGAGGCCATTATTAATTCAAGTAAGGGTTGCTTGCATAAGCACTGTAATACCATGACAGTGGATCTGACATTCCTGGTGGCTACTGAGTGACTAACTACTGGGTAACATATACAACTTAGATATGCTGGACAAAGGGATGATTCATCCCATGCAGGATGGAGCAGGACCACGTGAGGTACCATCATACTACTCAAAATGTTACTTAATTTAAAACATAATTGTCTACTTCTGGAATTTTCCTTTTAATATTTTCAGACCATGGTTGACCTTGGGTAACTGAAACATAGAAAAGTGAAACCACAAGTAAGGGGGAACTACTGTGATTTGCTAGCACAGCTCACAGAACTCAGAGATACGTTTTACTTACTAGATGACTGGTTTACTATAAAAGGATGTTGGTCTGAAATAAATAAAATTCCAGGTATTTCTTTAGGAAACGGGTTTATTCGGGATCAGCAGAGAATTACAATACGGGGTCTGTAATCATGGCAAATCACATGCAAGTCCCCACACAGCTAGGGAGGGAAAACATACTTCTAGAGGTAAAAGGAATGTGGAAGGGCCACAGTAAACCAGTAGACAGAGAGTCCATGGCTTTCTATTGGCTGAGTCCTTGCCAGGAGAGAAGAGTCATTTTTCTTCCTCTTGGGCTCTGCTATCATCACAGAGCATGAGAGCTCTATCTTTCGGTCTCCCAACTCTATTTAATTGAGGTTTCTACTTATTAATTTTTGTAAGGTTATAACTCAGTAACAGATAGATGAAAGAGGTGCAGCGCAAGGTATGAGGAAGGATGCCACTCTCTGGGAATCTCCACATGTTCACCAATGCAGAAGCTCTCTCAACTATCTATCTTTTTTTGTGTAGGGTTGCGTCCAACTCTTTGAGACCCCATGGACTGTAGCCCACCAGGCCCCTCCATCCATGCGATTCTCCAGGCAAGAATACTGGAATGGGTTTTCATTTCCTTCTCCAGGGGATCTTCCCAACCCAGGGATCGAACCCAGGTCTCCTGCATTGCAGGCTGAAGCTTTAACCTCTGAGCCATCAGGGAAGCCCTTATTACTTAGGCATAATTGATTAAATCTATGGCCATTGGTGATTGATTCAAGCTCCAGCCCCTCTCCCCTGCCTAGAGGTCAGGGAGATAAGACTAAAAGTAACATGACTGGCTCCACTGGCCACCAGCCTGCATCCTTAGGTCTGGTTTAAAAAATACATATTAACACATATATATGGAATCTAGAAAGATGTACCAATGATCCTACATGCAGGGCAGCAAGGGAGACACAAACATAAAGAACAGACTTTTGGATTCAGTTGAAGAAGGAGAAGGTGGGATGATTTGACAGAATAGCATTGAAACATATACATTACCATATGTAAAATAGATAGCCACTGAAAGCCTGTGACATGCCCTCTGTGACAACCTGGAGAGATAGGGTGGGGAGGAAGGTAGGAGGGGGTTCTGCATGGTAGGGGACACATGTATACCTATGGCCAATTCACACTAATGTATGGCGAAGACTATCACAACATTGTAAAGTAATTACCCTCCAATTAAAATAAAAACAACCTCATTACCATAACAAAAGACAGCTTTGTTTTAGGAAAATTCCAAGGGTTTTAGGACCTCTGTACCAGACACTGAGATGAAGACCATATAATTTTTTTTTTATCATTATAGATCACAGACCTAAACTTTTTATCTAGAAATTCACATTACAAATTTCTTAGAAGGGCTCAAGATTAATGTTACTCTGCTCCCCTCCATCACCACTGAAGCAAAAGAGTAAATAGGTAACAGAAGATTGGGTCTTCTCTTACCAAATCAACCCCTAGGTGGGGTATGCAATAATTTTTGTCATTACATAAGGAAGAGCCTTTGAACTCTAGAAGTCTCTGGTTCTATCAACAATGGTTTCTGTATCATTGATAGTGAAAGCCTATGAACATCCCTTGTGAAATGAAAACATCACATAACACAGAAGAAAAAAAGAAAAACAAACCAAATTAAGTCTAAGTGGCTTCTTCTGTCCAACTAATATTTTACCAATGAGTAATACAAGAACAGTGCACTTTGGTCATCTCTACTCAGTCCAAAGAAACTGTATTTTAATGAGAATTGCCCCATTTACTTCTTTACAAGCCTCTGCTAATCTTTCAGTCTGGATTAATGACATTTCTCACAAAGAACAACTCCAACAATTCTTTGAGCCACTATCATCCAACCTAATACAAATCTTTAAAACATTTTCCTCTCAGCTATTTCTGATTCTAAGTAATTTCTCTAATTCTCAAATTAATCCTCATTTAGTAGAAGACTCCTCCTTAGGGAAACCAAAGTCCCTTTCCTAATTATGATTGTCCAGTCAAGTAGGGCTAGTTCTAATAGGTGGTTTTATTAGAAGAATTTGAAAGCATTTCAACCTCTGTCTTTCTGTATTGAGCTGAAATGATTTGCCTGTGGCATAGCTGACACATCAATGTTCCTAGCTCAATAATCAATGCATATGTCTACACAATAAATTTAGCTACAGGAATTACTGACAATCCTAATAACAGTCACAATTAATCAAATGTGGCATTATGTCAACACATGTTCTACATTTCTTGTGAATTTAAAATAACTAGTCTAGACTTGGCATATTGGCAGTGAGAAATTCAAACCATTTGTGTCTTCATTAAAATTTACCTCTCTATCAATTTTTAGATAATTATCATAACCAATGAGTTTTTCAGTAGTCTCTAAACCACAGTGGGTTTGAGGCAAAGACCTTCTGTGCAGTTTTCTAGTCTCCTAAATATGGAGACAGATTCTCTCCAAAGTCATGGCTTGGCTACAGCCATACCTCAGCCCCAACTTTTGTATCAGTTTGACACACCAAAATATTTCCTTCCTCCCAGATGCCTTTCATTAGGGAAATCCTCATAAATGCCTAGGATTCTCTAGGTGTATTCCCAGGCACATGGCTTCTGATAATAGTCATCACACTAGGGATGAAGTTCAAGATGCAGCAAATGAGGTAGCCCAGGTATTCTCTCTGGTCACTGCTCCCTCATGCGCTACCACTGGGAAAGTGAATTATACTGTAGTCAGTGGGGAATAGCCCACATGCCCACCAGGGTCCTAAAGATCTTATCACCTAGTCCACAACATTTTGCAAGTTGCTTCAAACATTATGAACATTATTAAGCTTCCAAATTTATGCATTATGCATGTGTGCTCTGTCATGTCCAACTCTTTGCAACCCCATGGATGGTAGCCCACCATTGAGCCACCAGGGAAGCCCAAATCAGAGACATATTTTCCTTATTTTGTGTGTGTGTGTGTATTTTTACAGAGAAAGCAGTCACCACATAGTAAGATTATTATGAGAAATGGTGTTATAATGTGAGTAAATAATAGCACAGTGTAAATATACCTAATAATGGCAGTCATCAAAGAAAATGCAAGGGGGACTTCCCTGATGTTCCAGTGGTTACTACTCTGCACTTTCATTGCAGGGGGTACAGGTTTGATACCTGGTTGGGGAACTAAGATCCCACATGTCTTTAGATGTGCCCAGAAAGAAAGAAAAAAAAAAGATTTAAAAGAAAAGAAAATATAAGTGAATTGGATTGTTATTTATGGTTTAACAGTGGGGGTCTATAAATTTGAGAAGCTTCTCAGATGACTCAGTGGTAAAGAATCCTCCTCCAATGCAAGAGACACAGGAGATGCAGGAAAGATCCCCTAGAGGAACAAATGACAATCCACTCCAGTACTCTTGCCGGGAGAATCCCATGGACAGATGAGTCTGGAGGGCTACAGTCCATGGGGTCGCAAAGAGTCGGACACCAATGAACGACTAATATACACTTTGGTTGCCCAAGACAACTTTCTCATAAGTGACAGACAGGAATCTAACCAAGTCTGTCATATTCTGAATCTTCCACTATTCCCACTGCATCTCATTGTCTCCTCTTGAACAGTATTAAACCATTCAAACATTATAACATAGTCTTTTTATCTGTAAGTATGTCTCCATCTGCCCTGAAATCATATTCTTGGGGCTAATTGCTACTTTCCCTGTGGCATCTGTCACCTCATTCCCACTTCTTTAAGTAACCAGAACACCAAAATAAAACCCCAAGACATGCCCACAATTAGCTGGAAATTAGAATCCGATCACAAACTACTCTCACAGGCCACTTGAGAAGCATGAGGAGGAGGGGAGGAGACTAGTTGCTAGCTTTCTGGCTCCATCAGTTTCACAACCACCTCAGTGATCTTTAATTAAATGACTCACTATTTTTGTTATTTTTTAGCACTATTGAGCTTTGCAAATGGAATAGTACATATACACTATCAAAGAGTAATTTTTTAAGAATATACTCAATTCTGGCAAGTTTGCTGTGAGAGTGGTGTTCTCATACACACTTCAGGAAGAAACACAATCTTTCTTAAAAACTTTGGTTATATGTACTCAGAACCTTAAACCTTTAAATGTTTATGATATTTGGACCAGTAATCCCACTTCTAGAAATCTATCATAAGGAAATAAGTAGAAAAGCAAACAAAAAATATTACTACAGTAGTTATTTTGAATTGTGACAAAATGGAAAAAAGGAAATGGTTAAATTATAGTAGTCATGCAACTAAACATTATATAACCATTATATATTATGCTTACAATAAATTTTAAGTGACATTTTTATTTTAAAAGTAGAAAGTAAAATTGCAAACTGTAGCACTTTGGCATCTTTTTTTTTTTTTTAGTGAAAGGAAATACCAAAGTGAAAAGGGATAGGATTGAAAAACTAATGCAAAAGATTGAAAAGAAAATATATTTTACCTTGCAAAATTTTCTAGAAAGGACAGAAAAATGTGATTGTATAGTGAATATATTGAAAATATTTTATGAACAAGTTATGTACCAAGAAAGTCTTTGAATGGTGGCTTCGAAATTCCTCCTGACCTCACTTTGGATTTAGTGCAACTAGACATTACAAAATGCCACTAAGAGCTTTTTCCCTGAGTCCACCAGGATTTATTATAATCAGGTTACTGCATTCTGTTAGCAAAAATATAGGCCTAAGTATGTGTTCTCTGGTAATTAATACTCTGCATTTGGCTTAATACTGCTTCTTGTACATGAGGCATGCATCAGTGTCCCTAAAACACATGTCCTATTGATCCTCACCATTAAAGTTGTGATTACAGTCCCATCTAGCCAAATTATGAGGCCTCTGGAGTCTCATAGTTGAACCATCTGAATCTAAGGAAAAGAAAGTGTCCCTTAGGTTATCATTTGGGATCTTCACTCCCCATAAAAAAGAAACCTTGAATAAGATTTGCATAAGTTAACTGCTGCTACAATATTACTATAAATAAACCGCTCCCCAGGTCAACCTTTATTTAGTGCACACATCTGTGCAAGCAGTTTAGATGAGGTAGACCTCTACTGGTATCTGCTGGACTCACTTGCCCATCTGTGGTTGACTGGCTGTCAGTGCAGAGACCTGACTCAGCCCACATGCCGCTCACATCCCTCCAACAAATTAGGCTGAGTGAGTTCCCTTAAGAAAGGCATAGGTTCAAGAGCAGAAGCAGCAATAATGAGCCCTTTTTAAAATGTCTACATACATCAAGTATGCAAATTACACGGCCAAACTCAGAATCCAAGGACAGAAAGAAACTTTGTGTCTTTAATGAGAGGACCTACAAAGTCACAATGAAAAGGTCATGGATAAAAGGAGGGGTAACAGATTGGGGCCACTGATGCAATTAATCTACTGTAAAGATGCACCTAGATTCCTATTATATCCAACTAATCTCTTTATCAGCAGGAAGCTTATATCAGAGCCACAGTGGCTCACAACTGCCCCCGAAGTGATTAGTATCTTGAGAAATATAAAGCAGGGATAAAATTGGCCAAAAGACATTTTGAAAACTGAAACCCTTGCTACTTTTATCACCTTAGATACTCTTATACATTTCCCTAATTGTCAACCACTCATGAGTGAAGCAGGGTATACTGAAGGTTAACATTAAACATATATATTATATAAATTAAAATATTAAAATTAGATAATAATGAAATTATATAAATAAATTTAATGGATTAATTTAATTAAAATCAAAATTATTTCATGAGGAACATATATCTATTTGTAAATTAGTCATCATTTTTATGATGGAGGAAGGAAAACCAAGGCACTGCTCAAGATAGCTTTTCTAAGATACAGTCCAGAGCTGTGAGAAGGGTGAGAGCAGAAGCTGTGAAAATTTTCAAGGTCTAGTCTCAGAAGGAACAGAGCATCATTTCCACTGCATTTTATTGGTTAAGGCAACAAACAAGGCCAACCCACATTCAAGGGGTAAAGAAATAAACTCACCTCTTGATGAGACAGGAGGTAAAGTAACTTTGCAAAGAGTTGTAAAGTAATGGGAGGGGAGAAATTATTGAAGCCATTTGTATAAAGCTTCTATCATAAATGGTGATAATCATACCCCTACATGGTGTTAGCCTAAGGATCTGAGAAATAAAAACGTTTTATAAATTATTTACAATTAGAAATAACGCATTCCATTTAAAAAGAAAACATCTTTAAGATTTTGAAATCTGGAGATAATCTGGGTATAATCAGACTTATATGCAGAGTACATCGTGAGAAATGCTGGACTGGATGAGGACGGGAATCAAGATTGCTGGGAGATATATCAATAACCTCAGATATGAAGATAACACCACTCTGATAGCAGAAAGTGAAGAAGAACTAAAGAGCCTCTTGATGAAAGTGAAACTTTCATGGAATGTTGATGAAAACTAAGATCATGGCCTCTGGTCCCATCATTTCATGGCAAGTAGGTGGGGAGACAGTGGAAACAATAAGAGACTTTATTTGGGGGACTCCAAAATCACTGCAGATGGTGACTGCAGCCATGAAATTAAAAGACACTTGCTCCTTTGAAGAAAAGCTAAGACCAACCTAGACAGCATATTAAAAAGCAGAGACATTACTTTGCTAACAAAGGTCTGTCTATTCAAAGCTATGGTTTTTCCAATAGTCATATATGGATGTGAGAGTTGGACTATAAAGAAAGCTGAGGACTGAAGAATTGATGCTTTTTTTTTTTTTTTTTAACTTTACAGTACTGTATTGGTTTTGCCATACATCAACATAAGGAGAAGACTCTTGAAAGTCCCTTGGAATGCAAGGAGATACAATCAGTCCATCCTAAAGAAAATCAGTCCTGAATATTCATTGGAAGGACTGATGCTGAAGCTGGAACTCCAATACTTGGGCCACCTGAGTACTGACTCAGGCAAAGAACTGACTCATTGGAAAAGACCCGATGCTGGGAAAGACTGAAGGCGGGAGGAGAAGGAGATGACAGAGGATGAGATGGTTGGATGGCATCACCGATTTGAAGGACATGAGTTTGAGTAAGCTCCAGGAGTTGGTGATGGACAGGAAGCCTGGTGTGCTGCAGCCCATGGGGGTCACAAAGAGTCGGACATGACTGAGTGATTCAACTGAACTAAATCTACTGACAAACATCTTTACAAGAAGAGAGGATACAAAAAGATGCAAGGAAGAAGACCCAAGGCTAAAGATAAAAGCACAGATGGGATTTATCCTGCCATAAGCCAGAGAATCTTAGTGGTAAAAAATATGCCTGCAATGCAGGAGACACAGGTTCAATCCCTGGGTTGGGAAGATCCCCTGGAGTAGGAAACAGCAACTTACTCCAGTATTCTTGCCTGGAAAATTCCATGGAAAGAGGAGCCTCTTGGGCTACAGTCCATGGAAAGAGGAGCCTCTTGAGCTACAGTCCATGAGCTCGCAAAGAGTCAGACATGACTGATCGACTGAGCACACACACACAAGCTAAGGAATGCCTAGAATCAAAAGAAGCTAGAATAGACAAGGAAGTTTTCTCCCCTAGAGTCTTCAGATGGAGCATGACCTGCAGATACCTTGCTTTCAGACTTCTGGCCTCTAGAACTGTGAGAAAATACATTTCAGTTATTGCAAGCCATCTAGTTTGTGGTGATTGTTATGTTAAGCCATCTAGTTATGTGGTGATATTATTATGTTATGACAGTCTTAGAAAAAAATATACTTTGAACATTACAGAGAACCACACAAGAAGAAATCAACAGAATGGTCGTTGGAATTGAGCTGCCTGTTTGATTGAGATGCTAACTTTTATTTCTATTGCCCCATTTGTGTAACTGAGTCATTCAAGGATCCATTCCATCCCTCTGCCAGGAGATACCCTGACAGGGAGTCTAGCCCCTGCACACACACCACACACACCAGTATAACATTCACACTCCATGACCTCTAATTCTTGAGGTGCTAACACAAGTGTTTACCACAAAATTGATTCTTTATACCCCTTTCTATATCTTATCAAGAAGGAAAAGTAGAGAGTTGCCAAGGTTTAAAAACATAAGTAGATGAGGATGTTATGATTTTTATGAATGTACAAGTATACATGTGCAGACAGATGTGAAGTTGTGGGTAACCAATGTATGATTCCTGATAGTTTTTATATTGGTGGTTTACTGCTATGGAAACAATCACTCCAAAACTCAGTGGCTTAAACCCACTAATGTTTATTATCTCACCTTATCTGTGGATCAGGAATTCCAAAATAGTTTAACTGAGCAGCTGTAGCTCAGAGGCTGTCATGAGGTTGCAGTTCAGATGACAGCTGGAGTAAAAAATCATCTGAAGGCTAGATTGGGGCTGAGGGATTTGCTTCTCAAATTGCGTGTCTATATGGCTGTTAGCAAAGGGTTGCACTTCCTTACTGGCTATTGGCCAGAGCTCTCAGATCCTTATCACATGGGCTCCTCCTCATAACGAAGCAGTTGGTTTGCACTGGGGTATGAGAGAGGAGTGCTGGAGGACAGAAGAGCAATGTCTTTTCAAAGCTCACCTTGGACGTAACATATCATCACTAGTGCAGAATTCTGCTGGTTGCGCTCATCAATCCCGATACATAAACACCGAGAGGCAAGGATCATTGAGGGACATTCTAGAGGATGAGAGTAGCCCATTTAATTTTTCTAAAAGTACTTGTTAACTTTCAGATTAGCCTTTCCTAGTCCTTGGGATACTTAATCATTCTCCTCATCCCCATCCTGAAAGGGTTAACATATATTTGTTAATGTTGAGAATTTTTTAAAGTAGAATTAAAATAACTATTATTCTTTCTAGTGTCTAATATTCTGTGTGAAGATAGACAATAACTAGAAGAAAGAAGAAAATATTAGTTGCTTTCATAATATAGTAATAATATTTTATATTAATGGATTATGAGACATTTTTTACTAGCTAACTAGTTTCACTCTACAGGTATTTTCTCATCATCAGAATAGGTAGTAAGACAATATTTTCATTAGTTATGTGAGATATGGTACCAAAGTAAAATCCATTTAAAAAATCATTGTTAGATTGGCAGCTGGTTTGAAAAGGGACAGGATTATACAAAATACATGCCAGACATTTCCAGCGTCCAAAACAAATAACCCACAGTTATGAAGAGGACTCTTTTTTTGGCCATGCCAGTTGGCATGTGGGATCCTAGTTCCCAGGCAGGGATGGAACCTATGCACCCTGTGGTGAAATGAAGAGTCTCAATCACTTAATCACCTCCCTGACCACCAGGGAAGTCCCTAAGACTCTTAGTGATGTCTTCTTAAAATGTTCTTTGGAGAAATCTTTGTGACAACTCTCTGGATCTCAAAGCCAAATCTCACCCTTCAAAACACAATAAACATAAGTCATAACTACACAAGGTAATATGATGTTGTGTATCAACTCTTTCCCTGACACTAGAGTTGTTGTCTGCACAACAACTTCAAACACTGAATTATAATTTTGCAGTATTTCACATCTTTCAGCAAACTTTTCCTCACAAATTTAAATACAAAAGGAAAAAAAATTCTATTTGATATACATATTCAACCCTCAATCTTTTTTTCAAATATAGAACTACAAAAGTAATTGGTAACATCTGTTGTCATTAACTGTTTTCATGATTTATGTGTTACCTGAAAATATATTGTAACTAAAAAAATAATAATAATAAACACAATTAGCTTGTTCATATAGTGATTCCAAGAATGCAGCAACTACATCTGGGACTGTCACTGACCAGGGAGTCACTCAACAGAAATATGGTATAATCACATGTGATCGATACACTGAAAATTACAGCTAACCATTAAGTGCTAATTGTTTTTAGTTAGTCTTCAGGCCATAGCCAACTGGATTGCTGCACCATCACTGGAAATTTTGTGTGGTTCAATGCAAATTTTCAAAAGAAATTTTTTAAAAAGCAAAACAGAACAAAAAACATAGGAACCAGTCTTCACCTATGGAAATGATCTGTAATCAAAGCTTCCCTTTAACACCAGCAAACTCTGAGAGCATGTGTCTGCCTGTGGTAGAAAACACCTAACTAGCAGCTGAAGGTACATGATGTCTTAAAATTATTTCATCCTTTATTATGCTATAAATCTTCCATCTGTGTGGGCAGAGAGGAGATGCTGTAGTTTTCATGGCAATAGAAAAGTTGATCTTTGCTTTTAGATTGCTCATCCAGTACTCTAAGCATTTCTAATAAGACCACAGTGTCTTTTGCCAGCATGTCCTCAGTGTAGCTGTATAAAAGAGATAGTGATTCAACACCACCAGTAATGAAGAATGAGTTAGATAAGGCTAACATAAATGATGACTGGCAAAAATCCTACTAAAGCTGTCTTAGATCCTTTAGTTGCTTCAAGAGCACGAAAAGTGAAAGTGAAGCCACTCAGTCGTGTCCAGCTCTTTTCGAGCCCATGAACTGTAGCCTACGAGGCTCTTCCATCCATGGGATTTTCCAGGCAAGGGTACTGGAGTGGCTTGCCACTTCCTTCTCCAGGGGATCTCCCCAACCCAGAGATTGAACCCAGGTCTCCCACATTGCAGGCAGACACTTTACTGTCTGAGCTACCAAGGAAGCCCTTGACAGCATGGATTTAGGCATATAATGTTCAATCTTTTTTAAAATTAAATCAGAATATAGCACTGAAATCTCAGAGCTGGTCCTTGAACTTCATTTGTTGTTTTTTGTTTTTTTTTTCCCTCAGACATAGGTATTGAGCACCTTCTATGTTCCTCTGTTTATGGTGTAAGTTGCAGTAGTGAACAAGACATTGTTTCCATTCTCTAGAAAATTAAAGCCTGGTAGAGACAACGGGCAAGGAAATAGGTATTTATAAGATAGTGTGATGAACACTACAGGAGAGATATATACAGTTGTGATAGGAACCCTGAATCTCAAAGCAGGAAAAACTTGTAATAGGAAGTTCATCTCAGAAGTAGGGACAGGGAAAATCCAGATTTTGGTACAAGAGCTGAGAGCAAGAGACAACCTGATATGCTAAGGAAATGAAAGTAGTTTGCATGAAATTGAGTATTTGAAGATGGATGTCAATGAAAGAATGGAATTACATGAGCAAGGTAAGAATGAAGAATCCAATCGGGCAATAAAAAGATTTGTTGAATGTAACCTTGCAGCAAAGAGGTTAGCTATAATAGTTAAAAGAGTGAGCAAGTCTATCTATCAAAATTAGGGGATGAAAAGTAGAAAGACATAAAAAGCAAAGGTATATTTGGTATACATATCATATTCACACAGAAAAAAGAAAGGCTTGAAAAAAATTGCGACCCCATGGCCTGTAACCTACTCACATGACTACTTTAAAAAGGGTGTTCAGCATGTTTACCTGTGACTTGGGCTGAAGCATCCTGAGACTCTACTCTAGACAGCCAGAGATGTGTTACAGAACAAAACCTAATGCGGGTCTGCTTGCCTGCCTTGCAGCAAAGTTAGTCTACTGACATTGGGTTGTGTGAAGTACAGACAGTGTTTACTGCAGGGCTCCAAGCATGGGAGCTGGAGAAGGAAATGGCAAACTACTCCAATATTCTTGCCTGCAGAATCTCGTGGACAGAGGAACCTGTCCTCTATGGGCTACAGCCCACAGGGTCATAAAGAGTTAGACATGACTGAGTGATTAACATTTTCACTTTCACTTTCAAGAATGGAAGTGAGAGAAAGCCTCAGATCCACTCCAAATTGCTGTTTGAGTCAGGGTTTTTTTCTAAAAAAGGAAGAACAAAGATGATAGGATTGATTACCATCTGTGACATTTCTGTGATATGCCTTAATTGCAGTTTCTGGAGTCAGGATGACTCTCATTTACAATTCTCTGACCAGGTGATGAATAGCTCTGGGGTCTGTCCTGGAGAAATAACCTGAGTTTGTATGATAATACTGTTATATATATAATAGCAATTTTTCAGCTGGGTAATTGGTTTTGCAGCCCCAGAAATATTAGGAATGATTTTTAGATAAATTGTAAAAGTTTGTAATTCTTTTCCAAAACGGGTCTGAAATAAAGACGTTTTCCATGCTGTAATTTACAACTTCCTCTGTAAATAAATTCCTACTTCTTACCAAATGCATAAACAATTTGCTGATGAACTTTATAGGGATTCAGGTTTGTTCTACCAGTGACCAGTTCATTCGCAGGATACTATCGATTGTCAGTCAAGAAGCTTAATGAGACATTTTTTAAAAATCTAACGTACTGAAGTATGGATTCTTAAAAAATTAAGAACATTCATTAAAATATAAAAATGGATACTGTCAAATTTTTATTTAACTTATTAATGAAAAATCAATACGTTGTTAAAACTGGTTCAAAGGAGAATTTGAAACATAGACATACACACAGGCAATCAGGACTGCTAAAATGAATTTCCTAATAAATGAAGATTGATTAATAATTTAAAAAACAATGTTTGAGATGATCTTTCTAGAGTAGAAATGAGTTTGACCCTCAGGACCCTATGGAGTTGCTGGGTACAAAAGCCTTTCTGTGTCCCGTTTCTTGTTTGTAGGGAATATACTCCAGCCTCCATGACCTTCCCTGAGTTTCAAAGGGCAAATCTGAACTGTTGCTAATCAGAGCAGGGGACAATAGAAGATGAAATGGTTGGATGGCATCACCGATTCAATGGACATGAGTTTGAGCAAACTCCAGGGAAGTCTGACGTGCTGAAGTCTATGGGGTCACAAAGAGTCAGACACACCTTAGTGACTGAACAATCAGTCGCTTCAGCAGTAATCAGAGAAGGGAGGTGATGTGGAGACAAAGGAGGAGCAGTTTAGAAGCAATTAGGCAGCCTTTGGCAGGGTCCTTGTTATGCGGGTGATACACAAAATATTTTTGACCTCTTTGCAGAACTAAAACCCCCAACAAATGGAAGATGTTCTTCTTCATCTGGAGAAGACTACCTGAGACCAGATTAAGAAGTGCAGGCCCTGCACACACCCTAATCCTTATCAGCAGCCCAACCCTTGAAACATTATTATAAAATTCCTCATGTCCTTTCTGATGAGGACTACAGTTTTTGAGAGGCATGAGCCCACTGTGTTCCCGTTTGCCAAAAAAGCACTAAGGTCATTCTTTTCTTCTACACCCAAAACTCTGAGATTTGATTTGGCAGTGGTGCACAGAGGCCAAGTTTTTGGCATCAAGTTGTGTCTCTATAGCACATAATTTATTTGCAGTGCTATGAATGAGAATAATTTGAAAAGTGCAAGTTTTCTACAACCTAATTTTTTCCCTACAGATTTCGAAATTGTCGTAGAAGGACAATCAAAGTTGCACAGTCCTATAAAGTCAAATAACCTCTGAAGGGAATACTCAACACTCCCTTAAAAAGACAGTCATCTCTTACTCCCCTTTCTAAATCTTTTAAGTTTTTTCTTGACAAGTCTAACCTTGATTATGCAGCTCTTTTTTCTTCCTGCATAATGTCCCTACAGAAAATGAGTATTTTAATTGGTCTACCAGGACCCTATTCCTTTGCATCAAGACGATAATAAAACCTTCACACATTCACATAACTAAATTGCCTGAAACATTTTGTTTCACAGCATATTTAACAGTTCCAAATGTCTGAGATAATCTGACATAATAGCCTTGTCATCTAACACTGAAATATCTAACTGATATTTTTATCTTAATGTAAAGGGCATCAGTTCAGTTTAGCGCAGTCACTCAGTCATGTCTGATTCTTTGCAACTCCATGGACAGCAGCACACCAGGCCTCCCTGTCCATCATCAACTCCCGGAGTTTACTCAAACTCAGGTCCATTGAGTAGGTGATGCCATCCAGCCATCTCATCCTCTGTCATCCCCTTCTCCTCCCGCCTTCAATCTTTCCCAGCATCAGGGTCTTTTCAAATTAGTCAATTCTTCGTATCAGTAAAGGGCATAAAAGAATTAAGTTTGTTGAAAGAATATGCATTTTTAAAAGAATCTACATTTACAGGTTTGATTTATCATATTTATAAAATTAAAATGCTTAGAAAGACTTTTTAAAGCATTACTTCAAAGTTTATTTACACAACAATATGAATGTACTTAATGACACTGAACTAATTGTATACTTTAAAATAGTAAAAGTAGTAAGCTTTAAGTTATGCATATTTTATTATAATAAAAAAGCACATTTACTTGCTTTTTAAAGTGTCTGAGATCAAGATATTTAAAATTTTTAAATGCAGTTTGAAATACTTAAGTGAGTTAAAATAACTACATTTATATATGGAGTATTGTAAGGGATAATTTAATCAACTAATTTATGAATTAACTGATTAATTTTTTAAAAGCTGAAGGCACTAATTCCTGTTTTTAACATTATATTTATAAATAAAATCAAGAAGTTGTGGATTTTGAATAGAGGAATTATAAAATGAGGCAGGAAAACTAAAGAGAAACCAGATCACAATAATGAATTTAGAATGTATCTTGTAAGGAACAGGGAGCTACTAAAGTAAAGCAATAAGAGCAAATACAGGAGTAACATATTTGCACCTTAAAAAGGATCACTCTGATTTGTTCTGTGGAAGAAAGACTGGAGGGAGAGCTAGATTTCTGGGAAAAAAAAAAAATTAGAGGTTATTGCTATTATTCAGGTAAAACGATAACTATAACCAATTTATATTAAGTATCTATTTTTTGGTTTTTTTGG
Organism: Bos javanicus; assembly: GCF_032452875.1. Taxonomy (NCBI): domain Eukaryota; kingdom Metazoa; phylum Chordata; class Mammalia; order Artiodactyla; family Bovidae; genus Bos; species Bos javanicus. The sequence goes on from NC_083870.1 coordinate 42,127,967, forward strand.
CCATGTGTCATGAGCAATCCTAGTTCCCTGACCAGGTATTGAACCTGTGACCCTGCAGTGGAAGCATGGAGTTTTAACCACTGAACCTCTAAGGAAGGCCTATGAATGCCTGTTTATGTGTCAGGAGCTCTTTTAATCACTTCACCTGTGCTAACTCATTTAATTCCTTATATCATAAGGATATCTGTCATAAGAAAGATACGACTAGTACATTACATAGCAAAAGAATTAATCCTCCACTCAGTACCATAGTTCAAAATCATAAGGAAAAATCAAAACCAAAGAATACATGATTTAGCAAATGCCATAGCCCGACTAGAGAAATGAGAAGTGGAAAATCAGTTAATACTATTTAAAGATAGACTGAGGGCATATTCAAAATTTTAAGAGTTTATCTGAGGGGAAAAAAAAATCTATTTGAATCAGGTGGAACCAAACGAGAAATAGTTAGAAGCATACCACTGGCAGTAGCTTGAGGAAAGACTTTTATAGAAAGACAGCAGAAGCAAAATAAATAAATTATTGATTGGTTATAGCTTGAATCCTTAGTTGGCTGTTTGTGACTGATTGTCCTTAGGTTTAAATTTCATAACTTTGAGGCCCTTATACACCTAGATTTGGTTTGCTTACACAGGTTACCAGGGCATTAAAGCCACCTAAGGCTAATGGTCTTCTTGTTTAATTGATTTAACAATATCAAAAGGCAAACAAAGAATAATCAACTCCTTTTTTTGTTGTTTTTATTTTTAACAGGCAGATAATTGCTTTACAATGTTGTGTTGGTTTCTCTCATACAGCAGTGTGAATCAGCCATAAATGTATACATATCCCCTCCCTCCTGAACATCCCTTCCCCACCATCCCATCCTTCTAGGTCATCATAGACCACTGGGCTGAGCTCACTGTGCTATATAGCAGCTTCCTACTAGTTATTTACTTTACACATAGTCAACACTACTGTCTCAATTCGTCCTACCCTCTCCTTCCCCAGCTGTGTCCACAAGTCTGTTCTCTATGACAGTATCCCTATTCCGGCCCTGCAAATAGGGTCATTAGTACCATTTTTACAGAGTCCATGTATATGTGTTAATATATGATATTTTTTCCCTTTCTGACTTACTTCACTCTGCATAACTCCTTACTTCTTTTTTTTTTTTTCAGTTTTCTGGTTTTTTTTTTTTAATTTTATTTTTAAACTTTACAATATTGTATTAGTTTTGCCAAATATTGAAATGAATCTGCCACAGGTATACATTTGTTCCCAATCCTGAACCCTCCTCCCTCCTCCCTCCCCATACCATCCCTCTGGGTTGTCCCAGTGCACCAGCCCCAAGCATCCAGTATTGTGCATCGAACCTGGACTGGCAACTCATTTCATACATGATATTATACATGTTTCAGTGCCATTCTCCCAAATCTTCCCACCCTTTCCCTCTCCAACAGAGTCCATAAGACTGCTATAGAACAGTCTTATGAACTCCCTACTTCTTAAAATTCCATCTTCAAAAGAGAATGGGTCCAGTAAAGGAAAGATTGTATTCAATAGCAACTTATACTGATTTAAACAACCAATCATTAACTTGCAAAGAAATTAAGTTCCAAATGTACAAATAATTGATTTGGAAAGAAACAAATGAATTTTTTGTAATAAGGCATTTGAAGGAAGAGTTAGTTATTGATTTATTTGTTTGTGCATATAGTGGTAGTGGTGTTTTATCTCCCAATAAACCTTGTTTCATTAAATGACTAAACAAATGAGAGTAACTAGAAAAATGGGTAAGGTTTTACATATGTCATGAAACCTCACAGGTCACATATTCTCTCTCAATGACAGCTTCAAATGCTGGCAATAAACCAAGAGTAAATGACTTGTCTCTTGCAAAATGTAAGATTTTAAAGTCTCCATGTGTAAAACTCTCAGTTCCTTCAATGCTTCCTCTGATCTCAACAGCGGGATTCCAGGACTTCTCTGCTTCTAAGTACACCCATTGGCCAACCCACCCTCAACCTTGCCTTGCTTCATTTCAGTTCAGTTCAGACTCAGTCGTGTACAATTCTTTGTGAGCCCATGGACCACAGCATGCAGGCCTCCCTGTCCATCACCAACTCCCAGAGTTTACCCAAACTCATGTCCATTGAGTCAGTGATGCCATCCAACCATCTCATCCTCTGTCCTCTTCCCTTCTCCTCATGCTTACAATCTTTCCCTGCATCATGGTCTTTTCAAATGAGTCAGCTCTTCCCAACAGGTGGCCAAAATACTGGAGTTTCAGCTTCAACATCAGTTCTTCCAATGAACACTCAGGACTGATCTCCTTTAGGATGGACTAGTTGGATCTCCTTTCAGTCCAAGAGACTCTCAGAGTCTTCTCCAACACCACAGTTCAAAAGCATCAATTCTTTGGTGCTCAGCTTTCTTTAGAGTCCAACTCTCACACCCATACATGACTACTGGAAAAACCATAGCTTTGATGAGATGGACCTTTGTTGGCAAAGTAAAGTCTCTGCTTTTTGCTAAGCTGTCTAGGTTGGTCATAGTTTTTCTTTCAAGGAGCAAGCTGCAGTCACCATCTTCAGTGATTTTGGAACCCAAAAGTATAAAGTCAGCCACTGTTTCCACTGTTTCCCCATCTATTTCCCATGAAGTGATGGGACCAGATGCCATGATCTTAGTTTTCTGAATGCTGAGCTTTAAGCCAACTTTTTCACTCTCCTCTTTTACTTTCATCAACAGGCTCTTTAGTTGTTCTTCACTTTCTGCCATAAGTGTGGTGTCATCTGCGTTTTCGAGGTTATTGATATTTCTCCCAGCAATCTTGATTCCAGCTTGTGCTTCATCCAGCTCAGCATTTCGCATGATGTACTCTGCATAAAAGTTAAATAAGCAGGGTGACAATATACAGCTTTGACGTACTCCTTTTCCTATTTGAAACCAGTCTGTCATTCCATGTCCAGTTACAACTGTTGCTTCCTGACCTGAAAACAGATTTCTCAGGAGGCAGATCGGTAGTCTGATATTCCCATCTCTTTTAGAATTTTCCACGGTTTATTGTGATCTACACAGTCAAAGGCTTTGGCATAGTCAATGAAGCATAAATAGATATTTTTCTGGAACTCTCTTGCTTTTTCAATGATCCAGCACATGTTGGCAATTTGATATCTTGTTCCTCTGCCTTTTCTAAATCCAGCTTGAACATCTGGAATTTCACAGTTCACATATTGCTGAAGCCTGGCTTGGAGAATTTTGAGCACTATTTTACTAGTGTGTCAAATGAGTGCAATTGTGCGGTAGTTTGAGCATTCTTTGGTGCGGGGAGCCGGCGGGAGGCACTCCGCCCATGGCAAAGGTCATGAGGAAGGAGGCTCAACATACGCAAAGGTGGGATCGAGCCTCAGGAGCCCCCCTGGAAATTCTCGAGCATCTACCCCCATAACCAGAGCCTGCCAACTTTGTGCTCTCACCTACACCTCTGACTTTACGGGGGGCTGTCCCCCACCACCTCTTTCAGAGAAGGAATTAACTTAGAGCTCCAGTTAATAATAATTCCTGGGTGTGACAGGAGTGTTTTAACCTACAAACTCCTCTGAAGGTTCTCTAGCCTGCCTGACAGGCTTGTCCAGCCACATGTGATTGCTCACAGCCTCCCAACCTTGAGAGGCACGAGATGCTTTAAACCTTCTAAAAACAGGTTCTTTAGAGAAGTTAGAAAATTATTAGTATAAGTATACTGGGCTGATTAGAAATTGTATTGGTGAAGGGTTTTTCATTTGTTGAGCCAATGCTTACTGCTAAGTCTCCACATCCCCTGCCCTTATACACATTAATGAATATATAGAAGAAATAAGTATTAACCTTTGATATAAATCACATTAGACCTTAGGCTAAGTAAATTCTTTCCTTAACTAAAACCCACTACACCCTCACCCTATAGGAATGTAACTTTATTTGGGTGGTGTCTGTTTTAAGAATAATCACCCTTGGAGAAAAAAGTGTTCTGGTTGACTGACCGCTGTCACAAGGAGAGGGTCATAAATTGTCAGCAGGCCCCCTGGCCAGAAGATGATGTAACACCCCTAAGACCTCTATATACATTTGTATGAAGCACCTGACTTTAATAAAAGTCAGGACTGCTGTCCCCGCGTGACTTTTGTATAACATCTCAGTGTATAAAAACAGACTCTGGCAAATAAAGAATTGGGATCAGTTCCTCGAAATACTGGTCTCCCCATGTCGTTCTCTCTCTCAAACTCTGGCTGAGTCTCCATCTGGAGCACGGAGCCCACCATGCTTACTAATTATGCCTGGGCTTCTAAGATGCGACCGGGGAGGCCTCAGTGTCTCCTCTCCTTCAGGAGAATGGAAGGACGCCTGAGGCCTACGTAAGTGGTGCAAGCTTCTTGTCTTGAAGTTTTATTGGTTTCCCACGTAAACCAAGCTACTCAGCCTCTTTTCTCCACTGAATTTTCCTACTGAGCTATCCTCATTCTATTACTCTTTATATCTCTAATTAATATCTAATTGAATCTATTGTATCCTGATCCTCACCAAAGCCATCTCCCCTTCGAATACCCTGGATCAGCTGGGGCTGGACCCCGGCACTTTGGCATTGCCTTTCTTTGGGATTGGAGTGTAAACTGACCTTTTCCAGACCTGTGGCCACTGCTGAGTTTTCCAAATTTGCTGGCATATTGAGTGCAGCACTTTCACAACATCATCTTTCAGGATGTGAAAGAGCTCAACTGGAATTCCATCACCTCCACTAGCTTTGTTTGTAGTGATGCTTCCTAAGGCCCACTTGACTTCATGTTTCAGGATGTCTAGTTCTAGGTGAGTGATCACACCATTGTGATTATCTGGGTCATGAAGATCTTTTTGGTACAGTTCTGTGTATTCTTACCACCTCTTCTTAATATCTTCTGCTTCTGTTAGGTCCATACCATTTCTGTCCTTTATCGAGCCCATCTTTGCATGAAATGTTCCCTTGGTGTCTCTAATGTTCTTGAAGAGATCTCTAGTCTTTCCCATTCTGTTGTTTTCCTCCATTTCTTTGTACTGATCACTGAGGAAGGCTTTCTTATCTCTCTTTGCTATTCTTTGGAACTCTGCCTTCAAATGGGTATATCTTTCCTTTTCTCCACCAGAGGGGTACCAAAAGGCTTAATTTTTATGGGAGAGAGAGATGATACATCCTGGTGATGCCTTTTTTCCCCTAGTCGTAAGAAAATACATTGCCTGCCTTACATTTACAATGCAATTATTTGTCACAAGGTCCAGCAAGTAAGGACAGGTCGAGAATCACAAGATTGGAGGTACAAGAAATATAGCCAATATTCAGTTCGTAAATTACTCAGTTTCTCACAAATGATTAGTACCCAACAGTTAATGAGGACCCAATTAGCCTCCAAGGAGAATTCCTTGAAGGAGACATCACAGCACAAGCAGCAGTCTGGCAATAGGTCTCTTGCTAACCATGAGTGGGAAGAGCCCTCTGTGGGAACAGGGCCTCCTGCAACATCAGTTTGAAACAGCTCTCCACAGCATGGAGATGAGTCCTCCAGCTGAGTCACTCAGCTCAGTGGTCTCTTTTTAAGGAGTAGCAGTTATTCTAGGGAAGAGGGTCATGACTCTATCAGTTTCCCCTTCTGTTACAGCGACACACATTGCCCAGCAAATGTCTCATATAAAGTAACACTCTCATTTTATCACTCTGAGGTACTTTCAGTCTCTCAGTAGATGTTTTAAAACAACTGATATGGAAGTGATAGCTTACTGTGTCAGATTTGTGATCTCCAAAAAAGAAAAAGATTTAGCTTTGGGACCAGGCTTGATCTCCCAAGAGCTTTTGTGTAGCAGTTTTGTAAAAGTATGAAATGGGACAGAGAAAGCCTCTGACACAGACATCAGAAGGGGGATGGAGAGTGGCCCCCTTGCTAGTCTTTAGCAAGGGAATTATATACTTTTTAAATTAGTTTTTACAATAAATCAAAAGAATGTCTAAAGGTTGTAACAATTTTACCAGACACACTCCCACAATTTAAATTTTAGGATAATAGGATTCAATTCAGTTCAGTTCAGTCGCTCAGTCGTGTCCGACTCTTTGCAACCCCATGAATCGCAGCACGCCAACCTTCCTGTCTATCACCAACTCCCGGAGTTCACTCAGACTCACATCCATCGAGTCAGTGATGCCATCCAGCCATCTCATCCTCTGTCCTCCCCTTCTCCTCTTGCCCCCTATCCCTCCCAGCATCAGTCAACTCTTCGCATGAGGTGGCCAAAGTACTGGAGTTTCAGCTTTAGCATCATTCCTTCCAAAGAAATCCCAGGGCTGATCTCCTTCAGAATGGACTGGTTGGATCTTCTTGCAGTCCAAGGGACTCTCAAGAGTCTTCTCCAACACCACAGTTCAAAAGTATCAATTCTTCAGCGCTCAGCCTTCTTCACAGTCCAACTCTCACATCCATACATGACCACAGGAAAAACCATAGCCTTGACTAGACAAACCTTTGTTGGCAAAGTAATGTCTCTGCTTTTGAATATACTATCTAGGTTGGTCATAACTTTCCTTCCAAGGAGTAAGCGACTTTTAATTTCATGGCTGCAGTCACCATCTGCAGTGATTTTGGAGCCCAGAAAAATAAAGTCTGCCACTGTTTCCACTGTTTCCCCATTTATTTCCCATGAAGTGGTGGGACCGGATGCCATGATCTTCGTTTTCTGAATGTTGAGCTTTAAGCCAACTTTTTACTCTCCACTTTCACTTTCCTCAAGAGGCTTTTGAGTTCCTCTTCCCTTTCTGCCATAAGGGTGGTGTCATCTGCATCTCTGAGGTTATTGATATTTCTCCCAGCAATCTTGATTCCAGCTTGTGTTTCTTCCAGTCCAGCGTTTCTCATGACGTACTCTGCATATAAGTTAAATAAACAGGGTGACAATATACAGCCTTGTCGTACTCCTTTTCCTATTTGGAACCAGTCTGTTGTTCCATGTCTAGTTCTAACTGTTGCTTCCTGACCTGCATACAGATTTCTCAAGAGGCAGATCAGGTGGTCTGGTATTCCCATCTCTTTCAGAATTTTCCACAGTTTGTTGTGATCCACACAGTCAAAGGCTTTGGCATAATCAATAAAGCAGAAATAGATATTTTTCTGGAACTCCCTTGCTTTTTGATGATCCAGCAGATGTTGGCAATTTGATCTGTGGTTCCTCTGCCTTTTCTAAAACCAGCTTGAACATCAAGAAATTCATGGTTCACATATTGCTGAAGCCTGGCTTGGAGAATTTTGAGCATTACTTTACTAGCGTGTGAGATGAGTGCAATTGTGAGGTAGTTTGAGCATTCTTTGGCATTGCCTTTCTTTGGGATTGGAATGAAAACTGACCTTTTCCAGTCCTGTGGCCATTGCTGAGTTTTCCAAATTTGCTGGCATATCGAGTGCAGCACTTTCACAGCATCATCTTTCAGGATTTGGAATAGCTCAACTGGAATTCCATCACCTCCACTAGCTTTGTTCATAGTGATGCTTTCTAAGGTCCACTTGACTTCACATTCCAGGATATCTGGCTCTAGGTCAGTGATCACACCATCGTGATTATCTGGGTCGTGAAGATCTTTTTGTACAGTTCTTCTGTGTTTTCTTGCCATCTCTTCTTAATATCTTCTGCTTCTGTTAGGTCCATACCATTTCTGTCCTTTATCGAGCTCATCTTTGCATGAAATGTTCCTTTGGTATCTCTGATTTTCTTGAAGAGATCCCTAGTCTTTCCCATTCTGTTGGTTTCCTCTATTTCTTTGCATTAATTGCTGAGGAAGGCTTTCTTATCTCTTCTTGCTATTCTTTGAAACTCTGCATTCAGATGTTTATATCTTTCCTTTTCTCCTTTGCTTTTTGCTTCTCTTCTTTTCATAGCTATTTGTAAGGCCTCCCTAGACAGCCATTTTGCTTTTTTGCATTTCTTTTCTATGGGGATGGTCTTGATCCCTGTCTCCTGTACAATGTCACGAACCTCCGTCCATAGTTCATCAGGCACTCTATCTATCAGATCTAGGCCCTTAAATCTATTTCTCACTTCCACTGTATAATCATAAGGGATTTGATTTAGGTCATACCTGAATGGTCTAGTGGTTTTCCCTGCTTTCTTCAATTTAAGTCTGAATTTGGCAATAAGGAGTTCATGGTCTGAGCCACAGTCAGCTCCTGGTCTTGTTTTTGCTGACTGTATAGAGCTTCTCCATCTTTGGCTGCAAAGAAAATAATCAATCTGATTTCAGTGTTGACCATCTGGTGATGTCCATGTGTAGAGTCTTCTCTTGTGTTGTTGGAAGAGGGTGTCTGCTATGACCAGTGCATTTCTTGGCAAAACTCTATCAGTCTTTGCCCTGCTTCATTCTGTATCCCAAGGCCAAATTTGCCTGTTACTCCAGGTGTTTCTTGACTTCATACTTTTGCATTCCAGTCCCCTATAATGAAAAGGACATCTTTTTTGGGTGTTAGTTCTAAAAGGTCTTGTTGGTCTTCATAGAACTGTTCAACTTCAGCTCTTTCAGCGTTACTGGTTGGGGCATAGATTTGGATTACTGTGATATTGAATGGTTTGCCTTGGAAATGAACAGAGATCATTCTGTCGTTTTTGAGATTGCATCCAAGTACTGCATTTTGAACTCTTTTGTTGATCATGATGGCCACTCCATTTCTTCTGAGGGATTGCTGCCCGCAGTAGTAGATATAATGGTCATCTGAGTTAAATTCACCCATTCCAGTCCATTTCAGTTCACTGATTCCTAGAATGTCGACATTCACTCTTGCCTTCTCTTGTTTGACCACTTCCAGTTTGCCTTGATTCATGGACCTGAAATTCCAGGTTCCTATGCAATATTGCTCTTTACAACATCAGACCTTGCTTCTATCACCAATCACATCCAGAACTGGGTATTGTTTTTGTTTTGGCTCCATCCCTTCATTCTTTCTGGAGTTATTTCTCCACTGATCTCCAGTAGCATATTGGGCACCTACTGACCTGGGGAGTTCCTCTTTCAGTATCCTATCATTTTGCCTTTTCATACTTTCGTGGGGTTCTCAATGCAAGAATACTGAAGTGTTTTGCCATTCCCTTCTCCAGTGGACTGCATTCTGTCAAATGTCTCCACCATGACCCGCCCGTCTTGGTTTGCCCCATGGCCATGGCTTAGTTCCATTGAGTTAGACAAGGCTGTGGTCCTAGTGCGATTAGATTGACTAGTTTTCTGTGAGTATGGTTTTAGTGTGTTTGCCCTCTGATGCCCTCTTGCAACACCCATCTTACTTGGGTTTCTCTTACCTTAGGCATGGGGTATCTCTTCATGGCTGCTCCAGCAAAGCACAGTCATTGCTCCTTATCTTGGACAAGGGGTATCTCCTCACTCAATGAAACTAAGCCATGCCCATGGGGCCACCCAAGATGGACAGGTCATGGTGGAAAGGTGTGACAGAATGCGGTCCACTGGAGAAGGGAATGGCAAACCACTTCAGTATTCTTGCATTGAGAACCCCATAAACAGTATGAAAACGCAAAATGATAGGATACTGAAAGAGAAATTCCCTAGGTCAGTAGGTGCCCAATATGCTACTGGAGATCAGTGGAGAAATAACTCCAGAAAGAATGAAGGGATGGAGCCAAAGCAAAAACAATACCCAGTTCTGGATGTGACTGGTGATAGAAGCAAGGTCTGATGCTGTAAAGAGCAATATTGCATAGGAACCTGGAATTTCAGGTCCACGAATCAAGGCAAATTGGAAGTGGTTAAACAAGAGATGGTAAGAGTGAACGTCAACATTCTAGGAATCAGCAAACTGAAATGGACTGGAATGGGTGAATTTAACTCAGATGACCATTATATCTACTACTGCGGGCAGCAATCCCTCAGAAGAAATGGATTAGCCATCATGGTCAACAAAAGAGTTCAAAATGCAGTACTTGGATGCAGTCTCAAAAATGACAAAATGATCTCTGTTCATTTCCAAGGCAAACCATTCAATATCACAGTAATCCAAATCTATGCCCCAACCAGTAACGCTGAAAGAGCTGAAGTTGAACGGTTCTATGAAGACCAACAAGACCTTTTAGAACTAACACCCAAAAAAGATGTCCTTTTCATTATAGGGGACTGGAATGCAAAAGTATGAAGTCGAGAAACACCTGGAGTAACAGACAAATTTGGCCTTGGAATACGGAATGAAGCAGGGCAAAGACTGATAGAGTTTTGCCATGAAAATGCACTGGTCATAGCAAACACCCTCTTCCAACAACACAAGAGAAGACTCTACACGTGGACATCACCAGATGGTCAACACCAAAATCAGGTTGATTATATTCTTTGCAGCCAAAAATTGAGAAGCTCTATACAGTCAACAAAAACAAGACCAGGAGCTGACTGTGGCTCAGACCATGAACTCCTTATTGCCAAATTCAGACTTAAATTGAAGAAAGTAGGGAAAACCACTAGACCATTCAGGTATGACCTAAATCAAATCCCTTATGATTATACAGTGGAAGTGAGAAATAGATTTAAGGGCCTAGATCTGATAGATAGAGTGCCTGATGAACTATGGACGGAGGTTCATGACATTGTACAGGAGGCAGGGGTCAAGACCATCCCCATGGAAAAGAAATGCAAAAAAGCAAAATGGCTGTCTGAGGAGGCCTTACAAATAGCTGTGAAAAGAAAAGAAGCGAAAAGCAAAGGAGAAAAGGAAGGATATAAACATCTGAATACAGAGTTCCAAAGAATAGCAAGAAGAGATAAGAAAGCCTTCCTCAGCGATCAATGCAAAGAAATAGAGGAAAACAACAGAATGGGGAAGACTAGAGATCTCTTCAAGAAAATTAGATACCAAGGGAACATTTTTGCAAAGATGGGCTCGATAAAGGACAGAAATGGTATGGACCTAACAGAAACAGAAGATATTAAGAAGAGGTGACAAGAATACACAGGAGAACTGTACAAAAAAGAGCTTCATGACCCAGATAATCACGATGGTGCGATCACTCACCTAAAGCCAGACATCCTGGAATGTGAAGTCAAGTGGGCCTTAGAAAGCATCATTACGAACAAAGCTAGTGGAGGTGATGGAATTCCAGTTGAGCTCTTTCACATCCTGAAAGATGATGCTGTGAAAGTGCTGCACTCAATATGCCAGCAAATTTGGAAAACTCAGCAATGGCCACAGGACTGGAAAAGGTCAGTTTTCATTCCAATCCCAAAGAAAGGCAATGCCAAAGAATGCTCAAACTGCTGCACAATAGCATTCATCTCACACGCTAGTAAAGTAATGCTCAAAATTCTCCAAGCCAGGTTTCAGCAATACGTAAACTGTGAACTTCCAGTTGTTCAAGCTGGTTTTAGAAAAGGCAGCAGAACCAGAGACCAAATTTCCAACATTTGCTGGATCATGGAAAATCAAGAGAGTTCCAGAAAAACATCTATTTCTGCTTTATTGACTATGCCAAAGCCTTTGACTGTGTGGACCACAATAATAGGATTAGAATTTAATAGAAGAAGGATCCTACCAGACCCACTTCCATAATATACATTCTAAGATATCAGGATTAGCTGAAGGTTTTCAGGAAGTAGAAACTGTCCTCAAGCAGGAAACATAGTTGTTATATAACCTCTAGTTCAGTTCAGTTCAATTCAGTTGCTCAGTCTTGTCCAACTCTTTGAGACTCCATGGACTGCAGCACATCAGGCTTCCCTGTCCATCAGCAACTCCTGGGGTTTACTCAAACTCATGTCCATTGAGTTGGTGATGCCATCCAATGTCTCATTCTCTGTCAACTGCTCCTCCCATCTTCAATCTTTCCCAGCATCAGGGTCTTTTCCAAGGAGTCATCTCTTCGCATCAGGTGGCCAAAGTATTGGAGTTTCAGCTCCAACATCAGTCCTTCCAATGAATATTCAGGATTGATCTCCTTTAGGATGAACTAGTTGTATCTCCTTGCAGTCCAAGGGACTCTCAAGAGTCTTCACCAACACCACCACTCAGCGCTCAGCTTTCTTTATAGTCCAACTCTCACATCCATACATGACTACTGGAAAAACCATAGCTTTAACTATATGGACCTTTGTTGGTCCAACGTCTCTGCTTTTTAATATGCTGTCTAGGTTGGTCATAACTTTCTCTTCCAAGGAGCAAGCGTTTTTTAATTTCAAGGCTGTGGTCACCATCTGCAATGATTTTGGAGTCCCCAAAAAACAAAGTCTGTCACTGTTTCCATTGCTTCCCCATCTATTTGCCATGAAGTGATGGGATCAGATGCCATGATCTTCATTTTCTGAATGTTGAATTTTAAGCCAATTTTTTCACTCTCCTCTTTCACTCTCCTCTAATCCGTACTACAGAGTTTAAACTGATTTGTTTGTTGTTTAACCATCAGTTCCAGGATTAATGCGGAAAAAAAACTGTTTTATATGACTAAGACTAAGGAATGTAGAGGGAAAAAAATGTTTGTCCTTTAAGGTTTTGGTGAAGGGGGAGTTCTCAATTTACATGAAGTACTCAATTTACAAAAGGATTTTGTTGGTCATGAGGATCTGATGTCACCATGAAGGGATTTAGTGCTAGATATGAGGAGATGCAAGGATTGAGATCACAAAATGTGTTCCTAAAAACATCCAACTATCTATAGACCTATCCCACCAGATTCACTGGAGCACAGAGTGCCTCACTCCACCCTGAATTCCCTCAGGGATTGTTGAAGGTCAACAGCTATAGCAGCATGGGGTTCAATCTCTGTAGAGGCAGACAGCAAATGCCTTTGTTATTCAGTCATTGTCAGAGCTTTTGGTAAGTGCCAATTTGTAGTTGACATGTTTCACACAAGATGAGTAGAAATCAGAACTCAAAATAGATCACATTCTAACAGCAATGGGGCAAGAAAAAGGGAAATATCTCTAAGCCAGCCTGAATCATACCTTGAAGAACACATGACTGGCTTGAAGAACACACAACTACTTCTGAGTATTCTAAAGGAATGCCATTCTAAAGTTCCACCAGGTTTTCCCTTTAACAGTCTTCAAATTAGGCAGAAAGCTTTAAATGTGCAAGCCAAAAGCAATACCTGCTGTCTCAACACCACTTGAACACTCTGCTTCACAGACTGGTTCATACACTTCAAACCATCCCAATAACCATCTATTATTATGTGGTATTTTAACCCATCCATTCAGAGTCGTATCAATTGACTAGAATTTTCATCCTCTCCTCTTAATTGAGACTCCCTAAAATATTCTCATCAGAAATTCCTAGAAACAAATTCCAAAATTTTTATATATCCTTAGCATTTTAGAAATCCACATTTTAGCTTGTTACCTTTAAGAACAAACATGCTTCTTTAGGAAAAAGAGATCATGAATGTGACTTTAAAATGTGGTCATAATGCTGGTTTAAATGTTTTATTCTTAGGTAACTTCACTTACATTATTATTGCACACTGTCTGACATTAAATAGTAAAACAACTGGGCTCTACAACAAGGTGTTGAAATACTTCAACCAACTAAAAATGAAGCAATGGCCATTGTAGTAGCCCAATTGCTTTAAATGTACTGCAAGAAATGAAAGTCTAGTATCAGTGGAAAATAGTACCATGAAGTGGAATCAGCACAATTTTTTTCTGACAGACTTGAGTTCAAACCAAGTTTTTCCACTAATCAGTATTGTGACTTTAAGAAGTTAATGTAAGGAAGGGGAAATTTTTCCTTTTCTCTTCCCTTTCTTCTTGTTCTTTTGACTGGTCTAATTAATTCATGTAAGATAGATTAACAGGAGAAAATCAAATTCAATTTCATATGTGCAGGAATCCCATGTACATGAGAGGTTCAGAGACAGAAAGGTAAAATGGGGTGTTTATATAGTCTTGAGCTAAGAAATGGGATGGGAAGCTGGGGCTTCTAAGGACAGAAGGGTCATTCACAGGATGATAAGAAGAAGGACATATGTTTGGTTATTATATGTTTGCCCTACCATACAGATGGGGCCAATTAGATAAAATTTAATCTCTGACAATAACTCTTTTCATGAGGAACCCCTCCAGTGTAAATTCTTCTAGGTAGTTAACGGAAAGCTAGTAGTTTCCCTTGAATCCATAGGGTCTCCATTGCCTTTAGCTCAAAATAATCTTCATGCCTGAGGGGAAATTTGTTCAAGATGGTCGAGTAGAAGGATGTGCACTCATCTCCACCTGTAGGAGCACCAAAATCACAACTAGTTGTTGAACAACCATTGATAGCAGGACATTGGAACCCACCAAAAAGAGATACCCTACATCAAAAGACAAAGGAGAAGCCACAGTGAGATAGTAGGAGGGGAGAAATAATGATAAAACCAAATCCCATACCCACCGGATAGGCAAGCCACAAACTTGAGAAAAATAATACCAAAGAAGTTCTCCCATTGTTGTGAAGGTTCTGAGCCATACATCAGTTTTTCCAGACTAGGGATCTGACAAAGGGACTAAGAATCCCCAAGGAATCTGGTTTTGAAGGCCACAGGGATTTGATTGAAGGACTTCTAGGACTGGGAGAAACAGAGACTCCACTCTTGGAGGGCAAAAACAATATCTTTCATGCACCAGGACACAAAGGAAAGGAACAGTGACCCCACAGGGGATTGAACCAGACCTACCTGCTAGTGTTGAAGGGTCTCTTGGTGAGGTGCGGGTTAGCAGTGGCTTCCTGTGAGGACAGGGTCACTGACAGCAGCAGTTCTGGGAGATACCCCTTGGCATAAGCCCTCAAACAACCAACAGGGAGGGAGCACAACCCCAGCCATCAACAGACAATCAGATTAAAGTTTTACTGAGCATGACTCTGCCCACTAGAGCAAGACCTAGTTTTTCCCATGCCAGTCCCTCCCATTAAGAAGCTTATACAAGCCTCTTAGCCTTCTCCATCAGAGGGCAAACAGAAGAAGCAAGAAGAACTATAATCCTGTAGCCCACCAGAATGAAAATCACATTACAGAAAGTTAATCAAAATGAAAATGCAGAGGGTTATGTCCCAGATAAAGGGACAAGATAAAACCCCAGAAAAACAACTAAATGTAGTGGAGATAGGCAGCCTTCCAGAAAAAGAATTCAGAATAATGATAGTGAAAATGATCCAGGATCTTGGGAAAAGAATGAAGAAGATGCAAGAAATGTTTACCAAAGACCTAGAGAACTACAGAAAAAAAAAAAAAAAATTAGAGGTGAACAGCACACTAGAAAGACTCAATAGCAGAATAACTGAGGCAAAAGAACAGATAAGTAACCTGGAAGGCAAAATGGTGGAAATCACTGCCACAAAACAAATTATAGAAAAAATAATGAAAAAATAGTCTAAGAGACCTCTGGGATAACATTAAACACTCCAACCTTCCATTATAGGGGTCCCAGAAAGAGGAGAGAGACAGAAAGAAAGGACTTGAGAAATTATTCAAAGAGGTAATAGTTGAAAACTTCCCTAATATGGGAAAGAAAATAGTCAACCAAGTTCAGGAGGTGCAGAGAGTCCCAGGAACTCAATGAGGAACACACTGAGATATACAGTAATCAAGCCAACACAAATTAAACAAATAAAATATTAAAAACAACAAGGGAAAATGATAAATAACATACAAAGTTGTTATTTGATGAGCCAGAATTGGTAATTCATTTCTGATGAATAGAGTATAGTAGATGTGACATTTTATGACTCTGAAATTGCAGTTACCACAGTTTGGTTGACACCAGTACCCCAACACCATGGTTCAAATTTTAGGTACCACAGTAGATTAACTGTGAGTAAATGCTTAAAGAATGAACTTGCTACAAACTGTACTGCTAGCTCCACAGTCCACCAATCATCACGTCAATTCAAGATATCATGCTCAGTGACCAGTGATGTCACTTCTTGCAGAGGCTGTCAATGACTGATCACAAACAGTCTAATTAAGGAGCTAATTCATGCACAGACAGCAAAGCATGTGGTTGTGTTGCCTCCGTGTCTCTCAGTGATAAACTCACATGACAGTTCACAAAAATGGATCATCCGATGATGCAAGTACAGTAAAAAAATGAAAACTGGAAACACTAAAAGTGAAATTTAAATCCATTTAAATCCAACATAAGAAAAAAAAAGATAAAAAAAAATAATCCAACATAAGATATGTCATTAAAAAAAAAAAGATAAACAAATAAAATATTAAAAACAACAAGGGAAAATGATAAATAACATACAAAGTTATCAGTTGATTTCTCAACACAAACTCTACAAGCCAGCAGGGAATAGCACGATGTATTTAAAGTGATGAAAATGAAGACCCTACAACCAAGAATACTCTACCCAGCAAGTCTCTCATTCAGATCTGACAGAGAAATCAAAATCTTTCCAGACAAGCATAAGTTTAGAGAATTCTTCGCTACCAAACCAGCCTTATAAAAATGCTGAAAGAACTTCTCTGGGCAACAAACACAAGAGAAGAGAAAAATACCTACATTAAAAAAAACGTGAAATATATAAGAAAATGGTAACAGGATCACACATATCAATAACTATCTTAAATGTAAATGACTTAAATGTGTCAATCAAAAGACATAGACTGGCTGGGTGAATGAAAACATGTGCATATATGCACTTCTACTTACCACATCACTCTACTTAACCTCCCAAATTGCATGTCAATATTTTATATTGAATGCAAGGAGATCCAACCAGTCCATTCTAAAGGAGATCAGTCCTGGGTGTTCTCTGGAAGGAATGATGCTAAAGCTGAAACTCCAGTTCTTTGGTCACCTCATGCGAAGAGTTGACTCATTGGAAAAGACTCTGATGCTGGGAGAGATTGGGGGCGGGAGGAGAATAGGACGACAGAGGATGAGATGGCTGGATGGCATCAATGACTCGATGGACATGAGTCTGAGTGAACTCTGGGAGTTGGTGATGGACAGGGAGGCCTGGCGTGCTGCAATTCATGGGGTCACTAAGAGTCAGACCCGACTGAGTGACTGAACTGAACTGAACTGAACTAATTTTATATTGTTAGGTTAATCATGTTTCCATGAGGGCTTGCAATTGTAATTATCTTTTATTTTTTGTATGGCTATTGATTGTGAAAACTGATAAACATCTTTTATTGTTGTGATTTTGTAACTGGTAGTCATTTTAACACCATTGCATCATGACTGGCCAACAGAAAATAATAGAATTCTATATCACCAAAACTAACATTTAATAGAAAAACCTCTAATCACTTCTTAAGATCCAGATACACATTAAAGTTATCTTTGAATTTTTAAAAATAAAAATGCCCCAGTATTGTTTTTTTCTCTAAAGCTCCAGATGTGATTCTAATAAACAGCCATGTTTAAAAAGAACTGGACTACATAATGACCTTTTACTTTTATCTAATTTAACATTTTCTCTTTCACTCAGTACATTCATTTCATTTAGTTTATTTTTGCAAACTCTCCATCTCATTTTTTATTGTTCTTTCTTAAGTCTCTATAGAGTATAGTAGAATAGCTTTTGTATATGTATAAACATTATAACATTTTGGTCCGGTTTGACTAAATATGAATAGAATGCTAGGTTTCTAATCTATATTCACTCAAAATGTTGATAGAGTTCCATTTATTCTGGCATCTACTATTACTGTTAAAAGTCTAGAAAGTTTATTATCTTATTTTTATAGTGATTTCTAAAATATTGAATGAAGCTTGAAATTCATGGGGTCACAAAGAGTGACCTTGAAATTCAAGCTTCAATTCTGAGCATATAAAGAAATACTATGTTGTTAAAAAAAAAAAAAAAGACACGTTAACATGTGATACAGTATTATTAACTAAAGTACAGATTTTGTTCAAATTTCACAAAATTTTCTGATGGTCTCCATTATTTGTTTTCATATATTCAAGATTCCACATTGTATTTAGTTGCACTTAAGAAGCTTCAGTTGCATGCAACAAATTCTAATAAATTCTCTTTTAATTTTTATTCTGTTACAAATATTTTCTTATTTCTCTTTTTATGTCTTCTTACAAACACCCATCATTTAAAAGTGAACTTTTAATTTCCAAATATATGGGTTTTTTTAAGTATCTTTGATATTAATTTCTTATTTTTATATTAATTTCTCATTTAAATGCTTTCATCTCTGCAATCACCCTGTATGTTTTTTCAGTTTTTCAACCTTAGTGAGGCTTTCAGTGGCTAAGTCAAAGATCTCTCTCGGTGAGTGTCACATTGTACTTGAAAATATGTGGCTTATTTTTGAGTATCTTTTGAAATTGATTTCTAATATAATTCCACAATGATGAGAACAGACCCTATGATTTCCATACCTCTAGACATGAAATTTTTGCACCTTGTTTTATGTCCCTGGATATAGTCCTATGTTTCCTGGTTTATAGTCCATGGGAACTTGAATAGAATTTGTATACTGATGCTGTGTGAAAACTGTGTGAAAACTGTATATTTTAATTATGTTGAATTGGCTCAAATGGCTTTTCAGGTCTACTATATTCTTCTACTTTTCTGTATATTCATTCTGATGGTTTTTGAGAGTGTGATTTTGAAACTCTAACCAAAAATCTTAATTTACCTACTTAAAAAATAATTGTAATACGTACTAGAACTATATGTAATTTTGTTCTGTATTTTCCAAGTCTCCTATAAATGTGTTATCATACTTTCACATTTGAAAAATAAAAAAGAAGAAAAAACAAACAAAAAAATAATCTTCATGCCCAAGTGGAACATCTTGGGGAGGTCTGTTCTGAACCCTTCTATTAACTTAAATATCTCTGTCTTAGTTTTTTCATTAGCAAAATAAGCAGTATGAAAATTGTCCTTTAATCATTATGAATTTTATTTTAAAACATATAAAATGCCTGACTTGTGATTGGCATTATTATTACCTTCAGCATCAGCATTCTCAAGCAACTGCTCTCTTGAAAATGCATTTAAAAAAATCACATAAGCCAAGCAGAAAACTTATTTGAAAAACAATGAAAATTTTCTCCCATGAAACTCCTAGAAGAGAACACAGGCAAAACATTCTCTGACATAAATCATAACAATGTTTTCTTAGGTCAGTCTCCCAAGGCAATAGAAATAAAACCAGAAGTCAACAACTGAAACCTAATCAAACTTATAAGAATTTGCATAGAAAAGGAAAACATAAACAGAATGAAAAAACAACCTATGGACTGGGAGATAATTTTTGCAAACAATGAGACCAACAAAGTCTTAATTTCCAAAATTTATAAAAGCTCATACAACTCAATAACAAAAAAGAAACAAACAACTCAATCAAAAAATGGCCAGAAGACCTAAATAGACATCTCTTTAAAGAAGACATACAGATGGTCCACAGGCACATGAAAAGATACTCAACATTGCTAATTATTAGAGAAATGCAAATCAAAACTACAATGAAATATCACCTCACACCAGTCAGAATGGCCATCATTAAAAACTTTACAAATTATAAACACTAGGGAGGGTGTGGAGAAAAGGGAACCCTCCTATATTGTTAGTGGGAATATAAATTGGTGCAGCCACTATGGAAAACAGTATAGAGGTTCCTTACAAAAGTAAAAATAGGGTTACCATTGATTCAGCAATCCTACTTCTGAGCATACATCCACAGAATAGTTCAAAAAGATATATGAACCTCAATGTCCATAGCAGCACTGTTTACAATGGCCAAGACATGGAAGCAACTTAAATGTCCATTGACAGATGAACGGATAAGGAAGATGTGATAAATATATATATTTATATGGAATATAAATAGAATGGAATGGAATACTACCCAGCCATAAAAAGAAGGAAATAATGTCATTTGCAGCATCATGGATGGACCTAGAGAATCTCATACTAACTGAAGTTAAGTCAAAAAGAGAAAGACAAATATATGATTACTTACATGTGAAATCTAAAATACAATATAAATGAACTTATTTATAAAACAGAAGCAGACGCATAGACATAGAAACTCTATTCAATATTCTTTGATAACCTATGAGAGAAAAGACTCTGAGAAAGAATGAATATATGTATAACTGAATCACTTTGCTGTACAGCTGAAACTAACAAAACATTGTAAATCAGCTATACATCAATAAGATTTTTTAAAAAGACAAACTGTATTTTCAGTGTCTAGTGATAAAAACATAATTAAATAATATCCATGACTTTGCAAAACACAGACTTTTCCCAAGCATCTATTGAAGCTAACAAATGATCCTAAAGATTCACGAAATATCCTATACATCACTTAAAAATGATCATGAAAATTTCAGTACATTGCCTTCAAGTCTTCAGTGACTAATGGCATATCTACAACGATAATCTCATGCTCACTAAAACATTTTCATGCTGTTTTCTCTCTTTGAGACATTTGTGCTTACTCCATCATAGAGCATAACTCAGTGTCATACATAATAAGTATTTCATAATTACCTTACAGAAAATAGACACAGTGAACACAAATGAAATTCTTTAATCAAACAATGGAAGATTTCACTTTAAAAGATGTAGTACTGTTGAAACATCCATATTAAACATGCACTTTGATTTGAAGAGGATTAAAGCCTATGAGTCAAATAATTATAGGTTTCGTGTTTTGCATATTTATTTCCAAGTCTATTTACCTTCTTTTGTCTGCAAAAAGTTTGGACTCATTTGACCACATAAAGACCCCTGAATTTCTCATATCTGTTGTCTTCTAATATGAAAAATTAGTATTTAATCACTTAAATCATAATGCCATAAATTAGCTGCTGTAAAAACTTTCAATGACTTTACATATGTGACAACCTTAATGACTTGTAAAAGTTTAAATTAGTGTTCCTCATTTTGGTTTAGGAAAAAACCAGAAGGTGTCCCATGATAAATTGCCCAGGAATGTGCACCAGAACCAACAGGGAATCCGCAAATTAACTGCTTTATCAGCAGAAGTGACAGCTCTAGAGCATCTGTGTAGAAGACTGCATCGAGGTGCTGTGATTTTCCTCCACGATGCTACTAAAGCAACTTATCCCTGATGATCACATGAAAAGTCCCATACTTGATTCCTCATAGTTTACAAAGGGACTACAAATGACATATGTTACCAGCACATTGGTACCATTTTCCTATTCAAGACTTCATAAAGATCCAACAATGAGGCTCTCAACCAAAAGAAATTAGAATTTTCTTTCAACAAATAGACGTTTCCTTCCCATAGGCAAACAAAAGCTGATGTGGTGGTCTCATTATCACCTGGAACTTGGACTGCTTTCAGTTCTACAACATGTTTACTTATCCTTGGTCCACATGGTGTTCTAACCATCATGTCTGAGTTCTAAAGAATAGACAGAAAGTAGAGAGAAGAGGTTCAGTTCACTTCAATCGCTCAGTTGTGTCCAACTCTTTGGGATCCCATGGACTGCATCATGCCAGGCCTCCCTGTCCATCCCCAACTCCTGGAGTTCACTCAGACTCACATCCATCGAGTCAGTGATGCCATCCAGCCATCTCATCCTCTGTCGTCCCCTTCTCCTCCTGCCCCCAATCCCTCCCAGCACTAGAGTCTTTTCCAATGAGTCAACTCTTTGCATGAGGTGGCCAAAGTACTGGAGTTTCAGTTTCAGCATCATTCCTTCCAAAGAAATCCCAGGGCTGAGCTCCTTCAGAATGGACTGGTTGGATCTCCTTCCAGTCCAAGGGACTCTCAAGAGTCTTCTCCAACACCACAGTTCAAAAGTATCAATTTTTCAGCGCTCAGCCTTCTTCACAGTCCAACTCTCACATCCATACATGACCACAGGAAAAACCATAGCCTTAACTAGACGAACCTTTGTTGGCAAAGTAATGTCTCTGCTTTTGAATATACTATCTAGGTTGGTCATAACTTTCCTTCCAAGGAGTAAGCGTCTTTTAATTTCATGGTTGCAGTCACCATCTGTAGTGATTTTGGAGCCCAGAAAAATAAACTCTGACACTGTTTCCACTGTTTCCCCATCTATTTCCCATGAAGTGGTGGGACCGGATGCCATGATCTTCGTTTTCTGAATGTTGAGCTTTATGCCAACTTTTTCACTCTCCACTTTCACTTTCATCAAGAGGCTTTTGAGTTCCTATTCACTTTCTGCCATAAGGGTGGTGTCATCTGCATATCTGAGGTTATTGATATTTCTCCCAGCAATCTTGATTCCAGCTTGTGTTTCTTCCAGTCCAGTGTTTCTCATGTTGTACTCTGCATATAAGTTAAATAAACAGGGTGACAATATACAACCTTGATGAACTCTTTTTCCTATTTGGAACCAGTCTGTTGTTCCATGTCCAGTTCTAACTGTTGCTTCCTGACCTGCATACAGATTTCTCAAGAGGCAGATCAGGTGGTCTGGTATTCCCATCTCTTTCAGAATTTTCCACAGTTTATTGTGATTCACACAGTCAAAGGCTTTGGCATAGTCAATAAAGCAGAAATAGATGTTTTTCTGGAACTCTCTTGCTTTTTCCATGATCCAGCAGATGTTGGAAATTTGATCTGTGGTTCCTCTGCCTTTTCTAAAACCAGCTTGAACATCAGGAAATTCATGGTTCACATATTGCTGAAGCCTGGCTTGGAGAATTTTGAGCATTACTTTACTAGCATGTGAGATGAGTGCAATTGTGCAGTAGTTTGACCATTCTTTGGCATTGCCTTTCTTTGGGATTGGAATGAAAACTGACCTTTTCCAGTCCTGTGGCCACTGCTGAGTTTTCCAAATTTGCTGGCATATCGAGTGCAGCACTTTCACAGCATCATCTTTCAGGATTTGGAATAGCTCAACTGGAATTCCATCACCTCCACTAGCTTTGTTCATAGTGATGCTTTCTAAGGCCCACTTGACTTCACATTCCAGGATGTCTGGCTCTAGGTCAGTGATCACACCATCGTGATTATCTGGGTCATGAAGATCTTTTTTGTACAGTTCTTCTGTGTTTTCTTGCCATCTCTTCTTAATATCTTCTGCTTCTGTTAGGTCCATACCATTTCTGTCCTTTATCGAGCTCATCGTTGCATGAAATATTCCTTTGGTATCTCTGATTTTCTTGAAGAGATCCCTAGTCTTTCCCATTCTGTTGTTTTCCTCTATTTCTTTGCATTGATCGCTGAAGAAGGCTTTCTTATCTCTTCTTGCTATTCTTTGGAACTCTGCATTCAGATATTTATATCTTTCATTTTCTCCTTTGCTTTTCACTTCTCTTCCTTTCACAGCTATTTGTAAGGCCTCCCCAGACAGCCATTTTGCTTTTTTGCATTTCTTTTCTCTGGGAATGGTCTCAATCCCTGCCTCCTGTACATTGTCACGAACCTCCGTCCATAGTTCATCAGGCACTCTATCTATCAGATCTAGGCCCTTAAATCTATTTCTCACTTCCACTGTATAATCATAAGGGATTTGATTTAGGTCATACCTGAATGGTCTAGTGGTTTTCCCTACTTTCTTCAATTTAAGTCTGAATTTGGCAATAAGGAGTTCATGGTCTGAGCCACAGTCAGCTCTTGGTCTTGTTTTTGTTGACTATATAGAGCTTCTCCATCTTTAGCTGCAAAGAATATAATCAATCTGATTTCGGTGTTGACCATCTGGTGATGCCCATGTGAAGAGTCTTCTCTTGTGTTGTTGGAAGAGGGTGTTTGCTATGACCAGTGCGTTCTCTTGGCAAAATTCTGTTAGCCTTTGCCCTGCTTCATTCTGTACCCCAAGGCCAAATTTGCCTGTTACTCCAGGTATTTCTTGACTTCCTACTTTTGCATTCCAGTCCCCCATAATGAAAAGAACATCTTTTTGGGTGTTAGTTCTAGAATGTCATGTAGGTCTTCATGCTGCTGCTGCTGCTAAGTTGCTTCAGTCATTTCCGACTCTGTGCGACACCATAGATGGCAGCCCACCAGGCTGCCCAGCCCCTGGGATTCTCCAGGCAAGAATACTGAAGTGGATTGCCATTTCCTTCTCCAATGCATGAAAGTGAAAAGTGAAAGTGAAGTCGCTCAGTCATTCCCGACTCTTAGCCACTCCATGGACTGCAGCCTACCAGGCTCCTCCTTCCATGGGATTTTCCAGGCAAGAGTACTAGAATGGGGTACCATTGCCTTCTCCAGTAGGTCTTCACAGAACCATTCAATTTCAGCTTCTTCAGCATTACTGGTCAGGGTATAGACTTGGATTACTGTAATACTGAATGGTTTGCCTTGGAAATGAACAGAGATAATTCTGTCATTTTTGAGATTGCATCTATTTACTGCATTTCAGACTCTGTTGTTGACTATGATGGCTACTCCTGCATGGCACTGGAGTGGTGGCTGCACTGTGCTGGAGTGCTTGCTGTGCAGTGCTGGAGCAACTTTGAGGAGATATCCCACCTTCAAGGGCAAAGGAGAAGGCCCAGCAAGATGGTAGGAGACACGAAATCACATTTAGAATCAAACACCATAGCCATCAGAGACACTCAGAGGGCTCAAATATACCTTGTGGGCACCAGGACCAGAGACCCCACAGGGACTGAAACAGAACTGTGTTTGGGTGTCTTCTGGGGAGGTATAGGTCAGCAGTGGCCTGCTGTGGAGGCAGGGGCTCTGGGTGCAGTAGACCTCGGTATGGCATAAGCCCTCTTGGAAGAGGATGCCGTTAACCCACCATAGAGCTGCCAGAACTTACACAGGGCTGGGGAAACAGACTCTGGAAGGGCACAAACAGAACCTTGTGCATACCAGAACCCAGGAGAAAGGAGCAGTGACCCCACAAGAGATTGACCCAGACTTGCCCATGAGTGTCCAGGAGTCTGGCAGAGGTGTGGGTGGCCGGTTGCAGGGTTGGGGGCACTAAGTGTAGCAGTGCCTGGTTGAGACCTTTTGAAGGAGGTTGCCATTATCTTCATTACCTTCACCATAGTTTGGCCTCAGGTCAAACAAAAGGGAGGGAACACAGCCCTGCCCTTCAACAGAAAACTGGATTAAAGATTTACTGAGCATGGCCCTGCCCATCAGAACAAGACCCAGTTTCCCCCTCAGTCAGTCTCTCCTTTCAGGAAGCTTCCATAGGTCATTTAACCTTGTCCATCAGAGGGCAGACAGAATGAAAACCACAATCACAGAAAACTAATCAATCTGATCACATGGACCACAGCTTTGTCTAACTCAATGGAACTATGAGCCATGCCATGTAGGGCCACCCAAGACAGATGGGTCATGGTGGAGAGTTCTGAGAAAACGTGGCCCACTGGAGAAGGGAATGACAAACCACTTCAGTGGTTTGAGAACCCCATGAACAGTATAAAAAGGCAAAAAGATAGGACACTGAAAGATGAACTCCCCAGGTCAGTAGTTGCCCAATATGCTACTGGAGATCAGTGGAGAAATAACTCCAGAAAGAATGAAGGGATGGAGCCAAAGCAAAAACAACACCCAGCTGTGGATGTGACTGGTGATGGAAGTAAAGTCAGATGCTATAAAGAGCAATATTGCATAGGAACCTGGAATATTAGGTCCACGAATCAAGTCAAATTGGAAGTGGTCAAACAGGAGATGGCAAGAGTGGACATCGACATTTTAGGAATCAGCAAACTTAAATGGACAGAATGGGTGAATTTAACTCAGATGACCATTATTATCTACTATTGTAGGCAAAAATCCTTTAGAAGAAATGGAGTAACCATCATAGTCAAAAAAGAGAGAAGGATCAAAGTA
This sequence comes from Bos javanicus, assembly GCF_032452875.1. Lineage (NCBI taxonomy): Eukaryota > Metazoa > Chordata > Mammalia > Artiodactyla > Bovidae > Bos > Bos javanicus. The sequence goes on from NC_083870.1 coordinate 42,153,686, forward strand.
AAATTTTCACCTACCTTAAGAAAATTTCCCAGAAGCCACCACAGTCTTCCATTGATATCCCTTTGACTAGACTTTAGACATATGATCATCAGTTCAGTTCAGTTCAGTCACTCAGTCATGTCCAACTCTTTGCAACCCCATGAATTGCAGCACACCAGGCCTCCCTGTCCAACACCAACTCCCAGAGTTCACTCAAACTCACGTCCATCAAGTCGGTGATGCCAGCCAGCCATCTCATCCTCTGTCGTCCCCTTCTCCTCCTGCCCCCAATCCCTCCCAGCATCAGGGTCTTTTCCAATGAGTCAACTCTTCGCATCAGGTGGCCAAAGTACTGGAGTTTCAGCTTCAGCATCAGTCCTTCCAGTGAACACCCAGGACTGATCTCCTTTAGGATGGACTGGTTGGACCTCCTTGCAGCCCAAGGGACTCTCAAGAGTCTTCTCCAACACCACAGTTCAAAAGCATCAGTTCTTTGGTACTCAGCTTTCTTCACAGTCCACATCTATACATGACCACTGGAAAAACCATGAAAAGTGAAAGTGAAGTCCCTCAGTCGTGTCTGACTCTTTGCGACCCTGTGGACTGTAGCCCACCAGGTTCCTGCGTCTATGGGATTCTCCAGGCAAGAATACTGGAATGGGTTGCCATTTTCTTCTCCAGGGGAATCTTCCCCACCCAGAGATCAAACCCTGGTCTCCCTCATTGCAGGCAGATGCTTTAACCTCTGAGCCACCAGGGAACCATAGCCTTGACTAGATGGACCTTTGTTGGCAAAGCAATGTCTCTGCTTTTTAATATGCTATCTAGGTTGGTCATAACTTTCCTTCCAAGGAGTAAGCGTCTTTTAATGTCATGGCTGCAATCACCATCTGCAGTGATTTTGGAGCCCAAAAGAATAAAGTCTGACACTGTTTCCACTGTTTCCCCATCTATTTGCCATGAAGTGATGGGACCAGATGTCATGATCTTCGTTTTCTGAATGTTGAGCTTTAAGCCAACTTTTTCACTCCCCTCTTTCACTTTCATCAAGAGGCTTTTTAGTTCCTCTTCACTTTCTGCCATAAGGGTGGTGTCATCTGCATATCTGAGGTTATTGATATTTCTCCCAGCAATCTTGATTCCAGCTTGTGCTTCCTCCAGTGCAGCATTTCTCATGATGTACTCTGCATATAAGTTAAATAAGCAGGGTGACAATATACAGCCTTGACATACTCCTTTTCCTATTTGGAACATATGACCATACCTACTTGCAAATGTAGTCCTTTTTCCATCCAACCATGTACCCAGAAAAAATTGGGAGTTCCAAGAAGAGGACATAGACATTAGGATGGCAACACTCATCTATGCCACAACAGGTGATATCTCAAGAATATGACTAGATTACGAGACAAAGGATATTTTCAAATGTGGGTGTTTAATAACAGAGTACAGATCCAGAAAGAAAGGAAATGCTGTGATGCTTGGCTTTGCTACTGATGCATGAATCAATACAACTTGCAGAGTTCTCTTAAAGCATTTCTGAGGTTCTCACACATTAGAAATTATTTTCAGTGCTATAGTTTCACAGCCCTAGATTAGCCATCAATCAATTACAATGTCTAGAATCCCTTGTAAGACTTACTTTGGTCAGATATTCTTCTTGGTCAGAATGACTTTGATCACCAAATTGATCTAGATGTCAAGCATGTGCCAAGGGAGCAGAAAAAGTTGAAATGGATGGTAAATGAAGACTTAGAGTAAGAACTTTGGAGCTGGGAGCTGGCAATGTTGGATTGACACCTAGACACCTACTCACTACTCCCCTCCCAACTCTCCATCATCCAAGATCAGGCCAGTTTGTCAGTACACACTGGAATACAAGTCAGTCAAGTATGATACCAGCCCCAAATACTAATCAACCAGTGTGGAGAAACAAATGTCTCCATTTGGCAAAACATGACAGTTTCAAAAATACTATAATAGTCTTAGCTCAAATAAACATAATAATAAACTCAAATGAAGAGTACAGTTCAATGGCTGAGACATTTGGCAGAAAGAAGAAAACTGCTTGGCAATCATTTCTGCCATGCTTCTGAACATTCACAGACTACATATTTCTTCCTTTCTCTTTTAAGGTAGGAAATAGTTATTTCTCAAAATAAGACCGGTTTTTCACATTGGTCTCAAAAGTTGATGAAGTTTTTTTAGACATTCAAGGAACATTCTAGTTTTTATTTTGTTTGCTTATATTTGGTTTTGCTTTTTTAATGTGACAATACAAGAGGGGAGTGTCTTCCCTTCCACTATCTGATAGAAATTCCAGCACAATTATCACACAGGGTAAACACAATCCACTCCTTCCTTCCATCGGTGCTTCTTCATATAATATCCTGAATCAACATCACAATCTGATGACAGGTATTCACAAGGATTCCAGTGAAACCATGCTCTATTCCAATTATTTTCTAAAAAAGGAAATTTTCTCAATAGACTGTGGTAGCCAGACTCCAAAATGGCCCCCAGCAACCTTCACCTCCTTGTATTCATGCTGTGTTAGTCTTTTATGTTGAATCTGTGTTGGTCTATGTAATAACTAATATATGGCAAACATGACTGTATGTAACTCCCAAGGATAACCTATATTGAAGCTTTGGAGTTTTTTGATGGCTCATTTTGCTAGAAGCCAGCCATCATATCATAAGGACATTCAGTCAGCCCTATGGAGAGACCTGCAGACAGAGGACTGAGATGTCCCACCAACAGTCCACTCCAACTTGCCAGCCACAGAAGCTATTGATGGAGGATCCTCCAGCTTCAGTCAAGCCTTCAGATCATTGTAGCCCCAGCTGACATCTGACTACTGTGGGAGCCTTCAAACAAGAACAGTCCAACCATGCTGTTCTGAAATGCCTAACTTCCAGAAATAGTGACAGACAATAAATATTTAGCCTGTTTTAAAGCCTCTTATTTTCCAGTAGTCATGTATGGATGTGAGAGTTGGACTGTGAAGAAAGCTGAGTGCCGAAGAACAGATGCGTTTGAACTGCGGTGTTGGAGAAGACTCTTGAGAGTCCCTTGGACTGCAAGGAGATCCAACCAGTCCATCTTAAAGGAGATGAGGCCTGACTGTTCATTGGAAGGACTGATGTTGAAGCTGAAACTCCAATACTTTGGCCACCTGATGCGAAGAGCTGACTCGTTAGAAAAGACCCTGATGCTGCGAAAGATTGAGGGCAGGAGGAGAAGCGGATGACAGAGTATGAGATGGTTGGATGGCATCACCGACTCAATGGACATGGGTTTGGGTGGACTCCAGGAGTTGGTGATGGACAGGGAGGCCTGGCATGCTGAGGTTCATAGGGTCACAAAGAGTTGGATATGACTGAGCAACTGAACTGAACTGAAAGCCTCTTAATTTAGGAGCAGTTGTGTTACATTGCAATAGATAGTTAACACAATTATACATAACTGTCACCTTTGTAGTTTTTACTCACTGCTTAATTCCCATTGGGAGATACATTGACCAACATTTTCCTTCAAAACACACACACACACATACACAAGTGTAATCAGACTGAATGTTTGACAATATTGAGTTAAACTGCATTCATCACTCCAGAAATCTAATCTGGCCTGACTAATTCTATGTTCATGCCTTCCTCCTCTCTCAAAAATCTCAGAAAATATCTCCACAATGTTGTATTTTAAAATAGTCATGTTGGTCCAATGAATCAAAGAGACAGTATAGGGTTAGGGGAGATGTAGCCTCCTTCAACTGACTTTCAAGATATCAATCTATGAAAAATGTCTCTCATTTGTTTAGATGCCTTCATGTATCTGCCACATCTGAGTCATTAAGTTCTCTCTTGTTTCAGAAAAGATAATCAATATTCTCAGCCGGGGATGTGCCCAATTGTTTCTCACTAGTGCCACCATCTGGACATCTAACTCTTCATAAATATTAAATCAGTGTTTGAAGATGCCAGTTCTTATCTAAATGCATTGAAGAAAGGCTTTCAGTGCAACAAAGTTATGCTCACATTTCTGTCTCTTTACTCAGGCAACAAGCACTTAGCCCATCATAAACAGTAAAGAATGATATTACAATGTTGTTGTTGTTTAGTCTCTAAGTCATGTCAGATTCTTTTGTAACCCCATGGACTGTAGCCCACCAGGCTCCTCGGTCCATGCGATTTCCCAGGCAAGAATACTAGAGTAGGTTGCCATTTTCTTCTCTAGGGAATCTATCTTCCCCATCCAGGGGTCAAACCTGTGTCTTGTCTTCTGCATTGCAGGCAAATTCTTTACCACCAAGCCACTAGGGAAGCCTGATATTACAATAGGGCTTATCTAATAATTGAGACAATAATTGAATAATTGAGACAGAGAAGGCGATGGCACCCCACTCCAGTACTCTTGCCTGGAAAATCCCATGGACCGAGGAGCCTGGTAGGTTGCAGTCCATGGGGTCGGAAAGAGTCGGACATGACTGAGAGACTTCACTTTCACTTTTAACCTTCATGCATTGGAGAAGGAAATGGCAACCCTCTCCAGTGTTCTTGCCTGGAGAATCCCAGGGACGGGGGAGCCTGGTGGGCTATCTATGGGGTCACACAGAATCGGACACGACTGAAGCGACTTAGCAGCAATAATTGAGACAAGAGAATGGAGTTTCTACTCATCGGTTCAGTTCAGTTCAGTTCAGTCACTCAGTCGTGTCCAACTCTTTGCGACCCCATGAATTGCAGCATGCCAGGCCTCCCTGTCCATCACCATCTCCCAGAGTTCACTCAAACTCACATCCATCAAGTCGGTGATGCCATCCAGCCATCTCATCCTCTGTCATCCCCTTCTCCTCCTGCCCCCAATCCCTCCCAGCATCAGAGTCTTTTCCAATGAGTCAACTCTTCGCATGAGGTGGCCAAAGTACTGGAGTTTAAGCTTTAGCTCCATTCCTTCCAAAGAACACCCAGGGCTGTTCTACCCATAGCTTCTCTTAAAGTCTATCTCTTTCTGGAACCAGCCAGATGTGTGGCAAGGAACAGACCCCCTGAAAGTCTCATGCCACCATTTAAAATAAACGCAGTAATTCTCATATACTGATCTAAACAATGGAGAAAACTAAACAAAATTATTTTAAATTATAAAGTTAAATTATGCCAGCATAAAAAATGTTTGGTGTAGTGATTTAATGGCAACCCACTCCAGTATTCTTGCCTAGAAAATTCCATGGATGGAGGAGCCTGGTGGGCTGCAGTCCATGAGGTTGCAAAGAGTCGGACACGACTGAGCGACTTCACTTCACTTCACTCACAAGCACACCCCTCCTTATACTGTATATCTTGAAAGTTAAAACTCAACTAATAAAAGTTAGCCTTAATGATTTACAACCTCAATGTTTTAGCCCCTTTATGCTTCTAGATGAATGCTGTGAATCGCATTCTCATCCAATGCATATCTAATTCAGAATATCTTACCTATTCAGTGTGACTGCTCTTGTTTTCAAATGTTTATCTGTGTTTCGGAGTAGATTTATAATTTACCTATGCTTATTCCCCCTATTTTCAAAATATATGCTTGAATTGCTTCTCAAAGTGTAATGTAAATTTGTATATTTGTGAGTATAGGCTATCCGTCTTCAAGGGATCCCAAAACAACTCCTGGAAAGGGTGGTGTTGCTCCTGGATTGTATTCAAAGGAGGATTTGTAAAACTGATACATTCGAAACTGAGATGAACAGTCACGTGGCTTCTGACTTGTGAACGTTCCCTCTTTTCTGCCTGCTTACATATCCTGAGTAAATGATAAAAACCGTGTTTCAAAAATGTCTGAATGTGTGGTCTTTCCACAAGTGAAAATGTTGACAGCTCTCTACTAAACATTTGCACAGCCATTAACCTTTCAACAAACAGTTCACCATCATGAACACCATATTTATTTAGCATGTTTCCTCTTCGCTCATTCCACCAAAAACAAACAACACAGAGAAAGAAATTTTTCTAAGTACTTCTCATGGAATGCAGATGTTGGTAGCTGTTTAATTAAATCCTGTTTGAACAGTTTTTTTGTTTTTTTTTTAATTTCCTAAGCTCTTCTTATCAAGCTTTTAAGAAACCATGTTATACAAAGTTAAAACAGTCTCACAGAGGGAGGGAGAAAGCATTCCTGGTGACTCCCATTGTTCAGCAAAAGCTCTCAGAAACTAGCTTTAACAAAATACCAGCAAATGATTAGTTAAAAGAGATTGGATATGTAAATTCTATGACACACATTTAAATTCCAGAGCCCTGCTTTAATCTATCTTGACCTGAGAGGTCAGTTTCATTCTAATAAGAATACTGAAATATTCTCAATAAAGAAAAGTCTCTAGTGCTTCATCCTTGGCACTTTTTTCCCTTTGTGGTTGCCATATATCATTGGAACAAATTCTGTCTGAGCAGATCAACTTTATAATGTCCAGTGGCTGACAGATCATGTCCAAAAAGAACACCCACCCAGGATGAGGAGGGGAGAGTGGGTGATGGATTGACAGGGAGCCAGCTTGTGGACCATATGCAAATGAAGCAGCCTGCAGTCACACTTGCTTGTTCCTCCCACTCCCATCCTCTTCAACTTGCAGCCCAACTGTCAGAGACGCCCACCTCCCCTCTCCCACACCAACCAGAGAACACCACCTAGATAGCTTAGCCTTTTTTTTCTTTCTACCTCCCATGGAGTCTCCAGCTCCCCACTGTGCAAGGAGCAGGCACCCAGAGTATTTCACATCAGTATTTTGCTATTCGCCATCTCATGCTGCTCATTTAATTTCAGCAGTGTGCATGTGAAGAGTTATCCATTTATATTCTTAAAAGGCATGAGAGGCTGCTAGGCTTGCTCACATATTTGAATGTTTCTTTCCAGTAACAGTGTGAGTTGTCTGGTTTGATGGATTTTGGGAGCTGTGATCTTTGACGCATAAAATGTCATGCAGAGCCTTTAAATCCTGGGACTGAATTATTTGGGGGTTAAAGTAAAAAGCACCTTCCCTGTAGTTATATTTTGCAATGATTAATGTTATGAAAAAATAATAGGTGCTATGACGTAGAAAAATATCAGATGTCAAGGATGCAACTCTTCACATGTTTTGCAGGAATTTCATTTTTATCCTACTTGCCTCTTCACCTCCTCCTCACTATCCCATACTCCATCAAGGAAGCCTTGAAATGGAGAAAAGGGAGAAACCAGAATGATTCTTTGCTTTCTCAGCCCAAATGGTAATCATATTGCCTTTCTTTTCCATAATAGCAGATCAACGCACATAAACACAAAAAAGATGCTTTGCTTTCTTAAGGCTTTGTAAGAATAATGGATGAGGATGGATAAGTTGAAGAAGAAGGAGGCTTTTGAGGGTAGAATTATTGTATAATGGGACATATCGCACCTACTCCAAAGAGGGAGAGGTGTCATTTCCAAGGAAAACACACTTCTTCTTGCTATTTTCCACTGAATTTTTTTAAAATAGGTTTTATATTTATAAGGATTTTAAAGTGAAAATGAAAGTCACTCAGTCGTGTCCAACTCTTTGCGACCCCATGGACTATATAGTCAATGGAATTCTCCAGGCCAGAATACTGGAGTGAGTAGCCTTTCCTTTCTCCAGGGGATCTTCCCAACCCAGGGATTGAACCCAGGTCTCCCACATTGTAGGCAGATTCTTTATCAGCTGAGCCACAAGGGGAGCCCTAGAAGGATTTTAGATTCACAGCAAAACTCAGTAGAAGGTACAGAGAGTTCCCATATACTTCCTGTTCCCATATACACATATACAGAGAACCTCTTCCATTATCGGCATCCTTCACCAGAGGTACATATGTTACAACTGATGAATCTTCATTGCCACATCCTTATTATCCAAAGTCCATTGTTTACATTAGGGTCACTCTTGGTATTGCACATTCTATGGATTTTAGCAAATGTATAATAACATTCATCTGTCATACTGAGGGCTTCCCAGGTAAAGAAACTATCTGCCAATGCAGGAGATGCAGAGATGTGGACTTGATTCCTGGGTTGGGAAGATTCCCTGGATAAGGAAATGGCAACTCACTTCAGTATTCTTGCCTGGAAAATTCCATGGACAGAGGCGCCTGGTGGGCTACAGTCCACGGGGTTGCAAAGAGTTGGACACAACTGAGCACGCACATCATTACATTATTGTACAGATAAGTTTTACTGCCCTAGAAACCTGTGCTCTGCTTGTTCACCCCTTCCCCCACACAAGTCCTGGAAACCACATGTTTTATTTTCTCCATAATTTACTTTTCCTAGAATGTCATATAGTTGGAATCATTTGGATTGTAGACTTTCCAGACTGACCTCTTTCACTTAGAAATACACAGTTTATTTTCCTCCATGTCATTTCATGGCTTTTCCACTTCATTTTTGATGATTTTAGATGTGGATACTAACCAAATCCAATGCCACAGTTTAAATGAACACAGGGTTGATGGACTCGATGACATAAGTTTCCCAAGAAAGAACTATAAGGCACACAGTAAAGTAGTCTTCCCCTGCCTTTAATGCCACTTTCTATTTTAGCAATTTTCAAACAAAACATCAAAAACAAAATATGTTCGGCTGAGAGCACAGTGAAAAGAGCCAGAGACCTGGCTGGACTCCCACTGCTGTTCACTTGTGAGATTTGGGGCAAGTGTCTGAGCCTTTCTGATTCTCAATTTCCTCACCTATAAAAAGAGAGTATTCTTAGGATTTCATACAATACCAGCCCAGTATCCAGCACACCACAAGCACTCAAAAATATTATTATAGTATCATGATGCAGATTTGTGGCAATATATAATGATTAACAGTGAGACATTCTCTACCCAGGAACCTAAAACTGAAGAAAATGAATGTGTCTTCTGAACTAGAAAAATGCATATATGATGGTTGTAACTAATAGATGTGAAGAATTTAGGAAAGCTCAAAACTGAAATCAAAGCGATTTCAATTGGGCAAGCAAGAGTCATTTTGGTTAAATTGTACCATGTCTAAAGAAGGACTAAATGAACTAAAGGAGGATGGTCAGATTAAAAAAAAAAAAAACATTCCAGAGATTAGCAGCCATTTCCAGACAGGAAATATGGAGCATGTAACCTCCCCAGATAGGTTACCCTGTTAGAGAGCAGGTAAGATTCATAGGGTCTACCTGGCCTGGATGAAATAATGCCTTAAAATTATTCTAGCTTCCTCTGCACTGATTACGTGCTTACTGAACTACTTTCTGATTATTCATTTGGCTTCTGGGAATAGTAATTCCAGAGGTGAAAAGGTGTCCGGAATAGCACACACCACCACCCCACTCTAGAAAATAGCACTGCCCATTATACATTTATAAACTGTGAATCTGGGTTATCTACTTCAATCTCTTTTGTTTGACTGATATATCAATACTTCTTCAAGTCCACTGACTACTTGGACAGTGAAGGATTCAAAGGCGATCTGAACCACAGTCAATTCACCAGCTGATTGGTCTTTTATAGTCACCCCATCTTTACTTGTTGGCATCTTACCTTCCCCTCATTACCTTTTTGCTCTACCCATTTCTACTTCTAATAGTAATATATAATGTTTAATTTCCACTTGAAGGTGGATGAATTTTTCTAGTGAAAATAACGCTCTCGCAGGAAACAAAAGAAAGGAGATGGCCTGTTAAGTTAATAGCAATTCCTTCAGTTTTCCAGTTACTTAAGTGGGGGTAGGGGAATAATTCTCAAAGCAAAAATTCTCAAGTGAAATACAACAAATGTTAAAACAAGAAGATACAGAGACTGTCACAAATGACCAAGATAAGAAACAATCCCAGTGATCTCTGAAAGGTAGTTAATATTTCTCTAAGCAAAAATAAAATGTAAACATTTGAAAAACAAGAAAGTAAAATGTGTGCTCCTCAAAAAGAAAGATTCAGGAAACAATATTTTTGGAAAAGATTATTCTGAAATAAAAATAAAGATCTTCTTGTTATAGGGCTTGCTGATTAGAAATCTACAGAATTTAAAACAAATGGCCTTGAAAGCTGAACCAAATTGAACCCGTTTTAGTGGACTATTCAAGATAGAGAACTATCTCTCGGGTCCTTTGAAAACTAATGGAATTCGAGTGCAGTACTAATCCAATAAGAATTTTCAAGAGTCAATATCAGCTACTTAGCATGGCATTAGCCCCAAAGCCATTACTGTGACTCCACTTCTGCTACTCGGCCATTAAACTATGGCTTTAGGGGATATTTAGACCTCTGCCTTCTAAGCATCCCTCATAATTTATTCCATCTGGGAGATTTGCATGAAGGACAGTTTAAAATCTTCAGGCTCTATTCTCTCCTGGTTCAGAAGTATAACTCCCATTAGCACTAATGAAAGCTATTTGTACATCTCAAGCAGTGTACCACTCATAAGTGTTTAAGAACCAAAATGCTTCATGTCTTGTGAGAGGAGCAGCACTAAAGAGAATCTGAATACAATTTAGCAAGGTGAAAATGCAAAGTGTAAATTGTTTTCCAGATGACTGTATTCTTTTAAAAGTATGTCATGTTTCTGTCAAAAAAAACAACAGTGTTCTCATAGACTCACTGGGGGAAAAAAGAAGTCCCCACCAATTTTGAACCTACACAAAGAATAAGAAATACTTCTGTTTCTAAAAGGAAGTTAGCAGTTCAAGATTGCTATTCTTACATTTTATTTTTCTTTTTAGAGGAGAAGGGTATTTGTGCTCTGAGTGTAATATTTTATCTATGGAGTATCTCTTTTGCCTAAGGTCAGAAGCTCACCAAATCTGGGGTACCTCCTTTAACTAGATTATTAGGTTAGAAAAAAATTTTTTGTAAATTCATGACTAAAAGCCTGTCATTTCCCATCTCCATGGTATTCAACTGCTGTTGCATTCTTGTTTTCCTAGGCAGTGTGATGCTGGACTGAATATCCCAAAATAACACTCCAGGTCAGCCACAGATGTTTCTTCCAACAGCATCACCAACCTTGGAACTTCCTCCTGCAGGTTCTCCTTGCAAGCTGATGAGCTCATCTGGTTTACCAAAACCTCATGACTGCTGCAAGAGTAAATTTGTTCCAAGCACCGCCCCCCCACCAACCCCTTAATGAAACAAAGGAGATATTTAGTGTTTCCTGAAAAGAAAGAAATAATCCTGAAGAAAGTAAAGGATTTCATCATAGTTTGGAATCAAATGGCTGTTCAAAAAACTGGGATAGTCTCCAAGTTTTGATGTGGAGAAAAATTTGGTTATCACAACATTATCACTGAGGCTATACTTGGCACAAAACATTGATATAAAGCAACATCACTGCTGATTAAAATGTATTAGCATATTCAGTTGGAAACACAAATGTAAACACAGATTTCCAATGTTTGTGTCACGTACAACTGCAATACTCATCTTTGTGTAGGCGTGAGTAAATAGAGACTCAGAAGAAAAGCTAAAGTGCACACTCAAAGAATGTGTAAACGAATACTTATAGTGGCTTCAGAGGTCTTATTTATCTTTAAAAGCAACTGGTTAAGTTCTCTTTTATTTTTTCTTTATAGTTTGTAGCTATTATGTACTTGTGATCTTGCCAAGTGGATGTGATTGGGAGCATATGTTTAATAAAAGTGTGTGCAGGCACATACACTCACTGTGGTCTCCTCCTAAACTGACAGATGCAAGGCACTTTGAAAATTGAGGCACTCCGCTATTTTAACTCTCCACATCATGTTCAAGCACTTGGAGTCTGAGTACATTAGAGCAAAGGGAAAGAAGTAAGCCTCATATGCACATCAAGAACAGTATAGCTGACAGGCAGTCTGGAGCCGCTACTTCTGTTTGTCCAGATTTCTTTTAGTGTTCCCCTCCCACCCCCAGCTTTCAATTTCATACATTTTCGAGATACCAGAAACTCTATGCTGTATTTCCTCTGCACTGATCTGTACCAAGCTCCCATCCAGTTATAGCCCACCTCCACTGGTGGCTCAAATGGTAAAGTATCTGCCTGCAAAGCAGAAGGAGACTCTGGTTTGATCCCTGGGTCAGGAAGATCCCCTGGAGAAGGGAATGACTACTCACTCCAGTTTTCTTGCCTGGAGAATTCCATGGACAGAGGAGTTTGGTGAGCTATAGTCCATAGGGTCACAAAGAGTTGGACATGACTGAGTGACTAACACACTCCACAGCCATCCAGACCTTAGTATAAGTATTTTGCAAATCTAGTTCCACCTCACTTTCACTCCCTGAAATTCCAAATTTGTTTTGGCAAGCAACTTCAAATTCTTCTCGGAAGAAGTTGGGCTAGAAATAATTTTTAAATGTGCATGCATATTCATAGAAAAATATATTAAGATAATATTAAGTCATGTTTATATTGAGCTAAAGTAGCTCTTTATCCTATGCTTTGTATGCATCAAGGACGGAGCACCTAAAAGAGAAAAAGCTTGAGATTCAAAAACCTGAATTCATATCAAAATTTTGCTTCTACCTAATGATATAATAACTGTGTAATTTTCTCACAGTCACTTAACCTTTGTAAGCTTCAATTTCTCAATTTGCAAGATGGAATAGTTGCTATACATAAGTGGTTTTCAATTTTTTAGTAATAAAACCCTTATTTCATGTGAATGCCTACTAAGAACCAATATTCAAAAGCTCAGAAATCATAGTGGCTCAAGTCAACACTGGATAGAGCATTCCTTCTATACAACCTTCTCTTTCACCTCCCACTTCACCTTTGTGGTTACCACCACCTCTTCCAGCACCTCTACTGTGAAACCTTGAGAGGTGAGGAACACTATTGAAAACCTGTGAAATACATCATCTCCATGGACTCATTCAAACTGAAATTATTTTATCCAAGTATACTTGGAACAAGAGTGGTAGTCAAAACATTTTAACATATATAGAATGGGCACTAACCAGTTAGAACAGAATCCAGCTGAAACCAACCAGTAACTTTTACCTCCATCTACCAGGTCAAAGTCAGTCCTCAGTACTCATATTCAGTATATTTAATCAATGATGAATAATGGTAGCTCATTTCTAGGGTGAAGTTCTGGCAATACCTATTTAGCAGGGCTTCTGGAAAAACACAATGAAATAATAACTATGATTATTAGCTATCAGATGCAAAGAACTGACTCATTGGAAAAGACCCGGATGCTGGGAAAGATTGAAGGCAGCAGAAGGGGATGACTACCGGGGTCCAGCCCCGGTTGGATCCAGGGATTCCCTCGGGAGGACAACATTGGCAACTGAGAGAAATAGAGAAAGAGATAAGGAAAGAATTTTGCAGTTAAGAAAATAGAGGAGAGAAAAGAGGCTGATATTCCTTGGTTTATGCAGAAAGCCAATAAAGCCCCAGCACGGGACTTGCTCTGTTCACATAGGCTGCAGGCACCCTCTCAAATAGCTGAAGGTGCCCCACCTTAGGCACCTTCTTGAGTGGGTCTTAGAAGCCCAGGCAGGAAAGCGAACACAGAGGGCCCCTGCACTCCAGGGAATCAGCCTGAAAAGGAAAAGGAAAGAGAAAGAAAGACATGGGGAGATCAAGCTTCGGTGAGCAAGGCCCACACTTTATTTTCCAAAGTAGTTTTTATACCTTAAGTTGTGCATAGAGGATAATGGGGGCGGGGCGGGTAGAGTCATGCAAGGTCAGCAGTCCTTGATCCTTATCAAAGCCAGGCTTTCTTTCTGCAAACTTATCATATGCAAAAGCTTTAGGTGATTTACATCATCTTCTGGCCAGGAGGCCTGTTAACATTTTATGACCCTTTCTTCAGAAAACTTATTTTTCTCTAAAGATGATTATTCTAAAGTTTGGCACCATTCTCTGAAAGCATTAGATAAAGTTGCATTCCTATAGGGCAAAAGTGTGGTGGGTTATAACAAAAAAAGAATTAACTCAAGGGTCCAAGGTTACAAACATTAAAGCTACAACTTACATTTCTATATACCAACTATATTAATCAATACACTCCCAGGGACACAGTAGGTAAGGGATATGGAAACTTGGAAGCAAGCATTAGCTCAACAAAGAAATCCTCTACTAGTTCTATTCTAACAATTTTAACTCTCTGAGAAGCTCTGCATTATTATAATATCTTAAGCTTCCTGTGCCTCTCATGGTTGGAAGGCTGTGAACAATCACATGCGTAGCTGCAGGAATCTGAACAAACCTGTCAGGCAAGCTAGAAAGTCATCAGAGGGAATTGAAACACTCCTATTATGCCCAGGAGACTTGTTAACTAGAGCTCCACGTTGATTTTCTTCAGAGAAAGGTGGTCAGGGATGGCCCCCCATTTGGAGAAGGCAATGGCACCCCACTCCAGTACTCTTGCCTGGAAAATCCCACGGACGGAGGTGCCTGGTAGGCTGCAGACTGTGGGGTTGTGAAGAGTTGGACACGACTGAGTGACTTCACTTTCATTTTTCCCTTTCATGCATTGGAGAAGGAAATGGCAACCCACTCCACTGTTCTTGCCTGGAGAATCCCAGGGACAGGGGAGCCTGGTGGGCTGCCGTCTATGGGGTCGCACAAAGTCAGACACGACTGAAGCGACTTAGCAGCAGCAGCAGCAATGTCAGAGGAGTTGGTAAAAGTCATAGAATAGTAAAATAGACAGATTCTGGTTTTGGGATAGATGCTCAGGCAGATCCAGGGGGACCCTCAAGCCCTGACTCGCCTTGCCCATCAGGGCTCTCCCGCATGACCTTGTAATGGGTGGGAACTCCCGTGCTGGCTCCCGGCAGATGACAGAGGATGAGATGGTTGGATGGCATCACTGACTTGATGGACATGAGTTTGAACAAACTCCAGGAGTTGGTGATGGACAGGGAGGCCTGGCATGCTGCAGTCCACTGGGGTCACAAAGACATTTTCACATGTCAGCTCACTGTGTGGGCATTCCTTTGCGGTTGCTCAACCAACATGGCATCTGGTTTCCCCTACAGTGAGTGATGAAAGAGAAAAGGAAAGAGACCCAGGATGGAAGCTGCAGTCTTTTTTTTATGTTCTTATTGAAGGATAATTGCTTTACAGAATTTTGTTGTTTTCTGTCAAACCTCAACATGAATCAGCCATAGGTATACAAAAGTGGACAGTGAAAAAGTTGGCTTAAAGCTCAACATTCAGAAAACGAAGATCATGGCATCTGGTCCCATCACTTCATGGGAAATAGATGGGGAAACAGTGGAAACAGTATCAGACTTTATTTTGGGGGGGTCCAAAATCACTGCAGATGGTGATTGCAGCCATGAAATTAAAAGATGCTTACTCCTTGGAAGAAAAATTATGACCAACCTAGATAGCATATTCAAAAGCAGAGACATTATTTTGCCAACTAAGGTCTGTCTAGTCAAGGCTATGGTTTTTCCAGTGGTCATATATGGATGTGAGAGTTGGACTGTGAAGAAGGCTGAGCACCAAAGAATTGATGCTTTTGAACTGTGGTGTTGGAAGACTCTTGAGAGTCCCTTGGACTGCAAGGAGATCCAACCAGTCCATTCTGAAGGAGATCAGCCCTGGGATTTCTTTGGAAGGAATGATGCTAAAGCTGAAAAACTCCAGTACTTTGGCCACCTGATGCGAAGAGTTGACTCATTGGAAAAGCCTCTGATGCTGGGAGGGATTGGGGGCAGGAGGAGAAGGGGATGACAGAGGATGAGATGGCTGGATGGCATCACTGACTCAATGGATGTGAGTCTGAGTGAACTCCGGGAGTTGGTGATGGACAGGGAGGCCTGGCATGCTGCGATTCATGGGGTCACAAAGAGTCGAACACGGCTGAGTGACTGAACTGAACTGAACTGAACTGATACAAATATTCCCTCCCTTTTGAACCTCCCTCCCAGCTCGCCCCAACCCACCCCTCTAGATTGATACAGAGCGCCTGTTTGAGTTTCATGAGCCATACGATGGAAGCTGCAGTCTTTTAATAACTGGTTTCAGAAGTGATATACCATTACTTTTGCTGCATTCTATTTGTTATTAATAGAAGCAAGTCACTAAGTCTAGGCCACATTCAAGGGGAAGAAATCAGACTTCTCTTCTTTAAGTGAAGAGTACCAAAAAAAATTGTAAACATATCTTTAAAATGACCACAAGTTACTGGTGTCTTGAGATTTCTTGGTGTTTGTTTGTAATTTTCTAGGCCATGAATGAACCAAATTTGGCACTCAAAATTGAGTCATTTCCTGGGAAAGATGTAAAGAGATTAGCTGAGACCACTAAGTATTTTGGCTTTTGTCATCTTCTCCAATTCCTATAACTCAGGCATATATATCTTATAATGAATTGGCTTAATGATAATAAAAACTGAGAAATTCAGACCCAGAAGAGCCATATTTTTTTTCTATTGAGACCTTCAATGGATTAGATGAGGCCCACCCACATGAGGGAGAGCAATCTGCTTTACTCACCTATTACTTTCATCCAGAGAAACCCATATAGACAAACCCAGAATTAATGCTTAATCAAATACCAGTGCACTCTGTGGCCCAGTCAAGTAGGGACTTGACTAAGCAAATTAAGATACAAAGGTGATGGGATGCAAGTGATTGTGTGATATAATAGTCCTCTCTATATATTTTCTTCCTTGTTGGCTTTAAGGAAGCAGGCACTCATACTGAAAAGGCTCACTTGTCAATGACCAGGGAGTGAGCTGACAGAAGGTAAGAGACATAGGTCTTCATTCCAACTACACACAAGGAACTGAATGCTGCCAGGAATCATGTGCACTTAGAATGGGATCCTATCTCAGTGGAACCTCAGATGAGACTTTAGTCCCATCTGAAACCTTGACCACAGTGTTGTAAGATCCTAAAACAGAGAACTCGACTATGCCATTACTAGATTTCTTACCCCCAAACTCTGTGAGATAATAAATATATTTTGTTTTCAGCTTTTATACTTGTGACAATAAAGTTACACAGTAACAGAGAACTAATATAACCCAGTTTTAGGCCAGTATTCCTCCTAATATGAAGGGCAGGGCATTATCATCTGGGCATTGTATTAATCCAGTTCTGAAATGTTGGATGATGTGGTTTGATAGTGTGTAGAGTTTCTGATGGAGAAGGCAATGGCAACCCACTCCAGCACTCTTGCCTGGAAAATCTCATGGACGGAGGGGCCTGGCGGGCTGCAGTCCATGGGGTCCCTAGGAGTCGGACACGACTGAGCGACTTCACTTTCACTTTTCACTTTCATGCATTAGAGAAGGACATGGCAACCCACTCCAGTGTTCTTGCCTGGAGAATCCCAGGGACAGGGGACCCTGGTGGGCTGCTGTCTATGGGGTCGCACAGAGTCGGACACGACTGAAGCGACTTAGCAGCAGCAGCAGCAGAGTTTCTGATGGTAGTCATTCCAGCACTAGAAAGCATCAGATTTTCTTATTTTTTGTGGAAAATTCATTATGTGGATCATTTCATAAACCAGTGATCTCTCTGCAGCATTTAAGATTCTGAAAACCATATATCCGAGCACTGAAAAATAAAACTAAATACTAACTGAAAAATAGTAATCATTATTTATAGTCCATGCATAACACAGGAACCAAGAAAAGTGTACACCCGTGGCGGATTCATATTGATGTATGGCAAAATCAATACAATATTGTAAAGTAATTAGCCTCCAATTAAAATAAATAAATTTATATTAAAAAAATTAAAAACTCAAAGAGATAAAAAAAAATATATATATATATATATCCCATTCCAAGCCAAAGAATCCTCAAAATCAGATATGGAAATATAAGCCAAATTATCCAATTTCATTATGTCTTTGTTCCCTAGTACTTTCAGTAATATAAAAGACCCTGAAGAGGTCTATAGGAATGTAAGCAGAATGTTGTACTT
The DNA here is from genome assembly GCF_032452875.1 of Bos javanicus. NCBI lineage: Eukaryota > Metazoa > Chordata > Mammalia > Artiodactyla > Bovidae > Bos > Bos javanicus. The sequence continues at coordinate 42,171,543 of NC_083870.1, forward strand.
ACATTCTTCTTCTTCTGCCACTAACATTCTTCTTCCCCTAAAATGGTATATTCTACCTCCAGATGCCAAGAAGCCTCTCCTGTAAGTTCTACAACCTCAGTGGCATTGTATAGCTCTCTCTTAACATACATTGAACCATTGCATGAAGCATTATCTACATTTGGCAAGGGGGGTGGGTGTGGGGATGGGTTGTAAAGTATAAACTGAAGAAGTCTGGAGGCATAAAAAATCTTTCCAAAATTCTCTTTCAATGTTGAATGCAAATTGGGACCCAATTTTTCTACTTCTTGTGTTTAATTATCTAAATAACATCTTTTTCCTGAGAAGAGAAATTGACGCCAAATGGACATGTGTGCAAAGTGCCAAAATGGACCTTGTGTAATATCAGGGACCGTTCTGAAGGCAGTCATAAGATTACCGAGACAAAAGATCTCTACAAAATTTGTTGGGATAGTCAATAATCTTTTGTGACACAAGTCCAATCCTACTCATTTGGAACCAACCACCAATCATTTGGCCACAATGCCTCACATGATTGTTATATAACATGGCTATGTTTTAGCACCACTCATCAGGAATGGTGCTATGCCAGGTAATAAAATTTAACATACAGAGACCATCAGGTAAATCTAAAGCAAAAAGTGCTTAGAGCTGTGCTAATTGGCATACCTTTCTTATGGGATCTGAAAAGGTGAGACAGCCTCTGAGGACATGCCATCTGTCCTCCACCTCTTTTCCAAGCTCTAATTCGATAAAAGTTCTGTAACAAAGTCTAGCTCCTCTGAAAGATCCCCAAGTGTAATTTCATCAGGGAGAAAAATCTACCATTTTAGATATAATGGAATTTAAGATTTCAGATTTCTGGCTCTCTTGCCTGTTGTAATTTTTTTAGCCATATGAAAAGCGGCTTAGTGGGTTGAATCTTCTTACCCAGGAAACTAACTGGAACTAGTACCATGTGTGCAAAGGAAAGTGGATACAAACAAACCTTCTAGGGACTATGCACTATGAGCACTGTGAGCATCAGTTTCTGATTAGAGTACAATCTTGCAATTTTAGTGGTTATTTTTACCATCACATGCTTGCTGTAGGTCAAGTTCACAGTTTCTTAAATTACACAGTTCTCTAAAAATCTTAGTAGCCTTCTGATCTATTTGCTTCCAATCAATTCCTAGTGCCCATAAACATCCCCAAAGTTGTGTATCCAAGTCCTCCATACTTGTTGCTTCTCTAGACTATTCCTCTCTCTCTTCCAACTTGGAATTTGCCTTGAGGTCTTCTGAAACAATATCTTGAAAGGAAAGGAAAGGCAATTACCCTTAATGTGGTTTCTGCTGCTGGGAAGAGTCTTTTTTTAACTGTAAACTCTTAATAGGGTTTTTTTTTTTTTCCCCATTCAAAACTTTTTGTTACTTAATTTCCTAAAGTTTGGTATCTAATAGTTTGTTCCTCCAACTTTGTAATGTGACAAATTTCTGAACTTTCTCTCATCTCTCTAATTCTGCTTGCAGAGAACAAATTTCTTTCTTTTAAAATACCTTTCTAAGTGCATCATAGCAATTAAGGAGCCTGGTGTACTATAGTCCATGAGGTTGCAAAGAGTCAAACTGCTACTACTGCTACTGCTGCTAAGTCGCTTTAGTCATGTCCAACTCTGTGCGACGCCATAGACGGCAGCCCACCAGGCTCCACCGTCCCTGGGATTCTCCAGGCAAGAACACTGGAGTGGGTTGCCATTGCCTTCTCTGAAAGACTCTAACATGACTTATCAACTGAACAACAACAAAGTAATCCATGCATACCAATATTCTTGCTCTTCCCAGACTTTTCACTAATGTCATGATGATTCAGTAAGAACTTGGTCTGTCTGCCTTTCATGTTATCACAAACAAGAGTTTTATAAAATCTTAGGCCCATTTTTATAGCCTCTTGTGCACATTTTCTCACCATTCACTATTTAACCTTCAACTCAATGTCACTATTTTAGGTTTTTCTTATGGCATAACCCCATTTCAATTCTGTATTAGTAAACTTTATACTAATAGGTATAGCATATTTCATTGCTTTTACATGATAGATATTTGGAGATTTTCTTACTCATATAAGAGCAGTTGTACATAAAGAGGTGTAAGGGACAGTCTTGTTCTGTTCTAGGCAGAATTAGACCTACCAAACATGTCCATGTCCTGATCCCCCAAACCTTACATGGAAAAAGGAACTTTGCAGATGATATTAATTAAGGAGCTTGAAATGGAGAGATTATCATCAATATCCAGGTGGGCCAATGTAATCACAAGGGTCTTTATATAAGGGAGCAGGAGGGTCAGAGTGAGAGGAGATGTGACTGTAGAACCAGAGGTCAGAATAATGAGAGCCAAGGAATTCCAGTCACTTTCAAAACCTGGAAAATGCAAGTAAACAGATTCTCCTCTAGAGCCTCTAAAAGGAACACAACCCTCCTAACCTATTTTATACTTCTGATCTTCAGAACAATAGATAATAAATCTGTGCTGTCTTAAGCCATTAAGTTTGTGGTAATTTGTTTTAGCCGTGATAGGAAACTAGTAAATACATCTACAGAGTCAGCTAGGCATCCAAACAGAGAACCCACTATCTTCAAAATGTAAATCCAAAGTTTTGCCTAAAGTTTACTCCTATTACAACCAGTTGAGAAAAAGAAAGAGTGTAAAGCATTTCTCTTGCAAAGATGTAGGGACTAGGCACCTGGAGACACCTAGATATATTCGAGGATGGACTACGTAGGCTCTGGCTGAGAAGCTGCTCCCAATAACTCCACATACAATGGATGTGGAAGCATGAATTCTGGTGGCAAGTTTGCCAACGTGCCACAGTCCCGGACTGAGAAAAGGGAGGCTAAGACCACCTGTATGTACTAGATGGTAAGTTCCCACACTCTTTTCCCTCAATTGTTTACCAGAATCAGGCAGCAGGTAATACTCAGAGATTAGAGGAATCTCTTCAGGAGGAACTGAGTATTCCAAGAGAAAAAAAACACATAAATATAGATATTTAATATTCAGTGATTCCCACACACATCCTATATCTGACCACTCTATATATCTTTTGACAAGCCTCTTCACCACCCCTCCCACCCAGCTGCATAAAAAGGTTTTAATCATCTTTCTAGTGTCATAAATACAAAAAAAAAAAAAAGTCAAGGATCACTAGACACTTTAGGAAAGTCTCCAAGAAAACAGAAAAGGGAAATCTGAAGAAGGAACAGCAATGTGTTGCTGCTGCTGCTGCTAAGTCGCTTCAGTCATTTCCGACTCTCTGCGACCCCATAGACGGCAGCCCATCAGGCTCCCTCATCCCTGGGATTCTCCAGGAAAGAACACTGGAGTGGGTTGCCATTTCCTTCTCCGATGCATGAAAGTGAAAAGTGAAAGTGAAGTCACTCATTCGTGTCCGACTCTTAGCAACCCCATGGACTGCAGCCTACCAGGCTCCTCCGTCCATGGGATTTTCCAGGCAAGAGGTTGGTTAGTGGCAAAAAGAAAACTTAAAACTTAAATTAATATCTTCTGAGAAACAAGAATATATATTGAATTAATGAAACCAGAAGGAAAAATACACTTAACAAAAAAAAGTCAAGAACTCTTAGAAACTAAAAATGTGACAGCAAAATTTAATTTTAAAGACTGAAAGATTAAGTTATGACTATACTATAATAAATAAAACAAAATGTGAGTTGAAAAGCTAGAGAGAAAAAATGAGAGATTTTTGGCAAATGTAGTTACAGTCATCAAATATTCCACTATATTTCCCAGCATCCTTGGGACTAGGCAAGGTCATGTGACTAGTTATTTCCAATGAGAGGTGAGCACAAATGACCAGGCTGAGGCAGAGAAAATTCTCCACTGTCTTCTCTATTTGATAACAAGCCTTGCAGCAGGTGGTCATGCCTCCATCAGTTGAGTACCTGTGTAGCCATATGGAACAGAAGTAATCTCACTTAATTCACTTTGAACATGAGTATGAGACAAACAGTTGTTGGGTTAAGCACTAGAACTGCACAATAGAAATTTATCACAGCAAAATCTGGCCTGTGTAAGAATCAGTCCAGAAGATTAACATTTGACTGACAGGAATCTCAGAACAAGAACAACTGAAAAATAATTGCTGTTTTTTAAAAGATAGATTTATGCTTATACTTTATAAACAATGTACATTCCTAAATTTTATTTAAAAAGATATTTAATAAGCTGAGTGCCAAAGAATTGATGCTTTTGAACTGTGGTGTTGGAGAAGACTCTTGAGAGCCCCTTGGACTGCAAGGAGATGCAACCAGTCCATTCTGAAGGAGATCAGCCCTGGGATTTCTTTGGAAGGAATGATGCTAAAGCTGAAACTCCAGTACTTTGGCCACCTCATGCGAAGAGTTGACTCATTGGAAAAGCCTCTGATGCTGGGAGGGATTGGGGGCAGGAGGAGAAGGGGATGACAGAGGATGAGATGGCTGGATGGCATCACTGACTCAATGGACGTGAGTCTGAGTGAACTCTGGGAGTTGGTGATGGACAGGGAGGCCTGGCATGCTGCGATTCATGGGGTTGCAAAGAGTAGGACATGACTGAGCGACTGAACTGAACTGAACTGAATAACATAATTTTAATATTCAGATTGGAAAATATTAAAGATTGATACTAGTCATATTTGCAAGATAATAGGAAAATGACATGCTCATGCATTATTGATGGGCTCAAAAATTAGTAGGACCTTTTAGAAAAATAATAAGGTATTACAAATTAAATTTATAATTTACACACAAGGTACTCCAATTCTAGGTGTCTTCAGAAATACACAAATGTATTTATCACAGCATTCTCACTAGTTGAATAATACTATAACTATTATTTTAATATTTATTATTATATTATAATATAAATATATTTATAAAAATTTATAAATTATATATAAGTTATAACATTTATAAATAAATATTACAAATAGCTGTGAAAAGAAGCGAAGCGAAAAGCAAAGGAGAAAAGGAAAGATATACCCATTTGAATGCAGAGTTCCAAAGAATAGCAAGAAGAGAAAAGAAAGTCTTCCTCAGTGATAAATGCAAAGAAATAGAGGAAAACAACAGAATGGGAAAGACTAGAGATCTCTTCAAGAAAATTAGAGATACCAAGGGAATATTTCATGCAAAGATGGGCTCGATAAAGGACAGAAATGGTATGGACCTAACAGAAGCAGAAAATATTAAGAAGAGGTGGCAAGAATACACAGAAGAACTGTACAAAAAAGACCTTCACCACCAAGATAATCATGATGGTGTGATCACTGACCTAGAGCCAGACATCCTGGAATATGAAGTCAAGTGGGCTTTAGAAAGCATCACTATGAACAAAGCTAGTGGAGGTGATGGAATTCCAGTTGAGCTATTTCAAATCCTGAAAGATGATGCTGTTGAAGTGCTGCACTCAATATGCCAGCAAATTTGGAAAACTCAGCAGTGGCCACAGAACTGGAAAAGGTCAGTTTTCATTCTAATCCCAAAGAAAGGCAATGCCAAAGAATGCTCAAACTACCATACAATTGCACTCATCTCACACGCTAGCAAAGTAATGCTCAAAATTCTCCAAGCCAGGATTCAACAATATGTGAACCGTGAACTTCCTGATGTTCAAGCTGGTTTTAGTAAAGGCAGAGGAACAGAGATCAAATTGCCAACATCCAATGGATCATCAAAAAAGCAAGAGAGTTCCAGAAAAATATCTATTTCTGCTTTATTGACTATGCCAAAGCCTTTGATAGTGTGGATCACAATAAACTGTGGAAAATTCTGAAAGAGATGGGAATACCAGACCATCTGACCTGCCTTTTGAGAAACCTGTATTCAGGTTAGGAAGCAACAGTTAGAACTGGACATGGGAAAACAGACTGGTTCCAAACAGGAAAAGGAGTACGTCAAGGCTGTATATTGTCACCCTGCTTATTTAAGTGCTTATTATACGCAGAGTACATCATGAGAAATGCTGGGAGGGATGAAGCACAAGCTGAAATCAAAATTGCCAGGAGAAATATCAATAACCTCAGTTATGCAGATGACACCACCCTTATGGCAGAAAGTGAAGAGGAACTAAAGAGCCTCTTGATGAAAGTAAAAGAAGAGAGTGAAAAAATTGGCTTAAAGTTCAACATTCAGAAAACTAAGATCATGGCATATGGTCCCATCACTTCATGGCAAACAGATGGCGAAAGAGTGGAAACAGTGCCTGACTTTATTTTTCTGGGCTCCAAAATCACTGAAGATGGTGATTGCAGCCATGAAATTAAAAGACGCTTACACCTTGGAAGGAAAGTTATGATCAACCTAGACAGCATATTAAAAAGCAGAGACATTACTTTGTCCACAAAGGTCTGTCTAGTCAAGGCTATGGTTTTTCCTGTGGTCATGTATGGATGTGAGAGTTGGACTGTGAAGAAGGCTGAGTGCCAAAGAATTTATGCTTTTGAACTGTGGTGTTGGAGAAGACTCTTGAGAGTCCCTTGGACTGCAAGGAGATCCAACCAGTCCATCCTAAAGGAGATCAGTCCTGGGTGTTCACTGGTACGACTGATGTTGAAGCTGAAACTCCAATACTTTGGCCACCTGACACAAAGAGCTGACTCATTGGAAAAGACCCTGATGCTGGGAGGGATTAGGGGCAGGAGGAGAAGGGGACAACAGAGAATGAGATGGCTGGATGGCATCACTGACTCAATGGACATGGGTTTGGGTGGACTCTGGGAGTTGGTGATGAACAGGGAGGCCTGGTGTGCTGCGGTTCATGGGGTCACCAAGAGTTGGACACAATTGTGTGACTGCACCGAACTGAACTGAATACTATAAAATTAGAAATTTCCAAACATCAGTAGGGAAATAGTTGTGTATAAAGTACATATATACTCATCAATGCAAGGAATATAAAGTACAGCCATACTCGTCAATGCATGGAATACTATAAATTGTGTGTAGTTTTTCTGAAGAAGTAGATGTGTGTATGGATATAAAAAATGTCCATGATAAATTGTTGAGTAGATAAAACAATACACAGAACAATATATACAGCATGATCTTCCATTTATGTGACTAAAAAAGGGAAAGGGAATCTGCATATGCAAGTATATATGTGTGTGTGTGTCTGTGTGTGTGTGTTTAGAGGGATAAAAAGCAAAGATGCTATAATATTTACCATTTTCTTCCCTCTCCATCTCGATCACAAAGAATAAAGCTTACTTATTTGCTCAGTCAGCTTCATATTCCTACTTTGTCTTGCAGAATCTAGGTTTTGAAGGCTGGGCTTCCCAGGTTACTCAGTGGTAAAGAATCCACCTGCCTGTGCAGGAGATGTGGGTTTGATCCCTGGGTCAGGAACATCCCCTGGAGAAGGAAATGCAACCCACTCCAGTATTCTTGCCTAGGAAATCTCATGGACAGAGAAGCCTGATGGGCTACAGTCCATGGGGTTCCAAAAAGTCGAACATGATTCTGGACTGAAACAACAGTAATGATGATATATTGAAGAAAGAGAAAAATGATTGACTGATAAAGAACTACACTGGAGAGAGATACATGATAAAGAACTACACCAGAGAGAGATAAAAAGAGAAGACAAGAGGGTTGTTCTGGACTGAATTGGGTAGAGAATTTAGAAAGTTTGGAATGAGAAAGGAGTGAATCTTCAAAGTATTTCTATGCGTATGAACAATATTGACCATAAGTGGGGGGAAGGCATTTTTGAAAGAAATTCTGTGATTCTTGGGGAATGCTCTCCCCTTTGGATAGTTTTATGCAAGACTAGAATATGATTCATGTTATTTTAATTATTTTCTTGGATTCCAGACTGGTTTTTTTTTTCATGTAATTAGATCTTTGGGTATACAAAGATTTCACCTGTATTATAGACAAATCAGAAGATAACATACAAAGATATATGGAGATAATCTACAAATATGAAAATATATTTATGTTTCATGTTAGGAAATTTTATTGAGGAATAGACATCAAACTGCTAATAGTAAAAATCTTTACAATGTCAAACTAAATGAGGGAAAGCAGAACATACAGGTAGGAGGACTTTTTTTATATGCACACATAGGCATTATTTGTAATACGACCTTAAACTGAAACAAATGAATAAAATAACAAATACAAGCTATTACTTCTTTGAAAATGTGACATTCTTTTATTTATGACCATTAAGTAAAAACTATATCTTATAGGTAGTTTTTTTCTTCATTTCAAATTCCTCTCTTAGTCAGTAGAGACTATGTTTCTGTGCACATACAGGTCATGGCAGTGGTTTAGTTGCTAAGTCGTGTGACCCCGTGGACTGTAGCCCGACAGGCTCCTCCGTCCATGGAATTCTCCAGGCAAGAATACTGGAGTGGGTTGCCATTTCCTTCTCCAGGGGATCTTTCCCACCCAGGAATCGAACTCCGGCTTTCTGCATTGCAAGCAGATTTAGTACCGACTGAGCTATAAAGGAATCCTTCATAGAGACCCTTCAACTAAAACATTGAAATAATTGCAGCAAAAATGTTTCTAAAATTTAAAATAAGCATGAAATTACTCAATTTGCATATTCAATTTTCAAGTATAGATACGTATCGAAACTTCAATTTTCACTAAGAATTTTCTTTCTGTAAAATCTCCTTCTGGACATGTTCAGTCTTCTGTGTTCTAAAAATAAATATTCAAAGAAAATATTTTTATATTGTGTTGTCAAATCTTTTCAAGTACGAACTAGAGGAAAATGACATCTCAAATGACATTAGACAAAGTAACACTCTGTGGACACTTAATAAATAACACTTTAACACTTAAAGGTAATATGATTTTAAATTCGACAATAATGACTCTAAAAGTAAGGGACTGCTCTCCAAATAAGATATTTAGACAGAGGTATGTGAAATCTAGATAAGAGATATGAACTTTAGCGCCATCTAGCAAACATGATGGGTAACGTCACTAACATTCTCTGTAACAGATCGAACAAAGCAAGGTGAAGTGTCCTTGAGTTCTGTGTTAACTGTCAACCTTGAAAATGCCAGTTAAGCATTCTTTAGACTTTCTAGAGTTCTGAACTTGGCATACAGCCCTTTAAAAAGCAATGAAAAAAACACTTTTCAATTTCAACAGGCCCAATGGTGTCTTAGAAAAGAATAAACATCACTTAACTATGTGTGTGCGTATTCAGTCGCCACTGACTCTTTGCTACCCCAAGGACTGTAGCCTGCCAGGCTCCTCTGTCCTTGGGATTTCCTAGGCAAGAATACTGGAGCACTGCCATTTCCTTCTCCAGGGGATCTTTCCGACCCAGGGACTGAACCCCTGTCTCCTGCCTGTGCCTCCTGTATTTGCAGGCCAATTCTTTACCACTTGGGCCACCTGTAAGTCCACTTAACTACAAATTTGATAATACATAAATGCTTCCACTCCCACAGAACGTTAGTATCATTTTATTTCTTAATAAAAGCATAATGCTGCTAAATTTACTAATTTATATTTTGGACTGCTTTCAGTCATTAAAGTAAACAAGAGAAAAGGAAAAAACAACACATTCTCACACAACACACACACACACTGTGTTTACTGATATTTTATTACATGGTCATATGTGGTATTTGTCAATCTATCCAAACCTCAGCTACAGCAAAAACATGTATTTTAAGTACACATTTGTGAACCAAAAGAGTTAAACTCAAAAGCCTCTTGGACTTCTAATATCTTGAGGTCGAAATAATACAAAAATACAGTACCTGATGTTTTGCTGCTAAAATTCCTAGAGTTGGGGACTACAAATATATGTTTTAATGATGAAATCCCAAATGTCATAATCAAAGATGGATTTTAGCATTAATGTAAAAGGTGTCACTTTATAACAGAGAAGACATGAGTGAATGACTGGAAGAATTAATAAATAAAATTTCTATCACATATCAACAGGGTTGATAACCCTGTTATCAACCACAGGGGAGATTTCAAAACCAATATTAATTTCTTACTCTCTACTTATGAAGAACTTCTTCAATAAACTCATTATGTTTGCAGCCTTCAAAATGCTTATATCATGTTGCTTTTACTGCTCCCCAGCAGCAAAAAAAAAAAAAAAGCAGCAGCATGGGTAATAATATGACTCTATTGGACGGCAGCACACAAACTTCAAATAAAGAGATATGTGGAAAATGTTGCTTAATTATGAATATCCATCAAAATTAGATACTGTTTATATCAGTAGTGTTCTATCAGAAAACAAAGATTGTATAGGAATATACGGGGAATGTTTAATATGAATATTTATTAAATTTAACGAGGGATTAGCTAGTGAGAAGCAAGGAAAATACCAAAGAATATAGAAATTACAGATAAAGGAGCAACCACTCCCCTTAGGGCTGAGCTGTTGCCCCACAGAAGAGTCTCCCCCAGCAGAGCTGATCCACTCTTTCGCTGGAGAGGGAGCAGCTGTGCTGCCAAGGTCCTACACCAGCAGAACCTGCTAGAAAGTTGCCCTCTGAGATCCTGGAGGAAGCTACCCACAAGGTTGTCCTTCATTAGTGGCTCTGTCACAAAGCCACCTGAAGGGGTGCCAGGAAAAGCTGCACTGATGCTGCCGGAATTGGATGCTGGAGAAGTTACATCCAAAGTCAGACCTTGGAGAAGCCATGAGTGCTTCAGGAGCCCAGAGAGAGGTGTGCAATGGGTCCGGTAAAAGAAAGTCCTCCCTGCATTGTCCTTATAGCACCCTTCACTGACGAATCTTAACAACTTTCTGGCTGGCAAACAGAGCCCAGCTCTACCCTCATAGAGCAGGCGTCGGAGTGTGAATTTGCAGCCAAGAGGCAATAAATTCATAGTTGGTGCACAACTCTTTATTTGTACTCACTGTCATATATCACATCATGCTTTAGGAATTGTTTATTCACAGCTCACTGGTTTTCACAAACTTAATTTCCACAAGAGGTGTCTTATTGGTTTAGTGCCTTTAATCTCCACTTTCAAATCTATAGAGCCCTATCAGATCGATTTCCCTAAACCATCATTTCACTTTGTCTTTATGCTGCTCAAAAGCCTTCAAAGAACTCATATTGCCTTAGAGTAGTAATCCTAAACAAGTGTGAAAACCTCTTTACAATATCGACAATATTGTACAGATCAATACGTGATAGGAGTCTTATTATTAGAACACTTTAATTAAAAATAGATGATCAAATGCTGTAATAAATTTAGATATATACAATTAACCCATATTTTACTAAGTCACATGACCTGTAGTCAGTACAAACAGTAGCTCATATACATGGGAACGACATATCTGTTCCATATAAAGGCTGTGCATGGTATTCATATGGATCTTACACTGATAACTCCAGGGTCCTCAGGGGCCTCAGGCCCACAAGTTAGGACCCCCTAGCCTGAAATCTGATCCCATTCCTTCAACTCAGCATTGAACTTTCCATAATCTGACCCAACCTGTCTTTATAAGTTTATCTGTTACTGACTTTCCACATGAATTCAATTTGCCACAAGCCATGCACCCTGAACGTATCCTTAGAAATATCCTAAGCCATAGCTCCACCTGGAATATTCACCTTCCTTCTTCCTTCTTATCCAAATCTCACTTCTCTTCAAGACCCACATTATATCCCTCTTTCAGTTGCTTGTTTTGGCCACTGCAGAAGAGTGTCTGCTGATTCTCAGAAACCCCACTGCCCTCTAAGCCCTTTCATGAGCTGAAGGGATAAATGCAGGGAATTACTCTTCCAGGTTCTTTTTCGCAGGCTCACTGAATTCTACCAATAAAGGGCTGCATCAGAAGCTAGGAGTGAACAGGTCAATACTCTCCAGCAACATCTGAAAGTAGGTGAGTGGGCGCTCTCAGATGGCAAACGTGAGGTTTGACCAGGACATCCCTTTCTCTGTGCCCATTTTGTGCTCTGTACATGCCTCTACAGGGCTTCCCAGGTGGTACAGCGGTAAAGAATCCATCTGCCATCACTTCTTGGTTTTTCGCCTAAGATCAAGAATCTGCCTGCCAAAGTAGGAGATGCAAGATATGCGGGTTCAATCCTCAGGTCTGGAATATCCCCTGGAATACGAAGTGGCAACCCACTCCAGTATTCTTGCCTGGGAAATCCCACAGTCAGAGGAGTCTGGCAGGCTACAGTCCATGGAGTGGCAAAGAGTCAGACATAACTGAGCAACTGAGCACACACACACACACACACACACACACACACACACACATCACTGTACCACATCACTTATCTCACTGTACTTTGAGTTTACCTGATTATTTCCTGCAGCACAACAAACTCTCCATAGAATTGACAGGATCTCCTGAGAATCAGCCTCTCCAGTGTCACAGAGAGCTAAGCTCATCAACAGCAGATTCCCTGTGCTGCCTGCACTTCCAGGTCTCCTAAAAGCCAGCACTCCAGCCCTTTCAACATTTCTATAAACCTCTCAGTCCCTGCATTAAACACCTTTTTACTCAAAATACCTATGGCAGCTGTCACTCCTCTCATTTGCTATGAGGCCCTTACATAGTCATTTACTACTTATACTGTTTTATCTTTCCACATGTATTTAGATTGTCTTCCCAACTAAGCTACTCAAAGAAATGGCTGAGTGTTGTATTTTTTTATGTACAATATAGCATCTTCCCTTGCAAGTATATTTTCAATAATTATTGATTCGACTCATTTAATTAAACATTAGGATAAATGAGACTCCACTGATGGACTTCAGACTTGTATCTTAGAAAAAATGGACAGAATCTCAAACTGCCAAGTCAATACTTAAGAGTTTCAGTGGTTTAGGACTTTTCAGTGGCTCTTACCATCCTACCCTCAGTATAATAACTTACCTATTTTGAATCAAGTTGCTGACCTCCAATCTAAATATTTATAACCATTTTTCAATGAACAGCTTTGGGAAAGTTAGGCTATCACTCATACACTTCCTGCTTTATATTCTGGTCCTAAGCTCTTCATATTATTCTACATGTTAAACATCCTTATCTCTATCATATCTTACCTAACTACTCTTAAAGTCTACTCTTTATTCACTTCTTCACTTCTTTTTCTTTCTGCCACCAGGTATAAAAATAATACAAAACATGTCTCTTTTTCAAATGGGAAGTATAAAGCTTTTATCCTTGATCTGCAATCATCTGTTTCTGTTTCTGTAAATCTAACTATAGTGAGTTGGATGGTATTCCTCACATTTCATGTCCACCTGGAACCTAGAATGTGAACTTAGTTTGGAATAAGGTCTTTGCAGATATAAAATTAATTAATTGACTTTAAGACGAAGTCATTCTGGATTTAGAGTGGGCCCTACATTCAGTGACTAGTGTCATTTTAACAAGAGGACAGCATCAGAGAGACCCAGGGAAAAGGCCATGAAAAGATGGAGGCAGACCTTAGAGCGATGCTACTACAAACCAAGAAATATCCGGGGCCACCAGAAGCTGGAAGAAGCAAGGAAGGTTTCTCCACTAGAACCTACCGGGCATGGCTCAGAAGCATGGCTCTGCTGACATCTCATTTTAAGACACACAGATTATGATACTTTGTAGGGCAGCCCTAGAAAACTAATACACTAGCATTGCTAGTATTTTTATCACAGTCCAAACAACCTTACAGGCATAAATGAATGTATGAAATTGTAAGCTGACATCACTGTATATGCTGCTAAGCACCAAATATTCCTAACACATACCCTCTATTCTTTTAGGACCACTTCCAGAGATGTAAATGAAGCATCTCCTGGTGAAAGGACTTCCTGGCTAAATAGTTTATTAGCAGAGTCAATTTGACATTTAGAAGCTAGTTTCAGAGAAACTAGCTTAGTAAAATTTACCTTAGTAAAATTAAGCTATTTTCCACTTTCTAAAATAATAATTTAGCAATTGTTAAAAAAATAAAACTTTAAAATTCAGCCAAGACGTAATTCTCTTTTTCCTGTTTTTCCTAGCTGAAAAAATATTGCACAGTCTACGAGTATGCTTGCTTCTCCTCCTGAACACATCACACCTTCTGATGTCTATGTTCTAAGGGACGCTGTAGAATACAAATTCCCAGGCAGAGTTAGACGGCCCCTTCTCAGTGCCCTCTTTGCTCTTCATAGGCAGCTCTGTTTTACCCCAGTGAAAAAAGAAGTGCTAGTTGCTCAGTCGTATCTGACTCTTTGTGACCCCCATGGACTGTAGCCTGCCAGGCTTCTCTAACCATGGAATTTTCCAAGCAAGAATGCTGGAGAAGGTTGTCACACCCTACTCCAGGGGATCTTCCAGACCCAGGGATTGAACCTGGGTCTCCTGCATTACAGGCAGACTCTCTACTGTCTGAGCCATTACATCGTTATTACTGGTTTACCTGATTGTTCCTCCCAACAGACTGAGAACTCTGCAAGGACAAGAATGTATATAACTCATCCTCATCCTCCCAGGCCCTGGCACCATGTTTAGCAGCACTTGGTGCTTGATAAATGCTGAACTAAATAAACTGTTGACCTTGCTCTGTTCATAAGACAGTAGACAAACTTAAAACACATTCCCAACTGCAGTTCTGAAATTGAGCATTTATTCTTAAAGCATATGCAGCAGACATATTTTTATCACAAAATGTGTTTTATATACTGCCCCTTTCTCAAAAGAAAGCAGCAAGACTCAGCAATTAATTATCTGAACCTAATGAGGGAAATGTTCACAAGTGAATGCAGCCTGACATGTATCAGAAAAATATAACAGCCTGAGAGATAGCAAGTACAGGACATTTTTCCTCTTCCTGTGTCAGAAGCAGGTTTCAAGAACAAAAGGAAGGTGTGGCTGAAGGACGATGACTTTTGCCTAGAAGTCAAGTATGCCAGAAGTCTTCAAAATTCTTTGGCCTGGAGTCTTAACCAGATTCTGCATCTCCTATATTTAAAATTGATGATAAATATATAAACATTCTAAAGTGATTCTAAAATTTTTCTAATCCTCAAAATTGCTAAGTCAAAAGAACATAGGCTGTAACTAGTATACCCATCTCTGAGATCATACCACTAGTCTAACTCTTCAGTTCAGTTCAGTCGCTCAGTCGTGTCTAACTCTTTGAGACCCCATGGGCTGCAGCATGTCAGGCCTCCCTATCCATCACCAGCTCCCAGAGTTTACTCGAACTCATATCCATTGAGTCAGTAATGCCATCCAACCATCTAATCCTCTGTCGTCCCCTTCTCCTCCCACCTTCAATCTTTCCAGGCATCAGGATCTTTTCCAATGAGTTAGCTCTTCGCATCAGGTGGCCAAAGTATTGGAGTTTCAGCTTCAGCATCAATCCTTCCAATGAATATTCAGGACTGATTTCCTTTAGGATGAAAATACATACACAGGCCATGGCTAATGACTTTACAGAGCAAATACTTAGGAAAAGTTTTCCAGGAAAAAAGTCCATGAAAGTGGTGAAATTGGGAGATTCAGAACAGGGGTCCCAAATAAGAAAGAATAGTAAGGTTCTTGGTTGCAGGAATTTGACTAAGAGGGGTCTCAGAGAAGAACTCACACTTGCCAGGTCTTCCCAGTTTGCAGCTGGCACCCTCTGAGATGGCCCCAGTGCTCCCTGCCTCCTAGCATCCATGCCCTTCGAAGTCCCCTCCCGTGAGTGTGGGCTGGACCTGGGACTGGTTTCTAACAAGTAGGATCCAGCACCAGTAATTGGAGGTCACTTCTTGGATGGGGTTACAAAGAGATTGTGCCTTCCATCTTAAGTTGCCCTCCCTCCCAATCCTGCACATTCACTCTGAAGAAAACCAGCGGCCACGGTGTGAGCTGTCCTACAGACAGTCTCATTTGGCAAGGAACTCAGATCTTCCATCCAATACCCACCTGATTGAGCTTGGAAGATCCACTTCTGGTTTAGCCTTGAGATGACTGCGGCACTGCCCACCTTGATTTCAGCCTTATGAGAGACCCGGAGCCAAAGGCACTCAGCTCAGTCACACCAGAAATGGGGAGATAATAAATGC
The DNA here is from genome assembly GCF_032452875.1 of Bos javanicus. NCBI lineage: Eukaryota > Metazoa > Chordata > Mammalia > Artiodactyla > Bovidae > Bos > Bos javanicus. Next base: position 42,187,570 of record NC_083870.1, read on the forward strand.
TTGTTGTTGTAAGCCACCAAATTTTGGGGTAACTTGTTACATAGCAATACGTAACTAATATATAGCAACTCATATTTATAATACTAATACTGTAATACTAATACTTCCTTACTTTTCAAAACTCATATCCAGACTTGTGTGAGGTTGTCTGATCCCTTGGAATGAAGCGGAGACCACTCTCTTAAGAACTAAGTACTTTTTCAGATATGCAAACTCAGGGAGCAGATCATTATAATCAACAATTGGGCTATCACCCTTCCAGAAAGGCCAATTAAGCAGAATGTGGTGAAACTGACCTCAGGGTAGTCTTCTTTAGGCCAGAAACCAGAGTAGCCCAAATATCAACCCATTCATTCACCATCTCATAACCAGTAGTGGAAACAAAATCATTTCATTCCTTAAACATATAACTGTTTGTTCATTAATCTTTTCATTGCAGAGTTTTATAGGGAGCTGTAAATAACCAAGAACTGCCTATCTCCTCTGAATCACTAGAGATGCCCTCCACATGAACAAAATTGATACTAAGCACTTACTCTGTGAAGGAACATAATTGCTTGGCTGTTATGAGACAACATTTTATTTCAGATTCTATTCATTGCTTACTCATTTCCCCAAACAATTCCCCTTTTGCTCAAACTTTCCTAAACAAGAGAGCATTTTATTAGATAATGTTTACTAATAAACAGAAGGCATGGATAACTATTAAAAGAGACAAAGTATTCAATTAGAACAGCTTAATTACAATGTGACTTTGTATAGAGTTCTAGCTTGTAATTTTATCTGAGAGCAATGTTGTGTTTGTTCAAAATAAGAATAGCACATTTGATTCTTTCCAAATTTAACCAGATGAGTTGAACAACAGAAGGCTTGTACATGGATTCTTGCTCTCTAGGCCTTCACAAATAGTGCTGGTGTTTTTTATGTTTTATTATGAGAAAATATCATGTTAGAACGCCCACTTAAAACACGCTGCACTTGCGCATGTTCAGTACCATCCAGTTCTTTGTGACCTCATGGCTGTAGCCTGCCAGGCTCCTCTGCCCATGGAATTTCCTAGGCAAGAATACTGGACTGGGTTGCCATTTCCTCCTCCAGGGGATCTTCCCCACCCAGGGATTAAACCTCTGTCTCCTGCACCTTCTGCATTGGCAGGTGGACTCTACCACTAAGCCCCTGGGAAGTCCCAAAACATGCACTGTCACCATGAAATTTTGTGTAAATGGTTCTCAAGTAGGGTAAAGATCAGAATTTGTCATTGGACGTCTGTTCCACATTCCCTTTTCTACTTTTTCAATATACCAGTTTAGCTAAAACTGAAGATACACATGAAGTCTTCTCCTTGAATCTTTTTTTGAACTCTTCTTTTTTAATGGATAGAATGTTTGGAAGACTCAATTTCTCACTCTCCCTACATCAATCCTAACTGAACCAGTGACATTATTAAATGATGGTTTTGTCCTGCTGGAAGACTGATTGAGATGCCTGCCATCATTTACAAAATTGCCATTAACCCATCTCTTGGACAAATACTGAACAAATCACTAGCTTCCAAATATTGGCAGCTGTCAGAACAATGTTAAGACCTCACCTTTGCTTATTGATAGTAATTTAGGTCAGGCCTTTCTTGACATTGTATTTTTCTTATTATATCTCACATCATTGATAAAGCATTATAGGTTATTTTCCTTGAAGTCTTGTGCCTTATTCAAGGAAGGAATAAATACTGTTTCATTCACACAAACTCTACTAAATTACCTACTACATTTATATAGGTCTGTAAGGAAATGTCACCCCACTCCAGTATTCCTGCCTGGAAAATTCCATGGACAGAGGAGCTTGATGAACTACAGTTCATGGGGTTGCAAAGAGTCAGACACAACAGAAGACACACACAAACACACAGACACAACAGTTCAGGTAAAGTGAGTTGGCAGTAATCTGGAAACTTGCCAGGAAAAAATCTGGACTAGAGAGATATTTGAAACCAAACTGAGTCCTTAGTTCTAAGTTATGTGTTTTCTTCAATTCAGTGCTGTAACTGCCTCCGGTGAGATGGCCTTATCCTCGAATCCTAGGTTTTCACCTTACTATCTGTTTTCCAGATTAGCTCCAGAGAGATCAGTCTAAAGTACAGATATTTTCTTACTTCTCTACTTAAAATTGTTCAAGGCACCTCAGTACCTTCCGGATAAGCCTGACGCTCCTTAGAATGATATATAATGCTTTGACTTACCTGGATTGCCTGGATTCTACTGCTTAGGTCACTGTTTAACAACTGTACCTTAATGACCCAGCCCTGCACCTTCTTCAGATCTCAGCTCAGGTCACTTTCACCTAGGAACACCTTCAGTCTTCCTGTTCCAAACATTCTAACAGACGAGTAAGTGTTTGTGACTGGGATTGAATGCTGAGGGTACCCTCCTGCTCCTTGAGTCATGTCTTAGTCACAGCTGATGGGAAACCTCCTAAGAAGCCTTTCCTATTTCTCCCTTCCAATGAACTGACTCCTCCTGTTTTGGTACTCCCTCTATGCTCTTCATATGCTTACACATTTTAAAATTATGAGATGTGCAGAAGAGTGTATGGGCTTCCCAGGTGGTACAGTGGTAAATAATCCACCTACCAATCCAGGAGATGCAGGTTCAATCCCTGGGTAGAAAGATCCCCTGGAGGAGGAAATGGCATCGCACTCCAGTATTCTTGCCTGGGAAATCCCATGGACAGAGCAGCCTGGCAGGCTACACTCCATGGGGTTGCAAAGAGTTGGACATGACTGAGTGACTGAGCACAGCACACACAGAAGAGTATATAAAACATTGTACAGTTTACTAAATTATAAGAAACTGTACAGTTTAACAAATTACAGTAAAATAGACCCCTGTGTAACACTCATCAAGATCAAATAACTGAACATCATCAGTATTGGAGGATGCTGCTGTCACCAACAAAGCCCATTGATAATGACTGGAAATAAAAATACAATCTGGGTAATAAAATAAAATCTAATCTTTTTTTTTTTCTTTTCCGCTGTGCTTTGTCTAGTTTTAGGTGCTCACCGGGGGCCACATGCAGGGGCCTTGCACCCAGCACTTCAAAGCAGAGTTGGTAGTGCAGACACCCAGCTTGGAGGACACTTGCAAAAGCTCCGGGTGTGACACCACTCTTCAAGATGGTGGCAGCAGCAGGTTGTTTGCAGAGTCTCTGCAGCCCAGCACTGTGATCTGGAACCCCAAGCAGCCCTCTCTGTGGCCCTGTGAGAACTCCACCCTCTCCCCTCCCCACTGCTGAGAACCTTATAATGCAGCCTCATCCACCGTCAGCTGGGAAGAGCGGCTCACCCCTCTCCATTCTTTCATTAGAGAACAAAGCTTTCTTTTGCTTGGTCTCATTCTTTTGGCTCAAGCAACACCACACTGGGCAGAAGGACCCTTGTGGAGGACCAAGGAGGGTAAACACACGCAGAAGTCGCTCAGTCGTGTCCGACTCTTTGCGACCCCATGGATTGTAGCCTACCAGGCTCCTCGGTCCATGGGATTTTCCAGGCATGAATACGGAGTGGGTTACAGTCTCCTTCTCCAAGGAGGGTAACTCCCCATCATATTTCTCCCTGATCTCAAACTCTTGCCTTCCCTAGGGTAACCACTATCCTGGCTATTTTGATCATTTGTCCCTGCTTGGTTTCATTGCTTTACCACATAAGCAGAAATCCTTAATCTATGTGGATCACTTTTGTCTGTTTTTATTATGTTTCTTTTGTCAATGTGATGTTGCAGACAGCTGTAGTTTTAAAATTTTCACTACTGAATGCCATTCCATTACATGAACAAACAGTTTGTCTGTTCATTTTAGAAGATGTAAACGTGTGTTTGGGCAGGATCCCGTTTGAGGATATTACAAGCAACATTGAACATTCCTGTCAAGCATACCATAGTGCATGTAAGTATGCATTTCAATAATAGAACATATCTCTCTGACAGAGGGATTTCTGGATATGCACATCTGCACATCACTGAATAATGCCAAAGCATTTTCTAAAATGTTTGGACCAATGTTTACTGCTACCAGTTTTTGAAAATTTTTATTACTTCATGTTCTTGCCTTGGATTTATCCTATTTTTAAATTTTTCCCAATCTAGTGGGTAAGCAATGCTTTCTCACAGAGGTTTTAAAGGGCTTTTTCTGATTCTTAATGAGGTTGAATACCATTTTATATATACATTGGTCACTTACATTTCCTCATCTGTGAAGTCTCTTACCCATTTTTCTGTTGAATTGGCAGTATTGCCTTTTTCTTAAATGATTTGTAACAACTCTATGTATTCTGTATATTTTGGTTAAAATTGTTGCAAATATGTTCTCCCATCCCTGTAGTTACCTTTTACTCTCTTAATAATGTATGTTAATGAACAGAACTTAATTTTAATGAAATCAACTTGATCAGTCTTCTTTTAGTTAATGCCTTTTGCACCCTGTTTACAAAATCATTTCCTATCTAGCTTCACAAAGATATTCTCATTATTTAGTACCAGTTTAATTTCTTTGATATGAAAGTCTGTAATCCACCTGGAATTGATTTTTGTGTTAGGTGTGACGGGGGGTTTCAATTTCTTTTTTCTACAATAAAGGTTGTCCAACTGTCCCAGCATTATTAGTTGTCCCAGCACCATACTAATCGTTCCCCCACTGCTCCCCAGTGTCACTTGGCCATAAATCAAGTGTGTGTGTGTGTGTGTGTGTGTGTACACACATATATATAGAATACTATAAGAATAGAGTGTCTAAGAATGGAAATATACGTACACAATTGGAGTAGGAAATGGAAACCCACTCCAGTATTCTTGCCTGGGAAATTCCATGGACAGGGGAGCCTGGAGGGCTACAGTTCATGGGGTCACAAAGAGTTGGACAAGACTGAGCAACTGAGTACACTAGCATGTGTGTATAGGTATATATATATATATATATATATATAGAGAGAGAGAGAGAGAGAGAGAAAGAGAGTTCCATTCTTAGAAATGCTATTCTTTTAGTTTTCCTGTCTGTCCTTGTGTTAATATCACAGAGTATAAATTTATGTAAACATATTAACTTGGCTATTTTCTTTAGTCTTTGTAGTTCCATATAAATTTTAGAATCAGCTTTTTACATTATACACACACACATACACACCCACACACACACTTTTTTTAACTGGATTCGAATTAAATCCATAGATGAGTTTAGAGAAAAAACATTTTGGCAAATTTGAATCTTCTAGTCTATAATCAATTTCTATTTCTCTATGTTAGTCTTTTTACTTTATTTTAATAAAGTTTTGTAGTTTTCTCTGTAAACTTATTTCTAGGTGTTTGATATCTTAATCCTACAGTGTCTTATTTAAACTTCAATTTCTGCTTGTTGCTAGTATATACAATTACTTTGGCATATTAGTTTTCAAGAGTTACTTTGCTAAGCTTATTAATTCTAACCATTTATCCATAGATTTTCTTAAGTTTTATACACACAATGTTATTGTACCATACATGATTAATTCACATTTGGTTTTTTATTTTAAATGCATGTGTCTTATTTGGTTTTCTACTATACTTTATTCCATACTGCAGGATATGGGATACTGTCCTGTTTTTTCATTCCTGATCATTATTATTTATATTTCATCAACTTTCACGATCAGTCTTGGAAAAATAAAAAGCTAGACAAAAAATAGAATTGAATTTCTATACTTAATTTGATTAAAAGTATCTAGTAAACACCTGTAGCACATGCTGTTTAATGGGTTTGTGGAGCTCTACTGTGTACTTCCAATTTCTGCCATGGTCTCTTTTGTGTATGTAAGACACATGCCATAAACTCTTAACACATTGTTAAAGCTGAGGAACAACTAGAAATTTCTCTTTTTCCAAGTCTTTCTCATACACAACAGAATTAACATTTTTCCTTTCAAGGAAGGCACACAGGAGCTTACTGGTAATACAATTGCATTCAAACAGGAATGCCACTGCCCTTGACAACAGTCTGGTCCATCAGCTAATTAGGCCAAACCCTGTGCCTATGGCAACCCACTCCAGTACTCTTGCCTGGAAAAATCCCATGGACGGAGGAGCCTGGTAGGCTGCAGTCCATGGGGTCACTAAGAGTCGGGACACGACTGAGCGACTTCACCTTCACTTTTCACTTTCATGCATTGGAGAAGGAAATGGGAACCCACTCCAGTGTTCTTGCCTGGAGAATCCCAGGGACAGGGAAGCCTGGTAGGCTGCCGTCTATGGGGTGGCACAGAGTCGGACACGACTGAAGCAACTTAGCAGCAGCAGCAGCTGTACCTATACCCCGTGTCTGAGGTCAGGGGCAGCGGCCAAGAGTGCCAGGCTGCAATGGTGTAGGAGCAGCCAAGAGGAGCTACCCCATGTCTGAGGCCAGGGGCGGTGGCCGAGAGGAGCTACCCCACCCCTACTCCAAGGAGCGGTGGCTGTGCCAGTGCAGGAGGGCCCAGAGGAGCTATTCCACATTCAAGGTCAGGAGGAGTGGCAATGAGGAGATACCCCTCGTCCAAGGTAAGGAGCAGCGGCTGCACTTTGCTGGAGCAGCCGTGAAGAGATTCCCCACATCCAAGGTAAGACAAACCCAAGTAAGCTGGTAGGTGTTGCAAGAGGGCATCAGAGGGCAGACACACTGAAACCATAAAGAAACTAGCCAATCATCTAATCACACTAGGACCACAGCCTTGTCTAACTCAATGAAACTAAGCCATGCCCTGTGGGGCCACCCAAGATGGGCGGGTCATGGTGGAGAGGTCTGATAGAATGTGGTCATTCGCCTTCCACTGGAGAAGGGAATGGCAAATCACTTCAGTATTCTTCCCTTGAGAACCCCATGAACAGTATGAAAAGGCAAAATGATAGGATACTGAAAGAGAAACTCCCCAGGTCAGTAGGTATCCAATATGCTACTAGAGATCAGTGGAGAAATAACTCCAGAAAGAATGAAGGGACGGAGCCAAAGCAAAAACAATACCCAGTTGTGGATGTGACTGGTGATAGAATCAAGGTCCCATGCTGTAAAGAGCAATATTGCATAGGAACCTGGAATGTCAGGGCCATGAATCAAGACAAATTGGAAGTGGTCAAACAGGAGATGGCAAGAGGAACGTCAACATTCTAGGAATCAGCAAACTAAAATGGACTGGAATGGGTGAATTTAACTCCGATGACCATTATATCTACTACTGTGGGCAGGAATCCCTTAGAAGAAATGGAGTAGCCATAATGGTCAACAAAAGAGTCCAAAATGCAGTACTTGGATGCAATGTCAAAAACGACAGAATGATCTCTGTTCGTTTCCAGGCAAAGTAATCCAAGTAATCACAGTAATCCAAGTCTATGTCCCAACCAGTAATGCTGAAGAAGCTGGAGTTGAATGTTCTATGAAGATCTACAAGACCTTTTAGAACTAACACCCAAAAAAGATGTCCTTTTCATTACAGGGGACTGGAATGCAAAAGTAGGAAGTCAAGAAACACCTGGAGTAACAGGCAAATTTGGCCTTGGGATACAGAATGAAGCAGGGCAAAGACTAATAGAGTTTTGCCAAGAGAATGCACTGGTCATAGCAAACACCCTCTTTCAACAACACAAGAGAACACTCTACACATGGACATCACCAGATGATCAACACTGAAATCAGATTGATTATATTATTTGCAGTTAAAGATGGAGAAGCTCTATACAGTCAACAAAAACAAGGCCAGGAGCTGACTGTGGCTCAGATCATGAACTCCTTATTGCCAAATTCAGACTTAAATTGAAGAAAGTAGGGAAAACCACTAGACCATTCAGGTATGACCTAAATCAAATCCCTTATGATTATACAGTGGAAGTGAGAAATAGATTTAAGGGACTAGATCTGAGATAGATAGACTGCCTGATGAACTATGGACGGAGGTTCGTGACATTGTACAGGAGACAGGGGTCAAGACCATCCCCATGGAAAAGAAATGCAAAAAAGCAAAATGGCTGTTGGAGGAGGCCTTACAAATAGCTGTGAAAAGAAGAGAAGTGAAAAGCAAAGGAGAAAAGGAAAGATATAAGCGTCTGAATGCAGAGTTCCAAAGAATAGAAAGAAGAGATAAGGAAGCCTTCCTCAGCGATCGATGCAAAGAAATAGAGGAAAACAACAGAATGGGAAAGACTAGAGATCTCTTCAAGAAAATCAGAGATACCGAGGGAACATTTCATGCAAAGATGGGCTCAATAAAGGTCAGAAATGGTATGGACCTAACAGAAGCAGAAGATATTAAGAAGAGGTGGCAGGAATACACAGAAGAACTGTACAAAAAAGATCTTCACGACCCAGATAATCACGATGGTGTGATCACTGACCTAGAGCCAGACATCCTGGAATATGAAGTCAAGTGGGCCTTAGAAAGCATCACTATGAACAAAGCTAGTGGAGGTGATGGAATTCCGGTTGAGCTATTTCAGATCTTGAAAGATGATGCTGTGAAAGTGCTACACTCAATATGCCAGCAAATTTGGAAAACTCAGCAGTGGCCATAGGACTGGAAAAGGTCAGTTTTCATTCCAATCCCAAAGAAAGGCAATGCCAAAGAATGCTCAAACTACCTCACAATTGCACTCATCTCACACGCTAGTAAAGTAATGCTCAAAATTCTCCAAGCCAGGCTTCAGCAGTACATGAACCGTGAACTTCCAGATGTTCAAGCTGGTTTTAGAAAAGGCAGAGGAACCAGAGATCAAATTGCCAACATCTGCTGGATCATTGAAACAGCAAGAAAGATCCAGAAAAAACATCTATTTCTGCTTTATTGACTATGTGAAAGCCTTTGATTGTGTGGATCACAATAAACTGTGAAAAATTCTGAAAGAAATGGGGATACCAGACCACCTGACCTGCCTCTTGAGAAAGCTATATGCAGGTCAGGAAGCAACAGTTAGAACTCGACATGGAACAAGAGACTGGTTCCAAATAGGAAAAGGAGTACATCAAAGCTGTATATTGTCACCCTGCTTATTTAACTTATATGCAGAGTACATCATGAGAAACACTGGGCTAGAAGAAGCACAAGCTAGAATCAAGATTGCCGGGAGAAATATCAATAACCTCACATATGCAGATGACACCACCCTTATGGCAGAAAGTGAAGAGGAACTAAAAAGCCTCTTGATGAAAGTGAAAGAGGAGAGTGAAAAAGTTGGCTTAAAGCCCAACATTCAGAAAACAAAGATCATGTCATCTGGTCCCATCACTTCATGGGAAATAGATGGGAAAACAGTGGAAACAGTGGCAGACTTTTTTTTTGGGGGGGGGGGGCTCCAAAATCACTGCAGATGGTGAGTGCAGCCATGAAATCAAAAGATGTTTACTCCTTGGAAGGAAAGTTATGACCAACCTAGATAGCATATTAAAAAGCAGAGACACTAATAGATGGAAAAATATACCATGTTCATGGATTGGAAGAATCAATATAGTGAAAATGAGTATACTACCCAAAGCAATCTATAGATTTAATGCGATCCCTATCAAGCTACCAACGATATTCTACACAGAGCTAGACAAATAATTTCACAATTTGTATGGAAATACAAAAAACCTCGAATAGCCAAAGCAATCTTGAGAAAGAAGAATGGAACTGAAGGAATCAACCTGCCTGACTTCAGGCTCTACTACAAAGCCACAGTCATCAAGGCAATATGGTACTGGCACAAAGACAGAAATACAGATCAATGGAACAAAATAGAAAGCCCAGAGATAAATCCACACACATATGGACACCTTATCTTTGACAGAGGAGGCAAGAATATACAATGGATTAAAGACAATCTCTTTAACAAGTGGTGCTGGGAAAACTGGTCAACCACTTGTAAAAGAATGAAACGAGAGCACTTTCTAACACCAAACATAAACATAAACTCAAAATGGATTAAAGATCTAAACATAAGACCAGAAACTCTAAAACTCCTAGAGGAGAACATAGGCAAAACACTCTCCGACATACATCACAGCAGGATCCTCTATGACTCACCTCCCAGAATATTGGAAATAAAAGCAAAAATAAACAAATGCGACCTAATTAAACTTAAAAGCTTCTGCACAACAAAGGAAACTATAAGCAAGGTGAAAAGACAGCCTTCAGAATGGGAGAAAATAATAGCAAATGAAGCAACTGACAAACAACTAATCTCAAAAATATACAAGCAACTCCTGCAGCTCAATTCCAGAAAAATAAATGACCCAATCAAAAAATGGGCCAAAGAACTAAATAGACATTTCTCCAAAGAAGACATACAGATGGCTAACAAACTCATGAAAAGATGCTCAACATCACTCATTATCAGAGAAATGCAAATCAAAACCACTAAGAGGTACCACTTCATGCCAGTCAGAATGGCTGCGATCCAAAAGTCTACAAGCAATAAATGCTGGAAAGGGTGTGGAGAAAAGGGAACCCTCTTACATTGTTGGTGGGAATGCAAACTAGTACAGCCACTATGGAGAACAATGTGGAGATTCCTTAAAAAACTGGAAATAGAACTGCCTTATGATCCAGCAATCCCACTGCTGGGCATACACACTGAGGAAACCAGAAGGGAAAGAAACACGTGTACCCCAATGTTCATCGCAGCACTGTTTATAATAGCCAGGACATGGAAGCAACCTAGATGTCCATCAGCAGATGAATGGATAAGAAAGCTGTGGTACATATACACAATGGAGTATTACTCAGCCATTAAAAAGAATACATTTGAATCAGTTCTAATGAGGTGGATGAAACTGGAGCCTATTATACAGAGTGAAGTAAGCCAGAAAGAAAAACACCAATACAGTATACTAACGCATATATATGGAATTTAGAAAGATGGTAACAATAACCCTGTATACGAGACAGCAAAAGAGACACTGATGTATAGAACAGTCTTATGGACTCTGTGGGAGAGGGAGAGGGTGGGATGATTTGGGAGAATGGCATTGAAATATGTATAATATCATGTACGAAACGAGTTGCCAGTCCAGGTTCAATGCATGATACTGGATGCTTGGGGCTGGTGCACTGGGATGACCCAGAGGGATGGTATGGGGAGGGAGGAGGGAGGAGGGTTCAGGATGGGTAACACATATATACCTGTGGCAGATTCATTTTGATATATGGCAAAACCAATACAATATTGTAAAGTTAAATAAAATAAAATTTTTTTTAAAAAGTAAAAAAAAATAAAAAGCAGAGACATTACTTTGCCAACAAAGGTCCATCTAGTCAAGGCTATGGTTTTTCCAGTAGTCATGTATGGGTATGAGAGTTGGACTGTGAAGAGAGCTGAGCACTGAAGAATTGATGCTTTTGAACTGTGGTGTTGGAGAAGACTCTTGAGAGTCCCTTGGACTGCAAGGAGATCCAACCAGTCCATTCTGAAGGAGATCAGCCCTGGGATTTCTTTAGAAGGAATGATGCTAAAGCTGAAATCCCAGTACTTTGGCCACCTCATGCGAAGAGTTGACTCATTGGAAAAGACTCTGATGCTGGGGGGATTGGGGGCAGGAGGAGAAGGGGACGACAGAGGATGAGATGGCTGGATGGCATCACCAACTCGAAGGACATGAGTCTGAATGAACTCCAGGAGTTGGTGATGGACAGGGAAGCCTGGCCTGCTGCAATTCATGAAGTCGCAAAGAGTCGGACATGACTGAACTGAACTGAACTGATGATATGCATAAAGCCATAGGCTGCCCATAAGCAGAGTCAGTGGAAAATGGAAATCTCTAGGATACATCTACCTGAAGTATACCTGAAAATAGATGATGAGCAATCCTGCCGTGTGGCATAAGGAGAGTAGTATGAACACACTTGCTACAGTGGTCTTTGTCATTATCTCCGTGTTAATTATAAATGTACAACTGTTTGTTCTATTATTTTTCATCACTTTTCAACTTAGAATAAGCTCTGTTAGCAGTAATGAATTCAAATGTGTGTGACAGTGTGTTTAATGAAAAAATGAGTGCTACATATTTATCTCTGAGAAAGTTAATGATACCCGTGTAACACGCAAAACTTGTCAACATTTACCAACAACTATGAAGGTCATAGGGATATCACTGAATACATTCAAAGACACAAATCTGCTAAAGAATTCTCAGCTTCTGTTTCAAAAATAACTAAGACTGAGTGGGAAAATAATGACTCAACATGTGCTGCCGAAGAAAGTGCATTTACACAAGACTCTGTGAAGCGTATCTTTTCATTTACAGCAAATGCCTGTTCTTCTAAACAAATTTTACTCATTTTGATTCCAGGCATTTTTGTGCACAAAAGAGTGAAGCAATGGCTGTGAACAAGTTGGCTCCATTAGCAGCAGCAGAACTTTGCAAACTGTTAAATGGTACAAGTTTACAGGACTTGTAAACTCCAGATACTTTAAAGAGAAGAAAAGTTAACTCCAATAAGGATTTGATTTTCTCATCCAGTTCAAGAAATTAGAGTATTATGTTGCAGGAGAATGATCTGAATCATTATCATGAATGCTACAGTAAATTCTATTTAAAATTAATGATGATTAAAGTATTTGTTTTGTGGTGGTAATACAAACACAAATTTTGGTGTAACATAGGATCATGGCATAAAATGACCTTATAAAATTAAAGAGATATGCAGTGTTTTTCATGTGTGTGTGTGTTTATATACATATATTAGGAAACTTGGCCTATTTCATATATATATTTGCATATGCCTCACTCTGATATGTGAATTTCTTTTTACTTGTCATCCTTAGGATTGTGATATTTGAATCTGTGTATTTTATAAGCTACAGAAAATTCTCAGACATTACCTTTTCAGATATTCCATCTTTCTTTCCATCTACATCCTCTTTCTTTCCTCTTCTTGGATTCCACTTAGGGCAGCACTTCTTACTGAATTCTCTATTTCTGTTACCCTTCTTTCAATATTTTCCATAAATCACCTTTCTCTACTTAATTGTGATTAATTTCTTCCATCATATCATTCAGTTCACTAAATTTCTATCGGTTTTATATAATTTACTATTAAACTCATTCATTGTATTCTTCATTTCAATTGTTGAAGTGAGTTCTAAAATTTATAGTTTAATGTGATGTGTTATTCTTCATAATTTTCAGTTACCCTCCATGATTTTATATTTGTGTTTATTTTCTCAGAACCATGGTAACCATAGTTTCATAGTTTGTGTCTGATAATTTTAGTATCTACAGTCTTTGTGGATCTGCTTCTATTAACTGTGGTTTCTCACCTAAAGGAGTTTTTCTTCTTTGCATTTAGATGTTTTTATTGGTTATTTATTATTAAATAGTAAATATTAATAATAACATTTATATCATTATAATATTAATATTATATTATTTATATGATATCACTATGATGTCGGAGAAGGCAATGGCCTTCTCCAGTACTCTTGCCTGGAAAATCCCATGGATGGAGGAGCCTGGTAGGCTGTAGCCCATGGGGTCACGAAGAGTCGGACACGACTGAGCGACTTCACCTTCACTTTTCACTTTCATGCATTGGAGAAGGAAATGGCAACCCACTCCAGTGTTCTTGCCTGGAGAATCCCAGGGATGGGGGAGCCTGGTGGCTGCTGTCTATGGGGTCACACAGAGTCGGACACGACTGAAGTGACTTAGCAGCAGCAACTATCATGTATTACAATATTTACATTATTTAATACTTATTTAATAATATTATTATTAAGCATTAATAATAATAAAATGCTATTGTTTATTTATCATTAAATATGTCATTTGAAAATTATTAGAATTACCCATTTATTATCTTCCAAATAGGATTTTGAACTGTGATGTTGGAGAAGACTCTTGAGAGTTCCTTGGACTGCAAGGAGATCAAACTAGTCAATATGGAAGGAAATCAATCCTGAATATTCATTGGAAGGACTGATCTTGAAGCTGAAGTTCCAATACTTCAGCCACCTGATGCAAAGAGCCAACTCATTAGAAAAGACCCTGATGCTGGGAAAGAATGAAGGTAAGATGAGAAGGGGATGATAGAGGATGAGATGGTTGGATGGCATTGCTGACTCAATGGACATGAGTTTGAGCAAGCTCCATGAGATGGTGGACAGGGAAGCCCAGCGTGCTGCAGTCCATGGGGTCATGAAGAGTCGGACATGACTGAGCAACTGAACAACAACAAAACAAGTAGGATTTTATAATGTTTTTGCCAAGCACCTGGGGAAACCAGCAATACAAGATCATTTTAATCCAAGTTCAGAGTTTGCGATTTTACACAGACACAGACACATACTACACACACATATTATTCAGCTATGAAAAGGCAAGAAATTTTTCCATTTGCATCAACATGGGTAAAACTGGAGAACAAGTCAGTCACATAGAGAAAATAGGATCATAATTATATGTGGAACCTTAAAAAAAGAGTTGAATTCATTGGAACAGAGAGTAGTCCTTAAGTTAATAAAGGCTGGATCAGGGTGGAGGAGGAGAAATAAGGGAGATAGTGGTCAAAAGGTACAAAGTTGCCATTATTTAGTATAAACAAGTCTAAAGACCAACATACAGTGGATGACTATAGTTAATGATACTGTATTGAATATTGAAACTATGGTAAGAGTAGATTCCAGGTGTTCTCATCACACACACAGAAAAATAAGTGTCTGAGGAGCAGTATGCTGATGTCATTTCTCTGTGTGCTCATTCAGTCGAGTCTGACTCTTTGCAACCCCAAGGACTGTGGCCCACCAGGCTCCTATGTCCATTGGATTTTTGCAGCAAGAATTTGGAGTGGGGAGCCACTTCCTCCTCCAGAGGATCTTTCCAACCTAGGGATCGAACCTGCATCTCTTGTGTCTCTTGCACTGCAGGTGGATTCTTTACCACTAGTGCCACCGGGGAAGCCCCATTTCACTATACACGTGCATATATCAAATCATGATACCGTACACTTTAAATAGACACAATTCTGTTTAAAACTATATTTTAAAATTATTAAGGCTTATGAGTCTGGAAAGAATGTTGGATCCTTCCCAGGAGACACATCAGCAGTGCTCTGTGTGTACCTTATGATTCATCTCCTCTCTCTCATCATCACAAAGAATCTTTATCTATCTGGATATTAGGAAAAAAAGCCTCTGACTCACAGTATATTCTTCAAAATCTATCACTTAGGGCATAAATTCCACCCACTGATCTCAAAACTAAGGCCTCTGATTCTCAAATTCCAGGTTCTTGCAACTCATAAGCCAAGAACTTCAGTCTTGTTGTACAGCTATGCTTTAAAATCCTTCCCTGGAGCTAATGAATGACCATGAATAAATGTCAGAAGGTCAAGGGTTCAAGGTAAGAAAAGATAGGGAGACATACATGTGGAAGCAGTTAACCTATTTACTGAAATATGTTAAGCCTGTAGTTTTCAGGCTGTGTTCTACATAACTCTAAGACATAATAATGATTCCATAAACATGCTTTTTAAATTGCCACATGATCCACTGATATAAACAGTGTGTATAACTTATTAATAGAAACAAACTACACTGAAATCTGCTTTTGTGTTGTTAGGATGAACAATCTCTAGCCACTGAGCCACTGAAACCTCCCAGGAAGCAAATTGTTGGAGGCCTGTCAAGTCCTCTCTGAGAATCTCCAGAGCTTTCCCCAGGGACAGAGCTTTCCCCTGAGGAGCTGGTCAGTTGGGAGCACCGAGGAGATCATGGAAAGGACACAGGAAGAACCACAGAACTGTTCTAGTTGTGAAAAGCAAGAAAGTTCCACAATTTCTCAAAGCTGGTTTCTCACATGTTAACAAAAATAAAAGGAGCAGGGAGTAGAAATCCTGTTTCTCAGAATTATTTGAGAATCAATGACCTAATATGTGCAGTAGAACATACCACAGTGCTGTACGCAAAGTGTTTAATGAGTGTCAGTCACCTGTCCTTGTCTTTCTTCTAATGAGTCTCCAAGCCTCATAGAAAGGACTATTCCAGCTCACACTGAATTATAGTTTCTACAGAAGCTACTCTATCTACATCCACACATGTGGGGCTATGAAAAAAGTAATTTTTGTGCTTACGTTCGATGCCTTCAAGTGCCTCCTTTCAGCTTCTCCTCACCTACCCCTGCCTTCTAATCTGGCAGTACCTTACAGACTTCAGACTAGCTTTGACTCAAAAACAACTGACTTCTGCTTCTGACAGTCCATAACAGGAAACATTTTGATAGAGGCTAACAGACAGGCTGGCAGCATAATGGAGAATCTAGCACAAGACTTAAAATGCTGCAGTTATCCGTCAGTCACGCAACACAGCATGTCATACATAAGAAACAGCTGCTTTATTAGCTTGATGGAGCAGCCTGCAAATACGAAACGATAGGATGCAGTCACAGTCTAGTCGCAAGAAAACATGTCCTTGTGGGCCAAATTATGGGTGCCATTGACAATAATGCCAGAGATCAATTCTGACCAGCACACATTTCCTTATCAGGAAACCTCTGGGAGATGACAAAGCACAGGAGCCAGCCAGCCCCACAAGAGTGACAACCAGTGTCCAGACTGAACTCTTCTGTTGGTTGGTAAAAATCTACTTTCCTCCATGCTGGGATGCTACTAAATAAATATGTATCGTGAATAAAAATAAACTATCGGAAGTCTATTAGAAAAGATATTTGAGGATTTGTTTCATGGCTTTAATCCAGGCATATTTGTCCCTCATCTTTTTCTGAAACACACACATTTCTGTTTGTGACATTACCTATTTTAGGAGTATTTGTTTACACATGCTGAGAATTGGGAATTAGTTAGCCAGAAAGTCAAAATGAGCAGATAGTATAAACTTCATAAGATAGTATAAAACTCATAAGGCAGAAGAAAATGCAGGGAAGAGCCAAAAAGTTCAAGACGCCTCACCTTCTGAGCACCAATGCATTTCCTGAAAGGCAATCAAAAATGCACTATCCATACTGGTTTGAGAGTAGTAATTCCACATTCCAACTAATAGAACATGAGTTCTATCAATTTTCTAATGCCTCTCATAATATTATTTTGACCTTTCCTTTTCCAACTACATTACTTATGTGGTTTCATTTTGTCCTATATAATGACTTTCTGATCCATAAGAATATCACAGAATAACATACTGCTGAAATCATCAAATTACTGAGCATGTGCCTCAGATGATGTCCAACCAAATTAAAACCGAACATTTCAAGGCGGAAAAAAAAAAAAAAAAACTTGCTCAATGAGCTAAGTATTTCCCATCTTAAAATTCTTTAAGATAGTATTTCAAGTCAATTTTTATGTCCCTGCACAATCCAAATAATTTCCACAATTTCCTATTTCACTTTCCCAGTATTCATACAACATTAGATGTAACATTTACAAGAATCTACCACAACTAGTTAAGGCTGGCTCTATAGACAGTGACCATATTTTCTGAACCAAAATAGGGCACATGGGCTGACAGCAGGGGAGAACACTTTATGTCCAACCTATATCATTGAGTTAGTCCCTCCTTCATCAAATGAGTCCTCAAAACTACCCCTGAGGTTATCTTGAGAAAACTGAAATCTGACCAAGCCACTCCCATGTTTTAAACCCTTTAAAATCTCTTCTTATATGATAAAATCCAACTTTTTGTTGGGAAAACTAAGCTCCTAATAGCCTGGCTCAAGCTGTTCTCTTTCACCACTGCACCTTTCATCCAGCCATTCTGAACTTCTCACTGTGTCTTACCACAGTCTTTCCTAGATTCCATATTTTTACACCTTTACCTTTTCTCTGGAAATATTCTTCCCTAACACACAGATAAGCACATAAGCACATCTACTTACTCTTCAAGACAAATTCTTTCCTATGTTCTCCCATGCAGTCAGTTGTTTTAAAAACAGTTTGTGCATCTGTGACTCTATCAAAGCATTCACCACATTTTATATCAACTTATCTATTTGTATATTTAGGGCCTCTTCTAAGCTAGAGGTCACTATGGTTTTAAATAAACTGTATTAAGGAATAACTAAGTTATAACAGTCTGCTGGACTCTGGAGTCTGCTTTCTCCTCGTTCTGGTTAGGTGGGTTCTATCATGATCAAGACAACCACTTGGGGGAGATGTTGTAAAGACGTTATCAGCATAAAGTGGGTGAGGGGATAGAATAGTGACCTTTAATAACTCTAAATCGTTAATATCTGTAATAATTCTTCCAAACCTAAGATGATGGGTGCAACAACAGAAATAATCAGCATCAAAACAGTCTAGTTGTTTAATCAATAAGCAGCAGTTGTAAACCAGAGATTCCATCAAGTGCTACTGTGTGGGAAGGCAGCATGCTTACAACTGTTCATTAGGCTGAAACCCCACATTAGATACAGCTTGGGTTTAATAGCTGGGAATTTTTTCTATCTCTAGAAAGCTAATTAGAAGACTACCACTCCCCTTTCTGTTGGTTACTAAAGCAGTTTAGGAAGTGTACCTATTGGAGGAGTGTGAGAAGTTAGAGAGGATTAATTTAGATAGGTGCTAATTCCAAAGAAGAGGAACAATAATAACAAAAAGGCTTTCTTTCCCTTACACAGAAGTTCTCTTTGAACACAAAAACTCTGGGCAAAATGCTTTGGCCCAAATAATTAGAATCCTGCTGACAATCAGAGTCAACGGCGGACTGATGTCATGCCAAAGGACATGCATTGTGAGCTTTAACGTAGAGTTCTAGGGCTAATTAGACAGAAAAAATATTCCATGCCACATCCAGTTCCGAAGTCTGCATTTCAGCTGCAGAAGGTGATAACAGTAATGTGTGGTGTCAAATTTGCAGTCTAAGACAAGAACAAAATACTTTTAAAAGAATTCCTGAAGAACAGAAGGGAATTCAGCCTTACCTGCCTCTATTCGTAAACATTAAACAACAGCAACACACAAAAGGGTTGCCTACAACAAGCAAATCTTTCTTAGTCTCAATTTTCATCCACCTGATTTGCAAGTTAGTCTTTCCCCTCTCCTCCTGGCAGTAAAACAATAAAAAACCTAAACCTCCTCTAGTCAGTTTCCAGTATAACACAATACAGTTCCAGCCTTCAGCCTGGATGGGAGAGGAGTTTGGGGAGAATGGCTACATGTATATGTAGCTGAATCCCTTCACTGTTCATCTGTAACTATCACAACATTGTCAATCGACTATACCCCATTGCAAAATAAAAAGGGTGTGTTTTTTTTTGTAAATTAATTTATTTAATTGGAGGCTAATTACAATATTGTAGTGGTTTTTGCCATACATTGACATGAATCAGCCACGGGTGTACATGTGTTCCCCATCCTGAGCCCCCCTCCCACCTCCCTCCCCATCCCATCCCTTAGGGTCATCCCAGTGACCAGCCCTGAGCACCTTGTCTCATGCATCAAACCTGGACTGGCGATCTATTTCACATATGGTAATATACATGTTTCAATGCTATTCTCTCAAATCATCCTACCCTTGCCTTCTCCCACAGAGTCCAAAAGTCTGTTCTTTACATAAATAAAAAATTAAAAAAAAAAAATACAGAGCCAGCCTTTGTTCCCAGAGCCTCAGATCCCACACCAGGCTGGGGAACCCCGTGTGTACTCTCCAATGTCCATGGCTGGAACTTGGGAATGGTACCTTCAGTTGACATGAGCTGTTTCAGACTTGTCCAGAGTCTGAGGCCAGTTCTGTCCTGGGTGTCACTCATTACCCTTGGGGATCCTGATCCTATTTTGCTCTAAGCCCCAGTTTCCTACTAAATATAATGACTTGAACTAAAATTCTGTCCCACCTCTCCCTTCTCTGGAGCCTCCATGCCACCACAGGGATGATAACAGTTTTTTTCAGAAGTAATCATCTAAATCAAACCTAGGTCATCAAAAAGCCACAGCTAAGAGGTAATCAAAGAAGTTTCTAGGAAAAGGGTGGAATCAGAAAGCATTGATCATAGACAACAATCTGATGAAAATTCTTCATCATCTCTAGACAGTCAAAATTATCAAAATAACAGAGTCATTACAAAGCTGCTCTTTCCTTATCAGTACACTATTTGAAGAAAATAACAGACCTTGTTCCTAAAGCATTCATTAAGCTCTGGAGTTCAGTTCTTCAAAAGTTCCACAATTTGTCTTTTCCAGTTGCCTCTTTCAGGAATCACTGAAAGTCATCTAGTGCCAATGTATGAACCAAATGAAAGTTATTCTGAGATAAATGTTATTCAGGCCAGATTATTTTAATGTCAAATAGGTTAATAGTAGCTTTTCAAAAATATAAACATGGAAAACACACAGAACAAGTTTAAGCAATCCTTTATCAAATAAACATGTGAGTTTTGGCCCATTTTTCTAATGAAACAATATAAGTCCAAGTGACATATACAGAGAAAGCACCAGAGACGATAGCAGCCTTTGAATCTCATACCTAGACTGTTTCACTTCCTTCTCACAATGACCATTCTGCCTGCCTTTATCCTAGTGAGAAAAGCCAAAATAAAACTTCAAAATCAGATATTAAAACACAAGATTATTTATAGATGCCCAATGTATTATGACATGGTTATACGAGATTTGATTTAGTTCTGCATGTCTAGGAAAATTAAGCATGAGGCATCTTCTTCAACCTACTTCTCTCATATCTGGAGTGCTTTGCTGCAACTCAGCACATGCGCTTTCTCTTTGGTGGAGAAACAGAAAGATAGATGGCACCACCTGAAAAGCCAAAGAAGTGAGGCCTAAGCCTGTGGAGGCAGTTTAATCACCTGCAAGCAGTTTATCATTCAACATAATAACACAGAGCCTTAAAAAGTCCACTCTGACACGCTCATTTGTCCTGTGATAGAGCACTCACTGCATGGGAATTTAATACCCCGAATGCACTCAAACTTCGCTGTGCACAGAACGTGCCTATCGTCTGTAAGCTGGAAGTCACAGTGCAGCCCACTTCGCTGACAGACACGACCAGTCTGTTTCCCACAGGAAGGTTCTCAACCCTGTTAGCACCTAAAACACACTTGGACACCCAGGCCCCACCTCAGAATGCCCGGAACCAGGGCCGGGGAATTTTTCTCAAAGCTATGCAGTGATTCTGTCACAGAGCTGCATCAAGAATCACAAGGATGCAGTGCTAACCTTTCAACATCATGGCTGCCTCATTGTTCTGAAATTCGGTCCGGGGGCTATTCGGTCCGGGGGCTGTGAGTATACCGCCTTGCAGAAAATGAAGGCAGCCTCTTTTGTGGAGGATACATAATAGTTTTCCCTGTGGGTGATCAGCCCCCAGGGAAGCTTTCTGATGGGTTGTAAATCTCCCTCTTCATAGAAACAAGCCAATCTCCTGGCTGTTCTGTACCTGATTAGTCTGGGACAAAATCTCTTGTTCCAGGCAAAGTAGGTGTTATTATCATCATTTTATAAATAAAGAAATGGAAAACCCGAGAGGTAGAATGACTTGCATATTTTCATACTACAAATTAAAAAGTGGCTGCTTCAAAACAAGGATCAAGATTTTCTAATTCCAAGCTCTTTTCTGATTTTAAAATGTATTTTCTATTAGGTTAGTTCACATGTGAATCAAATCTCTGGGTTGGGAAAGCAGGATGTCCTCTTTAAGAAAAATAAAAATCAGTTTATTTTAGAAAAGAGGTTCTCAAAGTTTGGTTTCTGAATGAGTAGCTTGAGAATCACTTAGGGATTTGTTAGAAATGCAAATTTTCAACTCTCACCCAGAAAATCAGGACTTCTGGCTGTGGGCCAGCCCTCTAGGCAATTCTGAACATTTAAGAACCACTGTTTTAGACAAAAGCCAAGCTATAAATCCTTTCCCCAAAATCTTAATAAAACCTCATAAAAATATATATATTTTTTAATACTCAAAGGTAAAGTCAGAAAGAAATAATAGTTTTGGGGAAGTAAACCAGCTTGATTGCCAGAGGTGGAGAATTCTTGGCTGGAAGATAATCATTGGACAATTAGGGAAAATCATCACCAAATCTTTTTGTCTCTTGAGAAGAGAAGACATTTAAGTAAAAGTTAAGAGTAGCAGGCAGAAACATATATTTTAGTAAATATATTTCATTTTGAAATAAAACATATTGAGTAAAGAAAAAATTCTCTGGGAAGGAAGGTTGTTGTTGCTGCTCAGTGGCTCAGGAGTGTCCAAGTCTTTGCAATCCCATGGACTGCAGCACGCCGGGCTTCCCTGTCCTTCACTATCTTCTGGAGTTTGCTCAAACTCATATCCATTGATTCATCAATGCCATTCAGCCATCTTGTACTCTCTCGCCCCCTTCTCTTCTTGCCCTCCATCTTTCCCAGCATCAGGGTGTTTTTCAGTGAGTCGCCTCTTCACATCAGGTGGCCAAAATATTGGAGCTTCAACTTCAACATCAGTCCTTCCAATGAATATTCAGGGTTGATTTCCTTTAGGATTGAGTGGTTTGATCTCTCTGTTGTCCAAGGGACTCTTAAGAACCCTCTCCAGGTACTAGAGCTTAATTAGGCCCTCAAACTAGCAGAACAAATGAAAAAAAAACCCTTAGGAGAGAGATGGATAAGTTTATCAAATCTGTTTTTTTTTTTTTTTGATTACTTGATTTTATATACTTGATTATACAGCCCAGCCTCTCTGGTAGTAGACTGTGGCCCCAGGATAGTCTTCTGACTATCAGTAGGAGATATGTATGCTAAAAAACTGTCATAATGCTTGCTCTTCTCCCTTCTTGCACTGACCAACTAGAAGCAGAGGATTCAGCAGATCCTCTATGGCTTTAAGGGACAGTAGATCCACAAGCCAGAAGGACTCAGAGTTCATAAATCATCCTAGGGAATGCTAACTACTATACACCTACACAAAAACACTATAAAAATGAGACAAATTCCACCAGGGAAAACCAGTGAAGTTTAAGGATTATTACAGATAATACCCACCATATGTAATTTAAGTCTTTGCCAGAGTGATTAATACAAATGCATATTTAGCCAAAGCAGCAATGTTTCACACCAGGTTCTAAAGCCTGCACCTCAAATGGATATAGAGCAGTACGTATGGAATTCCCTGTTGATCAGAGTGCTCCCAGAGAAGGCAATGGCACACCACTCTAATACTCTTGCCTGGAAAATCCCATGGATGGAGGGGCCTGGTGGGCTGCAGTCCATGGGGTCGCTAAGAGTCGGACACGACTGAAGTGACTTAGCAGCAGCAGCGAAGAATGCTCCAGAAAGTGTCAGCCAAACACACCTGCACCTTGCTTCCTCTGTTACCCCTCCCAGATAACACAGGGCCTACTATTCCTCTTCACCAGCAGCCCCTTCTGGAATTTGCCATTATATACACACAATGTTCAGAAGACAGAGAGGTGATCTATTTAGTCTGTATTTTAAGTCTAACACTAATAATTGACCAGAAAGATCATTCATGATGGATACATTTTCAGAAATCTCCACTCCTCTCCTCAATCCCACATTTTGTTATGACTTCCCCATTTTCCCTTAAATGGGCTTCTCTTGTGGCTCAGTTGATAAAGAATCCACCTGCAATGCAGGAGAGCTGGGTTTGATCCCAGGGTTGGGAAGATCCCCTGGAGAAGGGAAAGGCCACCCACTCCAGTATTCTGGCCTGGAGAATTCCATGGACTGTATCCATGGGGTCACAAAGAGTCAGACATGACTGAGTGGCTTTCACTTTCACTTTTATTTTCCCTTAATGCCCTATATATTGAAGATTTCATATCTTTTGTTCAATATTCATTCATTGATTTAAAAAGTATTTGTTTAGTGGGAGATATAGACAAGGTATTTTTTAGTCTGTACGCAGCTTCTGACATGGATGAGTTTTCCCTTGGCATCCATGACAAAATTGTCTCTAGATTTACGCCTCTTGTTTGGAACTTCCTCCTCTATCTGCTTTGCATGATCATTC
This sequence comes from Bos javanicus, assembly GCF_032452875.1. NCBI lineage: Eukaryota > Metazoa > Chordata > Mammalia > Artiodactyla > Bovidae > Bos > Bos javanicus. Next base: position 42,211,497 of record NC_083870.1, read on the forward strand.
TTCTCTATCCAGTAATTAAATGATATTAAATGATGGAACTTCCTCAAGTGTATGTCTTAGCCTTTCTGTCCCCGATTTCTATATTCAGGCTATCATATCTACATCAACAACTTCTATTTTCACCTACTTAGATAAGTTTCTCAGGGACTTTCCTGGAGGTCCAGGGGTTAAGACTGTGGCCCCAATGTAGGGGGCCTGGATTCAATCCCTGGTCAGAGAACTAGATCCCAGATGCCACAATTAAGACCAGGCACATCCAAATAAATAAATATTACACATGACCCTCAAATTTGTGGGTATTTCTCTGGTACAGACTTTCTTTGGTGTTCCAGACTCACATAACCAATTACTTACTAAATGTATCTACTTGGATGTCTCAAAGGCATTTTAAAGAACATAACACACATTTGAATTCATTGTTTCCAGCCTCACACCCCACCTCGGTGGTCTTCTTATTGGGACCATTATCAGTGAATGACACAAGCTTCCATTCTGATAAGCAAATAAGTTTAAGAATCATCCTGGACACCTTCCTCTCTCTTGCCCCAATCAGTTCAGTACAGTCGCTCAGTCGTGTCCAACTCTTTGCGACCCCGTGAATCACAGCACGCCAGGCCTCCCTGTCCATCACCAACTCCTGGAGTTCACTCAAACTCATGTCCATCGAGTCGGTGATGCCATCCAGCCATCTCATCCTCTGTCGTTCCCTTCTCCTCCTGCCCCCAATCCCTCCCAGCATCAGAGTCTTTTCCAATGAGTCAACTCTTTGTATGAGGTAGCCAAAGTACTGGAGTTTCAGCTTTAGCATCATTCCTTCCAAAGAAATCCCAGGGCTGATCTCCTTCAGAATGGACTGGTTGGATCTCCTTGCAGTCCAAGGGACTCTCAAGAGTCTTCTCCAACACCACAGTTCAAAAGCATCACTTCTTGCCCTGATATCTACCCCAAAACCACATCTTACTGACTTGACTTACAGAATAGCTCCTGAATCTTTCTGCACTGCATCTCTTCTACAGTATCCCAACCCAAACAGCCCACATCTCTTGCTTGAATGATGGCATTGCTTTTCCTATGTAAACCATCACTAAATAGTCTACTCTCTACAATGCACAGTGATTTGTTTTCAAGTTGCAGATCTGATCACACCATTCTCCACTACTATTTAAAACTCATCAGAGGCTCTCCATCAATCCTAGACTAAAGATGCAAATGCCCAACACTGTCCACAAGATCCTGCCTTGGCTTGGATCCCACCTGTCTGTCCAGCCTCATCTCAGAACTATCTTTTCACTTTCCCTCTGCAAGCCAACCACACTGGCTTTTTTCTTGAATGAACGTGTTCCCTCCAACCACAAAACCTGAAACACAGAAGTTCCTTGGTTTTAAACAATCTCCCTACTTGGCTCAACCTCTTTGACCTCTTCTTTTAGATTTTATCTCTCCTCATTGCCCTTTCTTGGGGATCCCAGGGTGACCTCCATTTTACGGTTAATTACCCCATTACTAAGTCCTCCTAGAATGGCCTTATCTCCACACTAATGATAGCTGTAAATTTGCATTAAACTGTAGAATTCTTTGGTTAATGTCTATTGTCCTTGCTAAACTACAAGCAGCCCCACCTATCAGGAACCATGTCCACTTCTGTTCCATTATTGTATCCTAAGTCTCTCATTTAACAAATGTTTATGTGCCAGGAAATATTCTAGGTGCTTGAGTGATAACAAGAAAGGGAAGTTTCCATCTGTTGTGGTAAATACACTGTAGTAATAGGAAACAGAAAATATATTTTTTAAGATAAGAAAAATAACAGATAATAATAAATGCTATGTAGAGGATTAAAATAGGACCATATGACAGAATGTGACCAGATGTTTATTTTAGATTGAAAGAACATCTTTTTTGGGGAGGTTCCAATTAACTATTGTTTGTTGGAGTTTGTTGGAGTTTGTGTTAGTTTCTGCTGTACAACAAATGAATCAGCTATAAATACACATATATCCCCTCTGTCTTGAACTTCCCTTCCACCCACCCACTGCCATCTCACCCCTCTAGGTCATCACAGAGCACCGGGCTGAGCTCCCTATGCTATACAGCAGCTTCCCGCTGCTGCTGCTGCTGCTGCTGCTAAGTCTCTTCAGTCATGTCCTATTCTATGCGACCCCATAGACGGCAGCCCACCAGGCTCCTCTGTCCCTGGGATTCTCCAGGCAAGAACACTGGAGTGGGTTGCCATTTCCTTCTCCAATGAATGAAAGTGAAAAGTGAAATTGAAGTCACTCAGTCATGTCCGACTCTTAGCAACCCCATGGACTGCAGCCTACCAGGCTCCTCCATCCATGGGATTTTCCAGGCAAGAGTACTGGAGCAGGGTGCCATTGCCTTCTCCAGCTTCCAACTAGGTATCTATTTTACACATAGCAGTGTATATATGTCAGAGCTACTCTCTCCGCTCATCCCATCCTCACCTTCTGCTGTGTCCCCATGTCCAGAAAGAAGATGTTTTTGCGGTGGTGATGTTGAAAACCTTAGTTAAGATTTTGCATGACAAGATGAAACTAGTCAGATGAAGATTGCTGAGGAGAACCTTCCAGGAAGAGGGAATAAACTACAGCAAAGGCTTGCAAGATGGGAGCTAACACCCAACACAGGGTCAGGTGTTCATTATGAATGTTTGCTAAATATCCATTGATTGCTGTCAGATAAGCAGGGCCCAGTGAGGGGACACTCACCCAGGCTTCTCTCCTTTAGGCTGAGAGAGCTGGAGAGGACAAAGGAGAAAGGTGCAGGTGACATGAATGACGTCTGTTGCAGTTGCTGGTGACTGATAGATCCTCAGCGCTGCTTTCCAGGGAAGTGACGTGTGACACATTGATTTTTGCAATTACTGTTGTGAGACAGGGGTGACCAGTCATATTGACAAGAGTGATAAAGTAACTTGCACACAGTAATATTCTGGCTAGGCTCAAGGAAAAGCTGCATCTGCTGTAACTACTACTGTTTTGCTCAAATTATAGCTGACTCTAAGACCTGGCTTTGAACTTGGCACAGTATGGTTAAAACTATTTTCTGGATTTAGAGGTTATCCTTTCAAAGTTAAGCTAAAGTGTACAAACAAATTCATAATATCTAGAGGATGCTTTGAACATAAAATACATTTTTTAAGTCTAGGATCATCTCAGGTCTTCTTCCCCACCCTTGGGTACTCTCTCAAACTGCCTATCCTTGGTTATTTTTCTCCTCCTCTAACTCTGGAGTAATAATAAAACTTTACACATTGAATAATGAATAAGACATGTTCTTCCCCAGGTAGAAAAGGGAATCAAAACAAAGTACATTACTCAAACCATCAGCCTTTTCCAAAAGCAAATGTTTCTTCCCAGGGTGGACTGAAGTATTTAAGGTTTCTAGAAAATATGGTCTGGAAAGTCCTTTTAAAGTTCTTCTTCAACTACATAAACAAATTGTTCTATTAAATAACAGCTTTAAACTATCAGGTTTCATTTTTTTTTTTTTTTCTAAATAACTGTGTGTGTGTGTGTGTGTGTGTGTGTTATAAGAAAGGGACTTTGGAAAATCTCTAAATAAAACTGCTTAAATGAAAGAGGTAGTGTGCTTTTCTTTTTGAAAGATAACTTTTGATGTCAGAACTTGAAAATGCTTCAGTTACTCCAGAACATTATCATGAATGAACTAATAATCAACCTTATGTCAACCAAATCAATTTATTTAATAACAGTCCCTTTGGGAAAGTTACTTATGCTTCCTGCTTCTCAGCATTCTATTCTGTAAGATGGTGATAACATTACCTCCCTCACATTTAGACAATGCCAATGACACCTATTCCATTGCTTAAAAGTAGCAGGTGTGAAGGTAAAGATAACAATTTCTATTAGCATGCTGCTGCTGCTGCGTCGCTTCAGCCGTGTCCGACTCTGTGCGACCCCATAGACGGCAGCCCACCAGGCTCCCCCGCCATGATGTCTTCCTATAAGGAGAATAAGACTTTGCAACTTGAAGATAAGCAGTAGGAAACCCCTATGGACGAAACGCACAATCTACAGGGTACTGACATCACCAATCAGTTGGTTTTCTGAGAATATGACCTAAGAGGTTTTTTTTTCCATTCTAGCTGATTGTCAGAATCACCTGAAGAGTGTTTGCAGAAGTACAAATTCCCAAGGGAATCTTATAGTTAGCCAATTTAGGGGAAAGTGAGTTGGAGAATATATTATAATGACCAATACCCTAGAGATTTTTCACACATTATCTCTGATAAAGCTCATGACAACTCTTACTGTAAAAGAGAACAGAACTTGGAGTCAAAGGACTGGACTTTAGTTCCCACCTTGTCACTTTTTAGTGCACAAAGAACTTAACTTCTGTGATCCTCACTTTCTTCACCTATAAAATGGGAACTAAATGTAGTTATATCTGCCCTACATGCCTACTAGGTCTTTTTTTAAACATCAAAGCAAAGTAATAAAGGAGAAATGGTGTCATTGTTGAGATGGGTTCTCTGTCCTGGGTGTCTTTATTAAACTGTAAAGCTAAATAAAAATGAAAGTTTGGGCATCTGAAAGAAGATATGTGTCTATATATGTATATGCAAAGGTGTGTGTGTGTTTATGACATTATTAGAGATCATATTAGACAATATTAGCTGGACCAAAAACACTTTAGATTGTATTAATGACATTCATTCCTTTTTTTTTTTTTTTTTTCAAGATTTCCAATTGGTTGAAAGAATTCAGATTGAGTATTAAAAGAAATATCTCAGTTTTAAATCTGAGCTCTGGAAGGAAATTCATCTTCTAGAATGAAAGAATATCTATATAGTAAATTAAAGTACTGGGGCAAGCTGCTGTCATTCTTTAACTTTATATGTTGTCTTGTGGACTATTCTAAGAGTGCTTGTAATAAGAAACCATAATGGGATCCTCACCCCTCCTCTATAAAATAACTTTAATTTTGGTTGGTTTTACTTTAATAGGTCTCATTCTTCTAAATCACCACCTAAATTAGATTTTAAAGTAAATGAGAGCACTTAGAAAAGAACAAAATTAAAAAGCCATGTGGTTTTTAATGCATATGCCACAGAAATGAATTTTTTTCCTACAGATACAGAATCGGCTTTCACTTATGAACCTAGATTATGGGTTATAAGACAATTGCAATGGTTATGTGAAATGAGCATATAACTATAATGTCAATTTTAAGAAGAAAGTGTGCTACACTTTATCTGGAGAATAAACAGTGACCACTTACAGTCCAAGAGTAAAATATCCTATTATTTTCTTAACTCTGGACATTAAAAATTAGAGAACAGGTGGAAAGAGCAAGGACATAAAAAGGACACACTCTCTGAGACCAAAAGTAATTCACATAAAATGAATAAGAGCCATTGGCACCCAGAAAACATCCCAGAAGCAATTAGGAGACAGTCCATTGAAAAAGTAGTCACTGTAAAATTGGATGTTGACATTGTAAGGATGTTTGGAAGGTATTTCAGTGAGGTAGAAAACGAAAATAGTTGAGTTTGAGGCCAATGCAGGGGCTACAGAGGAGAGTTGAAAGATAATATTTTAGCCATGTGCTTCAGTCACATCCAATGAAAGATTTTTTTAAAAAAATCCAAATTATGAGAAAGACAAAAAAAGGGATTTTTGTCAAGCTAATATACATCAATCAAAATTATTCCTACAGATCCATTCCCTTTGCTGTAAACCTGAATTTCTCAAGCTCTATTTTCTTATGCCATTTGGTTTCCTAAGTGAACCCAGACACAGAGAAACCTCAGCTATAATAGGCAAAAAAAAAAAATAACTCGTGTTGTAAATCAATATGAACTTTCTGAATCCAAAGAGGTCTCTCGAGAGTATGGTTAACATCAATAAAACTCACAGAGATGGATGAAACAGAGGATGCAGAAGAGTAATATAGAGCTAACTATGAAAAAATATGATAATCAAGAAGCACCAGCTACCTGCCTAAAACACACATGCAGTCACATGCACAAATACATGCAAAGAACACCTTCAAATCTGAGAAGTCTCTGGAAAGAGATCTCAAAATGAGGATTGCTAGATTTAACAAATAATAACACAGGATTCTCAGCTAAATCTGGATTTCAAATAAACAACAAAAATGATTCATGTAAATATGTAATATTTATATATAAATAAGCCTCATGCAATATTTGGGACATATTTATATTAAATTATTTGTTGCCTATCTGAAATTTAAATTTAACTGGGCCTCTTGTATTTTATCTGGCAACCCTACACTGAAGTCTGTGTACTCACGTTTTGAAAATACACCAAAAATTATAATACTGTCACTTTAAACAGTCAACTGGCTCCAACAGTCATAACCCTATCACAGATTTCATCACTGATATCATATAATGGTCCCCTGATGGGAAATGAACATCCAGATGAACATGAATATGAATATCTAATTTTTAAGATTATTATTAAATGCAAACACAAAATTTTTAAATTCTCATTCTGAGAATCAGAGATCATGTCCTCACACTCCCCCAAGGTAATCCTTGTACCATGGTGTATCATCAGGGTTCTGCAAAGAAACAGAGCCCTTGGGAGAGAGTGTTTGTGGAGGTCAGCAAGTTCAAAATCTGCAGGGTAAGCCAGCTGGCTGGAGATTCAAGGAAGAATTTCAGTTCAAGTTCAAAGGCTGTCAGCTAACAGAATTCTCTCTTCTAGGGAGGCCAATCTTTTTCTAACAAAGCCTTCAACTGACTGAATGAGATCTACCCACATTATGGAAGGCAACCAGCTTTATTCAAAGTCTAGTGATTTAAATGCTATCCTCATCTAAAAAGACATCATCACAGAAACAAATGTTTTACCAAATATCTCAGTACAGTGACCTAACCAAGTTAACACATAAAATTAACCATCACACTCACTTTGCTCTACATCATACTATAGTGCTGCTGCTGCTGCTACTGCTGCTAAGTCGCTTCAGTCGTGTCCGACTCTGCGTGACCCCATAGACGGCAGCCCACAAGGCTCCCCCGTCCATGGGATTCTCCAGGCAAGAACACTGGAGTGGGTTGCCTTTTCCTTCTCCAATGCATGGAAGTGAAAAGTGAAAGGGAAGTCGCTCAGTCATGTCCGACTCTCAGCGACCCCATGGACTGCAGCCTACTAGGCTCCTCTGTCCATGGGATTTTCCCGGCAAGAGTACTGGAGTGGGGTGCCATTGCCTTCTCCATACTATAGTGCACTACATACCATATCATATTTCCCCCCAGAATCACAGTGACCCTCATCACCTGGCTTCTCTCCTGATGCCCTAATCTATACACTGATTCTCAATCTTTAGTGTGTCTAAGTATCAGCTGAGAAGTTTGTCAATAATGAGATACCTGAGCTTCCCTCATGGTCCAGTTGTTGAGAGCCCACTCAACAGCAGTGCAGAGGACACCAGTTCGATCCCTGGTCCGGGAGGATCCCACATGACTCGAAGCAACTAAGCCTATGCATCACGACTACTGAGCCTGCACTCTGGAGCCCATGCTCTGCAATGAGAGAAGCTACTGCAATGAGAAGCCCACGCACCACAACAAAGACTAGCCCCCACTCACCACACCTAGAGAGAGCCCGTGCAGCAGTGAAGACCCAGTGACCCAGCACAGCCATACATACATAAATAAATGTGTGCGCAGTTATTCAGTCATGTCCAACTCTTTGCAACCCCACAGACTGTATCCCACCAGGCTCCTCTGTCCATGGGACTTTACAAGCAAGAATACTAGAATGAGGTGCCATTTCCTACTCCAGGGGAACTTCCCTACCCAGGGATCGAATCCAGTTCTCCTGCCTGCATCTCTTGCATTGCAGGCACATTCTTCACCACTGAGCCACTGGGAAGGTCCAAATAAATAAATAACATTTAAAACACACACACACACACTTGATATCTTTTAAAAAATGAGATACCTGAGCTAACACCTCCAAGATTCCCATATATTAAGTCTGGGGTGAGATCCAGAAGTCAGAATTTTAATAAGCACCTCTTTGAAAATATCACTATATTGAGTACAACTCAATACAATGTAGGAGTTTCATTAGAGCAAGGTATGTGGCAGAGTCTTACACATCACAGTGGAGTCAATGAAGTTCCATGTTCTTCACATTTATATCTGCAGAATCTATAGTTCTTTATTCAACTGAGCATTCCACGTGCAAAAAAAAAAAAAAAAAAGCAATAACACCAGTGAGAATCCCCACTACTCCATTCTCTCTACTAGCTCAATCTCTTTCTAGCCTAGCTTAAAACGTGTCTGGACTATAAGTGTCCAGTAGGTTTGTCCCGGGGGAGAGGGACTCAAATTATTCTTGATTTGAAGTCCTACACAAAGATCCTGAGTGGAGTCATCGACCAAAACAACAAATTCAGGTAAGACCTGTAAATTTTTTACAATCAACATCAAGTTTTTAAATTCAGGCGTATTTCTTTATGGTTCCTCTATCCTTTAACAAGACTTCATCTGCCTCATTTTTATGATGTTAATACATCTTAGAACCAAGAAGATAATGAATTTTCACATGAGAATTCTGATGGTGACAGTAGTGACATGTATTAGAGACTGTAAAGGGTCTGAGATTTTAACCAACTTGTAGACGAACAAGTTTCATGGATGTTGGTGAAGACATGAGTAACCTAATTCAGAGACAGAGGACCTCATGGCGCATGGGGCAGCAGGCAGCATGAGTATTAGCATATGTTCATCAGTTCCACTTGCCCCCCAAGTCCCCACAAGTGATATGGATGGGCCCAGATGAGTGTGTACATATACAGAGAGTTGTCTTTTTTTCTGATTGCACTGGGTCTCCATTCCTACACACAAGCTTTCTCTAGTTGTAGAGATCGAGGGCTACTCTCTCGTTGAGGTGTGCAGGCTTCTCACTGTGGCGGCTTCTCTTGTTGCAAAGCACAGGTTCTAGGTGCATAAGCTTGCAGCATGTAGGCTCAGTATTTGTGGCACATGGGTTTAGTTGCTCTGTGGCATGTGGAATTGTCTCAGACCAGAGATCAAATCCATGTTCCCTGCATTGGTAGGCAGATTCTTATTCACTGTATCACCAGGGAAGTCTGAGAGTTGTATTTTAAAAGAAGAACCCTAAACTTAGGGCTCCAAAGCCTTTTCTAATGGGCAATAAGTATATTTGTCCTTTACTCCAGAGAGAAACACTATCTCTGTGTTCCAAGGCAGGATACATGAGAGGCACAGGTTCAATCCCTGGGTCAGGAAGATCCCCTGGAGGAAGGCACAGCAACCCACTTCAGTATTCTTGCCGGGAAAATCCCATGGATAGAGGAGCCTGGTGGGCTACAGTCCACGGAGCCGCAAAGAATTGGACATGACTGAGCATGCATGTACACACGCACATGCCACCTTAATTACATCCATAAAGACCCCATCTCCAAATGCAGGCACATTGGAGGTTGGAGATTCAGCATGTAACTTTGTGGGAGAGCACACGTTCACTTCATAATACCAACCTATCTCTTTCTACCAAGAATCAACTCAGTAGGATTCATATAAACATACTAATATGAAAGAATTGGCTGTGTTCTTCAACATGAGACCGATTCTAACACTATGTCATTCCTGCTTCTGGCAATGTGGGAACCCAGAGAAGTAGAGGGGCCTAGAGTCCATGTAGCTTGTCATCTCCAGTCACTTAGTGGTGACTCCCTGGAGCACTATGCTGCTAGCTCAACTACAGGGTCATGGTCTGTTGTAACACCCGCCAGGACTATGGCCACATATTTGCATATACCTACCATGGACATAAAGGACTCGTAACAAAGACATGAATACTTATGCCATTACCCTAGTCTGTTCATCCAACATAATTCTTTTATTATTGTTTCCATCAGCAAAAATAATGGGGATAAGCTACGTAAGTTACTTCTTCCCTTGCAAAAATACGCAAGCACTAAATATATGATATGTATTTATTATGTGATGTAGAAAGATGTTTGTGATGGATTTATTATGTGAAAAGGTAAATTTCTAACTATATAAAATATGATCACATTTTTAAAATATAAAATATTAAGAAAGTATTTACAAATGTAAACAAAGCAAATCAGAGTTACCTTCCTTCCTCCTCTCTTTATTTTTCCTGTCTTCTAGTCCTTCCTGGGAGGAGTTTTGCTTTTGTTATGCCATTATTGCTGTTGTTAAAGTCATTTTTTTATTCCACTTTATTTTGTTTGTGTCTTTTTAAGATAGGAGAAAAAGAGACAGAGAATCTGTTAACCTAATAAGGTACTGGGTTTATGCTATACAAGGCAACAATATAACCAAAGTGGGGTTTTTTTGCCCTGTAAATGTTAACTCTGTATACAGTTCCTTCTAAGAAAGATCAGGATGAAAGGTGCTAGTACCACCTCTCCAGGAGGGGAAGTCAATCAAACACATAAACTAGGAGAGAGAGAAAGAAGGCAAAAAATTCTAAGATACAAGAAGAAAGCCAAAGACATGGGAGCAACCTAAGTGTCGATCAAGAGATGAATGGATAAAAATGTGCATGTGCATGAATGGATAAAGATATACACAATGGGATACTACTCAGCCATAAAAAAAGAATGAAATTTTACCATCTGCAGCAATAGCTGAAACTGGAGGGCATCTTGCTAAGTGAAATAAGTCAGACAGAGAAAGACAATTACTATATGATACCACTTACATGTGGAATCTGAAAAATACAACATGCTAATGAATATAACAAAAACAGAAGCAAACTCACAGACACAGAGAACAAACCAGTGGTTAACAGTGGGGAGGAGTAAAAGAAGAGGGAAAGTATAGGGGTAAGGGATGAACCCCTGGAGTAGGAAATGGCAACCTACTCCAACATTCTTGCCTGGAAAATTACATGGACAGAAGGGCCTGGTGGGCTACAGTCCATGAGGTCGCAAGAGTTGGACACGATTGAGTAACTTTCACATTCTGGGGATGAACAGATACAACTATCAAATATAAAATAAACTATAATAATCTATTGTACACCACAAGGAATAAAGCCAATATTTTATATTAACTATAAATAGAGTATAACCTTTAAAATTGTAAATGACTGTATTGTAGACCTGTAACATATAATATTGTACAGAACCTATACTTTAATAAAATTTTTAAAATGGAATTTTAAAGAACAGAAAAAAGGGAGGCAAGGAGGCCAGAGAAAGTCCATCAGAGGCAAACCTGGATGGATTGACACATAATCCCAAAAAGAAGCAGAGGATCTTCCTGTTTCCCCTCCAGACTCTGGGTGTGTCCTGAACATCTAGCAGTGATGGTTTCTCAAACTTAATCAACTTCAAGACACACTGACATAACGAAAGGGGGTGTGTGTGTGTTTTTAAATGTCTAAAAAAAATGTCAGAGGGAATATATACCACACTGTTAACAGTAGTTATCCAAGAGTGGTGAGATTATGCATAGTTTTTATTATTTTCATTTGTCTCTATTTTCTAACCTTTCTGTATAACAAGCATAGAGAGTTTTGAGTAAAGACTTTTAAAATTACAGCTATGATTTTAAGAGAAAGAGAGAAAGCCTGCAAGGGAGATTCAGACAAAGAAGAAACTCTGATATACTCTGCATGTTCCTTTCTGCACAGCAAGCAATAAAGCATGTTATATACTTCTAAGAAACTACTAAAGCTGGGAGGGATTGGTGACAGAGTCCCTCACCTCCATTGTGCGAGTAAAGGAACTCCGGCCTAGAGGTGTCTAGCAATGCACCCAGTAAAAAGTCACAGCAGCAGAGTGGGGAAATAGTTCAGATTAATTCATTCTTAACCCAGTACTTTTATTAGGTACCTGGAGAAGCAGTATCATTACAGTTTAAAGTTGTACAGTGTCTCTAATTAGGTCCAAAGATAAAAATGTGAGGGGTTTTTGGCCAAAAGCAAAAGAATGGAATCAGCAAAGCGTGAGGGTATTACTCCAATCAATTTGGAGACACCTTCCAGTCAGTAGCCAGTCTCCCAGGATGCATCTATAACATGCCCCTGCTTTAGTTAAGTGCTAATTTCTACACTATATTCTCATCCTTTATAATACTCTCTCCTAAGGGAAACCTGTCCTGGGATTGATAATAAGTGACCTTCTTATCCCCTCTCAACAGTGAAAAGGGTACAGTGGAAAGCAACACACTGCTGTAAAGCAATTATCCTCCAATTAAAAAAAAAAGGTGAAAGAACATTATTATTAAAATCCATAGCTTTTTTCAGTGTCACTTTTAAAATATACCTAACTGACACACAGACAACATTTTTACCTCTTTTGTATTTACAAATAGAGCTTTAAAGAAATGTTTACAATAAGGCATGCCTCCACCCTGCCTCAGGTACAATGAATGTGACAATGCATACAAATATCTTAGAGTTCCCTAGACACGGACATCAGACGCAAACGGCAGTCGCCTTGCCCTCATGAAAAGTTATCTGCTGAGCCTGGCAAGACCCTGAACCATAAAGTAACTTTCCTGTGTTTCTCAATGAGATCTAACCCTATTTGTATTTCTCAAATAGGTACAGAAATCGAAACCAGGAACCAGTAGTTTGGGGGAGAATCAAATGCCAAAATTGTTCAGCAGTGTGGGTAAAAAATGAGTTGAGAAGTACAAAGAGGAAGCTCTCCGAAAGCAGAGAGTATAATTAAGTCAACTTTCAAATTTAACTTCTTTCTTTCCCACGTATTTGAAATCTGCTGTCTTTCCCATAGGCCTGCAGATGGTGCCTCGAGGGTGGCTGTCACCGATCTCTGAAGAGTGAGACTGGAACTGAAACCCACAAGCCTTGCACCTGTGGGGTCAACTTCATTCATAGTCTTGACCCTTGCTGATCTCCAACATCTCTCCCAATAAATGTCATCCCCACAAGGGACACTTGGAACATCACCTTCTCTTTAGTAGTCCAGTTTTAAGTCTTGCTCAAAGTTGATTTAGGGCAGATATTTTAAGTCAGAATTCTATTTAGTGAAACCTGAGATGGATACTTGCTGAAAGACACATCTCATCCAGGAAAGGAGAGTTTAACTATTACCTTACAACTTGGGCTTCAAGTAAAATCTTTTGTTGTTTCAAATGACTTAAATTGCCACAAAATCATTGCTCTACCCTTCCTCAGATTCCATCACCTTGATTTTCCCATTTTTACCTGGATGAGCTTGCAGAGGACACACAGGTAAGGTCAGGTAGAAGTCTTATCCCACGTAAACTGCCATTTCCCACCATAGGAGCTGTCCCCATGTACAGAAGAAATCTGGTGAATCCTGTGAATAGTGAAAATATTAGATCCCATCAGTGGTGGGTAGAGGAAAGCTGTGGAGTAGAGGTAGAAATACCAGGAATAACTAAAAAGAAAAAGGACACTGAGGTTTGTCCACACTAATTATCCTCGTTTTACAGAATAAAAAAACCTAGGCATACAGAGGTTAACTTGGCCAAATGATACAACTAAATTATAAAGATTCCTATAAATACTTTTTCAATATGTGAATCACATTATAAATCTTCTGAAACATTTAGTATTACTAAGTGATTATCATTCAAACGATTTAGGAACATATGCTTTAAGATATAAGGAGTTGATCTTTTTGAAGAAGGTTTTAGGCTGGCAGTGAATCCAGATGACAATTTTATAATATTTGAGAACAGCAGCTCTTTGCATAGTAGAAATAGTCCTTACTCACAAGATGAACTTAGTTCCAGGGCAAAGAAGAATGTTTTATTTAAACTCCAAAAACTTTGGAGTACCTACTGCAAACTTATCCCCCTGCTGAGCTGGTATGCCACAGAAACATGTCCACACTGTCTTTTTTTCAAAATTCTCAAAGTCTAACAAGGGTGGAGAGAGAACCAACTCTAACATATGTATGTGCACAGTTGCTCAGTCATGTCTGACTCTTTGTGACCCCATGGAATGTAGCCCTCCAGGCTCCTCTGTCCATGAGATTCTCCAAGCAAGAATACTGGATTGGGTAGCCATTGCCTTCCCCAGGGAATCTTCTAGACCCAGGGATTGAACCCGCATCTCCTGTATTGCAGGCGAACTCTTTATTGTCTGAGCCACCAGGGGCTTCCCTGATGGCTAACTCTAACATAACACAGAGTAAAGAAGTAGCCAAACAGAGCTACAAATAAGGAGCATGTGGGACCCAGAGGAAGTAACAAGATGACCAAAGAAATTTTAGAACTATTTGTCCAACATTCACTTTTCAGCCACAACCACAGACTTAAGCACCCGTCTCCTCCTCCACCCACCAAAACAAGAGTCAGCTAAAATTACAGGATTGAGTCCGAGATAAATTTGGCCCCTAGATGGTGCTAACAAGGTGAAAATAATTAGAGGAAATTCTTGAAAGTTTCCTGAAGGAAGGATAGACAAAGAACAAAGTAAGGCAAGGTAGGGCTTGGTGGTGTCTGGCAGAAGAGAGAATGGTTCAGGCCTGTTGGATACCAACAGGAAATATCAATTTAAAAGAAGGAGAGGGGAAAACAAACAAAAAGCAACCTGGTCAAAACCTGGTTTAAGCCATTTGATCCAGCGATAAATGGAGATGGACTAAAACCATCAGAATGAGCAAAAGGAAAAACCTAAACAGCACAATGGGGCTTCCCAGGTGGCGCTAGTGGTAGAAAACCTGCCTGCCGGTGCAGGAGACATAAGAGACATGGGTTCGATCCCTGGGTCAGGAGAAGGGCATGGCAACCCACTCCAGTATTCCTGCCTGGAGAATCCCCAGGGACTGAGGAACCTGGCGGGCTAGCGTTCACAGGAACATAAATAGCTGGACATGACTTAGCACACAAACAGCATGATGCTCTCATCATCAGCAGTTTTCTGAGAGCTTACTATTTGTACTGTTATGCTTCTTGCTAAGACTGCAAGGCAGACAGAATTCATCCTTTGCACTAAAAGAACACACAGTGTAGTTAGGGACTCAGGAAATGCCAAATGAGAGTTATACGAGAAGTAAGTGCTTTGGGACACAGAGGACAAAGTAATCAGAGACCCAGAGGCCAACAGGCAAGCAAGAAAGGGTCTATGGTAAAGGAGGATGAGACAGCTGGGACTTGAGAGAGAAGCAGGGATATGGGACACTTTATAGTAAAAGTTTAAAAAGGGCAATTTGAGATTGTATCAAGCTGCTGTGAAGATACTCAAGTGAAGCATAATATTCTGTGGTACAGAACACATCCACCCACAAATTGAAACCGTTTGAGCCCCAGTGACTTTTGATGTGAAGTTGGCAGTCATGTCCTCAACTAGTTAGAGGGTTGTTGTTCAGTCACTAAGTCATGTCCAACTCTTTGTGACCCCATGGACTGCAGCACGCCAGGCTTCCCTGTCCTCCACTATCTCCCAGAGTTTGCTCAAGTTCATGTGCATTAAGTCAGTGATGCTATCCAACCACCTTATCCTCTGCCACCCTCTTCACTGACTGTATGAACACTCTAAAAATGAAAAATCAGTTCCCTTATGCTCACCATATTTACTCCAACATGCCTAAAAGGCAAGCCATGTTTTAGAGGCTGAGGAATGATGCCTCTAATACAACTGGCACAATTAATTAGAAACATCTTCTGTGGAGATGTTTATCTATAATCCTTGCATTTATGTGTTTAATTATTCAGATGTTTACATTTATATATATAACTTTCAGAGAGTAGTTTATATCTCACATGGCATGGGGGTGGTCTTGTACTTTAAAAATGTGAAATTAATCTCTTTTGTTTAGAAAGTGCAGTGGAAAATGATTATGTTTGTTTGGAAAGTGTTTTATTTATGCAAATATGCATCATACTGATGCAGTAAATAATTAATTGACTTTCTAATGCAACCCAGATTCAATCATCTCCCAAATATCTCTGTTCTTTTTGAAGAACCAAATGTATTTCATGCTTTACATTCAAAACACAAATAAAATATCTACAAAAAATTCAAACCACTGTTTATTATTATTTTAGTACTGCTGTGCTTGGCAGGAAAAATGTTATAGAAATATGGGCAGAGGCCATGTGCAATATTATCTGACCAGAGAGAACAATTGACATGGGAGATTTCTGGGACTGGATATAGGAAATGCAAATTTAAACCTAGAAATTTGGCCTTTCCATGGTCTAATAAACTAGCAATGTTTAGCAAGCTTTTCCTGTAAACAGTCAGAAAGTGAATATTTTTGGTTTTGTGGGTCATAGGATTTCTGTCAAAACTAAATTCTTCTGTGATAGTGCAAAAGCAACTATAAACCATGTACTTGAAGGAGTGGCTGTCTGAGTTCCAAAAAACTTCATTTAGGAAAAAGTGAGTGGGCTAGATTTGGCCGTGGTATGACCCATGGACTAGGTATTGACATGAATCAGTGATAACAAGCAAGGTTAAATAGTTCTCCTTTACAAGGGCTTGGTATCTGGAGACAGTTATACACATGGATGGAACTCTGCCTAAGCAAAGAAGAGCCCTAGGGACTTCACATCAACATATCAGAAGAGTTGAAGAAACCAGTATGAGAGATTTACTATAAGGGATTAAAGGTTCTTTTGTCACAATGTTTAATCACGGATTAGAAGGAGTGAATTTTCATTTCAGAATTTTATCTTTTAAAATGCATTTCTTTCTACCTCCACACACCCCGTCCCTCTTGAGATCATCCCATATTTTTTCCTACAAAGGTGCTTTTAGCCTAAAGAAATCTTTAGTGTTCCTATGGCAAAGCTTAATTTCAGTTCCAGACTGGGTTCAAAGCCAATACAGGGGCAAGGCTGACATGCTGAATAACTTCCTTTGTTCTTTGTGTACAATTTAGTTCCTCAATTTCCTACTCTAAAGCATATGAAATGTTTCAATTCCAATTATCTCCACAGGAAGGAGGACTTCCCCCTCCCCTTATCTTACAGTTCTGAGGGGACTGTATATCCCCTGTGAAGATAGAAGATTTTTTAGAGTGGGCCATGGGAAGGGGGGAAACAACTCCCTGCAATAAAAGAGTAGTTGATAAATAATTCCTCCCAGTATTTTCAGTTGCTGCATTTATTATCCTTTACTCAAAAGAAATCACATGAAGAGTTTGGGAGAATAATGCAAAGATTCTCATTTTAATTTTAATCTCAATCCCTGGAGTCATTGTCCTAAAAACAGAGTCTAAACTTTCTGAAGTCGCTACTCATCTTGCTCCCCACCACTCCCTCTGCTTCCTAGTGTTTCTCTGTCGTTTTCCATACATTCTGTTGAGCAAATCAATCCTTCCTCAAGAAAGCAGCCTCATTCATAATGTCTGGGAAAGGATATTTATCGCAGACTCGGACAATGGCAACCTTTCCAGTCACTTCTCCATTACTGCCTTCTTGTCCCTTCTTAGAGTTTCAGTTCCATAATCTAGTATTGAACAGGCAGCAGAGTGAAAGGACATGGAGGAGCACTGGGAGATAGATGCACGTAAGAGTCTGAGATACTTGCCAATGAGTGAGAGAAGTGAAATCTCCTATGTTCTAGTGCATTAGAATGATGTCAGGGAAAGCTCAGACTCGCAAGACTGAATCAGGAAAGCTTTGAGATTGCACCTATATCACAAAGCAGTGTTGAAAGGTTAACAGATGCCCAAGTGGTCAATTTAGATTAAAACACAGCTGTGATGACAGACATTCGATACAGAAGTCAATAGACCTGCACTGATTGAAGTGACTAGCACATAAGAACTGAATCTTAATGAAATCCTTTTCTGCCCCCACAGAATTTATATATATACATATATATATATATATGTATATATACATACACAATATTTATATATACATCCACAAATATTTTATATATACAAGCAAATGTAGTTAGGCACATGTACATGTAAATAAAATGATTACACTGTGTTTTAAAAACCACACAATGTTTTTAAATGGTCTAAAGTATTCTCCCAAATTATTAACAGTATCTACGGGCTTCTCCAGTGGCTCAGACAGTAAAGAACCCACCTGCCAATGCAGGAGACACAGAGGCACAGGTTTGATCCCCGGGTTGGGAAGATCCACTGGAGACAGAACAGTATCTAGGAGTGATTTTTATCATGATATATTTCTATATTTTCAAATGTTCTTTAATAAGTGTAACTTTTATAATTAAAAAATAAACAGTAGTAAAAAACCATCTTCTTCATTCCCTTTCTTAAAAAAATAAAATAGGCTCTCAAAAATGCCTCCTGGGTTACTTTCTGAGAAAAGACTCTTAACAGTAAAAGAATTACAAACAAGCACCTGTGCCTCCATGGGGGTGGGATGCCCCAAATCCTTAATCCTGGACCTATTTTATGCCTCAGAGGAAGAGAGAAAAGGTGGGATAGAGGATATAAAATAAAGCGAAGGTCCTAAAATAGAGGAGGAATTAATAAGCAGGCAGGGGGACTTCCCTAGTGGTCGAGTGATTAAGACTTTGCCTTTCTAATGATGGCGGTGTGGGTTAGATCCCTGGTCAGAGAACTAAGATCTTACAAGCCTCCTGGCCAACAAATCAAAAAGTATATAAAGCAGAAGCAAAATTACAACAGATTCAATAAAGACTTTAAAAATAATCACATTTTAAAGAAAAAGTCTTTAAAAAGAGGCATGGTAGGTGAAGAGTGATTTCAGGAAAGCAGGTGGGACTCACAGACCCTGAAAAGGGCCAGGTGGTGGTGGTAGCTAAGTTGCTAAGTCGTGTCCAGCTCTTGTGACCCCGTGGACTGTAGCCCGCCAGGCTCCTGTCCATGGGATTCTCCAGGCAAGAATACTGGAGTGGGTTGCCATTTCTTTCTCCAGAGAAGGGCCAGACGAGACAAAGCTCTGCCCGAGTGATAGGCAGGGAGGATGAGTCTTTCCTTTTGTCTTCAAATATTATATTTATTCATGAACAGTGTAATAAACTTTTATCAGTATAATTCTCTCCACCCAGTTGTCCTTGTCTTATATCTCATCTATACATATATTTTTAACCCCAAATACTTATTTTGGCATTAAACAGTATAAATCTTTGAAAGAAATTTGTGTATGTGTATAAATAAAAGCAGAAACAAAGAAAACTCTCAGCATAAAGTTCTATATCCAGCCAAATATCCTTCAAAAACCAAGGTGAAATAAAGACATTTGCAGAAAGGCCAGCCAAGTAAATTTGTCACCATCAGTGCAGAGACACATGAAATAATAAAATGAGTTGCTTAGGCAGAAGGAGAAAGATGTCAGAAAAACTCCAGACCTATAGAAAGGAATATAGAGCTCCCAGAGCAGATATGATAAATACATAAACATAAAAAGGAGGATGTGTCTTTTTTTTAAACTTTTTATTTTATATTGGAGTATCGCTGAGAAGGGGGTGGCAGAGGATGAGATGATAACATCACCAACTCAATGGACATGAATTTGAGCAAACTCCAGGAGATGGTGGAGGACAGGGAAGCCTAGTATGCTACAGTCTGTGGAATCTCAAGGAGTCAGACATGACTTAGTGACTGAACACCAGCAACAACAATAGCCAATTAACAGTGTTGTGATAGTTTCACGTGAAGAGCAAAGGGACTGAGCCATGCATATATTAATACAAGGGAGGATGTGTCTCAAGGCTGCGCATCCATGCTCCTAATCCCACTCTTCTTCCCCGCCCTCCAGCCCAGGGTTCCTCCCTCTCATCCAATGTCTCAGATTCTCTCCTGACTCATCACCTTAAAGATCAGATGAACTTTTCAGAATAACTTTATCTTCTGTGGGTTAACCCTATCCAGTGGTATTTGCACATTGACAAGAGGAAAACCCCTTCTGTGACCAAAACCAAAAGAATGAAGAACATTGTGAGGAAAGTCACATGTTAAAAAAGGATGAAAGGGGCACTTTCTTGGTATTCCAGTGGTTAAGACTTCACCTTCCAATGCATAAGGTGTATGGGTTCAATCCCTAGTCAGGGAGCTATGATCCCACTTGCCTCCCAGTCAAAAACACTAAAACATAAAACAGAAGCAATATTGCAACAAATTCAATGAAGACTTTTTTTAAAAAGAAGAAATGAAGAATTTGGGGAAGGAAGCATTTCTTCTTCCAGGACTATGTTCCTGCCTCCTACCCACACACCTCCACTAAAGTGGTGTAGTTTATGCACCTGACCCTACCTCATCCTAGCAAACTAGGATAACTCCTTAAATTCTATTGCCTCAGTCTAATCATCCATAGAATGGGCATAGCAGGAGCATGTTCCTCACATATTTGACTATAGGGATTAAATGAACTAATCCATGCAAAGTATTTAGAGTCCACCACATAGCACACAGACAATAAATGTAAGCAATAATTACTGTCACAATGTACACACAGTACACAGTTTCTGCATCCCAAGGGAAATGAGAATCCTTGAGAATGGGACCATATCTGGGTTATCTCTGAGCCTAGTCGACATTAGGGGATCCATGAATATTGACTAATTTCATATACTAGTAAAGTCCAGTATCGCATATAAGAGAACTAAAATGCACATCCAAACACACCTCCCTAGACTTTTGAATGAATAAAAATAATATTTTTACCAGGTAATAACATTATTATATTTAGAGAAGTCTTATATTGTTCAGTGATGGCACCCCACTCCAGTATTCTTGTCTGGAAAATCCCATGGATGGAGGAGCCTGGTTGGCTACTGTCCATGGGGTGGCAAAGAGTCGGACACGACTGAGCGACTTCACCATCACTATATTGTCCAGTGTACCTATTTAATCCTCAAGGCTAGTGGTACTTTTATTAACTCCATTTTAAACAGCCCCCCAAAAAAATGAAGCTCAGAAAGGAAAATGATCATGAGCTCATACAGACATAGGGTGCAAACCCAGGCCCATTTGGCAAACTTCTCTCGAAAGACTTAGACCCAGATTTATACGCAGAAAACTAGAGGGAAAAATAGTGTTCATATACAAATTCCTTATCATCTCTATTATTTATGTTTTCCAACCTAACTTTGTATTTTAATTAAGTAGTGGATTTAAAGGATATGTTCTGCATAAGTCTTATTGTTAAGAACCTCGGAGGAACGAAGGAGGTCAGCATATTTTAGTAGTTCTGTTTTGAGCAATGCTGGTGACAGAGGGGAAGAAATCAATAAAGAAAACTGCATTTAGAAAGAAACATTGGGCTAATGGTAAATCAGAATGTTCTCTGCAGAAACTAGACAAAACTGGATCTATTTTGGCCTTTCCACAGTTTAATTCTTCGAAATCCATGTGACATAATTCAAGGGGAAATAATACATATTGATGTGGGTGAGAGAACAGATTTAAAGTATTTCCTGTATATTTGAGTCAGTACACAAGAACTTCAGTTCTTGCCTTTTTTTAACAGCAGCCTCTGTGCTGTGAGAGTGCAGATGTGCCCAGGAAGGAGGAAACAGCTTGTAGAAAAGTTCTATAACCAAGGCACTGGGGAACTGAGATGATGAAGGTGACACCCAAGAAAGACCACAGTCATCTGGAAGTATTTGAAGTGTCCTAGAAAAGTGATGGGCCTCTGCTCTGGCCAGAAACCTGATTTGATTGTGATTGCTGTGACAACACTCTATTAGACGCTATGGTGTGTGTGTGATAGGACTGCATATGTTATTTTGTGTGTGATGTGGTATGTGTGAGAGGCGGAGAGATCGTGCTGAGGTGTATTTGTGATGATTTGTGATTCTGTGTGTGTGGGGGGTGTGTGTGTGTGTGTGTGTGTGTGTGTACAAATACAATGAGAATCTACGTCAGAGTCAGAAAGAAAATACACCTCTGCTCAGCTAGAGGAAAAGCAAAAGACCAATACAGCAAAAAACCAACAATGACCAGCAACGCACTAATAAGCTGGATGGGACAGAGGCTGGAAGCAGGGATAGAGCAAAAGGATAGAGCCTCCCCAAAGCAAAGGACAGAGCCTTCTCCTGAAGAAAACACAACTAGAGCTACATATCTGGTTTGGGCAAAGATGTGGGAGATGTATGCTTTCACACAGCCAGTGGGAATGTATTTAGGATATTCCTGGAGGGCCATTGGCAACGTGCGCTACAGTGTAAATCACGCATACTCTTTGACCCCACAGTTCCACATTGGGGGGATTTCTCAGAGGAAATGAAACATTAAGCATGGAAAATGGAAGTGAAAATATATTCCTTGTGCACCATATATAACACAGGTAATGCCCATCATTTTAGGTTCGGTGAAATAAATAATAATAATGCAGTTTGGAGAATGAGCTATAGGTCTGTAGATAGCTATGCAGAGAGATGCCCAATACACAGGGCTAAGATAAAAGAGCTCACAACAAAGCAAAAAGGCATATTTTCATTTCAGAGAAACAAAATTGTGCTCACATTTATAGGAAACATTTGGAATGATTTACAACAAAATTTTAATAGTGGGTTATGTCTAGGAGATGATGACATTAGGGGAAGGGGAGAGAATTTCCCTTTCTACATCATACATAATTTTTTCCTCAAAATATATAATATTTCTACATTTGAGAGGAAATAGCAATAAGGATGTTGTCATTTAGGAGGGAAGAAAGAGAGGTTTTTCTAATATGCGATAGTAGAGCAGATTCAGTCTGACGTCGCTGCATTTCAGATTTGAGTCCATGGCCAGGCTACGTAAGTAAAACACTGAACAACTGACTCCCTAGATTTCTGAATCTGCTTCCCCACCGACAGTGGAAAGCAGTATTACAGCCTGGTATTTCCTATGCAGCCTGCATATCTGTAGCCATCTTGGCAAAACAAAGCTGCTACAGCAGATGAGCAGGGGGAAAGTCCTTTTCTGAGAGCCCAGCTAGTTCTTGCTGACAAATAGAGAGAAAAGAGCTTTGGCTGCTTAGGACTTTATAGATGGTTTAATTTACTTCGATAGTAAAAATGAAAGCAAGGACTAAATATGCTCTTACAACAGAATCACCAAAAGGCATTAAGAATGCATGCTATTCAGCATACAAATGCACAGATCACCTTTTTATATTTGGCAATAATGTCTAGATTTCAAAGTGCATGGTAGAATAAGGAAACAGTATTCTACTTTCAACACTGCTGGAGCTCTATCCAGTTGTCTGGGGCTTTGTTTTCTGCCAGTGATTTGCTGAAATAGAGCCCTTTATCATTTTCATCATTCATGGCATGTCTTGTTTTCACAAAATACACAATCATACCTCTCCTCGGTGTGAAAGATAGCTATTATTACAAAGGAAAAGACACTTTCCATCTTACAAACCATAAAAATGTTCATTTGATATCACATTTTTATGAAACTTATTATGAATTTAATATTTTCCTCTTGGCCTACCCATTTTCCTAGTGTTTGTTTTTTGTTTTTTGTTTTTTTTTTTTCATTTTTTATTGATCTTTAATCACTACTGTTTCCTAAAACATTTTACCTTTCTCGGGCTTCTCTCCCATCATCATCTCCTGTTTCCTTGTGATCTATAAACAAAATACTAAGTGTATTAGATTCATGGCATTTAAAAGAATTCCTTTTATAAATGAAGGAATTGTGTAGTTTAACTCTATAAATTACCTGTTTTGTAAAATTTCACATCTTTTAAGAGGATACATATGCATTTTGTTTCCTTGTTGTATCACTATAAAAACTAAGTAAGGGAGGAAAAAAGGATTAGTTCAGTCATTCAGTCATGTCCGACTCTTTGCGACCCCATGAATCGCAGCACGCCAGGCCTCCCTGTCCATCACCAACTCCCGGAGTTTACTCAAACTCATGTCCATCGAGTCAGTGATGCCATCCAGCCATCTCATCCTCTGTCGTCCCCTCCTCCTCCTGCCCACAATCCCTCCCAGGATCAGAGTCTTTTCCAATGAGTCAACTCTTCACATGAGGTGGCCAAAGTACTGGCATTTCAGCTTTAGCATCAGTCCTTCCAATGAACATCCAGGACTGATCTCCTTCAGAATGGACTGGTTGGACCTCCTTGCAGTCCAAGGGACTCTCAAGAGTCTTCTCCAACACCACAATTCAAAAGCATCAATTCTTTGGCGCTCAGCTTTCTTCACAGTATCTTGAGACAATTTGCACATTAATGACAGTTGAATCATAAGCCCAAATTCTCAGTTATAAGCAAGATATGTTCACAATTAATGCATGGAAATTTTTTTTTTAATCCTGTCTATAGAACCTTTCTGTGAAGGAAAACACAGATCTATTGCTGGTGCTAATTTCTCTAAGAAGACTATGGATCAGTTCTACTGGTATACAGCTTCTATTTTCTGGGTAACACCAAAGACTTTTTTAATCTTCCTACCATCAACACTTTTTTAATAACTTAAAGGAGGATATGAGGAAGCAGTAAAGCAAAATTAAATAACTATGACCTCATATACAAATGCTGGAATG
Source organism: Bos javanicus (assembly GCF_032452875.1). NCBI lineage: Eukaryota > Metazoa > Chordata > Mammalia > Artiodactyla > Bovidae > Bos > Bos javanicus. Next base: position 42,235,905 of record NC_083870.1, read on the forward strand.
AAAAGAAAACAGCCAGAAATACAGCCCATATGGTCATTTTTCTTTGTACATGCTCAGATGACAACAGGAAAATACGCAAGGCACATACAGATGGGCAAAGGCAGGGACGAGACAAAATACACTGCAAACAATTCTGAATTAGATCCAGCTCTGGATTTTGACTGCTGAGTGACCTTGGATGTGGCAGGTAGCAGCTCTCAGCCTCAGACCCCCTCAGTTGCTTGGATTCTTGTAAAAGATTCAAGCACTACAGAGATTTAAGGAGAACTGGAGTCTTTCTTCATTTGTTTTACATTTCTAGCCCCATGTCAGAGAATTGCTAGTGCTTTGATGGGTATCTTTTTAATCCTTTTTCTATGTCACCATGTAGGTTATTCCTACATATATAGAGAGAAAACCTTTTTTCCTCCTATCTCATTAATAGACTCACACAACTTTGGTGACTGTGGCAAATTGCATTATTGCTGCCTGTTATTGGTTCTCTCCCTGAATGGATACCACACATTGCTGTCTATTGCATATGATTTGCAGTATCTCCCAACAGGTACATTTGAGACCATAGAAATTTATATACGCAATTGGAATGCCCCATCTGGATCTCAGAAAAGCTTGAAACAAAGTGATATGAAAAATCGGGGACTGTCATATGAATAAGGACGCTGGTCTCTGAATGAGGGAGCCATGGAGAAGAGCCAGTGTTCTATTTACTATGACTGTAACTACCCACCAAAACTTAGCGCCTTAAAAACTAACGTTTCTTCACATGGTTGCTGGACTTGGCTGGACCCAGCCGGGCACTTCCGCCTCTGACTTTCTCACACGGTTGCAGGCAAAGGGTGCTAATTCACTTACATGTCTGGTACCCAGGCTGGCAAGACTGGAACGTCTGGGAATCCTCTGATGTTTTTCTCTGCCTCCCTTTGGTCTCTCCACATGGTCTTTCCAGGTTGCTGGCTTTAGAGTATCTGGATGTCTTACATGATAGCTTGGAACTTTCGAGGTGCATATCCCAGGAGAGAGCAAGTCACGCACAGGTTGCAACCTCTTTATGGGCTAGCCTCTGACGCCACACAGCATCACTTCTAACTGCACACTTGGTCCAAGTAGTAGTCATTATTCCCCTTTAAAAAAATCTCAAGAGGAGAGAGAACACACACCTCTTGATAAGAAGGTGGTCTTAATTCAAGAAGCACATGAAGAATGGAATAAGTATCTAGCCACTTTTAGAAAACAGAACCTGCTATTTTTAGAAAACATAACCTTCCATGGTCAGGTTTAGGAGGCTAGTAAGATGAGATCATGTCAAAATCCCTGGGAGTTAAAAAAATATTATTGCCATCATTAAAATAACCACTTAGTTAAATATTTTCACCCAACCTACTGGTAAGAATTTGAGATGATTCCTATTAAATTGAGTTATAATTATGCTCTTCTTTGTCACTAGGGGGAAGCATTTTACTCTTTATGTTACTTTAATCTGTATGTTAATAAATACATATGTGAATAAGTTTATTAATCCCTGCTACTTCAAGCTTTTTTTGCATAACCTTTTCAAAAGATGATTACTAAAAACATGTGAAGCACAGTATAAGTAAGATTAATGGGAATAACTTATTGTAAATACATCAATAAATTGCTCATAATAAACCTAATTTCCTTATCTGCTGGGGATAAACATCTAAGAGCAGAAAATAGAACTAGAAATGAAGTTATTTATTCAGAAAGCTGCAAGTTTCTGGGATCTGTGTACTGTTAAAAGCAAAAGACCTCGTGGAGAATGGAGCCATATATAAGAAAGTGATCAGGAAGAGATTTTTATCAGCATTTCTGAACTATTCACATCAAATTGATTTCAGCTATTCTGTTAATACAATTCAGAAAACACAAAGAATTATAAAAATGCTCATGTTTTTAATAATGAAGATAAGAATACCTGAATAAAAATACTACTATGGAATTAATACTACTATGGAACAATTTTATGGGAGCTAATGTGCTAATTCATGGACACAATTTCTAGTTATCATTGTTCCATCACCTACTGGTTTGTAATACAAAGACTGCTGTATTTACTCTCTTAGATTAATGTTAACTGAGCTATATAACATTTCTTTAATGGATATAGGAAGCCCTTCACCATCAGCTTTGTACAGTTCCTAATGAAAAAAATAGTTTTCCCACTGAATGTCAAATCTTAGTCTTTATACTGGTATTATACAAGAAGTATATTTTCAAAGGAGGCAAACATCACATTATTTTATATTTATATCTCTGTAGTTGAATATTATAAATTAAACATTTCACCTACTGGATACCAATAGCACGAAGAGCAAGCTTATCTAGGGATTAGTTTAAGTGCAATGATCTTGAAAAAAGAAGTTCTGAAATCAGTGTGCCAAAACTTCTGGTCAACTTGAAAATATTGCATGTGCCAGAAACCTAACTCAATGTTCCTTGAAAAAAGAATGCATTGGTTTAGGTAACTGAAAAAGCCAGGAAAAACCCTCCTGTGTGCAGATGTCAGCAACTTGGGTGATGCAGTCAGAGTCTCTTTGTCAGTACTGCAAGGAGATCCAACCGGTCCATTCTGAAGGAGATAAGCCCTGGGATTTCTTTGGAAGGAATGATGCTAAAGCTGAAACTCCAGTACTTTGGCCACCTTATGCGAAGAGCTCATTGGAAAAGACTCTGATGCTGGGAAGGATTGGGGGCAGGAGGAGAAGGGGACGACAGAGGATGAGATGGCTGGATGGCATCACTGACTCGATGGATGTGAGTCTCAGTGAACTCCGGGAGTTGGTGATGGACAGGGAGGCCTGGCGTGCTGCGATTCATGGGGTCGCAAAGAGTCGGACACGACTGAGCGACTGATCTGATCTGATCTGATATAGAATGTAGTCTGCTCATCCAGTGTCGTGACTTAAAATAGTGTCTTTCACTTAAAACACTTTAGCAAGGGAGAAGGGAAGAGATGGAGCAGGAGAGCAGAGTAGAGGGGAGAAGGAGGAGGGAAAAAAAGAGGCGCATGTATTAAATGTGGCAAACGTGATAATTTTTGAATATGAGTGATAAGCATATATGGATTCATTATATTCTCCCTGAATTGTAACTTTTTAATTTTTAAAAAATTTAAGTTTTAATTTAAGAAGAATTACACACAAAAAAAGTGAAAGAATTAAATGAAGAGGATAGCACATGATTAAAGAGATGGGAAATCCCACACAGAAGCACGTTGAGGTCCCAAGTTGATTCTGTGCAGCAGGCCTGGAGAAAAAAGAAATTGAATCAGAAGTGTGTGTACGCCAGAGTGACAACTGATAAAGGATCATATCAAACTATTTGGAAAAATCTTCTTAAACATGTGTAGCTGATCGAGTAGAGCATTTGGAAAACATTTGTGAGTACATAGGAGATTGTGGGACTGAAAAAAAAGACAGTTTTACATTCCAATAAAATGTTTTTTAAAACAAGAAGGAGAAACAACGATAAAAGTAGATTATTCAGTAAAATGTATTTACTTACACCATCATAATAATGTGAATTTCAACTCTACTAAAACTGTGGTCTTATTATATGTCATAAGTGAGAAAAGGAAGGGAAGAAATTTGGAGGGTGGTGGAGAGCCAAGTTCCCAACCACCATAAAAAGAAGCCAGTAGAAATGTCTAAAACCTAGGAATCAAGTAGTAATAGTATATCAAGGTTAAAACCAGAGGAGAGAGCAAAGAGAGTTAAAAATGTTTCACTCAGGGATGAGAAGAAAGAGAAGATTATCATTTATCATTATTTCATAGCTATGTACATGTATTGACAATAAAAGTAAAAAAAATTTAAGTTGAAACAAAAAACCTAAAGTTTTAAATGTTTGTTTGTTTGTTTAATTTATACTTGGAAATGTCTATCTCAGTTTTACCCTTTTCAGGAGTTTGGAAAATGCCAAACACACTGAGCAGAAAAGAGTATCTGCCTTTGACTGTGGCAGGAGGCAGTCTCACAGACTGCCTCAGTCTTACAGATCACCAGTAAGGTGTCCCTATTCTTAGGAAAGAAGCCATTCACTGAGGGCTTTTAATTATCCTCTCCCACGGTGGGGAATGAGGGTAGTCATCTTCCAGAAACTTGTTCTGATAAATTAATTAGCCAGCTTATAAAATGACTTATAAATCCATGGAAATCAAATGGATTTGATTTAGGTCTTAGTGTACTAATCATCACAGGTATTTTTTCTGAATCCATTTAGGATTTTAATAGCTATGGGACTGTGGATTCAAATCAAGGGTGGTAGGGTAAATCTTGGTGAATCAGAGCGTTGAAATAGACACCACAGATCTGTTTTCTGAGACCAATTAAATGAGCAGCACTACTATGTAACTTAAATACTCTGAGCCTCCGTTTCTTGGTCTTTAATTGCCTTCAAGTTTGAAAATATGATGATTTGGGACTTGGTTCTGCTCAGAAATGACCATGTATGTGAGTAGAAAATAGAAGGCTGTTTTTTGTTTTTATTTTGTTTCCATTTTGAATTTTAGGCCGTTGTCTCATGTTTGTTGGAAATTATAAATGTTCAGAGTTCATAAAAAGAATATGTTATATATGTAATAAACCTCAGCACAAGCAAGATAAAAGCTAGAAAGGATTCTTTTGAAGCCAAAAGTAGCTTTAAATTTAAAGCTACATGTCCTTTAAATTTCAGATACATTTTGACATGAAGACACTCCACACACACACACACACACACACACACACACACACACAATCTGAAAGGACAAGAGAAAATAATGGCTCTGTGAGAAAGGCTATTTGATCAGTTGAACAGATAAGGCCAAAACATTCACTTACTCTCTTTCCCAGAGTCCATCTACTTGGCCTCATGCTGCAAGGACTCAGGAAAAAATATTATCCCTTCTCTTGGGTATGACCAGACAGATGCAGAAAAATAAAATAAGTCAACAACATGAGAAACGGTGCCAGGCTTTTGGGCCACACTGAAAATAGCTCCAGGCTTTATGGTCTCTTTTGAGGCTGAGAAGAGTTTTCCTCATTTTTCCTGACCATCCTCTCTACCTCTTCTAATGTCCCTCCTCTAAGTCAGTACAAACACGTCCATCCATCACTCTAAGTGCGCACGAGCACCCACTGCAGAATCCTGGAGGGTGTAGCAGGAGGACATGTGAGGCGTTATGAATGTGGACTGGAGTTGTAACCAAACAGGCAGTAAACCGTTTCCCAAACGATCTCCATATCTGCTCACTTGTCACCAGCACCACCCAGAGAAGAGTCTTTTTCTCTCTGCTCTTAGGTTCCCAATCCTTCTCATCTTTTCCTCTGCTATTCCTCCCACTGATGCCTTTCTTGATTCATGTCAACTGGGATAGAAAACTAGGAAGAGAGTCTCCCCTACCCTAGAAGAGACAGATCTAGTGGGTCAAACTGAATATAACCCTCCTGGGAATGGGAAATAGGAGGAAATCATAGAACAGCTATTATTTGTTGCTTGCTTACTTACTAAGTATCAGATACTATGTTAACTAATTATTATGTAGCACTTGTCTCATTATTCCACTCCACAGATTAAAGAATTTAAAGCTCCAGGGACTTCCTTGGTGGTCTAGTGGTTAAGAATCCACCTTCCAATGCATGGGATGCAGGTTCAATCCCTGATTGGGGAAATGGGATCCCACATGCTGTGGGACATCTAAACCCATGAGCATGGAAGAAGTCTCAGGTCACAACCAAGATTCGACACAGCTAAAATAAATAAATAAATATTTAAAAATAAAGAATTTAAAGCCCCAAATGATTGTCTTATGTCCAAAGTCACCCAAATAAAAAGTGGCATACATAGCACCTGAACCCTTCTCTATCAAGCTCCAAAAATCCCAGTGCTTAACTCTATACCATAATGATACCGATAAAAGGTGAGAATATGACACTGTAATCACCTGCTTATGACCCAGAGCACAGTGGTGGTTGATGGCTTGAACGAGCTTCATACAGTTTAACAGAGTGGATCACAAGCCTTAGTGACATCAGACTCCCCAGGAGAATTTCTTTAAAATAGATTTGTAGGTTCTTCTCCAAAGCTACTAATCCAAACCTTTGGTATTAGGGCCTGGATAATCAGAATCTTTAACAAGCTCAACTGGTGATTCCTACACAGATGACCTTTGTCCCACACATTGAAAAACACTGGTTAAACAGCACTTGACAAACTTTTTCTCTAATCCAGCAGTTGTCAAATGAGATTCCCAGGCTAGCAGCATCAACAGCACCTGGGAACTCGTTAGAAATGCAAATTCTTGAACTTTACTGCAGATTTAAAAATCTCTAGGGGTGGAGTTTTAACCCAGCAATCTGAGTTTTAAGAATATTTTTATCCACATTAGGCTATGAGAAATAATGCTTTAATAATCTAACCTTTTATAAGATTGGGCTTCCCTTGTAGCTCAACTGGTAAAGAATCCACCTGTAATGCGGAAGACCCACGTTCGATCCCTGGGTAGAGAAGATCCCCTGGAGAAGAGAAAGGCTACCCACTCCAGTATTCTGGCCTGGAGAATTCTATGGACTGTACAGTCCATGGAGTCGCAAAGACTCAGACACAACTGAGTGACTTTCACTTCACTTTATAAAATTATCATATACAATACTGAAGTTCATATACCAAAACTCTGATGTGGCTATTAGAATATCCCTTTGTATGCATGCATGTTCAGTCATGTCTGACTCTTTGTGACCCCATGAACTGTAGCCTGCCAGGTTTCTCTGTCCATGAGATTTCCCAGGCAAGAATACTGGAGTGGGTTGCCATTTCCTTCTCCAGGGTATCTTCCCAACCCAGGGATCAAACTGAGTCTCTTGCATCTCCTGCATTGGCAGGCTGATTCTTTACCACTGAGCATTTGTATAGCAATAGTTAATTGGCATTTTGCCTAGCTAAAAAACTGGCTCTTCACCATCCTTCTTCACAGCCGAATAGAGTTGCTGTGAATGTCAGTCTGCAACACCATCATGAGGGGAGTCCTGTGCTCTGTGACAGAAGGTTCATCATTATTCATTTAACAAATGAATATGTTGGATGCTAATCTCCAGAACCTGTGAATATGTTACCTCATGTAGCAAAAGGAACTTTGCTGATGTGATATGTTAAGGGTCTTAAAGTGGGTCACTACCCTAGATTATCAAGGAGGGACTAAGTGTCCTTCTAAGAGGGAAGTAAGAGACTCAAGAGTCAGAGGAGACAATGTGAGGATGGAAGGAGAGGTCAGAGTGATGTGGCATCACCAGGCAAGAAATGCATGCCGCTTTGAGAGATGAGAAAAAGGCAAGGGAATGGACTCTCCCTTGGAGACTCCAGCACTGCCAACTTGGTTTGGTGTTCTGAAATCAAGAACTTGAAAATAATAAATTTGTGTTGTGTTAAACCACTATATCAGGTAATTTGTTATAGTATCAATAGGAAGGAAACCAATACATTAGATATCATCAAGATTAAGAATTACTATTAAGAGAATGAGAAGTCAAGCTACAGACTGGGGTAAAATAGTTATAATGTATATATCTAATAAAAGAATTGTATCTAGGATATACAAAAACATCTTGAAACTCAAAATAATAACACAACCCAATTTAAAATTGGGTAAAAAAAAAATGTTAATACATTCTTCACAGAAGATATCTGAATAGCCATAAACACATGAAAAGATGCCCAAAATGATATATGAAATGAAAAGGAATACCCAAATAAAATTTTAATGAACACCCATTTGAATGGTTAAAATTTAAAAGATTTTACCAACTGCCAGTGAGCATATGGAGCAACAAGAACTTTCAGATGGTGCTTGATGCTCATAAGAGTATAAAAGGGTATAACCAGTTTGGAAAATAGTTTGTTAATTTCTTATAAAGTTCAATGTACATTTATTTACTTCTGACCCAGCAATTCCACTCCTTACTATTTACTGGGATAAAAAGAGAAAATATATGCTATCACTTATATGTAGAATCTAAAATATGCCACAAGTGAACCTATCTACAAAATAGAAACAGACTCACAGACACAGAGAAAAGACTCATGGTTGCCAAGGGGAAGTGGGGAGAGGGAGTGAAGAACTGGGAGTGTGGGATGTAAACAGACGTTAACAGATGTAAACTATTACAGATAGGATTGATAAGCAACAAGGTTTTAGTGTAAATAACACAGAGAAATTTATCCAATGTGTGTGTGTGCTCAGTCACTCAACCCTGTCTGACTGTGACCCCTTGGGCTGTAGCTTGCCAGGCTCCTGTCCATGGAGCTTTCCAGGCAAGAATACTGGAGTGGGTTGCCATTTCCTCCTCCAGGGGATCTTCCCAACCCAGGGATCAAACCCCCAGTCTCCTGCATCTCTTGTGTTGGCAGGTGTATTCTCTATTACTGCACCATGTGGAAAGCTTATATAAACCATAATGGAAAAGAATATTTTTTAAAAATGTCTGTATGTGTATAACTGAGTCATTTTGCTCTATAGCAGAGATTGGCCATAAATCAGCTATATTTCAATAAAAAAAATTGAACACATAGTGATTAATAAAATGTTGGAGACAATGATTGCAAAATACCATCAGACTGAGATGGGGGCCAGAACCAGAGCAGCAGAAACAGGGGCTCATCTGTTCAGTGACTGCATGTAGCAGCAGCAGGATTCACCTTGAGTGATCACTTAGAGTAGTTGGACAGGTTTGGGGGTTCTGTTATTAGGGCCAGTCTCACAGCTAAGACATCTGCTTTGTTCAATGCTTGACAAAAGTTTTCTAATGAGAAGTTGTTAGCTAATATATGAGAAAGTCGATTCTACACATTTGGGGGGAAAAGAGATTTTACATAGAAAACTTTATATATTATACATCAGAGGACTAAACTAAAAAGACTTGAGAGAGCTACCTGAAAATATTGTCAACAGAAAAGAGCTTTCTGAAATAGTTTGACTAGTAATAACTCTATTATAAAAGCAAACGAGACGAGCGCAGTCTTGGACAGAGCTTTGGGGATCCTCCACTTATTGTACCTTTACCCCTTTGAAAACTGGACAGCCTTGGGTTGAGAAAGGCTCCCTACTGATTCCACAGCAAGCAAATGGATAAATAAATTACTTCTTATTGATGTTTATCTGAATTGGCTCAAGGCAATGTTGATGTCGTCCTTTGCAGTAACAGTAGAAGAATTTGTATGTAGGCTATGCAGTTGTATGTACATGAATTACAATTAATCACAATTACAATTAAGTTGTTGGTAGAAATAATGAGGCCTTGTTATTCCTTGTTATTCCATTTATTTATAAACCGGCAAGACCTTCCTGACTTGGGATTAGCCAAGCTACTATCCTTTTGGAAACTTGCCTGTCAAAACTCAAGGTAGAGACTAAAATTCTAGCAAATACTCCTAATGCTATTTCTGTCCAGTTCTGTGTAGGCCAGAGAAGAGGAAGAATAAGAGGATATGGCTTCTTCCACTCACTCATTTCTTCATTTAACTAATTGAGTTGGATAATGTTTAAGTTACAATAACAGAATTGGCCACCTCAGAAGGAGTTCAAAAAAGAGGTGTATACCTAACCTCAAGGGCTTCCCTGACGGCTCAGATGGTAAAGAAGCTTCATGCAATGCATTAGACTTGGATTCAGTTCCTGAGTCAGGAAGATCCCCTGGAGATGAGAATAGCAATCCACTCCAGTATTCTTGCCTGGAGACTCCCAAAGACAGAGGAGCCTGCTGAGGAGCCCTTGGGGTTGCAAAGAGTCAGATACAACTGAGTGACTAACACTCACACACACACACACATCCTTGGGGTTGCAAAGAGTCAGATACAACTGAGTGACTAACACACACACACACACACACACACATACACATACCCCTAACCACTAGAAATGAGTGTTTTAGGGAGGTGTGGTAGCCTAAGAATGGTCCCCCAAAGATGACCACACCCTAAACTCTGGAACCTATGAATATGTCGCTTTATATGAAAAAAAATAAAGAATTTTTCAGGTGTGGTTATGTTAAGGACCTTGAGATGAGGTTATCTGAGTGGGCCCAAATAAGAGGGTTCATATAAGAGAGGGGCAGTAGAATAAGAATCAGAGAAGGAGTTGGGATGATAGAAGCAGAATTGGAATAATGTATTTTGAAGATGGGAGAAGGGGCCACAAGCAAAGGACCACAGCACGTGGAAGAGGCAGTGAAACAGATTCTCCCCTGGAGCCTTGAGGAGAAATGCAATTCTGTTGATTCCTCGTAAGACCCACTCCCCATAAGATCCATGGATCCATGCTGGACTTCTGATCTCCAGAATTGTAGGATAATAGATGTATTGTGTTAAGCCTCCAAGTGTGTGGCAATGCATTAGAGCAGTGTTAAGAAAGTAATACCAGCAGGATTCTAGATCTTATGAGAATTAGACCAAGAGACATATATACCTATGATTCTGAAATTCTAAATGTAAAATGTTAATATAGTAAGATCATTTGCAAATTCCACATCCACCAACCTCTCCAAATTCAAAGGACCGTACCCTCGCTTTAGTGTATATGCGCATGTTTTCAGCGTATCCCCACCTCAGCTTCCTCAGCTTACAAACCGAATTAAAAGAAGTTGAGATACAAAAACACAAAGGGGATATAAGGCACTTCTTTCCCATTTGCCCTCGTTAGTTCTGTCCTTGCCCCAATTTGGCCGCCAGAAACTCTATTTTCTCGCTTCACCTGGATCTGTTATACCACATACCCTCATATTCTTCCAACAAAATCAAGTTCTGCTTGGTCTTCATGAACTGACTAGGTCTCACTTCCTACCCTCCCCACTGAGGTAGCAAACACCTCATTTCCAAGAACCCACCTCCTGTCAATTTTCAGTACTTGAAACAGTTGGCAATTTGGCACAGAAGCTAGCATTTCTTACAAAATCTGCAGCGATAATTTTGGTGCCCCATTCTAACTGGGGTAAGGAATGGCCTCTGGAGGACCAGTCTAGCAAGGCTAGTCATGATTGGCCATTAAGATGTTAAGAAAAGGAAGAGTGGAGCCATTAACTGAGACATACCTTTTATCCTTAAATGATCTTGTGAAGAATTATTTTCTCTGTTTAGATGAAGAAACAGAGGCACAGAGTGGTTAAGTTGCTTGCCCAAGGCAACCCCATGGACTGTAGCCTGCCAGGCTCCTCCGTCCACGGGATTTTCCAGGCAAGAGTACTGGAGTGGGGTACCATTGCCTTCTCTGCATCCAACTAAAAACATGGCTAAATTCTAAGTTCTAAGACCTGATTTCAGGTGTTCCCAGAAACTGTTTTCAGACAAGTAACTTCTAAAGAATGTAGAGTAGAATGAAAACCTTTCACTGTCTACTTGGGTGCCCACAGTCCCAGGATTGCCCCCTGCTCTTTGAGGCAGAATCTTCAACCACCAACTCATTCCAACTCCTCATTTTCATTCCACCCTCCATTTGTTGGTGCACTTGGTGGGCTACAGTTCATGGGGTCACAAAGAGTCAGACATCACTGAGGGGCTAACACTTTCTTTCTTTTTTCTTTTATTTCTTGTCAACCTGAGAGTAGGAAATGGAGGCAATCTCATTTAGCACTTAGCACTTCAGTTAATGTTTAGTCACTGAGTTGTGTCCCCGACTCTGAGAACCCATGGACTGTAGGCTGCCAGGGTTCTCTGTCCATGGGATTTGCCAGGCAGGAATACTGGAGTGGGTTGCCATTTCCTCCTCCAGCGGACCTTCCCAACCTGGGATGGAACCCGTAGCACTTCAGTATGTTGAATCAAATGTGAGCTCTGGTGTTTTCCCAGGCTCCTACTTGGCTGTCAGTGCTCAAATCCAGCACCAGCTGCAGGACGGAAAAACTGCTTCTCTGTGAGACTGAGCTCAGAGGCCGAAGAAAACACCAGAATCATTTCCTTGGGCTCCATCAAGAGTCAAAGCATCTTGACCTGACTCAGGAACAACTTAACAAGTGCAGGTAAGCTATCTGATTCCATGGTTCCATGATTCTTTCCTCCAAGATCATAGGCCAAGCATGAACCCTGGAGAAGCAGGACAAAATGAGTCCAGATGCCCAGAAGAGAACTTGAGGACAACCAGAAACTGGCCTCCTAATTTCTTGTTATTTATCCCAGAGAGATATCAAGAGAAATACACTGTTCTTCCTAACCCCCAATTCTCGGTGGAGGCAAAAGGAATCTCAAGTAACCATTGCCTAAAAAATCAATTTTGAAATAGTGGCTTCACAAAACACAGAACATGCAATTTTGAATTTCTTGGTAAATTTGAGCTCAGAAAGTGTTACCATAATTGGCATATTGTATTTGTGTCCAGGGAGCCTAAATGTACAGGGAGGGAGATGGGGCTAATTAAGCACTCTTGTTTCTTGAGCTTGTTTACCAGCCACTCATTTCTGCTTGTTGACCATCCAGAAGACACCGGATCCATCTGCATATGCATGTCATGCTGTGCTTGGCTAATGCTTCCTGACATGCTGTTGATTTAAGGTTAAAACCCCACACAGTGGAGAATTTCCCTGGTTTCCAAAGTTTCAAAAATAATGCTATGTGGACAATAAAGATGTATCATTTATTTTATTCTTCCTCCAACACAGAACAAACAAAAAAAAAAAAAGAGAGAGAGGCAAAGATAAGCAAAAGGCACTCTCATACAATTTCACTTTCAAAGGACTTGTGGAGAAAACATTTTCAGTTGCCAAGTCAGCAATTTTTCAAAGATAGCCTAACAGAAAAAAAGGGATTAATGGAAAAGAAACGATCAGGGGAAATGTCGCTATCGTTTAAAGAACAGCAGGTGGTACCTAGCACATTATTACTTTTTTATTCATGACTTGCCTCAGAGACCCCTCAAAAATCTAAACAAACTGATAGACAGCGGTCCAGTATCATAACTTTATGAATACCAGATTTGTGCAACAATGACACAGTCTGACCTGTGCTCTGCCTTACGGCATCCATCACTGCTTTCTTTAAAGCCCACAGCAAGCAGCATCTTTCCTGATTTGCAGAGAGAATCTGAAGCATCAGGCAACAAAAAGACCTTCCCAGGAACAGAGGAGAAGCCTGTGGGGAGAAGCATGCCAAGAGCCCTCCCCTCTCCAGCTCCTCACTGACTCCTCTCCTCAGCTCACCCCCAATCCTCCATGGACAGTTACAACTCCTTTCTAACTCCCAGCCAAACAGAGCCTTCTTTCCACCCAATGGAAAACACCGACCAGGCTTGAGCAAATGGTTTCGTGTAACTCCTGAGTTTTCCTTAGAGATTTTAATTTCTGAAGTTAGAAGATTTACGCCACGGGTGATTTGGTGAACATTTTTTATTTTGAAACGCACATGAAGTTTGGTCAATTTCCATAGGAAAAATAGGAGCACTGTTCCTGTGCTTATTACATAAGCTTTCATTTTATTATAGACCTGCTTATCCAGTTTGTGTGTTATTTATATTTTTAATTCTCCTCTTTCTCACTGCCTACTTTTTTTTTTAAGCCATCTTAATGCTCTCAAAACTTTCACAGTAGCATAGCAAGGAATACATTTCACTGCTTTGTCGTGAAATACCAGAGTATGGAGAGAAATTTAAAATCTTAATTACTTCATATTTTCAGCAGTTTAATACAGTATCTGGTGGGAGAGAAGAAGAAATCATTGCTATAATTAAAATTTGACAACTGGCTGTACACTTTAATATTTATTTTACTATTAATATTGCAAACAGTATTTAAGAGCTAACTATATGCAAAATATTCTGAAAAAGAATTATGTGATAGAAGAGAAAGAAGAAAAAGATACGTAGTTTTCAGCCTGACAATCACATCTTCTATTTGATTAATGCAATTTTCAAGGTATTCTCACTTTGAAATAATATTTATTTCTTCAGTAATACATATTGAATATCTCAGATACACAGTATATTCAGAGGGTCTGAGATAGCTTCTGGATACACATTAAATTACTCACTGGCAGAAACTGTCTCATTAGTTTCAACTAGATATCCAGCTCTTAACAGCTACCACTTTACTGAGTAAATATACACCAGGGCTTCCCTGCTAGCTCAGCGGTAAGGAATGCAGGAGATGTGTAGGAGACTAGAGTTTGATCCCTGAGTCAGGAAGATCCCCTGGAGTAGGAAACTCCAACCCACTCCAGTATTCTTGCCTGGGAAATCCCATGGACAGAGGACCTTGACAGCCTACAGTCCAGGGAGTTGCAGAGTCAGACATGACTGAGCAACTGAGGGAGCAAGCATGATTATACGCTAGCTACCACATTAAGTAATTTATCAGCAATAACAACACTTGGAATTCACTGAACTCATCTGAGTAGTGTTCTGTGTGAGGTAACAATTCTCAGTGGATCTCTTGTGTTACTGATCATCTTGCAAACAGACGCCCTGACTGCCTTTGTTTTGCACTTTCCTTTCAAGGATGTTTATATAGCGAATATCCTTGGAAGATACAGAAATTGTTTCCACCAGACCAAAGAAGCAACTTTACTTTGCAGTTCCCTGAGATCAGAATTTCTTCCTGTAACAAGTCCACTGCATGTGCAGGCTCTACCTGGCTGTCAGGGCTTCGCCTCATGGGAAGTAGAGCTCAGGCAACCAGCATCATCACTGATCCTCTAGTTACCGCTACGGCTGTGAGAGACAAAGTCATTCATCTCTGACCCAGGAGTCTTATGTCTTTTGCTGGCATCCGTGAAACTGCAGCAGGCTAATTTGTTAGTAGGATCATACTTATCAGTAGTGTAAAACCTCAGGCCCTTCAGAATTCTTGACCCTGATGTGTGTTTTACATATGCTGCTTCACTGAATCTTCTCAACAAAATATTCAGATTGTCCCAATTCTGTTGTCATTCAGTTGCTAAGTTGTGTCCAACTCTTTTTGACCCCATGGTTGCAGCACACCATGGCTGTCCTTCACTATCTCCCGGAGTTTGCTTAAACTCATGTCCATTGAGGCAATGATGCCATCCAACCATCTCATCCTCTCATCCTCTGTCGCCCTCTTCTCTTTTGGTTTTCAATCTTTCCCAGCATCAGGGTCTTTTCCAAAGAATCAGTTCTTCGCATCAGGTGGCTGAAGTATTGGAACTTCAGTTTCAGCATCAGTCCTTCCAATGAATATTCAGGGTTGAATTCCTTTAGGATTGACTGGTTTGATCTCCTTGATGTCCAAGAATCTTCACCAGCACCACAATTTGAAAGCCTCAGTTCTGTGGTGCTCAGCCTTCTTTATGGTCCAACCTCACATCTGTACATAACTACTGGAAAAACCATAGCTTTGACAATATGGACCTTTGGTGGCAAAATGATGTCTCTACTTTATAATACACTGTCAAGGTTTGTCGTAACTTTCCTTCCAAGGACCAAGTATCTTTTAATTTTGTAGCTTCAGTCACCGTCTGTAGTGATTTTGGCACCCAAGGAAATAAAATCTGTCACTATTTCCACTTTTTCCCCATCTATTTGCCATGAAGTGATGGGATTCGATGTCATGATCTTAATTTTCTGAATGTTGTTTTAAGCCAGCCTTTTCACTCTCTTCTTTCACCCCCATCAAGAGGCTTTTCATTTCCTCCTTGATTTCTCCCATTAGAGTGATATCATCTGCATATCTGAGGTTGTTGATATTCCTCCTGGCAATCTTGATTCCAGCTTGTGATTAATCCAGCCTGGCATTTCACATGATGTACTCTGCATGTAAAGGAAATGAGCAGGGTGACAATGTACAGCCTTTTCGTACTCCTTTACAAATTTTGAAACGTTCTGTTGTTCCATGTCCGGTTCTAACTGTTGCTTCTTGACAAGCATACAGATTCTCAGAAGGCAGGTAAGGTGGTCTGGTATTCCCATCTCTTTAAGAATTTTCCAGTTTATTGTGATCCACACAGTCAAAGGCTTTAGGATAGTTAATAAAAAAGAAGTAGATGTTTTTCTGGAATTCCCTTGCTTTCTCTCTGATCCAACAGATGTTGGCAATTTATCTCTGGTTCCTCTGCCTTTTCATCTGAAAGTTCTCAGTTCATGTACTGCTAAAGCCTAGCTTGAAGGATTTTGAGTATTACTTTGCTATCAGGTGAAATGAGCGTAATTGTTTGGCAGTTTGAACATTCTTTGGCATTGCCTTTTTTGGGGATTGAAATGAAAACTGACCTTCTCCAGTCCTGTGGCCACTGCTGAGTTTTCCAAATTTGCTGACATATTGAGTGCAGCACTTTCACAACATCATCTTTTAGGATTTTAAATAGCTCAGCTGGAATTCCATCACCTTCACTAGCTTTGTTTGTAATTATGCTTCCTAAGGCCCACTTGACTTCACACTCCAGGTTGTGTGACTCTTACATGAATGACCACACCATCTTGGTTATCCAGGTCATTAAGACCTTTTTAATATAATTCTGTGTATTCTTGCTGCCTTTTCTTATTCTCATCTGCTTCTGTTAGGACCTTGGTGTTTCTGTCTTTTATTGTCCCCATCTTTGCTTGAAAATTTCCCTTGGTATCTCCAATTTTCTTGAAGGGCCCATATTTTAGAGATAAAGAATCCAAGGCTTAGAGGTGTTAAAAACCTGCTCAAGGTCACAGAGCTGGTCTTTCCCCACCCACTTCCCAGTTCTTGTTGCTCACGGTGAATGCCCTGCTTCTAGCCCGGGGTGTAAGCATCCGTAAGTATGAGTGTGAGGAATGTCTCTAGGAGAACATACTGGTGGAGGCGGGGGAGCCAGCAGGCCTGGGAGAGGAGTAATAAGCCCTTTCCCAGAGAGAGGAGTTGCTTTTGGTTCTGCGGGTCAAGCTCCACACTTGTCCTCTATGAGACAGATGGGACAAAAGTAGTGAGTCAGAGAGAGAAGTTGAAGAGTTGTGTTTTGGAAAGTGATTCTATTGCAAGAACTGTCACAGGGAAAGAATCAGGCTGGGCTTAGAAGCAAGAAGGGGGGCCAAAGTCAGAGAGGAAAGAGATGGACGCCCAGGCAGCACCAGGGAGACTATTATTGCTCAAAACCCAGGCGTGGTGGGACTAGAGGCACACCCACAGGCAGAATTCTCACTTCAGAGCTACTGAGAATAAGATGACCTATCAAACTCTCAGATCTGACTCATTCTGAGAAGTTGCTCTGAAAACAAAGAAGCCTATCAGCTACCAAATCTGTTAACCTAGAGTGTCTTTCCCATTGACTCAGAGAGAGGACAGAGGCACAGGGATGAGCCTCTGAAGATCCTCCTGGGTGTAGATTCACCCACCAACAGCATAGGGGCAGGAACATTCCCAGGCTAACAGGCACTGTGGGCAATGACAGGAGCCTGTGCCCTAAGAGAAAACAGGAAGTGGGTCCCCTCAGGCCTGACTTCTGCCCCTAGAAGGCAGTTTCTCAATGAGAAAAGCAACACAGGCTGTTAGCCTAGCGTTTCAGTAGGAAAATGTGAGTGTGAAGAGAAATCAAATGAGTTTCCTCATATCTCAAATTGTGCAGATAGAAACAGATGGACAATCATGATTTTCATACACTAGGACTTTTGTGTGTGTGTGATCCTTTGGGGAAAATTTACAAGTGCTATTAATAGCCTTTGACCTTAGAGATACTTCACTGTCAAACAGAACAAGTTATAATTAGGAAGCGCAGTCTAAGAGGTAAAGGCAAAGGTCAGACCATGCACTAAAATACTGCTTAATATACAGAGCACTGTGCAAAAGTGCTGATGCAGGAGAAATAAGTATTGATTAAATCAGGTGCTTCAAATCCCTGCTAATGCCATAAAATTTAATGGATTACAAAGGGAACGCACAAACCACAAGGAAAGCTATGAGAAACACAGCTTCAGCGACTCTCCTAATTAAGGCAAGTTCAGAACACATACCCTGATTTTTTTTTAATCCAAACCTTTAAAGATGCAATAAAAATGGCATCTTTATTTATACTTGCCTGACATAGCTTTCCATTCCTTCTTCTTGCAGAGAATTTACTACTCACATCAGGAATGGCCCTGGAGACTGCAAGGCTGTTTTTCTTTACGGCCAACAGAATGTGGGTTTTGAAAAAGTTCAAGCCAAACGTCCCCTCAGTCCTCGACCAGACTCCCTGCTCAGGGCTGTCAGTGTGCCCAACAACAGTGGTGGAGGGCAACTCAGGCCACCTCTCCCCATTGTCATTCTCTGTGGTCAGTCCAGGCTCCAAGAAGGACATTAATGGGAGGCCTTGTTCTCTTTCCCCTTTGCTTAGGGAGGAAGATGACTGTTCAGCATATCGTGAGCAGTCTTAACAGCTCTCCTCAGAGCAGGACAGGATAACCCCACCCTGTGATGGGAGTACATTCACTTGCCCCCTCAATTTTATCCTTGGCACACCTGCCAGTGACCTCTTCCAAAGAAGCCTGAGCCTGTGACTTCACTTTGCAAACAAGGATTCATAGTTACACAAAAGAGACACTGACACTGGCTTTCCTAATTAGAAAAAGAATGTTCTGGAAGGAGGACAGAGAGGGTCAAAAATGCAGCCTACAGAACCTGGTTCAGAAAACAGACATGCATCCAGGGAGGCAAAGCCCAGCCAAGATGCTGTTGTTCATTCGCTCAGTCGTGTCTGACTCTTTGCAACCCCATGGAGTGCAGCATGCCAGGCATCCCCATCCTCCACTATCTCCCAGAGTTTACTTAAGTTCATGTCCATTGAGTCAGGGATGCCATCCAACCATCTCATTCTCTGCCATCCGCTTCTCCTCCTGCCTTCAGTCTTTCCCAGCATCAGTGTCTTTTCCAATGAGTCAGGTGGCCACCTTTGCATCAGGTGGCCAAAGTATCAGAGCTTCAGCTTCAGCATCAGTCCTTCCAGTGAGTACTCAGGGTTGGTTTCCTTTAGGATGGCCTGGTTTGACGAGGGCACAGCCAAGATGAAGGCATAGAAACGATCTGCTCAGAACACTGTCTAGGCACCACTTCCTGTGGCTGGACTACAGCTCGGCTCACCTCCACACTTGTAGAGACAATCTCTTTTGATTCTCGGAATTCAAAGTCCCAGGCCCAAGCATGAATCTGGGTCACATGCCTACCCCAGACCTGCCTGGTAGCTATAGGAGGGAACGTCTGCCTCCAGAAACAGGCTGGTCTGCAGATGCCAGGGAGCCACCAACTCAACACTCTTCAGTAAACCTCCATTGCCTATGGCTTAGAGTCCAAGTCCCTTACCTGCCATAGAAGTGAGGTGATGATGTGTCCCAGTTGTTCTGAGTCTTGTTTTTAATTTTTATCCTAGAATAATTATTGGGGCTTCTTCCTTCAAGGCAAAAAGGAACATCTGTCACCAGGCCCTTGACTTCATTTCCATTGTGAATACTAAGCTTCATCAGATGCCAAGTCAAGTCACAGAACACAGAAAGCTTAAAGACCAGTGCAGCAAGAGAAGCCCCACAGAACTGCTCCTTCAAAGTTCAAAATGGGCCCCCAGGTGTCCCCAGTAGCTGTTCTTTGTCCAGTGCTTTTTTGTCTAAGTGTTATTTCTTTGTTACTCATTTTGCTCTGGGTCAGGGCTTTTCCAGAAACAAAATGGTACTTTTTCTCTCTTGATTCTAACATTATTCTTATTGAGGAGAAGACAGAGACAGAAATGGTTAGGAAACTCCAAAAAAGATACAGAAAATGTCTGTGATTGCCAGCTGAGCATGTGATGGGTTTGGAGTCACACCCGAGCTCTAGTCTCAGCTCTTCCACTGGCCAGCTGCATGCTTCTCAATGAGCTGCTTCTTGCAGCTTTTACATACCTAACTTTGCATTTTGGGTAGTTCTTAGATGCGGATTCCATCACTGGATCAGAAAGATTCCCCAGAGAAGCAAATGGCAACTCAATCCAATATTTTGGCCTGGGGAATCTCCATGGACAGAGGAGCCTGGCAGGCTACATGGGATCACAAAAGAATTGGACATGACTTAGTGACTGAACAAGAAGTTCTTTGCACATAGCACACATGCAGTAAATATTAGCTATTACATGATTTCATGTACAAGATATATCAAGCAGTATGTGTGTGACTGCCAAGTCACTTTAGTCATGTACAACTCTGTGCAACCCTATGGACTGTAGCCCACCAGGCTTCTCTGTTCCTGGGATTCTCCAGGCAGGAATACTGGAGTGGGTTACCATGCCCTCCTCCAGGGAATCTTCCTGACCCAGGGATCGAATCTGAGTCTCTTATGTCTCCTGAATTGGCAGGCTACCTGGGAAGCCATATCAAGCAGTACTGGTCCCTAAACCAACTAGGTAGAGGGAGAACAATCCCTCTTTTTACTAAGCTTGAATGGTGTGCATCTGTCTCTATCATCAACACTGTTTAAAATCGACTTCCAAAATTCAGACGCCCAGTACATCCAAAACCTGGGATGTCCCAAATTCTAGAGCATCAAGACTTTGCCAGTAACTTAGGGTTCTAAGCCCCTAATGTCTTGATAACATTTCTGTTTCCCAGGATGTTTCTTTATCACTTAGGAAAATAGCACCTTTAAGTATCTTCCTAACTTTCAAAGCCCCCTTATCAGCAAACCACAAACTCTTATTTAAGGAGATGGTGTCTAGTTGGGCAAAATTCACTGAATCTGAATTATTTGTTTTCTGCTTAGGAAATTACAGATAATTAACTTATTCTCTAATAAATTCCAGCAAGTCTTTCCTGTAGAAAAACCTAAAAGTGACATTTAGAACTATTCTTTCCTCTTAAAAGTTTCTATTGCTGGAAGTCCTTAGCTGAACTAAACCAACCTTGAAATTTAAGATGCTGGTGTGCATTACAGTACCCTAGGATATCCAGATGCACGTTCTCTTCCTTAATCCCTCCATCATCCTCTCATATTCTTGTGATCCTCTTGCCCCTATTTGGACAGTTTTCTCTTATTATGATGCTGCATTCTTGCATCAGGCATGTCTGCTCCCTTCCTTTTATGGAGGGACTTGGGAGGCACAGCCCTTTTACAGCCTCCACCCAGGCAGGTCCCCAGATCTCTGAGGTACCAGCCTGGGGCCAGATCAAGGGCCTGAAGTCAAGAAACCCCTGAAATTCTCTCTAAGGTTATTATCTTTTCATTCACTATTGAAATTATTTCCTCTTCCAGCATCACATGTAAGCCTTCCTGACAGCCTGTGAATTTCCATAGAAAAGGGGTTTAGTGGTAGCAATCTACTTTAAAAGGGAGCTAAAGGGCTGGCCTTGAAGCTACGTGCATGGAACGTACACAGTTTGGGGTTGGGTTATACATTCATAACATACATAATACATTCATAATACATTCATAATACATTCATAACATACATAATACATTCATAACATACATAATATGGTGACACCATATTATGGTTTCAGTCTTCTAGATAGTCTCAGTACACTCAGTGAAGAATCATTCTTTAAGCTCTACCTCCAACCTAGGGAATTTTTTCAGGGTTGTAAGCCAGGCCATGGGTACCACTGGGATGGAGCTGCCGCTGAGCATGCATTTCTAGCACAGCCAGGGACTGTGCCTCCTGGAACCTGATGCTCTAGTGCAGTTTCCTTCTTCACCTCTGCTCTCCCTACTTCCCCAGGTGGTGGTGGTTTAGTCACTAAGTTGTATCTGACTCTTTGTGACCCCATATAGCCCACCAGGCTCCTCTGTCCGTGGGATTTCCCAGACAAGAATATCAGAGTGGGTTGCTGTTTCCTTCTCCCAACCCAGGGACTGAACCTGGGTCTCCTGCATTGAAGGCAGTTTCTTTACTGACTGAACCACCAGGGAAGCCCTCTCTACTCCCTTAACTCGTGGCAAATCTCTCCTAAACTTCCTGAGCCACTGGAGAATGTTGGTTATGGTCCATGGGTCTCACCCAAGGAGAATCAACTCAAGATATTTTGGTTGTCTAAAGAGTTTGCTTCTACAATTTCTATCTTCTCTGGTTTTCCTTGGTTTGGAAATAACATGAGTTTGAGTAAACTCCAGTTGGTGATGGACAGAGAAGCCTGGCGTGCTGCGGTCCACGGGGTCGCAAAGAGTCGGACACGACTGAGCGACTGAACTGAACTGAACTGAAAGGCTTACCACGTGGCACAGTGACAAAGAAGCTGCCTGTCAATGCAGGAGAGGCAAGAGACACAGGTTCAACGCCTGGTTCAGTTCAGGAAGATTCCCTGGAGTAGGAAATGGCAACCCACTCCCATATTCTTGCCTGGGAAATTCCATGAACAGAGGAGTCGAAGGGCTACAGTCACAAAGGGATCACAAAGAATCAGACATGACTGAGCACACACACAAAGGCTAAGGTAATCATCCCAACATAATCCTTACTTTCCCAGGCTACCCTGACCCCTCTTGGATACTATACTGGGAAAACGAGCCTGGTCCACGCTATTTTCACTTCCAGGTCGCCTCCTCTCCCCGAACAGTTCCCAGTGGTTACAATGAAGATCACTCAGCCGTGTCCGACTCTTTGTGACTCCATGGACTGTAGCCTACCAGGCTCCACTGTCCATGGGATTTTCCAGGAAATAGTACTGGAGTGGATTTCCATTTCCTCTTCCAGGGAACTTCCCGACCCAAGGATCAAACCTAGGTCTCCCACATTGTGGACAGACGCTTAACCCTCTGAGCCACCAGGGAAGTCCAACAGTTTCCAAGTCTCTGGCAAACTGAGGTAGGCTCTTTGTTCTCAGTTGTTGCTATTCTCTCCTCTACCACATGGTGGCACTATTCTCCGGCAGCTTTTCCCTGCCCCTGGTTAAGAATGAGGCTGCCTGTAGAGACCTCAGAGTTGCAGGAAGGGTTCTCCCTGCACCTGGATATAGGGTGAATATTAGGTGGTGCAGTGGTAAAGAATGTGCCTGCCAATGCAGAAGACACGGGTTAGATCCCTGGGTTGGGAAGATCCCCTGGAAGAGGAAATAGCAACACACTTCAGTATTCTTGCCTGAAAAATTCTGTGGACAGAGGAGCCTGGTGAGCTACAGTCCGTGGGGTCTCAAAGAAATGCTTGAGCATACTTGAAACTCATCAGCCTGCATTAAATTTAAAAGTGCCCCCTCTCCATGAAACATGAATCAGAACCTAAGGACAGAGTTCAATATCTTGAATCTCCAAACTTAAAGCAAGTTTCCTGTTACAGGGAGTATAGTATCCTAAGGTCCATCTTTGAGTCAGAAGTCACTTGTACCATTTTCCCCAAGAGGCCTTCATATAAATAAGACTCCCAGGATTCCCCATGATGTCCCCACTCTAGATTTCATCACATCCATAATGCTCACGCCACTTCCTCCCCCAGCAGAGAGACTCCAGGCTTTGAGATCAGGTCTGTGGCTAAACTCAAGTTCTGTCCTTACTGGTTAGTAGGCAAATACTCCTGCTAAGTTTCGGTTTCCTCAGATACAAAGTGGGAATAACAATACTTAGGTCAGGGATGACATGAGATGTCCTATGCAAAGCATGGTACTCTGTGTATAGTAGATGATCAGTAAATGTTTGTTCCCTTTTCCTCCTCCTCATGCACATGCTCAACTCCTTCACTCGGTAATGTTCGCCCAGACTCCAGGGCCCATCAGGCTAATCTACTTTCAATGATTTCAATACAATGAGCACAGTGTATGCTGGGCTCAGTTGTGTCTGACTCTTTGCAACCCCATGGATTTTAGCCCGCCAAGCTCCTCTGTCCATGGAGTTTTCCAAGCAGCAATACTGGAATTGGTTGCCATTTCCTTCTCCAGGAGATCTTACCAAACTAGGGATCGAACCTGTGTCTCCTGCATTGACACACAGATTCTTTACACTAGCACCACCTGGGAAGCCTACTTTCAATATGAAATGAATGAAAGTCACTCAGTTGTACCCAAGTCTTTGCAAGGCCATAGAGTATATAGTCCATGGAATTCTCCAGGCCAGAAAACTGCAGTGGGTAGCCATTCCCTTCTCCAGCAGATCTTTCCAACCCAGGGATTGAACCCAGGTCTCCCACATTGAAAGCAGATTCTTTACCAGCTGAGCCACCAAGGAAGCCCAAGAATACTGGGGTGGCTAGCCTATCCCTTCTCCAGCGGATCTTCCCCACCCAGGAATCGAACGAGGGTCTCCTGCATTGCAGGTGGATTCTTTACCAGCTGAGCTACCAGGGAAGTCCTTTCAATACACACTTTCAATATACAGCTCTATTTATTTACATATCTAAACAGCAATTATGAGTCCCTGGTGGCTCAGTTGGTAAAGAATCTGCCTGCAATGCAGGAGACCTGGGTTTCATCCCTGGGTCACGAAAATCCCCTGGAGAAGAGAATGGCAACCCACTCCAGTATTCTTGCTTGGAGAATTCCACGGAAGAGGAATCTGGCAGCTACTCTCCATGAGGTTGCAGAGTCGAGTATGACTGAACAACTAACACACACACAAACAGCAGTTACCACCATGATATACAGGAGATGAGGTTTTAACTCTAAGATTATAAACCAAAGAAAAATGTTTTACTTTTTAGGATAGGATTTTAATTGGTTAATAAGATGATCCTACTAGTGGCTTAAACAAGGTTGAAGTTTTTCCTCTTGCAAACTGGTTTCCTCTGATAGGAGCTCCCCACATGGACACCCAGGCTTCTTCTAAGATGTCACTCATCCATTCCTAGAGTATTGCATTTGCTCTGTAGCTCAAGGAGCCATACCATCATATCTGCCTTGCAGCCATCAGAAAAAGGGAAAAGCAAAGAAAGAGGACAAGCTGTATCTCCCTAAGAACACGCTGGAAGTTTCTCAGTCACACTCAACTCCAAGAAGACTGAGAGATCAGACGCTGATATGCAACCAGTTGAAAATGCTATTTCAGTGGAGGAGAGGGAATAGTATGCGAGAAAACCCGCAGTTGCTGCCAGAGTGCTAATCAGGAGTTTTTCTCTGCCAAAACAAATAGCAACGCCAGGATAATCCATGTAAGCCGAAAACTATCCACGCTGCAAGTAACGACCCATTTATTTCAAACAAATCCATAAAGAAAATTTAACATCAGCCTGGAACACATATATAAATGACAAAGACTTTCAGCTAAATCAAGAGAATATAGCCATATAAAAAACATTAAACATTTTATCCTATAAAATCACTGGTTCTTAGAGCTGGTGAGGATCCTAAAGGTGATTTAGTAAAAAACCTTCCACTTAATGCAAGCATTTTCTTTACAGTAACCTTGACCACAGCTACCCCATTTTCTGTCAGAACACTTTCGGGCAGTGGATCCTGTAGCCTGAAGGTCCACAGTCCCTGGGAGTTGTGGACAAAGGATGAAAGAGCAAGCTGGCAGGGGACAGTGGTCAGAGCCTGCATCTAGGGTACCCAGCCATGTGCATGGCCATGGTGTAATAGCTCCCACCCTGGGGTCAATTAAGAGTAGGAAGCATGGTAAAGGGAGAGGGATTCTCATTGGTTTGCGTTTAGAGGTAAATTTTCAAAAATGTGCATATATTATATATATATATATACACACACACACACATATATATATATATATATATTTTTTTTTTCCCTGAAACATAGGTTTTAAAGCCCCAGAACAGATGATTTTTCTCACAGCTACCTATGCCTCAAAGGAGTAGCTCTCAAAAATACTTCATTAAAGGAGCCTATGAGATGTTTGGGTGGAGATTTCAAGTAAACACCTAGGCATATGTATCTGGAGGTCAGGGAGAAGGTCCCTAATTGTATTTAATCAGCTGCCTGTGCCTGTGCTCAGTCACTTCAGTCGTGTCCAACTCTTTGCGACCCTTTGGACTATAGCCCGCCAGGCTCCTCTGTCCATGGGCTTCTCCAGGCAAGAAACTAGAGTGGGTAGCCATGCCCTCCTCCAGGGGATCTTCCCAACCCAGGGATTGACCCACATTTCCTGCATTAGAGGTAGATTCTTTACTGCTGAGCCACGGGGGAAGCTCATTTAATGAGCTACACAGAGTTTATACTTGAAGTACTGAGACAGAAGAACTAAAAGATAGAGAGGTAAAAGAAGCCAGGAAAGAATCTCTCTTTTAGAAAATGGAAAACAGAAATGCTAGAAAAGGAGGCAGATGAAGAAGCATTTTAATAAATAAGTAAAAGGGAGGCAGAAAGGTGTGAATTTCTGGAGGATCCCTCATTTATGGGACAAGGAATTCTGAGGTGTAAACACACTGAGGGTTCCTGAGGTCAGGCTTTGACCTGCATTTAGGCTGCAAGGTAAGTCATGGTTAGTAATAACTGAAGGATCAGCTCCATGTTTTAGAGAGGAGCAGTTAAGGAAAGGGAGGGTCCTTTCCCCAAGGCTAAGTAAGAAAATGAGAGGGTCACCAGCAGAGGACATCAGTGCCCAGGAAGCTGGGGTCTGACGAAGGTCACTGGCAGTGAGACAAGAAAATAGGGTACAGAGAGCAGGAGCGACCTGGAACAACCCAACCTGAAATGACAAGGACGTGCAGGGAAAATGTCATATTTGGGCTGGCCCCTTAGTATGACCTGTGACAATCAGAGTAAAATGTATGAAACATGAAAGAATTCCCTGGACATCTCCAAAGATGTTGAGAAAGAAAACTCAGTGAAACACTTAACTTCTTTCAAGGGAGTCATGATTATTTGCATATAAAAGGTTATTTTTGTGATCATAGCTTGGCAAGGTCCAGGATATACAGATCACAGAGAAGGAAAATTAAATTTTCAAGGTTTGGTATAAATGGTGTCTAATGCTCTAGACAGAATGAGAAATATGGAGATCAAAAAAAAAAAAAAATCCTTAGATGAGCGGCCGGTTTTATTACTGACCTTGAAGAGGTTTAAGAAAGAAGGTGGGGTAGAAAGCAAATTCAAGCAAATGAAGAGATAAGTGAATTCTCAGACTGCATAGGCTGCAAGAATTGACTATGCTTTCAAGAAGTTTGTGGAAAGAGGAAAGAGATGGGATCACAGAAAACAGGATAAAGAGGCTGAAGGGAGAATGGTTGGCAGAGAGAGTGGAGAAGGATGTGAGGAGTGGCTGAAGAGACCCCCTAGAGGCAGGGCTCAGCCTCTGGAACCAGCTGGACCCCAGCCTGAGGCAGGGCTCTGCCCTTCAGGAGAGCATGGGATTTACCTTCTGTCAGGGTGACCTGAGAAGTAAATCAGTTACTTCAGGTGAATGGGCTTCCCTGGTGGCTCAGAGGTTAAAGTGTCTGCCTGCAATGTGGGAGACCTGGATTCAATCCCTGGGTTGGGAAGATCCCCTGGAGAAGGAAATGGCAACCCACTCCAGTATTCTTGCCTGGAGAATCCCATGGACAGAGGAGCCTGGGGGGCTACAGTCCACGGGGTCGCAGAGAGTCGGACACTTTCAGGTGAAGGACCAGTGATAACTCAGACACTGCATGATGGGAGCGGAGAAGTGGGCGGGGATAGATGGAGAGTTGAGAGGCCACCCGGGAACCAGCCCCACAGCTTTGGGCAGCAGGAGGTTCCTGTCAGGAAAGAAGGAAGACAGGAGTCAATCCCGCTGTGACTCTGGTCAGGTGACCTTAGTGAGTGGACTATTAACCTGCCACCTGTCACCCACACTGAAACAGGGCAGGGGACAGGGGAGAGCATCTTGTGTCCCCATCTTCCTCTACTAAGACTTAGACACACACATAGTTTCACTCAAAAAGCTCAGATTTTCCCTCTAAGATTCCAGTAATAAAATACAAACTCTGGGGGAATTAAAAAGTCAGCTATTACTTAGAAAATGAACTTATGGTTGCCTGGGGGAAGCAGGGGACAATGGCCTGGCTTTGTAGTACGAGTAGGAGTGTGCCAGGCAGAAAAGGAAATCAGACGTAGTAAACAGAGAGACTACCACTGTTAGGGCAAGGAATTAAAAGTATAGTGCATTGAAATAAGGGGCTTCCCAGGTGGTACTGTTGGTAAAGGACACGCTTGCCAATGCAGGAGACATAAGAGACACAGGCTCGATCCCTGGATCGAGAAGATTCCCTGCAGGGGGGCATGGCAATCCACTCCAGTATTCTTGCTTGGAGAATCCCATGAACAGAGGAGCCTGGTAGACTATAGTCCATGGGGTCGCACAGAGTCAGACAGGCCTGAAGCAAGTTAGCAGGCACACACACGTTGAAATGAGAATAACAAAATGTTCAATATAGCAAAATCAAGGGCTCTGTGCAGTGCTTTGAAAGGTCACTATTTTGCTTAGAAAGCCAGGAGCAGACCATGACATGTTTTCTGTAGGTGCTGGGACTTTATCCTGTGGACATCAAGAAACCAGCAAAGTTGTAAGCACAAGCAGATCTGCATTTCAAGAACTCAGGTGGCAGCCTAGAATATGATCCAGAGCCAGGGCCATGAGAGAAAGATGACTTTGTCACAATAATCCACTACAGAGAAAGAAGCAAAGCATCAAGGATTACTAAGAGGACTCCATCTTAGAAGACTGGCAGCTGGTTCCTCTAATAGGACATAAAGAAAAACAGCTTCTGCAGAGGAAGGTTGTAAGTTCATCTCAGGTCTTGCTGTGGATGAGGGAATGACTGACCAGTTGGCAGTTAAAATGGCTATCATTAGCAACAAATACCTTAATAATATTAAGATCAAGTATGTCTCAGATGCTTCCCCCAGCCACCAACTGGTAATTTTTCCAAAAACAAACAAGCTTGATTTGGCATGAATTCTTTTTAGTGACATGGATCCCACAAAAATGCATGGAACTTCAAATAACAACAATGGATAACAACTGGTGACTTCCATTCCCTTTTTTCAGCATTTACAAACCATCTGCTTAACATTCTATTTAATAACAAAAATCTATGGCAACTCAATCATTCATACTTTTTAGAAATTATCTTTTCTCTTTTTTTTGAAAATCGATGCATTGTGTATCTCTAAATGTCTTTGATAGCCTCCATGATTCCTAAGAAATGAATGATAACTTTTTGACATTCTACCTGCACATCTTCTCAGGACTCAGGGACGCTGTTCTTTCAGGTCTGGGGTTTGATCTCGCTCAAAGCAATGAATTCTTCATTTGTTACCCTGACCTAGAGTGCCTTGGAATTCCTTTTTTAAATTGCTTGTTTAGGTTTTCCAATTTTGAAATTATTTTTCTGGGTAATGAGTATGAAAACAAAATAGGACTTGAGCAGTTCTGCTTTTTCTTTGTGAGAAACATTCCTTGCTTCATGTCTCATCTCTAACACATTATATCAAAATTGACATGTCCCATCACTTCATGGGAAGTAGATGGGGAAACAGTGGAAACAGTATCAGATTTTATTCTGGGGGGTTCCAAAATCACTGCAGATGGTGATTGCAGCCATAAAATTAAAAGACGCTTACTCCTTGGAAGGAAAGTTATGACCAACCTAGACAGCATATTCAAAAGCAGAGACATTATTTTGCCAACAAGGGTTCATCTACTCAAGGCTATGGTTTTTCCAGTGGTCATGTGTGGATGTGAGAGTTAGACTGTGAAGAAAGCTGAGCGCCAAAGAATTGATGCTTTTGAACTGTGGTGTTGGAGAAGACTCTTGAGGGTCCCTTGGACTGCAAGGAAATCCAACCAGTCTATTCTAAAGGAGATCAGTCCTGGGTATTCTTTGAAGGAATGATGCTAAAGCTGAAACTCCAGTACTTTGGCCACCTCACGCGAAGAGGTGACTCATTGGAAAAGACTCTGATGCTGGGAGGGATTGGGGGCAGGAGGAAAAGGGGATGACAGAGGATGAGATGGCTGGATGGCATCACTGACTCGATGGACGTGAGTTTGAGTGAACTCCAGGAGTTGGTGATAGATAGGGAGGCCTAGCGTGCTACAATTCATGGGGTCACGAAGAGTCGGACACGACTGAGCGACTGAACTGAACTGAACTGTCCTTAGCATTTTGGAGAGTCTTGGTATATCCTGTCTGCAGGTTTCCTAAGACTGGTCACGTTGATTTATGCCACTCTTGTGTTCAGTCTCAGCCCTGTGTCCCTCCCTCCATGATTTATGAATATGCCACCTGTGGATCCTTTATCCAAGATCCTCAGTACATCCTCACTGAAGTCATGTGTAAGAGCAATGTCAGAGGGATGTTATTTAGACCAGCCTGTGTTTCTTGCCAGTTGGTGTTTTTGATGAAACTAATACCTATCTTTTCTCTTCACAGTTTTCAGTCTGATTTTCCCAAGTCCAGTGAATATGTCTGGTAATAACCAATATTCTTGACATCAAACCCCAGGATGAGAGAGTCACTTCCTTTAACATTCAGATCACCATAATGTACCCATGTGTTCTCCTCTTTGTTGGTGATAGTTAAGCCCCAAGTCCAAGTGCATTGTATTCTCAAACTTCTGAGTGATAAAATTACCTCCAAGACATCAGTGTATTGGCTGATCTGTTTTTGTCAGGCTTCCCAATGGCTCAGTGGTGAAGAATCCTGCCAAGCAGAAGACACAGGTTCAACCTTGCAGTAGATTACACAGAGGCTAAAGCATCCCTACTCTCCCATCAAATCAATATCTTGTTTCCTTGCCAACTTTAAGTTTCTATTGAGAAATCATCCTCTATGTTCCTTTTTGGATAAGTGTTCAACAATATCACTACCTTTTATCCTTACAAAAATGTTCTATACCATTTATTTATTCATTTAACAGATACTTATTAAGCGCGTGTGCTTTATTAGTTTTCTCGAGCTACAGTTAACAAAGTACTATAGACTGGGTGGCTTAAACAACAGAAATTAATTTTTTTCAGAGTCCTGCAGGCTGCAAGTCTGACATCAAGATATTAGTAGAGTTCAGTTCTTCAGAGGGCTCTGAATCAGGGAATGTGGTCCAGACCTCTCCCCTGGGCTTGTGCATGGCTGTCTCCTCCCTCTGTCTCCACATCACCTTCCCTCTGTACATGCCCATGTACCAGTCATACTGGATTAAGGCCCTCTCTAATGAGCTCATCTTAACTTGATTACCTCTTTAAGAACCCTACCTCCAAATACGGCCACATTCTGAAGTTCTTCGGGATTGACTTTAACCTGTGAATTTAGAGGGACATAGTTCAGCCCATAACATGTGCTGCAAGCCAGGTCCTGATCTAGGCCCTGGGAATATAGCAATGAATAAAACAAAGTCCTAACTTCATGATGACACATGCTCTGGTGGGAACTGGAAAGAATGGGCAACAAACAGTAAGTAGATGTTGTATCTAAATGCCAGACAGTGACATTTAAAATATAAATAGAGCAGGAGATGGAGGGTGACAGAGAAGGAACGGAACTTGGAAGGATTGTGATTATTTTCCTTTCTATTTGAATAGTTTTTTTTTTTTTTACAGTGCTGTATCAGTTACAGGTATACAGCAAAGTAATTCAGCAATTCTTTTTCAGATTCTTTTCTCATATAGGTTATTATAAGATAATTGAGTATAATTCCTTGTGGTATACAATAGGACCTGGTTGTTTATTTTATATATAATAGTAAGTATATGTTAATCCCAAATTCCTAATTATCCCATTCTGCCCCCTTTCTCCTTTGGTAACCATACATTTGTTTTCTACATCTGTGAATCTGTTTCTGTTTTATAAATAAGTTCATTTATTTTAGATTCCATATACATGCAATACCATAATGATATTTTTCTTTTTCTGTCTTACTTAGTATGATCATTTCTAGCATCCATGTTACTGCTAATGGCATTATTTCATTCTTTTTATGGCTGAGTAATATTCCATTGCATATAGGTATCACATTTTTATCCATTCCTCTCTTGATGGACATTTAGGTTGTTCTTACGTCTTGGCTATTCTAAAGAGTGTTACAGTGAAATGCTGAAAATTATAATCTTTTTGGATTATAGTTTTGTCTAGATACATGCCCAGAAGTGGGATCTTGGATCATATATTAACTCTATTTTCAGTTTTTTAAGGAACCTCCATACTGTTCTCCATAGTGACCACACCAATTTACATTTGGGAGGGTTGTGATTCTAAAAGGTGTCACATTTCAGCAGAGACGTGAAAGAACTGAGGGGCAAGCTGTGAGCTTGTGTAGGATACACATATTCCAGGCAGAGGGAACAGCCGAGACAAAAAGCTCTGCAGCTGCAGCATCGTGAGCACATTCAAGAAACATGAAGGAAGAAGTCAAGTCATATGAAATGACATCAGACTATATGAAGTCTTACAAGGATCGAGATTTTATCCTGAGTAGTATGGGAAGCAATTTGAGGTCACAAACAGAGAACTGTCACGAGAAAGAAAATTGCACCAAACCTGGATTTTATAAGATATAATGTATAACCCTTTTTGAGAAATACATGCCATTCCTAATAATGCTTAAACAGTATCCTGGTATATTTTAATGAAATTAAGAATTTCTTCTGGAAAAGGAATTATCCATCACCCGTCTACCTAGCCTTATGAGGAGCCTAATACTCTTATTGTCTGCAATTAAATTTTATATAAAATATCTCTACCAAGAATGAGTCTTTAAATTAGCTTTTTCAGAGGCCTCTTCATTTATAGCAAGTTTGAAATTAAACTTTGACATGTGCTTGTCATCAAGTTGTCTAAAGAGTTACTTTAATTAAGGAAATCATATTTACATTTTTGAAGGATAACTCCGATTACTGGATTATTCAGTGTAGAATTTTTATCATGTATAACTTCTTCTATTATACCTTTTTATTCTGCATATACCAGGTAAAGTTATCTTAACTATTCTTTCAAAATCTAAATTTACTCATTAGGTCCTCTGCTTCTGATATAATCTATTTAAATTACAAGAAGATAAATCATTATAATGTATATAAAATGCCAAAACAAGCCCATTTCTGATACAAACTGACCTTTCTACAGCAATAAATAAAAAGCTTCCTAAAAGCTCCATTTTTCTGAATTCCTTCTTTAAATTCTAAATTAAGTATATAATGAGTCATCAATAGTTTAGAGCCTGCATAGCCCATCAAATAAAACTGATTATCCTTTTCCTATATTAAAAAAAAAGGCAAACAACAGTGTTTTACTTACATGATTTATATTTTCTGACCTAAACACAGCACCAGGTATTCACTAAGGGAGTCTCGGTAAATATCAAGGAGAACTCACACCGTCAGCAAAAGTCACTTCATGTGTCACCTGGTAATAGTGAGGTATTCCTAGTTCCCATTTTTAGATTAAATCTTATTAATGAAAAAGGGCAAACTAGAGGTTCTTAGGAAACACTGATGCTAGGAAAGATTGAGACTAGAAGGAGAGCGAGGCGACAGAGGATGAAATGGTTGGATGGCAACACTGATTCAACGGACATGAGTTTGAGCAAACTCTGGGAGATGGCGGAGGACAGGGAAGCCTGGCAGTGCTGCAGTCCACAGGGTCATAAAGAGTTGGACAGAACTTAGCAGCTGAATGACAACAACAAAGAGGTTCTTAGATGAATTGGGGCTCTACAAGGCTTTGTTTTGTGTTTGTTTATAAAGCTTATGAACCTGTCTCCTCACAAATGAGATACAGAAAAGGCAAGTTTTCAAATATTCAAACTGAATCCAGATATGTTTTCCCTCTCACCAGGTTGGGCAAGTATTGATACAATATTAGCTGCTATTGGGCCTTTCGCTCTTCTTGGGGCTACCAACAGAGCCAGGAACCACGTTGAGGCAGGTCCTCGGTTGCTATTGTTTGCTGCGTGCCCCTCACCAACTTTGTTCAAGAGGGACTTCCCTGGTGATCCAGTAGTTAGGAATACACCTTCCAATGCAGGGGACGTGGATTTGGTCCCTGGTCTGGGAATTAAGATCCCAGCTGCAGGGTAAGGAAACCTACAAGCAGCAACAAAGACCCAGCACAGTCAAAAAAAAGAATAAGTACCTGTAGGAAGCATGAATTTATCGGCTAGTTGAAATTTTATTTAGTTATGGAACCCAAAGAACAAATGGGTGAGGGACACAGGAACGGGAGAGGAAAGAAAGGCAGCAGAAAAGAAGGAAGGAAAAAAAGAGAAAAAGGGACAGAAAGAAAAGGTTAAAGTTATTTAATATTTTAATAGGGAATCAGTATATGCAAAGTAAATTACACTCAAAAGGTTATTTTCTTAAAGATAAAATCATATGAACATATTTCAAGTTAGAAACTATTAGCATCACATTAAACAACTGGGGAATTAGGGGCTTCCTCTGACAGGTGGCACATATACCAAAAACTGAAACTTGGAAATTAGTAATTAATGTCACAGTAGTGATGTATTTTCTTCCAAATGAATTGTACCATTTTTTTGCTTAGGGATTTCAAGCTTTCTGTATTTAATGTTACTGTTGGTCTTTGTTTAGTTCAATTGCTCAGTTGTGTCCAACTCTTTGTGACCCCATGAATCGCAGCATGCCAGGCCTCCCTGTCCATCACCAACTCCCAGAGTTCACCCAAACTCATGTGCATCGAGTTGACGATGCTATCCAGCCATCTCATCCTTGTGCATCGAGTTGGTGATGCCATCCAGCCATCTCATCCTCTGTCATCCCCTTCTCCTCCTGCCCCCAATCCCTCCCAGCATCAGGGTCTTTTCCAATGAGTCAACTCTTCACATGAGGTGGCCAAA
The DNA here is from genome assembly GCF_032452875.1 of Bos javanicus. Lineage (NCBI taxonomy): Eukaryota > Metazoa > Chordata > Mammalia > Artiodactyla > Bovidae > Bos > Bos javanicus. The sequence continues at coordinate 42,270,475 of NC_083870.1, forward strand.
GTACTGGAGTTTCAGCTTTAGCATCATTCCTTCCAAAGAAATCCCAGGGCTGATCTCCTTTAGAATGGACTGGTTGGATCTCCTTGCAGTCCAAGGGACTTGCAATAGTCTTCTCCAACACCACAGTTCAAAAGCATCAATTCTTCAGTGCTCAGCTTTCTTCACAGTCCAACTCTCACATCCATGCATGACCACTGGAAAAACCATAGCCTTGACTAGATGGACCTTTGTTGGCAAAGTAATATCTCTACTTTTGAATATGCTATCTAGGTTGGTCATAACTTTCCTTCCAAGGAGTAAGTGTCTTAATTTCATGACTGCAATCACCATGTGCAGTGATTTTGGAGCCCCAAAAAATAAAGTCTGATACTGTTTCCACTGTTTCCCCATCTATCTGCCATGAAGTGATGGGACCAGGTGCCATGATCTTAGTTTTCTGAATGTTGAGCTTTAAACCAACTTTTTCACTCTCCTCCTTCACTTAACCCAAGTTAAATATTTCTAAGATGTCATATAATATACTGAGTCCCCTTCTGTTACCAAAATTCTAAGTAAAGAGCATTATAGAAAATGCCTTCAATTTATTGGATGGTCTTTGTTTTCACAAAATCACCTTAACTTTGATATAGTCTATTATTGCACAGATATCATTTTCAATTTCACTTTTGCTACCAATCTTTCAAAAGCTACAAATCAATGAGTTATAGCCACTGAATAGGAAGCATGACTTCACAAATGTCATCCACCCTTGAGTTCAAACACTCCATAAAATGTACTGCTGTAGCTTCCAAAAATCCTAGAGTTCTCCTTCCACAAAGCTGTAATCGTGCATCTTAGAGGTCATAAATCCATGCTGTGTGAAGACTGGGGCTGACTTAAGTGAAGAGGTCAAAGAAAAGATGATTCTCCCATCAAATGAACAGATTTGTTGGGGTATGTGCCCATTGATGAACTTCCCACGTGGCTCAGTAGTAAAGAATCTGCCTGCCAATGCAAGAGACATGGGTTTGATCCCTGGGTGGGGAAGATTCCCTGGAGAAGGGAATGGTAATCTACTGTAGTATTCTTGTCTGGGAAATTCCATGGACAAAGAAGTCTGGCGAGCTACATTCCATAGGGTCACAAAAAGAGTCGGATGTGACTGAACTAAGCACACACACGCACACATGCACACATGACCACTGATACACCCTATAATTTAAACACTGATACTTGATACCTTTTTGAGCTAAGTCACCCTGGCGTACAACAGGTTAATTGAATCATTTGGAAAGGTTCAGAGTAATACCGCCAGGTTCAGCCTAGCTCAAACACTGAAGGTTTTTATATTGACTAAAGAATTAGGAACTAATTATCCATTTTCAAATTTTAAGGTAATTGCAAAGTAGAGATACTGAAAATAATTGCTTGGTTCATGTGCTGTCAATCACCCTGAGGTTGCTGGAGCTTTGACTGCACGGTTCTGTGTAGAAGTGGGCTATAAGCCAATCTCTGCAGGAACAATCACTTATTCCCCCTTTGTTATGCTGTAGAAAGTTAAGTGGTGGATTCATTGAACTAAAATAGTTCAGTTTGTAATAAACATGACAAAACTCATTGTAAAAATCAATAGGAATCCCGCAGGCAATTCTACTGGACATTTAAGTGAAAATTTAAATGTGACCCAGGGGTTCTTTTTGTTTTATTCATGCTTATTATTTACATCTTGCATTTGTAGCCTACGGTTACCCTCACCTGATTTCTGGCTTGAGAAGTCATCTCTCAGGCAATCTATAGCCCTAGGCTCCCAAATTAGATTACTCTCTCCGTTCACTATGGCAAGTTACGAGCTTATCTCATGAAATAATGGCGGATTCAAATCTCCCTTTCACTGCTGTCCACTCCCACCTATCTCCAACTCTTTTCCAGGGTAACTGTTTTCAGAGAATGATAGCAATTATCAACCTCTCTGTAGCAGACGGTTGATGACATATACAAAAACCTGGTTCTAGGAGACTGAATCACCATGGGTGTGCTCTTTCTCCTTAAGTCCAGAAAACACACACACACACACACACAGAGACTCATCACTAGGATTCATGGCACTTCTCTGTAAAGGAGCAGAAACCCATATCTTTGTCTAATTTGTTGGGTTTTGAGAAAATCACTCACTTATCTAAGCTTTAGTGTCTACAAAATATTTCTTTCAATGTTTGGAAAAATCTTAGGGAATATTTAGGTGTACAAAAAGGCATAAAATAAAATATGACACCTGTGAAATTATTGCCTAACTTTAAAAATAGCATAACCATCCAAGTTGAAGAGGCCTGTGCACCCCTCCCAGATAGAGAAGATGATCACCATCCAGGGTTTGTTGTTTATCTTTCACCTGCATCTTATTAGACTGCTCCCCACAACAGACCAGTAAATCAAGAGATGAGTTGCTGGGACAAGGAAGAGTGACTTTATTCTGAAAGCCAGCAGGCCAAGAAGATGGTGGACTAGTGTCTTGAAGGATCATCTTCTCCAAGTTAGAATTCAGGCTTCTTTTATGCTAAAAGGGGAAGGAGTAAAGTTCTGGTTCCAGGCAGACTCTGGTGGGAATGTGTTAATTTCCAACTTTGCTGAAGCCATTCACAGGTGGACCCGGTAGAGATGTTCCCTATGAGCTACACAAAGGTATTTTGGCTTAATGCTCTTTACATGAGAGGCAAGGCGCTCAGAGACCGGCCGTTGTGTATTATTTAGACATATAGGAAACATCCCTTTAGTGATTAACTTGCAGCAAAAGCAATCGACTACAAAGGTGAAAGTAAAAGAAATAGCTCCAATATGGAGTCAATTTGTTCTTCCCTATTATGATAACTTTCATGGGCTTCCCAGGTGGCTCAGTGGTAAAGAATCCCCCTGCCAATGCAGGAGACGTGGGTTGTATCCCTGTGCTGAGAAGATCTTGTGGAGAAGAAAATGGCAACCCACCCCAGTACTTGCCTGGGAAATCCTACGGACGGAGGAGCCTGGTGGTTACAGTTCATGGGGTCGCAAAGCATCAACCACGACTGAGCAACGGAGATGTACACATGCTTTACAATGACATTCATAGGTGTCTGTGCTATCCAACGTGTGTTTTGGGTATATAAAGGTTATAATATTGCATATATTCTTTGGCAACTTGACTTGGTCCCTTAAGATTGTATTTATGAGTCATATATTAATATATGAAGTTGTAACTCATTCTTTTTCAGAATATCCGATTTTATTTGAATATATCACAAGGTATCTATTCATTCTCCTGTTGATGAATTATTTTCCAACTTAATAGCCTTACAAACAATATCGCTATGAAATTTTTTAATATTTCTCTCTTTTGCTAAGACAGGTGCTAAGCCAGGATGCTGACCTCCTGGGGCATGAATGGGTTAAGAGTGCATCTCTCCTGCCCTAAGACTGACCAGTTCAGTTCCTGGGTTGACCAGAGCCCCTCTCTGGTCCTCTCTATCCATGAGCTGCCTCATCTGTTTATGGCAGTGCTTGCAGTGAAACAAGAACCCAAATCATTTACTCCCATGCTCATCTGGGACTCTGAAAATGGAAGTCAGATCTTCCTGTTGACAATAACATAGTTTTGTTATTTCACTACATTAGCATTACTTTACTTCCCAGGGGTCCTTTGCTCAGACAAATCATTTGATTGTTCATAGCAGAAATTTCCCCAAAGACTTATCAACTCTTCGATGAAAAGCATCAGCAGACAGTTTTTGCCCTAAGGTTCTTTGAATTTCTTGCCTCAAAATCCTCACCCTGCTGTTCCCATCATCCTGAACTGTTGTATCATGATCCTTACTCAGTCTTAATCAAGCTCTCACAATGAAGTACCTGCCTTAAAATTCCTGTTTCCCAATAAGTTCTGATTCTGACTTCCCCCTTCCCAGATACTGCCAAAGTTCTAAGTCAGTGGTAGACAATAAACAAAGCTTTGTCTTATCAATAGGTTATGTTTGTGATACTAGGGGAGATGGTATTTGCATGCAGAGGAATATTAATATTTTCAACATGTGACATGACAGCAAAAGCTTTGAGAAGCATGGCTATGGAGTACAACTTAGGTGTAAAAATGGCTGAATCTCGGGATAAGTGCTTTGTCAACTTCACTATATATTGGCCTACTGTATCAATTTAAGCCTTGTTTTCTCATCTGTAAAATAAAATGATTGAGCAAGATATGCTTAAAAATTTTTTTATCTTAAAAATGTTTTCAGGACTTCCCTGGTGGTCCAGTGTCTGGTGGATAGGAGTCTACATGTCAATGCAGGGGATGCCAGTCAATCCCTGGTTCGAGAAGATCCCACATGCTGCCAAGCAACTAAGCCTGTGCATCACAACTACCAAGCCCTTCTTGTGCCCATGCTCTGCAACAATAGATAATACCTATGGACCCTTCCTTGTTTTGGGAAGATCCCCTGGAAAAAGGAATTACTACCCATTCCAATATTCTTGCCTGGAGAATTCCATGGACAGAGGGGCCTGGCAGGCTATAATCCACGGGGTCACAAGGAGTCCAACACAGCTGAATGACTAACGCTCTCACATTTTCACTTCCTTGCTCATTTCTGCTTCTTTAGTCCAAGCAGCCTGGTTTGCTTTCTGCCTTCCCTAATTGCTGGGTCATTTCTTCCCTGGATGCTGTTTTTCCATCTAGGATTCCAACTTCTCTCATTTGTCTACCCTCCTCACTGCCATTTTCAAAGTTAAATTCAAGTAGAATCTCTTCTGAGAAAATTTCACCTGCAACTCCATACCATGGTGACCTGTCCCACGCACAACTCTAGAGGACCTTCAGCCTAGTCATCCCCAGGGACCTGTCTTCCTCCACACATACGTGCTCTTCAGTGCTTCTGTGCCTTTGCATATGTTTTCCTGAGACCTGGAATCTCTTCCTCTCACTTCTCAGTCTGGCCAATGTTCAATTCAAGATTATGTTCAGGTATCACCTGCTCTTTAAAGTCTGAAAGAAAATGCCTTCTTCTTCAGCAGTTAGACATTCCCTTTCCTTGGTTCCCAAAGCACCCTTTGCCTTCCTCCATTATAGCAAGTATCCTGGTGTCATGGAGCAGTTAGTCTTCCTTCCCAGAGCTGGGATTTGCAGTCACATCACCTATCACAGAACCAGGTGCAGGATGAGTAATCAAGAAAGGTTTGCTGAGTTGAAATGAAATAAACTGTGTATTTACTTCCACTTATAGACCTAGTCTAACTTTTTTAGGAAAACCTCAACTTCAAAAAATTGTGCTATTTTATTGAACATTATTCATTAATATTATAGCCATGACTCAGTTTACATAGTTATTTTTAAAGATTTTTTTTAATATGGACCATTTTTAAAGTCTTTCTTGAATTTGTTACAATACTGCTTCTGTTTTATATATTTTATTTTGTTGGGTTTTTTTGGCCACAAGGCATGTGGGGTCTTAGCTCCCTGACCAGGAGTCCCAATTCACATCTTCTGAATTGGAAGGGGAAGTCTTAACCACTGGATGGCCAGGGAAGCCCCTGGTTTATATAATTCTGTTAAACTTTACCCATAAATAATGTCACAGATCAGGGGGAAAAAATCCGTTGTCAGATTCTAGGCCCTCATGTTGGGTATGGGGATTACTGTCACTGAAAACCACGTTAGCTACAACTGGGAACATGGCTCATAGCTGCTTGCCCCTTTCCCTACCTCACCACCAAACTTGGGGCTGATCACAGAGCAAGAAAAGAACAGACTCACTGGTTTGTTTTTGATGTCCATACATACAGACCCCTGAAAGAAATAGAGAAAATATGACAACCGACTAATGGGGTATGCCACTGTCGTCAGGAACGAACTCTCAGGCCAGCATAACTGTAAAAGTGTGAGCACAGGTGGGAAAGAACCTGACGCTTTACCCAGCACACACTGAACACTTGAGAGAACACTAAAGGAAAAAACAGATGGACTCTCTGGAAATGTATCGCATGGTTGGTTAAGAGTGGAAAGGGGAAGGAATCAGGTGTCTCCTTGAGTAATTGTTTTTTTGCAGTCAGGCCATTTTTTAAAAGGAAAGTGTGTGGGAGTTGGTGGTGAAGATGAAGAGTACCTGAGAGATGGACGTTCCTACTCCCTGAATTCTACTTTGCAGCCTTTTCTTCAGATATTGAAGTTGGAGAAAGGAAATGATATTAGAATTAAAACATCTTCTCCACTAAGATTATTGGCAGATAAGGTTCACCTTGACTGCAAGGATTTAGTGATTATATACAACTAGTCCTAAAGTGGGAAGGCCAAGACCAACAGGGAATCATCAAACAATTGTCAGATCATGCTCCATCAACCTAATTTTACCATTAGGGTAGCCCAGAGCAACTGGATCGATAATTTTATGACTCTTTGTTGTCTTGGAAACAAAATGGCTCGTTCCACTATGAAGCTGATCAATTGCTCAGCAATCAAATTGCAAGCAGTGCTCTCGCTGGACTGTACACCTGGCAGTTTTTGGATACCAGCGTAATCAGAATTCTAGATAGGTTTCCTATCACAGAAGGTTAAAGAGACTTAACCAACACAAAAGATTGAGAAATTACATATTTGAAATTACATGATTTTCTATTTCCCTGGTCCCTTCCCACACTCACAATTGCTTTCAATAAAGTTGTGTTTAATTGGTTTCTCTGCAACCAGTGAGATTGCTTATTTTAATCTTGGAACTGAAGGTAACGATTACAAATACAGCATTTTAATCACTTGTCATGTAGATACAATATCTGAAAAGCTATTCACATTTTTTTTTAATCCTGTCCTTTTGAAAGCAGCATAAATATTTTGTTAGAGGATCTAATTTTGAGGTATTAAGCAATTTGCCTCAGTCTTCTACATCAGGTCATGAGTGAGAATCTGAATAAAGGAAAATGTCAATGAAGCTGTTGGAAAGCAAAATGAAGGGAGCAGAAGTCTTAAGGTTGCTGTGATTGTTCTTTAAAAGAAAAAGAAAAGCGGGGACTTTCCTGGTGGTCCAGTGGTTAAGAATCCAGCTCTCAATGGAGGGGATGCAGAGTCTGATCCCTGGTCGGGGAGCTAAGATACCAAAAGCTGCAGGACAACTAAGCCTCCAAGTGGCAGTGAAGACCTGGCACAGACAAATAAGCAAAAGAAAAGAAAAAACGGGGGGAAATCTCTTCTCTCTCCTAAAGCCTAGGATTAAAAGACTAAATAATTTTAAAGAAATAACCAATGAACTCCCCAACACGTAATCCATGTTATGCCTTGTTCTCTCTTTTCTGCTAGAGGAGACGGTGCACCTGCCTGGCCCTCCTCCCTGGCCAGTTCCATGTTTGGAACCTTTTTTCTCTCCAATCTCTGAAACCTTCTCTTTCCTACATAAATCAGCTTCCCTGCTTTCAACTGAATCTTTCCCATCAATAATTATACATGCTCAAGATTATCCCATCTTAAAAAAAAAAAAATTCTCTTATCACTCTACAGTTTTCAATTGCTCTGCTGCTCTTTACAGCTAATCTCTTGAAAGAGTTGTCTAAACCCGGAGTTTCCATTTCTCACCTCCCACTCACTCAAACTCACACCTGTAAAATTCTTCTCTGATCTCTGCCTGCTTTGCTTTTTTTGCCTTTAACAGACCCTGTGATAAAGCTCCTCAAGACTGTACCCTCTACCACACTCTTTTCTTATTTTTGTTCTCTTCCTAGGCAGTTTCATCCAGACCCCTGCCCTTGACTAACAGTTCTAGTCCCTAAGATTCTCAAGACAAACCCCTCCTCTCAGCTTGCAAACCAGGTGTCTAACTCCCATTCTGTAACTGACAGCTGAATGGCTTAAACGCATCTTGGTCTCAGCCTACATAAGACTGAACTCATGACCTGCTCCCAAAGCCTAATCTTACCCTAGTGTTCACCTCAGGGCATGGCACCGAGCCAGCATCCTTGCTTAAATACACTCTTCTCAAATGCACCCTTGTCCAGTCCTGCTTTCCTAGCCCATGCTACCATCTTCTCTTGCAAAGGCTTCTGAAATGGCCCACTATTAATTGATCTCCCTTCATGGCAAATAGATGGGGAAACAATGGAAACAGTGACAGACTTTATTTTCTTGGGCTCCAAAATCACTGCAGATGGTGACTGCAGCCATGAAGTTAAAAGACTCTTGCTCCTGGGAAGAAAAGCTATGACAAACCTACACAGCATATTAAAAAGCAGAGACGTTATTTTGCTGATACAGGTCCATTTAGTCAAAACTATGGTTTTTCCAGTAGTCATGTACAGATGCAAGAGTTGCACCATAAAAAAAGCTGAGCTCTGAAGAACTGATGCTTTTAAACTCTTGAGACAAGATTCTTGAGAGTCCCTTGGACTACAAGGAGATCAAACCAGTCAATCATAAAGGTAATTAGTCCTAAATATTCATTGGAAGGACTAATGCTGAAGCTGAAGCTCCAATACTTCAGCCACCTGATAACGAAGAACTGACTCATTGGTAAGATTGAAGGCAGGAGGAGAAGGGGACAACAGAGGATGAGATGGTTGGATGGCATCACCGACTTGATGGGCATGAGTTTGAGGAAGCTCTGGAAGTTGCTAATGGACAGGGAAGCCTTGTGTGCTGCAGTCCATGGGGTCACAAAGAGTTGGACACGACTAAGCGGCTGAACTGAACTGAACTGGTCTGCCTATACTCTAACCCTCCTCCAGCACACTGTCCACATAGCAGCCTGGGTAACACTCTCAGAACCAAGCCTGATGATGGTAACACCATGTAAAACACCACTATTGCCTTCCCACAAATCCTAAATTGAAGATTGAAAACCTCCATTTGGACCACAGGGTCCTTCGTTTCTGGCTCCTGCCCACCTTGCAAGCATTAAATAATACCATCCTCAAAAAAATAAATAATAATAATAATACCATCCTCTGCATCATTCTCTACTCTCCAACCCCACTGACACCTTCCTTCAGTTCCTAGAGCTCGCCCTAGAGTTCCAGAGCTTTAGCACAGAGCCTTAGCAAATGCCACCCCCTCTGCCTGAAATGCTTTCCTCCTCTCCTCACTCCCACTGCCAGACAGGTTAACAGCTCAGGCATCCTTTATGCTTCAGCTGCACCATTGCTTTCTCCCAGAAGATTCTTTGCCACCCTAATCTGTGTCAACCTTTGTTACACATCTTCATAGAAACTAATTTTTCCTTTAAAGAATTTAGCTATCTTATAATTACATGTCCACTAGTACATTCATTTGTTCAAAGTCTATCTCATGTGCCTGCCCCAAAGCTCTGTAGGAGTAAGCTCTAGATCTGCTTTTGTTCACCATCCTTTCTCAGGAGCCTAGCAGAATATCCAGCACACAAAGATCACTTAATAAATAATGTGCTTAATAAAGAAGTGTTGTAAAACTAATTCACTTATATTTTATGCTTCTGCCATTGAAAGGGTGACCAAATATCCCCCAAATGGTTGTAGGATGATTTATACAACTACTTTGTGTGAAGGAAGGTATCATAAATGTTGCATAAATGTGCTGGAAGCTATGAGAGATAATTGAGAGTCCTTTCATTTTAAGGCAAAGGGTTGGAGAATCCATCGAATGATTCCCCAGTAGTCACTGTGTTCACTGAGAGAAATTACTAATGGGGATGTGCTGTGACCAAAAACATGTGGAAGGAATAAAAGGCTGTTCTCTCTTTTACATTGAATCCTCTCAATTTACAAAGTAGATGAGTTCCAGAAAGGTAAAAAGACCTGTCCAAGTTCCTATAATGTGAGACACAATAACCACTTTATTTGTGTCTGGCTATGTACCTAACACTGGGCTCTGTTCTCAGAGGATGCAGGATAAAGAGTCTTAATTAAAAGGACTATGGTAGGTATACAATAAATATTATTAATTTAACACATGTTCATGCAGCACATTCTGCTTCTTGGGCCTGGATAGGTACTGCAGAACTGAAAATAAAACAGATGATATCTTCCCTCATGGATTTTATATTAATTTAGTCATAGATTGTGGGAGTTTTGCTATAAAATGTATAAACAGGCCAAGGTAACAGATGCTAGTGACAGGAGGAAACAGTCACAGCCACTTTCAACAGACTGGCCAAGGCAAACCTCTCTGGGGAATGACATTGCAATTTAGACATAAAAGATGAGAAGTGACCAACCCCATGAAGAGAAAGTGGGATAACTTCAGTGGAAATAGAATTCCAGATAGAAGCAATAGCACGTGCTAAGGTCCTAAAAACACAAGAACTTGTCTTTTTGAAAGCAAATAAGAGTAATGTGGCTGGGAGGTGGTGGTTCGTGGGCATATACTATGGGTTGAAGCTGGGGAAATTAGTAGGAGTCAAACCATCCAGGGCTTTGAAGCCTATGGCAAGGAGTTTCTTCTAGGAAGCATGCATGACCATTGAGAGATCTTAGGTCTGCTAGTTGGAGGCTGAATGGTGACATGACTTGATTTTCATTTTTAAAAGACTACTGTAGATGTTGGGGGAAATAAACTGGCTTTAGAGAGGCCATTTAGGAAACTATTGTCAAGGTCCTGACAAGAGAAATTGTCTTGGGTGATGACAGTGAAGATGAGGAAGTAAATGTTTATGCACTATGTCTGGAGAGAAGACAGACAGGAAGGAGTAGAAATGGCAGTGGAAGCAATGATCAAGAAGTTAGTCTTCAGTAAATGAGATTGATCAAGATGTCATAAAAGACAGCTTCAGAAGGCTTAGTGGGTGGTGAAGCAGAATGTCATAAAGTAAAAGGAGCTTAGGGCTTTGAATGAGAAAGAAAAAGTCATTTAAATGTGACCATGAAAAGTAAGGAGGGTGCTCACCTCCTGTCATGGGGCAAGAGAAGAATAAAGAGAACAGCCTCCACTAGCAAGGGCTGCAGGGAAAACTGTGTTAGAAGGGGGCAAACTAAGTTTCAGTGAAGACATGGAGACAAGAGGAACGCTCCTCTACAAGCAGAGTCTGTTGATCACAGATCAGGAGTTCCAGAGGACACAGCAAGAAAATTTAGAGGACTAGGAGGGAAGTTGCAAGATTTGAGATCAACAGTATGTCCTTAGAATAACAATGGTTGTGTACAGAGCCTGGGACTTCTGAAGGACTGCAGTAAACTGGGGCCTGAGGCATGACATGATGAATATCAAGAGGCTCATGAGAAAGAGGACAATAAATTCAAGCCATAATCCTGAACAAATGACTTGACATCGTAAAGGTGTCCAGGTGATTTCTCCCTCCTACAACTCATGCAATAGTAGATCTGGGTGATGTGGTCGCTGGGTGCCACCCCTCTGTCCTGCAAGGATAATGAGTTATGTGATTAAGGTCCAGAGGACTACTCTCTCTCAGATAGCTAGAAAAGGAAGTTTTATAGCTGTCATTTTCTTATTAGACCCCATTTCCTTAGACATGATTAATTGGAACATGGGTGGGTACCTACCCCAATCTGGGCAAATTCCAGTCTTTTTCCAGATTATTTCCATGTACAACAGGGAGTCCTTCAGTGGGGAGAGAAGTCATTAGATATAAAACATGGTCTCTGTGGACAGCTATTTTTTTCAATCATGCAGAGAGAGCCAGTCCAAATGAGAACCATTCAAGTTTTTTTTTTAAAGTCTTGAGCCAATAAATGTATCTTTTTGCCTAAAATAAAGCTGGATTTCTGTACCTCAAAACCAAGAGTACTAATCTGAAGCCAAAGACTAATAGCTAATGCATGAATTCTGTAACCTTCTGCTATTGACCATGGTAAGACATAGTGTTAACAGCCCCATAAAGTTAGCTAGTAAATTTTCTCCACATCAGTGTGAGGAAGCCACAAAAGTGGGAAATACTAATGCTACAATGTATTAGTCAGGTTTTTCCAGAGAAACAGAATAGGATGTGTGTGTGTGTGTGTGTGTAGAAAGAAAATAAAAAATACAGTTATGTTGGCTGATGATTGTATGAGCCAATCTGCAGGAGGCAGAGGCCCAGGAGACTCAGTGGCTCCAGTCTGAAGGCCTGCAGGCTGGAGATTCAGGAAGAGCTGATTATTTCAGTTTGAATTCAAAGGCAGGAAAAAACAACAACAATACTGATACCAATCAGTGACAGGCAAAAAGGAATTCTCTCCTATTCAGCCTTTTTGTTCTATTTAGGCCTTCAACTGATCAGATGAGGGTCACCCACGTTAGGGAGAGTAATCTGCTTTCTCAACCAATTCAAATGTTCATTTGAATTGGTTCATTCAAATGCTCATCCAGAGCCAGCCTCACAGACACACCAAAATAATGTCTGACCAAATATCTGTGCACCCTATTGCCCAGTCCAGCTGACACATAAGAATCAATGATCACTCTACAAAAACTTATATGACTGCCTTCTGGAGGTATGACTGCCTTACATTGTGTTGAGTGCTACAGGATATATTAATACTGTTATTGAGGAGGTTCAGATGCCAAGACATTGTGTTTGTCATGGTGACCTTGGACTAGCTCTCAGGTTAGGCCAAGTCCTGATGAAGGAATAGCAGAGCTAGTAGGGAAACTGTGTGGAGGAAAGAAGCAAAACATCCTGGGCTCCCTAAGTTGAGTGAGCAAACTATTTTAAGTAAAGAGTTGTGAACATTTAGAAAACTAGGAAGTAGTTTGTCTAAGTCTATAAAGCAGGAAGAGCTTTAGAAAGGCTATTGAAAGACTATAGTGGCACTACTGGCACCTCACGGCAAATAGATGGAGAAACAATGGGAAAAGTGTCAGACTTTATTTTCCTGGGCTCCAAAATCACTGCAGATGGTGACTGCAGCCATGAAACTAAAAGACGCTTGCTCCTTGGAAGAAAAGCTATGACAACACTAGACAGCATATTAAAAAGCAGAGAATTACTTTGCTGACAAAGGTCCATCTAATCAAAGCTATGGTTTTTTCAATAGTCATGTATGGATGCAAGAGTTGGACTATAAAGAAAGCTGAGCTCTGAAGAATTGATGTTTTTGAACTGTGGTGTTGGAGAAGACTCTTGAGAGTTCCTTGGACTGCAAGGAAATCAAACTAGTCAATCCTAAAGGAAATCAGTCCTGAATATTCATTGGAAGGACTGATGCTGAAGCTGAAACTCTAATACTTTGGCCACCTGATGTGAAGAGCTGACTCATTGGAAAAGACCATGATGCTGGGAAAGATTGAAGGCAGGAGGAGAAGGGGACGACAGAGGATGAGATGGTTGGATGGCATCACCGACTCAATGGACGAGTTTGAGCAAGCTCCAGGAGTTGGTGATGGACAGGGAAGCCTGGCATGCTGCAGTCCATAGCGTCGCAGAGTTGGACACAACTGAGCAACTGAACTGACTGACTGACTAGTAAAGGGTTGACCTGCCCATGCAGGAGATGCAAGAGACAGGAGTTTGATCCCTGAGTTGGGAAGATCCCCTGGAGGAGGAAATGGCAACCCACTCCCGTATTCTTGCCTGGAAAATTCATGGACACAGGAGCCTAGCAGGCTAAATACATGGGGACACAGAGAGCTGGACAAAACTGAACGAATGAGTACACACACATACTCCAGAAAAGCCACTGGGGGGTGAAATTTTCATAACCTGGACAGAATACCTAAATAAATAAACAGGGTAAGGCCTGAAATGGTATCAAGAAGAGCAGGAACCTATAGCTGTTGTTTCGTTGCTAAGTCACCTCTGACTTTTTACAACCCCGTGGACTGTGGCACGCCAGGCTCCTCTGTCCTCCACTACCTCCTGGAGTTTTCTCACATCCATATCAGTTGTGTCAGTGATGCTATCTAACCATCTCCAAGGCAAAAACTAGAAAGCATAGAGAAATCTCTCATTTTACTCATCTGTAGAATGGTTATAACAATAGTAGGTGACTTACTGGATTATTATGAGGGTCAAATAAATTCTACTTCTATGGCTCTCTCTCATACTGTTGTGTAGGGGATTTGCTAGTTTATTCCCTGGGGGGCATCATACTATGTCATGCTATGATCAGTGGAAGAAGACTGCAGGATTTTGTGTTAGCTATGGTTCTTTAGGTTGTGAGGACCAAATAATGCAAGACACCATGCAACAACCTGCCACATCAGAAGGGGTCACTTAGCTCTGTAGCACTACGCCCATCTGAAACACTGCCTGCCACCCTTGAACTAAGGGGCGTGGGCAACACAGATAATACAAAGGAAAAGAGCTATGAGATCAAGGACGAGGGCTGAGGACCCAAGGATCTAGTCTTTAGGGGAGACTTCTCTGAAATTTCTGGAGTCGCAGTGGCAGCCTTAAGGTCCCCATCACAGGGATATCTTTGAACACTGGCTTAGGGGGCTTCCCTGGGCCCAGTTTGTTACCTATCTTCTTTTTAATGCTCAACATTCTTTCACGGCTATGATCTCATCTGTTCATAGATCATCCCTGGGAAAACTACTGAGAGGAAACCCTGGTTTTCATTGTACTGGGTCCTAGGGCAGTTCAGCTCCTTTCAGTGAGATGAATCACTTCAGTCCTCCCATGTTTTCAGGAGGTGGATCACACTGTCTTTGATACCTTGAAGGCTTTCAGGCTTGTGAGGTTGGAAGTGGTGGGAAAATGTTTGAGGTACATTTGGCTTCATTCCTGTTTCCCGGACATCAAAAGCAAAGTCAAGATCCAAGGCCAGGAACTTAACTCCCAAGTCCCATACTCTTTGCACAAAACCACAACAGACTGATTTTGCCCTTCCTATGCCTTAGCAGGCTTCCCTGGTTATCTCAGATAGTAAAGAATCTGCCTGCAACGAAGGAGACCTGGATTCAATCCCTGGGTCAGGAAGATCCCCTGGAGAAGGGAATGGCTACCCACTCCAATGTTCTTGCCTGGAGAACTCCATGGACAGAGAAGCCTGGTGGGCTATAGTCCATGGGGTCTCAAAGAGTCAGACACAACTGAGAGGCTAACACTTTAACTTTCATGTAGGTGACATAGGAGATATCAAATAGTTTCAATGTTTAATTCAGCTCATGCATTTTTGAGAACTTACTATGTATTCTTGCTCAATGCTGTGGTAAAAATGAAGGGCTGACATTGTTAATCAGAGGAGGACCAAACATAACTCCAGAATTTCTCTTGAATTTGTCCTCTTCTGCAGCCCTTGCCCCTGCCTGTGCTCAGCCTCCACCTTAATCACCTGTTCTCTGTATCCAGCTGCTTCAGTCTCACTACTATCACCATCATTTGTATCCACTTGAAAGCTTGTCATTGCCTTCACTGAAAACCTTGATGATGCCCTAATCTCATTAGCAGGGTTCTTCAACCCTGGTTATACAGTGGAATTACCAGGGCAGTAAATGTCCAGGCCCTGTCCCAGATATTCTGACTTTAATTGGTCTGGGGTAGGGCCATCATTCTTTTCATTTTAATCTCCACATGACATTAAAGTCCAGCCAAGGCTAAGTCTTTCCCTTACCAAATAAAGCCAGATCTCCTAAGCATTAAATCTGAAGCTCTTCACAACTTGGAAATGACTGATATTTGTCTTATCTCTTCTGTTGTACACTTGTTATTATAATCATATCTTAAAATACCTGTCATCCCTGTCAGACTGTGAGTTTCTCAAAGCCAAAATCCCTATCATTTATCTCTGTATCCCTAGTATTCATCATAATGCTGGGAAAACAGTAGGTGCTTAATGAATCTTGGTGGATGGGTAAATGGTAATGGATGGGTGGGTGGACAGATGAATAAATTCTGAACTAATCTAATCCATGCTGAATTATCAGGACTAAGAACGAAGTTTCCTATATCAATGTGCCTCTACCGTTTGCTCCAGAAAATTCTTGCCAAGGAAAATAAGAGAGTAAAGGGGGGCTTCCCTGGTGATCCAGTGGCTAAGAATCCATCTGCCAATGTAGGGGACGCTCTGGAGCCTGTGAGCCACAACTACTGAGCCCATGGGCTGCACCTACTGGAGCCTAAGCACTTAGAGCCCGTGCTCCATAACAAAAGAAGCCACTGCAAGAAGAAGCCCGCACACTGCCACTAGACAGCCTCAGCAATGAAGATCCAGTGCGGCCAAAAATAAAATAAAAATAAAATCTTTCTTTAAAAAAAAATGTAAAGTGTGTAAACATTTGATTCACCAGTCCTAAATATTGAACTTTGCTTGATTGCAATCAGATTCCCTTATGGAAATTCCATCTACTTTCAATCAGATTTTCAAATGCTATAAATCTCTACCTCTGGTCTCTCCCCTCTTAGATCCTAGACATCATCAAAGGGGTGTTTGCCATATTTTAGTAAGTAATAAACTCATCTTTATTTGAGCAGTAGGTTATTCTACTGATCGTTTGGGGATCAAGTATCAATATCTAAGTTCTTTTCTTATCTTACAGTGTGGCTTTGGGTTAATCTGTCACATTATCAAATGTCTCTAGATATAAAATGAGTCCAATAATACTTATCACATCTCACTCACAAAATCGTTGGAAAATGGAATGTGCTATAATTTTCTTTGGCGCTTTCTATCCAAGCATCTCAAAGCATTTTATTTCTGCCCAATGCAAATGTACTTCATGATTAATAGTATTGCTTCTGAAAGTCACGGACAAAAGGATTTCATAGCTCCAAGAATTGTGCTGTCAAATGCAGCATTCTCTAAATGCAATGACTTTATCATACCATTACATAAGAGCAAGACAACAGGAAAGATTAAGACCTTAAACTTGCTGCTAGTTTTCTAATTAAGAACTAAAGAATGCCTCCCAACTGCTGATTTATTTACTTGACTCATTAGAAAATCACACATGAATGGATTCATAATTACTCTTAAATTACAAGCATTTGTTTATTAATGTTACCAAAATGAGGAGCAGTACAACAGTCTATGATATGTCAATTTTTAAAAAAGCTGTGAAGCAAACTGTTAACTGTGTTAATTACATTGAACCTTTCACATTCTGGATTCTAAATGGTACTAATGCTTTTATAGGCTTGGAATAGTTTGCCTTTACACTTCACAGGGAGAAAAAAAAAAAAAAAACTACCCTAACAAAAGGGTAGATAGAAAACAAAACAGTTAGCATCTTTTAAGAATCATAAACTGAGTTTCATTAGACTCCAATAAAATCCGATTACAGAAAGATCAGTATTAGAATTTCTGTGTAACAAAGTGTTGGTTTTTAGAAGTTTTCCTTTCTCAATTCTTGTGGGAAAGGAACAAAGTTAAGATTTAGAAAGTTAGTGAGCTGACTCTTAGAAAAAGACTACAGAATTTCTAAGTTTATCACCACATATTGAGGTGCATGTGATTCAAAAGATGCAATTTGACATTGAAATAAAAATACTGGATTTACTGGACAACATAGAAAAAAATAAGAGAAATGTGAAGTTTTTTATGAACTTGGAACAATTGCTTTATCCTTGCCAAGATTTAGTAAAACTGGATTTGTCGGGCTTCCCTAGTGGCTCAGTGGTAAGGAATCTGCCAGCCTGTGCAGGAGACACAGGTTTGATTCCTAATCCAGGAGGATCTCACATGCCACAAGCAACTAAGCCCATGAGCCGCAACTATCAAGTCTGTGCTCCAGAGCCTGGGAGCTGCAACTACTGAGCCCACGTGCCACAGTTACTGAAGCCCAGAGCCCAAGCTCTGCAGCAAGAGAAGCCACCACAGTGAGAAGCCCGTGCAGCACAAGAGAGTAGCCCCTGCTCTCTGCAACTAGAGAAAAGCCCGTGCAGCAACCATGACCCAGCACAGCCAAAAATAAATAAATATTTAAAAACAAAACTGGATTTGTAATCACTAAAGAGGGTCCTGTAGAGAATCTGTAGTGTATAGGACCTTTCTAATTTGTTCTGACTGACAAAACACTCATGATGAATTATAAAATTTTGTGAATTGAAGAAAGAAATAATATAACTACTAAGACTCCAAAGCAATAAATCAAGACAAGTGTCTTCATTGTAGATAGAACAATGCCCTTCAACGGTGACCAGATGTATCCTAGCAACAAAATAAGCTCTTCACTGACAACAAAGAACAGATAATAGTTAAAGCAAATAACCAATCATACCTAGTTTTGTATTCTATTTTTGGTTCTGATACTAATTTGTAACCCTAGTACATCACTAATCTACTTTCCTGTGTCCAGGTCTGTTTCCATAAAATTAAAGATTTGGGGGATATTTAGCAAAAAACTCAAGGAGCCAGACTAGGTTAAGTAATATTAATTCAACTCAAATTTAAAGTCAATAAAAAAGGCAGGTAGACATCAAAGAAAGCTCAAACCTCCCCTTACTCATTGATAACAGATTTCACAAAATATGCTTGTTCTTTTGATAGTTCCAGAGATCAGCCTTTAAACTCTCATTTTATAATATTGTCAAAGCCCAGCCACATGGAGCAACAGCGATTTTTTTCTGTCTCTATGTTAATCCTTCTTTATCCCTATTCCATTCCTCAGCTTTCACAAAAGGTTAATTTCTAGAGCAAATTAGGGGCAAGAGAAAAGAATCTGGGATCTTATCTGTCTCCCTCCCAGCTCCTCTCCCCTCAGCATCTGTTCTCTCTGGGTACCACTTCATTACAGAAAGGGATGAGGTGGGGACTTCCCGGGTGGTCCAGTGGCCAAGACCCTATGATCCCAATGCAGGGGGCCTGGGTTCAATCCCTGGTCAGGGAACTAAATCCCACATGCTGCCACTAAGAGTTTGCATGCTGCAATGAAGACGGAAGATCTTGCATACCACAAGTAAGACCTGGCACAGCTAAATAAATCAATAAAAAGAAAGGGACAAGGTAAGCTAAACCCTGGAAAACTGCCTCCATCAGTGCCTCCTCTGTCCCCACCCACTCACCTACAATGCCAGTTAAATCCCTACATTTGGAATCTACTCCTGGACATGACACAAAAATATACTATGAGAAAGCATGCAGTGAATATTTCTTCTCTTAGAGAATGTTACTAATTCTTTAGAAAAAAATAATAATGTAGCTTTGTTCTCCTCTAGGATATTTATTTTTCACTGCTAAAGACTCCAAGCCCAAACACTGCAGTGAGTCCACAAGAACTCAGCTATTAAAAGCTACATTCACATCTTACCAAAGGTGACCCCTCAGTAGCCATTCTCAGCATTTCTTTCAGCAAATGAAAATGCATCTTAGAGAGAAGCAAAGCACTCATTTACAAATTAGTTCTCTTGCAGTTAATATATTGTTGGTAGGATTTAATGCTCTCATTATCTTTCATTATTTACAGCCAATGTATTAATATCCCATGAAATGTTTCCTTTGAAATGATTTTAATCTTCTTATTTAGCTTGTTCTAAACTCAACCACTTCGTAGTAATGAACCTGCTCCCCCTAATGAACTGTTCATGGGGAGCCCACACTACCCTGCCAGGAAGTTATTACTAATGTGAAGTGTTCTAATGGCCCTGCTGGGGAACTGGGGTGCCGGTAGGCTTGGTATTCACAATTCCATCAATTCTTTCATAATCATGAGCTTAGATTCTGGGTAGCAATATTTTCTAATGAATACCTTAAAACCTGCACTGATGACTGTCTACATGTCCCAAATACGATCCCTTCAGTTGTGTCTAGGAATGCATTTACTAAATGCACTCAGTCAACACTAGAAATGCATTTATTAAATCAAGTAGCTCTTATTGATATGCTATCAAGACACTGTCACTGTGAAGGGTACTAGAGATTAAAGGATACAGAAGTCACAGCAGTCTCAAAATCATATAAGCAAGCAGAGGAAAGCTGCTTCTAAAAATATAAGATACCAAAGATTTAATTAATACTTCTGTGCACACACAAAAAATCGTAGAACATTAGGAGGTTAATTGCCAAATAAGTTGACTAAGTTCAGAACAGTAAGAGATCACTGCGGGCTAGAATGAGCTGGGGAGGCTTCACTAACTCTGTGGAAGGGTGGGTTGAATGGTTGCGGATGGAGAAGGAGATTCTTAGTTATTGTAAGCCACTCGCTTACTAAGTACCTATTATGTGAACACCAATCAACTAAGGGCATTACCCCCACTAACTCATTTATACTGCAGAACTTACAATAAATAATTCTTACAACTTGAATTTTTCAGGAGCCAACTGAAACATAATCACATAGCTACTCTGTGGCAGTGCCATAGTTTGGACACACAGTAATTCCCATCAGTACTTCCACTCTGTTTAAAGTAACCCCATTCAACACTAGGAGGAGGAAACTGAGTCAGAAACAACTTGGAGACCTGACAGTCTAAGCCGATGGTTCTGACTGCATGAAAGGGCCCAGAGGGCTCCAGAGGCATGAAGTCTTCTAAGCAGATGCCATTCACCTGGGTAACTTGCCTAGGTAACTGCATTTATTCCTGTCCTTTCAGCTTCTGAAAACAGCTTACACAGTTTCAAGCCACTTGCTCTACAGGGCAAAGCCTTGGAATATCACACTGAAAGGACTTAGAGAGGTGGTCTAAGGCAAGCCCCTTCAAGACCTGAGTTCTTTCTCTCCCCACCGAACTCCTTTCATCCCCT
Organism: Bos javanicus; assembly: GCF_032452875.1. Classification (NCBI taxonomy): domain Eukaryota; kingdom Metazoa; phylum Chordata; class Mammalia; order Artiodactyla; family Bovidae; genus Bos; species Bos javanicus. Next base: position 42,290,983 of record NC_083870.1, read on the forward strand.
GAATTCAAGTTTACATCACTGACTGATACAAGACTCTGATACAAGAATCCGCCCTCTGACTGTGTGATCTCAAACCCAAGATTTAACCTTTCTGTCCCTAAATCTTTCCATGGAATGATCTCTGTATTTGCTGCCCAGACAATTTATGCAACTCTAAACACCTCTTCAGATGTTTGATGCCCCAGCCTCCAAAACATTCCTCGTTCCTGGGTTTTCTGCACCCAGCTGGGAAAACTAAACAGAATAGTTCCCCAAACACTTTGCCTACAAGACCCCTTATCTAATATTTTTAAATACCAAGAGTGCCTCTCCCACTATGACACGTGTTTGTTTTGTGCCAGTTAATTGAGAAAATAATGACTAAAGCTCCTGCTGATACAGGCACTTTTTAGAGTGAATTTGCATTTTACTGTTTGAAACAGCATCTCTACACAGTCGAAAAACAAAATTACCAATCTGTGGCAGCCACTGTATTTATTCACACAGTGGACAGTGCCGTTCTTCTAATACATATAGCCTCACATTGATGTTTAGGTCTTTCCAAAGATATTCAGCCCTCAGACTGCAAACCACCGACCACAGCTAGTTAACCAGTTAGGTAATTATTATCCTCAGAAAGTTAATTTTTCCTACCGTTTCCTCATTTTATGGCACAGGATGGTAAATGCTAAAGCATCCACATGGGGAGTCTGGTTTGTTTGATGTAGGCACCGTAGATTACAAAGATAGAGATCCTTACTCACCTTTACAGCCCAATGATATTCTGATAAAGAACCTAGAAAGCCATTGTTTAAAGGGCAGAACTCCTGTTTGGTTGTTTGCTAGTTTTCCCTTCTAAACAGCCTCATTAAGCACAAGAAGCTGAACAGTAGAATTTTTTTCTTTTTTTTTTTAAAAAAAAGGGGGGCAAAACTGCCTTCCCAAATCCAAGAGTTCACATGAGACTGCATACAAATGGCTGGGGTCTCTCTTCATTCAGCCTAGCAGCTATTATTCCTACTTCTATGTGACTTGCATGGCAAACACGGGAACAGGAGGCCGAGACAAAGAGCCGGGACAGACAATAGAACAAAGAGCCGGGACAGACAATAGAATCGCTGTGTGTGTTTGCTTCTGCAATCTACCAGGCTAGTCTCTCCCTCACAAATTTTTTCCACATGCTGCTGTCCATTATACAGGTACTTTTAGAAAATGAGAAAGGAAAAAAGAAAAAGCCATCAGTTGTCATAGAAACAATAGCAATTTGGGCCACCTTTGTGCGAACAGATAGAAAGACTGCTGCTGCTTGGCCAGTTTCCAAGCACCCAGGTTGAGAAACACTGGCCAGCTTAAAAGAGAGCCCCTGAATTTCTCCCACGCCAGCAAACTGATGCTCTTCAAGTGGGCTGTCACATCCTTGCCTGGAATTGAAGGTTAATTAAAATACAGCCCTGGATGTGCGAACATTTTAAGAAAGACACATTCCTCAACCCCAAACTCCCCTGTGTGAGGTCTAACAAGGCAAGTGTAACCTTGCGCACTGGGGTCACGCTGTGGTGTTCACCCCACATTCTGATGGGATCTGCTCTCATCAGAGAAAGGTGTAATCATCTCTAAGAGACTCTCATTAAGCTGGTAATTAAAGTTAGCTTTGGGAGATGAAATATCCCCAGGGTGAGGCTGAGATGCCAGGATTCGTGCTGACAGCCTGCACAGCCAGGTGGCCGTGGCTTTCCCCAGTTTATGGCCTCTTTAAGACACCTGCAGAATGGCTTCCTTTGTAAATCAGCAGGCCATCAAGAAAAGTCACCCACCCGCCTTCCTCAGGACGTTCCAAATGGCCAGCAGTCACAGGAAGTGTCCAACCCAGAGGTGTGATGCAGTGACCTTAAATATAGAGTTCATGTAAAAATGCGGGTGCTGTGGGCTGATGAAGAAGAAAACACTCCTTTTAGCAGGATTTATGGAAGTCTCTTTCTCTCACTCTTTATGCTGTTTCTACTTGTGAGTACTGAGGCACTGTAGACCATCAGGAAGACAGTAGAGCTCAGTGGTGAAATAAGCTGGGCAGAGGGTCAGTGACAGACAGGAGGGCAAATCGAAGTGAAGTTTAGAAGAAACCAGAGAGTGGGAGGGAGAGGCATCAGGAGCCAGCCAGAGGGAAAGCAGGAGGGAGGAGGGCACACAGAAACAAAGACAAGGGGGAGGGCAAAGGTTTCCACCCGCGGGGGATGTGCAGATGCCCAGAGCCCGCTAGACAGTCCATCTGAGGTTTGATTTTGAGACCTGGCCCAAATTCACCCAGTCATTTTACATGTGCTCATGCTCCCAAAAGAATAAATTATATACCAGATGAGTTGGGTTAGCTTCAGCTGTGTGAGACAGAAAATCACAAAGAGCCCTGGCAAAAGCCAGAGGTTGGCAGACCAGAGCTGCTAAGCTGTTTTATGGCATTCAGAGACCCAGATTCCTTGTAGCTTTCCATTCCGCCACTAGGCTGAGGACCTCGGCCTCATGGCCCATAAATGGCTGCCATAGCTGCAGCCATCACAAGCGCATCCCAAACAGCAGGAAAGATGAAGAGGGGCACACTCTTCCCCTTCTACAAAGGCTTTCCAGAATTATCACCCAACACTTCCACATAAAACTCATGGGTCAGAACCTACTCACATGGTCACATCTAGTTGCAAGGTCTGTATACAGAAAATGTGTTTGGATTCATTGCTACTCTGAATAAATTATTAAGTAAAAGGGGAATAGATACTGTAGGTACCTAGAAGTCTCTGCCAGTCAGGGTATTTCTTTTTGGACTCTCTGATCATCTCTTTAGAGTGTATCAGTCATGGTGACAAAAAGGAAAGCTGTTCCCCTACTCACCACTCACCATGTGTGGTGTGTGTGTGTGTGTGTGTGTGTGTGTGTATGGTGTACGTGTGTGTATGTGTGTCTTGGGGGAGGGAGAAGTCCCACATCAATCAATTCTCCAACTCTGCAGACATTGACTGGATGTCTCACAATTTAATTCTGATACTAACAGCCAGAGTCAGTGCAGACCTCACAGATTAAGGGCTCAGTCCCATAAGACTGCACCTGCCCCCACGCCCAGCACCACTTCAGACACCAATTCCAAGTCCAGGCCTCCCATACTTCTGACCAACAGGCTGTAAACTAGGGGTTCCCATAAACACCTCTTTGGGTTGAGTAATTTGCCACAATAGCTCACAGAACTCAGATAAACATTTTATTTACTCTTATCAGTTTATTAAGGGCTTCCCTGATGGCTCAGATGGTAAAGAATCTGCCTGCAATGCAGGAGACCTGAGTTCAATCCCTGGGCCAAGAAGACCCCCTATAGGAGGAAATGGCAATGCACTCCAGTTTTCTTGCCTGAAGAATTCCATGGACAGAGGAGCCTGGTGGGCTACAATCCATGGGGGTCACAAAAGAGTCAGACAAGACTGAGTGACTAACACATAACACACACACATACACACACACTTTATTATAAAGATATAATGATTAATGCAAAGAAATAGAGGAAAACAGTAGAATGGGAAAGACTAGAGATTTCTTCAAGAAAATTAGAGATACCAAGGGAACATTTGTGCAAAGAGGAGTACAATAAAGGACAGAAATGGTATGGACCTAACAGAAGCAGAAGATATTAAGAAGAGGTGCCAAGAATACAAAGAACTATACAAAAAAGATCTTCATGACCCAGATAACCACAATGGTGTGATCACTCACCTAGAGCCACACATCCTGGAATGAGAAGTCAAGTGGGCCTTACGAAGCATCACTACAAACAAAGCTAAGGAGGTGATGAAATTCCAGTTGTGCTATTTCAAATCCTAAAAGATGATGCTGTGAAAGTGCTGCACTCAGTATGCCAGCACATTTGGAAAACTCAGCAGTGGCCACAGGACTGAAGGCCTGTGGTCAAAGGTGAGTTTTCATTCCAATCCCAAAGAAAGGCAATGCCAAAGAATGTTCAAACTACTGCACAATTGCACTCATCTCACACACAAAATTCTCCAAGCCAGGCTTCCACAGTACGTGAACCATGAACTTCCAGATGTTCAAGCTGGATTTAGAAAAGGCAGAAGAAGCAGAGATCAAACTGCCAACATCCACTGGATCATCGAAAAAGCAAGAGAGTTCCAGAAAAACATCTATTTTTTGTTTTATTGACTACGCCAAAGCCTTTGACTGTGTGGATCACAACAAATTGTGGAAAATTCTTCAAGAGATGGGAATACCAGACCACCTGACCTGTCTCCTAAGAAATCTGTATGCAGGTCAAGAAGCAATAGTTAGAACTGGACATTGAACAACAGACTGGTTCCAAATCAGGAAAGGAGTATGTCAAGGGTATATATTGTCACCCTGCTTATTTAGCTTGTATGCAGAGTACATCATGCGAAATGCTGAGCTGGAAGAAGCACAAGCTGGAATCAAGATTGCCAGGAGAAATATCAATAACCTCAGATATGCAGTTGATACCACCCTTAGGGCACAAAGCAAAGAAGAACTAAAGAGCCTCTTGATGAAAGTGAAAGAGGAGAGTGAAAAAGTTGGCTTAAAACTCAACATTCAGAAAACTAAGATCATGGCATCCAGTCCCATCACTTCAAAGCAAATAGATAGGGAAGCAATGGAAACAGTGACAGACTATTTTGGGGGGCTCCAAAATCACTTCAGATGGGGACTGAAGCCAAGAAATTAAAAGACATTGTTTCTTGGAAGAAAAGCTTTGACCAACCTAGACAGCATAGTAGAAAGCAGAGACATCACTTTGCCAACAAAGGTCCATATAGTCAAAGCCATGGTTTATTCAGTAGTCATGTACAGATGTGAGAGTTGGACCATAAAGAAGGCTGAGCATCGAAGAATTGATGCTTGCAAGTTGTGGAGCTGGACAAGACTCTTGAGAGTCCCTTGAACAGTAATGAGATCAAACCAGTCAGTCCTAAAGGAAATCAACCCGAATGTTCATTGGAAGGACTGATGCTGAAGCTGAAACTCCAGTACTTTGACCACCTGATGGCAAGAACTAACTCACTGGAAAAGACCCTCATGCTAGGAAAGATTGGGGGCAGGAGGAGAAGGGGGCAATGGAGGATGAGATGGTTGGATGGCATCATTGATTCAATGGACTTGAGTTTGAGCAAACTCTGGGAGGTGGTGAAGAACAGGGAAGCCTGGCTTGCTGCAGTCCATGGTATCATGAAGAGTCGGACACAACTGAGCAAATGAACATCCACAAGGACACAGAGGTGTGCTGAGAGCTGCACAGCACAAGCCATCTGTGTCTTGAGCAAGCAGCATAAAATTTCCAGGAGGAGGTTTAAGCCCTAGGTTATTATTGAGGAGGAAAAACCCCCACCTTTGCCCAGAAAGGGAACTGCCATGTGATAAGAACCAAGATGCAAAAGGAAGTTGGTACAATAGAAACAGAACAGGCTTTGGGGCTGTCTATTTATTCATCTAAAATTTCTTGAGCCCCCACTATACGTCAGGCACTCCCCAGGTGATGCAGCAGTAAGCACTGGTTCATTGGCAGGAGGTGAAAAGAAAGGATCTTAATCTCCAGTTTCCAGAAATGAAAATCAAACAGGGGTAAAGAGATCAGGTTCTCTGTAATTCAGAAAATGATGGGGCAGCTTCAGATTTCAGGCCATTCGGAGAGATGTTAACGGAAAAAAACTTATTCGTGACACTTCTGAGAAATTTAAGGCAGACTTTATTTGAGGGCTGAGGGACCACTGCAAGGGGGTTCCACAGTGGGAGAAAAAGACTGACTTAACTCCAAATACAACAAGAAAAAGTGGAGATTTATGGTGGAGAATCAGGCTGAGGTCAGTGGATAGAAAATTGCTAAGAGGAAACATCAGGAGTAAAAGAAGGTTCTGGTAAACTGACCCCCCCAGGATTCTTGCTGAAGGCAGCCAGGCTGATCAGAACCCAGGGTGATGGTGAAAGATGAGGAACTTAATTAGACTCTGAGGCTGATCAGATATTAAGGGTGGGGGCCTCTTGTTAAACGGACTGAGGATTCTTGGTAAAATTGGACAATGTGGAGACAAACAGGGAAGTCCAAAAGTCAAGGCCTCATTGGAAAAGAGCTCAAAGGAGCCTGAGTAGAGTTTGGTCAAGGAGAGAATCTTTGTCAAGGACTGGAGAAAAACAAAAACAAATAAAACCACAAGGAAAACAACTCAATTATATCATAACGACAAATCAAGAACAGCTGTGGAGTACACATACGTCTTCTATATTTTCTTTCTTATTCTTCTAAAATGAAGATAATAACCAAGCAGTTTATAACCTCATTCAAGTATATATTTACTGCAAACTGCAGTGCAACCTGGCCCGAGGGAGCAAAACATCATACAAGTTTACTGCCTGAAATCTGTCATCACAGAGCCATGCCTTAAAAGATTTTGCCCTTCCTTTTCCCATCTTTCCCCCTCTTATAGGGAGCAGTAGGGCATTTTCCATTTGAATTTGTTGCCGAGAATAGATTTTGAGTACCTCAAGGTAAACTGAGAAGTGGTACCCATGTAGTACTCTTAAAGTTAGAACATTTGTCTCCCTTACATCTATAGGCATTTTTTTCCTAGCACCAATTCCTACACGATCATCTTCCTTGTTCCCCTACAAGTAGGAGATGCCTTGAACATTTAAAAACTAATCAAGCAAAGACATGGGAGAATCTTAGATGCATATTTCAAAGTGAAAGAAGCCAGTCTGAAAAGGTTACATGCTGTATGATTCCAACTACATGACATTCTGGAAACGGCGGAACTATAGCCATTAAAAAAATTAGTGGTTACCAAGAATGGGGAAGGAGGGAGATGAATAGGCAGAACAGAGGATTTTAGAGCAGTGAAACTATTCTGTAGGATACTATAATGTCAGATTACATGTCATTACATATTTGTCAAGACTAATAGAATGTAAAACACTAAAAGTGAACTCTAAAATAAACAATGGACTTCACTCTAGGGAGTGATGTTAATCAGAGGCTATGGTGGGGGTGGGGGGGTGGTAAGGGAGAAATTTCTATATCTTCCTCTCAATTTTGTTGTAAATCTAAAACTTCTCTTTAAAAACTGTCTTATAAAAAGACGAATGAAGCCTCATTATTTTGAATTTTATACTATTTTGGAAAATGCAAACTTTTGTGTTGGGATGAGATTTACAGGACAGGGTTGCAGAAAAGTTTCTAAACCACTTAATAGCACAAACACCATAATAAGGCCTCTGACAAATGACTTCTTTTCCGGAGATAAACTATTTCTCTTTGGGGGATAGTTAAGCAAAAACCATCCCCTGACACCACCTGATGTGAGTGTAAAGGACCGCTATGCAGGTGCCAGGGGGAGCCAAAGGGAAGCGTGGAGGGAGACCTTCTGGTTCTTACCCAACTACACCCCAGTGTTCAGGGCTGTGTTTAGCGCTGGCCACACGTCCTCTCTTTCCAAACCGGGTGGTGCTGTGAGTGACACAAAATGAGGACTCTAGGAGCTGAAGTTCAGGAAAAAGAGGCAGGCGGGGACGCTAATGCAAAACTAGAGATCAAAAGGTGGTCTCCGGCTAAAGGTGGCGAGTCTGGATGAGGAAGTGGCATGTGGGGGTAGGGGCATTCCCTGCTCACACTTGGCCGTGAACCCTGCAAAGGGCTGCAGAAACAATGCCAAACCGAAATGGCTGTGCAGCAGCAGATATAACGCCTTTGAGGCCAGGCCGGGAGCTTCCCTGCGCTAAAACCTAATGTGTAGGGGCGGTGGAGGGGGGAACAAAAGAAAGTCAGAAATCTCACGTGTATCAAAGAAAAGGGTTCGAAGAAATGCTACGGGGGTTGGCGCGGGGGGAAGCTTCAACTCGAGATGCTTCCGGAATTTTCGGATGCTGATGTAGCCGCCGCCGCTGCCCTCTGCAGCTGCGCCTCTGAGCGCTGCCTTCTCTTTAACTGCCACTTTGATACCACAGTCTTTTGAAGTCTTTTTTTCGTATATTTGTCATTCACTTCTGCATTAGAAAGAAGTCACTGTTCCAGGGCTTACCCGGTCGCGAGGCTTTGCTAGGAGCGAGGCAAAGACAGGTCCGTGGGCGCCCTCTCCTGATTCTACTGAGAAGCTGCAGCTGCTAGAGCTGAAAAAAGAGCGCGTTCGTTTTTCCCATAACCGGTGCAGCAAATTTTCATTACATTTACCCCGTATCTGTGGCTATCAAACTTAAGCGATCACCAGAAACGCCTGAAGGGAATCGTAAAAACAAGATTTCTGGGTGCCGCCCCCAGAGTTTCTGATTCAGTAAGTTTGGAGTGCAGCCTAGTAATTTGCATTTCTAGCGAGTTCCCAGGTGCTACTGGTTAAGGGAGCAGAGTCCCAGAACGATTGCTGTCTACACAAGAGACTGGGCAAGGTAGGAAGGCACTTTAGAAAAGCAGTGGACCTTATTTTCTGGAGTATTGGTGCTAATTTTAGGTTTCCAAATAGACTTTCTGAGAAGAATGTTTCCTGAAATTGTTGTCAGATTTACCTTATTTCGGGTTTTCCGGTGGCTCAGACAGTAAAGAATGGGCCTGCAATGCAGGAGATGCAAGAGACAAGAGTTCAGTCCCTGGCTGGGGAATATGGCCTGGAGAAGGAAATGGCAACCCACTCCCGTATTCTTGCCTGGGAAATCCCATGGACAGAGGAGCCTGGTGGGCTACGGTCAGTTCAGTTCAGTTCAGTTCAGTCGCTCAGTCGTGTCCGACTCTGCAACCCCATGAATCACAGCAGGCCAGGCCTCCCTGTCCATCACCAACTCCCGGAGTTCATTCAAACTCAAGTCCATCCAGTCGGTGATGCCATCCAGCCATCTCATCCTCTGTCGTCCCCTTCTCCTCCTGCCCCTAATCCCTCCCAGCATCAGGGTCTTTTCCAATGAGTCAACTCTTTGCATGAGGTGGCCAAAGTATTGGAGTTTCAGCCTCAGCATCAGTCCTTCCAATGAACACCCAGGACTGATCTCCTTCAGAATGGACTGGTTGGACCTCCTTGCAGTCCAAGGGACTCTCAAGAGTCTTCTCCAACATCACAGTTCAAAAGCATCAATTCTTCGGCGCTCAGCTTTCTTCACAGTCCAACTCTCACATCCATACATGACCACTGGAAAAACCATAGCACTGACTAGATGGACCTTTGTTGGCAAAGTAATATCTCTGCTTTTGAATATGCTATCTAGGTTGGTCATAACTTTCCTTCCAAGGAGTAAGCGTCTTTTAATTTCATGGCTGCAATCACCATCTGCAGTGATTTTGGAGCCTCAAAAAATAAAGTCTGACACTGTTTCCACTGTTCCCCCATCTTTCTGCCATGATATGATGGGACCAGATGACATGATCTTTGTTTTCTGAATGTTGAGCTTTAAGCCAACTTTTCACTCTCCTCTTTCACTTTCATCAAGAGGCTCTTTAGTTCATTTTCTGCCATGAGGGTGGTATCATCTGCATATCTGAGGTTATTGATATTTCTCCCGGCAATCTTGATTCCAGCTTGTGCTTCTTCCAGCCCCGCATTTCTCATGATGTACTCTGCATAGAAGTTAAATAAGCAGGGTGACAATATACAGCCTTGACGTACTCCTTTTCCTATTTGGAACCAGTCTGTTGTTCCATGTCCAGTTCTAACTGTTGCTTCCTGACCTGCATACAGGTTTCTCAAAAGGCAGGTCAGGTGGTCTGGTATTCCCATCTCTTTCAGAATTTTCTACAGTTTATTGTGATCTACATAGTCAAAGGCTTTGGCATAGTCAATAAAGCAGAAATAGATGTTTTCCTGGAACTCTCTTGCTTTTTCCATGATCCAGCAGATGTTGGCAATTTGATCTCTGGTTCCTCTGCCTTTTATAAAACCAGCTTGAACAGCTGGAAGTTCACGGTTCATGTATCGCTGAAGCCTGGCTTGCAGAATTTTGAGCATTACTTTACTAGCATGTGAGATGAGTGCAACTGTGCGGTAGTTTGAGGATTCTTTGACATTGCCTTTCTTTGGGATTGGAATGAAAACGGACCTTTTCCAGACCTGTGGCCATTGCTGAGTTTCCCAAATTTTCTGGCATATTGAGTGCAGCACTTTCACAGCATCATCTTTCAGGATTTGAAATAGCTCCACTGGAATTCCATCACCTCCGCTAGCTTTGTTCATAGTGATGCTTTCTAAGGCCCACTTGACTTCACATTCCAGGATGTCTGACTCTAGGTGAGTGATCACACCATCGTGATTGTCTGGGTCGTGAAGCTCTTTTTTGTACAGTTCTTCTGTATATTCTTGCCACCTCTTCTTAATATCTTCTGCTTCTGTTAGGTTCATACCATTTCTGTCCTTTATTGAGCCCATCTTTGCATGAAATGTTCCCTTGGTATCTCTAGTTTTCTTGAAGAGATCTCTAGTCTTTCCCATTCTGTTGTTTTCCTCTATTTCTTTGCATTCAATGGGGTCACAAAGAATCAGACACGACTGAGTGACTAACACTTTATTCTAAAGCAGCTCTGTGGAAACTGAAAAAGCTTTCAACTTGCCAGGGTGTCACTCGAGGTAGTGAATGGTGCCACCTGAATGAGACCAGAGGTCTCAGCCCCCCAGTGTGCTGCCTCTTACAGTCTGCAGGAACCTCAAGTACCCTGCCGTGACCTTGATGTGGAGCGACATCTGTAACTGCACCTAGGGGAAAAACACACCTCAAATGTTGCTGAGACAGGAGAATTTACCACACACTTACATACCCACCACCTCCAGACTGCTTTCACCAGCAACACCCACCTTCTTCTGAAGATCTGTGGCACCCTAACACCCTGGGGTGTGGCTGTGGTAACTTTCCTCCCTGCTCTCCGGTGTGTGGGAGCAGGTGTGAGAAAGCCAATTCTTGGTTGTTGCTGGGTCTAGCTGTTTTGTGGCTCCAGTCTGCCCTCAGGATAGGCTCTCTCATAGAGCTCTGTATGACACCTTCAACTTGGCTTCCTTCTCACTTGATGTTTTACATGCTCTGAATATTTACAGTTTCTCCTCTCTGCCCACAGAACCCTTGGGCCTGTGGGCCTTGTACCTGGAATGCCTGCCCCTCACCTGCTCTTCCTCCCACCACCTTGTCTGAGGACCCCTGCCTTCCATGAGGATTCAACATCCATTTTGTCTTTAGACAACCTCCCTTCATACACACACACACACACACACACACACACCCAACCCCGAGACTGAGTAGGAACCTGTACTACAGAGTTCCCACAGCACCCAGGCCAAATACAGCCCTCAGCATGTACATATGCGTGCTCGGTCACTCAGTTGTGTCCGACTCTTTGCGACAGTATGGACTGTAGCCCCCGGCAGGCTTATCTGTCCATGGGATTCTCCAGGCAAGAATACTGTAGTGGTTGCCATTTCCTTTTCCAGGGGACCTTCCCGACCCAGAGATCAAACCCACATCTCCTGAGTCTCCTGCATTCCTGGCAGATTCTTCACTGCTGAGCTGTCAGGGAAGTCCCACAACCCTCCCCACTCCCGTGGCAATTGCATGTTGGCCGGGTTGATACCACTAGACTCCTTGGAGGAAGGACTAGGACATTTTCATCTTGGTACCTTCAGATCTAGCACAGCACCTAGAATGTAATGGGTGCTCAGTACATATGCTAGAAAGAGTGAACACGAGGAGGTAGGATGGAGATTTCCTACATTATGCATCCACATAAACTGAAAAGCAGCATGCATAGGTGAGCCCAAAGAGCATTTGCAGGCCAGGAAAGCATCACCATTCTCAACCCCCAGACCAGGCAAGAAAAGCCACGCTTTCTGGAAGAGAGAGCTGCAAGCATGCTAGGTAGAACCCTGGCAATCGCAGGACAAATCATGAACTCAGATGGTTGGAGGGATCCTGGAGGTTTCAGAAGATGTGCAAAGGTGCATGAATTATCCCTGGTCTCAAATGTTTTTAGCAAACAACACAAGTAGTACCCAGGCCTCTGGATTCATTATCTGATATTTTCAGCACACATTATCATAAAGATATTGGATAAGCCCAATGATGAAAAAGCGGGGCAGAGAATAGTAAGAGGGTCTCCAGACAACCGTGCAGCAGTGGCAGCCATGAAGGTACAAAACTCAGATCTCACTTCAAAAATTAACTTACCGACAGCTATAAGGATTGTGCTGAGCTGACGCCTTACCACTGTTGGCACCCCCAGGCTTCACCTAGGCTTTTGCATCTTGGCCAGGTTCATTCCTAGAGACTCCCAGCCAGTGACTCAGCAGGGCACGGAGATGGGGACATAGTCATTTCTGCTAAGATGGGACTGCTCTGAGGGTAGCAGTTACTTTAGAACTTCTAACTGGGTTAACTGATAAGGTCAAATCTCTTTAGCAGTCTGGGGCTTTCCCAGCCCAAGCCTGCTTCTTCTCCCTTTTATTTCTCACAGACATCACCCCCTCACTAAACCTCTTGTACTCCTAACTCTAACTGAGCAGGACTTTGTGGGGCCTTGCCAGGTGCAGACCCTTCCCCCATATCCTCTGCTGTAGCTCCTCTCCAAAGTACCCAGATCAAAGAATTTCATGCATATTTCCTGAGTTTTTCAGGTGCTAAAAACCACCACCAAGTGAAAGAAATTAACTACTTGATGATCATGAGTACTTAGCTCCCAGAATTGCTGGCACCTAAGGATTGATAATGACCTCCCTGTTACCTCACCATCAACCAATCAGATAATTTGTGGAGGAGCTGATGACAGATCCTGCGACTCCTCCCTCACTTTGACTTTAAAAATGCTTTGCTGAAACTTTTCGAGGAGTTGGGGTTTGGGGGACATGAGCCACCTGTCTCTGTCTCCATGGCCCTGCAATAAACCTTTCACTGCCCCAAATGACAGCATTTGTTTGGCCTCACTGTGCATCAAACACGCACATTTACATTTGGTAACAACTCCTTACCATCTACGTCACTGAGGACCTAGTACAGCAGCTAAAGCCAGAAACAACAGTAAGAAACTCAAAGGAAAAGTAGGGTTAGGCGGGGGCGGGGGGCAGGAGCGAGGTCCCTGCCACTGACCAAGTACATCAAACCCAAGGTCCTATTGGTGACCTTGATCTCAAGTGGCCTTGGCCAGCAGCAGCTTGAAGCAGAGTCTCGGTTCCCTAACCAGGGAGTGAAGTCAAGCCACAGCAGTGAGCACTGGGTCCCAGCCACTGACCACCAGGCAAGTGGCCAGTGACAAGGCCCCGGCTTGTCTACTTTCTAGAAATAAATTTCAACAAAGAAAAGAAAAGTAGTGAAACAAGTAAACAAGTAGTGAAACAAGAGTTTATTAGGAAGAAGAAAGTATCTGTGAATAGACAAATATAGGTGGGCTGAGAGAGAGAGAGCTGTGCCTTTGTGCTGAAGCTGAAGCTGAAGCTCCAATACTTTGGCTACCAGATGCAGAGAGTCAACTCATTAGAAAAGACCCTGATGTTGGGACCCTGGGCTCCCCTGATAGCTCAGTTGGGAATGAATCCAACTCCTGCTTTCTAGAGACTCTGGTTTGATTCCTGGGTGGGGAAGATCCCCTGGAGAAGGGAAAGGCTACTCACTCCAGTATTCTGGCCTGGAGAATTCCATAGTCCATGGGGTGACAAAGAGTCGGACACAACTGAGCGACTTACACTTTGTTTCTGATGTTGGGAAAGACTGAAGGCAGGAGGACAAGGGGACAACAGAGGATGCGATGGTTGGATGGCATCACTGAGTCAATGGACATGAGTTTTCCAAGAGATGGTGAAGGACAGGGAAGCCTGGCGTGTTGTAGTCCATGGGTTCGAAAAGAGTCAGATCTGATTGAGCAACTGAACAGCAACAAAATCACTTTAATGGGGCATTTCTTCCCAGTTTCCTCTGGCCAGTCATCTTGCTTTGCTTGGCCCTGAGTCCATATTTGGTATAACTCAAGGTCCTCCCCTGTGTACAGGTATACCTCTTAGCTGAGATGGATCCTAGTACAGAGGCCTATGAGAAAGTTGATACCGCCTATTATGTGCGAACTGGCACCACCTCCTTTTTAGCCCCCAGTCTTTCTGCATGTGTAATCAGGAAGTTCTCCTTGACCTGAAAAATGAGAAATATGTGGTCTCTTTATCTTTTATCTGGGCAGGGCCCAGCTCCTCCCTGCCTCTGCCATTATCTTGGAGTATCTGCCCATGGGAGAGAGACTCCTGCTCAGCCTGGGGCTTCCATGGAGACAACAGACACTGGTATCTTCCATGTTATTAAATATCCTCATCACTTCATGTTCTAAGGCAAGTTCCTTTAGCTCCAAACTCCATGCTACAGCTGAGACAGGACTGGACAGGGCACAACCTTTGAATGAATGATATAGCCCCAGACATGTATAAACTGATTAGAGTAACTAAGTCCAAGATTGTGATTCACACAGTCTAAGGCTTTGGTGTAGTCAATAAAGTAAAAGTAGATGTTTTTCTGGAACTCCCTTGCTTTTTCAGTGATCCAAAAGATGTTGGTAATTTGATTTCTGGTTCCTCTGCCTTTTCTAAACCCAGCTTGAACATCTGGAAGTTCATGGTTCGCATACTGTTGAAGCCTGACTTGGAGAATTTTGAGCATTACTTTGCTAGCGTGTGAGATGAGTGAAATTGTGCGGTCATTTGAACATTCTTTGACATTGCCTTTCTTTGGGACTGGGATGAAAACTGACCTTTTCCAGTCCTGTGGCCACTGCTGAGTTTTCCAAATTTGCTGACATATTGAATGCAGCACTTTCACAGCATCATCTTTTAGGATTTGAAATAGCTCAACTGAAATTCCATCGCCTCCACTAGCTTTGTTTGTAGTGATGCTTCCTAAGACCTACTTCACTTCTCATTCCAGGATGTCTGGCTCTAGGTGACTGATCATACCATGGTTATCTGGGTCATGAAGATCTTTTTTTGTATAGTTCACCTGTGTATTCTTGCCACCTCTTCTTATTATCTTCTGCTTCTGTTAGGTCCATACCATTTCTATCCTTTGTTGTGCCCATCTTTGCATGAACTGTTCCCTTGGTATCTCTAATTTTCTTGAAGAAATCTCTAGACTTCCCCAATCTATTGTTTTCCTCTATTTCTTTGCACTGATCACTGAGGAAGGCTTTCTTATCTCTCCTTGCTATACTTTGGAACTCTGCATTCAAATGAGTATATTTTTCCTTTTCTCCTTTGCCTTTAGCTTCTCTTCTTTTCTCAGATAATTGTAAGACCTCCTCGGACAACCATTTTGTCTTTTTGCATTTCTTTTTCTTGGGGATGGTCTTGATCACTGCCTCCTGTACAATGTCATGAACCTCCATCCATAGTTCTTCAGGCACTCTGTCTATCACATCTACTCCCTTGAATCTATTTCTCACTTCCACGGTATAATCATAAGGGATTCGATTTAGGTCATACCTGAATGGTCTAGTGGTTTTCCCTACTGTCTTCAATTTAAGTCTGAATTTGGCAATAAGGAGTTCATGGTCTGAGCCACAGTCAGCTCCCAGTCTTGTTTTCACTGACTGTATAGAGCTTCTCCACCTTTGGCTACAAAGAATATAATCAGTGTGATTTTGGTATTGACCACCTGGTGATGTCCATGTGTAGAGTCTTCTCTTGTGTTGTGGGAAGAGGGTGTTTGCTATGACCAGTGCGTTCTCTTAGCAAAACTCTGCCAGCTTTTTTCCTGCTTCATTCTGTACTCCAAGGCCAAATTTGCCTGTTATTCCAGTTATCTCTTGACTTCCTACTTTTGCATTCCAGTCTCCTATAATGAGAAAGACATCTTTTTTGGGTGTTAGTTCTAGAAGGTCTTCTAGGTCTTCATAGAATCATTCAACTTCAGCTTCTTCAGTATTACGGGTTGGGACATAGACTTGGATTACTGTGATATTGAATAGTTTGCCTTGGAATTGAACAGAGATCATTCTGTCATTTTTGAGATTGCATCCAAGTACTACATTTCAGACTCTTGTTGACTATGAGGGCTACTCCATTTTTCCCAAGGGATTCTTGCCCACAGTAGTAGATATCATGGTCATCTGAGTTAAATTCACCCATTCCAGTCCATTTTAGTTCACTGATTCCTAAAATGTTGATATTCACTCTTGCCATCTCCTGTTTGACCACTTCCAATTTACCTTGATTCATGGACCTGACATTCTAGGTTCCTATGCAATATTGTTATTTACAACATTGGACTTTACTTCCATCACTGGTCACATCCACAACTGGGTGTTGTTTTTATTTTGGCTCAATTGCTTCATTCTTTCTGGAGTTATTTCTCTACTGTTCTCCAGTAGCATATTGGATACTTACAGACCTTGGGAGTTTATCTTTCAGTGTCCTATCTTTTTGACTTTTCATACTGTTCATGGGGTTCTCAAGGCAAGAATACTGAAGTGGTTTGCCATTCCCTTCTCCAGTGGACCACGTTTTGTCAGAACTTCCACCATGACCCATCTGCCTTGGGTAACCCTATAGAGCATGGCTCATAGTTTCATTGAGTTATACAAGGCTGTGATCCATGTGATAAGTTCGATTAGTTTTCTGTGGAAAATTCTTAAAGAGATGGGAATAACAGACCACCTTACCTGCCTCGTGAGAAATCTGTATGCATGTCAAGAAGCAACAGTTAGAACTGGACATGGAACAACACACTGGTTCCAAATCAGGAAAGGAGTACATCAAGGCTGTATATTGTCACCCTGCTTGTTTAATTTATATGCAGAGTACATCATGTGAAATGCCAAGCACAAGCTGGAATCAAGATTGCTATGAGAAATATCAGTAACTTCAGATATGCAGATGACACCACCCTTATGGCAGAAAGCAAAGAACTAAAGAGCCTCTTGATGAAAGTGAAAGAGGAGAGTGAACAAGTTGACTTAAAACTCAACATTCAGAAATCTAAGATCATAGCATCCAGTCCCATCACTTCATGGCAGATAGATGGGAAACAATGGAAACAGTAACAGACTATTTGGGGGGGGGGGGGGAGGGGCTCAAAAATCACTGCAGATGATGACTGCAGCCATGAAATTAAAAGATGCTTGCACCTTGGAAGAAAAGTGATGACCAACTTAGACAGCATGTTAAAAAGCAGAGACATTACTTTACCAGCAAAGGTCCTTCTAGTCAAAGCTATGGTTTTTCCAAAGTTATGAGTTTTCCAATATGGTTTTTCCTGGATGTGAGAGTTGGACTATAAAAAAAGCTGAGCATCATAGAAATGATGCTTTTGAACTGTGGTGTTGAAGAAGACTCCTGAGAGTCCCTTGGACTGCAAGGAGATCCAATCAGTCCATCCTAAAGGAAATCAGTCTTGAATATTCATTGGAAGGACTGATGCTGAAGCTGAAACTCCAATATTTTGGCCACCTGATGTGAAGAACTGACTTATTTGAAAAGCCCTTGATGCTGGGAAAGATTGGGAGAAGCAGGGGATGAGAGAGAATGAGATGGTTGAATGGCATC
Source organism: Bos javanicus (assembly GCF_032452875.1). Lineage (NCBI taxonomy): Eukaryota > Metazoa > Chordata > Mammalia > Artiodactyla > Bovidae > Bos > Bos javanicus. The sequence continues at coordinate 42,308,478 of NC_083870.1, forward strand.
ACCAACTCAATGGACATGAGTTTGAGTAAGCTCCAGGAGTTGGTGATGGACAAGGAAGCCTGGTGTGCTGCAGTCCATAGAGTCGCAAAAGTCAGACACAACTGAGCGACTGAATTGAAGTGAACTGAAATGAAGGCCAAGATGTTGAATGAATGGACTTCCACTATATCTTGAGCCTGAGCTCATTGTAACATATCAGCAAGCTGATGATACACCTGCAGGCACCATGACAGTTCCAAGTGAAAGTCACTCCGTTGTGTCCAACTCTGTGACCCCATGAACTATACAAGTTCATGGAATTCTCCACGCAAGAATGCTGGAGTGGGTTGCCATGCCATCATCCAGGGGATCTTCCCCACCCAGCGATGGAACCCAGGTCTCCCACATTGCACTCAGATTCTTTACCAGCTGAGCCACAAGGGAAGCCCAAGAATACTGGAGTGGGTAGCCTATCCCTTCTCCAGTGGATCTTCCTGACCCAGGAATTGAACCAGGGTCTCCTGCATTGTAGGTGGATTCTTAACCGACCCAGCTATCAGGGAATCCCCAGTTCCAAAGCCAAACATAAAAGGTCAGAAAGTGGGTGGTGGCTCAATTCTTGGAAATCTCCACCCTTTCCCCAACATAGTTGCAATAATCCTCCCACTTATTAGCCTGTGAAATTACCCAGCCCTATAACAACTGACAACCCCATACCCTGGGGTGTCTCACCCTCTGAGATGGCCCACACTCTGTCTATGCAGAATGTATCTTCCTAAGCAAACCTTTCACTTTTCTATGGCTGCCTCTTAAATTTTTTCCTTTGCAAATCAACACATACTTGGTGGCAGTCCTGGGGACTCCCTGAGATATAAACATCTCTCTAGCCCCACTCTCTTTCCTTTTTCTATTTCTTTTTTTGACGGCTCTGCCACAATGTGGGCTCTTAGTTCCCCGACTAGGAATCAAACCTGTGCCCCTTGCTTGGCAGCTCAGCTTAACCACTGGTCTGCCAGGGAAGTCCCCCCACTCTCTTTCCTTCAGCACAACCAGTCACACAAAATCACATCCTTGACACCTAGGGAATGTTTTCAGTGCATTAAATTAAAAACACCAGCCCCTCCCTCTCACAAGCATCACCTTGGCCTGAGTATCCTTTACTAGCTCACTGCCAGCACCAGAGTTCTGACCCTTTTGGTGGAATGTCCTCAAAAAGGCAAGGAGAATTTAAAGAATTATCTATGCCTATAATTTCAGGTCTTCTCAAATCTACATCTTCTGACACCCTAGAACCTTTTGGTTAAAAAACCTGAGGTGAGGTGGGGAGAAAGAAACTAAAATGAAGAGTCTTACCTAGTCAGATTGCTCCCAAATATTCCTCTAGCCCATCCACTAGCTGTCCACTCTTGCTGCCAAAGATTCAAGAGAGAAGCCAAATGTACCTCACACATATCTTCCCACCAACTCCAACCTCAGAAAATCTTCAAGGTATCAAAGAGAGTGAGAGATCTACCTCCAGGTGAGAACATGGGAAGGTTGGAGTAATTCATCTCACTTAAAGGAGCTGCCCTTTGGGTATTAATTTAAAAAGTGACTGGTGGTCCAGTGGTTAGGAATCTGCAGGGGACACAGGTTCACTCCCTCATCCAGAAAAATTCCACATATTGAGCAGAAGCTAAGGACACACACCACAACTACTGAGCTGGCATGCTGCAAGAACTGAAACCCGAGCACTCAGGACCTGTGCTCTGCAAGAAGAGAAGCCACTGCAATGAGAAGTCCATGCACCACAATGAGGAGTAGCCCCTGGTCCCCACGACCAGAGAAAGCCTGCACAGCAAGGAAGACCCAGCACAGCCAAAAATATAAATAAAATTTTTAAATGGTTTAAAAAATTGTTTAATAAAATAAAAAGTAACCACACAAGCCAGACATATAGACTTCTTTATCCCACCATTCAATATTGCAAAGTAATTTTAATCCAGCTTCTTCAGCCAGCCCAAATTTCAGATGCATGCCTATCTTAAAATGTATCACTACCCACCTTCACAGTGTTCATTGCATCCCCGAAAGGTCAGCCTAAGTATACCTTTAAAACCCTGCCTTCTGCCACAATCATCATTTCTTGTTCCATCTGGCTCCCAAGATGTATTTCTTGGTCAGCATAGAACTAAGGACACACTGAACCACATAGTGACTCTATTTTTGCTCCTGCCATCCAAGACAGTTGAGAATTAGGTTCGTTTTCTTTGCCTCTAGGCTCTTGTAGATCCCTGGGAACTGGAGTGTGGCTAAGAAGGCAGCGACTTTATCTACCACCTTTAATCAGGGTCGTGCTTAAGCCTTCCCAACAGACGAGAATCAATGTTTAAAAATAATTCTCAAGATGCTGAATGAATAAAAGAGGTCATTTCATTAATTCTATGGTGAGTAATGGACAGTTATGCACATAAATGACATTGCCGCTGGCTGTGCTGCCCATAGGAATCCAGCCTGCATAAAAGTGCTGCCCAGAGAAGCGTAATCCCATCCGGGACACATTATCGGCAGATGAAGATGTAATGGGCCAGAAGTCACAGAGTGTTTCCCAGCTTGATACATGAATCAAATCGACTTTCTGAAGTCCTCTGGGAACATGTGTAAAAACCTGGGAAAAGGAACATCTTTCTCTGAGCAACTGTGATCAACTCTCAGGGTATTTCCCAGAGATTCATAGCCAGTGAGGCCACTCACTGAGCGGATCATACATGTCATGCCACTAGCCCTAAACTGGACACTCATTTCCAGGAAATCTGCTACCCTTGAATCATCATTGCTATAATAAGCATGAAAGAAGAGGGAGTGATGATGTCTCCTGAAAGAAACCTTTTGCCTAGTTCTAGAAAATCATTTGCCAGGCATCAGCCTGAAATAATTTATCCAGTCTTCATGACTCTTTTCGGAAAGAGGTTAATGACTCGTTGCCAGATGCACTGGGGAAAAAAAATGAAACTTCATGAGCATTCCTGTGGCAATTGATAAAACTGAACTGGGGTCCCAGGTCGATTATTTACTGCATGTACATCTAAGGGAAAGTTGTTTAACCTCACAAAGACTTCATTTTCTCACCTGTCAAATAAAGGCAATACCAACTGCCTTAAAAGCGGTGGCGAGGACTAAATGGACATCATCACAGCAGTGGAATTTAAGAGCTGCTCATTGGCCTCAGATCCCTGTGTTCAGAATGGCTTCTCACCAGCTGTGTGACTTTGAACAAGTTACTTACCCTCTCTGGTCCTCAATTTTTTCATAACAATAACACTTATTAATGATGTTTTTATGAGAATAAAATGAGTTAGCACAGGCGAAAAAAAAAAAAGGCTGAGAACAGTGCCTGACATAGTAACCACCCAAGGAGCGTTATTGTTATCATTTTATGTAAAGAACCAAGTGGGTCCACACTGCATCCATCAGACACAGTAAACAGGAGCTCTGTCTGTCCCCTGTTCTCTTGGCAAACTCCAGGGGAAACGTTAGGTAACATTACTCAGTACCTTTTATTTTCCAGTTCCTCTACGTAAATGAGGATTACAGCAAGGGATTGTCCCCTTATCTCCATGGATGCAGACCTTTTTGCCTCATTTCCCATTGGAAATATTTCAGACGTGACTGACCCCAAGTCCAGCAAACATGACCTCTAAAGCCCTCTTGACCAAAAAATACAATCCCTCCAACCCACCTGCACCATGCCAGAAAATACACTCCCTCAACTCACCAATCCATCCAGGTGCTTCAAATACTCATGATTCCATAATCCAGAAAATATTTGCAAAGCACCTGCCACTTACAAAGCAATAGGAAGAACACAAAGAAGGAGCAGTTGTGAACTCTGCTCGAGGACCCGATGATTAGTAGGAGAGAGGAAAAACAAAAGGCACAGGGTGAGAGCCGCCATGAGAGGCCAACAAAGGGGGTCAGAAACGACTTCAGGAAGGAAGTGGCATTGGGACTTCATCTTAATCAATGTGTAGCATCCATGGGAATGGGGTATTCCAAACGGAAGGAAGAATGGGAACAAAGGTTTAGTTGTAAGGAAGCATGAGGGAAAAAAAAAGCAAGACAAACAACAACAACAACAAAACTGACTGCAGTTCCCTGGTTGCCTAATGGTTAGGGTTCAATCCCTGGTCAGGGAACTGAGATTACACAAGCCTCAGAGCATGGCCAAAAAGAAAAAAAAGAAAGCATGAAAGGTACATTGGGAAGGATACAAGGTCGTCCCCTCTGACAGGAGCTTAGGATAAATAAAACATTAGAGTTGGAGATAATAAAACTTTTAAAATGATATTTAGTGTAAAACTGGAAGGGTGTAAGTGTATCTATAAAGTGGGGAGACAGTGAAGATTTTGGAAAGGTAAGTAGCATGACTGCTGCTGCTGCTGCTGCTGCTGCTAAGTCACTTCAGTCGTGTCCGACTCTGTGTGACCCCAGAGACAGCAGCCCACCAGGCTCCCCCGTCCCTGGGATTCTCCAGGCAAGAACACTGGAGTGGGTTGCCATTTCCTCCTCCAGTGCATGAAAGTGAAAAGTGAAAGTGAAGTCGCTCAGTCGTGTCTGATTCTTCTCGACCCCATGGACTGCAGCCCACCAGGCCCCTCCAACCATGGGATTTTCCAGGCAAGAGTACTGGAGTGGGTTGCCATTGCCTTCTCCAGAAGTAGCATGACTAAAGCTATTCTTTTTTTTTTTTTTTTTTTAAGATTGCTTTTTTACTTTTTTTTTTTTTTTTGATGATCATTTTTAAAGCCTTTATTGAATTTGCTGCAATATTTCTTCTGTTGTTTGTGTTCTGATTTTTTAGCCATGACGCATGTGGGATCTTAACTTCCCAACCAGGGATGGAACCAACATCCCCTGCACTGGAAGGTGAAGTCTCAACCACTGAACTGCCAGGGAAGTCCCCTAAAAAGATGGTTCTTGAATACCTAACAACATTGCAGAGGATGAGTCTGAGAGGAGAGAGATGGGCATTAGGAGACTGTTACTTGAGTTCGAGTGAGAAAGCAAGCAACTGGTTAGGGTGTGAGGGAAGAGTGAGTGAGATATGGGATGTAGTTGCCACAGATCTCCAACGATGCTTGGACTGGGAGGTGAAAAGAGAAGGAAATCAAGGATAAGCCTCAGATCTTGAACCTAGCTCCCTGATGGAACACAGAGGTAACATCCTCCACAGAAGCAGGGGAGAAGATCTGGCTTTGATGAGAAATGATGACTTGAGTTTATCCCTCTAAGAATTAGCTCTGCCTTTTCCACATTCTCTTTTGAAACTGCAAAAAGACAGAATTACCTTCTCATGTTCTGTCCTTATTTACAGGATCAGGTGTCTATGAAAATCATAAGGCCCTGGGACCTCTTGAGTAAAGAGGAAAGAGTGACAGAAGTAAAGGCAACCTTCTCTTCCTTCGTCACAAGTTTGTCTCTGGCTCACAAGAGAGAAAAAATAATAGGAGGGTTTTCCCATCAGGCTCCCCCATCCCTGGGATTCTCCGGGCAAGAACATTTGAGTGGGTTGCCATTTCCTTCTCCAAGGCATGAAAGTGAAAAGTGAAAGTGAAGTTCGCTCAGTCGTGTCCGACTCTTCGAAACCCCATGGACTGTTGCCTACCAGGCTCCTCCGCCCATGGGATTTTCCAGGCAAGAGTACTGGAGTGGGGTGCCATTGCCTTCTCCGGATTTTCCACTACTAGAATGTAAATTCAATGGGGCCAGGGAATTTTGCTTTGTGTTGTTTTTCTCAGTGATGTATCTCTAGTACCTAGAGCAGTCCTTGGCAATAGTTGGGAGCTCAATAATGTTTAGACAGTGTATTAAAAAGCAGAGAAATCACTTTACTGACAAAGGTCCGTATAGTCAAAGCTGTGGTTTTTCCAGTAGTCATATACAGATGTGAGAGCTGGACCATAAAAAAGGCTGAGGACCAAAGAATTGAGGCTTTTGAAGTGTGGTGCTGGAAAAGACTCTTAGGAGTCCCTTGGACACCAAGGAGATCAAATCAGTCAGTCCTAAAGGAAATCAATCCAGAATATTCACTGGAAGGACTGATGCCAAAGCTGAAGCTCCAATACTTTGGCCACTTGATGCAAAGAGACAATTCACTGGAAAAGACCCTGATGCTATGAAAGATTGAGGGCAGGAGGAGAAGGGGATGATAGAGGATGAGATGGTTGGATGGCACCATCAACTCAATAGACATGAATTGAGCAATTTCCGGGAGACAGTGAAGGACAGGGAAGCCTGGTGTGCAGCAGTCCTTGGGTTAGCAAAGAGTCAGACATGACTGAGCAACTGAGTAACAACAATGATGTTGAATGAATGAATGATCCCTGTTTCTAGGCTTACGAAGAAATAAAGATTAGGTCTCTATAGCTCACTCAGGCTCTCCCTCCCAACCTCAGTCATCTACTCTGTTCATTCTTTTCATTTTTTTTCATCTTTGTCCAAATACATCTAGAAATAAGTCTCAAATTGCCCTGCTTTATAGTCATACACTCTTGTAAAGCTCTCAGGAACTGATAGTTGAGGGAAAGATAACAAGTGGAAGCTGTCGGATGATCAGGAAGTTGGATATTTAGGATGTTACCAAACACAGCTCCTTGCTGAGGAGGAGGCTAGATATGAAAGTATGCAAGGATCTGACTTATTTTCTTGATTTTATTTTCTATTTTTTGGCTCACTGTATAATTTTCATTTCCCTCTTAGAACATGATTGGGCAGTGATTTGGAGGCTGGAATGCCAACCAGAATATGTTGAGTCTCTTTTGACGCTATGGGAGGATGCCTTAAAACCAGTTTTGGCAAATTTGAGGATTAAAATCCTCTATAGACTCTCAACAAGCATCACTAGGTCGAGGAGTTGGTCTGAGAAAGAGGACATCAAGGTGGAATATGTTTAAGTGACTAAGGATTGGGAATTGGAAGGATGTTATTCAAAGGAGTAGTTTATGAGTCAGAGTGGTCTTGACATCAGAAGCTTTAACCTCAGGTCCACCCATCCGGACTCATTATAGTCAAATTGTATCTTATCTTCCTTTTCTGCTTCCTGAAACTGAATCGTGGTTTCCTCTGTGAGTATTATCAGCTGCCTAAAACTTTATAAGATAAAAGAATGTTTTCTTTTTTGGAAGTTGCTACTCAAGGGCTCAAACTCATTTCCAAACTTACAAGTTTAAACTTGGTAATGTTCAACATGAACCACTCATCCCCCTCTCTTCAAATTGTACTCTGGGGTCATTTATTATGGGCCTATTGCATTCCAGGCACAGTGGGAATATGAGAACAGAAATGAATAAGACTGTCAGTCTTGGGGAGGGGGGGGAAGAGCAAAAACACAATTCCTGTGTAGAGAAAGACACACAACCATCTCTTCCAGAACAGGCCATGGCCAGGGCTGACACAGCCACTGAAAGTTTTTGAGTAGTAAGTTTCATGACACCCAGGCTTAGCTTTTTCAAATGGCTTCCACTTTATTTCTTTCATGACTAACTTCATTCTTTCTAAAGATATGCAGAATAAAAGATAAATGATATGCTCATTTTACAATTAGTGTTGAGTCCATTCTGAGGAATTATATAGTCACTTTTGCTGTTTATATGCTGAGTTGTGTCCAACTCTTTTGAGATCCCATGGACTGTAGCCCACCAGGCTCCTCTGTCCATGGGATTTCCCAGGCAAAATACTGTAGTGGGCTCTCATTCTCTTCTCCAGAAGATCTTTCTGACTCGGGGATCAGATCTGCATCTCCTGCATCGCAGGTGGATTCTTAACTGCTGATCCACCTTCTGGTTAAGTCCCAAAGTGAAAGTGAAAGTGTTAGTCTCTCAGTCGTGTTCGACTCTTTGTGACCTCATCACTGCAACCCACCAGGCTCCTCTGTCCATGGAATTCTCCAGGCAAGAATACTGGAGTGGATCTTCCTGACCAAGGGATCAAACCCAGATCTTCCGCATTGCAGGTGAATTCTCTACAGTCTGAGCCACCAGGGAAAAGGATTCTTACAATTGAAAGCAATTAGAGAAAGTTGGAGCTAAAGGTGGAGAAAGTAATCAGGATAAAGGGGAAGAAGTTACTGGATGAGGAAACCAGGAAGAAAAGATGAAAATGGTCGGGAGGAAGGGAGGCTGGACACATGTAATATCTAGATGAAAGAGACACAGGATGATCTAACCCAGAGGCACAAAAACACCAGGACTCATCAAGATCCTTGTGACACTGCCACATCTGGCTTTTCCCCAGGACAGGTCAGTGCCTCACATAAGGTACTGAGTACAGTATTTGTGGATGAAGGTATTAAGAAACTATCAGGTGTGTTTCTTTATAATCGTTATATTTGTGAATCATACTTGTTCTCTTTGGAAAGCAAAGTTTAAACTCACTATCTCTGTCTACCAATCTGATCACATGGACCACAGCCTTGTCTAACTCAATGACACTATGAGCCATGCCCTGTAGGGCCACCCAAGATGGACGGGTCATGGTGGAGAGTTCTGACAAAACGTGGTCCACTGGAGAAGGGAATGGCAAACCACTTCAGTATTCTTGCCTTGAGAACCCCATGAACAGTATGAAAAGGCAAAATGATAGGACACTGAGAGAGCAACTCCCAAGGTCAGTAGGTGCCCAATATGCTACTGGAGATGAGTGGAGAAATAATTCCAGAAAGAATGAAGAGACAGATCCAAAGCAAAAACAACACCCAGTTGTGGATGTGACCAGTGATGGAAGTAAAATCTGATGCTGAAAAGAGCAATATTACATAGGAATCTGGGATTTTAGGTCCATGAATCAAGGTAAATTGGAGATTTACTCAAAAAAAGAGTCTGAAATGCAGTACTTGGATGCAATCTCAAAAATGACAGAATGATCTCTGTTTAATTCCAAGGCAAACCATGCAATATCACAGTAATCCAAGTCTATGCCCCAATCAGTAATACTGAAGAAGCTGAAACTGAATGGTTCTATGAAGACCTAGAAGATCTTCTAGAACTAACATCCAAAAAAGATGTCCTTCTCATTATAGGAGACTGGAATGCAAAAGTAGAAGTCAAGAGATACCTGGAGTAACAGGCAAATTTAGCCTTGGAGTACAAATGAAGCAGGTCAAAGGCTAACAGAGTTTTGCTAGGAGAACGCACTGGTCATAGCAAACACCCTCTTCCCACAACACAAGAGAAGACTCTACACATGGACATCACCAGGTGGTCAATACCAAAATCACACTGATTATATTCTTTGCAGCCAAAGGTGGAGAAGCTCTATACAGTCAGTGAAAACAAGACTGGGAGCTGACTGTGGCTCAGATCATGAACTCCTTATTGCCAAATTCAGACTTAAATTGAAGACAGTAGGGAAAACCACTAGACCATTCAGGTATGACCTAAATCGAATCCCTTATGATTATACCATGGAAGTGAGAAATAGATTCAAGGGATTAGATCTGATAGAGTGCCTGAAGAACTATGGATGGAGGTTCATGATATTGTACAGGAGACAGAGATCAAGACCATCCCCAAGAAAAAGAAATACAAAAAGGCAAAATGGTTGTCTGAGGATGTCTTACAATTATCTGAGAAAAGAAGAGAAGCTAAAAGCAAAGAAGAAAAGAAAAAATATACCCATTTCAATGCAGAGTTCCAAAGAATAGCATGGAGAGATAAGAAAGCCTTCCTCAATGATCAGTGCAAAGAAATAGAGGAAAACAATAGAATGGGAAAGTCTATAAATCTCTTAAAGAAAATTAGAGATACCAAGGGAACATTTTATGCAAAGATGGGCTCAATAAAGGACAGAAATGGTATGGACCTAACAGCGGCAGAAGATATAAAGAAGAGGTGACAAGAACTATACAGAAGAACTACACAAAAAAGATCTTCATGACCCAGATAACCACAATGGTGTGATCACTCACCTAGAGCCAGACATCCTTGAATGTGAAGTCAAATGGGCCTTAGGAAGCATCACTATGACCAAAGCTAGTGGAGGTGATGGAATTCCAGTTGTGCTATTTCAAATCCTGAAAGATGATGCTGTGAAAGTGCTGCACTCAATATGCCAGCAAATTTGGAAAACTCAGCAGTGGCCACAGGACTGGAAAAGGTCAGTTTTCATCCCAGTCCCAAAGAAAGGCAATGCCAAAGGATGCTCAAACTATTGCACAATTGCATTCATCTCACATGCAAGCAAAGTAATGCTCAAAATTCTCCAAGCCAGGCTTCAACCGTATGTGAACCATGAAGTTCCAGATGTTCAAGCTGGATTTAGAAAAGGCAGAGGAAGCAGAGATCAAATTGCCAACATCCATTGGATCATCAAAAAAACAAGACAGTTCCAAAAAATTATCTACTTCTGCTTTATTGACTACTCCAAAGCCTTTGACTGTGTGCATCACAATAAACTATGGAAAATTCTTCTAGAGATGTGAATACCACCTGACCTGCCTCCTGAGAAATCTGAGTGCAGGTCAAGAAGCAACAGTTAGAACTGGACATGGAACAACAGACTGGTTCCAAGTCAGGAAAGAAGTATGTCAAGGCTGTATATTGTCACCCTGGTTGTTTAACTTATATGCAGAGTACATTATGAGAAATGCCAGGCTTGATGAAGCATAAGTTGGAATCAATATTGCCGGGAGAAATATCAGTAACCTCAGATATGCAGATGATACCATCCTTATGGCAGAAAGCAAAGAAGAACTAAAGAGCCTCTTGATGAAAGTGAAGAAGTTGGCTTAAAACTCAACATTCAGAAAACTAAGATTATGACATCCAGTCCCATTACTTTATGGCAAATAGATAGGAAAACAATGGAAACAGTGACAGACTTTATTTTGGCAGGCTCCAAAATCACTGTAGATGATGACTGCAGCCATGAAATTAAAAGATGCTTGCTCCTTGGAAGAAGAGTTATGACCATCCTGGATAGCATATTAAAAACCAGAGACATTACTTTGTCAACAAAGGTCTGTCTAGTAAAAGCTATGATTTTTCCAGTAGTCATGTATGGATGTGAGAGTTGGACTATAAAGAAAGCTGAGCACCGAAGAATTGATGCTTTTGAACTGTGGTGTTGGAGAAGACTCTTGAGAGGTCCTTGGACTTCAAGGAGATCCAACCAGTCCATCCTAAAGGAAATCAACCCTGAATATTTATTGGGAGGACTGATGCTGAAACTGAAACCCCAATACTTTGGCCACCTGATGGGAAGAGCTGACTCATTTGAAAAGCCCCTAATGATGGGAAATATTGAGGGCAGGAACACATGGGGACGACAGAGGATGAGATGGTTGGATGGCATCACTGATTCAATGGAGGTGAATTTGAGTAAGCTCCAGGAGTTGGTAACGGACAGGGCAGCCTGCCATGCTGCAGTTCACGGGTCACAAATAGTTAGACATGATTGATCAACTGAACTGAACTCATCTCTGTTTAATTTCCCAGGTCATCTTCACATTTGCTAGGTTACTGTTTCATAATGTATCACTTAGGCATTTACCTGTTGCAAATAACCTACATTTTAGGTTACTTGTAGTGTTTGAATTTAACACTGTAAATATACAAAGGAAGGCAAGAAAGCATCATAGAATTACATAGCAATGGAGTTCCCCTTGAGGAGTCCAAAAGGAAACCAATGAAGGTTCCTTACTGTTTTGCAACTCGAAGCCAGTCCTGGTCACCTGCTCATGCATGTTTGCCTCAGAAGCAGGCAGTTCTGCTTCCCCCTCTGGTCGACTCTTTGGGACTAAGCTTCTCTCTCCTCCTCTGCTTCTTTCCCTCTGCTGCTCCTGTGCCACCTCTCCCTTCCTGCTACCTTGCGTCAGACTTCCACACGGAGACAACATGAAGGGACTGGCATCACTAGTGATCGCCGTTCCCCCTGGATAGAGTTCTTGCACCTGTGAATCTCATGGGCTAATCCACAGTATCTCAATGGACAGGGTGCCCATCCCCTCTCCATTCTGTCCTTGAGGCAACGTATGTGAGGGGAGCTCCCTGAAGCTGCTGAAGGGCTCAGAATGTGGCAAGCACTTAGAATTTCATGGAATTGCATTCATTTCAATTTATATAGACAAACAAGTATCACAGAACTATCCAGAATTACAAGAACATTGGAAACATCATTTATCCAAATCTGATCTCCTGAAATTCCAACTGCTCACCGCCCACTATCCCCAGCAGACCTGCCCTCCCCACAGACCTCTTTATCTCAGCTGAAGACCTCTCCATCCTTCCAATCACTAAAAGTTGAATTCATCCTAGATTCCTCTCTTTCTCTCATGCCCCACATCTGATCTGACTAGAAATCCTTGTGACTCCCCTTTTAAAATACATCCAGAAACTTAGAACTTCTCACATCTCCATCATTATCACCATAGTCCAAATCACCATCACCTCCAGCCTGGATTTATTGCTGATGCTCCTAACTGGTCCCCACCTTGCTCCCCACCTATACTCACTTCCTCACCCAACTATTCTCAACACCACAGCCAGAGTGGTCCCTCTAAACATTGGTCAGATCATGTCACATGACTGTTCAGGACTCTCCAGTAGGTCTCGTGTCTCTTAGAAAAAAGCCAAAGTTCTTACAACAGCCTGTAGGGCTGACATGATTTGCCCTCTTCACCTCCTGTTCTTCACCCCTCTCACTCTTGCTCACCCAGTGGCAACCACACTGACCTCTTTGATGTTTCTAGAATACATTAAACATGCTCCTACCTCTAGCCCTTGCACTGGCTTTTCTCTCATTCCAGAGCACTCTTTTCCCAGATAAGCACAGAGATAATACTAACAAACCACCTCACTTAAAATCCCCCCAGCATTCCCAACCCTGCCACACACACCTGCCCTATTGTTGTTTGGTCGCTAAGTCGTGTCCAACTCTTTTGTGACCCCATGGACTGTAGCCCACCAGGTTCCTCTGTCCATGGGATACTCCAGGCAAGAATACTGGAGTGGGTTGCCATTTCCTTCTCCAGGGGATCTGCCCAACCCAGGGATCAAGCCCTAGTCTCCTGCATTGGCAGGCAAGTTCCTTACCACTGAGCCACGAGGGAAGCCCACATACCTGCCCTACATGATGCTCTGTAATGTATCATATAATTTACTTATTTGTTATGGTTTTGGTGTGGGGGTTTTAGTTTTATTTTTCTTTTTGAGCTCTCTCCCTCAAATCCTGGTAGAATGAATGAAAGGTCCATGAAGTAATCGAGACCAATCTTTGCAATAAATATCTCAATAGTTCTTTCAATAAACATTTGTTGGTGAATTCCTGACTTACAGGACAACTGACACAATATTCTGAGCTTATTTAGAAGAGATCAAGTGTTGTGAGAATTCAACTGTGGTTTGGGGTTTGGTGCAATGGGTTGAAAAAAATTATGATTTGCAAAGTACATTTTCTTTCTTTCCTATTATCTGTCTTTTGATCACCAATCTGTACTGATGGCGATTTATACATAGATAATGATGTGCTACTTCCCATAAATAAGTTCATGTCAGTGAGTTAATCCACTAGTTTATAAAGAGATCAGTATGGTTCAGGGAGGATGAAAAGTTATGATTCTCATCTTCAAGGAACTGACATGTAGCATCCATGAATTAGTCCACTATATTCCGGTGCAAGAAATTGTTGCACGCTTTTTTTGTTGTTGTTGTTGTTGCTAAACCAGACTAAATCAGCTCCACTCCCTCAGGCTGAGATCGTCTTCTGTAGGCCCCCAGGTCGACACTGCCTGCCACATGTCTCCATCGGTAGTCCCACTAACTCCTGGAATGCTGACACAAGTCCATGACATTCCCAGAACTTCCCAGCACCAACCACTCTTCCTAACTTTGGAGTACACTCATCTTCCATGTCACATGGTCAGCTCTTTCTTAAAACAGTGTCAGGACTGCCCTGGTGGTCCACTGGCTAAGACTCCATGCCCCCAATGCAGGAAGTCTGCTCAGGGAACTGAATCCCATGTGCCATCACTAAGAGTTCACACGCTGCAACTAAAGATGGCACATGCCACAGTGAAGATCAAAGATCCTGTATGTTATCACTAGGCCCTGGTGCAGCCAAGTAAATAAATAAGTTTGAAAAGAGAGGGAGAGATTAAAAAAGTAAACAGTGTCAACCTCTAGTCCCTCCCTCTCAATGATTCTGAACTATAAAGATTTGCTATAAATCTTTATATCAGCATAACAAATTGGGGTGGGGGGGTAAGGATCTCCATGGAACACAAGGAATCAGAGCTTAATTCATCTTTTTGCCTGATGTAATAACTCTGATAAGATAAAACCATCTCAGAATGATTACAACAAAAGGAATTGTAAAATAAATCTTCTAAATTGAATGTATAAAATTTCAAACAATAGATAATAAGGAATTGATCTAAATGCGTTTGAATTTATCAGAGGAGTGTTCCTGGAAGAAGTGGATTTTCAATTAGTCCTGGAATAGGTAAAGAAGAGATTGAAGTTTTCCAATAAAGAAAGGACAATATTCTCTGGTGTACAAGAGAGGAAAAAGGAAGACAGCACCAAGATAGGAAATGGTGAGTCATATATCAGGGAGGAGAGTTGGAGGGTTCTGATGTAGGTACCATAGTCATTGGAGGGGGGGGTGTGGGGGAGGGGCAACTCTCCGCCATGGCGGAACTGCAAGTCTACAGTGTGGCAGACTCGGCTGGTAGTCCAAACACAGCAAGCATGACTCAGGACTGATTTAGATTCTCGGAAGAAAAACAGGGGAATGAAAATATGTTCATGAGAGACAACCCACAAAAAGAGAAAAGACCAAACACCACAAAGAAAACTCCCAAGGGTGGCATGGGGCACTCCATTCCAACCAAAGCATAAAATTTCAACTGTATTGCATTTCCCAGAGCTCCCTCTGTCGCCAGGCTCATCAAATCCAATTCCTCCTTTTGGTGGTCAAAAAATTGAAACCACAGAGACTCAATAATGTAAAGAAACTTGAGGTCATCTGTCTGTATTTTCCGAGATGGTGCTACACTTTGTACCATTTCTCTGTCTCGGGCAGTCAAACTCCTTAAAAAGACAAACAGTGGTAATATTACAGAAGACGCGTCAAGAAAAAGGAAGGGTTTTTAACAACCAAAAGGAATGCTATGCTCTTCAAAGTAGTTTCTAAGTAGTTTCACTATTACTTTTAAGTAGTAGTATGTACTTGGTTCCAGCTGCTAGCACGCAGGAACACACCTTTTTATTATTTCTAAAATTTATTCAATCTTTATCCTTCAAAGTATGTGATTATGCAAAATTGCCCAGAGTTCTTTGGTTCAAGTTCTGGTGTCTAAGGTATGTGATTAGACAGGGTACAATACCATCTTTATTAAAGTTAATAGATGGACTTTCTTATGTGGTTCCTTAAGGAACTGTGTTCGGAGAAGGCAATGGCAACCTACTCCAGTACTTTTGCCTGGAGAATCCCATGGACGGAGGAGCCTGGAAGGCTATAGTCCATGTAGTCGCTAAGAGTCGGACACAACTGAGCGACTTCACTTTCTCTTTTCACTTTCGTGCATTGGAGAAGGAAATGGCAACCCACTCCAGTGTTCTTGCCTGGAGAATAACAGGGACGGAGGAGCCTGGTGGGCTGCCGTTTATGGGGTCGCACAGAGTCGGACACGACTGATGCGACTTAGCAGCAGCAGTAGCAGCAAGGAACTGTGTTATGGAGAGCTCTTGTTTCTTACTCTCTTGGGCACTAAAGGGGAAATGGATGGTTTCCGTGGTCCCTGAAGTCAGGAAACTTACACATTAAGGCGGTACTTACACAGGTTGGCATGAAAAAGTGAAATATCTGAAGTGTGAGAAGAGGCTGAGTCCTTAGTTTGGTTGGAGGAAGAGGGAAAGCAGCATTTATCTGGTAGTTGGGGGGTAACTAGAATCAATATGCAAATAAAGGAATGGGAGGAATATTCCAAATGGAGTAAGAATAACAAAATCACAGCAAAATGAAAGTGCAGGGTGAGTTCAAGAAACAAATAGTCCTGTGGTTGGGGCAACAGGCACTTGGGAGATGGTGGTGGAAGATGAAACCGGACGATGGGGGAACATAAACATCAGACTCAGGATTGCACCAGATCCAGGAGAGCACTTCCTGGCATATTCTGAACAACCCGGCTTTGTTAGAATAAATAAGTCGCTTCCCCAGCTGAGTATTTTGAAGGACAACGCTCTGGAATGCTCAAAGTCCAGGACTGCAAAAACACACATCAGTCTCCATAACTTGATGACCATATCTGTTACTGACTATCTCTGTAGAGAAAAAGTAGGCACCAATAAGGTAAGAAATCAGGCTTCAGGGCACCAAATGAGTCATCAGTAGACCAACAACAGGAGAATCAATTCTGCTGGGCAGTCTCTCATGAGAGGCTACAGACTATAAAGATAAACTCTTCCAGGAAGCCCTCTTGAGCAAAATCTATTTCTGTCTCAGGGGAATTTGAGAGGTCTCTCAGAGGTTCAGGAGTTAGTGGGGGAAGAGGTAGCAGGGATTCAGATTCATGGACTGAGCTTGGAAAGAGCTCAGCCTTGTGAAGAGCTGAGGTGGAAAGAAACAAAGAAGCCAGGTGGACTCTCCAGCATTAACATAGGATGGAAGTGATGGGGATTTGAGAGGAAGACCCCAGCAGGCCTAGCCTGTGGGTGCCCAAGATGAACACAGAAATTGAGCAGGGGCCTGCGGGGGCCTTTCTGTCCCCCATTTCTCATAGGCAAGACTCCAGCTTCCATGACCTTCCCTGAGTTCCAAAAGGCAGATTCAAGGGAGGAGCAGTCAAGAAATCACCTGACACAAGATTAAACGGAACAGAGAAGCTCATCAAGATTAGGAGAGTGACACCCGAGATACGGGAGTGCAAGCCCTGCTCCCACTCTAATCTTGTCAGGAACCCCACCTTTGACACACGGTTATAAAAACCCTCACCAAATTCTCTGGAGTTGAGACACATGGTTTTTCAAGGCAGAAGCCTAGTGTGTCTCCCTTTGCCTGGCGAAGTAACAGAGCTGTTCTTTTCTACTTCACCCAAAACTCTGTCTCTGGGATTTGATTTGGCATCGATGTACGGAGAGGCTGAGCTTTTGATAACACCATCAGGCCTTAAGATAGAACAGCCATGTTCATGCTCAGTCACTTCAATTTGTGTCCGACTCTTTGCAACCCTCTGGACTGTAGCCCGCCAGGCTCCACTGTCCATAGCATTTTCCAGGCAAGAATACTGGAGTGGGTTGCCATTTCCTTCTGCAGGGGATCTTCCCCCCGCACCCCCCCCCCCCCGCCCCATGCATCAAACCTATGTCTCCTGCAGAACCTGCATTGCAGGCAAATTCTTTACCACTGAGCCACTGAGGAAGCCCAGAACAGTCATAGCCCCACAATTAATTCTGAACACAATCAGCTAGAAGTCCAGGGCTACCAAAATAATTCCCTGTCCTGGTCAGAGCTGGCCCTAGAAGAGTGGCTCTCAAGTTTGAGATACACCGTGGTGACCTGGAGGGCTTGTCAAAGCACATATTGCTGATATTGTCAAAATGTATCAGGAGGGAAAGGGGCACAACTTTTGAAAGAATGACATAGCCCAAGGACGCAACATAAACCAATTAGAATCAAACCAAGATGGCTGTCAAGACTAGACCTCGATCCTCAATCAGCAAGTGAAATGACACCCAGAGGTGTCATGACAGTTCCCAGGCACTGTCAAAAGACCAGCGTGCGCGGTGGTCTAAATCCTGGAAACTTCCACCCCTTCCCCAAAATAGTTAGATAATCCTCCCACTCATTAGCATATGAAATTACCCAGCCTATAAAAACTAACACGCCATTTTTCTCAGCCACACTCACCCTCTGCAATGGCCCACACTCTGTCTGTGGAGTGTGCTTCTCTCCAAATCTAAATAAATCCACTTCTTACCTATCACTTTGTCTCTCACTGAATTCTTTCTGCAATGAGACATCAAGAACCTGAGCTTCGTTAGGTCCTGAAACCAGGTACCATAGGTTTTGGCTGGGTTTGAGTCCCAGCACATGGATTCAAGTCCCAATCTGAGGTAAACAGTTTCAAAAACACCTCAGTTTCTGATTCAGTAGGTCTGAGATGGGCTGAAGAGTTTAACTTTCTAAGGATTTCCCAGGTAGTGCCAACGCTGTTAGGAACCACTGACCTAGAACTTGATAGGTCAGAGTGTCACAGGGAAGAGCCAATTTTGACTCCAAGCTGGATGTGTTTCTTTAATTTTATAGTTTGTTTTTCATTGTTTTTGTTACAATAATCATACATAAAAAGCAGAGACATCACTTTGCCAACAAAAGTCAGTATAGTCAAGCTATGGTTTTTCCAGTAGTGATGATTTAGTCACTAATTCATGTCTGACTCTTGCAACCCCCATGGACTATAGCCCACCAGGCTCCTCTGTCCATGAGATGCTCCAGGCAAGAATACTGGAGTGAGTTGCCATTTCCTTCTCCTGGGGATCTTCCCGACCCAGGAATCAAACCCGGGCCTCCTGCATTGCAGGCAGATTCTTGCCCAACTGAGCTACAAGGGAAGCCCCTGGTTTCCCCAGTAGTCATGTATACAGATGTGATAATTGAACTGTAAAGAAGGTTGAGCATCCAAGAATTGCTATCAAATTGTGGTGCTGGAGAAGACTCTTGAGAGTCCCTTGGACTGCAAGGAGATCAAACCAGTCAATATTAAAGGAAACCAACCCTGAATATTCACTGGAAGGGCTGAGGCTGAGGCTAAAGCTCCAATACTTTGGCCACCTGATGGGAAGAGCCAACTCATTAAAAAAAGACCCTGATGCTGGGAAAGATTGAGGGCAGGAAGAGAAGGAGGCAATAGAGGATGAAATGTTTGGATGGCATCATTGCACTCAGCGGACAGGGGTTTGATTAAACTTTGGGAGACAGTGAAGGACAGGGAAACCTAGCATGCTACAGTCCATGGGGTCACAAAGAGTCAGACAAGGCTGACTTCGAGACTGAACAACAAAATTCAACCTGCCTCAGGGAACCCTGCCCCTCTGCCTGAAGAAAGTAACATATCTCCTCCCTGAAGCAGGGCTTCCTTTGCAGCTCAGCTGGTAAAGAACCAGCCTGCCAATGCAGGTAGACCTGGGTTTGATTCCTGGGTTGGGAAGATCCTCTGGAGGAGGGCATGGCCACCCACTCTAGCATTCTTGCCTGGAGAATTCCATGGATAGAGAAGCCTGGCAGGCTATAGTCCATGGGATCACAAAGAGTTGGACACGATACAGCAACTCAACATAGCATAGCAGCTCCCTGAGGTCAGCCATTCCAGGAGATATTTGCAAAGTAATGGTCTTTACTTGTTCAACTCCTCCCCCTCTCTGTCCTATAAAAGAACCTGGCATCTAGACCCCTGAGAAGACAGATTATTTTGAGACTTTAGTCTGCTGGCTTCTCAGTCAACAGTGGTCTTCTCAGTCAGCTGGCGTTCTGAATAGTTACATTCCCTGCCTTAACACCTTGTCTCTCGGGTTAATTGGCTGGTCAAGGGACAAGCTGACTGAGCTTGGACTCAGTAACAAGAGCACTCAGGTAAAGTCTTCTGTAGCCGAATCTATGCAAGTGATTTTATATGGCCAGGAGACTGATAAGTATCAAAAAACAGCAGTCAGGACAGTGACAATGCTATAGAAAGAGGAGAGGATAAAGTGTCTCCTACTTTATGGGAACTTGAGTGGAATTTGTATCCTACTTTTGTGTGAAAATTGTATAAATCTTAATTACATTGAATTGGTGATTTTCAGGTCTACTATATCCTACTTTTCTATATATTCATTCTATTAATTTTTAAGAGTTAGATACTGACATTCCAACTAAAAATCTTAATTTATTTGAAAAAATCATTATAATATACAGTGGAACTATATGTAACATTGCCCTGTATTTTCCAAGACTCCTGTAAATGTGTTATCATAATTTATAATTTAAAAAAAAGAAAGAAAAAGGACATCAGGAAAAAAACTAATAAAATCTATAAAATATGGAGTGTACTTAATTAAAAAAAAAAAAAAAGAGGAGAGGAAGGGAAGGAATTCAAGAAGGAATCTGGCCGTTTGCCCAGAGCAACCACCTGTTGGAGGAGGAAGGAACTGAATCACTGGCCTTCACAGATAATCCACAGCTCTGCTGTCACCTGGCTGCCTCTAGAATCACCTCCGGCAGAGGTCCCCAGTTTCCGGGATCTGATGCCTGATGGCCTGAGGTAGAGCTGATGTAATGGCAATAGAAATAAAGTGCACAGTAAATGGAAAGCACTTGCTGCTGCTAAGCACTTCAGTCGTGTCCGACTCTGTGCGACCCCATAGACGGCAGCCCACCAGGCTCCCCCATCCCTGGGATTCTCCAGGCAAGAACACTGGAGTGGGGTGCCATTGCCTTCTCCGAAAGCACTTGAATTATCCCCAAACCTCCCAATACCTCACCAGTCTGTGGAAAAATTGTCTTCCACTAAACCGGTCTCTGGTGCCAAGAAGGTTAGGGACTTGTATCCTAGCTTTTCAAATATACCAGACCATAAGCCCCACATACTGCAGATTAAATCAGAATCCCTGCAGGTGGACCCTGACTGTGGGCACGAAGCAAGCTCCCAGGTGATTCTCACATGCAATAAGAACTGAGAGCCATTCTCTAAGGAGAATCTGATTCTATGTGAAGGAAGAAGAGACTTTATCATAGTGGATCTATAGAATGAGGAGTTCATCTCCAGTTAACCTTAGCAAGATTTCCGCACTGACTGGTCCTCCCTTGGCTCTGTCCTTCTCAATCCTTCAGATTGTTTTTACTGCTGGTGATGTTCCCAGAGTCTGAGTAGCATCTTTGCTCTGCTCCCCCCATGCCTTGCTAACTGTGAATCACCGCTGTGGTCACAGCAGTCAAACATCCTTAGAACTGAAAACACCGAACCAGGCACTTTCCTGGAGGTCTCTTTCCTCTTGTCTCTCAGAGGCCTGACACCAAGAGAAAGTTCAAGAGATTTCTTGGTTTCTGCACAGCTACAAGTCTATGAATCATTCATTTTGTAGCAAATAAAAAATATAGGTTTAAGCACCATGAAATTCCCTAGTGAAAAAGAAGATTTATGGATAAGCTAGTTAAATATTTTATGGATAGATAGTCTCAGTCTCAGGAAATATAAGTGAAATTTTGCATGAAAGTCCAACATATAAAATAGATAAGCAGCACCAAGGAACGGTGTGAAAGCTGTATTGCTATTTGTGTTAGTGAAAGAAAGGGAGTGAAGAACTTTCCTGGAGATCCAGTGGTTAAGACTCCACCATTCCAATTCAGGAGTCATGGTTCCATCCCTGGTCTAAGATTCCTGAACTAAGATCCTGCATGCTGTGCAGTGCAGCCTGAATAAAAAGAAAAAAAATTAATAAAAATGAAAAAGAAAGAAAGGAGGTGAGACAACAAGGGCAGGGGTGCGTCATCTTTAGAAAGATAAGAAACAGTGACCTTGGTTTCCCACAACGTGGGGAATAGGGACAGAGCAGTAAGGAGACTTTTGCCTGCATATTCTTTTGTACCTCTTGGATTTTGAATAATGTCCTTGGATCACCTATTTTTAACATTTTTTTTAATAGTGGAGCTGTTCTAGTTGGAACAGGCAGGATCTCACCTTGCCCCCTCTTCTACTCACTCTAACCACCCCCTCCCCAGATGAAGATCCTTCAGGACTTTCAAACCCCTGAAACTCCTCCAAGCATGGCCCCCACCCCAACCCCCACCATGGGATTCGGTTAAGAGAACTGCTGAACCTTTTCAAGCCCAGTGGCTCAAAGCCATGCAACTAACAAATATACATAAATCTCTTGATTCTGTCTTCAGTGTTTTTTTTTCATGAGTCCTCAAATATAATCCCTTCAACAGAGAAGATCATGGATTTGTTAAACTTCTACAGCTATGCCTAAGAGATACCATTCATACATGTGCACATCAGTGGCAGAGAAAACTTACTGACCGGACACCAAATAAAAAATCACAAGCCTCATTATCACAGTATTGATTATATGGCAATAACAACCCTCACCATGAGTGAAAGCTTACACTATTAAAGGATTATGAGCTTATCTGGGTATTTTTTAGCATGAGTCACAGGACAAACATTTGGAAGAGGAAAGCACCATATATAGAAAGCAAACCTGTTGCTTTTTGTCGGTGCTGGCACAGCCCCAGCTGGCCACTAGGTGGCAGAAGTGTCCTAGCAACAGTAAAACCGCAAGCCTAGCACTTAGTGAAACCCTGAGCATCCCACAATTGACCCACCTGGCTACACACAGCTTTGAGGAACAGACAGAATTATTAGTACAAATAATTCCCCTATCTCTTGATGAGTTATGTCCTCTATCACAGTAGCCAGGAACGCTTTCTCTTGCATCAGAAAGCAGGCTCGAATCAGCTGCCCTTGGGCGGAATCTGGTCAGCAGAGATGTGTTTGCCTAGAGCAGTGTTTGCTTTTGTTATTTTATTTTAATCCGAAGTGCCTTTAGGTGGAGCAGGCCTTCCCAGAACACTCACCATTCTCTGTCTTATTCGGGGCTTATCCATGCATTTGCAACGTCTCTGAAGGCAGGAGATTAGGATCCCTGCTTGCTCCTGCTCAAATGCTTAGCCCTGTCCGAACCTTTGCGACCCCCTGGACTGTAGCCCACCAGGCTCCTCTGTTCAAGGGATTCTCTAGGCAAGAATACTGGAGTGGGCTGCCATGTCCTTCTCCAGTGGATCTTCCCGACCCAGGGATCAAACCTGGGTCTCCTACGTCTCCTGCCTTGGCGGGTGGATTCTTTACTGCTGAGCCACTGGGGAAGTCTTTGGGCTTTCCCACCTCCAGCTATTTTTTCTCAAGTCATTCCTCCACAACAACTCCTCCCTCCACGGCATGTGGGTTGTTTCGCAATCCTCATTCTCGAGGGCCCAAATTCAATGTCACCTCTTCCTTCCTCAATCATAGCAGACTGAAATGTATTTCCCCCTCTGACCTCCCAAGACTCACACACTCTATACTACTTAGTTCGTGCTTATTTTCTGCTCCATTAGTTTTCATGTCTCAGCTATTTGTAAATTCTCTGAGGGAAGCAAAGAGGTCTGTTACTTAGTGAGTATGTGTGGGTGTGGGTGTGTAATGGTACCCTGTACAATGCCCTACTCAGCTTTTGATTTCTTCCAACTCAAAAATTATGCCTCCTTAATGAGGACTAATCAGAGAAGGCAATGGCAACCCACTCCAGTACTCTTGCCTGGAAAATCCCATGGGCGGAGGAGCCTGGTAGGCTGCAGCGGAGGAGCCTGGTAGGCTGCAGTCCATTGGATCACTAAGAGTCGGACACGACTGGGCAACTCCACTTTCACTTTTCACTTTCATGCTTCTCTCACTCACTGGAGAAGGAAATGGCAACCCACTCCAGTGTTCTTGCCTGGAGAACCCCAGGGATGGGGGAGCCTGTTGGGCTGCCATCTATGGGGTCACACAGAGTCAGACACGACTGAAGCAACTTAGCAATGAGGACTAATAGGAGATAGGGTGATTTAGAAAAAAGCCTTTTTGAGAATATCATGAAAGAAATTTTTTTATTGTCTTCTTTTTATTTATTTTTGGCTGAGCTGGGTCTTCGTTGTGTTTTTTTTTTTTCTTTTTTTTGCAAAAGCTTTCTCTAGTTATGGTGAATGGGGGCTACTCTTCATTGCAGCGCACAAGGTTCTTATTGCAGTGGCTTCTCTTGTCATGGAGCACAGGTTCTAGACTTGGGCTCCGTAGTTGTGGTATGTGGTCTTGGCTGCTCCATGACATGTGGAATCTTCCCGGACCAGGGATCTAACTGGTGTCCCCTGCATTGGCAGGCAGATTCTTGTCTACCATGCCACAAGGGAAGTCCAGAAATATATGAAAAATTAAAGCTGAGCTAAAACTTCATTGTCTCCTCCAGGTACTAAGGGGATATATCACAGGATTCTTCATAACCTCAAGACTCAGACAACCTGGATACACATCTTTGCCTCAGCCTGAACAAGCTGGGTAACCCAGAGTGAGTTACTTCACCTGCTAATAATAATGATAGCACCTGCTTCAGAATATTTGTTTTTATTAATATTTTACTTAAAGACACTTGCTCCTTGGAAGAAAATCTATGATAACCCTAGACAGCATATTAAAAAGCAGAGACTTTACTTTGCTGACAAAGGTCCATCTAGTCAAAGCTATGGTTTTTCCAGTAGCCATGTATGGATGTAAGAATTGGACCATAAAGAAAGTTGAGCTGGTGCTTTTGAACTCTGGTGTTGGAGAAGATTCTCAAGAGTCCCTTGGACTGCAAGGACATCCAACCAGTCAATCCTAAAGAAAATCAGTCCTGAATATTCATTGGAAGGACTGATGCTGAAGCTGAAGCTTCAATACTTTGTCCACCTGATGCAAAGAACTGACTCATTGGAAAAGACTCTGATGCTGGGAAAGATTGAAGACAAGGAGAAGGGGACAACAGAGGATGAGATGGTTGAATGGCATCACCGACTCAATGGACATGAGTTTGAGCAAACTCCAGAAGTTGGTGATAGACAGGGAAGCCTGGAGTGCTATAGTCCATGGGGTTGCAAAGAGTTAGACACAACTGAGCAACTGAACTGAACTTGAAATGACTTTAAAAAATGGCAAAAATTGTAGAAAGATTCTCTATACCCAGCTTCCTGGTGGTAGCTAACTACATCTTACAAAAATGTGGTTCAGTTATCAAAACTAGGGATCTGACATTGGTATTATACAATAGCATTAGCTAAAGCTACAACTTCATTTGTATTTCACCAGTTTCCCCACTATTTTCGATTTTCTGGCCCAGGATCCAATCTAGAATTTCACATTGCAACTAGGTACCATGTCTTCTTCATCACCTCCAATCCAAGATGCTTCTGGAAAGTCCAGGCCAGTTATTCACAATATGTGTCTCACGTTTTCTCATAAGTAAATGGAAAGGATGCACTTTCAGGCAAGGATATGATATTGTGTCCTCAGTACATCATATGTGGGAATATATGGTGTTGTTCTATTATTACTGGGGAGGTTAACTTCCATTATGTGAATAAAGTAGTGTGGGGGGGATGTCTCCACTGTAAAGTTACTATTTTTCCCTTTTTTAATTAAAAAAAACCCAATATCTCATTTCTGACCATACTTTCACCCACTAATTATGTGCCTGTCAACAGCTCTAACCTGCAATGATTATTACTGTGGTGTTTGCTCAACAGCTATCTTCTGTTTTCCGTATTCCTTCTACATGTATTAACTGAAATTCTACTGTAAGGAAGAACTGCTCCTCCTTCTTCGCTTTTGTCTCCCTCTTTTTACTATGTATTTATTTGGCTGCCAGGTCTTAGTTGCAGCACAAAGTAAGTAAAGTCACTCAGTCATGTCCAGCTCTTTTCGATCCCATGGACTGTAGTCTACCAGGCTTCTCTGTCCATGGGATTTTCCAGGCAAAAGTACTGGAGTGGGTTGCCATTTCCTTCTCCAGGGGATCTTCCTGACCCAGGGATCGAACCCAGGTCTCCTGCATTGCAGGCAGATGCTTTACCCTCTGAGCCACCAGGTTGCAGCACAAGGCATCTTTTAATTGTGGCATGTAGGATCTAGATCCCTGAGCAGGGATCAAACCTGCGTCCCCTGCATTGGGAGTGTGGAATTTTGACCATTGGACCACCATATAAGTCCCCCTTACTTATTTCTTTGGAGGGCTTTCATGAGGATAAAATGAAATAGAACATTTACAACGGTGCCTGGCACATGGTGAAGGCTCAGTGTGAGCCATTTCTCATGTATTGATGAGACAATATGAAAGTTTTCTGATTAATATAGATATTTTCTGGTTTGGAAAATAAGTACTTCTAAAACGTTTAAGGATGTTTCAAAATAGCATGCCATAATAGTTTGCTAGGATACCATAATAAAATACCATAGCCTGGGTAACTTAAACAACAGAAGTTAATCTTCTCAGTTCTGGAAGCTAGAAGTCCAAGACCAAGGTGACAACTGATTCAGTTTCTTCTGGGGCATCTCTCTTTGGTTTGCAGATGGTCTTCCCTCCATGTGCTGACCTCTGGTGTCTCTTCCTGTGTCCAAATTTCCTCTTAGAAGAACACTAATGAGATTGGATTAGGACCAACCCTAAGAGCCTCATCTTAACTTAATCATACCTTGAAAGACCCTATCTGCAAATACAGTCTCAGTCTGAGGTGCTGAAGTTAGTTTCAGTATAAAGTTTGTGGAGAAACACAATTCATCACATAATATCTACCAACAGGAGACACGGGTTCAATCCCTGGGTCAGAAAGATCCCTTGGAGGAGGGCATGGCTACCCCCTCCAGTAATCTTGCTGGGATAATCCCATGGACAGAGGAGCCTGACAGGCGGTCACAAAGAGTCGGACACAATTGATCAACTGAGCTCGAGCACAGGGAAAGCTCAAGATAACTGGGGAGATAAGTTAGATTGCGGTTGTGGAGTCATTGTGTATTTAAGAGACATTTTAGCAGGAATTCCAAACTCCTGCCTTGAAAAAACTATCATGAAAAAATCATCGTACATGTGAGAGTGCTTTCAGAGTTGAAGAGCACTGCACAGATATAAAACAATAGGGTGAAAATCATTGCAACTCTTTGCAACCATTTCTGCATTCATATACAAGTTGTTTAAGCATTCCCTTATGAGGTCATCAGCACCATTCATTGGACTGTTGTTTTGTGGCTGTCAGAGAGCCCTGGAAGGCGATCTTCAACCCAGCTGCTGCTGCTGCTGCTGCTGCTGCTGCTAAGTCACTTCAGTCGTGTCAGACTCTGTGCAACCCCATAGACAGCAGCCCACCAGGCTCCCCTGTCCCTGGGATTCTCCAGGCAAGAATACTGGAGTGAGTTGCCATTTCCTACTCCATCAACCCAGCTGCTCTCTGCCTTATCACACATTTTCATTGACTGGACCCACAATCAATCTGTTTTGCTGGATTTTTGTCTTCCTGAGGTTTGGGGCTTCAAGCAACTCTCTTTAGTCAATGCCAGCTATCTTGACAGTGGCCCAGGGCATCTCCCTCCCTGAGAGAGGAAGCCTGCCGGTGAGCTGGTCAGCAGAGCCCCGATTTCTGCCTCTACCAGCTGCGTAGCCTTGGGCAAGGCCCCTCGTGCCCCACTTTGTCTCAATTCCTAGGCTGAAAGAAGAGGATAACAATCATCACAAGCAGGCAATGAGGATGAATAAGTCAATCTTCATGGAGCATGCAGATAACATAAAATGGGCATACTCCTATTCATGTCTTTCTAGAACCAGCATCAGACTAAAACACCTGCTAGGCAGTTAATCCTTTTATATCATGTCTTCTTATAGGAGGCAATTTGCAGATCGTCATAAATCTTAGCCTTCTGGAAGTGGGAACAAGACAGACATTTCACTCTCTGAGTCAGTAAACAGAGGGGAATGATTTCTTCCCACTGAAGGTTTTGCTTATCAGAAACTAACAGAGACCAGGGAGAAGATGTGGCCCTCACCCACCCTGCCTGCCCTTGGGTGAAGGAGAGGAGCCAGGCCTCTTCAACTCTTGAATCCTTGCCGTCCACAGCCACCACGGTCCGGGGGCATAGAACTAGGGTCTGGGTACAGTGACTGCTTCCTCTACAAGCCTGCCAAACCCGTCACCATTCCCCTGGCTGCCAGGAGCCATTCCTTGCTTTAAAGGCTTTCAGAGTTATAAATACTTCTGATGACTAAAGAAAAGAAGTCCTCCTGAGTTGTGCGGCCACTTTCAGAGCACCCAGGGGACTTTCTCTGTAGGAATTGTCTTTGTTAAACATGTCACATTACCTCTTTGCGAAATATAACCCCTCTTCCTGTGAGGTATCCACAGTGAGCACCTAGTTTTGTTGGAAGCCCTGTCTCCATTCCATTTCCTTATTTTCCGTGCCCAACTCTCAGACTCTCAGGCAATTATCACCTCTTGTGCTGCTACAGCCTTCTAGGACATCTCCCTAATCCATCCTGCATTCTCAGTATCTCCTGCCATCCCTACCCTCTCCACCTATTCAAATCCAAAAGTTGAAACAATAATCTATCCAATCCCGCCCCTGTTCCCACATGGTCTTTCAAGTTCCTTGTGGCTATTGTCAAGGAGAAAATGTGTTCCTGTGTGACAAGGAAAAGAGGGGAAGGGACGACAACAGAGGTAGACAGAGCAACACAGACAAAAGGGTGAGGTGAGCAAATGGCCCGTCTGGGGAGCTTCAGTGCATATGCTCAGTCACTCAGTGGTGTCCAACTCTTTTCAATGCTATGGACTGTAGCCCTCCAGGCTCCTCTGTCCATGGGATTTCCCAGGCACGAATACTGGAAGAGGTTCCCATGCCCTTCTCCAGGGGATCTTCTGGACCCAGGGATTGAACCCACGTCCCCTGCACGGGCAGGCAGATGTTTACCACTGAGCCAGGGGAACTGCAGACCAGCCAGTAAAGCTGGAGCCCAGTGAGCAAGGGAGGAAGAGAGAGGAAGCTGGCCAGAGTACTCCAGCTTCCCAGGTCACAAAGAGCTCTTGGACTGGAATTTGGAGAGGAGTTTGGACTTTATCAGCAGATGGTGGGAGCTACTGAAGGGTTTTAAGTAGGCTAGTGTCACAAACAGATTTGGAAATGGCAGGAGACCATCCGGGACTGTTGCAATAATCCAAAGTTGACAGCGGTGAGGGAGAAGGAGACGTGATGTTAGCTGCAGCAGCATTACTCAAAGTGTTGTCTTTGGACCAGGGCCAACTTCTGGATCAATGTCTGTCTTCCCACTGTTTTTACTGATCCACTGTTTTTACTGATCCGCTTTGAGATAAGGAACTTGTGCCAGAAAGTAAACCCTAGGCACTTCTCAGTTCATCAAGAAAGTCTTGCTTTAGGAAAAATGTTGAAAGCGGCAATTGAAATAAACAGTGTGCTTAGTGATGTAGCTGATTTACATTCTGGCCCAAGTACTTTATCTTTGTGGACCCATAACAAACAGTTTGCAGACCCAGGATGTGACCAACACTAACTCGAGGTACTTTCCAAACCAATGGTGATTTGGGTCAGAGTGAGAAGCTCACAGTCATGCTGGGTTAGGAAAGGGAGAGAGACAAGATGATGCTTCTAAAAAAGACCGGTAATGCAAAGTGAGAA
Organism: Bos javanicus; assembly: GCF_032452875.1. Lineage (NCBI taxonomy): Eukaryota > Metazoa > Chordata > Mammalia > Artiodactyla > Bovidae > Bos > Bos javanicus. The sequence goes on from NC_083870.1 coordinate 42,337,696, forward strand.
GGGATGAAGGAGTGGCACGTGAATTAAATCTCTGAGGGCTCAAGTTAAGATGCCAGATCCTTCTAGTGGAATTGACCATGGCTTTAAGTAAAGCAGAACTGAGTTCAAATGCCAATGTCCAGATATACAGTGCAAACTTGTTAGCGGACCTCTCTGAACCTCACTTCCTTGTGAGGAAAATGGACAGAATAACACCTGCTGCACAGGGACTCAGTGCCCACGACGAAGCACAAGGCAGGTGCTTGCTAATCAATCCCAAGATCTGGTACAGAACAAGCACTTATTGAAAATGTGTTGAATATCATTAAAAAAAAATCAGCTCTGGTGCTTGCCTGGTTCTCCAGTGGCTGACTCTGTGCTTCCAATGCAGGGGACCCAAGTTCAATTCCTGGTCAAGGAACTAGATCCCACATGCCACAGCTAAAAGTGTGTATGCCGAAATTAAGTCTGACTGCCAAAACTAGAAACACCCTTGTGCCTCAACGAGGACCCAGGGCAGCAAAAATTAATTAATTAATTAAATACTTATCTTAATGACCTATGTTTATTTAAAAAAATAAAATAAAAAATAAGATCAAAGGTGATGAGAAGACTATATAAAAAGAGAGTGATATGAATAAGGACAAAGTTGGGAGTATGTAGGTTAGCTAGTCTGGAATATCAAACTCTGAAAAGATAGTAAAATCATGAAGAACTCTGTCCCCAGCAGAATAGTAAAGTCCATATTCCTTCTAACTCCAGCCTCAGTCCCACACTCTATGACCCCAGCCTCTGAGTCATCCTCACTATCCTGGGTCCATCCCCAGCCTTGGATCTTCATCTGATAATACAGCTGCCTTTGGTGCCCCTTTGGTCCTGTTCATGTTGTAGGTACTCACCCAATACCCCCAGGTCCCTCTACTAGGCCACCTGGGCAACTCTGGCCAGTTTCCTCCCATGGGGAGATCCTCAAACTCCTTGCCGCATAGCTGTTGCCTGAAACCTACTTTCGGACAGATGCCCTGGAGAACAACCAGAACCCATTGCCAATTTGGGGGGCCTCTTTACAATTTGCCTACGGGACTCTGATGTAGTATTGCCATAGCCCTTGGGCACCAAACTCTGTGGTCAGATGGAAACGTATCCCAGTACCTGATGAGTCTGGGGTCCCCCCTGCCCTCAGAACTTGCCTCACCCCTAGTGTGACAATCCAGTTCTAGATCCAAGTCCTTTGCTACAAGTACCTGGGATGAAAAAAAGCATGCTTGTACTAGTCTCTTATGATCTTTTGCTTTTGTGTGATGTCAATTGCAACTTCTCCTTTTTCATTTCTATTTTTATTCGTTTGAATACATGAATTTTTTTGTTGTTGATTAGTTTGGCTAAAGGCTTATCAATTTTGCTTATCTTTTCAAAGAACTTGTTTTTAGTTTCACTGATCTTTTCTATTGCTTTCTCCATCTCTATTTCATTAATTTCTGCTTTATGGCTTCTTCCCTTCTACTAACTTCAGGTTTTTGTTCTCTCTTTAGTTGTCTTAGGTGAGGGTTAAGTAGAGATTTTTCTTGTTTTCTTGAGGTAAAGCAGTTATATGACAGTTAACAATTTACAAAGATCTTTTGCATTATCTCATTTGACCCTCACACCAAAGTCATGATGTAAAAAACAATCAACATCCCTATTTTATAGATAAGTGCAAGTGACTTAGTCAGGGTGACCAACTGTCCCAGCGTACCCAGGATTCAGAGGTTTCCTGGCATGCAGGACTTCCAGCACTGAAACCAGGACATGCACGCCAGCTCAGTCATGTCTGACTCTGCAACCCTATGAACTGTAGCTGGCCAAGCTCCTCCATCCATGGGACTCTCCAGGCAAGAAAACTGGAGTGGGTTACCATTTCCTTCTCCAGGGGAATCTTCCCAACCCGGGGGTTGAACCCATGTCTCCTGTGTCTCCTGCATAGGCAGGCAGATTTTTTACCACTGCACCAACTGGGAAGCCCAAAACAGAACAGTCCTGGGAAAACTGGATGGTTAGTCAGCCTAGGTCACATGGCTATAAGAGACTGAGCTGTTAATAGGATTTGAAACCAAGGCACCTAACCTAGTACCGTAATGTGCTTAGTTGCTCTGTTGTGTCTGACTCTTTGCGATGCCATGGACTATAGCCCGCCAGGCTCCTCTATCCATGGGGATTCTCTAGGCAAGAATACTGGAGTGGGTTGCCGTGCCCTCCTCCAAGGGATCTTCCCAACCCAGAGATCAAACCCAGGGGTCCCGCACTGCAGCAGACTCTACCGTCTAAGCCACCAGGGAAGCCCTAGTACTGTAATGCCACTGCTGCTGCTAAGTCGCTTCAGTCGTGCCCAACTCTGTGTGACCCCATAGACGGCAGCCCACCAGGCTCTTCTGTCCATGGGATTCTCTAGGCAAGAATACTAGAGTGGGTTGCCATTTCCTTCTCTTTAGTATTGTAATAATTGCTCTCAATAAATATTTGGTGAATGAATGACACCTACCTGGTGTGCTCATCTACTGCATCTTATTTGCCTTCTTTCCCCATGAAATGGCAGGGGAAAGGGCAGGGGAAACACTGTTTTGCATGAGAAAAGCATCCTTGCATTAACTCCCATGTAGGAATAAACGCCAAGAGCAATAATGTCAAAAAAGGGATTAATCAAGCAGAGTCTGTGATTATCTTAATAAGAACTTGAAATCAAAAGTGATTATGAATGGGTCACTAACCCAACCAATATACATACTCTGCCCCAGAATAATCAAAGCTGATGAATATATGAATATTCAGTACATGTAAATTTGAAATCCTAGAATCAGATAACAACACAAGGTTGTAAGAGATACGAAGTGGTCAATGTATTCCTTTAAAGTCAGTGGCACCCCACTCCAGTACTTTTACCTGGAAAATCCCATGGACGGAGGAGCCTGGTGGGCTGCAGTCCATGGGGTCAATAGAGTTGGACATGACTGAGTGACTTCCCTTTCACTTTTCACTTTCATGCATTGGAGAAGGAAATGGCAACCCACTCCAATGTTCTTGCTTGGAGAATCCCAGGGACGGGGAAGCCTGGAGGGCTGCCGTCTATGGGGTCGCACAGAGTCGGACACGACTGACGCAACTTAGCAGCAGCAGCCTTATGGAAATGATCTTAGAAAAGATGACAATCTGTGCTCCTTTTAATGATCTCCAATGAGAGTCCAACAACTTCTTCACGTAATGCTTTTAACACCTACCCATGACAGAGGGATGGGAGAAAAGGAGATTTGTAGAATGCCATCACCTAGCTCACTATGGAGAATCTGTCCCTTTTTCTTCACCCACCAAGTAACTCTTCATCCCTCAATAACACAGAGAAGAAGAGAACACCCAGGAGAGTCTGTGGTCCCATACTGTTTCTGGTGGTGACACTTATTTGAAAAGGGGCAAGGGTTTTTTTTTTTTTTTTTTTTTAACAACATCGGCATTAAAAGTATCAAACTGTGGCCCCTCCAGGGCCAAGGCTAACTTGGGACTTTGTGCAAATCACAAAAACTCAGCTACTCCAAGGGGTCCTTTAGAAAAGATGTCCCATTCTCAAAGCTGTCACAGGCACCCCTCTGTGGCACACAACTTGACCTCTTGACCAGCTGAAAGAGGGCTGAATGTCAGCCCCACCTTCTTATCCTCTACCAGACTCTCGGGCAGAGCACAATCTCCAGTCACTGCCACCCTGCTCCCCAACTCCCTGCCCAAGCCTCTGCCAGCTCAAGCTCTCCTCTGTCACCCTGAATGCAATTATCCTCCAAGACTATGTCTAACCTTTTGTCTGACATATTTCCTTTCTTAGCTTATATCACTTTCTGGGATAATTAATTCTCAAGACTCAACCCCACTGTGGCTTCCCTGGTGGCTCAGATGGTAAAGAATCTGTCTGCAATGCAGGAGACTTTGGTTCAGTCCCTGGGTTGGGAGGATCCCCTGGAGAAGGGAATGGCTACCCACTCCAGTATTCTTGCCTGGAGAATCCCATGGACAGAGGAGCCTGGCAAGCTATAGCCCATGGAGTTGCAAAGAGTCGGACACGACTGAGTGACTCTGAGCACACTTTGAGCACCTGCTGCACTTTGGGGACACCAGGAGGCTGACAGGGTAGCTGGTCCAGAGGATCCCATTTTCCCAATTTTTTTCTTTAGACTTCCCAGGGGGCACTGGTGATAAAGAACCTGCTTGCCAATGCAGGAGATGTAAGGGACACAGGTTTGATCCCTGAGTGGGACGATCCCCTGGAGAAGGAAACGGCAACGCACTCCAGTATTCTTCTCTGGGAAATCCCATGGACAGAGAAGCCTGGCGGGCTACAGTCCATCGGGTGGCAAAGAGTCAGACATGACTGAATTGACTTAGCACAATCTCTGTATGCATCAAGAAACTTCTGAATATCCATCATTCATTCAACAAGCAATTTACAAGATGCCTATAGATGGTAAGTGCATCAGTCACTGTAATGGAGGTTGAAGTTAATAATGAAACAGTTATAAGAGGCAGAAGTACTTGAGGTCATTAGGGGAACAGGGAATTTTAAAAAGTCATTCCTGGAAGAGAGAACAGCATCACATACTGAAGAAAACAAATGCTCAGATAACTACAAGTTAGTTCAGGAGGGGTGGAGATAGGAAGTTATTTAGGAGTTGGCAAACATGAGCCTGGATAATTCGGTACTTTTCCAGGAAGTTTTCTCCATCTTATCCCTAGAGAAGCAATAGCTTCAGTTCTCTCACTTTGAATAAACATAAAGCAACCAAGGCTTCCTGCTCTTTCTCTTTTATTTTCCAATTTCCAATGCTTTCCACTGATGGAGATATTTTAACCCCTCATGGCATGTTCTTTTTCACCTGTTTTCTGTACTTCCCCTACCTATGAATCCACATCAGTGTTTGCTGCCGATAACCACTGGGAAGGGTGGAGTAGTCAGGGTTTCCTGTTGGCCCAGGAAGAAGAGAAAACAAGAGGTAATTGCTCTGCACTATGATTAAGCCACTCTGAGTTTCCTTAGAAGTCTGGTTAACCTATCTCAGCAAAACATCAAATATCTATCTCTGCTAAGCACAGCCTCTTCACTGAGGGAACAGAATCCTTTACATTCCCAAAGATGCTTTCCAGTGGCAGAAATGGAGCCACACAAGGGACTGGCCACCTTCAGCCAATATGAAGAACAGCACAGAGACAGGGAAGGGACTGGGGGAAGGCTGATGAGACATGCCAGGGAGGAGGCGGGGAAGAGGTTCTATGGGAAATATCACTGGCTTTGAGCATGATTGTGGGCCTAATGCCATGTGCCTGGCCCACCCGTGGGCTCAGCTAGAAGGCATCCCCACAGGCTTTCCCTCACTGCCGACCTGAGCTGGTTAAAACAGGGATGGGATCTGACCCTTTGCCTCTCGATTCTCTTCTATTCACAGCTATTTATAAGGCCTCCTCAGCATTTTGCCTTTTGCATTTCTTTTCCTTGGGGATGGTCTTGATCCCTGTCTCCTGTACAATGTCACAAATCTCCATCCACAGTTCTCCAGGCACTTTGTCTATCAGATCTAATCCCTTGAATCTATTTCTCACTTCCACTGTATAATCATAAGGGATTTGATTTAGGTCATACCTGAATGGTCTAGTGGTTTTCCCTACTTTATTCAATTTAAGTCTGAACTTGGCAATAAGGAGTTCATGGTCTTTGCCACAGTCTTGTTTTTGCTGACTGTATAGAGCTTCTCCATCTTTGGCTGCAAAGAATATAATCAATCAATCTGATTTCAGTATTGACCATCTAATGATGTCCATTTGTAGAGTATTCTTTTGTGTTGTGGGAAGAGGGTGTTTGCTATGACCGGTGCATTCTCTTGGCAGAATTCTATTAGTCTTTTCCCTGCTTCATTCTGTACTCCAAGGCCAAATTTTTCTGTTACTCCAGGTGTATTTTGACTTCCTACTTTTGCATTCTAGTCCCCTATAATGAAAAGGACATCTTTTCTGGGTGTTAGTTCTAGAAGGTCTTGTAGGTCTTCACAGAACCATTCAACTTCAGCTTCTTCAGTATTACTGGTTGGGGCATTGACTTGGATTACTATAATATTGAATGGTTTGCCTTGGAATTGAACAGAGATCATTCTGTTGTTTTTGAGGTTGCATCCAAGTACTGTATTTCAGAGTCTTTTGTCGACTATGAGGGCTACTCCATTTCTTCTAAGGGATTCTTGCTCACAGTAGTAGATATAATGGTCATCTGAGTTAAATTCACCCATTCCAGTCCATTTTAGTTCACTGATTCCTAAAATGTTGATGTTCACTCTTGCCATCTCCTGTTTGACCACTTCCAATTCACCTTGATTCATGGACCTAACATCCCAGGTTCCTATGCAACATTGGGCTTTACTTCTATCACCAGTCACATCCACAACTGGGTGTTGTTTTGCTTCATTCTTTCTGGAGTTATTCCTCCTCTGATCTCCAGTAGCATATTGAGCACCTACCAACCTTGGGATTTCATCTTTCAGTGTCTTATCTTTTTGCCTTTTCATACTGTTCATGGGGTTCTCAAGGCAAGAATACTGAAGCGGTTTGCCATTCCCTTCTCCAGTGGACCACGTTTTGTCAGAACTCTCCATCATGACCCATCTGTCTTGGGTGGCCATACACGGCATGGCTCATACTTTCATTGAGTTAGACAAGGCTGTGATCCATGTGATCAGATTGATTAGTTTCCTGTGATTGTGGTTTTCAGTCTGTCTGTCCTCTGATGGAGAAGGGTAAGAGGCTTATGGAAGCTTCCTGATGGGAAAGACTGACTGAGGGGGAAATTGGGTCCTGTTCTGATGGGCGGGGCCATGTCAGTAAATCTTTAATCCAATTTTCTGTTGATGGATGGGGCTGTGTTCCCTCCCTGTTATTTCAGTTCAGTTCAGTTCATTTGTGTCTGACTCTTTGCCTTGGACTGCAGCATGACAGGCCTCCCTGTCCATCACCAACTCCCAGAGTTTACTCAAACTCATGTCCATTGAGTTAGTGATGCCATCCAATTATCTCATCCTCTGTCATCCCCTTCTCCTCCTGCCTTCAATCTTTCCCAGCATCAGGGTCTTTTCAAATGAGTCAGCTCTTCTCATTAGGGGGCCAAAGTATTGGAGTTTCATCTTCAACATCAGTCCTTCCAATGAACACTCAGGACTGATCTCCTTTAGGATGGACTGGTTGGATCTCCTTGCAGTTCAAGGGACTCTCAAGAATCTTCTCCAACACCACAGTTCAAAAGTATCAATTCTTTGGCACTCAGCTTTCTTCACAGCCCAACTCTCACATCCATACATGACTGACTACTGAAAAAACCATAGCCTTGACTAGATGGACCTTTGTTGGCAAAGTAATGTCTTTGCTTTTTAATATACTGTTTCAGCTGGTCATAACTTTCCTTCCAAGGAGTAAGTGTCTTTTAATTTCAGGGCTGCAGTCACCATCTGCAGTGATTTTGGAGCCCCAAAAAATAAAAAATCAATTCTTCAGCCCTGTTATTTGCCTGGGGCCAAACTATGGTGGAGGTCATGAAGATAATGGCAACCTTCTTCAAAAGGTCCCATGCATGCACTGCTACACTCAGTGCCCCCAACCCTGCAGCAGGCCACCGCCAACCGATGCCTCCTCCAGAAACTCCTGGGCACTCAGGGGCAAGTCTGGGTCAGTCTCTTGTGGGGTCACTGCTCTTTTCTCCTGCATCCTGGTGTGCAAAAGTTTCTGTTTGTGCTCACCAAGCATTTGTTTCCAAGTCCTGTGTAAGTTCTGGTGGCTCTATGGTGGGGTTGACAGCGACCTCCCCCAAGGAGACTTATGCTATACCCAGGTCTGATGCACTCAGAGCCCATGCCCCTGTGGCAGTCCAGTGCTGACCCGTACCTCCAGAGGAGACAGTGTAGAGTCTACACTCCTTTAATCTCAGGTGGTCAGTCTCCTAATCTTTATGAGCATCTCTGGTTCCTTTAATCTTGCCTCAGGTGTTTTCTTGGCTGCTCCTCCCTTTATTAGCAACTGTTCCTGTCTGTCCTTTAGATCTCATGGAAGGTCATGGAGGCTGGAGTCTTGCCCATAAGGAATGGGGGACAAAAAAGATCCCAGTGCCTGGGAGCCCCACAGGGCCCCACTCAGTTTCTACATCCCAGCAGGTTCATTATTGTGGTTCTATAATAAATCTTGAAATCAGATAATGTATTTGTTCTCTCTTTGTGTCAAGTTTCTCTTGGTTACTCAATATGCATTGAGTTTTCAAGACAAAAAAAAAATCTTTTCAGATTTTGACTGGAATTGCATTATATCCATTAATCAAACTGTATTTTGAAGTAGTTTGTCTTATTTCTGCTTTAATTTGACAGAACTCATACTTGAAACTAGCTGAGCCACTTCTATTTTTATGCCATGTGTATTACTTGATGTATCTCTAACACCTTTTTCCATTGGGAAGATTTTTCTTCTCCACTATCTTTCAAGGGCAACTCCGGTTGTAGCTATAATGCAACTGCTGTTTATTTTTAGCTTGCACACGTGACCAAGACTAACTGTTGACAAAGGAAGCTCAGACTTTTTCATCCTCCCTCAGCTGATGGAAGATCCCTAATAAGGTTATACATGTGAGCTGAAGCAGCAACACCTGTGAACTCTACAGAGTGACAATGCTGTGTGCTCATGCCCTCTGGTCACACTCTGGCTTGATCACAGATGAACCATTTTGACAGACTGCTGCTGGTCTGGCCCCAATTTATATTTCGTGAGCCCCATGACTGACATTTCCAATGTAGTTAGGTGTCAACCATTTGGCCCAATGACAAGGTTGCTGGCACCATAACCTTGACCTATTGAAGTGCTCTTTCCTGCTCTGGGCCCTATTCAAAGCTAGGGGTATTCCTAGGTGTATAACATACTGCCCCCAGAACCCAAAGATACCTACTGTGCCCCCAGAACCTAAAGAAGGCACTATATCTCCTCCTTTGTGGTAGAAGGTACAAGACGTGTCTTTTACTTTGGAGGGGATAGTCCAGCACACTCCAGACCACTGGAGCCATGAAAATGTCACTGAAGTGTCAGGTCCTTAAAACTGTTTTTTTAAGTATTTTAAATTGTAGACTTTGAAGTTATTGGGATTATATACACACACACACACACACACGTATATTCATTTATATATACATACACCTATGTACAGGAGAAGGCAATGGCACCCCACTCCAGTACTCTTGCCTGGAAAATCCCATGGACAGAGGAGCCTAGTAGACTGCAGTCCATGGGGTCGCTAAGAGTCGGGCATGACTGAGCAACTTCACTTTCACTTTTCACTTTCATGCACTGGAGAAGGAAATGGCAACCCACTCCAATGTTCTTGCCTGGAGAATCCCAGGGACGGGGGAGCCTGGTGGGCTGCTGTCTATGGGGTCACACAGAGTCGGACACAACTGAAGTGACTTAGCAGCAGCAACACCTATGTACACATACATATATATATATACACACATACACCATATATATACATTTATCCATTTTTGGCTGTGCTGGGTCTTCATTGCTGTGTGTGGACTTTTCCCTAGTTGCAGTGAGGAGGGTTCCTCTTTGTTGTGGTGGAAGCCTTCTCATCGTAGTGGCTTCTCTTGTTTTAGAGCACAGGCTCTAGGCACTAGACTGCAGTGGTTGCAACACATGGGATCAGTAGTGGTGGCGCATGGCACTGCGGCATGTAAGATCCTCCAGGCCAGGAGTCGAACCCACTTCCCCTAGATTGGCCGGAGGGTTTCTCATCACTGTACTGCCTGGGAAGTCCCTTGAATCTTCATAGTGCTTCTTTATCTTCCGTGTGTCTTATGAAGTCTTCTAGAATACTCTTTGGTCTTCCCTAGTGGCTCAGAAGGTAAAGAATCTGCCTGCAGTTTGGGAGACTTGGGTTCAATCCCTGGGTTGGGAAGATCCCCTGGGGAGGGCCTGGTAATGCACTCTAGAATTCTTGCCTGGAGAAGCCTGGTGAGCTACAGTCCGTGGGGTTGCAAAGAGTCAGATACAACTGAGGGACTAAGCACAGCACAGCAGTGCACTCTTCAATCAGCATGATGTAATTGACAGAATGAAGCCTTATCATTTTCAGTGGGATCTCCCAGTGTTCCAAGCATCTTCAGACTACAGAACTATAGAAAGGAGAGAGTCAGCATAGTCCTGGATGAAAGCTGCAATTGAATATTGTGTCACATAAGTAAAAACTGTTTTGGATCCTCTTTCTAACTGGAATTTTAAAAAGCATATTTCCTAAATCGATTTCCATATATCATTTACCTAAGGCCTTATTGACTTATTTTGTCTTCTTTATCTAGCAATAAAACCTCATCCAGCCTAGTAGCTGCATTCAGGGTACACTTGTATGAGCTTGTGGTTTTCCGCAATCATTCCCAGAAACATCCAGCTTTTGCAGGAACTAGCCTGGTGATTTAAATGAAGATGTGATAGTGAGTAGTAACTATCTCCCCTGCATCCTTTAGGTCTTTACTGGTAGCATGAATCTCTGCCCTCCTCCCACTCCCAAGATGCGATTTTCCTTTGTTTGCTATTTTTGTTGGTGAGGTCTGGGGCGATTTCAGAGGTTTCCACTTGGCTTTCTTTACTGTGATATTTCTTTCTTCACAGGCCAATGACTCAATATGCCTCTAATTGCTGGTGTGTCAATCTACTTGGGGATTTGAGAAATGAATAATGGGTGGGTCTGGGGACCTAGTGGATCCCCTTTGGCTGGAATTTAGCCAGGAAATTGTTTTTCCCCAGCTCTTATAAATCTCTACTCTAATGGTGAGGCCACCAGGATAACACTCCCTGGGTCTCTGGGTATCATCACAGACTCTGTTCCCTGCAATGTTGAGAAACTGCATTTCCCTAAGGAGCTCCTGAATTAAGCTGATCCTTCAGTGCTATCCCAAGCTGGGGTAAGGGGGTCAAGCCAGTTTGTCCCCATGTTGATTAGTGACTGGATACAAGCTGCCCTGAAGGGAACTTATACAAGTACATGCAATCCTCTGTTCTTGAAGGAACATTTGGGTGGTACATCACAGTGTCTACCAGAGAAATGCTCTTGGAAACCATGTTGGTAATGGAGTAGGGGAAGTATGACTGGGCAGAAGGAGAAGCTGAACTGGGATAAGTTGTAACAGAGAGCTCTGCCAATTCTACAGGGAGCTCTGCAACTGGCATGGCCCTTCAGAGTTGGCCTGAACTGATGGCCTTTGTGCCCTTGCTTCAACCATCATTGGAGGCAGGCGTCCTGGGGAAAAGGGTATAATTTTGGGCTGAGGACAATACTCAAGGAGGGAATGAACTTCAAGCTGCCAGCAGCTCAGCTAGGGAAATGAGTGCCTTAGTCCTGAAGGGAATATCTGGGTGGTGAACCACAGTCTCCGTAATAGAAGTCATCAGCATGTAGATGATAATTTAGACCATGGATGGGCTCACTGGGGAGAAAAAGCAGAGAGTAAAATAAAAAGGAGTCAAGACCTAGCCCTAAGTCAAACTATTAAAAGCTAGCTAGAGAGCTGGTGAAAGAGATGGAGAAGGAGCAGCCAGTATGGTAGAAGAAAACCCAGCAGGTAGGGGTGGAAGGTGCAAAATAGGTGAAGGGGATTAAGAGGCACAAGCCTCAAGTTAGAAAATAAGTAAGCCACATGGATGTACATAGCATAAGGATATGGTAAATAATATTGTAATAATTTTGTATAAGTGGATACTTGACTTATGGCGATCATTTCATAATGTACGCAAATGTCAAATCACTATTTGGTACACTTGAGACTAACATAATATTGAACACCAACTATACTTCCATTTAAATAAATAAATAAATGACACAAAGAAAAAAAGAGGAAAAGAAAAAGTGTTACTAAAATTAAGACGAACGGAATAGTTCGCCATGTGAAGTGATGCTGAGAGGCTGAACATATAAGACACAAGATGCCCATTGCCTTGTCAGCGTGGAGATCATTGTTAACTATGACCAAATCTCTTCTAGTGGCCAGTGGAGACAAAGGCCAGATTAGAGTGTCTGAAGGATAAAATGAAGCTCAAGCAGGAGAGACAGAATATTAACAAAACGTTTTTGAGTTTTTCTGGCAAAGGAAACAGAAAAATATGTGGAGGTAGTAGCTGGAAGGAGATAACAGTTCAAAGAGGATTTTTATATGTTTTTAACTTGTGCTTGCTTTTTCATTTGATAGCTAATATAGATGTTTCCTATAATAAAGTAATGCTTTTTTCCTATAGTAAAGTAATGCTCAAAATTCTCCAAGCCAGGCTTCAGCAATATGTGAATCGTGAACTTCCTGATGCTCAAGCTGGTTTCAGAAAAGGCAGAGGAACCAGAGATCAAATTGCCAACATCCGCTGGATCATGGAAAAAGCAAGAGAGTTCCAGAAAAACATCTATTTCTGCTTTATTGACTATGCCAAAGCCTTTGACTGTGTGGATCACAATAAACTGTGGAAAATTCTGAAAGAGATGGGAATATCAGATCACCTGATCTGCCTCTTGAGAAATTTGTATGCAGGTCAGGAAGCAACAGTTAGAACTGGACATGGAATGACAGACTGGTTCCAAATAGGAAAAGGAGTTCGTCAAGGCTGTATATTGTCACCCTGCTTATTTAACTTATATGCAGAGTACATCATGAGAAACTCTGGACTGGAAGAAACACAAGCTGGAATCAAGATTGCCGGGAGAAATATCAATAACCTCAGATATGCAGATGACACCACTCTTATGGCAGAAAGTGAAGAGGAACTCAAAAGCCTCTTGATGAAAGTGAAAGAGGAGAGTGAAAAAGTTGGCTTAAAGCTCAACATTCAGAAAACGAAGATCATGGCATCCGGTCTCACCACTTCATGGGAAATAGATGGGGAAACAGTGGAAACAGTGTCAGACTTTATTTTTCTGGGCTTCAAAATCACTACAGATGGTGACTGCAGCCATGAAATTAAAAGACGCTTACTCCTTGGAAGGAAAGTTATGACCAACCTAGATAGCATATTCAAAAGCAGAGACATTACTTTGCCAACAAATGTCTGTCTAGTCAAGGCTATGGTTTTTCCTGTGGTCATGTATGGATGTGAGAGTTGGACTGTGAAGAAGGCTGAGCACCGAAGAATTGATGCTTTTGAACTGTGGTGTTGGAGAAGACTCCTGAGAGTCCCTTGGACTGCCAGATCCAACCAGTCCATTCTGAAGGAGATCAGCCCTGGGATTTCTTTGGAAGGAATGATGCTGAAGCTGAAACTCCAATACTTTGGCCACCTCGTGTGAAGAGTTGACTCATTGGAAAAGACTCTGATGCTGGGAGGGATTGGGGGCAGGAGGAGAAGGGGACGACAGAGAATGAGATGGCTGGATGGCATCACTGACTCAATGAATGTGAGTCTGAGTGAACTCCGGGAGTTGGTGATGGACAGGGAGGCCTGGCGTGCTGCGATCCATGGGGTCGCAAAGAGTCGGACACGACTGAGTGACTAATCTGATCTGATCTGATAGGATGTTTCCATGTTGAGGGAAGAGATGGATGATGTTAGAGAAAGGGTAAGAGAAGAAATAGAGTCAAAGTCGAGTGGGCGGAGGCAGTGGGACCCAGGGCAGAATTAAAGAGACTAGAGAGATTCTGCTAAGAATACCAGTACCAGGAGAAAAGAAGATGGGGAAAGATACGAGCAGAAGTAATGATTTGATGGGGACACAATAAAGAAGTTCTGAAATGATGCCTTATATTCTCTGAATAAAAGATAACTGCCTTCAGGGTAAATAATATGCCTGCACTTGCAGCTCTCTTCCTACCTTAAACCATCACTATAATGGCCCAAGGCTCTGCTTCTCATCACTACACAGGAAGAGAGAACAAGGTGTGGCTTACAAAGCTGGTAGCCCTAGGCACATGTCACTTTACTTTTTTGCCTTCTCTTTTTTCTTCCATTTAGAGTCATCTGTGCCAACTCTCAGATTGGTAAACAGAGGGTGGGGCTAAAGGTCGAAAGGTGACAGATCTCAATCTGAACTCACTAGCTTAATCAGCTGCATTTCTTCATTTTAATCAGGAAATCCTGGAGTGACCCAGTCAGCAAGAGCACTTGTGGGGCGACAAAGAAGGGAGGGAGGGGAAGGAGAAGAGGGAGGAGTCCTGTATCGAGGAAGGGAGGGGTGCCTCTCTCTTTTCTGGGCTCAAAATGGATCTTCCTTTCTTTAGACCACATGTTCAATCTCTGACAAATTTTTTTCCTTTGAGATTCTGTTGGTTTTATCATCTCTTTCCTGACTAGAAGGGATTTCACTGCATTTGCAGATAAGGTCTGTTTCCAGATATAGCCAAATTGGTCTACACTCTATTTTGTTACATTGTAAAGCATACAGATATTTGTGGTAAGACCAAGGATATAAAATATGACTATAAAATGTGTTTATAGACATGGGAAATAGTCCTAATACATTGTTTAGCAATAGATGCAGATTTTTTTTAATGTAAGCCAATAGATACATATGTATGGAAACATCTATGTATCTTTAAATGGCTAGCATATATTGAGTGATTATTATGATCTAGATATAAAGTTAGCTCTGAGTATTGAAAATGAAGGTGATGTTTTCATTTCAAAATTTTATCAATAGTTATTAAGTTTTCTATATCCATTACTTTTATAAATAAAAAAAATAACTAGAAGTTCATTTTAGGGCCAGTATCAAGTCCCTGGTAAACCCTATCATTTACATACAAATTTTGTGGTTCCTCTTTTCTCTGCTTGCAAATTATATTTGTATCAGACATAAGGTTTAGGAGTTGTTTCCTTCTTCTGCATTAGTGTGACTTTGTTCTGCTCTTTTTAACACGTGTCATTGCTTTGGGGCTGAGTTTGGAATACCCCATAGGAGCTGAATATCTCCTGGCCTTGGTTATATTACAGAACAATAATTCAATTGTTGAATTATTCAACAACCAATTTCAGAAGCAGAGCAACATTGTGTGTGTGTGTGTGTGTGTGTGTGTGCTCAGTCATGACAAACTCCAGGAACTGTAGCCCACCAGGCCCCTCTATCCATGGAATTTTCCAGACCAGAATACTGGAATGGGTTGCCATTTCCTTCTGCAGGGGATATTCTCAACCGAGGGACTGAACCCACATGTCTAGGATCTCCTGCCTTGGCAGGAGTCTTATTCCAATCAGGAGAAGTTATCCCGGCAACCAAATAACAGCAGAGGTTTTGGTTTTGGAAATTTTTTTTAACCTCTGTTTTCTATAAATTTAGTTTCCTCTTATAGAGTTGGCCTGCCTCCTAAATGTTGAGAACCGCATGATTCAGTGAAGGCTGCTGACACTGACGGGCATATTTTTAAAATTGCTGGAAATCTTTGTTCTATTTTTCTCTTCAGAAGTTGAGATTTATCTGAATATTGGCATCCCACAGTTCCTATTGTTTCCCTGTTTTCCTTTGGAGATTACAACTGAAAGGGCTGGCAACACATCCCTGAAGGTGACATTTTAAAGAGAGGGAGTGTTTGTAATCCTTGCCAGAAAAGAAAGACCCAGAGAACCACTAGAACCATGTTTCCTGATTTGTCCAGTAGGTTTTTGGACCACCCTCTTGGCTGATCTTCCTAATATGATGCTATTTTGCCATGGTTCTCAGGGAGTTATTTTCCTGAAATGGTTATGCTTATTTGACTTATAGGAAAAGAAGTCTAAATTTTCTTTTGGGAAGTGACTCCTGGTCCCTTAAGTCCTTTGAATAAAACCCTAATTTGAACTGAAAAGGAAAAAAAAAAGTACAAGAAAACACACAGAGAGGCTAAATTGTTTTTTATTTGCTCCCTTGTACCTCCTCTGTATCCCTGTTTGCTTCTGATTACTGATTTCCGAGTAATTGTCTGACTGATTACCCTTATTAGTCAACTAGTGTTCCTCCACTTCAATCCAAAAGTCCATTTTCTGGTTAAGAAGGGCAGGGCTGGACCTGGTAAAGGAGCCTAAACCTTGGTCACAACTAGAAACGTGACTCAGAATGCAAGCCCTTTTCCAAGGGGATTGATGACTGCTTCTTTGTGAAGCTCGGCATATTTACTGCATTCTGCCTTCCTGCCCAGCCATCAGTTCTGGCAGCTCTCAAAGCAAGTAAAGCGGAGTATTGGTGAGAGTGCCAAAAGCAGATCCCCACTGAACACACCTCTTCTCTGCTCAATTCTTTGTAGGGTATTAAAAGGATAATCTTTAAAAATTGTGACACTATACTGTACATCCATAACTTATATAATGTTGTACATCAACTATACTTCAATTAAAAATAGAGTAAGGGACTTCCCTGGTGGTCCAATGGCTGAGACTCCGGGCTCCCAATGTTGGGGGCACAGGTTCAATCCCTGGTCAGGGAATCAGAACCTACATGCTGCAACTGAAAGACCCCACATGCAGCAGATAAATGGCACAGCCAAATACACAAAGTTATTTTTTAAAAAAGAGAAAGAAAAAGTAAACAGTCTCAGCCAGATACACACACCACTGTCTGTCACCTCAAGTTGTACACCGTGGATGGCTTTAAATGTACGTGCAGTTTTGCAGGGACCCTGTTATTAAATGACATGGGCACAAAACTCATGGATACAGACGTTATGTGACTCACCAATATCCCTGTTTACACAAATCATTTCTTAAAATTTTCTTAACGTTTCTTAAAATTTAAGTGAAGAAACATTACACATTGAAGTTGGTCTTCACTAACATCTCATGCCCATCAGTAACCAGTTATTTCTTCCAAGTGCCTCTGACATCACTAGGAGTGACTTTTCCTGAAAGGGCACAGCAGCTTGAGGACAAAGAATCGTGTATCTCAAAATAATAGAGAAACTTGAGGAACTAGCCTTGACTTCTCCCAAGCTATAAAGGCTCTGCACCCCCAACCCCTTCCTCTGAAACAGGAACCTGGAGATATTTCTTTGTTCTGAGAAGGAGAGCTCATTAGGAATCTTCTTCATTTCCCTTAAGAACAAGCCAATTAAGGAAATCGGAGGGGAAAAGGAATGGCAGCAGGAGAGGAAAGAGATGAAATATGCTTCAGTTTTAGTGTATACACTCTTTGAAAGCTCTCCTTTCATTTCCCTCCCTTCCCTAATATTTAAGATGTCATTCACTTAACCACTCTGAGTCATCATTTTGATCTGATACTAAATTCTTCCTAGATTCAAGGGACGCTAAGAAGGAGCTCATAGCAAATAACTATGCATTTTTAGATAGAATCCACCCTTCTTCTCATTCCCAAAGACACACACATACAGGTTTTTGTTTTGTTTTTGTTTTTTATTGAGCCACCCATTAGTTTTAGCAAAACCTCAGAGAATAAAAATATGTAATGGCAGGGCTCCACACACCACCTCCAAAGGCTATAACAGCACAATTATAATTGGTGAGTGAGTTGGCCATCCATGAACAGAGGTTGAAAGCAAAGTTCAAAGGGCCCTTCTTGTGGTAGCCAGGATTTTAGAGATTAGGGTTTCAGTGTATCTTATTTTCAATAACTTAATGGGCAGAGTATGTGAGTGAGGATATAAGAAATGAAGCAAGGAAACATAAAGAAAAGGAAAAAATAAGAGTGGTAAAAATGCTAAAAATGGGAAATTAAACATGATTTTAAAAATTAATAATAACCTTACCAGAAAAGGGAAAAGTAATTTAGCCTTCAAAGACAAAACAGAGGGATGAAAGAGGAAGTGGTTAAATCAGCCCAGAGGGAAAAAAAGCCTGATGGAACCAAAATAATATGGAGATCTCCACTGTTAGCAGTTTTGCGTGGCTGAAATCTGTGAGTTCTTTTTATTTCCTGACTTGTACTGCCCTCTTTACCAACACCAAGAGCAAAATAAGGAGTCATCAGACCATTAGTCAGCACTTCTAACAGAATTGCATCAACGATTAATCATCTCGGAAAAGGAGTTCCCCATTCTTCCCTTCAAAGTACAGTTACCCCTTGGTATACATGGGAGATTGGTTCCAGGACTCCCCCACAGATACCAAAATCCACAGATGCTCAAGTGCCTTAAAGAAAATGGTGTAGTATTTGCATATAACCAATCCACATTCTCCACTATACTTTAAATCATCTCTGAATTACTTATAGTACCAGATACAATGTAAATACTATGTAGTTGTACATACAAGGTAAATGCTATGTAAATAAATAGTCACCAGTGTGTAGCAAATTCAAGTTTTGGTTTTGGGAACTTCCTGGAAATTTTTTTTTTTTTCCCTTGAATATTTTCTATCTGTAGTTGATGCAGATCCTATGGATATGGAGGGCCAGCTGTAATGATTTTTAGGCTAGTTATCATAAGATAATTTTTGAGTTCCATTTCAGAGTTATTGTAGGATAATTCAATTTATATAAAATCTTCACCTAAAACCTAAATAGTTTTTTCAGAGCAGTCTGCTTAGTGGAGTGGGTTTTGAGGCCGTTGAAATCTGGGTTCAGGGTCTAGCTCTTCCAGTTATTGTTTCAGCAGTGTTTTTTTTTTTCTTTATTTCAATTTATTGAGTTGATTATTTGATAGGCTGCCTTGCCCAAGAAATGAAGTTTCTTCAAGGGCAGAGATAATTTCTAATCATGCTTTTCATTTATTTGTCATTTGTTTAATAGTAGTTAACACAGAGTAAGTACTATGTAACGTTTAACAAATGAATGGATGATCTATTAATTTTTTTTCACCTGATATTTGAGTTTTTAAAAAGTATTAATGTGTTCATTATGTTCAGTGCTACTATATTATTATGTTCTAGGAGCAAGGGATGGATGAGAAAAGCTAATCCTTGCCTTCAAAGATTTATAATATGGTAGAGGAGAAATTCATACAATTAAATATCAAGCAAGCCAGACTGTAATACATGCTATAAAAGAGATTTAAACAGATCTCTATGAGAACACAGAGAAAATAAATCTGCCAAAATGTATGAAGCTTTAAAAAGGCAGAGATTATTTGAAATCTGCCTGGAAGGTAGTTTTGGATAAAATGGAGAACTAGAGAAAGGACGGTTCTATTGTCTTGAACAAAAATGTTTTAACCTCTTTGAGCCTCACTTTCTTCCTGCACACAATGGGGATTCTTAGGATTAAATGAAGGAGCCAAATAAAAGGAGCTTTCTCACCTGTACTAAGTAAAAGATTCTAGATAAATTATAGCAACGGTTATCAGCACATTAAGGAATCAATGTTCACACACATGGAAGGGCAAAAGAGAAAGACCTGGAAGAAGAGCTGAAGGGCACGGGCTGTCAGTGTGGGCACATGGACAAGAGAAAGGGTGTGATTCCTGGACATGTGTCCAGTGTGAGAGCAAACACCAACAGCAAGAAGAGGATAATGAAGAGGAAGAAGAGAGACTCAGCTGGGTGGAGGAGAAATGTAACTTAGAAGCATGTAATTTGCCACTGACTCCAAATCAATGTAGAGAGCGACCTTTGCAGGACCACCAGCATCTGGGTGCAGGCCGGTCACCTGAAGCACAAAGCCAGTAAACAGTGGGTTCCTTCACTGCCACAGTCATGATTCTGTGACAAGGGTAAATGTTTACATTTTTGAAGTGCTTTTCTCTTTTTATCTTCCCGAGTGGAAATCTCTGCACTGGTCTGCCTGAGGTAATGTTGTGCCCAGAAGGAAGATTAGAACTTAAGCATCTGCCTGCAATGCGGGAGACCTGGGTTCGATCCCTGGGTTGGGAAGATCCCCTGGAGAAGGAAATGGCAATCTACTCCAGTATTCTTGCCTGGAGAATCCCATGGACAGAGGAGCCTGGTGGGCTACAGTCCACAGGGTCGCAAAGAGTCAGGCACGACTGAGCGATCTTACTTATACAAGGAGAACAAGGCAAAGAGTCATGTTCTGTTTCTGTCATTCAAAAAAATAGGGTTATGCAAGCCTCTTAAAAAGGAATTCACTCTACTCCTTTGTGAGGCCTGAGTAGTTTAACCACCAGGCACGGAGGTTTCAGATCATAGAGGTCTACCACAATAAGAAAAAAAAAAAACCTGTTTGTCAGGTGAATGAAGTCAGGAAAGAAGATATCTGGTCTTTGCTGATGTGGGGAGCTGTGGGAGGTAGCAAGGGAGGAGGAGAGAGGAGTGAAACGGCCAAAGTGGTCCTCATCTCCCCTTCCGCAGTTCTTTCAAGATTGGCTCAGGCAGGGAAAGTAAGGTTAGTTACTTCTGAAGGCTGAGCAGAGGTTACTCTTGAACAGACCCCCCTACGGACTCTGAATGAATCAGTCCTGCATGTGACAAGTCCCCAGACAAGCCGAGGGACCCAGCCTGCTCCCATCCAGGCAGTACAGCCAGACAGAGAGATGTAGAGTTGTAGAAACCTCAAGCCCTTCTGCTCCTCAGAAGCAGGCAAAAAGTCAGCAAGACTTCAAAGGGCCCTCTAGCAGCAGGGAAACTGAAATGACAGCAGGTCAGCTAGAGCTCACTCCAGACTTTGACCAGGCGGAGGTTGACCACAGGTCACACCCAGCCAAGCCGGCCACAAACACCCACAGGGCCAGCAGCACCAAGTGGATGGGACAACAGCCTGGAGAGCCAGGGGGCAGGCAACTGCCTGAGGACATCGCCTCCTCCCACCGCCTGAGGTTGCAGGAGCCTCAGCCCATCCCCTTGCTTCAAGCAAACCAGGGAAGAAGAGGTGATCTGTGAGCCTGGCTATTATCAGGCAAGGGGAGAAAATATCCAATACTGAACAGTATGAAAAGGCAAAATGATAGGATACTGAAAGAGGGACTCCCCAGGTCAGTAGGTGCCCAATATGCTACTGGAGATCAGTGCAGAAATAACTCCAGAAAGAATGAAGGGATGGAGCCAAAGCAAAGACAATACCCAGTTGTGGATGTGACTGGTGATAGAAGCAAGGTCCAATGCTGTAAAGAGCAATATTGCATAGGAACCTGGAATGTCAGGTCCATGAATCAAGGCAAATTGGAAGTGGTCAAACAAGAGATGGCAAGAGTAAATGTCGACGTTCTAGGAATCAGCGAACTGAAATGGACTGGAATGGGTGAATTTAACTCGGATGCAATCTCAAAAAGGACAGAATGATCTCTGTTCGTTTCCAAGGCAAACCACTCAATATCACAGTAATCCAAGTCTATGCCCCAACCAGTAATGCTGAAGAAGCTGAAGTTGAATGGTTCTATGGAGACCTACAAGACCTTTTAGAACTAACACCCAAAAAAGATGTCCTTTTCATTATAGGGGACTAGAATGCAAAAGTAGGAAGTCAAGAAACACCTGGAGTAACAGGCAAATTTGGCCTTGGAATACGGAATGAAGCAGGGCAAAGACTGATAGAGTTTTGCCAAGAAATGCACTGGTCATAGCAAACACCCTCTTCCAACAAAACAAGAGAAGACTGTATACATGGACATCACCAGATGGTCAACACCGAAATCAGATTGATTATATTCTTTGCAGCCAAAGATGGAGAAGCTCTATACAGTCAGCAAAAACAAGACCAGGAGCTGACTGTGGCTCAGACCATGAACTCCTTATTGCCAAATTCAGACTTAAATTGAAGAAAGCAGGGAAAACCACTAGACCATTCAGGTATGACCTAAATCAAATCCCTTATGATTATACAGTGGAAGTGAGAAATAGATTTAAGGGCCTAGATCTGATAGATAGAGTGCCTGATGAACTATGGAATGAGGTTCATGACATCGTACAGGAGACAGGGATCAAGACCATTCCCATGGAAAAGAAATGCAAAAAAAGCAAAATGGCTGTCTGGGGAGGGCTTACAAATAGCTGTGAAAAGAAGAGAAGCGAAGAGCAAAGGAGAAAAGGAAAGATATAAACATCTGAATGCAGTGTTCCAAAGAATAGCAAGAAGAGATAAGAAAGCCTTCTTCAGCGATCAATGCAAAGAAATAGAGGAAAACAACAGAATGGGAAGGACTAGGGATCTCTTCAAGAAAGTCAGAGATACCAAAGGAACATTTCATGCAAAGATGAGCTCGATAAAGGACAGAAATGGTATGGACCTAACAGAAGCAGAAGATATTAAGAAGAGGTGGCAAGAATACACAGAAGAACTGTACAAAAAAGATCTTCATGACCCAGATAATCACGATGGTGTGATCACTGACCTAGAGCCAGACATCCTGGAATGTGAAGTCAAGTGGGCCTTAGAAAGCATCACTACGAACAAAGCTAGTGGAGGTGATGGAATTCCAGTTGAGCTATTCCAAATCCTGAAAGATGATGCTGTGAAAGTGCTGCACTCAATATGCCAGCACATTTGGAAAACTCAGCAGTGGCCACAGGACTGGAAAAAGTCCGTTTTCATTCCAATCCCAAAG
The DNA here is from genome assembly GCF_032452875.1 of Bos javanicus. Classification (NCBI taxonomy): domain Eukaryota; kingdom Metazoa; phylum Chordata; class Mammalia; order Artiodactyla; family Bovidae; genus Bos; species Bos javanicus. Next base: position 42,360,087 of record NC_083870.1, read on the forward strand.
AAAGGCAATGCCAAAGAATGCTCAAACTACCTCACAATTGCACTCATCTCACACACTAGTAAAGTAATGCTCAAAATTCTCCAAGCCAGGCTTCAGCAATATGTGAATCGTGAACTTCCTGATGCTCAAGCTGGTTTCAGAAAAGGCAGAGGAACCAGAGATCCAATTGCCAACATCCGCTGGATCATGGAAAAAGCAAGAGAGTTCCAGAAAAACATCTATTTCTGCTTTATTGACTATGCCAAAGCCTTTGACTGTGTGGATCACAATAAACTGTGGAAAATTCTGAAAGAGATGGGAATACCAGACCACCTGATCTGCCTCTTGAGAAATTTGTATGCAGGTCAGGAAGCAACAGTTAGAACTGGACATGGAATGACAGACTGGTTCCAAATAGGAAAAGGAGTTCGTCAAGGTTGTATATTGTCACCCTGCTTATTTAACTTATATGCAGAGTACATCATGAGAAACGCTGGACTGGAAGAAACACAAGCTGGAATCAAGATTGCTGGGAGAAATATCAATAACCTCAGATATGCAGATGACACCACCCTTATGGCAGAAAGTGAAGAGGAACTAAAAAGCCTCTTGATGAAAGTGAAAGAGGAGAGTGAAAAAGTTGGCTTAAAGCTCAACATTCAGAAAACGAAGATCATGGCATCCAGTCCCACCATTTCATGGGAAATAGATGGGAAACAGTGGAAACAGTGTCAGACTTTATTTTTCTGGGCTTCAAAATCACTACAGATGGTGACTGCAGCCATGAAATTAAAAGACGCTTACTCCTTGGAAGGAAAGTTATGACCAACCTAGATAGCATATTCAAAAGCAGAGACATTACTTTGCCAACAAAGGTTCGTCTAGTCAAGGCTATGGTTTTTCCTGTGGTCATGTATGGATGTGAGAGTTGGACTGTGAAGAAGGCTGAGCACTGAAGAATTGGTGCTTTTGAACTGTGGTGTTGGAGAAGACTCTTGAGAGTCCCTTGGACTGCAAGGAGATCCAACCAGTCCATTCTGAAGGAGATCACGCCCTGGGATTTCTTTGGAAGGAATGATGCTAAAGCTGAAATTCCAGTACTTTGGCCGCCTCATGCAAAGAGTTGACTCATTGGAAAAGCCTCTGATGCTGGGAGGGATTGGGGGCAGGAGGAGAAGGGGATAACAGAGGATGATATGGCTGGATGGCATCACTGACTCGATGGATGTGAGTCTGAGTGAACTCAGGGAGTTGGTGATGGACAGGGAGGCCTGGTGTGCTGCGATTTATGGGGTCGCAAAAGTCAGACATGCCTGAGCGACTGAACTGAACTGAGCTGAGTGTGTATATATTAACCTCCACCTCCTAATTTATCCCTCCCCCCGCCCCCCCCCTTTGATAACCTTAAGTTTGGTTTTTTTTTTTTTTTATGTCTGTGAGTCTATTTCTATTTGTAAATAAATTGGTGTCATTTTTAGTTTCCACATACATGTGCTATTCTATGGTATTTGTCTTTCTCAGTCTGACTTTCATCATCTCTAGGTAAATGGGACTACATTTTAACCTGGGTGTGTATTTACTGTTATTCCTCCCTCTGGTCAGGAGGTGAGAGCTTGGGAAGAAAGCCAAAACAGTATAGACAATAAAGGTCATTTTTCTGCACATTCAAGCTGCACTGTATGTTAAATTTTGCAATTCCGTCATATGTTCTTTGTTTGGTTTCCTGTGAAAGGCAATGTAAGCAGAAAATGCATTTGTTGACTGTCAGGACTTCCAAAGGAATGAATTCTTTGAAAGAACAATATTCACCCTAAGTGTCCTGGCTTGACTCAGGAGGATCGAATGACTGACAAGGAAAGAGAGTAGAAAGGGAACTGTCTGTAGGTAATGATTTTGTCTATTTTCTTGATGTGTTGGCAGTGTCTGGAGCATAATAGTGAAAGTGAAAGTCACTAGTCCATGGAATTCTCCAGGCCAGAATACTGGAGTGGATAGCCTTTCCCTTCTCGAGGGGATCTTTTCAATACAGGGATCGAACTCAGGTCTCCAGCATTGCAGGCAGATTCTTTACCAGCTAAGCCATAAGGGAAGCCATAAGTGCCCCATAAAGTTGTTAAATGAATGAAGAAATAAACAAAAATTGACTAGTAGTTATTTTGTGCCAGACGTTATAAACATGATCCTATTTAATTTTCACCATAGCCTTTTGAGGTTGTCATTATCATCAAGATTTGATAGATAAAGGACTTCAGACAGGTTGAATAACTTCTCCAGGGTCACACACCTGTGTGTGGTGTGGACAGAATTCAAGCACAGATCAAACTGACTACTGTGCCTTCTCAATGTATTTCCTCCTGTGGAAGGAAATCTCTTCATATAGAATAAATTTCAATGACATTCCCACCCCCTTTTTTATATTACAAGGAAGATCCTGGTGTTCTTTTCCATGACCAGATGGCTGTGACCACTGCAAAAATAATCCCTACCTACCACAAAAATGATCCTTCTGCTAAGAATGTAACACCAATTTTGTGGCAGCTGCTGTGTCTAAATTGAAACGTTAATAATTATCTGGATAAAAGAAATCAGAAGAAAGTAGAAGAGGCTATGTGTGAAACAAAACTTCAATCCCAGAAAAATAAAAGGAAAGGAAAACAGAAATCATAACAGAAATCAGAGATTTAACTAAAATAGCATCTTTGAATGTCAAAAGAACTCTTGAGCTTTGTGTAATCAAAATAAAGAACAAAACAGACCAAACTGCATAAAGTAAGTCCTTTCTTGGGTTTCCAGTGACGTTACAAACCACAAAAGACTCCACCATTTTTTAAATTACAGCATGAGGTTTTTACCCTCTGTTGGGTTCTTTGGTCAAGCAGTAACATCTACATTAACATTTCATACACCCATCTGCTTTGATCTGAGATTCCCTCTAAGTTCAACAGACATTCATTCCCAGTGCTGCAGAAGCAAAATCATTGTCATTTCAGAGAGTTGCATTCCACTTATCCCAGTTGCAAAAATTAGCAAGTGCCAATAGCCTAAGGGTCTAAAGAAAACCTGGCGGGATCTAAAAGAAATAAAGCTGGATGCATAAAACCGGAAATACAATCAGCAACACAAGTATTTCACTTTCAGTCATGGGTCTTGCTAAAAAGACTATGATTTCCAAATATTTAGTAGTATAACGAAAAGAGAAATGATGAGGAACCAGGAGCAAGTCACTAATCTCTAAAATAAGACCCTTGGACATGTGAATCTCTAAGGTCCCTTCCAACTCAGCAGATCTTTGATTATGAGTCTGGGAAGCCTGAAGAAGTTCTCTTGGCTTCTCTGGGTAATGGAAAAGCATAGCCCACCTTCTTGGAGATTGTGTGTGTATGCGCATTCTCAGTCACTTGGTCATGTCCAACTCTTTGTGATCCTATGGACTATAGCCCAACAGGCTCCCCTGTCCATGGGTTTTTCCAGGCAAGAATACTGGAGTGGGCTGCCATGTCCTCCTCCAGGGGATTTTCCCAACCCTGTGATGGAACCCACATCTCCTGTATCTCTTAAAATGGCAGGCTGATTCTTTACCACTGAGCCACCTCATTAGCTTAAGATTCTTCATTCTAAGGAAACAGGTAGTGGATAGGATTGTTGTTCATAGGATTATTGTGTGTAGCAAGCAGAAAAATGGGAAAGTCAGACTTGCTCATACACTTTCTGAAGCTTTCAAATTTTAAAGTAATTTTGGAAAAGGAGGATAGAGAGAGCCAACATTTGGGAAGTACTGTAGCATCCAATGCCCATGACTGACACTCTCATTATGCTACTACTTTGTAAGAGATGGCAATTTTTTGAAAGGTTGAGATGCTAGTGTTTCAGTATCCATCATCACCACGCAGTCTGAGAGCTGGAACCTCTCATCCAGGTATGTGGTAGCCTACAAAGATCACATACACCAACCAAGACGACTCCCTAACACAAAGTCCCAGAACCCAATCTAGACGGTTTCCCAACTCCACAAGAGTTTTCACATCCCAGGAAACTGCTTCACTGTGAGACTGATTGAGCACCAATGGTGGATCTCAATGACGAGCTCAGTTATTTCTATTTAAATTAAGTGATAAATAGGCGCCCTTAGGTCATCTGTGAATACTATCATGTGAAGTTTGGTCTGTATGAGATTATTCTGAAATTGAATCAGCTACCAGCATTTAAAACTCAGACTACACGTCAGAATCCCTGTGTCCATCTCCCATAGGAACATCTGAAAACACTGGGTTCCTATTCTCAGCTGGCAACATATGACTGGAGGAAGTAAGGACTCCTCACTGAGATGGACTTTCTTCTCAAGTTGGTCTCACTCCTATCTGACTCACTTCATTCCAGTAGTCCTCTGCCTGCTTCCCAGAGGCATTTGAGAGCCACCACTGACACAAAGATCTAAATAGACTAGGAAACCTTCCGTAAGCCACTCAGCAGCCAGGATGCAAGGCCTCAGGATCTAAGTGGCTACCTTAGCATCTAATTATGAAGCTGATCTATCAAGACCCGTGTGCAAGAGACTCCTGAGAGCCAAATGATGGAAGGATGCTGGCAAACAAGTTATTGGTCTTTACAGCACTGACAAGGAATGAAGACCAGGCTAGAAGCACTGATTCATTATTGAAATGGTTTTTCAACTGCTCTGCTCTGCCATTCATGGTATATAAAATGTCATTTTGCAAGATATCAGGTTAATTAGCCAAACAGCATATGGAGTTGTCAGTTCAGTCATTCAGTCGTGCTCAACTCTTTGCATCCCCATGGACTGCATCACACCAGGCTTCTCTGTCCCTCACCAATTCCCCAAGACTACTCAAACTCATGTCCATTGAGTCAGTGATGCCATCCAACCATCTCATCCTCTGTTGACCCCTTCTCCTCCCACCTTCAATTTTTCCCAGCATCAGAGTCTTTTCAAATGAATCAATTCTTCACATCAGGTGGCCAAAATATTGGGATTTCAGCTTCAGCATCAGTCCTTCCAGTGACTGGTTGGATCTCCTTGCAGTCCAAGGGACTCTCAAAAGTCTTCTCCAATATCGCAGTTCAAAACATCAATTCTTCAATGCTCAGCTTTCTTTATAGTCCAACACTTACATCCATACATGACTACTGGAAAAATCAGAGCTTTGACTAGATGGACTTTTGTTGACAAAGTAATGTCTCTGCTTTTTAATATGCTGTCTAGGTTGGTCATAGCTTTTCTTCCCAGGAGCAAGTGTCTTTTAATTTCATAGCTATAGTCACCATCTTCAGTGATTTTGGAGCTCCCCCAAATAAACTCTCTTACTGGTTTCATTGTTTCTCCATCTATTTGTCATGAAGTGATGGGACCAGATGCCATGATCTTAGTTTTCTGAATATTCAGTTTTAAGCCAACTTTCTCACTCTCCACTTTCACTTTCATCAAGAGGCTCTTTAGTACTTCTTCACCTTCTGCCATAATGGTGATGTCATCTGCATATCTGAGGTTACTGATATTTCTCCCAGCAATCTTCCTAACACTTTGTGCTTCATCCAGCCTGGCATTTTGCATGTTATACTCTGCGTATAAGTTAAACAAGCAGGGTGACAATAAACAGCCTTGATGTACTCCTTTCCCAGTTTGGATCCAGTCTGTTGTTCCATGTCCAGTTATAACTGTTGCTTCTTGACCTGCATACAGATTACTCAGGAGGCAGGTCAAGTGGTCTGGTATTCCCATCTCTTTAAGAATTTTCAGTAGTCAATATAGTCAATTTGGCATAGTCAATAAAGCAGAAATAGATGTTTTTCTGGAACTCTTTTGCTTTTTCAGTGATACAACAGATGTTAACAATTTGAACCCTGGTTCCTCTGCCTTTTCTAAATCCAGCTTGAACATCTGGAACTTCATGATTCATGTAAGGTTGAAGCCAGGCTTGGAGAATTTTGAGCATTACTTTACTAGTGTGTGAAATGATTGCAATTGTGCAGTAGTTTGAACATTCTTTGGCATTGCCTTTCTTTGGGATTGGAATGAAAACTGACCTTTTCCAGTCCTGAGGCCACTGCTGAGTTTCCAAATTTGCTGACATATTGAGTGCAGCACTTTCACAGCATCATCTTTTAGGATTTGAAATAGCACAACTGGAATTCCATCACCTCCACTAGCTTTGTTCATAGTGATGCTTCCTAAGGCCCACTTGACTTCATTCAAGGATGTGTGGCTCTAGGTGAGTGATCACACCATCATGGTTATCTGAGTCATGAAGATCTATTTTTGTATAGTTCTTCTGTGTGTTCTTGCCACCTCTTCTTAATACCTTCTGCTTCTGTATTTCCGTACATTTCTCTTCTTCATTGTGCCCATCTTTGCATGAAATATTCCCTTGATATCTCTAATTTTCTTGAAGAGATCTCTAGACTTTCCCATTCTTTTGTTTTCCTCTATTTCTCTGCATTGATCACTGAAGAAGTCTCTCTTATCTCTCCATGCTATTCTTTGGAACTCTGCATTGAAATGGGTATATCTTTCCTTTTCTCCTTTGCTTTTCACTTCTCTTCTTTGCTCAGCTATTTGTAAGGCCTCCTTAGACAGCCATTTTGCCTTTGTGCATTTCTTTTTCTTGCTAATGGTCTTGATCACTACCTCCTGTACAATGTCACAAACCTCCATCCATAATTCTTCAGGCACTCTGTCTATCACATCTAATCCCTTGAATCTATTTCTCACGTCCATTGTATAATCATAAGGGATTTGATTTAGGTCACACCTGAATGGTCTAGTGGTTTTCTCCACTTTCTTCAATTTAAGTCTGAATTTGGTAGTAAGGAGTTCATGATCAGGGCCACAGTCAGCTCCTGGTCTTGTTTTTGCTGACTGTATAGAGCTTCTCCATCTTGGGCTCCAAAGAATATAATCAATCTGATTTCAGTATTGACCATCTGGTGACGTCCATATGTAGAGTCTTCTCTTGTTTTGTTGGAAGAGGGTATTTGCTATGACCAGTGTGTTCTCTTGGCAAAGCCTTGGCCCTGCTTCATTCTGTACTCCAAGGCCAAATTTGCCTGTTACTCCAGGTATCTCTCGACTTCCTACTTTTGCATTCCCGTCTCATATAATGAGAAGGACATCTATTTTGGCTGTTAGTTCTAGAAGGTCTTGTAGGTCTTCATAGAACCATTCAACTTCAGCTTCTTCAGCATTACTGGTTGTGTTGCAGGAAGGCGGATCCCTTCCTGGGCCTGAAACCGGGCTCTTGTCTAACACTCAGAAATGAATTATCCGAGGAGACACATGTGCTGACAAAGCAAGAGATTTTATTGGGAAAGGGCACTCAGGTGGAGAGCAGTAGGGTAAGGGAACCCAGGAGAACTGCTCTGCCTCAGTCTCGGGTTTTATGGTGATGGGATTAGTTTCTGGGTTATCTTTGGCCAATCATTCTAATTCAGAGTCTTTCCTGGTGGCGCACACATCGCTCAGCCAAGATGGATGCTAGTGAGAGGGATTCTGGGAAGTGGACGGACACGCCGTGTCTCCTTTCAACTTTTCCTGAACTCTTCCAGTTGGTGGTGGCTTATTAGTTCCATATTCCTTATCAGGATCTCCTGTCATCAAACAACTCATGCAAATGGTTACTACGGTGCCTGGCCAGGGTGGGCGGTTTCAATCAGTGTGCTTTCCCTAACAGTTGGGGCATTGACTTGGATTACTGTGATACTGAATGGTTTACCTTGGAAACGAACAGAGATTATTCTGTCATTTTTGAGGTTGCATCCAAGTATTGCATTTCAGAGTCTTTTGTTGACTTTGAGGGCTACTCCATTTCTTCTAAGGGATTCTTGCTCACAGTAGTAGATATAATGGTCACCTGAGTTAAATTCCCCCATTCCAGTCCATTTTAGTTAGCTGATTCTTAAAGTGTTGATGTTCACTCTTGCCATCTCTTGTTTGATCACTTCCAATTTACCTTGATTCATGGACCTAACATCCCAGGTTCCTATGCAGTAGCGCTCTTTACTGCATCAGACTTTACTTCCATCACCAGTCACATCCACAACTGGGTGTTGTTTTTGCTTTGGCTCCATCCCTTCATTCTTTCTGGAGTTATTTCTTCACTGATCTCCAGTAGCATATTGGGCACCTGCCAACCTGAGGAGTTCATCTTTCAGTGTTCTATCTTTTTTCCTTTTCATACTGTTCATGGGGTTCTCAAGAATACTGAAGTGGTTTGCTATTCCCTTCTCCAGTGGACCACATTTTGTCAGAATTCTCCTCCATGACCTGTCTGTCTTAGGAGGCCCTACATGACATGGCTCATAGTTTCATTGAAATAGACAAGGCTGTGGTAAATGTGATCAGTTTGATTAGGTTTCTGTGATTGTGGTTTTCATTCTGTTGGCCCTCTGATGGATAAGGATAAGAAGCTTTGGAAGCTTCTTTACAGGAAAGAATAATTGAGGGGGGAAATTGGGTCTTGTTCTGATGCTCAGTAAATCTTTAATCCAATTTTCTGTTGATGGGCAGGACTGACTTCCCTCCCTGTTGTTTGACCTGAGGCCAAACTATGGTGGAGCTAATGAAGATAAAGGTGACCTCCTTCAAAAGGTCCCATTCGTGCCCTGCTGCACTGAGTGCCCCCAACCCTGCAGCATATGGAGGCGTTTCAGCAATATAAAGGAATATTTCACCCTACTTAAGGAATTCAAACAGAGCTTCACAAAACTAAATGCTTTCTAGATCCTACAATTCTTTTCCATAAAGATAAGCCCAATTCCATGGAGAATACTGTAAATCACAAAGATCCTGATCTTAGCAAAATTTAACAGACAGATCCTCACATTCCCCAAACCCATACTTGACTCATTTAGGTGGAATTAGGTTTGTTTCTCCGTAGCACTATTTCTCAGTGTGTGATGGTCATCAGCCTGAGTGCCAGCCCTGGAATCAGGTCTTGCTTGTGGGAATGGGCTCTAGTACACTTAAACTTTTATGTTAGTAGGATACATCCCATTAAAGAACTTATGCTTTGTTATCCTTTTCCTAACTTGGCCAAGGCCTCTTCAATCTCTTTTTAGATTAAGTGAAAAGCAGAACTGTGTTTCGAGTAGCTGCTAATGCTTCCTAGTGAAAGTCATGAGGTATGAATAGTGTTCATGGAAAATGTTATTCAAGTAGTCAGCCACCAATCCCAGGGATATCCTCCTGGTTCAAAAATACAGGAAACAAAGTTACACCCTCAACTTATACCCCTCCTTAAGTTTGCCGGAAAAAGAATTCAACAAGGGAAATGATGCTGCCAACTTTTATTTGCTTTAGGCAGCGTGTTACAACCCTCTGAACTAAGGGTTAAAGCTGTGGACCTCCTCTAAGTTACAGGAAAGTTCATGGAATGACATACAAAGAGTGAAGCTTATAAAGCAGAGAATCTATAGAAATCCCTGATATCTTAGACTTCTTTTGTATGAAATACAAATTGTTCTTTTTCCTTCAGATTTAAGTGGAAATAGGGAGGAAGTTAAAGCACTTTCAACAATAAGAATATGTTCTGATTACTTTGTTACAAATGGAAGTTTCCTGCTAGTCTCCAGTGCATTCTTAATTAATAATGAAATACAAAATTTAAAGTGAACTTACTGTGGTAAAACTGGAACACAATTCTGTATGAGTCAAAATTCTGCAAACCACCTAATAATTTCACCCACAATGCCAGACTCAACTGTGACATGACGCAGGGCAGTTGTGGTGGCCTGAAAACTGTCCTCACCAGGGAAGGAACTGACATTCAGTTATTTAGTGGTTTTTCAGTGAAATTCATCTCTTGTGTACTTTGTGTTTTGTTTTGTTTTGTTTTTTTCCCAGTGTTTAATTTCTCCAAGTTCTCCATAGGTTTATTCTGTTAGGCAAAATTATGTATAAATATTTATTTCTTTTAAGACTCTGATAAAATCATATAGCAATTCCAAAACGCCACCTTTCTATGAATCAGGGAAGTCTATTTTAAAGCGCAAATAAAACTATATGTCAAAAAGCCTCTTGATGAAAGTGAAAGAGGAGAGTGAAAAAGTGGGCTTAAAGCTCAACCTTCAGAAAACTAAGATCACGACATCTGGTCCCATCACTCCATGGCAAATAGATGGGGAAACAGTGGAAACACAGGCAGATTTTATTTTTGGGGGCTCCAAAAAGCACTGCAGATGGTGATTGCAGCCATGAAATTAAAAGATGCTTTCTCCTTGGAAGGAAAGTTATGACCAACCTAGATAGCATATTCAAAAGCAGAGACATTACTTTGCCAACAAAGGTCCATCTAGTCAAGGCTATGGTTTTTCCAGTGGTCATGTATGGATGTGAGAGTTGGACTGTGAAGAAAGCTGAGTGCCGAAGAATTGATACTTTTGAACTGCGGTGTTGGAGAAGACTCTTGAGAGTCCCTTGAACTGCAAGGAGATCCAACCAGTCCATTCTGAAGGAGCTCAGCCCTGGGATTTCTTTGGAAGGAATGATGCTAAAGCTGAAACTCCAATACTTTGACCACCTCATGAGAAGAGTTGACTCATTGGAAAAGACTCTAATGCTTTGAGGGATTTGGCACAGGAAGAAAAGGGGACGACAGAGGATGAGATGGCTGGATGGCATCACCAAGTCGATGGACATGAGTTTAAGTGAACTCCAGGAGTTGGTGATGGACAGGGAGGCCTGGCGTGCTGCAGTTCATGGAGTGGCGAAGAGTCGGACATGCCTGAGTGACTGAACTGAACTGAACTGAACTGATTCCTTAATTTAAAAATACTTTAGATTTCCAGTGTTGAACACTGTGTTAACACATTTATTCTAACTTTTTTATTTTAGGGAGGAGTTAGTTAATTCATTCCTTGTTTTGTTTTGTTTGAGAAGACAAACAAAAGATTAAACAGTATTTTTTCCCTTTACTGGAAATCTGATGTGTACTTAGGCAACCAAAATCCCATACTGCTAGGAATTAGTTGCTGTGTGGGTTAGGTATTAACACATACTTCAAATTTACACTCTAGTGTCTTCACTAGTATTTATCCTAGACTTTGTGAGAATATCCAACACTGACCTATTTACAAATCTACTAGAAAGCCTGATGAATATAGAAAGATACCAAATAAACAACCCCAGAAATCTAAATCTGCTTATCTTCCAGGTTCCATGGCATAGCTCCTGTCCCTGTAGATCACATTTAAGGGAAGGATAGTGTAATCCAGACATCTCTCTCTCTCTCTTTTTTTTTCCCCCAGACATCTCTTTTACTTTTCCTCTGGTAACAAGTCCAGTAACTAAACTGCTTGTATTGAATTTTCTAGAAAGTGAAAAGAGAATGGAAATCTATTTAACACAAATAACCTACAAATATTTAAATTACTTCAACCCATTTCAATTTTGGCTACTTAGGATCACAATTCAAAAATAGCTGATTATGCAAAAAACACTGTATAAGCATAATTTTAAAAAGTAAAACCTGATAAAATGAATATATAAAATGAGATCATGTATATAAAACTGCTTTTCAAACTTTGCTGTTATAGGGGTCATTTTTTCCCTTTAAATTAGAAGGTCCTTCGGGTATGTCTTCTAAATCCCTTGTAATTTTGCAACTCCTACTATAGTACTTTTGATAGTATAATAATTTAGTTGGCGACAGTATGGACAGAAAATACTCAAATAACTGAAGTAAAGGATTTTATACATTGAATAATCTAGGTAATTCTTTAATACCCTAAATTTGCACTACACGTGTGAATGGGGAATATGAAAATCCGTGTTTTTCTAAACGCTGCCCTAACCAGCATCTAGACAAGGAAGAGAAACCAAGAACTATTTCTGTAGGTGGCCACTGAAGCTAGCTGAAGCAGAACAGCATGTGAGACCTAACCACTGTTTCTGGTGCCGCAAAAACCTGCAGAAGCTGAGTGAGTGAAGGATCTCGAGGCATATGATAGTTAATACCTTTCAAGTGATTTAGCACCACTCTCCTCTTATTTTAGAACATTTTTACTGGTAACTTAAATTTGTTTTTCTCTGAAGTGTCTAGACAGGCACAAAAGGAACCCTGAAATTAGAAAGATGCTTTCCTTTGTACTAAAGAATGACACCACCCAGTCCTGCCAACAGTAGTCCTTTGAGGGGTAGATCCGGTCTTGGTGAGTAGGCATCTGAGCAGGTGCAGTGATTGGTATGTGATATTGGGATGTGGAATCCTTGAGAGCCAGCCCCAGCTCCCCGGCATCAGTAGTCATCGAAACATACAACACGCAAAAGACCTACTTAGGGTTCTTTCTCTAGTCCTTGAGAGGATTTGTGATTGTTCACTTTAGATGAATTTGCTCGAGATATTGATAATTAAGGATGTGCGTCATGTTTCCTCTTGAGTTATGCATTTTTCTCTCTTTTGCATCCAGGTTAAATACACCACCTAAGACTTATTCAAATGTAGACTTCATTGGCCCATTTCACCAAAGTGCCTCCACCCAACACAGGTCACAGCAGGGTTCTAGAAAAAAAGCACGAAGTGAAGTGAGATAGAAACTAAAATAATGTTGAATGCTTTGATTTCACATGGGACCTAGAACAATTTGAAAAATTGAATACAAGGGATGTAATGTACAACATGATGAATATAATTAACATTGGTGTATGTTATATAGGAAAATTGTTGAGAAAGTTGTTAACGACGTCCTAAGATGTCTCACCATAAGGAATTTTTTTCTGTCTTTAATTTTATATCTACATGAAATGATGTTCTCTAAACTTACTGTGATACTTATTTCATGACAAATGTAAGTCAAATCATTATGTTCTACACCTTAAATTTATAGTGCTATGTCAAATATATATCAGAAAAACTGGAAAATTGAATACCAATACCAATATTTATAACAGAGTCCAATAACATAAAGGACTTCTCTCTAGTCGGAATCTATAAGTTAATTCCCCATTTTTTAGTTTTAAGTTATTTAGAGATGTTTGTGAAATAAAAGCCAAAGACCAAATTTGCCAACATTGATCATATTTATTAAATTAAATTATTTAACACTACTTGAAAACTGAATACATTCAGGGAAGTATACAACATTGGAAAACTCTTGGAAAGAATAACTGTTTCTTGCTTGTATCAGCTGTATCTCTTCTTCCATAGAGAAGGAACCATCGAGGTACTATAGTTGGAGGAATGGCTCCTGTAAGCTCTATGAAGGAAGGGATCTTGTTCATCATTCGCCTGGTCCCCATGGCACACAGCCTAGGGCAGGCATTCTTGTTGAAGGTCCGGGTGCATGGGTGGGTGCACCCATCAAGAAGGGTGGGACCAGGAAACAAGCCCCATCAGTGCTTCCTCTAGGGTTCTTCTTTCTGCCCTGGTTTCAACAAAGCAGCAGAAACGTGAGCAATAATAGGATTTGAGCTCTAGGGAAGTAGATGAGCAACTACTTACCTTCCCCACTCCAGTCAGCACTGGAAGCACTGTCTCTTCTTCCCTATTCCCATTCTTCCATGTGTCAGATCAGCCTGGCCCAGGAGCACTGCAGTGCCTGAAGCAGCATCTGCCCAGCTACTCCCAGAGCAGGTGAAGGAAAGAGTCCTCAGACAGCACAAAGCACAGGAGAACAAGCTAACTAGCTGCAGCAAGCTTATAGAGCCCTCAAAAGCATAAGCTTAGTGGATAAAAATAGGTCCTATTATATAGCACAGGGAACTCTATTCAATATCCTTTGTATTTTTAAACAAAATTTTTAATGTATGTATATATATATATATGTATAACTGAATCAGTTTGCTGTGCAGCAGAAATGAATACAACATTGTAAATTAATTATACTTTAATAATATATATATGTATATATATATATACATATATATATCTAGAGAGAGAGAGAACATTTGTTGTTCAGTTGCTAAGTCATGTCCGACTGTGATCCCATGGACTGTGGCACGCCAGGCTTCCCTTGTCCTTCAGCATCTCCCAGAGCTTGCTTAAATTCATATCCATTGAGTCGGTGATGCCATCCAACCACCTCATCCTCTGTTGTCCCCTTCTCCTCCTGCTTTCAACCTTTCCTAGCATAAGCGTCTTTTCCAATGAGTCAGCTCTTTGTAACAGGTGACCAAAGCAATGGAGCTTTAGCATCAGTGTCAGTCCTTCCAATGAGTATTCAGGGTTGATTTCCTTTAAATCAACTATGCTTTAATACAACACACATGTGTATATATATACATGTATATATATATATAGAGAGAGAGAGAGAGGGAGAGAGAGTATAATATTATCTATTTCTTTTGTGTCTCTGCCTACTACCAATACTTCTAACAATGCAGATCTTGCACCCAAGACAAGTGTTATGTGACTGACTATCTTTTACAGGTTTGGTCAGGTGGTTTGGCACACTCCAGTTTGTCTGTCACCACTACTAACATGTTTCAGAATCCTTGCCTTTGTGTAAAAGTCCATTCTTCATTAGGTGGTTTACAATGCACCTAAAACTGAAATCTGACTGTTAATAAACTTTCATTGTGAGAGTTTCAGTTATAACCCTAGACTCTTTCAAGACATAGAAATTCTTCAGAGATTACAAATACCAATACCAGGCCAAATTCTCATCCTATAGAAGCAAAGAGAATATCATCAGGTCACAGTTACTTAGCATTTTAATGTTTTGGTTCTGGGGCCTTGGAGGATACTAAAAAAGCATGTGTTCCTTTTGTGGAACATTTTAGGATTTTTGCCACATCTACTGAACTCTTTGAAAACTTGCTCTATAATTTCACAGAGAAAGTGCCGGTTGCATAGCCTTGCCTGGAAAATCCCATGGACGGAGGAGCCTGGTGGGCTGCCAGTCCATGGGGTCGCTAAGAGTCGGACACGACTGAGTGACTTCACTTTCACTTTTCACTTTCATGCATTGGAGAAGGAAATGGCAACCCACTCCAGTGTTCTTGCCTGGAGAATCCCAGGGACGGGGGAGCCTGGTGGGCTGCTGTCTATGGGGTCGCACAGAGTCGGACACTACTGAAGCGACTTAGCAGCAGCAGCAGCAGCATACTCAAAAGTAGAAGTTTACCAAGGTGACTCTTTTTTTAATTCCACAGATCTTAAGAATATGGTTGGATAAGTTTAGACCAATCCATACACCAAGTAACCAACACCTTAAAAAATTAATAAAGAGAACATTGCTAACAACCTAGAAAGTGTCCTCATGTTCCTTTTCAATTTGTCCTCGTCCCCCAAGCAACCATTGTTCTGATGACTTCTATCTCCATTGATTAGTTTTGTCTGTTCTTAAATTTCACATAAATGGAATCACGCAGTTATGTTCTCTTTGGTGGCTGGCTTCTTTTTCTCAGTGTAGTGGTTTTGCTATTTGCACAGAATGCTGCAAATAGCAGTAATAGTTCTTTTTTTAATTGCTGAATATTCACAGAATACTCCGTTCTGTGAATTTACCACAATGTGCTTATCCATCATTAATTAATACAGAAGCTGGTTGGGCACATGCCAGTGGTTCAATAAAACAAATGCAGCAATTCCTGTTCTTTCAAATTTGCAGTTTATACTTGGCTTTTACTAATGATTATACCCAGAGTTAAATCTGATTTGTAAATCCTTCAATCCTCAAAGAGAGTATGGAAAAAAACAGGAATCCCTTGGGAGTCTGAAGAATCTGAGCAGAAAGCAGGAGGAGTAAGAGATAGGCGGTATTAGGGCAGATATCTTTAACATGAACCAAGTTTGCTCTAGCTCCTGGCTCTTGTCAAAGATTGTGAAAAGACTGAATTAAATACAGGTATAACCCTAACCATCTCTCAGTGTTATCTTCCTCTTATCTTTCCTAGCTCTTTGACCACTGGTTAAAAATTCTTTTTCTCTGCAGACAATCTAAAGACTTTCAGTTATTCAAGAAAGCCATGCTTGCTTGAGTAGTCTGTAGTTTCAGTTAGAACTGCAGTGAAGGCAATGGTGTATATCAAAAAGTATTTTGAGTCCCTTTCCTTGTGACCAAGCACACATCAAAAAAGCAGGAAGGAAGGCTGGAGGAAATTACACAATTTATTATGATTTCTCATCATCAAGAGCTCACTGTGTCCACAGGGAAAGAATAATAGTTCCTATAAAGGTTTCTTTTGGTTATTTGTGATTCTCCCTCAAGATCTTTACAATCTATTTTGAGAAAGCATAGACAAATCTAGTTCGATCTCATGTGTTGGGAAACAAATGAGATCAATCTAATTTGATCTAATTAGTTGTCCACAGAAAACATTTTTCCAGAAGAGAATGGAGCAACCAGTATAAAAAAATAATAATAATTGAACACTATACTGAGATTATAGAAACTCACTATTGCAAATACTATGGGTATGGGTAAATAATAGTTCCTAATCAGAGATTAATGTTTTTAAACCAGTGACTATTTACAAGATCAAATCTTTAACAGATTTGTAGGTACAAGATCAAATCTTTAACAGATTTGTAGGTAGAGTATTTTTTAATGTGTTATTCAAATATTATCCTTTGTTTCTCAGTTGAAAAAGGAATTGCTAATATTTAGAATTACTTGAATTTCAAGTTCTCACTTTGTATGATTTCCCCAACAGGGTCTGTAATCTTTCTGAAGGTGTTATTTCAGAGTGGTATTTCCCACAAAGAGCTACATTTGTAGTTGCTTAGAAAACCTAACAGGTCTCAGTGGGATATGGAGGCATGAAGAGTCAAAATCATGCAAAACCTGTAGATTAGGTTAAAAGCACTAGGAAAAGTATTGCACTGGATGTATTTTTAACATACACCATGTACCAAGGGGAAATTAACCTAATTTGAAAATAAAGACCATTAAAGTCTTCAGAACTCTTTTTACATTAGGGAAAAAAAATAAAGACCCCATAATCACAACTGTAGTGATGATATTATTACAATAGAATATAATATCTAATTAGCATAAATGCAAAACTCCTATCCTTGTACACTTTTGAATTTATAACATCACTAAATCAACTTTTTTACAGAATTAAATTTTTCTACTTATTAAGAGACTACAAAGGAAGAACAAATGTTGGCTTTTGTAAGATTTTTATTTGAATATTCTGTAAAATTATAATTACACTTAAAGTTGTGAGGAAGAAAGCATTATTTGATGTCATTTTGTAATTTTCCTGAATATTTATGAAGCGAAGTGAAGTTGCTCAGTCGTGTCTGACTCTTTGCGACCCCAAGGACTGTAACCTACCAGGCTCCTCCATCCATGGGATTTTCCAGGCAAGAACACTGGAATGGGTTGCCATTTCCTTCTCCAGGGGATCTTCCCTGGAATATTTATGAGCCATAAAGTATTGTGCTGGTTGTCTGTTTTCCTCCTCTTAAAATCTCTACATGTTTTTTTTTTTAATCAAAACTTTATGGAGTTTATTTTAGTGTAAATGTATAGGTACTGAGGGTTCCTTTTTTTTCTTTCTTTTCTTGCATCCTCAATTCTCAAAATATACTGAATTAAAACCAGATATTTCTGGTTGAGATGCAGCCTAGAATTCCTTCATCTCACCCATTGCTCTTAGCTAGAACTAGGGATCTGACCCACATCTACCAGGAAAACCACAGTCCATGACTACCCAGTTGTCTCAGAATGAACTGCACTGTCTGGAATTTCCGAAGAAAGCATATTAACTCACTGAGTAATGTGCTCACAGGTGGGCACGCGCAACTGGGCTCCCTGTCACTAATGAGCTCCCCGACTCCACCTCAACTTCCCCACATCGTTTGAGTCACTGCTGTGCTTATAAAGATAAGTCCAAGGGAACAACCACTTTATCTCCCATAGAAACCCAAAATGGACACGGTTTTCCATTATGTTTGATTCTGTACTGAAAGGTCTGGGAAGTGAGTGTTACATGAACTCATTCCTTCCGCTTCAGCAGACAGATGGATAGAGACATTCCAGTTTGTTTCCAGTCTTTTGTCTTCGGAGCATTTTTGGCATTTCCCTCAGGAAACTGGAGGTTGTGACCTAAGGTTTCCTTAGTGAGCACGCTTCTGTTTCCCACAGTTAACCTTACCCAGAAATGACATCTACTCTATTAGGTGAGGCTTTATCTTCACGTCCCAACTGTGTCCTGTGCATATTCAATGACACTTGAAAGCACAAATTCTGAAAGCTAACAATAGCACTGAGGAGCCAAACATGCCAAAATACTTTGATATAATCCCCAATGAAGATGACAATAATATCAAAACAAGAATTAAAAAATTCTGTGAGGCTTGCCGTTTTATAGTTGAAGAAATTAATGACTATAGATGGTAAAGCTTTCAGACAGTATGAATCAAAATTTTTCAAAAAAAAGTGTATGCTATTCAGCCAAGATTCTACAAGTTGTTACTTTATCGCTATTGAATAGTTTTATATTGTTCAGCTGGTAGACGGGGAGAAGCCAAGACAGTCTTCTGAAAGAAATAAGTAATTTAACAGTATCTCCCATAGCCATACTGCCACCTCCCAAGTATGCTGGTGGCAAGCCAAGAATATAAACTTCTGTGGATGGGTGTGAACTGACCAAAGTGTCATAATTTAACTTAGTGTCATAATTTAACTTAACAATGATATTGTTGTACATCATTTATTTTAAAACCCATGTTTTTAGACAAATTTATTACACTATTGCTTCTTGTTTTCTGTTTTTCAGCCAAGAGGCATGTGGGATCTTAGCTTCCCGACCAGGGATCGAACCCACACTCCCTGCATTGGAAGGCAAGTTTTAACCACTGGACCACCGATACTTAATTTAGTTGGGCTTGAATGTCATTTAACTCAAACAATTACATTTACTTGTCAATGTGGTATTTAGAGGTTGGTGGTTTTCATCTCATTCTTTACTACTCTTCAGTGTTAACTTATTGAAGTTTCTCTTCCTGAAAAAGAGTGGTTTCTAAACAAACCACACTTTTTTTTTCCACTCTCTAGTTTATCAAGATAAAATCCCATGAAGAATAACAGAAATTTGCCTTTAACTTTAACTCTAAAGAGGCACATAGTCAGATAGAATGTCTTACTAATTATTTTTTAAAAATGCTCTTCACCAAAGAATCTTTAAAAAATCAGTTTATTAATGTTTAAAAGTTGATAAAGCTATGTGCAAAACAATCCACATTGTCAGAAACCTTTTAAATACTATTAAAAAAAAAAAAGACATTTCTTGATTTAATTGCACTGGAAACCATACTAAACAGACACCAATATTTTTTTTTATTCTTTGTGACATTTATACACATCTTCAATTAACTACTTAATGTACTGAAAACCTTGTCATGTTCCCTATCAGTTAAAGTAATGCTTTTTAAGGGCACAAGAAGATGGTATTTTCTGAAGAAATACACATTCAATGGTGTTAACACAGGTTAGGAAAATCCAATAAAATGCTGAAACAAATACATTCAAAGATTACACAAAGTACTTTTAACACAACAAAATACAGCCATCCTGTTGGTTGAAATGATTCCCACAACACTCTGAAAGAAACATCAACAAAAGTGCCAAAGATAGATGTTGTATTGTTAGATAAACTAATTAAAAAAAAAACAACTCTCTTGGTTTACAAAGTCACCCCCCAACCCCGAGTCAGTTTTCACCTTCTTTTGCTTGTTTGTTTCTCTTATGACACTAAGGATACTGGCTGATGTCATTTAAATAAATTGGACTTCCTTATGCAGATTTCAGCCACGATGGATATAATACTGCAACACATTTCATTGCAAAGGTTGTTTGTTTTTTTTTTTTAAAGTGACTGCAATTAAATTCAAAAACACTCATCCAGCTTACATGGAAACTTTGGCCACACAGCAAGTAAAATTGCTTTCCAGCTCCAAACCATCTCCACCACAGTCTACCTGCTGGATGCAGCCTACCTGCTACATATGCTCAAGACTGGACTGTGCCACACTCCCAGCTCTGAGTGCCAGGTAGTTAAAATATAAAGTAAAGGTATTCTGAGGAGGGGTGTGAAGGGGAAGGGAGGGTGGGATGCCTAGCATAGTAGGTATGTAGAGCATACCTAGCGAAGCAGAAGTGCACACACTCACTTGCGTTGGAAACTAAAGTGAAAGAAAACATCTCCTCAAAGCTCCCGTCAGAGATGCTTTCACACACGGACATTAGTCTTTGAGGAGGGGCCAAACGAACCCTTCAGGAGCTTGACAATGCTAGACCTTTGGCTCAGTGCAAAATCAAAACTCCGGCAAGGGGAGGAAATAGATTCCAGGCGAGGACCTGATCTCCACCCTTCCCAGTGCATTGTTCACAGGAACTAAGTCTACCCACCAACTCCAGGCACTACCAGACTGTTCTGTGCTCCTTCTCCCTCCCTCTGGCTTCGGACAGCTCCTCCCTGGAAGCAGTGGAGGCACAGAGGCTTGGTTGGTTTTTATTTTTTCTCCCCAAACACTGGGGTGGTGGGTGACCATGCAAGAACACTCCCCATGGGTCGGCAGTTTCCCCTTTTAGGAAGAAGAGTTGACGTTTCCAGAAGACATAATGGTCTCTGGGTTGTCCCCATCGTCCTTCTGGGGGTGGGAGGAGTTGTCTGACTTACTGCGGCTGAATTCCATGCCCGCGATGATGGGTCGTGTGAATTTACTCGCGGAGTCTCTACTGGGGCACTTGCAGCAGGACATGATCCGGACGAAGGCCCGACGCATCTCCTTGTTGGACAAAGTGTAAATGATGGGGTTGGTGCCAGAGTTGAGCACAGCCAACACCAGGAAGTATTCCGTTCTGAAGAGGATGTCACAGGTCTTCACCTTGCAGCCCACGTCGAGCAGGAGCAGGATGAAGAGTGGTGCCCAGCAGGCGATGAAGACGCCCAGGACAATAATCACGGTCTTGAGCAGTGCCAGCGACTTCTCAGAGCTGCGGCTGGCCTTGGAAATGTTCTTGCGGAAGGTCAGACGGCGGCTGCGAGTCCTGACCAAGGAGTAGATCCTGCAGTACAGGATGACAATGGAGAGCAGGAGCAGAGTGAAGACCGTGGTGCAGAAGAGGATATAGTGCTTGTGGTAGAGCGGCAGCACAGTAGAACAGCTGGGCAGCGTGCTGATGCAGTTCCAGCCCATGATAGGCAGGCCCCCCAGGATGAGGGAGATGACCCAGCAGGCACTGATGAGCAGGAAGGAGCGGAACCTGTTGCTCCCATTGTGGAGTTTCATCTTCAGCATGGTGATGTAGCGCTCAATGGCGATGGCCAGGAGGCTGAACACGGAGGCCGAGAGGGCCACAAACATACTCCCTTCCCGCAGAAACCACTGGGCGGGGGTTAGCTTGTAGGTGGTGGCCCCAGACAAGAGCAGGTTGGCTGTGTAGGCCACTCCCGCCAACAGGTCTGAGAGGGCCAGATTGCCGATAAAATAGTACATGGGTCGGTGGAACTTCTTGGTTTTCCAGATGGTCAGCAAAACAAAAATGTTCTCTAGGATGATAAAGCAGCAGATGAGAATGAACACCACTGAGATCAGTTTAATGCCATTGTCCTTGTCCGCGCTGATCTTCAGCTTTCCCGTGTAGTTATAATGCCGGACGATGATGTCGTAGTTGACATAGTCCGAGACAGGGCTGTGGAGGGCCTTGACCAGCGGGATACGGGTGGACCCCATGATGCGCAGGGTCCCGACACCCGGGGCGGCGCTTCTCCAGATGAACGCTAGAGGGCGAGGCGGAGCGAGCCTTCACAGGCAGCCGGGGTGGTTCAAGAAGAGAGATCCAGGCTTTTTTTTGTGTGCAGGTTTTCTTTAGCTGGAGAGGGCCTCGGAAACCACAGCCTTAAACAAATCACAAACAGCAGAGAGTCAGGGGAAAAGCCACAGTACACTGGCGTAATTCATTCTAGCAAAGGCATTGCTCCAGTTTTCTTATTGTTGATTTGTTTTAAGGAAACTTGGGGAGAGTGCAGGGGGAAGGATTTTTTTAAAAAACATCAAACTCTCATTTCTTGGGGAAAAAAAGGAAGAAGGGTGAGAGAGAGAAAGAAAGGAGAAAAAAAAATTACCCAAACGGAAAACTCCGATTCGACGACAAGACGAAAACGTCCCCTATGGTTACTACATACACTCAAATGGAAATGGGAAAACTGGAGGTGTGAGCCCCATTTAATTCCACTCCTGCCTCCTCAACACACACACACACACACACACACACACACACACACACCTCCACCTCTCCCAACGCTGTCCCCACTCCCACCAGGTTTCCAGCTCCAGTAGAAAACCTAAAGCCTTCACCAGCTTCGCGGCGGGCTCACCACTAGCTCCTAGTCACACCTTCGAAGAGACCAAATCACCAATGTGAGACGCACACCTCTGTGCTCCGGCACTACCCAGCTAAAACCACCTCCTAATTGCCATGCAAGAAGTTAGATTTGCACGAAAATCATTTGAAAGCGTAAGTCACTTTTTAGGCTCTATTAATAATCTCTAGGAGCAGGTGTGCTTAGGGTCCGAAGGCACAGCACAGTGTGGGCAGCCAAGCCCGCCCTGGCCTTGCGGTAAACAGGAAAGCTTTAGCGCCTCCGTGAAGCAACTGCCTTTTCATTCTTCTTCTTTTTTTTTTTTTTTTTTTCCGCGCAAGTCAGTGCAAGAAACTATAAAAGTACTCAGTCAAAATCATTCATAAGCTATTGCAATAAATCCCAGAAGTTTCGTACACCCATTGATTGCAAAAGGAGTATTTTTAGTTACTGTGGATATAGCCCAAACATGCATACAAAAAATTAAATTACAAACGCTAAAAATACACGCCACTGCGTTTCAAATTCCGAATGCAAAATTACTCTCCAGAAACTCATACAAACAGAAGCCTAGCGGTTCGTTGCTAAGCCAGTTTTATTTACTGCCCTCCCCCAATACGTTGCCTCGTCTCAGAGAACTACAAAGTGTCGAGGGGATGAAACATGGCACGTGTGAGCAGTTTACCCATAAGTTGTTTAAATGTTTCAGGGTGACATTCACGGTAGCAAATGCGATAAAAGTGGAATTCTCAAGACCACAGCAATTCCCGGGACCCAGAGGCTGCTCGGCGCCCAGTAGCTCCGCGTTTCCCCCCATCTAATTCCACACCCGGCTCGCTCGCAGGGCAAGTTTAAGCCCTTATCTCATCTCCCGCAGTCTTTGTCTATAGGATTGCCCAAAATAAGCGCCTTCCCTCCCACTCCGCTGACCCACCGCAGCTTCCTCTATCCCCCAACCCCAGATGGTTCTACAAAGAGGACTTAACACTTTTCCAAACTTTTTAGTGAGCCCAGAACAATCCGATCCGGTTGGGCGCCTGGGTAGCCCAGAGATGCTTGTTCTCAGCACCCAGAGATGGATGGTTTAAAAGTGTTTGCTTTGCTTCTCTCCGGTTTGAAAATTTTGTTTCTGCCTCTGAAGACCTCCGGCCGCGATGCTCCCCCGCGCGCCCGGGTCCGCGCCTGCCCAGCGCTCACTCCCTACCTGGCTCAGGCGGGACGCAGCTGCGTTCGCGGAGCTCCGGGTCTGCACTGCGCGCTCGGCATCTTGCTGCTGCCCGGGACTGACTGCGTCGAGCTCTCAATTTACTCGAGTCGGGATCCCCTCCCTCCGCAGCCGCACACTCCAATGGCCAACGCTCTTGCCGTGGCCGGGCAGACCGGTTAGCTGAAGTCGCCGAGCGCCCCGCTGAGGCTGAGTGGCTTCTTTAGGAAGAGATGAGGAGGATTGAGTGCCTCAAACCCCCATGCCCCTCCGCTCGCGCCTGGGGGCCGCCGGATCTGTGCAGCTGAGACTCACTGTCCAGGAAAGATCTGCGGCAGAAACACACAGACAAAAAAGAACCCCTCCTCCCCAAGGGAACCAAAAAAAGAAAGGGGGAAAAAAAAAAAAGAAAGGGGGCGGAGCCTGGTGCCCCCTGGACTCTAAATGTATAAATCACGGCCCTCGCCCTGCTATCCGCCGCTCCCTGGCGGTGGAGATCGTTTTCCCCAGCCTTAGAAAAGAAGGGAGGTGACGCGCTTTTGGAAACTTTTCTCAAGAAGAGTTTTAGGAGACAGAGGACGGCCTGGCCAACCTAGTGCGCCTTTCTGGTCCCCTAACCCCGCAGCCCGTGGGGGATCGGAGTCTGAAGATTGTGGCCGGGCGCTCCGGGCCCCCCCCCCCCACCCCGACCCGGACCTCAGGCGCTTCTGCGGAGGCAGGGGGAAACAGCTCCGCGACCCCGCGAGTCCCGGTCGTGTTCCTGGGGACGAGGTGCTGGGAAGGGCTGCCAGAAGGATGGAGGAGACATGCAGCCCGGGTAGAAGAATGGCCTGGGAGGTTCCTCCACTTCAGCTCACTTCCCTCCCTCACCTTTATCCTTCTGCTGCCTCAAAACTTGCGGTCTGAGGGGCAGAAAGTGGCTTTCGCGGGGCGCACAGTGAAATGGGCCAGCTGGGGGCGAGGTGTTGTGTGGGGGTTCCCCTCACTCAACTGGGCGCAAAATCAGGCCTTGTGTCCCAGATTCTAGCCAGTGGTGAGGTCTGTGAGGGGGTGGGCAGCTGCTGGGGCCCGAGAGTTTAAACAGCTTGGGCAGCTCAGGAGTTTCCAAAGAGAAAGGGCTACCCGGCGGCGCGGACCAGCCTAGGACCGGCAGCTGCCCAGCCTGGAGCCGGCGCCCTTGTCTGTCTTTCTACTTCGGAGGCCCAGCCTCGGTGCTCACAACTCGCCCACTCTTTCGTTTCGCTTGCATGCTGCTTCAGAATGTGAGACTGAGAGTCGGCCTTGGTCAGCTCCACCTACGTGGTAAACTGAGGGCCCTTCTGCCCTGCCCTTCTGCGTGTAGCTTTGCAAGACGGTTTCCACCCAGTCTCTGGTCTCACTGGCTTCCCATCCAGGCAGATGTGAACGCAAAACTTCTCCGTTGTGAAGTTTCAATTAACACAGTACAGTCACACCCTGTACCTGAATGACTCAGAAGGAGGCTGAATGAATAAACAACAACTCCTGGCTTCTGGGATCTTATGACTTTGCAAAGGAAAAAAAAAAAAATCAAACGACAGTTAGTATATAGTTTGCCCAAAAGCTCTCTTCAACAGCCATGGGCCCAGCACACACCCTCAAACTCAACAACAGTAAATTCGTAAGACATAGAAACCAAGATAACGGTCCTCTAGAATAAACTCTGATTGGGTTTGAGGATGTATTTCTCTTAAAAGGTATGATATATTGAGTTTGCTCAGCACAACATAATGTGTGGACTTGGCAAACTTCACCCCATCTACTAATTTATGAGTTCTTTAAAGGGAAAAGAATTAAAGTAGATGGTACACCCAGACTATATCAGGCATGTGGTAGATTATCTAATTTAACACTACTGCTCTGTGAAGCAAATGTTGTTGGTCATTTTGTTGATAAAGGAAATGTCACACAGTTTAAACCACTGTATCGCTGAGCTAGGTTTGAAAACTCAAATGCCATGTCAAATGCCTTCAGTAAACAGTTTAGGGGTTCTGTATGTATACAACTGTCTGACAATGAAAGTCCTTTAAAACCACTTATTTCCTGACTATCAAGCTTCATACATATTAACACATTTTATCCTTACCTTACCTTTACTTATCATGATCCTAACACAAGTTAGGTACTATGTTTTTTTGTTTGGATTTGGGTTGTGTTTTTTGTTTTTGTCTTTGTGGGGGTGGCGGGGCTGTGCCATGCTGCATGTGGGATCTTAATTGCCAACCAGAGATGGAACTCATGCCCCCTGCATTGGAAGCACTGTCTTAACCACTGGACCATAGGTAAGTTCCAAGATAGGTACTATTAAAATCCTAATTTTACAAACAAGGAAACTGAGTCTCAAACAAATTAAGCAACTTGGTTAGCGTGGGCGTTGACCATAGACAAGTTGCTGATTTCTTAACCGCTACCCCAAACCACCACAATAAACCTCAACCATGTCAAAGAATTATGTGGGGGAAGTCAGTCCTTTTTTCGTGAATACTGTTGGAGGACAACATTCAATACTGATTCAATATTTAGAAGAGTTCAAATACTTTGCAGATGATTACTTAGCAATATTCATCCTTAGTGCACAGCTATGAGATATAAAATGTAGGTGAGCATTCAGGTAAAATTAGAAAGCAGTCACAGTGATTTGCCGTAATGGCTTCCCTGCCAGTTTGGTGCCCACATTTGTCTCTTCCCATCATTCTCATGAGAGGCCCCAAGTACTGTCCCCTCAAGCTATCTCCTGGCTGTTAGCCCAGCTCCCTTTCAACTGTTGCCTGGAAGATAAGCCCAGTGTTCCTACCTTCTTCCCCGCACACTGAGCTTACCATCTGATGCCCATTACATTGAGGTGGATCCATTCCAGACTTCTTATTTCAAAGCAGCTTTGCTGTTCTTTATGCATGCTTTGGGAGAGCTGGGTTCAGTCCCTGGGTTGGGAAGATCCCCTGGAGTAAGGCAAGGCAGTCCACTCCAGTATTC
The DNA here is from genome assembly GCF_032452875.1 of Bos javanicus. Classification (NCBI taxonomy): domain Eukaryota; kingdom Metazoa; phylum Chordata; class Mammalia; order Artiodactyla; family Bovidae; genus Bos; species Bos javanicus. Next base: position 42,386,531 of record NC_083870.1, read on the forward strand.
TTGCCTGGAGATCCCCACAGACAGAGGAGCCTGGTGGACTACAGTCCATGGGGTTGAAAAGAGTCAGACATAACTGAGCGACTAAGCATATGCATGCTTTAATGTTTCTCTTTAAGGGCTGCCAGATAAAATACCATGCAATGTTCATCGCAGCACTGTTTATAATAGCCAGGACATGGAAGCAACCTAGATGTCCATCAGCAGATGAATGGATAAGAAAGCTATGGTACATATACACAATGGAGTATTACTCAGCCATTAAAAAGAATACATTTGAATCAGTTCTAATGAGGTGGATGAAACTGGAGCCTATTATACAGAGTGAAGTAAGCCAGAAGGAAAAACATAAATACAGTATACTAACGCATATATATGGAATTTAGAAAGATGGTAACAATAACCTGGTGTACGAGACAGCAAAAGAGACACTGATGTATAGAACAGTCTTATGGACTCTGTGGGAGAGGGAGAGGGTGGGAAGATTTGGGAGAGTGACATTGAAACATGTAGAATATCATGTAAGAAACGAGTTGCCAGTCCAGGTTCGATGCGCGATGCTGGATGCTTGGGGCTGGTGCGCTGGGACGACCCAGAGGGATGGTGTGGGGAGTGGGGGGGGGGAGGGGGGTTCAGGATGGGGAGCACGTGTATGCCTGTGGCGGATTCATTTTGATGTTTGGCAAAACTAATACAATTATGTAAAGTTTAAAAATAAAATAAAATTAAAAAAAAAAAGAATATAAAAAAAAATACCATGCAATATTTGAGACATATACTGAAACAATCATGTCGTTTTAATCTGCAATTCAGATTTCACTGAGCGAGTGGTATTTTTATTTGCTGAATCTGGCAACCCTACTCTCTTTCCTAAAGGCTCCAGTCATTTTCCAATTTCACTCTTCCCCCTAGTCTCCTGCAAAGATCCAACCCTTTCCTTATTCATTTGGTCCTAGGAGAATAACTAAACTCTTACTTCACAGAGAAAAAGAGTATCAGACTTACAAATTCCAGTTTGATAACAATTTCACCCACACTTACCTCCTTTCCACAACTCTACTCCTGCCTATATCACCATGCTGCTTTCCCCTAATTTTCTAAGGTAAAATCTGCATAGGCCATCAGTATGTGTGTATTTAGTTGTGTGCAACTCTTTTTGATCCCATGGATTATAGTCCACCAGGCTCCTATGTCCATGGACTTTTCCAGGCAAGAATACTGGAGTGGGTTGCCATTTTCTACTCCAAGGGATCTTCCCGACCCAGGGGTTGAACCTGCATCTCTCATGTCTCCTGCATTGAAAGGCAGATTCTTTACCAATGATGCCACCTGGGAAGCCCAACTATCTAAAACTTGGATAAATTATTCCTTCTCTCTTCTGTACTTTCAATTATTGCCCTCTGACGACTCTTCACTTCCAACTTACCTTAATATTCATGTGTTTCCTCTACTCAAAACTTACTGTCTTCCCTTCATATTAGGTCCCAGTATCTTTCTCTTCTGTTTGCCAATATTCAGAACTATGTAATGGAATATGACTGAGCTTTGGAACCAGACAGACTTGGGTTCAGCCTCAATTCTGCCAGTTCCTAGCTGTGTGACTTCGGGCAAATTCCTTTAACTTCCTGGAGCCTTAGTTTCCTCATCTCTAAAATGGTATAATGGTATTTCTTTCAGGAGTGTCAGGGTTAAAGAGCTTCATGTGTGTAAAGAGTATTACAGTAAATACTTCACCTTCCCCCCACCTCTATCTTTATAAGATTCATTGCTTTTATTACCTCACTTTCCGTCTTTCCATTTGCTTTCCTTTTTGATTATAATACAAAATTATTTTAATAAAATTAATACATGCTCATTTTTAAAAAATTAGAAAACTCACAGGGAAGAGCATTAGTCCTCCTCCCTGACCCTCTAATCTTTCCAACCACTTTAGAATCTTATTGATCTTTCTTCTAGTGGCTATATGAGCTAAGTCCACTATTTTATACCTCTGCTTCTTGATTATCAATTTTATGCAGTATCTATAGATTTTCTGCTATATTGAAGGAGTATGTTGAATTTACTTACCCTTAAGAAACATGCTTGTGGTATAAGCTTTCTAAATTCTTGCATGCCTGCAATTTTAAAAATTCTACTTTTACACTTGACTAATATTTTGGCTGAATACAGAACAATAGAGTGTAAGTAATTTTCCCTGAGAATTTGAAGGCATTATTCCCCTGTCTTTTAATTTCTAGTACTACTGGTAAAACTTTTAAATCTATTCTGATCAAAACCTCATGTGACTACATTTAGTCTTCTTTGGTTGTTTTTCGAATTTTCTCTTTCTCCATAGTGTTCCAGAATTATACAACAATATACTTTGATTTTCCAAGTGTTTTCCTAGGAAGTCATCTGAAGTTATTTTTTGGATAACTCTATTTTCTCTATTCTCTCTTTCTAGAACTTCTACTCTTCAGATTATGGTCCATTTGAACTGATCTTTTAATTTCTTCATATTTAAACTTCAGTACTTTGGCCTGATGCAAAGAGCCAGCTCAATGAAAAAGACCCTGATGCTGAGAAAGAATGAGGAAAGGAGGAGAAGGGGGCAACAGAGGATGAGATGGTTTGATGGCATCACTGACTCAATGGACATGAGTTTGAGCAAACTCCAGGAGATAGTAAAGGACAGGGAAGCCTGGAGTGCTGCAGCCCATGGGGTTGCAAAGAGTCGGACACGGCTAAGTAACTAAACAGCAACATTTTCCATTTTTTTACATGTTTGCCTTGTTTTCTAATTTCTGGGAGTTTTCTCAACTTGATCTTTTAACTCTTCAGTTAACATTTCCCTTGCTTTTATCAGGCCTTTAATTCTAAATGCTATCTTTTTCTTTTATGAGTATTTCAGTTTTATATAACCCTGTGCTGTTGATGCAGAGAAGGCAATGGCACCCCACTCCTGTATTCTTGCCTGGAAAATCCCATGGACGGAGGAGCCTGGTAGGCTGTAGTCCATGGGGTCGCTAAGAGTCGGACACGACTGAGCGACTTCCCTTTCACTTTTCACTTTCATGCATTGGAGAAGGAAATGGCAACCCACTCCAGTGTTCTTGCCTGGAGAATCCCAGGGACAGGGGAGCCTGGTAGGCTTCTGTCTATGGGGTCGCACACAGTCGGACACGACTGAAGCGACGCAGCAGCAGCAGCAGCAGTGCTGTTGATGGCTTTTTTCCTATTTTCTTTATTTCTCATTTTCCTGTTTGTTTTGTTCTCAGCCCTTTGTGTCAGAGGCTTTTCCCACTGGCAGGTAATCTCTGGCTATCTATTAATATTTCAGACAGAGTCACTGAAAGCTAATTTAAACTACTTGCAGGGAGCTTGTTAATGGAAAGATGCTGGATAATCAGACTGTGTTCTTTTGTTGGAGGGTCACAAATGTAAGCACCTGGAGATCTCTATTCCTAAGCTGGTCAATTTCACCTTGTCTGCTTTCTAGCATTTTCCCAGGTGAATCAAGGAAAAGCAGGAGAGAGAAGTAGAGGGACTCTTAGTACTCAGTATTTAGATTTGAACTGAATCACAATAATGGGGATCCCCACACACATACTCTAAGCTCTGCCACGTGTCCCAAAGACTCTCTGATTTAGGCTCCAGGAAACTTGCGGTCATCTGCTGAAATGGGGGTATTGGTACTTGTCCTGTCATACAAGTTGGAAATAGTGGGCTGGAGATATGGCTGCTAATTTTAATTCGATTTAAAAAGTAATTTTATTTAAAAACCTGAAAGGAAAATGAATGAGAAGTAAGAGGTTGAAAGCAATGAGTCTAGCAAAGCTAGAGAGAGGCAGATGGGAGGTGATATATGGAGCATCTTTTCTCTAGTAGATGTTTCACACTCACTCCTCTTATTTTCAGATCATCATTTACACCAATTTTCAGAAATACCTATAGCTTCCATCTCTTCACATTATTTTAGGATCTGTAGTGGTAATTTGGGCTTCCCAGGTGGCGCTAGTGGTAAAGAACCTGCCTGCAAATGCAGGAGATGTAACAGACCTGGGTTCAATCCCTGGGTTGGGAAGATCCCCTGGAGGAGGACATGGCAACCCACTCCAGTATTCTTGCCTGGAGAATCCCATGGACAGAAGAGCCTGGTGGGCTACAGTCCATGGGGTCACAAAGAGTCTGCCATGACTGAACGGATTTAGCACGTATGTACCCACGGTGGTGATTTAACTTGCCTCTAGAATTGCCCTGCTTCTAGCACAAGGTTCAACTTTCTCTAGTCTGACAAGCCATTTACACACATTAATTTGTTTTCCAAAATTTAATTGGTATTGTCAGAGGCAATTAACCTTGAAGCTAACATAGCTCAAACTCTCCTGTCCTGCTTCCAAGGTCCTGCTTTCTTGGAAGGAGTCCTAGCAATATGTCCACGAAAAGTAAGCCATTTTACCCACGGCTAAGTTTCTTCTTTCATTCCATTAGGAATTCTCATCTGTTTCATTTCCTGATGGGTAGGGGTGCTTTTGGAGTTACTGTAGGCATTTTTGGGATCTGGTTGAGGGGAAGTTGAGCTGCATTTAGTTTGAGTAAAGGACAGGGGTCTACATTTAGATTCAATGTAGAAGGATATGTGAGTGAAATCGGGGCTTCCCAGATGGCTGGTGGTAAAAAACACACCTGCCAATACCCAGTGCTGGAGACATAAGAGATGTAGGTTTGATATGTGGGTTGGGAAGATCCCCTGGAGGAGGGCATGGCAACCCACTCCAGTATACCTGCCTGGAGAATCCCTTGGACAGAGGAGCCTGGCGGGCTACAGTCCATAGGGTCACAAAGAGTCAGACATGAGCAAAGTGACTTAGCAGGCATGCATTTGAACAAGATCACAGTTACTTCCAAGTTATTACTAGCTACCCAAGTGTAGAACTGATTTTCAGAATTTCTACTGTCCTCAATGGCTACTCATGCTGTCGTGATATAAAATGCAAGGCCAGTGTCACATGACTGTAAGCTAGAAGCTAGTCTGGGGAAATACTTTCCAAGATGTCACATGTAACAGGTAACCGGAGCATTTGATTCTCACTGATCCCTCATGAAAACAGAAGTTCTCTTCTTTCCAGAATATACTTGATGATTTAGTATATATAATTATTAAACACATCATATACTTTTTTTCTGCTTTTGATGGAATTCACCCAAAAAAGATTGACTGGAATTTGTGTATATGTCCAGTATTTGCAGGGTATAAATAACTATTGCAATTTGGAAATAAGTTTAGCACTATATCAATAAAATATATGAGAAATTACAAAGTCCTCACTTGGGCACATATAAAAGATACTTTATCCTATCACCTATACATTTATTTATTGAGAGAAAATTCATATTAAAACTTAGTAGAATATGGAACAAAAACAATAAAATGGGCAATTAAATAAACAGAAATTTTTCTGATGCTGAGAAAAAAGTAGTATCAGATCACACCAAGACCATAATATGTTATTAAGAAGAAGATACATGTTTTGAATAGAAGCAATGAATATGTTTTTGGATTGTTGATAATCCATAAAATGAAGGGTAAATAATCATAAAAACTAGAAAAAGATAAGTTTCCTGCTGACTTGACACACAAAACAACTGACATGGACAAAAATGTTATAAAGTTCAAGATATGTTACTGTGACATAAAAATACTAATAGCAAATGGTTCATGATCATCTCCATCTAAGTACATTGGCAATTAGTCAAAACACAAGAAAACTTGAACTGTTTTAAAGTCCTACAGTTTATGTACAAAAAAATAGGCAACTACTTTCCTAAATTTGGCAACAGTCCTAAAAGCTTATATGACACTACCAATATTAATGTCGAAGCTAAAAGAAGTTCTTCTAACTCATCAATTTAAAAACTTTCTTTGAGCAGTATGCTAGAGGGAAGACTAAATTGTCTTTCTATTCTAATGATAGATTTAACATTTTATCACACGAAGAGTAGATGGGAGGCAATATAGCCAAAGATGTGAAAAAAAAAAAAAAAAGCATCAAAAAATGCCTAAGGCAGTTAATAAAAACACTGTTATTTTTTTGATGTCATGATGTCTGCTGGCTTTTTTAAATTAGCAGTTTGTTGTGATGTCTTTTATTCTATTCATTTTCAAATCTGATTTTGTGCTCTTTTTGTCAATGAGGGCCTGCTATTTTGTAAGCTCCTGCCTTGCTCTTGTTTCTTCTTCCATTCTCTTTGTCCTAATAAGTTTATTTTACTGCATCTGGTAGCATTGAAAAAGGGAGAAAACACGTACAAACCTTCATGCTTTGACAGAAATTTTCATTCATGATTTTTTAGACAGTAATTTTTATTTTAATCAAGATGTGTACGTAATTTTCAAATGAAATATTTCTATAAAAGTTGTTAATTTAAGGACTTCCTTGGTGGTCCAACAGTTAAGACGTTGTGTTTCCACTTCAGGTGGTATTGGTTCAATCCCTGGTCCAGGAAGATCCTGCGTGAGGCGTGGACCAGCCTTCCCCATCCCCCCGCAAAAAAAAAACAGAAACAGACCAAAAAAAAGTTATTAATGCATGAAATAATACTCCCCCCTCCCCATTCTTTCTCCTCAGTGATAACTGCTTTTACCTCTTTCACTTTTCCTTTGTATATTTGCTTCCATGCCCTCCCCTGGTGGCGTCAGTGGTAACGAATCCACCGGCCAGTGCAGGAGATACAGGAGACAAGGATTCTGTCTCTAGGTCGGGAAGACCCCCTGGAGAAGGGAATCACAACCCACTGCACTATTCTGGCCTGGAAATCCTATGGACAGAGGAGCCTGGGGGGGCTAGTCTATGGGACTGCAAAGAGTCAGACATGACTTAGCAACTAAATAACAAACAATTTGCTTCCATGTTTTCTAATAATGTACCTATGTTGATTTTTGGATTTTTTTTTCTATTTTAATAATTGTGTGTTGACTTTATCCTTTGAATATTAGGATTTAGCTCTCAAACACGCTGCTCCCTCAACTCCTTTCCAGTTTCCTGTCCCCAAAACACAGATCAAATATTAATTTTTATATTATTGCTACTATGCAGATTTTACTCACAGCTTAGTCATGTATGTACTATGATATGTTTACCTTCAAGTATACCTTTTGGTTTTCCCTAGGCTTGAATATTGTCATTTTCTTTGTTCAGTTTCCTATATGCTTATTACTAATTCATTCCCTCACCCTGTTTATTTAACCTATATGCAGAGTACATCATGAGGAATGCTGGGCTGGAAGAAACACTAGCTGGAATCAAGATTGCCGGGAGAAATATCAATCACCTCAGATATGCAGATGACACCACCCTTATGGCAGAAAGTGAAAGGGAACTAAAAAGCCTCTTGATGAAAGTGAAAGAGGAGAGTGAAAAAGCTGGCTTAAAGCTCAACATTCAGAAAACGAAGATCATGGCATCTGGTCCCATCACTTCATGGGGAATAGATGGGGAAACAGTGGAAACAGTGTCAGACTTTATTTTTCTGGGCTCCAAAATCACTGCAGATGGTGACTGCAGCCATGAAATTAAAAGACGCTTACTCCTTGGAAGGAAAGTTATGACCAACCTAGATAGCGTATTCAAAAGCAGAGACATTACTTTGCCAACAAAGGTCCATCTAGTCAAGGCTATGGTTTTTTCTGTGGTCATGTATGGATGTGAGAGTTGAACTGTGAAGAAGGCTGAGCACCGAAGAATTGATGCTTTTGAAGTGTGGTGTTGGAGAAGACTCTTGAGAGTCCGTTGGACTGCAAGGAGATCCAACCAGTCCATTCTGAAGGAGCTCAGCCCTGGGATTTCTTTGGAAGGAATGATGCTAAAGCTGAAACTCCAGTACTTTGGCCACCTCATGCAAAGAGTTGACTCATTGGAAAAGACTCTGATGCTGGGAGGGATTGGGGGCAGGAGGAGAAGGGGTCGACAGAGGATGAGATGGCTGGATGGCATCACTGACTCGATGGATGTGAGTCTGAGTGAACTCCGGGAGTTGGTGATGGACAGGGAGGCCTGGTGTGCTGTGATTCATGGGGTCGCAAAGAGTCAGACACGACTGAGCGACTGATCTGATCTGATCCCTTACTCTCAGGGCGTTCAAACACCTGAGAAAATATAGCAGATTAATGGGGACATCACTCCTGAGTCCCCTATTCTTCTCTCTAGCCTCAACTGCTGCATGGTTATTGTCCTGGGTTGTCCTCCACTTCTCTCCTATTTGGGGCCTCAATTCCTGGCTCTGCTTCATTCTTTATGCCTTCATATTGATGGAGCACAGCTGCCAGGAGTTTCCTGGTTAAAAGTATATGGAAGATAAAATCCTTGAGAAGTTGAATATACACAAATATTCTGTCTTAACTCTTTAGTCAGAGCTTGTCTGAGTATAAAATTCCACGTCAAAAGCTGTTTTGTTTGATAATGTTTAAGGCACTGTTGCATTATCTTCTAGCATCCAATGTCACTAAGAATTGTGACCCCATCCTCACTCCCTATCCTTGTGTGTCTGCTGTGTTTATTGCTTTGTCCTGTCCCACCCCACAAGGCCTTCCCACAATGGAACAATTTATACCTCCCCACCAAGCGTGCAGTCTCTGTTGCCTCCAACTGAACCTGGTGGCCCTTTTTAACCAGAATGAGGTACAAATGATGCTGAGGGACTTCCAAGGCTAGGTCATAACAAGAATATGGCTTCCTCCTGGTGCTTGCTATTTCTTGCTCTTAGCATTCACACCATATTGCAGACACTACATGGAAAGAGAAGAGAAATAGAAATGCCCAGGGTACCATTTGTCCTTGTTAAGATTTTAGACACATACAAAGACCATGAGGGCACTGTGTGGATGAGCTGAGCTTGCTAAGTGGTGGACAGCACTGGAAGATAACCTGGCTGAGCCATTTCACTGGGAGACCCCTGTCAGTAGCTTTAGGCTTTTTTCTCCTGGGGTACATATTTATCGAGAGGAAAAAGTCTTTCACCCTCTTTCCTAGAATACATAAACTTGGTTGCAGCATCCTGGAAAAACAGAGAGAGAATCTCTTATCTCACTGTTCAACAGAGACTTCCACTTAATCCATCCATTTGTACTGTGGTGTTCCTTGGTCAAGGTCATTCGGTAATAACAAGGATCTACTCTAGAGCAGAGAAACCTCTATGCCATCGTCTGATGACCTATATGAGCAAATGAGCTGAAAATGAATGAATACATGTATATGAATGACAATAACTTTGCTGTACATCTGAAACTAATGCAACATTATAAATCAACTAGACTTCAATAAAATACCCCACAGTTTCTGCCCCAAGAGTGAAGAGACAGTCCTTCTGGCTATGCAGGGTTAGGGAAAGTCATGGTGAGGCAGTGAGAGGTGATGTGGTGATGATAAACGCTTCTTTTTTCCTTAAGTTTCTTTTCAGCTTTTAATTTTTATATATTAGTTATGCGTTTGCTAATTGGTTTAGTCACTGAGTTGTGTGTGACTCTTTTAACCTCATGGACTGTAGCCTGCCAGGCTCCCCTGTTCATGGGATTCTCTAGGCAAGAATACTGGATTGAGTTGCCATTTCCTTCTCCAGGGGATCTTCCCGACCCAGGGATCCAATTAGGGTCTATATATATATATATATAGATATAGATATAGATATATATCTATATATATATATAATATATATTTATATAGTTGATTTATAAGAGTCTAACTGCTTCTGGAAAAGGTCAGGTGTCATTCCAGTCCCAAAGAAAGTCAATGCCAAAGAATGTTCAAACTACCGCACAATTGCACTCATCTCACATGCTCAAAAAGTAATGTTCAAAATTCTCCAAAGCAGGCTTCAATAGTACATGAACCATGAACTTCCAGATGTTCAAGCTGGATTTAGAAAAGGCAAGGGAACCAGAAACCAGATTGCCAACATCTGTTGGATTATTGAAAAAGCAAGAGTGTTCCATAAAATCATCTACTCTGCTTTACTGACTATGCCAAAGCCTTTGGCTGTGTGGATCACAGTAAACTGTGGAAAATTCTGAAAGAGATGGGAATACCAGACTATCTGACCTGCCTTCTGATAAATCTGTATGCAGGTCAAGAAGCAACAGTTAGAACTGGACATGAAACAACAGACTGGGTCCAAATTGGGAAAGGAGTACGTCAAGGCTGTATATTGTCACCCTGCTTATTTAACTTATATGCAGAGTACATCATGTGAAATGCTGAACTGGATGAAGCACAAGCTGAAATCAAGATTGCAGGGAGAAATATCAATAACCTCAGTATGCAGATGACACCACCCTTATGGCAGAAAGCGAAGAAGAACTAAAAAGCCTTTTGATTGAAAGTGAAAGAGGAGAGTGGAAAAGTTGGCTTAAAACTCAACATTCAGAAAACGAAGATCATGGCATCTGGTCCCATCACTTCATGGCAAATAGATAGGGAAACAATGGAAACAATGAGATATTTTATTTTGGGAGGCTCCAAAATCACTGAAGATGGTGATTGCAGCCATGAAATTAAAAGATGCTTGCTCCTTGGAAGAAAAGCATGCTAAAAAGCAGAGACATTACTTTGCCAACAAAGGTCTAGTGAAAGCTAAGGTTTTCCCAGTAGTCATTTATGGATTTGAGAGCTGAGCACTGAAGAATTGATGCTTTTGAACTGCGGTGTTGGAGCAGACTCTTGAGAGTCCATTGAACTGCAAGGAGATGCAACCAGTCCATCCTAAAGGAAATCAGTCCTGAATACTCACTGGAAGGACTGATGCTGAAGCTGAAACTCCAATATTTTGGTCACCTGATGCAAAGAACCAACTCATTGTAAAAGACCCTGATGCTGGGAAAGATTGAAAGCAGGAGGAGAAAGGACAATAGAGGATGAGATGGTTGGATGGCATCACCGACTTGATGGACATAAGTTTGAGCAAGCTCCAGGAGTTGGTGATGGACAGGGAGGCCTGGCGTGCTGCAGTCCATGGGGTTGCAAAGAGTGGGACATGACTGAGCAACTGAACTGAACTGAATTGCTTCTAAAGCAGAATTTTCTGTTTTCATCTTAACTTTCAACCCCACTTTCAGAGATACCTAAAATCCCCAATTCTGGGTTTTTCTGGAGTTCTATACCACAACTCAACTTCTTTTGGGGTTTCCCCTGTGGCTTAGTTTTCAGTTTTCTCAATTGTACTAAGTAAATTAGCATCCATTCTCTGGTTTTCAGTTTCCAGAATTCTGTTATTGTCATCGCTTGTCATTTCTTTCTCTTTGTTTATGAGAGAGAAAAAAATATCCCGTTACTATAATGTCAATGAAGTGTCAGGAGAGGAAGGAAGTGAAAGTGTCCAACTTGCTATCTCTAAAATCAAAATCAAAATCCTAGCAGTAAGACTTCTGCTGCAGTCGTTCTCCCTTTCTAAGAACGCAAGTGACTCTAACCAACAGAGACAAAGGCCTCTCAGGAATCCCCACTTACGGGAACTTACTATAACGTTTTTCACAGTTGACTCCCCCTCGTTGAAACTCTCTACTTTTATAGTGCTGCTCTCTCTTGTTCTCTTCTGACTCAGATTTCTCTTTCCCAGAACTCTTAACTGCCTTCTCTTTTTCTATATTACCTTAAATAGTGCTGTGTGCTAAGTTGCTTCAGTCGTGTCCGACTTTGTGATCCCATGGACTGTACCCCGCCAGGCTCTTCTGTCCATGGGATCTTCCAGGCAAGAATACTGGAGCAGGTTGCAATTTCCTTCTCCAGGGGGTCTTCCCAGCACATGAATCGAAACTTTGGGTCTCTTACGTCTCCTGAATTGACAGGCAGGTTCTTTACCACTAGTACTACCTGGAATATGCTTATCCCCCAAAATAGGAAATAATTATATAATCTGTATTATGTTCCAGGCACTGTACTAAATACCATTTTGTTCTATTAAACAACCCATTTTACAGATGGAGGAACTGAGCACAGAATGCTTGAGTAATGTGTCCAAAGTCCCAGTTTTTCCCTACTGTGCCTATTGCCTCTTCAAGTGTTATATCCTTGGTCTACCATCTTATTCATTCATACTTTTTTGTTTTATTCTCATCTACCTCTAAGGCTGGCTTGATCTATCACATGTAGACAAATCTGAACTGTACATTTCTAGTCTCCCTTTCTCCTAAGCTATAGATTCGAGTCTCAAATATTTATTGGAAACCCCTTTTTGAACAGCTCATTCCCACCTCAACATAAAAATATCCAAGGCCCAACTATCTCATTTTCACCATTCTTTTTTCAGAACAACCCAACCTACTCTGTGTCATGCATATCAGTTAATAGCAAGCATTCATCTCATCAGACAAGCTAGAATATTGAGTCCATCCTGACTGCTCCCTTTCTCTCACCCTCTATGTGAAATTTACTGTGAAGACTGTTGTCTTCAAAAGTGAAAATGTTGATCACTTAGTCGTGTCTGACTCTTTGCAACCCCATGGACTATAGCCTGCCAGGCTCCTCTGTCCAAGGAATTGGAATTCTCCAGGTAAGAATACTGGAGTGAGTTGCCATTTTCTTCTCCAGAGGATCTTCCCAACCCAGGGATCAAACCCACATCTCCCACATTGCAGGCAGTTTCTTTACCATATGAGATCCACCAGGGAAGCCTGTCATCCTCTGATAGGGCATCTGAATTCATTTCTTCATCATCCTTCGAATGTCATTGTTAGATTCTTACCTCCTGTTTATAACACCTTCCTCCTAACTGGCTTCACTACCATCAGAATTGTTTTTCTAAATGCATAAGATCTGTTTGTTCTCTGTATTGAGGTTGGACAGGTAGTCTCCATGGGAGGGAAGGGTTCCTTACATTACAAAAGGCCAACAGAGAATCCCTTAAAGAATCATCCCATGTCTATGTTTATAGGTCAATAAATGCATACCAGGAAAAGCTAAGAGCTGTGATGTTCCAAACCACCGATGATTAAGTATCAATCAGAAACTAAACTAAAGTGATTCTGGAGTCACAGAGATAAAAATAGATCTTTGTTTATTTATTTATAAATATTTATTTGTTTTACTTTTTACTATTTATTTGGCTGCATCAGGTCTTAGTTGCGGCATGTGGGATCTAGTTTTCCTACCAGGACTCCAACCCAGACCCCCCACTTTGTGCACTGAAAGCATGAAGTCTTAGCCACTGGACCACCAGGGAAGTCCCTGGGCCTTCATTTATTTATTCAATAATTAGTAGTCAAGCCCCTACTGTAAACAAACAGACATTCTTCTAGGAATTGGCACTGCAGCCTTGAGAAAGACAGGTAAGTTCCCTTGTACCATGGAGTTTATATTCTTATGCTGAAGACTAATAGCAAAGAAATAAGTAAATAAGTTAAGATATCAGAAAGCAACAAGTAACATGCTGAGCATGAAAGCAGGATGATATGGCCTTGAATTGTTGCTCTGGGTGGCAAGGATTGGCCCGTCTGAGATGTTGGCTTTGGATACCATGCACCATGGCAGGCTCGGGCTCCCTGGCCCAGCATCGGGAATGCATAAGAAGAGCTCTGCCCTGAGAATGGTAGGCCCAGTGAGAGGAGCTCTGAAGTAGGCATCATGGGACTGATCCAAGGGACTCAATCTGTGGCCTAAGGCAAGACTCCCCCACTCTCTGGACCTCTCAGGTCCTTTCCACCACTAGCACTTCATTACTTGCCTTCTTGGGTCCTGGGTCCCCCAAAATAATCTTCTTCCATTACTACCTCTATTCTTCCAGTTTAGGACTTCAACTGCAAAGCCTGGCTGGGCCTCTCCTACATCTTCATAGAACCTTGCTTGTCCAGTGGTGGGGAGAGCACCAGGAAGGCGGGGCATAGGGTACAAATGCAGTCACACGTTTGCCGAGTGACTGGTGGGTCGCTTAACTCAACAAGGCTGGAAGATCTTGAGAGGCATCAGAAATGCAGAGAAGCTACACTAGCCTTCAGTAAGACTGCCTTCTCCTGAAGGAGAGTAATCTCTGTCCAGCTGAAGGATTACACATCTGTAAAGTAATATGTGAGCAAAATCTGAGTATTCAGAATGAAATTTTTAAATGAGGAACAACAAAAATGACTTTTTTATATATATTTATATATAAGTTATATATATGTACATATATCAGATCAGATCAGTCGCTCAGTCATATCCAACTCTTTTTGACCCCATGAATTGCAGCACACCAGGCCTCCCTGTCCATCACCAACTCCCGGAGTTCACTCAGACTCACGTCCATCGAGTCAGTGATGCCATCCAGCCATCTCATCCTCTGTTGTCCCCTTCTCCTCCTGCCCCCAATCCCTCCCAGCATCAGAGACTTTTCCAATGAGTCAACTCTTTGCATGAGGTGACCAAAGTACTGGAATTTCAGCTTTAGCATCATTCCTTCCAAAGAAATCCCAGGGCTGATCTCCTTCAGAATGGACTGGTTGGATCTCCCTGCAGTCCAACGGACTCTCAAGAGTCTTCTCCAACACCACAGTTCAAAAGCATCAATTCTTCGGTGCTCAGCCTTTTTCACAGTCCAACTCTCACATCCATACATGACCACAGGAAAAACCATAGCCTTGACTAGATGGACCTTTGTTGGCAAAGTAATGTCTCTGCTTTTGAATATGCTATCTAGGTTGGTCATAACTTTCCTTCCAAGGAGTAAGCGTCTTTTAATTTCATGGCTGCAGTCACCACCTGCAGTGATTTTGGAGCCCAAAAAAATCAAGTCTGACACTGTTTCCACTGTTTCCCCATCTATTCCCCATGAAGTGATGTGACCGGATGCCATGATCTTCGTTTTCTGAATGTTGAGCTTTAAGCCAACTTTTTCACTCTCCACTTTCACTTTCATCAAGAGGCCTTTTAGTTCCCTTTCACTTTCTGCCATGAGGGTGGTGTCATCTGCATATCTGAGGTGATTGATATTTCTCCCGGCAATCTTGATTCCAGCTTGTGTTTCTTCCAGTCCAGCATTTCTCATGATGTACTCTGCATATAAGTTAAATAAACAGGGTGACAATATACAGCCTTGACGAACTCCTTTTCCTATTTGGAACCAGTCTGTTGTTCCATGTCCAGTTCTAACTGTTGCTTCCTGACCTGCATACAAATTTCTCAAGAAGCAGATCAGGTGGTCTGGTATTCCCATCTCTTTCAGAATTTTCCACAGTTTATTGTGATCCACACAGTCAAAGGCTTTGGCATAGTCAATAAAGCAGAAATAGATGTTTTTCTGGAACTCTCTTGCTTTTTCCATGATCCAGCGGATGTTGGCAATTTGATCTCTGGTTCCTCTGCCTTTTCTAAAACCAGCTTGAACATCTGGAAGTTCACGGTTCACGTATTGCTGAAGCCTGGCTTGGAGAATTTTGAGCATTATTTTACTAGCCTGTGAGATGAGTGCAATTGTGCGGTAGTTTGAGCATTCTTTGGCATTGCCTTTCTTTGGAATTGGAATGAAAACTGACCTTTTCCAGTCCTGTGGCCACTGCTGAGTTTTCCCAATTTGCTGGCATATTGAGTGCAGCACTTTCACAGCATCATCTTTCAGGATTTGGAATAGCTCAACTGGAATTCCATCACCTCCACTAGCTTTGTTCGTGGTGATGCTTTCTAAGGCCCACTTGACTTCACATCCCAGGATGTCTGGCTCTAGGTCAGTGATGACACCATCGTGATTATCTGGGTTGTGAAGATCTTTTTTGTACGGTTCTTCTGTGTATTCTTGCCATCTCTTCTTAATATCTTCTGCTTCTGTTAAGTCCATACTATTTCTGTCCTTTATCGAGCCCATCTTTGCATGAAATATTCCTTTGGTATCTCTGATTTTCTTGAAGAGATCTCTAGTCTTTCCCATTCTGTTGTTTTCCTCTATTTCTTTGCATTGACCACTGAAGAAGGCTTTCTTATCTCTTCTTGCTATACTTTGGAACTCTGCATTCAGATGTTTATATCTTTCCTTTTCTCCTTTGCTTTTCGCTTCTCTTCTTTTCACAGCTATTTGTAAGGCCTCCCCAGACAGCCATTTTGCTTTTTTGCATTTCTTTTCTATGGGGATGGTCTTGATCCCTGTCTCCTGTACAATGTCACGAACCTCATTCCATAGTTCATCAGGCACTCTATCAGATCTAGGCCCTTAAATCTATTTCTCACTTCCACTGTATAATCATAAGGGATTTGATTTGAGTCATACCTGAATGGTCTAGTGGTTTTCCCTACTTTCTTCAATTTCAGTCTGAATTTGGCAATAAGGAGTTCATGATCTGAGCCACAGTCAGCTCCTGGTCTTGTTTTTGCTGACTGTATAGAGCTTCTCCATCTTTGGCTGCAAAGAATATAATCAGTCTGATTTCGGTGTTGACCATCTGGTGATGTCCATGTATAGAGTCTTCTCTTGTGTTGATATAAGCAAACTCTGGGAGTTAGTGAGGGACAGGGAAGCCTGGCATGCTGCAGTCCATGGGGTCGAAGATAGTTGGACGTGACTGAGTGACTGAACAACAACAGCAATATATATTTATATAAATACATATAACTTTACAGTAAATAAAATTTTCAGAAGGAATTTTGCTTCATATAAACAAAATCAAAGAAGTTTCCAGCTTTGAAAATCCACTCAACAGTTGATCTTTCTCATGAATCATTTCTCCAGCTATTTTAGAAACAAAATGAAGACAGATTCACCAACAAATACATTATGCAACTCTGTTTTTAAAGTTTCCAAACCCGCCTTACAGGTTTGAAATGAGCTGTGTTTTACATTTGTATTTTCTTTTATTATGTCATTTTCACAAGCCTCAAAAAGATCCAGTTATTCACATGAATTGCAGAGGTAATTAAGGGCACTCTAGGGTATGATTTTCTCTCTCCACTGTGCATTGCTGAGATGAAACATAAAGACAGCATCTTGTTCTGCATTGCACAGCAGACTAGGCCATGAGGAGGAAAAAACAGTGATTGCTGCCACATTTATGTGTTTATTTTTAAGAAGATTGAACTGAATTGTGTGTATATAAATATGAAGTTTAAATTAATAAGAAATCCAAAGGCATTTTAATTTCACAACTCTGGCTGGCAAATTGAAGGTATTACTGTGCTTTTAAAGCAAAGTTAACAACTTCTGTTTGTTCCTCCCATCTAAGTAGTAAGCAGGGATTGCCGTTCTTATTTTACAGGCCAGGGAAAATGCCTAGGGAGAAAAGTGAGTTGTCAGAGGTCTCACAGAGTCTATAGCAGGGTCAGATGATAAATTATAGACTTTTATCTCCTTACCAATGCTTGAAAAATAATGAAAATGTTGAAGAGATGAAGGAAAAAAGAAAGAAATGAAAGGAAGGAAAAAGAGAAAAACTCAATGAGTATTTGTTATTCTATATTGCTTACTTATTTATTGTCTGAGCTTCCAACTGGAATGTAAGTTCCATTAAGACAAATATTTTGTCTATCTCTTTTACTGCCCTATATATACTAGTACCTAGCATAGTGCCTGACACATAGAGATGCTCAATAAATATTGATGATGAGTTACTGAATAAAAATGTCTCAGATTAATCCAGAATTATGTCACGTGGAATGGATCATTTGAAAACAGCTAGATTATAAATCAGTGTTATTTTGATTTTTTATTTCAGTTTCAAATTAACAGTGATATAGAACTATTGGTCCATGAAAAGACATGAAGGAAGCTAAAATGCATTATCACTAAGAGAATAGAGAATAGAATCGCTGTGTGATTCCAACCACATGACATTCTGGGAAGTTACGGTGACAGTCAAAGATCAGGGGTCGTCAGGGTTTAAGGGGGTGGGAGGGCTGGACAGGCAGGACACAGAGGAGTTTTAAGGCAATGAAACTCTTCTACATGGTGCTATAATGATGAATATATGTCATACATTAAACAATTGTCCAAACCCATAGAATGTACAACATCAAGAGTAAGCCTTAATGTAAACTCTGAACTATGGTTCATAATGATGTGTCAGTACAGGTACAGTTGTAGCAAATGTACCACTCAGCTGGAGGATGTTGGTAGTGGGAGAGGCTACGCACATGGAGATAGAGCATATGTTGGCAACTTCTATACACTCCATTCAATTTTGCTCTGAAATATAATCTAGTAAAACATTTTTTTAATTGAAGAATTTCAAAAAAAGTTTCCAAGTTGCCTCTGTCTGTGGTTCCTGTTCCTAGAGACAGTAACTTTAGTCTCTCTTTGTTCCATTGTTTTAACTTCATTGAAAGATGCTAACCTTCCTTTCTGAGGTATCCTGGGACACTACAAGGTTTTTGTGTATATATTTTAAATTAAACTATCTAAGCAGAGACATTACTTTGCCAAAAAAGGTCCATCTAGTCAAGGCTATGGTTTTTCCTGTGGTCATGTATGGATGTGAGAGTTGGACTGTGAAGAAGGCTGAGCGCCGAAGAATTGATGCCTTTGAATTGTGGTGTTGGAAAAGACTCTTGAGAGTCCCTTGGACTGCAAGGAGATCCAACCAGTCCATTCTGAAGGAGATCAGCCCTGGGATTTCTTTGGAAGGAATGATGCTAAAGCTGAAACTCCAGTACTTTGGCCACCTCATGCGAAGAGTTGACTCATTGGAAAAGTCTCTGATGCTGGGAGGGATTGGGGGCAAGAGGAGAAGGGGACAACAGAGGATGAGACGGCTGGATGGCATCACTGACTCAATGGACGTGAGTCTGAGTGAACTCCGGGAGTTGGTGATGGACAGGGAGGCCTGGTGTGCTGAGATTCGTGGGGTCACAAAGAGTCAGACACGACTGAGCGACTGAACTGAACTGAATCTTAATTATACCCTCTCGTTTTGAGAAAACTCTGTCCAGTACGTTTTTCATAATGATGTAAATTTTATTTACATAAATTACAAATAATATATTTCCTGAAATTTTGTTAATATGAGCATTGCAAAATCACATTGATCCTTCTTACCTAGAAAAGGCTGAATTAGATTAGTGAGACATCTAAATTAGAAAGCATTTTAAAAGTAAATTCATCCTAAATTCTTTAAAATTGCATAAATTACATGAATGAGGGTAACCAAGTATTGTTCAGGAGATGGCTTTGACTAAATTAAAGGAATGGGAAAAAGCCAGCTCTCATATATGTGAGGTAAACAAATGTCTCTCAAGAGCTTAAGGGATCTTAACATTTGTACCCAGAGCCCTTAAGCATTGTTTAGAGTCAGATGGCTTAGTACACTGTCTTCACAGGTTATTTCACCCTCAGTCCATCCTAATTCTTATATGTTGCATTGTTTATAATTTCAAAAATCTCTTTTCTCTGGCGGGAGAGAAGTTGATAATTGAACAGAGAGACAAAAGGATAAACAGATAAAAAATGACTTGTGTATGTTTCCACAATTGAGTCAAGGATTTTCAACCACTGGAGTTTTCTCCCTATCATTACATTCAAATTGTTGAAAACTGAGGAATTCAGGAAGGTAATGTGGTAATTACTCTCCTGGTGTCCTCCTTATTTGAAATAAAATTGTATTACTTAGGTAATTTAAATATTTATATGTTATTATATGTTATGCATATATTAGACATATATAAGTGTATGTATGTTTATACTTGTATTAGATATGAACATTAAGTAATAAAAAGGAAACAATTAAAGCTTGCTATTTACATACATTAGAAATTAATTATGTGCCAATCCCTCAACCCTTGACTTTTGCACTTACTGTTCTTCCTGGAACGTTCTTACTATCCTCAAACAGCTCCCATCTTGACTTCATTCAGATCTTAGATCAAACGTTATTTCCTCAGAGAAGTCAGACTGTCCTCTCTACAAATGCACAATTTTCTCTACACTTCATCTTCTTAAACCTACTTATTTTTTTCTTTTTAAGCCTAAAGGGTGTGTTGCATTTTTTCCTTATAGTATTTCAATTAACACCCTACACATGATTTGCATGTCTCCTCCTACCAAAGTGTAAACTCTAAATGTGAAATTTTTTGTTGATGGGCCCAGAAGAGTTTCAGAGACAGCAGTCACTCAGAATTTTATTGAGTGAATGAACAAACAAACAAAAAAAAAATCACAGAAAAATAGTGATATTTCTCCTTAAACACCAAACAAGCTTTTTTTTAGAAAGTGAACATTTTGTGATTTGAAAAAAAGAAAACAATTCTCATAAAAGGCCAAAAAGAAAGCATCAGAACCTCTAAACCTTTAACTGCACGCAACACTGACCTGGTATCACCCTTGTAAGAAAGGGTTTCTGCTAAATTACTACTAAATTACTAAATTTAGTCAATCCAGTGAAAGAAATCGGACTTAACTAGTTGCTTTTTGCATATAAAAAGCAACAGATTATATAGTGGAACCTTTGTAACTTTGTTCTGTACTTTCTGAGTCTCCTGTAAATGTGTTATTATACTTTCATAATTAAAAAATTTTAAAACAAACAAACCAAATGGGCTGTTTGGTTATAGTTTTTAACCACTGATGTGACTTGAGGTAATACAGCCTTGAATCTGTAAATGAAAAATCCAGTGGCTCAAAGTTGGCCTATTTGCTAACCGAATACACAAATATCCAATATTGTATATATGCTAATGCTAAGGATATCAAATCCCTGGCAATAGCATACTCACAATCTAGTGGAGACGACTGAGAAATAAACAAGTGTATACTGTCTAGCACAGTAAGTCTTCTCATCAGTGTATGATTCCATATCCCCAGCTGAGCCTGTGTTCTCATGCACCTACGCTGTGAGAGATTTGCTTCTAAGGCAATGGCACCCCACTCCAGTACTCTTGCCTGGGAAATCTCATGGATGGAAGAACCTGGTAGGCTGCAGTCCATGGGGTCGCTAAGAGCCGGACACGACTGAGCGACTTCACTTTCACTTTTCACTTTCATGCATTGGAGAAGGAAATGGCAGCCCACTCCAGTGTTCTTGCTTGGAGAATCCCAGGGACAGAGGAGCCTGTTGGGCTGCCGTCTATGGGGTTGCACAGAGTCGGACATGACTGATGCGACTTAGCAGCAGCAGCAGCAGAGACTACTAGAGCCTGAGCTGTCTGAAACTTGGCCTCAAATCACTGAAACCTCTGCAGAAATGGAAACAGAGCGGGAAAAATTCATTTCAAAACTGCAAGCAATTTTCTGGAGTATTTGACAGTACGTATTTGAGTTGCAGATTTGGACTAGACTTAGCGACTGAACAACAATAAATATATGAGTCAGCTTTTTCTTTTATTCTTGAAAAACCAGCAAAATGGGCCCTTCAGTTATGCAAATAAGAAGTTAAAAGTCCAAATCAGGAAAGGTCATTTTTGAGAAACTGCCATTAGTGAGTGAAACTTCTGTTGCCACAAAGTAAAAACAAGCAAAGATAACCTACTCAGTGCCTCCAACTGAATATCTCAGACTCAATGTAACTAAAGTGAAACTTGGTTGCCTTTTCCTTCAAAACCCCCCTGAGCTCCACAGCCACCCCCAACTCCCTCCCACCCTCCAGTGCTCAATAAATAGTACTACTAGTTAGCCAGTGTCATCCTTGGTTGCTCATTTCCTTTTCCATCAGATCCAATCCCTCAGCAAGTTCTGGCATCCCATCACCAAAACACATTTTGAGTCGTCCGCTTCTCTCTTGCTCCAGTGTCACCCCTGTGTCCAGCTGTCATCACCTTTTGCTGGATCACTGTCACACTTCCTCAGCTTCCACTCTTGCTCATCTCTAGTCCATTCTCCACTGAAGACCCAGACAGAGCCTACTTTTTTTTCTTTTACTTGGCAATTTCACTTTTTTATTTAAAAATTATTTTTTTAGAACAGTCAAATTCACAGCAAAATTGAGTGGGTGGTGCAAGGAGTTTCCATACACCCCTCATTCTGGCACATGTACCACCTCCCTTGCTATCAACATCTCCCACCAGAATAGGATCTTTTACAATCAATGAACCAACATTGATGTATCATCATCACCCAAGTCCATAGTTTACATTAAGATTCACTCTTGGTGGTGTACTTTCTCTGGTATTGACAACTATATATAAAGATATATCCACCATTATAGTATCACATGGGCTTCCCAGGTGGAGCTAGTGGTAGAGAACCCGCCTGCCAAAGCAGGAGACATAAGAAAGGTGGGTTCAGTCTCTGGGTCAGGAAGATCCTCTGGAGGAGGGCATGGCAACACACTGCAATACTCTTGGCTGGAGAATCCTATGGAAAGAGGAGCCTGGCAGGTTACAGCCCATAGGTTTGCAAAGAGTTGGACACCACTGAAGTGACAGCACGCATGAACACACACATAGTATCATATAGGATAGTTTCACTGCTGTGCAAGTCCTCTGTATTCCTCCTATTCATCACCCCCTTTCTACTAACCCTTGATGATCATTAGTCTTTATTTTTTTATAAATAATTTTATTTATTTTGGCTGTGCTGGGTTTTCGTTGCTGTGTGTGAGCTTTCTCTAGTTGCAGCAAGCTGGGGGCTGCTGTTCATTGTACTGCATGGGCTTCTCATTGCTGTGGCTTCTCTTGTTGCAGAGTGTGGGCTCTAGGGCAGCAGGACTCAGTGGGCTCTAGAGCACTGGTTCAGCAGTTATGGTGCACGGGCTTTGTTGCTCCATGGCACGTGGGATCTTCCCAGATCAGGGACTGAACCTGTGTCTCCTGCATTGGCAGCCAGATTCTTTACCACTGAGCCACCAGGGAAACCCTTGACTAGTTTTTTTAACTGTCTTCATAATTTTGCCTTCTCCAGAATGTCATAAAGTTCAGATCAATACAGTGTATAGCCTTTCAGATTGGCCTCTTTGACTTAGTAATATGAGTTTGAGATTCTTCCTTTACTTTTAAGGGTTTGATTGCTCATGTATTTTTAGTGCTGAATAATATCCATTGTTTGGATGTACCAGTAATTTATCCCTTCACCAATTTAGGGACATTCTGGTTGCTTCCAAATTTTTGGCAATTATAAATAAATCTCCTACAGATATCTGTGTACATATTTTTATGTGGACATAACAGTTCGTTTGGATACGTACCAAGGAGCACAATTTTTGGATTACATGGTAAAATTAAGTTTAGTTTTGTAAGAAACTACCAAATTGTTTTTCATTCTCACCAGCAATGAATGAGAGTTCCTATTGCCTCATATTCTCATCAACATTTGATGCTATCAGTGTTTTGGATTTTGGTCGTTCTAATAGATGTACAGAAGTATCTCACTGTTGTTTTGATTTACAATTCCCTAATGATAAATGATGTTAAATATCTTTTCACATGCTTACTTGCCATCTGTATGTCTCTTTTGGTGAGATATCTGTTCAGGTCTTTGACCCAGACCTATTTTTTAGGTGAGTTGTTCATTTTCGTATCACTGAGTTTTAAGAGTTCTTTGTATATCTTGGATGAAGTGAAGTGAAAATCGCTCAGTCGTGTCTGACTCTTTGAGACCCCATGGACTATAGAGTCCATGGAATTCTCCAGGCTAGAACACTGGAGTGGGTAGACTTTCCCTTCTCCAGGGGATCTTCCCAACCCAGGGATTCAACCCAGGTCTCCCATATTGCAGGCAGATTCTTGACCAGCTAAGTCACAAAGGGAAGCCCATATTTTGGATGATTGTCCTTTATTAGAATTGTCTTTTGAAATATTTTTTCCTAGTCTGTGGCTTATCTCCTCATCTCCTTGACAGTGTCAAGAAGTTTTAATTTTAATGAAGTCTAGCTTAGCAATGTTCTCTCTTGCCTTTGGTGTTGTATCTAAAAAAGTCTTTGTATCTAAAAAGCCACCTAGATTTTCTCCATGTTATCTTCTAAGAGTTTTACAGTTTTGAACTTAAAGTTTATGTCTATGATCTATTTCAAGTTAATTGCTGTGAAGGGAGTGAGGTCTGTGTCTTGATTCATTACTTTGCATGTGGATGTCCAGTTGTTCCAGTACCATTTGTTAAAAAGACTGTCTTTGCTCCATTGTGTTACCTTTACAACTTTGTCAAGTATCAGTTGGCTGTATTTATGTGGGCCCATTTCTGTTCCATTGACCTATTTGTCTATTCTTTTGCCAATACCACACTATCTTGATTACTATAACTTTGTATTGTTGTTGTTGTTTAGTCACTAAGTGGTGTCTGACTCTTTTGCAACCCCATGGACTTTAACTTGCCGGGCTCCTCTCTCCCTGCCCATGGGATTCTCCAGGCAAGAACACTGGCATGAGTTGCCATTTCCTCCTCCAGGGGCTCTTCCCAACCCAGGGATCAAACCTGCATCTTCTGCATTGCAGACAGATTCTTTACTGCTGAGCCACCAAGGAAGTAAGTCTTAAAGTTGGGCAGTGTCAATCCTCCAACAGAAGGAGTTTTTGGAAATGTAATTGTGTTTTAAAAACAAATCCTTCAAAGGCTTTTTATTTTCCTTAGAGTGAAGTCCAAATATTTAACAAGGCTTACAAGGCCCTTTGCCAACCTCTCCATTTCTGTGTTTTTTCCCTCCCTATTTTTTATTCTTCAGCCGTAGGGGACTTCCCTGCTTCTGGAAATGTGTCTGCTCCTGCACACCTCAAGGCCTTCACAAACACTGTTTTTGTTGCAAGAAATATTCTTTCCAACCTGCCACACACACATTTCATTGCACCAGGCTAACTCCTTCTTATCCTTTGGGAGCGTCTCATCTCTGGACATCTTCCTTGACCTTCTTGACTGGGTCAAGACCCCATGTTACATGTTAGCATTTCACTTGTATTTTCATTTTTAGCATATATTAAGTCACGATTGAATCTCTGTGTAGTAATTTTGCATAATGGATATTCCTACTAGATTGTAATCTCTGTGAAGCGAGAAACTTTCTCACGCTATTTATTGTGGTCTCTGGCACAAACCCTGGCACACAGAAGGTGTCAAAAACTGCTAGTTGAGCAAGTGAATAAAACCTCTAACCCGTATCACATAATCACATATACACTGAAACAATACAAGTGTGTTTCAAATAAGATCTGCCAGTTTTTTCAATACTAGAATTCATTCACAAAGATATATAATGTTCTCATAATTAGGTAACATTAAAAAAAGCTTTATTTTGGATTTCTTGCTTATAAAATGACTACAGCTATAATAAAAAGTCTAATAATACTCCTTAGTTTTTTCCTCTGAAGTAGATATTCTGCAAAGGAGAAAATTATTCCCAATTTTAATACTGGTGTTAGATGTTCTGGGCATCCTAGGAAGAGCCCAACAATCAGCCTTTTATTAATTATATCAGAAGCAGGGCCCCAAATAATACTTAGGTGGTATTTTTGCCTATGGAGACAGAAAAAGAAACTAGTTGGTGGAGAATGGTTTTCTTTGTTCTGACTCTTTAATACCTTCTGTATTTTCCTCAGCCAAATAAATGTATAATCCTCAGCATTAACTGATCTTGGAATGTGAGCACCACTGACTTTAATTTTTAATAAGGATTAAGCTAAAGCAGGTACTATATTAAAATGCAGTTTTAGAGGAAACCTTTAAAGTTTCATTAAATATTGTAAATAACTTTTTGAACTATCAACTTGAGAAGGTAAGGTCAGCCAGCCTCTTGGAATTGTTCTTGGAATTAGGGGTGGGAATAGGTTCTGCTGCTGCTAAGTCGCTTCAGTCGTGTCCGACTCTGTGCAACCCCATAGACGGCAGCCCACCAGGCTCCCCGTCCCTGGGATTCTCCAGGCAAGAACACTGGAGGGGGTTGCCATTTCCTCGTCCAGGGAATAGGTTCTAACATAGCTCAAATCTTGTGCAAATTCTGCAAATGGCAGAGCATGTGGTCCTATAGTAGATATTCTTTGGGGGAGTAAAGAGAACAGTTTAGAACAGTTAAGAGGTTAGAAGAGAATAGTTCTATTGCCTTGTCAGGCAAAGGGGGCCACAGTGGATTAATGCCCTCAAAACTGTGTGTCCTGCCTTTTTAAAGGTTATCTTTAGCTGAACTTGTAGACATGAAGAGTAGAATGATGGTTACCAGGACTGGTGGGTGGGGGAATTGAGAAGTTGCTGTTAAAGAATACAAACTGGCAACATGAAGATGAAAGTCTTGGAAACCTAATCACAGTAGAGTCAGCGATGCTGTATTATAAACCTCAGAGTTGCTAAGAGACTAGATCTTAAATGTTCTTACCACAAAAAAGAAATTATAATAATGTGACGTGATGAAGGTGTTAGCTCACACTAGTGTGGTAAGCAAGCCTGTGGCAATATACAAATGGACCAAGCCAACACACTGTACACTTCAACTTACGAAGTGTTACATGTCAATTATCTTATTTTTTTCTAAAAACCTACCTTCAGTAAGGAAATATTATGTTAAAGCTTCAATTTAGCAGCATTCTAAATAACTTCTAAAAATGTTTCTATAACCGAAGGGTGGTGTGAAGATCCCCTGGAAAAGGGAATGGCTACCCACTCCAATATTCTTGCCTGGAGAATTCCATGGACAGAGGAGCCTGGTGGGCCACAGTCTCTGGAGTCCCAAAGAGTTGGACTTGACTGAGCAACTAACACTAGAAATAGGATCAGTTCAGTTCAGTCGATCAGTCGTGTCTGACTCTTTGCAACCCCATGAATCGCAGCACACCAGGACTCCCTGTCCATCACCAACTCCCAGAGTTCACTCAGACTCACGTCCATCGAGTCAGTGATGCCATCCAGCCATCTCATCCTCTGTCATTCCCTTCTCCTCCTGCCCCACATCCCTCCCAGCATCAGAGACTTTTCCAATGAGTCAACTCTTCGCATGAGGTGGCCAAAGTATTGGAGTTTCAGCTTTAGCATCATTCCTTCCAAAGAAATCCCAGGGCTGAGCTCCTTCAGAATGTACTGGTTGGATCTCCTGGCAGTCCAAGGGACTCTCAAGAGTCTTCTCCAACACCACACTTCAAAAGCATCAATTCTTCGGTGCTCAGCCTTCTTCACAGTCCAACTCTCACATCCATACATGACCACAGGAAAAACCATAGCCTTGACTAGACAGACATTTGTTGGCAAAGTAATGTCTCTGCTTTCGAATATGCTATCTAGGTTGGTCATAACTTTCCTTCCAAGGAGTAAGTGTCTTTTAATTTCATGGCTGCAGTCACCATCTGTAGTGATTTTGGAGCCCCCAAAATAAAGTTTGACACTGTTTCCACTGTTTCCCCATCTATTTCCCATGAAGTGGTGAGACCGGATGCCATGATCTTCGTTTTCTGAATGTTGAGCTTTAAGCCAACTTTTTCACTCTCCTCTTTCACTTTCATCAAGAGGCTTTTGAGTTCCTCTTCACTTTCTGCCATAAGGGTGGTGTCATCTGCATATCTGAGGTTATTGATATTTCTCCCGGCAATCTTGATTCCAGCTTGTGTTTCTTCCAGCCCAGCGTTTCTCATGATGTACTCTGCATATAAGTTAAATAAGCAGGGTGACAATATACAGCCTTGACGTACTCCTTTTCCTATTTGGAACCAGTCTGTTGTTCCATGTTCAGTTCTAACTGTTGCTTCCTGACCTGCATACAGATTTCTCAAGAGGCAGATCAGGTGGTCTGGTATTCCCATCTCTTTCAGAATTTTCCACAGTTTACTGTGATCCACACAGTCAAAGGCTTTGGCATAGTCAATAAAGCAGAAATAGATGTTTTTCTGGAACTCTCTTGCTTTTTCCATGATCCAGCGGATGTTGGCAATTGGATCTCTGTTCCTCTGCCTTTTCTAAAACCAGCTTGAACATCAGGAAGTTCACGATTCACATATTGCTGAAGCCTGGCTTGGAGAATTTTGAGCATTACTTTACTAGCGTGTGAGATGAGTGCAATTGTGTGGTAGTTTGATCATTCTTTGGCATTGCCTTTCTTTGGGATTGGAATGAAAACTGACCTTTTCCAGTCCTGTGGCCACTGCTGAGTTTTCCAAACTTGCTGGCATATTGAGTGCAGCACTTTCACAGCATCATCTTTCAGGATTTGGGACTGGAATGCAAAAGTAGGAAGTCAAGAAACACCTGGAGTAACAGGCAAATTTGACCTTGGAACATGGAATGAAGCAGGGCAAAAACTAATAGAGTTTTGCCAAGAAAATGCACTGGTCATAGCAAAGACCCTCTTCCAACAACACAAGAGAAGACTCTACACATGGACATCACCAGATGGTCAACATTGAAATCAGATTGATTATATTCTTTGCAGCCAAAGATGGAGAAGCTCTATACAGTCAGCAAAAACAAGACCAGGAGCTGACTGTGGCTCAGATCATGAACTCCTTATTGCCAAATTCAGACTGAAATTGAAGAAAGTAGGGAAAACCACTAGACCATTCAGGTATGACCTAAATCAAATCCCTTATGATTATACAGTGGAAGTGAGAAATAGATTTAAGGGCCTAGATCTGATAGAGTGCCTGATGAACTATGGAATGAGGTTCGTGACATTGTACAGGAGACAGGGATCAAGACCATTCCCATGGAAAAGAAATGCAAAAAAGCAAAATGGCTGTCTGGGGAGGCCTTACAAATAGCTGTGAAAAGAAGAGAAGCGAAAAGCAAAGGAGAAAAGGAAAGATACAAGCATCTGAATACAGAGTTCCAAAGAATAGCAAGAAGAGATAAGAAAGCCTTTCTCAGTGATCAGTGCAAAGAAATAGAGGAAAACAACAGAATGGGAAAGACTAGAGATCTCTTCAAGAAAATCAGAAATACCAAGGGAACATTTCATGCAAAGATGGGCTCGATAAAGGACAGAAATGGTATGGACCTAACAGAAGCAGAAGATATTAAGAAGAGGTGGCAAGAATACACAGAAGAACTGTACAAAAAAGATCTTCACGACCCAGATAATCATGATGGTGTGATCACTGACCTAGAGCCAGACATCCTGGAATGTGAAGTCAAGTGGGCCTTAGAAAGCATCACTATGAACAAAGTGGAGGTGGTGGTGATGGAATTCCAGTTGAGCTATTTCAAATCCTGAAAGAAATAGGATGACTTTTATTAAAATATTGTATCATTCATTCATCCATTCATCAAATATTTATTTAAGACTAAAAGTGCACCATGTCTGGGGATTTCCTGGCAGTCCAATTGTTAGGATGCAGTGCTTTCACTGTCTTGGGTCTGGGTTCAATCCCTGGTCAGGGAATTAAGGTCCTGCAAGCCACAAGGCATGGCCAAAAGAGAGAAGAAAAAAAAAAGTCCATGTCCAGTCCAAGGTACTGGGGATATACATCACAAATAAAGTAGAAAAAGATTCCTGCCCTTGTGGAGATTATATTCTAGTAGGTGCATGGTCAGTCACTTGAGTCGTGTCCTACTCTTTGCAACCCTATGGACTGTAGTCTGCCAGGCTCCTCTGTCCATGGGATTCTCCAGGCAAGAATACTACAGTGGGTAACCATGCTTTCCTCCAGGAGATCTTTCCAACCCAGAGATCAAACCACAGTCTCCTGTGTCTCCTTCACTGGCAAGTGGGATCTTTACCACTAGTGTCACCTGGGAAGCCCCATTCTAATAGAGGAGACATCAAAGTAACCATCAATATAATCAGCAAATTATGTACTCTTAATTCATTAAAAATATTTATTGAATATTTAGAAGGCCAGCAATAAACAAATCAGATGAAGATCTCTATCCCCGGGCATTTCACCTTCTAAGAAGGGGAGATAGATGACAACCATAACAAACAAGTAAATTATATAGCACCTTAAAAATAGTTGAAACTGATCAATCTAAATTGAAAAGAGGAAATAGTTGAAATATATTTTATTTTCCTCCAAAGTTTTCAGAAGTTCTGCATACTCTCAAAATAAAAGCTATTCATTTTAAAAGAAATTTTCTACAAACAATGGTTAGTCATGAGATCTTTTATTAATAATAGGTATACTCAGTCATCGGAGAAGGCAATGGCAACCCACTCCTGTACTCTTGCCTGGAAAATCCCATGGACGGAGGAGCCTGGTGGGCTGAAGTTCATGGGGTCGTGAAGAGTCGGGCACGACTGAACGACTTCACTTTCACTTTTCACTTTCATGCATTGGAGATGGAAATGGCAACCCACTCCAGTGTTCTGGCCTGGAGAATCCCAGGGACAGAGGAGCCTGGTAGGAGGCCGTCTACAGGGTCACGAAGAGTTGGACACGACTGAAGCGACTTAGCAGCAGCAGCATACTCAGTCATTGCTCCATTTATTTCAAAATCATGTATCAAGGGCTTATTAGGCACAGAACATGGCCCCAAATAATGTGGACACTATCTGTGCCCTCATCAGCAAATATTTTATATTCATTCCAGAATTTCATGGAAAAGACATGGATTTGAAAAAGCATGGGTCTGCATAGCACATTTACCCTAAAGTTTATGACAATTTTTTAAAGACTTCTCTCCTATTTGTTCTGTCAACTGAAAAGCTCCTGAAATGCAAAACAAATCTTTGCTACTGTCAATGTTGTTTTGTTTTCACTGTGACCAGGAAACCTTTGCTACCCCTTATTGAAGATGTGTTAACTGAGTCACTGAGGAAGGTACAGGAAAAGACATTCTTGCTGCACACTCCTCAGGAAGGCAGGCCCATTAAAGAAACTGTAGTTTCTACGAGAATTTCAAGAACCATCTCTGTGGTCTCCTTTCAACTCTAGATCCATGTCATATTCTTAATGTCATTATTGTAGTTCAGTTGCTAAGTTGTGTTCAACTTTTTGCAACTCCATGAGCTGTAGCACACCAGGCTCCTCTGTCCTCCACCATCTTCTGGAGTTTGCTCAAATTCATATCCATTGAGTTGGTGATGCTATCTAACTAGCTCATCCTCTGCTGCCTCTTTCTTCTGTTGCTTTCTATCTTTCTCAGCATCAGGGTCTCTTCTAAAGAGTTAGCTCTTTGCATCAGGTGGACAAAGTACTGGAATTCAACTTCAGCACTTTTAATATTCCAGTGTCCAAATTGGTAAAGTTATTTTAAGGAAGAAAATACACCACATCTAATATCTTAATATGTCATAAAATGCTCCAAAGATTTTTGTGGTGGAAGATGTTCTTTTTGCTGGCTTAAAGTTTCCTCCCCCTTCCCCAGATTCTAGCCCCCCACTTTTCCTTTGGCATACCACTCACATGTGGGGACTGCTGATCAATCAACCCAGCTCCCTTGGCCAACCAGTGTGCCTGGGACCTGAGCCAGGCCAGGCTGCTGCAATCTGAATCTTGATCAGGGTGACTCAAGGTCAGGAAACATTTGTAGTCAAGACTTTCTGATGGTGGAGCCCTGAAGAAATCACCCATTCTTTCTTGCCATCTAGATCCCCAAGCTTATTTGAATTACCACTTATATTCTTCCAGTAAAATTCCCTTTTACTTAAATATGCCTAAATTGACTTCTGTTGCTTGTGACCAAAGAATCCTAATATACTTACTCATATAAATAGATCAAGGAATGTAATAAATAATTATTAGACCTTCAAAAATATGTTTGTTGAGACCAACAAAAGTGAGAGTTCATTGTGTTTTTCCTTAGTCATTCAGAAGTTCACTTCTCATGGCATAAAAACAGAGTTCAAATATATATGCAAAAAGCATAACTTTTTTTAATGTATTGAGAAAAACTGTATTCTCTTAAAAAACCATTATTTTATAAAAGAATATGTAAATAGACTGGCATTTTTATGTAAAATTGTTGATTTTCAAATAAATTCCATAATGCTTATAAATCCCAGTTTCCAAAGTAAGATACTTAGAGCAGAAATAAAATGAGTCACTGTTATAGCTGCCTTTGGGAGCAGTTGCCATAGTACCTGCATTAAAAAAGGCCAATTTATGTATATATGTGTGTATAGATACATATATTTACATCTGTACAAAAGCAATACTTACTTATTCTACTTTTAGGCACCCATTCCTTGAGGAAGGTGTCTTTAATTATGATTGGAAATCTTTTCATTCTGATAACTGTTAAAGAGGAAGCAGGGACTTTCCTGGTGGTCCAGTGTTTAAGACTCTGGCTTGCCAGTGCAAGGGATGAAAGTTTGATCTCTGGACAGGGAACTAAGACCCCACGTGCGGCACTGTGCAGCCAAAACTTTTTTTTTTTTTAATGAAATAAAGTAAAAAGGAAGCAAATTAGGTCCAGGTGCACCTCAATAAACATAACCCTGATTATCTTTATCATATGAGTCTCAGTTTTTAATTTCTGGGCTGGAACAATCTTTTGATAAATCAGGTAAGTTTTACAAACTTCAGAATATATCATTGATGGTGAAAATGTGGCTAAATAATAATAAACACCACTAATGTGATGACATTTTTTTATAGATAGTGTTTCATAGTTTTCAAATCTTTTTGTATACTGTACCCATCAGGTTTGGAGCAAAAAAAAAAAAAAAAAAACAGAATTTCCTGAGAAGATTCAATGAAAAGAATTTAATGAAGGGACTATTTACAGAGGTTGTAGACAAGGTATAGAGCAAACAAGTGATGTTGAGGCAGTCAGAGACTAGCAAGAGGAGAAATCCATTATTTCCCCTAAAACCTAAGGGCTAAAAGATGAAAACAATGTTTCCAGAGCCACATGCAAAGTTAAGAGCCCAGGAAGAGTGGTCACCCAGCTGATGCCAAAGATGTAGTACGGAAGCTGTGAGAGAAGGCAGAATAATCTGTATCCTTCTTCCCACCTTCCGATCTACTGAAACAAAGGCCAGATGGCAAGAGAGCCCTGGCAGTGCAGTTAGTAGGAGACAGCAAATCCTTAGGGCACAGAGAAAGCAGAGGAGAGGGCAAATGTGTTTGTAGGAAAAACAAGAGAATAGCCAGCCACATATATTAACTCAGAATAGAAGAGGCTCAGAGAGATTAAGCGCCTGATTAAATTTACACAACTCATAATCCCTGATCTAAGGCTTAAATACAAGTTTCCAAAACCTCCAAAGCCAGCAGTTTTTTTGCAATATGCGTGAAAATGAAAGTGAAATTCACTCAGTCGTGTCCGACTCTTTGCGACCCCATGGACTATACAGTCCATGGAATTCTCTAGATCAGAATACTGGAGTGGGTAGCCGTTCCCTTCTCCAGGGGATCTTCCCAACCCAGGGATCAAACCCAGGTCTCCCACATTGCAGGCAGATTCTTTACCAGCAATATGCTTAGTTAATGGCTTAGCTGCTAATGATTGGGAAGTACTGTGTTGTTTGGGTCAAAAATAATATTGTGTTTCAAACTGAGTAACTTCAATGAAGGTCCCTAAGAAGGTCCTTTGTTGCATATCTACCATAAGAATTTGACTCATGAAGCAAGATTGTCCAATGAATCTGGTAAATACAGTGATGATGACTGTCCTGTCCTGGTGAGATCAACAGAAAGATACAGGGAGTCATGGGAGCAACAGAGGAACAAGGCAGCAAAGAGGAGGACCTTGATGGCTGGCGGAGGGAGGCGTCACTAGGGTGAGTTAAGACCTTGGTCATAGGAGGCAGCCAGCCTGAGTTTGAATCCTCTCCCTCTCTCTCTCTCACTATCTGGAGGTCATGCGTGCTTGCTAAATCGCTTCAGTTGTGTCCAACTCTTTGTGACCCTATGAACTGTAGCCCACCAGGCTCCTCTGTCTATAGGGTACTCCAGACAAGAATACTGGAGTAAGTTGCACGCCCTTTTCAAGGGGATCTTCCAGACCCAGGGATAGAATCTGTGTCTCTTATGTCTCCTGCACTGGCAGGCAGGTTCTTTACCACTAGCATCACATGGGAAGCCCCACGATCTGGGATACTGGGTAATTAATCTAAGTCTCCATTTTGTCATGTATTGTGACTAAACAAACCTCCTAGGGTTGATATGAGGACTAAAATGCTGCTTGCAAAATGCTTAGAATATGCTTGATGTAGTCATTCTAATTAACGTTAATATGATTGGGCTCTTGACGTGCTATTGTATCCATAAAACAGACTTAAGGTAGATCTTACTATCCCTCATTTTACAGATATGGAGATTGAGACTTAGAGAATGCTTTTCCTAAGATCACACAGCTAACACCAGTGCTAAGATCAGAATTTAAAAGCACATGCATCTACTCCATTACTCAGTTCCAGGCAAGATGGGGTTCCAATAGTTTTCCTGGTAGGGGCTCAAGCCAGAGATTTCAAAGTGTGCTTAGACAGGCTTTTTCTTGAATTTCTCAATAAAATTGATGCAACGTGGGGGACATGAGCTATAAACCCTTTTCTTGTTATTGCTCTCATCAGCTTGTCGTGTCCATTGCTGACATTTCAGGGCTAGCGCCAGAGATGTTACTGTTTTTTAAATAAAGTCCAGTGTGCCCTTGAGGAATATGCCTTTCACCAGGGGATAATTGGTTTGGAATCCCAATGCCTTTATTTATCATCACATGGAGCTGATTTGCAAGGAACATGGCTTTGATGCTTGAGGACTGGCATTGCGCCAAGAAGTCATTGTTGGGGAGTCTGACTGTTTGATGTTAAGATTCAATCTGCTGAGGGGCTGACTAGGCCTATTAATAGGAGTTCAAGCACAGTGTCACAAGCTTAACTAGGAGGGCCTGGAAAAAGAGGGCTGAATAATGATTCTGAGAGCCAGGAGGTGTTATTGGACAGGACAGTGTGACCGCGACACCATGATAAGAACTCACGAAGACATCTGAAATGTGTCAGCAGTTCCTCTGCACACCAACTCTCACTCAAACACAGTTTTGGGCACTGACCCAGCATGGAATGTCACAAATAAGTGTCCATCTTTCCCACAGAATAGAGATCTTAGAGGCAGGGATTATGTCCTTAATTCAAAAAGCACTAATCGAGGGTCTTTTGCCACTGCCCGGCATTGTATGAGGAGTCTTATTCATCTTTGTACCCAGCACTTCATCCAGAGCCCAGCACATGGCAGGCATTCAGTAAGTGCTATGGGTAAAATATGATTCACTGAAGGGCTAAATACAAACACTGTGGTCATGGGCACTTGAATGTACTTTCTCAAAATTTGCTGTAATATCCAGACTTTTTGAATTAAGAAAGTCATCCTGTGGCAATTATGACAACTGTTTAATGTGTCCCTGTTTATCTGGTATTTAAGGGCTAAAGCATTCCAATTGATTAAATATTTGGTTATTCAATAGTGAAATCTATATTTGGCAATATCAATTAAAGTATAAGCTCAATACCTGAACAAAACATAAATCATTTCTTGATGATGAAAAGGCAATGTGTATCTTACAGCTGTAATTAAGGAAACATTTACCATTGTACAGCCTCTAGCTGTACATAGGGTTAAGAGCTTGGATTAATAAATGCTATTCCTTTTAACAATATTTCTTTTTTATAATCAATTAATGACACATAATTATGATGGGACCCCCAGACTACAGTCAATAATTTTTAAAATTATTAAAATAAAAGAAAATACTGTATTAAGTATTATTTATAAAGGCAAGAGAAACTAACTCTACTAAATTAAGTATTTAAAAAACTCATTTGAAATACAATGATGAACTATCAACAAAATGAAAAGGCAACCTACTGAATTGGAGAGCATTCTTGCAAATTATATATCTGATAGGATCTTAATATCCCAAATATATAAAGAATTCATACAACTCAGTAGCAAAGAAACAACCCAATTAAAAAATGGACCTGAGTAGACATTTTTCCAAAGAAGACATACATATGACCAACGAGTACATGAAAAATGCTCAAAATCACTAATCATTAGAGAAATGTAAATCAAGACCACAGTGAGATGGTACGTCATACCTATGAAAATGGCTATTATCAAAAAGACAACAATGAAAAGTGTTGACAATAATGTTGAGAGAAGAGAAGACTTGTGTACTGTTGGTGAGAATATAAATTGGTGCAGCCACTGTGGAGAACAGTATGGAGGTTCACTCCGCAGCTCCACTTCTGGTATTTATCTTAAAAAAACAAAAACACTAAATAAAAACGATATGTGCATCCCCATGCTAATTGCAGCATTATTTGCAATAGCCAAGACATGGAAACAATTTAATTTCCATCAAGGGACAAATGAATAAAGAAAATGGAGTTTATGTATACATAGGCTATGGTTTTTCCAGTAGTCATGTATGGATGTGAGAGTTGGACTGTGAAGAAGGCTGAGCGCTGAAGAATTGATGCTTTTGAAGTGTGGTGTTGGAGAAGACTCTTGAGAGTCCCTTGGACTGCAAGGAGATCCAACCAGTCCATCCTAAAGGAGATCAGTCCTGGGTGTTCATTAGAAGGACTGATGCTGAAGCTGAAATTCCAATACTTTGGCCACCTCATGTGAAGAGTTGACTCAGTGGAAAAGACCCTGATGCTGGGAGGGATTGGAGGCAGGAGGAGAAGGGGATGACAAAGGATGAGATGGCTGGATGGCATCACCGACTCAATAGACATGAATTTGAGTGAACTCCGGGAGTTGGTGATGGACAGGGAGGCCTGGTGTGCTGCAATTCATGGGGTCGCAAAGAGTTGGACACGACTGAGTGACTGAACTGAACTGAACTGATTTATAGGAATATTAGTCATAAAAAAGAAGGAAATTATGCTATTTTCAAAATCATGGGTGGACCTCAAAGGTATTATGGTAAGTGAGATAAATCATACGGAGATAAATACTGTATGATCTCCTTTATGTGTGCAATCAAAAAAAAAAAAAATAGGAAAACAAAACACCCAAGCTTACAGATACAGGAGAAATGAGGGAAAGGGCTCAAAAAGATAAAAACTTCACAAAATAGATGTCACAGGGATGTAATATGCAGTATGGTGACTATAGCTAATGAAACTCCATTGCATATTTGAAAGCTGCTAAGGAAGGAGTAGATCTTAAAAGTTCTCACCAGAGGAAAAACATTTTTTTTTTTGGTAACTATGCAAGGTAGTAGATGTTAACTAGACTTATCATGGTGATCGTTTTGCATTGTAAACAATATTGAATCATGATGTACATCTGAGCCAATACATTGTTGTATGCTGATTATACCTCAATTTTTGAAAATCGGCCAAGGAAACTTAGACAGCAGAAATCACAGCTGACGATATGCTACAGGAGCTGTATGGATTGGCTACCCTTGGATGCTGGCTACAAAGAATGTCTAAACAGTTTCTGTGATATGGAGCTGGAGTCCACGGGGACTGAATGAAACCACTGTCACAGAATAGCAGCTCTGATGCCAGGGCATGGAGGAACAGAGGATCAGACCCCCTGAGCTACTGCAACAAGAATGTGGGCTCTGCCTCTCATAAGCCTTATCCATTGAGGGAGTCAAAAGACATAATGCCCATTATATAAACTGGGTGATTTTAAAACAAATCCAAGATATATTGTTTGTTATAAACCTTAATTATAAAAGGGCTCCCCTGGTAGCTCAGCTGGTAAAGAATCCACCTGCAATGCAGGAGACCTGGGTTCAGTCCCTGGGTTAGGAAGATCCCCTGGAGAAGGGAACGGCTACCCACTCCAGTATACTGGCCCGGAGAAATCCATGGACTGTATAGTCCATGGGGTCGCAAAGAGTCAGACAAGACTGAGTGACTTGCACTCACTTATTCTCCCCAAAATGTAAAACTGCAAAATCATCTAATCATATCATTGATAAAAGTTAGAGTTCACAAAGAATAAAGCAATTGTTCTTGCTTCTCTGAGCAAAATTTCACTGAAATAATGTTTTGACTTTTAGTGAATCTTGGAAGGAAGAGTTTAGCTTTTACGGAATTATTGTATATTGATATATTTCAATGCAGTAAACATGATTACTTCTTATGGTGTGGAAAGTACCACTTACATTTTTAAGTGATTCAACAGACTTGAATTTCCTAGAATTAGGAGCAACCTCTGACTATGCTGATTCTTGGTCCCCAGAGGTAAGAATTACTCTTGATTCCAAAATCAACTAAGGCAGGTAGTATTGACTAGGAGCACCAATCCAATTGTTAACGTGAAGCCTGGGTCTGAGTCTCAATGCAGATAGCCTGCATATCCAGTATACCTAGAAGTAGGCCTGGGTGCAGAGAGCTTCTGAACTTTAGCATTTCCTGAATTTTTGTACTTGTGTCTCACTTTCCTTGTCTAACTCTCCATCCACCACCAAGGACTAGAGCTCAATCCTGAATATCAACTTTTAATTACCTATCTCTTATCAATCTTCTCCTTCAATCCTGCTCTCCATGTCCCCTGGCTATTGGGGTGCATCAGGAATTGCCAGAGAGATATGATACTACTGCCCTCCCTGACTTTTAGCACCATTTCCACCTCATCCTCTTTTATTTAGCTTTAGAAGCTATGGCAGAGGTCTGCAGTAGACCTATTTTAGGTAGAGTTACTTTGCAACACCCAGTCGGGATACTACAGACTGAATGGTGTCCCTCCAAAATTCGTATGTTGAATTCGTAACTCAGAATGTGACTGTAGTTGGAGAGGAGGCCTTTAGAGAGGTAATTAAGTTAAAATGAGGCCCTTAGGGTGGGACTGATGTTCCTATAAGATTAGGACACAGGGTAAGTCACAAGGGATCAACATTCACAGAGAGGAGACCACATGATGGCACAGGGGGCCATCTGCAAACCAAAGAGAGAGGGCTTAGGAAAAACCAAACCTGCCAACATCTTGATCTTGGACTTCCAACTTTCAGAACTATAAGAAAACTATTCTTTGAGCAACCTCAATCTCTGGAATTTTGTTACAGCAACCCCAACAAATTTACATAATGGAAAACTTTTGAGGATGGCCAAATAGATGGGGAAACAGTGGCTGACTTTATTTTCCTGGGCTCCAAAATCACTGCAGATGGTGATTGCAGCCATGAAATTAAAAGACATTTACTCCTGGGGATGAAAGTTATGACCAACCTAGATAGCATATTCAAAACCAAAGACATTACTTTGTCAACAAAAGTCCATCTAGTCAAGGCTATGGTTTTTCCAGTAGTCATGTATGGATGTGAGAGCTGGACTATAAAAAAAGCTGAGCACAGAAGAATTGATGCTTTTGAACTATGGTGTTGGAGAAGACTCTTGAGAGTCCTTTGGACTGCAAGGAGATCCAACCAGTCCATCCTAAAGGAGATCAGTCCTGAGTGTTCATTGGAAGGACTGATGTTGAGGCTGAAACTCCAATACTTTGGCCACCTGATGCGAAGAGCTGACTCATTTGAAAAGACCCTGATGCTGGGAAAGATTGAGGGCAGGAGGAGAAGGGGACGACAGGATGAGATGGTTGGATGGCATCACCGACTCAATGGACATGGGTTTGGGTAAACTCTGGGAGTTGGTGATGGACAGGGAGGCCTGACGTGTTGCAGTTTATGGAGTCGCAAAGAGTTGGACATGACTGAGCGACTGAACTGAACTGAAGGGGTAGTTATCAGTAAATAAGCAGAGACAACAAGTTAAATTGGGATTGTTCTGGACAAATCAGGATTGAATAGTCAAGTCAATATTAAGCTCTAGGATAGCCTGCCCCAAGGAGAGGATGGGAGAAAGGAAGTGGAAGTTATTTTAGGCTAAGGGAGCTGTTGAGCAACAAACCACCTGGGTATGTTTAAAAAATATCCTTGTGAGGTTTATGTTTTCAAAAGACCACTCTGGAAGCATGTGGCAGAGTGATTATTGGCAGAGGAATTATGGAGGGAGATTGAAGCAGGAGGATATTGCAAAGTCTTGAGAAAAAGATGATGAGAACTTGCCTGATGTATGGGAGTTACAAAGGGGCTGGTAGGAGAGACAGATGCAAGGAACACGAAGAAAACAGAATAGGCCCTGGTCACAGAGTGTATACATACAGGAGAAGCGAGAGGTCAAGAAAACAAATTTCAATGTGGATTACTTAGTCAACGAAGATGTCATTTACTGAGACAGAAAATAAAGATCAAGTTTGGAGAGGAACTTACAGACTCTTTCTAAAATTGTTAACAGGTTTGTATAATTCTTAGGTTCTAATTCTAGACTATGAAATATGAGAAAGTTGTTGTTGTTGAGTTGCTCAGTCATGTCTGACTCTTTGCGACCCCATGGACTGCAGCACACCAGGTATCCTTATCCTTCACCACTTCCCAGAGTTTCCTCAAACTCATGTCCATTGAGTCAGTGATGCCATCCAAACATCTCATCCTCTGTCGTCCCCTTCTCCTCTTGCCCTCATATTTCCCAGCATCAGCTCAGATGCCCAGCTAGCAATGCAGTCTCATATTATCCAAAACTAATCCATCATCCTTCCTAAGGTTTCCTTCCTTGTGACTTCTCTGTTTTTGTGAATGATGCCATGATAGTAACGATAAATCTTGTACTTAAACATCTTATTACTTATTTAGAAATGATGAGAACTTATCCCATTACTGAGAAATGGATGCAATGTATCCATGTTCACTGAAGATGGTATTTGGCCATATCAAGTTTTGGCTGTTTGGGTGATGGGAAGATTTGGTCCATCAACCACGAAACCAGTTGCTCCCTTGTTTCTTGAATGATGAGTTGTTGAGATCTTCCCTTTTTTATGACTCATCAGCTTTCAGTAACTCTATCAACAGTCACTGATTCATTCAGTAGCTTTATCAATGAGTCATCCATTAATTCATTCAATAACTAGCTGCAAGGAGCTTCTCTGCTCCCTAGAAGGCACTGGTATGTCTGGGGGACACAAAATTAGGATACAACTGTTGTCTTCAAATTACTCAGCTTCTCATGAGGGAACCAGCAAGAAAACTGACTTCTGAGGGTGTGACAATTGCCTTGATAGAACTATGCACCGGGAACTCTGGTACATCCTTCAACAAGAAGCGGGCTAACTTCTCACTACCCCAGGCCTACCACATATTCATATTTTATAAATCCCCATATTTTTGAGCAGGAGAGTAAAGATAGTGTCTGAAGTTTATAAAGAAGTAATGACAGACAAATTTAAAGATATGAGCTAACCACAAGAAGAACTAAAAATAGAAAAAGTTTCAACTGATGACCCTGGCAAAGTAACTGGTAATGGGAAAGGTGGAGCAGAGGATTGCTATTTTTCACTATACACCTCTTTATTTTATCCTTTTATCATATGAGTGTGCTCAGTCACTCAGTCATGTCTGACTCTTTGCAACCCCATGGACTGTGGCCTGCCAGGCTCCTCTGTCCATGGAATTTTCCAAGCAAGAGTACTGGAGTGGATTGCCATTTCCTTCTCCTGGGTATCTTGCCATCCCAGGGATCAAACCCACATTTCTTGTGTCTCCTGTAGTCACAGGCAAATTCTTTACCACTGTGCCACCTGGAACATACTTGATAAAAACATGGAAAATAAAAGACTAGTTTAGCTCTTTCTCTTCAGTCCTTTCTTCCATCCGTGGCTTTCACAACTAGCCCTCAATTTTAGGTATGGAGAACACACTCAGAGCTCACTGGTCAACTGTGTACAATTCTATTCGTCTCAACATATTTGTTGCCTGATCACTACATGTTGGACATGGGGAATATGGTGGTGGGCAAGAGAGGAATGTTGTCTTGCTCTTATAGAGCTTGTATTGGTTGTAAGGATCAGTATAAGCCAATGCTGTTTAATTTTGACCTTCTCTCTCCCTAGTATGATATGCACTAGTACCAAGTAGTCATCTGAACAGTGTGATCAGTTGGGAAGGTTTGAGCCCAGAGATGGAGCACCTACCCTCATGCTGGAGGAGAAACCATGAGGATATAATTACAAGCACTGAGTTGCTTAAGAGGAATGTGCGCAGTGAATAGCTTCGTGCCGCAGTGGATGGAATCATGCACAGGTAGAGTGAAATATTAAGGGAGCATGTGCTGCAGCCAGACTTCCTGGGTCAGAACTCCATTTTTTCCACTGTGAGTTAGAAGTATAATTCCAGATAAGTTAGCAAACCTTGATGGGGCTACAATTCCTCATCTCTGTAAAGAGGATAACAATAGCAGCTACCTCATGAGTGTAAGAATTCCTTACCTGAAGCACTTAAAATAGTGACTTGCAAAGTAAGTGTCCAATAAATGTGACCGTATTATTGGGTACACTTGCATATTTAAAATGGTTAAAAGAATGATGCTGATTATGATTATTTTATATCATATGTAAATAGCTTTTTAAATTTAAAATTCAGCATTTTTGTCACAAAGCATATGTGGATTCACCATTTACAAATGTATTTGATAGGGACATGAACACACGGAAATAGATATAAGTAGATACACAGTGTGGCTGACCAGTAATCCCCTTTTTGGAAAATTAGATTGGAAATGGTGAAGAAGCCTTTTTCATTTTATTAAGTGTTTGATGTTATTTTTATGATGGAAATGTATTCATGAACTTAAAAATAATTTTAAAAGTTAAGAAAACTATCCTATTAAAAGAAATGCTGGTGGTCAGTTGGAGATGCATAAGAAGGTATATTTACATTCAGATATTTCTACCTTCATTGATTGAAAACTCAGTTTGCACTAGGCGCTGCATTTGGTTCTTAAGTGTATGCACAGTACATGTGGAGTTACCCAGTCTGTTAAAAGGCCCTTTTCTCTCATTTTGGAACTGGAATGACATAAATTTCAGCTGGATAGTGTCAAATGAAGGCGTTTCAATTGGAGTATCTAATCATGGCAGGCAGTATAAACAAAAGCATGAGAGTAAGAGAGTGTGAGAAATGTCCAGGAAACAACAAGTGCTTGAGTTTGAACAGATCACTAGTACTGGAAAGAGAGAGAGGAGACAGACTTGGAGAGATAAATTGGATTCAATACACAGAGAGCTTCAAATTCAGGGGAAAGGCATTTGGCTTATTTCTTCAAGTGAATGGGAATCACTAAAAGATTTTGCGTAGAGGACTAACATGATGTTTGGGTTTATTTCAGGACATGTGAGATGATGGACTAGCTGGCATCTGACTTGCTAGCTGGGCATTTGTTATGAAACAAACATCAGTCATTTGAAGATCCATGTTCAGAACCTCCTGCACAGAGAAGATAGTCAAAGATGTAGGTGTGGATAAGATGGCCTGGTAGAAAGTATGTAAGACAAGAAGGAAGATGACAGAGACTTGAGAAATGATTTATTTTGAGGATGTCAGAATATTAGAAAAACTAGTGAGTGACAGAGAAGAATTACTAGCATCATGCCTCTAACGGAGCCAAGGAAGAACACAATTCTTTTTAAAAAGGGACAGGCCAACAGTATCAATATAGTAAAAGAGTTAAGAAAAATAAGGACTGAAGAGGTTACTTCCTTCTCTGCCATCAGAAATGCAACCCCAAGCACTGTAGCCCACCAGTCTCCTCTGTCCATGGAATTTTCCAGGCAAGAATAGTGGAGAGGATTGCCATTTCCTACTCCAGGGGATCCGCCCAACCCAGGGATTGAATCCAAGTCTCTTGCATTTGGTGCATTAGCAGTTGAATTCTTTACCAACTGCAACACCTGAGAATGCCTTGGGAAAAGGTAATTTGAATATTAGATGAGCCTGAAGGGTACTTGACACAAGTCCCATCACATTTTAAAGGTGGAAGGAAAAGTCATGTCAGGAAGAGAATGTGAAGATACAACTGAGATAGACTCAGAATAAAAATAGAAAAAGGTCTGGAATGAAATGAAAAGAGGGCCGTGGCTGCATGAAAATCTGATTACCCAGAGAGGGGACATTTTTCCATAACCCATGTCCCAGAAAGCCTTGTTAAGTAGGATACATTGAAAACACATGTGTACTTAGTCGTTCAGTCGTGTCAGACTCTTTGGGACCACATGGACTGCAGCCTGCCAGGCTCCTCTGTCCATAGGGTTTTTCAGGGAAGAATATTGGAGTGGGTTGCCATTTACTCCTCTAGGAGATCTTCCCGACCCAGGGATTGAACCCATGTCTCCTGCATTGCAGGAAGATTCTTTACCTGCTGAGCCATTGGGGATGCCCCAAATTGAAAACACTCAATGCCTCAAACTGTGAGTCACATAAACCAAATACTCTGCAGTGGAATGCTGGGTGAAGGGCAGATTTCCTTTAAAAAAAAAAAAAAAATACAGATTACATCCTTCTTCTGCTCAACCACTTTCGATAGCTCTTTGCTGCCCATACAATACTTTCTAAACATATCCTGGCAGTAAAGAGCCTTGATGAACTGGGTCCCTCTCAATATTGTTTTTCATTGTTTCTCAAAATAATTCCAGGCTGGTCTACTCACTGTCTCCCCAAAGTTCTTATCATTCTCACATCTGCACCTTTGCTGGCACTATT
This sequence comes from Bos javanicus, assembly GCF_032452875.1. Lineage (NCBI taxonomy): Eukaryota > Metazoa > Chordata > Mammalia > Artiodactyla > Bovidae > Bos > Bos javanicus. The sequence continues at coordinate 42,430,709 of NC_083870.1, forward strand.
TCTCTTGCCTAGAATCTTCCTCCTCTCTCTTTCTTCAAGAGAAGAGGCTTAAGTCAAAGAACCTCTTCTCTAAAGTTTTTTTTTTTTTTTTACAATTCAATTCCTAAAAGATTTGTTTGGGGACTATTCACTTAGCACTTGGGCTTCCCTGGTGGTTCAGACAGTAAAGAATCTGCCCACAACGCAGGAGACCCAGGTTCAATCCCTGGGCCAGGAAGATCCCCTAGAGAAAGGAATGGCTACCCACTCCAGTATTCATGCCTGGAGAATCCCATGGACAGAGGAGTCTGGTGGGTTACAGTCCATGGGTTCTCAAAGAGTCAGACATGACTGAACAACTAACAATTTCACCCTTTCACTTAGCACTTAGAGGTTATCTGCTGTTGTTTGCTATTATACTTTCTTTAGATTATAGGCTTCTTGAAGGCAAAAAAACAATTATGCAAAAAGTACCTAGCAGAATATCATGTTTCAATTTGAGGTATTTTTAAATTGCGGTATCTAAGAGTATAGTTTGATAAGTACTGAAAAAGAGTATATACCTCTGTAAGTACCCACCCTACCAAGACAGACAGTATTTCTAACAAAGTAAGTGCTCAGTAGGCATCAGGCTCAGCTCAAGGAGGAGGAGGCAGGAACAGGAGGGTGAATCTTAGATTTGAGGCCTATCTAAAGGGATTGGATTATTCGATGTCAGATAAAGCAAAAATGACAAATACTAAAAGCAAGATGATGCAGACAAGGGGATAGAATTTTGTAAATCGGAGCAGGCTTGGGATTGTGCAATCCGACAGACAGTGGTGGAGGCAGAGACACTGGGGTGGTGATGCCAAAATCAGCTTTAGTTCTCTAGAGGGAAAAATCTGCCCTCTTAGAAATCCTAGAGAGCTGAGGGTTATAGTACATGGTGCTCTGACCTGAGTTTGAGGTGATGAGATTTCTGGGAGTTTCTTTTTAAAAATATTGACTCAAGGACTGACACACTGCTGATCTTGGGTGACTTGCATGTTCGGTTGCACTATCAGTAAAATATCCCACTCGATTTCCCAAATGCAAATTGCGCTGGACTAAGAATATGTGAATAGGCCAAGAGATGGACCCTAGCAGGATACTTTTCTAACATTCTACTACATTATTATTTCTACTTTATATTGATTGTTTATTTTTTTAATATTTTGGCATATATTCTTCCAAATATGTGTTGGTGACATATAGATGTATGTTTATTTTCTTTTTAACAAAAAGTCATTCCGAGATCTTTGCACTTGCTGTCCTCCTTTATAGGAATGCTCTTTTGTTCCAGATCTCTCACACTAAAGCATCCTTACTTCATTCAGCTCTATCAGCCTCTTAAAATCTGCCCACATTATTCTATCTTTCTCCTCCCCGTTTTATTTTTCTTCATAGTTCTTAGCGCTATCTGTGACAATATAATACACTATAACTTACATGTTTACTTGTTTATAGTCTGTTTCCATCTCTGCAACGTCAGCTTTTATAATCTGTCATCATGTCCCTGTGACTAAAACAGCAACTGAACATCACAGAAACTCAATAAATATTTGCTGAATGAGTGGGTGGATATTCATATCTTCTCATACTCTCCAGTCATTCACCTACTCCTCCAAATTAAACACCACAGAGATCATCTAGCTCAACACTCTCATTTGATAGGGGAAGAAATCTGTCAGCCAAGGAGAAGGTTATCTTGGGACTGCCTCTTGCTTTTGTTCCAGAACTCTTCAGCAAACCATGCAGCCAAATCACCTTCTTCCGTTCACACTCCACCGCACCTTGGTGGTACTGACAAGGCACAATAACTTGAGTACAGGTAACTAAAGGGTATTATGCAAAGAACCTTGTCCTCTACCTTTTATCTCTCTGAGATCTCTCAGTTTCCTCTCTCCATCTTCTCCCTCTGCCTTTCCTTCAGCTAATCCTCAAAGTTCCACATTTCTCCACTGGTCTCTAACTATTAATAGTCAAGCCCATTGTCATAACATCAACTGTCATCTACTTGCATGAATCTGTATTTCCAGCCCAGATTCTTCTCATCTCCAACTCACACTTCTAACTGCTTACTGGACCACTCTGTCTAGATGTCCCTGGGCATCACACACTCAGTATTTACAAAGCAGATTTTATTCTCCATCAAAGGAGCTCTTCCTTCAGTGCTCCCTGTCCAATGAATGAGGTCATCTAACCTGGCAAACTCCTCACTCTCTGTTCCCCTCAAACAGTGTTAGGGACATGTTGATTCTACTTCCCAAATAATTATTGCATCTATTTCACTCATTGTCACTGCTACCACTTTCATTAAACCTATCATTAGTTCTTACATAAATGAATACAACAATCTCCTATGTATCAAGGTGTAGTTCATGATGAGGCATCAGATCAATTTAGTGGGTCATAACAAGTAGCTTCTTGGAAAATCTCAGTATTATTTCTGTCTATAAGCCAGAAATTAGCAGGATCAAAATTAGTAACAACACAGGGATGTTTACTGGCAGCCTTTCCTTTTTGTAAAGGTCAAAGTACTCGAAATATTTTGAATGAGCACAAAGACACGGCTAAGAGAGAAAGCCAATCCCCTGCCCCCGTACACTTAAGCCGAGTGGAGAAATGCTTTCTATGAATAGCACTTAATGGATAGCACTATCAACAGTGGCAATTCAGTTTTAATGTGATGTACCTATGCGTCATGATTGAGAAAGACATTTTGTTTCTCTGCAATATTATTCCCCACATCCATATTCATCATGCTTCCTGCCCTCAAAGGGATGAGCTCCTTAGAATAAATCCTTCATTCCTTTCTAAACATTAGCTCTAACAGCTCTCTGGGATTTGAAAATAGCAGTCAGGTACTCTTGCTTCAGGTTGGGCAGTACAATTTAAGTTTCTAGTTTCAAGGTCTGGTCAGGAGCTGTATTTTTCCCACTTACTGTGAAATTTTCCCCATTGTTCACAAGTCCAGTAATCACATCTCCCTCAAATTTTCCCCTTTCCTGAAGCAACCTCTGAATTCGTATAGGAGCTGTTTTAAGCCTCTCCATACCTGCCTTGTGGCCTTGGAGGAAACACTCTTCCACTAGTCTCGGTTTCTCCCTGTCCTGTGTAAAGCCCCGCAAGCAAGCATCCCTGGGAAAGGTACTGACTCCTTGCAACAGGGGCCATCCCATAGTCTCCAGATCTACCTAGCCTGCCAGTCACGACAACAGGGCCAGTCCAGGCCTGTGGGCATGTGGGGGACAGTGCTCACAACTCCATGGCCCAGCAAGACCACTAGGGCGAGGTCCATGACCAGATGACGCACTGAGGCCATGGAGAGAAAGGAGAGTGCCTTCCCTTTTGCAGTGGGAGGGGTCCTTGCTGCCAGGTGGCTTGTGCTTGAGATCTCATGTCAAGAACACCCCCATGACACCTCCCCAGCAAGCTGCTCAGCTCACTATAACAAGAATATTTTTAAAACATGAAATAGAGTAGAAAGTATTTGAGTGCAGCACATGCAGCACAGTTCAACTGCTGGGTATGTGGCTAGGGCGCTTTAGTCATGTCTGACTTTTGCGACGACATGGACTGTAGCCTGCCAGGCTCCTCTGTCCACGGGATTCTCCAGGCAAGAATACTGGAGTGGGTTGCCATGCCCTCCACCATGGATCTTCCTGACCCAGGGATCGAACTGTGTTTCTCATGTTTCCTGCATTGGCAGTCAGGTTCTTTACACTAGCGGCTCCTGGGAAGCCCAACTCTTGTGTATGGTTGTGTGTCTTCAGGGTTTACAATGCAATACTGAGGGTCATGGTCAAAACACTTGAAAGATTATATTCTAGTTTGTTACCTTGCCTTCATTTTAAACCATCTCATATTTGTTTAAGTGCAACAGCAATATAGGGAATCTCTAAGTTCTGCACACAAAGTCAAATGAAGCTGGGTTTGAAACCAGACCCTAATGGTGGTGTGAGGGTTAGAGAGTTACTTCAACACTGACCCCTCAATCTTCTCATCTTTGAAGCAGGAATAATAACATCATGAACCCAGGGCTGTGCAGGCAACCCCAGGCAAGACATATTAAATCATTTACCTCTAATCTTGGCAAGAATCCCAACTAACTTATTATTATTTTCATTTTGTTAAAGAAACTGAAGCTCAGAAAAGTCAGGCTCACTCAAGGTGATGTTATTAATATGTTCCTGAGCAAGGAGTTCATTTCAGGGTTCCCCTTACTCTTTCCACTGAGTATGAATTTCTACCCATATGATAGCTGAGATTTGTCATCTCGTGGCAACTTATGTCAACTCCTCAGTCAATGTAGTACTTAAGAAACATTAAGTGCATAGCACTGGGTTGAGAACTATAGGCAACGGTAGAGTAAAATGTGGTTTGTTCTCCAGGAATGTACACTTAACTTGGAAAGAGACACAGAGCAACAGCAAACTTATTGGTTTAATGAGTACCTAAAGCACGTTAAATATTTAAAAATCGTAAGAGGTGTTATCCTACAATAAATTTAAAAGACAGCTAATGAAAGAAATTCATTATTTTACACAAGCAAATGGATCTAATTTATAGATAAGGGATCTGCTTAGGTATGAATGAGTTTAAGTTGCTTATTTCAAATTTAGCAGAAGATGCCTATTTCAGAGACCTATGATTAGTAGAGTAATGTAATTTCATTGCATTTTAAAAATAAATCACATATATTTGTGATTTACCTAATTATCAGCCTTTTGTTCTAACAAATTGGCATGCTTTCCACTTGGGAGCTGATAGGAAAGAATGGCTTTTAAAATCATTCCTTAAAGCACTCTTGGGAAGCTGTTCCTCTTCAGTTCAGTTCAGTTCAGTCACTCAGTCGTGTCCAACTCTTCGTGACCCCATGAATCGCAGCATGCCAGGCCTCCCTGTCCATCACCAACTCCCGGAGTTCACTCAGACTCACGTCCATCGAGTCAGTGATGCCATCCAGCCATCTCATCCTCTGTCATCCCCTTCTCCTCCTGCCCCCCATCCCTCCCAGCATCAGAGTCTTTTCCAATGAGTCAACACTTCGCATGAGGTGGCCAAAGTACTGGAGTTTCAGCTTCAGCATCATTCCTTCCAAAGAAATCCCAGGGCTAATCTCCTTCAGAATGAACTGGTTGGATCTCCTTGAAGTCCAAGGGACTCTCAAGAGTCTTCTCCAACACCACAGTTCAAAAGCATCAATTCTTCGGTGCTCAGCCTTCTTCATAGTCCAACTCTCACATCCATACATGACCACAGGAAAAACCATAGCCTTGACTAGATGGACCTTTGTTGGCAAAGTAATGTCTCTGCTTTTCAATATGCTATCTAGGTTGCTAGATGCTTCCAAGCATCTTTTAATTTCATGGCTGCAGTCACCATCTGCAGTGATTTTGGAGCCCAAAAAAATCAAGTCTGACACTGTTTCCCCCTCTATTTCCCATGAAGTGATGGGACCGGATGCCATGATCTTCGTTTTCTGAATGTTGAGCTTTAAGCCAACTTTTTCACTCTCCACTTTCACTTTCATCAAGAGGCTTTTGAGTTCCTCTTCACTTTCTGCCATAAGGGTGGTGTCATCTGCATATCTGAGGTTATTGATATTTCTCCCGGCAATCTTGATTCCAGCTTGTGCTTCTTCCAGTCCAGCGTTTCTCATGATGTACTCTGCATATAAGTTAAATAAGCAGGGCAACAATATACAGCCTTGACATACTCCTTTTCCTATTTGGAACCAGTCTGTTGTTCCATGTCCAGTTCTAACTGTTGCTTCCTGACCTGCATACAGATTTCTCAAGAGGCAGATCAGGTGGTCTGGTATTCCTATCTCTTTCAGAATTTTCCACAGTTTACTGTGATCCACACAGTCAAAGGCTTTGGCATAGTCAATAAAGCAGAAATAGATGTTTTTCTGGAACTCTCTTGCTTTTTCCATGATCCAGCGGATGTTGGCAATTTGATCTCTGGTTCCTCTGACTTTTCTAAAACCAGCTTGAACATCAGGAAGTTCACGATTCACGTATTGCTGAAGTCTGGCTTGGAGAATTTTGAGCATTACTTTACTAACATGTGAGATGAGTGCAACTGTGCGGTAGTTTGAACATTCTTTGGCATTCCCTTTCTTTGGGATTGAAATGAAAACTGACCTTTTCTAGTCCTGTGGCCACTGCTGAGTTTTCCAAATTTGCTGGCATATTGAGTGCAGCACTTTCACAGCATCATCTTTCAGGATTTGAAATAGCTCAACTGGAATTCCATCACCTCCACTAGCTTTGTTCGTAGTGATGCTTTCTAAGGCCCACTTGACTTCACATTCCAGGATGTCTGGCTCTAGGTGAGTGATCACACCATTGTGATTATCTGGGTCATGAAAATCTATTTTGTACAGTTCTTCTGTGTATTCTTGCCACCTGTTCTTAATATCTTCTGCTTCTGTTAGGTCCATACCATTTCTGTCCTTTATCGAGCTCATCTTTGCATGAAATGTTCCCTTGGTATCTCTAATTTTCTTGAAGTGATCTCTAGTCTTTCCCATTCTGTTGTTTTCCTCTATTTCTTTGCATTGATTGCTGAAGAAGGCTTTCTTATCTCTTCTTACTGGTCTTTAGAACTCTGCATTCTCTTAATGAAGGTGAAAGAGGAGAGTGAAAAAGTTGGCTTGAACTCAACATTTAAAAACCCTAAGATCATGGAATCAGGTCCTATCACTTCACGGCAAAGAGAAGAGGAAAAAATGGAAGCAGTGACAGATTTTCTTTTCTTTTGTGGAGCTCCAAAATCACTGTAGATCGTGACTACAGCCATGAAATTAAAAGACCCTTGCTCCTTGGAAGGAAAGCTATGACAAACCTAGGCTGTGTATTAAAAAGCAGAGACATCACTTTGCTACCAAAAGTTTTTAATAGTCAAAGTTATGGTTTTTCCAGTAGTCACGTATGATTGTGTGACCTGGACCATAAAGAAGGCTGAGCACCGAAGAATTGATGCTTTTGAACTGTGGTGTTGGAGAAGACTCTCGAGAGTACCTTGGACTGCAAGGAGATCCAACCAGCCAATCCCTAAAGGAAGTCAATCCTGAATATTCATTGGAAGGACTGTTGCTGAAACTCCAATTCTTTGGCCACCTAATGTGAAGAGCTGACTCACTGGAAAAGACCCTGAAGTGGGGAGATTGAAGGCACAAGGAGAAGGGGGCAGCAGAGGATGAGATCGTTAGAAAGCATCACTCAGTGAACATGAATCTAAGCAAACTCCAGGAGAAAGTGGAGGATAGAGGAACCAGCATACTGCAGTCCATGAGGTCGCAGAGTTGGACAGGACTTAGCGACTGAACAGCAACAACAGGAAGCTGCATACTTAGTCACTCATCAGAACAAGCCGCACCCTTCCATGCTTTGTTTACCTTTTCTGTTTTCCCTATTTATTGTTTTAAATTGATTTTCCATTTCTCTAGTGAGCACCATGTTCCAAGCAAAGCTGGGGAATTCAGTTTATATACACACTACTGACATCAGTTTTTCTATCAGGAGTTATTGAATATGAATAGGGTGTACAGCAGGAAGGAAAAGAATTCAGTAGAAGTGAAGAGGCATGTGGACTTGGAGGGGATAACCCTGAACCATGCTGTTGCTCTTCTGCAGCCCATTCCAGCTGCATAGAGGAGGTGAAAGGAGCCATCAACATGCCCTGGAACCTCTGCCGTGGTTGACATAAAAGAAAGAGTCACGTAGGACCTCCTTTGAAGTACTGAAAGAAAAAAGAGAAACAAACACCTGACATGAGCTATATCATTACCTTGGTTTAACTGATACTTAAAAACTGTCCGTTGTTATCATTTTTTGAAACTAAGCCCTATCATATCTTAGCTACAACCTATGAGAAAACTCTAAGAGGAAATCCCAGGAAGAAGTGACTTTTCAATCTTCTGTCTTTCAATTTCTTTGCTTGCAAATAAAATTAGTATTAGAGGCCTTAGAACAAAATCAGTACTACTCATATCCTGTTTAGGTAAGCCAGATGACATACTCGTTTATTCAGAAACCAAAAGTTCCTTTCACTTTTATTATTTTCCACCCTAGAGTTTCAAAGAATCCTTGAACATTTCTCAAATAAATGGGAATTTTCCATGGAAGTGCATACACCCAGAGGTTGATGACAAATGGGGTTCTCTGGTTTATAAACTAAAGAGTTAAAGCTTTTAAAATGAAAAACTATAAGATCCAAGATAAAATATACAGAAGAGATCTTTAAAAACATTGTCACAGTATGAAAACTAGACAAAATATTGACAAGAAAAAGACAACTCATGCTGTAACACGTACAAAATTCCCAGCTGCCACAAATATTCCCAGACTGTCCAAGATAACAGGATTCCATTCTTGTGATGTGAGGGAGTTAACACATACAAAAGGAAACAATGACTTATGCTTAATGGAGGAACAATGGCAACATGTACACATATCATACTTGACAGGAAGATAATATGGATCAGGTTTAATCCACTGGGACTTATTATAAGGTATATGGTACTAGGCTGTATGGAACTATGAAATAAAAATCATCCTCCCCTAGGGTATGATAGTTAAACATACAAAATAATAAGCCAGGAACTAAGACATGGAAAATAGTCACCCATCTTTTCTCCAAAATAATTAAAAAGATGTAGGCTATGTGGATGGGGGCTTCCCAGGTGGTATGGTGATAAGGAATATGCCTGCCATTGCAGGAGATGCAAGGGAAGCAGATTCAATCCTTGGGCTGGGAAGATCCCCTAGAGTAGGAAATGGCAACATACTCTAGTATTCTTGCCTGGAGAATTCCATGGACAGAAGAGCCTGGCAGGCTACAGTCCATGAGGTGGCAAAGAGTCGGACACAGCTGAGTGACTGAGCACACATGTGGAACCAAAGAAAATGATTACAATATAAAGGCACACACATTAAAAAGATCAGCATATTAATAAACTTTACAGAAATGACAATCAGATTAAACATATGTTACCTTGAAGGAAATGAAAACATTGGCTTTTCAGGTGTGCCAAAATGAGGTGACTTGACACCAGGGAAGATGCAGTCACAGAGCAGAATCCTTTGTGGTTCAGTTGAAAAATATACACTGAGTGCTTCCTATGTATATGGGTTGGTGCTGCATGTGAAAAAGTCTTTTTTAAAAAATTAAAAGATGTGATTTTGTGATATTCTTGGGTTTGTGTTTTTATATGCACAAATAGTTCTGAGGTTGGGATATAATGATATTTTTAAATGATTTTTAGTTTTAATCCCTTTTAGATGTACATAGAAGACTAAATGGTAATATGGAGCAATTGCTGAACTACTCTGGGCTAAAGGGCTTCCCTGGTGGTTCAAATGGTAAAGAATCTGCCCACAATGCAGAAGACCTGGGTTCAATCCCTGTGTCGGGAATACCCTGGAGAAGGGAATGGCTACCCACTCCAGTATTCTTGCCTGGAGAATCCCATGGACAGAGGAGAATCCAATGGACAGTGGGCTGTTACGGGGTCACCACAAAGAATCAGACATGACTGAGAGACTAACACTTTCACTTTCTTTTCTAGACTAAAAGCAATTTGTGGAAGAAAAAAGTGTGGTGCTATTTGTGTATGCATGTATAAATGAGTGTGTGTACACAGGGGCTTGTGTATTGAGGGGGGCAGTCTCCAGTCTAACCAAGCCTATTAGAGGAATTCAGCATATGCCCCATCTTTCTTTTTGTTCAGCACCTCATAGCAACTACTCTTCAGCTTTGTTTTCCAGATTATTTAGCCACCTAATTTGGTGAAAGGAGAGTCTTCTACCAAATGTCTTCTTTATATTCCCATAATACAGACTTGCTGGTCAACTTCACAGATCAGGTGCTTTTTGTTTATAACTTCAAAGTACAATGGCTTTGGTTAGAAGCAAAGTTTTAGTCTAAGGCACAATGAACAGTTATACTTAAAAAGTTGAACATCACCTTCACTGTCAATATTTACAATCCATATGTTATCATGTAATTTAAATACAAAGTTTTTTATATCTAACAAGTTTGATCACATATAAAATATTATTTAATTGAACATTTTACATCTAGTTTTCCAAATAATTATGCTGAGTGAAAGAAGTCAGACAAAAGGAGCGCATGCCATATGATTGTGTTTGTATACAATTCTAGGCAATGTAATCTGTATGACAGAAAGTGGGTCAGTGTTACAGCCTGAAGAAGAGAGTGGAGAAAGGAGGAGAGGAAGGGATTACTAAGGGACACAAAGAAAGTTTTGAGGTACTAGAAATATCTGCTACTTTGAGTGCAATGATGCCTTCACAAATGCATACATAGGTTAAATTAAGACTTACCAAAATTGTATACTTTAAATCTATGCAGCTACCTGAATAAAGCTTTTTCTTAAAAAAAAATCCAATCTTGACTGTCATGATATTCCTCTTTGCATAAACTGATAATATAGCTACTATATATTAAACATATCTGGGGATTGAGGTGAAAATTCAGAATTAGAAAGCAGGATGCAGACATATAATTGGCAGGAGGACAGGTCTTTCTGCAATGCTGTATCTGGAGGTCATGTATCTGGTGACTTATTACTTTAAGCTTTTCCAGAAACACTGAACAGTTTGCTTTCATGGCCACAGAACAAATAACTATCCAAGTCCTCACATAACACTATTTCCTACAGTCTTTTCAGTTCAGTTCAGTCACTCAGTCATGTCTCTTTGTAACCCCATGGACTGCAGCATGCCAGGCTTCCCTGTCCATCACCAACTCCCGAAGCTTGTTCAAACTCGTGTCCTTTGATTCAGTGATGCCATCCAACCATCTCATCCTGTGTCATCCCCTTCTCCTCCTGCCTTCAATTTTTCCCAGCATCAGGGCTTTTCCAATGAGTTGGTTCTTCACATCAGGTAGCCAAAGTATTGGAGTTTCAGCTTCAGTATCAATGCTTCCAGTGAAAATTCAGGACTGATTTCCCTTAGGATGGACTGGTTGGATCTCCTTGCAGTCCAAGGGACTCTCAAGAGTCTTCTCCAACACCACAGTTCAAAAGCAACAATTCTTCAGCGCTCAGCTTTCTTTAGAGTCCAACTCTCACATCCATACACAACTACTAGAAAAACCATAGCTTTGACTAGACAGACCTTTGTTGGCAAAGTAATAACTCTGCTTTTTAATATGCCATCTAGGTTGGTCATAGCTTTTCTTCCAAGGATCAAGCATCTTTCAATTTCATGGCTGCAGTCACCATCTGAAGTGATTTTGGAGCCCCCCAAAATAAAGTTTTTCTCTGTTTCCATTGTTTCCCCATCTATTTGCCATGAAGTGATGGGATTGGATGCCATGATCTTAGTTTTCTGAATGTTGAGTTTTAAGCCAACTTTTTCACTTTCTTCTTTCACTTTCATCAAGAGGCTCTTTAGTTCTTCACTTTCTGCCAAAAGGGTGGTGTTATCTTCATATCTGAGGTTATTGATATTTCTCCCAGCAATCTTGATTCCAACTTGTGCTTCATTCATCTAGCCTGGCATTTCACATGATACACTCTGCATTTAAGTTAAATAAGCAGAGTGACAATATATAGCCTTGACATACTCCTTTCCTGGTTTGGAACCAGTTTGTTGTTCCATGTCCAGTTCTAACTGTTAATTCTTAACCTGCATACAGATTTCTCAGGAGGCAGGTCAGGTGGTCTGGTATTCCCATCTCTTTCAGAATTTTCCAGAGTTTGTTGTGATGAACACAAAGACTTTGGCATAGTCAATAAAGCAGAAGTAAATGCTTTTCTGAACTCTCTTGCTTTTTCGATGATCCAGTGGATGTTGTTAATTTGATCTCTGGTTCCTCTGCCTTTTCTAAAACCAGCTTGAACATCTGGAAGTTCACGGTTCACGTACTGTTTAAGTCTGGCTTGGAGAATTTTGAGCGTTACTTTGCTAGCATGTGAGATGAGTGCAATTGTGCGGTAGTTTGAGCATTCTTTGGCATTGCCTTTCGTTGGGATTGGACTGAAAACTGATGTTTTCCAGTCCTGTGGCCACTGCTGACTTTTCCAAATTTGCTGATGTATTGAGTGCAGCACTTTCACAGCATCATCTTTCAGGATTTGAAATAGCTCAACTGGAATTCCATCACCTCCACTAGCTTTTTTCGTAGTGATGCTTCCTAAGGCTCACTTGACTTCACATTCTAGGATGTGTGGCTCTAGGTGAGTGATTACCACGTTCATCTGATCGTGGTTACCTGGATCATGAAGATCTTTTTTGTATAGTTCTTCTGTGTATTCTTGCCACCTCTGCTTAGTATCTTCTGCTTCTGTTAGGTTCATATCATTTCTGTTCTTTATTGAGCCCATCTTTGCATGAAATATTCCCTTGGTATCTCTAGTTTTCTTGAAGGGATCTCTAATCTTTCCCATTCTATTATTTTCTTCTATTTCTTTACATTGATCAATGAGGAAGTCTTTCAAGAAGTTAATATTATGTAATATTTCATAGGATTATAACTGCATGAACCATGGAGCAGATTTAGTAGTTTTTATTGATAAGGGGAGGGGAATGAAAAGCAATGATTCAAGGATAGGAAAAACAATTTGGTACCTTTATTTTACCATTACTATCTGAAAGAAGGAAGAAGTTGGGTTGTGTTTTTTTTGAAAGATATGAATTTGATATTCAAAGCACCCCTGTCATGCATTGCAAATTTCAAAACTACAAATTTACTGATGTCATTCCTGCTTAATATCCTGCTATGGCTTCCTATTGGCTGCTGCCTTTAGGAAAACTCCTTAGCATGCTTTATCAGGAGCTCAGAATCTGACCCCTGTCTACCTTTTTGACCACAGCTCATCTCTGTCTCTCAAACTACAGTCATTCTGAATGCCTTGATTTGGCAAAGCTTTTTATGTTGTCATTCAGTTTGGGCTCTCCAGGAAGTAGACTCAGGCAGGGTTTAGTGTTCAGGATGTTTATTAGGGAGTGTTCTTGAGATCAACACCCATGGAAGGGAGGGGGTGGGAGCAGGATTGAGAAATCAAGCTGTGATGCAAGCCTGACAGCCTCAGCCAACTGTGCAGGTAGCTATGAAACAGAAATGGCCCAGCAGAGTTGGCCTGCATGTGCAGGGAAAACGTGACCTTGGGCAAGGGTCACATTCTCCCTGCAACTGAAGCAATGCCTGAAGAGGTTGTCAGCACTACCGAAGGCAGGAGAATCAAGTCCTTCCTTACAGGAAGACATTGGTATGTCCACCTCACCCTGGTATTCACCTTGTGTGAAACTCGCCTCTCTTCCAGTTTACCTAGGTAATTTTTTTCTGTTCTTCCATGCACCAGATCTCAGTGTAATTCTCATTTCTTCAGAGAGCAGTTCTCAAATTCCCAAATATGATAGGCTTCTGCCAAACGCACCACATTACTGTAGTTCCTTCTTGCAATTCTTATTATACTTGATTATGATCAGTCACTCGTTTCCATTTTCTTCTTTACAGTGGTAACTCCATGAAGACAGAGATAACTTCTGTAGTATTCACTTCTGATCCTCAATGCCTACCACAGTGTTGGCACATAATAGGTACTCAATAAATATTGACTGAATAAATGAATGAGTCCAAGGTTTAAAGAGCACTGCAAGGAGCAAGGGCCCTTACCGACACATCTGTCTTGACATATGCAAAAGATTTTCTGCCTCATGATGTCAAGACAAAGACTTTGTTTGAGCTCTATAGTCAGACTGCCCAGTCCTGCAGTCCTAGCTTAATCACATCCTAGCCATGTGATAAGTTAATTAAATTCTCTAAGTCTCAATTTATCAATAATAATAATAAGAGCAATAATAGTATATTCCCCAAATGGTTGTTGTGAGGATTCAGTGAAATAGTCTACATAGAGGATTTATCAAATCTCCTAGAATACAGTACAGCATCAGTAAAAGTTAACTATAATTATGATAATTATTATTTGGCTTTTAGCTATAAGTTCTTAACATACATTAAAAAAGAGAAAAATAAAAGGAAAAGACTTTTTTTTTATATATTTGCTTTTAAACATATACCAAAACAGCAATCTTGGAAAAATTAGAAATTGTATATAACGGGCTTCCCTCGTAGCTTAGTCTGTAAAGAATCTGCCTGCAATGCAGAAGACCCAGATTCGATTCCTGGATTGGGAAGATCCCCTGGAGAAGGAAATGACAACCCACTGCAGAATTCTTGCCTGGAGAATCAGAGGAGCCTGACAGAGGAGTCCATAGGGTCACAAGAGCTGGATACGACTTAGCAACTAAACCACCACCATATATATAATGGAGAAGAGCATTATCGTCTCATTAGTTAGAGTATCCTAGGTCTATATAAATATAGTCCTAAATAAATCCTATTCCTGTCTTCTCACACAACCTAGGAATTTATGACTCAGCAGTCCTTGTAGTTCAGAAGTACTAGTGGGGGAAGCGGCAGTGGCAGAGAGAAACGTGCTTTTGCCTACCTCTAAAATGCCTTTTCCTAGCTCAGGAGATTTCCACTTGAGTATGAATTGACTTTAATCAGCTCCAGAAACACGTCCTGAACAAATCCTCACATCACTTCTTCCATGCTGCTCTTACATTTTTACCCGAAAACCATCTACCTACCTGGACATTTGTTCTAATTCCTCCTCCCCCAATGTTGCTTCTACTCATAAGAGGTGAGCTTCTTGAGGCTGATCTTCATCTTTTCTATATGGCACATTCAGACACTCAATAAATGTTTGTTGAATTGGTTTGAATTAGAAGAAAAACACCAAATCTCTTCAGGCAGATATAAATGAAGAAGCAGGTTAGGTAATCTAATGTGCTTCAAAAGCATAGAACTTAATAAGCTAGAAGTCAAAATTTTTCTTTTTTATTTAAATATAACCGGCATCCATCTTTACAGAGTATTTTCTTTCATACCAGAAACCTCATCTGACCCTTTAGAGGTTAAATTTTTTCCTTGAGAAAACAATTGTTCTACCTGCTTTCTTTATGGATTTCCATGGCAATTGACTGCCAGTCCCTACCTCCATCCTTCCACTGGCATCCTCCAATTCTCTCATCTTCTAAAATACACACATTTACTACTCTACTTCTGTGCCTTTATGACATTGATTTCTAGGCCTCCACTTCCTCCTTTCCTCCTTTTACTGTGTGTTATCTGTCCCTATATTCTTCTTAATGGAAACTCCTCTCCTGGGTACTATGAAATCATCTGATCTCTCTCTTCTTCTAACTCCTCCATCACATGCTTTAAAAACTCTCCATCAGAAATAGAAGTTCTGATGAATGCTAAAAGATCCAAATATGAATTCTTTATTTAATTCTGACTATAAAGATTAAGAGAACATGATATATTAAGATGGGTCAGTAACATAGTAGAAAAGATGACAAATTTAGAGAAAGGGATATACTTTTCTGGGTGCCAGACAAAAGAAGATAAGAAACTGAAACCACTGGCAGCCTCAAAAGGGTTAATAGTAAGAATTATGCTCAGGATACATATGGCGTGGTGAAATAAACAACACCATACAGGGAGTTCTAAAAGGTAGAGTTTTGACTGAAAATGCTATTTGTTAGTCAGTCTAAAAGGAAGAAAATTAATAATGAAAACAATGAATGGCTTTTCTGGAAATGTCTCATTTCTTTATGTGTCACTATACTTTAGCTTTTTTACTTTTGTTATTCTTCTTAACGGTTCTTTCCAGTTCTTGACAATCATGTAATTTAAAGAATTGATATTTGCGATTACAAGACCTTGCACGCAAGGACTCAAAGAGCTTATCTTAAAATCTTAATGAGATGCCTCTAATTATATTTTGAACTTTAAAAAAAATTGTACTGGCATTGTTTGAGCTATTATACATAACGGATAAAAAACTTATCTGAGAAATTTAGTGCTGAGAATACATGGTGACTACAATTAGTAAGAATACATTCTGAGACCTGAAAATGCTCACATAATTTAAAATTGGTTCAGTAAAGTGTCCAAAATAAATTATTCTTCCCACTTGGAAAATAGATAAAAGATGATGCTGTTACAAAAATCCTACCTAGAATATAAATCTTTATACTGTGTCTATTCATACAAGTATCTGTCTCACTGATAGATTTTGGAAAACCTCAAGGAAGAAAATATATGTTATTCATCCGCAGCACCTAGAACGGTGCTTAAAATATGGAAGATGTCTCAGGCTTCCTAAACGAAACATCTTAATTGTGAGTTTCTCTTTCTCTCACTGGGCTACTTCCAAGAGCCACAAAATGTTTACCTCGGAAGAGAAAGATCTTTAAAATCTCACCTTTCTTCACCACTCCCAATTCTGTGCTAAAGGCTGTACCGTGGAGGTCAGTGGCATTGCCCCGCTCACGAGTCCCGGTACTCCTATTCTATTACAGTATCCTCCTTCACTGCCCTCAGAGATTCCTTTCTGCATAAAAAAGGGAGAAGAACCTTCAAAACAATTATACACCAAACACAATGTCAAGCATCTAAATATATTGTCTCTAATACAACATGCAGCAGCGATGTATTACCTTAGTATTTCTAAGTGAGGAAATTAAGGGAGATTAAATAATTGATCTTAGGAAACATGGCTATTACAGTACTGGAGCTGACATTTTTCTGATCCTTGTGTCTCATAAGGTAAAGAATCTGCCTGTAGTGCAGAAGACCAGGGTTTGGTCTCTGAACTGGGACGATCCCCTGGAGAAAGGAAGGGCCACCTACTCCACTATTCTTGCCTAGAGAATTCCATGGACAGAGGAGCCTGGTGGGCTACAGTCCATGGGGTTGCCAAGATTCAGACACAACTGAGTGACTATTACTACTACTACCTTCTGACTCTAACTATCTCACTTCCTGGTCATGTCATCTTTTTGTTAAAAAATCACTACTGGAAAAATTTTTACTCCGGCTCTCACAGAGTAATATATAAACTCTTTGACTTGCTGCTGCTGCTAAGTTGCTTCAGTTGTGTTCGACTCTGTGCGACCCCATGGACTGCAGCCTACCAGGCTCCCCCGACCATGGGATTCTCCAGGCAAGAACACTGGAGTGGGTTGCCATTTCCTTCTCCAGTGCAGGAAAGTGAAAAGTGAAAGTGAAGCCACTCAGTCGTGTCTGACTTTTAGCGACCCCATGGACTGCAGCCTACCAGGCTCCTCCATCCATGGAATTTTCCAGGCAAGAGTACTGGAGTGGGGTGCCATTGCCTTCTCCGTCTTTGACTTGATATACAAGGAAAAAGAAATCCTCCCTAATATATCTCCACTATCTTAAGCTTTCTTTACATATGGTGTGTTTTAAGCTTCAGATGGCCTGGACTTCTCACAGTTCCTCAGACTTCCAGGCCATCCCATGACTCTATGCCTTTGCATGTGCTTACTTTTCTGTGGAGTGATTTTTCTATTTTTCTTGTCTAGTAAGTTTTATTCAACTTTCAAGACTCAACTCATGCAAAAATCAGTTGCTCAGAGGTTTCATTGGCTTTTCCAGGCTCACATCACTTGGGCATGTGTCCTCTCTTCTTATGAAATCACTAATCACATTCATGTGGCCTCCACCCTCATATCCTAAGGGATTGTGCTATGCTGTGCTTAGCTGCTCAGTTGTGTCTGACTCTTTGCAACCCCATGACTGTAGCCCGCCAGGCTCCTCTGTCCATGGAGATTCTTCAGGCATGAATACTGGAGTGGGTTATCCTACCCTCCTCCAGCCTAGGGGATTACGCTTCAATGTATAACAGAATACAAATATGTAGTCCATAGAGTTTTATTGAAGAAAGATGAAAGGATTAAATGCTGGTACTGAAAAACAAAATTTTCCTCCTCTCCCACCACCTCCCACCCACACTTCCTCGCGGGCTTCTTTTTTATCTCCAGAAATCAGTTTAGAAACAAGCTTATTGATGAAAGCTACCTACTTATGTGATTTTCAAAATGTGATTGCTTCAGTAGGCATTTAGTAAAACCATTAAGAAGATCTAAACAGACATTTCTCCAAAGAAGACATACAGATGGCTAACAAACACATGAAAAGATGCTCGATATTGCTCATTATTAGAGAAATGCAAATCAAAACTACAATGAGATATCACCTCACACCAGTCAGAATGGCTATCATTAAAAAGTCTACAAACAATAAATGCTGGAGAGGGTGTGGAGAAAAGGGAACTCTTGCATTGCTGGTGCGAATGTAAATTGATACAGCCACTATGGAAGATGGTATGGAAATTCCTTAAAAATATAGGAATAAAACCACCATATGACCCAGCAATCTCACTACCAGGCATATACTCAGAAGAAACCAAAACTGAAAGACACATGTACCCCAATGTTCATTGCAGCACTATTTACAAAAGCTAGAACATGGAAGCAACCTAGATGTCTATCAACAGATGAATGGGTAAAGAAGCTGTGGTACATACATATATACAGTGGAATATTACTCAGCCATAAAAGGCAGCATTTAACTCAGTTCTAATGAGGTGAACAAACCTAGAGCCTATTATACAGAGTGAAGTAAGTCAGAAGGAGAAAGATAAATATCATATACTAACATATATATGGAATCTAGAAAGATGGCACTGATTAATTTATTTGCAGGGCAGCAAAGGAGAAATAGACACAGAGAACAGACTTATGGACTCGGCAGGAGGGAAAGAGGGAGAGGATGAGATGGATGGAGGAGAGATGGATGGAAACTTACAATACCATATGTAAAATAGATAGCCAATGGGAATTTGCTGTATGATTCATGGAACTATAGGGATCTGATGGGGAGGGAGATGGGAGGGAGGTTCAAGAGGGAGGGGACATATGTATACCTATGGCTGATTCTGTTGATGCTTGACAGAAAACAACAAAATTATGTAAAACAATTATCTTTCAATTAAAAATAAATAAATTAGTTTTTTTTTTTTTTTTAAAGAAGATACAATTAGCAAAGAATGAAAACTATTAAGGGTGTCCCAGCTGGTGATAGGAGAAGGCAATGGCACCCCACTCCAGTACTCTTGCCTGGAAAATCCCATGGATGGAGGAGCCTGGTAGGCTGCAGTCCATGGAGTCTCTGGGAGTTGGACACGACTGAGAGACTTCACTTTCGCTTTTCACTTTTCTGCATTGGAGAAGGAAATGGCAACCCACTCCAGTGTTCTTGCCTGGAGAATCCCAGGGACGGGGGAGCCTGGTGGGCTGCCGTCTATGGGGTCGCAGAGTCAGACACGACTGAAGCGACTTAGCAGCAGCAGCAGCAGTAGCAGCAGCAGCTGGTGATAGTGGTAAAGAACCCACTGGCCAGTGCAGCAGACATGAGAGACACTGGTTTGATCCCTGGGTTGGGAAGATCCCCTGGAAGAGGGCATGGCAACCCATTTCCATATTCTTGTCTGGAGTATCCCATGGACAGAGGAGCCTGGCAGGCTACTGTCCATAGGGTCGCTAAGAATCGGACAGGACTGAAACAACTTAGCACACATGAAAGCTATTAAATCTAAATAAACAATACCAACAGCTAACATTTATTGCATAATTACCATGTTCTAAATGGAGAAGGCAATGGCAACCCACTCCAGTACTCTTGCCTGGAAAATCCCATGGGCGGAGGAGCCTAGTGGGCTTCAGTCCATGGGATCGAGAAGAGTCAGACACGACTGAGCGACTTCACTTTCAGTTTTCACTTTCCTGCATTGGAGAAGGAAATGGCAACCCACTCCAGTGTTCTTGCCTGGAGAATCCCAGGGACGGGGGAGCCTCGTGGGCTGACGTCTATGGGGTCACACAGAGTCGGACATGACTGAAGTGACTTAGCAGCAGCAACCATATTCTAAAATTTGTTCTATTGCTTTCATGAGCAAGTTCATTTAATTCCCACAACACAAATATTGTGTGTGTGTGTGCACGCACTTGCTTAGTCGCTCAGTTGTGTTCGACTCTTTGCAACTCCATGGACTGTAGCCCGTCAGGCTTCTCTGTCCTCGGGGATTCTCCAGTCAAGAATACTGGAGTGGGTTGTTGTGCCCTCCTCCATGGGATCGTCCCAACCCAGGAATAGAACCTAAATCTCCCACATTGAAGGCGAATCCTTTAAATCTGAGCCACAACGGAAGTCCAACAACCCTATTAATCGGTTATTACTATTGTGAGCCCCTTTTGAAATTGAGGAAACTGAGACACAGAAAGTTTTCCCCAAGAATATACAGTTAGTAAGTGATACAACTAGGATTTGAACCCAAGCAGTCTGGTTGCAGAGTCAGAACCTCCACACTGTATGAATAAAGAGACAGGAAAAAAGGGATGACAGAGAGATCTTTCCAGAAAGACTAAATGATCTCATTTCTGTTTTAGTTATTAGGGGAAAGATTCAAATTAGAAAGACCGTACTGCACTCAATATGCCAGCAAATTTGGAAAACTCAGCAGTGGCCACAGGACTGGAAAAGGTCGGTTTTCATTCCAATCCCAAAGAAAGGCAATGCCAAAGAATGCTCAAACTACCCCACAATTGCACTCATCTCACACACTAATAAAGTAATGCTCAAAATTCTCCAGGCCAGGCTTCAGCAATATGTGAACCGTGAACTTCCTGATGTTCAAGCTGGTTTTAGAAAAGGCAGAGGAACCAGAGATCCAATTGCCAACATCCGCTGGATCATGGAAAAAGCAAGAGAGTTCCAGAAAAACATCTATTTCTGCTTTATTGACTATGCCAAAGCCTTTGACTGTGTGGATCACAATGAACTGTGGAAAATTCTGAAAGAGATGGGAATACCAGACCACCTGATCTGCCTCTTGAGAAATTTGTATGCAGGTCAGGAAGCAACAGTTAGAACTGGACATGGAAAAACAGACTGGTTCCAAATAGGAAAAGGAGTACGTCAAGGCTGTATATTGTCACCCTGTTTATTTAACTTATATGCAGAATACATCATGAGAAAAGCTGGACTGGAAGAAACACAAGCTGGAATCAAGATTGCCGGGAGAAATATCAATCACCTCAGATATGCAGATGACACCACCCTTATGGCAGAAAGTGAAGAGGAACTCAAAAGCCTCTTGATGAAAGTGAAAGTGGAGAGTGAAAAAGTTGGCTTAAAGCTCAACATTCAGAAAACGAAGATCATGGCATCCGGTCCCACCACTTCATGGGAAATAGATGGGGAAACAGTGGAAACAGTGTCAGACTTTATTTTTCTGGGCTCCAAAATCACTACAGATGGTGTCGTCAGCCATGAAATTAAAAGACGCTTACTCCTTGGAAGGAAAGTTATGACCAACCTAGATAGCATATTCAAAAGCAGAGACATTACTTTGCCAACAAAGGTTCATCTAGTCAAGGCTATGGTTTTTCCTGTGGTCATGTATGGATGTGAGAGTTGGACTGTGAAGAAGGCTGAGCACCGAAGAATTGATGCTTTTGAACTGTGGTGTTGGAGAAGACTCTTGAGAGTCCCTTGGACTGCAAAGTGATCCAACC
Organism: Bos javanicus; assembly: GCF_032452875.1. Lineage (NCBI taxonomy): Eukaryota > Metazoa > Chordata > Mammalia > Artiodactyla > Bovidae > Bos > Bos javanicus. The sequence continues at coordinate 42,452,206 of NC_083870.1, forward strand.
AGTCCATTCTGAAGGAGATCAGCCCTGGGATTTCTTTGGAAGGAATGATGCTAAAGCTGAAACTCCAATACTTTGGCCACCTCATGTGAAGAGTTGACTCATTGGAAAAGCCTCTGATGCTGGGAGGGATTGGGGGCAAGAGGAGAAGGGGATGACAGAGGATGAGATGGCTGGATGGCATCACTGACTTGATGGACGTGAGTTTGAGTGAACTCCGGGAGTTGTCGATGGACAGGGAGGCCTGGCGTGCTGCGATTCATGGGGTCGCAAAGAGTCGGACACAGCTGAGCAATGATCTGATCTGATCTGATCTGATCTGATGTACAAATAACTAGTAATGCTATTTAAGACAAAATTAAGCCTTAGGAAAGTCTATTTTGTTTCTATAGATTGTGATTAAGGAGAGTGAAACTTATAGAATTAAACTGAAAGAATACAACAAACATTGATATACCAAGAAGTCTCTACAAACAGTTGAACATTATGGTACAGGATTTAGGGATATTGGAAAAAAACCTGTAAAACTATAAAATTCCTGCCCCAAAGAACAAACATTGTTATTGCAAAGAATGTGATTCTCACATGCAAAGTAGAAAACAGATAAAATCTTAAATTTTGTGGTACAGAAATAAAAGCGATTATAGAACAACAACTATATGCTAAATAATCAAGTTATTTTTAAAAGTAATTTTGAAAATTAAACTGGGAATTCCTTTTCTCAAATGCTTTGAGAATCATCCCACCAACAGGAGAAATATTGTAAAATTGCTACTACTATAAAACTCCATGGAAATTAAGCTTAGGAGACAAAGAACAAAACTGAAACACTCAGTTCTAGATTAAATTTTGATTAAAAAAAAAAAAGCTAACAAGCTTTGTTTTAGGATATGAGTTAAATGGAATAGCATTAGGAAAACTGCCTCAGGAAGTCAGAACACAATATAAATCAGTCAAACTTTCCATACCTTTCTAGTCACAGGAAATCTTAAAATATCACTCCATTCTGCCTGTGTGTGCAGCAAAGGCAAAGTTTATAAGGTATTCAAAATACTTTCTAAGGCAGAGGTTAATTATATGTTTTATCAAATTAAAGTAATAACATATATTTAACCTTGCTTACAAATGTCATTTCAAAGGAGAGTTCAAAAGAGAAATAATAAAAATAAAAGACATAAGAAATCTTACCAAAATGTAATAAAAGAAGAAAAGACATGAAAAGAAAATTAACTAAATAAAGGAAATAAATGGAGAAGGAAATGGCAACCCACACCAGTATTCTTGTCTGGAGAATTCCATGGACAGAGGAGCCTGGCAGGCTACAGTCCATGGGATCGCAAAGAGCTGGACACGACTAAGTGACTAACACACACAGGAAATAAAAGAAAACAAGATTTTTCCTGGCCATTAGTGTTAAAATGTTTCAAACTTGCTGAAATGATAATTAACTACAGATTCAGAATTAAATAGCAGATTTGCCATTATGCTGCTGGAAGTGTAGAGAACAGTGGACTTTAGGGGCCAATGGAGTAGGAGAGAGTCAGAAAAACAGGCAGCCTTGAGAATATAAGACAGAGGATATCTTGGCCAAAAATAATCTGGAACTTATATTCTGAACTTTGTGATTTCAGAGATGCTCTAGACTAATTATCTGGAGGCCACATAATTTTGCATCACTAGCTTGATTAGGAGTCTCAAAGAGCAGTGCAGGCATTAGGTCCTCAGTCTCTTGAGAAACCTTGCTAGAAAAATGCAATGTCTTTGGGAGGACCTCTAGGCCTTAATCTTATTTCTCAAGAAATAAAAGTCTTATCTTTTCATATTATTTTATATCTGAACATTCATTTTAATCATTCTTAAATTTTTTCATGTATGTGTGTATTTATAAACATCCCCTAGATAAATTGCTGTAGCTTGTTTCCAAGTTGGCAACCATCAATTTCTTCCTTCTCTGTATCTACTCCATTGAATCTGTACTGGTTTATAACAGTTTTGCCTATTAAATACAGTGAAAGTAAGGTCCATCTAGTCAAGGCTATGGTTTTTCCAGTGGTCATATATGGATGTGAGAGTTGGACTGTGAAGAAAGCTGAGCACCGAAGAATTGATGCTTTTGAACTGTGGTGTTGGAGAAGACTCTTGAGAGTCCCTTGGACTGCAAGGAGGTCCAACCAGTCCATCCTAAAGGAGATTAGTCTTGGGTGTTCATTGGAAGGACTGATGCTAAAGCTGAAATTCCAATACTTTGGCCACCTCCTACGAAGAGTTGACTCACTGGAAAAGACCCTGATACTGGGAGGGATTGGGGGCAGGAGAAGAAGGGGATGACAGAGGATGAGATGGCTGGATGGCATCACTGACTCGATGGACGTGAGTCTGAGTGAACTTCGGGAGTTGGTGATGGACAGGGAGGCCTGGCGTGCTGCGATTCATGGGGTCGCAAAGAGTCAGACACGACTGAGCTACTGAACTGAACTGAATGCTGCATGACTTCCCACGTCTAGCTCCCAGGACTTCAAGCTTTTGCTTGGGTCTCTTGGAATGCTTGCTCCTTAAATTGTCATGTGGTGCGAAGCCCAAGCCAGACTTGAGAGTGGCCACATGGGGAAAAGACAGAGAGAAAGGATCCACCAGTCACCAGCTGTTGTAGATATCTCAGCCAAGCAATGAGACATGAGTAAAGGAGCTTTCATGGGATTCCAACCTCAGCTGTCAACTGACTGCAACTCTCTAAAGGATCGCAGCTGAGAAGTGCCCAGCACTGTTAACAACCAGAAAAGTGAAATATAATAATTATTATTTTAACCTACCAGATTTTGGGGTGGTTTATTAACACAGCAATAAGATAACTGGAACATGTAATAAACACTTAAAGACAGATCTAATACTTCTTTATGCATTTATAATACTTAGTATAAAATTCAGCACCACTCTGTCCTTCTGAAATGTAACAAATTTGACATATCTATCATATGTTTGGCTTCCCTGGTAGCTCAGATGGTAAAGAATCTGCCCACAATGCTGAAGACCTGGGTTTGATCCTTGGGTTGGAAAATTCTCCAGTATTCTTGTCTACAGAATTCCATGGACAAAGGAGCCTGGCAGGCTACAGTCCACAGGCTCTCAAAGAGTTGGACACAACTGAGAGACCAACATTTACTTCATTGGGGCCAAAAATAAATTGCAATATTTTGTTGAAAGTTGTAAGGACTGTAAAATAGTACAATAAGAGTTATATACATGAATAGAATCCAGAAGCTTATATTAATGAAAAGTGGTTATATATTCATTTCAAAAAATAAACTTTATTTTTTAGAGCAGTTTTAGGTTCACAGGAAAACTGAGTGGCAAGTACAGAGCATACCCATGTGCCCCTTGCTCCCATATATGCATAGAACTCTTCTCTAGTCAACATCTCACATCACAGTGGTACATCTGTTACAATGGATGAGCCTGCACGGACACACCATTATCACTTAAATCCATAGTTTACATTACAATCACTCGATGTTTTACATTCTATGAGTTTGGGCAAGTATATAATGACATATGTTTATTATTAAAGTATCATACCAGATACATATCATACATTGCCCTAAAAATTCTTTGCACTCCACCTATACATTCCTGTCTCCCCTCTGACTATTGGAAACAACTGATCTTTTTACCATCTCCATAATTTTGCCTTTTCCAGAATGTCACATAGTTGGAATGATATATAGTATGTAACTTTTTCAAATTTGCTTCTGTCACTTAGTAATATTCATTTAAGAGAATTCCATGTCTTTAAGTGGCTGGGTTATATATTCTTTTTTTTTTTTTTATAGTTCAACTTTTATTTTTATTATTTTTTAATTTATTTTTAAATATAAATTTATTTATTTTATTTTATTTTATTTTATTTTTTATTTTTAAACTTTACATAATTGTATTAGTTTTGCCAAATATCAAAATGAATCCGCCACAGGTATACATGTGTTCCCCATCCCGAACCCTCCTCCCTCCTCCCTCCCCATACCATCCCTCTAGGCCGTCCCAGTGCACCAGCCCCAAGCATCCAGCATCATGCATCGAACCTGGACTGGCAACTCGTTTCCTACATGATATTTTACATGTTTCATTGCCATTCTCCCACATCTTCCCACCCTCTCCCTCTCCCACAGAGTCCATAAGACTGTTCTATACATCAGTGTCTCTTTTGCTGTCTCGTACACCGGGTTATTGTTACCATCTTTCTAAATTCCATATATATGCGTTAGTATACTGTATTTATGTTTTTCCTTCTGGCTTACTTCACTCTGTATAATAGGCTCCAGTTTCATCCACCTCATTAGAACTGATTCAAATGTATTCTTTTTAATGGCTGAGTAATACTCCATTGTGTATATGTACCACAGCTTTCTTTATCCATTCATCTGCTGATGGACATCTAGGTTGCTTCCACGTCTTGGCTATTATAAACAGTGCTGCGATGAACATTGGGGTACACGTGTCTCTTTCCCTTCTGGTTTCCTCAGTGTGTATGCCCAGCAGTGGGGTTGCTGGATCATAAGGCAGTTCTATTTCCAGTTTTTTAAGGAATCTCCACACTGTTCTCCATAGTGGCTGTACTAGTTTGCATTCCCACCAACAGTGTAAGAGGGTTCCCTTTTCTTCACACCCTCTCCAGCATTTATTATTTGTAGACTTTTGGATCGCAGCCATTCTGACTGGTGTGAAATGGTACCTCATAGTGGTTTTGATTTGCATTTCTCTGATAATGAGTGATGTTGAGCATCTTTTCATGTGTTTGTTAGCCATCTGTATGTCTTTTTTAAAAAAATACTCTATTTTCTTATCTCTCATTCATTCTTTAATGCTTTTAAATTTAGTTTCTATTCTTATTCCTCTATGGAACCCTGTGCTCTTAAACGTATGCATGCTAAGTCACTTCAGCTGCATCCGTCTCTTTGCAAACCTATGGACCATAGCCTGTCAGGCTTCTCTGTCCATGGGATTCTCCAGGCAAGAATACTGGAGTGGATTGCCATTGCTTTCTCTAGGGGATCTTCCTGACCCAGGGATCAAACCCATGTCTCTTATGTCTCTTGAATTGGCAGGCGGATTTTTTACCACTAGCTCTGCCTGGGAAGCCCCATACTCTTAAAGGTCACAGAATACTTCCCAGTCACAAAATCCAGAACCCCATATTATCTTCTACCTAAAATATCTGAAACTTCCCTGGTGGTCCAGTGGTTAAAGGTTCACCTTCCCAAGCAGGAGGTGTGGGTTCAATCACTGGTCAGGTAGTTGATTCCACATGCTAACTGACCAAAAATGAAAGCACCAGATCAGATCAGCCGCTCAGTCATGTCCGACTCTTTGCCACCCATGAATCGCAGCACGCCAGGCCTCCCTGTCCATCACCAACTCCCGGAGTTCACCCAGACTCACAGCCATCGAGTCAGCGATGCCATCCAGCCATCTCATCCTCTGTCGTCCCCTTCTCCTCTTGCCCCTAATCCCTCCCAGCATCAGAGTATTTTCCAATGAGTCAACTCTTCACATGAGGTGGCCAAAGTACTGGAGTTTCAGCTTTAGCATCATTCCCTCCAAAGAAATCCCAGGGCTGATCTCCTTCAGAATGGACTGGTTGGATCTCCTGGCAGTCCAAGGGACTCTCAAGAGTCTTCTCCAACACCACAGTTCAAAAGCATCAATTCTTCGGTGCTCAGCCTTCTTCACAGTCCAACTCTCACATCCATACATGACCACAGGAAAAACCATAGCCTTGACTAGACGAACCTTTGTTGGCAAAGTAATGTCTCTGCTTTTGAATATGCTATCTAGGTTGGTCATAACTTTCCTTCCAAGGAGTAAGCGTCTTTTAATTTCATGGCTGACGTCACCATCTGTAGTGATTTTGGAGCCCAGAAAAATAAAGTCTGACACTGTTTCCACTGTTTCCCCATCTATTCCCCATGAAGTGATGGGACCAGATGCCATGATCTTCGTTTTCTGAATGTTGAGCTTTAAGCCAACTTTTTCACTCTCCACTTTCACTTTCATCAAGAGGCTTTTGAGTTCCTCTTCACTTTCTGCCATAAGGGTGGTGTCATCTGCATATCTGAGGTGATTGATATTTCTCCCGGCAATCTTGATTCCAGCTTGTGTTTCTTCCAGTCCAGCATTTCTCATGATGTACTCTATACTCTATTAGGTAGAATATAAGTTAAATAAACAGGGTGACAATATACAGCCTTTACGAACTCCTTCCAAAGAAAGGCAATGCCAAAGAACACTCAAACTACCACACAACTGCACTCATCTCACATGCTAGTAAAGTAATGCTCAAAATTCTCCAAGCCAGGCTTCAGCAATATGTGAACCGTGAACTTCCTGATGTTCAAGCTGGTTTTAGAAAACGCAGAGGAACCAGAGATCAAATTGCCAACATCCGCTAGACCATGGAAAAAGCAAGACAGTTCCAGAAAAACATCTATTTCTGCTTTATTGACTATGCCAATGCCTTTGACTGTGTGGATCACAATAAACTGTGGAAAATTCTGAAAGAGATGGGAATACCAGACTACCTGATCTGCCTCTTGAGAAATTTGTATTCAGGTCAGGAAGCAACAGTTAGAACTGGACATGGAACAACAGACTGGTTCCAAACGAAAGCATAAAACAGAAGAAATATTGCAACAATATTCAATAAAGACTTTAAAAATGGTCCATGTTGGGACTTCCCTGGTGGTCCAGTGGTTAAGAATTTACCTTGCAATGCAGGGGACATGGGTTCAATCCATGATAAGGGACTAAGATCCCTTTTATATGCAATGAAGCAACTAAGCCACAGCTAGAAAGTCTGTGCACTGCAGCTAAAGATCCTGTGTGTCACAACTAAAACCCTACACAGCCTGTTAAATAAGCCAATAACTTAAAAAAAAAAAAGGTCTACATAAAGAAAAAAATCTTAAATAAATAAAATGATCATCTCTCTTGCCCTTATATTCAGCCAGTTACCAAAACCTGTCCATTCTCCCTCCCTGTTCAGTTCACTTCAGTCGCTCAGTCGTCTCCAATTCTGCGACCCCATGGACTGCAGCACACCAGGCTCCCCCGTCCATCACCAACTCCCGGTGCCTACTCAAACTCAAGTCCATCCCGTCAGTGATGCCATCCAACCATAACCCTCCCTGTTACATTTTGCAGTTGTCACTTCTTTCTGTTTATTTGGTCTCTTTCCTAGTTGAGGATCTCACTAACTCTTGTTTAAATAATGGCAATAGAGTTATAGCCAATATCTCTTTTATTTAAGCCTATTTCTTTAGTCCATTTCATTCATTCCAGCTTTCTGCCTCACTGGTTAATATCTACTTCAATGTTATTTGAAATACAAATGGATATTTATTGTTTCAGGAGTAAAATGCTGGAATAATTAATGATGATTGGGAAAACTTATTTTTATACACAATTACTAATAACTTGTAAATGGATAAAAATAAACTTTTTAATTGACATCAGATAAAATTTACCAGGTGAAATAAAAAGATAATATATTCAATAAATTGAATATCAGGAGAGAGTGACTTAGATAATATAAAAAAACAATATTATCCCTTTTTTAAGCCAAAAATATTTACAAAATTACAAATTATAATGCAAAGTAGAATTATAGATGTTCTATTATATCATAATTCTAATCATTTTAATAGTATTTGTGCACTGACATTCCAATTTTAATGAAATTTTTGTCATTTTATTCAGTTTAGGCCATGAGTATTTTATGGAAAGGCCCTCTTTTGTATTATTCATATCTTGAGAGTTTGTTTTATAAAGCAGAATTTTAGTCTTTCAAAATTTCCTCAAAATATAGAAAAAGCTACAAACTCATGTACAATGTATATGTTATCTTTGAGCCAAAATAAAACATGTATAAAGTTGAAAGAATTAGAAAAACACTAAGTATTCAAAATACATTAAAAAAATTTTATGTTACTAAATTTGAGATTGAGTACATGGAGGTTGCAAATTTACATTAAAACCTTGCCAAAAATTGTCTTTTCTACAGTTGACAATGAAGAATATTTGAGATTCTTTTCCAAGTACAAGTCTTGGATAGAAAAATTCCTTCTAGAAAATATATCAGTGAAAATCTTGCTTTCTTATTTGTATTTCATCTTACACAAGAAGATTAATGGTAATATTAAATATGTTGTTTCAGCTTCTTGAGCCTCAGCTTTTTGGAACAAAGAATCAAGTAGTAATAATCCTGAATAGTCAGGATGATGGGTCAAAGATAAATTCAATTGTATGTTGTATTGGGAATATAGTCAATATTTTATAACAACTTTAAATAGAATATAACCCATATAAATTTTGAATCATTATTTTGTATACATGAAACTAATATTGTGAATAAAGTATACTTCAATTAAAAAAAAAAAAAGTGACCAGATCTCTGCATTTGTCCTTGACAACCCAGGTTTATGCTTGTTGTCCCAGTATAATTGTTAATGGAAATTTCCTTTCAGTATTAAAAGTTTCCTAGTTTAAATAATAAATTTTATACTCACTCTACCTAAGAGATATATTAATCAAATGAACTGTATTTTCATAGTTAGTATATTGATTTTAAAAAACCAACTATAATAAAACATTTGAACACTGAAAAAAATCAAACAGTAAAGGATGAATTCAATTGTACTTTTGCTTACTTGCTTGCTGAGAGATTTCTGGGTCTCAGTCAAGTAGTAACAGTGAATTTGACTGAACCAATACAGACAACATAGAAAGTTAGTAAAAAAAATAATCATGCAGTAGTCATCAACACCAAAACAAACATGACCTGTCTATTTGGCATCATACTTTCCCTTGTGATCTGTGAATCTCAGAGAAGAAACTGAGAAGCATTGCTCCCAGAATTCCCCTTTCTAGATGGTTCTGGTTAGAGTCTGCCAGCTACAGGTACTTATATGACATCGGAATGGCGAGGAACAGAAGCTATTACTCTCCAAGGGCAATGACAGATAGATGTGTGGGCTGACAGTGGACATGAACTTCACAGTAGCTTCTGGATGAGTTCCTGCAAATTACCTTCTTTGGTCCCATAGACAACTGAGATAGCTAATGGTGCTTGCTGGCGAATTACTTGATTTGGTGCTCCAAGCTTACATAGCTTGTGGGAGCTTCCAGGAAACTCTTGAGAAACACAAAATCTTCCAAGAAAGTTTTCTCAAAGCCAACCACCAACTGGACCAATTTCCCTGTTCTTTCTCAATCCTTCCAATGATTGTGGACGCCTCTAATTTCCATATTAAAACCCTTCATATTTAGTGTACATAGAGTGCCTTCTGTTTTTCTATACGTACTTTGTTTAATATAATGTGGAGTTTACTATGCATTGTCCACACTGTTTTGATAAGCTGTTCAAAAATTACTATGTACTGTATTAATATAATTATTAGCCAAAACCAACAAAGCATATTATCTATGAGACCTTTATAAACTATCCCATCACATACTTACACAATGTGTTAAGACAAGATGGAATAGGAACTGTAACTTTCTAAAAGAATGTTTAGCAAATGAAGCAACCGACAAACAACTAATCTCAAAAATATACAAGCAACTCCTACAGCTCAACTCCAGAAAAATAAACGACCCAATCAAAAAATGGGCCAAAGAACTAAATAGACATTTCTCCAAAAAAGACATACAGATGGCTAACAAACACATGAAAAGATGCTCAACATCACTCATTATCAGAGAAATGCAAATCAAAACCACTATGAGGTACCATTTCACACCAGTCAGAATGGCTGCGATCCAAAAGTCTACAAATAATAAATGCTGGAGAGGGTGTGGAGAAAAGGGAACCCTCTTACACTGTTGGTGGGAATGCAAACTAGTACAGCCACTATGGAGAACAGTGTGGAGATTCCTTAAAAAACTGGAAATAGAACTGCCTTATGATCCAGCAACCCCACTGCTGGGCATACACACTGAGGAAACCAGAAGGGAAAGAGACACGTGTACCCCAATGTTCATCGCAGCACTGTTTATAATAGCCAAGATGGAAGCAACCTAGATGTCCATCAGCAGATGAATGGATAAGAAAGCTGTGGTACATATACACAATGGAGTATTACTCAGCCATTAAAAAGAATACATTTGAATCAGTTCTAATGAGGTGGATGAAACTGGAGCCTATTATACAGAGTGAAGTAAGCCAGAAGGAAAAACATAAATACAGTATACTAACGCATATATATGGAATTTAGAAAGATGGTAACAATAACCTGGTGTACGAGACAGCAAAAGAGACACTGATGTATAGAACAGTCTTATGGACTCTGTGGGAGAGGGAGAGGGTGGGAAGATGTGGGAGAATGGCAATGAAACATGTAAATATCATGTAGGAAACGAGTTGCCAGTCCAGGTTCAATGCATGATGCTGGATGCTTGGGGCTGGTGCACTGGGACGGCCCAGAGGGATGGTATGGGGAGGGAGGAGGGAGGAGGGTTCGGGATGGGGAACACATGTATACCTGTGGCGGATTCATTTTGATATTTGGCAAAACTAATACAATTATGTAAAGTTTAAAAATAAAATAAAATTGGAAGAAAAAAAAAAAAAAAGAATGTTTAAACAAAACAAAGTCTTAAAAGCTTTTCATATAAAAAATATTAATAAAGCAAACCTTATAAAACTCAATATTGGCTGCTTTCAGAAAAAGAAACACATTTTGAAACCTCCTAAAGAAATAACAAATCCGACACACCTTAAGAACACAGAATTTCTTAAATAATACGTGCTAAATATTATCCTTCATTCTACTGTGGATATAAACTTCCTTTTTTGGCTGTGCTGGGTCTTCCTTGCTACGTAGGGTTTCCTCTAGTTGCAGCGATGAGCAGGGACTACTTTTTGTTGTAATATGCAGGCCCCTCACTGAGATGCCTTCTCATGTTGCGGAGCACAGTCTCCAGGCATGCAGACTTCAGTAGTTGCAGCACGTGGGCTCAATAATTAAGGCTCTCAGACTCTAGAGCACAGGCTCAATAGTTGTGGCACCTGGGTTTAGTTGCTCTGCAGCATGTGGGATCTTCCTGGACCAGGGATCGAACCCAGATCTCCTGCATTGGCAGGCAGATTCATTATCATTGAACCACCAGGGAAGCCCTGATGTAAACTTAACCTTCTTGATTTTTATTGTAAAGTGCTTTCTAGACAGGCTCTAACAACCCATGCTCTTGCTAGCATTGTTTGAGAATGTCTATTTCACTATATCCTTGCCGACAGTATGATCGTTTTTTTCAACTTTCTAACTAGTAAGATTGCCGTAACATTTTAAAGAAAGTTGTTTCCTTTGACCTTTGCGTCACTGGTATTCGTAACATTAGTCTTATCTAGGTAATAAAACACAAATCTAAAAACTCGGAAACATGATATTATTCTTGGTTCTGTTGCAGATTTTTGAATCTGGCCAAATATTTGTTTTCAGTTAGAAAAAGAAATTTTCAAAAAGGACTGTTAGTAGTTCTCACTCTTCTTTCTCGAAATAGTAACTTTAAAAAAATAAGAACTGAGCACAGAGAAGATGGTGCTGCCAACGCATGTCTCTCCCTCATCAAGCTCGGCCACTGCTCTGCTCTGTTCCTGGGCTTGACCTATGAAGCCAAGTCTACAATTACCTGAAACACTGGGCAGGAGAGGAGAGGGTAGCAGCTGAGGAGAAAGAGAAGCAGGGTGAGCTGAAACGCGTTCAGAGAGAATTGGCAGAAACCCAAGAGGACTGCATATTAAAGTGATCCTGCCTTTCTCTGGAGCAGTGTGAATGAATAAAGCTTTCTGTCCTCTGTGAATGAGAGTGGATGAATGAATATGTAAATAGATAAATAAAATATAACAGAGAAAGTTGATACATTTAAATATGCTAAATCGATAGTGAATATTTGCTTAATCATTCGTTCAACATTTGTTGAGACCCACTAACATGCCAGGCAGGTGTAAGGAATCAGAGCTGACGCCAGAGACCTCACCCTCTGGTAGGGGACACAGACTAGCAATCAGGCAACATGCAGCTCTGTGTGTCTTTATCCAAAGAATTTGGGCCACAAGTGTCTCAGAAACAACACTATTTGTGGATTTTTTAGGAAGGTAAGACAATACTTACATATAACCAGAAATGGCTTCTGCTGGAGCCTGGGACAGCCTCCCAATAAACAAATACAGCAACATTTCCCTAATAGAACAACATTACAATAGCCTCATGTCTGTTCACATCAGATTTTGCTGTTAATATGTTTTGGCACCAGTTTTAAAATAAACTTTTGGCTTTCAGAGCTTTTTGGATTTTGGAGTTGTAAATAAGGGAATGTAAACTTGAAAACGGTGTCATACATTCTAGGAGAGAGGTAAGAATGGAATACTATGGCAGTGTATGGGAATGGCACCTGACCAGACTGACAGGCTCAGGAAGATGAGTGGAGAGAAAATAGAGGTTGGTATATAAATGCCAATGAAATGCAAATATTTTATTGTATTATTGTTCCAGGGAGATGTGAGAGAAGTTGAGGAAGAGATGATCACCTGATGATGAGCTCTGAAAGACTGCTTTGGGGTTTTCTTACTTTATTGTTGCGTTACAAACTGTTAGATACTTCTTTCTGCTGTGTTACAAAGTTAACGATGAAAATACTAATGCCTGGTCTATTCAATTTCCTTACTGGTAGAATAAAAAATATTGCAAATCTGTGAAATAGCAGTATGTCATTTAAACACTCAACTATTTCTTGCACATCTATGCTACCATACCTGTTTTTATACTTTCTCACATTGCTCTCTCTGGCCCCAGACAGGCTAGATATTACACCACCGTGCAGAAATGGTTATCTCACTCTCATGCCTGGAAACCTTTTAGAGTGCCCCACTAGGAGGTGGTGGGGAGATTCTATATTGCTCTCTCTCTCTCTCAATATATACTGTATAGGGCAGGAACGGGTCATCAACGGACATACAAACTTGGTAGGAACACAAATACAAGGAAGCTTTGTGAGGATGGCAAACTTAACGATAAAGGACAGGAGGGGCAAAAAGGCTAAATGCCAAGCTCAGGAGAGATGTGTGAAAAAACATGAGACAGACCAGTCAAGAGCTTACACTGAAGATGCCTTTTGGATTGAAATGTAAGGAAAGCAGAGCTAGAACTAGAATCCCTTTAACATGGGCTTTAAAATATCTCAATGTGTGAAATATTTGTATGTGACAAGTCACTTCTAAAGTTCGTTTTGCTTAATATTTTTAAGATTCTGCTTTTCCAAGCTTAACTGGCACAAATTATTTGCACTATTTTTCAAGGCAGCCTTTCTTAAGTAAATGCCAATTCAGGACCTGATCAAGTTATACATTAGCTAAATTAAAAGAATCCATTGGGAATCTATTAAAAAGTAACCAGCACAGGAGATAAACCCTAAAGTTAGTCATTAGAAAAGTGAATCAGGGAAATTTGAACCAATATGATTTTACTATGTTGTCTTATCATCCTTATGGATGTAAAAAAATTTTTTTAATCCTTAAAACATATCTAATAGTTCAATAAATATACCTTTAAAATATTTAAAAGCTTTAGGACATTCCTGGGTTTGCACACTGCAATGTACTTACAAAGTGCAAAACATCAGCTGTTATTTTGCCTAGCTGGGACAAAGGGCACTGAATATTAAAACTTCAAAAATGGTCATTTGAATTGTATTACGACTATGCAAACCACATGAGCTTGACTAACCATGAAAAATGCAAAATCCTTTTCATTTCTCGTTCCTTAACTTGAACTTTAATATGAGGGCAAGGACAGAAAGAGAGGCATCTAATGTCTCTTTCCCTTTCCTTTTCATACATCCTAAGATATGGGGGATCCTAATTCTGCTAAGGTCTCTTTAATGCCTCCCATCTCTAAATACAGTATTTACCTAACTGGCAATTTATTTCAGTGGCAGTTAAAAAGAAAAAAAACTGTTCCATAGGGAATCTAATTTTCCTGAAGTAAGATTGACATAAAGCTTTGATTGTGAGTATATTGGGGAAGTGGGGAATAAGAAGGAATTAAATTCCTTTTTGTGCAAACAGGGGACTGCACTCCCTGAAATAATCTTATTTTTAAATAGGTTTTAAAGATTAGGAAAATAAGGCTCAGAGGTGGAACTACTAGTCCACAGTGGAGACAGTTCATAGGACACCCAGTCAAAACCAGAATTCAGACCCCTGCACAGTATGCTTTTATTCTCACAGTATGCTTAATATTTATTAAGTAGTGATTTAGTTTTATTTAGTAGTACCTATTGAATGTCAGATATTGCACAGGAGATATAGCAGTAAACAAGTCATAAAATAATCCCTCACTTTACAGACTTCATTTAGGTGGAAAAGACAGAAAATAAACAAGAGAAGTAAAATATATAATAATTTTAATGGTGGAAGTACTATGAAGAAAAATAAAGCAAGAAGGGAGCCAAGGCACAAAGCAAAGAGAAACTGTAAATTTAAATAAGTTGTTTAGAATAACTACACTGGAAAAGACATTTGAACAAAGGTTTAAAGGACATGAGACATTGGACATGTGAATATCCAACAGAAGAGCATTCTAGGAAGAGACATAAATGCAGAAACCCTCATCTGAGAGGACATCTAGCATATTCAAGGAAAAACAAGGAGGGCAGTGTGGCTGGAGCAGTGGGCAAGGCAGAGAGTACAGGAAATGAGGACATGTTGTATAGTATAGGGTTTGTCTGCCTTTCATTCTAGGTGAGGCTAGAAGTCAGTGGAACATTCTGAGCAGAAGATTGAGTGAGTGAAGTTGCTCAGTCGTGTCTGACTCTTTGCGACCCCATGGGCTGTAGCCTACCAGGCTCCTCTGTCCATGGGATTTTCCAGGCAAGAATACTGGAGTGGGTTGCCATTTTCTTTTCCAGGAGATCTTCCCGACCCAGGGATTGAACCCAGGTCTCCCACATTGTAGGCAGATGCTTTACCGTCTGAGCCACCAGGGAAGTCCATGAGCAGAAGATTGACAGGGTGTAAAGTATATTATAGTTGAATCACGTTGGTTGCTCTTAGCAGAAGTCTGGACATGCAGTGGTGGAAGAAAGAAGACTGGTTCAGAAATTTTCAACAATGATTACAGTGAAATGTGGGAGAGGCCAGAGTTACAGAAGAGAAAGTGTTGATATGTGGTTAGTTCTGGAGATATTTTGAAGGTTAAGTCAAGAGGATTTCTTGACTGTTTGGGTATGAGTGGGAGAAAGGAGGAGAGGAGTCAAGAGTAATTCCAAAGTTTGTAGACGAGCAACTGAATGAGGGAGTTGTCATTTATTGAAATGAGGAAGGCTTTAAGAACAACAGATTGTGAAAAGACTGGGGAATTCCATTTTAAATATGCTGAGTTTGAGATAGTGTTTAAGACATCCAGGTAGAGATCAAACAGTCACTTATATCTACAAATTGGGAGTTTAGGCAGAAGGCCTGGACTGGAGATATAAATGTGGGATCAGTAGCTTATACATGATATGCAAGCTGCAAGACTGGATGAAGTTATTAGGGGAGCAATTATGGACAGAGAAAAGGTCACCCTCCCAACACAGGTAGAGGACTGAACTCCGGAGCAGTCCAATGTTTAGAGATTAGAAAAATGAGAGCTATCAGCGAAATGCAAGATTAACTATTTCAAATGCATCTTCATTACCTGAAATGAGTACTGAAAACTGGCCACTGCATTTAGCAATCTGAATGTCATTGGTCGTTTCAAGTGCAGTGTCCATGGAATGCTGGTTTGCCTGAGAGGAGTGGGTTCAGGAGTGAGGGGCAGAGGAGAGGAGTGGGAGATGGCCTGGTGTCAGTTCTTACGTACTTGCCTTGATATTTCTATGTGGTTGCTAAGTGTAAAGAATCTTTTAGGAATTATAACAATAACTGTTTACTAAATTCCTTTTATATTATAGGCTTGTGGTATGCACTTAATACATTTAAAAAAGAATAACTCCTTGCAACAAAATGTAGTTTACAAATGAACAAAGTGATGATTAAAGAGGTTAAGTAACTTTCCCAGCACAGCATGTCTGGTAAATGGCAGAGCCAGAATTTGAATTTAGGTCTGTTTCATGCCAAGTCTTCATTCTTAACCACTGTGTTGCATTGCCTTTAAATATGACAAGGCCATGTTACATTGCCAATTAAATATTAAACAGTCCCGTAAAAGTAATTCCCTCCTGAGGTTAAATACTAGCTTGGAAGGAAGAATGCACAGAGGTAAATGAAGTTCCTCTCTCCTTGTTGGTTAAGGTTTCTTATTCTCTAGCAGGCACAATAGGGAGAACTGAATAGGGTTGTTCATCATTTCAGCTGTCAGCCAACTCCCACCCGGTCACTGTATATGAAGGCTTTTTTGACATAAAATGGTTTAATGAACCAATTTTGAAGACATGTTGTTAATTTCAAGTAACTCCCATTGGGAAAAATTCAGCCCTTTGAGAATTAACAAAAAAGGAGTACCAGGGTATGTCTATAAGTCCAATACACCAAATACTAGGAGAGTAATTTGTTTGTTTGTTTTTCTTATCTGGTTGTGTTGTCTTTTTGCATGAAAAGCAGTGATATACCTTAGCAGAGAAGTGAAGTGAAGTATTAGTTGTTCGATCATGTCGGGCTCTTTCTGACATGGACTGTAGACCACCAGGCTTCTCTGTCCATGGAATTCTCCAGGCAAAACTACTGGAGTGGTTTGCCATTTCCTCTTCCAGGGGATCTTCCCAATCCAGGGATTGAATCTGGGTCTTCAGAATTGAAGACAGATTCTTTACCTTCTGAGCCACCAGTGTAGCATAGAAGGATTTGTGGTAAAGTGTGACAGACAAATCTCCTAATACCCTGTAGGCCCACTTCCTGCCCACACTTTCCATTCAGTTTCAAGTGGTGCTTTAATTTATCCTCATACTCAGCTACTGAACCTTCTGGCTTGGGCTCCGTGGGATAAGAGGAGGGTAACATCAAACAGAATGTTGATGGAGAATGTTGATAGCCGCATGGCTATCAAGAGAAACACAAGAGTATCAGAATTGTCTCTGTTCTGAAAGCCTGAGCTTTATAATTCTGTTACAGCTTGGCCCAGTATGAAGGAAAGAAAAGGGTTAAAGTAGCAAATAGACCTTCCTTAGGAAGTACTACAGCTTTGTATCAGCTGACTTTGTACTTTTTGTGTGTGGTATTAGGGAGGAAAAAAAACACTGCAGTTTAGTATGATAATCACATATTAAGTAAGGCAAGAAAACCAGAAGAGCTAGTGAAAATATTTGGGGGAATTCTGAAGAGGTTACAAACCAGCAAATGTTACCAGGTAAAAAAAAAAACAAGGGATAGCATGATTATGTTGTTGTTCAGTCACTAAGTTTGTCTGACTTGTTTCGACAAAGTCATAAAGCACACCAAGCTCCCCTGTCCTTCCTTATCTCCTACAGTTTGCTCAAATTCATGTCCATTGAGTTCGTGATGCTATTTAACCATCTCATCTTCTGTCATCCCCTTTTCCTTTTATCTTGAGTCAACTCTTCGCATCAGGTGGCCAAAAGTATTGGAGCTTCAGTTTCAGCATCAGTCCTTCCAATGACTGTTTGGGGTTTATTTACTGTAGGATTGACTAGTTTGATCTCTTTATGGGTATAGGGTAGAATTGAAACTGAGTCCCCATAAAACTGAGTTACTCTACGGAGTTTATGATTAACCTCTCCATCTAAAACATCATACCCTTTCTAGTCCCACTCCTGTGCCCCTCAGGAATGAGGAGTTATCAAAGAAAAGTGAAAGTGAAAGTCGCTCAGTAGTGTTTGACTCTTTGCGACCCCATGCACTATACTGTCCATTGAATTCTCCAGGCCAGAATACCAGAGTGGGTAGCCTTTCCCTTCTCCAGGGGATCTTCCCAACCCAAGGATCAAACCCAGGTCTCCCGAATTGCAGGCAATTTCTTTACCAGCTGAGCCACAAGGGGGGATCAAAACTGAGAAGTGCCCTCCAGGATACAAAAATCCCTCTGTGTCCCTGTTTCTTGTTTGTAGAAAAAGGCTTTCATCTTCTAGGCCTTTCTTGAGTTCCAAAGAGCAGACCCAAGCAGTTACTGACAAGGGAAGTGAGGTGAGACAGAAATGAAAGAAAAGCAGTTAAGCAAGAAAAGTAATAATAATGGTTCAGCAATAAAACAGAATCCTAGTTTCTCCTCAAGGAGTATACTTAAGAATCTGATGCATATCTTTGAGTAGTTCTGCAGAAACTAAGACACCCTCACCCTCCCAACACAGGTAGAGGATAGTGACCACATGCTGACCACAAGCATGTAGAACCCAGCCTAACAGGAACCAGAAAGTTGATTAAGATCCCTGAAACATCACCCTGGTACCTCACCACCAATCAATCAGAAGAAGGTCATGCATCCTCACCCTAAATGTTGCCTTTAAAAACTTTTCCCTGAAAGCCATCGGGATGTCATGTCTTCTGAACATGAACTGCCTGTTCTCCTAGCTTTAGTGTTAGTTGGTATTAGTCGTTCAGTCATGTCCAACTCTGCAACCTCATGAACTATAGCCCACCAGGCTCCTCTGTCCATGGAATTCTCAAGGCAAGAATACTGGAGTGGGTTGCCATTTCCTTCTCCAGGGGATCTTCCAGACCCAGGGATCAAACTTGGGTCTCCTGAATTGTAGGCAGATTCTTTGCCATCTGAGCCATTAGGGAAGCCCTCTTCTCGCTTAGCACCTTGCAAATAAATGCTGTGTTTTCCTTCAACAGGACTTGTCAGTAAATTGGTTTTGCTTTGTGACAGGCAAGCAAATTCAAGTTTGTTTCGGTAACAAAATCTACCGATCAGGCACCTACTTTTAATTTTATAGAAATAGAGACTTACAATAAAATATTTGTATTTGTAAAGCTTTATTCTTCTTTTTAAAAAAGCTATACCTGTACCAAGAAAAAAATTAAAATATAATAGTGTAAATTGTGCAAAGTCTCCCTGACTGTTAGGTCTTCAATTCTTTTCCTCAAAGGCAACCAGTTTCTAGTTCCTTATATATCTTTCCATGTATATTTTATGAATATATCCATATTTATTACATATATCTTTGGAATAAAAACAACTGAGTCTTTCTTGATACTTTACTTTTTCACATTCTGTGGATTTTGGTATGGTAATCATATCCCATTCTGAAAAATAAACAGCGTGATTTTTTTCCTCTAAAAATATTAAGACAATTCATAAATATTTAAACACTTAAGTTGTCCTTTATTTTCAAAATTTTACTTCACAATTTCCCACAAAATATGCTTGACATTGTCAGAGATCAGAATTTTAAGGTCAGTATTTGCCCAGACAAAATCCTTAAATGTTTCCTGTTCAGTGTTCTTGCAATCACTGCATTTAGTATAAAATTAGAACATGGTGAGAAACCAGTGCTTATTAATTTACCACTGTTCTTTGATAGAGCCAGCTTTATGAACGCACCTGACAGAGGCCGTGTTACGTGACTTGCCTTTGATTTCTAAGTCTTTCTTTATATAGTCCTTTAATATTTTATGAATCCAAGGAACGATTCAGTACAAAACTGAAATACACAAGCTGGAAGAAGAGAAGAAAAATGAAGTCCCTGTATCCTCTGAAAATGAAGGCACAGAAATACATTGCATTTCGTTTACCCTTTCATTTCTTCACTGGGTGTCATAATATGTTTCCCTGATCTACCTGGATGCTGCAGCATATACAGAGGCGGGCAGAACATTTTTTCATGCTTCTTTTCCAGCTAGGGAACATTTGGATGACTCAGGACCTCCCCTCTGGCTAATGGTAAGTAGTCTCTCAAAATGTGTTTAGCTTTTCCACCATAATCTGGTAGCTTTTGAGGTCTTGAGAAAGGATGAAAAGGAACCTGTTAGGACTTGGGGAGAAGGAAGAGGAAACTGTGGGATATAAAGATTTGTCATACTTATAAGTTATTGATTTCACGATGTAATGTGAGAAAAGGCAAAATGCAGCTACTACAATCAGTTAAAATAACAGATGACATTTGCGCTCAGCTGAGGTGGTTCAGGAAAATGTGCACAGAGCCCTTTGACATAGGACTTCCTCTTACTCCAATGTTCTCCCGACCCTCCCCCTCTAAAACAAGACACCCACTGACCTCGTTTCCAAAATGGCTTTTTAAAAAACTGAAACTGTTTTTCACTGAAAACTTTTGACTATATAGCTACATAATAAAAAGTTAGCCATCAACATACATGAAATATATACACTCAGTGAATTTAACTTAAGAAAATTTCCTAAAATATTCATGTAAATTTGGAGGGACTAGACAGACAAAATAATAGCTAATTGAATTTTTCACTTTCACCTAAATATTTTTGGTCATGCAAAGACATAGACTGAGCTTAGCTGAACACCAGTCACTCATTTTCTATAGCTACACTTAAGAATTCAACCTTCACAGCCTATGCTAGGACAAGGGAGTTCAAATCAACATTAGAAATAATGCTACAGGTGGTAGCATTTTAGCTAGAGAAAAAAAATTCCTGGGATTCTGAAAAATTGTCTATAGCAGAAAAAACGGAAAGAGATGGGACGAAATGGAGTTTATCAGATGCATAACACACAGGATGAAAAAAAGATCATGGATACAAACTGATATAAAACAACAATATGAAACTACTTATAATAAATGAAAGAGAAGAAAAGACATGGTCATACTTGAATCAAGATCTCTATTTCTTGATGTCATATATATATATATAATCAAATTCTACCCTTAAATAT
The DNA here is from genome assembly GCF_032452875.1 of Bos javanicus. NCBI lineage: Eukaryota > Metazoa > Chordata > Mammalia > Artiodactyla > Bovidae > Bos > Bos javanicus. Next base: position 42,473,031 of record NC_083870.1, read on the forward strand.
ACAAGAGGACTAAATAATTGGTTGGCTTCTGCTTTGCTTTAAACCAAGGACAGAGTACAGCAGTCAGGGGAAAAGCTTGTAATTATCGTTTCCTTTCTTTATAGAGTACTGCTTATTGCTTTTCACTTCTCAGGATAAAAAAATACCAGATTTATGAGGGCTTTTTCCTCCTCAGCTCATCCCTGGACCCAGTTTAAGGCTTAATCATCATCCCTTCAAAGAGCACAGCGTTTCAGTTCATTTCAAAGCACTGGATTGGTGCTGATGAGAATAGGACCAAAGTAAAAAAGAGATTAGCCTTCCTGAGAAATGTCCATTGTAAGTACTGCAAGAATAGTGAACCAACCAGCCAGAATAAACTGAAGTTGCCTACTGCTGTTTACAGGAAATTATACAAAACAGTCCTAGAACAGAAGGGAATGGGGCATATGTCATCGACTTTCAAGATGGAGAAAAAGTTTCTGTATAAGGACCCTCCAAAGAAAATAAAAATTAACACATTCAAATATATTTGCTTCACAAACACACACTAACTGAGAAAAAAAAAAACTAATTTGAAAATAATATGAAACCTTATTGTGGAAGTTACAGTGTTCTATTCCTTTAAAAGCATGATAAGCTCTATGGGCTTCCCAGGGGGCTTGGTGGTTAAAAAAAAAAAAAATACGTATGCAATGCAGGAGACATGGGTTCAATCCCTGGGTCAGAAAACTATAGTCCATGGGATTGCAAAAGATTCGGACATGACTTAGTGACTAAACAACAATAAGCTTTATGCTGTGACCACGATAGCAAAGACAATTCTTCCAAAGAATTGACCACTAAACAGTTTTTAAAAATGTGAAAATAATTACATCAGTGTATGGACTCTGGAAAATTTCTTCTCCGGTAATAAGGTCAGATAGACATTTCCTGTTTCACATTTCTAGTACACGTTGTCTTTTAAACAATAATAGTGTGAAACAATAGATTGGCCTGAGTTCAGTGCACACTAAGAAATGCCCTGGCCCTTGAAGGCTGGGATGAATCAGCTTCAAATGGCAAAGATCTCAGTGACGACAAGAAAGACAGACTGTCTGGGGTGTGGTGGCCCTAGAGAATAAGATTCAAGAAGCTGGCCCATCTAGACTTCAATCTTTTATGTTTCTTGACCATGAAGAGTGTCTATGTTTAATGTGTACATTTACAGAGACAGCATTTAAGCTTGTGTCTGCATAACTTGGCTTTTAAATAGATTTGTTTGCAGGGTAAAACTGCAATACAGAAAAAGAATGAGTTGGCAATTCCTCCTAAATTGTTAACCAAGATTGGCCATTGTTTTCACAATTCAACCTCCTGCTCTAGCAATAATCCAGTCAACAGTGAACTCTTTCCTGCTCCTTACCAAACTTTGCAACACACTGGGTTACCCTATTCACAAGTCTTACCACTACTTGGAATAGCATGAAACAGAGCCACCCAGCAGCGGACCCCTACTAAACTTCATTATTCATACACCCATTCTTCTCTGAGGCCAAACTGGGGTCCTCAATACATTTTTTATTTTTTTGTTTTTTATGCACTTGCATGCTCATTCAATTGTGTCCGACTCTCTGGGATCCCATGGACTGTAGCCCACCAGACTCCTCTATCCATGGAATTCTCCAGGCAAGAATACAAGAGTGGGTAGCCATTCCCTTCTCCAGGGGATCTTCCTGACCCAGGGATTGACACTGAGTCCCCTGCATTGCTGGAAGATTCTTTACCATCTGAGCCACCAGGGAAGACCCGAGAATATTTAAACCAGTCATTTCCAGATATCTCTCTTTTCCAATCTTTTGCTACTCAGTTATGGAAAGTAGATAAAGAGAATATCCTAAAATAAAACAAACGATTTTAGAAGGGTTAACAATGTGACCAGCATACAGAGTTAGGAGGGGCAGAATCTGAGCTGAGAAGTTACACAGAAGAAGAAATGACAATGGGGGAAAAAGGTAACTAAGAGGAGGTTGCCTTTCATCCGCTACCAGAGAATGACAGGAATGAGAAAGCTGGACGTCCTCCTTGACTAAGACTTTTCCTTCACTCTGTATATGCAACTCATTATCAAGCCATCCTCATTTTTTACTACAAGGGATAAAATACCTGCTGTTTTTTCCCCAAAAAAGAAAAAAGTTTTATTCACTTATAAAACAATAATATTTATTTTTAAATTTAAAAACGATATAAAAAGAGAAAAAAACTAAAAATCATCTCCTACCCTACTACCTAGAAATAAGCACTGTTTTAATATTTTGTGGAACAGCCTTATAGATATATCTATGTATACACACATGCACATTCCTAAACACACATACAGACAATTTTATAGAAAGTGAGGCATGTTATACAAGGAGTTGAGAAACATTCTGTTTTTACTTAACAGATCACAGAAGTCTTTCTATTTCAATAAACATAGATATACACAATATTTTTTTCATATTTTAATGGTTGTATAATTTCCATTGATAGGAATATGTCATAATTTATTTAACGAATCTTTCGCTGAAGGAAATACTTTCTTTCCATTTTAACAGGTAAGACAGCACTGATACTAATACCTGTACATGTGGTATATGTGTGGTTGCTTCAGTTGTATCCAACTCTTTTGCGATCCCATGGACTGAAGCCCACCAGGCTCCTCTGTCCATGAGATTCTCCAGGCAAGAATACTGGAGTGGGTTGCCATTTCCTCCTCCAGGGGATCTTCTCCACCCAGGGATCAAACCTGCATCTCCTTTGTCTCCTTCATTGCGGTGAATTCTTTACCACTGAGCCACTGGGGAAGCCCAACCTTGCACATACGTATGTGCTATTACGAGAATTTCTTCACTAATCTGGTAATGAAAAATAGTTCTTGTCTTTTTATTTCCACTTTTTGATCGTTAGTGAAGTTTTAACATTTTGTAGGGCAATTATATTCTTTGATAAATTGCTGCATCCATTTTTTCTATTAGAAAGTTTTTTATCTTATTGAGTCATAAGACCACTTTGACTATTAGGAATATCAACCCTCTTATCTTTCATATCATTCAGGTGTCACAAATGTTTTCCCCAGTTTGCTCCTTGCTTCACAATTTTATTATGTTTTTACTGAAGCATTTAATTTTTACATAGTAAAATTGTTTCTTGGTTCAGTCCTGCTAAATTAATTTCCTACAATTCCTACCAGCACTAACCTAAATCAGATGGCTTATCATCTTTTACCCAGATAACTGTAAAAACCTGGATTGGTCTCTCTGATCTGCCACTGGGAATCTACACTAACAGAGGTGTCAGAGAGTTCTTTTTAAAACGAAAATCTGTCCAGGTCATTCTGTCTAAGACTGTTCAGTGGTGTATGTCTCAGTGGTGTATGGCTCTTCTAGGAGTCAATAAAATAACAACTAACTATGGCAAATATTCCTGGAGCATTATTTATCTGTGAAGATTTTTGAAGAAAGAAAGCACATTAATCTTATTTTAGGAGAAACATGGGAGACTTCCCTGGTGGAAGCGGATAACAATTTGCCTGTTAATGCAGGAGACATGGGTTCGATTCCTGGTCCAGGAAGATCCCACATGCCACAGACCAACTGAGCCCACGTGCCACAACTGCTGAGTCAGAGTGCTACAACTACTGAAGCCCATGCACCTAGAGCCTGTGCTCTGCAACAAGAGAAGCCACCACAACTAGAGAGGCACCCCCGCTGCTTGCAGCCAAAGAAAGCCAGAGTGCTGCAATGAAGATCCAGCACAGCCAAAACTAATTAATTAATTAATTAAAAAGAAAAACACAAATATATTATGGATCTGCTGCTGCTAAGTCGCTTCAGTTGTGTGACCCCATAGATGGCAGCCCACCAGGCTCCCCCGTCCCTGGGATTCTCCAGGCAAAAATACTGGAGTGGGTTGCCATTTCCTTCTCCAATGCATGAAAGTGAAAAGTGAAAAGTGAAAGTGAAGTCGCTCAGTCGTGTCCGACTTCTAGAGACCCCATGGACTGCAGCCTACAAGGCTCCTCCATCCATGGGATTTTCCAGGCAAGAGTACCGGAGTGGGTTGCCATTGCAGCAGGATGCAAATGCAAATGAATTTTTAAGATAAGAAAGAAGGTTTCAAATACATATCAGTATTTAGGAGGAAACGTTTAAAAGGCAATGGCTATAGAGGATAACTCTTTGGTGCTTTTACATGTGCATCAGGGAGTGTCTTGCATTCACCAAAATTCACTGGCCTTCCCCTTGTTGACATAGATTTACCAGCCTTCCTTGAAGTTAGGTGTGATGATGAGATTGAATTCTGGCCCATGGAGGTGGAAGACATTAGGGTGATGATACAATGTATTGCCCAAATCAGGACACTATCGAGAGTGCAAGAGGACACTATTAATTGCTGTCCTAGGAATTCAGGCATAAACTGGGGCATGTGATCACCATGGGGAGAAGTGAAGTGCATCACCCCAAGGTGAGCCCAGGCCTAACTCACTCGTCTCTTCTCCAGTCTGTTGACAGATGGGGAAGATGCTGGAGGAAGCCTAAGTGCCCTGGATAGAGCCATGGCTTTCACTAAACTGATCTGAGAGTGAGAACACCACTTCCAACATTTCAAACCATTGTAGTGACATCAGTTCTTGTCCTGACTAGCACAATGTGGAATTCAAAGCTTTCTATTCGGCCTTCCTCTAGCTTTCAGCCGTGCCTTTCATCATTCTCTAGCTTGAATTTAAGCTCTAGCGAACTGAACTGCTTGCTCACATGTTTTAAGTATCTGTTTATGTGTCAATCTCTCCCACTAATCAGGGAGCTCCTTGATAGCAAAACTTAGTCTTAATTATCTTTGTAGCAAGTCACAACCTGGCACATAAGACATTTCATGAATATCTGTGGAGTGAAGAAATATTTACCCATGTAAGGAGTAAATTTTTCAGCAGTGGCTATTTCATTATACTATCATGTGTTCACATGGAAGATCTTTTATATCTGCAAAGACGTGTTATTCAAATACAAGATTTTGAAAAATGAATTAAATACTTTTGTAGCCCTAAAACATGAATTAAAAAATATTCTTCCTCTTAGCCGTCAATGTGCCTTTATCTCTGCTTTCTCCCTGCACCCCACGCACTGCTTATAAACACACACACACTTGTATTTGTTCATTTCCTGGGGGAATTTTTGACTTAACTAACAATAGTAGAAGTTCGAAGGAAAAGAAAGAATTACAATTTTAAGTTCAGATCCTAATGTTGGCCAATAATCCCTGCATGAGGTGCTTTTGCTCAGCAGGGGGATTTATCTCTCCTGCTACCCAAGATGATTAAGAGTTGACTTACAATTGATGATGATGTACACTAGAGCATGTTATCAACTCAAGAAAGGGGCTTTGCCTGCATGATTTAATTAACATTAATGGTAGTTAAGCTGCACACACAGAGCATAATGTCCTCTTTGCTCTAAGAAAAGGAGGGGCTTTCACCACCTACATTATGAAATATTGATGAATTCATGTATGCTGACATCCATCTAAAAATGGAATTGTTCAATCTGTCACTCCTTCCCCCTATTCACCTACAAAAACATAATGGCAGTCCTGAGATAAACAAAAGGAGTGATGAGGGGGCGCAAATGAGGAAGGAGAATGAGTCAGGAAGGAAAAACACTGCAAATGAAATATGTCAGACTATAACCACAGACACACAACATCCACAAACAATCACACATACACACACACACACAAACACCCACTCTACTAATTAATGCAGCTTTGCTTTCATGCCAGATATTGGGGAAACATTAATTAGAGAGAAATCTCATTAATCCATTTCCCAGTTCATTAATTATGCATCAATGCCAAGTTTGTGTTGGCCTGACATAAGACAATCCTGTTCCAACAAAGATCTGATGCTGCACATTGCATAACAGTTACGGGGCTTTCCTAATTCCATGGGCTGGGACGCAGGACCTACTCAATTCACATGTTATATGTATTTGTGTCCTCTGATAAGTATTTTGTGATTATGAAATGTTCTTTAAGCTCACTACAATTGTTTCTTAGCTAACACTTCATCCGTCTCTGGCATAAACACATCAGGAATTCTATTCAGATGACAAAAAAAGGGACACAACATTGCAAATGTAGTTAATGCCACCGAATTGTGCACTTAAAAATGGCTAAAGTGGTGAATGTAATGTGATACAGATTTTGTCACAATAAAATTTTTAAGTAAAAGAAACTATCTATAGATTTTTGAAGAAGTTATTCTAGGAAGTCTATGGATGTAAAGAAAAAAAAAAGTTGACAAGTTCTCAGTTTCAAAAGACCTCACAATGTGCTTCCTTGTATTCAGAGAAAATGTTTTGAGATGAATTTCAGAACCCAGACAAACTCAAATGTGCGAAGATTTGAGGAAAGCAAGGATGTTTAGTGGTCTTATCAACAAATATTAATTGAGCATCTGTAAAATTCTTAGCATTGTACCAGTTGATTTGGAGCTGTTTTTGTTGTTTAGTCACTACGTCGTGTCTAACTCTTTTGCAACCCCATGGACTGTAGTGCCCCAGGGTCCTCTGTCCATGAGATTTCTCAGGCAAGACTGCTGAGCAGGCTGCCATTTCCTTCTCCAGGGGATCTTCCTGACCCAGGGATCAAACCTGGGTCCACTGCACTGGCAAAGGATTCCTATCCACAGTACAACCAGGGAAGTCTTATCTTCTTTATTTACCGAACAGGTTTATTTACTTAAATTCTCTTCTTCATTGTATATCTGATAGGGAACATATTGGTCCCATCAGCCTTCCACTGAGCGATTGTCTGGGATCAGCCCAGCCTGTAACAGAGCAAGGAAAAAGATAGGAGTGCCTCTTGCCTAACACTATATAATGTGTGGAATATGAGGGAAATCATTAAAGGCTATCTAAGGAGAGACTGCTGAGAGAAGTAAGTACCTGTCAGTGTCCAAATGCCCATCAAGGAAGGGTCTCAGTGGGTTAATGAACTCTTTGCTAGGAAACCAAGCAGTTAGAGAACAAGATGCAGCAGTAGGGTCAAATGGGTGGGCTGCATTTTTGTATGTTTCTTAATATTCCTGCTCTGTCAGCAGACCCAGTTGACTTGATAAAGAGACCAGAGGGTTGGGACTGATGCGGTTCAAATATCCTCCATATGGAACAACTAATATTTATGCAGCTTTCTATACATTTGCTAAGATGGTTCTCGGGAAGAAGTTTCACATGTGTCATTTCAACTGAACCTTGAATCAAGGAGATATGAATAGTATTCACAATTTACAGATGAAGATAAGACTTGAATAATGGGCTTCCACCGTAGAAACACTCATTTGGGGCTTGACCTTCACTCCCGGAGTCACGTAGAAGTAAGGTCATTTCTCCAACTGGAAGAGCCAGTCTTTGGGTACGTAGTCTGCTGACCACCTCCTGACTGGCTGGTCAGAGAAGCAGCAGTAACAGGAGCTGCATTCAGGATGAGGAAGATGATGGATCCTGGAGGTCTTGGTGAACTTTTTGAGATCTCAGTTTCTCACTTAAGAGGTCCTAGAATAAAAGCAGTGGGAAATAATGGTCAAGTATAAATCCTCATTAAGTTTTTCCCTGATAAATTTCCAAATTATTTTCCAACAAAATACAGAGCAATTTAGGGCATATGACTCAGAAGCAATGAAAAGACGTCAAGTAAATTTTCAATTAAAAAACAAAAAGCCCTCTTTGCAGAGCTATCTACTTAGGTATATGCCTCAGATTTCTTAGGAAATGTGTCTCTAAAAATAAAATCTAGAAATTGTATTGATGCTCAACCTATTGGTGACTTATAGCAGAGATGTTTGGACCTCATGTTCACAGGAAATTTTTAAAATTTTAAAGTTCAATTTATATAAATATTTTTGTTGAAATATTAATAAGAGATATTTCAGTTCAGTTCAGTTCAGTCACTCAGTCATGTCTGACTCTTTGCGACCCCATGAATCGCAACACACCAGGCCTCCCTGTCCATCACCAACTCCTGGAGTTCACTCAAACTCACGTCCATCGAGTCAGTGATGCCATCCAGCCATCTCATCCTCTGTTGTCCCCTTCTCCTTCTGCCCCATATCCCTCCCAGCATCAGAGTCTTTTCCAATGAGTCAACACTTTGCATGAGGTGGCCAAAGTACTGGAGTTTCAGCTTTAGCATCATTCCTTCCAAAGAACACCCAGGACTGATCTCCTTTAGAATGGACTGGTTGGATCTCCCTTGCAGTCCAAGGGACTCTCAAGAGTCTTCTCCAACACCACAGTTCAAAAGCATCAATTCTTCGGCGCTCAGCTTTCTTCACAGTCCAACTCTCACATCCATACATGACTACTGGAAAAACCATAGCCTTGCATAAACATATATTAGAATAACATCTTATGGATGACCTGGAATGGAAACATAAGTTTAAGGGAAAAAATGATGTAAATACTTATAAAGAAAGCATAAATACTTTTTAAATGGATGGTAGGGATATTAAATTGCTATGGTATTTAGATCACATTAATTTATATTAAAAAGGAATACAACATTTTAATTTTTAAGTAAAATATTTCCCTGAGAGAAATTATATCCTCTGTAACTATCTGAACTTACAATAAAAATTTTCAGCTGTAACAATGTGCAAGAGTGACACATGCTTTTGCAAAATTCTCCTGGGCTGCCTAAATGGGAAAAGAATCTGAAAAATAGATACATGTGTGTGTATATATATATATATATATATATATATATATATATAACTGAATCACTTTGTTGTACACCTGAAACTACCACAACATTGTTAAATCAACTCCACTCCAATATAAAATAAAAAGTTAAAAAAATTCTATTAGGCTGCATGTGAATAGGAAAGTTTAAGGACCATTATGCTCCAGGAACACAGCATTTGTCTACTATTTGTATTGAAAAAGCAGTTATTTCTAAAATCTTCTGTAGAAGGCAGAAAATCATATCCTGAGAGTACAGCATCATAGCAATGTATCACTAAAGCAAACATAATCTTCTGAAATAACTATTTGTGTCTCAGCCAACACCTCCTACTATTGGCTGCCTACTTCTTCTACAAGTACATCTTAAAACCTATTTGCCAGCTTATCATGCATATCAGGGAAGAAATAAGAATTTGGGAAGCTGCTGTAACATAATAATATTAAACCACACTGTGATAAGTGATAATTCTCTTATATAATTAAAGGCACATGCATACACATGATCACATAAGCCTTGACCCAATCCAGCATAACACATGTGGCTGACATGTAGGATTACATTAGTTTTCCAGGAGTTGCTCCCAAGGACTAATCAGGAAGTTGGTTACCCTCATGGAACGTCATATACCTAAATAAAATAGGCCAACATTGTACACAGGAACAACAACGCATAAAACAGGAAATGATCATCTCTTTGCATGTTTTAATTTATCTTCAGGGCAAAGTGACAGTAAACCATTAAAGTTAAACTGGAATTAACTTTTAATAAAAATCCAGGGAAAAAAGTAGTTAAAACAAGTTTGCTGGAGCTATTAGAACACAGAGTTCTGCTACAAAATTGTTCAGAAAAAGCTTTACAATCTAAACACACTGCAACTCCCTAGTGTAAAACACTCTTAGCTAAATTATGGGAAAAGCCAATGTTGTATCAGCACCAAACAATCACCCAGCATCAGAATGAAAAGAAGGAAATGTTGTTCTGAATAGCTTGCCAAGGCTAAAGAAAAGTAGAACAGTTGCTGAAGACGGGTTGTACAGACCAAAAGGACGCATTTTAATTTGTGTTGCCACTTAAATTTTGAAATAGGTCATTATCTTCAAATTTTGGGTAAATATACTGCATCAGAGTGAAAGAGAGAGAAAAAGAGAGAGGGAGGAAGAGAGGAAAAAGGGCTTGACAACAAACAGTGAAAAATGCATTTTAATTTTTAGATTTCTCTCAATTGATATATCCTATAACTCATTATAGAAGTATGCAGGCTGTGTTTTCCCCGTTTAACTTTTGCTGAGAGATAAAGATTAGGTTAAGTTTACAAACAGTAGATCTGGGCATCCCTATAGTAAACAAGTGATTAACAATATCTTTTATATAGTCTTTAGAAAACCATTTTAATGTTTGTTTTCAACAACTTGACTGCTTGAGTATCTAGTGAAATATTTTTAAGCAAAATCACTTGACAATTTATCATAACACAGTGGTTCCTAACCTTTTTTGAATACAATAATATTCAAGCTTATCATAAGGGAAAATTTCAAAAGCCACCAAGTTAAAAAGAAGGCTAGACTAAATCTCTATGTATTCATCATGTGGCTTCAACAACGCTCAACTCATGACCAATCTTGTTTCATCTGTAACACACCTACTTGTTCCACCCATATTATTTTTGAAGCAGATCCAAATTATGAGATGATTTACTTTTGTTTCTAGAGTAAAATGTTTGAGGGCCCTCTCCTGTCACATTTCAGTTCTTGCATTTTTTTTAAATATTATTTTATTTTTAAACTTTACAATATTGTATTGGTAGTTCTTGCATTTTTAATAATACTCAATTAAGAAAATCTACAGGTCCATCTGGATTATTGCCCACCCACTTCTTCGGCTTTGCCCTGATTCTGTGCCACCCTCCCCATCACAAGGTTCTGTGGTCCGTGGTGGGGAAGCTCCTGGAATAATGAAAATAACTGGTAACATCACTTAGAAATATGCTTATTCATTAATGCCTTCACATATACTCACAACACAAACACTGCTCGTGCAGCTTTATTTCTCAGGAATATACTTGTCACTACGAGTTTATAAGTAGATTAAGAAAGATAGAATTAACAGGACTTTTTTCTCCTCTTTATCCACCAAAATGAGCATTTCTCTGCTAACAGAACAAAGAGCTAACACAGGCCACTGTTTTCTTAAGCGTTGTTACTCCCTAACAGCTGTTTAGGGGCTTTTATGACCTTGACGTTACCTTTGGAAAAAACTCCCGATCTTTGTGGGCTGCAAATCTTTGCGCAATACAGCTTGAGAGCTGGCTGTGCTTGTTGGCAGTCTCCTGGAAAAGCTAAGAATAAATGAGAGAAGGCTGTGTTCACACACTTGGAAATGACAATAGCGCACTGGAGGCCTTGGTACACCCGCACATTAATTTCCTTTATATAAAAGGCCAATATCCAATGCTATTAGTCAGTACTTCTCTCACATATGAAATCACTTTTGTAGGAAGAAAGAAAAAGAAAGCTTCTTTTTTTCTCTACATAAAAGGGATAATTTCCTTAGTTTCCTCAGTAAGGAGCTCTAAAAAAAATCTTTCCTGATTTCTGCTCAGTGCATACATGTAATACTGATTAATGCTAATAGGGTTCACATATTTAAAAAAGAGTGCACTCAATCTCATGATTATAAATACCATTCAGAAAGTGTGTGACTGGAATTTATTGGTATGAATTTAATTCAGGTCAGTTTTAAACTCCTAAACTTTTACGTTTAAATGAACAGAATTATCTCCATTAAATCATACTTGACACTGATTGTAGTTATATAAAGAGAAAAGTTATAGCAGTGTTACAATTATACTTTATTAGTGAAAAGCAATCATTTCCACTTGAATTTTCTTTCTAGTTTCATGGAATATCCTGTTTGGTAACTATGAATTTCTGACAAAATACATCATCACTTGAAGATTCCAATTTTGGCTTTATTTTTCTAAACATGTCCATTGTGGAGCCGAGCAAATAGTATATATAAGATAATGAAATCTTGCTTACATAGTAGAATGTTTTTCTAAAACATATTTCAAACATGAAATAAGACAATCTAGCTTTCAGCCAGGGAAATTATTATCTGGTGCATATGTATCGTACTAATTAGATTATGCCCAAATCCTGGTAATTTGCATAATTGTATTTAATTTGCCAGAGGGGTCAAATTATAGCTTTGGACCTCTACTAAGAGGTAATGCTGCTTAGTCAGCAAAAGCCTAACACATTCTAAAGAAACTGAAATGCATTTGTAACTTTAGAATAATAAGATGTAGTGTTTTCAGAGGTCCAATTTGAATAGAAATCCCCCAAGAAGTGCAAGTAGTTACATATATATAATCATGAAATATGGTTAAACATTGTTTAGAAGTTCTTGTATTTCATCCCTTTCAGTTTAGTGTCCATTCCTTAAATGTATTTTCTGGTCATTTAACTAGCGTATCATCAAAACATAAAAGGTTCAATGGTTAAGAATCTGCCTGCAATGCAGGAGACGTGTGCAAGAGACACAGATTTGACCGGAAAGATCTCCTGGAGAAGGAAATGCCAATCCACTCCAATATTCTTGCCTGGAAAATCCCATGGACAAAGTAGCCTGGTGGGCTTCAGTCCATGTGGTCACAAAGAGTCAGACATGACTTAGTGACTACATTACAAAAACAGAACCGATTTAAATTTATCAAACTGGAATCTTAGAGGTGGGGGTTCTGGAGGTAGGTGAGGCAGAACCTGAGAATTGTTTTAAAAGTTCCCCAGAGGACCTTTTTTAAAAGCAGTTTCATCAAGATATAATTTACTTACCATAGAATTCACCTACTTAAAGAATACATTTCAGTGGTTTTTAGCGTATTCACAGATAGCTGTGACCATCATCACTGTCAACCTTAGACTACTTTTATCATATCTAAGGAAACTCTTTAGCTGTTCTCCGACTGTCCTGCCATCCACACCATTCCTGACTCTATACATTTTCCTGTTCTGGACTTTCATACAATTTGTGATCTTGTATGACTGGTTTCTTTCACTTAACATTGTGTTCTCAAGGTCCAACCAAATTGTTGCATGTATTAGTACTTCATTCCTTTTTATGGCCAAACAGTATTTCATTGTATGGATATATCACATTTTGTTTATGGACATTTGGGTTCTTAGAAGATTTAATCACTAGCCATATTTGTTAACTAATGATCAAGAGTTGATCTCAAGACAATTTCAAGCTCTCACAAAGCAAGGACGGAAGAGAAGCATGGCTGGAAAGACAAGGCTTAGGATGGAATTGGCTCTGCACTTACTAGTCATATGACCTGGGCACTGTCTTTAATTCTCTCCATTTTATTTTCTTCACTTGTAAAATAGGAAAAATGATTTCTCCTTCTTAGAACTCTCAAGAAGATACATGAGACAATCTGAGTAAAACTCTTAAAATTGCCTGGCACACAGGAATTTTACACACGACAGCTATTATTTGTATTTACCCTGTCGAATGAATATATATCAGTTATTTATATACAGAGTTATATAAATAGTTGCACAGGTATTTCCATCTAGAAAGTAATTATTATAAGTAAAATAAACTTCTCCAAGTTATAAGAAAGTGAAAGAACAGATTGAATGATGCAATTTCTTCACTTTTTAAAATTAAAGTAAAAGTTACACTAAAAATCCACACTGTCATTTGAAAAAAAAAATAGTTGCTTCTATCTAAGAATACAAATCAGATTTTTATTGTTTCATTACATTTTCAAAGCCCACATATTTTGAATACTATGTGAAATTTCTACCCATATAAAGTGCAGGTATTATATATATATGTGTGTGTGAGTACATACAAACACATGTGAAGGTACATATAATTATATCAAATAGTTAACACTGAACTCTTGATATATGCCAGGCAATGTACTTTATATTCATTAATATAAAGTATTACATTATGACTCAACCCTTCCAACAACCTTACATGATCAGCTAAGGAAATCAAAGCATCAGGTAGTCAAGAATCTTGTTCTTGATCATAAAACAAGTGAGCAGCAGAGACCAAGTTGTTAACCAGAACTCTTGTAATAGTTTTTCCTCCATGCGTTTGTACATAAGATAATGGAATAGATCTTGTTCCTCAACCACAGACTGATGTTTATTACAGCTTGAAGCAGGCTTTAATAGGTATTAGGTAAACCCTCTTAATCTATAGATGAAAAGACAGAAAGCAAGGCCTTGAAGTGGCTAGTCCAATATGGTTAGTTCTAGTTTCTTGTTCTCCAGTCTAGTTTCTTTCTACAACCTCATGCTGTCCAAGTACCAAGGTTCCATTTTTGTTTTAAAAGGCAATGTAATAGGAAAATGCCAAGCACGTGTCTGCCTTAAGAGTCCTTACCTTATTCTCCCTCTGGAATACTACCCATACTTAAGGTTCAACTCATATGTAACCTCTTCTGTGACAATTTCTCCCTAGTTATTCTGTCGTTACTCTGGAGGGTCCTTATATTATTTTTACCTAGTACAGGGCTAGCTCAATGCATATTTACTGAATGTAAGCAAATGTGATGGGACACTAAAATGAAATAACTGGGGTCAATATTGAGGTTGCTGCTGCTGCTAAGTCACTTCAGTCGTGTCCGACTCTGTGCGACCCCATAGACAGCAGCCCACCAGGCTCCCCCGTCCCTGGGATTCTCCAGGTAAGAACACTGGAGTGGGTTGCCATTTCCTTCTCCAATGCATGAAAGTGAAAAGTGAAAGTGAAGTTGCTCTGTCGCGTCCAACTATTAGTGACCTCATGGACTGCATCCTACCAGGCTCCTCCGTCCATGGGATTTTCCAGGCAAGAGTACTGGAGTGGGGTGCCATTGCCTTCTCCGAATATTGAGGTTAGAAGTGGATTATAAAAAGCTTGGAATGCTATGTTAAAATTTTTAACTGAAAATTTTGAAAGCTGGAGGTGCGATAATATTTATTTTTCAGCAAAATAGATCATTGTAGTACAGTGATTCTTAACAGAAGGTGCTGGGTATAGTTCAGGTTAGTAGTTAGAAATGTTGAATTTGAGTTCAAATAACAGCTCTATCACTATCCATTTAATAACTATCCATGCTAATAAAGTGTAACAAATATGATTTTAACTAAATGGCCTATCATTTCAAGAGCAGGTTTAGATTTTCTTCTATAAAGGATTTTTTTGGAAACAACATTTGCTGTAACAAAATCTGAACTATAATATTCATTCAGTTCCATACTGAATATCCAGCATCAGATTATAATTGCCTTGTTTAATACAGTTGATATTCCATATGGAATTCTTTCTGCTTTTTATAAATATTCCATCATGGATTAGATCTTTGCTTAAGCTTATTATCTGATCACAGTTTCCATTATAATTTGTCTGTGTCTGGTCCCACAGGACTGCTATGCCCAGCTTTTCTTTGCTTGTTATCAGATGAAGATGAACAGTGCAGAACTGTGAATAAATTGTATAATTGGATAAAGTCATCTTGCCTGCCTCCAGGCTGCTGTGTCCCCTTCTGAAGACCCACATTGCCTTTCTGCTCTCCAACTCTCCTCCTCCATCAAAACAAAAAAGAGTGTGATATCCTCATTTATATTTCAGGTATTTGTGTGTAAGCTCCTTATCTCTAATTGTGGAATGAAAGGATTTATCAACAGTTTAAAATTTTGTTTTTCTTTCAGAGTTAGTGGAAGGGAAATTCTAGATTAAATGCTAACCCTGAAGGCAAAACAATTTTCGTCATATTAAGGTGCTGTATGTGTTAGGGGAGGGTGAAGCTGTGGTGAGAGAGGTTTGTCTAGAAAAATATGATCAGAAAGAAAATCTGCTGCTGCTGCTGCTAAGTTGCTTCAGTCATGTCCGACTCTGTGCAACCCCATAGACGGCAGCCCACCAAGCTCCCCCGTACCTGGGATTCTCCAGGCAAGAACACTGGAGTGGGTTGCCATTTCCCTCTCCAATGCATGAAAGTGAAAAAATAAAATGAAGTCGCTCAGTCGTGTCTGACTCCTAGTGACCCCATGGACTGCAGCCCACCAGGCTCCTCTGTCCATGGGATCTTCCAGGCAAGAGTACTGGAGTGGGGTACCATCGCCTTCTCCGTCTTTTAAGCCTATGGTGAGGTAATTCATCAGAGCACAAAAAATGGAAGAAGCAGCCAGTGACTCTGAGCATGTGGCTGGTTACCTGGCTACAAGGTGATAGATAACCAAAGTGGAGGGTCAGGATTCTTAGTTATGCAATAAGTTGGCTCCAGACAGCAGAACCATGTGAGGCACAGAGTAGATATACTATAGAAGCTTTTGAGAAATAACTGAAGGTCTAGAACACAGGACAGGCAAGATCAATGGAATCCAAGGGGATATATAAGCTGTGTTTTGTGTTTTTTCTATTTTATAAAGATTGTAAGCTCATTTTTCCCTGGTAGCTCAGCTGGTAAAGAATCTACCCGTAATGCAGGAGACTGCAGTACAATTCCTGGGTCAAGAAGATCCCCTGGAGAAAGGATAGGCTACTCAGTCCAGTATTCGTGGACTTCCCTGGTGGCGTAGACAGTAAAGAATCTGCCTGCAAGGCAGAAGACATGGGTTCAATCCCTGGGTTGGGAAGATCCCCCGGAGGTGGGCATGGCAACCCACTCCAGTATTCTTGCCTGGATAATCCCCATGGACAGAGAAGCCTGGCAGGCTACAATCCATGGGGTCCCAAAGAGTCAGACATGACTGAGTGACTAAGCACAGCACAAGTTCATTTAGGGAAGGACTATGTATTTTCACCTTTGGGTCCTTTATAACTATAACTATATCTTAGACGAGTTTGACCTCCAGGTGTACTATGATTTCAAAGTCAGCTTGTAGAAGAAGGGCAAGAAGCAGGATTGAGCAAGGTGGGAAAACCATTCAGCACTTCAAATTGGCGTTTATGAAGGAGCATGTTGAACTGGAGCTCAGTCAAAGACAAAGTTAATGGGGCCTAATTTGCCTGGAATATGATAGCAATGGGAATATTAAAAATCAAGTCGCTTCACTGGCAGGGAGTGATATGTAGCATCCCATCCAGAGGCTGATGACATAGGAGACAAGATCCAATTCCCAGGAATAGATAACAGGCTGTCAGAGATCCAGCCAACTGGACTGGTTTCAAAACAGGTTTCAGTTCCAGGCAGGGAACTGGAATAAAAATATGGGAGACCAAAGCAAAAAGAACTCTTAACTGGGCTGTATAAACACAGCAGGAATTTTACAGATAGACAAAATTACATTTGTATTAATAATAATGGTTTGTAGTCAATACATATCACATATTCTTGCAGGAGAAGATGAATGCATGTCCTTCTACTCTGCCATCTTGGAACAGAACTTACTGTCTCATAACTACTTCTCTAAATTATATTACTTAATTTTCTCAACAACTCTCCTAGATAGATACTTTTATTATTTCTGTTTCATAGATAAGGAAATCAAGAATCAGGAACATTAAATAACTAGCCCTTGGTCACACAGCTAATGAACAGGGGATTGGATCTAACTAACACAGTCTGTTCAAGAGCATATACATTCAACCACCATTGAAAGTATTAAATGAAAGAAGGCTTACAAAACTCTTAGCAGGGTTCCAGTTACATAGTAAGGAGTCAATGAAGATTATCAATTATCATTGCTCTTGTTAATAGTATAGTAATAAAGGTGGCTCAGAAGTAAAGAATCCGCCTGTCAAAGCAGGAGGTGCAAGAGATGTGGGTTCTATCCCTGGGTCGGGAAGATCCCCTAGACTAGGGAATGGCAACTTGTTCCAGTATTCTTGACTGGAAAATTCCACAGACAGAGGAGCCTAGCAGGCTACAGTCCATGGAGCTGCAAAGAGCTGGACATGACTGAGCAACTGAGCACACAAACAGAACACAGTAATAGAAGCAGTAGCAGTAGCGGTCCCTGCAGCAGCAGTAACACGTACATGGAATTTGGAGTCAGCTGTTAAGGCCTATGGGCTTCTCACATGGCTCAGTGGGTCAAGAATCCACCTGCAGTGCAGGAGACGCAGGAGAAATGGGTTTGATTCCTGGGTTGGGAAGATCCCCTGGAGAAGGAAATGGCAACCCACTCCAGTATTCTTGCCTTGAGAATCCCATGGACAGTGGAGCCTGGCAGGCTACAGACCATAGGGTTACAAAGAGTCAGACATGACTGGAGTGAATGAGTGCACATGCATTAAGACCTATTGACTGTTTTGTTCCACAGGAGAGGACTGATGAGATGGGCACTGTTCTAGGGCACAGGGGCTGAGAATCACGTGTGAAGGATAAGAAGATACAGGGACATACAATGCAGAACCTTGCACTTTTAACAAAAGTAATTGAGAAGTAACACAGAATAGGAGTTCAAAGCATGGACTTGTTCTGTTGTTAATTAGTAGTGAGACCTTAGGGGAGTTACTCAACAGATGTGAGTTTCAAACAACTCACAACTGTGCCCAGCAGAGTGCCCAGCATATAGTAATCATTCAGTAAATGCTTGTAGAATTAACTCACTGCTAAATTTCCATTCCTTTCCACTAAAAGAACAAACAAACCAAAAACCATCCCCGTATATATCTGCTGTTAAACTTCTAAAATAATAAGGCAAAACCATCCCACTGAGTGTAGCTTTTATATCAGATATAATTTGTCACCACATCCGCTTAGTATTTCAGGAGCCTCCCTAATCTATGCTCAAAAACTGTAGCACAACCAATGAAAACTGGGTGATGTGCTATTCATTCCTGTCATCCTGATGCTATGTTGCTATAGCAGGTATTCCTGTTATTCACTTATCTGAAGCTATTTTGACTTGACAAGGAGAAAACCTTTTGAAGAATATCTTATTCCTCCCCTCCCCCTCAAAGCAGGTCAGTTTTAAAGCACTTCTCATTTTAACTATGATGTAATTAAATATGAAAATATTTATTAAAAGGAACAGGTCATCTCTTTTCTTGGGTACTCTTTCACTGTGAATTTGAATTTCATTTCCTGGGACTCAAAAGAAAATAATGCTGTAATTCATGGGGGATTGAGACTGAAGGAGAGAGGAAGGGGGCAGGGTTGGGGGAAGGGGAGAACATTACTGCCACCTCTGGTTCATTTCTCTAGAAACAGAAAGTGTGGAGGAAACTTGACACTTGCTTGCCAAATGTTCACAGAGAGAGTCTGACTTTTGTTTTTACTTCCATGACCTTTAATGGCTCTCAGTGCAGCCAGACCAACTTTGCATATATATTGACACTATGGAAACCACATAGATAAGCAGTTTGGGGTTTGCATGCTGTATTTACTTTGGCACTTAACAATGATACACATATTTTCACGTTAGAGCTCCCAAGGTCTTTGTTCTAATTTTGAGTTGCTTTTCTTTTATTCAGCTTTTAGATTGCTTCATAATGACTGCAAAAATGCATGTATTTTTAAACTTTTTCTTTTTTTGCTAAGTATAGTTCTGTTTTGTCTTGGAGTGCATTGTTTGCTTTAAGAGAAGTAGGAAGGGTCTTGTTCAAGCTGGGAAACACACACTCTGGAGGAATACAAGTAGAGGAGTGAAGAAGGCATCTTTGCAGTCACCGAGAGGACAGAGCCAGGAGCAGGATGTCCACAGCTGTGCATGCACGCGCTAAGTCGCTTCAGTCCTCTCGGACTCTTTGCGACCCGATGGATGGTAGCCCACCAGGCTCATCTGTCCTTGGGATTCTCCAGGCAAGAATACTGGAGTGGGTTGCCGTGCCCGCCTCCAGGGGATCTTCTCGACCCGGGGATCAAACCTGTGTCTCTTGCATCTTCTGTACTGGCAGGTGTGTTCTTTCTCATTAGTGCCACCCAGTTTTCTATTTCTTTGCACCCAGGAATTTTAGAGCGCACTCTGACATCTCTAATTGTCTCTCAGAACCATCCCCTTATACCCTTCTGGCAGGAGACCACTCTCTTCAGTTAGTTCTCACACCCTGTATTGTTAAGGAAAAAGTCTATACTTCTGGAAGGCTAAAGAAAGATGTATCAAGAAGGATGGTTTTTAAAAATCTGATAAATATATTCTAATTTTACATGGCTTCTATGGGACTGAATGTTTGTGTTCCCTCACACTGATAAAATTCATGTATGTTGAAATCTAAATTCGCACTGTGGTAGTATTTGGAGATGGGGCTTTGGGAAGGTAATCAGGTCGTGAGGCTGGAGCCCTTATGAATGGGATTAGTGTCTTTTATAAAAAGAAAGACAGATGATGTTTCAGCCATGTGGCCATACAGCAAGAAGGCCACCATCTACAGGCCTGAAAATAGGACTTCAACAGACACTGAATTTGCTGCCACCTTAATCTTAAACATCCTAGTTTCCAGAACTGTGAGAAATAAATATCTTTTGTCTAAACCAATCATCCTGTGATATTTTTGTTATAGCAGCCTGAGCTGATACAACAGTACTAAAATACGTACAACAATATTTAACCATGTACAACAATATTTAACCATTTAACTGTTTTTAAGTGTATGGTTCAGCAGTATTAAGTACATTCATATATTATGCAACCATTACCATTATACATCTTCAGAGCTTTTTCATTATCTTAAATGGAAACTCTATACCCATTAAAAAATAGGTTCCCAGCCCACAGGCACCATTCTAGTCTCTGTCTGAATTGGACTATTCCAGATACCTCATATAAGTAGAAACATATAATTTGTCCTTTTGTGTCTGGCTTATCTCACTTATCATAATGTCTTCAACACTGTTCTGTATGCCAGAATTTCACTCCCCTTTAAGTCTGAGTAATATTCCATTGAGACCATCTGTTCATCTGTCAATAGACATTAGGTTGTTTCCACTTTTTGGCTATTGTGAGTAATACTCCATCAACATGGGTGTACAAATATTTGTTCTAGTCTCTGCTTTCAATTCTTTTGTATATGCACTTAGAAGTGGAATTGCTGGGTCATAGGGTAAGTCTCTGTTTAATTTTTTGAGGAACTGCCATAAAGTTTCCATAGTTGTATTTCATGTGTCTAATACTGTACAATGGTTCCAGTTTCTCTTCATCTTTGCCAACACTTGGTATTTTTTTTTTTTTTTTTTTGGTGATAGCTACTATCTAAAATAACAAGTGTTATTGTGTGAAGGGTGTGATCATATTGTTATCTTTTAATTTTTCATAAACTACAGTTTTGGCTTAAATTTCTAGATGTTTTTTAAAAAAAGATTTGGAACTCACTATGACAGTTTAATAACAAGAAATAATAGTTTTATTTGACTGTCAATATGGTGTCATCTTACTTTAGTGAGTATCTAAAGAACTCTTAGTTAAATAAGGTGAATAAGAAAACTAAGCTTATAGACACACTTTAGTAAAATGCACAGGACATCATGCCTAATTGGATTAGGTATTCAGAAACAGCAAGAACAGAGTCTTCTCCATGTTTCTGATACGGACAATTGATAGATGGCAGTGCTATTTACCAAGATATGGACAATAGGGTATTATAATAAAATATTATTATATTATATTATTTTATTATAAAAATTTAAAAAATTGCCAACAAAGGTTCATCTAGTCAAGGCTATGGTTTTTCCTGTGGTTATGTACGGATGTGAGAGTTGGACTGTGAAGAAGGCTGAGTGCCGAAGAATTGATGCTTTTGAACTGTGGTGTTGGAAAAGACTCTTGAGAGTCCCTTGGACTGCAAGGAGATCCAACCAGTCCATTCTGAAGGAGATCAGCCCTGGGATTTCTTTGGAAGGAATGATGCTAAAGCTGAAACTCCAGTAGTTTGGCCACCTCATGCGAAGAGTTGACTCATTGGAAAAGCCTCTGATGCTGGGAGGGATTGGGGGCAGGAGGAGAAGTGGGAAGACAGAGGATGAGATGGCTGGATGGCATCACTGACTCGATGGACGTGAGTCTGAGTGAACTCCGGGAGTTGGTGATGGACAGGAAGGCCTGGCGTGCTGCAGTTCATGGGGTTGCAAAGAGTCAGACACGACTGAGTGACTGATCTGATCTGATCTGATCTGATAATAAAATATGCTGCACATCCAAGTAGACATGTTCAGTGGAAATGCTGGGTTATATGCAACTGAGTTCAGCAAACAGGAAAAAGTTGAAGAAAAGAGAATTTTGGAGTTTTCAGCTTATGGTGATGGCATCAGCCTGAAGACAATCAACAGAGAAGGGACCACAAAGAACTGATCAGCGGATACACCAGTAGTTGAGCGTAGGCAGAGGAAGAGTAAGAAGGAATGATTATAGTTACAAGAATGATTATGCAAAGAAAGATTTTGGCCCAAACTGAAGACAAAGCTGAAGACAGATAAGATTAAAAAAAATAATGAAAGCTGCCCTCTGGATTCAGTACTTAAGCAACCCCAGGTAATGTTTATAGAGCAGTTTCATAGAGATACATTGGGGAAAGGAGTGAACAAAGCAAATAGAGCACAGGCTTTCATGAAGCTTGGGGTGAGGAGAAGGAGAAATGCAAGGCGGCAGCTTGAGAAACACACTTTGTTTTTTTATGCTGAGATAGAGTTGAGTCTGGTTATAAGTTAAAGGTAAAGAGCTAAAAGAGAGGAAAAGGTTAGAGGTACAGGACAGAAAAGAGGCAGCAGATGGATCCAGGTCCCAGAGGAGATGGGAGAGAATGAGATCCAGAGCACAAGTGGCTGGATTAGAATCAAGGTTTGTAACAGAGAAAAGAGGCAAGGTTATAGCCCATGCAGTTGTGTTTGTAGAAGGTAGGGAGGGGGAGAGCAGGAACTAAGAGCATTCATGCTTGATATAGTCTTTGTGAAATAGGAAGTAAAGTCATCTACTGAGAAAACGTGCTATTTTAGAAAATCAATATGGTATACACTGAAAAAAATGAGTTAAAAGTATAAACAGGAAGCTAACAAAATAGTTTAGATATGAATTTATATGGGACTTAAGTAGGGTGACGGCAATATGATTGGAAAAGACAGGTGGACATCATGGCTTTTTTTCTCATATTCTTAAAATGAGAAGCATTGCTTCTTGTCTGATTAAAATTCCAATAGACAATGTCCATACCATGAGAATTGCCACATGACACCAATATTTTAAAACATCTAAAATAAAAGCAGTAAGATCCTTGACATCAACCTTGGTGATAAATTTTTTAAAAATCTGACTCAAAAGCAAGGCAACAAAAGCAAAACTAAGTAAGTGGGATTATATCAAACTAAGAAGCTTCTGCACAGCAAAGAAAACTATCAACAAAATGAAAAGGCTACTGAATGGGAGAAAATATATGCAAAGCATATATCTGATAAGGAGTTAGTAGTCAAAAGATATAAAGCATACAATTCAATAGCAAAGAAACAACCCATTTTAAAAAATGGACAATCTGAATAGACATTGTTCCAAAGCAGACACAGATAGTCAACAGGTACCTGAAAAAAATGCTCAGTACCAGTAATCAGCAGGAAAATGCAAATCAAAACCACAGTGAGATATCACCTTACACTTGTTAGACTGGCTCTTATTAAAAAAGATAAGAAGTCAAAAGTGTTGGAGAGGATGTAGAGAGAAAGAAACCCTTATACACTGTTGGTAGGAAAGTAAATTGGTGCAGCTACTACAGAAAACGGTATGAACGGTATGAAGGTTCCTCAAAAAATTTAAAACATAACCACCGTATGATCCAGAAATTTCAGTTCTGGGTCTTTATCTGAAGAAAACAAAGTGAAAATATTAAGTCAAAAATAATGCCATGTTCACTACAGCATTATTTATAATAGACAAGATAAGACAATAATAACAGCTGATCTTTCAATAATAACAGCTGATCTTTCAATAGAAACTCTTCAAGCTAGGAGGGAATGGCAAGACATACTTAAAATGATGAAAGAAAATAACCTACAGCCCAGATTATTGTACCCAGCAAGGATCTCATTCAAGTATGAAGGAGAAATCAAAAGCTTTTCAGACAAGCAAAAGCTGAGAGAATTCTGCACCACCAAACCAGCTCTCCAACAAATACTAAAGGATATTCTCTAGACAGGAAACACAAAAATGGTGTATAAACTCGAACCTAAAACAATAAAGTAAATGGCAACGGGATCATACTTATTAGTAATTACCTTAAACGTAAATGGGTTGAATGCCCCAACCAAAAGACAAAGACTGGCTGAATGGATACAAAAACAAGACCCCTACATATGTTGTCTACAAGAGACCCACCTCAAAACAGGGGACACATACAGACTGAAAGTGAAGGGCTGGAAAAAGATTTTCCATGTAAATTGGGACCAAAAGAAAGCAGGAGTCACAATACTCGTATCAGATAAATTAGACTTTAAAACAAAGGCTGTGAAAAGAGACAAAGAAGGTCACTACATAATGATCAAAGGATCAATCCAAGAAGAAGATATAACAATTATAAATATATATCCACCCAACATGGGAGCACCGCAGTATGTAAGACAAATCCTAACAAGTATGAAAGGAGAAATTAACAATAACACAATAATAGTGGGAGACTTTAATACCCCACTCACACTTATGGATAGATCAACTAAACAGAAAATTAACAAGGAAAAAAAAAAAAAACCATGTATCTATAAAGCTCACTAAAGCAAAGCACAGTAAAATGAGCTATGGCAATAAAAGGCGTTAAATTTATCAAATAAAAAAAAAAATAAAGTGCTGAAAAATTAAAAAAAAAAAACAAAACAAAATCTGTAGCTTCATTAGTGGGCTATGCACACAGCCACTCAGGGACCTAGCCCTGTCCTCCAGCAGGCTGGCAGCAGCCCCGAGCCTCCCTCAACCACAGTCAGCTTATTCTGCTTTCCACCAGATCCTAAGCAATTACACAAACCATGGCCTTATAGCCAACCAGGCCAGGGAACCAGCCTCGCCTACCAGCACACCCATGGTAATTGGCCCTGCCACAGCAGAATGATGTAGACTGCCCACGTAAGGGGCACCCCTAGAGCACACACTCTGATGAACAGAGGGAGCATGGTAAGGACCCCGAAGGATGTCTCCTACACAAGGCCACTTCTCCAAGATTGGGAAACATAACCAATCCACCTAACACAAGGAATAAACACAGAGAATTGGGCAACACAAGGAGACAGAGGAGTGTGTTCCAAATGAAGAAATAAGACATAATGTTAGAAAAAAACTAAGTGAAATGGAGATAAGTATCTAAGAAAAGAGTTATACATGATAATTTCAAAGATGTTCACCAAACTGGGAAGAAAAATGAACATAGTCAGTTTCAATAAAGAGAAAATAGAAGAAACACAGGAGTCAAACAGTGAAAAATACAGCTGAAATGAAAAATATATAAATTCTCCAGTACACAGAGGACTTAAAATAAATGTTAGCTCTCTTCTGTTTATTTTAAAAGTTTAAACTTAATTTATTGGCTGAGGCATACTAAGGCAAATTTTCACCCATTGTTTCAAGAATCACATAAAACTATTCTTTTATAAAAAAAAAAAAGAATAGCATACTATATAATAATTTTGCTTTTCATATCTTAAATCAACTGTTCTCCACAATGATTCATTATGGTAGCATGATCTTTTTGACCTTGTTAAATAGATTATTTTTTTAAATGTTAAAGCCTCTGTGATTGTATAATATAGCAAAGGGAAGGGCTTGGAAAAAAAAAAAAGAAAACCATAAGCTTATTTTCTACATCTATAACTCTTTGTTTTGTACATCAGTTCATTTGTACCATTTGTTTTAGATTCTGCATTTGTAAAAAAAAAAGATAAGATAATAATCTAAGTTTCCATCAATGGATAAATGGATAAAGAAAATGTGGGATAAAATGTATACACACACAGAGACAATAGAACATAATTCAGCTATTAAAGGAAGGAAATTCTGCCATTTGTGACAACATAAATGGACCTTGAGCATATTATGCTAAGTGAAATAAGTTATCAAAGAGAAATTCTATTTGATATCACTTACATGTAGACCAAGCCAAACCAACCAAACAAAAAAACCAAGCTCACAGATGCAGACAGCAGATGATTAGTGGTTGCCAGAGGCAGTGGGTAGCAATGGGAAAAATGGGTGAAGAGGGTCAAAAGTTATAAATTTCCAATTACATAATAAATAAGTCATGGGGATATAGTGCTACATGGTGACTATATTGTTGCATGATGACTGTATTGCATATTTGAAAGTTGCTAAGACAGTAGATCATAAAAGTCCTCATCACAAGATTTTAAAAAAATTGTAACAATGTATGGTAATGGGTATTAACTATACTTATTGTTGTGGTCATTTCATAATACATGCATTATATGCACAATATATGCATTCAATATATATCATCATACTGTTCCCCTGAAACTAATACAATGTTATCTGTTAATTATAACTCAATAAAAACAAAGGTTTAAAAAAGAACAAATGCAACTAGCCAATAAACTTAAGAAAAAATGTTCAGTATAATTTTACATATATATAAATATGCACATATGTATATAGAACATCTAGAGCTAGAACAAAACATCTTTGGAGCAACAAGATTCTCTAAAGACAAGTTTTTTTAAATTGCAGAGATGAATATCAATATTAATTTGCCCTTCCCATTTCAATCTTTGAGCGATCCATTGTAACACCTTCTCTGTCACACATACACATTCTTTTTTTTTTTTTTGATTCCAGTAACACTTTATTTATGGACACTGAAATTTGAATTTGATATCATTTTCAGGTGTCACAAAATATTCTTACTCTTTAATTTTCGACTATTTAAAACGTAAAACCATTCTTAGCTCACAGGCAGTACAAAAGCAGGCAGTGGGCTGGATGTGACCTGCAGGCCAACACCTGCTCTAGGGTCTCCTCCGAGTCCTCAGAGTTGATCTCTGCATCCTCTGTACCCAGGTGGTGATGAAGGATCTTGTAGGAGATTTTAGGGGCCAGTTGTGCTCCCACACCACCCTTCCCCCATTTCCTTGACCAGAATTAGTTACAGGCCCTACTGGGATATAAGAGGTCTAGAAAGTACAGCCTCCCATATGCCCAAGAAGAAAATGAAATGGTGTGGGGAAGAAATGGCAACATATTTGCCATCAAATAATTTTTCTATATTTTCCATTCTTCTTGCCTTTCTTTAAAATATTTCTCACTTTCCTTTTCCCTTCCCCAGCCAGATGGTTCATCATTTCATACTGTTTCAGTATGACCTTTCTTTAAATATTTCTTCAAATATTTCTTCTTTATCTTGAAGCTTTTCTTGACTCATCTAACCAAAAATAATATCTTTCCTTTGAAGCACCAAAGAACTTCTCTCATCATTTACCTTACCTAACATGGTGAATACTTGTGAACTTTTCTTCTTCCCATCGCTAGATTATAAGATCCTTGAGGATTGTGTTAGTGTTAGTCGCTCAGTTGTGTCCAACTCTTTGTGACCCCATGGACTGCAGGCCACCAGGCTCCTCTGTCCATGGAATTCTCTAGGCAAGAATACTGGAATGGGTGACCATATCCTTCTCCAAGGGATCTTCCCAACCCAGGGATTGAACCCTGGTCTCCTGCATTGCAGGCAGATTCTTTAACATCTGAACCATCACGGAAGCCCTGAGGGTTGGTACTACACCCATTTTGAATTACAGTTTTCTTGAAATGAAACTCATATGTGATGAAATTGACCCATTTAAAGAGTACAATTCAACATAAAATGGTGCAGCTGCTGTGAAAAACAGTATGGCAGTTCCTTCAAAAATTAAAAATAAAATTATCATACAATCCAACAATTCCACTTCTGGGCATATCCAAAAGAACTGAAAGCAAGAACCCAAACAGATATTTGTCCACTCATGTACATAGCAGAATTATTCCCAATAGTGGCATAATGGCAACCCAAATGTCCATTGACAGATGAATGGACAAACAAAATGTGCTACATATATATATATATATATATATATATATATATATATATATATATATATATTCAAAGGGATAATATTCAGCCTTAAAAGGTGGGGAATTCTGACACATACTGCATGAATAAACCTGAGGCTCCTCTGCTAAGTGAAATGAGCTAGTCACAAAAGGACAAATACTATTTGATTCCACTTATATGAGGTATCTAGACTACTCACAATTATAGAGTATAGAATGATGATTGCCAGGGAGAGAAATGGGGAGTTCTGGT
This sequence comes from Bos javanicus, assembly GCF_032452875.1. Lineage (NCBI taxonomy): Eukaryota > Metazoa > Chordata > Mammalia > Artiodactyla > Bovidae > Bos > Bos javanicus. Next base: position 42,500,970 of record NC_083870.1, read on the forward strand.
TTAATGAGCACAGTTTCAGTTACAGAATGGGAAGAGTTCTAGAGATAGATGGTGCGAGATGGTGCTGGTTACACAGCTTTGTGAATGTGTTTAATGCCACTGAACTGTACACATAAAAATGGTTATGATGTTAAGTTTTATGGTATATGTATCTTATCACAAAATGTTTTTAAAATACATAGTAACAATGTCACCAAAAAAGGAGCACACTTAAGTTGTTTGTAGATATTTGTAAAGTTGTCCAACCATTGCCACAATTTTATTTTACTTTTTTAGACTTAAAAAAAATTTTTTTTTTAGTTTTTTGGCTGTGCCCCATGGCCTGTGGGATCTTAGTTCCCCAACCAGGGATTGAACCCATGCCCCCTGCATCGGAAGTGTGCAGTCTTAACCACTGGATTGCCACGGAAGTATGCCACAAACAATTTTAGAACCTTTTCATCACCCTAAAAAGAAAACCTGTACCCATTAGCAGTCATTCCTCATTGCCCTTCCTCCCAGCTCCTGGCAACTACTAATCAATTTTCTGTCTCTATTGATTTCCCTATTGTGAACATTTCATACAAATGGAATCATATAACATGTAACTTTTTGTGTCCAACTTTAACTTAGCATAATGTTTTTTAAGGCCCATCCACACTATCGGATGTATCATTTACTTTTTCCGAAGGAGAGATATATTGTCCATGCATGCTCAGTCGTATCCAATTTTTTTGGACCCTATGGACTGTAGCCCTCCAGGCTCCTCTGTCCATGGGATTCTCCAGGCAAGAATACTGCAGTGGGTTGTCATGCCCTTCTCCATGGGCGTCTTCCTGACCTAGGGGTCCAACCTGTGTCTCCTGCCTTTGCAGGTGGATTCTTTACCACTGAAACCACCTGAGTAGCCCCAGAAAGAGATGCTGCTGCTGCTAAGTCGCTTCAGTCATGTCCGACTCTGTGCGACCCCATAGACAGCAGCCCACCAGGCTCCTCTGTCCCTGGGATTCTCCAGGCAAGAACACTGGAGTGGGTTGCCGTTTCCTTCTCCACATACACATTCTTATATGTGTACATATATGTATCAGATCAGATCAGTCGCTCAGTCGCGTCCAACTCTTTGCGACCCCATGAATCGCAGCACGCCAGGCCTCCCTGTCCATCACCAACTCCCGGAGTTCACTCAGATTCACGGCCATTGAGTCAGTGATGCCATCCAGCCATCTCATCCTCTGTCGTCCCCTTCTCCTCCTGCCCCCAATCCCTCCCAGCATCAGAGTCTTTTCCAATGAGTCAACTCTTCGCATGAGGTGGCCAAACTACTGGAGTTTCAGCTTTAGCATCATTCCTTCCAAAGAAATCCCAGGGCTGAACTTCAGAATGGACTGGTTGATTCTCCTTCCAGTCCAAGGGACTCTCAAGAGTCTCCTCCAACACCACAGTTCAAAAGCATCAATTCTTCGGTGCTCAGCCTTCTTCACAGTCCAACTCTCACATCCATACATGACCACAGGAAAACCATAGCCTTGACTAGACGAACTTTGTTGGCAAAGTAATGTCTCTGCTTTTGAATATGCTATCTAGGTTGGTCATAACTTTCCTTCCAAGGAGTAAACGTCTTTTAATTTCATGGCTGCAATCACCATCTGTAGTGATTTTGGAGCCCAGAAAAATAAAGTCTGACACTGTTTCCACTGTTTCCCCATCTATTTCCCATGAAGTGGTGGGACCGGATGCCATGATCTTCATTTTCTGAATGTTGAGCTTTATGCCAACTTTTTCACTCTCCACTTTCACTTTCATCAAGAGGCTTTTGAGTTCCTCTTCACTTTCTGCCATAAGGGTGGTGTCATCTGCATATCTGAGGTTATTGATATTTCTCCCGGCAATCTTGATTCCAGCTTGTGTTTCTTCCAGTCCAGCGTTTCTCATGGTGTACTCTGCATATAAGTTAAATAAACAGGGTGACAATATACAGCCTTGACGTACTCCTTTTCCTATTTGGAACCAGGCTGTTGTTCCATGTCCAGTTCTAACTGTTGCTTCCTGACCTGCATACAAATTTCTCAAGAGGCAGATCAGGTGGTCTGGTATTCCCATCTCTTTCAGAATTTCCCACAGTTTATTGTGATCCACACAGTCAAAGGCTTTGACATAGTCAATAAAGCAGAAATAGATGTTTGTATAGAGTAGAACAATTGATTTAAGAGAAACTAGGGTAAATCACTTCAGATGGTGATTGCAGCCAAGAAATTAAAGGATGCTTATTCCTTGGAAGGAAAGTTATGACCAACCTAGACAGCATATTCAAAAGCAGAGACACTACTTTGCCAACAAAGGTCCGTCTAGTCAAGGATATGGTTTTTCCAGTAATCATGTATGGATATGAGAGTTGGACTGTGAAGAAAGCTGAGAGCCGAAGAATTGATGCTTTTGAACTGTGGTGTTGGAGAAGACTCTTGAGAGTCCCTTGGACTGCAAAGAGGTCCAACCAGTCCATCCTAAAGGAGATCAGTCCTGGGTGTTCATTGGAAGGACTGATGTTGAAGCTGAAACTCCAATATTTTGGCCACCTCATGTGAAGAGTTGACTCATTGGAAAAGACCCTGATGCTGGGAAAGATGGAAGCAGGAGGAGAAGGGGGACGACAGAGGATGAGATGGCAAGATGGCATCACTGACTCGATGGACATGGCTTTGGGTGGGCTCCGGGAGTTGGTGATGGACAGGGAGGCCTAGCATGCTGCGATTCATGGGGTCACAAAGAGTCAGACACGACTGAGCGACTGAACTGAACTGAGGGTAAAGACAAAAAGGAGCCTGACCAAAACCCCTATGTAAACCAGAAATAAAGATTGCAATAATGGATGATTTGCTTTTTAAAAAATTGTGGTAAAATAGAGGAACTAATAGAGGAACTACAGTCCATGGGGTCGAAAAGAGTTAGACATGACTTAGTGACTAAACAACGATGATACATAATGTAAAGTTTATCATTTTAAGATACACAGTTTAGTGGCAGTAAGTACATTCACATTAATTGTGCAACCATCACCATTACCTATCTCAGAACTTTTTCATCATCTTGTATATATAAATATGTATATATATATATATGTGTGTGTGTGTGTGTGTGTGTATAGGCTATTGTGAACAATGCTGCTAAGAACTAAGTGTACAAATATTTGTTCTAATGCTTACTTTCAATTCTTTGGGATATATCTCTAAAATTGGAATTAATGAATCATGATAATTCTATGTTTAATTTTTTGAGGAACCACTATATATTTGTACCATATTATATTCCCACCGTCAATGCATAGGGTTTCAATTTCTCTACATTTTTGCCAACACCCATTATTTTCTACTCGTTTGTTTCAGTAATAACTATCCTAATGGGTGTGAAGTGGTATCCTATATATATTTTAATTTATTTCACTAATGACTAGTGATGTTGAGCATATTTTCATGTGCTTATTGGCCATTTATGCATTATCTTTGTTATTGTTGTTTGGTTGCTATCTTTGGGAAAGTGTCTGTTCAAATCCTTTTCCCATTTTAAAATTGGCTTGTTTGTTGTTCTTGTTGTTGGTTGTAGGAGTCATAGAAGTTCTTTATGTATTCTGTATATTAATCCCTTAATCAGACACATGATTTGCAAATACTTTCTCTCAGTCTGTGGGTTACTTTTTCAATCTTTGTGTATGTGTGTGTGTGTATATGACTATGCCAACTCTTTTGCAACCCCACAGACTGTAGCCCGCAAGGAGCTCTCTGTCCATGGATTTTTCCAGGCAAGAATATACTGGAGTGGGTTGCCAGTTCCTCCTCCAGGGGATCTTCCAGACCCAAGGATCAAATCTGTGTCTCTTATGTATTGACACGCAGGTTCTTTACCACTAGCACCACCTGAAAAGTGTTGCTAATTTTTTATATTTTGATTTTTTGGCCATGAGGCATGTGAGATCTTAGCTCTCCAACCAGGGATCAAACCACACTCCCTGCACTGGAAGATGAAGTCATAACCACTGGACTTCCAGGGAGGTCCCCAGGATAGTTTGCTTTATGCTTTACAGGCATACCACACAGGACATGAACCATGCTCCTTCTCACCACAGCACCAAAAACTGGGTTTCCAGCTTCTCTAGAAAAAAGTAAGAGATCTAGTACACCTGGACTCATGTTCTCATGTGTCCAGAGTCAGAACACTTGTTTTAACTTACTGCTTCCAAACCTTTTAAGTAGAGGCTCAATTAAAAAACGGTAACATTTGAATAGTACACTGGAGTCAGCAGAAGAAGCTGCTTGAATGAGGCAATGAACTCAGGTTCATTAGTACCCCAAAGGCTGTTGTGATCAATATCTGGTCACATTGGTAACCCATTCTGGTGAGCTATGAACTGCTGAGATGTTTCTAAGCAAAAGAGTGAAAGTATCAGTGCTGTATTTAGAAAGATAACTATAGCAGCAGTGTAGAGAGCAGGCAGGAGGCAATCAGATGAGTTAGAAGTTTTCCTAGATGAGTATAGGGAAATGGCTATAAAGGCTGGTCATGTGGCACTGCTAAGGACAGAGAAGAGGGTATTCCAGAGACTTTTAAAGATAGAACCGAAAGGCCTAGTGCCAGGATAGCTTCAGACTTCCCTTACAGCAGGAACTTAATGACAGAGGTAAAGTCTTATTGGTAAAAAAAATACCTGAAGCTCATGTTGTCTTAAAATCTCAAATGTAAACATGATAAAAAATCTGCTTCCAAAGATTTTAGCCCCATGAAAGGCAAATTGATAAACAGTAGTATTGTTTAAAAATATTGTTCCAAGCTTATTAAATCGCCTGATAAATAGATTTTCATTTCAGATGTTTGATATCTTAAGTATCTTTATAAGCACTGGCTTATAAATATAAGAGTTATTTTCCCCCTCCCTTCTTCATCACATTTTAGCCTTATCTGATCTAAAAGGGTGGGGTTCATGATCCACAGTAACCACAAAGCCACCTGAGAGGCAGCAGTATGGTGTATGCAAGTCATTTAAGCACGTTGTAGTAAGTATAAGTAAGTAGGTTATGTCCAGTGCTCTTGTAATTGACACTGTGAACATTAACAATCTAATTAAAATACGTTCACCATCTTATCCTGTATTATAATTTTTACTTCGCACCATGGAGGTAGCATAGGTGTGATTTTTTTTTTTTCTAAATGAAACTGTTGAGGGGATTTCCTACTTCTTTCCTTCTTTCTTCTCTAAAACATAAGTTTAGAGATTTTTTTTTTTCTATAAATGATTACATGGGTACTTTGAATTTTACATAAATTTTTTTTTCCTATTGAAATCAAAATATGGTCAGATTCCCTTGAACTCTGGCAGTTAGGAACTCAGGAGACCTTCAAAGGAGAAGACTGCAGCTCAGGAAAGGAAGGACTGACCGCAAGGCTCTACTACCCTGCCCTTCAGGGTTATCTGTTGCAGGCGGCTGCTGTCAGTTTTGAGCATAATTCACTTGAAGACAACAAAAAAACACACTGGAGTCAGACGCAGAACATGCCAACCAAGAGAATGAGTTTGATCTATTGCATGTCTCACTAGGAGTATGAAGAAAAAAAAGGCAGAAAAATAGAGTGGTTTCAGAGAGATTCCCACTCCGCTTCACTGTAGGAAGAAAGCCTGCACCTCAGAGACCCAGAGGGGAGAGCAGCACTGGATGGATACTCCCTGCAGAGTGCCGCCACACACAGAGAAGCAAATTTGCATAAATACACAGCACTTCCTCCTCTTGTGAAAGCTGCTGGGAAGAAGTGCTTCTATGCCAGGCCCATTGTGGTTGGCCTACTGTGTGATTGAAGAATCAAAGAAGAGAAAGTTCTCCAAACAGAAGAAAGTATGATGGTATGCTTCCCCCAGCCAAGGTCAGTGTCCAGACCAGACATAATCATAGTCCAGAAGCACATGTCCTGTCAGAGAAGGTCTGGAAATTCAATTGCCTTTAAAAATCTAATATTGATCTAATTATCACCTTCACTCCCAGATTTTCCAAATTTGCCACATTATGCTTTTTTGTTAAAGTATCCAAACTCAGTCCTAAAAAAATTTCACCAGGCCCCAGAATGGGATTGATTTCCATTGAAAACCCATGGTGTTGATGATAAAATAAACTTCCCATACAGATTCTCTCAGAGGCAGTGAGATGTTAGATGTACATTTTAAACAGGGAGTATATAACTAGTAATGCTACAAACTGTCAAGGTATCATACACAAATCATAAGTTCTCTACAAGAGGAACTCAAGCTCAGCTTCTTCCTGATTTTCTGGCCTATTTATAGCATGACCTAAAAACAGATCTGACATCATAACCAGAATTGTGGTGCTGGAGAAGACTCTCGTGAGTCCCTTGGACAGCAAGGAGATCAAACCAGTCAATCCTAAAGGAAATCAACCCTGATTATTCATTGGAAGGACTGACGCTAAAGCTGAAGCTTCAGTACTTTTACCACCTGATGTGAAGAGCTGACTCACTGGAAAAGACCTTGATGCTGGAAAAGATTAAGGGTAAGAGGAGAAGGGAACAACAGAGGATGAGATGGTTGGATGCTATCAGCAACTCAAGACATGAGTCTGAGCAAACTCCAGGAGATACTGAAGGACAGGTAAGCCTGGCATGCAGCAGTCCATGGGGTTGCAAAGAGTTGGATACAACTTAGCAACTGAACAACAATAACAGTATAAATAAAGATCTGATTTCTTTTTAAACAGATACAATTTAATGTCTTTAAATTGTACCTCTTTAAATTCATATTAGACCTTTATGTATTAAAATATTGAAGACAATATTATAAGTGTACTTTTATTATAAAAATAAGACATAGAATTATAGTATGTGACATGCAAATTGACTGATACATTTTTCCTGACTAATCAAGAATTATTTATTGTACATTTTACTCAGAAAATCAATATAGTTTCCTTTTCTTTTTGTTAGGGGAAGCACACTGATTGAAACTGCCCACCCTAGCCAGGCACCATAGTAATCATTTGCATGAGTTGTTATGACAGGAGATCCTGATAAGGAATACGGAACTAATAAGCCACCACCAACTGGAAGAGTTCGGGAAAGGTCGAAAGGAGACACCACATTTCCGTCCACTTCCCAGAATCCCTCTCGCTAACATCCATCTTGGCTAGCGATGCGTGTGCCACCAGGAAGGACTCTGAATTAGACTGATTGGCCAAAGACCACCCGGAAACTAATCCCATCACCATAAAACCCGAGACCGCGAGCCAAGCGGCAGAGCTGTTCTCCTGGGTTCCCTTACCCTACTGCTCTCCACCGGGGTGCCCTTCCCAATAAAATCTCTTGCTTGGTCAGCACCTGTCTCCTCGGACAATTCTTTTCCGAGTGTTAGACAAGAGCCCAGTTTCGGGCCCTGGAAGGGGTCCCCCTTCCTCCAACATTTTGATATGTCAAATATAATCTTAAGATCAGATCAGATCAGTCGCTCAGTCATGTCCGACTCTTTGCGACCCCATGAATCGCAGCACGCCAGGCCTCCCTGTCCATCACCAACTCCCAGAGTTCACTGAGACTCATGTCCATCGAGTCAGTGATGCCATCCAGCCATCTCATCCTCTGTTGTCCCCTTCTCCTCTTGCCCCCAATCCCTCCCAGCATCAGAGGCTTTTCCAATGAGTCAACTCTTCGCATGAGGTGGCCAAACTACTGGAGTTTCAGCTTTAGCATCATTCCTTCCAAAGAAATCCCAGGGCTGAGCTCCTTCAGAATGGACTGGTTGGATCTCCTTGCAGTCCAAGGGACTCTCAAGAGTCTTCTCCAACACCACAGTTCAAAAGCAGCAATTCTTAGGTGCTCAGCCTTCTTCACAGTCCAACTCTCACATCCATACATGACCCTATGTATGGGTCATGGTATGGGAAAAACCATAGCCTTGACCAGACGAACCTTTGTTGACAAAGTAATGTCTCTGCTTTTGAATATGCTATCTAGGTTGGTCATAACTTTCCTTCCAAGGAGTAAGCGTCTTTTAATTTCATGGCTGACGACACCATCTGTAGTGATTTTGGAGCCCAGAAAAATAAAGTCTGACACTGTTTCCACTGTTTCCCCATCTATTTCCCATGAAGTGGTGAGACTGGATGCCATGATCTTCGTTTTCTGAATGTTGAGCTTTAAGCCAACTTTTTCACTCTCCACTTCTACTTTTATCAAGAGGCTTTTTAGTTAACCTTGGTTAAAATTATCATGTATGAGGTAACTCAATAGTGTATAAGTGTAGAGGGAGTTAGGGAAGAGATGAGCAAAAATGGAATCTGAAATATTAGTGTAAATTGAGATAATGCTGATATTTTGACTGCAAATAAATCCAAAATTTTCATTTCAGTAATTATGTCAATCTTCTTTCTCATAAAGCTAAATTCATAGTTAAAAACATAAACAGAAATACATATATTAAGTTTTGGTAGAAACTTTAAAAACTTGAATCATGTGTTTTACCAGTATATTTAGGAAATAAATTGTTCTGATTGAATGAGTTTTCTAGTTTGATGAGAAAACGAAAGCTTTTTTGCTTTGATCTCTGTAGTGGAAAACTTAGCTTAAACAAACAAGTTTACTATTTTCCTTTACCAGAAAGAATATGACAAACACAAGCAAATGATTCAGGACCATTGAATGCTGAGGGTTTTACTATTTCCCTTTATTAATTCACTTACTTGACAAATATTTACTGAACTTCAACAACGTGCCAGGCACTGTTCTGGGCAAAAGTTCTATTTTATGGTCTTTATATATACTCTAGAAGTATAAATTGGAGAAGGCAATGGCACTCCACTCCAGTACTCTTGCCTGGAAAATCCCATGGATGGAGGAGCCTTGTAGGCTGCAGTCCATGGGGTCACTGAGTGTCGGACACGACTGAGCGACTTCACTTTCAGTTTTCACTTTCATGCATTGGAGAAGGAAATGGCAACCCACTCCAGTGTTCTTGCCTGGAGAATCCCAGGGACAGGGGAGCCTGGTGGGCTTCTGTCTATGGGGTCGCACAGAGTCGGACACGACTGAAGCGAGTTAGCAGCAGCAGCAGCAGAAGTATAAATAACAGGGTTCGATGTGCAGAAATTCCAACTTATTCCTTGGAATGTACTCTTAAAAATTTGTATTAGCTTGTTTTTGGTAATATGGTGACTTTGCCTAAAAGTTTACAATGTCTTTCTTCTGCATACTTTTAAAATAAAGCCTACATAATTGAAGTTCTGGTTCACACTTTTACTGCAGCTCAAGGTAATCTGTAAAGAAATCACTACAATGTTATGGGAACTGGCGATTGTTTACTTGTGTGTGGATTGTGGAACCAGCAGTCTTCACTGTCCACATAAAAAGGCCATCTCCAGATAGAAAGCACAGTCAGTGTGACATAGAAACAGTACAGCCTCAGGAGCCAGACAAACGTGGTCATTGGATGAGGAGGTGAGCTCCTCCCTTTAGCTTTAGTGTGCCACACTGAAAAATAAACCTAACGGTATTTGAAGATTAGAGAAGATAATTCATTCAACAAATATTCATCACCTGTTTTAGCCTGAGTGCCCTGGAGAATCACTATAGGGTCTTACAAAGAATGAATGAGCATAAGGTAAGATTGGAATGAGCGAAATCAGTTAGGGATCTGTTATAATTCAGAAATAAGTGCAGCTTTCATTGAAGGAGAGGTGGTGAGGAGAAAGAGAATTAAATGGATTTTAGCCTTAATAGGAAATTAAGAAAGTGGTATCAACAGGAGCGGGTGAGAAGCTGCATGTGGATGGTGAGAGTGTAAGGTATAAAGGAATATTTGGATCTCTTATTTGGGTATCTGAACAGATGGTGGTGCCATTAACTGGGAGAGAAAATGTTGGAAAAGCAGCAGATTTTGTGGGAAAGATAACAAATTCTATTCTAGACAGGTAGAGTCTTCTGAGACACCCATAGGACCCCCAAGTAATAATTTACAATATGTGGTTAGAAATACACATCTGGAGATGATGCAGGGGAACACGATACAGGCTAGAAGGTCAGTGATCGGTGGCTGCTACTGAACAGACCTCCCAGCTGGCAGTGAACATCTCTGTTTCCCTCACTGGTCTAGAAGCATCCATAGCTCAGGGACCATTAAGCATCTTACAGTACAGGCAATTCATCAACTGGAAATTTTTCACAACTACTAGCGCTACCTGAAGAACCTGCCTAGATTCTGTCTCAGCCTCTTAGCTGTGGAAAAGCAGTTCAAGAAGAGTCTTGCTATTGCTTCCCTTTCAGTGATCTATTTATCAGTTTTCCACTGTGGCTTCTTATAACTTTCTTTTTTTGAAAATTTATTTATTTATCTATTTGGTTGTAGTGGGTCTTCCCTGCTGCACTTGGGCTCTCTCTAGTCGCAGTGAGCAAGGGCTACTCTTCATTGTGGTGCATGGGCTTCTTACTGATGTGACTTCTCTTGTTGCAGAGCATGGGCTCTAGGCATTGGCTTAGTAGCTGTTGCTCCACAGCATGTGGATCTTCCTGGACCAGGGACTGAACCAGTTTCTCTTGCATTACAAGGTGGATTCTTAACCACTGTACCACCAGGGAAGCCCAGAGCTTTGAACTTTTGAATCTATATTTCAAGATGTGCTTTAAGTATGTGTGTAAACTCTGTCATTTTGATTTTCCATACAGCTATTGAGTGTAATGGGTTTCCCCAGTGGCTCAGCTGGTAAAGAAAGCACCTGCAATGCAGGAGACCTGGGTTCAATCCCTGGGTTGGGAAGATCCCCTAAAGAAGGGAACAGCTACCCACTCCAGTATTCTGGCCTGGAGAGTTCCATGGACTGTATATTCCATGGGGTCGCAAAGAGTCAGACACAACTGAGCGATTTTCACTATTGAGTATAACATGTTGAAGTCACAGGGTAGCTAGGGAGGAGTATTATAACTAGAGAAAACACAAGCAGCTGTGAGTCAAAACATGCTCAGTGCATTGAAGACCCATGTGGAGTGATGCGACAGTGGTATGAGATGACCTGGGAAGACAAGCAGGAGGCAGATCATGCAGCGAATGTGCAAAGATCCTGTGGTAAGAACAGGAATCACTTGTCTGATTCTGGTCACTTGTCTGAGAACCGGAATATCAGAAATTCATAAAGAGATGAAGCTGTAGAAATATTTCGGCAGAAAGGTTTGGCTCAGGAAGGGCTTTACAGCCACATGGGGAATCCAGACTTTAGGCTGACGCCATGGTAAATTACTGAAAGATTATTAGAAAGATCATTTTAGTTGTCATGTGGAGAACAGACTGGACAAAGCAAGTGGGGGCAGCCAGGAAGGAGGCTGTTGTGAAATGCCAGGTGAGCTATAACGGTGGCTGAATTGATGCCAGGAAAGCACGGAAAGAAAAAAAAGTGGATACATCCAGTATCCGTATCTGGTGAATAGCTGGATGTGGGGTGTCAGGAAAGTAAGGCTGTCATGAGGCATCAGTAAAGCATGCCTGCCCCCCACCCAGGTTTCTCAGTGGGGGCAGCAAATGGTGGCACCTTCTACTCTGTCCCGTTTTCTTCTACAGAGCTTTTCTCCACCTATAGTTGCCATGCTCTATTTTTCTTTGCAGTGGTGATCGTTAAAATATTTATCTGTCACTGGTTGGTTGATAATAGGTTCATACCAAAGAAAAAGCAGTTCTGCTAGGCTGCTACTTCTTCCACTGAGGCAAGAAGTTTTACCCTAAATGAGTCAGTGACAACTTGAAGCCTGGAAGGAAGTGAGGGAACAGCAGCTGCTCCCAAACCCACAGGGATCAGCCTGGGACCTCCTCCATGATGATGGTCACTGCATTGTCTCATTCTCAGGGAACTAGCACCAAGAGGACTAAACTTCACGCAATTTAAGTTCCCTACTGTTTCTGCCAAAGTATATAGAGTCACAATTTCTTTAAAGTGACTATTAAAGTATTTTTCTTTCACCATACAGCTGTAAAATTCTACAAACTGAGTTGCCATATAGAAATACTCGTTCTCACCAATTCTGTGATTTGATTATTTGAAACTCTAAGAATTTCTAATTCCGCAGACACTGACCACTACCCTGAGCCACAGCTTTCTGTTTAACAGGTATTTTAAAAGCTATTGTGGCTTACCACATCACCTTGAGGGGGTTTTCTATACTGAAGCCTATCATCTGATATGTTCAGAACTACCTTTTTTAAAAAATAGTTTTAAATTCAGTCATCCTGAAGCTCTTGCTTTTAGTTTGTTGCTGATTCTGTTTCAGACAGGATGTATTTCATCTGAAAAGAAAAAGGCAGTTAAGAAATTTCCAGTTTATTTCTCTGAAACCATTGTAAGAAGTGATAAAGATTCATCACTTTTTTCTAAGAACGCAGGATAGTTTTTAGTAAATGCTCTAAAGAAAATGTGCATAATTTTAAGAAAATACAATATTTTAGACTCTATTCACTAACAACTGATGGTATTTGATAACTTTTGGTCACCAAAAGGAAGGAAAGCACTGGGTTGGGGGGAGGGTACTTCATATGAGCCAAGAGGTAGAAACAAGTTACGAAATTAGGCAAATCTTCCTTGCACAAAAGCATTTTAAGGAATACAAAATAAATGTTTTTAAGGAGACAACCTAGTTGGAATGCAGCCTTTTGTTTGTTTATTCAGTTGTGAATAAAATGAAAAACTCATTTACATTCAACATGCTGTGTATTTTATTTATTGATTGATGTCTAGGAAGAATGATATGAGTGATGTTGAAACAAGAAAAAGTTTTTCTTCTGTGCATCTCATGCCTCCCATTTTAAATAGTTTCCATGATGGAAATACTACACGTTCCATACTCCCATTTCTCTGATAGACTCAGTCAATATGTAACAGGTGAGCCTTGCCATGATTAATACCTTTAGTACTTTAAGCATTTTCTCTACATGATAGTACTTGGAATGTTTGGTGGGTTTGTTTTTTTTTTTTCATTTTGAGAACATAAAGCAAAACTCTGATGTATTGATACTTCCACTGACGGCAAATATTTTGTTTTCAAAATCCTTTTACTTTTTCTCTGAGTTACATTGGAATAGAAAATTTTTATACTTGCTAAAGTAACACAGAGTTATTTTAAAAATCAAAAAATCAATCTCTTTATTTGGCAAAGAAATATTTCTAAGCATACAATAACTAGGACTCAGTTTAAATATATTATGTTATTTGTATTTTCTATGTCACTTGGCTTTGTCTCCAGAGGATTTGACATTAGAAAATTCCATGAACCCTTAAAGTATCTTATTATAAAGAAATAACTGATAATCAAGACGATTTCCTCCATTTCGGCTTTTATCATTAGCGTATGTTAAAGTGGGCTTCCCTTGTGGCTCAGCAGTCAAGAATCTGCCTGCCAATGCAGGAGACACAGGAGACAGTTCAGTTCCTGGGTTGGGAAGATCCCCTGGGGAAAGAAATGGCAACTGACTCCAATATTCTTTCCAGGAAAATCCCATGGATAGAGGAGTCTGGTGGGCTACAGTTCATGGGGTCACAAAGAGTCAGAAATGACTGAGCATGCACAAACATATTAATAATTATCCTTCTTAATATTGTATTTCCTTTATAACTTTTGATTTTGGTAATACATAGCAGAGACTAGATATCTGTCTTCCTGTTAGAAAAACTGAAAATGGGCTCTCTTGCATTGAAAAGTAGGTTGAAACTGGTGACCTTTCCTAACATTATGCAATAACAAACAGATTTTAAGGTTTTTTATGTTTTATTTTCCTGACATTGCTCTGAAGTAGAAGAGCAAATACACTTCCTCTCATCTCATAGCTGAAGAAAAAAGCTGTAACTTTCCCCCAAGTCATGTTCCCTGTAGATCTGATATTTAAACCTTTGTCTTTTGACTCTCTCTCCTTACAGAATAACCAAAGTAGCTTATAAACAACTTGTCTTTCTATTATTAGAAACTTCTTAGATGACCTCTTCCTTCCTAAACTCTTGGGATTTTTTTTTTCCCCCACTAGTAATGCTATTTCTAAAATAATGCTGTTAGAGGTATGAAGTTGAGCTAATCACCTGACTATAGATGAACCATCGAAGCAACCCAGTGGAAAAATATAAAAGATAGAATTTAATCTTCAACTTAAAATCTTATGGTTAACCATGCAAGTAAAAGATTTATCACATTTATTTGTGATCACTGAATTAAATCCTCATGACAGTTAACATCATACAGCCTTTTGATAAAACAGCATTTACATTTTAGAGTGCTTGACCACAAATTTGAAATGGAAACATGTGAAAAAGGGTCACATGTTTCCAGGATCAAATGAGTAGTAAGGGCCTCAAAACACATTCTAAGATGCTGGTTAAATGTGGTTTGGGCATGATTTTACAAATATGAACTATTTGAGAAACTGTAAGTTCTTTGTAATCAAATGCATTATCTTTCAAAATGTAAGCATTATAATAACAAAACAGCAGTGCTATTCTAAGCAGAACATTCCTTCTTAGGAATTAAGTTGTTTTACTATCCCAGAGATATATCTGGAACAGGGTCTAGTTCACAATAACCGCTCAATAAATATTTGTTGAATGAGTAAATAAATGAGTCTCAAGTTCTGGCGAGAAGCATGGAATGCACCATGATTTGAGGATCGCAGCTAAAATGGACAGAGCTGAATTCACGCCAGATGGATGAAAGAAGAGTCTGTAGTCTCAGAGGTTCTCAAGAATGCACACAGATAAGAAGTATAAGTTTCCATAGGAAGAGATTTAGTTATTATTTTGATTATATCGTGTCATCTGTAATTGGAGATCAGTAAGATAATCAGAACAAAAGAAATATATAAAAACAATAACTGTCAGACACAAAAGATAACTTAGAAAATGCAAATGAAATTGTGTTATTGATGATAGTAGACATATATAAATAAACAGAAAGAAATTTCACAAAAATATATAGGATTTACACGCAAAAATGATAAAGCTCCACTTAAAGATATAAAAGAAAATTTGAATAACAGAGCACTAACCCCAAATTAGATGATAAACCTTGCAATCAACATTCTAATGGCCCACTATGCACGTATTCAGTTCAGTTCAGTTCAGTCCAGTCGCTCAGTCGTGTCTGACTCTTTGAGACCCCATGAATCACAGCACGTCAGGCCTCCCTGTCCATCACCAACTCCCAGAATTCACTCAGACTCACGGCCTCGAGTCAGTGATGCCATCCAGACATCTCAGCCTCTGTTGTCCCCTTCTCCCCCTGCCCCCAATCCCTCCCAGCATCAGAGTCTTTTCCAATGAGTCAACTCTTCTCATGAGGTGGCCAAAGTACTGGAGTTTCAGCTTTAGCATCATTCCTTCCAAAGAAATCCCAGGGCTGATCTCCTTCAGAATGGACTGGTTGGATCTCCTGGCAGTCCAAGGGACTCTCAAGAGTCTTCTCCAACACCACACTTCAGAAGCATCAATTCTTCTGCACTCAGCTTTCTTCACAGTCCAACTCTCACATCCATACATGACCACAGGAAAAACCATAGCCTGGACTAGACGGACCTTTGTTGGCAAAGTAATGTCTCTGCTTTTGAATATGCTATCTAGGTTGGTCATAACTTTCCTTCCAAGGAATAAGCGTCTTTTAATTTCATGGCTGCAATCACCATCTGCAGTGATTTTGGAGCCCAAAAAAATGAAGTCTGACACTGTTTCCACTGTTTCCCCATCTATTTCCCATGAAGTGATGGGACCAGAGGCCATGATCTGTATTTGCTGAATGTCAAGTTTTAAGCCAACTTTTTCACTCTCCTCTTTCACCTTCATCAAAAGGCTCTTTAGTTCCTCTTCACTTTCTGCCATAAGGGTGGTGTCATCTGCATATCTGAGGTTATTGATATTTCTCCTGGCAATCTTGATTTCAGCTTGTGCTTCTTCCAGTCGAGTGTTTCTCATGATGTACTCTGCATATAAGTTAAATAAACAGGGTGACAATATACAGCCTTGACGTACTCCTTTTCCTATTTGGAACCAGTCCGTTGTTCCATGTCCAGTTCTAACTGTTGCTTCCTGACCTGCATACAGATTTCTCAAGAGGCAGGTCAGGTGGTCTGGTATTCCCTTCTCTTTCAGAATTTTCCAGTTTGTTGTGATCCACACAGTCAAAGGCTTTGGCGTAGTCAGTAAAGCAGAAATAGATGTTTTTCTGGAACTCTCTTGCTTTTTCCATGATCCAGCAGATGTTGGCAATTTGGTCTCTGGTTCCTCTGCCTTTTCTAAAACCAGCTTGAACATCTGGAAGTTCATGGTTCATGTATTGCTGAAGCCTGGCTTGGAGAATTTTGAGCATTACTTTACTAGCATGTGAGATGACTGCAATTGTGCGGTAGTTTGAGCATTCTTTGGTGCCTATTAGGACAGCCAAATCCACAGCACCAACACCACCAAATGCTGGTGAGGATACAGAATGACAGAAACTCTCATTTATTGCTGGTGCAAGACAGTATATTCACGTTGAAAGATAGTTTGACAGTTTCTTACTAAACTAAATAAATTCTTACAATATGATCCAGCAATTGAGCTCCTTGGTATTTACCCAAAGGAGTTGAAAAGTTATATCCACACAGAAACCTGCACATAGATGTTTATGGCAGCTTTACCCATAATTGTTAAGACCTGGAAACAACCAAGATGTCCTTCAGGAGGTGATGGATAAAGAAACTGTGGTACATCAAACAATGGAATATTATTCAGCATTAAAAGGAAATGAGCTAATAAGGTTTGAAAAGCTATGGAGGAAGTTTAAATGTATATGTCCAAGTGAAAGAAGTCAGTCTATAACGATTACATACTATATTATTTCAATAGTATGATATTCTAGAAAAAGTAAAAATATAGAGATTAGTGGTTATTAATGGTTTTCAGGGGTTGGGGGAGGGATATGAACAGGCAGAGCACAGAACATTTTTAGGGCAGTGAAACTGTACTGTATGATATAATGGTGAATACATGTCATATATATGATCTCATTTTGGTCAAAAATATGTATGCATATATATGTTTTGAGAAGAGAAGGAAGTGATCCTCTCTGAGCAGTGGGATTACAGATGAGCAGGAAAGGGTACTTATACTTCCACATTCCACACTGCGTGAACTATATTTACAACTTAAAACATAACTAAAATGACCTTGGGAATGTTATCTACATAATCATGACAACCCCATATGACATAGGTGCTAGACAGAGTAACTATAAAGTCCTAAAAGATTGGTAACACAGGCAAAGCCAGACCTAAAAATTCAGACTCTGAGCCTAGGTTTTTCCATCCCCAGTTCACAATAACAAACAAGATAAAGTTTAGGGAGCACAGTCCAGTGCTGCTGCTGCTGGTAATACTAGTGATCGTCACTCGGGATGGCCTATCACAGGCCAAGTGCTGCGCCAGACGCTTTACATACTTTATCTAATTTAATCCTCACAATCCTTTCAGGCTTCACAAATGAGGAAACTCAAGTCAAGAGAATGTAAGTATTTTGCCCAAAGTCACAGTGTTAGTAAGTGCCAGAGCCAGAATTAACATTGAAGTTTAATCGGACTCCAAGTTCTTTTCCTCACAACAGCTAAACTGCCTCTAAATAAAATAGAAATAGAAGAAAATATTAATTAAAAAAAAACACATCTTGAAAGAAAAGTTGATCTCTAATAGTGAAAAATGTAGTATATCTTAATGAATAACATTTAATTTTAACTGTCGTAAGCATAGCAAACTCTTCTCTGTCGTATAATTCACCCATAGCTCTCCATGTTTATACTTAAGCTTCACAGTGACTCTTTTCAGTAATCTGGCCTGTAGGCCAATGTATCAAATAAAGGTGGAAAAGCAACATACAATAACTTTTGTATCAGTAAAGGGCTCTCAACTGGAGAAAAAAAAAAAAAGAATTATCCTTCCCTGCAAGCATGTGAAAAGATTACATATTTGCACTCTTCATTCCTCCATAAGAGCTAATCCAAGCTTCCTTACTGCCAAGCTTCTGAACATTTACATAAATGATAGGTTTGTTATCACTTATTACCAGATTCAGTGGATCACATGCAAAATGTGCAAAGACACGATTAAAAATCTTTGATCTTTTAATCAAAAGACTAAGCAATATTAATTCATTTTGGCAAGTGTGATACAGATACTCTATTGTAATACTATCTTGCATTTGAGATTATCACACTACAATAATTTCTTCATTAATGAAGGTTTGCTGCTTTGTGATTTCACTGTGGCTCTAGGCAATAATATCCTTTCTAGATCATTGGCTAAATTTGGTGTGACTTTATTTTATAAAATAATCATATCCTTTATAAAAAATAAATTTTGCCTTCATGGCATTTGATTCTGTAAAGTTCTTAGGCAGAAATATCACTGCGAACTGTGTAAACGAGGAGAGTGAAAAAATCTTCAAATTGAATAAGAAATAAGCTTCAAATTCAAAAGCTCACTGTATTTCTGTTGGTATTAATTTTGTGAAGCAAGAAAGGAAAAAGCCTTTCAAATCTTATTACTGCCCCATTCAATAATGGGGATAGATTTATAATAAATAATTATAACACAAAGAAGGATTCACATTAATGTTGCAACAAAAGAAGAAGTGCCATGCTAATTATTCCTAGAAGGATCCTAGCAGACTTCATGAAAAACATATCAGTCAGTTCAGTCACTCAGTCGTATCTGACTCTTTGAGACTCCATGGAATGCAAGCACGCCCAGCTTCCCTGTCCATCTCCAACTCCCAAAGCTTGTTCAAACTCATGTCCATGGAGTCGGTGATGCCCTCCAACCATCTCATCCTCTATCATCCCCTTCTCTTCCTGCCTTCAATCTTTTCCAGCATCAGGGTCTTTTCCAGTGAGTCAGTTCTTCACATCAGGTGGCCAAAGTATTGGAGTTTCAGCTTCAGCATCAGTCCTTCCAATGAATATTCAGGATTGATTTCCTTTAGGATGGACTGGTTTGATCTCCTTGTAGTCCAAGAGACTCTCGAGAGCCTTCTCCAACACCACAGTTCAAAAACATCAGTTCTTTGGCACTCAGCTTTCTTTACAGTCCAACTCTAACATCCATACATGACTACTGGAAAAACCAGAACTCTAACTAGATGGACCTTTGTTGGCAAAGTAAAGTTTCTGCTTATTAATATTCTGTCTAGGTTGGTCATAGTCTTTCTTCCAAGGAACAAGTGTCTTTTAATTTCATGACTGCAGTCACCAACTACAGTGATTTTGGAGCCCCCCAAAATAAAGTCTGTAACTGTTTCCATTGTTTCCTCATCTATTTGCCATGAAATAATGGGACCAGATGCCATGATCTTAGTTTTCTGAATGCTGAATTTTAAGCCAACTTTTTCACTCTCCTCTTTCACTTTCATCAAGAGGCTCTTTAGTGCTTCTTTGCTTTCTGCCATAAGGCTGGTGTCATCTGCATATCTGAGGTTATTGATATTTCTCCTGGAAATCTTGATTCCAGCTTGTGCTTCATCCAGTCTGGCATTTCGCATGATATACTTTGCATATAAGTTAAATAAGCAGGGTGACAATACAACCTTGACATACTCCTTTCCATATTTGGAACCAGTCCATTGTTCCATATCTGGTTCTAACTGTTGCTTCTTGACCTGCATACAGATTTCTCAGGAGGCAGGTCAGATGGTCTGGTATTCCTATTTCTTGAAGAATTTTCCGCAGTTTGTTGTGGTCTACATAGTCAAAGGCTTTTTTCTAAGGAAAAGACATAATTTGAATTAATCTCTGGTGAATGGGCAGAATCAGGAAGTGGAGGGGAAAGGAGAGATGTGGAGTAGGATGGAAAAAGCATAGAGTCTTGAATGCTCATCTAAATGGTGAATCTTTACTCTGTGATAAATATAAAGCTACTGGATTTTGAGCTCAAAAGTAATATGATTCAGAGTTATGAGGAGTACTCTGATGGAACTGTGAAGGGTACACAAGATTAAAGGAAGAATATGGTGGCAAAACCAGTGGTGACGTTACTTCAGTGATTGGTTTATTTGTCTGTCTGCTGAGTTGTCACAAGCACCTCCAGGCTAGGCGCCATGTTTTCCATAATGTCATACTCCCTGGGTCACACATATTTAACAGGTGCTGCTGAATGCATGTGGGAAAGGGGATGGGTTCCTGTACTATGCAAATGGCTGTGGGAAAGCAAAGAGATGAAACAGACACAATATAACTGAGGAGGTGACATTGTAAAGAGATGTTATCTAGTTGGATGTAGATGCTGAGGAAGACAAAGAAATAAAATCCTTACATAATTTACCCTGATAAAAATTTACTGAGTACTTACTATGTGCCCCAGTGTGATAGATATTAAATATATAAATGTAAATTAATATCTTGTCCCTACTATCAAAAAACTAGGGGTGACATACAGTGAATAGATAAATAATATATACAAATAAAATAATATGCAATATTTTACAAAATAATGTGTAAACAAAATTTACAAATTACAAAGAAATGTAATTGTGTCTGGGGAGAATGAGGGAAGACTCCATTGAGCAAATGGTGGTGGTGGTTGAGCAGGACTTTGAAGAACAAATAGGAGTTTTCAAGGTAAAGAGGTGCAGAGCCTATCTCACACAGAGGAATTAAACTTTTTAAGTATGTGGAGGTCTCAAAAAACTTCTCCCCCCGTGTGTGTTTGTATGTGTATATATGTGTGTGAGTATTTTGCAAAAGCACAGATTGCAACAGGGAACTTGGAACTAATGGGAAATGAGATTGGAGAGGTGGACAGGGGATAAAAATCTCTGCATTGTAAGCTAAAGAGCATGAACTTTATTCTGTGTGTAGATGGGAGTCAGTTAAGCTATTAAGCTGTGTGTCAGCTGGTAGATTTACCCATCAGAAAAGAGAAGATGGGAAGCATGTTGATGAAAGCTTGGTGAATGGATTGGCAGGAGGGAAGAGAAGGTGGGTAGGTGTGAAGAGAGAATGGTAATGGCAGAGTCTGTTGGATGAAAGCAGGTTGGATGAAAGATTGTGAAGTCTAAGATAGTGATGAGAGAAGGCTAGGTAGAATGAAATAAAGAGATATTGAGGTAATACCATTGGACAAATTCAGTGACATGGGATGTGAAACAACCAACTCTGAGGCAGAGTTGTGCCACTAAATGAAGAGTCCATTTGGGGTATGCCGCACCTGAAGCATCTCTGGCATACCCAGGGGGATGTTTCTGTAAACAGTGAAATTTATGTCTGTGATTTAGGGGTAATATCAGTGTTAGTGCTCAAGTTACACACTCAGAAGGAGGATGACACTACTGGCCAAAGTATGGAATACAATGTAGAAATACACAATTAACAATTGTAATTGTTAATACAATCTTTTGTTAAATACAACAGTTGTTAATACAACAATTATAATTTTTTGTTGTTGCATTTAATTAGCTGGTAGAATAACTGTGTGGATATGTCCCTATGGAGTTCAGAAGTATGATACTTCCATACTGTGAAATATTTTGAAGCCTTTTAAAGGATTAGATACTCCATATGTATCAATTGGGCTCCCTGGCAGCTCAGATGGTAAAGAATCTGCTTGCAATGTGGGAGACCTGAGTTCGATCCCTGGGTTGGGAAGATCTCCTGGAGGAGGTCATGGCAATCCACTCCTGGAGAATCCTCATGGACAGAGGAGCCTGGTGGGCTACAGTCCATAGAGCTGCAAAGAGTCAGACATGACTAAGCAAGTAAGCACAGCACATATGCATCAATTAGGAAAGATATTCATGATTTGTTGTAAAGAAAAAAATGCAAGTTGTAGAACAATATTTAATATGATTCAACTTCCATAACAAAATAGACATGAAAATACATATATGTATGAATATATTATAGACAGAAAAGTAACATACATATAGACATATATAAATATACAGAAAAAAATGTATGGGGGAAGACAACTAATATTTTACTGAATAGTCCATTGCGTTCTTTGTATTGTTATAATGCACATTTATCACTTATAAGTTTTTTTCAGGGTTTTAAAAAAAAAGCTGTGAAAAAAATAAGATTGTCAATTGATCATGTAGAGGAAGGAAAGAAGAGTGTCAAAGGCAGGAACTTGAGAAATTCTCTAAGCACAAATATAATTTGAGAGTCAGAGAGAAAGGGGGAAAAGAGGACTGAAAGATACCTCAGGTTTAATAGTCCAGGGAAGAGTGCTTAACTAGGTGATGCTTAACTAGACTTCAGAAAAACGTGGATAGAATGATGACCTGAAAGTGGCAAATGGGGTTGGGAGACTGGCAAGTTTTGATTAAGCAGCGTTTTGAGAGCAGGGTCAGATTGCATTTG
The DNA here is from genome assembly GCF_032452875.1 of Bos javanicus. Classification (NCBI taxonomy): domain Eukaryota; kingdom Metazoa; phylum Chordata; class Mammalia; order Artiodactyla; family Bovidae; genus Bos; species Bos javanicus. Next base: position 42,523,326 of record NC_083870.1, read on the forward strand.
GTGAAGCATGAGATTAAAATGAGGACATAGAGGTAGCAGTGCAGTGAGTTACCAAGGAGAGCATCTCAGGCAAAGGGAAACTAGAGCGTGCTTGTCATCCACAGCGGGACAGGCAGTAACTGCCAGTTCATCATATATAATTAAATTTCTTTTAGAAAGGAAGTAATACTGTATACACTTGCATATTTGAGGACGGAACAAAGTATGCTTTTCTTTACCTTGATTATACCGAATCACATTTAAGTGCTTTTACAACTATTTTTTCAATTCCCAACATTGCCATTTTTCAGACAAAAACAGGAACCGGAAAGAAATGGCTGGCAATCTGTCTGTGGTCTGACGCATGCTGCTGGCCCAGACAGCTAGAGTATATGTTGTCTTGATTCTCGTGAAATGCAGTCTTCTAATGTTGGATCAAACAACTTTAATAGTTCAAAGTGACAGTAAGTGTTAGAATAAACCACAACATCTGAACCGTTGGCAGTGATATAACTCCACCCAAAGGTCGGTTCTAAGACACACTTATGAACACTGATGTTGCATGTACTGTAGACTTCTTTGGTAAGAGGTTATTTTTCTGCAAGTTGTTCACATCTTGACTACATATATCCAGACATGCACACATGAGAACAATCAAAACAGCTATATATATATATATATATATATATATATATTTGGTAATTCATGTGGGGATCATGCAAGACAAATTTTAGCTCTTAGTTTCCTTCCTCATAATCCATCAGAAACCTATCAACACTGTCATTAATTTAACAGTTTAAATGTTGACAGCTTTAAAAAGGGGAAACCTATGGGGTATACCTCCTATGACAGATGGTAAAGTAGAAAAACAAAAAATGCATTATAAATCTATGCACAATTTTTAAATTATCTGTGAAACAAAATTTAGATTATTTGCCATTTGGGATTATGCATAGTGCTGGTAGAAGGTTGACTATATTTAATACAAAGGTATCCTATCAAATTTCCTCCCTAAAAAAAATCATGTACCTCATGACCTTGGATTACAAGACTGTAGAATGTACAAGCTGCTGCCATAGCAGCATTTGATATACATTTAACTATGAGAAAATGACCCTCCCCCAAATAAAAATTGTCTAAAATTCCCGATGAACATTTTCCATAGTAGTCTCACATATGGTTGGAGATTATAATTGCATAAAGAAATAAAATTGGAAAAGATAGAGTGGGCAGGTTATGGAAAGCATTGCATGAAATATTTTTTATTTCTGGGCTTAGTCAGGTACTGCTTACCAAGTTTAAGATTGCAGACCTCCTCTCCTCTGCTGCTATTGAACCTCTTTTTTGTTTGTTTGTTTGGTCTCTGCCAAGCAACACATAGGATCGTCATTTCTGGAACAGGGATTGAACTTGTGCCCCCTGCATTGGAAGCACAGAGTTTTTTGTTTTTGTTTTTTTTTAAATATATTTTTGATGTGGAATATTTTTAGTCTTTATTGAATTTGTTACAATATTGCTTCTGTTTTTATGTTTTGGTTTTTTTGGCCATGAAGCATGTAGGATCCTAGTTCCCCCACCAGGGATTGAAACTGTACCCCCTGCATTGGAAGGCAAAATCTTAACCACTGGACCGCCAGGGAGGTCCCTGTGATTATTTATATAGGCACATTTATTTTATTATTTATAATTATCATTCATGGCACTGTCTCTTACTCCCAGATTATAGGCAATCTGAAGAGCAGGGAAAATATCTTTGTTCTCATATCATTTTATCCCAGAGCCTAACATAGTGATTGAGTTCAGTAAGTACTCAAAGGAATAAATGAACAGAAGAATGTGAGAGTGTGTGAATACAAGTGATAAGTATACACAAGACTATGATAAGTGGCTTTAAAACAAAGGCATGCTTCTAGATAAAATTGGCCAAGTTGCACTCTGGACTCTCTCCCATGACCCTCTTTTTTTTTTTTTCCCTTGAAATTAAACTGATACTCATTTTGGCATTGCCTAAAATGTCCTTATCTTTAGTCCCAAAAGCAATGTGGATCACGAGGGCCAGCACTGAGGCATGGTCCAGGGGTCAAAGGATCATGCAATGGTGTAATCTCTTGGAAAAGCATGGAGGAGATAGAATAAGTTCTGTAAGGGCAAACACTGAGATTCGGAACTGAACCAAGACCATTGCTAAGACTTTAAGACAAGTTGCGATCTAGAAATGGGAGCTAAAGGCAGTTTGCATCCTAGATAAATGCAATAAGGTAACAAGAATTATGGAGGGCAAGAAAGAAGAGGGCCCAGTACTTGAGGTGTGATGAGGGCTGCTTTCCAGAAGTTCTTCCCCTTGGGTATAGCCACATGACTGGGGTAACAGGCATAACAGGGTCAGGATGAATGTGTACTTTATCAATTTCTATAGTTTCCTACGGGCCTCATTTTCATCCAGGGGTTTCATTCAGTGAGGCATGCTCCATTCATTTACTAAAGAAACATGTTTTGCTGCCTATGGTATGCTGCTGTTGCGTTAGTCATGTCTGACTCTGTGTGACCCCATAGATGGCAGTCCACCAGGCTCCCCCGTCCCTGGGATTCTCCAGGCAAGAACACTGGAGTGGGTTGCCATTTCCTTCTCCAATGCATGAAAGTGAAAAGTGAAAGTGAAGTTGCTCAGTCGTGTCCGACTCTTAGGACCCCATGAACTGCAGCCTACCAGGCTCCTCCATCCATGGGATTTTCCAGGCAAGAGTTACTGGAGTGGGGTGCCATTGTATACCAGACACTAAATGAATGTGGTGAGAAAGCACAACTGTGAATGAGCCACAGTCCCTGCTCCCAATCTGAAAGGAGAAACAGACTCATGAACAAATAATGAGAGTAAGCAAGCAGTCTAGAGAAGTATGTACAAGTGCTATGGAGTTCAGAGGAAATGCTTGAGTTTAGTTGGGGATAGTGATGGCTGGCATGGGAAGATCTTCAGGAAAAGTTCAATGAAACAAAGTCTGGAAGGCTGGAGTAGAAGTTTAGCAGTCAAACTAAGAAAACAAGAGTAATAGAAGTAGGTAGAAAAATTAACAAATTAAAAATCAGCACCATAAAAATCCAAGGCACATGAAAAATCAGGATATACTGAGATCAGGTTGTTAGGTGAGACGGGAAGAAGCAATGGGATACATGGCTGGAACTGTAACCATGGCCTCAACCAGAAAGCCTGTGGGACCTAGAAAAATTAATGAAAACTGGAAGATAAGTTCAGTGGTGAGCAATGCAGATGTCATGAATTTGAACCAAGACACTGGTAAGAGGGGATGAAGAGGTCATTAGATTTGAAAAGCAGTTTGGAGGAAGACTGGACAGAAATTGGTAACACGACTGCCTGCTGGGGTGAAGTATGGGATAGTCATATTTGAGTCCAGGGTTTTTGGTTTGGGAAAACAGGAGATGTAGCAAGTGCGGAAGAGATGAGTCTGGTTTTAGACATGCCGAGTTAAGAGTTCAAATTCATTACGTCCAAAATTAAACTCACGGATATGGAAAACCATATGAAGAGGCCATTGGTAGTTGAAAATATGATTGTATCATGACCTGAATGAAACACCTCTCTCTACTTCTGCCAAGATCAAGGATGCATTCCCGGCTTTTTATTCTGAGAAGCGCATGTCACCCACAACTTACTCATAATGTTCATTATATATTTTGCTATTCAATGAGAGTACACAGGTTTTTTTTTTTCTTCTTGTTTAATGCCTATGTCAAAATAAGAGAGTCTGGCTAGAGGAAGAATGAAGTCCCTTCTAATGTTCTAGTCTCTGTGTTTGGATAAAGTCTCTGTCTTTAACAAAATTCTACAATCCAAAAATAAAAAAAGATGAAAACACACACTTTTGGTTTTTCCTACGCAAATATAAAAGACATTCTTGGTTTTGTCTTCCCAGCATTTACATCTCCAGTTTCCTTCTGGGAAATTAACTGTGTGCAGTTTAAATGTCAGAACTGAGACTTGGGCAACCTGGCACATGAATGAGGTTAATCCAATGCATTATCATGGTATTCTGTATTTCATGAGCAATGTAAGGACAGGGTCAAGGGCAGTATTGAGGTGGCACCCTGATCAGCCCACCCAGTGATAAAGCACTGGCTGTGAGTCTGCTCCTGGCTTTTCAACTCTAGTGGCCTTTTGGTTTCTGTCTATTTACAAGCTTCCCATTCTCTAGTCTTCTATTCGTCCTGTGAGCCTGACGTCCTCTCAATAAATCCCCTTTGCTTCAACTAGTCAGTTAATTTCTGCCACTTTGGATAAGAAATCAGACTGAACATCAGATTAAATGAAGTCACTCAACCAAAAACAAAATACTAGATATATTTCCTAACTAATTGAAATAACGGTTACTACTAATACCATTGAATCTAGTCCAGAATCAGAAAAAACCTCACAGTGACTTTTTATGAAAAGACAACTTAGACACATTCCTTACTATCTGTCTGGTTATCCTTACAGTAAGTTGAACATAGGCAGGATTTTTTTCTGGAAACATCTAAATTGGTTGAGGAGTAATTTCAGTAGTATTTTTTTTTTAACTTAGTTTTAAATTGTAAAGATTTAATTATTTTCTGCAGATAAGTATCTGAATAGGAAAGATATATTATTCTTATTGCTTTGGTAGCGTGTACTGAGGGCTTATTGTGGCAAAGCAATGTGCTAGATGTTGAAAGAGTATTCTTTTTCATTATTTTATATTTTAAAGAATCGAGCACATTAATGCTTCCATAGTAAGTTCCTGTCCTTGTGGAGCTTATATTCTAATGAGAGAGACAGGGGAAAAACAATGAAAACCATAACAGTAAGTCATAGTGTGTACTATGAAGTACACAGACTAGCAGCTGAGATGGTGACCTACAATGAGACGTACCTTATATACGGTAGCCAGAGACAGCGGCCCCAAGGATAGGATCGATATGCCAAGACCTAGAGGATGAGAAGGGGCTGCCATTACACACAGTGGAAAAGCTCATCCTGGTGTCATTAATTACAAACTGTGGGGATTTGGGCAATTTATTTAACCTCTCTGTATCTTTGTTTCCTCATCTGTAAAAAATGGAACACGATAGCACCTATTCCATACTGCTGTTGTGAGGATTAAATGCATGCATATAGAAGGTGCCTAGAACAGTCTCTAGTATGTAGCGAGTGCAAAACAAATGCCAGTTATTTCTACTGTCCCAAAAAAGAAGGGCTGGCATATGCAAAAACTTGAGGCAAGAAAGATCTTTACAGATTAGTTAAACTGAAATAAAACTAGTGAAATAATGTAGCATCATGACTCAATGGACCTGAACTTGAGTAAACTCTGGAAGATAGTGGAGAACAGGGAAGCCTGACGTGATGCAGTTCACGGGGTCGTAAAGAGTCAACACAACCGAGCGACTGAACAACAACAACAAAGATTAACGTGGCTAGAGCAGAGAAGGCGAAGAGGTGAGCGCCCAAGCTGAGGCTGGAAACACAGCCTGGATCAGATCAGGCCGAGCCTGGTGGCTCAGAGTAAAGAGTCTGGGTTTTTTTCTTAATGAAAAGGGAAGCCACTGAAGAATTTAAGCAGGAGATTGATGTTATTTAAGTTTTAAAATGATCCCTTCAACTGTAGTATGGAGAATAGATTGAAGGGGGACAGGAGTCAAGGTGGGACATGATGGTGGCCAGGCTTAGGTGGAATGAGTGGAAAAGAAGAGAGCAGTTGCAAGATATACTTTGGAGGCACTTGGCAGTATTTGTAAATTAACTGAATCTAAGTGGGGGAGGGAGAAAAAAGGGAGAAGGCCAAGGCCGGGCTGCCACATACAGTTGTACAGCATGTTTACTGAGTGTGTGAGCTGACAAGGGCACATGGGAGCTGACATCCAACACTTAGTTCACAAAATCCTGTCCCCTGGCATGCACACAAGGCAAAGAGTGCCTTTTTCTGATTTCTGCAAAGGCAAGACACAGTCTGGAAGCAGTCTCACCCTTTAATTCTGGCTTGGTGTTAGATAAAAGATATTACCACTGACAGAAATGAGGGATTCATTTTCTGTATCAGTTATAAGATTCTTCAGATTTCCATATTTTTTCTCTTTCTTTAGTTTTAGTAAATTATGTTTTCCTAGGCATTTGTCCATTCCATCTAAATTTTCAAATTTATTGACAAAGTTGTTCATAATAACAATGATAAGGATAATGATATCTTCTTACTATCCCTTTAAAACCTGCATTTGTGTCTTCTCTCTTTCTTGGTCAGTCTATTCAAAGGCTTATATCAGAGAATCAGCTTTGGGGAGTGACTGTTAATGGTACAGGGTTTCTTTCTGGGGTGATGAAAGTGTTCTGAAATTAAATACTAGTGAGGATGTACAACTGTGAATATACTAAAAACCACTGAATTGTATCCTAAAAAGATAAATTTTATGCATTTGAACTATATATTCACTTATTATATATATGTATTATGTTTTGTGTGCATATATATGTATACACACAAAATAACACAACCATTATAACCTGTATAAGTACCAGTGAAGTTTATAATACTTGACTACATCAAGGCTTCCAGTAAAATTATTTGTCTTAGTTTTTATACACTATAATGTTCTTCTGGGGCTTCCCATTCTTTTCATCATATAGTTTTTGACAAATTAACCATCGTTAGTATTGTCAGGAAGGTAAGATTCATTAATATATGATTTCTTTAAATCCTTCAAATTTTAAATAATGACCAGTAGTTTCCAGAGAATTCTGGTACATGTTTTATTCATAGAGACCAAATGAATCTAAGAAAAGTAGGTCACAGAACACAATCTAATTCAAACTTGGCACTAAATGATGCAATGTTTTTTCTTCACATAATCATGATGTTCTAATCATTCTATGATTCTGACCTTTAAGTCAGTGGGTAGTCTATTATTACTTAGTAGCTGCTGAATCCACAGTCAACATTTTGGAGCTAAAGAATGCCCATCTTCTTTCAAAATCATTTGGCTTACAAAAAGCTGAGCCCAGCTAAAAACTCTTGCCAAGGTTTAATTATTTCATGCATATGAACTAAATAACAAATAGAATACAATTAGCAGAGGGTAAAAAAAATAGAGACTAGACTTCTTTTCTAACATATTAAAAACATTAAATATATTAAAACATTTTTTAAAAATTACCTTCAAGCATATTATAATCTCAAGAAACTATAAATCATATTTTTTCTACTTCTCAAATGTTATACTTTCTTTTTTCTATAGATAGTAGGCCAAAATAAAATTTTAGTCAAGTTAGAAATTTTAAAAATTCAAATAACAGAGTATCTGTTCTATCTACAGGCTACCAATAAGAGAGATCTTTTGCTTCTCAAAGATATATAATGCATACATTTAAAATGTAAAATGGTAATCAGAGATTGGCTCAACATCATAAATCAACTATACTTCAATTTAAAAAATTTTTTTTAAATTTTTGAAAGGAAAGGGGAAAGTTAGCTATGGTTCTAATTTAATACATTTTGCAAAAGTGAGTGTGTCCTTTTTTAAATTTTTTGTAAGAATAAAGTAAAACATAGTTTTCTTTCTAACAGGAGCATTTATATTAACAATATTCATTTATATTAACAATAGATTATTTAAGGGCTTCCCCAAAGGCCCAGTGGTAAAGAATCCACCTGCAATGCAGGAGACACAGGAGATACAGGTTTGATTCTTGGGCCAGGAAGGTCCCACGGAAAAGGAAATGGCAAACCACTCCAGCATTCTTGCCCAGAAAATCCCATGGACAGATGAGCCTAGAGAGCTACAGTCCAGGGGGTTGCGAAACAATAGAACATAACTGAGCAACTAAACGACAACAGAGTATTTAAGTAATTTTTAGATATTGTCAGCTTTCCTAAGATATTTATCACCTTTCCATCACATCCAAAGTTTCTATCTTAACAAAAGAACCCCAGAAATACAACATATCAAGAGGTCGTTAGAGGTGTACATAAGAACTTTTAAGAAAGAAAGGTGATTTGAAGTCTTAACTTTTAATTAATGTAATTTTCCCTTTACTTAGGAATATAGTTTCTATATAGTGATTTATTTGGTATAGTAATAAATTGCCTCTTTGGAAAGCTAGATACACAACTCTAAGATGGTCTTCAAAGACTACAATTTTTTTTTTTAGGTTAGTTGATGTATAGTTGATATAAGTTTCTGTGGTACAACATGATGATTAATAATTTTTAAAGGTTGTACTCCATTTATAGTTATTATAAAATATTGGCTATATACCCTGTGTAGTATAATATATCCTTGTAGCTTATTTATGTCATACACAGTAATTCAGAGTTCAGACTATAAGGTTCCCAACAATGAGCATTTTAACCTTCTGTCTATGAAAATGAAAATCAGTTCAGTTCAGTCGCTCAGTTGTGTCTGACTCTTTGTGACACCAGGCCTCCCTGTCTATCACCAACTCCCACAGTTTACTCAAACTCATGTCCATTGAGTCGGTGATGCCATCCAACCATCTCATCCTCTGTCATCCCCTTCTTCTCCTGCCTTCAGTCTTTCCCAGCATCAGGGTCTTTTCAAAGGAATCAGTTCTTCACATCAGGTGGCCAAAGTACTGGAGTTTCAGCTTCAATATCAGTCCTTCCAATGAATATTCAGGACTGATTTCCTTTAGGATGGACTGGTTAGACCTCCTTGCAGACCAAGGGACTCTCAAGAGTCTTTTCCAACACCACAGTTCAAAAGCATCAGTTCTTTGGTGCTCAGCTTTCTTTATAGTCCAACTCTCACATCCATACATGACCACAGGAAAAACCAAAGCCTTGACTAGATGGACCTTTGTTGGTAAAGTAATGTTTCTGCTTTTTAATATGTTGTCTAGGTTGGTCATAACTTCTCTTCCAAGGAGCAAGCATCTTTTAATTTCATGGCTGCAGTCACCATCTGCAGTGATTTTGGAGCCCCCAAAAATAAAGTCTGACACTGTTTCCCCTGTTTTCCCATCTATTTGCCATGAAGTGATGGGACCAGATGCCATGATTTTAGTTTTCTGAATGTTGAACTTTAAGCCAACTTTTTCACTCTCCTCTTTCACTTTCATCAAGAGGCTTTTTAGTTCCTCTTCACTTTCTGCCATAAAGGTGGTGTCATCTGCATATCTGAGGTGACTGATATTTCTCCCAGCAATCTTGATTCCTGCTTGTGCTTCTTCCAGCCCAGCATTTCTCATGATGTATAATTAAGTGCAAATATGCATGACTTAAAATGCAGGTGGGTTTTGAGGAATGGAAACTCAAAATGGCAAATACAATTCTAGATTCAGTAGTCCATGTTCTTTAAATAATCTTTGCTGTGAGATGTTAAAATATTGTGAGAAAATGGAAGTGTGAAAAGATGGTTTATTAGATATTCATTCTTAAGCTTCAAGGCACATATGCCTTCATGCATTCAAACGATGAACAAAAAAAAATAAAACTTTTAAATCACACCCAAAAGATAATCCTTCTGACTCAGACAGATGATTTATATCTGCCTTACTAAAATTTCCTACAAATCAATAAGGAAACATACAAATCAATAGACTAATGGGATTGGGGTATAAACAGGTAATTCACCAAAGAAGTACAAAAATAAAATACACATATAAAAGGATGCTGAACTTCACCAGTTAAAACATGTAAATTAAAATACATATGATATTTTTCTAATCAGACTAGAAAAATTTTAAAGGTTGATATCAACTGTTAGACAAGTGTGAGATATGGTAAAATAAGCTTTAAAGTTTTGATGAAAGTATAAATTTGTGCAAATTTTTGAAAAATGAATTTTCCTTATTAAAATCTGAAAAGTACAGTTCCTGTTACCTAGTAATCCCACTTCTAGGAATCCAACCTATAGATATGATTTCATGAGAATGTAAAAATAAAATAGAATGTGGTTATTACAACAGTGTTAGTAACAGCAAAAATTTAAAGCAGCTTATATACCTCCTGAAAAGTGAATGGTTCAATGAAGGGGTAGACATGAAACCAGGCTTCCCTGGTAGCTCAGATGGTAAGAATCTGCCTGCAGTGCAGGAGACCTGGGTTTGCTCCCTGGGTTGGGAAGATCCCCTGGAGCAGGGAATGGCAAGTCACTCTGATATTCTTGCCTGGAGAATTCCATGGACAGAGGAGCCTGGCGGGCTACAGTTCATGGGGTCACAGAGTCTTGACGTAACTGAGCACACACACAGAGACATAAAACCAGCACAACCATGTAAAAGGCACTGATAGGATTTCCAATGTACTGGCAGTGTTCTTTTTCTCCAGCTGAGTAGTGGATGTCTGGATGCTTACTATGCATATATGTATTTACATATGTAATTGTACATGTCTTTAAATGCTTCTGAATTTTAACCAAAAAATGAAAAGGAAAGAACGAAGGTAAATCTATACGGATTAATATAGTAAGATGTATGTGATATATTAATGAAAAAAACATAAGAGACCATAAAGCCTATTACAAATGGCATAATCCTTATTTTATGGGAAAAAAAAGTATCATATATGCATGCATATGGACATATCACATGCTTATATAAAAACCATGGAGAATATGTAACAAACCTCTGGAGAATGGGATTATAAGGATAATTTGGGGGGGAACAGTGTGGCATTGGAGAGATTTCATATCTTTTCTAAAACATAATTTTGATGGTATATATATATATATGGTATATACACATGTGTACATATAGATATGTATATATACACATACTTATGTATATATTTACTTCTATAGGTTTCAGCTGACAAATAAAATCTTGCCCAAGACAGTTTAGCAAGCAAAACAAGAGATCAAATTTGAATACATTCCAGTAAATATTTATACAGCTATAGAAAGTGAACTATATAGTAAAAATTGTCCCATATGCTTGGTGAGGAATAGTTTATAGAAAAGTTTAAGGCACTGTGATTAAAACTATGTTTCTCACATTGTAGTTAGACAAATGAAATCATTTTATCAACTACAGCTGATCTATTTTTATATAAAATTTATAGCAAAGAATCTGAATTCAACTGTTTTAGAAATGCTGTTCTTGTTCAGTTGCCAAGTCATGTCCAGCTCTTTGCGATCATGTGGAATATAACACGCCAGGCTTCCCTGTCCTTCACCATCCCCCGGAGTTTGCCCAAGTTCATGTCCATTGAATCGGTGATGCCATCCAACCATCTCATCCTTTGTCACCCCCTCCTATAATATATTAAAAAATTTTCCCAAATAGTAATTAAAAGAAAATACTTATTTAATTATACTTAAGTTCTAAGCATGATTCTAAGTGTTTTTATGTATTAATTCAATTATTACAACCAATTATTATAATTATATATAGTTTATAGATGAGATACAGAGAAGTTAAATCATTTGACAAAGGTCACACAGCTTGTATCAGAACAGGGATTTAAACTCAGGCATTTTGATTCTCATTTTCCACCATTCTATACTGTCTCTTAAAGAATTTTAACTAAAACCTAATATTCATTATTAAATGATATATTGCAGCACTGAAGTATGTTTTGTGTCTACCTCCATGAGATACATGAAAACATTTTGAAAAATATAGAACATTATAAAATGCAAAATATTAAGATTGTATGTATGTACACTGATGTATAGAACAGTCTTATGGACTCTGTGGGAGAGGGAGAGGGTGGGAAGATTTGGGAGAATGACATTGAAACACGTAAAATATCATGTAAGAAACAAGATGCCAGTCCAGGTTCGATGCACGATACTGGATGCTTGGGGCTAGTGCACTGGGACGACCCAGAGGGATGGTATGGGGAGGGAGGAGGGAGGAGGGTTCAGGATGGGGAACACATGTATACCTGTGGCAGATTCATTTTGATATTTGGCAAAACTAATACAATTACATAAAGTTTAAAAATAAAATAAAATTTAAAAAAAATAATAAAAACAAAAAATAATAAAAAAACAGCAAAAAAAATTTTTTTCATTAACATTAAAACAACTTTTTAAAAACTGTGGTATGGCCATGTCTTGGGATACCATAAAGCAATGAACATGAATAAATTCCTGGTACATACATTAATAAACAGAAGAACCTCAAAAACAGTGGTGAGCAAAAGTAACAAATCACAAAAATACAAAAAAATAAAATAAAATAAAATAAAATGCAAAATATTAAGATTGTAAAGCTTTAGTTATTATCTCCCTCTCCATAATTCAAAGATTCTTATTCTTTGGATCTACAGTAGATTATATGGAATGTTATGCTTGTCAAGACAAAATTTGCTTTTGAAGGACATAGTATATAATTTTGAGATACTGATCATAACTTTCTTATTTACTTCACAGTAATATGAATTACTTCACAGACTAATATGAATTGCCCCAACAATTGTGTTTATACATTCCAGTGCCAAGGAACTATAGAGCTCATTAAGTCATAGTTTATCTATCGAAATTTATTCTGTGTGAATAGATAAAAGTTTCAGAGTAAATGATACCGTACAGTATTTTTTTTCCAACAAATTAAAATTCACTTTAGAGGATGGAAAGCATTTTTTTTAAATTCTAGAGAATAATTACAACATTGCATATAAGGAAGAATTAAAATGAGTGTCATAAGATACATGAGGTATATAACAGTTCAGAGAAGGTAGAAACTGTTGGATTATGAAATAATTACAGGAGTTTTTAATGCCTAATTAAGTTGGGTCTGCAAGGCAGGGAAAGAATCAAGAGTTCATAAAAGAGGATAATTTACTTTTGGTTCTTAACAAATTAAATATAATTATGACTTTATTTTGCCTACTTTCTTAGAACTGTTGAAAATCACTGTAATTCTGGAGGTACATTTCAGAAAAAATATAGTAGTGAAAAGGTTGCTGGTTTTTTCAAACTATTCATGTGATAATGTTTTTCTAACATTATCACATGAATAGTTCTTCCATTTTTTTAATCCAAGTCAATTAAATGATGAAAATCCCTTCTTTTGTAATTCTTTTAGCATTAATTACTAGAATTTAATTACTGTTTCTCTGATTTTAGTTAGACAAGCCCAAACAAACATATAGACCAATTGACTGCTAGTTATTACATATATGTTTTACTAATGAAAAATGTAGGGGGCACTGATTGGCCAAGGTTATCTGGTAACATTCAGGACTTCAAACTTTCATTTCAAAGCTTTGCCATACTTAGGTTATCATAGCTTGGAAATATGAAAGTGAAAACACTAGGAATCTGAACTCTCAAATCAATAGTGGGAGGTAGCAAAAGACAGGGGGCCTACAATGAGTTACATCTCCCAGTCCTCTGAAAAGCAAATGTAGTTTATACCAGGAAAAGTCATTTAAGTAAAATGTTACATGCTGTAAGAGAGGAAAAGGAAGTTGTCTAAGAATTGGCTGTTAAAGAACATTCAGTTAGAGGCAACTCTAATGATGGAACTGCCAGGAAGTGGTTTAAAATATTTCCTTTAAAAAAAGATAGTACAGCAACTAGTTTTATTATCCTTAATAAGTTCCCTGGGCCTTATTTATATTTACCCAGAAATCTGTGAGTGCTTACATTTACAGATATTCTTAAAAGAGCTCCCATCCTTCCTATTACATGGTGGGAAAAGAGTGGGTGTTATGTCATATTGTGGGTAGGAAAGGGTAGGACAGCACAAGAGGTAGGTTTTGGTGCCAACAGACTGAGAACTTGTCCCAGAATTAATGCCTGGAAGGAATCCAAACTCGCAGTAATCAACATTCAGTCCGTATTCCACACAAGCAAAAAGGAACAAACCATGTAATAAGAAAATCAGACAAACTAAAAAAGAAACTATTAGAGACCCCCCAAAATGGTTTCTTTTTAAAATGCATTGGAGAAGTGGTCAAGGTCATATTATTTTAAAACATAGATTATCCTTCTGATGAGCTAAGGCTACAGCAAAAGCAGTATGGAGCAGTTACCTAATCAATTACATAGGAAGTGGAGCAAAATATTGTTCACTAAGGTTGTGTCAGGAAACTGAATAATACTGAAATTTAAGTTCACTGGGGCATGAACCCAAATGCAAACTACACACTAAAAAAATTAGCTTGAACTAACTATGAAGCTGCAATCAGCAACTGGGTTTTTTAATGCATGTGGATTTTTCAGTTAGACTCATATTGCTTTGGTCAATGAAAGGATTCCTTGATTTTTTTTGAAGAATTGGAAATGATACATCATTACCCATTAGCTAGGTCAAGAGTATAGGTAATTGGTACTACTGTTTTCTTGAACCAAGAGAGTGTTTTAGATCAGATATATTCTTTATTTTCTCTTTCTTCCAATATCTCCTTCTTCCCAAAGGGAGAGAGAAGCAGTACTTAACTAATACACAAAAATCTTTTCTGATGCTCATGCTCTCCTCTCAGTTGTGCAGATATGGATGTGAAAAGGACATCCTATAGTCTGCAATGAAAATGAAAAAGATTATTTATCAAACTTGGTTAATAAAATGCAAAATAATATACTTTATGATGAGGCTTGACAAGATTGATAAACAATATGATAAAAAGCATAAAGAACTAAAACCCAGAAACTAGTCCACTCTCTAGTCCTGTTACCTTGTACAGATGATGCTTTCTGGGGTTCAGTTTTATCATCTATGCACCTACTCTATGAGTGGTTTTGAGGGATTAGATGAGATTAATATCTTGAAACAAATAACAGAGCTGTATACAAAGACATGCTATTACTGACCTTGTGTTCTATTTTATTATTTGTCAATTAGCATATAAATGCAGTCTCTTATGAAGCACAATGGACCTGGAATCTTAATTGAAACTTTTCTAGCCCTTATTTTTTTCTTAATAAATAAGGAGTAGTGTCACATATAGTTCCTTTGGTGAAATGCTTTTGGTGGGGGCTCTTTATATATGTCAAATAACAAGTCATAAAATTGGGAATTTCTTGGAAATTCCAGATTCAGCATCTGGATTAGCTTAGATTAGCGTTGGGAGTAAATGACAGAAACAATAGCTTAATAAAGAGAGAAATTTGTTTTTGCCTCATAGAAAATTCCAGGAAGTGGTTCATGACTGGCACTATGACCCATATTGCCAAGAACTCATTCATCTTGATATTCTGAACTGCGGGGCTTCAACCTCCTGGTCTAAGATGGCAGCATCACATTCCAGTGGAGCAAACAGGGGAAGGCTCAGGGGATAAGAGTAAAGGGGCCTGCATCTTGCTCTCTTTTGAAGAATGCTCATGAAAACTGCCACAAGAGGAACTTCCCTGGGGGTGCAGTGGATAAAGCATCTGCTTGCCAACCCAGGGGACATGGGTTCCATCTCTGCTCCAGGAAAATTCTACATGTCGCAGCCTGTGTGCTCCACCTGCTGGGCTTGTGCTCTAAAGCCAGAAAGCCAAAACTATTGAGCCTGCATGCTGCAACTACTAAAGCCCATGCACTTAAGAGACTGTGCTCGGCAACAAGTCACTGCAATGAGAAGCCTGTGCACTGCAACCAGAGAGTTAGTTAACCCCTGCTCTCTGCAACTAGAGAAGGCCTGTGTGCAGCAACGAAGACCCAGTGCAGCCAATAATTAATTAATGAATGAATTAAAAAACTGCCAAAAGACACTTCCATTTGTATGCTGCTGGCCATGCCTGCTTGCAAGCTGGAAATAAAATGTCTGTTGCAAATGGTCACAAATCTGACCTTCTACAACTCTGGGAACAACTATTGGGGGATAACTATCAGTCTCTGCCATTTATCATTTAATTTATATAACTATTTTAGTTTAGAAACTTTTTCTTCTTGAATGAGTAAAGAGACTGGACCAAGAAATATGTCAGAAAAGTGAAATAAAGCTGCTTTGTGAATGTTTATTATTGTCTTTTTAATTCTGAAGAGTAGAAAGCTCCAATGGGGGCTTCCCAGGTGGCTCTAGTGGTAAAGAACCTGCTTGCAATGCAGGAGAGGAAAGAGAGGCGGGTCCGATCTCTCAGTCCAGAAGATCCCCTGGAGGAGGGCACGGCAACCCACTCCAGTATTCTTGCCTGGAGAACCCCATGGACAGAGGAGCCTGGCAGGCTACAGTCCATAGGTCACAAAGAGTTGAACAGGACTACAGTGACTTAGCACACACACACAGCCTCCAATGACTTTAGTGGTTTAAAATGCTGATTAGGTTTATCATTGTGTAATTATTATTCCTATACTTCTGAATATCTAAAATGCTTATTTCTCTGTCTGCACATTGACCTACAACATACTAAACAAAGCTGAAACTAATGTAAGCATAAATAAGAAGAAAACGAAAATTTTCAAAACATTTACAAGAACCATGAAGGGGAGGCAGCATGAAATATGGCAAGAGCACAGGTTTTGTAAAGAGAGTCCTGGGACAGAAGCCCACCGTCCACGCATTCATGCATTCACTCATAGCATCTACAGACATTATGTGTGTATGTTTCAGATACTGTGTGTTACTCACGGAATGCACAACTTGCTTAGGGAGACAGGAAAAAACCTACAATTTTATAAATAATAATTCAAATTAAAACTGCAATAAGTAATTCAAAGTAAGAGTACAGGGTTCTATGAATATCTAAACACAAGATCTAGCAATTACACAGAATGAGGGAAATTTATATTTACTATTTGAAAGATCTTTTACACTTGAAAGTTTAGATACATTACATGAAAAAAAAGAAATTGCAAAATAGGGTGCACAGTATAATTCAATTTCATTTATAGAGTTGCCCCTCAAAATTGTAAAAATATTATTACTGTTTTTGTGACAATATTATGCATGTATAAATCCACAGAAAAAAATTGTAGGAATTACTTTGAACTATCAACAGAAGTCATCTCTGATATTTTTGTTAAATATTTTTCTAAGGATTGAATTGTTTGCAACCAGCACATGTATTTCATTTGTGCTCAGAAAAAATTCTTTAAATGCATTTAAAATATAAGTTTAGGAATATAAAATTAACTGCAACATGAGTCTGATGTCTGGACACTGACCTACATCTAGTAAATGTTCAGTTCAGTTCAGTTCAGTCGCTCAGTCGTGTCCGACTCTTTGCAGCTCCCAAGGACTGCAGCACACCAGGCCTCCCTGTCCATTACCAGCTCCCAGAGTTTACTCAAACTCATGTCCATTGAGTCGGTGATGCCATCCAACCATCTCATCTTCTGTCATCACCTTCTTCTCCTGCCTTCAGTCTTTCCCAGTATCAGGGTCTTTTCAAAGGAATCAGTTCTTCACATCAGGTGGCTAAAGTACTGGAGTTTCAGCTTCAATATCAGTCCTTCTGATGAATATTCAGGACTGATTTCCTTTAGGATGGACTGGTTAGATCTCCTTGCAGACCAAGGGACTCTCAAGAGTCTTTTCCAACACCACAGTTCAAAAGCATCAGTTCTTCGGTGCTCAGCTTTCTTTATAGTCCAACTCTCACATCCATACATGACTACTGGAAAAACCATAGGCTTGACTAGATGGACCTTTGTTGGTAAAGTAATGTTTCTGCTTTTTAATATGTTGTCTAGGTTGGTCATAACTTCTCTTCCAAGGAGAAGCGTCTTTTAATTTCATGATGCAATCACCATTTGCAGTGATTTTGGAGCCCGGAAAAATAAAGTTTGCCACTGTTTTCCTATCTATTTGCCATGAAGTGATGGGACCAGATGCCATGATTTTAGTTTTCTGAATGTTGAGCTTTAAGCCAACTTTTTTACCCTCCTCTTTCACTTTCATCAAGAGGCTCTTTAGTTCTTCTTCCCTTTCTGCCATAAGGGTGGTGTCACCTGTATATCCAAGGTTATTGATATTTCTCCCAGCAATCATGATTCCAGTTTGTGCTTTATTCAGGCCACTGTTTCTCATGATGTATTCTGCATATAAGTTAAATAAGCAGGGTGACAATGTACAGCCTTGACATAACTCCTTTCCTGATTTGGAACCAGTCTGTTGTTCCATGTCCAGTTCTAACTGTTGCTTCTTAACCTGCATACAGATTTCTCAGGAGGCAGGTCAGGTGGTCTGGTATTCCCATCTCTTGAAGAATTCTCCACAGTTTGTGGTGATCCACACAGTCAAAGGCTTTGGCATAGTCAAGAAAGCAGAAATAGATGTTTTTCTGGAACTCTCTTGCTTTTTTAATAATCCAACAGATGTTGGCAATTTGATCTCTGGTTCCTCTGCCTTTTCTAAAACCAGCTTGAACATCTGGAAGTTCATGGTTCATGTATTGCTGAAGCCTGGCTTGGAGAATTTTGAGCACTACTTTACTAGCGTGTGAAATGAATGCAATTGTGCGATAGTTTGAGCATTCTTTGGCATTGCCTTTCTTTGGGATTGGAATGAAAACATGTTTTCCAGTCCTGTGGCCACTGCTGAGTTTTCCAAATTTGTTGGCATATTGAGTGCAGCACTTTCACAGCATCATTTTTTAGGATTTGAAATAGCTCAATTGGAATTCCATCACATCCACTAGCTTTTGTTCATTGTGATGCTTCCTAAGGCCCACTTGACTTCGCATTCTAGGATGTCTGGCTCTAGGTGAATGAACATACCATTGTGATTATCTGGGTCATGAAGATCCTTTTTATATAGTTCTTCTTTTTATATAGTGTATTCTTGCTACCTCTTCTTAATATCTTCTGCTTCTGTTAGATCCATACTATTTCTGTCCTTTATTGAGGTCATCTTTGCATGAAGTGTTCCCTTGCAGTGTTTTGTTAAGTACTCACTGTGTGTTTATTTTGTGAGAGCCAAAATCATCTCTACTTTAATTCCTTCAGTATTCCTATAAACTAAGGGAAATCAGAACTTACTTTCATTGCTTTGTAAATGGAAAAATATAGTTATCTTTAATGTTGGATACCAAATCTTGAGTTTTTACTATGAAGGAAATAATTAACATATTTTAAAATGGGTTTCCCTGGTGGCTCAAGTGGTAAAGAATCCACCTGCAATGCAGGAGACCTGGGTTCAATCCCTGGGTTGGGAAGATCCCTTGTAGAAGGGAATACTGCACTGCTGTTTAATCACTAAGTCATGTTTGACTCTTTTGTGACCCCATTTGGCTGTAGCCCACCAGGCTCCTCTGAATATTTTACTTATTTATTCTTTTGTTTGTTAATGTTTTTCTATTAGGTCTTCCCAGGTGGTTCAGTGGTAAAGAAACCGCCTGCCAATGCAAGAGATGTGGGTTTGATCCTGAAATGGCAACCCACTGCAGTATTCTTGCCTGGGAATTCCCATGGACAAAGCAGTCGCAAGAGTCAGACTTGATTTAGTGACTAAATAGCAGCACAACATTCTTCCAATTAAAAAGGGTTGCCATTCCCTTCTCCAAGAGATCTTCCCAACCCAGGGATTGAACCCAGGTCTCCTGCATTGCAGGTGGATTCTTTATGGTCTGAGCCACCAGGGAAGCCCCAGATAGAAAATGAAAAGGACGTAGACCCTGCCTTCAAAACACTTTTGATTTAGTGATAGAGACAGATACATAAATAATTTTCTAAATATACTACTAGAAAAGTAAGATAACCACAGGCAAATTTTAGATGTAAGCATAACTCTAACATGCCAGTGCATGCAAATTCTTCTATAGAGTGTCACAGAATTACACACTTTATTATGAGGGAAACCAAGGGCAAAAAGCATCAATGGCTTTCTCTGTGGCAAAAACACAAAAATACAGAAAAATAAATTTGAGCTGAGAAGACAAGAGGAGAAAGACAGATTTTGCTCAAATAGCTATCATACTTATAAAGCTTCATGGCTTTTGTGTAAAATGTCACTTTCTAGTCTTTATGTAATGATCCTTAATTGTGAAACAGTTTAGCTGCTGACAATGTAAAACCATCGCAGAAAAAGTCCTTCTCCTATCTCAAAAAAGTTCTGCTTTTCTCTTTTTTGTCAGTTTTTCTAGTGGTGACTGTGGTAATAAAAGAAAGCCTTAGATCCATAGTGATAAGATGGAGTGGTTTTCTTTCTTGGCAGTCAGTATGGGCATTTATATTGAGAGCTCACTAATAAGCATTTTCATTATCAGTGTAATGAAATGCCTTCATAATGGTTTTGCAGACAGAATCAGCTCTCACTGAGACATGCACTCATTCATCCAACGAACACTCTCTATCACCTACAATATGCCAAATCATTATTGGGCTCTGAGCTCTAAGAAATAAGGAAGCCAAAGTCCATGCCCTTGAATTCACATAGAGACTCATTGTATAGGGAACAAATTTCCTAAACTCTGGCATTCTGTGGTGAATAGAATCAACCATACTGTTAACCACATGGTCTTCATTTCTCCATTCATTTAATAAACGTGCATTGAACTCCTTCTAAGTAGCAAGAACTGTGCTAAACACAAAACAGCAGTTAAAAGCAGCCATGGCCTCTCTTCTAAAAGAGTACATAGTCGGGCTAGGGCAGACTGAGGAAGCAATTGTTAGTTTCCTAAACAATTTCCACTATCCCTTCTTTTTCTCTAAAAGAAAACTGATTCTTGCATGGGGAGCAGTATGTCCCGCTTCACATAATGGGTCATGATTAGTTTAAACCTGTGATTCCCAAACTGTATGCCCAGTTTCCAAGGACACTGGAGTAAACTCACTGGGGGCCATAGCATATTTTCATTTTCAAGGGGAACACAGTGGAGCTCAGTATCTGTTGGACAGCACACACTACTAGCTTAAGGTGCAGTTTTCACACCTGTAGACTCTGCCATATCACTGGAAAACTGGATTTTCAGTGGTTGCCGACTGAAAAAGAAAGTGTGGCGTGAAATGCATGTAGAATGAGAAATGGCAATGACCAGTGTGATTCCAGTGTTTGAGAAGTTATGGAGAACCCAATACAGAATTCTCATTAATAACACATGGCTATTATTGTTCTTTCAATTTATGTGCATAATTTATTCAAATGGCTACTAAGTTGTAAATGGAATTATTCTGTATTTCTTGGGGCTTCCCTGATAGCTCAGTTGGTAAAAAATCCGCCTGCAATGCAGAGACCCTGGTTCAATTCCTGGGGTGGGAAATATGCTGGAAAAGGGTTAGGTTACCCACCCCCATATTCTTAGGCTTCTCTGGTGGCTCAGCTGGTAAAGAATCTGCCTGCAATCCAGGATACCTGGATTTGATCTCTGGGTTGGGAAGATTCCCCGGAGAAGGGAAAGGCTACCCACTCCAGTATTCTGGCCTGCAGAATTCCATGGACTGAAGTCCATAGGGTCGCAAAGAGTCAGACACGACTGAATGACTTTCACTTGGCACCATGAAAATATTTACTGAGATCCCAAGGGAGCTGTGAACCAAGAAACTTTGGGAGCCTTTGGTCAAAGCCAATCATGTAAAACCTGTTTCCTGTTTCTTCAGCTTCCTTGTCTCTAGAGGTGACCATATGACCCAATTTCGGCCTAAACAGAAATTTACTGGGAGGTAAAGGAGGAATGAAGGTGCTCAGAGAACATTTACTTTGCTGATAACAGGGGACAATGACTAAGATTGTCAGTTGTCCTTCAAAAGTCCAATTCCTTTAATAGTAAAATCTTACAAGTTTCAGCCACAGACCACTTGCTCCAGTATATTTTCCAGCTACATGTGACCCAATTGACTAAACTGTGGCTAAAGGTACATGAGGAGAAGTGATACATGAAAAGTCTGGATCATACCCTACAAAGGAATGAGTGCACCTTCTAGTTCTGTTCCCTTCGTGGGTCACAGCCTTGTCCTGGTGAAGGGGCTTGCATAAATCAATGAAGCCACGAGCCATGCTGTGCAGGGCCAGCCAAGATGGAAAGGTCATAGTGGAGAGTTCTGACAAAACGTGAACCACTTGAAGAGGCAATGGCAAACAACTCCAGTATTCTTGCCACCAGAATCCCATGACCAGTATGAAAAGGCAAAAAGTTATGATACCGGAAGATGAGCCCCTCATGTAGGAAGGTGTCCAATATGCTCTGGGGGAAAAGCAGAGGGCAATTACTATATATAGTACGCTAGTACAGTAAAATCTCTTTGATATGAACACATCCTATTGATTCAAAATAATAACTGGATAAATTCTCATTATTATAATGCATAAACCATATTTCTTTGGTTAATAAGCAAGATTTAGTTAGTGAGTCAACTTGAGATTCTTAACCTGTACTGCTTAGGACTAGACTCCAGCTCGTGGTAGGTTACCTCTCTAAGGTGCGGGTCACATGATTCTTGGACTATGACTAGAAGGAGCAAAGAGGCAGAGCTTTAGGCATTGCTCCATGAATGAGTCTCTCTTAACTGAGGTAGAAATATGAATAAGTGACATAAAGACAAAAGAAGACTTAGGAACAGACATGAATCAGCTAATGTCTCAGTTTCCCCTGTCCCACGGTTCATGTTACATCCATCTGGCTATTCGAACTGGCCTTTTCTCAGTTCTTAAATATGCCATGCTCATTCCTACTTCATGGCTTTTGCATGTGCTGTTTGCTCTGCCTAGAACACTGTCATGTCCCCAAATTTCTTCCATCCCCTCCCACTCTGCCTAGCTACATCTTCATTTTCCAGATCTCTTTCTGCACCTCCTCTCAGAGAACCCATACCTGACCCTCAGCTTAAGTTATACTCTTTTAAACATGCTGCACAGAGTCTTGTAAAACCCATGACACTTGAAAAAAGTTATCAAGTTTTCTTTTATGTTAGATTAAAAGCCCCATTAGGGTGTGTTCCAATTCTGTCCCAAGTCATTGTTAAAGTCCAAGGACTTTACTCATTTGATACATATTAGATATTTGATAAATATTTGTTCCATGAATGAATAAACAAAAGGAGAAAGAAAACCTGTACCTTCAGTTGAAATGCTCATTTAAGGATTTATGGTGGAGAAAGCCTTTCAGACAGGCTCTGAAAATGGACACAATAGTGAGACACAGTGGGAATAGTTCATGGTGAGGTTAGGAGATAAAAAAGCTTGAGGGTGGTCGGCGAGGAGTGGACAGTTCAGTTTGGCCATAGAATATGGACCATATGCTGCTGCTGCTGCTGCTGCTAAGTCGCTTCAGTCGTGTCCGACTGTGCGACCCCATAGACGGCAGCCCACTAGGCTCCCCCGTCCCTGGGATTCTCCAGGCAAGAACACTGGAGTGGGTTGCCATTTCCTTCTCCAATGCATGAAAGTGAAAAGTGAAAGTGAAGTCGCTCAGTCGTGTCCAACTCTTAGCAACCCCATGGACTGCAGCTTACCAAGCTCCTCTGTCCATGGGATTTTCTAGGCAAGGGTACCAGAGTGGGGTGCCATTGCCTTCTCCATATAGAGAGTAGGAAAAGATTAGGTTGGAAAGGAAGGTCAACATAATATGGTGGGAAAGGCCTGTCTTGAAAATATTTAATTTTGTATTTATCATGAGAAAAATGAACAAACTGTGTACATAGGCTAAATGAAAGGGGAAAGAAGATGAATGGAGGAAACCTGTCCACAAACCAAGTGATGGTCCAGGAAACAACTAATAATAATAAAAATAGAACAGCTGACAGCAGAACATTAATGGGAAAAAAAAGGCAGTGAGAAAAAGAATTACGTGTTTAACACGTGTACATCCATGGCGGATTCATGTTGATGTATGGCAAAATCAATACAATATTGTAAAGTAATTAGCCTCCAATTAAAATAAATAAATTCACATTTTAAAAAAAGAATTACATGTTTAATGTGGATTCTGTGGAAAAAGACTGATGTGTTTAGCTAAAATATCTAGGGGGAGACAAGAAAGAGAGATAAGCTGGTGTGCTTCCTGAGATTTCTGTAAGAGTAACTGGGACAATGGTGAAGCCAGGAAAGTCAGAATAATCTGGTTTTAGAGATGGCGAAGGCAATGGCACTCCACTCCAGTACTCTTGCCTGGAAAATCCCATGGATGGAGGAGCTTGGTGGGCTGCAGTCCATGGGGTCGCTAAGAGTCGGACACAACTGAAGAGACTTAGCAGCAGCAGCAGCTGCAGCAGAGATGGTGAAAGAGGGGAATGATGTAACACACTGAACTGTAACAAATGTAACAATATTGAGCTGGATTTTTTTTTTTTTTTTACTTTACAATATTGTATTGGTTTTGCCATACATCAACATGCATCCGCCATGGGTGTACACGTGTTCCCCATCCTGAACCCCCTCCCACTTCCCTTCCCATTCCATCCCTCTGGGTCATCCCAGTGCATCAGCCCCAAGCTTCCTGTATCCTGCATCGAACCTGGACTGGTGATTCATTTCTTATATGATATTATACATGTTTTAATGCCATTCTCCCAAATCATCCCTCGCCTCCCTCTCCCACAGAGTCCAAAAGTCTGTTCTTTATATCTGTGTCTCTTTTGCTGTCTCACATACAGGGTTGTCGTTACCATCTTTCTAAATTCCATATATATGCGTTAGTATACTGTATTGGTGTTTTTCTTTCTGGCTTACTTCATTCTGTATAATCGGCTCCAGTTTCATCCACCTCATTAGAACTGATTCAAATGTATTCTTTTTAATGACTGAGTAATACTCCATTGTGTATATGTACCACAGCTTTCTTATCCATTCATCTGCTGATGGACATCTAGGTTGCTTCCATGTCCTGGCTATTATAAACAGTGCTGCGATGAACATTGGGGTACACGTGTCTCTTTCAATTCCGGTTTCCTCGGTGGTGTGTATGCCCAGCAGTGGGATTGCTGGGTTGTATGGCAGTTCTATTTCCAATTTTTTAAGGAATCTCCATGCTGTTCTCCATAGTGGCTGTACTAGTTTGCATTCCCGCCAACAGTGTAAGACGGTTCTCGTTTCTCCACATCCTCTCCAGCATTTATTGCTTGTAGACTTTTGGATCGCAGCCATTCTGACTGGCGTGAAATGGTACTTCATTGTGGTTTTTGATTTTTTTTTTTAAAACTCACCTTGAACACTGTAGATCGTGGCTGAAGATTAATGTAGAACTTCTGCTCTGATGAGTTTATCATTACATTTCTGATAATTCCTAGTCTGTTTTTCACATGCTTTTGTACCAGAGGGGTGCTTCAAGCCGTAAGATAAACATAGTGTGCTTTTTTGGAGAAATAACTGTGCAGAAAATTTGGGGCAATAACCACCAACCAACTTAATCCCTTTGCCCAACTTAAAAATACTTTTTACCTTAAAACAAACAGAAATGTGCTAGAAGAGAAGGCAAGAATCGCTTGGATTTTTTTTTTTAAAGAATTTTATTTGTTCATTTTTGGTTGTGCTGCGTCATTGCTGCATAGGCTTTTCTCTAGTTGTAGCAAGCGGGGCCTACTCTTCAGTGGCAGTGCACGGACTTATTGTGGTGGCTTCTTTGTTGTAGGGCACAGGCTCTAGGGTGCTCAGGTTTCAGTAGTTACAGTGTGTGGGCTCAGAAGTTGTGGTTCCAGGGCTCTAGAGCACAGGCTTAATAGGTTGTGGCACACAGGCTTAGTTGCTCTGTGACCTGGGGGATCCCAGGACTGGGGATCAGACCCATATCCCCTGCATTGGTAGGCAGATTCTTTACCACTGAGCCATCAGGGAAGCCCAGGATTCACTTGGATTTTTAAACGACTCTCTCAAATTCAAAGAAATATCATGCTTGGCAAACTGCTTTATCTTCCCATCCCTCATTTCGAGTTTATTTTGCTAAGTGACTTGTCTAAATAGTTTTTCATATCTGTTACAGCTAGTAAGTGGCATAGCAAGAATTTTAAACCAGATCTCTCTGGAGTGTGCACTCTGAACACTACTTCCCTTCAATGATGTTTGAGTTTTAACATTTAATATCACTCACCAAGTAAATGACAACATAATGCCAAATACTGACAGCTAGCAATTTTTCAGTATGCATTAGCAGGGTCTCCAAGAATGCAATCAGAGCAAGTGATTTTTCACAGGGCTTGGGAGACATGGAAAATGGGATCATCAAAAGGACTAGTGTGCTATTTCCTAGCTCAGTTTCAGTTCAGTTCATTCGCTCAGTAGTGTCTGACCCCATGAACTGCAGCACGCCAGGCCTCCCTGTCCATCACCAACTCCTGGAGCTTACCCAAACTCATGTCCATTGAGTTGGTGATGCCATCCAACCATCTCATTCTCTGTCATCCCCCTCTCCTCCTGCCTTCAATCTTTCCCAGCTCAGTGACCATTAATTTACATGGGTATGTTAAACATTCTTTGAAGGCTCAAACCATCCTTCAAACTTTTAAAACATAAAGCTGATATCATTTTCCTGTTCAAACTCTTGAAAGCACAGTTTAGAAAGTCCTTCACAATCTAGTTCCAAGGACTTCTCTGGTGGTCCAGTGATTGGGAATCTGCAGAGCATGGGCTCTAGACTTCAAAGGTTAATAAAGGTTAGTCAGATTAAAGTGAGGAGACTGGGTTGGGAGGGAAGCATTTCAGGCAAGAACAGGCAAAAGCAACATCATGTGGAAGAAAGAGCGAGGCCCACCAAGGAGAGTTCACTGAGGGAAGGATGATGAGAGAGGCTGACAAGGTGGGTAGGCAAAAGCCAGAAGCTGGAAAGTCATGTGGAATGTGGGCCTTCCCTTTATGGGCAATGGGAAGTCCACAAAGGGTACTGAGCAAGGAATGACATGCTTAGATCAGACTTACGCTTCAGATAGTTCACTCTGGAGTCACTTGGAAATGGTATTAACAGGCACCACTCCATGACTGCTATTTCCAGATGTATTATCTTCCACTGACTTTTACAGGTAAATGTGGAAACTGATGAATGGATTTACTTGACAAAATTGTAGTTTGAATTCTTATCGGATTTTAAAACACAGTAATTAAAAATACAAAAGCTTTTCCCTGAAAGCCTTAGGGTGCATGTTAGTGTGTTTTGTTTTGTTTTTTATAATCTTTAATAACTATAACAAGCAAATTACTTTGAAGCACTCCATTTTTAAGATGTTGCTCAATACATGAAATGTGATATTATACCATTACCAAACTGCTTTATAATCTTTTTTAAAAAGTCCTTATTTGAATACACAAATATGATCAATGAATACAGAATTACATAATCACCAAGAGAAGTTACTAGAGTTTTCATAATGGTCTTTTGGTTTTTCCTCTGCTGATATTGGTGCCAAAGAAATTAGGTTATAACTATTGTTTCTTTTTGTGGCTGAAGAAACATTTCCAAGTACAGAATGAATGGAGTTCATTCAGAGGCCTTGCAAATGGGCTGTGGCCCCTTATTATGCATAATGGGCCCCAGAGAGGATATTTAGAACAAAACCAACTTTTTTTTTTTAACCCGTTGACAAGGTCCTCACATTTTAAAGGAGCTCTACACCCCGGATTTACTTAAGTTTATCTGTCCTTTTATCCTTCTACAGAAGGATAGAAATTAAGGATCCTCGACAGTCTTCCCCTCAGAAAAGGCAGCTGATTCTTAAAAATTTATTTATTCGTTTAGTTTTTGTTTGTGCTGGGTCTTCACTGTTGCACCTGGGCTTTCTCTAGTTGTGGCGTGCAGGGGCTATTTTAGTTATGTGTGGGCTTATCTTGTTGCGAGAAGCATGGGCTCTCAGCATGCAGGCTCAATAACTGTACATGGGCTTAGTTTCCCAGAGGCATGTGGAATCTTCCTGGACCAGGGATTGAACCTATGTCCCCTCCACTGGCAGGTGGATTCTTATCCACTGCACCACCAGGGAGGTCCTGAGTTTTTTTTTAATAACAGGGTAAACTGCATGTTATTTAAAACTTTAATTACAGAGGACGTAAGTTTTTCCAATAGCCTAAGCCTGACACAATGACATGAAATAACATTTGAGAAGAAAATAAAGAGAGCTTGGTGGAGGGGGCAGGTCCCTGTAAATGGAAAAAAGGTCAAAAAGTGTTGGTTGCATCTTTCAGTAAACCTAATTTATTTTTGTTACTGTTGTTCCTGAATACATCAGGGCTTCGTGCACTTTTCTTTGAATTCTTAAAAGATGAGAGAAGACACTACAAGTTGGGAAAAGAAATTGTAACCCACTTCCTCCACACCCTCTTGACACTTACTGTCAATCCTTCCTGTGGTCTTTGCTTATATAGTATTCTGTCTCATTATGACTGGACTGTGAAGAGTCAAATAACTGTCATCAACAATGTAGTATCAAACTGAAGGTCCCATATTTTTGTTAAACTTACCCATTTTGTCAACTTGGTCCATTCTTATCGCTTGTTCAACCACATAAAAATCTCCTAAAGTTACCAAAGTTCACAGCTGGCAAATTAGCAGAGAAGTAAAGGAGTTGGACATGACAGCAACTAAACAACAACAAAAAAAACCTGTCACCTAATGCAATGGCTTCAGACAAAGTCAAAGGATTTTAATCTGAGAGGAAAGGAATTTCAAATTTCTGACCTACGAGTTCAATATTTAAAGGTTCTCTCGTATTTTTTTTTTTTTTAGCAAGGGAATTAATTTATTCCTAGATTGGCCAGAGATGGATCTATCTTTGTCTCAAAGTAGTTTACAGGTTGGACTGCAAAGGACACACAGAAACCCAGTGAAAAGAGAGTAGTGTGGTAGAAAGGAGGTGGGTTCTTGGCATATGCCTGCCCATCAGCCTGCACTTCTGAGCGAGCATTCAGGGGCTGGCTGAGATGCCTGCCTCCTCCACTTCACTGGCCAGCTGGGGACAAGCAGTGCTCCCTCGAACTGTGTCCTTTTGAAGCACTCGATAGAAACTCTTCTTAATGGAGATATCAAAGATTAAAGAACAATTCTGAAACTGAATCATTTTGGAAGAAGAAAGAAAGAAAGAAAACCATCTAAGTCAATTGAAACCACCTCTGACAGAGCACCGATAGAGGACAGCTCCTTTTTTCCCAGGAACTCTTGAAGGGCTAAAGCTGCAGCAGGATAATTGCTAATTAACCCCTTTTTGTTTTCATTAAGTAAATATCTGTTAAACTTGTCACATATCCAGAGTTGTAGTTTTATTATATAAATATGGTGTAATGACCATACATGTACTCTAAGAATTTTATTACATAACAATATTATATACTTACAGTAGAAATAATGGTAGTCTACCTCATCAGGTTGTGGAAAGGATGAGAGGAGATAATAAGCATAAAGTGCTCAAAGCCATATTCCTCTCGCATCATGATTGCAATATGGTCACTACTATAATTATTGCTCTAATAGAAGCTGTTCATGTAAAGCTTTATTTCTTTGTGCAGCTACAAATACGTTTTCACGGAGATACCAGAGGCTAAATAATAACTGAGATTTGAGTAAGATCTGGAAAAAAAGGATATAATTTTGATCCAGAGGTATTTATAAGACTTCAAACCACCCCAAGACTTGGATTTCTTCTTGTTGCTGTTGTTCAGTCGCTCAGTCGTATCCAACTATTTGTGACCCCGTGGACAGCAGCACAAGAAATCTAAAGCAAGAAAGCAAGAGAATTGTAGGTGTCTTAATTCCTGAAGTTTGTGAAGAGATTTTCAATTTTGAGAATTTAGGCTTTGACAATGAATTAGGAAATTTGAATCCTGGCTCCATGACTTAATCTCTCTTCCTGAGTTTTCTTGTGCATAAAATGGAACCAATAGTTCTACCTATCTACACCTCAGGGTTGTGTTGTTATGAACAATTTTTGCAGACCCTCTGCTCTTCAGCACAATTACCCATGCGTTAAGATTTCCATGGCCTTCCCTGGTGGCCCAGTGGTTAAGAATCTGCCTGCCAACTCACAGGACATGGGTTCAATCCTTGGTCCAGGAAGATTCTACATGCTACGGGACAACTAAGCCCACGCACCACAACTACTGAAGCCCGCAAGCTGTGCAGCCCATGCTCTGCAGCAAGAGAAGACACCACAGCGAGCGCCCACACACCGCAACTAGAAAGCAGCCCGGGTCGCCACAGCTAGAGAAAGACCACACACAGCAACGAAGACGCAGCACAGTCTAAATAAATAAAGTTTAAAAAAAGGAATTCCTTAGTACCCACCTGTTGGAGAGATAGCTTCCTTAATCTTTCCTAACTCCATCATTCCCTCTTTATTTGCAAAGATCTAGGCTGACTCCTTCCATAGTCACAACATCCAAGATGCCCATGCACCTTATTTCAGTTCCTGCGGAACCTACAATGAACACCTATATGTACCCTGTTTTTCCCTTTAGAGTCAAAATGAAAAAGGAGAAAACAGAAGTGGTGGTTTCTATATAGTTATTAGCAGCTAAACAAAAACAACCAAAAATAACTTAGATACAAAAATATTTTTTAAAAGTTACTAAAAAAAGTAACAGGTTCTGGCTTCTGGAAGGAAGGAAGGAAGCAAAGTTATAATAATTGATTATATTCTACAAGGAGTAGAAATACCTTGGTCAAAAGTAAAGAAATTTGGTTGGGTCACTCCTTTTCCTGGTGGCTCAGAAGGTAAAGAATCTGCTTGAAATGTGGGAGACCTGGGCTCCATCTCTGGGTTGGGAAGATCCCCTGGAGAAGGGAACGGCTACCCACTCCAGTATTCTGGCCTGGAGAATTTCACGGACTGTATAGTTCACGGAGTCACAAAGAATCAGACATGACTGAGTGACTTTTACTCACTCACTCCCTAGAAAATGACAAGAAAACTGAGGTTCATAAAAGTTAAATGAAGAAGTAAGGATTCAAAACCAAGAAAACAAAAACAAAACACAAACAAACAAAAAGTCAGATGAGAGTGCCACTTAGCTATGTGATGGAATTCTTGCTCACTATGCCCACCTTGAAGCAAGGGAAGGGGGGTATATTACAATATCCGAAACTGGAAATACAAATATATTTTCTGAGTAAAGTTGTTAAATAGAATGATTTTTTTTTTACATAATGGGATTAATAGGATTTTGTAAGTGATCTAAAAATGCATACAATAATAATAACTGCCATTAAATTAAATGACAATGTGCTTAGTCACTCAGTCACGTCCAACTCTTTGTGACCCCATGGACTGTAGCCTGTCAGGCTCCTCTCTGTCCATGGAATTCTTTAGGCAAGAATATTGAAGTGGGTACCCTTTCCCTTCTGCAGGGGATTTCCCCAACCCAGAGACTGAACTCAGGTTTCCCACATTGTAGGAGAATTCTTTACCATCTGAGCCACCAGGGAAGCCCAAATGCCAATGTAGTAGATGTTTTTCTGAAACTGCCATCCAAGATTCATTCTCTTTTCTTCTAATAATAAACCTATACTTTTTCTCTAGGGAACAATGTTCCCTGTGCCTTTTGTCCTCATGTTTTGAATGGAATGGAGATCATCCCAGATTTTGGAGGTAGGTATGTGATCTAGGTTGGACTTACTTAAAATAATTGTTTGGGGGGCTGGAAACATGCAAATATGAATTTAATCAAGGTAAGGCCAAGACTTTGTGGATTTTTCTGAGAGGAGCTGACCCTTTTTCCTGTTAAATTGGAAATCAGTAAGATGTTAATATCACAGTAATCCAAGTCTATGCCCCAACCAGTAACGCTGAAGAAGCTGAAGTTGAACGGTTCTATGAAGACCTACAAGACCTTTTACAACTAACACCCCAAAAAAGATGTCCTTTTCATTATAGGGGACTGGAATGCAAAAGTAGGAAGTCAAGAAAAACCTGGAGTAACAGGCAAATTTGGCCTTGGAATACAGAATGAAGCAGGGCAAAGACTAATAGAGTTTTGCCAAGAAAATGCACTGGTCATAACAAACACCCTCTTCCAACAACACAAAAGAAGACTCTATACATGGACATCACCAGATGGTCAACACCAAAATCAGATTGATTATATGCTTTGCAGCCAGAGATGGAAAAGCTCTATACAGTCAGCAAAAACAAGACCAGGAGCTGACTGTGGCTCAGACCATGAACTCCTTATTGCCAAATTCAGACTGAAATTGAAGAAAGTAGGGAAAACCACTAGACCATTCAGGTATGACCTAAATCAAATCCCTTATGATTATACAGTGGAAGTGAGAAATAGATTTAAGGGCCTAGATCTGATACAGTGCCTGATGAACTATGGAATAATGTTCGTGACATTGTACAGGAGACAGGGATCAAGACCATTCCCATGGAAAAGAAATGCAAAAAAGCAAAATGGCTGTCTGGGGAGGCCTTACAAATAGCTGTGAAAAGAAGAAAAGCAAGGAGAAAAGGAAAGATATAAGGATCTGAATGGAGAGTTCCAAAGTATAGCAAGAAGAGATAAGAAAGCCTTCTTCAGCGATCAATGCAAAGAAATAGAGGAAAACAACAGAATGAGAAAGACTAGGGATCTCTTCAAGAAAATCAGAGATACCAAAGGAACATTTCATGCAAAGATGAGCTTGATAAAGGACAGAAATGGTATGGACCTAACAGAAGCAGAAGATATTAAGAAGAGATAGGAAGAATACACAGTAGAACTGTACAAAAAAGATCTTCACGACCCAGATAATCACAATGGTGTGATCACTGACCTAGAGCCAGACATCCTGGAATGTGAAATCAAGTGGGCCTTAGAAAGCATCACTACAAACAAAGCTAGTGGAGGTGATGGAATTCCAGTTGAACTATTTCAAATCCTGAAAGATGATGCTGTGAAAGTGCTGCACTCAATATGCCAGCAAATTTGGAAAACTCAGCAGTGGCCACAGGACTGGAAAAGGTCAGTTTTCATTCTAATCCCAAAGAAAGGCAATGCCAAAGAATGCTCAAACTACCGCACAATTGCATTCATCTCACATGCTAGTAAAGTAATGCTCAAAATTCTCCAAGACAGGCTTCAGCAATATGTGAACCGTGAACTTTCTGATGTTCAAGCTGGTTTTAGAAAAGGCAGAGGAACCAGAGATCAAATTGCCAACATCCGCTGGATCATAGAAAAAGCAAGAGAGTTCCAGAAAAAAATCTATTTCTGCTTTATTGACTATGCCAAAGCCTTTGACTGTGTGGATCACAATAAACTGTGGAAAATTCTTCAAGAGATGGGAATACCAGACCACCTGGTCTGCCTCTTGAGAAATTTGTATGCAGGTCAGGAAGCAACAGTTAGAACTGGACATGGAACAACAGACTGGTTCCAAATAGGAAAAGGAGTACGTCAAGGCTGTATATTGTCACCCTGTTTATTTAACTTCTATGCAGAGTACATCATGAGAAACGCTGGACTGGAAGAAAGACAAACTGGAATCAAGATTGCCGGGAGAAATATCAATAACCTCAAATATGCAGATGACACCACCCTTATGTCAGAAAGTGAAGAGGAACTCAAAAGCCTCTTGATAAAAGTAAAAGTGGAGAGTGAAAAAGTTGTCTTAAAGCTCAACATTCAGAAAACGAAGATCATGGCATCCGGTCCCACCACTTCATGGGAAATAGATGGGGAAACAGTAGAAACAGTGTCAGACTTTATTTTTCTGGGCTCCAAAATCACTGCAGATGGTGACTGCAGCCATGAAATTAAAAGACGCTTACTCCTTGGAAGGAAAGTTATGACCAACCTAGATAGCATATTCAAAAGCAGAGACATTACTTTGCCAACAAAGGTTAGTCTAGTCAAGGCTATGGTTTTTCCTGTGGATGTGAGAGTTGGACTGTGAAGAAGGCTGAGCACCGAGGAATTGATGCTTTTGAACTGTGGTGTTGGAGAAGACTCTTGAGAGTCCCTTGGACTGGAAGGAGATCCAACCAGTCCATTCTGAAGGAGATCAGCCCTGGGATTTCTTTGGAAGAAATGATGCTAAAGCTGAAACTCCAGTACTTTGGCCACCTCATGTGAAGAGTTGACTCATTGGAAAAGACTCTGATGCTGGGAGGGATTGGGGGCAGGAGGAGAAGGGGTCGACAGAGGATGAGATGGCTGGATGGCATCACTGACTCGATGGACGTGAGTCTGAGTGAACTCCAGGAGTTGGTGATGGACAGGGAGGCCTGGCATGCTGCGATTCATGGGGTCTCAAAGAGTCAGACACGACTGAGTGACTGATCTGATCTGATCTGATCTGATCTGAAGATGTTAATATAGAGGTGGTAAGAGTCAGCATTAAGAACTTCTTTCAAAATAAAGCAAATATCAAGAAAAGCAGTTGAAGAAATGCATCAAAATCAAACCTTAGAGTACTGTTTGAACCCTTAATATTAATTAATTTTTTAAAATTTTAGCCAGTTTCCTTTTCCTTCCCTCTCTTTCCCCTTCCTTCTTTTTTTTTTCTTTTTTTCCCTTCCTTCTTTCCTTTGCTTCCTATATGCCTGCAACTGAGAATGTTAATATAATCTGTTTTATGTTAGCCTGTATATACACTTTTTCTTTAACCCACACAACAAGCCTATAGCTGGGCATAATTATTCTCATCTTCTGGTCATGACTGAGGAATTCCATGGTCATGCACCTAATAAGCCACAAAGCTATAATTCAACTTCAAGTCAGTCTGATTCCAAAGCAGATGGTCTTCACTATATTCGCTGCTCTCAGAGAACAGGGCTTCTAAGGCACCAAGCCTTGAGGTTTCAGCAGCTCATATGTACTTATAATTTAAGGGCCGTGTCTGTATGACAGACGTGATGTGACAATAACACACTTGCTCTGGCCTGTGATGTGAAAATTGATTTGCTTTTGAAAATGTACTGATTCCTTGACCAGGCCTCAGTTTTTAAAATCTATTATATTGAAATATAGTTGATTTACAATGTTGTGTTAGTTTCTAGTGTATATATAGCTGCTTCTTAGAATATTACTGAAATGATTATCAAGGACAAGTCATTTATAAAATGTATTTTTTAATAATTTTTTAATTATAACTTTCTTTGGCTGTGTTGGGACTTAGTTGTGGTACATGAGATCTTTGGACCATGCAGGATACTTAGTGGCTGGTGTATGGATTCTCTAGTTGTGACACTAGGGCTTGGTAGCAGTTGTGGTTAGTGGACTTAGCTGCTCTGAGGCATGTGGGATCTGAGTTCCCTGACCAGGGATTGAACCTGTGTCCCTTGTATTGCAAGGCAAATTCTTAACCACTGGACCACAGAGAAGTCCCTAAAATGTATTTCTTTAAAGCAAATTGTATTTTCTACTTATACCCTAAAAATCAGGTGTATGTCCAAGAGAAAATTTTCATATTCATTCATCCTACAACAGACATTTAGAGATGTTTAGACATTTACAGCATATCAGGCAAGAAGCAAACAAGCAATGGAGTATCTGAACTGGGTTGCTTAGAACAAAAATTTGCTTAAAGTGGTTATACCCATTTTGGGATATATGTGTTATATCCTGTGTGGCAATGTACTACTTTGCTCTATTTGTGAAATTTCAAAGGAAGTAATTTTTTCAAAGGGTAAGAGTCTGAGAGACAGTACTGAATAAACCTCCTGTGTCTCAGTTTCCTCAACAGTAAAATGATGATAATAATGGTTTTATTATTAATATTAACTTGGTCATGCAGCATGTGGAATCTTAGTTCCCTGACCAGGAACTGAACCACTGCCCCCTGAAGTTGGAAGGGCAGAATCTTAACAACTGGACTACCAGGGAAGTCCTAGCAATACTGTTATTAGTAAGACACCACCTCCTCCTACGTTTCTCAATTAAATGAACTTCTGACTTGAAACTTAACTATTTAGTTAAGTTTGAGTATTTATTGATTAGATTTCCAAAGGATTTGATTCAATTTTCTCTTCTCTCTCACTCCCTTTCTTTCATGCACATAAAAATATGCTACATAACTTATCTCCCCCCCCCAAAAAACAAGTTATAATACATGCCCAGCATTGAAATATGTTAATTGTATTTTATCAAGGAACAAAAGATCATTGCTATACATGGTGAACAAGGAAACAGATCAATAGTTTTCATTACAAAAATACATTGTTTTAAAAATACCTCTCTTCTCAGATTTTCTGTCAATGTTAATGTAGCCTTGTGGCTTAAATAAGTTTTACAAAACAAAAGCCAGGTATCTTGAATCACTTAAAGTATGGTGACTTCAGAACAGTGATAGTATTATTGTTTAAATAACGTTATGTCACTTGCACATATTCTGTCTTTCTATCTATTTAGGGAGAAACTAGGCTAAGACAGGAGAAGGCAATGGCACCCACTCCAGTACTCTTGCCTGGAAAATCCCATGGGAGGAGCTTCTAGGCTGCAGTCCATGGGGTCGCTAACAGTCTGACATGACTGAGCGGCTTCACTTTCACTTTTCACTTTCATGCATTGGAGAAGGAAATGGCAACCCACTCCAGTGATCCTGCCTGGAGGATCCCAGAGATGGGGGAGCCTGGTGGGCTGCCGTCTATGGGGTCGCACAGAGTCGGACACGACTTAAGTGACTTAGCAGCAGGCTAAGACAATAGGGATATCTTTCAAATAAATGAAATTAGAGAAATGTTCCTTTATTCCTCTCACCATAATAGATTAGAATGGACCATTGGAATCTATTTCAAACAAATCAAAAGTCTCTAGTATATTTGTATTGAAAAGACCAAAATGTTTAAGTTGTCATCTCAGAACAGCAGATAGATTTGAAAACAAACACATTAATTTTCTAGCTTTATTGAGTTAGGTTAAATTTAGTTTAAGTGTTAGTCACTCAGTTGTGTCCAACTCTTTGTGACCCCATGAACTGTAGCCAGCCAGGCTCCTCTGTCCATGGAATTCTCCAGGCAAGAATACTGGAGTGCATAGCCATTCCCTTCTCCATGGGATGATATCCAGGTCTCCTACATTGGAGACAGATTCATTACCACCTGAGCTACCAGGGAAGCTCTCTTTAAGCTTTCAGTCAGTCAGTCAGTTCAATTGCTCAGTCACGTCCGACTCTTTGCAACGCCATGAACCGCAGCACACCAGGCCTCCTTGTCCATCACCAACTTCCGGAGTTTACCCAAACTCATGTCCATTGAGCCCGTGATGCTATCCAACCATCTCATCCTCTGTCGTCCACTTCTCCTCCTGCCCTCAATCCTTCTCACCATCAGGGTCTTTTCAAATGAGTCATCTCTTCACATCAGGTGGCTGAAGTATTGAAGTTTCAGCCTCAACATCAGTCCTTCCAATGAACACCCAGGACTGATCTCTTTTATGATGGACTGGTTGGATCTCCTTGCAGTCCAAGAGACTCTCAAGAGTCTTCTCCAACACCACAGTTCAAAAGCATCAATTCTTCAGCGCTCAGCTTTCTTTATAGTACAACTCTCACATCCATCCATGACCACTGGAAAAATCATAACCTTGACTAGATGGACGTTTGTTGACCAAGTAATGTCTCTGCTTTCTAATATGCTAAGTTGGTCAAAACTTACCTCCCAAGGAGTAAGCGTCTTTTAATTTCATGGCTGCAGTCACCATCTGCAGTGATTTTGGAGCCCAGAAAAATAAAGTCTGACACTGTTTCCACTGTTTCCCCATCTATTTGCCATGACGTGATGGGACCAGATGCCATGATCTTTGTTTTCTGAATGTTGAATTTTAAGCCAACTTTTTCACCCTCCTCTTTCACTTTCATCAAGAGGCTCTTTAGTTCTTCTTTACTTTCTGCCATAAGGGTGGTATCATCTGCACATCTGAGGTTATTGATATTTCTCCCGGCAATCTTGATTCCAGCTTGTGCTTCATCCAGCCCAGTATTTCTCATGATGTATTCTGCATATAAGTTAAATAAGCAGGGTGACAATTTACAGCCTTGATGTACTCCTTTTCTTATTTGGAACCTGTCTGTTGATCAGTTCAAACTGTTGCTTCCTGATCTGCATATAGGTTTCTCAAGAGGCAGGTCAGGTGGTCTGGTTTTCCCATCTCTCGAAGAATTTTCCACAGTTTATTGTGATCCACACAGTCAAAGGCTTTGGCATAGTCAATAAAGCAGAAATGGATGTTTTTCTGGAACTCTCTTGCTTTTTCAATGATCCAGTGGATGTTGGCAATTTGATCTCTGGTTCCTCTGCCTTTTCTAAAACCAGCTTGAACATCTGGAACTTCACAGTTCATGTAATGCTGAAGCCTGGCTTGGAGAATTTTGAGTGTTACTTTACTAGCATGTGAGAAGAGTGCAATTGTGCAGTAGTTTGAGCATTCTTTGGCATTGCCTTTCTTTGGGATTGGAATGAAAACTGACCTTTTCCAGTCCTGTGGCCACTACTGAGTTTTCCAAATTTGCTGACATATTGAATGCAGCACTTTCACAGCATCATCTTTTAGGATTTGAAATAACTCAACTGGAATTCCATCACCTCCACTAGCTTTGTTCATAGTGATGCTTCCTAAGGCCCACTTGACTTCACATTCCAGGATGACTGGCTCTAGCCTAGTGATCACACCATCGTGATTATCTGGGTCGTGAAGATCTTTTTGGACAGTTCTGCATATTCTTGCCACCTCTTCTTAATATCTTCTGCTTCTGTTAGGTCCATACCATTTCTGTCCTTTATTGAGCCTATCTCTGCATGATATGTTCCCTTGGTATTTCTAATTTTCTTGAAGAGATCTCTAGTCTTTCCCATTCTATTGTTTTCCTCTATTTCTTTGCATTGATCGCTGAGGAAAGCTTTCTTATCTCTCCTTGCTACTCTTTGGAACTCTACATACAAATGGGAATATTTTTCCTTTTCTCCTTTGCTTTTCACTTCTCTTCTTTTCACAGCTATTTGTAAGGCTTCCTTAGACAGCCATTTTGCTTTTTTGCATTTCTTTTTCTTGGGGATGGTCTTGATCCCTGTCTCCTGTACAGTGCCATGAACCTCCGTCCATAGGTCATCAGGCACTCTGTCTATCATATCTAGTCCCTTAAATCTATTTCTCACTTCCACTGTATAATCATAAGGGATTTGATTTAGGTCATACCTGAATGGTCTAGCAGTTTCCTCCACTTTCTCCAATTTAAGTCTGAATTTGGCAAAGGAGTTCATGCTCTGAACCACAGTCAGCTCCTGGTCTTGTTTTTGCTGACTGTATAGAGTTTCTCCATCTTTGGCTGCAAAGAATATAATCAATCTGATTTCGGTGTTGACTATCTGGTGATGTCCATGTGTAGAGTCTTCTCATGTGTTGTTGGAAGAGGGTGTTTGCTATGACCATGGCATTCTCTTGGCAAAACTCTATTAGCTTTTGGCCTGCTTCATTCCATACTCCAAAGCCAAATTTGCCTGTTACTCCAGGTGTTTCTTGACTTCCTACTTTTGCATTCCAGTCCTCTATAATGAAAAGGACATCTTTTTGGGGTGTTAGTTCTAGAAGGTGTTGTAGATCTTCACAGAACCATTCAGCTTCAGCTTCTTCAGTGTTACTGGTTGGGGTATAGACTTGGATTACTGTGATATTGAATGGTTTGCCTTGGAAACAAACAGAGATCATTCTGTTGTTTTTGAGATTGCACCCGAGTACTGCATTTCGGACTCTTTTGTTGACCATCATGGCTACTCCGTTTCTTCTAAGGGATTCCTGCCCACAGTAGTAGATATAATGGTCATCTGAGTTAAATTCACCCATTCCAGTCCATTTGAGTTCGCTGATTCCTAGAATGTTGACATTCACTCTTGCCATCTCCTGTTTGACCACTTCCAATCTGCCTTGATTCATGGACCTAACATTCCAGGTTCCTATGCAATATTGCTCTTTACAGCATCGGACCTTGCTTCTATCACCAGTCACATCCACATCTGGGTATTGTTTTTGCTTTGGCTCCATCCCTTCATTCTTTCTGGAGTTATTTCTCCACTGATCTCCAGTAGTATATTGGGCAACTACTGACCTGGGGAGTTCCTCTTTCAGTATCCTATCATTTTGCCTTTTCATACTGGTCATTGGGTTCTCAAGGCAAGAATACTGAAGTGGTTTTCCATTCCCTCCTCCAGTGGACCACATTCTGTCAGACCTCTCCACCATGACCCGCCCATCTTGGGTGGCCCCACACTGCATGGCTTAGTTTCATCAAGTTAGACAAGGCTCTGGTCCATGTAATTAGGTTGAATAATTTTCTGTGATTATGGTTTCAGTGTGTCTGCCCTCTGATGCCCTCTCACAACACCTACTGTCTTACTTGGGTCCCATGTCCAAGAAGCAGTGGCTGCGTGGGCGCAGGAGGGCTGAGAGGAGCTACTCCATGTTCAAGATCAGGAGGGGCGGCCGGTGAGGAGATACCCCTCGTCCTAGGTAAGGAACAGCAGCTGCGCTTTGCTGGAACAGCCGTGAAGAGATACCCCACGTCCAAGGTAAGAGAAAATAATGCTAGATTTATAAAATAAAAATCTCCATAAAAAGACTTTAGTGATAAGAGAAATATTAAAAGTAAAAACAACTATTCATCCTTGATGTTTCTTTACTAGTAACATATGCTGCTTCTGCTGCTGCTGCTAAGTCACGCTTCAGTGGTGTCCGATTCCGTGCGACCCCATAGACGGCAGCCCACTAGGCTCCCCCATCCCTGGGATTCTGCAGGCAAGAACACTGGAGTGGCTTGCCATTTCCTTCTCCAATGCATGAAAGTGAAAAGTGAAAGTGAAGTCTCTCAGTCGTGTCCGACTCTTAGCGACCCCATGGACTGCAGCCTACCAGGCTCTCCATGGGATTTTCCAGGCAAGAGTACTGGAGTGGGTCGCCAGTGTCTTCTCCACCTAGTGACATATAGACAACCATAAAATTCAGATTCTTAATATAAATTTATGAACTAGAGGTGAATCACTTAGGCATATACAAATTGCTAGATAAATGCCAGGAAGATGTTATAATGCTAGAGAGTAGTTCTTTATATCACTGTTTCACTATTTTAACTATATTTAACTATATTATTCTAACATCTTATCAGCTCAAATGCAATACTAAGTATTATGTTGCATGTCACTCTATACTTGATGTTAAATTAATCATAATGATTAATTATAGTATTTGGCATCATTTGTTATTTTTTTCAACATAATTAAAATTCATACAATTTTCACACAATAGTAGGATACAAATTCAAGTTCCCATAGACCATAAACTAGGAGACACTGGATCATATCCAGGGACATAAAACAAGGTGCAAAAATGTTCATGATCTAAAGGTATTGAAATCATACAGAGTCTGTTCTCTTATTACTTTGGGATTATGTCAGAAATCAATATTATCAAAAGATATTTGAAAATAACACATATTTTCAAATGCAATGTGACATTGACCAAGAGAGATATTTGATTTAACCATTAAAAACCTCAATAAAGTTATAAGACTGAAAAAATACAGAGGGTGATTGCAGAGAAGAAAGCACTTAAATGAGGAATTAATATCAAAATGAGAAACTAATATCAAAGATAGTTTTAAAAATCCCATGTATATGGAAATTAAATGTCCACTTTAAATTATGGCTGTATCTAAGAAGCTGTAACAAGGAAAATTAGAAAGTATTTGTAACAGAATAAAAATGAAAAGAAAAGTTACCAGAATTTGTTGCATGCAGCTGAAGCTGCTCAATGTTTAGTCTTGAGTAAGATATGAAAACAGGTAATGGACAATAGCATAAAGTTTTGTGAAATTTGACAAAATTTGTACTTTAGTTAGTAATAGTATGTCACATGTTAATTTCCTGTTTGTTTTTTTTACAACATAATATTTCTTTATATTCTCAGAATTGGTTTATAAATTCCAAGCCTCATTCAAAATTTTTTAATCACTAAGATAATAAATTTTCTAGATTTTAGCAGTAATACTAGATGCCAAAATATATGGAAATATATCAAAGTTTGGAGAGAATATAAATTAGAAATCTACCATTCTATTCATACTAAGTCAAACAAGTGAAATCAAAAGGTCATAAATTTTTTAGCTAGGTAAAAATTAATAAATTTTCTAAAATATGCATATTGTATTACACATACTATTTATATATATGTATTCAAAAGCCTTTCTAATACACTTGATAAAGACTTGAGAAAGAACAACAATGACAATAACAACAAAAAAGAGACGGAGAAATTGGAAAACATAAACTAAATGCAGATACTTTTTAAGGTTTTTATGGACTTGATGAGCTGAACACTCAGTTTAGCTTCAGTGACACAATTATAAGATTTTTTAATCACACAATTATTCTTTCAAAATTGAATGTGTCTGTACAAATGTCCAGTGTAGACAGCTGTCCAAACAATAAGAATTCTATGTATCAAGACAGGTGCTGTCATTACCCTGCAAATCCATAACACAAGTGTTCATTTATAAAAGATTTGAAAGAAAAAGACTAAACATAAAAAATAAATAATTAAATATCTTGGTAGGAAAATAGAGCAATGAATTTCAATTTATCACATGCACAAAAAACTTTAATATATAGTCTGAAGAAAATTATAGACCTTTGTCCACTGCTGTGGAAGTATTTTGATACCACATAATAATACCTGATTTGAGAAATTTATTTCAGCTAACTAAGAAGTTCAGGACACTGCTTCACAGTGTTACTAAGAATTACTTGGTACATTTACAAAACCTGAAGAATCAACCTAATTTACAAATTTTGAGACAAGAGCTACTTCAGGGCAAGAACAAACTTACTTATCATGGTTTTGCCAGTATCTCTCTGAGGCTACTGAATGTATTCGGCTCTGAATGCATGAAGGAGCATGCCTGACTGAAGACCTACCCTACTGGAAGAAAAGTTGTAGCGTGGTCAGCTTACACTGTCCCATTGGCTTAAAATCAATGGCCAGGTGATCAAAAGCAGTTCTCAATTAGGGGTGATATGCCCCCCACAGTAAATTTGACAGTACCTGCAGTCATTTTGGGGTGTCACAACTGACAAGGGTGCTGTCATCGAGGAGGTAAAAGCTTGGGATACTGCCAAACATCCCATAATGCCCAGGTCGGCTCCACCCAACAGAAATCTGTCTGGCCCAAAATGTCAATACTGCTAAGTTAAGAAATCCCTAATATTCAGAAGTTAACTGAATATTAATGACAGCATTAGACAGTCATCCAGAGCCAAATCCACCAAACCCTACCTTGTTTAAATAAAAATGTTTCATTATAGAGTTGAGTACTCATTTTCCAAAAAGGAAAAGCTACTGAAATGGAAATGTGGAAGTAAAATGAAAAGCCTTCCATGTTCTCTTAGCTAATGGACAATATTTCACACATCTTTGTATTTATCATCAAATGTGTTATTTAGGAACTGTGGTTAAACATAAGTTACAATGGAATGCAAACACAGACATTTCATCTCTCCTAAAAAATACACACTCATTATTGGCATGAGAATACGGAAACAGGAAAGGTAAAGATGTTCATGGATATAGTTAACATCTCTTGAGTGCTTTCAATCTGTCAAGGACTATATTAAGTGCTTTCCCTGGGTTTTCATGTAACTGGTTAAGTTCTATCAATTTCAGAAATTAAGTGTTCCAGTAAGAACACTATTAGCTCATTTACTTAAAGTTGTATTGTAATTTATCTTCTACATATTTCTTTCCTCCTCTAGACTGTGAGATCTTCTGGAGGACACAGTCCCTTTTCTTATTCATCGTTTTATCCCCAAGGGCCTAGCACCTTAT
The DNA here is from genome assembly GCF_032452875.1 of Bos javanicus. Taxonomy (NCBI): domain Eukaryota; kingdom Metazoa; phylum Chordata; class Mammalia; order Artiodactyla; family Bovidae; genus Bos; species Bos javanicus. Next base: position 42,566,798 of record NC_083870.1, read on the forward strand.
CACAAAATAGTGCATTCATTAGAGGTTTGTTACATGAATAAAGGTATCACTATTCAGTAAATCTTTCTCTTCATGGACTAATATTTACAAAATACTCTTATATATATGTTTGTCTATCAAATACCACTGTGAGAAAGTTAGATAAAAAGTTTCTGCCCTCTGAGTTTCTGTATTATAGGGAATAAGGGAGAAGAGAAAAAAGAGTCATTTTCCTTCCTTCTAAATGTCACAATAAAAAATAATATATAAATTATTATTGTAACCAAGAAATACTGATAATTGTATAGGTCTGCCCAAACTGGATGGAGAGTATATGCTTTCAGAGTATGGACTGGGTGAGTAAACACAAAATGTAACACCTTCCAATTTTTTCAACACAAACTATTTCTGTGTTTCTTAGATGAGAAAAAAAGGCCTGTGGAATGGTCTCTGGTCACTTTGAGCTAGTCTCCAACAGCAGATCCTTCTGTTTGCTACCCAGTGAATGGAAAGACCCCAAGATGGGCTGCCAGAGAGCTGCAACACATGCAAAGCACTTGCAGTCCCTCTTGTTTTCTTATTTTTCCTGTTTTCATTGGCAGAATTTTTTCCCTGCCCAAAGCAGAACTGCAAATGAAAGCAGCTGCCCAAAGTGGAAGAAGTTCAAAGACCAGGGAAGAAAGAGAAATGAGGTGGGGTCAAATGAGGAAAGCAACTGAGGACAACAAGAAGACTCTTGGCAGCTCCGCCTGGTACAAAAGTCTAAAACAGAAAACATACCAGGGGACAGATGGACGGGTGGCAGCCATGGGCAAAGTGATGCACCCATAGGCTTTCAAGTGACAACTGAGCATCACACTTTTACACAGACTCACAAGCTCTTAATGCTCCCAGGGTGAGAAGTATTTCTAAATGCTTTTCTCTGAACTTCTGGTGGTTACTCTTTGGGTATCTGTCATATATTCATTCATGTTTCTGAATCATGCCACAGATGAAAATCTATTTGAAATCATGGTATGAATTTCTTCTTTTGTTTTATAACTTAAAAGTCTTCAAGGAAATATAGGTATGGTTATTTTGGAATCTAAATTCAATTCAATTTAGAAAAATGAATATATATCCTAGCTTTTTTTTTTTTTAGCTATGAGGTTTAGTGCTTTTTTAGATATTAAAATTTAATCTTGAAATTTTTATAATAAGATTATCATTAAAATATTGTAATTACTTTCTTTTGAGGAATAACTTAAAGAAATAAAACAAATACAACTTTTAGGGCATTTCAGAATGTATTTTTTTAATGGATTTAAAGAATATATAAATATTTCACTATACTTTAAGACTTTTAGCAGACTTTTATGCAAATTATTTTTATATACTTATAATTCAATGCCAAATATATACGAATTACAGCATGCTGGAATTTCAAAACAGATTGGAAAAATCCATAAGAGTGGACAGATTCTCAGAAACAACTTGTTTGAATATATTTGCAAGTTCACATATCTACGTTGTTAGCACAAAAATTATTCTAAAAGAATATATTTACAAGTAAGAACAACTATGAAATAAGACCTACAATTATTTAATCTATGTAGAAATTTCAGGAACGTAACTGTAGAATAGCAGACACTTTTTACAGACTAACTGCCAAATCTAGAAGCCTTTTCTTTCAGTCAACACTTTCCCACCATCGTGAGAACCATTTCTCATTAACAACCAAATTGTTTTCAGATGCTGTGCTATAAGGGGTTTCCTTAGAAACCGTTTGGTAAAAGACTGTGGCTTTCTTCCATAGAAATCTCAGCAGTGAAAAGGCAGATTTTCTGGCATAAATCAAACCCAATTTCTAGGGTTCACTAAACCCTTTCTCCTCAAAATAATGTTTTGTGACTTGATCTTAGCAGTTTATAGCACATGCAGGAGAGCTGTTGTGAGCCAGTTTTAAATGAATTTTATTCTACTTCTTTTGTCATTCAATAGAAATCACTCCCAGGGCTTGTTATACCTTGATGAAGGTTTGACCGCACAACTAATGAATAAAATAGTACATTTTACTGTATGGAAAATTCTGGTATTTTTTTCCCCACTAAGTTTGCCCAAGAGAATCAATCTTTGTATTATTAGGGTACTATTATTTGTTCTGTTCTGATTTCAGAGTTGTTCCTATAACTATGTGCATGTATGCATGCGTGCTCATTTGCTTTAGTTGTGTCTGACTCTTTGTGACCCTATAGGCTGTAGTCCACCAGGCTCCTCTGTCCATGGGAGTCTCCAGGCAAGAATACTGGAATGGGTTGCCATGCCCTCCTCCAGGGGATCTTCCTGACCCAGGGATCAAACCCCCATCTCCTGCACTGGCAGGTGAATTCTTTATCACCTGAGTCACCTGGAAAGCCAGTATATACAATATATACTTTTTAAAATAGAAATTGGACAATAAAGTTTTTTGTACTAAAAACGTAGATATTTCAACTGGCTAGTTCAGTTCAGTCGCTCAGTCAAGTCCAACTCTTTGTGACCCCGTGGACTGCATAAGTATAGACTAATTAATGTTTCAGGAAGTTTCTAGTTGTGTACAAATTCATAAGAAACACTCCATAAATAAGCATATGTATCAATCATGTCTCAAGTGTGGGACTTGGCAGAGTACTTTAAATGGAAACCTAAAATTACTACTGGGATGGAATTATGTTTTTCCATGTCTCCATATCTTTCACATACATTGTACTCTTTGCCAACAATGTGCACCTCCCTCCCAAACAAACTTTATTCCTTCTTCAGATTCTGTTCAACCATCTCCTCATTCAACCGTTCATTTGTTCAATTAACTTTTACTAAGCACCCATTATTTGCTTGATTCTATACTAGATGCTGGGGGTGAATAAGGCAGACAGTGTCCTATCTTCATGAACTGATGGTCGATTGTAAATTATTCCTCTGTCCCTGAATTCCTAAGACAAAAACAAATACTTCCATCTTGGTGTGACCATTATCAATCTAGCAAGTATCTAACAGCATCTACTAAGTACTAGGCGCTCGCCATGTCATAGTACATTTATTTGTGAACCTGCTTCACCTATTTCTTGCCTGGAAAATTCCATGGATGGAGGAGCCTGGTAGACTGCAGTACATGGGGTTGCTAAGAGTCCGACACGACTGAGCGACTTCACTTTCACTTTTCATTTTCATGCATTGGAGAAAGACATGGCAACCCACTCCACTATTCTTGCCTGGAGAATCCCAGGGACAGGGGAGCCTGGTGGGCTTCCATCTATGAGGTCGCACAGAGTCGGACACAACTGAAGCGACTTAGCAGCAGCAGCAGCAGCTTCACCTATTTGACTGTGAGCTCTTTAAAGAAAGAGCCTTTATATCTCTTTGCATTCCAAACTAACACAATTCCTGGAATTTAATGGGTACAAAGTAAATGCTTGCTGAATAAATGATTGAATTAAACTAAAATATTCTAGCTAACAGGCTAGAATGTTATAACAGGCTTTCTTCTGTTTGAAAACTATCCATAACGTATCATAGTTTTACAGAAGTATTGGCCCTGAAATGCTAAAAAATCAGCCAAACATTGTGAAAGATAAAAATCTAAAAATGGCTGAGCTGTTCTAAGAACTGTGGCAACTAGAGGCCCCACCAAAATACCAAGCATGTCTTTCTCAAGATTAAATAATAAGCCTATAGCATGATCCACTTAATTTCAAAAAATAATTCAAAATAGAAATTGGTCTATTAATAATTAAGTGACACAAGTCTTGTGGACATTTGATTTGAGGATATTTGAATTAAAAATGGATAACTTGCTTCCAAACGCATCTCACTGGGAATAAATGCCCTAAACCCCTACTATAATCTGTAAAACCCTATAAGATTTGCCAGCCTGCCCCATCTCTCTGACCTCTCATTCCCTGCCTCTCTCCCCTTTCTACCAGACTAACCTCCTTGCTATTCCTTGAATATCCAAGCAGTTCTGCCTTGGACCTTAGTACCTGTCCACCCTGCTGGGATCTTTCTTCCTCAGATACTTTCAGGGCAGACTCTCTCTTGCCTTCAGGTCTCTGCTCAAATGTCAGCTTTTCAGTGAGCCTTTCCTTGACATCGTATCTCAAACAGCAGGCCCACACCCTCTACTCCCAACCACTCCCTAACTTCCTTGCTGTTGTTGTTTAGTTGCTAAGTCAGGAATGACTCTTTTGCAATACAGTGGACTGTAGCCTACCAGCCTCCTTTGTCCATGGGATTTCCCAGGCAAGAATACTGGAGTGGGTCGAAGCCATCTCCTGCATGGGCAGGTGGATTCCTCACCACTAAGCCACCAGGGAAGCCCTTGATGATGTAGTAATCTATTCTAAAGTGAAAGTGAAAGTTAGTCACACAGTAGTGTCCAGCTCTTTTTGATCCCATGGACTGTAGCCCGCCAGGCTCCTCTGTCCTTGGAATTCTCCAGGCAAGAGTACTGGAATGGGTTGCCATTTCCTTCTCCAGGGGATCTTCCTGACCCTAGAATCTATTCCAAAGCACTAGTGATATTCATAGGCTATAGGAGCCCCCTGTTCCTCCTCTCCTCCATCTTCCTTGGGTCTGAAGGTACTTCATAGGAAACTTTTAGCCTTGAGTTGAATGGATTTTGTCTTTCAAACAGACTAGATATATCGTGATATCTCTTTGCTGTTTGGAGGTTCTAGCAGTTATCCCTGGATACTCCCCTGATGTTCTCCTTTGTCCTGCATGACCCCTGAAAAGAACCAATGAATCATTCCTGAGGGGAGGGAGAGAGAGGCCTGAGGCCTTACGTCTTGAACAACTCCAGAAGGTTAGGGGGAAATTGTGTCAACCTTAACCAAAATGACTTTATTGAATCTGAAGAATCAGTTCAGTTCAGTTCAGTTCAGTCACTTAGTCGTGTCCAACTCTTTGCAACCCCATGAATCGCAGCACGCCAGGCCTCCCTGTCCATCACCAACTCCTGGAGTTCACTCAGACTCACGTCCATCGAGTTGGTGATGCCATCCAGCCATCTCATCCTCTGTCGTCCCCTTCTCCTCCTGCCCCCAATCCCTCCCAGCATCAGAGTCTTTTCCAATGAGTCAACTCTTCGCATGAGGTGGCCAAAGTACTGGAGTTTCAGCTTTAACATCATTCCCTCCAAAGAAATCCCAGGGCTGATCTCCTTCAGAATGGACTGGTTGGATCTCCTTGCAGTCCAAGGGACTCTCAAGAGTCTTCTCCAACACCACAGTTCAAAAGCATCAATTCTTCGGCACTCAGCCTTCTTCACAGTCCAACTCTCACATCCATACATGACCACAGGAAAAACCAAAGCCTTGACTAGATGGGCCTTTGTTGGCAAAGTAATGTCTCTGCTTTTGAATATGCTATCTAGGTTGACATAACTTTCCTTCCAAGGAGTAAGTGTCTTTTAATTTCATGGCTGCAGTCACCTGAAGAATAGAAGATAACATTTAAAAGACAATTAAATGTGGCACTAGTTGCTCTTCAAAAAATAAAAGTGCATGACTATATTTTCAGTTAAAGGAAGAATAAATAAGATTTAAGAACAAGGAAGACACCAGAGATAAAGAGATGTATTTCATAATGACAAAGGAGTCAACTGTCCAGGAGGATATAAGAATCTTAATGTGTATATATATCTAAGTGCTTCAAAATATATCAACCCAAAATTAATAGAAATGGAGGGAAAAATATACAAATTTAGTTACAGTTAGATATTCAGTTATATCTAATGACTCAAAATACATCAAGCTAAAATTAATAGAAATGAAGGGGGAAATATGCAAATTCAGTTATAGTTAGGTATTCTAGCAAATGAAACAAACAAATAAAACGTTAAGTGTGTAGAAAGACCTAAACAACATTATCAATTAACTCGACCTAACTGACATATGGAGAAGGCAATGGCACTCCACTCCAGTACTCTTGCCTGGAAAATCCCATGGATGGAGGAGCCTGGTAGGCTGCAGTCCATGGGGTCATAGAGTCGGACACAACTGAGCGACTTCAGTTTCACTTATCACTTTCATGCATTGGAGAAGGAAATGGCAACCCACTACAGTGTTCTTGCCTGGAGAATCCCAGGGACGGGGAAGCCTGGTGGGCTGCCGTCTATGGGGTCTCAGAGTCGGACACGACTGAAGTGACTTAGCAGCAGCAGCAGCAGCAACTGACATATATAGAACACTCTACCTACAACAGAGGATTATCTAATCTTTTCAAGTGCCTATGGAACATTCATCATGAAAGAACATATTCTGGTCCAGAAAACAAGTCTCAGTGAATTTTAAAAGAATGAAATAAAATAGAGTATTTTCCTCTAACTGCAAGCTGATCCATTGATTAAAAGAAAAATTAATAATAGAGGATATCTGGAGGAAAATCTCTAGATATTTGGAAATTAAAACACCTCTAAAAATTATGGCCATAGAATAAATCATGAAAAAAACTTTATATATTTTGCACTGAATGAAAATTGAATCATTGCTAAAGTACTAAATTTATAGCATTAAATGTTATATTAAAAAAAGAGGAAAACACTAAAATTAATGATACAACTGAAGAAATCAAGGAGAGAAGAAAAAATGAAACTCAAAGTAAACAGAAGAAAGGAAATAAAATAATGGCTTAAATGAAAGAAAATGAACAAACAAAATAAAATCAATAAAAACACATGCTTTGAAAAGATAAACCAATAAACCACACTGGGATAAAGTAGAAAAAAAGACATGCATCACCAATACCAGAAAGGAAAACAGAGATGCAGCTACAGACCTTACACACATTTCTGGATTTCTCTATTTCACTATTCTAGTCACTACAGTTCAAGGTTATAGTACTGTTTCAATTTCTTTCTTGCTCACAGCAGTCAATCACCAGGTCTAATATGCAATGCTTTTCTCATCTGTTCAGTTTTTCCCTGTCTAAAAATCACTTGAGTTTTAGATTTTATTACTCCGTCAAGAAGGGACCACTCCCCTTTAACTTGCCTTGCTGCTTCTAGACTATTACCCTGAAATCCCTCTGTGCATTAATTAGCTCATTTTATTTACCCAAAAAGTATTATATAGTACTCTCCATGCATCAGATTCAGAAAACTAAGATCATGGCATCTGGTCCCATCACTTCATGGCAAATAGATGGGGAAACAGTGGAAACAGTGGCTGATTTTATTTTGGGGCACTCCAAAATCACTGCAGATGGTGACTGCAGCCATGAAATTAAAAGACGCTTACTCCTTGGAAGGAAAGTTATGACCAAACTAGACAACATATTAAACAGCAGAGACATTACTTTGTCAACAAAGGTCCGTCTAGTCAAGGTTATGGTTTTTCCAGTAGTCATGTATAGATGTGAGAGTTGGACTATAAAGAAAGCTGAGTGCAGAAGAACTGATGCTTTTGAACTGTGGTGTTGGAGAAGATTCTTGAGAGTCCCTTGGACTGCAAGGAGATCCAACCAGTCCATCCTAAAGGAGATCAGTCCTGGGTGTTCATTGGAAGGACTGATGTTTAAGCTGAAACTCCAGTACTTTGGCCACCTGATGCGAAGAGCTGACTCTTTTGAAAAGCCCCTGATGCTGGGAAAGATTGAGGGCAGGAGAAGAAGGGGATGACAGAGGTTGAGATGGTTGGATGGCATCACTGACTTAGTGGACATGAGTTTTAGTAGGCTCCAGGGGTTGGTGATGGACAGGGAGGCCTGGCTTGCTGCAGTTCATGGGGTCGCAAAGAGTCGGACATGACTGAGCGACTGAAGTAAACTGAACTACATGCATCAAATAATGAACTCTTCATTGAGAACACATGGTTCTCGTGTCAGTCTAGTGAAGGAGACTGACAATTACATAAGTGAGTACAATGCAGATAATAGGTACACTGTATGTGTGTGTGTGTGTGTGTGTGTGTGTGTGTGTGCTCAGTTGTGTCTGACTCTTTGTGACATAGACTGTAGCCCACCAGGCTCCTCTGTCCATGAGATTCTCGAGGTAAGAATACTGGAATGGGTTGCCATTTCCTCCACCAGGGGATCTTCCCAACCCAGGGATCTAAACCACGTCTCCTGCATCACAGGCAGATGCTTTACTGCTGAGCAATCAGGGAAGCCCAAGGATACTGTAGATATGTGTAAAGTTTAATAAGATAAACACAGAAGATGTAATGAACCCTTTCTAGAAGAGGAGAACATGTAAGGCTTCAGAGAGGTTGCTATGTTTAAGCTGCGTCTTAAATAACAAGTAATTCTCAGGCAAAGAGAATGATTTAGATATACAAGTACATTAAAAGCCTGGTATGATGCTCAAAGAAAGGTGAATGGTGGATATGGTGTGACTGGAATGTATTACTTTTTAGGGCACTGTGGCAGAAGATGAAGATAGATAGGTGGAAAGAGCCAGGGCACAAGAATTTGTATGATGAAAAGTTCAAACTTTGTTCTATAAGTAATAGGAAACCATAAAAAAAAGAGTGACATGATCAAATATGTATTTTTAAAAAGAACAGCTGAAGAATATGGAAAGAAATTAGAGCCAGAAAAAGACTAGAAAATGAGACAAGTCGGGCACTTTCTACAATGGTCCAAGCAATATGATATAGGCAGAAGGAATTAAGAAGTATCAGACTCAAAAGATATTTTTTAAATAGCAGGGCCTGATAACAAAGTGCTGTGAATTTCAGGGCTAAAAGAAGTCAAAGATCACGCCCAGGTTGCTGGTTTGGCCAAGTGGAAATACAGTGGAGCCATTAACATAGAACTGAACATAAAAGGAGAGAAAAATCAGGGGGAAAGAGCCTAGTTTTGAATATGCAGAGACAGGTAGTTTGTACAGTCATATGGAGTTATCTAATAGCAGCCAAATAGAGATTTTTAAGTACTATCATCCTTCTCAAAATATGCTTTAACTATGACTCCATGCCTTTGAACCTTCCCGTGGCCTCCCACTACGTGCCGGACAGACTGCACATGTTTATTTTGGTACTGAAACGCCTCCACAATCTGGATCTAGTGCACAAAGTCTTTACTTCCACTACTTCTGTATTGCCTGTTGTGTGTGTGTGTGTGTGTGTGTGTGTGTGTGTGTAAATGTTAGTTGCTCAGTCATGTCCGTCTCTTTGCAACTCCAAGGACTGTAGCCTACCAGGCTCCTCTATCCATGCAATTCTCTGGGCAAGAATACTGGAGTGGGTAGCCATTCCCTTCTCCAGCAGATCTTCCCACCCAGGCATCGAACCCAGGTCTCATGCATTGCAGGTGGATTCTTTGCTGTCTGAGCCACCAGGGAAGCCCATTGTCTGTCACAGTCATTCTCAAAATATGGTACTTGGACCAGCAGCAGCAGCAGCCTCCAGAAACTCTTTAGAAATGAAACTTCACAGGCATCACCTGAGACCTATAAACTCAGGAGTTGGAAAAAGAACTACTGATATATAGAAACTGTACAATCCAACAGAAATGGACTAATTGCCATTTACTCAAGATGCTCCTCTCTTGTCTCTGACTTATGCCATAGTCATTAAAAGACTTGCATCAGGAGAGCAAGTGTCCACAGACAACAGCTTATTATTGTCTGATGATCTATATCACTAACTTTGCTAAAAGACACCAGTTTCCTCATTTATATAATCATTTAGTAATCTGAAAAGGATTGCATTTAAGTATAATTAGGTCAAGAATAGTTTTCTGAAAAACTAAGTTAGTAGAATCTACATGATACCGTATACAAACAAGCCGCAGGCATAAAACAGATCTTCATTTAGATGAACGTGTACCCAGGCAAAGAGATGACAGCACAAAAGATTCCTCTAGTGTCTGTGAAAGCAGCTGACTGCATAAGCAGCTCATTTTGGTTAGAAAATGTAAGAGTGACTTCCCTGTAGCTCATACTCAGAGCAAATGCCTGAAATGGTGCCAGCCTAAGCATAGATCAAAGAGCTTCTTTTTTTTCTCTCTCTTCTTAGTCTCATTGGAATTTGAAAATGACAACGTTTCTTCTCACTGGGTTGTTTTAAAAAGAATAAGATGGTTTATGAGTCTCAAAACGGCCCTTTCCAGAAACTAGGAGCAGAGCAAGTGCACTGACTCACAGCAGACCATCTGGGTTCAAAGCCCAGTACCGTCACCTGCTAGGTGGGTATTCTTAGATTATCTAACATCTGAATGTCTATTTCCTCATCTTTAAAATGGTGATTTTCTCAACATAGGAGTATCTCAATATGTAACGCAGATACTAACAAACATAAAGGGAGAAATTGACAGTAACACAATAATGGTGGGAGACTTTAATATCTCACTTTCACCAGTGGGCAGATCATCTAGACAGAAAATTAATAAAGAAACACAGGCCTTAAATGATATTTTAAACAAGTTGGACTTAATTGGTATTTATAGAGCGTTCCACTCAAAAGCAGCAGAATACACATTCTTCTTAAGTGTACACAAAACATTCTCCAGGATTAACCACATGCTGGGCCACAAGGTGAGCCTTGGTAAATTTAAGAAAATTGAAATTATATCAAGTATCTTCTCTAATCACAGTGCTATGCAATTAGGAATAAACTACAAGAAAAAAATTCCAAAAACACAAACATATGGCAGCTAAACAATATGCTACTCAACAACCATTGGATCACTGAAGAAATCAAAGAGGAAATAAAATGGTGATTTTTTAAGAATTCAATAACTGTGCTTTCAGTGCAACAGGGTGACAGAGGAGACTCTTGGACTCACCTCCTCCAATGGACACACCAAATCTACACCCACTGACACAGCAGTTCTCTCTTAGAAATATCCTGAATTCAGAAATCTACCGAATGACTCCTACATACTGGGCAAATGAGAAAATACTCACATAAAAATGGGTAAGAGAGACTGAGAAACACCCTTGCACAAACTAAATCCATGACACAGTGACATACAACTGGAAGGATCTCATAAATCCTAACTCATCCCTGAAAAATGAAGGGTTTGGGCCCAACATCTAGCGCTCTAAATTTTAAGATTTTCACTTGAGGAAAGTGTCCCCCAAAAAACATTGCTCTGAAAGCTAATTAAGCTGATGTCCATGAGACCCAAATGGCCATAGTAAAGAAATAGTTCTTATCTTATTTTATTTTCAGTTCAGTTCAGTTCAGTTGCTCAGTCGTGTCCAACTCTTTGTGACCCCATGAACCTCAGCACGCCAGGCCTCCTTGTCCATCACCAACTTCCGGAGTCCACCCAAACCCATGTCCATCGAGTCAGTGATGCCATCCAACCATCTCATCCCCTTCTTCTCCTGCCCTCACTCTTTCCCAGCCTCAGGGGCTTTTCAAATGAGTCAGCTCTTCGCATCAGGTGGCCAAAGTACTGGAGTTTCAGCTTCAACATCAGTCCTTCCAATGAACACCTAGGCCTGATCTCCTTTAGGATGGACTATATATATTGTGAAATGATTACCACAATAAGTTTAGTGAACATCAATCATTATACTATAATTTTTTCTGTGATAACTTTAAATATTTACTCTTAGAGTTTTGGTTTTTTTTTGAATGGGGAAGCACCAAACCAGGGTGTGCTTGTGCTATGCTTAGTCACTCAGTCATGTCTGACTCTTTGTGACCACATGGATTGTTGCCTGTAAGGCTCTCTTAACAAGTTTCAAATATACAATATTGTTAAATACACTCATCATGCTGTACACACCATCCCTAGAGCTTATTTATCTTTTACTGGATGTTTGTACATTTTGACCACCTTTAAACATTGCACCCACTTCCCACTCCCCACCTTTGGCAATCACTAATACTACCAATCAGAGAAGGCAATGGCACCCCACTCCAGTACTCTTGCCTGGAAAATCCCATGGACGGAGGAGCCTGGTAGGCTGCAGTCCATGGGGTTGCTAAGAGTTGGACACGACTGAGCAACTTCACTTTCACTTTTCACTTGCATTGGAAAAGGAAATGGCAACCCACTCCAGTGTTCTTGCCTGGAGAATCCCAGGGACGGGGGAGCCTAGTGGGCTTCTATGGGGTCGCACAGAGTCGGACACGACTGAAGCGACTTAGCAGCAGCAGCAGCAATACTACCAATCTGTTCTCTGGTAGTTCTTTTTTTCTTCTGAAAATAGATTCCACATATAAATGAGATCATACATTATTTGTCTTTCTTCATCTGATTTATTTCACTTAGCACAATGCCCTCAAGATCTATGTATGTGGTTACAAATGGCAGGATTTCTTTTTTTATAGATGAATAATATTCCAGGATGTATATATGCCACATTTTCTTTATCAGTTCATCTCTCAGTGGACACTTAGGTCATTTCCAGGTCTGGGCTATTGTAAATAATGCTGCAATGAACATTGTTGTTGTTTAGTTGCTCAATTGTGTCTGACTCCTTATGACCCCGTGGACTATAGCCCACCATGGGATTTCCCATGCAAGAATAATGGAGTAGGTTGCCATTTTCTTCTCCAGGGGATCTTCCTGACCTAGGGATCGAACCCAGGTGTCCTGCTTTGGCAAGCAGATTCTTTACCACTAATCCACCACAGGGATGCATATATTGTTCTAAGTTAGTAATTTCTTTTTCTTCAGATAAAAATAGAAGTAGAATTGCTGGATGATATGCTAGTTCTATTAAAAAATATTTTTGAGAAACTCCCATACTGCTTTCCATAGTGACTTGCACCAATTTACATTCCTACCAACCACACAAAAAGGTATCCATTTCTCCATGTCCTTGACACTTCTTATTTCTTGTCTTTTGGATGGCAGCCATTCTAACAGGTGTGAAGTGATACCTGGCTATAACTTTAACTTGTATTTGCCTGATGATTAGTGATGCTGATCATCTTTTCATGCGTCTGTTAGTTATCTGTTCAGTTCAGTTCAGTCGCTCAGTTGTGTCCGACTCTTTGCGACCCCCTGAATCACAGCACGCCAGGCCTCCCTATCCATCACCAACTCCCGGAGTTCACTCAGACTCATGTCCATCGAGTCAGCGATGCCATCCAGCCAACTCATCCTCTGTCGTCCACTTCTCCTCTTGCCCCCAATCCCTCCCAGCATCAGAGTCTTTTCCAATGAGTCAACACTTCGCATGAGGTGGCCAAAGTACTGGAGTTTCAGCCTCAGCATTGTTCCTTCCAAAGAAATCCCAGGGCTGATCTCCTTCAGAATGAACTGGTTGGATCTCCTTGCAGTCCAAGGGACTCTCAAGAGTCTTCTCCAACACCACAGTTCAAAAGCGTCAATTCTTCGGCGCTCAGCCTTCTTCACAGTCCACCTCTCACATCCATACATGACCACTGGAAAAACCATAGCCTTGACTAGACGGACCTTTGTTGGCAGTCATGTCTCTGCTTTTCAATATGCTATCTAGTATGTCTTTGCAAAAATGTCTATGCAGGTCTTCTGGCCAATTTTTAATCAGTTTTGGTTTTTTTTGTTTTGTTTTGTTTATGTTGAGTTGTATGGGTTCTTTGTATATTTTGGATATTAACCTCTTATGGATATACCACTTACAAATATTTTCTCCCATTCAATAGGTTGCCTTTTCATTTTTTTGATAGATTCCTTTGCTGTGAATAAGCTTTTTAGTGATTTCATCCCATTTGTTTATTTTTGCTTTTATTGCTTTTGTTTTTAATGTCAAATCCAACAAATTATTGCCAAGACCACTGTCATGGAGTTGGACTCTCTATTCTTTTCCTTTCGAGTATATGTCCTCTTTTGCGCCAACACCACAATGTTCTGATTACTATAGCTCTGTAATATAGTATAAAATCAGGAAGCAGGATGCCTCCAACTTTATTCTATCAAGATTGCTTCAGCTATTCAGTCTCTTTTGCAGTTCTGTATACATTTTTTCTCTTTCTCTGAAAAATTCCTCTTCCAAAAGAAAAAAAACACACGACTGGGCTGCTATTTTATTACTCTAAATGTCAACGTTTATGAGCCTTAATATTATAAAATATAAACCATATATTATTGCTAATAAGTTTCTCAAGAAACTTATTCCATTCTGTTAAACTTTTATTTAAATCTACTGTTATCTAATAAAGCCCAATAAGAGTGTAAAACAGTATAAAAATATCCTCTCTGATTGGAAATAGTTTTATTAAATTTTCATCATTTAAAAAAGTTGAGAAATCTGTAAAATAAAAACTAGAAGTTTTTATAAATAAATATATAATTTTAATACATTTAATCTCCATAAATGTTTATTTTTTATCAATTTGCATAAAAGAATAAAACTAAATCAGAATCCACAAAGATATTTCATTGTAAGGAAACTTTACTTATTTAAGCTCTGGTCTATCTCAGGGAAATTCCCACAAAAGTGATATTACATTGAATCTAACCACAAAAAGGAAGAACCTGAAATGGTACTTTAACACCATCAAAGTTTTGAACTACACATGACATCATAAACATGTGCATCATGCTATTGGCTAGGATCCAACCATGTATGTACTTTTACTAAGAGAATCACTTTGAAATATACTTACTCTTAATATAGTAGGAAATTATAGGTTCTAACCCTGATGTGCTTGAAAACATATCTCTGTAAGAGAACTATAAAACAAGTTAAGTCAAACATGTTTATGTTGGTTACATTCAATTTTAATTACAGGTGATTCTTTGAGGATTTGCTTTGAAAAAATAAAAGGAATCTTTTTGAGAAATATATTACTGATATCTACAATGTGAAAATAGACAAAACAGTGTAAAAACAGTACCTACTATTTGATTGTGTGATTAATAACAATCATTTGTTTCACAAGCTGTTACTGAAACTGCAAATAGTCTGTCCTCTTATCTCAGAGAAACAGTTGTCCTGCCTCCTTTCCAGCTAACCTCCCACCACTGTACTTGATAACCTTCCCTTCTGTCACCCCCACTTACGCCTAAAAACTATTCTTAAGTTTTATAGCTACATCTATTTCTGTGTCTATATCTCTATTTCTGATTCTATCTCTATATAATTTATTATCATGTCTCTTCCTCAATGTAGATCTTGCCTCAAACTACAATCCTGTTTTTCTTTTAGCAAGAAATTTTCAGGGGGGAAAAAGTCATTTCCACTTTAAGCCCTCACCAACCTAGTTCTGAGTGCCTTGCAGTATAGCCTGCTACTTTGCCATTTCTCTGAAGTAAACAAAGCTCTTTGAAGTAATCAGAGCTCTTTGTACTGGGATGGTGTGCCCCTCCCCATATTTTGTGCCCACCTAGAACCTGTGAATGTGACCTTATTTGGAAATAGGGTGGGTCTTTGCAGATATAATTAAGCTAAGATTAGAACATACTAGATTAGAGTAGGTCTTAAATCCAAAGACTGAAGTTCTAATAAGAAGAGGGGAATTTCAACATAGAGACTCAGACACTCAGAGGGTAAGTGGCTATGTGACAAAGGAGTCAGAAATTATAACAATGCAGTGGTAAGCCAGCAACATGCAGGACTGTCAGTAATCACCAGAAACTAGAAGAAGCAATGAAGAGCTTGTCCCTAGAGGTTTTGGGGGCAGCAGGGCCCTGCTGATACCTTGATTTCAGCCTTCCGTCTCCCAAAACTATGACAGAATAAATTTCACTTGTGTTAAGCCACCCAGTTTGTAGGAAGCTTAATCACAAAATCTTTATTCCTCATTTTCCTCAACTAAAGGAAGGATTAATTGTACCTTTCATAGTAAAATTCCTTCATTGGATCTGAACACTCCACTAACATCTTCATGAGCTCTTTTCCCTCTTTTTTCACCTTACCATGGGCTTGCTTTACTATGAGTTTACTTCAAAATTCTTCGCCCTTCTTTTCATTCTTTCTCCCATAGAACCACTCCTACTTTGTGATTTCAACTCCTGCTTCTACGTGCTGCTGCTGCTGCTGCGGCTACGTCACTTCAGTCGTGTCTGACTCTGTGCGACCGCATAAACGGCAGCCCACTAGGCTCCTCTGTCCCTGGGATTCTCCAGGCAAGAACACTGGAGTGGGTTGCTTCTATGTGGGTAACTTCCAAACCTAAATTTTCAACCCTTGCCTAACTTTTGAGCTTTAAATTTTACATTTTCAACAAAAATAGCTTTAAAATTCTGTATTTTGTTTTATCTTATATTTTTATAGGCATTTTTTTTTCTTTTTTTTTTTTAAGTAAAAGCCAGGGCTTCGCTGGTGGCTCAGTGGTAAAAGAAAAAAAATCTGCCTGCAATGCAGAAGCCACAGGAGACTCGGTTTTGATCCCTGGGTCAGGAAGATCCCCTGGAATACGGCACGGCAACCCACTCCAGTATTCTTGCCTGGAGAATCCCACTGGACAAAGGAGCCTGGCGGGCTACAGTCCATACGGTTGTAAAAAGTTGGATATGACTAAATCGACTTAGCACATGCACACACGCATAGTAAGAGCCACATGGCCATTTACATGTGCCAAGCACTTTACATACAATCAGTTCAGTTCAGTTCAGTTGTTTAGTCATGCACAACTCTTTGCAATCCCATGGACTGCAGCACACCAGGCCTACCTGTCCATCACCAACTGCTGGAGTTTACTCAAACTCATGTCTATTGAGTCCATGATGTCATCCAACTATCTCATCCTCTCTCGTCCCCTTCTCCTCCGACCCTCAATCTTTCTCAGCATCAGGTTCAACTTGCTAATATTCACAACAACCTTATGAGACCATTACTATTATTGCATCCCAATTTAATGATCAGAAAGCTGTGAAAGACCCTGAGTGGTTAAATAACTTGTCTGAAGTCCCTCAGCTAGTATGTGGTGGAGCTGGGACATAAAAACTCACACACTTTTACTCAGCACCACGAATCTTATGCATTTAGGCAACCTAGACCTCTTTGAGAATTTGATGAAAACTATGGTCATTTGCCACAGAAAAAATATGCAAAAAGTTTCTTATAAAATTTTAGTGAATTTATGTATCCCTTAGAAGTCCACTTGTGGATCCCAAGTTAAGAATACCTGTATTGGAAAGAACGTAATCCCTACAACA
Source organism: Bos javanicus (assembly GCF_032452875.1). Lineage (NCBI taxonomy): Eukaryota > Metazoa > Chordata > Mammalia > Artiodactyla > Bovidae > Bos > Bos javanicus. The sequence continues at coordinate 42,583,784 of NC_083870.1, forward strand.
CTAGTAAAAAAAAAAAAAAAAAAAACTGGATTCAATACTCTAATTTGATTCTCTCAGATCAGATCAGATCAGTCACTCAGTCGTGTCCGACTCTTTGCGACCCCGTGAATCACAGCACGCCAGGCCTCCCTGTCCATCACCAACTCCTGGAGTTCACTGAGACTCACATCCATTGAATCAGTGATGCCATCCAGCCATCTCATCCTCTGTCGTCCCCTTCTCTTCCTGCCCCCAATTCCTCCTAGAGGCTTTTCCAATGAGTCAACTCTTGGCATGAGGTGGCCAAAGTACTGGAGTTTCAGCTTTAGCATCATTTCTTCCAAAGAAATCCCAGGGCTGATCTCCTTCAGAATGGACTGGTTGGATCTCCTTGCAGTCCGAGGGACTCTCAAGAGTCTTCTCCAACACCACAGTTCAAAAGCATCAATTCTTCAGTGCTCAGCCTTCTTCACAGTCCAACTCTCACATCCATACATGACCACAGGAAAAACCATAGCCTTGACTAGACGAACCTTTGTTGGCAAAGTAATGTCTCTCCTTTTGAATATGCTATTAGGAAAGTACAATTTCTGTATAGGCAGCAAATAAGTAGATCTTTTTTTTGTAAATAAAATGGTGCACATCATGCTCATTCACTCAACACGAATGTAATAAATGACACCTAGTCTAGAAGGGAGGACAAAGCATTTAAACAAGTAATTACAAGATCATGCAATAATTATGACAGGAACAATGACCTTTGTGGATCTGTGGATAATGATATAGAAGGGAAAAACGCTGGTGAACAAGACCGAGTGAAAAAACAATCATGCTAACTAGGAAAAAATACACATGTAAGAGGTGATTAGAGGTTCTAACCTAAGACAATAGAAGAAATAATAAAGAAGTGGATTTAAGGGTTGACAAGGAGGAAAAAAATTATCCAACTTTAGGGGCTGATGAGAAAAAGAGCAATCAAGAACAATTCTGTGATTCCTAAATAAGATGATTAGATGTAGAGGTGGTGTTAAATTGAGATATGGAAAAAGGAGAGAAGGGAGTTGCAATGGAGAGAAAAAAAATTCTATTTGAACATCTTTGGTTTAGATGGGACTGAGGCAACAATGCAGAGATGCTTACTATATGGAAGTATAAATAGGAGTTCAGATAAGAGCCTGAGATAAATATTCTGGAGTCAAAGACATATCACGGACATAGTTGAAGAAGTGAAATGGATGAATCATATGGAACATGACAAACAAAATGACAAAGTGATCTGTAATCAGAGTCCTCCAGAAACACAGAACTAACAGGAGCTGTGTGTGTGTGTCTGTATTTAAAACAGATTTATATCAAGGCCTGGCTCAGGTGATTGTTGGGGTTGGCATCCTGAAGTCTGAAAGACAGGCAAGTCAGAAATATTTAGGGTGGGCAGATCAGCAGGCTGGAAACTCAGAAACTCAGGGAGACTACAAACTCAGATGCTACAAGCGTAAGGCAGAATTTCTTTTTTTTTTTTTTCTGCTGGAAACCTCAGTTTTTGCTCTTAAGGCTTTCTAACTAACTAGATGAAGCCCAACCACTTTATCTCCTTAAAGTCAACTGATTACAGATGTTAACTACATCTATAAAACACATTGATAGCAGCATCTAGATTAGTGTTTGATTAAATTAACGGTATACTATAGCCTAGCCAAGTTTACATACAACTAACCAGCACAGAAGGGAAGACAGTACCCAACTATCAATAGGAAAATATAGGACTGTAAATACCAACAAGCAATCAGAAAAGTAGAAGGGATAACAGACGCCAAAAAGGAAGCAATCATCAAGAAGATGAACAAATTTATCAAGTACTAGGAGGGGTCATATGCTGAAACCTATTCCCAGAACTTGACATTTAGTAGTTCATTGTGACCCCAGTAAGATGTGTTTCGGTGGAATTTAGGGAAGGGTGTAAGACTACAGTGGATTACAAAGTGAAAGGGATCTGAGGAAGTAAAAGGCTGATTGCAGTATATTAGTAGAAAAAATAATTGAAATGTTCCGAAAAAATGTTTTTCCCTTCCTTCAACTGGGGCCTCCCCACTACCAAATTACTTGGGTCTTCCCCAAGGCGAAAGCCACTCCAAGGGACCACCTGGCAACAGGTGCAGACACGGCTGTTTAGACACCAGGCATTATGGAAATTAACTTTAATGTCACAGATGACAAATTAGATATTTCATTGGAAATCCTGGTAATACTTTTAGGAGTTATAAAGAAATCAAATTCCTAGAAAAAAATTTAATTTTTTTTCAAAAAGAAAAATGCAATTGTATCCATTACTACATATTACTTAAAAAATAATTGATAACCAACCTCAGAACTTTTCTGGTATCAGAAAAGACTCAGTCTGTTACATGTGCAGTTTTGTTCAGGGGCCATACAAAGTTTGGTTGACTAAAGCACACTTAATAAAGAGGGTATTTATAAGAACTGGGCACACAGAATTTTTCATTATGATAGCTAAACAGAACTTAATTAGTTGTTTATCAAGATAAGTTCTAGTTTGTTCTATGGAGCAAGAAGTATTACTTAGAATGAAAATGTCAGCTAAAATGGAATTTCACAATTGTTAGAAATGTGTCTGGTGTATTTACTAGATAAAATAATAATTTTATGTGTGTTTCTTAACTAAAAGTATAAATACAAATTATTTGGGCCTTCCCAAGACTAAAACTACTCTCAGAAGTGCTTCTCCCAGCATTCAGGAGAAAGACCCTTGGACTTGTAAGTTAAAGCCAAAATTTGGCAAAATACTTATTTTTTAACATTGATATTGCAACAGAGGACCTACACTTAATTTATAAGCTAATTATAACATATATGGTTTTATTGTGGATGATTTTATTTAATTCAATAAATATTTCTACCAGCCTCAAATATACAAACACTGTCATAAATAAGCTGTCCCTTATTCTTATTTCCCATTTAAAAGTAAAAGATACAAGATTAAATGAAATAAAACTACTTTAAAAAAGGAAGAGAAAGATTTTTTTTAAAGCAATAAGAAGAACAAACACTATCTAGGGGCACAGCTCAGTTCAGTAAAGTCACTCAGTTGTGTCCGACTCTTTGCGACCCCATGAATCGCAGCACGCCAGGCCTCCCTGTCCATCACCAACTCCCGGAGTTCACCCAGACTCATGTCCATCGAGTCAGTGATGCCATCCAGCCATCTCATCCTCTGTCGTCCCCTTCTCCTCCTGCCCCCAATCCCTCCCCAATCAGAGGCTTTTCCAATGAGTCAACTCTTCTCATGAGGTGGCCAAAGTACTGGAGTTTCAGCTTTAGCATCATTTCTTCCAAAGAAATCCCAGGGTTGAGCTCCTTCAGAATGGACTGGTTGGATCTCTTGTAGTCCAAGGGACTCTCAAGAGTCTTCTCCAACACCACAGTTCAAAAGCATCAATTCTTCAGCACTCAGCTTTCTTCACAGTCCAACTCTCACATCCATACATGACCACTGGAAAAACCATGGCCTTGACTAGCTGCACCTTTGTTGGCAAAGTAATGTCTCTGCTTTTGAATATGCTATCTAGGTTGGTCATAACTTTCCTTCCAAGGAGTAAGCGTCTTTTAATTTCATGGCTGCAGTCACCACCTGCAGTGATTTTGGAGCCCAAAAAAATAAAGTCTGACACTGTTTCCCCATCTATTTCCCATGAAGTGATGGGACCAGATGCCATGATCTTCGTTTTCTGAATGTTGAGGGCAAATGCCCCTGTAATAAAGAACAACATGTCACCTTATCAAGTGGAAAGTTGGAGGAATAATGCAGGAAGAGTTTGTAAATCACAGACAAAAGTTTCTGAAGTTTTCACCAGCAGAAAAACTAAGACTTGGCCTTTGAAGGACTTATATGGGAATTGTTACTCCCAGTCCCCAGTGCTCATTCCCGCTTGCCGGGTGCCCTGGTAGGCAGCATCAACTGTCCTTCCTTTCTTCATCCATTGTCATCAGCACCAGCTGCAGACCCCTGGGCTCTGAAAGGTCACTCTTCTTTTTTTTTTTTTCTTTTTGGCTGCGGCACGTGGCTTCTAGGACCTTAGTTCCCCAATCAGGGATCAAACCCCAGGGCCCATAGCAATGAAACCCCCGAGTCCTAACCACTGAACCCCCAGGGAATTCCCTGAAAGTTCACTCTTAACCTCAGACTTTAATTATTATCAGTTCCTCTATGTTAAACAGATGGGTTTACATAAAAGCTTTGAGTATAGGGTTTTTTGTTTTTTTTTTTTACCAAGCAGAATTGATCATTGTTGAGCCTTTTCTCCCCATAGTGACTCAAAAGTTACGGAATATGTATCATGCAGAATACTGTGCTAAATACAGTAAAAAGAGGTGACATGATCAGCAAAGTGGAAAAAATAGAATATAAGCCCTTTCCTTAAGAAGATTATTGTTTTGTTTCTTTGCTTGAATTAAGTCAGGTCTAAAATGTGCTGGGATTGGAGATAAAGAGAAAACTAAGAGACTAATCAAGTCCTCTGGTTTCCAAGGATTCATAGCTAACTCAACATCTGTTTACTGATCTGACTAGGAATAGAATATAGTAAGGCAGATTAAAGCTGAAGGACCACAGACAGGTTGGGTAACATAGTGGTTAAAATCTTTGAGCCAAATGGAGTCAAGGTACAACTTCAGACCTAAACACTCTTTTTTCAGTTTCCTCATTTATAAGACAGGGACTATCACATGAATCTTATAAGGCTGTTGTGCCAATTAAATGAGAAAACTGATTTCAAAGCAACTAGCATGGTACCTAGCCTATGACAGAATATTTTTAAAAGTTAGTGATTATTATTAAACATCTAGTCTAAATTTCTCATTTAGTAGATGAAACTGCTGGAACTCCAAAAGAATATCTAAGGCAAGTGAACATACAAGTTAGATGTAAAGCTAAAGCTAGTGATCAGACAAGTTAGGAGTAAAATCCAGAATTATTTCACAGAGGGGACCAAGCTTCACTCTGAGAACAAAGCCAGAAATCCTACTAAGCCTTATTTTGTAATAGTAATGTAAAAGCATTCAAAATTTTTAATCAGATAATTCTTTTACTAAAATAAGGCACAATTTTCTTTACTATCTTTTCAGGACCTGCACAAATATCAATTATTTCCTTCAATGCCAGGAACTAACAAAATTCTTTCCTATATTTTCACTAGAATATAGTTTTTTTTAAATCTAAACATACCTGTTTCAGTATACTTACAATTGCCTTTGAGTTCTTTTTTTTCTCCTCTGCTATTCTTTACAATACAGGGACACAGTCCTTTGTCTTGCTTCTGAAGAATATACGGCACTACCTTTCATTCATTCTTCTCTTTGGTGCTTCTCTATTTTTAATATTGATGAATTGCATTGGTAGAAATGTAACTGAACTACTGATCAGTCTGTGACTTACGTAGTACGTAAGGACACAGACGAACTGTAGAGATTACTTGGGGGCCTGGGTCAGGGAGTGGAAGAGACTTCTGAAGCAGTAGCCAAGAAGTCAGGATGCTTAGGCCTCACTGGAATGATAAATCCACTGGACCCTACTGTATTCCAGCCTGCAAATCTTAACTGTGCTGCTTCTTCCATCCTTTCCTTTCTGAAATCTGGAACAGTGGGTAAAATGAAAAGAGTTTAAGTTTTGGAGTCAGTTGAATTAAGCTCAAATCTGGGTTCCAAGACTTACTAGCTTTGTATCTTTTAGCTATTCAGTCTTCCTAAATCTTAACATACTTATCTGTGAAATGGACTTTAGACTTCTTTACCAGGATTATAGTAAAGGTAACTGAAATAATGAACAAAACATCTAACTTGTAGCAAGAGTTTAGCAAGACTCCTCCTGCAATCCTGATTTTGATTTGAAGTCTGGTACTGATCTGTAGTCTTTGTTTTTTATAACTCATTTAAAGATAGGCTTTTAATTTAGCATGAAGGAACCGACATGTGGCTTTCCATTTGGAAAAGAAATGATTTTAGATTTTATCAAATATTACAAAATAAAATATCATAATGGTTTACAGAGGTACTAGTAAGTAGTGTTGCAAGAGATTTGCTTGGATTGGCTTCAGAAATGTTTTCACTGCAAGTTATATGTGTGCTTATATTTTGTTTTTTTTTCTAGTACATTTATATACAGTGAAATACACAATCTTAAGTGTAAAATAAGGTCTTGACAAATGTATAAATTCGTGTAACCAACAACCAGTTAATATATCACCTCAGAAAGTTCTATAGAGCACCTTTCTAGGCAAGTGCCACTCCCCATAGGCACCATGGATGAGTTTTGCCCAGTTTTTAGTTTCACTTAAATAAGAGCAATATGTATTCCTTTATGTGTAACTTCTTTTGATCAATATGTTTCTGATAGTCACCCATCTTGCTGTGTGATCAGTAGTTCATTTTTAGTTGCTTATGGTATAGTATTCCATTGTATGACTGTATCACAATTTTTAAAAATCCATTTGACTTTTGATGGACATTTGGATTGTTTCCAATTTGTTGCAGATACAAATAAAACTGCTGCAAAAACTTGTACAAGTCATTTTTGTGAGCATTTGTATTCATTTCCCTTGGATAAATACTGGGAGTTAAGTGGGTTATGTCATAGAATAGTTGCCTGCTTAATTGAAAAACAGGTCTCCAAAGTCCTTTTACCATTTTACATTCTACTAGAGAATTACAGTGCTCCACATTCTTGCAAACATTTCTTGGTGTTAGTTTTTAATGTTTTAGCCATTCTAATGGGTGTAAAGTGTTTCATTGTTAATATTAATATGCATTTCCCTAATAACTAATTATGCTGAGTACTTTTTCCTATGCATACCAGCTATCAATAAATCTTCTCTGATGATGTGTCATTCACGTCATTTTAAAAAACTAGATAATATTGTCTTTGAATGTTAGCGTGAAATAATAAGAAAATACATAAATATTTGTGTCTGCTCCTAGTTCTTGACACAGAACTCTTAAAATCCTTATAAATAGGGATGCTAGGAGAATTTTTTTCTAATAGTCTTTGACCAGAGTTCCTGATGCAGAGATGCTAAGAACTTGGTAATTTCCTGAGTGATATTGAGTGTCTTTTGTTCTAACAAGATGACTCTTGATGGCTTCCAGATGGGACTGGTCACCAAAGATTGTCATAATCTTGGAACCTTCAGCTTCTCTCCACTCCCTCCTCTTGAATGTAATCATCAGTCATGCCTATATAGAGCCTCTGTAAATATCCAAATGGAGATTTGGAGAGGCTCTAAAAATGGAGTTAATAATCAATCATTCCTTTAAGTTGAAGCCTCCATAAAAACCCCAACAGTATAAGCTTCAGAGAGTTTCTGAGTAAGTGAACACATCTCTGTGCCATGAGGGTGGCTCACCCCAGTTCCACAGGGACAGAAGCTCCTGTGCTTGGGACACTGCCAGGTGATGCTCTATGCATCACTTCATCTGGCTATTTATGTGTATCCTTTAACATATCCTTTATTGTACAATAAGCTGGTAAACATGTGTTCCTGTGTCCTGTAGTTGTTCTAGATGATCCAATGCAAGGAGGGGGTCATGGGAACATCTGATTTGCAGCCAAGCCAGTCAGAAGTTGTGGGAAATGCTGTGATACTGGGCTTTATAGTAAGAAATACATTAATTGATCTCTGCCCACTGTTCCTTGCACATAGCTTATAAAACCTTGCAATTCCTTTTATAAGACCTGTAGGGGCATCTTTTGCTATATTTGGCCTTCTGTCATTGATTCCTGAAATAGCTCCAGAGCCATAAAGGTGAAAGGAATGCCTAGTTATTCACAAGCCCCTTTCAACTATACCTGAATTTATGTTAATGAGATGACTTCTGAAAATCTTCTAAGGATCGGGGCTAATTTTCAGGGAAACTAACCATGATTAAGCAATTGGAACTTTCAGTCCTACCACCTGAGCGCTGGAGAAGGGAGAGCGGCTTGTGGTTGGATCAATCACCAATGGCCAATGATTTAATTAATCGTGCCTCTTTAATGGAGCCTCTGCTGAACTGCTGCTTAGTCACTTCAGTAGTGTTCAACTCTGTGCGACCCCACAGACTGTTATCCACCAGGCTTCTGTGTCCATGGGATTCACCAGGCAAGAATACTGTAGTGGGTTGCCATGCATTCCTCCAGGGGATCTTCCTGACCCAGGGATGGAACCTGGGTCTCCAGCATTGCAGGCGGATTCTTTACCGCTTGGTCACCAGGGAAGCCCAATGGAGCATCTACAGAAACTCAAAAGGAGGGGACTTGGAGAGCCTCTGGGTTTGTGAACAAGTGGCAATGGTGGGAGAATAGTGAGCCAAGAACATGGAAGCTCAGTACCCTTTCCACATGTCTTGCCCTCTGCATCTCTTCCATCTGGCTGTTACTGAGTTATTTTTGTAATAAACCAGTGATGTGTTTGGAGAAGGAGATGGCACTCCACTCCAGTACTCTTGCCTGGAAAACCCCATGGACGGAGGCGCCTGGTGGGCTGCAGTCCATGGGGTCGCTAAGAGTCCGACACGACTGAGTGACTTCACTTTCACTTTTCACTTTCATGCATTGGAGAAGGAAATGACAACCCATTCCAGTGTTCTTACCTGGAAAATCCCAGGGACGGGGGAGCCTGGTAAGCTGCATCTATGGGGTCACAGAGAGTCAGACATGACTGAAGTGACTTAGCAGCAGCAGCAGCAGTGATGTGGTAGTTCTATGAGCTACTATATCAAATTGATCAAGCCCAAAGAGAAGGTGGTGATACTCTCCAACCTACAGTCACTTGGTCAGCAGCACATGTAACACTGGAATTATGACTGGCACCTGAAGTGGGGGCAGTCTTGTGGGATTGAGCTCTTAACCTATGGGATCTTACACTATCTCCAGGTAGATAAAGCCAGAACTGAGTTAAATTTGTGGGACCAAGTAAGAGAAATAGAAAATTGTTTGGTGTTGGAAAAAAAAAAAAGTTATACCTGGGCATCTACTACTTGTCATTGGCATCTGAAGTTGGGGGGCAGTCTTGTGAGACTGAGCCCTTAACCTGTGGAGTGTGTACTAACTCTGGTTAGTTTCAGAATTGAATTAAATTGTAAGCACTGAGCTGGTGCTGTGGGAAACCCCCTACATCTGGTGTCAGAAGTAGTATTGTAACAGTAAAGTAGAAACAAAGAGTTCTATCTCTTTGTAGGACTTATTTATCCAGATATATATAGATAGATATCTATATATAGAGAGAGAATATCTTCTCTCAATCTGTGGCATCACTTTTTATTTTCTTAATGATGTCTCTGGATGAGCAGAATAATTTTGAATTTTCAGTTTATCAATTGCTTTTAGGTTAGGGTTAGCACTTTTGGGGCCTTTTATAAGGAACTATTTCCTTGATTTGTTCTTTAGTTTAAAAAATTAATAAATGAGACTACATTTCAATTTTAAAGATTAAAATTCAGTAAGATATTGTACCTCATAGGTTGCAGTTTCATAAACTCAAGGTGGTCACAGAAAATGGCAGAACTGAATTCTATTTCTTTGACTTTAAATCACTGTTTAGGTGTATTTTTCACATAAAGGACTATTTAGTATCGCATGGGTTATGAGTTGCACCTGAAAAAAGCATGAATGATTGCTAATCATTATATATCCTGAACTAAGCATTGAGAAATTTTTTTGGTAAAAGTCCAGATAGTAAATACTTTAGGCTTTGCAGGCCATGCATAGTATCTACTGTAATTGCTTAACTCAGCTATTCCAGTGAAAAAGTAGCCACAGACAATACATACATGAATGAGCATGGCTGTTTCAATAAAACTTTATAGACACTGAAATTTGAACTTCATATATAATTTTCATGTCATGAAATATGGTTCTTTTGTTTCAACCATTTAAAAATGTAAAAATAATGCTTTGCTCACAGGCTATACAAAAACAGACAGCAGGCATATTTGGCTTGAGATCTACAGCTTGAAATCCCCAGCTAAACGAACGTTCATTTTTTAATTAATATTCCTTTGGTGGGACAAGCTTACGTTTAGGTTCACTCTTAAACTGAGGGTATAGCCCTCTGAGGACAGCTCTGTTTACAAGACAGGATTTTTATTAGACTGCTTTGGTGGCTACAGACTCTGTCTCTGCCCTCAGTAGTCTGTGCAGAGGAAGCTCAGGATCAAATGTTTTTGCACAAATTTCTGGGGCAAAAGGCAACTTGTGTGCTAATTTAGCTCCCTGGATTTCTGTATTCATTTTGCTTATTGGCCTGTGAGTTTTTAAAATTTGTCAATTCAGTTGTTCATTTATCTATCATTTATTGCTGTTATCAGTAAGAGGGCAAGTCAGAATATTTTATTATTCTGCAGAAACAGAGATCCTCTAATCACAAGTCATTTTATTCACACTATCTAAAACCAATGTGCTGTTTTATCCTCTGTAAATTTTTCAGAGTTTTGGAGGTTAAAGTCATAGAGAGATTTTCAGATTTCTTCCTATGAGTTATACTTCAGTCCAGCCTAACAGCTCTTAAAAAAGACTGCCAATATTGGTAAAATAGATTTAACATTGTCTGGTTACTTAAGGTAAATTTAATGCAGGTGGAAATCTTAATCAAGATTTAATTTGTTTATAAATAAAATTTTGATATATTATAAATGGTAAAAATATTAAATCAGTAAGAAATACCAAATTGAGGAAATAAATCTTTTCTAGGGAAGATAACTTTATCTATTCAATTTAATTTGTTTAATGCAGGACCTAACAAGATTTCATAGGTCATCAGCTTTATAAAAAGGAATATCCAAGTTTTATTCTCTTTAAATGCTCTTAATATTTGCATTAGCACAATTTCTGAAACATATTCTCTAAGTGAAGTTGGTATAACCTAACTCAGAAGTAGTTCTTAATTCTCATAAATTTTTTCTCCTCTGGACAGCCTCTAACAGACTTTGCCAAATGGAAATTTATGCTATCAATTCAGTTTTTTAAGTGCCATTAAGACTTTTAAACTGTACATGAATGTCAAATTCCTTGCCCCACCCCATTTAAGAACATTTAAAGTCCACTGTCTTAGCAAATTTCAATTATACAATACAGTGTCATACACCATAGTCACCATGTTATATATCAGATCCTCACACTTCATTGTTTCATAGCTGAAGTTTGTAACCTTTTATAACTTCTCCATATTTCCCACCACCCCCAGACCCTGGAAACCACTTTTTAACAACTTTTTAAAAGATTATACATATAAGTGATACCATGCAGAATTTGTTTGTGTCTGGCTTATTTCACTTTGTTTAATATCTTCAAGGTCCATCCATGTTGTTCAAATGGCAGGATTTCCTTCCTTGTCATGCCTGAATATTCCACTATGTATGTGCACATATACATGTATATGTGTGTGTACACACACACACATTCTGCATCTTCTTTATCTCTTCATTTGTTGATGGACACTTAGGTTGCTTCCATATCTTGGCTAATGTGAATGCTGTTACAATAAACACAAAAGTGCAAATCTCTCTTTGATATTGTTTTCATTTCCTTTAGACCATGGTCCTTTTTGGCATGATTAAAAAAGACAAATGAAGACAAATTCTAGGCTACCAATATAATTTAGGCTTTACCTAAGTTTCAATTCTGGTGGCCAGACTGTTTTAATTGTAGATGGTCTACTACTGGCTAGAGAATATAGCTGGTTTCTGTCCCCAGTTCCTGTGAGGTAGCCTTCTAAAGCCTTGGGATTTTGCCAGTGATAGGAGTGGCTCTATTATTCACGGTGGGCTTCTAGAGTTTATACTAGTGAGATTCAGAATGGGGGAGAGACATGCTAGAAAGAGCAATCAAGAGATTATAAGACAGGGACCTTAAGCACACAATATCAGTACAACCTTTGTGGAGGGGAGGGAGGATGGAGATTGAGTTCAACCTATGGCCAGTGATTTCTGGGGTTTCCCAGGTAGCTCAGTGGTAAAGAATCCTCCTTCCAGTGCAGGAGATGTGGGTTCAACCCCTGGATGGGGAAGACCCCTGGAGGAGGGCATGGCTACCCATTCCAGTATTCTTGCCTGGAGAATTCCAGGGATGGAAGAACCTGGCAGGCTACAACCATAGGATTGCAAAGAGCTGGACACGTCTGAGCAACTAAGCTCACATGCATGCATGAACAGTTATTTGTCAGTCAAACTTACATAATGAATCCCAATAAAAACTCTGGACACTGAAGCTCAGATCTGCTTCCCTGGTTCAGTTCATTTCAGTCACTCAGTAATGTCTGACTCTTTGCAACCCCATGAATTGCAGCACACCAGGCCTCCCTGTCCATCATCAACTCCTGGAGTTTAACCAAACCCATGTCCATTGAGTCAGTGATGCCATCCAACCATCTCATCCTCTGTCGTCCCCTTCTCCTCCTGCCCTCAATCTTTCCCAGCATCAGGGTCTTTTCCAATGAGTCAATTCTTCACACGAGGTGGCCAAAGTACTGGAGTTTCAGCTTCAGTATCAGTCCTTCCAATGAACACCCAGGACTGATCTCCTTTAGGATAGACTGGTTGGATCTCCTTGCAGTCCAAGGGACTCTCAAGAGTCTTCTCCAACACCACAGTTCAAAAGCATCAATTCTTCGGTGCTCAGCTTTCCTCACAGTCCAACTCTCACATCCATGACCACTGGAAAAACCATAGCCTTGACTAGATGGACCTTTGTTGGCAAAGTCATGTCTCTGCTTTTCAATATGCTATCTAGGTTAGTGATACACTAATTATTGTCACACGTCAAATGTGAGGCAGGTAGCTGACTCCATGAGGAAAGGACACAGAAACTTCACACACCGGGCCCTTCCAGACATCACCCTATAAGTCTCTTCTTTTGACTGGTTCTGACTTGAATCTTCTGTGCCTAATAAAACTGTAATTTATATTTAGTGCTTTCCTGAATTCTGTGAATTCTTCTAGTGAATAATCAAACCTGAGTGGGTCAAGGAAACCTCCCAAACTTATAAGCAGCTGGTCAGAAGTGAGGGTAGCTCTGGGAAATCATAAGCTTGTAGCTGGTGAATGAAATGTAGCTGGTGAACTGCCCTCAGGCAGTCTTGTGGAAGACCGTGCCCTTAACCTATGAAATTCGGCCCATGGGTAGACTCAGAATCGCATTGCAAAGGCTCTACATATTTACTGCCACCTGTATTCCTGAGCTACCTTCTTTAACCTCTAAGTTCTTTGGTTCAGAGAGGAATTTTGACCATTTTTAAAGAATAAGCTTGTTATACATTATATAATTTAATTGCAAGTGTAACAGTAGTGATTATTTCTGATGTAAATCAGACTCAGAGATTTTTTTCCCCAACAAACTTTTATTAAGGATATTCCATAGGTACGTTCTAGATGGCATGATACAGAGATAATACACAATTCCTGCTGCCAGGGAGTTTTGGTCTAGGAAAGACTCAGATAAACCATTACAGCAGAATTAATTAGTGTGATCAAAGAAACATGACATAGGAAACATGGCAATGCCAAATGAGTAAGTGAGAAAGAAAAGCAGAGGCCTGGAAGAAATGCTGTTAGAAGTAGGCGAGCTGGGCAGGATAAGAAGGAGAAAGAGGACAGTGTGGAAGGTGAAGAATGGAGTGCCCTCTGGGACCTGATACAAAGTTGACTTGTACATAGGAGAGGTAAGAGGTGCAGCAAGAGAGAAACATTGGGCCCAGAACATAAAATATCTTACAGACACTATGCTAAGAAGTGGGAGTGTACCTTGAATGTAGTTGGGAAGCACAGAAGGATTTCAAGCAGGAGAATAAAGTAAAAGATGTGTTTCAGAAAAAAAAAAAATAGAACAGTGTTATAAATAGATTAAATATCAGATGAGATTGGAATCAGTCTTAAGAAGTGACGAGGTAATTCCAGACAAAAACAGTAAGCTTTGGAATTGGAAAGATGGAGTCAGAAACAAGAGATATAAAGAGGTAAAATGGGAATGTACTTTTTTGATTTTGAAGGGGTCGGCACTTAGGGATGCATCAGGGTTTGGTCTGGATGGTGCTTCTTGTCACTAAATGGAATCCAGGAAGAAAAGCATCCATGGTGGGAAGAGTAGAGTTCAGTCCTGTACGTACTGAGATGCTGTGAAACAACCAAGTATAGCAGACATATGGCTGAACATGTGAGATGGCAGTTCGTGTAAGTTATTGCAAGTGAAAATGCAGACACGAGGCTCATAACTTTAACAATGATTCTGGAATTATAGGAATGAATAAGGTATCAAATTGGAGTTTGTAGAGCAAGGAAAGAATGAATAAGACCAAGAAAAGAATCCCCCCAAACGCCAACGTTTGAAAAGTAGAGGGAATGAGAACATAGAAATTGAAGAGAAATGGTGTCACAAACCAAGGAAGAATCTGCAAAGCTGCAAAGATCTAGCAGCAGAATTTAACGCAGGTCATTAGAGACCATGGTTTCACTGTAGAAGGGATGAAAATCAGATTAAAGAACAGCAGGATTAACAAAATAGCAGGAAGGAGGAATTTGAGATGACCTCTGGTTTTTGTTCAAAACATGATATGTGAGGGGAAGAAGTATCGGGTAATAGCTAGGTGGGGTAACAATTAGAGGAAGGTTGTTCGATTATTTCTAAGATGGGTACACTCTAATATGCTGAAGGTAAAAAGCCAGAAGTGAGGGAGTAAGTGAAATTAGGGAAGAGGATAATGGTCTTCCCTGGTAGCTCAGTCAGTAAAGAAACTGCCTCAGTGCAGGAGACCTGGGTTCAATTCCTGGGTCAGGAAGATCCCCTGGAAAAGGAAATGGCAACCCACTCCAGTATTCTTGCCTGGGGAATCCCATGGACAGAGGAGCCTGGCAGGCTACAAGGGGGTCCATGGGGTTGCAAGACTCAGACACAACCTAGTGACTAAATCACCACCATAATGGATGAAGCGACAGCTCTGTGAACATGGGAGAACAGAGTAACAGAATGGGTAGAGAGATACATGTTCAACAAACAATCTGAGGAATACCTTGCGGTGAGCAGAAAAGAAAAAACAATGGTAGGGATGCCACTACGAAGAGAAAACTTAAATTACAACTCAAACTACTTACAAGGACAGGGCATTCCTTAACAATGGAAATCCTACTGAGCCTGCTATTCTTTGAAAATGATACAAAATAGGCAATGACTTATATACGTCCTCTATAGAGGAATGCCATACATAATATCAGGCCCAAATATCCCTTCCACACCATGGTTTCCTTTTCCTGAAGAAGCCAGGAATTAACTACTGAAGTAGATACATAAGTGGACACTCTGTTTCTGCTGAGTAGGCAGAAGGCATGACTATATTGTGGAGGTATATTTATAACGTTTTAAACTAGCAATCACTAGTACTCATTTTGCTATGAAAACAGTTTCATAAAAATAGACCACAAAACTTAATTCATCCTATAACAAATTTTTCAATATGACTTCGGCAGTTTTCATGGAAAAAACAAAACACTCTGAAATGATGGTGTACTTAGCTGTCTGGAATCCTTAAAAGGTGAGTCACTCATTTATGAATACCAACCCCACAGGGCAACCAATTCAAATTTATGTCCAGGAAACAGACTTCTGAAGGGGAACTTATAAAAATGGGGCTCTCAAGAATCCCATTAGCCTGCATGCTGTGTGGAAGACTGATATTTCCTTATGTTTTCCCAGAATCTAGGTAATAATATTCACTTTCCTGTAAGATTGTATGGTCATCAAGTAACCTTCAAGTTGGTATCTGAAAGAAGGAATGTCTAAATTAGGAATACACACCCCCTACCTCTCCCCAAACACTAATAAAGTTGACAAAATGATGCCCAGATTTTTGTATGGCAGAAACAGGAAAATATAGTTAGTATTAGTCCATTGCTACGACACTGGTATTCTGGGTAACCTGGAAAATCCAGTTAACATGTTTGTAAGGCTGAAGTTCATCTGCAACTAAGTAGTTCATCTGCAATATAGTTCCCCCCTCCAAACTGTGACATAAATAAACTGGTTATCTGGTGATCAGTCGAACATCCAGTTTCCTTGTGTTACCTAGATATTATAAAAAGAACAGAATTAGATCAAGCTATTAGAGCATTATCCAGTTTAATTAATCCCCTTTTCACTCTCTTCTCCCACTATACACTGCCTGTACCTTTATTATTGCATGTATTGCTGCCTATTATCATATTATCAGTATGGAACACAGCTACTGATGCTGTTTTTCCCACCTGAATATAATTTCTAGAGGGCATAGATAGTAATTTATGCTTTTCTTTTTCCCTAAAAATACAGGGCACATAGCATTACATACAAGACACTCGATAAATATTTATTGTGTTGAACCAGGGACAATTAAGGTCAATAGGTATTATAGGGCTTCAAATTAGTTGTGAAAGGAATTAAGTTAAATCTCTACATGTGATGGACACTCACAAATATGCAAGAATATGTCAAAAATGCGGTGTTCCAGAAATTTGTATGTCTAGCTCTCAGGGCTTTTGGGGAGAAAGGCATAAAAAAGTATTCCAAGTAATTTGCAGAAATGAGTAATAGTCTCAACTCTCACTCTATTTATTCCTGTATCCAGCTGGTTACAAGAGTGGGGGGGAGAAATCCCATAGCTCACTCTAGTTTTGTTGAATTTCACAAAAAAAACTGGATTTCATGTTTAAAATAATCAAATGTCATGACACCCCGGAAAGACTGAGAGTTTTTTAATGCTACATTTCTTTGTGGTTTTAAACATTACTAAAGTGAATGAAGAATATCATTAACTTAGGTCTGAATTTACTTTTATTCTCCTGACATTTGATATAAACTTCTAAAAGTAAGTTTAGAAGTTTGTATTGAAACAGGTTCCAGTTTGGATTCACATCAGATTTTAATCAATCCTTGTCTTCCCTTCCTCCATTTAATTATGTTTCTGATCATCCACACTGATTTATATAATTAATGCATCTCAACTTATTTTGCCACCGAGTAGATTCAAGATTGATTATTACTTCAAACACAAGTCACTCTAATAGTTTATCAAATTACTTCCTTCTGTTTAGTCTCTCCCTTCTCAGTTCAGCATATCTACTTGATAGCTCTTGTTAAGCAGCAGTCTCACCAAGTCACTCTACAAATATTGAGCATCTATTAAGAGCAAAGCACTAATACAGACGTTACAGAGAAGATAAAAACAGGTAAAACACTGCCCTTGTCCTTCAAATCCACAGTATAACTAAAGAAATAACAGGCAATAGTAATAAAACATTAAAGGAAATGAGAAGTGGAAGAAAGGAAAGAGATTGAAGCTCAGGTGAGATACTATAGTATACATTTAAAATATACTATATTTTAAACTAGAGTTTAAAAGTTAAGATGCCTATGGAATAGAGGTGTATTCCAGGTGGATGTAACAATACTAAGCAATGAGTGGCTGTGAAAGTTAAAATAACTGGAAGTAATATACAAAGCTTAGCCTCTCAGTCATGTCCAACTCTTTGCCACCCCATGGACTATAGCCCGCCAGGCTCCTCTGTCCATAGGGATTCTCCAGGCAAGAATACTGGAGTGGGTTTCTGTGCCTTCCTCCAGGGGATCTTCCCAACCCAGGCATCAAACCCAGGTCTCCTGCATTGCAGGCAGATTCTTTACCGTCTGATCCACCAGTGAATCCCAATATACAAAGAAGATGAGATAAAATAATTTGGGCTCAGCTAGTAAAGAACCCACCTACAATGTGGGAGACCTGCGTTCGATCCCTGGGTTGGGAAGATCCCCTGGAGAAGAAAACGGCTACCCACTCCAGTATTCTGGCCTGGAGAACTCCATGGGCTGTGTAGTCCATAAGGTCACAAAGAGTCAGACACAACTGAGCTACTTTCATTTTCACAAACCTGAGCAGCAATCTTATTACATGCTGTCTAATGAAGACTACTCTTTAAAAGTGCTACTCTAGTACACAATGATACAGCACATAATATTACCTTAAAATAAAAACAAACAAAAATCAAGTAACACAAGATCCAGGGTATGTACTCAAGAAAGAGCATAGCAGGTGAACAACAGTTTAAGAAATTGAAAACTGGTCATTGGGCCGGCAGGTGCAGCTGGGCAGGCTGTATGCAGTCTATGTGAATGGCACTTTTGGTGCACTACCTGCTCAAAGGTACTCAGTAACCCTCAGGGTTTCAGACAGGTGAGTATTTAACTTTGTGGGGTCTCGCTTTGCAAAAGGGAGCTCACTCAGGGGGAGATGCATTTGAAGGCAAGAAATGAAGTCAAAAGACTGAAATCGGTTGTATGGTTTGGTCTCTTGAAACAACAGGACAGAGATGCTGGTCCTTAGGAACTAGGCATAAGCAAGGAATCAAGATTAGTATGACTTCTGAGTGTAATTTCTATGTAAGATTATTACAGCTTCTTTAAGAAAAGGACTGGCCCCAGACAACACAATGCCATAATCCCCTCAAATATCCCCAACTTACTGATGGAGTTTAATTGGTCATAGACCAAAATTATTAGGACAGGAAATAATTGGAAGGAAATGTCATTGTATCATTATTAAAGGAAAAACATTTGTCTTTTTTTAATAGTGATTAATACCACATTTGCTTCCTTTCATTATAAATAACATTTCAGCTACATTATAATTTTTAAAAGCTTTGTGCTTTAGCTTAGAAATCTGTACATTTTCTGAGTATAAATATACTAATGGCAAGTTCACTTTTTGGGTGAGGGGAGAAGAGAGAATGGTCCCAAAGTACAGCTTTAGTTAGACACAGAGAAATCTTGTAGAAACCAACTGATCAAAAAAAATCTTTGTTTGGTAATATATCAACTAATGTTAATTGTGTAGCACACTGAAGGCCTTTTGATACACACTTTACATACATTACTACATTTAATCCTCAGAAAACATCTAAAGGTAGTAATATTTATAATGGCAGCTAAGAACTGAATGATTACTTAGTACAAGACACTGTTCAGAGCAATTCCTATGCAGTATTACTGCCTGTAATCCACAAGACAGTCCTATGAGGTAAATACCTTTATTATTTGCATTTTACAGATAATATATCTAAGGATTCAGGAATGTTCCTAAGGTCACACTTTTAGCACGGAGGGCCAGAATTCAAGTCTATTAGTCTGACTTCAAAGCCCAGGTCCTTAATCACAGCTTTCTACTGCTTCTGCAATTGGTATTCATGGCATAAACAGTATCTTTGAGACTCAGACCCCTGCAGACCCCGGCGTCGTTAGTCCCCGGTCGGTCCGATAGCTCTGAGGTGGAGCGAAAGGACAGATTTTCTTCTTATTCCCGCCCCTCTTCGTTCCCCACCTGCCACGTACTGGGCCCGAGCTCTCGCTAGGCTTGGTGGGTCAGTGCGATTGGTCGGGGCCCGCGCGAGTCTGCCAAATTTATTTAAAAAAATAAATAAATAAACAGTATCTTTGATACTACTGTTGCATTTTATCAAGTGCCTATTTAATGAATTAAATATTATTATTTAATAATAATATTATTATTTAATGAATGTTCAAAGAGAAGCAATAATCAGAAGTGAAGATAAGATTAAAATAGATTCTATTAGAGTCTGGATACCAATAAGCCATTATTTTCATAAAATGTAATGAACTTGGAAAGTGAGGTGCTGAAAATTGCTGGAAAGAAATAATGCTACTCAGTTACAGCAGAAAACTTTACTGTAAATCAAGCAAAAAAAATCAAATAAAATAAAATAAAGTGCAAAGAAATAAGGTTAAGATGAATCATGCCCTATGCCTGCCTGGCATTTAGAAAATGAAAACCAAATCCACTCCAGGAAAATTAAGTTTGTGGAAATTCTGCAACTTGATATAGACAGGGGTTTAATTTTGGTTAAAAGGGTTTCTAGATTTACCACAGGAAAAAAACTGGCCTCTAAGTAACAGAAGTGACCATATTATCTGAATAACTCAATGTCTACAGAGTTTATTAGTGTACATATTTAATAATGACAAGAACTTACATGGTTTAAAAAAAAACACTGGGACGGCCCAGAGGGATGGTATGGGGAGGGAGGAGGGAGGAGGGTTCGGGATGGGGAACACATGTATACCTGTGGCGGATTCATTTTGATATTTGGCAAAACTAATACAATTATGTAAAGTTTAAAAATAAAATAAAATTGGAAGAATAAAAAAAAAAAAAATTTATATTCTGGTTATGCTAAAAAAAAGTACTCTTTTAGTCATCCATATTGAGATTCTGAGATTCATCCAGGCTGTTTTATGTAGCAGTAGTTCACCTTTTTAATTGCTATATAGTATTGTATTGTAGAATGGACTACAATTTTCTTTTTAATTGTTGCTGAGTACCTAAAATTCTAAAAAATTAATTGTTTACAACCCAAGTGAACATTTTCTCTGCTCGTCAGATTTTGTTTAGTAGAATACAAACAAAGTTCACCTGCATGCTAGCTTTCTTCTACTTTGAATATTAACATATTGGTAGGCAACACATATTTGGTGCCAATCAAGTCTACAGTGTAAAAGTCAATGACAGAATGATAGAAGCAAAGTTTTTCTCAGAAAAAGTACCTCAGAGTATAATAATAATGTTTGCTTAAGATGACTCTTGTGAATCAATAACATAGTCCACCTAGAGGTCTAATTGAACGATGTCAAGATTTCAGAGAACTATAGTGAATGAGGAAAAGAATGAGAACTAATCTTGGTGGAAGATGAGTCTGATTCTCATAATCTGATAGACACTGTAGATTACCATAAAATTAATTTCAAACCCCATATCTGCCATTATTGATTGAGTCTTTACTAAATGCCTAATACTGTGCTAAGCCCTTAATACGTATTCTTTCATTTAACCTCATAATAATCCTATGAAGGATGGTATTATTACCTCTATTTCACAGATGAGACAACTGAAGTTTAGAAAGGGAATGCGCTACTGAAACCATATACAAGTCCCTTTGTCCCTGTCTTTTGAAGTAAAACACTTCCCTGGTGGCTCAGATGGTAAAGAACCTGCCTGAAATGAGGGAGATCTGGGTTTGATCCCTGGGTCAGGAAGATCCCTGGAGAAGGGAATGGCAAACCACTCCAGTATTTGTGCCTGGAGAATTGCATGGACAGAGGAGCCTGGTGGGCTAGTCTATGGGGTTGCAAAGAGTAGGACACAACTGAGTGACTAACACACAACCAGTTTCCACTGAGTCTCCAAAGACTCGCTCAGTAGTTAATGATTAGGAAACGTGAAGGTACAGAAACAAAGAATAGACATTGGCTTGGGAAACTGGTAACAATTTAGACTACAGATTGTTATCAGTAATCAGTTACTATGATTCTTTCACATGGCAGAATCACTGATCTCACAGTTCCCTAAAAGATATAAAGGCCTGACACACATTCTTAAGCTGTCTTTAGAGGATGCAGACCCCCCACCAGATGAAAACAATGCCCACAAGCACACAGACCCTAGACCTGTTGAGACCCAAAGGTTGATGAAGCTTGAAACTTCACCTTGATGTCAACCAATCTGAGAACTATGCATAAACTGATCATGTCTCCTCCCTTACAATGCCTTTAAAACCCCCTTTCCTAAGCACCTATATAAATGCCAATAAAAATTAATTAAAAACAACAACAAACACTCACCTGAAAGCCACTGGGGAGTCTGGGTCTTTTGAATATGAGCTACCCACTCCCCTTGCTTGGTGCCCTGCAATAAATGCTGTACTTTCCTTCACCACAACTCAGTGTCAGTAGATTGGCTTTACTGTGCACAGGCAAGCAGACCCAAGTTTGGTTCATTAACACTACTGGGCAGAAACGCCTAAATTTAAACCAAGCTCTGAATGCTATCAAAATCTGAGTTCTTAATCATCATCCAAACTTCTCTCTGCATAATTCTTCCCTTACACATAATATATTTATAATACATTACTATATGTAGATGTGTACTCATTCATTCAACATATATCTACTGAGCATACATGCCAAACACTGTTCTAGTTTCTTTCACATTAGTAAACCAAATGGAACAACAAATTCTTGACTTTCTTGTGCTTATATTCTAGGATGGCACAGACAATAAACATAATAAATTAGTAAATTACACAGTTATGTTAGAACGTAAATATGTGCTCTGGGGGAAACAGCAGATGAAGTGACTGAAACTGTCAGTTTTATACAGGTTAGGCCTCACAGAGGAGGTAAAACTGGGGCAAAGACTTCAAGGAAGTGCAGCCAGGAACAAACAGATATCTGCGGGGTGGTGGTGTGGAGAACACCAGGAGGTGAGGCCAGAGAAACAGAAGAGCAGTAAAATGCAATCACATGTGTACTTACGTAACTCCGGTAGAAACGCAACAAAATAATAACATAAGTTGACAGCTGAGTGGATGGATAAACATGTGATTGAACACATATAGTGAAATGTTAAAACTGTAAAACCTAGGAGGTAGCTATGTGGATATTTACTGTAAAACTGTTTTAACTTTTCTATATGTTTGAAACTTTTAATGATAAATTGTTGATGGAAATGCAGTCATACTTGAAACCTGTTTTAAATGGCAAGACAGAAATCAAACACACAGAAACATTCTGCAAAAGAAAAATAACACCAATTTTTTTCTGCTTATATTTGCTGAGGTGGGGAAGAAAAAAGACTGCCATAACATGTTTACTTTATCTACCTCCAGAAAAGTCCTCCAAATCCACACTCCTTTTGAGAAATGAAGGCAGGCAGAAAGGTGTGTTTAAGAATTCTATAGTGAAAGTAAGTTCCTTTGACTGAATTTTGAAAACTAAAACATGAATTACTTCTGTATTTAAAAATACAGTATTTCTTTACCAACTCAGAATAACTTCACTTTCAATATAAATCTCCTGAAAATAGATAAAGTATACCTTCCTTTGGATTACAAATTATTCTTTATGGCAATGTTCTTTCCCTGTGAAGCCACCTTAAATCACTCAAGGAAAATCTGAAAACTGAAACATGCTAGAAATGATCAGTACATTGGAAAATTTACCTACTCAATAGTGAGCATATAAAGTATACATGATATGTCAGGAGCCTTTCAACATAAATGACTTCCTAAAGTATCATAAGCAAGGCATGTTTATGTTTGATAATTTCAGCAATGATTTTTGACCGTCATCAAAATATCACTCTCTGCATTTCATAAAGACTGAAAAAGAAATCATTGTAACAAAGAAATTGCTCAGCTAGTAGTGAATAATGACCTATTTAACAAACATTTATTGAATACCTACCATGTACCAGACACTGTGATATGCCTTAGGGATGAGAATATAAATAAAATATGGCCCCTGATTTAATGAAATTTATGGTTTGATAAAGAAGATACACAACTACAAAACACCTAAATTGACCAGTAAGTATGTGTAAGGAGTGTTATTGTAACACAAAGGAGATACCTAACCTAACCTAGTTTTAGGATCTCTGGGACTACTTCTTTGATTTAGTCTTAAAGAATGAGTAGCAGGGATTTAGGCAGGAGAAAATGGCCAAGGGTATTCCATGCTGAGGTGGCTGCCTGACTAAAGACAGAAAGGCACAGAGCAGCATGTTTTGGGCACAGAACTAGACAGCTAGAGAAAAAGCTCATGGTAAGTAGTGGAGACTATAGAGGTAGAGACTATGGAGGCTATAGAGGTAGACAACTGTCACATCATGGTTGATCTTGTGGGACATGTTAAGGAGACTGGACTTTCTCTTGGCCTCAAAAGGATTTAGAAGGGGAGTGACACTGTCAGATTGTATCTTAGCTCAATCTCCTTGGCTCTTGAGAGAAGGATGAGTGTGAAGGAGACGTGGTGACCAGCTGCAGGAGTGGCATAATGAGGACCTGAATCAAGATTGTGATGGTAGCCATGGTTTCTATTGAGAAAGACCAGCAGATTGTCAGATTAAAATGTGAGGTGACTTCCAGGTGTCTGGCTTCGATAAGAGTCTATAGATGGCAATGTCTTCCAATCAAAGCAGACAATACAGAAGGAAAAACTAAGTTGAAAGCTGATGGGTTCAGCTTTGGATGTGTTAGATTTGACATGCCTCTGGGTCACTCAGATGATTTCCAGAAAAAAGTTAAATACAGGATGCTGAGGAAGAGGTCTGAATGAGAGGTGAAAATTTGAGTCTGCAAAACATAAGAGATAACCTGAAATCATGGTAATGAATATTACGGATTTTGTTTCTTAATGTAGCCATTCTAATAGGTGTGCAACAGTAGGAATGGTTTTTAATAATTTCCCTAATGTCTAATGATGTTTGGCATCTTTTCAAATGTGTATTTGCTACTCAGGTAACTTCTTTGGGGATGTGTCCATATTTAATTTTTTCCTATTTTTAAAATTGTTTTCTTACTATTGTGTTTTGACAGTTCTTTGTATATTCTCAATATAAGTCCTTTATTGGATATATGCTTTGCAAATATTTCCTCCCAATGTGTGACTTCAATGTTTTCTGAAGACCATCGTTTTTATTTTGCTGAAATACAATTTTTTTTTTCTTTTCTCTATCATACTTCACGTGTTGCACCTAAGAAATCTTTGCCTAAATAAGTCACAAACCTTTTTCTCCAGTTTTCCCTCGGAAACTTGAAGTTTTCCACTTACATCTATGAGTGAATTTATTTTTGTTTATTATATGAGGAATGAATCTAACAGTGACAGTGGATAGAACCAATCATTAAGAGTGTACAGAATGAGAAGGCCAAAGCCTGGATGAAATTCAGAGTGAAAAGATAGTCAAGGCTAAAGGAAGCAGAATTGAGCAAAAAAGCACTGTCAGAGAAGCATAATGAAAATTCTGAATAATCAACATTGCCTGCTGAGATGTGCAATGGAAATTGTCTTTTTAACTTGGATGAGGTCATTAGTGACCTTAGGAAGAACATATTCAGTCATAACAAATCATCTCGGCATTGGAACTACATTTAACCAACTTTAAGAATTCCCCCTGTGGAAGCGTTGTGGCGAGGTCTGAAATCCGTGAGCATTCTTAAAGGTCACTTCTCGGGGCACAGGAGGGTTTTGGGCTTCCCGACACTGACGATGACTGAGGCAGATTCCAGTCACACACTCCTTGGGGCACTCCAGAATAAGGTTTCAGGGACAAACCCGAGGAATCACGGCCCCGCTAGGAAATCAGAACCAACATTCATCACCAGTTTTGCCAAAATGACAGCTCGACAGGAAAGCAGCTGGTTAAATTACAGCCGAAAGAAAAGGCGAGGATGGGAATGTGTGCATTAGGGCTATCTCGGGGCAGACTAGGGAAACCCCTTCCACCCGCCACCCTCTGGTCTTTCTGGGGGAAAGAAGGAAGGCGTGGAGCTCCTTGGTCCAACCTCTCGGCTGGCTTTCCTCGCTGGCGAAAAGCTCTTGCACTTACCTGGTTCCAGGCTGGGATGTTTATAAAATTAGGGGATCGTGGGCAGGCCTCGTCCTTTCCCAAAGGCCGTGCTGGGGAACTGGTCGGACTCCCCTGAACGGGTGAACTTTCGCCTCCCAGCCCCAGCACCCCGTGGGTCAACCTTAGTGGCGGTGGGACCGAGATGCCCTAGCCCGAAGCCTGCAGAAGCCACCCCTTTCAACTAGTCGTGAAATGCCGTAAAGCGGAGGCGCTTTGCGGCATTGTAGGTGAGGCCGGCGGCGTGGATCCTTTCTCCGGGTAAATCCTCCGCTTGGGCAACTACTTCTGGGGAACGGAGGCAGATAGGAATTTGGGGAGAACAGGGATTCAACTGTCGTTTTCTCAGCGGGTAATTGTCTACTCCTAGCGTTGTGTAATAAGAGAGAAAGCGGGTAGGGCTATTTAAAAACACTCCAGTCCTTATTTAAAAGGCGGGAAGTTCTTAAATCTCCCGCTGACATGCCGTCCCTCCTCGTGTTATTTTGGTTTTCGTTTTCATTACTAGATTTTAGGTATCCTCGGTGTAGCTGACACTTGATTTTCATATCCATTTCATCCTGCAGTCACCCTCCCCCTGTTATTTGAGATGCTTTACATGATTGGTTTGGGCCTGGGAGATGCCAAGGACATCACAGTCAAGGGCCTGGAAGTTGTCAGACGCTGCAGTCGAGTATATCTGGAAACCTATACGTCAGTTCTGACTGTAGGGAAAGAAGTTCTGGTAAGTGCTTAAGGCTTTCCAGCCTCCTAGGAAGACGGATATTTAACAGCTGATTCTTTTTACACTAAGCTGAATCGAATTTTTCAGGTCTCCTGGTTCAAAGCCTTTAAAATACATCCCCTTCTCATGAAGAATCTGAGGAGTACAAGAATGGCAATCATACACTAACCATTTGACTTGGAAAATGAAAGCGTGCTTTTTCTTACAAATCTAATTGTGTAGCTTTCTCCATTAAATAGGAAAGGAAAGTTATTTTACACTCCTGGGGATAGTCATCAGAATCCCTTATTTCGTGAGATAGCCAAGAAATCCTTTCTGAGTTGGGTGCTAATGAGGTGCTAACATAGCCTTAATGAGTTGGTTATGTATTCAGGGACCAAACTGAAGGCTTCCCCCTTTGAAGTATTTCCATAGGGAATGGTAATCACCTTTCTGTCTGTGTCATATCCAGAGAGATCTAACCTTTAAATAGGCTGTTCCCAGTAAAGCTTATACCCATACACTTGAATGTGTTAAGTGAGCCAGGAACTTGGTAACCATAGAATTTGCTAGCATATCATACATTTAGCTGGGTTTGGTTAAAGGCTCAGTAAATTTTGAAAGAGGGGTCAGATTCAGGTTCATCGTCAAGTTTCAAATAGAATGTAGATTAAGATGCAAAAACTGATGGCTATATTACAGGAGGAGGGAGAAGATTTTAGGATTGTCTGGTCTATCAAGTCATCCAAAGAAAAAGGTGACCTAGAGAATTTCCAGTCTTCTGGCCTCTCAGATTAACAGCCCAGGGAATTCTGAAGGTCTCACAGTTACTTTAAAACCTGAAAAAAAAACCTGAAGAAGGACTGCTAATTTGAATTAGCCATACTTTGAAATGAAAGGTGTGTCTAATGACCAGCTTTGATTTGTTGGCTTCAATTTAAGAGGATGGAGCCACAGTCTCCAGCTCAAGATGATAGAAATATTCCTTTCTAATTAGTTATCAGGGGCATTTAGAGTGAACTTAAAATCTTCTTAGAGAATATAGACAAATAACAAGTCAGTAGTTTTAAAGAACTGGGCCTGGTTTTATGTCTTCGTTCTGTCACATGTTAACATGTGACCTTAGACAAGCCCTTTAACTTTTGTTTCTTACTTTGTAAAAAGAGGATAGAAATGCCTGCCTTACAGGATTTTAGCATAGTGGACGGCACATTTCCAAACATCTCCACATCTCAATTCCTTCATTTGTCAAATGGAGATAATAACCAGTTGGAAGGCTGTTAAGATCATTTATTAGTGTATTTGAAACTGCTTTGCAAATTTAAGTGCTAGCTAAATGTTAATTTTGGTTGCTATGATTTTTAGAGTTTTTCCCACAAAAATATTTGAACAATTATTACTTATAGGGTGAAGATCTGGGCCTGGAAGGGGGATGGAAAGTGAGGGAAGCATGGATTAAGAGTTTGGGATAGAGAATGGATAAACAATAAGGTCTTACTCCACAGCAGTAAGTGAACTATAGTCAATATCCTTTGATAAACCACGATGGAAAAGAACATGACACTAGATATTATGCTTCTTAGAGCAGAGGTTGGGTATGTCCACACTGTTTGCAACATCATGCATAGAGCTTGGCATGGAGGTTGTACACAAGAAATATTTTTCAAATGAGTGAATGAACAAATTCATAAATAAATGGTTATGTTAAAAATAATGTAGTACCTGTCTATTTCTACTTTAGCAGTTTCTTCCCTTTTTTAAGCATTCTTTTTAAAGAGGATCAATCATTTGATTATATTGAGGTATTAATGTGTATTTCTCTTTGAGGATTTTTTTTTAAATATTCTGTTGTCTCAATTAGATAATGAAATATATCTTGAGTTAGGATAAGTGATAAATATGGAGTAAACATGATAGAAGTCTTAAGGAGAGAATGGGTTTTCTGTTGTTAAATCATTTATAAAAGATTGGATTGGATTACTGCCAGCATTAAGCTAGTAACATGTGATTCCTTGATCTTTAAGGAATCTTAGAAGTTCAGAAAAGAACATCATTTCTTTCAGCTTTAAGTAATCGTATGTGTGTTCTCTTACATATGTGACTATAAATGTTCTGCAACTATTAAGTTTACTGGGCTCACAAAATTAAAATAAGGTATATAAAATGAGTGATTAAGAAAAGATATGTGGTAAGTGGGAAAATAAAACATTTTTCATCCATGAAAACATTCTCATTGGGAACTTCTGGAACATTATCTCTAAGAAGATGTGCAATGAAAAGGAAAGGATCTTTTTTCACAATTGAGAAACTGATTGTAGTTAAGTATTAGGAAATAATTATCATTTGGAACTATTTAGCCTTTATCTTCAAATGCTTAATGATTTGTTCATTTGCTTGACAAATATTACTGAGTAGCTGACACTTTTCCATTATAGCAATCTTATAACTTTTGACGTATGATATAATCCTTATGACTAAAATAAATTTATTAGCATGTAAGAAATAGTATTTATCTATGCATCCACTTTTACTGTATTTGAGTTATATATTACTCCACAGGAAATCAGTTATAAGATTCGTGATCTTGCATAATAGGTTGTAACCACTACCCCATGACCACTAGCTCAGTCTTACATGCTGCCATTCTAGTTAAGGTCAGCCTCTTGGGTTTATGCTTTGGGGTTGAACTTCTGGGGATTTGTTCACAAGCAGTTTGTATGGAGATTTCCTATATATTTAGAATTCTTTTTTTTCTCCTACAACTCTGCCTTTTTTTTTTTTTTTACCAGAAACTAGGAAGTACAGTTTTAAATTAGTCTTTCCTGCAATTATGTAGGAATGATTGCTGGTTTTGTAAACAACTAAATCATAATTTTCTACTATTTCTCATTGAAATTATCTTTTATTTTCATCAGGGTCCCATAGATTTTCCCAAGGAAATTTTAATAAAACCCAACTACCATATATGTATGGTAAACATATGTTAAATAAACATATATTATTGTTTAATATATTTATTCTGTAGTATTATGTTTCTGAAGCAAGTAAGGCTCATGCATACATATTTTCTGTTTAAACTACAATGTTTGGCCTGGTCTATTAGACCCAAATTTAGAGGTTAATTTAAAATGCAAAAAGCCTCAGATGTTAGGAGGTCTACCTCCTCTTGGGATATTAAGATAGCCCCAAAGACAGAATTTAATTGCAACATGGTACAGGGTACTAGTTCATTGATGAGTTGTATTCAGGGATCAGTGTTTGGATGGTTGCCAGGATTTGCACCAGCCACAGACAAAGATTGTTTTGTGTGTGTGAGAGTGTGTATGTGTGTTTGTATGTGTTGAAATGGTCACCTGCTATCTCATTTTTATATTGAATTTAAATCTATAGGAAGAGTTTTATGAGAGAAAATTGATTCTTGCTGATAGAGAAGAAGTGGAACAGGAGGCAGATAAGATTTTAAAGGATGCTGATATCAGTGATGTTGCATTCCTTGTAGTTGGTGATCCATTTGGGTAAGTCAAAGCAGATACTTTGACTTTTAATTTATTTACTTTTTTCATCACTAAGAATTATTATATTTAGAACTTTGTCTTCCAGGTGCTGATAGGAGACTGTGTTTACATAGGCTCTGTCTAAAATTTTATAGTTTAAACTTTGGTTATCTTTGAGATTAATGAAGAAAATTTACTTGGGAAAGATGGCATCATGTATCACTTACATTGGTTATCAGGTGTCAAGTTTATGTTGTTGCTTCTGCTTTGTTTAGAAAGTCACTTAGGACATCAAGTAACAAAGTAGTATATTGTTATTAAATAAGTATATTGCATTATCAAGAGTCATACATGCCATTTATTTTGCAGGTAAGTGCAAGTGTCTTCTGCTTGCTTTGTCTTAGACTCCCCCCATTCCCGCCCCATTTTAATCATCTGCTATTTAGTGGTACTGCTATCACTTTACTTGCCTTGAATTTATCATTTATGAAGCCTCAGCTTTCAATTTCTTATATCCACTGGAAGCTCTGTTCTTGCCCACATTACTGCAAAGATGGGCTTGTACTTGTCTAGTCAAGCATCATCAATCTCTAATGTCAAGCCAAATAGAACAATTCTTTTTCTCCAGCTGGTGACCCAAAATTTATGTCACAGATTTAAGGAGCATAAGGACAATTAAATCACTTTGAGCCCACCACCAAGGATAGTTTTCAAAACAATGGAGTTATATGTACATGTGTCTGTCAAAAAGAAAATAATTTATATCAATATGAGGTTTCAGAGATTATGTATCATTATTATATTTGGTTGCAAATGGTATCCAGTCACTGACAAAGTCCAGGAAACCAATGCTACTTGAAGTAAGATTTGCAGACTGTTACCAGCCTATAAACTTACCAGTCCATGATGAGATAAGTACAGAAATTGAAGGTAAGCATTTAGATACTTTTATAGCAGTTTCACAAAATAATTTTATCTCTGCTGAAACTAATAATAAAATAATAAAAATAAGCAGCAAATAATCACAATCTCATTGATATTCTTAAAAGATCACTAAATGTGTGGGTGAATGGACTTTAGGGAAGCAAAGTAGCCCTGGTGCAAGAGAGAAAAAAGACAAATTGGGGAAAATTTAGAAGGAAAAAATGCTCAGATGTATGTAATAGATGAGGAAAGGAAAGAAGTAAGTAAGTATTCTGGCTTTAGTAACTGAGTAGTTGATGCTGCCATTTTTTGAAATGATGAAAACCAGCAAGGAAGAGGGCTGGGGGAAACAGGAATTGGTCCTGGAAACGTTTTCACTTTCATGATACCTGCTAATGGAGCTCAGGGGAGAATCTATCCTGGTTATATGACTTTTAAAACCATCCATATCTAGATATTTAATACCAGAGGAATGGGTGGAATTACTCTAGGAAAGAATAAGAGCAAGAAAAGAAGACCTAGGATGGGTCAGTCCCTAGGATGCTGGCATTTCATGGTCTCTCAAGAGCAGAGGAAGATGAAAACCATTAGAGTTGTGCTAAAGCAGAAGCCAAGGAAAGAGAATGTTTTAGAAAAGAAAGAGTGGTCAACTTTGATGTACTGCTGAAATGTTGAGTAGAAGACAAGGATAGAAAAGTCTGTGTAATTTAAAGACTTCTTGGAGGAGTCGGTGCTGGGGGAAGGTCTGGTTTAACAGTTGAAGATTGTGAGGTAGGATGGTGGGGAGTTGGGGAGAAAGGGAAATTTCAGTATAAATGAAAAAACCTGAGGTCCAGACAAAGTACTGCTGTGCTACTCAGAATCCTTCAGGGACTTAATGGCCTTAAGTCTTTTAACAGTTTATCTTTTTCCAAAAAGAGGCTGCTCCTCTTTTTGACTGTGGTAGAACCAAGCTATTTTGTAAATGTTTCAAGTATTCATTTTCTGTTTCTTTGCTCATACTGTTTCCTTAAAACATACTGTTCTTCCCAGTTTCTATTTAGTAAAATAATAGATTCTTTGAGACCCAGCTTAGATGCCACCTCTTCTAAGAATCTTCCCATATTTTATTCAGGAGTAAATGCTTTTTTTTTTTAAACTTCTAGCGAATTAATTTTCCTTATGTCAGTGACTAGTCATATCTAACATTGTTTTCATATTTATGTGGTATTTACTGTACTGTAGTTGTTTTTCATTTACCCACTGGATTACTATTCAGATATATTAGTCATTGGAGATAAGATGATAAGGAAGGTATAAATTTTAATTGGGCCGTGAAAAATTTGAATTTAAATTAATTAAATGGATAAACCAGGAGTGGAATACAAAATGTAACAACGCACTGAAATGCTTCCTTATATGTGACCAAAAAATGTACTGTGTTTAAGTTTAAGCCCCTTTCTACTTTTTGAATAAAAAATTCAAAAAGAAGGGAAAATTGTTTACTCAATCTTAAATTATTTTTTGTAATTTTTTAAAAATTTCAAATATTTATAAATTTATAAAATTTATCATTTTAACCATTTTTGAGTGTACAGTTCAGTAGCATTAAGAACATTCATATCACTGTGCATCTATCGGCACCATCCATCTCCAGCAATCTTAAATTCATGAAGAAGGTACTTGAAAGTCAGTTAAGTCAGTTGGTGTAGTTCTCATCTTTGCCCTTTTATCTAGGTTGTTTAAAGGAATGTGGAAGTTAATCACATAACGAATGTAAATGACTTTAAAATATACTGCATCAGTAGATCTAACTCAGTCATGTGAGAGATGACAGTGCTAAACTTTCTATCCCCGTAAAGAGCAGTTGAACAAGGTTGTCATTAAACAGATTCTTTCTAAAGATAGTTCTGTTTTTATTCCATTCTGTATTTTAATGTGCTCTGTAACTATATGTATTTTCTAATAAATGAACACGTAATTTTTTATCTTTATGTTGTGTGCCATTTCCTTCGTGGCATGCACGTGTATGCACGGACACACACACACACACAAATCTACCTTTCTTTGCCTGTCTCCTGTGTACCTTAATGTGAGTCATTTGATTGTTTCCATTCTGCAAATTAATGTTATTATAAAGTAAAATGTAAAATAAACATACTAAGCCTTATATATTCAAATTGATTTTGGTTAGAGCCACACATGCCCAGAAATAGTAATAAATTTGTCTTTACACACAGCAGTGCACATATGCATGTACACACCCACTCACACACACACACACACAGCCTTTCTCAGTCTACTATAGTGAAATATTTTCATGAGCCACAGACTGAGGAATGCCTGGTATGAAGGTGTTAAACATGCAGTTCATTCCAGTTTTTTTCTTTTTTTTTTAAATGAAGCAATATAATCTAGGTAATTGTAATAAAATAACAGTTTTACCACAGTTTTTCATAGCAGAAATCTGAGAAGCTCATTTAATCACATTTATAGCAGTTTCACAAAATCAAATCACCTTGCCAGGTCATTAAATCTTCATAGTATACCAACCACATCTGGTCATTTTAAATGAACTTGTGAAAAGGAGAATAATTCCAAACCAGTTTTTCTTTCTGCTCATCTATTTAAATAACTCACCAAGTAACTAATTTCATTTTCCCATATCTTAGTGTTAACTAGTGAAATTCTGTTTGAAAGGGATATTAAAAACATTCTTTACAATGGGCATTTGTATTTTTTAAAAAAGCTTATTCTAAGTCAAATTAATGATTATTTTTATAGTAGCTGTTGTTTCATTTTATGTGTGTGATTAAAAACAGACTTCCCTGGTGGGCATTTGTTAATCTGTTTCTGACTACCTCGTGGGGTAAAAGC
Organism: Bos javanicus; assembly: GCF_032452875.1. Lineage (NCBI taxonomy): Eukaryota > Metazoa > Chordata > Mammalia > Artiodactyla > Bovidae > Bos > Bos javanicus. Next base: position 42,617,212 of record NC_083870.1, read on the forward strand.
CCTTGATCTTGCTACTTGGTATGCGCTGACCAGTTGACAGGTTCTGCTTGTTTGTGTGTAGTTTCTCAAACATGCTAATGTTGCTTTCCCCAGTTGGGCCTGGAGTTTTCATCAAGGGGGAAACAAGCTGTTAATAATGCAGTTCTAAATTGATTTGGGGCTAAGTTTCACAGTATCCATATTTATGTTTCCATGTATTCTCCCTTTACCCTGAGAAACAAAGCCTTCAAAATAGAGCAGAAATTAAGAAGTAGTCTGGTTGTGCTATAATTTGAACCTTTGTCACAGAAATTATAAGAGATTAGAGGTCAAAATATTTGAGAATTGCTTCTCAAGTTCAGTTGCTGAGTAATATTCACAGATGTCTTTTGTAGGTATTAACAGAATAAAAAGAGCAAGTTAAAAGTTCCCTTTTTTCTGTAGCTGCCAAGGCTGCTTTAAGAGTGTTAAAGGCATAATTTAACATTGTACAGGGTCTGTGTAAACTTATACACTTGCCAGAATTCCCGGATGACAGCTTAAGCAGGTGCTTTGAAATATTTGAGGGAGAACAGTGTCCTTGACTGATTCTTCTTGACGATTTGGGCTCATGAAATGTTGTAGATTTACTGTCTTAAAAAGTCAGTTTTTGTTAGTTTAACCCAACCTGATCTTTTCTCACTACAGGGCTACAACACACAGTGATCTTATTCTGAGAGCAACAAAACTGGGGATCCCTTATAGAGTTATTCACAATGCATCCATAATGAATGCTGTAGGCTGCTGCGGTTTGCAGGTAATACTACAAAAGAACGGTTTTCTTAGTGGTATTTAGCAAAAATGTTTTTGTTTTCTGCAAATTCCCATAGATTTTATTATATTTCATGAGTTATAAGACAATATTATTTTATATAAGACTGTGTATTAAGTTTTTTAATACTAGATATTTTATACTAATTTTCCTCTATCTTAGATTTTCCCCCCTCCCCCTTAGAATAGATCATTGAAATTTATCTAAAGAAAGATTTTAATTCTGTATCCAATTGGTACATACAAAAAAGGGACTATAACTCAATTGGTTAAGTATTCCTAAAACCTTTTTACATTATTCCAAATGACTTACTCTGCATTGCTGAGGGCCATGTTTTTCCACACTGGTATTGTTTTCTGTGTGGTCAAGAGCACTATGATGGAGCACTTCTTAAAATAATACATAAAAGAGCTAAATGCCAGTGATACTAGGCTTTTATGCCAACTTTGCAGTTACTGATATGCAAAGTTAGTTGTTTTTAACCCAGAAATCTTGGTTCTGAGGAGTTAAAGGAGTGTTCTGTAGCTGCGTTTAAGATTTTCTATTTCAAAGTTGGAACACGAATGCCAGGAACATTCATGTTCCAAGTTTGAAATTTGTGTTCTGATGTTCACATGTATGTAATCCATGACAGTTGTGACTGCTTATGGCCAATAGTAGTCTTAAGACTCCATTGATTGTTAAGACATAGTCCTATTTCAGATATAATAGGAAAGAGAATTTGCACCTTACAACCTGTGAAATAAATTATGTATTCTTCCTGGAATACATAATTTAAAATAACTTTGCAAAGTAAGGGACAACATGAGCTGAGAACTGTTGGCCTGTATTACTCGGTTTCCTCTCTGTGAATATGAAACAGACATTTTATTTTCATGAAATCTTAAATATTTCGTTTATATATGTGGAATATTCTCAAAATCAAATAAAAGAAAAAATAGTTATTCTTTGGGGAATCATTTATGTATTTCCAGTATCTTGGGAGGTATAAAGATAGCTTGATCCTTTCTGCACATTTATTTTAAAGGAAATATAATCATATAAAACTTAATTAATACTTGTATGCTTTAGTGAAGCCCATGGGTAAAAGCTGCTGTTAGTTATGAAGTAGTGGCATGATTATTCTGATAAATGCAGTTTAAAATTTTCTACACACTAGTTAGATGTCCCAGATGCATTACCACATAGAATAAGAGCTACTAATTATTAGGCACAAAGAGACGACTCACAGCCAGTGGATCACCTAGCTTCTGAATTCAGTGCTAGCTGTATATATGGGAAATCTCAGAAAACACTTTTTCTTTTATTCTGAGGGTCAATAAAATTCTATCTAATAATTCATCCGTTAAAAAAAAAAATAGCTGTTTACAGCAAGAAGCTACATTACCCTTGGAACTCGGTGCTGTCTCTGGGGCTTTAGAGGGACCTATATTTTTTGTATTACCTAGGAAGAGTAGTTCACTTTAATTGACTAGTCCTGGCCAGTCATCCCAGAAATATTGCTTTTGGTTCTGAAGAACCAGAGAAAAAGTATAAATTATTTACCTTTCAGTATTCATTACTTGCTCTTGGTTATAATTATGTCCAAATTGGTAAAGAACTTTGCTGTCTGTTTTGTCTCCTAACAAAATGCATACTTAAAAAAGCCTTGCCAACTCAAGTCTTTTTTTTTTTACACTTAAAATTCTTTCTGAACATTTCTGTGTTGGAGTAAATTGAATTCTTGATGCTCAGATTCTTGAGTGATTCTCAGTCTAATATGCTTTCCTCTGGATAATGCTGCCTTTCAATCACTTAAGAGTGATTGCCAGGAGAAAGGAAAAAAGAGAGGGCAAAAATTTTCATGTGTTAGACAAAAATATGTGAATCTTAAGCTAATTGACTATATGTATGTTTTCATATTGGTTTTGTTTTTATATCTGAAGAAGGTTAGTTAGTCTCTTTCCATCATATTTTGCTCTAAATTATCTTATGATAATCTATTATTTAGAGTTTTTAAGCCTAAATTTTTAAAAAGATCCTTGTCTTTATTACATAAATCTGTTATCCAGACTGGTTAAAGTTAGACTTGTCCCTCTGATCCTCTGCATTGATAAAGAAGTGCAGAGTTATTTTTCTTATGTTTAAAATGAATGAAGGTATTTGAGAAGGTATTTACTAAGAGAATTGAAGTTTCTATACATATAAGCCCTCAAGATCATATCCACATTTACATATATTATTATTATTTTTAAGTGTAACTTTCAGTTTTACGTGAGATTTCCCTAAGCAGCCACAAAGTATTGTTTCCTCATCTTAGTTCTGTTCTCTAATCTGGATATGAAATGACTTACTGCTTGTGTGAAAAACAGAAGATAGCTTTCTGTTTTCTGGTTTACATATTTATGAAATCTCTATGAAAGTATAATTCTTGTTCCATGCAAGGTATTCATATGCCAGGAGAAGGAGGGATTGATGCCTTAAGTATTGATGCCTTTGTATAGTTTTCTAAGATAAAAAACATGGAAAAATAATTGTATGCATGGCATGCTTAAATTTTAAAATAAACATCTATCAGTATCCTGCATAATGTAAAAATTCTGGCAAAGTCTCCTTCCTTATATTAGCTGGTCTTTTTCTCTTTACTATTTTGACTAGCATTTATGGAAAAGACAATAACCTGTACCAGTGGTCCTCTGTCTTTAGTGTTCATCAGAATTACCTAGAGGGACTATTAAAGAGTTTGCTGGGCCTTCCCTTAAGATTTTCTGATACAGTATATATCTGGGGTAAGGGTCTGAAAATTTGCATTTCTAACAAATTCTCAGGTGATACTGAAGCTGCTGGTTATAGGCACCACACCTTGAGAATCACCAACATAGATAAAACATTTCTTAGAAAGTTAAAAACTGTACTGTCATTCTTTTAGTATGATAGAGTTGGAAAAGTCGATCTTAGTTCCCAGAAATATGTTTGCTAAATGTAGAATGTTACCTTGCTGTGCTCTCTTGCTCAATTTCCTAAAAGGGAAGTGGGCACCACTTTCGAAAGGCATTCAGTCATCTCTGTGAAAGAGCTTTCCTATGAATTCAAAAACAGCCATCAAGTTATGGAAGAGAAGTGCTACTCTGGGTAAGGGGACAGGCCTGGACCACATGTACTTTCCAACACCTTTCCCTTAGGTTAAGGAAGAGTGGTATGAAATTCCTTACCTGAAAATGGGTGCAGTATAGCTATCACTTATTATCCTTCCAAACTGTCTTTTTTGTTGTTTTTAAAAGCAGCATAGAGAGCTCAGAATCAACCATCCAGTATTTTTTAATTAACTTTGTAGTTTATTAACCAACAGGAGACTCTTAATTATTAGTATCAGTGAAGGTAAATAGTTGCATAGGCTAACACTTCTACTCACACACACAGACAGTTGCTATGTGTTTTATTACAGTATGCCATAAATACAGTTCTTTACCACAAATCACATATACCTAATGAAATTTTTGTTGTTGTTAAATGGAAAGTATATTAGAGGTTGCCAAGTTAGACATCGTTAAGAGGAATAGTTATCTGTTTATTCAGCAAATACCGTTTGCCTTCTTAATGGGTTTTCAGATGGTGAAGAATTGGCCTGCAATGCAGGAGACCTGGGTTCAATCCCTGTGTTGGGAAGATCCCGTGGAGGATAAATGACAACCTACACCAGTATTCTTGCCTAGAGAATTCCAGGGACAGAGGAGCCTGGTGGGTTATAGTCCATGGGGTCATAAACAGTCAGACTTGACTGGATGACTTTTACTTTCTTATCGTTTGCCTATTGAGTTTCTTTCAATATGGTAATAAACCTGACCAAGAAGGTCTCTGCTCTCAAAGAGCTTACATTCTAGTAGGACAGAGAAGCGATAACAAAATAAATGTCAGGTAGTGGTAAGTATAAGAAATTCAAGAAGTCTGCTAGGTTAGAGAGTGACTAGATCACTCCTGTTGTTGGGTGGTCAGGAGAGGTCTCTCAGGGTGCTAACATTTAAGATTAGATAGGAATCAGGAAGGGACAACCATATCCCAAAGTTTGGACGAAGACTCTAAAGTGGAAATGAGCTTGGCTTCTTAAAAGAAATGAAGGAAGGCTTGCTGGAGAGTTAGCAGGCACAGGGGATGGTGATCTGAGGCTGGATAGGTGGGTGGACTTGGATCACTAGGCTGTCTAATACACTATCAGGAGTTTGGATTGTATTCTAAGTGATACAGACTAACTGCCTTTAGAGGGCTTTAAGCAGAGCAAATACTTGATCTGATAGGTGTGTTAAAAAGGTATCTCTAGCTGGTATGTGGAGATAGAATTGCTACCAGGCAAGACTAGAAGTGAGGAAATCAGTTAGTAAGTTTATTGTATTCCATTAGAGGAGATGGTGGGGGCTTAGATCACATGGAGAGGGTGGGGTATAATAGATGATAAGTTCTAATATCCTATATATTTGGAAGCTAAAAAGTTGGCCTGTTTTCCAACTTATTTTTTTATTTATTTATAAAATATTTGTTTGGCTGTGGTATCACGCGGGATCTTTCTTTGCATCATGCAGGCTTCCCTCTAGTTGCAGTGTGCAGGCTTAGTTGCTCCTTAGTATGTGGGATCTTAGTTCCCCTACCAGGAATTGAACTTGAGTCTCATGCATTGTACGGCAGGCTCTTAACCCCTGGACCACCAGTGAAGTCCGTTTGCCAACTTTAGGCAAAGGTTCCCTAGATTTTCACTGAGTTAACTTTGAGATTTTTCATAATTAAAATGTTAGTTACAAACGTGTACTTTAAAATCATGTTGTTTTAAATACCTAGGCAACAGGTAACACATTATTTGTATTCTGAGGATTTTTCTAGTCAAAGAAAAATCTATTTATTTATCAAGAGCCAGACATGGTGGTTATATTTAAACTTTCCTGGTAATGAAAAATCAAGGATTTTTCTAAGTATACAAAAGACAAGAGGAACAAGTCCTCTTTTTCTTGAAATCTTCAAGTTAAACATTTAGCAGTGTAATCATGCTCTGCTTTTGAAGAGTCATTTTGTGATTTTTTTTCTTGATAATAAATGACATATATACTCAAAAAATTGGAAAAATACAGTAAGTATAAAGAAAATAAAAGCATCTATTGTCTCACCTCCTAAAGGTAAACACAGTTATCATTTTGGTATATTTTCTTTTAGTCTTTTTACTTAGCACTTACTATGTGTACATTCTCCTGAATCTCACAAACTAAAGAACTATGTAATAATGAAATGCTTTTTTTTTGGCCTAGTATTTATTTATAAATAATAAGTTTATTTATTATAAATAACAAATAAATTTATTTAGAATTTATTATTAGCAATTTGTGTGATAGAATGTATTAATTCCTGTAAAAGTTTGATGACTGAAATAATTTTGAGATATTTAAAGGAAATGTAAATAAAATGGTTTGATGAAACCAGGTAGCAATGATTTCTGCATAAAAACTTCCTTATCAGTTGTGGCTGACTTCAGGGAAAAGGCTGTATAAAAGCATTTCATCATTATGAAATGCTTCCACTTTCTCTGACTGTTGCATGAGTGACCTTGATTATTGCCATATGTTCCCCTGTTTATATAATACCTTTCTACTTTGGGAAAAATATATATTACTTTCAAAAAGTAAGAACTCATTTCCTTCCTTTTGTAAAATAACATTCATTGTGATAGTCAACATTTTTGACCTTGTCCTAGTTCTTACTGTTAGTTTTCAGAAGCATTAAATTGGTTTCATTGTTGTCCAGGCACTATTGTAGAAATGATAAAACCTAATGAGTACAAAGAACACCAGATTAGGTAATAAGGGTATCAGAGCTCTGCATTACTATTGTAACCTTAGAAAATCTTAGAAAAACTCATCCAGTAAGTTCTCTTTTCTTTTAGTCACTTCAGAATTATTTTTGACCACCTGTTAAATCATGAGTACATTAAATTTTTTCCCCTTCCTTTTCATTTCCTTTTTTTTAGTCACTGTTTTAATAGCCATCTTACCATCATTCTCTTACAGTTTATAGTTTTCTGCTTAAATTGTAGGTCTGATTATGCCATTCTTCTATTCAAACAGTCCTGGTAAATCTCCATCCTAAAAGAGAGTTCAGTTACTTGTGTATGTTTATGTGCTCATCGTATTACAAACTCCTTAATTTACTCATCTTCACATCTTCCTTGCTACTTTATTGCAGTGTCATGCATGTAATCAATGTGCAACAAATATTTGCTGAGTTGCATTGCTTATTTATTTATCCCCCCCTGCTTCCCCCCTACCCCAAGTGAATCTTGTCTTTGGAATTGTATGCTTTAAATTGTGATTCTTTCACTTAATTTGTATGTGGGCTCTCTTATTTATATGTGAAAATATAATTCTTACAGCTCTTCTGTCTACATAGTCATTCAACTTTATCTGTGTATCTACTTCTGTTTGGACTAAGGTTCATGACATTGTACAGGAGACAGGGATCAAGACCATCCCCATGGAAAAGAAATGCAAAAAAGCAAAATGGCTGTCTGGGGAGGCCTTACAAATAGCTGTGAAAAGAAGAAAAGCGAAAAGCAAAGGAGAAAAGGAAAGATATAAGCATCTGAATGCAGAGTTCCAAAGAATAGCAAGAAGAGATAAGAAAGCCTTCCTCAGCGATCAATGCAAAGAAATAGAGGAAAACAACAGAATGGGAAAGACTAGAGATCTCTTCAAGAAAATGAGAGATACCAAAGGAACATTTCATGCAAAGATGGGCTCAATAAAGGACAGAAATGATATGGACCTAACAGAAGCAGAAGATGTTAAGAAGAGGTGGCAAGAATACACAGAAGAACTGTACAAAAAAGATATTCACGGCCAAGATGATCACAATGGTGTGATCACTCACCTAGATCCAGACATCCTGGAATGTGAAGTCAAGTGGGCCTTAGAAAGCATCACTACGATCAAAGCCAGTGGAGGTGATGGAATTTCAGTTGAGCTATTTCAAATCCTGAAAGATGATGCTGTGAAAGTGCTACACTCAATATGCCAGCACATTTGGAAAACTCAGCAGTGGCCACAGGAATGGAAAAGGTCAGTTTTCATTCCAATCCCAAAGAAAGGCAATGCCAAAGAATGTTCAAACTACTGCACAGTTGCACTCATCTCACATGCTAGTAAAGTAATGCTCAAAATTCTCCAAGCCAAGCTTCAGCAATACGTGAACCATGAACTTCCAGATGTTCAAGCTGGTTTTAGAAAAGGCAGAGGAACCAGAAAGATCAAATTGCCAACATCCGCTGGATCATCGAAAAAGCAAGAGAGTTCCAGAAAAACATTTATTTCTGCTTTATTGACTATGCCAAAGCCTTTGACTGTGTGGATCACAATAAACTGTGGAAAATTCTTCAAGAGATGGGAATACCAGACCACCTGACCTGCCTCTTGAGAAACCTATATGCAGGTCAGGAAGCAACAGTTAGAACTGGACATGGAACAACAGACTGGTTCCAAATAGGAAAAGGAGTATGTCAAGGGTGTGTACTGTCCCCTGCTTATTTAACTTCTATGCAGAGTACATAATGAGAATTGCTGGGCTGGAAGAAGCACAAGCTGGAATCAAGATTGCCGGGAGAAATATCAATAACCTCAGATATGCAGATGACACCACCCTTACGGCAGAAAGTGAAGAGGAACTCAAAAGCCTCTTGATGAAAGTGAAAGAGGAGAGTGAAAAAGTGGACTTAAAGCTCAACCTTCAGAAAATGAAGATCATGGCATCTGGGCCCATCACTTCATGGGAAATAGATGGGGAAACAGTGGAAACAGTATCAGACTTTATTTTTGGGGACTCCAAAATCACTGCAGATGGTGACTGCAGCCATGAAATTAAAAGACCCTTACTCCTTGGAAGAAAAGTTATGACCAACCTAGATAGCATATTCAAAAGCAGAGACGTTACTTTGCCAACAAAGGTCCGTCTAGTAAAGGCTATGGTTTTTCCAGTGGTCATGTATGGATGTGAGAGTTGGACTGTGAAGAAAGCTGAGCACTGAAGAATTGATGCTTTTGAACTGTGCTGTTGGAGAAGACTCTTGATAGTCCCTTGGACTGCAAGGAGATCCAACCAGTCCATTCTAAAGGAGATCAGTCCTGGGTGTTCTTTGGAAGGAATGATACTAAAACTGAAACTCCAGTACTTTGGCCACCTCATGTGAAGAGTTGACTCATTGGAAAAGAGTCTGATGCTGGGAGGGATTGGGGGCAGGAGGAGAAGGGGACGACAGAGGATGAGATGGCTGGATGGTATCACCGACTCAATGGACATGAGTCTGAGTGAACTCCGGGAATTGGTGATGGACAGGGAGGCCTGGCGTGCTGCGATTCATGGGGTCTCAAAGAGTCGGATGCAACTGAGCGACTGAACTGAACTGAACTGAACTTCTGTGTATAATCTTTCTTACTGTTAGCAAAAATCAGTGTGGTATCAGTGTTAAGCAAAATGCATGTGAAGATTAAAAACAAAAACAAGTATTCTATATAAAAAAGAAAACTAGTAACTCTTGATTAAATGGTTTTGTGGTACATTTTTGGACAGCCCTGCTGGCTCAGCTTTCTTTTACATCACAAATTTAAGTGATCTGGTTAGGATATACATACATAAAATGATATATGTAGGGCTCACTAAAGTTCTTAGCAAGTTAAATTTTCTAATTTTTCCATATCCAAAAAAGATACTTTTTAACTTAAAAATCACAAAATATTTTCATTTGAATATAAAATGTGTGTGCGTTCTCAGTTATGTCTAACTCTTTGTGACCCCATGGATGGTAGCCCTCCAGGCTCCTCTGTCCATGGGATTTTCCAGGCACGAACACTGGAATGGGCTGCCATTTCCTTCTCCAGGGGTTCTTCCCAACCCACGGGACTGAACCCAGGTCTCCTGCAACGCAAGCAGATTCTTTACCATCTGAGCCACCAGGGAAGCCCTTGAATATAAAATACCAAAGCATTAAAATCTAATTATAAAATGGAGTTTACAAAGCATCTGTGCTTCTGAAAGAAAGGAAATATCAGCAGTGAGATGAACAATAAGTCTATTAAGGTCATTCAGGCAAGTGGTATTGAGAATTCAAACTAAGGTAGAGAGAAAAGAAATGAATAGTCTCTGGGTAAACTATAGAGCAAGAATTGACAGGAATTGGTGCATAATAAGATGTCAGGAATTAGACATGTTAGAGGCAAGTCAGGCAGTACTTACTTCTAGATAGTTGCTTAATGTCACTCTCAGTATTGCCCAAGATTTCCCGCCTCTGATCCTTTGTTTACATCATCTCGTTCTGCATGTTCAGCTTCCCTAGGCTAAATCTTACCCATCCTCTAAGGTCCAGCTTGTATTCTGTCTATTCAAAAGTTACCTTCAGGTGCTCTCTAGGTGGGGGAAACGCTAAACTCATAATCTATATCAAATATTTTATTATTGTTTATTACCTCATATTTGTCTTATGCATTTTTCACTCTTAACTAGTGCCTTATATATGATTAAATATTTCATTTTGAATTGAGTTTTTATCTTCAATAGATTAAAAAAAATCATTATTCAGTATCAAGTTAGATAAACTGCTTTCCCTATAACTTACTCTCGGTTAAAATAAAAAAAGCCTGTATTTACCTCATGTTTTTGAAAACTGCTCTTTTTATAATCTTTAAATGTAGACCTGCATCAGTAATGGTTTGAAGGGAAATGATCATAAGAACAAATGCTTACATTTTTAGAATAGTAGGTACACAGGCCTCGGCAACCTCAGTTCTCGTCAACTGTATGATTTTGTTCCAGTTTCCTTTTGTACTTTACTGGTAAGTCCTTGAATTGTGAAACACAAAGGGACTGGTCCTTCTGTTCTTTGAGGTACTGACATCTAAATGGTGAAACTGTTTGCATAATGTTCCAGAATTCATTGAAGAAGTTTGTACCACAGCCATGGAAATGGTTACAGTCTATAAATCAGGGTCCTAGAAAGCAGTGCTTATGTGAGGTTTTCTTTAATCGCCCAAATTAGACAGTTCAGAGAAGCTTTTACACAAAGTGTTTCAGCTAGTGTTTACATGTGACTAGCATCTCAATGCTTTTTTAAATGAACTGTTCCTTGCTTTTTGAATGAAGAATTTATGTCCATGACTATATTTCTGTGACTCTTAAAATATTGAAAACTTGTTTATTTATTTATGGTGACATATATAATTTTCTTTAATGGTTTTACCTTAAGGTTTTTCTAAATAGAGTAATGTTAATATTCCAAAATCTGATCAGAGATGCCAAAAATCCTTTTCAAAATGTAAACGATTGAACTTGTCAGATTAAGTCATAAGCATAGTTTCAAATATTTGGTAATATTTGAGCTCATTCCAATAAGGAAAGCAGTTGGATTATAGTGTAACACAGCATTTTAGAGCATCTTCATTATAAACATTATCATTGTTAGATTATCACATCCCTAACATTTATTAAGTCTTTACTATAGCACTGGGCGCTACATACAGTATATCAGTTAATCCTTAACAAAACAGATTGTTAGGTTTATAATTATTGTATCGAATTGGCAGGGGAGTTCCTCCTGGAAGTCACCCAGCTAGTCACCATGATCATCCAGGTAGTAGGAACCAGAGCAATGCTTGCTCCACAGCGTTTGCTTGCTCCACAGCGTTTGCTTGCTGTGTGAGGTATTAGTAAGACTGCATATTTCCTGAGAGCTGGAGCTCTGTTTGCTTCTCACTTTATACCCATGCATAATGTAATGCCTGGCACATTGTGGATGATTCATAGTAAATATTTGTTAGATACGTTTGCTTCTCATAGAAGCAGTGACAGAAACCCCCAACAGAGCAAGGCTTATTCCTTGTAGCTTACCTGAATGAATTCCAAAGATCTCACATTGAAACTCTACAGTTTTTTTACAGAGAAATCATATTAGGTATGGCTGGAAGGTTTATGATTTCATTCTGAGAGTTATATAGGTCTTTGTAAACTAATCTGTGAGTTTGACTGCCCTTGAATAGCATGGCTTCAATGCCTCTTTAGACAATTTTCAAATGGACTTTGGGAGTAAAGCCTACTGGTAAGTAGGTTGGAGGTTGTGACCATGTGAGGAATATGATGAAATGAACCTTCTCTTGGTAGCTCAGAGTCATCATTATGAGTGTGAGTGATAGATTTTAAGCCCTCCATGTATAAACATCCAGAAGGGTCGAGCTTCTTTAGGCATGTAGAGATGGGGGACTCTGAACATGCCTCTTGCAGCAGCATTGTTCAAATGAAGAACTTTAGGCTTAGAAAAGTTAGGTGATCTCGTGAAGTCATACAGCTGTTTCAACCGAACAGCTAATTTGTGGCAGAGGACTAGGTGTGATTTTCAGCATTTAGTGCTTTCCAGCTGTATTAAACATTATTTTAGGCACTCTTTAAATTGAATAGTTAAGATCTTTATGTAACAGCTTTAGCATTAGGTTTTACAATATATTAAGTCTTTGAAAATAAAGTCCATTGTGCAATACCTAGATAAGAATTAATATAAGAATATCATTCACAGTTTAAATAACTTTTTACATGTTATTTGGTTCACACAACTCTGTGGGTAGGAAGGGCATGTGTTATCACTGTTCCTATTATAGAGATTAAGACTTGGAAAGAAAGAGTAATGTCACCCAGCTAACAAGTTGCAGAACCAAAGCTCAAAACTAGATTTTCTCAACATAAGATTTGGAGTTGGATTCATTTAAGTGAGATGTGTGGCTAGCCTGGAAGCAAGTTGGAACAAAGACGCTTCTTGGTTGTGTGATGATCATGTGGAATAGATGGGCCACCGTAGGGGGAAAGAAGGAGGTTTGGGAAAAGGCCCTTATCATTGAACTCTAGAGTCGGGGAATAAAGAGTGGGGAAAGTAAGGGCGTAGGTTTTGAGATGTGACGACAGTGAGTATGCAGTGTATGAATTTTACTGAGCTGGCATGGTGGAAAGGAACTCTCCCTCAGACCCAGGTTTGAGTTTCTTCTTACTAAGTAGCTGTGTGACCTTAGGCAAGCCAGTTCATCTTTCTGAGCCTTGGTGGACTCCTCCATAAAATGAGGGTAATAGGAACCTTGTGAATACTGCTCTGACTGCTCACATGTCTTTTTTTTTTGGCTTCCTTCTGGGTTCTCTGTATTTCAGTATTTTTAGCAGCTACCTAGCTAAATCATGAACTAGTTACATGTGTTCCTGTACTGAATACAGAAATACTAGAAGCCTCCTACCGAAAGGGCATCAGAATGACACCAGCTGCTATGGAGCAAAGGGAATTTTTATTACTTTTTTTGATGACAGAGTTGATCCCCAGTCCATCTCAAGTTTGGGTCTCACTTTTTATTTTGGTTGTTATCTATGAGACAGTAGTTAGTGAATTGTTACATCATTAACTAATGTTTTATTTCTTCTAGTTGTATAAGTTTGGAGAGACAGTGTCTATTGTTTTCTGGACAGACACTTGGAGACCAGAAAGCTTCTTTGACAAAGTGAAGAAGAACAGACAAAATGGCATGCACACATTATGCCTACTAGGTAAGTGCTCTGCAGTTTCTCTAGGGTCACAGTATGGAGTTGTCATATTGTTCTTGTTTTGATTTTGTATGAAGGTAAAACCGTTCTGTGTGATGTGGTCTAGCTACTCTGTGCATGGTGTGCCCTCCCCCATATTCTTGTGGAGAAGTGAATTTTCATTCCAAATAAGAATTAAGAGCCTGTCCTCATCAATTTACAGCAACTCAGAAGACTTATACTGAACATTTACTCTTACCAAGTTCCATCCGATCTTTCTTGAGGTGTCCTTTGAATACTGCAGTCGTGATGCTATCAGAATCACAGAATTGTAGATCTGAGAGAGACTCTGGAGATCATCTTCAGTGAAATTGAGGCCCAGAGACATTGGATCATTTTCCCACTTATTGGTTGCAGAATTGGTAGAATCTACAGAGCTTGTAATTCACAGCTCTTTTCACAGTATTATGCTGCCAAATTGTATTTCCTACCTAGTGTGGAAAGAGTTGGGGTGGCTGTCTTTGTGTACAAAGATGATGGCACTGATAGAGCTTCAGGAGTTTCAGCTACTGCATTTGCCAGCAGAGGTACTGGAATTATAATGATTCACATTCATTTTCAGTTCCTTTTCTACAGTATGTGTTGTAAAAATACTGTAATCAGAGCTTTAATCTGTGGCTGGTCAACAGAAGAGAAATAACTGTCGTCTTTGATAACTTGGAAGTGACACTTGTACTTGACATCAGAAGACAAAATCTGAGTGCTACTCTGTACTAGCTAGAGAGTATTTTGAACAGTCCATACCTTTGCCTTCTTTTTTATCAAATAGTAATAACCTTTTTCTTGTCTTTTGGAAGTGTTTAGATCAGTATATATGTGTGTGTGTGTATGCACATACACATATATAAAATAAATACATAAAAATAAATGCATTTTATTTATTTACTTTAAAGTTTCTAGTCTTTTGTGTTGAAGTCAGATTACTATAACACTGTAATACTGTAAACACTGATTCCCACTCTTGTAGTTTTTTTTTTTTTTTTTTATCATTTGTTGGGAACAAAATGCTCACATATTGGCATCAGTCCCTGGATCATACACTGAATTGCACTGTTTTGATTCTACTGTGTGTGAAGTTATCCAGTAGAAGGATGTCTGCCATGGAGCACAGAATCAGGGCAAAGAAAGAACCCATAATTTTGACCTCTGTAGTAAGTATAGATATTCAGAACATTAGAAGAGATTCCTATTTGCCAAAGACATTTAGGTTGTCTTGAGGGGCGGTCCTAAGATGGCGGAAGAATAGGATGGGGAGACCACTTTCTCCCCCACAAATCATCAAAAGAACATTTAAATGCTGAGTAAATTCCACAAAACAACTTCTGAATGCTGGCAGAGGACATCAAGCACCCAGAAAAGCAGCCCATTGTCTTTGGAGATAGGAAAAAATATAAAAGGTAAAAAGAGAGACAAAAGAGGTAGGGTTGGAGATCCGTCTCGGGAAGGGAGTCTTTAAAAAGAGAGAAGTTTCCAAACACCAGGAAACACTCTCACTGGCGAGTCTGTGCCGAGCCTTGGAACCTCAGAGGGCAACATAACCAGGAGAAAAAATAAATAAATAATTAAACCCCACAGATTACATGCCCAATGATAGCTGTCAGTGGAGAAGCAGCGTAGATGCTCGCATCCACTACTAGCAAGTGAGGGATGGGCAGGGAGGTGCGGGCTGCATTGCTTAGGGTAAGGACCAGGCCTGAATGCCCTGAGGGCAATCTGAGGGAACTAACTTGAGATAGCAAACCAGACTGTGGGAAAGCTATCCCACCAAAAGCCCTAACCTAAGACACCACCAGGCCCACTCACAGAACAAAGGACTGAGCAGAGCTAGCCAGCTGTGGATCAGCCCATCCCCTGCTGGAGACAGGCAGGCGAAGGCAGCCAGAGACGGAAGGGCACAATCACGGCCCCAAAGAGGCACCATCTACCAAACTGCGAGCAGGCTTCATTGCTAACCAAGACTTCTTGGGATTCTGGACAATCAACGTCCGCCAGGAGGGTCGCAGCCAGAGATCAGCTCCGCAGAAGAGACACATGGCACACCTGAGAAGATGTGCTGGTTGTACACCCAGAAAACTGAGTGGCAGGGATGGGGGAGGTGATAAGTTGCAGCCTTCAACTGGGGGCAACCGCGCTCACCAAGCACCTGGTCACCTGAGCTGCTAGGACCTCGGAAGGGCACAAAACACAGGCCCAACTGAGTCTGCGCCTTTGTGGAGTACTCGAGTACCTGAACCTGTGTGGCTTAGACCTGGAAAGTGCATACAACCCAGGGCTGGCCTCAGACAGTTCCCGGCAGAGGAACCCAGAGCCTAAGCAGTGTAGACTGGGAAAGCACACACACTGTGAGTGGGGGCAAACCCAGTGTGGCTGAGACACTGCAAGCACACACCAGTGTTATTTGTTTGCAGTGTTCCTCCCTCCCCACAGCATGACTGAACAAGTGAGGCCTAAAAAAGTGACTACCGCCCCCTGGCATCAGGGCGGAAATTAGACACTGAAGAGACCAGCAAACAGAAGAAGCTAAAACAGAGGGAACCACCTTGGAAGTGACAGGTGCAATAGATTAAAACCCTGTAGTTAGCACCAGGAGAAGGCAATGGCAACCCACTCCAGTACTCTTGCCTGGAAAATCCCATAGATGGAGGAGCCTGGTGGGCTGCAGTCCATGGGGTCGCTAAGAGTCGGGCATGACTGAGTGACTTTACTTTCACTTTTCACTTTCATGCATTGGAGAAGGAAATGGCAACCTACTCCAGTATTCTTGCCTGGAGAATCCCAGGGACAGAGGAGCCTAGTGGGCTGCCATCTATGGGGTCGCACAGAGTCGAACATGACTGAAGTGACTTAGCAGCAGCAGTTAGCACCAACTACATAGGAAGGGGCCTACAGATCTTGAGAAGTGTAAGCCAGATCAAGGAACTATCTGAAAATGAACTGACCCCACACTGTTCACAACAACATCAGAGAAAGTCCTAGATATATTTTTACTATTATCATTTTTTAAATTAAAAAAAAAATTTAAGTCCTCTATTACTCCTTTAATTTTCATTTTTATAACCTACTATTACTTTGCAAAAAAGAGACCCTATTTTTTAAAGCAAACTTCATATATTTATATTTAATAATTTTTGTGACTTTGTTTTTTTCTTTAATATTGTATTTTTGAGAATCCAACCTCTACTCTAGATTTTTAATCTTTGCTTTTTGGTATTTGTTATTAATTTTGTACCTTTAAGAACCCAATCTTCAGTACCTATTTTTACTTGGGAACGAGATTACTGGCTTGACTGCTCTCTCCCCCTTTGGACTCTCCTTTCTCTCCACTAGGTCACCTCTATCTCCTTCCTCCCTCTTCTCTTCTCTACCCAACACTGTGAATCTCTTTGTGTGTTCCGGACTGTGGAGAACACTTAAGGAACTGATTACTGGCTGGATCTGTCTTGCTCTTTTTGATTCCCCCTCTTTTCCTCCTGGTCACCTCTGTCTCCTTCCTCCCTCTTCTCTTCTCTGTATAGCTCCGTGAATATCTGTGAACGGTCCAGACTGTGGAGAGCACATAAGGAAGTGATTACTGGCTAGCTTGCTCTCTCCCCTTTTGATTCCCCATCTTATCCTCCTGGTCACCTCTATCTCCCTCTTCCCCCTTCTCTTCTCCCTGTAACTCTGTGAACTTCTCTGGGTGTCCCTCACTGTGGAGAAATTTTTCATCTTTAACCTAGATGTTTTATCATCAGTGCTGTATAGATGGGGAAGTCTTGAGGCTACTGTAAGAATAAGATTGAAAACCAGAGGCAGGAGGCTTAAGTCCAAATCCTGAGGACACCAGAGAACTCCTGACTCCAGGGAGCATTAATCAATAGGAGCTCATCAAAGCCTCCATACCTACACTGAAACCAAGCACCACCCAAGGGCCAAAAAGTTCCAGAGCAAGACATACCATGCAAATTCTCCAGCAACACAGTAACATAGCCCTGAGCTTCAATATACAGGTTGCCCAAAGTCACACCAAACCCATTGACATCTCAAAACTCATTACTGGACACTTCATTGCACTCAAGAGAGAAGAAATCCAGCTCCACCCACCAGAATATGGACACAAGCTTCCCTAACCAGGAAACCTTGACAAGCCACCCATCCAACCCCACCCACAGTGAGCAAACTCCACAATGAAGAGAACTCCACAAACGACCAGAATACGGAAAGGCCACCCCAAACACAGCAATATAAACAAGATGAAAAGGCAGAGAAATACCCAGTAGGTAAAGGAACAGGATAAATGCCCACCAAACCAAACAAAAGAGGAAGAGATAGGGAATCTACCTGATAAAGAATTCTGAATAATGATAGTAAAAATGATCCAAAATCTTGAAAACAAAATGGAGTTACAGATAAATAGCTGGGAGACAAGGATTGAGAAGATGCAAGAAAGGTTTAACAAGGACCTAGAAGAAATAAAAAAGAGTCAATATATAATGAATAATGCAATAAATGAGATCAAAAACACTCTGGAGGGAACCAACAGTAGAATAACAGAGGCAGAAGATAGGATAAGTGAGGTAGAAGATAGAATGGTAGAAATAAATGAAACAGAGAGGAAAAAGAAAAATGAATTAAAGAAATGAGGACCTCAGAGATCTCTGGGACAATGTTAAACGCCCAACATGCGAATCATAGGCGTCCCAGAAGAAGACAAAAAGAAAGACCATGAGAAAATACTTGAGGAGATAATAGTTGAAAACTTCCCTAAAATGGGGAAGGAAGTAAGCACCCAAGTCCAAGAAACCCAGAAAGTCCCTAACAGGATAAACCCAAGGTGAAACACCCCAGGACACATATTAATCAAATTAGCAAAGATCAAAAACACAAAGAACAAATATTAAAAGCAGCAAGGGAAAAACAACAAATAACACACAAGGGGATTCCCATAAGGATAACAGCTGATCTTTCAATAGGAACTCTTCAGGCCAGGAGGGAATGACAGGACATACTTAAAGTGATGAAAGAAAATAACCTGCAGCCCAGATTACTATACCCAGCAAGGATCTCATTCAAATATGAAGGAGAAATCAAAAGCTTTACAGACAAGCAAAAGCTGAGAGAATTCAGCACCACCAAACCAGCTCTCCAACAGATGCTAAAGGATCTTCTCTAGACAGGAAACACAGAAAGGATGTATAAACTCAAACCCAAAACAATAAAGTAAATGGCAACGGGATCATCCTTATCAATAATTACCTTAAATGTAAATGGTTGAATGCCCCAACCAAAAGACAAAGACTGGCTGAATGGATACAAAAACAAGACCCCTATATATGTTCTCTACAGGAGACCCACCTCAAAACAAGGTACACATACAGACTAAAAGTGAAGGGCTGGAAAAAGATATTCCATGCAAATAGAGACCAAAAGAAAGCAGGAGTAGCAATACTCATATCAGATGACATAGAATTTAAAACAAAGGCTGTGAAAAGAGACAAAAAAGGACACTACATAATGATCAAAGGATCAATCCAAGAAGAAGAGATAACAATTATATATGCACCCAACGTAGGAACACCGCAATATGTAAGAGAAATGCTAACAAGTATGAAGCAACAGTTAGAACTGGACATGGAACAACAGACTGGTTCCAAATAGGAAAAGGGGTACGTCAAGGCTGTATATTGACCCCCTGCTTATTTAACTTATACACAGAGTACATCATGAGAAACGCTGGGCTGGGGAAGCACAAGCTGGAATCAAGATTGCCGCGAGAAATATCAATAACCTCAGATATGCAGATGACACCACCCTTATGGCAGAAAGTGAAGAGGAACTCAAAAGCCTCTTGATTAAAGTGAAACAGGAGAGTGAAAAAGTTGGCTTAAAGCTCAACATTCAGAAAACAAAGATCATGCCATCCGGTCCCATCACTTCATGGGAAATAGATGGGGAAACAGTGGAAACAGTGTCAGACTTTATTTTTTTGGGCTCCAAAATCACTGCAAGATGGTGATTGCAGCCATGAAATTAAAAGACGCTGACTCCTTGGAAGAAAAGTTATGACCAACCTAGATAGCATATTGAAAAGCAGAGACATTACTTTGCCAACAAAGGTCCGTCTAGTCAAGGCTATGGTTTTTCCACTGGTCATGTTGGACTGTGAAGAAGGCTGAGCACCGAAGAATTGATGCTTTTGAACTGTGGTGTTGGAGAAGACTCTTGAGAGTCCCTTAGACTGCAAGGAGATCCAACCAGTCCATTCTGAAGGAGATCAGCCCTGGGATTTCTTTGGAGGGAATGATGCTAAAGCTGAAACTCCAGTACTTTGGGCACCTCATGCGAAGAGTTGACTTATTGGAAAAGTCTCTGATGCTGGGAGGGATTGGGGGCAGGAGGAGAAGGGGACGACAGAGGATGAGATGGCTGGGTGGCATCACTGACTCGATGGACGTGAGTCTGAGTGAACTTCAGGAGTTGGTGATGGACAGGGAGGCCTGGCATGCTGCGATTCATGGGGTCGCAAAGAATTGGACACAACTGAGCAACTGAACTGAACTGAACAAGTATGTAAGGGGAAATTAACAATAACACATAATAGTGGGAGACTTTAGTACCCCACTCACACCTATGGATAGATCAACTAAACAGAAAATTAACAAGGAAACACAAACTTTAAATCATACGATAGACCAGTTAGACCTAATTGATATCTATAGGACATTTCACCCCAAAACAATGAATTTCACCTTTTTCTCAAGCGCACACACAACCTTCTCCAGGATAGATCACATCCTGGGCCATAAATCTAGCCTTGGTAAATTCAAAAAAAATTGAAATCATTCCAAGCATCTTTTCTGATCACAATACAGTATGATTAGATCTCAATTACAGGAGAAAAACTTAAAAATTCCAACATATGGAGGCTGAACAACACGCTGCTGAATAACCAATGATCACAGAATATATCAAAAAAGGAATCAAAATATGCATAGAAATGAATGAAAATGAAAACACAACAACTCAAAACCTGTGGGACACTGTAAAAGCAGTGCTAAGGGGAAGGTTCATAGCAATACAGGCATACCTCAAGAAACAAGAAAAAAAATCAAATAAATAACCTAACTCTACACCTAAAACAAGTAGAAAAGGAAGAAATGAAGAACACCAGGGTTAGTAGAAGGAAAGAAATCTTAAAAAATTAGGGCAGAAATAAATGCAAAAGAAACAAAAGAGACCATAGCAAAAATCAGCAAAGCCAAAAATTGGTTCTTTGAGAAGATAAATAAAATTGACAAACCATTAGCTAGATTCATCAAGAAACAAAGGGAGGAAAATCAAATCAATAAAATTAGAAAAGAAAACGGAGAGATCACAACAAACAACACAGAAATACAAAGGATCGTAAGAGACTACTGTCAGCAACTATATGCCAATAAACTGAACAACGTGGAAGAAGTGGACGAATTCTTAGAAAAGTACAACTTTCCAAAACTGAACCAGGAAGAAACAGAAAATCTTAATAGACCCATCACAAGCACAGAAATTGAAAGTGTAATCTGAAATCTTCCTGCAAACAAAAGCCCAGGACCAGATGGCTTCACAGCTGAATTCTACCAAAAATTTAGAGAAGAGCTAACACCTATCCTACTCAAACTCTTCCAGAAAATTGCAGAGGAAGGTAAACTTCCAAACTCATTCTATGAGGCCACCATCACCCTAATACCAAAACCTGACAAAGATGCCACAAAAAAAGAAAACTTCAGGCCAGTATCACTGATGAACATAGATGCAAAAATCCTTAACAAAATTCTAGCAAACAGACTCCAACAGCATATTAAAAAGATCATACATCATGACCAAGTGGGCTTTATCCCAGGGATGCAAGGATTCTTCAATATCGGCAAATCAATGTAATACACCACATTAGTAAATTGACAAATAAAAACCATATGATTATCTCAATAGATGCAGAGAAAGCCTTTGACAAAATTCAACATCCATTTATGATAAAAACCCTCCAGAAAGCAGACATAGAAGGAACATACCTCAACATAATAAAAGCTATTTATGACAAACCCTCAGCAAACATTATCCTCAATGGTGAAAAATTGAAAGCATCCCTAAAGTCAGGAACAAAACAAGGGTGCCCCCTCTCACCATTACTGTTCAACATAGTTTTGGAAGTTTTGGCCACAGCAATCAGAGCAGAAAAAGAAATAAAAGGAATCCAGATTGGAAAAGAAGAAGTAAAACTCTCACTGTTTGCAGATGACACGATCCTCTACATAGAAAACCCTAAAGACTCCACCAGAAAATTACTAGAGCTAATCAATGAATATAGTAAAGTTGCAGGATATAAAATCAACACACAGAAATCCCTTGCATTCCTATACACTAATAATGAGAAAATAGAGAAATTAAGGAAACAATTCCATTCACCACTGCAATGAAAAGAATAAAATACTTAGGAATATATCTACCTAAAGAAACAAAAGACCTATATATAGAAAACTATAAAACACTGGTGAAAGAAATCAAAGAGGACACTAATAGGTGGAGAAATATACCATGTTCATGGATTGGAAGAATCAGTATAGTGAAAATGAGTATACTTCCCAAAGCAATCTATAGATTCAGTGCAATCCCTATCAAGCTACCAATGGTATTTTTCACGGAGCTAGAACAAATAATTTCACAATTTGTATAGAAATACAAAAAGCCTCAAATAGCCAAAGCAGTCTTGAGAAAGAAGAATGGAACTGGAGGAATCAACCTGCCTGACTTCAGGCTCTACTGCAAAGCCACAGTCATCAAGACAGTATGGTACTGGCACAAAGACAGAAATATAGATCAATGGAACAAAATAGAAAGCCCAGAGATAAATCCATGCACATATGGACACCTTATCTTTGACAAAGGAGGCAAGAATATATAATGGAAAAAAGACAATCTCTAACAAGTGGTGCTGGGAAAACTGGTCAACCACTTGTAAAAGAATGAAACTAGAACACTTTCTATCACCATACACAAAAATAAACTCAAAATGGATTAAAGATCTAAACGTAAGACCAGAAACTATAAAACTCCTAGAGGAGAACATAGGCAAAACACTCTCCGACATACATCACAGCAGGATCCTCTATGACCCACCTCCCAGAATATTGGAAATAAAAGCAAAAATAAACAAATAGGACCTAATTAAACTTAAAAGCTTCTGCACAACAAAGGAAACTATAAGCAAGGTGAAAAGACAACCTTCAGAATGGGAGAAAATAATTGCAAATGAAGCAGCTGACAAAGAAGTAATCTCAAAAATATACAAGCAACTCCTGCAGCTCAATTCCAGAAAAATAAATGACCCAATCAAAAGATGGGCCAAAGAACTAAACAGACATTTCCCCAAAGAAGACATACAGATGACACAAACACATGAAAAGGTACTCAACATCACTCATTATCAGAGAAATGCAAATCAAAACCACAACGAGGTACCATTTCACGCCAGT
Organism: Bos javanicus; assembly: GCF_032452875.1. Lineage (NCBI taxonomy): Eukaryota > Metazoa > Chordata > Mammalia > Artiodactyla > Bovidae > Bos > Bos javanicus. The sequence goes on from NC_083870.1 coordinate 42,640,096, forward strand.
CAGAATGGCTGCTATCCAAAAGTCTACAAGCAATAAATGCTGGAGAGGGTGTGGAGAAAAGGGAACCAACCCTCTTACACTGTTGGTGGGAATGCAAACTAGTACAGCCACTATCGAGAACAGTGTGGAAAAACTGGAAATAGAACTGCCATATGACCCATCAATCCCACTGCTGGGCATACACACCAAGGAAACCATAATTGAAAGAGACATATGTACCCCAATGTTCATCACAGCACTGTTTATAATAGCCAGGACATGGAAGCAACCTAGATGTCCATCAGCAGACGAATGGATAAGAAAGCTGTGGTACATATACACAATGGAGTATTACTCAGTCATTAAAAAGAATACATTTGAATCAATTCTAATGAGGTGGATGAAACTGGAGCCTATTATACAGAGTGAAGTGATCCAGAAAGAAAAACAGCAATACAGTATAATAACGCATATATATGGAATTTAGAAAGATGGTAATGATAACCCTATATGTGAAACAGCAAAAGAGACACAGATATGTAGAACAGTCTTTTGGACTCTGTGGGAGAGGGCGAGGGTGGGATGATTTGGGAGAATGGCATTGAAACACGTATATTATCATATGTGAAACGAATTGCCAGTCCAGGTTCAATGCATGATACAGGGTGCTCAGGGCTGGTGCACTGGGATGACCCAGAGGGATGGGATGGGGATGGAGGTAGGGAGGGGGGTTCAGGATGGGGAACACATGTACATCTGTGGCAGATTCATGTCAATGTATGGCAAAACCAATACAATATTGTAAAGTAAAAAAAAAAAAAGACATTTAGGTTGTCTCATGTACAAAGTTCTCTATTATTCAATAATATATAAATTTGTACATTATCAGAACCCCAATCAATATGTCTCTTTAAAAGAGAAGACTGTAGAAAAGTTTTACTAATGGTTAGCATTTCTTATAGGGTAGAATTTGGAAATTATGTAGAGCAAAGGTTAGCAAACCACCTCTGCTGGATCAGATATAGGCTACCACCTGTTTCATAAAGTTTAATTGGAACACAGCCACGCTACTTCATTTATGTATTATCTATGTCTGTTTCATGCTACAATGGCAGCAATAAGTAGTTTTGACAGAGACCTTGTGGCCTTCAGAACCTAAAATATTTACTACCTGGTTCTTTACAGAAACATTTACTGACTCCTGATCTAAAGTAAAATTCTGCCTAATGTAATGTACACCCTGTATTCCCCAGTGATTTTCTTTCCCATTACCTTGTGTAACTTCTTGTATTACCATTCATCTGAATTGTTTTATTAACTCGTTGGTTTTCTTCTTTACTTCGTAAGAGCAGGGACTTTGTTTTACTGATTCCTCTCTTTCTAATGTCTAGAAGTGTAGGACAGTGTAGCTGTCCAACAGATATGTAATAGAAGTTAATTGGTTAACATTTACTTTTAGTTTCAGACTTGATCTTATTACCCATTGTCACAGAAAATCTTTAATTCTTGCTAGTTCATTCAGTTCCAGCTAGATTACATTCCTTTTTTACTCCAGTAAGAGTGACACCTAATTAGTTCTAGATCTAGATCAGGCCATGCATGCTTCTCTGGTATTTTTTTTGGCTTATGCCTGAATCCCACAATTTACTGGTATGATAATGCTTTCTTATTTTAGTTAATTATCAGTGTAATTTAGTAATTCATTATTAGCTAATTAGCTTTATAGTTTTGTGTTTGGATTTTCCATGTGGAAAGATACTAGCCTCCCTCTTTAGTAGTTCTTATTGGCAGAACTTATTTTGTGGTTCTTGTTAATTCATGTGGAATATGCCATTAAAGGTATCCATCATGTTATCTTAAACTTAGAGCCAATTAAGGCCAGCGCTATGTAGAAAGTCAAAGGAGAATGATGCAAGAGGTACAGGCATTTAAAAAAGCTTTTATTAAAGGCAGAGGTAGAAATATATGCAACTGAGGGATGACAGGGATTCATTGGAGCTCAGATATGAAGTGTGTGTGTGTGTGCGTGTGTGTGTGTGTGTGTGTGTGTGTGTGTGTGTGTTTAAACAACAGAACTGAGTTTTTAAAACAGAATGAGGATAAAAGTAGTCTTAAGAGGCAAGCTACCTGTGATAACATCTTCATGTATCACGAAAAAAAAAATAGAGGAAAGGGGGGAAAATTGGAATTATCTTTTGGAAGCTTTGAAAGGGCAGTTAGAAATTCAGCTCACATGGAGAAGGAAATGGCAACCCACTCCAGTATCCTTGCCTGGAAAATCCCACGGACAGAAGAGCCTGGCAGGCTGTACAGTCCATGGGGTCACAAAGAGTCGGACACGACTGAGCAACTAACACACACAGCTCTAGAGCACAGGCTCAGTAGTTGTGGCCCATGGGCTAGCTGCTCCATGGCATGTGGAATCTTCCCAAATCAGGGATGGAACCGATATCTCCTGCATCGGCCAGCAGATTCTTTACCACTGAGCCGGCAGGGAAGCCTCCAAGACCCTTTTTAGTTTACATAAGTAATTGTATGCTGTATTCATTTCCTATTTCTGCTGTAACAAAATATCATAAACTTTAGACAACACGGATTTATTCTATTACATATGTGGAAGTCAGGCAACAAAGTGAATTTTAAGGGGTTAAAATGAAGATGTCAGCAGGGCTGTTTTCCCCCCCTGAGTTTTCCAGGGGAAATCCGTTCCTTTGTCTCCTGCAACTTCTAGACAGTGCAGCGTTCCTCAGGCCTGGCCACAGCACCCCAGCCTCTGCTCCTGTTGTCTGACATGGCCTTCTACTTGCGCCAGTCTTCTGCCTCCTTCTTATTAGTACCTCTGTGGCTACATCAGGCCCTCCCAGATAATTCCAACTCATCTCTCCTTTTCAAGATCCTTATCTGCAAAGTCCCTTTTGCTGTAAAAGGTAACATTCACAGGTTCTGGTGATTAGCATGTGAATATCTTTGGGGCCCAGCAGTCAGCTTATTACAGGTGTCTTAAGTGTGTGTCACTGAAGTTTTCTAAGTGGCCAGGACCTGCTGGCATCATCAGTGTATACTTGGAAGTTTTATGGGAAAACCTAGTCATTATCAAGATAAGCTGTACTCAGACCATGGGTAACAGCCAAAAATCTACTTTTATTAATGAGTTTATAGACACACTTGGCTAAACCTGAAGTCTCCCAGTTATTGTTTGAAAGAATAAAGTGCTTACAAAAGAATTTAAACCTAAAAAAAAAAAAAAAGAAAGAAATTCAGCTCACAGTATTTATTAAGTATTTATGCCCACTGTGGAGTTAGGTTCTTCTGGAATACCAAGGAAGTATTAGACCTGGGTCCTGCTCTCAGGATTTTGAAATCTAGTTGGAACTAATGTGCTGTGTACCTGAAAGTTGAGAGAACAATTAAGTTCTATTGTATCGAGGCAGGAAGGACAAACCAGAACTTTGGCTCTTGAACTTTCTCTAAGAGCTGCTGCCTCTTTTCTTGGCTTTCCTGGGAAAAGACAAACAAGGTTAAACAATATATCTTCCTTGCTCCATTAACAAAAACAGGAACAAGGTGTGAAGTATAAGATATCATGATTCTAACTTCTCAAACCATAGATCTCATCATTTAATCACCTGGAGTTCTCATTATTTTTAATTAGTATGTATTTATTGAATGGCTGCTCTTATGGGCCATACCCTGTAAGGATTAGTGAGAATATGTCATGGTAAGAAACCATAGAGAATTTAAAATTTACTTGGAAAGGCAAGACTAATATATATGATGTAATTGGAGATTAACAAAATATAGCACTACTTGTATGTCTGTCTCAAAGGACAAAGAGCCTTTGGGAGGAAGTCTATAAAGGTTTCTGAAGGAGTTGGGACTTTTACTCTACTTAAGAGGTAGATAGTTTAAATTAGCTGTCATAGTAGAGCCACATGAACAAATTTATTCAGTAGAATTTATGGTGTATCTGCTAGGTACTCTACATTATGCTAGATGCTGGTACTAAAATGAGTAAGAGAAGCTTACATTCTAGAAAGTAGAAAGGAATAAATATGGCCTGTGTAAATACAAGGTAAGATGAGTCTGGCTTGAATTTATTCACTAATACACACTTACGTTAGTGAAGAAGCATTTGCCCATAAAAATTCTCCCCAGCCCTCTTCATTTTTAAAATAAAATTCTATAGAATGTATCATTTAAAAAGTGAAAAATGGAAATATTAAAAACTTAACTATCACAAATAACATTTCAGAAGCTCAAGGTGAATGCATTAATAAATGTTTACTTTTTAAAAATGATTACAGCTATTAGGTAGAGGAGATCTAAGTTGATGTTTATATCATTAATTGTATTGCAGGCCATATTTCAATAACAGGTATACATATTTCCTATATGTGCCATACAATGAAAATGCCTAAATAATGAATTTCAAACCTGAAAAATATATTCATTGCTGGTTCTAAGAACATTTAGAATATATGTAAGGGATTATCTCTAGAGCATTTTCCAAGCAAATACTTAGTATTCTTTGTAAGAAAAACTTTTATAATCACTCGGGAAAGTTTATAATCACTTGAGAAAGTTGTCAAAGTCTATCAAAAGGACCACTCAGTTACACTCTATTTATTTTTGCAGTAACAAACTTTGGCCGAACCATTTGTTTTTAGCATGTAGAACAGGAAGCAGCTGTTGCTCTTGCTGTTGTGTACTGAGTTCCTGTGAGGATGTAGAGTGATTCTGCTCTTTTACCTTCTACCAGATTGTTTAGCTGAGCATCAGTGATTACAAAGCATAAAGAATCAAATCTTTGTGATGTTTGCATCATCAAGCTTTATGAGAGCAAGGGCTATATGTGTTTTGGCTGTTGTGGCTACCAGTCCATGCTTGGGAAATCCCCATTAAAGTATGAATATTTGGTATTAAAATGTTTCATAAGTTACTGGCATATCTTACCATTCACAGAAAAGCGAAAGTCTCTTCAATACGTGGTAAGAATTTTCTTTTATTTGCATTACATGCATTTAAGCTTATATTCTAGTGCCTGAAAAATAGGTAAGAATAGGAACATGTTAACAAGAACTTTCCAGTTGGATCTGTGCAGTTACCAGCTAATAGAAATGAACACAAAGATTTTGATTAGCTGTTAGATAGTGTATATGCCAATATTTGTCTAACTCTTTCCTGTCTTCTTTTCCAAGAGGAAATTCAGTCCATTCAGGATGGTCTCCGGGTCAACCTCATGTTTGTTTTCTAACTAATGATCTTTATACAACCACAAGCTTCCATTCTTCTTTATATTTCCTTAAAAATGTGGCCAGATACAAGTGTGAGGGAAGATTGTCACAGACTCTCAAATTAGCATTTTAGAGACTTGAGAATAATATTTACCAAAAATTTAGGTGTTTCAGCTGAAGTTTACATGTAGGATTTTGGGTAAAGTACTTAATTAAAATAGAACTATCTGTTTTTGCTTCCTACAGACATCAAAGTAAAGGAGCAGTCTTTGGAAAATCTAATCAAGTAAGTTCGTATTCTGAGAATGCTTAATTCTATTTTAATTCCATGGACTATAAATTCTACTTAAATGACATAAGTTCTAAAGATTGTTGAAAATCAGTTTTCAGTAACAGTGCAAAATTTAACACTTTCAATCTTATGAAATGTTAAGCAGTATGATAGAATAGAAATAGCAGTAAATTTCATGGGTTCAGTATTGAGAACAGTGGTTGGCACCTAATAGGCACTCAGTAAATATATGTGGAATGAGTTAACTGAGAGTCAGAAAACATGGGTTTGAGTCATGAGTTGGACTCTGGTTATGTGCTCTTGGGAAAGTTACTTGCATTTCTGAGCCGTATTGTCTTCAATTGTATATTGGGGGAAATAACCCCTTTTTACTTATAGATGCAGTAGCTGCTACCCATCTATAACTAACGAGAGCTTTAAATACATATGACTAATGTAACTGAGGAATGGAATTTATAATTTAGTTTTAATTAATTTAAAACTAATACTCAACTAAGTAACTAGATAACATTTAAGTATATTTAGAACAATTCAATATGTAAATCTACTTTTACAACCATGAATTTTATGATCTGAATACGGATCAAGTATTTCCAGTGAAAATTTAACATTTGAATTAAGATGTACTAAAATATAGAATACATTCCAGATTTCAAAGACTTAGTACAAAAATGATGTATAATAATTTGTATAGGAATAAATGTTGAAATATAACATTCTGGATATATTGGGCTAAATAAATACATTATTAAAATTAATTTTGTCTCTTTTTTTTACTTTTGTTATTGTAGATACTATTGAAAATTTTAAATTCTATTTGTGGCTTGCATTATATTTCTCTTAGACCTGAGTTACAGAATTGTTTTGAGAGTCAACAAAATAATCTATATGAATTTTTTTGTAAACTGCAAAAGCAATATTTTGACCATTGAGCACATTTGATAGGCTTTTGAGGCATATGGAAGTAAACATATCTTATCCTCCAAGACTTTGAGATATTTATTGCTGTAGTTTACTTTTCTTAGAGGAAGATATGAAAAGAGGAATATGTGGTTTAAACATGGTAATAAAAATGAACCCTATAAAATCTGATTAGAGTATAGAACAAATTTCTACTGATTAGAGTATAGAACAAATTTCTACTTATTTTGAATTATTTTTGCCTAAAGAACCACTTTGAATAAGAGTAAGTAGAGACATTACTTTGCCAACAAAGGTCCGTCTAGTCAAGGCTATGGTTTTTCCTGTGGTCATGTATGGATGTGAGAGTTGGACTGTGAAGAAGGCTGAGCGCCGAAGAATTGATGCTTTTGAACTGTGGTGTTGGAGAAGACTCTTGAGAGTCCCTCGGACTGCAAGGAGATCCAACCAGTCCATTCTGAAGGAGATCAGCCCTAGGATTTCTTTGGAGGGAATGATGCTGAAGCTGAAACTCCAGTACTTTGGCCACCTCATGTGAAGAGTTGACTCATTGGAAAAGACTCTGATGCTGGGAGGGATTTGGGGCAGGAGGAGAAGGGGACGACAGAAGATGGGATGGCTGGATGGCATCACTGACTCGATGGACGAGAGTCTGAGTGAACTCTGGGAGTTGGTGATGGACAGGGAGGCCTGGCGTGCTGCGATTCATGGGGTCGCAAAGAGTCGGACACGACTGAGCGACTGAACTGAACTGAACTTTGATTTAAGCATTTATCTTTAAGTTGTTGCACTTATTTCTGCCAACATTTCAGTGAGATGAGAGAGCATTTGAAATAGGACAATGAAGAAAGCTTAAGAAACTAAAGGTAAATGATTTACTTAAAGTGAGTAACAAGTGGCAGCTTCAAACAGAACATAGAATGTGGTAATTGACTATACCTGGGGGAATAATTACATTAAAAATGTATTATGTAATTTCATGGCTAAGAACAGTGGCATCTACTTTTACACTTACAGGGGAAGAAAGATCTATGAACCTCCTCGGTATATGAGTGTCAACCAAGCAGCCCAGCAACTTCTGGAGATTGTTCAGAATCAGCGAATACGAGGAGAAGAACCAGGTACTCAGGAATCTTAAAAGGGCTCTCATATTCCCCTCATGCTGCATTGAGATGAGTATGTAACATCTGAAACACACACATGCATTACCAACACCACTCAAGTGAGTCAGTGTGTTTGCATTCATTTTTTTCTTATCATTTTTTTCATCTTTCCCTTAAATCTCATAGGCTGAAAGTTCTACTCAAAAGTAATGGATTTCTTTCTAGTAATGGAAATGGATTCTTTCTAGTAATATTAATATCATTCTAGAAAGTAAGGATTTTTTTTTTCAAATTAAATATAAATCAGATTTTATGTAAATAGGTTAGTATAAATATTTTGGTGAAATACAGAACCTCCATTTTAGCCCAAGTCTATATTAAGCTCTATCCTGCAAAAGTATACTGAGACCAGGTATAGTTGTTTTTTCAGGATAAAGACCAGAGAATTTACCCTTGCATTCTTAATATCTAGACACAATAGATGTGCTATATAATAAAATGTTCATTGTCAATAGATTTTTTTTGAGAGGTTCTTAAATAAATCTGTCATTATATTCTATTACAAGGTGCTGACTGGCGTTGAACACATATTTCTTGATGGGAAAGATACACAAAAAGATTCTTTAATAACCATTGGCCTCAGTAGGCCTTGTTAAAACCATGAAACAAAGAACCTGCAGGGGTGCTGTAGCCCATACCTTTGTACAGAGTTCCTTACATTCCTGCTCGTCCTTGGAGAAGTCATTTGCCCCATTTTGGTCATTTGTCAATCAGGACAGCTTTTCCAACTAAAGAAAATCACAAGAGGGTCTGCTAAAGAGCAGACACACTGGAATGAATAATGAAGTTCACTAATGTATGTTATTTCGAACTTAAAAGCTTAAGTAATGTCATAATGTCTATTATTTCTTCAGGGCTGTGTAGTTTACTAAGTACTTTCATATCTATTATCTTAGTCCTTAAACCACCCTTTATGAAGGATAGTTTTCCCACAAAAAAGAAGAAACTGAAGGTTTGTCATATAGCGGAATGGTCAAGCACAGACTCAAATCTATGTATTTATCTCATAATCTTCTGCTTTTTCCAGTATATCTTGGTCAATGTGAAAATATCTCAAACATTTTATTTACAGTATAATCATGTAATAAACACTGTCCACTCAGAACCTAGTTAAAGACAAATGCTATGTGATAGAGTATGGATACAGGTAATTATTCATCAAGTCCTAAAATTTTAAACTAAAGTAAGTCTTTGGAATTCCGAAATGGTAAAGTTAGGAAGTACTACTTTACTTTAAATGTTAGGTAGTGCAAATGGAAATGGCAACCCACTCCAGTGTTCTTGCCTGGAGAATCCCAGGGACGGGATCCTGGTGGGCTGCCGTCTCTGGGGTTGCACACGACTGGGGTTGCACAGTCGGACACGACTGAAGCGACTTAGCAGCAGCAGCAGCAGTGCAAATAATTTAGAAAAGCCTTAGATAAATCAGCAGATAGTATGTCTATAATGAGTGACTAAAGGAGATTTAATATATTTGCGACTTATTTGGGACTTCTTTAAATGTATTTTTAGTACTAGTGTTAGTTTGAGTGGATTCAGGATAATGCATTTACTGAATTGAATGGTGGCATCTTTGTTTTTCTTTTAATAGCAGTCACCGAGGAGACACTCTGTGTTGGCTTAGCCAGGGTTGGCGCTGAGGACCAGAAAATTGCAGCAGGCACTTTGCAGCAGATGTCTACTGTGGACTTGGGAGGACCATTGCATTCCTTGATTATCACTGGAGGCAGCTTGCATCCACTGGAGATGGAGATGCTAAGTCTGTTTACCATACCAGAAAATAGCTCAGAAGCCCAAAGCATTGGTGGACTCTGAATACAGGCATCTTCTATTGTGAGATGTTAATTTCGGTCATATATACACATACATGTATTTGTGTAACAAATCCAATAGGTCTTTTGGTTTACCTAATAAGTATAAATTGAGTGACCAAGAAGAAAGATACTCCAACAGTGCTTGGTTTCCTGTGTCAATGAGTTTTTACCCTGTGATATCATCAGTTGTTGCTGCTAATTTGGCAGTTTTTCAGGATGAACATAAGTGGAACAGACCAAACTGGAGAACTTACAGCTAGATAGCCATAGACAGAATCATTTAAAGGCAATGTCTGTTTATGAAACCAGTTTATACAAGATAGAACTTTCTTCTCTCTTAAAAAGTCTGATGTCCTGACTGCAAGATACATTGTCCTGACAGCATGTGGTATTAATACATATAAACAGAGATGAGAAGAATATGTTACCAGCCAACAGTCCCACTTACTTAGGGCTCAGCTGAGCACACGCCACAGAATGACATCCTTTTGCATTGCTTTGTGTTGTTTAGCTGACGTCCTAATTATGTGCCTCGTATTCTGCTGTATTTTGGAGGTTATATAATTATTGAATTATAAATGTTCAGGCAGCCATGAACAGTTGCTGTTTGGTTTTAAATAGCATCTTTCACATCCATGCTGAAAAGTGGAAAATTTGCTGACTACAAAATAAAATTTTTAAAAATTTAAGCTTGAAGACAACAATAGATTGGTCAAGATTTGTCATATCACTTAACAGTTAATATGCCTCCCTATGTATGCAAGTAGCCACATTCTTCTTCCTAGTTGTAAATCACACTCCATTTATTATGTTTCATGACTATGAAGTGTTACACTTTTTGTCAGTTCAAAATAGAAATAGCCTTGCTCCATGGCCTTGCTTCAGTTGGTCTAACTCTGATTTCAGTTGACCCTTGAACAACACAGGTTTGAACTGTGTAGGTCCACAAAATACATACTAAGTACTGCACAGTCTGGTCGGTTGAATCTGCAGTTGGTTGAATCCATGGACATGGAACCACAGATGTTTTCAACTGCATGGAAGGGTCAGTTCCCCTAACTCCTATATTGTTCAAGGTCAGTCAACTCTGTTTCCATGGCCTAATCAGTTTATCTGACCTCTTTGCTCAATAGATTCACTAAAGTTCATCAACTACTTCCCTCTTTTCTGGGAGCAACAATTAATAGGAGATTATTTTGAGTTACTTCATTTGAGATAAAAGATATTTTAATATATGTGAACCATTCTATTTTCAATCTGTCAGATGCAAAATAAGAGAGACCCAAGGGCATTTAAGTAACAGTTCTGTATTTTTTTTCTAAAGCGTTAAATTAAACAGTGAAGAATTATAAAATGAAGGACTTCTGATTTGGGTAGTGGTGGAATAGGTTGCAATGTACAAACTCTCCCAATGATAAACTCTGGGAAAATATAATAAATAACTGTCTAAAGGCACCAAGGAGTGACCAGAAGTAGTAAGAGAACTATACTTACATGATTTTTCCCTCAGGGAATTTACCAGTCAGTCTGGTGAGTGGGAGGCTAGAATGGAAGAGAAAGTTTAAGTCTTAATGACTTGAGTTGTTGGAATTGGCTGCTGCTGGAGGAGCTGTATACTGAAGGAGAAAATTCTAGAAATGAAGGTGGCACTGAGGGAGGAGACTTCTAATCTGCATGATCTCCTCTTAAATCTTTGGCTAACTCTGGCATTGTGCATGTGCAGGGAAGACTCCAGTGAACCTGATGGAAAGCTGTAGCTGGGAGGCTGAAAAAGCTGAGCAGAGATTGTTGCTCTCTGTTGCAAGAGAACTCAAGAGTTTGAATCCCAACAAGTTAGAAAGCTTGTACCTTAGACTTTGCATCAAATCCCTAGAATGGTTGTTTATTAGCAGTAAAGGCTGTGCCTAGGGCTAAGGATTTGTGCTAAAACTAAAGACAGAATCTTTAACATAATGTGAAATCAAGCCTCCATAAAATCAAAGTGACTAGCCAATAATTACCTGCCTGCTAGAACAAAGCTTATCATTTCCAGAGCATAATAACAAAATGAATCAATCTATCAACAATGCCTCGAATGCTATAAAATATTATGAGGCATGCAATGAAATAGGAAAATATGACTTAAGGTCAAAAAGAGAAAAACACACAGTAAAAAGAGATCCTACCAACCCAGATATTGGAATTAGCCAACAAGGATTTCAAAGCAGCTCAGAACTGTGTTCAAGTATGAAAAGGAAAAGTGGTTGTAGTGAATTAATGTAACTGAGTACTCTTAGCAGAGTAATGGAAACAAAGAGAAAACCCCAAATGGTTGAAGTTAACAACAGAGTGCAGATGATGAACAGAAATTTTCTGAGGAAAAAAGGTTGGAGGGAAGAATAAAAGAGCACAGAACCTCAATGCCATGTGAGGCAGTATCAAGCAATTCAACATATATGTGATTGGGTCCCCAGAAGCAGAACAGAAAACAAATAGGACAGAAAAATACAAATTAAACAATCTTTATGAAAGCAGAATTAGTCACCAGCAGACGCACACAACAAGGAAAGCTGAGGGAAGTGTTTTGGGTTGAAGGTAAATGACATCAGCTGAAAGAAAGGAAATAATAAAATGTAAGTATAAATGACTATCAGATTTTCTTTGCTTTATGTTTTTAAAAGCTATTGGGTTTTCCTGATAGCTCAGTTGATAAAGAATCTGCCTGCAGTGCTGGAGATCCCAGTTCGATTCCTGGCTTGGGAAGAGCTAGTATTCTTGGGCTTCCCTGGTGGCTCAGCTGATAAAGAATCCGCCTGCAATGCGGGAGTCCTGGGTTCAATCCCTGGGTTGGGGAGATCCCCCGGAGAAGGGAATGGCTACCCACTCCAGTATCCTGGCTTGGAGAAGTCCATGGACTGTATAGTCCATGGGGTTGCAAAGAGTAGGACACAACTGAGCGACTTTCCCTTTTAAAAGACAACTGACAATTTAACATAGTATTGTGGCATGTATTTAGCTATAAAATATGTGCAAACAATAACACAAGTTGCAGGGGGAAAGGGAATTATACAGTTTCAGGATTATTACATTTTATTTGAAGTAGTAGAATAATAACTGTAGGTAGACTGTGTTAAGGATATATATTGTAATCCTTTGGCAACTACTACCAAAAAAAAAAAAAAAAGCACACACACACACACACACACACACTTGGCAGAAGTTAAAAAAAATGAGAAGAATTAAATACTGAAAGACATATAATTAACCAAAAGAGGACAGGAAAGGAGGAAATAAACATTAAAAAACATAGGACAAAGAACAAGCAAATAGTGGAATGGAAGACTTAAATCCAGCCAAATCAATAATTGCTTATTAGTATCACAGTTGTAAATTAAGTAGTCCAACCAAAAGGAGTAGTTTTTTTTTCAAAGGCTCAACTATATGTTGTCTACAAGAGTTAAACTTTATATATAAAGACTCTGGATGAAAGTAGAAGAATAGGGAAAAAATAAACAATACAAACAGTAAGCATAAGAAAACAAGTGGCTGTATCAGCATAAGACAAAATAGACTTAAAAAGAAGGAGTATACTAGAGATATACTTTTCATAAAGAAAAGGGGCAGTTCATCAAGAAGACAATCCTGCATGTGTATGCATTGAATACCAGCTTGAAAATACATAAGGCAAAAATTGGCAAAATTGAACGAAGATGCAGACAAATCCACAAAGTTGGGGATTTTAACAACCTTCTGTCAGCAACTGATAGAAGTAAACAATATCAGTAAAAGTATTGATTTGAACAAACCAACCATTTAGGTCAAATTGTTAGGTCACTACAGTCAACAGTGGTAGAATAGATATTTTCAAGCACACATGAAACACTTATGAAAGTAGACCGTAAGCTTGGCTATTGACCACACTGAAATTAAATAAAAATTGCTGGCAAAAAAAAAAAAAAGATATCTCTAAAAGTCCCAAAATTTGGAGATAAAAGAATGTATTTCTGAGTAAAAACATAAATAAAATGTGAAAATTTGTGGGATTCAGATAAAGTAGTATTTAGAAATTTACTGCTTTAGAAAAGAAGAAAGTTTTAAAATCAGTGATCCAATTCTGGAAAAGCAGAATGTATTAAATTTTAAGTAATTAGAAGGAAGCATCCTGGAATGCAAAATCAAGTGAGCCTTAGGAAACATCACTACGAACAAAGCTAGTGAAGGTGATGGGATTCCTGTTGAGCTATTTGAAATCCTAAAAGACGATGAGCTGAAAGTGCTGCACTGAGTATGCCAGCAAATTTGGAAAACTCAGCAGTGGCCACAGGACTGGAAAATGTCAGTTTTCATTCCAATCCCAAAGGCAATGCCAAAGAATGCTCAAACTACTGCACAATTGCACTCATCTCACACACTAGCAAAGTAATGCTCAAAATTCTCCAAGCCAGGCTTCAACAGTATGTGAACTGTGAACTTCCACATGTTCAAGCTGGATTTAGAAAAGACAGAGGAACCAGAGATCAAATTGCCAATATCTGCTGGATCATCGAAAAAGCATGAGAGTTCCAGGAAAACATCTGCTTTATTGAGTACACCAAAGCCTTTGTATGAATCACAACAAACTGTGGAATATTCTTAAAGAACTGGGAATACCAGACCCCTGACCTGCCTCCTGAGAAATCTGTATTCAGGTCAAGAAGCAACAGTTACAACTGGACATAGAACAGCAGACTGGTTCCAAATCGGGAAAGGAGTATGTCAAGGCTGTATATTGTCACCCTGCTTATTTAACTTACATGCATAGTACATCATGTGAAATGCCAGGCTGGATGAAGCACAAGCTGGAATCAAGATTTCCGGGAGAAATATCAATAACCTCAGATACTCAGATGTCCCCACTCTTGTGGCAGAAAGCGAAGAACTAAAGAGCTTCTTGATTAACGTGAAAGAAGAGAGTGAAAAAGTTGGCTTAAAACTCAACATTAAGAAAACTAAGATCATGGCATCCAGTCCCATCACTTCATGGCAAATAGATAGGGAAACAGTGGAAACAGTGAGAGACTATATCTTTGGGCTTCAAAATCACTGCAGGTGATGACTGCAGCCATGAAATTAAAAGACACTTGTTCCTTGGAAGAAAAGCCATGACCAACTTAGACAGCATATTAAAAAGCAAAGACATCACTTTACCAACAAAGGTCCATCTAGTCAAAGCTATGGTTTTTCCAGTAGTCATGTATGGATATGAGAGTTGGACCATAAAGAAAGCTGAGTGCCGAAGAATTGATGCTTTTGCACTGTGGTGTTGGAGAAGACTCTTGAGAGTCCCTTGGACTGCAAAGAGATCCATCCTAAAGGAAGTCAGTCCTGAATATTCATTCGAAGGGCTGATGCTGCAGCTGAAACTCCAATACTTTGGCCACCTGATGTGAAGAACTGACTCACTGGAAAAGACCCTGATGCTGCGAAAGATTGAAGGCAGGAGGAGAAGGGAATGACAGAGGATGAGATGGTTGGGTGGCATCACCGACTCGATGGACATGAGTTTCAGTATGCTCCAGGAGTTGGTGATGGACAGGGAAGCCTGTCGTGCATGGGGTCACAAAGAGTCAGACACAACTGAGCAACTGAACTGACTAAGAAGGAAGCAAATACTTCACATAAGAGCAAAAACTGGTAAAATAGAAAATGGACAAATAGTAAAGAAAAGCCAATGGGGTCACAAAGAGTCAGACACAACTGAGCAACTGAACTGACTGAGAAGGAAGCAAATACTTCACATAAGAGCAAAAACTGGTAAAATAGAAAATGGACAAATAGTAAAGAAAAGCCAATAGAATGTCAAAAATATTAAGTTGCCAGGGGATGTAATAACTGAAAATCTCATTACTGGTAGGTATATAAATTGGTACAACTACTTTGGAAACTAGCAGTTTCATATAAATTAAACATACAACTGCCCCATGAACTTTCAAAGCCAGTCCTATGTATTTACTGAAAATAAATGAAAACCTACTGACAAAAATAGTCCATGAATGTTTATAACTTTGTATCTTTATTCATTCATAGCCCCAAACTGGAACCAAGCCATGTGTCCTTTACAGGACAATGGACTTAAAAATTGTAGTATGTTTTGCAATGGAATATTACTTTACCGTAAAACAGAATGAACCACTGCTGACACAAAAAACCTGAGTGAATTTTAAAAACAGGTGAAAGAAACCAGACATAAAAGGGTACACTTCCATTTATATGAATTATAGCAACAGGCAAAACAGTGCTTGAAAACAGTTGTTACGGAGAGAGTAAGAGTGACTAGAAGAAGAGAGAGAGTGAGGAGTGATGAGTGACTAGGAGACAGAAAGGCACTGTGGTCATGGAAAGTTTCTGTATCTTGACGTGGTGTTGATTGTATGCGTATAAATATTTACCAAAATTCATTAAGTTGTATAAATTCAGGATCTGTGCATTTTTCTGTTATGTTTTCCAGATAAAATAGGCTTATGCATTTAAGCTGAATTTCAGATCAACAACTTTTTAAAATACGTTTATGTTCCATTCAATATTTGGGACACTTAAGAAAATATTTATTTGAAATTGAATTGAGTGCCTGTGTTTTTATTTGCTCATTTTGCCAAATCTAATCTTTATGTAATTTAACCTCAATAAATGAAATTGTAAAATGAAAAATGTGCACTATTCATCAAATAGTTTAATGCTATTTTAAACTATTACACAGTGAAACTGCTTTCATAATCTAGACACAGACTAGTTCTCTCTCTCACAAACACACCTTCACCCTTTCCCTTTATGTTCGCCGCTTCTACCCACCTATAATGCCTGGCAACCATTGATCTGATCTTTCTCTGTAGTTCTGTCCTTTTGAGAATATCATGTAAATGAGACTGGCTTCTTTCAATAAAATGCTGTTTAAGATGCATCCAAGTTATTGTTATGTGTCAGAAGTTCATTTTTTTTTAATTGCTAAGTAGCAGTCTCATATAGACACAATATTCTTTATCCATTAACTATTTGAAAGAGATTTGGGTTTTTTTCAGTTTTTAGCAGTTATACATATAGTTGTTAAAATAGTCACATACTGTTATTTGTATGAATGTAGATTTTTATTTCTCTAGAATAGACACCCCGCAGTGCAATTGCTGCATCATATGATAAATGTACATTTAAGCTTATAAAAAACTGCCAAAATGATTTCCAGAGTGCCTATGTCATTTTGCTTTCTTGCAAGCAATGTGAGAGTTCCCATTGCTGTGTATCTTTGTCAGCACTTCATATTGACAGTTTTTTTTATTTTAGCTCTTCTAATAGGTGTGTTGTGGTATATCATCATAATTTTAATTTGCATTTTCCTGGTGGCTAATAATGTTGAACATCTTTTCATGTATTTATTTACCATTTTTATACCCTGCTTAATGAAACATCTGTTCATGCCTTCTGCCCGTTTTTAATTTGAATTTTCTTATGGTTAAATTTTGATTATTCTTTATCTATTTTGGATATAGAGCTTCCTAGGTGGCACTAGTGGTAAAGAACCTGCCTGCCATCGCAGGAAACCTAAGAGACACAGATTCGATCCCTGGGTCAGGAAGATCCCCTGGAGGAGGGCATGGTAACCCACGCTAGCATTCTTGCCTGGGAAATTTCATGGACAGAGGAACCTGGCAGTCTGCAGTCCATAGGGTCGCGAAGAATCGGACATGAATGAAGCGACTTAGCACACATACCTACTGGATATAAGTTCTTTGTCAGATTGTGATTTGTAAATATTTTCTCCTAATCTGTAGCTTGTCCTTTTATTTCCTTAACTATGTCTTTGCAAAGCACAAGTTTTTCATTTTGATGAAATCCAGTTTATTAACTTTTTCTTGATCATGTTTCTGTTACATTGTATAAGAACCAATAAGCAAACTCAAGGACATGTAGATTTTATCCTATGTTTTCTTCTAACATTTTTTACAGTTTTGTAGTTTACACTTACCTGTAGTATATTTTGTTAATTTTTATCTGAAGTGTGAGTTTTAGATGAAAGTTGTTGTTTTTTTCTTTTTTTGCATGGAGATATTCAATTGCTTCAACACTGTTTGTTTAAAAAGACTATCATTATTGAACTGTTTCTGTGCTGTTGTCAAAATCCGTTTGCCATAATTGTGTTGACCGTATTTGTGTGGATCTATTTCTGAACCCTTTGCTATTCTGTCGGTCTATGTCTCTCTCCCTTCTGTAATAGCACACTGTCTTGATTTCTTTAGCTTTATGGTAAATCTTAAAAGCAGCTAGTATAATTCCTCTAGTTTTCTCTTTTTTCAAAATTGTATCTAGTTTAGTTCCTTTGCCTTTTTATATGAATGTCAGAATGAACTTAACATTTATGTAAAGCTTGTGAATTTTGATTGTAATTATCTGATCATGTTGCATTTCATGTGGATATTTTAGCATTTATCCTTTGGGCGTTTGCTTAGCTTCCTGTATCTTAGCTTTATGTCACCAAATTTGGGAAGTTACCAGCCATTGTTTCTTCAAATATTTTTTTCAGCACTTCTGCTTCATCATTGTATGTAGAGTCCTCTCCTTCTGGGCATCTGATAACAAAAGTGTTAAGACATTTCTTATTGTCCCACAGGTCTCTGAGCTCTGTTTTGTTTTGTTTTGTTTTTCCAATCTATTTTCTCTGTTATTTAGTATGGATCATTTTTATTGATATATTTTCAAGTTCACTGACTTCTCTGTCTTCATTCTGTTGTTGACTTGATTTTGTTTTAATTTTGGATACTGTTTTAAAATTTCCATTTGGTTCTTTTTATATCTGCAGTTTTCTGTTTTAACTTTTGTTGCAAGATAAGTGATTGCTTGTTCAAGCATTTTTATAATAGTTGCTTTAAAGTCTTTGTCCAATAATTCCAACTTTGGTATCATCTCAGCCATGGTATCTGTTGATTGTTTTTCATCTGGAAGTTGAAATTTTCGTGGCACTTTGCCAATTTGGATTGTAGCTTGAACATGTTGAATATTATGAGATTCTGGTTCTTGTTTAGATTCTGTGGTTTGTGTTTTAGCAGGCAATGAGCCTGGTTAGGTGCAGGATGCAATTACTAGTCCACCTTCTATGGATTGAGGTTCCAGTGTCAGTTGGGTTTTCAAGGACTGCAGTTCTTTTTTGATCTATCTCAAGTTTATGTGACCCAGGCTGGGACCTAGACAGTTGGATAATTTAGTCTTTTGGTATGCCAGGTAGGATCAGATACAAGCCTTACTGACTTGAGTGTGAAACTGGGGGTTGATCATTGACTCCTCCAAGTTGCTTTCCTGAGCTCCTCTTCATGATCTCGCTACTTCCTGGTTCCCTAGGGTTTGTTTGTTTTTTTTTTTTTTTTTTGGTGCTCTGTTCAGAAACTTGGAGTTCCGTTTATTCTGTTGCTCTGTGACTCTTTCATGATTGGGCTTACATTCTGACCCATGTGCAGAGGCGGACAGAGGAAAAAAGCAACAGGGAGATACACTACCCTTTTGAAATCATAACTCAAATAGAAAAATTCTTCTCTCAGTTGTTGTTCTTGTGGGTTTCCTTAGTTGGTGGCCACCACTACCAGATTGTCTTTGGAAGCCAACGGGAAGTCTTTGCTCTGATTTAACTACAAATGTAGTGACTTTGTCTTGTTTTGAAGCTCTGAGGAAATCAATATGAACTGTGTACAAATTATTGCTTAAGGGGAAGTAGTATGATGCACATACAAGACAGATAACCCCTGTGAACTTGAACAACAATCTGATCTAACAATGCTTAGAGTAGAAAAACACCCTAATGGCTAATCAGACAGACCTTATTATTATTATTATAGTTTTAGAAGCAGTTGCAATGTTTTCAAAAGTCCGGGTCAAATGGCAGGGTTCTAATTGCACTGAAACCGTACCTATGCTTTCCTGACTTTCCTAAAGTCAGGAAATATTTTGGGGAATGCTTTTGTTTTCATATTATTTTGTTTTTCTTCTGGCTTTAGCAGTGACTCCCCTACAAAGAATACAGTTCACTTTGCCAATCCATATAGTACTATTTTTCAAAGAGGTGCTAAACTTTATATTAAAAGCAAAATTCACCCATTTTTTCAATAAATTTTGATTGCTTAAACTGTGCCAGAGTATTGTTATACTATTATACCAACTGCTATTGGTTATAGGACTTTTATTAAAGCCTGAATTTCATGGTAAATTATCTTTAAAGTGTAGAAGTAGAGCTGGATGAGCTGACAGAGTATTTGAATGAGCTAGAATCCTATTAAAATGGTGTTGTCTTTTTCTTTTTCATGCAGAATGAAAAATAGTAAATTACTGTCATTTTGTCTAATCTTTTAAACCTGTTTGCTTCTTCTCCCTTTCTTTGCTGTTTCTTTGGTCTAGAGTAATGCAAAGTTTGCTTATTCCATATCATGAGTAATGAGATTGAATAAGGAGGGAAAGAAAAGCATTACAAGTTGCTGAAATTATTCAGAGGAATTTGTATTTGATGAGCATTTAAGACAACCACTCAAGATTCTTGAGCTAAAGGAATTAAAAGTGGAAACTGGGTAGCTTACTTCATTAGTATAACACAAGTTGGCTTCTGGGGGAAGGAAGCAAAAACTCAAAGATTGGGTAATGAACTGTTATAGTAAATAATTTGCCTAAACATGTATGTAAACAGAAAGGGCTGCTCTAATGGGCTGTTGACAGACCACTGTAGACTTCCCTTAGGCCAGAGGCTGCTTCCAGAGAGCACAGGAAAAGCAGGGCAGGTGCTTCAGCTCTAGGTCAAAGCCCACTATGCAAAAGGGCCAGCAGAAGGTAGTCAGGAAACCAGGATAGGGGAAATGTTTGAAAAGAACTTAGGCGTCTGATTCAGCAGAAATTCCGTGTACTTCCTGGCTAAGGCCAGAATTGTTTTTGTGGTGTGTTGAGGCTGTTTGTGCATGTGTGCTGAAATGGAGGTGGCTAGAGTTGGACACGGAGAAGGCAATGGCAACCCACTCCAGCACTCTTGCCTGGAAAATCCCATGGACGAAGGAGCCTGGTAGGCTGCAGTCCATGGGGTGGCTAAGAGTTGGACGTGACTGAGCAACTTCACTGTCTTTTCACTTTCATGCACTGGAGAAGGAAATGGCAACCCACTCCACTGTTCTTGCCTGGAGAATCCCAGGGACGGGGGAGCCTGGTGGGCTGCCGTCTATGGGGTCGCACAGAGTCGGACATGACTGAAGTGACTCAGCAGCAGCAGCAGCAGAGTCGGACACTATTTGAATAGGAGAGAAGTCAGACAATTCCACATTGTGACTCTGCACACAGCAATGAAGTACTAGACAGGGCAGTAGGAATGCAAAGGTGAGTTTAAAAGATTTCCAATAAATGAGGAGGATTTTTTGATAGGGGATTCAGGATATGGAAGGTGGCAAAGGCAGTATTTAGATTTCTAAGAATTCTTTAAGGAATTCTGAACAGAAATGGTAGTTGAAGAGATATGAGTGGGAAAAGTAAAATTAGAGATGCTGGTAGTTCTGCCATGGCGTGACAAGAAGTAAGCCACTGATGGCTTCTGATTACCTCTACAAACTAGGGAGGAGTGAAGCCGTATTACTAAGCGCCACAGAAATGGTTAGAGAGCAAGCAGAAGTGCATATAGACACATGAGATACTTGACAACACACACTGAGGATAAAGCCCTCACTGTATAGCATAGATTGATGGTAAGGAAGAGACTGCTTGGATAAGAGTATGTTTGAGAAGATGGGATGAGTGGGATCTGGGGTTTTGCGAAGTTAGTTTAAAAAAGAATTTCTTCTGATTAGAGGGAAAAATTTGGAAGGATAATGGTCAGATGTTTTTGGTCTTCATTTCCTGTACACTGAGATGATAGAGAACAAGGTGAGAAAATAATTTGAGGTTAAATATCTGGAGATACTTTGAGATTTGTTTATGAGGTAAAATCATGAGTAGGAGGATTTACAGTGAGGATCTTCAGTGTCGAGACATTTCCAAGTCTCCTGCTAGCTCCTCTCTCCTGATCAGTTTTGCTGTCCCCGGGCCCTGAGAATCATTCTTTCCCTTACATTCCCTAAGCCCTCCAGAATCTGTTCCGGTAACTTAAATTCACAGTGGTCTTTTCAGTTCATCAAACTAATAGACAACGCAGGTTGTTGTTGCTGTTCACTCACTCAGTTGTGTCCAGCTCTTTGCAACCCCTTGGACTGCAGCACACCAGGCTTCCCTGTCCTTCATCTCTCAGAATTTGCTCAAACTCATGTCCATTGAGTTGATGATGCCAAGCAACCATGTCATCCTCTGTTGCCCCCTTCTCCTCCTGCCCTCAATCTTTTCCAGCATCAGGGTCTTTTCCAATGAGGCAACTCCACATCAGGTGGCCAAAGTATTGGAGCTTCATCAAATGAATAGACAATCCAGGTAAAGACTTTTTAACAGAAATTTTATTGGAAGAATTTTGATAACAATCATTTATTATTCTTTTTAAATATATCTGAGGTTAAACAAAATACATGAATGTCTTCAAGTAGAAAAAAGTGAAATACACATTTGGAATTTGTTGTTCTTAGGCAAATCAAAATTGCTCACTCTAGTATATTCAAACCAAATTACAATATAGTCTTTGACATTCCAACCTAGCCTTGTGCTCAAATGTTTATTTAGAAATGTTTTGATGATGTACTCTTCACCAAAGGAATCAAACCCAAATCAAACTTGGCCATATGTTTAAACCATTAAAGACAGGGAGGTAAAGTGTTGTAGGGGTATTTAAAATATACCAAGAAGGGATTTGGCAGCTTTTCATTCACAGTATTTCTGATATAGAAGACTCATTCTGTTTGTTGATCAGACTCACAAATGTTGGGGCAAAATATCACTTGGGCAGATATATCACTAAATTTGTTGCTGTTAGAGGAAGCGATGAGACTACACAACAAGCTCTTGACAGGATATGTTTAGTTCAAAACAGAATACTGAGTCTAACTGACATATGATACATAAAATTCATATACATTCAAAACAAAGATTTTTAAGAGAAGTTTTACATTGGCAGCAGTAATGAAAAGAGACAAAATAAGAAACAGAAGCTCTACTAAAATTTAGTATTTAGAGGGGCAAAAGAAGATATAAACTACCGTAGGAATATTTAAATCAGTTCATGAATACATGTAGTGTTGCTTTTATAGAAGCACTTTGAAGATAGACATTTGAAAGAGTTTTGGATGAAAATGCATCTGGGATAAATGAAATAGAATGTTATACACAGGCCCTTAAAGTGTTGGATAATAGGGATATGGCAATTTCCTATAAAAAGAGAGACTGTGGTTTCTCATTCAAAATACACAAAATACAAACTCAGGTGATCCAGGTTCCACTGTCCCAGTTCTACCAAATTGCTGTCCTAACACAGCTTGCAAAATGGAAAACATCTCTGTATTCCCACTGTTCCTGTATTAAAATGAAGGAGTGCTTACAGGGTGACTTTAAAAAAAAAAAAAAAATGGCCATAGTGAATATAAAGTCACTTATCTGTGCAAAAATGCCAAAGAAAAGTTAAGATGTCTTCTGTAATAAACAGTAAATTACTGGTTTTACCTTACTTGTGTATCCACTGCTGCCTACAATAGTTACTCACTGGTTAACCAAACATTTAACTGAACATGTAAGTGTAAATTCATGCTAAATTTGGTGATAATAGGATGTATGAGACAAAGACATTCTTTTTTTTACAGACTTTCCACCATGATCAAAGTTACAAATATTAAAATTTTCAAAGCCATGGGAAGAGTTCACAGTTAAATATTAAGTTTAAGCATAGATTAATACTAATTATGAAATACATTTCTTCCTTTTGAAGAGCTATAAAGTCTATAAAATGTAATGTAAATCAAATTGTACACATCCCTCTCATGCAGTGCAAAATCATCTGTACTTCTTAGAAGACAACTTCCTACCAATTAATTTAATGTCTCTTGGCCAGGAGGTGTTCCTCTTCACTCACACTGGCACTGACACTTGAGTCAGTCCCTTTTAAGCAGTTAACTCTGTATCAAGAAAACATTTTACATTTTTCAAAAAAATAGTCTCAAAAGTGCTTAAAGGACCTCTGATTATTCATTTTAGTCTGCAGAGTTTAAGTTAAATGGCAAAGGTAGTAAGCGTAGGAGAGGATCCAAAGAAGGAATGAGTCTAAACAAACGCTTTGTGCTGTGCTTAGTCACTCAGTCGTGTCCAACTCTTTGCGGCCCCATGGACTGTGCGATTTCCCAGCAAAAATGCTGGAGTGGGTTGCCATTTCCTTCCCCAGGAATCAAACCTGCATCTCCTGCTTGGCAGGCGGATTTTTTACCACTGAGCCAGCTGGGAAGCCTCATAATTGTATGGGAGAGTGTATTTAAGTCTGATATAACTTCCTGGATCTTTAAATCACTATAGAATGACATACAAAAAACAGAGTAGTTGTCACTAAAAAGTACTCGATCTAGAATCAGTACTCTACTACTGGCCATTCCCCAGTCAGTTCATTTATATTCTCTCAAAACAGCCTCCTCATCTGTAAAATGGAGTTATGAATTTCTTCCTCATAAGCATATTAGGAGAATCAGAAAATAAAATACATTTGAAAAAGATCTATCAATCAAAATCATGCAACATTTTTTTTTTAATGAAAATATAAGGGTTTTACATGTGATAACATGAAAGAGGCCATACAGAGAGCCTGATACATAAATACTTAACAAAAGGGTGTTCTTTCTGTATAATCTGTAGTTAGGAAATGGTGAAACATAAACCAAAGATACCCTCATCAAAGACACATTGATTTATAGTAAATAAAACTACGCTTATCTGCAAATAGTTTTTTGCCATAATTTTTCATTGTCTTGATTCTGTGGTAGAGATCTAGATCATGAAGACTTTTGGGGGATCATGTCTTCAAACAATCTTCTCTGAATAAAACTTACATTGAATGTTCTTCGACGAATAAAATCATTTCCTTTTTTTTGCCAAAGTTCTTGTGAATTGAAAAATAATTTGTTTTGAAGACAGTGACAAAAAGAAAAACAAAGTTTAACTTTCTCAAGGTAATGCTTTTAATGAAGAGTTGAACGTTGCAATTTAGCATTTGGGATTCTCTGTAAGACTTCAAAATTCTACCCTGTTAAAATTTTTGTTTTGTTCTATACAACATTTAATGCCCAATTTTGTGTGGCTCTGAGAATAATGTTAAGAATTCAAGATCCCTCCAGTGGCTGAAAATTTAAAGTAATATATAAGAATGAAATGATATGACCTGTGAATTAGCCTAGTTTCTAAAAAGCATCAATTCACAGAACATAAACAAAATAAACTAAGCAGGCCTTAAATTGGATTTAGTCTTGAGCAATAAACAGAAAAATTTACTCACAAGTTAAAAGTATCCAATGGAGAGATGTCACTATTTAAAAAAAAAAAAAATCAGGAACTGGTTACACAAGAGTAGAAAAGTAAAAAAGAGTAAAAAATTAATTATATCTTTCATACAGAATACTATGGAAATAATATTCTAAACCTCATAATTTGCTATGAAAAATAAGACAGTAAAACTCCATTTATAAAGTGCCTTAATGTACCAAAAATGGAGGTCAGATGTCTTTTATTTAAAAATGCTTCTTCATCACATTTACATGAAGGCAAATATTATTACACTGGAGACACAGCACAGAAGAGTAGAAAGAACTCTTGACTTGGAGTCAGAAAACCTGGATTCTGGTCTTGACTTTGCCACTATAATTATCTCTGTGACCTGGAGCAAATGACAGCATTTCTGGGCTTCAGTTTTCTCATCTGTAAAATGAGAGGTAGAACAAGACTGCTTCTACGGACAGTCTCCTTGGATGTAAAATTCTAAAATTCTATGTTCAGCGATGCATTATTTTTATTCTTAAGCCCCAGAATTATGTAAGAGGATGCTACCATATTAATAATATCTATTAAATTGATTATTCTGTAGGAGGTTAAAAAAATTATAGAACTCTGATCAACTGCATCTGGAGTCAGTGATTTGGCTGTTTAACAAAGGTGCACAAAAGTCACAGTATTTTGGCTACTGGTGTACACAAACAGGCTTTGAAGAATGCTGGAGCATTCCAGGTATACGGGAAATGCCAGTTCCATCTGTTTCCACTTCCTCGTGTCTCTGCGGAAGAGGCTGTGGGGATATGAGGAACACTGAGCTACAGATAAGCTAGACGCTGTCATTCAACAGAGCACATGAGGAGCCCGCAAAAGAAAGGAGCTGTGAATAGGGTGAGCCCTTCATCTCGATCAATGTATTCTTAGATGCAAAAACACAAAACTAGTTTAGGTATATTTCTATTCGGGGAAGTTTACTTGGCAAGGTAAACATTCCCTGAACAATACAAATTTGTTCTCTAGAGTATATTTTGGTTCTTAAAATATTAGCAAAATTATATCTCAGATTTTCCCCCCCAAATTAGCCCAACATTAGAATCTCCAATAGGGACATTCTAAATATATTTTATAAGAATAGTCAAGTAGTATTTCTCAGTGAAATTATCTACTTTAGCAATACATCTGTGCCAAGAAAACTGAGAAGACAAAAGTATTTCCTAAGAGTAAGAAAAAAAAAATTGTTTTCCTGTTGTACACACAGGTTTAAGAACATTTAATTAAATCATAAATGTTAATGCCAATCTGCTAAATGATATGAATTGGAGATCTCTTATAACAGGTGCAAAATAAAGAGTTTCATCTTGGTCAAATGTCCTAAAAACCACACTCACGCACTTGTGTACTTAGAGTGTAAAAGTTAAAGTGATGCATATTTTGACAGAAAACTTCACTTGGAACGGAGGACTCAGTGAAGGGCAGACGTGGATCTTCAGTGTGCGCTGGTAAATTTTACAGGCCAATGAAAATATTACCTCTGTATGCTAAGTAGCAGTACAGTTTCACATAATTAGTTTTTAAAGGCACACATCAAAGTCCCTCCCTTGATACAAACCCGTCACTCTCCACAATATGCCAAAACCTAAAGAATGTCTCAGGCTTGGCAGTGGATGCAAACTTCCAAGTGACTCCTTATACTTACAGTGAAAAAGCAGTACCGTTATCAGCACATTTCCTTTTATATTTCCCTCTTGAAACATCTTAACAACTGTTTAGTTAAAAGCATTCTGTTGACAGGAATTTTAAGCTTCAGAACTGCCTGGCAGTATGTAAAAATACTTTGAAAATACTACGCAATCTGCAGAAAAAGGAGACTATTGATAGTTCATGGCAATCTGCAGTGGTTTAGAAAAGCATGAAGCAAGTAGTCTGTAGTTTACAGTGTATTTCATAAACTGTAGGTCAGAAGTAGGGCAATAGGTACTCTGAAACTTAAGACAAAACCAACAGTGATTTCTGCCACATCAGTGAAAAAGTGCTTATTACTTATCTTCACTCTAAACATTCATTTCCATCCTGCAGGGTTCCCCCTCCAAAAAATTAAAATATTTAAAAAATTTTCCCTTTCAGTTAAAGGGGAATGTACATTATGAGAAAATGAAGTACAGTGGGAAAATATCTATGCAGATCAATTTCTTCGTAAAACACAGAAATATTTAAGTAGAGTGTTCAAGCATTTATCTCAAATTGCAATTTTATTTTTCAAATAAACAAGAACCTAGAAATCAACTTATTTATGAACTTCCAAGATACTTGTGTTAGGAGTTCTATATTACCACATTTACTCCATACCTTCAATACTTCAAACTCAGTAAAATGCCACTTTAGGATTCCTGAAAGCAACTGTATTTTTGCAATGCTTGCATAGGAAAACAAATTATAGGACTTGGCATTTGAAGAACGAAAAAGCAAATCAACATTGTCACAACCTTTTCTGCTTTCACTCTACATGCTTTTCCCTTTCACTAAAAGAATCTTTAAAAACAGCAAAGAAATACAGGAAAGTTTATCATAGACACAGTAGCTTTTTAGAAATTTGAAATTTAGCGAATGTGATAATTCAAAACACCTGTCTGTATAACAGAAGCATCTGCAAAGTTCTGAAAACAGTCCATAAAATAATTTAATATAATAACCAAATTTGATTTAAAAAGCAAAATAACACCTTTTATTTTTTGATGAGAGAGCAATAAAAGGCAAATTTTTCTGTATCTAAATCTATGCTTGAAGTACACAAAAAGACATCTGTATATGTTACTAACAAGAGTCTTATTTTGTACAGAATACCCATTAAAAAAAAAAAAACATATACATGACCTTTGATGGAACATTTCTATGCTGGCAAATACATTTTCTGATACAAAGGCACTTTGAAAACCCAATATGGTTTGGTTCATAAGTTTGCAAGGTACAAACAATTTCACAAACATATGATTATATTGAAAAACGTCAACAACTGTGACATTACATATAAAACAGATTTCCATTTCTTTTTTTTTTTCTTTTTTAAAATAACACTGGTTTTGTGGGAATGAAAGCAGTGGTTTCCAGCAGCTTCAGTGAAGACATTCCAGATGATTAGAGACCCACAGTCTGAATTTCTTACTGGCTAGGATGAGGGGTGGGAGTGAGGGCATTTGAAATGAAAAAAAAAAAAAAGGAAACAACAATACCGAGAAAACAATACCCTGGAACAAAACTAGAAACCTCAGAAATCAAAATGGTTTGGTGAGAAGAGCACAAAGACAAGACCAGAAGTCCAGGAGAGATCCTCTTACTTCTGACCCCTTAGCTGTAAACTCCTGGCAGAGCACGAACGGTGGACTCTGCCTGGTCTACTTGGCGCTGGGGAGGTGTAGTGACGATTTCTCTTTTTAGAAAGCTAGGTACAATGTTTAGGATTGTACAGTACCAGAAAAATTAGGTCCCCCCAAAAAGCATGGTTTCTTTTCACTCATTACATGGCCGCAAAGTCAATCTGTACATAAAGCTGTCTCACTCCGGCCTGAAAAGTTAAAAAAAAAAAAAAAGAGAAAATTAAACAAATTATAACAGACTACATATTTCTGAAAAGTAGTAGGAAACATTTTTTTTTCTTTCTTTTTGAAAAAGGGAAGAATTATTTTTCTCTTCTGTCTTTGGGAAAGAATTCTCCATTTTTTATCATAAAGTGCCAATAATTTTATTTTAGAAACAAGTATATTAATAAGTTACAAAAACAAACAAAAAGGTTCTGCATATAGCTCTACAAAAGAAAGCTGTGCCAATTACATGCCTTGCCCAAGTGAATTTTGGAAAAATGAGGTTACCCATCTACCTGTATTCTCCTAGAGAGAACACCACAGTGATTGATAAGTTGGCTATTAAAATCAGAAGTTAATGCCATCTAAATCTTCCTATGATGAGTGATTTGTAAACACTGAAATAAGTAAAACCATCTATTAGTTATCAATTCCTTGACACTCCAACTCCTCCCTTCAATTTTGGATATAAACTTGCTATTCAAGGACACTGCTCTCAAAATTGCCCCCATCTCTTCTGTATCAATTTTTCTATATTTGCTGTCTACAATTCCTTTACTCTCTTCTCTCTTGAACCCATTTCAACCAAACTTTTGCTGCCAACCACTTCCCCTAAATTGCTCAGACCAGTGCTCAATTCTCAGTCCTCATCTTAGTAACCAGTCTACACAGGGGATCAGTTCCTCCTGCTGAAACACTTTTCCCACTCTTAGCTTCCACAGAATACTCACTGGTTGCCCTTTACCTCACTTATCAGTCTTTCTCAGTCTCCTTTGCAGGTTCTGCCTCCTGTCTTTGAACACTAAACACTTAAATACCCGAAGACTCAATCCTCAGATCCCTTCTTTTTTGGTACTTCCTTCTAGATGGTCTTACCCAATATTCAGACTTTGAGTACCGTCTACAGTCTCACACTTTTTGTAGGCTGAAACCTACCTATCACCTACTTGACACCAAAACACAGCTAAGCTGATCACTATCTCCTCCCCTCAAACCTGTTGATCAAGTATCTTCTCCATCTCAATTCCTCCCTCAATGTTGCAACCGCCTTTCTTTCTCTCACTCCCAACCCATTATTTGCAAAACCTGTTTGCCTCACCTCCAAAATAATGCAAATCCAGAGTCTGATCACTTTACGGCACCTCCACTGCTATCCCCTGGCCTGAGTCACTATCGTCTCTTACCTGTATTTTGTAACGGCCTACGATCTGGTTTTCACCCTTTTACCTTTGCACTCCTTTGGTCTGTTTCCAGCAGAGCAGCTATGGTCCTGTCACTATCACTCAAACCCAACAACAGTTTAATCTCCCTTAGTCCTTCAGTCTGAGTCCTTACAGTGGCCTTTTAAGCCCTCCCATGATCTGGTCCCTGATTCCCTCTCTTGTTTTATTTTGTACTCTTCTCCCTTTGGTCACTCTGTTCCAGCCACAACTGGCCCTTCTGCCTGGAACAATGGTCCTCAAGCTTGCCACGTGACATATTCCCTCTCTTGTCATATCTCTACTCATATGTCAGTGAGGCTTACCCTGACCATCCTATATCAAATGCAGTCAATTCATTCATCCAACAAATACGTTTTGTGCATCTCTTAGATTCCTGGTACTGTTCTGTCCCCTGGGAATACAATAGCCAACAAAACAGGTATAAAATACCTTGTGCTCATGGAGTTTATAAGCTATTGGGAACTAGGAAGGAAAGGGAGATTATAAACAATCAAGTATATATAGTATGTCAGATGAGGTGATGAGATAGAGATCATCTATCTATACATCTATCCATCCATAAAGAAAAAAAAATACAAAGCTTGGTGCAAGAAATGGTAAATGCTTCAGCACCTCTGGTCTCCCTACTCTGCTCTTCTTATCTTTAACACTTATCACTTTCTAATATATCATAAAACTTCTTTGCTGTGATACTGTTTATTGTCACTCTCCATTGATAACAGACTCTCTCTGAAATAAAAAGATTGTCTATTTTTTCACTGCTGACTCCCAGGACCTCAAGTAGTGCCCACCACACAGTAAGTGATTAACAAACATTTGTTGGATGAAGTGAAATTGTACAAATTTCCTTCTTTCAAATAAACAACTTGAAAAACATTAAAGCATACAATCAGTTACAATAAGCACTCTGTCAGTAACATAGAATGAAAAGTAAATTAGAACATTTAAAAGAAAGGAAAATCCAGAGTGGGGGGATAAAATAATGCTACCTTTTCATAGGAATTTCTGGGCTCCTCAAAGCATTGCTTCTAGCATGGCTTTCTTTCCCTCTAGCATTCAAGTTGGAGGGCTCTGCCCAACACTATAAATGCCCAAAGAGGCAGGAGCTGCTCTAATGAAATAAAAAGCCCGATAACACCCCAGTGCCTTTCCAGCACAGAAAACATGCTAGCTTTTTTTTTTGTCTCATTAAAAAGGAAAAAAAAAATCCTTGCTGTGGTAAAGTTAAAGTTCTCTGAAAATGCATTTAATAGCACATACTCCTTAAAGAGGTCTGTGGCAGAAAAAAGATAGAACTTAGTATCTTATGACTTTAAGCTAAAAACTGAAACAGAATCCAGAATTGTGGATAAATATCAATCCTACCTATCTCACACAACTGTTGTGTATTCACCCAGTATTTGACATTTAATAACCCTTGTTACGTAACAGGCACTATTGTAAGGATCATGTGTGAATATATGAGAAAGATTTTACATGCTATAAAAAACTTATGATTGATTATATTTGATTTACTCAACCCAGATGGGCCCCAAAATAACTATACTTAGGAAACCCTTTTGCAAATTTCTTGTATATCTAACCTCAAGTTGTTGTTCAGTGGTCAAGTCGTGTCTAACTCTTTATTGCCCAAATAAACTGGCTTAATTTCTTTTCAACAAACTTGTTAATGAAAGTTAAATGGACAAAATAAGTTGGTCTCCCATTATTATTTCTGCCACTTTCCTAAATCCTGGCCCAAATACAGTGAAGACGGTAATAAAAAATGAGGTAGCCCAAGGCAATAAAAAAAAAGGGAGAAAAACAAAGAGGCTAGGTAAATTGATCTTTGCATAATCATGAGTTAATTACTCAAGCTGGTATTTTTCCCCTGAGGGCCCACTGTTTCATACAAAAGCTCTAACAGGAAAAGTGATGTGTTTCATCCATCTGGCTGGATGGGCACAGCTCTACGTCTCCCAGGTTCCCATTTTCCTTTCTCAATTTCCTTCAAAGTAGAGAGAAAAAGCGAAATTTTCAAAGACTCCTTATAGTATGTCACCTACTTTCTGAACACAAACTAGGTTTCCTATACCGTTTATTCTCATGACAAATACTCCAGGAGATCAAAATGGTGCTTGGTTCCCTTAAATATTCTACTATAGGGATGACATTAGCACTCAGAGGCCTGCTGAGGGTTGTCCTTCAAAAAAGTGAAAACCATAGAATACTTGTATCTTATATCCTGAGAATCAGGTACAAACCATAAAAAAATCAGTTAAAACTTTTTAAAATAGGAAAGACAGTTATTTTTAACACCTATGCTTCTAAGAAAATAACTGTTAACATTATGTCATAGACTTAGAATATTTGCCATAAATATTCATTGCTGTGGCAAGGAAAATAAATCAGCAATAAAAATTTAGAAAAATAAACAAGAATATGGCTACAGAAAATTACTGATTGTTTGTATTTCTCTACCAATTCTCAAAAACTACAGAAACTTTCTACTTTAGTTTTTGACTGAATGTATTATATTAATCTTTACCCCATAAAAATGAATTTTTTAAAAACTGCCTTAGTCTTTCATGTGAAAACAAAATCATCTCAGAATTCATGAAATAGTGACTGAATATGATGAAATTACAAGTCATGAAGAATCAAGTGGGTCTGGGCTCCTTTTTCTATAAACTGGGGCTAATACCCCACCTGTCTTATAAGGATAGACTAACACATTAGGCACCCATCACAGTGCTTGGCATGTGGGGGGCTCTCAATAAGGCTCGCTGCTGATGCTGTTGTTATTTCTACCACCATCAACAAATGAGCACTTAAACCCTGTGGATTAATGAAAAACAACCAATACTTACAAAAGATTAACAGCCCCCCACAAACAGGAAAGGGTGGAAAAAACAGCTCACCACCTGGAAGGCTGGATAGCTTTTTCCTCCTTTCTACTCTCACCTCCCAGGAGACACAACAAGGTGGGGTGATGTCTGCTGTCAGAAACACTGAAGGGATTATGCATGCAGGAGAGTGGTGGAGGTGGGAGGTTCTGAATCTTGGGGACCTCTCAACTGGGCTAGTGAGGAGGCTCTTCAGCTTCCTTCTGGGTATCAGTGTGAACTTCTCTTTTGAGCCTAGAGACTAGAGCATAGAAGGCTGAAGCAGGAAGCTGAGGAGTTAGGACTTAACAGGCAGAAACAGGCCAGAAGAGAAGAAAAAATGGAAAATATCAAGATACAGGTTCTGTTGAAGAGTAAATAACATGCATTAAGTTAAACTGTCTTTTCTGCTTTGTGGAGCTGAGGAGGGTTATGAGCCCAAGCATATTCTAGATTTTTCTTCTAACTTTATTTCTAAACAAAAGTGTGTCTAAAAAATTAACCGATGATGTCAGCCAGTTCAAAATGAGAAACATAAAATGATAACTGCCTTCCTCATCCAGTTCCCACGTCCACATCCTGTTCAGATACTAAATGTAAATAATGTTTTCTAGTTCATCAATTCCCTAAAACTACATAATTTTTAAAAAGTTAGTGCATTCAATGAGGAGAATGGACTTCTTCAATGTCAACAAAAATCTTGTAGTTTAAAACTGGATTATCACTTAACTAATAATCCCAAAGAAATATAAGAGACTTCTACCAGTTCACTTGTGTTATTCTACATTCGTGACAGCAACCCAGCTGCCTTAACCATTCATGATTAAATGATAACTATGGAAAATGAGAATAAAAAGACATGCTTAATGTACAGTTCCAAAAAGAGTCACAAAGCTTACAGATTTATAAACAAAACAAAAAGCTACAGTTCTCAAATTTAATGTTAACCTCAAAGTTATCTCCATACAAATTTTAACAAGAACAACTTAAAAAAAATTTTTTTTAATCAATTTAAGATCAGCTCTAAGAAAAATATTTTAAAATATCATAGAAGCACCAGGTATTGAGAAAATTCTTCTTTTGGTCTTTTGGAACTAAGGCCACCAGTATTTAAAGTCTTTCTACAAGAAAACTACTTAAAAGCATTAGTGTTATTTTTTTCTAAAAAATGAAGCAATCTGAGTTTTATTACTTTTGGTAAGTAAAATCTATGATTAAGATATAGTTTAAATATTTTAAAAATGTAAAAAAACTTAAATTTCAATTCACGAATTGAAACTGTTACTGCAAGCCCTAGGATATACTCATAGCATAATGAATATGTGTGATGAGGGCATAAGCAGAAAAGGAAAATAATTAAAAAAAAAAAAAAACCCTTCAATTTCACATATTTCAGAACCAAAATAACTATCACACATCAACTTACAATTATTAAATGTGTGTAATGAAAGTTATGAGTAGGGTGACTTCACTCTCCCCACTGGGAAAAATGTGTTGAACCATTTTCACTGAAAGCCTAAGACAGTCTCTGGTCTTTGCAAGGAATGAAATCAAGTTGGTTTGACCTTAGCTGATAAAAAGGCTTAAATATGTTTTAGAGCTGAAAATTTTCAAAACCCAAATACAGCTTCCAAAACCAAAGCAGCAGCTGAGTAAACTTTCAATTTCAGCCATTTTCAAAGCCAAGATTTCTACAGTTACCAGAAGAACCTCCCTCCACATACTTCAATTACAACTTCAGCAGTTCTTAGCACAGACACCACTGCTTGTGCATCTCTAAACCTGTAAATCACACTCCTTTCTCAGAGGGAGAACTGTGACTTAAGTGCCAAAGTTTTAGGACAGCATGAGGCATTCTAGAGCTGGACAGACGGCCATGCTGTGAGGGTGGAAGGTCATGGTACAACTAGGAGAAGACCGATAGACTGAAGGAAAGAATCATGATCTAGAAATGGCAGTGGAAAGCAAGGTTGTTGAAGGCTACTGAAGGCTAGCCATGCTCTCCTTTTTGCCTCTGAAAAAGGGAGGAAGTGTGAGAAGGATTCTGACTTACTGTGAAGGTGCATTATGAAACTCATAATAGTATAGATTTCTTACCGCATCTGCTAAGAAAAGACTTGGTTCTTCAAAGTCTAGGGTAAGTAAATGGTACCAGTGTATTGTTTTGCAGTAGGTAAGTCTTGCTGTTGCCTTCGTTATAAGACCATTTCATTAATTATTCCAAAGGCACATAACCATACATCTCTCTTTTATTAGACAAGAGAGATCATTTAATTTAAGCTAAGGTCCTGAATTTAAACTGTCCATCTGTCCCTCTCTCTATTTCTCATTTGTATATGAGGCTTAGAAGGGTCTTTAAGGCTTTAGAGAGAAAGTAACAATTGAATTGGACCTTTACATTAGAGTAGGATTTTTGTCTCATACAGATAAGTAGATAGTCTAGTGAGGCTGGAGTATGAAGTACATGGCAGTGAATAATAGCAGTAGAGAAGCTGAAAAGTTAATTGGGTCATGCTAGAAAGTTTAGGCTTTATCCTGGTGGTAATGAGGAGCCACCGAAATTTTATTTTTTAACTTTTTATTTTGAAAAGACTTAAGACAAAAGAATAGCACAACAAATACCTATCTACCCATCACTTATATAAAACAATCACTAACATTTTGCCATATTTGCTTTTTTTTCTGTATGTGTATTTATTTGTAATCCTTTTCACTTTTGCTGAAGCACTGGAAAGTTAGACATCCTGATGCTCTGCCACTAAAGCTTTCGGCATGTATCTCCTAAGAACATGAGTATTCTTCTATAGCCACAATACTATATCATACCCAAGAAGTTTAACACCTACACAATTATGTGAACTATTATGTATCTATATTTCAATTTCCTGATTACCCAGCAGTTTCCTTTGTGATGTTTCTCCCCAGTTTAAGGTCCAATCAGGCACCACACACTGCATTTAATTGTGAAAGTGAGTGAAAGTGAAGTCACTCAGCCGTGTCCGACTCTTTGCGACCCCATGGACTGTAGCCTATCAGGCTCCTCCATCCATGGGATTTTCCAGGCAAGAGTGCTGGAGTGGATTGCCATTTCCTTCTCCACTTTAAAGTCTTCACTTTAATTGTGAAGTCTCCTCTAATTTAGAAAAAGCCCCTATAATTCCTTTTATTCCTTTCATGACACCTTTTAAGAATCCAGGGTGACAGGCCACAAGCTGGGTTTGTCTGGTTGTTTACTAGTGACTGGATTTACATTAACCGTTTCTGGCAAGAGTACCACACAGGTCATGTATACTTCCCACTGCATCACATCAGGAGGCTTGGGTCAGTTTTTAAGCACAGACTTTTATGGCATGGAATCAGTTTCCACATTAGATTTATGTTAGATAAATCTGGCAGCAGTGTCAACATCTACATTTTCTGACAAATATTTCCAGCAAACCAGACCCCCCTCCAAAAAAAAAATCTGTGGTCTCTCTCTCCTCAGATACTCTTGACATGATGTGCTTATTTTCCCAGTACGTTCAGAATAACCTAGTAATCACTTTTAGTTTATCGGTCACTATGTCAACTCATGATGGCATAAACATTACCTCATATAATTTGGTTGCAGCCATGAACTAACTAATTCATGATTCCATATAAAGAATTAAGAAAAACTCAAGAGCATCTTAAGTTATTAAATCACAAAGAAGGAGCAGTGGCTTTGCTATTGACAAAAATGTTAAGAGAGTTTGCTTTAAGTTAAAGCGACTGACCAGGCATTATTCTTATTCCAAATACTATCTTAGAATTCCTAGCTTCAAACAGCATTTAACATGTCTTATAAGGAGTATACAGTAAGGGAGAATCTACTTTTTCATAAAGGACCTCAAATCAGCTCAATGATGAATAAAGAGGACTATCTTCATTAAGAGTATTCACTAAAGCAAGGATCTCCCAAATTTGACTCTGTGATTGAAAAAATCTTTTATATGTACCTCACAGTGTAGAATATATATATATATATATATATATTTAATATGTTAAATAGTAAATATTTTTAAAACTAGTAGATACAATAAATTCTTAGACCCTTAAAAGAGGTTAGTAAAAATATCATACCTGAGTAAAAATGTTATGTGTTTGGCTTAAAATCCACCTGGCATCAGCATCAGGCGCTACTACTAATTTCAAGGTCCCAACATAAACATCAGAACATAAGGTCCAGAAATGCTGTTCTTGTAAACTGTAAACTCCTTGCAACTGCTGCACCTAAAATATGAAGAGCAGATATTAACATGAAATCAAATATAAGTGGATGCAACTTAAATCATTACACATCAGTAAACATGGATTCTACCCTCTAAAGAAAAACGTGGGCTGGTGGGGTGGGTTTGAACTGATTAACAAATACCTATTGAATACTTACTATGTGCTGGTACTATGACACATAGTAAGGAAATATAAATGAACACGTACCAAAATTTGTAGGGCATAGGTGAGAGAGTGCCTAGGGGAAATTTACATTTTCAAATACAGCTGACGGGAGAACAGTGCAGGGGAAGGGACACCAGCCTGCCTCTCAGTCAAAAATCTGAGGATGCAACCAACCATGGATCATGTAGTACTGTGGTATTTACTACTGAAAAAAAAGAAAAAAAATTTCATGTGTAAGTAGAACGTGCAGTTCAAACCGGTGTTGTTCAAGAGTCAACCATACATCAATCAGAGGATAAACATAATTACAAATGAGCTAAGAAATTAGGAAAAGAACAACAAAGTCAACTTAGGAAATAAAAAGGAAAGAAATAAAGGATGGGAAGCAGAAATGTGGAAATGATGGAATTCTCAATGTCAAAACACTACTTCTTTGAAAAAAATCAGTGAGCTAGAGAGTCAGTGTTTTATACACAGTGGGGACATATTTTAGACAGGATGAGTCTTCATTGTGTACAACTGTCAGAAACTACAGGATCTTTGCACTCCCAGGACCCAGGAAACTAAATGCCAACATATACCCTTCCCCAACTCATGTGACAACCAAAAACTGGAGGGATGGCTCTAAGTCTTTCCAATGGCTCCTTAAGTGTTCCTCGCCCTGAGGTTGAGAACCAGTGACAAGACAAACTCTGATGGAGTTAAAAAAATAAAAATAAATATGTAATTAAACAAAGTACAAAATGAAAAAGAAAACTACCAATAACTGATTTAAAAAACCATAAAAGGGAATACTATATGAATGTATCAACATACGTGTATACAATATATTACAACTGAGCAGAATCCTAATACTTCTCACCATCTCTAATGCTATCAGTCCAGTTAAAGCCACTCTAGTTTGATTAAGCGGTCTCCCTATTGCTAGCCTTGCATCTACCTCTTCATCTAGTCTCAAAGTAGGAGCCCAAGTGAGATTCTGTTGCTTTAAGTCAGATGCTTTCATTCTGCTCAAAATCCTCAGTAGAGTCCCATCTTACTCTGAACCAAAACCAATGCTTCCACAATAACTCACATGGACCCATGTGATGTGGCCGCTTGTTATTTACCACACTTACGTCATCTCCTCCTCCTCCTCCTCCCCTTGCTTCCTCTTCCCCTGCTATAGCAGCATTCTCACCACTCTTTGAAGAATCTGAAACACTCCTGTCTCGGGGTATTTGCTATTCCCTCTGCTTGGAGTGTCCTTCCTTCCACAATAATGACTGGTCTACTTTATGTGGGCCTTTACTCAAACGCCAAGGTCTCAGGAAGCCTTTCTACTGTTATCCTAGCTAAAACAACATTTTCATTTTTACATTTCTCTGTTTTGTTTTACTTTTCAGCAGCTAACGACACACGCCACATTACTCATGTTATTTATATTGTTTATTGCCTGTCTACTCTGACAGAACTCAAGCTCCATAAGAGCAGGGATTTATTTTTGAGTTTTATGTTTGTATCCTGAACACCTAAAACTATAAGCATCTAAGCTTGGCGTGCTCAGTAAACAGTATATGCATGTATATAAAATGAATAAACACTCAATTTTGGTGTTTGTTTTGGCAGCACATATACTAAAATTAGAATGACACAGAGAAGATGAACTTGGCCCTCGTCCAAGAATGACATGCAATTTGTGAAGTGTTCCCTATTTTTGTGGTGGTCATTTCACAATGTACATGTATATCAAAACATCAAATTGTACACTTTAAATATATATAATTTTAATTCATCAATTTTACCTCACTAAACCTGGAAAAAAAAATAAATAATAAAACCAGAAAAACAACAAAAAACACAATTTTAAGAAACTAGACAAAAATGAATAAATTTTGGGAAATCATTTCAGAAAATACAGAAAATCCCGTAATATAAGAAAAAAACCCCAGAAAATATGAATGGACCATTAAAAACTGAACAGGTAATAAAAGTTCTCTTTCATAAAGCCCCCTCAGCCCTGCCAAGTCCCAGAGGAAAAACTTTTAAGTAACCACTTAGTTTTGCCAGAAAATAAAAAAGAGGCACTACCTCATATAAGTAAAAATAATCTTGATCCCCAACCAGATAAAGACAGTAACATATAAGCTGAATTCTCTTATGAATTAAGTAAGCTAAATCCAACAGTATATTAAAAAAATAATGTATCATGACTAAGTTAGGTTTATCCCAAGAGGGAAACAATAAACATCAGAAATTCTATTACTGTTATTCTTCAATTAATGAAGCAAAGGAGAAAAACCACACAATCATTTTAATAAAAGAATTGCAATTACTTAATAAAATTCAACCCCTATTTATGCTTAGAAGGACACTTCCTTAACTTACTAAAAGCTATCTACCAAAAATGCATAGAAAACACTTAAGGAAAAAAACATTAGATATATTCCACTGAAGATCAGGAAAATCCTTACAAAGATGCCCAAACTACTGCTATTGTTCAATATCTCTGTAAATAATAGATCTGGAAGAGATGAACTAAGATCAGAACTCAGAAGTTAAAAGAGGCTCAATGTAAAAAGATCTTTATAACAATTAGATCAACTTAAAAGAGAAAGAGGTTACTCTGTGAAGAGATTAACCACTGGTTCCTGGAAATGGTCAAGAAGCTGGATGACCAACTAAATGTTGCAGAGGAGATCAAGTGAATAATAAGATCTTTTCAAATTCTAAGATTCTCTGATTCTTAAGTAATCTATTTGGGATGTTAACTAAGAAAAGGTTGAACTTTTTATCAAAATATTTATTTTTATCAGAATCTGATGCATATAGGATTACCTTCTATGAGCTCCAAGACTCCCGGTGGGAAACTGAGACAATACCCACTGTGCCCGTTAAAAAAAAACAAAACTGCTTTTACTGGTGGACTTTCTCTTCCTCTTTCAGGACTCCAATGACAGAGCAGTGTGAAGTTGATATCCTCTACATTTTTCTAAAGAGCATCCTCACAAATGGTGTGCTGCTGCTGCTGCTGCTAAGTCGCTTCAGTCGTGTCTGACTCTGTGTGACCCCATAGACAGCAGCCCACCAGGCTCCCCCGTCCCTGGGATTCTCCAGGCAAGAACACTGGAGTGGGTTGCCATTTCCTTCTCCAATGCATGAAGGTGAAAGTGAAGTCGCTCAGTCGTGTCCGACTCTTCGCGACCCCATGGACTGCAGCCTACCAGGCTCTCCTCTGTCCATGGGATTTTCTAGGCAAGAGGACTGGAGTGGGGTGCCATTGCCTTCTCCCACAAATGGTGTAGTAAAACACCAATGCTAGTGAAACAACACGTTGACTGAAGAGATTTCTTCTACCTCCATAGAAATTGCAGCACAAGTACATTCTTGCAAGTTATTCTAAAGCATAAGTTAAGAAATGACTCTTATAGAAATTGGCATTAACTTTCCTCAAATTAAAAATGTGCAAAAGTGTAGTTACAGATGAAAGTCTATGTTGCTCTTCTTCTTCTGACAGTGTGGTGTAACAAAAAGAGCAGGAGCTTCTAAAGCCAGAATTACATGGATTAGAATCCTGATTCAGCCGCTACCATCTGTGACCTTTGAGTTATTTAAATCTTCTGAGCCTCAATTTTACTCAATTTTCCTAGGGAAAGGAATAGGAAACTTAGCCTTCATGGTTAATTTGAAGAACAGAAACAATATATGTACATCCCTTAGTATAGGGGCCAGCTTAGAGTAGGCATTCACTAAATTGCCCCTTTCTCTTCCACAATTATGCTGACTGGTCCTCCCTTAAAATCATAAAACCACAAAAGTCAAATGGGCAGCATTTCACTTTCCCTATTTCAAAAAGAACTATTCTACACCTTCTCTTTTTGCCTCTGGTCTTCTCATTTCTCTGTATGATTACACTGCCCTGTAAGTCAGAGAAAAAATAGAGGCATACAGAAAAGCTCTTCTGACCCTCCAAATCTACCAGTCAACCCTCATCTATTTCAGCATTCTCTGCCTTGCCTTGTGGGATACAGTACCCCTGGCTCCTAGCTACAATTAATTCCTCCCTAATGCTTTGGATCCTATCCCTTCTCATCTTCTCAAGAACTTGATTCCTTCATTAAATTAATTTGCTTCACTACCATATCATCAATTTCTTCCTCTCAGTTGGCATGTTCCCATTAGCAACACACATGCTCCCAAACTGAACTGTGCAATACAGAAGTCACTCGACACATGTGACTAAATACATGAAAATGTAATGAAATCTAAAAACTAGTTGCACTAGCTCAAAATTATTAAGTTTCAAATGCTCAACAGCCACAGATTCCTTGTGACTTCCATACTGGACAAGGTAATTATTGAACATCTCCATTACTGGGTAATGTTCTATGGGATGCTGTTTTAACTAATTCTCTTCCCCTTCTTACTATATCCATAGCCAAGCTTTCAGCTCATTTTTCTACTCCCTTTAACAACACTTCTTAAAAGAAATGACTGTAACCACTATCTCTACTTCCCCCATTCATTTCCACCCTAATCTACTATATCAAGCTTTCACCAAATCTACTGAAAATGTTTTTATCAAAGCCATTAATGCTGTTCATGATGCCAATCAATGGTCACTTCTTTGTTTCTATTAGAACTGCCTCACAGAAACATTTGGCACAGTTGATTACTTCCTCCTTCTTCAACTTCTGGGTTTTCCAGCTTCCTTTCTATCTATGCTCTAAATCTGGAGTTGAAACTTTAGCTAAAGAATAGAGCTGAACCCTTCCATGGTAATCTCATACAATCCTAATGTTTTAAAGGCTATTTATATGTTGATGAATCAAAACTCCTAGTTCTAATCAGTCCCTAAAATTCCAGATTTGCACATCCAAGCACTTCAGTGACATTTCACTTAGAAGTATAGTAGGCATTTCAGTCTTAACATATCCAGAATAGAACTCTTGATATGGGAGGATTTTCCACCCTCACACCTGTATCAACCTCAACAAATAGTATTAGGATCCAGGCTAGTTGCAATTCAACACTTTTTCTCCCCACTGCTAATATAATCTATCTCTAAAAACTTATCCAAAATATCTACTTAGCTCCACTGTCATTGCTACCACTGTAGTCCAAGCCATAACTTTTCAAGTTAAATGATAATAGCTTCTTAATTGGTTTTCTTTGATTTCATTCTTCCTAGCATTTATTCTCTAATACCAAGCAGAATGAGCTTTTAAAATTTAAGTTCTGTGACACTCTCCCTGCATAAAAGCTTTCTAATGCTTCCCACAAAATCAGAATTAAATCTAAACCTCTTAGTAGACCAACACTTCTGTATCATCTGTCCCCTGTCATTCTCTCCAGCCTTTCCAGCCACTCTTCCCTCTATCCATTATGCTTCAGCCACAGTGGCTTTTCCTCACTGTTTTTCAAATACACTAAATTAGTTCCAGCCATAGAACTTTTTGCATTAGCATTTTCCTTTGCTTGAAACACTCTTCTCCAAGATTTTCATATGTCTGGCTCCTTCTAATCAACAAGATTTCAGCTTCCTTGAATATGACATTCTCAATAAATTTGATGTCGCCATCCATGTCTACCACCTCACTTTGTTTCATTTCTATTATAGTAATCATCACTGATATTTCCTTATTTATTTCTTGTTTAGTGCCTGTGTTTCCCTGCCAGACCATAAATACTTGGATAGACCCTGTCTATCTTGTTTACCATTACACCCCTAGGACCTTAGAAGAATACATGGCATAAAAGATGGGGGGTTCACAAAATACATGTTGAAGAAATGCTTATACCATCTGCTATTCATATTTATATTTTAAAAGAGCTGCTGGATTTCTAGACTAGATGAGGACAATTTCTACCACATTTCTTTAGTGAAGCTCAATATTTTCCAATGATTTTATTCTGGTTTAAGTGGCATTCATGGTCAGCTTTTAATCTTGGAAGAAATATAAAATTATACACACATGCTACCCATATTTATAAAAGTTGAAACCCCCAACAATTTGGAAACAATTAAAACCCAATGGTTTGGAAGCACTGAAACTTACCCTCTGATAGCACTGAGGTAAAGTATTTTCCAAAAGCGGAGGAGTTCTTTGCATTAATATTCCAACAGACTCTCTTAAGAGAGGAATAACACTGTAGAAAAGGAAGACAACAAACTTATTAGAGCCACATTCTGACCATCCTATCCTGCAAGAAAGTAATAATATACCTCCTGACAGTAGAATATAACAAAGATTTATCAGAATAATATGAGGAAAAAAAATCCAGTCACTGTTCCAAATTTTTCATGGGACAAAAAAGTTATTATTTAAGGTAAAAGTAGAAGAGTTAAATGAAATATATCAGTGTATGAAAAAAGAGTTAAATGAAATACTTCAGTGTATGAAATATTAGTATAATACTAATATTATACTACTGAATAGTACTAGAGCATCTAAAAATCTAAACACAAGCAGTCATTCAACTGCCATTTAAAATATGACTTCAAAGGGCTAGACTCTTCCAAGATAATCTATAAAGCATATCATGGCTGACTGGTCCTTAACATTTATCAAACATCTACATGCATTTATCTGAACAGTTCTGTTAAGGAAAATACAAAAACAAAATTAACACAGTATATTAGGTTCAATCATCCAATGGTTTCCCAATCTGATTATGTATCAATCTTCTTTGATTATTAAAAAAAATAGAAGCCTGGATATCACCACAGATTAGTGAAGAATCAGCACCTCTAGTGATAGGGCCCAAAAGACCGTATGAATTGATGTAATTAGTCTGTAACTGGTATTTGGAAATTAAAGCTTTAGGCTATTTAGATGATTGAAAGTGAAAGTGAAGTCGCTCAGTCGTGTCTGACTCTTTGCAACCCCAAGGACTGTAGCCCACCAGGCTCCTCTGTCCATGGGATTCTCTAGGCAAGAATACTGGAGTGGGTTGCCATTTCCTTCTCCAAGGGATCTTCCCAACCCAGGGATCGAACCCAGGTCTCCCACATTGTAGGTAGACGCTTTAACCTCTGAGCCACCAGGGAAGCTCTATTTAGATGGTTAAATGCACACAAAACAGTTAATGGTGAGGGTGACTCTACTGCAACAGTTTTCTAAACTAGCAACACATCAAATTTACCTTAAGAGTGTGGCTTCTTTTCATTCCTAACATACTGAATGAGAATTTCTGAGGAAAAGGTGAAGTATAAATATTTTTAGAAAGCCCTCCAGGGGGAGTCCAGTAAGTTACTGGAGTGAGCAGACAGTCACTACTCTAATGCTTGATGCTGATTGAAAGGCAAGGTCAGGAATAGCTTCATTACATTTAATAGCTGAAGCCAGTGCTTTGTTTTAAACTTATAGAATCTCAATGTTTCTAGAGTAAAACCCCTCCTGATTATAGCTAAAGGTTGTGTGCATGCTCAATGTTGCCCAACTCTTTGCAACTCCATGGACTGTGGCCCGCCAGGCTCCTCTGTCCATGGAATTCTTTAGGCAAGAATACTGGAGTGAGTAGCCATTTCCTACTCCAGGGGATCTTCCCGACCCAGGGATCAAACTCGTGTCTCCTGCATTGGCAGGTGGACTCTTTACAACTGAACCACTTGGGAAACCCCAGAAACCGCATAGCTATAGGAGATAAAGAGAAAACAAAACAAAACACACACCTTTTAAGGAAGGTAGAAGGTGAAGTGGATAACTTAAAAGATTAGTGTTATTTTTGACAGACAGAAAAGAAAGAGAGGATATTAATGATCAGAGGAATAGGGACACTGCTTGTCTTGCTGTTATATTCCCAAGGAGGCCCAGTAAAGTGCTGGTCACAAAGTGGGCCCACAATACTTGTTGGTTAAATGAAAGATAAATGTATGTAGCAATTAGATGTTTTAGAATCTAGATTAAAGAAAGGAAAGGCCTCAGAGAAGAAATTAAGAAATTGTTTCCACACTTTGTGTACAGAGATAAGTAGCTGGGTTAGGAGGGTAAAAGTAGGAACAGAGACAAATAGGAAA
The DNA here is from genome assembly GCF_032452875.1 of Bos javanicus. Lineage (NCBI taxonomy): Eukaryota > Metazoa > Chordata > Mammalia > Artiodactyla > Bovidae > Bos > Bos javanicus. Next base: position 42,684,975 of record NC_083870.1, read on the forward strand.
ATTAAACAGACACTGAGAGATATTGAGATATTGAGAAACTGGAGTCCAGGGAAGCAACACCAAGGGCAAGTTTAAAAATCTAAAAAGTTTGGAGAGAATAGCAGTAATGCATATAAAAGCACAACATGGACAGGAGTTGAAGACACATTCAAGTGAAAATATTCTTCAGTCAGATAGTGATTTGCTAGCCAAGAACAATTAGATGCCACCTTTAATTGCTTCTTTTCCCTTAAAACCTTCATGCTCTAAATCACCAAGTTCTCACGACTTAACCTGCTAAGCATTTCTTGCCTCCATCCCCCTCCTTCATTCTATTACATACGTCTGCAATAATCTCCGTATCATTTCACTTGGATTATCAAATAGCCTCTTAAGTGGTCCCTTTGCCTCTAGTCTTATTTTCTTAAGTCCACTGTGACAGGCGGCTTCAAAGATGGATCCCAGAGACCCCTGCCTCCCTAGTGTGTGTGCTCTTGTGTCATTCCCTCCCCTTGATCCAGTGACTTGCTCCTAATGCATCAAGTATGGCAAAAGTGATGCTTCTAAGGTAAAAGACTCTGGCTTCTATCTTTTCCACCCTCCTCTCTTGCTCTCTTGCTTGTTCAAAGCTGCCACACTGTGAGCTGCCCTAGGCAGAGGCCCAAGGCAACGGGAACTAAGAGATGCTTCTGGAGAGGAAATGAGACCCTCAGTCCAAGAGCCCCAAAGAAACTCAATACTCAGTGAGACTGGAAGTAGATTCTCCCCGAGACGAGCATTAGAATGACTACAGCCCTGGCTGACACCTTGACTTCACCGTGTGAGGGAGCCTGAGCCAGGGAGCCCAGTTAGCCATGCTCAAGTTCCTGAACCAAGGCAAAGATAATAATGTGTGTCATTTTAGCTATGCTCTTTTTGTGTAAGTTGTTATCTTACCATCGACAACTAATAGAACCATTCTGTATAAAGCTATTAGACTAATCTAACTAAAATCAGAATCTGACTCTATATTTCCCTCAAAAAAAAAAAAAAAAAGGAAAATCCATTAGCAGCTCCCTACTGACTGGTGTGTTGCAGTCCTTGGGGTCGCAAAGAGTCGGACACGACTGAGCGACTGAACTGAACTGAACTGCCTGGGGAATTAGATGTAAACTCTAGCTTCACTTCCTATCATTCTTGCTTCACATTTTACGCTCTCTAAAACATAAACACACTGTACTTCACTTTCTGCTGTTTCTTCCTTTCACGCTTTGTCTCATGCTGTAACCTCTCTAAACGTCCCTAAACTGTCCTTTAATCTGGCTTCTAGTCCTTCTTTAAAATCTCAGTGTCACCCCTTGCAGGGGATATTCCCTGATCCCAAACTGTCCTCCAAATTCTATGAAGTTCTTCTCTGTGCTCTTACAAAAAATTTGTGATATCTATAGTAAGGCTGGAGGTTAAATGGGTGGATAACAACTAGAATTGGGGTTAAGGATCTTGACAGTGAAAGAACAGTGGTTATCCTTTCATTCAACCTGAACAGTAATGTCTGTTTCTATTCACTGTGCTGTTATTAAAAAGGTGAAGGTTCCCTGGATATACCAAAAAGGCAAAAAAAACCCATCATAGTAGAATAACAAGGCATAATTCAATTATGACATTCTTCTTTCCTCTCTCCATCCTCATTTCTCAGGAAAAAGAAAGGATCCATAACTAAATGCTTTTATATATCTAACTTAAACAATTTTTGTTTTCCTACTTTCCTTATTGTACTTCTCAGGAGATGAGGTACAAAAGTAGTTCCCCCAGAATAACTGTTTGAGAATAAGAAAAAAGTATTTTTTTCACATGCCCACTAACTTTAGCTATTTTGATAACTTCTTCTTCAATCTTTATCTCAAGAAACTGCTAATAATGCCTGGAGATACCTGATGTGGAAAAAATCACTCAAGTGTAAATCATACAACCTAGGTTCTAACTCTGCCATTAAACAGGTTTAGACAAGTAGTATAACCTTCCAAAACATCAGTTTTCTCATCTATAAAATAAAGGAATAGATTAAATTTCTTGGTAATTTCTTCCATCTTTATTTTCATTCAGTAAGAAAAAAAATGGTCAAAGTACAAGGAATACTAGAGAGAGAATATATTTGGAAATGAAATATAAGTTGCCTTTGTATACTAAAAAGCAACAACATGCCAGTATCATCAACTGAGGTATACTTTGCAAACCAATCTCATCCATTACTAATTAGGTAAGTCTGCAAATAGATTTTATTATGCAATCAATACAAATGAACAGTAAGTACTACATGCTTTGCTTGGCATCAGATCTTCTAGAATCAGATGGAATCTTACTCTAGAGTTGTGGAAATGGAGACCTAGTGTACCAAAGTAACTTGTTTAAGGTTAAAGCTAGTGAATGGGACAGCTAGAATAATAACAGGTCTTCTGACTACAAAATCAATTTTGAACAGTTCAAGTCTACAAACATTTACTGCTTCTTTACCATGTGCCAGGCATGTGCTAGGCACAAGAAATAAAAAGATAAATAATTCACAATGCCTTACTTCAAAGGAACTCAACAGTATTGAAAAAGCCTGTAGATCAATGGAAACTACAAAACAAACATTTGTTGGATTGACTCACCATTTGGAAAAAGACACACATGAATAAAAAACAACTGTAGATTAAAAGCCTGTATCCGTTTTCACTTCCCAGGAACTTCTGGCAAATGGTTTTTTAATTAGTATGTTGATAACTTACTCTTAAACATACCTTTAAAAATAAAAACTACATCTTTCCGACTTTCCTCGTGGTGCAGTGGATAAGGATCTGCCTGCCAATGCAGGGAATAAGGGTTTGACCCCTGATCCAGGCAGATTCCACATGCTTCAGAGCAACTAAGCCCATGCGCCACAACGACTGAGCCCGTGTGCCACAACTACTGAAGCCCACACACCTCGAGCCTGTGCTCCACAGCGAGAGAAGCCACAATAATGAAAGCCTGCCACAACTAGAGAGAGCCTGCAAAAAGGCAACAGAGACCAGGTGCAGCCAAAAATTAATTAAAAAACTATACCCTTTATAACAATGTGAGGAAAAAAGGAAGAGAAGAGAACATGGATTTTACTGTAATAAAAGGCATGCAATATGAGCAGTGATATTACTTAAGCAATAGTTATAAAATATAATCTTGCAAAAAACTTTTAAAATCTTTGTCTTAGTATACCTAAGGCTAGTTTAAGACTTTCCCCCAAAAGAGCTAAAGCACAATTAATACAAGAGAGTTAAGTCCAATCTAGATTAATCCTTAAGGAAATCAGTTTTAAAACAGCAAAGACATTTCTTTAATACAGTCTCCTAATAAGTCACCAAATACATGAAACAGTGACAGACTTGATTTTCTGGGGCTCCAAAATCACTGCAGATGGTGACTGCAGCCATGAAATTAAAAGACACTTACTCCTTGGAAGGAAAGTTATGACTAACCTAGATAGCATATTCAAAAGCAGAGACATTACGTTACCAACAAAGGTCCGTCTAGTCAAGGCTATGGTTTTTCCAGTGGTCATGTATGGATGTGAGAGTTGAAGAATTGAAGAAAGCTGAGCACCGAAGAATTGATGCTTTTGAACTGTGGTGTTGGAGAAGACTCTTGAGAGTCCCTTGGACTGCAAGGAGATCCAACCAGTCCATCCTAAAGGAGATCAGTCCTGGGTGTTCTTTGGAAGGACTGATGCTAAAGCTGAAACTCCAATACTTTGGCCACCTCATGCGAAGAGCTGACTCACTGGAAAAGCCTCTGATGCTGGGAGGGATTGGGGGCAGGAGGAGAAGGGGATGACAGAGGATGAGATGGCTGGATGGCATCACCGACTCAATGGACATGAGTTTGGGTGAACTCTGGGAGTTGGTGATGGACAGGGAGGCCTGGTGTGCTGCGATTCATGGGGTCGGAAAGAGTCAGACACAACTGAGTGACTGAACTGAACTGAACTGTTGGAGAAGACTCTTGAGAGTCCCTTGGACTGCAAGGAGATCCAACCAGTCCATCCTAAAAGAGATCAGTCCTGAGTATTTAATGGAAGGACTGATGTTGAAGCTGAAACTCCAATACTTTAGCTACCTGATGTGAAGAACTGACTCGTTGGAAAAGACCCTGATGCTGGGAAAGATTGAAGGCAGGAGAAGAAGGGGACGACAGAGGATGAGATGTTTGGATGGCATCACCAGCTCAATGGACATGAGTTTGAGTAAACTCTGGGAGTTGGTGATGGACAGGGAGGCCTGGCGTGCTGCAGTCCACAGGGTCGCAAAGAGTTGGACATGACTGAGTGACTGAACTGAACTGAATAAGTCACCAAGAACAACCATCTACAAATTTATCCAAATCTTTGTTCAAATGTTTATGTGTATAATCCATGGTGTTGCCTCTCAAAGTCTGCTACTCTCTCTGTAAAAACAACAACAGTGAACAACAACTAGTACTTCTCTTTTTCTCCTAAAATTTACTTTCACATGTGGCCCTTAGTTTGAGGATTCTAGAACCGGTGAAGATCCATGATCACAGATAACACAGTATTAGAATTAACAGAATTTAGAGGTCCCCCATTTTAACACAATTCAAAAACCATAATGCAGACAAACACTTTAATAAAATTAATATTAGAAGCCAGCATCTATTTTAAAATAATTAAATGAAAGCTATAACTGATATAAGATAATAATATATAGAGAGTGTACCAATGAGGTTTTTACTGACTTTGCTACACTATAAAATTTCAAATGGTGGTCTACTTAGGTAGAATTTTAATAAAATGTTTACATTCAAGAGCAGCAAGCATTTCACCAAAGCACATGGAAACATCAGGCTAATTTTCTCCAATAATAATATTAAAATATTGTTAAGAATTTCAGCTGTAGGAGCTATAACTAGGTCATGAAACTGAGGTGGGGAGAAAAAAGTACTTGCTAAATCAAGTGTGGTGATAAGCAATTTAAAATCAAAGTCAATTTCTATAATAATCTCAAAGGTTATAAAAATGTAAAAGAAACCTGCAGAAACTCTATTTTTGTTTTTTAAAATTGTGTTTAGCTCAGGAGTTTGTGCCCATATTTTTCTGATTAACTACTGTAATAGGGAATCATAAAACAGATTTTAGCATGGATCTATCTAGCCATAATGAAAGGATATGGGGAAAAAGACAAACTTAGCAAATTCCTGACTGAGCTAAGACTTAGAGCTGCATCCAAACCCAAAAAGTAAGCATTTGGAAACAATTAGAGGTTCACTTCTGGTTGACTAACTCAATTCCAGCTTTAACAATGAAATACCATTTTCCTAGCATATATAAAAAGAATGACTCATTAGGTACATGAGTTTACCAGTAAAACATGCTAATATTTTTATTCCTCAAAAGCTAAGTCAAATTTACAGTCATATAATCAGAAATTTACAATTAATATGAAAGTTTACATGAGAGCAGATTAAATAAGCAACAGTTAGCTATTACTCTTTATTGCCAGTAATTCTGCAAATGAAAATTTTACTTCAAAAGCATTTAGTGAAAGTCTCACCATTTCAACAGTAAATAAAACTGTCTAGCAATAATTATAAATAAATCAAAGAAAAGGATATACATTATGAAAACTTGAAGAACAATCAGACTAGCAATAATCATAATCCTTAACAATAAAGAATTCTAGCGAGTTGAAACCATCACTTAAATCTGAGAACAAATACCTATTAATAATAATTAAAACATAATTACTGATTCAACTTTTTTGAACTGGCTAATGGACTAAGTCTTCCTGCATATTATCAGTGGTTTTTATAACCCACAAACATAAACATATAGGCTCCTTTATAAAAGAGCCTATAAATTTGAAGTATTTTCTAGCATATGTCATATACTCAAAAATGTTTAGTGGACAAAAGAAGCCAAAGAAAACTGACCCTGAAAAGCAATGTATTCTACATTTAGGCATGGTGATCTTGTTGATAAGCTATAAATATACAGTCATATTTGCACAAACACAATTATTCCACTGTAAAAAACAATTATCTATAAACCCAGAATTTCATAAGCCTAATACAGAACAGAAAACCTAAAACCACAGGCATTGTGATTTACCTTATAATTATACTGAGCTTCTGAAATCTATTGTTTAAATCAGTGCATATTTACAGAGTACCTATTTTACTCAATAAGAGAGACAGTATGATATCCTAAAATACCCCTAGAACTTGGAGCCAACATCATGAAAAAGTTACTCTTTTCTCTAAAGTTCTTGAACTTAGTTATAACACTTAATGCATCTATCTGGTCTCTGGACCAAAAGCATTTATAAATAATGTCAAATTAGCAGATAATAATGTCTTTGTTTAAACAAAACTTAATAGTTTCTTTAAGTACTATTAATAAAGTACTTTAAGTACTTTAATAAATTTTTTTCCAATTTGATCCTCACAATTTAAGTAGCTTTAAGAAAATGAATTTGTTTCCAATTGGATCCTCATAACAATTTAAGTAACGTTAAGAAAATGTTGGAATAAGAGATACACACAAGATCATAAGAGCTTATTTAGACCAAGTCCTTCATTTTATAGAAGAAAAAACCATCTCAGAGAGATTAAGACAACTCGCTCTTTGCTACATATTGGTAAGCAGCAGAACTGGAGGTAATAACTCCAACACTAAAGCTTTCTTCTCGACACTGCAGTGTCTCATGAAGACTGAGTCCTCTGGGGTCAGAGACCAGGTTGTGTTCTTTTTATTCCCAGTGCCACGCACAGTGCATGGAACATAGTAAGTGCTGGACACATGTCTGCTGAATGTACAGTCTATTGTAAAATTTCAAACACTAGTGGAAGATTATTAAAATGTCAAACAGCCCTTGTTTGATATGACTTTCAACACTTCACAATAACAGCTAAATAACAAAGCAGTAAAAAGGCCCTTAAAAGAATCATCCCCCCAAAAGAATCTCTAATAAATAGAAGCAGAAGTATCTTATCCTCTAACAAGTATAGGTGACAAAGAATTAATTATACTTAGGCAGGAGCAATCCGCATTCCCAACTCTTAACATCCAACTTGTTATCTTAATAAAGGCTTTTCATTCTCTTGAAAAGAATATTCTCACGAATAAAAAACTAAAATCACACCAACAATATAAATAGAAAATAAAAGTGATAACATATGTATCCATGAAGCACAAAGGTGCAAATAAATATGAAAAATGAATGAGAACTCATGCTAATATCCTCTCAAGAGGGTGGGAAATGGGGAGAGACAATGGAATAGAAGTAAGAGGGCAAAGAACACCACAAGATACAGTTTTGAGAGAAGACTGGAATAAATCTTATTATTCATATTAAATATGGTAACATTTGCATCTAAAAGCTAAGGAGAACTGGAGGCACCTCTCCCTCTGTGACCCACTGAAAGCGGTGACTACGCTAACATGGACAAAGGCAGGAGATGAAGCTCTTTAAGGAAATCTGCCATTTAAAAAATGGTGAAGAGACAGGACTTTATTTCAAAAACCAGATGAGACGGCAAGAAATATTTATATATTAATACTATCAAAACCGACTTATTATTAAATGGCTTCAGCAATTGCAAGTTTTAACTCAAAACAAAAAGGCCTTAAGATCAGTGAGAAAAATCTTAAAAGGAATGGGACCAGGGTGCTGATCAATACCTAGGTTCAATAAGGCTATTAGTAATCTGAGCTAAACTGTGTCTAGCTACTTCCAGGTTAAGCAGTTAACACTTACACAATGCCTGCCAAGTGGCAGGGCTGGTCTAGACCTAATGTATCTTAACTTAGTCCACATATAACAAGTTATGAGGTAAACGTTAACTGTCATTTCCACTTTCAAGATTAAAAACTGAGGTTAAGTGACTTGCCCAAGGTCACACAGACAAAAGGTCGAAACAGGATTTGAACCCAGGCAGCTATGCTCAGAAGTAAACACTCTCAACTGCTCGGTAAGACTTCTAATTAAGTCATCAAGGTGGCTCTGTTAGTGCTCCCAAGGCACCTCTACCTAAAGGAGAGTTCTGACTTTTGGAGAAGCTGGCCTTCAAAGTGTATTGAAGGCCTGGATCATAAAAAGAAATTTAAGCTCAGGAAAAGATGAATGGTAATAAAAATATGAAAGTCTTCTGCCATCTGAGAGGTGACTGGTACAGTCAAAAGCTGAACAGAAGCAAACCCTGACACCTACTTTCTGTTCTGTGCCCATACTCAATGATAACTTTCAAAGTCAGACGTCTGTGGGAAGCAAATCTAACATAGGAAATGAAAAGCAAAGGAAAAAGTACCTTTATTTGCTTATCCAAATTAAACCTAAAATATCACCGTGGGAGTATATTAAATATCTCAAAGTAGATTTCTAATTGCTACACTGCTACACTGGAGGCTGACTACTTTAAAATATTTAGCTGCTGAGGTAGGAGTAGAAATCATGTTTTCAAAGGATAAATTAAGCAAGAGAACAGAGCAACTTAAGTGCAGGCCATACCTAGTGGTGGAGAATTTCAAAGTAATTACACGTAAATTAACAATGAACATTGAAAATGTATAATCAAAAGGGAGTAATATTTTTTCTTTTGGTAGGTATAAATTAAGAGTTAAAAAAACTCAACGTACTTTCAACCTTTTAAAATTTACTTTTTTAAAGGCTAAAAATGTCTATGATTCCAAAGTCAAAAGTATATTAAACATATAAGCCTCATTTCTAATCCCTTCCTCAGTCTAGAGGTAACTATATTTCTTATATTCGTTTTCAATTTGTTCTGTGAACATGCAGATTATATATGCATCTTTCCTTATGGAAAAGATAAAGTGCTACATTTAACCTGTCTTATGCTGTACTCTTATATATCAGGTGCTACATATCAAATGCTATTTTGTTTTCTTAACAGTATAGCTTGAAAACAATGCCTCATTACCAAAGCTAGTGGTGGTGATGGAATTCCTGTTGATCTATTTGAAATCCTAAAAGATGATGCTATGAAAGTGCTGCACTCAATATGCCAGCACATTTGGAAAACTCAGCAGTGGTCACAGGACTGGAAAAGGTCAGTTTTCATTCCAATCCCAAAGAAAGGCAATGCCAAAGAATGCTCAAACTACCGCAAACTGCACTCATCTCACAGGCTACCAACGTAATGCTCAAAATTCTCCAAGCCAGACTTCAACAATATGTGAACTGTGAACTTCCAGATGTTCAAGCTGGATTTAGAAAAGGCAGAGGAACCAGAGATCAAATTGCCAACATTCACTGGATCATTGAAAAAGCAAAAGAGTTCCAGAAAAACAACTACTTCTATTTTATTGACTACGCCAAAGCCTTTGACTGTGTGGATCACAACAAACTGTGGAAAATTCTTAAAGAAATGGGAATACCAGACCATCTGATCTGCCTCCTGAGAAATCTGTATGCAGGTCAAGAAGCAACAGTTAAAACTGGACATGGAACAACAGACTGGTTCCAAATAGGAAAGGAGTATGTCAAGGCTGTATATTGTCACCCTGATTATTTAACTTATATGCAGAGTACATCATGCAAAATGCCAGGCTGGATGAAACACAAGCTGGAATCAAGATTATCGGGAGAAATATCAATAACCTCAGATACGCAGATGACATGACCCTTATGGCAGAAAGCAAAGAAGAACTAAAGAGCCTCTTGATTGAAAGTGAAAGAGGAGACTGAAAAAGTTGCCTTAAAACTCAGCATTCAGAAAACTAAGATCATGACTTTCAGTCCAATCACTTCATGGCAAATAGATGGGGAAACTATGGGGGAAACAGTGAGAGACTTTATATCTTTGGGTTCTAAAATCACTGCAGATTGTGACTGCAGCCATGATATTAAAAGACGCTTGCTCCTTGGAAGGAAAGCTAAGACAAACCTAGACAGCATATTAAAAAGCAGACATTACTTTACCAACAAAGGTTCATCTAGTCAAAGCTATGGTTTTTCCAGTAGTCATGTATGGATGTGAGAATTGGACTATAAAGAAAGATGAGCACTGAAGAATTGATGCTTTTGAACTGTGGTATTGGAGAAGACTCGAGAGTCTCCTGGACTGCAAGGAGATCAAACCAATCCATCCTAAAGGAAATCAGCCATGAATATTTACTGGAAGGATTGATGTTGAAGCTGAAACTCTAATACTTTAGCCATCTGATGCAAAGAACTGTCTCATTGGAAAAGACCTTGATGCTGGGAAAGATTGAAGGCGGGAGGAGAAGGGTACAGCAGAAGATGAGACGGTTGGATGGTATCATCTACTTGATGAACATGAGTTTGAGCAAGCTCCAGGAGTTGGAGATGGACAGGGAAGCCTGGTGTGCTGCAGTCCATGGGGTCACAAAGAGTTGGACACAACTGAGAGACTGAACTGAACTGAATCATATAGAGATCTTCCTTATTCTTTTTTGTTATAGTGTCAAGTAACACTGTTGTACAAAAGATCTCTAGAACTTTTTTCATGTTGCAACACTAAAACTCTTTACCCATTAAACACTATATTTCCCATCCCTCCTGCTCCCAACCCTTGGCAACATCCTTCTACTCTGTTTCCATATTTCTGACTACTTTATATATGTCAATATAATTCGACTCATACAATATTTGCTCTTTGTGACTGGCTTATTTAGTTTAATGTCCTGAAGTTTCATGATGAAGTGTATGACAGAATCTCCTTCTTTTTAAAGGCTGTTTAATATTATACTATATGTATATACCACATTTTCTTTATACATTCATCTGTTGATGGAGATGTGGGTTACTTCTACCTCTTATCTATTGTGAATAATGCTGCAATGAACACGGGCATGAGTATCTCTTTGCAATCCTCCTCTGAGTTCTTTTGGACATGTACCCAGAAATGGAATTGCTAGGTTATATGATAACTCTACTTTCAACTTTCTGAAGAACATGGATACTAATTTCTACAATGGCTGCACCATTTTACATTCCTTCCAAAAGTAAACAAAGGCTCCAAATTCTCCACATCCTTCCCTACAGGTATTATTTATTCTTTTGATAGGGGACAACCTGATGGGTGGGCTTCCATGGTAGCTCAACTGGTAAAGAATCCACCTGTAATGCAGGATTCCCCAGTTTGATTCCTGGGTCAGGAAAATCCCCTGGACAAGGGATAGGCTACCCACTCCAGTATTCATGGGTTTCCCTGGTGGCTCAGAAGGTAGAGAATCCACCTGCATTGTGGGAGACTTGGGTTGAATCCCTGGGTTGGGAAGATCCTCTAGAGGAGGGCATGGCAACTCACTCTAGTATTCTTGCTTGGAGAATCCCCATGGACTGTAGCCCAGCAGGGTCCTCTGTCCATGGGGTCACAAAGAGTCGGACAGGACTGAGCAACTAAGCACAGCATGGCATCCTGATGGGTGTAAGGTGATGTCTTGTCATTTGGATTTGCATTTCCCTATTTATTAGCAATATTGAGCATCTTTTCACGGGCTTATTGGCAGGTATAAATCTTTAGAGAAATGTCTATTAAAATCCTTTGCTTCTTTTTAAATTGGTTTACTTTGTTGTTCAGTTGTAGACCTTCTTATATAGTCTGAATATTAACATCTTACAAGATATATGATTTGCAATTGTTTGCTTCAATTCCATAAACTGACTTTTTTTGACAGTTCCAAAAATTACTCTGCCAACTGTTTCTTTTGAAGAGCAGAAGTTCTTAAGTTAGGTAAAGTCCAACTTGTCTATTTTTTATTTTGTTGCCTGTCTTCTTTGGTTTCCATCAAAGAAAAACAACAAAAAATCACTCCAAACACCAATATCCTAAAACTTTTCTATGTTTTTGCCTAGAGTTTTAATAGTTTTAGATCATATGTTTGAAGTCTTTAATCCATTTTGAGTTTTTTATTGTGGTGTAAAGGTCCAATTTCATTTTTTGCGTGTTGATATCCAGTTTTTCCAAAACCATTTGTTGAAAAGACTGCTTTATCCCCATTGTGTAGTCTAGGCACTCTTAGCAAAAATCATTTGGCTATTTATATGCAAACATTTATTACTGGGCTCTCTATTCACCTTACTGCTCTCCATCTCTGTCTTTATGCCAGGCCACACCATCTCAATCACTGTTGCTTTGGTGTACATTTTGAAATCAGGGACTGGGAGGCCTCCAACTTTGTTCTTCTCTCTTGAGGTTGTTTTGGCTATTCACAGTCTCTCCATATTCCACACAAGTTTTAGGATTTTAAAAAATCTAGTTCTGCAAAAAGATACCATAGATCTGATAGTCAGAGTGCCTGATGAACTATGGAATGAGGTTCGTGACATTGTACAGGAGACAGGGATCAAGACTATCCCCATGGAAAAGAAATACAAAAAAGCAAAATGGCTGTCTGAGGAGGCCTTACAAATAGCTGTGAAAAGAAGAGAAGCAAAAAGCAAAGGAGAAAAGGAAAGATATAAGTATCTGAATGCAGAGTTCCAAAGAATAGCAAGGAGAGAGAAGAAAGCCTTCCTCAGCAATCAATGCAAACAAATAGAAGAGAACAACAGAATGGGAAAGACTAGAGATCTCTTCAAGAAAATTAGAGATACCACGGGAACATTTCTTCAAAGATGGGCTTTATAAAGGACAGAAAGGGTATGGACCTAACAGAAGCAGAAGATATTAAGAAGAGGTGGCAAGAATACACAGAAGAACTGTACAAAAAGATCTTCATGACCAAGATAATCACGATGGTGTGATCACTCACCTAGAGCCAGACATCCTGGAATGTGAAGTCAAGTGGGCCTTAGAAAGCATCATTATGAACAAAGCTAGTGGAGGTGATGGAATTCCAGTTGAGCTATTTCAAATCCTGAAAGATGATGCTGTGAAAGTGCTGCACTCAATATGTCAGCAAATTTGGAAAACTCAGCAGTGGCCACAGGACTGGAAAAGGTCAGTTTTCATTCCAATCCCAAAGAAAGGCAATGCCAAAGAATGCTCAAACTACTGCACAATTGCACTCATCTCACATGCTAGTAAAGTAATGCTCAAAATTCTCCAAGCCAGGCTTCAGCAATACGTGAACCATGAACTTCCAGATGTTTAAGCTGGTTTTAGAAAAGGCAGAGGAACCAGAAATCAAATTGCCAACATCCACTGGATCATGGAAAAAGCAAGAGAGTTCCAGAAAAACATCTATTTCTGCTTTACTGACTATGCCAAAGCCTTTGACTGTGTGGATCACAATAAACTGTGGAAAATTCTGAAAGAGATGGGAATACCAGACCACCTGATCTGCTTCTTGAGAAATTTGTATGCAGGTCAGGAAGCAACAGTTAGAACTGGACATGGAACAACAGACTGGTTCCAAATAGGAAAAGGAGTATGTCAAGGCTGTATATTGTCACCCTGCTTATTTAACTTATATGCAGAGTACATCATGAGAAACGCTGGGCTGGAAGAAACACAAGCTGGAATCAAGATTGCCGGGAGAAATATCAATCACCTCAGATATGCAGATGACACCACCCTTATGGCAGAAAGTGAAGAGGAACTCAAAAGCCTCTTGATGAAAGTGAAAGTGGAGAGTGAAAAAGTTGGCTTAAAGCTCAACCTTCAGAAAACGAAGATCATGGCATCCGGTCCCACCACTTCATGGGAAATAGATGGGGAAACAGTGGAAACAGTGTCAGACTTTATTTTGGGGGGCTCCAAAATCACGGCAGATGGTGACTGCAGCCATGAAATTAAAAGATGCTTACTCCCTGGAAGGAAAGTTAAGACCAACCTAGGTAGCATATTCAAAAGCAGAGACACTACTTTGCCAACAAAGGTCCGTCTATCAAGGCTATGGTTTTTCCAGTGGTCATGTATGGATGTGAGAGTTGGACTGTGAAGAAAGCTGAGCGCCGAAGAATTGATGCTTTTGAACTGTGGTGCTGGAGAAGACTCTTGAGAATCCCTTGGACTGCAAGGAGATCCAACCAGTCCATCCTAAAGGAGATCAGTCCTGGGTGTTCTTTGGAAGGACTGATGCTAAAGCTGAAACTCCAATACTTTGGCCACCTGATGCAAAGAGTTGACTCATTGGAAAAGACCCTGATGCTAGGAAGGATTGGGGGCAGGAGGAGAAGGGATGATGGAGGATGACATGGCTGGATGGCATCACCGACTGAATGGACATGAGTTTGAGTAGACTCTGGGAGTTGGTGATGGACAGGGAGGCCTGGCATGCTGCTATTCATGGGGTCGCAAAGAGTCGGACACGACTGAGTGACTGAACCAACCGAGTGGGAAAATTGGGCATCCTTGCCTTGTTCATGATCTTAGAGGAAAAGTGTTCAGTTTTCCCCAGGTTTAGTTTCTCCTATATGGCTGTTATTACGTTGAGGTAATTTCCTTCTATTCTTGGTTTGATGAGTGTTTTTAATCATGAAAAGGTGTTTACTTTTGTCGCTTTTCTGCATTGTTTCAAGATGAATATATCCTTTCTTCCTTCATTCTACTCTTGTGGTATATTATACTGATTTTCATGTGTTGAACCATCCTTATTTTCCAAGTATAAATCTCCCCTAGTTACAATGTATGATCCTTTTTACATGCTGTTGAATTTGATTTGCCTTCTGTTTTGCTTAGGATTTTTAAGTCAACACTCATCAAGGATACTGATCTATAGTTTTCTTGTTGTGTCTTTATCTGATATCAGTATCAGGTTAACACTGGCCTCATGAGTTTGGGAGCCTTCTCTTTGCTTCAAATCTTTGAAATAGTGTGAAAAAACCGGTGCTAATATTTCTTTAAATTTTTGGTAGAATTCACCAGTGAAACCATCTAATCATGGTCTTTTCTTTGTTGAAAGGTTTTTGATTACTGCTTTAATCTTCTCACTAATAATAGGTTTGTTCAGATTTTTAAAATTTCTTCATGATTCAGCCTTGGTAGGTTGCATGCTTCTAGAAATTTAGCAGTTTCTCAAAGGTTATCTAATTTGTTGGCATATAATTATCCATAGCAATCTCCTACAATTCTTTCTATCTCTCTGATATCAGTTGTAATATCTCCTCTTTCTTATTTTAGATAACTGAGTCTCTTTCTTTTTCTTAGTTGGTTTAGGAAAGTTCTGTCAATTTTCTTAATCTTTTCAAAAAATTAACTCTAGGTGTTGTTGACTTTTTCCTATTATTTTTCTATTCTTATTGTATTTGTCTCTGCTCTAACCTTATTGTTTCCTTCCTTCTCCTGACTTTGAATTTAGTTTGTTGTTCTTTTTCTAGTTCCTTGAGTTGTAAGGTTTAAGGTTAGACTGTTGACTTGAGATCTTTTTATTTTTTTAATGCATGCGTTTATAGCTATGAACTTACCTCTTTGTACAGGTTTTGCTGAATTCCATACATTTTGATATGTTGTGTTTTTGTTTTCATTTGTCTCCATGTATTTTCTGAATTCTCTTGTGATTTGTTCTTTGACCCACTGGTTGTTATAGAGTGTGTTAATTTCCACATATTTTTTTAATGCTCTTGCTTTCCTTTTGCTATTGATTTCCAGTTTAATTCCACTGTGGTCAGAGAAGATATTTCATATAGTTTCAACGTTCTACACTGTTAGGACCTCTTTTGTGACATGATGTGTCATCTTTTTGGGAGAATGTTCCACATACACTTGAGAAGAATGTGTATTCTGCCATAGTTAGGTTAGGCCCAGCAACAACCTGTTAGTCCCAACTTGGTCCATAGTGTTCAAGTCTTCTCTTTGCTTATTGATCCTCTAATGACTGATTGGTTTCTTTCCTAGTTGCCCTAAGGTACTGAAGTTTCTTACTATATTTCTTCCCATCTCTTCATCAGTGTTTGATTTATATATTCATGAAATCTCATGTTAGCAGCATAGATACTTACAAATGTTGTATCTTCCTGGTGAACTGACCTTTTTATCCTTATAATTTTCTTCTTTCTCTCTTGTGACAGTTTTGGTTGTCTGTTCTGGCTAATATTAAGTATGGCTACCACTGCTCTCTTTACACCCCTGTTTGTATAAAGTATCTTTTCCTACTTTTTCACTTTTAGTCTCTTTGAGTCCTTATATCTATAGTGAATCTCTTGTAGGCAGAATAAAGATGAATCTTGTTTTTTAAAAAAATCCATTCATTCAGCCAGTCAATTCAGCCTTTGAATTGATATGCTTACTCCCTTTACCTATAAAGTAATTACTGGCATGAAAGGACTTAATATTATCACTTTGTTCAGTTTTCTATCTTTAGCTTTTTCATCTCTTTCCCCTCTTTTGCTCTCTTCCTTTGTGTTTTATTGATTTTTCTGTAGTGATATGTTTTGATTTCCTTCTCATTTCCCTTTGCATATATTCTATAAATATTTCCTTTGTGGTTATCATTGCATGTGACAAGCTGCTTTTCTCTTTCTCCTTTCAAGATCCTTACTTTATATGTAACCTCTGACAGTTTGATTATGATGTGTCTCAGTGTGGGCTTCTGTATTTTTATATTTATCCTAGTTGAAGTTCTTTACATTTCTTGAGTTTCTATATTCACTTTTCTTCTCAGATGTGGGAAAGTTTCAGCCACAGTTTCTTTAAATAGGTATTTTGCCCCCTTTTTTCTTTACTTTCTGGGACCCACAATCCACAATGCATATATATTATTCTGCTTATCTGTAAACCCTCCAGGATTCCCACCCCTACTTTTTTTTTTTTTTGCTTCTTTTTTATGTTCTTCTGCCTCAATAATTTTTGTAAGTCCTGCCTTCAAATTCACTGATTCTATCTTTTGCCTGGTCACATCTGCTGCTGAGGCCTCCAGTAAAATTTTTAATTTGTTTCTTCTTTTGTTTGGCTCTTGTCCATTTCTGTCTCTTTGATGATATTCCCATTTTGTTCATGCACCATTTTCCTGATTTTGTTTAGTGTCTACCTGTGCTTTTAAAAAATTAAATGAGCATCTTTATGACAGTAATTTTTAATTCTTTACCTGGCAATTCATATGTCTCCTTTTATTGAGTCTAGTTTCTGGATATCTAATTGTTTCCATGGTTGGCTGTTTCTTTATATGTCTTATTTTTCATTGTTGGGATTTCAGCATCTGAAGAATCAGTCAACTTTCCAGACTTTGTGGTCAGATTTCACACAGGGAGGACTTTCTCTGCATAATCTGGCTGGAGATTCTGAATTCTCAAGTGTTTTCTGGTATGTGCCCTCTCTGAGCTTGTGCATGTAATCTTCTGTTTGAAAAAGTAGCTGGCTCCTACTCGTGAGCTCCTCCTGGTGTCCATCTGTAATACTGCTGCCTCCTGGACCTGTAGTAAGTCACAGTCCTGGGGTTCCACCTGGTGTCTGTCTGTGGTACTGTATCCCCATCTTCCCAGGCAGCTCAGTGGTAAATGCTTACCCAGAAGATTGGGTTGGCTCCTTGGATAGGGAAGACCCCCTGGAGAAGGAAATAGCAACCCATTCCAGTATTCTTGCCTGGTAAATACCATAGACAGAGAGCCTGGTGGGCTACAGTCCATAGTGTCTGAGAGAGTCAGACATGATTTAACAACTGAACAGTATCAACAGCAACCTAAGCAGGCACCCATTTTGGTCAGTACTTGAATACAAGCAAGGCAAACCTCTCAGGCAACCCTGCTAAAAGTGAGTTTATATTTAACTCCTTTTCCTGCCCTGGAAGAATATGGGGATTGTGGGCTACTTCCCAAACAGTCTACCACGTGCAGGAAAGTAGGAAGTGCCATGAATTTCCAATCAAGCTTCCATGTGGTTAGATTTCATTAGCCTAGTGTGCAGAAACCTTTTAACTAGTTCCTGGATTTCTCACAGGGCTATTTTGTCAGTTTGCTCAGTTAAGTCTCCATGGAGGAAAGAGAATCTAGGGCTTCCTATTTTGCCATCTTGCTGATTTTACTTCCCTGGCCCCCCATTCTTTTGTGTGTGTGTGTGTGTGTGTGTGTGTGTGTGCGTGCTGTGCTTAGTCACTTAGTCATGTCCAACTTTTTGTGACCCCATGGACTGTAGCCTGCCAGACTCCTCTATCCATGGGGATTCTTTAGGCAAGAATACTGGAGTGGGTTGCCATACCCTCCTCCAGGGTATGTCCCCAGCCCAGGTCTCCCGCATTTCAGACAGATTCTTTACTGTCTTGAGCCACCAGGGAAGACCCCCCACCCCTTTTTTTAGGGGATGCAGAGAATTCCCTTACTAATGTACATTTGTATTCTTTCCAAAGCACATAAAGCCACAAAGAATGGCCTTAAAAATAAATCTTTATAGGTTTTTGCCAATTTATCTTTAGGATACATTCCCAGAAGTAGGATTGGTTAATCAAAGGTAAACATACATTATGATAGATGTTTAAGTTCTCTCCACAGAGATAGTACCACTCTCACTTCTATCAGCAATGTATCAGAATACTTATTTTACCTATGCCCGTGCCAAATATTATGCAAGTTTCTGAATAATTATTCATCTGATTGGAGAGAAGTAACATTACAATGAAGTTTTAGTTTACATTTCTTTTTTTATGAGTGAGGCTAAACTACTTTTACCCATTTAAAAGTCATTTGTATTTCTTTTCCTCTGAACTAAATGAATTTATACTTTTGCTCATTTTTCTTTCAAGCTTTTAATTTTTTAAATTTAATTTTAAGAGCTGTCTATATCAAGGGGATTAGTCCTTTATGATCTAAGTGGCAAATATGTATCCCAGTTTATTATGCTTTTTGACCTCCTCATGGTGCTCTTTTTTCTTTTTAAATGCTACTCAATTCATCAATCTTTTCTCTCACTGATTCTAGGTTTTGAGTCATAGCTATTCCCCTAACAAACTCATGCTATAAAAGTAATTCAAATGTTGAGTTTGTGTTTTACTTTTAGAACTCCAATCCATTTAGATTTATCTGGTATAGAGTATGAAGTACAGTTCCAATTTGTCTTTTCCATATCATTATCCAGTTATTAAAGAAAAGCCCATCTTTTCCCCACTGACTCAAAATGCTGCCTTTATCCCTATTATCTGCAGATAAATCTACTTCTATAATTCTAACCTGCTCCATCTCACTATTTTAAGGACTTTCTATCTTTTCCAAGGTTTTCTTGACTATTCCTCCTGCTTGTTTTTCCTTATAAACTTTAAAATCAACTTTTATCACCTCCTCTCTAAAAAATTTTTTTTGACTCTTCAAAAACACCAAGTTGTTGTTGTTGCTGTTGCTCAGTCACCTAAGTCGTGTCCAACCCTTTGTGACCCCATGGACTGCAGCAGGCCAGGCCTCCCTGTCCCTCACCACCTCCCAGAGTTTGCCCAAGTTTGTGTTCATTGCATTGGTAATGCTGTCCAGCCATCTCATCTTCTGACACCCTCTTCTCCTTCTGCCCTCAATCTTTCCCAGCAACAGGGACTTTTCCAAGGAGTCATCTGTTCATATCAGATGACCAAAATACTGGAGCTTCAGCTTCAGCCATCAGTCCTTCCAGTGAATATTCTGGGTTGATCTCCCTTCAGATTGACTGGGTTGATCTTGCTATCTGAGAGACTTTCAGGAGTCTTCTTCAGCACCACAATTCGAAGGCATCAATTTTTTGGTATTCTGCCTTCTTCACAGTCCAGCTCTCGCAACCACTGGAAAGACCATAGCCTTGACTATACGAACCTTTGTCAGCAGAGTAATGTTTCTCTGCTTTTTAATACACTGTCTAGGTTTGTCATCGCTTTCCTGCCAAGAAGCAATCATCTTCTGTTTTCATGGCTGCAGTCAGTGTCTGCAGTGATTTTGGAGCCCAAGAAGAGGAAATATCACTACTTCCACCTTTTCCCTTTCTATTTGCCATGCAATAATGGGGCCAGATGCCATGATCTTAGTTTTTTTTTAATATTTAGTCTTAAGCCAGCTCTTTCATTCTTCTCCTTCACCCTCATCAAGGGGCTCTTTAGTTCCTCTTAGCTTTCTGCCATTAGAGTGGTATTATCTGCATATCTGAGGTTGTTGATGATTCTCCTGCCTGTCTTGATTTCAGCTTATAAATCATCCAGCCTGGTATTTCTCATGATGTGCTCAGCATATAGGTTGAACAAACGGTGACAGCAGACAGCCCTGTCGTACTCCTTTCTTGATCTTGAAACAATCAGTTCCATGCAGGAAACTGCTCTTCTTGACCCGCATACAGGTTTCTTAGGAGACAGGTAAGATCGTCTGTTATTCCCATCTCTCTAAGAGCTTTCCACAGTTTGTCATGATCCACTCAGTCAAATGCTTTAGCATAGTTGATGAAACAGAGATAGATGTTTTTCTGAAATTCCCTTGCTTTCTCTATAATCCAGCAAATGTTGGCAATTCGATCTCTGGTCCTCTTCCTTTTCTAAACCCAGCTGGGACAACTGGAAGTTCTTGGTTCACATAATCCTGAAGCCTAGCATGCAAGATTTTAAGCATGACCTTACTAGCATGAGAGATCAATGCTATTGCCTGATGGTTAGCACATTCTTTGGTACTACCCTTCTTGGAAATTGGGATGAGGACCTTTTCCAGTCCTGTGGCCACTGCTGGGTCTTCCAGATTTGCTGACATAATGAATGCAAAACCTTAATAGCATCATCCTTTAGGGATCTGAATAGTTCTGCTGGAATTTTATCGCATCCACTAGCTTTATTAACAGCAGTGTTTCTTACAGCCCACCTACTCTGCACTCCAGAATGTCTGACTCGGGAAGACTAACCACACCATTGTAGCAATCTGGCTCATTAAGACCTTTTTTATACAGTTCTTCTGTGTATTCTTTCCATCTCTTCTTGATCTCGTCAGCTAGGTCTCTACCATCTTTATCCTTTATTTTGCCCATCTTTGGGTGGAATGTTCCCTTGATGTTTCCAATTTTCCTGAAGAGATCTCTAGTCTTTCTCCTTTTGTTGTTTTCTTCTACTATTAAGCACCGTTCATTGAAGGCCTTCTTGTCTCTTCTGGTTATTTTTTGGAACTCTGCATTTAATCTGTTGGTATTTCTATTAGAATAGTTTAAAATTTATAAATAAAGTAAGAATTAACGTGTTTATAATGTTGACTCTTCAAAAACACCATAACTGAACAAAAAAAGATTCTGAAGGTCTACCTTGGTGTTTTTCAGAAGTGTTTAAACTTTTTCTCCTACAAGTTTTATACATTTTATCTCTAGATTGTCTTTGTTATTGCTACTGAAAAGGTGTCTTCTCTTTAATTGTATCATTCAACTGGATTTTGCTTACATATATAGATCCCTGTGTTGGAAAGATCTTCCACTATGGTATTCTTGCCTGGAAAATTCCATGGACAGAGGAGCCTGGTGGGCTACAGTCCATGGGGCCACAAAAAGTTACATATATGACTGAGCACACACCAAGTGTACTAACTTTGTATATTAATTTTGTATCTGTAACTTTACTAAACTGTCAGTTTTTCCACTGATTCTTAGGAGGTTTAAATAAATATATTTTACATAAAATAATAATCTCTTCTTCCTAGTTTTTCAGGCTCAAATACTTTCTCTTATCTAATGTTATTGGTTTATGATCATTAACACATTATCATAGTTGCTCTACTTCTTCTAGTATTTCTAAGACTGTCTACCAGCCTTTCCTAATTAGGATTTCTCCTCTGAACCACTGAACACACACAATGATTTGAGTGACTATTCTCAATTCCATCAAGTGTAGTACAGGGCTTCCCTGGTGGCTCAGTGGTAAAGCATCTGCCTGCAATGCAGGAGACATAGGTTCAATCCCTGGTCAGGAAGATCCCCTAGAGAAGGAAATGGCAACTCACTCCAGTATTCTTGCCTGAGAAATCCCACCGACAGAGGCCTGGTGAGCTACAGTCTATGGGATCACCAAGAGTCCAACACAACTTAACAACTAATGACAACATACTTCATATCCAGTACTTTACTAGATGTGTAGGTCGGAATTCTCTGCAAGAATGCTGCATGAGAAAAGCTGTTAGATCAATCAGTATTTACAAATGCTCTAATGGTTTTACATATAATTAAAAAATACAATTACTATGTATTAATTCCCATATGTTCAACTTTACAAAATGGGTACTTTTTCTTGGGGAACTGTTTACCTTTATCTTAGCCTTCAAAAGTACGGTTCACAAATTATAACCACTTGAAAGACAAACCGCAAAGGAAATTGTTAGGCAACACCCAAAACCATTCTTGAAAAAAAATCTGTAACTTCTCATATATATTAAACTATTTGAGAATATGGTAGATACTTGTTTTTAAAAAAAATGCTTATTAAATTTAATATAGGCTACAAATAATTACCTATTTAACCACAAGATCAACAAGCTTTATCAAAATTAGTATCTGATCCAAATCCTGTATTCATGTACAATGATAATCATCTAGATAATCATTCAGAATTTGGAATTTATAAATTTAATTCATTATTGCACAATCTTTCCATTGCAGACCTCAATTTATGCCATTACTTGTGATTTCTAAGGCTTATAACTTCAGTTTGCTTCTAAAAGTTGGGCTATTTTTTCTTCTATATGATAATAAACATATTATTTGAAATACTTTTGCATCTAACAAAAAGACAATTTATTTTATTAAAGAAGCTTTTCTTTGTATTTACAAATGATTTCAGTGAAAGTCACAGAGCACCACGAGATAATAACTTTTGTTAGTTGCAGAAAACTGATTTTGAGGAAAAAAAAATAAAAAAAACAAAAAACTCCAGCAAGGCTTCAAAAATACCACACCAGTAACAAACCTTTTTTCTCCATCCTGTTTATATATTTTTTCCCATAATGCACAGGTGCCCCTTTTAGTTAAGTGAATCAAACATCAGGCTACAGATTTATGTAGCTTTTAAATTAACATGGTTCTCTTGGCTAATGGAACTATAATTTTTTTCTTATTCTTTTTTATATTTTTACCAAGTTTATCAACATAACTACTTTCAAAATTTTAGAAAACTACTTTTTTTTTTTTGAAAACTACTTTTAAACATGCGATTTCCTTAAATAGTCAGTCTCTACTCTGAAGAGCCATAGCATGTTGCGGCAATGGCACCCTACTCCAGTACTTTTGCCTGGAAAATCCCGTGGATGGAGGAGCTTTGGTGGGCTGCAGTCCATGGGGTCGCTAGAGTCAGACATGACTGAGCGACTTCACTTTCACTTTTCACTTTCATGCATTGGAGAAGGAAATGGCAACCCACTCCAGTGTTCTTGCCTGGAGAGTCCCAGGGACGGGGAAGCCTGGTGGGCTGCCGTTTATGGGGTCGCACAGAGTCGGACACGACTGAAGTGACTTAGCAGCAGCAGCAGCTCTACCTGAAAACTGGGTATCGC
Organism: Bos javanicus; assembly: GCF_032452875.1. Lineage (NCBI taxonomy): Eukaryota > Metazoa > Chordata > Mammalia > Artiodactyla > Bovidae > Bos > Bos javanicus. The sequence goes on from NC_083870.1 coordinate 42,708,275, forward strand.
CTGAGGAAATCTTCCCCACAGCATTTTCTCTTCCATACTTCCTGCACTACCGAGGCTTGTCGGGAGGTAAATGTCCTCCTCACTTATCACTACAACTGTTCCTCCCACACCCCCCATCACAGCTCCTTTAAGGCCCACACCATCAGATTATTCCACACTTTCTCTTTCTCTCTTAGTGTGTGTGCTCAGCTATGTCCAACTCTTTGCAACCCTATAGACTGTACCCCTCCAGGCTCCTCTGTCCATGGAATTTTCCAGGCAAGAATACTAGAGTGGGTAGCCATTCCCTTCTCCAGGGGATATTCCCAACCCAGAAATCGAACCCAGGTCTCCAGCACTTCAGGCAAATACTTTACCATCTGAGCCACCAGGGAACCCCCACCCTCTACCCATCCTAATTAACAGAGATACAATTCTTTATAGCTCTTCTTCAGACACTAAAGAGTTTAGCAACAGGATTATTCTCTTTCTACCTCTATCCTTTTCATTACTCTATTAAATATCCATGTGAACAATGCATTCCAACATTTAGCTTTGTATGATGATCCTTTGCTGAATCCACCCCTGAGATCAGACCTAGATCTTAAGATCTCAGTTTCAAGCATCTCACAAACCTTCCTACTTCTAGATTTCTTCCCCTAATCCATCCTACCTAACACTTCTCAGAACTCCAATCCAGTCCACTTCTATCACTTTTACCTTAAGAATCTATTATTACCTTTAAATCTTAAGTTTCCCACCCTGCCTTGCTCCTTTCTCACTCTGTCAGTACTCATCCAACAAAACCCAAAACCTTTTAAATCCAATTCTCTGCCTACTCTATACTTTTTACCAAGTAGCTAAACAAGAGTAGGGGGGAAAAAAAAAAACAACAACATACAACTGCTGGTTGTTTTCACTTTAAATTCATGACCACAAATCTCACAGTGAGATTTAGTGATCTCACAGTGAGACTTTAGTGTTGCCAGCAGTCATGCTGCTCTGCTCCCCTTTACAGTAAAGAGCTTTGAAAAGCGGTTGACTACAGTTATCTCTGTTTCTTCTCTGCCAAGCTCTCTTAAAGCTACTCTGATCAGGCTTTCATTTTCATCACTCTTCTTGGCATCTTATCTAAGTTACCAATTATCAGCCCCACAGCATTTAACAGGGTTAATCATTCCTTCTTGTTTAAAACACTTTCTTTACATGGCTCCTAAAGCAAGGCATGCTTATGACTTTCTTCCCACCTCACTGGCCACTCCACTTTACTCTCCTCTGCTGGAGTTGCCTCCTGTTCCCCATCTCCCCTAGAGCTCAGTCCTCAGGCTTCTTCTATCTATACTCATTCTCTGGGCAAACTCATCCAATCTCATGGCTTTAAATACCATACATAAATGGAGGACACCCAAATTTCTATCTTCTACCTCACCCCCTTCTCCAAATTCTAGATATACCTACCCGCCACCCTGATGCTGGGAAAGACTGAAGGCAAGAGAAGGGGATGACAGAGGAAGAGATGGTAGGATGGCATGACCGACTCAATGGACATGAATTTGAGCAAGCTCTGGGAGTTGGTGATGGATAGGGAAGCCTGGCATGCTGCAGTCCACGGGGTCACAAAGAGTCGGACACAACTGAGGACTGAACTGAACTGAACCTGCCGTTTTCTACCCTGCTCACTGCCCTCCCCTGTCATCGTTCCTCACATGCCAGGCATGCTCCCCTCTCAGTGTGTTTACTTCAAGCTCCCCCTATCTGGAATGTTCTTCTGACTAATCTCAAGTTCCCCTCCTGCAGTATTAAGGTCTCTGCTCAAATGTCACCTCATGCAGAAGACTTTCCAAATCCTTCTAAAATATAGCCCCTTCACCTACTTCATAGAATTTATCATCATGTGACATTACATTATCTACCTGCGTGTTCATCTGTTTTATTGATCTACCCTCCTTAGAACATAAGCTCTACTAGGGTAGGTATCTGCTACATTGTTTACCAACTAGCACAGAGTGGGCACTAAAACATTTGTCAAATGATTTAAAGATAGTAAAGTTGTCTGCCTTATCTCCAAGTGGTGGGATTAAGAGGATATTTCAATAGACAAGTTGTACATTTCAGTAACATTTGAGTTTTTTTACAATCAACATGTACTACTTTTGCTAACAGAAGAAAAGAACAAGTAAAAGAATAACAAAATGAAAAAGAGTCAAATTATATGAATTTGAGACTATGTATTTTTGTAAACTACTGAGAAAAAGTTTTATAAACAGGTCAGTAAGACTTACACAAGGATACACAGGTTTTATAGCTTCCTCTGAAAGCCAACTGTAGTTGATTGGTTGTGGCTGCCTGAAGCAGTACTCCCTGAAGCTAAACTGGGTTCAGGAGAAAAGACGGTGGGTTTCCAGGAAAATGGAAGTGGTATTCATGCCATATAAATGCTACTCCATGACTTTATATGTGAACTACTGGGTTGGCCAAAAAGTTCATTCGGGAAAGCCTCGAATGAACTTTTTGGCCAATCCAGTATTTCCAATCCTTTATATTCACCAGAGTGCTCCCAAGAATTCTGTACTTTTACTTGCACCACCTACTTGAGATCTCCATATAAATGTCTAACGAGAGATCTCAAATCTAGCAACAACCAAAACAGAACTTCTGATCAGCAATGCCTTTGAAACAGATAAACTCGTCCCCTAGTTTTCCCTCTTTCAGTAGAGGCACCTTCATTCACTCAGTTGCTCACATAAAACTCTAGGAAGCATCCTTAATTTCCCCTCTTTCACTCAACCCTTCACCTAAACATTTGTGTCGATGAGCAAATTTTATCAGCTCTAGGCCCAAAGCATTTTCTAACTTTAGCTAGTCTTTCCAACTCCTCAATTATTAGTACCTTAGACCAAGGAATCCAAGCCTCTTATTTGTTCCACTATAACAGCTTTCTAGCCAATCTGCCTATGTCCCCTCCCCCCCCTTTAATCCTAATATCTTCACAGCAGCCAAAATCATTTTTTTTCAAAATCATTTTTAATGATACAAATCAAATAATGTCACCCCTTATGGTTTCCTCCTCCACCTGAAATAAAAATCCAAACTCTCAACCCTGGCTCATTTTCCCAGGCCTGTCTCCCCAACTTTATTTCAAAGCACTCTCCCCTTACTCCCTATACTTCTGCCATACTGACCTCCTTTCAGTGCCAACGTTCTTTTCACTACAGGGCTTTTACACTAGCTGTTCCTTAGGCTAGAGTGCCCTCTTAGACATTTTGACTCAAAACCCTCCCTCTTCAGAAGTCTTCCCTTATGACTCGATCTAAAGTGGTATCGCAAGGGGGCAGTCCTAAGATGGCGGAGAAACAGGACAGGGAGACCACCGTTGCCCCCAACAAATTCATCAAAAGACCATTTGAATGCTGAGCAACTTCCACAAAACAACTTCTGAATGCTGGCAGAGGACACCAGGCACCCAGAAAGGTGTCTTCAAAAGGAGGTAGCACAAAATATAAAAGACAAAAGGAAAGACAAAAGAGTTAGGGACGGAGATCCATCCTGGGAAGGGAGTCGTGAAGGAAGAGAAGTTTCCAAACATCAGGAAACCCTCTCACCAGCAGATCTGTGGGGAGTTATGGAATCTCAGAGGGCATCATAACCAGGAGGGAAAAAAAAGCAGAATATGTGCCTAACTGCAACTCCCAGTGGAGAAGTAGCCCAGACACTTATGTTTGCCACCAGCAAGTGGGGCTGAACAGGGAGGCCAAGGGTTGCATGCTTAGGGTAAGGACTGGGCCTGAATGCCCTGAGGACAATCTGAGGAAGCTAATGTGAGATGGCAACCCAAACGTGGGATAGTCAAAGAGAAAGAAAAAAAAAAAAAGAGAGAGAGAACGAGAGAACTTTCCCGCAAAAAGCTCTAACCTAAGGCACAGGCTGACACACTCACAGAACAAATGACTGAGAGAATACCAAAGAAGAGATAGCCGGCTGCAGACCAGCCCATCCTCCTGCTGGAGAGAGAGACTCAGGTGGGCGACAGCCAGAGCCAGAGGGCAAGGGACAATCTCGGCCCCAGAGATGGCATTCTCCACCAACTGTGAGCAGACTCCCAGTTGCTAACTAAGTCTTCCTGGGATCCTGGAGGGTTGACCTCTTCCAGGAGGGGCGCAGCCAGAGATCAGCACCCCAGAGGAAACACACGGCACACCTGACATGGCCCTCTTGTGGCGAACCTGGGAAACCAAGCAGCCAGGACCCGGGGAGGTGATTAAGAAGCACACCCGACCTGGGACAGTGTGCTTGTCAAGCACCCGGTCGCCTGAGCTGCTCGGACCTGGGAAGGGTACAAAACACACACCTAATCAACTTTGTGCCTTTGTGGAGTACCCAAGAATCTGAACCTGAGCAGCTTAGATCCAGGAAGTGCATGAAACCCAGGGCCAGCTTTGGACAGTTCCCCTGCAGAGCAACCTGGAGCCTCAGCAGTATAGACTGGGAAAGAACACACAACATGAGCTGGGGCAAACCAAATGTGCTCCATACACTGCGAGCACTCCCCACACACACCAACGATATTTGTAGTGTTCCTCCATCCCCACAGAACAACTGAATAAATGAGCCTAAATAAAAGACTACCTTTGCCCCATTGTGTCAGGGCAGAAAGTAGACACTGAAGAGACTTGCAAACAGAGAAAGCCAAAATAAACCAAGAAGAGGGAACTGCTCTCGAAGTGACAGGTGCAACAGATTAAAAGCCTATAGTTAGCACTTACTAAGCATTGGAAGGGGCCTATAGACCTTGAGAAAAAATATAAGCTGGAACAAGGAACTATCTGAAACTGAACTGACCCCACACTGCCCACAACAGCTCTAGAGAAATCCCTAGATATATTTTTACTACTATCATTTTAAAATTTTTAAAAAATTTTTAAGTTCTTTATTACTCTGTTAATTTTCATTTTTAGAACCTACTATTTCCTTGCAAAAAAAAAGACCCTATTTTTAAAGCAAATTTCATACATATATTTTTTATAATTTTTGTGATTTTCTTTTGTATTTTTAATATTGTATTTTTCATAGTGTAGCCTCTACTATATATTATTAATCTTTGCTTTTTGGTATTTGTTATCAATTTTGCACCTTTAAGAATTTAATCTTCAGTACCCATTTTTGCTTAGGGGGGGTGATTACTGGCTTCATTGTTCTCTCCCCTTTGGACTCTCCCTTTTCTCCCCCAGGTCACCTCTATGTTCTCCCTCCCGTTTCTCTTCTCTATTTAACTCTGTGAATCTCCCTGGGTGTTCCAAGCTGTGGAGAACACATAGGGAACTGATTACTGGCTAGACTGGTCTGCCCCTTTTGACTCCCCCTCGTCTCCTCCTGGTCACCTCTATCTTCCTCCTCACTCTTTTCTTCTCTGTGTAACTCCATGAACCTCTCTGAATGTTCCAGACTGTGGAGAGCACATAGGGAATTGATTACTGGCTAGACTGCTCTCTCCCTTTTTGATTCCCCCTCTTCTCCTCCTGGTCACCTCTATCTCCCTCCTCTCTCTTCTCTTCTCCATGTAACTCTGCGAACTTCTCTGGGTATCCCTCACTATGGAGAATCCTTAGATGTTCTATCATCTGTGCTGTACAGATGGAGAAGTCTTGAGGCTACTGTTAGAATAAGAATGAAAGCCAGAAACAGGAGACTTAAATGCAAAATTTGAGAACACCGGAAAACTCCTGACCCAGGGAAGATTAATCAACAAGAGCTCATCCAAAAGCCATCAGTTCAGTTGAGTTCAGTCGCTCAGTCATGTCCAGAGTACACTCAAACCCATGTCCATCGAGTCGATGATGCCATCCAGCCATCTCATCCTGTCATCACCTTCTCCTCCTGCCCCCAATCCCTCCCACCATCAGAGTCTTTTCCAGTGAATGAACTCTTCACATGAGGTGGCCAATGTATTGGAGTTTCAGCTTTAGCATCAGTCCTTCCAAAGAACACCCAGGACTGATCTCCTTTAGAATGGATTGGTTGGATCTCTTGCAGTCCAAGGGACTCTCAAGAGTCTTCTCCAACACCACAGTTCAAAAGCATCAATTCTTCAGAGCTCAGCTTTCTTCACAGTACAACTCTCACATCCATACATGACCACTGGAAAAACCATAGCCTTGACTGGACGGACCATTGTTGACAAAGTAATATCTCTGCTTTTTAATATGCTGTCTAGGTTGGTCATAACTTTCCTTCCAAGGAGTAAGCGTCTTTTAATTTCATGGCTGCAGTCACCATCTGTAGTGATTTTGGAGCCCCCAAAATAAAATCTGACTCTGTTTCCACTGTTTCCCCATCTATTTGCCATGACGTGATGGGACCAAATGCCATGATCCTTATTTTCTGAATGTTGAGCTTTAAGGCAACTTTTTCACTCTCCTCTTTCACTTTCATCAAGAGGCTTTTGAGTTCCTCTTCACTCTCTGCCATAAGGGTGGTGTCATCTGCATATCTGAGGTTATTGATATTTCTCCAGGCAATCTTGATTCCAGCTTGTGCTTCTTCCAGCCCAGCGTTTCTCATGATGTACTCTGCATAGAAGTTAAATAAGCAGGGTGACAATATACAGCCTTGATGGACTCCTTTTCCTGTTTGGAACCAGTTTGTTGTTCCATGTCCATTTCTAACTGTTGCTTCCTGACCTGCATATAGGTTTCTCAAGAGGCAGGTCAGGTGCTCTGGTATTCCCATCTCTTTCAGAATTTTCCACAGTTTATTGTGATCCACTAAAGCAGAAATAGATGTTTTTCTGGAACTCTCTTGCTTTTTCCATGATCCAGCAGATGTTGGCAATTTGATCTCTGGTTCCTCTGCCTTTTCTAAAACCAGCTTAAACATCTGGAAGTTCATGGTTCACGTATTGCTGAAGCCTGGCTTGGAGAATTTTGAGCATTACTTTTCTAGCGTGTGAAATGAGTGCAATTGCGTGGTAGTTTGAGCATTCTTTGGCATTGCCTTTCTTTGGGATTGGAGTGAAAACTGACCTTTCCAGTCCTGTGGCCACTGCTGAGTTTTCCAAATGTGCTGGCATACTGAGTGCAGCAGTTTCACAGCATCATCTTCCAGGATTTGAAATAGCTCAACTGGAATTCCATCACCTCCACTAGCCATACCTGCACTGAAACCAAGCTCCACCCAAGAGCCAAGTCCCAGACTAAGACATACCATGCTACTGCTCCAGCAATGCAGGAACACAGCCCTGAGCATTAAAATACCGGCTGCCCAAAGTCACAACAAACCCAAAGACACCTCAAAATTCACTACTGCACACTTCATTGCACTCCAGAGAGAAGAGATCCAGCTCCACCAACCAGAACACCGACACAAGCTTCCCTAACCAGCAAACCTTGACAAGCCGCTAGTCCAACCCCACCTTCAGGAAGCAACCTCCACAATAAACAGAAAGCACAAACCTCCAGCATACAGAAAGGCCACCCCAAACACAGCAATCTAAACAAGATGAAAAGGCAGAGAAATATTCAGCAGGTAAAGGAACATGATAAATGCCCACCAAACTAAACAAAAGAAGAGGAGATAGGGAGTCTACCTGAAAAAGAATTCAGAATAATGATAGTAAAGATGTTCCAAAATCTTGAAAACAAAATGGAGTTACAGATAAAGAGAGACAAGAATTGAGAAGATGCAAGAAATGTTTAACAAGAACCTATAAGAAATACAAAAGAGTCAATCAATAATGAATAATGCAATAACTGAGATCAAAGGCACCCTGGAGGGAACCAACAGTAGAATAACTGAGGCAGAAGACAGGATAAGTGAGGTGGAAGGTAGAATGGTGGAAATAAATGAAGCAGAGAGGAAAAAAGAAAAAAGAATTAAAAGAAATGAGGACAACCTCAGAGATCTCTGGGACAATGTTAAAGGCCTCAACATCCAAATCACAGGTGTCCCAGAAGAAGACAAAAAGAAAGGCCATAGAAAATATTTGAGGAGATAATAGTTGAAAACTTCCCTAAAATAGGGAAGGAAAGAGCCACCCAAGTCCAAGAAACCGAGAGTCCCAAAAAGGATAAACCCAAGGCAAAAGAGCCCAAAACACATATTAATCAAATTAATGAAGATCAAACACAAAGAGCAAATACTAAAAGCAGCAAGGGAAAAGCAACAAATAACACACAAGGGGATTCCCATAAGGATAACAGCTGATTTTTCAATAGAAACTCTTCAGGCCAAAAGGGAACGGCAGGACGTACTTAAAGTGATTAAAGAGAAAAACCTACAACAAATATGAAAGAGAAATCAAAAGCTTTACAGACAAGCAAAAGCTGAGATAATTCAGCACCACCAAACCAGCTCTTCAACAAATGCTAAAGGATAACCTCTAGATGGGAAAACACAGAAAAGGTTTATAAACTCGAATCCAAAACAACAAAGTAAATGGCAATAGGATCATACTTATCAATAATTACCTTAAATGTAAATGGGTGAATGCCCCAACCAAAGGACAAAGACTGGCTGAATGGGTACAAAAACAAGACCCCTATTTAAGCTGTCTACACAAGACCCACCTCAAAACAAGGGACATACAGACTGAAAGTGAAGGGCTTAAAAAAGATATTTCATGCAAATGGAGACCAAAAGAAAGCAGGAATAGCAATACTGATATCAGATAAAATAGACTTTGAAATAAAGGCTGTGAAAAGAGAGAAAGAAGGACACTATATAATGATCAAAGGATCAATCCAAGAAGATATAACAATTATAAATATATATGCACCCAACACAGGAGCACCACAATATGGAAGGCAAATGCTAACAAGCATGAAAGGGAAAATTAACAGTAACACAATAGTGGGAGACCTTAATACCCCACTCACACCTATGGATAGATCAACCAAACAGAAAATTAGCAAGGAAACACAAACTTTAAATGGTACAATGGACCAGTTAGACCTAATTGATATCTATACGGCATTTCACCCCAAAACAATCAATTTCACCTTTTTCTCAAGTGCACACGGAACATTCTCCAGGACAGATCACATCCTGGGCCATAAATCCAGCCTTGATAAATTCAAAAAAACTGAAATCATTTCAAGCATCTTTTCTGATCACAATGCGGTAAGATTAGATGTCAACTACAGGAAAAAAACGATTAAAAATACAAACATATGGAAGCTAAACAACACGCTTCTGAATAACCAACAAATCACAGAAGAAATCAAAAAAAATCAAAATATGCATAAAAACAAATGAAAATGAAAAGATGACAACCCAAAACGTACTGGATTCAGTAAAAGCAGTGCTAAGGGGAAGGTTCATAGCAATACAAGCTTATCTCAAGAAACAAGAGAAAAATCAAATAAACAACCTAACTTTACACCTAAAGCAACTAGAAAAAGAAGAAATGAAGAACCCCAGGCTTAGTAGAAGGAAAGAAATCATAAAAATTAGAGCAGAAATAAATGAAAAAGAAACAAAGGAGACTATAGCAAAAATCAACAAAACTAAAAGCTGGTTCTTTGAGAAGATAAATGAAATAGAAAAACCATTAGCCTGACTCATCAAGAAAAAAAGGGAGAAGATTCAAATCAACAAAATTAGAAATGAAAATGGAAAAATCACAACAGATAACACAGAAATACAAAGAATCATAAGAGACTACTATCAGCAACTATATGCCAATAAAATGGACAACTTGGAAGAAATGGACGAATTCTTAGAAAAGTATAACTTTCCAAAACTGAACCAGGAAGAAATAGAAAATCTTAACAAACCCATCACAAGCACAGAAATTGAAACTGTAATCAAAAATCTTCCAACAAACAAAAGCCCAGGACCAGATGGCTTCATAGGTGAATTCTACCAAAATTCAGAGAAGAGCTAACACCTATCCTACTCAAACTCTTCCAGAAAATTGAAGAGGAAGGTGGACTGCCAAACTCATTTTGTGAGGCCACCATCACCCTAATACCAAAACCAGATAAAGATGACACAAAAAAAGAAAACTACAGGCCAATATCACTGATGAACACAGATGAAAAAAATCCTCAACAAAATTCAAGCAAACAGAATCCATCAACATATTAAAAAGATCATACATCATGACCAAGTGGGCTTTATTCCAGGGATTCAAGGATTTTTCAATATTCACAAATCAATGAATGTGATACACTACATTAACAAATTGAAAGATAAAAACCATATGATTATCTCAATAGATGCAGAGAAAGCCTTTGACAAAATTCAACATCCATTTATGATAAAAACCCTCCAGAAAGCAGACATAGAAGGAACATACCTCAACATAATAAAAGCCATATATGATAAACCCACAGGAAACATTATCCTCAATGGTGAAAAAATGAAAGCATTTCCCCTAAAGTCAGGAACAAGACAAGGGTGCCCACTCTCACCACTACTATTCAACACATTTTTGGAAGTTTTAGCCACAGCAATAAGAGAAGAAAAAGGAATGAAAGGAATCCAGATTGGAAAAGAAGTAAGACTCTCACTGTTTGCAGATGACATGATCCTCTACATAGAAAACCCTAAAGACACCACCAGAAAATTACTAGAGCTAATCAATGAATACAGTAAAGTTGCAGGATATAAAATTAACACACAGAAATTCCTTGCATTCCTATACACTAACAATGAGAAAACAGAAAGAGAAATTAAGGAAACAATTCCATTCACCACTGCAATGAAAAAAATAAAACACTTAGTAATAAATAAAATAAACAAAGACCTATATATAGAAAACTATAAAACACTGATGAAAGAAATCAAAGATGACACAAATAGATGGAGAAATATACCATGTTCATGGATCAGAAGAATCAATATAGTGAAAATGAGTATACTACCCAAAGCAATCTATAGATTCAATGCAATCCCTATCAAGCTGCCAACGGTATTTTTCAGAGAACTAGAACAAATAATTTCACAATTTGTATAGAAATACAAAAAGCCTCGAACAGCCAAAGCAATCTTGAGAAAGAAGAATGGAACTGGAGGAATCAACCTGCCTGACTTCAGATTATATACAAAGCTACAGTCATCAAGACAGTATGATGCTGGCACAAAGACAGAAATATAGATCAATGGAAAAAAAATAGAAAGCCCAGAGATAAATCCACGCACCTATGGACACCTTATCTTTGACAAAGGAGGCAAGAATGGAGAAAAGACAATCTCTAACAAGTGGTCTAGGACAACTGGTCAACCACTTGTAAAAGAATGAAACTAGAACACTTTTTAACACCATACACAAAAACAAACTCAAAATGGATTAAAGATCTAAATGTAAAACCAGAAACTATAAAACTCCTAGAGGAAAACATAGGCAAAACACTCTCTGACATAAATCACAGCAGGATCCTCTATGACCCACCTCCCAGAGTAATGGAAATATAAGCAAAAATAAACAAATGGGACCTAATAAAAAGCTTTTGCACAATGAAGGAAACTATAAGCAAGGTGAAAAGACAACCTTCAGAATGGGAGAAAATAATAGCAAACGAAGCAACTGATAAAGAATTAATCTCAAAAATACACAAGCAGCTCATGCAGCTCAATTCCAAAAAATTAAAAGACCCAGTGAAAAAATGGGCCAAAGAACGAAACACACTTCTCCAAAGAAGACATACAGATGGCTAACAAACACATGAAAAGATGCTCAACATCACTCATTATCATAGAAATACAAATCAAAACCACAATGAGATACCATCTCACCCTGGTCAGAACAGCTGCTATCCAAAAGTCTACAAACAATAAATGCTGGAGAGGGTGTGGACAAAAAGGAACCCTCTTACACTGTTGGTAGAAATGCAAACTAGTACAGCCACTATGGAGAACACTGTGGAGATTCCTTAAAAAAACTGGAAACAGAACTGCCATACAGCCCAGCAATCCCACTGCTGGGCATACACACCAAAGAAACCAGAACTGAAAGAGACATGTGTACCCAATGTTCACTGTTTACAACAGCTAGGACATGGAAGCAATCTAAATGTCCATCGGCAGACGAATGGATAAGAAAGCTGTGGTACATATACACAATGGAATATTACTCAGCTATTAAAAAGAATGCTTTTGAATCAGTTCTAATGAGGTGGAACTGGAGCCTATTATACAGAGTGAAGTAAGTCAGAAAGAAAAACACCAATACTGTATATTAAGGCATATTTATGGAATTTAGAAATATGGTAACGATGACCCCTATATGCAAGACAGCAAAAGAGATCCAGATGTAAAAAACAGATTTTTGGACTCTGTGGGAGAAGACAAGGGTGGGATGATTTGAGAGACAGCATTGAAACACGTATATTACCAAATGTGAAATAGATTGTCAGTCCAGGTTTGATGCATGAGACAGGGCACTCAGGGTCGGTGCACTGGGACGACCCTGAGGGATGGGATGGGGAGGGAGGTGGAAGCAGGGTTTAGGATGGGGGACACATGTACACCTACGGCTGATTCATGTCAATGCATGGCAAAACCACTACAATACTGTAAAGTAATTCAGTCAGTTCAGTCGCTCAGTCGTGTCTGACTCTTTGCAACCCCATGAATTGCAGCACGCCAGGCCTCCCTATACATCACCAACTCCCAGAGTTCACTCAGACTCTCATCCATCGAGTCAGTGATGCCACCCAGCCATCTCATCCTCTGTCGTCCCCTTCTCCTCCTGTCCCCAATCCCTCCCAGCATCAGAGGCTTTTCCAATGAGTCAACTCTTCGCATGAGGTGGCCAAAGTACTGGAGTTTCAGCTTTAGCATCATTCCTTCCAAAGAAATCCCAGGGCTGATCTCCTTCAGAATGGACTGGTTGGATCTCTTGTAGTCCAAGGGACTCTCAAGAGTCTTCTCCAACACCACAGTTCAAAAGCATCAGTCCTTAGGCGCTCAGCTTTCTTCACAGTCCAACTCTCACATCCATACATGAGACCACTGGAAAAACCATAGCCTTGACTAGCTGGACCTTTGTTGGCAAAGTAATGTCTCTGCTTTTCAATATGCTCTCTAGGTTGGTCATAACTTTTCTTCCAAGGAGTAAGCGTCTTTTAATTTCATGGCTGCAGTCACCATCTGCAGTGATTTTGGAGCCCCCCAAAGTAAAGTCTGACACTGTTTCCACTGTTTCCCCATCTATTTCCCATGAAGTGATGGGACCAGATGCCATGATCTTCGTTTTCTGAGTGTAAAGTAATTAGCCTCCAAAAATCTTTGTTTTCTGAATTTAATTAGCCTCCAAAAAATAAATTAATTTATAAAATAAAAAAAAGTGGTATCTCAGTCACTACAACCCCATATTAACTCTCTGCACATAACTACTTGATATTGGTTTATTGATTCATTTGTGTCTCTCTCTTCTGCTGTAATGTAAGATCAAAACAGTAAGTATCTTGTCCTTTCACTACCCTGGTAAGAGGTACTTAGTTAACAAATATTTGCTGAAAATAATTTGTATAGCTTTTCAACATGTTATATTTCAACAACAACAACAAAAAAGGTTTTCTTGTCTTGTGTTTGTTTCTTTATTTATTTCTTTATTCATATTTCTGGTGGAACAACTGAATGGGACTAGAACTAAGAATTCCCCATTTAGGATTAGAGAAAGCATTCTCTGAGACTGACAAAAAAATACAAATTTATTTTGATTCAAATCAAAAAATATATGAAGTTTTACATGGCACACTTATGTGCTGACTTTACAACCATGAAAAAAGAGTCTGCCCTCATGGAGCTTAAAGGAGAAAATAAGAGGCTCTAAGTAAATGCTGCAAGAGGAGTAGCAGGTGGTGCTACAGGTTTACCTAACCCCTCCTGAGACACAGGAAATCAGGAAAGGCTTCTTCAAGGAAGTGCCATTTAAACTGAAAGATCTATGCATTTGTGAGGGTGAATGGAAAGTGAGAAGGGCACTCAATGTAAGGGTAGTTTATTTTGCAGAGAGGAAAGATGAGACAGCCCCAGAATCCAGGGAACTTCTAACATGTTTCCAGGGAACTGACAGTTACTTACTATGGCTGGAGAACAAATATAAATTGAGACGGGGTGAGAGAAAAGACTGAAGAGATAAATGAATCCCAACATGAAGGCCTACTAAAGAATTAAGACTTTATCCTGAGAGCAAGAAAGCCATGGAAAGATTCAAAGCAAGATAATTTTTACATGTACCATAATCTTTATTAAAGAAAGATCACTTTGGCCACACTGTAGAAAATAAATTAGGAGACAGAAAGGCCAACCTCTTCCAAGCAACAAATGATAGAATTAGGATATAAGATTGGAGACAAAGAAAAGTTGAGATTAAGATCCAACTGTAAGAAGTATTAGAAGCAACCAAGAATTATAACACAAAATAAAATGAACACTGAACATGCAAATACAGAGGAACAGATATAAGAAACCAAATCTATCAGAAGTTTCATAGAATATGTGGTATCTAAGCTGAAGAACTTTCAAGGACGTATAGTAAGATTTCCAAAGATGCAGAAAAGAGATTTGAAGCTTTATAAAAGATTTTTACACAGCAGAGATGCTTCCTAGTACAAATAATTTAAATAAAATTTAAAAATAAGCTTCATGTTTAAAATGTATATCCTATCTTTTATGAAAAACTTAAAAATCTACATTTATGACTAATTTATAAGATGATAATTTCATTGTAATTTTTAAGTCTATTTTATTCAACTACAAGCTATAAAAATCATCATAGTCTACCCACTAACAGTTCTTTGTTATCATTACAAAGACAGCTTTACTAACAGTAAAATCATATGGATAAACTAGACAAAATCAGTCGAATCAAGACATATCTATGTAAGTAAGCCAAGACTGGGAAATAAAGGCACAACTGTTCCATTTTTCTGATAAAAATTAAAATAATAAATTGACATAAATTTAAAAGACAGTAACTATCTTCTAGTTCAGACAATACTTATTTAGAATTTATACACAATCATACTTTTATATAAACACTGGTACCATGACAGGCAATAGAGATCCAAAGAGCTAAAAGACAGATCCTTCCTCAAAAATTTATAACCTCAATAGAGAGGAGGACATAAATATACTTCAGTAAGCATTTTTACAGACTGGTTCCAAATAGGAAAAGGAGTTTGTCAACGCTGTATATTGTCACTCTGTTTATTTAACTTATATGCAGAGTACATCATGAGAAACGCTGGACTGGAAGAAGCACAAGCTGGAATCAAGATTGCCGGGAGAAATATCAATAACCTCAGATATGCAGATGACACCACCCTTATGGCAGAAAGTGAAGAGGAACTCAAAAGCCTCTTGATGAAAGTGAAAGTGGAGAGTGAAAAAGTTGGCTTAAAGCTCAACATTCAGAAAACAAAGATCATGGCATCCGGTCCCACCACTTCATGGGGAATAGATGGGGAAACAGTGGAAACAGTGTCAGACTTTATTTTTCTGGGCTCCAAAATCACTACAGATGGTGACTGCAGCCATGAAATTAAAAGACTGGCTTACTCCTTGGAAGGAAAGTTATGACCAACCTAGATAGCATATTCAAAAACAGAGATATTACTTTGCCAACAAAGGTCCAGCTAGTCAAGGCTATGGTTTTTCCAGTGGTCATGTATGGATGTGAGAGTTGGACTGTGAAGAAGGCTGAGCACTGAAGAATTGATGCTTTTGAACTGTGGTGTTGGAGAAGACTCTTGATAGTCCCTTGGACTGCAAGGAGATCCAACCAGTCCATTCTGAAGGAGCTCAGCCCTGGGATTTCTTTGGAAGGAATGATGCTAAAGCTGAAACTCCAGTACTTTGGCCACCTCATGTGAAGAGTTGACTCATTGGAAAAGACTCTGATGCTGGGAGGGATTGGGGGCAGGAAAAGAAGGGGACGACAGAGGATGAGATGGCTGGATGGCATCACTGACTCGATGGACGAGAGTCTGAGTGAACTCTGGGAGTTGGTGATGGACAGTGAGGCCTGGCGTGCTGCGATTCATGGGGTCGCAAAGAGTCGACACAACTGAGCGACTGATCTGATCTGAAGAATTTTTATAAGACTTCTACAACTATAATGTGAATTTATAAATTAAAGCTAGTTCTAGAAGAGATTTTAGTATTCTTTTAGACTTGATAGTACAAAATGCAGATGTCAAAAGAATAATATTCTAACATTAATACATTTTATATTTCCAATGTTCTACTCAAAAATATAGTGCTGGATTAAAGAAAATTACTACTGATTTGATTTACGGAAGATCAATCACTAAATACAAAAATGAAATATCAAACCTGAGGTAACACAAAAAAAAGTAAGATGAAAAGAGAAACAATCTATGTAGAAATCTGTTGAAGACCAAAACACCCCCAACATAATAATAATTTAGATCTGTAATTTAAATAAGATGTTTATCACCTCTCATTTTAGTATCTGAAAGTAATATACCAACACTTACCTTATAACTATGAGCATGGCTATCAGGATTGAACAAATAGGATCTGCTATCATCAGACCAAAATTCTGCATCATGATGGCAGAGGCAATTACACCAATACTCCCTAGTGTATCTGCTAGAATGTGTAAAAATACACCTAGAAATAAAGCATAATGAGAATCAAAATCATATTTTCTGATAAACTAAAAATGTAAATTTTTCTTAAAACTATATTCTTGGTTTTATATATTAAAAAACTAAATACTAATTTGAAAATCAGTATGAATGCTGATCCACTGTTTAGTAAAGAAGTAATAGTACCTCTGGGAATTAAAATAATCTTTCTTTTCAAAAAACAGGAGGAGCTAAAATATTTGACTTCTAAGTTATACTTGGTCTTCATAATCCTTAATATTTTGCTATAATATAAATGAAGAAATACTTGATTAAAAAAATTTTTTGTGCACGTTCATTTCTGGTTGAGTCCAGAAGTTAACTAATAATTTGTTAGGAGAGAACTGCATTAGGCTGAAACAATCAGTCAAGAAAACACTGTTTATAACTACAAATATGTGTACACACAGAGCCCTCTGCTGGTAAGTAAAATTATTACCTTTTGAGATTAAGATTTTCTTATGGACCATAACTCTACTAATAAACTGGTAAACTAATTATCCTGAAGGTATTGTTAACTAAAGTTACATACTAAACTCAAACCTGATATGAAAGAAAGTAATGGTCTGAATATTTTAAAGAGGATATAAATATATTTTTAACTTAAAATAATTAAATATTACATTGAAAGTGAAAGCATTGATCACTCAGTCGTGTCCAACGCTTTGCAACCCTATAGACTATAGCCCGCCAGGCTCCTCTATCCATGGGATTTTCCAGGCAAGAATACTGGAGTGGGTTGCCATTTCCTTCTTCAAAACTATTACAATGGTAAGATACTAATACTCTAACTGCCCATGAATCTATATGTATGAACATTTAATAACTGATACTTGACAGGAAAACAATTTAAAAAGTCAAAAAATTCAGTTTTTATACATATTTAAGAAAATTTTAACTAGTGAACAATTAAATAGATTAAGAAATCTTGAGATCACTTTAAGTTTCAAAAATAAAACTTAAGGAAGATACACATGTAAGTGGATGAGAGTCCCTAACCTGCAAATCTCTGAAGTGATATGATAAAGACTTTATATATTCTTTAATCAATGTTCTGGTAGGATCCAAATTGAAAATAGCTCTAACCACTTAAAGGAAAAAGAAAAGAATCCTTTGCTCTTGATTTTCCTTTAAGTGGCAAGTCCCTGGCTACATCTTATTTGCTGACCTAAAAACCAGTTTTATTAGCAAATATCCTTAACTAGATATGCCCTTCTTACTTTCCAGTAATCTTTTCAAGAAGAAAGTTACTAAAGAAGAAATCTAAACTAATATGTTTGACTCATATAAAAGCCAGAAGTCATATTGAAAATGCAGCAAATAACTGAAAAATTCAGTAAACTTGGTTTTCACCTGTGAGTATCTATGTGGAAAAGTGTTAGTATCTGGCATTTATACTATGGGCTGCTTTAGCCACCATAAATGGACACTCAGAAAATATCAGTTAATTTTTACAACAGCTTATATAAAAGATAATTAGGAAGGCAAATCTGACCTCCCTTTCCTCAGTTTGTGATGATTTCCATAACTAAAACTTAACTCTTATTATCAAGGTTAAATGTACAGTATTACACATGCATGATTACAAGTTATTTCAACAAATGCTGCCCTAAAACAATTCTCTATATTTCACAAAGGAAAATTAGTGACTAGAAGGCACATTTAAGCCTCCTGAAATGAGCTCCTCAGGATGAAGGAATACAGTCCCAGGGGAAAAATAAAAAGCAAGAGCTATATCAAAAAACAGTGGAGAAAATAAAAATAAGCACAGTAGAAACAGGATCACAAGCTAGTGAGAAAGTCGGACTGTGGTCAAAAGTTAACAAAGAGGACCTCCCTGGTAGTCCAGTGGTTAAGAAACTACCTTTCAAAGAAGAGGATGTGGGCTTGATCCCTGGTCTGGAACTAAGTTCCCACATGCCTCCGGGCAACTAAGCCCACACCCCTCAACTAGAGAGCCCAAGTGCCACAAGGAGAGATCCCACATGCCAAAACTAAGACCGGATGAAGCCAAAAATTAATAAATAAGTATTTTTAAAAATAAATAAAGGCAGGAAGATGGGCAGCTGGAAATTAGGAACTTTGACAATGAAACCTATATAGAAATCCAGAGCCAAAGATCAGTTCACATCCCCAAAAAGAAACTGCCATAGTTCAGGGACAAGACAGATTGTCTCTAGCTTATAAAATTTTGTAATGTATCATTTTACATAACCTGTAAGCTCCTGTTTACGTTTTACCATTTGATGCTTATGTATATGCAAAAGATCTCCTTTGCATCACATTTTTTTGAAAATATGACATTACTTTTGAGAGCAGTTTTAGGTTCACAGCAAAATAAGTGGCAGATATACAGATTTCACTTATACCCACTGTTCCAACTCAGGCACAGTCCCTCTCATTATCAACATCCCCCACCAGAATAGTGCATTTGTTACAAATGACATATCATTATGACCCAAAGTTCATAGTTCATATTTGGATTCACTCTTGGTGTTATACATTTTTTGAGTTTGGCTGCATTACATTTTTAGCACTAAATTTTTCTACAACATAAATTCATACTGAATATTATTTTTAGAAAAATTATTTAACAATTCTACAAAGGCAAACATACTATTATGGTGTTCCTAGAGTCAGTGGCATGAGTATATATATTTAAGCAGTCTAGTTTCTGAATATTTTAATCTTCTTATTAAATGTTAAGAAAATAGCTCAGTGACAGTTAAAAGAACATCTGCTAACATACCTACTAGTACACATTGGGAGAAATATCAATAACCTCAGATATGCAGATGACACCACCCTTATGGCACAAAGTGAAGAGGAACTAAAAAGCCTCTTGATGAAAGTGAAAGAGGAGAGTGAAAAAGTTGGCTTAAGGCTCAACATTCAGAAAATGAAGATCATGGCATCCGGTCCCATCACTTCATGGGAAATAGACGGGGAAACAGTGTCAGACTTTCTTTTGGGGGGCTCCAAAATCACTGCAGATGGTGACTGCAGCCATGAAATTAAAAGACTGGCTTACTCCTTGGAAGAAAAGTTATGACCAACCTAGAGAGCATATTGAAAAGCAGAGACATTACTCTGCCAACAAAGGTCCATCTAGTCAAGGTTATGGTTTTTCCAGTGGTCATGTATGGATGTGAGAGTTGGACTGTGAAGAAAGCTGAGTGCCGAAGAATTGATGCTTTTGAACTGTGGTGTTGGAGAAGACTCTTGAGAGTCCCTTGGACTACAAGAGATGCAACCAGTCCATTCTAAAGGAGATCAGTCCTGGGTGTTCTTTGGAAGGAATGATGCTAAAGCTGAAACTCCAGTACTTTGGCCACCTCACGTGAGGAGCTGATTCATTGGAAAAGACTCTGATGCTGGGAACGATTGGGGGCAGGAGGAGAAGGGGACGACAGAGGATGAGATGGCTGGATGGCATCACTGACTCGATGGATGTGAGTTTGAGTGAACTCCAGGAGATGGTGATGGACAAGGAGGCCTGGCGTGCTGCGATTCATGAGGTCGCAAAGAGTCGGAGACGACTGAGTGACTTAACTGAACTGAACTGAAATACATACTAAAAAATCAACTAGGAAGGCTAACATTTTAAACACAAATACTATGTTATTCGTTTTTCTTAAAGGAAAACTACAGTTAGCTCAAAACTATGAAGCCAGTTGCATAAAACTGAGAAATATACAAATAGCTTGTCATACCTTGTAAAATCTGTCTACTGGGTCCTGTTGTTTCTTTTAAGGAGGGGCCATCTGTAGAGAGTTAAGTTAAATTATTTTAAAACATGTCTTCAATTCCTGATTCAATTTTTGCAATTCAGAGTACTTTTCATTCAAATGTATCGTGAAGGATGCATGATTACATAGCCACATCAGACCTACAAAATTATTTTTAAAATTTAATATGGTAATTAAATGAAGATAGACATAAAAAATTTCAAAATGCATCAATAGTACAGAGTATTTAGGAAATTATTATATTAGGCAATTTGGTTAAAAAAACCCAGTAAATTAAAAACATTATGAATTTTCTAATATCCATAGCATATTTACAGAGTTTGCTACATCAATTTACAGTTGGAAAATTCAGAAAAAACAAAACTACCCCTTGATATTATAAGAAGACCAAGAAATGAAACCAGGACATTTTCCAGGAAAACTGGACTATGGCAAACAGTTTCCCAATAGCTTCTAGATGAATGCAGCAAGATTTTCATACAGAAGAGATAAAAATACTTTTTCATTTTGCCTTTTTGATGAAGAAATAAAAATATACTGCAATTTTTATACTAAATAGTTGGAAGATCACTAATCAACATTAACGTCGAAGCAAAAATACAGGTAAACAATGTAAATGATCAGCAGTATCTGTTGTAAGGGAGCATCAGGACGACTGATGAGCTTTCTGATTATGACTAACAGAGTCCTAGTTCTTGGCCCACAGTAATGAAGAGTGGACCTACCCTTGCCTACTCCAGCTTTGATGGAACACTGTGACAATGCCAGAAGAATTATAAAAGCATAAGGTTATGCAATGATTTTGGTCTAAATATGGTACTGCTGCATGGGGAGAAAGATGTAGTCATCTTAAAAGTCCTGAGAGCTAAAAGTATAACTGTTCTAAATATCAGGCTCCTGATCAGGGCATGAGATTACTGTCTATACATAGTTAGTCCAGAAAAAGACAGTCATTTTTTTTCTTTTCTATTATGGTTTATTATAAAATATTCCTGTGCCATACAGTAGGACCTTATTTATTTTATATATAGTAGTTTGTATCTGCTAATCTGCTAGTATTTTAGATTTATAAGTGATAAATATCATATTGTATTTATCGTCCTCCTTCTCACTTACTTCACTTATTATGATAATCCCTAAATCCATTCCTGTTGCTGCAAATGGCATTATTTCATTCTTTCTTATGGCTGAATAGTATTCCATTGTGCATATATACCATATCTTTTTTATCTATTCATCTACTGATAGACATTTAAGTTGCTTCCACGTCTTGGCTATTTGGCTATTGTGCTGTGAACACTGGGGTGCATCTTTTTGATCTAGTTACACTCCGGGAGATGGTAAGGGACAGGGATGCCTAGCATGTTGCAGTCCATGGGGTCAGAGTCGGACACAACTGCAGGACTGAACAACAACATTCTCCAGATATACGCCCAGGAGTGGGATTGCTAGATCACATGGCAACTCTATTTTAAACAGAACCTCCATACTCTTTTCCATAGTGGCTGCACCAATTCACATTCCTGCCAGAAATGTAGGAGGGTTCCCTTTTCTCCACATCCTCTCCAGCATTTGTTATTTGTATACTTTTCCACGATGATCATTCTGACTGGTGTTGGGTGGTACCTCATTGTAGTTTTGACTTGCATTTCTCTAATAATTAGAGATGTTAAGCATCTTTTCATGTGCCTATTAGTCATCTGTATATCTTCTTTGGAGAAATGTCTATTTAGATCTTTTGCCCATTTTTTGATTGGGTTGTTTGTTTCCATGTTATTGAGTTGTATGAGCTGTTCGTGTATTTTGGAAATTAAGCCGTTTTCGGTAGCATCATTTTCAAATACTTCCTTCCAGTCAGTAGGTTGTCTTTTCAGTTTGTTTATGGTTTCCTTTGCTGTGCAAAAGCTTGTAAGTTTCATTAGGTCCCACTTGTTTATTTTTGTCTTTATTTCTATTGCCTTGGGAGTCTGACCTAAGAAAACACTGGTACAATTTATGTCAGAGAATGCTTTGTCTGCGTTCTCTTCTAGGACTTTTATGGTGTCATGTTCTGTATTTAAGTCTTTAAGCCACTTCGAGTTTAGTTTTATGTATGGTGTGAGAGTGTCATCTAACTCACTGATCTACATGCAGCTGTCCAGTTTTCCCAATATCAGTCACTGAAGAGAGACAACAGTCATTTTTGACATAATTATTTTATAACGTATATTCAGCTATATTAATATAATAGTTGTATAAAATAACTCCCACCTATGTAAAATCTGAAAATCCTTTTGGATATAAAATTTGTTTTCTGTGGCAGACATTAGCTACCTCCTTACCAGACCCATTTCTTCTTCCTCTCTGATAAACAGCTTAACTAGATTTCCCAGGGTCCCTGAGTTAAGGATCACCTGACTTAGGTGGTGTATGTGACTGAGTCGTAAACAAAAAAAATACAAGATGTAAATTATTTCCAGGCTCAGCTCACAGAATATCCTACATGATCTGCTATATATTCTATCTCCGGCTAGATGCAGAGAATCCAGTGGTGGGATACAAGAGTTAAGGATCCTAAAGATGGAAAGAGCCTGGATTCCTGAATGGCCATGAGGAACAAAGCCCCTACCCTCTACGCAATCAATCCAAGATATAAACTTTTACTGTTTAAGTCACTAAGATATGAGCACTTAAAACAAACAAAAACCCATCTAACTTCACTCACAGTGCAGCATTCCAATAAATACAAAGTTCACAGTACTGCATAGTGAGACTATAATGGTTCTTACAGGCAAAATGGAATAATGGCCCTATTACTTTTGCATTCTCAGACTGGCTTATAAAATACTGAACGCAGAATAACAGTTGACAGCAGATTTTGAAGTCAGATTCCCTGTTTGAGGCCTGGCATTTCTATTTACTAGTTACTATAATTTCTTTGGGTCTTAAAGTCATTTCCAAATCTTTTCTTTTCCCATAGAAGGGCTAATTCTCATCTATCTAAAAGCTTATCACAGTGTATTCCCCAGAGTATTAGAAAAAGCCTAGGACAACAAACAAGGGGTCAATTGTAAATGTTGGTGGCAGTGACTCTAAAGATTGGCTAGCAAATCTTTTTGTAAGTAACACAGTTTCTAATTCTTCGCTTCTAATAAAAGGTAGGGATTAGCTAATAAAACTACCAATTAATAGATCATCAAAAATATTTGATGATACACTATGTAACTTTTGGAATATAATTCTGAAGGTAATCAAAGAAATGACAGAAACTGCTACAACAGAATTCCTTCTATTTAAGGTTTCTTAGAGCTTACATTATAAAGATGGAAAACAGGAACAGAATTGATGTCAAAACCTATTTTATGCTAATAAGTTATTTATCTATAAACTAATTGAGAAAAAGAGTTTCAATCATCTCATTAAGATATGTATTTCAAATACAATGCTGCTTTTTAATGATTATATATGTATCAAAATCAAAACATAATTATTTTAATTGAGTTTATACTAGTAAAAGCTACAATAATTCCATCTGAAAGAAACATTTAAATGCTGTCTTATGTTCCTAAAAGATAAAAGATTTTAATTAATATACCTATTTTATTGCCAAGAAATATTAACAGATGACCAATTAAAGCCTTAACACAAGTATATTCCACTTTATAAAATTCTGGAAAGGAGGTAGAATAGAAATAAAAATTCCAGGAGAAAGGAAGTTATAAAATTAACAACTGTTTAAATATTTTTAAATAGGTGACAGTGGGTCTCAAATCACTAAGGTAGTTAGAGTCCACTGACTATGTTCAATAAAATAATATGGAAGTTTCATTCTAAAATACAAAGTATCAAATTATATTCTCTGCAATTAAACAATAATTTTTTTTAGAAATCATCCTAAGAATGTGAATATACAGTTTTTATCAAAATTATTTTGCAATGCGTGTGAGCAAAAAGCTTAGAAAAGCAAGGTGTTCAAGCAGACCAGTGTAATAAATAGTTTCAAAAGTATAGCAAATATTAGAGACTGAAAATATTAGGGGCTTACTCAATCCCTAAGGCCCATTTCATCTTTTCAGATTGAAAGCTTTAGGATTCTGCCTTTGTGGCAAGCACAGACAATCTTTAAGCATATAACTTATTTAAAGATTAATCAAACTGTATCACCCAAGCAGCTTCTATTAGATTAGTAATATTCTAAAATTCTGTGAATAAACTAAATATAATTTTAAAATAAAATGTTAAGTAAGTTGATAAATACCTTATAACTTAGTATCCAATACTATATAAGTTAATATAGAAAGACTTCTAAGGGAACTGGAGGTAAATATCAGGTGATATCTGTTAAAATTACAATAAAAATGTGGAAAATTGAAAACTGTTATATTTTTATAAGCCTATATATGGCACAAAAGGCCTTATCATAATTAAAAAAAAAAAAAACTGCTGAAATGCAATGGTCCCCATTCACTGACACTTATTTAAAATAGTGGCATTTTATTATGATAAAATCACTGAAAAAACCTACACTCACTGCCTTATGCCAAGTTAATTTCATTTTATACTGAAAATAAACTAGTCTTAGAAACCATTTAGTCCAATTTATTAGAAAGGAACTTGACTGCAATATTTTTAAACAGATTATTTCAACTTGAAAAGTTAATCTATGCCATTTCTGTTTAAGAAACTGTCCATTTGAAAGTATTTTTGCTGTACTCACCATGAGAGTGAAAGTGTCCATGTCCATGAGCATGATCATGGCTATGTGCAGCACCATGTTTCAATTCATGACTATGGCAGTGATCTCCATGGCCATGTGTCTGATCCAGAGCACCATTAAAGAGAGAATGACTGTGTCCATGGCCTAAAAACAAAGTGTGTAAGAACAAAAGGTATGTAAAAATGTATTACTTAATGGTTACAATAATACTGACATTAGTGAAAAGAATTAGTGCTCAAACCATATTCAGTTCAAATATGAATATTCAATCAATATTCAATAAATAAACATTTCTTTGTAGAAAGTGCTAAAATGATGATGCTCAGTCGCTCAGTTGTGTCCAACTCTTTGCGACCCCATGGACTGTAGCCTGTGGGGTTCCTCTGTCCTTGGGATTTTCCAGGCAAGAACACTGGAGTGGGTTGCCATTTCCTATTCCAGGGGATGTTCCTGACCCAGGGATCAAACCCATGTCTCTGACATCTCCTGCATTGGCAGGCGGATTCTTTACCACTGAGCCACCTAGAAAGCCCCATAGATTCATTAAAACAATACTGAGTTCTTAGGATAGAGTTTAGGAAGGAAATAAAAGCACAGTAAGAAGTGGCAGACTCTACTGGAGATAAAAATAAGTGAGAAGTACACAGAAGGATTTAAAGAGATTAGATAATGTTGCTCATTCATTCAAGAAGTACTTAGTTGGAACACATTATGTTACAGTACCATCCAGGCATTGGGGATAAAACAGTGAACATGGACAAAAACCTTGGCCAAAACTTTGTCAAGTACTATCATACATATTGAAGAAGGAAATGGCATTAATACTAACAAAGGTAAAATAATATGTGAATATGGTTACATTAAGGCAGAGACAGGGAAATGGCTGCATTTGGTAAAAGGACCAGTAAAATTAAATCAGGTAGAATCCTTAGGGGAAAAAAGGCACACAATAGTGAGGAATCATTTCTCCACAGCAAACCTAAAAACTACCTAACCATCATAGAAACATCTTCTACAAACTATTTCAAAATATAGAAAGTGACTGAATGCTACCTAATTAAAAAATATCACTTATATTTACAAAAATCCTAAATACCCTAAAATCAAACTCAGTAGTACATTATATGAAAAATTATGAATAGGGAGATCAACTTTCAGAATGGTAGACAGAGGTCGTTGGCAAGCTAGTTCTCCTAAAACAACTAAAATATGGGAAACACAACTAAAAACTTTCAGAAGTCTGATAATTAACCAAAACCACAAAAGGAACTGAAAATTGTCTATCCAACAAACTACCAAATCTCAGTTAGACAGCCGAGTCTTGATGTTTTAACTTGGGGTTAGTTCCATTCCACTTCCTGCCTAAGCTCAATTGAAATTAGCCAAAAGTCAGCAGCTTTGCAGACACTGGAGAGATCTGATTTCTTCTGAGGCTCTGTTAAAAGCAATATGTACAGATCACAGTCACTATTTTGTCCAAACTTGGCAGTCCCTGGAAAAAAATCTTTATTCTCAATGTGATAACGATCAGATTCAGAGCTCAGCTTCAAGAATTCAATCGACATACACTGCAGGACATGAATCAACACAAGGAAATCATGCAATAGGATAAATAACTATAATAATATCAGGAACAACAAACTTTGAGAGAAGACGGTGAATTAATCTGATACCAATGTCATTGTCGAGAAGGGGATGACAGAGGATGGGATGGTTGGATGGCATCACTGACTCAATGGATATGAGTTTGAGTAAACTCCGGAAGTTGGTAATGGACAGGGAGGCCTGGCGTGCTGCAGTCCATGGGGTCGCCAAGAGTTGGACACGACTAAGCAACTGAACTGATACTGAATGTCATTTTAAAATTAAAGGTCCAGTTTTCAACAATTAGTAAGATATTCAAAGAAAGAGAAAAATATGCCATATACACAGGAGAAAAACCAGCCAACAGAAAATGTTCCTGAAGGGGACTCAGATTTTTTACTTTATAGACAAAAACTTTGATCAGCTACTACAAATACGGTCAAAGAAGGAAATCACGTCTAAAGAATCAAAGTACAATAATGATTACTCATCAAGAAGAGAATATTAATAAAGAGATAGAAGTTAATAAAGAACCAAACAGAAACTCTGGAATTAAAAAAACATTATAACTGAAATAAAACATCCACTTTAGAAGGGCTCAACCACAGATCTGGGCTGCAATAACAGTAAACTTGAAGATGGATCAATAGAGATTATATACTCTGAAAAACAGGTGGAAAAAAGAAAATCAAGAAAAATGAATCTTAGAGACCTATGAAAACATCAAGTCTACCAAATTAATTATAAAAAAAGTCCCAAAGAGAAAAGAGGGAGAAAAAGAAATATAAAAAAATACCTGAAGAAATTATAGATGGCAATTCCCCAAATTTGACAAAAAATATTATCTACACATTCAAGAAGTTCAGGAAACTCAAAGTAGAATAAACTCAGATAGAACTATATCTAAAGACATCATAGTCAAATCAATGAACATCAAAATCTTGAAAATTGTATAGCAAGGTGTATGTACAAGATGTATGTATGTACAAGGGATCTTGAATAAGATTAAATGCTGACTTCACAACAAAAATCAGAGAGGTCAAAAGACAATGGGATAACAAATTTAAAATAGAAGATGACTCAGTCAAGAATTCTAAATTCAACTAAAGTCTCCTTTAAATATAAAGGAAAAATCAGATACTTCCACATAAACAAAAGTATTTCCTACAAATGAAACAACACTAAATAGTAATTTAAATCCACATAAAGAAATAAAGAGCACCAGTAACAGTAATCTTGCAAGAGAAGATAAATGTATTTTTTAATTTGCAACTTGTTTCTTCTCCTGTATGTTTTAGAAGACAATTGCATAAAGCAATAATTACAAAACTGTACTGATGGGCTTATAACATAAAAACATGTAATTTGTCTGACAACAGTAGCATAAATAAGGGAGGTGTGAATAGAGGTATATCTGAGCAAAGTTTTTGCATATTATTAAATTATTATTGATCTGAATTATTAAATTACTATTAATCTGCTTTAAATTAAGATGATGTTTGTAATCCCCAGGGCAACAATTAAGAAAAGAACTAAAAAAATATACAATAAAAGAAACAAGAGAATTAAAAAGGTATACTAGAAAATATCCATTTAATTTAAAAGACAAGCATCAAGGATCAGAGCAACAAAAAGGACAAAAGATTCAGACAACAAATATCAAAATGGCAGATGTAAATTCTACCTTAGTAGTAATTAAATGAAATGTAAATTTTTTTAAACCTCTAGTCAAAAGGCAGAGACTAAAAAATGGACTAAAAACAATGATTCAGCTATATTCTGTCTATAAGGGGCAAATTATAGATTCAAAGACATAAATAAGTTACAAGTAAAATGACAGAAAAATATACCAATGCCATGCAAGCAGTTAAAAAAGACAGAGACAGACAGAGCCAGAATGGCTATCATAATACTATAAGCCAGAAATTACTGTGAGAAAAAAAGAACATGCTATTAGCAAGTTCTATGCCTCGGGAAGATATCCATGATTATAGAAATAAATGAACTGAACAACACAGCTCCAAAATACATGAAGCAAAAATAAAAAAATTAACTGGAAAACTTACAACAATATTACTTGAAGACTTCAACACCCTACTTTCAGTAATGGATAGACAAGTAGGCAGAAGATCACAAAGCAACAGAAGACTGAATAACTATGAACAAACTATACCCAACAGACAGCTATAGAACATCCTACCCAATAGCAGCAGAATACACATTCTTCTCACATGCACATGGAAGAATCTCTAGGATAGACAAATGGTAGGTCATTAAAATATGAAATGAGACTCAATAAAAATTTTTAAAATTTGAAATAATAAAAGGTATGTCATCTTATCACAATGGAATTAAATCAGAAATCATAAACTGAAGAAAATTAGGGAAATTCACAAATATGAGAAAATAAAAAAAGATACCACTAAATAACTAATGGGTCAAAGAAGAAATCACAGGGGAAATTAAAAATACTTTGAGATAAACAAAACTGAAAACATGATATACCCAAACTTACATTATAGCAATGCTTAGACAAATATTTATAGCTATTAAGCCTCTGCTAAAAGGAAAAAAAAAATTCAAATCAATAACCTAATCTTCCACCTTAAAATATTAGAAAAAGAAAAAAACTAAATCCAAAAGCAAGGAAAAGAGTGTATAATAAACATTACAGCAGAAATGAAATAAAGATAAGAAAAGCAATAGAGAAAAACAAAAAGGTTAAAATAATTAGACTGACCACAAAAAAAAAGTAAAAATTACTAAAATCACTGCTGACCTTATGAGAAAAAGAAAAGACATACTTTTTAATACATATCTAAAATTATTAATAAGTCATTTAGATAAAACAAATTTCTAAAAACACACAAACTGCTGAAATGATTCATTAGAAAACAGAAATCAGATAGACCTATAACAAGCAAAAAAACTGAATTAATAATTTTAAAACTGTCAACAATGAAACGCTTGGTCTTCACAAGCAAATTCTGCCAAACATTTACAAAGAATCAAGACTTCACTAGATATCTCTCAACTATGCCCCCAAAAAAACAGAAGAGAAGGGAATACTTCCCAACTCATACAAGGACAATTTACCCTGATATCAGCACCAGCCAACGATACTAAAAGAAAACTGCAAACAAATATCCCTTAGGAATATAAACACAAGTGCAGAAAGTGTTAATCGCTCAGTTTTGTCTGACTCTTTGTGATCCCATGGACCGCCAGGCTTCTCTGTCCATGGGATTTTCCAGGAAAGAATACTGGAGTGGGTTGCCATTTCCTTCTCCAGGGGATCTTCCCAACCCAGGAATCAAACCCGGGTCTCCTGCATTGCAGGCAGACTCTTTACCATCTGAACCACCAGGGTTCAAAAGTCTTCTATAAACACACAAGTCTTCAACAAAATACTAGCAAACCAAATCCAGTAGTATGTCAAAAGGATTACAAACCATGGCCAAATGGGATTTATCCTAAGAATGCAAAGGTGGTTTATTATCCAAAAAACCAAGCAATATAACACACTATATGAATAGAATAAAAGAACCAACTGATTACCTTTAAAAATGAAGGGAAAAAAATCATTAAAAAAATCCAATACCCTTTCATGATGAAAACACCCAATGAACTAGGAATAAAAAGAAAACTTCCTCAATCTGATAAGGAGCATTTCTGAAAAGCCCATAGATAGCACAGCTAAAATCATATTTAATAATGAAATATTGAATGCTTTCACCCTAAAATCAGGAAAAAGAAAAGAATGTCCACTCTCACTACTTCTATTTAACTGTAGGATCTAGCCAGGGCATTTAGATTTGTTTGATGCAAGGCTGCCACAAACCTCCAATTTGTAAAAAATGCAGAACCTGCATAGCTCAATAAAATAAGGTATGCTTGTATATAGAAAATTCTAAACACTCCACTAAAAGCCTGTTAGAATAATGAATACTTCAGCAATGTGGCAGGACACAATATCAATATACAAACATGAGCTATATTCCTATACTAGCAATGAGCAATCCAAATATGAAACTAAGAAAACAATCCTAAACTTATCAGACCAGATCAGTCACTCAGTCGTGTCCGACTCTTTGCGACCCCATGAATCGCAGCACGCCAGGCCTCCCTGTGGCAGCCAAAATAAAAAACCTCTACTGGTAAAGTTAACAAAAGAAGTGTGAGATAGTTACTCGAACAACTACAAAACACTGTTGCAAGAAACTAAAGAAGCTAAAAATAAATGGAAGGGCATCCCATGTTCATGGATCAGGAGCCTTAAGATGTTAAGATGACAATAATTCCCAAATTGATCTACAGATTCAATACAGTTTCTATCAAAGCCCCAGCTTCCCTTTTTGGGCAGAAACTGACAAACTGATCCTAAAGTTCATACGGAAATGCATGAAGGGACCCAGGGTAGCTAAAGTAACCTTAAAAAAGAATAAAGTTGGACGATTCAAATGTTTTAATTTCAAAACATACCCAAAAGCTACATTAATCAAAACTGCATAGTAATGGCATAAGGACAGACATACAGATCCATGAAATAGAATTGAGAGTCCAGAACTAAACTCTCAATTGATTGTTGACAAGGGTGCCAAGACAAAATTCAATGGGGAAAAACAGTCCTTTAAAAAAATTCTGTTCAGACAGCCACACATTTATATACACGAAAATGACATTGGACTATACTTCATACCATATACAAAAATTGACATAAAATGGATCACAGACCTAAGTTTTAACTCTCAAATTAACAGATGGTTTCTCATGAGAAAAATCTTATCAACATAATTACCAACTTTAAATTAACGAAAGCAGGGGGGAAAAATGATTACTTCAATAGATGAAGGGGAAAAAAAATTTTTCTTAACTTGGTAAAACAGTTTTATCAGAAACAGACCACAAACATCAGACTCATTGGTAAAACTTCAGTAGCATTTTCTAAATAGCAATGGCTCTGAACCTTTATTGCACATTAAAGTTGACTGGAGAGCTTCAAAATATGCTGATGTTGGGGTCTCTTCCTCCAGAGATTCTGATGTAAATATTCTGGGATTAAATCTGGGCACCAACGTTTCTTTAAAAGTTACCCAGGTGATTATACAGGTTGACACAATGATATAAGCTATAACTATTTCTAAACACTGTGATAAGAGATTCTGGCTATGTAATTAAGACAAACAGGAAAAATAGTTTTCATTCTTAATAGAAAAAACTTTTCAAATACCTAAAAATGAACCAAAGTGACTAAGACAATTTAATAGAGGACTCAAAATTTAAGATGTTAATTCCCAGAATTAAACATAAAGACAATGCATTCCCAATAAAATCACAAAAAGATTTTTCATAAAACCTGACAAGGTGATTAAAAATACCAAATGAACAAGACAGGCCTAAACAACTCTGGAGGAAAAAAAAGAGAGAAAGATGAGACTAACCCTTCCAGATGTTAAAACATAAAGTTTATAGCAATTATTCCCATGTGATTCTGAAGAGGCCAAAAATAATCTGATATTTAAGGTAATTTAGGCTAAGTGTATCCTTTTATATCAGTGAGGTAATGAGCAAATTGATAAATGGTGCTTGGAAAACTGCTTATTCACACTGAGAAAAAAAAGTCCTAACTCTTCATTACAAAAATATATATAAATGAAGGACCACGTAGTTGGGACAAAAACCAAAATTTTTACAGTATTAAATAATAAGACTATTTTTAAGACTCAGGGATAGGAACTCCTTAAAAAAAAAAAGCAGAAAACATACCACAAAGTATGTAAGACAAAAAAAAAAAAAGGAAACTAGACTATATCCAAATTAAAAACCCCTAAATAAAAGTTTAAACAGAGAAGCCACAGACTGGGAAGAGATAACTGCAACACATAAAACAAAGAATTATTATACAAAATACATAAACAAAAGCTTGTAAATGGATTAATAATAAAACAATAGAAAAATGGGGTGTTAAGGGGGAAGGGACAATTCCAGAAAAGGAAAAAATCTGAATGATGGCCGAAAAACATACAGAAAGATTTTCAACCTCACTACTAGTCAAAAAATACCAAATAAAATGAGATATCATTTTTATCAAAATATCAGCAAAATGGTTTTAAACCCATAATAGTAAGTTCTAATATGGGTGAAAGAATCCTAGTACTTACATTTTACGCTGGGGTAAATGTAAATGAGTCATTTGGAGGGCAAACTGCTAATGTCCAATGAAACTAAACATTATATATCCTGTGTTTCAGCAGTTCTATTCATATTCAAGAAACTCTCAATTCAAAGAACTTTCTTTGATGATGGAAATTGTCTATATTTACTATCCAATATGGTAACCCTATGTGTCTACTGAGCACTTGAAATGTCATTAACTGAATTCTTAATTTTATTAAATTTCATTAACCACAATGTAAACTTAAATAGTCACATGTGATTTGGAACTACTATATAGGACAGCACAGCTCTGGAGAAACGTTTGCATGTGTTCATAAAGATATGCTTCATATGGAAGTATGACAATACATAGAAGATTGTTTAAATAAACCACAGTAACCCACACCATGCAGTTTTATGTGTCTGTGAACAAGAGAAGGTACACTGATGGACACCAGGTGGAAGGATCTCAAAGACAGATTGTATAAATTTCATACCCCCATACATGGATTTTTAATATCTAAATCTGTATTGTCATT
The DNA here is from genome assembly GCF_032452875.1 of Bos javanicus. NCBI lineage: Eukaryota > Metazoa > Chordata > Mammalia > Artiodactyla > Bovidae > Bos > Bos javanicus. The sequence goes on from NC_083870.1 coordinate 42,741,576, forward strand.
TTGGTATTTGCTTTATATAAATGTTATCATACCAAACAGATGAGCTACAGAGGTCTTGAAGTAGCCACACCAAACTGATACTACAACTCTGAGAAGCCACAAAAGGAGAAGGTTCAGGAAGACATTAACATGAGTCAATTAATATATTGTTCTTGTTATTAAAAATCAATATAGAGTTAGACTTTAAAAATCATCAATTTTCAAAAGTGAATAATTATGACAGAAACCAGAAATGAAGAAACAAAGGGTTCTAACCATCATACCAGAGCCATGAGAATGTCCATGACCTCCATGCTTGAAAACAAATATTCCTACTAGGTTTACCACAAACCCAAGAATTGAAACAAGAAGCAGTCTCTCATGATGTACATCTGGAGGGGCTAATGCTCTCTAGAAAACACAGAATACAAACAAACTGTATTGATATATTTTCTGACTAATCAATTGATAAAAATAAAAAGCAATTAAAAAAAATTTTTATTTTCAGAATTAACACCACTCCAAAATTGTCTGCCAAAACAGTTAACAGAAATAAAACCATTGCTCACATATTTCAGAAAAAGTAACAATTATTATTTTTAAGTAAGTACCCTTAAAGGTATGAATATTTGGACTAAAACCATCCTTCTTTGGAATCTTAAAATATTGTAATTAATTTTAAGTTGATTAACTTTTAAATTTTTACTTGTCTTAAACATCAAAATATTGAAGATTCATTGGCAAAATCCTCAGATTCTATCTTAAGAACTATTTCCAACAGAACTCATCACCAGGATTGTTGTGTGTTTACCTTTCAGTGTCAGAACATCATTCACAGTTTATAAAGCACTACTATTTGTCTTCAAGTAGTTTCACATATAACTTTCCAAATATTTTATAAGTTCCTCTTGTATACACATAATACTTTATGCAACCCAAGACTGGCCTCAGTAAATACTCAATGACAGTGTGAAAAAACAGCTCTATTACATTTATCTTTAGTTCATAAACATTTTCATTACAGAAATGTAATTTACTGGCTCTAATTATTATCTACTATACCTCAACTCCTTCTGAGAAAATAAAAAAAGCAGTGAAGATCAAAAACAGGCCATTGACAAAGCCAGCCAGAACCTCCGCTCTAACATACCTAGAGAAGAGCAAAGTAAACAACTGAATTAAGTTATTTCTTTAAAAGAAAACCAAATCATAAATTTAATATACTACACAGTTATATGTGCCCAACAAACTCCCAGTGTTTACAGTATAGCATTTCTATTGTACATGTCATAAAATTGAGAAAGTAAATTTAATTACTATGAGTTATGTTTAAAGAAGAATGCCATAAAATACAGAGATATCTACAAGCCAACCAAAAGACCTTTTTAGAGTAAGCAGTTTTAGAGAGACTTTCCAGAGAAATGTAAATCTCAAGCTGCAACTGGAGAAGGAAGAATAGGACCAGATAACTGGGCAAAGAAGGAAGGATACAAAGATAAAAAGTTGAGGAAGAGAGCTTGAAAAAGGGTATTTGTAACTTATTAATTCCTTCTTTTCTAAGAACTCCTTATGCTTTTCGCTTTGTATCTTTCAGCTTTCAAATCTCTGGCAAGTAGAGCTTTGATTTGAGGAAAAATAAAATTAGTTCTGAATTATCCCAGAGACAACTTGAGATTTCTATTTCTATCACTCTTCTTCTAAAGATGAATACATTTAAGAAAAAATCTTCGATTACCTAAATTTTAGAATCAATTCTAGTTTCACATAATTTGAATTAAACTATTTTTAAAATACCTGTCTTTTGTTCCATGGACTTCTGAAGCTTTCTGCTTCCTACCTGTGTGAAGCATTGGGGAAAGATTTTATTTTTTCATGAGCTATATTTGGCTTAGTTAAAGTTATTAGAAACAACTTTAACTTGGCAGTTTAACATGTTCAGACATTATTCAAAGGGTGCTAACAGCAGTTAATCACTCTGGTCCTTAAACAATGTAATAGGAGCATCAAAAATATGATTTTTTTCAAGCTTTCTATGTTAATTTCTAGATAACACAATTTTTACTGCAAAAATATTTTTAAAGTAAATAGAACAAACTCTTTAAAATATATTCCATACCGTTATGCCAGAGTTTGCCCTGTAAAGCACATTTCAAAGTAGTATATAAAGCATATGTCTACCTTCTAATACATATAAGTGAATTAATATATTATTTGTCAAAGCATATACTTTTTTTTATTATTAAATTCAAAGAATCTACTGCCTGCTTTCCACAATCCACACTTAGGAATTTATCTGTATCAGCAGGGTTACTCCTCCAAAATAAAAAAGCACTTTCTTTTAACCCACTCTTCTAATATCATAGCTAATGCATGATTGAAAGCCTTTTGTCCTTGAGTTCCACTAGATTTCAAGATCAAAGGCAAGATCAGTTTTCAGGTATCTCTTTGTCCCTAATGCTTAGTAGGTGTTCCATAAATTCTGATAAATAGTTGGGCTAAAGTGATTTAATTAGGTTTAATATATTTGCTAAACTTGATTGCTGGATTAAAATGAAAAACTTGTAAAGTCCAGACACACTTGCTTTTACAAATGACTGTGTTTACTTGAACAGACTGTCTGGGAATTGAAATGTATGATCCATTAATGTACTATTACCTATTTAAGAATGATCGCACCTGTATTCCTTAGCCAAAGCAAAAAATATACAAGTATATGTACATATGTATATTAGCATGTACATATGCATCCACCTATCCATCAGATGTGTATTACCTTTATTCTGGCTTTACTATTTCAAAATTAGGAGTGTGACAAGACACAATGGTGACATCACACAAAAAAATACTGAAAAGCTTTTGCTGCCTCTGAGATTCCTCCTATTGTTTCTTCTATTACACTCAGTCTGCTACTGTGATCATATTGAATTGGAAATTTGGGGATTCATCACTGGCTTAGCCTGTTCAGTGACATTTTGATATACTGGCAAAACAGCAGTATATTTCTACTGCTGCTACCTACTACTATAGCGATTACTAACAGTTTCAAATGTTACAGCAGCTTTTATTCCCTAATTTTGCCCTTCTCAAAAGAAAAAAAGAGCAAAGAGGAAGAAGACAGGATAAACAAATTAAAAGGTGGCAAGAATATTACTCTCATATATTTTAGTTAAAGTTGAATTAGTAAAACCTGCGATGGTACTGAAGGTATTCAAAGCCATTTCTAAAAACCATCTTATACCAGGAGATTATGCATTCTAAATAGAAAACAGGATACCCTAAGAATTAAGAATTTTTAGTTACTGTCTATCCAGAAATGTTGCTTAATAAGACATTCTAATTTGATTTTTTATATAAAATATGTATGAATTACTAATTTTCCAACACAAAATTATAATTTCACACACAACCTTTCTTTAGTAATTTAAAATATACTTAAGAATCTTTGATTATATAGTGACATGGAATAGGTTCTTTTCTGAGTTTTCAAGCTGTTTGGATTTGTAAACAGGACCTCTTGCTCTATACTATAAAAACAATATAACTTGTTTTTTGTCTCACTTTTTTTAACTTTATAAGGAACCACATCACCTGGGTTATACCCCAGATCAGAAAGTTCTGTCACAGAATTTCACATATCTCTCTTTTAGCACTTGTCACACAATGTATAGTTATTACAGTATTTTTACAGAACTGTTTCCCCATCAGACTACAAGTTCCTCTGAGGCAGAAGTCATACCTTATTCATTTTGATATCATTAGAAGTAACACAGTATTCAAATCATAGTGGATCCTCAATAAACATCTGAAGAGAACAAAAGCTCATGCAAGCAGTATGTGCTTACTCAAGAACAAAAAAGCTAGAAAGAAAGAGGAAGCAGCGGAGGACTACGAATAGAAGAGATACAAGAGACAGTTCATGTAAGAAGGTGGATGTGAATGGGAGAGGGACAGAACGAGAGAAACTGCACAAGAAAGGGAGTTCTCAGGGAAGAGGAACCTGTGAAAGAAGGAAAGAGAGCCTGAAAAACAAAAAAAAAACTACAGCGGAAGAGGTTAAGGGATGGGAGAGAAAGAAAGAACCTGAGGGGTACAGTGGAATAGTACAGAGGGACAGAACAGAACAAAGGAAAAAATAAGAGAAAAGATGGGAGGGAAGGACAAAGAATGAGAGTAGAAGGGAGAGGAAGAGAAAAAACCTGAACACAGACCCAGGTAACTAGAAAGAAAGAATAGAAAAGGAGAAAAGGGAATTTAGGAGAAACAAAGGGGAGAAAAATGAGTAGGAGGATGGGGACAAGAATGAGAGATGGAATGAAAACAGGAAAGACAGCAAAGAAAGGAGAGAATGTGAGACAGCACTCAAAAAAGAGAGGGGGAAAGACCTAGGGCAACTGAACAAACAAGCAGGTGAGAGGGAAGTAGGGACAAGGAAGCAGGTGGAAGAGAGACAAAGCGTGAGTGCTGCCAATGCATAAATGTAACTACATTGTAAAATACTCTGGGCTCAAAAAAAAGAAAGAAAGAAAACATTCAGGCAGAGTAAATCAAATAATGGAAACCCCACTGTTCCTCCCAATCAGAGGTGGCCTAAAGAAAGCTCTGACTCTAAGGTTACTAAGGCTCAGAAGTGAGACCAGATGTTCAGAGCAAGTCCCTTCAGCATAAAAACACTTTCCTAATATTTGATTAATCATCTGAATTCAGCAAAAGTAAGAGAAATATTCTACATAAAGGCAGAGCTGAAGACAATACATAAACAAAAACAAAATATCAAGCAAAAATGAAAAATAAAGAAACATGATCACATTCATATTCTGAAACTTTTTCTTTTTCCTCCTCTTCTCTCAAACAAAAAAAAAGAAAAGGTTAAGAGCTGGGAAATTCCCCTATCTAGTAACAATCTCACCTGAAATTCTCTGGTAAAATCAAGATGCAAAAGAACTTAGATGCAAAAAAAATTTACATATTATAGATTCTAATTATATATTGTCCAAAAACAGGCAAAACTAACCCATCAAATCAGGAAAGTAGAAGGTGAGTGTTAAAGAAACTAGAAGGAGACACGGGGGGTGGTTTCAAGGATTCAAGTTACATAAGTGAGTTCAACTGTGAAAATTAAGTGAGCTTGAGATTTATGTATTATTTTCTGTATTTCTTATACTTCAATAAAAATGTTTTTAAAAAGGTCTTACCCATAAGAGAAAGCATCATTATCTCTCCATTTTGAAATAACAGACGCTGCCAATCCAGCCAAAATGGCAGTGCTATCGAAAAACATGTGAAAAGAGTCGGAAATCAAACCTAAGCTGGAAAAGAACAAACACATTGGCATATTACAATAATAATCAAATAGCAGTCATCCTCTAAAAATCTAAGATTCAGCCTCTGCTTATCAGGAACTAATCTTATAAAAGGACAACACTGAAATATGATATATTGAAAAATATCTAAGATAATTTTTAAGTGTTTAAGAAGACACCCTCACACCCTCCTACCCAAGGAAGAGCCCAGCTGCTACTGAAAGAAAGGTAGGAATATGCTCACCCTCTGGTGACTAGCAAAGGTCGACTGGAAAGAGAAACAGAAATTACAGCTATTTGTAACTGGGGAAGCCAGCTTGGGCTCAAGACCTTACACTGATACAAAGCAAAGGTCTGCTGTTAGAAGAGGAGCAAGGCCCTTTCTTCTTTTTTTGATACAACTCTGGCAAGAGGGATGAGAAATGGGGCAGAACATTAACAACACTCACTCCTACACTCAGGGGTTAAGGGCCTGCCCAATACTGAGGCTGCAAAAGGAGAACCAAATACCCATCCCCCCACTTCTCTGTCTATGGGGTCGCACAGAGTCGGACACGACTGAAGTGACTTAGCAGCAGCACCAGCACTTCTCCAACCAAAGCCTTGCCTAAAGCAAAAGACAACAGCAATCTACCTCTGAGAGCCAAGAAAGAGCAGAGAGACTCCTCCCTTATGGCGCAGGTATGCAGGGCTTGCTGAAACCTGAGAATGGTAACTAATAATACCAAAACACAATAGCCCAGCTCAACTATTGACTAGATAGGTACAAAACCCCCACACTAATGGCCTGACCAAAAAAAGAAAAAAAAAAAGATGTGCACACCTCTGGTCATAAATACTACTAACCTCAGTCTCTACTGTTCTTTTACACATAACATACAGCACTCAATAAATATTTATAAGGCATATTAACAAGATCAAGGGGGAAAAAGTAATAAGACCTACTGTCAAAAGCTAAAACAGTCAAAAGAAGCAGAATCTGAAAAGTCCCAGAGATTATAATAGGAACTATAAAATGTGATTAATATGTTAAAGGATGTGTTACAAAGCTGGGGAAAATTTATGATCAGAGATAGAAACTAGAAAATAATCAAATGGAACTGATAAAAAAATTTTAATATCATAATATTGAAGATTAAAAATAATATACATGGACTTCTGAGCAGACAGGACACAGAGAGAAAGAATCAGTGAGATCAAACTACATTATCCAGAGTAAAACACAAGAAAAGGAATGGAAAATCAAGAACAGAAAATTCAAAATCTGTCAAAGCATCAGACAGACATGTATTTGGATTCTCAGTTATGGAGGGGGAAGAATATGGTAGAAAAAGTATTTAAAGAGAAAATGATTCGAGTTTTCCAAAATTAATAGAAAAAACAAACAAACCAACAACAAAAACAACAAAAAAACAAATTCCATATCCAAGAAGCTTAATGAGATCCTAGGAAGGCCAAACCCTACATAACTCACAAATTGCTGAATACCAAACAGAAAGAGAAAATTCTGAAAACAGTCAAAAAAATAAGAAAGAAAAACTGGAAACATAAAAGCAAAGCTAAAGATTAATAGCATATTTTGCATTAGAAACTACTCAAGGCAGAATGCAATGAAGGAATATCTTTAAAGTATTGAAAAACAAAAAATGTGTCAACTAAAATTCTATATTGTGTAAAACATCTTTTAAAAATGAAAGCAAAACAGACTTTTCAGACAACCGAAACTAAGAGAATTCACTGCTAGCAGGTCTGAACTACAATAAAAAGTTAATTTAAGTACAAATATGATACCACATGGAAACTTAGATTTGTATGATAAAGATCACTGAAAATGATAAACATGTGGGGAAATATTAAATATAATTTTTCTAACTTTTAGTACCTTTAAAAGATACTTTTAAAAGTAACTTTAAAACAGAAAAGGTACCTTTAAAACAGAAAAAAGGAGGATAAAACAATAAAGTTGGTTCTTTGAAAATAATAGTAAAATTCACAACCTTTAACTAAAGTGACCAAGAATAAAGAGAAAGGGCTCATTATTACCAAAATCAGCAATGAAAGTGACACACTACTACTGACTTTAGGGAAAATAAAGATTATAAGAAATTACTATGAACAACTAAATATAAGCCAACAAATCAGGTAACTTATATGATATATACAAACTCCTAAACAATCTAGCAAAATTGAGTCAAAAAGAAGTCTAAACAGATTTATAGAAAGTAAGCAGAATACATTAATGCTTTTAAAACTTTCAACAACAAAAGAAGCCTAGGCCCAGATGGCTTCACTGGTAAATCCTACTAAACATTTACAGAACAATAAATATCAATTCCTAGAAGATGAAGGAATACTTCCCAATTTATTGTTTAAGTATTACTCTGATCCCCAAATCAAACAAAGACATCACAGGAAACTAGAGACCAGTAGTTTTTGCAAACACACACACACAAGAATCTTCAACAAAACACTAGCAAATCAAATTCACCAAAAAAAAAAAAAAAGAGAGTACAGACCACAACCCACAACCCACAACCCCAACAATGCAAGGTTGGTTAACTACATGAAAATCAATCAATAAAATACATCATGACGATGGAATGAGAAACAAAAACCACACTATCATCTTAATAGAGGTAGGAAAGTATTTGACAAAACCCAACATTTTTATGATGAAAACATTCAACAAACTTGCAGTAGAGGGAACTTCCTGAACTGATAAATAGCATCTACAAAAAACCCACAGCTAAGATCAGCATCATTATAATGGCCAAAGACTGAATGTGTGAGTGTGTGCTCAGTCATGTTTAACTATATGCAACCCTTTGGACTGTAACCTGTGAGGCTCCTCTGTCCGTGGGATTTTTTCAGGGGGTGGGTTGCCATTTCTGCCTCCAGGGGATCTTCCTGACCCAGGGATCAAATCCACGTCTCCTGTGTCTCTTGCATTGCAGGCAGACTCTGTACCACTGAACCATCCAGGAAGCCCCAAAGAGTGAATGCTTTCCTCTCAGATTAGGTACAAGATAAAAATGTCCCCTCACCACTTCTATTTAACATTGTACTAGAGAGTATAACAAGGCAGGAAATGAAATAAAAAGCACCTAGACTGGAAGGGAAGGAGTAAAAACTATCTCTATTTGCAAGTGGCATGATCTTATATATGCAAAATCTTAAGGACAATTTAAAAAACTATTAGAACTAATAAATCAATTTGGCAAGGTTGAAGGCTACAAGATCAATATACAAAAATGAATTATATTTTATGCATTAGTGATGCACAAAATGCAATTTAAAAATTTTCCATTTATAATAGCATCAAAAAATACTAAAGAATAAATTTATCAAAAAAAAAAAAAGTGCAAAAGCTACACTCTGGAAACTGTAAATATCGTTTTAAAAAAATAAAGAAGACCTAAATAAATGGAAAGATATCCATGTTTATGGATAAGACAATACTGTTAATATGTCAATACTTCCCCAATTGATCCACAGATTCAATTTATTCTCTATTAAAATCCCAGCTGACCTCTTTGGAGAAACTGACAAGTTGATCTTAAAATTCATATGCAAAAGCAGGAAATCTAGAACAGCCAAAACAATACTGAAAAAGAAAAGCAAAGTTGGAGAACTCACACTTCCCAATTTCAAAACCTATTATAAAGCTACAGTAATAAAAACAATATGGTACTAGGATAAGAATAAACACACAGATCAATGGAATAGAATTTAGAGTGTCCAACAAATGATGCTGAAACAACTGGATGTCCACATGCAAAAAAAATTATTTTTGACCCTTTCTTCATATTATACACAATAATTAACCTAAAATGGATCAAAGACCTAAACATAAAAGCTAAACTAGCAGTCTCAACCTTTTTGGCACCAGGGACTGGTTTCACAAAGACAACTTTTCCACAGATGGGAAAGGGGTAGGCATGGTTTAGGTGGTAATGAGAACAATGGGGCAGAAGATTCAGGCAGTAATGCGAGCGAAGAGGAGCACAGGGACCCACTCATCTCCTGCTCTGAGCCTGGTTTCTGACAGCCCATGGCCCAGAACAAGTCCAGTGGTTGGGGAACTCTGAGCTAAAGCATTCACAACGTCAGGTTAGGCAATGGTTTCTTAAATATGACATCAGAAGCATAAGCGATAAAAGAAAAAAAGAGGAACACAGACTGAACATCACTGAAATTTTAAAACTTTCATGCTTCAAAGGACAATATCAAGAAATGACAATGTACAAGTGGGAGAAAATATCTGCCAATCATATATCTGACAAAAGGCTTGTATCCAGAATATATGAAGAATTCTTAAAACTCTTCAAAGACAGAAAATATCCATTTTTTAAAAATGAATAAAGGATCTGAATAGACATTTCTCCAAAGAAGACATGCAAATGGCCATCAGCACTACAAAAGTTACTCAACATCATTAAACCCAAATCAAAATGATGATAAGTAACAACTTCACATCCACTATGATGACCAGAATAAAAAAGTCCTTGTATACCTATGGCTGATTGATGTGGCTGGATGGCAGAAATCAACAAAATATTGTAATTATCCTTGAATTAAAAGTAAATAAATTAAGAAAAAGAAGTCCAATAACTACAAGTGTTGATGGAGAAACTGAATTCTTTCATATTGCTGAAATATTATTTGGCAATAAAAATAAATGAAATACTGATACATGCAGAACATGGACTACCCTGGAAGCCATTATGCTAATGAAATAAATCATCACAAAGGATCATACGTAAATTATTCCATTTATATGAAATGTTCAGAACAGGCAAATATATAGAGACAGAAAGTAGATTAGTGATCACCTAAAATTGGGACAGATCAGGGGACAAGGGAATTGGAGGGTGATAGCTAGGGCTTTAAAGCTTCCTTCTGGAATAATACAAGTGTTCCAAAATGGATTGTTGTGATGATTTTACAACTCTATAAATACATTAAAAGCCATTCACCATACAACATAAATGTGAGAATTTTAGGTATTTGAATTGTATCTCAATAAAGCTATTTTTTAAAAAGATATCCAACAATCTAAGGCAAGGTCAGCAAGCTATAGGCCACGGGCTAAATCTGGACCACCATCTATTTTTGTAAATAAAGTTTTGCTGAAACACAGTTATGCTCATTTGTTTATATATCGTCTATGGCTATTTCTGTGCTATAACAGTAGAATCGAGAAACTGTGACAGAGATTTTATGACCCTTAAAGCCTAAAATATTTACTATCTGCTGTCAAGAGGAAAGGTTTTTTTATTAACCTCAGGTATAAAGCGAAAAGAACACTATATTGTGGGGTTTACATAAAAGTGAAATGTATGACAGTTAAAGCACAAAAGACAGAATGAAATGGAAGTGCATTATTATTAAGTTCTTATAAGATACATGAAGTCACATATTATTTGTGATGTTAAAGATTCATATTATACACGCTTTTAAGAAAGACACTGAAAGAGGAGGGTAGGGCAGGAAATCCTTTTGGGCAGAGGACTGTGTACCAACACAAAGCACATGTTCTGCTAGCAAGAAACTCACTTTTACCCAAGACTATCCTCATATATGTGACAGACTTTCACTGTCATGAAGGGAAGAGTAAAAATGTAAAAACAATCAAATGAAAAGCACACCCTCAAGGCCCAGGCTCAAAGGGCCTGCCTAAGACTGAGGCTTTGTCAAGATAATGAATGCCCCTCTGCCCTCACCCCAAACCTCACACAGAGTAAGGATCGATAATCATCTACAGCTTGGCAGGTGAAGGGCACCACGAGCACAAAGACAGAGCTTCTGTGACACATGCATACAAGAATACTGGAAGTGAAAGGCCTAACCAACTAATAGGCTGGCAGAGGACACATACCTATTCCTAATAATAAATACTATTACTTCAATATCTACTGTTCTTTACTCGTAACATCCAGCCTTTGATCAAAAATCTCAAGAAACACAAATAACAGGATGAAAAATAACTAGTAAAGAGATAATGCAGTTAACAGAACCAGACAAAAATATTGACCCAGATATAGGAACTATCAGAACTATAAGTAATAAAGGATCTATGGGAAAGGTGGGGGAAAAAAATTCATGAATCAGTAAGAAATTTCAGCAAAATGGGAAGTACCAAAAAAAAATTTAACAAAAAATAAGGTGTCAGAGATGAAGAATTCTTCCAACTGGCTTAACCACAGACTGGACAGAGCTGAGCATCATCAGGGAACTTTACGATAGATCAACAGAAACATTCTGAAAGCAAGCGCATCAGCAGTTCAATCTTTAAAAATAAGAAGTATCAGAATGGTTAAGAGTACTACTTTTGAAGTCAAAGTATCTGGGTTCAAATTCCAGCTCTACCATTTACTAGTTCTGTGACTGTCAACTTGCTTAACTACTTTTGACCTCAATTTAGCACCATTTAAACAGGTAACAGTAAAAAGTGTTATAATTGTTATAACTGAATTATAGTTATGCAACATATTACAGTGCCTGTCACACTAAACCCACATCGATATTCCCATTATTTCTATTACTATTAATATTAGTATTAATATCTAGTATTCCCAGCATGATCCATAGCTCTTAATATTTGGATATATGTCAGAGCTTTCTTCAGTTGTAACTGCTACAAACTAAAAGTCAAAAACCTTCACTGAAGTAGAAAAAGCAGTTTTTAAATTTCCTTGTAATTTAGGATAATTATAAACTTAGAAACTGAACTAAAGCATATTACTCACCCACACAGAAAAGAACAAAAATTTACAAGTTCCTCAAAAATCATTTTGAAAAATGTCTTAAATTTTATCATGAACCTTGTATATTTTATTCAAATATACAGAGATGCATAAAATAGTTTTAAGTACTGTCTATACTTACCTGAAACCCAACTCAAAGCAGAACAAGAATGAGTGAACAAATGAAAAGGCTGAATGAGAAAATCAATACCTGAGGAGGACAAAGTAAGGTTCTTGCCAATCAAGTAAGCCTCTCAGATTTATAGTTATTTTAAGATTTTTCCTTGAACAGATCACTTCAAACTACACACTTGACCCTTAACACTAAAAATAATAATTTAAATTTTGAGGTACGAAGACCCATTTGAAGAAAATCTTTGTAATGTGTTACAAAATCAATAAAGATTGTTTATGATTTTGCTTTCTATGTTCTGATATGATATAGTAAGTTATTTTTTAAATTTGGTTTCAAAAAACTCTCTCTCTATTCTGATAAAACAATACAGTTGACAATGAGAATTTTTACCCACTCTGCCTTGATTTCATGAGATTTTATAACTAAATTCAAAAGTCAGTTTCAGTAACAACAGTAGTCTACATATTTAACTTCCCTGGTGGCTCAGACAGTAAAGCATCTGCCTACAATGCGGGAGACCCAGGTTCTATCCCTGGGTGGGAAAGATCCTCTGGAGAAGGAAATGGCAACTACTCCAGTATTCTTGCCTGGAAAATCCCATGGGAGGAGCCTGGTGGGCTACACAGTCCATGGGGTTGCAAAGAGTCAGACACGACTGAGCGACTTTACTTCACTTCACATATTTAACAGGTTTATTTTTCCTCCTGTATATAGTTTTAAATGTTTTTATTTCTTAATTGGAGGGTTTTATTGTATATATGACTTTTATTCTAAATAACTGTAAATTAGTTATAGAAGAAGGCAAGGTATTTATGCTAAATAAATACAAACTTTAAAATTCACTGATTTATTGATCTACATATATATATATATACACACACACACTAAAATCTTGTTATGGGTTGAACTCTATTCTCCCCCAAATTTCTAAGTTGAAGTTTTACATCTCCAGTAACTCAGAATGTGACTTTATTTGGAAATAGGGTCACTGCAGACATAATTTGTAGAGATTAAGTCAGTCAGGTGGGCCCAAATCCAATATGTCTGCTCTGCTTATAAAATGGGACATCTGCAGACAGACATGTACACAGGGAGACGGCCAAGTAGAGATAAGGCAGAGATCAGGTGATGCTCAGACAAGCCAAGGAACACAAAAGACTGCCAGCAAAGCAACCGACCTCATCGACCTCAAAAGGAACCAATCCTGACAATACCTTAATCTCTGACTTTTAGGCTTCAGAACTATAAGACAACAAATTTTTGTTGTTTAAGTCACCCAGCCTGTGGTACTTTGTTACAGCTGCCCTAGAAAATTAATATACACCATCTCTTTTATAACAGATTTATTTATATTTGGTGTCAATAGACACCAAAGACTGCCTCAATAGTGGGAAAAAAATGATAAACCTCTTCTGTATAAAGGAGGAATACAGATTCCTTTAGATTCCTCTGATAGAGGAATCAGATTCCTTTCTAACAATTAAATGTAGTGTGGCAGTTTTAATACTCATCAAAATGATATAATTTTATTTAAATTTTAAATAAATTTGTCATTAAAATGGTTTTTTTCCCAACATTTCATAAAATATGATTCTACCTGAAAAAAATACTCCCTCTTTTGAGGTGGCAGAACATGATGTTCTCTTAAAGCATTGTGATTATGAGAGCGTGAACCCCAATCGTGAGAATTACTTAGTTGCATCTATGTAGGCAAACTCATGTGAAATAGTCTGCTTCTAGCTCTCTGCTCACTTATCATATATTAAACCAGTGTTCATGAGGAATGTCAATTTTACTGCTTATCTTCAATCAGCAAATGTTTCTGATTATGAATTATCACTTAAACTACCTGGCACAAAATCCTTAGAAAATAAAGGTAGCATAGAGAATTCTTAAGGCTATATGATTTACACACAAAATGTAACTTGATTTAAAAAACTGGTTGCTAAAAGCAGCATACTTGTTTTTGGCTCTGATCTTTAAACACTAAATATTAAAGTGTATTTTTAAACTTTGTTTAAGTGACCACGTTCTACAGGTATTTTAATAAAGAAAACTTCTTAAGATATAAAAATGGAAACGTGATCACTAAAGCAAAATATAACAAATGTGAACAGAACATCTGGCCAAAGAGACTTATGAAAGGGATTTTATCTAAGGCTTATTGAAGGAAAAGACAAAGAAAGAAAGAACCGATAAACTGAGACTTAAGAGACATATCAATCAAATACCATGCTGCTGCTGCTGCTGCTAAGTCGCTTTAGTTGTGTTCAACTCTGTGCAACCCCATAGACCGCAGCCCACCAGGCTCCCCCATCCCTGGGATTCTCCAGGCAAGAACACTGGAGTGGGTTGCCATGTCCTTCTCCAATGCATGAACATAAAAAGTGAAAGTGAAGTCGCTCAGTCGTGTCCAACTCTTAGCGACCTCATGGACTGCAGCCCACCAGGCTCCTCCGTCCATGGGATTTTCCAGGCAAGAGTACTGGAGTGGGGTGCCATTGCCTTCTCCGTCAAATACCATAGATCTTGTTTAAATTCTGATTAGTAAAACCAACTTCAAACAGAATTTGAGACAATAAGGGACATATGAACACTCACTCACTAGACATTTGATATTAATAAATTATGTATTTTTATAGGTAAGAATAGCATTGAAGTGAAGTGAAAGTTGCTCAGTGTGTCCAAGTCTTTGTGAACCCATGGACTGTAGCCCACCAGGCTCCTCTGTCCATGAATTCTCCAGGCCAGAATACTGGAGTAGGTAGCCATTCCCTTCTCCAGGGAATCTTCCCTACCCAGAGATTGAATCCGGGTCTCCCGCAATGCAGCTGGATTCTTTACCATCTGAGCCACTAGGGAAGTCCAAGAATACTGGAGTGGGTAACCTATTTCTCCAGCGGATCTTCCAACCCAGGAATCGAACCGGGGTCTTCTACATGGCAGGTGGATTCTTTACCAGCTGAGCTACCAGGAAGTCCAAGAATAGCAATTGGATTATAGTAAAAATGGGGACTCTTATCTTTTAGACCCAATTGAAGTAGTTATTGATATGTAAGAAATCATACTGTAGCTGGTATCCACATTAAAACAATTCAATGGTGACAGATACAACAGATGAAACAAAACAGGCCACATGTTAATAAACATTAAAGGTGGGTGACAGAGACATGAGGTCCACTGAACTCTCTTTTACATACACTTTCCATAATAAAAAATTTAAAGGTCTATAGGTAACTAAGCTAACAGCATATTTATAGTGGCTGTTAGAGATTAACTTGAAATTGAACACAGGGAATCATCAACTTGAGTTCCATGAGATGGAAAGGGGGAAACTATTTACTATCAATTAATTAGCAAGAAAACAGAAAATCCTTAGAATCCTGATATTTGTGTAAGTTGTTAAACTAATGAGAGTTATGGCAAAAAACCCACAACTCCACTACATTCCATATAACCCCTTCCTGTAAGGTAGAATTCTCAGCAAAATGGAAGAGGAATCTATGTTTTTAAAGTTTAAAAAAAAAAAGACAGAAAAGCAAAAGAAGTCATCACTGTAACCTGGTAAGTAATGTCTTTTCAGAAGGTAAAAGTCGATAAAAATTCAAGATATTTAAAATCTTTAATGCCATAGAAAAAATGTTACTAGTGGAAGCATTTTACCAAGGAATTACTTTACAAACATATGCTGTGACCTATTACACAGAAGTAGGACAGAAACAGTGATTAGTAGGGCCTAAAACATTTCTTAAACAAGTAATTACTTTGCTAATACAAATACATTTATCTTTAGAGTTAGATGAGTTTCCTCTATGCCCAAGAGGAAAATGGTTGTTAACAGCTTTGGTAGAAAATATCATTGAAAATTAAAAATTCAAACAGTGAGGTAAACATAAAATAGAAGAGCATTAAAACAACAACAAAAAAAGGCAAACTATATTAAGATACTAGGGGGAAAAAATCACTGTATAGTAGAAAATACTTGGGTAACTGATGCTTCTAAGCTCTTCTACTACTCTGGAAAGTAGAAAACTCCTTGGGCCTTTTATACTATTCCACCTGTAGAAGAGTTCCCACTTTCTGAGCCTACATATTTCCTTTCATCATTGGTAAAAAAATTCATGACTTTCAGAATACCTGGTTGATTGGAAAAAAGATGACATTTGCAACTAGACATGAACAATGCAATAAAGGTTTAGTCACTGAAATACTGGTGAAGAGTGTTGTGTGCCAGTGTCCAAAAAGTCTCCTTAAAAGACACTGTACATACTTTTTATCTCTTTTTGTCTGCATTCTGGATATTCTGCTGCTAGGGAAGGCTGGAACCGTAATAGCCATTTTGGAAATAAAATTTTATTTTCCTCGGGCAGTCACTAATTTGGGGTTTTCCTAAAACTGAAGAAAGAATTTAATCCTAGATAGTACAAAACCACATTGTTATATATACTATACTACCTCAAGATTACTCAACAGTAAATAAGTAAATGAAAATAAAATGCTAGAAAGAAAAGAACCATAGAAGAAAAGATACATATGGTATTCCTACCATTTTGCTACAAATAACAGAGAAAGAAGGGGCTTAATGTTCTTCCCTGCAACCCTGCCCCAAACAGCATAGTTAGCAGGGTTAGTATTGGCAGACTAAATCCATATATTCCTTATTCCTTTGTTCTTTCATTCAGCAAACATGTATTAAACATATGATGTGCCATGTAGTAAGGTGCCTGAATAAGATAGAAAAGATTCCACTTTAATAACATTTACATTCTAGTGGAAAGGTAAAAAGTACTAGATATTTAATCAGGGAAAATATACAAAGAGCTTAGCTGTTCTCCACTGATGACACAGTCTCATTATCAAAAATACAAATCAACTAAAATTAAGTTCTTATTTAAAATCAAGGTGCTGAATCAGAACCAAAACTATTTAACATTCATTCCAATGAAGTCAAATGTTTCTATGAACCTTTATTCATGAAGAGAAAGTGTGTTTTATCTATCTTTTAATTCCATAATGGAAAAAACTTTTGACATCTCATAACATCTTGAAACTACTTTTACAGAACACAAAGGAACACAGAAACGACTATGACAAAAACAGAAAACAAGTTTTGGTAAGGAATTTACTCAAGGAACTTAAAATCTAATTGAACCTTCAGGAACAGAGATAATTTAGTCATGTAAAGAAACTGCTAATCAGTCTACAAAGGGGCTCCAAATTTGTGGTATCTAAATAAGACAAAAAGTCAGATTATGAAAAGGCCCAAGCAACTTCTAGGTCCACTAAGGCTTCAACAGAAACACATTTGTACTCCCAATCAAGTGATAAAAATAAATGATTGTGGGCGTGGAGGTTAACATAGTAATGCATACCCTCTAATTAATCTAGGCATGACAGACAGTAGTTCAGAGCTAGATTGCAAAGATACAACACAAAGAAGGGAGTAAACTGAGAAGAGGCTTAAAGTCAAAAGAACAAGCCACCTAAAGGCAGAACAAGCCATGCACCATTGATGTTTTCTTTATATCCTGATGAATACTGACTAATCGCCTAGAAAACAATGGTCCTAGTGATTTCCTCAACAGATCTCTACAGATCAAAAGAATTACTATATACCTAACTTTCCATAGACAGGTGGTTTAGGTACTTCAAATATGAATCACTTGAATAAGACAACTCACTTAGTAATTTATGCAATGGAAGGCCACAGTGAAATGTACTGTAATATAACATAACTATAGCAAAACTGTACACAGGCAAACCAAGATAGACCCTTGACAATAGCCAGCACATACGCCACAATATGGCATAACTTAGGAAGAGGAAAATGTAAAACATAAATATTGCATATTTATATGTAATAGAACATATTTATTATATCATATATTATATGTAATATTACATATTTATAATAAAGTACGGTTATTTCAATACAAACTAAGACAATACAATGCTTTTAACATGTACAATATATCAAAGGGTATTAATATTACAGGACACATATATTTGATCCCCAAATGATTAAAAAGGGTTATTACATACATTGAGATTTTATTATGTTTCAATATGCCTTTTACATTTGAGTGGTGACTAAACCAGTAACTGGCATAATCTGCTGAGTAGTTCTGATAAAATTAAATTGACATTTGAATTTAAAAGTCTACTGTTTCATATAAAAGTATACATGTCACAAAAACTGGTGGTATCACCTAATGTCATTGTTCAATCTCAATAAAGACCAAAAACACCAATTCTCTCTGAAAATGGACCTTAAAGGATAAGAGACTTAGTTTATTAAATTAATAGAAAATTAAGCATAGATGGCATAGGTTCTTAAATTTGGGGTCCAAGATCTATTTCAAGGAATCCAAGAAAAAACTGAAATTTTATATAAAATTTTGAAATGTTGGCTATTATAAGACAAGTATGATATTTAAAGAAGAATCAATACACCTAGAAGTGAGATGATCTTTTCCTTAGCCCAACAATTTTACTAGACCTTAAGCATTCAACTGCAAACACCTGGATAACATTACTGCATTTCCACAGAGTTACACTGGATAGACCTCTTCCCAAAGCAGTTAAAAACAAAAACAAAAAGAATCAAAGGCGACACCAAAAACCACCAACTCAAGAGATGAAAAGCTTTTAGAAAACTATGTGGGATCTTTAAGCACAGTCAAGACCAAAAGAAAACCTTGAGAGTTTCAGCATAAAAGTAAAGAGAATGAAGCATGTTTCTCCAGATATCTCCTTTATAAACCTCTCCCTCCTTTCAAGAACTAGTATTAAATTAAGTATAAGATGTCAGGTATTCTCTCCCACAATTTTAATGGTCAATTCCTAATACCACTACCCCACAGAACGGGAAGAAAAAGATTTCTCCCAATTCCAAGAAAGTGGGCAAAGCTCAGGTGTGCAAAAATAAAAGACTCTCTCCATCTGTCAAAATGAGGAGGGGACTTGTCACCCTGGTTTGAAGGAGTCGGGGGTGGGGGTGCTTGGCGAAAGAGGCGGGGACCTAAATCTTAACTGCTGCACGTGATGGCCTCGGCTCTTAAGAAATGTAACCGTGCCAGACTGGTGTGGATATGAAAAAGCAACTGAGTGGCATAGGTGGTGGCAAAGGCAAAACCTGAGCCTCCGGTGAGGAGCTACGTGGCACTAAGCAAACAGAGCTTCGTCTCCCCCACCCCCTGCTTCCGCCCCAACCCTTTTCCCCTTTGGTTACCAGTTGCTCCAGATGCCGTAGAGTAGTTCAACAAAAGCGAAAGAGAGGTTCAGGCACAGGAAGAAAAACAGGTTCCGAGACGTCTTGTCCGACAGGATAGACCTAGGCGTGATACAAGTGGGGATGAACGGGGAAAGTCAAAGGAGTGCTAGACCCGGACGCTGGGTACCCTTTCAAGACCCTCCCAGTCCACACGTTCCTTTCCTCACACGAACGAGTGTGTCCCAGACGCTCCCTCCCTGGACCTCGGGCCATCTTTAGATTTGGGCCTTCTCCCCTTGTGCCGGTCACCCACTTCCCGCAAACACAGTTCCCCGCACCTAAACCAGCCTGAGATCTTGCGGAACAGATTGAACTTGGGTGGTTTGTATTCATCGTCCTTGATGGACAGAGGCAACATCTTCTCTGCCCGGCGAAGGGCCGGGTCTACTCCCCTCTAGTAGTGGCTCCGTGGGAGATGGTAGTGATACAGGTGACGCTTCAGATGTGATTCCCACTGCCTGTCCCGGGCCGCGCGCCGCTTCCAGACACAGACTCAGACAGACACCCGGGAACCGGGCGACTTCCGGCCCGGGCCGCGCAACGCGTCCTGGGACGGGAAAGGGGGAAGGAGGGGCCGAGGGCGGGACTTGCGCGGTGGGGCGGGGCTTACGACAAGGGCGGAGTTGCGAGTTTTACAGAAGCCAAAGAGAGGTGGCATCCTGTAGGTGGTCTGAAGGGCCGACTTGGAGTTAAGTCCCGCCACCTGTACTCAGGAAGAAAATCCTGAGGTGGCAACCCACGAATTGGGCAGGCCGGAAGGTTGAGAGCCCGCTCACGTCCACTCCGACTACCTATCACTGCTGTTCTCGGATGTGCTGGCATCCTGCGCCTGCCCTTTAGCCATTGCCCTATCTATTAGCATCAAATCCCGGTTTGTTCGGTAGCAGTGCTTAAGAATCCAGTCTGCAGGAAGCGCAAATGATAGGAAGCGCAAATGATGATGGTTTTGCTGGGTGAACTCTATGAGTACCCAAATCCTAGTAATCCACGCAGCCCTGCGCCCCCAGACAGCGCCTGACCTTTCTGTACTGTCACGCAGGAGGCAAATACCTTCCGAAAGAATGTTAAATGTATTTAAAAAGAGTTCTTTTTGAAAGCAGTGCCTACGAGATCGTGTTGAAATTGAGATTCGGTTAAGGCATTGACTGATTCCCCGACCATCTCAATCCTCTGTTAACCCCAAACTCGAGTTCGTACACGTTCCCTTTACTTCCAGGTCATCCCAGAGGCCGGAGCCGCGGCTCAGATTCTCGTGAGAACCCCATTGCCCATTTCAGGGAAGCTCAAGGAAAATTCACTCGCTGGTGGGACACGAGGGCTTGCGGAGCGTGGAGGTGCGAGCCTGCGGACCAGTCTTGGGCCCCACGGTCTCCGGAACTCCTCTTCGGTGTCTTTCCGGGAAATTGGGTAAGGTCAGGTGGTCCATCACCTGAATGATTAAAAGTTGTTACGTTGAGGGAGCAATGGGGGAAAGACTGGCTTTTGGAAGTGAGCTAGAAACTACAAAACCGAGCTTCTTGGGAACAGCCTTTTAATCTAACAGGAAGTGGAGCATCACTGAAAGGGAGGGGCGGCCACCCGGTACTGTCCCCAGCTTTAGGCTCTCTCTTTGTGGGCAGCGTTTCATCCAGGTTATCAATCCAGCGAATGACGCCGAGTGAATGCAAACTGCTGGGTTTGGAGAAAAAGCAAAAAATGAGTAAGCGAGACGCCCCTTGCGTTTTATGATAACCAAGCTGCAAGCAAATAAATCGCCTAGGTCTCACTGCAGTCTTTTCTGCACGAGAGGTAAGGAAATAGCAAAATGCTCTCTGGTTAAAAAAATTTTTAACAATGAAGATATTTCTGTTTTGCTGTCTTTCTTGGAACTTTATGAGTTTGTGGGGTAGTGATTCTGTGTTTTTATTTTTGAAAATATAATGTATGTATTCTACAATTTTTAAAAAATGTTCATGTTAATTAAAACTGCTGTGTAAAAACAGCTAGATTCCAGAAATTAAGTTCTGGACAGAGTATTTTGTCTTTGCCTTTCTTGGCCTATATTTCTTTATTTTAATTTAAACAGAAAAACATAAAAATATTTTCAGTTAGTAGCATTTATTTATATTTTTAGGAAGCTTTTGTGTTAGCCAGAGACTAAATTTTGCTCAACTGCACTGCTGGAGAAAGGTTAAATGGGTACAAATTAGGTTAATATTTAAATATTATAAATATTTCGACTGCAGTTGAGTTTTTCCTCCAAAGCTGCTTTATTTCAATATGATGTAACTGGGGACAGAGGTTGGTGGGGGAGGGTGGTTCAGATGTATATATGCAAATAACTAAATTTCAGCAACTCATTTCCAGCATTCTCTTAACTCATCCAGATCAGCTGCAATTTGACCTGTGTTTTTGTATTCTGCCTTTGAAAATAAATTCTTCATTTTGCCTATATTGCTACAGATGAGAAATTGTTCAGTTGGTTTATGGAGAAGTCTGCAACACCGTTTTTCAAATAATTTTGAAATAAGTTGGAGAAACTGAAATTTAATTTCAGTTACATTGGTTCTGGAACTCCTAAATTGCTACACTGCTTACTCCCAAAAACGTAAGATAGCTATTCCTGCAAAGAACTTCTTTCAAAAAATGGCAGTGCTACTTCACATTCTTTGATGGCATAATTACCAACTTCAGTTGTAAATATTTTCTTAGAAATATAATGGTTTATATAAATTTCCAATTTAGAAATATAAATTGGACACTAAATCAGGAGTTCTATGAGTGGAAAATGACGTCTGGTTTGTTTTGTCATCTTGAAATGATGTTTGTCCCAAATATGTTAACATATGACAACAATATATGTTGTCATATCAAAGTTATAGTTACTTTCTTTCATTCATTCAACAATCATTTAATGTGTCTACTATGTGCTAGACTCTGAGCTAAGCAGAGAATTAAAGTTCCTGGAGGAATTTTTTGGGAAAAGGAAGCAGATGTGAGGACAGGGCAGATCAGTCTAGGATTTTAGAACCATGTGATGCTAAGATGTACATAAGGGGTGCTTTTGGTATAGAGAGGAGAAAAAAGTGTCACCTGATGAGTCTAGATACAGGCTAAGCCACCCCTTTGTCCCTTCAGTAACTGTATCATGAAAGAATATGAGTTTGAAAAGTCAAAAATGATTCTTCAGCTCTGTTCACATGGTCACTATAGATGCAGTATCTTGCAAGTCTAATCAGCTCTGAATTCCTTCATATATTATGAGTTTATAAGATTTATAAAATAGGTAGATATATTCATGAACATTTTTAAACTAATGAATGAATTTCTGCCCTGAACTTTTATATAATTGTTTAGATCATTGACTAATTAATTGTATTAGGTTAACTGTGTGGACTGTATGGGAGGGAAAGCTCTAACTTCTTAGACATGTAATTGAGGACTGTGAGAAATGAAGGCCCAGAGGAGTAAGAGGCAGAAGGTCATCTCCAGTCAAAGTTCTGGCTCCCTTTGGGCAATAGTAAGGAATAGGAAGGATGCCATCTGTCATTCCTCAGTAATGTAATTAATCCTGACCTTTACCTGCAACTCTATTTTAAACCCTGTGTTTTTCTTTTAGTACTTCAAATTGAATGCCATGTGAACCTTAAGTGAAAAAAGAGTTTTGATGGTAGATAAAACTACAGACACTTAAAAGTCTAGAAATTGAATACAAGTGCAGGTTGCTGCGTCTGGAGGCCTTTCTGCATGGCATATATGTTCTGATTTCAAATGAGTAAACATTAGATCATCAGGGTGATATGGATTTACTGTTTCTGGGTACTTAAGGGAAAGATGAAAACAAAAATATAGCAATGTTAGCACAAACCTCAGGAAGATATCACCTACCTAGTCACCTACATATAATATTTAGAACACAGTATAGAAAATTTTAAGTTCTAAAAATAATTCAAAGTCTATGGACCATGGCATTAAAGCATTTTTTTTTAATTCCTCCTGATTAACAAAAACATCACAGGAAATTCTTTGATTTCCCTTAATAGTGCCAAGAGAGCCTGTTCCTATCAATTACTGAAGCCATAAGGAAAAATTTTTCAAAAATTAGAACTTTACCATAATGAGGTAAGTACCAGGATTTTCTTTTTACTTTTTAAAAATTGGGGTAAAATACACAAATCTGCCATCTTAACCATTTTTAAGTATGTAGCTCAGTAGTGTTCAGTGTATTGACTTTGTTGAGCAGTCAATCTCAAGAACTTTTTCATCCTACAAAACTGAAACTCTACAACCATTAAACAACTCTCCATTTCTCTGTTCCCCGGGTCCCGGCAGCCACCCTTCTACTTTTCTGTTTCTTTGAATTGGACTATTCTAGATTCCTCACGTAAGTGAAATCGTATAGTACTTGTCCTTTTGTACTGGCTTATTTTACTGAGCATGATGTCCTCAAGGTTCATCCTGTAACATGTGTCAGAATTCCCTTCATTTTTAAAGGCTGAATAATATTTCATTGTATGTCTATACCACATTTGTTTATCCATTCATCTGTCAATGGACATTTGAGTTGCTTCCACCTTTTGGCTCTTGTAAATAATGCTACTATGAACACAGGTGAAGTACCAGTATTTTTATCTGAGAAAAAAATGTTTCCTATAGAGGTACTTTTGTTTCCTTGGAAATAAAGAGTTTTTACTGAGCCAGGATCTATTAGAAAATACTGCATCACCTGTTTTAGATCTTATCCATTGAAACAGTATTCCGGACTATAACATAAAGTCAATAAAAAGTTTATTCCTATAAACTAAGACAAAGCTGAAAACAGAGACTACACAGAAAACACTGAAAATACAAGGTGGGACACATGGGAGGTGGGAGTTTGTTCAGACCCTCTACTCTTTCTGTGGCTCAGGAAGCATCATTTAATATTCTCAGGCTCAGCTATCCTATCTACAAAATGGGGTGGATGCATTTTAATCCCCGTGTATCTAAAGAGTTGAGATGTTAAGTAACACACAGAGGAAAGAGGTCTGACAACTTTTGTTACTACTGGTAAGCTCTGTGAGGGCAGGAATTGGAGGTCTTACTCATTATCAACCCTAGGGTCTGACAGTGCTGGGCTGGGTAAGCACCTAGGAATGTTTGTTTGTGGACTAACCATGGATATCCTGACCTTCCTCTAATAAAGTTAGGAAGCTCACATGAATTCGGATTGCATTGATTTTAGGTCTGATATCTAAAGCTATTTGCAAATTATAATTCATACATATAAAATCTGTTTCTCTTCGAGAAATGATTTTGGAATGTGAGTTTATTGCTGAAAACCAGTATTGTGTAAAAAGTAAGAGGATTCTTTAGAACATTCTAAGGATCTGTCACCCAGCAATCTTGCCTCCCCTCCACTTTCCTGTGACTAAAACAGAGAGAAGTTCAAATGAAAAGCTTCAATATTCTGGAATGGTAAAAATAATGTATTTGCAGATAGACTTGGTTTCTTTTTGACCCATTTCTTGAACTAATTTTGCATGACACTGTGCTGAGCTAAAAATGCTTTTCTATTTCTAGGCTTTCTTCTTAGGATGCATTGACTCCTTGGATCCTTATAAGTAGTGGATGTTCCTCATAGGAATAAGGCCATTCCTTCTCCTGCTCTGATATATGTCCATAAGTTTGATCATCTTCAAACATCATCATCATAATTATCATCATAATAGCTACAGTTAGTTAGCAATTCCAAGAGGAAGATGCAAGACTGGAAGAAACTTTCATCTAGCATAATTGAGACCTGTGCACTTTGAGGGCAGAGAAGGCCTCTGCCTCAGTAACAAATGGCTGGATTGACGGAGGCAGTGTTTTAAGAAGACTTTCTACATAATATTTATATGTTATTTCCTCTTTAATCAATTATGAGAAAGCAAATCTAGTTAATTGAGAGTAGCTGCCTGAAGAAGTATTGAGAAGCAATTTGATGATTTGTACGGGATGCCTTAGGAAGGGACAAAAATGCCAGGACTGACAAGCAGACTTTGCTACTGATAATAGGGCAAGACTGGGGAGGAAAGTGGAGACACAGGTCCTTGGTTTCTGCTATCTGTGTTTTATGGGCTTCCCAGGTAGCTCAATGGTAAAGAATCCTCCTGCAATGTAGGAGACCCAGTTTCAATCGCTACAGGGATCAGGAAGATCCCCTGTAGGAGGAAATGGCAACCCACTCCAGTATTCTTGTCTTGGAAATCCCAGTACAGTCCATGGGATTGCAAAGAATCAGACACTGCCTAGCAAATGAACACACATGTGCCCCCCCCACACACACACACATACATGTTTTTTAGAGTTCATTTGAACCTGATATACCTGTAAGGGAATGGCTCACTCAACCGGGCTGCCAGGAGGAGGACTTGCTTTTTAGTGTGATCAATACAGAAATCTTTCTTATAGCTTGCAGTGAGAAATGACCTGTGGCCGCAACTTCTGTTTTTCAAATGTGATATTGTAGTAAATGCAGCTGTTTACCAATATGTTTTAGCAATTCTGTTTCAGAACTGTAGTCTCAAAAGGGCAGGAAAGGTCAATCTTAAGCCTTCTAAATAACAGAACTTAGATTGGCTATCAGTGATCCTATATATGTTGTAGTCAGTTATACTGTTGATAAAAAAAGATGAATCACTTTAACCCTAAGAGCCAGTTCATGACACAGTAGATCAAGATTGTAGGCATCTAAATCATCCGTTCAGATCACTGTACAGTTGGTTGTAAACACAGCAAACCACAAGGTAAATCTGTGATACTGTGTGGATCCTTTTATTATTTATTACTTTAAGTCTATTCATATTCCTGCCTTTCTTATTCCTATATAAAATCATTAACACAAAATAACTTATTTTGATTATTTGGACTCATGAAAAAAGTAATCAGAGTTAAGACTCCCTGATGGGAGTTAGGGACTTCTCTGCTGGTCCAGTGATTAAAATTTCGTCTTCCAATACAGGGGACACAGGTTCGATCCCTGGTCAGGAAGCTAAGATCCCACATGCCTCATGGCCAAAAACCCAAAACATAAAACAGAAGCAACATTTTAACAAATTCAATAAAGACTTTAAAAAAATATAGCTTATGTATTAAGAAAGGTATTTCTTAAAAAGAAGAAGAAGAACCATAAAAAAAAAAAAAAATAGATGGGTTCCTTAGAAGGAAAACTGAGGGAAAATCATTTAGGAAGGAGAGGATATCATTGGTTGAAAATGAGAAAGCTGAATGGCATTTATAAAATACAATGAAAAGAATGAATTCCCTGAATGGGGGGAAATACGAAAGTAAAAGCTCTTCTTAGAATACTCTCTAGCACCTGGGATAACCCAGATCTTTTATAGAGGGAATGGTTTCTTAAGTCTTGACTCGATCTTAATTTGCATTTAATTTGAGTTTATTTTTTTTAATTTCAGGCATTTTTGATTCATTGTGAAGTTTATTGTTGTTATTTAGTCATTGTGTCTGACTCTTTGTGACCCCATGGATTACAGACTACCAGGTTCCTCTGTCCATGGGATTTCCCAGACAGGAACACTGGAGTGGGTTGCCATTTCCTTCTCCAGGGGATCTTCCCAACCCAGGGGCCGAACCCACATCTTCTGCTTTAGCAGGTGGATTCTTTACCACCGAGCCACCAGGGAAGCCCACTGTGAAGTTTAAGACTGTTTAAATATAG
The DNA here is from genome assembly GCF_032452875.1 of Bos javanicus. NCBI lineage: Eukaryota > Metazoa > Chordata > Mammalia > Artiodactyla > Bovidae > Bos > Bos javanicus. The sequence continues at coordinate 42,768,691 of NC_083870.1, forward strand.
ATTCCCTCGCTTTTTTCAACCACAGAGCATTGTGAACCTTGCTCAAAAAATGGCCAGGCACTGTTCTGGATTGCAGAGCCTGACAGAAAGGGCCGTCAATACAATCCCAGTCAAAAAGGAGGCTCAGCCAATAGTTGTAATACCTGGAAACAAAGTCCGGTAGCACTGCGTTCCCCATCCCCAGGATCACTGAGGATGGAGAGTGGTGAGAGAAGCACAGGGGAGGGGATGTTTGAAAGAGTCTTGCCCGTAGAAGGGCACGGTGTAGGAGTCTGGTGGGTAGGGAGAAAGAGCATGTACAACATGTGGAGTCATGGCCAGCCTGCGGCTCTAGGTACCGTAAGAGGAAAGTCCTTTTGGAATTGGGTGCCACATATGCCTTCGCCTCAGTTAGAACGATGTATGTCACCTGGCCAGAAGCTGCTCATCAGGTGTACGCTGATGTCTTCTGATTCTTCTTTCATGTTCACAGAAGGGAACCCCAGATTCTAAATTAGCCTCTGTGTTCCACCTTGGAATGTTTTTATCTCGTGGCAGTGAAGGGCCCCTTTCTGAGCATCTATATGCTGTAATCATCAGTTTTTTTGGCAAGTGCGTATTTTGGAGGATGAGCCAGAGGAGAAAACAATCTGTACAATATGAGGCAAATCTCATAGTGAAATGGCAGAATAGTTACTATTCTTCTACCATCTGTGGCATTAGAATGAAAATGACAGCTTCTCGGTGTATGACGTGACGCTGCTCATTGCTTTTCTATCTTGTGAGTCAGAGGACATAACTAATCTTCATTCATGCCATGCTCTGGCTAAACTAGTCTTTGTTCATGCTGCTGCTGCTTCTGCTACTAAGTCGCTTCAGTCTGTCCGACTCTGTACGACCCCATAGACAGCAGCCCAGACTATTTGTTTTCAGCTTTTGTCTAGATAATTGTTGCTTTTAATCCCAAAGAACTAGCCTGGAGTAAAGAATTCGTCATTCAGTAGTGTTCTTCCTGAGGAACTCTGGTAGAAGATGTAGTAAATAACTGAATAGCAGGTCTTTGAAAATTCAGATTGCCTCATTCATTTAAAGACAAACACTAGAGAATTTGTAATTGTTGCTTCATTGCATTATTTGCTTTCCTACTCTGTCTTAGGTCCACATTTAAGAACAATTCTTAAAATTTCAAATAATGGTTTTCTAAAAGATACCTCACTTTTCAAATATTTAAAAATTCTGATATAATGACCCAGTCATTCCACTCCCAGGTACATGCCCAAAAGAAATGAAAACATATGTTCACAAAAAAACATGTACATGATTATTTGTAACAGCAATATTCATAATAGCAAAATGTGGAAGCAACCCAAATGTCCAGCAACTGTTAACACAAACAAAATGTGGTATATCTGTGCAATAGAAGGTTATTTGGGAATAAAAAAAGAATTAAGTGTGGTTATATACTATGACGTGGGTGAACCTTGAAAACATTTATGCTAAGTGAAAAAAGCCAGACCCATAGGCCATATATTGTATGATCTCTTTTTAGGAAATGTCCAGAATAGGCAAACTATGGAGATAGAAAGTGGATCAGTGTTAGCTTGGTGCTGGGGTGGAGAATGAGGGGAAATGGAGGTGAAGAGCGACTGCTAATGAGTAGGTTTAACACTCTTCTTTTTAGAGTGTTAAAAATGTTACAAAATTAGATTTGGTTGCATAATTCTGTGTATATACTAAAAGCTACTGAATTGTGTACTTTATATGGGTGAAGCTTATGGTATGCGAAATAAATGTTAATAAAGTTGTAAAAACAATCAACATACCAATATTAATATTTATATTATCATACAGGTACCTTAGTGACAGTCTCGTAGACTACTTTATGACGCAGCCTTGCAGAATTTACCACAACACAATGGAAAGAGTCACGGACTGTGCTATCAGGGATCTCGGTCCTTTCTGGAATGAAGTGGGGTTTCAGAAGATACCGACAGATATCACTTTAAATTTTATTTCTGTATTATTTTTGGCTGCCCTGAGTCTTCACCGCTGTGCAGGGGCTGTGTCTAGTTGCAGTGAGTGGGGGCTTCTCTAGTTGTGGTGCACAGGCTTCTCATTGCTGTCGCTTCTCTGGTTGTGGAGCTGGCTCTAGGGCACTCGAGTTTCGGTAGTTGTGGCTCCTGGGCTCTACAGCACAGGCTCAGTTGTTGTGGTGAATGGGCTTAGTTGCTCCCCGGCATGTGAGATCTTCCCAGACCAGGGATCGAACCCATGTCACCTGCATTGGTAGGCAGATTCTTAACCACTGGACCAGCAGGGAGGTTTACAGATATACTTTGACATTAAATCATTTTAGTTCTTAATTCTTTCTAAGATGAAGGTTATCCAGGTGTATTCTTTCTCATATTCCCCATTCAAAACTCAAAGCTGTGAATTAGATGGTACAGTCTTCTCTAGACAGTGAACAGAAGAAAGCTATACACTGAAATCCAAATAGCTATATGAAGTCATCACTCTCCAATCTGTTCTAAGGCTGTTTCCAGTGCATCAACAATAAAGTCCCAGACTTCAGCTGTTCTCAAAGCACAGAGATGCCGCTTGCACTGCAATCTATATAGTTCTTACTTTTCTATACAGACTACACATGTTACATAACTTTATTGGTCTGTATAACTGCATGAAATATTTGCATTGTCTTTCCAAAGATATAAATTATTCATAACTCTCAAAACATTTTTGATACAAGGAAAACAGGGGGTTAGAAGCTATCTGACAGAGGAAATTTCTATGATGGATATGGAGGAAAACTCCCACTTAAAAGTATATTATTGGTAAACGCGAAACAGTCATTCATGAATTCTCCTTGACAATGTCTATTTATAGTAGGCTATAGAGATGAATCTTCATTACTCTTTCTCCACTAAACTGGCAGGTAGTTAACCAGAATCTGCTTTATTGACTAGAGACACTGCTATATAAATTCTAGAATATGTTATTCCTACTCTGCTGTAGAAAATGAACATTAAGATCTCAATCAGGGTATACTTTAATGTAGTTGTCAGATGAATCTTAACTCTGAGTGCTTGTAACCAGCCATTTTTATGCAGAACTGAAAATATGTTTTATGAGACTTGCTTTTGATTCAGTGTTAGAAGGATTATCAAGGTCTTTGAATCAAGGCTATTAATTTATAATGGTTTCTGTTTGGTTCATCACATTAACAGTATGTGTTGTTTTAGGGAGAGGTTATATACAGTGAAGACATTTGTACTCTCAAACCTTAAATTGCCCATCCTTGAAAAATAATCATAGTAAAGCTGAGGTTACCTAAGAAACAATCCATTTTATTCATTTCTTAGAGTGAGGCCAAGATGAAAGGGGAAACACAAAATTGCTTTTCTTAACAGAACAGGCTACAGACAAAGTCCAGGAGAGATTATCCTTGAAAGCTTTCTGAAAAGACTACTACAAGGGAACATTGCTTTTCAAATCTAGACTTTTGAAAAGTGAGAGTCGCTGAGTGACATTGACCATTCCTTTGTCCTTATGAGTAAGTTCTTCCTTTGCTTGCACAGCGCTCAGTGCACTAGCACAGTATGGGGTATGTTCTCCTTCCATCTTTGGAATTCTCCAGTACCTACTCTTGTGAACTTTAAAAGATGTTAAAGGCGTGGTCTATATGACCTCTCTACGTCCTTGTTGATCTATATGGAGAAAAACTATTTCTGCAGTGACACCACACACCTCACAACGTGAAACAAGATCAGGGGAACTGTTGCCAAGTTTCCTCAATGAAAAACAGAAGAGTAGTTGCACATCATTTGAATAGTGAAGTGAGATTTTGTTTGGAATCTAATGCCTCCAGGATGATGGCCCAGCTACAAGTGCCCAACTGAAACCACAAGGTGTCCTTCTGATGTATTCTCTTCACTACCACTATCCTAAATTAGCTCTGAGTTTATTTACTTTATCTGTCTCTCCTTACTATTTCCTCTGCTATGAACAGCAGAGACATCATCTATCTTATTCATTGCTATACACACAGAACCTAAAATAGTGCTCAGTAATTATTTAATTTATTGAGAAAATAAGCAAATGCTATGGCATGCAAAGCACACAGTACAGGATCTAATAAGTAATAAACCATTATAATTGTTTGCTGCTGCTGCTCCTACCACTGTTACCAGATTCATATATTAGGATTCTGCATATGATTTCATTTGGAAACAAGTTTGCTGCCAAAAGATAAGTTTAAATTTAGTATACTGAAATGTTTATATATATATATGTGTGTGTGTGTGTGTGTATCTATATATATATAAGAATAAGTTGTACACCTTAAATATATATAATTTTATGTGTCAATGATATCTCAGTCAGTACAGGTCAGTCACTCAGTCGTGTCCGACTCTTTGTGACCCCATGAATCGCAGCACGCCAGGCCTCCCTGTCCATCACCATCTCCTGGAGTTCACTCAAACTCACGTCCATTGAGTCAGTGATGCCATCCAGCCATCTCATCCTCTGTTGTCGCCTTCTCCTCCTGCCCCCAATACCTCCCAGCATCAGAGTCTTTTCCAATGAGTCAACTCTTCGCATGAGGTGGCCAAAGTACTGGAGTTTCAGCTTTAGCATCATTCCTTCCAAAGAAATCCCAGGGCTGATCTCCTTCAGAATGGACAGTTGGATCTCCTTGCAGTCCAAGGGACTCTCAAGAGTCTTCTCCAACACCACAGTTCAAAAGTATCAGTTCTTCGGTGCTCAGCTTTCTTCACAATCTAACTCTCACATCCATACATGACCACTGGAAAAACCATAGCCTTGACTAGATGGACCTTTGTTGGCAAAGTAATGTCTCTGCTTTTGAATATGCTATCCAGGTTGGTCATAACTTTTCTTCCAAGGAGTAAGCATCTTTTAATTTCATGGCTGCAGTCATCATCTGCATCTGATTTTGGAGCCCAAAAAATAAAGTCTGACACTGTTAATTAGTATACTACTAAGAGAAATATATACTAATTATTTAAATAGTTACTAAGAGAAATATAGGGCTTCCCAGGTGGCTCAGTGGTAAAGAATCTGCCTGCCGATGTAGATGTGGGTTTGATCCCTGGGTTGGGAAGATCCCCTTGAGAAGGAAATGGCAATCCACTCCACTCCAGTATTCTTGCTTGGGAAATCCCATGGACAGAGGAGCCTGGTGGGCTACAGTCCATGGAATCACAAAAGAGTCAGATATGACTGAGTGACTAAACAACAACAGCAAAAGAGAAATATAATCCAATTTGAAAATAATCTCATTTCCAAATTTTTAGTAGCAAAATGAGGGCAAATTTTAAAATGTGCTGCTTGATTCTTCCTGTGTATAGATGTTCTTTTGTCTGCAACTGCAAAGCAGTCAGGGAAGGGAAGGTTTATTCACTGCGCTTTTTGTCTTAGGTCAAATCAAAAAGGCAGGAGGAACTGAACTTGAATAACTAAAAGGTGTTTGACCTTTCTCTCCTTAAAAAAGCAGAGGCAAAACCATGGTAACTAGTGAGAATGCTAAGATTCTGCATTTTACTTCCATTTCTACTCCAGGTGTTGCCACATCTGCAAGCTCCCAGGAAGAGTGATGGGAATTCGTGTGCTTCGTCTCTCTTTGGTGGTCATCCTTGTGTTACTGCTGGTAGCTGGGGCTTTAACCACTTTACTCCCTAATATCAAAGAAGACAAGATGCTCACTTTGCGTAGGGAAATAAAATCTCAGGGCAAGCCCACCCAAGATTCCTTTACTCTCATAATGCAGACGTACAATAGAACAGATCTCTTATTGAGACTTTTAAATCATTATCAGGCAGTTCCATATCTGCATAAAGTGATTGTGATATGGAACAATGTTGGGGAGAAGGGACCAGAGGAGTTGTGGAACTCCCTAGGGCCTCACCCTGTCCCCGTGAACTTCAAAGCACAGACCACAAACAGAATGAGAAATCGACTCCAGGTCTTTCCTGAACTGGAAACCAAAGGTGAGTTGCAGCTGGGTTTTTAGTCTGACAGGGCTGCAGTTAACCAGAACTGGGGACTCCCGTGTGGCTTTAGGGCCTCCTGCTTACCTTAATTGTCTGGAGAAAATAGGGAAATTTAATCATAAGAAAGCATTTTGAAAAATTTAAGAGGCAGTTTCCCAGATGTCAAGAAGCAGTCTCCTGGGGAGAAATCACATATATCTTGCAACAGTGATAAAGAGGTTAATTAATATTGTAAAAGAAGACATGCTATGATTACATCTTATTGCAGCACATAAGTTAGTAAAATGCTATTTAACTTATGCTTGATGTGTTTTGCCACCTTCTTTTCCTCCCACTCATAGCAGTTACATGAGCTTGTAATTTGCTTAAAAGAACCTTGGTTTTATTTATTTATAGGTTCATTAGTTTCTAGGATAATGGATGATAACTACTTGATAATCTCCCCCTTTGGAAATTATAAAATCAATTATAGTTCAAGTAAAAACTTTTTCTGCTAGATAAATCTTTAAGAATACATTTTTTATTTACTGATTTCATTCAGAAAATACTTCATCTGAATGATCTATAAAGACACCACTATGTCTTACAACTTCTGTCTTCACTTCCAAACTGTTTGATTTAAATTTTTTTCTTTCATTTCAGCGGTGTTAATGGTAGATGATGACTTGCTGATTAGCGCCCAGGACCTTGTTTTCGCTTTTTCTGTGTGGCAGGTAATGTTGCTACATGCTTTATGAAATCATTAGTATAAAGTCTGATCTAGAGTTTAACCAGAGCAACATGGTTTAATGTGGAGGTTACCCAGACTAGTGTAGACAGTATTTATCTAAAAAGGAGATTACTTTGTCATAAAGTAATCAGATTTCCTGAGCTCAGTTAAGCTAACTGACAGTTATGGTATCTTTTATCTATACTTGATTTATATTTGGCATACTGGGGAGAAGAGCTAGAATTGCCTTCCAAAGAACAATGAGGAAATTATCTGGTATAGGACAGAGCAAAGACTAAAATCCTGAGACACTTTCCACAAGGCCACAGACCTGTATCTCAAATGAGAAGTATACTTCTGTATTACTGCTGCATAGAGCTTCCTTTGAAAGAAATAATTATATCCACAAAATTTAATTCTGAGATCATTGTTTAAAAATTAATATTAATAATAATTCTACATGCACCATTGTGGTGGTAGACTTTTCCCCCCTTAAATCCCAGCTGGTATAAATAGGCATTAATTGCCTGGTATTCTATAAAAACACCTTTTTCCTGTTGAATATTTGTTCATAGTAGCCAGCTTTTTACAAGTTTCACTACAAGTACCTGAAAGCAGAATTACATACTAATACTCTGAAGCGTGTCCAGTAATTAAACAGTGTACTACCCAATAAATGGTTTAATTTGCACTGTAGTAACTCTCCTTGATTAGCAACTTGAGATGTGACAACATTAGGTATTAATGGTAAGCGGTCACAGTACTCTACAGATACCAGAATTTTCAAAACTTCAGTTTTCAGCTTCATGCCTAGCATACTAATCAACACATTTTTTCCATATCAGCAATTTTTCCAGCCCTATAAATAAAAGCTTCCCAGGAAAAAATTTCTAATGTAGTACTCCAGCTGTGAGATTTCTATTTCAGGTGAAAAACTCAATTTTCTGAAAATGTCAGGTTAGAACAATCCAAGTAAACCATGATTAAAGATGGATAAATATGATTTTAAGTTTCATCCATAAAACTGTCAAGAACAGTTTCAATCCATTGCCCAAGATAATCTGACTCCTAAAGTTTGGTCCCATTGGTGCCCTATGGAGTATAGAGATTTGGGGCATGGAGACAAGCAGGATCAGAACAGACACATGTCTGTGCCTTTGCACTTAACCATGACCTCTGTTTGCAGTCCTTCTCCTTTTCCTGCTCTAGCCATCTGTGAAATCTCTGTCGTCCTCCTAGGTTATGTAAGTGGTGCCTCGTCTCTGAGGCCTCCCAGCGTTTATCCCCCAACCCCTGACGTTCCCCTGTACCTCCCTGCGTCCTCAGTGCTGTCCTGAGAATCCCTCAGCTGCTTTACAGCTTCCTCAACAATGTGCTAATTCCTAGTCCACCTATCTGTATCACACTCTCCCTAGACTATGCATTCTTTGACATGGGATTAAATCCAGACTGATTTGTGTGTGTGTGTCCCTAGTTTAGCATCTGTTGGTAAATGAATGAAACTCAAGATATTTATGAGATTGAACTGAACCTTTTTCAGTTCATATTTCTTTTCCATGACTCACTGCTTTTCTTTGTTGACTTTTGTTTTATTTTTAGTCATTCTCATCCTACTATTATTGCTTTAATGCCATCCTTTCTTCATAGATCCTGACACATCTCTTCATACATATATATATATATATATATATATATATATATACACACAAGCACATATATCTATGACTTCCCCCGTAGCGAAGCGGCAAAGAATCCACCTGCAGTATAGAAGATGCAGAAAACACCGATTTGGTCCCTGGGTCAGGAAGGTCCCCTGGAGGAGGAAATAGCAACCCACTCCAGTATTCTTCTGGGAAAATCCCATGGGCAAAAGAGCAAGCCGGCTATGGTCCATGGGGTTGCAAAGAGTCAGACACAACTGAAGTGACTATATACATATACATATTGACCTTTGAGCAACACAAGCTTGAAGCGTACAGGTCCACTTACACTCAGATATTTGCAATAAATACATACCATATTACTACATGATGCGTAGTTGGTTGAATCTGTAGATGCAGAACCATGGATATTGAAGGCTGACTGTAAAGTTATACATGGATTTTCCATTATACTGTCAGTTGGCACCCTTAACTCCTGCATTGTTTAAGGGTCAACTGTATATATGTATGTATATATATATATATATTTGCGTGTGTGTATGTATATTTTTTAAGGAAAAAGAAAAGGAATAAAAATAAAACATTGTTTAAAACCAACAGGGACTTTCAAAAACATTGAAATCAACATGGAAAAGCAGTAAAATGATACATGTACATCCATAATTTTATTTACTCCTAAGAGATTAAAACAGTTTTCCAAAATAATCACATATCTTCTTAATCTCCTATAATAAGCATTGTTCATATAGTCAACTTCTTTTACAGTAAACTCTGAAAAACCAGACTCATTGGTGACTAGAATTTATTAATATCAGATAATGTGTGAATTGGGAGACTATTTGAGAGGTCAGAAATTTTTTAAAGAGATTTGGGTTATGATGGAATTTGAACTTTAAACTTACCAGGACATAGATTTATGAAGTTGCCTGGAGTTAAAGGAAATTGAGGTGTAGAAGCCAGGAGTAAAATAACACTGACAAATCAGTTTAATTCTTTCTGTAATAAATCATTGCCTTTTTCACCATGTTAGCTCTAAAGAAATGCCACACTGAGTTATTACTATTTTTTTTATCTTTTCAGCAATTTCCTGATCAAATTGTAGGATTTGTTCCCAGAAAGCATGTGTCTACTTCCTCTGGTATCTACAGCTATGGAGGTTTTGAACTGCAGACACCAGGGTTTGGAAATGGTGATCATTACTCGCTGGTCCTGATTGGAGCCTCCTTCTTCCACAGCAAATACCTGGAACTCTTTGAGAGGCAGCCTGCAGCCGTCCATGCTTTGTTAGATGAGACGCAGAACTGTGATGACATTGCCATGAATTTTATCATCGCCAAGCACACTGGGAAGACTTCAGGGGTATTTGTGAAACCTGTAAACATAGCCAATTTAGAAAAAGAAACTACCGGTGGCTATTCTGGAATGTGGCATCGAGCTGAGCACTTTCTGCAGAGGTCTTATTGTATAAATAAGCTTGTTAACATCTATGACAGCATGCCCTTAAAATACTCCAACATTATGATTTCTCAGTTTGGTTTTCCATATGCCAATCACAAAAGTAAAATGTGAGAGTGAAACAGGCAAACAAAAACAAACCTCAGAACTGCTTGTTATTTGAGTAGCTTCTTTGTGCTCTGGTTGGTCTTTTTATTTATTTATTTTTAAGCACCATCACGGACTTTTTTTCTACTCCAGAAGTCTCTACAAAAGGGAAGAATGCATGGGGCTTCTAGGATGTACAGTTTACATGTGCTTCAAAACCCAAGAAGCTGATAGTATCCAGATAGGCCTTGTGATAAGTCTTCATTCATGGATATAATTCCTTGGTCAACAATTTTATTGTTTACATGCTCAGACTATTCGACAATTTTTTAAAATTCAAGTATAGTTGATTTACAGTGTCATGATAATGCCCTAATATTTTGTTTTTTGACTCCTGGCACTTGCCTTAAGGACCTTTAGCAAGCCGTTTCCAGGATCAAAATCTCCAGAGAAGTATTTCTCAGCTTTTTCATTCAAGGATGATTATTTTCATCTGAAGCCTGAAATGCCTCTTTCTCAAAAGACTGTGGTGTAGGGAAAAGCCATGTGAGGAGAGAACAGTCTCAATCCCATATAGAAACAAGTGGAGATTTTGTGACAATCAGGGTTTCCTTTCTGGTTCTTCCAACCAGCCCTTTCTAGGACTAGCTCGTCCCAGCATGGTTTTGATGCAGCCATCAGCACTTTCTGTGGTTAAGTCTGTTGTGACTGGTTGGGTTAATTTTAGTAGCTGAATGATGTCTAGTTGTTTGCTTGACTTTTGTGAACATTTACTGCATGGATCACAAAAAAGTGCAGCCTGTATTTTTTATAAGCAACTTTTATGCAGCAAGGAGTTAATGTGTTACTAGATTCAGGTCCTGCATTTTGGCACTTAATCTGACTTTTAGATTGTACATTAATTTTTAGATTTTATATAAAAGATGTATTATTTAAGAAACATGCGTAAAATAACTCTTCTGACAGAGTGATTCAGTAAGACCAGGCAGAAATTAAAACCCTTACTATCAGATGATCTTTATTGCTATAAAAGCATAAATTATCTCATGGATACTAAAATGTTGTGTGTGTTACACACTAAGTCAGTCTCCTGGATTCTGAATTCCCCCTCCGAGCCCCTGCTGCCAAAAGATTCAGAGATCATGATTAAATTTGAATTACATAGATGTAGAAAAAAATAAAAGACCTGAGTCATAGCAGAGAAATTCCACAGGGAGCCTGCATCAGTTCATTGTTAAGTTGCCCACTTTCTGTTACATGAATTAGTGTCTGTTCACACTGTCTGTGTTTGGTCCTTACCACCACATTCTCCTCTTCCTATTCCCCCTCCTTCTCCCATATTCCATAATGATCTCAAAATGGCACAGCTATGAAAATAATCATGGTTAATGTTCCAACAATGAGATCTCTTGTGCAGTTAGCTCAGTGTATATTGTTCCTTCACGTGGGCATGTGTATGTGTCTTAATGCCATCTGAGAAAACCAGTAGAACTTGAAGCCTCACTAAAAATCTATAGTGTTAATTATCTGCTTTGTCAAACCTTGGTAGTGATTTTTTTTTTTTTGCGTCTTGAGATTGACAGATAAATAAAATAAACTTTTACCATCCAGATGTTTTTGTTAATTAAGCAGACTCATGCTTTTCTTGTCCGGATTCACACAAATTTTCAAATATTCTCATATTGCTTAGAGTAAGGTAGGGATATCTGCTACATTCCCCATGAGAAAATTTTCCAGTGGGAAAATATTCTCAGATTTTTTCATCTTCTATTCTTAAACATCTGTTCTTCAGCATCACTTAATTTGCTCATATATTTTCAGACGTTGTAGAGCAAATATGAAAACAAAGTGAAGTTCAATCTGTATTACAAAGACTCTTGCATTGTTTGGGACTAAACTTCTACACAGGTGGCACTAATGGTAAAGAACCTGCCTGCCGACGCAGGAGAAGTAAGAGACACAGATTCTATTCCTGTGTCAGGAAGATCCCCCGGAGGAGGGCACGGCAACCCACTCCAGTATTCTTGCCTGGAGAATCCCATGGACAGAGGAGCCTGACAGGCTACAGTCTATAGGATCACAAAGAGTCAGACATGACTGAAGCCACTTAGCACACATGTACAATTTTCCCTTCATGCCTCTTATTCTTACTCCAGATGATCTGGAGCAAAGATGATGCTCAGGCTTAAAACTACATAGGAAAAGCAACATAGTTTAGAGGTTAAGTGTTCCAGTAGAGTACTTGGGCACAAATCCTTCCTGTATCTTACACTTACTTAACCTCTTGGAGCTTCAGTTTCCTCATCGGCAAAGGTGAGCATAATATCTACATAGGGGTTTGTTTTAAGGAATAAAGGAGATAGCATGTATAAATATAAGCACAGAGACTTGCCCACTTTAAAATGGTCAATAAAGGAAAGCTGTTGAGATGTGTATGGACAATGAGTGTATACTTATTCATGTCTGACTTTTGGGACCTCATGGACTGTAGCCTGCCAGGCTTCTCTGACTGTGGGATTATCCCGGCAGAAATACCAGAGCAGGTTGCTATTTTCTCCTGCAGGGAATCTTCCCAACCCAGAGATTGAACCTGCATCTCCTGCATTGCAGGTGGATTATTGACCACTGAGCCACCAGGGAAGCCCATCATTGACAATAAGGGCAGTTAATTCTGTTATCAGAAAAGCCCCTGAATCCACCAGGTGAGATATTTGGGAAATTGTTTCTACATAACAGTATTTCTACATAACAGTGTTCTACATAACCATGACAGTTTTCATGTCATTTTCTTTATCTCAAATGCCCCTCTTCTTAGTAAGACAGTACATACTCATTCCAGCAATTTTGGGATATTCAGAATGGTATAAAGAAGAAATTAAAAGCCTACGATGTTAACAATCACTAAACATTTTTGTGTCTATTCCTTCTGACTTTTCTAGGCATACATTTTAATAGCATGATTTGTTTGGTATTTAATTGGATGGATAAACCATAGTTTATATAATCAATCATATTGCTATTCTGTTAGATAATATCTTATTATTCTAACATTTGGGCAAGCATCCTTGCCTTGAACAAATACTTTTGAGCATACCTATAATGATTTCTTCAAAATCAAGTCTAAAAAGTCCAATGCCTGGATCCATTTAGTAGTTGTATTTTAGGGGTTTTAATACATATTTATGCCCCCAGAAGCATTCCCATAGCTACAGTATTTCTGCATCCGAGAGCACCCGTTTCTCATCAGACTTTCCAACATTGCATATTATTTAAAATATTCTTAATTTCATTTTCCATCCACAAAATACTCAAATGTTGCAGAATTTGGAAAGACTTGGGCTATGTTAAGAACTCGATGTTGAGAAGGCTGAAAAACAGGCAATCAACTGTCAGATGAAATATTCCAGGACAGTATAAACTTTGGGAATCTTCTGAAGTGCTTCCAAAAGTTCTTTGCTCCCAGGATAGAGTATAGGCAATGAATTGTTGGCTCTTTGCTGGTCCCAGGAACCAAAAACTTGGAAGCAGCAACAACAACAAAAAATACACTGATTCCTCTTAAAAAGACCTAGGGCTTTGACCACAAAGTCAGGAGTGGATAAGGGAGTATGTGTATGCATGTGTGTGTGTGTGTGCTGTGTGTGTGTGTACATGTTCACATGCACACAGGCCTACACACACACACCTGCATGCACACGTGTGGTGGCAGAGGGCAGGGTAGGAGGCAGGAGTGGCAAGGAGTGGGGATGGAGTAGAGGACAATGCTGTCATGGACGAGGAAGAGAGAGGTGCCAAATCCCATTGGTCCCCAGGAGGACATGATGGTGAGATCTGATCATCCTCTTTCCCATGCTATTTCTTAAGCCAGTTTTTGTTTTTCTGCTAGGGTTTCCCCAACTTTCTCCCCTTCCACCTCTTCTCCTTTCATGAAGGTTCTGTCAATATAAAACCCAATTTTTTTTTTTGTTTCTTACTTTTATTATTCTTTCGTGCTTTCTCTCTGGGAGTAAAAATAATAAGCCTCCACCTCTGCACATTTCAAGCCTGTACCTTCTTTTTTTTAAAATTTTTATTGGAGTATAGTTGTGTAACAGTGTTGTATTAATTTCTATTGTACAACAAAGTCAATCAGCTATACATATACATATATCCCCTCTTTTGAGGGGTTTCCTTTCCATTTAGGTCTCCAGAGTATCAAATAGAGTTCCCTGTGCTTTACACTAGGTTCTCATTAGCCATCCACTTTATACACAGTAGTGTATATACGTCAATCCCAAACTCCCAATTCATCCCACCCACCTTCTTTCCTCTTGGTGGCCACACATTAGTTCTCTTTGCCCATGTCTCTGTTTCTGCTTTGCAAATAAGTTCATCTCTACCATTTTTATAGATTCCACATATATGCATTTATATAAGATACGTGTTTTTCTCTTTCTGACTTCACTCTGCAATATTTAAAAAATATACCTATTGTGGATGAAACACAAAGAACATTTAATTCATTGGAAACTGAGTGCACTGAGTCCTGGACCCACTAAATTTCCTCATCTGCTGAATGGGGCTGAAAATACCTGCCCTAAAATCTCACCAATGGCTTTTTGTTTCAAAGAGCACAGTGTGTAGGAAGAACTTTAAAGTATCAAGAAAATGAAAGAATTTTTTAAAAATCATTACAGATAAAGAGCAGCTCAACAGAGAATGAAAGAAACTTGTTTGGGAATTCCGAACAGTGTCAAAATTATACCTTAGACCATAAAAAAGCAAAATAAATATGCAAGCATCAAAAACAATTTAAGGAATCTTTTCTATTAGCTCTGGTTCAGAATAAAGTATTTAAATGAAGTATTTAAACTAGAGATGACATGAGGCTCTTTTGTATTTCACATGTCAACATTTCTTTTATTTGGAAATAAAAAGGATCATATTTTTGACTGGAATGCTTTTAAATAGTTTAAAAAAATAAATCTGAAGGAAACAGCTTTAATTTACAGCAGTGGTTCTTCACTTTGGCTCATTTCCCCCCTGGGGTCATTAGCAGTATCTGAAGACACATTTGGTTGTTACAAATGGGAGCAGCCTACTGGGATGTAAGAAGGATGATGCAGCCCTCCCTCCACAAGAATTAGCCATCCCCAAATGTCAGTAGTGTTGAAGTTGAGGGAAAAATGTACATGGCCTCATATTATAGAATATTTGGTGATTTTTGTATATGACACTTTTATGACAATGGAAGTTGCATTGCTAAAATTTTATATAACAGTGCCTATTAGAACAAAATTAAGGGCGGAAACATGTTTATATTAGAGAGTTCCAGAAAAACATCTGCTTTATTGACTATGCCAAAGCCTTTGACTGTGTGGGTCACAACAAACTGTGGAAAATTCTTAAAGAGATGGGAATACCAAACCACCTGACCTACCTCCTGAGAAATCTGAAGCAACAGTTAGAACTGGACATGGAACAACAGACTGGTTCCAAATAGGGAAAGGAGTACGTTAAGGCTGTATATTGTCACTTGCTTATTTAACTTAATGCAGAGTACATCATGAGAAATGCTGGGCTGGATGAAGCACAAGCTGGAATCAAGATTGCTGGGAGAAATATCAATAACCTCAGATATGCAGATTACACCACCCTTATGGCAGAAACTGAAGAACTAAAGAGCATCTTGAAATTGAAAGAGGGAAAAAAAAAAAGAAATTGAAAGAGGAAAGTAAAAAGTTGGCTTAAAACTCAACATTCAGAAAACTATGATCATGGCATCACTTCATGGAAAATAGATGGAGAAGCAATGGAAACAGTGACAGACTTTATTTTTGGAGCTCCAAAATCACTGCATATGGTGACTACAGCCATGAAACTAAAAGACGCTTGCTCCTTGGAAGAAAAGTTATGACCAACCTAGACAGCATATTAAAAAGCAGAGACATTAATTTAACAGCAAAAGTCCACATGGTCAAAGCTATGCTTTTTCCAGTGATCAAGTATGGATGTGAGGGTTGGACTATAAAGAAAGCTGAGCGCCAAAGAATTGATGCTTTTGAACTGTGGTGTTGGAGAAGACTCTTGAGAGTCCCTTGGACTGCAAGGAGATCCAACCAGTGCATCCTAAAGGAAATCAGTCCTGAATATTCATTGGAAGAACTGATGGCTGAAGCTGAAACTCCAATACTTTGGCCACCTGATGGGAAGAAATGACTCATTGGAAAAGACCCTGATGCTGGGAAAGATTGAAGGTGGGAGGACAAGGGGATGAGAGAGGATGAGATGGTTGATGGCATCACTGCTTCAAAGGACATGAGTTTTAGTAAGCTCTGGGAGTTGGTGATGGACAGGGAGACCTGGCGTGCTGCAGTCCATGGGGTGCAAAAAGTTGGACACGACTGAGCACCTGAACTGAACAGAATTGAAGACATGTGCTGCATAGTTGTGTGATCCCAAATATGATCAAAGAGCCAGAAGTTTCCATGATTAAGGTTTATTTTTGATTCTTTTTTTTTTTTTTTTGATCCACTTGCCTTTTTCTTTTTTCACATCTGAAGAAATAGACAGTGGAGTTTCAGTTTCTAGGAAGAAGTTATGAATACATATACATTTGTGAAGAACTACAAAACAATATTACATAATACAGTATGTATTTTCAAAATACATGTCTAGTTAGAGAAAATAAACTAAGTACAAATTTTCAAATAATCATATTTGTGTATGTTCAAGCATTTTTGGTTTCAACAAACAATAAACAACTAGTCAAGACAATTTATATAGGAAAGAATCCTGGAATGAGAGAATTAAGAAACATTTTTCTCATATAGCTAGGTAATGAATTACGTAAATTTATCTGGGGCTCAGTTTCCACATCTACAAAAGACATGGGTGAATTAAGTGGTTAGGAAATTTCTTTCCATTTATAAAATTCTGTGACCCTGAATCATTGTTGAATTGGTATGTTTTAAAGGAATTATGTTATACTAATCCCCTAAAGTTTAGCTCTGCTGTAGCTTACAACCTTCCCTACACCATAAGCCTATTTTCCTAGGAATTCTTTCTCAAAGCGAAAACTAACTTAATAAACATCACTACTGTTGTACTGATTTCAGATCAAAAGAAATCATCATGATGATGGGATGAAAAAGAAGTTGATGATGTAATTGTTCAGTGGTAAACACTGGAAGAATTTATGACTTAAAAGATATTTTACTTCATAACTAAGCATCTGTTGCTACGTCCTTTAGGAAGATTCCCTCAAAATTTACAACAGGTTGACAAATCACTTGAATCAAATTGAAGTATGAATCAGATATACAGCCGTTAACCTGTTAAACCCAGAATGCAAATACAAGTTTTAAAGACTAAAGTAAGCTATCTGATTCCTTTGAAATTAATGAAACATGATTTTAATGAAATTTTCTGTTTTACCAGCAGATGTCAGTGCAACCTAATTAACTGAGTAACTTTTTCTTTTTTTTTTTTTTAGCAGATTAAATACCTGCCAGTGAAAACAGTCTTAAAATAGCAGTTTAAAAAACCTACTGTCAATGTGTTTGATTAAGAATATCTTCCTAGGTGGAGCTATAGATAAAAAACCAATCCTTAAAAAGATATGAAGTTAAAATGGGCCCTTGCCTAGGTAAATTGTATTATGTAAGTTATAACACATTGTTATTATCATCATAATTTATGTGACATTAACATTTCTCAGTGACATACAAAAGACATAATCTTAATTAAGTACAAAATGCTAATCTGTAAAGCATAAGAATGTATATGTGTCAGTCTCTCAGTCGTGTTCAACTCTTTGTGACCCCGTGGACTGTAGCTTGCCAGGTTCCTCTGTCCATGGGATTCTCCAAGCAAGAATACTAGAGTGAGTAGCCATTCCTTTCTCCAGGGATTTTCCCAACTCAGGGGTCAAACCCCAGGTCTCCCACAGTGCAGGCAAACTCTTTACCATCTGAGCCACCAGGGAAGCTCCAAAACATAAGAATAACAGTATTTTAAAACTCACATGCCACAGACACTAGAGCCGAAGGAAACTCATTTGTCTCTGGGTGACATTTTTATAGCTCCGGAAGAAACACATTAATTCCTAATGAAACCTGAAATATATATTGTGTGATACCATCTGTTTTCTAGAATGTAGCTTGTAGCAAAAGTTGTTCATCTAATGGCAGTAACAGCAATGTCTACGATGCATGTATGCATCTTTGTGACAGCCTGCAACTATATACCTGTATCACTCACCTTTCAGGATGTTCCGGGAGGTTAGTTAATTTGCCTAATAAAGAAAAGTTATGCAGAAAGTCAAGGTGACAGACCTCAGATGATTCAAAGTCTATATTCTTTCCTTTATGCAATTCTCCACTCTTCTAAAAATGCTATTTCGTGACACTGTGTAAAAAGAGGCTTCTTGTTGCATATTTGTCACACATGGAACTCAAGCTATATTTTGTACAAAAGATTTCTACAACAAATCTACAACAAAGTTGTGTCGTTTGGGACACAACTAGAATAAAGCTAAAATAAGGATAAAGTAAAGAAATACATGTAAAACCACTTTTATAAAGCAAAAGTCAGGTTTTTTTTTTTTTTTAATAAAGTAAATGTGCAGTTACCGTGTAACCTAGTAATTCCATGCCTGAGTATTTACCCAATAAATATGAAAATATGTATTTACACAAAGACATGCATAAAACTGTTTATCACAATTTAATCATAATCATTAAAAGCAGGAAACAACTCATTTCCATCAGGTAGTTAAGGGATAAATATACTGTGGTTTACCCATGAGACAGAATGCTGCTGCTGCTGCTGCTGCTGCTAAGTCACGTCAGTGGTATCCGACTCTTAGCAACCCCAGGGGCTGTAGCCTACCAGGCTCCTCCGTCCATGGGATTCTCCAGGCAAGAGTGCTGGAGTGGGCTGCCATTGCCCCATTGCCTTCTCCAAAGACAGAATGCTACTTAGCAATAAAGAGGAACCAAAGACTGATACATGCAACAACATGGTAGAATATCAAATCACTAAGCCAAGTGAAGGAAGACTGACACAAAGCTACTCACTATATGATTTCGTGTATATGAAAACACACAGACCTTCTGGAAGAGGCAAAACTGTAGAGATAGAATACCGATCACTGGGTGCCAGAGCCTGGGAGTAGCGAAGAGGTTGACTATAAAAGAACATGAGGACAATTTAGGGGATGATAAAAATATTCTAGATCTTGATGGTGACGGTGTTAATGGTACTATGTACACTTATCAAAACTCACAAAACTACAAACTTAAAATTGGTGAATTTTATGTAAATTTTACCTCAATAAACCAGACTTTTTAAAAAGTTAAAAGACATTGGGCACATACAATAATAATTGTATGTGTCTTAATAATTTCATAAATAGTAAACTTTATGAGGAGTTGAGTCAAATAACAAGAGACAGAGAAGTTAACAACCTGAACCTCGCCTTGGAATAGTTTGCCTAGTCTGGGAATGTAGAACAGAAACCCGGTGCTAGTGTTAGCTGGCCAAGCCACCTGTGTGTGATCTCAAGTGCGGACCGCTGCTGCTTAGTCGCTAAGTCCTGTCCGACTCTTTGTGACCCCATGGACTGTAGTCTGCCAGGCTCCTCTGTCCATGAGATTTCCGAGGCAAGAATACTGGAATGGGTTGCCGTTTGCTCCTCCAGGGGATCTTCCTGACCCCGGGATCACACTTACATCTCCTGCTTGGAAGGAGGATTCTTTACCTCTGAGCCACCTGGAAAGCCCTGAGTAGGATTACTTTTCTCCAAATTTCATTTAACTTACAGTGAAAGACACTGAATTAAATAAAAATTTTAAACCTTCTTGAGCTCAAGACAAAAACAAAACAAAACAAAAAAAGGACTCGATTCACCATTCCAAAAAAATCTTACTTGCTGATTAAGGATGATTAGAGAAAATCTAATATATGAACCCTAAGCAGGGAAGCAGTGTTAATTAACTTTATTACTCTCCATTCCTTTGGAGAGGGAAATTATATAATTTGGCCAGCAGGTGTCATGCACTCATCTATGAAAAACTGACAACTCTTCATATCAAAATGCTTTCTTAATATTTTCCTGCTGCTTTCATTTGTAATGGTTATGAACATTTTTTCCTCTCTCTCTCTCTCTCTCTCTATATATACACATATTCTTAAAAGGAGGAGGAGGTTTGAAATATTCAATCTTTTCCTCCTTTTTTTATCAGCTCTAATCAAGTATGATAATTAAATGTACATATTAAAATCGAAAAGAAATCACTCTTATTTCATTATGTTTAATGTTTCAAAGATTTTTGGAAAATGGAGCAACAGCTTCACAAACATTATTTGCATAGTTTTGGCAAACTCAGTCTTTTAATAGCATTCTCTTTATTGTCAATGTCATTTCTTGCATGAAGCCTTCCTCTGGGATCTCATATACCATAAAATGTTCCATGATCTACATAAAGCAATCGCCATGTTGTCTTATAACTGTTTATGTAAAAGATCTATCTTTCTTCTCTTTTGACCACTCCCCAAACTAGGAGTGTCGAGCGCTGCATCTCTAAGTATGTAACATAGTACCTTGTACTCAAAAATGTTTGTTGGTGGTAAGCAAGCAAGTGATTAAACCCTTGAATCAATTTTGCCATTTCCAACACAGTGGTTTTTCAATAACCAGGTGAAAAGTTAAAGGACCAATAGTTAGTTGAGTCAATAGGAAAGTGCATAGAGGCAAATGGCTATTTTCCCTGGAGGAACATTTAGGACAATTGTGGCTTGCTGGAAAAAGGGCAGCAGCATACAGAATCCAAAAACAGGATAATGGAGCAGTAGATGGCTTCTGTGATGGACTAGCAGGAAGGCTTAACTTTTTTAAAAAAATCGAAGGTGTTTTATTGCCTCTTGAAAATACCACAGTGGAGTCCATAGAACCATCTGGCATCTTGCTGTTTCTGCAGCCGGACCACTCAGATCTTATTAGTCAGCCTGCTGAATTGTTCCTTTTTAAGAAACATAGATGCCATCCAAAAATTTTCTGAAATCGTTGTTTTTAACTGTGGTGGCTTGCTGAATCAAAGCACCTGAATTTGACACAAGTTCAATGACATTTCTTTCAAGAATCAACTCATCTTCCTGGACTTGAGATACTGAACAAGCAACCCCTGGCCTCATTCGAATCCTACAGATGTATTTTTCATCCCCAACATAGCATCTCAACAAGAAAACCATTCTTCTGAATAACAAAGTTGATGGGGAAGTGGGCATACACAGACCTCATCTTGTAATGGAAACCCAGTGTAACACCCTTGATCATGCTCTGTACATGACTACAGATCATGTGAACAGTTGCCAGTTCCTTTCTGTTTCCGAACCATTTGTCAACCCAGAGCCTCTTTTTTTTCTTTCCAAAGAGACTCAGCTCTACATTGATGTGATTGAAGTCCCTCTACAGGGTGCCTCTGGGGTCCTTCACAATAACTGTCCGTCCCTTCAGAGTAACATCGACATTTTTCTGGAATGTCGACAGTCTGATTGCTGAGAAAAGGCTTCATTCTCACAGTAGATGCGGCAAAGAGCAGTCTTAACTTTTTAGTACCAAAAATTCTTTGACACCTGGGGAAGACTACAGATCCCTTCTTGGAAAAATGTTTTTAAAGAACATAAAACAAAACATGTAAGATTACAAGGGAAACTAATTACATATAAATACAGTTTTCAAAATCGGCTTAAACAATTTATTAATAAGATTTAGCAGTAGGTTTGATGACTACCATAATTTCTTAAAAGTAGTGAGTATAAATGATATTTTAAGAAATCTGTGACAACTGTAATATGATATGAAAATATATTTTTGACAGTCACAGGCACTGCTAATCTTTTGTGGTTTTTGCCTACATTCATAGTTGATGAAAATGCTAAATTTCAGGCTAGTAGAATTAAAGTCATAATTTTTTTTTCCTTTTAAAATATATAGGCCCCTTAAATTCTATTCATAAACCACCTGAAGGGGTCTATGGACCCAAGGTTAAGAACCTCTGGAAGGTTAAGCTTCCCTGGTGGTTGAGTGATAAAGAATCCACCTGCCAATGCAGGAGACATGGGTTCAATCCCTGACCTGGGAAGATCCCACATGCTGCGGAGAAATTAAGCCTGTGTGCCACAACTATTGAGCCTATGCCCTTCCCAGCATAGATAAAATAAATAAATAAAATTATATTAAATAAGAATCTCTGGATGAAAGGGAAGTTAGGGTGATGGAAAATAGGGAATTATGAGGGAAGAGGAAGCAAAAGGAGTTTCCTTCTGCAAGTAGTCGTCTCTATTTTCCTTCAGAAGGCTCACGGTATTCGCTTCCTAGCTCTCATTTGTTCTCCGCTCCACTACAGTGAGGTTTGTACCCCGTGCTTCCACAAAACCATCCTTTCCCAAGTTATGTCTGGTGTCCAGGCAGGACGCTGACCAGAGTGTATCTCGGTCCTTACTTCATTTAATTTCTCTTTGGCTTTTGTACTGTTGACTACTCTCTTTTTAAAGCTTCTTTTCCCCTTTGGCCTCTTTCTTTTTCTCATGTCTTTGTGGTTCCTACTTCATCTCATGTCTCTGGATGGGTCCCTGGAGTTCTAACTACCCTATATAGCTGCTCTCATTCTGCGTTCTTTCTCTGGATTGTCCTGTCAATCTAATCTACATCTTTAGCTGAAGGCTCTTTCCTGATCCTAAGTCCCTATGTTCAGCTATCCACAACTCTTCTTAAATATACCAGGGATCCCTCAGACTCAGTGTATCCCCCAATTAAATTTATTCTCTTCCCCTCTGCTGCTTCTCTTATGTTCCCCATTTGGGTGAACGACACTGCAATCCAAATCTCCCCAAATTAAAGCTCCCAAATATAAAAATAACTGCCAAATTTTCCAGAGTAACTATCTTGAAGACTGCTCGAGTTTGTCCCTTTTTTTCCATTTTACTATGATTGCCTTAGATATTTTAGCAACCAGTAACAATTCATGTTTACACTTGGTATTCTGCCAAGTGTTTTGTATAAACTGTTTATTTAATCCTCATATCACCCCACCGGATGAAAATGATTATGCCTTAAATTACACATGAGGAAATAAAAAAAAGGAAGAGAAGGAATTTCCCAAGTTTACAAGGCTTTTAAATGGCAGAGCCAGGATCGGCACATTGGTCTGTTGGGTTCCAGGGCCATATGCCTGGCTGTTGTTCTTAGGGTCTCCAGGATTGCTCTAGTAAATTTTATTTATTATGGCACCACCTAAGTTCTCTCTCTTAGAGGCAAATCTTATTTGGCTGCCTAGGCTTTTCAGTGTTCCCAAGACCCTCCCCTATGCCGCTCAATTTCTCAGCTAGGCTCCAAGAACTCACCCTGCTTATGTCTCTAGCCTCTTCTCTTGCAGCCACCTAGCTTCCATTCCACACCCACATGCTTTTCTTCCCAGGGGCTTTTCTTCCTGAGCCCCACAGCCCCACAGGATCAGTTTGCTAAGGTAGTCATAATAAAGTACTATGGACTGGGTAACTTGAACAATGGGAATACATTTTATCACAGTTTCAGAGGCTGAAATTGTCACGATCACGGTGTGGGCAGGGCTGTTTCTTTTGAAGTCTCTCTCCTTGACTTGCAGATAGCCGTCTTCTCATTGTGTTCTCACATAATCTTCCCTCTGTGCTCATGCATCCCTGGTGTCTTTTTGGGTGTCCATGTTTTCTCTTCTTTCTTAGAAGGACATCTGTAAGATTGGATTAATGGCTCTACCTAATGGCCTCATTTTGACTTAATTATCCCATTAAAAGTCCTAACTCTAAATACAATCACATGCAGAGCTCCAAGGGGTATGGCATTACCAAATAAAATCCTGGGAGGACACTATTCAGTCCACAACACCCGCTCACATAGCTCATTTTGACTCATCCTTTTCAACTCATTCTTTCATGCCACCCACTCTGGGAAGTCTTCTCTGGCTGCCTCAGGTCTGAGTTAAATGCTTCTGACACTAATTCTGTTATAATCCTTGAAC
Source organism: Bos javanicus (assembly GCF_032452875.1). Lineage (NCBI taxonomy): Eukaryota > Metazoa > Chordata > Mammalia > Artiodactyla > Bovidae > Bos > Bos javanicus. The sequence goes on from NC_083870.1 coordinate 42,792,632, forward strand.
TTCTTCCTGTTATACTATTCTGTATTGCAATTATTGTATTTCTCTGACACCCCCATTGCACCAAGCTCCTTGAAGGCAAGAACTGTGACTCATTTTTCATTTTTCTAACCAAAGCCCAAAACCCAGTACCTGCATCATATGTGTATTTAATCAGTCAATTAGTTAACAATTTGATAGTTAGTATTTTCCAAAAGCTTATTTTAGTCAGATACTTTTCAAGAAATTAAGGACACAGTGGTGAGCAAAACCAAAGAAAGTTCCTCCTCTCATGGAATTGACATTTAGCTAGCAGTCAATAAATAGGTGAAAATAAATGAACAGTATAATTCTGGTACTGAAAAAGAAAATAAAATGGAGTAATTTGGTGGAAAGCAGCTTTTGTTGTTGTTTAGTTGCTAAGTCATCTCCAACTTTTTACAACTCCCATGGACTGTAGCCATCTCTGCTGTCAAAGGTCTACATAGTCAAAGCTATGGTTTTTCCAGTAGTCATGTATGGATTGTGAGAGTTAGACCATAAGAAAGCTGAGCACTGAATAATTGATGCTTTTGAACTGTAGTGTTGGAGAAAACTCTTCAGAGTCGTTTGGACTGCAAGGAGATCAAACCAGTCAATCCTAAAGGAAACAAGTCCTGAATATTCATTAGAAGACTGATGCTGAAGCTGAAACTCCAATATTTTGGCCACCTGATGTGAAGAACTGACTCACTGGCAAAGACCCTGATGCTGGGAAAGATTGAAGGCAGGAGGAGAAGGGGATGACAGAGGATGAGATGGTTGGCTGGCATCACCAACTCGATGGACATGAGTTTGAGCAAGCTCTGGGAGTTGGTGATGGACAGAGAAGCCTGGCGTGGTGCAGTCCATGGAGTTGCAAAGAGTTGAAAACAACTGAGCGACTGAACTGACTGACTGACTGGACTGTAACTCACCAGGCTCCTCTGTCCATGAAATTTCCCAGGCAAGAATACTGGAGTGGGTTGCCATTTCCTTCTCCAGGGGATCTTCCTGACCCAAGGATCAAACTTGCATCTCTTTCACTGTGGGTAGATTCTTTACCTCTGAGCCACCAGGGAAGCCCTAAAAGGCAGTGTTAGGGGACTTCTTTCATCGGGGGTTCAGGGAAAGCTGGAGAAGACATTTGAGACATGGCTTGAATGATGAGATGTAACCATGCATGATCTATAAGAAGAGAGTTTCAAGCAGGAAACATCACAGTCAAAGACCCTGAGATGGGAATTAACTTGGCAAGTTTGAGGGACAGTAAGAAGTCCAAAGTGACTTTAGATCAGTGACTGATGGTGAGAACAGAAGATGATGTCAGAAGCTCGAGCTGATTTCTAAGTACAGAGGAAGCCACTGAACTGTGTTGAACCAGGGCTGGATATGATATGATTTGTGACCTTAATAATATTCCTCTGGCTGCTGTGTGCAGTGTAGATTTTAGAAGGACAATGGTGGAGCTGGGAGTCTAGTGAAGAGAGTGCTGTCAATAATAGAACAATGGTCTCAGTTGGGAGTGATCTTGTACTCCCAAGCTCTCAAAGGGCATTTGGCAATGCTGGAGGGATTTTTGGTTTTCACAGCTGCGGGGCTGGAGTGCTACAGCAGTATAGTAGGTAGAGGCCAAGGATGCTGCTAAACAGCCTCCAATGCACAGGACAGCCCCCAAGACAAAGAATTATTTGGTCGAAATGTTAGTAGTGCTGAGTCTGAAAAACTCTGATTTAGAGAGAAATGATGGTGGTTTGACCCCAGTGGTAGCAATGGAGGTTGTAAGAAGGTCTTAGACTAAGATATATTTGGAGGTAGCTGGTAAACTGTACGGGACTTGTAGACAGATCAGATGTAGGCTCTTAGGTTTGGGGCCTGAGAAACTAGGTGGGTGTTGGTAATGTTTACTGAGATGAGGAACACTGCAGGTTAGTCATTAGAGCATAGTTGATATATAAACCATGAGACTAGATGAACTCATTCAGGTAGATAATGTAGAGAAGGAAAGAGGCCTCAGACACTTCAGCACTGGAAATCCTCTTAGAGGAAGTATAGCCAATGCAGGAGACAAGAATGAGGTCCTCAGAAGGCCAGAGAGGATGGGCTCCAAACTCAGGAAAGGTCACCCGAGAAGCAGGAACATTTCTTCCACTAAAAATGGGAGGAAGGTAAAGTTCATGAATGGCTTCTCAGATGTCTCAGTGGTAAAGAATTGCCTTGCCAACACAGGAGTCATAGGAGATGTGAGTTTAATCCCTGGGTCAGGAAGATCCCCTGGAAGAGGAAGTGGCAACCCCCTCCAGTATTCTTGCCTGGGAAATCCCATGGACAGTGGAGCCTGGCTGGCTATTGTCCATGGGGTCACAAAGACTCAGACATGATCTAATGACTAAGTATGCACAAAGTTCATGAATAGGTGTATAGGCAGGTGAGTGGATTTGGTAACAACAAGGAGGGTAGCTTTAATTGCATTTATTGTTTTTATTAGACTGAGCGACTTTGGAGAAGGCAATGGCACCCCACTCCAGTACTCTTGCCTGGAAAATCCCATGGACGGAGGAGTCTAGTAGGCTGCAGTCCAGGGGGTCTCAAAGAGTCGGACACGACTGAGCGACTTCACTTTCACTTTTCACTTTCATGCATTGGAGAAGGAAATGGCAACCCCCTCCAGTGTTCTTGCCTGGAGAATCCCAGGGATGGGGAAACCTGGTGGGCTGCCATCTATGGGGCGCACAGAGTCGGACACGACAGAAGCGACTTAGCAGCAGCAGCAGCAGCAGACTGAGTGACTAAGCACGTACATATTGTCTTATGAACTTAGGTCTGAGTGTGAGTATCAGTTGAGTGTGAGTGTGACTGTGTGTGTAGCAGGGGGAGATGTTTGAGATTTGAGAAGGGAGAATGTTATTTGATAGCAAAATTGGAGAGAGGGAGAATGAAATAACCACGGAAATGAGATAGAATTCTCAGAATTTTGAGCCATTTGAGCTTTGTAGTCAAAATTTAAAACGAGTCCAGTCAGTATAATTTCTGAATTAATAATTAATTAATAATTTGTATTGAACAAATAAAATGTCATAGTAACAATAATATGAACACCTACCATTTCTTGACCATTTGTAATGTAGCACGCTTCAATCTTTACAGAATACTCTTATTTAATACTCTCAAATAACCCCCATGAGATAGGCAACATTATACTGAACTAACTTCTAAGGAAACTAGAGCTCAGAGATATTAAGTGATTTGTTCAAGGCCACACAGTAAAGAAGAGAATCCAAAACTGGTTCCATCAAACCAGAGCTCATATTCTTCACTAACATTTTATATCCTCCTCAGGCTGTGGTTGTTATTGCTGTTCAGTGGCTAAGCTGTGTGCAACTCTTTGTGACCCCATAGACTGTAGCCCGCCAGGCTCCTCTGTTCATGGAATTTTCCAGGTAGGAATACTGGAGTGGATACCCACTCCCTTCTCGAGGGGATCTTCCCAACCCAGGGATCAAACCCATGTCTCCTGCATTGCAGGCAGATTCTTTATCATCTGAGCCACCAGGGAAGCCCTCCTCAGGCTATGCTTAATGACAATCACTGCCCTGAGCAGGGCTTTGTCATTTCCCTACCTTTCTAAAGGCCAAAAATGCTAATACTCCAAGAGAAGGGGTGGGAGTAAAGGGAGGCAGTGCTAAAAAAAATCACCAGTTTTCTTAAAAATGCATATAATTGATACTATGATTTATTTTGTTGTAATGTGTCTCTCTCAAGATTCTTCTTGAGATTTAACGTAAACCCAAGTGTCCTGTTTATCCGCATGGGTTCAGGAAGGCCTGTGGAGAGGGAACAAGACACCAGAGAGGGAACAGGCACAGGCTGTGATTTGCCCTCAGTCTCTAACCTCCTACGGGATAGTCTTGAGTACAGAAGAGCGACTAAGATGACTTCTACCAAGGAAACAATCCACTTTCCCCCACGCCTCCACCTTCGGGTGGAAGAAGATGTGAGAGTTGAGAAAGAGATTATCTAAAACCTCAAGAGATTCTCTGAAGAGAATGAAGATTTTCCTTTGTAATTTGACTTCTACTGCATACCCAGCTCACCCCACATTCTTGACAGTGATGTGGTTCACTTAGAGATTTAATGCAAAATATGACATGTCCTTTCATTCAAAACCACGAAAGCAAAATGATGCATTGAGTTTCCCTCATTTTAAATCGCTGTCAGCCATACTCTTTATTTCCCTCCCTTTAACAATTAAAATGTTTTAGGGCTCTTTTATTTTTTTCTGCCAGAGGAGATGAGGACAGAAGGGGACAACTGCTAAATCTGATGAATTTCCATATAGTATTACTGATATACATGTATATCCCATTAAATTTGGATTTATTCTTTCTGTTCCTGTTATATTTACCTACTGCTTGCCATTAACTATGCCAATGTGGCCCTATTATTAAAAAGTTGTTTCTAAAAGACCAACTTTTTTGATACCTTTGTTTAAATACTTATGAAAGTTAAAACTCAACATTTGTTTACTTATAGAGCTATTTATTTTTTTCTCTGAACATTGTTTCAACAATTTGTATATTTTGACTACATACTTTCTTACCTTGTCAGTCATGATGAAACATATTGGCTAAGAGGGGGCACCCTACATGACACTGGGAGAGTTAATATCTCTCACATGTGTGTTAGGTTAAGCCCTGATGTATCTGGTTCTTCCTGTCCAGGAAAAAGTTTAAGCGATCATTTAGCATTCCACAAATATTGATTATACACCTACTGCCTAGCACCCTGTTAGGTGCTTGAGATACAAAGAAGGGTAAGACCTGGTCATTGTTTTCAAGGAACAGAAAGAGACAAGTACATCAAGTGTTACTGAGAGTATAATAGCTTCATCTGAAGGACAGAGTGGAAGGAAAGAAAGCAACACACAACCTGCAGAATGTTCTGGCGTTTCTATCCTAAGATGAAGCCATTGACCTTCTCTCACTCTCCAGCTCCCTCATAGCTAAGAGAGCTCTGTGAAGGGAAGTGAAGTGAAAGTCGCTCAGTCATGTCTGACTTTTTGTGACCCCATGGACTATACAGTCCATGGAATTCTCCAGGCCAGAATATCGGAGTGGGTAGCCAGGGATTGAACCCAGGTCTCCCACATTGCAGGCGGATTCTTTAGCAACAGAGCCACAAGGGAAGCCCGAGAGAGCTCTGGAGAGAGATTATCAGATGGTACCACCCACCACCAGAAGACTGGGCTTAGGAGTCAGATAGACCTCGTTCAAATTACATATCCATCCATCACTTAAGAAGATGTGAATTTGGCAACTTTTTTAACCTCATTGAGCCCAAATTTCTTTATCCACAAAGTCAGGCTTATTGTAAGCTATGCAATGTTGTGAAGTGCCTAAGAGGTAAAGGTTTGCAGCCAGGCTCCCCCGACTGAGCCAGGGGACCTCAGACAATTAATTGAATCTCTCAGATTTACAAGGAAATGATTATCCTAACCTTTTGTGAACTCTTTGTGGCTTTCATTTGTAAAATGAGGACAATAATGCCATGTATCTCTTTGTTTTGGGGGTGGATTAAATGATTAAAGTGCATAGAATAGTGCATAGTACATTGTAACTGGTCAATAAATGTTAACTGTCATTATTATTAGATCTGCCTTACAAAGCAGTTGAAAATTAAATGAAACAGTGTGTCACAATAGCTAGCACAGTTCCAAACCCTAATACTCCCTTACTAAATTCAACAGATGAAACTAAGTGAACTAAATGTGGCTTTCTCACTTGTCTTTCATCAAGTCTCTGACCATGACTTCAACAGAGGGAGCTTTTAAAACCTTAAATCAGTCCTATCACAGTTCTCGCAGTTCTCCAGGGGTTTCCTGGCTCACTCAAAATAAAAGGCAAAGTCCTTAGTTCAGTTCAGTTCAGTCGCTCAATTGTGTCCGATTCTTTGCGACCCCATGAATCGCAGCACGCCAGGCCTCCCTGTCCATCACCAACTCCTGGAGTTCACTCAAACTCGAGTGTCCATCGAGTCGGTGATGCCGTCCAGCCATCTCATCTTCTGTCATCCTCTTTTCCTCCTGCCCCCAATCCCTCCCAGCATCAGAGTCTTTTCAAATGAGTCAGCTCTTCGCATCAGGTGGCCAAAGTACTGGAGTTTCAGCCTTCCAATGAACACCCAGGGCTTACCTCCTTTAGAATGGACTGGTGGGATCTCCTTGCAGTCCAAGGGACTCTCAAGAGTCTTCTCCAACACCAGAGTTCAAAAGCATCAATTCTTTGGTGCTCAGCTTTCTTCACAGTCCAACTCTCACATCCATACATGACCACTGGAAAAACCATAGCCTTAACTAGACAGACCTTTGTTGGCAAAGTAACATCTCTGCTTTTGAATATGCTATCTAGGTTGGTCATAACTTTCCTTCCAAGGAGTTCAGTGCAGTTCAGTTCTCACTCAGTCGTGTCCAAGGAGTAAGCGTCTTTTAATTTCATGGCTGCAGTCAGCATCTGCAGTGATTTTGGAGCCCCCAAAAATAAAGTCTGACACTGTTTCCACTGTTTCCCCATCTATTTCCCATGAAGTGATGGGACCAGATGCCATGATCTTCGTTTTCTGAATGTTGAGCTTTAAGCCAACTTTTTCACTCTCCTCTTTCACTTTCATCAAGAGGCTTTTTAGTTCTTCTTCACTTTCTGCCATAAGGGTGGTGTCATCTGCATAGCTGAGGTTATTGATATTTCTCCTGGTAATCTTGATTCCAGCTGTGCTTCTTCCAGCCCAGAGTTTCTCGTGTGTACTCTGCATAGAAGTTAAATAAGCAGGGTGACAATGTACAGCCTTGATGTAAAGTCCTTAGAGCAACCTACAAATCCAAAAACAACTGGTCCCACCCTGCCTCCCTAACTTCCCAGCCTCCCCGTCCAGGCCTCACTCACGCTGCCTTAGCCACAGGGGATCTGGGTTGTTCTTTGTACATGCCAAGCAGATTCTTATCTCCCATCCTGGCTGTTTCCTCTCCCTGAAAGGCCCTTCTTCGCTCAGAAACTGGCACAGCTGGCATCCTCTCATTCCTCAGGTTGTCTCCCCAGTGAGGCTATCCTTTACCCCGCTATTCCCTTGCGTGTGTGCATGCTCAGTCACTTCTGTCGAGTCCGACTTTCCACAGCCCTGTGGACTGTAGCCTTCCAGGCTTCTCTGTCCGTGGAATTCTCCGGGCAAGAACACTGGAGTCGGTTGGCATTTCCTTCTCTAGGGGACCTTCGGGACCCAGGGATGGAAACTTTGTCTCTTATGTCTCCTGCACTGGCAGGCAGGTTCTTTACCACTAACGCCGCGTGGTAAGACTTCCAGCTTTGTATTTCTGCCTAGGACACTGTTATCTGCTGTACCACATATCTCACTGTCTATTTATCCAGTTCTGTCTTCCTTCACTAGAAGGTAAAGTATTCTTAACTTTAATATAAAAAGTTAAATTGGCTAGACATATCTGTTTAAATACTTATCAGTGCTTATTTACAAAAACTGACTACAATCTGGGTCTTGTGGCAAAGCTTGACAAATTTCAAATTGTTCTCATGCAAAGCATGTTCTCTAAACATAACTTAAAATAAAAAGTAAACAATGAAAGACATGCAAAAAAAATTTCATATACTTGGAAAGGAGAAGTTAAATTGTATACTACAAAGATTTATAACTAAAAATATTAAAATTATTACATATTAAAATATGAGCAAACCAGCAAGAGTAGTTTTTAGTAAAAAATATGTAGCCTTAAATGTTTATATTAGGAAAGAATAAATGAGCTGTACTTGCGAGCTTAGAAAAAAATATTTAAGGAGGAATAAAAGTTAAAAGCAAATTTAAGTTTTAGAAAATATAAAATATAATAAGATTTACAAAGTCTTTGGTTCTTTGAAAAGACTACTAAAATACACAAACTGCTAGCAAGCTTGATAAAGATTAAAGATGGCACAAATAAACAATGTTATCAATGGAAAAATAAAATGATTTCATATTCAGGAAAATGTATAAAACATAATTTTGATTAATTTTATGCCAGTAAGTTTGAAAATTTAGAAAAAAAAATATACAAACTTTAGAAGTAGTTCAACAACCTATTAAGAACACTGACAAAGAAATTTTCCCATAAAGGAAACATCAAATCTCAGATAGTTTTATTGATGCATTCTACAAAATTTGCAAAGAAAAGTTTATTCTAATCTTTTGAAATCTCTTCCAGAAAATAGAAAAAAGGGAATATCCCTTACCATACTCTGTGGGTTTAATATAATCATGATAGCAACCAGACAAGGATTGTATAAGAAAAAAAATTGCAGGCCAACTTTACTTATGAATATAAATTTAAGAATTCTAAATAAATATTAGATACATCACGATCAAGTTGGATTATCTCAAGAATTCAAGACATATAACTTTAGAAAATTCTAGAATGCTATTCATCAGAAGAATAGATTAAAGGAGGTATAACTTATACATTTTTTCTCAAATGTTTGGTGTTATTCCAAGGAATATTTGAAAAAAAACAATGAGTTGTATGGATTTAAAACCGAAGTTTCTAATTTTCCCTGGCTCTGACTTAACTGTTCTTTTATCACCTGGCAGAATGAAGGAGTTAAAAAAAGAAAGAAAATTAGACTTTCCTATCTGAGTTTTGTCCTTAAAATATCCTATTCAATAAGCCTTCCACTGGAATGGCTTTATTTTCTTATATTGTGAATTTTCCCATCCAAATTCATGCAAAGTATACAAGAAAACTCTTAGGAGGAACTATCTTATTACTAAGTTTGCTGAGCAGCATCTCCTCCATTCTTTTGTAATTCATAATTTTAAAATTACAAAATTGTTAATTGTGTAGCATGACTTGTGATTGATTTTTTAACGACTAGAATAGTTTGTAATCAAATTTCTTTTGCCAGATTAAAATAGGAATAAAGTAACATATTTACTGAACTTAACTTGCTCTATAGACATTGACTTGTAAACTCCTATGAGGTTACTGATGCTTGAAAAAATGAAGAAACTGGCCAACATTCCCTGTTTCTAGCATAGAGTATTATTGGAACTTAAGCAGAGTTTATTTGACTTTAGAGATCAGCCTCCATCTGCCAGACTTGGGAGGAAAAATGACATACTAAGACAGTTTTCTTGATAATTAGAGAAAATTTTCACTTTCTTTCACATTTTTGTTTTGTTTTGTTTTCTTTTTTACTTTGGTGCTTTTGATATGGGAATGTTAACCAAATCATTTCTGCAATTTTGCTGGATTCTCTATTTATATATCAAAGTTTTTATTGAGTTTTATATAGATTCCCATTTTGATAAGCTCATTACAAACTGTAGTAAAGGTAGTAGGAATTTAGTTTGATATCCAAAGGCACTGGCAAGTTTTTGTACTAGAGGAAATGTATCTGACTTCTATGTTTGACCTGGGAAAAGACTAAAAGGTAAGAGAATTTTTGTTTGACTTCATAGCATCTTCCAGGTTTCTATGGCTCCCCTCATTGTATTGCATTCTACTCTATTTCTCTTCACTTTTCACACTCTATCATTAATCATTTAAAATAGACTCAATAGCTCATGCAACTCCTCTGCCTCTTTACCATGAACCCACCCTATCTGAGGATGGACAAGGAAATGGCAGCCCATCCAGAATTCTTGCCTGGAAAATTCAACAGACAAAGGAGCCTGGAGGGCTGCACAGCATGGGGTAGTAAAGAGTCGGACACGACTGAGCACAATACCACCTGACTTCTGCCCCAAGCCTGGAAACCCTAAAAAAATCCTACTGCTGCTATTCTGTTCTGGCAGCTAAATTCTAAAAAAGTTTCCCAACCATACAGTCGTTCACACTGTAAATTTATGTTCTGTAAATTTGCTGAGCACTCAATATTGCTTACCAAGTTATTTCTTATTAAAGCTACAATTAGCTATCTTAGTCTTCTTGCACAAGGCCTGGTAACTTCATTTTTCTATTCAAGACTTCAGTGTATTTCTTCTCCACCCAGTAACAGAAAAGAATTTCCCTTTCTCTTTTTTTTGGAAAATATTGAGGCTATTAGGTTATCATTAGACCCATGGTTTTAAAGATCTAGTTTGTTCATGCTTCCATCCTGGTTAGCTGCTTATATTTACTTTTGTTTTCAAAGACGTTGCCCAGATACAACACCATCCATGGAAGAATGTAACTTAGTTACTACCAAAGATGTTTTCTTTTTTTTTTTCCTGGAAGCTGTGCTATTGTTTCTAATAATTCGCATTAATTCCAATTCTCAGTGATTCTTCAAAACTCATTTTAAATGAATTAGTTAATATGTACACAAAGCCCTTAAGTATATTATAATTACAAGCAGGTAGATTGATGGATCTGGCTATATCCTCATTGTTTTATTTACTATTGTTTTATACTGTTTAGAAAATATTATTTTTTAAGTGTTTATTCACTAATATGTTTGCTTGTAAGTATAGGCAAATGTTTAACCATTTATTATAATTGACATGATTCTTGTTATAAAATCATATTGAATAGGTCCAAAATAAATAATTCAGTGAATCTCTGTTGCTGTAACTGTTCTATTCAGCTTTATATTGGGACCTACATGAGTTTTATCTCATGAACATCATTAAAATGCCTCAGGTAATCACAACAATGGAAATTTCAAACATCAGAATGATTACATGCAAACACACACACACACACATCTTGTAAAGGTAAACTAAATCTATAATGTAGTTTAAATTGTGAGCTGAAGTAGAGAATATATCTTGTGCTTTACTGTATGATTAGAGGGCCTAATGTAGGCCTGTGAACAGAGTACATACTCAGTACTTGGATGAATGAGTGAAAGGACCTGTGGTCATCAGTAATGCATCTAGACACTGAAGCCAGTTGCTTACACACATATCCTAGCTCCATTGCTCCACAACTGTGTGATGCTAAGCAAATGACATGCATACTCTGAATCCCAGTTTCTCAGTCATTAACTGTGGATAATCAATATATTCACCTCAAAAAATTTTCTTGAGCATTAAATGAATTAATAATACCCTACAGATAATAAGCATTCAGTTAGTATTAGCTATTACTGTTTGGTACAGTTACACTAAAATGGAGCCTTGTCTTTATATTTTGTATGTAGATATGCTTTTTTTTTATTCAAGAACTTAAAAAATGTTTTAAATTTTATATCTGGGTATAACTGATTAACAATGCTGTGATAGTCTTGGGTGGACAGCAAAGGGCCTCAGCTATACAAATGCATCATATGTAGATATTTTCTAAAAGTATTACCCCAACAAGATCTGCACAGAATAATTGTTCAACGAGGTTCTTACTGCTGTGTGGGTTCAGTTCAGTTCAGTAGCTCAGTCATGTCTGACTCTTTGCCACCCCATGGACTGCAGCACGCCAGGCCTCCCTGTCCATCACCAACTTCCAGAGTTTACTCCAACTCATGTTCATTGAGTCAGTGATACCATCCAACCACCTCATCCTCTGTCGTCCCCTTCTTCTCCCACCTTCTCTCAATCTTTCCCAGCATCGGGGTCGTTTCAAATGAGTCAGTTCTTTGCATCAAGTGGCCAAATTATTGGAGTTTCAGCTTCAAAATCAATCCTTCCAATAGGACGGACTGGTTGGATCTCCTTACAGTCCATGGGACTCTCAAGAGTCCCAACACCACAGTTCAAAAGCATCAATTCTTCAGTGCTCAGCTTTCTTTATAGTCCAACTCTCAGTCCATACAAGTCTATGAGAAAAACCATAGCCTTGACTAGATGGATCTTTGTTGACAAAGTAATGTCTCTGCTTTTTAACATGTTGTCTAGATTGGTCATAACTTTCCTTCCAAGGAGCAAGTGTCTTTTAATTTCATGGCTGTAGTCACCATCTGCAGTGATTTTGGAGCCCAAAACAATAAAGTCTGACACTGTTTCCACCGTTTCCCCATCAATTTGCCATGAAGCGACAGGACCAGATGCCATGATCTTAGTTTTCTGAATGTTGAGGTTTAAGCTAGTTTTTTCACTCTCCTCTTTCACTTTCATCAAGAGGCCGTTTAGTTCTTTGGTTTCTGCCATAAGGGTGGTATAATCTGCATATCTGAGGTTATTGATATTTCTCCCAGCAATCTTGATTCCAGTTGTGCTTCATCCAGCCTGGCACTTTGCATGATTTATTCTGCATATAAGTTAAATAAGCAGGGTGACAATATACAGCCTTGACATACTCTTTTTCCTATTTGGAACCAGTCTGTTGTTCCATGTCCAGTTCTAACTGTTGCTTCCTGATGTGCATACGGATTTCTCAAGAGGCAGGTCAGGTGGTCTGGTATTCCCACCTCTTGAAGAATTTTCCACAGTTTATTGTGATCCACACAGTCAAAGGCTTTGGCATAGTCAATAAAGCAGATGTAGATGATTTTCTGGAACTCCCTTGCTTTTTCGATGATCCAGCAGATGTTGGCAATTTGATCTCTGGTTCCTCTGCCTTTTCTAAAACCAGTTTGAATACCTGGAAGTTCATGGTTCATGTACTGTAGAAGCCTGGCTTGGAGAATTTTGAGCATTACTTTACTAGCATGTGAGATGAGTGCAATTGTGCGGTAGTTTGAGCATTCTTTGGCATTGCCTTTCTTTGGGATTAGAATGAAAACTGACCTTTTCCAGTCCTGTGGCCACTGCTGAGTTTTCCAAATTTGCTGGCATATTGAGGACAGCACTTTCACAGCATCATCTTTCAGGATTTGAAATAGCTCAACTGAAATTCCATCACCTCCACTTGCTTTGTTTGTAGTGATGCTTCCTAAGGCCCACTTGAGTTCACATTCCAGGATGTCTGGCTCTAGGTGAGTGGTCACACCATCATGATTATCTGGTTTGTGAAGATCTTTTCTGTATAGTTCTTCTGTGTATTCTTGCCACCTCTTCTTAATATCTTCTGCTTCTGTTAGGTCCATACCATTTCTGTCCTTTATGGAGTCCATCTTTGCATGAAATGTTCCCTTGGTATCTCTAATTTTCTTGAAGAGATCTCTAGTCTTTCCCACTCTATTATTTTCCTCTGTTTTTTTGCAGTGATCACTGAGGAAGGCTTTCTTATCTCTCCTTGCTAGTCTTTGGAACTTTGCATTCAGATGGGTATATCTTTCCTTTTCTCCTTTGCTTTTGGCTTCTCTTCTTTTCACAGCTATTTGTAAGGCCTCCTCAGACAGACATTTTGATTTTTTGCATTTCCTTTTCGTGGGAATGGTCTTGATCCCTGTCTTCTGTACAATGTCATGAACCTTGTTCATAGTTCTTCAGGCATTCTATCAGATCTAGTCCCTTAAATGGGTTAAATAAATGTTACATGGGTTAAATGAATGTTAAAGCCTAGTTAAGCTCCTGACACATGTTAGATATCAAGAATACTAGTTTTTCTCCTCCCTTTTTCTCCCCTGTCTTACCATGTCCTTAACCTCATATTTCTTTCTGACCACTGCTATTCTTATGACTGTATTATAAATAACATTTTGGCACTGCTAATCCCACAACTTTGATCTCCAGACATCTATTATTCTCTGGGTCTTTATGTTCATTTACAAGAAAACCTTGATTCTATAATCAGGTAAACCAGAATTTAAACCTTGGTGTTACCACCTGATCTCCTCAGGCTTTACACACTCATCTGCAAAAAGGTCCTTAATCTACTTTACAGAGTTGCTGAAAGGATTAGGGCAGTTATATGCTCTGTTCTCATTATAATGCCTGGCACACAGTAAATTATCAAAATATATTACTCTAGTTCCTTCTCTCCTTGAACTGCTGCTACTGCTGCTGCTAAATCGCTTCAGTCGTGTCCGACTCTGTGCGACCCCATAGATGGCAGCCCACCAGGCTCCCCCGTCCCTGGGATTCTCCAGGCAATAATACTGCAGTGGGTTGCCATTTCCTTCTCCAATGCATGAAAATGAAAATTGAAAGGGAAGTCGCTCAGTCGTGTCCAACTCAGCGTCCCCATGGACTGCAGCCTACCAGGCTCCTCCATCCATGGGATTTTCCACGCAAGAGTACTGGAGTGGGGTGCCATTGCCTTCTCTGCTCCTTGAATTGACTTCCCTCATTTTGCATTTTTCTGCTGTACTTTATTTCTTTAAAGGATTCAAAGGAAACTATTGACTCTGACCCATCTGTTTTCTGGCTTCCCTGGTGGCTCAAGTGGTAAAGAATCTCCCTGCAATGCAGGAGACCCAGGTTTGATTCCTGGGTCGGAAAGATCCCCTGGAGAAGGGAATGACAACCCACTCCAGTACTATTGCCTGGAGAATTCCATGGACTAGAGGAACCTGGCATCATACAGTCCACGGGGTAACAAAGAGTCAGACATGACTGAGAGACTAACACTTTCATCTTTTCTCACAGCATTTTGCATTTTGTTTTCCAAAAGAACTTGAACAGTTTTAGATTCTCCTGCCTCCTTTAAGAACTGTGCTAGGGCCTATAGAGAATACAAAAAAATTTCCCAGTGGAAAATTTCCCTGGTGGCTCAGTGGTAAAGAATCTGCCTGCAATGCAAAAGACACAGGTTCCATCCTTTTGTTGGAAAGATCCCCTGGAGTAGGAAATGGCAACCCACTCCAGTATTCTTGCCTGGAAAATCCCATGAACTGTAGCCTGCCAGCTGCTACATGTCACAAAAGTGTCGGACACAACTTAGCGACTAAATAACAAGAGGAAGTGGGGTCTGGGAAATGTTCCTGGAGATTTTGAACAATATCTTAATAATCTTGTTTCCCATCTCCATTCAAACACTTTCATTAACCCAGAAAAATTTTAAACTGGCTTCTCTGGGGAGAGAAAATGCCTAGGAAATAATTAATCCTTGTATATTATAACTGGTCATTTGCAATTGAAAAGCCAAGAACTTGATATCTTTAATTTTTGGTTTGTGCTGCAACTGTGTCCCCTGCCCTTCTTTCTCATCCTGCTTCTTGGGAGAATGGAACAATCCAGTCTAGTGGCCGGGACAGGAAAGGTTCAGGTGGAGGAAATACTTCACTGTCTCCATGACACAGGGATTTTATTTATAGTTTAAAATACTTCAGTCTTAATCAGATTTGGGATTTCTGGAAACTCAAGTACATTTCTGAGACAATATTTCATGCTGTCATATTGAAATTTGTTCCTCTAGGCTTTATTTTCTGACAGTAGGCTTTACAATAGAATTATTGTGTTTAAACAGTGAATATTGGGCAAGTAGTTGGCGTTAGTAGTAAAGAACCTGTCTGTCAATGCAGGAGACATAAGAGATGTGGATTCGATCTCTGGGTCGGGAAGATCCCCTGGAAAAGGGAATGGCAACTCACTCCAGTATTCTTGCCTGGAAAATCCTATGGACAGAGGAGCCTGGTGGGCTACAGTCCATGGAGTTGCAAAGAGTCAGACTCGACTGAAGCAACTTAGCATCCAGACTCATGGAAGTAACTTAAACCTCTTCTGTCTTCAATAATCTGGCTTGATATAATATGTGATGTTTCAAATAATATGTTCTTTACTCCACAAAGTCTTCTTTGATCTCTGAGGATTAGTTCTGTATTTCCAGAATTCCAGGTATTTACTTCTATGATAACCTTTAGCACTCTGTTCACTATACTATACTACTATACTAGTAGTCTTATTAGACTACTAGACTACAAGCTCACTGAGGTCAGGGCCCGTGTCTATTTCACTGTTCATCCCCAGTGCCGGGCACAGCATCTGGCTTACAGGACAACTACAAAAACTGCTTGGAATATAAATGAACAAATTCACTGATATTATCCAAACCATTCCTCACCTACCCTCAATATATTAGAAGAAGAAAATAAGTAATAAATTGTTGTGGATGTCTTTTAGTCCAATCACTGACTCAAAGTAAAAATCCTTTATATAAAATCGCTACAGAGAGTCAAGCTTTTGCTAAAATATTTCCCGAAGACAGAATATATCTAGCATTTTTCCATTTATGGGTAGTTTATATTTTTAGAAAGTGCTTTTAATAATTGAATCAAAATCTGCCTCCTTGGTTCTGTCTGCCCTTTGGAGTTTTATATATTTGCATTTTCTGTACTAGAATTCTCCAAATTTGTTAAAAAGACATAAAATCAAAAAGAACTAAAAAGTGGTAAAGACTATTATTTTGCACAGAAATCACCATCAACCAGAATGTCTGCTTTTTCCTCTAATAAAATACACAGGTCTTGCTTTCAAACTAAGGTACTCACAGTCATGTCAGGGCATGTAATAGGGCAGGAATACTGAAAGATTTGGCTACTATATTCCAAGAGGGGAAACTGCCATGACTTTAAGCCTTGTCTTTGTTGTGAGAGAAGCATTGTTTAGGTACTTTGTAATATATGTCATACAACACAAGATGAGGATTCATTTCTGCTCATCAATATTTCTCTATGTGCTTTTGCTCTGTCCCCATTTTGCTACGGAGAAGGAAATGTCAACCCACTCCAGTATTCTTGCCTAGAGAATCCTGTGGACAGAGGAGCCTGGTGGGCTGATGTCCATGTGGTCGCACAGAATCAGACACGACTGAAGCAAAATGCATGCAGGCATTGGAGAAGGAAATGGCAATCCATCCAGTGTTCTTGCCTGGAGAATCCCAGGGAGCCTGGTGGGCTGCTGTCTGTGGGGTCGCACAGAGTCCGACACAACTGAAGCGACTTAGCAGCAGCAGCAGCAGCATATTGCTACTGCCTACTTGTCATTGTCACCTCAATTCCTACATCTAAAAGGCCCAAAGTGCCTTCTTGTCTTAATCAATTTCTTCAGCCAGTTGTTCTATCGTTGACATCATTATTCCGACAGGCTTATAAAATATGGGATTAATTTGTCCTGCTCATTCCCCTACCCTGTCAGTTACCCAGTCATTCACATTTCTCCTCTGTAGTATTTCTCACATCTACTTCTTTCTCTGCAGTGAGGCTGACAAATGGCCTTCATCAGGCACATGCTTTGATTTCTGCAGCCCTTCCTCATTCCAGCTTCTATCCCATTTTAATGCAGAAGGCATACCACAGCCATACTAATTTCCCTTAAAATCCTCTGTTATCAGTATGTCACCTAGTTTAAAATCTGTAATGTATTGATGTTCTACTGCATTGGATGCCAAACTCCTCTGCCTCCATTTCAAGGTCCTTCTTCAACCCCTAACCCCTCAAACTGTCCAGGTTTATTTTAGCTACTGCACCTCCCAACCTACCCCCCCTCCCTTCACACTCCAGGTCCACTC
This sequence comes from Bos javanicus, assembly GCF_032452875.1. Lineage (NCBI taxonomy): Eukaryota > Metazoa > Chordata > Mammalia > Artiodactyla > Bovidae > Bos > Bos javanicus. The sequence goes on from NC_083870.1 coordinate 42,809,907, forward strand.
CTGTCACCCACTTTTCTCACTGCAACCCACCTGCTCCCCCACCCTCTCACAACCCTGCTACATCTGATTTGTATCATCTGCGGTCTCCTCTGGGCCAGTTCTGAAGCCCACCTTTAGTCCTATTTTCTCCACAGTTTTTTGTCTCAATTTTTCCAGGATTTATCCAGCTCCTTTCTTCTCTCTCCTCTATTATTTTTATTGTGAATTATAAACAAAAGTAAATAAAACTTATGTGTACAGTTTAACAAGTAGTTGTAAAAAGAACACAATTCAGATGGGAAACACAACATGCTGGAACTCTGGGGGCCCATCCCAGCTCCCTTCCCAATTAATGTTCAGTTCAGTTTAGTTCAGTCGCTCAGTCGTGTCCGACTCTTTGTGACCCCATGAATCGCAGCACACCAGGCCTCCCTGTCCATCACCAACTCCCGGAGTTCACTGAGACTCACGTCCATTGAGTCAGTGATGCCATCCAGCCATCTCATCCTCTGTCGTCCCCTTCTCCTCTTGCCCCCAATCCCTCCCAGCATCAGAGTCTTTTCCAATGAGTCAACTCTTCGCATGAGGTATTCAAAGTACTGGAGTTTCAGCTTTAGCATCATTCCTTCCAAAGAAATCCCAGGGCTGATCTCCTTCAGAATGGACTGGTTGGATCTCCTTGCAGTCCAAGGGACTCTCAATTAATGTATCCCTTCCCAATTAATTTTACAGTACTAACAGTCTGTACCTCATCATTTAACACTTACAGTAAAAGTACCAACTTGCTTTGCCTTGTGGCTTAACTGTGTTAATTTTATTCTTCCTCCTTGACTGTAGGCTCTTAAAGGGCAGGGTCTGTATAGATTATTCTTCACAAACCCTGCAATATCCCAAGCAGTGCTAAGCATATATGGGTATTCAATAGATACTTGCTCATTGATTATAGACTAAGAAAAACCAACTCTGAGGGCACACAATGGTGTTTGTGTCCCATCTGTATTTTTGTGTTCAAGAGTGAACACTATGATATCTCTCAAACGCATGCTAATGTTTAGAAAATGGCACAGTTCTACTTCATTGAGTCCTTGCCCCATATATTATGCTCTGTGGTTTCAGTTTTCTTTTCCTTTATATTGCACTCAGCTTCCTTGGAAATTCCTCAGGGAATTTCCAGTTTTGTCAGACAGAATGTAGAGGAATGCCTTGTTAAGGAATGTTGTCCATGGCAACATTGCAGAAACGCTAGCAATTTTCTATTTCAAAGACCTGCTGTAATCACAAAACAGCCTTCTCTCTTCCACTGCACAACTCTTCCTCTCATGAAAGAACTTTGCATCGCATCTAAATGTCTTTAGGACTAAATGTTTTAAGGAATGTTAGTAACATTTCCTATTTTGGAGGTTTAATCACACAGGACTTCTAAAGAAGATTCCATGCCAGGAATAGAGAAGAAAAGATATATATATATAATAAACAAATAAGGTAATAATAAACAAAACACACATAATCAAAAAATAAATAGTAATTTCTGAAGAAGCTCTCTGTGTAAGTAAAATATTTGATTCAAGGAAATGATACAGTGTAAACATAAAAAATACATACAGTATGCCAATGATGGTACTGAGAAAAATGGCATATATATCACAAAACCATAACAATTCTAGTCACTAGTGAGAAAATAATGCAAAATAAGCATTCTTGCAAGAAGAACCTGGGATTTAGCAGCAAAAGGAAGGAAATCCACCTTTTGTCTTATCCTAGAACTTTTATGACTGGGGAAAAACTCATTGTATTGCAGAATTATTTCTGTCTTGGGATAATTATAATGAGGCAGTGGAGATAAGGAGGAAGGAAACCAACACTTATTGAAATGGGTTTTTTGTTTTTTTACAATAGCTTAGCTCATGCCTCGGCCAGTGAAATGTCTATGTCAGGCGGGATAGAAAGCTACAAAGAATAGCACCTGACAATCACCACTCTATCAGTTAAGCAGCTACACTTAACCGCCAAACTTCAGATGTGAGGAGGACAAGCACTATTGAGAAGTCCCAGATTTTCATTCACTCAGTTTACTAATGAAGGAGCTCCTCCCATGTGCCAGATCCACTTTGGATACATCGTGGAACAAATAGGTGAAATTTTGCTCTTGCGGCGCCCACATTCTAGCAAAGTTATGCTGATCGTGATTCATACAGTGTGATACGAATCTGTGAATAAGAATCAACTTTTAGTTCTTCGGCCCATTTTTTGATTGGGTCATTTATTTTTCTGGAGTTGAGCTGTAGGAGTTGCTTGTATATTTTTGAGATTAGTTGTTTGTCAGTTGCTTCATTTGCTATTATTTTCTCCCATTCTGAAGGCTGCCTTTTCACCTTGCTAATAGTTTCCTTTGTTGTGCAGAAGCTTTTAAGTTTAATTAGGTCCCATTTGTTTATTTTTGCTTTTATTTCCAATATTCTGGGAGGTGGGTCATAGAGGATCCTGCTGTGATGTATGTCGGAGAGTGTTTTGCCTATGTTCTCCTCTAGGAGTTTTATAGTTTCTGGTCTTACGTTGAGATCTTTAATCCATTTTGAGTTTATTTTTGTATATAGTGTTAGAAAGTGTTCTAGTTTCATTCTTTTACAAGTGGTTGACCAGTTTTCCCAGCACCACTTGTTAAAGAGATTGTCTTTAATCCATTGTATATTCTTGCCTCCTTTGTCAAAGATAAGGTGTCCTTTCTTCAAAGAAGACATACAGATGGCTAACAAACACATGAAAAGATGCTCAACATCACTCATTATCAGAGAAATGCAAATCAAAACCACTATGAGGTACCATTTCACACCAGTCAGAATGGCTGCGATCCAAAAGTCTACAAGCAATAAATGCTAGAGAGGGTGTGGAGAAAAGGGAACCCTCTTACACTGTTGGTGGGAATGCAAACTAGTACAGCCACTATGGAGAACAGTGTGGAGATTCCTTAAAAAACTGGAAATAGAACTGCCTTATGATCCAGCAATCCCACTGCTGGGCATACACACTGAGGAAACCAGAAGGGAAAGAAACACGTGTACCCCAATGTTCATCGCAACACTGTTTATAATAGCCAGGACATGGAAGCAACCTAGATGCCCATCAGCAGATGAATGGATAAGAAAGCTGTGGTACATATACACAATGGAGTATTACTCAGCCATTAAAAAGAATACATTTGAATCAGTTCTAATGAGATGGATAAAACTGGAACCTATTATACAGAGTGAAGTAAGCCAGAAAGAAAAACACCAATACAGTATACTAACGCATATATATGGAATTTAGAAAGATGGTAACAATAACCCTGTATATGAGACAGCAAAAGAGACACTGATGTATAGATCAGCCTTATGGATTCTGTGGGAGAGGGAGAGGGTGGGGAGATTTGGGAGAATGGTATTGAAACATGTATAACATCATGTATGAAACAAGTCGACAGTCCAGGTTCGATGAACGATACTGGATGCTTGGGGCTGGTGCACTGGGACGACCCAGAGGGAGGGTATGGGGAAGGAGGAGGGAGGAGGATTCAGGATGGGGAACACAGGTATACCTGTGGCGGATTCATTTCAATATTTGGCAAAACTAATACAATATTGTAAAGTTTAAAAATAAAATTAAATTAAAAAAAAATAATCAACTTTTACAGATTTCAAAAGCAAAAATATATATTGTTTACTTCGTGGGGAAACCATAGAAAGCTTATAAGTAAACAGAAGCCTTAGATAGTGGTTGAGTAGGTAAGGATGAGTGAAAGCAATAGGATCAGAAAGGAACAAACAGGTAACTTCAATAACAGCTGTGATGTTAAAGTTCTGAGCTTGGGTAATGGAATGATAGGTGCATGTTTTATTATTTTGCTTTACAAGCTAAGTAAGAGTTACATAATATCCTTTGTACATATAGGATATTATATCATAAAGTTTTGTTTGTTTGTATGTTTTTAATGAAAGGGGAGAGAAGATGGCAGTGATTTTTTACAAAGGAGCAAGAGGGTAGGGCATGAAATTTATTTTCTCACACTTTTGGAGTCTGGAAGTCCAAGATCAGGATGACAGTATGTCAGCTTCTGATGAGAGCTCTCTTCCTGGCTTGCAGATGGCCATCTTCTAACCATGACTTTGCATGATAGAGAGAGAGAGCAAGCTCTCTAGTGCCTCCTCTTAAAAAGACACTAATCCCATCATGAGGGCACTACCTTCATGAACTTATCTAAATCTAATTATCTCCCAAAGTCCCTATCTGCAAATACTACCTCACTGGGGGTTATGGTTTCAACATATGAATTTGGAGGACAAACATTCTATCTATAACAGACTCTGCAGAGGATTTACTGAGGAGTGTTTTCAGTAGACATAAGAAAGTGAAAAGTCAGAACTGGACAGAAGTAGAAACGACCAGGAATGAGATTGCAACTGAAGCCTCAATCTATTTTACGAGGAGTTGTGGAGCTGGGACAGACTTTCAGAAATATAGTGAATTAAAGGCAAGGGGATAGTCATTGGCTGTTGGTTTCTCCCTAAAGGGCATAACCTGAGCAAGACAGTATCTAGGAGAGATGCAGTTTTGAGCCATCAATGGCTGATGTTTCCAGCAGCTAGAAGACTGGTGTTTAAGCCATGAAGAAGTGATCTGGGAAAAACATGACTGTAATCACCAGAGTTTAAAGAGCTAGAATATCATGGTGATTAAAACAGACTGAACCTAAAATCAGAACTCTGTGTGGTCTATGAAATTTCACTGAAATCTATCAAAATTTTTTTCTCATCTGTAAAAAATGGTTATAATACTATAATCATATAAAATAGTGTAATATATTTTACATTATAGTTATTATATATGCATTATTCTAACAATTATTATAAGGATTACATAAACTTAAAAATATACAAAGAAATTTATTGTAGTACCTGACTTGTACGTTCAATAAATGGTAGCAATTATTACTATATTAATATCATATACTTTCTGAAACAAGATTGAGTATATACAAATAAACAGTCAGATGCCTCAATTAGTTCATAGGATAAAAATTTTATTTGAGAAATTTTCAGTACTTATTGATATCAGTGCCTTGGGATGTTCTGAATTGTAGTGTCAGATTTCACACAGGGGTCTGAGATGGCAAATGGATTTAATCCCAAATTCCGGCAAGAGTAATCTGTAGTAGCTGCTGGGAGGGTAGTGTTAGGAAACTTTCTAAGGAGATTTCCACTTCCAGTTAGATTGTAGTTAGATGGGAAAGAACTTTGAACCTAGTAACAACTAGGAAAAACACCCAAGTAAAATTTTAAAATCACACTTTTTTATGGAGCTAGACATAGAGTTTGAGCAAACTCAGGGAGATAGTGAAGGACAGGGAAGCCTGGCGTGTTGCAGTTCATGGGGTCAAGGAGAGTCAGACACGACTTGGCAACTAAACAACAGCAAGCAAGAGAGAGGGACATAAGGAAGCCCATAAGAACTAAATTACAGGGACTTCCCTGGTGGTTCAGTGGCTAAGACTTTACCTTCCATTGCAGGGGGTATGGGTTTGATCCCCGGTTGGGGAGTTAAGATCCCACAGGCTTCTCAGCAAAAAACCAAAACAACATAAAACAGAAACAACAGTGCAACAAATTCAATAAAGACTTTAAAAATGGCCCACATTAAAAAAAAAATCTTTAAAAAAAGAACTAAATTACAGAGCAATATATGCCACATCTATTTGATCTGGGAGCTGTGGTTGCCTGTATACCTGGGTGGAGAGGAGGTGCCTGTTCTATGTCCAAATGAATGGTGGAACTGGCCTGTCATGGTTAGAGAAACAGAACAAATAAGGATAAATCAGCTAAGCCTTTTCCTTAAATAACAGAATGCATTAATGAAACAGGATGACGTCTAGAAAAGTCCCATATACAAAGCAAATTGCTAGGTCTGATAATTCTCTATAACCTAACTCTGAATTTGTGCTGAGAACACAGTGGGTGTTGTGGGGGTGAAAGTGTAGTCCTTAGCATTCTTGAGCATTATTGTGATAATTAGAGTTCAGGGATCTGCCCAATTAAGTCCAAAAAGTGAACCAAGTATATCTTAAAATTCAGCACAATTGACTGCCAGATCAACTATCAGTGGGAAAAAAAAAAGAAGACAGAAAGAGAGGTATATAAGTTGGACTAATCACAAATGAACTTTAAAACAAAACCAAGAACTATTTCTAGAATTGTTAGAATTTCTAGAACTGAAAAGTGTAATGTTTGAAGTTAAAATTTCATTGGACGTGTTTAACAGCAGATAGATCACTGCAGAAAAAACTAGTAAATTCTTTTAAAAGTTAATAAAAATTATCTAAAGAAGAGAGATAAAGTGATTTTAGAAAACAAAGTATCAGGAATTGTGGGATAATGTCAGATGGTCTTACATACATGTAATTGGGGTCCTGGAAATGGAGGAGAGAGACAAGGGGACACAAAAGATATATGGTGAAAGAGAAGCCTAAAATTTTCCAAATTCACTGGGAAGGGTGACATATAGGTATTTGCTTTATCAATAGATATATATTTTAGTTTAATTTCTTAAACTTTTAATATTAGAAAAGATAAATATTTAAGTAAAGAAGTTTTGAAATTAGACTGCTTGTGTTTGAATCTCTGATCCATAATTATTAGTGTGTTACCTTAGAAAACTTTTTTTAGCATTCCAGGCTCTTCGTCCCTCATCTGTAAACTGAGTATAATAGCATATTAACCTCATAGAGAACATTATGAAATAATACATGTTAAGCTTTTAGCATGGTTCCTGGCACCTAGAAAGAACTCAATAGAAGTAAAATTTCTCCTCTTTCATATTCTATTTCTCTTCTTTATCATCTAGGAAATCTTCAGCCGCGGTCATGTCTATGCCCAAAGGCCAAGTTCATATCAGATACAGCAAGCTGTAAGACTCTTTTCTGATGACGCCAATTCAAGGTAAAGTTGCTTCAAATTCATCATAAATAAGGCATTATATATGATCCTCATCCAGAGAGGGTGAGCCAGCATATTGATGGGAGAGACTAGAATAATTAGGTCTGTCCATATCTGAAGACTTATCCTCTGGCCAAGCACACCTCTGCTGAACATACCACAAGGCCTGGAACATGGTAAATAGTAACCTGCTACCAGGTGACTAAGCTTTTGTTTTGGAGAGAAAGCAGAACAATTCAAGCAACCTATCAACGACACCATGGTTTTCTACTTCCTTCCTAACCAAGTTTAGCTTTCATTTTGCCTTTCTGGCAGAAAAATACACTAGAATGACGTCTGTTTGGGCAGTCTGGACCAACTCTGTGTCCCTCCCCGATGGTCAGTGATCCTTTGTGTTTGGACTAGTTTTCTCTTTTGCACCATCTGGCATCTTCCATGTGGAAAAACAGGGCTGATTTTCTAGCAGACACAGCCTTACATTATTTACGCTGTTTATTTTGGTTGGTTTTAAATTTCTTTTGTTAGGAAGAACTATATGCCTTCTAAAAATCCAAAAATTTTACTAGGTTCTCTTTTTTTTCAGATAATTTCTTAAAATATCAAGGGAGAGCATTTCCAGCTTTTATCATTGGGAAAACCACTTGTTTATACATTTGTTAAGGTAGTGTTTATTTCTACCCTAAATTGTGATCTTTAGACCAGTTTATCAATTCAAGCATTTTAATATATGTAACAACTATTCATTTGAGCGCCGAAGAATTGATGCTTTTGAACTGTGGTGTTGGATAAGACTCTTGAGAGTCCCTTGGACTGCAAGGAGATCCAACCAGTCCATTCTGAAGGAGATCAGCCCTGGGATTTCTTTGGAAGGAATGATGCTGAAGCTGAAACTCCAGTACTTTGGCCACCTCATGGGAAGAGTTGACTCATTGGAAAAGACTCTGATGCTGGGAGGGATTGGGGGCAAGAGGAGAAGGGGACGACAGAGGATGGGATGGCTGGATGGCATCACTGACTCGATGGCCGTGAGTCTGAGTGAACTCCGGGAGTTGGTGATGGACAGGGAGGCCTGGCGTGCTGCGATTCATGGGGTGGCAAAGGGTCGGACACGACTGAGCGACTGATCTGATCTGATCTGATTCATTTACCAGATACCTTTCTTGGTGAGGGGATGCACTAATGAATATATCAAACACATGGTGAAGATCTTGCCTTTGTTGATCTTACAGCATAGTGAGGAAGAAAGAGAACAGTAGAATAATAACACTGACTTGAGGGCAACAGTCTTACAATGACAGAAAACCAGCATCTACCATTATATAAAGTCAAATCCTTGGAACAAATATTGTTGTGTTGTTGTTGTTCAGTCACTTGATAGTGTCCAACTCTTTGTGACCCTATGGACTGCAGTGTACCAGGATTCTCTGTCCTTCACTATCTCCCTGAGTTTGCTCAAACTCACATCCATTGAGTTGATGATGCCATCCAACCATCTCATCCTCTGTCGCCCCCTTCTCCTGTCCTCAATCTTTCTCAGCATCAAGGTCTTTCCCAATGAGTTGACTCTCTGCATTAGGTGGCCAAAGTAGTGGGACTTCAGCATCAGTCCTTCCAATTAATATTCAAGGTTGATTTTCTTTAAGATTGACTGGTTTGATCTCCTTGCAGTCCAAGGGACTCTCAAGAGTCTTTTCCAGCTCCACAGTTTGAAAGCATTGATTCTTCAGTGCTCAGTCTTCTTTACGGTCCAACTCTTACATCTTTACAGGACTACTGGAAAAACCATAGCTTTAACTATACAGACCTTTGTTGGCCAATTAATGTCTCTGCTTTTATAAATATGTGTCATCAGTCGTAGTCATAGCTGCTTCAGTTGTGTCCGACTCTGTGTGACCCCATAGACAGCAGCCCACTAGGCTCCTCTGTCCTTGGGATTCTCCAGGCAAGAACACTGGAGTGGGTTGCCATTTCCTTCTCCAATGCATGAAAGTAAAAAGTGAAAGGGAAGTCGCTCAGTCGTGCCCGACTCTTAGCGACTCCATGGACTGCAGCCTACCAGGCTCCTCTGTCATGGGATTTTCCAGGCAAGAGTACTGGAGTGGGGTGCCATTGCCTTCTCCGATAAATATCTGTAGAACCTCCTTATGGCCCTGCTTCCCTGATTGAACCCTGACTGATATAAGTATTGAGCAGATTTCCATAGCTGTTCCTCATCTGAGAAGCTCCAGGCAAAGCAGGAAGTAAGAGACAACACAGGGAAAACCATCAGTTTGCTCCTGCGCAAAATTGCCTAGAGCAGATATTGGAAAGGTAGCTGCAGCAGTGGCGGGAATAAGAGGTGAGACTGGAAGTATTTGAAGTGGCACACAAGAGGTGTCTGATACAGCATTCTATAATAAAAAAAAAAAAAATGCATTTGATGCTAAGGAACTACTCAGTTCATTTGGAGAAGGGCATATCAAGAGAAGGATTCATAGATCTCTATCCCTGGAAAACAATGTACTCAAATAAACATCATCACACTTGTTATAATCATTGTAACATTCCAGTATTATCAGTAAAGTTTGTTCCTTACCTTAGTCTTGGATCCTTTCAGGTTTTAACTGAATATCCATATTTGGTAAGGAGATCAATGTTTCTGCTGCTGTAAAAAGTGCAACTTGTTGACAACATGAAGAAATGAACTCAAATGCTCTTTGTTTGATAGTGCGGAACACCAAATCTATCAAATCAACACAGCACAAGACCTTATGGAGTCTCTACAAAGAGCATGTCTTTTTTACTTCTTGGACAGATTCCCAGCACTTCTTTCATAAATGCAGGTTTTAATACTGTATTTTTTCACTTTTCTTTTCCTTTCTTATCTGTGGCAACAGGAGAGGATTTTGGAGCTGTAACAAAATGTTGACCAAAAAAGTAGACTGGGCTTAGTATGGATTGATAGTGACATGTGCAATGTTTGTAAAATTTGTGCTTATATTTTGCCTGGACACAAATATTTACAACATAAACCAATGCCTGTTGTAAACAGTCATTTTTATACCATTAAAAAGAAACTATGAAATCAAGTCTTTCATTAACCAGCTTTGTATCTTTGGGTAATGTAAATTCTCTGGGCTTCTGCTTCTTCTTTTATATATAATAGATGTTTTGGTTAAAGATATTTTCTTCTATTTCAAAAATTCTATTAAGCCTTAGGCTTTTGTTTTGCAATAAAATTTCAAATCACCAAAGAAACCCAGGAAAATAACATTATTTCATTTTTCTTACTGGGTTTCATATTTCACTGATGTTAGTTTAATTTATCAACACCTTGTTAATGGAGTTGTTTACTCTCTCAACAGGGGAAAAAGTAACTTTAAATCCTTATTATACTGGACATACTGTTTTTTAGATTTTTATCACTTAAAAGCATCAGAAAAAAAGTTACTTTTCATAATATTTAAAAGAAATTAAACAATTCACTTCTAGTAGCAATAAATCAGTTAAGTTCTACACACCACACCCCTTGCCAAAGATCAAAACCCTTACAAATTTTTTGTAGCCCTAAAAATCCCATTGTTTTGAGAAGTTCCCTTGATTCCTGAAATTCAAAGTCTGAAGAGTTGTATCTGATGAAAACTGAAAGTAAATCCCCTAACAATTGTGTTTAGCAATATTTTAAAAGAACAAAGTTTAAAATCTTAGTAGGTGAACTGAACCGGATGTGAGACATTATGAGATCATCTTTGACGTCTGTGCTATCAGATGTAAAAATAAATCCAACCCAGTAGCCGGGAAAGGCTGCATTTCTCTGCATAAGAATAAAAGCTATTCAAACTCTCTGACAGCAATGAAACAAAAGAATACAATAAAGATAAAGAGGAGGGAAAAAAGCCTCTAAAACTTAGAAACAAGAAAATGAAATATACCATGCAGGTGATGGCTCAGCAGTAAAGAATCCTCCTGAAATGCAGGAGACAAAGATTCAATCCCTGGGTCGGGAAGATGCCCTTGGAGAAGGAAATGGAGATCCACTCCAGTATTATTACCTGGAAAATCCCCATGAACAGAGGAGCTTGGCAGGCTACAGTCCATGGTGTTGCAGAGTCCGACATGACTGAGTGACTAAGCAGAAATAACTGCTTTTGACTCCAACACGAGCGATACCACCCTTTATTAAATTTCTGTTTCCCAATACTCCGTTAAATACTTTACATACATGATGCTCTGTGTGCATGAATGGATAGTCAAGTTTGAGGCTAAGTACCTCCACTTAAGCATTTCAGTTGTGGTGATAGATTTGGGCAAATCTATTTTCATGAAGGTGCTCAGTATCCCTCCAGGAAACAGCTAACTAAAGAAGGAACTAGATCATGTGCCTAACCCATATCAAAGCCTTTGTCATCAGAAAAGAGGAGAGAAGACTTTGCTCACTCCTTGGGAGACTTATATTTATGCCTTGCTCATGGACTCTTGTTGCAGCTTCTCCTTTGTCCTTGGGGGGTGGGGGTGTCTTTTTCTGGTGGGTTCCAACATTCTTTGATGGTTGTTCAGCACCAAGTTGTGATTTTGGTATTCTAGCAGGAGAAGATGAGTACACCTTCTACTCTGCCATCTTAGAGATTTGGACTCTGTCTGAGTCAGGGAGAGAGAGAGAGTCAGGTGAGAGTAAGAGAGAGTATGCCCTAAAAGAGCATTTCCACTAAAACCAGAACGTATTGCTACTCCTCTAATGCAGTGTAACATACATGAGGGAGAGAATTACATCTCCTATTTATTACAATCTGACAAATAGTTTTAGTATATTGAGTGAGAAATGTGTGAAGTGAGTGAAAGTGTTAGTTGCTCAGTTGTGTAAACTCTTTGCAATCCCATGGGCTACTCTGTCCATGGAATTCTTCAGGCAAGAATACTGGAGTGGATAGTCATTTGCTTCTCCAGGGAATCTTCCCCACCCAGGGATTGAACTGGGGTCTCCCGTGATGCAGACAGATTCTTTACCATCTGAGCCACCAGGGAAGCCCGAAAAGTATGTCAGTTCAGTTCAGTTCAGTTGCTCAGTTGTGTCTGACTCTGTGACCCCATGGACTGCAGCACACCAGCCCTCCTTGTCCACCACCAACTCCTGTCCATCACCAAACTCATGACCATTAAGTCGGTGATGCCATCCAACCATCTCATCCTCTGTTGTCCCCTTCTCTTCCTGCCTTCAAACTTTCCCAGCATCAGGGTCTTTTCCAATGAGTCAGTTCTTCCCATCAGGTAGCCAAAGTATTGGAGTTTCAGCTTGAGCATCAGTCCTTCCAATGAGTACTCAGGATTGATTTCCTTTAGGGTGGACTGATTGGATCTCCTTGCAGTCCAAGGAACTCTCAAGAGTCTTCTCCAATACCACAGTTCAAAAGCATCAATTCTTTGGCACTCAGCTTTCTTTATAGTCCAACTCTCACATCCATACACGACTACTGGAAAAACCATAGCTTTGACTATGTGGACCTTTGTTGGCAAAGTAATGTCTCTGCTTTTTAATATGCTGTCTGGGTTGGTTCTAACTTTTCTTCCAAGGAGCAAGCATCTTTTAATTTCATGGCTGCAGTCACCATCTGCAGTGATTTTGGAGCCCCAAAATTAAAGTCTGTCACTGTTTCCCCACCTATTTGCCCTGAATGATGGGACCAGATGCCATGATCTTCATTTTCTGAATGTTGAGCTTTAAGCCAACTTTTTCACTCTCCTCTTTCACTTTCATCAAGAAGCTCTTTAGTTCTTCATTTTCTGCCATAAGGGTGGTGTCATCTGCATATCTGAGGTTATTGATATTTCTCCTGGCAATCTTGATTCCAGCTTGTGCTTCATCTAGCCCAGCATTTCTCATGATGTACTCTGCATATAAGTTAAATAAGCAGGGCGACATTATATAGCAGAAGTGTGTTGCAGGTAACTATAGAGACCTTTGGTGGGAGGTAGCAGATGCTTAAGAAGTGGCAGTGGGATCTGCTGGATGCCCCTTGATAAGTGGATATATTTGATAGTGCTTCTAGAAATTCACTTTTACTTCCAGAAAGCTTGTAGGCAAAAAAAAGATGTGTGTATTCATCAGGAGAGGCTAAGTGGTCATAACAAACATGTCACTTCTGTTTACAAGCCGGTGATGAGAAGTCCTATAGCCTTGCCTAATAGTAAGTGGGCAAAATGGGGGAGTAGATAGTGTCTCTGCCACCGTAAAGGGTGGATCTATAAGAAACAATTAGGTGAAGGCATTAGCTTGTGAAATATGCTCTTAATTTGACCTCGTTAATTCCCACACATACCTGAGACCGAGGATAATGGTAATGGTCTGTCTTGTTGTTGTTTAGTCACTGGGAGTTGTCCAACTCTTTGAGACCCCCATGGACTGTAGCCTGCCAGGCTCCTCTGTCCATGGGATTTCCCAGGCAAGAATACTGGAGTGGATTATCATTTCCTTTTCCAAGGGATGTTCCTGACCCAGGGATGGAAATTGAGTTTCCTGCATTTGCAGGCAGGTTACTTACCACTGAGCCAGTAGGGAAGTTCCTTAGGTATATATAATACCTTTTATTTATCCTCATGACAAATTCAGAGAAGTTAGGTAATTGACTAGAATTTATATAGCTGTCCAGTTCTCCATGACTCCAAAACTGTTTTTTTTTTTTTTTACTGTTCTGCATTTGCCACAAAGCTATATGCTTTAAAATAACCCCAAACATTTACTAAATTCCTACTCCCTTCTTTATTTTTTTCCTTTATTTTTTCACAACAACCTAGTGAGGTAAGATTGGTATTACCCTCAGTAGGCTCAGAGAGGTTAAGTAACTTGATCTAAGTCACGAAGCCTGCGAGAAGAGACGTGGCTTGAGCCCAGATCTTTTGCCTTCACTTGGAGAACTATTTCCATTCACTCTTTCAAGCAAGTTCACCCAGAAAGGTTAAGAATTTGCCCAAAGTCACAAAACTAGCAAGCAACAGACTAGAATTCAAATTCAAATCACACAACTCCCACACCCATGCTTTTTGCATCACAACACTTCTCCTTAGGGGGCTGATTCATTCACACTCTATTTACACACATTATCAATGTTATCAATCTCAGACTATAAACTTAGTTCACTGCAAACTCCTAGTTCATTTGGTGAATGCTACTATAGAGAACAATATCTTCTTTCTAGTTTAAAACTTTATTTTTCATTTGAACAAATCATTGAACATCTCTAAAGCATAGATTCCTTTGTTCTTCACAAATTGAACAAAAACACCTTTCCCGTTAATTGTATTAGACATCAAATATGCAAGACGAATGATTAATCCGTGGGATGTTTTTGAGGCAGAATCTATAAAGAAAAGTTCAAACAACATCAGTTGACATAAGCTGAGAAGGAAAACAGATGAAACACTAACAGGAAAACTAATTTAAGGGAAATAGATACTAAATACTAAGGATTGAGCACAATTAATTTTTCTAAATGTGTGACATGAAAAATGGTAGAAAACACATCCTAGTAAGACTATACTATGGTGTTGTTTAGTCACTAAGTCACGTCTGACTCTTTGCAACCCCAAAGACTGTAGTCTGCCAGGCTCCTTTGTTCACTCCAGAATACTGGAGTGGATTACCATTTCCTCCTCCAGGAGATCTTTCCTACTCAGGGATCAAACCAGTGTCTCCTGCATCTCCCGCATTGGGGGCAGATTCTTTACCACTGAGGGCTTCCCTGGTGGCTCAGACAGTAAAAGCGTCTGCCTGCAGGAAAATCCCATGGATGGAGGAGCTGGTGGGCTGCAGTCCATGGGGTCGCTAAGAGTCGGACACGACTGAGTGACTTCACTTCCACTTCTCACTTTCATGCATTGGAGAAGGAAATGGCAACCCACTCCAATGTTCTTGCCTGGAGAGTCCCAGGGATGGGGGAGCCTGGTGGGCTTCCATCTATGGGGTCGCACAGAGTCAGACATGACTGAAACGACTTAGCAGCAGCAACAGCAGCAAGTTCAATCCCTGGGTCAGGAAGATCCCCTGGAGAAGGAAATGGTAACCCGCTCCAGTACTCTTGCCTGGAAAATTCTATGAATGGAGGAGTCTGGTGGGCTACAGTCCACGGGGTCCCAAGAGTTGAGCAACTTCACTTTCACTTTTCACTTTTCTTTACCACTGAGCCACCAGGGAGGCCTATACTAGGATGTAGATACAATCAAAGAAGGAGGGAGAAAACTAGAGAAAGTCAAGAGTTGTTTGCGTACCAACTAATTCGTAGGTCATTTCCAACTGCAAAATCTAGCCCTATGCAGATAGGGTTTGAGACTTGTCTGAGGTAGATTAACTTTGTTTATCTGCAAACAGACTGATTTCTTCATACAGGCTCTCAACTACACTCTTTATTTAAAAATAACCTTTATAACAGGACATATTTGTAAGATGACAAATTGTACAAAAATACCTTTTCCATTAATTGTATTAAACATTAAATATGCAAGACGAATGATTGACCCATGGGATGTTTTTGAGGCAGAATCTATAAAGAAAAGCTCAAACAAGGTCAGTTGACATAGCTGAGAAGGAAAGCAGATGAAGCACTAACAATAATCTATCATCTTCAAATTATTGCAAAAGCAAGAAATGTTTAGATTTAGCTTTCACCATTTCCTGTCACTGGTAAAGAATCTGCCTGCAATGCAGGAGACCCAAAAGATACAGGTTCTATCCAGGGAAAATCCCCTGGAGCAGGAAATAGCAACCCACTCCAGTATTCTTGCCTGGGAAATTCCAAGGACAGAGGAGCCTATCAGGTTACAGTCCCTGGACTCACAAAGTTTCTGACATGACTTAGCAAATAGACAACAACAATTTTCCCTAAAGGGCAAACAACTGACTCCAATCAGAGACACCATGAAAATGACTGCCTTCAAATCCAAAGTTGATGCAGAGGGTCTGCAGTAGGGTCTCAATTATAACTACTCCTTTCTTTTTTTTTTCCTTTGGCTATGTACAGTTTTAACTTAAAAATTCCATTTATTACCATTTAAAATATTTCCTTGGGACTTCCCTGATGGTCCAGTGGTTAAGAATCTGCTTGCCAATGCAGGGCACACAGGTTCGATTGATTCAAGAGGATTCTAATCCAAGAGGATTCTACATGACTCAGAGCAATTAACCCTGTGGAATACAACTGCTGAGCCTGCTCTCTAGAGCCTGGGAGCAACAACTATGAAAGCCTGAATGCCTAGAACCTATGTTCCTCAACAAGCGAAGCCACTGCAACGAGAAGCTTGTGCACGACACTGAAGAGTAGCCCTGGCTCACCACAGCTAGAGAAAGCCTATACACAACGAAGACCCAGCGCAGCCAAAAATAAATAATAAAAAAAATTTCCTGGCAGCTATGTCATCACAAGTGTGAAAACAACAACAACAACAACAAAACAGAAAGATAGCTACTTTGTTAATAAATAAAAAGTTTGCTGAATAGTGAGGCTATGCTATTTTTGGAGACATTCATTTTTACATTCAGTTGAAAATCCTTATAATTCACTATAATTATTTCTGAATTAACATCATTTAGACCACAGGCTAATTTCTGCTACTGTCATAGTTAATTACAATCATTTCTTTCTAAAATGCATTTATTATTTATTATTTTTAATTTTTATTTTATATTGGAGAATAGTCGATTAACAATGTTGTATTAATTTTAGGTGTACAGCAAAGAGCAATGTCGGTCAGACAGAAAAAGACAAATATATAATATCACGTATATGTGAATCTAAAAAGATGTTACAAATGAACTTATTTATAAAACAGAAGTGGACTCACAGATTTACAGAATGGATTTATGGTTATCGGGGAGAAGGTAGGAGAGAGGGACAGATTGGGACTGACATGTGCACACTGCTAAATTTAAAACAGATAACATACAGTATCGTGTGTAAAGTAGATAGCTGGTGGGAAGCTGCTGTATAGCACAGGGAGATCTGTGATGATCTAGATGGGTGGGAAGTGGGGTGAGGTGGAAGGAAAGTCCAAGAGGAAGGGGACATATGTATGCATATTTCTGATTCACTTGGTTGTACAGCAGAAACTAACACAATATTGTAAAGCAGTTATACTCCAGTAAAAATTATTCTAAATAGATAACCAACAAGGACCTACTGTGCTATAGTACAGGGAGCGCTACTCAATATTCTGTAATAACTTAATGGGAAGAGCCCTTAAAAAAGAATAAATACATGTATGTCAATACCTGGCTACTCTTTAGAATCACCTAAGGCATTGTCAATAAACGTAGCCACATAGGCCCCACCTGTAGTGGTTCTAGTTTAACTGGAGTATACCAAGCATCTGCTGCTGCTGCTGCTGCTAAGTTGCTTCAGTCATGTCCGACTCTGTGCGACCCCATAGACGGAAGCCCACCAGGCTCCCCCGTCCCTGGGATTCTCCAGGCAAGAACACTGGAGTGGGTTGTCATTTCCTTCTCCAATGCATGAAAGTGAAAAGTGAAAGTGAAGTCGCTCAGTCTTATCCCACTCTTAGCGACCCCATGGACTGCAGCCTACCAGGCTCCTCCGTCCATGGATTTTCCAGGCAAGAGTACTGGAGTGGGGTGCCATTGCCTTCTCTGATACCAAGCATCTAGGTATACTTAAAAAGTTATTCCTAGGTAATCTGACACCTGATCTATAGCTGTCTGGTACTGGTCCTGTATGAGCCTATGTTTTCTTGATAAATTAGCCAGCCCACCCAAACAGACACACCAGAAGCCCTAACACGTGGAAGATTAGCCATGTCATGCTATGACTGGTTTGAGTTATTATTTTTTTTTTAGTTTAACAGTTTAGTTATTAGTGTATTCTTCACAAATGCATATCACGACTGGTGATGAATCACATTTTTAATGTGAAAAATCATAACAAGGTGGTGTTATATCTTTTACCTTAATGAATAAGATAAAAACCTTTCCCACATCTTATTATTAAATTTAAAGCTTTATCTTTAGCAAATCTCTATAACTCTGTGGCTTTCCTTGGACACAATTTGATGCTGTTCAGCATGTCTGCTGTCTTTGTTCTTATATTCATCTATTCCCTTGCAATGTGGTATTAGTTTTAAGATTAAAAGCCAATCCTGACTGGGAGAGCACTGAGCTATTATTACTGCTGGCTAATGTACCACTGGAAGGCCGTGCACAATAAGTCAGAAAAAAGGAGTTTCTTATGTTCTCTCATTGGTTTATTATTACAGTTAGGGAAACATCCTGCACAATTTATTTCTTAAGCAGAGTAGGGATGGAAGAAAGTAAAGAATATAAAAATGAGAAACAGTGAGTTTCTAGGAAGCAATGACTAAATCTAAGACATTTTATGTCCCAGAAGAGCAGGGATTCAGCATCCAAACCCTGATCTACTGGAGAAGAGGGAATCTCCAGATTTCTATAAATCCTCTGAAATGACAAGCAAAATAATGTGTGTGTATGTGCAGTTTGGGGAAGGTAGATGCGCTTGACATCTACCAAAGGCTTAGCAGTGAGGTATCTACAAATTGATCTGAAGGAACAGTCTCTTCTCAAATCTTCTCCTTCTTACCAGTAACCAATTCTGGCTCCTTTGACTACTTTTCTTTTAGGATCCCTCCGCTGGTACAAGCCGTAAGTACTTTATGTATTTCTTCAGTGTGTCCTTTCAGGATTTCCTGATTAATGAATACTGGAATCAGGCTTGCCTCTATGTACAAGGACCACTGTGGCCAGGATCTTAATTTCCTGAAAAACAATTGCTGCAACTTCTCTTCCTTTTCTGCCAACACTGCCTCTATTTATACTGTCTTCACTTTCTTTTTCCAGACTTCTGCGTGTCTGCTTGGTTGGTAGGTGGACCCACTAGCTAGGTGCCATTGAGGCTTAGTATCTACCTAGCTCTAGGCTCTTCTCCCTTGCTCTGTGGAGGAACAGGTTGACATCTTCTATGAGAGGGCAGGACCTCAGCTCTCCTGAGTGAGTGGGAAGGTAGAGAACAGGGTCCTCATTTCTTTATTTCTTAACACTGCATCAGGGTCCATCCATTTATTTATCCATGGTCCTATTATTTTGCATGGAGAATTCTATTTCTTATTTCATTTCTGTTGGAATGTGTGTGTGTGTGTGTGTGTGTGTGTGTGTGTAATTGCATGGAGGGTGTAGTCTGAGCACTTAGGCTGTAGGAGTGGGCCTATAATGCTGTTTTCTGATAATCAAGGCTCAAGACCAGATGGTTTACAAAAAGATCTCTGATATTTAAAGCAAGCTGTAGCCTTAACTCTACACATCAGGAGCCCGATGCCATGAACCATGTCAATCACAATTGCTCCTATTTATTGAGATTTACTGCATATAAAGCATGTGTGTGTTCATCAGTCCTTCGTGTCCAACTCTTTGTGACCCCATGGACTATAGCCTTCCAGGCTCCTCTGTGGAATTCTCCAGGCAAGAATACTGGAGTGGGTTGCCATTCTGTTCTTCAGGGGATCTTCCTTACCCACTGATCAAACCCAGGTGTCCTGCATTGCAGACAGATTCTTTACCATCTGAGCCACCAAGGAAGTCCACAAAGCATGTAATTTGTATTATCTCATTTAATCTCCACAATAATCTCCACAATAATCCAATTATTATTCCCAGATTATTATCTACAGATAATAAAGATTTAGTGTAACCAAGTAATTTGGGTGTCATACAACTAGTAACTGGTTGAGTTGGGAGGTCTGTCTGACTCCAGAGCATCATGCTCATCAGCATTAACTCTATGTCACCTGGAAGGATCCAGAATCTCTAGGGTAGATAGAGTCACAGTCACAGAGGATAGTCATCGTGAGCTGGACGCCCAGGGAATAAATACAGCATTGGTTACATATTTCTCACAGATTTTTAAGAGGTATTTTCTTGTATAAAGAATATCGAAAGTAGCAAGTTTTAATATGACCTTGCTGCTGCTGCTGCTAAGTCACTTCAGTCATGTCCGACTCTGTGCGACCCCATGGACGGCAGCCCACCAGGCTCCCCCATCCCTGGGATTCTCTAGGCAAGAATACTGGAGTGGGTTGCCATTTCCTTCTCCAATGCATGAAAGTGAAAAGTGAAAGTGAAGTCGCTCAGTCGTATCCAACTCTTAGCGACCCCATGGACTGCAGCCTACCAGGCTCCTCCGTCCATGGGATTTTCCAGGCAAGAGTACTGGAGTCGGGTGCCAATATGACCTTAGACATCATTAAATCAACAGCAGCAAACAATGTATTTAATCACTATAGACCTTGAAAACATCTAACCAGCCCTTTCAGAATACCCACAATTATTTATCTGCTCATCACAATTTATAGTGACGTTTCCTCAGTGTCCTTCCTCAAGGAACAGCATTTTAAAATTAAATCTAATAACACTCTGTTTAATTTTCAGAAAATATCATATACCACTACTTACCTATGTTTAAATAATTCTATTTTAGCACTGATGATTATGTGTCCAGCTATGTTAGAAATTATTTTATCTTAGGATATGATATAAAAATTATGGAGTGTCTCTTTACTTAGTTCTCCATAAACTATATATCATGTCTGCCACCAGATTACAAACTTGATCTTCTGCGGTCAGTAACAAGGAGCTACCAAGTGCTAAAATAACTTTCGTAGTGACTTTATTGTTTATTTATTTAATTTTGTTCACTGTTCTGGGTCTTCATTACTGTGCGGGCTTTTCTATAATTGCGGTGAACAGAGGCCACTCTCCACTGCAGTATGCAGGCCACTCTCTAGTTGCAGTGCACGGGCGTCTCATTGCTGTGGCTTTTCTTGCTGTGCAACATGGGCTCTAGGACTCTCGGGCTTCAGTAGTTGCTGCTCCTGGGGCCTAGGGCACAAGTGGAATAGTTGTGTCAAAAGTTGTGGTACATGGACCCAGCTGCTCTGCGACACGTGGAATCATCCCAGACCAAGGATAGAACCCATGTACCCTTCACTAGAAGGCAGATTCTTTACCACTGAACCACCAGGGAAACCCTGTGGTGGCTTCAATATCATGATAATAACTCTCACAATTTGAACAGTCATTCATCAATTTTTTGTTTTGTTTTGTTTTGTTTTCGGTGTGTGCCAGCCACTATAGAAGGTAAAGGCTTCATAGTTTTCTATAGGAAGTCAACGACAGAATTTTGATGCCCTTGGAATATTTCCCAGGGACGCTTGATCACCTAGTAAAATTTATTTTAAGAACCATGATACTACTGATCAAAATAAGATATCTATCATACACATTTTACAATATCTAGTAAATGCATATTTTTATTATTAATAATTTATGGAAAAAGGGAAAAATGAATGTGAAGTCTAAGTGACATGAAAAGGACATAAAGTAGTTTCTTGAGAAATCAAGTTGCCTGCCTTATAAATGAGCAGTCTTGCTGATACAGTAGGGCCCAAACCCATTTATTTCTATGGAGAAATCATGTTTTCTTCAAATTATACACATCTTTTCATATTCTAACTGAGGCATATGGAAATCAGCCCAGAATATAATCTCAGAGTCATCATAAAATAAGAAACTCTTTTTTCTGCTGTGTTTTTTAGGTATTCTTTTCTGTATTCCTACTTCACTAGAAGAATTACCTTTTTTGAAACCTACTTACAATAAAATTCCTCTTCTCATTCCATAGTGTTAGAATCCTCAAAGAGCACTTAGGGAGATCCTGATGACCCACATGAAAAAGGATCAATCAGTAGTGACTCAATGGAATTCCATCAAATTGTACAAAATAACTCTGAAATCATAAGCCTAAAATAGAGTTAAGGGTATTCAACCCGTCATGACAGACTGATTACTGCCTTCATATCTCTGGAATATAGTCATGACCTATATTCCTACAAATACCCAACAATTTAAATAATCAAACCTATGAGCTCTTCCTAAAACTTTGCCCCACAAGTCCTTTTTCATAAGCATAAGCAATCTGTTAAGAATTCATGGTTTCTGCTCCTTGTTCTGCTGTCATAGCAACCTTCATACCATAGACATATGCAAAGAACCGAACACCACCTAACCAGTAAAATCAAATTGTCATGACGGTTGCTATGTTAAATACAAAACGACAAACCAATTTCCAATTGTTGAAGCATAAAATCAAGGTACAACCATACTTTCAGATCTCTTTTAGCAAATATGTATAATAGTGATAGTGGTAGTGTTGGTAATATGTGATGGGACTAGAAAGGGGAGTTTGGAAGAGATAAACATATTAGACACCTATGTAAGATGAGTTTGTGCAAATATTAAAATTCAGTGCTAATTGAGACTACCCATTGAAAGACAAGCAATTATAAAGTGGCCAGATCCTATGCAAATATAAAGTATGAAATCTGTTTTACCCATCTATTAATAATAATAATAAAAAAAGCTCACCTCTTTTGTACATCTTTCAGTTTGAAAAGATAGTTGTAAAATATGCCTTATGGTCTGATAGTCTGATAAGTTTTTCCACTAAAGCTAGGAGAATCTTAATGTGCCTCCCTAGGAGCTTCCCAGGTGGCACTAGTGGTAAAGAATCCACCTGCCATTGCAGTAGACGCAGGAGATGAAGGTTCAATCCTTGGATTGGGAAGATCCCCTGGAGTAGGAAATGGCAACCCACTCCAGTATTCTTGCTCACCCTCACCAAGTACTTCAGCTGGTTCTGGTTCTTCGCCTGATTAAATATTCCTAATCTTTTGGGGCTTTCCAACTGGCAACCCACTCTGGTACTCTTGCCTGGAGAATCCCATGGACAGAGGAGCCTGGTGGGTTGCAGTCCATGGGGTCGCTAAGAGTCGGACCCAACTGAGCGACTTCCCTTTCACTTTTCACTTTCATGCATTGGAGAAGGAAATGGCAAACCACTCCAGTATTCTTGCCTGGAGAATCCCAGGGACGGGGGAGCCTGGTGGGCTGCCGTCTATAGGGTCGCACAGAGTCAGATAGGACTGACGTGACTCAGCAGCAGCAGCAGCAGGTAGCTTAGTGGTAAAGAATTCACTTGCCAGTGCAGGAGATTCAGGAGATGCTGGATCGATCATTGTGTTAGGAAGATCCCCTGGAGGAGGACATGGCAATCCATGCCAATATTCTTTCCTGGAAAATCCCCAAATCCCATGTACAGAGGAGTCTGGTGAACTGTAGTCCATAGGGTCAAAAAGAGTCGAACACAACTGAGTGACTGAGTATACAGGGTTCTAGAGCAAAGTCATGCCTTGAGCAGGGGAGAATTACACATTCAGACAGCAGCTCTTGGCAAGCTACCAGGCACATGGAAAATGAAAACTTTGATCATGAGGCAATAAGTAACTATCTGGCTAGAGTTGCTCCTCGTAAGTTGACTTTTGTCAGACCTACAAAGTCATAAGATCAAATATGAAAGTGTTAACTGCTCAGTTGTGTCCGATTCTTTGCAACCCAATGAATTGTAGGCCAAAGAATACTGAAGTGGGTTGCCATTCCCTTCTTCAGGGGATCTTTCTGACCCAGGGATAGAACCTGGGTCTCCTACACTGCAGGCAGATTCTTTACTGTTTGAGCCACCAAGGAAGCCCAAGATCAAATATGCCCAGCAACAATTCACTGTAGGATAGAAATGGAATGCCTGGAAGCAGGCATAGAGCTGGCTGGAAGGCACAAGTAAGCTACAGAAGTAAGTATACCAGACCCACCTCTCACTTGGCACTTTCATGGGCCCTCGCCCTCACCTTACATCTATAGCCATGGAAGTGGAGGGGCAGGGCATCCCTTTATAACAAGCTGATGGAGGACAAAAAAGACCAAGCTTAGTTTATAGTTTATGGATAGGTTGACTCAATGTGTAAGTGCAAGCTAAAAAAAAAAAAAAAAGACTGTTGAATACTAAAATCCTATTGAGGACTGGCTCCAACATTCAATCGTGAGGGTAGGTCCTCCCAACAAGCAGAGCTTTATAGAGTACATACTATTCTTTCTTAAAAGTGGCCTAAAATGAGAATATACATAGACTCATGGGTAGTGGTGAATGGATTGGCTGCATATTTAAAGTGCCTGTGAAAATAAATACTTGAAGATCAGGGATAAGAAAGTCTGGAGAAGAGACATGTGGATAACCTAAAGAAGTGGACATAAAATATGAAGGTCTTTGTATCAAGTATCAATGCCGAACAGAAATCACCTATCATGGAAGAGGCACTAAATTACCAAGGAGACAGAATGACTCAGCCAGTTGACGTCATCCTGTTGTCTCCAATCATTCTTGTGCTAGCACAATGGACTCTTGTAGTAGACATGGTGATATTGATGAAGGCTGATGTGCAGGGCTTATGTGGGCTCCCATTGACCATGGTTGTTCTAGTTACTGCTGCTGTCAAATGCTCAACCTGCCAGCACCTGAGCTCCATATATATAGCCTTATCCCTGCTGCTGCTGCTGCTAAGTTGCTTCAGTCGTGTCTGACTCTTATCGACCCCACGGACTGCAGCCTACCAGGCTCCTCCGCCCATGGGATTTGCCAGGCAAGAGTACTGGAGTGGGGTGCCATTGCCTTCTCTGAGCCTTATCCCGAGAAGAGACCAATTGGCCTGCTGGAATGAGCTTAAAAGCAACAAGCTCAACTAGAAGATCACAGACGGCCATTTAGAAACCCATCACAGGATCAAGCTATTATGCTGGGTTTATACTTGGAAGTTTTGATTTCCATTCGATTAGTCAGACGTTAGAGATATGTACTTCAATCTGCCTTATTAGCAATTAATATTTAATTTGATGTGTATGTGTGTTAGTCTCTCAGTCGTGTCTGACTCTTTGTGACCCCATGGACTCTAGGCTCTTTAGACTCTAGACCCACTAGGCTCTTCTGTCATGAAATTCTCCAGGCAAGAGTACTTGAATGGGTAGCCATTGCCTTCTTGAGGGGCTCTTCCGAACCCAGGGATCAAACAGAGGTCTCCTGCATTGCAGGCAGATTCTTTACTGTCTGAACCACCAGGGAAGCTCCCATTTAGCTTAATAGTTTTCACCAAATAAAATGCTTCTGAGTCTTGCTCACTAAGATGGAAACTGTCCAAATTGAAATCAGTCATCAATTAGTCCAACATATGACTAATTCATTTTGATTAGATCTGGGTATTAATGAGACAAAAGTTGAAGTCACTGGCCCTTTTAAAATTTTTATTTTAAGAAGGCATGTTTTATTTTTAGAATTTGTGTGCAGCAGAAACTATCTGGTACAAGCCATCCATCTTCTGCTTGCCACACTAATCCTCAGTCAAACTGGTATAATAAAATTACTTCCTTCTCCTTCTGGCCCTAGGTTATGGAACTCCTTAATGTTATTCCTTGGTGACCCATATTTCTGAAGTTGAACTCAAATTAAGTCAGTGGCTGCTACTTAAGTTTAACATAATACCACTGTACTGTGATAGAACTATGCCTTAGACACAACAAGTACTCAAAAGATGTTTGTTGAATTAATATGAATAATTTCACAGAGCATTAGTATTTGTAGGAGTTTCAGAAAATATTTTAAAATCATCTCTATCCCTTATCTTCCACACCCAATTTTATCTCCTGAATACATCCATCTGCAATCCATCTACTTCTTCTCAGTTTTACAGCCACCACCTAGTGTCTACCTCTATCATCTTTTACTTGCAGTACTGCTAATTGGTCTTAGGTCTCCTTCAGTGTCCCTTGGACAGCAAGGAGATCAACCAGTCAATCCTAAAGGAAATCAACCCTGACTATTCATTGGAAGGACTCATGATGAAGCTGAAGCTCCAATACTTTGGCCACATGATGCAAAGGGCTGATTCATTGGAAAAGATCCTGATGCTGGGAAAGATTGAAGGCAGGAGCAGAAGGGGTGACAGAAGATGAGATGGTTGGATGGCATCATTAACTCAATGGATGTGAGTTTGAGAAACCTCCTGGAGATAGTAAGGATAGGGGAGCCTGGCATGCTGCAGTCATGGAGTTGCAAAGAGTTGGATATGACTTAGTGAGTGAACAACTCCTTCAACCTAGCCTTTACAGGGCAGTTAATTGATTTTAAAGTGAAAACCTGATCACTTTATACTCCTATTTAAAATACTTTAATACTGCTCATTGCTCTTAGGATAAAGACCACAATACTTTGAGATCCTCCAAACCTGTCCTCTGCCTATATCTCTGGCAATGGTGTTTCTAGAGTTCATTTAGGGCCAATGACCTGAAAAGTGAGGGTTGAAGACTTCTCCAGAAGGTACAACTAAACAGTAAACATCCTGCTTTTCCTATTGATGTGGGGTGGCTTCCAGGACTAATGGCCCCTAGGATGCAGCTGCTTCCCAGCTTCACTCCCTTCCACTCCTCCTCATTCTCACTCTGCTCCCTCTTTGCTAGCTTTCTTTCAGTTCTCAGAACATCCCAAGTACCTTTCATCTCAGAGCCTTTTTTTTTTTATTTAACTTTACAATATTGTATTGATTTTGCCATATATCAAAATGAATCTGCCACAGGTATACATGTGTTCTCCATCCTGAACCCTCATCCCTCCTCCTTCTCCATACCATCCCTCTGGGTCGTGAGCCTTTTTGTTTATTGCTCTTTCTACCTAGAGCCATTTTATTGCTCTAAATATTACTCAACCCACAGTTCTCAGATTAAATGTCATTTCCTTAAGGAAAACTTCCCTGGAGTAAGATGGTTCCCCAAATCATAGGCTCTGCTCTTCACACAGGTAGCCTAGTCTCTCCCATCAGATCAAAAGTTTTGGGGAAGCAGGGGCAATTTTTGCCTTGTTTACTGCAGTCTTCATAGTGCCTGACTTGCTCCACCCATGTTTGTTGAATGAATGAACTGCTTTGCAGTTTCCACTGCAATTGGAAGGGACTTCACTGATAATGAAATTGGGATTTTGGATGGTTGCTGGTATTGCTCATGGTCTTATAGCTAATTAGCAGCAATATCAGAAGTGAAATGCTGTACAGAATATTGATTTTGGACCCAGAAAGCTTTCCAAGTATGAACTCATTGAATCCCCTACAGCTGCAGGACTAGGTACCATTAAGGTAACTTGCCTGAGGTCACACATGATGGATAATGGAATCAGGACTTGAACCACTTTTACTCTGAAATTGGCCATTCCAAATGCACCAGTAGGACTGAGAAAACAGACAGAATGTAGCCTCATCATAAGGCAGAGAGAAAATAAGAAAAGGCAAGAATATCGGTTAAGAATTCAAGGGCAGATCACACTGAACAGATATATTCTTTTCAGCTGAATGTGTATCTCATGAAGTTACCTGTGTTCCAATGGGTCCTGTTAATTTGGAAAGTATCATCGGTGCCCCAAATTAAGGATGGGGGTGCATACTGAGGCTAAGGCAGTTGGGGAAATAGTGCCTCAGATTTGATGAAGACATGCTTTGTGAGAGCTACTGACATTTGAATCCTCCTTCTGTAGGAGAAAGCCCCCAACGCCCAGGAATGAAGCTTGTTGCTGTGACAGGAGTGGGGCTAGTAGACCACCTGCTGCATGTTAACCTCTTACAAAGACACTCTACAACATCCTCAGAACCAAATGGGAGAAAACATTTGTGTTTCAGAGAAAAGGGTGAAGAAGCAGGGAGAGAGGAGAATAGAGCAAGGAGTGAAAGAGGAAAGAGAGAGCTGAGGAGAGACAAGGAAAGACAGGATGAACAGTAGAATATAAGACAAGGCAGCCTTTTTGCAATATAGGATTTAATGATTGTCGAAAGAACTAAGAGATTTCATTTATTTAGAATGTGAGTGATAGGATTAGTGGTTTTTGTCTTTATTAATTGTTCCACTGCTGTTTCTAATGCATACCACTTTTAAAACAGTAATGGCATCTTTATAATCATTGTCAGTCTCAGTCTGTCTCCTTTACATATATTGTTTAAATGCAATATTTATGGAATTGTCCTCATGGATTAACCCATCACTTTTCTTAGAGTCCCTAGAAGCTCAATATTTGTGTTGTACCCCAGACCTCAGGACTCTTGGATATCTAGGCCTCTGATACTCTGTAAACTGGTAAATGATTAAGACAATCAGAATTACCTCATCACAATTTCTACTAATAGAAAAACCAGGAATTGTCTCATTATGGGCTTTCCTGGTGGGTCACATTGTAGAGAATCTGTCTTCAATGCAGGAGACCCAGGTTCGATCCCTGGGTTGGGAAGATTCCCCTGGAGGAGGAAATGGCAACCCACTCCAGTATTCTTGCCTCGAAAATCCTATGGACAGAGGACCCTGGTGGGCTACAGTCCATGGGGTCGCAGTGAGTCAGACACAACTGAGCGACTGGCACTTTGATGAACTGGTGAGACTTTTAGATAACTCAGTATGTATAGAGCAACTCCAGAGAGGGTGGGATTCTGATTCCAAGAGGGAGAATGTAGTCTGACATTCAATCAGATGTGAGGGGGAAAAAGCAAAGCTCACAATAGGAGGGTTGGTTCATGTGTCATATATAAACTGGGCATTGTATTGTCTTTCCCCAAATTCCCTCTGATAACATAGATGTCATGTGCAGCACAGTTGGTGTATTTCACAGGTGAGTATTATAATCCTATAAAAGCATTTTGAGACTGCAGGGTGTGAGTCATGATAAAAATCCCAAGAATTATTATCCTTTCTCTTCCACCCAGGAGGACTCATTTTTGCATCTCATCTGTAGCAATGTATGTTTTGAAGAACTATTAAGATGAAAGCAATATCAAAATATAAAACCAAGGCTAGATCATAAAGAACTAATTTCTCCAGTTAAATTATATTGTTAATGTTTAATGCAATATTTACAAGATATAAAATCTGACATTACATTTTTAAAATCAATCTGAGAGCCTCAAATTTTATCTTAATATTTTCTTTTTGTACTCTAAATGTCTTTCATAATGAAATTATATTTGAAATATATTTGGTCTATTTGTCAGTTTATCTTTTATTAACTTGATTTTGTTTAGTGGATTATTTTTTGCTTATTTAACTAGTTCCAAACATGTTACAAAGCAGAAAACCCCCAATCAAATCTGCTACAAATATAACTTTTACTTCTGTTTTATACAGAAGCTAGGTTATTAATAAATTTATTCTAATTCATCCATATTAAAAGTTTACTTAGTAAATGCCAGTTGCTAACTTATTATAAAACTATTTTTATATAGATAGCCTACTATTATTTAATACACATTAGGAAGTCCTTGGAGTTTTTCTTATGACAATTATATTATCACTTTAATCTTACATATAATGGGTCCAAAATTTCTTATTTTCCCATTCAGTTACCATCACTATAATAATGGTACTTATCTTCTTGGATATATTTTCTCCCTTCTGTTTCTTTTCTTTCACTCTATCTTCCTGTGTGGTCTGTTTTCTATTTTTATTTGCTTTCCCCTATTTATCTGAATTTTACCAACCTTGAACTTGGTTATATTTAGCCTTCATACCCACAAAAGGGATCAGGAGGGTGTCTGGGGGAAGTGATACAGTGACCACTATACTAACCAAACTCTGATGGTAGTTAGTATCCGAATGTCCCTCAGTGCTGTGTTTTGCATGAAAGCATCTATAGTCCCCTAGAAAATGGAAAAGAAAAGAATTGACATTTCCTTATGCACTTGAACTTGTTCTTTTCTTTAAAGAGATATTCATGTTGCCTGGTTTGTGGCATTTATAAAATTTGCTTTCCACTGAAATTGTCATTTGTAAATTTGAAGATATGTACTAATTCAGAATTTTAATTCTGTATTTAACAAAAGAGGCATTTATTTTGAAAAATATCCTCTAAGTTGTAGAAAAACCATAGTAATATGTGTGACTGTCTGGCAGGATGATTGTCTGCTGATGATTGACTTTAGCCATTGATCAGTTCTGCATTGGTTTAACAAATTCATCTCAGTGTTTTGATTGTCTGTATATGTGTCTACTCTTCCAATTCTCCTTTGAACCAGTTACAATATCTTACTGACTCCACTATAAACTAGGCTGGTTGAATATAATCTTTGACACTTAAAAATTCTTTATCTGCAAGTTTATTAATAAACCAAAACAGAAGAAGAACAAGGTCCCCAAATGATCCATATAATTAAAAGTGCAAATTTACTCCAAACTGAAATAGAAAACATGTGGCAGGCCTTGACAATTTGGGCCATAGAAATTGTGTGATTAAAATGCCTTTAGCACACAACTGTAGTGCTGAACTATATTTGATTAACTCTTTGGTTTATGCTATTGAAAAAAATATATGCTGTGACTGCTGCTGATAGATTGCATCATAATATACAATTTAGGGTCAGAGCATCAAAGATAACAAAAATAAGAGCAATGTTTTAAAGTCAAGTGGCTGAATTAAGGCACATTTTTAACAGCAAAGGGTACTAAAAACATTCCTGAATATCTGATACATCAAAAACAAGATTATGTATAATTTAACTGCACATTTTGGTCTATTCTGTGTATACATGTGCAGTCGCTAAGCTGTGTCTGGTTTTTTGTGACTCCATGGAAGTAGCCTGCCAAGCTCCACTATCCATTGAATTTTCTAGGCAAGAATGCAGGAATGGGTGGCCATTTCCTCCTCCAAGGCATCTTCCCTACCCAGGAATCCAATCTGTGTCTCTGACACTGGCAGGTGGATTCTTTGCCTCTGAGTCACCAGGAAAGCCCATTTTGATGGCATATTCATCACACTCTCCCAACTTATGCTTGCTTACCGCCAATAAATCATGTGCTATCTAGGTTTAAAAAAATGAAAATATCTAAGTAACAGACATGCGAGTTTTAAAAAACTAACAATACACCATGATGATAACAACTGAACATTTTTCTTCTGAATGCGATTGCAAGACATTCCATTCACAAATATTATAGTTCAATAAAAACTTTGTACACATATCCCCAAAAGTCCACACCAGATTAGACCACTTTACCAAATCAGTAAAATTAGAAGTAATGAAAATTTTCTTTAAGTAATACTTCTTTAAGTAAGAAATAATCATAATTTTTTTTAAGAGCCATAAAGATCTGAGGCACTCTGGGAAAGATGTTTTATACAAGTAGAACATGTCAGTGATATCAAATTATCTTACAAGAAAGTCATAAGATACCCAGTCATCAAGTACACTCATGACAATGACCTTGATCTGATATGACTTCACTGATGCATGCCCATTTGGACTGAACTGTTAAAAAGGAACACAGACATTGGGCAGCTAAAGTGGGCTTGCCCTCCTCCTTGGTATTATATTGAGAATTTAGGAAATTACTCTGAGTTGCTTATTGTAAACCACTATGTTCCCGAGGCCATCAATTCTCCTTACAAAATGTTATTTCAACATAATTTGACAAAACTTTCAAGTGACTGTAACTTATAGTTATTCTACTAGCAAACATTCTGTTTCTATACTGAAATGAGAGGGAAATGGGAAATACAAATCATTTTAGCTGCCTTGACATAACTGAGCGGCAAACACTGAAGCCTCAAGGTCAGCATTCGTGCATTTTCCAAGTAGTTGCTATAAACACAGCCTTCCTCTTCCTAGTGAACTACCAGGTTGCTTCTACAGCACTGCTCCATTTCTCATACTTCTGGTACCTGCACTGTCTTCTGTTTGTTTCGCTTTGGCTGTTTGAGATTCTAAGAGAATCTACTTAGAAAGATCTTGGCCTTCATATAATTAATTTTTAGGAATATGAAAAGCTGTGGAAACCATTAAGAAGTAGGTGTTAGTAACAATGAAAATATTTAGAGTAATCATATTTTTCTTTATGCATCATATTCAGTGAATGCATAGCAGACAATATTTTATTTTCAAGTTTGTTTCCTGCAGAATTGTTCCTTGGGGAGATACTGTGAATTCTCTGCAATATGTCAACATTAACGGAGCATTGAGAAAGCATGGATGAATAATTACTGGTCTGCTCATCTGAGGTGAGGGATGGAGGCTCATTTCTCTCTGTCTTTCAAAAGTCTGTTTACTTAATCAATGTAAGGAACATATAGAATCGTACAAAAGACTTGAAGAGACAGAGTCTTATAATTGGCAAAACTTGCTCATTATTCCAAAGCAATCAATTCTATTTCAGGCCAAATGATAGTGATAGTCATTTCTGTCCCATTCTAGGCTCATGATGGGCTCATACTTCTATGCCCTTTATTGTTAGGAAGAGAACCATATGACTGGTTCTGCAGAATGAGTTATAAGAAAAATGGAGTGGGTGACTTCTGGGTTGGACTTCTTAGTTTTCACAATGAGACCCTCCAGATTTTACTCTTTCCTTTTGCATGGTGATAGATAATTGTAAGAAAGGTAGTGGCTGTTCCATCAACCTGGGTCCCTGAGTGACTAGAATGCACTGAATCCATCCCCACCTCACTGTCCCCAAATAGATTTGAAACATGAGCAAGGAATTACTCTGTTGTTTTAAGGTACTGAGCTTTAAAAGTTTATTGGTACTACCTTCACACGTCTCTACTCATGCAGAATAAAGTCATAAATTGCTAGTTGGATGTAACAGGAGAAGGAAAATACCTCAGGCAGTGCATATCTGACCACAGAGATTGTTGGACAACTTCCCTCCAATTTCACAATCTTGACTAGGCTCAAGCTTACATTAAGATTCCTTTAATAGAGGCATGCTTCAGTAATACATGCCCTAACAACGTGCTTCTCAGATAGCTTCCCAATGGGACTCTCTGCACAAGATAACATAGAAAGGCCTAAAAATAATGTGGTTAAAATATGTTCATGCTTTGAAGTGAGCTCTCTGCAATTTCTAAATTTAACTCAAATCATCACACTGTGGCTTTGCAACCTTGTGGGGGTGCTTCCCAGGTGTAACCTGAAACTGGTTCTGGTACTCAGTATTCCTGTCCTCTGAGAGCACAAGTAAAGACCTAAGAAGGAGGTAGATCCCTCCAGGTTTTAGGTGGGAGGTTTGATAAACAAGGGAATTCACATAGAAGACTTATCTTAGGTGGTCACAAATTGAGTAGATCTCCGTACCCACAACCAGAATCTTAAAAAGTTTATGTAGAGGACTTAACTGAGTTCAGTTACATATGTAGTCCAAATGATCTCATCAGCACATTATTATCTCAAGGTTGTATCCTTGAGGGAGCATCTGGAAGTGGCAAAGGCAAGTGGAACACACATTCCAAGGACAGGGATATGGAGCCTCCAATGCCTGGGTCAAACCTGCAATCACATCTCTTGACAACTTCCCCCAACATGCACTCTGCATAGTGGTGGAGACAGACATCATGTAAAATACATCTTTATACTCAAGAGCTCAAATTTGTGGGTGAAAAAAATCCACTTATTTTTCTAAGTATTTTGTGCTATGGACTTAAAATACATTTTCTCAATGAATTTTGAAAACTTTCTTGCAATCTGGCATTGTGAGCTAGAACTCCATGAACTAGTGATGTTGACAATTTATTGCTTTTATGTACAAGGCATTATGCTGTGTGCCTTATATACATTGACTTATTAATTTATCATAGCAAGTTCACTAAGAGGAAGCTGAGATTCAGAGAATTTAAGAAAGTTTTCCAAAGAAATACATGAGTAAGTGTTAGATAGGGACTCATCCTCAGGTCTAATTTCAAAGTCTGGAATGCTTCAAAATTGTGGGTACTACAGAGGGATTATGCTCATCAGGAATTTAGTATCTGTTGGGAAGATGACTAACACAGACATTTCCTGGTATGAAACTGAGAAAACCGATGGCAAAGCTAAGTAAATATAGCCAGTAAATTCCTTTTATAAAAACTATTCCTGTGAGATTTACTCCATTGTCCATAAGTTGCAACAATAGCAAGTATTCAGTGGTATGATGTTGCTGCTGTTATTCAGTCAGTAAGTCATGTCCAACTCTTTGTGACCCCCATGGACAGCAGTATGCCAGGCTTTCCTGTCTTTCACTTTCTCCCAGAGTTTGAACTACCAGAGTTCAAATTCATGTCCACTGAGACAGATTCTTAGAAAAGTTCAATCTTCCAAGACTGAACCAGAAAGAAATAGAAACTATGAACAACCCAATTACAAGCACTGAAATTGAAGCTGTGATAAAAAATCTCCCAAAAAACGAAAGCCCGGGACAAGATGGCCATTACCAATGACATTTTTCACAGAACTAGAACAAAAAAATTTCACAATTCATATGGAAACATAAAAGACCCTGAATAGCCAAAGCAGTTTGAGAAGGAAGAATGGAGCTGGAGGAATCAACCTTCCTAACTTCAGATTATACTACAAAGCTACGGTCATCAAGACAGTATTGTACTGGCACAAAAGCAGAAATATAGACCAATGGAACAAGATAGAAAGCCCAGAAACAAACCCACGCACCTATGGGTACCTTGTTTTTGACAAAGGAGGCAAGAATATACAATTGGGCAAAGACAGCCCCTCCAATAAATGGTGCCTGGAAAACTGGACAGCTAGATGTAAAAGAACGAAATTAGAATATTTCTTAACACCATACACAAAGATAAACTCAAAATGGATTAAAGACTTAAATCTAAGACCAGAAACTGTAAAATTCCTGGAGGAAAACATAGGCAGAACACTCGATATTATAAATCAAAGCAAGATCCTCTACGACCCACCTCCTAGAAGTAGCAGAAATAAAAACAAAAGTAAACAAGTGGGACCTGATTAAACTTAAAAGCTTTTGCACAGCCAAGGAAACTACAAGCAAGGTGAAAAGACAACCTTCAGAATGGTAAAAAATAATAGCAAATTAAACAACTGACAAAGGATTAATTTCCAAAATATACAAGCAGCTCATACAATTCAATGCCAGAAAAGCAAACAACCCAATCAAAAAGTGGGGAAAAGACCTAAACAGACAGTTCTCCAAAGAAGACATACAGATGGTTAACAAGCACATGAAAAGATGCTCAACATCGCTCATTATTAGAGAAATGCAAATCAAAACTACAATGAGATATCACCTCACACCAGTCAGAATGGCCATCATCATAAAGTCTACAAACAATAAATGCTGGAGACAGTGTGGAGAAAAGGGAACTCTCTTGCACTGTTGATGTGAATGTAAATTGACACAGCCACTATGGAAGATGGTATGGAGAGTCCTTAAAAATCTAGGAATAAAATTACCATATGACCCAGCAATCCCACTCCTAGGCATATACCCTGAGGAAACCAAAATTGAAAAAGACACATGTATCCCATTATTCATTGCAGCACTAATTACAATAGCTAGAACATGGAAGCAACCTAGATGTCCATCAACAGATGAATGGATAATGAAGTTGCGGTATATATACACAATGGAATATTACTCAGCCTTAGAAAAGAATGCATTTGAGTCAGTTCTGATGCAATGGATGAACCTAGAACCTACTATACAGAGTGAAGTGAGTCATAAAGAGAAAGGTAAATATTGTATTCTAACAGTAGACACATGAGTTTGGGTGAACTCCGGGAGTTGGTGATGGACGGGGAGGCCTGGCATGCTGCGATTCATGGGGTTGCAAAGAGTCGGACATGACTGAGAGACTGAACTGAACTGAACTGAATGCATATATATGTAATCTAGAAAAATGGCAATTCAGAATTTAACAGACATAGAGAATAGACTTATGGACATGGGGAGAGGGGAGGAGAGGGTGAGATGCATGGAAAGAATAATATGGAAACTTACATTACAATATATAAAATAGATAGCCAATGGAATTTGCTGTATGTCCCAGGAAACTCAAACAGGGGCTCTGTATCACTCTAGAGGGGTGGAATGGGGTGGGAGATGGGAGGGAGGTTCAAAAGGGAGGGGATATATGTATACCTATGGCTAATTTATGTTGAGGTTTGACATAAAACAAAACAATTCTGTAAAGTAATTATCCTTCAATAAAAAAAATTAAGAAAAATTAAAAATTCATGTCCATTGAGATTCAGAGATATGAATAGTCATTAACCTTATTTATCAAGAAATTGTTAAACATTAACTAAGAGTCAAGTATTTTCATCCCTCTTTCTGTGCCCTGGATCTCAGGGGCTCTTGCATCCACCTGTGACCCTCTCTAAATTCAGTATCTGTAAATGTTTCCCTCTCATTTACTCAACTTGTACCTGGAACTGAGAATGTAATCAGATGAGAATATTTTTTGGTAATATAGGAAGGACTTTATCTTTACTTGCAAGTGATTAATTCTCCTAATTTATTTGGACCCATGGACTTCCCTGGTAGCTCAAATGGTACAGAATCCTCCTGCAATGCGGAAGGCCTGGGTTCGATCCCTGAGTTGGTAAGATCCCCTGGAGGAGGGCATGGCAACCCACTCCAGTATTCTTGACTGGAGAATCCTCATGGACTGAAGAGCCTGGCGGGCTACAGTCCATGGGGTTACAAAGAGTCAGACATGACTGAATGAGTAAGCACAGCACAGCACAGTTGGACCCATAGAATGTGAGGAGGCAACTGGAGAAGCTCAGACACTATGAAGCTGAATTTGGAATGTTAACTAAAGAAATGCTAGGGCCGTAAAGGCAGAAAAGGGCATTCCTGACATAGGTAAAATCTTTTCATGCATGCTCAGTTTTCTGCTGTGTTTCCCAACTATATCTCTTCCTGTAAGTATAACTGTTTGCAACTACCTCTACCAACTCTTTCTCAGGTACAGTGGTTTCTCTGTTCTTGTCACCATTTGCTTAACTCCAGCCCTTACAGCTCCATACCTGGTGGTTCAGTGGTGAAGAATCCACCTGCCAATACAAGAGACGTAGGTTCAATCCCTGGATTCCATCTCTGGGTTGGGAAGATCCCCAGAGAAGGAAATGGCAACCCACTCCAGTATTCTTGCCTGGTGAATCCCATAGACGGAGGAGTCTGGTGGGCCACAGTCCATGCAGTCGCAGGAGAGTCAGACACAACTTACTGACTAAAACAACAACAACATAAGTCCTCACAGCTCCATACCATCAAAATCGCTTTCATTCTGGTTCATTTTCTGCATCATAGCCTGAATTTGCATCCTGAAACATAAATCTAGTCGCTTGTCTTTCATCCTTCAGATATTTGTTGGTTTCCTACTACCCACAAGGGATAAATAATCAAGCATCACAGCCTGATGTACAAGACACTTTGCAACTCAATTCAGTCCCAGCTTTCTTCTAGAATCCCCTTTCCTGACATTTCCTCCCTGAACCACTTTCATTCTCCCATTTCCCACCTCACCCATTACCTGACAGGTTAATCATAGAACGCCTCGCTCTTTCCAGAGTATTTCATGACTTTTCAGGTCAATGTGATTTGGAAGCTGGTTATAACGACTTTGACTTTTCAATCTAGAAAATGCACACTTACTCTTTAAATCCAGTACAAATATCAGCTCTTTGGTAAAGACTTTCCCAGCTACCCCAGGCAAAGCTCATCAGCTTCTTTATGGGACCAGCAAAGCACGTTGTTCCCATTTATAGCATAGACTTCATTGTGTTATAACTCATCTGTTCGTGTGTCTCTCTTTTCTACTAAACTGGGAGCAGGACGTATAATATCTCAGACATTACTGTATTCCCTGTGACTTGTATAAGGCTTGACACATAGCAAATGCTCAAAAATGTTTGCCTAGTAAAAGGAAAGAGTTTTTTTCCTTAGTATCTAAATTACCAGTCCAAGATGATAACTCGATCATAAGAGACAGACACTGTGGTCCCATCACAATAACATGTCTCTGATAACTGAATTTGAACAAGTGTTCCACTGAAACAAAACAGGCAATTCTCCTGCAGCAGTTTGACACAAATACCTAGGTAAGCAGCACTGCTATTTTGGTCATCCTGTCATCTCCCACTTGTGTCCAATACAACTGTAGACAGAGCTTGTGCTGGTGCTGATGTCTTAGGAATGTAAGCTCCGTGCGCAGCCACTGCTGTTTGTCTCCATGTCACCCGCCGTCCTTGGAGCAGGCCCTCTGCATTGTGTGAAGTGTCCTGATTCAGAGCCCATCAAGACAGATGGCACGGTCTGCATGCTGGATTTTGATAGTTAAGCTTCCTAGCTCTTAGGTTAACAACACTTTTTTCCCTTGCTGCGTGAAAATTCAATAACGTCAATATTCATGCACAATTGCTGCTAGGAAAAAGAAATATACAGCAAGAATGTGAAAAACCACACACATCTATAGTCATTTACTTTGGACACATTCCTAGAAAAATTTGCTTCTGTATATTATCCTTTTCCCATCCACGAAGGCCCAATTTAAAATCTATCTGGGAATCCAAAATAGGACACAAATGAAACTATCTATGAAATAGACTCACAGACATAGAAAACACATTTGTAAATGCCAAGGGGGATTAGGGTGGGGGCGGAGAAGGCAATGGCACCCCACTCCAGCAGTCTTGCCTGGAAGATCCCATGGACAGAGGAGCCTGGTAGGCTGAAGTCCATGGGGTCGCTAGGAGTCAGACACGACTGAGCGACTTCACTTTCACTTTTCACTTTCATGCATTGGAGAAGGAAATGGCAACCCACTCCAGTGTTCTTGCCTGGAGAAACCCAGGGATGGCAGAGCCTGGTGGGCTGCCGTCTATGGGGTCGCACAGAGTCGGACACGACTGAAGTGACTTAGCAGCAGCAGCAGCAGGATGGATTGAGAGTTTGGGGTTAGTAGATGCAAGCTATTACATATGAGATGGATAAACAGCAAGGTCCAACTGTATATAGCACAGGGAACTATATTTAATATCCTGTGAGAAACAATAATGGAAAAGAAGATAAAAAGGAATGTATATATATGTGTCAGTTCAGTTCAGTCCAGTCGCTCAGTCGTGTCCGACTCTTTGCGACCCCATGAATCGCAGCACGCCAGGCCTCCCTGTCCATCACCAGCTCCTGGAGTTCACTCAGACTCACATCCATCGATGTATACACATATGTATATATGTATATGTATATATGTATATGTATAATTGAATCACTTTGCCATGTAGCAGAAATTAGCACACCATTGTAAATCAACTATTTTGCCCTTGCTGTTTAATCACTAAGTCATGTCAGATTCTTTGCAACCCCATGGACTGTAGCCCACCCTCCAGGCTTCTCTGTTCATGGGATTTTCCAGGCAAGAATACTGCCATTGGTTGCCCTTTCCTTCTCCAGGGGATCTTGCTGACCCAGGGATCGAACCTGCATCTCCTGCTTGGCAGGCAGATACTTTCCCACTGAGCCACCAGGGAAGCCCAAATCAACTAGACTTCAATACATTTTTAAGAATGATTGGTAAACGTAAAAAAAGAAAAAAAAATCTGTCTTGTTCAGGAAGCTTCTCCACTATGTAACCACAGTTGCAGTTTGAGATAGACCAAGTTACTCTTTTGAAGAGCTCAAAACTTACCATTGTCAATATTTTCCCCAGTGACTGCCAATTATGTTAATGTGTCACTGCCAAAATTCATTTTCAGTCATCTGTGAGTTTCCCCCTTGTAGACGTCTGTTTATATGCTCATATTCTAGAGACAGAGAACATATGGGCTGACTCATTTTGCTGTAGCAGTGCAGAATCAACAGTTTGCTTTAACTTAGCTAATTAAACTTTAAAATTAGATAGCTGATTATATTGCCTGCACACATGGCCAGAGTATTTAGGAACATACTATTATCGCAATCCTAACTGCTATTCTAGTTTATTTTATGTTTATGGCTCTTCATTCCTACACTCACAGTTTTAAACAGCAAGCATGGCTGGAAGTCATTTAATCAGTTCAGCATATTAAAAAGTGCCCCCAAACTGTGCTGATTCATCAACATTTCAATGTTACAACTCACACATGCATATAATTCCAGCTCTAGTTCTCCTTGCTAGGAAAAAGTAGAAGATGAGAGTTTGTACTTTTAAGAATTTAAAACACACACACACACACACACATATATATATATAGTAAAAAAAAAAAAAGGACAAAAGACATGGTTAGTGTCTTTGTTGTCTAATAAAAATTCATGTTAGATCTTAGTATATAGTTTAGATTATCAAAACGGTCATTGCTGAAACAATTTTTTATATTAAAAGTAAAAAGGTAGCAGACTGTCAGTATGCCTACACTATAGGCTCAGGGAGATTAGACTGTAAGATTCTGGAATCTTTAGCTTTCCAAAATTTCATTTTCATAGCTTTAAATGAGAGGATGGAAACCAAAACAGTGTTTAACTTCTCCTTATCCCCCCTTCTTCTCTTCCTCTTTTTCTTTTCCTTCCTCTTCTTCATTTTGACATTGACCTAGGAGAGCTAGCAAAATTGTATGCATATGAACGTAACCAGAGGAACAGAATACCTCCCAATTTACCCTTTGGGGTATTGCAAGCATAGGACTCATAAATGCATGCTTCCTCCCTTCAGCTCATGGAGTGTAATTAGGCCTTGCCTGGAAATGCTACTTGGGGCCTAAAGGTGTGAAAACTGTAACTTCACAGTTTCTACCAGCTCTTTGATAGGTAAATTTGAAACAGATTAGAAACCAGAGGCTCAACAGAAGGGCTAGCCAGTGGATACAACTAATACTTTTTTTTCATGCGTGAAGGGCTGTTCCTTTTGTAGGAAGAGATCTGTACAGATTCTCTTACATGTCAGGAAAATGCTTCTTCTTAAAATATGGAACTAGGTTACACTGTTTCCAAGAACAAGTTTGTGTCTTTGGGAAACAGTTTTGCCTGCAGGTGTATTCCGTGGTTGAGACTGGATGATCAGTATGGCTTGTTCTTTTATTTTCCACTAGGGGGAGATTTTAAAGGGCTATGCTCTGGACCATCTTATTCAAGCTCAACCAATGGGTTAAGCTGCACTGAATAAACCAGTCTTTGGAAATTGCATTGTAAGCGAGTTTTACATTCCACAAATTGTCTCACGGGGGCAAGACATGAATTCTGATGCAACTAAACATCTGTTTTTGTATCTTCATATGTTTTGGGTGGCAGACAACTTAGCCTTAGTCCTTGCTGTGTAACTTCCCTCAAACCCCATAATCTCAGGTGTGTGAAGTGCTGTTGTTTGCAGAGAATGTGTGGGGAGGGGAGACTATTTAGCTCTGATCATTTGTCCACTCACATAATGCTGAGACACCACCATTCTTTACAATATGGTCCCTTCAGGCCTCTCCTGATTCTACCCCTTGGCTCTGGGAAATAAAGTTATTTTGTTAAGATCCCATTTTTAGCCACCTCTCTGTAAACAGCTAGAAATCAAGCCTCGGGTATCCTGCCTGAGAATACAGACAGCTCTCTCGCTTGGGCTCTCTCCCTTGCTTTCCCTCTTTCTCCTGCTTCCCTCTCTTTTTTCTTCTCTTATCCCTTTTCTCTTTGCTTTCCCCCAGTCCAGGGTAAACATCTGATGTGATTGAACAAGCAAAACCCCATTTACTCAGATATTTAACAGACAGCTTAAGTTTCATATGGGCAAATCAAACCTTCTGAGTTTAGTTCCTCAAACTGCTGCTTCTTCAATGTTCCGCCTCTTAGAAAAATGGCACTTCCTCACACTCAGAAGCCCCAGACTTGGAATTCATCCATGATTCTCCTCTTTTCCTCATCCTCTTCATGCTCAGTCTTCACCCGTTCATCCTTAAGTCCAAGGCTTAGTTTCCCCTGTTTGCTTTGTATCACAGAGGGACTGATTCCTGCAGGAT
Source organism: Bos javanicus (assembly GCF_032452875.1). Taxonomy (NCBI): domain Eukaryota; kingdom Metazoa; phylum Chordata; class Mammalia; order Artiodactyla; family Bovidae; genus Bos; species Bos javanicus. The sequence continues at coordinate 42,851,510 of NC_083870.1, forward strand.
ATCCTTCTGGGGGCCCCTGGCAGCCTGCTGTCTGCATTGGCAGCTGACCAGAGGGCAGGAAAAAGAGCGAAGCCAGGGTGTTTACCCTTCCTGTGTGTGAGCCTCAGTAACGTCTGCATCTCCAGTCTCCCAATAAACAACTTCCACCTCCCGACCCCGTACCAATTTCCAGTTTCTGCCAAAAAGCCCTGACTTCTGGGCTATAAGACCATCACTTCCTCTTTTCAGTCTCCAGCATACAGTCAATAGTGGCTTTCTGTTGTTACTAACTTCTAGGATGTCCCACCATCCTATATGGCTTCTTGGCTCTTTGATCATTGGTACAAATAATTCTTCCATTGCCTAACTCCCCCCATTGCATCTTACTGGTCAGGGTGATATCAAATGTCCATGCTTAAACATATCCCTGGTAAGGGGAATGATATGAACACAGTTGACTTGCATTAATCCACTTTCATCCTCTGGGACTGGGGAAGAGCCATGAAGCTCATAGTTGCTGAATGTTCTGCTGCTGCTAAGTCGCTCCAGTTGTGTCTGACTCTGTGTGACCCCATAGACGGCAGCCCACCAGGCTCCCCTGTCCCTGGGATTCTCCAGGCAAGAACACTGGAGTGGGTTGCCATTTCCTTCTCCAATGCATGAAAGTGAAAAGTGAAAGTGAAGTCACTCAGTTGTGTCCGACTCTTAGCGACCCCATGGACTGCAGCCCACCAGGCTCCTCTGTCCATGGGATTTTCCAGGTAAGAGTACTGGAGGGGGGTGCCGTTGCCTTCTCCGTGCTAAATGTTCATTTTCCCATTAAACACATTCATCCCCAGCAGCTGTAGCCACAATTTCTTAATCAAAAGAGAAAAAGATAAAGATATTCAACTGTGTTTATTTCTCTACATATTTGGAGGTATTAGTAAGTATTCTCAGAATTCTTCCTACTCACTGAAAGATTTATGAGGGCAGAATTGGGATTAGAAACTAAGACTTGTTCTGCTTTTGTATTTTGCTAGAGAATTTTATCTTTTTTCTCTTGGTTGTCATTTTTTGAAATGTACTACTTTAGGCTATGTCCTTGTTTGATTGTTGTGAGTGACAAAAACCACTGTTTTAAAAATGATTTTCCTCAATTTTGGTTGGGAAAGAAATTCTGTGATGTTTTTATTGATCGTCTTAAGGTAGAAATCAAATGGAATTTATACAAAATGTTTATTGATATTAGACTATATTGTACAGAGATGCATTGCTAAAAAGTAAAACTATAAAGAAAATTTCCAATACTTGGCCACTTGCAGAAGACCCCAGTTCTAGGAAAAATTGAAGGCAAAAGAAGAAGTGGGTGGCAGAGGATGAGATGGTTAGATAGCATCACCAACTCAATGGACATGAATTTGAGCAAACTCTGGGAGATAGTGAAGGGCAGAGCAACTTGCTGTACTGCAGTCTATGGGGTTGCAAAGAACTGGACATGACTGTGACTGAACAGCAACAAGTAGTCTCAGGGTTGTGGTTACTCTGGAGGGGAGAGAAACATGGAAGGACCATGTGCTGGGGTACTTCTGGGAATTGGCAGCATCCTATTTCTTGCCTGCATGGTAGACACACGACCTTTGCTTTATAATTATGCACTAAACTCTATATGTGTGTTTTATGTATTCTTTTCTATATACGTTATACTTCACAATTGAAAAAAAAGTTAAAAATATCAACAACTGTTGCAAACTGTAAGACATTACTCCTTAGGAGAAAATCTGATTATGCCACTCACGCACTTAATCATGTCCAATAATTTCCCAGTGCACTTGGAATCAGACCAGACTCCTCACTGTGGATACCAAGGCTTTACAAGATCTGGTGTCCATTCACCTTTCCAACTTCTCCTCTTGCTCTTTAAGCCCCACCCACTCAAACCTTAAATCCTTTGAATATGTCCAACTCAAGGTTTCTGTACTTGCTGTTTCCTCTGCTTAGAATATTTCTTCCCAAACTTCATGAAGCTGATGCTACCTTAAATGTTATATTCAGCTCCCAGTTTATCATCACTCAGATACTTTCTCTTAGTATCAGAGCTATAATACCCGCTGCCCCACCATCCACCTCATCCTCTCCCCATCACTGTGCTCTATCCGATCACCTTGCTTTGTTTCTTTCATGTCCTTCTCATTACGTGAAATTATGAATATAAGATATTATTTCGCATACTGATCATTACTCGAAAGTAACTTGTCGCTGGGTTTACTTGTCTGCTGGCACCTGTGCTAGTATAGAAATGCTTCTCTCTTATTCATTGTTTTTACCCCCACCCCCAAACCTGACTGACACATAGCAGATTCTAATCTGTTGAATGTTTTTAAATATATATTTTCAATATAAATTTTTTAAATTGCTATTTTTATTTTTGGTTATGCTGTGTCTTCGTTGCTGCACGAGGCTTTTTTCTAGTTGTGGCGAGAAGGGGCTACTCTGCAGTGGTGATGCTTGGGCCCCTCATTGCGGCGGCTTCTCTTGTGCGGCACAGATTCTACATGCACAAGCTTCAGAAGCTGCAGCCTGTGGGCTTGGTTTCTTTGCGGCATGTGGAATCTTCTTGGACCAGGGACCGTGTCCTCTGCATTGGCAGGCAGATTCTTATCCACTGTATCACCAGGCAAGTCCAAAGTGTTTCTTTAAAACAGTCTCTGCCTGTGAATTTGGAGAAGGCAATGGCACCCCACTCCAGTACTCTTGCCTGGAAAATCCCATGGATGGAGGAGCGTGAATTAAATAATCATTTTTTAGGGTGTCTCTCAAGCACAGCTAGCATACCTCCTTAACGGCTTTAATCCAGGAGCCAAGCAATGCTGACGGGGGCAAGACAGATGATGTAAGTGAGTGAAGTTTCCCGAGTCAAGAAAAGGATAGTGGTGAGAGCTGAGGTTGCAGCCTCTATTTAGACATATGAAAACAGCAGCCCAGTGTGTCAAGACCATCTAATTTTTAAGAGACGACAGAAATTCAAGTCTCTCTATGAAATGTGCCAAGTGTTGGCTAAAGTTTTTAAAACATTCCATATGAACCTAACAAAACATATATGTGGACCAAATTTAACTCTGGAGTCTCTGGCTTGAGATCTGGTTTAGGAAATAGGAAAGAAAATGCCAATCAAAAGCCTCCTCTTGGGCAAAGAAATATTCAAATTGAATGGAGGGAAAGTGGAAGTCACTCAAGAGTGTACAATTCTTTGTGACCCCATGGACTGTAACCCACCATTTTCCTCTGTCCATGGAATTCTCCAAGCAAGAATCCTGGAGTGAGTTGCTATTCCCTTATCTAGGGGATCTCCCCAACCCAGGGATTGAACCTGGGTCTCCTTCATTGCAGTCAGATTCTTTACCATCTGAGCCACCAGGGAAGCCCAAATGGAGGGAAGAAAAGAGGATAATAAGGGTAAAACAAAAGTTAGATTGATGTCTCAGTTGTCATGCCCCATAGTCTTTCTGAGTGAATAGTTCATGTGCCATTTGGTTACACCAAGGTGCTAAGAGTGGTTTTAAAGTGAGGAGCAGGAAGGCAGAGTTTTATTTGAGTTTCACAGATAAAATAAGACAAAATGATGTCTTGAGGAAGGGAGGAAGGATGGAAATAGAGGGCTTCTTTCCTTATAAAGTCCATCATTGTTACATTTAGAGTAAGGAGCACCATGTGATGAGGATCAGGAATTCATTAGAGACAATTTATGAAAGCCCTTGTGTATAAAGCAAAGCAAGTAAAAACTGTGTTGACTTGGATGTATGCGCACACAGATTGGAGTAGCTTGCATGGGAAAACTAGCCAAATAATGAAATGGCTAAAGAAGAAACTTTGCTTTGTTAAACCAAGGACTGTTTTGATTAATTAGTGATGTCTTGATCATTTAGGGACAAACTATAACTACTCAATAAATATCAAATATGATTCTACTTTGAGCATTATCAGGCAGAACAAACTAATCATCAGCTAGGGCTGTCAGTTCCCACGGGGGATTAGGTGTATTTCTCAGAATAAGAAGTTTTCATAAATATAAATAAACATCAGAGCGTTCAGATAATGAATGGAGGAAGTTCAGCTATGCTACTGGAGTGGGTCCTGGAACTGCTTTCTAGTTAACAGATGATTCCAAGTGCTTTCATGTGATGGTGAAAAGTGCCTGCTATAGCCAAGCCTACAGTCCAACAACAACCAAGGAGATTTGATTTTAGCCATAGCCCAATATAAACGAGTGACTCAGTGGTAAAGAATCCACCTGCCAATGAAGGAGATGCAAGAGACTCAGGTTTGATCCCTGAGTCAGCAAGATCCCCTGGAGGAGGACATGGCAACCTGCTCTAGTATTCTTGCCAGGAAAATTCCATGAACAGAGGAGCCTAATGGGCTACAGTCCATAGGGTCGCAAAGCACTGGGCATGACTAAGCAACTGAGCATGCACACACTCACACACAATAATATAAACACTGACAGTAAAATTAGAATATTGGAGGAGGGAATTTATGTAAGTAGAGAGAGGATGATGGTGATGAGGAATCAGTGGATAAGAATCAGAATAATCTTTTTCAGGTGGAAAGAGTGCAATTCTGAATTGTGAAATTAATGCTGAATTGGTCCTATTTGTGAAGTGGGAACAGCACAGACAGCGTCTTCTGGATGATAGAGTTATTAAACTTTCAAGTGGAACACTAGTTATTGGCAATGCAATTGAAGGAGATGGGGGAATCTATCACTGCATAGTTGAAAGTGGTGGGCCACCAAAATATAGTGATGAAGCTGAATTAAAAATTCTTCCAGATCTTGAGATTACATCAAACTTGGTATTTTTGAAACAACTTTCTTGCTCAGAGTCATTGGTTAGAGTATAGTGTTGCCATGTGCTTCTTCGGGACTTCCTACTCCAAGCAGTAGATGGATGAAAAATGAGGAGGCACTCAACACAGAGAACTCTGAAATACTGGTATTTCTGGCAGGTGGTAGTCTGGAAATCAGTGATGTCACTGAGGCTGATGCTAGGACTTATTTTGGTATAGTTGATAGTGAAAATGAGACAAGTGAAACTCAAGCAGAGCTTACAGTACAAGGTTCTCTGATTGAGACGTCAAAGAAAATGACCATAGCGTGTACGAAGCATAATCTCCCCACCTCCCTTACTTTTCCTCCATATGGAAATGTATCCTCAGAGGAACATTGCTCTCTCTCCTATGATTTGTCTGCAAATCTATCTTTGTTTCAAACAAAAATCTTTAAGACCTTCGAAGAAAAAGAATCAGCATAAAAACAGGGCATGGAGAGAAAATCAGAAAGGAAAGAATGACTTGGGGATAGAGGGTTGGACATGAGAGTGAATAAAGGACACCACATTTAAAAAAGCAAACAAACAAAACAGCGTGGAAAGGAAACTGTGGAAAGGAAGACAGAAGGCAAGAGAAGCAGGATAGGAAAGGTTATAACAGTAGCAGGAAAAAGTCTGCTCCCAGATGTGGGAAGCCTCATAAATTTTGCAATGATACATATGAAACAGACCGTCCCTCTGCAGAATGTATAGTTAGAACAGAGTTGTTTTTCTCATGTTCTTATGCTGACTTCTGAGTTCTGCTGTAGATAATAAACAGTTACCAGTAGACTGAGTGCCTTAAATTTCAATTTTCTAAGTGGAGCTTGGGCAAGTGAGAAGCTTCTTCCCAAGGAGGCTCCCAATTTGTGTGACAAAGAACTTTCTGAGGCTGCCCTTAACATAATACTCCTCACTGGGGAGCACTAGCTTCCCACAGGACTTCAGGGCCCTATGATCACTGGAGCACAACCAAAACCTCTCAATTATCACCACAAGTGTTTATTTCTTAGAATCTTCCTCATTTTGTCCTTCTGTGCTAATAGTGTTTTCAAATACATAGCTTGACACACTCCAGATGGTGTTTTATTGTAGTTATTCTCCATAGGCAGAGAGTTGGTCACATAAACATAAATACATACTAATGGTCTGGTCAGTGAATAGGGAAGGCTTAAATACAATGCAAGAAATCACAAAATAAAGATACCAAACAAAAGACTTTCATAAATAAAAAGACAAAGTTTTAAAAAAAGACAACAAGCTGAGGGAAATAAAATTTTAAATTTACTATGTGTTTCTGTTACCCCACCTCCGAGGTCAGGGGAAGCTGCCGAGAGTACCAGACTGCAACTGCGCAGGAACGGCCAAGAGGAGCGACCCCGCATCCGAGGTCGGAGGTGGCGACGAGAGGAGTTACCTGCGTCTGGGGTCAGGGGCGGCGACAAGAGGAGTAACCCTGCATCCGGGGTCAGGGGCGGCGGCCAGGAGGAGCTACCCCACGCTGGAGGCCAGGGGCGGCGGCGGGGAGGAGCAACCCCACGTTCAAGGAGCCGTGACTGCAAGGGCGCAGGAGGGCCTAGAGGAGCTATCCCACGTTGAAGGTCAGGAAGGGCGGTGGTGAGGAGTTACCCCTCCTCCAAGGTGAGGAGCAATGGCTGCGCTTTGCTGGAGCAGCCGTGAAGAGACACGCTACGCCCAAGGTAAGAGAAACCCAAGTAAGATGGTAGGTGTTGCAAGGGGGCATCAGAGGGCAGACACACTGAAACCATACTCACAGAAAACTAGTCAACCTAATCACACTAGGACCACAGCCTTGTCTAACTCAATGAAACTAAGCCATGCGCGTGGGGCAACCCAAGATGGGTGGGTCATGGTAGAGAGATCTGACAGAATGTGGTCCACTGGAGAAGGGAATGGCAAACCACTTCAGTATTCTTGCCTTGAGAACCCCATGAACAGTATGAAAAGGCAAAATGATAGGATACTGAAAGAGGAACTCCCCAGGTCAGTAGGTGCCCAATATGCTACTGGAGATCAGTGGAGAAATAACTCCAGAAAGAATGAAGGGATGGAGCCAAAGCAAAAACAATACCCAGCTGTGGATGTGACTGGTGATAGAAGCAAGGTCCGATGCTGTAAAGAGCAATATTGCATAGGAACCTGGAATGTCAGGTCCATGAATCAAGGCAAATTGGAAGTGGTCAAACAGGAGATGGCAAGAGTGAATGTTGACATTCTAGGAATCAGAGAACTGAAATGGACTGGAATGGGTGAATTTAACTCAGATGACCATTATATCTACTACTGCGGGCAGGAATCCCTTAGAAGAAATGGAGTAGCCATCATGGTCAACAAAAGAGTCCGAAATGCAGTACTTGGATGCAATCTCAAAAAGGACAGAATGATCTCTGTTCATTTCCAAGGCAAACCATTCAATATCACAGTAATCCAACTCTATGGCCCAACCAGTAATGCTGAAGAAGCTGAAGTTGAATGGTTCTATGAAGACCTACAAGACCTTTTAGAAATAACACCCAAAAAACATGTCCTTTTCCTTATAGGGGACTGGAAAGCAAAAGTAGGAAGTCAAGAAACACCTGGAGTAACAGGCAAATTTGACCTTGGAATACAGAATGAAGCAGGGAAAAGACTAATAGAGTTTTGCCAAGAAAATGCACTGATCATAGCAAACACCCTCTTCCAACAACACAAGAGAAGACTCTATACATGGACATCACCAGATGGTCAACACCGAAATCAGATTGATTGTATTCTTTGCAGCAAAAGATGGAGAAGCTCTATACAGTCAGCAAAAACAAGACCAGGAGCTGACTGTGGCTCAGACCATGAACTCCTTATTGCCAAATTCAGACTTAAATTGAAGAAAGCAGGGAAAACCACTAGACCATTCAGGTATGACCTAAATCAAATCCCTTATGATTATACAGTGGAAGTGAGAAATAGATTTAAGGACCTAGATCTGATAGATAGAGTGCCTGATGAACTATGGACTGAGGTTTGTGACATTGTACAGGAGACAGGGATCAAGACCATCCCCATGGAAAAGAAATGCAAAAAAGCAAAATGGCTGTCTGGGGAGGCCTTACAAATAGCTGTGAAAAGAAGAGATGCGAAAAGCAAAGGAGAAAAGGAAAGATATAAACATCTGAATGCAGAGTTCCAAAGAATAGCAAGAAGAGATAAGAAAGCCTTCCTCAGCAACCAATGCAAAGAAATAGAGGAAAACAACAGAATGGGAAAGACTAGAGATCTCTTCAAGAAAATCAGAGATACCAAGGGAACATTTCATGCAAAGATGGGCTCGATAAAGGACAGAAATGGTATGGACCTAACAGAAGCAGAAGATATTAAGAAGAGGTGGCAGGAATACACAGAAGAACTGTACAAAAAGATCTTCATGACCAAGATAATCACGATGGTGTGATCACTGACCTAGAGCCAGACATCCTGGAATGTGAAGTCAAGTGGGCCTTAGAAAGCATCACCACAAACAAAGCTAGTGGAGGTTATACAATTCCAGTTGAGCCATTGCAAATCCTGAAAGATGATGCTGTGAAAGTGCTGCCCTCAATATGCCAGCAAATTTGGAAAACTCAGCAGTGGCTACAGGACTGGAAAAGGTCAGTTTTCATTCTAATCCCAAAGAAAGGCAATGCCAAAGAATGCTCAAACTACCGCACAATTGCACTCATCTCACACGCTAGTAAAGTAATGCTCAAAATTCTCCAAGCCAGGCTTCAACAATATGTGAACCGTGAACTTCCTGATGTTCAAGCTGGTTTTAGAAAAGGCAGAGGAACCAGAGATCAAATTGCCAACATCCACTGGATCATCAAAAAAGCAAGAGAGTTCCAGAAAAACATCTATTTCTGCTTTACTGACTACCAAAAAGCCTTTGACTGTGTGGATCACAAAAAACTTGGAAAATTCTGAAAGAGATGGGAATACCAGACCACCTGATCTGCCTCTTGAGAAATCTGTATGCAGGTCAGGAAGCACCAGTTAGAACTGGACATGGAACAGCAGACTGGTTCCAAATAGGAAAAGGAGTATGTCAAGGCTGTATATTGTCACCCTGTTTATTAAATTATATGCAGAGTACATCATGAGAAACACTGGACTGGAAGAAACACAAGCTTGAATCATGATTGCAGGGAGAAATATCAATAACCTCAGATATGCAGATGACACCATCCTTATGGCAGAAAGTGAAGAGGAATTAAAAAGCCTCTTGATGAAAGTGAAAGTGGAGAGTGAAAAAGTTGGCTTAAAGCTCAACATTCAGAAAACGAAGATCATGGCATCCGGTCCCATCACTTCATGGGAAATAGATGGGGAAACAGTGGAAATAGTGTCAGACTTTATTTCTCTGGACTCCAAAATCACTGCAGATTGTGACTGCAGCCATGAAATTAAAAGGCGCTTACTCCTTGGAAGGAAAGTTATGACCAACCTAGATAGCATATTCAAAAGTAAAGACATTACTTTGCCAACAAAGGTTCGTCTAGTCAAGGCTATGGTTTTTCCAGTGGTCATGTATGGATGTGAGAGTTGGAGTGTGAAGAAGGCTGAGTGCCGAAGAATTGATGCTTTTGAACTGTGGTGTTGGAGAAGACTCTTGAGAGTCCCTTGGACTGCAAGGAGATCCAACCAGTCCATTCTGAAGGAGATCAGCCCTGGGATTTCTTTGGAAGGAATGATGCTAAAGCTGAAACTCCAGTACTTTGGCCACCTCATGCGAAGAGTTGACTCATTGGAAAAGACTCTGATGCTGAGAGGGATTGGGGGCAAGAGGAGAAGGGGACGACAGAGGATGGGATGGCTGGATGGCATCACTGACTCGATGGACATGAGTCTGGATGAACTCCGGGAGTTGGTGATGGACAGGGAGGCCTGGTGTGCTGGGGTCGCAAAGAGTCAGACACGATCAAGCGACTGATCTGATCTGATCTGATCTGATGTGTTTCTGAATTGCCAAAGTAGTAAATACTTATTGTAAAAAAAAAAAAAAAAATTACAAGCAATATAGAAGATATATATGGAAAAGTGGAAGTGACTTCCTTTCCCTCACCCGTACTTACTTTTGCTTAGTTAACCATTTCTTGAAAATTCTGTACACACATAAAGGCTTTGTCTATGCACAAACATACCCCAAGTGTCTCTATCAGCCTCACAAACTCCTCTCTCATCTCTCAAGTGTGACCTCTCACCAGCATATGCAGGGGAACAGATTTTCCTTAATGAAGGTTTTCCTGGAGAAGTATTTAGTCAGCAAAGAACCTTGATGTCTTTGCTTCTGCTTGGACCACATTCATGTTGTTAAAGACCAGCCTCAACAGGATGCTGTTTGCTCTCTGAACATTAACCAGAGGACTATTTGGAGTGGGCTGCACTTCCCTTTACTACCTCAGCTTCTTGTCCTCCACAACACCACCACAAGGGTTGGAAATTTTACTGAAGAGGTGAACTTAGGGAGAAAGCATAATGCTGTATGCTAAATATGACTTTCCCCAAGGCTTAGGGAAAATAGAAAGCAAGAGGGATGCCATCCATGGGCAAAACTCAGTGATTCTTAGTTCCATATTTTAGCTCTCTTGAAAAATATCTTCTTCCAATCTTCACCAGGGAATTTTTTCTTTAAGGAAACTGCAAACTGTAACCATAATGTTGTTTTTTTAAGTGAGTTATTCCCAGGATGACTTAACCCCATGGACTGGCTTCCCTGGTGGCTCAGATCATAAACATCTGCCTACAATTCGGGAGACCCAGGTTCAATCCCTGGGTTGGGAAGATCCCCTGGAGAAGGAAATAGCAACCCACTCCAGTATTCTTGCCTGGAGAATCCCATAGGCAGAGGAGCCTGGTGGGCTCCAGTTCATGGGGTCGCAAAGAGTCAGGATGCCTTAGTAGACAATCAGAGATAGCTGTTGACACACAGAGCCCCAGACATTAAGCCAGGTGGAATGAGAACTAGGCGGGTACTCCAAATTTAGCCCTTTCAAGATTTTCCTGGCCTATGAGACTCGGACACCTGTTTATTCTCATTAATGTATAGTAAATATTCAGCTAAACTTACACATGCACACGCATATTCAAAGTAAAATACTAACTCTCAGAGACTGTGCTGGGTGAACCATTTAGGAGAACTGGAAATATAGTCTTAACTCACTTAAAATTTGTGATGTGCATATTTCACTTTGGAATTCATATTGCACATTATTTTGCAGGAGGGAGTTAATTGCTTTCTTTCAGTCTGAAACTTCCTCATTCTCAAACTCTTTCTAATTGGGCTTCTTTTGCCGAGATGGGAGGGAAGTTTGGGGAGAATGGTTACATGTGTATGTACAGCTGAGTCCCTTCACTGTTCACCCAAAACTGTCACAATATAGTTAATTGGCTATACCCCAATACTACAGTCCATGGGGTCGCAAAGAGTCAGACACGACTGAGCGACTAAGCACAGCACAGCACTGTACAAAATAAACAGTTAAAATTTTAAAAACGGGCTCCTTGTACCTGAGTGGGAAAAGAAAAGAATTCACTGGAGAGCAATGTCCCTTTCAATGGCTGTGCCACAGTGCCGTGCCATCTCAGTCATGTTCGATTCTTTATGACCCCATGGACTACAGCCCACCAGCTTCTCTGTCCATGGAATTTCCCAGGCAGAGTACTAATCAGTTTAAAATTAATCTGGTTTATAATAACTCAGTTAAATTCTTAATTAAGAATTTTCCATTTGAGAGAAGTAAAAAGACTGATTTTATTCTTCCAGTAACAACTATATCCACTGAGATATAGTGTTCTATTTTATGAAAGGGAGTAATACTGTACACATGTAAAGATTGTTAAGAAATACATTTGTAGAAAAAATATAAAAGAGTTAATATCCTTGATAAAAAGAGCTATCATAAAATCCATTTTTTAAAAGTTTGTAATACCTAGATGGGCAAAATAACAATATCACTTATAAAGAAAACTAAAAGAATAATGATATGTGTATCCTAAAAATACAAAAACTAAAATGAAGTAACAATAAGACATAATTGCTGTTGATAACATTTACCAAAAAATAATTTTAATGACAGCCCTGGTAACAGTATGATGAGATAAGGCCTCTTATCTAATGGTAGAATTATAATTTAGTAGAGCTGCTCTGAAAAACAATTTGGCAATATGTATCAAGACATTTCCCTAAACTGCTAGTTTATTATTATCTTCTATATAAATTATAAGAACTATTGACTTAAATTTATGCATAAAATTTTATTTTGATATTAATTAGAATATATACAAGTTATAACCAATCTAATTATCAAACTTTAGGGGGAAATACAGGTATATTATGGTGCACATGTAACACAGAATATTATGACTCAAAGCTATAATGTTTTCAACACAGGGGCTATGATGTGAAATGGTAAAAACTCTTAAACTATGGAAGTTTCATCTGTAGACCCATGGAAAACCTTTGGAGTGATAACGTGCAAATCCAACTCAGTTCAGTTCAGTTCAGTCGCTTAGTCCTATCCGACTCTTTGCAACCCCATGAATCGCAGCACACCAGGCCTCTCTGTCCATCACCAACTCCCGGAGTTCACTCAGACTCACGTCCATCGAGTCAGTGGTACCGTCCAGCCATCTCATCCTCTGTTGTCCCCTTCTCCTGCTGCCCGCAATCCTTCCCAGCATCAGAGTCTTTTCAATGAGTTAACTCTTCGCATAAGGTGGTTAGACTTTCAGCCTTAGCATCATTCCTTCCAAAGAAATCCCAGGGCTGATCTCCTTCAGAATGGACTGGTTGGATCTCCTTGCAGTCCAAGGGACTCTCAAGAGTCTTCTCCAACATCACAGTTCAAAAGCATCAATTCTTCAGCTTTCTTCACAGTCCAACTCTCAAATCCATACATGACCACTGGAAAAACCATAGCCTTGACTAGATGGACCTTTGTTGGCAAAGTAATGTCTCTGCTTTTGAATATGCTATCTAGGTTGGTCATAATTTTTCTTCCAAGGAGTAAGCGTCTTTTAATTTCATGGCTGCAGTCACAATCTGCAGTGATTTTGGAGCCCAGAAAAATAAAGTCTGACACTATTTCCACTGTTTCCCCGTCTATTTCCCATGAAGTGATGGGACCGGATGCCATGACCTTCGTTTTCTGAATGTTGAACTTTAAGCCAACTTTTTCACTCTCCACTTTCACTTTCATCAAGAGGCTTTTGAGTTCCTCTTCACTTTCTGCCTTAAGGGTGGTGTCATCTGCATATCTGAGGTTATTGATATTTCTCCCGGCAATCTTGATTCCAGCTTGTGTTTCTTCCAGTCCAGTGTTTCTCATGATGTACTCTGCATAGAAGTTAAATAAGCAGGGTGACAATATACAGCCTTGACATACTCCTTTTCCTATTTGGAACCAGTCTGTTGTTCCATGTCCAGTTCTAACTGTGGTTTCCTGACCTGCATATAGGTATCTCAAGAGGCAGATCAGGTAGTCTGGTATTCCCATCTCTTTCAGAATTTTCCACAGTTTATTGTGATCCACACAGTCAAAGGCTTTGGCATAGTCAATAAAGCAGAAATAGATGTTTTTCTGGAACTCTCTTGCTTTTTCCATGAGCCAGTGGATGTTGGCAATTTGATTTCTGGTTCCTCTGGGTTTTCTAAAACCAGCTTGAACATCTGGAAGTTCACGGTTCACATATTGCTGAAGTCTGGCTTGGAGAATTTTGAGCATTACTTTACTAGCGTTTGAGATGAGTGCAATTGTGCGGTAGTTTGAGCATTCTTTGGCATTGCCTTTGGGATTGGAATGAAAACTGACCTTTTCCAGTCCTGTAGCCACTGCTGAGTTTTCCAAATTTGCTGGCATATTGAGGGCAGCACTTTCACAGCATCATTTTTCAGAATTTGCAATGGCTCAACTGGAATTCCATCACCTCCACTAGCTTTGTTTGTGGTGATGCTTTCTAAGGCCCACTTGACTTCACATTCCAGGATGTCTGGCTCTAGGTCAGTGATCACACCATCGTGATTATCTTGGTCATGAAGATCTTTTTTGTACAGTTCTTCTGTGTATTCCTGCCACCTCTTCTTAATATCTTCTGCTTCTGTTAGGTCCATACCATTTCTGTCCTTTATCGAGCCCATCTTTGCATGAAATGTTCCCTTGGTATCTCTGATTTTCTTGAAGAGATCTCTAGTCTTTCCCATTCTGTTGTTTTCCTCTATTTCTTTGCATTGGTTGCTGAGGAAGGCTTTCTTATCTCTTCTTGCTATTCTTTGGAACTCTGCATTCAGATGTTTATATCTTTCCTTTTCTCCTTTGCTTTTCGCATCTCTTCTTTTCACAGCTATTTGTAAGGCCTCCCCAGACAGCCATTTTGCTTTTTTGCATTTCTTTTCCATGGGGATGGTCTTGATCCCTGTCTCCTGTACAATGTCACAAACCTCAGCTCATAGTTCATCAGGCACTCTATCTATCAGATCTAGGTCCTTAAATCTATTTCTCACTTCCACTGTATAATCATAAGGGATTTGATTTAGGTCATACCTGAATGGTCTAGTGGTTTTCCCTGCTTTCTTCAATTTAAGTCTGAATTTGGCAATAAGGAGTTCATGGTCTGAGCCACAGTCAGCTCCTGGTCTTGTTTTTGCTGACTGTATAGAGCTTCTCCATCTTTTGCTGCAAAGAATACAATCAATCTGATTTCGGTGTTGACCATCTGGTGATGTCATGTGTAGAGTCTTCTCTTGTGTTGTTGGAAGAGGGTGTTTGCTATGACCAGTGCATTTTCTTGGCAAAACTCTATTAGTCTTTGCCCTGCTTCACTCCGTATTCCAAGGTCAAATTTGCCTGTTACTCCAGGTGTTTCTTGACTTCCTACTTTTGCTTTCCAGTCCCCTATAAGGAAAAGGACATGTTTTTTGGGTGTTATTTCTAAAAGGTCTTGTAGGTCTTCATAGAACCGTTCAACTTCAGCTTCTTCAACATTACTGGTTGGGCCATAGACTTGGATTACTGTGATATTGAATGGTTTGCCTTGGAAACGAACAGAGATCATTCTGTCCTTTTTGAGATTGCATCCAAGTACTGCATTTCGGACTCTTTTGTTGACCATGATGGCTACTCCATTTCTTCTAAGGAATTCCTGCCCGCAGTAGTAGATATAATGGTCATCTGAGTTAAATTCACCCATTCCAGTCCATTTCAGTTCTCTGATTCCTAGAATGTCAACATTCACTCTTGCCATCTCCTGTTTGACCACTTCCAATTTGCCTTCATTCATGGACCTGACATTCCAGGTTCCTATGCAATATTGCTCTTTACAGCATCGGACCTTGCTTCTATCACCAGTCACATCCACAGCTGGGTACTGTTTTTGCTTTGGCTCCATCCCTTCATTCTTTCTGGAGTTATTTCTCCACTGATCTCCAGTAGCATATTGGGCACCTATTGACCTGGGGAGTTCCTCTTTCAGTATCCTATCATTTTGCCTTTCATACTGTTCATGGGGTTCTCAAGGCAAGAATACTGAAGTGGTTTGCCATTCCCTTCTCCAGTGGACCACATTCTGTCAGATCTCTCTACCATGACCTGCCTGTCTTGGGTGGCCCCATGGGCATGGCTTAGTTTCATTGAGTTAGACAAGGCTGTGGTCCTAGTGTGATTAGATTGACTATTTTTTGTGATTATGGTTTCAGTGTGTCTGCCCTCTGATGCCCTCTTGCAACACCTACCGTCTTACTTGGGTTTCTTTTACCTTGGTCATGCCACACTGAAAAAAAGAATATCCATTGATACTATTTTATAGTTTACATAGGAAAGAAAATTAATACCACAAAGACTATAGTGAATCAGACATTTATATTTAGAACCTAGTGCTTACTTTTATAGTGTTAATAATTAACACTGAGGAGTATATTAACAAGCACAGAGGCAAAAAGTAATTCACAACCACAGAAAGTTTTAAAATAATAAATTAAATTAAATTCAAAACTATGCAAAGTAAGTAAAATATATCCCTATTATAGGGAGTTTTCACACTGAATAGACCAAATAAGTCTTATTTAGTAAGATCTCAAAGTTTTGTAATACATAAGTAATTCTCAGTGGGTAGGCTTCAGGATGAACTCAGCATTTCTAAAAACAAGAAGTTCAGCATGAACTGAGGAAGCAAAGAATCCCTGTGTCCTTTCATTTGAAGGGCAAAGAGCCAAATAAGAAGTTCATGGAATTTATACTTGAAATTAGCATTCTCTACAGAAAGCAAAAAAGAATTCACAGTTATTCCTTAGGGTACATGAGTTGGTTCTTCAAGATGTTTCCCAATACTATTGAGCAACTAAGAATGTAAAATGCAACAACACCCTGTATGGCAACAGTGGAGATATTTGAAAGCTCTTTTATATTCTATTTTTTAAAATTTACTTATTTTTTAATTGAAGGATAATTTACAGAATTTTGCTGTTTTCTGTCAAACCTCAACATGAATCAGTCATCAGTTCAGTTCAGTCGCTCAGTCGTGTCCATCTCTTCGCGACCCCATGAATTGCACCATGCCAGGCCTCCCTGTCCATTACTAACTCCCAGAGTTCACTCAAACTCACGTCCATCGAGTCAGTGATGCCATCCAGCCATCTCATCCTCTGTCGTCCCCTTTTCCTCCTGCCCCCAATCCCTCCCAGCATCAGAGTCTTTTTCAATGAGTCAACTCTTCACATGAGGTGGCCAAAGTACATAGGTATACATATATCCCCTCACTCTTGAACCTCCCTTCCGTATCCCTCCCCATCCCACCCCTCCAGGTTGATACAGAGCCCCTGTTTGAGCTTTCTGAGACATACAGCAAATTCCCACTGGTGATCTATTTTACATATGGTAATGTAATTTTCCATGTTATTCTCTCCATATATCTCACCCTCTCCTCCTCTCTCCCCATGTCCATAAGTCTGTTCTCTATGTCTGTTTCTCCACTGCTGCCCTGCAAATAAATTCATTAGTACCAGCTTTCTAGATTACATATATATGCATCAGTATATGATATTTATATTTCTCTGTCTGACTTACTTCACTCTGTATAATAGGCTCTAGGTTCATCCGCCTCATCAGAACTGATTCAAATGTGTTGCCTTTTATGGCTGATTAATATTAGGCAATCAGTCCTGGGTGTTCTTTGGAAGGAATGATGCTAAAGCTGAAACTCCAGTACTTTGGCCACTTCATGCGAAGAGTTGACTCATTGGAAAAGACTCTGATGCTGGGAGGGATTGGGGGCAGGAGGAGAAGGGGACGACAGAGGATGAGATAGCTGGATGGCATCACCGACTCGATGGACATGAGTTTGAGTAAACTCCGGGAGTTGGTGATGGACAGGGAGGCCTGGCGTGCTGCAGTTCATGGGGTTACAGAGAGTCGGACATGACTGAGTGACTGAACTGAACTGAATTGACTGAATAGTCCACTGAGTACATGTACCACAACTTCTTTATCCATGCGTTGATGGACATCTAGGTTGCTTCCATGTTCCAGCTATTGTAAACAGTGCTTCAATGAACAGTGGAATACACGCATCTCTTTCAATTTTGGTTTCCTCAGGGTATATGCCTAGGAGTTTAAGGACTCTCCATACCATCTTCCATAGTGGCTGTGTCAATTTACATTCCCATCAACGGTGCAAGAGTATTCCCTTTTCTCCACACCGTCTCCAGCATTTATTGTTTGTAGACTTTTTGATGGTGGCCATTCCGACTGGTGTGAGGTGATATTTCATTGTAGTTTTGATTTGCATTTCTCTAATAATGAGCGATGTTGAGCATCTTTTCATGTGTTTGTTAGCCATCTGTATGTCTTCTTTGGAGAATTGTCTGTTTAGGTCTTTTTCCCACTTTTTGATTGGATTGTTTGTTTTTCTGATATTTATGTTCTATTTTCTCATCATAATTGGTCAGTAGATAATTAGACCAAAAATGGATGAATTATATATAATATAGTCACACAATCAATAAATCTTTATTGAGCATTTATTTTAGGGCCCAGAGATATAGCAATAAGCAATAAGACAATGCTGTTATTTGCAAGCAGCTGATATTCTAGTGAGAGAGCACAAAAGTAAACAATAAATGTATCATTTCCAGGAAGCACTAAGGGCGATGAAGAATAAGCAGGACAAAGGGTTACCGGAACTATATACTATTGTGTGAAGACCTACTTTAGATAGAGAGCATTGAAAAGGCCTCTCACAGGAGGCCCGATTTAGACAGTTTGGAATGAAGTGAGAAAACAAACCATGACATGACCCAAAGGAAGAATGTTCCAAGCTGAACAAAGAGGACATAAAAAGAGCCAAGTTGGAAACAAGCTTGACACAGTTTAAGGAGATAAACACGGCTGAAGTAGAGTGGTCAGGAGAGGAAGAGCTGAGGAAGCCACTGGGTCAGATTATTTGGAATCTTAACAGCATAACTATGACTTTATTCCAAATTCACTGGAAGCAGTTGGAAGGCTTTAAGAGAGGGTTTGGTGTGAGCCAATTTACTCCGAATTTTGACTGCTGAGAGGGAAATAGATTTTTAAAGGAAACAAATGTTGAAGTAAGAACTATCAAAGAAGCTACTACTACAGTAGTTCAGGTGTGAGATGACAGTGTCTTGGATACAGTGATAGAGATGAAGGTGATCAGATTGAGGCTATAGCGAACAAAGCCAACGGAGTATGCTAATGGGCCAGCTTTATCATATGCGATACACAGAAAGGCCAAGGATGATTTCCAGGGTTGATAATGGAGTATCACTAAATTGTGAATTGCTAAGGGAGAAATGCTTTTGGGGATGTCAGGAAAGAGGAAAATTGGGAGGTAGTCAGGGAATGAATCTATTTCAGATATATCAAATTTGAGGTGGTTGTTAAATATCCAAGTGAACATAGCAACTAGGCAGTACAGCTGTTTACTAGAGTCTGGAGCTCAGAAAAGTGGTTTAGACAATAGATATAACAGTTACACATTTGAGAGTCATTAGACTATAGATGGGATTTAAAGCCAGAGGACTAATTGAGATGGCTAGGAAGTAAGGGTATCAAACAGGGTCTATGTTTTTTTCTGTTGTCATGTATGGATGTGAGAGTTGGACTGTGAAGAAGGCTGAGTGCCGAAGAATTGTTGCTTTTGAACTGTGGTGTTGGAGAAGACTCTTGAGAGTCCCTTTCACTGCAAGGAGATCCAACCAGTCCATTCTGAAGGACATCAGCCCTGGGATTTCTTTGGAAGGAATGATGCTAAAGCTGAAACTCCAGTACTTTGGCCACCTCATGGGAAGAGTTGACTCATTGGAAAAGACTCTGATGCTGGGAGGGATTGGGGGCAGGAGGAGAAGGGGACGACAGAGGATGAGATGGCTGGATGGCATCACTGACTCGATGGACGTTAATCTGAGTGAACTCCGGGAGTTGGTGATGGACAGGGAGGCCTGGTGTGCTGCGATTCATGGGGTTGCAAAGAGTCAGACACGACTGAGTGACTGATCTGATCTGATAGATATAATAGTTATAAGTTTGAGAATATGATGCTGCTAAGTCACTTCAGTCGTGTCCCACTCTTTGCGACCCTATAGCCTGCTAGCTTCCTCTGTCCATAGGATTCTCCAGGCAAGAATACTGAAGTGGATTGCCATGCCCTCCTCCAGGGAATCTTCCCAACCCAGAGGATTTAAAGACAGAGAACTAATTGAGATCGCCAGGAAGTAAGGGTATCAAGAGAAGCTTCTCTCCAGTTTGGCTGCACGAGGAAAGAAGCAGGAAGAAGCGTCAGGATGGCAAGAAGCTGCTGAGACCAGCTAAGTCCAAGTACCGCATGGACTTCATCCAGTAGCAGAGGCTGCAGCTTGAGCATTGGCATGTCATGCTGGACAAGCTGGGTAAAGTCACCATCGGGGGCACCTTCCAGAACTGGACACCCGACCTCACCAACCTCATGACGTGGCAGCTGCTGGACCCCCCTGCCATCTTCTGGTGCAAGGAAGACTCCTAGGCCACGGATTGGAAAGAGGCCAAGGCACAGGAGTTCAGGGAGCGCTTGTCTGACTTGGCCAAAATCCGCAAGGTCGTGTACTTTCTCATCACCTTCAGCGAGGGCCTTGAGCACGCCAACCTCAAGGCCTCTATGGTCTTTAACTAGCTGCTCTCTGCTACCCGCTCCTCTTGGCTACCTGCCTGGCCCCTGCCCTTACCCCATCCCCTGGGTGTTTGGGGACATTCTTTTAGCTGCTGGTCTGAAGCTTGGCCGGAACCCAAGCCTGCCTTCATCTTCCTCTGCTTCCCCTGGTGCTGACGCTCCTGCTCACGTGAAGAAATGCAAAGGCTCCAAAGTCCAGAAGCTGGCCTGGGGGCCGCTGCTTCTGCCTTCGACCTTGGAGGCCTGGTCTGGGCCAGTGTGGGAAGATGAGAGACCATGGGAGATTACTTTTTCTCTGCTCCATTGTTGGGAGACTGAGAGAGAGACAGAGAAACAAATCTAAAGAACCAGGCATTGGGTTTCATCCTGAGACGGGGAGGTGAAGACTTCAGAGCAACCTCCTTGGAGAGTCTGACCAACAGGCACTTACTGCCCTCTTGGCCACAATGCCTTTTCCCAGAGTCCGTGTCCAGAGGTGAGCACCTAGCTTGAGAACCCAGAAAGGTGCTCTGCATGCACCATGTGTGGTCCCAACATGCCTCAGGTCTAAGACATTGGGCAGGGTTGCTGTGGGGCTGATTTGGGCAGTAGTGAGGGGCTGGCACTCTGGAGGCTGTGCAGGCCAACTCTTGCTTCTGGGAATGACTTCAGGAGGGGAGAAGTGAAGGGGGAGAAAGAAAAAGTCATGTAGAGATGTATCTATCTTTATGCATACATGTGTACTGAAAGAAGAAAAGAGAAGCTTAGGACTGAGTAGTATTGGACAACTTCAATAATTAGAAATTGGATAGATAAGGAGGAGCCATTAAAGACATAGGGGCTTCCCTGATAGCCCAGACAGTAAAGAATTTGCCTGCATTGCAGAAGACCCGGGTTAGATCCCTGGGTCAGGATGATCCCCTGGAGAAGGAAATGGCAACCCACTCCAGTATCCTTGCCTGGAGAATCCTGTGGACAGAGGAGCCCCATGGGCTACAGTTCATGGGGTCACAAAAAGTTGGACATGACTGAGCAATTAACATTAACATGAAAGACATGGAGAGGGAGTGTCTAGTGAAGGAGGAGGAAAACTAGTAAAGCATAAGATCTAGAATCTTAAGGAGAGAGTATTTCTAGGAGAAGGGGAGTGCCAAAAAGTCAAGGACAAGAACTGACCTTTGTATTTGGCAGCTTGGAGGTCACTGATGACTATGAGGAGAGCAATACATGGGAGGTTAGGTACAGAGGCCTCACTGGAGTGAGCTAAAAGACAGTAGAAGGTGAGGAAGTGGAGACAGCAAAAACAGACTACTCTTTTAGGGAATTTTGCACCAATGGCAACCCACTCCAGTACTCTTGCCTGGAGAACCCCACAGATGGAAAAGCCTGGTAGGCTGCAGTCCATGGGGTCGCTAAGAGTCAGATATGACTGAGCGACTTCACTTTCACTTTCATGCATTGGAGAAGGAAATGGCAACCCACTCCAGTGTTCTTGCCTGGAGAATCCCAGGGACGAGGGAGCCTCATGGGCTGCCGTCTATGGGGTCGCACAGAGTCGGACACGACTGAAGTGCCTTGGCAGCAGCAGAAGCTGTTAAGAGAGCAGAGAAATGGAGCCATTGTTGTATGGGGAAGTGTCGGGAATGAGGATTTTAAATATATGTGTATATATATATATATATGCCTTTTTAATATTGAAAGATGCTAAAGCATGTGTGCATGCTGATAATGGGAATGATTTCTCAGTGAAGAGTAAAGATTCTCTAAGAGAAACAATGTAAGAAAAAACGCAAAAGTTTAACATTTTCAGGACTTACCTGGTGGTACAGTAGATAAGAATCCACCTGCCAATGCAGGGCACATGGGTTCAGTCCCTGGTCCAAGAAGATTGCACATGTTGCAGGGCAACTAAGCCTATGCACCACTACTACTGAAGCCTGTGTGCCTAGAGCCTATGCTCCCCAACCAAAGAAGCAAATTTTTTTTCAAATAATGAAAAAATCTGTTAAAAATTTAATATTTGAATGAAAGAGGTTTCCCCCCATGTTTTATGGGCTTCCCTGGTGGCTCAGACAGTAAAGAATCTGCCTGCAATGTGGGAAACCTGGGTTCGATCCCTGGGTTAGTAAGATCCCCTGGAGGAGGACATGGCAACCCACTCCAGTATTCTTGCCTGGAGAATCCCCATGGACAGAGGAGCCTGGCAGGCTGCAGTCCATGAGGTCACAAAGAGTCTGACACAACTGAGCAACTAAGAACAGCACATGGGGAAGAAGTCTGAAATTTTGTGAAAGGATAGAAATCAATTGAATGGCATCGTTAAAGTGCTACAGGAAAAAAACAAAAGCATCAGTTAAGGATTTTACATTCAGGAAGTTATTCTGAATAACAAAAATGAAAACAACAGATTTAAAATAATTTGTGTCAAAATTCCAACAGATTTTTTTTACAGAAATGGGAAAACTGATTGTCTAATTCATATAGAATTACAAGTGGTCCTGAAGAGCTAAACTAATCTTAAAAAAAAGAATAAAATCTGATGCTTCACACTTTCGAGTTTCAAAACTTTCCACAAAGCTGCAGTAATTGAAAGAGAATGATACTGGCGTAAGGATAGACTTATTAACAAATGGAATAGAATTGAGAGTCCATAAATACACCAATATACCTATGATCAATTGGTTTTTGATAAAGGTGCCAGGTCTGTTCAATAGTGAAACAATAGTTTCTTCAACAAATGGTGTTGGGACAACTGAATTACCATATGTAAAAAAATGAAGTTGAACCCCTGCCTCACACACATACAAAAATTAAACCAAAATGGATGAATGACTAAGTATAAGAAGTAGAACTGTAAAACTCTTAGAAGAAAATATAGAAGTGAATCTTCGTGAACTTGCATTTGACAATATATTCTTAGCTATAACAACAACAAAAATAGATAAATTGCACTTAATAAAAAAAAAACCTTTTGTGTATCAGACAGCATGATTAACAAAGTGAAAAACCAACCTACAAAATGAGAGAAAATATCTTCACATCATGTAGATGGTAGGTTTAACATCCAGAATATGTAAAAGCTCCTACAACACAACAACGACAAAAAAAAGACAATCCAATTTTTCAATGAACAAAGGACCCAAAAAGATATATAAGTGGCCAATAAACACATGAAAAGATTCTCAACACCATTGGTCATTAGGGAAATGCAAATGAAAGCCACAGCGAGGTCGCACAGCAGAGCTACTAGGACGGTGATCATTTCTTTTAAAGGAATATAGCACATGATAAGAATGTGGAGGAAATGGAACATTTGCACATTGCTAATGAGAATGCAAAATGTTGCAGCTGCTATGAGAAAATAGCTTAATCTTTCCTCAGAAAGCTAAACATAAGCTATGATCCAGCAATTCTATTTTTACCTCTAAGAGGAACTCAAATAGACATTTATATACCAATACTTCTGGTGGCTCAGATGGTAAAGAATCTGCCTGCAATGTAGGAGACCCTGGTTCAATCTTTGGGTCAGGAAGATTCCCTGGAGAAGGAAATGGCAACCCATATTAGTATTCTTGCCTGGGAAATCCCACAGACGGAAGAACCTGGCAGTCTACAGTCCATGAAGTCGGACACTTGGAGTCGGACACAACTGAGCAATTAATACCAACATACCAATACTAATTGTAGCACTACTTATAATAGTCAAAAGTTAGAAACTTCTCCAGTGTCTATCAACAGATGAATGGATAAACAAAATGTGATCATATACATACAGTGGAATATTGTTCAGCCATTAAAAGGAATGAAATTCTGATCCATGTTCATTCAACATGGATGAACCTTGAAAACATATTAAGTGAAATAATCCAGACAAAAAAGACAGATATGCTTGGTTCTGTTTGTATGAAATATATATAATAGACAAATTTATAGGGACAGGAAGTAGATTAAAAGATACCTCTGGCTAGAAGTTATTGCATAATTCTTGGCTACAGTGTTTTTTGGGATGATGAAAATGTTTTGGAAATAAATGGTGGTGATAGTTTCAATTATGAATTCAATTAATACCTTAGAACTGTACTCTTAAGGTAGTTAAAATGGCAAGTTTTTTATATATTTTATCACAATAAAAATTTTGAATAATTACTCAGCCATTAAAAAGAATACATTTGAATCGGTTCTAATAAGGTGGATGAAACTGGAGCCTATTATACAGAGTGAAGTAAGCCAGAAAGAAAAACACCAATACAATATACTAATGCATATAAATGGAAATTAGAAAGATGGTAATGATGACGCTGTATGTGAGACAGCAAAAGAGACACAGATGTATAGAACAGTCTTTTGGACTCTGTGGGAGAGGGAGAGGGTGGGATGATTTGGGAGAATGGCATTGAAACATGTATAATATCATATAAGAAACAAATCGCCACTCCAGGTTTGATGCATGATACTGGATGCTTGGGGCTGGTGCACTGGGATGACCCAGAGGGATGGTACGGGGGGGAGGTGGGAGGGTGGTTTGGGATGGGGAGCACGTGTATACCCGTGGCAGATTCATGTTGATGTATGGCAAAACCAACACAATACTGTAAAGTAATTAACCTCCAATTAAAATAAATAAATTTATATTTAAAAAATAAATAAATCATATAAAAAAGAAAGCAATTTTAGATAATCAGAAGCAGATTAAAAATGTTTTCAGCACCTTGGCTTTACAAGAAATTTCAAAGGAAGCCTTTCATCCTGAAAGGAAATGATATAAAATGGAAATCTTAATTGAAAGGAAGGAAGGAAGAGAACAAGAAATTGTAAATATGTGGGTAAATATAAAGGTCTATCTTTCTCTTCTTAATTTCTTAAAAATAAATTGACTAAAGTAAAAATAATAATGGTGTATTTCAGGTTTAGAACATATTTGGGGCTTTAAACATACAGAGTAAAATGTGTGACAATAATAGAACAAGTGATAGGAAGAGATAAAATTCAAATTGTGCTGTTATAAGGGTCTTACATATATATCAAATAGTATAGTATTAATTATAGATAGATAAGAAAGCTCTAAATATAATCATGTAAAGAGGTAGTAAAAAACATAAATGGAAGAGATAGAATGAAACTCTAAACAATTCTCAACTGAAGGGAAGATAGAAGAAAAAAGGCCCCACAAACAAAGGGAACAAATAGAAAACAGAGGGTGAGATGATATTAATTTAAACCCAATCATGTCAATAATTATATCAACTATAATTGAACTAATAATGTTAAAAACTGGAGATTGAAGACTCATGAGGAAGCAAGACCTAGTTAGAACAATATACAGTTTAGAAGGGATATATTCTAAATATAAAAACAGTTTGAAAATAAAAGGGTAGGAAAATGAAAATTCAGTGTCAAATATATACCCTAGGTTTGACACTTCATTTTTAAAGGTTATAGCTATCTCAGAGGGACTGAACTAGATGTACTCTTATCCTTCCTCTGAAGCATAACAGTATACCACTGCACAATACCACCCAATCTGAAGACCAATAGTAAAGGAAATTCTTCAAGAAAAAATGAAAATCCATCAATATGAACATCTAAATAAAAAAATACACAGAAGTGTATCATCAGGATAAAATTTTTTTTTGCCAGTTTGTATTGCCAATTTCCAAAACAATGCAGCAAACATAAACCCAGTCCAGATGTCAATTATAAATACTAATATAGCTTGGGGTTTTATTTAAAGGCAGCAATTTTTTGAAATAGTTAATGCAGCAGTTGCTACACAATAATAATAGTACTTCAACTCTTCCTCTATCCTTTTAAATTAATTTTCCAAAGTTGGAGTGTAATCTTTTCCCCCTTAGACTATGCATTAATTGAGACTTCTCACCACTCTTTGTAATGTCTAGTATACAGTATTTCTACTTCTCATATCTTTGCTCTTCACAGTCACCTTATCCTGCCTCCCACCATCTAAGAAGAAAAGATGGTCAGACTAAGAAACAAGTGAAGTCTACAAGATGTCTGTATGTTTTATGTGGCTTCAGAGTTAGATTGAAATTGCCAGGCACAGATTTAGTCTTGTAATTTTGTTTACACATTGGGGAAGAAAAATTCAATTTGTTAAATGTTTCATGTAACTATACCCAGGTTTTACCAAGCTAGGAACTTGGACCTTCTCTGTGTGTGTTAGTTGCTCATTTGTGTCTGACTCTTTGCGACCCCATGGACTATATAGCCCACCAGGCTCCTCTGTCCATGAGGAGATTCTCCAGCCAATCAAACCTGGATTTCCTTCACTGCAGGCAGATATTTACCATCTGAGCCACTAGAGCTGAGAACTTGGACCTTTTATGTGTAGTGACTTTTTAACCCTGGTTTTCATAACCTGGAGGTCAGACTGTTGCTTTTGCATGATGTATGTAGTGTCTCTGGAGAAGGCAATAGCACCCCACTGCAGTACTCTTGCCTGGAAAATCCCATGGACAGAGGAGCCTGGTAGGCTGCAGTCCATGGGGTCGCTAAGAATCGGACACGACTGAGCGACTTCACTTTCACCTTTCACTTTCAGGCATTGGAAAAGGAAATGGCAACCCACTCCAGTGTTCTTGCCTGGAGAATCCCAGGGGCGGTGGAGCCTGGTGGGCTGCCATCTATGGGGTCGCACAGAGTCGGACACAACTGAAGCGACTTAGCAGCAGCAGCAGCAGCAGCAGCATGTAGTGTCTCATGACTGCAGTTTGCTTTGTTTTATAGTATCTGTACTTGTATTTTTCAAGAGCTATTTTGTAAATAGATGATGTTATTTCTCCATTGAAAACACAATTTTTTAAAAAAGCAAAATCCCCACTCCCAAAAAAAGGGTAGAACAATATGCAATAAAAAATTAAGTGTGATATAGTCACACCAGTCTGCTATTAACATCAAAGAGTCTTCAAGACAGGGAATCAGGGATGAAGTTATCTGATGATAAAAGGTTCAATTCATCAAGAATGATCCTAAATGCTTATATCCTTAATAACAAAATTTCAAAATATATGAAACAAAAATTAACAGAACTAAATGAAGAAACAGATAGATTTGTTTTTACATGTTGCTGGATTTGATTTTTTAAACATTTTTATGTCTATGAACATGTGGATTGGAAGACTCAATATTATTAGGATGTCAGTGCCTCTCAGATTGATGTATAGATCTAAGGCTATTCAATTTAAATTCTAAGCAGCTTTTTGTTTGTTGGTTTTTTGAAGAGACTGATAGGCAAAATCTAAAATTTATCTGTGAATCCAAAGGACCTAGAATATAATCTTTAAAAAGATAAATAAAAGTGAAACTCTTACACAAACTGACTGAACCTATCAACTTATTAAAAAGCTTATTATCAACTTATTAAAAAGCTGTAGTAATCAAAGTAGTAAGGTATTGACAAAAGTAGAGAGAAATAGAACCTATATAGAGAGAACAAAAATATACATGCATTTTTAAAAGTTAAATGATTTTTGACAAAGCACCAAGATAGTTCAATGAAAAAAGAAAAGTCAACAAATAATACTGCAATATAGGATATTTGTGTGGAAAAAATTAATCTCAACTGCCACATTATGTGATACATAAATATTAATTTGAAATACATAATGGGACTAAACTAGAAATTTAACACTATAAGACTTCTAGGGAAAAAAAAATAGGAAGTCATCATGATTTTCTGGTACATAGGGATTTCTTAGAACTCCAGAAGACCTAACCATAATATAAGATTTATATTTATAATTTATAAATGTTAAGAACTTCTTTTTGCAGTGAGACACTGATAATAAAACAAAAATATAAACCATAGACTGGGAGAAAATATCTGAAATATACATATAAAATGAGAAAAGACTTGTTTCCAAGTCATATAAAAAACACTGACACAGCATCACTATCATCATCATCATCATCATTACCACTGTCATTGTCATTCAAATAACCTGATTTTTTAAATGGGCAGAAGATTGGGGGGGAAACCAGTTAATAAAAGAGTATATATTAATGATAACTAGACATTTCAAAGTCTCTTCTCTGACCTTCGAATCAAAACCACCATGATATGACACTCCCATTATCTACCAAAGTGGTTAAAAATAAAGAGACCAACAGCACTAAGTGTTGACAAGGATGGGAGCAAGAGGAGCTCTCCTACTTTGGTGGTGGCCGGGTGAAATGGTATGCCCATTTGGAAACAGCTTGCCCGTTTCTTATAAAGTTAAATGTATACCTGTTCTATGACCCAGCAATTCAATCTTAGTTTTTAAAATCAAGAGCAATGAAAACACAATAGATGGTATTGGTTCTGAGCTCTTTAAATGAGATTTTCATAAACAAACTTTCTAAAAGGTTAAAGCAGGGGTCCCCAACTTCTGGGATCTAATGCCTGATGATTTGAGATGCAGCTGATGTAATAACGATAGAAATAAAGTGCACAAGAAATATAATGTACTTGAATCACCCTGAAACCCCTGTCCATGAAGAAATTGTCTTCCACAAAACTGGCCCCTGGTGCCAAAAAGGTTGGGGACTACTGGGAAACATACTTGCCAGCTCGACTTTCTTGTTGTTGTTCGGCTGTTAAGTCTTGTCTTACTCTTTGCAACCCCAGGGACTGTAGCACACCGGGCTCCTCTGTCCTCTACTATCCCCTAGAGTCTGCCAGGATTCATGTCCATTGAGTCAGTGATGCTATCTAATCATTACATCCTTTGCCACTCCCTTCTCCTTTTGCCTTCAGTCTTTCCCACATAAGGGTCTTTTCCAATGAGCTGGATCTTCACATGCGGTTCGTCAAACTATTGGAGCTTTACGAACAGTCCTTCCAATGAATGTTCAGGGTTGATTTCCTTTAGGATTGACTGGTTTGATCTTCTTCAGTTCAGTTCAGTTCAGTCACTCAGTCCTGTCCGGCTCTTTGTGACCCCATGAATTGCAGCATGCCAGGCCTCCCTGTCCCTCACCAACTCCCAGAGTTCACTCAAATTCATGTCCATCAAGTTGGTGATGCCATCCAGCCATCTCATCCTCTGTCGTCCCCTTCTCCTCCTGCCCCCAATCCCTCACAGCATCAGACTCTTTTCCAATGAGTCAACTCTTCGCATGAGGTGACCAAAGAATTGGAGCTTCAGCTTCAGCACCAGTCCTTCCAATGAACACCCAGGGCTGATCTCCTTTAGGATGGACTGGTTGCATCTCCTTGCAGTCCAAGGGACTCTCAAGAGTCCATTTTGAACACCACAGTTCAAAAGCATCAATTCTTCGGCACTCAGCTTTCTTCACAGTCCAACTCTCACATCCATACATGACCACTGGAAAAACCATAGCCTTGACAAGATGGACCTTTGTTGGCAAAGTAATATCTCTGCTTTTCAATATGCTATCTAGGTTGGTCATAACTTTCCTTCCAAGGAGTAAGCGTCTTTTAATTTCATGGCTGCAATCACCATCTGCAGTGATTTTGGAGCCTAGAAAAATAAAGTCAGCCACTGTTTCCACTGTTTCCGTAGCTATTTCCCATGAAGTGATGGGACCAGATGTCATGATCTTCGTTTTCTGAATGTTGAGCTATAAGCCAACTTTTTCACTCTCCTCTTTCACTTTCATCAAGAGGCTTTTTAGTTCCTCTTCACTTTCTTCCATAAGGATGGTTTCATCTGCATATCTGAGGTTATTGATATTTCTCCCGGCAATCTTGATTCCAGCTTGTGTTTCTTCCAGTCCAGCGTTTCTCATGATGTACTCTGCATAAAAGTTAAATAAGCAGGGTGACAATATACAGCCTTTACGTACTCCTTTTCCTATTTGGAACCAGTCTGACCAACCTAGACAGCATATTTAAAAGCAGAGACATTACTTTGCCAACAAAGGTCCACATAGTGAAAGCTGTGGTTTTTTTCAGTGGTCATGTATGCATGTGAGAATTGGACTATAAAGAAAGCTGAGCACCAAAGAATTGATGCTTTTGTAATGTGGTGTTGGAGAAGACTCTTGAGAGTCCCTTGGACTGCAAGGAGATCCAACCAGTCAATCCTAAAGGAAATCAGTCCTGCATGTCCATTGGAAGGATGGATGTGAAGCTGAAACTTCAGTACTGTGGCCACCTGATGCGAAGAACTGTCTCATTTGAAAAGACCTTGATGCTGGGAAAGATTGGAGGCAGGATGAGAAGGGGATGGCAGAGGAGGAGATGCTTGGATGGCATCACCGACTCTATGAACATGAATTTGAGTAAGCTCTGGGAGTTGGTGATAGACAGGGAAGCCTGGCGTGCTGCAGTCCATGGAGTCACAAAGAGTTGGACACAACTGAGCGACTGAACTGAACTGAACTGAATCCTTGCCAGGTAGTGCAGTGGTAAAGAATCTGCCTGCTGATGCAGGAGACGTGTGTTCAATCCCTGGGTCAGGCAGATCCCCTGGAGAAGGAACTGGCAACCCACTTCAGTATACTTGCCTGGAAAATTCCATGGACAGAGAAGCTTGGTGGGCTATGGTCTATGGGATTGCAAAGAGTCAAACAGGACTGAGCACGCAGCACAAAACAAAAAAAAAAATAGTCCTTGTCTTGACCTGACTCTTGCTTTGTCGTTTTGTTATCATCTTAACCACCAGCTCTATTACTTTACTTCTCTCTTACATTTCAGTCCCTCTGATTATGGCTTCCTGATTTTTTGGCTTTTTTGGTTGCCTTTGCCATCATTTTCTTTGAGTTCTGTGTGCTCATCACCATGACGTTTGTCCAGCTTTCCTGTTTGTTAACTAACCCTTTGGCTTGTCCTCTTGATGCCCTTCTTAGAATTACCACTACAGGAAGACTTTTTGGCACTGATTCCAGCAGTCTGAGCTCTGTTCTGTTGTTTTGCTTTGATATAAGATCCTGGGCATTCCAAACCTAGCCTTCCTGGTTTATTATAAAATCATGAGGTAGATTTCCTAGAATCTCAAGTTTAAAAGGAATCCTAAAATCTGTAACAGTACAACCTCTGAGTTAAAAACTCTATATTCTTTCTATTATTTTGCCATTCTTTTTAACAGTTCTTCAAATATTTGATGGCACATTTCATATCTCTATGTCTCCTCTTCATAATCTAAATATCCCAGTTCTTTAGTCATCATTTCCAACTTGAGTGATTTCCCCGAAATTGGCATCATTTTTATTACTTACCCTTTTACAATGATTTATATGATCTGAAGAGAAATCAGAATGAAAAAGTTGGTTTAAAAACTCAACATTCAGAAAATTAAGATCATGGCATCTGATCCCATCACTTCATGACAAATAGATAGATAGGGAAATAGTGGAAACAGAGACAAACTATTTTCTGGGTTCCAAAATCTCTGCAGATGGTGACTGCAGCCATGAAATTAAAAGATGCTCGCTCCTTAGAAGAAAAGCTATGACAAACCTAGACAGTATATTAAAAAGCAGAGACATTACTTTGCCAACAAAGGTCCACATAGTCAAAACTATGGTCTTTTCAGTAGTCATATATGGATTTGAGAGTTGGAACATAAAGAAGGCTGAGTGCTGAAGAATTGATGCTTTTGAACTGTGATGTTGGACAACTCTTGAGAGTCCCTTGGACTGCAAGGAGAGCAAAGTAGTCAATCCTAAAGACAATCAACCCTAAATATTCATTGGAAGGACAGATGTTGAAGCTGAAGGTCCAATACTTTGGCCACCTGATGTGAAGAGCTGACTCATTGAAAAAGACCCTGATGCTGGGAAAGATTGAAGGCAGGAGAAGGGAACGACAGAGGACAAGATGGCTGGATGGCATTACTGACTCAATGGACATGAATTTGAGCAAGCTCCAGGAGATGGTGAAGGACAAGGAAGCCTGGCATGCTGCAGTCCATGGGGTCACAAAGAGTTAGACACAACTGAGCAACTGAACAACAGCAAATTTTACAATGAAAGGTGGAAAGAATTTATTTTTTTTAAGTCTCAATTATGTTCTGACCAGTGTGGGCTAGAAAAAGGCTTTAGATTACTTACTATTAACTTTTACCTAACTTTTTCCATGGTGATGATCAGGATCTTTTAAAATCTTTATTCTGGAATCAGCATATTCGTTACTTCCTGCTTCAGCTTCAGCCTCCTCTCAGATCTGAATCATGAAGCTGGGGTCAGTGTCATGCTACTTCCCATGAAGGTAGACGCCTTCACTAATTTCTCTGCAGCCATGTGCAGATATACAACATGTTGCCAAGGATATGTCCAGATACGTTATGAGTGTTGAAGGGTTCTGTATAATTCTCTTCTGCTTATTGTAACTCCCTCTCATCTCCTATTCACAGAAACCATCTGAATTCCAATGAGGGAGATATTATCAGATGGAAAATCTTGAATCCATGTTGATTTACTCTTTAGCGTTAGTAACAAATTTCTTTTCACACAGAACTGATTGAAACACATCCATGTGTCTATCACAGAAGAGATTCTTGCATGTGTGAGAATTCCTCTATGTATTGCTCCATTCACCCTGTACACATTGTGTAGTCATTAAAGCAGTTATCCTAAGTGTCCACATCCTCCCCAAAGACTTAAAGAAACTCTCTCAGACCCTTGCCAAAATTCTGATTTCATCACATTTATTGTACTCCTTTTATTTACAGCCTTCAAAAAAATGAAAGCTAGTTTGGCATAACTTTCTTTCCCCTTTTAAATTTTGATTATTACTGCTCCATTTTTATTTTAAAAGCTTTAGAATCTTAGCAAGGTCCATGTCAAGCTCCCCTTTTCATGCTGTTTAGCAATCTACCTATTTAAAGAATAATCCAGAATTAGTGGATTTTTTTTCTTTGCAATTGGGATGTGATTTCTAGGTCTTTATTATTAAAATAGGCTTCCCTGATGGCTCAGGTGATAAAGAATCAACCTGCCAATGCAGAAGATGCAAGCTTAATCCCTGGATCAGGAAGATCCCCTGGAGAAGAAAATGGCAACTGAATCCAGTATTCTTGCCTGGAAAATCCCAAGGACAGAGGAGCCTGGCAGGCTACAGTCCATTGGGTTGCAAAGAGTCGGACATGACTGAGCACACTTACACATTATTAAAATAAAGAAAAGTTATTGATATTTGAATATTTATCTTGTATCCAGCTATTTTGCCATTACTGCTTGTTATTGTTGTGATTTTACTCAAATTCATTTGGGGTTCTAGGGTTTCAAATATAATCAGCAAAAGCAGATAACTTGATCTCATCTTTTTGAAACCAGTTATTTTACATTCTTGTTGCTTTGCCTTATCTAGAACTTCCAAGACAATGTTTAATATTAACAATAGAATGAACAAAAATTTGGAATTTCTTAGAAATTAAGACTGATATTACTAGATAATTATTGGATCAAACAGAAATCAAAAGTGAAAGATAACCAATCTATCTAGAGAGGAATGAAAAAGATATTCTGCCAAAATCTATAGAAATAGCAAACACTGAGGCAGGGGAAAACATAAACATATATGTGTATATATATATACACACATTCATATATATATATATTCTTAGATGACTTTGTCATTAAAGAAAGTAATAAAAAATCAAAGGGGAGAAAAGAACTTAGTACTTATTTTAAGAAATTAGGGAAGAAAAAGAAACTAAGATGAAATTAATTTTAAAAAGAACACAGTATCTATTTGAAGAATTTAGGAAAGAAACTAAGACGAAATTAATTTTAAAATTTTAAGTAATGACTCTGTTCCTGGAAAATCCCATGGGCAGAGGAGCCTGGTAGGCTGCAGTCCATGAGGTCACTACAAGTTGGACACAACTGAGCGACTTCACTTTCACTTTTCACTTTCATGCATTGGAGAAGGAAATAGCAACCCACTCCAGTGTTCTTGCCTGGAGAATCCCAAGGACGAGGGAGTCTGGTGGGCTGCTGTCTATGGGGTTGCACAGAATCAGACACTACTGAATCGACTTAGCAGCAGCTGTTCTTCCTGTCTCCCTCTTACAGGGAGCTTTCTGATTACTTTGGACCCACTTCTCAAGTCTAGGGTAATCCACCACCTGCCCCCCGCATCTCAAGATCCTTAACTATATCTGCAAATGCATTTTTACCATATAGATACCATATTCATAGGTTCCAAAGATTAGAACATGAACTCTTTATTTGGGAGGTTGCAGGGGGCGGGGGGTCATTATTTGGCTTACCACTCAAAAATTTGGGCTAAGATTCTCTTTTCCAAAGTGATCAGTTTCTGCTAAATGCTTATTAATTAGGTTTTCCTTACCATCTGTATCTTATGACCTTTTTTGCTTGTTTGGTGCAATGGCACCAATTTGGTGTCAGGCCAGGTCTCTTTGGGCAGCTTTAATTCTTACTTTCACTAGTACAGAACACTATAAAGCACTTATTTTGCCTTTCAAAATTGTTCTTTTTTCTTTTACATTTGCTTTCTTGCTGACTTTTAATTTCTTTCTTTCAAAGTTTCCAAATTCAAAAGGTATGAATATACATTAACCGTCAAACACGCACTCAAGAAATTCACTCATGATGACAGATGGCCATTTCAACACAGTAGCTCATAAGTTTCTTTTAATGTCAACAGAAGGAAGTTAAGTGTCCAGTGAATAATCTTGGATATTTAGCATTAATAATCTAGGATTCTTTTCTCTTCAGAAAACACACAACAAAAACTTATCTAACAGTATTATCAGCCCTTTGTCCTTTCCATAACACACTGAATACCTAAGACAAATGTCTTTTTTAAGGTTGCTTTCAATCTGTCCTTCAAAGATATCTAAGCCTGTAGTTGTCTATTTCATGTGCATGAATTAACAGTAACACGGTATAGAGAGTAACAGTGCCAATTCTAGAATCAGATCAAGCATAGTCTGATTCCATAGCTCTATCAATTACTAAATTTAGGGAAACTACTTAAGTATTCCAGTTCAGTTTTTCTATTGGCCAGATAACAGTACTTAGCTGGATTAATGTGAATATTAAATAAAATAATTCATGGAAAGCACTCAGTCCAGGATAGTAGTAGTAGTGTTAGTTGCTCAGTCGTGTCCAACTCTTTGCAACCCAGTGGACTATCGCCTGCCAGGTTCCTCTGTCTATGGGATTCTCCAGGTAAGAATACTGGAGTGGATTGTCATTCCCTTCTCCAAAGGATCTTCCCGAGCCAGGCATCGAACCCAGGTTTCCTGCACTACAAGCAGATTCTTTACCCTCCAAGCTACAGGGAAAATCCTTAATCCTGGATAGACATGCCATAAATTCTCAACAAATATTACTTATCAGTTGTTTTTACAAAGGTACCATTAAAAATGTGCCAGACACATCAAACAGGGATTTGTTCCCCAGCTTTGATCAGCCTGAAAAACAGGCACCCTAATTCTGGAAGCAATGGGACCACTGCCGAAAGAAAACTTAGGTTCTTCTTCCCCTAGGCATGTCATTAATGTTGACATTGTTTATTGAGTAAAAAGAAATATGTTGGTTTATGCTATCATTATCCTTAGATCCTGAAGGTAGTAGTATTAGTAGCATCATTGCTCAATTGTGTCCAATTCTTTGCGACCCCACGGACTGTAGCTCACCAGGCTCTTCTGTCCATGAGATTCTGCAGGCAAGAATCCTGGAGTGGATTGCTGTTCCCTTCTCCGAAGGATCTTCCTGACCCAGGGATCAAACCCAGGTCTCCTGCATTGCAAGCAGATTCTTTACTGTCTGAGCTACAGGGAAGATCCTGAAGATATATTTCTTTAAAAGGAAACAGAAAAAAGAAAGATATAGTCCTCTAGAATTTCTGTTACCATTAGTCATGTTTCTCCATTGTCTTCCTGATAAAGCTATAAAAACTCTTTTAAGACTCCAAAAGTTCCTTTACTTGTTTGGAGAGCCTGAAAAATTAGGACTACTGTTATTCAGATAAATGCTAGTAGCACCCATGTCTCCTGTGCCTGGCTGGAAGAAGGGCCGCAAAGCAGAGTTTGCTTAACAAGGGTGAAACTGGAAGAGATGTAAAGCAGAATAATTTTCTTATATCAAAGATGTAGACACAATTGTAGAGCTACTTGGTTGAAAATTCCTGAGGAAATCAAATGAATTAGTAAATTCAGTTGGTCAAACACAGTAATTTAATAAGATGACAGATTTCTCCTTTCCCAGGATTTCCTTAAATCCTTCTTTATCTGCTTAAGTGTTATCAGATTCCATAGTAGCAAATTATGCCAGACTGGAAAAGAGTGAGCAAATGATTCTTGAGGCATAAAGTCAAAATTTGCATAAGGCACCTACCTGTGGTTTCTCGGATAGCTGTTGAAATCATCACGGTACCCTGATGTTTAAACCTCAGTATTTCACTTCAGTGTGGCCGAGCAATTCTGATTGAGTCCTTCCCCAAGCCCTGTGAGAGTGTGCAGTGACAGTGTGCAGGCTCTTCATGTCATCTTCCCTCCCTCCAAGCTTTATTTAGAAATTCCAGAGGAGGTTTAGTGGTGAAAGGTTGTTCAAGTACTTTCCTCTCCTTTTTATTCCCTTCAGAGCAATTACTCAAACACTCAGAAAGCCAAAGCAGCTGTCTCACTCCATGTCTGGATCACAGAGCCCTAAATATTTATAGGTCTCTGAGAATTCCAAGTCTCAAGTTCAGGTAGGATGCTATTTTTACTTGCTGTTTGAAGACTTACTAGCCATGGTTAACACACTAGAAAATAACTGTTTTGACTGTGTAATACATTCTAATTTGGAAAATTGATATGGTATAAATAAAATAAAATTAGCCATAATACCACCGTCAATGTTACACTGAGATCTCTTTTCATCGCTCTATGTATATATGCATATAAAGTCACATCCAACTCTTTGAAGCCCCATGGACTATATCTAGCCAAGCTCCTCTGTCCATGGGATTTCCAAGGCAAGAAAACTGGACTGGGTTGCCACTTCCTTCTCCAGGGGATCTTCTCAACCCAGGGATTGAACCTATGTTTTCTGCATTGGCAGGAAGATTCTTGACCACTGAGCCACCAGGGAAGCCTGTATATGCATATAGACACACAATATTCAGATTTTTATGATGTTTTCAAATTTTACATACAATTCTTATTCTGTTTTTGTTAATCTATTTGGCAGAAACATGGGAGAATGTAAAAAAATTACAGTAAAAACTGTAATTTTTTTACTGTGAGTTGTAACAAATTGTGGGAGGCCTTAAATGCTGTCGTGGAAGTTTGGACTTTGTTCAGTGCTTTAGAAGGTTGACACCTCATGTTCACTTGGTATTTTCTGTTTATGCCTTTCTGTGTGTGTGTCTGTATGCACAGTCATGTCTCAAAAAGTTTGACATGACTGAACACACAGACACACACACACATACAAAAGAAAAGATAGAAAATATCAAGCGACCATGAGGTGTCAATCTCCTAAAGCACTGGGCTGATCCTGTTGGTCCCTTTCAATGCTCTTTTTCATGAACAAGGCCTTTCCCCTTCATTTTGAATGTCCCTGCCCTTCCTTACAGTGACTTGTCTACATCTTATCCATTGATTCATGATGCAGCTCAAATAGTACCTTCTTCATGGAGCCATGCTTGAGTCCTTCTGTCTCTCCTGGCCAGAGTCAGTGGTTTTTGCTTCTCAGTTCTATTTTTACCCATGCATCAGTTTTCTTGAGTTATGGCTATTTGGGTACACATCTTATTACTCCTTTTTGATTATGCATCAAAGATTTTGGACATTTTCATCATATCACAGTATCCTTTTTGGTCATTACAGTTTTTCTTGGCACATGCTAAAGAATTAACAGCAACCACGGTTATACTACTCACTTAACATATGGTGTCATTATTTGAGTAAAATTGCCCTGACTTGTCTTTTTTATATTCATCAGAGAAATGTTTTGTGGTGGTAGCTTATCTCCAAAGACAGTCCCCAATATTTCCTCTTCACTCTGTAGATACAGGTTCCCACACACGTAAGGACCTGGTGCTACCTCCAACCCTCAACCATGGGCTGGCGTTATGGACTGACTTTGACCAAGAGAATGCAATGGAAGTAATAAGTCTAGGGCTTCCAAACCCAGTATCAGAAACCCATACTATAAAGCGAAGGGCCAAGGTTGTCTTTGACCTCCACAGCTAGTTCCCAGCTGACAGCCAACAGTAACTGTCAGGCTTGTGGGTGAATCACACTGAACATTCCAATCTAATTAACAACCGACCCAAACCCATGAAGAAGAAGCAGAACCAAACCCATGCAGCTAACCCTAGTCAACCCAAGAATCATTAAACATAATAAAAGGGTTGTTGTTTTAAACCATAGAGTTTGGGTGTAGTGTGTCACACACAACAGATAAACCTAACACTGATTTACAAGTTAAACCATATGAATTGCTGGATTTGACAGGTTTTGACTGGCAAGTTCATATAGTTCAACCTAACATGAATAATGCCTTGATATTGCTCTATTGCTCTCAGCTCTTATTCTAAGCAAGTTATAACACTCTTGTCTCAGAATCCACTCAACAAAGAGTAGTTAAAATTTATCACCATAATGGTAAATAATTACAGTATAAATAAAAATAAATATTTTGTATTGATCAATATTAAGCAGTTCTACAGAGAAGCATGTGTTGTAAATACTAGTGTTCTATATACAACATTAAGGAGAAAAACTCCCAAGTTCAGTTTTTTCAAACTTCAGTTCTTTACATGCCACCTTCATGATTTATGGCACGTCTTCATTCTCACCATAAGATTGCCTACATTGTGTTTACTCAGAAAAATCATTTTAATAAAACATTATATCCCTCGCATAACGATCTATTTAAATCCTTACCAAAGAGACTCAAAGTTATGTAATGTTACTGGCCCTCTTTGAAGCTTATATATTTTGATAGACACATTTATATACCCACAGGCTCTGGTTAGATCATCACACACACACAAGTATCACAACATGTATTATCAAACACAGAAGATCAGAGTTCTTTCTTTGCAAAAACTGTGAAAAAAATAAGCCTTTCCTTCAGCTCTAATTATCACTCTCCAAACCACAACCTGAGACATCCACCTTCTTTCTAGTACCGCAAATATCACTGGTCTACACAATGACAATTGATCTAGAACCCTCCTCAGTGGACAGCACTTAAGCTCTGGAGATTTCTTGTCTCTTTTTCCAACCTCATTTATCCTGTTCACCAACTCATTGAGTCTTATTCTCAAATGGAGAAAAGTTAATATAAAGAATTCATCTAGACCACTTTGTTCATGCTTATGCTTCCAAGGTACCACATATAAGCCTATTATTTTAATTTTTGGCTTACTTCTTTGTATTCTGGTCTTTCCATAAACTATTTGAGGCAACTTATGGGAAAGTGTTTAATAGAATAATAAAACACAAATGTAAGTAAAAGGCACAAAAGCCAGAAGAAAACACAAACTAGTATAGATGTAACCAAGGTGGAAATAGCACTCAAACAAAATAGTCCATAAAATACAACACAGATGCTACAGTTAAGGTATCAATTTGACTAAGAAGCTCTTAGTTGATCAATGAAGAAAGAAAAGTGGGTCTTTTATATTAATCTCCTTAGTCATGATTTAGAATAAAAATAATTTTTTCAGGTAAATGTTTTCCTGCATTATATTCTAAAATTAGTTTTTCATATGGGTCCTTATAATTTGGAGCAAAGAAATGTAAAATATAAAAACATTCCCATAACAAATAGAGAAATCGTTTCTAGAAGGTGTTTCTAGCAGTTGTTGTTTTGTAGCTAAGTTGTATCTGACTCTTTTGCTACCCTATGGTCTGTAGCCCCCACCAAGTTCCTCTGCCCATGGGATTTCCCAGGCAGGAAGACTGGAGTGGGTTGCCATTTCCTTTTTAGGAGAATCTTTCCAACCCAAGGATTGAAGCTGCATCTCCTGCATTGGCAGATGGATTCTTTACAACTGAGCCACCAGGGACACTCATTTCTAGCAGTACGCTTTGATTAAAAGTGAGTTCAGACTTCTACTTTTGGCCAAGATAAGAGGTTAGATTTACCATTACAGTTGAAAAAAAAAATGACAAACCCAGAGAAAATATATGAAACAATGATTTTTAGTCATTGGACAGGAGGTTGCAAAAGATAGTGATATCTGTGAGAGTGGAAACAAATGAAGTATGTCTTCTAATTGCCCAGACTTACTGCCTGGAGAAAGTTTCCAGGCTACAACTGCAGGAGAGAGGAAACCCAGGCAGAGCCTAGTGACCTCCTGAAACTACGGAGAATGACTTGGAAGTTGAAAGAGGCCAGGGTTGGTAGGGTCCTGAAATTGTTGTAATACAGCAAGACTATAGTTATATCAATAAGTGGTTACATCATAAGATAAGGTGGACGTTGTATCACTACAAAGGAGCAGACATTATACTGAGGGTTTAAACAAGATGAGAGCATGCATTGTTCATAAGTCACTACATTGGGTCCACCAGTGAAAGTCACATGTACATTAAGTTTTCCAGAATCATTGGTAAAGAGAAAAACATAAGGAGAGGGTAGACGAGCCAAAACAGAGTAAGTAGAATTATTTTCTGGTTGGAGTTCGTGCTGCAGCAGCCCCGTCAGTCTCGCTGGGATCTCCATGTTTATCTTGCCTCCCCTTCCGGCGGGCGGGCTCCTCTTTTGTGATCGAAGCAATGGGGGAACTGGATGTCTGGGGGACTGCAACATGGCGAATCAGCCTGTCCCGGATGTAAATTGGAAAATCTGCATCCTGTGGAAAAATACAAGCACATCCTCGACCGCTAGTTAATAATGGGTCATTATTGTCCCTTCCATTGTCCTGACAGGAGGTCCTTCCATTTGACTAATGGTTTTGCATTTAATTGCTCCAGGCACCAATGACGAAGCATTGCAGTAGTTCCAGCCAGATCAGTATTTAGAATATTTATTACAAAAAGAGCATGTTGCAAGATTTGATGGGGAGAGCTATACTTAAACTCCCCTTCTTTTAGTTTTTGAATTTGGATTTTTAATGTTTGATGCGTTCTTTCAACAATGGCCTGTCCCTGGGGAGATTATAAGGGATGACAGTATTATGTTTAATTTGAAACTTTATACAAAATTCCTGAAAAGACTTAGAAGTGTAAGCAGGAGCATTGTCAGTTTTCAGAGCTTTTGGCAGGCCCAAATATGAAAAACAAGTAAAGAGATGTTGTATCACATCTTTAACTGCCTCTCTGGTATGAGCAGTTGCAATAATAACGTGAGAAAAGGTATCTACAGTTACATGAACAAAGGACAGTTTTCCAAATGAAGAGACATGAGTTACATCCATTTGCCAGAGTACGTTAGGTTTGAGACCGCGAGTATTAACTCCCATAGGTAGACTATTATAAACAGTGGGGCAGTGTAGGCAAGAACACACAATCTCTCGAGCAGTCTCTCTGGGAATTTGGAATTGATATCTTAAAGCAGTAGCATATTGATGATAAAGTAAGTGAGAGGCTCTGGCCTCCTCAATCACAGTAGCCACTGTATTTCTGGTTAACAAGTCAGCCAAATCATTAAAGGCATTTTAAGGGCCAGGCAATCCGGAAGGAGCCCAAATGTGTCCAATGAAAAATATTTTATTTCTTTTCCAAATTTGTTCCTGTAATTTAGTTAACAAATGAAATATGGTAGTTTTATTTTCAGGCAAAACCGCAGTTTTTATTTTTTTATTTTTTTTAACATTATAAAAAGGTAGTATTTTTGTGTGTGTGTGTGTTCTTTTTTTTAATTTAATTTTATTTTTAAACTTTACATAATTGTATTAGTTTTGCCAAATATCAAAATGAATCCACCACAGGTATACATGTGTTCCCCATCCTGAACCATCCTCCCTCCTCCCTCCCCATACCATCCCTCTGGCTCGTCCCAGTGCACTAGCCCCAAGCATCCAGTATCGTGCATCGAACCTGGACTGGCATCTGGTTTCATACATGATATTTCACATGTTTCAATGCCATTCTCCCATATCTTCCCACCCTCTCCCTCTCCCACAGAGTCCATAAGACTGTTCTATACATCAGTGTCTCTTTTGCTGTCTAGTACACAGGGTTATTA
Organism: Bos javanicus; assembly: GCF_032452875.1. Lineage (NCBI taxonomy): Eukaryota > Metazoa > Chordata > Mammalia > Artiodactyla > Bovidae > Bos > Bos javanicus. The sequence goes on from NC_083870.1 coordinate 42,893,566, forward strand.
TTACCAACTTTCTAAATTCCATATATATGCGTTAGTATACTGTATTGGTGTTTTTCATTCTGGCTTACTTCACTCTGTATAATAGGCTCCAGTTTCATCCACCTCATTAGAACTGATTCAAATGTATTCTTTTTAATGGCTGAATAATACTCCATTGTGTATATGTACCATAGCTTTCTTATCCATTCATCTGCTGATGGACATCTAGGTTGCTTCCATGTCCTGGCTATTATAAACAGTGCTGCAATGAACATTGGGGTACACGTGTCTCTTTCCCTTCTGGTTTCCTCAGTGTGTACGCCCTCTCCAGCATTTATTATTTGTAGACTTTTGGATCGCAGCCATTCTGACTGGTGTGAAATGGTACCTCATAGTGGTTTTGATTTGCATTTCTCTGATAATGAGTGATGTTGAGCATCTTTTCATGTGTTTGTTAGCCATCTGTATGTCCTCTTTGGAGAAATGTCTATTTAGTTCTTTGGCCCATTTTTTGATTGGGTCATTTATTTTTCTGGAGTTGAACTGTAGGAGTTGCTTGTATATTTTTGAGATTAGTTGGTTGTCAGTTGATGTGGAAACAACCTGACAATAGACTGAGAATCAGAATAAAGGTTAAATTCCTCATCTGCAAACATAGGAAAAGCCCCTATGACTGCTGTTATTTCAGCTCTTTTAGCTGAAGTTTTCTGTGTTTCTAAAACCTTTTGGTGATTTTTAGTAACTATGGAGGCTTTACCGTTTGCTGCCCGTCAGTAAAGGCTATCTGAGCTTTTGGAATAAGAGACTGTTTACATCTGACGGGAAAAATAACTGGATGTCTGGATATAAAATTCAGCAAAACATGCAAGGGTAAATGATGCAAAATTTTGACCAAAATAGTTTCCTATAGCAATCTGCCAATTTTCATCAAACATTAGAAGAGCACCAAGTTGTTCCTTATTATATGGGATTACAATTTCTGGTGGCTCTTTACCAAATAATCCAATGTTCCGCTTTTTTCCTTTAATATCAAAGTAGCTGTCAATCCTGGATAAGAAGCCGCTACTTTTTTAGTTTGAGTGGGAAGATGGACCCACTCTAGGGGGCCGTTTTGCTATAAAACCAATTTTTTGTCTGGTTACCCCAATTACACCTATGGGGGTTTTATGGCAAAGGAATTGTCAAGCAGTTGTCAATTTAATTTTTTAAATTTTTAAAATTTACATTTTAACAACATAAATTTAGAGATATGTTAATTTAGGTCTAACGTTTAGTTTAGGTCTCTATAAATCTAAATAATAAATGTATAACCTCCTTATCTCATTTTGGTATACAGATATACCTAAATGCAAAATGTATTTATATGTATTTATATATGGCAACAAGTATAAACTTACTGACATAATCAATATACTTGAATTAATCTTTATAATTAATATGTTAATTAATATATATTACAGCAATACAACACGTACACAGCTAATACCAACACAAACCAATGTACTGCATTAGTACATGTCACATATATATAATTATACAGTATATAGAACATATATCACAGCACATCAATCCATACCAATTAATACCAGCCATACACACATTATATTACTGCAATATACATTTAATTATACAGTATATATAATATGCATATATAGTATACATATTAATTTATATACAAATTAAGTATAGATCTATAAATAGAATTAGGTATACCTGTATTATATTTTATTTATACCCATACCTAATTAGGCAAACTGTAATTAGGCAAATATATTTATATTATGTATTTATAACAACATATAGAGTATTATTAATTGTACCGCCTGTTGATAACTAAGAAATTGAGAAAACCCTTCTCTGAGGATTTCCTATTTGAGACAGCATGTCCCTCCCCCATAGGGTAAAGGGGAGTGTAGGAACTACATAGGGTTGGAAAGTTCCACAGATATCCTCAAACTGCCAATCTAACATTTTTTAACTACTGTGGGGGCTTGAAGGCAAATGAAACAAAATTTGACCCCTGAAATCTATCAGGCAACTTGCCAATCATCACTATTTTGTAAAAGACTTGCAGTTGATCCTTATTGAATGGAATTACTATATTTGCTACTTCTTTTCTAAAAAGTTCCACACTTCTTTTTTCCTCCTTTTATAATTAATTATGCCACCAAGTTAGGATAAGATAAAACTATTTTTCTTGGGGTCACTGGTAGATGGAACCAATGGGCCTTTTTGTCACAATCACCCTGTAGGTGTATGTTTTATGGCAAGAATAATTTAATCTCATCTTTTGGTAATATTAATCCTAATTAACTGATCATTTAAAGTCTCATCTACTTTAACAAGAGCCATCTGTCTTATTAGTCAACTTTCTCTTAGAACTGGAATTAGTATCGCTTTTTAAGCAATCAAATAAAGGCTTTAAATCTGCAGTAGTCAGTTTTAAATGAGGGCGTATCCAATTAATGTCCCCTAATAATTTTTGGAAATCATTTAAAGTTAGTAAACAATCTCTCCGCAGCTTCAAAGAGGCATTATCAGTTTTTAAAACTTTTGGCAGACCTAAATATGAGAAGCAATTAAACAAGTGTGGCACAACATCTTTATAAGCTTCTCCAGTTATTGTTTTGTAACCTAAATCTGGTCTATAGCTTTTTAGATGACAAGCAACCATCTAATCTTCGCTTGAATACTTCCAGCAACGGGGAACTCACTATTTTTCAAGGTTTTAAATGCTCCCTCACCTTTTTCTCTACAGCATTCCCACCCCGCATACCACTTTCTCTAATCTCACCAACTCATTTTCAGTAGTATGCGTTGGCCAGGAGCTGGGTCAGTCTTTCCCAGCAACGTTAAGAGACGTCTGTTCCTGTGTCTAATAGCCCTGACATTTTATTTTCTTGAATTAAAAGATCTTTTAAAGGCCTTGGAGCTGTAATTTCCTGCACCCAAAAGGCTAGATCACTAAATCCAAATGTTCTGTGGCTCCTAGCCTGAGAAGTCAAGGTTTTTTCTTGTCTGATACTAAGGTAAAAAGCAAAAGCTGTGTTACTCTTTGAGCTTTATTAATTTGCACAGTTTTAGTAGGTGATGAGATCAAAACTTTAATTTCTCAATATAATCAGAATCTATTACACCATGCACCACCGAAGCTCCTTGAAAAGAAAGCGAGCTACGCCCCAGCACAAGTCCTACAATGCCCTCAGGCAGGGGGCCAGCCACTCCCATTGGAATTGTTGCTAAATCCCCTAGCTTTTTTCTGAGCCTAGGTGAGACCCCCCTGAGGGGGTTTTCTCCAAGGAGCACGCTCTGCATATTGTGCTTGCAGTCTGTTTTAAAAGCTACACTGTTGAAAAAACTTTTTATCTTCCTCAGGCTTAGGCAACACTTTGAGAGGCTTTGAAGGCAAAGTGGGGAACTCTTGGGCCCTGGAAGGCGCAAACGGAGGCGGCAGTGATGGCCTTAAATCAGAAAGTGGTGGATAAGCTTTTTTTTTTTTTTTAAGGTTTGCGCAGAGGGGGAGGGAGCTCGCCAGGGTGCCTGGTCACAGCGTCTCTTACTGTCTCTCTCTCTCCTTCTCTTCCTGCCTTTCTCACTTTTCTCTCCCCCTTCCTTTTTCGCTACCCTTCTCTTTCCTTAGTTTCTTTCCCTTTACCCTCTTTCTCTCTTTTTCTTCCCTCCTCCCTCTCTTTCTCTCTGTATCTCTTTTTCTAACTTCCTTTCTTCCTTTCTCAATCTTGCTGCGTTCCCTGATTCCTTCCTTCTCTGTTCCTCTCTCCTTTTCACTCTTTAGCTTTTTCTCTATCTTTAGATCTTTCTCTATTTCCTTTCCTTTTTTCTTTTTCACTTTTTTTTCTTTTTATTTTTCTCTCTCTCTTTTTTTTTTTGCTTGGGTGAGGCCCCTGTGAGGGGGTTTTCTGCAAGGAGCAGGCTCTGTATATTGTGTATTTTTTAAAGGCTCCTTTGTTTAAAAGAAGTTTTTATCTTTTTCAGCCTTAGGCAATGCTCTGGGAGACTTTGGATGTAAACTGGGGAATTCTTAGGCCCTGGGAGGTGCAAGCGGAGGTGGGGTAGTCGCCTTAAATCAGAAATTGTTGGATAAATTTTTAAAGGTTTGTGTAGAGGGGGAGGGGGCTCACCAGGGCGCCCGGCCGCAGCATCCTGTAAGCCCTCTCACTCCTCGGGAGGTAGAGCACAGTCTCCCTCCTTTTCTTTGTCAATGGCAGAAAATATGATCTGCGCAGAAGGTGGAGACCCACTACCATCCACCGCTATAGCCTCTCCCATAGGCTATCCCACAGCCTCATGACGAGGGTCCAGAACATTTTTAATCATATTTATAGGATAAGTTTTTAGTTGTTTTTTACTTTCACCCAAGTATCTAAATTAACAGTAGCCTCTTTAACAGTTTCAAGTACTTATACAAGTAAAGAGTTGCTATTCTTAGATTCAGTGTTACCCATGTCAGAAAATTAAGTATAATAGAAGATAAAGCTTTTAGCTTTCAAAAGATCAGGCTTTTCTTTGGCCTTTTAACGTCAGAAACCGTTTTTTCTCTCTAACTCTAACTTTTTAACACTTTCAACACTTCCCACTCCTACTCACCCTGTCTATCCTACAGGGGGGTCCGCGGCACCCTGAGTGGGGTCCTATCCGTCCCTAAAATTCAACACTGGGGGAAACGGTTGGGGACCTACCTTCGAATTGTCCCTGTTCGGGCGCCACCTGCCGGGGACCAGCTCCGGCTGATCCAGGGTATTCGAAGTGGGGATGGCGTCGGCGACCTATTTATTTAAATATTTTATCAAAGATATAAAGAGTAATAGGATGAGGATAGCTCAGTAGGAAAATTCAGTGGAGAAAAGAGGCTGAGTAGCTTGGTTTACGCGGGAGACCAATACAACTTCAAGACAAGAAGTTTGCACCACTTATGTAGGCCGCAGGCGTCCTTCCGTTCTCCCGAAGGAGAGGAGACACTGAGGCCTCCCCGGTCGGATCTTAGAAGCCCAGGCATAATTAGCAAGCATGGCGGGTTCCACGCTCCAGATGGAGAATTCAGCCAGAATTTGAGAGAGAGAGCGACATGGGGAGACCAAGTTTCAGTGAACAAGGCCCGCACTTTATTTTCCAAAGTAGTTTTTATACCTTAAGTTGTGCATAGAGGATAATGCGGGAAGGCGTGGAGTCATGCAAGGACAGCAGTTCCTGGTCCTAATCGAAGCCAGGCTTTCAAACTTATCATATGCAAAAGTTCAGGTGAATTACATCATCTTCTGGCCAGGAGGCCTGTTAACATTTTAAGAAACTTATCTTTCTCTAAAGGTGATTATTCCAAAGTCAGGCACCAGCCTCCAAAAAAGCATTGGACAAAGCTGCATTCCTATAGGGCAAAGGTGAGGTGGGCTCAATCAAGAAAAGAATTAACTCAAGGGTCCAAGGTTACAAACATTGAGGCTACTACTTACATTTCTATACACCCATTATATCAATCAATACACTGCCAAGGACACAGTAGGTAAGGAGTATGGAGACTTAGCAGCAAACATTGGCCCAATAAGTGAAAAACCCTTCACCAATACAATTTCTAATCAATCTTTTAACTACTCAAAACAATCTGTGTTTAGACAGTTTAGAACATCTCCTGCCTCTCACAGTTGGGAGGCTCTGAACAATCACATGTGGCCAGAAAAACCTATTCAGGCAGGTTAGAGGATTTCCAAAGGAGTTTGTAGGTTAAACACTGTCACACCCAGGAATTATTAACTGGAGCTGTAAGCTAACTCTTTTTCAGAGAGAGGTAGTGGGGGACAGCCCCCCGTAAAGTCAGACGTGTAGGTGAAAGCACAAAGCAGAAAGTAGGCAGACTCTGGTTTTGGGTGTAAATGCTCGAGAATTTCCAGGGGGACTCCTGAGGCTCGATCCCGCCTTTGCGTATGCCGAGCCTCCTTCCTCATGACCTTTGTCATGGGCGGAGTTCCTCACGCTGGCTCCCAGCAGTGATAGAATTCCAGTTGAGCTATTCCAGATCCTGAAAGATGATGCTGTGGAAAGTGCTGCACTCAATATGCAATATGCCGGCTCCCGGCAGTAGGGTGTGCAGGACAGAGTGCCAGAAAGGAGAGAGCTCTGGAAATCTTCCTCAAACTGGGCTACGGAGGTTTCCTATATAAGGAAACTACCCAAATCTGGGAGAAGAACCACCCAGTAAGAGGAAGGGGAATGATTGTTGGAATTCCACAGGACAAAGAATAGTTTGTGCTACCTCCAACAAGAGTGGGAAAACTTGTAAGTCACTGGGTATCAGGTAGAATACTCAGAAGAGTTTTGATTTAGTGATAAAATTAGCCCTTGACTAAAGGTTGCTTCAGTCCCTCATAACAATACTTAAAAACAAAATCCTGAAAAGTGTCAACATTTCTCCAAATAACTTAGCAATCACCTAGGGAAAAAAGCTCAAGAACAGTTATAAGAATGTGAATATATTCAGCACCAAGCAAGGTAAAATTCATAATGTCTTGAATCTAATAAAAATTAAAGGTCACAAAAAAGCAGATGACAAATATGACTCATATTGAGGAGATGAGTCAATCAACAGAAACAGACCCAGAAATGACACATATGATAGAATTAGCAACAAAAACATTAAAAGTTATAATGATATCCTTACATTCAAGAAGGTGAAGGAAATTTGAGCACAATAAGTAAAGGCACAAGCAGAGCTACTAGCCATGAAAATTACAATGTCTATGATTTAAATACACACACAGAATGTGGTTAATAGCAGATTAAACAATGTAAAAGAAAAGGCTAGTAAAATTAAAAACATAGCAATTGAAACTATTAAAAATGAAAAACAAATTTTAAAAAAGAATGGAACAAATAGGCAAAGCATCAGTGAGCTATGGGACAATGCCAAGCACTTTTTTGTACCTGTATTGGGGTTTATGAAAGGGAAGGGCTGTGTGGTACAGAATAAAATTTTGAAGAAACAATGATTGAATTTTATTCAAATTTAATGAAAACTCTTTGACTGTGTGAATCACAATAAACTGTGGAAAATTTTTCAAGAGACGGGAATACCAGACCACCTGACCTGCCTTGAGAAACCTATATGCAGGTCAGGAAGCAACAGTTAGAACTGGACATGGAACAACAGACTGGTTCTAAATAGGAAAAGGAGTACGTCAAGGCTGTATATTGTCACCCTGCTTATTTAACTTATACGCAGAGTACATCATGAGAAACGCTGGACTGGAAGAAGCGCAAGCTGGGATCAAGATTGCCGGGAGAAATATCAATAACCTCAGATATGCAGATGACACCACCCTTATGGCAGAAAGCAAAGAGGAACTAAAGAGCCTCTTGATGAAGGTGAAAGAGGAGAGTGAAAAAGTTGGCTTAAAGCTCAACATTGAGAAAACTAAGATCATGGCATCTGGTCCCATCACTTCATGGGAAATAGATGGGGAAACAGTGGAAACAGTGTCAGACTTTATTTTTGGGGCTCCAAAATCAAATTAAAAGATGCTTACTCCTTGGAAGGAAAGTTATGACCAACCTAGATAGCATATTCAAAAGCAGAGACATTACTTTGCCAACAAAGGTTCGTCTAGTCAAGGCTATGGTTTTTCCTGTGGTCATGTATGCATGTGAGAGTTGGACTGTGAAGACAGCTGAGCGCCTAAGAATTGATGCTTTTGAACTGTGGTGTTGGAGAAGACTCTTGAGAGTCCCTTGGACTGCAAAGAGATCCAACCAGTCCATTCTAAAGGGGATCAGCCCTCGGTGTTCTTTGGAAGGAATGATGCTAAAGCTGAAACTCCAGTATTTTGGCCACCTCATGCGAAGAGTTGACTCATTAGAAAAGACTCTGATGCTGGGAGGGTTGGGGGCAAGAGGAGAAGGGGACAACAGAGGATGAGATGGCTGGCTGGCATCACCGACTCGATGGACGTGAGTCTGAGTGAACTCTGGGAGTTGGTGATGGACAGGGAGGCCTGGCGTGCTACAATTCATGAGTTCACAAAGAGTCGGACATGACTGAGCGGCTGAACTGAACTGAACTGAACTGATACAGTCATAAATCCAAGAATCTGAACAAATCTCAAACACAAAAGAAACCATAAAGAAAGTGATATAAAGGTGTATCACAATCAAATTTCTTAAAGCCAGTGTTAAAAATGCCTTAGAAACAACCAAAGATGAAAAAGATGTTACATTAAAAGAATGAAGGTAAGCAGATTTAGAAGACAGTGAGATATTTCTGAAGAACTAAAAAAAACAAAACAAAACACCATATCAAGCTAGAATTCTATACCAATAAAACTATCTTTCAAAATGAAAGACAGAAAAAAACAGAGACTTTCTCAGCAAAGAATTCATCACAAGCAAACATGTATATCCTATGAGGAATGTTAAAGGAAGATTTTAAACAGAAGGAAAATGAGGGCAGAGGAAATTCTGAATCTACGGAAAAGAGCGATGAGTGCTAGAAATGGTAAATATCTGATTAAACACAAAATTTTTTAATTTTCAAATATCTTTACAAAATAATCGACTTTACAGTAAAAACAACAACATCATATTGTGGTTTTTATTACTTCTATAGAATAAAAATGTCTTAGCACAAAGGCTGGAGGCAGAGATAAAATATACGGTTATAAAGTTCTTATAAAAGTGGTGTAATAGTAAACTGATGAGTTAAAGCTATGGACCGTAAAGCAATGGGCTTCCTTGGTGGCTTAGTGGTAAAGAATATACCTGCTAATGCAGGAGACACAGCTTCAATCCCTGGGTTGGGAAGATCCCCTGGAGCAGGAAATAGCAACCCACTCCAGTGTTCTTGCCTGGGAAATTCCATGGACAGAGCAGCCTGGTGGGCTACAGTTCCTGGGGTCACAAAGAGTCAGATATGACTTAGTAACTACTAAAAACAAAAACAAGTAAGCCAACAAGAAGGATAAAATGTAACTGCTAAAAATATAATAACCCAAAAAAAAGCAGAAAAAGAGGAGATACAAAGAACAGATGGGATTATCTTACATCATATAAAAAATTTAACTCAAAATAGACAAAGACATAACCTTAAGACCTAAAATTGTAAAATTCCTACAAGAATACATAGGGGAAACCAACAAAGGACTAGCATCCAGAATAAATATATACACACATATACATATAAATATTATATATATTGAATATATATATATATTGAATTTTCCATGCGTGCCTGCTAAGTTGTTTTAGTCAAATCAGACTTTTTGTGACCCCATGGACTGTTGTCTGCCAGGCCCCTCTGTCCATGGGATTCTCCAGCAAGACTACTGGACTGGATTGCCATTTCCTCCTCCAGGGGATGTTTCCAACCTAGGGATTGAATTCCTGTCTCTTCCATCTCCTGCTTTGGCAGGTGAGCTCTTTACTACTAGTGTCACCTGGGAAGCCCGTATAAATATATATATATCTATTGACCAGGGATCAAACCTGTGTCTCCTGAATTGGCAGGCAGATTCTTTATCACTGGGCCACCAAGGAAGCCCATTGCTTTAGGGTAACATATATACATATTCCAAAATATATAAATATATTTTAAGATCTCCCCCAAATCAATAAAAGACAACCAACCACCAGGAAAACAGCAAAAGAAATGTACAGATACTTCACAAAAGGGCCAGCTCCAATGATCCTAAACACAGAGTCCTTAAATATATGATAAGATGTTCAACCTCACTAGTAATCAGGAAAATGCAAATTCAAACCATAGGGAAAATCATTTTAAGGTATAAGAAATGTAAATTTCAAAGTCAGACAATGTCACCGATAAGCTATTTAGTAATGTGAACTCTTTTTTGCTGCTGTTGGGAGTATAAATTATTTCAACTACTTCAGAAAATAGTTTAGCTTTCCTTACAAACCTGAAAGTCTACATTTCCTGCAATCCAGCAATTTCATTAGAATGTATACACTATAGAAGAATTCTTGCACCCTAACTTCATTCATACACATAATTCAGGAATATGTAAAACAGTGTTTATAGAAACTTTGATCATATTGTAAAAACTGTAAACAGGTCAAATATCCATCAATGGTAGGATATATAAACATATATATATCCTATATAAATAAGTTGTGGCAAAATCCTATAATAAATAGACATAGCTAAATATAACAATATGGATTAATTAAGAAAAAACATAATTTTGAGTGAAAAATAGTCACTGTTAAATATACCATTTGATTATATTTAGGAGAATCCCATGGACAGAGGGGCCTGGTGGGCTCCAGTCCATGGGGTCGCTAGAAGTCAGACACGACTGAGTGATTTCACTTTCACTTTTCACTTTCACGCATTGGAGAAGGAAATGGCAACCCGCTCCAGTGTTCTTGCCTGGAGAATCCCAGGGATGGGGGAGTCTGGTGGGCTGCCGTCTATGGGGTCGCACAGAGTCGGACACGACTGAAGCAACTTAGCAGCAGCAGCAGGGGCTTCCCAGGTGGTGCTAGTGGTAAAGAAATCACCTGCCAATGCAGGAGACACAAGAGACAGGAGTTTGATTCCTGGGTTGGAAAGATACCCTGGAGGAGGAAATGGCAACCTACTCAAGTATTCTTGTCTGAAGAATCCCATGGACAGAGGAGCCTGGCAGGCTACAATCCATGGGGTGACAAAGAGTCTGACTCGACTAAAGCAACTTAGCAGGCATACATGTAAAATTCAAAAGCTGGCAAACAAAACAATGTTCTACTTCAGTTCAGTTCAGTTCAGTTCAGTCTCTCAGTTGTGTCCAACTCTTTGTGACCCCATGAATTGCAGCACACCAGGCCTCCCTGTCCATCACCAAATCCCGAAGTTCACTCAAATTCACTTCCATCGAGTCGGTGATACAATCCAGCCATCTCATCCTCTGTCGTTCCCTTCTCCTCCTGCCCTCAATCCCTCCCAGCATCAGAGTCTTTTCCAATGAGTCAACTCTTCACATGAGGTGGGCAAAGTGCTGGAGTTTCAGCTTTAGTATGTTCTACTTAGGGTTACCTATATAGGTATAAGGGCTTCCCCAATGGCTTAGCAGGTAAAGGATCTTCCTGCAAATGAGGAGACACAGGAGATGCAGGTTTGATCCCTGGGTTAGGAAGATCCCTTGGAGGAGGAATGGCAACCCACTCCTGCATTCTTGCCTGGAAAATCCCATGGACAGAGAAGACTGGTAGGTGGGCTACAATCCATGGGGTCACAGACTTGGACATGACTGAGTGAGTAAGCATGCATATAGGTATAAAATTTGGGGATTTTATACCCCAAAGAAAGGGAAAGATTAATGTACAATCCAAGATATTGTTGAATCCTCAGTAACAGAGCTACAATCAATGAGTGGCATCTAAAAGGATTTGAAGAACAATTATGCTCTATCTCTTCACTTAAATGGTACATACGGGTGTTCACTTGCTGCCCTTTAACATGTCCATGTTTATCTGCATTCACTCTTTCTGTGCATACTATATTTTAAAATTTATTTTAAAATTGCAGATTCCAAGGCTACATACAGATATTTCAATTCAATAGGTTAGGATGGCCCCAAGACAAGTAAATATTTGTAAAGTTCCCATGGTGATTTTGATAAAAGTAATATGAGGACCACACTTCAAGTATCTGCTTATTATCACCATGGGTTTCAACACTTCGGTCTTGGGACTGACAAAAAGAGTTACAACATGACTAAAGGAGGCAACTTATAATAAATAAACACACAACTCTTTCAATTTCAGAAATCATCGCTTTACTATACAAAAACAAAAAAGCCCTAAACATTTACAAAAGAAAATCAAAAGAAGTTACATTTTTAGACCACTTGGGAAAATGACACAAGAGTCTGATGAACAAACAACATCAAAAAACGTCTCCGTACCGTGTCAGTACCACCCAGAGAAATCCAGTTAACCATTATACTATAGGTTGAAGTGTTTAGTACCTGAAAGTCAACCCAGTGCCCCGAAAACCCTGGCATCTTTACACAACATGAAATTGTTTCCCATGAACTTTATAGGAATAAAACTTTGTTAAAGGAAATAAAATATTAAAAAGATGACATAGTTCAGCTGCCAGTTGATATTAAGATGCATTGTTATAACAATCAGTTCAAGCAACATTTAATAATTTTAGATATAGTGACTCTAGTGTGCTGATATTCCAAACAACCTTGCTACAGCATAGTTTTACATATATACAAATCATGTTATTGTATATACACATCAAGAAATTACTCCAGTCATCTCAGTGGTAGTGCCTAGTTTTTAAGTAGAAATTTTCCTTTGGCTTCTTGCTCACAGTAAGGGCCATAGGCAGCTATTTCTTTCCAAGCCTTCACTGCATTCAAGGAAGCCTGAACCCCCAGTTTCTGTTTTCCTCGTGGAATGATGAGCAGTATTGAGCATCTGAACTGATAGTATCTTTGGTAGAACCTTTCACGCAGTAGCTACACTTTACAAGCATTAGCAGACTTTCTGTGCTTCTACAAGACTGTATGACCCTGTCATGTTGGCTCTTCTAGCAAAGTAAATAATCATTCCAATGGCAGGTATTATTAAGGAGGATGCACAATAGAGCACCAGAAGTTCAGGAGAAAAATAGTCCTTGTTACTTTCTCTTCCTGGAAAATAACAAAATGGATGCAATTAATGTCTGGTACAAAAAGAAACTGTTTAATAATAAAAGTCACATGTTTTATTTTAATAGTACCATTAGTTCTCTAAAGAAAAGTGAATCAAAGCAGTGATAAGAACCAATAGAACTAAAAATGCACATTTCTTTGAATTAATCAAATAATCAGTTAGCAGTTGCTATGGTCATGATGAGTCTAAAGATGTTGTTGACTTCTGCAAACTTGGATTCAAATAGATGCTGGTTTAGTAACAGGGTGGAAGAAAGGGTGCAAATTTTTAGGGTTCATTTGAAAGAGTAAGAACTGGAGAAGAGTGTTTGCTTTGGGAAATATAAGTACATACTAAAGAACTAGAACTTTGATCATTATGAACTAAAATAACTAACTGGTTCTCCAAGAAAAGTATCATAACTCCTAGTATGCCACCATTATAGTCAAACATCACCTGTAAGATAGTAAGGGAAAGAATTCTTGCCGATGGTGTTTTTAGAAATATATAGAAAACTTCATAATTTGTATCTCTGAAGTAGGGCACCTTACTATACATTATTCCTCTTCAGCATTTATATCATTTCATGATAATATGAAGTACTTTGGATAGTATTATATTTTAGCTTGAGAACCCCATGAACAGTATGAAAAGGCAAAAGGATAGGACACTGAAAGATGAACTCCCCAGGTTGGTAGGTGCCCAATATGCTACAGGAAGTCAGTGGAGAAATAACTCTAGAAGGAATGAAGAGATGGAGTCAAAGCAAAAACAACATCCAGTTGTGGATGTGACTGGTGATGGAAGTAAAGTCCAATGCCGTAAAGAACAATATTACATAGGAACATAGAATATTAGGTTCATGGATCAAGGTAAATTATAAGTGGTCAAGCAGGAAATGGCAAGGGTGAACATTGAAATTTTAGGAATCAGTGAACTAAAATGGACTGGAATGGGTGAATTTAACTCAGATGACCATTATATCTACTACTGTTGGCAGGAATCCCTTAGAAGAAATGGAGTAGCCCTTATAGTCAACAAGAGTCCAAAAGGCAGTACTTGGATGCAATCCCAAAAACGACAGAATAATCTCTGTTCATTTCCGAGGCAAACCATTCAGTATCACAGTAATCCAAGTCTATGCCCCAACCAGTAAAGCTGAAGAAGCTGAAGTTGAATAGTTCTATGAAGACCTACAAGACCTTTTAGAAATAACACCCAAAGAAGATGTCCTTTTCATTATAGGGGACTGGAAAGCAAAAGTATAAGTCAAGAAACACCTGGAGTAACAGGCAAATTTGGCCTTGGAATACGGAATGAAGCAGGGCAAAGGCTAATAAAGTTTTGCCAAGAGAATGCACTGGTCATAGCAAACACCTTCTTCCAACAACACAAGAGAAGACTCTACACATGGACATCACCAGATGGTCAATACCAAAATCAGATTGATTATATTCTTTGCAGCCAAAGATGGAGAAGCTCTATACAGTCAGCAAAAACAAGACCGGGAGCTGATTGTGGCTCAGATCATGAACTCCTTATTGCCAAATTCAGCCTTAAATTGCAGAAAGTAAGGAAAACCACTAGACCATTCAGGTATGACCTAAATCAAATCCCTTATGACTATACAGTGAAAGTAAGAAATAGAGTCAAGGGATTAGATCTGATAGAGTGCCTGAAGAACTATGGATGGAGGTTCGTGACATTGTACAGGAGGCAGAGATCAAGACCATCCTCAAGAAAAAGAAATGCAAAAAGGCAAAATAGTTGTCTGATGAGGCCTTACAAATAGCTGAGAAAAGAAGAGGAGTGAAAGGCAAAGGAGAAAAGGACAGATATACCCATTTCAATGCAGAGTTCCAAAGAATAGCAAGGAAAAATAAGAAAGCCTTCCTCAGTGATCAGTGCAAAGAAATAGAGGAAAACAACAGAATGGAAAAGACTAGAGATCTCTTCAATAAAATTAGAAATAACAAGGGAACATTTCATGCAAAGATGGGCACAATAAAGGACAGAAATGGTATGGACCAAACAGAAGCAGAAGATATTAAGAAGAGGTGACAAGAATACAAAGAAAAACTGCACAAAAAAGATCATGATCCAGATAACCATGACAGTATGATCACTCACCTAGAGCCAGACATCATTGGCCTTAGGAAGCATCACTATGAAGAAAGCTAGTGGAGGTGATGGAATTCCAGTTGAGCTATTTCAAATCCTAAAAGATGATGCTGTGAAAGTGCTGCACTCAATATGCCAGTAAATTTGGAAAACTCAGCAGTGGCCACAGGACTGGAAAAGGTCAGTTTTCATTCCAATCCCAAAGAAAGACAATGCCAAAGAATGCTCAAACTACTTCACAATTGCACTCATCTCACACTAACAAAGTAATGCTCAAAATTCTCCAAGACAGGCTTCAACGTACGTGAACCATGAACTTATAGATGTTCCAGCTGGATTTAGAAAAGGCATAGGAAACAGAAGTCGAATTGCGAACATCCACTGGATCGTCGAAAAAGCAAGAGAGTTCTAGAAAAACATCTACTTCTGCTTTATTGACTATGCCAAAGCCTTTGACTATGTGGATCACAGCAAACTATGGAAAATTCTTAAAGAAATGGGAATTCCAGACCACCTGACCTGCCTCTTGAGAAATTTGTATGCAGGTCAAGAAGCAACAGTTAGAACTGGACCTGGAGCAACAGACTGGTTCCAAATCAGGAAAGGAGTCCATCAAGGCTGTATATTGTCACCCTGCTTATTTAACTTATATGCAGAGTACATCATGAGAAACTCTGGGCTGGAAGAAGCACAAGCTGCTGGAATCATGATTAGTGGGAGAAATATCAATAACCTCAGATATGCAGATGACACGACCCTATGGCAGAAAGCAAAGACGAACTAAAGAGCCTCTTGATGCAAGTGAAAGAGGAGGGTGAAAAAGTTGGCTTAAAACTCAACATTCAGAAAACTAAGATCATGACATCTGGTCCCATCACTTCAAGGCAAATAGATGAGGAAACAATTAAAACAGTGACAGATTTTATTTTGGGGGGCTCCAAAATCACTGCAGATGGTGACTGCAGCCATGAAATTAAAAGACACTTGCTCCTTGGAAGAAAAGCTATGACCAACCTAGACAGCATATTAAAAAGCAGAGACATTACTTTGCCAACAAAGGTCCACATAGTCAAAGCTATGGTTTTTCCAGTGGTCATGTATAGATGTGAGAGTTGGACTATAAAGAAAGCTGAGCATCAAAGAATCAATGTTTTTGAACTATGGTATTGGAGAAGACTATTGAGAGTCCCTTGGACTGCAAGGAGATCCAATTGGTCGATCCTGAAGGAAATCAGTCCTGCATATTCATTGGAAGGACGGATGTTGAAGCTGAAAGTCCAGTACTTTGGCCACCTGAGACGAAGAACTGATTCATTGGAAAAGTCTGATGCTAGGAAAGATTGAAGGCTGGAGGAGAAGGGGATGACAGAGAATGAGATTGTTGGATGGCATTACTGCCTCAAAGGACATGAGTTTGAGTAAGCTCCGGGAGTTGGTGATAAATGAGGAAGCCTGGTGTGCTACAGTCCGTAGAGTTGCAAAGAGTAGGACACGACTGAGCAACTGAACTGAACTGAACTGATATTTTAGCTTAAGTGTTACTTAAACATAGAGGCATCCTCTGACCTGCATCCCTCCAGCCTAAATTAGGAAACTTAATATACATTTTTTCCTTAATATACTTTTATAACCACTACATTTTCCCTCCATAGTTCTCATTATAGCTTATAGTTAAACGTTTCTTTGCTTATCTATTAATTTAGTTTCCTCCTTCAGACTGTGAATTACATGAGGAAAGAATCTAGTTTCTTATTGATCCATCCCTGAATAGCCAGTAACTGGCTCACTGCTTGGAGTAGCTTGCACCCAATAAATGTGTTTTTTTTTTTTTCGCCAATAAATATCTTTTGAATAGTAATACATTTTTTCTTTCTACATCCTATCATTTTGTCATTTAGTTATAAATTGAGTACATAAAGTAATAGTATCCCAAAACTTGAAATTTAGTACTCTTTCTACTCTACTAAAAATCATCTGACAGTTACAATATTATTTAACATTTTAACCTTATAAGAACTTCTGAATAAGACATCATGGTATTTACTGGAGATTCATCTCTATTTACATTTATGTTTGCATAGCACAGTATGATCTCACAAATACTGTTTTTTCAAGTGGTATATGTATTGTTTCAGTCCTGGAAGAAATGAGTGATTTGGCCTTGGAAGTCATTACTTTCCTTCTAGGCGTTTCTAATCACTGGAGGTCAACCAAAAAGAAAAGAATAATTAGATGAAGGGAAACCCATTTTTGAATTATTGAAATCAAAAATGTATCATGACAAATATAATGATAGCTATCTTATTTTTCTACTTTCCCTTGCTAGAGTAGAACTAGTCAGAGTATGAGTCCTAATTTAATGGGATATTCATGATCAAAATTATAGTTAGGCATCAATATTGATGACATGGTAGGTAAGGTATTTTTGATCCTATTGTTTTCTTTTCAATTTAATAAATAGTGTGTTATCTTTTCCCTTTGGTTTCTCCCTCAAGCATCTATGGTAAAATTTTGCCAACGAGTTGGTTACCAGGGCAATCTTCAAATACGATTTTCTATTAGCTGTGTCAACACTAAAATTCCTAAAGACTCCCAACATTTCTATCATTGGACTACATTTGAGCAAATGTATTTTTAAAACAAAACTAACAAAAAAATAGTTTAAAATATCAGTTAAATGCAAAGGTTGATTAGATAAAAATTTCCAGGAAAATGACAAATTTTTGTTTCCATTCTTTTACAGTTCTTTGAAACCATACATAGTTTGGGGGTTGTAGCTGAGTGCCTATAATATACTTCAATTGTTCATTTAAGTAATGAGTGAAAAATAGCAAATATATAAAGTTACTAACTTAAAAAAGCAATTAGAAAAGACAACAATGTATGAGAAAGAGTTAAAAAGTGGAAAACTTTGATGTGTCTTTAAAAGAAAAACATTAACTACAGAAAGAATTATAAAAATGTTAGGAGTGCAAGTTTCTGGAACCAGGCTTAATTAAAGGTGGTCTGGAGCCATCAGGGATTATATAGGAATAGGTGAATTTCAATGTACTCATAATGGAGATCTCAATCTGTCCAGAAATTTCCCCAACCTCATTGGTAGCACTAATTACATACACTCCTGTATCATTTTGAGTGACATGATACAAGGTAAATGTCCCATTCTCTGAACACATGGTAACTTCATTGGCCAGGTCAACTCTTTTCAGAATGATCACTGCCTGTGGATGACTAAAAGTTTTACACGTAACAGTGATATTTTCCCCTTCTTTAACATTTCTAGATGGATGTATTGATATTGTTTCGAGGAGGTACTGTGAAGACAGACCTCCTTATGGTAAGGAGCTCCTATATGGTAAGACCTCCTATATGGTAAGGCATGTAATCTTGAGAGATTTGGCCAGATGAGTAAAATTTTAAGTCATTTTCTGACCCAGGTGTAAATTTTCTTTACATTGATGAGTAGTTGCTGTATCTGGGAGCTCAGTGCCAGAGGCTCTTAAGAGTTGGTGTTTGTTTACAATCATGTTTATTTCAAGTTTGGCTTCCAGTACACAAAGGGGGCTCATTAGCACTCAAGGAGTGGAAGACTGAGCAGTAAAGGCTGACAGATTCTATTTCCACTGATAAGATCAACAGATCGTACAGTGTGTTCACAGTAGGATTAGCTGGGTTAGATTAAGAGGCCCCTGAAATTCCTCTGCTGAGGCCATTGCCACCTCCCTCCATTTCTCCAGCAGAGTACAGCAGGATGAACAAGGATCTTGGATATCTAAGGAAGCAGTTCTGCATTCTAGAGACTCATTATGCTGTTCAACATTAAGATCACCGTTCTCAGTTATTCTGTAAAGAGTCAATCCCAGAAAATATGCAGTCACTTTGTGTTCAGAGAGTGGCAGTCTCTTTGGGTAGGAAGGAAAAGGGCCTGGATAGAAACTTGCATTTTCAATGCACCAATTCTACTTCTTCATTTCCTAATAACCCTCAAGGAAAGATTTTGAAAATGGATTTAAACACATAAGAAATGTAAGACCTCAGAGACAAATGCTGAATTGTCAACGTCTTAAAAAGCAAATGGGAATTCTACACTGACTTATGATAAAAAGTCAACATCCTGGCTAAACTCCTTAGGACAGAGCACCTGTACATTATTATTTTAGGAAACACTAAGAAATAACCATAATCAACATGGAATTCAGTTCCATTTTGCCAACTCATTCATCTGACCCTTGAAATTCTTTACAATCCACCAAGCTTGTTATAAAAATAACAAAAAAATAAACTAACCTTTAACATCAAGTGTTAGGCTTCTTAGCTGTGAGCCAACTTCATTTTTAGATTCACACTGGTATACTCCCGCATCCTCTAACTGAGCCCTGTGGATGGTATATGCACCACCTGTAGACTTTAGCACTGTGTAGCCAGTCTCTGCTTTTTTCTTCAGAATTATCAAAGTTGGGGGAACATTTCCACACGTACAGGAGATAATGACAGTGTCTCCTTCCTTGACACTCTCAGAAGGAAAAGCTGTAAGTTGTATATCTTTTGGAGCAACTGTGGAAAGAATTTAAAGATACCTCTGATTGAATGACAATCAATCATCATTGAAAGGACAGAGGAGACTGGTGGGCTACAGTTCATGGGATCGCAAAAGTTGGCCACGACTTAGCAACTAAACCACCACGGATTGAATGAAATATAAACAAATTCCATATTAATTTAATGACAGTAGCAATAGCTGTCAAAATAGTACTTGTGCTTACTGTTTGCATTAAATATTTATAGAGGCTATTAGAGAAGTCAAGCATTTACTGACTTCTTGTAAAATGATCATGTTTTAATGAAAGAAGACATCTTATATTTCTCTCGTGTTCCTTAATACAAAGGTCCCCAACCACCAGGCCATGGACTGGCCAGTCTGTGGCCTGCTGAGAACCTAGTCACACAGCAGGAGGTGAGCAAATAGTTATCAAGCTTCTTCTGTATTTACAGACCCTACCCATCGCTCAAGAAGTGAGGTGGAAAGAATACACAGAAGAATTATACAAAAAACCCAGATAACCACAATGATGTGATCACTCACCTAGAGCCAGACATCTTAGAGTTCAAAGTCAAGTGGGCCTTAGGAAGCATCACTATGAACAAAGCTAGTGGAGGTGATGGAATTCCAGTTGAGCTATTTCAAATCCTAAAAGATGATGTTGTGAAAGTGCTACACACAATATGCCAGCAAATTTGGAAAACTCAGCAGTGGCCACAGGACTGGAAAAGGTCAGTTTTCACTCCAGTCCCAAAGAAAGGCAATGCCAAAGAATGTTCAAATGATTGCCCAATTGCACTCATTTCACACGCTAGCAAAGTAATGCTCAAAATTCTCCAAGACAGGCTTCAGCATACGTGAGCCGTGAACTTCCAGATGTTCAAGCTGGATTTAGAAAAGGCAGAGAAACCAGAGATCCAACTGCCAACATCCATTGGATCATAGAAAAAGAAAGATAATTCCAGAAAAACATCTACTTCTGCTTTTTGACTATGCTAAAGCCTTTGTCTGTGTGGATCACAACAAACTATGGAAAATTCTTACAGAGATGGGAATACCAGACCACTTTACCTGCCTTCTGAGAAATCTGCATGCAGGTCAGGAAACAACAGTTAGAACTGGACATGGAACAACAGACTGGTTCCAAATCAGGAAAGGAGTCTGTCAAGGCTGTATATTGTCACCCTGCTTATTTAACTTATATGCAGGGTACATATGCAGAGTACATCATGCAAAATGCCAGACTAGATGAAGCACAAGCTGGAATAACATTGCCGGGAGAAATATCAATAATCTCATATGCAAATGATACCACTTTTATGGTAGAAAGTGAAGAGGAACTAAAGGGCCTCTTGATGAAGGTGAAAGAGTAGAGTGAAAAGCTGGCTTAAAACTCAATTTGCAAAAATGAAGATTGTGGCATCCGGTCCCATCACTTCATGGCAAATAGATGGGGAAATAATGGAAACAGTGACAGGCTTTATTTTTGGGGTTCCAAAATCACTGCAGATGGTGACTGCAGCCATGAAATTAAAAGACATTCCTTGGAAGAAAAGCTATGACCAACCTAGACAGCATATTAAAAGCAGAGATGTTACTTTGCCAACAAAGGTCCATATATATAGTCGAAGCTATGGTTTCCCAGTGGTCATGTATGGATGTGAGAGTTAGACTAGAAAGAAAGCTGAGCGCCAAAGAATGGATGCTTTTGAACTGTAGTGTTGGAGAAGACTCTTGAGAGTCCCTTGGACTGCAAGGAGATCCAACCAATCCATCCTAAAGGAAATCAATCCTGAATATTCTTTGGAAGGACTGATGCTGAAGCTGAAGCTCCAATACCTTGGTTTCCCGATGCAAAGAGCCAACTCATTAGAAAAGACCCTGATGCTGGGAAAGATTGAAAACAGGAGGAGAGGGGAGGACAGAGGAAGAGATGGTTGGATGGCATCACTGACTCAATGGATGTGAGTTTGAGCAAGCTCAAGGACAGGGAAGCCTGTCTTGCTGCAGTCCATTGGGTCACAAAGAGTCAAACATGACTGTGCAACTGAGCAACAACCCATTGCTTGAATTACTGCCTTAGCTCCACCTCCTGTCAGATCAGCGGTGACATTAGATTCTCATAGAAGAATGAACCCTATTGCACTTGAGTCTCCCCAAAACTAGCCCCCTCTCCCATCCACGGAAAAATTGTCTTCCACGAAATCAGTCCCTGGTGCCAAAAAGGTTGGGAATTGCTGCCTTAATGTAATTCTTACCCAGCTTAGCCAACAAATAGCTGTTTAAAAACAGTCATAAATTTCAAATGTGGAAAATAAACTTTTTTTTTGTCACACAGTTGTGCAGATATTTCTTTAAGTATAAAAGCCGTTGCGGGACTCTGAGTTTTGAGATAGACCATTCCAGATCAAAAAATTAAGCTGTGCAGAGATGGCCCTTACAATCCTTAACACCAGTTGTTATCCTGAGCTAAGTACCTGACATACAACATCTCTGTTAATATGCAACCTGTGGAGGGAGGTACCACATCAGTGTCTTGTAAGTGAGGTTCCCGTTAAGATTATCTGTTTTGCAATTTGATACTCTTTCTTCAACCAAAACTACAGTCTAAGGGCTTTCTTTAAGGTAGTACATTGCTCCTCCAAGTTTCTTCCCTTCCTTTAAAATACAAATTATTATTGTAATGGTAACAAGACAGTCATTAACACCTTAGTGGAAATAATACCAAGGGGTAAGAGAGGAACTGACAGCCCTAGTGAAGAAGAGGACCTCGAACCCCAAAAGGGAAGATATGAGGGAAATCCAAATGGACCACTTCGTGACTTTCACCAAAACTTGCCTAGAGCTTCAATGTGTCAACTAGAAATTATTTTGTTCTCAGTTTTGCCTCTCCATCCTGGAAAGAATGGGTCTGGATCTCCTAACTTAATCCATCCTGGTGATTCTATGCCATTTTATTGATGAACCAGAGGGCAAGGTCAGTGCTACTCAGTCTCTGAATTTATAAAATATTTAAGTGCCTTCTTAGCCTTCTAAGCAAATCCTAGCAGTCATTTTATGAGATTACCATGAGGAATTTAATCCAGTTAGATAAGGTGATTTTGTATGCTAGGTGCCAAGTTGCTTCAGTCATGTCCAACTCTTTGCGACCCTATGGAGCATACCTTGCCTGGCTCTTCTGTCCATGGGATTCTTCAGACAAGAATACTGGAGTGGGTTGCTGTGCCCTCCTCCAGGGGATCTTCCCGATTCCAGGGATCAAACCCGTGTCTCTTACATTTAGCCCGCATTGGCAGGCAGGTTCTTTACCACTAGTGCCACTTGGGCCCTAAGTAATTCCAAAATATATATATATATACATCTTCCTATCCTTTTTTCAACACCATAACCAATGCCTCGTAAGTATAACTGGAACTTTTGGCACAGTTCCTGAAGCTAGCCTTCCACATGAGGTTGAAAGAATTTTAGGATAAGTGACTTGGAATGGTTCATGGGTATAACTCTTCCAGGAGATTTCCATGCAGAGGAAATATCATGAGCTCTTCAAAAGGCTCAATACTTGTTATTTTAGAAAATCTTATTTCCAGAAGGACTTTGTTCAAAACCAGTAACACAACCAAAATAAGACTAGCACTAATAATTCATTTAATCACTTTAGCTCACCTTGGATAATTAAGTTGACTTCTTTTCTGCTTGTTCCAACCTGGTTAATGCCTTCACAGACATAAATACCAGAATCTTCCATTTTTGTAGACATGAAGCTGAGAGTTGCATTCTCAGAAATAGGCTGTAGATCCCCATTACTTAGCTGCCTGCTCCACAAGATTTTGGGAGCTGGAAGGCCATTGCTAGAGCATGTCATATTCACAGAACTACCTTCCTCCAGGATGGAGGAGGGACTGACCAAGATGGTTGTATCCCTGGGAGCAACTGAAAAGGTAAAAGACACTTGTTAGCTTGGCTGGTTACACCCTGCCAAAGAGTTTTACTAATGTTATAAAACTTGGCTTTGAGTTTAGTGGATTAGACCAATTTGTATCTTGATAACTTTACCAAAGGAAGTTTCTGCCCCCATTTACTATAACAGATACAGAGTAATTGTTGTTGCTATTGTTTAGTCCCTAAGTCATGTCTGCTTGTTTGTGAGCCCAGGGACTGTAGCCTGCCAGGCTCCTATGTCCGTGGGATTCCCCAGGCAAGAATACTGGAGTGGGCTGCCATTTCCTCTTCAGGAGATCTTCCCCACCCTAGGATCCAACTAGCATCTCCTGCACTGGCTCTTTACCACTGAGCCACCAGGGAAGCCCAATACAGAATGAAAGAGTAGAACATGGGTGTGTCATGGGTATTTACTCTCTTGCTATCAAAGACTGGATGGTCAATGATAGTGTGTATTGACATTTATGGTACGTTAAACATGACCATGAGCCATGTAAACCACCTATGAAAAGGTGGACTCTATTTTCCTACCTCTTGAATCTAGGCTCCCCTTGTGATTAACTTTGACCAATATACCCCGGAAGAAGTAACACTCTAGGACTTCCAAGCCTAGACCACAAGAAGCCACCTTCATTATCACTCTCTTGAAACACTGCACTCTGGTGACTAAATCTACGCTACCTTCCCTGAGAGACACCACATGGAGAAAGGAAAGTCCAGACACCCCCAGCGAAGGCCCAGATGTGTGAGTGAAGCTACCTGGGACCACCCCCCACTGACCTTCTAACCAACTAAATGAATACGTAAACTCATCTAATACCATAATGAACATACTACCCGTTTGACCTCTTCTCAAAGTGTCAGCTTAGAATCATAAGCAAATAAACAGTTGCTTTAAGCTTGGAGGGGCTTTTTTTTTTTTTAAAAACAATCAATATTTTGTAGTTTCTTTTCAATTATTTTTTCACAATGGTTTCAACTATGAACCTCATGTTGACTATTACCTGGCAAACATGATAAAAAAAAATCATAATCTATTGTGAATACATCACACATGTACTTACCATTAACATAAAGTGTTTGTGTACTCTGCCTTTGTTTGAGTTCAAATTCCATTTCATCAATTGGTAACCGAGCCAGACAAACAAGAACATTTCCAATATCTTCAGTGGTGGGGATGAAGGTCTTCTCCAAACTCTTGGTCTCTAGGGCTTTCTTACTTACATCTTTCGAGAAGGTTTTATTCATCATAATACTCTCCCCTTTAAACAATTCAATCTCCAGCCGGTCAGAAGGATACACATTAGGAACCCTGCAGCTTACAGTGACTGGGTTTCCACTCACTAATGGACCACTCATTTCAATTTCTGGATTGCTAGGGAAGGCTGCAAATATCAAGCAAAATATGAGGTTTATACGTGACACTAGAAGAAAAACAGAGCTAATCTTTATTAAATGCAGAGGTCTCAAAATGAAGGTTTTAATTCACCTGGGATAAAGTGGTTACTAACAGATGCATCACAACATTAAATGTAAATATTTATGATATCAAATATAAATACTGCTGGAAACAAAAAATACCTAGCACATCAAATCATCAAGAAATAAATATACTTCTTACTCTTCTCTCCTTAGTGATACAGTCTTGCTGACAGCTATGGACTAGTCTTTTCAAAGGACACATCAGCTTCTACCAACTTACTTAGTAAATATATATTCTAAGCATTGTATTTTTTTGTGATATATTAGATGTTTACTGTGTACTAGTCCCTTAATATTCATTATATCTGTCTTCAAAGCAGCTTAATCTAATGGGTGTTAACTTATTTTAAAGCCAGAAAAATGTACCAAGACTGTATTTGATAGCTAGGGAGACTTATAAAACTTATAAAGGCTGAGAGTCTGCCATTTAATGTCATACCTAGTAAGTCACCCAGCTGAGATCAGAATTCCTATTTCCTTGAGCTCAGAGCCCAGGCTTGGGTTCACAGAGCCATGCAGTTTAGACATTTTTATTTCCAACAGCCAAATTTAGGCAGATAGTTTTAAGTGTTCCTTGGCTAATACTTGTAGTTCAGAAAAAAATATAAGAGATTTAGATTCTAAATAATGTTTATAATACATCTGATACAAATCAATAAATGTGAGATTAGAATGGTTATGAAGAGCAAGAACAATGCTGAATTCTTTCTTTCTCCTTATGCAAAATGTCATCAAAGTGATAATGTTTCCACATGACCATAAGGCTTCACTGCTGGTTCTCAATGCTATTGGGAATGTGCCTGCATCAGCAGCTCCTGGACTCTTGGTAACAGGGTAAAGCAATCATATTGCTTCTTTGGAGAGATTCAGATATCTTTCTGGACATGCTCTAACTCATTTTGAACAAAATCCTGAGGGGTAACACAAGTTTGGGCAGGATTTCTGGAGGAACATGTCCACAATTGTTCTCTTGAATTCTGCTGAATAAAAACAAGGAAGAACGTATGGGCTGTTTGCTGTGCTTAATCATTCAGTCGTGTCTGACTCTATGCAACCCCATGGACTATGTAGACCCCCAGGCTCCTCTGTTCATGGAACTCTCCAGACAAGAATACTAGAGTGGGTTGCCATTTCCTCCTCCAGAGCATCTTCCTGACTCAGGGATCGAACTCGCATCTCCTGCATTGCAGGCGGACTCTTTACCATCTGAATCACCAGGGAACTTTCTGATCACTTTGCATATATTGTCCCTCATTCATTACAAACCAAGTAACTCCAGCAATGGCAATTCACAGAGAATGAAGCTATTCAGGATTTTTGTTAAGGTGACAGGAATAGCAAGAAGAAGTGTAGCATATGTATGTGGTATAAATCAATGCTCAAATCTAGTGCAGTCTCCTGGTGCTTCTTTTCACCTGAGCTGCTGTGCTGACCATCCCTGGTGATCATTCTAACGCCCAGGTTTGTTCTTGCTCATCATTGCCTCATGTCTCCATCCTGCCAATCAGCTTTCAAATGTGCCTTCAAAACTGGAGGTTTGGGCCTCACCCCCAATTTGAATAACTGAGCAACAGTCATCCCTCTCCATGATCTGAGTGGGCACTGACACTACTCTTTACACACAACCATCTCCATATACACCATATACACCCAGAGCAGGGTGGAAAGCAGGGAGTATGAAGTTTGTTCAAGCCCACGATGAGAGAGTATCGACACGACACAAACTAAGGATTGGGGATACTTGGTTCATACATAATATATACTTAAGATTTAGGGCAATGAAGTTGCATCAGAAACTCTGGTTTGGAGATTTAGGAACCATTCCCAATGCTAAGTTTCCTTCTTAAACACAAAGATCTTGTGTATCACAAATTTCCATTCTGCTTCTTCCAATGGAACTGGGAACGACAACAACAGCAAAACATTAAACAATTCTGAAAACCACTTACAGTAGGGCTTCACCTGGATTCTCTTTTCCAGTTTCTTTTGCCCACACATCACAGTGCACAGGTAGAAATGTTCGTTCTCAAAACTCACAGGGCTCAGTGTCAACGTGGACTTGGAGCCCTCACTCCTCACATTCCCATTCAGAGGGCTGTCTATCAGGGTTCTCCAAGAGAAAGATGGGGACTCGCAGTCCCTGACATCACAGGTCAACACGACTGAGTCGCCAAACTGAGCAGCAATCTGGGGTCCAGGAGAGATCTCAACAGTAAAGTTTTTCTCTGGGGTGAGGGAAGAAAAGAACAAGAAAAAATAAAATAAATTTTCTTCTTTCACCAAAGTTTAATACACTGTTATTTTTTCTGGCCTCTTTTTAGTTAACATCTGTGCTGAGAACATATTACTCCCTTCCACTTTGAGACTATCAGGAAGGGAACCACATCTTTCAAGAACAAACCCATAAGACGCTGTGATTCATTGATTAAACAGATTGAATAAGGATAAAAATTTGTAGAGGGAGACTGGCATATTTCCCTAACAAAAATTCATTCTCCACTCAAATGTATTTATCAAATTCCTATAACTGTGGAACAACGGCTAAAAAATATGAGGTTCCAGTGTATCAAGCACTATTTAAACCACTTTACATATATTAATATTATCTCATTTAATCCATACAACTTCAGGATCTGGTATCATTACTTCTCCTTGACTCTCATTTTCTGTTTTTACTTTTCCTTATTTTCCTTCCTTTCCTCCTCTTCTTCCTCCTCCCCTTTTTTCTTGAGGAAAAATGATAATTTCACCCAGCTTGCAAGTAGCGAAATTAGGACTTGGAACCAGGTGATTTAAGACCCCAGTTTTTAACTTGAACAACTAAATCAAAATATCCTCATGTGGAAATAAAATCTAAGAAAAGTACTGAAAAAAAGCCATATGAATATGCCTTCTGATTAGAAGCAGTACCCATAACGGACCAGTACTTAGAGCTTCTATATCAACAGAATAAAGTTGTACTGTTGAAAGTCACACAGAATGACACTGAAAACAAAGTCAAAATCTAAGCACTAAAGTGTTATGCAAGCCACCTTTTAAATTTGTTTAACACAATGCAAAAGTACAATGAATTCAGGGACTGAAACCTGAGATGCCGGGTCCAATTCTTAAGTCTCAAATATCTAGACAATCTCTTTGGCTGCCAATGCTATCCCCGTGGGGCACCCTGGCTACTTTGGGATGACTACTGTTCCCGGAGAAAAGGAATTTCAAATCTTGACTCTATTTCTCTGGCGAAAGTGGGAATCCTTGAGCACCTCTGAAAGTGACAGATGAGACTCCGCAGAAAACTCGCCCTTATGAATAGCCAGCTGGAGGCAGAAGAAAGCTCAGCATATTCATGATCCAAAGGCACTACATTTTGAAGGGTTCTCATCCGTGCCAGAAGATTTTTTTCGGTTTGATTGGTCTAACAGGGCCATTATGGTCTCTTCCAAAGAATGCTTTCCTCAAATTACCATAACAAACTGATGTGTTATCAGATTTTTGAAGAGAAATTTCATTCAGAACAATAAGCACTGTTTCTGAATTCCTTATACACTAGTGTGAGAATGGAGAATTTAAAGATCTACTTCCTGACGGTGAACAGTCTCAGATTGTTCTTTACAGTTGCTGCATGTGTTAATGGGTAAACTCATGACTCCTGGAAAAGCAACTCTGAGATATTGCAACCCCATGGATTATAGCCACCAGGCCCCTCTGTCCATGGAATTCTCCAGGCAAGAATACTGGAGTGGGTAGCCATTCTCTTTTTCAGGGGATTTTCCTGATCCAGGGATCAAACTCAGGTCTCCTGTACTGCAGGCAGATTCTTTACCATCTGAGTCACTAGGGAAGCCCCCAAGGGGCAAAAAGAAAAGGAAAATTCAAGGGATGAGACAATGAAGGAATGCTGCTGCTGCTGCTGCTAAATTACTTCAGTTAAGTCCGACTCTATGCGACCCCACAGACGGCAGCCCACCAGGCTCCCCCGTCCCTGGGATTCTCCAGGCAAGAACACTGGAGTGGGTTGCCATTTCCTTCTCCAATGCATGAAAGTGAAAAGTGAAAGTGAAGTTGTTCAGTCGTGTCTGACTCTTAGCGACCCACCAGGCTCCTCCATCCATGGGAGTTTCCAGGCAAGAGTACTGGAGTGGGGTTCTGTTGCCTTCTCCGAATGAAAGAATGATGAACAATGGAAAAGAACCAAAACAGCAGAGCCATGGAAGCTCTGGCAGAAAAGATTTCCAAGAAACTAGAGTAAGGTGAGTATATAATTGTGCTAAAGTACATAACAGTCAGATGGACCATCAATAAAACTTAACGAAGTAACTTTGACATTGAAGCTATTTCACTATTGCTTAAATCTCAATGACAGCACCTTTTTCACATTTTGCTTACCTTGAACAATTAATTTCACCTCTTTTCTATCTTTCCCAACAGGGTTATTTCCTTCACACACATAAATCCCAGAATCTTCTGCCCTCATAGAAATTAAAGTGAGAGTTGCATTCTCAGAAAGGAGCTGTAGGTTCCCATTGTCTAATTTCTTGCTCCAGAGAATCCGTGGAGCTGGTAGACCTGCACTGGTACACGTCATCGTCACAGAGTCGCCTTCCTGCAGCCTTGTGGAGGGATTCACGGATATAGCTGTGTCTTTGGGGGAGACTGAGAAGGCAGGGCACAGTATTAGTCATTGCTAAGCATCATAATGGTCCCACAGGGCGACTGTAAATACTCTCATGGACTGTATTTATAGCTTTCTCAATCTGACAAACTTACTCTGCCAAACTAGTATAAAGAATTGCTGAGTCATGAAAATTAGTCAATCCAGTTTCTGACTGATTTGATGGAGTTACTTTTTTTGATGGTTGGTGTTTTCAGATGGCCATAGACACTCAGAAATTAAGAAAAACCCTTAGAATTATGTGATTCAATCTCCCAGGTAAGGTACAAATTCCAGCTCAGCTTCCTTGCCAAATGTTCATGCAAGACAGCTTCAGTACTTCTGGGGCACAAGGCAGTCCACGGCCTTATAGGAAATATTGTCCATGTGATTTTTGGACAGCTCTGATTGTTAGAACGTTTTCCCTCTATTGAGCTGAAATCTTTCTCTTTGTAACTAACTTCTATACACCGGTCATAGTTCAGTCCTCTATTGCTAAAGAATAATCCAAATTTCACTTCTACATGACAGCCATTCAGATACTTAATTATAGCTCTCATTTCCAAGTTTGATATTCTCTAGGAAAAATATCTCCTATTTCTGACTATTCTTCTCAAAGCATTGATAAAATCCTTTCCATCGCATTCTGTCTCAGCTGAACATGTTGTAGAAGGCAATGCTCCTTTTAACTATGGTGTCTAGAGAAGACCAGAGCATTTTAGTCTAGAAAGAGCACAGTGAGTCACTCCTACACAACTTTGGGATGACAAGACTGCCTCAAATCCCCCAGCCATCTCCGAGAGAATGGAGACAATCAAATCTCATCTCCTCTCTCCCACCCCATGCACACGTGTCCAGGTGTGCACACACATATACACTCACACACAGACTAAATACTGCTTATAAAACTTCTATACTTTGATATCTCAAGCCATGATATAAGAGTTTACAAAACATAATTTAAAATTTTTTATCACTTGAGCCTATTATTTCCCACTACCCAATCAGGTGGTGGTGATTTAGTCACCAAGTAGAGTCCAGGCTATAGTCAATGGGATTTAATAGGCAAGAGTACTGGAGGGGATTGCCATTCCTTTCTCCATGGGATTTTCCCAATCCAGGGATAGAACCCTGGTCTCCTGCATTGCACGCATTCTTTACCGACTGAGCCACCAGGGAAGCTTCCCAATCAGGTGGTATTATCATTATTCCCCTTTGACAGACTGAGAAATTAAGTGACTCTAATTCACGGTTAATGGAGACAGAACTTAAGCTCAACTTTTCTCAACCTAATTGGGTGCACTTTTTTTTGAATTATGTAGTTGACAAGAATTATGCTCTCGGTGAATCAAAATGGTATAAAAACTACAAACATGTTTCTTCTTGACTGTAGCTGCTTGGTTTATTGCTGTGTACATCCAAGAGTATATTCCCATAGACAGACACAAGTACTTACTGTAGACTTCCAGTTCTTTTGTAGTTTTCCTTACTTTGGGTGGAGAATCATCATCATAAATGTGTAATGTAGCTTGACAAACAAGAGCTGTCCCAATATCCTCATCAGTAGGCGAGAAGGTCACGTCCAGGCTCTTTGTTTCCTGGGCCTTTTTTTCTGAAGGCTCCAGAAAGTCCTGTACTTTCATGGGATGGTTGCCTTTCAACAACTCTATCTCCAGCCTTTCAAATGGGTAAACATCAGGCACTGAACACGTGACTGTGACTGGCTTCCCGACCTCTGCGGGGCTACTCAAATGAATCTCTGGATCCTTAGAGAAAGCTGAAAAAGTCAAACGAGTACATGCCTGTGGATTTTTTGTTCATATTATGTAAAGTCCCTTACTGATTTAAATCAATGTAATCTGAGTCTAATATTTTTGTGAATACAATCTTAATACAGCAGAATGAATTGTTTAAATAGCCTTTCATGGTTTGGGGTGTGTTCAAAATCAGAACAACCAGTAGAGAGTTCTTCAGTTCTGATTCTGCATGTACAAAGGGTTTTATGTTGCCAAAGTAAAAGGACGGAGAAGAAACTTATGTTTATTGAATACTGATACGTGCCCATCCCTGTGCTATTCATTTAACATTGATGACTTAATTTGATACTCACAACAACCCTAAGAAATAGATACCACATTTCGTAGATATGAAAGCATAGACTCAGCATATTTGCATAATTTTCCTAAGGTCACACAGCTAGTAATGGTGAAGCTGAGATTTAAACTCAAGATTTCATCGTGTTATATCACAGTCTTTTATTTTAGTGAGGGCAGATATACTTCATTTTATAGATAAGGAACCTGAGGCTTAGAATGTCATGGCAAAGAATAACTACTGGGATAGATAGGCTAAGAAATGAAAAGAACAGCTCTAAATAATTAGCTTCTGAAAATGGTGTCTCTGAAAGACATTCATCCTCCAGAAAGGTACACCTGTGTGATCTTTAAGTTATGGAAGGAAGA
Source organism: Bos javanicus (assembly GCF_032452875.1). Lineage (NCBI taxonomy): Eukaryota > Metazoa > Chordata > Mammalia > Artiodactyla > Bovidae > Bos > Bos javanicus. The sequence goes on from NC_083870.1 coordinate 42,925,379, forward strand.
TTTGCCTCCCAAAATATCTAACTCAACATCTACCTACTATTCCACTTGAAATTTTTAGTGCCAGGGAACACACTAGTTCAGTGAGCCATTGCTTTCTTTGCAAGGCTGCTTTCCATTGCAAACCGCCATGATGATAACACATTGTCTTGATTCAAGACTGTGAAATAAGAAGAATACAAAGGTCCCAACTCCAAAGAATTTTACAATCAAATGTGGAATGGAGACAGGACTGTTAAACATAGTGAAAGACAGACTTTTTGGGGAAAAAAAGAAAAACTTCAGGCAAGATAATTAAAGCCAGAAGAAACTTCTGTTCTCTGTTTAAATCTTCAACTATATGGTTCCTGCAAGGAGAGGCAAAGGAACTGGCAAATATTTGCTGTATGAAGAAACAGTACTTTTCATTTTTCCACCCAGAATTCTGTCCCTTGTATTCTGAAAGATATGCCCCTATAATTCATATGGTTTGCTGTCAGCTGATACAAGAACTGGCTACTTTCCCCTGTATTTACATAAGGGGGCCTTTCAAGGAGCTCAGAAGGCTGTACAGACATAAACTCTGCATGTACAACCAGCATAATTGAAAACAGTCAGCCAAGCACAGTTTCTTGAGAAGCATTAGCAACATATGGGATTATTGAAGAATCAGTTAAGGTTATTGGATCAAGTTGAGCTCTGCTATAGCAAAAGAAAAGCAACATAATTAGAAAAGATAATCAAATGATGTTTTCCTGAAGAGATGACTATCAAGAATTCCAGTTTTCTGACAGGAGCAGTAACCAGAATGCAAGTGATGTATTTCAGGTTATTTTTTTTTTACTCTTTTTTTCTACCTTTCTTTACTAGTTTGAGAATGGATTGAAATACATTTTGGTAGGCTAGTAAACAAAGGCTATTCATTCACATTCACTAGGCAAATCAAGTTCATTTTCCAAATACCCTTGAGTTTGAGCTGTTGAGCATTAAGACTTAATGGCACCAAACAAAAACAGAAATCAAATCTCCTAAATTTATCTCTGCTGAAGTCAAATGAGTGAAAAGTTTGCAGATATTTTTCTTCCGTCTAAGGGGGAAAGTTTTGTACTGAAGCCCATTAATAATTATAGCTCTCCTACTTAATCTTTAAACTAATTTTAAGTACCAAATTGCTTTAGAATAAATAAATAGAAAATCCTTGAAGCATGGAATTTATAGATTATTTGGACACATGGACAGGTGAACATGTAAGAATCCAACTGAAAAGAATTAAGAAAAAAAAATAATAAATAAATAAATAAAAGAACCTTAGAGAACTTCACTTTATGGCTAAGAAAACTGAGGCCTAGAGAAGCTGAATCCTACCCCTTACCCATGGTCACCATATTCATGGCAGAGTTGGAAGCAGAAGCCAAGATTTGGGTCTCTAGTCTGGTGGTAGATTCAGCTGTCTTCTAAATTTCTTTTTGCAGTATGTCCCCTAGCCAAGAATCTGGACAAGAACATCTTTTTAAATTTTTTTCTCTTAAAACTATCCTTTTAGTCATTAAAAAAACCTGTAATTTTATCACTGACTCAATGAAGATGAGTTTGAGCAAGTTGGTGATGGGCAGGGACGCCTGGCCTGCTGCAGTCCATGCAGTCGCAGAGCTGGACATGACTGAGTGACTGAACTGATTCTTTTCAAAAACTTATTTTAAAGCAAAATGGAGAGAAAATCAAATATTGACTAAAGTACTCACAGTAGATCTCCACTCGGATTGCTTTCTCCAGTTTCTTATCCTTGCAAATCGCTGTGCACAGGTACTGGTGTTCATCCTCGAAACTAACAGGATCCATGATCAGCGTGGATGTGGTCCCCTCAGTTTTCACCTTTCCATTCAGTGGACTGTCAATCTGAGTTCTCCAAGACAATGATGGGGACTCACAGCCTGTTGTGCTGCAAGTCAGTGAAACAGAGTCACCAATCTGCGCAAAAATTTTGGATTCACTTGGGAATATGTCGATTTGGGAAGCTTGAGCTATGAAAACAGAAAGAGAAAAACAAGCTTACCAGTCGTTTGTCTAGTATTCTACTCCTTCTTCTCTGTTCTAGTATAATACCCAGATCTGGCTGGTCTCTTTCCTAAACTGCTTCTAAGTAATGCAAGGCAGCACTGGAGTCCCTGCCAAAGGAAGGTATTGAAATTATCTTCACTTAGGAGCACTTTCACTTCTGACCTTAATGCCCGCTTATCAGCTGTTTTAATAGCCAACTTTGATCTCATTATCAAGTACAGGAAGCTAAAAAGACAGACCTTCCTAGAGATAGAATCCAATTACTCATTGAACATTGCAAAAATCCAAAGACTATCAACTTTGCTGCTCTAACTATGACAATATAATGGTATAAATTAATAGCAATAGTCAATAGTATATTAAAAGTTAGGTAAAGTTTTCCCACTCTTTAAAAATCCTTCTGCCTTTCTTTACTATCATAACAAAACTGACTGAAGCCCAAGTCAGGGCTAAAATGGAATGCTAGCATTTGGAACAAATCAAGGAGAAGAACTTACAAACTGCAAACACCATCCAAAGTATATCTGAGGCTCCAAAGATCACAAACATCTTCCTAAGCATTTTAAGTTGCTGCTCTTAAGAGAAAATTATTCCAAAATGCTTCTTTCTGTCCCTCCTGAAGGTGCCTGGGAAGGGTCTTGAGCTCCTAAAGCCAGTGAGGTTTGGTAAGGAATGAAATAGAAAGTCGGCTCTTTATAAAGTGTCTTGTTGCAGAGGCGGAGGGAAATCCCTTCAAGGGGAAACCTGGAGCAGAGCCAGAAAAAAAGTTTAACTGACACCCAGCCAAGTCCAGCATTAACCCCTTCCATGGCACTCAGTACCGAAACTGCTCTCTCCATCATAGAAAAAGAAAACCCTTCCATGGCTATAAAATTAAAACTTTTTCTCGTTTTTCATTCCAAAAGGATATCTTGCTTGATAGATAAATGCTAATGCTTGTTTCAGAATGAGGCTTTCTGAATCTAACAGGGGAGAAGAGAGTCAGAGAAATAGTAAGTTACACTCTAGTTCTTGAAGTGGCTGAACAAGCACTATGTCATGTGAACTGATTTTTCTCCATTATGAAGATATATTTGCAATTCTAAAACAGAGACTACATTCTCATGCAAGCAAAAGGAAAAGATCCTTTCTTTTGATTTATTATTTTTAAAAAGGGAGACAGCATAGCTTCTGAGTTTTATGCTTTTTATTCACAAAATAGGTTTTTGGACAACAAACATCAAGTTTCTGAAATTATTTTCTTGAGTAGAGAATGAAGGAATCCTACAAAAAGAAGAGAAATAATTTTCTTCTTTTGTTTTAGAAAAGTAACCAATTCTCGGTTCAGTCGCTGGATAATTGAGAGTCTTAAATACAAATGTATGGAATTCCTCTGAAATGGTAAGTCTCTTAGACTATGAGACTTATACAGTAAAAACAAGAAAAATAATTTGTTTTTCTTACATAAGAGATGAGAACAATAATTTTATGTTCTTTTTCCCCTCCAATAAAATGACTTAAAGGATATTTTTTAATAGCTGTTTTTGCCTTGCACATACATACTTAAGTTTTTGCAAAAGTTTCCCCATCAGAAAGAAACCAGAACAACCACTTCCTTGTATTATACATGTGCAAGTCTTTCTCCTTCTTCAGAACATCAATTCCTATCATGGTCCCTGACCAGTTCTTGTTCATCATTGTATCTACTTCTGCCTTCCCAATGTCTAATGCATGGTTTACACTTAGCAATTACCAAAAAAGTGCAACCATAAATAGTTTAAATTAAAATTTGGAAAAGAAGATCCCAAAAGGTTAGCAATAATATGTAACTATTGCATGAGAAAAAATGTTGGATTCTACAAAAAAAAAAAAAAGAAAAATCCCAAGCTCACTGACTCCCAGGGATGTGTACAATAAACAGCTCTGTGCCTTTTGACAGAGGAAGACCATAACTGAGATTTGGAACTAATAACTGTTCCTCAGGGCTGGAGGGAGAAGGCAATGGCAACCCACTCCAGTACTCTTGCCTGGAAAATCCCATGGACGGAGGTGTCTGGTAGGAGTCGCTAAGAGTCTGACATGACTTCACTTTCACTTTCACTTTTCAGTTTCATGCATTGGAGAAGGAAATGGCAACCCACTCCAGTATTCTTGCCTGGAGAGTCCCAGGGACAGAGGAGCCTGGTGGGCTGCCATCTATGGGGTCACACAGAGTTGGACATGACTGAAGCGACTTAGCAGCAGCAGCAGCATGGCTGGAGAGGTTCTGGACCTCCTCTTGGGTGCAGATGAGGCTCCCATTCAAGGATAAGGGGAGAAAAAGAAGTGGAAGCAGCTACTGACTGTAATAGCATGTAAGTGTGACTTCATCTGCCAAATAGCTAAGGATCAGAAAAGTAGTTTCAGGCAAAATTAGCTGATGAATAAGTAATCTACAGGTCCTTTACAAGCTCATGTCATGGAAGAAGATGACAAGAACTATGTAGGTTGACTGCTTAACTCAGAAGAGATAGAAAGGGAATTATGGAATTTCAATGTAATTCTCTGGGGTATAAACACAAAAGTGAACAATAGGATCCCAAAAATGTTATCACCAGGAACAAGTCATAGCAAATAACTTCAGTTTCAAGCTTGAATAGGATTCCAGGCTGGGAACATTGGAGAAATATCTAATCTATTGAATTAGTTCATAGTTGTTTCAGTAAAGTCCCTCATGGTATCTTTGAGTTGGATGCCATTTCTTTTTTATCATTAACATATGATTATCTGGCATTCATAATGCAAGATAAAGATAGCTAACCTTAGAAATGACAGAATCAAGATAAGGACAATCCTAAAAGATGTAATAATTGTCCAGATGATGAAGTGAAATGTAATGGGAATGCATTAAAGTCCTGCAAAAATGTGAACATCAAAGTCTTGAATAAAATATGGAAGAGATTTGACTTGATGGTTATCATAGGAAGATTGTCTGATGGTGTTAGAGAATCACAATGTGTACACAGGCCAAAAGTGCCATGAGAAACCAAAATAGATATTGATAACCTCAAGGTGCACTCATAGCGTTCAACCTTCGTGTCGTCTGAGGTCATAGTCTCTAAGACCATACTGGGAGCAGAGGTGTCAGTTCAAGGTTCTAGTCCTTATGTGAAGGGCTGACAAAATAGAGGGTGTCTAGAAGAAAGTGATAAGGCTGACAAATGACTACAAAATCCCTGGCCTGGTAGGAGCTGTTGAAAGAATTGGATGTTTAGTTTGGATAAGACACACACGAAATCATGTGATAATTGAATGACTGATGTGCAGATGAAGGAATATACTTGCTGCTCTGTGTTATATCAAAGGCTAAGTGTAGAGCTTTTTGATAGGTAACTGATAGATTATCAGCTGCAGGAAGTCCAGGAGTGTGTGTGTCCTGTTCACCAGTAGATCCTCAGCACTTAATATAGTGACCGGTAGATAGTAGTGATTCAGTAAATTAATGCTGAATAAACAAATAACAGTTTGAAAGAGAGCTTGACTCAGATCTCATTAGTCCTGAATTCAAATCCACTGCTCCATCTAGGAATTGTGCAACCTTGCACAAACATAGCTAGTCTCTCTGCAAGGTTGTTTGCATGCACGCATGCTAAATCGATTCCGTCGTGTTTGACTCTATGCAATCCTTTGAACTATAGCCCGCCAGGCTCCTCTGTCCATGGGATTCTCCAGGCAAGAATACTGTAGTGGATTGCCATGCCCTTCGTCAGGCGATCTTCCTGACCCAGAGATTGAACCCACGTCTCTTGCAGCTTCTGCATTGCGGGTGAATTGTTTGCCACTGAATCACCAGGGAAGCCTGCATTTTTGTTTGTTGTTGTTGTTCAGTCATGTCAAACTCTTTGTGACCCCATGGACTGCAGCATGCCAGGCTTCCCTGTCCTTCACCATCTCCCAGAGCTTACTCAAAATCATGTTGATTGAATCGATCCAACTCCGCTTCTCTTCTCACCTTCAATCTTTTCCAGCATCAGTGTCTTTTCTAATGAGTCAACTCTTTGCATCAGGTGACCAAAGTATTGGAGCTTCAGGTTTAGCATCAGTCCTTCCGATGAATATTCAGGACTCATTTCCTTTAAGATGGACTGGCTGGATTTCTTTGCAGTCCAAGAGACTCTCAAGAGTCTTCTCCAACACCACAGTTCAAAAACATCAGTTCTTCAGTGTCAGCCTTCTTTATGATCCAACTCTCACATCCATACAACACTACTGGAAAAACCATAGCTTTGACTAGACGGACCTTTGTAGGCAAAGTAATGTCTCAGTTTTTTTAATATGCTGTCTAGGTTAGTCATAGCTTTTCCTCCAAGGAGTACTTTTATTTACACATGCTCAAATAGGGATAATAGTATTTCAAGTGATTCACATGACTTTTATGATTATCAAATCAAAAGTGATGGTATGAAATCTTCCTAATTATAAACAGCAAAGTGCTGTGTAAACAACATGTAACAATATTAGAATATAGGCTTCACAGGCGGCACTAGTGGTAAAGAACCTACCAATGCAGGAGACATAAGAACTGTGGGTTCAGCCTCTGGATGGGGAAGATCCCCTGGAGGAGGGTGTGGCAATCCACTCCAGTATTCTTGCCTGGAGAATCCCATGGACAGAGGAACCTGCTGGGCTATAGTCTACAAGTTTTCACAGAGTTGGACACAACTGAAGTGACTTAGCATGCACAGTATTGAAAAACAACCCTATTAAGTTCATTGTGGAGAAGGACATTCTAATTGCTAAATCTTTTCAGCAGTGGAATGGATCTCCTTAGGAATTAACCAACTCCTAGTCACTGCAAGTTGTCAAGCAAGGTTGGGTGACACCTCCTAAAAATGTGCTAGAGGTCAAGTTTTGCTTCTATGAGGTATTCAACTGGGTGACCATTAAGGTGCCCTCCGATGTCAAGATTTTGTTTCTGTGTTATCCATCCTTTCTATTCTAACTTAAGCAATCCCCTCATTGTCCATTTCAAAATTCTAAGCATTCTGATGCTGCTCTGGTTGGATCCTAAGAAGATTCAGGCATACTTCTCTCAGCTGGTTTCATAACCACCACGTTTGTAGCAAGTCTCTTTTAGGACTTCTAAATAATCCATTTGTTATGGGCCTCCCTGGAACTAAAGTCCCTCACTTTTTATAATACATCGAGGCAAATGACACTCTTAGTAGTAAGAGGGGCTCTTTATGCAGTACCAATAAGTACCAATGAAAGAAACATCATATCCTGATGAGCTAAAATACCCCCATTAGTCTTGCCATCTTATCCAATTTAAACATCCCATGTTCAAAGGTTAATTGAATTGTAGAAATATTTTATAAATATATCTCATATTTGTAAAGTGCTTTCTAATTTTTGTTAATTCTTTAATATGTTTTATCTCACATGAGCCTTCTAACAATCCTCAGGGTGAGTATTTTTATCTTCATTAGATGCAGGAAGAAACTGAGAGTCAGAGAGGTAAACTGACTTCCTCAAAAACACACAGCTAGGTAATAGGAAAGCTAGGACTAGAGTGAAGTTTTCTGATTCCCTGTTTAAGTGCCCTCTTTGTGCTAGCACCATTCAGTTCAACTGTGGACAATCTCAGTTCAGCTCAACCGTGGACTTTTTTTGGTCTTCCTGGATCTTTTTTGGCTGTCCAGGAAAGCCTTGGAGATAACGAAGTCATTACCTTTTCCTGGGATGTGGTGTTGTCAGATGCAAACTATTTTTATCCTTTTGCTTCTGATTTCACAGAACAAACTTTCCATTTCCAAATCACACTTAAAGTTCACTGCCCTGATTAGTAACTATATTTGTAAGAAGTAATGTTGTGAAGTAAGTCAACTGATTTCAAAAATTCCCTCTGTGTATTTTTGTTGGCTTGGAACATAAGCTGTGGAAATTCCAACGCTTTCATATAAAAAATTAGAAAAACCTGCCTATGATTTGCCACATTATAGCTAAAGTAGGACTTAAGGAGAATATCCTGTTTTTGAAGACTTTGTGCCAGAATAAATACAATAAACACTAACTGGTTAAAATGTTTAAAAAGAAAGCTGTAACAAAAATTTCAATGTCCTTATGGAGGTTAAAAACATTTTCTATAAATTTCCTAAGTATGGTTTTTAAAAACCCAAAGGGTTTAAACAAGTAGGGGGAAATGCTGAATGTAAAAATGAAAGTAGATAGCTTTTTAACCTGAAAGATTTTCAACTTAAAGGATTTGGGCTCCTAGGAATCAGTGGGTTCTGTCTTTTCCTCCAAACCAGGACCAAGGCCATCTTTGCTTCAGATGACAATAATCTTCTTAAGCCAGATGACACTGGCAGCATGACGTTTTCCACACCCCTCAGGATCCTGCAGGAGCAGTGATGAAACTGGCAATTTTATTCTCAGGGATGTTCTTAAATTTTTTCAAGGAATTGCCACAACAACTTTTCCTTTTAGATTAGCAAACTGAACAGAACTTAGAAGTAACGGTGCTGTGTAACTTATCTTCCAAGCAGTTGATCCAGAAAGACCATTGTGAAAGTCTATCGGACAAAAGTTTCAAGGCCACAAAGGAGGTGTTTGTGTTGGAAGAGATCTGAAAATCATCTTATCCTGTGGTTCTCAACCAGAGTGGCGATCAGGTGAAGTGCTGCTCTTTGGAGATGACTTTAAAAAAAAAATAGATTAGATTGCAGATAATGCCTATGATGATCATCAGGCTTACTCACTTGCTTTCTGAAATGCTTTCCTGATTGAGAGTAAAAAGGTAGAGTTACAGCAAGTTTCCTGTGAGTTGCTCATAACCCGCAGTCTATCTTATCTGCTACTGGTGAGTAAGACAACAGACATTCTGTTCATTATTATAGTTTTTGTAATTAGGGAGAAAAAAGGCGGGCAATCATTTTTCCTGCATCCTTGGAAAATATTTACAGATTTCTCTCAAGTCTGGGTTTGTGAAAATGAAAATCATCCATCCTATACTGTGGTGGAGATAAATTGGAGTCCTTCTGATGAAGCTCAACACCATCCAATGTTAAATGCAGGAGATAGTGACCACCTGAACCACAGATAGCAGCAGCAAACTGGAGTGGAACTCGAATTCTAAGTGAACTCTTTCTACTGGTCTCTGGTGACCTCAGAACATCTGCCTTTAGGATTGGTTACACATTAGAAACAAAGTAATTTTGAGTAGTTCCATTGAATATCAGCAAGAAAAAGGAATGCATGACCATTTTGAGAAGTACATAAAAATAATTCTTTAAGGATCAGACATACAAAGAAAGTAAAAGAAGATAAGTTTACAGAATGTAGCCATTTGATTTGTTGTAGTAAATAAATAGTACAAAGTGTAATATCTTGTAGGCATAATGTGTCCTTTCTCTGTGGCCCCTGACAAGTCTGCTGCTAAGTCACTTCAGTCGTGTCCAACTCTGTGCGACCCCATAGACAGCAGCCCACCAGGCCTCCCCATCCCTGGGATTCTCCAGGCAAGAACACTGGAGTGGGTTGGGTTGTCGTTTCCTTCTCCAATGCATGAAAATAAAAAGTGAAAGTGAAATTGCTCAGTCGTGTCCGACTCTGTGGAACCCCATGGACTGCTGCCTACCAGGCTCCTCCGTCCATGGGATTTTCCAGGCAAGAGCACTGGAGTGGGGTGCCATTGCCTTCTCTGCTGTCTCATTAATTCCCACATTATCTTTGGGCAGCAGGTCCCATTTTACAGAATGTAAATGGTAGAATGTTTCATTTTTCCAGAATTATATATTTGGAGGCAAGATGCTACTGCAAATCTTGATTCCACCACTTCTTTTTTGAGTAACCTGAGGGAAGTTACTTTGCCTCTCAATGTAAAGATTTCCCCATCTATGAAATAGGATTAAAAAACACTCATCTAATAGGATTGTCTCAAGGGTTACATAAGATCCTGCAAATAGAATTAATAACACATTTCACAGTAAACAGAAAATGCTCAATAGATACCAGCTACTCCAGAGAGAGGGGAGAACATATCTGAACTCTGATTTGTGATATTTCTGTTGAATTCTTCTATAAACCGATGAGATGCCATCCAAAATATACCAAGCATTTAAAATAATTTTTGGCCAAATAGTAAACCAGACTGTCGACAGTTTTGAACCATGCAGAGAGGAAGAGTGGAGAAATTGAGTGACTGTATATGAATTTGCCCTATTCTCCATTTTCTGTGTTGATGGTGTGTGTGTGGTGATTATTACCGGAAAACAGTCTTCTGGAATCTGAACTAGAAGGTCATGGTATCATCGCAAAGGCTGCCCATCACCTATTGTATAACCTGGGGATGATATTGACATGGAGGGATCAGATCACTGCCTCAACACTGGGCAAATGATATTCTAGAACCCTGTAGTCCCAGACCAACAGCAACACATCACCTGAAAATTTGTTAGAAATAAAGTTTTCAGATCCTGCCCCAGATCTCCTGAATCAGCAATTCTGGGGGCAGAACCTAGCAATCTGTGTGATGGTGATGCTGCTAAAGTATGAAAACCACTGTTCTCCAAACGAGTCCAAAAGGGACCAGAACCATATCCCCATGGCCTGATCTGCTTCTTAGCACAGTGCCTCCACGGGTATCAATAGTTCTGTTCTGGGGAATATTAACTCATAAAAAGAAATGTCAAAATGACAAAAAATGTTATTTTACGGACTTGATCGAAAAAATTTAAAAATGAGGGCAAGCAGAGGCATAATATTCTAAGTTCCTATTGTAATTTGATTTTTCCTCTAGGTTTAATACTTTAACAGCTTATAAACTAGACAAGATCTTGGCATTTGTCTACTCCAACTAAAGCCCACCATCATGTGTCCAAATACATACGACTGTTTAGAGTAAAAAGCATAATTACTACCCAGGCCTCTAGCCTAAAATTAGCTCGGTTTTTCCAGTGGACTTTTTGAAAAATAAAAATGTCATGGCAATTGAGAGAACTTAAGAGGAATTTTTTCTGAAATTCTAATCTGGCCTATCCCTACACCTAGTTTTCTAGTGTTTGTTTTACAAATTCTGTACAAGACATCTGCTCAAGTGACTGGTGATGTTGCTATTGTCCAAAGAGTCAAAGAGCAAATTTTCCTAAATTATGAGGATGAATAGAAACCATTGAGTTTGGGATAAGAATCTCTTGGGAAAAGGATTACAGTGTTTAAAACCTTCAACTCCCCAAATACACACACCTGCATCCCAGGGGACTCTAAAAGAAGCCTTCTCCTCCCTCTCCCTGAGTTGAAATTGGAGGAATCTTTGATTTAGCATGAAATTCAAAGCCCCTGTTAAAGACAGAAATGTCCATGTAAGAATGTCTGGAATGACTGTATCAGGTTTTCTTAGGGGCTGAGACCTCGCCTTGATAAGAGGTGTTGCAGTGTGCTCACTGGGGCTGCCATGCGACAACATCAGAAGAATGTGACAGCTCTGTGTGGAATAACATTAAAACAATACACACAGAATGACTGAGTCAGCTACAAAATCTAATTGTTCTAACACTCAGATTATTAACACTAAGTATTTATGAAATACTTCTGAGAACTCTATCATAAGATGGCTTTATTCTATTTTCTTTTCCCAGTAGATTTAAACCTAGTCTCCCCCTCATAAGCCTGTGACATCAGGCTTTCCGTGTGTCTCATATACAAGGGGTACTAATTAAAAATGTTATTACCCTTTTTTTGACAAATCTTCAGAAGTCAACCATCTTAATTATCTTAAAAATTCACCTTAAGATCTTTGCCAGCAAGTTGCCTGTGTTTGACTGTCCCTGATTTTAATACACAGGCCTTACTTCTAGTCCACCAGGAAACAGTTAAATGAGATCAGTTAGAGTTGCTTTCAGCCAAAAGGGATCAGTATATCTCCCTTCTCTAACCTTGCTAATTACAGTATAATCACAAATGAAGGAGCGTTAGACAGTCCCCAGGAAATGTAATAAAACAAATCTAACCCACTTCCCAATTTCGGAATAGGACAAGCTTGTGGAGGCAACGTGACATAATGCTAAGAGAAGAACGTTGTAGTCAGAAGAGAAAGTGTCACTCTTGACTCACTGAGTGACTGTGGCCAGCTCAAAATCTGATCTCTCCATTTATTCAGCTGTTAAATGGTGATGATAATGACAACACCAAATTTACATATAAGAAAAAGGGGCTACCAATCCCCAGACTAGAGTGTTTTAAATATAGTTTAGCCTTATCACCAGCAATTCTACTCCTGGGGTAAAATTAGAGAGTCCAGAGAGATTCTTACACAGGTTCTTAAGGATCACATACATGAACATTGACTTTGGCACCCTTTGGAGTGAGGTAACTAGAGGTAATCTGGGTGCACATCACTGAAAGACTGCATAGAGGAAATTATTCGTCATTAAGTAAATGTATCACAAGGAAAATATACACACTGTATGGTAGTTAGAAGCAAGGGACTAAATATACACATAGTACATGTTGTTGTTGCTCTAGGTGCTAAGTCATGTCTGACTCTCCTGGGTCCCCATGGACTGTAGCCCATCAGGCTCCTCTGTTCATGGAATTTCCCAAGCAAGAATACTGGAGTGGGTAGCCATTCCTTTCTGCAGGGGATCTTCCTGACCCAGGAGCTGAACTCATGTGTCCTGCATTGCAGGAGGATTCTTTACCGCTGAGCCATGAGGGAAGCCACCACACAGCACATGTGCAAGTCTTTCAGTCGTGTCTAACTCTCTGTGACCCCACAGACTATACAGTCCATGGAATTCTCCAGGCCAGAATACTGGAGTGGGTAGCTGTTCTATTCTCCAGGGGATCTCCCCAACCCAGGGATCGAAGCCAGGTCTCCCACATTGCAGGCAGATTCTTTACCAGCTGAGCTACGTGGGAAGCCCACAGAGTACATGGATGAATCCTAAATATATGGTCCTGAGTAAAAGAAAATTTTAAAGTAAATAGAAACACAAAGCACGATATTATTTATATAAATTAAATGCAAGCAAAAACACATACATTTTACAAGAACATGTACAAACCAAAAGGTACATGTTGAATACAATAAAAATGGCTACCTGTGGGGAGAAAGAATGGGAATGAGAAACAGAAAAAAAAAGAGAAAAAAATAAAAAAGAACTCTTGCTTTGAGCAGTGATGATAATGTGTCAACTGAGGGAATAATTAACTCATCCCCTGAAGTCCAGAAAAGGAAAAATTATGTAAATGGAATTTGTTAAGGAAATAATTGTTGCCTCCTCTCCAAACTCTTCATCTCTTTCTTTCAACTCTTCATTGAAGACTTTTCCTTCTTTTGATCCTCATTCATTAACTATCAGTTCAGTTGCTCCGTCGTGTACGACTCTTTGCAACCCCATGGACTGCAGCTCGCCAGGCCTCCCTATCCATCACCAACTCCCGGAGTGTACTCAAACTCATGTCCATTGAGTCGGTGATGCCATCTCATCCTCTGTTGTCTGCTTCTCCTCCCACCATCAATCTTTCCCAGCACCAGGGTCTCTTCAAGTGAGTCAGTTCTTCTCATCAGATAACCGAAGTATTGGAGTTTCAGCTTCAGCATCAGTCCTTCCAATGAATATTCAGGACTGATTTCCTTTAGGATGGACTGGTTGGCTCTCCTTGCAGTCCAAGGAACTCGCAAGAGTCTTCGCCAACACCACATTTCAAAAGCATCAATTCGTTGGTGCTCGGCTCTTTTTATAGTCCAACTCTGATATGCATACATGACTACTGGAAAAACCATAGCTTTGGCTAGAAGGACCTTTGTTGGCAAAGGAATGTCTCTGCTTTTTAGTATGCTGTCTAGGTTGGTCATAACTTTTCTTCCAAGGAGCAAACATCTTTTAATTTCATGGCTGCAGTCACCACCTGCAGTGATTTTGGAGCCCCCACAAATAAAGTCTGACACTGTTTCCACTGTTTCCCCACCTATTTCCCATGAAGTGATGGGACCAGATGCCATGACCTTAATTTTCTGAATGTTGAGTTTTAAGCCAACTTTTTCACTCTCCTCTTTCACTTTCATCAAGAGGCCCTTTAATTCTTCTTCACTTTCTGCCATAAGGGTGGTGTCATCTACATATCTGAGGTTATTGATATTTCTCCCGGCAATCTTGATTCCAGCTTGTGCTTCCTCCAGCCCAGCATTTCTCATGATGTACTCTGCATATAAGTTAAATAAGTAGGGTGACAATATACAGCCTTGACATACTCTTTTTCCTATTTGGAACCAGTCTGTTGTTCTATGTCCAGTTCTAACTGTTGCTTCCTGACCTGCATACAGATTTCTCAAGAGGCAGGTCAGGTGGTCTGGTAGTCCCATCTCTTTCAGAATTGTCCACAGTTTATTGTGATCCACACAAAGACTTTGGCATAGTCAATAAAGCAGAGATAGATGTTTTTCTAGAACTCTCTCACTTTTTTGATCATCCAATGGATGTAGGCAATTTGATCTCTGGTTCCTCTGCCTTTTCTAAAACAAGCTTGAACATCTGGAAGTTCACAGTTCATGTACTGTTGAAGCCTGGCTTGGAGAATTTTGAACATTACTAGTGTATGAGATGTCCATGTGTAGAGTCTTCTCTTGTGTTGTTGGAAGAGGCTGTTTGCTACGACCATTGTGTTCTCTTGGCAAAACTCTATTAGCCTTTGCCCTGCTTCATTCTGTACTCCAAGGGCAAATTTGCCTGTTACTCCAGGTGTTTCTTAAGTTCCTACCTTTGCATTCCAGTCCCCTATAATGAAAAGGACATCTTTTTTGGGTGTTAGTTCTAGAAGGTCTTGTAGGTCTTCATAGGACCATTCAACTTCAGCTTCTTCAGCCTTACTAGTTGGGGCATAGACTTGGATTGCTGTGATATTGAATGGTTTGCCTTGGAAACTAATTAACTATAGCAATTCTTCATTAGAGAAATTGATATGAATAACTTATTTAGACATTGTTTTTTGTATCCCATTGTGGTATTTGCTATAATACTATTTTTACTACTAGGTAGAAACAAAACTTAAAAGGCTCTCGGCTATGGTGGAATTTAATACCAAGACAAATGGGTGGACTCTTTGAGATCATAGTGTGTCCTCCACTGGCACCAGGTCACAGACATCCAAGGTCATGAGAGATCTGTGGCTCTCATTTGTAGATTACAAATTTGAGTAAGGTCTCATATAATCAAAGATACCACAAGAATCTGATTACCTTCTGTCTTTGAAAGTTGGCTTAAATTAGAAGCTTTCGGGTCAAAGTGGATCCTGTACCATACTTCCCTAACAAACAAAAGGTTTATTCAGTGAATATGCCTACTTTAATCTATTAACCCCTTTGTGATTTTGTGAGTGGAGTGATACAGGAGAAATGAGGTACAGTCGAAAGACTTGAATATCCAGGATTTGGAAGTAACAAACAAAAGACTGGTTAATGTAAAATGCAGTTCACTGGATGCGTTGTCCAGTTGGCTGCCCAGTAAAATCTCTCCCGCTAGGCACCCTCACCCTGCCTAGTCATCTAATTTACCCTCATGAGGAAGTGAAGGGGTTACAGTGAGAGGCTCTCTTTTATGTATTAACAAAAGGGCAGATATTTGTAGGTGTACTGTGGAGGAGGCTTCTGACGTTTCTTATTCCGTGGATTATGTTTAACTTGTCACCTTGACATCTTTCTTTTGTGTTTCTTATGCTCCCCCTTTAACATCTTCACCTTGTTTTACTGACTCCTTTGTTTCATGAGATGTTAAGGGTCATCAAGCTTTCATAGCCATTGTCAAGACATTGTCATTTTTCAGGAAAATCAGTCAATGCACTTGTCCCCTTCTAGCTGGTAAACTTCTTTGTGAAGTTTAAAGTTTTGAAGACTCTTCTTCTTTGCTCAATTTTGATTACTTAGTCTCTCAGATCTTCTAAGACAATGAAAGAGCATAATATCTGGCCTGTCCTTAATTTGGAAGACTTATCTTCCAAAATATCTTCCCCAAATAGTTTACAGCAAGAGCATTGACATCTCTTGCTTTCTCTCTCTATCTTTTTTTACTTAATTTAGGAGCATTTTTATAATAACTATTTCACCAGCATGCTCTGTGACTTCTAAGAAAGATCCAAATATTGAGTAAAATAAACAATTTTAATACATCATTATTTATGGTATAAGTACTATATTTATTGGTATTTTGACTGACTTCCCTACAGGCTTTAATTTTAGTCATTTGTGGGAGTTTAAATTCAGTTATTATGTCCAAATAAGAATAAAATTTCAACTATATTTTATTTTCCTGGATTTCCTGTGGCCTAGTATTACAGAGCCACATAGAAGTATGTTGTGGAAAATTCAACATAGAAGTACGTTGACCAGGATGGATGCTATTAAGTTGCACTAACCAGTCACAAGCCAGTGCCAGAAATTAAAGGCATAGGAGAGTTGTGAATTTTTTCCCTCTTGGTTTCTAATTTGTGGATCCAAAGGAAAGAATGATATTCTTAGGTGAATGATATTTTGTACTAATAAAAAGAGCAGGTGTTGGTCAAGGTATAGCTATATCTTCTTATCTTTAGGAGCAGTTCAGACAACCAGCTTTCCTTAAATGCACATCTACTCTTATGCCTAGGCTGAAATGTACAATAAAGAACTCTTTAAAAATCCTATGATCAGAGCATAATCTTAATTGTCTCTTTCTCCTCAGAATGATTTGTCAGAAAAGAAGAGAGCTGTGTGAAACATATTGCCAGAAAAGCAAAACAACATTACCAATAAAGTTAATCACTTTCCATATGCTGAGGTTGTGGTGGCTTTGGAATGTATCAACTTGGCTAGTACGAACTGCATTGCCAAGAATTCATTTCTCTGTATTTCCAGTTAGACTTTTGCGTAATATTGGATGGTAGAAGTGACGTAACACTCAGATTATTTTGTTTACTTGTTTGGTTGTTTTTGTCTTGTTTGTTTATTTTCTCAAACAAAAGCAAGATAACCAGGAGCTGTCCAAACTCATAAGCATTGCCAGTTTGCTGGCTTACTTCATGGACATCAAATGATCCAGACTCTCCAGAACCTCCTTCATCTTTTCTGATTCAAGAGTCAGATGTGTTTGGGTCCACAATGAAGGGTCCCAGTGTCTTACTGCCTTGAGACTGAAAGCAGTGGGAACTGACATGGGTTCCCATCCACCATTGCAGGTTCCAGCTGATGCTTATAAGTTCCAAATTTTCCTTGCTGTCTCTGACTTTACATCCACATTTCCCTTCTGACTGACTTCCCTACAGGCTTCAAACTCTAGCATCAGAAATGAAGACAACAGCCTTGCAGAGACAGTTTAACCAGCTCTTTTCCACTGTGTAGGCTTGAATCACTATAACAAATCCCTTAATATAGAGAAATAGATATATTTCCTTCAAATGATTCTTCCTGGACTGATACAGAGATCTAGCGTGTTACGAGGAAAGGAAAAAGAAAAAGCAGCCCCCTAAGTGAAAACATGACAAAATTAGCCAGAGAACAGTGTCAACTGTGGGGAAGAGGAATAATAAAGAGACAATGGAGAGTCTTGACACCCCTCCTGGGATGGCTTCCCCACTCTACCCTTATCCTTAAATTTACCACAAGGCTAACCTGGAATTTAACCTTCTCATGAAGGCTAGTGAATACTCTGAAAGACTGTGAGCTCACAGGCACACTAACAAGATGTTTGATACCAGGATTAAAAAAAAAACAAACTGAGAAACTTATACCTGAAAAATAACACTTAATTAGCTAGAGATTTAAAGTGAGCATTATAATCATCTTCAGAAAGGTGAGGAAGATATTATTAACATAAAGAAAGAGCTAGCAGTTACATGGTATAACCAAGTGGAAATACTATAGCATAAATAAAAATTTGAAATAAAGAACTCAATGCATGATATGATAAGAGAGTAAAGACAGTTGAAGAACAAGCTAGTGAGCTGAAAGGTAAGAATGAAGAAATCTATGAAAGCACTAGGAAGAAATAAAGGCTTCCCTGGTGGCTCCGATGGTAAAGAATCTGCCTGCAACGTAGGAGACCCAGGTTCAATTCCTGGGTCAGCAAGATCCTCTGGAGAAGGGAATGGCTACCCACTCCAGTATGACTGCCTGGGAAATTTCACGGACAGAGGAGCCTGGCGGGCTACAGTTCCTGGGGTCACAGAGAGCCAGATATGACTTAGCTACTAAACAGCAAACACCCTAAAGTAACTACTAAAAAAATACAAGTAAGCCAACAAGAAGGATAAAATGTAATTGCTAAAAATATAATAACCCAAAATAAAGCCAAAAAAGAGGAACTATAGATTAAAGAACAGTGGGATTATCTTATACCATATACAAAAATAAATTCAAAAGAGACAAAGACATAAACATAAGACCTGAAACTATAAAACTCCCAGAAGGATACAAGGGGAAACCAACAAAGGACTAGCATCCAGAATAAATATATGTGTGTGTGTGTGTGTGTGTGTGTGTGTGTATATATATATATATAAAATGATCCAGGAATAGAATCTGTGTCTCCTGCATTGGCAGGCTGATTCTTTACCACTAAGCCACCTGGGAAGCCCATTGTTTTAAGGTAATACATGTACATATTCTAAAATATATAAATATATTTTAAAATCTCCCCCAAATAAGACAACCAATCACCAGGAAATCAGCAAAAGAAATGTACAGATATTCCACAAAAGGGCCAGCTCCAATGATCCTAAACACAGAGTCCTTAGATATATGATAAGATGTTCAACCTCACTAGTAATCAGGAAAATACAAGTTAAAAAAATATGGGAAATGATTTTAAGCAATAAGAAAGGCAAATTTCTAAGTCAGACAATGTCACCGGTAAGCTGTTTAGTAATAAGCAGCATTTATTTGCTGCTGGTGGGAATATAAATTATTTCAACTGCTTCAGAAAATAGTTTAGCTTTCCTTATAAACCTGAAAGTGTACATTTCCTACAATCCAGTGATTTCATTAGAATATATACACTTTAGAGGAATTCTTGCACCCTAAGTTAATTGTTACATGTAATTCAGGAAAATGTAAAACAGTGTTTATAGAAATTTTGATCATATTGTAAAAACTGTAGCCCAAATATCCATCAACAGTAGGAGATATATATACACACACACATATATATATATCCTATATAAATAAGTTGTGGCAAAATCTTATAATGAATAGACATAGCTAAATATAACATTATGGATTAATTAAGCAAAAACATAATTTTGAGTGAAAAATAAAGTCACTATCAAATATACCATTTGATTATATTTAGAGGCTTCCCAGGTGGTGCTAACGGTAAAGAACTCGCCTGCCAAAGCAGGAGACACAAGAGACAGGGTTTCCATTCCTGGGTTGGAAAGATCCCCTGGAGGAGGAAGTGACAACCCACTCCAGTATTCTTGCCTGGAGAATCCCATGACAAAGGAGCCTGGAGGGCCACAGTCCATGGGGTAGCAAGGAGTCGGACTCGACTAAAGTGACTTAGCAGGCATGAGTGTAAGATTCAAAAGCTGGCAAATGAAACAGTGTTCTACTTAGGGTTACCTATATAGGTATAAGGGCTTCCCCGATGGCTCAGTGGGTAAAGGATCTTCCTGCAAAGCAGGAAACATAGGAGACGTGGATTCCATTCCTGGGTAGGGAAGATCCCTTGCAGAAGGAAATGGCATCCCACTCCAGTATTCTTGCCTGGAAATCCCATGGACAGAAGAGCCTGGCAGGCTCCAGTCCATGGGGTTGCAAAGAGTTGGACACGACTGAGTAAGAACATACATAGGTATAAAATCCCCAAAGAAAGGAGGGGAAAGGTTAATGTACAATTCAAGATATTGTTGAAGTCTCAGTAACAGAGCTACAATCAATGAATGGCATCTAAGAGGCTCTGAAGAACAGTAATGCTCTACCTCTTCACTTGTTTACTTGCTGCCCTTTAACATGTCCATGTTCATCTGCATTCACTCTTTCTGTGCATACTATATTTAAAAAAATTTTTTTTAATTGCGGGTTCCAAGGCTACTAAACCAG
Organism: Bos javanicus; assembly: GCF_032452875.1. Lineage (NCBI taxonomy): Eukaryota > Metazoa > Chordata > Mammalia > Artiodactyla > Bovidae > Bos > Bos javanicus. Next base: position 42,945,441 of record NC_083870.1, read on the forward strand.
GTATTTCAATTCAATAGGTTAGGATGAGGATGGCCCCAAGATAAGTAAATATCTGTAAAGTTCTCATGGTGATTCTGATAAAAGTAATCTGAAGAGCACACTTCAAGTAGATATTATTTCTGTGGGTTTGAACTCTCCGGTATTTGGAACTTGACATTATCAAAAGAGCTACAACATGATTAAAGGAGGCAACTTATAATAAATAAACACACAACTCTTTCAATTCCAGAAATCATCACTTTACTATACAAAAAACCCTAAACATTTACAAAAGAAAATCAAAAGAGGTTGAATTTTTAAACCACTTGGGAAAATTACACAAGAGTCTGTTGAACAAACAACATCAAAAAACGTCTCCGTACCGTGTCAGTACCACCCAGAGAAATCCAGTTAACCATTATCCTATAGGTTGAAGTGTTTAGTACCTGAAAGTCAACCCAGTGCCCTCTTGGTTTATCATTTGCCTATGAGAATATAAAACCCTGGTATCTTTACACAACATGAAATTGTTGCCCATGAACTTTATAGGAATAAAACTTTGTTAAAGGAAATAAAATATTAAAAAGATGACATAGCTCAGCTGCCAGTTGATATTAAGATGCATTAAGTTACAACAGTCAGTTCAAGCAACATTTTAATAATTTTAGATATAGTGACTCTAGTGTGCTGATATTCCAAGCAACCTTGCTACAGCATAGTTTTACATATATACAAATCATGTTATTGTATATACACATCAAGAAATTACTCCAGTCATCTCAGTGGTAGTGCCTAGTTTAAGCAGAAATTTTCCTTTGGCTTCTTGTTCACAGTAAGGCCATAGGCAGCCATTTCTTTCCAAGCGTTCACTGAATTCAAGATTCAGTTTCTGTTTTCCTCATGGAATGATGAGCAGTATGGAGGATCTGAACTGATAGTGTCTTTGGTAGAACCTTTCAAGCATTAGCTACACTTTTGTTCTCTGTGCTTCTACAAGGCTGTATGACCCTGTCATGTTGGCTTTTCTAGCAAAGTAAATAATCATTCCAATGGCAGTTAATATTAAGGCGGATGCACAATAGAGCACGAGAAATTCAGGAGAAAAATAGTCCTTGTTACTTTCTCTTCCTGGAAAATAACAAAATGGATGCAATTAATGTCTGGTATGAAAAGAAATTTTTTAATAATAACAGTCACAAGTTTTATTTTAATAGTACCACTAGTTCTCTGAAGAAAAGTGAATTAAATCAGTGATAAGAACCAACAGGACTCCAACGCACATTTCTCTGAATTAATCAAATAATCAGTTAGCAGTTGCTATGGTCATAATGAGTCTAAAGATGACAGCTGCTGACTTTCACAAACTTGGATTAACATAGATGCAGGTCCAATAACAGGATGGAAGGAAGGGTGCAACTTTTTAGGGCTCATTTAGAAGAGTAAGAATGGGACAAGAGTGTTTGCTCTGGGAAATAAAAGTATGTACTAAAGAACTAGGACTCTGATTATTAATGAATTAAAATAACTAACCAATTCTCCAAGAAAGGTCTTGAAATACCTACAGTGCAACCATTATAGTCAAACATCATGTACGAGATAATAAGAGAAAGAGTTCTTGCTGATGGTTTTTTTAGAAATATATAGAAAATTTTATATTTTGTATCTCTTAAGTAGGGCATCTCAATATGCATTATTCCTCTTCAGCATTTATATCATTTCTTGACAATATGAAGTTCTCTGGATAGCTTTATATTTTTGCTTAAGTGTTACTTCCTCAAAGAAGCATTCTCTGACCTGCATTACCACCAGCCTAAATTAGGAATCTTAACATACAGGAGGAGAAGGGGGCAATAGAGTATGAGATGGTTGGATGGCATCACCGACTCAATGGACATGAGTTTGAGCAGGCTCCAGGAGCTGGTGAAGACATGGAAGCCTTGCGTGCTGCAGACCATGGGGTCGCAAAGAGTCAGACACAAGTAAGTGACTGGACAACAACAATGTATTTTTTCCCCTGTATGCTTTTATAACCCACTACATTTTCCCTCCGTAGCCCTCATCACAGCTTATATTTAAACATTTGTGTGTTTGATTATCTATTAATTTTTGTTCCCTCCTTCAGACTGAATTACATAAGGGCATGTATCTAGTTTCTTTTGATCCACCACTCAGTAGCTAGTAACTGGCTCACTGCTTGGAGTAACTTGCACCCAATAAATATCTTTTTTCCCCCCAATAAATATCTTTTGAATAGCAATGTATATTGCTTTCTTTCTACATCCTGTCATTGTCATTTAGTTATAAATCGAGTTCATAAAGTAATAGTGTCACAAAACTTTTAAATTAGTACTCTTTCTACTACACTAAAAATCATCTGACAGTTAACAATAGTACTTAACATTTTAATCTTATAAGAACATCTGAAGAAGACAGCATGGTATTTACTGGCGATTCATCTCTATTTATATTTATGTTTTCACAGCACAGTATGGCCTCATAAATAGTAAGTTTCTTCAAGAGGCTTCTATATCGTTTCTGTTCTAGAAGAAATGAATGATTTGACATTGATAATCACTGCTTTATTTCTAGAGGTTTCTAACCACCAGATGTCAACCAAGAAGAAAAGAATCACTGGGGTCAGATGAAAGGAAGCTGACTTTTGAATTACTGACGTTAAAAAAAACTTCATCATAAACATAATGATAATTACCCTATTTTTCTATTTTTCCTTACTAGAGTAGAACTAAGAGTATGAGAGTAATATTTTAATGATGTATTTATTATCATAATTATGCTTAGGCATCAGTATTGATGACATGGTAGGCAATGGTATTTCTGATCCAATTGTTTTCAATTTAATAAGTATTATACTGTCTTTTGCCTTTGGTTTTTCCCCCAGGCATCTGCAGTAAAGTACATTTTTGCTGCTGAGTTTGTTACCAGGGCAACCTTCAAATATAGTTTTCTATTAACTGTATCAATACCAAAAATTCTAAAGACTCCCAAACATTTCTATCATTGAAATACATTTGAGCAAATGTATTTCTAAAGCAAAACAAACCAAAATTAGTTTAAAATCTCAGCTAAATGCAAAGGATGACTAGTTCAAAATTCCCAGGAAAATGTCAAATTTTTGTTTCCATTCATTTGTAGTTAGTTGAAACCATATTTAGTTTGGGGGTTCTAGCTGAGTGCCCCGGAGAAGGCAATGGCATCCCACTCCAGGACTCTTGCCTGGAAAATCCCATGGACGGAGGAGCCTGGTAGGCTGCAGTCCATGGGTTGCTAGGAGTTGGACACGACTGAGCGACTTCACTTTCACTTTTCACTTTCATGCATTGGAGAAGGAAATGGCAACCCACTCCAGTGTTCTTGCCTGGAGAATCCCAGGGACGGCGGAGCCTGGTGGGCTGCTGTCTATGGGGTCACACAGAGTTGGACACGACTGAAGCGACTTAGCAGTAGTAGCAGCTGAGTGCCCACGATGTGCTTTAATTGTTCATTTAAGTAATGAGTGAAAAATAGCAAATATGTAAAGTTATCAACTTAATAAAGCAATTAGAAAAGACAACAAAGTATGAGAAAGTTAAAAAGAGGAGAAGAAGCTTTGATATGTCTTTAAAAGAGAATCATTGACTACAAAAAGAATTATAAAAATGTTAGGAACCCAAGTCCCTGGAACTAGGCTTAATTAAAAGTAGTCTGGAGACATCAAGGATTAAATAGGAATAGATGAATTTCAACCTACTCATAACTGAGATCTCAATCATCCAGAAATCTGGACGCATTGATTATATATACCCCTGTGTCATTTTGAGTGACATGATCCAAGGGATATTGTTGTGTTTCGAGGAGGTATTGTGAAGAAAACATGGTAAAGCTTATAATCTTGAGAGATTTGATGAGATGAGTAAAATTTGAACCCATTTTCTGACCCAGGTTTAAATTCTCTTTACATTGATACTTGTTGTCTCTGGGAGTCCAGTGCCAAAGGCTCTTAAGAGTTGTATTTGTTTACAATCACGTTTGTTTCAAGTTTGGCTTCCAGTACACAGTGGGAGCTGCTTACCACTCAAGGCGTGGAAGACTGAGCAATAAACGCTGACACTTTCTACTTCCACTAATAAGATCAACAGATTCTACTGTGAGTTCACAGATGGATTGAAATTAAGCTGGCCCCTGAAATTCCTCTGCTGGGGCCGTTGCCCCCTCCCTCCCTTTCTCCATCAGAATACAGCAGGATGGACAAGGAGCTTAGATATTCTAAGGAAATAATTTTGTAGTCTAGAGACGCCTTTACATTGTTCAGCATTAAGATCATCATTCTCAAATCCAGAAAAGAGTCAATCTGGAAAATATGCAGTCACTTCTTGTTCAGAGAGTGATACTGTCTTCGGGTAGGAAGGAAATGGGTCTAGATAAACCTTTCTTTTTCCATGTGCCAATTCTACTTCTTTAGTTTTCCTATAACTCCCAAAGAAAGGTTTTGAAAATACATTTAAACACGCAAGATATGCAGGACCTCAGAGACCAATGATAAATTGTCAGTGTTTCAAATAGCAAATGGGAATTCTACATTGATTTATGATAAATGTCAGCATCCTGGCTAAACTCCTTGGGACACAACACCTGTACACGATTATTTTAGGAAACACTAAGAAATAACCGTAATTGACATGGAATTCAGTTTCATTTTGCCAACTCATTCATCTAACCCTTGAAATTCTTTACAATCCACCAAGCTTCAGACCTGTTATAAAAATAACAAGAAACAAAAAAACCCAAACTAACCTTTAACATCAAGTGTTAGGCTTCTTAGCTGTGAGCCAACTTCATTTTTAGATTCACACTGGTATACTCCCGCATCCTCTAACTGAGCCCTGTGGATGGTATATGCACCACCTGTAGACTTTAGCACTGTGTAGCCAGTCTCTGCTTTTTTCTTCAGAATTATCAAAGTTGGGGGAACATTCCCACATATACAGGAGATAATGACAGTGTCTCCTTCCTTGACCCTCTCAGAAGGAAAAGCTGTAAGTTGTATATCTTTTGGAGCAACTGTGGAAAGAATTTAAAGATACCTCTGATTGAATGAAATAGAAACAAATTCCATATTAATTTAATGACAGTAACAATAGTTGTCAAGGTGGTATTTGTGCTTACTGTTTGCATTAAATATTTAGAGGGACAATTAAAGAAGTCAAACATTTACTGGATTCTTATAAATGATCATATTTTTAATAAAAGAAGACATCTCATGCTTCTCTCATGTCCCTTATACAAGGGTGCCAAACCCTCAGGCCATGGACTGGGGCCAATCTGTGGCTTATTAGGAACCCAGTCACAAGCGGGAAGTGAGCAGCAGACAAGTGACGCTTCATCCATATTTATACTCCCGCCCCATGGCTAGCATTACCACCTGAGCTCCACCTCCTGTCAGATCAGTGGCAACAGGAGAGTCTCATAGAAGAATGAACCCTTCTGCACTTGAATCACGCTGAAATGAGCCCCCTCCCCAACCCATGGAAAAACTGTCTTCCACAAAACCAGTCCCTGGTGCCAAAAAGTCTGGGGACTGCAGCCTTAATGTAATTCTTACCCAACCTTAGCCAACGAATGGGTGTTTAAAAACAGTTGGAGATTTCAAATGTGGAAAATAACATTTTTTTTGGTCACTAAGTTATGCAACTATTTCTTAAAATATAAAAGGCTTCTGAGTTTTGAGCTAGATCATTCCAGATCAAGAAATTAAGCTGTGCAGAGATGACTCTTATAATCCTTAACACACCAGTTGTTATCTTGGGCTTAGCATCTGACATACAACATCTCTGTTAATATGTAACCTGTGGAGGGAGGTACCACATCACCATTGTATAAGTGAGGTTCCCATTAAGATTATTTGCTTTGTGACTTGATACTCTTTCCTCAACCAAATCTACATCCTAAGAGCTTTCTTTATGGTAGTGCATTGTTTTTCCAAGTTTCTTCCTTTCCTTTAAAATACAAATAATTATTGTAACAAGGTAACAAGACAGTCACTAACACCTTAGTGGAAATAATACCAAGGGATAAGAGAGGAACTGACAGCCCTAGTGAAGAAGAGGACCTCGAACCCCAAAAGGGAAGATATGAGGGAAATCCAAACTGACCACTTCATGACTTTGCCCAAAACTGCCTAGAGCTTCAACCTGTCAACTAGATATTATTTTGTTCTCAGTTTTGCCTCTCCATCCTGCAAAGAATAGGTCTGGATCTCCTAACTTAATCCATCCTAGTGATTCTGTGCCATTAAATTTATGAATCAGAGTGAAAGGTCAGTGCTACTCAATCTCTGAATTTATAAAAGATTTAAGTGCCTTCTTAGGCTTCTAAGCAAATCCTAGCAGTCATCTTATGAGATTACCATGAGGAATTTAATCCAGTTAGATAAGGTGATTTTGTATGCTAGGTGCTAAGTCACTTCAGTCATGTCTGACTCTTTGCAACCCAATGGAGCATAGCTCGCCTGGCTCTCCTGTCCATGGGATTCTCCAGACAAGAATACTGGAGTGGGTTGCCATGCCCTCCTCCAGGGAATCTTCCTGATCCAGGGATCGAACCCACCTCTTACATCTAACTCGCATTGACAGGCAGATTCTTTAACACTAGTGCCACCTGGGCCCTAAGTAATTCCAAAATATGTTTGTACATCTTCCTATCCTTTTTTCAACACCATAATCAGTGCCTCATAAGTGTAACTGGAACTATTGGCACAGTTCCTAGAGCTAGCCTTCCACTTGAGGTTGAAAGAATTTTAAGAAAAAGATGGTAATAATAACCCTGTGTACGAGACAGCAAAAGAGACACTGATGTGTAGATCAGTCTTATGAACTCTGTGGGAGAGGCAGAGGGTGGGGAGATTTGGGAGAATAGCATTGAAACATGTATAATATCATGTATGAAACGAGTCGCCAGTCCAGGTTCGATGCACGATACTGGATGCTTGGGGCTGGTGCACTGGGACGACCCAGAGGGAGGGTATGGGGAGGGAGGAGGGAGGAGGGTTCAGGATGGGGAACACAGGTATACCTGTGGTGGATTCATTTCGATATTTGGCAAAACTAATACAATATTGTAAAGTTTAAAAATAAAATTAAAAAAAAAAAAGATAAGTGACTTGGAATGGTTCATGAAGAAGTACTATTCCAGATTTCCACGCAGAGCTCTTCAAAACGTTCAGTGCATTTTGTTTTAGAAAATTTGTTTTAAAAGGCCTTTACTCAAAACCAGTAACACAACCAAAATAAGACTAGCACTAATAACTCATTTATCACTTTAGCTCACCTTGGATAGTTAAGTTGACTTTTTTTCTGCTTATTCCAGCCTGGTTAATGCCTTCACAGACATAAATGCCAGAATCTTCCATTTTTGTAGACATGAAGCTGAGAGTTGCATTCTCAGAAATAGGCTGTAGATCCCCATTACTTAGCTGCCTGCTCCACAAGATTTTGGGAGCTGGAAGGCCATTGCTAGAGCATGTCATATTCACAGAACTACCTTCCTCCAGGATGGAGGAGGGACTGACCAAGATGGTTGTATCCCTGGGAGCAACTGAAAAGGTAAAAGACACTTGTTAGCTTGGCTGTTTATACCCCAAGTTCCAAAGAGTTTTTATCAGTGTTGCAAAATTGGCTATGTATTTGTGGATTAGAACAGTTTATAAACCCTGATAACTTTACCAAAGGAGTTTTCTGCCCTCATTTACTTTAGCAGATACAAAATGATTGTTTTTGTTGTTTAGTCCCTAAGTCATGTCTGATTCTTTGTGACCCCATGAGCTGTAGCTTGCCAGGCTTCTCTGTTTATGGGATTTCCCAAGCAAGAACACTGACGTGGGTTGCCATTTCCTCCCCTGAGGATCTTCCCAACCCAAGGATTGAATCCAGTCTCCTGCATTAGCAGACAGATTCTTTACCACTCACCCACCATGGAAGCCCTATACAGAATGATCCAGAGTAGAATATGCACATATCATGGATATTTTCTAATGGAAATAAATTCTATAGAAACATTCTTATCAAAAATGGATGGTCAATGATAGTGTGTATTGACATTTATAGTACATTAAACATGAACATGAACTATGTAAATCGCCTATGAAAAGGTGGACTCTATTTGTCCACCTCTTGAATCTAGGCTGTCCTTGTGACTAACTTTGACCAATGTACCCTGGAAGAGGCAACTCTGTAGGACTTTCAAGCCTAGGCCCAAGAAGCCACCTTCATTTTCACTCTCTTGAAGCCCTGCTCTCTGGTGACTAAATCTATGCTACCTCTCTTCATATGAAGAAAGGAAGGTCCAGGAACTCCCAGAGAAGGCCCAGGCTTGTAGTGAGGCTACCTGAGACCATCCCCCACTGAACTTCCAACAGACTGAAAATGAATATGTGAGTTCATCTGATATCATATTGAATAAACTGCTCATCTGACCTCTTCCCAAACTGCCAGCTTAGAATCACAAGCAAATAAACAGTTGTTTTAAGTTTGAGGGTTTTTTTTTTTTTAATATAAAATCATTATTTTGTAGTTTCTTTTCAATTATTTCATTTCACAATGTTTTTAACTATGAACTTCATGTTAACTATTACCTGGCAAACATGATCAAAAAAAAATTCACATTAAATTGTGAATGCATCACACATGTACTTACCATTAACATAAAGTATCTGTGTACTCTGCCTTTGTTTGGGTTCAAATTCCATTTCATCAATAGGTAACTGAGCCAGACAAACAAGAACATTTCCAGTATCTTCAACGGTGGGGATGAAGGTCATCTCTAAACTCTTGGTCTCTAGGGCTTTCTTACTTACATCTTCCAAAAAGGTTTTATTCATCATAATACTCTCCCCTTTAAACAATTCAATCTCCAGCCGGTCAGAAGGATACACATTAGGAACCTTGCAGCTTACAGTGACTGGGTTTCCATTCACTAATGGACCACTCATTTCAATTTCTGGATCGCTAGGGAAGGCTGCAAATATCAAGCAAAATATGAGGTTTATACGTGACACTAGAAGAAAAACAGAACTAATCTTTATTAAGTGCAAAGTTTTCAAAATGAAGGTTTTAATTCACCTGGGATAAAATGATTACTAATAGATGCATCACACCATTAAATATAAATATTTATGATATCAAATATAAATAATGCTGGAAACAAAAAATACCTAGCACATCAAATCATTGAGAAATAAATATACTTCTTACTCTTCTCTCCTTAGTAATACGGTCTTGCTGACAGCTAAGGACTAGTCTTTTCAAAGGACATATCAGCTTCCACCATCTTACTTAGTATACATATATTTTAAACATTTTAAATATTTTCCATGATGTATTGGACGTTTATTATGTGCTAGTCCCTTAATATTCATTATCTCAGTCTTCAAAACAGCGTAAGCTAATGGGTATTAACTTATTTTAAAGCTAGAAAACACACAGAGAATGCATTTGATAGCTAGGGAGACATTAAACTTATAAAGGCTAAGAGTCTGCCATTTGACATCATACCTAGTAAGTCACCCAGCTGAGATCAGAATTTCTATTTCCTTGAGCTCAGAGCCCAGGCTTGGGTTCACAGAGCCGTGCAGTTTAGACATTTTTATTTTGAATGGCCAGGTTTAGGCAGAAAGTTTTAAAATGTTTCTTGAATAACACTTGTAGTTCAGAAAAAAATATAAGAGATTCAGATTCTAAGTAATATTTATAACACATCTCGATACAAATCAACAAAAGTGAGATGAGAACAGTTATCAAGAGCAATGCTAAAATTTTTTTCTCCTGAAGCAAAATGTTGTCAAGTGACAGATTCTCTAATGTTTCCACGTGACCATAAGGCTTCACTGCTGGTTCTCATTGCTGTTGGGAGTGTGCCTGCATCAGCAGCTCCTGGACTCTTGGTAATAAGATAAAGCGATAAATTAACCTGTCTTTTGAGAGATTCAAATCCCTTTACAGACATACTCTAACTCATTTTGAGCAAAATCCTGAGGGGTAACACAAGTTTGGGCAGGATTTCTGGAGGAAAATATCCACAATTGTTCTCTTGGATTCTTCTGAATAAAAAAAAAAAAAGGCAGAATGTGTGTGCTGTGCTTAGTCACTCAGTCATGTCTGACACTAAGTAACCCCATGGGCTATGTAGACCCCCAGGCTCCTCTGTTCATGGAATTCTCCAGACTGGAATACTGCAGTGTGTTGCCATTTCCTCTTGCAAATGATCTTCCTGACCCAGGAATCGAACTCGAATTTCCTGCATTGCAGGTGGATTCTTTACCATCTGAGCCACCAGGGAACTTTCTGATCACTTTGTGTATCTTGTCCTCATTCATTATAAACTGAGGAATTCCAGCAATGTCAATTCATAGAGATTTTAAGCTCTACGACTTTGTTAAGGTGACAGGAATAGCAAGAAGTGTAGTATACGTATGTGGTATAAATCAATACTCAAATCCAGTGCAATCCTCTGCTTCTTTTTTCACCTGAGCTGCTGTGCTGACCATCCCCGGTGATCATTCTAACTCCCAGGTTTTCTCCTGCTCCCCATTGCCTCAGGTCTCCATCCTGCCAATCAGCTTTCAAATGTGCCTTCAAAACAGCAGGTTTGGGCCTCACCCTCCAATTCAAATAATTCATCATCCCACCCCATTATGTGAATAGGCACTGTTTTTACTCTTTGCAGACAACCATCTCTGTACACACCATGTATAACCAGAGTAGGGTGGGTAGCAGGGGACACGCAGTATGTTCAAGTCCATGATGAGAGAGTATAGACAAGACACAAACTAAGGATCAGGGATGCTGGATTCATATGCAATATACACATCAAAGTTGCATCAAAAACCTTGGTTTGGACATTTGAGAACCATTCCCAATGTTAAATTCCCTTCCTAAACACAAAGATCTTGTTGTGTATCACAGATTTGCATTCCGCTTCTTCCAATGGAACCGGGAACAACAACAACAACAAAAATAGTAAACAGTTTTGAAATCTACTTACAGTAGAGCTCCACCTGGATTCCCTTTTCCAGTTTCTTTTGCCCACATATCACAGTGCACAGGTAAAAATGTTCGTTCTCAAAACTCACAGGGCTCAGTGTCAACGTGGACTTGGAGCCCTCCCTCCTCACCTTCCCATTCAGAGGGCTGTCTATCTGGGTTCTCCAAGAGAAAGATGGGGACTCACAGTCCCTGACATCACAGGTCAACACGACTGAGTCGCCAACCTGAGCAGCAATCTGGGGTCCAGGAGAGATCTCAACAGTAAACATTTTCTCTGGTGGGAAGAAAAGAACAAGACAAAAATAAAATTCTTTCACCGAAGTTCAATATACAGTCTTTTTTCCCTTCTTTTTATCTAACATCTGTGCCAAGAATATACTATTCTTTTCCACATTGGGACTATCAGGAAGGGAACCACATCTTTTAAGAACAAACATACAGGATGCTGTGATTCATTCATTCAACAGAATGAACAGGGATAAAAATGTGTCAAGACAGAGATTGGCACCTTTTCATAACAAAAATTCATTCTCCACTCAATGTGTTTATCATATTCTTATAACTGTGGGACAATAGCTCAAAAATATAAGGTTCCAGTGTGTCAAGCACTGCTTAAACCACTTTACATATATGAAAATTATCTCATTTAATCCACACAACTTCAGGATCTGGTATCCTTGCTTCTTCTCCTTGACTCTCAGTGTCTCATTCTACTTTTCCTTATTTTCCTTCCCTTCCTCCTTTTCCTTCTCCTCCCCTTTCTTCTTGAGGAACAATAACACCACCCAACCTGCAAGTGGCAAAATTAGGACTTGAAGCCAGGTGAGTCTGATTTAAAATCCCAGCTTCTCACTTAAACAACTAAATCAAAATATCCTCAAGTGGAGATAAAACCAAATCTAAGGAAAGTACTGAAAAAAAGCTATATAAATATGGCTTCTGACTAGAAACATTACCTGTAACAGACCAGTATTTAGAGCTTCTGTATCAACAGAATATAGTTGTAACATGAAAGTCACACAGAATCACACTGAAAACACATACTGAAATCCCATTATCAGTATGAAATCAGTATGATTTCAGAATCACACTGAAAAGTCAAAATCTAAGCATTAAAGTGGTATGCAAGCCACCTCTTAAATTTGCTTAATACAACATAAAAATACTTTACAATTATTTCAATGGCTGAAATGCCAGGGCAAACTCCTAAGTCTGAAGTATCTAGCAAAGTTCTTTGACTGCCAATGCAATCCCCGCGGAGCACCCCAGCTGCTTTAGGATGACTACTGTCTAGGGAGAAAAATAATTTTAAATCTTGACTCTATTCCCCTAGCAAAAGTGGGAGTGGTTGGGCACCTCTTAAAGTGACAGAGACTCCACAGAAAACTCACTAAAACTTGCCCTTGTAAATAGCCGGCTAGAGATCGCAAAAAGAAATCACAGCATATACATAATCCAAAGGCACTACATTTTGAAGGTTTCTCATCCGTGCCAGAAGATTTTTTTCAGTTTGATTTGTCTAACATGGTCATTATGGTATCTTCCAAAGAATGCTTCCCTCAAATTACCATAACAAACTGACATGCTATCAGATTTTTTAAGGAGAAAGTTCATTCAGAATAATAACCAGTGTTTCTGAATTCCTTATATGCTAATGTGAGAATGGAGAACATAAAGATCTACTTCCTGCCTGTGAACAGTCTCAGATTGTATTTTACAGTGGCTGCATATGTTACCATGTAAATGCATGACACCTGAAAGAGTAACTCTGAGATAGAAAAAAATGTTAGTCGCTCAGTTGTGTCCGACTCTTCATGACCCCATGGACTATAGCCTTCCATGCTCCTCTGTCCACAGAATTCTCCAGGCAAGAATACTGGAGTGGGTAGCCATTCCCTTCTCCACTTCTCCAGAAGATCTTCCAGGTCTAAGATAAATGAAGTTCAATTCTCTCTTCAGCACTTAAGTTGCTAATGTCCTGTGATGCAAAATGAAAAGCCTAATCCCAGGACACGTTTCCTTTTCACATTGAAATGGGATACAGCTAATCATAGGGTAGAGTTATTCCAGATGAAAGATTAGCTTTACATGCTTTTATCAGTGTAATGTTTTTCCTGGTTTCTTGAGAAATGCTGACCTAAAAGCCAACGGGTTCCTCTTTTGAGAGAGTTTGATTTGTATCTTTTTAGCCATGTAAGTTCAAATTTCATGTTTTCATATTTTAAAAGTATGTTTTTAATTTATGTTCACAAGTTATTCATTCAGTATCTACTGAGCACCTCTACATGGCAGGTACTTGTAAAACACACACACACACACCAGTCCCTAACTTTAAGGAGTTTCCAGTTTAATGGAAAGACACACTTACATAAGGATTGGCTCTTACTAAAAATATTTAAATTATCTATTTATACATCTGCCAATCTCTAGATTATAAGTTCCTCTAAGGTAATCACTGTAACTTTTTATGTCTGTACCCCCGGGACCAAGCACAATTCTTCAATTCTTGGACAAGGCACCTTAATTAATGTATGTTAAACTGAACAACCTAGGGCCAGACATCCTGGAATGTGAAGTCCAGTGGGCCTTAGAAAGCATCACTATGAACAAAGCTAGTGGAGGTGATGGAATTCCAGTTGAGCTATTTCAAATCCTGAAAGAAGATGCTGTGAAAGTGCTGCACTCAATATGCCAGCACATTTGGAAAACTCAGCAGTGGCCACAGGACTGGAAAAGGTCAGTTTTCATTCCAATCCCAAAGAAAGGCAATGCCAAAGAATGCTCAAACTACCACACAATTGCACTCATCTCACATGCTAGTAAAGTAATGCTCAAAATTCTCCAAGCCAGGCTTCAGCAATACATGAACTGTGAACTTCCAGATGTTCAAGCTGATTTTAGAAAAGGCAGAGGAACCAGAGGTCAAATTGCCAACACCCACTGGATCATGGAAAAAGCAAGAGAGTTCCAGAAAAACATCAATTTCTGCTTTATTGACTATGCCAAAGCCTTTGACTGTGTGGATCACAATAAACTGGAAAATTCTGAAAGAGATGGGAATACCAGACCACCTGACCTGCCTCTTGAGAAACCTATAGGTAGGTCAGGAAGCAACAGTTAGAACTGGACAACAGACTGGTTCCAAATAGGAAAAGGAGTACGTCAAGGCTGTATATTGTCACCCTGCTTATTTAACTTATATGCAGAGTACATCATGAGAAACGCTGGACTGGAAGAAGCACAAGGTGGAATCAAGATTGCCAGGAGAAATATCAATAACCTCAGATATGCAGATGGTACCACCCTTATGGCAGAAAGTGAAGAGGAACTCAAAAGCCTCTTGATGAAAATAAAAGAGGAGAGTGAAAAAGTTGGCTTATAGCTCAACATTCAGGAAACTAAGATCATGGCATCTGGTCCCACCACTTCATGGGAAATAGATGGGGAAACAGTGGAAACAGCGTCAGACTTTATTTTTGGGGCCTCCAAAATCACTGCAGATGGTGATTTCAGCCATGAAATTAAAAGACGTTTGCTTCTTGGAAGGAAAGTTATGATCAACCTAGATAGCATATTCAAAAGCAGAGACATTACTTTGCCAACAAAGGTCCATCTAGTCCAGGCTATGGTTTTTCCTGTGGTCATGTATGGATGTGAGAGTTGGACTGTGAAGAAAGCTGAGCACCGAAGAATTGATGCTTTTGAACTGTGGTGTTGGAGAAGACTCTTGAGAGTCCCTTGGACTGCAAGGAGATCCAACCAGTCCATTCTGAAGGAGATCAGCCCTGGGATTTCTTTGGAAGGAATGATGCTAAAGCTGAAACTCCAGTACTTTGGCCACCTCATGGGAAGAGTTGACTCATTGGAAAAGCCTCTGATGCTGGGAGGGATTGGGGGCAGGAGGAGAAGGGGACGACAGAGGATGAGATGGCTGGATGGCATCACCGACTGAATGGACATGAGTTTGGGTGAACTCCGGGAGTTGGTGACGGACAGGGAGGCCTGGCGTGCTGCAGTTCATGGGGTCGCAAAGAGCCAGACACAATTGAGCGGCTGAACTGAACTGAAGTGAACTGAAGCTGAACAAAAGCACACACAAGTTCATAAGAAGTATTGAATGTACATGAAGGGATAAAAAACTAGCTGTGCCTAACACAAACTGGAATTGGGAGGCTGACATGAGCTTGATCTTGAAGCATGGATAAAACTTTGCCAGGTAAGGAAAGAAAGGACATTTGAAGCAGAAGTTATAGCATAAACAGACACAGTCACCCACAAAGATGCAAAGGTCATTTCTGACCAGATTCTGAAGAGTTCTATGCAACTATTTTAAGAAATGTGAGTTTTAATTTATATGCAATTAGGGTTAAATTGAAGTCATATAAAACATGCAGTCTTCTTGTTCAAGTAGATAACTCTGATAGGAGAAGGCAATGGCAACCCACTCCAAGTACTCTTGCCTGGAAACTCCCATGGATGCAGGAGCCTGGTGGGCTCCAGTCCATGGATTCGATAAGAGTCGGACACGACTGAGCGACTTCACTTTCACTTTTGACTTTCATGCATTGGAGAAGGAAATGGCAACCCACTCCAGTGTTCTTGCCTGGAGAATCCCAGGGATGGGGAGCCTATGAGGTCACACAGAGTCGGACACAACTGAAGCAACTTAACAGCAGCAGCAACAGCAGTACAAGGCATTATGTTGGGGGACAGAATGGTAGTAGGAGAACCATTTAAAAACAATTAGCCATAGCTAAAAAATCATGGAGTTTGGAGGTTAAACGGGTCTATGTTAAAATCACAGTAAATGCCACGAATGAGTTATGTGATGTGGCAAATTGGAACTATTCTGAGCCTGAGCTTATTCACTTCATAAGGTTGTGGCAAAACCTAAAGCGGTAACATTTATAAAGTAGCAAGGAAACTCCTGGCAAGTATTAGATGTACAATAAATAAGAGTCATTATTAATCTCTGTGAGACACTATTCTCTCATTGCTAAAATGAATACAAAGTACTTACTCCTTAGTCATTCTTAAAGATCACAGGAAACATGTAAAGTGCCTGGAATATAGCTGATGGTCAGTAAAGGTTATTTAGGAATATCTTTCAGGAGCCCATGGTGGCTCAGACGGTAAAGCGTCTGTCTACAATGCAGGAGACCTGGGTTCCATCCCTGTGTCGGGAAGATCCGCTGGAGAAGGAAATGGCAATCCACTCCAGTACTATTGCCTGGAAAATCCCATGGACAGAGGAGCCTGGTAGGCTACAGTCAGCTCCTCTATCCATGGGGTCGCAAAGAGTCGGACACGACTGAGTGACTTTCACTTTCCTTTCAGGAGCCCAAATGAGAGATGATGAAGTAAAGCTATGGCAAGAGGTTTGAAGAATAGAGGTCAGATTCTAAGAGGGATCATTTTGAAGTAGAACCAACAGGTTTTGATGATATGGAATAGGAACACGAACTTCAGAGTAAACAGCATATATCCATAATACATAGCTCAAATATTGGAAGTGACAAGGGAAGAGGACTAGACATGGGAAACTGAGAATACTAATATACAAGGGGCAGAAGGAAGAGAGAAAGCCAAGGGCTGAGGCAATGAAAGAATGATGAGAAATGAAAAGGAACCAACACAGCAGAACCGAGGAAGCTCTGGCAGAAAAGATTTCATCCAAAAAGCATGAGCAAGGTGAGTATATAATTGTGCTACAGTACAGAACAGACAAATGGATCATCATAAAACATAATGAGGGTTTCCCCGGTGGCTCAGACGGTAAAGAGTCTGCCTGCAGTGTGGGAGACCCGGTTCAATTCCTGGGTTGGGAAAATCCCCTGGAAAAGGAAAGGGCAACCCATTCCAGTATCCTTGTCAGGAAAACTCCATGGATGGAGGGGCCTGGCAGGCTACAGTCCATAGAGTCACAAAGAGTTGGACATGACTGAGCGACTTCACGCACTCTCTCAAAACATAATGAAGTATTTCTGGCACTGAAGCTATTTCACTATTGCTTAAATCTGAATGACGGCACCTTTTTCAATTGTTGCTTACCTTGAACAATTAATTTCACCTCTTTTCTGTCTTTCCCAACAGGGTTATTTCCTTCACACACATAAAGCCCAGAATCTTCTGCCCTCATAGAAATTAAAGTGAGAGTTGCATTCTCAGAAAGGAGCTGTAGATTCCCATTGTCTAATTTCTTGCTCCAGAGAATCCGTGGAGCTGGTAGACCTGCACTGGTACACGTCATCGTCACAGAGTCGCCTTCCTGCAGCCTTGTGGAGGGATTCACGGATATAGCCGTGTCTTTGGGGGAGACTGAGAAGGCAGGGCACAGTATTAGTCATTGCTAAGCATCATAATGGTCCCACAGGGCGACTGTAAATACTCTCATGGACTGTATTTACAGCTTTCTCAATCTGACAAACTTACTCTGCCAAACTAGTATAAGAATTGCTGAGTCATGAAAATTAGTCAATCCAGTTTCTGACTGATTTGATGGAGTTACTTTTTTTGATGGTTGGTGTTTTCAGATGGCTATAGACACTCAGAAATTAAGAAAAACCCTTAGAATTATGTGATTCAATCTCCCAGGTAAGGTACAAATTCCAGCTCAGCTTCCTCGCCAAATGTTCACGCAAGACAGCTTCAGTACTTCTGGGGCACAAGGCAGTCCACGGCCTTACAGGAAATATTGTCCATGTGATTTTTGGACAGCTCTGATTGTTAGAATGTTTTCCCTCTATTGAGCTGAAATCTTTCTCTTTGTAACTAACTTCTATACACCGGTCATAGTTCAGTCCTCTATTGCTAAAGAATAATCCAAATTTCACTTCTACATGACAGCCATTCAGATACTTAATTATAGCTCTCATTTCCAAGTTTTATGTTCCTAGGAAAAATATCTCCTATTTCTGACTATTCTTCTCAAAGCATTGATAAAATCCTTTCCATCTCATTTTGTCTCAGCTAGACATGTTGTAGAAGGCAATGCTCCTTTTAACTATGGTGTCTAGAGAAGACCAGGGCATTTTAGTCTAGAAAGAGCACAGTGAGTCACTCCTACACAACTTTGGGATGACAAGACTGCCTCAAATCCCCCAGCCATCTCCGAGAGAATGGAGACAATCAAATCTCATCTCCTCTCTCCCACCCCATGCACACGTGTCCAGGTGTGCACACACATATACACTCACACACAAAGTGCTCTTGTAGAACTTCTATACCTTGATATTTCAATGCATGATATAAGAGTTTACAAAACATAATTTAAAAAATTTTATCACTTGAGCCTATTATTTCTCACTACCCAATCAGGTGGTGGTGATTTAATCAAGTAGGGTCCGACTCTTGTGATCCCATGGGCTATAGCCCACTAGTCTCCTCAGTCCATGGGATTTTCCAGGCAAGAGTACTGGAGTGGGTTGCCATTCCCTTCTCCATGGGATCTTCCCAATCCAGGGATAGAACACTGGTCTCCTGCATTGCAGGCAGATTCTTTACCAACTGAGCCACCAGGGAAGCTTCCCAATCAGGTGGTATTATCATTATTCCCCTTTGATAGACTGAGAAATTAAGTGAAGCAAAATCACAATTAATGAAGCCATCCATACCTTAAGTTCAACTTTCTCAACCTTAATTCGGTGTGCTTTTTATTGCAGTTGACAAGAATTATGCTCTCAGTGAATCAAAATGGTATAAAAACTACAAACATGTTTCTTCTTGACTATAGCTGCTCAGTTTATTGCTGTGTACATCCAAGAGTATATTCCCATAGACAGACACAAGTACTTACTGTAGACTTCCAGTTCTTTTGTAGTTTTCCTTACTTTGGGTGGAGAATCATCATCATAAATGTGTAATGTAGCTTGACAAACAAGAGCTGTCCCAATATCCTCATCAGTAGGCGAGAAGGTCACGTCCAGGCTCTTTGTTTCCTGGGCCTTTTTTTCTGAAGGCTCCAGAAAGTCCTGTACTTTCATGGGATGGTTGCCTTTCAACAACTCTATCTCCAGCCTTTCAAATGGGTAAACCTCAGGCACCGAACACGTGACTGTGACTGGCTTCCCGACCTCTGCGGGGCTACTCAAATGAATCTCTGGATCCTTAGAGAAAGCTGAAAAAGTCAAACAAGTACATGCCTGTGGATTTTTTGTTCATATTATGTAAAGTCCTTTACGGGAGTTGGTGATGGACAGGGAGGCCTGGTGTGCTGCGATTCATGGGGTCGCAAAGAGTCAGACATGACTGAGCAACTGAACTGAACTGAATCTGAGTCTAATATTTTTGTGAATACAATCTTAATACAGCAGAATGAATTGTTTAAATAGCCTTTCATGGTTTGGGGTGCATTCAAAATCAGAACAATCTGTTAGAGAGTTCTTCAGTTCTTCTGATTCTTCATGTACAAAGGGTTGCATGTTGCTAAAGTAAAAGGAGGGAGAAGAAACTTATGTTTATTGAATACTGATACGTGCCCATCCTTGTGCTATTCATTTAACATTGATGACTTTATTTGATACTCACAACAACCCTAAGAAATAGGTACCACATTTCGTAGATATGAAAGCATAGACTCAGCATATTTGCATAATTTTCCTAAGGTCACACAGCTAGTAATGGTGAAGCTGGGATTTAAACCCAAGATTTTTATTATTCCATATGACTACTGGGACTTTCATTGTGTTTATATCACAGTCTTTTATTTTGGTCAGGGTAGATATATTTCATCTTACAGATAAGGAACCTGAAGCTTAGAATATCATTGCAAAGAATAATTATTAGGTAAGACATGCTAAGAAATGAAAAGAGCAGCTCAAATAATTGGCTTTGAACAGGCATTCATCCACCAGAGACGTACACCTGGGCAATCTTGAAGTTATGGGAAGGCAGATTTGCCTCCCAAACGCCTGACTCAACATCTAACTAATATCCCACTTGAAATTTTTAATGCCAAGGAAAGCACTAGTTCAGTGAGCCATTGCTTTCTTCACAAGGCTGCTTTCCGTTGCAAACCGCCATGATGATAACATATTGGCTTGATTCAAGACTGTGAAATAAGAAGAATACAAAGGTCCCAACTCTAAAAAATACTATAATCAAATGTGGAATGGAGACAGGACTGTTAAATATAATGAAAGACAGACACTCTTGAAGAAAAAAAAAGAACAAAAGAAACTTCAGGCAAGATAACTAAAGCCAGAATGGCCTTCATTTTCATTTTTAAATCTTCAACTGTTTGGTTCCTGCAAGGAGAGGCAAAGGAAGTGGCAAAAATTTGTTATGTGAAGAAACAGTACTTTTCATTTTTCCACCAATAATTTTGTTCCTTGTATTCTGAAAGACATGTGCCTATAATCCACATAGTTTGCTGTCAGATAATGTAAGAACTGCTACTTTCCCCTGTATTTACATAAGGGAGCCTTTCATGGACCTCAGAAAGCTTCGCAGACATAAACTCTGCATGTACAACCAGCATAATTGAAAGCAGCTGGCCAAGCACAGTTTCTTGAGAAGCATTAGCTACATAAGGGATTATTGAAGAATCAGTTAAGGTTATTGGACCAAGTTGAGCTCCACTATAGCAAAAGAAAAGCAAAATAATTAGAAAAGATAATCAAATAAGATCTTCCTAAAGAGATGACGATCAAGGATTCCGGTTTTCTGGCAGAAGCAGTAACCAGAATGCAAGCGATGTATTTCAGGTTATTTTTTCACTCCTTTTTGCTAACTTTCTTGCTGGATTGAGAATGGACTGAAATACATTTTGGTAGGCTAGTAAACACAGGCTATTCATTCACATTCACTAGGCAAATCGAGTTCATTTTCCAAATACCCTTGAAGTTAAGCTGTTGAGCATTAAGAGTTAATTGCACTGAACAAAAACAGAAGTAAAACCTTCTAAATTTATCTCTGTCGAAGTCAAATGAGTGAAAAGTTTACAGATATTTTTCTTCTGTCTAAGGGGGAAGCTTTTGTACCAAAGCCCAGTATTAAATTATATACCTCCTCCTTAAACTTTAAACTAATTTTAAGTACCAAATTGCATAAGAATAAATAGAAAATCCCTGAAGTATGGAATTCATAAGTCATTTGGACATATGGACAAGTAAACATGCAAGAAACCAATTGAATTAAACACACACACACACAAATAAAACAAAAAGAACCTTAGAGAACTTCACTTTATGGCTAAGAAAACTGAAGCCTAGAGAAGTTGAACCTCACCCGTGGTCACCATATTCGTGGCAGAGTTGGAAACAAAAGCCAAGATTTGGGTCTCTAGTCTGGTGGTAGATTCAGCTGTCTTCTGGATTTCTTGCTGCCCTATGTCCCCTAGCCAAGAATCTGGACATGAGTATTCTTTTTCTTTTTTTCTTTTAAAATTATCCTTTTAGAAAATTTATTTTAAAGCAAAATGGAGAGAAAATCAAATATCGACTGAAGTACTTACAGTAGATCTCCACTCGGATTGCTTTCTCCAGTTTCTCAGCCCCGCAAATCACTGTGCACAGGTACTGGTGTTCATCCTCGAAATTAACAGGATCCATGATCAGCGTGGATGTGGTCCCTTCATTTCTCACCTTCCCATTCAGTGGACTGTCCATCTGAGTTCTCCAAGAAAATGATGGAGACTCACAGCCTGTTGTGCTACAAGTCAGTGAAACAGAGTCACCAATCTGAGCAAAAATCTTGGATTTATCTGGGAACATGTCAACTTTGATAGCTTGAGCTGTGAAGGCAAAAAGAGAAAAACAAGCTTACCACTGGTCTGTTTAGTATTCTACTCCATCTTCTCTGTTCTAGTATAACACTCAGATCTGACTGCTCTCTTTCCTAAACTGCTTCTAAGTAACGCAAGGCAGCTCAGGAGTCACTGCCAAAAGAAGTTGTTAAAATCATCTTTGCTTCTGAGAATTCTCATTTCTGACCTTGATGCCCATATATTAGTTGTTTTGTCACTTGCCAAGTTTTATCTCATTATCAAGCGTAGGAAACTAAAGAGACAGTCCTTCCTAGAAACAGAATCCAATTACTCACACAACATTTAAAAAATTCAAAAAACAACAACTTTGCTGCTCTAACTATGACAATATAATGGTACATATTAATAGCAGTAGTCAGTAGCACACTAAAAGTTAGGCTAAATTAAGTTTTTCGATTCTTTAAAAATCCAGGGCTACCCTGGTGGCTCAGATAGTAAAGAACCCACCTGAAATGCAGGAGAGTTTGATTCCTGGGTTGGGAAAAGCCCCTGGAGGAGGGCATGGCAACCCACTCCAGTATTCTTGCCTGGAGAAACTCCATGGACAGAGAAACCTGGTGGGCTACAGTCCATGGGGTTGCAAAGGGTTGGACATGAATGACGAAGTATGCACATTGCCCTTCTTTATTATCATAACAAGGTGAAGTCAAAGTCAGGGCTACAATGGAATGCTAGCATTTGGAGCAAATCAAGGAGAAGAACTTACAAACTGCAAACACCATCCAAAGTATATTTGAGACTCCAAAGATCACAAACATCTTCTTAGGCATTTACACTGCTGTTCTTACGAGAAAATAATGATTCCAAAACGCTTCTTTCTGTTCCTCTTGAAGCTTCCTGGGAAGAATCTTGAGCTCTTAAAGCCGGTGAGGTTCGGTGAGGAATGAAATAGAAAGTCGGCTCTTTATATAGGGTCTTGTTGCACAGATGCAGAAGCAGAGGAAAATCCCCTCAAGGGGAAACCTGAAACAGAGCCAGAAAAAAAGTTTAACTGACACCCAGCCAAGTCCGCATTAACCCCTTCCCGTGGCACTCAGTACTGAAACTGCTCTGTCCATCATAGAGAAAGAAAACACTTCCAAGGCTAAAAATTAAAACTTTTCCTTGCTTTTCATTGCAAAAGGATATTTTTGCATGAAGCTAACGTTTGTTTCAGAATGAGATTTTCTGAATCCAACTGGAGAGAAGAGAGACAGAGAAAGAGTAAATTACAATCTAGTTCTTGAAGTGGCTGAACAAGCACTATGTCATGTGAACTGATTTTTCTCCATTATGAAGATACGTTTGCAATTCAAAAACAGAGACTATATTTTCTCTTGCAAGAAAAAGGAAAAGATGCTTTCTGTTGATGAATTATTTTTAAAAAGGGAGACAGCGTAGCTTCTGAGTTTCATATATTTTATTCACAAAATAGTTTTTTAGGCAGCAAAAATCAAGTTTCTGAAATGATTTTCTTGAGTAGAGAATAATGGAATGCTACCAAAAGAAGATAAATATTTTCTTCTTTTGTTTTAGAAAAGTTATTAATTCTCAATTCAGTTGCTGGATAATTGAAAGTCTTACATGCAGACTCATATGCAACTGATGGAATTCCTCTGAAGTGTTAAATCTCTTAGAATGTGAGACTTAACTACAAAAGCTTAAAACATGAAAAATAATTTGTTCCTCTTATATGAGATGAGGACAACAATTTTATGCTCTTTATTTCCCCTCTAAGGAAATGACTTTTTAAAAGGTATTTTTAAATAGCTGTTTGTGCCTTGCACACGTGTACTTCAGTCTTTGCATAACACCTGCCCATCATAAAGAAACCAGAACGGCCACTTCCTTGCGATATACATGTGCAGGTCTTTCTCCCCCGTGGATCATCAGTTCCTACCATGGTCTCAGATCAGTTCTTGTTCATCATTGTATCTACTTCTGCCTTCCCAAAGTCTAATGCATGTTTTAACACTTAGCGGGTACCAAAGAAGTGTAACCATAAGTAGTTTAAATTAAAATTTAATTTGGAAAAGAAACTTCCAAAATGTTAGCAATAATATGTAACTACTGCATGAGAAAAAATGTTGGATTCTAAAAAAAAAAAATTCAAAGCTCACAGACTCCAAGAGATGTGTACAATAAACAGCCCTGTGCCTTTTGACAGAGGAAGACCATAACTGAGATTTGGAACTAATAACTGTTCCTCAGGGCTGGAGACGTTCTGGACCTCCTCTTGGGTGCAGAGGAGGCTCCCATTCAAGGATGAGGAGAGAAAAAGAAGTGGAAGCAGCTACTGACTGTAAGAACATGTAAGTGTGACTTCATTTGCCAAATAGCTAAGGATCAGAAAAGTAGCTTCGGGCAAAATTAGCTGATGAGCAAGTAATCTACTTGCTGATGATGCTGTGAAAGTGCTGCACTCAACATGCCAGCACATTTGGAAAATTCAGCAGTGGCCACAGGACTGGAAAAGGTCAGTTTTCATTCCAATCCCAAAGAAAGACAATGCCAAAGAATGCTCAAACTACCGCACAATTGTACTCATCTCACATGCTAGTAAAGTAATGCTCAAAATTCTCCAAGCCAGGCTTCAGCAATACGTGAACCGTGAACTTCCAGATGTTCAAGCTGGTTTTAGAAAAGGCAGAGGAACCAAAGACCAAATTGTCAACACCTGCTGGATCATGGAAAAAGCAAGAGAGTTCCAGAAAAACATCAATTTCTGCTTTATTGACTATGCCAAAGCCTTTGACTTTGTGGATCACAATAAATGTGGAAAATTCTGAAAGAGATGGGAATACCAGACCACCTGACCTGCCTCTTGAGAAACCTATATGCAAGTCAGGAAGCAACAGTTAGAACTCGACCTGGAACAACAGACTGGTTTCAAACAAGCAAAGGAGTACGTCAAGGCTGTATATTGTCACCCTACTTATTTAACTTCTATGCAGAGTACATCATGAGAAATGTTGGGCTGGAAGAAGCACAAGCTGAAATCAAGATTGCCAGAAGAAATAGCAATAACCTCAGATATGCAGGTGACACCACCTTTATGGCAGAAAGTGAAGAGGAACTAAAAAGCTTCTTGATGAAAGTGAAAGTGGAGAGTGAAAAAGTTGGCTTAAAGCTCAACATTCAGAAAACTAAGATCATGGCATCTGGTCCCATCACTTCATGGAAAATAGATGGGGAAACAGTGAAAACAATGTCAGACTATTTTTGGGGCTCCAAAATCACTGAAGATGGTGATTGCAGCCATGAAATTAAAAGACGCTTATTCCTTGGAAGGAAAGTTATGACCAACCTATTGGTCATAGCATATTGAAAAGCAGAGACATTATTTTGCCAACAAAGGTCTGTCTAGTCAAGGCTATGGTTTTTCCAGTGGTCATGTATGGATGTGAGAGTTGGACTGTGAAGAAAGCTGAGCACCAAAGAATTGATGCTTTTGAACTGTGGTGTTGGAGAAGACTCTTGAGAGTCCCTTGGACTGCAAGGAGATCCAACCAGTCCATTCTGAAGGAGCTCAGCCCTGGGATTTCTTTGGAAGGAATGATGCTAAAGCTGAAACTCCAGTACTTTGGCCACCTCATGAGAAGAGCTGACTCATTGGAAAAGCCTCTGATGCTGGGAGGGATTGGGGGCAGGAGGAGAAGGGGATGACAGAGGATGAGATGGCTGGATGGCATCACTGACTCGATGGCCGTGAGTCTGAGTGAACTCCAGGAGTTGGTGATGGACAGGGAGGCCTGGTGTGCTGCGATTCATGGGGTGGCAAAGAGTCGGAAATGACTGAGCGACTGAACTGAACTGAAGTAATCTACAGGTCCTTTACAAGCTCATGTCATGGAAGAAGATGATCAGAACCATGTAGGTTGACTGCTTAACTCAGAAGAGGTAGAAAGGCAATTATGGAATTTCAGTGTAATTCTTTGGAGTGTAAAGACAAAAGTGAACAATAGGATCCCAAAACGAGATCACCAAGAACAAGTTATTGCAAAAAAACTTCTGTTTCACACTTGAATAGGATTCTAAACTTGGAACTTTGGGGAAATATCTAATCTATTGAATTAGTTCATAGTTGTTTCAGCAAAAGTACCTCATGGTATCTTTGAGTTGGATGCCATTTCAGATCCTACCTGCTCCTCCCAGGGTGAGATGACTGTATTCTCCTCTGTGACCTCTCCACAAGAGCACACTGGCAGTGAAGCACTTGTCATGCTGCATTTACCTCTTAACATGTTGATTGTTCCTAACTGACAAAACTCAAATAGTTTCATTCTCCATTATTGCATCTAGACTAGAATAAGGTATTCATTAAAATTCACACAATGAATGACTGAATAGAAATTCAAATATAAAGATAACATATTGAGACTCGATAGAGCATTACTGTATTCTGTGTTTGAAATTGTTCAGTTCAAATTTTTATCATTAACATAGAGGATCTGATTGTTTAGCATTCATAAAGCAAGAGAAAGATAGCTAACCTTAGAATCAAGATAAGGATGATCCAAAAAGATGTAATAATTGTCCAGATGATGAAGTGACATTTAATGGAATGCATTAAAGTCCCACATTTAAATATAGAACATCAGTTCAGTTCAGTCACTCAGTCATGTCTGACTCTTCGCAACTCCATGAATCGCAGCACGCCAGGCCTCCCTGTCCATCACCAACTCCCAGAGTTCACCCAGACTCACGTCCATCGAGTCAGTGATGCCATTCAGCCATCTCATCCTCTGTCATCCCCTTCTCCTCCTGCCCCCAATCCCTCCCAGCATCAGAGGCTTTTCCAATGAGTCAACTCTTCTCATGAGGTGGCCAAAGTACTGGAGTTTCAGCTTTAGCATCATTCCTTCCAAAGAAATCCCAGGGCTGATCTCCTTCAGAATGGACTGGTTGGATCTCCTTGCAGTCCAAGGGACTCTCAAGAGTCTTCTCCAACACCACAGTTCAAAAGCATCAATTCTTTGGTGCTCAGCTTTCTTCACAGTCCAACTCTCACATCCATACATGACCACTGGAAAAACCATAGCCTTGACTAGACGGACCTTTGTTGGCAAAGTAATGTCTCTGCTTTTAAATATGCTATCTAGGTTGGACATAACTTTCCTTCCAAGGAGTAAGCGTCTTTTAATTTCATATCTTGAGTAAAATATGGAAGAGATTTGACTTGATGGTCATCGTAGAAAGATTGATGGTTTTAGTGAATGACAATGTGTACACATGCCAGCAGTGCCATGGGAAACCAAAATAGATATTGATAACCTCAATGTGCACTCAGTCAAGAAAGCATTCAATCTTCACATCACCTGAGGCCATGGTCTCTAAGACCATATTGGGAGTAGAGGTGTCAGTTCAAGGTTCTAGGCCTTATGTGAGAGACTGACAAAATAGAGGGTGTCCAGAATAAGTGATAGGGCGATAAATGACTCCAATATCCCTAACCTGGTAGGAGCTGTTGAAAGAATTGGATATTTAGTTTGTATAAGAGACACATGAAGGCCATGGATAACTTAATGACTGATGTGCAGAGGAAGGAATATACTTGCTGCACTGTGTTATATCAAAGGCTAAGTGTAGAGTTTTTTGGTAGTAATTACTAGATTATTAGCAGCAAGAAGATCAGGAGTATGTGTCCAATTCACCAGTAGATCCTCAGCACTTAATACAGTGACCAGTAGATAGTAGGGGGCTCAGTAAATCAACACTTAATGGACAAATTAACAATTTGAAAGAGATCTTGACTTGGATGTCATTAGTCTTAAATACAAATCCACTACTTTATGTAGGAAGTATAGCTTGTACAAGCATAGGTAGCCTCTCTGAACTTTGTTTACACATGTTCAAATAGGGATAATAGTATCATGTCAAGTAATTCACATGATTTTATGATTATCAAATCAAAAGTGATTGTGTGAAATCTCTTTAAATATAAACAGCAAAGTGATATGTAATAATATTCAAATACAACCCTATTAAGTTCACTATGAAGAAGGACATTCTAGTTACTAAATCTTTTCAGCAGTGGAATGGGTCCCCTTAGGAATTCGTCAACTCCTAATCACTGCAGGTTGTCAAGCGAGGTTGGTGACACCTAAAAATGTGATAGAAGTCAGGTTTTGTTTCTATGAGATATCTAACTGGGTGACAATTAAGGTAACCTCTCATATTAAGATTTTGTTTCTGTGTTATCCATCGTTTGTAGTCTAACTTCACCAATCCCCTCGTTGTCCATTTCAAAATTATAAGCATCTTCTGATGCTACTCTAGTTGGATCCTGAGAAGTTTCAAGAGTACTTCTCTAAGCTGGTTTCATAACCACCACACTTGTAGCAACTATTTTAGGACTTCCGAGTCATCACCTTGTTATGATATGGGGCGCTCTGGAGCTAAAGTTCCTCACTTTTTCTAACACATCAGAGGTAAGTGACATTTCTTATGCAGCCACACTCACCACGGTGAGAGGAGGAGCAATTCCTTTTCAGGAGGGCATATCAGAATGAGAAGGGAACCTAAAAGACCCCTTCCGTAGATTCTACAATGTCAATTCCTCCCCACTTTGAGAAGTGCTCTGGATAGCTTAAAAAAAAAATCAATGTCTGTTACTCCATTAAGCCCTATGCAGTAGGAGTCCCTCACAGTGACTTAACAAATATGAGAGTAAGGATATGCAGTTCAAGGCTGTTTCAGCTACTTTAGAAAAACTTTGAAAACCAAGATTTATTCTAGTTGAAGGGATTGTCATCTATAGCTTGTCACTAATCCTCATGATCATAGGACAGCTGCTTCATCTCCAAACATCACATCTGTATTTCAGGCAAGAAAACCAGAGAAAGGCAAAGGGACAAACAGAAAAAACCATTGGAGATTATCCCCTTTTAAAGAGCTTTCCAAGAAGTCCCAGGGAGTGACTTCCAGTTACATCTCATTGAAAAAGATGAAAGATTGAACATTTTAACTGAATACATTGTTGCCCCCAAATAAATCAGAATTCTGTGTATAAGAAAAAGATAATGGATAATAAAAAGGCAATTAGCAATGCCTGTCACAGTTTCCAAATTCAGCTCAATTCAAAAGATGTTTACCGAGAAACACCATACAGGCACATGCTAGCCCTGGGGATATATAAATGAAGGTGAACATAATTCCCATGTCAGAATGAAGAATAACTGCACTATATCAGAGAAGAACTTCCACATAATTGAGAGGCCACTTGATTATCTTTGTCTATAATTAGAAAATGGAATGTGGGATTCCTTGGTGGCTCAGTGGTAAAGAATCCACCTACCAGTGCAGGAGACATTGCAGGAGACCAATGCAGGGTTCGATCTAGGATTTGGGAAGATCCCACATGCTCCAGGGCAACTAAGCCCAGATGCCACAGCTACTAAGCCTGTGCTCTAGAGCCTGGGCGCCACAACTACCGAGCCCTCAGGCCGTAACTGCTGAAGCCCGTGTGCCCCAGAGTCCTTGCTCTGCAACAAGAGAAGCCACAGCAATGAGATGCCTGCTCACCATAACTAGCAAAAGCCCACACAGCAATGAAGATCCAGCATAGCCAAGAACAAATAAATAAATAAAAAGAAATAAAATAAAATATATTTTAGCAACCTGATATAAATTTGACACTTTCTGGAAAACAAACTACAGGAAGGATCATTGGTTAAATTCTACTTCATCATGGATTTATTGTGGCTTCTGGAATTTTGAGGAACCTATTACTTATCATTAAGAAATATCTATTTAATGAATATATATACCTGATAAGAGTGACTTACTGAATTTTTAATCTGGCATTAATTATTGGACAAAATAATAATAGGAAGAAGACTGCCAATATAAATATTATTTCTCCTTTCCCTTTCATAAGTATATTTCACAGAATTTAGGCTTTAATCATTTGTGCTTTGACTATCCCACGTATTTAAGTTCAACATTTCACACGGACAAAGGTGTCTGTGTATTTCAGTTCTACTGTTTGGGATAACTTTCCTCTACTCTCTGCTAATTCCCACCTCTGGCCATTTTTGAAGGCTAAGTACTGGAACAACTTTTGCTGAGCCTTCAGAATCTGCTGCAGGTGTAGAAGAATCAGAAGCGTGAGCAGACGGTATGGGAACACAGTGTTCAGACTGACTTTTAGTTTCCTACTGAGGTATAATTCACATGTAACACTGCATTAATTTCAAGTGTACAACATAAGGATTCAATATTTGTATATATTGTGAAACTATCACCACAATAAATCTAGTTAATATCCATCACCATGTATAGTTACATTTTTTTCTTGTGATAAGAACTTTTAAGATCTACTCTTTTAACAACTTTCAAATATACAATGCAGTGTTATTAGCTATAGAGACCATGTTGCCTGCAATGCAGGAGACCCAGGTTCAATCCCTGGGTCAAGAAGATTCCCTGGAGAAGGGAATGGCAACCCACTCCAGTATTCTTCCCTGGAGAATTCCATGGGCAGAGGAGCCTAGGGGGCTACACCCCATGGGGTTACAAAGAGTCAGACACCGCTGAGTGACTAACAATTTAAGTTTCACTATGCTGTACATTGCATCCCCATGACTTATTTTATTTTATGTTTTAGTGAGGTATCGTTGAATTATAACGTTGCAGGTGTGCATCAAAGTGATTCAGTTATATACACACATACATATATATGTGTGTGTGTGTATATAATTCTTTTCAGATTCTTTTCCATTGTAGGTTATTACAAAATACTAAATATAGTTCCCTGTGCTATACATTAGGTTTTTTTTCTTTATCAATTTTATGTTAAGTAATGTATACATGTATTTATTCTAAATTCTTAATTTATCCCTCCCTCCTTCCCCCTTTGGTAACCATAAGTTTGTTTTCTATGTCTATGAGTCTATTTCTACTTTGCAAATAAGTTCATTTGTATCACTTTTTTATATTCCATATGTTAAGTGATACATGATAGATGTCTTTCTCTGACTTACTTTACTTAGTATAATAATCTCTAGCTCTATCCATGTTGCTACAAATGGCATTATATTATTCTTTTTATGGCTGAGTGGTATTCGATTTGTACATTCCATTTGTATATATGTACCAATGTACATATTCCATTTGTATATGTGTACCACATCTTCTATATCTATTCATTTGTCAATGAACATTTAGGTTGCTTCTATGTCTTAGCTACTATAGTGCTGCTATGAACACTGGGGTGCATGAGTCTTTTCAAATTAGAGTTTTCACCTGTGACTTATTTTATAACAAGAAAGCGTATACCTTTTGATTCCCCTTTATCCATTCTTCCCACCCTTCACCCACTCAGATTCACTCTTGGTGGCTAAGACTCTAACTTCAAAAGACAAATTTTCTTTGTCTCTTGTTGGAGTTTAGAAGGAGAATTAGAGCCCCTGAGCATCAAAACATACTTCCTAACCATTCTTGGAGCTGCCTCCAGTCAGTTTTAAGTGGGATTTCCTCAGAAACCAGTACCATAAGACTGTCCCACCGACTTCCTGGCCCCAAATGATTCTAACTCCATTCTTCATTTGCAACATGAGCAACACTAAGGAATTGAGGAGAAGAAAATATTCAAGTCCCCGTCTGTTCCAAAATTGTTATGAAACATCTGTTTACATTGTAAGGGGAGACTTGGAGAGGGCATTTCATGAGCTTATGGTAGATAGGGACAAATGAAAACATGAGAAAGAAGAAAAAGCAAATACGATGGGAGAAAATCAGTCTAAACCAAAATATGTTAGATCTATAAATAAATTACATTTTTTATTTGGGAATAGTCTTAGGATTTACCCTGACCAGAGTTTTGTGTAAAAACAACAAAAATATTTTTCTCCCATTTGACTAGCATATCTATCTATGACTAGCTTAGATATTTTTCCCCTAAAGCACAAGAAATCACCCTTTAAAACATAATTGTTTAAATTTATGTGCTGAAATTCCCATATTCTTAAACAACATACAATTTTTTTTGGTAACTTAAACCCATTTTAAGAATTGTAGCTCAGCATTGCACTAAACTGTTTAGGAAGACATTTTAACAGTTGTATGATGCCATGAAGAAAATGGGCTTCCCTGGTGACTCAGAGGTAAAGAATTCACTTGCAGTGTAGGAGCAAGGGTTCAATCCCTGGGTCAGGAAGATCCCCTGGAGAAGGAAATGACAACCCACTCCAGTATTCTGGCCTGGGAAATTCCACGGATAGAGGAGCCTGGCAGGCTATAGTCCATGGGGTTTCCAAAGAATAGGACACAACTTAGCAACTAAACAACAAGAAACATGAAGAAAATGGGGTTTCAAAAGAATAGGACACGACTTAGCAACCAAACAACAAGAAACATGAAGAAAAAAGAAGTAGTCAGGAGTAAGGACACCTGGGTTTTGCCTCTATAAATAAAAGTGTAATCTAGAGACTGAGACTTTACTTCCAGGGTCCAAGATTTTTCATCTGCAGAACAGAAAGGGGCAGGATAGATGGCTTACAAAGTCCTTCCCTTTCATCATTATGATTTCTAGGCTAAAAATGAGTAGCTAAAGAACCATAGACATGCTGGCCAAATATTTGCTTGCCCAGGTTTTATGAGTCTAAGTAAACCAACACAGGTCATTTTGCAAGGCACGTATTTCTTTGCAGGAACCTCATGGAAATCTTATCTCATGGCATTTTAAAAAATGGACGCTATTGCTTTTTTATGCCTTAAACAAACTTTCAGCTGTTGGCTGAGGCTCTGGGCTCTTGTATTTACTCTGCATGTCCCAATGTTTGTACTTGAACTTCTGGAAATAAACATGTCTCTTTCCTCTCCACAGCTAAGGTTGGTGACAAAACGAATAGATGAATAGTGAAAATGTTAGTGGCTCAGTTGTGTCTGGCTCTTTGTGACCCCATGGACTGTAGCTCATTAGGCTCCTCTGTCTATGAAATTCTCCAGGCAAGAATACTGGAGTGGGTTGCCATTCTCTTCTCCAGGGGATCTTCCCAACCCAGGGATCGAACCCAGTCCCCTGCATTACAGGCAGATTCTTTACCATCTGAACCACCAGGGAAGGAACAGATTGCCCGCTATGTGCCAAGCACTGTTCTAGATCCTCGAGAATACAGTGATGACAAAGCAAATGATATCCCTGCTTGCTTTCGTGAAGTCCACATTCTAGTAGAACTAAACAAAAAATATGAAGAGAAGTGAACTAGCAGAGGGAAAGTGTGAAAAGACAGAGAAACAAAGCAAACCCCAGGTGAAAGTTGCAAAGTGTTTGAAAAAGAGGGTGGTGAGTGTCTTTCAGAAATCCCTCCTCCCATTTTCTTTTATCTATTATAAAAAGGTGTGAGTAGCCTGAGATATAGAATATGGTGTGAAATGAACATCTTAAGAAATCACATTCCTAAAACAGTCACTGATTTTGCCCCAAGCAGGTTTAGCTTCAGCAGTGCAAATTCTGCATGGTGTAATGTTGGAATGAACAAAGTTCAGGGTTTGCCAGGTATGGACAATGGAGAAAAATAAGGACACAGGAGGTGAGGGTTAATCTGGAATACAGTATATGGTAGCAATAAGACAGAATCAAAGAACTATTAAATCTGGATTGTAGAACAGTAAGTGAACTGAAGAAAACATAAGTAGTTAGCGGTCAGAAAATAGGAATCTGGGGACTTCCCTGGAGGTGCAGTGGTTGAGACTTTGCCTTCTAATATAGGGGATGAGATTTCAATCTTTGGTCAGGGAGCTGAGATCTGACATGCCTCAGGGTCAAAAACATAAACATAATCATAGAACACATGCAGTATTGTAACAAATTCAATAAAGATTTTAAAAAATGGTCCACATCAAAAAAAGTTTAAAAAAAAAAGAAAAGGGAATCTTGATACCAAAATTACAATTAGGAATAGTTTGGGTGATGACATTTTAGAGAATGACTATGAGAGGGAATGACTAAGGTTTGACACAGGCAGTGATTGTTATGAGCAAAGAGGTCAAAGAATTTAGAGGTCAGGTTCATGAAGGTATTTGAGCTATTAAGTTAAAAGTAGGAGTAATGGAGAGGAAGAGATTGAATCACATGTCAAAATAATTAATGAATAAAGTAGGGTCATCAGAAGTTATGGACCTTAAAGAAGATGGACTCTGAAAGGTAGTGGAGAAGACCAATGCTTGAGAATTGGCACTGAGAAGAAGAAAGATCCTTAATCTCAACTTAAGTTCAGTGGCATATCTTGGTCACCATAGGTCAGGACTCCAATGGAAAGAGTGTTATCAAACCAAGCCAGTTTTATATTGTACTAAAAAGATGAAAGAAAGGCTTAGTGAAGGTAGAGATTATCAGAGAGTTTGTAGATAACTAATCTTAGATTCTAGAGATCACAGTGAAAGTCTTGGAAGACCAATAAATTGGCACAGAATAAGGTAATCATAGGGAACTGGAATGCCAAAGTAGAAAGTCAAGAAATACCTGGAATAACAGGCAAGTTTGGGCTTGGAGTACAAAATGAAGCAGGGCAAAGTCTAACAGAGTTTTGCCAAGAGAACTCACTGATCATAGCAAACACCCTTTTCCAACAACACAAGCGAAGACTCCACACATGGACATCACCAGATGATCAATACTGAAATCAGATTAATTACATTCTTTGCAGCTGAAGAAGGAAAAGCTCTATACAGTCAGCAAAAACAAAACCCGGAGCTGACTGTGGCTCAGATCATGAACTCCTTACTGCCAAATTCAGACTTAAATTGAAGAACCACTAGGCCATTCAAGTATGACCTAAATCAAATCCTTTATGACTGTACAGTGGAAGTGACAAATAGATTCAGGGGATTAAATCTGATAGACAAAGTACCTGAAGAACTATGGATGGAGGTGTATAACACTGTACAGGAGGCAGTGATCAAAACCATCCCCAAGAAAAGAAATGCAAAAAGGCAAAATGGTTGTCTGAGGAGGCCTTACAAATAGCTGAGAAAAGAAGAGAAGTGAAAGGCAAAGAGGAAAAAGGAAGGTATATACCCATCTGAATGCTGAGTTCCAAAAAATAACAAGGAAAGATAAGAAAGCCTTCCTAGGGGAATAATGCAAAGAAATAGAAGAAAATAATAGAATGGGAAAGACTAGAGATCTCTTCAAGAAAATTAGAGATACCAAGGGAACATTTCATGCAAGATGGGCACAATAAAGGACAGAAATGGTATGGACCTAATGGAAACAAAAGATATTTAGAAGAGGTGGCAAGAATACACAGAAGAACTACACAAAAAAGATCTTAATGATACAGATAACCATGATGGGGTGATCACTCACCTAGAACCAGACATCTAGGAGTGTGAAATTAAGTGGACCTTAGGAAGCATCACTATAAACAAAGCTAGTGGAGGTGATGGAATTCCAGCCTAAAAGATGGATTCTGTTAAAGTGCTGCACTCAACATGCCAGCAAATTTGGAAAACTCAGCAGTGCCCAAAGGACTGGAAAAGGTCAGTTTTCATTCCAATTCCAAAGAAAGACAATGCCAAAGAATGTTCAAACTACCACACAATTGCACTCATCTCACACACTAGCAAAGTAATGCTCAAAATTCTCCAAGCTAGGCTTTAACAATACATGAACTGTGAACTTCCAGATGTTTAAGCTGGATTTAGAAAAGGCAGAGGAACCAGAGATCAAATTGCCAACATCTGTTGGATCATAGAAAAAGCAAGAGAACTCCAGAAAAACATCTACTTCTTCATTCACTATGCTAAAGTCTTTGTGTGGATTGCAACAAACTGTGGAAAATCCTTAAAGAGATGGGAATACCAGACCACCTTATCTGCCTCCTGAGAAATCTGTATGCAAGTCAAGAAACAACAGTTAGAACTAGACATGAAACAACAGACTGGTTCCAAATTGTGAAAAGAGTACACCAAGGCTATGTATTGTCACCCTGCTTAGTTAACTTCTATGCAGAGTACATCATGCAAAATGCCAGGCTGGATGAAGCACAAGCTGGAATCAAGATTGCAAGGAGAAATATCAATAACCTCAGATAAGTAGATGACACCACCCTTATGGCAGAAAGCAAAGAGGAACTAAAGAGCCTCTTGATGAAGGTGAAAGAGGAGAGTGAAAAAGTTGGCTTAAAACTCAACATTCAAAAAACAAAGATCATGGCGTCTGGTCCCATCACTTCATGGCAAATAGATGGGGAATCAATGAGAAAATGACAGACTGTATTTTCTTGGGCTCCAAAATCATTGCAGATAGTGACTGCAGCCATGAAATTAAAAGATGCTTCCTTCTTGAAAGAAAAGATATGACCAACCTAAATAGCATATTAAAAAGCAGAGACATTACTTTGCTGACAAAGGTACATCTAGTCAAAGCTATTGTTTTTCCAATAATCAGGTATGGATGTGAGAGTTGGACCATAAGAAGGCTGAGCATTGAAGAATTGTTGCTTTTGAATTGTGCTGTTGGAGAAGACTCTTGAGAGTCCCTTGGACTGCAAAGAGATCAAACCTGTCCATCCTAAAGGAAATCAACCCTGAATACTCACTGGAAGGACTAATGCTGAAGCTGAAGCTCCAGTACTTTGGCCACTTGATGCAAAATGCCAACTCATTAGAAAGGACCTGATGCTGGGAAAGATTGAAGGCAGGAGAAGAAGGGAACAACAGAAGATGAGGTGGTTGGGTGGCATCACTGACTCAGTGAACATGAGTTTGAGCAGGCTCCAGGAGATGGTGAAGGATAGGGAAGCCTGGAATGCTGCAGTCCATGGGGTTGCAAAGAGTCAGACAAGACTGAAGGACTGAACAACAACAACAAAGAAATGCACAGAGTTATTGATAGTGAAGCTTGGACTTATTAAGAAGGACATAAAAAGATCTTGGTGATCTCTTAGTGGAAGGTCTATGATCAGACCTGATTATCACCATCTTCTGGATTTGGTTTCATCTTTTGGATTTGGCACTAACCTGGTAGGCTGCAGTCCATGGGGTCGCTAAGAGTTGGACACAACTGAGCACCTTCACTTTCTCTTTTCACTTTCATGCATTGGAGGAGGAAATGGCAACCCACTCCAGTGTTCTTGCCTGGAGAATCCCAGGGACGGCAGGGCCTGGTGGGCTGTCGGTGGGCTGCCGTCTATGGGGTCGCACAGAGTTGGACACGACTGAAGTGACTCAGCAGCAACAGGAATAATGCAATAGTTTTCCTTTAAATCCTATAGCAGAATCAAAAGATTGGTACAGCCACTGAAGAAAGCAGTATGGGAGGTTCCTTAAAAAACTAAAAATAAAACTACTGTATGATCCAGCAATCCCACTCCTGGCCATATATCTGAAGAAATACATGGCTCAAAAGAATATATGCATTCCAATGTTCATTGCAGCACTGTTTATAATAGCCAAAACATGGAAGCAACCTAAATGTCTATTAACAGATGAATGAATAATGAAGATGTGGTACATATATACAATTGAATACTACTCAGACCTTGGAATGAAAGAGCTCATAAAGTATAAAATAGTGTAAATAAGAAAAAAAACTATACCTAAACATCTCATAATAAAATATTAAAAATTAAGTAAGGAAAAAATCTAAAATATTGTTGGGACAAACCACAGATCACCTATAAAGAAGTAAGTATAAAGGTAACATCAGATTTTCTAACAGTAACTGGAATGTAAGAAAACAACAGATATTATTTTGAAAGAAAAGAACTTCACTTTTGTACTTTCACAATCAACTAAGCTATTATTGAAATGTGATTGAAAAATACATTTCTTTTTGGGCATATTAGGTCTCACAAGTTTACTATGCAAGAACCTTTTTTGAAAAAAACAAAACAAAAAATCAAAAACCTTTTGGAGGCACTTGCCTGGCAGTTCAGTGACTTAGACTCTGAACTCCCAAAACAGGGGGCCCAGGTTCAATTCCTGGTCAGGGAATTAGATCTTGACTATGGAGACAAAGAACCCATGTGTCCCAACTAAGACCTGGTATAGCCAAATAAATAAACAAAAATTTAAAAACTACACAACAACAACAACAAAAATAAACCTTTTGGAGAAAGTGATTTAGCAAAATCAGCAAAAAGTTCAGAAGGAAGTTATAGATTACATAGTGCTTCAATTACCCAGTACTGTATACCAAATCACCCCAAAACTTAGTGGTTTAAAGCAGTAGCCTTTCTTTTGCTCGCTAATCTGCAAATTAGGCAGGCAGACTCTCTCTGCCTGCTTCCCACCACCGCTTATCAGTATGGCTCAAAGGCTGGTATTGAGTATGATCTGAAGATTCACTCTCTCATGTGACTGGCACCTGGACTGAGGAAACTCAAACCCCTAACAACTAGAGCAGCTGGAACTCCTTCAGTATCTCAAATGTAGACTCTCCATGTAATCTTTCCAGCACACGTGCTTCAAGGTAGTCAAACATATAGCATATCAACTCAGGACTCCCAAGGCATGCGCCTCAAGAGAATAAGCCAAGTGGAAGTTGTACTGCTTTCTAACCTAGACTATTCAATTCTTCTGTCAAGAACTGTGATGAGTATGAGAGTTTCCATTGCTTACAAGCTAACAGGTTAGCCTGCCACATTTTCGTGAGTGCTGGCAGAAGGCACAAGACTCTTAGGTCAAAGACAAAGGACAGTTCATTAATTGCAGTAAAAGCAGTAGATAGAGAATAAGCATTCTCTCCCACCAACGCCTTGAGGCCCGGTTTCACAGGGTGTTGCATAGAAGGTCAAGCTCCTCACACACTGCGTTGCGTTTCTAGAACAGGAGCATTGAGCTTAGGAAATCCAAATATATTTTACTGCAATAAACATGTTTATACTTCACTCTGGAGAGAGACACTCTCTATTTTAAGACTTTAAGCAAATCTGTTCTTTGCCCTAGAGGGAGATATTATCTTCTAGGTCAGTTTATTACCTAAATATCCTTCAAAAGTTAGTGTAGAACAAATATGGTCAGTGCCTCTGCTTGGAAGACGTGAGGAAGTGCAACAGACCCATAGAGAATTATCTCTCAAGAGTCTCATTTCTACTACATTCTATTTGTTAGAAGGATAAACATTTACTGAGAGATTGAGGCACAAGGACTTTTGCTTTCAACAAAGATAGAGTAACAAAGGCCAGCTTTACTCTCTAGTCTGAAGCCCAAAACTGGACAAAATATATGAACAATGGATTTCGAGACATTTGAATTAGAAAATGAGTGATGGTAACCCCGAGAAATGGAAAACAAACAAGTAAACTCTATGATTCCTCCCACTACTGACTTGAGAGAGTTTTTGGACCAAGTCGGGGGGAGAGTGATCACAGAGCTCAGAAATTCCCTGAGGCCAAGCTGAGAGTCTGGAGAGATCAAGGTGGTTAGAGTTCTCAGGGCAGAGTACAGGGGAGGAGAGAGCTATACCCAGAGATAGAAACACTGGGCTAATAAACTTACTAAAAATTATTGTTGCTCTTTAAAAAAAAATGGCTGCACTGGGCCTTTGCTGGTTGTGGCACATGGGCTTCGTTGCCCCACAGCATGTAGGATCTTGGCTCCTTGGCCAGGATTGAACCCAAGTCCCTTGCATTGAAAGGCAAATTCTTAATCACTGGACCACCCGGGAAGCTCCTTTAAAAAATTTTTTTTTTTAAGTTATTGCTATCTTTAAAAAAAGAACCAAAACAAACAAACAAAAAATCCAATGCTCAAGATCATTTCTATCAACCCCGAACTAAAACTGCGGAAAATAATAACAGGCAAAAGTTAGAGACAGGGAACAAAAAGGAATTTTTTAAAGGAGATTAAAATGTGTTAAGATGTTTGTCTGCTTGTATAGAAGAGAAATACGAAGGGTAATAAATTGATAGAAGAAAGTTTGTATAAGAAAACCATCCAAAAAGAAAAATAGAATATAATTTTTAAATAACCAGAGTATAATTTGATACACCCAAACAGAGGCAGAAAAGGATTATTTGTAAGAAAAACAAGGTGTTTAGAATATATAGAAATGTTTTAATATGAGTAGTTAAAATAAAACATATGGATAAACTTAATGATCAAAAGAGGAGAGTCTTAGCTTATGTTCTCAAAACCAAGACCAGGAGTAAGTAGTTTACAAGAATCAACCAGCTATAAGAAAAAGATAAAGAAAGTTAAAACTAAAGGGAGAAAAGAAAAATATGAACCAAAAGAAAGCCAGGATAGTAATTTTAATATCAAAATACACTTGAAAATAAAAACATCCTAAGTGTGGAAGAGGGGTGTTCTCTAGTGCTGAGAAAATGAATAATAGTTCAAGAAGCTGCTACTGGTAATTGGAAATACTGACTCATGTCTCAGAAAGTGTTATGTGAAGCAGAAATTTTCTTGAGAATTAAAATTAATTAGCTATCATTAAAACATCATGGAGTTTGATATCAATTCAAATTGCCCTCATCTCTATTAAGTTCCAGTTTCCTTCTCTATTTACTAGCTTTGCTCCTTTCAACAAGTCACTTATCTTTTTTTGGTCAGTATCCTCCTCTCATCAACAGGATACACAATATCTAGCTAACCAACTGTGTGACTTTAAGTTTGTCTCTCTGATTCTCAACTTCCAATTTCTAAAGTAGATATTTAAAAATACCTGCTATGCCAAACTAGGTTGGTAAGAGAAAGTGAATGTAAAGGGTTTGGTGAAATGTAATGTCCTATAGATATTACTGTTGTTTTTACCATTATAGCAGCAAATTTCTCGCTGTTCAAAAATTAGAACATGGCTTCCCAGGTGGCGCAGTGGTAAAGAAACTGCCTGCCAATACAGGAAACCAAATGACTTGGCTTCGATCCCTGGGTAGGGAAGATCCCCTGGAGAAGGAAATGGCAACTCACTTTAGTATTCTTGCCTGGAAAATTTCATGGACAGAAGAGGAGCCTGGTGGGCCACAGTCCTTGGGGTCAAAAAGAGTCGAACACAACTGAGCACACACAAACACATCATTCAGCAGCAATTTGCTCACCGTTCAGCTGTTGAACTGTATTTGCTCATTGAAACAGCTGTACTGTTTCAAAAATTAGAACATGGCTTCCCATGTGGCGCAGAGGTAAAGAATCCGCCTGCCAATACAGGAGACCCAAGAGACTCAGGTTTGATCTCTGGGTAGGGAAGAAAATGGCAACTCACTCTGGTATTCTTGCCTGGAAAATTCCATGGAGAGAGGAGAAGCCTGGTGGGCTACAGTCCATGGGGTCGTAAAAAATCGAACACAGCTGAGTGTGCACACACACACACTTCATTATAACAATTCACTCACTGTTCAGCTGTACTGTTTGAAAAATTAGAACATGTCAATATAATAATATTATCATGTATGTACACAGAATGCATATATTTTCACACTATTTTTCACCACCCAATTAGGTATTGCTATTCCCACTGTAAGACAATGACACTAATGCAGAAAGGTCACAGAACTGGACAAGGATCATTCAGCTAGAAACCTACAGGGCGTGTATTGAACTCATATCTTTTGGACACCACTGTTAAAATGTGGCACTCTATTTGCCAAGTAAAATATACATAACAAGCATTCTAGTCAAACATTGAAGAGACACTCCGGAATGAGTTAAAACTAGTAAAGGAAATGGCCCCTTAGTCCTTAAAGAGGTGTAGAGGCGTAAGGAAGTAATTAGAGAAGTAGTCAGCTTTCAATGCACCTCAGAGCATGAGAGAAACCAGTGTCATAAATGCAGTGAGGCGTCTAGTTCTCTGGGTCTTCAGCCAATGGAAGTCAAGAATGGCACAGAAAGCCCTCATACTGTCGACTATTCCACACAATGCTCTATTTCAGGGTAAATATAGGGATCATTTCTTCTACACATGGCATTTTCTCAGAAAGCACAAAATGAAACCAGCTGCTGAAACAAAGGAATGACCTTTCTTAGCAGCAGCTGAATGTCCTGGATTCTTTTCTTCCCTCAGTAGTCAACAAGATCCAGGAATTCACTGCCTTTCTAGACAGGGAAGAGCAATCCATAGATGAGCAATGGAGACAAGAAGGGAGGAAGAGTCTCATTGGTGGAGTTGTTTGGGAGACACCCAAGTTGTCTGTCAAGTACTTTCTCAGTGTTAGTGAAAGGTGAGACTGGGTTAAAATTGTGAGGAAGCCACTGTAAGTCCTCTCCCCTCCCCCAGTCCATATTTCAGAATCTTCTTGGTGGGAAAGCCCCGTTTCCCTTTCCCCACACTAGCCAGCTTTCTCCTACTTCCTCATTGTTCTGATTACAAATCTGTTTTTAAGCGTTTACACCTAGGGGTAAGAACAAAAAGCATTTGCTCTGGGCATACTTGCTCTTCAAGCTTCATCTCCAGTCACTGACTGAGGGAGTCAGTCACCTCATTGAGGCAATTTTGAGGAGAAAAGAGGAGAAGCTCTGGATGGAAGAAGCAGAGAGTCCCTCCATGCCTATGAAATCTCAGAGCTGAGGTGCAGGCTTACTCCTAAGACGGCAGGGCAAAGCAGTGGGCAATTCCCTTTCCACTTTCCAGCTACAAGCTCCATATTGCACTATTTACTAACTAAAGATTTTGAGGAAGGAAATTTTGTGGCTACCTTGTCAGTGAGGGAGAAAAAATTCCACCAGGGGTAAGTGGGCTGTTTTATGAACCACAAAGAGGAAATTAAAATCCTTTCCCATCACTTCTTGGTATTTTGGCTAGAATCAAGTGTAGTTTCTGTTCTTATCAGTTTAATATCTTCTCCCACTGAAAAATGTGGCTCTGCTATGTTGGG
Source organism: Bos javanicus (assembly GCF_032452875.1). Lineage (NCBI taxonomy): Eukaryota > Metazoa > Chordata > Mammalia > Artiodactyla > Bovidae > Bos > Bos javanicus. The sequence continues at coordinate 42,987,965 of NC_083870.1, forward strand.
GCCAGGAGTAATTAAACCAGTGTTAGGAGGAAAGAAAGTGAAGTCGCTCAGTCGTGTCTGACTCTTTGTAGCCCCATGGACACCAGGCTCCTCCGTCCATGGGATTTTCTAGGCAAGAGTACTGGAGTGGGTTGCCATTTCCTTCTCCAGGGAATCTTCCTGACCCAGTGATCAAACTCAGGTCTGCTGCATTGTAAACAGACGCTTTACCGTCTGAGCCACCAGGGAAAACAAACACAAATTACGAGATTTTCTAATCAAATAATGTAGCTTCCCAGGTGGCTCAGTGGTAAAGAATCCACCTACAATGCAGGAGACTCAGGTTCGATCCCTGGATGGGGAAGATCCCCTGGAGGAGAAGATGGCAATCCACTCCAGTATTCTTCCTTGGAGAATCCCATGGATAGAGGAGCCTGGTGGGCTACAGTCCATGGGATTGAAAAAGGGTTGGACACAATTTAGCGACTAAACAACAATTAAATAACACACTTCAACCTTTGATTTTCCAGCATAAACTAAGGCTTGAGAATAAATGTGGTCTTAGGTTTTTTGCCTTTAACTGTAAAAGTTATCTGCATTATGAACTTCTCAGGGGAAACTAGTTAACCAGAGCCTAACCTGCTGGGGTATTATCAGAGTTGAACTGATCTGAGGGGAGAACATTATCTAATTACAGTCACCTCTAGCCTTCCATGTAAATATAGGAAAATACTCAACCCCAACCTGTTCTAGTCATTCTGTCTGGCCTAAGGCAGGGAGGGAAAAATGACAAACACTTCTGAAGTTCCCACTCTAGAGGCACAGGCTCATTAAAAGACTGAGACCTAGTCAGCGACTTTAGAACACTTCCCTTTCCCCCACACCTCACCACCATACTGTGAATGGTGCTTTGACAGCATTTCCTCTCACCTGGTACATCATGTCTAGCTACCAGGATACAGCAAGGATGTGGAGCCACGGGAGCTCTCATATATTACCGGGGGGAATACAAAATAGCACAGCCACTTTGGAAGACAATTTTGGAGTTTCTTACAAAATAAATATACTCTTACCATACAACCCAGCAATCACTCTCCTAGGTATTTTCTTAAATGAGTTGAAAATTTTGTTCATTGTTGTTCAGTCACTAAGTCATGTCTGACTCTGTGACTCCACAGACTGCAGCATGCCAGGCTCCCCTGTCCTTTGATATCTCCCAGAGCTTGCTCCACTTCTTGTCCATTGAGTCAGTGATGCTATCCATCTCATCATTTGCTGCCCTCTTGTCTCTTTGCCTTCAGTCTTTCCCAACATCAGGGTCTTTTCCAATGAGTCGGCTCTTTGCATCAAGTGGCCAAAGTATTGGAACTTCAGCTTGGACACCAGTCCCCCCAATGAATATTCAGGGATGACTTCCTTTAGGATTGACTGGTTTGATCTCCTTGCGGTCCAGGGGACTCTCAAGAGTGCTCTCCAGCACCACAATTTGAAAGCATCAATTCTTTGGTACTCAGCCTTCTTTATGGTCCAACTCCCACATCTTTACATGACTGCTGGAAAAACCACAGTTTTGACTATAAGGACCTTTTTTGGCAAAGTGATGTTGAAAACTTATGTCCACACAAAATCCCACCAAGGTATAGTCATAGTGAAACAGTAAGACCCTATGGTCCTTTCCCACTATGTCCTCTGCCTGACTGTGGGAAAACCTTAAATCAAAGAAATGAGAAAATGCAAAAACAAAGGCAAACAGTCCAATAAGACTAAATAATAATAGTTGAGTCATTGAAAGTGAAGGAAAGTGTTAGTCACTCAGTCACGTCCAACTCTTTGTGACCTCATAGCCCATTATACTCCTCTGTTCATAGAATTCTCCAGGCAGGAATACTAGAGTAGGTAGCCATTCCCTTTTCCAGAGGATCTTCCTGACCCTGCGATTGAACCAGGGTCTCCTGCATTGCAGGCAGATTCTTTACTGTCTGAGCCACTAGGGAAGCCCAGTTTAGTCATTAAGCATAGTCAAGAATCTTTAGTGCCTTCTCAAGGACTATAGATAATATTCTAAGCCATGTCCTGTGAGTTTTCTTATAGATACTGAAACTCCTACCATGTAGAAGTTAACTACATGATGACCAGACCGTAGCCATTAAATAAACTGTCACAATTCCCAGAATTGGCCTCAAAGGAATAGGAACACATCAACCCTGGAACTGAAGATTGACATGTCCATTATCAACATCCCGCATCAGAATGGTACATTTTTAACCTCAGATGAGGTTATTACTATATTGACATCTCATAATTATCCAAAGTCCTAAGGGCTCACTCTTGATGTTGTACATTCAATGGGTTTGGATGAATGCATAATAATATATCTTGTTGTTGTTTAGTTGCTACGTCATCCCTGACTCTTTTGTTACTCCATGGACTTTACCCTGCCAGGATCCTCTGTCCATGGGATTTTCCATGCAAGAATATTTGATTGTGTTGCCATTTCCTTCTCCAAGCAATCTTCCTGACCTAGAGATTGAGCCTGGAGAATCCAGGAGACCTGGGTTCGATCACTGATGGTGGATGCTGATAATGGTGGGGGCAATGCATGTGCAAGTATAGGGGATATATGGGAAATCTCTATACTCTTCTTCCAATTCTATTTTTAAAAAGTAAAGTCTTTTAAAAAAGAAAGAACCATTTAGCCATGCTACTTCAGTGTCTGACCACCTCCACAACAAACAAAAACAAATAAAAAAAACTCCCCTAAAGCAAAAACTCTTAAACAGGGGAGTAAGCATCTCTTTTTAGTACCAAATCTATGTTTAAGGTACACTGTTGTTTAATAACAAGGAAGTGTAGCTGGAAATTCAGAGCTAGTGGTAGAACTCAAGGTAAGTAGAGTCCACACAGAGGCTTTATTCACAGCTGTCTTCTTTGCTTATAAAACTTCAAAACCATAGCTTTATAATGAGCATTTAGTGGAATAAAACTCATGCATCTCAAGATTGTTATTAATTTCAATTGTTTGTGCTTATTGGTCCAATCTTTCTGGCCTGTCACCTGGAGACTATTAATTAAACAGTAGCAACAGCAGCAGGTGGTGATGTAAAGATATTTTTTAAGTAATTATTTTGGCTCAAGTTCAAACCAACCACTTTCAGGTTAGTAGGTCTTTGGGTCACGTTTGGAAAGGCAGAGATTTCCTGTCAAAATGTGGACAGAAAGAATAATCTTCCTCTATCTTTACTTCAATTGCAAAGTAAACTCCCTGTAAGGCATTTAATTTATTTATTTTCAACAAAAAGATGATTGATTGCACCCAGATGAAGAAGGGGATTCAGGAAGAGGAAAAGATAAATGGGCATTCCTCTGCCCAAAGGAAACATTCAAACTCTTATGTTTAGGTCACAGGACAGGTCTGTTCTCCACATGCTGGCAGTCTTGGGGTCCAGTGGGGAGCAATTACTAAACATGTGTGCACATAGCATAAACCATAGAGCCCCAGTGCCCCTCACTGTAACCAGGATGTATATAACTTCCCTTAAAACAACAACAGTGACTATTCTCACACTGCCATGGGACCTGATTAAGTGCTGGAAAAATCTAAGCTTTTATACTTCAACCACTGCCTGGATATGAAAGGGAGAAAAGACAGAAAAGAACTGATAATGAGGGAGTGGAGGTAGTGGGGAGTGTGAGGAGATTTGTCAGAAAAGATTTCACAAAAAGGATATCTGTTGGACTAAGACTTACAAGATGAGTGTATAGTCTTCTGGAATTCTGGAAGAAGGGACAATCTAAGTAAAGATTCAGAGATGAGAAACAGCCAGGCATAGCACACTCATGTCTTCCGCATCTCCTCATCTTTTGGTATGAGCTCATGATTTGGGATGGTAGCATCATAGCCTGCACTCTTTATTTAAATTTATTTATTTTTAATTGGATGATAATTGCTTTACAGTAAGCAATTTTGTGTTGGTTTCTGTAATATATCAACATGAATCAGTCATATGTATATGTACGTCCCTTCCCTATTGAACCTCCCTCCTACCTCCTAGCCCATCCCATCCCTCTAGGTTATCACAGAGCACCTGATTTGAGCTCCTCACATCAGACAACAAATTTGCACTGATAGCCTGAACTATTTAAATGGTTTTTCTCTCCTGCTGTCTTCCCAGTGCATGGTGTATCAGATCCATTCAAAGGAGTTTGACCATAGGCAATTTGCAACCTCAGAGTTTTAAGGCAAAGATAGCATGATGGCAGGGAGAATGACTGGCAGATCCATTTGGAATTAAATATAATAGTTCAGAAAGAGAAAGAAAAACTGCTGGCCTGAACTCACGGCCAGACTAAGATACGTGGGGAACATGAGTTGCCTAACTATCTACCCCCGTAACTGGTATTTTCTCATATTTGCTCCATATTTGTATAGAGGAGCTGGGTGCTAATCCCCACTCAGCAAACACCCAGCCCTGCATTACCCACAACCCACCTGTTTCCTAAGGCAGCTTAGAGACCACCTGCTGTTACTGAAGCAGATGCCATGAAGGTCTCAGCCCTCATTCCAGCTAGTGCAGGGTCGTCCTTAAAAAATTATCAGTATAAACAAAATTTTCAATCAACTTTAAGCACCTCTTATAGACTAGCATTCCAGCTTTCAGCTGGCCTGACATACTGCTTGGTCTGTCTCTGCCTAATTAAATCATAGCAGAGCACTTAGGTAGGAGAGGATTGACAGAGGCACTACGGCAAAGCGGCGTGAGTTTGGGACTGACATGTATACATTGCCATATTTAAACTTTAATGCCCTTCCATGAAAAAAAGAAAGTGAAATGTGACCTCGCAGCTGAAAAGCAAGAGTTAAGGCAGAGGGTAAAAGTCCTCCGTGGACAATAGGAAAGAAGAGCTGGAAAGGCAGGAAAAGAAACTTGAAGTAAGTGAGTCTTAAAAGCTGTGTTAGGGTTGCATGTTATTGAGTCACTACGCTGTGTCTGACTCTTTTGCAACCCATGGACAGTAGCCTGCCAGGACCCTCTGTGCACGGGATTTCCCAGGCAAGAATACTGGAGTAGGTAGCCGTTTCCTTCTCCAGTAAATCTTCCTGACCCCTGTCTCCTGCATTGGCAGGTGGGTTCTTTACCACTGAGCCACCAAGAAAGCCATTTGAGTTGAATAAGAGCCCCCAAATCACAGAGGCTTGACACAGAGGCTTAATAAAATCCCATGTGATTTGATTCTAGACAGGAGGGCTCTTCGGGGAGGCTTTCCTCAAGGTGGTAACTCAGGCTATTTCTCCCTGGGGCCCTGCCTTCTCGTGGTTTTAAAGTTGCCAGCAGGTGTTTAGAGGATCAGTTCAGAAGTGACGTATCACTTCCTCCCACATTGTTGACAATAACTAGTCATGAGGCCCACTTTGACGTAAACGGGGCCAGGAAATGTAATCTCTATCTGGGCGATGCGGTCTAGCAACTCTCCACTATAGAAGAAGGACCTTAAAATTATCATCTCCCAGTCTGCCACAGACACCAAGGGGAGACAAAATTCAAACAGTAATTGATAAAAATATTCTTTATTCGTCCCCAAAAATGAATGGATAAACAAATGTGGTATATACATAATATGGAATATTATCCAGCCTTAAAAAGAAAGGACATTCTAACATATACTAAACATGAATGAACCTTTAAAATACTGTGCTAACTAAAATATACTAGTCATGCGGTGCTAAGCTGCCCAGTCATGTTCAATTCTTTGTGACCCTTTGGACTGTAGCCCGCCAGGCTCCTCTGTCCATGGGATTCTCCAGGCATGAATACTGGAGTGGGTTACCATGCCCTCCTTCAGGGGATCTTTCCGACCCAGGGATCAAACCTGAGTCTCTTACTTTTCATCAATTGGCAGATGGATTCTTTACGACTAGCGCCACCTGGGAATGTATATGTATGGCTGAATTTCTTCGCTGTTCACCTAAAACTATCACATGTTTGTTAATCAGCTATACCTCAATACAAAATAAAAAGTTAAAAAATCTAATAGATGTGCATTACCTTTAAAATCTGTTAGTCTAAAAGGCAGACAGTTCTCAGGTTCTGAGACTGTTGGTTTTGTTAACTTTGGGAAAAAATTCTTACAGGGTATGTGTAATGGTGGATCTCTGAGATACACCTTCCCCTGCCCAGATTTGTTTTTTTCTTTATTCAAGAACATTTGACACCCTCTAACTTGAATAGGCTTGTATTTTCCCTGGTGACTCAGACGGTAAAGCATCTGCCTACAATGTGGGAGATCCAGCTTCAGTCCCTGGGTCGGGAAGATCCCTTGGAGAAGGAAATGGAAACCCACTCCAGTACTCTTGCCTGGAAAATCCTGTGGACGGAGGAGCCTGGTTACAGTCCATGGAGTCGCAAACAGTTGGACATGACTGAGCGACTTCACTTTCTTTTTTCTTTAACTTGAAAAGGCTTAATTGAATGCTGTAACTTAACATTTCTCAGAGGACCAGAAGATAAATCTCTTGCCATGGAACATGCCACATAAACAACTTCCTCTGGGATTTTAACCTTTTTAACAAATAGATCTGTCACAAAGGGTACAGAGGAAGTGACAGGATGTCCAAGTAAAATATACAATGTTGGCAAGAAATGCATATGTGAAACTGCCCCCGAAGTCCTGACAAACAACATTTGTGCTCTCTTTTCGTCTTTGTCTCCATTCTTCTGACGCTGTGGTTCTGATTTTCTTACTTGCTTGTCCTTCTTCAGTCATCTCTGCAGCATCCTTTAATACAGTTATTGGGCAAAGGGGAACATGAACTCGGTGCTCATAAGAACAAAGCGCCTGGTAGAAAGGAAGCACTTAAGAACTTTTTTAAGGAGCTAAGATTGAAGATTGAAAAGCAGCCATTTCATTACAAATGCAGTGTGTGTGTTAGTCACTCAATAGTGTCCAACTCTTTGTGACCCCATGGACTGTAGCCTGCCAGGCTCCTCTGTCCATGGGATTCTCCAGGCAAGAATACTGGAGTGGATTGCCATTTCCTTCTCCAAAAAATGCAAAGTCTGGCTAATTCTTCAATATAGTCTTGCTATTGGTGAGACTTTAGGCCATTAGAGAGTATTGAGTAGAGTTCCCTGTGCTGTCTGTGCTATACAGTAGGTCCTCAGTAGTTAACTATTTTATATATGTACTTTGTGTATATGTCAGTCCCAATCGCCCACTTTATTGCCCCCCTCCTTGCAACCTGATAGCTATATGTTTGTTTTCTACATCAGTAACTCTATTACTGTTTTGTAGATAAGTTTATTTGTACTCTTTGTTTTAGATATGAGTAGTAGCTCATCTCCTCCAAGGCTTCTTAGGGTCCGGAAGGGTCAGAATGTTTTTTCTAGCCTTCCTTATATCATTTACAGAGTTCAGCACTTCACCAGGCGTGTAGTAGTTGCTTACTATATGTACATGTTGATTTGATTTTTTAATCAAGGAATATAGGCACTTTTCAAACACAGTGATAACAAAAATATTTAAAAGACTTTGATAGAAAACAACAGCAGTGCAGTCTCTTGTACACATCCTCACCCATACCTGACTTAAGCAATAACTGAATTCTCATAGGCATTTCTGCTGGCACTTTTTCCATCTTACTTTTCCATATGTCTATTGTTTGGTTTATCTCCCCTATTGACTTTTTGCATTGATAGAGGATTTAATGTCATTAAAACACCACTACTCACACACTCAGCTCTCTTCTCCCCCTGTCTCAAGAAAGTCATATCACAACAGTAAAAGAAATACTAGACATATTGCAAAGATGATGCAACTGTTATTCACTGCTGAGACAGCATATGCAAGAATTATATTTTTCCATATTAAAAACCTTCTGTTTCACTTTCTTTTATCATTTGCACAGTTTCCTATGTGACTAATGATTCCATCATATTTGCTAAATGTTTGTCTATGTTCTTTATCAGGGGCTCTTTTCTTTCCCCTAGAGTTCTGCACTCTGGATTTCTGCATCCTGGATTTCAACATCATTCTGGGACTTCCTTCCCTTGGCTGCTGTTCCTTAGCTAGCTCTTTCTCAAGTCTTGTCATTCTCAATCCAGATTTATCCATCCTCAGTAAATCTTGCCATGATAGGATGCATGGAAGTTATATCTTTTGATATCATATATGCATAAAAATTAATTAGTTTTCACACTTGATTTCTGAATAAAAATAAGCCAATAAGTGGGAAATGGAATAGCATGTTCAAGCGCCCAGAGGCAAGAAAACATGGCACATTTGTGAAACTATAAAAGAGTCATAGGCCTGTACCAAGCAGATGAACAACAAGACACTAAATTGCAGCATCATTTTTATAAGAAGATAATTTCAAATGAGAACAGAAGAAATAACTTCAGCTGACTATTAATTCAATAACTTACAAAAGCCAAGAATCATCTGGAGGAGCACAGAAGAGTCTTATCTATATAGTTGGACAGAATTAGGGACAAAACCATTAATGATTTTACATTCCAAAACAAAATTCTAACAGCAGCAAGATGTTATGGAAACAAGATGATTCAAGGAAACGTTTTCTGATGCCTTTTAATAATTTCATCTGCTTTTGAATGAGATCATTATGACTATTTAGTCATTATAGTGGTTCCCAAACTTGACTATGTATCAAAATTACAAGGAGAGCATTAAAACAAATCAAGAGAAACCCACTTGGCTAGAGTTTAGAAATAAGCGGTGAGGAGAAAGAAACTGAGAGTATTGCGGATTAACAACTAATGGAAGTTAACCTGTCTTCCATGCTCTCAGAGTGTCCAGTTACCATCCTATTCAGGGAGCAAAGCCTATGCCTTATACCTCACTTTATCTCAATGCCCAGAACTCTCTCTGGCCAATGGCACGCACTTAATAAACTTATATTGGGTAAAAGAATCAGTGATACTCTTCACTTTCAACTATAATTACTGATAATCTAACTGCCCCACAACCCTACCACCCCTAACTAGCATGCAAGATACTTGAGCACCTCAATGATATGCATTATATCAGCATACCTAAGTAAAATATCAAAAGTATGAATAAATGAAAAAATAAATATAGTAAGACGGAAGTTATTGAAATAAAGAAGTTATATAGTATATAAACCTGATAACAGTTTTAACTATTTTTTCTGATATCAAAGGAACAAGTCAAGGCATGCTGTATTTTGTTGTTTCTTAAAGAATATGTAAGCAACACTAAAATTTCAAGATTCGAGATGAGGCTTGGAGGAGGGGAGAATAGAAAACAGCCAGAGACCTCTGGGAGATTCTTCTGAGCGTAGGTAATATTGAATTGGACTTAAGAGTCCTATTAAAAGGAAATCTTGCAATATTCTTATTACACAGCTGATAATTAGCAGCATATAGTTTCTGTTGGGTTTTTTGATAAATAAACATTTACAATACAGGTGCTCTATCTGACTATTATTTGCAAGAGATAATAAAAAGCTGACTAATAACATCTTTAGTGCAGACACTGAAAACATCCTCATCCAGGAAGATGATGCTTAACAGGATACGTTTAACCAATGACCTGCCAGTGTGTGAAAAAAAAGAGTCAAATAATTACAATAGCAAGCTTCAAAACAATTTTCCTAAAAATTTAAAATTCAAGAATTGAGATTTTAAGTCACCTATTGAAAACCCATACTGCATACATGTTCAGAAGCCCCCAGATGTGTAATTTTGGGTGGTAAGTCTTAAACAAGGACAAACTTTGTGGTAAGAAATTTTCCTACTTTTCCTTTGGGAAGAAATAAAAATTCTGTCAAAATATTCTATGGTCATTTTCTTTCCTTTCAACTCTTAAATTTCTTTCTGGTTATTAAAATAATATGCATCTACTTGTAAAGTACACGTAAATAGGTATCTTATTTTTTTTCCGAATTCCTTACACAACTGAAATATAATGTGTACATTTAGAATCTTGACTTTTCCATTTAGTGTCTTTGTGAATAAAATTTGACTTATTTCTGATTGTTCTCATGTAATACATTTATAAAATAATAGACAAGGTGTGAACACTAAGGATTTTAACATATATAGCTAGCCAAATTGCTTTCCAGAACTTTTGTACCAATATACTCACCAAAATTTGACGGTAGTGCCCATTCTATTTCACTGTTTATTAGCACTGGATTTTAAAAAAATTATTCTTTGCTAATATGAAAGAGAGAAATGTAGTTTCCTTTTTGTTTAGTTTGTACTTACTTAAGCACTACTAAAGTTCTTTATATTTTCTGGTTAGTTATATTTTTCTTATGCGAATGGGAAGTTCATGTTCTTTGCCTGTTTATCTCTCAAGGTATTACTACATTTACTATAATTTTGTATGACTTCTTAATATGTTAAGATTATAAAGCTATCTATCATGTTTCATAGAAATACTACACTTTCTTGATTCTAAATTGCCATTGATGGAAAGACACACCATTACTTTAATAACAGCTTTAAAGAAAAAAATGAAATGCTATACTTAAAAGATGTTGATTATAAGACATCTTGATTTCAGAGATGTTAAGGTACAGGTAATTTTAAAATATTAAATTGGGGAGAATATTAAAATACAAAGTTGGTTCCAAAAGGAGGATAATGACTTGTGTGTAGTTTAAGAGTTTATGTGTGCATGCTAAGTCATGCTTCAGTCATGTCCGACTCCTTGCAACCCTATGGACAGTAGCCCGTCAGGCTCCTCTGTCCATGGGGATTCTCAATACAAGAATATTGGAATGGGCTGACATTTCCTTCTCCAGGGGATCTTTCCAACCCAGGGATTGAACTCCCGTCTCTTATTTCTTCTGCATTGGCAGGAGAGTTCTTTACCACTAACACTACCTGGGAAGCCCCTTAAGAGTTTATATTTGGGTATAAATATTATTCAAAATGTAAGATAATGCTTGATACCTCAGCAATATGATTTAAGATGGTTATTGGGTATCTTGCTTGCATGTGAAAATAATAACTACCTTAACCAAAGGCTCTTTGGAGCTATTTGTCAGGGCAGCCACCAACTAAAGCCTGTTAGTGAAGGAGTTGTTCCGCCCAGTCTTGAGCAGCAAACCCCAGTTCCTTGGGGTCCTCTGGTTGCCAAAGCAAAGCTCAGTCCAGCCTGCATTCTTGTGCTCCATCTCTTGCCTGGAGTGATGGGGAAATGCAGTGTTTGCTCCCCCACTGACCTGGGGATATTTTTTCCCTTTACCATGGATCTAGGCATGACAGGAGGGAGCAATAATGCATGTTTTTGTTTTGCTCATGCTCTATTTTCTGAGTAAAAGGTCATTCTACTTTTAGTTGGATTTTAAAAAATCTGCCTTTAATTAGCCAACATGACATAGTCTGAATCACCTCACTGTTATCCCAGCTCTGTTGGCTCCTGTCTTAATTTAAAATTTTAATACTTTATTCATCATGAGTATTTTTGCATTAATTTTGATTTTTTCCAAAATACGGCATTAAAATATTTTTTCTCTTGATTACTGAGTGACTCCCTTCAATTTTGTACCTGAAATGAATGTCCTGCTCACCCCACCCCTAGTCCAGATCCTGCCCTGAATGACTGTGTGGAGCAGAGCCCATCTACCAACCACATTGAACTGGGAGTAATAAATGTTCATTGTGCTATAACAACTGAAGTCATTTACCTTAACTAATATAATTTACTAATTTATGTGATTAATTTTCCTACATATCCAGCAGATGTTTCTTAAATGTATCCTTTATTTAACAAAGACTTCTATTTCTATAATATCCAAAACTTGTCTTGTGGCTAATTCAGGAGACATGCTGATAATTAGCTTCTATTATCATTTTGGAATCCATTAAAGACCTTATATCATTGGTTCTGCTCAGAATAGTTTCCCAGATCTGATACTCCTCCAGGGGATCTTCTCAACCCATGGATCAAACCTGCATCTCTTTTATGTCTTTGTGCCTCCTGCATTAGCTGGTGGGTTCTTTACTACTAGCGCCACCCCGGATGCCTCTGAGAGCACACACATTCAGCAATATATCTTGAGCAGCAATATAGTACAGTAGTTATATGCACAGACTGTGGGATCAGATATTATGGATCCGAACACAAATTTGGTGGACTGAGTAATCTTAGATTTGATAGTAACTTCTTCAAACCTCAATTTCTTCATTTATAAAATGAGGCATGTAATAGTACTGTCTCACAGTGTTGTGTGAGGAAGAATTGAGATAAGATTTGGCATATAGTCAGCAAATGAAAATTATTAGTAGTTATTCTAATTTTCTTTTGGGTAGAGGTCACTTTTTACCTCTCCCATTTAGGTGTTTGATGTAAATTTGAATTGAGACAATATTATCAACTAATGGTGCCTGATTTGTTTTAGCAGAATCATAGATGCTAGACAAAAACTTACACTGAAATTTAAAAAGCTGGACAGTAAAAAGGTCCTGTGCCAGTCCTGTTGCTGGGAAAGCAGTGGAATGGACAGGCAGGAACTGCCACAGCCCGGAAATTCAGGTGTCAGACTGGCTCCAAAGAGCTTGAGTTACCACCCATTATGGGAGCTGTCAGCGGGGGAGTTATAAATAAGTGTGGAATCTCCTCTCCCATTGGATTAAATTCAAAATATGCAATAGCAACTTGAATTAAGATATCTTTGCCAAAAAGAAATCAAAGAAAACAATGGACTTTGGAATTTCTCTTGAAGTCAATTTCCCAAAGGGACTTTTTTTTTTGCTTGCTTACTAGCTTGTTACCTAAAAATGTCTCAATTCACAGAAAAGAGTTAGCAGGAAAAAAAAATTTATATTACCGCATATCTCAACGGCAATTCATAGAAGAGGAGACCAGATAAGAAAATTGACTTTTTGTTTCAGTTTATCGAAAAGATTTGTGTCCTGGATTATGGACTCATGGATTCATAGCACTTAAAGCCATGAGGGGCCCTTGAAAGCACTCAGATGTCTCCTCCATCTCCTCCACCTCCTCTTTCTTCCTGTTCTCCTCCTTCTTCTCCTACTTTTTCTTCCTCTACTTCTCTTCATTCTTCTTTTCCTCCTTCTCCTCTTTCTTCTTTGCAGATGAAGAAACTAAGGCTTCAAAAAGAAGGAGAAGTTAGGTCCCCTGATTTGATCTAGTGCTTATTTGGTATGATTCTTCAGCTGTATGTTGCCTAGTCTTTCTTAAGAGTTCTACAGTTGTACAAAAGCCCTGCAAAGACCTTCACTCTGTCCAAAGACTTGAGAGCAAGATGCTAAAAACATGATAATATTGGTAAATTCCAATTTCTTTTTAAAGTATTTAAAATGGAAAGGATCAAGCAATGGTTTTGAAACCCACGCTAATGTCTCTTTCAAAGGGCTGAGTGTTACATTTTAGTTGCTCAGGGCTGGGACCACAGACATACATCTGCTCTTTTATTTGGAATATCAGGCCTTCTCAGACAAAATTTAACAAGATTTGTGTTTTGGTAGAACACAGAGAAAAGGAAGGACAGTTGTGAAGGGGTTGCTAGCCACAGAGATTATCTTCAAGGTGCTTGTGAGACATAAAATGACATGAACCCCCCCCCCCAAAAAAAAACTATGCTTGTTACACTTACTAATGCATTAATTCAATGAACATACACACTCTGCACTGTGTACAAACTGGAGAATCAAAGGCTCTGCTAGGAAGGCAAACATGTAAGAATCTACAATGCAATCTGATCAGCATAGTAACCTGCCAGGATTTGAGCTAAATCCTGGCTACAAGGCTACAGTGATGGGGATTGGTGACTCCAGCTTTTCAGGATGAGTAAGTTGAGGTGGACAAGATAGGAAGAGTGTTCCTGGTAAAGGAAGAAATAAACTGCAAGTTTTGTTCTTCAGAGGTGGTGATTCATGGCTAAATTCTGAAGGATGAGTAAGAATATATAGACAAGATAGGAAGAGCAATCTGGGAAGAGGAAGCAGAGAAAATCTTTAAAGTTTCTTTCCAGTTTTGATAAGCTTCTGAAGGGCAGGGGCCATGTATTGCTCAACTTTATAACCCTAACTCTAGCACAAAGCCTGGCCGAGGGTAGGGTATATGGAATGATTGACTGTTGAGTAAATGATGGATGGATACAGAGAAGAGAGGGGTCCTCATTTTCAGTGTGCAGAACTTCACACTGTATCCCAAATGGGCCCTGGGAATCTATGTATTTTTCCAAGCTCCCCTGAGCCTCTGGCATGAGACATTCATCAGACCCCATGACCAAGGGCAACATCTGGCAGCAGCTGCTTGGCTGTCCAAGACATACCAGTCTGAAGAGGAAGGTACTGTTTTCTTAGTTTGGGGCTTTGGTGGGGAATGAAGTAAATCTTAACAAAGAGATAAAAATAAGCTGCAGGATAAATCAAGTTGTCCCTTAATAAAAACATGGACTAGGGGGTATGGGTGGGGGTGGTGAACAAATTAAATTCCCCTTAGCGGGTAGACAGTCTTCCTTTGATGTTGGTTTTAAAATTAAGGATCGTTTTATAGTATGTGGATAAAGTAAGCTGTCCCCATAGCTACAGATCTGACAGAATTTAAGAGGAACATGGCTAAACCTCCCCACATCCCTAGTTTCTGAAGCCTTCTGCTGCTTCCAGAAACTAAAGTTTGGGTTGTGGTTGTGAAGGCATTGGGGAAAATCACTTTCATCATGTTGGATTTTTTTTTAAGCAGAAAAAATAATACAAACCAATGGTATTTTTTTTTTCAAATAGAACTAAAGGATAACATAAAGCAATATTCATAATTATTGGACCTGCGTGATGGGTAAATGGGCAGGTGGCTCGTTATATCATTCTCCCAGCCTGACAATGTTTAGAATCTTCCCTAACAAGATATATTTTTAAAAAGAGCTTCCACTCATCCCCATGGTCTGTATCCCTTTAGACCTCCAGTTTCACTCTCCAGAGTTACATATGGCAATTATTTCTGCTATATTCTTCCAAACATTTTCTGACCATTTATAAGCACATGTCTGCACATATACAGCCTGATTTTTAAAGTAGTATCTTATATGCATATTAGTTGGAACCTTCATTTTTTTTCTTAACATTACATTATATAAGTTCCTTCCATAGCAGAGCTCATTCTTTTAATGGCTATATAGTATTCTATCAATGCTCTGTATACTCTGTGGAATTCATGTTTTCAATATCCTTGCAAATACAGTAGGTGAAAAAGTAAGGGCCAGCATTTTTTCATATATTTATTAATCACTCGTATTTCTTTCTTTGTGAATTTCTCATTCAAATCTTTTACCTGTTTCTCTTTCAGGGATTTTCTTGTCTTTTCTTTTATTTGCTTGTAATGTTTCTCTAAGAATTATAAGACTTTCTCAAGAACTTTCACAAGTGGATCTGATCATGGTGACTTCTGCCAAAGGCTGCAGTCTTTTCATCTTCCAGAACAATGACTTACTTGGAAGTACTGCTCTTCCAGGGTGATCTGACCACTGAACCACTCCCACCATTTCGTCCCCTCCTCTCCTCTTTTTCTTCTTCTTACCCACTCACCCCCTCCCCCAACCAGAAGACTAACTTCTTGGAGTTCCCTCTTGGTGTTCCTCAGCCTGGATAATACACAGAAGAGACGTCTGGCTCTTCTTGATCCCCAATCAAGGTGCAAGTCCCACTGGTTACTGATATTTTATCATTTCCTCTCATCCCAACTCCCCATTCCTTTTCTCTCTTCTGAATCTTTGCTCTGAGTCTCCCACCACTCTCATCCCATGATGACGCTTCCTACGTCTTCATGGCACTTCTCTCTTTGCCTTAAATAAAATGTAGCTCTTTCCTGAGACACCAAGCAGGCTCTTGAGTGACAGCTGTTCCTTTTCCCACATCCTATGTAAAGCTTTTGGGACTGAAAATTAAATCAGGACCTTCCTTACTCCCCACTATTGCTTTCAGACCATTTCTCCTCCACACTTTTGAAAAAGCCTCTATTTACTGTCACCAAACTTACAAACTTACCTGCAACTATACCCATAATTTCTCTATATTTTTGTCCTATTTCAATATTCCTCCCTGCTTGGAGTTGATCTCTCTGCTCGTGCTCTTGGCCCCATTCCCCTCCCAGCTTTGGAGGTACCTTGGAAAGTGAAAGTGTTAATCATTCAGTCACGCATGACTCTTACAACCCGATGGACTATATCCTGCCAGGCTCCTCTGTCCATGAGATTCTCCAGGAAAGAATACTGGAGTAGGTTGCCATGCCCTCTTCCAGAAGATCTTCATGACCCAGGGATCAAACCCACATTTTTTTTTGTCTCCTGCACTGGCAGGCAGGTTTTTTATCACTGAGCTACCAGGGGAGCAAAGTTGCCTAGGGACAATTCCTGACTTCATCTTGACAGCCATGTGGCCTTAGGCAAGTTCTTTGCCATTTGTAAAATGAGGACCATAAGATTATTTCCTTTTATGAGGATTAAGTCCGTGAATATGTGTAAATATAGAATATATCTCGGAGAAGGCAATGGCACCCCATTCCAGTACTCTTGCCTGGAAAATCCCATGGACAGAGGAGCCTGGTAGGCTGCAGTCCATGGGGTTGCTAAGTCGGACACGACTGAGCAACTTCGCTTTCACTTTTCATTTTCATGCATTGGAGAAGGAAATGGCAACCCACTCCAGTGTTCTTGCCTGGAGAATCCCAGGGACGGGGGAGCCTGGTGGGCTTCAGTCCATGGGGTCGCACAGAGTCGGACACGACTGAAGCGACTTAGCAGCAGCAGCAGCAGCAGCAGAATATATCTGTTCTATATTTAGAACAGTGCCTGATCCATTGCAAATATCATAGAAGTGTTTACTAAATCATTCACATTTTAAAATGTCTCTCCTGTGACACAAACCAAACCTACAAACAGTACACTTTCCCTAGATCCCACTTTCCTCTCTATGGGATCCCACTACCACACTATGCTTTTTGAAACACTGTTGACACTTACTGGGTGTCAACAGTAAGTGTCATTACCTTGTATTCGTAGTGTAACTTGCTGCAGATAGAACTCGTTAAATCTATTCTTAAAAAGGATAATATTTACAACTTCCTAGTTGAATCCAATAGCTTCTTTCCAGTCTTTATTGATTTGTTATTGGTGTTTAATTATAAAGGCTCACTGCTGACTCTAGAGCACCATCGTCTTCTTCTGTTTCTGCTCCTAAAAGTCCGTCCACCCCTCTCTGTCCCTTTAACGGTCCTTTTCTTTGGCACAATCCCCTAAACAGAGATGTCCCCAATATTCTGCTCTAGGTTTCTCAGTGATCTCAGGCACTAGCAAAGCTTTGATCATATTTCTAACTTCAATCTCCATTCCAGATCTGGGCTGAGACAAGGAGAGAGACATGCCTCCTGGACATCATCACTTGGATGAGAAGCTAAAACTACTAAGTTCAAATGTGTCCACCAGTCTGCCACCTCCACATATTTCCTACTCTCTGAGGGTTTTTTTTAAAGGGAATGGTGCAGAGTCTACCCTGCCCCCTAAACCCAAATCCCATTTGTATTTCTTGGATGCCCCGCCCTTCCTAAGCCTCCACATCTGGTCAATCATCTGTTGCTCTGATCTCTTCTAAGTCCATTTTTTTTTTTTTTTCTAAATTTCAAATCCTCTGGGTTTCTGGTCTGCACCAGCCTCTTTGCCTCTATGGCCTTACAGAAGCCAAAGTGATCTTTCTGAAATTTGGACCTGATGTTCTGCTTCCCTGGTTGCCAGCATATCACTGGCTACCTGTTGCCCTAGAGTCCAACTATTAGCCCCCAACCAGGATATACTAGACGTCACTTGCAACTGCCACAGAGCTGATTTTTAACAATCCAGGAATTTGGATTGTTAAGTTATTGATGATTGAAATCAGTCAGGATAGGCACAGTCTATGGAAATTGGTCAAAGACCCCAGAGCTGGTTTACCAACATATTTCACCTACCACCTCATCTCTTAAAACTTCCCAGCTGGAGCTCTGTTCTCCAGCTGTACTGAAAATGAACTATTGCCAAGTGCCTACTACTTCTCCACCCTTGTACCACACTGCCGCCAAAGGGCATCTCCTCCTCTTCTATAGGCTCTCTCCTACTCATTCTTACATTAGTACTCACCTCCTCAAGGAGGCTTTTCTTGATGTTCCACCCTCAGATTAACTTAGGTACTCCTTACCTGATGGCTCAGACAGTAAAGAATCTGCCTGCAATGCAAGAGGTCCAGGTTCGATCCCTGGATCAGGGAGATCCCCTGGAGAAGGGAATGTCAACCCACTCCAGAATTCTTGCCTGGGAAATTCCATGGACAGAAGAGCCTGGTGGGCTACAGTCCATGGGGTCACAAAGAGTCAGACTTGACTGAGTGATTAACACACACTCCTTCTGTGTTGTTACAGCACCCTGTCCTTCATAAGTTTGTGTTTGCATCCATGACTACATATAAAATGAAGGCTTTCTATTTGCCACACAGTGTAGAAAAAGTTGAAATGCATGATCTCATTTAATCCTCATGATAATTATATGAGATGTTTGCTTTAAGTTAGAGAAATTTAGTATCAGAGCAGTTCTGTATGCTCTATGAGGTTAGAGGCTACCTGCACACCCAATGTATATCACAGTGCTGGTACTCAGTAGTCGTTCAACACAAGTAGCCATTGAATAAACTAATTCTAAACCACTAAAACAACTGTTTGCCAAATTCTACATTATAACATTCACCATTTTTGGTCCCCACATTTATTAATATTCATATATCCTCTACAATTGTACAAATGATATTGACTAAGAAGTTTACCCACGACTCTCCATAAACAGCTGGTGCAAGACTCCTTTTGCAGGCAGCAGTGATCAAGAATGCACCATAAACCCTATCATTAATCAGACCCCAACTACACATTGCTTCTGGGTTTCCATCTACCTATCAAGTCTAGGGGGCTAGGGTTTCTGTCTTAAAAGCATTGGCTTCCAGAGGTTCTTCAAGATGCTCAAGTACTTTTTCAGTGTTTTGTCTTTAAGTTTTGATTTCTCCATGACCACAGCTGAAATTCAATTGACCTTTTCCCATGGTTTCAAAACAGCAGCTAAGAAGCTGAGTTTTAAAATTGAACCAGAGACAGGGGTTATGAACCTGAGTGCTCTCCCAGCCATTTGGTTGCACTGTAGACAATTAGGGCACAGTTTTCCCCCCAATGAAATGATATTCATTTGAGGATGAAACTGCTCCCAAATGACTTTACCTCTTGGGTTTCTTTGGCGTTCATGACAAGTGTCTGTTGTACCTCAGTGGGACCTTTCCTATCAATGGCATCCTTCACCTCTCTGTTGTCCCATTATCTATTGGTTCCTTAAATGGATTCAAAAATCCTAAATACAAGAGAGCATTTCCTCCTTGGAATGGAACCATGCATTTCTTGTAAGTAGAGCAATGGTTTATTTGAATCATTAAGAAAAATCAACCAAATCAAGGTAAAAGAATTTTTAAGTCAATTGATTAAAAATTGGTTCTTTTTTAAATGATGTGTAAAACTCAAACTTTTATTGATTACTCCTGAAGATTAACTACAAGAATCAGAGATGCACTAATAGGAGGCCATTGTATTTTAAGAAAACCGAAGTAAAATCATTCTATGAGAAGGATTCACTCTCCCTTTTCTTTAGTCTCCTTTGGCAAAGTATTTGCAACACAGCGAAGCAGACTGAAATAAACTTTGTTATGAGAATTGCATAAAGGGAGCTATTTACCTGATTTAGGTTTCTATAGTTCACCATACTTCAGAGGGGATTCTTTAACCTCAAGGCAACAAGAAGTAATAAAAGGACTTCCCTGGCAGTCCAGTGGTTAAAACTCCATGTTTCCACTGTAGGAAGAAACTAAGATCCCACATGCTGCACAGCATAGCCAAAAAAAAAAAAAATTAAATACAAATGTTAAGATAAAAAAATAAAAGAAACAATTAAAAATATTTGCTGAAAATAAATAAACCCACATTCTGTACTGTGAACCACATGTACAATGAGCAGTAGATTATATCATCGTTGATATCCAATATGTATGGAAAGCTATTTTGATTAAAATTTTCTATTTTGTTTACTTTCCTAAAATTTGGTCCACAAACTATATTCATAGAGAAGTACTGGATACAGCCATCATTGTATCATCAGTGTATCACCAATGAAGTGCTGCTATCTTGAGCATGGGCTTAAATTTTGGATCTCCAAGTATAAACTTCTGAAAAGCTCCCTTTCCTTCTATATTTTTTATTTAGCTGTAATATACATATAATAAAGTGCTTAAATCTTACATACAGCTTAATTACTTTTTACATGTGTATACATCCATGAAACTATCATAAGGCTTCCCAGTGCCCATTGCAGGTCAATATCCTCCAAGGATAACCACTGTTCTTCTATCTCCATGAGTTAGTTTTAACTATCTTTGAACTTTATACAAATGGAAACAATTATTTTGTATCTGCCTTCTTTCATTCAAGGCTATGTCTGTGAGATTCATCCATGTTTTTGCCTGTAACAACAACGTGCTCTTTTTCATTGTTTTGTAATATTCTACTGTGGATGGACATTTTGGTTTGTTTAAGTCTTTGGTTATTATAAATGAAGGAACTATGAACATTCTTGTATATCTTTGAGGTGGAAGTATTTCTGTTTAGGTACATACCTAGAAGTAGAATTGCTGCAGTATAGAAGTGGCTATGTTTGGAAACTTTAGCTAATTGGAAAAAAGTGGTGATAAGGGAGACAAAAATCACCTACTGGTATCTACTTGTGTTACTTGACATTCTTAGAGAGGATTTTATAATTGCAGTTGGCCAAATGAAATAGATGTGATTCTAGGTAAAATTGCAAGGAGCAAGTGGGAAGTCAGAAGGTACTTGAACTACATCACTAATACATTGCATATGGGCCGAATGAGAATTATTTGTGAGATTTATTTGAGCCTATCAGGAAATGCCAAAGTTCCAAATATTCTGGTCATTAAAAATTCTTAGAAAGATGAAAGTGCTCTAATTAAACTCAATTATAAGAGCTTTGATGCAATACAAAGCTCACCCTAGACCCCAAGTAATCTCTAAGGAATACTTTTCGACAGGGAACTAAACAGTGCTCTCATCAACTTTGTTTTTTCCATTCGTCACTGTGGGGTTTGGTACTTCCAGTTGGAAGTCATCAGTGAGAATAAAAATATTTTCAATTATTATTTTATCCACGGCACCCACCTTCAAATAAAATGCCTCCTCCTCCCTCTCAGGGTTTTTCCTAGCTTGAGTTAATTCTTTGTGTGAGAATAAAGCTGGTGCCAAATACAAGTTAATAATTATATTGTGCTTATCCTCTGGGGAAGCTGAAGTCTGATCAACTTCCTCCACATTGCAGAACTGTTTCTTCTTCCCCTTGAATGTTTCCTTGTCCCTCCCCTCCCCTCCCCTCAACCACCACACACAAATGATTTGTATTTACTTTTCTGTCCTAGTCTCCATTTGCATTTTATTCTTTATTACTCCACCTTATTCTCTGTAAAAACCCCTTTGAAAATGCAGATCTTTAACTCTCTTCTCACATCCCACTGGCATTAGATCAATTATACAAAGGTTATCTTGAGGTTTTGTCTAGACTTAAAAAAAAAGCATCCTGGGAATAGTTTCAGGCTTTCTAATTAACTGGGCAGTTCTGGAAATTGTCTGTTTTTGTCATTCCTCACTTGAATTACGGTATTCATCACTGGTCCTCCATATCAGGGTGTGCTGCTGAGACTTCTGCTAATACAGGATGTTTGGACTCTCATGAAAGTGTTCATTCTGTATTCATTCTCAGAAAGAGGTGAAGTGATCTAAATGGAAATATTTATTTAGATTTCTTAATAAAAGACAGTCTATGTTAGACTTTTTCTAAAAAATTCTACAAAGTCCTCATCAAGATCAGTGCAGTCCTCAAATTTTTTCCTTCTAATGGTCTTAACTTCTTTTGGCTCAATTTAACTTTGTTTCACAGAAATTTGGATAAGAGCAGACTATGTTGTTGGCTCAGACGGTAAAGCGTCTGTCTACAATGTGGGAGACCTGGGTTTGATCCCAGGTCGGGAAGTTCCCTGGAGAAGGGAAAGGCAACCCACTCCAGTAGTCTTGCCTAGAAAATTCCATGGACAGAGGAGCCTGGTGTCCATGGGGTCGCAAAGAGTCGGACACGACTGAGCAACTTCACATTCACATTCATGTTGTTGTACACTATATAAGCAACCATTCTTCATGATCATCAACTGTGTTCCTATGTGGGAATCTACATGTACAATTCAGAAAACTATGGCGACTGTAACTTTATTCAAATTGATCAGTAGTGTGTGGCTACATGAGTGGCAACCAACAAATTGAGAATAGTCAATATGTTGATTATAAAACGAGATCAGCTCTGCCTTCATGAGATGGGCCAAGAGTTGCTTCTTGCTCAGTGCCTTTTGCATGCTTTACCACTGAAGAAAGGCAAGGTAGAAAGTAGAAACTAACATTCACTGAGTATCACATGTCAAACAGTCTGCAAACATTTTACATGGATTCTGATCACCCCACTGGGTGTGAAACAACTCTTCATAACAATGAGAACAGGGAATGACTTAACCTAGGGGTGCTCATGGATTTTACAGATTCTTGTCCAGTCTGAGGGAAATTTCTTGAGGGATGACTGGAAGGGGTCAAGCATCTGAGTCTAAAAGACTTCCCTGTTTTATTCAGTTTCATGCTCTGTGATGACCTAGGGGATAGGATGGAGATGGCATGGGAGGGAGGCTCAAGAGGAAGGAGTTATATATATATACATATAGCTGATTTGCTTTGTATACAGCAGAGACTAACACAAAATTGTAAAGCAATTATACGCCAATTAAAAATGCTAAATTTTTTAAAAATTCAAAAGATTTCCCTGTCTTAAATAATTATTGGTCCAGCTCATGAGAATATTTTCTCAATTGCTGCTTCCTGTACTCAGCTTTGCCCTATTTCTGTTATTAAGTATTTAAAGCAGCTTGTTAACAAGTTACTGCTCTGCTTCTCTACTGCTGTTTGGCTACCACCCCAGGGATGGAAATTCTCCTGAATCACAGCTCAGTTCTTATGTTCACTCTTGTCCTGCTTGGGCTGCCTGCCCTACTCACTTTTTCAGAAACTCCTGGCGATATTCCTGGTTGACTCTTGATTTTATACCTGCCAAGTCTTGCCGACTCTTCGCAGAAATTTCAGCTCTAGGTCAGTTCTGGACTTGTTCCACCTTGTTTGCTTTTCCATTCTTACATAACCCAACTTTAGATCTGACACGCAGTACATGGTTGAAAAGGCATATATGGTTGTCTATATCTAGGGGCCTCTGTACAGTTACACTGAATAGATCACATTGACCAGGATGATTCTGGAAATTATTCTTTCCATTGGCCTATAGATCTAGGCTAAAAAATAAAATCAAAGAGTATTCAAATAGTTGATCCTGAAAACCAACAAAGAGTTGCAGGAGAATCCAAATCTACTTACCTATCTTCTTGAGGAATAGCATCTAATCGTTTAATAACACGTTAAGGAACGCTATGGGGCATCCTAGGTGGTGCTAGTGGTAAACCTTGCCTGCCAGTGCAGAAGATCTAAGAGACTCGGGTTGGATTCCTGGGTGGGAAAGATCTGGAGGACGGCACAGCAACACACTCCAGTATTCTTCCTGGAGAATCCCATGGATCAAAGGGCCTGGCAGGCTGCAGTCCATAGGGTTGCACAGAGTTGGACCGACTGAAGCGACCTTTTCTGATGTTGGGTAAGTCTTTTATGATACCAAACAACTGGAAATCTCTGATTTTCTGATTACAGAATGGACTTAATATAGTTCTAGGTGCCAGATATTTAGTTTGGTTTCTTTCGTGATTTCAAAGAAAAAAATTTAAAAACTATTATCTTAAAACAATAGCCTTTGGTAAAAGGTTTAGCAATCCCTGCATGAGAGGAAAATGATTACAAGCTGATTAAGTGTAGTTTATTTCCCAGATGGCTGTCACCAATTCTTTTCCTCCTTCTATGTGAATGCGACACCTCCATGTAAAATGGAGTCTATTCCTTCACCACCCAGAATCTGGGCTCTCCCCCTGGGTGCTTCAACCAATAGAATATGATGGAAATGACATTGTGTCAGTTTTGGAATTGGCTTTTGTAAGGACTGAACGTTTCCATGTCCTACCTCTTGGGGCCCTAAACTGCCATATCAGAAGTGCAAGATCCTTTGCTAAACAAAAAGACCACTTGGAGGAGCTCAGAAATGCCACACGTGTGCTAAGAAGCCATCTTGGTTCGTGATAAGAAGCCCTCTTGGTTCAACTCAGCCCAGTTGAACTTCCACATGACTCCAGTTCAGCAGCTGTACAACTACAGCTGCAGGAGGGACCCCAAGTGAAGTCTGCCCAGATGAGCTCAGTCAACTCACAAAACTAGGAGAGGTAATAATAAACTGTGGTCTTAAGCCATCAAGTGTTGATTACGTAACTGTAGACAACTAAGACAAATGAGTCCCAAGGTACAGGATAAGGCAAAAATCCAAACCAATTACTTCCCATTAAAAAATTTTATCTCTGAATTTCCCTCCCCACATTCAACTCAGTTGGCCTTTCTCCAGTTGATTTATCCATAATTTTAGTAATAAATATGAATTATTACTGTTACACTTAAGTCTTGTATATGTATATATGTCTATATAAATCTTAAAATTTGTTTGTAAATTTACTATATAAATACACAAAATTCACAAAAGCTGTTGGCACATTACAAAGTCATGATGGTAAAATTAATGGTGGGGAATCCCACTGGAGATCACCAAATTTTACATATCAGTGATTTATTGGACAATAAGGATACTTTATCTGATATATATTCTTATTCTTTTTCCATAAAAGGATACTAGTGGAAGCCATTGTATGGCCCACTAAAAATATCCAACATGATAATTTGCTATCTGGCTTCCAGGAGAAATGTGTCCTTTGCCATAATTAAGAGACCTCTCCAGCCCCCAGAAAGTGGAAATATAAAACTTCCTGGATCCACTGTTGGACTTCTGAACATCAAATCATTCTTCCTGCTGAAACCCTCTAACTCTGTATCCTGATTTCAATGACTAGACTTCTGGTTTGCCTTTTTTGTCCAAAAACAGAGAGGAAATGTTACATAGGGGGGAAATAGCCAATATATTCTACATTTACAATGTACTAGCATTTTTCTCAGAGAAGGCAATGGCATCCCGCTCCAGTTCTCTTGCCTGGAAAATCCTATGGGTGGAGGAGCCTGGTAGGCTGCAGTCCATGGGGTCGCTAAGAGTCGGACACGACTGAAGCTACTTAGCAGTAGCAGCAGCAGCAGCATTTTTCTTTGTGCTCACAGATCATCTCCTAGTCCAAGGATAAAGGTACTTTTCTTTTTCTCATTTCACTGCATCTCAACAAAAGAGACCAGTGTCCATCAGCTTGCTTATTCCCTAACCCAAGTGAAATCCTTGGTGCCTGTCTTTCCCTTCATACTTTGAATCAACTCCATTATCAAGTCCTGTTAAATCTATCTCTGAGACCACAGAATTTTCCACTTTAAATGGGTACAATTAAAAGAAATTTTATGGTATGTGAATTATACCTCATTAAAGCTATTATTTTAAAAATTAAAAATACATCTAAGAATCTTTCCACTGCTCCTTGTCACCACCACTGTCATCCTTATCCAAACCTCTATCTTCTCTTGCTGGATTACTGTAGCAGCTTACTAAATGGTCTCCCTGCTTCAGGTCCTGCCATTTTATGGCTTATTTCCATGTAGCAGTCAAAGCAATCCTCTAAGACATGGTAGAGTCAGCTTTTAAGGGTTCATAAGTGCTTATTGCTAAATTTTCAGGAATTTTCTAAGCCAGTTGTTAAATACAGACATAATTAAAAATTAAATATGGTAAATGTGTAATTCGGTAAATTTTAAGAAAACAAGGATAATACTCAAAAAAGAAAGAAAAAGCAATCTCTAAAAACATAATCCCTAACCTGTTGCTTTCTTGCTTTAAACCCATCCAACAATTTCCCATCACACTGAAAACAGAGCCTTCCAAACCCACTTAATCTGGCCTCTCTTTCAAACTTTGTATCTACCACTCTCCACCTGTTCTTTTGACTTCTATCACACAGACCTGGCTCTTTCTAAAATCATGCCAAGTTCATTCCCATCTCAGGAATGAATAGTCTTAGCATCAACTGTTCACTCTGCCTCAGTTCAGTTCATTTGCTCAGTCATGTCCGACTCTTTGTGACCCCACGAACCTCAGCACACCAGGCTTCCCTGTCTATCACCAACTCCCAGAGTCCACCCAAACCCATGTCCATTGTATTGGTGATGCCATCCAACCATTTCATCCACTGTCATCTCCATCTACTCCTGCCCTCAATCTGTCCCAGCATCAGGGTCTTTTCAATTGAGTCAGCTCTTCGCATCAGGTGGCCAAAGTATTGGAGTTTCAGCTTCAACATCAGTCCTTCCAATGAACACCCAGGACTGATTTCCTTTAGGATGGACTGGTTGGATCTCCTTGCTGTCCAAGGGACTCTCAAGAGTCTTCTCCAACATCACAGTTCAAAAGCATCAATTCTTCAGCGCTCAGCTTTCTTTATAGTCCAACTCTCACATCCATACATGACCACTGGAAAAACAATAGCCTTGACTAGATGGACCTTTGTTGACAAAGTAATGTCTCTGCTTTTTAATATGCTGTCTAGGTTGGTCATAACTTTCCTTCCAAGGAGTAAGCATCTTTTAATTTTATGGCTGCAATCACCATCTGCAGTGATTTTGGAGCCCCCCAAAAAATAAAGTCAGCCACTGTTTCCACTGTTTCCCCATCTATTTCCCATGAAGTGATGGGACCAGATGCCATGATCTTAGTTTTCTGAATGTTGAGCTTTAAGCCAACTTTTTCACTCTCCTCTTTCACTTTCATCAAGAGGCTCTTTAGTTCTTCTTCACTTTCTGCCATAAGGGTGGTGTCACCTGCATATCTGAGGTTATTGATATTTCTCCCGGCAATATTGATTCCAGCATGTGCTTCCTCACTCTGCCTAGGGCATGCTTTCTCCAGATCTTTCAGATCTTGGTTTAGTGTTTGCTCATCAGAGACCTCCCAAGGCACTTCTATATGAAACAGTGGCCCCACCCAACTCTCTCAGTCCCAATTTATCTCTTTAACTTGCTTCATTTTTCTTTATAATGCTCATCATTACATGATATTATGTAGCATTGTTATTTATCCACAGCAATGTAGTCTCCATCAGTGAAGAGGCTCTGTCTTCAGCACTTGGAATAGTACCTGACACATGCAGCAGGTGCCCAGAAAAAAATTTTAGAATGCCAAATGAGTATTAATGATGAAGAAATAAATATTATAAACATCCCTCTTTGCTAAGTTCACCAGTTCTTCCTCATATCACAGACCATGATCCAGAATATTACTAGGTTTTGCTCTGCTTGGGTCTTGTTTCTCCTCAAAGTTTGGTGGCTTGCAAGGTTCATAGTCACTTTGAAGAAGTGCCAGCAATCTCAAACTAGTAGGAAGAAAAGATCTCTAATGTGCTCTCAAAAAATGTTGAAAGTGCTCTTCTCCCATCAAAAGGACACTTGGACCAATGTATGCCTTGTGCAACAAACCCATTTTCCTAAAATTATCCATGCTATAGCTCAGTAATATATTCCCCAAATTATTTATTGCATATGAGTATATGGCAGGCCCTTGCTGGACTTTGACTGTATGAAAGTAACTCAGTCATGTCCAATGCTTTGTGACCCCATGAACTATACAGTCCGTGGAATTCTCTAGGCCAGAATACTGGAGTGGGTAGTCTTTGCCTTCTCCAGGATATCTTCCCAACCCAGGAATCGAACCCAGATCTCCTGCATTGTAGGAGGATTCTTTACCAACTGAGCCACAAGGGAAGCCCAAGAATACTGGAATGGGTAGCCTATCCCTTCTCTGGGATATCTTTCTGACATAGGAATCGAACCAGGGTCTCCTGCATTGCAGGCAGATTCTTTACCAACTGAGCTATCACTGACTCTATAATAATAAATTCAATGTAGTAACTTGAACGATCCCTTCTACTTCCCATGACTAATTTTACATACATGGTTTTAAAAATCTAATTTTTCAATAATATAATTATTTTTAATTTCAAAGAATGAACATATTTAATACTCCCTACTTTGGTAAGAGCTACCTTAAAATCACTGTTTCCCATTGACAGTTTCCTCTCTTAGTACATGTTCTCCTCTGTCCTCCCTTTGCAGAATATGTCCATCTTCTTTTCAGAAAGGAGCCCACTCACTCTATTCTTGATTCCACCCTTTTGCACTGCCCCTCCACCATTCAATGTCTAGAGTTTTCATTATCTCAAAAGAACATGCCCAATCTGCCCTGAAGTTGTTTTCTTTATCCATCACCACTAACCTCCTCCTTCGACCCCAGTGAAGTGAGTGAAGTCGCTCAGTCGTGTCCGACTCTTTGTGACCCCATGGATGGTAGCCTTCCAGGCTCCATGGACAGTAGCCTACCAGGCTCCGCAATCCATGGGATTTTCCAGGCAAAAATATTGGAGTGGGCTGCCATTTCCTTCTCCAGGGATCTTCCCAACCCAGGGATCAAATCTGGGTCTCCTGTGTTGCAGACAGACGCTTTACCGACTGAGCCACTAACCCCAGTACCACTTCCCTTTTTTCTTTCTCCTGGTGCTCTCTGAAGTACTTGCTACTACTGATCTCTCCCTCCTATTCAGATCCTCTTCAGTTCAGTGCTCCCATACTGTCCTGTCCTCAGATCAGGACAGTGCTCCCAGTCAGTGTTCCTCAGGCTCCCTCCCAGGTGTAGCTTCATCTTTGCTCACCCTGCATGTGGGGAGCCCCCAAGACTCTGCCTTTCAGCCACATTCCCCTCTGATAATCTCTCGTGCTTCCACACTTTCAATTGTCACCTCTTTATGGGGTCCCACAGGTCTACATCTTCAATCATAGCCACAGTCCTAAACCCTGTTCCCATAGACCCGTATGCCTGCTAACCATTTCTATCTGAAACTCTTCAAATTCATCATAGCTAAAATAAAACTTATTATTTCCCTATTCCACAAGTCGGTGCTTTCTTATTTTTCCATCAATGATACCACTACTCTTCAGTCATTTTCACCTCCTCTCTCTCTCTTTTCGGTCTCTCTCTCTGCTCTCTCTCTCCTCTCTCCCCAAACACATCAGTTTTCAAGTATTGTTGATTTCCTTTGCAGGTTGTATATATATGTTCTGTCTTTTTCATTATATTTGTCAATGTCTTGGTTCTCCCTTTATTATCTCTTGCCTGGACTCTTCAAGTAGTCTTACAAATGTCTTCAGCTTCTCTCCAACCCCTTCAATTAGCTTCCAAAACCTCCAGTTTGCCTACTGAATAGATTCTAAATTCTTTAGTCTGAAGTTTAATTCACTATTATTTCTCTATGTAGCATCTTAGTAGTAATGGTGCTGTTAGTTGCTCAGTCATGTCTGACTCTTTGCAACCCCACAGACTGTAGCCCGCCAGGCTCCTCTGTCCATGGAATTCTCCAGGCAAGAATACTGCAGTAGGTTGCCATGCCGTCCTCCAGGGGATCTTTCTGACCCAGGGACTGAACTGCATTGTAGGCAGATTTTCTGCCATCTGAGCTGAAGGGCTTCCCTGGTGGCTCAGATGTGGCATCACACCTCCCCCACCACCAAAAGTGTACTATCCACTTTTTTCTCGAGTACACTTTTTGTTTGAACACCTTCATAAATCTCCTAATACTCTTCTTCACTTAGACTGACTTTCCTCATTTCCTTCTCACAAAATCTTAGTGTCCAATCTGAAGGATGGATCTATTAAACCTTCTATGCCTAACCCCAGTCAACAGGAACCCCTCTTTCCTCTTGCATCTATAAATTGTTGCTTATACTTCATTTAAAAAATTTTGGTTGTGTCTAGCTTACTTCCTCAATTGTATTTTAAACTCCTTAAAAGTAAGGATTATTTCTCTGGTAGAATATATTATTATCCTCAAAATATTCACTGTCTTCTCTGTGGAAGAATCATACTTGTCTGCCCTTCATGGGAAGTTTTGCTACATGACTGGCTTTAACCAATTAAATCTGAGCAAAACTAACATATACCACTTCTGGTCCCTAGAGTGTTTCTGACATGTCCCCCTGTCACCAGATAGCTTGTCTCAATTAGTAGCTGCTCTTCCTGTCCAGATGCCAGAATAAAAATAAGAGACATAGAGGTGCACTTAACTCACAGTGGACATTAACACAGATGAGGAAAACAACCACCGTTTTGTGAACTATTGAAATCTGGGGGTTGTTTGTTAAGGCAGCATGAATTAGCCTACATTGAATCCACTTCCTATCCAACTCAACCAGTATTCAGTCATTCATTTCACAATCTTGAGAATATATACCCTGTGCCAAGACTTCTTTAAATATCATGAAATTGCAAAAATTTGTAAAGTGTCATGTCTGTCTTCAGTTGTCTTAGTTCTGAATAGTCAGATGAGACATGCTTTTATGTTGCTACAATACAATGGAAAACATCATAAATTTCTTTGGAGACTTGCGAACAAAGACTCACTTGTCTTGTGCTCATGTTCAGTTGTGTCCAACTCTAAGACTCTGGACTGTAGCCCACCAGGCTCCCTGTCCATAGAATTTTTTGGGCATACTGGAGCTGGTTGCCATTTCTGCCCCTAGGGGATCTTCCCAAACCAGGGATCAAACCCGTGTCTCCTGTGTCTACTACATTGGCAGAGGAATTCTTTACCCACTGAGGCGTCAGGGAAACCTGAAGAGCCAATCAGTTTCAGGAAAGGGAGAAATAGCATTACACTGGAGGAATCAGAAAAAGTTGCATAAAGTATTATTTGTATCTTGCACTACACTTAGCACATAATAGGTTTTTAAAGATGTGCTGAGTAGAAAAACAAATGAGTTAATAATAAAGCAAAAAAACATGAAAGTTAGTTGTAGTCAATAAAGGCTGTTAATTAAATCACTTAGTTTGCCACATCAGGGCAAGTGAAATGTTTCAGGGTAAAAGATAATGGCACTTAAGAACTTATGAGTGGGTGAATTTGCTTTAACAAGATCCTTTGATGAAAGAAATCTTACTCATCGACATTGGCGTCTTTAAAACTCCAATTATTTCTGGTTTGTCATGTGATTTTCATATGATCCACCGCTTTCAGCAGGCTGTTTAAGCAAGTTTATGTCCCACTCAGCAACCAAAGGGTTCCTATTTTCAGTTTTATCCTTGCTGGGAACCCTCAAGCAGAACCTTTGTGGCTAGTACTTCCAAGTTCATTAGGGCTAAGAGAACTCGCTCTGGGGATCAGCGAGGCATGCACAACTTCCCACAGTGGGCAAGATTGTCACCTTAAATAACCAAGATCAGAGTTTTTAGAAGACAGCTTTTCCTCCCCAACTATGACACATGCTTCTGGGATGATTCAAATGATAAACGCCCTATTTCTGGGTTAATACATTACAAAGTCGGGAATGGTTTCAATAGCCTAATCATGCACCCAGCACCACAGACAGGAAAATGTTGAGTCCAGGACAGGATGGGAGGGCCATAAATGAACTCTTGCCCTAGCTTTCCCCTAACCTAGACAGGGACTTCTCTGGTGGCTCAGACAGTAAAGAATCTGCCTGCAATGAGGGAGACCGGGGTTCAATCCCTGGGTTTGGAAGATCCCCTAGAGGAGGGCATGGCAACACACTCCAGTATTCCTGCCTGGAGAATCCCCATGGACAGAGGACCCTGATGGGCTACAGTCCATGAGGTTGCAAAAGAGTCGGACACAACTGAGCAACTGAGCACACAACCTGGACAGAAATGCAGAGCAAAAATTCCATCTCTCAGATCTCTTCAGCTCTGAAATTCTCTGAGCCTGGGAAACTATGCATATTCAAGAAGATTTGCCTCTGGGAAGTGGATAGCCTACTCTCACTGGACATTTTTTCAAATGGCAGCGGGCTTCGCCATAGTCTTCCTAGCTAAGCAGGCTGAGCAGGTTTGAGAAATGCCAGTGCCAGAGGTCACCACAGGGTCACAATAGACCTCTCACATGCTTACCCCTGAGTCCAAGCATCCCCACTGGAATAATATCTTTGGATAACGTTAACACTGCAGCAGAGATGTGACGGGTCACCTCTTTCCAAGAGAGATCATTCTCTAATGATAAAGTGACAGTGGCAAGGGTGCCGAGTTTATGACAGTTTCTGAGAATGTCACACTCTCCACTGCTCAGAGCCGAGCGCAACAACAGAGTCATTCCTGACTTTAGACAAGTTGCTGACTCTCTCTATGCTTCGGTTTTCAGATCTGTCGGACAGCCTACCTTGTCTTGTGTGGCTATGACAAGGTTATTTTGTGGATGTGAAAGTTCCTAGGGCCCTGTAGGCACTCACATGAGCTTAATGCATGTTAAGTTTCTTCCTCTTATGAGGCTCCCTTAGGCCACTTTAGTTCCTATCTTGAATATTATTTTATGAACTCTCTTTTTCTTTATTTTTTAGTTATATGTTGCTTTCACTTATGTTTAATAGGTTTCACAATAAACTAAGAAATCACACATGCAAAATTTTTTAATCCAGGATAAAAAGAAGTACCAATGGGTCACCCATTGTAAATCTGTCATCTTCTTTTAGGCTTACTGACAAAGTCTGAGCTCTCTCATCATCCCACAAATTTCTTCTGGCCCATAACAGCTTTAGTTTTTAAATTCCCTGAATACTAAGCAGTGCTATCTTACAGGTCATTTCCGATCATGTACTCGGAAGCTCCCATTCTGGAAGCTGGCAGGCTTATCTCAGCCCAACTCCCTCCTCAACTACCCAACTCACTCAAATTCCTGTACCAACCCAAAGCCCATGTTGGCTTCCACAAACAGATGATTCTCTCCACTGTCCACTCTCATGACTCCCAAGAGTAACAATCACCACCCTCTCACAGCTGAATGAATGGGACGGGGTTTCATACCCTTCCTTTTTACACTTTGTCTCTATATCACAGTATTTTCAGGCATAATATTGGCAGTGTGCTTCAGTTTACACAGGAGGAAACTAAAGGACAGGAAGATGAATGATTTACTCAATGCCAAGAAGTTACCAGGCTTCCCTGGTGGCTCAATGGTAAAGAAACTGCCTGCAATACAGGAGACTTGAATTTGATCCTTGGGTTGGGAAGATCCCCTGGAGAAGGAAATGGCAACCCACTCCAGTGTTCTTGCCTGGGAAATTCCATGGACATAGGAGCCTGGCGGGCTACAGTCTCGGGTTCAGGCACAGCTTAGAGACTAAACAACAAGAAGTTACCAGCAAAGGTCAGTGTTAAAACTGAGCTCTCTGCCTTTTCTTAGAAGCAGGACTCTGGTACAGAGAAGGCTCTTCATAAATACTTATTGAGGAGGTGTCACATAAATGAATTTGCTTGTGTCCTCCACTGTAAACTGACAGTGACTGACTCTTTTCTGAAATTGGTACAACGTATTGTTGTAATCTTTAGGATTAAGTGTTAGAATATTACTCAGCAGTCTGGATGTCTCTTTATCTCTTCTTCTTCTTCAGCTTAGTAAGAGGCAGTAACACACACACGATACACACACACAAAGATATAACTTTCAGATATTTCATAAGCTAAGGCAGAAAACTAAAAAAGAGAAAGTTTGAGTCTCATTCTATGAAGTGACAGAAGAAAGAAAATGATCACGCTGCAGATCAATGCACTTATGTTATAATTTATTATGTGCTTTCATAAACCTTAGCTCATTTGAAACTCATATCAACTTTATGGGAATGGTAGGGCAGACCTTATCTCCATTTAGCCTTTGAAAACGTGAAAACTCAAAGAAGTTGAGTGAATTTTCCAAGGTTACAGAGTTAATAAGTGGTGGAACCAAAACTAGAGCCCATGTCTTCTCTTTCTAGATTTCTTGCATGATCAATCATCAGTTATAAAGCATTTAACCCTTGATGCTGAGCATGACTTTTTGAAAATGAGTGTATTTCATTTTCCCACTTCCTAGAGAAGGAAATGACAACCCACTCCAGTATTCTTAACCTGGAAAATTCCATGGACAGAAGAACCTGGTAGGCTACAGTCTATAGGGTCACAAAGAATCGACCACGGCTGAGCACATCAGCACATTTTCCCACTTAAGGACACTGAGGGCAGGGCTATGGATTCCCTATATCTAAGCTGAGTTTCTTTCACAAAGTAGATGCTTAATGACATTTAATAAAGATAACATTATTTTGGTGGATAAAAATAACATTTTTAATAAATAGTAGCTTTATTTAGCAAGTTGGCCTTCCAGGATATGACTAGTTAGTTCCCTGGTCACATGACCTGAGCAAGATTGAAAACTTCATTTCTTAATGTTTCTTAAGAAACTTCATTTCTTAAAACTTCATTTCTTAACTTGGAGCAAAATTGTTTATGAGGGAAATTCATTCATTTTAAGAGAAGCTGTTTTAACTCTTTCTGAATGTGCCTTCTTCTGATGTCTCTAAAAAAATCTCTAATTTGCCAAATGATGAAAAAGTGCATCTCTCCTGAATTCTAAGATTATAAACAGTATCTTCTCCACTCTTTTTTTTCCTTGCACCCCTGTGGGAAGAGGTTTCCCTGTTACCATTTAGGGGTTGGTTTCAACCAGAAAGCTTCTCCTTATTTTTAGAATGCAGGGCATGTTTATACTAGAATCTTCATCATTAACATAGATATTTAAGGAGTTCCCAATGTGTGCATTATTTTATGCATTATTTCATTAAACTCTTAAATCATATAACTCATTTAACATCTCACTATTTTATAGGAACCCCTTGGCATAGGGAATATTATTATCCTAGTAAGAATAATAATATAGTTAAGGAGACTGAGTCTTAGAGATCACATAACTAGTAAGTAGCAGGAGTGAGATTTGATCCTAGATCTCTCTGAGTTTGAAATTCAACAACTACATATACATATTTGTATAAGGAGACCTAAAAGATGCAGTTTCAATTCTTGGGTTGGGAAGATTCTCTGGAGGAGGGTGTGGTAACCCACTCCAGTATTCTTGCCTGGAGAATCCCATGGACGGAGGAGCCTGGTGGGCTACAATCTCTAGCATCTCAAACAGTCAGACAGGACTGAAGCGACTTAGCATGCACGCACACATGCATATACATATAGAGTTTCTGTCAATATTGATTGGCAGACGGACCTCACAACGATGGAAGATGGCCTCAATTTCCTTTTGAATACATAATTGATCAATTTACAGACTGAAATATCAAAAGCTTAACTCATCCTCACACTTATTCTTCAATTATGTAAAGATATTTTTTACTCTAATATTCCCTGTAATAATATACAAAACTACAATAAAATAACACATCACATCCATTAGGATGGCTAGTATAAAAACAACAACAACAAAAAAACATGGGTTGGTGAGGATATGGAGTAACTGGAACCCTTGTGTACTGTTGGTGGGAATGTTAATGGTACAGACACTACGGGAAAAGTTTCCCCCCAAAATTAAAAATTGGATTACTGTATAATCCAACAATTTCACTTTTGGGTATATCCTCAGAGTGTTGAAAGCATCATCTCAAAGTGGCACCCATGTTCATATCAGCATTAGTCACAGTAGCAAAAACGTGGGAGCAACCCAAATGTCTATCGACAGATGAATGGTCTAAACATATGATGGAATATTATTCAGCCTCAAAAAAGGGGGAAATTCTGGAATACACTACAACATGGATGACTCTTGAAGACATTATGTTAAATGAAATAAGCCCATCACAAAAAGAAAAATACTGTATAATTTCATTCATATGAGACATTTAGAATAGTCAAAATCATGGGGACAGAAAGTAGGACAGAGATTGCCAGGGGCTAGGTAGAAAGGGAAAATGTAGAGTTATTGTTCACTGGGTATTGAGTTTCAGTTTCACAAAATGGAAGAATTCTGGAGATGGGTGGTAGTAATCGTTGCACAATATTACAAACATTTAATATCACTGAACTGTACACTTAAAAATGGTAAAGATGGTCAATTTTATGTTATGCATTTTGTCTCTAAGTCATGTCCAACTTTTTACGACTCCAAGGACTGCAGCGCTCCAGGCTTCCCTGTCCCTCACCACCTCCTGGAGTCTGCTCAAATTCATGTCCGTTGAGTCAGTGATACTATCTAACCATCTCATCCTCTGCCTCCCCCTTCTCCTTTTGCCTTCTTTTTACTTCACCACAATTTGAAAACTGGAAAAAAATTAAAGTTGAGTAATTACCAATTTATGGTTATTGTGAACAAGCAATCCAGGTGTGTTTGATTAAAAAGTAGAGTCATTTTCATACAATAAAAAATGAACAAGGAACAAGAGAGTCGTATTCAGAAAGGGGCAGCTTGTTTTTATTTACCAGCAACGGATAACATGGCCTGTGATTAAAAGGCAATGCATATGCCTCCTTCCTCTGGCTGATTTGATGTTTGGCAGAAACCAACACAATTCTTAAAGCAATTATCCTTCATATAAAAAAATTAATAAATTTAAAATTTAAAAAAAGGCAGTCCAGATGCACAGGACCTCTGAGGAAACAACTCCTGCAGAGTGAGGCAGTGGAGGGCTGGCAGTCCGGATGGCTCATTCATCACAGCACGGAAAGCAACCTCTCAAGAACTTGTAAACGAGATGAAGAGCTCTCTCAGAAGATTACAGCAAACACGCACCAGCCCTCTGTGTTCTCCATCGAGGGTCATTTCACTTACAATGATTCATCTTAATCTTAAAAATTCTGGGAAGTATAGGATACATCAGGCAGGAGGTATCACATTTCTAAGCTTCTAGACTGTAATACGAAGAAGAAATCTTTTCTGGATGAGCACGCTTTAGAAAACAGCATAACAGAGTGGAGTTATGCATGGCTTGTTTATTCAAAAAATCCCTAAGAACTAACAGAGTAAAAATCGGATTTAGGAAGCCAAATTTAAACTTATTTTAGTGACCTTCAGAAGAGACACTTCAGAACCAAAACTTGTCATAAATTTACCTTATTTTGCTTTTTGAAATGAAATTCTTCCACCAAAGATTAAATGCTACTGGTTATTTCACCTTCATCTCTATTGCTGTATTTTTAGGATATATTCCATGTTATTTCCATAGATTTTGGTCTTATGTGCAGTGGAAAAGGAATCCGGTCTTGTATCCCTAGAATTCTTTCTGTAGTTTGCTCTAAGCTATTCAGATCCTCTCTCCTACTCTGTCACATACCTCTTGACTACTTGCCAATTGTAATGAATGAAAATGGCTGGTCCAGAGGAAACTCAATTTAAGGCAGAAAGCTCCTGGTGATGAGCCAGCCGGTCTGGACACAGATTAAGCCTGTGACTTCTGATCAGTAGCATCTTTTCCTTCTTCCCATGAAGTGAAGTGAAGTGAAGTGAAGTCGCTCAGTCGTGTCTGACTCTTTGCAACCCTGTGGACTGTAGCCTATGGTGGACTGTAGCCTACCAGGCTCCTCTGTCCATGGGATTCTCCAGGCAAGAATACTGGAGTGGGTTGCCATTTCCTTCTCCAAGGTATCTTCCCGACCGAGGGATTGAACCCAGGTCTCTGCATTGGAGGCAGATGCTTTAACCTCTGAGCCACCAGGGAGCACTAAATCCTATAGGTAACTGAGGTATTTAAGAAACTGCATCACTGCAACAAATTTCTGCCAGCATAAGCCCAGAAATGGAGATCTATAAAATATCTAGGAAGCTATTGCCCCAAGTAAATGAACAGTAGATGAAAACTGTACTCTAATGTTGGCTCTACCATTCAATTGTTGATTTATTCATGCATTCAGCAAGTAGCTGTTGAATGGCTCCCAGGTGCTGGCCACTAGAAATATTGTGATGAACAAGATAGATGTGGTCCCCTCAATCACAGAATGTACTATCCAGCAGGAGAAAGGGTACAGAGAAGCTGAGAGAAAATTCACAATAGCTTGTATTTATGTTGTCAAAAGGGAAGAATTATTGTCACTATTGAGACCACAAAGGAGGAATAACTACTGCGTGTAGGGGTGAATGTATGTACAGAGGCTGGTCAGCAAGGGCTCATAGGATTAAATTGCCACTGATACTTTAAATATGAATTTTAGTTAGTATATAGAGGGGTGGGGGTGGGAAAAGGAGGAACTATCCTGCGCAAAGGCCCAGAGGCTAGAAAGAACATACCATTAATTCCATAATGTTTTGACAACTTTTCCTACAATTTCTTTTTTTTTCTGCGACAGAAGGCAATGTCATGGCCAAATGATTGGGCAAGACTGTCTGGAGTTGCTGAAAGCTGCTGCTCGTAAAAGTTGTTTCCTATGTTTAAAATGGTTAAGCAGTTTGAATATGCACTCCCACTTTAAAATGAGACCAACTTGCAGATGAGGAGCATGGCTCACTATATTTCCCAGAACCCAGGGCAGCATTCTGTACACATTGGAAAGTTAAGAAATGCTTGTGCTACACAAATAGATAAACAGCGAAAAAAAGGTCAGCACCCAAGCTGAAACTCCCAGAATTTTCAAGGGAGTGGCAATGTTTATCCAACAAAGTTTTTTAACCATAGTTACTTGCTTAACTTTCAACTTTGGGAGCTTAGTCATAAAGATTGTCATTGAATGGTTATCTTGGCAATCCAATTAGTTGCTGCCCCTCTGACTTGAGTTTAGTTGACTTGGTTGATTAAGGAAGCCAAAATCAGGAGCTTCAAGTCCCAGGAAAGTTTCCTTAGCTTCAGGGAGAGAAGAAAGATGCATTCCCTAGTCTCACACATCAGCGATGCCCTGAGCTCTGGCCAGGCTGAGGGAAACAGTGTTGCATGTAGCACGTGGCCCATATTATGGGCTAAGTACTGCACTAGGTGCTGTTGCCAACGTGACTCTTTGGACTATAGCCTGCCACGTTCCTCTGTCCATGGGATTTGCCAGGCAAGAATACTGGAGTGGGTTGCCATTGCCTTCTCCTGGGGGTCTTCCCGACCCAGGGACCAAAGCCAGGTCGCCTATGTTTCCTGCATTGCAGGCAGATTCTTTACCAACTGACCCATTGAGGAAGCCTGTTTATTGCCCTCGATAACACTTGTCAGAAGCTCTGGATTTTGAGTTCCGTGAGCCGTGAACAAGCCATTTTGCTTCCAGGGCACTTTCCTTGGGTCTCTTTGAAATGAATTGCAGTCATGTCTTACCTATTTCCTGGGTGAAGAAACCTACTTCATTTCTCATATTTTGGTATCAATGTGGATAACTGGGTGTGTGAGAGAAATGAAAAGGGCCCTGCAACCACTCAGTGAGTATTAATCCCTCCTAGTGATGGGGCAATCAGGGCAGGAAGACAAGGTTAACTTAATGGCAGTACCCTGAAAGCTCAATTGGTAAAGAATCTGCCTGCAATGCAAGAGACACGGGTTCAATTCCTGGGTCGGGAAGATACACTGGAGTAGGGAAAGGCTACCCACGCCAGTATGCTTGGGCTTCCCTTGTGGCTCAGCTGGTAAAGAATCTGCCTGCAGTGTGGGAGACCTGGGTTCAATCCCTGGGTTGGAAAGATCCTCTGGAGAATGGAAAGGCTACCCACTCCAGTGTTCTGGCCTAGAGAATTCAATGGACTGTATAGTCCATGGGGTTGCAAAAAGTCGGACATGACTGAGCAACTTTCACTTCACCTAACTTCAATGGCAATACAGTAACGGGCTCAACATACAATGTTTATTACATCTGTACAACACATACAGACTTGAGAAAGAAAGAAAATAATGAGCTGCAATACCCCACAACTAAGTGTTATTCACAAAAATGTTCTTTATCAAAACTTATCTCTTTCATTCACTTTCCCCTACTTCTCACCTCCTCGAGCTTACCGGAAATATTTTCTGCCCTGGTTTCTTCCACTGGGTCATTTGATCATCCATCACTCACTGAGCAAGTACATATTGAGCTGTTGTCACATACCAGGAGCTGAGAGCAGGTTCCAGAGTTTCTATCTAGTAATTAAACATACAAAGTATAGGGTGATACATACAATAAGAATATATCTAGAAAGGGCTTCCCAGGTGGCGCTAGTGGTAAAGAATCTACCTGCCAATGCAGGAGACCACAAGAGACACAGATTTGATCCCTGGATTCGGAAGATCCCCTAGAGTAGGAAATGGCAACCCACCCCAATATTCTTGCCTGGAGAATCCCATGGACAGAGGAGCCTGCTGGGCTATAGCCCATGGGGTCACAGAAGAGTTGGGCACAACTGAGTGAGCAGGGAAAGCATAAAGACAGGGAGGGAAAGACATATGTAAAGAACTTTGTTAGAGCTGTTCCTGATAATGTCCATAAAAGTCAGACACTGGAAAGGAGTCTTGCAAAACATATGGGATTTTCTGGTCAAATAAA
The DNA here is from genome assembly GCF_032452875.1 of Bos javanicus. Taxonomy (NCBI): domain Eukaryota; kingdom Metazoa; phylum Chordata; class Mammalia; order Artiodactyla; family Bovidae; genus Bos; species Bos javanicus. The sequence continues at coordinate 43,028,463 of NC_083870.1, forward strand.
TATTGAGACGGCATCAGGCGGCCAAGACAACTCTAGAGAAAGGAAAACTACTAGCAGCAGCCAACACTTACTGCTGCGTTTAAAACGTGCCAAGCACTGTACTACGTTCTTTACCTGCATTAGTCTTCTTAATCCTCATAAGAACCAGATGAGAGTCTGTATTTCTATTCCTATTCTGGCAGCTGATGAATAGAGTCCAAATAGTTGGCCAAATCACACAGCTGGCCAAATCAAAGCCACAGTGAGAACCAGAGCCTGAGCTCTTAACAATTATAGGATAGCATACAGAAAGATATATGCAAAGATCCAGAGATGAGAGGACAGGGTCTTCTGGGGGAAATGGCAGTCGCCATGAATGGGGCAGAACTGTCATGAGGGAGCATTGGGAGCAAATGAAAGTAGAGAGATAATAGGATGATAAAGAGTCTGTGTATCTTGCTAAAGTTCTTACTTGATCCTGAGAGCAGTTGGAGCCATGACAGTCTTTATACCCAAGCTCAGATCTACATTTCAGGAAGATGACCAATAGCAGAGAAGCGAATGGATTGCAGAGGGGGCAGTGAGCAGGAGATTAGGGAAGACAGTTAGATAACTGTACAGGCGATAAGTGGTGAGGGGCCTAAGGGAATAGGAACAGGGAGGGGAGAAAGGAAAACCACAGTAGCTATTAATATTTAAATGATAAAATTTATAGAACTAGGAGAGAAGCTGGTTGGATGTAGAAGTTGATCCAGAAGAAAAGGAAAGGATGCTTTCTAGGTTCAGGTTAGTGTAGAAGCTGAGACATTAACCAGAACAGGGAATGTAAAAGGAGCTCCCAGTTGAAGAAAAGGACAGTTTGTTCAGCTTGGGAATATTACATCTGAAAAGCCTATTCCTGCTATCTATTGCTACATAACAAACCATCCTAAAACTCAGTAGCTTAAAATAATAATTTGTGATTTTTGCTCATGGGTCTATGTGTCAACTGGGTTCAGCTGGGTAATTCTTGCTTGAGGGCTTTCAGATAATTACTGTCAGATGTTGGCTGAGCTGCAGTCTTCCAAAGGTTCAGTTCAGCTGGTTGTACAAGGAGGCTCACTCATGTGGGTGGCAGTTGGTGCTGGCTTTTAGATAGGAGTTCAGATGGGCTTTTCTACCTACATGTGGCTTCTCCATGTGGATTGAGCTTCTTACAGCAGAATAGCTGGGTAACAAGAGATAGAGTCCAACGAGCAAGTCTTTTAACAACCCTGCGCAAAAGCTGCAGGGTTTCTAATGACGTAGCCTTGGGAATCATATCATGGTTAAGATTGACTCACAGGTCATCCCAGATTCAAGGAGTGGGACTTCTTGGGGCTTGAAGAAGCAGCATATTTCATCAGGCCCATCTTTGGAGATTAACTCAGTTTCTCCGGGACATGCTACTGGAGAAGTTTAGCTGATATTCAAGCTACAGTTCTCTAGTTCAGGGACAGATCTGAGCTGGGGATGTAGCTGTGAAGACAACCAATACGTAGGTGGTGATTGAAGCCATCAATGTCATTGCGATCTCCCAGAGAGGATATGCAGAGTGCAACAAGAACAAGACCCAAGGAAGTCCTGTGAAACACCAATATTTGAAGGGTAATCAGTGGAGTAGCAATTCTTGGTCTCCTAAAAGAGACCAAAAAATGTGGGGCCACAGAAGCAGAAAAAACCATGAAAAGATATGCATATGTAAGCCAAATGCAACATAGCAAGGAAAAGATGGAGTCAATAGTACAAAATGCTACAGAGAGGCAAAGTCATGTGGGGCCTGAAATCTATTTTCACAAGATTTGACATTTAGGTGGTCTTGATCAGAATAGTTTCAGGGAATAGGAAAATCAAAGGAAAAATAAAAGACTGACAACTTCCTTGGAAATCCAGTGGTTGGGACTTCACCTTCCAATGTAAGGGGTGCAGGTTCAATCCCCAGCTGGGGAGCTGAGATCCCACATGTCTTGTGGCCAAAAAATAAAACAGAAACAATATTATAGCAAGTTAAAGACTTTAAAGTGAAAGTGAAGTGAAGTCACTCAGTCGTGTCCGACTCTAGTGACCCCATGGACTGCAGCCTACCAGTCTCCTCCATCCATGGGATTTTCCAGGCAAGAGTACTGGAGTGGGGTGCCATTGCCTTCTCCTAAAGACTTTAAAAATGGTCCAAATTTTAAAAAATCTTAAAAAAATAAAAGACTGAAGTGGAATAAACTGTGAATGATTGCTGAGACAGAGACAGCAAGAAGCTATCACAAGACATACAGTTGAAGGGGGGTTTGTGTTTTAAGATGCTTAGGGCAAGAGTCTTGGGGCCAATTGTCTGTTTGCATGGATTGGCATTTTGACTCTCCCTGCTGTGTAACTTAACCTTTCTAAAGCTCAATTTTCTCTGAAAAGGTAACTTTTAAGCTGATGCCAGAAGGATGAGCAGAAATCAGTCAGGTACTGGGTTGGGAGAATAAAGTTCTTGACTGGAGTAACAGGGAGTGTGTGAGTGAGCTGGGAGCATGCTTGGCTTGTGTGACGAACTCACTGGAGTGGGACACGCTGGCCAGGGAGGTGGTCAGAGGAGGTGTCAGGGGAGTAGTAGGAGACTGAGCTAAGGAGAAAGGAGTCTGTGTTTCAGGGCTTTACCCTTGGGGGGAATTTTATTCTAAGAGCAATGGAAGTCATTGGAATATTGTAAACAGAGGAGTGACATTATTTGACACATTTTAAAAAGATCACTCTGCTTTGGAAGTAAACATACACCTACCCAGCAATTCTACTCCCAGATATTCACCCAAAACAAATGAAAATGTGCGTTTAAAAAAAGGCTCATATCCAGAATATTCATAGCAGTTTTATTCATAATAGCCCCAGACTGGAAACAGTCCATATATTCATCAATTTTAAAAAATTATAAACACACTGCAATATATTCTTAAATGGATTATTACTCAACAATAAAAATAAATGAATTACTGATACTGCAACAACATATTGTATGATTCCATTTATATGATATTCTGGAATAGGCAAAGCTAATCTACAGTAGAAAAAACTCAGAACCATGGTTTCCTCAGAGATGGAAGCGGGAGCAAGGATTGCCTGGGCAGGGTATAAGGGAACTTTCTGAAGGAGTCGTTACTATTATACCTGATAAGGTTTAGGGTTACAGTCAAAACTCAGCAGGTGTGAATTTAGGAATTAAATTTTTAAAGAAATACACAAACATTGAATTCCAATTAACTATTATATATGTATGCTGAAGTGTTTAGAGGCAAGACTACTGATGTCTGCAATTTCTTTGAAGTGCACCAAACTTAAGATGGACTAATGGATAAATGGAGGGATGGATGGAGAAACAGAAATGTCCTGAAGCAAGCATATGTGTTATGGGCTGAATTGTAAAGGTGAGCCAGTACATGTTATGGGCTTAAAATTCATGTGTTGATGTTCTAAGCCCTAGCACCTCAGATTGTGAGCGTATTTGGAGATAGGACCTTTAAAGTGGCAATTCAGATATAAGATGGTATCAACATTGAAGTCCAATTCTTTGGACCCCATGGACTACAGTACGCCATGCCTCCCTGTCCCTCACCATCTCTCAGAGTTTGCCCAAGTTCACCTTCATTGCATCGGTGATGCCATCCAGCCGTCTCATCCTCTGACCCCCTCTTCTGCTCTCAATTTTTACCAGCATCAAGGACTTTTCCAATGAGTCGTCTGTTCACGTCAGATGACCAAAATCCCGGAGCTTCAGCTTCAGCATCAGTCCTTCCAGTGAATATTCAAGGTTGATCTCCCTTAAGATTGACTGGTTTGAAATGGGATCTAATTAAAATTAAAAGCTTCTGCACAACAAAAGAAACTATAAGCAAGGTGAAAAGAGAGCCTTCAGAATGGGAGAAAATAATAGCAAATGAAGCAACTGACAAAGAACTAACCTCAAAAATATATAAGATACTCCTGCAGCTCAATTCCAGAAAAATAAACGACCCAATCAAAAAATGGGCCAAAGAACTAAATAGACATTTCTCCAAAGAAGACATACAGATGGCTAACAAACACATGAAAAGATACTCAACATCACTTATTATCAGAGAAATGCAAATCAAAACCACAATGAGGTACCATTTCACGCCAGTCAGAATGGCTGCAATCCAAAAGTCTACAAGCAATAAATGCTGGAGAGGGTGTGGAGAAAAGGGAACCCTCTTACACTGTTGGTGGGAATGCAAACTAGTACAGCCACTATGGAGAACAGTGTGGAGATTCCTTAAAAAACTGGAAATAGAACTGCCATACAACCCAGCAATCCCACTGCTGGGCATACACACCAAGGAAACCAGAATTGAAAGAGACATGTGTACCCCAATGTTCATCGCAGCACTGTTTATAATAGCCAGGACATGGAAGCAACCTAGATGTCCATCAGCAGACGAATGGATAAGAAAGCTGTGGTACAATATACACAATGGAGTATTACTCAGCCATTAAAAAGAATACATTTGAATCAGTTCTAATGAGGTGGATGAAACTGGAGCAGATTATACAGAGTGAAGTAAGCCAGAAAGAAAAACACCAATACAGTATACTAACGCATATATATGGAATTTAGAAAGATGGTAACGATAGCCCTGTATGCGAGACAGCAAAAGAGACACAGATGTATAGAACAGTCTTTTGGACTCTGTGGGAGAGGGTGAGGGTGGGATGATTTGGGAGAAGGGCATTGAAACATGTATAATATCATATAAGAAATGAATCGCCAGTCCAGGTTTGATGCAGGATACAGGATGCTTGGGGCTGGTGCACTGGGATGACCCAGAGGGATGGTATGGGGTGGGTGGTGGGTGGGGGGTTCAGGATTGGGAACACGTGTACACCCGTGGCAGATTCATGTTGACGTATGGCAAAACCAATACAATATTGTAAAGTAATTAGCCTCTAATTAAAATAAATAAATTAAAAAATAAATAAATAAAATAAAAGCCCCCCCCAAAAAAAGATTGACTGGTTTGATCTCCTTGCTGTCCAAGGGACTTTTAGGAGTCTTCTCCAGCACCACAGTTCAAAGGCATCAGTTTTTTGGCATATGGAGGAGGGCCTAATCCAATATGAGAGGTAGCCTTACAAAAAAAGGAGATTGGGGAACAGACAACACAGACCGAGGGCCAACCCTGTGAGGACACAGCAAAGACAACCACGTGCAAGCCAAGCGGGAGGCCTCAGAACAAACCAACTCTGCCCACACTTTCAGATTTTAGACCTCTGGCCTCTGAAACTATGAGAAAATGCATTTTTGTTGTCTAAGCCACTCAGCCTGTGGTATTTTGTTATAGTTGCCCTAGCAAACTAAATTCACATAACTAAAATATTAAATGTTAAATCTAGGTGGTAGATATGAATGTTTACTATAAAATTATTTCAACCTTGCTGAATTTTTCATAGTGAAACGTTGGGGTAAAGTCACTTTGATCTCTGGGCATACTGGATTTAGGGAACAACTGTGCAAACTGGAAGGAAGCTATTACAGTGGCCAAACTGAAGAGTGACGGCAGCTTGGACTGTGGTGGTGAGAGTGGAAATAGAAATAGGCAGATTCTGTTCATGTTGGATAGAAACAACAGAACTGCCTGAGAGATTGGATATAAAATATGAATAAAAGACAAAACCAAGGATGACTGCTATGTATATCTACAACTGAGTGGCTGATGGTATTTACTAAGATGGAAAATATCTGAATTATAGGAGTAAAGGAATAAATTGTAGGTTTTATTTTGGTTCTGTTAAGTTTGAAATGCCTATGAGATATCCAAGTGGTATTGTCAAGTAGTAAGTTAAATATTCTCCTTTGGAGAAGGAAATGGTAACCCACTCCAGTATTCTTGCCTAGGAAATTTCATGGACAGAGGAGCCTGGCAAGCTACAGCCCATGGGGTCGCAAAAAGAGTTGGGGTCAATTTAGTGACTAAACAACAAAGGTAAATTATGCAATTTAGAGCTTGGAGGTTACAAAATACATGAACTGCTGATCATTAGACCTGATGCCTATAAGCATAATAAATGCTTAGTATTATTTCCAATTATTATAAGAGCTGTGGACAGAGGTAGATCTAGTAACACTGTATATTGGCATACTGGTATATTTCTGCCTTAAAAATAAGATAAGATTTAAAATGTATAGTTGAATCTGAGCTGCTATGTAAAATGGTTAATGTAAGCTTATGATGAGCAAGGGACTTCCCTGGCAGTCCAGTGGTTAAGACTCCATGCTTCCACAGCAGGGGGCGCAGGTTCTATCCTTGCTTGGGGAACTAAGATCCCACATGCAGTGCAGCCAAAAGATAAAAGCAAAATTTCTTGAACTAAATAGCAATGAAAATATAACATATCAATTTTTTAAATTATATGGGAAAACTAACGGAGAAGGCGATGGCACCTACTCCAAGTACTCTTGCCTGGAAAATCCCATGGATAGAGGAGCTTGGTAGGCTGCAGTCCATGGGGTCACTACGAGTCGGACATGACTAAGTGACTTCACTTTCACTTTTCCTTTCATGCATTGGAGAAGGAAATGGCAACCCACTCCAGTGTTCTTGCCTGGAGAATCCCAGGGACGGCAGAGCCTGGTGGGCTGCCGTCTATGGGGTCGCACAGAGTCGGACACGATTGAAGCAACTTAGCTTAGCAACAAGTTAAGAAGATAAAACACATCAACAAGAACCTGCACTGAAGAAGACAGGGCTGATAAAAAGCTTGGTACATCCTGTTAATGTCATCCACCCTTTAGGCAGCGTCATTTATTCAGATCACCTTGGAGAAAGGATTTATTCTCCATTAAATACCTCATTCTAATGTTTAATAACTGCAGTCACTTATATTTCTTTTCAATTTGAATTTGTCTAAATATAATGAGAGCTCAAATTATTGGCCCCAGAATGCAACTCCTTAAAAATCTTAATATATGTTACAACTGTGTTCACCTGATATGCCTGAGTGTCTGGTGGCTCAGATAGTAAAGAAACCTCTACCTGCCAAGCAGGAGACTTTGGCTTGATCCCTGGGTCGAGAAGATCCTCTGAAGAAGGGAATGGCTACCCACTCCAGCATTTTTGTCTGGAGAATTCCATGAACAGAGGAGCCCAGAGGACTACAGTCCATGGGGTTGCAAAGAGTCGGACACGACTGAAGTGACAACACACACACACACACATATATTCTTGGATACGAAAATTTTATTTTAGACATCTTTATTAGAATTGCATATTCTTCTTCAGATACAGCATCCTTAGATTAACCATGTAGGCAGGAAAACTGAGGGAAAAATGAAAACCTGTCATCTATGTCATTATCTGAGCACCAAGTCTTCAGGGAGTAGGAGAAGTGTCACTCAGAACATCCCTGCAACTGCCTGAGCTACATCGGCACCACCAGCTGCCTGGCACCATCATCTGCAGCTTACAGAAACTGGCTGGCTTTCTTCCCCATCTAGGAAACAAGACCAGTGTTTGTTCAAACACAATAGAAAAGGAGATCAGTCCTGGGTGATCATTGGAAGGACTGATGCTGAAGCTGAAACTCCAGTACTTTGTCCACCTGATGTGAAGAGCTGACTCATTTGAAAAGACCCTGATGCTGGGAAAGATTGAGGGCAGGAGAAGGGGACGACAGAGGATGAGATGGTTGGATGGCATCACCGACTCAATGGACATGGGTTTGGGTGGACTCCAGGAATTGGTGATGGACAGGGAGGCCTGGCGTGCTGCGGTTCATGGGTTCGCAAAGAGTCGGACACAACTGAGTGACTGAACTAAACTGAACCCCACCCCTACTCGGGCTATCCCCTTTGGCAATCATAAATTTGTTTTTTATGTCTATTTGTCTTTGTAAATAAGTTTATTTTATGATACTTATTATTAACTAAAGTCCATACTTTATTCCAGTTTCTTTAGTTCTCACTAATAATGTCTTTTTTTCTGTTCCAGGATCCTATCCCGGCTATCACTTTACTATTAATTGTATCTCCTGAGGCTCCTCTAGGTTATGACAATTTCATAAACTTTCCTAGTTTTTGATGGCCTTGACAGTTTTGAGGACCACTGGTCAAGTATTTTGTGCAATGCCCATCTACTAGAATTTGTCTTTTGCTTTCTTCATGGGTACACTGGAGTTATGAGTTTTGAGGAGGAAGACCACCAAGTACCACTCTCATTACCTGACATCAAGGATAAAAGGTATCAGCGTATCTGTTAATATCAAATAGCTTTTAATGTTCACCTTGACCACCTGGCTGGGACAGTGTTTTCCAGGTCTCTCTTTGTAAAGCTACTCTGCACCTTCTCCATACTGTAATTTTTGGAAGGGAATCACTACACACGGCTCATACTCAAGGGACTGGGGAATTATGTTCCACCTCCTTGAGTAGGAAGCATCTGCATAAATTATCAATTTAGATTTTTAAGAACATTTTGTTCTCTTGGATACCTATTTTTACTCCCAGGTTTCTAATAACCAGTTTGGCTTATTCTCGTGGATTGTTTTGACTTTGGATAGTCACAGAATTAAGATAAAAAGTACGTATATGGCTCAGTTTTCTAATTTCCTTTCTAAGACCTAGCTTTTAAACTAGAATTACTTGTTACATTTTAAATATATGATTTATATCTTTAATCTTTACAAATAATAAAGAATACTATCTATTCTTTAGAAGGAAAAGAAACAAAAGACTTGAAATATTCATGATTCAGGTTAGCAGGAAGAGAAAATTATTGATAAACTGGACAACTATTGTTTTACATATATCTGCCTAGGGAAAGTTGGTAGAAGAATTCTGGTGAATTAAGAAAAAATCATTTATTCTTAAAGTTGCACAAATGCTTTCTCACCACCCATGGGCAATTGGGCTTCCCTTGTGGCTCAGATGGTGAAGAATTTGCCTGCAATGCAGGAAACCTGAGTTTGATCCCTAGATTGGGAAGATTCCCCTGGAGAAGGGAATGGCTACCCAATCCACTATTCTTGCCTGAAAAATCCCATGGACAGAGGAGCCTAGTGGGCTACAGTTCATGGGGTCACAAAGAGTCAGACATGACTGAGCAACTAACACAAGGACAATTCAGGGTACTTTCAAGAATGTGTTCTTATGTTCCCGAAGGATTGTTACTTGTGTATCATGACTTACAGCAGGAAAGGGTGATTTTCATTTGAGTGCCTGCCCTGTATATTCTTCAGTTAATATACTTTACCAAAATAAAGAATTGCCACTGTCTATTTTCACATTCAGACAGAGTATTCTTGAACTGGCATCTTTAGAGTAAACATCACTTGGCAAAACATTTTTGTTTGTGAAACTTTGTGTCTGAAAAACAGAAAAACCTACCACCAAAAAAGAATCTGGTTTTAGCCTCCCATAAAAATCAGCTTGAGAAAAAAATGCAACAAAATGAACTAAGTAGTAGCTAGCTTATCTCTAGTTTCCCTGAATTCAACGATTTTTTTTTCCAAGCTAACTTTTGTGTAGAGAAGGCCTAAATCTAGATCTTTTTAGATTTACAGTAAAGTTTCTTTCCCTAAGTACTTCCAATAACTAAACAGTTAAGATATGTTTCTAATGGCCTGAATTTGATCCCTGGAATCTCCCTAAAAGTGATTTCCCTGGGGCAGAATTTCCCTGAGAAAATAAAAGAACAAAAGAAATGAAGTCAAGCTTCGTTTTGGAATTTTTGTACTGGTAAAGAAAGGGAGATAATTTATCACAGAAAATATGTCTGAAACCTGAACTCTCTAAAACAGAACTTCATGGTACTTATAAATTTAAAATACAAGAAAGGAAGGAAGGAAGGAAGCCATTGGCAGTAGAATGGGTGACGTGGAAGCTTCATTTTATTTGATTTTTAAGTGACCAACTATAAGAGACACATTATATCTACCCAATTATTTCCTTATATTCTGTACAGGTGGCTGTGAGTGCGTCTCAAGCATAGGCGACATAGGAATCAATACCACCAGAAATATGTGTGTGCCTGCAGAGAAGTCTTTCCAGCAAAAAGAGTCACCCTGGAAAGCTGTACACATCCATATGGGTTGATATTAAAGGAGAACCACAGTTACTATATTTACAAAACAGTGTACAAAGTAAGACGTAATTTTTGGTAGATTATAGAGCTAAGTATAACTGTCCTGATATGCCAAAATATTCTGGAAAGATATATACACTATAGTGCTAACACTACTGAATAGTAAGAGTGTAAATGATTTTTATTTTCCTCATGTGATTGATTACAGTTTCTGAATTTTTCTGATAGTACTTTTTTAAACTCTTTTAAAAGTATAAACATACTTTTTCTCTTCCTGCTGGAATTTCATTTCTTTTCTACATTTACATTTCTCTTCAGTTCAGTTCAGTTCAGTCGCTCAGTCATGTCCGACTCTTTGCGACCCCATGAATCGCAGCACACCAGGCCTCCCTGTCCATCACCAACTCCTGGAGTTCACTCAAGCTCATGTGCATCGAGTTGGTGATGCCATCCAGCCATCTCATCCTCTGTTGTCCCCTTCTCCTCTTGCCCCCAGTCCCTCCCAGCATCAGAGTCTTTTCCAATGAGTCAACTCTTCACATGAGGTGGCCAAAGTACTGGAGTTTCACCTTTAGCATCATTCCTTCCAAAGAACACCCAGGGCTGATCTCCTTCAGAATGGACTGGTTGGATCTCCTTGCAGTCCAAGGGACTCTCAAGAACCTTCTCCAACACCACAGTTCAAAAGCATACCCTCTATAAATGTAGCACTTACTATCCTCAGTTCAATTCAGTTGCTCAGTCATGTCTGACTCTTTGAGACCCCATGGACTACAGCATGCCAGGCCTCTGTGTCCATCAACAACTCTCAGAGTTTACTCAAACTCATGTCCATTGAGTCAGTGATGCCATCCAACCATCTCATCCTCTGTCATCCCCTTCTCCCGCCGTCAATCTTTCCCAGCATCAGGGTCTTTTCAAAAAAGTCAGTTCTTCACATCAGGTAGCCAAAGTATTGGAGTTTCAGCTTCAGTATCAGTCCTTCCAATGAATATTCAGGACTGATTTCCTTTAGGATGGACTGGTTGGATCTCCTTGCTGTCCAAGGGACTCTCAAGAGTCTTCTCCAACACCACAGTTCAAAAGCATCAATTCTTCTGCGCTCAGCTTTCTTTATATTCCAGCTCTCACATCCATAAGTGACTACTGGAAAAACCATAGCTTTGACTAGACAGACCTTTGTTGGCAAAGGAATGCCTCTGGTTTTTAATATGCTATCTAGGTTGGTTATAACTTTTCTTCCGAGGAGCAAGTGTCTTCTAATTTCATGGCTGCCATCACCATCTGCAGTGATTTTGGAGCCCCAAAAATAAAGTCTGTCACTCTTTCCACTGTTTCCCCTTCTATTTGCCATGAAGTGATGGGACCAGATGCCATGATCTTCGTTTTCTGAATTTTGAGCTTTAAGCCAACTTTTTTACTCTCCTCTTTCACTTTAATCAAGAGGCTCTTTAGTTCTTCTCTTTCTGCCATAAGGGTGGTGTCATCTGCATATCTGAGATTATTGATATTTCTCCCAGCAATCTTGATTCCAACTTGTGCTTCCTTCAGCCCAGCATATCTCATGATGTACTCTGCATATAAGTTAAATAAGCAGGGTGACAATATACAGCCTTGACATACTCCTTTCCCTATTTGGAACCAGTCTGTTGTTCCAGGTCCAGTTCTAACTGTTGCTTCCTGACCTGCATACAGATTTCTCAAGAGGCAGGTCAGGTGGTCAGGTATTCCCATCTCTTTCAGAATTTTCCAGAGTTTGTTGTGGAAACTATCCTACCCTTCACTATTTGCAATTAAGTGGAAGGAATTCACACTCTTTGGGAAAAAAAAGTTTTGATAATCTAATGGTAATAAGGATCGATTGAGAGCCACAGAGAAAAAATTTAAATTCCATTTTTTTCCCAAAAGAATTTTTAAAGGTCCTTTAAAGTTTATGTAACATCTGGCTATACATTAAACTGTTGTATTTACAGTATCTGTTATCATTGGAGGTCATAAACATAACTTGATTTTTTCCAACAGAAAGAAAACTATGCCGTGTTTTCCAGTTAATTCACATAACTAAATGCCTTGAAATCTCTTGGAACTGATAAAATTTATCAGAAGTCATCTTATAGAAATGAGGGGAAATTTATGCATTTTACAGGCATAAGTTCTCATATTAGAGTATATTTTTAAATTGTAAAATTTAACTTACAATTTAAATTCTGGCAACAAAACATTAATGTGCATTGATTTTGATGGCACATGAATCACGGGAAGGATACTGGCAGTCATGAGTGAAAAATACATTCTTCATAAGCCCTTGACCCCTTCTTCTCTGGGCACACACCATTCCCGGAGTCAGACACACAGCTACTGGAGGGATTGTTGTTGTTCAGTCTCTCAGTTGTATCCAACTCTTTGAGACCCCATGGGCTGTAGCATGCCAGGCTTCCCTGCCTTTCACCTTCCAGAGCTTGCTCAAACTCATGTCCATTGAGTCGGTGATGCCATCCAACCATTTGGAACCAGTCCATTGTTCATGTCCAGTTCTAACTGTACCTTCTTAACCTGCATACAGGTTTCTCAGGAGGCAGGTAAGGTGGTCTGGTATTCTCATTAAAGAATTTTCCACAGTTTGTTGTGATCTATATGGTCAAATGCTTTAGGGTAAGCAATAAAGCAGATGTAGATTCTTTTCTGGAATTCTCTTGCCTTTTCTATGATCCAGTGAATGTTGGCAATTTGATCTCTGGTTCCTCTGGCTTTTCGAAATCCAGCTTGAACATCTGGAAGTTCTCAGTTCATGTAGTGTTGAAGCCTAACTTGGAGAATTTTGAGCATTACTTTGCTAGTATGTGAAATGAGTGCAATTGTGTGGTAGTTTGAACATTCTTTGACACTGCCCTTCTTTGGAATTGGAATGAAAACTGACCTTTTCCAGTCCTATGGCCACTGCTGAGTTTTCCAAGTTTGCTGGAATAATGAGTACAGTGCTTTAACAGAATCATCTTTCAGGATTTGAAATAGGTCAACTGGAATTCCATCACCTCCACTAGCTTTGTTCATAGTGATGCTTCCTAAGGCCCATTTCACTTCAGACTCCAAGATGTCTGGCTCTAGGTGACTTATTACACCACTGTGGTTATCTGGGTCATGAAGATCTTTTTTGTATAATTCTGTGTATTCTTGCCACCTCTTCTTAGTATCTTCTGCTTCTGTTAGGTCCATATCGTTTCTGTCCTTTATTGAGCCCATCTTTGCATGAAATGTTCCCTTGGTATCTCTAATTTTCTTGAAGAGTCTATCCTATCTCTAGTCTTTCCCATTCTATTGTTTTCCTCTGTTTCTTTTCATTGTTCACTTAAGAAGGCTTTCTTATCTCTCTTTGCTATTCTTTGGAACTCTGCATTCAGATGGGTATATCTTTCCTTTTCTTCTTTGCCTTTAGCTTCTCTTTTCTCAGCTCTTTGTAAGGCTTCCTCAGATAACCATTTTGCCTGTTTTGCATTTCTTTTTCTGGGGGATGATTTTGCACAGGAGGGATGGGCTTGCACGAAGTGTGGGGTAGGGACAAGGGAGTGGGGAGACAACAACATAACCAACCAGAGTCAACTGGGCAATGCTCCAGACAATCTGAGAAATTCATTGAATGCAGAAAACCTCTATACAGGGATTGAGACCATAGGTTCTAGTACCACTGTACTAGAATATTCAACATGTCATATTCATAGAAATCACACAAAGAAGCTAGAGAATGCCCAATAATTTACATTTTTAATAAATTCACAGATATTGTTGGTGATGCTGGTCTGTGGGTCCCACTTTCAGAATAAACCATCAGAGTGCCTCAAGTGTGGTGCCCACCACCTACTGACTACACGACTACAAATAAGAGAAAGTACTAATCCCACCTGTCCCATCTCAGTCAACTCTTTGAGACAGGGTCATAATAGTCCCTGCCTCCCAGTGCTGCTTTTAGAATTAACTGAGAGACACCATCAAGGCTCTTGAAAAACCACTCAGTAACTGTCAGTTATTATTATTAATATTAATATTGTTTTGATAGTTAATATAATCCCTGATGGCTCAGTCAGTAAAGACTCTGCTTGCAATGCGGAAGACCTGGGTTTGATCTCTGGGTTGGGAAGATCCCCTGGAGAAGGGGATGGCAAGCCATTCCAGTATTCCTGCCTGGAAAATCCCATGGACAGAGGAGCCTGGTGTGCTACCGTCCATGGGGTCACAAAGAGTTAGACATGACTGAGTGACTAAACCACCACCACCACCTAGGTTTGTCATAGTTTTGTCATGTCATAACCCCATAAAGTAGTTGAGCAAACCGAGGCCCCAAGATACTGACTTACTGTCATACGTCCCAGAGCCCATGACCAGTGAAGCTGGGACAACATGGACCCAGGGCTTCAGGTCCCTCTTTTGACACCAGACAGAGTGTGCCCCGGGACACTGCAGAGGCTGAACATTTTCAGCCCATCTCAAACCCAGAATCTCCATGTTAGAAATAAATACAGAAACAATCCTCCAAAGGACACAAGCATCTAATAAAGCTAATTGACAACAATCTTGGCATCGCTTCTGCCAAATTGGAAGAGAATGTACTGTACTGGGTTGTCAAAACAGGAAACCAAGGTCATGCTGAAGGTGAGGAAAGAGTTAATGGCCCTAATAAGGTTGGTGCTGGCTTTACCCCTATTTCTGCAGAAGATGAGCAGTTTGGCTGACATTAAACACATCCCTTAACCCTCAGGAACATGCAAAGGGGGCAATTCACAGACACAATCTAAGCTTCCAACAGGACTCTTGGGATAGCAGGAAGTTGTCAGAGCATTTCCTGCCTTTGGTCTGCTGAGAAAGAAAGAATTCCTTGACTTTGGCTTTAATAAATTGCACAATTCTGCATTTTTTTAAAATAAAAACAGAACAAACCTCCTTTTCCCAGCCAATAGAATGTGATGCATTTTTCAATAACGCTGCTGAGAAGGACAATAAATCCCTACCTGTAATCTTGTAATCTTATGGCTAACCTGAAAAACTAGGGATAAGATGCTCTTCTCAAGTCTCCAAACAGCTTTCTGTTTGGGGAAATTGGGACATTGAGGAGAAGCAGAAATCCTTAGAACATTTTCTTCAAGGCAGATCTGAAAGGAAGACTTCAGATTAAGAATAATTCCAGAACATTCAGAAGACTCCAGTAATCTTTGCATAATATAAGAAAATTGCTTTGAATTTTACTGAGTTGACAATTTACTTCCTGGAATTGTTATGAGGATTCATTTGATTAATACATAAAAGAGCTTAATACAGACCCTAAGTTCAGTTCAATCGCTCAGTCATGTCTGACTCTTTGCAACCCCGTGAACCACAGCACACCAGGCCTCCCCGATCATTACCAACTCCCAGAGTTTACCCAAACTCATGTCCATTGAGACGGTGATGCCATCCAACCATCTCATCCTCTGTCATCCCCTTCTCCTCCTGCCTTCAGTCTTTCCCAACATCAGGGTCTTTTCAAATGAGTCAGCTCTTCACATCAGGAAGCCAAAGTATTGGAGTTTCAGCTTCAACATCAGTCCTTCCAATGAACACCCAGGACTGATCTCCTTTAGGATGGGCTGCTAAGATCTCCTTGCTGTCCAAAGGACTCTCAAGAGTCTTCTCCAACACCACAGTTCAAAAGCATCAATTCTTCGGCGCTCAGCTTTCTTTATAGCCCAGCTCTCACATCCATAAGTGACTACTGGAAAAACCATAGCTTTGACTAGACAGACCTTTGTTGACAAAGGAATGCCTCTGGTTTTTAATATGCTGTCTAGGTTGGTCATAACTTTCCTTCCAAGGAATAAGCGTCTTTTAATTTCATGGCTGCCATCACCATCTGCAGTGATTTTGGAGCCCAAAAAAATAAAGTCTGAAACTGTTTCCACCGTTTCCCCATCAATTTGCCATGAAGCGACAGGACCAGATGCCATGATCTTAGTTTTCTGAATGTTGAGCTTTAAGCTAGTTTTTTCACTCTCCTCTTTCACTTTCTTCAAGAGGCTCTTTAGTTCTTCTTCACTTTCTGCCATAAGAGTGGTATCATCTGTATGTTTAGGGTTATTGATATTTCTCCCAGCAATCTTGATTCTAGCTTGTGCTTCATCCAGCCAGCCCAGCATTTCTCATGATATACTCTGCATATAAGTTAAATAAGCAGGGTGACAATATACAGCCTTGACATACTCCTTTCCCAATTTGGAACCAGTCTGTTGTTCCAGGTCCAGTTCTAACTGTTGCTTCCTGACCTGCATACAGGTTTCTCAAGAGGCAGGTCAGGTGGTCTGGTATTCGCATCTCTTTCAGAATTTCCCACAGTTTATTGTGATCCACACAGTCAAAGGCTTTGGCACAGTCAAAGGCAGAAATAGATGTTTTTCTGGTTCCTCTGCTGCTGCTAAGTCACTTCAGTTGTGTCCGACTCTGTGCGACCCCATAGATGGCAGCCCACCAGGTTCCCCCGTCCCTGGGATTCTCCAGGCAAGAACACTGGAATGGGTTGCCATTTCCTTCTCCAATGCCTGAAAGTGAAAGTGAAGTCATTCAGTCATGTCTGACTCTTCACGACCCCATGGACTGCAGCCTACCAGGCTCCTCCATCCATGGGACTTTCCAGGCAAGAGTACTGGAGTGGGGTGCCATTGACTTCTCCGCTGGTTCCTCTGCCTTTTCTAAAACCAGCTTGAACATCTGGAAGTTCATGTTTCACATATTGCTGAAGCCTGGCTTGGTGAATTTTGAGCATTACTTTACTAGAGTGTGAGATGAGTACAATTGTGCAATAGTTTGAGCATTCTTTGGCATTGCCTTTCTTTGGGATTGGAATGAAAACTGACCTTTTCCAGTCCTGTGGCCACTGCTGTTTTCCAAATTTGCTGGCATTTTGAGTGTAGCACTTTCACAGCATCATCTTTTAGGATTTGAAAGAGCTCAACTGGAATTCCATCACCTCTACTAGCTTTGTTCATAGTGATGCTTCCTAAGGCCCACTTGACTTCACATTCCAGGATGTCTGGCTCTAGGTGAGTGATCACACCATCATGATTATCTGGGTCATGAAGATCTTTTTTGTACAGTTCTTCTGTGTGTTGTCACCACCTCTTCTTACCTTCTGCTTCTGTTAGGTCCATACCGTTTCTGTCCTTTATTGAGCCCATCTTTGCATGAAATGTTCCCTTGGTATCTCTAATTTTCTTGAAGAGATCTCTAGTTTTTCCCATTCTATTGTTTTCCACTATTTCTTTGCATTGATCACTGAGAAAAGCTTTCTTATCTCTCCTTGCTATTCTCTGGAACTCTGCATTCAGATGGGTATATCTTTCCTTTTCTCCTTTGCTTTTCATTTCTCTTCTGTTCACAGCTATTTGTAAAGTTTCCTCAGACAGCCATTTTGCTTTTTTGCATTTCTTTTTCTTGAGGATGGTCTTGATCCCTGTCTTCTGTACAATGTCACAAACCTCCATACATAGTTCATCAGGCACTCTGTCTATCAGATCTAGTTCCTTAAATCTATTTCTCACTTCCACTGTATAATCATAAGGAATTTGATTTAGGTCTAAACCTGAATGGTCTAGTGGTTTTCCCCACTTTCTTCAATTTAAGTCTGAATTTAGCAAAAGGAGTTTATGATCTGAGCCACAATCAGCTCCCAGTCTTGTTTTTGCTGACTCTATACAGCTTCTCCATCTTTGGTTGCAAAGAATATAATCAGTCTGATTTTGGTGTTGGCCATCTGGTGATGTCCATGTGTAGAGTCTTCTCTTGTGTTGTTGGAAGAGGGTGTTTGCTATGACCAGTGCGTTCTCTTGGCAAAACTCTATTAGCCTTTGCCCTGCTTCATTCTGTACTCCAAGGTCATAGCACATAGTTAAGTGCTCTGTATGTGTTTGCTGTTTTAATTTGGAATTATTGCTATGATTTTATATTATTATAAAGCCACAGGGTTTGCAGGCTTGTTCAAATCTCTGTGACTCTCATGACTATGTGAAGTAAAGAAATTTTCTCCCTTGTGGGCTAAAATAGAGAAAGAAAATGATTGAAGGGAAAAGAAATATTTTGACAATAAAAGTCTTATTAAACATGGAAACAATCCTTTTTACAAAGAACCGAATTTAGTGTTTGTTTGGGTGGAAGGGGTCGTTTTGTTTAGCTTTGTTTACATTGCTTAAACATATTCTGCGGAGAAACATTGGGGACTTTTTGAAACCACGGTCGATGGATTTTAACCCATGATAATTGAAATATGCACACAAACGCACAGTAGAAAGCATTCTGTCTCTTTTTTTCACCTTTCTTGTTCATCAAAATCAGGTTAGTTAAAAACATGATTATCTCACAGAATATTTCTCTACCATATTTATTTCACTAACTGCATTTTTTTTTAATGTGTCCTGACATCTTACTGAGTTTTTAATAACTATTCATACTATTACTTTTGAACTGGACACTTGAACCTATTCATAGTACTAGGGGCCAAATGCATGTATTTTAATACAGCGTTAGAAATGTAAAAAAAAAAAAATGCAGCTATTCATGAGGGTAGTATATATATATGATGCAGGGCAAGTCAGAAAGTATGCTGATTTGAGTTTATACTCCACCTCCGCTGGCTTCTACTGACCCAAAACACACTATCATCCGTGGTCTATACTGCCCCCTAACTTCCTACAAAGGGTGACTCTGAAACTGAAGTATTAGGTGAAAGTGAAAGTGTTAGCTACTCAGTCTGACTCAGTTAAAAGTCCTTGACCCCATGGACTGTAGCCTGCCAGGTTCCTCTGTTCATGGACTTTCCCAGGCAAGAATACTGGAGTGGGATGCCATTCCCTTCTCCAGGGGATCTTACAGACCCAGGGATAGAACTTGGGACTCCTGCATTGCAGGCGGATTCTTTACCATTTGAGCCACCAGGGAATCCTGAAACATTAGGTAGGATTGTAGTTAAATGTTTCATGTAATTTTAATTCAGGCAACATACAGATAACGATAGTTCACTTCAGTAAGTCCGATCCTTTGCGACCCAATGGACTGTAACCCACCAGGATCCTCTATCCTTGGGATTCTCCAGGCAAGAATACCAGAATGGGTTTCCATGCCCTCCTTCAGGGGATCTTCCCGATCCAGGGATCAAACCTGCGATTCCTGCAACTCTCCTGCATTGCAGGCAATAATAATTGCATACAATATTAAGTAGAAGTCAAGAGCAAGATGGGGTATGAATGCCATGGAAGTCCAGTGGTTAGGACTTGGCTCTTTCACTGCAGTGACCTTGGTTTGATCCCTAGTCTGAGAACTAAGATCCTGCAAGGCAAATGCACGAGGCCAAAAAGAAAAAGAGAAGAAAAGAGAAAGAGAGAAAGATAGTGGAGGAAGACCAAGATTTAATATAAACTACAAAGCCCCTGGAAAAGAAGTCTACCTTAGATAAACTTGTTCTGTGCTCTCTGCCATACTTCTTCCACAGCAAATTTATGTCTTAGACCAACATGTTCTATTAATGGAGGATGTCTAGACACATTTTCTGTTTCACTGTGCTGTAGAGGTAAGCACCTTATATTTTGAAGCCTGCTGACTGGCTACATCAGGTACAAAGTGTTATTAAATTAATCTAGCTCTCAATGCTACTTTTCCCAGGAAGAAAAACTTTGAGGAAATCAAAGCAGCAGCAGGTTATCCAGGCAAATACTTATTTAGCTGTCATTAACTCTTGGTGGGAGTTCTAATTCTACTACTAAAGGGCAAAAGTAGGCAGCTTTACTTCTCAACTTCATCTTTTGAATTCTTATTAACAAAAAGGGCTTTTTCTTCTCTATTAAAGCTTAGAAGAAGATAGTGATATGTCTTTGATCCCTATAATGCTTTACTTACAGAACACAATAATTTCTCAAATAGAAAAATATAATGTGATCTTCATCTACAAATAGAATTATGTCATTCATAGCAGAATTTAGGCAGATCAGCTAGCTAATTCTGGTCTAAATCACAGGGGTTCATTACATAAACATTCATGAAAGGAACACATTTTCTTTCTCTAGAAGGCTTCCAGACCATCTGTCTCAAAGCTCCACTAATAGTTTTGTATTCATTAAAACCTTTAAAACCAAGGATGCCCTAGGCTTTGAAAGATCAGTGGCTGGGCAGTGACATAGTGCCACCTAGCTTCCCTCCTGAGGGATATTTGTCCATTACTAGATGTTCTTAAATACCTGAAGAAACCAGACTGGGTACAGAAATGTGCAAAGGCTTTACTTGGCAAAAGTAGAGAAAGGGAGAAATTTCTCCTTTCAGACTCATGCAAAAGCAACTGACCATCAGAGGTGGACCCTGGACTTGGGCAAGATCTTCTATAATTTAGAAGTCCTACCACCCTATCTAGCCTTTTCCCAGTGCATCACCCTTACATTCTGCAGGAGGAGACTAGGTATTGTAGCATATACAGTGTTTATGATGATGACAGCCCACACCGTGTATTTCTCCTAACAACCTCAACATATGTCAACAATATTCCCACCTTGATGGAAATGCTTTTCCCAGACTAAAGTCTCCTCCACATTAATTCTGTCTTTGAAATCCTTCCATTCTTCTAATCTCATTCTTTTATGCAGTCTTCCCTAACTACACAAAACTCCAATGATAATTCCGTATCTGAGTTACACTGTGCTTTCAGTTCTTCATTGTGTCTTTTGTTGCTCTGCATGCATTTCTTTGCCCATTGCAGTTGTGTGCCTGGAGCCTCCCGCTCACCCCTCAAGGGTCAGCATTGCTGCCTGCACTGTTCTTGACCACACACACTCCCTCCTTCAGACAAACTGGGATGCTGCCTCCTTGATGGTGTTTGCTGTTTTTGTTTGGGTCCCTAAGTCATATCTGACTTTCTTGCGACCCAGTGGACTGTAGCCCACCAGGCTCCTCTGTCCATGGAATTTCACAGGCAAGAATACTGAAATGGATTGCCATTTCCTTCTTCAGGGGATCTTCCTGATCCAGGTATCAAACTGCATCTCCTGAATTGCAGGCGGATTCTTTACCACCGAGCCACCTGGGAATCGTCGCCTTGGTGTACATACCTCTATTAGGGAATTCATCTTTTTTCCTTGCCCTGTTAGAATCTAAGCTGGGACTGTGTCTTAGTCTTCTGCTTTAAAATAATCATTAATTCATTGTCATCAAGTTAACAAATGGGTGAAAGAATGAAATAAGGCCTTTTAACTATTTCCTATGATACTACTCACTGTTTCTCCAACTAGCCTACATTTATGGGAAAAGACTATGTCTTTTAGACTTTCCATTGCTACAATCCTGAACACAATGACTGATCCTCACCCAATCCCTTTTGACCTTATCAAAAACAAAAACCCTGAATTTCCTAGTGAACTGACTCTCCCACTCTCTAAGCAAGCGGTCTCCTCTTTCATCTCATCAGTACTCCCATTCTCATTCCCAATTAAAGACTTTACTTCTTTTTAAATTTTATTGAAGTATAGCTGATTTGGGCTTCCCTAGTAGCTCAGCTGGTAAAGAATCCACCTGCAAGGCAGGAGTCCCTGGTTTGATCCCTGGGTCAGGATGATCCCCTGGAGGAGGGCATGGCAACACACTCCAGTATTCTTGCCTGGCAAATCCCCATGGACAGAGGACCTGGCGTGCTACAGCTCATGGGGTCACAAAAAGTCAGACACGACTGAGCGACTAAGCACCACACAGCACGTAGCTGATTTACACCGTTGTGCTAATTTCTGTTATACAGTAAAGTGATTCAGTTATTCATATTCTTTTTCAAGGTTTTTCAATATTGAATATGGTTCCCTGTGCTATGCAGAAGGACCTTGCTATTTATCCATTCTATATATTATAGTTTTGCATCTGCTATTCTCAAATTCACAACCCTTCCCTCTCCCACCTCCTCTTCCCTTTGGCAACCACAAAACTGTTCTAAGACTTTGCTTCTTACTTCACTGACAAGTAGAAGCAGTCAGGGTTTCTGGCAGGGTAGTTGACCAGAAACTGCAAAACCTGCCTCCTAAATAATATCTAAAAACTCTCGATAAAGTACTTTTTAAAGCCCTTTACAAATAATCAGTGAAATTGGCAGGAAAATTAGGGAAGTGAGGTAAGGAAAGAAATAAGAAGGGACAGAAATGAAGCAACATTGCACACGGACCTTTGGCTTCACCGCTCGGAAGGGACTGCAGATAAAGCCTATGGCGGCCCCCACATGGGAGCAGGTGGGAGTCTTATCTGCAGAAATCCAAGACATGGGCTATTCTCAACCCAGCAGCCAGAGTGATCATTTTAAGTTCAGTTCAGTTCAGTCTCCCAGTCGTGTCCGACTCTTTGTGACCCCGTGAATCGCAGCACGCCAGGCCTCCCTGTCCATCACCAACTCCCGGAGTTCACTCAGACTCACGTCCATCGAGTCAGTGATGCCATCCAGCCATCTCATCTTCTGTCATCCCCTTCTCCTCCTGCCCCCAGTCCCTCCCAGCATCAGTCTTTTCCAATGAGTCAATTCTTCGCATGAGGTGGCCAAAGTACTGGAGTTTCAGCTTTAGCATCATTCCTTCCAAAGAAATCCCAGGGCTGATCTCCTTCAGAATGGACTGGTTGGATCTCCTTGCAGTTCAAGGGACTCTCAAGAGTCTTCTCCAACACCACAGTTCAAAAGCATCAATTCTTCGGCACTCAGCCTTCTTCACAGTCCAACTCTCACATCCATACATGACCACAGGAAAAACCATAGCCTTGACTAGACGGACCTTTGTTGGCAAAGGATCATTTTAAAGCGCCATTCAAATGCTCACAATCCTCCCGTGACTTCTTATTTCCTTGAGAGCAGAATCCCAGGCTCTTCAAGGCTCTGCATGACCCAAGGCTCTTCCTCCCTCCTGAATTCCCTCTTGCTTCTCTTCCTCTCTCTCTCTTCCTCCACTCCAGCCACACTGGCTGTCTTCCTCTTCCTTATGCTATTGATATTCCAGGTATAAATAGCCACACTATTTTCTACATCAGATACTTAACACTTTCTGTTTCCCTAGACTTCATGTGACCTCTCTGTCACTTCATTCAACCCAGTGCTTAAAATAACATCCCCAGAAAGGCCTTCCCTGATCGCATGACAAAGAAAGGACCCCACATCCTTAATTCTCCATCCTCTTACCCAGATTTATCTTGCATAACAGCACTATCATTGCCTGAAATTACACTACAATTTTTTGTATTATTTACTACCTATCTTCCCCATTCAGGGACTTCACACAGTAAAAGTTTACTCTCTGCTCAGATGTAAGTCCTCATTGGTGTTCCTAGTCAGATGGCCCAACCAGCAAGCAGGCGCCTTCAATCTAGGGGTTCTGCTGTTCCCTAGGACCTCAGAGTCCTCCACTGGATCCCTTGCATCTGATCAGAAAAGGAGAAACTAAGGAGAGCAGAGAGTATTATTCAGAAGGCTTTCAGGGTCAGGTCTGGAACTCACTTTTACCCACATTTCTTTCATCAGAACTCACATGGCCATATCTAACTTTGAGGAAACCTGGGAAAGCAGTCTACCTGATTCCAGAGGGACAAGGAGGTGGGGTTTGGTGAATACATAGCATAGTGGGCATGTAACCAGCAGGCAAGGCATAGCTTATGTACAAAGGATGAGAAACTTAACCCTTGAATAGTGTTCTAGGGGAAGGGAATAGCAGATACAAAGGCAAAGAGGTGTGAAAAGATAACAGCACATTTTAGGAATGTCAGGCTGTATCCATTGTGATTGTACAATGTGAAATAAAAAGGTATAAGGCTGAGAAAATAGGCAGAATCTAGACCATGGAGGACCCTGTATGCCATGACAAAGAGTTCAGACTCACTCTAAAGGTGACAGGGAGCCATTGAAGGATATTAGAGGCAAGGGTTGGAGAATAATATGATCAAATGTGTGTTATTGAAAAATCATTCCAATGGTTGTATGGAAGATGAATTTGGGATAGAGAGAAAGGAGACAAAATAATTTTATGGGAAGCTGTTGCAGAAGTATAAGAAGAAATATTGAGGAAAGATGGCAGTTGTATAGTGCTTATTAAATTATGTATTTTTCTGGGAAGTCTCATGAGCAGGTTTATTGTCTTTGATGAGCTAAAAGCTCCTGGAGTTTAGAAAACCAACTAATAGAGGTTAGAAAAGTCACATTTTCATTAAATTTCTAATTGTATTTTTAATGCTTATTGTTAAAAATTAGATAAAGTTATTTTCAATCAATTCTAAGAGATGACTTGGGGGTAGGGGGTAGGAAGTAAAAGGTATGAGTGAACTTTTGCTTACCTTGAGATGGTGTGTAAGAGGGCAAAAAAACTGATAAACATCTCTTCCCAACACCCATTGTGGCAATATGATTCTAAACAAAGAACAGATGGAAAGGATAACTTGTCCATTATAAAATGTATTCAACTCTGCCAGATAAATTAATTTCACAGTTCAATTAACTTAAGTTTTAGGTGTTTCTGTAACCACAACTACTACCATTTTTACATTTTATCTTTATAATTACAAACTTTTCCCTGAACCATTACTGATCCACAATATTAATTCTCATTTTGGGGCAGGGGGGGAGAGGAGCCATGTTTTATAATTTTTTAAAAAAATTTTCTGGCTTTATTGAGGTATAATTGACAAAAATTATATATATTTAAGGTATACAATGTGATAGTTTGGCATATGTATTCATAATTACCAAAATTAAATTAATTAACATATTTACCACTTCACAAAGTACCATTTTTATTTATTTGTTTATTTGCTATGGTGAGAATACTTAAGATCTACTCCATTAGCAAATTCCAAGTACAAAATACGGTATTATTAACTGGTCACTATGCTGTACATTTGGAGAAGGCAATGGCACCCCACTCCAGTACTCTTGCCTGGAAAATCCCATGGAAGGAGGAGCCTGGTAGGCTGCAGTCCATGGGGTCGCTAAGAGTCGGACACGACTGAGCGACTTCACTTTCACTTTTCACTTTCATGCCCTGGAGAAGGAAATGGCAACCCACTCCGGTGTTCTTGCCTGGAGAATCCCAGGGATGGGGGAGCCTGGTGGGCTGCCGTCTATGGGGTCACACAGAGTCGGACACAACTGAAGTGACTTAGCAGTAGCAGTATGCTGTACATTATGTCCTCAGGATTTATTCCTTTTATAAGTGAAAGTCTATACCCTTTGATCAACATTTCCTCATTTTTCCCACCCTCCAGTCCCTGGTAACCACTATTCTACTATGGTTCTATGAGTTTGACTTTTTTAGATTCTGTATATAAGTAAAATCATACAGTATTTGTCTTTCTCTGTCTGACTTACTTAACATGATGTCTTCTGGGGATTCTTAGATGGCTTGGTGGTAAAGAATCTGCCTGCCAATGCAGGCAACACAAGAGATGCAGTTTCGATCCCTGGGTGAGGAAGATCCCCTGGAAGAGGAAATGAAAACCCACTTCAGTATTCTTGCCAGAAATGACTAAGTGACTGAGCAGGAGTACAAAGTCTTCTAGGTTTATCCTTGTTGTCACAAATGGTAGGATTTCTTTCCTTTTTATGGCTGAATAACATTCCAGTATGTATATATACCATATTATCTTATTCGTTTGTGAACAGACACTTAGGTTGCAGGTTGTTTCAAATTGTGGCTATTGTGAATAATGTTATAATGAGCAAGGGAGTCCAATATCTCTGATCCTGGTTTGAATTCCTTTGGATATATACCCAATAGTGGGATTGCTAGGCCATATGTTTATTCTATTTTTCATTTATTCTTAAAAATCTCCATGCTGTTTCCTATAGTGGCTGAACCAATTTACATTCTCATCAACAGTCTAGAAGACTTCTTTTTTTCCATACTGTCAGCTACACATCTCTCTTGTCTTTTTGAGAATAGCCATCCTAACAAGTGTCAGGTAATATCTCCTTGTGGATTTGATTTGCATTTATCTAATCATTAGTGATGTTGAGCACCTTTCTATATATCTGTTTGGAAAATCTTTGGGAAAATGTCTATTCATATCATTTGCCCACTTTTAAATCAGTTCATTTGGGTTTTGCTATTGTAAAAGACCTGTACACTGAAAATTATAAGACATTGATGAAACAAATTGAAGAGGACACAAAGAAATGGAAAGACATTCCATATTCATGGATTGGAAGGATAAATATTGTTAAAATGTCTGTACTACCCAAAGAGATCCAGAGATTTAGGTGATCTCTATCAAAACTCCAACAGCATTTTTCTCTAAAAAAAGGGGGGGAAATCCTAAAATTCAGACGAAACAACAAAAGACCCCAAATTGCCAAAGCAAACTTGAGAAAAAAGAGGCATCACACCTCTTGATTTCAAACTATATTACACAACTACAATAACCAAAAAAAGCGTGGTAGTGGAATAAAAACAGACTCACAGATCAGTGGAACAGGAAAGGAAAAAAAAAAGTACAGCATCAATCTAAAGGATTTCCCAGGTGCTGCTAGTGATAAAGAATCCGCTTGCCAATGCAGGAGACACAAGAGATGCGGCTTCCATTCCTAGGTCAGATAGATCCCCTGGAGGAGAGCATGGCAACCCACTCCAGTATTCTTGCCTGGAAAATTCCATTGGCAGAAGAGCCTGGTGGGCTACGGTTCCAATGGGCTGCAAAGAGTCAGACAACTGAGTGAGCAACTGAGCACACCAATCCGAAAGGCTTCTGCATGCAAAGAAAACAATCAGCCAAGTGAAAAGGCAACTTATGAAATAGGAGAAATATTTGCAAACCAATGTCTAAAGGAGGGTTAATATCCAAAGTAGTTCCTACTTAGAATTATTAGATGTGCAATGTAGACACTTTAATGCCATTGAAAGAAAAAGAGGAAAACCAGTGTGGTTTTTTTTTTCCTACTCTGAAAAAAAAATATATATATATAAAGGTTCTAGGAAGAAGAAAACAAATTAAAGCATCAGTAATGCTTTTTAAAAGGAGCCTTCATAAATCTAAAATCATTTTGTATGATAATACCTATTATATTGAAATGGTAGAATTATGGGTGAGTGACTTATTTTTCTCTATCAAACTCTGTGTAAGTACATTACTTGTATACTTTTTTAAAAAATGAATAAAGATAGATTCACTTTGACAAGTTAATTTGCTCATAAAATTATCAGGAATTCCTGAGTTCAAATCTCGACCACTTATGTGACATTGAGCAAGTTAATATCATTATTATTAGTATTATTAATTATCATTACCATTAGTATTATTAGATAGTTTTCAATATGTATTATGTGCCAGTCATTCTGTTAAGCACTTCATATACATTACCTCATGTTAGTGAGTCTTCCAAAATATACTTCTTTACCTTTTAAAAAACTGATGGTAACTCCTACTTTGTAGGACAATTATGAAGACTAGATGAGATTATATATGAAAAGCATGTGCTAAACTGTATAACATTAGGCACGTGTTGGTTTGCACCTCTGTACATTCTGATTATAAAGAACATTCAGATAATAAACACAAATTTACCAGTGCTTTGCTTTTAAAAAGAACAAAGGTAGGATTGTCCTATCCCTGAACTTTAAAGAATCGACCTCTTTTAACCTTAACTAGTTTCTGAGAAGCAGGCACTATGTAAAGAACTGAAATGAACATTATTATTTTGGTCTTCAGGCTTCATATTTTCCATAGTTTAAAAGATGCTGGAAGCACTTACTGCCTGAAAAGTGCTAGACGGGAGAGCAGGAGAAGGGGGGAATTCCCAGTGCCTGATAAAAGAACATTGGAATCAAGTTCTGAGCTCTCCCTTCATCAGTCACTGCTGTTTCTGGTGCTTTGCTTTCATGCTCTTTGCAAACTGACAAAAATAACTGTGTCGTCACAGTAAGACAAGTTTCTCTCCCTTTTCTTTGCTAGTATAACTTATAAAATATCCAAGTTATTTTTCAGATTGCAGTAAATGATAGTAAGAAGGAAGGTTTCCTGTGTCCAAAAGATGTCTTACCATGTGGTACTAGAAAGACTGGCTTAGCAGAACACTGGACTGTATCTCTAGTTCAAATCTGGGGCTATGTTCTGTGTTGTATACCCTCAAAACAAAGAACTTTTGCTCACAAAATGCTCAAGACAGAAACTAAGAACTACACATCTGCCATCCTCTTCTGTCAACAAACTTCATGTCTCACTTAAACTTCTACAGCAGCTTCTAACTCTTCCTGTCTTCTTTCATCCCTGGTTGAATATCTCTCCCTCTTGGTGCTTAATTTTTCTCTCCCATTTTTACTCTGTTCTGGGATAATTCCCTCAATTCCACCTCCTAGATCTATGCTAATATGGTAACCACCAGCTGCAGGTGCTGGAAACATGACTGGTCCTGAATGAGATGTGCTGTAAATATAACACACACACCAGGCACTCAAACATTTTGAAAAGAAACAAGAATGCAAATATTATGTAAATAATTTTTGATATCAATTACATTTGAAATGATAATATTTTGAGTTAAATAAAACATATCATTAAAGTTAATTGCACCTATTTTTCACTTTCATAAGATGGCTACTGGAAAAATTTAAATTGTATATGTGGCTTGTGTTGTATTTCTACTGGCTAGACCTGTTCTTCACTGCAAATTCAGTTGTCAGCTACTGTATTCAACTTTTTTAAGGAGAGGTATGGGATATTTTCCAAATCAAGTTATTAATTTCCTAAAACTCCTTTGTGATCTCTAATTGTCTCTTTTTTCATAGAAATTACTCTTATTTTGTAAGTCTAAGAGCTTCTCAAGTCTTTCTGAAGATAAACAGAATTTTATTAAATTCTCTATTTTTTCCCCATTTTGAAGCTTCTCCTTCATGATGCTAGTTTCTCCTCCCATGGTTTTGATTCTTGGCTACCCATATCTAAAGTGAGTATCTGTACTAATCAGTTACTGATGATTGCATCCTGTTTCCTGAGCCCAAATGAAATGGCATTTCCCTTAGCAATGAACAAGGATATTGTAATGCCAGATGTGGGCAGAGACATGTGACCTGGCTGATTTCTCTTTAAGGCACATGAAGAACTTACGTTTTTGGTATAGAGACTCCTTTTGGTAATGGAGTACTGCCCTAAGCATCTCTCTGTCCCCCACGTTTACTTTGAAGCTCGTCAAAGTATATCATCCATTCTATTTACAGTTTTCAGCTTATCACAAGAAATAATTTTAACCTAAGAAATGGAAACTAAAACTTGTTACAGAACCATGTGGTAGCAGAGTCAATAGAAGGAAAAAGAGAGAGAAGAAAATACAAGATGTCAGCATGGAAAAGCTTTCAGACTTAACCAGGCAGTTAGAGCTACATCTTCTTCATAGCAGCACAAGCCTGGCCAGAACATAAGATAACGTTCAGATGAAGGACATCAGCTGTCCAGATATCTGTTGACGAATGTCTAAGCACTAAATCTATCCCAAAATGAGTTTGAGTTGTCTTGGAGTTCTCCTCATTAGATAACTTTGCATTGGGTAAATCAGAGAAGAAATTAAAGTATTTGAAATGTTGAAAACTGATGATTTATAAGGTCTAGTCTAAGGAAGTATTAAGAAATGTATCAGAAATGACACTGAACTGAAAATCTTGGCATAAAGTCCCAGCACTGCCAGTAACTGACCATACAACTTGGAAAAGTCTCTTTAACCTCTCTGGGCCTTAATTGTGACCAATTCAGAAATAGTTTGTCTTCCCCAGAGACAGACTGGCTGTGTACAATGCACTTCCTTTTGACTCAGGATCCTTATCTCTAACAGGACTCGGTAAAAGTTCTCGATAAAGGGCCAGATGGTAAATGCTTTAGGTTTTGCAAAGCCAAATACAGTTTCTGTAGCATTTTATTCTTCCATCTCACTTTTATTTACAGTGTTCTAAAAAATGTATGTATAGTGTTCTAAAAAATGTACAAAAAAGATCTTCACGACCAAAATAATCACGATGGTGTGATCACTCACCTAGAGCTAGACATCCTGGAATGGGAAGTTAAGTGGGCCTTAGAAAGCATCACTATGAACAAAGCTAGTGGAGGTGAGGGAATTCCAGTTGAGCAATTTCAAATCCTGGAAGATGACACTGTGAAAGTGCTGTACTCAATATGCCAGAAAATTTGGAAAACTCAGCAGTGGCCACAGGACTGGAAAAGGTCAGTTTTCATTCCAATCCAAAAGAAAGGCAATGCCAAAGAATGCTCAAACTACCGCACAATTGCACTCATCTCACACGCTAGTAAAGTAATGCTCAAAATTCTCCAAGCCAGGCTTCAGCAATACGTGAACTGTGAACTTCCAGATGTTCAAGCTGGTTTTAGAAAAGGCAGAGGAACCAGAGGTCAAATTGTCAACATCCGCTGGATCATGGGAAAAGTAAGAGAGTTCCAGAAAAACATCTATTTCTGCTTTATTGACTATGCCAAAGCCTTTGACTGTGTGGATCACAATAAACTGTGGAAAATTCTGAAAGAGATGGGAATACCAGACTACCTGACCTGCCTCTTGAGAAACCCATATGCAGGTGAGGAAGCAACAGTTAGAACTGGACATGGAACAACAGACTGGTTCCAAATAGGGAAAGGAGTATGTCAAGGCTGTATATTGTCACCCTGCTTATTTAACTTATATGCAGAGTACATCATGAGAAACGCTGGGCTGGATGAAGCACAAGCTGGAATCAAGATTGCCAGGAGAAATATCAATAACCTCAGATATGCAGATGACACCACCCTTATGGCAGAAAGTGAAAAGGAACTTAAGAGCCTCACGATGAAGGTGAAAGTGGAGAGTGAAAAAGTTGGCTTAAAGCTCAACATTCAGAAAATGAAGATCATGGTATCTGGTCCCACCACTTCATGGGAAATAGATGGGGAAACAGTGGAAACAGTGTCAGACTTTATATTTTGGGCTCCAAAATCACTGCAGATGGTGACTGCAGCCATGAAATTAAAAGACGCTTACTCCTTGGAAGGAAAGTTATCACCAACCTAGATAGCATATTCAAAAGTAGGGACACTCCTTTGCCAACAAAGGTCCATCTAGTCAAGGCTATGGTTTTTCCTGTGGTCATGTATGGATGTGAGAGTTGGACTGTGAAGAAAGCTGAGCGCCGAAGAATTGATGCTTTTGAACTGTGGTGTTGGAGAAGACTCTTGAGAGTCCTTTGGACTGCAAGGAGATCCAACCAGTCCATTCTAAAGGAGATCAGTCCTGGGTGTTCTTTGGAAGGACTGATACTAAAGCTGAAACTCCAATACTTTGGCCACCTCATGCGAAGAGTTGAGTCATTGGAAAAGACTCTGATGCTGGGAGGGATTATGGGCAGGAGGAAAAGGGAATGACAGAGGATGAGATGGCTGCATGGCATCACCAACTCAATGGACATAGGTTTGGGTGAACTCTGGGAGTTGGTGATGGACAGGAGGCCTGGTGTGCTGCAATTCGTGGGGTCGCGGAGTCAGACATGACTGAGCGACTGAACTGAACTGAAAAAATGTAAAAACCATTCTTAACTCATGGGCCCTACAAAAATAGGCCATAGGACATAGTTTGACTACCCCTGACTTTCAGAGATAGAGTACTACTGCATCGGCTTCTTGTGGTTATTGAAAAAGTAAAAGATGTAAAACTTCGGAATATGTGTAGTACACAGGAAGTATAAATATTAAATGGCATGGTTACTACTATAATTGTTATATCCCCAACATCTATCTTAGCATTGGGAACATATCACGATCTCAATAAATAATTATTAAATAAATAAATATGTAAAGGAAGGGCCTTGGACTCGATAATAATCTGTATTCTCTTCAAGCTCTGCAATTCTATAACCTCACATCTCAGGATGTATGTTGCTGCCAGGTATGCCATGTCTTGTCCCAGTGCTTAAAGGAAAGTCTGTTGAGAGTTGGAGGTGGTACTGAGTACAGCCAGCAAAAATAATTGACTTGTTTAAAAAGTGACGCAATCTGTAAGACTGAAATAAAAACCTAAAAGGCCAAAAGTTCGAGAAGCTGCTGCTGCTGTCGCTTTAGTCATGTCCGACTCTGTGCGACCCCATAGACGGCAGCCCACCAGGCTCCCCCGTCCCTGGGATTCTCCAGGCAAGAACACTGGAGTGGGTTGCCATTTCCTTCTCCAATGCATGAAAGTGAAAAGTGAAAGTGAAGTCACTAAGTCGTGTCCTACTCTTAGCGACCCCATGGACTACAGCCCACCAGGCTTCTCCGCCCATGGGATTTTCCAGGCAAGAGTACTAAGAGTACTTAACAAATCATAATATGATTTTGTTATGTATGTTTTTGCAAAGTATATGTTGCCAACTTATTTTAAAATGCCCATGTTTTCCAGTTACATGAGCTATCCCTGGAGACTTTTGATATAATCTTATGAAAACTTTCATGAATTTACAATGACCTAGTTTTCATTCCCAAGTGACAGAAATTAAACATTGAAGATGATGAAGGGAGAAGAAATTAGATAAAAGTGGTAAAAGATACAAATTTCCAGTTATAAATATTTCTAGGGACATAATGTACAGGATGATTATAGCTATCAATATATGATATATGTGAAAATTGTTAAGTAACTCCTAAGAGTTCTCATCACAAGAAAAAAAAATTTTGTGTCTACATAAGATGATGAATGTTTACTAAACTTTTTGTAGGAATTATTCACAATATATGTAATTTATGCTGTACAACCTAAATACAGTCACTGCTGTATGTCAATTATATCTCAGTAAAACTGGTGGCGGGGGGGACTGAAGGTGCCTTGAGCTTTCAGAAATACTTTCCTTTTCTTCATCAAAGGTTATACCAACAATATAAGATGACATAGATCAATTACCAAACTATTAAATGTCAGTTAACTTCTTTGGAAACTGAATATAAAATGAACCAACTAACATTGCCCTGTTATAACCCCACTGTGTATAAAAATTAGGTTTAATGACTTATGAAAAGATAATTTTCTAGTTATTGCTCTTTTACAGGTGATTAATAATCATATTATTGACTTTTTAAAAAGGAAAAGAAAAGAAAGACTGTCTTATTTCTAAGCCAGTGAGTCTCAAAATGCAGACTTCAAAGGAGCAACAACAATAGCACTAGAAATTTGTTAGAATTACAGATTGTCCTCCCTGCTCCAGACCAACCAAGTCAGAAATTCTGGGAATGGGGCCAGCAATTTGTGTGTTATTAATAACAAGCCCTCCAAGAAGGATCACATTTGAGAATCACCACTTTAAGCCATCCCCTTCCTCAATCCTCCTCTTATTCTTATCACTTTAGTCCATTCAACTGCTCTAACAAAAATACCATAGACTGGGTGGTTTCAACAGCAGACATTTATTCCTCACAATTCTGGAAGCTGGGAAGTCCACAGTCAATGTTCTAGCAGATCTGGTGTCTGGGAACCCGCCTTCTGGTTCAGAGATGGCTGCCTTCTCACTGTGTCCACACATGGCGGAAAGAGGGCACGGGAGCTCTGGAGTCTCTTCTACAAGGGCACTAATCCATTCTTGAAGACTTTACTCTCCTGACCTAATCACCTTCCAAAGTCCCACTTCCAAATACCATCACACTGGGGATTACTTCTCAGCATATGAATTTGAGGAAGGGGGCCAAATGTTCAGTCTTTGATTGTTGCTGTTCAGATGCTCAGTTGTGTCTGACTCTTTGCAGCTCTAAGAACTGCAGCACGCTAGACTTCCCTGTCCTTCACTATCTCCTGGAGTTTGCTCAAACTCATGTCCATTGAATCGATGATGCCATCCAACCATCTCATCCTCTGTCTCCAAATTCCAGATTTGGTGTCTCTGCTTAAATTAACATAATCTTTGTAGAACCAGAACAAGTCTCATTTTCATGTTCCCCTAACCCTTAGATCTTTTCTCCCGTCTCTGCTCCTGTTATCCGGTTCCTTTGCTTTCCTTATATTATTATGTTCTGGGCCAGACCGTCCCAGACCATGTTCAGCACATCATTTGTTGAAATCTTTAGCATTAACTCTACCACAATTTAAACTCCTAATCATGCTGTCTTGCACTATTAACTGAAATCATTTACTAAGATCTGCCTGGAGCTAGGTTCTGGGCTAGGCTCTGTGAGAGTTCACACAGAGGATCTATCCCCAAGAAAATAATCTAATGATGGATGAGAGAAAATTTACAACTAATAATAAAATATAGAAAGCATGCTTAAAGGGGCCACAGATAAAAGCATCAATTTCTGATAGTGTCTTGATCTTTAAACATCACTTATACACAAATGGGAGAATGCAATGGCAACCCACTCCAGTA
The DNA here is from genome assembly GCF_032452875.1 of Bos javanicus. NCBI lineage: Eukaryota > Metazoa > Chordata > Mammalia > Artiodactyla > Bovidae > Bos > Bos javanicus. The sequence continues at coordinate 43,062,883 of NC_083870.1, forward strand.
CTCTTGCCTGGAAAATCCCATGGACGGAGGAGCCTGGTAGGCTGCAGTCCATGGGGTCGCTAGGAGTTGGACACTACTGAGCGACTTCACTTTCAGTTTTCACTTTCATGCACTGGAGAAGGAAATGGCAACCCACTCCAGTGTTCTTGCCTGGAGAATCCCAGAGACAGGGGAGCCTGGTGGGCTGCCATCTATGGGGTCGCACAGAGTCGGACACGACTGAAGTGACTTAGCAGTAGCAGTAGCAGTATACACAAATGACTTTTTACATCTTCGGCCTGGACTTCTCCAATTGCTCCAGTCTCATAAATACAACTCCCTACTCCAAATCTAGACCTAAATACCACTGAGAAACCTCTGTAGTAACATGTCCACAACTAAACTTCTAATCTTCCCCAAACCTACTCCCTTCCCTATCTTTCCTGCTACTGCTGCTGCTGCTGCTAAGTCGCTTCAGTCGTGTCCGACTCTGTGCGACCCCATAGACGGCAGCCAACCAGGCTCCCCTGTCTCTGGGATTCTCCAAGCAAGAACACTGGAGTGGGTTGCCATCTTTCCTATCTTTCTCTAATACTCCACATCTGAGTGTATTTTCCTACCTATCTACTTTCAAAACATTTGCAGAATTTAACTGGATCTCATCACTTCCACCATTACCACTAATGTCTTATCCTTTTGACAGTACTCTTACTTTCATCCCAGCCTATTTGAAGCCTTGCAGCCAAAACAATCCTTTCAAAATTTAAGTCAGATAACATCACTTCTCTCCTCAAACCCTGTTAATGGCTTCTGATCACTCTCTGAGTAAAAGCCAAATCCTTAAATAGCTATAGGATATGCAGCCCATCCCCCCACCATCACGCATCTGCTCTCTTCACCTGTTAGACTCTGTCATTCACACCTCTCCTGGCACGACCTTCCACTTGTCATTTCCTCCTCTGGAGCACCCTCCTGGCTTACTCCCCTACTTCCAGCAGGTCTCTGGTTGAAGATCATCTCCCCATTAGCCATTCTACTCAAAATTGACACCATTCTCACCCCAACACTGGACCTCTCTATACCCTTTTCGTATCTCCTTTTTCCCATGACATTTATCTCCATCTGATCCCAAAGAAAGGCAATGCCAAAGAATGCTCAAACTACCGCACAATTGCACTCATCTCACACGCTAGTAAAGTAATGCTCAAAATTCTCCAAGCCAGGCTTCAGCAATACGTGAACCATGAACTTCCTGATGTTCAAGCTGGTTTTAGAAAAGGCAGAGGAACCAGAGATCAAATTGCCAACATCCACTGGATCATGGGAAAAGCAAGAGAGTTCCAGAAAAACATCTATTTCTGCTTTATTGACTATGCCAAAGCCTTTGACTGTATGGATCACAATAAACTGTGGAAAATTCTGAAAGAGATGGGAATACCAGAGCACCTGATCTGCCTCTTGAGAAATCTGTATGCAGGTCAGGAAGCAACAGTTAGAACTGGACAGGGAACAACAGACTGGTTCCAAATAGGAAACCTGCTTATTTAACTTATATGCAGAGTACATAATGAGAAACGCTGGACTGGAAGAAACACAAGCTGGAATCAAGATTGCCATGAGAAATATCAATAACCTCAGATATGCAGATGACACCACCCTTATGGCAGAAAGTGAAGAGGAACTAAAAAGCCTCTTGATGAAAGTGAAAGTGGAGAGTGAAAAAGTTGGCTTAAAGCTCAACATTCAGAAAACGAAGATCATGGCATCTGGTCCCATCACTTCATGGGAAATAGATGGGGAAACAGTGGAAACAGTGTCAGACTTTATTTTGGGGGGCTCCAAAATCACTGCAGATGGTGATTGCAGCCATGAAATTAAAAGACGCTTACTCCTTGGAAGGAAAGTTATGACCAACCTAGATAGCATATTCAAAAGCAGAGACATTACTTTACCAACAAAAGTTCGTCTAGTCCAGGCTATGGTTTTTCCTGTGGTCATGTATGGATGTGAGAGTTGGACTGTGAAGAAGGCTGAGCACCAAAGAATTGATGCTTTTGAACTGTGGTGTTGGAGAAGATTCTTGAGAGTCCCTTGGACTGCAAGGAGATCCAACCAGTCCATCCTGGGATTTCTTTGGAAGGAATGATGCTAAAGCTGAAACTCCAGTACTTTGGCCACCTCATGCGAAGAGTTGACTCATTGGAAAAGAGTCTGATGCTGGGAGGGATTGGGGGCAGGAGGAGAAGGGGACGACAGAGGATGAGATGGCTGGATGGTATCACTGACTCGATGGATGTGAGTCTGGGTGAACTTCGGGAGTTGGTGATGGACAGGGAGGCCTGGCGTGCTGCGATTCATGGGGTCACAAAGAGTCGGACATGAATGAGCGACTGAACTGGACTGAACTGACCTGGCAGGCTACAGTCCATGGGGTGGCAAAGAGTCAGACACAACTGAGCATAACATAATATATATGTATTCATTTTTGTATCCCCCACTAGATTATAACCATCATGAGAGCAGAGATTATTGTCTACACATAGTATATATTTGTTGACTAGATGAATAAATGAATGAATGAAATGTTACAGGAGCCCAAAGAAAGGGCAGAGTGCTTCCTAACAAAGGGATGAAGAAAAGTTAGGGTGGAGGCAGCAAGTGAATGTGTCCTTCAAAAACTGGTAGAATTTAAGCAATAAAAGATGATACAGAGAGGCTTATCTGTTTTTAATGAGTAAGTTCTGAGGATCTAATGTACAGCATGGAGACTATATTTAAACAATGCAATATTGTATACTTAAAATATTGTATACAGGAAATTTTTAAGTAGATCTACTTAACTCCTTATGGATCCTTACTTATGGAAGCTTACCTTTGTACAAAACCTGGAAGATCCCATTATCCCTAAAAGTAGATAAAACATTGTACTATTATATTATAAAAATATATTAAAATTATATTCTTTCAATATTAATCTTAATAATATTGCATTAATATTAATTATTCATTCAGTCAAAAATAGTTCTTGTGAAAATAGTTGTTCTTGTGGAAAAGTGACTGAGTGCATGGGGAAGAAGCAGTGACTGGAGACATTTGTGGAGGCCCTGGGCAAGACCTAGGGCTCCCACAAAGGCTTTCAGGTGAGCTGGTTGAAAACATGGAGACTCTGCCTTCCCTTTCTGGGTGGAGGTAGAGCTGGTGGTCTCTATCTGATGGAATTAGGGATGTTTCTTCTTCATAAGGTGATGGAAGAGAGATTTTGCTAGATGGCAAAAATGAAAAAAGCTTAGCAATAAAGAAGATGGGTGTGTACATGAGTCAGTGAGTGTGTGTACGTGTGTGTGTGTGCTTGTGGGTGTGGGTGGGTGGGTGGGTGTGTGAGCTATGGAAACAAAGAAAATGGAGAGGAGCTGCTTCCAGACAGGGTACAATGAGCACGACTCAGGGGATACACAGTAATGAATAAATAACTATCAAGTGGATGAAGTTGCACCAACTTATTATAAGATACTCCCAAAGAGAAACTTTCCAAGCACTCACTCATGATTCTTTGATTCTCTAAATCTCAGCGTGTGATTTATCTCCCCCTTGAATGCTAAATGCTGCACCAGTTTTCTGTTCTCTGCAGAAAACGTGACATCCAAAACAGAATATGTATGCTAGAAGGAATCTTAAGAGTTGTTCATTCCAATCACTCTCATTCTCCAATAAGAGGCTGGGTTTCTGAGATGTATAGAGCATGTATAGAGCCAGTTCAAGGTCACAGAGCCAGTTAATATCAGATCCTGGACTGAGCCCAGAGCTCTGGCTCCATATCTGGGACTCCTTCTTCACTAGCTGACGAAGTTCCACTGCAGTGTTTTCTTTATTGAACAACAAAGCAAGTTGGGAGGCCAGTACTTAGAGGTATATCATCTGATATATCCTGCAGAACCTGGGTTCTGGCTTACACCTGACTTCCTACTGAAGGTCAGTGTTGGCTTAGCAGTTGTTCATTTCATTCATTCAGTAACTATTGAGCACTTACTATGTGCCAGGCACTACTGATCCAACAATGAACTTGAAAGTCATGGTTCTGCCTTCACAGAGCTGCTTACGTTGGTGAGGTGGGAGAAAACAAAAACAAATAAAATTACCAAATACTGTAATAAGTGTTTGGTATAAGGTGGATAAGGAATCCACCTTAAATAGCATGGCGAGAGGAAGCTGCTGAGAAGATGTGTCACGGAGATTGGGCCTGAAGTAGGGGAAGGAGTCAGGCACTTGAAGTTTCTAGGCAGAGGGAAATGAAAATTCCCTTGAGGTCGCAAAAAAAGCATGGCATGCCTGAGATCCCAGAGAAGACTGTGCGTCTGGGTCACAGTGAGGGAGGGAGAGAGTGCACTGAGAGGAGGTCAGAGTGGAGCCAGGGCCAGGGTGCACTGGAGCTTGAATTTTATATCAAGTACATAGGAAGCCGCTGAAGGATCTTAAGAATGGGTGGGGGTGTGGGGGACATATTTTACTGACATATTAATGAGTTCTCAATACACATGAATCTGAGCAAACTCTGGGAGATAGTGAAGGACAGCGCAGCCTGGCATACTGCAGTCCATCAGATCAGAGTCGGACATGACTTAGTGACTGAACAACAATAAGAATTCTACTCACTTCAAAAGGGGAAAAGATTCAATCATCATAACTCTGTACAGTAGGTGCTATTAGGATCATCCTTTTATAACTGAAGCAACTGCAGCACAGAAAAAAAATAATAAATTGCCCGAGTTCCTGTAGTTTGTAAGCTGCAGAGCCAGGATTCAAACCCAAATCATACCATTCCTGAGTATCCACTCTTTTTTAACTTTTTATTTTATATTGGAGTACATCTAAAAAGAGATGATACAAATGAACTTCTTTATAAAACAGAAATAAACTTACACACTTAGAGAATGAACTTAGGGTTACCATGGGGAAGGAATAGTTAGGGACCTTGGAATTAACATGTACTCATTGCCATATTTAAAATGGATAACCAACAAGAACCTACTGTATAACACAGGGGACTCTACTCAATATTATGTAATAACATAAATGGGAAAAGAAATTGAAAAAGAATAGATATATGTAATATATAACTGAATCACTTTGCCGTACACTGGAAACAATCGCATCTGAGTATTCACTGTTAACAACTACGTTTTCATGTTTCGTTGAATAATAATTTGGTGAGATGGGGAAGAGGGCAAGAAAAGAGGCAGAGATATTGGTTAGGGAGCTATTCCAGGATTCTAGGGGAGAGACTGTTGTTGTTGCTTAGTTGCTAAGTCATACCTGATTCTTTGGGACCCCATGGACTCTAGCCCACAAGGTTCCTCTGTCCATGGGATTTCCCAGGCAAGAATACTGAAGTGGGTTGCCATTTCCTTCTCCAGGGGATCTTCCTGACCCAGGGATCAAACCCTTGTCTCCTGCATTGGCAGGCAGGTTCTTTACTGCTGAACCATCAGGGAGGTCCATGGGGAGATATAACGATGCATGAGTCAGGATGGTGTCCCTGGAGGTGAATAGAAGCTGACGGGTTTCAGATATACCTTGGTAAAAAAATTGACAGGATTTGATGATGCAGTGGACACAAGGAGTGAGGAAAAGAGAGGAATCAAAGATGGTTCTAAAAATTTCTAGCATAAGTCATAGCTTTGGGGCTGTATCACTTATTTAGACAAGGAACACTGGGAAAGCAGTGAAACAAGTTTCAGAGGTTAAAAGGCCAGGTTTTTTATTTAGCTATCTTAAGTTGGTAAATGAATGAGTCTAAAGTTCAGGGGGCTGGATATAAAAATGTAATCAGTCATCTACACAAAGATGATTTTTAAAGCCATGAGTATGGACAAGCCAACCTAGAGGAGAGCAGAGAGAAAGAACAAAAAGGGTCTGAGACTGACTCTGAGGAGAGTTTGATTAGAGATGGACCCATCAAAGGAATCTGAGATGCTTCAGACAATGAAAGGGGGAAGCCATAACGTATGATAGTAGGGACTTCCCTGAGAGTCAAGTGGCTAAGACTCTGTTTCCAAGGCAGTGGGTGAAGGTTTGCTTCCTAGTTGGGGAACTAAGATCCCACATGCCATGAGGTGCAGCAAAAAAAAAAAAAAAAACTGTTTTGATTATGGTAACAGAAAACCCAAGACAGGAGAGAGTTTTATAAAAGAGGGAGTTGTTAATATGTCAAATGTTGCTGAGAAGTCAAATAACAGAGGTTAGATTACCAAACCTACTTCATGCCAGGGACTCCAGGAAGCTCTCATCAGTTAAAGAACTTCCCATCCAGTACCCACATATAGGAAAGTCTGCATTTTAAGCCTTCATTTTTTTGTTTTATTGCATTCAAAGTCGCATCAGGGAAATATCAAATTGAATCATTTCTATCCCCAAAAGGTAGTAAGTTTTGGATAATTTCTGGATACAGGAGATTTGATATGGAAGAGGAAAGAGAGATGTGCCAGGGGGGAAGACAGGGGACTGTCAAAGTTGGGGAGAGGAAAAGGCAAAAATGATGGGAGACATCAAATAGCACAAAATCTAGCCTGGGGCCTGCTCACTGCACTGAGTCACTTCTGTTTCAAAATGGTATTCTGGCTGACATTTGGTTTGATAAATGAGTATAAAAATCTCCATAGTATATCCTCAGGGTATAAGCAGATGTTCTTTTTACATATGATACACCATTAATAATGAGGTTCTTTACCGTCTTTATATTGCCATCCTCCCTGACGATGCATTGAAAGTGTGAAAGTGTTAGTCGCTCAGTTGTGTCTGACTCTGTGACCCCATGGACTGTAGCCTACCAGGTTCCTCTGTCCATGGGATTATCCAGGCAAGAGTACTGGAGTGGGTAGCCATTCCCCTCTCCAGGGGACCTTCCTGATCTAGGGATTGAACCTAGGCCTCCTGCACTGCAGGGAGATTCTTTACCATTTGAGACGCATGACAATGCATATCGGACACAGTTAAGAACAAAACTCTTGTTAACATGTAAACCCCACAAGGTGCTACCATTTTACTAATGGAGATGTGGGGAATGAGAAAGACACACCCAGTGGCTTGTATCTTCAGACCAAACCACAACCCTCGGGAGTGTGCCTTTGCCAGAGCGGAAGGCTCCATTCCTAGTTGGGTGCTGGACGGACTTGGATTCTAGCCAGCATACAAGAGCCTAAACCCACTGGTTGTCTTTTGCCGTATACTCTTTTTTTTAATTTTAATTTTCTTTTTAGTTGGAGGATAATTACTTTACAATATTGTGTTGGTTTCTGCCATATATCAACATGAATCAGCCATCAGTCCCTTCTCTCTTGAACCTCCCTCCCACCTCCCCCTCCATCCCACCCCTCTAGGTTGTCACAGAGCACAGGCTTTGGGTTCTCTGTGTCTGAATGTTCACAGATCCTTAAGGAAGTCTAAGCTGGAAAACTGGTTCACTTTCAATGAAAGAAGTCTCCGACAACCGGATGAAGAATAGAAGTGCCGTTTATCAAGCTACGTAATTCTTTAGAAACCCTGCTTTAGAGGGTCTTCAGAGGAACAAAACAAAGGAAGTCAGCATCCTCTCCACCACTTGTAGTTAGAAAAACAGGATATCCTGTAACAAGTGTTGCTTAACAATAGAAAATTCTGCTCAGATGAATAAATAAATAATGAATGAACTAATGAATGACTGAAAGAAAAAGGCACATTATAAACTGATTCCCTATAGATCATTCCAGATGTTGTTCCAGGGGCTGTGATTCCTTCCAGACTCCAAACCGGGTATAAGATGGGTACAGATAGAAGAGGAAAGCAGGAAAAGTTACTAGGAGGAATAAACAAGGAGACCTTGGCCCCTGGGTAGTGGGGGCAACTGTCTTCTGGACGTTTGTCCTTGGGGAGTTTTTCAGGCAATCACAGCCAACTCTTCTCAAATCCCTTATCTGAGGATGAAACTTCCCTGACTGTGCAAAAATGAAGCAGCTGACAGCCTCCCTAAGGAGTCATTTTTGAAGAGCAAGCATTTCTCCTTTTTCAGGGCAACCCCCTTGAGAGAAGGTTAGTGTTCCTGGAGATACTCCAAATTGTCCAGAGAGACTCTCTGTCTAAACAAGGAGAAAAGCCAACCCGATTTCTTAAAAAAACAACACATACAAACAATAACCTAAATGCCCCTTTCACTAGAAGCCTAAAGGATTATAAAGAGTGGGTGGCCAAGATACATGGGGACAATCACATGAGGCTTCTCTGAGCAGCAGGACATGGATGGCAGAGCCAGAAGTGTGACTGGGCTCTCAGGTGACCGTGCCAGGTGGAAGTGTCCTCATGTTGCTTTTCTGTTTTTAATTCATCGGTGGCATTTCCTATTTAAGCTCTAGATTGCTCCACTAAGAGGCATTATAGATCCAGTTATTTGGTGGGTCTCCGTCGTGGCAGTGGTGCCTTGAGAAGATTCCATGACCAGGAGTGAGATTATCTTGTCCTGTCCATGATTTTCTCCTGTTCTTTTCTCACCTATGAAGGCAAGACCCCTCTAGCATCCCTATCATATCCACTATGAAGAATGGATATGGAATGATCATCTGTCCCAGTATCTTGAAGCAGTATGGATTAGAGAAAACAGCAAACAGATAAAATAAAACTGGCTTAGCGTCCCAACTCTACCATTCACTCACTGGGTAATTTCAGGTAAGTTCCTTATCATCTCAGAGCCTCAGTTTTCTGACCCATAAAATGGATCTGTGAGTCCATGCTTCACAGGATTACCACGTGGATTACATATGACAACATGTACAAGGTCGTCTCACCCTGTTGGCACTTGGTTAGCACTCAGTCAACTCTGGCTCCATTCTGTCCCCAAATGATGCTCACTCCAACCAGAAACAACCCTACTTTTCCCACACAGGCTCCCAGAGTGTACATTATTTGCTTATTTACAGAATGCCTATCATGTCCTGCTCTCCACTCTCCATGGCACTAGAAGCTTCTTCAGGATGTGGGATGTGCAGTGTAGACTTTCGTCGTTCCCCTACCAGCCGGCATCCACCTTCACATGAAAAGCACTCTGTGAACATTGAAGGAATAAATCTTTCTCTCTTATGAGAACAGATTGGTAGGAAACATTCCTCAAGTCATCCTTATTTACAAGTCTTTACGAAGAGAAAGGATTCAAGAAGCTCACTAAAACATCTGAGATGGGGGAAGGAAGTCACTAACATTTATTGACTGCCTCGTTCATTCTAAGGTTTTCACTTTAAGAGCTTATTTATTTCTCACCTCAAATTTCCTTTAGCCCCAATTTACAAGAAGGAAATGGACTTAGAAATGCAAATAATTTGCTCAGGATTTCACAGATTATAATAGCATTTCAATTACCTTAATTGAAATGTTTCTATGCATAATTAAAAGTGATTGAGAAAGAAAAAACAGTTTGAGCCCAGAGCCCACAGCAATCACTAATTTTAATCAATCAATTATGCCAGACACTACCCACGAGTGAGAATAGTAACTGAGAACCTGGTAAAAACTTGATCAATTTATAAAAAACTATCCATTGTTTTCTTTCAAAAATATTTTAAGAAAACTAAACAAGCAACTTCCTGGAACCCACAAGCTCTCTTTTGAAATAAAGTTCAAAATCCCATAGTTACCTTTTGTCTCATTCCAATATGCAAGGCCCTTCACCCTGTCGAGAGACACTTGTCCAGAGAGATGTTATTTTAAAGTGAGAACTTTGCTTCCTCGACAGTCTTGTTCTAGAATCCAGTACAGTCTGTCCAGCAGATATCCCTGGATCTTTAATGTCCAAACAAACAGGGGGCTCAGGATCATCTCCCCCATCTCTGGAGAAAGGGCCCAGAGAATCACAGAACCAAAGCAATCCTACTGTCTTTCTTCAGCGCAGTATTTTCGTGCCCATGTGTCTGCATTTCAAATCTCTGATTTATGAAAGAGGGGAAACTATTTATATTCTATTTGTCTTTAGCATTTTTTCTTCCTCTTAAACAGAGGCAAACACATATTCGCTATGACATGAGATAACAGTGGGTAGCTGGGGTTCAGGAAAGGGTGAGGGCTAGCATGCAGGGGTGAAGAAAAGGAGGAGCACAGCATCTAGGAGGCAACACCCGAGATTAGTCTGAAACACGAATCTAGAATCCATAAGCCTAAGGACTGAGGTTTCCTCAGATTATGTAGTCATGATGCCTAGATACTTCACACAAAGTCTGGTGGTTAATATAGAAGCTACCCAGCTTTTACAGCACTTCTTTTTCGTACTTTTTCTCTCCTGGGACCTGACTGGTAGCCTGGTCTCCAGATCGTCATGGCCCTGCAATCTTGGCCTGCTTTATTGGGACCACCAGACCTCTCTCTCCTTCTCTTTTCCTTCTGATGACTATTCTACATCATCTTTCCTCATGTTTCTCTCTCATGCCTCGGGGTTTGGGTTGTTTCTGCTTCACTTAATTGTTCGATTCTATCTGCAGCCACGTAAAAGTCACCCTACATCTTCATACTTTCATGGTTCTGTAGGCATATTTGAATTTCAAACAAATATGTGAGTTTATAAACACAGTATTGTACATACTGGTTCCTAGTCTGTGGGAAATATGTCCATAATATCAATTGTGTTTTTAGGAGCATTGGTCATATTGCTATAGATCACCTCTAAATTTACCCCTGGCAGGTTTTTAGGGATCAGAAATTCTCCCATGAGAAAGTCCAAAATAGAAAGATAGTCCTAGCTTGGTACATTCATAGAGGTAAACCAAGCTTATCAAAGCCAGATCATGACACTTCCATTTGTATTGCTGAATGAGTTTATAACTGCACAGTGGGAGCCATTGATTCAAAAAGAGTGTAAGTTAATTGAAGGCTAATAAATCCATAACAGGATCTTAAAGAATCTCAGAAGCAAAAAATAATAGAGAGAAAGGGAGACTCAGAAGCATCTAGAAAGGTAAAATGAGAAAGTTCAATGGCCAAGGGCAATTTCTGTGAATTCACATGAACTATCCCTCAATGCTACTAGAAAAATAGCATCCTCTTTGTACTGGAGGCACAAACCCAAACTTTGGAGGATGGGTGATGGGAGGAAAAGATGGCAATAACAAGAATTTCCTGGAATGTGGTTGAATTTCAGAAAAGACAGGGGCTCTTGGGAACACCCTTGACTAGAGTTATCTTAACATTCTGCCCCAGTTCTAGGGAAATTTGTACTGGGTTTAAAAAGAGGGGATTAGGACAGAGGCCAGCTTCAAAGGAGCCCAACAGCATTGTGGTACCTGCAGGGGAAGGAGTCTCCCCGGACTAGAGAAATGTCATTAGTCACTAGGGTGAGGTGCATTAATTGTGGTGGCTGTGGGTGGCAGCCAGGTCAACTTCCTGGGCACAAGTACTAGCCATCTCAATCACCTGAGATTATGAGGAAAGAGGAGTTAGTGTCAGCTGAATGCATCACTTCTACAAATACTCTGTCTTCCTTCAGAAAGCATCTTCTAGTCATACTTTCTCCAGGTGTCCAAAGTTTCCATCTGCAATGAGATTTTGAAAAGCATATTCAAATCCCATGTGTTTTGGTTTCCAAGAAAGTTCCAGAGCTAATTAACCTCTAGATAATGCAAACAATAAAGAATCCACCTACAATGTGGAAGACTTGTGTTTGATCCCTAAGTTGGGAAGATCTCCTGAAGAAGGGCCTGGCAACCCACCCCAGTATTCTTGCCTGGAGAATCCCATGGACAGAGGAGCCTGGCAGGCTACATCAGTCCATGGGGTTGCAAAGAGCCGGACACAACTGAGCAACTAAGCACAGCACAGCAGCGCAAACTTTGTTCACCTCCCAATCACCTGGTCTTGTCCTCTGCCAACTCTCAATTCAAAATTTTTTAATCAATGCACTTTATTGTTTAGAGGTTTCAGGTTTGCATAAAAATTGATCAAAATGTACACTGAGTTCTCATATGGCCTCTATGCCTGCACACACACACACACACACAAAAACACACACACAATTTCCCCTATTATTATTCTCTTATATAGCTCTAGTAAATGTATTACAATTGATGAGCCAATATTATTAACTATAGTCCAGAGTTTATATCAAAGTTTGTTTTGGTACTGTACAGTTCAATGGATTTTGACAAAAGTATCGTGACTTGTACCTACCATTACAATACCTTACAGAATAATTTAACTTTCCTAAAAATGCCCTGCACTCTACCTGATCATTCCTTCTCTTTTCCTGTGAACCACTGGCAAACATTGAGCATTTTACCGTGCCCATCATTTTGCCTTTTCAAAAATGTCATGTATTTGGACTACACCTACTGGGATTGGCTTCTTTCACTTAGCCATATGCACTTAAGTTTCCTCCCATCTTTTTGTGGTTTGATAGTTCATTTCTATTTAATGCTGAGTAGTATTCCATTGTTGGAGAAGGAAATGGCAACCCACTCCAGTGTTCTTGCCTGGAGAATCCCAGGGACGGGGGAGCCTGGTGGGCTGCCATCTATGGCGTCGCACAGAGTTGGACACGACTGAAGCAACTTAGCAAGTATTCCATTGTATGGATATACCACAGTTTATTTATCAACCCCCCTACTGAGGGACATCTTACTGGCTTCCAGTTTATGGAAATCATGAAGAAAGCTGCTTAAACATTCACATGCAGGTTTCTGAGGGGAAATAATTTTCCAACTCATTTAGGTAAATACCAAGGAGTATGATTGCTGGATCATATGGTAAGCATTTGCTTAGTGTTTTGAGAAATCACCAAACTGTCTTCTAAAGTGACTGTGCTATTTTGTAGTCACACCAGCAATGAATCAGAGTTCCCATTGCTCTACATACTTGTCAGCATTTGGTATTGTCCGTGATTGGATTTGGGCCATTTTAATAAGTGTGTAGTGGTAGCTCACTGTTTTAATTTGTAATTTCCTAATGACATGCTGCTGAATCTCTTTTCATATGTTTGTTTATACCTGTTGTCCAACTTTGTTCTTCTGCTTCAATGTTGTGTTGGCTATTCTGAGTCTTTTGCATTTTCATGTAAACCTGACAATTAGTTGTCAGTATTCACAAAACCACTTGCTGGGATTTCAACTGGGATTGCATTGAATCTATAGACCAAGCTGGGAAGAACTGACATCTTGAGTTTTCACATCCATGAGAGTGGACTATCTTTCCATTTACTTAGATCTTTTTAAATTTTTTTTATCAGAGTTTTGTAATTTTCCTCATATAGATCTTGAATCTATCATGTTACATTTACATCCAAGAATTACTCTTTTTATTGGTACTCATACAAATGTGTGCATGCGTGCATGCTGAGTCACTTCATTCATATCTGACTGTTTGTGACCCTATAGACTGAAGCCTGCCAGGCTCCTCTGTCCATGGGATTTCCCAAGCAAGAATACTGGAGTGGGTTGCCATTTCCTCCTCCAGAAGATCTTCCCAACCCAGGGATCAAGCCCACATCTCTTATGTCTCCTGCACTGACAAGTGGATTCTTTCCCACTAGCACCACCTGAGAAGTCCCATATATACACTACCATGTGTGAAATAGATAGCTAGTGGGAAGCTGCTGTTTAGCACAGAGAGACTCTTCCTCTACACAGAGGATCTGCCTAACCTTCTGCATCCTGCAAAGTTGCAAGCTAATGCTTATGTTTATACACCAGTAAAATGCACAAATTTTCTTTTCCTAAAGTGTGAAGATTAATAGAGGCACTTTACTGCTAAGGTTGTATATAAGATAGGACCTGTGACAAACAACACAGTTGGAAAAAAATGCATGTAATTGTTAAGGAGAGTACAGCTACCCTTGAAGTCAGTAAAAAGGAAGTCAACTGGGTTTCTTCCTCAAAGGGACAGGTCTAAGGAGTCCCACTAATAGCTCAAATAATCTACTTGCAAATTCCAAAACAAAAGACACAAGGAAATTACAGGCTGTCACTTTTATTTACAACTTCCCTCCAACCAGAGCCCATACTTACATTGCTACATCTGAAACTAATCTGTGTGGGAAGCTTTCAGAGGGATGGCCGGCCAATTGGCATTACCGCCAGGTCAGCTGATGCCACAGCCTGGTATGTGATCCTGGTCGAGTAACCCCTAGCGTGTACCTGAAGGAGTTATTGTGCCGAAGGTGGGGAGCAGTGGGGAGAGAAGGGGAGAGGAGGACAAAATTATGGAAATACATTTTGAAAATCCAAAGCACAATTGAAATTCCAGTCTTAATCAAAAACAGTAACGGGCTCCACTAAATACCCACAAAGGCTTGCTAAAAATATGTGAAGTTCATCCAGAGTTCAAATCTCAGAATTATTTTCTTTTCCCGGCTTAGACCTATCCAAAATGCTATGAAGCCTTTAGTTGTTTTAGTGAGAAAACAATCTGTCCATACAAATTAACCAATGTGTTCTTACATCACACAATGAAGCCAGAAGTGAAAAAAACTTGACAGATCTTTCCCTGATATTTCACTGAAGTTTCAGAGCACTGAGTTTACAGTCAGCGAACACGAATTTGAAATTACTAACTTCTTGACAACCTCACTGAGCTTTGATTTCTTAACTTCTTAACCTTTAAAATGAATGATACATAGGCCACTTTACAGTGTGAAATGGGAAAACTTCAAAATCACTTTCTCTCCACTGTTATACTTTATTGATACAATGTCGTGTCAGTTTCTACAACAATGTGCATCAGTCACAACTATATATATATATCCCCCCTCCCTCTTGAGCCTCCCTCTTACCCCTCATTCCACTCCTCTAGGTCATCACAGAGCACTGAGCTGAGCTCCCTGCTCCCTGTGCTACATAGCAGCTTCCCACTAGCTATCTCTTTTCCACATGATGGTGTGTATATGTCAATGCTACTTTCTGAGAGCTCCACTATAAATCATTGACTGTAATGTTTGTTCATGGTTGGCTTGGTTAGTGTTTTGGCATTTGTTTTCCTACTTCCCGGTCATTATTTTGCAGAGATGATCTGCACATGGTGCATCCAGTCATCTGGTCTCTGAGGATCGTGGTCTACAGGGCCCAATCCTGACCATAGAAACTTTGACAAGAGCAACATCTGAAGAACAGTGGAGGCCAGACTGGAAAAGACTGAGGAGTAGGAGAGGACTGTGGAAGTAGATTCATAGAAGATAAACTATTTAATGAATCAGTTAGGCTGTGAAGGACCTGAGCATATTGAAAGCCTGCAGAACAGAAGCCAGGAAAGAGACAGCAAGCAAAGGTAAAGGAGTGGAGAAAAATAGCTGTGACATTTCCTGGGGTCCAAAGAGGTGAGAGGGACTGTTGCTCTTAGAGCTCTGGTGAAAATACATTGCGGCTGGAGAAGGTTGTAGGAAAACTCTACTCCAGGGAGAAGGGAAGGAATACATGATGTAGCTAGAACTGCAACTGTGGGAGGGGTAGGAGCCCTGGAAAGGAAGTGTCCCAAGACCAGGGGCATGGTGCCTGCTGAGACTGAAACTGAATCAGAGGAACAAAAACCTCCCTTCACCTCCCCTCCAAGGTTGGAAAACACTGAATAATAAGGAACAGTAAGATACCATTGGGAACGTTCCAGGAGCATAGAAACAGGCCCTCTTTGATACAGTGCAAAGGGAAAACCTAAAGCAGAGGTTGGGGCAGACATTGTGAAAACCCGCCGACATACTAGTCCCACCAGAAACACAAGGGATCCCTAGAGGCATTTGAAGCTTAATGCAAGGGTAACTATAGCAAAAGTGAACCTGAATCCTTAATTCCTAACTAGATTAATTCAAATCCCCACACGAAAGTCCCAGCAGAAGGGAAGACGTGCCCATTTCCAGGCGTAAAACTCTCTGCCTCAGCATCTCTGTCTTAAAACTTTAAACAAAAAATTATAGAAAAGGCAAGAAAAAGCAACACGCTGCCAAGAGACAAAGCAATACTGGAACTGAAATTTAATGATTAAGATGTTAAAGCCTCTGCCAGAAAAGATGGTCAACATGCAAGATCAGATGGATACTTCCTCGGGGCTGGAAACCATAATAAAATAAAAAAGAGAGAATTCTGGAGGGTGGGGGCAGGGGATAAATCCTGAGGATTGCTTGTAGTGACAGAAGTAAAAGGTGAAGAATAATGAGGAGTCAGTTAACTGTGATACTATTTACCAAGGTAGAAAGCATAGGAAGGCTAGTTTGGGAAGTTCAGTTCAGTTCAGTTGCTCAGTCATGTCTGACTCTTTGCAACCCCATGGACTGAAGCATGCCAGACTTCCCTGTCCATCACCATCTCCTGGAGTTTACCCAAACTCATGTCCATTGAGTCAGTGATGCCATCCAACCATCTCATCGTCTGTCATCCCCTTCTCCTGCCTTCAATCTTTCCCAGCATCAGGGTCTTCAAATGAATCAGTTCTTCGCATCATGTGGCCAAAGTATTGGAGTTTCAGCTTCAGTATCAGTCCTTCCAATGAATATTCAGGATTGATTTCCTTTGGGACTGACTGGTTGGATCCCCTTACTGTCCAAGGGACTCTCAAGAGTCTTCAACACCACAGTTCAAAAGCATCAATTCTTCAGCACTCAGCTTTCTTTATAGTCCCAACTCTCACATCCATACATGACTATGACTAGAAAAACCATAGCTTTGACTAGACGGACCTTTGTTGGCAAAGTAATGTCTCTGTCTCTTAATTTCATGGCTGCAGTCACCATCTGCAGTAATTCTGGAACCTAAGAAAATAAAGTCTGTCACTGTTTCCATTGTTTCCCTATCTATTTGCCATGAAGTGATGGGACCAGATGCCATGATCTTTGTTTTTTGAATGTTGAGTTTTAGACCAACTTTTTCACTCTCCTGTTTCACCTTCATCAAGAGACTTTTTAGTTCCTCTTCACTTTCTGCCGTAAGGGTGGTATCAACTGCATTTCTGAGGTTATTGATCTTTCTCCTGGCAATCTTGACTCCAGCTTGTGCTTCATCCAGCCCAGCATTTTGAATGATGTACTCTGCATATAAGTTAAATAAGCAGGCTGACAATATGCAGACTTGACATACTCCTTCCCCAATTTGGAATGTTCATTAGTTCAGATTTGGACAATTTGAGTTTAAAGAATTGAGTTTAAAGAACATCCATGTATGTATATTCAATCAAGAGTTAATAGAGATGTAAGTTCAGGAGAGACATCTGGGCTGGATCAGCAGAATACAGCTGGTTGTTTGAATCACTGGAACAGATAATATCCCTTAGAGAGATTATGTGCATTGAGAATAGAAAAGAGCCAGGACTGAAAATACTAGGAAAACTGGCCTTTGAGGAGTAGAGGGCAGAGAAAGAGGAGCCCACCATGGAGACCAAGATGGGGCAGCAAGAATGGCAACAAAGAATGACTGTGTTGTAAAGTCAGTTAGATAAGAGATCATTGTCACTGATAAGCTGGAGAGTGTGGTAAAATGAGGGGCAGAGGACTGGGTGAACAAAGGAAAGTAGAGACAGCAAGAGAAAATACTTCTCTCAAGAAGCTGGGCTATAAAGATAAGAAGAGAAATAAGGCAGTGTCTGGATGAGATAGCTAATCAAGGGAGGATTTCTTTACAGAGGAGTGAGCTTGAACATGTTGAAGAGCTAACTTGAAGGATCCACATTGAAGAAACACGTGAGAAAGGGAAAGAGGGAACTTAACTGATAAATGGCTTCACCGAAGAGATCAGCGTCCCAATGTCAACTGACTCTCTTTCACTCTCTCAGCATTTATCTGGTGTGTATTATGTAGTAGGAAATATGTCACTGAATAAGACACAGTCTTGCCTTCGAGAAGCTCATGGCCTACAGGGACATATAGGCCAATAAATAAATAAAACAATTGCTAAATATATGCAAGATATGAGCTACAGATCAATCACAGAGTGCTATGAGAGCATGTAATGAAGTGAAAATGTTATTAGCTTAGTTATGTGTGACTCTTTACAACCTCATGGACTCTAGCCCACAAAGCTCCTCTGTCCATGGGATTTCCCAGGCAAGAATATTGGAGTGGGTAGCCATTCACTTCTCCAGGGGATCTTCCCCACCCAGGGATCAAAGTCAGGTCTCCTGCATTGCAGGCAGATGCTTTGCCATCTGAGCCACTAGAGAAGTACCCTAAGAGCATGTAGGGAGGTTCAGTTTTAGGAAGTAAAGACAATTTCCAAAAGCCAGAAAAACGAAGGTAGTAGGAACGCTGGACTGAAAGAAACACAAGCTGGAATCAAGATTGCCGGGAGAAATATCAATAACCTCAGACATGCTGATGACACCACCCTTATGGCAGAAAGTGAAGAGGAACTAAAAAGCCTCTTGATCAAGTGAAAGTGGAGAGTGAAAAAGTTGGCTTAAAGCTCAACATTCAGAAAACGAAGATCATGGCATCCGGTCCCATCACTTCATGGGAAATAGATGGGGAAACAGTGGAAACAGTGTCAGACTTTATTTTTGGGGGCTCCAAAATCACCGCAGATGGTGACTGCAGCCATGAAATTAAAAGACGCTTACTCCTTGGAAGGAAAGTTATGACCAACCTAGATAGCATATTCAAAAGCAGAGACGTTACTTTGCCAACAAAGGTCCATCTAGTCAAGGCTATGGTTTTTCCTGTGGTCATGTATGGATGTGACGGTTGGACTGTGAAGAAGGCTGAGTGCCGAAGAATTGATGCTTTTGAACTGTGGTGTTGGAGAAGACTCTTGAGAGTCCCTTGGACTGCAAGGAGATCCAACCAGTCCATTCTGAAGGAGATCAGCCCTGGGATTTCTTTGGAAGGAATGATGCTAAAGCTGAAACTCCAGTACTTTGGCCACCTCATGCAAAGAGTTGACTCATTGGAAAAGACTCTGATGCTGGGAGGGATTGGGGGCAAGAAGAGAAGGGGACGACAGAGGATGAGATGGCTGGATGGCATCACTGACTCGATGGACGTTGAGTCTGAGTGAACTCCGGGAGTTGGTGATGGACAGGGAGGCCTGGTGTGCTGCGATTCATGGGGTCGCAAAGAGTCGGACACGACTGAGCGACTGATCTGATCTGATCTGAGGAAAGGAATCACCTGACTTCTAAACAAAGGATACAGTTGATGAAGTTCAGGAGGCTACAGAGAGCACTGATCATTTTAGAAAACTAATTTAGTGCTTTCCTTTATAAATGTACATAGCACTGACCATTTTTGCTTGTTGTCACTTATCCCAACTGTAATGAATGAGTAATGTGTGTAATTACTTGCTTTGTGTTTCCTTCCCCTACTGGACCTAAGACCCCTAAAGGCAAGGACCACAACTGTATTGTTTGCAGAGTAGCCATGTGATAAATGATTGGAACCAGAAAGGTAATAATTATGCCTCTGATAATCTGTGTGAGGAGAGTCAGAAGAAGAAATCACTGGAATGTGTCCCACTTAGAAGCAAAGCACATTAAAATCAACTGTATCTGATTTTTGACTGCAGGCTCTGACGTTGTCTCTTTACAGATGAAGGCTGGCCACACTGCCAACAACCCACATGGTGCAAATGCATCAAGGTAGGGGTCTATTTTTAGCTACAGCATATTACCATTCTTTTATGCTTTTAGATGTTCATCTCTGCAACTGAGGTGTCTTGTTCTTACATTTTTCAGCATTAAGACTGACTTCTTTCATGAAGAAAGAAGATAGTCTTTAAGACAAAGAGCACTTCTCCTTTCATCTCCACCTCAATTTAGAAGTTCAAAGAGCCTTTTGGGGGCTTCTTGTTGCTATTCTTGAGAACAAGGATGGTCCTCCGTACTTTTAGTAATGACACTGCAGACTCAAACTGGGGTGTGGGAAACTCAGTCCAAAGAAAACAAAATGAAAATTGGACTGTGAGTCTAGTCAGAGACATAGTGTTCCATGAAATCCTATCCAATTAGTTAATAAGAAATTGACATTGTATAAGTATAGTTGTTTTTTTTTTTTTTTACTATATTTGTAAAAAGGTCAAGTCATATAAAAATGAGCTACAGGCTCCTGCCAACAAATACAGCTTACATAATATCTTGGAGATGGTGATGTGCTTCAAGGTCAGACAGCTTCCTGGGTCAACAAATGTTATAGAAATGTTGTCAACACAGAGGAGGGATC
The DNA here is from genome assembly GCF_032452875.1 of Bos javanicus. Taxonomy (NCBI): domain Eukaryota; kingdom Metazoa; phylum Chordata; class Mammalia; order Artiodactyla; family Bovidae; genus Bos; species Bos javanicus. The sequence continues at coordinate 43,082,987 of NC_083870.1, forward strand.
TCAGAGAGAGAATCCTGTTTTGTGATTGGGAGAGGAGGAGTAGAAGACAACAGTGGCCCTGAATAGCAGATAGGCTGAGGTGGGGAAAGGAGGTGTAGCTTTTTAAGTATATTTGTGGTATTATTTTACATTTTAAAAAGTATTGTTTTGTGATTGTTGTTGTCTAGTCACTAAGTCGTGTCCGACTCTTTTGTGACCCTATGGACTGTAGCCCATCAGGCTTCTCTGGACATGGGATTTTCCCAGCCAAGAGTACTGGCATGGGTTGCCATTCCCTTCTCCAGGGGATCTTCCTGACGCAGGAATCGAACTCGGGTCTGCTGCATTGGCAGGTGGATTCTTTACCACTGAGCCACCCATACAATCACTAAAAATAAAAATTTGGTATACATTTCTTGATTAATAAAGATATGGATAAAAGTTTCAGAATCACTAGGAGTGAGCTTTATGTTTAGGTTTAAGCCTAAAAACTCCAATCATAAAATATGTTTGGATCAATATCATCTTCCCTTCCTACTTAATCTTACCTCCTTCTTTTCTTCATGTTAACTTTTTCTTTGCAGTCAAACAGCCCTGCTGCCCTGTCTGTGGTAGGGAGAATAATGCCTCCCTCCAAGACATCATGTCCTAATTCCCAGAACCTAGGATGATGTTACCTACTGTAACAAAAGGGACTTTGTGCTAAGGTTAAAGTTAATGACCTTGAGATGAAATAATCCTGGATTATCTGGATTAGATTAGATTGAATTGATCCAATCTAATCTCGTAAATCCTTAAAAAGTGCAAGAAGGCTGAAAGACAGAAGACATGAGTGGATTCACCCCACTCCCCACTGATGGCTTTGAAGCTGAAGGGAGGAGACCATGAGTCAGGGAGGGCAACAGGCTGGGACTCATCCTCAGTTTACAAAGGGTCAGTCACTCAGTTGTGTCCTATTCTTTCCGACCCCATGGACTGTAGTCCACCAGGCTCTTGCCTCCATGGGATTTCCCAGGCAAGAATACTGGAGTGGGTTGTCATTTCCTTCTCCAGGGGATCTTTCCAACCCAGGGACTGAACCCCGGTCTCCACCATTGTAGGCAGATTCTTTACTGTCTGAGCCACCAGGGAAGCTCCAAGAAAATGTGGACCTCCATTCTACACCCTCACAGAGATGAATTCTGCCACAATCTAAGTGAGCAGGAAATAGATTATCCGTTACAACCTCCAGAAGGGAACACAGCCTGCCAACATTTTGCTTTTAGTTTGGTGAGATCGTATGAACTTCTAACCTACAGAACTGGAAAATAAAAAATATGTGTTGCTTTAAGACACAGAATTTTGTAATGAAAACAGTGAAAACTTAATACATTGTCTTTGCTCCTACCTCTCTCTGTGTTTACAATGCCCTTAAATGGCAATCCACTCCAGCACTCTTGCCTGGAAAATCCCGTGGACAGAGGAGCCTGATAGGCTACAGTCCATGGGGTTGCAAAGAGTCGGACACGACTGAGCAGCTTCACTTCACTTCCTCTCCTCAGTTCAGTTCAGTCACTCAGTCGTGTCCGACTCTTTGTGACCCCATGGACTGCAGCACGCCAGGCTTCCCTGTCCATCACCAACTCCTGGAGCTTACTCAGACTCATGTCCTGAATATTCAAGACTGATTTCCTTTAGGATGGACTGGTTGGATCTCCTCGCAGTCCAAGGGACTATCAAGAGTCTTCTCCAACACCACAGTTCAAAAGCATCAATTCTTTAGTGCTCAGCTTTCTTTATAGTCCAACTCTCACATCCATACATGACTACTGGAAAAACCATAGCTTTGACTAGACAGGCCTTTGTTGCCAAAGGAATGTCTTTGCTTCTTAATATGCTGTCTAGGTTGGTCATAATTTTACTGCCAAGGAGCAGCGTCTTTTACTTTCGTGGCTGCAATCACCATCTGCAGTGATTTTAGAGCCCCAAAAATAAAGTCTGTCACTGTTTCCATTGTTTCCCTATCTATTTGCCATGAAGTGATGGGACCAGATGCCATAATCTTAGTTTTCTGAATGTTGAGCTTTAAGCCAACTTTTTCACTCTCCTCTTTCACTTTCATCAAGAGGCTCTTTGGTTCTTATTTGCTTTCTGCCATAAGTGTGGTGTCATCTGCATATCTGAGGTTATTGATATTTCTCCCGACAATCTTGATTCCAGCTTACACTCCATCCAGCCTGGCATTTCACATGATGCACTCTGCCTATAAGTTAAATAAGCAAGGTGACAATATACAGCCTTGATGGACTCCTTTCCCAATTTGGAACCAGTCTGTTGTTTCAGGTCCAGTTCTAACTGTTGCTTCTTGACTTGCATACAGCTTTCTCAGGAGGCAGGTCAGGTGGTCTGGTGTTTCCATCTCTTTAAGAATTTTTGACAGTTTGTTGTGATCCACACAGTCAAAGGCTTTGGCATAGTCAATAAAGCAGAATAGCTCAGTTAGTAAAAAATCTGCCTGCAATTCGGGAGACCTGGTTAGATTCCTGGGTTGGGAAGATCCGCTGGAGAAGGGAAAAAGCTACCCACTCCAGTAATCTGGCCTCAAGAACTAGTCCATGGGGTTACAAAGAGTCAGCCAGAACTGAGCGCCCTTCAGTTTCTTCTCCTATACCCTTCCAAATCATTGGTGAAGCCATCCTGAGTTCACTCCCTACTCTATTCTATTTAACGGTGTATATATTTATATGGGGCAACTTGTTGTTTGCTCCTATTCACGTTCTATCTCCATAATGAGATTGTCAGAACCTTATGCACAAGGATGATATATTAATATATTCAGTCCATTGCAAAAATAGCCAGAACTCCTTTCCTTCCACAATCTTGCAAGGTGACTTCGAAGATAGCCCCATGAAAAGATGATTACATTCCTCCCCTCTTTGAGGCAGGGTTTGTCCTATAACTTGCTTTGATCAATGTACATTAGCCAATGTAGAAGCAGAAACTTGATGCTGAGACCACCATCACAGGAATGAGCCAAGACTAATGCAGTTATCCAACTGCTAGCCCAGCCAAGAGCTGATCAAATGTCAGGCAGGTGTGTGAACCATGGACCACCACTGACTGCAGACTGGGTTTAGCTGAAACCTGCAGAAGAACCACTCAGATAATTCCATCCAAATTTCTGACTCTCAGATTCATGAGCAAATTAATGATTATTGTTTAAAGTCACTATTCCAGGGTACTTTGTTAAATAGCAAAATTTAATGCATTTAACTCAGTGTTCTGCATTGAGCTATTAGTGACTAAAATTTTTATGGTACTCATAATGATGGTAATGACAATAATAACAATGACAAAGATTAAAGAAAGCCATATTCACTTCCAGTAAATCAAGAAAGCATGTGGCATTGTTTCCATATTCCAACACCAGGAAGTTTCAGTGCTTATAAATTGAGGAGTTTCACATTTTTGTTCAAGTGAATTAGAAAGCACAGCATCTATAAATTTTAGGTTTATTTTTTAGGTTTATTGGTCTGTTATTTGTCTCCAACAAATCCAAAATAGCTCTTTACTCAGTTTTTATATTGGTAGCTTTTAGTGCTTCAATTCATCTTGCATTGTGTCAGAACCTTGACAGAAGTCAGACTGTCACAGCGCAGCACCAAATCTGAACACACAAGCAGACTTTGGTTCGGATCTGCTGGGGACTTCATTACAGGCGAAAAACTCAGCCAGGAACTTTCAACAAAGGCAGCTTTTACCCAGTAGCCAATAATAGCTTATTTCTCATCCAAATAGTCTTCTCAAGGTCTTTCAAAGTATTGTGTTTATGAAACTTTTTAAGTGAGTTAGGTGGCGTGTAAGGCCCTGATATTTAGCCTGAGAAATTTTAAATACAATGCACTTCTTTCAGCCCACTTTCCATTTAAAAAAAAAAAAAAGTTTGGGAATGAGGTGGGAACAAAAAGGAAATGAACAAAAATAGCTGCAGAAATGATGCAAAATCACCAAGAATGTGGCATATTCACGTCCAGAGAGAAACACCCTTGGTCACCTAGGCTGGCTTCTCTGTTGGCTGATGTGGGTAAGGTTTTTGCCAAACAGAGTCCTTTGGACTAATTATTTGAAATGTTATAAGCTCAGAGCGAGAAAGATTTTGTCACCTCCAAGCAGAAGAAGAAATATTATATAATCTTAGAAATTCAGTTTCAAAGGCATTTCGGAGTTGATTTGATAAAACTTCCCACATAATAGACATTCTTTCCAGAGCTAGTCCTCCACACCGTACTTGAATTCCTCAAGTATTAGGAAAGTCGCAATTTCCTAAGACAGCCTGTTCTATTTTAAGCGCATATTGAGACGAAGTTCTGTCTCAAATTAAGCTGAAATCTATCTCCCACCCACTGAGCCAAATTTTGCTCATAGAACCACACCCTTCACCCATTTCCTCCCTTATCTGCGGCTGGATGTTGTGTTTGCAATGCCAAGATCTGGAATTAGCTGGACTTGAATTCAGTGGTCCTCTCTTTCTCTTGTCAGTTGCGTAAAGTTAGGCAAGTCTAACTCTTAAAGAATCAGCATTTGCAACTACAATATTGGAGTCATCATAACTGCCTTATAGGGTTGTTTGAAAATCAGAAAAGGTAATATATGTAAAGTGCATGACATAGTACTTGACACATGGTATGTTACCAAGAAATGGAAGCTGGCAGAATTATTTTATTTGACAGCCTTTCAGATATTTGAAAGCAATTTTATTTTTTCATATATTCTTCTCTTCTCCACACCGAGGATCTCCTTCAATTGTACTTCAGAATATGGCACAATTTATTCTTTCCTGGATCTGGATACTACATTTGTTTATAGCTCAAATTTGCATTTAGGGTCTAGTTTCAGTGATATTAGGTTTACACTCCTAACACAATGGTCAGTTTACCTATTCCCAGAAACTGTAAGGCATTTCCTTTAACAGATAAATCTGGATAGAAGAACAGCTCCATGGCTTATCTACCGGAAGCCAGGGCTTCCTTGGTGGCTCGGGTGAAGAATCCACCTGAAATGAGAAGATCCAGGTTCAATCCCTGGATCAGGAAGATCCCGTGGAGAAGGAAATGGCTACCCACTCCAGGATTCTTGCCTGGAGAATTCCATGGACAAAGGAGCCTGGTGAGCTACTGCCCATGGGGGTCTCAAAGAGTCAGACACAACTGAGCAGCTAACACACACACATACACGCTGGAAGCCTGCCTGTGCCTCCTGACTGCACCCTCTCTCAGTGTCTTCTAGAAGAGAATGCCTTTTTCTCATTCGTCTGATCTCCAGAGAAGGCACCTTTGCTAGTATGGCCCCATCTGTTCATCTATCCCTTGCAGGTGAAGGGGATAGGCAACAGCCACCAGCCAAGTTCTCAGAGTAGAACTAGTTTAACAAGGTCTTGAGCCCAAGAGATGTGCTGTCTTCCTCCTTCTCACCTGGACCAGTGAGAGCCAGTTGACTTGCTTCTTCCAAGGACTAGACGGTAGGGAGGGCATTAGTAAGCCCATCTCAGGCTTTACATTTAGTTACGTCCTCTAAACGAAACTTCATCAATATACAGGTGATACTGTGGGTCACCATTTACATACATGTTCTTATGTATCACATGGTCCAAAACTCAGTGAGTGAAGAGGGGGTGCTATTTCCTGGCCACTTTCAGACCCCAGTATGTTCTGACCATAATATGGAAATAGTCCCACCACTCGAGTCCTGATGTTTGAGGAAGCCTGAGGACTGCTCTCACCTCTGTCTGCTCCACACCAGCAGGAGTTTCCTTTCATAGAAACCAACTACAAGAGAGTCCCTTGGACTGCTAGGAGATCCAACCAGTCCATCCTAAAGGAAATCAGTCCTGAATACTCATTGGAAGGACTGATGCTGAAGCTGAAGCTCTAATACTTTGGCCACCTGATGGGAAGAACTGACTCATTAGAAAAGACCCTGATGCTGGGAAAGATGGGAAGAAAAGGGGACAACAGGGGATAAGATGGTTAGATGGCATCACTGACTCAATGGACATGAGTCTGGGCAAGCTCCAGGAGGTGGGGAAGGACAGGGAGGCCTGGACAAGGAGGTCACAAACAGTTGGACACAACTGAGTGACTGAACAATAACAACAACAGCAAAAGATAAAAGGCAGTATTTGCTCTAAAAAATGAAGAAATAAAAAATAAACCAAAAAAAAAAAAACTTTCCTATCTAGTTTCAGAGATGTCACAGACATAATGGCAGAGGTAATACAAGGGAGTATGTGGTAAGATCAGAGAGGTGTGGGAGGTCTGTAGGGGCAGAGATTATGACTAGGAGCTCTGACGATGGGGAGAAACAAAGGGAACCTTCCAGGAAGGAAGGATGAGGGTTGGGTAAGTGATGAGATGCGAGGGGACACTAGCAAGGTCCTTGAATGAACAAGTTACAGACACAACATGGGCCACGTTTAGAAGGCAGTGCAGAGAACAAGTAGGCTATAGTGACAGGTACAAGTAGGAGAGGCGGGGGGATTAGAGAATGGTCACATCCTGGAATCAGTGATGCAATGTACATGAACTTGGGTAAACTTCAGGAGATAGTGAGGAACAGAGAGGCCTGACATGCTGCAGTCCATGGGATCGAAAAGAGTCGAACGCAGCTGGGTGATTGAACAACAACAGCGCATCACAGAGAGGGAGCCACACTTGATTAAAAACTCTGATCGTATCTGACAGCACAGTAGTTATGCGCTGTCATGCTTGCATGCTCTCTCACACTCTGGATTCAGACAAAACTTTGAATCCCAGCTCCTCCTTTTAAGTTGCCACATAACCTTAGGTACCTTAATTATTGTTCTTTCCCGACTTTTTCTCTTTCTTCCTTACTTCTTCCTTGGCTTCACTTTTCTTTAAACTTTTCATTATGAAAAATTTCAAAGATACACACAGTAAAGAGAACTGTGCAAAACATCCCAGTTACCCATTATGCCCTTTCAATAACCATCAACATCTGACCTCCCTGGTTTCATTGGTACCCTTCCCTCTCCCTCCCCACCATCCTCCTTACTGACAGCAATAGGCTTGATGTGATTAAGTACCTGGAGAAACTGTGTATGCTGCACCTGTTTAAGGTGGGAGGAGCTAGGAAAGGATACCCAAGGAGGAAGTATATGAAAGCAGAATTGCCCTTAGGTTAGAGATACTGAGGGTCCCAGTCTGGGTCCTGTGCTTTAAAGAACCTGCTCCCACCCTCCTCTGGCTAATTCCTTTACCACATAGAAAGGGGAGCCAAGGAAATGTGCCCTCCCCCAGGCAGAGCCTGTGCCTTGCCCTGGTACCCAGACCCCCAGAATTCCCTTTCTAAATGGCTTGAGGTCACTTCTGCTCTACTCCCTGTATCGTGTCATAGATCCTGGAGTTGGGCAAGATGGCTGGTTGAGAGGCAGAGGTGTGCAGAGATAGGACCTGGGCTGAGTCCACACAGGGGGTCCCCTCACTCAGCATACTGATTAGGAGAGGAAAGGCAGAAAGAAAGGGTCCCCCCAGCCTTGTTTCTGCAAGCCAAGAGCTCCTACCCAGAGATCCATTCTTACCCCCAACACCCCAGAAACATTAAGGGCAGGCTTTTGAAAGTGAGGGACATCTACAATTTTTCTCAGCGTTCTTGAATTTAAGTTTATGCCACTGACGCCTTTTGTCAGGTCAGCTCCCTGGACTGCCATTGAGCCAGATGAGCAGTGTCTGAGTCCCTGGGAGAATGGAATAAAGGCCACGTGGAAAACAATGAAGCTGGCCAATTCAGCTGTTGTCAGAACAGATTTGCATTGAACCAGGAGGCCAGAGCAGACCCACGTTTCTTTGGTAAGCAGATCTTTTCAAGGGTTTTCTCTATCAGAGAGTTAAAGCTCTATAGTATTAAAAAAACAAACAAACAAACAAAGAAAAACATCCGTGGATGCCTGTGTACAAAACAGAATTATTGTTTAAGCACATATTTTCATTTTGGAAGCAGGAAAGCACTAGGAGTAATACCTATTACATCCTAGAATTTAGCCATTAAAGTGCAAGGATGGGTGGGTGGGGAGTGTGCTATATGTCTTAACAGGCATATACCTAAAGAAAAAAAGTAGAAAAAGCGAAGCAGGACAGCCCACAACAGCAATTAGGACTTTGCATTCCTGAGTGGATAATATGTAGTTTCATTTAAACAGAACACAATCTTCATTAACTTAATTTGTAAAAGCAGTAACTCCAACTCCCAGCTCTTGCCTGAATAAGGCATTTTTAGACACGTCATTTCTACTTCTAAATTAAAAGTGAATCAGTCCTCTGGAGTTAATTACCAGTAAATACAACCTGAAGTAGGTCTCCCACATGGCACTGAGCCAGCAAAGGCGGTTCTGTGTTAGCCAGAAACACTCCAAGATATTGGATACTTGAAAAGCTAAGTTTATGTGCTTGGCAACTGTTTGCAGGAATAGCGGGGAAAATCGTTTGTAGCATCTACCGTGTGAAACAAGGATAAAGGCCTAATAAAAGAAAACCTTTCGATAAGGAACTTAGACAAGTGTCCCCCAGCCCCCTCCCCACAAAAAAAGTAAAATTCAGTTCTCTGTTGTTGCAGCCTTTCCCCCAAATCAGTTACACTTACAGAAAGGAAATAATAGCTGTTTCTTTTCAATGCTGGCATATGTATCCTATTTAGTTATAGAAGATAGAAATAAATTTAGAAACTAAATGTAGAATCAAATAAAGCCAGAACCAAGAAGTCGCTTTTATCACCAGTGCTTTGGGATACAGTGTCATCTGTTACAGTGCTCTCAAAGAGCTATTCAAGAAGACCAGAGACAAGAAAAAAACAGACAGAGGAAGAGTTGTCTGAACTTTAATTAAGTATTTAAATCCAGAAAAATGGGAGCAGATGAAACCTTAGTAAGAGAGAAATGATGCATGCACAAAGGGATTAGATTAATAAAATGACTGCTGACTACTGGTGATGAACACATCTGTTTTGTTTTTCTGCAAACATGTCAAAGTTTCCTGCCACTCCCATAATTATTCAAATGTACAAGTGTTCCCACTCTCCTGGCCTACAAACATCCAGGAGGCCAACAATTTGGTTCCTGAATTACACAGTCGAGGCTGCTCAGCCCCAGACTGGATGTAGTGAGCAGCAGTCAGAATTGCTGGTAACTGATTATTTTACTACTTTTCTCTCATTTTAATTTTATAGTGATTTCACACAGCTTTGCATTTCAAATATTGAACATCCCTAAATAAATTTACTAAAAGAGATGAAAATGGCAAGCCTCAAATTATACACTTTAGAACAGATTCCCACTTGAACTGTTCCTTTTTATAACTGAGTTCATTATACCTTCTTTAACATATATGATATCAATGTTAAGTGTCATGGTAATACATATGACCTACATAAAAAAATTATTACTTTCTAACGTGTGGCTTGTCTAAACCCTAAAAAAGCACAGGTGGCTTTGCAGAGTGGTTCATTTGCAAGATAAAGTCCCACCTGAGAGTTTTCTCATAAATTGAGTCAAGACGAGAATTCTTGATAGCCAGAGGTGTCTCTATGTCTCTTTTCATATAATTGATGGCTGCTTCTTCTGGTGTCTGGAAGAAGTACAATGTCCTTGTCCAATGGGTATTGCTTTAGTATACCACATGCTCAGTAAGTTCTAGCATCTAGGAGCATGCAATAGAGGTTAATATTAGCTATGCAATCATGGTGTTAGTCGTGTTTAATTAAATCAGGTGCATTGAGATATTTTAAATGTTAAAGAGAAAACAGAAGGACTTATTCTCCTTAGCAACCATTATAGTACAGAAAGTTCACAGCCGCAATCACACTCACAAGGCAGGTAAATCGATGACAAAATGAGGGTAACAACAAATGTGCATGCCACAGAAAACCTGACACTGGTACCTAAAATAGATAGCGCCCTTATTGTTTTCAACATTCCAGACCATCAATCAACACAATGGAAACCTGTCACTTTAACACTTAATGTCCATTTTCAGTCTTAGAAGTGCAAAGGGGAATGTAAAATAATAAATCTGAGGGTTTCCCTCCTCACTGGCTAAGATTCTGTCTCATCCGGGAATGATTTTACTTTATAAAAACCCTTTTAAGAACAAAGGGCCTGAGGTCTTAATGGCAACTTACTGGTGTGCATATCTGTGGCTTCATTCTTCAGGTCAATATAGAAAGGCTAAATTGTAACAGAAGCATCATTAAAGATAGGTTACTTTCTCAAATGCTTTATAAATATTATTTCCTTCATCAATATTATTCCCTTTGGCTAATGCACTCAAGGCGCTTTAGATACATCGTAAGACGATGAAGGTGGGAATGGTAATCAAGGTCACAAAGCTGTTTTTTCCAAAACTGTTAAAAGAAATTAACCGGTTCTTTCGAAAAGTCAGTGTGCAAGTTCCTGAAGTTTCCGGTGTTCTGACTTTAGGATTTCTCTAATACACGGAAACAAAGGGTAAAAATCAGGTGGCCGTCGAAAATGACTTCGCGGCCCATATGTACACTGAAACCTCGGTTCAGGTATCCCACTGGGGTCGAAGGCGAAATCTTCGCACCGATTTATTATTGAGCTTCGCCCGCAGGAGTCTTCGTTCAGGCTGGGGATACTTTCCAAGGGCAGGAGGCGGTGGTGACCAAGGCCATTGGAAGGCGGGCATCTCCGCTTCCCGAGCGCCCTGCCCGGGTCACCAGTGCTGGCCGGCGGCGCGAGTGCCCAGCTGAGCTTGGGACACCGCGGGCACGGCCGTGGCGGCGGCAGCAGCGGCCGCCGCGTCGCCGATGCCAGGCAGGACAGAGCGCACGGAGCGGCGGAACTCTTCGTTCCTCCACGTGTAGAGTAGCGGGTTGAGCGCGGACAGGGCACAGCACAGGAGCCAACTGGCCGCCTGCACGCCCCAGGGCACGGGCAGCGAGAAGCCGCTGGCCAGGCTCACCCACACCAGCGGCTGCGTGGCCAGCAGGAAGACGCAGCAGAGCAGCAGCACCGACAGGCCGCTGAGACGCCGCTGCGCCCGCCGCGGGTGCAACGCCGCGGGCAGGGGCTGAGCCTGCGCCGGGAGCTGAGCACCACCCGGGCCCGGCGCGTGCGGGGCGCCCGGGAAGGCGGCGGCGGCGGCGGCGCAGCCGGGCAGCTGGTGCAGCAGGTGGAAGTTGAGGACGCTGACCCGCTTGACGCTGACGCGCACGCGGCGCACGATGCCCAGGTAGCAGTGCAGCAGCAGCGCCGTCTGCGCCAACAGCGCCCCGGCGGCCAGCAGCGCCGGGTAGTGGACGCGCGGGGGCGCGGCGCCCGGACGCGGCGCCCAGGGCGGGAGCAGCAGCACGAGGCCCAGGGCTAGCGCCCAGGACAGCGCCAGCATGCCCGCCGTGTGGCGCCGCTGGTACAGCGCCTGGTAGGTGGCGGGCGCCCGGGTGATGAGCAGGTAGCGGTTCAGGGCCACCAGGCAGTGGGACAAGAGGGACACGGTGAGCCCGAGGCCCAGCAGCCCGCCCCGCAGCAGGCGGTAGCTGCCCCCGGCGCCGTCCCAATCCCCGGGGGGCTCAACGGAGCCCGCGGGCAGGAGCCCGAGCACCGCCTCCTGCGGCATCCAGAGGGCGCAGACGCTGAGATCGGCGGCGCAACCGTTCACGATGAAAGCGTTGCTGGTCGTCTGAAGCTTTCGGAAGGACGACACGAGATAGATGACCATGCCGTTGGCCAGCGTGCCCCCGATGGCCAGCCCCGAGTACAGGAGGGACACGGGGATGCGTCGGCCCGCCCACGACTCCTCTTCCTCGCAGAGCAGCAGCAGCGATCCCCCGGTGGTGGAGGAGGTGGACGTGGAAGAGTTGGTCATTCTGGCCAACTCTTCACACCTCGCTGGCTAGCGTCCGTTTCTCGCAGCGCGGCCCATCCTGATGCCCTCCTGCAGGGAGGGCAGAGACCTTCCTTCAGCCCTCTGCCACCGACACAAAAGGCTGTGGCAGAATAATGGGCTGGGGAAGGGGGTAGAGGGAGCTCGAGGAGAACGGGGGTGGCAAATGACAAGTGCCTGCCTCGAAAATGTCTCCAGTGCCGAGAAAGGCCTCTTTGCACTCAGCAGGCACCAGGGAAGCCTTGGGACAGAACAATACAATCCCTGTCCCTCAATCGCCCCTTCACCCCCTAAATACACACACATATACACACGTGGGAATGGCAGATGGAGCCCCTAGTTTCCATGAGAAAGCAGAGATATGCCAGCTGGGGGAAATGCCAGAGGGAAAGGGGTTGGGGGTATCTTACTTTCTGGCTGGTCCTTAGCTGGTGGGTAGCAGAGGAAGGGAGGCCAGCAAATACCTCCTCAGCAGCAGCATCTGCGGTCCTGCAATCAACAGGAGAAACTCAGCTGGGATCAGCGCCAGGGGCAAGTGCCTCCTTCCCAGTGCAGCATCCACACATGGCCCTAGGCAGAAGCCAGCAGCTGCAGGGAGACTCCTCAGCTGGCAGCAGGGCTGGAGAAAGTGAAGTGGCAGGCTGCAAGCCGGGGCGGGTGGGCAGGTAGGCAGGCAGGCAGCAGCAGCAGCAGTAAGGGTGCTTGGCTGCAAAAGCAGAAGCTGAGCTCAAGAGGAGAGCACCCCCGTGCTCAGAAGCTAGAGTGGTGGCTGATGCGGTGAACCCACTCGAAGCTCTCTCCTGCTCAGTTATACATCACCCAGGGAAAAGGCAGCCTTTCCATGCTGGTATGAATTATTCATAGCTTCTAACTTGTGAAAGGGAAGAAAAATATCTTGCTCAGAAAGTCCTGTAATTAACAAGTTTCTCTGTCTTTTCTGTCTCTCAATCGCCCTATTTTTCACCTTGCTTCATTTTTCTTTCCTTTCCCACCCCCACCCCCGTTCCATCAATGCTAGAATAAAATGTAATATACCCCCAATGTATTTCATCTTAGTCTGATGCATCCTGGGGATGAGATTTTTCTGAGAGATAAATATACTCCTAAGACCCAGGGCTGATCTTTCCATCCCACAGTTTCAGAGAGAATTACTTTATGTCCTAATTGAAATTCACTTTTTCTTTGGTAAGGTGGGATATGGGTTGTAATATACAGAAAGTCTTCAAGTCTTAATTGCAATCAAAATTTCATTTTTCTTTCTCATCACCAAACTCCTTTCTAGAGTGTGGCTTCTGTTTCAGTAATGAAATAGAGGGTAAAAATGAATTGGTCAGAAGGTTACATACCAGTGGGTTTCTGGGGGGAAAGCAAGGGGCTTGAATGATCCACACTATAAAGAACAGAGTGATCTGTTTTTACCGCAGAATTTTTGATCCTATGGTCTTAGAGATCTGCAGTCTGATGTTGAAATCTTCCACAGGCGAAATTTTTCATAAAAGTCATCACCCTCCAGAAATCATTTTTCACTGGGAAAGTCATTTATTTGAAAATTTAACTCAGAAACATGACAGAAAACAATGCTAGGTGGGTTTTCAGGACACTTGGGTTCTAGCTGGACATCTATCAAATGGCCTTGTGATGGATTGTTTTCATCTTGTCAAATAAGGAATTTCACTCGGAGACTTCCAAGGCCCTTTGTGTTCGAACTTTCTCTGAATGCCCATGCATAAATTTGACATATCTCCACCCTCCTCTGACACTTGAAATATATCTTCTCTGTCTAACATGTAACGTAGTCTCAGGTCACGTGGCAGGAGTTTTTTCCAGTGTGTTCCTCAGGGTGCCTGTTTAGGATGAAGCACAAGATGCCCCTCCTTTGCTTCCCTGCCTGTCCTTCAAAAACTGTTAATGACTACTAACTCATTAATAGTTAATAGTCTATTAACTATAGTCTATTGACTATTAACCCCATTAATATGGGGGTAGGATTAAGCAGGACCTAATGAATTTAGTCCATTTAGGTGATATCTAAATGGAATAGTTGAGTTGGGGGATTTTTTGCCAGTGTCTTTTATCTGTTGTTATTTAAGGCTTTCAGAACAGCAAGGGCAATGAGCTTGCAAGAGAGCCTCTAATCATTAATAGTTAAAACTTGCTGAAATAAAAATTTTCTTTCACATCTGGGGGATTCAGAGTCCAGGTTCTTGGTCCAGTTGTTGCTGCCTTACATGGGAGTGAGTGAAATCTCTGCTGGGGGACTCAGGTGTATTGCAATCACATACACTTCTGCCAAGACCCTGCCTGTTTAGCCCTGGCCTGGCAGGGGCCCAGTTTTTGTTTGGGGGTTTGTTTTTGTTTTAAGCTACTGAACTTACATGATATAGGGTGAGAGTTTTTTTCTATCTTATTTCCAGCGTCAGAACAGTATTCAGTTAGAATTAATATACTTGTTATTGAATCAACAAATGGATAAGGGTTTGTTGTTGTTGTTTAGTCACTAAGCCACGTCTGATGTTTTTGTGACCACATGGACTGTAGCCCATCAGGCTTCTTTGTCCATGGGAGTTCCCAGGCTAGAATACTGGAATGGGTTGCCATTTCCTTCTCCAGATCTTCGCAACCGAGGGATCGAACCCTCATCTCCTGCACTGGCAGGTAGATTCTTAACCACTGAGCCACCAGGGAAGCCCATAAATGAATATATAAATGATTTCATTTGTTTTTCTCCATGGTGAAACAGCCAATAGTTTTCATTAGAATTTCTTTCCTCCTACCCCTGCAGCAACTTGCTCTGTGAACTACCCCGTCTGATGAATCTCCAATCTACCCTCCACTGCTTGCTTTCCATTGGCCTTACAGAAATGTCAATTTCATTACAAGTAGGTCTTCCCTGGTAGCTCAGTTGGTAAAGAATCTGCCTGAAGTGCAAGAGACCCAGGCTCGATACCTGGGTCGGGAAAATCCCCTGGAGAAGGAAATGGCAAGCCACTCCAGTATTCTTCCCTAGAAAATCCCATGGACAGAGGAGCCTGGTGGGCTACAGTCCATAAGGTTGCAAGAGTCAGACACGACTTAGCAACTAAACCACCAAAGTTTCCTTGCACTTCACCTCCTTCTCAGGGTGCCTGCACAGCCCACACTCCTGACAAAACTGCTGTCTTTCTGCTTCTACTTCCTCACTACTTCTGCCTCTACATTCCCAGTGAATGCTTGCACCATGCTGCTTTTGGCTATCACCACTGAGACACTTTCTAACTGGCCAAAGATCTGCCCAGATATAAAACTGCCTACAGACATCTCCACGTCGGTGCTCTATGGGCATCTGAAACCCCAAATCTCCAAAACCTCCTCCTCTCCAAATTCATTTCTTCTCCTGTGTTCTATCTAAATCTCAGCGACCAGCATCACCAGTATCCCGGTACCTCAGAATCCTAGCTGTCACCCTTGATTCCTATTTTCAGTCTTACTCCCAATATCCATTAATCACCAAGTGCCATCATTCTACTAGGTTAATCTTTTTTTACTCTTTTCACTGATCTTTATTCACTCTTCCACTACCTGGCATCAGACAACCATCATCTCTTCTTTGTGTGTATGTGTGCTCAGTCATGTCCAGCTCTTTGAGACCCCATGGACTCCACCAGGCTCCTCTGTCCACGGAAATTTCCAGACAAGAATACTGGAGTAGGTTGGCCTTTCCTTCTCCAGGAGATCTTCCAGATCCAGGGACGAACCCAAGTCTCTTGTGTCTCCTGCATTGGCAGCTGGATGCTTTACTGCTGAGCCACCTGGGAAGCCCATCTCTTCTTTGAATTATCCCGACAAGCTCCTGACTCTAAGTGCAATCTTACCTCCCTCCAGCCAGTATGATCTTTCTAAAACCAAAACCCATCACTTGAATCTTAAAGATAAAATAGTTATTTTTATCTGTTTAACCACCCCCCCCACTCTAATATACATTCATTGGAAATAGAGCTTTATTTTGTTCACCACTATTATTGGCAGCTCCCAGAACAATGCCAGGCACAGAGTAGACCCTTAGTCAATATTTGTAGAAAACATAGTAAGCAAGTGTCATATTCTGCTTTAAGTCTTTCACGAGGTCCATGTTGCCCTCAAGAGAATTAGGTGTCATCATTGCTAATGGTGCACACATACCACGTGTACCATTGTTTTGAGTATTTTTCATGTCTTCTTTTATTTAGTCTTCATGCCAGACCAACACAGTAACCAGGCTTGGGCTTAAATTTGCAGGCCAAGGAGTTCAGATAGAAGTCCATAGGCCATACGTCTAAATATTTTAAAATCATAAATCAAGCTATCAAACTGTTAAATAAAATATGCTCTATTCTCCTATCTTGACAAATATACTGAAAAGCTACGCTCAAATCTAGAATTCTCAGATTTATAAATTATTCCATGCCACTGAAATGTGACAACTTGGAGAGCTTGCCTCTGGCCCACAGTTCACCTGCCACCCCCCTTGTTTTTTCCGCACTCTCTGTTCAATCATCACACGCCAGAGAGGCCTCATTTTAACACAGGACATGCCAGCCTGCCCATTCAAGTTTCACTCACATCTTTGTCCTACAGTCACTCTGTGGTAACATCTCAGACCTAGGGTGGTACCTGGAAGGCACAGGCAGTCATCAGAAGGGCAGCGCCAGAGAAGATGTTCATACAGCTCAAGGAAGTGCATTCATGGCCCTTGGGCACAGAGTTCTGTGGTCCTGGTGATGAACATGGTCTAGAAAGGGTGTGTGAGGTTTAGGGAAACTTGTCCACTTAAATCCACTTAATAGATGGGAAAACAGAGTCACAAGAGGTTAAAGAACTTACTCCAAATCTAGGAAGCTAAGGAAGTGGCATAACTGAGATGCAAATCCAGTTCCCCATACTCAAGGGTTTCCCCGTGGCTCAGCAGAAAAGAATCTACCTGTAACGCAGGAGTCAAAGGAGCCACAGATTCGATCCCTGGATTGGGAAGACCCCTGGAGGATGGCATGGAAACCCACTCCAGTATTCTTACCTGAAGAATCCCATGAACAGAGGAGCCTGGCGGGCTACATACAGTCCATTGGATCACAAAAAGTCGGACACAACTGAGCATGCACATGCTCCCCATACTCAGTCACACAGTATACTACCTCCCTGGGCAAAGCTTAATATCCTTAACATGGATTAGCTGCTGTAGATTAAGCTGATGTAACAACAAGACCCAAAGCGATAGAGGTTTCAAGAAAAAAACAAGCAGTCCAGATGGAAGACAGATCTCTACCCCCTTGCCCCCCCAGGGTTGTCCAGACACCCAAGTATCTTCTTAGTGCTCCACCACCCTTTAGGGGATAGTGTTCAAAGTGTGGTTCCCTACCAGCAGCATCAGCATCCCCTGGAAACTTGTTAGGAATGATTCAGACCCAGTGACTCATAATTCCTGGTGATGGGGCCCAGCGATCTGTGTGTTAACAAGCCCTCCAGGTGACTCTGATGCTACAGTTCAAGAGCCACTGCCCTGCAGTATTACCCCTGTCTATGTGGCTGACATTTCCCCCAACTGCTGCTGCTGCTAAGTCGCATCAGTCGTGTCTGACTTTGTGTGACCTTATAGACAGAAGCCCACCAGGCTCCTCTGTCCCTGGGATTCTCCAGGCAAGAATACTGGAGTGGGTTGCCATTTCCTTCTCCAACGCATGCAATTCTCTAGGCAAGAATACCTCCCCGCCAACTACCATGTCCATATTCCCATACATATTCCCATACTCAGCTGGCAGAGATGGGATAAAAAGGAAGAGGGGCAGACAGCTTCCTTTTTAAATATATGAACGGAAAATTTCACAGGTCGCTTCTGCTCACACCCCAGTGGCCAAAACTTTGGTCACATGGCTGTTCCTTGCTGCAAGAGAAGCTGGGGCCACTCTAACTGAGTGCTCTCAGGCCTGCTGAAGGGAGAAGGGAGAGAATGGACACTGGGCAGTGGAGGGGGCAGTTATCAGCTTTATGCAGGTTTAAACCTGCAAGTTTAAAACAAAGAATTGTGATTACAGCCCTATAAGCATGGTGCCTAGAGCAGCGTATCAGCTTTTTAATACCCTTTGAAGAGGTTTGGTATTTGGGGGAAAAAAAAATTTCTTGCTCTGAAATACAAAAAGAAAACTTTGAAATAGAAAGGAGCAAGCTATTTAAGAGTCAACAGAAATTCAACTCATTGTTACTTGTAAATTAATTTAAGATGGAATCAGGATACATTTTCATGTTCGATATGACGGGGCTTTCAAAAGCATCGAGGTCTGCAGAAATCTTAAAACTGTCCCAGCTAAATCCCGACACAACCTCTTACAACCTCATCTTTCCACCCCACCCACCTCTTCCCCAACCTCTGCTCCAGCCTCGCTGTGGGCGTGCCCTCCCCAAGAGTGCCCCAGAATCTCCTCTCCTTCCCATCCAAGCATCTCCATTTGTTCAGTACCTGCTATTCCCAAGACTCTCTACACAATCTGCCCCCACCCTTGCCCAGCTAAGTCTTACTGAACTCAGACTTCATTAGGAAGTCTTTCTGGATCTCCATGACGGACTGTCTAGCCTGGGTGCCCCCCAGAGCGCCTGAGCATATCACTGCTACAGCCGAGCTTCCTGGCTATGGTCATTCCCTCTCCAGACTGAAACCTAGTCCAGGGCCAGGCTCTGTTTTTGATCAGAGTGTCTGACACGTTGTAAATACGTAAACATTTGTTTACTGAATAGGTCTCTTGGGAACCTTTGATATGTAGGGCTGGAATTTGAATCTCAATTTCCTTCTCAGGAGATACAACCAGCATCAGTCAAGCTGCAAAGCATTGCGATTTTTCTCAAACACTTTAAAAGCTTCCTGTAACCGTATCTTCGTGCTTTGTTCCACTAGATTATTTTCTTCCATGTTTTTTTTAATGTTTTTAACTTTTTATTTTGTAATGGGGTACAGCCGATTAACAATGTCCTGACATTTTCAGGTGGACAGTGAAGGAATTCAGCCATACATATACATGTATCCATTCTCCCCCAAACCCCCTCCCACAGGCTGCCACATAACTTTTGAGCAGAGTTCCATGTGCTCTCTGGTAGGACCTTGTTGGTTAGCCATTTTAAATATAATAATCCACTAGATTATTTTTAAATAGAACTTTTGTGTATAACAGTCCCCCTCATATAACCCCACACCCGCCCCCAACAGCATCCAATATTGACTTTTCTAGCTCTCAATTTCATAATCCCCCAAACCGGATCAAATAACTGTCTCAGTTGGACCAGTTGGGTCTAGCAACCGTTTCAAGTGCTTTGGGAAAGCAACCAGTAAGTGGCAAAAATGACAAACTTCTCATTTCCTGTGCCTCCCCTGTCTGCTGCCAGCCAAGCCGCAGGGCAGCCTTGCTAAACACAACACTGAGGCCATCTGACATCCCATTTCAAATCCCAGCTGTATTTCCTCAGACCTTGGCATTCCTCTCTGGGAATCATGTTGGTACAGGCCAGTTTGGCCTGTAGGAGAGGTTGTTCAAAGAGCAACAGCTTTTGTTGTCTCAAAGCCAAATTTAGGAGTAACTCAGCTGCACACAAGCATTTTACCATTACATTAAAGCTCAACAGGAACATTTTTAGAAATTAAGAATTTAGGGAATCTTGAAGCTGGAAATGACCTATGGTTTGTTCCTTCCTGAAGTACGTGAGAGCTTGGCATCATGGTTCTTAACTTTTCTCCTGTCCTCAGAGTCCCTATTTCCTCCCCAGTGACTGCAGCTCACTGTAGTAATGTAATCAGGAGAACGTAATGTGGTTCTCTGCTGGGGGCTAGTTTGCACACCAGGGTATATTTGGTGATATCTAGAGACACTTTTGGTTGTCACAATTTGGGAGAGGCAGGACATTATTGGCATCTAATGGGTAGAGGCCAGGGATGCTGTTCAACATCTCACAGGGCACAGGACAGACCCCACAACAAAGAATTATCCAGCAGAGAGGTTAAGAGCTCAGGGTCAGATCCAGAGCCTGTTTGTTACAAGCATGTGACCTCGGACAAGTGATTTCACCTTTACAAACCTCCGTTTTCTCATTTATAAATTGAAGATCATGTCACCTACTTCTGTAGAGTCTTATAATGATTGGATTTATGCAGCTTCATGAAGTGCCATGCCTGTCGTTGACAGAGGTGATGCCCCACATGGGGCAGGGAGTGGAGATGCCCCAGTGGAACAAATCTGAATGGGAGGGGGTATGAGGCATAGTTGAGATGAGCCATTTCTCCAGTTCTGAGCATCACTGGCTCAGGAAGTCCCTGTAAGCATGTTAAGGGAATTGTGACCCTCCCTAAATTTGTGTGCAAAAATGCACATGTACTTGTGCAAGTGTATTTGTGTACTTTTCTGGAGAAAAAAATGGAAGAATTTTCTTAGCTGCTCAAAGGAGACACATCTCAAAAAGGTTAAGGACCACTGATATCATCCAGTCACCTCACTTTACAGAAAAGAAAACTGAAACCCAAAGACAGTGAATGACTTACCCAATGTCACACACAGAGTGACAGATCTGTGCCTCAAACCAGGTTGTCCTATGACATTAAGTCAGCTGGCCCTGCTGAGGGGGGCTAAGAGATAAGTTGTGTTTAGCTTATAACAAAATAGCTTCATAACAAAATATGTGTGTGTGTTTAGTCACGTCCAGCTCTTTGTGGCCCCATGGACTGTAGGTCACCAGGCTCCTCTGTCCATGGGATTCTCTAGGCAAGAGTATTGGAGTGGGCCATCATTTCCCCTTCCAGGAGATCTTCCTGACCCAGGGACTGAACTCATATCTCCTGTGTCTCCTGCATTGCATTTAGATTCTTTACTCACTGAGCCATCAGTGAAGCAAAGCAAAACATCATCATTAACACAATTCCTCATTCTCATCCTACCAACTTTTTTTATTTTTTTTTTTTGGAGATGAAAAAATTTATTTCAACTAAATTTTGTTTCATTTAAAAAGTCTATAATGCCATTGAAAAAGAAATAAAATAGAAACATTTAACTGCCTTTAAAGATAAAAAAAAAAAAACCCACCCAAACAAACCTCTAAAGGCCAAATAAACACATACATATACATTTCAAATATTTCCACTGTTTTAACAAACCTCAATATTATCCTTGTTGTCATTCAGTCTCCTGAAATAAGAACGATGACTACTACATAATTATTGGACTAAACATTAACCGTATTATTTCTAAATACAAACTACACTCAATGTATTTGGGTAGTTTGCTGAGGATGTGGTTTTTAAGGCTTGATTCTATGAAATATCTGTTTCTCTCTGGTAAAGAGAGTCCAAATACCAGCTATCAGAAGGCACATATATATATAAACATATGCAATTTGAGGGTGGTTATGCCTTATTGAGAGGTCATGAGAGTACACTTAAAACCAGGGCAGTAACTTTAGTAACTTGAAATCAATACACCATAGCCACCACCATGAAGAAAAGCTAAGGACCTACAGCTCAAATCAAGTACTGTAGGCCCTAGAAGTATTGTGGTTTGTTGATCTACTGATCTGAAAGATCTAGACAAAGTGCAATTAGTGGTCAGAAGTAAACTAACCTGGGCAGGCTCATGAAAGTGAACCTTCCTGATGCATCCTGAGAACACGGGTCATAAACGCAGTCAATGTAGGCAACGGCTTTCTACTTTTCTCACTTTCTATTTTTCTCTTTCTATCCTATTTAGACAGGATTTCAATGATGGCTAAACCAAAAGGCTTATGTCAGTAGAGGGTCAATCGTCATGAGAAATCCAGATGAAATCACCACCACATACTCAGGAATTTCAGTTAGCAGCATGGCCTTTTTGAAATATCACCAAGCTGAATCTAAAACTGCAACAGGTATATCAAGTCAGGTACCAACTTTTATAAATCTCCGTGTTTGTCTTTTCAGTTAATTGAACTGTGATCTTCAAATCTCCTGTACCAAAATTACCCAGGTCTGCGGGAGAGCTATTAATATTAATACAGTCTGGACCCTGAAATCTGCATTTTAACAAGCTCGCCAGGAGACTCTTTCCTTCAGTAGTACTGAGAATTACTGTGGTTGAGGATATGTAGACTGATCTTGTTGATTTGTAAAGTTGCCAAGGCATTTCTTTTCTGAACTACATTTTCAACTTTTCCGGGAAAACCAATTTGAACTAAAATTGCTTTGACTTGGTCTCTGTCCAGAAGTGACTTTTTTCCAGTAAGGGGTTTAATATAGTTTATTTTTAAAATCTTCTTAAAACATATTTCTGTCTGAGAGAAATAGGAACTAGATGGAAAGTTTCACGTTCTCAAGTGTTTAGGAATATTTTAGGCAATTTTAATGATGAGGTCAATTTAAAAGAGTGCTCTGTGTGTGTGTTCACATATCACTGAAAAGAAAATAGATTATTCACTTTTGGGTTCATGATCACAATTATCATCATCTTTAGTTAGAGGTCAGCCAGACTGATAAGATCACACTTGAAATAACAAGAAAAATCTAAGAAATTTCCTTGTAATTTTAAAGTCTAAATTAGATCGATTAGGAAACAAGATGACCAGAAGCTACTATTTCTACCTCATCGAGGCAATCAGTGGTGGTTAGAAAAGCTAATATTTTTTATTTTCCTCATCTCAGAAATAAGGTGCCCAATCGCTGTCAGTTTCCAGAAGCTCTTTTCTTATCATATTTTTTTAATTTCCTAACTTTGGCCACCTCATGCGAAGAGTTGACTCATTGGAAAAGACTCTGATACTGGGAGGGATTGGGGGCAGGAGGAGAAGGGGACGACAGAGGATGAAATGCTGGATGGCATCACTAACTCGATGGACGTGAGTCTGAGTGAACTTCGGGAGTTGGTGATGGACAGGGAGGCCTGGCATGCTGCGATTCATGGGGTCGCAAAGAGTCGGACACGACTGAGCAACTGAACTGAACCCTTGAACACTTTCTCTGGATAGTGGGCCAGCCCAGGGAACCTGGTGAAAGAGGCTTCAGAATATGTGTTAGAAGCCACCTCATCGTGGAATTTGAGGCGAGGACATTGATCCATTTCTGACTGCATAGTACACACCTCCACTCAGGTGTCCCTCAAACACTAAACGTAAAACTAACCCCTCCTTTGCCTGGTGCCTATTAAATTCGGAGTGATTCTCTGTGGGCTTGAGTGTGAGAGGCAGCCAGTGCCTCCGGGTGACTGAAGTTGCAACAAGAGCAGTGCCAGCAGACGTACTATTTGTGCAGAGATAGATGGTGCGCCTGCTGGTCTCTAATCCTGGGTCCAACTCGAGCATAAGTCCAACCACTTGCTGGTCCTTGGATTCTACAAGCTTCTTGGGTCCTAAGCTAGTTAAAGTTGGCTATCTCTCACAATCCAAAAACAAACAAACAAGCAAAAAATGCAACCAACACATGATTAGATAATTTCCCCAAGTGGGTTGTGAACTCCTTGAAGACATAGATGAAGGCGTGGAGAAGATGCCTTCCCACCCTTGTCCCCCTTCTTTTTATTCTCTTATTTCCTTGGGTTCCCAGCACGATACCTTGAGCAAGATAGTTGTTAACTGCTAAGGAGGGGCACTATTTAGTTTACTGTTTCTGAATCTAAATCATGATTTTGAAAGCCACCCTGAACAGCTGAAAATCTTAGTTTAAAAGGCAATGTTAAATGCTTGGAAACCTTGGCTTTCTCCACTCAATTCCTTAACCCTACTGTGCACCAGTAATTAATGAAGTTTCTTTTTTAACATTTTTAAAGGCCAAAAAAGCAATTTCAGGCCACATAACCCACTTTCTTGTATAATTACTCTGAAGTAAGACCTTGGTGTCACTATTTTTAAAACACTCCCCAGGTGATTCTCATGCAGCCAGAATTTAGAATCATAGTTCCATATAAATCTCACTTAACAATTGTTATAGTTAAATCTTGGCTTCTCAGATGTCACTAGTGGTAAAGAACCTGCTTGCTAATTAAGGAGACAGAAGAGACTCGGGTTCAACCCCTGAGCGGAAAAGATCCCCTGGAGGAGAGCGTGGCAACCCACTCCAATATTCTTGGCTAGAGAATCCCATGGACAGAGGAGCCTGGCAGGCTACAATCCATGGGGTCGCAAAGAGTCAGACACTGTTCAGTTAGACACTGAAGCGACTTAGCACACACGCACGATGTTAAATTTATATACATCCTTTAAAGCAGCCAGCAGAGGAAATTGTGTCAGGAAAGCTACTGTTTGATAAAGCGTTTCCATGCCTCTCTTCCTGCAGTCCCTGTGATCCCCTCCTACACAGAACCCTGCCCCCTCCCTGAGTCGATTTTGTCCCCTTGTGGAAAGCAGTGAAGATGGAGCAGGCAGTTCCTTTGTCGTGCAAACCACCTCTTCTCTGGAGCCTACCTTCAAGTTTCAAAAGTATAGACTGACCGTGTCAGGGCAGAGAGCTGGAGGCAGCCATGGCAGCAGCTGGCTCCGCTGGGCTCAAGATTGTTGTTTCCTCTAATTCCTTGCAAACTGAACACATTCAGGTTTTTAATTAGGAAAAATAATGCCAACATTAATCCTACTCCTCCTTCTGTCCTCAAAACCATCTCAACAAATGCTTGTTCCTCTGGGAAGCCTCCTCAGCCCACATTCTCTCCTTCAGTTTGAGTCGCATTGCTCTCCTCAGGACTGTCAGTGTTTCCCAGGAAAAATGTGTCACCAAACTGGATGCGGATTGCTAAGGTGTCTGTGCTCCTCCCAAGACAGTGAACTTGAGCACAGGGGCTTTTACTTTATACCTATAACTCCTTGTCAGCCTCTCATGAGCTTTGAATAAATGAATGAAATATTAATCTACATAGTCAACTTTCCAATCTCTGGGTCAATACAGGTTATTTTCTTTGACACCTTTCTCACCATCTCCATTCTTTATAGACCAGCAAAGACACCAGAGACAGTGGCCCATTAAATTTTCCCAAATGCTTTCTGATTCCTCAAAATTTCTTTTAGCAGAAAGCTGTCCTGAACCAGATTTCACTTAGACTTCTGGATCTAATGACTAAGAGTCTCCCTAAGAAAATAAAATTTCCATGGCTCTGAATTTCTGAAGCACTCAGAGAAAAATAGGGGCTTCTCAGGTGGTGTTAGTGGTAAAGAATCCACCTACCAATGCAGAAAACCAATCTGCACCTACCAATGCAGATTGAACCCAGGGTTCAATCCATGAGTCAAGAAGATCCCCCAGAGTAGTAAATGGCAACTCACCCAGTAATCTTGCCTGGAAAATTCCATGGGCAGAAGAGCCTGGCAAACTATATTCCACGGAGTTACAAAGAATTGGACGCGACTTATGGACTAAGCAGAAATAGATGTTTTTCTGGAACTCTCTTGCTTTTTCAGTGATCCAGCAGATGTTGGCAATTTGATCTCTGGTTCCTCTGCCTTTTCTAAAACCAGCTTGAACATCTGGAAGTTCATGGTTCACGTGTTGCTGAAGCCTGGCTTGGAGAATTTTGAGCATTACTTTACTAGTGTGTGAGATGAGTACAATTGTGCGGTAGTTTGAGCATTCTTTGGCATTGCCTTTCTTTGGGATTGGAATGAAAACTGATTTTTTCCAATCCTGTGGCCACTGCTGAGTTTTCCAAATGTGCTGGCACATTGAGTGCAGCACTTTCACAGCATCACCATTCAGGATTTGAAATAGCTCAACTGGTATTCCATCACCTCCACTAGCTTTGTTCATAGTGATGCTTTCTAAGGCCCACTTGACTTCACATTCAAGGATGTGTGGCTCTAGGTGAGTGATCACACCATCATGATTATCTGGTGAAGCTCTCATCGTGAAGCTCTTTTTTATACAGTTCTTCTGTGTATTCTTGCCACCTTTTCTTAATATCTTCTGCTTCTGTTAGGTCCATACCATTTCTGTCCTTTATCGAGCCCATCTTTGCATGAAATGTTCCCTTGGTATCTCTAATTTTCTTGAAGATATCTTTCTTTGTATTGATCACTGAAGAAGGCTTTCTTATCTCTCCTTGCTATTCTTTGGAAAAACCTCTATTTCTGCTTTATTGACTATGCCAAAGCCTTTGACTGCGTGGATCACAATAAACTGTGGAAAATTCTGAAAGAGATGGGAATACCAGACCACCTGAGAAACAGAGTTTCTCAAGAGGCAGTTTCTTGAGAAACAGGAAACAACAGTTTGAACTGGACATGAAACAACAGACTGGTTCCAAATAGGAAAAGGAGTACATCAAGGCTGTATATTGTCACCCTGCTTATTTAACTTATAGCAGAGTACACCATGAGAAATGCTGGGCTGGATGAATCACAAGCTGGAAACAAGATTGCAGGGAGAAATATCAATAACCTCAGATATGCAGATGACACCACCCTTATGGCAGAAAGTGAAGAGGAACTAAAAAGCCTCTTAATGAAAGTGAAAGAGGAGAGTGGAAAAGTTGGCTTAAAGTTCACCATTCAGAAAACGAAGATCATGGCATCTGGTCCCATCACTTCATGGGAAATAGATGGGGAAACAGTGGAAACAGTGTCAGACTTTATTTTTGGGGGCTCCAAAATCACTGTAGATGGTGATTGCCGCCATGAAATTAAAAGACACTTACTCCTTGGAAGGAAAGTTATGACCAACGTAGACAGCATATTCAAAAGCAGAGACATTACTTTGCCAACAAAGGTCCGTCTAGTCAAGGCTATGGTTTTTCCAGTGGTCATGTATGGATGTGAAAGTTGGACTGTGAAGAAAGCTGAGCACCAAAGAATTGATGCTTTTGAACTGTGGTGTTGGAGAAGACTCTTGAGAGTCTCATGGACTGCAAGGAGATCCAACCAGTCCATTCTAAAGGAAATCAGTCCTGGGTGTTCACTGGAAGGACTGATGCTGAGGCTGAAACTCCAGTACTTTGGCCACCTCATGCGAAGAGTTGACTCATTGGAAAAGACTCTGATGCTGGGAGGGATTGGGGGCAAGAAGAGAAGGGGACGACAGAGGATGAGATGGCTGGATGGCATCACCAACTCGATGGACGTGAGTTTGGGTAAACTCCAGGAGTTGGTGATGGACAGGGAGGCCTGGTGTGCTGCAATTCATGGGGTTGCAAAGAGCCGGACACGACTGAGTGACTGAACTGAACTGAACTAAGGACTAAACATAGCACAGAGAAAATATGACAAAAGGTGAAGTGAAATAAAGGGGTCCAACCTATCCTTCTATGAGTTGGGGTACCTGGGATAAGTAACAAAGGGTGCACAGGCTTAACCAAGGGTGTCCCAGTCCAGTGAGGGGCAAAAAAATGACAGTTCACCAAAGCCACAGTAAGGAAAGGCTTTCTGAAGAAGGTGGAAAGTAAACTGACCACCAGAAGGGTTGACTTACGTGGCACAGAAAAATATGTAAGAAGAAGCCTTAAAGCATAACTCACAAGAGGGTACAGGGCCTATTTTTATCCAGAACATCATTTGGAACACTGAGCATATTTGTGCAGGAACAAGAGAAAACACATAATATTTTGGGTGTTCAGATAAGAGTCATTATTTAAGTACAGAACATGCTTTTTTTTTTTTTTTCCAGAACATGCTTTAGAAAAAAATTTCTGAAAGTCAGATCTGTTATCACAGTTACTTCAGGCTAGCAGATTTGAGGGAAAGGAGGGTTTGAATCTTTTACTCTGTACAGTCCTGATTATTTTTTTTTACAAGAATCATATTACTTTTTAAAAATAAAAATAACATATTGACTTAAAATCACAACATATGCTTTCAATGAAATATTAAGTGAAAATGAAGTTGCTCAGTCACGTCTGACTCTTTGTGACCCTGTGGACTGTAGTCTACCAGGCTCCTCTGTCCATGGGATTCTCTAGGCAACGATACTGGAGTGGCTTGCCATTTCCTTCTCCAGGGGATCTTCCCAACCTGGGGATTGAAGCCGGTCTCCTACATTGCAGGCAGACGCTCTACCCTCTGAGCCACCAGGGAAGCCCAATGAAATATTAAGTAGGATTCTAATTCTGATATGTCAGATATATTAATGCACAGTGTTTGAGCCCATTAAAACTAAGAGAACAACTTGGAAAAGAATTGCCCAGGACTTAGTATTATTTGTTGTTGTTGTTCAGTTACTAAATCATGTCCAATTCTTTGCGAACCCATGGACTGTGGTGTAGCAGGCTTCCCTGTCCTTCACTATCTCCCAGGGTTTGCTCAAACCCAGTCCATTGATTCAGTGGTGCCATCCAACTATCTCATCCTCTGTTGCCCTCTTTTTCTGCTGCTCTCAATCTTTCCTTGACTGGCTTGATCTTCTTGCAATCCAAGGAACTCACAAGAGTCTTCTCCAGCATCACAGTTTGAAAGCATCAATTCTTCGGTGCTCAGCCTTCTTTTTGGTCCAACTCCCACATCTGTACATGACTTCTGGAAAAACTACTGTACATGACTACTGTAAAAAGCTTTGACTATACAGATCTTTGTAGGCAAAGTGATTTCTCTGCCTTTTTTTTTTTTTTTTTTAATTTCTCTGCTTTTTAGTATGCTGTCTAAGTTTGTCATAGCTTTTCTTCCAAGGAGCAAGCATCTTTTAATTTCATGACTGCGGTCACCATCCGCAGTGATTTTGGAGGTTTTATTATTAGGACAATGTAAGAATTTGTATAAAAAATTCTTAAATGGCTTATTTATTAGACGTTGCCCACTGTTATATGGCCTTTGCTCAGGGATGTCAAAAGATACATGGTCAAGTGGCTGTGGCAGACCTGAACTCTGTCTTTTGGCCACCTAATCTTTTCAATGCTACATTAAAACAAGTTTTTAAATTTTCAAGAATTTATCTTTCATTAGATTCCAATGTATGAATTTGTGGCCTCTTTAGTTTTTTCATACGAGCTGAGACTCAGCAAGAGATGATTAATTTATATATCTGTCTCTAAGACTCCCTACCTTGAAACATGTTCTACTTTCAAAGTAATCAAACCTGTTGTGTCTGGTATTCTGTTTTGATGTGTTCTTTCATAGCAATCAGGCCATATTTAAAAGAATCTGTTTGGTTACATGTAATACGGCAAAAAGTTTAGGTGATGGGCTTTGGCATTAAGGCTGTGTTTAAACCTGGGCTGTCCCTCTTGCTAGATGTAAGAGCTTGGACAAGTCATTTCACCTCACCTCTGTTTCATCTACCTAAAACCTCTGAGGTCTACATAGTAAGATACCTTATAGATTTACGTATAGATTCATGGCACTTAGCCCATTGTCTGGCTTAATCACTCAAAAAGAATAGCATATTCTCAATATTCCCCCAGGGTTTAACAGCTTTCACAGGTTTGCACATGACAGCCTGGAAATCTAACTGGGAGAATTTGAGCTGATAAAATATCTTGTTCATAGGTCTTTTCCTTGGAATATTCTGCCTGGGCAATTTGACTCTCACAAGACCTGATTAGGCTAACTGGGAGGCCAGTGAGCATTTGTAACGCTCTCTGCTCAAGAAGTCCTGTTGCTTTGTTCAGAGTGTTTTAAACTTACCTTCATTTTTTATGTTTTACTATTTTTAAAATCCAGATCTTTTTTGTTTGATTTACTCTTAATTTATTTTAGATTATCCTACCTCATGCTTTTAAATCTTTAGTTCCTTAATGGCATTATTCCACTGCATATTTTATTCTTTTATTTTAAGCACGTCAACTTATATAAATCTTTTATCATTTTAATTTTTTACTTATATTAATTATATTTTTAATGTAATTTTCAATGTTATTTCAGTATTTTAAAAATTGCAATATTTTAGAATTATTCTGGTTATTTTTCCATACTAAGTGAAGTAATGGAGACGGAAATGGCAACCCACTCCAGTGTTCTTGCCTGGAGAATCCCAGGGACAGGGGAACCTGGTGGGCTGCCGTCTATGGGGTGGCACAGAGTCGGACACGACTGAAGTGACTTAGCAAGCAAGTGAAGTAAGTCAGACAGAGAAAGAGAGACATCACATGATGGTCACTTATATGTGGAATCTAAAAAAATGCTACAAATGAACTTATTTATAAAACAGAAATAGAGTCACAGATGTGGAAAACAAATTTATGGTTGGAGGGGGGAAGCAAGGAGAAGGATAAATTGGGATTAACACAGACACACTACTATGTTTAAAATAGATAACTAATAAGGCCCTACTATAGAGCACAGGTAAGTGTACTCAGTACTATAATAACCTACATGGGAAAAGAATCTAAAATGAGTGGATATAGGTATACCTGATTCACTTTGCCGTACCAGAAACTAACACAGCTTTGTAAATCAACTATACTCCAGTAAAAATTTTTAAAAAGGAAGAAAAAAATATATTAACCTGTATTTTTATTTCTTTTTACATATTAAATAATGGGTAAACATTAGGAGAAAACAATTTTAGACTAGTTCATTTCTTAAAGCAAAGTAGATTCAGAGAGCGTTTTCTATTCTAGTTTGCCCTGCAAGAGATTAGAATACTGGAGACACTGGGTGCTGGCGTGTCTGCTACGACCAGTAGTGTTTAGTGAGGGCAAGTGGTAGGACTTCCTAATGTACCCATTTAAAAACAAACAGAAACCAGAACCCTGGCCCACGTGGAACAGTGGGGACTCAAAAGGATAGGTCCTGTCTCCTGGATCACAACTCATTCCATCCACAAAGACGTCTTTTGATAACAGAGACTTCAGTTTCACTTCATAAAGTAAGATTAACTGCATGTTAATTTAAGTGGGCTTTAGCTACTACAGATCAGTTGGCTAAGATACAGAGTGTGCAAAATAGGGTTTACATAGCAGGCCTGAGACCAGTGTCCTTAGAAAAGCCTGCTTTCAAGGTTGGCCTTGGCTTGCATCTGGGAACTTGACTGGTAAACAGATCCCTGTGCTGTTATCAGACTTCCCTTAATGATAAGGGTGCTTCATTGTCCTTAACCAGGAAAAGAATAAGGTTTATGC
Source organism: Bos javanicus (assembly GCF_032452875.1). Lineage (NCBI taxonomy): Eukaryota > Metazoa > Chordata > Mammalia > Artiodactyla > Bovidae > Bos > Bos javanicus. The sequence continues at coordinate 43,113,831 of NC_083870.1, forward strand.
AGACCGCCCTCCTGCTTTCCTTCTTGAGTCTGGAATTTTGGTTCGTGTTGGTGGTGGCTACTAACATGACTAGCCCCAGTTAAAAAACCCTTGGGTGCTTGGTATCTAATGAGCTTCACTGGTAGACAACACTTCCATGTGTTGCCACCACTGGTTGCTGGAGCACATCCTGTGTGCCTTTCTGGGAGAGGACTCTTGGAAGCTTGCACATGGTTTCCTCCAGACCTTGTTCCCAGCAGCTTTGCTGATTTTACTCTGCATCCAACTGGAATTAGTCTTAGCTGTCAGTGCAGCCATATGTTGAGTCTTGTGAGTCCTTCTAGCAAATCATCAAACTTGGAGTTGGTCCTGGGGTTGCCAACAAACAGGGCTTCTCCTATCCTAACTGGCTGATAAATAATCTGTCCTTGGCTTAGTTCCTATTTTAGTATCTCTTCTCTGGACCAGATGGGTGAACTTTCCTCTTTTGGTTTACCTTAGATATGAAAAATCCTAACCACCTGTCACTTAGATAGGAATCCTTAATTCAGGATAATTTTCCCCAAGATTGGACTTTGTGCCAAGTAGTTTCAGTCGTGTCCAACTCTTTGAGACCCTATGGACTGTAGTCTGCCAGTCTCCTCTGTCCATGGGGATTCTCCAGGCAAGGACACTGGAGTGGATTGTCATGCCCTCCTCCAGGGCATCTTCCTGGCATAGGGATTGAACCCGAGTCTCTTAGGTCTCCTGCATTTGTAGGCAGGTTCTCTACCCCTAGCACCACCTGGGAAGCCCAAGATTTGACTTTAAAAAAGATCAAACTATTCTAAAGCCTCAGTTTGTCAGCTTTGTCAATTAGCAATCTTTCTCAGCAGTTCTACTTGTGAGAGCTGCCATCTCGGGGCCAGTACCCCTCATGTAGCCTCGGGTACTATATCTGAGAAAGAGAACTCCAAGGCAGTGCTTGCTCTGTGGGGAGGGGACAGGAGAATCCGGGAGCCCAGTGATTCTGCCACCCACATTTGATCTATCTAATGGTTTCTAAAGTGTTCTCCTTGAACACAGCCCCAGGCGTGTGTTCTTTGGTCACTGAAGGCCTGTGATCTAAGTGGTAAGATAAGTTACTGGCAATTCTTTGCAGGAAAAGTCTGCAGTTGACTGCTATATTTGTGAAAGATATGGGTATGAAAAGTGGCCAAGGGAAAAAAGTGAATTTCATATATCTCCTCAAATCAGGAAAACTAGGTATTTCCAATCCTGCTGGTCACCATCAGTAGAACCAAATTACTTTACAGCCAAGCTTGAAGAGAAGCTAATTGGTTACATCCTTCTAGAACCAAAAAAAAAAAAAAAAAAAGCCTGGATCCTGGATCTTGCCTCTTGGAATGTGGGATCTCTCTTAGAATGTCCATGGGATTTTCCAAGCAAGAATACTGGGGTGGGTAGCCAGTTTCTTTTCCAGGGGATCCTCCCAACCCAGGGATTGAACCTGAGTCTCCTGCATTGCAGATTCTTTACCAACTGAGGCACCAGGGAGGCCCCCTTAGAATTTGTGCAGTATGGTGCTAAAATTCTACCTGCAAGAAACCTAGATTTTTAAAAAATGGGTTTCCTTTCCCCCACAGGGTTTTTGTTTTTTTGTTTTAGAAGAAAGACAAAATTGACTTCTTTAATCTCAAGTCTCTGGGACTCCTATATCTTTCAAGTTTTACTTCTCAATACAAAAAGGCACATGTTACACTTTATAGCTTAGTCTCCATTAGCTGTCAATAAAGGTCAATAAATACTAGATAGATAGATGATAGACAGACAGATAGATAGTTATATGGACTATTATTATACTATTCTGGTCTCTGGTTTCAATTTGCCTTTTGAAATTTCTATTCCATGTACCTGACAATCATTTTGGGAGATCTGAATATCAAGACTGACAAACTCACTTGAAGATAACCTCTTCATATGAAAAAAATTTAAACTATTGAGGTATGATTGACCTACAGAAAGCTGGACGTATTTAATATATATAACTTGGTGAGTTGGGAGGTAAGTATACTTCCATGGAAACATCACTACAATCTGTGCCATAAACATATCCATCGCCTCTAAAAGTTCCCTCCCATCTTTATCATCATCATTCGTTTTATTTTGTGGTAAGGACACAAGATCTACCTTCTTAGTAAATTAGTCAAACAAATAACAAAGCTTCAATTATGCAAGATAAATGAGTTCTAGAGACCCACTGTACAGCATAGAGCTTATGATTAACAATCATGTATTATATTAATGTTTTGAGTAAAATAAATCCCACTAAGGAGCCCTGGAGCTGACTAAAGGTTTGTACTTGGTGTAATGTGCCCAACCTAAGAGAAGATCCATATTCTATGACGTTTGGGAAGCAGTTCATCTGTTTTCAGTCTCAGCCTCAGTTGCCTCCAAATTTGCTCTCCGAAGCCCTCTGTTTTTAATCCTCCGTGATACACCTGCTCCAGTCTTTGTGTGTGTGTGTGTGTGTGTGTGTGTGTGTATGTGTGTGTGTGTGTATGCATGCACATTCAGTCATCTCTCACTCTTTGCGACTCCATGGAAAACCACCTTAAATCTTTTTGGGAGAGCCATAATATAAATAAACAAAACCCATTCGATAGATTGTTACCCTTGATTCTGAAGTTTAATGTAAATATAAACATTTGCAGCTGGAGTCATTTCCACAGTTAACTCATTTTTCACTTGTGATCCAGCTTCTCAATAAAGCTTTGATTAACTTGATTCAAACCAAACAAGAAATAGCAAGTGATGATGAAAGTCATCTTCTTTTTGGTGGTATTCAACTTAAAGCAAGACATGGTGAGTGAAAAGGTCAATTAATTTATGTTAAAGTAAAGCCATGGTGAGTGAAAAGATCAAATAATTTATGTTCATCCATTGAAAACCAATTCAAAATAACTGAATTTTGCATTAAAAGCAATCTTCCAATATGTTTCTACTTGCACTAACCAAAAAAAGTTTTAAATTCTCTAGAAAATCTATTTTTCTCCTTCTTGAGATGATTATCATAATTCAATCCATAGAGAAGGAACTGGGTGGGAATAAATTAACATTTCAACCCAGCTCAAAATAACTTAATGCAATTATTTTCTACTTTCCTTTCTCTGCCATGGATGCCACCTCTATGCAACCTATGTGTAAATAAAAGTTTCCTCTTATGCTGTAAATTGTATCCTGCTGTAATTGGATACCTCTCTAATTAATCTTCTCAGAAGACATGCAGTGAGCAAATTCTTGCTTTGCTCAGTTGTTGCCAAGAGCACAGCAAGGCTTTCACTGGCATCAACTATGCCTTCCGAGGGCACTTGGGGAAAGATCAGGCTTCTTACATGACATGAAACACCACAGAGTACTGTTCAGCTTACACACTGAGCTTCTTCCTCCCAAAGTAAAAAGTAGAAACTTTTTAAAATAGTGTTGGTTTAACACATGTCACCAAGGAAAGCATACAAGTGAGAACAATCTTGAAAATACATTTGTAGAGCTTACTGTTGGTAAACTTATGTTCTTATTGTTATGTAAATCACAGCCAAATCCGTAACAGGGTAGCCTCTCCAGGTATGTTTTGAGATTTAGAAATCATTTGACATCTGAGGTAACAAAAGCATGTGAACTCAAGATTTCAATAGGTGAGAAATGTGCTGGGATTAGTTAATTGATTTTTTTCTACTATTTTTTTTTTCATAGGCACTAGATCTGTAGAAAAAGATTTTCTGCCCTTCTAGACAAGTTCATGAATTCAGAAGAAATCTCCTTTTCTAAGATGTGGGCTCATGACAACCTTGGTACCCCAACTAGATGTCTCAGGCAGTGTTGTGAGAACAGCTAATTGGCAGATTCCCAACTCAAGAAGTGAAACTGTCTTCCCACCCACAACCATTCCTATGTGTTCTGAAAAATTTTAGAAGATAAAAGAAAAACATCAGAAATATCACAACCCAAAGAGATCCAGTTTAACACATAAAATAACTCCAGTAAAGAATGCAGCTTCTTCCTCCCAAGCCAGCTCTTCAGGTCATAGACCCAACAGTGGCAAGGTGTGTGATATCTGATTCATTTCTATAATTTCTCTCTTAAGAAAAACATCTATTCTTTTTTAAAAGAAACCTAATGATTGATAAACATTGATTATTTCACAATTCCTGTTGCTCAGGTGTACAGGACCAGCTTAGCACAGTGGTTCTGTGCAAAGCTGTTCAGTCGTGTCTGACTCTTTGTGACCCCATAGACTGTAAACAGCCAGGCTCCTCTGTCCATGATATTTTCCAGGCAACAATACTGGAGTGGGTTGCCATTTCCTCCTCCAGGGGATCTTCCCAACCTAGGGATAGAACATGCGTCTCCTAAGTCTCCTGCATTGGTAAGCAGATTCTTTACCACTGAGCCACCTGCAAAGCCTATGACCAGTCATAAATGATCAGTTCAGTTTAGTCGCATCCTACTCCTTGCAACCCCATGAATTGTAGCACGCCAGGCCTCCCTGTCCATCACCAACTCCTGGAGTTCACTCAAACTCATGTCCATCGAATCAGTGATGCCATCCAGCCATCTCATCCTCTGTCGTTCCCTGCTCCCCCTGCCCCCAATCCCTCCCAGCATCAGAGTCTTTTCCAATGAGTCAACTCTTCGCATGAGGTGGCCAAAGTACTGGAGTTTCACCTTTAGCATCATTCCTTCCAAAGAACACCCAGGGCTTTATCTCCTTTAGAATGGACTGGTTGGATCTCCTTGCAGTCCAAGGGACTCTCAAGAGTCTTCTCCAACACCACAGTTCAAAAGCATCAATTCTTCGGTGCTCAGCCTTCTTCACAGTCCAACTTTCACATCCATACATGACCACAGGAAAAACCATAGCCTTGACTAGACAGACCTTTGTTGGCAAAGTAATGTCTCTGCTTTTTATGCTATCTAGGTTGGTCATAACTTTCCTCCCAAGGAGTAAGCATCTTTTAATTTCATGGCTGCAATCACCATCTGCGGTGATTTTGGAGCCCAAAAAAAGGTCTGACACGGTTTCCACTGTTTCCCCATCTATTTCCCATGATCAAGCAAGCCCAAAACACTGATCATGAACAGTGTTTTATTAACAAAAAGGAAAATTAAATATACAAGGCTGGATATTATCTGACTCTTGTGAAATGTGAAGTATAAGATTTCTTTGTGCTCACTGTCACATAATTCAGGAACGGCCACAACCTGGAAAGTAAATAAAAATCTGGAACGGAGATTTTTAGAAACTCAAAAGTGAATTAAATGTAGAGTGAATTAAATGTAAAATTATAAAGATATTTCAATACATTAATACTCCAAATCCAAATGACAAAAGACAGGGAGAATGTAAATTGCATAAAACTTTTATTATTTATTAGCAGTGTATTCTTCTACACCTTAAAATAGAACAAAATGTCTTTTCAAAGGTAAACTATTCATAACAAAATACATGTCAATCTTTATTATTGGAGTAGAATCACTTTGCTATATACTTTCTATATTATACACATATTCTTCTTGATTTGTCTATGTATGTACATGTGTATAAATAATTTTAAGACATACCCATGTAGATACATATGACTAATATACACATATAACTATGGAAAATTTACAGTAGTCAATTTTACAATCATTTAGTAGCTGCACACAATTAGTGTTCACAGAACTACAACTGTCTATATGGTTCCCTTTCCCCCACTCCTCAAATATCATCTGAATTACTTTTCACCAATAATTTTGAAAAAATACTATCATTTTCCTATACAATTAACTGATCATTTTTTACAATAACTCATTATAAAATATTTTACTATTTTAGCTTTAGAAAAGGTATACAATTTAATTCCACTTAATTTTTGATTCCTAAAACATACAATTCATTTTTTTAATCAGTTTAGTGCAATTATTTGGTACTGCAGTTTTTGAAGGTTAACGAACCTGAGTCAAACATTCATTCAAATGCCTTTTTAAAAAAGTAAGACATAAACAAGATGTTTTGCTGAAGCATGTATAATAGCCTCAAGGTACCCCCTTCTAATAAATACCTGATAAATAACTCAGTGGCTGAGAGTAAAGCACTTCATACAAATCCACTGGACTGCCTGAGTAGTCCATTCTTGAGCAGCATGGAAGACAATGAGAACCTAATACTCCCCAACTCCCCATGGAAAAAAGGTTTACAGGCTTCCGGACCCTAAATGTAAGATTACACTTACATGAAAGGCCTGTGAAGTACCTAGGAGTCCCTTCATTTTCATGTGAGGTTTCAGATATGCTAGCCTGTGTGCCAGGGGTTTTGTGATCTGTCTTAAACTTGTTTCCTTTATTAATACAGAAAACTACTTAGCAGCATCCTTTGAATCCTCTTTGCTGATTTAAAACTTGCCAGACCATGTGTGAATACAGGCAAAAACCTCGTACCAATATTCTAATTGGATTAAGAATTCTTTTGTGAGAAGGAAAGAAGTAAAAGCATTTGGACCGTTGAGTCATTTCATAGAGAAAAACTATGCTTTCAAGGAAAAACATTCAGTGAATTTTGATCTTCAACTGGATGTTAAATTTTGTTAAAACCTCCAAAGATGCAAAACTAAATGGCTCAGCAACAAAAACAAAGGGTAGAGAAATGATCTTAATAAGCCGTATCAAACAATTGTACTCTTGCTAAGAGATAAACCTGGATAAAGTTATTAAATTAGACTGACTTCCCAAAAGAATGAATTGATGTGCCATATTCGTAGTGGAATCATACAGATCACTTTCTAAAACCTTTCTCCTTTACTTTTTCTTAATAAAGAGGAATTATTATTCATTGTAGATAAAACCATACTAAACAAATTCAAAATACAAATTTTTGGTAGGAAACAGCAAGAAAATCTAAGTCAAAATATAGTCTAGTTTTTACATAATTTTATATATTTATAAATTTATCAAAATAGTCTTTTAAAGTTCACAATACATACATAATGTAACACTGTACATGTAAATGTAATAAATGTATTTCTGAAATACATTAAAAATAACCTTCCAAAATACCAAATTCAACATGAAAACTGTCTTAAAAAGTTGACATCTCCATAAACATAGTTTCAGTGCATTTAGAGTAGTCATTAACCAGAGTTTTCTGGTTTCAAGTCTCATGAAGGTCTTATCTGAGTGCTCTCTTTAATTTAAGGTAAAAAGGCAGAGATATTCTTCCAGCAAGCAGTTGTTTTCTCTCTACATTGCTCATCCAGATGAGGAAACTGCAGGTAAGAGTGGAACAGCTTTCACCAGAGTGGCAAGGCCTTAGTAATGAACATATTCAGACTGAAGGGACTGTGCAGGGAGAGACATAAACTGAGGTTAAATTCCATCACACACAGAAGTTCTCCTACATCATGCAGCTTTTCCCTTCAACACAAAGCAGCCTGGATCTGTTATATAAAAGATGTATGAAACAAACTAAGAAGAATAGAAGAAGATGAGAGAAACAAAGGATTTGCTAAAAATGGGATATTCAATTATTATTCAAGGTAAAGTGATTACAAGAAAACTTTATATTTTAAAAGGCTCACTAATTTAGTACTAGTGATTAAAAATTAAGTATTATTTGGAAATTGATAGGTAGCATTAAACTCACTTCTACCTTTGGACAATACTATTGAGTTTTACTGAAAAGCATTAAATGACATTTGAGGCTAAATTGAAGATTATTAAAGTATATTTAAGGAATATATATTTTTTAATTCAACACATATCAAATGAAGATTAACGCTTCTAATGCAGTAGAATTAGCCATCATTTAAAAATTAGACTCCTTAAGAATGTTTGAATGTTATAAATACCTTATAAATTCTTTCCACTTAGGGGGACACAAAGCACTTCTAGCTTTGAAATTTTATCTTAAGACCCAAAAAGCTTTTGTGCAGAAGAGTCTTGCAGTCATAACATAATAAACAGTGGGCAAGTTTCAAAAAAATAAACACAGTTTTTCCCACATCACATTAGGTAACAACATATAAAAGGAGCATGCTTGGGATATGTAATCAGAATGCACTGATAACAGACATAAGCCAGGGAAAGATAAAGAGGTACAGACAAATCCGCCAACAGTTATTTTTGAGCAGCAAACAGCAGTTAGAAGAAACATAACATTAACGATTTTTGCACAATTCTAATCAAATACCTTAAACAAAGCTTACTTGATTTGCTACCAAATGCCCTTTTCTCTTCCTCCAATAAATATTTTTCAAATTTATCTGCAGCATTTTATTAATAGGTCATCAGTTCTGAGACCAGTCCATTTTTTGATAGTATAGGTATCAGTAAAAAAAAAAAAAAAAAAGAATCTGTTCATTTTGCAAATAAGTTACAAAAGGATTCAAACTATCTTTGATTAGCTTCAAAATCCCAGTGAATTTTATATCCTACCAACAGCCATTTACTATGGTACATAAGAATCTATCAACACAGTGAGTCAAAAGTTATGGTCCCTGCCCTTAAAGGGCAAAAGACCACACTGTCACACAGACATAAAGTGAAAAGACAAATGTGCCAACATTAAGCAATAATATACACAGAATAAGAGTAACACTGTTCACAAGCAAAGGATTAGGCAAAGAGTGGAAAGGGAAGGTTGAGTAGGGGGTAGGTGTGTTCTCAGGCTGCAAATTTCAAAGAGGTTAAAGGTCAAGAGCATTAGGAAAAAAAGGAAAAGGCTTGGCAAAATGACTGCAGGATGTAGTTTACGTAAAGGCTTCAAAACAGGAGAGATGATCAAAACTTAGGGTACTATATTGTAAATACACCTGAATTTAGAGAGAGAATAAAAGAGAAAGTCCAGTGAAACTGGTCCAGTGCCTTGAAGCCCATTTAACTTGTGAGACAACAGCTGCCAACCTAGCATTTAGAGCTTAAAAGTGGACTACCATTTTTCTAGGTGCTTTATCCCAGTTTCTTCTGAAATCTGGCCAGTAGGCCGAGAGGGCAGAGCCACAAGTTCTTTGTAGCTGCAAAGATGCCACATATGCAGGCTATACATTGGCCAGTGTTTTCTTGGCAATATTTTAACTTTCACTTTTGTTCTAACTAGAAGTTACTCATGTTATCACTAACAGAAATTATAAAGCTCCTGTGACTGCTTGAAAATTTACAACGAAGTTGTTTTTGCAAGTATCTTAAAGTTTTATCAACTCTCAATAAATAGAGATACAGCAAATGAACAGATGCTAGACAAGTGACCTTTGTGAAACTAACTTTCTTCCGGGGCAAAGTGTTTTATACATGCATCAATATACACGGAAAAAATATGTCTGTACATATATTTACATGATTTATGGAATCATGATATACACGGAACTGAAAAATGGAAACATTTCCTAGAATATTAAGGATTTCAATCCTTCACGTGAAGTATATATTCATTAGTCTTCTGTCATGCTGGTTAATTCATTCAACAATGACTGAACATCAGCAGTATGAATATATTAGGTACTGTGGGATAAAAATATGATACCAAAGTTCTCAAAACCAAACCAAACATATTCCATGGTTTCTTTATATGGTGTAAATAAAGTTAAAAAAAAATCAGATCAGATCAAAACAGGTTTAGCACATTATTCTGACATCAATGTTTTGTAATAAATTAACTCCTCTTCATTTTCTGTCTAAAACGGAAATCTTAATGGAAGTGGACTTAGGGAAGGAAGAGAACTGTTAAAATCTACATGACCTATCCACTTGAAAAAAGTATAACTAGTATTTCAAGGCCTTTTAACTGAGGGGACAATAGTAACAATGACATTTAGATTTCAAGCACCACGTGTTTATACGATGGGGTTGTATTCAGGGTATCTGGTTCATTTGTCTTCTAAATGTACATGTATCCTAAAGCTATCAATGTTCCAGAAAACACAATAGCCAGTTATTAGCATTTTTAATTTTTACAGTAAAAATGTAAATGCATCATGTACTATATAAACAATATCATTATTGATTTTATTGTTCAAAAGATAGACTAATTGAAGTACAACTAACTGGAATTCTTGATAAATTAGATATGCGACAGGTCAATTATTCTGTAAAAGGATACTTATTGAGTACTTTCTACACACTAGGCACAATTCTAAACATCTTATGTGTGTTAGCTCATTAAATGCTCTGAACGGCTCATTTTAGAGATGGCGAAACTGAGGAACAAAACATTAAAGCAACTTGCCTAAGATCATGCAACTAGGAAGGAATTTGAACTCCAGCAGTGGCTACAAAGCCCAAAGTCTTAGCCTCCACAATATAATGCCTCAAGACACTTTAAGCATTTGTCCTGAGATTCAGTCCTTATCAACTGAATATTCTCTATCACCTGACACAGACAAATAATGAGTAGGGTATGAGCCTGAGTAAGCAAAGAAATATTAACAGACAAAAGAGAATGTACTATTTATTACTGTAATTAAGATTTTTTAATGATTTTCCATAGGACTGAACCCAAAAGAATTCTCAGTAATAGTCCATAAAGGAATTTTCTTTATTAGAACGCCCATGTTTAAATATTCTGATTAAAGTTTTAATTCGGCCTTGCCAATTTTTATCATTACCATAAGGATACCTAATCAATCTGAAATACAAAACCAACAAAAAATCCTCAGCAAAGACAAAGATATGATTACAAAGGAAGGGAGACCTGAGGTGTAAATATTATTTTACAAAGTAGCACTTATTTAAATAACCAAGAGATTTTAATTTCTCATATAGAAAATTCAAGTTCATGTGCCCATTGAGTTCAATAGGGTTTAGTGAGTTAAGACTAGATCAAGTTTAGCATGATTATATAGTATTTTTACAGTACGAATACCGTAAATGAATAATATAGCAATATCCAGCCTGCAAATGAAAGATAAAATTACCTTACATTGCAGCCCCCCAAATTTTTATGTCAAAATATAAGCTTCCATCAAGAATTCTTGCTCTGAAAGCAGTTGGATCTGACACAAAACATAGTGTTAGGTAAGGAGATCAAGACAATTTGTTCTGTTCTGGAAATGTGCTACTAATCTGTTTTGGCAGATGTAGGTAGTGACTTTAAAAATTTAGCTACTCTGGAGGAGTTTCTTTTTTAAACAGCCCAGTTATCTAATCATGGTAGAAAAATATCTAATAATTATAAATATAAATACTATACAAATAGTTAACAAATAAAACTATAAACTGACTATCAAAAACAGCAAAACATAACGAATAATTAAAGTTAAGGTCTTTGCCAGCAAAACAATGCAATAATGTCTTAAGGTTCAAACAACTTGAACCAAAGGACCCTGTGATCTGATGTAGGTCAAAACCGCCATGTGCTTTTGCCACACTTATTTCTTCTTCCTTGCATTTCCCCATTTTCCCAAGTCCCTTAAGGAAGAAAAAAATAATCTACCAGTTACCCTGGTTTGAGTTCTAACTACCCAGGCAAAAGCACCTACAAGGAAAAAAGTGATTTGTTTCACACTTTGCCATACATCTGAAACTAATACAATATTGTATCAATAAATCAACTATACTCAATTTTTAAAAAGTGCTTTGTTTTCATGGTATCATTGATAATTAAAAGAAAAAATACATTTGGCAATATGGTATCATACATGTAAGTCCTGTATTTTAAGATTTAGTGAACAAATGAGGGAAAAAAAAAACACTGAGTAAAAATAAGTTTATCTATAACTGCCACTATACTCCTGGGCTTTTTATAGCTTTGCAATGGAGTTTCCAGTTGTAGTGCTTGTAAATGAGCAACACACAAAATGTATGCATTATATGTATATATTGATATGCATATGCATATATGCATATAATCATATTATATGCATATAATCAATGCATATATCAATATGTATTGATACATATTTCCACAAATGTGATTTCATACTCTAGCAGAAGCACAGCTGAATAATGTTTTATTGGCATCATATTAACACAAAAAGGCTATGCTCTGTGATAAAATCAGCTTTGAAAGAAGTGTAAGCATTTTTCTATAGTGTTCTCTAAGCAGGTCAGGGACCCAAAGATTTAACAATCTGATTTTAGTTAACTAAAATGCTATATAACTATTCTTTCCCCTTCCTACATAACTTTTAATAGATTCTTTTTTCTGGAGGAACTTAATATGTGCTCTTCAACAATCATAAAGAGCTCAATTGTTAGGTGACAGATTGTTGACACCCAACTTGACTCAGCCAACCATCACATGAGTTTTCAGTTCATCTGAACACCAAAATTATATTGATGCAAGCTTGGTTAAAATGTAGTTTCTCTTATTTTAGTAAAGTCACATATCTAGAAAATAATAAACTCTCAGATTACTGTGTATTAAAGCTGACGCTGAAGCGTTGTGTGCTTGCTATTAGTGCTTCCTGTGCTTGCAATAATAACGGGCCCCTAATTAGCCCTCTGCTTAACATGTGTGAACCTAGATATGCTAACCAACGTTTAGTTCAATAAATATTTATTAGGCGTTTTCTGTACTTTGGAACCTGAGAAAACAAACATGCCTCTGAGAAGCTTTAAAGCCAGCAGAAGAGAGAGAGAATCACATACAGCTGATTGTCTCGGGAAACTCGGGGTGGGGGCTGGGGGTAGGGGGTTGTGAACAAAATCCTGTAAGAGATGAAAAGGTATTCTCCCTGGACGGGTCACAAACGCCTTATCAAAAAGAAAACTAGTGAGCCAGGCCAGGAAATATATAACCAAGCAGAGACAGGTGGAAAAGCAGAGTAAACCACCTGTGCTAGGACTCGGCAGGAGGCAGAGCTTGAGTCAGGATGCTGACTGGAGCTGCTGAAGAAGAGCCGGTGGGGAGGCACATGGACTGATGGAGAAGGGCCCCGAAGGCAGGCCAGGGATCCAGATCGGACCCTGTGTGTGAAGTGGAGATACTGAATGATTCTGAACATAGGAATAGTTTGAGCAGCTTGTCTCAGAAATCTAGCACAGCAGCAAAATAGAGGAAGGAAATTTAAAGGGCTATTTCAATAGTCCATGGAGACCTCGATGAAGGCAGCAGTGCTAAGAATGGACAACAAAATACAGATATTTCAAGGGAAAACTGCTAGGACTTAGTGGCTGGATGTGGCAGAGGGAAAGGCAGAAGTAGCGTCAAAGACAATTCCAGATTTCTAGCTCAGATGACTGGATATACAAAGATACAGTTAGCCAGGAAACAAGAGGAGGAGAGGACCAATGAAGGGCATGTATCCTCCTCCAGTACTGCCCAGGGGAAGGTAGAAATGTAAGTCCAATGCTCAGGAGACGATTACCCACACAGAGAAGTGGACCAAGGTCAGAGACTGGGGAAAAATCATCAAGGGGCAGGTGGACAAAGACAAACAGGTAACTATTTAATGGGAAGGGGAGGAGAAACAGGAAAATAATATTCCAAAACTCAAAATGGACCAAAATAATAGGAGAAAAGGGTGGTCAGTATCGTCAAATGCTGCACAAAAACTAAGAAGAATGAAAACTGACAAGAGATCATCAGATCTGGTTTAAAGAAGTCAGTGGCAGCCAATGGAAAAGACTCACCAGAAGGCGGGGGGCAGGGTTGGGGGCGCGGGGAGCGGGTGTCGGGGAGGAGGGGGGAGCGGGGAGGAGGCGGTGCACATGCCTTTCTTGTCCAAGTCTGGCCATAAAGGAGACACTATGAGAGGTGGCAGAACTGAGGGAAGCAATTGGTAAGACCGGCCTGTACCTGATTGCAGGTGAAGAGACAGGCAAACAGGGTGTAAGAGACTGGAGATATAAGAGAGCAAGGCTGTGCACAGGCCAACTCCCAGAAACAGTCCACAAAGAATAGTTCAGGTTCGTGGAGTTACCACTGAAAAAGAGGAGAGCTTCTGTTTTTGAAAAGGAATAAAAGGGCAAGTCAGATGCAGATATACTTTGAGGTAGTAAAGAGGGCAGTTAAGGGGAATTATTCCTGAAAAATTCTATGTTCTCAGCCTCTGGAGGTTGGAGGATTTGTGCTGATGAAGAATGTGAAAAAGTTTTGGAGCAGTCAATGACTCATTGGAAAAGACCCTGATGCTGGGAAAGATTGAAGGCAGGAGGAGAAGGGGATGACAGAACAAGACAGTTGGATGGCATCACTGGCTCAGGAAACCCTGGTGTCCTGCGGTCCATGGGGCCCCAAAGAGTCGGACACAACTTAGTGACAGAACAACAAATGTGGGGAAGAGAAAGGAAGCCAAGATAGGCCAGGTAAACTCATCATGACCACTGAAGGGTCTGGGTAAATTAGAAATTTATTTGAAATGGAATCAATTGACAGTCATGGGATTTTCTCCAACAGAGCTCAGAAGAGACTATAAACAGATAGGAGATGGTTGAACTGATCTAATTTTGGAGGCTAGTGATGAAGTGGCTATAGAAAAAAAGTTCAAGCGGAAAAGAGAATGTTGGAAAAAGGAAGCAGAAATGACTATGTGGGTTACAGAAGGAAGTAAACAGAAAGGGAACAGGCAGGGGTCATAAAGAGGTCATGGGGAGGAGCTAGTGGTAAGGGGGAGAAAATGTGTGAGAGGAGCCTTATAGAATCCAAGATATCAGAAGCAATGGTCTAAGCAGTAAGAAGGTCTATGAAATGGAATTCTAAATGAATAAAAACAAAGATCACAGGAGCTAAGGAAGCAGCTGCGAGACTGAACAAGTCACTGCCTCTTTGAGTCTTGGTTTCCTCATCTGTAAATTATGGGTTAAATAAATATGATGATGGGCTTCCCTCATAGTTCAGTTGGTAAAGAATTCACCTGCAATGCAGGAGACCCTGGTTCAATTCTTGGGTTGGGAAGATGATGTATAAGCATTGCAGCTAATACAATGTAAGGTACATAGGAGGTAATCAATAAATCACTGATGATGATAAGGATTAGAAAAATGTTACAGTTGTCATGAATGCTGGTAGAAGCTTGGTAGCTAAAGAGTAAAGCTGGGGACTTCCCTGATGGTCCACTGGTTAAGACTTTGCCTTCCAGTGCAGGGGGTGTGGGTTTGATCCCTGGTCAGGGAGCTAGGATACCTTGCAGCCCCAAATCCAAAACATAAAACAGAAACAAGTCAATAGAGATTTTTTAAATGGTCCACATCAAAAAATCTTAAAACAAAAAAAGCCAAACTCCTCAATATGATGGTATTAGGAGGTAGAGATTTGGGGAGGTAATTAGGTCATGAGAACAGAGACTTCATGAATGAGATTGGCCTTCTTATAAAAGGGACTCAGAGAGCTTCATCACCCTCTTACAGTTATGCGAGGATACAATAAGATGACAGTCTGAAGCCCAGAAGAGAATACTCACCTGAACCTGAACACGCTGGCCCCCAATCTCTGACTTTCAGCCTCCAGAACTGTGAGAAATTGACTTGTTGTTTATAGACTGCTGCTGCTAAGTTGTTTCAGTCATGTCCGACTCTGTGCGACCCCATAGACAGCAGCCCACCAGGCTCCCCCGTCCCTGGGATTCTCCAGGCAAGAACACTGGAGTGGGTTACCATTTCCTTCTCCAATGCATGAAAGTGAAAAGTGAAAGTGAAGTCACTCAGTCGTGTCCGACTCTTAGTGACCCCATGACTGCAGCCTACCAGGCTCTTCCGTCCATGGGATTTTCCAGGCAAGAGTACTGAAGTGGGGTGCCATTGCCTTCTCCATATAGACTGCCAGTCTAGGGTATTTTATTATAGCAGCTAAGCTAACATACTATTTTTTTATATCCTTTCTTTCCACTCTCATAACCTTCAATCAGAGACTGAACCTGAGGATGCCAAAGCCCACACAGATGATGACCTCATTAATATCAGAAGGCTGAAGGCTCACAATGGTCTGCAAACACTGTGTGTATCTATATAATATCTACACACATTTAAAGGCATTATTGGGACCATGTTGACCTCAGAACAAAGCAATGCTTTGTCAACTGACATTTCCAAGTCTCCTGGGAAGGGAACAGAAGAATACCAATGCTGAAAGAAAGCCAAAGATGTGGTTCAATACTGAGACCGAGCTCAAGATCTCGACAGTATTAGTATTTCTTGGCTGAAAAACTGCATCAAGTTTAAGGCAATGCCACAGGTGGATGAACCAGAGCCAGTTACACAGAGTGAAGTCAGTCAGAAAGAGAAAAACAAATACATATATTAATGCATATATATGGAATCTAGAAAAATGGTACTGATGAATCGATTTGCAGGGCAGGACTAGAGATGCAGACATAGAGAATGGGCTTGTGGACACAGCAGGGGAAGGAGTGGGTGGGATGAACGGACAGAAGCAGCACTGACAGATATACGCTGCCATGGGTAAAACAGAGAGCCAGCAGCAAACAACTGCATAGCACAGGGGGCTGAGCTGGGCGCTCTGTGACAGCACAGCAGGGTGGGATAGGGAGGAGGGGCAGGGAGGCTCAAGAGAGCCAGGACATATGTACACTTATAGCTGATTAACCTTGTTGTACAGCAGAAACTAACACAACATTGTAACACAATCAGCCTCTAATTTAAAATGTTTTTAAAAGACTGAGTTAGGAAAACCATTGGCAAGGCTAACACAACAAAGAAGATGGGAAAGCTACAGAATAGAGAAGAATGGGGAAATTCCAAGAGACAATGAATGACCATGACATAATCTGAAGCATCACTAAGAGACTAATCTTAAAATGTTTGAAGATCAGTACGTAAGTAAATAAAAGCTTAGTATCAGCTACTACTTAATAAAAATTTTAAAAGTCACAAAAAGGATTTTAATAGGCGAAACCCAAAGCAGCTTTCAAAAGAACCTTATTATAGGACTACTTATCTTACTTATGTTTATACATTCTAAAGGTCAATACAGTAAAAGCTTGTAATAAAAGGCTGTTCTTATAAAGCAAAAATTAATGTAACCCCTGACACAGAAGTGATAAAAAAGTTTTGTTGCCAACATGAATATATATATATTTATTAAAAAACACATTATTTTACAACTCCTCATGCTCACTTTCACTTTTCCCTTTCATGCATCGGAGAAGGAAATGGCAACCCACTCCAGTGTTCTTGCCTGGAGAATCCCAGGGACGGGGGAGCCTGGTGGGCTGCCGTCTATGGGGTCGCACAGAGTCGGACACGACTGAAGCAACTTAGCAGCAGCAGCAGCAGCATGCTCAAGTGTTATTAAAAAATGTTTCCTAAAGACCATAATTTTTCCTCAGGTAGTTAAGTATCCATTTATAAAAATAAATATACCATTTAAAATTCATAATAAAAATGTTAGTTGTTGGTCATATATCATTTAATGTATCTGTACTATTGTGGGCACTGAAATGCAGGTCATTATGAAAAGCATAGAATATACCCAAGGACAATTGTTGAAGTACAGACTGGGGACAGCAGACAGGGCTCAAACTGGGCTCCTGCCTTCAGGGTTTCTACCAAGAACTCCCGTCCCCATGATTGCCAGGATTATCTTCATCAAATCAGATCTGATCAAGTCACTCTTGCTAAAGCAATTCCAGTAGCTTAAACTGCATCTCCTAGTTGGGCTTCAGCTTACTTTTCCAGCCTGATTTTAGGTAACCACCTAAAGCTTCAGCTGCACTGGAACACTCATCGCTCTTAAAAAAAATTATAGCTGCAATTATGGAGCATTATCTATATGTACTACGTAAAGTACTTCAGATGACTTATCTCAATTAATGATCACAAGCACCCTATTACAAAGATTATCATTACCACATTAGCCTTAAGGCCTCACAGGCACACAAACCCCTTTCAAAGCACAGTCGTATGTCTATAAAATTTACAAAAATAGTTTGTACTCTTTATCTTAAATAGGTCCCACCAAATTGTTTAAGTTTTAGGATGCACAAAACCTAGTTATACTCCTGATTACTATTATTCCCATTTACTGAGGTCAGAGTGGTTAAGTAACTTGCCAAAGTACTTGCCAAAAGGAAATGGTAGAGATAAGATTTGAACCCAGGTCTCCTTGTCTTTAGACCCTAAGAACTATCGTACTAAGGTTCTACCTCTGTTCTTGTAGCTCCCATTGCCTGAAATGACCATTCTTCCTCTTCATATTTTCATCACTAGATTCCTAGAAGGCTCCTATTCGTCCTCCAAAGCCCAACTAAAATGTTACCCTTTCTTTACAGCATTTCCTAATCTTTCTTGAAAAAAAGAGATATCCTTTAGATATCCCTCTATTTTAAACACCTATCACGGTATATATATGATATGAAATAATCAGAAGAAAATGCTTTTTTGTAGTCAAAATGATCCAGGTGCAAATTATAGCTTTGCAACATATTTGTGGTATAACCTAGGGCAAAATATTTAAACTCTCAAACCCTCAAGGTATTTATCTTTAAAATGGAAGCAATAATTCTTAGCAGGATCATTCATTTAAATATCCAAACATCCATAATATTCAGGAAGTGCTTGATGAGCGCCTACAATAAGCAAGGCACAGAGCATAAAAGAGTGAAAAACAGAGATACCGTCCCTGCTCTCACAAAGTTTACAGTCTAGTGGGGCATACAGATAAGGGGACAGATGATTAAAATGCAAAGTGAGAGTCTGAGTATCAATCAAGACCAAGGCAGGGTGTACAAGGGCTTACGGGGGAAGCATGGTGACCTAACCTACACTTGCAGGGTCAGGCAAGGACGAGGCAGATGACTAGCAATTCAGTGGTAAGTCTCTTAAAAATAACATAGAGCAAATATTCAAGACAGATGCCTCAAGTAATTTCAATTTAATAAAATACTTCCACCCCACCCACACCATAATCACACGTCCTTCAACTCTTTTAAGATTTGAAAACTCCTCTGAATGCCGGGGAGGGAAAACTGATTTTTTTTTACAGTAAGTGGGTCAACCAAAATGAAACTTGGTGTGTTGTGCTGGTCAGTAGAAACCTCAAGAAGAACAGAACAGGCCAAATAAATGAAAATAAAATCTGCTTCTCAGAATTCTGTCACAACCATAAGGATTCCTTAACATTTCTTCTTGTTTTCTGTGTTAAAGCACTTAATGACAGAACAAGGAAATCATTTCCACGTTTTTCTGGGGGCTGAACTGCGGCACAAAGTGAGAAGCAATTGCAGCTTTCAAAAGAGATGCTAATTGCAGCTTTTAAAATATTAGACGCCCTCTAAATACCCGGCAACCCCCGTTCCCTAGGAGTTTCTGGGTCTTTCTTAAAGGTGGGGGAAGGATACTGCAATCTAGATTTCATTTCCTACCTGAGGATTTAAAAACATTTTTTTGCTGAGTGATATAGCACTGGAAAGAAAGACCATCTTATTTAGACAAGAAACCTGTAACAATTACAAAAGCTGCATTGAAACAATGAAGGGAAAACACTCAACCTCCTACTTTATTCTGCATAAAATGGGAATTTCCATCTTAATTTAGACTTTCTGCCAGCAAGCCAGCAACGGTAGGGCTTGGAGCCCTTCCTCTCACAGAGGTTTACTAGGCAAAGATGAAGGAAGGAAAATCGGCTATAAGACACCTATTGTTCTTACTTCCTGGGAGGGTGAGAGGGAGGAAAATGTCCTGCTGGCAATTCTGTTTATAAATGCTTTTCTTTACACTAAGGTAACAAATTTAAGGAGAAAAGGGAAGAGGAGCAGCTGCCCACACAGAATATTACTTTAAATTTCATTATTGGAAAATCACTCTATTCAGGCCAGGAGAGGGATGAGGCACAGGAGGAGAGGTGAAGAAAAATAACAAAATATGGAATGAAGCCAAAATCAAGTTATATAGACAGAGTGGCTACAGGAACCAACATGGGAGCTAGGCAGTCCCCACATTGCCAACAGAAAAGAGGAAAACTGAGATCCAGAACAAGTAGAACGTTATTCTCATCAAACTACCAGTGCTTGTATTGGTAAGTATTCAGCTATCTACCAATCAGGTATTCCTAACTGAATACCAAGCTGAATACCAAGCTAAGTATTCAGCTATAAATGTGGATTACAGCTAAGTCCCCTACATATGAATCTTCAAGTTTTGAACTTTCAAAGACGCAGATGTGCATTCTCATGTCCAATCACATAAGTAAGTTCACATGTCTGGCGCATATTGTCCCACGCATGCATCTTCTACACGGGGTTGTACTTTCATGTACTTTACTGAACAGGACTCTATACGGTACAGTATCTTGATTTCAAGCCCAGGATGTCCAGAAGCAAGCATAAAAGCAGCGGTGATGTAGCTAGTACTGCTAAGAAGCACTAGGACTTGGAGGCCCAGAGAAAGGACAGAGAGAGACAAAAGGAAGAAGTAACTGAAGAACCGAAGAGATTCACGATGCAGGAAACGGCAAGGAGATTTTCTTTGAGGAGGCACTGTTAGTCTTTGAGGCCAGGACCCAACCTACAACAGTACAGGAAGACTGCATCAGCCCTTCAGAATGCAATCCGGTGCTTCCACGTCATCTATGACGAGACAGAAAGAGCTACTACACAGACATCACTGGATTGTTGTTTTCAAGAGGGTAGATAGAATTGAATCCAACAAGGAAACAGAACTTGTGCCATCAACGTAAAGGTATGAGTGAAGTTGCATCTTGCCCTCTGTCTTCTATTGCTGATTATCTTTCGAGTCTTCCATCTCCCATCTCCTCTCCCTCCTCCAGTCAGTAATTCTTGCCTGTTACTTGATGCCAGTATACCAGCTGTACTGTTGTACTGTATTACTGTACTTGTCAAGAATGTTTTCTTTATCTTTCGTGTTTGTTTCTTATGTTTGTGTGAAAAGTATTATAAACCTATTACAGTACAGTACTATATAGCTGATTGCATTATTAATAGTTGGGCACCTAAGCTAACTTTGTTGTACTTAGGAACAAACTGGACTTGTGAATGCACTCTCAGAAGGAACTAGTCCTTATGCAGGGGACTTACTGTACACGAAACCTTTAGCCACAAAATCTGCAAGATATTCAAGTAATTATCTTCATGTTTAACACTTTTTCTGAAAATGGAAAGATTCATACTCTGGTCTAAAAAAAGAGGCTGACCCATAATCAGTATATGAAAACATCGACTGAACTCAACTCCTGTTCTGAAGTACATGACTTGTAAACCTAGTTATGAAAATGTAAATACACTTCATTTTCCATCTAATCCCAGTTACAAGGATTTAAGTTTTATTGATACATGTGTGCCCATAACTTAATGGGATTAGAGTCAAATTAAGGGATAGGGTCGGCTGAGGCTATAATCTATACAGGAATCTCAAGTTGAAAAACATCACCGGGAATAAAATCAGATGGGGGGAATCATATGTGCTAGAAAGGACTCTGGGTGTACAGAGTGGGAAAAAAACTTTGAAAAGAGGCCTCAGGTAGGGATGGGCGTAGTAATGAGTCCAACACACACACGCGCACACATGTATGAGTACGCACACACACTGCATCTTCACATTAGAAAAGTGGTTTCTAAACTGCCATATAAGGAAAGTGGGTCCTCTTAGCTAATACCATGGGGTATGGGTTTTCACAAAAGGCCCTGAGAGGCCCACTGCCACCCGCATGTCTCCTCCTCTTCCCTCCCCTGCAAAGACCCACCTCCCCCAGGATAACGTCACTTCAGTCATGTCTGATTCTTTAAGACCCCATGGATTGTAGTTCACGCCAGGCTCCTCAGTCCATGGGGTTCTCTAGGCAACAATACTGGAGTGGGTTGCCATGCCCTCCTCCAGGAGATCTTCCTGACCCAGGGATCCAGCCCACGTCTCTTATGTCTCCTGCATTGGCAGGTGGGATCTTTACCATTAACGCCACCTGGGAAGCCCCCTCCCAGGGTAAAGGCTGAGGAAGTGTCTGAAGAACAGTGGGCATGAGGGGCACAGGACCACAGCCTTCGCAGAACACTAGGGCTTGCTTGTGCCTGAGTCGAGGCAAGGCTGCATTCTAACACTGATTGACACTGCCTTGTGTAGATCTATTTCTCCGTCCTATTTTGTCCTCATTCTCTTGAATCAAAACTCACATTCCCATAGATCTCAATTCCCTTTGAAGCAATCAACAAATGTGATTAAAGTGACTCTTGACAGGGGGGCGAACCAACAAAATCTTACTTAACTCGGGGAGTTGGTGATGGACAGGGAGGCCTGGCGTGCTGCAATTCATGCGGTCGCAAAGAGTCGGACATGACTGAGCAACTGAACTGAACTAAACTGAACTGAACAAGGATTACTGGTTAAAAAGTGGGCTTGGAGACCGAAATGAAGAACTCATGGGTAAAATGTGTATGGAGATCCTCATCCTATCTCTAGAAGAGTGAGAGCTCATTTTAAACATCTTCCTGTTACCCTGCCTTCCCCTCTCCTATATCCCAGGTACCTACCCATAAACCTTCCTTATCAACACTCTCCATTTGTCATTTAATCAATTCTGAGTCCGTTTCCTGCCAGAAGGTGACACAGTCAAGGGCTTAAATGGTTACTTCTGAGAAGACGCTGTTCATCAGCACCTTACATGCTTAAATACTCCAAATTCATTGATACACAGTGTAGAAAAAGCCGGGATACCACCACAACCACAGCAGATGCTGCCTGTCATGTGACTCAGTCCCCTGACCTTGTACCCTATACTCAGAGTGATTGGAGAATGAACCTGCTGAAAAGTAACTGAAGTCAACAGGGTCCACGATGAAGGGAGTGAGAGCCGCTTCCTTTCCTAGAGACATCACATACAAAGGAGAGGGAAGAGGAGAAGAAAAAGAAGGAGGAAAGAAAACCAGGTTGAAACTTGGCATTTACTTAAGGAGCCAGCGGAATGTGCGTGCAGAGACAGTTTCACTGCACAGAGGGAGGCATAGATCAGAAGGCTTCCTTGGCACTATTAAATTTCTTTGGTGGCAGCCTTGGCTGGGAGGGCAAGGCACAAAAGTTGAGCTCAGGGTTCTGAGGGCCAAGAGGGGATGTCTGCAAACTTGCGGTCCCAGCCAAGGCACAGAAGTCACGTTCAGGGTTCTGAGGGCCAAGAGGTGGTGTCTGCGAACTTACGGGGATTGATCGGCTCAGGAATCTCGCTGAGGAGGAAGACAGGCCGGTGTAGGAGGGCCGCAGGGCGGTGGAGTGCTCCTCGGTGGTCTTAGCGCCGTGGGGGCCCGGCTGACTGCTTGGGGCACTCCCACTGCTGCTGCTACTTCGGCTGTACTGGTTGTTGTTGAGCTCAGGGTAATTTCTGGCAGGCGGCTGGGAGCTGCCATTCAAGAGGTTGGTGAACGGGTTGGCGATGAAACCCATCTTGGAGGGTGATGTGGTCTTTTTGTTCTCTGGATCGTCGGCTGCAGCATTCAAGTTCCCTAGAGAACTGGCTAGCCGGGAGTTTATGGAAAAGCTGAATGAAAAACACAGGTGGGGGCGGGGGGGGGGACATAGATAGCCATGTATACTCATGCAGAGTTCATGTTTCTAAAACACATTAATCAGGACATTAGGGGAAGGCGATGCAGACAGTTCGGATCAATGCAAATGGTGACAGAATAGTTCTTGGTGATCTTACAATATGTGGCCTGTAGTTATACGTGGCAACTTCCTCTGTCAAAATCAGTTAAGACTCTAGAGCAGGCTCACTTTGACCAGAGATCCTGAAATAGAATATGTGGGGGTTCTCTTTGCCCTGAGGCAGGAAGTAAATGAATAGGACTGTGTAAGGGGAGAGCACCGAGCAGCCCTAAGTACAAGATGTAACTTCTATTAATATATATTCAATCCTATGACTACATCAAACATTCCTGCCCTGTTTAGTTCTGCCCCTATGCATCAGGGAGCAGACAACAGTATCATACAATATCAGTCTGTGCAACTGAACACCGTTCCTGGGATCATGGTAGGCCTGCTGTGGAAGGGCATGTTGTACAGCATTC
Source organism: Bos javanicus (assembly GCF_032452875.1). Taxonomy (NCBI): domain Eukaryota; kingdom Metazoa; phylum Chordata; class Mammalia; order Artiodactyla; family Bovidae; genus Bos; species Bos javanicus. The sequence goes on from NC_083870.1 coordinate 43,137,725, forward strand.
CCTCCATGGCCTTGTCCCCACAATTCAAGACAGGAACAGAAGCCTAGGGGGTCACAGAGCCTCTGGTGGATCCCCGCCCCCGCCACCCTCCCATCCCCTCCTCTGACAAACTTCAGACAAACTGGCAGTCGCTGCTGCCTTCCCTTTCCTCCTGCAGTGCCTCGGGAGAAGAGAGAAAAATTACCTTCTTACACTGGCGCCTGAGGATACAGAGCCTCTGTTTATCCTCTTGGCTGTCACAGAAGGGGACAAAGCCACTTTCGAGGTCTTCAAAGGAGATGCAGATCCTTGTGGGGAAGAACCCAATCTTTGTGGGGGAAAACGGGCAAAGAATCACACAGGAACTGTGTTATCGTAACATTCAGTCATCAACCAGGACAAAGTAAACTAACAAATGTTAAAGAGATCAGGTCAGGTCCTAACAACAGCAGCCGACACTGACGCAGCTCTCAGTCTGAGCCGGGCGCTCATCTCAGACCTTACAGGCATTAACTCAGCTCATCCTCACAACAACCCTACAAGGGAGGCGAAGACTGCACTTTGCAAGTCAGCAAAGCCTCTCAGCGAATGAGAAGAGGCAGAGCTGGGATTTAAATGCAGGAACCAAAGTCCCATGGTAACCATGATCCTGCCATCCTTGGTCACTTCCCTCCCTTGGACTGGCGTTCATTCCTCCCGAGTCCTTAGATTCTACTTCTGTATATTTTAAATCTCTCCTCTCCTTTCCAAGACTGGAAAGATTTACTGCAGCTGCCCGGGGTAAGCATCATTATTTCTTATCCTTACTCCTAGTAGCCCCTTTTAATCTTGTTCCTGGAAACTCACATTCTGAATAGCCTCTAGCAAAATCTAAGATATCTAATCATGTCGATTCACTATTTAAACCATTTAATCTTTCCTCAGTGTCCAAAAAGACTAAACTTCTTGGCTTGGCTTATAAAACCCTCTGAAATCTGGTATTTTCCAATTCTCCACACTTTCCCACCATTCCTCTACTCCAGCTACATAAAATGCTCTGAGATACCTGGATGGATGACATCAATACCCCTGTCCAGTTTACATACACTATTTTCCCTGCCCTTACCTCACCCCCACACACACTTTTCCCGTCCACTGCCATCTGACTCACTCCTATTGCTTAGCCTTTCATAATAGGCCAATCAGCTGCTACCTCTTACAGCAAGCCTTCACTGAATTCCCAGGTGGGGTCAGCATGCAGCTTCATCATATATTCTCACAGTAAATCATAGCTTCTTATACCATCTTGAATTATTTGATACTGTCTACTTTCCTCAAAAGAAGCTCCCTCAGGAGCAAAGAACTTTCTCTCACTTCAATTCCCAGTGACTAGCACAGTGCCAGACTCAGAGCAGGTGCTCAGTAAATGTTTGCTGAGTGAACACAGAGGGAAAATTGACCCAAGTCTGGACAGTCAAGGCCCAGTCATGGTTTTAATACCAAATCTGTTTTGTCCTGGACAGGTATTTTAATGAAGAGGGACTCTTTTCCCTATCTGCTACAGAAAAGCTGCTTTACTTGTACTCTTCCTTTCATCATCTTCCCTCCAAACAGGAGCGTACAATATGGTTTGTCTTTAAATTAAGGTCAGAAGAAGTTGAACAGGGAAGCAGCCCCAGCTTCTGGATAAGTCTGGGTCATATCAGAACTGCTCCAGTAAGCAACCCTAAACCTACAGCTGAATGAGAACAGGGATGAGGAATGTATTAGCTTTTTCCCCATCTGTTCATGACAGTTTTGGTCAAATATCTCTACAACCCTCACCAAGGCCTATGCGCAATCCTGATACCACCGAGACCACCAGGAAGTGTTCGGGGAACATTTTTCCAAAGAAAACCACTAACGTTTCCTCCTCTAATGGAGACTCGGGAAGGAAATAAAACTAGGAAACAAAGGAAGGGAACAGACACATGCAAAAATAGGAGGAAAAAAGAACAGAAATGTCAAAAATTCAAGGCAAAATCTATCACAGGCTTGAAAGGCATGTTCCAGAGCAACTCTGGTTTACTAAGAGATCCCACCATATGCTGGGCACACAGGGTACACTGGCATCGCTCCCACAGCCATGCAGCCTTGCGGGCACCTCAGGAAAACAAAACTCTTGCTCATCATGAGCATTAACTATAAAGCCAATTATAATAATCTGGAACAGAAACAAAGGAATTTTAAAAGTGAAAAGCTATGTGCAGCTTATTTCCATGGGCTTAAAGTTGTGAAATGTATCTAAAGGGTCATCATCTAGTAATAGTTCAAGGTCTCTGCCACGGCCATGGCTCTCAGTGGCCTAGGTCACTCCCAATGGCAATATGTGTGTGCTCAGTCATGTCCGACTGTAGCCCGCAGGCTCCTCTGTCCAGGGGATTTTCCAGGCAAGAATACTGGAGTGGGTTGCCATTTCCTTCTCTCAACCCAGGAATAGAACCCCCATCTCATATATCTCTTAATGTCTCGGCAGGCATATTCTTGACCACTGAGCCACCTGGGGAGCCCCATCTAAAGGGTAGCATTTGCCTATAATCTACTAGAAATTCAACTTGGTTGACAGTACCTGGAAGGCTGGGACACTGCTCTTGGATGCCCTTTCATATCCTCCAACCTACAGAAACCAAAGACAAATGTTCACTCATCACCAGGGTCACATATTTAAGCCAAGACCAAAAGCCACATCCTCTGGAGTCAGACCAGCAAAATTATTAAATGGGCAAGAGGGATAGACCTTGCAAATGGATATTAGTATTTATTTACTTTATAAGTCCTAAAGCCAGTGGGAAATCCATTTTAGTCATTTTGTTTCATCTTGAATTTCATTTACAGTAAAATTCTTTTTCATCAGAAGCTGGTACTGCATCTATTCAGAGTGAGGGAAAAAAAAAGTTTGATGATGGGGCCATGATGCTGTTAAGAAAAATTATATTCAGAAAAATGAGAAAATTTATAAGGATGAAAAGAAAGAGATAAACACCATCTTGGAATGAGCCTTCTCAAGTCTAGTGAAGCTTCTCTTGCTTCTTTTGCCATTTTATCAGCCAAGTTATACCACAACTTATCCCTTCCTCCCACTTATGGCTTCTTACAAATCAAATATAAATCTGTTGGAAATTAATTTTAATTAACATAAAGCACTTTCTTAGAGTTTCAAGGAAAAATGGTGAATAACAAAGATTGGTAATATATTTACTGATCTTGAAGAAACTTCCAGTAAGACAGTATATACAGTGAAAAGAATATGGACTTTGAAGTGTGCTGGGTTTGAATACCAGCTAGGGAGCGATTTACCTTCTCTAATCTCAAGCAACCAACACAAATATAGGTAACGATGCCACCTTCTGTGTTTACTCAGTTAATCTTCATGTCCAAACTAGGTACCTAGCGAAACTCCTGGCCCCATAGCAGTTCGTCGGTAGATCTACATTTCCTTAACCTCTCAGTGGCAGTTGGTGAGTATCACTAAGTACCAGATTTTCTATTCCATCTTCCCATCTTACTATATAAAACAATTACCTCAACTTCAAGCTATATACGAACCTTCATATTTCAGGGCAGGAAACCAGTACTCAAAGCATAGATAATGATCTGACCAGACCCAATCTGACTTAAGTGTTATAATCCCTCCAGATAATACATAAAACTAAATTCTCTGTGAGTAGTCTGCTCGACATTTATCATAGCAAAATAGCCTTCTTGCTATGCATTTCTCTCACTTAAAAGTCAAAGGAAAATAACCATTTCCCATGATACTCATTTGTGGACTTGCCACCTCTTACATTACAATAAAGAATCTTGATATTTAGAGATGTTGAACCTACATTAATTCTGAAGCTTTATTTCTTCCACTTAGTCTGAATTAGCAGAAGATTTCAAAGGTTGTGGTCTGAAGTTAAGTCCCACCAGCTGATTCTGATGAGTAATTTCAGATCTCCAAACTAAGATTGTTTGTAACTTAACAGACAGGAATTGCTTATTCAATTCCCAGAAATAGGAAGTCGGGCTAACGAGTGAGGGTATACCAACAGCTCGGCATACAATACCTTCCTGCACACTCTAGATTAAATACAAATGCTTGGCACACCTCTGAGGATTCGGCACAGAAGAAGAAGCCCATTCACAGGAAAAGAGTGGCATTCCTAACAGAATTTTGAACAGAGTCCCAGAGACAACCAACCACAGCGTGGCAATTTTAGGGGGAATTCCAGAAATTAAGATGCAGCAGCTGCTTTCGATAAGCTTCTAAAATGTATCTACTCCCCACAACATTAATAAATAACACAAAATAGTAATAAACCAAAAAATGAGAGGTAAACATGGTACTTATAGAATGATAACCAAAAGAGATTAAATATTCTACCCACACATGGAGGTAAAATATAAACTTAAAAGTTTAAAATAGATCTACCTAAATGCACAGGATGGTGAGGTGCGGGGCTGTCTCTGACTTTTTAAGGCACGTAGTTTGTCTCCCTGGGTTATATTATTTTTCATTTCCACATCTTCATCCTCTTCTAAATTATTCTGAAAAAAAAATTCATGTTCCACAGAAAGGTCATTACAAATAATTCTACTTTATATAGAATTCTTAATCGCTTATAGATTCTCTCTGTATATGGAATATATTTTACATAGATTATCTAAAAAGAATAAAAGCACTACAAATTCAGCAATGGTCACATAGATACTAAAGAACATGGTATTAATCACCAATTAAATATACTAGTCAAATTCCAAATCAAAGAAGCATGATTATGGCTGCGGTAAATTTAGAAGGAGCTTTGTTGCAATGGACCACAACGACGGAGACTTTCTTGCAGACAAAATCACACTTCGGAATACAGCTTAGATATAAGCTGGCTCAAAAGACACAGTACAAATATTTTCCAGAAGTTATCAGAATCCATCACTGCAAATTCCATAATTTGTTTATATAAGTGACAGATAAAACAACTTAGGATATCTATACAGTAACTTACTAACATCATTTAACACTAGTAAAAGCACTCAAGATTCTTCCAAAAGGAGTTAAACCTTACTAGCCTGGGAAAGTGTGTTGCCTGATGAAATAAGTCTTACAGTTGGAAATAAATATATAAGTACCACACTAGTTCTTTTCGCATGCCAGCTCACATTTAATTCTCATAACCCAGGGAGTGGGGATAGGGAGGGCACTGATACTCTTAATTTCAAGACGAGAAAAGGAGGTGCTAGTGGAATGTAAGAATATTACCTAAGCTCCCCTAAACTCTTCATGACAGAGCTATGATTTTAAAATCAGGTTTTCTGTCCTCAGATACAATGTTCTTTCTAAAATACATGCCACTGCACACTAACTTTGCACCATAACAACTGTATTTTGTTTTTTCCTTACCTGAAAAAAAATCAAAAGGTTTACATTTGCTAAGATCATTTCTAGCCATAAGTCTCCTTTCCTCTTTAAAGCTAGAATTCTTATTTGATGAAAGATGTACAAAAATACACTTCCCTCTGTCACATTCTAGTCATTTTTGATGGCCATTCCTGAATCAAAACACTTTTTGTTCCCTGCCGCCTATGTTGGGGTCCATGGATGCATCTGGAGCTTAGTAGGCATGTCTTGGGTAAAAAGATTACACCTCATTACTACAGCTCTGATCTTAGAAAAAAAGACAAAGGAAATACACAGCCAAAAAAAAAAAAAAGAAAGAAATACACAGCCAGTAGGGAAGAAAAAGAAATGAAGATGAAAGCTTCCCAGAGGAAGCAATTCCTTAGCCGAGTCTTAAAGAGGGAGTACTTGTGAAGCAAGCCAAACCAAGCCAACAGGAAGGGCCGTCCTAGCAAAGAACATTAGTTCAACAGTCACGGGATCATGGAACCTCAAAGTCAGGGGGTTCTCTTAGAGTCACCGAGATATGTCTACCTATAAAGTCCCAAGAAATCAATTATACTATTCATCTTTGTCCATTCAGTCCCTGTGGGAGTAAATCCACTTTCACTCAAGGAAGCCTGCAGGAATAGAGATCAGGCATGCCTGCAGGCTAGACTTCCAAGCAGGACGGCACATCTCAGAAGTTGAGCTTAGCTTCACCTAGCACCCAACATGCTGCGTTGGTAAGAGTTACTTGCTCCTGATGGAAGGACAGCACAGCCAAGAGTCTCCAGAATATGAGGAGAACCAAGAAGAATATGAAAGTGAAAGTTGCTTGGTCATCTCCAACTCTTTGCAAACCCATGGACTACACAGTCCATGGAATTCTTCAGGCCAGACTACTGGAGTGGGTAGCCTTTCCCTTCTCCAGGGGATCTTCCCAACCAAGGGATCAAACCCAGGTCTCCCACATTATAAGCCTCCATATTAGGCAAGGAAACCTTCTGGAAGGCCGGACAGGATTTTCACCCCAATCAGTTTCACAGTCTAATGAGTGTCTTTGTGGGCAAGCCAGGAATGCTCGTTTGTTCATTCAACAAGGAAGATCTTTATGTTCCCAGCTCTGAAGTGCCTTCAAAAGTCTAAGGAAAGTGATCCTCAACTTGAGACTGCAATATTCAACCTATCTGTCAAGTGTAAAGGTAGAACAAAGGTACAAAAATTTACCTCTTACACACTCTTTCTGGGAAAATTATTATAGGATGTGCTTCAGGGAAAAAAAAGAAGACAGTGTGAGATCCAGGAAAATCAGGGACCCAACTGAAGAGTGTGAAGAAAAGGTCTTGGGTCAGAACTCTATGTCTGCACTAGAGAACAGTTAGTCCAGGTTGGAAGGTATAAGCGTCCTCAGGAAAAGAATGGACTTGGTAAGATTTTTTTGCTGTGTTGAGATTTTGAAAATTTTTAAATTGCTTGGCACAATTTGTGGTGGGGGGAGGGGGTACAGAGAGTAACATTCTGTTTTCCCAAATATATAGAAAACCATGCAAATAAAAACGGCAAATAACTCTAGGGAAAAAAGAGAGCTTCAACAAAGGAAACAGTCATAGTGGGCTATTAAGCTCAACAGTGAGCAATATTTACATAGTAATAATGTATACATTATTTAGGTTTAACCAAAATTATAACTATATTGGGAAGCTGGAGGAGTAAAGGTAATTGCAAGGTAGAAGAATTATTCTTGTCCACCATAACCAGGAGACAATAGGAAAATGCCCATAATTGATAAATTTTTAAAAATAGTGTTATTGTAAGACACTTAGAAATATGACAGGGAAAATATTAGTATAATTTGCTTAAAGGTTTTCCCCCTTTGAGAGTGGGTCTGGGAATACAGCAAGGTGGGATAGGGAACTGATTTTCTTTTTTATCAGAATTCAATACTTTTGAAATTTCAAAAACTGTTGTCATGATTTTTAAAAATAAAAATTAATTTTAAAATATACAGTTAAAGTAACTATTTTTATATTATAGTTATGTGTGTTTCTCTCTCCTGATGCTGCTGCTAGGTCACTTCAACCTGTGCGACCCCATAGACGGCAGCCCACCAGGCTTCCCGTCCCTGGGATTTCCAAGCAAGAACACTGGAATGGGTTGCCATTTCCTTCTCCAATGCATGAAAGTGAAAAGTGAAGTGAAGTCACTCAGTTGTGCCTGACTCTTAGTGACCCCATGGACTGCAGCCTACCAGGCACCTCCATCCATGGGATTTTCCAGGCAAGAGTACTGGAGTGGCGTGCCATTGCCTTCTCTGGTTTATCTCTCCTACTTTATTATAAATCTTAAAGGTGAACATTTTTTTAATTATAATACATTTTAAACACATAGAAAACAAGTAAATGATGTAACAGCCAGTCATGTACCTTACTACCCAGAATTAACATATTTTTTTCTTAAGTTCCTTAAGGAGTTTACTTCAGTACACTAGCTCTCAAAGAAAAAGAAAACATTATATATTAAGTCCCAGCTCTCAACCTCTGGAGAAGGAAACCATGACTTTTCCAAAGAAAAAAAATATATTTTACCACATAGTACTTGTTTGTCATAGGCAACAAAAAACTACAGAAAATATTATCTCAAAAAAAAATATTAAAGCCACCTACATACTTATCTTCAAAGTAAAACACACTAGCATTCTGTCATATAGTCTTCCAGACTTTTCCCCGTGGCACACATACCCTACCAACACATTTCTTCCTCACAAAAGGAGGCTGAATTAAACATGCTTCTTTGTAACTTACTTTTTCACTTAAATGTACTGTGGAAGTGTTTCAGGGCAAATTTTTAAGATCCTCTACATTATCATTTTTATGGTTCTATAAAATTCCACTGTCTAGATATATCAGATTTTATATATTTTGCCCTCGGCCAGGCTGTTTTCTGTCTTTCATCATTATAAACAGTTCCAACAAACATCCTTCTATACAAGCACATGGTTTTTGAACCCATCCTATTATTGCTGCCTTAAGATAAATGGATAGAAGTGGAATTGCTAGATTAAAGTCTCCTGCTGTATATTATCAAACCACTCTCCAAAAAGACTACACCATTTTAAATTCCAACTAGCAATGTTTAAGAGCTTTTTAATCCCCAGAACCCTTGCTAATACAGCATACATTTCTTTAATCTCACATAACCTGATGGGCATAAATAGCATCTGTGTTTTCTTTATTCCTAAGGAAGTAGAACATTTTTTTTTATGTTTACCAACCATAAGGCCTCCCATTTTATTTGTGTACATGGAGTTCTCAGGTTGATTTTTGAGAGTTCTTTACATTAAAAAAAAACCAAAATCCTCATTTGAATGTGACACAATTATTTCCTCTTAGTTGATTACTATGAGGTTAGTAAATTAGAGAGATCAAGACTGGTGGGAAGGAACAGCAGTCGTCTGATGAGAGATGACAGATTGGACCAGGCAAGGAGAACTGCTTGGAAATCAGGACCTGGGGAAGGAAGAGGGAGGGAAAAAGAACTGGACACACAGTAGAGGTCTGGAAAAATCTGCTAAAATCTAAATCATGGAGTTTTTATTATTATTATTTTTTTTTTGGTCTCAATCACCCCTTATTTTATTTCTGTGGCTACTGTAAGAAGTTTTAGCCATTTTTAGGATGAAGAATATAAAACATATGAGCTACAAAATTCTTAGTAAATGATTGACAGCCTTCAAACTCTTGACAAAAATAGTTATACACAATGTTATTCAAAACACATTTAAATTAAATTACAAAATTAATTTAAACAAAAAGCCCCACACACCTATGGTCAGTTAATCTTTGACAAAGGAGCCAAGAACATACAATGGGAAAAAGACAGTTTCTTCAGTAAAGGGTGCTAGGAAAGTTGGACAGTTGAATGTAAATCAATGAACATACCCTCTCATCACACACAAAAATAAACTCAAAAATAACTTAAAGACTTAAACGCAAGACACCATAAAACTCCTAGAAAAGGTCATAGGCAAAATATTCTCAGACATAAATCATACCTATGTTTTCTTAAATGTCTCCCAAGGCAATAGAAATAATAACAAAAAAAAAAAACAAATGGGGCCTAATCAAACTTACAAGACTTGCACAGCAAAGAAAACCATAAACAAAAAGACAACCTACAGGATGGGAGAAAATATCTGCAAAAAATGCAACTGACAAGGGTTTAATCTCCAAAATACACAAAATATCAAACAACCTGATTGAAAAATGAGCAGAAGATCTAAATGGACATTTCTCCGAAGAAGAAATACAGATGGCCAACAGGCACATGAAAAGATGCTCAACAATGCTAATTAGAGAAATGCAAATCAAAACTACAATGAGATGCACCTCACACCGTCAAAAAGTCTACAAATAACAAATGCTGGACAGTGTGTGGAGAAAAAGGAACCCTCCTACACTGCTGGTATGAATGTAAGTTGGTGCAGCCACTGTGAAAAACAGTATAGAGGTTTCCTCAGAAAACTAAAAATAGAATTACCATATGATCCAGGAATCCCACTCCTGGGTGTATATTGACAAAACTTTAATTCAAAAAGATACATACACCTTTATGTTCACAGCAGCACTACTGACAATAGCCAAGACATGGAAACAACCTACATGTCCATCAACAGATGAATGGATAAATATATAATAGAATACTGCTGCTGCTGCTGCTAAGTCGCTTCAGTTGTGTCTGACTCTGTGTGACCCCATAGACGGCAGCCCACCAGGCTCCCCCGTCCCTGGGATTCTCCAGGCAAGAACACTGGAGTGGGTTGCCATTTCCTTCTCCAATGCATGAAAGTGAAAAGTGAAAGTGAAGTCGCTCAGTTGTGTCTGACCCTCAGCGACCCCATGGACTGAGCCTACCAGGCTCCTCCATCCATGGGATTTTCCAGGCAAGAGTATTGGAGTGGGGTGCCATTGCCTTCTCCAAATAGAATACTACTCAGTCATAAAAGAGAACAAAATAATGTCAACATTATTTTGGATAATGTATGCAACTAGAAATTATCACACTAAGTGAAGTAAGTCAGAAAGACAAACACCATATGATATCACTTATATGTAGAATCTAAAATATGACACAAATGAAACCATCTACAAAACAGAATCAGAATCATGGACATAAAGAAGAGACTGGTGATCGCCAAGGGGAAGGGGTTGGGATAGAGTGTGAGGGATGGAGTGGGAGGCTGGGGTTAACAGATGCAAATTATTATATATAGAATGGACAAATGACAAGGTCCTACTGGTAGAGCACAGAGAAGTATATTCAATATCTTATTGCAAACCATAATAGAAAATAATGTAAAAAATGAATGTATGCATATGTATAATTTTGCTATATAGCAGAAATTAACAGAACATTGTAAATGAACTATACTTGTTTTCAAAATATTTTTGAAAAGAAACAAAAAGCTAATATAGAAGGGGATTTGAGCTTCCTGGAACCCTGAAAAAGACATGCAGATGGGCATATAACCAAAGCCTGTATTTATTAGGGCACCTATAACACAAATTATGGGGCTTTCCAGGTGGTACAGTGGTGAAGAATCTGCCTGCCAATGCAGGAGATGAAACAGATGAGGGTTTGATCCCTGGGTCATGATGATATACTGGAGAAGAAAATGGCAACCCACTCCAGTATTCCTGCCTGGAAAATTCCATAGACAGAGGAGGCTGGTGGGCTACAGTCCATGGAATTGCTAAGAGTAGGATACAGCTGAGCACAAGTGCAACATATACTGGGTCATAAGCACCTGCGTGGGGGAAAATGTATTAGAAAATATAGCTCCATTTGCCATGAGGCATAAGTCAATCCCAAGAACTGATAGACCTGGGGGATTCTGAGGCTGTTTTCTGATCAGGTACTATTAGACCTCATTCTTTATACCAAATTCATTCCTCATGATGACTAATGATGAACAAAGCCACAAACAACAAAGGTTAACCCAGCCCTCCCTGTGCTCTTGGGCTTCAGCCCCTCTCTCCAGAGTCTCAGTGCAACCCCCACTCCCTGCTCTCAGCTGCTCTAGGAGCAGCAGATCCCCTGAAACAAAGCCACATGATTGCTGGTGATGGTGAAGAAGCCTAGTCCAGGGAAGACCTTATGTTTTGGCTCCCCCAAGGAAAGAGGTCTGCTCTTAGGCTCCCTGTTGCACTCCTGAAGGTCTGAGCATCAGCAGCTTTTCATTTGGATACCAGCCTGCCTTACATAAAGACAGGAAAATGAGAGTCAACTAAAACACATAAAGAAAGAGCATTTTAAAAGATATTCTTGGGTGGCAGCAGGCAGTGGGAGTGGCAGCCATGCCATGTGGCTGCTGGGGCCGCTGTGCCTGCTGCTGAGCAGCACCACAGAGATCAAGCCCTGAGTGTTTGGAGTGGGAGCGCTGACTCCAAGACCCCTGACTACCAGAGAACTAACCCTAGGGAGTATCAAATAGTGAGAACTCACACAAAGGAAACCACTTGAATACAAGACCCGGCATCACCCAACCACCAGTAGCACCCTGTGCAGGACGCCCATCGAAACAACAGACAAAACAGAAATACATCACCAGACAGGACTACCACCTCACTCAGCCTTGCCCATCAGAGGAAAAACAAACAAACAAGCAAAAACTCAGCACAAATCTCACCCTATATGAAGCTTACACAAACCACCAGACCAACCTTAGGAGGGCAGAAACCAAACGGAAGAAAGAATTCAACCTTCTTCAAGGAAAGAATTCAACTTTCCTTGAAGCCTGGGAAAAAGAGACATCAAACACAATAAGTTAAAAAAATAAAAATAAAAAGGCAGAGAAATACTGCACAAATGAAGGAATAAACTAGGAACACAGACGTCCAAATAAATGAAGAGGACACAGACAAACTACCTGAAAAAGAATTCAGAATAATGATAGTACAGGTGATCAAAAACTTTTGAAAACAAAATGGAGAAAATGCAAGAATCAATTAACAAAGACCTAGAAGAATTAAAGAATAAACATAGAGAGACAAATAACACAATTACTGAAATTAAAAATACTCTAGAAGGAATCAATAGCAGAATATCTGAAGCAGAAGAACGAATCAGTGAGCTGGAAGATAAAATGGTGGAACTAACTTCTGAAGAGCAGAATAAAGGACAAAGAATGAAAAGAGCTGAGGACAGTCTCAGAGACCTGACCATATCAAACACACCAACATTTGAATTATAGGGGTCCCAGAAGAAGAGAAAAAGAAAGGGTATGAAAAATTTTTTGAAGAGATTATAGTTTAAAATTTCCCCAACATGAAAACGGAAATAGTCAATCAAGTCCAAGAGGCACAGAGTCCCATACAGGAAACCCCAGGAGAAACACACCAAGACACATACTAATCAAACTAACAAAGACTAAACACAAAGAAAGAATATTAAAAGCAGCAAGGGAGAAGCAACAAGTAACATACAAGGGAAACATATATTTAACAGCTGATCTTTCACCAGAAACTCTGAAGGCCAGAAGGGAATGGCAGGATATATTTAAAGTACTAAAAGGGAAAAATCTACAACCAAGATTACTGTGCCTGGCAAGGATATCATTCAGAATTGATGGAGAAATAAAAAGCTCTTCAGACAAGCAAAAGTACCATCAAACCAGTTTTACAACAAATATTAAAGGTATTTACATAGTCAAGAAATACAAGAGAGGAACAAAGATCTACAAAATCAACCCCAAACAATTAAGAAAATGGAAGAGGAACATATATATCAATAATTACTTTAAATGTAAATGGGTTAAATGCTCCAACCAAAAGACACAGACTGGCTGAAAGGATACAAAAACAAGACCCATATATATGCTGTCTACAAGAAACCAACTTCAGACCTCAAGACACATATAGACTGAAAGTGAGAGGATGGAAAAATATATTCCATGCAAATGGGAAGCAAAAAAGCTGGAACAGCAATCTTCATATCAGACAAAATAGACCTTAAAATAAAGAAGATTACAAGAGATAAGGAAGGACTCTACATAATGATCAAGGGATCAATCAATGCAAGAGGAAGACATAACAATTGTAAATATCTACACACCCAACATAGAAGCACCTCAATACATAAGACAAACACTAACAGACATAAAAGGAGAAATTGACAGTAACACATTAATAGTAGGAGACTTTAACACCCCACTCACACCAATGGACAGATCATCAAAACAGAAAATTAATAAGGAAACACAAATCTTAAGTGATACATTAGATGACATGGATCTCATTGATATCTTCAGGACATTTCATCCAAATGCAGAAGAATACACCTTCTTCTCAAGCATACATGGAACATTCTCCAGGATAGACCACATCTTGGGTCACAAATCAAACCTCAGTAAATGTAAGAAAACTGAAATCGTATCAAGCATCTTCTCCAACCACAATGCTATGAGACTAGATATCAATTACAAGAAGAAAAGTGTAAGGAACACAAACACGTGGAGACTAACAACACGCTTCTAAATAACCAACAGGTTAGTGAAGAAATCAAAAGGGCACTCAAAAAAATGTCTAGAAACAAATGACAATGAAAACATGACAACTCAAAACCTATGGGATGCAGCAAAAGCAGTTCTAAGAGGGAGGTTTATAGCAATACAATCCTACCTCAAGAAACAAGAAAAACATCAAATAGACAACCTAACTTTACACCTAAAACAACCAGAAAAAGAACAAAAAACACCCCTCAAATTAGTAGAAGGAAAGAAATCAAAAAGATACAAGCAGAAATAAATGAAAAAGAAACGAAAGAAACAACAGTTAAGATTAACAAAACTAAAAGCTGGTTCTTTGAGAAGATAAACAAAATTGACAAACCTGTAGCCAGACTCATCAAGAAAAAAAGAGAGAAGAATCAAATCAACAAAATTAGAAATGAAAAAGGAGAGGTTACAACAGACAATGCGGAAATACAAAGGATTATAAGAGACTATTATGAACAACTAATAACGGAGAAGGCAATGGCACCCCATTCCAGTACTCTTGCCTGGAAAATCCCATGGACGGGGGAGCCTGGCAGGCTGCAGTCCATGGGGTCGCTGAGGGTCGGACACGACTGAGCGACTTCACTTTCACTTTTCATTTTCATGCATTGGAGAAGGAAATGGCAGCCCACTCCAGTGTTCTTGTCTGGAGAATCCCAGGGACGGGGAAGCCTGGTGGGCTGCCATCTATGGGGTCACACAGAGTCTGACACGACTGAAGTGACTTAGCAATATGGTAATAAAATAGATAACCTGGAAGAAATGGACAGATTCTTAGAAAAGTTCAATCTTCCAAGACTGAACCAGGAAGAAATAGAAATTATGAACAACCCAATTACAAGCACTGAAATTGAAGCTGTGATTAAAAAAATATCTCCCAAAAAACAAAAGCCCAGGACCAGGTGGCTTCACAGGAGAATTCTATTAAACATTTAGAGACGAGCTAATGCCTATCCTTCTAAAACTCTTTCAAAAAATTGCAGAGGAAGGAACACTTCCAAACTCATTCTATGAGGCCACCATCACCCTGATACCAAAACCAGACAAAGACAACACACAGAAAGAAAACTACACACTAATATCACTGATGAATATAGATGCAATGATCATAAACAAAATTTTAGCACAGAATTCAGCAACACATCAAAAAGCTCATACACAATGATCAAGTTGGGTTTATTCCAGGGATGCAAGGATTCTTCAATATATGCAAATCAATCAATGTGATACACCATATTAACAAATTGGAAGATAAAAACCATATGATAATTTCAATAGAAAAGCTTTGACAAAATTCAGCACCTATGATTAAAACTCTTCAAAAAATGGGCATAGAAGGAACCTACCTCAACATAGTAAAGGCCATATATGATAAGCATACAGCAAACATTATTCTCAGTGGTGAAAAACAGAAAGCATTCCCCTAAGAGCAGGAACAAGACAAGGGGGTCCATTTTTGCCATTATTATTCAACATAGTTCTGGAAGTCCTAGCTACAGCAATCAGAGAAGAAAAGAAATAAAAGGAATCCAGTTCAGAAAAGAAGTAAAACTCTCACTGCTTGCAGATGACATGATACTGTACATAGAAAACCCTAAAGATAGTAACAGAAAATTACTAGAGCTAATCAGTGAATTTAGCAAAGTTGCAGGATACAAAATCAATACACAGAAATCACTTGCATTTCTATATACTAACAATGAAAAATCAGAAGGAGAAATTAAGGAACCAATCCCATTCACCACTGAAACAAAAAGAATTAAATATATAGGAATAAACTTACCTAGAGACAAAAGAACTGTACACAGAAAATTGTAAGACTAATGAAAGAAATAGATGACATAAACAGATGGAGAGATATTCCATGTTCCTGGGTAGGAAGAATCAATATTGTGAAAATGACTATACTACCAAACACAATCTACAGATTCAATGTGATCCCTATCAAATTACCAATGGCATTTTTCACAGAACTAGAACAAAAAATTTCACAATTCATATGGAAACACAAAAGACCCCAAATAGCCAAAGCAGTCTTGACAAAGAAGAATGGAGCTTGATGAATCACCTTCTTGACTTTAGATTATACTACAAAGCTACAGTCATCAAGACAGTATGGTACTGGCCCCAAAACAGAAATGTAGACCAATGGAACAAGATAGAAAGCCTAGAGATAAACCCATGCACCTCTGGGTACCCTATTTTTGACAAAAGAGGCAAGAATATACAATGGGGCAAAGACAGCCTCTTCAATAAATGGTGATGGGAAAACTGGACAGCTCCATGTAAAAGAATGAAATTAGAATACTTCCTAACACCATGCACAAAGATAAAGTGGATTAAAGACCTAAATGTAAGAACAGAAACTACAAAACTCTTAGAGGAAAACACAGGCAGAACACTTGATGACATAATCAAAGCAAGATCCTCTATGACCCTCCTCCTAGAGTAATGGAAATAAAAACAAATGTAAACAAGTGGGACCTGATTAAACTTAAAAGCTTTTGCATAGCAAAGGAAACTATAAGCAAGGTGAGAAGACAATCCTCAGAATGGGAGAAAATAATAGCAAATGAAACAACTGACAAACAATTAATTTCCAAAATATAGAAGCAGCTCATACAACTCAATACCAGAAAGCAAACAACCCAATCAAAAAGTGGGAAAAAGACCTAAACAGACATTTCTCCAAAGAAGATATACACATGGCTAAGAAACACATGAAAAGATGCTCAATATCGCTCATTATTAGAGAAATACAAATCAAAACTACAATGAGATATCACCTCACACCAGTCAGAATGGCCCTCATCAAAAAGTCCACAAACAATAAATGCTGGAGAGGGTGTGGAGAAAAGGGAACGCTCTTACACTGTTGGTGGAAATGTAAATTGATAAAGCCACTATGGAAGACAGTGTGGAGATTCCTTAAAAGACAAAGAATAAAACCATCATATGACCCAGTAATCCCACTGATAAGCATACACCCTGAGGAAACCAAAATTGAAAGAGACACATATATCCCGATGTTCAATGCAGCATTATTTACAATCACTAGAACAGGGAAGCAACCTAGATGTTCATCAACAGATGAATGGATAAAGAAGTTGTGGTACATATACACAATGGAATATTACTCAGTCATAAAAAGAAATGCATTTGAGTTAGTTCTAATGAGGTGGATGAACTTAGAACCTATTATATAGAGTGAAGTGAGTTAGAGAAAGATAAATACCATATTCTAATGCATATATATGGAATCTAAAAAAATGGTACTGAAGAATTTATTTACAGGCCAACAATGGAGAAGAAGACATAGAGAACAGACTTATGGACATGGGGAGAGGAGAGGAGAGGATGAGATGTACAGAAAGAGTAACATGGAAACTTACATTACTGTATGTAAAACAGATAGCCAACGGGAATTTGCTGTATGGCTCAGGAAACTCAAACAGGGTCTCTGTATCAACCTAGAGGGGTAGGATAGGGAGGGAGATAGGAGGGAGGTTCAAAAGAGAGGGGATATATGTCTACCTATGGCTGATTCATGTTGAGGTTTGACAGAAAACAGCAAAATTCTGTAAAGCAATTATCCTTCAATAAAAAATAAATTAATATAAAAAAACTTTTAAGCTATTCTTATTAACAGGTAATGGTCTAGCTAAAGAGCAAATAATAGCATAAAATATGAAGATGTACTTTATTCTACAATTTGTCCACTATATACAGACAAGATGAAAACCAAAATCAAATAAATTGTGCCCACAAATTTCAGTTGGATAAATTACTGACCAACATATTAATAAAAGAGAAAGCTACTAGGGAGGTCGTTGTGTAAGCCATTAAGAAAAGATCTTTTAGATGAAATATAGCACACTATGGAATAAGATGGAAGAGTTATAATAGAAAAATGACATAAAAGGAGAGTTTGAAATAGAAACAAGTAAAAATAGAAGTCAAGGGACTGAAAGAAAAAGACGAAAATAGCATTTTTTGCAGATTTAAATGATTTGGCCAGGAAAAATGACTGGGTCATCTCTAAAATTCTTTTCAGCTCTCAGATGTTAAACCTATGAGATATAAAAGTTGGGGAAAGGCAAAGAGGTCATCTTCATAAGTTGTTTCTGATCAACAAAAAATTTGGATTTATCAGAGCCCCCCTGATTCATCCCTGATGCTTGGAAAGATTGAAGGTAGAAGAAGGGGACAACAGAGGACAAGACGGTCGGATGGCATCACCGACTCGGTGGACATGAATTTGAGCAAGCTCTGGGAGATGGTGAAGGACAGGGAAGCCTGGCATGCTGGAATCCGTGGGGTCGCAAACAGTCAGACATGACTAGGTGACTGACCAAAAACAACCCAAATTCATCTTTCCTCCTTTTTCCTGCCACTGGTTCAGACCTCTATCACCTGGACCACTGCCTTGTGACCTTCCACCTCTAGCCACACACAGACACCAGCACTCCTTCAACAGCACAGCCTGGGTGAGCTCCCCAAATGGTAAATCTCCCCTGACTGACAGCCTCTGGTGGATCACAGCAACTCTCAGATTGGACCTGGAATGTCTCAGTGGACCTACGAGTAGAAAGAAAGGTGCTTAAAGGTAGGGCCTTAGAGATTCAATTTGTATTTCATAGATTTCTAAGATATACCCTGTTCACGGGGATATTTATAAATCATAGTAACTGAGTGAGGTAATTAAAGCACCACATTCTCATTTATCTGACTGTCAATTTATGTGAACTCGGCCAAACATCAGCAGCACCTGTATCTAATTAATATCTCTAAGTCAAGAGTATATACTGACTGATGTGCTAATACTGGACTATCACCCTGGAGTAGGAAAAGAAAAGGATAGAAACAACAGTGATTGCAGGGGAAATTTCTGAGGACAGACTGGCTAAGGTTACGTACTAGAGCCACACAGAAGAACCCATGGACAGGCAGCGGGGTACCGTGAGAGGCCTTAGGGTTGGGGGCTAACTCTGGAGCCAGAGTCCCTGGGTTCAAATGACAGCTCCACTCTACTTTGTGATGTTGGGCAGGTGGCTTCCTCTGCCTCAGTTATGTCATCTGTAAAATGGACCTAGGAAAGGTGCCTATTCCATACAGCTGTTGTAAGGACTAAATTTAATCCATGTTAAGTGCTTAGAACACTGCCAGGCACATAGTAGGCACTGTTTAGGTTGCTATTGTTGTTGCCTTGTAAGCTCATTTAACTCCTTATATATCTGGCACTTTAAATAAGGTGCATTAAATTTCATCTTCTTGAAACCATTTTGTAAAGTCTTTATTGAATTTGTTACAGGATTATTTCTGTTTTATGTTTTGGTTTTTTGGCCAGGAGGCATGTGGGATATCAGCTCCCCAACCAGGGACTGAACACACACCCTTTGCATTGGAAGGTGAAGTCTTAACCACTGGGCCTCCAAAAAAGTCCCTTAAAGCTATTTTTTATAAGCCCAATGCACAATGGATCCTAAGGCCACTGATGATCAAAACGAGCACTTATCACTGGTACTATTTTGTATTTGAGTATGTGCTACCCTTGGATCAGATCAGATCAGTCGCTCAGTCGTGTCTGACTCATGAATCGCAGCATTCCAGGCCTCCCTGTCCATCACCAACTCCCAGAGTTCACCCAGACTCACATCCATCGAGTCAGTGATGCCATCCAGCTGTCTCATCCTCTGTCATCCCCTTCTCCTCTTGCTCCCAGTCCCTCCCAGCATCAGAGTCTTTTCCAATGAGTCAACTCTTCGCATGAGGTGGCCAAAGTACTGGAGTTTCAGCTTTAGCATCATTCCTTCCAAAGAAATCCCAGGGCTGAGCTCCTTCAGAATGGACTGGTTGGATCTCCTGGCAGTCCAAGGGACTCTCAAGAGTCTTCTCCAACACCACAGTTCAAAAGCACCAATTCTTCGGCGCTCAGCCTTCTTCACAGTCCAACTCTCACATCCATACATGACCACAGGAAAAACCATAGCCTTGACTAGAGGGACCTTTGTTGGCAAAGTAATGTCTCTGCTTTTGAATATGCTATCTAGGTTGGTCATAACTTTCCTTCCGAGGAGTAAGCGTCTTTTAATTTCATGGCTGCAGTCACCATCTGTAGTGATTTTCGAGCCCAGAAAAATAAACCCTTGGATAGCTTGAATTATTATTCCCAATTTCATGTCTGTATTCTTATTTGTTTTCTGTGAAACTGTTGGTCTTTGTTCATTCAGGTAATATTTACAAAGTCCTTGTGGGCTAGGAGTAGAATTATGATGAAGGCAGATAGATAGACACGATTGCACCCAGCAAGGAAGGCGAGTAAGGACCATGAGGAAAAGGGCCGTGCAAGACAGGGGCGGGGAGCAGGGAGCCCACTCCAGACCCGCACATATCCGTCAAGTATATTTCATAGCGCCTAGCCAGTACTAACAACCACGTTCAATGAAGGTAAAACCTGTTTTTAAAAGGTTTCTCTTAACCCTGAGCAGACCAAGAGAATTCATTAAAGCCATAGCCTATTCCATTACTATGGCCTGAAGCACTCCAGTTGATACTTCTGATTATTTTCCTTTTACTCACCCTATAAGCATTGGAAAACTACACATTCAAGCTCTCCAAATCAGGTAACTACAGAGTTTCCTAAGCTTCCTAATAACCAATCACAGGAAAATTCCTGTAGGCCTGGAAATCAAAAGATAATTTGCTATTTCTGCTTTCAGTCTGACTTTAAAAAATAAAAACACCTTTAGAAGATTACTGCCTTTTGCAATTTCTTTGTACATAAACTTAAATATATCCAGGGTTTCCATGGGCTTCTATCCTGAATGTTGGTATAGAACTTGAAACACGTTATTAAAATTTTTGCAGCATTCTTAAAGTATTTTCCCAATTACAAGAATGATAAAGAAATCACTAACTCATATATACGTACTTGAGTAAACTAACTCCCCCTATTCATGGAGACAGCACCAGATAAGCATGGCAATAAAAAGACTGAGAATCATAAGAGGTGTTTACACAAAGCGTCAGCTAACTATAAAGTGGTCAGCTAACTATAAACCCATAGATATGTCATGCCTACAATCTTAACCACACCATCATTCCCTAGTATTTCTGAACCCTTTCATTTCTGTCCTCTAATTTCAAAACTAACAGCACTTCTGAATGAGAACTAAAGTAATTAATTTGAGGGGTGTTGAAAAGAGGAAGGAGGTAAAATAGCCAACATCTGAATATATGTTCATATTTAAAACTGGTATTTTGAATTTCAATCATACTGCATTCATCACCCTTTCAGTGATAAATCAATGTTCACTGATCTCAAGTTCAACAAATTGGGTTCCAAAAAAGTATGAGAACAAATGTTCTAACTATCAGATGTCAATTTAATACAGATTATAATAGTAAGAGCATTATGTTTCTGCAAGATAAATGTATTTCTTAGATAGACAGACAGTTTTCACATGTACCTCTTCAGAAGCCATACTCAAAAGTCTTATTTACTTGAACTCAACCTGAAGAGGAAATGCTGACCTTCTTGTTTAGCTATATTATCTCACTAAAATGACAGTCCATATCCTTTCTGTTTGCTTTGAAAAGGTCAAACTATAACACAAAGACAAGAAAAGGTCTCCAAAGGCTCTGAATGTCAACGCGACCTTGGCTAAAAAGATTTACGCCTAGTCAAACCACTAAACTCAGACACTTCATTGGTGACTGTCCTGGAGAACAGACCCCAGGCTTGAAAACTAAGTTCCTCCAGCAGTCTCCATGCTTCCTCTTGAAGAAAACACTCTCCCTATCTCCAAACACTCTCATTATCTTTCCTGGTGAAAGGATATCTGTTTGATTTCCTGAATCAAACAGATTCCTGAAAAAACAAATCTGTTTGGGTTGCCATCTGCTGACCTAACAGAGCTATGATACATTCCTTCCATCCTCGAGGGCTAAGCCTGTTCGAGGCCCTTGTCACTGCCTAATAGAATGTACATCTGCATTTGCTGCTTAAATATTTTAATAGCTTTCCTGCCCCTTTAGGGACATAAAAATAAATATAAACCAGGTGCTTACCTTTGCCTTAGTCAATACTGTGATGCATGAGCACATGCTCACTCTGTTATGTTTGATTTTTTGTGACCCCATGGATGGTAGCCCACCAGGCTTCTCTGTCCATGGAATTTTATAGGCAAGAGTACTGGAGTGGGTTGCCATTTCCTCCTCCAGGGGATCTTCCTGAACCAGGGATCCAACCCACATCTCCTACATGGGAAGGTGGATTCTTCATCACTGAGCCATCTAGGAAGCCCGTAGTCATATTGTGATAGAAAAAGCTAAACTAGCAGCTAGACTACCTGCTCTGAAGGTGGTTCCACTACTTAAAAACTCTGTAGCCTTGAGCAAGTATAGAATTTTATGCAACTCAGGTTTCTGATCCACACAAGGTAAAAAATTAGAACAAATTATTTTCCAGGTTGTTTTTAGTTCCAAGAATACCCATGAGCCTGCTGCTGCTGCTGCTGCTAAGTCACGTCAGTCGTGTCTGACTCTGTGCGACCCCATAGACGGAAGCCCACCAGGCTCCTCTGTCCCTGGGATTCTCCAGGCAAGAAAATTCTTAGTAAATCACTACCATTTTTATTCAGACACAGGAGGTATAATAGAAAAAAATACAGATTTAAAATCAGATAGACCTGGATTGAATTATGTTTCTAACACTAAGATTAGAATTTCTCTAATATTCAATTTCCTATGATAACATAGAGATAATGTTGCCTAACTCACTTAATCTCTAGTTATGCAGATTAAATCAGACTATGTATGTTAACTATTTAAAGTGGTTTGCTTCTACTGGAGTCTCAAAAAAAAAAAATTGCCCCTGGTTATGCTTTCAACTCTGGACTTACTTTAGAAATCATGTATTTGAGGTTGCAATGTATCATTTGTGGTATGTACTATCCAATTATCACATTAAGATTTTTCTGATTAATATCTATTTCCATTTTCAAATAGAAAGTCTGCTTTTCAATTTCGCTTTAGCAAGTAGTTTCCAAACCAGAGTAGACTCCTTTATAATTGTACTCCTTAAATTACAGCTTTTTTTCTTGTAAGGATAATTGCTTTCTTCGCATTTATTCTTGCTTTATAGGTGGTGCCTCTACACCTAAAAATTTAGTACTGTCATCATTTAGAGAAGAGATACGACTATGTTATATGTGTTCAACTGAAAAATGAAGACATGCAGAATGTCAGTCTTAAGGAGATAGGAAAATCTTCCTGGAAAACAACTCACCTCTCCAAATCTCTCCATGTTATGTATTTTAGATAAGTTTCCACCAATAGACATATCATCCAAGCTAGAAAGAATTTTATTAATACTTCCTTCACTGGATGGTCTATTTTTCAGTTTGGATCGGAAAATGTCTCCTTGGACCCATAGTGATGCCTGTTTCCTGTAAAAAGGAGAAAAAAATAATAATGATTTTTAAAATGAATGACTATCATCTCTTCAGAAATATGACATCTCATAGACAAAAAGACATAGCAGACAGATATTTGCAAATCAGACTAGAAAGATTATGAAGTCTTGGAATAAAGAAAATAAAGTCATTTTCTGAATGACAAAATAAAGTTCTATATTAAACACAAACACCCTTCTTTCAATATATGTCTGTATAGTCCTACATGGGTTGACTTTTAAGGTTCTTAGATGCTTAGAACAACTTCCACAGTAATAAAGTCTATGAGCTAATTTCTCTTTTAAATATTAATTTAAAATCTGTAATATATTTCTAAAATAGCAATTTGATATATTTGTGAAAATAGCTGGAGTGAAATGGACTCAAAGATATAGGTGAATGAACTTAAGTTAGATGGAGATATCACCTTAAAAAGTACTAAACACACACCTAATTGTATGTGGTATCATAAAAAGTCATGAACGTATAACTTTACAAACCCACTCTTACGATCTAAAAATAAGGTTTATAGCCTCAAATTGATTATCTTTTGGGAAAAAGAAAATGTAGTTGACGTTCATCTACAAGCTTCCCTTTATTCAAACAGGGCATATTTACAACTATCTTCAAGGCTATAAAAAAATAATTTAAAATGTGTAAGCAAAATGACAATTTTGGGCTACTATTTTTATTGATGGGGTCACCTTCATATGCCCCCATGTTCCATATTATATCATACTGTACAGATTAGAATTCAACTAAAAACATAATAGTTCATCATAAGGAATACCAACAAGTAATGAAATAATAACATTATCAAGGAGATGTCACCAATAAGAACATAGATTTCTTTCTTGAGGCAACAGGAAGACCCAGTAATACTTTCTCTCAAAAGTTCCACATATCACAGAAAATTCAGGTTAAACATGAGAGGAAAAACAACCCTCCCTGAAATGTCCTGTCTCATTGGGCCTTCAGGAAAGGAATCCGTCTTTCCTTCTAAACAAAGTTTATTCCCAAATCAGAATGTTAGTGTTTATGGTTAAAAATTGTTGAGAATCTTGAAGAAGTTAACCTTTAAATTACAGCAAAATTTACATATGCAACCCCTCCAACCAAGCAAATACATACCTAGGCATCATACTACAGAAATATTCACTTGTGTACAAGATATAAACATGCTTGATACAATATTATTTGTAATAGTAAAATAATGGAGGTATGTAGTGGACAACAGGTTTATTAAATTATAGTAAAGCTATTCTGTGAAATATTATACAGTCAAAAAAGCCTGGGATGGCCCTACATGTGGTGACAGGGAAGAGTGGCCATGAAATAAGACATTAGTGAATGAAAAATTAGGTGACAGAGTGTGGAAAGTGTGATCCTATCTTTTGGGGAAAAAATGAAAAATGTTACAATTCACAGTTCACAGTTATTTAGAAGATTATATGCCAAAATATTAATGAGTTATCCTCAAGAATGGTAACAAAGGAAACTTTGCTTTCTACTTCCCAATGTCTACACTTTTGGACTTTTTAAAAAAACAATGTGCTGTTTGCCTTTGTTAAAAAAAAAAAGGTTTGAAAATAAATAAAAATATAGATCAAAGCAGAACAAAGATAGAGTAAGTTTGAAAAGGAACTCTTAAAAGTTGTTACCATAAAAGATAGCAAGCAGTACATTACTACACTGTCTTAACAAGAGCACCTTTAGAAGTCAGGAGAAAAAAATGCCAAAATTTTAACAGCATAGGGTGCAACTGAACGGTTGAGGAGGGGCATTCTTTATTTAAATATAATATCCTACCCTACTTTCAAGGCTTCCCTGATAGCTCAGTTGTTAAGAATCCCCCTGCAATGCAGGAGACCCCAGTTTGATTCCTGGATCAGGAAGATCCACTGGAGAAGGGATAGGCTACCCATTCTAGTATTCTTGGGTTTCTCTTGTGGCTCAACTGGTAAAGAATCCACCTGCAATGTGGGAAACCTGGGTTAGATCTCTGGGTTGGGAAGATCCCCTGGAGAACGGAAAGGCTACCCACTCCAGCATTCTAGCCTGGAGAATTCCAAGGATTGTATAGTCCATGGGGTTGCAAAGAGTCAGACACAACTGAGCAACTTACTTTTATTTTTTCACTTTCAAAGAATAAGTTTTATTTTTCTTTTACCTTTTGTTCACTTTTCAATATTTTTCAAATAAAGCAAAAGAGAGAAAAAATGCCTTTAGATATAATTTCTGAGACAGCCTTTATGGATATAAGTATTTAGATATAGATAGCTAGTATAGATATAAAATATGTTGTCCATATATAAGACTAACTTATCATTCCTAACATTGTTTTAAAATCAAAACTAGGTTAAACCATGTTTCTAACTAGATTAAATTTTAAAATAAAAATATGGTGAATTTTTAAATATATGAATAAAATTAAAATTCCAGATATCAATACACACCAATTTGCTAGGGAGTATGGCAATATCTACCTTCTACCATGGGAATTTTTTTTTTTGCTTCTTGGAAGCAAACTTTCAAGGATTATTTCCTGAACTTAGGATGCATACATTGATGAGGCTAGCATAACCACTGAATCATATTTAACTCTTCTATACCAGTTGTAAAAATATATATTCAAAACAAACTCTTAACTTTTTCTTCCTTTGTGGAAATCTTCATAAAATCATGGAATAGCCTTCCTGATACTTTGCATTTTCAAAAATTCTTGCCTTAATTTTTCACTCCTCCAAACTTTTCTCACTTACTATTAACATCCAGCATAACCTTTTATATGATGCTTGAATATTACATCCTTCCAATAGTAGTGAACAAAATCATAGTCCTTGGTACTGTACAAATACTTCAAAAAATAAATTCATAAATAGTAGAGGCCTTGGGCCTCTGGTCAAAACCCTAGTAATAAAGAATTGCTTCCTCACAGGGAGAGAAGATTTAGCCCTGTCACAGATAATGAAAAAATCAGCTACATGAAACACACAGAAAGGATATAAATATTCAGATAAGACAGAATTCCTGTCCCTCAAGAAATTTCCAGTTTAGTATGTGAAAAATAAACAACTGAAATCCAAAAGTAAAGCCCTATGACCATGATTTGCTTAGGAGCCTAGGGAAAGGGGCCCCTGACTCAAACTGAAAGAATCAGACACAAGTTATCTGAGAATCCAGAAGTATCTAGAACGATGAGCAGGGCTTAGCCAGCAAGAGTATCTCCTGACAAAGAAAACCACATGGGCTTGAAGAAACAATGATAGCGAAGACTGTATGTATGGAAAACTGGGTTGTTTAACTTGGCTGAAGGCCGCCTTCTTCACAGGAGTGGAGAGGAGGTGAGAACCAGCTCACAATGGGCTCTGCACGCCATACTAAGAAATTCACATTAGATCTCAAAACTGAAGAGAAGACCCTGAGAAGGTCTTGAGGTATAAAAACACAGAGAGGGGAAGTAAGGCAAGAAGCTGGAAGGCCCAAGAGGATAAATTGAAAAAAATTCTAATTCTGAAATGTTATAAAGTGAAAACTCTGCTGCTGCTGCCACCCTAAAGATGAAAATGACAAAGTGACACCTTTCACTTGCTCAGTTTAAAAGACTCAATCTGTCCCATCAGTGGAAAGACTTGATTTGAACTTGAAAATACAGATGAATAAGGTGTCAAAGCTGATTTGTGTGTTGCTAAGCGATGCGATATTCAAGTGCTCCTTAAGAAAAAGCAGAACTTCACGCAAATACTTTTTATACTGACAGTGGAAACCACGATAGCTTTTATTGTGGTATCTATTACACCTTAAAAGCCTCATCTCAAACAGAAGAAGTAAAACATGTATTTTTAAGTAGTTAGCATTTAAAAATCAAATCCTATGAAGCTAATATAACAACTCAAAGTAAATCCTCCAGTAAAGTAGTGCATTTTCTAAGAGAGCATGACATAATTGACCCTCTGCTAAAAAAGAACTTGTGCTTTGAAGTGACTTTGAACAGTCTTGAGAAAAGTAGCCAGTGCTGGGGTCATTAGTTTTGGCCACGTCTTGGCCCTGGGTTATTCAGGTTTGGGCCAGCCAAGCTTGGGACATAAGAAAAAGAAGAATTAATTCAGACTTATTACAAGCCAATTCATAGTTAATTATGACATAAAATCTTCACAAGTCTTTTAGAAAACCTCCTTTCAGTTGCCTTGTTATAGATACTTTTGGTTTTGAATTCAGAGAACAGTGGCAGCCATTGTTGTACAACTTCTTCTGTTTGTAGCTGACCTCTTCTCCTAAACTTCCCTGACTGCAACTTAATCCCATCTCCACACCATAACGCTTCCTCTTTATCCATCCTCAACACATATTTTCCTAGTATGACCTAGTCCCGACCTCAGTATCCATCCAAAGCCACCATTTAGTCATTTCATATAGAAACTCAACCAACTCTCTAGCTCGACTTGGGCCTCCTCCAGCTGTGACCTGAGCCCCAGCCTTCCCTGTGTGCCTACTCCACTAACTGCTCTGTTATTATGGTAACAAGCAGTTCCTGGTTTAAAGAACTGGGCTAATGAAATGGTCTAACTTGATATCAAAGGAAGACAGACTAGAGAGCAGTACCCAAGATTCAGGAGGTAGGAACAAGATAGGTAATCAAGAAGTTCTACTCTTACCTTGTATGAATGGAAGATTTAATAGGAAGATGTTTAGGAAGAATTTGGGCTTCCCTGATGGCTCAGAGGTTAAAGCATCTGTCTGCAGTGTGGGAGACCTGGGTTTGTTCTCTGGGTTGGGAAGATCTCCTGGAGAAGGAAATGGCAACCCACTCCAGTATTCTTGCCTGGAGAATCCCATGGACAGAGGAGCCTGGTGGGCTACAGTCCATGGGGTCGCAAAGAGTCAGACACGACTGAGCAACTTCACTCGCTCACTAGGAAGAATTTATGAGGGAATGGGGGAAGTTCTTACTTCTGAAATACAAAAGGAGAGGGGAAAAATGACTTAGGGAATCCCCAAAAGGATTCAATTCACTAGCTAATTCACATTTAGGGATCAGATCAGATCAGTCGCTCAGTCGTGTTCGACTCTTTGCGACCCTATGATCGCAGCACACCAGGCCTCCCGGTCCATCACCAACTCCTGGAGTTCACTCAGATTCACGTCTATCGAGTCAGCGATGCCATCCAGCCATCTCATCCTCTGTCGTCCCCTTCTCCTCCTGCCCCCAATCCCTCCCAGCATCAGAGTCTTTTCCAATGAGTCAACTCTTCACATGAGGTGGCCAAAGTACTGGAGTTTCAGCTTTAGCATCATTCCTTCCAAAGAAATCCCAGGGCTGATCTCCTTCAGAATGGACTGGTTGGATCTAGAACCTCACAATTAGGAACTAGAGCGCTGGTAACATATCAAAATACAAACTTAGTAGGTAAACTTAATGTTTTATGGTTTACATTTTTTCCCCAACTTTAACCCTTTTACACAGGAAACAAAACAAAAATCATTCAATCTTCTATCTTCAGTAACTGACATGAGTATTTCAAGACAAATTTCTGATGCCACCATTGCCAAAAATTCCTTTTTAACCTTACCCTTTGTGTGTGTGTGTGTGTGTGTGTGTGTGTGTGTGTGTGTGTACGTGCTCAGTCTCTTAGTCATGTCTGATTCTTCGAGACCCCATGGACTGTAGCCAACCAGGCTCCTCTGTCCATGGAATTGTCTAGACAAGAACACTGGAGTAGATTGCCATTTCCTACTCCAGAGGATCTTCCTGACCCAGGGATCAAACCCATGTCTCTGCGTCTCCTGCTCTGGCCACCTGGGAAGCCCTTATCCTTTTTACTTAGATCCGAATTAGAAACTTACTTTTGTTATCCAGTAGATTCAATGTCACCTGAGAGCCAATAAATAGATCAAATGATATAGCAGTAAATATTGAAAAGCAATATAATCAAGTGTTACTGCAAAAAAACCTTACTGTCCAATAAATAGTGCAAACTCAAGTCTATGCACTGTGCTTGTTATTTTAATAAACAAACCACATTATTGCCTATTATTATTTTAAATTCTTTGTTCACAATATTTCAGATTTTAAGTTCCATATTTTAGGAAAGATAAGTTCTCAAATCTTTAAAAGATATTACTAAAAAGAAGTTTAATCCATATTACTGCAGCTAGTCCATGTATCTTTAAAAAATACTATAAATAAATTATAATTTAAAATTCAAGCTGTTATTGCTAGACATTTTAAAGCATTTTTTCCATTTTTCTGGATAGGTTTTCTTCATCTTATTTTTGGTAATTTCCTGAAATGAAAAACAATGGTTGAACTATTCATTTCTTTTGTTGCTCAACCCAGTTGTGAAACTCAGTGGCTCAATCCAGTTGTGAAACTCACCAAATGCCATAAGCACCAAACTAAATATTGCATAAGCTACAAGTAAAAATGAGCCACAAACCCTTGTTATACAATGTGGCTGGTTGACCAGCAGCATCGAATTCCCTGGGAGGTTGTTAGAAAGACAGAATCTCAAGTCCCACCCCAGATATCCTGAACCAGAAACCGCATTTCCCAAGATCCCCAAATGAATGTTGGATACCTTAGTATCTGAGAAGTACTGCAGACAACTGAAGGCTTATAACTAAATTACAATGTGGAAAAATATCCAACTTTACTGGAAGTTAATGAAAACATGTATGATGTGCTCAGTCATTTTAGTCATGTCTGATTCTTTGCCACCCTATGAACTATAGTCCACCAGGCTCCTCTGTCCATGGGATTCTCCAGGCAAGAATACTAGAGTGGGTTCCCATTCCCTCCTCCAGGGGAACTTCCTGACCCAGGGACTGAACTCGCATCTCTTATGTCTCCTGTATTGGCAGGGAGATTCTTTACCACTAGTGCCACCAGAGAAGCCCAGTATCTATGATATAACAGAATAGTCAAATTCTGATTTATGGATCTAAGAATAAAAAAGTTCAACCACAACACTGATTCCTTAAAGATAACTTCATTCAAAGTGGAAGCTCTACTGTGCAAAGATAGAACTCCCTGTAGGGTCCAGATTTAAGCTCTGCATTCTTATTGTCTCGGGAGGAAATTAAAACATAAAAACAACAATACATCATATGGGTGCGTTCCCGTATGCTAAGTCGCTTCAGTCATGTCTGACTCTGTGCGACCCTGTGGACTGTAGCCCACCAGGCTCCTCTGTCCATGGAATTCTCCAGGCAAGAATACTGGAGTGGGTTGCTATCTTCTCCACATCACATGAGTACCCACAAGTAAAAGATCTCTGTGAGCTAAAAGTCCCCATGGGAACTGCATGCCTGTCCTGCAAGGACCCCTTCTAATGAATGAAAGTTTTAATGGATCACGACCATTAAAGAAGTCAGCAGACTACCACACAGCAAAGATTCAATCAAACATTAAACCATAAAAGCAGCCTGATCCCATCTGCTGCTGCTACTGCTGCTAAGTTGCTTCAGTCGTGTCCGACTCTGTGCGACCCCATAGACGGCAGCCCACCAGGCTTCTCCATCCCTGGGATTCTCCAGGCAAGACCACTGGAGTGGGCTGCCATTTCCTTCTCCAATGCATGAAAGTGAAAAGTGAAAGTAAAGTTGCTCAGTTGTGTCCAACTTTTAGCGACCCCATGGACTGCAGCCTACCAGGCTCCTCCGTCCATGGGATTTTCCAGGCAACAGTACTGGAGTGGGGTGCCATTGCCTTCTCCGGATCCCATCTATATACTATCTATATTCTACAGGCTCTCTCTGAGAAGGATGAGTTTAGACTGGCTTAGTAATAAGAGTCATGTTTGTGCAGCATTTTAAGAACTTTGAGGATATTTGGTAGAAGACATATTTTGGGTGCAGAATATTATTTTTAGCTTAAGAACATGAGCTTTTAGTAGAAGAAAAACACTTGATGGTTGTTTTGCAAATAGCTTTACTTATATCCTAGAAAAAATTTAAATATAAAATTTCAGACCACAACAAAAAAGATGTCTTCATCTGCCAGTACATAAATTCACCAGCCTACAAGGATGCTAATAAACATCTTTCTTACCACCGATGACATGAGAGGAAGGTTTCTTCACGGCATAGAAATCAACACCTGGACATATTTTGGAGTTCAAGGACTAGAAGAATGTGGAAAATAGCTTTCATAAAGTCACAGATTTAGAATTAACATTACTTAAAAAGCACTGATTGGAATTTTCACTTCTGAAAGAATACAATCCCTCTAACTTGTTCAGTCATTTTTGACAGGCGAAAACCTATCAGAAAACTTTTTAATCCTCTTCTTTCTTCCTTAATGAACGTGTTACTTATTCATGGTTTTGCGTCATCATTGACATCACACTCTTCATTTCTCATACCATTAGTCACACTTCAAAGCTCTTCATCTCTCATATCATTAGTCAGTCCTCAAAGCTTGAGATTTATCTCCTTGAAAGGCTCTCGTGCCCATCTCTAACTCTTCAGTCTAACTTGTAGCCCCTTTGACAAGTCCCCATCTGCTGGATTTTAGCAGTCTCCTTTTTAGCCTCTCTGACTCTAATCTCCCTCCATTAAATTCATCTTATACATTGCTGCAGCCCAATCTTCCTTAAATAACATGTCAATCATGGGACTCAACTACATCAAATATTCCAAAGTAGAAACATGATGAATAAGAGAAGTCTGGAATACACGAGTGCACATTTGGGATCTATGTACCTCACTGTACATATTTACTATCTACACACATTTACACAATGTGCACATATGGATTAGTTTCTTGTCTGCACAAAGCTGCTATCACAAATTACCACAAGCCCAGTGGCTCAGAAGAACACATGTTTGCTTTCACACAGTTCTGGATGGCAGGAGTCTATCATCAGTTTCACTGTGTATGTGTGTGTGCATGCTCGGTCATGTCCAACTCCTTGAGACCCCACGGGCTACAGCATTCTCTGTCCATGGGATTCTCCAGGCAAGAATAATGGAGTGCATGCCATTTTCTCCTCCAGGGGATCTTCCGGATCCAGGGATCGAACCCTCATCTCTGTTGTCTCCTGCACTGGCAGGCTGGTAGATTCTTTACCACTTGTGCCATTTGAGCTAAAGTCAAATTGTTGGCAGGGTTGGTTCATTCTGGAAACTATGAAGGGAAAATCTGTTTCCTTGTGTTTTTCAGCCATCAGTAGCTGCCCATACTCCTTGGTGTATGGCCCCTTCCTCCAGCTTCAATCTAATCTGTTTCCATCATTACATAACCTTCTTGTCTGACTCCTCCTGTGTCCCTGTGATTACACCCAACCTACCAGAATAATCTCTTCACCTTGAGATCCTTTACCTGATCACATTTGCAAAGTTCCCACTTACAAGATTAAATGAGGTTTATTCCAGAGATGCAAGGCTCATTCAATATTTTTTTAAATGTAATTGACCATATTAACAGGCTAAAGAAGAAAATCACATGATCATATCAATCAATGCAGAAAAAGCATTTGACAAAATTCAACACTCACTCATTGTAAGAACTCTCAGAAATATAGAAATAAAGAGGAACTTCCTCAACTTGATAAACCTCCAACTAAGATTTCATCACGAATGCCTAAATGTTTCCCCCTATCAAGATTGGGAACAAGGGAAGGATGTCTGCTTTCACCACAATTATTCAACTTCTAGGTGGTGCACCAAGGGAAGAAAAAGCAGTAAAAGACATAGAAATTGGAAAGGAAACAAAATTCTCCCTGTTTGTAGATGACACACTTGTCTATGCAAAAAATCCCCAGGAATTGACATACGTATTCTCCTTCTACTTGTCTATGCAAAAAATCCCCAGGAATTGACATACGTATTCTCCTTCTCTCTGTCTCTTAAATTTCAGGATACAACATAAATACAGAAAGAAAATGAACTGCATTTCTACACGTGGGCAATTATTACATGGAATCTGAAATGAAAAAAGGTGTCACTGATAATCACTTAACAAAATTAAATACTTAGGTGTAAATCTAACAAAACTGAACTTATATGATGAAAGCTAAACAATGCTGATGAAAGAAATCAAAGAAGATAAAAATAAATGAAGAAATAAATACTGTGTTTATGGATTGGCAGACTCAACAACAGTAAAGATGTCAATTCTCCCAAAACTGATACAGAGATTTAACACATTTGTATCAAAATTGCAACAAGATTTCTTTATAGATAAGGACAAGATTATTCTAAAATTTATATGGAAAAGTAAAGGAACTGGCATTGCTAAGACAGTTTTGTTAAAGAAGGAACAATGGGAGGAATCATTCTTCTGTTAAGGCTCTCTACATAAGTACAGTATCAACAGAGTACAGTTCTGGAGGAAGAATAGACACATATATCAATGGAACAGAATAAAGAACACATATATCAGTGGAACAGAACAGAGAAACAAATATGCCTATCTAATTTTTGAAGACCTTGATACTGGAAAAGATTGAGGGCAGGAGGAGAAGGGGGTGACAGAGGATGAAATGGTTGGATGGCATCACCAACTCAAAGGACATGAGTTTGCGCAAGCTCTAGGAGATGGTGAACGACAGGGAAGCCTGGTGTGCTGCAGTCATGGGATCGCAAAGAGTTGGTCATGCCTTACGACTGAACAACAAGAAATTTTTAACAGAGATGTAAAAGCAATTTAAGGGAGAAAATGTAACCTTTTCAACAAGTGGTGCCAGAATAACTGGAAATCCATGGGCAAAAACCAAAATGAACCTTGACCTGAGTCTCACACCTTACACAAAAATTAACTCAAAATGAGTCATAAACTTCAGGGGATCTATGCCTAATCAAAGAGATCTTAGATTTGGTACTAATAGCATGAGCTAAAAAAAAGGAAAAAACTAATAAATTGGACTTCATCAAAATTTAACTTTTACTCTGTGAAAGATCCTATTTAGAATATAAAAGACAAGTTACAGACTGAGAGAAAATATTTGCAAACCATTTATAAGACAAAGGACTAGCACCCAGAACATTAAAGAATTATCAAAACTCAATAATAAGAAAACAAATGAAGAATAGGCAGATTTGAACAAATGCTTCACCAAAACATTATAAAGATGGCAAATAAGTATGTGGAAAGTTGTTCATTATTACTGACGATTACAATTTTAATGCAAACTGAAAAATGATCAATTATTACACACCTATCAGAATGGCTAAAAGAAAATGCTCGCAAATATGAAAAGAAATTCATTCATTCAAACACTGCTGGTGAAAATGCAAAACGATACAGCCAAACTGGAAAACAGTTTGACAAGTTTCTTATAAAAGTAAACAGGTACCATACAGTCCAGTAACTGTACTCTTGGGCACTTAGCCAGGAGAAATGAAAACTTATGTTTGAACAAAGCTGTACATGAAAATTTACGGCATCTTTATTCATAATAGCTGAAAACTGGAAACAGTTCAGTTGTCCTTCAACAGGTAAATGGTTAACAAACAGTAGAACATTCCTTCCTTGGAATGCTGCTGCTGCTGCTGCTGCTGCTGCTAAGTCGCTTCAGTCGTGTCCGACTCTCTGTGATCCCATAGACGGCAGCCCACCAGGCTCCCCTGTCCCTGGGATTCTCCGGGCAAGAACACTGGAGTGGGTTGCCATTTCCTTCTCCAATGCATGAAAGTGAAAAGTGAAAGTGAGGTCGCTCAGTCGTATCCGACTCTTCGCGACCCCATGGACTGCAGCCTACCAGGCTCCTCTGTCCATGGGATTTTCCAGGCAAGAGTACTGGAGTGGGTTGCCATTGCCTTCTCCGCCTTGGAATGCTACTCAGCCACTAAAAAGAACAATTATTGATACATGCAACAATCTGGAGGAATCTCCAGAGAATCATACTGAGTGAAAAACACCAAGTCCAAAAGGTTACATGCTCTATGATTCCATATATATAACATTCTTGAGATGACAATATGTAAAGGAAGAGCAGATTGGCAGTTGTCAGGAGTCAAGGAGGGGATGTGGGCAGGAAGGAAGGGAGAGTAGCTATAAAAAGGCAACATGAGGGATTCTTGCAGTGATGGGAATGTTAACTGTATCTATATCTTAACTGTACCAATGTCAATATCCTGATTTTGATATATTAGAGCTTTGTAAAATGGTAGCACTAAGAAAATGGGTAAAAGGTACATAGGAGTTTTCTGTCATTTTTTACAACTGCATGTTAATGTATAATTATCCCAAAATAAAATTGTTAATTAAAAAAGTATCTGTATGTGTGTGTGCCTATTGTAGTCAGATTGCATCACTCCTCTGCTCAAAAATCCTCTGCCTTTTTTTAACATAGCAGTTAAGGGTGGTGATTTTTTTTTTTTAATACTTATTTGTTTGTGTCAAGTGTTACTTAAGGTGTGTGGGCTTCGTTGCTCCACTGCATGTGGGATTGTAGTTCTCCAACCAAGATCAAACCTGCGTCCCCTGCTTTGCAAGCCCAATTCTTTACCAGGGAAGATCCCCTCTGATGACTTTGCACCTCACCCAAAGAAAAGTCAGACTCCTACAAAGGCCTAGCAGAATGTATATTCTAACCTCTTCCTCCTGGCCCCATAAGCCATGATGGCCTGTGAAACAGTCCAGCTCAGAGCCTTAGCAGCTGTTCCCTTGGAGGGAAACCCTTTTCTTGAGAACATCCACCATTTACTCTCTCACTTCTTCGAGGCCTTTGCTCAAAAGCCTTCAATGCATCCCACCGCTACCACATTATTTAAAACTGCCTTCTCTGCTTTCTGCTATTCTTTGCTTCATTTTTCTATATCACACCTATCATGGTCAGAGAAACTACAATCGCTCAGTCGTGTCTGACCCTTTGTGGCCCCATGGACTGTAGCCTGCCAGGCTTCTCTACCCATGGAATTTCGCAGGCAAGAATACTGGAGTGGGTTGCCATGCCCTCTTCCCGGATGTCTTCCTCACCCAGGAATGGAACTGGGTCTCTTGCATCTCCTGCATTGGCAGGTGGATTCTTTACCACTAGCACCACCTGGGAAGCCCATATAATTGATACATTTGTTTATTAACCACACAACAAATCAACTTCCCCCTGCCTCCACCACTGCTTTCTTCTTCCTCCCCTCCCTCTCATTCTTTTTCTTCCATCTCCATAGGTCAGAAATTACTCTTTTACTGCAACACCCCAAGTGCAAAGAATACTGCCAAACAGTGGCTTTCAACAATTATCAACAGTTGTTGCAGGAAGGAAGGAATAAAGGAAATGAGGGAAGAAAGGAGGGACCTCTGTAAACTGGGTCAAGGATGACATGGACAGATATGTTAAAGGCCACTGGAAAAAAACTTAAAATCAACAGAAAATTGTAACAGTCATGTTCAGGATGGAAAATTATTTTAAAGTTCCATCATTAGGAACTTAGAGAAACTTGTTAAAAGAAAGTAGAATCATAAATGAACTCTTTCCCTCACTTCTAATGATTTATACATGATAGAGGAAGTAAATTTTATCAACTAGTACAAGCAGCATGAGAAAGGTAAGAGAAAAACTGTTACTGCCACCAAATGTAGCTTAGGAAAAGGCCTGAGGTTGTGTACAGAATGCCTGGAGAAAGGTATGATAAATAAGCTTTCCCGGCAGGAAGTTAGAAACAGTCAGGGAATGCACTGAACAGAAGTGTCTGGCCACCTAAGCCCCCAGGCTCCCTGTGGCCCAGCACCTCCCCTTCCCCAGTGGACCACAACACTGCCCTGCAGAGCAGCAGAGATTACCTAAGTACTCATGCTCCCCTCCTGCCCACCTAAGCAAGTGGCCCGTAGAGAACCTTCCTCATTCCCTTGGTTACAAGACCCTATAGACTGCTGGGTAGAAAGTCATCAGATGGCTCATACATTCAGGCCTCTACTGATGACCCATCGAGCTCTAAAAGCTTTTCAGAACCAAACCCATCATGGCTCACATTCTGGTTTACCTTTGTCATACCAGATGATCAACCCTTCCAGACCATCCAACATCAAGCAGGCCCTTATTTCCCAATGACCCTCTCATTCCCATCCCACCCCCTCAAATCTAATAATATTACTTTATACATAGATTCTTTGTAGGAAACAGAGAAGGAAGGAAATGCTTCACAACTTGTTTTACAAAGACAGCATAACCCCCATATCAAAACTTAACCAAAGTATTACAAGAAAAGAAAATCACACACCAATGTCCTTCAAACGTACAGACACAGAAATCTGAATATGCTAATAAACATTAGCATACCAGATCCAGTCATATGAACAAATAATAGCACATCATGACCATCCTGGCTCTACATTCAAAAGATAGATGCAATTCACATTGTTGTTGTTTAGTCATTAAGTTGTGTCTGACTCTTTGTGACCCTGTGGACGGTACCCTGTCAGGCTCCTCTGTCCATGGGATTTCCCAGGCAAGAATACTGGAGTGGGTTGCCATTTCCTCCTCCAGGGGATCTTCCTGACCCAGAAATCAAACTCGAGTCTCCTGCATTGGCAGGTGGATTCTTCACCACTGAGCCACTTGGAAACCAAACGTAACACTTGTTTATTGTGCGCTCCTTACACTAGAAATACCAGCACCCTGGGAGGAAGGGACCCCGCCTGTCACCTTCACTGTTGCATCCTCAGAATCAGGAGCACTGCCTGGTGAGAGTGTGCACCTAACATGCACCTGTTGAATACGTGAATGTCACTAACGCACTAAACTGTGTCTTCCAAATACAATCATTCTTCCAAACACTGATTTTAAGAGATGGCCTCAAGATCCCGGTTTAGGAATGTCTTTTGTATTCTAACTGTAAGGCCATTTATTCAACTTTAGTAAGTAATTAGTACAAGCCCCCGGCAGATATACAGCACCAAGTCCCCTGCTGTAGGCACACAGGAAGCAAAATAGTGGAAATCACTGGCAGGGAATCTGACAAAAAGAAAACGAAAAGAATACAATTCTTTTACTTGTATTAATATCTCACGTGATATTCAACCTAGAAGTTGTCTTCTTAATGGTCCTGTTCTTGAGTATTCTTCCCTTGTGTCTTCATTACACTTCTACCTCATTCTTTTATTTTTTTAAAATATTTTTTTAAATTTAATTTTATTTTTTAACTTTACAATATTGTATTGGTTTTGCCATATATCAAAATGAATCCGCCACAGGTATACATTTGTTCCCCATCCTGAACCCTCCTCCCTCCCCATACCATCCCTCTGGGTCGTCCCAGTGCACCACTATGAGGTACCATTTCACGCCAGTCAGAATGGCTGCGATCCAAAAGTCCACAAGCAATAAATGCTGGAGAGGGTGTGGAGAAAAGGGAACTCTCTTACACTGTTGGTGGGAATGCAAACTAGTACAGCCACTATGGAGAACAGTGTGGAGATTCCTTAAAAAACTGGAAATAGAACTGCCTTATGATCTAGCAATCCCACTGCTGGGCATACACACTGAGGAAACCAGAATTGAAAGAGACATGTGTACCCCAGTGTTCATTGCAGCACTGTTTATAATAGCCAGGACATGGAAGCAACCTAGATGTCCATCAGCAGATGAATGGATAAGAAAGCTGTGGTACATATACACAATGGAGTATTACTCAGCCATTAAAAAGAATACATTTGAATCAGTTCTAATGAGGTGGATGAAACTGGAGCCTATTATACAGAGTGAAGTAAGCCAGAAAAAAAACACCAATACCATATACTAACGCATATATATGGAATTTAGAAAGATGGTAACACCTCGTTCTTTTAGGCTAAGGTATAACTGCACGTGTTTCAGCATTTATTTTCCTATCACTTATTCCCTCTGGGATTGGCAGCTTAGGTAACTCCTCAGCCAGCTCAAATTCTTTTAACCATTTGAATGCTTGTAGTTTACTTACAGCATATTTCTATGCAATTCATGATCATTTGTTTCTCAGCAACATAAAATGATTTAAATGGGAAAGGAATTATCTGAAAAAGAATGCTATTGCAAATAAATCCATCCTAGAAAAGGAAAAAATGAAATTTCAGTATAAGACACGAATTGATAATATTTTAGAGTTGGACCTAAATTAGCTCGTACTAATTTTATCTCATTTTATTAATGGGTAAATTAATGGTAATTTCTGAACCTGTAAAGGGAAACTAGAAAGGGGTGTACCCATACAGGTTAAACTTCTCCTTGCAGGCTGGGGTTTGACAAATAGTTAATGAATGAGTGAACAAATCAAAGGAGGAATTTATAAGTATTCTTCTAAATAATAGTCATAAAGCTAGTTAGTGGTACAGCCAGGACTAAATCCCAGTTCTCTTCCTTTCCTCCTTGGTCACTCGTAAGTTGCAGCTCCATGAACAGGGTAGTCAGTTGTCAGGGGAGCAGCAATGTCGCTGAAATCACTGAGTGACCTTGGTCGTGTTTTTTTCTCATTCTGCTTTTAGACATGCAAACAAAAGAATGAAAAGTGCCAAGTGGGATGATATACGAAAATTGCACTGTAGCCAGATCACACATAGAAAATGACAGAAAAGAGGTAGGCAGAGATAGCTCTGTGATTTTCTTCTCACTCTCACCTGATCTAAGAGATATAAAAGGTACAAAGTTAGAATGCATTAGCTGTCAAATCAACAATGTTCCATTAGACTAAGGCTCAGCCTTCTCTAACATTGCAGCCATTTCACAGCCACAGGCTTGACAGGGTCCACAACTGGGCAGCAAGAGGCAGAAATAATCAGGAACAAGGACACCATGTAATAACGGAGACAATGTACTTACTCTTCCAGGAAGTGTTGCTGGGGTCCTATAATAGAGCCGGGCCGGCAGATTCTGATCCAAGCAATTATTTCTGCATGTGTAAACCTGTAGTGTTTCATGACATAACAGGCTATCAAGGTCCCCGTTCTTCCAAGACCAGCTGCAGGAGAGGGGAAAAGAACAAGAAATACAAAATTCAGGAAATACATCCACAAACATACTGAAATCATACCGTGTCCAGAAATTGCCATGGTATGAAATACAATGCAAGATGTTTAAACCCAGGCAATAATGTAATGCTTTTTACATGATCAGGGGCTAAATAATAATTCTAACTCAAGAAAAAACACAGATCATATGATCAAAATAAACATATGGAAATATAAATATATCTATATAAAAGAGCAAAGGTCTTGAAAATTATGGACAGTTCAACTCCCGAGGACCTTTGAGAATGACTGCCTTTGTGAATGTTAAGGCAATGCTGGTTCCAGACAAGCACTTGCAAAATATCAGCTGTCAGGCGTGTCTCCACGCTCCTTAGTTCCAGTCCAGGTGGAGATGAACCCTCAGTTAACAGTTTGTGTGTATGTGATGCTGAGTCAGTAAGTGTAACTGATTATATTATCATGGTCATTTTTTAGACCTATTTAAATGGTGAGGTTTTTTTTAATTTATTGTAGAATAAGGAATTCTAGAATCAAATAGGACAATACCATAAGCATCATCTGACCTCACTAGCTGCCAAGCCCAGGACTGTTTCAATACTATTTCCACTAGGTTGTCCTAACTTCTTTGTAACTCTTTCAGAGACCAGGATTTCATTATTTCCTCAGCCAACATGCACTGATGGAGCAGCTACTACCTGCCAGGTGCTGTGCTAGAAGCCGGGGATAAGGTGATGAATAAAATACACATCGTCACCGCCCTCGTAGAGCATGCACTCCAGTGAGAAAGAACCAAGCCAACAGAAGTGCTCAAGTTTCATTTCCTGAGGCTCTGGCATTTTTCAAAAGCTTTTGTGTCAGGATATTTTCCTTATGTCAAACCCAATTTCTGTTATGTAGGAGAAATCAATACAATTAGAAATGATTGTCAAAGAAGTACTGGTTACTATCATGATCAAAACATTCTTCAAAGTGTTTTCACAAATTGTGCTATTTTTTCCCTCTCTCCAGAGAAATAAAAGTGATAGGACTTTGCATTTTAAACAATTCTTTTAAATCTACACTGGCTTCCCCCTTCCCCAAAATACTCAAAAATGTGATCAAACTATAAAGACTTCAAATACGGTGACTGCTGTTCATACACCAGAACTGAGGCCCAACATACTAATCAATTCACTCATATTAGCATAACAAATGACTATGGAATTCCAGACTAAAATTCCCTGGGGATCCTGCTATCCTCCAGAGTTCTTTCCACTTTTGGCTCATCTGCTCAGTCACTCCATTCTACAAATACTAAGAACACTGAGTATGAGACACTGTGACAGATGCTGGGGCCAGAAACATGAAGACAAGCAGGATGCTCCTCTCTTGAGATATACAGCACTGAGCCACTAATGCTTATTTATAACTATTTTCTAAATCTTTCCATATCTGGCTTCTTGGAGTTAAACTCAGCACTATAAACTTTTATTTAAGTAACACTTATGAGTAAGGCACTACGCTGAGTTATTTTTCCACTACTTAATCTCTTGCTATCATATACTCTTTTTCTTATAGAATGACAAAGTGGCTCTGTCTTTGTTTTCAAACATTTGATTCAGTTGGTCAAATGTTTACTGACTGATCGTCTACCAGCTACCCATGTCAGGGCTTTGCTCAGAGGTTAAGAAGATAAGCAAGTAAAGGATATAATTTTTGACCACAATATTTTATCAAATAGTTGTAGACACAAGAATAACCAACAAGTGAAGAAATTAGGTTTAAACTGAAGCTAGGCTCTCAGAGAAAGGGACTGTGTGAGTTGTTGGTGTCTTCAAGGAATGTGTCATTGATGACAAGGACTTCAGCTGACTCTAAAGAATAAGGCTGCAGACAATTTCAGCAAAGGGTCCAATGAGTGAAAGCCAGATGGCCTGGAGAATGTGTCAGTGTGTGTTGAGTGGAAAATAAGGTCAGATAGGTATGGAGGGGCCAGATTAAGGGGCACCTCTGAGTCAAGTGGAGGAGCCTGTACTTAGGGGAAGCAGCTTACCAATTGTGGGCTGAAGACACCAAGGACTGTTGAGTTATTCGGGATTCTCCAGATTCAGATGCACAGTGCTCCATCTGCTCACTGATTAGGTCACACCTTGTGATATATGTGCTATTATTCCTCAAATATTTGTAGATGAGGCTCTAATGAGCAAAATTCAGCTCATTTAGGAATTCATGATTTATCAACTATTAATAATAAACATATAGCCATTATCCTATAAATATCTGATTTTTCCTTTAACCAACAAAAAGCCCTAAATAAAGCCATCATATATTTGGGGACAAAGAAATTGACATGATAAAAGCAGCTGGGTGAGGCTGCAGCATACCTCCGGGATGGGAAAGGTCAGAGATGGAAGCCAGAGAGAGAAGCAGGAAGGCTGGCTGCCAGGCAGAGGTAGAGAGAGACAGTGGTAACAAGGAAGAGCTGAGTTAGAAAGACATTTTGATTGGGTCACACGGAAAGTGAAAGGCAACTGATACTTTTAGCCTGGAAAACTGGTACAATGTCATCCGTGAAAACATGCAGTTAGAAAAGGAAATAGGAAAAAGTTGGCAGCTTCATTTATATGTTTCAGAATCTCCCCACCTCTAAAGGAAGAGTCCTTTTGTAGCTTTTCCTATCATTTTTCAAATAATAAAGCCAATCTTCTCTAATCTCCTCACCATTTGGAAATACACAATTTTTCAGCCAAAAAAAATCATGTCATCTAATGGTGTGACACACACCATTATTTAAGTTCCACTATGAAAAATTAAACTATGATATGCAATCATTTTAAGATCCATCCTAGTCTCAAAAATGTGAAAATGTAAAAAGGTATGTCTCTAAATCAGTGTTTCTCAATCTTTGCCCAGCCAAGAGCCTCTCTAGGCATTATTTCTCCTGATTGTCCCCCATGACATTTACTGT
Source organism: Bos javanicus (assembly GCF_032452875.1). NCBI lineage: Eukaryota > Metazoa > Chordata > Mammalia > Artiodactyla > Bovidae > Bos > Bos javanicus. The sequence goes on from NC_083870.1 coordinate 43,180,919, forward strand.
CACAGACAGATCGCATATTTCTATATGTACTGTGTATAAATCTGTTCTTTGCATAAAAAAGGAAAACATTTGTTTACCACCCCAAAACAAATTTTTCTCCCTTGAGGGTAGTATCACCTGAGGTTGAGGATACATCAATGGAATTATAATCAAGCTCAAGTTTATGGATGCCTGGCATTCCCTTCCCATTAACTCTCCCTTTTTAAAAATTATGTTTACACTATTCTATTAGATAAGGTTTGTGTGTGTGTATGTCTGTGTGTCCTGTTTTCATCTGAAGTACATTTTGCCCCCAAACATCAACATTCTTTAGAAAAGAGCGAAGCTTAATCGCGGTCTCAGCAGGACTCTCTTCCTTTAATATAAGATTTATTGGCTTTCATGTTTGTGCCCAGAGTAAATATTTTAGGTTTCTGCAGAGTTGTTAAATCCTCAGACATCTGACAAGACTACTGTTCAGGTAATCATGTTGATAGAATACAGCTGGACGGCCTGAGGCAGGAAGCCCAGTCGGTTTCCAGGGTACTCCTTTTCAAGTCACCAATCTGGGTCTCAGCCTGGGGAGAAGATGGCCTTCTCTACAAGATAGCCCTGTCTCCCCCTGTATCCCTCCCATGCAGGAGGCTACCTGCTCCCTTGGTTAGGCTCTTCATCACACAAACTCACAATCAAAAAGAAAAGGATGGCACAGAAATTTTTCAAATTTCTCTAAAACTAAAAGTTGCTTCCCCCTTTTAAAGAGTCTATAATTTAGATCTATAAAAAGAACCTACTTAGCACTCAATAGTCAGGAGCTCTTACCACAACCCAACAGAATAGGAACAGTTCACTAAGTTTCTATAAAAACTTTAACAAATTTTTTAAAGCATTCATAATTAAAGGGCTCCCTGGCACAGGGAGAGAAGATGTTGAAAAGTCTTCTATTTATACCAAGTTAAACGCTGACTGCCTTACAGTTTCAGGCATTTTCTGAAACCCCTACAGATCATCAAAAATCACACAGCGGAACACCACAATGTTGCCACTGTTTAATGATTATCTGTGCTGGAAAACTTCACAAAATCATGGTCCTTCGTTTTATCAACCAGAAGGCAAGCTGCAGATACTGAATCGTTATGAGATTTTGCACATTCCCAGAAAATTACTTTCCAGTTTATCTCTATTTTTAGCACTTTACATTGAGGCATGAAATAGTCATTCTCTTTTCAGCAGCTACCAAAGTTCATTTGACATCGGATAAGTCTCTCTCCCTCCTCCTTAGAATTCAATTAAAATGCTCTGTGCTGTTGTAATTCCCAGGAAATTAAACTGACTTAATTAGGGCAGATGTCAAAATAATTAACAGGCCTATAGTAGCTAATTATGCTATTAAAAGCATTACAGCTGTAATTAAATCAAAGGTGTAATCCTTGGGAAAGAATCCTGCATGTGTGTACAAGTGGAAGTAAATGTAATAACTCTCAAAAAAATATCACCGCCTGTAAATGTGACCTTCATATATAAGAACTGAATTCAATGCTAAAGGTTCTGATTAAAATATTTTTTTAAAACCCTGCAATATAAAATATATGTATTTCTTAAAATATTCCTTACAAGGGCAACAATTACAGCTCAAGAATATAATAGAGAGAATACCTGTAAAAAGAATGTTTAACACCAGAGCATCTTATTTTCCCAACGTTTGTTAGGTGAGGAATAACATCAAGAGATATGCTGAGTTTTAATGAAAGCTTTGCATTTCTCCTCCCCTGAATTTGTCAATCCAAGACATGACATAGCAGTTGGTAAATCATCTGCCTGCAGTGCAGGAGACCTGGGTTCGATTCCTGGGTCAGGAAGATCCCCTGGAGAAGGAAATGGCAACCCACTCCAGTATTCTTGCCTGGAGAATCCCATGGACAGAGGAGCCTGACAGGCTACAGTCCACAGGGTCACAAGAGTTGGACATGACTTAGTGACTAAACCACCAAGACATGACAGGCAGAGAAACTACATGCCTTGGCAACCAAAAAACTAACTGATTAGGAAATAAGGACAAATTAATGCCATAAGAAATACTGCTTTTTATGACACAAAAGCTTTGAAAGAGAGCATGTGAATAGCTCCTACTAAACATTCAGTTCAGTTCAGTTGCTCAGTCGTGTCCGACTCTTTGCGACCCCATGAATTGTAGCACACCAGGCCTCCCTGTCCATCACCAACTCCCAGAGTTCACTCAGACTCACGTCCATCGAGTCAGTGATGCCATCCAGCCATCTCATCCTCTGTCATCCCCTTCTCCTCCTGCCCCCAATCCCTCCCAGCATCAGAGTCTTTTCCAATGAGTCAACTCTTCACATGAGGTGGCCAAAGTATTGGAGTTTCAGCTTCAGCATCATTCCTTCCAAAGAACACCCAGGACTGATCTCCTTTAGAATGGACTGACTGGATCTCCTTGCAGTCCAAGGGACTCTCAAGAGTCTTCTCCAACACCACAGTTCAAAAGCATCAATTCTTTGGCGCTCAGCTTTCTTCACAGTCCAACTCTCACATCCATACATGACCACTGGAAAAACCATAGCCTTGACTAGATGGGCCTTTGTTGGCAAAGTAATGTCTCTGCTTTTCAATATGCTATCTAGGTTGGTCATAACTTTCCTTCCAAGGAGTAAGCGTCTTTTAATTTCATGGCTGCAGTCACCATCTGCAGTGATTTTGGAGCCCAAAATATAAAGTCTGACACTGTTTCCACTGTTTCCCCATCTATTTCCCATGAAGTGATGGGACCAGATGCCATGATTTTCGTTTTCTGAATGCTGAACTTTAAGCCAACTTTTTCACTCCTCTTTCACTTTCATCAAGAGGCTTTTTAGTTCCTCTTCACTTTCTGCCATAAGGGTGGTGTCATCTGCATATCTGAGGTTATTGATATTTCTCCCGGCAATCTTGATTCCAGCTTGTGCTTCTTCCAGCCCAGTGTTTCTCATGATGTACTCTGCATAGAAGTTAAATAAGCAGGGTGACAATATACAGCCTTGATGTACTCCTTTTCTTATTTGGAACCAGTCTGTTGTTCCCTGTCCAATTCTAACTATTGCTTCCTGACCTGCATATAGGTTTCTCAAGAGGCAGGTCAGGTGGTCTGGTATTCCCATCTCTTTCAGAATTTTCCACAGTTTATTGTGATCCATACAGTCAAAGGCTTTGGCGTAATCAATAAAGCAGAAATAGATATTTTTCTGGAACTCTTGCTTTTTCGATGATCCAGCGGATGTTGGCAATTTGATCTCTGGTTCCTCTGCCTTTTCTAAAACCAGCTGGAACATCTGGAAGTTCACAGTTCACGTATTGCTGAAGCCTGGCTTGGAGAATTTTGAGCATTACTTTACTAGCGTGTGAGATGAGTGCAATTGTGTGGTAGTTTGAGCATTCTTTGGCATTGCCTTTCTTTGGGGTTGGAATGAAAACTGACCTTTTCCAGTCCTGTGGCCACTGCTCGAGTTTTCCAAATTTGCTGGCATATTGAGTGCAGCACTTTCATAGCATCGTCTTTTAGGATTTGAAAGAGCTCAACTGGAATTCCATCACCACCTCTAGCTTTATTAGTGTTAGCAACTGCCATATTCTCATTAGCTTTCGAGTTCCACCGACACTTGACATTCAGTGGTCTCCTGGTATCCGCGAGGGGCTGGTTCTGGAATCCCCGTGGATTCTAAAATGTGCAGATGCTCAAGTCCCTTCCAGTCACATTGGCGGATGCGCACCCTGTGCATACTAAAGCTGGCCAATGGCATGAGAAATGCAGGCTTTTCCTTGGGCCTAGGCAATCTTTAACAAAATGAGATAGAGAGGCAGAGCCAGGTGCACAGGGATCACACGGGGGAAAGCCAGAGCACAGCCACCCCGCCGTGACCTGGGCAGAACGGAAAGCACCAGTCTAGAGACACCTTCCTAGCAGATCCACCCTCCCACTCCCCCACCACCCGGGAGACAGCAAGTCCAGCCAGTCGGGGGCTTTGTGTTCTCGTGGACGAAGCCTGACCCAACCGAGGAGCCCGCAGCTGAACCAGGGGCCACATGCAGTTTCCATCGCCCAGCCTCTCTCAAAATGCAGCTTTCAGTTGCTGCTCACATTTTCAGCAAAGTACCTCCACCTACTCAACTCTTAAACATAGAAACAAGGGCCTACAAAACGGTATTTTAATTTCTGTCAGAACCAAGGCCATGCTCGTCTGAATAAGTCAGTTACAGCAGCACAAGCACAGGAAAAGAACAGTACAATCCCCAACACCTACTAGACAATTTGCATAAAACGCCACAGAAACCGACTTCTCAGACGCAACCCCGGAGAACAGCACCACCCAGCGGCAGTACGAAAAGCCGCATGTGAGCAACGAGAGGCTCCGCCTTTGATGGCCAAGCAGTTTCTCCTCGCTGAAACCAAAGACCCCAGTAAAATACCTTCCACCGTGCTGGAAAATCTACAATGCGAGCCTCCGCAAAGCCCAACAACTAGGCTTAAAGCAAAAGTTATTTCCTATTTTCTGAGTAGCTGACACATGGTTTCCAGGTAAAATACAGAATATATGTTTGGTGCAATATTTGAGACATGCTAAAAAAAAAAAAGTACTCGCTGTTTATCTAAAATTCAAACTTAACCGGGCATCTTGTATTTTTATTTGCAAATCTGGCGACTCCTGTCCCAAAGTACCCTCTCCTGGAGGCCAGAGATGCATTTACACAAGTCTTTCAGTCATTCAGAGGTAGTAACACACCTGTGGCAAGGAAGCTAGCGATGAGCCAGGTACACTACCGCTCCCTAGCAATGGGCAGGCAAGACATTCGGTTCCATGAAGCTAAAGACTACTGGGGGGAGGGATGCTGTGTGCTTAGTCGCTCAGTCGTATCCAACTCTGCAACCCCATGTACTGTAGGCCGCCAGGCTCCTCTGTCCATGGAGTTTCTCCAGGCAAGAATACTGGAGTGGGTTGCCATGCCCTTCAACAGGGGATCTTCCCAATCCAGGGACTGAACCCAGGTGTCTGGCATTGCAGGGGGATTCTTTACCATCTGAGCCACCAGGGAAGCCCAAGAAAACTGGAGTAGGTACCCTATCCCTTTCCCCAGGGGTTCTTCCCAACCCAGGAATCGAACTGGGGTCTCCTGTTACCAGCTGAGCTGGGGCGGGGGGCGGGGGTTCCAGTGTTCTAAAACCAAACCCATTTGTTTCCTAAGAAGCTAACTGGTTTTGTTTCGCCTGTTGTGCTGCCTTTGGTCTCACCCCCTTCCGGTGCCCACCAAGGCCTCCTTGCTCGCACCTTTGCAGTGGACGGCGATCGCCCCCTCGGTGTTCTCGCAGATATTCAGGAACCTCCGCACGATGTTGTCGCTGGGAGTGCTGCCGTCGATGAAGAAGAGGTCATAGTGCTCGAAGCCCGCATCCGTGAAGCGCTTCGCCTCGTAGATCTTTTTGTTCAGCCTCACGACCGCCGTCACGTTATGCTTTTTGAAATAAGGAAAGTAGGCTTCGGGGGCGTGAAGAGGATAACCTAAAGGGAAGCAGCAGGTGTAAGCAAAAGGCACGTATGTCGTCTCATGTAACCCAGGAACACGAAAACCCTTCAAGATAGAGATCAGTCTCAACAGAGCTTAGGAAGAAAGTGCATTTCAGGAGAGGGTGAAGTCGAAGCACCTTCCTAAAAGCAGCCATCTGAATAACTGGAGAAAAACACCATGGGAGGGAGAGAAGAAAAAAAAAAACATATGAGTATTGTAAAGAAACTCTTGAATAGTTCAAAACCTCAACCTCTTAAGATTCAAATCCCAGGAGCACGTGCCCTCCAAGCCAAAAACAAAGGCATTCATGAGGCCCTCAGGGTGCACAGTAGGCCTGGGAGGACTCTCTGTTTTTTCTTCCTCTTGACAAATACTTTTGAGCTACAGTTAAAGCCTTTTTGCCAGATGTATAGTTTTAATCTACAGTGCATTCCCCCACTGAAGAGCATACCTACTATGTACAAGTCACAAGTGCATGTAAGTTTTTTTTAATCCTCAGAACAACCTATTAAGATAAAAAGAGTAAACCCCATGTAACAGAGGTTGAGTAATCAGTTAAGGAGATATTTCCTTTTTTGAGGCGAACAGGTGGTCAGTATTGTGAGTATTCTATTGTGACTTGTCCAGCACCACGTGACTTGCTGGGAGCTGGGTTACAGATGCGTGACCTGTGGGTGCGTGCTAGGTCACTCTAGTCGTGTCCTACTTTGTGTGACTCTGTGGTCTGCAGCCCACCAGGCTCCTCTGTTCACGGAATTCTCCAGGCAAGAATACTGGAGTGGGTTGCCATGCCCTCTTCCAGGGGATTTTCCCAACCCTGGGATGGAACCATTGTCTCTTACATCTCCTTCATTGGCAGGTGGATTCTTTACAACTAGTGCCACCTGGGAAGCCCTACGCATGACCTACGCTTGGCCAGTCATGAAGGTGACCACTGGGGGCTCTGGCCACTGCAAGCCTTACCTAGTGGCCCCAGGGGCTAAAGGGACTTATTTCTCAGCGCACTGATTACTACGGCTGTAACCCATTCAGGGCACACCAAGTGAGATGATCTCACTCAGGACTCGTTCACCACTCAGGACTCCAAGCGTGGTGGGCAGCAGCAGCCAGCAAGGCAAACCAGCATTCTCTGCACTGTGTCCTTGGTTGTATTTCCTGCTGTCTCGAACCTCGAATATGCTGGGTGTTTCCTATTTTCTCTTAGTTGCAAGCCAACAAGAGTCTTAGGTGTACATTTAACATTTTCCCAAACTACCTTTCCCTCTGGTTTTCTGTCAGTTTGAAAAATGGGAGGCACTAAAACACGGCCAGAACAAGTGGAGGCCAGAGGAGGAAGAGACACCACATGTTTTCCTGCCAGCATGGCTTCTGCAGAAGAGAGGAACTCCCAGCTTAGTTTGGCATTCCCAGCACCAGCCGAGCCTCATGGTCCCCACTCCTCAGGCCCCAAGTGCCAGCACCAGCCCTTCAGAGCTCCCAGGTTGCTAGTCTCATGTTTTCCTTTCTCTTCCCCTAACCCTGGCCTTAAAGGCAATAACTATTTCTTCCTTAATATGCTGTTTTGTTTTTTTTTTCCAGAGTTGCCCTTTTACTTTTTAACTTTCTTTCTAGCAAATTCCTTGGGCTTCCCTGGTGGCTCGGAAGGTAAAGAATCTATCTGCAAAGCTGGAGACCTGAGTTTCATCCCTAGATTGGGAAGATCCCCTGAAAGTTGTTGTTCAGTCATGTCCGACTCTTTGCAATCCCATGGATTGCAGCATGCCAGGCTTCCCTGTCCTTCATCATCTCCTGGAGCCTGATCAAACTCATGTTCATTGAGTCAGTGATGCCATCCACCCATCTCATCCTCTGTCGTCCCCTTCTCCTCCTGCCCTCAATCTTTCCCAGCATCAGGGTCTTTTCTAACGAGGCAGCTGGTCCCATCAGGTAGCCAAAGTATTGGAGCTTCAGCTTCACCATCAGTCCTTCCAATGAATATTTAGGATTGACTTCCTTTAGGACTGACTGGTTTGATCTCCTTGCAGTCCAAGGGACTCTCAAGAGTCTTCTCCAACGCCACAGTTCAAAAGCATCAATTCTTCAGTGCTCAGCCTTCTTTATGGTCCAACTCTCACATTCACACATTACTACTGGAAAAACCATAAGTTTGACTATTCAGACCTTTGTCAGCAAAGTAATGTGTCTGTTTTTTAGTTTGCTGTCTAGGTTTGTCATAGCTTTTCTTCCAAGGAGGAAACATCTTTTAATTTCATCTCACCATCTGCAGTGATTTTGGAGTCCAAGAAAATAAAGTCTGTCACTGTTCCCATGGCTTCCCCATCTATTTGCCATGAAGTGATGGGACTGGATGCCATGACTTTCGTTTTTTGAATGTTGAGATTCCAGCCAGCTTTTTCACTCTCCTCTTTCACCTTCATCAAGAGGCTCTTTAGTTCCTCTTCACTTTTTGCCATAAGGGTGGTGTCATCTGCATATCTGAGGTTATTGATATTTCTCCCAGCAATCTTGATTCCAGCTTGTGCTTCATCCAGCCCAGAATTTCGCATGATGTACTCTGAATATAAGTTAAATAAGCAGGGTGACAATATATAGCCTTGATGTACTTCTTTCCCAATTTGGAACCAGTTCATTGTTCCGTGTTCAGTTCTAACTGTTGCTTCTTGACCTGATACAGATTTCTCAGGAGACAAGTAAGGTGGTCTTCTTTAGGAATTTTCCACAATTTTTTGTGATCCACACAGTCAAAAGCTTTAGCGTAGTCAATGAAGCAGAAATAGAAGTTTTTCTGGAATTCTCTTGCTTTTTCTATGATCCAATGCATGTTGGCAATTTGATCTCTGCTTCCTATGCCTTTTCTAAATCCAGCTTGAACATCTGAAAGTTCTTGGTTCACATACTGTTGAAGCCTAGGCTTGGAGAATTTTGAGCATTACTTTGCTAGCCTGTGAAATGAGTGCAATTGTGTGGTAGTTGCCCCTGGAAGAGGAAATGGCAGCCCACTCCAATATATTTGCCTGAAGAATTCCCTGGACAGAGGAGCCTGGAGGGCTACAGTCCATGTGATTGCAAAGAGTTGGACACAACTGAGCAACTAACACTTTAAGTTTCTAGCAAATTCCTTCTATTGCATCCCTTCCTTCTATTTGAAATGAAGTGGTTTCTAGTCCTGCCTGGATCCTGCTGAGATACGATCTTTCTTAGATCCTGCTCATTTCCTAAACCTCATTTTCCAGCCTTCCGTTGGAGGCTGTGAGCTCCCCAGCATAATCCCAATATGCCTTTTTGGTTTAATTTACCAGAGTTCTGCTGCCTGCAATCAAGAGCCCTAACTGGTACACTTGGCCAAGGCCACACAAGGGATAGAGGCAGAACTGGCAGACGGGCCTAACACAGCCCAAATACATGATTTTCACAAACCATGCTACTTTGGAGCAAACAAGTAATACAGAGTTTATTTAAAATCTTCTGTGTAGAAACAGTGACTTATACACATTTAGAGAAAACAGATGCTTTTCAGCTTAGGAAAAAAAAAAACCAGATCTGTTTCCCTAGTTGGTTTGTGTGCCCAAATCATTTCCCAGCCTAAAGGGATAAATAACAAGTGCTCTTCTATTGTGTAAGGAATGGGAAGGAGAGGGTTCATGAATTCATGGCATGGGAACCTTCCCGTGGGCTGACAAGGGCTTCTGACCCTGGCTTCCTAGCACACTTGGCACCTCCATGATAGCACCTGTCATGAAGTGTGCTAATGGTTCATTTGGTACTGTCCCTTCCCTCCTCCAGAGAAGGCACTGGCGACCCACTCCAGTACTCTTGCCTGGAAACTCCCATGGACGGAGGAGCCTGGTAGGCTGCAGTCCATGGGATCGCTAAGAGTCGGACACAACTGAGCGACTTCACTTTCATTTTTCACTTTCATGCATTGGAGAAGCAAATGGCAACCCACTCCAGTGTTCTTACCTGGAGAATCCCAGGGATGGAAGAGCCTGGTGGGCTGCCGTCTATGGGGTCACACAGAGTCGGACACGACTGACGTGACTTAGCAGCAGCAGCAGCTCCCCTCCTCCACCAAAGCTGTGAGAGCTTCTCTTTTCATACATGAATTTCCATCATAAGTAAACAGCATTACAGATAATATACCTAAATCTACTATCAATAGAAACTATGTATATCTTTTGAGAGAAGAACACTGAACAGGTATCCAGATTTGGCAATAGGGCATTGAAAAAATAACAATAATGGTAATAATCATACCTAACATATATTGAGCACTTCTATATGCCAGTCCCTAAGCTAAGTGTTTCATGTATATCATCTCAATAAACCTTACTCAGTTAACAATGCCTGGAAAAGTGAACTGACTCATGGACACACTGCTGGGAAGAGACAGAGGCAGCGTTTGAACCCTAGCAGTCAGATTGCCAAATGAAAGCTTTCAGTTTACCTTTGATAACAGGAATAAATGGGCTTCCCTGACAGCTCAACAGTAAAGAATATGCCTGCCATGGCAGGAGCTTTTGGGTTTGATCCCTGGGTCAGGAAGATCCCATTGAGAAGAAAAATGACAACCCATTCCAGTATTCTTGCCTGGGAAATCCCATGGACAGAAGAGTCTGGTGGGCTATGGCCCATGGGGTCACAAAAGAGTCGGATACAACTTAACGACAGAACAACAGTCAGATTCCAGGGCCTGTGCTGGGGCTCATCTCAGGCAAAACCCAACTCTATTCTATGTTAGAAAAAGGAATGTTATATGAACATTAAGGGCTGCACTTCCTAGAGTCGGTGAGCATATATCTTAAAAATCCTCAAAAAGTGTTTCGAACAAGTTATAACCAACAATGACAATATCCTCTGACTTCTAAACAACTGTTTGTGGGTGTTTTAACTGTGTTCAGATGCTTCTGATAGGGGACTGGTTTTATCAATGTGGACGGAGAAGGCAATGGCACCCCACTCCAGTACTCTTGCCTGGAAACTCCCATGGACGGAGGAGCCTCGTAGGCTGCAGGCCATTGGATGGCGAAGAGTCGGACACGACTGAGCGACTTCACTTTTACTTTTCACTTTCATGCATTGGAGAAGGAAATGGCAACCCACTCCAGTGTTCTTGCCTGGAGAATCCCAGGGACAGGGGAGCCTGGTGGGCTGCCGTCTATGGGATCACAGAGAGTCGGACACGACTGAAGCGACTTAGCATAGTGTGAACTGAGGGACCATTAGCATAGTGTGAACTGAGGGACCATTCAAACAAACCTTCCTCCGTCTGGCCACTAGATGGAGCCCTGACATCATAAAGCTCAAGCACAGCCCTGGTGCTGACCAGAAAGATTTTCAGAAAGAGGGACTGTAAAGATGCATCTTTTCCGAGCCCCTCATTTAAAGTTAGGAAACTTCAGAACAGTAAAGTCAAATGACCAATCCACCCATTCTTTATTAAAAGTTAAAACGGCAAGATAAGCAGGCAAATTGGAAAGCAATAAAATATGTTTATTAGGTTCTCTAATGATAAAAATATAATCAGAGTATCTGCTCTCTAATAACACCTGTTAATGTGCCCGACACTGTGCAAGACACTTCCTAAAAAATCTCTGTTGTGTGTGTGAGTGTGCTCAGTTGCTCAGTCATGCCCGACTCTTTGTGACACCATGGACTGTAGCTCACCAGGCTCCTCTGTCCACGGGATTTCCTAGGCAAGAATATTGGAGTAGGTTGCCGTTTCCTCCTCCAGGGGATCCTCCCCTCTCAGGGATCCCACCCACATCTCTTGTGTCTCCTGCACTGGCAGGCGGATTTTTTTCACCACTGAGGATATCTGCAATCCTCACCAAATGCCTGCACAGTGTATCCCACTTTCCCCCTTTTGATAGGAAGAGAAGTTGAGGAACTGGTGTAAGTTAACACAGCCAGTTAACTGATGCAATGGACATGAACTTGGGCAAACTTCGCGAGATGGTGAAGGACAAGAGAGGCCTGGCATGCCGCTGCTGGGGTCGCAGAGTCGGATATGACTAAGCGACTGAACGACAACAACCATACAGCCAGGGGCAGAGGCAGGCTTCAACCAGCTCAGGCACTACACTTGAGCTTCTCTCCTTAAATGAGCCAGGTGACACTTCAAATTGTTGGGATTCTCTGTTCCAAGCTTTCTCTGTGCTTTTTACTTTCTTTTTAAGGTGGAAATGAGAAGGACATTGCCAGCTGAGAATTTGGGGAATTTTTTTGGAAAAAATTTGAAATCGAATTTGTCCTACTGCTATATTAGTCAAGTTTATTAACCAAAAAGGGGGTAGGGTTCCTCCCTTCCAACCTGTCAAAAAAATGTGAACAAAGACGGCTGTAAGGAATTCCTGGTTAGTCTCTGCTGACACAACACACACTTAAGACTGTTACAATGCTTTCTGCCAGATCCCAAGATTTTAGGGCTTCCTTTTACTACATCCTAGCAACAGTCATTTGAGTGTTAATTTCTTGAAAGTATACCTTTTCTACTAACAAACCCCCTAAAACGACTTTCAGCCTCCCCAGGAAACATAGGGTTTGTCAACTCAAAAAAAGAAAAAAGAATGTGCCAGGACTTCACTGTAACTGGATCAAGTTTACTAATTATATCAGAAAATATTTTCTTAAGTTCAAAAAGGACTCTTTACCTTAAATTAAAACCCTTTGCAAAAAATATAATGATACTTTCAGTGAATATCAGATTTTAAAATGGGGATTCAGGTAAAATATCAATAATCTAACAATTACAGCCTTAAATGAAATTGCTCTAGACATAAAAACTGGTAAGTATTATATAAGCAGCACTTTCAGATCTTGGTTTTTTTCCCTCAATGTGAGAGGGCACAATATATGTATTCAGAAAAGAAAAGATGAATATAGAGTGATGACTTGACAGTGGTTATTTTTAGATAATATAATTACACGTGACTTTTTATCTAGATTGCTTAAAGTTTCTATAGTGAACACGTTTTTCCTCTGAAGTAAAATAAAAAAAGAACACAGAATTTGGAATCAAAGTGACCTATGTTTGAATCCACACAATGCTACTTTCCAGCTCTGTCAACCTGGGCAAGTTAGGTTACCAAGCTTCTATCTTCTCATCCACAAAACAGCTACCCCCTGCTCCAGGGGGTGGTTCTGATTATTCAACAGATGAAGTGTGCACAAAAGGCTTAGCATCGCTCCTGGCACATAAGCAAATGGTAGCTAATGATTTCCCCATGCTGTAAAATAGGACTGGAAACAATTTTAAGATTTTTGACAATTAAGAACTGACACACAAAGTACTCATGGCCTTTTACCTTGTGATTCTTCTTGAGAATATAGAAAAGAAACTGGGGCTGCAAAAAAGATATATGGACAAGTATGCCAACGATTACAGTTTTTAAAAAGTGAAAAACTGTGAATAACCCAGATCTCATTCAAAAATTAATCAAGTAATTATCAAAACTATGGTATAGTAATTGAATGCATTCACGGAAAATTATAATGACGATCTACATTTATCATGAAGATTACCATTATCTATATTTATAATGAAGATCTCCTTGCCATAGAAAGGAGTCTGTGATACATTAAGTGAAAAAAATAGTTGCTAAAAGATATCAATCATGTTATAACTCCATGCTGATTAAAAAAAAAAAGAAATATTTTTGTAAGTCTCTGTGTGTGTGTGTATTCTTTAGGAAAAAAAAAAAAAACTGTGTGCCAAAAAAAAACAGATAAAGAGAAAATTAATATCCTTAATAAATGTTGGAGAGGGTGTGGAGAAAAGGGAACCCTCTTACACTGTTGGTGGGAATGCAAACTAGTACAGCCACTATGGAGAACAGTGTGGAGATTCCTTAAAAAACTGGAAATAGAACTGCCTTATGATCCAGCAATCCCACTGCTGGGCATACATACTGAGGAAACCAGAAGGGAAAGAGACACATGTACCCCAATGTTCATCGCAGCACTGTTTATAATAGCCAGGACATGGAAGCAACCTAGATGTCCATCTAGGTTGAATGGATGAATGGATAAGAAAGCTGTGGTACATATACACAATGGAGTATTACTCAGCCATTAAAAAGAATTCATTTGAATCAGTTCTAATGAGGTGGATGAAACTGGAGCCTATTATACAGAGTGAAGTAAGCCAGAAGGAAAAACACCAATACAGTATACTAACGCATATATATGGAATTTAGAAAGATGATAACAATAACCCTGTGTACGAGACAGCAAAAGAGACACTGATGTATGGAACAGTCTTACGGACTCTGTGGGAGAGGGAGAGGGTGGGAAGATTTGGGAGAATGGCATTGAAACATGTAAAATATCATGTATGAAACGAGATGCCAGTCCAGGTTCAATGCACGATACTGGATGCTTGGGGCTAGTGCACTGGGATGACCCAGAGGGATGGTATGGGGAGGGAGGAGGGAGGAGGGTTCAGGATGGGGAGCACATGTATACCTGTGATGGATTCATTTTGATATTTGGCAAAACTAATACAATTATGCAAAGTTTAAAAATAAAATAAAATTAAAAAAAAATAATAATCCCACCACCAACTAGTAAACATAGAAAACATAGTTACAATTATAGATCACTTTTTATGCTGCTAATAATATTAGTTCATCTGCATTTTCTTCTTTTTCAAAAATGATAATCAGGCATTACCTCTATAAAAATATTTTAAATGGTTTTTAAAAATTATATTCCTCAGCTTCTCTTTAAGGAAATTTCATTTAAAAATGAAATCCTAAATGGTAAAATTCTTTCAGCTTCATGCAAAAACAAAGCCACTACAGAAACCATATGCCTACTTAAGTTTTCTGGGTCTGAGTTGGGTCATTTTGCACAAAAGGGAGATTTAATCAATCCTGTCTTGAAGACCAACTCTGGAAAAGCAGTTCCCTGAGGCACTTAACAAGTTATTCCTAACAATCCAACAGAAGAGAGGTTAATCAGTCAACGTCTGAAGTGAAAAAGACTCATGAGCAAATTTGTGAATAAGAAGATCTAACTCTGGCTTCAGTACAGTGACTGCCTGTTTGTCAGAGGATTACCCATCCCCAGAGGAAAACCATAATTCAAGCAGAGTTCCCTGGGAGACAGATGATAGGTATGAAATGATAGGCACATGTGTGAAAATGCAAACAAATGATCAAATCCAAATGCATGAATAACCATATGCAATGAAACTAGATTTTGGAATAAATAGTTATGATGATGATGATAATTTAAAGAAGAATAAATCTAGAATAGGGGTTTTAAATTATGTTTCTTTGGAGGACTAGAGTTTCAACTGTAAGACCAGATAGGGGGCAGGAAAAAGATGAGTTATTATGTTCTGGTGATATTTTTAAAATTTATGTATTTCTCCCATAAATCATTCTTAAACTTTTGGTGCCTATCATTATTTGTGTTCTAGGGAATGTGAGGTTAAAAAATAATAATAAGTAAAAAAAAATATATGCTAATAAGGAAACTCACATAGTCAACCATATTTCATTCAAAAGGCTTATTTTTTTATTAAATTTATTTATTTTTAATTGAAGAATAATTGCTTTACAGTATTATGTTGGTTTTTGCCAAACATCAACATGAATCAGCCATAGGTATACCTATGTCCCTTCCCTCAAGAGGCTTATTTTTAGTCTTTTTTTTCCCCTGAATATGTATGCCTCTGGCTATACAAAGACTGCAAATAAGTAGTTTAACTTTTGTCAGCTGGAAGATTGTTCCTAGCTGTCAGGATGGAACTGAACAGATCAGTGCGGTAATGAGGTTTAGAAGCTATACTCTGTGCTGAAGTACCACCGGTTCTGCATATTACTCTGTGAACTTGGGCAAATTCCCTGCTCATAAGCCTCGGTTTCCTCCTCTGTGAAATGGAGATAGTGCCTACACCACATAGAATCGTGTGTGCACTAAATGAGATGGTGCTGTGATTAGCTGGTAACTAGCACACAGTTGCCTGGAAAATCCCATGGGCGGAGGAGCCTGGTGGGCTGCAGTCCATGGGGTCGCTAAAAGTCGGACACCACTGAGCGACTTTACTTTCACTTTTCACTTTCATGCATTGGAGAAGGAAATGGCAACCCACTCCAGTGTTCTTGCCTGGAGAATCCCAGGGACGGGGGAGCCTGGTGGGCTGCCGTCTATGGGGTCGCACAGAGTCGGACACGACTGAAGCAACTTAGCAGCAGCAACAGCAGCAGCACACAGTAAGTACTCAATAAATGATACCATCATCACATTATTAATCGTGTTGTTCCCAAAAGAATACTGTGATGTGCAGCATGCCTCCACCACCAAATAAATCTGAGATCAGCTGATACAATTTATCAACCTGCTTATTGTTGTGATCAGCTGGTTTCTCAGATTCTTCTTTAATAATTGGGTCAAGGTAAAGTGAACACACTATTAACAGCAACCTCCAAATTTGCTAGTTTTAAACAGTGATTATAGTTCCACTCACTAAACTCTAAATTTAACATACTAATTACTACTGTTCAACTTTTTAATTAATAAATATTCTTTGGAGAATATTACCAAAAGAAAACATTATCTTAGGAAACCAAGAAATGAAAGAAGATTAACTAATATTTTCGGAGGATAAAGTAAAGAAAAACCTACCATTTTCAATTTTGCTTTTGGGATGTGGTCCACTAAATGCTAAAAATTTTCCTGGAACAATCCAGTTGAAGTCACCATTTTCAACTCGCTGGGAGGATTTTGTGAGAAAAGAGAAGAAAAATATTTTATAATCCTTATACAATTTAGAAGACCCTTACAAATAAAACTGCTTTGGCATAGCAGTCATTGTTTTTACACAGTAGAACAGTTTTTAAAACAAGTTTAAACATGGAGTACTTTTTGAAAATAATATATTGATAAAATATTTTAAATGTATTAATACAGCCTTAAAATATAGCAGAGAAATGGTTTCACATATTGCCAGTAGAAATGACCAAATTTTTATTAATCCAGTATGCAGTAAATGGAGAAGGCAATGGCACCCCACTCCAGTACTCTTGCCTGGAAAATCCCATGGACGGAGGAGCCTGGTAGGCTGCAGTCCATGGGGTCACTACGAGTCGGGACACAACTGAGCGACTTCACTTTCACTTTTCACTTTCATGCAGGGGAGAAGGAAATGACAACCCACTCCAGTGTTCTTGCCTGGAGAATCCCAGGGACCGGGGAGCCTGGTGGGCTGCCGTCTATGGGGTCGCACTGAGTCGGACATGACTGAAGTGACTTAGCAGTACTAGACTAACTGGACATACATGAAAGACAAAATAATACAGCTTAAAATAAAAAACATCTGATTCTCAAAATTTTATGCATTTTTATCTAGAAAAGTTTAGAAAACTTTATTTAAAGTGGAGATACTTTGCTGAAAATAATTTTGTCTTTTGGCTACTCTGCAATGAAAATGACATGAAAACAAACATTGCTTGTCCTGGCAAGAAATAAAGGCAAACAACAGAAGACATAAAATACAAGCATTTTCCATGAATATGGTAAACATCCTTTAAACAATGAAAAAAAAAATCGAAAAATATCTGGGTCATGAGGAACACATCTCCATTTTTTGTTTGTTTTTGTAGGTTGCTATATTTTGTCAGTGCTGATCTTTAGACTGGGAAACAGAAGTCAGGAATGAGAGACAGGCTCATCAAACCCTCATGGTATACCACAAACTGGAGACAGCCAGGGTCTACTGCAGGGGCTACCAACCCAAGAGTCACAAGGGTCAGGCAAGAGACATCAGCTCAGTTCAGTCGCTCAGTCGTGTCCAATTCTTTGCAACCCCATGGACTACAGCATGCCAGGCTTCCCTGTCCTTCACCAACTCCCAGAGCTTGCTCAAACTCATGTCCATAGAGTCAGTGATGCCATCCAACCATCTCATCCTGTGTCATCCCCTTCGCTTCCTGCCTTCAATCTTTCCCAGGATCAGGGTCTTTTCCAACGAGTCAGTTCTTCCCATCAGGTGGCCAAAGTATTGGAATTTCAGCTTCAGTATCAGTCCTTCCAATGAATATTCAGGACTGATTTCCTTTAGGATTGACAGCTTTGACCTCCTTGCAGTCCAAAGGATTCTCAAGAGTCTTCTCCAACACCACAGTTCAAAAGTATCAATTCTTCGGCACTTAGAGTTCTTTATGATCCAACCAACTCTCATATCCATACATGACTACTGGAAAAACCATAGCTTTGACTAGACGGACCCTTGTCAGCAAAGTAGTGTCTCAGCTTTTTAATATGCTGTCTAGGATTATCATAGCTTTTCCTCCAAGGAGCAAGCATCTTTTTAATTTCATGGCCGCAGTCACCATCTGTAGTGATTTTGGAGCCCAAGACAGTGGCTTGCTGCAGGGTCAGGAACACTAAATACAACTATGTGTGCACAAGTCCTTTTGAAGGAGGTCCCATCACCTTCATTACCCCTACCATAGTTTGGCCTCGGGCCAAACAAGAGGAAGGGAACACAGCCCCACCCATCAACAGAAAATTGGATTAAAGATTTACTGAGCATGGCCCTACTCATCAGAACAAGACCCAGTTTCCCCCACAGTCAGTCTCTCCCATCAGGAAGCTTCCATAAGCCTCTTATCCTTATCCATAGAGAGAAGACAGAATGAAACCACAATCACAGAAACTAACCAAACTGATCACATGGACCACAGCCTTGTCTAACTCAATGAAACTATGAGCCATGCCGTGTAGGGCCACCCAAGGTGGACAGATCATGGTGGAGAGTTCTGACAAAACGTGGTCCACTGGAGAAGGGAATGGCAAACCACTTCAGTATTCTTGCCTTAAGAACCCCATGAACAGTATGAAAAGGCAAGAAGCATATAGAGGCAAATGCTCCTCAGTCCTAGCCAACTGTCCACAGGAAAGTTGCTTGAATATGACCGATCTTCCAACTGGATGTTCATGTAAAATCTCTCTACGTTTGAAGCATTTTAAATTGTTTTTAAATACTAGTAAACCAAATAAAACACATGAGTGGACCGACTTTAATTAACAGCTCTCAGTCTCTGCTCTACACACTCTAGGACCCTCAGGAAACACCTGAAAACCAGGCAAGGGGTCGCGCATCCTCCCACTACTCTTTTGTTTCCTTCACTTTCTTCCCTTTCTGGTGTGCCTCTGAACCCATGGAACACTGGGGCAGGATTGAGGGTACCCAAACTTTGCATGCTACTGGGATACAGTTGTGCAGTGCATCACAGAACATGTGTATCTCTTCTTCCCGCAAGCATTGTTTAGCCCACCCCCAACCCCTACTCCCACCCCACCACCAGGTGCAGCTTCCAGGCTCCAATGGAGGTACCTGTGCTAGGCTTCCTCTAGCACTGCATAGGTACCTCCCCAGGCAGGGAAGGAAGGCAGTTCTCTCTGCTGGGCCAAGGTAATCCACATGAAAGGCTCCGTGCTCCACTACTCAGCCCAGACCTCAATGTGGAGATCTGTGTCAAATACAGTCTGCACTCTGCTGTAAGAGCTCACGTGTACATGTGCATGCTCAGTTGCCCAGTTGTGTCTAACTCTTTATGATCCCATGGACTTCAGCCCGCCAGGCTCTTCTATCCATGGAATTTTCTAGGCAAGAATACTGGAGTGGGTTGCCATTTCCTCCTCCAGGGGATCCTCCCAGGGACCGAACCCACCTCTCCTGCGTCTCCTGCATTGGCAGGCGGATTCTTTACCACTCAGCCATTTAGAGTAATGCCACCAAGGAAATCGGGAGCCTCTCCCGATAAGTAATTACTTATACTGCCGATTGGATTTGATTTTCACAAAAACCATAACTTAGCTGTACAATTTTCATGTTTAAAATGCAGACGGTTCTTTCCAGATATAAAAGTTATAAATGAAACTTTGCATGACACCTTGTAAATGTCTGAATTGCATTAATCTAATCATGATAAACATAAAATCTCTATAATGTCCTAAATAAAATCTTAGAGATGCTATGAATGTTCATGCCAAATTAAATGCCAAGCACTGCTATCTACTTAGAATAATTTGAATAAAGAATCTAATATATAGCTGTTTATGATAATTAAACATTTTCTTATTTAAATAAAGCAGTCAAATTAATGGCCAAATATTCCTTTCAAGTAATTTCTAAGCTTAAAACATTTTTAAAATTCAAAAATAAAGCTATGCTGTAATCACCAAAAGGCTAAAACCAACTATTTATGAACAGTAGAAGAAAACAGGCTTCTACGTTTACTATTCCTGTATCCTTGAACAGGAAGTGGGCCTACATAAATACATTGTGCTATGTCTGTTTATGCGGATTAAAGACATCTGTTTGGTTAACTAGTAACCTTCTGCAATCAATTATATGGAGAGAGGCAATGGACTCACTCACAGAACCAAAAGAATATGTTTCCAACTCTGCCTACCCAAAACATTAGATAAACATTAGATAATACTGGGCTACGTTTAGTAGCTTGGATAAGGTTAATGGTGTAAATGATAAGATTTAGGTCTTAGATCCAAATCTTACAAAAAAAATTAATAAGAAAATTATAGCTTTTAACTAATACATTAAACTTACTGGTAAGTTTCCAAAATTAATATCCATGCCTTCTTTCACAGTAGATTATACAAATGTCAATATTTATCAGTTATAAAATACTTATGATGACACAAACTGGTTTTTCTAATTAAATGTGTGTGCCTGCGCATATGAGTGTGCACATGTGCACACACATACACGCACACACTTCCAAGAAACCTAGATCAGACAGGAACTTAAAATACTTTCCAACATTACCACATTTACAAACTAACATCTAGGCAAAGGTGAAGTGAGAGACTGATTTTACCTCTTCCAATCTAAAGCCTACAACCTAAGTAGAGAAACCGCAGGTGTTCTTCACTGCAAGAAAACCCCAAAATGAAAATCTGAGTTCTTGAAACTGATACATTTATGTGTTAACATTCATGTAACTCTGGGATACTTGAACTTACAAAAGACTCACCACATTTCTTTGGAATAGTTAACCCTCCTGGTGCATTTAGTTTGCAAAAAAAAAGGAATCAATGTTTCTTACAAAGTAAAACAGCATTAAAACTGAAAAATTTCTTGAATAAGAATTAAATAAAATCTAATTTGATTTGAACACATGAATTTTTACAAATTCTAAGAAGGCATCTCTCTGTTGAGATGGTCGCAGTCTCTGAAAAGAATACGGAAAAACATTTGGCCATTTTACCACTATAAAAAACAGACAGTAAGAGAGAAAAGATAGGCCTTTGGGCTGACAATTACTGGACTGGTTCCCTTTATCAACAGATGTGTTTTCTAATACAATACAGATAAACAGTTTTTAAGCATGATTCAAAATTCATTAAAATATTTGCTAAGCCTTTATTATATATCAAGGACTATAATTTGTGTCATACATAAAATAAAAATATTCCCTCTGTTCTCTTAAGGAGTATGAAAACAAGTAACAAATAACATTAATAAGAATAACAGCAAACGCATATGCACCACAGGCTCTGCTCTAGGCACTACAGTATTACATGCACTTGTTTCCTTAGGGCAGCCTTTAAGGTTGGTGTTATTACCATCTCCATTCTACCCATTGCTATAGACTGAATGTTTGTGCCTTCCCAAAATACACATGTTGAAACCAAATCCCCAGTGGAATGGTATTAGGAAGTGGGCCCTTTGGGAGATTAGGCCATGACGATTGGAGCCCTTATGGATGGATTAGTGACCTTATAAGAGACCCCCAGAGAGCTCCCTCTGTGAGGACACAGGGAGGACATAGAAGAATCTGGCCATCTATGAACCAGGAGGAGGGCCATTTCCAGACAACAGTTCTGCCAGTGTCTTGATCTTGGATTTCCCAGCCTCCAGAACTATGAAAATAAGTGTCTGTTGTTTAAGCCACACAGTCTACGATACTTTGTTATAGCAGCCTGAACTAAGACATTCATTAAAGAAAAGGCTGCATTAAACTTTAATAAATGCTATCATACACATACATAAGAGGTTTCATGATGGCACAAATATTATTTTAAAAATAAAGACAGAACTACCAGGTCTTTTTTATTCATTAAAACACCTTCTTTATATTTCCTTACCTTCTGAAACAATAAAATAGTGTTGACAATATAGTTGTATTACATAAACACAAATATGCTGTCATGACTGGCACTTTGTGAGCTTAAAGCAAAGTAAATATTTGAGGTATTTGGCTTAAATTAAGTTGCCTTGCTATTTGGCTTTAAATAATAACCAACTCTAGATCATTACTTTAGATCCTCTTGTCCTGCCTCTTGAGAAACCTGTATGCAGGTCAGGAAGCAACAGTTAGAACTGGACATGGAACAACAGACTGGTTCCAAATAGGAAAAGGAGTACGTCAAGGCTGTATATTGTCAGCCTGCTTATTTAACTTATATGCAGAGTACATCATGAGAAACGCTGGGCTGGATGAAGCACAAGCTTGATCAAGATTGCCGGGAGAAATATCAATAACCTCAGATATGCAGATGACACCACCCTTATGGCAGAAAGTGAAGAACTAAAGAGTCTCTTGATAAAAGTGAAAGAGGAGAGTGAAAAAGCTGCCTTAAAGCTCAACATTCAGAAAACTAAGATCATGGCATCCGGCCCCATCACTTCATGGCAAATAGATGGGGAAACAGTGGCTGACTTTATTTTTCTGGGCTCCAAAATCACTGCAGATGGTGATTGCAGCCATGAAATTAAAAGATGCTTACTCCTTGGAAGGAAAGTTATGACCAACCTAGATAGCAGTTTAAGAAGCAGAGACATTACTTTGTCAACAAAGGTTTGTCTAGTCAAGGCTATGGTTTTTCCAGTGGTCATGTATGGATGTGAGAGTTGGACTATAAAGAAAGCTGAACGCTGAAGAATTGATGCTTTTGAACCGTGGTGTTGGAGAAGATTCTTGAGAGTCCCTTGGACTGCAAGGAGATCAAACCAGTCCATCCTAAAGGAGATCAGTCCTGGCTGTTCATTGGAAGGACTGATACTGAAGCTGAAACTCCAATACTTTGGTCACGTGATGCAAAAAGCTGACTCATTTGAAAAGACCCTGATGCTGGGAGGAATTGGGGGCAGGAAGAGAAGGGGACGACAGAGGATGAGATGGTTGGATGGCATCACCAACCCAATGGACATGGGTTTGGGTGGATTCCGGGAGTTGGTGATGGACGGGGAGGCCTGGCGTGCTGCGGTTCATGGGATCGCAAAGAGTCGGACACGACTGAGTGACTAACTGAACTGAACTTTGAGAGGAACAGTGTGGTAGAGGGAAAGAGCAGCCCCATGTGGATGACTGCATCACCTCTAAATACAGAAAACATTTAGCGACCTTCACCCGCAGCCCCATCCAGTGAATGCCCCTGCTGGCACAACCGCAGGGAGCAAGAATCTGGTGTACGTGTATAGGTGCCTTTCCAGTGCTCAAGACATCAAGATTTGAGGCCATCAGCATATATGTGGTTGCTGAATTTGGAGACAGTCCCCTCACTCATGGAAAATGTTTTGAACCAGAAATCACTTGGCCTAGAGACCAGTAGCATTTCTGGTGGCCAAAGGAAGAGAAAGAACCTGCAAGGGAGCCCGAGACATGTCCAGAGATGGAAGGAAGAGAAAAGCAAGAGACAGAATTTTGAAGTTGGGGAAGGAAAGTGAGTTTCTAGAATTAGAGAGTGGCCACAGAGTAAATCAAGTAGGAAGAAGACCAAGTCAACTCTTTCGTCTGGGTAACTCTTGCATTAAACAAGAACAGTTTCAGTTGAATGATAAGGGTCAAGGCAAGACCCATTATCAGTTGACTGCGTGAGTGACAACAAAGTCAAGACTGCTCTCTTTAGAAGTGGAGGTGAAAGGAAGGACAGAGACCAAACAATAAATAGAGAGGAAGAAAAAAAATGGGGAATTTCTTTGACCTCAAGATACTTTACAAATTTAACCAACACAATCTTTGAAGCAGCAATGTGTACAGTGTTTTAGTAGATGTGAAAACACTGGGTCCAAGAAGATTGAATCTTGCTTCCTTAAACTTGTGGTCTTTGGGGGTATAATCAACCCTACAGGACAGCTCCAGGGAAATGCTTCTAAAAGTTCTTTTAATAGTCACCCTGTGAGGCTCACCTCCCTAGTCCCTCCAAGTGTGAGGACATGCTCATATACCTGCATTCTAGAGCTTGCTTGACCCAGTCATATGACAGGAATTCAAAACTACAGTGCCAGAACTTCACATCTTTTTTTTTTCTCCCCCAGTTTTTTCATTCACAGAGAACAAAGCAAGCAGCATTCAGTTCAGTTCAGTTCAATCGCTCAGTCGTGTCCGACTCTTTGCTACCCCATGAATCGCAGCACACCAGGCCTCCCTGTCCATCACCAACTCCCGGAGTTCACCCAAACTCATGTGCATCGAGTCGGTGATGCCATCCAGCCATCTCATCTTCTGTCGTCCCCTTCTCCTCCTGCCCCCAATCCCTCCCAGCATCAGGGTCTTGTCCAGTGAGTCAACTCTTCGCATGAGGTGGCCAAAGTATTGGAGTTTCAGCCTCAGCATCAGTCCTTCCAATGAACACCCAACAAAGGTCCATCTAGTCAAGGCTAGGGTTTTTCCAGTGGTCATGTATGGATGTGAGAGATGGACTGTGAAGAAAGCTGAGCGCCGAAGCAGCATTAGATAACATTCTAATTTGCTATACAAAT
The DNA here is from genome assembly GCF_032452875.1 of Bos javanicus. Classification (NCBI taxonomy): domain Eukaryota; kingdom Metazoa; phylum Chordata; class Mammalia; order Artiodactyla; family Bovidae; genus Bos; species Bos javanicus. The sequence continues at coordinate 43,205,193 of NC_083870.1, forward strand.
TCTAATTGAAAGCAAAGCCTTGAAACCTCATATGTCAGATGTTCAACAAATATTCCTGCCCTTGACCTGAGGTAACACACTGAGAGAGAAGAGTCCTGACAAACTTTATTTTCAAGGTATATACAAAAGGGCAATATTGGGCATTTACCCCACCTGATCATTTGACAATTTACTTATTAAACTGCAATGAAGAATGACATAGTCAACCTGGGGACAGTCTCTGTTCATATATTAAACTAAACTGACATTACATGCTAGCCCTGATTGAAGATTACAATATCTAGCAATCTGTGTTGCAAATAAGTGGGTTTTTTTAAAAAAAGAAAATAACAACTCACTCTTGCTTCATAGATTGGCTGGTAATGAAAAAAAAGAAATGTCATTTCAAGAAGTTGCCTATCGTAATCAATAAATTTTCTCCCTGGAGTGTCACTACAAAATCAAAGTGGATTCTTAATTAATATGTCTTGCTCATTTGCCATTGAAAAGTAGTTAGTTTTAACAGATAATATAAAATATCTTGAAATGTGTTATACTCCTGCTTTTAGAACTCATTCACTCATTTATTCATTAGTTCTTTCACTTCATAAACATTTAATGACAGCCCACTATGAGTATTCTGTGGACTGGGTTACTTATTGATACAAAAATGAGTGAGACACGGTTCTTGACTTCAAGTACCCAGAGTGCAGGGATGTCACAGGTGTGTAAACAGAGCATCACACAAGGCTGTGTGAGAAGAGCTCCCATCGAGTTAAGAATGACTTTGTTGTTTTTGTTGTTTTTCAGTTGCTAAGTCGTATCCAACTCCTTGGGATTCCATGTACTCCAGCATGTCAGGCTCCTCTGTCCTCCACTATCTCCTGGAGTTTGCTCAAATTCATGTCCATTGAGTCAGTGATGTTATCTAAACATCTCATCCTCTGCCACCCCCTTTCTCCTCCCGCCCTCTATCTCTCCCAGCATCAGGGTCTTTTCCAATGAGTCGGCTCTTTGCATCAGGTGGCCAAAGTATCGGCGCATGAGCATCAGTCCTTTCAATGAATATTCAGGGTTAATTTCCTTCAGGATTGACTGGTTTGATCTCCTTGCTGTCCAAGGCTTAAGACATGCAAATAGATAAATATTGTGTGCAGGGGAGAAAAGGTCACAAGGAGGAGGAACAGGAAACAAGAACATGTGTGAAGGCACAAAAGTATGCAGAAACACTGCCACCCAGGAAGCTATGCAGACTGGGTGTGAGGAGGAAGGCAAAAGGACAAACGGGGAAGATGGCAAAGCCCATGTCCAGAGGGCTTTCTGTGCTGCACTCAGGGGCATGCGTTTCCTCCACACTCTACCTGAGGGTAGAGCCCATGGAGGACTTAAAGCAGGGGAGTGATATAAGCAGACTTAAGTTCTAAAACATGGTCTCTGAGAGTGATGTGGAGACTTGATGGAAGACACCCAAGGACCAAGAAAATCCCAGCCAGTCCCAAGCATTCAGAATCTACTGACACTTTCTCACAGTCCCCAGATGGGCTCCATTGCAATGCAGCCAAGAAAATGTGAAATCACTTTCTAGAAGAGGCGATGATAGCAATAACTATGACTTATGAATTTCTAGAGTCTCAGAAGCAAAACTTTCCACATTCAGCCTGTCATAGATCAGCGAGAAATGCTGCATAGACAATCTGACAAACATAAAGAGGGAAGTGTGTAGGAAGGGTCAAACATGATAACACCTGCAGAATGAGGCACAAGAATACATGGAATGTATGACAGCAGCTGATAAGAACAAAGTCTCTAAACCCACCCATGGAGAAACGAAATTACAGGGCACCTTCTGAAAAAAAATATTGGCCTAGCAAATATACTGAGCAAACAGGAAGTACTTGATAAATGTCTGTTCAATAAATTAACTGAAAAGCTACCAAATTGAAGCCATAAAGAGTGTGATGCAGCTTCTTGGTTCTCATATAACAAACATTGACCTGCATACCTTATTTCTGTAGAACAAAGCCTCCCAATCAGTTTAACAGAATGGAGTTGCCTGGGCTGGGGCTGGGGCAGCCCGGGATCCCAGGCCAGTCGCCGAAAGCTGTGAACTATGATCACACAGTGCTGATCAAATACAGTCACATTTTCCACATGTGCCGTGACCAGAGAAAACAAGAGGAAGCCCTGTACTGTGACTCCACTCAGATCAGCAGGAGCCAGCCTGCCTGTCATCAGGCCTGCCGAAGCCAAACCCAGCTCCACCCACCTCCATCAAGTAACCCGTTGTAAAGAAACGCCCCAGGTTTGCCAGCACATAAAAGCACCAGATCAAGTTAATAATTACTTGATATTCTGGGAAATATCCTCATATTGATAAAATTATTTCATAGAAAGCATTTTTTCTCAAAATAAAGGGATGACTTACGGAGGAAAAACATAATGGCAGAAAGGAAATAGCTCAAAGAAAGAAGTCAAAGCAATCTTTTAGCTTTTGAAGTAGGTTTTACATTAACTTGAAGCTCTTCAGTTCAGTTCAGTCGCTCAGTCGTGTCCGACTCTTTGCAACCCCATGAATCGCAGCACGCCAGGCCTCCCTGTCCATCACCAACTCCCAGAGTTCACTCAGATTCACGGCCATCAAGTCAGTGATGCCATCCAGCCATCTCATGCTCTGTCGTCCCCTTCTCCTGCTCCCAATCCCTCCCAGCATCAGAGTCTTTTCCAATGGGTCAACTCTTCGCATGAGGTGGCCAAAGTACTGGAGTTTCAGCTTTAGCATCATTCCCTCCAAAGAAATCCCAGGGCTGAGCTCCTTCAGAATGGACTGGTTGGATCTCCTTGCAGTCCAAGGGACTCTCAAGAGTCTTCTCCAAGTAGCTGATCCCAAAAAGATATTTAAAGCAGCTCCTCAAAGTTGCATAGGCCAAATTCTAGATGCAGTCATAAATGTAAGGCACACTGATGAGGCAACTCCAAATGCTGCCATGGAAGCTCCATTTCTTTGCATTTCTCTCTCTCTCCCCTCCCCACAACTAGAAATAGGGTGCTGCTCTGTAAGCCATCTGTGTATGCCCAACAAAGGGACATCAACAATATAGCAAGCCTTCTCGTAAGTAGTGGAAAGTCCCATCTTGTTTAGGGGACAATCAAAATAAGAAACTAAAGATGTAACTTCAAATTCTCTTTGATGAATAACAACTGCTTAAGATGGCATCATTAGTGAGTGGTGGTATTTAAACAAGGTCTTACCCTGTAAGGATAGTTCCCCACAAAGGAACAGAAGTTGACCAAAGGCAGATTCTGTATGTGGGTGTTATTTCAGGGTCTTACATACAGAATATTTTCCTATACTTTGAATATTTACTAAGCTTTACTGCTAGAGAGGATACACATCCTCACGTACCTGAAAGAAAGTGAAAATGAAGTCGCTCAGTTGTGTCTGACTCTTTGCAACCCCATGGGCTGTAGCCCACCAGGCTCCTCCGTCCATGGGATTCTCCAGGCAAGAGTACTGGAGTGGGTTACCATTTCCTTCTCCAGGGGATCTTCCCGACCCAGGGATTGAACCCAGGTCTCCTGCGTTGCAGGCAGACACTTTAACCTTTGAGCCACCAGGGAAGCCCCTCACATACCTACAGATACATAATTTGAATACTCATTCATCTTCACTGTTTTTCCCTAGAGTTAAAGGTCTATTTTAATTTTTCAAATAAACTTATTGATGGTTAGATTTCAAAGGAGTGACTGTTCTTAGTTCTCAAGTTCTTGGAGAATACCTTAAGAAACCTGTTGGAAAAGGGGACACTGATTCTTAGCAGAAGTTTTTGGGGCCTCATGTTGCAGTTACTTTTTCGATCCTCCCAGCATAGCTCCAAGAATATATCTATTTGATCAGTGCAAATATGATCAAAAATATAGTTCCACAACAGCTTGGCAAAGGACCTAAAGAGACCATATTTTAGAAAATACTTTTGTTTATCAATAATTTATACAATGGACTATTTGTAAGTCATATAAAAATAATGTAACAGCCTGAGATATCTTAGTCCAAACCTTCTAAATAGAATAGAGCCTTGAAATTAATTCTTACGTGAAGAATTAAAACACTTGAAGCTGCCAGATGTAACCTGTTCCGTTATCCTAGGTTTCATGTCATTTATGATGGTTCATTGGCAAGCCTGTCCTTGAAGAATCTGCACTTTAGCTATGTCTGGCTACCAAGCACTTGAAATGTAGCTGGTCCAAACTGAGATGTGCCTCAGTATAAACTACACACTGGGTTTCAAAGGCTCAATTCAAAATTAGAAATATAAAATACTTCATTAATAATTGTTACATTGATTATATGCCAAAATATTATTTCTGGTACAGTGCATTAAAGAAAACACATTATTGCAATTAATTTCATCGTATCTTTTTACTTTTTAAAATGCAGCTACTAGCTTTTTGAATATATATATTATATACACAAATATGATTCTCATATTTCTATTGGACAGCACTGCTCTAGACCCTTTTGCAGAATGAGCAGAGTAGTTCCTATGCTCTGCTGACCTTGTCATGAACATTAAAAGAAGCATTCTTATCACAAGACTCTTTTAGGATTTCCCTGGTGGTACAGTGGATAGGTATTCACCTCCAATGCAGGGAACATGGGTTTGATCCCTGGTCCAGGAAGATTCCACATGCTGAGGGGCTACTCAGCCCATGTGCCACAACTACTGGGCCTGACTGAGTGCTGCAAACTGAAGCCCACGCCCGTGCTCCACAAGAGAAGCCAGCACAAGGAGAGGTCCACATGCAGCAGCAAAGAGTAACCCCCACTCACCGCAACTAGAGAAGGCCCGCGCACAGCAACGAAGCCCGGCACGGCCAAAAATACATAAATAAATAACAGACTCCCTTTAAATCTCACATAGAACTGCTATATCATCAATTTAAGCTTTTTCTTGACTCAAATATTAAATGAGGTTTAGTCAAGAAGTGCCTTTGGAACCTTTAATTTGCACATTTCCTTATCATCTAAGACTTACATTCTCATAATTTGCTATCAATAATAACACTTTTACTTTGAAAACTATAGACTTCGTTGGAATACTGACTTTGTTAGAGCTAATGAAGTATATGAACTTAGCTATTCCACGAGTTTACCAAATGTCCAGACTCACTAAAGTAGAGCAAACAGTGGAACAAGTTATAACAAAAAATGATTGGGCCCACAGATTGTCAGGAAGAGTTCCTTTATTTATCCACTTGTTTCTTAAGCAGCATTTATGAAATGCCCCCTACCTGCTGATCACACATCTACTTCTGATTTTTTATTTTATAGGCTTTATGATAGAATAGACAAATCATTCTCTAAAAGGAAGTTATTTGATGGAAAACTTTTCAAGTGTTCACCAACTGCCTCCTCTCCTCCCATTACCTGGCTGATGGTCGTTGTTATTCATTCAGGTTAAGATGTGATCACATTCTTATCAGATTTTTAGTTAGTTAGTTGCGTGCTTTTCAAAAATAAAGTTAAACTATGTTTAGGGTTTTCAATAGCTTTTTCAACTAACTCTCAACATCACCATCAAAGTTTTAAAAAAGAGAAAGGAGTAAGTAAATCATCAACTAGTTTTCTCTCTTTATTGTGGTAGGTCTTTGTCCTCCTCCCTCTCTAACCTCCACCCCAATCTCTCCTTTCATTGAAATGGCTCCAGTTGTTTTGCCATGTATTTTTCTCCAGGTTCATATACATGGGACAGAGATGCAGGTTTGGGGGAGACTTGAAACTTATCTAACGTGGAGGCCCATTTCAAAAAAAGAATACAAAATGATGAACACAAAAATGGATTCTATGCAAATGGGGACCTATACAATTTAAACTTCACTCGCTTCATAGGAAATTACTGATACCTTTGCTCATATAATACAGATAGACAGATATATGTACAAGGTGGAGGCGGGTCTTGTTATTGTTTGTTTAAAAAAATAGAAGGTTATAAGCACTCTTCCGTATCAACTTTTTCCAATCAATATATAATAGAAATCATTCACGAAAAGTGGCATAGCTCAAGTCAATTTCTTTAAATCACTACATAACATTCCATGGTGTATCTGTACTATAAGTCATTTATTCAACCTTCCCCCTTAAAATGCAATCGTTTTGTTCCCAGTTCTTTGTGGGATGGGGGTGGGTAGTAGGATTCTTTTTTTTTTTGACACTACTATTGGGTGCACCAAAAAGTTCATTCGGGTTTTTCTGTACCATCGTATGGAAAAACCCAAACAAACTTTTTGGCCAACCCAATAAAAATGCCACAATAACAAAGTTTTTACAATTTAAGAAGAAGAAATTCTTTGGAGATTTTTAATAAATTGTACTACATGTATTAGTTTAGGGAGAAGTGGCAGTTTTATGAGGTTAAATCTTTCTATCCAAGAACACAGGACACATTTTCCATTTTATCATGTACAGTCCACAAGGAATTTACAATCTAGTAAGGAAAATAAAGCTTTTATGCAAATAGCCATAATATAAGAAAAATGGAAAGCACAAATCTTGACACATGAAATAGAGGGGGAGAGAATATTGTAAAGGGTGAGAGCTGATCTGTGTAGGATTTTACACACATGAGAGGAAAATGTTAAAGGTGACGGGTATTTGGAGAAAACAAGCTCAGCCAGGGTGCAGAGACATTCAAGAAACAATAAATAAGCAGCCCAGAAGGGCTGGAACACAGAGTGCACAGACTGAAGAAACAGGAGACGGGCCAGCAAGGTGGGCTGGACTGCATCCAAAGCTAACAATGCCAGGACAGGGGAATTTATCCTCATTTCAGCCAGGTAATGGGAGCGGCAGCCAGTGTGGGGACAAGACAAGGCAAGAACTCTGTTTTAAGACCGTTCAGTGAAGTGTGTGAAAGACCAAGGGGTGAAGGGCCTGGGCTTCTTAAAGAGCAGTTATAATTGTCTACCAGAGAGGACACAACACCTGAGCCAGGGGAAGGAAATGAGAACACAGAGGAAGAGAGAGACGAAACACACCCCAGGGGCCCTAGCAACGGTAACTCAAATAGTCAACAGATTATGGAGGGGAAAAAGCGATGTTTTCAGTCTTGAGCCTGGGTGAACAGTAGAGCAGTGATGCCATTCACACAGATGAACAAAGCCAAAGCCCAAGTTTGGGTGAAAGATGATTAGTTTCTTCTCAGATGTGTCAAACGTAACATGTAAGCAGGATATCCGAACAGATACATCCTGACCTAGAGACCAGAATGTGAGGGCTACCCTTGTCCTCCTAGTGAAAGTGAAAGTAGCTCAGTCGTGTCTGTTTGTGAAGCCAAGGACTATACAGTCCGTGGAATTCTCTAGGCCAGAATACTGGAGTGGGTAGCCTTTGCTTTCTCCAGGGGATATTCCCAGCCCAGGGATCAAACCCAGGTTTCCCACATTGCAGGTGGATTCTTTACCAGCTGAGCCACCAGGGAAGCCCTGCTAAGAAGAGTGATAAATGTTATAACCCTGGAGAACCTTGACAGAACAGCTCATTTTCACGAATGGTCAACCTACTCAGAGTCTACTGGTGTCTCACATTTCAGGAAAAGTTGACTACTTCTAGGTAGGTGCCCAATATGCTACTGGAGATCAGTGGAGAAATAACTCCAGAAAGAATGAAGGGACAGAACCAAAGCAAAAACAACATCATCCAGTTGTGGATGTGACTGGTGATAGATGCAAGGTCCGATGCTGTAAAGAGCAGTACTGCATAGGAACCTGGAATGTTAGGTCCATGAATCAAGGCAAATTGGAAGTGGTCAAACAGGAGACAGCAAGAGTGAACATCGACATTCTAGGAATCAGCGAACTAAGATGGACTGGAATGGGTGAATTTAACTCAGATGACCATTATATCTACTACTGTGAGCAGGAATCCCTTAGAAGAAATGGAGTAGCCATCATGGTCAACAAAAGAATCCAAAATGCAGTACTTGGATGCAATCTCAAAAACAACAGAATGATCTCTGTTCATTTCCAAGGCAAACCATTCAATATCACACCAATCCAAGTCAATGCCCCAACCAGTAATGCTGAAGAAGCTGAAGCTGAATGGTTCTCTGAAGACCTATAAGACCTTTTAGAACTAACACCTAAAGAAGATGTCCTTTTCATTATAGGGGACTGGAATGCAAAAGTAGGAAGTCAAGAAACACCTGGAATAACAGGCAAATTTGGCCTTGGAGTACAGAATGAAGCAGGGCAAAGGCTAACAGAGTTCTGCCAAGAGAACACACTGGTCATAGCAAACACCCTCTTCCAACAACACAAGAGAAGACTCTACACATGAACATCACCAGATGGTCAACACTGAAAGCATACTGATTATATTCTCTGCAGCCAAAGATGGAGAAGCTCTATACAGTCAGCAAAAACAAGACTGGGAGCTGACTGTGGCTCAGATCATGAACACCTTATTGCCAAATTCAGACTTAATTTGAAGAAAGTGGGGAGAACCACTAGACCATACAGGTATACCCTAAATCAAATCCTTTATGATTATACAGTGGAAGTGAGAAATAGATTTAAGGGACTAGATCTGATAGACAGAGTGCCTGATGAACTATGGATGAAGGTTCATGACACTGTACAGGAGACAGGGATCAAGACCATCCCCAAGAAAAAGAAATGCAAAAAAGCAAAATGGCTGTCTGAGGAAGCCTTACAAATAGCTATGAAAAGAAGAGAAGCGAAAAGCAAAGGAAAAAAGGAAAGATATAAGCATCTGAATGCAGAGTTCCAAAGAATAGCAAGGAGAGATAAGAAAGCCTTCTTCAGCAATCAATGCAAAGAAATAGAGGAAAACAACAGAATGGGAAAGACTAGAGATCTCTTCAAGAAAATTAAAGATACCAACGGAACATTTCATGCATAGATGGGCTCCATAAAGGACAGAAATGGTAGGGACCTAACAGAAGCAGAAGATATTAAGAAGAGGTGGCAAGAATACACAGAAGAACTGTACAAAAAAGATCTTCATGACCCAGATAATCATGATGGTGTGATCACTCACCTAGAGCCAGACATCCTGGAATGCGAGGTCAAGTGGGCCTTAGGAAGCATCACTACAAACAAAGCTAGTGGAGGTGATGGAATTCCAGTTGAGCTATTTCAAATCCTAAAAGATGATACTGTGAAAGTGCTGCACTCAATATGTCAGCAAATTTGGAAAACTCAGCAGTGGCCACAGGATTGGAAAAGGTCAGTTTTCATTCCAATCCCAAAGAAAGGCACTGCCAAAGAATGCTCAAACTATTGCACAATTGCACTCATCTCACACGCTAGTAAAATAATGCTCAAAATTCTCCAAGCCAGGCTTCAGCAATACGTGAGCTGTGAACTTCCAGATGTTCAAGCTGGTTTTAGAAAAGGCAGAGGAACCAGAGATCAAATTGCCAACATCTGCTGGATCATGGAAAAAGGAAGAGAGTCCCAGAAAAACATCTATTTCTGCTTTATTGACTATGCCAAATCCTTTAACTGTGTGGATCACAATAAACTGGGGAAAATTCTGAAAGAGATGGGAATACCAGACCACCAGACCTGCCTCTTGAGAAATCTGTATGCAGGTCAGGAAGCAACAGTTAGAACTGGACATGGAACAACCGACTGGTTCCAAATAGGAAAAGGAGTACGTCAAGGCTGTATATTGTCACCCTGTTTATTTAACTTATATGCAGAGTACATCATGAGAAACGCTGGGCTGGATGAAGCACAAGCTTGATCAAGATTGCCAGGAGAAATATCAATAACCTCAGATATGCAGATGACACCACCCTTATGGCAGAAAGTGAAGAAGAACTAAAGAGCCTCTTCATGAAAGTCAAAGAGGAGAGTGAGAAAGTTGGCTTAAAGCTCAACATTCAGAAAACGAAGATCGTGGCATCCAGTCCCATCACTTCATGGTAAATAGATGGGAAACAGTGTAAACAGTGGCTGACTTTATTCTTTTGGGCTCCAAAATCACTGCAGATGGTGATTGCAGCCATGAAAGTTATGACCAACCTAGACAACCTATTAAAAAGTAGAGACATTACTTTGCCAACAAAGGTCTGTCTAGTCAAGGCTATGGTTTTTCCAGTGGTCATGTATGGATGTGAGAGTTGGACTCTAAAGAAAGCTGAATGCTGAAGAACTGATGCTTTTGAACTGTGGTGTTGGCGAAGACTCTTGAGAGTCCCTTGGACTGCAAGGAGATCCAACCAGTCCATCCTAAAGGAGATCAGTCCTGGATGTTCATTGGAAGGACTGATGTTGAAGCTGAAGCTCCAATACTTTGGCCACCCAATGCAAAGAGCTGACTCATTTGAAAAGACCCTCATGCTGCAAAAGATTCAAGGTGGGAGGAGAAGGGGACGACAGAGGATGAGATGGTTGGATGGCATCACTGATTCAATGGACATGAGTTTGGGTAAACTCCAGGAGTTGGTGATGGACAGGGCGGCCTGGAGTGCTACAGTTCATATGGTCACAAAGAGTCAGACACAACTGAGTAACTGAAGTGAACTGAACTGAAGACTCCTCTACTAACCTGGAAGTGCTCTTTCCTAACACCTCCTTATAGCACAATGTAACTTGGACAGCCTTTGCCTAAACTGCCTTGCTGAGCAGGCAAGATAACTATTCAAAAACTTTGTAATAGTGTGTGTGTCTGTGTTTAGTCACTCAGTCCTGTTAGACTCTTTGCAACTGCATGGACTGTAGCCTGCCAGTCTTCTCTGTCCGTGGTATTTTTCAGGCAAGAATACTAAAGTGGATTGCTATTTCTTCCTCCAGGGGATCTTCCCAACCCCTCTTTTGCATCTCACAAATTGCAAGCAGATTCTTTATGGCTGAGCCACTAGGGGAACCCTTTGTTATGATCCCATGGTAAAAAAAAAAATTCAACCAACTCTCAGAACTGAGTACATTCAGCCACCTTTCAAATCAAGATATACACAGTCAAAAATATTACAAGGCACAAATCTGGTTTTGTTTTAATCAAAACCCAGATTTTTAAATAAAAGTAACATGATTTTACTACCAAATTATACTTTTAAATTGTTTTTTCTTATAAACTAAAGGTTCAAAGTAACTGTCAATAAAGGTTTGATGAAAGAATATAGAGAGACATGGTATTTTCCTAAACTAAAATTTTGATAACTCCCAGTTCAAAGGCAATAATCAAAGCTGAAAGGATGAAGCTGACAACTATAGAAAACTGCAGAATGCTTTTATTTAGCAGTCAATCAATTTGTAATACCTGAGTGCTAGGAATAAAAGAACAATTTAATCAATGTGAAATTATAGCTTCCAAAAAATTAAAATGTACAAACCTCATAATGTTCATATTCATCCACATCAAATGTCTCAAAGTCAAAAAATCCATGTTGTAATCCCTAAAAGCAGAATTTGAATTAGTTTTTCATGTGAAATTGATAACGACTTCTAGGCATTTCTGGAATTCCTGCTCACAAATGATTCTGCCTGACCTGAAGGAGAAAATTTGAAACTTTCAATTCGTAATACATATCTAGAAACCATCTTAACATACATAATTTTGCTTTGGGGCTGTCTTTGGGACTAAACACTTAGAAAAATATGAAAATATGTCCCACACAATATGCTTCTTGAGTTCTAATATACATTAGTTTTTAATTAAAATTATTCATATATATAAAATGGATCATACTATAAATGTATAGTTAAAACCTATTGGGAACTGTGCAATTAATTCATACCTAACTATAACAGAATATATAATTGTGATTAAATTTTCAGCTGGAAGAAAAATCAGTTATTCTCAGGTTTTTTTCCTTTTTATCATTAATGAGATATTTGGTAAAAAGGGAGTTTTTACTTAATAGGCCCTTATTTGTTCCTAAAGTCTACAATGAGAGAATTTGTTTTACAGTGTTAGTTTTTGAAAGAGTAAAAATGTACTTGACTATTCTTACAATTTAGAAGGAAGAATTGATCTTTTAACAACAAAGAAAATTTTCATACTTCTTTTTATAACCAATGATTTAGAATTTAAAAGTATCTGGCTTATTCAGACATAATATTTTGAAGAGGTGTCTTTTGTTTTATAAGTCATGAAGCTATACAAATTACCTTAGAATACAAAATCAGTTACTTTTAAAAGTTACATGATCAAGTCATTAAAAATACAAGAATCTCTTAAGCCAAGTTTAGTACATCTATCTTTGAAAATACCTTAGAGACCGGTGTTTTCCAAAATGTAGAACACCTGCACTTCAGGTAATTTATATTTAAAATACAGACCCCTGGGCCCCATCGCAGAACTATGAAATCAGGTTTTTTGAGGGTGGGATCATCGTTTTTTAAATGCCTTCCTAAGTGACTCTGACAACACTGGTTCAGACAACCTCTACAGGACAAGCAGAACAACCTATCTCAATTATTTCACCTTTAAACAAAGCAACTTACTTCATCTTCATGTACCATTCCAGACAAAACAGTGAGAATACATGCCCTGAACTACCACTTTGCTTCCTCTTTTTTTAAAGAGTGTTTGTGTTTGTGTATGCCTCTATGTGTAGTTCACACATATACAACCTGTGCTTATAATGATGCCAATACATCAAAATCAGAAAGATATGCTTTCTAAAAAGGCAAAAATGTGGACATACTCTACCTTCATAGGAGATACAGTACTCACTGCCACAAAAATAGTCTGAGAGTGTGTGTGTGTGTGGGCGTGTGCACACGCTCGATCATGCCCAACTCTTTTCGATCCCCTGGACTGTAGCCCACCTTACCCCAGAGGATCTTCCTGACCCAGGATCAAACCTGTGTTTCTTGAGTCTCCTGCATTGGCAGGCAGATTCTTTACAACTGCGCCATCTGGGAAGCCCCATATGAGAGCGTTCAGAGAGGCAATGTGTCCCAGTTACTTAGAGACATGTTGAACAATCAATCAGATCCTCTAAATCTCATTTACATTTGGGTAAAATAAACCCCAGCATTTAATGAAACAAGAAATTTACAGAAGACCTTATTAATGAACAAAGTCATGTCCTCCTTTTACATGAGCAAGGATGTCATAAATGTCTGTATCAAGTTATCAGTTACCATAACAACAGGAGGGATACTCCAGTGTGAACTCTTCTTCAATTTCATATGTATTATAAAAGAAACAGCTTGTACCAGATGGCAGGATAAGCAATAATAATAATAGTGACCATAAATAAATTACCCTTTTCCATTGAGTCATATTTTTTAAATGCTACAATTCTGGATTGTATACTGGGTGAAATATACATAAGGGTTCTTGTGTTATTGGAAGTGTGGTTTGGTGATGTTATTCGCAGGAGATAGGCTAGGTTATCTTGATAGTTTTTAAGTGAAACGAAAAATGTTTGAAAACCATTTTAAAGTTTTACAGAGTTTAAGTTCATTTTAAAATGAAATAACAAAGTCAAAAACAAACATACGGAAAACAAGTAGCATATTTTACCATAGCAATTTTCTCAACTTAAAATAAGGCAAAAGCAATGTTATACTGCATCAGAGAAAAGAATCTAGAACAAAGCTCACTACTGATACTATATTTACACGATGACCCTTGCCAATGGGTTATGAAATACATACATTCCTGGCTGGTAAAAGTCATGGCTGTATGTTCGAGATGGAATGATGTACTCTGAAGCTTCTTTAGAATTCACAGCATAACATGCATGACTCAGACTGTAAATCAATGTTGCTAAAACATATTCCAAAGTTCTCAACAATCTTTTGGATTAACTTCTCCACAACGTATATAAATAACTCCATAACTATGGCTGTAAACTTTAGATGCGTCAGATCACACAGACAGCAGGGCACCGCTCCCAGAGTTCATGGTCCAGTTGCTATTGGATGAGGTCTGAGCATCTGCATCTCTGCACAAGTTCCCACACTGGGACAACCATGGGTTTATGACATACCCAGATAAGATACTAGAAGGAACTCCAGACTGATATGGAAATCTGAGTTAGAAGAAGCCCTAATAACTCCCTGTGGCCCTGAGAGTGACTTAACCTCTCTGGGGTTGTTTCCTCTTCTGTAAAAGTGAGATAATAATATCTAACCTGCTGACTACTTCCTGGGTATGTAATACTATCCAATGAGAAAAGCAAGGTGGGAATGTTCTCCACACTGACAGAGGAGAGTTGTGGCTTAGATGACTTCCTGCCTCTCTCACACCAAGATCTAGCTTGATAAGGAAGCTGAGCAGGTGACAGAGCAAGGTCACGGCAATGGCAGCAGGTAGAAATGCTAACACAAATAGTTTAAATGAGAAAGGGAGACCCCTTCCGCGTCTATAAGAAGAGTTATCCCCCAGAACACCTCCCCTGTTGGCCCTGTGGTCTGTATTTTGCAGATCAACCATCGTTCAAGTAGAAAGCCACCTTCTTACTATCCCCTCTCCCTTCTCTCCAACAACAAAGATAGCAACTCCACTCCTTTTTCATATCGTTAAATTACGATGGCAGCTACAGCAAGGAAATTGTTATTACCTTTCTGATTCCCTGCAAACAGTCAAGGATGGTGAGATTGTAAGTGCAATTTCCAAAGGAAGCATCCCTATGAAGACAAAAGAAAAGTAACATTAAAGACATGCATTTTGAATACTCAAAATAATATGTCAGTTGGATACATGCTTGTTTGGTTTCACAGCTGTCAACATGGTAAACTTATATAACACATCAGATCCTACTAGTTAACTACTCCTACAGCTTAACTCAAGCGCTTCTGAAATTGCTTGAATCCAACAAGCTGAGTTAAGAGAGAGCAGATTTAGGAACCAGAGCTCTGTGATCAGACTGCCTTCAAATTCCAACTCTGCCACATATTGGCTGGGAGCTCAAGCCAATTTTACCTCTATCTGTTTTGCTTTCCTGATTTGTGAAATGAAGTTACTAATTTAATATTCACAGAACTGTTGTTGGATTTCATTAAAAAAAATAATGTCCTTCCTATAGTGCCTAGCACAAAGGAACCACTCAATAAGTATTATGACTATTATCAACAATGAGTGTTTCATTAAGTAAAACATGCATCATCATGAGAGGTAATCAGAAAGAGAAATAACCATCTGGCAGGAATACGGCAAAGTGGTGAAAGTGAAAGTCATTCAGTTGTGTCTGACTCTCTGCAACCCTATGGACTGTAGCCCACCAGGCTCCTCTGTCCATGGGGATTCTCCAGGCAAGAATACTGGACTGGGTAGCCATTCCCTTCTCCAGGAGATCTTCCCAACTCAGGAATCAAACCTGAGTCTCCTGCATTACAAGCAGATTCTTTACCATCTGAGCCATCAGGAAAGCCCATATGGCAAATACAAACATAAAAGTTTAAGGGGGACAATGTATTCAGGTCAATAAAACCTGGCAGTTACTTTCACAGATTAAATGCCACCACTTCCATTCTGCTCCCCTACCCCCACCTTCATCCCCACAAAAAATGCTAAGGAAAATGCCATCCTGCTTCCAAACAATCTCCTCTCGGGTTCTAGGAAAAGTGGAGACCTACTGCATCGAAAACTGAGTGCTTCATCCTTTATTTAAGTTTTTAGAGCAACTTAGCAGGCCTTCTTTAGGCAACATAAAACTCTAGTATCAAGTTCAGGTCAGTTAGCAGAACTGGCATTGGAGCTTTAACACTAACAATGTTCCAAGGTGTCCAAGGCAAGAAACTTGACCTCAAGGCTCTCAGTAGCTTGGCCCAGCCTCCACTGCTGACCTGAATGAACAGAGCTGTCAGGCACCTGCCAATCACAAAGTCAAATGTACCACACAAAGTGGGGGGCCCAGCGGGGAACACCACAGAAGACACTTCATGGGGAGAAAATGACTCTTTAAGGTTTTAACACATAATTAACATAGAACTAAGTCTTGTATCACAACCAGTCAAGGAAACTTGAACCGATGGCTGCTAAGCCGCGAACTGAAATGCAACATCAACATCACTGAGTTTCAGCATCCTGATAACCTAATTTAAAAACAGTAGGTTATCTTAAGCAAGGCAGCCTAACAGAAATGTTAAAGTCCTGAAACTTCAAAGTTAACCTATGTTAAGGAAGGGTTATTCTAGGTATTTCAAGCTGATTTAAAGAGTTCTTTTTCAATGCTATCTGAACACATAGGGAAAAAAAAAAAGAGCCCCCTTTTCAAATATCTTGTAAAGACATAAATCATATATTAAGAAGCAAATTTTAATGGATTAAGCTAGTGAAAGTAGTAGCTATGGATCTAAGAAAAAATACTAATTTATATAAATAACAACACATTCCTTTGTAGGAATGTGTCTTTTTAGGACAAGGTTCAGAACCTTTTGTTTGTCATGGACCCCTACAGCATTCTCATGAAGCCTGTGGATCCCTCTTTTCAGAATGTTTTCAAATGAATAAAATACATAGAACTGATAAAAGACAAATGTAATTAAATGTAAAGTTATCAAAACATAACAAAAACAAATATATAATACAATACTTAATTATGTACAATACCATTCTTAACATATTAGTAGTAGGTCTGATTATAGTTTTAAAGGAGTGAACATAAATATCTTAAGATATACACAACAGCTGTAATGGGATATTAAAATGTCTATAGTTTCTATTGTGAAAAAGTCACTTGAATTGCTAATACTACTATAGTTTATTATTTACAACATTTATATTGAGTTACCAAAAAGTTTGTTCAGGTTTTACTGCTGTTACATCTTTTGGAAAAATTATCTTACAGAAAAATCCAAACAAACTTTTCAGCCAACCCAGTTGTTGAATTTAGTCTTATAAATTGGGACTTCCCAGGTGGTTCAGTGGTAAAGAATCCACCTGCCAATGCAGGAGACACCGGCATTCAATCCCTGGGACAGGAAGATCCCCTGGAGGAGGAAATGGCAATCCATTCGAATATTCTCGCCCAGAAAATCCCACAAACAAAAGAGCCTGGCAGGTGGTTCATGGGGTCACAAAGAGCTGGACACGATTGAGCAACTGAACACACGCACATTATCTTATAAGGTTAGTGAAAATAAAGAATTTTTGTCATCTAAATTCACTGATCCTCTGAATTCTCTCCACAAACACTAGATCAAAAACTACTGCTTTGGTAAAGAAAAGAAAAGCTCAGCATTTAAAAAAGATAGAAGAAATTATAAGAATTGAAGGTGCCCCTTACTTCTTCAAGTATACCTTCCCACCTAGACTCAGCTAAACAAATGCACAAATATAGGTTATCAGACAAGCTCCAAATCCAGTCTTTCTTACTGTCTGCAAAGCATGGTGAGATTATGATGATATCTCTTGTCCTAGCACAGCCAGTCTCTACCAACAACTGAAAAGACAACTCTAGTGATGTGGTGATCAAACATGTAGACTTGAGAGTGAAGGGAGAGTTAATAGGCCATCTGACGAAATTAGGATAGAAGGCAGTCACAGCAAGCTAGAAAGACAGGCAGACATTTAATATAATAAGGATGCAATAAAATTAAGTCACATCCTCAGGACTGGGGGAAGTTGATGACATACCTTTTTTACCAAAACTTACTATGCTGGGTAATTTAGACACATTAACACATTTAATCCTCATGAAGGCAGAAAGCTGCCCTCGTAACTAGGCAAGAGAAAAATGGCTTATTAATGGCACCTGGCACATACGCAGTCAAAGGAGAGCAACCATAAAAGTGAAGGGACACAGAGACATGTTACACATTCTCTGTGGGAAAAAGAGAGAGAAAATGATAAAGGTGACAATAAATACACGTATCTACCAAAACCCCACCAGAAGGAGAATTCTAAAGGGCTTTTTAACATGGAATCCAACAAGGTCAGGGAGATGAGAGCAGACAACATCAAGAAAATTCTGAAAGCTGGAAATCAGATAAATGCGTGACAGTAATTTAGAAGACTAAGAAAACTGAATACTAAGGTAACAGTGGAAAAATCAGCATCGACCCAATCAATACCAGATAATTCACAAAAGGTTCAGGAAGTGACGGCACTGGGTTCTTCAGGCAGTGAGGATGAAGGGCTAAAATAAGTTGGAAAGTACCCTTAAGAAGCTGAAAGATTTTACTTGATAAAAGAAATATTTTTTATTTAAATATACTTATTTTTAATCAGAGAATAATTGCTTTACAATATTGCGTTGGTTTCTGCTATACACTAACATGAATCAGCCATACGTATACATATGTCCCCACCTTCTGGAACCTCTCTCCCACCTCCCACCTCATCCCCTCTAGTTGTCACAGAGCACCTGATTTGAGCTCCCTGCATCATACATCAAATTTCCCCAGGTTATCTAATTTTATATATGGTAATAAATATGTTTCAATGCTACTCTCTCAATAGGTCCCAATGTCTCCTCCCCCATTGTGTCTACAAGTCATATTATCTCCCATTTTATAAATAAATCTTTCCTGTTGAGTTTTCTCAACCACCCGATGTAGTCACCAGCATCTAAAAATAAAATGGTTGGTCCTAGAAGGCAGCAAGATACCTGACCCACACAACGTTCAAGTTTGAATTGGAAGATGACTTGCAAGGAATATTTTCCACCTACATTGTTGTGTGAAATGGAGGTGAAGTTTAGGAATACATCAGGCTTTAGTAAACTCAAAAGTTCTTCCCACTCTGAAACTGCATAATTATTCAACACAATGGATGATTTCTTTCCTTTCTATATCTCTCTCTTGGACCCCTCCCAATAGAATTTTAACATTTTTCAGGTTCCTACCATTTTTAAAATAAAAAATTTTCTTGACTTCAACCACTACCCTCTCTTTGGCTTCCTCTTTAAAGTAAGACTTCTCTGAAAAATTACTCATCTCACTGCTACCACTTTCTCTTCTCTCACATCTTAACCAACTCTGTTTCTACCCTCATCCATGCCAAGAACATGTCTCACTAAGGTCACCAGTGACCTCCTTACTGCTAAACCCAGGTGAAATTCTTGTAATGAAATAAAACTAATCATTTTAGCCTTTCTAAAGTACACAACTTAGTGATTTTCAGTGTTTTCGTAATGTGATTTTTAGTATAGTCACAAATCACAGTTTCAGTACAGTCACAATTCAATAAGGAAGGCTGAGCGCTGAACAATTGATTCTTTTGAACTGTGGTGTTGGAGTAGACTCTTGAGAGTCCCTGCACTGCAACGAGATCAAACCAGTCAATCCTAAAGGAAATCAACCCTGAATATTCATTGGAAGGACTGATGCTAAAGCTGAAGCTCCAACACTTTGGCCACCTGATGGGAAGAACTGACTCATTAGAAAAGACCCTGATGCTGGGAAAGATAGAAGGCAGAAGGAGAAGGGAACAACAGAGTATGAGATTGTTGATGGATATAAGTTTGAGCAAACTCCAGGAGATGGTGAAGAACAGGGAAGCCTGGCATGCTGCAGTCCATGGGATTGCAAAGAGTCGGACACAACTGAGTGGCTGAACAACAATTCACACCACTAATTTCAAACCATTTCTGTCACCCCAGAAAGAAACTACACCCATTTGTAATAACTCTTCATTCCTTCTCCCTCCCCTTTCCATCCCTGACAATCACTAATCTACTTCTGTCTCTCTGGATTTGCTTATTCTAAATCCAGGGAACATTCTGCAAGCATCATTTTATTTACCATTAAAATGTCAGGAACAGGTAATTCCCTCTGAATATTCTCTTCATTGTTTCTGGATTCTATCCCTCTCAACACTACTCCATCCCAATGTCCTGTGCAAAGTCACCCTTCACTTTCCATCTCCTCAAGGTTCAACTCCAGACTCAGATTCTTCATATTTCATACTTTCTCCCAAGCCTGGGCACTCTCAACTTTAATGTCATCAGCATCAGCACTGCCAGTATGGTTTCTTAGAACACAGAATGCTGGACCCCATCCGAGATTCAGCAGGTCTGGGGAAGGGGTTGAGACTGTGCACTTCTAACAAGTTTCCAGGCGCTATCAGTGCTTCTGGTAGGAGGGACCACATTTTGAGGATCACTGCCCTATACAAACTCATTGACATAAGTTACCATCTACCTGCCAATAAGCTTTAAGAGCTTCTCTCTAGCACTGATTCCTTAAAACTCCAAAATGGTACAGCCAACCACATACATGACGTTTCCATTTGGGCGTCTTAAGGTATCTTATGGGCTTTTCTGGTGGCTCAGAATCTGAGCTCACAATCTCAGATTCTGGTAAAGAATCTACCTACAATGCAGGAGACCCGAGTCCCATCCCTGGGTTGGGAAGATCCCCTGGAGAAGGAAATGGCAACCCACTCCAGTACTCTTGCCTGGAGAATTCCACGGATGGAGGAGTCTGGTGGGCTACAGTCCATGGGGTCTCACTGTGTAAGAAGAATCTCTTGAATATGCCCCCACCCCAAAATAGTAACAACAATACCCTGGCCCTCCAACCCTAATTCAGTAAAAGATACAGCTTCCATAATCACTCAAGCTAGCACCCAGAAGTCCTTCCATCTGTCTCATTTCCATATTCTACTGTGCTCTGCCTTATTGCTTTTCCCTCCTAAGCATCTCTTGAATGCACTTACTTCTCCTCAGTTCTGCTAACTCTCAGGCAGTACCTCTCATGCAGACAAGAGCCTCCCCATGTCCACTCCTTGCCTTTCTATTGAGTATTCTTCACGGCAGCCAGAGTGATAGCTTGAAAAGGCAAGTCTGCTCCTGTTACTCTTCTGCTGTCACCCTTCACTGATTCCCACTGCTCTCTGAAGGGAAGGTTCAAATCCTAAAATAGATGCAAGGCCTGTGATACCCGGCCCTGCCTGCCCCTCCGGTCTCTCCCTCATTTCACTCTCCCTTCTCGCTCTCTGAGCCCATCACAATGCCCTTCCCTGAGCTCCTTGGAGAGGCACTCAGCTCCCACCACAGAACCTTTGCTTCTCAGGTCACATGTTCTCCAATCGCCTGTGCCTAGGTTACCCTACTCACCCTTCAGCTCCCAGTTCATAGATCACTTGTCTCAGGAGGAAAAACCTCCAGCCCCACTCTCTGGCTAGATCAGGTCCCCAACATTTTTTCCCCCACTGGACTTAACTACAGTTTGACATTATATCCTGATGTGTTCATTTGATTCTCTGCCTCTCAATATATAAGAGTCACGTAGAAGACAGCCATCTATATGTTTATTACTCCCTAATTGTCTCCTTAGTACCTATTACAGTGCCTGGTATGAAACAAACAATAAATGTTTGTCAGTAAGTGTTTAAATTAAAGAAGCTTGGGAGATCATCCCAAGAAAATGTTGTATAATATCCTACAGCCACTTTTGCTATCTCAAGGGCCTAACACTTCAATTCTCATTAACAAGAAGAGCTTTCTTTGCATTAACCCAAAATTCTTTTGTCCGTTGATATCATCCTCTGTTCTCTTTGTCAAAGAGTATTGATTGAAAAAAGCTAAAAGCAATGATGTTCAAAGTAGTTTTCTTTTGTCAAGTGGTATTAAACACACTTTTATTTTAAACCAGATACTTTAGAGAGGTTATAGGGAGCTTTTAGGATTTAAATCACTATACCAATGTGCTACAAAGTTTTATACTCCCACAGTTTTTGTTGCAGTTATGGTTCCCATTTGTTTATTTAACTCCTGATTTGCTTTTTTACTCAATCATTCATGCATTCATTTATATTTATTGAGCCAAATAGTTCCTGAGTTGAATAAGAGGACACGTGTTTTTCCACCTTCCTCACAAAGGACCACTGAAAGCCTACAGAGATCAACCACAGAAAAAAGCTTGCACGTCCTATGCTGCCTGGGAAAACTACGGCTCTAACCCTTATCTACCATGACAGTTATACCATAAATTGCATTACTCACTTAAACAGGTAAACACAAGGATGCTCTTTATTCAGGAGGAGGTAATACCCCAAACACCCAGGACTTCTAATCATTCAGCTTTGCTGAAGAAGAAATCATGGGTCTATAACCCCCAATACAGAAGACTAACATTAGGACCAATCTAGAGACATCCAAATACAAATTCAGCTCAGCCTCATGCTTGACCATCCACATTCTATCCACCTCGGCAATTCTATCTTTCTAAATGTGACTTCTGGCATAATAGTCAACTGAACCATAAAACTATTATGAAGTTATCATAAAAAATCCCTGGCAGTCAATAAATATTTGCTGAATAAAAAACTAAATGTATGAATATTTTAATAGATGAAACAACTGGGATTTTTACTTATTTTCATATTTTTACATTTATTTTACAGAGAAGTAGTAGCAGCAAAATTAAAGAAAACCAGAATCAACATCCACAAAGACAAAGAGGAAGGACTTGATTGTCCTAGAGCTATCTTTTTACAGACTCTCAAGAGTCAACTGTTAGATAATCAAAAATTTTGAGAGCCCAAATCAGCCTTGGTGGGAATATTTACACCACAGAAATCAGCAAATGCTCTTTACTTAAAGAGCTGGTTTACCAGCACACCACTGCCTGCAACCTGTGAATCTAAGAAATCACTCAGAATGAAGCAACCCTGCAAATGGTAATAATAAGCAGATGAAACCAGAGATGAAAGAACATATTTACACAAAATAGTAAGAAAACGTTTCTGGTAATGAAGTTGTTTGAAGAAAAAAATGAAAAACAGAGTTGCATGGTTTACAATGTGGAGATTCCATTAAAGAATAAAAAAGAGCTATAGCAAATGGACTAAGAAATAACAGAAATGCCTCCTTTATATGTCTTGATTCTATGATTCTCTGCAAATCCTCTGGATAGCAAGTAGCTACAAGGTAGGCAAATATCTGCAGAGCAGTGGGTTAGAAAGGATCTCAAAGGTCATCTGAGCACTGTTCCAACCACCGAACTGAATCCCATCTGCACAACCAGCACAAGATCACAAGCTTCCTAAGGACAGAGAATGTGTTCTTTATGCTGTATGCCCAGAGTCTAGTACAGTATTGCACACATTACTATGCTGTGGCTGTTGTATGAATGAATGAATGACCATTACCAGGAGAACATTCAACATATGCCCGAACAACTCTAAGTGGCTGGGAACTACTGACATTTCAAAGTAAAAATTATATAAAACAATCTGTAATCATCAACTATATACAGTCACAAAAATGTAATCTAGATCATAGTTTTCCAACAGAAATATAATGCAATAGAGAGCCACATGTGTAATTTTAATTTTTACATACCCATACTAAAGTAAAAAGAAATAAATGACATCAATTTCAATAATATATTTTGTTTAATCCAGTCTGAAATATTATCAGTTCAGAACATAATCAACATAATTATAAGATATTTTACTTTTTTATACTAAGTCTTTGAAATCTAATGTGTGTTTGGTAGTCTTACAGTCTATTTCAGTTTGGACTAAACAAATTGCAAGTGCTGAATAGTACATGTAGGTTGTAGCTACTGTTCTAGGCCATTCAGCTCTAGACTAATTTGTATGGATACCTGGGAATTAGGCAATGTACTAAATACTTTATACAACTGTCCAAAGTACACCTGGCTTTCAGTCTCTGAACACATCTGTGACATATATGTACCAGGTCCCTAGAAAAGAATAAGCCAATTGTTTAATATTATCTAATACCTACAAGATAAAAATATATTTGATAAGAACCAATGGGGAGGACAAAGCTATTTCCCACTTGAAAACAAAATCAAATGGCTTCATGGGGCAGAGCCAAAAATTGAGCACAACCAGTACCTAACAAAAAAATGCGACACAGAATCTCTTCTTTTCAGATTTAACATAAAGCTATACACTAATCATTTTTGCTTATCTAAAGAAACAGAGATATGTAAAAATTCACTTCTAAATCATGGCGTAAAAGGTCATATAAATCAGCAAAACATATTGCTACTGTCTAGAAGTAGCAATAACAGGCACCAGAAAGAGACCAAGAGCTGTGCTCTGGGCTTTTTATCAATATCTGAGTGTCCCCCATTTAACCACATTTAACTTTGCTTAAAGACAAAAATACTAGTAAATTGTCTTTGACTCCACTATTGAAAATAAGTGCTTCATATATGAGGCATTCAACAAAATACCTATGCTCATTAAGGCAAATGACTGCAAACTATTCCAAAGCACTTTCATCAACCAAGGCTGGCTATTGGAAAAGTACTATAAAGAGTACAAAAAATTTGGCACTTACCCGACTACAGAAAGTTTGGTACCCTGATCCGAAACCATAAAAACAGGAATAACAAAAAAAGTAATCTGAGCCAATTTTCACAACTCAAACTATTGAAGCACTGCCATGTTTCAAAAGAAAAAAAAAAAAAAAAAGATATAACTCACTTCCTTCTGTGTATTTAGTGGGTCATACAGACCTTGACAGTTGTTTCTGTTTTCAGATTCTGAATAGTGGTGCTTATTTGCCACTGTCACAAGAAAACCTGATAAATCTGCTTTTCATGGTGGTCCAAGTTACTCAATACACCCCAGCTGTAGAGAATAGATTCAACAGTCTGGACAGAATAATCTATTCTCTTCTATTTTCAAGACTCAGGAAACGAGCCCATCCTCACTATTCAAAACTAAGGCAGGGGCTTCCCTGGTGCTTCCGTGGTAAAGAATCCGCCCCACCAATACAGGAGACACAAGTTCAAACCCCGATCTGAGAAGATCCCGCCTGCTGAGGAACAACTAAGCCTGTGAGCCACAACTGTTGAGCCTGTGAGCCTGCTCCAGAGCCTGGGAGCAACACCTACTGAAGCCCGCATGCCCCAGAGTCAGTGCTCAGCAACAGAAGCCACCCCAGGGAGAAGCCCTCGAACCACAACTGAGAGTAGCCCCTGCTCACCACAACTAGGAAAAAAAAAAACCCATGAAGCAACGAAGAGCCAGCACAGCCAAAAATAAATAAATAAAATTATTTTTAAAAAAACTAATGCAGATTTTTTTCCCAATCACATCAAGCATCAAAAGCAAAAAGATTCATGGAGGCAGAAATGACTCCAAAGATCAACACTGAGAAGCAGAGAAGTGGCCATCATAAAGAAAAGTTGAGAATGAAAGAAAAGTCTTAGAGCATTGCCGAAGGTGTTAGATAAAATTGCATTCCCATAGGGCAGAGGTGCAATGGGTTTACAACAAAGGAAAGAATTTATTACCTTAAGGGTCTAAAGTTGCTAACACCAAGGCCACTACTTATTTTTTCTACATACCAACTATATTAATTAATACACATTCAAGGATACAATTTAGGGGATGTGGAAACTTGGCAGCAAGCACTGGCTCATCAATGAAATCTTTTACTAGTTTATTCTGACAGTTTCTAACTCTCTGAGAGGCTCTAAGCTATTTGAATATCTTAAGCTTCCCGTGCCTTTTGAGGCTGGGAGACTGTAAACAATCGTATGCATAGCTGTAGGAGTCCGGGTAAACTTGTCAGGCGAGTTAGAGAGCTATCTGAGGGGTTTGGATTTAAACACTCCTAATTGCCCAGGAACTTTATTAATTGGAGCTGTAAGTTAACTCTTTGACAGAGAGAGCGAGATGGTGGTGGGGGACAGCCCCCAGTAAAGTCAGAGGTGAGAGCACAAAGCAATAAAGTAGGCAGACTCTGGTTTTTGGGGGTAGATGCTCGAGAATATCCAGGGGGACTCCTGAAGCTCGATCCCGCCTTTGCGTGTGCTGAGCCTCCTTCCTCATGACCTTTGTCATGAGTGGAATGCCTCTCGCCGGCTCCCGGCAGAGCATAAAATAAATTTTGTTTCTACATTTTTGATACTCAGGGAAAAAAACATGGTATTAAAGACAACTTTCCTTTTGAAATACAAACAAAAATCACAGTATCATATTCGAGCTAACAAATATTTGGTTCAACATTTTATGTTGAGATACATTTTATAATTACATCTAACATCTGCTAGCACATATTTACTTTGCTTTAGAAGAAAGTAGGCAGCCTAATGCCAAATTCTAAGAGGTTGACCCCTTTGAGCCTTTGTTGAGACCTACAAGCTCTGGCATGCCCAGAGAAGATTTCCCGTTAAGACAGGGCCACATTACTAGCTCAGCAACTGATATATCACTAGGGGTCATCCCCAAAACACAACAAACCCATCCCTGAACACAAACAGTATGGGTTCATTTTAATAACAAATGTCATTAAAGGATTGCTAGGGAGAGGTTTGTGGGTTCTCTATTAAGGAAGGTTTTCTGATATCAAGTCAGCTTTAAGAGAAAACTCCTGTTCCTGTTAGATTCCTATTCCTATTAGATAAAATACCCCTATTTGACACACCATCTATTTCTAAGACTAAGGAAACAGCACAAAAGCATTTCCACAAATGGCAACTTATTATTCTAATCCCAAGAGACCTATTTTGTTCCACACAGGTGTGGATCAGGAAATGTGCCGTAGAGTTTCAGAAGGCTAGTTCTGCTGAATGTTAACAGAAAGAGCCCTGTCCATCCTAAAGGAAATAGATCCTGAATATTCATTGGAAGGACTGATGCTGAAGCTGAAGCTCCAATACTTTGGCCACCTGATGAGAAGAGTCTACTCATTGGAAAAGACCCTGATGCTGGGAAAGATTGAAGGCAAGAGGAGAAGAGGGTGTCAGAGGGTAAGATGGCTGGATAGTAACACCAATGCAATGGACACAAACTTGGGCAAACTCCAGAATATGGTGAGGGTCAGTGGGGCCTGGCGTGCTGTAGTCCATGGGGTCCCAAAGAGTCAGACACAACTGGGTGACTGAACAACAACAACAAATCTTATAGAGCAGTAGTTCACAACCTTGGCAGCATATTGGAATCATTTTGGTAGTTTTTAAAAATCCCAACACCCAGACTTCACCTCAGGCCACTTATATCAGAATTTTGGGAAGTAGAACCAGCATCAATCTTTTTTAAAAGCTTCCCAGACTTCTAAAAAACAAGTAAATGGGGCTTCCCAGGTGACACACGTGGTAAAGAACCCACTTGCCAACGCAGGTGACGTAAGAGACACGGGTTCCATCCCTGGGTCGGGAAGGTACCCTGGAGGAGGGCATGGCATCCCACTCCAGTATTCTTGCCTGCAGACTCCCATAGACAGAGGAGCCTGGGGGTCACAGTCAGACACAACTGAAGCGACTTAGCACACAAACACATGAGAAGCAATATTCCTTAGGGAAACACTGACTGTAAGCCTCTTATTCAAGCTAAAATAAATTCGCCATGCAAAAATATGTTCCTGGATCTATACAGGATGAGACCAACCAAAAAAAATAACAAAACAAAACACACGCTAAACTTAACAACTGGTGACAAGACAGCCAACATTCAACCAGCTTTATTTCACTGGATGTCAGCATAGCACCCTATCTCATCCTCACCTCTGCACCTAAAGCCATTATTTTTTAAGTCATGCTTTCGGTATTTGTCTTTGAAATTGGGACCCTGATGTTGTTTATTTTCTGTATGGTTGTATTCCCCATTTAATTTTATATGTCATAGAAAAATTGGGTTTTAGCAGATTTATGAATCATCAATACCAAAAAAGTTACCAAGCTAATACATATGGACCAACAAAAAAAGAAGTGCCAAGTGAATTTAAAAGCACAAAAAAAGATATAAAAGCAGAGTTGTACAATTTAGACGGGTTACCTTTTCAATGTTAGGAGAGATTTAGAGAGTTTTCACAAACACTGTTTTATGAACACCCAAAAATGCAGATTTAAAAACCACTGCCATTGACTACCAAGAAAATAATCTAGGAATTCCACTAAGGTTTGGTGATTTCATAGACAGGCTGCAATTAATATGACTTTGTAGAATGACTGGTCAACACTACACACTATAAATTTGGTAGTACAGTGACTGACAGAAGAGAACCTAAAAAGACTCACACCAGCCTCGCCAATTCAAACTCTGTGACTCTGGCCCGAGAAATGAAAGGCCCCTTGTTCCTTTGACGGCCAACGGCCAAGCCTACAGTAAAGATGAATGGACTCAAAGAATTAAAGTAAGTGAAATATACTCTTTTCCTCTAGTTTTAAGCCAAACTCTTGATAAATACATTGGCGATTTTAGTAAAGTGAAAAGTATAGCTTTTGACACATTTACTTTTCAATTAAATGGAACACCCTAAAACTGCAGACATAACATGACAACAAATACCCCTTGAGTGTCACACCAAGAAGAAATTTAAATGCCACCAAAGTCTACTATACTTATAGTAATCAAGGATAGGCAGCAGATGGAGGTAGGAGTGGGAGAATTGAACGAAGATGGTCAAAAGGTACAAACCTCCAGTTATAAGATAAATAAGTACTGGGGATATACAGCCCAGCATGATGACCAGAGTTAACACTGCTGTAGGGCGTATTTGAAAGTTCTTAAGGGAGTAGATCCTAAAAGTTCTCATCATAAAAAAATTGTAACTACCTGAGGTAATAAATGTTAACTAAACTTACTGGGGTAATTATTCCACAATATATGGATGTCAGGTCATTTTGCTGTACACTTTAAATTTATACAGTGTTGTATATCAATTATATCTCAATAAAACTGGAAGGAAAAAAGAATAAGCAGTAAATCTATCTAAACCTTTTCTTAAATTTGCTTCATCTTTAGTGAATTTTTAGCTAGGTTATTTACAATTTGTAAGATAAATCCAAATAGAAAAACTCACATTATTCCACAGTGATAAAAGAACAGACTCTGCAAGATTAAAATACCTTTAGACCATCAAATTTTGCACCTGGTCTTATGTCCCTGGATATGTTCCAGTGTCTCCTAGTTTGTAGTCTGTAGGAACTTGAATAGCATTTGTATCCTAAGGCAATGGCACCCCACTCCAGTACTCTTGCCTGGAAAATCCCATGGACGGAGGAGCCTGGTGGGCTACAGTCCATGGGGTCGCTAAGAGTCGGACACGACTGAGCAACTTCACTTTCACTTTTCAGTTTCATGCACTGGAGAAGGAAATGGCAACCCATTCCAGTGTTCTTGCCTGGAGAATCCCAGGGACGGGGGAGCCTCGTGGGCTGCTGTCTATGGGGTTGCACAGAGTCGGACACGACTGAAGCGACGCAGCAGCAGCAGCAGCAACAGCAGCAGGGCTTCCCTTGTGGCTCAGCTGATAAAGAATCCGCCTGATATGTGGGAGACCTGGGTTTGATCCCTGGGTTGGGAAGACCCCCTGGAAAAGGGAAAGGCTACACACTCCAGTATTCTGGCCTGGAGAATTCCATGGACTGTATAGTCCATAGGGTCGGAAAGAGTCAGACACAACTGAGCAACTTTCACTCACTCATTGTGTAAAAACTGTATAAATCTTAATTATGTTGAATTGGTTCATAGTGCTTTTCAGGTCTACTCTATCCTTCTATTTCTCTGTATATTCATTCTATTAATTTTTGAGAGTTTGATATTGAAACTCTAACTAAAAATCTTAATTTATCTACTTAAATAATTGTAATATATAGTGGAACTATGTAACTTTGTTCTGTATTTTCCAAGTCTCCTATAAATGTGTTACATTTTCATAATTTAAAAACTAAAAAAGTTTACAAATAGAAAAACTCAATCAGATAGTACTTTTAGTTAAAACAATACACTGCAAACATTATATTATACAGTATCCTACCCAACTTATCATTATAAAAAGATAATCTATGCCATACAAGTGAAAAATTACAGCACCTAAGACCAATTCCTGCATTTTTATTCTCCATTTTCATCTTAAGGTGAAAGGCATTCATGGCACCTATCCCTAACATCTCCAATCTCCAGTTCCAGTG
This sequence comes from Bos javanicus, assembly GCF_032452875.1. NCBI lineage: Eukaryota > Metazoa > Chordata > Mammalia > Artiodactyla > Bovidae > Bos > Bos javanicus. The sequence continues at coordinate 43,234,944 of NC_083870.1, forward strand.
TTAAACCTCCTTCCTCAATATTCCCACACCTCCTAATTCCAAACTTTAATGAGACCCTTTAACTACTTTACATACCTACACATACACAAACTATACACTGAGTTCCCTAGAGCAGGTACCTGGTTGTCCTGCTGCTGCTGCTGCTGCTAAGTCACTTCAGTCGTGTCCGACTCTGTACGATCCCATAGACGGCAGCCCACCAGGCTCCCCCATCCCTGGGATTCTCCAGGCAAAAACACTGGAGTGGGTTGCCATTTCCTTCTCCAATGCATTAAAGTGAAAAGTGAAAACTACCAGGCTCCTCCGCCCATGGGGTTTTCCAGGCAAGAGTACTGGAGTGGGTTGCCATTGCCTTCTCCACCTGGTTGTCCTAATAACCTTTAAACCCATAGACTATCACAGTGACATGCACAGAAAAAGCAATAAATTAATTAGTGTATATACTATTCCCTGGCACACAAATAAGAAGAGTCCAATCCCAGTCCTTGAGAGAAGACTGTGCTATATTTGATGGAGAGTCAGCTCTGCAAACAAATAATCACAATATAAGACATTTGTTTTCATGGTTTATGTAGCAAACGTAATGGGCCATGAACAAAATGTAATAGTAAATTATAGGCACAGGACCTGCCAAGCTTCTCTAGAAAAATGAGCCAAGTCACTACAGAAGAGACTGCTCCAGTAAATTTTTGTTAAATCAATAAAATGTTGAAGAACAGCATTATTTAAATTTAAACCTTAAAACACTTTTATTAGAAAGACACTAAAACTATGTATAGAACAAACAGCAACACAGGCGTTTCAGTAAAGAGGGCATACAAAGACACCATTCACACTTCAACAGGCCTTCAAAACTCTCTTCATTTTTCTTAATTCTTACACGATAAAACAATCACATTTATTTATTTTTTTTATTTTTTTTTAACAATCACATTTAAATAGAAGTTCCTTTTGCAAATTCCTGTTTTTTAAATAGAAGTGTTAATGCAGAAAGATTAATGTAGAATTATGCAAATTAATGCAGCATCAATGCAGAGTAATGAAAAAGTATTAATAAAGAAAGAAGGATTTAAAAAAAACATCTAGAGAATGAACACAGAAGTGTAATTTAACAATAAATGGAATGAAACCCTAGATCAAAGGAAGGCCAAGGTGATGATGGCTGACCAGAACTAGTATAAAAATGATTCTTAATAGTACTGCATCAGCCTTAAGTTGATCTGGGCTGTAGACTAAAATCACTTCACATCTTATGTCAGCATTAGGAGAAAAAACTGTTTCTGTAATAAAATTCCAGAAAACTAGTAGTATTCTTTCAACTAAATTTTTCACTGAATTATAAATGCACATTGTGTAGTATTTTCTGCTTCAAATGTATGATTTACAAAGAGTACGGATTTAGAAATGCAACTTAATATAAATACAACTCATGGTGTTATCAAAAAATACAACATACAACATGTTCAAGATCAAACTTTTAGTTGGAAATAGGTGCCTAAACTAAGAAAAAATGTCTGTGTTAAGCATTCTTTTTTCAGGTAAACACATTACTCAAACTTTTTAGGTCTAACAGCAATACTATAATATTCTCCAGAGTATTATCTCAGTTTCTTCTAAAAGACATTTGAGATCATCTGAATTAAAAAGCTACAGTTTAAAAGACAGGAAATGATCTAAATGTCTACCTGAGAGAGACTGGTTAAATGCACTTTGTACATTATATAGCAGTCTATGGTGTCACACAGAGTCGGACATGACTGAAGTGACTTAGCAGCAGCAGCAGCATGACAAAATGAGGAGGGACGGTCTCTATGTATTTGTGTAAAAAGATATCCAAGATGAGTTAAGGGGGAAAAAAATCAAAATGCAGAATAGTACACATAATATGTCACATTTTGTGATAAAATGGGAAATATAAGACTTTTTTTAGACTTAAAAGGCTAAATATATCTTTATTTGTTTATATACACATAAAGAAACTCTAGAAGGATATAGAATAAACCAATACCAGAAGATACCAGAAAGGACCAGATAGATAAGAATCAAGGGTGGGAGAGAGATTTTTCAATAATACCTTGTTATATATTTTAAAAATATTTAAACCACGTTAATGTATTTAACCACAGAAATATTTTCAAATATTTAAATAACAATTTGGAAAAATAGGCTACAACTATAAAAATTATGATTTAAGTCTATGTAGTAGTAATAATTTTCTTACTATCTTTTCTTCCATTCCAATCTTATCAATTATTGAAAAATTCTAGTTCTCAGGAAACTAATTACCTGTCACATATAAGCTAAAATAAAGTTATGCTTAAAGGAAATATTCATTCTTTCCTTCTCCTCCTCAATATCTTCATCTAAATTGACAATTAAGGATAACAAGGCTCATCTGGCTTGTGAAACAAATACATCTCCCATGAATTTTGAGTGGATAACATTAAAAGCATAAAAATTAATATATATTTTCCACTTAAAATACCTGAATAGATACATTGCCCACTGGGCCTACTGACTGGAATTACAATTTTACCAATGTTACAGCATTACAATTCCGAGGTGCATGTGCTGTTTTCAAAATAACAACAAAAACTGTAAACATTTTTCTGATTTAAAAAAAAATTTTAAAGAATCATCACTGTCTCCAGGAAAAGTACATCTATGATCCCTTCACAGTTATTGGCCCCTTTCTCACCATGGATGCTATGGTTCCTACCAATGTTGGAAGTTGTCTCAGACACAATGCCTTCCAGGACTGTCCAGCAGGGCACACTCATGGCGAACTTTCCCTCCTCCACTCTCTACCTCCAAACCCTTTAAAAGTTCAGTTTAAATGAGTCTGATACTTTCTCACATTTCTGTCAGAATCTTTTCTTCTATTTTTATACAACCCAGTTTTTAAATAATTAATTATGTGCCTATAGAGCCACCTGCCCCTACTAGAATGTATGATCATTAGAAACACTTCCTATTCATTTTATATCCTATGGATAATCCTTATGTCTTATTAATAAATAGTAATAGTACTAACAAGAACGAGAAAAACACAAACCAGGTACTGCAGCAGGACAGTGATACAGCATTACCTCATTTCATCTCTAAGATAGCCTTGAAGCCATTGTACAGAAAAGGAAGCTGAAACTCAGAAAGGATAAGTAATTTGCCCAAATTACATGTACTTACTATATACAGAAAAGAGCAGAACAAATCTTCAAACCCAGGCAGAGTCTCTGCCTTCAAATCATACACTCTTAACCACTTTGCTTAGAATTTAGGAAGTAATTAATATTATCATTACCACAATGAACAGAATGTTTGTGTCCCCCAAAAGTCATATGTTGAAAACCTAACCCCCAATGGGATTGTATTAGGAAGTGGGACCTTGGGAAGTAATTAGGTTATGAGGGTGGAGCCCTCATGATTGAGATGAATGCTCTTTTAAAAAAGAACCCCAGAGAGTTTTTCTGCCCTCTCTCCACTCTGTGAGGACACAGCAAGAGGTGAGCAGGTGCATCCCTGAAGAGGGCTCTCACCAGAACTTGACCATGCTGGTCCCTGATCAGACTGTAGAACCATGAGAAACAAACTTCAGTTATTTACAACTCACCCAGGCTATGGTACAGCCCAAACTGACTAAAACAATTATGCTTTTCTAAAAAACAGAATTATATTGTGCAAAGAACTTTCAAATTCTAGAAGGCATTAGAAGTGGAAGGAAATAACTGCTTTCTCATCACCATTAAAACTCTCCTCTCATAATCCTGGGCCTCCCAGGTGGTGCTAGCGGTAAAGAAAAGTGAAAGTGAAAGTTGCACAATCACGGGGTCCTACTCTTCGCAATCCTGTGGACTATAGCCCACCAGGCTCCTCTGTCCATGGAATTCTCCAGGCAAGAGTCCTGGAGTGGGTTGCCATTTCCTTCTCCAGAGGATCTTTTCCTGACCCAGGGATCAAATCTGGGTCTCCTGCATTTTAGGCAGATGCTTTACCAACTGAGCCACCAGGGAAGCCCAGTGGTAAAGCATCTGCCTGCAATGCAGGAGACCTGGCTTTGATCCCTGGGTTGGGAACATCCCCTGGGAAAGGGAATGGCTATCCACTCCAGGACTCTTGCTTGGAGAATCCCATGGACAGGAAGGCCTAGCAGGCTACAGTCCATGGGATCGTAAAGTGCTGGACACAACTGAGCAACTAACACGCATTTCTCATAATCTGCCCTCTTCTATCTGCCCTTCAATGTCTAATTAGCTTATCCTCTGGGCTGCTTGAGGATATTTTCCTCTCACTGTCCCAATTCCAGTACTTCACCCCTTGCTTTCACTGAGAAGCTGAAGCATACTAGGCGCTGTCACCCCCTACTCCTCCTCTCCTTGACACCCACCCTGTGTCTAATAATACTCTTTTCTGTGGTCAAGAAACAGAGGTGGGAATCCTCTGAATTTCAGAGGATTCAGTCTTAATTTATTCATTAGAATAAATATTTACAAAAAGCATCTTTAAGTGTGAGGCACTGGGACCTGCTTTTGTGAGTTTCAGGAGAGTAATGAACACAAAGAGGTCTCCTCAATTTTTCCTGTTCTTTTCTTTCTTTATTGTTGGTAATTTTGATATTAGTAACAATAGTAAGCAATCCATATGCTTGTAGATTTGTACACTAATAAAAAGGCAAAAATATTAGAATCATTCTCAATTCTATCAGAGATGTCTGTTGTGGAAGTTCTGATATATGTTCCCTTCTACTCTACAAATAAGCTCAAGTTTACCTGAAATTTTAAAACATCTTCAAGTGATACTTACAAAATATCATTTTCCAACACTGTAATGAGAGACAGCCTTTCTCTGGATGGAAGCTAGATGTGTCTGCTGAACAAGTGATTTAGGGTCCCCACTAAAGATGTGCATCTGGGAAGGTACTTTCAGGGTCTTATTCTATATTTCCAGTCCCTGACATTTGGTCAGAGCTCAATCAATGCTCACAAAATGAAAGAAAGAATGGATGAATCAGTAATATGCAAGTGAAAGTCACTCAGTCGTGTCCGACTCTTTGCGATTCAATGGACTATACAGTTCATGGAATTTTTCAGGCCAGAATACTGGAGTGGGTAGCCTTTCCCTTCTCCAGGGGTTCTTCCCAACCCAGAGATCAAACCCAGGTCTCTCACATTGCAGATGGATTCTTTACCCGATTATTGAAATTTAACAAATCTTGACATGGTTAATTAGGTCATAAACCAGGTACTCTTCATGCTTAAATCATCAAGATACAGGAAAAAATTCAAGGAAAAAAATAATTCCTAAAAAGAGAAAGCTATTTTATTCTTACTAGATGGGGGAGGGGATCTCTAAAAAAATGAAATAATAAACACTAGTCTCATTTCATTCCACATGACATCACAGTCATAGTCTTAATACAGTTAAAAAACACAATAATCCAACTCTAAAAGAGAGAGCTGCCCAGCAAAGTGCCACAGCTCAAGTCTCACAAGCAGTTATACCTGAATGGAAGATAGGGGGGGTTTGAGCCAGAGAGGAGTGCTCTGTAGGCTTCTTCTGGTGTCTTCTTTAAATAGATTACCTAAGACAAATAAATAGCAACATTTAGAATACAACCAAAGTATGACACAAAACTAATTTTACTTACTCACCAAATTTGCATTTCCGTTCTTTCACTCTGAATGTGACAACTGTCATGGTGATAATGTTGATATTTAGACAGCAAGCAGGCTGCCAAACTTTCCTTTTCAGCTTAAAGCTGAACAGCAGCCTTTGGCTTAAGGATGAGTAAGAGCTTAAAGACACAGGAAAGAAGTTGCTCAGTGTCTGACTCTTTGCAACCCTGTGGACTGTAGCCTATCAGGCTCCTCTGTCCATGGAATTTTCCAGGCAAAAGTACTGGAGTGGGTTGCCATTTCCTTCTCCAAAAGACACAGGGCAAACCCATAAAGGGGCCATCCAGGGCTGTTTAAAGGCACGTTGAACAGAAATAATGGCAGGGTTTTCTCTAGGGAACAGAATAATTGTACCTCCATGATTGAACTGTGTGTTCACCAAAGACCAATATAGAGTTCTCTGTCCTTCACAGAAGATCTGCTGTGAAGTAATTTAGTTCCTGGTGAATTCTGAAAGACATCTCAGGGTACAGGACCCATGGGAGATCTACTGAGTTCTCTGCCTGCTCTGAGGAATGCCTATGTTGCTCTCTAAACAATCAATAAAATCACAATGAAATGAGAGGAAATGCATGCAGGTAAGAGCACTGGAAAACATACTGGCTAGGCCCTTGATATCGAGGATGTTTAAATCCCTCCAGACCAGCAGGACAAACTATCTTAAATAAAGACACAAATAAAAAAGAGTTCTTAAAACCAGTAAACTATTTCCACTTAATCAATTTATTGACTATATACAATAGATGCCAGGCACTGTATGAGGAATTGCCACCTTTCTTAATAGAATTTATGTTCTTGAGAGGCAAAAACAATAATTAATAAATTACTTATTAAAAAATAAATACAGTCTGAAATAAGTGCTGAAAAGGAAATACGCAGAGTCCTGGACAAGAGAAGACCTACTTAATACCTCGAAGTGGTCAGGAAGGGGTCTCTGGGAGAAATGTAGGAGGAAACCCATGGAATAGCTAAGGGAAAGGGGGGACAGAAGGGGCTAGGTCCTTGAGTGGGGACAGCGCTTGGTGAGCCGGACAGAGATCAGAGGCTAGGGAAGGGGGAAGAAGGGAGAGTCAGTGAAGAGCCTTGCAAGCCATGATGAGAGTTTGATTTTATTCTAAGTGCAGTTTAATATTTTAATTCTCAGACAAGAGCACTGATCCTTTTCCTCTACAGTTTGAATCAAATTTGATCCCTAAAATCCTCTCTACCTAGAATTAATGGCATTATTTCCTTAATATGTCCCAACATCAAAACCCTATGCATGGAACTTCCCTGGCAGTCCAGTGATTAAGACTCCATGCTCCCAGTGCAGGGGGAACAGGTTGGATCCCTGGTTGGGAAACTAAGATCCTGAATACCACATAGAACAGCCAAGAAACAAAAACAAAACAAAAAACCCTATGCGTTTCAACAACAAAAATGACCGAGTCCCAGTTCTTAAAAAGTAGGGTTTATTCTCTGCTTACAAAGTTTCTTTCAGCTTTAAGCTATTCTGGTAGCAATATATTACACATATTTAATTATTAGTAAGTTCAAGACTAGAAAACAACTCAATTCTCTAAAAAAAGAAAGCTAAAATAAACATATTAAAAAAATACTTCTAACTTTTATTAAGAAAGTTCCATATTCCTATGACAAGTAAACAAGGTCTGATAAAGCACCTACCAAACAAAGTGAACTGAATATGAAACAAAAACAGCAGAGAAAATGAAACCATGGTAAAAGAATGATCAAGACAGGAGATGCAGATTCCACCAGTGGAGAACCACATCTCGAGTTGCAGCTAAAATGATTACAAAAATTCACTTAAACCAACCCTAGCTTTAAAAACCATTTTCAGTAACCAACATTAAAACAGGAGTTTGTTGTTCCCTAATGGGTAGATTATATAATACTCTACAGGTTTGGTTATAACGCAATGATTTTTCAAGCCTAAAGATGCAGCAGTATTTGCAAGTTGACTATGCCTGCTAAAAGAGAAAACTGTTTGTAGAAAGCTCCTGTGTTTGGATTAGATAATTAAAGCTTATACAACCATCTTTGAAAAGCAAAATACATTTCCATTCTCAGGAGCAATTACATTAACTCCATTTAATTTTGAGGCAATCATTCTACAGGAGGGAGTTAACAGCCCACATGAAAGACTTCTCTAGACCGGTTACCCCACAGAGTTTTGCTACTCATCTTACCTGCATGACTTAGCACACATGACCCATATTCTCACACTGTAAGATGAGAGTCTTTGTTTTTATTTTTATCCCAGTGCTTAATCATTAATAAGTGCAAAGTGAAACTCAACAGAGGCCATCTAAATTCCAGGAATATTCTAGGGGCAGGTAAATGCAATGTCCTTTTATAACCTGATGATAGGTACTTGGGAGACTGGTGAAATATTCTAATAAAGCAGTGCATCACTGAATACATGCATGCTGGGGTCATTAAAATGACAAATTCCATCTTTCCAGGAGAAAAAATGTCTTGGATTCTTATGCCAGGTCTTCTTTGATATGCCACTGATTAAAAAGAGAAAGACTAGAGTTCAGAAATAAAACAAATTTATTAAGCCTTTGCTGTTGAGGAACCTAAAGCTCAGAAAGGTAAGGAACTTCCCAAACTCTCATGGCTGCTCTGTGATGCAGTTAGAATTCCAATTCTGATTTGAATCCAAAGGCCACAGTAATTCCACACATCACATCTGCTTAAAAATACAGATACGGGCAATGCAAGCAGAATCTGTGACAGAAACAAAGATCCCTACTCTTTCAATTTACAAAAGCCATTACACTGGCTTTTAAAATTATGTGACTTCAAACTGTTAATAGGAGTTGTGTGTAGGAATAGGGCTGAAGAAAGATTAGTGGGAGGAGGGAGGACTTTATATTTTCTACTATCTTCACATTTCTTGTATTATGTACTAATGTATATTCATTTATTTTTTTTAATGTGGAATAACTAAATCATTTACAAAGTATTAAATGTGTATCTTCCTAAAAATAAAGTCTATATTTAACTAATACTCAAAAATTTGTTCCCAGATACTCTAATATTTCTAAAAGTAATTGCTGAATAAAATTAACTCCAAAGCATCTTCTAAATATCCTGATTTTCTTTTTCTGTTTCTCAGGAAAAAAAAATAATGCTCTGCTCACTGCTGCTGCTGCTGCTAAGTCGCTTCAGTCGTGTCCGACTCTGTGCGACCCCAGAGACGGAAGCCCACCAGGCTCCCCCGTCCTTGGGATTCTCCAGGCAAGAACACTGGAGTGGGTTGCCATTTCCTTCTCCAATCAATGAAAGTGAAAAGTGAAAGGGAAGTCGCTCAGTCGTGTCCGACTCTTAGCGACCCCATGGACTACAGCCTACCAGGCTCCTCCATCCATGGGATTTTCCAGGCAAGAGTACTGGAGTGGGGTGCCATAGATATTAGCATATATGAATCCAAACTGGAAGAATCTTCCCCAATCTTTGACTGATAAAATTTAACAAAAGCCCTTTGTACAGTGCTTGGTTTTATTGTTGTTGTTTAGTCGCTAAGTAGTGTTCAACTCTTTTGTGATCCTACGGACTGTAGCCTGCCAGCCTCCTCTGTTGATGGGATTTCCCAGGCAAGAATACTGGAGTGGATCACCATTTCCTTCTTGAGGGGATCTTCCCTACCCAGAGATCAAACCTACATCTCTTGCGTTGGCAGGAGTATTCTTTACCATTGAGCCAAGGGAAGCCCTGTAACAATTTACCCCGAAATTAGTGAGTACATGCATGGCTTTTATAAAATTTTCCCACTCTTTGCCAGGAAGTCCTATAACTCTTCTCAATAGAATAACATTTAACATATATGTTCTTACTCCTAACTAACTTATTGAAGTGAAAGTTGCTCAGTCGTGTCTGACTCTTTGCGACCCCATGGACTACACAATCCATGGAACTCTCCAGCCCAGAATACAGGAGTGGGTAGCCTTTCCCTTCTCCAGGGGATCTTCCCAACCCAGGGATCGAACCCAGGTCTCCCACACTGCAGGCAGATTCTTTACCAGCTGAGCCCACATTTAGGAGTCAACCAATTAGACTAATTTTTTTCTGCTTCATTAACACAGATGCAATGTGGGAAAACTGGGTTCGATCCCTGGGTTGGGAAGATCCCCTAGAGGAGGGCAACCCACTTTGGTATTCTTGCCTGGAGAATCCCCATGGACAGAGGAGCCTGGAGGGCTACAGTCCATGGGGTCACAAAGAGTCGGACACAACTGAGCAACTAAGAACACACACACACAAAACACTGATGCCACGTATCAAGATCCAAATAACTCTTTTAACTTTTAATAAAAGATTCTTAAAGAGCTAACATTCTAACATATATGTATGACCAATAAGCTGTGAGATTTTAATTTAACAATTAATTAAAATTACAGTACTGTAAGCAAGTATAATATATATTATTTTCCAATAAGCCAATGTTTCACAAACTTCAGTTAATCATGCATCAACTTTCTCAACTTCTGCCACCACACGTAGCACCATGTATTATCATTTCTATTTATGTTCTTCTCTTTATAAATAGACACAATCTTTTAATTTAATTCATTCTAAAGTAGTTTATACCACTTCTATAAATGGAAAACTAGTATCACTTGCCAGAGTCTACACATAAATGAATTTTATAATGTATAACTCTTAAAATTTAAAAAATGTTTGTGAAAATTAATTGCACATACAAGTATGAGTTCATTTCTGAGGTCTCTATTCTGTTCTACTGATCTGTGTGTCTGTCTGTTTTTGTGCCAGTACCACACTGCTTTGATGACTATAGTTCTGTAGTACAGTCTGAAGTAAGAGCAAGTGATACCTTTAGCTCTTCTTTTTCAAGATGGTTTTGGCTATTTGAAGTCTTTGTGTCTCCGCACGTTTTTTAGAATTATTTATTCTAATTCTGTGAGAAGTGCCTTTAGGCAGCTAATCTACAACAAAGCAGGCAAGAATACACAGTGTAGGAAAGACAGCCTCTTCAATAAATGATGTTGGAAAAACTGGACAGTTATAACGCAAAAGAATCCAAATGGAAAACTCTCACATTATGCACAAAAATAAATTCAAAATGGATTAAAGACTTAAATATAAGACTTGAAACCACAAAACTTCTAGAAGAAAATGTAGGCAGTAATCTCTTTGACACTGGTCTTAAAAATATCTTTTTGGCTATGTCTCCTCAGGCAAGGGAAATAATAGCAAAAATAAATGGGACTACATTAAACTAAGAAGCTTTTGACAGTGAAGGAAACTATCAGAAAAACAAAAAGACCACCTGATGAATGGGAGAAGATATTTGTAAGTGATATATGTGATAAGGGGTTAATATACAAAATATACAAAAACTCATACAACTCAACACCCAAAAAATAAACAACCCAATTAAAAAATGGACAGAGGATCTAAATAGATACTTTTCCAAAGAAGCCATTCAGATGGCCAAGAGCCACATGAAAAGATGCCCAACATCACTAGTCATCAGGGAAAACAAATCAAAACCCCAATGAGATTATCACCTCACACCTGTCAAAATGTCTATTATCAAAAAAACAGCAAATAACAACGTGGAGAAAACTAAATCCCCCTGCACTGTTGGTGGGAATATAAATTGGTACAGTTGTTATGAAAAACAGTACAGAGAGTCCTCAAAAGATTAAAAATAAAACTACCATATGATCCAGAAATTTCATCCCTGAGTATTTAATCAAAGAAAACACAAACATTAATTTGAAAAGACTATATACTCCTATATTCATTGAAGCATTATTCACAATAGCCAAGATACAGAAGCAATCCAAGTGCACATCAACAGACAAATGGATAAAGAAGATGTGGTCTCACTCACACACAAACACACACACACACACACACAATGGAATATTACTCAGCCAGAATGAAATCTTGCCATTTGCAATAACACGGATGAACCTAGAGAATATTATACTAAGTGAAATAGTCACAGAAAGACAAATACTGTATGATTTTACTTATACAAATATCTAAAAAAAACAAAAAGGAACAACATAACAAAACAGAGTTATAGACAGAGAACAAACAGATGGTTGCTAGAGATGCAGGGAGTGAGGAGGGGAAAAAAAGAAATAGGTAAGGGAGATGAAGAGGCACAAGCTTCCAGTTGCAAAATAAATAAGCCATGCGTATGAAATGTACAATGTGGGGAATATAGTATATAGTATCTTTGAATGGCAGAGCCCTGAAAAATTGATGCCTTTGAACTGTGGTGCTGGAGAAAACACTTGAAAGCCCCTTGGACAGCAAGGAGATCAAACCAGTCAATCTTAAAGGAAATCAACCCTGAATACTCATTGGAAAGACTGATGCTGAAGCTGAAGCTCCAATATTCTGGCTTCCTGACGTGAACAGCTGACTCATTAGAAGAAATCCTGATGCTGGAAAGACTGAAGGCAGAAAGAGAAGAGGGTGTCGGAGGACAAGGTGGCTGGATGTTATCACCAATGCCATGGACATGAACTTGGCTAAGCTCTGGGAGATAGTGAGGGACAGGGAGGCCTGGCGTGCTGCAGTACATGCAGTCACAAAGAGTCAGACATGACTGGACAACTGAACAACAACAACATCTCTGAATGGTAACATATCACAACTAGACTTACCACGGTGATCATTTTGAAATGTATAGAAATACCAAATCACTATGCTGTATAACAGGAACTAGCACAGTATTGTAGGTCATTATACTTCAAAAATAAATGTCTCATACAAAAAAAAAAGATCACATTTATGGTTACCCGATGTGGGGGCTGACAGGAGGGGCAAATGAATGAGTCAAAAGGTACCAACTTTCAGTTATGAGATAAATAAGTATTAGGGATGTAATGTATACCATGATAAATATAATTAGCACTATTGCATGTTATATATGAAAGTTAAGAGAGTATATCCTAAGAATTTTCATCATAAAATTTTTTTCTATCTCTTTAATTTTGTATCTATATGAGACTATGATGTTCACTAAACTTACAGGGATAATCATTTCATGATGTATGTGAGTGAATCATTATGTTATACACTTAAACAGTGCTGTATGTCAGTTATATCTCAATAAAACTGAAGAAAAAAGTTAAATAAAATGTTTGTGTTCACGACACACTGAGGACCACTGTAACGAACAACAAGTTTGAACTAATTTCATAGAACAGTAGACCAACCTGGTAAGTTAAACAAAATCCTCTTAGAACTAATCTGCAAATACATCTAAATCATTTATTTAAACTATATCCTGTGGTCATTAAATCCTTAAAGCCGGTCAAAAAATGGTACATGTGAATTTCAGAAGCAGTTTGGAATTTACAACAATTTTTCTTACTCAGATAATTTAATCTATCTGATATACAAGGGATGATTCTTTAAACAACACATGGTTTAATACAGAAGTCTAAACCAGACTCTTGAGTCATGAATTTGCTAATGGGCCTCCCCGGAGATATTTGCTTCAGATCTTACTATGTTTTTAGCTTTGTTTTTAGGTATTATTATTTCCCAAAAAAAGGGTGATGGCAAAGCCAACACCCACACACACACACACACACACACACACACCCATAATTCAAAAATGTTTCATTTTTGAAACCTGAGTGTCTCTGTCAATTACATTTATATTTTGTGATCTGGAAAGTGAAAATAATCCTGAAGATTCAATTTGGCCATCTGAGACAGTATTCTTCAATCTTGGCTTTTGATTTCCTGTTATTTAATATTTTACTTGTTTATGAAAAAGGAAATAAAATGCTGAGAACAGCCTTTCCCAGTCAGGTACTGCCACAGGAACACTAAAACAGCCATGAAATCAGCATTACCAACCATGTCTGAGTCCATTAAACTTCTTCAAGATAGAAGTTTCCAGAAAACAGATGTTTCAACTTGAAAATAGTCTAGAAGCACTAAGATTTGCTGAATATAGAAGAACCATACCAAAAAGGAGGGACTCTCTTTAAAGGTTTCAGAAAATTAGGCTTAGCCTATACAGCATACTTAATGTGGACATTACAAAGAAGTCCCTATGATATGTGCCTTGGGTTCTAGCCTATTAATTAGGAGTCATCTTTAGACCCCTTTCTCCAGCCTCATATAACTTAAAATTATCACACTTGTTCAACAGCAATTGAGGATAGGGGTGTGCAGAGATTTAAAAAAAAAAAAAGAAAGAAAATGTTTCTTTGCCTGGTAGCTAACCAGTCTGGAACATTCACTTGGTTTGAGACCAGTGCTCTCTAAATGGCTTCCTCATCATCCCTCTTTCCCATCAGGTTCCCCCATCACTCAGATAAAATCTCAAAAGTCATTTTTAACGCTGGCCTCTCTGTCTCACTCTACCCACCCTCATCAAATCAATACATAGACTGATTCTTTCTCCAGTCTCTTTCAATTATGGGGTGGAAGCAGTTTTAGGGGATTGAAACATATTATTTGGGGAAAGAAACAGAGGATACAAATATCTTTTGAAATTTTATTAATACATAACCACCACTAGGGTTCTGAGCACAGGAGGGGCCCTGAATTTTAAGTTTCATTATTTTCCAGCAGATATGCACATGACCTTTTTTTCATCATTATCAACTTATTTCAAACCCTTCTCTCCATATGCTATAACTCACACCATTTCTCTCTGCCTCCACTTCCTGCCTACTCTAGTAATTCTAAAGCAGAGCCTGAGAGACTCAGTTCTGCTCAAAAGTCCAGCCAGACTGTCAATCCTTCCCCAAGATAAGGTCCTAATCCACCTTTCCAGGTGAATATGTCACTGTTCCTTGGATGAACCCCATTCATTAGCTTGGACTCCTTGCCATTCTGGAATCATACTTGACACTTTCTTATATCTGAGGTTTATTCTGGAATCCTCTCCACACCTTCTCTGCCTGTTAAAATCCTTCTTGTTTCGTTCAGTTCAGTTCAGTTGCTCGGTCACGTCCGGCCAGGCCTCCCATCTGGGAGGTCCATCACCAACCCCCAGAGTTCACCCAGACTCATGTCCATCGAGTCAGTGATGCCATCCAGCCATCTCATCCTCTGTCATCCCCTTCTCCTCCTGCCCCCAATCCCTCCCAGCATCAGAGTCTTTTCCAATGAGTCAACTCTTCGCATGAGGTGCCCAAAGTACTGGAGTTTCAGCTTCAGTATCATTCCCTCCAAAGAAATCCCAGGGCTGATCTCCTTCAGAATGGACTGCTTGGATCTCCTTGCAGTCCAAGGGATTCTCAAGAGTCTTCTCCAACACCACAGTTCAAAAGCATCAATTCTTTGGCACTCAGCCTTCTTCACAGTCCAACTCTCACATCCATACATAACCACAGGAAAAACCATAGCCTTGACTAGACGGACCTTTGTTGGCAAAGTCATGTCTCTGCTTTTGAATATGCTATCTAGGTTGGTCATAACTTTCCTTCCAAGGAGTAAGCGTCTTTTAATTTCATGGCTGCAGTCACCATCTGCAGTGATATTGGAGCCCAAAGAAGTAAAGTCTGACACTGTTTCCACTGTTTCCCCATCTATTTCCCATGAAGTGATGGGACCAGATGCCATGATCTTTGTTTTCTGAACGTTGAGCTTTAAGCCAACTTTTTCACTCTCCACTTTCACTTTCATCAAGAGGCTTTTGAGTTCCTCTTCACTTTCTGCCATAAGGGTGGTGTCATCTGCATATCTGAGGTTATTGATATTTCTCCCAGCAATCTTGATTCCAGCTTGTGTTTCTTCCAGTCCAGCGTTTCTCATGATGTACTCTGCATATAAGTTAAATAAGCAGGGTGATGATATACAGCCTTGATGGACTCCTTTTCCTATTTGGAACCAGTCTGTTGTTCCATGTCCAGTTCTAACTGTTGCTTCCTGACCTGCATACAGATTTCTCAAGAGGCAGGTCAGGTGGTCTGGTATTCCCATCTCTTTCAGAATTTTCCACAGATTTTTGTGATCCACACAGTCAAAGGCTTTGGCATAGTCAATAAAGCAGAAATAGATGTTTTTCTGGAACTCTCTTGCTTTTTCCATGATCCAGCAGATGTTGGCAATTTGATCTCTGGTTCCTCTGCCTTTTCTAAAACCAGCTTGAACATCAGGAAGTTTACAGTTCACGTATTGCTGAAGGCTGGCTTGGAGAATTTTGAGCATTATTTTACTAGCATCTGAGATGAGTGCAATTGTGCAGTAGTTTGAGTTAGACCTAACTCAAATACTACCTCCATGATGTCTTTTCTTTTAGCTCAGAAACCCTTCCTCTTATTCTTTATAATGACCATGACAATGATGATGATAATAAAAACAAGAAGTTATACCGTTTATATTATGTGGCAAGCACTATTCTAAGCAATTTACATAATATGGATCATTAATCCTCACAAGCACAACGTACATTTTACACGCAAAATGCAGAGAATCAGTTGCCTCAAGGCCACACAGCTAGGGTGCAGTGGAGTCAGGCAGCATAGCCCCCATAGGCGTTCCTGACCACTTCCTGATGGGCCCCTCACAGTTCTGTTGCAATTATTTTCCTTTAGCCTAAGTATGAAGCTCCTTAAGCACAGTAACCAAGTGTTTCATACTTCTATAAGCCTTACAAAGCCTCCTTTGTAGATGTTCAATAAATACGTATATGTTTAGTGAATATAAACTACTTTAAACTGTTAAAATACAAAGACTATATCGGCCCTAGGGGGTTAATTCAGCTTATTTAATATTCAGTGAATGAGATTTTTTAAACATGTCACTATAACTTTAGCGGTAATGCCCAGAGGAGCTAGTGAAATTAACTTTCTGATCCCAGTTATATGAAAGCATCAAACCAGGTACATAGAAACAAGACTTCAATGGTGCGCTAAAAGAGAAAGTAAGAAAGAGATTGATTTCAAACATAAGGGCTTTAGATCAAATGATCTGTATAAGCTTTTAGAAAATATTTTGAGAGCCAAGGCATGCCACCTGACTGAGACATTCATTCTCTCACTTCCCCCTATCTGTTCTGAAGTTATACTCGGCCACTCCCAACATGAGATAAAAGGCAGAAAACAGTAGGTGGAACAGAACACAGTCACCGAAGACCAACATGTATCTGCTTAATGCTTACAATCTGCATAGGAACCTGCACACATACAGGGACACAAGGAAGTCTGCACGGTCATTCTGGTACTGAGATATCGAGAACAAGGGTTCTAAAGGGGGCTGGGAAGTGGTCCACAAAGACAGTAGACTCTACCTGAGCCTTCCTGGCCTCACTACAGTATTTAGATGGTCTCCTGCTCCCCTTGGCATCATAGCTCAAGTCACTGTGGGAGGGCAGCTTTCTCTGGCACCTCGAGGAGCTCAGGCCCCTGCTGTTCGTTCTCAAAGCTCCCTGCCCTTCTCCTTCACATTCTCACCCTCGTTTATCATCACGAGGTTTCTGTGGTTATTTTAGTCTGTCTCCCTGGCCAGGCTCGTAAATCTGAGAGCAGGATTTCTTGTCTCTTCTATATCTACGAGACTCAGCACTATGCCTGGCACATAGCACACACAAAAAATGTTTGACGGCTGCAGGAACAAACAGTGGAGGGAAAGAGAGCATTTTATGTGAGAACACGCACGACACGATCACAGAATACTGATCCCCTATCTAGGGAGTAGGGGACCCAGTGTAGTGGTTAGGCACTCCAAGTCCACAGCCAAGCTGCCAGGCTCTTCATTTACGAGCTATATTACAACTCTCTGTGCTTCCATTTCCTTAACCTATGAAGTGGGAATAACACGGTAATTGCCTCAGCAGGCTATTTTTGGGGAAGATTAAGTGAATTAACAATGTATATAAAGTGTTCAGAATTGTACCTGCCACATTACTCATCTATATTAAGGGACCACAGGAAAAAGATAAACTTTGATCTCAAAATTATTTTTTTCTTCTCTTTTCCATCACCTGTATCCATCTGAATATGGACCCATAACTGCTATTATTTCTGACACCTTAGTCCAAAGCCCATGTATGCAAACAAACATCAAAACACGAGGCTGTAAACATCCCTCACGATCACTATACACCAGAGCCGTAACGCAGACCGTCATTTAGTTCAGTCCTCTCATTTTGTTCAAAGGGCATCCTGAGTCTCCCGGTGACTTAGTATCAACAACCACAAAATACATGCACTGGCTCCTGTTTTATCAATCCACTGTCAAACTATCAGAAGATCACTGTTGGCCCACAACGCTCTCCAACAAAGTAACCAGGAGAGAGCCGTTGTGCTCATTTTTCCTTATGCAAACTTCTCACGAACAAAACAGTAACATTACCAGGTTTGGTTGGGTTTTTTTTTTTTTTTTTACGGAGAAGAGAGCAATTACCAGTTATCTACAAGATGTAAAACCACAGAAGTCCATGAAATTAACATCTATAAAAACATACGATGAGGTGAGAAGCTCTGCAAAGAGCTGAAACATAAAACTTTTAAAGTCTTTTCCTTGCCTTGCAAGACTTGGTTTTCAGACTTCCTAAGTGTCAGGGTACTTCATTTATAAACTTCTTTTTCCTGAAGAAAGCATTAAGTCTTGATTGTCATAAACAAGCACAAACAAAATGCTTAATTTTTTTTATTTTTAGCAACATTTTTCTTCTTAATCATTTCCTCCCATTATAACCAGTGACTAAGAAAACAATATCTGCACTCAACTTTAAAATAAAATTTTAAAATAGGAAAAAGGCAAACATTTTTCAAATGCACAGCCAATTCTACTTTTGTTCTAACTTCTTACGGAAATGAAAATATTCCTTGTTAAACAATTACAAATTAGATAGGTAAGACTAATTACAAACCAGAAATGCACTGTATAGTTAAAACAACTTGCATTATACAGTCTATTTTAAGTTTCTTCTACTGGTTTAATTGAATGAGAACAGCAGGAATGTATGTTGTCTCTTACAGTCTTTGAACACGCTGTAAAAGAAAGTCAGTCATTCTTCCTGTTCTTCAGGTTTTGATTCTATTATAAACCACAGGTTACAAGGCTTGCAGAATATTAGACAATGCATCTGCTTAACAAGTAATGGAGGCAACCCTCATTATAGAAGAAAGGCAGAGCCTCATGTCAGGTCTCTTATCTCCATCGCTTCCACATTATCCTCTTAAGAACAAGGTCTAGAAATAAATGTGCCTCTTGGTTAAGGTCATGTCTGCTCTATAATACTCTCATGTGTTCTTGTTTCACATTTGAATTTGAATTGGGGATTTGATATTCAGTGAGTAGCCAGTAGACTTTATTCTATTAATGTGAGGATTAGTTTAAAATAGAAATACTCTCTCCACCATTCTCATGGGTATAATTAGAGTGAAACCACTGGGAACTCTTTGATGGGTAATTTAGGAAAATTGCAGACAACATCAGCCATGTGTATCTTCCCATCTAATTGGATGGGAAACAGAACTTTCATGATCAGCTTGAAAAGATGTCCTTCCAGAACTGACAACCATAGCCAGGACAAATACATATTCCCTGCTAGTAGTGTCTCAGTGCCATGGGCTTCTCCTGCTTGAGGAGAGCTCGCGTTCCAGGACAGATATTGCTGAGCTCGTTGTACCTCACTGAACTAGCTCAGCTGCTTATTTAAGCAAACTAAGGAAACACTAAGCCAATATTCTCAGCACACAGAAGTCTATATGGACCCTTTAAAGGGGAAAAGGAGAAAATACTTGGTCCTAAGAAAAGCTGAGTCCTTGGTCTCACCCAAACTGAGTACAAGGCTGTTAGGTTACAATTCATAGATAAACATAACCCTGCATATCAACCATCAGTCATCATCAGAAACCAGTGTCTGCATAAAGCACAAAAATAGACTCTCTCCAGAATATCACCTGAATAATACATACTCTGAAATGAAATGGTTTCATGTTAGAAACTTCTCATGATGACTTTCACTGCTTAATTCTGGGTAGAGTATGAGTTTTATTTCATAAAACCTTTCAAATTAAAAAAGAAAAGTTTTTTTAAAGTGAGAAGAGTCTTTAAAGCAAAGACTGAATTTTTGATCAAGCTTAGAAGGCAAGACCTATAACTTCATTTATGATGAAGATGCAGGTAATAGATCCACTGCAATAGATCAAGAACCTGTGTTTAAATCCTCTTAACACCTATGGCCCATTATAGAAAGTCTTTAACTTGCAAATGAATTCTATTCCAAAAGCCTATTTATAAAAGCTAATATTTAGATTTCTGGAAATAGTTTCCCAAAAATAAAGTCTTATGGTTATTAGTCTTATAGCCTAGTCCAAAAACAATATTGTATTCCATATTATTACTACAATCAGATATCTAAAATAAAATATAGTAGAAAACATTATTTCAAAAACTAAAACAAAATAATTCAATTAAATAAGTTTGTTTGCTTTTTATTTTCCCTCAATGCTGGTACTTGTGGAAAGGTTAGGTTAGAAAAACATGAGGAGATCAACAAATATGTTTATAATGAGTCTAAAGCGAACCCTGAATTATTTTAAATGTTTGACTGGTACTTTATTACATCTAATTCCACTTCAAAATGCATTTTAGCTTTTCTCAATATTTGGCAATATGATTAGGACTAATGTCAAATCTGAGGCAAAGAAGGCAGGGCAAGTATGAGAGGAAGAAGATTTTCTCAATGCAAACAGAGCAAAATAACTGGAAGAAAAATGAATAAGAAAAGTCAGAAACTGGGCACATACAAGAGTACAATGGCCAAACTTGCCAGTTATGGAACCCAACCTGGGTGGGAGAGCAGTAAGACAATGACAACTCATGGCTGCCTAAGACTTCCTAGGAGAGCAGAAGGTAGACCAGACAACCCACTGTATTCATTTTAGTAACTAGAGTATGCACCTGAAGGACCAAAAACAAAAACGTTTTGTTTCTCCTTTTTGAATATAGTCACCTTATTCTTTTTCAAACTGAAAACTTCTAAGACAGAAGCCACACAGCATGTGAACTAAATCTCAGGTCTAGAATCTCATGCTAACTTGTAAGCTACTGCTCTTTTGAACTGACTCAAGAATAGAAAACCAACAATGAATACAAACAAGGAACTGGTTGTTCTTTTCCAGTATTTACAAAGAGTTGTTGCTTAGAGAAAGCAGGAGAAGCAAGAGCTTTGCCCACCAGTCAGGTGTTTGCAGAAAGTATTCTGTGGCAATTTTACTGTGTGTTAGCCCAAACTGCTCAAACAGATGCCACATGACAGAGGTATCCTTCAAGAACATAATAGGATTTACCATTCTTAAATGTACAGACATTCTTAAGAAGTAACCACTGTTACTTCTTAACCGTGTAAACTAACCATGTTCCCTAAATAGTTTACTAATTTCACAAACAGTAGAACTGAACCAAGTGAAGGAAACTTCAACTTAAATAAAAGTAATTTAAATCCATCCCACGATCTATCGCATATGTTGTTTAGTCACTAAGTTGTATCCAACTCTTTATGACCCTGCCAGACTCCTCTGTCCATGGGATTTCCCAGGCAAGAATACTGGAGTGAGTTGCCATTTCC
The DNA here is from genome assembly GCF_032452875.1 of Bos javanicus. Lineage (NCBI taxonomy): Eukaryota > Metazoa > Chordata > Mammalia > Artiodactyla > Bovidae > Bos > Bos javanicus. Next base: position 43,256,154 of record NC_083870.1, read on the forward strand.
TTCTCCAGGGGATCTTCCTGACCCAGAGATTGAACCTGCATTGACAGGCAGATTCTTTACCACTGAGTCACCAGGGAAGTTAGAAACCATTAAATGTATATCAATTGGCAAACTAAAAACTGTCAACAAGCACGTCTATGGCTTCAACCTGATTAGCATCTTATACAGATTTAGAAGCTCACTTCAAGAAAATTTACTTACTGACACAGACAGCACAACTCACAACAAAATCTATCCATCTCTTCATTAAAACACATTGTTAGAATCCAACACTGCTTCATGATTAAAAAAAAAGAAAAAACACTCAAGAAACTAAGAACACAAAAGTTCCTCAACCTGATTCATGGGCATCTGTGAAAACCCCACAACTAACATTATATTTAATGGCAGAAAACTAGATGTTTTCCCCCCGAAGATCAGGAATAAGAAAAGGATGTCCATTGTTACAACTTCTACTTGACATTACACTGGAAGTTCCAGTCAGGGTAATTAAGCAAGACGAAAAAAAAAAAAAAGCAGTAAAAAGTAAAACTATCTCTCTTTACAGATGATATTATCTTATATAGAGAGAAAATAATTTTAAAAATCCCCAAAAAACCAGAATAATTTCAGCAAGATTATAGGATATAAGACCAATATATAAAAATGCAAGCAATAAACAATCCAAAAAAGAAATTAAGAACACAATTCCATTCATAATAGCATCAAAAAGAATAAACACAAGAATAAATTAAATCAAAGCAGCACAAGACAACTAGAAGACACTGGAAGAAATTAAAGAAGAGTTATATTTTAGGGATATGAAAAAAGACAGGGAAGGCAGACATGTAAATACACAGATCATCACGGCATTGCAGCATAAGAGAAATATGAAACACAGAGATGACTGGTATCAAGGAGAGCTTTGAGTAGAGTTCTGAAAGATGACTTTTTAAAGTCCTTTTAAGTGCAAATCAGACCATTTCAACTCTCTAACAGCTCCCCATGTCATGGAGTATAAAATCCAAACTATTCCCCTCACATACAAGCCCTGGCAGGGCCCTCACACCTTATGGTAGGGACCTCACACCTTATCACTGAATCAGCCTCTTCATCCTCTATGCTCCAACCACACGGGCTTTCTCTTGGCTCCTCAGTCATACTCAAGTTCATGTCTACCCTAAAGCCTTTGTGTCTGCTATTACCTCTGCCTAGAATGTTCTTCCTCTTTATCAGCTTAACTGTCAACACCTCAGAGACAGCTCCCCTGAGCTTCCAACCTGAAGTAGCCAGAAAAACACCAGCATAGCCATTATCACCAACCTTTCATTTGTTCATCTGTCTCCCCCAACAGAAAGTAAGCTCTATGACGACAAGGATTTTTATCTCTCTAGTTCATTGCTATATCCTTTTTTTTTTTTTTTCCCTCGGTGTCTGCATTATTGCAAACTCGGGCTGCGTGGTAGACAATACACTGGACACCGGGAAGAGCCTAGGCCGAGGAAGGGACGGGGCTCGAGGGGTGCAGGAGCGCATTCTAGGCCAAAGGCGAGGGGTTCAAGGGGAGGGCCTTGGCCAAAGGTGTGGTTGGGTCGCAAGAGTGAAGTGAAGTCGCTCAGTCGTGTCTGACTCTTAGCAACCCCATGGACTGCAGCCTACCGGGCTCCTCTGTCCATGGGATTTTCCACGCAAGAGCATTGGAGTGGGGTGCCATTGCCTTCTCCATGCTATATCCTTAGAGCCTAGAAAAGTTATCTGGCACAGCTGCTCAATAATTACTTGCTCAATGACAGAAAGATCAAACAAACCAGACAGGAGAGAGGGAAAGACTATTTCCCATTAAAATGAATAGAGAGTTTTAATCAAACAGTGAAGGCCATTAGGAGCCCTCTATTTCCCTCTTTTGACTACCAGAAAATTCATCTAAAATTTTGAACCCGAGCAAATCAGAGCCAATTTCTGTTACATGTAACCAAAAAACTCTAATTATTACAATATTGCTATTCTATATACTAGTCAATTAAGATAGAAGGAGGGGGGACTTCCCTGGTGGTCCAGTGGTTAAGAACCTGCCTTGCAATGGGGACTATGCAGATTCAATCCCTGGCTGGGGAACGAAGATCCCACATGCTACTGGCAACTACCAAGTCATGCCTGCCTTGAATAAGACTGGTTGCAGTGATATAAATAAATAAATAAATATTTTTTAAAAGATTGAATTAGTTTACCTTTAAAAAAAAAAAAAAGGAGGGGTTAAAGGAAAGAAACAAAGCAACAGGTGAGATGTGATCAGAAACAAAGGAAGAAAAAGAGATGGAATAGTGGGGGCCGGCAGGGGAGGTGGAAGCAAAGATGAAGATGGAGAGCTCCACAGAGGAATGTGAATGAGTAACAGGCATAAAGGACAGCTAAGAGCAAAGTGTAAGAAAAGAGGTAACTGGTTATTACACACATGGTATTAACTTGGACTATGGGCGTCTACCTAAGGAGGCAGGCTGCTAATGAAGGGAAGCACTGGAGGGCCAACTACACAGGGGGTTCTCATCCGTCCCTACTCTGTCTCTCGTGGCAAGTTACTTAATTTCCCTAGGTCTCCTAGTACAATGAGGCGAGGAGACCTAGAGAAAAGCGTAGAGTTGGGCAGGCAGGGCAAGAGAAGACCTGTCTAAGGTCTGTCTGTTTTTGTCACTTAGGAAAGAATTGCTGAATACAGCTCCACAGGAGCAGTTCTTCAGAGGAGAAATTACTCTCTGGATGGCTAGAGTAGACACCCGCGCCCCCCCCCCCCAACCCCCCATCTCATTCTGTAGTCTCTGTATTTAACTCAAAGTCTACATCAACTACTGTTCCTTTAAAAAAAAAAAAAAAAAGGTAAAATAAAGTTTATCAAGGAAATCCACTTGCTCATATTCTGGGTAAACCCCCAAATTTTAAATTGTAGTAAAATGATCTTAATCGACAACTAAAATCTAGCTTCCTCTTCCACAAATTCAGAAATAAAATACTGTCATCAGTCAAAACACACATATAAAATTTAATCTCTAATTTTTTTTAAGCTTTATGTTAATGTCATAGCCTAATGTCAGGCTATCCTAAAAGTTATTGTTTTTTAATTCAAGTAAACAAAATAATTTTAGAAACTGTTTTAAAATGTTAAGCACAGTTTGTCACTATTTCCATTATTTCACAGATGTGTTTCCCGAAGAACAATAAAACTTAAAATTTGGCTCCTGGCAAAATATGCAGTTTACTGCCAAAACTACAACTCCCTTACAGACAACTGAGGATTTTCTCCAAAGTTCAGGCATTTCTGAAGGGAACATACTTTACCACATTCAAACTAATAGGATTTAAGGCTTTTCCAACTCCAAGACACACAATAGCCTCCAATGCTATTAGGAGAGTTATCACATAAGCCTAAATTCTTTGTATGGGTGGGTCCATTCCCATAGGTTTTAATAAGCATGGATTTTAAATTGAAAGCACTGCAGCTGAGACCTGGGTTACAGAAGTCAAGGGCAGGACCAGGGGGCAGGAGTGCTGTGATGCAGACCTTGAGCTTGGAGTCTGTCTGCATCAACTCTCACACAGATAACACAAGACCTCTGGGAATTAGAACTACCTCCAGGGCTGTCTCCTATCTTGTTCATTCCTTATTCCTTAAAACAACAGAGACAAGTAGTGAGGATAGGAATGTGAATAACAGTCATACTTTCACCCAAGGAGCTCTCTAGTAGGAAGAAAAGCAAAGCAAGTAACAGCAAAGAGCTCATTCTAGTGGATTATATTACACATAATTAGTTACAAGACAAGGTGAGAAAAGCTATAATTAAGCTAGGTTCTGGGTCAGACAATAAGAAATGACAAAATAAACGGGCGTGAAGAGAGGAAACTAGACCAATTATGGGGAAAAAAATCAGAAAAAGTTTCTGAGAAGGGAATTGTGGGGTTTTGTTTTTTTTATTTCTTCAGTCAACTTACAAATTTCCCAAAGTAGGCCTCACTAATTGACTCACACACCCACTTGTGAAAGGATTGTAAAGTCTGATTCATCCTACAGGAGGTAGCTTCACACGGAAAGGCTTGTCTGTCTGCTCATTAATTTGAAACTATGAACCATAAATGTTTCTCCCCTATTAAATAACTCTCTGAGGTACTGCAGCAACTCTAAATATTTCTTTCAGGCTGAAGTCACACTTTCTTTGCCCGTTATTTACTTTAACCGGAATTTGCTGACTAACTACAACGCTGGTTTTAGGTGCTCATCATAAAAGCCTGGTTTTCCATAATGAAAATTTAAAAGCCCTACAAGCATGTATTATGGAAGGGGCGAGGGGGTAGGCACCAGGAAACAAGGCTGAGGCAGAGCGCAGGAGAGGAGAGAACTAAGAAAGATCCAGGGACAGAGTGGAGCTAACACAGACCTAGTAGCCAGCACGGACACAGTCTAGGTTTATGGCAGCAGTGACCATATTTGGGGCACTAAGCATCTTTAGAATAACTCAACACACAGCAAGCTCAACAGGAGCTGCAGTTAGCTTCTCTTTTATTTAAAACTTCAGAAAGTACATATGGAGAGCGCTTTTCGTTCACTGCCCATAGTAGGGGAAAGGTCACTATTTTATTCACTATGTCAAATAGAAAAATAAGTCTTGAAATAAAATTTATATAAATTAAAAGCATGCATTCAACTGTACAGTTAAATATGGTTAAAATCATGTTTTATATTATGTGACTTTTACCACAATAAAAATTTTTTTTTAAAAAGAAGATATATGTGGGAAAACATCATTCGAGGTATACTTAAATAAAGCCAAAATTTTTGAACATCAAAAAACAAAAGGAAAAACTAAATCTTATATGCCATTTTAGCTCTCATCTGTCAGTAAGTTTAGGTCTTCCAGTTATTTTGTGAATGTAGGTATATAGTCACAAAAACCAATAATCTGTGTTATTTTTATCTTGTAGAGTTATTATTATTTTTTTAATTGATCATTTAAGCTTTTTGGATGACACTTCTGAGAGTAAAATAAAAAATTAAAGTAGCTAAATTCTAAATTATTTCTTTAATTTCTCTTGCTGATGGTTCATTATTAGTGTATAGAAGTGCAGCAGATTTCAGCATGCTGATTTTATATCCAAGTTTAATAAGTAAACAGTTAAACTTATCAATACATAAACTGACAGATTTGAGACATTTTATTGGTGGATCTGTAATATACTTTCATTCTAAAACTATTTCCTTCAAAGAATTTCTATAACTCTAAAAATAATGTTTATATACATTAAACAATAAAGCATTCTTTATATAGATTATCTGAACATTTTTAAAAATTAAGTGGGAGAATCTTTCTTGGTTTATATTCATGTATTTCAGTGTGTTTCTTAGCTCTATTTTTATCTTATAATCTGCATCTGATTTCTTGATTTTAAAATGCATTTTAATTTTTAAAAGTAAAAGTACCTTCATTCATCTTCAAATCTGCTTGTGTTGTTTAATAAATATGAAACTGCACATTACAAAAAAAGTATGCATTCAAAAACCCTTATAAACCTAAGGTTTAAGATTAGACATCATGAGGTCAATGGGGTATTATATGCCACGAGCACAAATTTATAAATTAAATTGGAAAGGCACTCACATAACAGAGCCAGAGGCAGGCTCATTGCTGGCTCCTCAGGGCCCCCACAGCTGACCCAAGCACAGGCGTTTCTCATTCAAGGTTGTCCCCAAAGAATAAATGCACACTCGGACTACCAGGAAGAAGGGGATGTGTAGGAGAGGAGTTTGAGGAAAACAAAGAGATTCAAATGGAAGTGCGATATGAAACAATAAACTGTATTATTTGAGGGCTTAAACCAAACTCAGATTTTTCTAAGGATCAAGTAGCAACTGAATGAAAATCATGTGGGAGCCAGCAGTACATCTTGATATTTAGAGAGGACCTCTGAGGAGTTCAGAACACTTACGATTTCCTTAAGCTGTTCATTTTAATTGAAGGCTAACCCAATCACCTGCACATTCAATGCCAAAATCAGTGCCCTAAAAAACATCCAAACACATTTCAGATCTAAGCCCAGTAAGCAGTAAGCACAGTAATTCAGATCTAAGCACAGATTCTCCAATGGCTGTGAGCAACAAAATCAATTTAATGGATAAAGACTTTTCTTTTTTTTCAATAAAATAGGACAGAATATAAAACATCATTATACCTCACCCATCATAATGTAAGAATTGTTTCACTAATCTTTTGTTTCAATTATTCATGTGAATGGTGTGTGTGTGTGTGTGTGTGTGTGTGTGTGTGTGAACTAAGCTGCAATGTAAAATATGTTTCTTACTATTGATTATAGTAAAAAAAAAAAAAAAGCTTATAAAGACCCAGTCCTTAATATCACCCTAAACTATGTCATGTCACTCTTCAGTTCTCCTGTGTTTCTATCACTCCTGACACTTTGAACTACTTGGGGACATCCACAGACATCAGTAAAGCAAATGTGAGGAAAATTGACATTTCACCTGGTTTGTACACAAACATGTGTTAGCTCCATCAGCAGTGTGCTGCCTGGAAGAGAAACTGCGTGACCAGTGTATTTGAAACGCTGCTTTCCAATGGAAAAATTCTACCCTTCCACACTGAATGCTGCTTTGATTCTTTTGCAGAACTGGCCTAAAGAATTCTATGGACTACTGTATAGTCCATGGGGTCACAGAATCAGACAAGACTGAGCGGCTTTTGCTTTCGCTTTCACTTAGTTTACAGACGGTATTATTCCAAGATTGGCACTGCTCAGCTTCCTGCTGTGAGGGGATATACCCCCAACCGGGAACTTGGGGGCAGGTTCTAGTCTTTCTCTTTCACTAACTGGATTTGACCTTGGGCAAGACACTTGACCTCTCTGGGCTGAGATTCTCCATCTGAGAAAGCAATACTGGAGCAGATTTTTTTCTTAGTTTCTTACAGAGATACTTCAGTGGTTCTGAAAATTGAGTCTTTTGGGTGTTTTTAGCACCAAGTTACACGATGTAACAGATAATGTCTTCAGGGGCTTTCAGTGCTTCTTTCCTTTTCCAGTATTCTTTTCTTGAGCTTTTGACTTAGTTCTTACTGAAAAGTATGTTGGAAGTTCAAGGACAACTGTTTAAAAATATCTGACAATGCATAAATAAGGATTTTCCCCTATTGAGAAAAACAGAAATAATGCTGGGGTTAAAAATGAAGACTATCACCCATAACACTGATTTCAAATGTTTGTATATATTAATAAAGCCCATTTCAATTCTAAAATTTTAGAGACCTATAAAAACATCTTATTTTACTCAGTAACTTTAAAAAATAATGCCTCAAAACACTGTGATTCTTATTTCTGTAATTAGTACTGACTTCATAGTTTATTTTTAAGCACTCGAGCTTTTTAATTGCTCCATATCAAACTTTCAAGAATTGTGGGACATAATTTATTTATCCATAAACAAATGGATAAATTATCATTATCCAATGTACATCATTATCCATCTACCCCAATTAACATTGTCCAATGTTACTAATGCTTATCAATTAAGTATTCAGTCATTCACGCAAGTGTTCATTGAGCACTTAGGATATGTCAGACACTGTTCTAGACTCTGGGGCTATTGTGGGAACAAAATGAAGTTCCCTGTTACATTACAAATATATATCCCCTTAATTCAGTATGTAAATGAAACAAATGGACACAAGCTTTTCGGATAGAAAGTATATGTCTTTTCAAGACTATAGGATTCAAAACTGGGTGAGCAGACATAGTATCAGCCCTGAAATGTATAGTCCTAAATACAGTGTGTGTGTGTGTGTGTGTGTGTGTGTGTGTGTTTACAACACAGAGGAAACTTGTTAGAAGGAGAAAAGGAAAAAAAAAATACTAAAAAAGACATACTCAGTTAAACTTGAGAATCAAACCTTCCACAAGTGAAAAGCAAACTGCTGATTTTTCTAGCCCACAGCTTAACCGAAATATGCAAGGAGAATTGAAAAAGATGATACTGCTCTATCCACATGCAGAAGACAAACAGAATTTCCAAGTTCAAAGAGTTTGAAATTGAAAATGCTGTATGATTTTAGGGCGTCTGACCTGCTTAAAGATACCAAAAATACTAGCCTGCAAGGATAAAAGCCTCTCTGGCCCATTTACAGGCACCATCACAATAGCATTCTTGCCTATCAAGCTATAAAAGGAAGGAACTGCAAACAGGATATTGCCCTGCCCCAACCATGGGCCACTCCTCCCTTCCTCCACGATTTCTATAAGCAGAAGAAACGCTACCTGGTAGGTTTACCAAGAAGCCACAGAGGGTGACAGAACACTGGTAGCTGACATCCGCTTTATTACTATTTTAAAAGTATTTAAGGAAAACACCTTCTTGTTTTGAACCAACATTTTTCTTGATAATTTTACCTACATTTTATTTTTTTTTTCTACATTTGAAATAACATTTGTTTAATCTACAATTTTTTAATGACAATTTAAAGCAGTTCTGAAATTGCAATTTATGGATGAATTATGAGTCAGAGATTAAGGAAATGAACATGCTTGGTCCAGAAAATAAAGACAAAAACAAATTTAGAGTTAGCTGGCCTGGTTTACAGTCTTCCAATGGTTTAAACACACACACATATTTACCATTTTTAAATACCCATTATGCAAAGGTATATGACACTGAAGAGTTCACATGATAACAAATTTAGTTAAAACTAGCTTAAATATGGTAATACACTTCAAGAGCCTAAACTAATGCTGATTTGTTTTTAAATAAAAGACTATTAATCACAGTTGTGGCAATCTAAAGATGAAAATCCAGAAAAAGAAGCATTTATAATGCAGAAAGTTGTTTGTCACATTACAAAAAATTTTGAAAGGAATCTACAATGTTAAAAATGGTATGTACTCTAAAGGGAATATTATTTGGTCATGTGCTGCTGCTGCTGTTGATGCTGCTAAGCCGCTTCAATCGTGTCCGACTCTGTGCGACCCCACAGACGGCAGCCCACCAGGCTCCTCCGTCCCTGGGATTCTCCAGGTAAGAACACTGGAGTGGGTTGCCATTTCCTTCTCCATTTGGTCATGTAGGTAGCAAAAAAGGCAAAACCCATGTTGTTGTTTGGTCGCTAAGTTGCGTCTGACTCTGTAACCCCATTAGACCAAGTGAAAAACAGTTCACAAAACTATACTGCAATTATGCCTAAGCTTAGAGAGCTGGACTCAGACTTCCCTGGTGGCTCAGAAGGTAAAGCGTCTGTCTACAATGCTGGAGACCGGTGTTCGATCCCTGGGTCTGGAAGATCCCCTGGAGAAGGAAATGGCAATCCACTCCAGGACTATTGCCTGGAAAATCCCATGGACAGAGGAGCCTGGTAGGCTACAGCCCATGGGGTCACAAAGAGTCGGACACGACTGAGCAACTTCACTTTCACTTTCTTTCTTTAGAGAGCTATAATTGCAAGAGAAGTTTCCTACTTTTCTTCTATAATGTGGTTATGCCAATTTTTAGATTGAATTCATTAAATTGTCCTCTTTACAAAGAGATGTTTAGAATAATTTAATCATTTTCTATCTTCTCCTAATTGCCCCACCACCACCACCAAAAGCATCCTCCCTTCCATGCCATGCTCCCTGTCTGATTCTCCCTCTCCAACTTGGCCCACTGGGACTGGTCATCCTTAATTCCTCTCAAATCTCTCCAGGTTCGACGGTCTGCCCACACCCAAACCAGAAGGCAGGGAGCTGTTCACCTTAGTATCCTCAACTCCTAGAACAAGGTCTCATGTATGACAAGGGCTGGAAAAACACTCTTTGAATGAATTTTTATTCAAATTTGACACTTACTACACATTTTTCCAAACTTATTTATTGCTCATCTGTTGCCCTATTTTAAAGCTAGGCATTCCTTCTTTTTGTCTTTAATTATTTTTTATTTCCCAGAGTTCACTACAATGCTGAGTAGAGCTCATCTGAACTAAATAAATATTTACTGAACTAACAAATACCTGAACACAGATTTCAAAAGTGAGAAATTCATCTGGTTTGGGCAAATTCTTCCTTTAGAATACAAACAACTTTCTGAAGAATTTTTATCATAAACAGGTAATGAATTTTGTCAAAAGCTTTCTCTGAATCTATTGAGATGATCATATGGTTTTTATCTTTCAATCTGTTAATATGGTGTATCAAATTGATTTGCATATACTGAATAATCCTTGTATCCCTGGGATAAAGCCCACTTGATCATGATGTATGACCTTTTTAATGTGTTATTGGATTCTGTTTGCTAAAATTTTGTTGAGGATTTTTGCATCTACATTCATCAATGATATTGGCCTGTAATTTTCTTTTTTTGTGGCATCTTTGTCTGGTTTTGTTATCAGGGTGATGGTAGCCTTGTAAAATGAGTTTGGGAGTTTTCCTTCCTTTGCAATTTTCTGGAAGAGTTTGAGCAGGACAGCTGTTAGCTCTTCTCTAAACTTTCGGTAGAATTCGCCTGTGAAGCCACCTGGCTCTGGGCTTTTGTTTGCTGGAAGATTTTTTTATTTCAGTTTCAACCTCAGTGCTTGTGATTGGTCTGTTTACCAGTTTTGCAAGGTTATACTTCATCCTAGGAGGCAAAAAAAGAACTCATACGCACAGCTTCACACCTTCCAGTGAATTATTCTAAGTCATCATCAGAGTAACAACCATATGAGTGTCACTGAGTTAAGGAAGGATCAAGTATGAAATGGATGGAAAGGAAGGAAGACAAAAAGAGGAGAGCAGCCTTGGCTCTTCAGGGGAAGTAAGACAACAGCTTAGAAAACAATCTGGAAAGCAACACAGCTTTCCCTCCTAGAGCACCAGCTGTTCCTAAGTGCTTACAATGCCGCAAGGCCAGGCACTGCCCTGACCCCTTCATGAGCATGACCTCCTCAGTCCTCACCACAACTATGTTGGGTGGGATGTTATCATCTCTGTTTTAAAGATGGAAAAAGCAGGAGTTTGGACGAGTTAAAGAACTTGGTCAAGACATACAAATAACAAGTGAATTCAAGGCCAAGCTGTGGCTCCGCTGAAGTCTTTGCTCTCAGCCTCTACACCAGAGGCAGAAGGGCTTCTTTGCAATTAGTAGTAGACTTAGAGGTATAATGCAACTGCTAAGGCCTTAAGTATAGTCTACAGAGGGAACAGCAGACACAGACATGGTTAGAAAGTCTACAAACCTTAGCTTTGTCATCCCTGATCCAGACATGACATCTGGGTCAGGCCAGTCCCAGTTAATCCATAATTAGACCCCTTACTGAGCAATCTGAAACCTCAACAAATGTGTTAAGGAACATATAATGTGGTTACCATCTTTGTTTAAGTATCTTCCACATATCTGAAAAAATTCTTAATTCTTTAACCCTGAATTATTTTCCAGTCCTTCAATCATCACGGCCTCTGCAAATTCCCCTTGACCTGTTTAGCACAGTTCTGTGAACTGAAAGCAATACAGAAATCGGTGAGGATCTGGTCTGTAAGCATGTGGCAGGAAACTAATTAATTCATGGTTATAAATTTTCAAAAGCCATCTTTAAATTGTTAGTCACTCAGTCATGTCTGACTCTTTGCAACCCCATGCACTTTAGCCCACCCAGGCTCCTCTGTCCATGGAATTCTCCAGGCAAGAATATTGGAGTGGGTAGCCATTCCCTTTTCCAGGCGAACTTCCCAACCCAGGGATCGAACCCTGGTCTCCTGCATTGCAGGCAGATTCTTTATTGTCTGAGCCACCAGGGAAGCCCTCTATGAACTGAAAACAGTATAAAAATCAGTGAGGAGTTGGTTTTCAAGCATGTAGCAAGAACCTAATTAACTCATGCTTATAATTTTTCAAAAGCCATCTTCTTTAAACTCATCTGAGAGTATTCTGGATGCTATAATGATCTAAGCTTCTTAACTCTGAAACTGCACTGCATATTGTACTGGAAGGGAAAACCTCTTTTCAAAAGAGTTGATCTGTTTTTAAAATTTGAACCCTACATCTCAAGGTCCACAATGGCTCAGCTTAAGGGGTAAAGACATGCTTCATGAGTGGGGACTTCCCTGAAATGGATGTCTGTCCCTTGGGAAGTGTCACTGTGATCTCCAGTGGCCACATCATTCCAACAACTCTGGCTTTCAGATCACCCACAGAGAAGGGTTTGTGGATTTCCTACTGAATGTGATGTTCTGTATTTTAATCTCCTTTTTGATACTCATGACAATTCTAGGAGATAGAACATAAAAAGTTTCCCCCTCACTTACAGATAAGGAAAGAGAAACACACAAAAAAGAAAGCTTCTGTGACATACTTAAAGTCATGATTTAACAGAGAAACCACAGAAAGCCCTGACTCTACAGGTACATAATGTTTGCACAAATTGTCACACTCAAAAGCAAGGTATGATAATTGTACAACAATATGAATGTACCTAACACCACTCAACTATACACTTAAAAAGGCTTAAGACTCATCAAAAAAAAAGATTTTGGTAACCATATATGGCAACAGATGTTAGCTGGATTTGTTGTGGTGATCATACTGTAATGTATACAAATATTGAATCATTTTGTTGTACCTCTGAAACCAACATAATGTTATGTCAGTTATAACTCATTAAAAAATAATTTAAAAAGAAACAAAGAAAAAATGATTAAGATAGTAAATTACATGATATGTGTTTTTCACCATAACAAAAATAAATGAAAAAAAGTTTATCAAAAGAGAAAAAAGAGAAGTAAAGTAGTGATGTGACTTTGTATACAGACACTTCCCTTGGTCCATAACCTTTACTTTGATCCTGCATTTTTAAAGGCCATGGTTGGCTCAGTCATTACTGCAAGTATTTCTAGTAATGAGGAAGTTACAACTTTAAGCTATATCCAATTAATTCCATTTGATCGTTTTCAGTTTCTCTCTGAAGTGACCCAAAGGAAGTTATCTTCCTTCTTTCTTTCATATTTTATCATTTCATTATTCATTCATTCAGTAGGTACTTATGGAGCACCTGCCACCAACTGGGCACAGTTCTAAACTGATGCTCAGTGTTCAAGTACTGAAACAGTTTCATACCAGTGGCAAATAACCCAGCGCAGCCCCCTCCCACCCCCCATTGCTAGCCACCTTGTCTCTTCCCTGGGACACCCTCCACCCTGGACTTCCCCATGATTCAGCACAGCAGGAAGGCTCCATTGTGGCCAGCTTCCAGTTCAACTAGTGAATGCCTGGGCCTAACTCTTGATTAAATATTTTATCATTTCCTAGACACAGCAATGAACAAAACTGACAAGGTCCCTACTTTATAGTCTAGGAAAGAGATAATAAAAAAGTAACTACACCAACAGACCTGAGAGTTTCAAGTACTAGAGTGCAGTAAAAATAAATAAATGAAACATCAAGGGCCAGAGGATACTGGAGGTGGGGGAAGCAAGGTAAAAGTCGAGAGAAAGTCTCTCTGAGGAGGTGATATAAGATCAGAAGGAAGAAGGAATGTATATGTCGAGGTAAAAACATTCCAGAGAGAGAGAACAGAAATACCAAGCCTTGTGGTGGGAATAAGCTTGTGATGTCATGGTTAAAAGGCATCACAGAGGTAGAAAGGAGAGGTAGAAAGGAGAGGTAGAAAGGTAGAAAGGAGACCACAGAGGTAGAAAGGGCTAGATGAGGGAAGATCTTAATGGCATTGGGTAAACAGACTAAATTTCATGCCAAGAACAGTGAGCAAACATTAGACAGATTTGAAAGAGGGTAATGATCAAATTTATAGTTTTAGAACATTACTCTGACAATTGTGTGGCAACTGAACTAAAGGAAAGCGAGGGTGTGAAAAGGAGACGATGTATGAAGCTGTGGTGGTCAGCCACATGAACAGTGACAGCGGCTTGGACTGGTGACAGCAACAGAGATGAAAAGAAGCATTCTGACTCAGTACAGGTTTTAGAGTTAGAAATTACTGATGAGTATAATGTGGAGGAGACAAGAATCAAAATGACTACTATCCTTTGATTCAGTAAGTTGCTGATGGTAGCTCATTTACTTAAAAAGTCAATGAGTCGGGGAATAAATAGATTTGTGGAGAGGAGTAAAAATGTCTGCCAAGATTAGAGGCAGATGTAGGGAACAGACTTGTGGACATAGCGGGAAGGAGAGGGTGGGACGAACCGAGAGAAACACTGACACATATATACCGTCAAGTGTGAAACAGATATCGAATGGGAAGTACCCATATAGCACATGGCGCTCAGCCTGGCACTCTGTGACAACCTAGAGGGGTGAGGGGTGGGGTGGGAGAGAGGCTCAAGACAGAGGGGCTATATGTACACTTCCAGATGATTCATGTTGCTGTGCAACAGAAACCAACACAACAATGTAAACCAATTATCCCCCAATTAAAAATAAATTTTTAAAAATTGTGCCACAATAAATGTGAGATATCATTTAGATATGCGGCTATCCAACAGGCAGTTAGATATTTGATTTGATAATAATCCTGTGAGACGGACTAGAAAACCCTGGTACTAATCAAATTTTACTAATGAGAAAACTAAGGTTCAGAGAAAAAGTCTTGTCTTAGTACAAAATATTTTTAGTAGTCAATGACCCTTGATAGAAGAATGATAACCACATTTCAAAAAGGGTGACACCTTTACTGCTGGGGACTCTGAAAAAAACACAGGTACATAGTTCATGCCATTTGACTACACAGCTGTTCCAAAGTCAAAGTCTTTTATGTCCAAGAAGATTCCCCTGGGAGATTATGACTTATCCCAATAGCAATAATGTAATATATGTGAAACTTAGCTGAGATGTATAATGCCACTACTGTCTTCTTAAGATATCTGAATCAACAATTAAATGCACACATACAATACAAAGTAAAGCATAAAATTATCTTTCAGGAAAGATTGCAACTCCTGGTTTTCATTTTTATTAAGTGTTGTGTCCAAAAGCCTCCTGGGGAACACATTTCTAAAATTAGAAAAGAAAATCAATTGGGAAATGACTAATACAAGAATAATTACCCTGCTTCTCAGGACTGTAACAGCCTGTAAGACAAGCTCAAGCTGCCCTCAGCACTTCCCCAGACTGCTTTCCTCTCATTTGATTGCTTTAAAGTGGTGGAAACTTCTGCAATAGAAGATATATTTTACCCCCAAGCTCAACACATCTGTTAGAATTAAACTTCCGATCAAAATCCCTAAGGTACCATGCTGAACTTAAGGATGTCACTAAAAACAGGAAGGACAGGCACTAAGAAAGAAAAAAAAGAAAGAAGTGGGGAGAGAGGGGAAGAGGAGGAAGGAAAGGCGGGAGCAGCAGATGCCTCTTCCTGATGACAATTACTTGTGATAAAGGCCTCAAGAAATAACACGCTCAAAGGTAGGACAAAACCCCTCAGCAAGATACGATGTTTACATGGCCTGAATCCAGAGGTTATTGCAGACTCTCCATATTCTAAATACACAGTGTCAATTATCAGTTTCAAATAAATAGCAGTCATCAAAGGTAAAGTGAAAAATAAGCATGCCAGCTTAATTCAGCTTACCAGCACTTCACTGAACCTTCATGCCAATGGCCAGCTTTTCATGCATGCTCTCCAAATAAAACCAAGAGCCTGGCTGGCGCTACAAATAATCCTAGTATCCTCAGAATTGGGAGGAAACTTAGAGCTCATTATATCCAACCCTCTTATTTAACAGATAAGGAAACTAAGTAAAGCTAGGAAAGATAAAGTGGTTTACCCATCATCCCAGAGCCACTTCAGGATGAATAGAGGTGTTTCTGATTCTTAGTCATGATTCCAAGTACTAGAGCATGCTGTCTACGGAGCGAGAAAGAAAGGTACCACCAGGGATGGCCCAAGGCTTTCTGGTAGCCACATCCTGATGAGAAATGGTGGGCAGAGCTGGATACCTCCGTTTGGAAACAAGGCCCCAGGCCACAGGCTGGCTGTCAGCCTGCCACTGTTCTCAGCCCACACCGTGCAACAGCTGACAGTCTCTGCAACAGCACAGCTGGGCTCTTCCCCTCAGAGCTTTTGGTTTGATGTGGCAGAGTTTGATGTCTGGTAGCCAGTGCCTCCTTTCGTCAGGGTCTTCAGAAGAAGGCCCTTGAAAGGTCACATAGCAGTGAGCTTCCAGGCTTTAGAGACACAGACTCTCCCGAAGGATGAGAAGGAAAAGGACACCTCTCTCCCCTTCCTGCCCAATCCTAGTATGTATAGAAAATTCTAGAAGTGTCCACACCAAAATTGTGTAGCACATTCATGTAGAACTCACATTTACATTTCAGAGGACAAAATTTCTAATCAAGATTAATTTTGAAAAGCCATGTCTAGTTATTAGGGAAGCTGTAATATATGCAGGATTTATATTCAGCTTGCTTACTGTAAACACTTGTATAGATGAATAAAGGGACTGACAATAATAATAATCCTCCCCCATGCAATTAAAGATTTCCTCTCATTCCTAAGAGGAAACCCTTAACAGTCTTTAATCATCTTCTACTATATATTTTTTCCTATAAATATCCTTTCTTTTTTATAAAACACCTATACGACTGTGGGATACAAGCTATATGTTTTAGTCCCAAGATTCTCTCATTAGCTACTGGAAAAGAAGACCCAAGAGTAAATGGTTCATCAATATCGGTCCACACTTTCCATTCCAGATCAATTTGCAAGTTGCTAATAATCTTCATCATCTCCCAAATCCACTGAAAAAGCGTCCTGGATTTTATTTGACAGTGTTAATATTCCAGTGACCTGATTATAGAAAATAATCACGAAAAAAGTACTTACGGCATAAGCACCTATCAAAAATGCAGCATTTGCTCTTTTCCGTTGGTCAAAACAGGTGTAGTGCACTATTCTCTTTCTCGATAAACTGTATGACTAGACAGGGAATAAAAAGAGTTAGTGTGACCACAGAAACACCGTACAAAAAAACATCATCTCTTAAAGTACAGAGACGTGTCATAATCAGTGACATTTAACAATTTTTTAATTTCTGGGGCATCGGTGTATAAGTATTACAGGATGGAAGGTTACCAGCTCAGACATTTTATAGCTCAATCATCATGTAAGAACTGACACTATATCAAATATGTTTCTCTTCAAGAAAGGAGACTAACACAGTAGGAAATAATTAAATTATTGTGATCTTTATTAGCCAGAATCATTTTTGAAGATTTACACTTGATCTTGTATGTAAAATTTATTCATCATTTTTCATTCCCTAGCATACTATATTCACTCCCAGAAAAGTTATCTTTACTTTTTACATTATGCCATTTCTTTTTAAATGTGCCAACCAATCTATTTTCCTCTTTAAAAAATTTTAAATGCCTATATTAACTAGAGTGTCAATATTAATATTTTCTTTTTCTAACATTCTATAAAAATCCCCATTTAATTATCTGAAAATAAATGATTAATGGAAAAAGATGAACCATCAAAAGGATTACGCCAGCAAACATCTTAACACAATAGCCATACATTAAATTTATGGATTCAAACGAACAGTTATTAAGCACCTGCTGCTCTTCGCCAGGCAATATGCTGCATGCTCAAACAAATCCAAAATAAGCAACACAGTATTTTGTATACATGCTAAACATGAAAAGAAGGGAAAAATTAAAAGATCCATTAAAATAAAATAAAATTATTAATAAACTCAAACATAAAACAATGAAAACACGATACAGCTCGATTTCCTCATATTTCAAAACAGTTATTTGGTTTTCCTCATATTTCAAAACAGACAAATGATTCTAAAAATACAGACACATAAATGCATTTTAACATTTATCTATAAATTCATTGCTACTGCCAAAGCAGCTTTTTATACTTTACACACTGACTACAACCCACAGAATATCTGCTTTGAGAGCCCCTTTAAAAATGTAGATAATGAGGCTTCTGAGCCACCAGGGAAGCCCCTGGTGGCTCAGAAGGTAAAGCATCCGCCTGCAATGCGGAAGACTCGGGTTCAATCCCTTGGCTGGGAAGATCCCCTGGAGAAGGGAATGGCAACCCACTCCAGTATTCTTGCCTGGAAAATCCCATGGACAGAGGAGCCTGGTAGGCTACAGTCCATGGGGTCACAAAGAGTCAGACATGATTGAGTGACTTCTCTTTCTTTCTTCTTAAAAATGTAAGAACTCAACTATATACCTTTCTTTACCCTGCTATTTTCTATAAGGAAAAGAAACTCTTTCAAAACTCTGAAGTCAATTCTAAGATGAAACTACAACATTCTGGCTTTAACATGTAACCAAAGAAAATTAGTTTCATGGTTGTGAGCCTGGAAACCCTCACTGCCCCAATTCAGGCATGTCTTTGATAACCAAGGCTCATATTCTGAAAATAGCATTGCTCTTTGAAATTAAACTTTGAAAAATAAGTGTCTGCCTCTAAGAGAGTATCTTAGTACCAAAGTCCTTATTTCCAAACAAGCTTACTAAAATACCCCTACGAAATAAAGTTTGAGTTCATTTTAAAAATAAAAGAGTACATTTTATTCAATTCCGTTCAGTCAAGTTAATGCACACAAGTTATCTAAAGACTTCAAGGTCACCATCAATGGTCCTGACACCTGCCTACTTGCTTCCTCCACTGGAACTACATTATCTACTGGACATTTCTTGTTTGTGTCTTTGTTTTTGCCAGTGATTTATCTCCATCAATAAGTTATATTTATTGAAAGGAGAATCAAGGCTCTTAAAACCTAAGCTTCTTCTATGGTCTCTAAATCCCAAGCCACCTAAAGAATGCCTTACAAAGCCCAGGCCTCCATTAACATGAGTCGGATGGAACACAAGGACTCAGCTCTTCTGGCTCCCAGTCTCTCACTATTTTTATTTCCTGACTCTCTAACACACCTGTGAGGAAGTTTAAATTACCTGTCTGGAGGCTCTTTTCTACTAAGAGTTTAGGTTTCATGACAAACTACTTAAGTTATCATTAAATAATGTGGAATTAAATTTATTTTACAAATCTACTTGCCAACAGTGACAAACTCATACTGCTGTACTCTTATCGCCAATGGTCTTTACTGTTGGCTTGTTCTTGAATTTTCTGTATTTGTTTGCTTTTCTCTCTAATTCTAAAGTATATGGAGTGCAGAGCACCACCCTGCAATGGGAACCATTAAACTGAGGACAGAATTCTGAAGGAAATTTTCTTTTCACTCTCTATATAATTTTTAAGTAAATATAATACAAATTAAAAATTTAAGGGCTTTATAATTTACCTTAAAAGCTTTAAGAAATTACATCAGATAAGGAATAGTCTTTATAAAATCTACCTAGAAATTTAAACTATTTTAAAATACCTCCTATGGGAAGCTGCCTATGAGATGGAAACATAATTGACTTTTTAAAACATCTGTCATCATACCTA
This sequence comes from Bos javanicus, assembly GCF_032452875.1. Lineage (NCBI taxonomy): Eukaryota > Metazoa > Chordata > Mammalia > Artiodactyla > Bovidae > Bos > Bos javanicus. Next base: position 43,275,563 of record NC_083870.1, read on the forward strand.
CTCACAAAATTTCCTTCTCATGTGATAGAACATTCAGGACTTACTCTCTTAGCAACTTTCACATTTACAATAGAGTATTATCAACTGTAGTCACCATGCAGTATATTACAATAACTAACTTTTTTAAATGAGAGTTTTCTATCTGATTTCCAGGGATGTTTCTAAAACTCCTAGTATTTATTTTGCTTAGCGATTTTGGAATTCTAGTGTTTTTCTCAGTTAACTCTCAAAAGCACACAGTCAAAAACCGATCTGTTCAGTGAAGCTTGCCCAGTATCTCAGGTCACACAGAGTTGAGTTCTCACTCAGGGAATCAAAACTAATTCAAAGTGAAGGACAACAGAGAAAAAGCTTAGACATTACAAGCCTTGTCCTAATTTCCCTCCTTGTCACAGCCAGGCCTTCCTCTTACGGGTCGGCCTGCCCCAGTCTTGCAGCAGCAATGCTGTTCAACAGAGGAGATATTCTGCTACTCACATGAATTTTTCAGGGATAACAAAACATTCTGCCAGTTGTTTAGTGGTGCTTTACATGATTGGGCTGATATACACAAACTCTTTAATGTTTCCTCCTTCCAAATATTAAACATGCCCTTTTTCTTTAAAACACACACACACACAAACTACCTATTACATATCAAACTGCTCTAGAAGGAACAATACCGTCCATTGGAGACACTGATGACTAAAGTGCCTTTAGAGGAACATGTGGCTCATCCTTTGAGAACTTTCATGGTAGAACTTTACCACACAAGAGAAGAAAGGTACAGTGTGCAACCATAGGACTCTGTTTTATAAATGAGCCCTGTAGGTATTTTCTCAAGTTCTGCCCTAATATCAAGAGAACTTCCTGCCTCCAAATTGGACAGTTGCCTCTTCCTTACCTGGCCTGTCTCCTCTAGAGTCCAGTGTGCTGGCCAAACCCCTCATGGACATTACTTGCTAAATCATACCATCACCTCTGGCTTCCAGTGAGTTCCTTGCTCTATTACAGATTCTTCCTGCTTTACATGAAAAGCTTTGAGACTATAAAAACACTGTGTACAATAGCAAAGTTATAAACTAGTGAAACAAATGGATATAGTCTTAAATATAAAGGGAAGGATGTCACAGAAGGAATACTACGACCTCTGGACTGTTCATCTGCTGTGCAGCAAGACTGCATATGACTCATTGCAAATTATAATGTGCAGCCACTATTTATACTATATTGTAGATTTATATCTAGAAACTGGAATATATAGCCTTCTGAATCTTCTTAACTAAGTGGACTCTCCTTTATAATAACAGCAACAACAACCTAATATTTACTGATCAGTTGCTACATTCCATCATTTCTCAAAGCAGTAGGACAGGGCCAGAGGCGTCCAGTTTGACCAGACACAGCAAATCCCAAACAGGAGGTTCTGGGCAAGGCTACAGTGTAACAGGCAAGCAGTGTTTCTCTTTTACCAAGAGAACATAAGCCTGAAGCCATAGAGGGCCTGGCTTACCACACTTGACCCAGAGCTCCAAGGTCAGATCATAGAGAGTTGAATGCTCTCTGCAAGTGTGGCGGACAGGAGAAATTCAGAACTCTCTGAGCTTGATAACATGTGTAAACTTTAACTCTCAATCATAAGGCCATGACAAGCTTCATGGTTCGAAATTTAAATAATTCTCAGGTTGAAGTGGTCAATAATTTTAAAACTTTTCAGAAATTAAAAAAAAAAAAACTAAATTTCAATCTAAATTATATTTTATTACTATATTATTATGCTGCATTTCATTCTCTTAACAGACTGGTTCGGAGTCACCTGGAGGGCTTATTAAAACACAGATTGCTGGGCCCCACCCCTAGTTTCTGATTTAGCAGGGAAGAGCCCAAGAAGTTGCATTTCTAACAAATTCCTCAGTGATACTGAGGCTGCTGGTCCAGGGACCACAGACTGACCTCTACTGTGCTAACATATTGCTAAATCTTGAAAAAGAGCTGCATGAAAATGTGTGAATAAGCCCGACACCTGGAAATGCACTATATGGACCCTAACATATTGTCCATCTGGTCAAGTAGCTCCAAGAGACATTTAAATTCTTTTAGGAACTCCAAACCATGCCATATGATTTTTTAAAGCATGTTATAAAAAACACATTTCCCCAGATTCTCAGAAACATTTACTACAATTTGTACATTATTACATTCCAGCTGGTAACACCTAAGGAAAAAGTTCCTTTACTGATTCAGTAACCAAACTGCTTTACATGGTGTAATTCCAGAGGTTCCAAATTCAGATGCTCTGAGTGGCCAAGAATTTGAGGTGGGTCACTTGGCAAACTAGAAAAGTATGCCCAAAGCAGACCCAGCTCTCGTGCAGGAGTCTGGGCCCATAATCAGATGCTACAATATGTAACAGAAGTCAGAAATTCATAGTTTAATAAAGGAAGAATTTCATAAATTGCAATGTTGACCATGAATTCAAAATTTTTAAACAGCATTCATGCTCCCTTCCCAAAAAATGTCTGTGGACTGGAAGCAGCCCACAGGTAATCAGTTTGCTGAATCTGGGTACCGGGATACTGCAGCTGAAGACAGTTCTAATGGTTCTCTCAGCATGAACTGAGTAGCTGTTGTGTGTCAAGCACAGCACTGAGCAACATGGTAACAAGGGGAGCAGAACCCCAGTCTCTAGCCTCATAAGGCTCACAGTTTAATGAATATCTGATGCTAAATGAGGGGGAAATATTGGCCAAGGCTTATGACAAACAGAAGAGAATAACTACCTAGGGATGCATTCATAGCACAGGAAGGACCAATGGAGTAATCTTAATTACAGATACAATAACTGTTTCATTTAACAAGGTAAAAAAAATACTAGCTAAAAGATGGGATTCAGTATTGAACATCTATCAATTAACCTAAGCAAAGCTATGGAAATTTCCAGATCTATACTGTTTCCCTGAGTGAGAGTTAAAGTTCTACTACTCTTATGTACATCATAAGAGTATGTAACACAGCATATAAATGTTTGATGGTACTTGTAAACCAAAGTACAATGACTGCAATCGTAGAAAAACACAAATGAAAATGAGGATACTGACCCCAGGCAGACATTTTCTATCTCAGGAAGGAAAGCTATGTGAAAGGTTGCATTCTAGTGAGGTCACTGTGAAAAACAAGCCACGGCAACTCAGAGAGAGAGAAAATGATGACATGTTACACAAATCACAGAACCACCAGGCTATCCTTGGATTATGATGACAGACACAAATCATGCACTTCTTCAGTTAGGTCAGAACTACATAACCATTCAAAATCAAAGGGGATACAATTAAGCTCAAAGCCAGAAAATACAAAAACAAAAGAGTTAATGGCCAATTTAAAGACACAGATTTTCAGAGGGCAGCCATTTGGTAAAGTTGCTTGCCATGCTTAAAAGTAAAATCTTCAAGTCGTGTGGTTAGAATGTGGTGTTTCCCAAGCTGTATGAATCAGCCTGGTTGAGCTAAAGAAGATATTAGTGCAGCCTGGATAATATGCCCTTTAATAAAAAAAAAGAGCCCATGCACTTCCCTAAACAAGCAAGCTCTGCCAATGATGGTGGTCAGATTAAGTAGATTACAGCACAGGGATCACGGTGACCAAGCCATCATTCTCTTACAGGTGACTAGTCTAGCCCAGTAATGGCCTCAGCAATCAGCGTCTCCATAGCAATCAGTGGTCATCCCATTGCAAAAGCGATAAAATGAACAGGTCTTCCTATGAGCAGCCATGACCTCTACATGTTTTACCTCCAACTTTCCCAGGAAAGGGATATTCTTGAAAATTTTCTTTGGCTGTGCAAAACAAAATATGGTTTATGTTTTTATTCAGAGCTAAAATAAAGCAGGTTGAATAGTTTCTTTTAAAAGAAAACAGTGTCTCTTTATGGTCCATTTTGTTTCAAACCCAGTACGTTTCTTTCAATTAAACGGCACCTCGATTAAAGCAGAAGTCAAAATGTCAAGAACAGTTGCTCATAAAGATTATTCGATCAGGCTGATAAAATAACTGAAGGCATTTGGGGTTGCTCTATAAAAGGGGGTTTTCTTGCTTGAGGATTGTGAATGGGCATAAAGGCTCCAGGCCTTGCAAACTCTATGTATGATCACACTGTTTCAGCACCCCTGATAAACCTCTTTAAAACTATATGAACTCTCTCTGGAATGTAGCTTGCTTTTCTTCCCCCAGAAGTCCATGAACCTACAACAGAAGATAACCTCATGAAGAAATCTTCCACATGTTTTTGTAGTTGTAATAAGAGGGTGGTCTGATCATTATATCAAGAGTTCTTGTATGAAGTACCTGCTTCCCTGGCAGTTGCCAGACAGGATTACTGCACTGATCCATTCAGCAACAAGGACATTCCCTGAGCCCCCACCATCTGCCAGGTACTGTCATTGTTCTAATACAATCATCCATTTCACCATGCCCACTCCCACTCCCTTTCCTCCTTTTACCCTAAAAGGGTCACGCAGGACATTTTGTACACTTTAAATTACATTTCTGTCAATATTCTGTTAAATCTTTTTAAAAATAAGTCCCCAAGATTACTGTGATTGTCTTGTTGATTCATAGAGCAGGTATTAAAAAAAAAAAAAATCAGTGCCCTAGAAAATGTCCCCTTTTTTCAGCAATGCTCTTAGACTCCCCTCCCCCACCCCCAGGCTGGGTTTTTATTTTTCTCTGATGAAAAGTGAAATCAACAGTTAAAACTGTATTTATTTTAGAATAAGCCATTTCAGCCATCTTATGTTTATAAAACTGTCAGGTTATTAAATCAGTAATTGAAAGATTTTCTTAACTGATTAACTACGAAAAAAGGCATTTTACTTTTCAAAATACCACTACTTTGTCTTTCATTAATGTAAAGCAAGCTATATTATTAATAAGAAGCTCTTATATTCTAGAGTTCTTAGCATTGTGTGCACCAAAAATCCCTTTGAGAACCTATTAAAAAGTTATGAATCCTCTCAGAAGAAAAATGTAAACACATACAAAATTTTATATATAATTTCAAGAGTTTATGGATTTAAATTAAATAATGTATACAGTTTTTCAAATTGTTCTCACTTCATTAAATCTTTTTTCTTTGACTGATTCTCTTATGGTAACTCTTGAGCAGAAATAACAAACTACAACCTATTACTGTACAACTTTTAATACTTACTCTTTTTAAAATATAGTTTAAAATAGGAAACAGGGTTTCTGCTGCTGATGGTGGTTTCTGGTTTTGGTTTTCCAATCTAAGCAGACATTTGATGAATAATTTTCCATTTTAATTCATAAAATTAAAACAAAGGCCATTGGGAATAGAATGTATACTGACACACACACCAAAAAAAACAGCAATAAATCACCTCAAATCATCAATTTGAAAAAAATCTTTTAACATATAAAAAATAACAAATTTGGGTTTGAAATAAATAGAATGTACTGTAACATATTACCTATCTACATAAGGTATCAAATAAAGGGGAAAAAATCATGAGTGCTTTATTGTGAGAAATAAAAATTTCCAAAGTAGGAAATAAAATGCACCTAAATGATTCAGGAAATCACACAGAAGAATTCTAAGAAGCTGTTATTTGTTAAAATAGTGCCAATTACTCAGAGAAATAAAGGACTTTGAGGACCAAATCAGTGCTATCAGACTGGGTACTTACGATGTCACTGGAGCAGTTTCAGTGGAGTAAGGTAGGCAAAGGTGCAATAGCAAATGATTGAGGAATCAGGACACACTGAGGATGTAAAATGCTGAGGGCAGGTTACTGAAACTTCTTGAGGCAAAGGAAAAGAGGATGTCTAAGTCATGAGGTCATGATAAGATCAACAGATTTCTTTGTCTTTAGCATCCTTGTGCTGGATACTTGGAGAACAAAATTATAATACATTCCTCTATCCTCTAGGACTCAAAGTCTAGTGAGAAAAAGATGCAATTAAAAAGTGCAAATTAGAACTGAAATGATAATTTCAGGTAAAATTAAAGCTCATCAATAATAGAGATATGCACAGAGAATTATGGGAAAACAAGGCAGCACCTCCCACCTTGTATTGCAGCACAAGGAGACGCTTACAAAACATGATGGTGCCAGAATAAGGTCTTCAAATGAGGGGTTATCAAGCCAGAGGGCAAGGGCACTTCACAGTCAGACTAGATGTCACATGCACTTGTATGGAGCAGCAATACGATTGGGGTAAAGTACAAGGCTGGGAGAGGCAGGGGGACTGCAATCTTCAGTAAATCAGTAAGTTGGTGCATGAAATCACCTGCCAGGAAGGATGGGAGTTGTCAAGGTGAGAAAGACAAAAGGCACGAAAGTAAGGTGCCAAAGGTCTCATCAAAATGAGTGATCACGGGTTACAGACAAGAGACATCAGAAGGCAACTGACGGGATAGGAAGTGAAAGGAATAGGGAGACTGAGGTCTGGAGATTGCACAAGGGTAAGAGAGACAACATGGGGCACGTAACAAGGAGGGTACGTTCAACATCAGAAAACCTAGAATCTGGGTTCCTGGAGGCAAAGGAGCCAGAGTGGCAGGAACAGTCACTGGAGCAAAAAAAAGGCAGAGGAGCTATGAGACCATAGTGGGACAGCAAGGGGAAGTGAGTCAGGGCTGGGCTGTGGGTGAGCACAGGAAGATGACAAACCAGAGGCTGCAGTTAGCAGGAAAGGTGGAGAAAAGAGCGTGAATGATGTGGTCAAGGGCCTGGGAACCTGGCCCCGACTTTACCTTGCATCCTTGAGCAAGTCACATGCCTCTCTGGGGCTTTCCTGTCTGCAAACCAGAAGGCTGGACTCAATGGTCATCTAGATTCCTAAATTATATCAGATAGCTTTCTCATATGGAAATGATAGCTGTGAAACTGAGAAGGTGGTCATAAACTTTGTTGAAGAACTGTCTTTATTGTAGTTTCGATCAGGGTTCACAAACGTTACCTTCCTTTTGTATAGGACTTCAAAATTCATAACGCTTTCTTAAACCTCTTTTCTAACCTCTAGATATATAATCCTAACCATCTCTCTGAGAGCTCTATAATCCCTATTTTACAGCAAACTGAGATTCTACAAGGCTGAAGTGACTGTAGCTTTGAATTGGTAAAGCAAGTCTTCTTCTTCTAATAAAGAGATTCTACCTGCTTTATTGAGATAACCCATGACTTATTAACATTTAAAATTCATTCCCTCAGCAAGCAACAAGGTGCCCATTAACTGCACTAAAACTAAAAATGTCATTCATTCCAGGCATCCATCAGATTATCTGATCACCGAAATGAACCTAGAGGACTGTTCTGAACTTTATTTAATTTATATAATGTTGAAAGAAAGCTTTGTAAACGAAAGCAAAGCAAAACAAGTCCTTTATACACCTACTCATATTGTTTAGTACAGAATATGATAGAAAAATCATCTTAATTCAATCCATCTACTTTTATGTAGTTGGGAGATGGTGAGAGACAGAGAAGCCTGGAGTGCTGCAGTCTGTGGGGTCTCTAACAGTCAGACACGATTGGGAGACTGACAACAACAACATATAGAACACTGAGTCAGACCAGAAGTTTTGTTTCCCTAATAATGATTCCTTTCTCTTCAATCAGTCTAGATAGTAGACTGGTTCCACTTTGCTGATTATAATACCCAGTTTATATACAAATTACATACTACTAATCAAGGAAGTGAAGTCCTAGGTCTTCAAAAGGAAGAAAAGGATTTCAATTATTTATAAGTTATCTTATCCTTGTTAACTTATCTATTAAAAATCCATTAAATATTTTTATTAAATCCTTTGGGGGATATTATTCGCTTCCTAAGTGATTATAAAAATTTTAACTTCATTAAAAATAAAAAACTACTTCAAAAAAATTTTTTAACTTTATCTTTTAAACTACAGGGAGTAGCTTCTTTTCTGAAAAATGTTAAGTAGGTTCAGTTAAAGAAATGTACCTACTATGCATTTTCAAGTCAGAGAATAAATTCAAAATCAATTCCCTACAAAGGTGATTACAACAGATGTTACATTATATAATTGTTTACTTTAAAAATATCTCTTTAGTTTCATTCCATGTCCATTTATCATTTTGAGTTAAATGACAAAAATTTGTGAATTCATATTTTACAGGAAATTCTGCATGACAGACTTGCTTTTCATGCTTAAGTTGGATAAAAATCAATCAAGTAAAAAAATTATCACTAAGCAGATAATATGTATAAGGCATTATACTATGTCACACCAGTAACATTTTGCCCAACAGAAAGATTAAACTGAGTGTTATAATTTAGAGGTTAGCACTTAATCTGCTGTGTAGATTTCACCTTCCAAATTGAAACATTTAAGATCCTCATTTAGAAAGGTGAGAGAAAAAGATAAATATTTCCTTCTAAGTGATGAAATGTTTACCAAAACTAGGAGTATAGATATCACTTTTCCTCATATATGTTTAAAATTCAAGGAGGGGGGGAAAGCTACATATAAAAACATACAGATGAACAGTGAATGTATGACCCAATTTCTGTCATAAAAGGTAAAGTCCAGTCTCTGTTGCTAGTTCATTATTCTCACTCGGCTATTAATGCGACAGAGACGGCATTCAAAAAACACGCAAACATTTCAATCTTGATCAGACAGAAAAAGCTTATGCTCCACGACTCCTGCTGTGCAATGATGAGCCATGCCCCTTTTATCTCCTGGTTAACAGCATCTAGGAGCAGACCTGAAGGTTTCAGAAAAATCATCCTAGGAGGGAACTTGATAGACTCATTAACAACAACCTAAAAGGATTTGTGCTTTCTTTCTTAGATCACTATTCCAATGACTTCATTCAGCTCAAGTTTCCATTGATCCTGAAAAATGAAAGAGGTTAACGTGTCCTTTGTGGGGTAGTCAGGTAGATCAATATCAACTTCTAGGTGAACTACTCACTTCAGTTTCCAAAGATCAAGATTACCTACCTAAATGGTACGCGCATAGCAATCCCACTGGTTAGATTTCACAGTTTAAAAGTTTAATATCAAAATATAAACATCACCACAATACTCACTTTTAGTTTCTTGTTTAGTTTACAGCAGTATCTGTACACCATTGCCAAGTTCAGAGGTCCAAAATCTGCATAGAAACTGAGATTTTTTTTAAGTAGTATTTAGTAAAAATATAATTTTCAATTACATCAATGTTCAGTTTTATTTTCATTAAAGTTGTAATCGAGTTTCAATTATTTTCAGGATTAAGAGTCAGTATATAACTGATTCAGAGTGACCCAAATAACTAGTGATTTCACCCTGCCAATACCCTCCAATTAGTATAAGCAGTCTTGCAACAGGTAACTATTTAGCCTGCTTTGAGTTCCACCTCCTTTTATCTCCTTGCCAGGACATTAAGTCAAAAAAATTAAAAAGCAGACACTGAAAGAACCAATATGAACAAAACATATATGTGGTCTGTACTTCCTGGTTTTATTTAAAAGCTCATGCACCCCAGGTTCCAATTCCAACTGTTCCTCTCAAACCTTGCTCTCAATCCTCAGGTACCTTAAGTGCAGTCTTTTTTCAGTTTCGTTCTCCTTGAACTTTCTGTATGCTCTAACACCCTGGCTCAGCTCCCTCTCTCCACTCCTTTACATCCTCTCCAGGATACAGTCACCAGTCTGCTGTTATAAATTACATGATAACACCATGGAAAACAGATGGCTTTTAAGCTGAGATCCAGCATCAGTCTTTCCCATCTTCAACTACCTGCTGGACTTTCCATCTTTGGGTCCTTTTGTCACCTGGAACTCAATCCATCTTTCCTTCCAATCAGCCTTCCAGACTGAAATATTTTCCTTCTTCCAGTCTCTCAGACATGAAACCTCCTAATCACAATAGGGCAGCAAGTAAGTATCAATTTAGTTCTTATATATCAAATAAGCTATTACTCTAAGTCATCCTTCCTCTTCTATTCCTACTTTGGCAACAAAAGTCCAGGTCTTTCTTCATCTCACATCTTTAGTACTTAAATTTTTTCTCTCTCTTGCCCAATCAACCTGTACTCCGCACTAGAAATTAATTTTTAGAAAATCTAGCTTCTCACATATCCTCTCACTGTTCAAAAATGTTTAGCCTTTTCATGAAGATGGCGCCGAAGGCGAAGAAGGAAGCCCCTGCTCCTCCTAAAGCTGAAGCCAAAGCAAAGGCTTTGAAGGCCAAGAAAGCAGTGTTGAAAGGTGTCCACAGCCACAAAAAAAGAAGATCCGGACGTCGCCCACCTTCCGGCGGCCCAAAACACTGTGGCTCAGGAGGCAGCCCAAATATCCTCGCAAGAGCGCCCCTAGGAGAAACAAACTTGACCACTATGCCATCATCAAATTCCCCCTCACGACCGAGTCAGCCATGAAGAAAATAGAAGACAACAACACACTGGTATTCATTGTGGATGTCAAGGCCAACAAGCACCAAATTAAACAGGCTATGAAGAAGCTCTATGACATTGACGTGGCTAAGGTCAATACTCTGATCAGGCCTGATGGAGAGAAGAAGGCATATGTTCGACTGGCTCCTGACTATGATGCTTTGGATGTTGCCAACAAAATTGGCATCATCTAAACTGAGTCCAGCTGGCTAATTCCAAATATAAAAGTTTTCACTATAAAAAAAAAAATGTTTAATGGCTCTTTACTCCCTTCAGAATAATTCTTTGACTCAAAAATCACACTCCTGGCTTCCAGACAAATCTCTCCGAACAGGTCCCGTACAGAATCTTCATTCCAAACATTCATTCTTCATTCCCAAATACGCCATGCACATTCTTAATCCAAGCTACTGTTCACATTGGTCTCCTTGCCTGGAGTGCTCTCCTTTTCTTTTTTAATACCTTCTAGCTTCCACAAAATTCAGTTCAAGTCCTAACTTCTCCACTCATCCTAAGGAAAAACTAGCCATCCTTCTCTCAAAGTTCCCAAAACTTATCATCTGAGCCGTTCTTTTGGCCCACAACACATACCATGCAGGAGACCCCGGTTTATTCCTGGGTCAGGAAGATCTGCTGGAGAAGGGATAGGCAACCCACTCCAGTATTCCTGGGCTTCCCTTGTGGCTCAGCTGGTAAAGAATCCACCTGCAACGTGGGAAACCTGGGTTCGATCCCTGGATTGGGAAGATTCCCTGGAAAAGGGAAAGGCTACCCACTCCAGTATTCGGGCCTGGAGAATTCCATGGACTATTTTGTCTCTGGGGTTGCAAAGAGTTGGACACGCCTGAGCAACTTTCACTTTCACTTTCTTTTCATAATCTATCACATACTATGAGTTATCTTTTTAAGTGTGGATTCTACCACCAACTATAGTGTAAGCTTCTCACTCAGTGATAGTATCTCATGCCTAATATGCTTAGAAGAATGGACTGCTCATAATAAACTTCAGCAAATGAGTCTGCTTCCCTGGTGGCTCAGATGGTAAAGAATCTGCCTGCAATGCAGGAGACCTGGGTTCAAACCCTGGGTTGGGAAGACACCCTGGAGAAGGGAACCCACTCCAGCATTGTTGCCTGGAGAATTCCATGGACAGGTGAGCCTGGCAGGCTACAGTCCATGGGGTCACAAAGAGTCAGATACGACTGAGCAACATTCACAGACAGAAATGAGTCTGCATTATGAATATTTTGCTCATTAATGCCCAAATTCAATTTAACCTGGACCATAAGTTTACTAAATATCAACACGTTTCCCCCAAAAAAAGCATCTCCAAAAGACCCTTGTTTAAGTTTTTTAAATAAAAATTAGGGTTTACTTAATTTTTTCTGTTACCCAAAATACATTATCATAGATACGTCATTACAAATCTGTCAACAGTCTCCTGCCTTACTTAAGCAAAGAGTACTAAACTTGTTTATTTTACCATGTCAGACAACTTGACAATATTTTGGTAACACGTAATTTATATTCAAGGTAACACAAAAATTAGGTGTCCCTCCACACAGGCTCCATGAGAGTTGAGTAGAGTTACCAAAAAAGGAAAGCTGCAACAATTTGAAATTAAAAATTCTTGATCTATTTCTAAAGTCCCCAGTGTGATATTGTGCTCTAAGTGTAAACAAAATACCCATGAATCCAAAAGGAACTATACCTATAACATTTAATTACTGACCAGTTAAGCCCTGTTGACAAGAATTCACTCAAGAGAGGCAAAATGAATGGACTGTGCAAATAAGCACCTATCAGCACGTTTAAGGCAGCCCGTTTCTATCACACAGATCTCCTTGCCCTTGGCTTACTGTAAGAAAAACTCTTAACTAATATATCTGATTCTTTTGCTACTTGAACATAAATATTGAGATGTAGAATTTTAAGGTAAATCTAGAATTTTTAGTTAAAATTATTTCAGCTTTTTTAACTCACTGTGAACAAAGTTTAGGAAAGCATAAAGAATTCAAGTCATCTCTAATTTCATACTAACCATTACAAGCCAACTTCAATCCCAAACTCAAAGCTGTTTCTAACATTACAGCCAGCTTAGCCATGAGTACTTTTGGAAGTACATGGTTAATGAACAAACTTACTTCACCAAAACCATGAAAATAAATTGGTATACTGCAATAACACAGAAAAAAGTAAATCAAATACAGACATTATTCTTAAGTTGATCTGCACTCTCCAATATGGCAGCCACTAGCCACATGTGGCTATTTAAATTAAGTTAAATTAATTAATAAATTTATTTCAGTAAAGTAAATTAATTAATTAAAAATTCAGTTCTCCCATCTTATTAGCCCATATCAAGAGTTCAAAAACCACATGTGGCCAGTGGCTACTAAGTTGTACAATACAGAAATGGAACATTTCCATCCCTGCAGAAAATGTTCTGCGCTGAGAGATGATACTGATCAAGATTTTTTTTTAAAGAAATAAAAACAAAAATAACAAACAACTAGAGATATATATCTTTCCTGTAGCTCAGACAGTAAAGAATCTGCTTACAATGCAGGAAACCTGGGTTCGATCCCTGGGTTGGGAAGATCGCCTGGAAAAGGGAATGGCAATCCACTCCAGTATCCTTGTCTGGAGAATCCCATGGACAGAGGAGCCTAGTGGGCTACAGTTCGTGGGATTGCAGAGTCGGACATGACTGAGCGACTAACACTACTAGAGATATATAAATAAATAGATAAATTATTTAAAATAACTAGAGGGGCTTCCCTGGTGGTCCAGTGGTTGAGAATCTGCCTGCCAATGCAGGGGACACGGAACCCTGCTCTGGAAAGATTCCACATGCTGTGGAGCAATGAAGCCCATGCACCGCAACTGTTGAGCTCGCACTCTAGAGCCTTCGAGCCACAACTGCTGAAGCCCACGTGCCCTAGAGCCTGTGCTTTAAGGCAGGAGACCCCACAGTGAGAAGCCTGCATACCGCATCTAGACAACAGCCCCCCAACTTGCCTCAACTAGAGAAAAAAGGCCTGCACAGCAACGAAGACCCAGCACAAAGATAAATAAATATAATTTAAAAAACATTTTGCACAGCCAAGAGCAATTCAGAACAGGTCTTCAAAGTTCAGAACTGTCACAGACAAGTATACAGCCAACAAACTCTATCTTATGGTCATTTTATACATCCTTTCCTTACAGTGCTTACAGTATTTATAATACAGTGTGAAAGTGAAAGTGAAGTCGCTCAGTCATGTCCGACCCTCAGCGACCCCATGGACTGCAGCCCTCCAGGTTCCTCCGTCCATGGGATTTTAGCTAGTGGTAAAGAACCCTCCTGCTATTGCATGAGATATAAGAGACACGGGTTCAATCCCTGGATCTGGAAGATTCCCTGGAGGAGGGCACGGACAACCACTCGAGTATTCTTGCTTGGAGAATTCCATAGACAGAGGAGCCTGGTAGGCTACAGTCCACAGGGTTTCAAAGAGTCAGACATGACTAAAGCACCAGCACCATATATATGTATATAGGCATATATATTATATATATATATACAATTTTCTAACAAGCTAAATACATTTCAAAAATGTCCAGAGCACTGAAAAACCAATCACAGCCGCTCACTGCTCACACCAAGACAGGTTATCACTGACTTAGGTACAATAAAATGCCAGGAACAAAGAAGACACCTCCCTACAACATGTATCTTTGTAAGAATTTTCCTCACCCAGGGTGGGGAAAATGGAAATGCATTACAAGACAGTCCATTAGCTAATTTTCACATAGAAAATGTGAAAGCAGAAAAATCAATTGGTAACTATTGAAATAATTGCTGCTGCTGCTACTGCTGCTAAGTCTCTTCAGTCGTGTCCGACTCTGTGCGACCCCATAGACGGCAGCCCACCAGGCCCCGCCGTCCCTGGGATTCTCCAGGCAAGAACACTGGAGTGGGTTGCCATTTCCTTCTCCAATGCATGAAAGTGAAAAGTGAAAGTGAAGTCGCTGAGTGGTGTCCAACTCTTAGCGACCCCATAGACTGAAGCCTACCAGGCTCCTCTGTCCATGAGATTTTCCAGGCAAGAGTACTGGAGTGGGGTGCCATTGCCTTCTCCCAAAATAATTGCTAGAAGGCATAAAATATGTACTATGGTAACTTGGAACCAAGGCAGGAGAATAAAAGAATTGGGCTCTGGGTAGAAGAGGACTGGAAGGTCATCAACCCGGGGACAGTGAAAATGGGGAGGAGAAATGGCACAGATAAGCCCTGCAGAAATGCAATAAAGAAACCCAAGGGCTGAGTGGGCTCCTAAGCCTGAGGGTAATGACCCTTGATAGTGTCTTCTTTTGGCAACTCCCAGGAAGGAGGTCACCAGAGCCACTGCCAAGCAAGGCCCCAGACTTTTGCTGGAATGAGGGGAAACATCTCCTTTGGGCAAGGAAGACCATGGATGTATTATTTTATTATTGTAGAGCACCCTGAGGTACTCCTCCAAATTGAATGAATGAATGAACATATGAGTAAATATCCTTTGTCTATATATCTATCCCTTATCAATACATATATATCATTGTTGTTGTTGTTTAGTTGCTAAGTCATGTCTGACTCTTTTGCAACCCCATGGACTATAGCCCACCAACCTCCTCTATCCATGGGATTTCCCAGGCAGGAATAGTAGAGTGTGTTGCCATTTCCTTTCCCAATATATGTTGTATCTATATATAAATTTTCCCTTGTAAGGTTGGCAAATTATGGGCCAATATCTAGAATGAAACTCCTGAATTTTTAAGTGAAAATCAACACTTACTTTTATTCAGTAAGTGTTAAGTAGCTAAAATCAAATTCTTCCCTGTTTTGTTAGAAAAGAAATTAAAAGAACTGGAGTCCTACAAGTGGGGAAGAAAGGGAAGGGAGGGTTATGTGGACAGGATGAAGAAATGGGAGCCCAAGGACAGAGCAAACGTTGATCAGGGTCACCCATGACCCACAGATTTTAGGGAAATGGAAGTTAAGCCTAGGAACTTCCCCTACCATCCAGTGCTTAAAGACTCCACCTTCCAGTGCTAGGGGCACGGGTTCAATCCCAGGTCAGGGAACTAAGCTGCAGGGTGTGGCCAAAAATTAAATTAAAAAAAAAAAAAAAATTGGACCTAGAAGCATTTCTATTATACCCAACATGTCTACGTCTTCTCATGAGATTCATGACACTTAACGATGCATCATTATTTTGTGTTGTGTTTGGCTTTGCTAACAAACTCTAATTTAAGTGGGTCCATTCCTAGAGGAATCATTGTTTACAGTACAGTTGTGTCTTAGTCTTTTTTGCTGCTGTTGTTCTTTTTTAATTGGAGGATAATTGCTTTACAATATTGTGTTGGTCTCTGCCATACATCAACATGAATCAGCCACAGGTATACCTATGTCCCCTCCCTCTTGATACCTTACTCTATATATCAGAAGTTTTCTCTGAAAATTTTCAACTCTTCAGCAAAAAAGATAAACTATATTCCAAGCAATACTCACTAAACAAAATTTTGACCACCTACTCTGAGCAAGGCACTAAAAGTTAACATATTAATTAAAGAGTGCTATCCATTCAAGCTGGTTTTAGACAAGGCAGAGGAACCAGAGATCAAATTGCCAATATCTGCTGGATCATGGAAAAAGCAAGAGAGTTCCAGAAAAACATCTATTTCTGCTTTATTGACTATGCCAAAGCCTTTGACTGTGTGGATCGCAATAAACTGTGGAAAATTCTGAAAGAGATGGGAATACCAGAACACCTGATCTGCCTCTTGAGAAATTTGTATGCAGGTCAGGAAGCAACAGTTAGAACTGGACATGGAACAACAGACTGGTTCCAAATAGGAAAAGGAGTACGTTAAGGCTGTATTTTGTCACCCTGTTTACTTAACTTATATGCAGAGTACATCATGAGAAACGCTGGACTGGAAGAAACACAAGCTGGAATCAAGATTGCCGGGAGAAATATCAATAACCTCAGGTATGCAGATGACACCACCCTTAAGGCAGAAAGTGAAGAGGAACTCAAAAGCCTCTTGATGAAAGTGAAAGTGGAGAGTGAAAACGTTGGCTTAAAGCTCAACATTCAGAAAACGAAGATCATGGCAACCGGTCCCACCACTTCGTGGGAAATAGATGGGGTAACACTGGAAACAGTGTCAGACTTTATTTTTCTGGGCTCCAAAATCATTGCAGATGGTGACTACAGCCATGAAATTAAAAGACGCTTACTCCTTGGAAGGAAAGTTATGACCAACCTAGATAGCATATTGAAAAGCAGAGACATTACTTTGCCAACAAAGGTTCGTCTAGTCAAGGCTATGGTTTTTCCTGTGGTCATGTATGGATGTGAGAGTTGGACTGTGAAGAAGGCTGAGCGCTGAAGAATTGATGCTTTTGAACTGTGGTGTTGGAGAAGACTCTTGAGAGTCCCTTGGACTGCAAGGAGATCCAACCAGTCCATTCTGAAGGAGATCAGCCCTGGGATTTCTTTGGAAGGAATGATGCTAAGGCTGAAACTCCAGTACTTTGGCCACCTCATGCAAAGAGTTGACTCATTGGAAAAGACTCTGATGCTGGGAGGGATTAGGGGCAGGAGGAGAAGGGGACGACAGAGGATGAGATGGCTGGATGGCATCACTGAGTCGATGGACGTGAGTCTCAGTGAACTCCGGGAGCTGGTGATGGACAGGAAGGCCTGGCGTGCTGCGATTCATGGGGTCGCAAAGAGTCGGACACAACTGAGCGACTGATCTGATCTGATCTGTCCATACCAAAAATATTTAAAAGTCTGTAAGATCATTATAAGGCATGCCAACTCTTCATTTTTTTTTTATCAGCACTGCTGACATGTTTCATCTATTCATTCATTCCATTAATCAAATATCACTGAGAACCTACTGATCACCAGTCCTTACCCACAAGGAGCTCACCACCCAATGACAGACAAGTAAACATAATTACCGCTGATAAGCACTAACTAAGACAGCAGTCTCCTCCAAAGGACAGTGATATGTGTGCATGTGTATGTATGTACATATGTGCAAAATTTTGGTGAAATTAATCAGCACAGACCTCTAGGCTATACGCTACACCTAATACTTCCCCTATTACTAAAACTTATCAGCACCCCTCCAGTCTGATGATAAAGATCCTGTGCATAGCTGAAACTCACAACAATCAAAATTCAAAAAGGCCTCAAATGCTCAGCAAACACTAACCTAAGATCAAAGTACAATTCTGAGTTGTTGCTCATGTATAATAAACCATAGTCACAATGATGTCAACTTCCTAGGGTAGAAAAGCTACACGTCTAAGAAGCTTCCCAGCCACACATCAGTCAACTACAGACTGATGGAAAACTAAAGACCATTGGAAAGCAAGGGGTTCCAGTCCCAACTGAACCACTCAATGTCCCTGGGCTGAAGTCTTAGCCTCTCTGCAACTCCACATTCTCATCTATTGAATGAAAATGCTCAATTTGCTTCTAAAGTTCCTTCCGCCTATTATATTATATTACATTTTCCTATCACAGTCATTCTATATGACTGTTATAGAATATATATGAAAAATAGTCTAGATTGTTCATGACTCTGGTTATCCATATTGGACAAACTATTCAACAGTTCAAATGTTTTTCAAGATCTACTCACTCTAATTGATGTACTCTGCTCTCTCAGTGTGTTGGGTCTGGGTTCAGAAGGCATTTCCCTCAGGGTATCCCCCACAGAGAAGGGGAAGACCCTCACAGCTTTCTCCCTGAAATTCACTGTGCTCTCAACATAGCTAGAGAACAAATCAACAGTTCAGAGAGAAGCTTTATAAGATAGGAAAACTTGACATCATTACTATTTATTTACCTACATAAAGTCTGACATTTGTTGAGATCACAAAGAAAGGAGAGAACCCCAACATCAACTCTCACTCCTGTCTTTTGGTGCATTATCCAGGGTTTTAGGGACGTCCAGATACAAAACACTGGGAATATGTAGAACCCTTCTCCACCTACTCACTTATTAATCTGGGGAAAGTAGCAGGGCCACCTGAGGCTCCCGCTGCTGCTTCTGTAAAATGGGTTAATGCTGCCACTTTGCCTTAAAGCCAAAGAGAAACCTGTATGCAGGTCAAGAAGCAACAGTTAGAATAGGACATGGAACAACAGACTGGTTCCAAATTGGGAAAGGAGTATGTCAAGGCTGTATATTGTCATCCTGCTTATTTAACTTCCATGCAGAGTACATCATGAGAAATACTGGGCTGGATGAATCACAAACTAGAATTGAGATTGCTGGGAGAAATATCAACAACCTCAGATATGCAGGCGATATCACTTGAATGGCAGAAAATGAAGAGGAATTAAACAGCCTCCTTGGGAGAATGGCATTGAAACATGTATAATATCATGTATGAAACGAGTCGCCAGTCCAGGTTCGATGCACAATACTGGAGGCTTGGGGCTGGTGCACTGGGACGACCCAGAGGGATGGTATGGGGAGGGAGGAGGGAGGAGGGTTCAGGATGGGGAACACAGGTATACCTATGGCGGATTCATTTCAATATTTGGCAAAACTAATACAATATTGTAAAGTTTAAAAAATAAAATTAAACTTAAAAAAATTGAAAAAAAAATTAAAAAAAAAAACAGCCTCTTAATGAGGGTGAAAGAGGAGAGTGAAAAAGTTGGCTTGAAACTCAACATTCAAAAAACTAAGATCATGGTATCTGGTCCCATCACTTCATGGCAAACAGAAAGAGCAAAAATGGAAGCAGTGACAGATTTTATTTTCAAAAGTCACTGCAGACAGTGACTGCAGCCACAAAATTAAAAGATGCTCCTTGGAAGGAAAGTTATGTGACAAACCTAGACAGCATATTAAAAAGCAGAGACATCACTTAGCTGACAAAGGTCCATATATTCAAAGCTATGGTTTTTCCAGCAGTCATGTGCAGATCTGAGAGTTGAACCATAAGGAAGGTTGAGCTTCGAAGAATTGAGGCTTTCAAATTGTGGAGCTGGAGAAGACTCTTGAGAGTCCCCTGGACTGAGCAGAGAGCAAACTAGTCAATCTTAAAGAAAAACAACCCTGAATATTCATTGGAAGCACTGATGCTGAAGCTGAAGCTCTAATACTCTGGCCACCTGATGTGAAGAGCTGACTCACTGGAAAAAACTTTGATGATGGGAAACACTGAGGGCAAAAAGAGAAGGAGGTGGCAGAGGATGAGATGGTTGGATGGCATCACTGACTCAACGAACATGAATTTGAGCAAACTCTGGAAGATAATGAAGGGCATGGAAGCCTGGAGTGCTGCAGGCCATGGGGTTGCGAAGAGTAGAACACAACTTAGCCACAGAACAACAACAACAACGGAAGACAGGACTAAACGATATCAGAGAACCTTCAGCACCAAGGTCTGTAATCCTGTGACTTCCCTTTTTGAAGCAAGTCAATTAATTAAACACTCCCACTTTGAGTCTCAGATTAATGAAAACAAAAGAAGACTTCTTCAGGAATGCACTGGCAAGATTAAAATTCACTCCCATAGAAACATTCTCAAGCAGTGTAAATTAACCCCTTTATTCAGTGGCAGGTATTAAAGGCAAGAGAGCTATGCAGAGAGTATACATGTGACTTTGGTAGAAAACAGATTGGTGACTGATCCCCTGTACATAAAAGACTAACCCTCCTCACATGTCATAAAGCAAGGGAGGCCCTGAAAAGGAAAATAATCACTCTAACATCTGGCAATGATCACATCACCTCTCTAAACTCCTGAAATTAAAACCAAAACCCTGAAACTTGTCTGTGAGGCCAGGATGATGTAGCCCCCACCTAGTTCTCATTTTGTACCATTTCCATTTCAGTACTAGTAAGCTCCAAGCAAGCTACTTCTTTTCATTCCTGCCTCAGGCCCTTCGCACATTACCCTCCTTGGCCTAATTAACACCCTTTTACCCTTCAGGACTCAGCTCCAGTCACACTTCCTCAGGATATTCTTCTCTGATCCCTCCTCCATCTGTATCCCCACCTCCACCCTCATCCCACTTCACACATACACACACACATACACACACACACACCACTCCATCCTACAGGCCAGGTTCTATTCTTGTGTGCTTCCAAAGAATTGTAGGTCTTTCCTTGATTACAGACTGTCCGATATCTGAATATTCATTAATAGCTTCCCTAAGGCCCAAATGGCAACCCACTCCAGTGTTCTTGCCTGGAGAATCCCATGGACAGAGAAGCCTGGTGGGCTACAGTCCATAGGGTCACACAGAGTCTGGCTTGCTCTAAATGTGACCTGCTCCAGAAGTGACTCCCAGTCTAAAAAGACTCACCCCAACTATACAGCATCCCAACTCCTTTTTTTTTTTTTTTTTGCTTAGCAGCCCCTTCAGTGGTATCTGAGAGTTTTGCCAAGCTAAAATCAGCCTAAAACTTTACTTTTGAGTTTTCTAGAGCTGTAGGCAATCTATAGAGCATATAGAATGAAGTACATTGGACACTGAAGTGTCTGGCAGAACAGAAAACGCACTATTTTACAATCCCACTATTCACAGCTCCCTAGAAGAGACCTTTTTAACCCTTTTTCTTTGCATCACACTTAGATAAAAATAAAATGCTTTTAGCATTTCAGATTAATTCAGCTACAGATGATCAACAATTTGATTATGGGGACTAAAGATAAGTGCTATATCAATTTCACACTCTCTTAAAAGAAAAAGAAATGTGTAGAATCAGAAATCAGTTATACAAGGATCCCCAATTCAGAAATCTCAATCAGGAATATAAATGAGAATCACAAGTAAGGCATATTATTTCTTTTAAAGCCTGCCACAAACCCATGCCCTTTAGCAATATTTATGAAAGTCTCCAACTCACTTGGAAGTCTATATAGCCTTATACTGCACCAAAGGCTAATAAAACATGATATCTGGTTTCTATGCCCATAGCATGTTAGACTCATCAGACAGACCATAGGCAGGAGGCAGCTATTGGTGGCTGCTGGTACATTGATAGAAATGTCAAAAGCTAATAGCTCAAACTGTAAAGAATCTGCCCACAATGCGGGCACCTGGGTTCTATCCCTGGGCCAGAAAGATCCCTGGAGAAGAGCATGGCAACCCACTCCAGGATGCCTGAAGAATCCCACGGACAGAGGAGCCTGGTGGGCTACAGTCCATGGGGTTGAAAAGAGTCAGACACAACTGAGCGACTAATGTACATAATCCAACAGTAAATAACACCTAGAAAGTACTCAGGTGAGCTATTCATCAACAGAAACTAACTAGATTAAAAACACTAAAAGATACAAGATGTTTACGAAACAAAAGATGTTTAGCAAATCTGATACTTAAGCAGAAATCTCTTTATTGTGCTGTGATCAGTCGCTTGCTCAGATGCTCCATCATGTCCCATTCTTTGCAACCTGTAGACTGTAGCCCACCAGGGTCCCCTGCCCATGGAATTTTCCAGGCAAGAATACTGGAGCAGGTTGCGCTTTCCTACTCCAGGGGATCTTCCAACCCAGGGATCGACTCAGATCTCCCACATTGCAGGCAGATTCTTTACTGCCTCAGCCACCTTTAGGAGCTCCTAAAACTATACCTGAATTACAATGAAACTGTACAACCAATGTACTCATAGTAATAAAGTCTCACAGAAAAAAAGAGTAAATCATAATCAGTAAATTCTTTACGAAGGCAACAATGTAGATTCATTTTAGAAAGGTTCCCATAAATTACAAAACTACTTTGATATTTCAAGATGTAATTTTCCATCTTTTTGTAGAAGCTGCCCTACTGAAATGCCACATTCCCAGACAAGACTAGATAAGAGTATATGCGTTGTAAGAGTATATGTAGCAAGGAGAGCAAATTTGAAATACACCATCTCTTCTGGTTCTCAAAAGAAAACTAAATTTTATAAAAGAAGAACATGTCTGAACTAGCAAATTCTTCAGTTCATCAATAGGATATGAAGATCTTTAACACCAAAATATTAAATTAATAAATGAAACACTTTATTCAAAAACTATAGCTTATGAAACTATTTTCCATAAAGGAAATTCACTGATGATCACAAATAATTGTGATGCTTTACCAGATGTTTCCAAGTTTGTCAAAGGCTGGGATCATTACATGCTTTAATAAATAAAATAATGTTTTTGATGGTTCTCATTCAACATCTGATTCTTTGGTGGTCCTGGAAGCCGATTAACAAAACCAACTTTTTTAATGTAAATTGAAACTAAAGCTTAAAAATTTTTTAAAGAAACAATGAACTCCACACTTGAGCCCACTTCAAATCAGTGAGCCAGAAAGGAACTTGAGATCAGCTGTCCCACCCACCTCCCCAGATTTTTAAAACAAGGAAATAGCTAGATATTCAGGGCAGGCATTGTCTATTTTCTGCTTAAAGATCACAAAGGACAATGACTCCTCTTTTACTTTCATTATAGACTCCCCTTTTTACTTCCCTTCCCCATCCCCCAAATAAAGCAACAAAAAGGTAGCTTCTCCTTCTGATTTACATACATGCCCTACTTTAAGGTGTCACTTTCTCCCAATCATCCAAACCATACATCTTGAACTTAACCTTCAATTGCCCTGACCCCTCAAATGCCTAAAATATAGACAATCCATCCCCTCTAGCCTCTCTCCCACCTAGCCTTTCTGTTCCCATTGCTGTAACCATAATCCAGTTTTGCCACACCTCCCAGTCACGGGAGTACTTGCCCTAAGCAGAGCTCTGCTCAGTCTCCCTGTGTCATTCGTAAACCAGCAGAACTGAGATCCAAACAGCTTTCCATAAGCCAGTCCCCAACCATGCCTCACCCATGACCTCTCTGCACTTCAAGTATTTTGCCTCATCTAACAAAATCTTGTTATTCCCCAACACTGAAATCTTTCTTTCTTTCCTTCTTCTCTCATTCATTCAGCTAAAATTTCTTGTACAACCTCTAAGCCAAGCTCTGTGCTAGATATATGTATACAGTGGTGAGCAAAAATAGGTGGTACTTGTCCTCATAAAGATCATAAAATATACTCTTCGCTCTTACACACCCTTCAAAAGCTAGTTCAAATATCAGTCTATGAAGTCTTTATCACTCTGGGAAGTAATATCTCTTCCTTTCTTGGATTTTTAATATATTCGTTTACAACTTCTGTCATTTCTTGCCTGTATTTGTTTACACTTCCTTATTTCTGTATTTATGTACCCCCAAAGCATTAGCATACTGCTCTGTACCAAAATCTATCACATCTAAATATTTCATTTGTCTGTTTGTTTTGGGGGGAGTGGGGTTTTTTTTTTGGCCCCACCATGCGGCATGAGGGATCCTAGTTCCTCCACCAGGGATCAAACCCGTGCCTCTGCAGTGGAAGCACGATGTATCAATCACAGGACTGCACTGTTTCCTCTATTTCCAACCACCTACAGCTTTTAAATTATGCTTTTTTCACTTCCCATAAAAACATGTCAAGAGTCTTTTTTTCTTTCTCTTTCTTTGTAAAGCACAAAGATGCATTAAGCTGTGGCTAAGTGTAAGTCATTTACTTTCGGCTTTGGAATGTGTTTATGAACTTACAAATGAGAACATCTGATGTCTTAGGGATCTACTTCAAACACAATAATGAAGCCGCCCTGTGGTGACTTGGCCAACAAAGAACTTGGACGGCACACAGCTCCTCACAGGACTCTCCTCCAACCCATTTGAATCCCTTCTCAGGCTTGCTGATTAAGACTAGCCCTGTCAGTTTTAACTGAGTCCTCAGCACCTCAGTTAATTTTTGCATTTTCACCAAGCTTGTCTCAAGCAAATTGAAAGAACTGAGTAACAATTGTCCTTATGAAGAACAGAAATTGACGACCCCACTGTGAATGCCAAAGAGGTCAAAACAGCAAGTATTTGATAAATCAGTATCCTGAAAGTAAAAGTTGACTCTAGTGGGTCACAGAATTAAGAACTGACTGGTGAATGTATAAGCGAAATGAGTGAAGTCTCTCAGTTGTGTCCAACTCTTTGCGACCCCATGGACCTGTAGCCTACCAGGCTCCTCCATCCATGGGATTTTCAAGGCAAGAGTATTGCAGTGGGGTGCCATTTCCTTCTCCAGGGGATCTTCCCAACCCAGGGATCAAACCCGGGTCTCCTGAATTGTAGGCAGACACTTTTACTGTCCGAGCCACCAGGGAAGTGGTGAATGTTTACAGATATCTATTTTTCTCATGACATATACAGCATAATAATCCTGGTTATATACACAGGTACACATACATAAGCACACACCTAAAACTCTTTGTTCAAAACAGAGAATGGAAAAAGTGGCCCTGAACAAAACTGTTATTTCTGCAGGATTAGGATGAGAGAAAGGAGAAAAGGGGAAGAAAGTAGAAACCTATATCACCTTTTAAATGCTAAAGAGTTTTCTGATTTTTCAGGAGAATTCTATGCACAAATCATTACATCTTAAGTGACACCAGTTAAGCAGCAAGAACATTTCAGTCTTCCTGCAAAGAATTTTCATAAGCTTATAAAAACTGGGCTTCTTTTGTTTTCACCTCTCCTATTAACATACAATGATAATTAACTCAATTTATTTTCTCTCTCTCTTTTAGGCAGGGCAGACCACTGAAAGGAGAAAAAGCAAATTCATATCCACGAAAGTGGAGCTGCGGGAAAACATTTTAATTACTACTGCACATATCCAGATACAGCCTGGACATAAATTTGTGTACACAATGTCAGCAGCCCATTCCTTGCCAAAGCCATCACCACTCAAGTTAGAAGGGTCACATGAGCCAGGGAGGGGCAAAGCTGTTCTCCACCCTCTTTACCAGCCTCAGGCTCAAGACAAATGGGAACTTGCTGGAAGCAGGAGAGCATGACTTCAGGGTAAATTTACTAGCTCAATTACCTTCGGATCTACATAATCCTCTCTGAGTCTCAGTTTCCTCATCTATAAAGTAGTGACAATAATAGCACCTAACTCCTAGGGTTGTTCCCAAGATTGAGTTAATGTACATAAAGAACATTGCTTGTCATAGGACTGTAAATATTAGCTTGTCATGGGACTATAAATATTAGCTGTTGCTATAATTTTATTTTTATTCTCATGATGAAATGTGCCTCTGAATTCAACTGTATCTCCTGTTCTGTCTATATCATAGCAATTTATAATGAGATTTGAGGTACCAAATGATGGCCCTAAGGCTCTAGGCCCAGGGGCTTCCCTGGTGGCTGAGAAGGTAAAGAACCTGGCTCAATGCAGGAAACTCAGGTTCCATCCTTGGGTCAGGAAGATCCCCTGGAGAAGGGAACAGCTACCCACTCTAGTACTCTTGCTTGGAGAATTTCATGGACAGAGGAGTCTGATGGGCTAGAGTCCATGGGCCACAGAGTCAGACACAACTGAGCAACTTTCACTTCAAGGCTCTATATAAGATCACATATCTGTGTATATCTGTGTATGTTCATATGCTTAGGTGGCATTCAGCTTTCTGTGACATTAGCCTACTTGCTACACATTAAATTCAAAATAAAAACTGAAAAAACAAAAGGGTTTCTTCCTACCTCGATTTAACCTAAATTTTCTATTCCTACAATATTTTCGGGCAAGAGAAGTTTTTCTGTCTTTCTCTCAAAGATGTCCTAGTCTCACATTTCAACTCAAGCCTATGCTACAAGCTACATATAAGAAATCATTCTTTTATAAATTATTTATTCCAAAATTCCCAGTTGCGTTAATATCAGGCTACTTTAATAAAGTTTAAATGAAATTTGGACATTTTAAATTATTTAAATCTTCAAGTTAATTAGTTCTCATTAGAGGCTGCTCATTCTTCCATGCTAAAACATTTGGTGAAATTCTTTGAATCATTTCAGAAACTGCTTAATATGCAGTACCCAGAGTATGTCCATGAAGAGTTTTCTCCTGCATTTTCAGTACCTTTGCAAACACGAAGACAGAAGAAATGAAAATGGATAAGAATTCTACAGTCTCCTTTCTATGCATAAACGTTCAACTCTATACCCATCACAGTTAGGAGGGGCCCACAAAGTTATAACAATTAACATATTTGATTTTGTTAACTTTCGAGCCAAAAGGAATTTGAGCCAAGTTATAAAAAGTAAGCCTCTATTTGGATTACACGGCCCAATTCCAAAACCAAAGAACTAGCCTTTCTGGAAAGTTGTGCATTATTTATAGCTTAATCAAATACAGACAAATCTTTAAAAGGCTCCCTTTTTTAGGGGCTACATTTTCCCCACAAGTGTGGTAGTTTACACTCTGATTTTAATTCTGATCTGTGAAATCATAACCCAAGGATAAATGTATGCTTTATTATCAACCACATTTTACTAAAATTGCTCATGCCTTTATACTAATGTGGTAACTTCTGTTTAAAATTCAAAGAGAAAATTCATTTCTAATAGATAGTTGGGATCTCATAAGGCCACTTTGTTAACCCTTCTCCACTAGCTTCTCAGACAGTTGCCAGGTGTGGGTAGCAGATGCACCTGTGGGTCTGGGTTGCCAATCTATGCCTTCTGCCCTGACAGGTGTCAGAGCCGGTAGCTACCAAACCAGGATTAAGAAACTTCAGGGCCTTTACTGCCTTCCCAGATCCAACTCAGAGGTGTGGGCTATCACTGCAGTGGACACCCCACTCCAACAACCCCACAGGCAAAGTCAGCTTGAAAACAGTTCTAAAATTTTGGCTGGGAGAAATTTTGCCCTTAGTTCCCTTAAGAGGAACAAAGCCTCACTATTTAAATATTTGTTGATTTATTTAATTCAAAAAATAATAGTTGCATTTCCAGGATGATAATTTAGCCAGAAAGGCAGCATTTCACTTACACGTTCCGTAAATAAGTACACAGATATAGGGCTGTATAAGGCCCCATGTGATCACATATACTAATATTCTCTTTTCCTTGCAGGCATCGGTTCAGTCGTGTCTGGCTCTTTGTGACCCTATAGGCTGTAGCCCACCAGGCTCCTCTGTCCATGGAATTCTCCAGGCAAGAATACTGGAGTGGGTTACCATGCCCTCCTCCAGGGGATCTTCCCGACCCAGGGATCGAACCTGAGTCTCCTGAGGCTCCTGTATTGAAGGCAGATTCTTTTACCGCTGAGCCACCAGGCAAGCCCTCTTCTTTCCTTGGAGAATTACAATCTGATATAATAGTCCAGGTTTTTGTCACCATAAGCTATCTGTCATAGAAGAACTCTGATATTACTCATCCTTCAAAGGTCTCTGTGGTCTCTCTAATTCAATACGTCCTAAAAGCAGTGCTGACAAGACGGATTCCACTGCGTCTATTCCTCTCCCCTCTCTACTCTCTCCTTCAGCATTGATCCACCTTTTTGGCTGCTTATTACTACCTCTTTCCCTTGGTTCCTCTCATCCTGGTCATGCCTATGAAATACAGCCCTTCATATTTTTCTGTATCTCCCAGAAATTACATCATTCTCACAGCTTTATCATCTTTTGGAGGAAAACCTCCAAATTTAAGGACTTCTAATTTATGTGATATCCAACCCTGATGTGCACATCCCATAAACTCCCTCCTTCCAACCTGACCAACACGGAACGCCTGATCTCCCCACAAAAACCAGTTCTGCCCTACTTCTTGTTTCAGTCAATGGTCCCAACAGGTTTACTGTGACCCAGGCTGTCTTAAAGACTTCTTGGACCCCTCTTTTTCCTCAGCACCGCACCAACCCACGCACATGATCTGTTGCCAAGTCACATGGATTCAGAGCTCTTCTTTCCACCACCATTGCCACCAGTTCTAATCAAGGCATTTATTTCTTCCCCCTGAACATTTCAGAATTTCTCTAAGCGGGCTCTACTTCCTCTCTAATCTGTCCAAAATGATGCTATCATATTAATTTTTTGAGGATCTATGTATTCTAGGGTTTCCCAGATGGCTCAGTGGTAAAGGATCTGCCTGCAATGCAGAAGACACAGGAGACTTGGGTTCAGTCCCTGGGTCAGGAAGATCCCCTGGAGGAGGAAACGGCAACCCACTCCAATATTCTTGTCTGGAGAATCCCACGGACAGAGGAGTCTGGAGGGCTACAGTCCAAAGGGTTGCAGAGAGTCAAACACAATTGAGCTACTAAGCACAGAACACACATACGTACTCCAGAACTAGAGGGCTCGATTTCAAATTCCAGGTCTGCTACTTCTTACTTCTGTGACCTTGGGCAATTTACCTAACCTCTCTGTCCCTTACTCTCATTGTTTGCACACTAAGGATAATAACAGTAACTGCCTAAAAACCGAAGTGAAAATAAAATAAATTAATAGTTGTGGAGCACCGAGCACCTGGTGTGCATTTAAATT
This sequence comes from Bos javanicus, assembly GCF_032452875.1. Classification (NCBI taxonomy): domain Eukaryota; kingdom Metazoa; phylum Chordata; class Mammalia; order Artiodactyla; family Bovidae; genus Bos; species Bos javanicus. Next base: position 43,304,361 of record NC_083870.1, read on the forward strand.
CTTGATGAAATGTGCCATTATTTGCAGTAACATAGGACCAGTCATACCATGGACTGCCCCCAAATCCTCAACAGAGTCCCATGGCATACTAAGGGAACCCTGGCACTCAATTCGCCCAGCTGACCTTTCAGCTTCAGATTACACAGCCCCATTTGAACCTGTATACACACCAGGCCAACCAGAGGTCTCACTATTCCCTGAGGACACTCTAGAGCCTCCCTCCTCGTCCTTGCTATTCCTGCTTCTGGGATCTCTCCTCTCCCATCTCTGTCCATTCTGCAAGCCAGTCTTAACTCTTCCATGAAGGCTTTTCTGAACCCCTCAACCAAATGTGCTCCCCCAGCCGTGAATTCCCCCCAGCACAGGGGGGTATGTGAATCTATGGCAGTTATCTTTTCTCTCTCTCTCACTGAAGTCCTGTCTTTCTCCCTCCAGCTCTGGTAACGTGTATCCATCTTCATTGTATTCACTATATCATCTAACCCTGTATAATGTTGAAGGTGACCAAAAAATGGAGTTGTGGGTGATCAGAACCATAGCTATTCCTGTGGCACAGTACTTGGGCACCTCAAACAAAAAGAAGTACACACTCTGCCCAGACTGAAGTCTTTATCAAAGTTTCAAATGACATCAAAATTTCACAATATAAATTGGATGGTCTTTCCAGAAAGTCTTTCTTTACAGAAATACAGTAGAATCAGTATAAGAAGAATGTGATTTGAAGTCCTATCCTAAAATACTAACATTAAAATCATACAAAATCTTTCCTCATATATAAACATCAGAATCAAACCACTGAGCACTGTGTTTAATTGACTAAACATAATTTCCTGTTAGATCTAGATCTATCAACTAGCAATCCCAAAAGAAGCAACTGAGACCTTAATGCCTGGGGTTAATTCAGTGACATATTAACCTCCAGCACATCACTGAAGAACTGAACATAATAATGTATACACTGTTCCTACCCTCAGACTCAGGGGAGGCCCCCAAACTGTACACACAGAAAAAGAAAGCGACAACAATGCACATTCACAACAACAGAATGAATACTCCAGAAACACTGCTGGCCGTGACATCACCCAGGTACCTGAGGTCAGGGAGTAGGCAGTGCAGCACTCCATTCTGTCTAGGAGCAGAGCTGTAATCTGACACCAGGGATTTAGACCTCTTTGCTGCAGCAGCTCTGGGCATTCATGAGCAGCAGCAAAGGGCTCTTTCATTCCCACTTTTGCTTCAGCCATTCAAGAAGCATCCTGCTCCCAGCACCAGTAAGAGAAATGTCCTGAAGACATCAGTTTCACGAATCCCTCTGACGAAGTGACAGTTAAAGATTGTTTTCCCTCAAAGAAAAGATATGCTCTGGATGGTCGAGAATACTCTCACTCTTTGAACGCCTGATGGTACTCACAAATCCTTAGGCAGAACTCCCAAAATCCCCCTTAACAGCACAAGTCCTAGGGCACTTTCTATCATGAATACAGTTCACTTAACTATGTTCATGTAATTGGACTTTTGGTTAAGGCAACAAGAAAATAAAATTAAATTTTCTGTTAGAATATACTGACTACCCTGAAACACCAGCTCTTTTGATAAAAGGACATAATCAAGCCAACTCAGCCTTCTTATTCCTTACTATTATGTTGCTTTTATAGAATCGAGACTTCTCTCTCTTTGAATTACATGTTTACTATACTATAATCTTTTTCATGTAGATCAACAGTCTTTCACAGAAAACAGTTCCCTACATGCATCTTTCACTCTTAAATCCTAACCCCACAAAGCCAAAGTAACCAAAGAATGTAAATCAGCACTCCTATGCCACTTCCTCAAAGGCAAAAATAATAGTGCAGTGACGCTTGGGACACTCAAATAAAATAACGCAGCAATTTACCACCCAGGTAAAATCTTACTCATAGATATGACTGGGACACAGCTAAGTGTGTCCCACTTTCCAAATATGAGCTGCACAAACAAAAACATCCTGAGATACAGCAGAAGCCTTGTGATCGGTAAAGCTGAAGCACCTGTAATACACACACTGCCCTGTACTCTGTAGGTGCTCCAATAAATACCCTGTGACTGATTCACATGCCTATTACAGAATCCAGCAAGGACAGAGGGTGCCTCTCCCTGGCCCTGCTCTGGGGAGTGTTCGGAATCTACAGCTGCAGTTTACTGTGGTGGTAGGAAGAACTAATACAGACAGAGGACTAAAAGGAATGAGGTGATGACAGGTTCAAATTACCTTAACTTTCCCTGCACCTCTTCCCCAGCTCTGAGCCTAAGAAATTGGATTTGTTACTTGCACCACTGGAGAAGGAGAATAAAACTGTCATAAAGGTGCATAGCATTTCCTTACCCAAGAGCCAACAAGTTAAATAGCTGAGATTAAAAAAATATATAGAAACTTACTTTTCATAGACCAGCTCCTCATCGATGGAGAAATAGTGGGTATTTACTGTGCTTTTTGGTCTATTCCTTAAAGTAGCAAAATATAATCGATCTGAAAGACAAGTTTAAAAGATGGGAGAAAACATGAGAAGCAGGGAAGCTGGTGGGGTAGGGGGGTGCTAATACACTATAACAAAATAACAACTGCTACCCGGTATTTAAAGATCCCATTAACACGTGGAATTCTTGCAGAAACCTGATCTCTCCCGGAAAGCCACAGAGATCCAAGAGCACACCAGTTAGAGAAGCGAGTCGAGGGCCCGACTGAGGGACTCAGTGGCGTGCAAAACTCCCTGATCTCCCTGGTTTCAGGCCAGCGGGAGCAGGTAGAAGCTGAGGGTACCCGTTGAACTGGAGATGCAAGTTTGGTTCAGAAATCTCCAGACCGCTGCGGAAGGGGAAGAGAGAGGCGAGACTCTCCCCTACAGCTCCGGAGACTTCAAGAAGAGGAAGGGAGGAGAGACAGGGGGTGTGGTTGGAGGTGTCCCGAAAACCGAGATCCAGCAACAGTAGGATAAAGGCAACTGAAAGGATCCCCTGGAGCAGAATCCCCTCGAGCCGCTGCACGCTGGAGCCCGGCAGAGGACGGTGCGGTCCCTTTACCGAGCTGGGAGGCCTTCCGAAAGTGCTGCAGAGAGAACGAGGGACGCAAGAAAGACAGAGAAGCCGGAAGCGGGGGGTCCTCGGGGGAAAGGATAGTACAAAAAAGGGATGAGAGCGCGCGCAGCGATTGTAGTACGCTGGGGGCCCCAGAAGAAGCCGGAGACAGTGGTTGGGACACAGGGGCGAGAAGTGAAGAGCTGGGGTGTCGACAGAGGGTTGGAGGATGCGGGGCGACTGCTCCTCACCTTTCATGAACTCGCAAGCCCCGATTAGTTCCCCTGACTCCGCTGCCATCTTAAGCGAGATACGCACGGAGGAGGGCTGGGTCGTGGCCAGCTGAGGTTACCCGCCCCCGGGGGCTTCCCCAGTGCCCAGGAGCCGGGAAGCTTGCAGTCGCGAACACCGAGCCCGCCCGAGAGAGGCAGCAGGCGCCGAAGGCGGAGGCGGCTGGGGGGTCAGCGCGCCGGGCGCCCCGGGGACATTCCGTGGGGAACCCGAGCACGCTCCGAGCGGGGCGCACACGCCCCGGGCTGTGGCCACTCCGATTCGGACCCGGCTGCTGCCGCTGCTGCACCGCCGCCGCGCCTGGGAAACGCAGACCAGCTCTCACGGCCGGGCAAAGTCTTCCCCCGGCTCCCAAAGTGATCATGGAGGAGGAGACGTCTGGCCCCGATCGCGCCCGTGGCTACTCGTGAGGCAGCGGGCAGGACTCTGGTGCCCGCCGGCTGGCAGCAGCTGCTCCGGCTCCTCCTTCGCCGCCTCCTTTCAGCAGCAACTCTTCCTCCTCCTCCTCCCCTTGGGTCCGCCCCCAGGCCTTCCTCCCCGCCCTCCCACGGCTCCCTCCACTTTCACGGCTCCGCGGCCATCCCTTAAAGGGACAGCCCAGCTCCTTTCTCCGCGCCGGGTCCGCGCCCCAGTTACCAGGCGCCCCGCAGGTCACTAAGAGCCAGTTGCTAAGGCTTTGTTGCCGTCCACCAATTGCTGTACGGGATACGCGGCCCTGGGCAGAAGAGCCAGGAGGCGCCTCCAGAGCAGAAACTTATGAATGAAACGGTGGAGTTGGGAGTGTCCCGGAGAGCGCTGCTGTGGCTTTTCAGGCAAGGATGAGCCCGCGCCCCTTCGTTTTCTGCACCCCACTGAGTCTTGTTCCCACTCTAGAGTTTTCGTTTGTCTCTCTCATTCTCTACTTCTCTCGCCCCACTCACCCTTGTTCCAAACTCTTGCATGCGCGCGAGCACACGCAGTCTTACAGATCTAGGATCTATAAGATCTATAAGATTACCTACAGCTAATCTTTCAACCACCGCCCATCCCACCACTGATGGATCTTTATCTTTATAAGAAATAAAATCTGCAGAAAAAAAAAAAAAAAAAAAGCCCTACCTCCTAGCTCAGAAGAACACCTACTGGTTTCCTCTACACATACTGGATTCTGAATTAACTTGTGCTTTGTTCTCACGGGGTAAAACGTTCCCATCCGGTTCCCCACGTCCTCTCATTTGGGTCGCCGCTGTGGGCGCAAATCATCACAAATGCCAAACCTTAATATCGCTCTGGTCCCCGTGGTGGGCGGGGCGGAGGAACGCGACCAGCCCGGGGGCGGGGAGGGAACAGAGGTATGGGGAGAGGGCCACATGTCCACGGGAAAAATAAACACAAAAGAATGTCTTGACGCAGTCTTAGCTGAAGCGCTGGGAGTGGTTCATCTCAAAGAAGCCCTTGACTTGATTCTGTAAGGCTTTTTGAACAGCTAGAACAACTTTAATGCCGGGTGTCCTACCCGCGAGCTTAATTAAAGGGCAGTCCCTGCCATATGAAAATGGCGCTACGGACCTATCGCCGGAAGAGCATGCGCTCTGAGTGGTTTCTCCAGAAACATAAAAGGATTTGTGCCAGCCTTCGGTTTCGCAGTCGTTTGTTTACCTCTTGGAGGAAGGGGGCGCGCAAGAGAAGAGACGACTGACTCAAGGAGCGCTCTGAGGCCAGCAAGTAAAACTCAATTTACTGGTCTTAGCTTTGCTGGCTATCCAACAGGCTGAACAGCCGCAGAAAAATGATAAACGAATATTACTTGGATATTCAGATCGAACAAGCCCTTGCAAGATAGTTAAAAAGAAAAACCTACCCTAACATCCACATCTTTAAGACAAGAATCATATAAATTTAAAACTGGGGACTCAGTAAAGACGACTTCCTGTCATCACCTAGTCTTGAGTAAAGCTTATCTCAAAAGTTTTTAAAGCCGAAAAAGTCCTGAAAAGATGAATTCTAATGAGTGTTCCACTCTGCCGAGATGCACTTCTCGTTTTACGGGCCCCTGGCCATGGCTATGGAATTCTAAAGAACGAAGTATCTCTAAATGTCCTGTCCACATTCAACAATTGTTTGCATTTTCCCTGATATTTATTCCCACAAATCGAGTATCAGCAGTCATGTCGGCCAGTTCATATTATTTTGCTGAAGTTTGAGACTTAATATGTGAAAGTTATGGAAAAGCAAAATATGTGAATGTCTCAATAAACTTACCCACTTTGTTTAAAAAGCTATATTAATCCAGTGCTGGCAATCTGTTTCCAAATTTGATGATGTAAAATTCATGTAGACTAAATTCCTTAACAAAATTCCTAACAACTTTTCATATAAGTGTTGTATTAGAAAAATTGCATTAGAAAAAAGAAGCTCTGGTTCTCATTCAATGCATGAACTTTTCATTTTACTAAGTTAATAGTCTAATGGAAAGAACTCTAAATCTACACTTTCAGGTAAGTCAGATTTAATTAAACATTTCTTGCTGTTTTCAAGAATGAATTTATGAAAACATTTTCTTTCATGTAACTCTCTTGCTTAGAAGTTTTGGTCGTGAGGAGTGAATTATGACTCAAACAAATAGAGGTTCTTAAAATTAAGAACTCAAAATGAAAATGTTTATTTTTTCTTTAGCATATTTATAACGAGTATTCTAATGAAATTTTTCAGGTTGATAAGACTTTATAATGTTTTTTTGAAGCTGCATAAAGGAAAATAAGTGATTGTCCATACAATCAAATCTCTCTAAACCAAAATCTTCACAATCGAAATGGTATTTAAAAAATCCTACAAGAAAAATTGTGACCAAAATAGTCCGCAGAGCGCACATACATGTCAAGGTTCTAATGAGATCATAAAACACTTTATTCTCTCAATTATCATGAGGTCAAAGTTCCTAATGGTTGTTTCATAATAAAGGCATGATTTCACAGTCTATGGAGGAAGATAATGGGAAAAACTTCTTTCCAATCACTCAATATAAATGTTAGGAACTGACTTTTATCTTAAACAACAATAAGGAACAGTGTTTCACATATAAAGAAAGTACTAAGAGAATTCAGACATCACTGAACTGGAGAGAGGGAAAGTAATGTTATACATAGAAATTTAACTAAGTATAGAAGTGTCTCAAGTTTGAAAACTTGACTATATTTATTCCAACTTTGTCAACATAGCTTGAATCCTGCCTCTGCCGCCCTGACAGGCAGTCTGCAGCCTATGCTTATACATCTGCAGAGCTAGAAAACTCACTTCTGGAGGCAGTTCCAAAATAGGTTATCACTCTCTGGTTCTAATTCTGTCCCTTAAGACTGTGTTGAACACTGTTTGTTATTCGTGTACATAACAAGTCTTCAAAGATGCAAAGGTAGCTCCCTTAGGCCACTTCTTCCTCCTTTCTATTTCCCATATAGAAATCTCCATTTTCTTCAACGTTTTTTTAAATGACATGGATTGCAAGCCCCTTTGTTATCCAGTCACTCTCTTTTCCAACTTGCCTTGGACTGCAAGGAGATCCAACCAGTCCATTCTAAAGGAGATCAGTCCCCTGGGTGTTCTTTGGAAGGAATGATGCTAAAGCTGAAACTCCAATACTTTGGCCACCTCATGCGAATAGATAACTCATTGAAAAAGACTCTGATGCTGGGAGGGATTTGGGGCAGGAGGAGAAGGGGACGACAAAGGATGAGATGGCTGGATGGCATCACCGACTCGATGGACATGAGTTTGGGTGAACTCCAGGAGGTGGTGATGGACAGGGAGGCCTGGCATGCTGCAATTCATGGGGTCGCAAAGAGCTGGACACGACTGAGCGACTGAACTGAACTGAACTGAACTGTATCCTTCATAAAGTTAGTCCCAGGACCAAATGCAGGCCAGTGGTGACCTGGTGTGACTAGTTCTGAGATCAGAAAAAAAGGCACTGATGAAGATTCAGATGGGAATAAAAGGATTGAAAACCATCCAAGAACTGTTTTATTATTTGGCTGCCAAAAATAAAAGAAAAATATTCTCTCATTAGAAGAGAGGGGGAAAAAGTTGCTCAGAATAGTCAAAGGCCTGACAGCTATGATATTTACATATTCAATTCTGTTAAAATTATCATTATTTCTCAGACTATAATTTTAACTTGCTCTTTTAGTTGCTTGTTCAGTCATGATGTTATCTACATAAGTAAAAGCAAATACACAAAATATATGTTGAATTCTTTCTAAAAATTTAATTTTCAGTTTAACTGTGAATCAAGGGGCAGTAGAAACCTACACTGTTGAGTAATTTGAAATTCAAAGTAATTTTAATTGTTTCAATATTTTGATAGATTGCTTATCTAATGTCAAAAATAATTTACAGCAGCTTTTAATAAAATACAGATACACAAAAAATTATAGACGGTGTGGCTGCTCACAGATGCTAAATCTTGGCCTGACCCAGTCATATTCGGCATCACACTAATTGTATTTAAGAATTTCAAGCCAGAATCAAAGATAGTAAAAACCAGAAGGGACCTGAAAGGTTAGCTAGGTCCAGTTTTCAAGCAGATTCCGTGGAATCTAAGGGAGCAGAGGCCCCACCTAGGGATGGAGGTGGAGAGGGAAGGATGAGCAAGCACATAGGATTTCTATAAAATATTTCATTTGTAAAAGATAATGTGTCAAAATATAGGAAAGAAAAAAGAAGAAACTGAGGTTCACAGTAAAAAACCAGTTTCCCAAGGTATGTAGCTGATTGGTGGTAGAATCAAGAATTCATTATTTGCTCTATTAACCATCTTTTCTAAGTTTTCCCCTAACTTAGCTTATTGACATTGCTTAGTTCATAGATTCTGAAAATTTTGAAATGATACAATATCAACCAATAATGTACATTATTAACTATTTTCTTCAAAATTTTAGAGAAAATAATTTAAACTCAGAATGAAAAAATAAAAGGTGCTTAATTATCTGCATTGCTATTGTTGTCATGTGGCTTCTATAAAATTCTGAATTATTTTTCCACCCCTGTGATTTATCAATAGTATACCAGCATTCTATATAGTTTAAGAAATAGTTTCAGTGAACACTAAATAAAATAATTCAATAATTACCTCATCCTTGACTAATGCTGTCAGTAAAGAAGGATGTAGTTTTAGAAAGTAAAAGAAAGTTCCATGGGCAGGTCACTATACATAAGATGGCTCAATTTGTTGACCACTTTGCTACTTTTTCAAATAGTTTAAAATACAATTTTTAAATTTACATTGTTTGGAACATCCCTGAAGGTCTAGTGGCTAAGAATCTGCCTGCCAGTGCAAGGAACACAGGTTTGATCCCTGGTCTGGGAAGATCCAACATGCCACAGGGCAGTTAAGCCCGTGCACCACAGCTTCTGAGCTCACGTGCTGCAACTACTGAAGCCCCTTCAGAAAACGAAGATCACGGCATCCGGTCCCATCACTTCATGGGAAATAGATGGTGAAACAGTGGAAACAGTGTCAGACTTTATTTTGGGGGGCTCCAAAATCACTGCAGATGGTGACTGCAGCCATGAAATTAAAAGACACTTACTCCTTGGAAGGAAAGTTATGACCAACCTAGATAGCATATTGAAAAGCAGAGACATTACTTTTCCAACAAAGGTCCATCTAGTCAAGGCTATGGTTTTTCCTGTGGTCATGTATGGATGTGAGAGTTGGACTGTGAAGAAAGCTGAGCACCAAAGAACTGATGCTTTTGAACTGTGGTGTTGGAGAAGACTCTTGAGAGTCCCTTGGACTGCAAGGAGATCCAACCAGTCCATTCTGAAGGAGATCAGTCCTGGGTGTTCTTTGGAAGGAATGATGCTAAAGCTGAAACTCCGATACTTTGGCCACCTCATGCGAAGAGTTGAGTCATTGGAAAAGACTCTGATGCTGGGAGGGATTGGGAGCAAGAGGAGAAGGGGACGACAGAGGATGAGATGGCTGGATGGCATCACTGACTCGATGGATGTGAGTCTGGGTGAACTCCGGGAGTTGGTGATGGACAGAGAGGCCTGGCATGCTGCAATTCATGGGGTCGCAAAGAGTTGGACACGACTGAGGGACTGAACTGAACGGAACTGAACTGATGCACCTACACTTGGTGCTCCATAACAAGAGAAGCCACAACAGTGAGAAGCCCAAGCACCACAATGAAGAGTAGCCCCCTCTTGCCACAACTAGAGAAAGCAACAAACACACAGCACAGCCAAAAGCTAAATAAATAATTAACTTTTAAAATTTACATAGTTTATTCATCTACACTTATCTGTCATTCCTACTTTTTGAAGAAGAAATAAAGAAGTGAACTTTTTTCTCCAAAACTGTATAAAATAATATTCCTCCCACCATTCTTCACCCTGATCATCACTACTTCAACTTACCACCACCCCTTTTACCATCACCCTGATGAGAAATATCATTAGTGAACTCACATGTTAATCTTGTTTCCGATGTTCACTCCCACATGTACATTTAATACTGTCACTACTATACTCTATACATGTTTTTATCAGGAAAGCAGTAAAAGTTGAGTTTATTGAAAACCAAGTAGAGCAATTTATATCTCAGGTCTCACATCAGTTACCTATGTGGCAGGTCTCACATCAGTTGTCTATGAGGCAGGTATTATTATTCCCACTTTACAGATGAGAAAACTGCCACAAAACAGATGCTCAATGAATATTTGGAGAATAAATAATTGAGTATTTAAAATGTTGGAAGGTGGACTTATGTGAATCACTTGGATATGTAAATTGGTTCCTTGGTAGCCTAGATAGCAGAAAAAATACTGGGATTTATCATTGGAAGCCTGGGTTTCAGGTATCACTCTATCACCAAATGTATGCATTATCCTAGACTATTTCCTCTGGTGTTAAATGGGGATTATAATAACTTCTAACTCACAAGAATAATTGTAGAATTCAATAAGACTACTATGTTATGATGCCATTGTATACAAACATTCATTACTGGTGTTAAAGCCGATATTAAATACTGAATTATTTCCAAAATCTGATGTTCACAAGCCTCCAAACATGTCTTTTTGGATCTATGTATTGTTACTTAATTTATACCTGGATTAAAAACACAAGCAAAATATACACTCACAGGGAAGCTGTTTTGATCAACTGAAGACAATTCCACAGGATACAAGTAAATGTTGTCCTTCATTTTGGATTGCCTGCAGCATCGTACTGTCCCTAGAATGTGACTGGGGTCAACAATCCATTCAAGCAATTTCCATGGATTCCTAAATTCCCCTGCTCTGGCTCACATTCTTTCAGTTGTTCTGTTCCAGAAGCCTGAAACACAAATGTTGTTCCCTGTGGTTCCTATGGTGACCCTTGGTGCTCCTTTAGAATCTCAGGTTTTGCCTACTCCTGTGCAGAAACTCCAGGAGAAAATAATATTTCGACAGACTAAAGGGAGACTCTTGGTTTCCATTTTTCCAATCACAACATTGTATACAATTATTGAATGATTCCTGATGGTTGTTCTTGCTGCTGTTGTTATTAACACTTATAATTGTATTGAAACAAACACACTTAATGTCTTCTGTGTACCAAGCCTTCCTACATGAAGATTCTATGTTATTCTTTAGATTATATCTAAAGTATAATTTGGACATGTTAGTGTAGAATAATAATGATTTGAATAATCTACTGTGCACACAGACAAAAATAATTTCTGCTTATCCTAAAATATATATAAAATATATAAACATATATATATATACAACATATTTTAGATAAAATACTTCTCTTCATAACCATGTTTTATTTCCCATAACATCAAGCATACATTTTCTTTTTATATTTATGCATTCACTCATTCAACAAATAGATACTATTTCCTGGCAGTGTACTAGGTGCTAGGATTATTAATACAATCAAGGACAAGGTAGTTTGTTTTCTTGAGAAATATACATTCTAGACAGTGATATAGATAAGCAAGTAAGCCCCATAAACAAGATACATGATAGGTTGGAGAAAGTGGAGAGTATTATTAGGAAGCTTTTGAGGACAGCATTAGTGCTAAGAAGTGAGGGAAGACTTCTCTGCAGAAACCTAGACTTGAGACTGAATAAGGAGGTGCTAGTGGTAAAGAATCTGCCTGCCAATGCAGGAGACACAAGAAATGCAGGTTTGATCCCTGGGTCCAGAAGCTCCCCTGAAGTAGGAAATGGCAACCCACTCCAGTATTCTTGCCTGGAAAATTTCATGGACAGAAGAGACTGGTGGGCTACAGTTCATAGGGTTGAGAAGACTCAGACACGACTGAACTACTGGGCACACACACACACTCCCCACCCCCACGCAAGAGTTAGCCAGATGGAAGGAGCCAGGTTGTGGAGCGAAAAAAGGGCAAGGGAGGTAAGAAGGAGGAAGATGCAAAGAAAGAATCTCTGGCCGAGAAAATAGTCTATACATAGGCTGGGAAACATCATGAGAAAGGCTGCTTTAGAGATCTGAAATAGTTTCATTTGGCTCCAGAATAGAGTGTGAAGAGGGAGAAGAGGGAAAGGAATCTTGGCAAGAAAAGGTTAAAAATTTGGACATTATCCAGAGGCAAGAGGGCACCAAAATTAAAATATATTAAGTAGGAAAAGTCTAGGCAGGTGGGGATTAAGAAATTGCTGGAAATAGTGTACAAAATAGTTAAACTAATTGTAAATAGATTGGAGCTTACCCAGTTATCCCCAAAGAAGCAGAACTATAGCAATATAGACTAAGGCTCACTTAATAGGGGCTTTCATTCTTTCCTTTTCTTCTCACTGTTAAAAAGACAGTCGAATTTGCCCAATTTTTGCAGAATGTAATTAAGTGCACAAAAGGAAGAGCTATCTGAGATTCTTGAAATTTAATTTATATATATTCAGCAAAGGAAACCATAAACAAGATGAAAAGACAGCCCTCAGAAAACACTTGCAAATGAAGCAACTGACAAGAGATTAATCTTCAAAATATATACATACCTCACAAAGCTTAATACTAAAAAAAAAAAAAACACAAAAACAATCCAATCAAAAAATGGGCAGATTTAATACATATTTTTCCAAAGACATAAGTGGCCAAGAGGTACATGAAAATTGCTCAACATTACTAATTATTAGAGAAATGAAAATTAAAACTACAGTGAGATATCACCTCACATCAGTCAAAATAACTGTCATCAAAAAATCCACAAACAATAAATGGAGAGAGTATGGAGAGAAGGGAACTCTCCTACATTGTTGGTGGGAATGTAAATTAATATAGCCACTATAAGGCAATGGCAACCCACTCCAGTACTCTTGCCTGGAAAATCCCATGGATGGAGGAGCCTGGTAGGCTGCAGTCCATGGGGTCGCTAGGAGTCAGACACGACTGAGCGACTTCACTTACATTTTTCACTTTCATTCATTGGAGAAGGAACTGGCAACCCACGCCAGTATTCTTGCCTGGAGAATCCCGGGGACAGGGGAGCCCGGTGGGCTGCCGTCTGTGGGGTCGCACGGAGTCGGACACGACTGAAGCGACTTAGCAGCAGCAGCATGGAGGTCCTTAGAAAACTAAAAATAAAACAACCATATGATCCAGCAATCCCATTCCTGGGCATATACCCAGAGAAAAATGTGATTCCAAAAGATACATGTATGCCAGTGTTCACTGCAGCACTATTTACAACAGCCAGCACATGGAAGCAGTCTAAATGTCCATCGACATATGAATGAATAAAGAGGATGTGGCACATATTTATGACAGGATTTTACTCAGTAATAAAAAAGAACAAAATTGTGCCATTTGCAAAGATGTGGATGGACCTAGAGATTGTAATACTGACTGAAGTAATTTAGAAAGTGAACACAAATATTGTATATTAACACATATTTGTGGAATCAGGAAAAAATGGTACAGATGAACCTATTTGCAAAGCAGAGACACAGACATAGAGAAGAAACATATGGAAACCAACAGAGGGAAGAAGGGTGGGAAGAATTGTGAGACTGGGACTAATGTATACATACTACTAGGTATACGATAGATAACTAACGAGAACCTACGGTATAGCACAAGGAATTCTACTCAGTGTTCTGTGGTGACCTAACTGGGGAGGAAATCCAAAACAGAGGGGACATATGTATATGTACAGCTGATTCACTTCACGGTACAGTAGAAACACAATATTTTAAAGCACCTATACTCCCAAAAGAAATTTTTAACAATCTGCATATTAATAAATGTGAATAAGGCAATGTATATTTCCTCTAAATTGTAGGTATTTTTACTAAAGGACCCTAAGCAAATGTAAAAAGTAAACTATACAAGAATTATACTTTATTAAAATATTCTAATTAACTGAAAAAAGTAAGATGGCATGTGTGAGAAGTGATTTTCCTTTTGGAACACTTTATGAACATTAATTATTCAACCTAGAATCTGTGAAGTAGATACTATTTTATGATCAGAGCAGTTTTACTCCTCTTGAGAGCCTGTGATTTTTTTCTAAGGCAGCAAATTCAAAACTTTTCAAATGTGAGGCTTCTTTATAACCAGAAAAGGATACCAGACACTTTAAAATGCAGGAAATGTACCTTTTTTTTAATGAATTAATTTACTTTTATTTTTGGTTTACTGGGTCTGGGTTGCTAGGTGCTTTCCTAGTGAGGGCTGGCTTTAGTTTTGGTGAGCAGGGGCTACTGCTTTTTGTGGTACACTGGCCTCTCACTGCAGTGGCTTATCTTGTTGCAGAGCACAGGCTCTAGGCACATGGACTTCAGTAGTTGTGGAGAATGGGCTTATTCTTGTCTGGAAAATTCCATGGACAGAGGAGCCTGGCGGGCTACTTCTGTCCCTGGGGTCACAAGACTTGGACAGGCCTTAGTGAATAAATCACCACTATGTGAGATCTTCCCAAACCAGGGATCGAACTCATGTCTCCTATATTGGCATACAGATTCCTACCCACTGTACCACCAGGGAAGTCCAGAAAATGCACCTTTTAAAAATACTTTTTGGTAGTTCTCTACTATTTCTACTCACAATACTTCTAACACCAAATAAATGGTTGTTTTTTTCCCCACACCAAACAATTCTCCAAATCTCTGTGGATATTAACTAGATGTTCTGCAGTTCAATTCAGTTCTGATACTATCTACCTAGAGATAGAACAGACCACACGGCTGTGTCCCACAAGGCTGCCCTACATCAGATGCCAGTCACAGGTCCCAGGTTGCCTGTAATTCTAATCCACCAACTATAAACAGGGTTTTCCATGACTCCCTCCTAGGTTCAATAATTTGCTAGAATAGCTCAATTACAAGAGTAATTGCTCTTTTACAAGAGTAAGTAATAGCTCCTTACAAGAGTAAGGAAAACATTTTATTTACTATTGCCAGTTAATTACAAGGGATACAATCAGGAAGGGCCAAATGGAAGAGACGCATAAGGCAAGGTCTGCGGAAGGGAGGGGCTCAGCGCATCCATGTCCTCTCTGGGCATGTCACCCTCCCAGCACCTCGATGTCATCACCAGCTCTTGTTGTTGTTGATTTGTTGCTCAGTCATGTCTGACTCTTTCATGACCCCATGAACTGTAGTCAGCCAGGGTCCTCTGTCCATGCTATTTCCCAGATTGGAATGTTGTAGCCACACGTTCCGGGAAACAAACTCACTCAGAAGGACAATGCAGATAGCGGAGTTCAGTTTATTATATCGGTGGGCCCAAGGCAGAGTCTCCTCTTAGCCAAGGACCCCGACCAGTTTTTGTGAAAACCTGATATACCCTGAGTGTACATGCCCAAACCCACCTCCCGAAATTCCCTGAAACTAGTCTGAACAAAGGAAAGATACACTCAAAGTTAACCCGTGATTCATATGCCTTAAGCCTAGGTAGTTAACAGTTGACAATTATCAATAGGCCCGTGGTCATACCCCAATAAGCATAAAAGAATTTATGATTCTGTTCAGCTACACAGATAATTAGGATATTCTTTTAGCTGGACAGTCTAGGTACAAGCCCCGGCTCTTCCATCCGGGGGGTCTGGTTTTCCAGTTGGTATGTTGTTTCCATAGATACTGGGCATATAGCTCAGTCCACAGTCCGGCCCAAGATGGAGTCCTGCTTTCAAGTTGCAGCCTGTTCTGTCTGTTTCCTCCTTTAGGAATACTGGAATGGGTTGCTATTTCCTCCTCCAGGGGATTTTCCCGACCCAGTGATCAAACTGAGGTCTACTGCATTGGCAGGCAATTTCTTTACCACTGAGCCTCCTGGGAAGCCATTCACCAACTCTGAAGTTCTCCAAACCCTTTCTTTTAACCACTGGCCGTTAGGGTGTTCAATCTCAAGCCTCTCTCCCCTTCTCAGCTGTCCAGGGGTGGGGCTGAAAGTTCCCTTGGGACAACAGAGGATGAGATGGTTGGAAGGCACCACTGACTGAAACGACATGAGTTGGAGCAAGCTATGGGAGTTGGTGATGGACAGGGAAGCCTGGCATGCTGTGTCCATGGTGTCACAAAGAGTCGGACACAACTGAGCTACTTAACTGACTGACTAAATTACAAGGTATCCAACACCTACACCCTCCAGAATGTATCTGTAGGAGTCACCTCATTAGCATAAACTCAGATAAGATTTGTTATGAATAACAAAAGATGCTCCTCTCACCCTTTCACTCAGGAAGTTCCAAGGGTTTTACAAGCTCTGTGTCAGAAACAAAAAAAGACTAAATATATATTTCTTAGCACAGGTAGAAAAGCTGCCTAGGCATTATTTCAGAAAGGAGGTTTTCTCAGCCTTTTCATTTTCTAGTGCCTGGGTACATTGCCCAAAACTATTTGTTAAGAAGAAGCTGTTAATTGCAAATATGTGAACTATAAGCCAAAAATAATAGAATGGGAAAGACTAGAGATCTCTTCAAGAAAATTGGAGATACCAAGGGAACATTTCATGCAAAGATGGGCACAATAAAAGACAGAAATGGTATGGACCTAACAGAAGCAGAAGATATGAAGAGGTGGTGGCAAGAATACACAGAAGAACTGTACAAAAAAGATCTTCATGACCCAGGTAACCACAATGGTGTGATCACTCATCTAGAGCCAGATATCCTGGAATGTGAAGTCAAGTGGGCCTTAGGAAGCCTCACTATGAACAAAGCTAGCAGAGGTGATGGAATTCCAGTTGAGCTATTTCAAACCCTAAAAGATGATGCTGTGAAAGTGCTACACTCAATATGCCAGCAAACTTGGAAAACTCAGCAGTGGCCACAGGACTGGAAAAGGTCTGTTTTCAGTCCAATCCCAAAGAAAGGCAATACCAAAGAATGTTCAAACTACCGCACCAACTGCACTCATCTCACACACTAGCAAAGTAATGCTCAAAATTATCCAAGCCAGGCTTCAGTAATACATGAATTGTGAAATTCCAGATATTCAAGCTGGATTTAGAAAAGGTAGAGGAACCAGAGATCGAATTGCCAACATCTGTTGGATCATCAAAAAAGCAAGAGTTCCAGAAAACATCTACTTCCTCTTTATTGACTACATCAAAGCCTTTGACTGTGTGGATCACAATATACTGTGGAAAATTCTGAAAGAGATGGGAATACCAGACCACCTGACCTGCCTCCTGAGAAATCTATATGAAGGTCAAGAAGCAACAGTTAGAACTGGGCATGGAACAACAGACTGGTTCCAAATCAGGAAAGGAGTACGTCAAGGCTGTATATTGTCACCCTGTTTATTTAACTTACATGCAGAGTACATCATGAGAAATGCCAGGCTGGATGAAGCACAAGCTGGAATCAAGATTGCTAGGAGAAATATCAGTAACCTCAGATAGGCAGATGATACCACCCTTATGGCAGAAAGTGAAGAAAAACTAAAGAGCCTCTTGATAAGAGTGAAAGAGGAGAGCGAAAAAGTTGGCTTAAAACTCAGCATTCAGAAAACTAAGATCATGGCACTTCATGGCAAATAGATGGAGAAACAATGGAAACAGTGACAGACTTTATTTTTTGAGGGTCCAAAATCACTGGAAATGATTAAAAGACATTAATTTAAAAGACATTAAAAACCATGAAATTAAAAGACAGTTGCTCTTTGAAAGAAAAGCTATGACCAACCTAAACAGCATATTAAAAAGCAGAGACATTCCTTTGTCAACAAAGTTCTGTCTAGTCCAAGCTGTGGTTTTTCCAGTAGTCATGTTCGGATGTGAGAGTTGGACTATAAAGAAAGCTGAGCGCCGAAGAATTGATGCTTTGGAACTGTGGTGTTGGAGAAGACTCTTGAGAGTCCCTTGGACTGCAAGGAAATCCAATCAGTCCATCCTAAAGGAGATCAGTCCTGAATATTCATTGGAAGGACTGATGCTGAAGCTGAAACTCCAATACTTTGGCCATGTGATGTGAAGAACTGACTCATTTGAAAAGACCCTGATGCTGGGAACAGTTGAAGACAGGAGGAGAAGGGAATGACAGAGGATGAGATGGTTGGATGGCATCACTGACTTGATAGACATGAGTTTGAGTAAGCGCCAGGAGTTGCAGATGGACCAGGAAGCCTGGCGTGCTGCAGTCCACAGGGTCACAGAGTTGGACATGACTGAACTGACTGACTGAAGCCAAAAATCAGTATTTATTAATGTGGGCCCATTTGAGCTTTATTTCTTAGATTAAATCTATATATGCAATGTTTTAGTTTACATTCCCCAAGAAGTAGATTCTGAAACAAGGGTTCAAGTGCAAGTTATTTATTTGAGAGATGCAAAGAACTTCACATGGGGAGTGAGGACATGGGCAGAGAAGGAAGTCAAGCA
Organism: Bos javanicus; assembly: GCF_032452875.1. Classification (NCBI taxonomy): domain Eukaryota; kingdom Metazoa; phylum Chordata; class Mammalia; order Artiodactyla; family Bovidae; genus Bos; species Bos javanicus. The sequence goes on from NC_083870.1 coordinate 43,322,520, forward strand.
ATGGAGGGTATGTTTCAAAGCCAGCTGCCACTGGGTCCACAGGATAAGGGTGTAAACTCAGGTGTCCCAGAGTACCCCCAAATCAACCAAAGGACAAAGGACTTATGATATTTGTCTACCACCTCCCGCTATCTATTGGTTGTGGGCTGCTCCCATGCATGTCAATTCTCTGACACTTCGCTTTGGTGTGTGCCTGTTTCAGAGAGGATCCTTAGGCACAGAGATGCAGATACTGACAGAAAGAAGTTCTAGAAACCAGTGGAGGTGATCACACCATTGTGGTGATCTGGGTCATGAAGATCTTTTTTGTACAGTTTTTCTGTGTACTCTTGCCACCTCTTCTTAATATCTTCTGCTTCTGTTAGAGCCATACCATTTCTGTCCTTTATTGTGCCCATCTTTGCATGATATGTTCCCTTGGTATCTCCAATTTTCTGGAAGAGATCTCTAGTCTTTCCCACTGTATTGTTTTCCTCTATTTCTTTGCACTGATCACTGAGGAAGGATCACTTTCTTATCTCTCCTTGCTGTTCTTTGAAACTCTGCATTCAAATTAGTATATCTTTCCTTTTCCTCTTCTTTTCTCAGCTATTTGTAAGGCCTCCTCAGACAAACATTTTGCCTGTTTGCATTTTCACACCACCCCCAAGAAAAAGAAATGTAAAAAGTACTCTGTATACAGAGTATACAGAGAAACCTGTATTCGGGTCAAGAAGCAACGGTTAGAACCAGACATGGAACAATAAACTGGTTCCAAATAGGGAAAGGAGTACATCAAGGCTGTATATTATCACCAAGCTTATTTAACTTATATAAAGAGTACATCATATGCAGAGTACTTTGACCACCTGATGCGAAGAACTGACTCATTGGAAAAGACCCTGATGCTAGGAAAGATTGAAGGCAGGAGGAGAAGGGCACGACAGAGGATGAGATGGCTGGATGGCATCACCGACTCGATAGATATGAGTTTGACTAAGCTCTGGGAGTTGGTGATGGACAGGGAAGCCTGGTGTGCTACAGTCCATGAGGTCCCTAAGAGTCAGACATGACTGAGTGACTGAACTGAACTGAAGTGAAAGTACATCATACAAAATGCTGGGCTGGATAAAGCACAAGCTGGAGTCAAGATTGCTGGAAGAAATACCAATAACCTCATATATGTAGATGACACCACCCTTATGGCAGAAAGTGAAAAGGAACTGAAGAGCTCCTTGGTGAAAGTGAAAGAAGAGAGTGAAAAAGCTGGCTTAAAACTCAACATTCAAAAAACTAAGATCACAGCATTCAGTCCTATCATCACTTCATGGCAAATAGATGGGGAAACAATGGAAACAGTGACAGACTCTATTTTCTTGGGCTCCAAAATCACTGCTGATGGTGATTGCAGCCATGAAATTAAAAGATGCTTGCTCCTTGGAAGAAAAATTATGACCAACCTAGACAGCATGTTAAAAAGCAGAGACATTCCTTTGCCAACAAAGGTCCATCTAGTCAAAGTGATGGTTTTTCCAGTAGTCATATACAGATATAAGAGTTGGACTGTAAAGAAAGCTGAGCACTGAAGAATTGATGCTTTTGAACTATAATGTTGGAGAAGACTCTTGAGAGTCCCTTGAACTACAATAAGATCAAACCAGTCAATCCTAAAGGAAATCAGTCCTGAATATTCACTGAAGGACTGATGCTGAAGCTGAAACTCCAATACTTTGGCCATGTGATGCAAAGAACTGACTCATTTGAAAAGACCCTGATGTTGGAAAAGATTGAAGGCGGAAGGAGAAGGGGACAACAGAGGATGAGACAGTTGGATGACATCACCAACTCGATGGACATGAATTTGAGCAAGCTCCGGGAGTTGGTGGTGGACAGGGAAGCCTGGCATGCTGCAGTCCTGTGGTTGCAAAGTGTCAGACATGACTGAGTGACTGAATTAAACTGAAGTGTCCATAGTGTCAAAGATAACAGATAAAGAACACAGAAATGACCTGTCTTTGGATTTGCCCCTTAGAAGTTGTTTCACTGCTGCCTTTCATGGCAAAACTCAAAATGTTTTTTTCCTCCCTGATACCAGTTCTTCCTCTCATTCCCTTGAGCATACTCCAATCAGGCATCTATACCCACCATTCCATCAAAACTGCTCTTATCAAGGTCACCATTGATCCACATAGTGCTAAGTTAAACAGTCAAGTCTCTTGTCTTCCTCTTACTTGACCTATTTGCAATCCTGGACCCCACTGTTTGCTTCCTCCTCCTAGAATCACTTTCCTCACTTGGCTTCCATGACACCATGTCTCCTGATTCTCTTTCTGTTTCATTGGTTGCTGCTTTTTTGGACTCTGTTCCTCCTCATTTTCTCAATCTCTTAAAACTGGAGTACCCCAGGACACAGAGCCTATACACTTCTCTTCTCTATCTCAGCCACTCCTGTTACAATCGTAGCTCATTTTTGGCTTTAACTCTGATTGATAACGCTGACCTGCACAAGTTTATCTCCAACCCTGACATCTCCACTGATCTCTTGACTTACATATCCAACTAGATATACTCACTTGAATACGTAAAAGGCATGTCCAAAACAAGTTCCTGATCTTTCCCCCCAAACTTGCTCCACATACAAGGTTCTTCTCAATTAATGGCAATTCTACCTTTCCAGTCCCTCAGCTTAAAAACCTTGGATTTATCCTTGATTCCCCCCTTTTAGGTGGCATTAGCAGTAAAGAACTTGTGTGCCAAAGCAGGAGACGTTAGAGAGGCAGGTTCAATCCCTGAATCAGGACAATCCCCTAAAGAAGGGAATGGCAACCCACTCCAGTATTCTTGCCTGAAAAATCCCATGGACAGAGGAACCTGGCAGGCTGCCATCCATGGGACCACAAAGAGTTGGACGTGACTGAAGCAACTAACTACAGCCCCCCTTTTTATGTCATGAAAGTGAAGTCATTCAGTCATGTCCGGGTCTTTGCGACCCCATGGATTGTAGCCCACAGAATTTTCCAGGCAAGAGTACTGGAGTGGGTTGCCATTTCCTTCTCCAGGGTATCTTCCTGACCCAGGGATCAAACCTGGGTCTCCCACATTGCAGGCAGAGGCTTTACCTCTGAGCCACCAGGGAAGATTATAAATTTCTCATGGCAAGAATTTCTGCCAATTTGGTTCACCCAATTGTGTCCTCGGAGCCTAGAACAGAACCTGGAACATGGTGGTAACCCAACAAATACTCTAATTGATTAATTAAATAGTATAATGTCATATACCACACGTAATCTGTAGCAAATCTTGTCGCCTCTACCATGAAAATATATTGAGAACTGGAACAGCTCTTCATCACCCTACCACATCCAAGCCACTATCACCCGAGGATAGTTGCAACAATCTCCCAACTGACTTTCCTCATTCTGCCTTTGTCAACTGTGGTCTAGTCTTAACAGAACTACCACAACAATCTTTAAAATGCTAAGTCACATCGTATCACTTCTTGGCTCAAAATGTCCCAAATCCTTCAGGGAAAAAGCCAGAATCCTTTAAATGGCATATGGGGCTCTAAATGACAGTCTCTCCTTTAGCCCTGCGGCCCCATCTCCTATCACTCTGCCCTTTATTCCCATTCACTCCAGCCACATTGCTCCTGAACATCCTATACACACACCCACTTCAGGGCTCTTGCCCTTGCTGTTCTCTCTGCTGGGGATTCACTCATTCACGTCCTTTAGGTCTTTGTTCAAGTGCCATCTTCTCATTGAATACTTCTATGACCACTCCTTTAAAATCTGAACTTCCCACTCTCAACCAACACTTCTATCTCCCTTTCCTGATTGATTTTCCTCAGTAGTACTTATCACTTTCTAATATGTTGGATATTTTGCTTATTTATTTTATTTATTGTGTCTCCCCAACCAGATTATAAATTTCTCATGGCAAGAATTTCTGCCAATTTGGTTCACTCAATTGTGTCCTCAGCCTAGTACAGAACCTGGAACATGGTGGTAACCCAACAAATATTCTAATTGATTAATTAAATAGTATAATTGATAAATTAAACTGATTGGTTTAATTAACTAATTAAAAACAAATGATGAAGACAAAAGCAAGGCTGAAGTGATTTGAGGAATTGAGGAATGTGAGATCAATCCTGAAAGCAACACTTTTAAGAAGTAGGTCAGTAGGGAAGACAAAAAATAAGGCAAGGTCATGAGACTTGAAAGACCAAAGGAAAGTTTCATTTTGCTTTATTCTGTTTTGTCTTAAGGCTGGTATTTTGAGCATAGCATATTGATAGACTGAGGGAAAGGGGCCAAGGGAGTTGGAGAGGCAGAGGACAAAGGGAAAGCCTAAATGATCTGAAGAAAGAAAAGAAAACAAGATTAAGAATGAGAAAGATTAGCCTTGATCATGTGAGGACCATTCCATCTTCTAAGACGGGGATTGGCCAACTTTTCTTAAAGGGCTAAATAGTAAATACTTTAGGGTTTTTTGTGTCACAGAGTCTCTGTGGTAACTACTCAACTCTACCTTCAAGCTCCAGAAAAAGCCATAGGTAATACATGAACAAGTGGGCGTAGTTGCCTTCCAATGAAATTCTATTCACAAAAGCATTCGGCAGACCCAGATACCGTAGTTTGCCAATCTCAATTCTAAGATTAGACGGGAGGAAGTAAGAATAAGAGCAAATGTACTTACATTTATTAATTGGGTTGGCAAGTGGTAAAAATGGTATACTTTTCTAATTACTCCTATTTTCTTTATGAATTACAAATTGGGATCACCTAACAACTTTGGGACTCAGTAGAGATTATTTGGAGAAGAGTGAATATTTGAAATACTTAAACTATAGAAAGGAAATGGATTTCACTTGACTATGAACTATCTGTTCTTCTTTAACCTTCCGTATATTTAAGGAATTCCCTGTATCTATTAAATCCAAGACAAATTTGTAACCTAAAAAGGTAAAGCAGGGACTTCCCTGGTGGTTCAGTGGTTAAGACTCCTCACTTCCACTGCAGGGGACACGGGTTCAATCCCTGGTCAAGGAACTAAGATTCCACATCCCACACAGTGCAGCCAAAAAAAAAAGGTGAAGCATGCCTGGGGTATGATGAGTAATCCAATGTGATGTGACTGGAGCAAGGGGCAAATGAAAGAAAATTCTAGGATATGAGAAAAATAATGGGCACTTTCTAACACCAGCTGAGGCATTGGGAGTGTTTCAACACAGATACCACTGAGGCAAAACTGAAAATATTGACTTTGGAGTCAGACCTGTGATTGAGTATAAGCTCTGTCACTGTGCTAGTTTCTAAACCTCACTGAACCTCAGTTTTATCATCTGTAAAAGGGATGACACTGGTACCTACATATTGGGTTGCTAGAATGGATAACAGTGTGAAGTACCCAGCTTTAGTGCTGGGCCAGATAGTTGAGTGCTCAATAAATAGTAGCTATTATTAGACATCACACTGAAGTACCAGCTTATTCAACTACTGCCCTACAACCTTCCTTTGCAGATGAAGCTGAGTCAAAAGCAGGTAAGAACCAAGAAGTATTGGAAAACATTCAAAAAGAACTAACATTTCCTTCAGTTCAGTTCAGTTCAGTCGCTCAGTCGTGTCCGACTCTTTACGACCCCATGAATTGCAGCACGCCAGGCCTCCCTGTCCATCACCAATCCTGGAGTTCACCCAAATTCATGTCCATTGAGTCAGTGATGCCATCCAGCCATCTCATCCTCTGTCGTCCCCTTCTCCTCCTGCCCCCAATCCCTCCCAGCATCAGAGTCTCTTCCAACGAGTCAACTCTTCGAACGAGGTGGCCAAAGTATTGGAGTTTCAGCTTTAGCATCAGTCCTTCCAATGAACACCCAGGACTGATCTCCTTTAGAATGGACTGGTTGGATCTCCTTGCAGTCCAAGGGACTCTCAAGAGTCTTCTCCAACACCACAGTTCAAAAGCATCAATGCTTCAGTGCTCAGCTTTCTTCACAGTCCAACTTTCACATCCATATTTCCCCCTAAAGATTTATGGTCTGTGAAAAGACTGCGAAGCTTAAGTATCGGGAAACATCTGTCTAAAAACATTCAGACTTTTGGATAGAAATTACAACTCAACATATTATATCTCTGATCAAATGACTACTACACTTGTAGTAGCTTCTTAGGTAAGTCTTATTTAAACTTTTATTTGCCTCTTAAAGGGAAAAGAGAAGGGAGAGAAATTCTATCAGAAATAAGCCTGAGATCTGCAACACTAGTAAAATGCTCTAAGTGTGTGCCCTTAAAAATGATGATTATGAAATATTGTACTGTATATCTGGAAGGTGACATCAGTTTGCCTAGAGCACATTGCCACTTTTTAGAAGTGTTGTGAAATACAGAAGCAGAACCTGGCTGAAAAAAAATGGAAACAAACTGTTATCTGTCTCCTGGTGGAAAGTTTCACTCCTTTACTCCTGCTCTATTCTTTCACTTCTTATTCCTTTTTCCCTGTGCTCTATAATCCTTCAGCTAAATTCTGAGCCCAAGAAGGATCCCCAGTGCAGGAGAGTAGTTAATCACAGAAAACTTGGTATCAGCAGACATGTGTCCAAATCCCAGTCTAGCTACCCAGCTGCCTTCTTACCACACTCAACCCAACTTGTATTGCTTAATGTAAACTTTTCTGCTCTGTAAAATGAGGATGAATAAATAAAAGGGTGATTGTACAGATAAAAAGAGAGAGCACATTTAAAGCATTCAGTACTGTGCTTAGCACACTGCCGTCAATAAATGATAGGGACTATGATCTCTACTTCATTGTCATTCAGTTCAAGATATTCAACGTCTCTATAACTTTTCAAAGGACAAGAGGAAAAAAAAAAAATGCCGACACTGACCCCAGGAATTCAGAGAGGTAATTAATGAAATAGTGTCTAAGACACCTATTGAATGATATGGGGGAGAGGTAACACACAAGTCTTGATGAAAGAAAAAACAACGCTCACCCACCAAAAACCTTCACCTGCCAACCTTCCTTTACATAACAGCTCATACTATGATCACAATAAAAAAGAAAGTCAACATCCTTCACATTTAGCCACCTCTTAGAAGCTGTTACTGGCTCTAAGACAAAGGTGTCTTTCCTGTCAACCAAACAGGAATTCTACGGAAGTTACTCTAAAAATTCCTAGGACTTCAAAATGACACACACATATACCGTTCTCAGAGCAAGTCATTTTAGAAACTTACTGGGACCAAAACCACGCTCGCTTCACACTAACCTGCTATCTGTGGGGCCCATACTTCCTCTTCTTCATAAGGATATCCGCTTGGGCTATACGGACCCCACATATTCTGAGTTACCTTTTCATTCTTCTGGGTGGCACAAGCCTGATGTACTCAGGTGAGAAGACAGAAGAATTCTGCCCTATCACATGGGCAGACGTGGTGTTCAATTACCTTCTATCAGCTAGATTATAGGGTTAAGGAACTAGATCAAATTACTGTCCAAGAGCGTTCAGGCCTCGTAACGCTAATAAAGGTATGGATGACAGTGGGCTGCTGCTTTGCCCTCGGAGAACACCAAACTGACAAAAAGCGCAGTCTGAGCCTAAAAATCTTACCCCAAACTGCCCAGAAGCTCTTAGAAAAGCAGAAGTATAAAACCATGAAAAGTAAAACTAAAGTGTAAGCTAATGAAAGCTGACAGCATCAGAGCCTATTAGTGCCATTCTGCTATTTATAGTGCTGTGGCTCACTCTATCAACACAATCATCGCTAAATTAGATATGACTAACAGTTTTGGTTGATCCAGTTTAATTGGGTCAGATTAATGAGCTAGCTGCACACCCATGTGGGAGAACCGTTCATCCTAAACTAGATGCTGGTGTTTAATATAGTATTAAATTCTCTTTTCCCAAGTTTGGGCTGAATTATACTGTTAAATTCTTGCCTGGAGAATTCCATGAACAGAAAAGCCTACTGGGCTACAGTCCATGGGGTCACAAAACAGTCGTACATGACTGAATGACTAACATGCTGTTAAATTAACCTGTCTTTCCCCTCAGGCCTCCAGCAGAAGCCCGTAGCCAGCTAGCTCAGCTGTCATGCCAGCAACTTCTCAGGAGCTATAAGGCCCAGCTGAAGGGAGCGCTTGACTCTAAGTTAGAGATGCTAACCATTTCTGGTAGTGAAGAATGAAGAGCCAGGTGTCCTGGATTCAACTCCCTGCTCTGTCACTTGTTAGACATTAGATCTTGGCCAAGTTTCTTAATCCCAATAAACTTGCTCCTTCATTTGTAAAGCAGAGCTAATAATACCTACTCTATGAAATGGCAATCCACTCTAGTATTCTTGCTTGGAAAATCCCATGGATGGAGGAGCCTGGAAGGCTACAGTTCATGGGGTCGCAAAGAGTCGGACACAACTGAGCGACTTCACTTCTTCACTTCTATAGCAGGGATACACAATCTCTGGGATCTAATGCCTGATGATCTGAGCTGGAGCATCCTAAAACCATCCCCCTCCCTGCCCCCTGTCCATGGAAAAACTGTCTTCCATGAAACCTGTCCCTGGTGCCAAAAAGGTTGCGGACTGCATCATAGAGTTGTTGTTGTTGTTGTTGTTTTTAAACCTCTGAAATTAGTTTATTAGTATCATCCAGGACTCAGATGTTCAGTATTCCTCCTGAAATTACATAAACAAAAGCAAATGGAAAGAACCCAAGTCAAAATTCTATAATAAAACAGCACTCCCTCACAAAAGCATGTAAAATTACAAGAATGCTATTTTAAAACACTGGTACTTTAAGAGAACAATAATCTCAAAAGCCACAAAATTGCCAAATTGTTCCCCAAACTGCTAAGCAGATAAACATATGACCCTAATATATGAGCTTGAGTTTTGTAAACAAAAGTAAAATTCAAATAAATCAGATAACTCATACTGAAATACAAAGTGTCTTTTCCCCTCATGTCTATTCAACTTATAAAGGGGCAACCCATAATATAGGAAGATAAACCTGATTTTAAATGTGGTATACAGTTTTAAAAGTCAGTCTAATTAATTAAAAAATACCTTTAAGTGAGCGTCTCAAGTTTCCTAAACAGTCTGTATTTAGATAAATAGGAGAAGACATTTATAGCCAGCACTTTTTCCCCCAGAGCCTTTGCTGGGACAAACAACAAAAAAACAATATGGCAGCCTTGTATTATTTTTAATATATTTATTTTAATTGGAGATTAATTACTTTACAATATTGTATTGGTTTTGCCATACATCAACATGAATCCGCCACAGGTATACACGTGTTCCCCATCTTGAACCCCCCTCCCTCCACCCTCCCTGTACCATCCCTCTGGTTCGTCCCAGTGCACCAGCCCCAAGCATCCAGTATCATGCATCGAATCTGGACTGGCGATTCGTTTCATATATAATATTATACATGTTTCAATGCCATTCTCCCAAATCATCCCACCGTCTCCCTCTCCCACAGCGTCCAAAAGACTGTTCTATACATCTGTGTCTCTTTTGCTGTCTCGCTTACAGGGTTATCGTTACCTTTTTTTTAAATTCCATATATATGCGTTAGTATACTGTATTGGTGTTTTTCTTTCGGGCTTACTTCACTCTGTATAATAGGCTTCAGTTTCATCCACCTCATTAGAACTGATCCAAATGTATTCTTTTTAATGGCTGAGTAATACTCCATTGTGTATAAATAAAAGGAATCCAAAGTGGGAAAGAAGAAGTAAAACTCTCACTGTTTGCAGATGACATGATTCTCTACATAGAAAACCCTAAAGACTCCACCAGAAAATTACTAGAGCTAATCAATGAATATAGTAAAGTTGCAGGATATAAAATCAACACACAGAAATCCCTTGCATTCCTATACACTAACAATGAGAAAATAGAAAGAGAAATTAAGGAAACAATTCCATTCACCATTGCAACAAAAAGAATAAAATACTTAGGAATATATCTACCTAAAGAAAATAAAGACCTATATATAGAAAACTATAAAACACTGGTGAAAGAAATCAAAGAGGACACTAATAGATGGAGAAATATACCATGTTCAAGGATCGGAAGAATCAATATAGTGAAAATGAGTATACTACCCAAAGCAATCTATAGATTCAATGCAATCCCTAACAAGCTACCAACGGTATTTTTCACAGAGCTAGAAACAAATAATTTCACAATTTGTATGGAAATACAAAAAACCTCGAATAACCAAAGCAATCTTGAGAAAGAAGAATGGAACTGGAGGAATCAACCTGCCTGACTTCAGGCTCTACTACAAAGCCAGAGTCATCAAGACAGTATGGTACTAGCACAAAGATAGAAATACAGATCAATGGAACAAAACAGAAAGCCCAGAGATAAATCCACGCACCTATGGACATCTTACCTTTGACAAAGGAGGCAAGAATATACAATGGATTAAAGACAATCTCTTTAACAAGCGGTGCTGGGAAAACTGGTCAACCACTTGTAAAAGAATGAAACTAGAACACTAGAAACTAGAACACAGAGTGCGGGCAGCTGCGACGGCACGCAGAGTGCAGCCAAGAGGAGCTACCCCACGTCCGAGGTCAGGGGCGGCAGCCGGGAGCACCAGGCTGCAACAGCGCAGGAGCAGCCGAGAAGAGCTACCCCAGGTCCGAGGTCAGGGGCGGCAGCCAGGAGGAGCTGCCCCACACCCGATACCAGAGGCAGCGCCGGGAGGAGCAACCCCACGTCCAAGGAGCGGTGGCTGCGAGGGCGCCGGTGGGCCTAGAGGAGCTATTCCACATTCAAAGTCGGGAGGGGCGGTGGTGAGGAGATACCCTTCGTCCAAGGTAATGAGCAGTGGCTGTGCTTTGCTGGATCAGCCATGAAGAGATACCCCACGTCCAAGGTAAGAGAAACCCAAGTAAGACGGTAGGTGCTGCAAGATGGCATCAGAGGGCAGACACACTGAAACCATGATCACAGAAAACTAGTCAATCTAATCACACTAGGACCACAGCCTTGTCTAACTCAATGAAACTAAGCCATGCCCTGCGGGGCCACCCAAGATGGGTGGGCATGGTGGAGAGGTCTGACACAATGTGGTCCACTGGAGAAGAGAATGGCAAACCACTTCAGTATTCTTGCCTTGAGAACCCCATGAACAGTATGAAAAGGCAAAATGATAAGGATACTGAAAGAGGAACTCCCCAGGTCAGTAGGTGCCCAATATGCTACTGGAGATCAGTGGAGAAATAACTCCAGAAAGAATGAAGGGATGGAGCCAAAGCAAAACCAATACCCAGTTGTGGATGTGACTGGTGATAGAAGCAAGGTCCGATGCTGTAAAGAGCAATATTGCATAGGAACCTGGAATGTTAGATCCATGAATCAAGGCAAATTGGAAGTGGTCAAACAGGAGATGGCAAGAGTGAACATTGACATTCTAGGAATCAACGAACTAAAATGGACTGGAATGGGTGAATTTAACTCAGATGACCATTATATCTACTACTGTGGGCAGGAATCCCTTAGAAGAAATGGAGTAGCCATCATGGTCAACAAGAGAGTCTGAAATGCAGTACTTGGATGCAATCTCAAAAATGACAGAATGATCTCTGTTCGTTTCCAAGGCAAACCATTCAATATCACAGTAATCCAAGTCTATGCCCCAACCAGTAATGCTGAAGAAGGTGAAATTGAATGGTTTTATGAAGACCTACAAGACCTTTTAGAACTAACACCCAAAAAAGATGTCCTTTTCATTATAGGGGACTGGAATGCAAAAGTAGGAAGTCAAGAAACACCTGGAGTAACAGGCAAATTTGGCCTTGGAATATGGAATGAAGCAGGGCAAAGGCTAATAGAGTTTTGCTAAGAAAATGCACTGGTCATAGCAAACACCCTCTTCCAACAACACAAGAGAAGACTCTGCACCTGGACATCACCAGATGGTCAACACCAAAATCAGATTAATTATATTCTTTGCAGCCAAGGATGGAGAAGCTCTATACAGTCAGCAAAAACAATACCAGGAGCTGACTGTGGCTCAGATCATGAACTCCTTATAGGTAAATTCAGACTTAAATTGAAGAAAGTAGGGAAAACCACTAGACCATTCAGGTATGACCTAAATCAAATCCCTTATGATTATACAGTGGAAGTGAGAAATAGATTTAAGGGAATAGATCTGATAGATAGAGTGCCTGATGAACTATGGACAGAGGTTCGTGACATTGTACAGGAGACAGGGATCAAGACCATCCCCATGGAAAAGAAATGCAAAAAAGCAAAATGGCTGTCTGAGGAGGCCTTACAAATAGCTGTGAAAAGAAGAGAAGCGAAAAGCAAAGGAGAAAAGGAAAGATATAAACATCTGAATGCAGAGTTCCAAAGAATAGCAAGAAGAGATAAGAAAGCCTTCCTCAGAGATCAATGCATAGAGGAAAACAACAGAATGGGAAAGACTAGAGATCTCTTCAAGAAAATTAGAGATACCAAGGGAACATTTCATGCAAAGATGGGCTCGATAAAGGACAGAAATGATATGGACCTAACAGAAGCAGAAGATATTAAGAAGAGGTGGCAAGAATACACAGAAGAACTGTACAAAAAAGATCTTCATGACCAAGATAATCACGATGGTGTGATCACTCACCTAGAGCCAGACATCCTGGAATGTGAAGTCAAGTGGGCCTTAGAAAGCATCACTACGAACAAAGCTATGGAGGTGATAAAATTCCAGTCGAGCTATTTCAAATCCTGAAAGATGATGCTGTGAAAGTGCTGCACGCAATATGCCAGCAAATTTGGAAAACTCAGCAGTGGCCACAGGACTGGAAAAGGTCAGTTTTCATTCCAATCCCAAAGAAAGGCAATGCCAAATAATGCTCACAATACCACACAATTGCACTCATCTCACAAGCTAGTAAAGTAATGCTCAAAATTCTCCAAGCCAGGCTTCAGCAATACGTGAACCATGAACTTCCAGATGTTCAAGCTGGTTTTAGAAAAGGCAGAGGAACCAGAGATCAAATTGCCAACATCTGCTGGATGGTCAAAAAAGCAAGAGAGTTCCAGAAAAACATCTATTTCTGCTTTACTGACTACGCCAAAGCCTTTGACTGTGTGGATCACAATAAACTGGAAAATTCTGAAAGAGATGGGAATACCAGACCACCTGACCTGCCTCTTGAGAAACCTATATGCAGATCAGGAAGCAACAGTTAGAACTGGACATAGAACAACAGACTGGTTCCAAATAGGAAAAGGAGTACGTCAAGGCTGTATATTGTCACCCTGCTTATTTAACTTCTATGCAGAGTACATCATGAGAAACGCTGGGCTGGATGAAGCACAAGCTAGAATCAAGATTGCCGGGAGAAATATCAATAACCCTAGATATGCAGATGACACCACCCTTAAGGCAGAAACTGAAGAGGAACTAAAAAGCCTCTTAATGAAAGTGAAAGAGGAGAGTGAAAAAGTTGGCTTAAAGCTCAACATTCAGAAAACGAAGATCATGGCATCCCATCACTTCATGGGAAATAGATGGGGAAACAGTGGAAACAGTGTCAGACTTTATTTTTCTGGGCTCCAAAATCACTGCAGATGGTGACTGCAGCCATGAAATTAAAAGACGCTTACTCCTTGGAAGGAAAGTTATGACCAACCTAGATAGCATATTGAAAAGCAGAGCATTACTTTGCCAACAAAGGTCCGTCTAGTCAAGGCTATGGTTTTTCCAGTGGTCATGTATGGATGTGAGAGTTGGACTGTGAAGAAAGCTGAGCACTGAAGAATTGATGCTTTGAACTGTGGTTGCACTCTTGAGAGTCCCTTGGACTGCAAGGAGATCCAACCAGTCCATTCTGAAGGAGATCAGCCCTGGGATTTCTTTAGAAGGAATGATACTGAAGCTGAAACTCCAGTACTTTGGCCACCTCATGCGAAGAGTTGACTCACTGGAAAAGACTCTGATGCTGGGAGGGATTGGGGGCAGGAGGAGAAGGGGACAACAGAGGATGAGATGGCTAGATGGCATCACTGACTCGATGGACATGAGTCTGGGTGAACTCTGGGAGTTGGTGATGGATAGGGAGGCCTGGCGTGCTGTGATTCATGGGGTCGCAGAGTCGGACACGACTGAGCAACTGAACTGAACTGAACTGAGAACACTTTCTAACACCATACACAAAAATAAACTCAAAATGGATTAAAGATCTAAACGTAAGACCAGAAACTATAAAACTCCTAGAGGAGAACATAGGCAAAACACTCTCTGACAAATCACAGCAGGATCCTCTATGACCCACCTCCCAGAATACTGGAAACAAAAGCAAAGATAAAGAAAGGGACCTAAGCTTCTGCAGCCTTGTATTTTAAGCTCACACTTTTGGGGATACATTCTCAGGTCTTTAACATAGGAACTCCAAAAAAAAAAAACAAACATAGGAACTCCAAATAAAACTGCCATTACATGGTAATGGGAGTTAAAAGAGTATAGAGTCTTCACGTAAAGACTAGAATATACTTTTGTATTAGTCCTTCAAGGACAGACTTTCAAAATGTTTGATTCTAATAATCCCATGCTGTGAGTAATCCCATTACTCTTCACTTTGTAAACATAACTGGGCTATGTGAAATCTGCTATTAACTGGTCAAGACTTAAGTTTCAGTTATGGATGAAAACTGTCTCAATTCAACTTTTATACCCTCATCATGGATACGCAGGGTGCGTAGACAAAAGCTTTTTATTTATCAGCTAACTATATGGAAGATAAACACTGTAATAATTCGTGTGATCCAAAATAGGCAAAAGCAAAAGACTAGCTTCCCCTTAAAAAGAAAAATTTTCAGACCTATGAAAACACAATACTAATTTAAAAAATTGTGTTTACTTAGAAGAATTCAGAATGTCAACAAAACAGCTGCAGTTTTTTCTTTATTTGTAATTACTGAGTGGTAATTCAGTTAACAGAACAACAATTATTCGTATAAGCTGCGTCAGAGACAACTGAAGATGAAAAAACTACCATCCCCATATATACCTAATTTACACTGTGCACCATAAGAACCTGCTTTAAATTTCCATGCCTATCTACAACCCTCATACTGCACCAGGCAAGATTAGTGGCTATTGAAAATACCATCAGGACAGGGCTATCTAAAGACACATTTGGTACTGTGTTAACTACACAAAAAAAGACACTGTACAGTTTTAAAACAAATCTTACACAGCCTTATATTTCAATGCTTTTCTTTAACAGGAGTAAGTTGTGCACAGGGGGGTTAAATGCTTTATAGACAAAAAAAAAAAAAAAAACTGCACTAGAACCAACTTATTCATCATTTTCTTCTTCTTCCTCCTCATCCTCTTCATCTTCTTCCTCCTCTTCATCTTCCTCATCTTTCTCCTCTTCCTTCTTTTTCTTGCTTATTTCAGCCTTGATGACTCCCTTTTTGCTGCATTAGGCTTCCCTTTAGCTCGGGATGCAGCAATATCCTTTTCGTACTTTTCCTTCAGCTTAGCAGCCTTCTTCTCATAGGGCTGCTTGTCATCTGCAGCAGTGTTATTCCATGTCTCTCCCAGTTTCTTTGCAACATCACCAATGGACAGGCCAGGATGGTCATGTTTGACTTTTGGACAATACTCAGAACAAAACAAGAAAAAGGCTGAAGGATTCCTCTTGGGTGTACTGGGATCCTTGAACTTTTTTGTTTCCCCTTTAGGAGGGATATAAGTTTTCATTTCTCTTTCATAACGGGCCTTGTCTGCCTTTTTCATTTCTTCAAATTTTCTTTTCGCTGTAGCAGACATGGTCTTCCACCTCTCTGAGCACTTCTTAGAAAACTCTGAGAAGTTGACTGAAACATCCCGGTGCTTCTTCCTGTGCTCCTCCTGGCAAGTTTGCACAAAGAATGCATATGATAACATTTTCCCTCTTACGATCTCCTTTGCCCATTTTTAATTATCTTTCCTCCGAGAGGCAGAGAGTTTCCAAGTGCCTGTGCAGCTCTCACTTGCCCTGGTACTGTCTCTATCCAGCATAGAGTTTTTGATGATTAAATGAGATAATCCACTTAAACTGTTTACAATAAATACCTGGCATATAGTAAGCCCTCAATGAATGTCAGCTGCAACTAACAGTAACAAACAACAGGCCAAAGGAAGCTTTCTTGAGAGTTGCTTTCTCAGAAACATACAATTGACACATACACTAGCCAAGGATTCTCAAGTTCAGAACTGCTGGCCTTTTAGACTTGATAATTCTTTGTTATGGGGGACTGTCCTAAGCACTGTAGGATGTTTGGCAGCAACCTTGACATCTAACCACTATGAAGCACTGTCTCAATTGTAACATCCAATGTCTCTAGACATTGCTGTGTGTCTCTGGGGCAGGAGTGGGAAGCAAAATCACCTCAGTTTGACAACTACTGTGCTAGAGCAATTAATAGCTGCTATTCAGGACACTGACGCTCCCTCTTTGTCTTATCACTCTTGCCTAAATGTCCCATCAACTATGTCTACTAGGTAACTCAATGACAAGTAAATCACATACATAAAAGGCTGCCTTGAAATGACTTCCTCCTTTGCTGTTAATTCAATTCTGTGAAGACACACAGTGTCTATTATTTTTGCCTTGGTGGTCTCAGTACCCAGCACACAATGGACAATGAATGAACGATGAATTAATTATGAATATTCCCTTGAGCTTTTCGGTTTTGTTAAACAACTCAGAGCAGCGCTCAGGTTTCCTCAACCTTGACTCCAGTCAGAACACGAAGGAGATAAACACTGAAACACTCACATACCATGAGGAAACATGATAAGCTGAGCCAAGCCGGGTAAGCAGGAGCAGGAGAGGCCAGGAACACCCTTGCCACAGAGCTTCAGCGCATGGAGTCAAATTGAACATAAGCCCATCTCCAGAAACTAGCACCAAGGGTTGAGCTGGAGAAGAAGGTCCAAGTAGGTCAGTGAGCAAAAGACCTGCAGCAAGTCCTGAGATGACAGGGTTGAACCAGTGTAGATACAGAGCAGAGAAAGGAACAGAAGCTCAGAAGAATTATCTGAGAAATCCCATGGACAGGTGGAAATGGATTTGGCTGATGTGAACATGTTTCAGACAACTTGTGACAGGGTCACTTCAGTTCAGCTCAGTTCAGTTGGTCAGTCGTGTCCAACTCTTTGCGACCCCATGGACTACACCATGCCAGGCTTCCCTGTCCTTCACCAACTCCCAGAGCTTGCTCAAACTCATGTCCATCGAGTCAGTGATGCCATCCAACCATCTCATCCTCTGTCATCGCTTTCTCCTCCTGCCTTCAATCTTTCCCAGCATCAGGGTTTTTTCAAATGAGTTGGTTCTTTACATTGTCTGGCCAAAGTATTGGAGCTTCAGCTTCAGCATCAGTCCTTCCAATGAATATTCAGGACTAATTTCCTTTAGGATTGGCTGCTTTGATCTCCTTGCAGTCCAATGAACTCTCAAGAGTCTTCTCCAACACCACAGTTCAAAAGCATCAATTCTTCAGCACTCAGCTTTCTTTATAGTCCAACTCTCACATCCATACATGACTACTGGAAAAACCATAGCTTTGACTGTATGGATCTTTGCTGGTAAAGAAATATCTCTGCTTTTTAATATGCTATCTAGGTTGGTCATAGTTTTTCTTCCAAGGAGCAAGGGTCTTTTAATTTCATGGCTGTAGTCACCATCTGCAGTGATTTTGGAGCCCAAGAAAATAAAGTCTGTCACTGTTTCTATTGTTTCCCCATCTATTTGCCATGAAATGATGGGACTAGATGCCATGATCTTAGTTTTATAAATGTTGAGTTTTAAGCCAACTTTTTCACTCTCCTCTTTCACTTTCATGAAGAGGCTCTTTTCATCAAGGGTCACTTAGGGTCTCAAAATGAAATAAGACCCGGATTCCATCATCCATGGTTCCAGTTCCCCCTGACAGCTTCATGTCCAGTATAGTTTTAATCCATATATTCTCTCTTCAGGTCAATAATAAACATGCTGGAAAAAACTTTTCCTTAGAAACTATTATTATTTCCCCAGTGGCCCATTAAATAAAGGTGTTTAATTCTGTAAAGAACAACTTAAATATGCTATAGAATAACAACATGTATCACAAAGTTCAGCAAACAGAATTTTCAAGTGAAATCACTTCAACTATTTTCATATGAACCCCCAAAGTGATGCAACCATATCAGGTGATTGCATGGTATTTCTGAAGTACACAATGAGGATTCTTAAATCCCTGGTTATTTGTTACTGAGATATAAACTAGTAAACAAAGACACAGTTCTCTCAAATGTCAGATATATCTACTGTCCCTTCCTTGCCCAGTGCTCCATTTTAATTCAGCTAAAACTTATTTTTTCTTTGGTTCTGTGTCCTTTATTTTCAAAGGCATGCAGATTTGGATGTGATAATAAAAGCTTATAATCCAGGTGAGAAATTTCTTCTAGGGTCTTATGTAGGAAAAGCTATATACTTCCTTTACGGAAATAGTGGGTTTTGGGGAGGAGATGAGAGGGGGAGGGGGACAGGGAATAACTAGTAACATGTCACGTCTCCTTTATCACTTTCACCACGAATCCTAGACCATACTTGAAAGAAACTCAGTTCTAGTGCTCCATTTGTGTTCTGCTTTTATACCTGGGGACAACTTTCAAGTTTTTATTTCTCTGAGCCTGATTTTTAATTTATTCATAGCTCACCACTTTATGGTATGTGTTTATTACAAGTCTCCAAATATTTTGTGAAATGAGGCAAAACATGAATAAAAATTAAGCAATGATCAAAATTTTATATTATGTAAATGATACTGTAAAATGAGAGACAAGGTTAGCCTTAGTAATTAGTCAAATATAAATGAAAGGCAAGAATGTTAGCATACAACATCTGTTTTTAGCATTGAGTTTTTTTTTTTTTAGGATTTCTGATAAAAATGCAGAAATGCAGAACCCTCTTGGAGGGTTAAATGCCTTAAGGCATTATCAGTAAGTTAGCAGCTTATTGAAGACTAGCTAATATGTGCCCAGGATTATATACAGGAGCGGGTCCATCAGGAAAAAAATATAGAAAGGGTAGTAAGACAGGATCAACCTCACTTCCTCATTTTTAAATGGTGCTGCTGCAGTCACAAGGATCCACCTGGAAACACTTTATAGTTTCTTTGTGCTGTTGCTAAACACATCAACCATAGTGACTGCCCCACCCATTGCCCTCCTGAAGGGGCAACCCTGGGCCCCACACTTTACCTCATGAGGAGTCAGCCCTGACTAGAAGACAGTCAACTCTGACTCCCATCCTAGCCTATGATGAATACAAAAGACTTGCTATTTAGCCTAATTCAGCGGCAGAAAACTAAAAACAGGAGAAGTCACTACCATAATTATCTTGCTTCTCCCAACATTTTCCCTTATTAAATTAGAATGGTCAATTCTGAGCTAAACAAAAATCTCTGCTCTTTAATTTTGCTTTCCATTTTTTGGGTAGTTAATACACAAACATGGTTCAGAATTCAAAAAAGACACCCTCCCTCTTGGGCCTAGAGCTTTTTAGTTGCCCAATGAAAGTAACAATATTGTCTGTTTATAGCTAGCCTTCCAGAAATTTTCTATTAATTCATAAAAACTTAAAAGAGTCTCAGAAGCTTTTTCAGTTTCAGGAAACTGAAAAAAACTCATTTTTTCCCTTTAAACTACTGCATTCAACTCACATTCCTAAATTCTATTTCAAAAGACTTGTGAGCTTTGTTGTTCTTTCCCATTTTATCACTACTGCAAAAGTGGCTTTAATTTTCTCCCTGACTCTATTAATCTCCCTTCATCCACATGGCCACCAGAGTAATCTTTACTGTCGTTGTTATTAAATATATTATGAAATATATATATTACAGATATGTACACTATAAATATATTATATATACCAAATGGCATAGATAATACGTGCGTGCTTTTTAGAACATACCACACGCCTACCACCAGCTTGAGTCACAGAATACCAAGAGCACTTTGGAAACCTGCTTTGTGCCTTTTGTTGCCTGTTTGTCTTTCCCTCCCTCTGCCCCAAGGTAATTACTTTTCTGAATACTGAATTCTCCCATTATCTTGGGATTTATTGTACCCCAATAAAGTAAATGAATAGTTTTGCATGGTTTTGTAGTTTTCATAAAGGAATTAGACTGGACGCATGTCTCTGTGACATGTCAGATCTTTGTTTTCATCTCTCAAAGTTCCACAGTCTTAAGATATCTTGAAAGTGAAAGTGAGAGCCGCTGAGTCCTGTCGGACCCTTCGCGATCCCATGGACTATAGAGTCCATGGAACTCTCCTGGCCAGAATACTGGAGTGGGTAGCCATTCCCTTCTCCAGGGGATCTTCCCAACCCAGGGACTGAACCCAGGTCTATCGCATTGCAGGCGGATTCTTTACCAGCTGAGCCACCAGGGAAGCTTAAGATACTGTCTATGTCTCTAATTAGCATTCAGTCTTTTCCCTAGCTTTTTGAACATATGGAATATAGTCATATTTTAATGTTGTTATGCATAATTTCATTTATCAGTTCTGAGTGAGTTTCTACTGATTTATTTTTCCTAAAGTTCATATTTTCCCACAACATTGATTGCCTGGTGATTTCTGATTGGATGGCAAACATTGTTTTTTCCCTTGTTAGGAGCTGGATATTTATATATTCTTATAACTAGCCTGGAGATTGGTCTAGGCCATAGTTAAATAAGTAGGAGACAGTTTGGCCCTTTTATATCTGTCTTTCAAGATTGTTGTGTGTATGTGTGCTTAGTCGCTCAGTCATGTCTGACTCTTTGCGACCCCATGGACTGCAATCTGCCAGGCTCCTCTGTCCATGGAATTCTCCAGGCAAGAATACTGGAGGGGATTGCCATGCCCTCCTCCAGGGGATCTGCCCTACCCAGGGATCGAAACCAGGTCTCCTGCATTGCAGGTGGATTCTTTACTGTCTGAGCCACCAGGGAAGCCCTCAATACTGTTAGGTGGGCCCAATTCAGTATTTATTCTAGGGCTAATGATTCCTGACTTCTGAGCCATGTCCTATGAATTATGAGGATTTCTAATTTGGCAGGAAGTGCGGGGGACGAGAATGGGCAGTGGACAGGTACTTTTCATAGCCCCAGGTGAACACCAAGTGTCATTTTCTTGGGTGATTCTTTCAAATCTCAGGTAGTTTCCTCATGTACATGCAGTCTTCAGCAGCTCTCTGCATATTGGAAGGAAACCCTCTGCAGGTCTCTGGACTGCTCCGTGATGCTCACTCTGTCTCTTCTTCAGTACTCTGTCCTGAAAACTCTAGTCATCCAGATTACTCCAAGCTCTCAGTTGGTATCCTCAAATCAGAGGGTTCACCAGGCTAAACCAGGGTCTTCCCTCCCTCTGCCATGGCCTGAAAACTTTCTCTTGGCAGTCATCTGGGGCAATCACAGGGCTCACTGTTTGTTTTTTATCTCTCAAAGAACACTATCCTTCATTGTCTGATGTTTAATATCTTGAAAATTATCGTCCCATATATTTTTTTTTTCACTTTTTATGTCATCTCAGGCAGAATGGTAAATTTACTCCATGTTGGATGCAAGTGGAAGCCAGATAAATTTCTTTTTATTATACTACATAACTATCCTCAAATTTAAAAGTTGTAAGTCCCTCGTACATAAAACTCTTATACAACTAAAAAGTTTTTAAATTTTATAAATTAATTATAATCAAATCCAAAAGAGAATCAGTAACATTAAGGTGATTAATGATGTGATTTGAACAAGACATGGTATTAATTGCTCCAGCATAAGTTTGCTTTAGTTTGGCTGTGGTGACTCACTTCTCCCATCAGTTCTCTGTATTTCAACCACTGAAAAATATTCATCTCGTTCACCCTCCACTTTGTTAAGTCTACTCCTGCTCTCTTCGGTTTCTATGCAGTTATATGTGCAACTGTGGATACTGAAATTTCATAACAGTATTTAGTTATAAAATGGGTACCCAGATGGTCATCAATATGCTTAATTTTTAAATAATCACTGAAGTGAGAAAACAAATTCTTTTTATTTTAAATTCTTGTGTAGAACACGCAATTTGATATGCATTGATTCAATGCAAGACAATAAAGCTTCTATCAAGTTGGTAGCCACACTGAAAAGACTGTATTTGAGCCAAGAAAATTCTTCCAAGATAATCTCTACTTTATGTAAGGTGATTGACAATAAGGAGAACCAGGGACTGAAGTAACAATGAGCTAAAAAAATAACCACAAGATAAAGGTGGGGAAACTATGAGAATAACCAAAATACCTGCTAGAAAAAAGCACAGGGTATAAAAGTGAATGTGACAGCAGATCAACTACGAAGGAGGAAAAGAAGAAGAGAAGGAGGAAAAGAAGAAGAGGAAGAATCCAAAGAGTATCACTGATAGAAAACAAACAAACAAGAGAAGAGACAGGGAAAAACAGATTATCTAGGATGTTTATGGCTAATACAGGAGTGACAGAAAGAGCAGCATCTCCAGGGCAGGAAAGGAGAAGCTACACCAGTCAAACTGACAAAGGAAAGTCAGTGCAGCTTTAAGCAAAAGCCAGAGTATACATCTAAATCACATACAGAATGCAACCAAGTTCTTTCACAGGAGGCAAGGTTGAGTTTTTCAACCCTGCATTGAACCAGCCTCTCTGGAAAAGTAAGTGACTTGCATCCCTCATACGACAAGATTTCAGCAAGACAGCAAAAGAGAACACTATATGGTGCTTCCTTTCTGCTGAGACTTGAGCTCAGTTTTAAAGTCTTGTTTGTGGTTCTCTATATCTGCTTCTGGTTTCCTGAGTGCTCCCCTGCTTCGACCTATAACTTTTCCACGACCCCAGACTCTCACGAAATTTTTCCCACCAGGGACTTTTCTAAATTGTGCTTCACTCTGGCATTTTCACTGGTTTTCTTGAACCTGGTGGCTCAGATGGTAAAGAATTTGCCTGCAATGCAGGAGACCCAGGTTTGATCCCTGGGTCAGGAAGATCTCCTGGAGAAGAAATGGCTACCCACTCCAGTATCCTCGCCTGGAGAAATCCATGGACAGAAAAACGTGGTGGGCTACAGACCATGGGGTCGCAAAGAGTCAGACATGATTGACAGACTAACACTTTCATTCTGGCCTTTTCATTGGCTTTCTTGAACCTGGTTTACTTTGTTTCTCCTTGATTCAGTGATGCCACCTGCTACCCCTCCAGGGTGAGGGAAAGTCCTCCAGGAAACAAAAAGACTCCGATTATGGAAAAGGGAGAAAGAGCCATCAGAGTAATTATACTCCCAGTGGTGAAGTCCCCATAGAGACCTAAGAGATAAGTGGAATGCCAAGATCTGTTTAGTTGTTCGGCAAGTATGTGTATCTAGGCAATCTAATAACTATGTAAACCAACTGAATGTTATCAAGTGCACTTGAAAAGTCTCAACTAAAGAGTGCTCGTGCCTCAGAATCCCCACTACGCAGCAGGGGTCAGTTGTCTACACGGACCTGGACAATGCATTGGAGTGGACAAGTGGGTGCCAGGAAAATGAGAGAAAATGGGGAAAGGCAGGATTCTGGGCTCCTGGTCTTTGGCTGGAAAATCTTTCCCCTTTGTATTGTCTGGTGGTGACAGAGAGTGGGGAGAAACCTGAAACACATCAGGAATGAAATGAGGTGCCATGCCCTATTTTAGCTCAAAGGCTCCTGAGGAATCCAGCGTCATCCACTCTCCACACACTCCACTTTGGAGGTGGTAACGTCAGGCTCAGTGTGACAGAACTCCAAGTTCTCTTCACTGGACACTCTTTCATGACAGAGAGTCTCCTGAGGGCATTCACCGGATTTGTCTGAACTGTAGCACTTAGGCGGTAGGTCCAAAGATTGCCTGTAATTCAGGAGACCTTATAGCTTCACCATGTAGTCTCATTTCACCTGAAGAAATCACTGCTTTATTCTCCATTATTTTATTTAAGAATATACTAATTATTTAGAAATAAAATTCTGCCTAAGAAAGCAGAAATATTTTAATGGCTTTTATCTCTATATTGTCATTTTTTGTTCTCTGCAAGTATCTGAATGTTTCCACTTAGTTTATAATAAAAATAGGATCTTAGTAAAATATACAAAGAATTTTAAAACTGGAAAGACCATCAGACTCTAGTGCTCTTTATTTTTATAAAAGAACCCTAGTCTAGAATGATTAAATATTTCAATAGAAGTCATACCCTGTAAAAGCTCAAAAATAGTATTCCTGTGAAAAATCCAAGGCTCTAAGGACTTAGTTAATTCACCTAAAATCAAAAACTAACAAATGATGACGCTCATACTCAAATTCAGATGTCTCCACTGGCTTTGGAGACAGCTGTGACATGGCTGTGAAAGACCAATCGGACACCAGTACCCGTTATGCTGTGCAGCCTTTCTCATGCAGACAGAGAACTATTTTGCATACCTAGATTGGTAATGTGAGTGCAATGACATGCCACATTTTGAATCAATGCTAAGCAAAGGCAAAAAGGATCTGGGGTTGTCTACTTGCGTTTCTGGAATCTGATCTTACTGTAAACAGAATAACAACTTGCACCTGTGAACTCCCCCACAGTCATTTAATTCTTTCTAGCTATTCCTCAGCCCTGGAGCTTCCTGGAGCAGTGTTTCTTTAAGGACATTATGTGGACCACCTCAATAAGGGTCATGAGCTTGAGCTCCTTTTTAAAATATACAGATTCCTCTGTCCCACCCAGAATGACCCAGTATTTCTAGGATGGAGGGGTAGGTTGGGAGTTGTCATCTTTATAAGTTTCCCTGGAGGCTTATGTACATTGAAATTTGAGTCACTGAGATAATACAGAAATGTCACTGACTGAGACTGTAACAGTTGGCCTGAAAATAATAGAACTGAAATCACGATTAGAATACAGTTGCCTCCGGGAAAATCCTTCCTTAGTTACAAACCTGAACTTTTTCCAGAGTGCAGTTTAAAAACTACCTTGAATTGCCTTCAGAATCTACTTTATGGATTATTGCAGATACACAATAATCTGGAAAATACTGAAAAGTGGAAAGAATCAGCAATTCCCACTAGAGAGCTACTTTTAATATTTTGATATATTATCTTCTCTTTTTCTTTTCTTCAAGAATGCAGGCTTTTTGTAACTTTGAGGATGACTTAAAAATGAACTCTTTAGTCAAAAACAAGATAGTCACACTGGCAGAACTGATAGGGTCAGAGTAAAGGGACAAAGTAGGTGATTAAATAGTTAATCCCACTAGCGGCCTGTAAGTAGAAAAAATATGGGAGACCCCTTTAAGTTAATGACTACTCAAGAAAGCAGGTTTGCTTAACCACAAAATCAGGCACGCTTGCTTAGCAACAAAATCACACAACAGCAGCACAGGACACGCCCTAAAACAATAAAACAAGAGTGGCATGAGACCTACATCCCGCCCAGTGAGCTCAGGAGTTAATGATCCCTAGAACATGCTTTCTGCACACATAAAAACAGTAATCTGTGGACCTAGCTTGACCATGTAGAGACAAGAAAACTCCCCTGCTCAACCTGGAGGAGGAACTGATGATGGAAGCATGATGTCTGCCCAAGAGAGATAAAAGTTCTCCCCCTCCCCACTTTTTCTTTGCTTATACAACTGTAGCCAGGTTAAGTTCTCAGGGCGTGGCATTTCTCACCTGCCCGCTTTGTAAAGCTCACAAAAGTTCTGTTCTAATAAATCACTTCTCATCTATCATTTTACCTCTTACTGAATTCTTTTCTGCACTGAGACATAAAGAACTGTGATACTGAAGCTCTTCAGAGGCCCGGGAAACACCAGTTTTCAGAACCATGTGGTCAGGGATGATAAATCTATATCCTGACTGACTTCTTTCCAGGGAGGACAAACTGCTGCCCCCTGCATTATGATCAACCTGTCATGAAGCTGTCATCAGCCTATCTTCTGATCTTTCTTAGAGAAAAGCACTGTGTCAAGGGCCCAGCATCTGTCTCTGCTGTTGGCAGGTTATGCACTCAGCCAGACCAGCCTTGATGGGGTTAAGCCCACGTTGCTGGGCCCACCCATAACCTTTGCTCCCACCACTGTGGCTGGTGAGCAAGCACTAAAGTAACTGCAGAAAGAGGCTGACATTCAGAGTGAGTCATTTTGTCCACCTTTTTATTTAAAGTCTCTGCTACATGGATGCCATTTGCTGAGTAATGCGCGACATAAAACTTTTTCACACTCTGTATTCATTCTGAAAGTTTCATCCACATAACTCTTTCCCCATCTTCTTTGTCAGCAATCTGCCAAAACTTTTTTCTGGGTCCCCACCATGTGAACAACTGCCAGTCACCGTCCATGAATCGGTCTATCTACACTTGTGACCTTCTCTCAACCCAGACACAAACATATTGCTCAAAGTTCTATCCACTGAGAGTGAGAGGATTTTCCATTACAGTTGTCTTGCAGGGCCACCTCGGAATGGGTTTACAATGCTGCAGCCATCTGCCGCCAGTTGACAGCAACACATTGTGAAAACCATGTATAAACTAGGCCTTAGGCTTTTTTTTCTTCTTCAGTCAAATGCTTCTGTCTTCAGGAGCTGCTAGGACTTCATCTTATTTATACCATTTCCACTTGATGGTGGATTGCTGATGCCTTCAACCAACCTTGTATCTTCAGTTCAGTTAAGTTCAGTCGCTCAGTTGTGTCCGACTCTTTGCGATCCCATAAATTGCAGCACGCCAGGCCTCCTTGTCTATCACCATCTCCCGGAGTTCACTCAAACTCACGTCCATCGAGTTGGTGATGCCATCCAGCCATCTCATCCTCCGTTGTTCCCTTTTCCTCCTGCCCCCAATCCCTCCCAGCATCAGAGTCTTTTCCAATGAGTTAACTCTTCACATGAGGTGGCCAAAGTACTGGAGTTTCAGCTTTAGTATCATTCCTTCCAAAGAACACCCAGGGCTGATCTCCTTCAGAATGGACTGGTTGGATCTCCTTGCAGTCCAAGGGACTCTCAAGAGTCTTCTCCAACACCACAGTTCAAAAGCATCCATTCTTTGGCGCTCAGCTTTCTTCACAGTCCAACTCTCACATCCATACATGACCACTGGAAAAACCATAGCCTTGACTAGACAGATCTTTGTTGGCAAAGTAATGTCTCTGCTTTTCAATATGCTATCTAGGTTGGTCATAACTTTTCTTCCAAGGAGTAAGCGTCTTTTTCATGGCTGCAGTCACCATCTGCAGTGATTTTGGAGCCCCCCAAAATAAAGTCTGTCACTGTTTCCACTGTTTCCCCATCTATTTCCCATGAAGTGATGGGACCAGATGCCATGATCTTCATTTTCTGAATGTTGAGCTTTAAGCCAACTTTTTCACTCTCCACTTTCACTTTCATCAAGAGGCTTTTTAGTTCCTCTTCACTTTCTGCCATAAGGGTGGTGTCATCTGCATATCTGAGGTTATTGATATTTCTCCCGGCAATCTTGATTCCAGCTTGCGCTTCGTCCAGCCCAGCGTTTCTCATGATGTACTCTGCATAGAAGTTAAATAAGCAGGGTGACAATATACAGCCTTGATGTACTCCTTTTCCTATTTGGAACCAGTCTGTTGTTCCATGTCCAGTTCTAACTGTTGCTTCCTGATCTGCATATAGGTTTCTCAAGAGGCAGGTCAGGTGGTCTGGTATTCCCATCTCTTTCAGAATTTTCCACAGTTTATTGTGATCCACACAGTCAAAGGCTTTGGCATAGTCAAGAAAGCAGAAATAGATGTTTTTCTGGAACTCTCTTGCTTTTTCCATGATCCAGCGGATGTTGGCAATTTGATCTCTTGGTGGATAAGAAAACATCTAGTTCATCATTGGAAGTTCAGGTCATAAGGTCTCTTAGACATCCAGATCAGAAGCTCAGTCTCTACCAGGATCCAGTAGCAAACCAAGATCTGTTTCTGAAAAGAACAGTTATCTATTCCAAAACCCCAGTGCTCTGTGCTTTTGCTAGTATGACTGTTGTAGTCAGTCTCTAAAATTGTTCCCAATGATCCTCACCTCCTATTACTTATGCCCTTAATCCCATCCCCTTGGGTATGAGCTAGAATGCATGCATGGATGCTCGGTCGCTTCAGTCATGTCCAACTCTTTGCAACCTCATGGACTGTAGCCCACCAGGCTCCTCTGTCCTTTGGATTCTCCAGGCAAGAATACTGGAGTGGGTTGCCATTCCCTTCTCCAGGGGATCTTCCCTACCCAGGGACTGAACCTGGGTCTCCTACATTTCCTGCATTGGCAGATGGATTCTTTACTCCTGAGCCACTGGGGAAGCCCATGAGCTAGACTAGTGGCTTGCTAATTAATATGCATAAGTGATTGGGATATCATGGTGAGATCAGGTTATAAAAAGACTGTGGCTTCCATTTTTAGGCCAATGCCTATCTCTTTCTACTCACACTAGAGAAACCAAGCAAGCTGTCTTGCTGTGAGAAGCCCTATGGAAAGGCCCACAGTTTATCAGCCTAGAAGGAACGGAATGAAGCGTGTTAACAACTACGAGTGAAGCTGGAAATGGATCCTTCAACTCTAGTCAAGTCTTAAAATGACTGTTGCTTTACCCAGTACCTTGGCTTGATTGTAACTTCAGGAAATGCTATGAGTCCGGCTTCCCAGGTGGCTCAGTGGTGAAGTGCAGGAGACTCAGGAGAGGCGAGTTCAATTCCTGGGTTGGGAAGATCCCCTGGAGGAGGAAACGGCAACCTACTCCAGTATTCTGCCTGGAAAATCCCATAGACAGGAGCCTGGCAGGCTACACTCCATGGGGGTCACAAAGTCAGACATGACTGGGCATGCATCCACAGAATCACCAACTAAGCTGGTCCTGTACTCCTGACCAACAGGAATTGTGAAAAAAAAGTATTTGTTGTTTTAAGCTGCAATTTTTTGAAGCAACCTACTATGTCATAACCAGAGAAAGCAATGGCACCCCACTCCAGTACTCTTGCCTGGAAAATCCCATGGACGGAGGAGCCTGGTGGACTGCCGTCTATGGGGTGGCACAGTGTCGGACACGACTGAAGCGACTTAGCAGCAGCAGCAGCAGCAGCTATGTCATAACAGACAGATATAATGATTATCTATGGGTTGTTCTAAACAATATTGCTTCTGAACAAGGAACTCATTTCTTAGCTAAAAAAGTGTGCCAATGAGCTCATGCCCACTGAGTTTACTGATTCTGTCAGGTTAAGACACCCTCAGAAGTAGCAGAACTGATAAAGGAGCCCAGTGAATAATCAGTCAGAACACCTGAAAAAAAAAAAAAAAACACCTGTTGGGGAACAATGCAATGAAAGATTAGGGCTCTATTCTGTAGGATGTGGGCTTTTCTTGGGATCTGAAACTAATATAGGGTACTGTTTTCTTCCATAGCGAGAATACATTAAATAAGGAGTAGATCTGGGAGAGCATCCTCCACTACAATAGTTCATTACAACCCCCCAAAATTTTGTTTTCTATCTTTGCAAGTTTGATTGTTCTTGGTTTTAGAGCCTTTAATTTAAGGCAGCATGCTCCCATCAGAGATCACGACAATAGTTCCAGTGAACTGGAAGATAAGACTTCCACTGGCTAAGTTGAAATTCTCATGCTACTGAAATAACAAAGAAGAGATCATTGTTTTTCCTGGGGCAATTGCTCCCAACCACTAAGGGTAAACCAAGTGTCTGCTATAGGACTCTGTCTGGAGCCCAAGGCATTCTTTGAGTTCTCTCAAACGTGGCTGTACAAGTTAAGGCAAAACTATAGCAACATATTAAAGATAGACCACTAAGAACACATTTACGGTACTGACAGATGTTCCAATGTCTTTAAATTATATTGTGCAATGATATGAAAATACAGAAAAACATGTGGATTTACCTCCTGAAATAACGTTATATTAGAATACTCTTTATATAGTAGGAATAAAGCATTATTTTATTTGTCCATATTAAAAAAAAAAAAAAAAACACAGACCACTAACATTCAGATCCTTTGGGAGTAAAGATTTGGATTGCCTCCACCATGAAAAGAACCCTGACTGACTGTGGTGGCAGTTGAGGGCAAAGGAAACATAGATTTTAGGGCAGATAATGAGCGCACATGACTGCAGCGGCTATGCAAATCTCCCTTTCTTATGTATACAATGATATATATTTACTTATTTTTTCCTTCCCATTTATTTTTTCCTTCCCTATTGTCCCTCTTTATTTTCTGTAAGGGCTTTTATTGGTGATTAACTTTCCAATTTAATCTGCATGTTACAGAGTATTTACTTAGTTGGGATTGAGTAGAATAGCTTTTGAACTGTGGTGTTGGAGAAGACTCTTGAGAGTCCCTTAGACTGCAAGGAGATCCAACTGGTCCATACTAAAGGAAATCAGTCCTGAATATTCATTGAAAGGACTGATGCTGAAGCTGAAACTTCAATACTTTGGCCACCTGATGTGAAGAACCGACTCACTGGAAAAGACCCTGATGCTGGGAAAAGATTGAAGGCAGGAGAAGGTGGGGAAGAGGATGAGATGGTTGGATGGCATCACCGACATGATGGACGTGAGTTTGAGTAGGCTCCGGGAGTTGGTGATGGACAGGGAAGCCTGGCGTGCTGCAGTCCATGGGGTCAGAGAGTCAGACATGACTGAGCGACTGAACTGACTGATTGAACTGAGTAGCATAGATAGTAACATCATCCAGAAATAGTTACGGTGACTACTGGGACTTTAGGTGTCTTTCTTTTTAAAATTTAATTATTTTTAGCTATTCTGGGTCTTTGGTGCTATGCAAGCTTTCTCTAGTTGCGGCAAATGGGGACTTCTCGCTATTTGAGGTGCACAGGCCTCTCACTGCGTGGCTTCTCCTGATGCGTAGCACAGGCTCTAGAGCGCGAGAGCTTCAGTAGCTGCAGTTCCCGGGTTGTGTAGGGCACAGACTCAATAGTTGTGCAGCACAGGCTTAGTTGGGGTTCCCAGGTGGCACTCACTAGTGGTAAAGAACCCATCTGCCAATGCAGGGGACACAGGTTCGATCCCTGGCTTGAGAAGATCCTCTAGAGGAAGGCATGGCAACGGACAGAGGAGCCTGGTGGGTTACAGCCCACAGAGTCACAAAGAATCGGACATGACTGAAGCGACTTAGCTCACAGGCATAGGCTTAGTTGCTCCATGGCATGTAGCATCTTCCCCAAACAGGGATCAAATCCAATGTCTCCTGCATTAGCAGGCAGATTCTTCGTCACTGAGCCATTAGGGAAGCCCTTTAGGTTTCTTTGAAGGAGAGGATGGAAATAGCTTTGTAAAAAAGACAGCAGCATCTTGTTAAGCAAAACCAAAGGACATCATTGTTGTAAAACACAAACACGAAAATAGATACTAAATGACAAAAAAAATAGATTCTGCTAGCTATTCACTCTCAGCTCCAAGCACTCCGTTCAAGACTCTGCTCATGATGTTTAGGTGTATGTACTAAAATTTCCCGATGTCTTGCCAACCAGTTTCTGGTTAGATTCCGCAAAACAGAAGCCTACAGTGGAGCTTGGAAAGAGGAAGAAGGACTCTTACTGCTTTCAGTTCTTGTCAGGCTTGCTCCAGCAGCAGCAGCAGCTGCTGCTGCCACTGCCAACTATGACTCGAGCTTTTTTCAGCTGGCCCTGCCACATACCCTGCTGTGCTCCCTTGGCACTAAGAACATTCGATCCACTGTGCTTCCTCACCGGCTGTACCATGCCACCTGAACCATCTAAGCACATGTCGGGTTACATCCCCTTCCTTTAAAAGTCTGAGTACCAACCATAATGCTTCTGAGGTCTGAAAATCAGCTGAAATGTACTCCTTCTTGAGAAATGATCATCAGTTCCAGAGAGCCTCTCCTTCAAAGCTGTGCTGCTAAGTTGCTTCAGTTGTGTCCAACTCTGTGCAACCATATGGACTAGAGCCCAGCAGGCTCTTCCATTCATAGGATTCTCCAGGCAAGAGTACTGGAGTGGCTTGCAAATTAGTATTAGGGAGTCTTCAAAGAAATAGAACCAATACAAGAAAGATAAACAGAAAGACATATACATACAGAGAAAGTGAAAGTGAAGTCGCTCAGTCATGTCCAACTCTTTGAGACCCCATGGACTGCAGCCTACCAGGCTCCTCCATCCATGGGATTTTCCAGGCAGGCAAGAGTACTGGAGTGGGGTGCCACTGCCTTCTCCTACATATATAGAGAGAGACTTAACAGATATTGGCTCATGTGATCATGGAGCCTGAGAGGCCCCATATCTGCAAACTGGGGACCCAGGAAGGCCAGAAGTGTTCAAAGGCCAGAGAGCCAGTGGTATAGGTTTCGGTCTGTCCGAAGGCCTAAGCATCACAAGCATAAAGAGCAGGGAAACAGTGATGTCCCAGCTCCAGCAATCAGGGAAAGGGCAAACTCAACCTTCCCCTACCTTTCTGTTCCCTTCAGGCCCCCAATGGATGATATGAAGCACATCTACATTAGGGAAGGCAATCTGCCTTACTCAGTTCACCAATTCAAATGTTAATCGCTTCTGGAAACCCTCTCACAGACACACCAAAAATACTGTTTAAACAGATGTGGGATTCAAGATTTCTCATCCTAAGTTTCAACAGTTCTAGCAAAGAACTTAATCAATGTTATACATATTGTCATTTTAAAATAAAACTATTCCATCACTCCAAATTTATCCATTAGACTCTAAAAATCATAGCTGTTTAATATCCACCATCTCCATTTTCAAAATGCATTCCACCTCACCCACAATTTATGCTTAAAAGTTCACAGTCACATTTCTCTAGAATAAAAATATGTATGTTAATTTGTACTTTAAAATTTTCAATGTACACAATTCAAATTTTTAAAAATTTCTTCCGGCTTGATTAATTATAATTAGCACCATTATACAATGGAGTATAAAAATATATGTTTTGATATACTACTAAATATAAAAGTAAAATTTATGGAAGTATCTGTTAATGAGATTTATGTTCCTTTAAAACAAAATAAGATCATATATCTGTGGACAATGTCAATTATTGGGATGAGATGGAGCTCAATGGAAATCAATAACAAAAATATTATCAAGTGTGGGGCTTAAAAATATATATTAATACTCATGTATATCATTAATAATATAGATTATTGATATTATTATATTATTAATATAGGTAGGTTATTATTAATATTATTGTTAATAATATAGATTATAGAAGCTACAACACACTTCACATGGTAGGGATGAATAGACAGCAGAGACGTAACTTATAATTCTTAATAAGCAGTAATCTCCCAAAGTTTAAAGGAAATAAAATTTAAATTTTCTAGTAGCCTTTTGGCAAAGATATTGAAAATATTTCTCCTGATAATCAGAAAAGTACATTTTATTTAAAGGTATCATGTTTATTTTTGGAAAGTAAACATTTCATCTCCTTACTTGAAATCACACAAATATATAAAATAAGGCATTAGTTTATCTCTTAGTTTGAGTAAACTTCTCAGAGACTGTTTCAAATTGTCCCTTTATTTAGTGCCTTTGAAATTTTCTTTTATTCCAAGGGAATGCACTATAGTAAAATTAAGTTGGATAAAAAGTTACCTTATTTTTTGTAAAGAGGAAAAATGGAGGCTGTGAAAGAGAAGCTAAAAAGGAGAAACTGCAAAGTACTACTTTGACCACAGGCAACTCTATTTTAGAAAAAAATACATAATTAGAGAAATTCAGAAATATATCCTCTAAAAACTAATGACATCTGCAAACTTGAAATTCATGGGAAGGCTTTATGAAACTCAAGTGGTAACAATACCCCTGTTTGAAAGTCACTAGTCAAAGAATATTTTTAAAGACCATTGCACATATAGGGTACAATCAACATTAGTCCTTGTATTAGGTGGTTATTAAAAAAAATGAGAAGCATACTGAAATACAATTTTAGATATAGGAGTAGAAACAGAAATATAGTTTTTTGGGGGGAGAATAAATATCTGCTTCTTCTAATAAAAATTTCTTTGCAGTAGTCCCACGTTTATTGTACCCAAGTTTTGACTTAACAGTCAAAGCTAAGATTAATCATAAATTCATCATGTACAAAGCTGACCTTAAATCTCTTGCTCCAAAATTCCCAGTCTTTGCATTCCAACCTACCTCTGTAACACTGCTGCCCAGCTTGTCAGAAGTATCATCACTAGTCTTAAGACCCCAAATTTATCACAATCCCTCCAACAACTGTACTATCAGCATAGTTTTACTCCAACATAGGGAAACAGGGCTTCCCCGGTGGCTCAGTGGTAAAGAAATTGCCTGCCAAGGAAGATCCCTTGCACCACAACTATGAGCCTGTGCCTTAGAGCCCAGGAGCTGCAGCTAGTGAGCCCACGTGCTGCGACTACTGAAGCCTGCGCGCACCCTGGAGTCTGTGCTCTGCAACGAGAGAAGCCACTGCAATGAGAAGACGAGCACCGCAACCAGAGGGCAGCCACCACTTGCTGCAAATACAGAAAAGACCACATAGCAACGGAGACCCAGCACAGCCAAAAATAAATAAATAATTAAAAAAAACCAAAAAGAGACATTTATGTCTTGTTATAAAAATGAACTTATAAAATTTACTTCCTTAAGTACAAAGAGGAAGCAATACTATCATCAGCATCTTTAAAACAAATTGAACCCAACTGTCTAAAGCCACAGAAATCACTGACAAGAATTACAATTATGTACATGGAGCAAATTTTTAAATTATGTTTTTTTATACAGACTAATTCTCCACTTTCTGAATGTTTTATAATATAAACCTCTGTATCTATATCTTGGACTGTTTTAATCATTTAGTGGATAAATTTCAAGAAAGAACTAAGTCTGAATGAATTCATCACTGTATTACAGTACAGCATATTTAACTATTACATAAAACTAGTTTCATTTGAGTCACAACCTCAATTGCCTACAGGGACCAGGAAGTAATCTAAATGTGGAACAGGTTAGGTGTAAGATAACAGGGAGTAATGAAAAGCATTCTGTAATAAAGACACTCAATTATTTTTAATACTATAAGCCAAACAAAAAAAATACCTGGAATTGATATGACCAAATTTACAAGGGATAGAATTTTGCAATTCTCATTGTTTAGCTTTCACAACATATTCAACAGATTCAAAGCCAATATTTACCTAGTACCCAGATACATATAATGAGAAGATACATATAATGAGACAATGCTTATGAAATGTTACTGTTGACACAGCAAGTACATGTGTATAAAGTTGTCTCACTAAATTTTGAGACCCCAGCAATGATTAGAATTATATACAAATTCAGATCAAACCTATATCCCTAACTTATTACATTATATCAAAAAGAAAAACACACTTTAGATGAAAAGAATATTTTATTGCAATACTTTAATACCGAAATCAACTATTATACATATCCACCAACTTATTCACTGTCTCTATCCCAGAAGATAGTCAAAATGAGATTGGATGAAGCATTCTCAGCAAATCTAGAACATTCTATACTTCAATTAAAGTTAGGTCCTTTAATAAATTACATCTTATTCCATTGTTCTATAATATTTATGAAATGATTAGTGCAATAACATTATTGAAGTATCATTTAAAAGGCAAATACCCTATAGATTTGGATTTGTCATCCCGATTCCTTGGCATTCAATAATATAAGTGTCTTTAGAGGCATCTTCTTCATCTTCTGATTTCTTCACAGTAAATTTAGCCTGAAACCAGAAGAGCATTTAGTCTATAAGTAATATGAAGAGGGACACAGGGGAGAGCCCATAACACCTGCTTTAACAGGTAGGCAGTTAATACCAAACTCATTTTATTGAAGAAGCTAGAGATAGAAAGATTAAATGACTCATGAGAAATTCAACAGCGTACATATGAAATACTTTATTCCAGAGGCATGGTCCTTATTCAGAGGTATACGAGTTTGTGGAGTTTTGCCAGAATATATGTAACCTGGATCCCATTTCTTACCCACTGAATCAGAACTCCTCAGAAGTGCAGCTTTAAGTAAATATCAATTTTTAAATCTCAATACCTACTTTCTAAGTTTTTTCTAAAACATGGGACTGAAGCATTTAAACTTCTTTTATCTTGTCAAATATCAAATTACCCTTTAATTTCTCTCAAATTTTCTTGCCAATTTAATTCCCTAAATACAGTATTTAAAATATCTAGTTCAGAGGAGACAGGTGGAGAGAGTTGACAATTAACATCTTCCCTCATCATTATTGGGTTTGACACTGTACTTTTTACTTGTGAACTAATTCAAGTTTAGCTTTGAAACACCTGATCTCTATCACGATATTGTGGAAACATGATTTTTTTTTTAAAGCAAATATATTCATTCTAAGAAAATTGAATTAAAATCAAAATAACGGAGGAGGCTGACTGAATCTGTGACAGAGGGATCTGAAGTATGCATAAAACCTTAGGATTCTCTGAAATACAATTTGAAAACTACTTCTCCAAGGTCCTGTTGAACTGCAATATTTAAAAATGATTCCAGTTTTAGGATTAGATTGTATGGACACTGAAATTTATTGTTGTATGAATAAACAATGAACCTGAATTATGAGCTAGATAGACTAGTCATATGTATATACATTTTTTTTCGAATTACAAGCAGTATATAAATATGAAAAAAGGTAACAATTATGGAAATAATTTCTAGCCTACATACAAAGTTGGAAGGAGCCATAAGGGACACAGTCTCTGACCTTCCTGGTGAATTACCTGCACTGAGACACAGAATGATGAAGCAGCTTGCCCCAGGTCACTGCGTTAAAACACAACAATGCTGAACGAGAAACCAGAGCAAAAAAATCCAGTTCATGGCACTTTCCACTGTGCATTCAGTTCAAATAACATATGAGTGTCTACTATGTGCAAAGTACTGTAGAAAAAATGAATATACCCTGTCTCTGCTATCAAGATCACAGTCTACACGGGGAGACAGACTAATAGTAGTTACAAAATAAAGCATAAGTAGAATTAATAAAAAATACAGTTAACTATCTTTTGAATCAAATATAATTTGCTTTTGCCTCCTATTGGGCCTTTTCCCACAATTTAATCAAATCCTACCTATCCTGTCTAATAACAAAAAAGGTACATATTAAGATTCATACAAATAAAATGTGAAGAGTAGGGTAACAGTGGTTTTGTGCTTGGTACACCTCTGTTATGCTTCATTTCTTATTACTATGTACATTATTTTTGTAACCTTTTAAAATGCTTAAGGTCAACACGTTCCTTCATAAAATTCTGAGTTATAAATTTTATATTACTTTATAAACTTATATTATAAAGACTGTAGCAAAATAGAAATATGCCACACATCACTGAAAAATGAATGAAATGATGCTGTATGCGTTAGCTGTTAAAAAAAAGGAATAGAGAAGAGAAATAATTTTAAGAGGAGGAAAATACCTAAATGTCAACAGTGGTCTTACTGGCAAAGGGCAGTGAGGGACAGGAGTTTTCCTCTATTTTCTAAACTTTCTATAAAGAAGTTAGTTTCAGATGAAATACACGCATCATTTGTTTTAAGAATCCTGTTAAACAAGGTATGAATACGAGATTATTCATGTTAAATTCTTTTTCACTAAAAATTATACATCTAGGGAATTCCCTGGCAGTCCAGTGGTTAGGACTTGGCGCTTTCACTGCTAAAGCCCAGGCTAGATGCCTGGTCAGGGAACTAAGATTCTGCAAACCACACTGTGTGGCCAAACTTGAAAATGCATTAACATATATATACAGCTACTCTTCTGAAGTTGAAAGGACTGGTGAAACGTTAGAATCTCAGCAAATGTTCTATTCTACCAAAATAAAATCACAAGGAAATAAAATATATAAATTTTTTATATAATAATTTAAGCTTAGCCAACTACAAATCCCTTGTGATTTGATCTTATAGTTCCCATTAAAATGCCTTCACTTACTGTAAGGCAGTACCTACCACATATGAGCTTTGATGGATGCTCTCCCAGGTTCTGAGCTCAAAGCTCAGTCCTGCCCCTAAGAAAGTATTTGGTCTTCAGGAATTAATTTAATCCCTCTGCCTCACATGACTCATAAATAAAATGAGATTAATAATAAATAGCCACCCACAATGGTCATGCAGAGTAAGATGATTCAGCTTTACTGCTGAGTGAGTTCAGTATCTGCCACACAGAAAGTATTCACTGAATGATAGCAATTACAATTACTACTGAAGTTTTCTGTTTATTAAAATTTGACTCCAAACTGGCCATAATAAAGATCAATCACTCTTTCTGATGGAATACTCACCTTTGCTAGTTGCTCAGCAAAATGTATAGCTGTTTGGGTGTGGAGTGTAACTGGTCCTGTTTTTATTCTGGAAATTCCACTGGCTAATGCCATAAAAATGATCAGCTATTAAAAAGAAAAACACAAAGAAGGAAACTCTCACACATTTACTTATACTTGGAGTTAAAAGTCTACTGCTTTCCATACGAAAATAATACTAGATATCAAAATAGCTAAAAAATTGTTTATTTTTTAATTGGAGGATAACTGCCTTACAATAGTGCTGGTTCCTGCCATGCATCAACATGAATCAGCCGTAGGTATACACACATCCTCTTTCTTGAACCTCCCTCCCACCTCCCACCCAATCCCATCCCTCTAGGTTGTCACACAGCACGAGGTTTGAGCTCCCTGAGTCACATAGCAAACTCCCCCGGCTATTCATTTTACACGTGGTAAAGTGTGTTTCAATGCTACTCTCCCAATTCATCCCACTGTCTTCTTCCCAACTGTGTCTGTAAATCTGTTCTCTGTGTCTGCGTCTCCACTGCTGCCCTGCAAATAGGTTCATCAGTACCAGCCTTCTAGATTCCATATATATGCATTAATATACAATATTTGTTTTTCTCTTTCTGACTTACTTCACTCCATAACAGGCTCCAGGTTCATCCTCCTCATTAGAACAGACTCAAATGCATTCCTTTTCCTGGCTGAGTAATATTTCAGTGCTGTCCGTGCGTGTGTTTGTGTGTGTGTGTACACACACCACACTTTCTTTATCCATTCATCTGTCGATGAACATCTAAGTTGCTTCCATGTCCTAGCTACTGTAAATAGTGCTGCCATGAACACTGGGGTATATGTGTCTTTTTTAATTATGGTTTTCTCAGGGTATATGCCCAGTAGTGGGATTGCTGGGTCATACATGGCTCTAAGTGATAAAGAACCTGCCTGATAATGCAAGAGACGTAAGAGACGTAGGTTCGATCCCTGCATCAAGGAGATCCCTTGGAGGAGGACACAGCAACCCATTCCAGTATCTTTGCCTGAAGAATCCCATAGACCTCTAGAGGAGCTGGAGGGGGCTACAGTCCATAGGGTCACACAGAGCTGGACATGAGTGAAGTGACTTAGCACACATGCACAGTACCACTTCACACTATAACTATTCCTAGCTTAAAAAAGAATTTCCATTTCTTTAGGTTTACAAAAATCCTAAGATGACAGAAAACCAGTGTCACCAAAAGTCTGAATAGCACAAAATGCTTAGTAAGTTTATAAACTTAATGTTTAAGAATACAGAGTTGAAAATTAATACATTTTATCAGACCACCTGTCCCTGCAAGCTAGTATATATAAACTGACAAGTTTCTTTACAAGTTCTAAAATCACAACATTTTAACAGGTAAACAAATACACTAATACAGAATTACTAGACTGTAGAAGAGTAAGAAGGAAGAGACTAGAAATAAGAAAACTGTCTTAAGAAAACTGGTCAAAAAACCTTGAAGAATACTTTTCTAAGCAGACATCTGATTGTGATTAAGGGGAAAAATTGGTAGAAAGGAAAATCTATCAAGACAGTGGACCATAAAAAGACTGCATTTGGAAATATTCATCAGCATTTCTCAACCTGAGTAGATGTGTTAAGTTTGAGAGGTGTATGACATATCTAAGTGGAGACGCTGACAGGCGTAAGGGACACAATGGATATGGAGCTAAGGAGAAAGGCCTGGGCCAATGATACAAATTTAGAAGCTATCAGCATACAGACAGTACTCGAGCGTGAGACTGGAAAAGTTACCTGAGAGACTAAAACAGATAAAAAAAGAGGTGTGAGCTTAAGCACAAGGGCTCTCCAAAATTTAGAAGTTGAGAAGAGGCAAACAACAATAATAATAAACTAGCAAAGGGACTAGAATGTATGGCTAGCGATAGAGAAAGATAACAGTATTTCAGAAATCAAGAGAAGAAAGTATTTCAAGAATGAAGGAGTGCTCGGTGTGCCCAATGCTACAGCCAGGTTGAGTAAGATGAAAACTGAAATTTGTGGTATATAAATTCTAGAATAATACTTTAAAAATGTGCTGAATTAGAACATACCAATCACTGTCTGAAAGTCAATGACTAAAATTTATATTCAATCTAACTGCCCAATATTCAAATCTAACAGGCTTGGAGGTTTTTATCCTAAAGTGTCATTACCTGGTCTTGCAGATACTCATCCACAGCACCACCATGTCTAAGATTTGCTAACAGCATTTCAGCAGCTTCAATTCCAACCTTGTCTGCATTAACACCTGCAACAGGCACAATGTAAAAAAAAAAATTAATTAATTACTAAGAGGCAAAAAGTTTCACATATCCCAGTTAGCACTGGCATAACATCTTTTAGGCCTCTGAACTCACCCATTGCAACTTTTAGGATAAGATCTTCATGTACTGAATCTTCTGAGAGCTAAGCATATGCAAATACTTTATTAAATGGACCAGTGAGGGGGGGTGGGGGAGGAGAACAGGCCTTGGCCCTGTTTAAGAAGTACTAATTATAAAATCAATTTATATGATACCCTATAATACTCTATAATACTATGCCTTGATTTTAAAATTTTAAATTCACAATTCATATATATTATAATTGGTCTGCAGGCAATTCTATTAGAACTAAAGGATTTTTTAAAAGTTCAGATAATTTTCACCTAAGAAAGAGGAGATAAAGATTCTCAGGTTAAATATACAAAGTTTTATTCTTTTAAGATTCGAACAAGTATTACCTTATTTGTTTCTTAGCAGCACTGACAGCCTGTAGGACCTTAGTTCCTTGACCAGGGATGGAACCCAGGCCCTGGAAGTCCTAACCACTGAACTGCCAGGGAATTCCCTGGTATTACCTTATTTTAAAAATAAGAGTATTTATTCCATTGTTCTCCTTCCTGCTTCTCTACATATACCACAAATATCTGGTACAATGCTAAATACAAAATAAATCCATCAAATGTAGTGGAATGTCAGATGATTCTTTTTATTTACTTTAAATTAAAAGAACCCTATGGGCTTCCCTGCTGGCTCAGTGGTAAAG
This sequence comes from Bos javanicus, assembly GCF_032452875.1. NCBI lineage: Eukaryota > Metazoa > Chordata > Mammalia > Artiodactyla > Bovidae > Bos > Bos javanicus. Next base: position 43,363,928 of record NC_083870.1, read on the forward strand.
AATCCACCTGCCAGTGCAGGAGACGTGGGTTCGAACCCTGGGCTGGGAAGATCCCCTGGAAAAGGAAATGGCAATCCACTCCAGTATTCTTTCCTGGGAAATCTCATGAACAGAGGAATTTGGTGGGCTGTAGTCCATGGGGTCACAAAAGAGTCCGACACAATTTAGCAACTAAGCAACAAGAACAAAATTAACCCTTGGCTGCAAATGAAAATGGCTTTTGAAAAATGAGAATGTGGTTCATTTTTATTTTATATTTGGAAATTCACCAAACCAAATACATGTTTTGATAAAATGTCGCAGAAAATAGAAATTAAATTTTAACCATTTTTTCCCTTACATAAGTCATTATAACAATGTAATACATTAAACTATCCTTATAACATTAATCAATCATTTACATGACTGAATGAAATGGTTTGGAACATGTATGAATCTTGACTTTCTGGTAAACGACTCTGCCTCTTCCGTATCTTCTTCTAGATGTAAATAGAGATGATAATACCTTGGTTGCAAAGTTGTTAAAATCAGAGATAATATTTACAAAGCTTCTAATTTCAAGACTAGTTCATAATAAGCTGTTAATAAGAATAGTTACTATTGATAACACACATGATGCTATGTATGTACCATACTAAGTGACAGAAACTGGTTCCTTAGCTAAGGAGGCACCAAAAAAACAGAGTTAAGTGCTAAGCTTATGGTATTAACTATATATCCAATGAGAGTTCAGAAAAGGAAATTATAAGTTCCAGAATAATTTGAGAATGTTTCATGAAGCAGGAAAGGACTTCAAGGACTTGAGTCATTGAAGAACAGCTAAAATTTCCATGGAGTACAAAAAGAAGAAGGAAGCAATTCCTGGCTTTGTAGTACTAGAGAACAGTAGTTGCACTAAGGTTTCTCAAGGTTTCTCTGCCAAGTGGCAAACTATTTCTCAGAGCCATGCACATTCCTTCCCACCCAGCTGCCTTGACAGTGAATGATGCTATGAATGGACCTACAACATTACCAGCTATTAGTAGCAGTCTATGGTAACTGAGCAAAATGAAGTAAATAAGAGAATTTTTTTTTGTTAGTACTGTGTTCTAAATAAAAGAGCAAAATCCTCATTTCTTTGGAAAACCTAAGGTTTTTCTGACAAATACTCTTCTGGCATTTTAGAGGTTTCTTAATATGGCCTCAATTTTGACAGCTTATAACAAACTAAAAAAATATTCAATGATTTGAGGTTTCTTCTAGCTTATTAAAAGGACAAAACTGAACAGAGAAAGCCAAAGGACTGACTACAGCATCAGAGACATGCTCTCAATTACTACATATATTAAAGGAGGAAAAGAAAGTGCTTACTATAAACTAGTAGTGTCCATACATAAGAAACAAGATTGACAAGCCAGAGGTATAATTCATCTTAGCAGATTGATTTGTCCCATAGTAAAGTACAGAACTAACTGAAAGATGAGTGGTCAACAAATCACACAGATATTCAACAATGTGAAAACATATATTCTGTCCATATTGCAATCATATAAATGTGGAAACAATTCTTGTATGTAGATAATGGTCTGATCTCATTTTTCAGTTAAGGAAAGCAGAGTCACCACGTAACATAACTGCAAACATAGGAACAACTTAGGTTTTCTTGCTCTTGATTTAGTGCTCTGTTATAATACACTGCATCTATCTAAAACTGCTAAGATTTTTTCAAAAAAAAAATTAAAAAAAAATAAAAAAACCCTCAAATCTCACCTTTGCAACAGGATTAAAGAAAGTTATAGCTGGAAGGATTTCAGAGATTCTTCAGACTAAGTAAGTCTCTCACTCAACAGATAAAGAAACTAAGATCAAAATAGTTTTAGTAACTGAGACAAGGACAAAAATATGACTCGTTACAACTTACTGCTTGTAATATATATGGTGGTGTGGACAACCAGCCAGTGTTGCTTCTGGTTATAATGCTTAAACATTAGGATTCAGAGTCCGATAATTTTCTAGTTAATTTAAATCAGAAATAAAAAGAGATCTAGATATTGGGAGCCATGACATTCTCTTGAGACCTCTTAATATATAGACTACCTACCAGGTGGTTCTGGAGGAGGAAATGGCAACCCACTCCAGTATTCTCACCTAGAGAATCCCATGGGCAGCGGAGCCTGGTGGTCTACAGTCCATGGGATTGCAAGAGTCAGACACGACTTAGCGACTAAACCATCACCCCCAGGTAGCTCAGTGGGTAAAGAATCCTTTTGCAGTACAGGATATGCAGGTTCGATCCCTGGGTTGGGAATATCCTCTGGAGGGGGTATGGAATCCCACTCCAGTATTCTTGCCTAGAGAATCCCACAGATATAGGAGCCTAGTGGGTTACAGTCCACAGGGTCACAAAGAGTCGACATGACTGAAGCTACTGAGCAGACACACCGAGAGAGAAGACCCGAAGGTATCTCTGCATTTGCTAGTTACATCCCCTTTAACTTGAGTGCCTGACTGGACACAAGGGCAGGCACCAGGAGTTAGGCAACTTCAGCAAGTAAGCAACTCTATCTTCTAATCCCTCCCACCACTGTAACTCTAAAAATAAGAACTGTGCGTTCTATATGCGTATTATCCATCATATGACAAAGTTTAAAAAATGCTGATGAAATATTAGGAAAGAAAATTTTTCTGGGCTGGTAGTAGAGTTAATTCAAAGTATTGCTGATAACAGAGCAACGATCCCTTTATGATATCATTGCAACATATCTAAAACTATCATCTACACTGGCAAACTAACTCTACCTCCCATATTCACAAAGTTGTAAATGTTTCCAGGTACACAAGCTAGAAATCAAGGTCATTACACTGCCTCCCTCACCTTCCATATCCAGCTGATCACCAGTCTATTCACCCTCCTAAATACCCTTGTATCAGTACTCATCTCTCTAGCCTTAGTCATTGCATTCCTTGGTGTATAGGCCCTCATTTCTGATCTGAACTGATATAACAGACTTGTCTTCCTGACTCCACTATGTTTTCCCTCTAATCTGCTACACAGCTACTTACTTTCCAAAGACCTGGTCTTATATCCCTTCTTAAAATATCTGTTTTCAGGATGAAACCCAAACTCCTTTATAAGCCCTATAAAGCTCTTCAAAATCTTGACCTCTCTAATCTCATCTCTGTTCCTCCCTGTTCGAGATCCTCTACTCATCACTTATGTCTGTAGTTGCCAAAACAACATCAGCCCTTTCCTTTGTCCTCTTCTTTAGCTCTCCCCAGCCTTTTTTTTTTGGCCACTCCACATAGCGTAAGCGATCTTAGTTCCCAACCAGGGATCAGACTCATAATTGAACTCATGCCCCCGCAGTGGAAGCACTGAGTCTTATCCACTGGACCACCAGGGAAGTCCCAGCTCCCACTTTTCTATCCGGCTAACTTCTACTTCTCTATAGAACCCACTGGAGGATCACTGAACAGCACAAGACAGATTTGGGATCACTCAGTCCCCAAAGAATTAACTGTTCTTCTGTGTTCCCAGGTGCCCTGGAGATAGAATAATCACAGCACTGGTCTGTCTCCTCTGCCAGACTAAGCCAGGCAGCAGAAATGGTGGTTCTCACTTCTGAATCCTTCATTTACAGTACCTAGCAGGTCTTGATACTCAAGGATAATACAAACTAAACTCACATTTCACTCAGTGCCTGCCAAGCACAGTACAATTTCTGACATATGGGCTCCTAGTCTCTGTTTTATATTTTGCATTATCACCACCCATGTTGATTCCTCACTGCACCTAACAAGTAATGAATATACACTACATATATAGTCTTGATCACTATTTCTCAAATTTTATTATACCTTAGAGAGCTTATACAACAAATTTTTGGGCCCCAAAGAGTCTGGTTTCATACAGATGAGGTGGGCCCCAGAACTAGTATTTCCAGCAAACTCCCAGATGATGCTGATATGCTACCTGTCTGCCAACCACACACTGAACAGCACAGTTTTAAACAATTCATTTATGTCTGATCAACCAAATATGTTGATTTTACCTATTCTATTACACTGGTTAAATGTGACACCCAACTACTGTCTAGATCTCCAACTGAGCAGATTAAAATTACCTAAATTTGTGTATTCAGCAGTAATAATGTAGTTAAATGGCATGAGTGTAAGCATCTTTTAAAGATGTTATCAAGTAGGAAGAAAGCAATCAACTACCACACAAATAATGAGGAGTTCAACTATTAATAGAAGGAAATGGCAACCCACTCCGGTGTTCCTGCCTGGGAAATCTGATGGACAGAGGATCCTGGTGGGCTACAGTCCATGAGGTCACAAAGAGTCAGACACGACTGAGCAACAGAACACACACACACACACAATAGCAAAAGTAACTTTAAATACTAACAGATGCATACATGCATCTCCCCTCCCAAATATACGAAATACTACAGAAATTTCCCTTTCACAAAAACATTCAGTATTTTGAAATCAACACTGTAATAACTGATGCAGGGAAGAATCATCAGATGTTAAAACCACTGGAGGAAAGTTGTACTGATATAGAATAATCAGATAGTCTCAAAGTATTATCCCAGAGTATTTATGAATTATAATACAAAGGGAAAAGGGGAAATTTCCTGGTGGTTCAGGGGTTAGGACTCCACGATTTCACTACAGTGGCAAAAACAATAGAAAGAAGAAGGGGAAGAAAAAAGGGAGAAACCTTTGTAGCAGACAGACCTGGAGGACACCACCATAACAAGTGACCACAATCTGCTTTACTGATAAAGGACAGACTGACATTATGAGCACCTTGATGTGATTTAATGACTCAGCTATAAAGAAACTGCCCACAATGCAGGAGACCCAGGAGACATGACTTTGATCCCTGGGTTGGGAAGATCCCCAGGAGGAAGAAATAGCAACTCACTCCAGTATTCTTGCCTGGAAAATTCCATGGACAGAGGAGTCCATGGGGTTGCAAAGAGTCTGACATGACTGAGCACTCACTCATTCACTGATGTGATAGAATAGAATATATACAAAATCACCTGTGCAAGAGTCTTACTAAAAATGTTTAACCCGAATAAATCTAATCATGAGATAATCAGACAAAGTCACATAATGGAAAATCCTGTAAGAAAATGGCTTGGAGTTTTCAAATGTAAATATCATGAAAGGGGAAAAAAAAAAGGCAAAGAAACTATTCTGCAGTTAAAAAAGAAACTAAACAGACATGATAACCAATGCTGTGTGTGCTCAAAAACAAGCAAAACAAAACATCTCAAATTGTTCTCAAGAATATTTTGGAGGCAACTGGTTGTGTCTAAATATAACAGACAGATTCTTTAGGTATAAAAATGGTAATGGGGGATTTCAGTGGTTAAGACTTTGCACTTCCAAGGGAGGGGGTGCGGGTTAAACCCCTGGTTCAGGAAACTGAGATTCCCACAAGCAGCACAGCACAGTCAAACAATTAAAGAAAAAAAAAAAAGTGGCATGTGATGATGCAGGTATTATTCTGTGGATGAACACACTGCAGTATTCAGCGGGGAAACTGGGTACCTGCAACCTTTCACAGACATGGTTCAGAAACACACAACATGTAGCTAAATATTCATAACCAGTGTATCTAGGAAGGCAGTGTATGGACATTCACTAATCATTCAACTTTTCTGTAAGACTGAAATTTTTCAAAGTATAAAGTTGGAGGAAACACTTAAAATTTAACTGACTCTAAAACAGAACCAGTTAACCATATCCGAAGTGCCTGAAAAACTATGGACGAAGGTTCGTGACATTGTACAGGAGGCAGGGATCAAGACCATCCTCAAGAAAAAGAAATGCAAAAAAGGTTAAAATGGCTGTCTGAGAAGGCCTTACAAATAGCTGTGAATAGAAGCGAAGCAAAAGGTAAAGAAGAAAAGGAAAGATACACCCATTTGAATGCAGAGTTCCAAAGAATAGCAAGGAGAGATAAGAAAGCCTTCCTCAGAGATCAATGCAAAGAAATAAAGGAAAACAATAGAATGGGAAAGACCAGAGATCTCTTCAAGAAAATTACAGATATCAAAGGAACATTTCATGCAAAGATGGGCTCAATAAAGGACAGAAATGGTAGGGACCTAACAGAAGCAGAAGATATTAAGACGAGGTGGCAAGAATACACAGAAGAACTGTACAAAAAATATCTTCACAACCCAGATAATCACAATGGTGTGATCACCAACCTAGAGCCAGACATTCTGGAATGTGAGGGCAAGTGGGTCTTAGAACCATCACTACAAACAAAGCTAGTGGAGGTAATGGAATTCCAGTTGAGCTATTTCAATCCTAAAAGATGATGCTGTGAAAGTGCTACATTCAATATGCCAGCAAATTTGGAAAACTCAGCAGTGGCCACAGGACTGGAAAAGGTCAGTTTTCATTCCAACCCCAAAGAAAGGCAATGCCAAAGAATGCTCAAACTACCGCACAATTGCACTCATCTCACATGCTAGTAAAGTAATGCTCAAAATTCTCCAAATCAGGCTTCGGCAATACGTGAACCGTGAACTTCCAGATGTTCAAGTTGGATTCAGAAAAGGCAGAGGAACCAGAGATCAAATTGCCAACATCCACTGGATCATCGAAAAGGAAGAGAGTTCCAGAAAAATATCTACTTTGCCTTTATTGACTACGCCAAAGCCTTTGACTGTGTGGACCACAACAAACTGTGGAAAATTCTTCAAGAGATGGGAATACCAGACCACCTGACCCGCCTCCTAAGAAACCTGTATGCAGGTCAAGAAGCAACAGTTAGAACTGAACATGGAACAAGAGACTGGTTCAAAAGTGGGAAAGGAGTCCATCAAGGCTGTATATTGTCACCCTGCTTATTTAACTTGTATGCAGAGTACATCATGAGAAACGCTGGGCTGGATAAAGCCCAAGCTGGAATCAAGATTGCCAGGAGAAATATCAATAACCTCAGATATGCAAATGACACCACCCTTATGGCAGAAAGCGAAGAAAAACTAAAGAGCCTCTTGACAAAAGTGAAAGAGGAGAGTGAAAAAGCTGGCTTAAAACTCAACGTTCGGAAAACTAAGATCATGTCATCCAGTCACATCACTTCATGGCAAATAGATGGGGAAACAGTGGAAACAGTGACAGACTTTATTTTGGGGGGCTCCAAAATCACTGCAGATGGTGACTGCAGCCATGAAATTAAAATACGCTTGCTCCTTGGAAAAAAAGTTATAACCAACCTAGACAATAGTATTAAAAAAGAAGAGACATTACTTTGCCAACAAAGGTCCATCTAGTTAAAGCTATGGTTTTTCCAATAGTTATCTATGGATGTGAGAGTTGAACTATAAAGAAAGCTGAGCACCAAAGAATGGATGTTTTTGAACTTGGTGTTGGAGAAGACTCTTGAGAGACCCTTGGACTGCAAGGAGATCCAACCAGTCCATCCTAAAAGAAATCCGTCCTGAATATTCACTGGAAGGACTGATGCTGAAGCTGAAACTCCAATACTTTGGCCACCTGATGTGAAGAACTGACTCATTTGAAAAGACCGTGATGCTGGGAAAGATTGAAGGCAGGAGGAGAAGGGGAAGACAGAGGATGAGATGGCTGGATGGCATCACCAACTCAATGTTCATGAGTCTGAGTAAACTCCGGGAGTTGGTGATGGACAGGGAGGCCTGGCGTGCTGCAGTCCATGGGATTGCAAAGAGTCAAACACAACTATGTGACTGAAGTGAACTGAATTGAACCATTTCCTTTTTAACTTGTCATCCATAATTCTATAATATTCTAATCCTGACAGATAATTAAAGAATGATTAAAGAATTGTACACCAGAACTGGGAACAGTGTGCCCTTCATTTATCTGTACCTCGTTTACCAAGCGACGATCCAGCAAACAGACAGCCAGTGGACGTCTCGGCAATGATGCTGTATAAGGGGAAAACAGTATTACTATCTGTGCTATAAATATTCTAGTATTACATGCAAATACAACACAGGAGAACAGTGACTGTTAAATACACAGCATTAGATCTGGCTAGGATATTGCAAAATTGAAATTCTTCATACAGAGAGCAACATGATTAGCGTTCTCCATTGTCATCAGGGCATTAGTATCTTTCAGCACTTCTGACAAGAAGTCACACCAGATTCTGATTCACACACAGGTAAGGAATGGTCTTCCCAGAAATCATGTCATCAGCACTAAGTGACACCATTTCAGAGGCATGCTATACTGATAATCTTAAATGTAAATGTGTTTCTACAGAGATGTTTGGTTTTCTTTTATATCAATAGTTTTCAGAACAGTATTATATGCAGAAAATGCATTTACTTTAAACTCCTTAATAGAAGCTATGAAAAAGTGTTTAAAAGTTAAATATTCACAAAAGATAGTTTTATTCTTTAAAAATATTAAAGGATTTTTATAACACTTAATAACTCCTAATGGGAAAATATACAATATTTCTTTTCTAAGTCAACCTTTGCTACATCTAATATTTACTTGTAAACTGAATTCACACTTGAGATACAGAAAAGCAACTGGAAATATTTCTCATAGGATAATCTTCAAAGGCTAACTTCTGATTAGCTTAAACATTTAAGCTCACTATATAAACAAAAAGGCTCTGATAGTGTAGTAAAAAGTAAACCATCCTCAGAAAAAAATTCAGAATAAAATTATCATAATTCATCATACTGTTGTTTTAGGTAGGAATACCCTTAAAAAATATGCCTTAAAACTACAAATTTTAAAATGACAAACATTTTATTAAATAGGATAACTATTTCAGGGTGCCCTTAACCAACATCCAGGAAAAAGTATATTGTCTCACATTATTCCATTTCCATTGCCAAAAGCTTGGTCTTTAGGTTCCTGAACAGGCTGGATGTTAACATACAGATCCCTAATCTCCTTCCTGATGCATCTTACGGCTGCTGCCGCCATATCTTTTGCTACCTATTTTGGTAAGACAAAAAAATAGAATAAATTAATAATTATTTTGACAGCTGCTTTCAAGCCTTCAAAGACAGAGAATTAATCATTTTTACATGCATCATATAAAAACTCAATTTTAAAGAGTAAAGTAAGCACAGAATTTTAAGAAAAACTTTCAATGAAAAGATTTATTTAAAAATTATCTCAATAATTTCAAAATTTAGATGATATAATACTTATCAAGACAAACACATACTTCTAAGATCATCTAGACAACTTTATTTTTTGATACCTTATTTTATTTTTTTATTGGAGTATAGTTGATTTGCAATGTTGTGTTACTTTATACAGTAAAGTGAATTAGACAACTTACTTTAAATGGCAAAACACCAGCAACAAAAGCTCTTCCATATATCTTAGTCACACAGCCACGGTCAGTTAAATTTATCGGGCTCAACTGTTTAACTGGCGACATTCGGACAATCACTTCACCACCTCCCTTTGGGTAGTAGCCCCTGTGAAAAGTATGATAAAACACATAAACTGACTGCATGACAAAAAAATAAAGCTCAATATTTACAATAAAATAACATGTGAGTAATACCAACTATATAATTCATGTTTTACATTTCTAAATAATGTTTTAGATTTGTGCTTTCCCATATGGTAGACTCAGGGCTTGTTGTTGTTTAGTTGCTAAGTCATGTCCAACTCTTTGTGACCCCATGGATTGTAGCCCACCAGGCTCCTTAGTCCATGGGATTTCCCAGGCAAGAAAGACTCCAGTTCATGTGACTATTTAACCCATTATTGACCAGAGATATGTTAATCCATCTTTTGTTACCAGAACAGTATTGACCAGAGGCCTATCAATTCATTTTAGAGAGTGATACAATTAACATCAGTGTGTGAAGCTGTTAGAGCTTAAAATTGATGAAGGGTTCATTATACAACTTGTGATGGTTGTTATCATTCACATTTTGCTCCATTAAGCTTTTGTTTCTACCCTATGAATATTATACATGTAAATTTTTTGAAAATGACATATCATAAAATTTTGAGTGAAAAATTTTTTGGTAAATTTTATGCAGATACTTTCTCTGACTGTCCACATGACATATACACTAGTGTCTCAGAAGAGGACAGTTCCTCAGAATAGAGTTCTGATTCAGACAATGTGAATATCAGACAAAAGCCAATAAATAATCTTAGTGATTCATTCTGATACAGAAAATGAAAATGAAACTCCTGGTGCTAGAGAATGCTCCTTTGCTTCTACAGAAGAGTGGACTGCAGACAACATTTCACAAAAACTAGAAGACTCAACAGGTGTGTCAGGTGTAACTACTGAATGTAATAGCCCACGAAATGTTAGTAAAATAACAAAATTAATTTTTATCCAGCCAAAATAAAAACTGCCAGCCACAGGTGTTAGGTTTCTACAAAAATCCCTGGTCAATAATGAGCTAAAATTATGTATTTATTTTCTTTGCCACACATCAAGACTTGAGGGGATCTTAGCTCCTCATCCAGGACTGAACCTGTGCCCTCAGCAGTTAAAGTGAAGAGTCCTAACCACTGGACTGCCAGAAAATTCCTTATTTAAATTTAATAAAATTTAAAACTCAGCTCCCCAGTCCAACTAGCCACATTTCAAGTGCTCAACAGTCATATGTAGCAAATGATTATCATCCTGGACAGACCGGGAACAATTCCCTTAGTGCAGAAAATTCTATTCAGGGACTTCTCTGGTGGTCCAGTGGCTAAGACTCCATGCCCTCAATGCAGGGGGACTCCATGCCCTCAATGCAGGGGGCTGGGGTTCAGTCCTTGGACGGGGAACTAGATCCCACATGCCACACCTAAAAGATCTAACATCCCACAACTAGGACCCGGGACAGCTAAATGAAGAAGAAGGTTCTATTCAACCAGTGCTGTTTTAGAATAAAAGCTACTTAATGATAGCAGCTTGGTCTATTTTCTTCTTGCTATATTCCAGTGCCCTAAAACAATGTCTGGCACATTATAGGTGCTCAATAAATATATGATGAATATTTAGTAGCTGAACCATTAATAAAATTTTGCTGTTGCTGCTGCTACTGCTAAGTCGCTTCAGTCATGTCCGACTCTGTGCGACCCCACAGACGGCAGCCCACCAGGCTCCCCTGTCGCTGGGATTCTCCAGGCAAGAACACTGGAGTGGGTTGCCATTTCCTTCTCCAGTGCATGAAAGTGAAAAGTCAAAGTGAAGTCGCTCAGTCGTGTCCGACTCCTAGCGACCCTATGGACTGCAGCCTACCAGGCTCCTCCATCCATGGGATTTTCCAGGCAAGGGTACTGGAGTGGGGTGCCACTGCCTTCTCTGAATAAAATTTTGACTCACATTACTTACTGTCTTTGTCCAGAAGATGCTAAGAACACATAGATAAGAATGACAATACTCCTATCCACAAAGAACTCCCCATCTGGTAAGATGGGCTTCACGTGTAACTAGAACACACGTCAGGCTGTGAAGAGGACTAAAACAGAGGTGCAACTATGAATTCCAACTGAGGCACAATCACTGACAATTCACACAAGAAATTACAAGTTTCATTTTCAAGAGATACAGAATTTCCAAGTTTTAGAAGGAGAAGAAAAACATGAACAAAAGTATGGGAGTCTGAAGGTACAAAGTATATTTAGGGAATGGCAGCAATCATGTAGCTAGAATACATGGTATGCTGAAAGGAGGGGAGGGAGAATATAGCTAGAAAGGTAAATTGGAATAAGACTGCAAAACACTTAAATGCCACACCAAGAACCAAGAAATGTGGCCTTGCTACTCTGTGGCAGAAGGCAAGCCTTATAAGAAAAATAACCTGAATGCCCAATGTGTCTCCTAGGAAAAGAATTCTGGTTGCATGGTGGAAGAGAAGCCCTTTCAGGACCCTGCAGTTCCCCACTCCAGGAGTCTGCACACAGTGAGCACCCAGTCTGCGCCCGACACAGATAACTCCACACTGGGTGCAGCCATTCCCTCAAAAAATATTCTGCCAAAACAAACATCAAACATAGCATGCAGCTGCTTCCAAGTACCCACACCCCTGCTGTTTATTGTTTTAAGCCACAAAATACTATTATTTCCTATAAAAAATGTATTAAATGGACTACAGAAAGACAGTTCTCCAGGATCTAACTTTTCCACTATTTTCAGCACAAGTAATGGCTCAGAGGGTTAAGAAATAAGCACCTTACCTCATTTTAATGTCACAATTAAATGTGAAACCAAATTTTTCAACAATTGGCTTGAAAACCTGAAAAATCAATTTATTGTTAAATACCAGTATTTGCTGATTCAACAAGTATACTTAGTAAACAAATGTGCTCTGTACTGAGGTTATAATGAAGCACAGTAGATAAACATTGATATAAAAATGTGAAGGCTAATTCTATTTTTTAAATAAAATAAATGACATGCAGCTAAAATTAGAAGTTTAACATTTAACTAATAAGGGCTGTGCAAGCCTATTTAATGAGGAAAAAAAAAACATAACAAAACCCAGAACTCAGGATTCTTGATCCTTGCAGTTTTACTTCAGAAGCCATTTCCTAACCTTAATGTAACGTACCATAAGAAATCTGGGGTGCTGAAAAGCATTCCATCCTGTTCTCTCAATTTTTTTTATACAGTTGAAATTTCACTACATATACAATATTTTATCCTTTTTCCCTCATTTAACATTATAAATAAAAGCATTTCCCAACATCATAAAATATTCCTCCTAAAAAATTTGAATGATTACATGGCAATCCAGCATAATTTATATAACCATTCTCCAAGTTTTCATTATTATATAACTATATATATAACAATAATTATAGTACACAGCACCCTGCTCTAATACCTTTAACATTATCTTTTGCTGCATTTTATAATGTTTAATTAGGGTCATTTCCTTAAAGTGAAATTGCTAGGTGAACAGAGATTAATTTTCATTATATATCCCATCAAACTGAATTTTCAAAGACTATAACATCTATTAAAATGGAAAAAAAAAATTAAAAGCTGAGAATATCAAGTGCTGGGAAGGATGAAAAACAGCTAAAACTCCCCTACAGTGTTGGTGAAAATGCAAAACAACGAAGCCACCTTGGATGCCAAAACAATCTGGCAGTTTCTCATCAAGTCAGACATAAATTCACTGTTACAACTGAGCAAATCCTCTGTAGCTGTTTACCCAAGAGAAACCAAAACTGATGTCCAGATGAGAAACCTGGATGTGTTTACAGTAACTTTACTCGTAAGTGCAAAAAACTGGAAATAGTCCAAATGTCCTTCAACTGATGAACAGATAAACATCCATATAATAGAACACTATTTAGCTTTTACTGCTGATACAAGCAACATGGGTAACTCTCGGATGTATTTTTTAATTTATTTTATTTAAGTAGAGCTGATTTACAATGCTGTGCTAATTCCTAGTATACAGCAGTGATTCAGTTATATGTGTGTATATATATATATATGCATTCTTTTTCATATTCTTTTCCACTATGTGTATCACAGGATATTGGATATAGTTCCCTGTGCTATACAGTAAAACCTTGTTGTTTATCAATTCTACATATAACAATTAGCATTTGCTAATCCCAAGCTCCCAATCCATCCCTCCTCCACTCTCCTCCCCCTAAACAGATGCTATTATAACTGAAAAAAAAAAAGACTCAAAAGACTATATATACAGTATTATTCCTTTATATGACACTCTGAAAAAAGGCAGAACTATGAGACAACAGATCACTGATTGCCAGGGCCAGAGGGGGTGGGACTGACTAGAAAGAGGGATAAGGGAATTTTTTTACAGTAATTCTCTATCATCATTGTGGTGGCAGATTCACAACCATACATCAGAAATCAAAGAACCTCACATTAAGAAAGGTGAGTTCTAGTATAAATAACTACACCTTAATAAACCTAGGGGAAAATGATGATACCACCTTCCCCTCCCACAAGTTATATAAGCATGCCAATACTGAATTTTACTTTCTAAAAATTCATAATCAAAATATGGTAGTTATTTAAAAAAATTTTTTTATTATGGTAGGAACATTTAACCTGAGCTCTTACTCTCTTAACGCATTTTTACGAGTACAACATAATACTGTTGACAAAAACTTAGAATGTGTACAACAGATCTCTAAAGCGTATTCATCTTACTTAAGTGAAAATTTACCCACATTGATTATTAACTCCCCAGTTTCCCTCTTCCACTAGTAACCATTCCATTCTTTGAGTCCATAACTTAACTTCTTTTGCTATCTTATGTAAGTGGAATCATGTCAGTAACTGTCTTTATCTGACTGCCTCATTTCACATAGCACAACATCCTCAAGGTTCCACTGTGCTGTCACATAATCTAGAATTTCTTTTTTAATGCTAGTCATCCACTGTACATATATAACACATTTTTTAAAATTTCTAATAATACTTTATTTACAAGGACAAGTAGTGGGCCAGATAGACAGATAAATAGGGATAAAGGTATATCCCTAGCTTTATTCCCTATATTCCCATGGATACATAAAAATAGTAAATGTATAGATAGAAAATCTGTTGAAGAAAATTTAAAGAAATAAACTATTAACAGTGGCTACTACCTTCAGAGACTATCTTTCAGTGTGCATACACTACTTCTTTAAATAAATTTTTCTAATATGTTTTCTGTATGCCTCATTTTTTAAATTCTTTCATCTGTCGATGGACATTTAGGTTGTTTCCACATCTTGGCTTTTATGAATAGTGTTGCAATGAACATGGGAATGCTAATAGCTCTTGGAGATCCTGATTTCAACTCTTTTGGATAATACCTAGTGGGACTGCTGGATTATATGGTAGTTTCCTTTTTAATATTTTGAGGAACCTCCATGCTGTTTTCCATGATGGCTGCACCATTTTGTATTCCCATCAACCGTGTGCAAAGGTTCCAATTTCTTCATATCCTCACCAATCCTTTCAAACATAGCATTTAATTCTTATTTTGAGTTTTTCTTCCAAATTATAATCCCTATATTCAGAAAATAACTTATATGATAAGTAAAATATGGTATATGCATTATAAATAATCTAATGTACATGAGGTTTTTAAAGAATTCACTATGAACACTGTCCTAAGATATAACACACAATCTAAAATTATCCTCTCCCACAATAGAACCAGACTCCATTAAGAAATAAAGAAGTATGTACACAAAAACACTCAGGATGTATTTAAACAGAGAATGGAGTTTGAGAAGACTATATGAGATCCTCTTAGTTGGTCAGTAGTAACAAAAGCTCTTACCATGGCTGTGTAATCAATCTGTGGTGCCATTTCAGCATTAGTCCCACCTTTCAAACGGAGTTCTGATGGACAAGCAGCAAAGAGAACACAGGGCATTGAGACCTGCATCAAGAGGCAGACACTCCTAAGGAGAAGGCAGAACAGGCTTAGCTGTGTTTTCATTTTGAAGTCTCAAGAGACATTACTACATATTACCATCAGCTGAAGCACAGACAACTGACATGCTGCTGCTAAGTCACTTTAGTCGTGTCTGACTCTGTGCGACCCCATGGACTGCAGCCTACCAGGCTCCTCCGTCCCTGGGATTTTCCAGGCAAGAGTACTGGAGTGGGGTGCCACTGCCTTCTCAACAACTGACATGCCCTCAACTTTAAAGTTAAAAGACACTCCCACTGACTGAATGATAACATCCTAAATCTTAAAAGAAAGCTTGATATTTCATAATAGAAGGAACTGGCCTTAAATAATAAGCAAATCTGGGTTTGAATACAATACTAAATATATTAGCTATATGACCTTTGTTGTTGTTTAGTTGCTAAGTCATGTCCGACTCTTTTGCAGCTCCATGGACTGTTAGCCCACCAGGTTCTTCTGTCCATGAGATTTCCCAGGCAAGAATACTGGAGCGGGTTGCCAGTTCCTTCTCCCAGGGATCTTTCCCTCCCAGGAACTGATCCTGCATCTCCGGCACTGCAGGTGGATTCTTTACCACTGAGCCACCATGGAAGCCCACTGTGTGATTGTAGGTTAAGTTCTAATACTTTTGTTTATATTACAAATAAATTAAAAAGAATTAAAAATAAAAGCATCTTTACAATGTTTTTATAAACGGATTCTTAAAAGTAACACTTTATGTAATTGCATTCAAAACTGTCAAGGTCTGCAAATATTCTAATGACTGTACCTGAGTCTCCACCATGCACAAGGGATCATTCCATATATTAAGATAGAGTTCCTACCATCATGGCATTTGTGATAAGACAGAGTAATATTTTAAAGGACTGACAGCCAAATATTTCACATCAAAAAAACTTCTCAGGAGATAATCCTTGCTACAACTCAACTCTGTCTGGTTCTAGAAAGTGAAGTGAAAATCACTCCGTCATGTCCAACTCTGGACTGTAGCCCACAGGCACTTCTGAAATTCTCCAGGCAAGAATACTGGAGTGGTCTGCCATTTCCTCCTCCAGGGGATCTTCCCGACCCAAGGATCGAACCCGGGTCTCCCACATAGTAGGCAGACTCTTTACGGACTGAGCCACCAGGGTAGCTACTGTTTTGGTCCTTAGAATCAAATAATGTGAGAAATCATAAGAAATAATTATAGAATATGTAGCATTTTATGAAATAAAATGGTCATATTTCCTAAAAGAGCTATCATCTCCCTTCTCCAAAGTCAGGAGAAAACAATCATATTAATACACAGACTGCATAGTTTGAAAGGGAATGCCAACATAGCCTCTACATACCAAAAGATAGCCTTCATTTAACTGTCCTATGGGAATGATGCATGGGTACTGAATTATACAGTCTCTATCACTGATATTGTATTTTATTAATTCAGTAAATACTTAACACTGTGTAATGTTAGGCACTGTAAGAGAAATTGCATATAATATAATCCCTCTTTTTAGGAGTTAAGCCTAGGGGCAAGTGAAAAAGACTTGGAAATGTTCAGTTTACCATAAACCATAGGTTTACAACTGCTGAACTTGTGTTTATACCCTCTGAGAAACCCAATACAGTTAAAGTGTTTCTCTTCCACCCAATAAAATCAGAGTCTAAGAAGAGTAAAGAAAACCTTAATTTTAAAAACATATGGAATTGCAAGGGATTTCCAGGTGGCTCAGTGGTAAGGAATCTGCCTGCCAATGCAGAAGACACAGGTTTAATCTCTTAAATAGGGAAGATCCCCTGGAGGAGGAAATGGCAACCCACTCCAGTATTCTTGCCTGGAGCATCCCATGGACAGAGGAGCCTGGTGGGCTATAGTCCACAGGTTCGAAAAGAGTTGGACACGATTGAGTGACTAAGCACACACACACAAGGAACTGCAAAGACAAAGGTAGACATTTGAAAAAACATAGTACTATAATCACAATTAGGGATGAAAATGCTCTAATTCACTTATGTAAGATGTGTTTTGTTGCTAGAAATAAGCTTGTTTTAGTCTACTGAAGGGAAGTGGATTATCAACTTTAAACTCATTTCTCATACATTCTTGTGGATTAGAAGCCAGAAAGTCTAGATTCTAATTCTAGTTCTGACCCTGACTCTATGACCTCTGCGTCTTCATTTTCTCATTCACAAAGTAAAGGAAGGGTTGGAATACATGGTTTCTATCTTCTTTCCTACAGATTCAAAATTCTATGATTCTGTGTTCGCTAAGTTTTAGATAGTTGGCTAACTATAACTTTCCCCTCTTTTTGAACAAAAGAATGCCTGAAATAAGAAAGATACTTCAGTTCAGTTCAGTTACTCAGTCGTGTCCAACTGGTTGTGACCCCATGGACTACAGCATGCCAAGCCTCCCTGTCCATCACCAACTCCTGGAGTTTATCCAAACTCACGTCCATTAAGTCAGTGATGCCATCCAAGCCTCTCATTCTCTGTCATCCCCTTCTCTTCCTGCCTTCAATATTTCCCAGCATCAGGGTCTTTTCAAATGAGTCAGCTCTTCACATCAGGTGGCCAAACTACTGGAGTTTCAGCTTTAACATTAGTCCTTCCAATGAACACTCAGGACTGATTTCCTTTTGGATGGACTGGTTGGACCTCCCTGAAGTCCAAGGGACTCTCAAGAGTCTTCTCCAACACCACAGTTCAAAAGCATCAATTCTTCGGTGCTCAGCTTTCTTTATAGTCCAACTCTCACATCCATACATGACCACTGGAAAAACCATAGCTTTGACTAGATGGACCTTTGTTGGCAAAGTAATGTCTCTGCTTTTTAATATGCTGTCTACGTTGGTCATAACTTTCCTGCCAAGGAGTAAGCATCTTTTAATTTCATGGCTGCAGTCACCATCTGCAGTGATCTTGGAGGCCCCCAAAATAAAGATACTTCAGAATGGTTTAATCCCCTTAAGAAAGTTATCATTTGGCAACCTTCACCTAAGGCCTACGAGAGGCCTTTTTTAACATAAATCTATTCACATCATAACTGAAACCTCAATTGTCACTAAACATTTCCTTAAGCTAAAAAAAAATCATAATCTACTGAAACAGTCATTTCTGAAACAAACTGGCATCACATTTACAATACTATTCCTTATTTTATCAAATTTCCTAGTAAATGTATAAGATTTTGGTAAAAAGATGCTGCTTACAATAGCCATCAGCCAATAACACAGAAAACACAAAAACTGTTCTCCATATTTTATCAATAAAAGGAGAGATTTTTGGAAAATAATAAAGGCTCAACTTAATTGTTAAATATCCATTTTTCAATGAGGATAAAAAGAAGATCACATACAAAAATTTCTATATATAGTTGCATAAGTCTCTATTAAGAGGACAAAAATACCTAGACTAAAAGTAAAATATGGTTCATAATTAGCTGCAAACCAAGAACTAAACAGACTACACCATAAAGACTACTTATCACTACAAAGCACAAAAGTACAGGTGCTTTCAGATATTCATTTTCTAAATAATAAAAACTAAAGAAACAAATATGCTATACTATACATGAGAGAAGATGTATAGATGGGAAGTCAGTCACAGACTTTATTTTCTTGGGCTCCAAAATCACTGTGGATGGTGACTGCAGCCATAAAATTGAAAGTCACTTGCTCCTTGGAAGAAAAGCTATGACCAACCTAAACAGCATTTTAAAAAGCAGAGACATCACTTTCCCAGCAAAGGTCTGTATAGTCAAAACTATGGTTTTTCCAGTAGTCATGTATGGATGTGAGAGTTGGACTACAAGGAAAGCTGAGCCCCAAACAATTGATACTTTTGAACCGTGGTGCTGGAGAAGACTCTTGAGAGTCCCTTTGGACTGCAAGGAGATCAAACCAGTCAATCCTAAAGATCAGTCCTGAATATTCATTGGAAGAACTAATACTGAAGCTCCAATATTTTGGCCACCTGATGTGAAGAACTGACTCATTGGAAAAGCCCTGATGCTGGGAAAGACTGAAGGCAGGAGAAGGGGATGACAGAGGATGAGATGGTTAGATGGCATCACCGACTTGATGGACATGAGTTTCAGTAAACTCCAGGAGTTGGTGATGATGGACAGGGAAGCCTGGAGTGCTGCAGTCCACGGGGTTGCAAAGCATCAGACAGACACGACTGAGCAACTGAACTGATACATGAGAGAAAATTCTAGATAGGTACAGTAATAACTACAGTAACAGCTACAATTAATAAGCAATTAGGTATTTGAAACTTTACACAGGATCTCTAACTCTGAAATGTGTTTTATGTCCATTTTAAAAGTGAGGAAAACAAGCTTCAAAGAGGTTAAGCAACTTGTCCAGGAAGTGGTAGTACCTGTATCTGTATCCAGGTCTAATTCAAAAACATATAGTAAAATGGAATGTAAGTGACACATACCCTGCTGTCTTGGTATCTGCTGTGTGGACTCCACCTTTGATCTTCTCTGGTGTAAACGTTATTTCTGTTGAGCCGATTTCTGCCCCCTCCAGTTGCCCATCACACAAATCTCGAATCATTTCCAGTCCAGATAAATGTTGAGGCCTTCAGGTCATAATACTGCATCAAAACGTGTGCATTCAGACTGCCTATATCCCCACACTTTATGACACATTTATAAAACTGCAATGGCAAGAAAACAGCAAGGTCTAACCACAGTAAGTGCCAGAGTGTCCTTCTGGTTTTTTAGGCACCTGGACTACCTGCTGGTAGGTATCTTTTTAAGGGTTCCTTCCACATGTTACTTTAACTATAAACACATATGCTGATAATATTGTTGCAAATTAGAAGCAAACAAAAGAGTAAAACTAATAAAACAACCCAAGTGCCATCAGTCTCACTTGCACTTCACTGAGTAATGTACATAACTGTTACCGGCTGAAATGTGATCCTCTAAATTTCATATGCTGAAGTACCTCACAATGTGACTGTATTTGGAAATAGGGCCTTTAAAGAGCTCATTAAGTTAAAAGAGGCAGTCAGAATGAGCCCCAGCCCATTCTCACTGGTGTCCTTACAAAAAGGGAAGATTAAGACACACCAGCAGGGCATATGTACAGAGGCATGAGCACAGGGAAGAGGTGGCAAGAGGCTGATTATATTCAAGGCAAAGAGAGAGGCCTGGAACAGAATCTTCCCTTAGGTCCCTCAGAGAAAACCAACCCTACCAACACCTTCATCTTGGACTTCCAGCCTCCAAAACTGCAAAAATCAATTTTCGGTTGTTCAGGCCACAGAGTCTGTGGTATTTTGTTATTGCAGCCCTAGAAAACTAATAAAGTACGTAACACAGCCTTAATGAATTAATTTCCCTATTGATGAAATGGGTTACTGCAAACTACTGCCATGACAAAGAGAACTACTGTTCACACGTAGCAGTAACTGTTTTTTAATAATTTCAACATGGAGTCTGAATAAAAAACTAAGAGACAGCTGATCCGCTAGAAGGAAATATATACAAAGTACAAGCACAAAGGAATCAGTTTGGCTTCACCATGACTTAAATTAGTGGTATGCCTAGCTTCCAGATGAAACACGGTCAACTGTCAACATTTTCCCCTCTTCACAACGGATAATCCTCGTCCTATCCACAGCTTCCTAGAGGTCTGAATGAAAGCCGGAAATAGGCATCTCAGGCTCTTTATGAGACTAAAACGTGCGAACGCAGAAAAAGGCCCGGTTTAAAATAGTGGAATTTTTGTTTGGCCCCAGAAGCTGTTCTGCCCTGATCTACCTTGCCGGCTGGTACGAGCTTTCCGAGTACTTGTAATGACCGATGAGGTGGGAAACATTTTAAAATATAACTCATCAGGAAACGAGACAACTTTAGCTAAACAGAGAAAACATGGACCTATTTTCTGAATTTGCTCCTTGAGGCTTTCAAAAGCACCCAAGCCCAGTTACCGAGGTCACAGCACCATCCCTGGGCCGCAGAGTCCTCAATCCTAGGGCAGGGATCTTAGCATCACCATCAGCTCCACGTCCCGCCCGCCTGCCCCCCAACAATGGCCTGTTCCCCGCCACCCACCCTTCAGTCCCAGGGCCTGTCCCTTCCTTTCCCCCAGTCCCCGGCCCTGCGCACCACCCCCTCAACCCTCCAGTCCCTCGGCCTATCCCCTCTTCTCCCCCAATCCCTAGCCAGGCGCCAGACCCCCACCCTCCAGTCCCACGGCCTGTCCCCTCTTCTCCCCTCGTCCCACCCACCCATCCTCTAGTCCCACGACCAGACTCCCCGGCGCCCCGACTTACCTGAGGCCCGGCGTGCTGCGGCCGGCTCGGATCTTCTGCACCCGCAAAGGGAGGCCCAGCAGACAGCTCAGGGCCGTAGACATCCTCAGGATCTGCCCGCCCTGGTGCCGAAAGAAGAGAGAGATTAGACCCGCAAGCCCTCCGCCGCAGCCCGTGCGGCAGCCGCACCGCGCCAGGCCTCCTGCTCGGCACTCACCCCTTCCATGATGCCGCCGTCCACCTCCACCCGCGGCCCAGCCATGGGGAGCGTGCTGGGGCCCGGCCCCCCGCGACTTAGCCTCGGCCGGAACCGGAGAAAGAGGATACGCGGACTCCTGCCCTGCAGCTCCGGAGCCTGGGTCCTCGCTCCCAGCTCAGGACCGCCGGGCTCCCGGGAAAAGCAGGAAACTCGCCGGCTGCGGGAACGCCCAACTCCGCAGACACGAACCCTGACGCACAGCGCCCAGAAGCCGGGTTCTTCAGGCCCACAACCAGTGCGCGTGCGCGCCGCGCCCCGCGCGCCCCTTAAAGAGGCGGCGCCCAGAAAATTCCGACAAATCGGAAGCTCTCCGGCAGAAGGGGTGGGGGCCGGGGAGGTACCCTGGAGCGTCTTAGGAAATCTGTTCCTAATAGACTTGCACCCTGAACACAGCAAAACGTACAAATTGCAGAAAGCTTCCCTTTCACCTCTAGTCGTATCTTCCAGTTGTCTCGCAGGCTTGTGCAAATGTGTTTATCACTGTTTTCTCGGGGATCCTGCCGTACCAAAACTGGAAACTCTTAAAGCCGAAGAGTAGGAAAGGTCCCTGCAATGCACTGACCACCTTCTCTCTGGTCGGGTTTGCCTTCTCTGCAGCCTAGCCCTTGAAATGTGTTTCCCTGGCGCATTGATGATACCCATGAGCCTCTTATTCTTCACTGGTGTCTGTTACTGTGTGCGCGCGCGTGTGTAGAATATTATCTTTTTTTTCTCCTGTGAGACATCAATTCTTCAGGGATGAGTGGAAAAGGACAGAATCAGAATCGGCAGTATAATTATCAAAAAGCCAAAGTTACCCCACTTTGTCGGAGAAAGAGTACAAGCTCATGGCGGCAATGAACAGTGCAACTAACGTAATTCACCTCAGGCCAGGACAGAAAGGACAACCAGCTTCTTGATTCCGCTGTAGTTCAATTCCTACATTAACTGAGTACCAAATCACGTGCAAGCCTTTCTATGTAAGCAAAGGAGAGTAAGGTATTCTTTGTCCGAAGATATTGGAAGTATTTTGGACAGACTGAGAAGTAAGCAATTATGATGTCAATCTTCTTAAGGATAAAAATATACTGTACCTATCTTACAGTTAAGAGGGAGCAGCAATTAGAATATGATAAATCATACAGATAACAGCCAGCATTGATTGAGTACTTGGCCGGTGCATGCATGCACAACCTGCTAAAATATTTACTGTTTTTACTCATTTACAGCTGCACGTGTTAAACAATTTGCTGCAAGGCTAGCTACACAGTTGTTAAGGAATACTGGGATATGAACCTCTGTGTTTTGATGTGAACATCATTGTCTCCTAATGATCCTAATCCCAATGTTCTATCATTGTTGTAACAGGGAAAGCTCTGGGAATGCATATACTCCACCCAATCTCTGGTACCAAAACCAGACAAAGATGACAGCAAGAAGAAAAAGTATAAGCCAATTTTATTTATAAATTTAGATGCATCCTGATCAATCAAAATAGTAACAAATAAATCCGACAATGTTTATAAAATATTGTATATTATAACCAAATTGAGATTATCATTCTAACAGAAAAATGTTATGATAATATATCAAAAACCTAAGATCACATTAGTAGATGAAGAAAAAGCATTTGAAAAAAATCAAGACCTATTTATGGTAAAACAAAATCAAACAAAACTAGCAATGAATGTAAACTCCCTTAACCTGATTAAGGACATCTGGAAAATCCTACAGAAAATTTCTTCCTTAATGACAGTAAATAATAGTAAAATGTAAGACACCAATTCAAGTTAAAACAAGATAAGAATGTCCACAATTGTGGCTTGTTAAGCCATAATTTCAACAGATGATGGGAGTCTAGCCAGATTCTACAAGAAAGAAATGAAAGACACAAGACTGAACAGACAAAAACAGCACCATCATTATTCTCAAATGATATGAATATCTACAAATAAAACCCTGAAGAATCTTTAGCTATATTATTGAAAATATAATTTCAATAAAATTCCATCAAATGCCCACCAGGACTTTTTTAAAGAGCTTGACAAGCCAATTCTAAAGTTTCTATGAAATTACAAAAGGGCAAGAATAACTTAAAAAGACTGAGGTGAAGGGTACTTGTCCTCTCAAAACCAAGAGTTTCTATAAAGGGAAAGTTAGAAGAAAAAGGTATTATAGGGACTCTAGGAAGAAAAATAATTCAGTTCAAGGCCACAGGTACTTAATCTTTTTATACAAACACATGCATGGAGTATTACGAAACATATTATTAATGTCTATAAAATGTTTTGTTAGTTAGTCCAGTGCAGTCACTCAGTCGTGTCTAACTCTTTGCAACCCCATGGATTGCAGCACACCAGGCTTCTTTGCCCATCACCAACTCCTGAAGCTTGCTCAAATTTATGTCCGAGTCCGTGATGCCATCCAACCATCTCATCCTCTGTCATCCCCTTTTCCTCCTGCCTTCAATCTTTCCCAGCATCACGGTCTTTTCAAATGAGTCAGTTCTTCACATCAGGTAGCCAGAGTATTGGAGCTTCAGCTTCAGCATCAGTCCTTCCAATGAATATTCAGGACTGATTTCCTTTAGGATGGACTGGTTGGATCTCCTTGCAGTCCAAGGGACTCTCAGGAGTCTTCTCCAACACCACAGTTCAAAAGCACCAATTCTTTGGCACTCAGCTTTCTTTATGGTCCAACTTTCACATCCATACATGATTATTGTAAAAACCATAGCTTTGACTAAACAGACCTTTGTTGGCAAAGTAATGTCTCTGCTTTTTAATATGCTGTCTACGTTGGTCATAACTTTTCTTCCAAGGAGCAACTGTCTTTTAATTTCATGGCTGCAGTCACCATCTGCAGTGATTTTGGACGCCCCCCCCCCAAAATAAAGTCGCTTGGTTCTTGGAAGAAAAGCTATGACCAACCTAGATAGCATTTTAAAAAGCAGAGACATTCCTTTGCCAACAAAGGTCCGTCTAGTCAAAGTTATGGTTTTTCCAGTAGTCATGGATGGATGTGAGAGTTAGACCATAAAGAAAGCTGAGCGCTGAAGAACTGATGCTTTTCAACTGCGGTGTTGGAGAAGACTCTTGAGAGTCTCTTGGACTGCAAGGAGGTCCAACCAGTCAATCCTAAAGGAAATAAGTCCTGAGTATTCGTTGGAAGGACTGATGATGAAGCTGAAACTCCAGTACTTTGGCCACCTTATAGGAAGTATAAGGCATTGGATGGCATCACCAACTCAATGGACATGAGTTTGAGTAAGCTCCGGGAGTTGGTGATGGACAGGGAAGCCTGGCATGCTGCAGTCCATGGGGTTGCAAAGAGCTGGACACGAGTGAGCAACTGAACTGAACTGAAAAATAAAGTCTCTCACTATTTCCATTGTTTCCCTGTCTATTTGCCATGAAGTGATGGGACCAGATGCCATGATCTTAGTTTTCTGAATATTGAGTTTTAAGCCAACTTTTTCACTTTCCTCTTTCACTTTCATCAAGAGGCTCTTTAGTTTTATTAGGGGAAATGCTAAAACAAAAAATCAAAGTTATTTGACTATCCCAGATTTTCTAATAAAGGTAATTATTTAGATTTATTGCTTACAGTTGTGTGTGTGTAAGAACTATACTGAAAGGCACATAAGGCAAAATTGAAAGTTTGAGTTTGAGTAGTATAGACAGTGAATTTGTGAAATACCTGAGATTTTGTTTTAGAGCCACTAATCTTCAGTGTTGAGATTTATGATTTTGTCTTTGTTGTGGGTTTTTCTCTGTAGTGCTGTAAACTTCTGTACAGATTTTCTTTCCCATGTAAGAGGGAAAAAAGACAAATATCATCCTGGACATTTCTAGAAACGGATTTCTTAGTTGCTGTGAAGAGGATTGACCATTAAAGCTCTGATCTTGTCCTTACTGTTTCCACTGAGCTCAATTTGACATTTCTACCAGAGGCAAATAATTCAAGGTAGTATGCCTGTGACATATATTGCATATGCTGGGCAGCTATATCTGACAAATTCCCTAAGAAGGAAAGATAATGTTGATGACGTTTGTCTTCGATATAATAATCTTGTTCATTTTCCATTAAAAAAAAAAGCCACTTTTGGTAACCAAGCTCACAATGCCAGTAAGAAAAATGCCAGTTATTAGGAAGTATTCTAGTATAGACTTGATTCAACTAGCTCCCCCGGTAGCTCAGTCGGTAAAGAGCCTGCCTGCAGTGCAGGAGACCTGTATTCTATTCTGGGTCGGGAAGATCCCCTGGAAAAGGAAATGGCAAACCACTCCAGTGTCCTTGCCTGGAAAATCCCATAGATAGAGGAGCCTGGTGGGCTGCAGTCCACGGGATCGCAAAGAGTCGGGCACGACTGAGCGACTAACACTTGCTTCTACAGAGTCTTGCATGTATAGAAATGTCCCGTTTTCTATAATCAAGCGATTACAATACGAGTTGAAGGAAGGTTTGTTTGTTTCCTACTTAACTCTTCCGATCTTAGTTCAACCAAAATTTCTCCAGGTAGTGCCCTTCCTTTATGTTTCCTTAACACACTCTATCTCCCCCATTACTTGGGCTGAAAAGATGATCGTTGTTGGCGCATAAGTACTTGCACAGCAGTGCCCCACCCAACTTTTTCCCTGAAATTAAATTTGGGACGGCCCACTCCCCACTTCGCTCCCCTCCCCCTCAGCAGTGCCCTCCACCCACCCCTGGGAGTTTTCTCAGCCCCGCCCCGCTCCCTGGTTGGCTGTCAGGTGGGGGCGCGCCTCCCCGCCCCCAGTCTGTCCGCGGCTGAGGCAACTCCTCCAACCTCAGAGCAGTTGTCATTTCCGGAGTAAGATGGCTGCAGCGCTTGTGCTGAGGACCTGGAGCCGGGCTGCGGGGCAGCTGGTAAGTAGGTTGGGCCCATCTGGGGTCGGGACGGAGTGGTTTATTTGGAGTTGCCTGGGAGAGATGATTTGGTTTTTCCTCCGAGTGCCTCGCGTACAGGGCTCGCGTGATGGAGAGGTGGAGGGATGTATGCAAAACCAAGGGCAGCGACGATGGCGAACCAACCTGTCTGGAAACCCAGTCTCTCGATCTATACCAAGGCGCCCATCTATCGTGACTCGTTCTCCCTCCCGCTTCATTTGCACCCCAAAGCCCAGCTGGTCTTTGCCCAATAGCTTTTCGTTGAGCACCATCTGGGTACCGGGCATTGTGTTTGGCACTGGGGATACTGAAATATACTATATTCGTCAAACATTTATTGAGCACCACTTTGTTTCAGAACTGATAATACGACCCCTCTCCTCGAGGAATTTACAATCTAGAGGAAGAGACTGGGCAAGAAAACCGTAACACCATAGGCCCTTGCCTCCGAGCATCTAGGAGGCTCGTTTCCTTCTTTGGACTTAGACTTGTGTCCCATGTTTGCACCAGTATCTTTCCAACCTTTTAAATCACCAGAGCTACGACCCACCAACATTTCCCCTTCATTTCTCCCCTTTCATACAGCCTTTTAGCACCAAACAGTTAACATCCCAGTGATCGTAGTGTTTCATCTATTTGCATAGAGTTGTTTTTTTTTTTTTCTTCCTGGGTCCGCTGTTCCGGATTTTCCTACAGCGTTTGATCCCTGATCTTACAAAAACCTTTCAAAAGCTTGCTCTATACCAGGTACCAGGAATTGGGGATGGAAATATGTATAAGAAAGACACTGATCTCTGTCCTCTCAGAGTTTAATTACATCTTTGTGGTGGGGCATAGCGGGTAGAGAGAGAGAGACATTAGACAAACAATTACAGCACTGCGTGAAAAGATGGCGCAAGTACATATAACTACAGGAACACATAGAAGGGGTCTTGGGGGGTCACAAGTTTCCCAATGGATCGTATGTAATTTGAGATTTGTGACAACTAATTAGGAGATAAGGCTTCCCAGGTGGCGCCGTGTTTAAAAAAAAAATCCTCCTGCCAATGCAGGAGACTTTAAGTGTTCCATCCCTGGATGGTGAAGATACCCTGGAGGAGGAAATGGCAACCCACTCCAGTACTCTTGCCTGGAGAGTCCCATGGACAGAGGAGCCTGGTGGGCTCCAGTCCATGTCGTTGCAAAGGGCTGGATGTGACTGAGCACAGACACAAAAAGGAGGTAACCAGAAGAAATAAGTTCTCCGCAGCACCTCACTAGATATTCTTTTGAAAGTTCTTCATCCTTGGCTTCTGTGACACCAGCTTCCCAGTATTCTTCCTACATCTCTGAACACTTCATCCCAATCTTCTCCACTTTCCCTGATCAACTTTTAATCACTGGTGTTTCTCAGGATTGTGACTTTGGCCATCTGTGTACTTCTTGCAGTTCCTGGGTTACCTCATCCACTTTGAATTTTAGTTGCCATTTATATGCTGATGATCCCCCAGTCTTCCAGCCAGCTCTATTGCAGACCCATATATCTTACTGCCCTGAAAATCTCCAAATGTCATGTATATTAGGTATTTTTCAGCTGTAGGTAATAAACCCAACCAGTAAATGGGAAATTATCTGTGTATACAAAGCATATGAAAGTTAGATGGCAGCTGGGGTTGATTAAGTGGCTCATCATTATCAGGGCTCTACAACTTTGTATTCAGGGCAGGAAGGAGGAAGAGGAGGTACCAGCCAGACTCATTGATAGTGATGTAACTTGGCCACTACTAGCCCAAGAGAGTTTGGAAGGGCTAGCCTTTAGCTGTTTCACAGTGATTCCTATAATGCCTCCAAGATACATCAGACTCTAGGCTCTAGAACTAAACCCTCAAACCTGTTTCTTCTAGCCTAGAAGTCTCTCAAAAATCTAGTCATTGTTCTACACCTTGTCGCCAGCTGCAGATATCCTGGACCTTCCTCAACTGGACTTTCTGCCTCTAATGTTGTACTTTTCCAACCTATTCTCCAGAGCATGGCCAGAGTCATTTTATAAAGTAGGACATAAATTTAAGAGTGTCATTTCCTTGCTTAAAACTGCTCTCAGCAAAATATTCAGAATTCAAATGACTATGAAGCTATTTATGATCTGAATCTTTCCAATCTCTCCAGGCTTCGTTCCTTACTGCTGCTGCTGCTGCTAAGTCACTTCAGTCGTGTCCGACTCTCTGTGATCCCATAGACGGCAGCCGCCAGGCTCCCCCATCCCTGGGATTCTCCAGGCAAGAACACTGGAGTGGGTTGCCATTTCCTTCTCCAATGCAGGAAAGTGAAGTCGATCAGTCGTATCTGACCCTCAGCGACCCCATGGACTGCAGCCTACCAGGCTCCTCTATCCATGGGATTTTCCAGGCACCTAAAACCCAGTCTTGAAACGTCACCCTTAGCTCACTCTAAGCTATGCTAGAAGAATATTGAACAATTTCAGTTAATTAAGCACATTGTTCTCCCTTCTTCTCTATCCTCCAGACCTTTGCACATATATTTCCTCTGTTCCAAAGACTCTTGCCTTAATTCCCTATAGCCTTATCTGCAACACATTTTACCCCTTGGCTGACTCCTACTCATCCCTTAGGTCTTGCTTCACTTTCTCCGGGTAAGTTTTCTCCTTTGTGTTTTCTTAACACTACTTCTCCCCTTCTCCCATTATGACACTATTGTAATTACCGGTAGTCCTGTTTTTATCTTTCATAGTATGGGCTACACATTCCATAAAGGAAGGAATCACAGCAATTTTGTTCTCTGATCCTAAGTGCTTGGCACATAGTAGGTACTCAGTGAACCTTTGTTGAACTGCTTAGTAAAAAAGTCTGTTTTTTTCCATGTGTTATTAAAAAAATCATAAACAGCAAGAGATCTTACCACCTAAATTATTAAGAAAGCCTTATTATATTATGTTTATACTTTCCTATGGCATCATGCATTTGACTCTTGATTACTTACCCTATCATCCTGAATTTATCTATTTTGTCTGTCTTCCTGCAGTAATTTGAATTCAGAGACTATTCTATTTCTTATTTAGCTTTGAATTCATGAGTGCAGAATAATCCTGTCTTTATAGTGTGCTCAACGACTGCCTAATGAATTATTACTAATTTATTTCCTTATTATGAGAGTCTGTTAAATCCTCTTTTCATTACTTTTTATTTTTTGCTGTGTTATTTGTATAAAAAAAGTCTTTCCCTACTTGAAAAATTTTTTTTCTCCTTCTCCCTTCCTTTTTATCCTTTTAGTCAGCAGCTTCACTACTGTGTTTTAGCCTTCTCTTAATAGACATCCAATTGCTAGTAATCATTTTGCATTTATGTTGCTTTCTTTCTTTTTCCAGTCATTATCTCAGCAAAGAGCCTGTGATTTCATGACTCAAATACAATAATAGTTTCTTAACTTTGTCCTTTCTCTTCAGGCATTGTTGTTAGTATTGTTTAGTCACTAAGACTCTTTTACGACCCCATGGACTGTAGCTCAGGCTCCTGTGTCCATGGGATTTCCCAGACAAGAATACTGGAGTAGGTTGCCATTTCCTTCTCCAGAGGATCTTTCCAGCGCAGGGATCAAACCCACATTTCCTGCACTGGCAGGTGGATTCTGTACCACTGAGCCAACAGAGAAGCCCCTCCAGGCTTTACTGTTATAATCTAATAAACACATATACACATACATACTCACAATAACCCATAATGTGTGAGTTCAAACTCCTCGATCTCACATTTCCCGTCATCAACAATTTGGTCCTTGAGCTCCTTCCATTGCTGCCTTTGATAAATTTGATCAAGCCATATCATACAACTCAGCATTAAAAAAATGGGCAAAATTGAATAGACATATTTCCAAAGAAGAAATGCAGATGGTCAACAGGCACATGAAAAGATGCTCAATATTGCTATCATCAGGGAAATGCAAAGTAAAACCACATTGGGATATCATATCACCTCACACCTGTCAAAATGGCTATCATCAAAAAGAACCCAAAAAACAAATATTGGCAAGGATGTGGAGAAAAGGGAGCCCTCATACACTGTTGGTGCAAATGTAAATTGGTGCAGCCACTGTGGAAAACAGTAGGGAGGTTTGTCAAAAAACTAAAAATAGAACTACCATGTTACCCAGCAGTGCCACTCCTGGGTACATATCTGAAAAAACAAAACAGTAATTTGAAAAGGTACATATACTGTAATGTTCATAGCAACATTGTTTATAATTTCTAAGATATGGAAGCAACCTAAGTGTCTGTCCACAGATGAATGGTTCAAGAAGACATGAGATACTACTCAGCTATAGAAAAGAATGAAAATTTTGCCATTTGCAACAACATGAATGGACTTGAAAAGCATTATGCTAAGTGAAATAAGTCAGAGAGAAAAAGGTACTATATGATATTGCTTATGTGTAGATTTTATGTATATTTTTTGGGCTCCAAAATCACTGCAGATGGTGATTGCAGCCATGAAATTAAAAGACGCTTACTCTTTGGAAGGAAAGTTATAACCAACCTAGACAGCATATTAAAAAGCAGAGACATTCCTTTGTCAACAAAGGTCTGTCTAGTCAAGGCTATGGTTTTTCCTGTGGTCATGTATGGATGTGAGAGTTGGACTGTGAAGAAGGCTGAGTGCCGAAGAATTGATGCTTTTGAACTGTGGTGTTGGAGAAGACTCTTGAGAGTCCCTTGGATGCAGGAGATCCAACCAGTCCATTCTAAAGGAGATTGCTCTTGGGTGTTCTTTGGAAGGAATGATGCTGAAGCTGAAACTCCAGTACTTTGGCCACCTCATGTGAAGAGTTGACTCATTGGAAAAGACTCTGATGCTGGGAGGGATTGAGGACAGGAGGAGAAGGGGACGACAGAGGATGAGATGGCTGGATGGCATCACCGACTCAATGGACATGAGTTTGAGTGAACTCTGGAAGTTGGTGATGGACAGGGAGGCCTGGCATGCTGCAATTGATGGGGTCACAAAGAGTCGGACACGACTGAGCTACTGAACTGAACTGAACTGATGTGTAGAATCTAAAAAATACAATAAACTAGTAAATAGGACAAAAAAAGAAGCAGACTTGAAGATATAGAGAACAAGCTAGTGGTTTCCAGTGGAAGGGAGGGCAATGTAGGGTAGGAGTATGGAAGATATAAGATGGGTTCAAGGATGTATTGTACAAAATGGGGAATATAGTCAAAACTTTGTAATAATTTTAAACTGTAATATTTTTAAATTGTATAAAAATTTAAAAAAGTGTGATGTAGTTAATCAGGGATTTCCTGGGCAAAAATACTGGAATATTTTTGGAATAGTGTGTTGCCATAACATTTCATATCATTGAAATGTTAACTTTCAAAAAAAATTGTACCTTTTACACACTTAGATTATATATATATGATTTATCAAATGAAATACATTCAGCCCTACTTTAATTTTTTTTTCTGTAACATTGTATTATACTAAAATTTTATATAAAATAGTTAAATTTAATCTATGAATTACTGTAAGAAAACATTTGGGTACAATACTACATGTGTTTTTCAGTGTATTTAAATGCTAGCAGTCACTTTTAACTTTTTTATTTTATGTTGGAGTATAGTTGATTAACAATGTTGTGTTAATTTCAGGTGTACAGCAAAGCGAATCAGTTATATATTTTTCAAATTCTTTTCCCATTTAGGTTGTTACATTAATATTGAGCAGAGTTTTTTGTGCTATACCGTAGGTGCTTGTTGGTTATTAATTTTAAATTTAGCAGTGTCTACCTGTCAATCCCAGACCCCATCTGTCCCTACCCCACACTGACCCCTCCCCTTGTTAACCATAAGTTCATTTTCTAAGTCTGGAAATCTGTTTCTGTTCTGTAAATAGGTACATTTGTATCTTTTTTTTGTTTAGATTCTGCAGATAAGTGGTATGGTACAATATTTGTCTTTCTCTGCCTGACGGACTTCACTCATTATGAAAGCCTGTAGGTCCACCCATGTTGCTGCAAATGGCATTATTTCATTCTTTTTAATGGCTGAGTAGTATTCCATTACATATGTGTACCACATCTTTATCCATTGATCTGTTGATAGACATTTAGGTTGCTTCCGTGTCTTGGCTGTTGTAAATAGTAGCAGTCACTTTTTATTTCAGGAAGTCTTTAATGACTCAAATATACTTACACTGATGTGTTTATATAGAATACACTTAAAATTTTTTTACTTTCATAGGGATTTTTAGTCAAGGATAATAAGCATATGGGCAAATCAGACTCTACTGTTGCTGCTGCTGCTGCTGCTAAGTCGCTTCAGTCGTGTCCGACTCTCTGCGACCCCATAGACGGCAGCCCACCAGGCTCCCCTGTCCCTGGGATTCTCCAGGCAAGAACACTGGAGTGGGTTGCCATTTCCTTCTCCAATGCATGAAAGTGAAAAGTGAAAGTGAAGTCACTCAGTCGTGTCTGACTCTTAGCGACCCCATGGACTGCAGCCTACCAGGCTCCTCTGCCCATGGGGTTTTCCAGGCAAGAGTACTGGAGTGGGTTGCCATTGCCTTCTCGGAAATCAGACTCTAAGGATATAATTTTACTAAACAAATGAGCAACAATATATTCTGTATGCTAGGGTTTGAATTCCTTTGGTTTCTTGACCAGAAATACTTCTAAACTCATCACTGATGCCAAGTATTCTGATTTCAGCCTAGATTATTTCATACTGTTTGCATTGTGATAATGATTGTTCTACTTGTAGAATAAACTTGAAATTCAGTTTATATTTAGAGACAAGCCATTAAGATAATTTCTAAAAGCTCTTTTTTTTTTTTATAGTTCTTAATTTTTTGTTTTCTCGTCTCTAGATTTGTGTCCGCTACTTTCAAACATGTGGTAATGTTCATGTTTTGAAGCCAAAATATGTGTGTTTCTTTGGTTATCCTCCATTCAAGTACAGTCATCCACATCAGTGGCTAAAAACAACTGCTGGTAAGTATGATCTCAAAATAGCCTATACAAAATAATGTTTTGTATATTTATTCAGTAATTGAAGACTTACCACAGTAAAAGAGTTGACCTTTTAGTTTTAGTCTGGCCCTCCTTGCTCTCCACACATCTATCCAATTCTCATTTTCTTTTTTTTTTTTTTGCACCCCCACCTCCCATTCCCCTTTCACATACTTTCCCTTAATACTGGGTCTCTATAATGCTGTGAATGTGTTCTCTGTGTTTAACATCTAAGTGTTCTCTTGGGTCCTCTGTTCTTTATCATATGACTTACCTAAATGCAATAGTCAGCACTGATATGACTTAAGTTGTTGATTTAGTGAACTATGTCCTTCTACTCACTGTATTATTATTTTTGTTCTCTGAGGCACTCAATCTGTCATGTTAAGATAGCGTGATGAAAGCAATGTGAGGTGCTCCTCAAGAGGAAGTTCTCTGGCTTCCACCACTTAATTACCTTTCTTCAACTTTTTCTATTCTTGCAAAGAACTTGAGACTTTAAGTATTAGATATGGCAAAAGGAGGAAAAAAAACATTTTTTTTCTGCTGTTCTGTTCAGGGTTCTATTTAGAACCCTGGTGACCCCTAGACCTTTGTTCCATCATTAAGCTTTTGACCGATACTTGGTGCCTTAGTCTGTGCTGGTGATGGGGGGAGAAAAAAGGATTTCAGTGGAATCTAACCCCTGATATAAATTAGTCCTCCTATTCCTTGTGTATGTCATCGTCCACAGCACCCGAAAATATGTAAACCATATCTTCACCATTAAGAAGAAGATTTCTATTTTTAAAAGTTGATATTTTCTCTTCTCAGAGAAAATAAAGGCAATTCAAGCAGAAACTCCAACTTCTTACTCTAGTCTCTAAACACAAGCTTTGGGTTTATTTATTTATTTATTTTTAATTTGATTTATTTTTAACACCAAAAACAATTTGCATTGGGGAATATAGCCAATTAACAATGTTGTGATAGTTTTGGGTGAACAGTGAAGGGACCCAGGCTTTGGATTCTTTGGTCTACCAGGTGCTAGCTATGTGACCACAAGCAAATTACTTAATTTGTCTGTTTAATCATCTGGAAACAGAGTAATCATAGTATTATACAACTTTGTTTTGTTGTGAGAGTACAGCCATTCAACACAGATAACTGATTGATCACCTACTATGTGCCAAGGGCATTGCTGTACATACTTAGGATATATCCTCTTCCTATTATTCCCTAACGCAGTAAACAATTAAGCTAGAAACCTGGAGCCATCCTGATTCTTGTCTCACACTGAGTTGACTACAAAGATCTAGTGATATTATATCTTGTATATTTTTTAAACCTGTCTTCTCCTTTTCAGACAGCTTTGAAAATATATAAATATGTTAAATTCTATACTTCAATTTCTTATCTACAATAACCTCCTGTTTTCTCTGCACCCCTTCCCAACCTTTTCTATCACACCCCTGCCAAGGATATTTTTCTCTGAAATTGTAGATACAAAGTTACAGATGTGAAATTGTAGATGAGACTCCCTATCAGCTAATTATTGCTAAATAATAACCTTCCCCACAACTTAGTGGCTTACAGGAACAATGATTTATTGTTCCTTAGCACCTTGGGGGTTGGTTGGGTGTGCAGTTCCTCTGCTGGTTTCACCTGGGCTCACTAGTGTGACTAGATTCAGCTACAAGGTCTTCTGGGTTAGAAGGTTCAAGGTGGTCTTATTCATATGTCTGACAGTTGGTGCTGTGTTTTGGCTGGGGCATCTCTTTTTTCTCCTCCACTTAGCATCTCTCATCCTCCAGTAACCTAGACCAGCTTCCTTATATGGGGATTTCAAGACACATTCCAGGAGGAAGAAGGGGGAGTCTGAGAGGTCATAGGGAGGCTTGTAATTTCAGAACTCACACTTTACTTCTGCTATATTCTATTGGTCAGAACAAGTTATGGGCCAGCATAGATTTAAGTAGTGGTAAAGTAAACTTTACCGTTTTGGGGAACAGCTTCAAAAGAATTTAAGACCATATTTATTTACCACTGATTCCTGATTACCTGGGCTTTCCTGATAGCTCAGTTGGTAAAGAATCCTCCTGCACCACAGGAGACCTTGGTTTGATTCCTGGGTTGGGAAGATCCTTTGGAAAAGGGATAGGCTACCCACTCCAGTATTCTTGGGCTTCGCTTGTGGCTCAGCTGGTAAAGAATCCTCCTGCAATGTGGGAGACCTGGGTTCGATCCCTGAGTTGGGAAGATCCCCTGGAGAAGGGAAAGGCTACCTACTCCAGTATTGTGGCCTGGAGAATTCCATGGACTGTGTAGTCCATGGGTATAGTCCATGGGATCACAAAGAGCTGGACATGACTAAGCAACTTGCATTTTCACTTTCCTGATTACCTCTAGGATAAATTCCAAACACCCCACTTCCTCATGGCACACAAAGTCTTAAGCCCGGGCTTATTTCTTGCCACGTATCCTTTCATCAGCTGTACAGAACTGTTTGTCATTCCCTGACCATGCTCTACGTTATCGTATTTCCATGCCCTTGCACAAGCTGTTCCTTACATAATATTGCTTTTTGTAGAGGTGCCATGGTATAATTACTTGTCATTTTTTGGTTACTTCAGTTAGTTTCCAGTTCTTATGTAACTCCATGATAACTATTCCTGAGCAGAAATCTTTGTGTACCTCTCTATTTCTTCAGGGGAAAAAAATCTTAAAATTACTTATGGAATCAAAGATACAGAGTTTTTGTGTTTTTTTTAAGGTTTTTGATACTTAATGCCAAAACTGTTTTTCAAAAGGGTTCGCATTTATACTATGAGCAGCAGGCTGTGAGAACACAAATTACTGGAATGGAAACAAAAGGCCATTCTTATCAAAATATTTTTGTATTTCTTAAGTACTAATCTCATATTTCTTAAAGAAAAGTTTCCTACCTTAACATGTGTTTTATAAGCAATTTTGTTTAATAGTATTCTAATCATTGGAAAGGACCCTGATGCTGGAAAAGATTGAGGGCAGGAGGAGAAGAGGACGAGATGGTTGGATGGCATCACCGACTCAATAGACATGAGTTTCACCAAATTCTACAAGATAGTGAAGGATAGGGAAGCCTGGCATGCTTCAGTCCATGGGGTCCCAAAGAGTTGAACATGACTGAGCGACTGAACAAAGAAAAAGAGAGAGGAGCATTCTTCAGTCACTTCAGAGCTATTCATTAATTTAGAAAAGCGAGATGATCCATACACACTTTCTGTTGACCAGAAATAATGTCTGTCTTGGGAATAATTACCATAAAGTATCATTGGCATCTATGTGTCATAAAAAGGATGTAGAACTTCAAAAAGGAGTTTAAAAAAAAAATGGAAAGATGACATAGAAAACTAAAATTTAATAAGCTGGCAGAACATTATTTGGGCAGATTAAGAATTTCCCAAGTCTTCTAATATGGATCTGCCTGATTTTTAGGCACTGGGAGTGAGAAGAGTTATATGAAGACAAGAGATTTAAGAGCGGGTCATTAATGTTTATTATAGTTTCATAACATAAAGCAAGGAAATCCAGCTGAATCTGCCTTTGTACAATATCCAGTTCTATTTTTTGTTCATTGCTATTAGTGCAAAATCTCATTTGTTGGAACGGCCTTCTATACTCTTGTAAAACAACATTATTTTGGAAATTGGAAAATGATAATTCTTTGGCAGTATCAACAGGTCTTTGTCACTGAGTAATTTATATAAATCTTTGATGGTTATGAATGATGGTTATGCTTTTAAACATTATAAAATGCTGTTTTGAATCTATGAAATAGAATAGTTTCTGCCTCTGTTTGAGAATATTTTCTAATTTTAGATGTTAAAGTATCTGTCTATTAGCAGTACGTTATGTATTTAATGACCATCATTTCTTATTTGTTTTGGAAGCTCTCCAGGGACAGATTGTTCAGTTCAAACTCTCAGACATTGGAGAAGGTATTAGAGAAGTAACTGTTAAAGAATGGTAAGTTATTCTGAAATTTTTTTAAGTAAGTATAAAAGTAATTTGAGTACAAATAAATAGCAATCTATTTAAAGTGAAATACCTTTCTTTATAACATAAAAAATATATTTTTTAAGCTTTAAGGTAAATCTAGTTTATGTTGCCAATATACTGGTGGCACAGTTCATCATACATCAGGGCATTTTATTCAGTGTAATTTATTAAGGTTTGTTTTTTCCTCTTTTTAAGTTTTTTTTTCACTGCCTACTCTTCACTTCAGCTAAAAATAGATAAATTAGTCTCTAAAAGATGCTAAGTTGATATGAACATGTGTTTTGAAAAGGTGTTAATGAATGAACTTAGAGCTTCTTTCCAAACTGTTTTAAAATCGTTATGTAGTCTAAGGTGTGTTTATTAAAAATGATTTCAGCAAGAATGCAAGTACATTTGACTCACCATTACCTGAGAGTTTGCCTATATTTTTATAAAATATTAAAACAAAAGACATGAATCAAAGAATACTGTTTCAAAGGTTTTAAAAAAAAGTAAAAAAGAAAGAGGCTTGAAACAAAAATTAAAAAGACCTCTACTTAGGCATCCTTCTACCCCTTTTCTTTCTTTCCCTTTCTGGAAAAACAGAAACACCTCCGAGTACTGAACTAATTTTCAAAGGTTTCAAGAACTAGCAGTTAAGGTGAGTCAATAGATTGTCTCCCACAATTTTATACTGTTAAAGATCCTTTTAAGAACCTCGTTTAGATACCTAAACATTCTTTCCTTGTAGTTTTCATTATAATTGCTCTGTAGGTTAGGAGAGAACCATAATCACAGAAATGTACCTTGCAATTGTGTCTCTGTGGCATTGTGGGATCAAGGAAAGAGTGATGGATCTCAGGTCAGAAGAGGCTGACTCTGAAATTAATTAGCCATGTTAGAGATAAAGACAAAGAACTCAAACTACAATTTATAAAAGTATAGTAAATGTATATTGAGGACATCAGTTTTTAAAATTTAATTCTAGAAATAATAGGTATCCCTTAAAATGTGATGAAGGCTGAGACAATAAAAGAAAATAACACTTTTAAAATACATTTTTCATATTTCATCTAAGAAATGGGTGAGGCAGAAAAACCTGATACATTAATTAAATTTTTGGATTATAAATTACAAATATTTCATTGTTTTTTAAAAATTTATACTTCTTAAAGAAGCATCAAAGAACCTCTGAAAGCCATTGTAGTCTCTTCTGAAACATCCTTCAGTGTATCATTTGGGACTCAATACTGGGCTCCATGGATACTCATCTAATTCAGTGTAGCATTTTTATTGTTTCAGATGATCTGTACTATGGTTCATGTAAAAGTGTCTTATGGCTTTTTCTTTTAGGTATGTAAAAGAAGGAGATACAGTGTCTCAGTTTGATAGCATCTGTGAAGTTCAAAGTGATAAAGCTTCTGTTACTATCACTAGTCGTTATGATGGAGTCATTAAAAAACTGTATTATAATCTAGATGATACTGCCTATGTGGGAAAGCCATTAGTAGACATAGAAACGGAAGCTTTAAAAGGTACTGTATATATATGTATATGTTTATCTATCTTGCCAAATTGATTAATGGTGTTCTTTTGTCATTGGGTACCAGTTCAAAGTGGAGTTTCCCTTGAATAATTTACAGGATTTGATTTGAGGGTTTAGAACTGAGATAAGGAAAATAGAAAGGTATTCTGTGATACATGATTATCGTTTGACCAGTTACCATGTTAAAAACATGTATTTGTTGTTGTTGTTCAGTAGCTAAGTTGTGTCCAACTCTTTGCAACCCCATGGACTGCAGCCCGCATGGCTTCCTTGCCTTTCACCACCTCCTGGAGCTTGCTCAGATTCATGTCCATTGAGTCAGTGATGCTATCTAACCATCTTATCCTCTGCCACTTCCTTCTCCTTTTGCCTTCAATCTTTCCCAGCATCAGGGTATTTTCAAATGAGTTGGCTCTTTGCATCAGGTGGCCAAAGTATTGGGAGTTTCAGCTTCAGCTTCAGTCCTTCCAATGAATATTCGGAGTTGATTTCCTTTAGGATTGACTGGTTTGATCTCCTTGCAGTGCAGGGGACTCTCAAGAGTCTTCTCCAGCACCACAATTCAAAAGCATCAATTCTTTGGCACTCAGCCTTCTTTATGGTCCAACTCACATCCATACATGACTACTGGAAAAACCATAGCTTTGACTATCCACACCTTTGTTGGCAAAGTGATGTCTCTGCTTTTTAATACACTGTCTAGGTTTGTCATAGTTTTCCTTCTAAGGAGTAAGCATCAGTATTACTAGATATAAAAACATGTATGCTAAGTCGCTTCACTCATGTCCGACTCTATGCGACCCCATAGACGGCAGCCCACCAGCCTCCCCCATCCCTGGGATTCTCCAGGCAAGAACACTGGAGTGGGTTGCCATTTCCTTCTCCAGTGCATGAAAGTGAAAAGTGAAAGTGAAGTCGCTCAGTCGTGTCCGACTCTTCACGACCCCACAGACTGCAGCCTACCAGGCTCCTCTGTCCATGGGATTTTCCAGGCAAGAGTACTGGAGTGGGCTGCCATCGCCTTCTCCAAAAAAAAGCATGTATAGTAATACTTTATTTATCTGGAGGTCTGCCTTCTGGAAACCTTATGTTCAAAGAAGCAACAAACTCTCTTGGGAATGAAAGATTCAAGCTTTGAACACTGGTCACTAATAAAAATTGGAATGTGCAAAGATTAAATCTCACATGATGGGGTTGCTCTGTTTGCCACTGATATGAAACCAAAACACATTCTCATTGGTGGTGGTTATAAAAGCCAAATTTTTAAAGAGAAGTAGAAAAGAGGGAAAACCAGAGTGGGAAGCAAAGAAACTAGCACTCAGAAGCAGCAGCAGCCATGGAACTTATAATCATTAGGTGTTCTGACAAAAGGGAATTCATTATGAGAATGTTATAGGAAAATTAAAGCTGTGCGCTGTCGCTATGCTAACAAATAGCTGACCCTCTACATCAGAAGTTCCGTTTGGCATTGGTGTGATATACCAAGGTTTTGTCATCTAGGAAGCTTTGATGTGGAGGAGGGGCAGGGGGGACCATAATTCTGTGATGCAAACCTAAGCCAGCAATCTCTCTGGAAGTGCTGAGATGAAGCCCTTTCAATATAGTGAAGTTGGGAAGTTTAGAAGGAGTCTGAACTACAGTGGTTGGCTGACTCTTAGTCCTTCAGTCTGTACAATAATATAACTAATGTCATAGGCACACTTCACAGTTTATAAAATGTTTCACGCTTAATGTTTTATTTGTTCTTATTCATGAGGTAATCCAGTTTAAGAAGTTCAGTGTTGGGTGATTTGCCCATGGCAGTCATAAAGCCAAATTTAGAATTCAGATGTCCTGAGTTTTTGTCCAGAATATTTTTCACTATAACATGTTGCATCCAAAACTTCTTGAAGCTTTCTTATTATTTATTTGACTTCTAATTATTAATAGTGGTGACCATTTCAAGGTGGTTGCTGTGTGTTCTTTTAACACGACCCTGTTAATTTTCAAAAACTTCCATGCTTTTGGCATCATCTTGTACTTTTCCTGCCTAGACCTGGAATCATCTCTTCCTTTAGGAGCTCTTGTTCTTTTAATGTGCAATGCATAAAAGACCCTGATCTGGGTTCTA
Source organism: Bos javanicus (assembly GCF_032452875.1). Classification (NCBI taxonomy): domain Eukaryota; kingdom Metazoa; phylum Chordata; class Mammalia; order Artiodactyla; family Bovidae; genus Bos; species Bos javanicus. The sequence goes on from NC_083870.1 coordinate 43,405,384, forward strand.
GGGGTGTTTCCTTTTGTCTTGATTTCAGATTTCTATTGAAAGGCACGATTTAGGAATATTAAAAACAAGAAAGACTTTATTTTTAAAAATTACCTGAAATAGGGGCTTCCCTGTTGTCTCAGCGGTAAAGAATCCTCCTGCCAATGCAGGAGACACGGATTCAATCCCTGATCTGGGAAGATCCCACATGCTGCGGAGCAACTAGCCTCATGCACCACAACTGTTGAGCCTGTGCTCAGCAACAAGAGAAGCCCCTGCAATGAGAAACCCGCACACCGCAACTAGAGAGTAGCTCCTGGTTGCTGCAACTAGAGAAAAGCCTGCATAGCAGTGAAGACCCAACACAGCCAGAAATAAGCAAATAATTTTTTTAATTAGCTGAAATAAGTACAGAATTATTTTGATGTGTCAACAAGATAATAGATATAGGTGTTTTTTTTTAATCATTCAGTTAAGACCTTAAAAGGAAAGAATTATATTCTTGATATAAACTGAAACAAGCAAAGATGCTAAACATTACTGTGGATGTCAGTAAGTTACAATAACCAATCAGGTGCTGTAGACCAGGTTAGGTATCTATCTCGGCCATTCACAAAAGCAGATTATAGTAGTCTCTTGGTATTTGCAAAGGATTGGTTCAAGACACATACGCACACAAACGGATACCAAAACCTGCAGATGCCCATCTCCCTTATATGAAATACTATAGTATTTGCATATAGCCTATATTTTAAATCATCTCTAGATTACTTGTAATGCCTAATACAGTGTAAATACTATGTAAATAGTTGCTGGCATTCAGCAAATTCAGATTTGCTGTTTGGAACTGTCTGGAATTTTTTTCTGTATATTTTCAATCAACAGTTGGTTGAATCCATGAATCTAGAGCCTGTGGATTCCCAGGGATGACTGTGTATGAACAAGTGAGCAATTGGGATTTGAGGGGGATTTTATTGTTTGCTTTTATTTTTAAAGCTTCTTTTGGTATCCCCAGTGAAATCCAACTTAGTAAGTCTTGATATAGCAAATTATAAAATCAAAAACTTTTTCAGGCGAGGGGTATGTTTTTCTAAATAACTTTTTTACAGAAATTAATTTCCTGTATGACATGGATGAATCTTGAAAAATTATTCTGAGTCAAAGAAACCAGAAATAAAAAGAACATGCTATATGATTCTATGTATATTAATTTAGTTTTTAATTGGAGTATAATTGCTTTACAATGTTGTGTTAGTTTCTGCTATACCATGAAGTAAATTAGCTATATGTGGACATATATCCCCTCCCACCCATCCCTCCACCCCCATCCTTCCCCTTTAGGTCATCATCACAGATTACCAAGCTGAGTTCCTTGTGCCATATAGTAGCTTCGCACTGGCTAGCTATTTTACACAGGGTAGTGTATACATATATCAATAGTAGCTTCTGGATTCATCTGTCCTTCTCCTTCCTCCCCTGTGTCCACAAGTCTGTTCTCTACGTCTGCATCTAGATTCCTGCCCTGCAAATAGGTTCATCAGTACCATTTTTCTAGATTCCATACGTATGCATTAACATATGGTATTTATTTTTCTCTTTCTGACCTATTCACTCTGTATGACAAACTGTAGGTTCATCCACATCACTACGAATTACCCAAGTTTGATCCTTTTTATGACTGAATAATATTATTCCATTATATATATGTACCACATCTTGTTTATCCATTCATCTGTTGATAGACATTTAGGCTGCTTCCATGTCCAGGCTGTTGTAAATAGTGTTGCAATGAATGCTGGGAGACGTGTGTCTTTTTGAATTATGGTATATGCCCAGTAGTGGGATTTCCGGGTCATATGGTAGTTTTAATTTTAATTAATAAGAAACCTCCATATTGTTCTCCATAGTGATTATATCAATTTACATTCCCACCAACAACGCAAGAGGATTCTCTTTTCTCCACATCCTCTCCAGCATTTATTGTTTATAGATTTTTTTGATGATGGCCATTCTAACCGGTATGAGGTGATATCTTGTTGTAGTTTTGATTTGCATTTCTCTAATAACGAGTGATGTTGAGCATCTTTACATGTGTTTGTTGGCCATCTGTGTGTCTTTGGAGAAATATCTGTTTAGGTCTTTCTGCCCATTTCTTGATTGGGTTGTTTTTTTATATTGAGCTGCATGAGTTGCTTATATATTTTGGAGATTAATAAAATTTTAGAAAATCCAGACTAATCTATAATGACAGCAAACCAATTAGTGGTTGCCTGCTGATAGAGTAGGGAGGCGGGAAGGTTTGAGAAGGAAGAATTACTAAGGAATACAAGGAAACTCTGAGGGGTGATAGATACATCCAGTGACTTGATTGCAGTGATGGTTATGGATATATATGTATTTCAACACTCAACAAATTTTATATTTTTTGTATGTGCAATGTGTTATTTATAAAAACTTAACAGGATTGGATAGATTGCAAGAGTAAAAATTATCTGGTAATTTTCCTTATAGAAAAATGATCATTGCTAACTATTTCATTTGCTATTCATAGTGCATTCTGAGTAATTGTCTTGCATGCTAGTTTTATTTTCTGTGTGTACCTTTTTGCTTTTATATTTATATTTTTTATAATTTGTATTAAATCTTTTATTGTAAGAATAACTATGAAGCATAATCCTGTATATCAAATAAGCGAGCCTATAGAATAGTGGATTGTTTTTTAAGAAATTTATATATGCCTCTTTTTAAATTATGGAAATAGAAAAGGTTTCTAAATATCTCATGTACCTTGTCTTAAACAAGAATTTATAGTAAGGTATTCATTCCCTAGTGGTCCAATGGCTAACACTTCATGCTCCCAATGCAGGGGGCCCAAGTTTACTCCCTGTTTGGGGAACTAGATCCCACATGCCACAGCTAGAACCCAGCACAGCCAAAAAAAAAAAAAAATTATAGTAATACTGAATTTGTTTGTATTATTCCTTGTTCTAGTGCCGAGAAAACCAGTTATACTATGAGTAAGAAAATTACCTAATGAAAAGTTTTTTAGGAGTATAACATCTATTTTGTACATTTTTCAAGTAAAGAAAATAATTGCATCTAGAGTGCAAGGGATCAAGAGTAGAAATCTTAGTAGTAATATTGGACACAAAATCCTGTCTTAATGCTTGTTTAAATAATATTCTATGGTACTATCTTTTGTAACATGGTGTTTCAACCTGCTTTTTAAGATTGGGGTATCATGATAATTTTGATAAGGAAAAATGTATTTGTGACCTCCAAGTCCTATTTATGAGTGCTTTGGCTGTAGACAGACCTCTGCTTGAAGAGACCTCACCAGACTCACTTATGCCAACTTGTATCTGTGATATTTAAAAAGCATATACTCTTTACAATTACAAATTGATGATTTAGTTACTTAATATTATCAAGATTATATCAAAGCTGATTCATGCCTCAGTGTGCTGTCTACTATAAACTCAATTTTTAGACTATTGCTGTGAGTTCTCCTTATAGCTAACTTGACTTTCTCTAACCTCTATTTTAAAAGGTAAGATTACTCCTCACTTCTCTAAACAACTAAAACATTTTGAACCCAAACTTTCAAAACAATTCATTTAATGGGACTCATTAGTTTTATTTTTTAAAATCCTATGTATTTTGCTCTTTCTTAAAGCAGTGGCAACCCCACTCCAGTACTCTTGCCTGGAAAATCCCATGGACGGAGGAGCCTGGTAGGCTGCAGTCCGTGGGGTCGCTAAGAGTTGGACACAACTGAGCAACTTCAGTTTACTTCTTCACTTCTGCCATTATATTGCATTCACCCTTTAACTTGAACATCTATCATTGATTGAATGCTTTCTCTGTGCTTATGTGCTATATTTATGTAAACTCATTAAATCATACAGATCATTATCCACAGTTGACACATGCAACATTGAGATACATGGAGGTTTAAGTTGCCCATGGCCACATGGCTGGTAATTGGTAGAGCTATGATTTGATCCCAACTCTGTTTAATTCTAAAACCCATGTTCCAAACCACTTTATTACACTGAAAATTGTTTGCAGAGATGGAATATCAGTTCCATTCTGCACCTAGAACACTGGCACTACATTTCTAACAATGTGTCTGTTCGTACATTCTGCGGTAACAACACGTTAGGTGTCGTATAGAGTTTATAGTATTAAAGATGTTTGCCAGGACAATACAGTGTTTAAAAGTAAAAGAGTAGGAGGGAAGGAAGCCTCTTAAGGGAGAGTAAACCATTTTTAGGAAAGATAAATGGGCTCTTCGTGGAAAATGTGGGAGGTGTGATAGTTTGATCATGGTTGGATGGCATCACTGACTCGATGGACATGAGTTTGAGTAAACTCCAGGAGTTGGTGATGGACAAGGAAGCCCGGTGTGCTGCAGTCCATGGGGCCGCAAAGAGCAAGACACAGCTGACCGACTGGACTGACTGACTGATGATAGTTTGTGACAAAAGTTTGTCTGTCTGTGTTACGAATTACCCACTCCAGTATTCACGCCTGGAAAATCCCATGGACTGAGGAGCCTGGTGGGCTACAGCCCATGGGGTCGCAAAGAGTCGGACATGACTGCACCACTTCACTTCACTTCACTTCACTTCTGTGATAAGAGTCAATCTTCTCTAGAACTCAGACTGTCTTCTGGGGAGGGAGCTTATGGCACTTGAGTTCCTTTTGGATGTCTTCAGGTAAATGAGAGTTCAGTTAACCTCTCCTTGCGTTTGATGTTTTCCAATTGCATGCAGCTCAAAATAATCAGTACACCAGAGTGGCATATTTTGGGGCAGTATGTCCTGAACTCCAACCGTCACATTTTCTACTACCCTTCACGTTCAATACAAAGCTTTTGTTTGTTTCTTTTTTCTCTTCCTTACCCATATGGGGAACTTTGAGAGCTCCACTGGGCCAGTTCATAGATTAGTGAGGGGGGTGAATGAATAGAATGTCTTTCCACAGTTGCAGCAGTGGAAATTTATTTGCTTAGAATTTAATGTCAAAGATAACTCAGTTGCCTGCTGATGTTCAGAGACTGTCTCTAATTTCCTTATTCCCACAGAGATTCTGCTGTACTCAGTATTGATTTGCTAGCATCCAACCTTGACAATTAAATGCTCTCAGAAGCTTTTTTGGTTGCAAAAATGAATGCTAATAGCCCAAGATTATTTTTCTTATATCACTACTCTAGAGTTAGAGAATAAAACTACCAAATTAGTATGAGCAGAGAACAAAACTACCAAATTAGTATTAGCCATGAAAATAAAACCTTCCAAGCATTCTTTGTTGCATTCAAAGCAGAGAAAAAAATTTAAATGCTGAATTATCTTAGGAAAGCATTTAAGATTCTCACAGATTTTACATGATTCATGTAATTTACCTCACATTTGATTCTTAATTCATGCTATATATACATATGTTTGTATATATACAAATGTATATATAGTGTACATATATATGAATGTGAGAAATTTATTAAGAAAATGTTTACATGTTTTAAAATTTATGAAAGAAACTCATTTTTTAACTTGTAGCTGCTACATAATTTTAACAGAAGTGATGTAAGTAGAAGATAATCATAATCATTAAACAGTACCTGGTACTAGTACACCCCTCTCACTCACTCTAGTACCCTTATTTGTTTTTCTATTTTAAAGTTGTGCTTTTCCATTCTGAAGTAGCTCATCTATCATACTTTTTGACTATATATTTTAAATGAAATTTATTTGTATATTATAAGACACTAAGCTCCAAAATCACTGCAGATGGTGACTGCAGCCGTGAAATTAAAAGATGCTTGCTCTTTATAAGAAAAGCTATGACAAACCTAAACAGCATATTAAAAAGCAGAGATGTCGCTTTGCCGACAAAGGTCTGTCTAGTCAAAGCCATGGTTTTTCCAGTAGTCATGTATGGATGTGAGAGATGGACCATAAAGAAGGCTGAGTGCTCAAGAATTGATGCTTTTTAACCGTGGTGTTGGAGAAGACTCTTGAGAGTCCCTTGGACTGCAAGGAGATCCAACTAGTCAATAAGGAAATCAATCCTGAACGTTCATTGGAAGGACTGATGCTAAAGCTGAAGCTCTAATACTTTGGCTTCCTGACATGAAGAACTGACTCATTGGAAAAGACCCTGAAGTTCGGAAAGATTGAGGACAAAAGGAGAAGGGGGCAACAGAGGATGAGATGTTGAATGGCATCACTGACTTGATGGACATGAGTTTGAGCAAACTCAGGGAGATAGTGAAGGACATGCTGGCATGCTGCAGTCCATGGGGTTGCAAAGGGTCGGACACAACTTAAGGACTGAACAACAAGCTTGTTGTTTTAATATTTTCTACTAAACAGTAATATTTTACCTTGTTTCCAGATTCAGAAGAAGATGTTGTTGAAACCCCTGCTGTGTCCCATGATGAACACACACACCAAGAGATAAAGGGCCAGAAAACACTGGCGACTCCTGCAGTTCGTCGCCTTGCAATGGAAAACAATGTAAGTTTTCTTAATATTTAAGTGTGAGATCACATAGAAGGTCTCCATGTGTATCTATGAAGAACTGCCCAGATATTGCATAATGAGTTGGTTCAAGTTGGGATTAAAGAAAACACAGCTCAAGTTACTAAAAGGTTAGTCTTTATGAGAAATGAGAAGAAAATTGTGAACTTATTATTCATATTAAGTAAGAAGTGTGGGTTTTTTGTTTTTTCTGAGAGCCTAATAAAAGTCAGGGCTACTGATTATTGAATAGTTATAAATACTAGAGTCATAGATCAGATACCCTAGAAGCATAGCTTGAGACAGGGGTTTGGGAACATGTGATTGATTAATTGAAAGAGTGATCATCTTTACTAGGAAGAAAGGAAGCAGTGCAGGGAAGGGATGGGAAATGGTCCAGGCACGGTTATGGTTTCAAGGGTCTGCTGGATCCCAGGGAGATGGAAAACACCATAGTATTGACTTCAGTCATGGAGGCTGGTCTTTTGTGTTTCCTCTTACTTGCCAGTCACTGATGCTTAATCTTCAAAGCAAGATGGCTCTTAGGCATTGTGCTAATAATTCATATGTCATCTTGTTTTTAATCTTCACAACTCTGTGAAATAACAGACTTTTATAAGACTTGGAGAGGTCAAATAACTGGTCCAAGGTCACATAGCTAACACAATAGTAGAACTAGGATTCCAAAGTGAATCTCCATGACTCTAAAACCAGTGCTCTCAATTATTAATACTGCCTCAACAATGGTTGCCTCTATCGTTTGAGCACTTCTTAGCCAGATGCCATACATAACGTTACAACTAATCCTCACAGCATCCCTGCAAGCTGGTTTGGATTATCCTCTCTCTGATGAGATGAGAAAGGGAAGAGAAGTTGATTGGGTTGCCTACAATCAAATAAATAGCTCAACTGGGGATGTGAGCACAGATCTTTCTGGTCCCAAAGCCTGAGTTCTTTCCACTATGCCCCACAGTGCAGGGTTTTTGTCTCTTTTTGAGAGAAGTAGTTTAGTTACAGTGGGAAAAAATGTCTACATTTTGGGAATATGTAGTAAGAGTCATTAAAATGTTCATATCTCTTCAGCTAGTTATCCTACCACTGGGGAAGGTCATCTAGGATATATTCTTCCAAGTGTTCTGTATAGCCAGAAACTAGAAGGCACATATGTGGTCAAAATCAGGGAAATGCTTAGGAAAATTATGTTCTCTACCTTTAATGAAAATTTATTAGCCATTAAATGTGTTGAGATATGAAGATGATTTGTTGAAATAGAGAAATAGAAATAGTATTATGGAATACTAGATTGTTAAGGTATTAGATGAAATAATGATCTTCTATATTGCTTTGAAAGCCATAAACATTTTACCATTTTAAAAAATTATATAGAAGGACTACCTATAGAAATGTATGATGTTGCTTTCCTGTGTCTTTCTAAAGATATATATATATATATATATAATTAGGGCATTTGTATAATTACTAGAAATTATATAGCAGATTTATTATTACAAAACAACTCTTCTCCCCCCCGCCTTTTTTTGACATTGGCATATTAATAAATAGAGTTTAAAACCAGTGGCACTCAGAGTTTGTAATTACCTAAAAATTATTTAAATTCTTAGTTTACTTGTTATAAACTAAATGTTTGATGTGATAAAGTCCTTTATTCTTTTGAAATCATTCTTAGAGAAACACTAATATAAATAAAGCAGGACGTAGCCTTGAGAGATTAATATACACTATGCAGGAGGGTATCATCCAAGCTTATATGTCTTTTTATGTAGAATTCAATTTAGTGAAAATATTTTATCTCTGTAACCAAACATAGGAAGTGATTAAATAAAGCCAGATCATAAATGTTTCCAAAAAGTATCATGAGTAACTAGTAGAAAGTGGAATTACATCATCTATTGTTTATTCTGTGGAATACCTTAATAAAACTTAGGTGTTGATCCTTAACTTGGGCTGAGGAAGTCACATTCCAAATATGCCTCAATAAAGTTCATTTCAGTGTTTTGTACTGATCTTTCTAAAAGAACCATCAGGAAAAAACTAATTGACAGACGTTTTTGTTTTAAATTAAACTTTTTATTTTATATTGGAGTATGGCCAATTAATGATGTTATGGTAGATATAGGTGGACAGCAGAGAGTCAGCCACACATATACATGTATTCATTCTCCCCCAAACTCCCTCCCATCTAGGCTTCCACATATCATTGAGCAGAGTTCTCTGAGCTATGTATTAGGTCTTCGTTGATTATCCATTTTAAATATAGCAGAGTGTAGCTGTTACAGAGAGCTTTTATTGGATGATTATTTTAGTCATTGTGTGTATACTGGTAGCCAGGGTCAGAAACATTGGTCTGCATTTGTTACAGTGTTTAACTCTCCTTTAAACGCTCAGTTCTTCTTATGTAGTCATCAGGAAAAGGAAAAAAAAAAATCCAATAAGAATTATGCAAGACATTTAGAAATAGTTGTTTAAAAATATATTTTCAAAAGTAGCTATATACAATGTAGATATTACATTGTTACTACATGGGTAAATGAACAGTATGTAGAAAAGTAACAAATGACCAGTGTAGCTGTAGTTTCTAGTATTCTATTGAGATGATGAAAATGTTATAGTTTATAGTGTTCTGTTAGGATAAAGAAAGTGTTATTTCCTTATATTAATTTATTGGTCAGAGATACTTTACCTTCAGCTCATTTAATTCCACTTAGAGACCACATGATGGATTTATTCATTTTTAGGTAGTTTTATTTTTAGCATTAAAAAGGTATCCTTTTTTTTAGATTAAGCTGAGTGAAGTTATTGGCTCAGGAAAAGATGGCAGAATACTTAAAGAAGATATTCTCAACTATCTGGAAAAGCAAACAGGAGCTATACTTCCTCCTTCACCAAAAGCTGAAATTATGCCACCTCCACCAAAACCAAAAGACAGAACTATTCCTATTCCAATATCAAAGCCTCCAGTGTTCATAGGCAAAGACAGAACCGAACCCGTGAAAGGTAATAATAACAGTAATGTAAAGGAATAGTGCCATTTATTTGGGGGGAAGTTGCTTCAGCATTATGAAATTATCATTTTTCTAGGAAAAGCTTTAATATATACTGATAATTTTTGAGGAGTAATATGTTAGCAGGTTTCTTAGCATATAAACTTGTCTACAGATAATTTCTATGTTTCAAGACTTGCTCAGTTCAGCTCAGTCGCACGGTAGTGTGCAACTCTTTGCAACCCCATGGACTGCAGCATGTGCCAGGCTTCCCGATCCATCACCAACTGCTGGAGCTTGCTCAAACTCATGATCATTGAATTGGTGACGCCATCCAACCATCTCATCCTCTGTCGTCCCATTCTCCTCCTGCCTTCAATCTTTCCCAGCATCAGGGTCTTTTCAAATGAGTCAGTTCTTCGCATCAGGTGCCCAAAGTGTTGAGCTTCAGCATCAGTCCTTCCAATGAATATTCAGGACTGATTTCCTTTAGGAATGACTGGTTTGATCTCCTTTCAGTCCAAAGGACTCTCAAGAGTCTTCTCCAACACCACAGTTCAAAAGCATCAATTCTTCGGTGCTCAGCTTTCTTTATAGTCCAACTCTCACATCCATACATGACTACTGGAAAAACCATAGCTTTGACGAGACAGACCTTTGTTGGCAAAGTAATATCTCTGCTTTTTAATATGCTGTTTAGGTTGGTCATAGCTTTTCTTTCAAGGTGCAAGCTTCTTTTAATTTCATGGCTGCAGTCACCATCTGCAATGATTTTGGAGATAATTTTTCTATTTGAAGACTTGTTAAGGGTATTTTAAATATTTATTATTTTTTGTTAGATTTCAAAACAAGTACTTCTGATTTATGTACAAACTCTTAGGATGATTAACTTCCAGAAGTGACTTTGCAAGAAAGCCATTGTGTAAATACGTGGCTTGCATCCTTTTGAATTTTTTATACACTACAGCTTGGAAAGCAGTTACCTATTCTACTGGGCTTTCCAGGTGGTGCTACTGGTAAAGAATCTGCCAGTGCAGGAGACATAAGAGACACAGGCTCAATCCCTGGGTAGGGAAGATCCCCTGGAGGAGGGAATGGCAACACACTCCAGCATTCTTGCCTGGAAAATCCCATGAACAGAGGAGCCTGGCAGTCTACCGTCCATAGAATTGCAAAGAGTCAGACGTGACTGAAGTGACTTAGCAACACTCACCTATTATATATTACACTTGACACTGGTGTTGTGCTACAGTCCACGCTTCAGCATTGAAATTAGTGGCTTTCAAGCTATGTAATATATGTAATGAAGATGGTAGGTCCAAGAGAAAGAGTTTAATTGAGAGTACCCCATGAACAGTATGAAAAGGCAAAATGATAGGATTCTGAAAGAGGAACTCCCCAGGTCGGTAAGTGCCTAATATGCTACTGGAGATCAGTGGAGAAATAACTCCAGAAAGAATGACGGGATGGAGCCAAAGCAAAAACAATACCCAGTTGTGGATGTGACTGGTGATAGAAGCAAGGTCCAACGCTGTAAAAAGTAATATTGCATAGGAACCTGGAATGTTAGGTCCATGAATCAAGGCAAATTGGAAATGGTCAAATAGGAGATGGCAAGAGTGAACGTCAACATTCTAGGAATCAGCAAACTAAAATGAACTGGAATGGATGAATTTAACTCAGATGACCATTATATCTACTACTGCGGGCAGGAATCCTTTAGAAGAAATGGAGTGGCCATCATGGTCAATAAGAGTCTGAAATGCAGTACTTGGATGCAATCTCAAAAATGACAGAATGATTTCTGTTCGTTTCCAAGGCAAACCATGCAATATCACGGTAATCCAAACCTATGCCCAAACCAGTAACGCTGAAGAAGCTGAAGTTGAACAGTTCTATGAAGACCTACAAGACCTTTTAGAACTAACACCCAAAAAAGATGTCCTTTTCATTATAGGGGACTGGAATGCAAAAGTAAGAAGTCAAGAAACACCTGGAATAACAGGCAAATTTGGCCTTGGAATATGGAATGAAGCAGGGCAAAGACTAATAGAATTTTGCCAAGACAACACACTGGTCATAGCAAACACCCTCTTCCAACAACACAAGAGAAGACTCTACACCTGGACATCACCAGATGGTCAACACCGAAATCAGATTGATTATATTCTTTGCAGTCAAAGATGGAGAAGCTCTATACAGTCAGCAAAAACAAGACCGGGAGCTGACTGTGGCTCAGATCATGAACTCCTTATTGCCAAATTCGGACTTAAATTGAAGAAAGTAGGGAAACCCACTAGACCATTCAGGTATGACCTAAATCAAATCCCTTATGGTCATACAGTGGAAGTGAGAAATAGATTTAAGGGACTAGATCTGATAGACAGAGTGCCTGATGAACTATGGACAGAGGTTCATGACATTGTACAGGAGACAGGGATCAAGACCATTCCAAAGGAAAAGAAATGGAAAAAAGCAAAATGGCTGTCTGGGGAGGCCTTACAAATAACTGTGAATAGAAGATAAGTGAAAAGCAAAGGAGAAAAGAAAAGATACAAGCATCTGAATGCAGAGTTCCAAAGAATAGCAAGAAGAGATAAGAAAGCCTTCCTCAGCAATCAGTGCAAAGAAATAGAGGAAAACAACAGAATGGGAAAGACTAGAGATCTCTTCAAGAAAATCAGAGATACCAAGGGAACATTTCATGCAAAGATGGGCTCAATAAAGGACAGAAATAGGATGGACCTAACAGAAGCAGAAGATATTAAGACGAGGTAGCAAGAATACACAGAAGAACTGTACCAAAAAGATCTTCACGACCAAGATAATCATGATGGTGTGATCACTCACCTAGAGCCAGACATCCTGGAATGTGAAGTCAAGTGGGCCTTGGAAAAAAGCATCACTATGAACAAAGCTAGTGGATGTGATAAAATTCCAGTTGAGCTATTTCAAATCCTGAAAGATGATGCTGTGAAAGTGCTGCACTCAATATGCCAGCAAATTTGGAAAACTCAGCACTGGCCACAGGACTAGAAAAGGTCAGTTTTCATTCCAATCCCAAAGAAAGGCAATGCCAAAAAATGCTCAAACTACTGCACAATTGTACTCATCTCACATGCTAGTAAAGTAATGCTCAAAAGTCTCCAAGCCAGGCTTCAGCAATACGTGAATCTTGAACTTCCAGATGTTCAAGCTGGTTTTAGAAAAGGCGGAGGAACCAGAGATCAAATTGCCAACATCCGCTGGATCATTGAAAAAGCAAGAGAGTTCCAGAAAAACATCTATTTCTGCTTTATTGACTATGCCAAAGCCTTTGACTGTGTGGATCACAATGAAGTGTGGAAAATTCTGAAAGAGATAGGAATACCAGACCATCTGACCGGCCTCTTGAGAAACCTATATGCAGGTCAGAAAGCAACAGTTAGAACTTGACATGGAACAACAGACTGGTTCCAAATAGGAAAATGAGTACGTCAAGGCTGTATATTGTCACCCTGCTTATTTAACTTCTATGCAGAGTACATCATGAGAAACGCTGGGCTGGAAGAAGCACAAGCTGGAATCAAGATTGCCGGGACAAATATCAATCACCTCAGATATGCAGATGACACCACCCTTATGGCAGAAAGTGAAAAGGAACTCAAAAGCCTCTTGATGAAAGTGAAAGGGGAGAGTGAAAAAGTTGGCTTAAAGCTCAACATTCAGAAAACGAAGATCATGGCATCTGGTCCCATCACTTCATGGGAAATAGATGGCTAAACAGTGTCAGACTTTATTTTTGGGGGCTCGAAAATCTCTGCAGATGGTGAATGCAGCCATTAAATTAAAGGATGCTTACTCCTGGGAAGGAAAGTTACGACCAACCTAGACAGCATATTAAAAAGCAGAGACATTACTTTGCCAACAAAGGTCCATCTAGTCAAGGCTATGGTTTTTCCTATGATCATGTATGGGTGTTAGAGTTGCACTGTGAAGAAAGCTGAGCACCAAAAAATTGATGCTTTTGAACTGTGGTGTTGGAGAAGACTCTGGAGAGTCCCTTGGACTGCAAGGAGATCCAACCAGTCCATTCTAAAGGAGATCAGCCCTGGGATTTCTTTGGAAGGAATGATGCTAAAGCTGAAACTCCAATACCTTGGCCACCTCATGCGAAGAGCTGACTCATTGGAAAAAACTGATGCTGGGAGGGATTTAGGGCAGGAGGAGAAGGGGACGACAGAGGATGAGATGACTGGATGGCATTACCAACTCGATGGACATGCGTTTGAGTGAACTCCAGGAGCTGGTGATGGACAGGGAGGCCTAGCGCGCAGCGATTCATGGGGTTGCAAAGAGTCGGACATGACTGAGCGACTGAACTGAACTGACTGAACTGAAGTGACGTTAGAGAACCTTCTATTATAGTTGTTGAAGGGATCAAAGGTTTTAAGAATAAAGACAAATATGTATGTTTTTTCTAGGCTTTCACAAAGCAATGGTCAAGACCATGTCTGCAGCCCTGAAGATACCTCATTTTGGGTATTGTGATGAGGTTGACCTTACTGAACTGGTTAAGCTACGAGAAGAATTAAAACCCATTGCTTTTGCTCGTGGAATTAAACTTTCCTTTATGCCCTTCTTCTTAAAAGTAAGATTTCATTCATTTCAAGCAAGGCTTGAGTTAGACATATAAATTTTGTTTTGCAGATATCCAGTGTGTTAACTATGGGTTTGAATAAAAGTAATATTTCTCATGATATCACATAGTTAGAAAAATGTACAGATATACTCTCTTTGTTTCACAGAAGTTTATAAAATTGAAAATTTTTGTGTCAGATTTTTATCTACTTATCTCTTTGAACTAGGTTGGGATTGTCCTGCCAGGTAGGTAAAGCCTTTAATTCAGAAAGAATCATGACAGCAAAGTCCTGATTTGAACAAAGGTGAGACTCAGGATTGATTTTTCACTTTTCAAGGAACATATGAGTCTTCTAGGAATCATTTCTAGGACCTTGGGACCAATATAAAAAGAATAAGACCATCAGCTGAGCTTGCATAGCTCACTAACCACTATTCAGGAAGCAGCTGCCTTCTGCCTAACTCTGTACGAAGCATGCTATATATATGATCTCTTTTAACTATCAGAATAATGCTAATGTGTAAATAATTGCTATTCCCTCTTTCCGTTTAAGGAAACTGGCACTCAGAGAAGTTGACAAACTTGTCAAGGATTTATATAACAAGTGGAGAAGTTAAGTTTTCATTCTGGTCCATTTTTCTTAAAAAGTGTATACTGTTGTCTCTAACTCCAGTGCGGCTTCCCACAAGCTCTTGGCACACTCCACCAAGACTGTTCCCCCGTAAATCAAGTTACTGTATTATCCCCTGTTTCTTTTCAGTGGTTCCCTTTCAGGATTGCCTTCCGGATAGTTTGTAAATGCCTTATTGTGGCATAATAGAATATTTCTATGTGCATTTGCTGCCCACTTTTCATGTCCCCCGCCAGCCCCCTGCTATAGTCAGATTAAGCTATGTGTAGCTCCTGGAATATACAACTCTACCTGAAGTACTGCCTCCTCCTTTGATCAAATGTGTGTACATCGTAAACACCAAATTTTGTTCCAGTGTAGCTTCCTACAAAAGCTGGTGGTTATCATAGTCTGAATTAAACAAGCTTTTTGTTTCACATTGCAGCTTACCTCAGTGTACTGAAAGTATTTATCCTCAGTTGTCTCTTCACTGATGCTGGGTCTTATAAGACAGAAGCTGTTCTCCTGTATCTCCATCTTTTTAACAACTACCCTAACAAGGAAAGAGATGCTGTATAAACATGAGATGTAGTAGGGTCCGATAATGAGGGATCTAGACTATATTACAGCTCTGAGGGTCATCTGTAGAGGCACAGCAGTTGAAACTCATGGATGAAATCACTCAAATTATGTGCAAAGGAGAAGAAAAGAAGGCTCAGGGTTTTCCATCAGTGTTTAAGAGGTAGATAGAAGTTGAGTTGCCTAGGCGGTGGCAGAGGGTGAGTAGGGTCAGTGGTTTGATGATGGCAGAACCAAGAAGTCACTTAAAAGCCAAGTGTGTCTATTGCTGAATGACAAAGCACCCCCAGATTTGATGGTTTGAAACAGTTAGCCATTTATTATTGCTCATGGGTCTACAGTCTATTTCTCTGTAGTCTACAATCTACATTTATTCTTTCTCATGAGCACAGCCAGTCTGCTGATCTTGGCAGAGCCCACTCATATGTCTACAGACAGCTAGTAGGTTGGCCAAGGGACCAGCTGCTGTGGGATGACCTCAGTGAGCTTGACTCATTTCTCTTCCCATGTCTCTCCTATCTGCCCAGTATACCAGCCTACACATGGGCTCAGTACTGGCAGATGAAGAGAGGAAGCAGAATGTAAGCACTTTCCCCAAGCTGCACTGCACCTAGTTTGTTTTTAATTCACTGACCAAAGCGAGTCACATAACTTAGCTCAGAATCAGCTTGCAAGAGCACTGCCAAAGGATTTGTATACGGAGGCGTGCAAGACTGGGGCTTTTGATTCAGCCTCCCACACCAAGAGAGAAGAAAAGGTTAACCAGAACTTACTAAATAAAGGATTGCTGAGGTTGAATCTTGGTTGCTGTTAGTTGGGTTTGGGGAATGAAAGAAATTGAGGAAGAGGAGAACCTGAAAAAATATGTTAAGGCAGACAGGGCATAGATACAAATGATGGTTAAAGTATTGTTCAGGAGAAAAAATGACCTCATATCTGTGAACACATACCTTGTTTTTCCTTTTACAAAATTTGGATTATACTCAAAATAATTTATAAGCGAAGAAGAACTAAAGAGCCTCTTGATGAAAGTGAAAGAGGAGAGTGAAAAGTTGGTTTAAAACTCAACATTCAGAAAACTAAGATCATGGCATCTGGTCCCATCACTTCATGGCAAGTAGATGGGGAAATAAAACAGTGAGAGATTTTATTTTGGGGGGCTCCAGAATCACTGCAGATGATGACTGCAGCCATAAAATTAAAAGACACTTGCTCCTTGGAAGAAAAGCTATGACTAACCTAGACAGCATATTAAAAAGCAGAGACATTACTTTACCGACAAAGGTCTGTCTAGTCAAAGCTATGGTTTTTCCAGTAGTCGTGTATGGATGTGAGAGTTGGACTATAAAGAAAACTGAGCACCGAAGAATTGATGCTTTTGAACTGTAGTGTTGGAGAAGACTCTTGAGAGTCCCTTGGACTGCAAGGAAATCCAACCAGTCCATCCTAAAGGAAATCAGTCGTGCATATTCATTGAAAGGACTGATGCTGAAGCTGAAACTCCAATACTTTGGCCACCTGATGCAAAGAACCAGCTCATTGGAAAAGACCCTAATGCTGGGAAAGATTGAAGGCAGGAGGAGAAGGGGACGACAGAGGATAAGATGGTTGGATGGCATCACCAACGTGATGGACATGAGTTTGAACAAGTTCCAGGAGTTGGTGATGGACCGGGAAGCCTGGCGTGCTGCAGTCCATGGGGTCACAAAGAGTCGGACATGACTGAGTGACTGAACTGACTGAACTAAATGAATTTTTTTAAATAAAGAAGATTAAAGTTATCAAATCAAATGCTTTATAAAACTCCTTAACTTTCCAGTTCAGGGATATGACTTCTTTTTCTTTGTCAAGACCACCCACCCACAGACAAAAATAACACAACACAATGCATATAATGGACCGTTAATTGGACAAGATGAAGGTGGTGGGGGAAGGAATTCTTTTTACCGTCAATCTTAAGCATTTTTAGTTTTTTAGTTTTTAAACTGATTGCAAGGCATGACAACCAAATGCGATGTCTGACTTTATTATATCCCGAATGGGCAGAGAAGCGGCTATAGAGAACATTTTGGAGACAGGGAAATCTGAATATGGACAGAAGAGAACAAAGGAGAGAGATTAAAGCAGGGAAAGACAGAATGGGAAGACAGAAATGCCATCAGTTTGGGGAGACGAGCTCTAAAGTCAGTGATTGCATCAGCTCTGCCCTTTTCTTGGCCAGGGACACCAGCTACAACCCCAGCTTCTCGAATCCTCGTTACGTGTTCTTTCTACACAGGGAAATAATTAACTGCTTTTTGAGGTTTTAATTAACAATGTTTCTTTGAACTGCAGGTTTTCTTCTCATGGGAATCTTAACACTCGGAAAACACGAGAATTTAGACTTTTCTTTTGGTGTTTTGATCAATCTTCATAGTTATTTTGAAAATCTCCTTAGCATGTACAAGCTACCTTGACTACTTTTATCTTTTATTCTTAATTGATAAGGATAACCTAGTTCCACATTTCTGAACGATAAGTTAGGAGTAATATGCCTGGTACCCGTAGACTTGAGATTAAACTCAATTTACAGAAGAGTTCTCTCCCTCCATCTTTCACCTCTTAACACTTCAAATCTCCTATCCTTTCAGAGTCAGAAGTGTTAATGTTGCATTTTCTCCCTCTTAAACAGGCTGCTTCCTTGGGATTACTACAGTTTCCTATTCTTAATGCTTCTGTGGATGAAAACTGCCAGAACATAACATACAAGGTTGGCTATGTTTTGTGAAAATATTTTGTTTAAATAAAAGTGCAAATGTGCTTGTAGGTTAATAATTAACAACACTCTTCAGATATGCAGATTTCCATTTTTAACCCCTTTTGGTTTTCTGGTTAGAATATTAGAAATACACAGCTATGAGGCAGTGGGTTACATTTTTCACACTACACACACTCCCCTCAAACAGAAGAGAGCTTGAAGTGGAATTCCTGCAGTTTTAAAAAGCAAGACCAATTTAAACTTGCAAATTAATGAAAGTTTAAATTCCGTTGAGTGAACTCTTCTGTTTGAGGTCAAAGTTTATGAAGACTGAGAACTCTTTTGAGGATGTTGGCTCTTACTTATTATTCTTATTAGAAATATACAACCAAGAAGTGAGCTTTATATTCAGGGGGGCGGGGAGGAGGGGTTGAATCTAAAATCTTTCCATATGATTAATACAGTTTTCTCATTAACTATATACTTGCTGCAAATAATTCAAACCAAAAAATATTGATATTCACCTTCAGTCCCGTGACCCTAAGATAGCTGTTTATGCTGAGATGTATATCTATCTAGGATTTTATTTTTATACAGTTAAAAAAGATATGGAATTCTATATATAATATATATGTAATATTATAGTTTTTTAATTAAAATTTTCTTTTAACTATTTTCTTTTCCATATAATATATTTTAGACATCATTGTATGTCAATAAATACAGCTTTATCATCTGTTTAGCCAGTGACTTACTGACAAACATTTTGATCATGTGCAGTTTCTCCATCTTAGAAATAATCTGACTCAACATCTCTGTGCATCTCTACATACTTCAGCATTTATCCCCTTAGCACACATTTTTGTAAATGTTGGTACCTAATGTTAAATGTTCTCCCTGAAGTCTGTGCCAGCTTACACTTCCACTAATAATGTGTAAAAATAATCTGTTGCCCTAGTTTATCTTTTTCAAAAAAACCTTTTAAAATCATTTCTTTTAAGTCATCACTGGACTTCCCTGGTTGTCCAAGGGATAAGAATCCACCTAAAAACTAGATTGATGGTAATTTTTTAAAACTTTTCATTTATTTTTGAAAATCAATGAACCAGTGCGGGGGACATGGGTTCAATCCCTGATTCCATGCGCCACAGGGCAACCTAAGCCCGTGTATCACAACTATTGAGCTCACACTCCAGAGCCTGCTAGCAGCAACTACTGAAGCCCATGTGCCCTAGAGCCTGTGCTCTGCAAGAGAAGCCGCCACAATGAGAAGCCCATTCACCACTCCTGGAGAGTAGCTCCCATGCTCACTGCAACTAGAGAAAGCCTGCGTGTGCCAGTGAAGACCTAACACAGCCAAAAATGAATAAATAAAAATAAATGAAAAGTTTTAAAAAATTACCATCAATCTAGTGAAAATAGGTTTTGATAGTTAAGTTCATAAGGCAGTGAGGATTGAGCCTTTCTTTTCTGTTAGCCTGTGAAACGGCTACTATATAATTGTTTGCTTGTTTTTAGGCTTCTCATAACATTGGAATAGCGATGGATACAGAGCAGGGCTTGATTGTACCTAATGTGAAAAATGTTCAGATCCGCTCCATATTTGAGATTGCCACTGAATTGAACCGCCTCCAGAAACTGGGCTCTGCGGGTCAGCTCAGCACTAATGACCTTATAGGAGGAACGTTCACTCTTTCCAACATTGGATCAGTGAGTAGTAGCAGTGTTGAAGTACATAAACCAGAACTTAAGAATTGTGATCATATGCTTAGTTAAAAATAGAAATTTTCATTTGCCATTTGTTCCTCAAAAGCTTAATTTCTCTACTCTTACTTTTTTTCTTTTTTTAGATCGGTGGTACCTATGCCAAACCAGTGATACTTCCACCTGAAGTGGCAATTGGGGCCCTGGGAACAATTAAGGTATGTTTGTTAAATAGTTGACAGAAGAGTTTAAGCAAATTGAGAGAGTGAAAACAAAGAGTAACTATTTCTGAGGTTTTCCCCCTCACTTTATAGGTTCAAGTATGGTATTGGGCTTAATAAGCCAGTTATTTCTTCAGAAGCAGTGGGCCTACACTGCTCTGTAGAGTAAATACTCGTGATCCGGATCATTTCTGTACGGATCAACCATTGTGGATTATGCCAGGCACAAATGTGTGTGTTTATGAGTAATCACAAATGTAGCCAGTCTGAGTCTATCAAAATATCTTAATTTCATAATGCCAAAGAATAACAGTAAGCCAATCCAAATTATTATTTATAGTGATGAGACACCACTGAGAGCAATTTTCTCAAACTTTGCTCTGTTCAAGAATCATTGGGAATGTTAGTTAAGAATGCAGATTTCTTGGCCTTGGGGACAGAGCCTCCAAAACTTACATATTAAACAAGAACACAGGTGGTTCCAGCATGAGTGAACTATGGCCCTGTTATAGGAGACTGACTTAGAATAAGAATTACAATGATTCTTAACCCTGGTTACACATTAGAATCATCTGGAGGGTGTGAAAAAAATGCCCAAGCTCACCCTATACCAACTGCACCAGAATTTGGGGGCCTTGGGCTTGGGTATCCCCATTAATTCAGGGTTGAGAACCACCAGAGTTAAATAAATAAGCTCATAGATACCATTTCAATGCTTCCATTATTAAATGTCATTGTCACTACATTAACCTTGATTTTGATCTTCATGTTTTCAGAAGAACCTTTCTTCTCTGTATTTGTAATGCTTCCACATGGAGCATCTCTTAGACTTGTTTTTCATGAGTTTATTACTTTCATGTCGGCATCCAAAACATTCACAGAAACTCGCACTCAGCCTTTGATTTGTTTTCTAGCAGGTGGTACTTTGGCTGCGAAGTTGCTCCCTCTTCTAGCTCTGTTTTCCCCTCTGGCACACAGAGGAGATGGGGAAGAAAAAATAAGAACACATACATGACACTGTTCCATCCAAATCAGGAGTTTCTCTAAGGGATAATTTCAGTTACTCACTCTCCCTCCAGCAAGAATTCAGCATTTGTTTCTAATTTCTGACCTTTTTCAGTTTATAAACAAGCCATCATACCTATTTGACAAAGTTTTATTTTCCCATCTCCTCTGAAAGTGATTTGTTTTCTTCTGAACTATACACATAGATATATTCTTGTGGTAAGCTATACATAACAAAGTTTACCATTTTAATCATTTTTAAGTATATGGTCGCAGCAACAGTTACATTCACATTGTTTGCAGTCATCACCACTGTTCATCTGCAGAGCTACGTTTATCATCCCAAACTGAAATTCTGTATACATATACTACATTTTGTTAATCTATTCATCTCTAGTGAATATTTGGGCTTTTTCCATTTTTTCAGCAATTGTGAATAACGCTGCTATGAACATTGGTGTACAGTGATCTGTGTGAGATGTATTTTTTCCAGAATCATCTTACCCAAGGTGTTCTCAGGCTATGAAGTATATCTCTTAGAGGATAAATCTTCATAGCAACTTAACAGAGCTACTAATCTTTGTTGGGTAGGGACAAATAATATTTCATTTTTTTCTCCCTTTGTGTCATCTCTCCTTTGCTATTTTCTGTTTTCAGTGTAAATTTCAAACGGTCACTAAATAATCTTAAAACATGAAATCCTCCACATTTCTCAGTTCTCAGTCCTTATTTTTCTTGACCTATTAGCTACACTTAAGTTGATCAGTACCACCTCTTTGGAAAACCTTTTTCATTGTAACATGAGGAAAACCTTGCTGGTCTCTTCTCTCCCTGTCTAGTGCCTATTCTCTCTGAGTTTCCTTTGCCCATACCTCCTCATCTCCCGATTTCTAAACGCTGGAGTACCCCTGGGCTCAGTTTCAGCCCTTTTCTTTGTCTGATCCAGTCCCAGTGGCTTTAAATACCATTTAGATGCTGATGGTTTCCAAGTTTAGATCTCCAGACCAGATCTCTCCTTTGAACGCCAGACTCATCTTTCCTGCTTCGAAGTCTAGTAAAGCGTCTCCAGTTTCCTGCTTCTTCCCTTACCACCCATCCTCACACATGCTCCTCCTGAAGTTGTCCCCTTTCAATGACTGGCCCTTGTGCTCAGAGACTTCCAATGGCTCCTCACCTCACTCCAAAGGGAAGGGAAAATAGCTGCAGTGGCCTGCATGGCCCTAGGCTGGTGCCACTCAGTGTGAGGGGGACCCGTGTCAGGCCGTGACTGTCATATCTGGGCTATGAAGAGATAATTACAGAAAGAGGGTAGGCAAAGAATCTGCGTGCAACGCAGGAGACCCAGGTTCAATTCCTGGGTATTCTTGCCTGGAGAATCCCATGGACAGAGGAGCCTGGCAGGCTACAGTCCATGGGGTGGCAAGAGTCAGATACGACTTGGCAACTAAACTACCACTAATTATAGAAAAAGGGTAGGGCTTAGAAATTTTCATTGCCAGCTCTCGCCTTTTTCCCCGAATAAAACACAGTAAGAAGTCTGTTAGCTTAGGTAGAAAAGGCAGAATGGTTATAAATTAATTTGATTCATTTTTAGTAAATTCAGATGATAGGCATGAAGTATATAAATGGACAGTATTTATGCCCATGAGATTCTTATATACTTTTCCCAGGAATGTTAGAATTACACTGACAAATCACAGTGGAAAGATAGGCTTATTTTTGGAGAATTCTTCCAATGTGGGTCTTTCTTTTTTTGGCTGAGGTATGCAGCATATGAGATCTTAGTTCCCTGACCAGAGATCAAACCCGCACTCCCTGCATTGGAAGCTCAGGGTCTTGACCACTGGACCACCGAGGAAGTCCCCAGTGTGAGTCTTAAATACTCAAGTCCATCAAATGTGCCAGAGGCATCTTTTTAGGTTTATTTCTATGGAGCATGCCAGGTTCAACAGTGGGGTGTGGAGACTTACATTATCAAGAATAACAAGCTACTTACAAAAACAGATCACTTCTTTAATTGTGATTTGGGAATGGGGCAAATTTCCAGGGATTAATCATCACCACAGCCAAGAATAACTGACCAGGAAAGAATGATCTCCAGTTTTTTTCAGAAAGTTGTCTGCTCATTAGGTAATGTTAAAATGGGACAAAGATGGAAAGCTTTTAAACATTCCAGCTTTAATATTTAATTTTAAATATTCCATGAGGAATGCAGCCATCACAGAAGTCTGTATTAGCTGGTAGATAGCCTAGCATTAAAAAAAAAAAAATCACTGCCTTTCGACAGAGTGGTTTTATGTCTAGTGAACCTATCAATAAAAAATGGGTCTTGTATTTTGTATACCTTTATATTTATTTTAGTAATTCATTTTAATATATATTTTAAAATACTTACAATGAATTAGAGTTTTTTTTATCTGTTTTTTAAAAAATCAAAGACAGACTGGGAGCCATCACTGTTGTCTTACAACATGCCCCACTTTGAGCTTGCTCCCTCCGTGACCTCACCTCCCGTCTCTCACCCGGCCCCTCCACTGCAGCTGACTCGCTGATTCTGCTGGTCCTCCAGTGCTCCAGCCAAGCTTCCCTTCTGTCTGTCCAGGTGTCCAGATGGCTAGCTTCCCCGCTGCCTACAGTGAGGACTCCTTCTTAGTGAAGCTTTCCCTGCCTGCCTGTCAAAAAAAAAATATATATATATATACCTTCTCCCCTATTCCCACCTCCTGCCTACAATCTCTCTCTCTGTTCCAAAGTGCTTTACTTTCCTTTGCACTTTTCGCTATTTAACACTATCTAATAAAATGTTAGCTCCAAGAGGGTGAGGATTGTTATTTGTTTTATTCTTTGCTTTATCCCCAGAGTCTAGAAAGTACCTGGTACATAGTAGGTACTTGGTAAATAGTTGTTAAATAATTGAGAAATCTGAAATGAAATTTACCGTACATGTAGAAATTATACAGGGGACAGGAAATTCCTTGGAGAAACTCTGAAAGCTTGAAGCACACACTCACAAAGATGGGAAAGGTAGGAGTCAGCATTTTCAAAAGTTAGTTGGGATGCCCACTTCTTCTCTGTTATAGGGAGGGAGATTTGCCTAATCTTTCAGCATTGCTATTGCTAGAGCTTACTTTGTGCAAGTGAAGGCTGACTCTTTGTTATTTTCCATATTTGTAGGCCCTTCCCCGATTTAACGAGAAAGGGGAAGTCTGTAAGGCCCAGATAATGAATGTGAGCTGGTCGGCTGATCACAGAATTATCGATGGCGCTACAGTGTCACGCTTCTCTAATTTGTGGAAATCCTACTTAGAAAACCCAGCTTTTATGCTACTAGATCTGAAATGAAGATTGATCAGACATCCTTGAACTTTCTGAGCTTCCAAAGAACGCGAAGAGCCCAGCTATGCAGCACACGTTCCTCATTGCAGTTTGTATTGTAAATGACTTGTAACATATGATTATGGTTCCGAGGCACAAAGTGGATCAATTGTTGTGTTAGGCTTTTACTGAAAAGGAATAATGGTGTACTAGTTCTCCCAGGTCTGTCACATTTTATAGGTCACAGTATAACTTCTTAATATGGTGCTGAGGTCTTTGTGTCCATGGATTGAAACTGGCAGGAACAACACAGTGAATATTACTGAGACAGACAGCCATATACAGTATTTGCCCTGTTTTCTCTCTCTCTCTCTATTTTTAAATTTTATTTTAAACTGACTCTTAATGAAACTTAGAGAGTTTCATTATACTTAGTTGGGAAAAGGAATTTATATGCAAATATATTTTCTATTTCCCCACAATAATGCAAATTATTTTATGAAGTAAGTGCAATTACATTAACCTTTTAAGATACCCAGGAGTCTGTTGTTCTGTAGCTATTATCATCTGTAAATGTCTTATTTGTATAAAGTAATGTCTTTTAAAAGTGAAAATTATAAGCTCATCTTAAAATGTCCAATTATAGTTTTGTAACCTATAAGGCCATTGAAAGTATTTGTTTAAAGTGGATAAACTTTTAGAATTTTGGTAATGTTTTAGTGTTTTATTGGGAGAAATTTCACTTTTACAACCTTGCTTCAATGTGAGGAAGGTACTTGAAATGTACCAGTCACTGACATTATCTTACATTGAGAAATCCATTACCTTTTAATTTTATTTTTATAAATAAAATTATATTTTTATTTTATAATTAAAGTAAAAGTTAAAGTAAATTTCTTGGTCTTCAGCTAAAAAGGATAGACTAAGAAATTAGAGTCTGTTCCATTCTCCATATCCTGAGAAGGAATTTGAATCAGGGGAGAGAGAAGACTAATGGGTAATTATGGACATTAAAATAAAATAATAAATTTTGCACAGAAATAAAGGTATCCTCATGATCATTTTTTAAGAAGCCCACTTGAATCAGAAAGTCAGGGTGTTTCTGATATTATCTAAGTGAATCCTGTTGTTCAAGTGAAGTTTTGTGACAGAAAAAGTTGTTTTAATGTCTTTTTGATTTTTTTCAAAATGGAAATCATGTGTAAGTCACAAAATAATGGGTCTAATGAATGTTATTCTTTTTAAAATTCAGATAATATGAAGACTTGCAAAGAAAATAAAATCATCCATAATCCTACCACTATTAACAGTTAGATCAAGGGATCTGTATACATGGCTGTTCTTTTTATGAAAATGAGATCGTGCTGGATCTATTATTTTATAATTTGATTTTTAATTTAACATTATATTATCAGTCAATAAACGATTCCATATTATATTATAATCCTTTTAAATGGCTGCATAGTATTCTATTATTTACATTTGTTATACATCTAAATATTAACTGTATACTAAGTGTGGTGCTAAGTAGTGGGTATACAATGCCTATCCTCATAGTTCTTGCCTTCACTGGGCTTACAGTCTGGGGTGGAGACAGATACTTAATAATCATAAAAATAAGGATATAGTTAACCTCTAAGAAGAGAAAACAGAGTGCTATGAGAGCATCTAGTAGAGGTTATTGATCTCATCTGGGAAACTCAGGAGGGGGTGTACCATAAGTTAACCAATTCTGTATTGATGGCATTTACAGAATTTTAAGTGAAGAAAGGCATGATCAGTAAAAATTTCTCCTTCACTTAAGAAATGTGAAAACTAGGAGAATAGGAGTTTTGAAGTGAATATGTAATGTGTGCTCAGTCACTCGGAGAAGGCGATGGCACCCCACTCCAGTACTCTTGCCTGGAAAATCCCATGGACAGAGGGGCCTGGTGGGCTGCAGTCCATGGGGTCACTAGGAGTCAGACACGACTGAGCGACTTCACTTTATTTTTTCACTCTCATGCATTGGAGAAGGAAATGGCAACCCACTCCAGGGTTCTTGCCTGGAGAATCCCAGGGACGGGGGAGCCTGGTGGGCTGCTGTCTATGGGGTCATACAGAGTCGGACACGACTGAAGCAACTTAGCAGCAGCAGCTCAGTCACTTCAGTTGTGTCCAACTCTTTGTGACCCATGGACTGTAGCCTTCCAGGCTCCTCTGTCCATGGAACTCTCTGGGCAAGAATGCTGGAGTGGGTAGCTGTTCCCTTCTTCAGGGGACCTTCTCAACCCAGAGATCAAACCCGTGTCTCCTACACTGGAAGTGGATTCTTTACCACTGAATCGTCAGGGAAGCCTGAGTATGTAATAAGTTCCCCTAACAGTCCAGCATCATTGGCTCAGACTAAATACTTGAGCTATCTATTCTATCACAAATCCCTGCCATTACCACCTTCTCTCTTGTCTCATCCTTTGAGAATTCGGTAAAGGATTGGCTTCCCATTGTGTGTGCAACCTTTAAGATAAGAGGATCCCCTGGAAGGGAGGAGGGGGCCAGGGGCACAGTCCTAGCAGCAGTGCTGATCCACGGAGCTCCACACGTCATAGGGTGGGAGTTAGGTAGAACAGGGCCTTGACCATTTTCCTAAAGGTTGAAATTTAAGGGGAGAATTCAGGAGATTCAAGTTCTTCACTAGCATGTTGGGCGGTTGGGAGGTACAAGATGTCCATGGGGGAGAAGCCAAAGTTATTGGCCCCAAATTATTGTTGGGAATGCCCAACAAGAAAATCAAGGTTCCATTCATTATGTAGCACATTCCACTGATTCTGAAAAAGAAGCACAATAAGGAAGGAAGTTTGCAGGTCAGAAGCTCAAGTGGTATTAATTTTCATTTTAGAAATCAAAATGTACCAAATCCTGAAACATTCCAAGAAGTGGTTATGTAGGAAGAGAGCCCAAAGGCCTGTTTCGGCATTTCCTGTGGCTTCCAGTCAAAGCGGGTCCCAAAGATCACTTGATGGGTTTCTTTGCTGATTTATGAGTAAACTATAGTCTAAGAAATAGATGGCACTCGCTTAGCACTATCCTGCAGCACTAAAAGTATAAAACCTTTCCTTGAAGTCTTCAGAATTCTTTAACATTCACCCTGTAATTGATTAATTACTTTGCACACATTGATTACTGAATATGTATTCAGTTCCAGGCCCTGGGATAGACATTATGGATAAAGATGGAGAAGATAGATGATGTTTCTCCCCTCACAACGAGAGCTCTGGCTGGCAATTAATGTCTTCACCAGAAGTGGGTCTGTGCCAGTAACACAGAGAAGAGCAGTGTTTCCAGAGTTGAGTTGTATTTTTGGTCAGTTCTTAGTGGTGGTTTTGTTCCTTCCCTATAAACTGTTTTCTCACCAAGACTGGATCATTGTGTCTCCTTAACACAGTAGCCATGCCTCATCAATTCTGCCTCACAAACCATACACATAATTGTAAGATAGACTCTATCCTTAGGCCACACAGGCCATTCACGCTCTTCAGAAGGTTATAGTTTGGGGGACTTCCCTGGTGGTCCAGTGGCTAAGATTCCAATCTCTAAGATTGAACCCTGGTCGGGGAACTAGATCTCACAGGCCACAATGAACAATTTGCATTCCACAACTAAAGATCCTGTGTGCTGCAACTAAGACCCAGTGCAGCCAAATAAATAATTTTTTTTAAAGGTTGCTTTTCATGAGGCAAGCAGCAGAGCGGACACCTACATGACCCTAGACATTCATTTAGGAGCAATACATGAGAGTTGTACCATCTGAGCACTGTATTTTTAGAGCATATAAAATAGCTTCTGATTAAAGTAACATCAGTGAGTCATCTAGCCTCTATGCTCACCTCATATTGATAGAGAGGGGAAAATTGAGTAAAATTCGAGACAATAATTATGATAGTGTCAGGCATCATTAATGCTTTACATATATTAATTAATTTCATCCCTCCAGCAATACTGTGTGCGTGCTAAGTCACTTCAGTCATGTCTGACTCTTTGTGACCCTACAGACCTTAGCCCCAGGCTTCTCTGTCCATAGGATTCTCCAGGCAAGAATACTGGAGTGGGTTGCCATGCCCTCCTCCAGGGGATCTTCCTGATCTAAGGATCAAACCCAAGTTTCCTGTGGCCCCTGCACTGCAGGCAGATTCTTTACCACTGAGCCACCAGGGAAGCATCAGCTAAGTACAATGATTTCCCCTGTTTGAAAGATGAGGAAACAGAGTTTTTGTACTTAGATGTATGTGGATTAACATACTCTAAAAGTGTAACAAGCTAATGAGTATATGCCACTTCATGTTCCAAATGCCAGGATGGTCCATAATTTTATGCTATTTGAGCAATTGTGGGCTTCCCTGGTGGCTCAGATGGTAAAGCGTCTGCCTGCAATGCGGGAGACCTGGGTTTGATCCCTGGGTCGGGAAGATCCCCTGGAGAAGGAAATGGCAACCTACTCCAGTACTCTTGCCTGGAAAATCCCATGGACAGAGAAGCCTGGTAGGCTACCGTCCATGGGGTTGCAAAGAGTCGGACATGACTGAGCAACTTCACTTCACTGAGCAATTGGTATTATTGGGCTAAAAGGAAGAAAGTTTGTCTTAGGGGTCTTAGCAGTTTGAAATGCTGCCCAAAGGCCTTATGTGCTCCTGGTACCAAAGGAAGGGGTTTGGAGCATTAGGAATTCTCTGTAGCAGTAGTTTATTAGAGGGGCCTGGCAGGGCTACAGCCCATGCGGTTGCAAAGAGCCAGATGTGACTGAGCAACTGAGCACACACACATTGGCCCTTTGCGGTCTTAAGCTCCCATCACAATGAACAAGTCCCATTCCCTGAAAACAACATACGGTTTATTTTCCATGCCTTGGCTGGGCTTATTTCTCCACAAAAAGAAAATCCAGAACAAAAGTGACTTCCTCTTTTAGACCTCCTCTGACTGTGCCTCCCTAGGTCTGAATCAGTATCTCTTTTCTTCTCTCTCTCCTCACAACTCCAGCAGGACTCATTCAGTGATGTAGCTGGATGAGTTCGTCTGTCTTCACTGCTGGCCTGTGAACCCTCTCAATGGCTCAGTTGGTCTGGTACTCAGTATGTGCTGGTTGACTTAAAAAGAAATCTGTGTCCTGGATGAGATTATGTTTTTTTATGAAGTCCTAATGTAGCATAAAGATCGCCAATGACCCAGAAAAGTATAATTGGAAGCAACCACGGCTACAAAGTGACTCTTGTATCTATGGAATGGCTCTGAATGGCTTGCTACAAGGAGAGAAGTATCTAGAGGAAAATGAATCTATTCAAATCTTACAATTGGTAAGGAGGCATTTGTTTTAAATTTTTGTGTTGTATGTCTATTTCATAGTTCATTGCAATTCCTCATTTAATCAGGAAGTTTAGTGCTTTCAAGCTCATTTTAAATTTTATAAAACTCGGATCAGCATTTTGCTATTTAAAATGCCTTTTTACAAATAATTCATGTATGCCACTATGAAGTGAAGTGAAAGTTGCTCAGTCATGTCTGACTCTTTGCAATCCCATGGACTATACAGTCCTTGGAATTCTCCAGGCCAGAATACTGGAGTGTGTAGCCTTTCCCTTCTCCAGGGGATCTTCCCAACCCAGGGATTGAACCCAGGTCTCCTGCATTGGAGGCAGATTCTTTACCAGCTGAGCCACAAAGGGAAGCCTGTATGTCACTATACTATGTGATTAAATCAGTAAATCAGTAAGTTAATAAACTAGGTAGTTTCTCCTTTTTGACATAGTAAATGCATCTATAGTGTAGGTAATGTTTTCCCATATAAATAATGTTGGGAAACTTGGTTGTGTTATTTCCTGCTTGACATTAGATAAATCATTGCTTTGTTTAATCATATGCCACTATACCATGTGATTAAAGAAAGCAATGATTTATCTGATGTCAAGGAGGAAATAACACAGCCAAGTTTCCCAATATTATTTATATGGGAATTACTGATTTACTGATTTATGCCCTGCCACTTTCAGAAAAAAATTTAAGAAAATAACTGTGTCCATAGTCATAATCACCACATTTGAGAATATTATGATTATCATTGTTGTATTGTCATTTATAGCTACCTTTATGAAACATTTTAAATTAAGCATCTTAATACATCATTTTATTTAATCCTAACAACAACCTTACATAATGTCATCTTTTCACTTTAATGATGAGGAAGCAAAGTCTCAGAAAGGATAACTTGCCCATGTCCCCATAGTAAGTGGTGGAGAGGAGAAACACAAGCAGACCTGTCTTCAAAATCAACCTCTTTCTTTTCCCCCCAGTTTTATTTTATGATTGGACTTACATACACCATGAAATGATTACCACAGTAAGTTTAGTGAGCATCCATCATTTCATAAAGCAAAGTCATAAAACATCATTTCATAAAACAAAGACTCTTAAGTACTTCATCATACTTCTGCCCAACCTAGTATGATTAATGCCGTGGAATATACTCTCCCAGTTCCCTAAATTTGTATTTAAGCAAAGTTATTCCATTAGATTGGCTGTTTTCTGAGCTGCCCAAGACAAGGGAAAATGGAAGAAAATCTTCTACGGGTCTCAATTATCCTAGAAAAAAAAATTTCCTGTAATTTTACTTTAACATTGATGGTATAGAGCGAATCTGATGCCAGCATAGGTTTCTGTCTCCAGAGTGTGTGTTAGTCACTCAGCCATGTTTCCTCTTTAGGTAGAAAAGGGAGAGAGGAAACCCGTGTTGCTGAATGTTTACTATGCACCAAGAACCATGCTCAACTCTGTCTGTCTCAGTCTTCATAACAGCACTTC
This sequence comes from Bos javanicus, assembly GCF_032452875.1. Classification (NCBI taxonomy): domain Eukaryota; kingdom Metazoa; phylum Chordata; class Mammalia; order Artiodactyla; family Bovidae; genus Bos; species Bos javanicus. The sequence goes on from NC_083870.1 coordinate 43,436,509, forward strand.
ACAGAAAGTATATCAGAAGTAGGTTTGGCTATATTAAGAGGGACCCCAAAAATGATGGCTTAAGCAACAAGAAAATTCTTATCTCTCTCTAAGGCCCTTAGCTGGAATGGTGTCTCTTCCCTATTAAGTCCTTATAGATCAGACTTCTTCTAGTTTTCTGTTCTGCCATTCCTTTGTCATACTTGTCTTCAACTGTCCAGAACAATCCTTCAGCCATCACATCTACATTCCACACAGCAGGATGGAGGAAAAAGAGAAGTTATCTCTTAGGGAAGATTCCTAGAAACAGCTCTGGACACCACCCTTACATCCCACTGACTATTAACTTTTTGTCATAGGGCCACACCTAGCTGCAAGGGAGGCTGGGAAATAAGTGGCTTTACACTTAGCTAAGTATTATGTTACTACAGGTGAAGAAAGTGGATATTAGGGGACAATTGCCAGATTGTGTCATAGAAGATATTTTCTTCATTTTAGGTTAGAGAAAACTACAAAATGTAAAGTGATGTCATATAGCCACTAAAGTGCAAGCTGGTGCTCAACCCAGGTAAGTCTGCTTGCTGCTGCATTGTATTATCTCTTAAACAGAACAAGTGCTCTGGCTTAGGTTAATCAACAACAGAGATTAACAGATGGGTTGAAACATTATCAAATAAAATGCCCTTTCTCCTGACCTTTGCTCCACATTTAATTCCATTTTGATCAATCAGTGTCTTCCTTGTATCCAAAACTAGTTAACATTCCCTTGGCACACTGAAGTGAAGTCTCTCAGTCATGTCTGACTCTTTGTGACTCCATGGACTCTAGCCTACCAGGTTCCTCTGTCCATGGGATTTTCCAGGCAAGAGTACTGGAGTGGGTTGCCATTTCCTTCTCCAGGGGATCTTCCCAACCCAGGGATTGAACCGGGGTCTCCTGCATCGCAGGCAGATGCTTTACCGTCCCTTGGCACACTAGTTAAGATTGATTTCCAGTTCTTTGTGGTGAAGTTATTGGAGACTCAGAACTCTCTAAATTTAAAAAATTGTATTGTTGATAAATGTGGAAGTTCAGTGTTGAATGTCCATAGAACCATTTCCTTTTCCTTCTGGGCACACAGTTACATTTTTACAGCTTAGCCTGCAGACAGATAGGGCCATGTGATTATTTCTAGCCATTAGAATATGGGTAGAGATGATGTAGACCATTTCCAGATGTGGCCCATTAAACCTCCCAAGAGCTCCTCCATACTCTCTTTCCTTCCCCTCTACAGCCCTGAAGCCTGCATGTTGGAAATGACAGACATACAAGGTGGGAAGCACCAATATTTCCAAATGACTAGGTGGAGCAAGGGCTTCCCTGGTAGCTCAGCTGGTAAAGAATCTGCCGGCAATGCAGGAGATCCCAGTTCAATTCCTGGGTCAGGAAGATCCCCTGGAGAAAAGATAGGCTACCCACTCAGTATTCTTGAGCTTCCCTGGTGGCTCAGATGCAGGAGACCTCGGTTCAATCCTGGGGTTGGGAAGATCCTCTGGAGGAGGGCATGGCACCCACTCCAGGATTCTTGCCTGGAGAATCCCCATGGACAGAGGAGCCTGATAGCCTACAGTCCACAGGTCACAAAGAGTAGGACATGACTAAGCACAGAACAGGTGGAGAAACCCCCACCACCCCATATTCTGGCACTAATTGGTTTACATATTCAGTTCAGTCACTCAGTCATGTCCGACTCTGCGACCCCATGGACTGCAGCACACCAGGTTTCCCTGTCCATCATCAATTCCCAGAGCTTGCTCAAACTCATGTCCATTGAGCCCTTGATGCCATCCAACCATTTCGTCCTCTGTTGTTCCCTTCTCCTCCCGCCTTCAATCTTTACCAGCATCAGGGTTTTTTCAAATGTGTCAGCTCTTCACATCAGGTGGCCAAAGTATTGGAGCTTCAGCTCCAACATCAGTCCTTCCAATGAATATTCTGGACTGATTTCCTTTAGAATGGACTGGTTGGATCTGTGCAGGTGAAAAATAAACTGGTATTGTTTGAAGACCCTTATTTTGAGACTAATCTCAAAATAATACTCTAAGCTATCCAGTGCAATACCCACAGCCAAATATGACTATTTAAATTTAAGTTTTAATTATTATGGCTATTGTGCAATTGATATGTGACTAGTGTAACTGAGAAGCTGATTTTAATTTTATTTAACTTTTAATAAATTTAAAGAGCCACATGTGGCTAGTGGCTACCATATTAGACATTGTAGGTACAGAATATGTCCATCAACACAGAAAATTCTGTTGGATAGGGCTGCTCTAGTTAATAGTTATTGAGAAAACTTATTTTTAAAATAAAGTCCCCTCATGATCAAAACAAAAACAAACAGAAAACCTCTCTACCTCTTTAATAGCTAATTTCCCTCTGTCTAAAAGAAGACTCAGGGAATTCCCTAGTGGTCCATATGGTTAGGACTGTGAACTCTTATTGCCAAGGGCCTGGGTTCAATCCCTGGTTGGGGAACTAAAAATCCCAGAAAAAGCAGACTTGAAACACTTCTTTCTTGCATTGTTACCTCTACCTGCCATTGCAGGGACAAGCTTCCCGTCCTGCTCCTTCCTGCCTTTGCCTCACTTGAGTTCAATTAATTAGGGTGAACCAGTGAACTTGAACTCCTTGCAGTCTGACTTTCTTCCCCACTACTTGCCTGTAATCATGGTGTGCTTGGCAAGAGGTCCAGCCACATCTCTCTTCCTAGTGTCTACTAAATAGTTCTCTCTGGATCCACCTTTCTTCTGAGCTTGTTTTCACTCTTTAGCAATTCAAGGTTGCCACACGTTTCAGCGACATCTCACCAGACAGACCAGGTCACCTCTGAACTATTTATGCTGAACCTGAGATCAGTCATGTTACCATTGTTGTCCCATCAAAATAACCACAGGCTTTTTCATGTGACAGAAGGCATTCCTATGTAGGCAAATATTGAAGGTAACATGAATCTTTGTGCTCAAGCTCCAAATTAAAGAAAAATAAATTCATTAGGAGGCAGTCCCAGTACTGAGCAGAAGGGCTCTAACCACAAGCTAATTTGTATGCAAGTCAGAGTCCTCTGAGAGAACTCTCTGCCAGCTTGCTAAACTGAGCAGAAGAATTTGGAGACAGTCCAGAGGAGAGCCACAGAAACAGCCAAAGCATGACAAGAATAATTGCAGTCCTATTAGAAAGAGGCCATCTATATCAGGCTTTTACTGAGTACCATGTGGAATGTTACAAGGCAAAGCATGGGGGAAAGCTGCTGTGGATCCTAACAAGAGAGGGGGGAAGTCAGGGAGGTTAAAGATAGGCTTACCTGCATCTCAGCTGAGGAGGGGGCAGCCTCCCCCCACAGGTAGCACAGGGCTCCTGCCTGCCCGCATTCCCAGGGAGCCATCTGACAGGGTTAAACTTGCAGTAAACTATGTAACTTGAAGTTTGCTGCAAGAAGCTTCTAAATATGTGGTGCCAAGTGCAAGTTGCTCAGTCATGTACAACTCTTTCTCACCCCCTGGACTGTACAGTTGCTCAGTCGTGTCTGACTCTGCGAATCCATACAGTCCATGGGATTCTCTAGGCCAGAATACTGGAGTGGGTAACCTTTCCCTTCTCCAAGGGATCCTCCCAACCCCAGGATCAAACTGCATTGCAGGCGGACTCTTTACCAGCTGAGCCACAAGGGAAGCCCAAAATATGTAGATAGTTCTAAAAACATGGTAAGAATGGAAAGTAAAAAACAAAAGTTATAAGCCAGTACAGAAGTCTAATCATCTGGAACAACCTAGCAATTTAATTTCCTTGAAAAATGCAACCAGAGTTCAGACTGCAGTAACCAAGGCAGATTAACTAGGTTGATGGCAGGTATAATTAAGTAATTGGAAACTGCAGGCATGAATATACATTTGAACATGACTGACAATTTGAAACATAATAAATGTTCAAATGTGACAGAGAGGAGTCCACAGGCTAAGCCATCACACCAACAACTCTGCAAACCAGTGCCTCACAAATTGCACCTGAACCTGGCCTTAGTCCTATTTTGTTTCTGGCATAAGATGAGAAGGGCCTTGGTTCAAGCGTTCTGTGGACAGAGCAGGACAAACTGTCAGAGAGTTGGTGTAATGTTTTAAAACGACCACTGTCACTGACTGCACTTCCTCAAATAAGTTTGTGGATATTAAAAATATTGATATATAAATGCAATGCTTTCCAATTTCTTTTTTTTTTAACTTGGTTTTTTTTTTTTTTTTTTTTTTGCCTTTCTTTCTTTTTCAAGTCCAGTTGCCCTGAATGAATACAAATATATAGATATACATATACCCTTTTCCTAGGTTTGATTCCTCCCCCAAGAATAAAATAGAATATTTACAAAACAAAACCCCGAAAACCTCTTAAAAACCCTATAGAGTTTGAATTTCACTATTTCTTTTAAAAAAACAACAACAAAGTTCCCGAAAGCAACAATAACAAAAAAATTCAACTGATCTTGGCTCAGGGGTTTCATTCAACACAAGGAGCTGGGTGTGGTGAGTGTGTGACAAATGGACCCCCCCCAAAAAAAAAAACAAAGGCAAAGAAAAAAACCAGATAAAAATGAAAAAACACAGTGCAGGGATGTATGAGGTAAACAGGACTGGCCTGTTGAAACCAGACACCAGTCCACATGGGTCCACCAGGGCTGCAGGCCCTAGTAGACATTTGCCTCTCTCATTTCTAATTTCCTTTGATATTCTCACAATTCATCTCTGAATGTCCGAAACCTGAGTAATTCAAGTGTTCCTTGGTTTTCCCATTTTATTAAATTTTCTTTATATATGTATACATATTTTTCTTCTCCTTTTGGTGTTAAGCTGTTGCTCCTCTGTGGATACCTCCCCTCCCCACCAGTATCTTCCTCCATCCCAGCCCCTGCTTGGCCCACCTGGACCCCCCTGCCCAGTGTGGCAGGTTCCCAGGATGGAGAGTGTTTGAGGTGGCTGTCGGGAGTGCAGACATCCCTGCTGGCCCTGCCTGGCTGCCTGCACGGCTGCTGCTGCTGTGGGTCCCGCTGTTTCCTCCCCGGCTGCTGCCGCCTCCACCTTTGCTGGGAGCGGAGCGTGGCGTGGAGGCCGGCGGCTGGTCGAACAGCACTCCTGTGTACATGATTCCGTTAATCTCTCCTGACATGTCAATACTCTTGCTGTCGTTGGTGCTGGTCAGGTTCGTAGCTGAATCCTGGTGGCTCTCGGAGGCTTGGCTGTTGATCTCATGGACGCTCATGGGCAGCTGTGCCGTCATGGCCAGGAAGTTCTGCTGAAGTGCCTGCTGCATCAGCCGCTGCTGCTCCTCTGCCACTAGGGCCATTTTCTTCTCAGGAGGTTCCCCATACTCCAGTTTCTCCTGAAGCTGCTCCAAGGCAGCCACCTGTGCTGCTACGGCCGCTTGGGCTGCTACTGCCTGGGCCACCACCACTGGGTGACCAGGGAGACTGGCAGGCAGCTGGGGACTGTGATGGGGATGGCCACATCCTCCTCTTTCTTGACCTTGGCGGCTGGGGTGATGGAGCTGCCATTGGTGCTGGTGGCCAGGCCCAGGGAGGACACAGGCAGCTTGGGCGAGGACCGCATGCTGTGGGCCCCGGCCGGCAAGTAGGCAAAGAGGGAGCCCTCAAAGCTCTGGTGCCGGCCCTCCCTCCGATTGCTGCCGATGGCTGCCTGGAGCTGGTTGGGGTTGCTGAGGCCACTCTTCTCACACTCCTAGGGGTACAGGTACTTCATATACTGGGTTCGCAGCATGAAGGCAGCACTGGTGATGGATGTGGGCAGGTTCAGTCCTTTGGTAATCTCCCGCCACGGCTTCTTGTTGATGACCTCCACCAGGCTGCCCTTCTCCATCGCCGGCACATACGACACGAACAGGTGGAGCACCTGCTTTGCCACGATGGGATGCGGTTCACAGGTGTCCCTCGCTTCTGCATGAAACTGAACAAGTCATCCAGGAACTCCTTCCTCTTGGGGTCTGCGTCCAGTTTATACAGCTGCTTGAACTGCTGCTCATATGTCCAGTCCCCGTGGTCTGGTGGCTGCAGCTGAGGTGCAGGACGGGCAACCCCTCCGGGGACAGCCGGGCCAGTTCCCGGGTGCTCCTGGCCACCCAGTGCCGGGATCCACTGTCGGGGCGGAAGGCTTGGAGCGGCTGAGCCTTGTGGGGGAACAGGGCTGAGGGGCCCAGGCTGGCGGTGCCCGGGGGCCCAAGCCCCTCCTCATCCTCATAGTCCTCATCCTCCTCGTCCTCTTTGTCATCCCTCAGGTCTTCCTCCAGCTCCTCCTCCTCCTATTTTGGCTTTAGGTCATCGTCGGAGTCTGCATCCTCAAAGCGGCCATTGCCCGTGGGGAGGCTGGCTGCCTCCCTGCCTCGGCTGGGTGGGGTGGGTGAGCCCCTTGCCCCCTCCAGGGCTGCATCCTCATCCTTTGAGTTGGGGAGCGGGGGGGTGAGGGGGGTGCGTCCTCCGAGCTGGGACTGGGAGCATGGCCAAGGCCGGCAGCAGTGGCCTGCATGGCGGCCAGGGCGGCCGTCTGCACCCCCTGCATCCAGGCGCTTTCAGGCTCCCTGTCCTCTTCCAGAGTGACCCTGGTGCGGGCTGGGGGTTCAGGGGGCGGCGGTGGCTGCCGGGCCTCCAGTTCTTGGTGTGACTGCTGCTACCACAGCGGTAGCATCTCCATCACAGCCTGCAGCTTCATGGCCCTGCAGGCCGGGCCGCCCTGGGCACCAGGAGGGGGCCATGGGGGCGGCCCCTGTGGGGAGGGGGCCTGGCTGCACTGCAATGTGGGGGCCGCGGGGGAGCCAAGGCAGTACAGAGTGGCAGGGGGCAGGGGCAGGCGCCGCTGGGCTCAGGCTGAGGGCTGGCTGGGCATGCCAGTGGCCGGTGGGCGACACCTCCTTTCTCACACTGGGCACCAGGGAGGCGGGTGGGAAGGCGGGTGGCGGCAGCTGGCAGGTGGCTCAATCACGTGTGTACAGAAACCAACTGCCCCAGCCTCACCACGCGGGGCCGCTGGGCGGGGCTCAGGGCCTGCTCTGGGGCACATGCCCCACGCCTGGCCTCCAGCCCAGGCCAGGAGCTGCACGCTGCTGGCTCCCGGCCACTGCCGGGTTTGTGCCTGCTTTCCAATTTCAATAAAATGCTGTTATTTCCATAAGATGTTTCTTTTCAGTTTGTAATACTTTCTTAATACAACAAAAATTCTCATAGCTCCCATCTATGAGCTGTTAAATGTTCTGCGAAGTATTTGTGGACATATGAAAAAATCATTTTCGTGGTTGCTTATTGAAATGTATACCAAGTTTCAAAAGTTGGATCAATATCCTAGAAACAAAGTATTATGTAATTCATATAAAATTATCCAGTAAAAGTTTAACATTTCTATAGAAATAAAGAGTAGTGCATAAAAATAAAAGCAGAAGAACATATCTTTTTAGTATTATGAGGTTAAAAATACCTTAACATAGGAAACTAGTGTAATTTGGGGGTCAATATTTGGCAGATATGGAAGGGCTATTGTTTTTTCTCTTTTTTTGTTTCTTTGAAAAAAGACTATAATAGTTTTTATTCTCTGTTCATCTGATGTTAGGTTTAAATTGCCCAAGGAAGTTGAATAATATTGATTATTACTGCTTAGGCTCTATATTTCATATGAGAATTATCCTTGCATAAGAAAGATAGTTTAAGGGAAAGACCTTGGCAAACCACTTCATCCATAAGAGAAATTATGTTTTGTTCACTTGTATTTTGTTTGCTGAATAACATATTGTTTATAGAGACTCACAGCATAGTTAACACAAATGAGGATTAAATCATTTCCATGACTTTCTAATTTTTGACCCATTTCCAGTTCAGTTCAGTGACTCAGTCACATCCAATACTTTGCAACCCCATGGACTGCAGCATGCCAGGCCTCCTGTTCATCACCAACTCCCAGAGATTGCTCAAATTCATGTCCATTGAGTCGGTGATGTCATCCAACTATCTCATCCTCTGTCATCCCCTTCTCCTCCTGCCTTCAATCTTTTCAAGCATAAGGGTCTTTTCTATTGAGTCAGTTCTTCACATCAGGTGACCAAAATGTTGGCGTTTCAGCTTCAGCATCAGTCTTCCAATGACTATTCAGGACTGGTCTCCTTTAGGATGGACTGGTTGGATCTCCTTGCAGTCCAAAGGACTCTCAAGAGTCTTCTCCAACACAATAGTTCAAAAGCATCAGTTCTTCAGTGCTCAGTTTTCTTTATAGTCCAACTCTCACATCCATACATGACTGCTGGAAAAACCATAGCTTTAACTAGATGGACCTTTGTTGGCAAAGTAATGTCTCTGGTTTTTAATATGCTATCTAGGTTGGTCCTAGCTTTTCTTCCATGGAGCAAGCATCTTTTAATTTCATGGCTGCAGTTACCATCTACAATGATTTTGGAGCCCCAGAAATAAAGTCTCTCACTGTTTCCATAATAAATTATTTTCACATAATATTTTCTTGTGTCTCCACTATTGATTGACTTAGGGAAATGATGTGTTTGTGTTTGTATGTGTATATCTATCAAAAATGACAGCCAGCACAAAAATCCAAAGTCACAAGTACATTTTAAGTATGTGCATGTGTGCTCAGTCCCTAAGTCATGTCCAACCCTTCACAACCCTATGGACTCAGACCTCGAGGCTTCTCTATCCATGGAATTCTCCAGGCAAGAATACTGGTGTACGTTGCCATTTCCTCCTCCAGGGGATCTTCCCAACCCGGAGACTGAACCGCATCACCTGTGTCTCCTGGATTGGCAGGCCAGTTCTTTACAACTAAGCCACCTACATTTTAAGTACATTCCTGGTTAAATACATTAACTTTTTATTATAAAACACATATTTAATAATAGGAGGAAAAGGGAATAATTAACATTTTTAATGAAATGCTTTTCCCAGCCATTTTAATAACCTCATTATTAATGATTGCAACTCTGTAGAGTCATGTGGCAGAAGTCATGTGAGACTGACCGGAATCTAGGAGCTCAAGCTCCAGAGGAGAGACGTTTGGTGCCTAATAAATTTCCTACCATCTCCTCAGGAAATAGCTCTGTTTTGTTAAACAAAGTGAAATGAGTTAGCATGTAGTTATAACTTTCTAATATAAGTATCAAAATGTGGAGAAGAGATGACTCCTTAATATTTGGCAAGTATGTGATCTGTTATCTAGGACTTTGTGTACACATATACACACACATTCACCCAGCCTTTTTTAACCTGGAACATTTCCACATTAAAGAATACCAGTGTTGGACTTCCTTGGTGGTCCAGAAGTTAAGACTTCATGCGTCCAATGTAGGAGGCATGGGTTTGATCCTTGGGCAGGGAAGTTCCATATTCCATGTGGTGCAGCCAAAAAAAAAATTATATATATATATATATATATCAGTATTTTTGAAAGCTCTAGAGCTGAACAAAAAGCTTTAAAAGTATTCTTGTTTGTCTTTCAAATATTTGAAGTGCAATTATAGAGTCTTCAAATTCTATCTTTGTAAGACAGAATACTTAGCATTGTAAAATTATTGATCTGATCAATGAGAGCAAGTCTGATATATTTATTTTTCTCAGTCCTCTAGAGTTATATTTTGTTTCTTCTTCAAAGCCCTAAATACTGACAAATTGCTAGTTTACTTGTTTTATTAAAGTCATAAAAAGTGATATAGTCCAAAATCCCTAGATAATATACTTATTTTTTTTTCCATTTTTCCCTGTTTCATTATTTTTTCTTGTTCTTATTTGAAAGAATGGGTCACACATGAAATATATGCTTGTATGCTGGTGGTTCAGACGGTAGAGAATCCGCCTGCAATGCAGGAGACCTGGTTCGATCCATGGGTTGGGAAGATCCAGAGGAGGGCATGGCAACCCACTCCTTTATTCTTGCCTTGAGAATCCCCATGGACAGAGGATCTTGGAAGGCTACAGTCCATGGGATAAAGAGAGTCAAACACGACTGAGCGACTAAGGACAGCATAGCACATGCTTGGAGAAGGCAATGGCAACCCACTCCAGTACTCTCGCCTGGAAAATCCCATGGAAGGAGGAGCCTGGTAGGCTGCAGTCCATGGGGTCGCTAAGAGTCGGACACGACTGAAACGACTTAGCAGCAGCAGCAGCGGCACATGCTTGATATGACTACTTACAGTACTGTAGTCTTGTCAGAATTTGTGGAAAGAAATTTGACTAATGACTGTTAATCCTTTTGTTTTATTACAATTTTTTAAAGGAAAACACTCTAGGTTTCATAAAACCAACTTAAGAAAAACAAGGTAATAGCTATTTTAGTGTTTTATGTTTAAAAACATAGTCTTTCTGTAAATTTCTACCTATTTATTAACACAGGTTATGATGGCATAGAGTGGAAAATAATGGAACTATGTATCATGAACTATTCTCAGCCCCCTTGTTGCTTTTACATTTATTTGTTCCCCCATCTTCATTTTCACTGCCTTTCAATAGACAAATTAAGCAGTAATTAAAACGTTGTTTTGATGTTATGGGTATCTACCTACCAACACAATTCTGTGTAACTTCCATAAACTTGTCTTTAAAAGGAAGTAGAATAGCCCAATGGTCAAAGTTTAGGGGCCGGATCCATTTGAGTTGGAATTTAGCTCAGCTGTTCTCCAGCTTTGTCTTTGACAAGTCCTTTACTCTCTTTAATCTTGGTTTCTTTGTACATACAATAAGGATGCCTACTCTGATGGCTAATTTATGTTTTAACTTGGCTCAGCCAAAGGATGCCCAGACACTTGTCAAACATTATTCCGGGTATATCTGTGAGGGTGTTTCTGATGATGTTAACATTTGAATCTGTAGACAGAGTAAAGCAGATTGTAATTCTTAGTGTGGTGGACCTCATCTAATCAGGTGAAGAACTGAATTGAACAAAACGTCTGTAACTGTTTCTTTCTTGTAACTAGTATCATGAACATTTCCTCATATTATTAATTACCTTTCTACTTTCTGTTTTTGTTATTTTGACTACTTTAGATACTTCATGGGAGTAGAATGATAGATGATTTGTTCTTTTGTGACTTTGTTTTTTCATTTAGTATCATGTTTTCAAGTTTCATCCATGTTGTAGTATGTGATATTCTGTTGTAGGCATAGACCACAATTTCTTCATCCAGTCATCTGTCAATGGATACTTGGGTTGTTTCTACCTCTGGATATTATGAATAATGCTATGATGAACATGGGGTGTATGAATATCTCTTCATGATCTTGCTTTGAGTCCTTTTGGATGATGCTATATTTTTGAGTTCAGTTCAGACGCTCAGTCATGTCCAACTCTTTGTTACCCCGAGGACTGCAGCACACCAGGCCTCCCTGTCCATTACCAACTCCTGGAACCTACCCAAACTCATGTCCATTGAATCAGTGATGCCATCCGGCCATCTCATCCTCTGTCGTTCCCTTCTCCTCCTGCCCTCAATCTTTCCCAGCATCAGGGTCTTTTCAAATGAGTCAGTTCTTTGCATCAGGTGGCCAAAGTATTGGAGTTTCAGCTTCAACATCAGTCCTTCCATTGAACACCCAGGACTGATCTCCTTTAGGATGGACTGGTTGGATCTCCTTGCAGTCCAAGGGACTCTCAAGAGTCTTCTCTAACACCACAGTTCAAAGGCATCAATTCTTCAGTGCTCAGCTTTCTTTAGAGTCCAACTCTCACATCCATACATGACTACTGGAAAAACCATAGCCTTGATTAGACAGACCTTTGTTGGCAAAGTAATGTCTCTGCTTTTTAATATGCTGTCTAGGTTTGTCATAACTTTCCTTCCGAGGAGCTGTATTTTTATTGTGTTTTATTCCCTCTCTCAACTGGCCATCCCACTTGTCCCTCTTCTAGATGGTCTTTTTCTAAACACAAGCATCACAGTTGAACACAATCAGGGCCATGGATCCTAATGAAACGTATCCCTGAGGGACCTCAGAATGCAAACCTGGGTAACAAGCAGCTGGAAACACACAATGAGAGGAGAGGATAGACCAATGTGTTTAACATTAAAATGAGATACTAACTTTGTGTGAAGAGTGGAGCCATTTAGCTATTAAGCACAGCTCAGTCGTGTCTGACTTTGCGACCCCATGGACTGTAACCCACCTAGCTCCTCTGTCCATGGGGATTCTCCAGGCAAGAATCCTGGAGTGGGTTGCCATGCCCTCCTCCAGGGGATCTTCCCAACCCAAGGATTGAACCCAGGTCTCCCACAATGCAGGCAGATCCTTTACCATCTGAGCCACCAAGAATACTGGAGTGGGTAGCCTATCCCTTCTCCAGGGATCTTCGTGACCCAGGAATTGAACTGGGGTCTCCTGTCTTGCAGGTGTATTCTTTACCAGCTAAGCTAGATGAGCTCATTTATCTCCCCTCCACTGTGAAGCTGTCTTCTTAATTTTATCTCAGTTTAGGGTTTCCCTCGTGGTCCACTGGCTAAGACTTCACCTTCCAATGCAGGGGGTGCAGGTTTAATTCCTAGTTGAGAAACTAAGATCCCACATGCTGTGCCACCAAAAACCAAAGCAATGTTATAACAAATTCAATCAAGGCTTTAAAAAAATTGTTTTATCTCAGACTCAGAGGAAAATTCTTTTAAACTTAGACAATCTTCAGCACTGACATCCACACCCAGCTCTTCCATTGGCTCCACTGTTGGAGGGTGGAAAAAATAACAAACCCTCATTGAAGACTTATTATCTTCAGGCATTGTCCAAGCTCTTTCATCAGAGAAGGCGATGGCACCCCACTCCAGTACTCTTGCCTGGAATATCCCATGGATGGAGGAGCCTGGTAGGCTGCAGTCCATGGGGTCGCTAAGAGTCGGACACGACTGAGCGACTTCCCTTTCACTTTTCACTTTCATGCATTGGAGAAGGAAATGGCAACCCACTCCAGTGTTCTTGCCTGGAGAATCCCAGGGATAGGGAGCCTGGTGGCTGCTGTCTATGGGGTCGCACAGAGTCGGACACAACTGAAGTGACTTAGCAGTAGCAAGCTCTTTCATATCTTAACTCACTTAATCCTCATGAAAACCCATGAGCAGCTCTTATTTTTATCTACATTTTACCAATAAGGAGCTGAGGCACAGGGAGATTAAGTAACTTGTCTGAGCTACATACAGTGGGAATTGGGACATTCAAGTGTATAAAGATATGGTAAACATACACAGGAAATTTAAAAAGTTTAAAAAGTACACTTAACTCCAGAAAACACAGAAAGTACCAAAACAAAGAAATGTAATCATATCTACTATTTAGTTCATCTATGAATAATATTTTCATAATAATAATGATCACTACTGATTTAACAAAAATAATAGTAGAACTAGGAGAGGACAGGAGAAGGGGAACTGTAGGATAATGATGGGTGGTTTAAGACAACAGAGTACATCTTTCATGGTACAAAGTCAATAGGTGATTCTGAAATTGGTAGATGAGTAAATAGCAGAATAAGAATATTTTTGGAAATCTAACAAGACATAGTTACAATACTTGTGTCAGTTTTTCAAATGCAGATAACAAAATTCTCCCAAGCAGATTTAAGGAAGCGATGTTAGTTCACAAAACAACTCCTGGAACTACATTACGGAACTGGCCTGGTGAGGGGGCTGTTGAGGCTGTCCCCAGAACCAGCTTCATCTACTGTGTTCTAGAAACTCTTGCTGCCCAAACTAACTCTTGAATATATTTTCTCTGCTGTACCCACACCAGCAAAAATGGACTCTGGTCACTCAGCCTGTGTCTTCACCTACTTTGCCTCTAAATCAAAGTAGATGATTAGCAAAATCTTAGTCACATCCCTAATCCAGTAGCAAGGGAGATTGGGATATTTCCCCCTAATTCTATCTTGGTAGAGTAAATTCACAATGGGGGGCGGGGAGGGGAAGGGTTATCAAGCTATGGAGAGGGTGTTTGGAAGATATGGGCAGCCATGAATGACAGATAGTCACTATACATGCCTTATCTCTTCTTTCTAATCCCTTGTGTGCATGCTTGGTTGCTCAGTCGTGTCTGACTCTTTGCGACCCCATGGACTGTAGTCTGCCAAGCTCCTCTGTCCATGGGATTCTCCAGGCGAGAATATGGAGTGGGTTGCTATGCCACCTCCAGGGGATCTTCCCAACCCAGGGATCAAACCCAGGTTTCCTGTATTGCAGGCAGATTCTTTACAGTCTGAGCCACAAGGGGAGCCCGAGCGTTTCCCTTCACCAGGGGATTTTCCCAACCAGGAATTGAACTGGGGTCTCCTGCATTGCAGGCAGATTCTTTACCAGCTGAGCTACCAGAGAAACCCTTTCGAATCCCTTATTGTCTTCAAATAACCAAAATTGTCTAATCTCCTCATAAATAGCTCATAAATCTGTTCACTTTTTTTCCCACTCTCCCTGCCATTTCTCTCGTGTAGGTCAGTTTAACAACTTCTCAACTTGTCTCACTCCCTGCCCTGTTGCCTCTTGGATCTGCATTATGGAAAATAAGAGGCTAGATAAAAGAAGAGAGAAACTTTGAAATTTGTGGGTTTTCTATAAATATGGTCAAATTAAAATTTAATTGTAGACAGTGCCAACGCAGAAATAAATCTAAATTGTTTCCAAGGGGACAATTTAGTCTTCTTTTTAATGGAAAAAAATCTCCTCCCTGAACTTCGGTGTTGACTTATGAATGTATTCAAGGCAGCTGTGTGTGGAATGGTGCCAGCTCTCAGGACAGGGAGATTATAGAGTTTAGGTTCTGTGAACTCCTTTACTGTTTCTGTGATCTTGAGAAACCCCACAACTCTCTGAACTTATTCACTATAGAGGCATTAGAGAATTTCTGTGAAATAATTGGGGCTTCCCAGATGTTGCTAGTGATAAAGAATCTGCCAACCAATGCAGAAGACGCAGGAGATATGTGTTCAATCCCTGGGTCAAGAAGATCCTCTGGAGTAGGAAATGGCAACTCACTCAAGTATTTTTGTCTGGAAAATTCCATGGACAGAGGAGCCTGGTGGGCTACAGTCCATAGGTTCACAAAGAGCCGGACATGACTGAAGCAACTTAGCATGCATGCTGGAGATAGTTTTATAATACCTGCAGCACCGCATTTTGCAGTACACGGAATGCACTCACATGTGTTATCAGTTGGTCCTTTGCACAGAAGCTCCATGTGATTTTTGCTATTCTCAGCTTTGTCCATGAACTAAAATTAGAATTAGGCTGACATTAAATTTCACCCAGCTACAGTCTGAGGATTTTCATCACTGGGAGTCACATTGAAAACAATTCTGCCTTCAGTCCACTCCTAGTTGATACACTAACTTTGGACATGTCAGCTCCTGTATGCACTGACCGCGGTACGTATTTTTCAAAAACATTTTTTTTCCTACTCTTGACTTATAAATAGATAGCTGTTGATGTTTTTACTGCGTCTGTGTTTGCTGGAAGGTACAACTAAAGTTGGAATTGAATTTAAAAGTCTCTTTGGAGGTTCATAGTCATTCATCTAGTTGTCCTCCTCTGGAAAACTGACTTCCCCAGAAATCAAGAAGTGTTTCTTCAGAGATTATAGTTCTTTTGTTTTCTTTTGACTCTGGGGAGTTGACTCCTCAGTCATGTCACAACCATGCTTACTTTACTGCCATGGTTTCTGTTTTTCTGTTGTAATAACCAAGGTAGAGAACACAATCCCACGTGGGAGGCAGAAATACATATATCACTACTGACTTGTTTTCCTCAAAGGGATATTGGTTACTGTTATAGGAAAATTGATGGTTGATCAAAGTTTAATGGGAAATGGGGAAATGAATTGGCACATGAAGTTATACATGTCTAGTAAAATACACATTTACATGTAGGTACTTGAGATTTTAATTCTTTATTATCTGATAAAATGCATGCTTCAAACCTGCTTACATCTGAGACAATAAATTATAACTGGACAGTGATATTAAAACCCAGAGGACTGGATTATCAGCATAAATACTCCTAGTTTCTTGATGGGAGAAAGATCTTGCAAATCTGTTCCCATTTAAATGCTGCATTTATTGCTTTAAGTAAGGACCTCCTCCTAATAATTTCCTGCATATCAGTAATTATATATTCATCCTCAAATGTTAAACTTTTCCCTTTTTTAATACATTTTTCTTCCTCTCTCTGTCTCTGCCTTTCTGTCTCTCACACACAAATCATAGTTTTAGTTTAAAGAAATCAGTAATTTAGAGGAGATTAACAGTGAAAAAGCAATATTTTGTACCCTTTTTATCACCCTAAAAGTAACCATTTTAACTACTTCAATATTTAGTTTTCAGTGGTTACCTCCTTAATACTTTTTTTCTTTTTCAAGGCAGTATGCTGTGTCTTCTCAGCTTTAGACATTATCTATTGTCTCATTATGAAAGATGATGCTTAAATTCACCTGCACTCCCATAGAGTTATATCTCTTTTAATTTCTTTTTTGTTGCCTTATAGCTTCAATACTTAAATCTCTCTCATTCCATAAAGTATAGACTATATCTCTTATCTCCCTCACCCTCTATTATCTCATATCCTTCTACACCCTATTAAAAGGACTTTTATTTTTATATTTTGAAGATGTATTACATTCTGTTTTTTTTAGCCACAAATAATCTTTGCTTTTTCATAGGTCGATTTATTTCAAAAGTTGATTTTCATCACTCAGAAAAGAAACTTTGTACCCTTAGCAAAGCCCCGTGGTTATCATTGATCTACATTCTTTCTTCATGGATTTGCCTATTCTGGACATTTCATATAAATGGGATAATACAATTTTTGGTGTTTTGTGTCTTCTATCAACATCATTTTACTCCAAGTTTCCCCATGATGTTGCAGTGCTTAGGTTCCTTTTCACGCCAGAATAACATTCCATTGTATGGATATGTCACATTTTGTTCATTAATAGCCATTTGTTAGTTAACGGCCATTTGTTTACACTTGTCAGCTACTTGTTTTCCACTTTGGGGCCATTGTGAATAATACTATTATCAACATTCATGTACAAGTTTTTGTGTGAACATATATTTTAATTTCTCTTGGGTATAAACCTAGATTGATCTTTTTCTATTTTGTGCCTTCCATTTTTTCTATTTTCATGTTTTAGGTATGACCTTGTAAATAATACACAGGATTTTGTCTTTCATTTAGTCGGGCAATCTTTATTAGCCTGGAGCAGTTAATAATCCAAAAACCATAAATTATGATCATGATATCATTTTATGCAGTAATATGGGGTGAGGATATACATCAATGGGGAAACAATTTCCAATGGAAACTGTTCCTATAATTAAGGTAGAGGCCACTTGTTTTCCATTGGAAATTACTTACTACAACTACAAGGAAAACAATCGGCCTCTATCTTATCAATTTGGAAAACAATTGGCCTCTATCTTATCAATTTGAACATAGTGATCTAACAATTCTAATTCTGGGTATACTCAATAGAAATAATACCACTTGAGCAGCAAGAAGATAAGAACAGGAATTTCAGAAACAGTTTTGCTCATTAGAGCAAAAATTTGGGATCTAAATATCCACATTAATTAGAATGGATAAATTGTGTCATTTTGGATATCATGCTTTGTCAGTTTATAACATGCTTTTCCTTCTTTATGGAGCTATATAATTTCTCATAATATGCATCTACTGTAATTTACTGGTAGAAAGTTATTGTTGTTTCCAACCTTTTGCTGTCATGAAAAACCCTACAGTGAATAATTTTGTATGTGTCATTTTCAAATCGAAAATATTTTCAGTGTAAATTCCTACAAGTGTTGGTGTGACTTTTAAGTTTGATAGACATTACCAAAATTCTCTCCATAGAGACTGTAACAATGTGCGCTGTCACATTTGGTGTATAAGAGCACCTTTTTTTCTATGCTGTTGCAAATTTTACTTCTCCTTTCCAAACTGTATATCTGTCTATTTTATTCACGATATTGCTTTATTGCATTTCAATACAATGTTGAATAGAAGTGGTAGTTGTGGACATCTTTTACTCCTTGAATTTTGAAGACATAATTAAATTAATTGTGAATCAAACTCTTTCATTATTGCTAGTTAATTTGGTGAAAAATCAATACCACTACATGAGAGGCAGAGAACATCTCATCAAATAGATCTACCGTGACTTACATAACCATTCCCCTATTATTGTTTGCCTCTCTTTTCCAAGATTCAGGTCACAATCCTCAATGTTAGATGAGTCCATTTGCAATTTATTTTCCACAAGGGCAAACAATCCCACTATATTACCACTTAACTGAATTCCAGCTTGTGTATATAGGGTCTAGATTAAGTAGCTCTGTCAAGATGCCTGCTCATCTTGTATATCCATTACTGCATATTTCCCTATAATTGGACATGTAAAGCGGTTGCAGTGTTTCATTACTGTGAATTAATAGTAACAAAGGAAGTAGACTTGGCATCAGTTCCACCCTCTGTCACTTATTAGAAACAGGATGTAAACCACTTAGCCACCTTTTCTAGGGCTTGATTTTCTCCTCTTTATACAAAGACAATAAAAGTACCCATGTCATGACATTTTTATGAGAATTATTAAGTGAAATATGGCATGTAAAGTACATTAAATAGTCTTGGAAACATAGAATGTGTTCAATAAATATAAGCTATTATGTTCATTATGGCGCTCAATAAACATTCTGAAACACATTTCCCCCCACCTTCTCTGGTTCAATCAGGTCCTTTTTGAGATGGCATCTGTGATTCAGTTATTCAAAATTTAATGAAGTTGGTGATCCTGTGACAATGTGGAGAAATCATGTCAGAAAATGTGGTTAGTACTGGGGCTGTCAATGCTGTAAAGGAAGTTTGGGAAAAAAGAATAAAGAAACTCAATGAAGACCTGAAGCGAGAGAAGGAATTCCAACAAAAGTATGCTAAAACATGTTTATTATTTTGAATTAACAAAAATTTATAACATCTTCATTATTAAAGTAGTATTTATTAATTGCCTTATTATTGAATTTTATAGAAGTTTTTATTTACAGAAAACTGAAAATATAACTAAAGGAAGCACCTGACAATGAAGTGTGGCCATATGATTCTAGCCACAAAAAATACAAATGAATTTAGTAATTATCCTAGGAGTCTGTTCAACATTCATCAAAGTTCGATTAGTATCATTTAGTCTACTTTTCACTGGAGAAGGAAATGGCAACCCACTCCAGTCTTGCCTGGAGAATCCCAGGGATGGGGGAGCCTGGTGGGCTGCCGTCTATGGGGTCGCACAGAGTCGGACACAACTGAAGCGACTTAGCAGCAGCAGCAGCAGCAGTCTACTTTTCAGAGATTGTTTGTTCAACATTATATTCCCTAGGAGTTAAAACAACATCTTGCATTAGAAAGTTCAGTTGATTCTCACCTAACTAAATAGCTGTGAGTTCCAGCCAGGGCCACTGTGGATCACCTGAGTCCTCTCTTTGGATTATAGTTTGACTCTCATTTCCTCTGCCTTATTGATACCTACCTACTTTCCTCACTGGATGTTTCCAAAGTATCGCATTACTTTTACAAGGATAGCCCCTGTCCTCATAGATCCCATATAGCTCCCTACAGTTATCACTCATTAGATCTCTTTCTAAACATTGAATGGCAATGTTTAGTGTTTTGCAATATGTACACATATCAAGCCATTATGTTGTACTAGACTTGAATTGTCATACCATTGAACATTAGACTTGTACCATTAGACTTGCACCATTATGTTGTATTAGACTTAATATAATGTTATATGCCAATTATATCTCATTTTAAAAAATGGTCTTGTGTCAGCTAATAAAAGAAAACGTGACTAAAAATGGCTTAAACAATAGGGAAGTCCTGAGTTTAGGCGATTCCAAAGCTTCCACAATTTTTTGGACTCTGTTTCTTCTACCTTCACAGCTAATTTTGGTATGCCAGTTTGGTCCTCAGGTTAGCTTCTCTCAGTGTTGCAGGGTGGCTGGTACACTTTCAGGCATCGCAGCCAGACATCATTATGTTATTGGAAGAGTGGGAACAATTATATTTATTTCTGTTTCTTATTTAAGAATGAAAATACCTTTCTGAGGTCCCCTAGCTAACCTCTCCTTCACCTCTCATGGGCCAGAATCAGGTCATTTTTATACCCTTAATCCAGTAACCTTTTAGGGGAATGAGATTGTATGACTGGTTTAGACAAATGAAGATTTATACTTGGGTAACTTGGAGGGAGTGTAAAAACTTGGAAATAACTGGTATTCTCCCAGAAAAGAAGAGGACTGGCATAGCACTCCACTGCGTCAGACATTCAGGCTTTTTATCATGTTGCTCAACTGGGCATGGTTTCCATTCCTTTAGGAACAGACTTTAGTTACTTCATGGCCCGAAATACATAGATAGACCAATTGTGGCCAACGTACTTGATTCCAGCCAGCCGGAAGTTGCACACATTACTATTTCTGCTAACATCTCACTAGCCAAAGCTTCACATGACCCATTCCTAACTGCAGGGGAGGATGGCTAAATGAAGTCTTGTGCCCAGTTATATTTAGAGGATCTATTATGAGGAAGAAGAGGAATAACATATTGGAGAATGATAAGCAATCTCTGTGACACATGGGTGATGTTATTTTCTCCATTTTAAAGTTGGAAAACCTGAAGGATAGGCCTAGGTAACTTGTCAAAGATCATACTGCTAATAAATGTGGAACTGGTATTTACTAGTATTCATACCTAAGCAATCTGACTCAGTAAGCATTATATTAACCTCAGGTCTTAAATTTCCCTAGATTGACCCTTTACAGTAAAACTACTCTTACAAAACCTATTATGTTTATATTATACAATTATGACAAACTTGAGTACTCTTTTTTAAAAATTTTACTGAAATATAGTTGATTTACAATGTCATATTAATTACTGCTGTATAGCAAAGTGACTCAGTTACACACACACACACACATATATATATATCCTTTTTCATATTCTTTTCCATTATGGTTTATCACAGGCTATTGAATATAGTTCCTTGTTGTTTATCCATCCTATATATACTACTTTATATCTCCTAATCCCAAACTCCCAAACCTCCCCGCTCCAACACTCCCATCCTTGGCAACCATAAAACTGTTCTCTTTTAACTCAAGTAATGCTTAATAAATAAATCCTATCCAATTTTTTAAAAAACAGTGGTCAGAAATCATGAGTTATTTCTTTACTCCTGACTTTCACCTATTAATATTAAACATGTCTGGCTAAGAATCATTTAATTTCAGCAGCTTCAATTTTCTCTCCACAAAACAGGCAAGGGCCAAAAAAAGATAAGAATGTAATCTAATGCTCTTTTCTCAGCTAAAAGTGGCTAAAGATTTAACTAAAAACCCTTAAGTTTAACTTTATTTTTTTGGTTGCACCATGTGATCTTAAGTTCCCCCACCAGGAATCTGACCCATGCTTCCTGCAGTGGAAGCATGAAGTCTTAACCACTGTACCACCAGGGAAGTCCCCCAAGCCTTACATGTAAACAGAAATTGTTCTGTCTTTTGATACAAGGTGGCCTGGAAAAAAATTAAACACTTGGGTAAGAGTTGATATAACGACATTTGACAAAGGCTTTCAGTTCAGTTCAGTTCAGTCGCTCAATCGTGTCCAACTCTTTGCGACCCCATGAATCGCAGCCCGCCAGGCCTCCCTGTCCATCACCATCTCCCGGAGTTCACTCAGACTTACGTCCATCGAGTCGGTGATGCCATCCAGCCATCTCATCCTCTGTCATCCCCTTTTCCTCCTGCCTCCAATCCCTCCCAGCATCGGAGTCTTTTCTAATCAGTCAACTCTTCGCATGAGGTGGCCAAAGTACTGGACTTTCAGCTTTAGCATCATTCCTTCCAAAGAACACCCAGGGCTGATCTCCTTCAGAATGGACTGTTTAGATCTCCTTGCAGTCCAAGGGACTCTCAAGAGTCTTCTCCAACACCACAGTTTCAAAAGCATCAAACGCTTTAGAGTATAATAAAAGGGTTTTAGAGGAGGTAGAAAATTTCTATTCAAAACTTGAAAGAGCCTCAAGCTTAAAATAAGCAGTGTAGGAATTACAGAATATTAGAGCTAGAAGAAACACTAGATATTATTTAATCCAAACCCCATATATTATTGGCAAAATCCTTGGAAGTGAGATGTCTTGTCTGTGATCTCTGAATTAAGTGATACATTCTGGATTTAGATCACACAGAGCCAGAAAGAATAAGTGAATCATTAAAGAAATGGAAATAAACTTATCTGGTAATAGTTACCCTCACTATAAACTCATTAAGGACGGAGGTTTTTGTGTCCACAAAGTCTAACATAATATTTGGCATATAATAGGTGCTTGATGGAGATCTTTAATTGAAGTTAGAGTATAGGGAGTAAGACACCTCATTGCTCAACATTATATCTTACTCTGGAATGTGTATATCTCAGTGAGTAGTATAGTAATTAATAATCATTATGTCTACCATTTGAATAATTCTATTTTTATAAAACATGGTATAATTGAATATAAGGCATCATATATTTTGTCTCACTTCATCACATGTATTGGAAGCTTCCCTACTAGGGCTTCCCTTGTAGCTCAGGCGGTAAAGCATCCGCCTGCAATGCAGGAGACCTGGGTTCAGTCCCTGGG
Source organism: Bos javanicus (assembly GCF_032452875.1). Taxonomy (NCBI): domain Eukaryota; kingdom Metazoa; phylum Chordata; class Mammalia; order Artiodactyla; family Bovidae; genus Bos; species Bos javanicus. Next base: position 43,459,211 of record NC_083870.1, read on the forward strand.
TTGGGAAGAGCCCCTGGAGGAGGGCATGGCAACCCACTCCAGTATTCTTGCCTGGAAAATTCCATGGACAGAGGATTCTGGTGGGCTACAGTCCATGGGGCCGCGAAGAGTTGGGCGTGAGTGAGCGACTGTTGAGTCTGGAAGGCCACACACAGTCATGGCCACAGTGCAATTGTTAGCAAATCAGTTAATTTTCAGAAAAGTAGTGGATGAAAATATGCAGGCTCCATAGAAATATTTTGCAAACACAAACATACAGAGATAGCAAATATTACACTTTTAGAGATGTTTGGTTTTCTGTTCATTAAAATAAAACCCTCCCTGAAGATCAGTTAGTATGTAAAATTGCTAAGAATATATATTAACTCTCAGATTGTCAAGAGAATTTTGGTAAATAAATATTCAAATTGATTAAACCTTTTTTCTTTGATGATTGCTTATATTTTGTTTATTCTATATCATTCTAATAGGCTAAAAGTGTAAATTTTTCAATTCTAAACTCATTCTTTATTTTTCATACGTGAAAAATTTCTAGTATAGGAATAGGTAACCTTCTGCAACCTTTGTTAGTCATTTTTATAGCTTGACATTATGTATTTTTGTTATGAACCAAAATTCAATAGGATGTATTCCAGAATTTTGTGCATTTTTATATCTGGAAAACTAAATCTGGATAAAATGGAATATAGTAATATATAATTTAACTCTGAAGTTGAACTATATCATTTGCAAGCCTTTTAAAAACTTTTAAACTAGATATCTATAGATTAGATATTTAATAAATGCCAATCAAAACAACAATGAGGTACCACTTCACACCCACTAGGATAGCTATGATCAAGAAGATGGACACTAAGAACTGTTGGCAAAGCTATGGAGCAACTAGAGCCCTCATACATTGCTGGTGGGAAGGGAAAATGATGCAAGCAATTTGGGCACAGTTTGGCTTAAAAAAGTTAAAAGTAGATTTATGAAATGATCCAGCAATTCCACTCCTAGGAATATACACACACTCAAGGGAAATGAAAACATAGATCTACCTGAAAGTTTTACATGAATATTCATAGAAGCATTATTTATAATAGTTAAAAATGTCCATCAACTGATGAATGGGTCAACAACTTTGGTATATCCATGCAGTAGAATTTAAGGGACTAGATCTGATAGACAGAGTGCCTGATGAACTATGGACAGAGGTTTGTGACATTGTACAGGAGACAGGGATCAAAACCATCCCCATGGAAAGGAAATGCAAAAAAGCAAAATGACTGTCTGAGGAAGCCTTACAAATAGCTGTGAAAAGAAGAGAAGTGAAAAGCAAAGGAGAAAAGGAAAAATATTCCCATTTGAATGCAGAATTCCAAAGAATAGCAAGGAGAGATAAGAAAGCCTTCCTCAGCGATCAATGCAAAAAATAGAGGACAATAACAGAATGGGAAAGACTAGAGATCTCTTCAAGAAAATTAGAGATACCAATAAACATTTCATGCAAAGATGGGCACAATAAAGGACAGAAATGGTATGGACCTAACAGAAGCAGAAGATATTAAGAAGAGGTGGCAAGAACACACAGAAGAACTGTACAAAAAAGATCTTCACAACCCAGATAATCACAATGGTGTGATCACCAACCTAGAGTAGACATCCTGGAATGCGAGGTCAAGTGGGTCTTAGGAAGCATCACTACGAACAAAGCTAGTGGAGGTGATGGAATTCCAGTTGAGCTATTTCAATCCTAAAAGATGATGCTGTGAAAGTGCTGCACTCAATACACCAGCAACTTTGGGAAACTCAGCAGTGGCCACAGGACTGGAAAAGGTCAGTTTTCATTCCAATGCCAAAGAATGCTCAAATTACTGCACAATTGCACTCATCTCACATACTAGTAAAGTAATACTCAAAATTCTCCAAGCCAGGCTTCAGCAATACATGAACTGTGAAATTCCAGATGTTCAAGCTAAATTTAGAAAAGGCAGAGGAACCAGAGATCAAATTGCCAACATCGTTGGATCATTGAAAAAACAAGAGAGTTTCAGTAAAACATCGATTTCTGCTTTATTGACTATGCCAAAGCCTTTGACCGTGTGGATCACAATAAACTGTGGAAAATTCTAAAAGAGATAGGAATACCAGACCACCTGATCTGCCTCTTGAGAAATCTGTATGCAGGTCAGGAAGTAACAGTTAGAACTGGACATGAAACATCAGACTGGTTCCAGACTGGGAAAGGAGTACATCAAGGCTGTATATTGTCACTCTGCTTATTTAACTTATTATGCAGAGTACATCATAAGAAACGCTGGGATAGATGAACCATAAGCTGGAATCAAGATTGCTGGAAGAAATACCAATAACCTCAGATATGCAGATGACACCACCCTTATGGCAGAAAGCGAAGAAGAACTAAAGAGTTTCTTGATGAAGGTGAAAGAGGAGAGTGAAAAAGTTGGCTTAAAGCTCAACATTCAGAAAACTAAGATCATAGCATCCGGTCCCGTCACTTAATGGCAAATAGATGGGGAAACAGTGGAAACAGTGTCCGACTTTATTTTTGGGGGCTCCAAAATCACTGCAGATGATGACTGCAGCCATGAAATTAAAAGATGCTCACTCCTTGGAAGGAAAGTTATGACCAACGTAGACAGCATATTAAAAAGCAGAGACATTACTTTGTCAACAAAGGTCCATCTAATCAAGGCTATGGTTTTTCCAGTATTAATGTATGGATGTGATAGTTGGACTATAAAGAAAGCTGAGCACCAAAGAATTGATGCTTTTGAACTGTGGTGTTGGAGAAGACTCTTGAGAGTCCCTTGGACTTCAAGGAGATCCAACCAGTCCATCCTAAAGGAGATCAGTCCTGAGTGTTCATTGGAAGGACTGATGTTGAACCTGAAACTCTAGTACTGATGTGAAGAGCTGACTCATTTGAAAAGACCCTGATGCTGGGAAAGATTGAAGGCAGGAGGAGAAGGGGACAACAGAGGATGAGATGGTTGGATGGCATCACTGACTCAGTGGACTTGAGTTTGGGTAGGCTCTGGGAGCTGATGATGGACAGGGGGGCCTGGCGTGCTGCAGTCCTTGGGGTTGCAAAGAGTTGGAACAACTGAGTGACTGAACTGAACTGAACTGATGCAGTAGAATATTCTTCTTCTATAAAAAGGAAATCCGTACTGATACACACATGCACAAATTTTGGATAAAACTCTGCTACACAAAAGACCACATATTATAGAATACCTTTTATATGAAATATCTAGTATAGGCAAATACATAGATATAGAAAGGAGGTTATTGGCTGCCACGGGCTGAAGGAGGGAGGAATAGGGAGTGACTGCTCAGGCATGGGTTCTTTCTTGAGTGCTAAAAACATTTGGATCAGACAGTGGTTATGGCTGCACAGCTCTGCAGATATACCAGAAAACACCAAATTGTGTCAGATTTTTACGGTATATGAATTATATCTTAACAAATCTGTACAAAAAATCTAAGGAGAGGTATAATACTTTTCAGAAACTTAAAAAGAGGGCATTTATCATATTAATCAAATTAAATGTCTTACAAAATAATTCTTGTCTGATTTCCAGATACTGTCAATCAAATGTTTGTTTTTAATGGGTTACTTTTTCATACAAAAGTGAATGCTACCTATTTTACTACCTGCGACCTAAAATGATTTCTTGGTCTCCTAGGCTAGTGCGAATCTGGGAAGAACGAGTATGCTTAACCAAGCTAAGAGAAAAGGTCACCAAGGAAGATGGAAGAGTCATTTTAAAGATAGAAAAAGAGGAATGGAAGGTAAGCTTTATAGAAGCAATATTTTTTATATTTTGCATTGTGTGGGAGAGTTGAGAGAATGATTCTTAGACTGTGTGCTTAAGTCTGAAATAGTTAGGAATTCTGATTTTAATAGTGTTTAATACCAAATGAATTTGGGCAACAGGAACTGAAAATGAACATAACTTCCCAACTTTTTTGTGCAAAAATTCAACCAGTGTGCTTTAATGCTGCCTAAATTTCAGTCCTTTGTAATATTTTCTCCACTAATCCTTCTAATAAGCATTTTCTCATTTTTCATAAAGACTGTCTGTTTAATGAAAATCATATTGCTTTCCAAAGCTAATGCTCAGTTAAAAGTTCATAAAATGGAAATGTATATTAATTTTTCTTAGGTCCACAATCGGATTCATATTATCTTCTCTTTCTCTCCTTTCCTCCCTCTCTCTTTCTCTTTCACACATACACATATACAAACAGATATCTGTTTAATTATTGTATGTTACGCCTAGTATAATTTTAACAAGGGCCAACTTTATCCCTTAACTCAGTGTTTGTCTTCATACACATTGGTATATTTAGCTAGGTGGTTACCACCTTTATTTTGTCTTTTGGCTACTTTAGGCTGATAGAGAAAAGGCAAAAAGTTCAGAACAGTTGAAACTTTAAAACTCTTAATTTAAAAGAAAATCGTCTTTAAAACACTATACTATTTCAAAACAGAAAGGAAAGGGACTTTCCTGGTGGTCCAGTGGTTAAGAATCCACATGCCAATGTAGGGGACATGTGTTCCATCCCTTGTCCTGGAAGATCCCATATGCCATGGGGCACCTGACTCTGTGTGCTGCGACTATTGAAGCTTGCCTGCTTAGAGCCTGTGCTTCTCAACAAGAGAGGCCACAGCAACTAGAGACTAGCCCCCACTCACTGCAACTAGAGAAAGCCTTCACGCAGCAATAAAGACCCAGAGCAGCCAAAAATAAATAAATAATTTTAAAAAAAGAAAGGGAAGAGAAGTTTGAATTACTGATTAAAATGATCTTTTCTTCTATAATTTCAATTAATCACCATATTCTCATTTTCAATACCATATGTACTCTCATTAAGCCTAATGAAGAATCTTTAGAACACAGCTCTATGTGTGAGCAATATTGACTAAAATACCTTATTTTTGTTTATGTTATTCTGACTGGGGTTTGAAGGTTTAGCATCCCCCCTGGAAAGTAAAGTTCTTAAAACTTAGAAGTAGCACAAAGCACTTGAAAATGTAACTCATTGAAGAAAAAATATTCCTAATTTCTTTTACAAATCAAGTAATATCTCTACAATCACATTTCAATGTGGCATGATACTGAAATAATTTAAGTAATATAGTAACCCTGTCATTTCTTTTTCTTGAGTTTAGACTCTCCCTTCTTCTCTACTAAAACTGAATCAGCTACAGGAATGGCAACTTCATAGAATTGGCTTGCTGAAAATTCCTGAATTCATTGGAAGGTTCCAGAACCTTATTGTGTTAGATTTATCTCGAAACACAATTACTGAGATACCTCGAGGAATTGGTAAGGAAGATTGCTTCTATTCCTGTTTTTATTGAGAATTTTTTTTTGATACATGGAATAAAGATCTCATCTTTATATAGCCCTACATCTTGAGAAAACTCTAAACATCTGAGTTGAAGCTTCCAGGGGGTCCAAGCTTCTGGGTTTACTGAGGTGATTCAAGATGAGGTTTTAATGCAAGAGAAGTCTCTTTGGAAATAATATTGTATTGATTCTGGAAACAATATTGTTAGTTCAGTTATTCCTTCTACAAGGGAACTGATTGAAGACAAGAGAGAAAAATTAGATAAAATTCTTTAAAAGAGGGGGAAAAAAATCCCCAAATGGAAAACTGGTCAGGATATAGTACAGATAAACCAGAACAAAAAAAATTTTTTGCATGGACTGATAAATCATCTGCTGCTTTTCTGAAGAAGGGGCAGGACACATACCAGGAAAAGGGAAGAGCCCAAATGTGAATTTCCCAATTTGAACCTGGAAAGTAAGTTATGCTGTAATACTTAATAACTGGAAACAGTATTTTATATCCCTCTGCTATTTATTGTGTATTATTTTTCCATAGGACTGCTCACTAGACTTCAGGAACTGATTCTTAGTTACAATAGAATCAAAACTGTCCCCATGGAACTAAGTTACTGTGCCAGCTTGGAGAAACTTGAACTTGCTGTTAACAGAGACATAAGTGATCTTCCACAAGAGGTCAGAATGATGTAAATGCCTATGATTATATTTTCCATCTAATAGTGATTTATTTCTCCCCTGTATGATCACTAAAAATAACACTAATGAAAAAATGCTATAAATTTTATTTCAGAAAATATTTAGAGAAAACAATTTATTATTTTAAAGCATGTTTTTAATTAGAGAAAGACCTATTTAGCATAAAAGATATTTCTATTATTGGCACAGTACCGACACTATTTGTTGACTAGACTGTGATCTCCTTGAAGGCCAGGGTGAGAATCGTGTTTCTATTCCCAGAATTGAAGGCTCAGCTCAGTATGAAGTCATTACGTAATACTGAATGAATGTCCTTATCATAAAGCACAGGCAGTGTGGTGACAGAAAAACTCTTTTTATCTGTTGGTTTTTATAGGTGATCAGCTTTTGAGATACAGGTGAAGTGAAAAGACATGAATTCTTCCGATTAGGAAGTGTATTTGCTAGCTTCCCAGGCTCTACCGAGGAAAAGCCAAGGCAATGAGCTTGTGAAGCCTTCAAACTTTCATCGGTATATCTTATTGGTAAACTGATCATAGAGATACAGATTCTTGTATTATTTTTCAAGCATATTTAAGGCTCTTATGAATTAGCAAAGGAAATTTCCATGGTGCTTTGCCTAGAAAACAATGATTTTGCAGGATAAGAGTTATATAAAAGAATAAAATTCACTTCATCTTGGTTATCATACTTGATTATGATGAAAATCATGATCATAGGGACAATTTCTTTTTATCTAAGAGAAGGCCAATAAATATTTCATTTCTAATTCCTAATTATTGTGATTTTGTTTTTAGCTTTGGTTCTGTCAGTAAAAAGTGAATTTGGGCATGTCTAATAACCTATCTTAACCTTAATGTCTTTACTTAAAGGTTTTATAGGAACAAATACTTAACTGAGATCATGAGCCTGGAATTATTTTTCTTTTTTTTTTTTAATTTTATTTTTAAACTTTACAATATTGTATTAGTTCTGCCAAACATCGAAATGAATCTGCCACAGGTATACCCGTGCTCCCCATCCTGAACCCTCCTCCCTCCTCCCTCCCCATAAGTGTGGCCTTTAAGTGGCTGTGTGGCCTTGAACATGCCATTTTACCTAAGTTAGGTCTCAGTTTTCACATATGCAAAATGAAGATTTAGATTATAATGGTTGTAATATCTTTCTTCATTCTTCTAGAACCAAAGGATATTAGTACCATTGAGAAATCCTGTTACAGGAAATGTATCTCTAAGCCATTAAGATGCAACACTGTAACACACAAACATAATTATGCTAATGCAAAAGTAATCTTTTTATATACAATTCTGAACCATCTGAAAAATTTAAAATCTGATGACAGGTTTTGAAAAAGTTTTTTTTTCATCACTTGAATTCTAAAGTTGGAGGAATATCACTACTAAATGGAAAACTGCCTTTTTGCATTACCCATAATCACTGTATCTCTGCATTTTTTGAAGTTTTAGTTAAAGTTGTGGAATGAATCTGAATGTGCCCTGAGACAGAAAGAAAACATAGAGTTGCCTAACTAAATGGAGAATCTTTTATAAAACTTAACTAAATTCTTACATTTTGAAATTTTCACTACAGAAGAAAGAGAAATATAGAAATTTTGTGACTTTAGGTCCATGAAAACTTGAATGCACATCATAGCTCCATGATTTCTAGTCCCATGGTCTCTCTAAACCATTTTGTCCGTAAAAGGGAAAAAAGGTACTGACTTTGTAAAGTTAATGACTAAACTAGAGCTGTATGCATCAATAGGATTCATATAAAGACTGACACTGAGAGATAAAATCAAGTTAAAGAAAGATTAGTATCATCTTTAAAACATATAAAAAGATAATTTTGTTTCTGAAAAAATACACATAATAGTAATATATAGAGAGAAAAACATAGAAAACATACATTTATGTATAGTAATAAAAACATTTGAAAATGCATGGGAATAATAGATACCAGATTCAGGATAGAGTTATCGTTCAAGAGGAAGAAGGGAGATGTATATAGAGGGCAGTGATATCAATATATTTGCTTTCTTAAGCTGAGCACACTGGTGCTGTTAGTCTTAATCAATTTTTTATTAATATTTTAATTTAAAAAACAGAATTTACCAAACAGTAAATTCTATGACTGAGATAACATGTGTAAAGCATCAGGCACAAAAAAGAGGGTTTAACAAAGATAAATATTATTCTGAACTTTGGGTTTTCCCAAGAAAAATCTCGACTACTAGATAAAAGGAAAACATATTTACTCACAGAAAGAAAAACAAAAGCTTCTGCCAGGTGGGTGCTCTAAACCCTGGAGCTTGGTGATTTTGGAAGATATTTTCTTTGAATAGATGAACTTTCTGTGAGAACTTTTCATTTATCTGGAGGTTATTTAGCTTTATTGTTCTCTCAAATTTGCTATGGATTTCTATGAGTAAATAAAGCCTAAGCATAATGCAAACACTCCTTGACATGAAATATCTCCTTTACCAATGTGAGTGTTGTAGTAGTTACATTGTGGACAGTTTGAAAAACTTTGCCTTCCTCTTCAGCTCAGCAATTTGTTAAAGCTTACTCACCTTGATTTGAGTATGAACCTCTTTACTACAATCCCTCCTGCTGTGTTGAACATGCCTGCCCTTGAGTGGCTTGATATGGGAAGCAACAGACTTGAACAACTTCCTGACACTATAGAAAGGTAAAAAAACTTTTTTTTTTTTGCTACCAAGAGATGTGTTGAAGCCATCTATAACAAATAAGAAAACAAACAAAACAAAGGAGACCCCAGAGATAATCACTCACAATAGATTTGTTTAGTGCTACTTCGGATTCCATCTCTGGTCCAGGGAACTAAAATCCCACAAGCCATGTGGTGCAGACAAAAAAAAAGGAGGGGGCATGAGGTTTGGAACAGAAAAATGGACTTTCTGACATGAACAAATTGACAAGAATATGCCACAATAACAACATTGCTTAGGGCTTGCTCCGTGCAGTTTAAAAACCGATTGAGAAAAGTGATGTAGAGATGTTAGTGAATTGCTGAAGATCACAGTAAGTGTGACAGCTACGATTTGAACCCAGGCACCCACAACCTCCAGTGGCTCAGCTGTAAAAAATCCACTTGCAATGCAAGTGATGTGGGGATCGATCCCTGGGTCTGGAGGGAAATGGCAACCGACCCCAGGATTCTTGCCTGGGAAATCTCATGGACAGAGGAGCCTGGTGGGCTATAGTCCCCTGGGGTCTCAAAAGCATCAGATATGACTTAGTGACTAATCAACACCTGCACCCTGGCCTGAGCCCACACTGTTAAACAATATGCATACTTGCCTTGCTCTAAATGGGCAAATTAATAATTTGAGTTTGCTTTTAAGATTCTAACTAAGGTTAGATAACATTTTAGCAGTTCTTCTGCAAGAAATCCTATGAAATAGTGAAGAATTGTAGAATACCTTGACTTCATTTCTACTACTACATGGGAGTTGTACTGTCGATGGAGATTAGCTCCCTGATGCAGTTTCCCTAAAATCAGGTAATGTTAAGTCAGTTAACTCAGATAGACTGGTTAAACAAGATATTATATAGTATGACATTAAATTTTTTTAAGTTAATAAGAACCAGGGTTTTCATATTTTATGTGATTAATCACAGAAACCTCTTAATTCTTTAGAATGCAAAATCTACATACATTATGGCTGCAACGGAATGAAATAACATGCTTGCCAGAAACAATCAGCAGTATGAAAAATCTGAGTACTCTTGTTCTCAGCAACAATAAACTGCAAGATATTCCAGTGTGTATGGAAAAGATGACCAATCTAAGGTAAAACTTGTAGACACGGAACTCACATGTTCCTTTCTGGCTGCAGAACAAAGTAATATGAAGAAACTGTTATGAATAGATTTGAGTTCTCATTTACATACATTTAAAAATCTCTTCCAACTTTGAAGTGCTATAATTTATAAATAGGATTCATAATACTGGCCTAAATTACTCAAGAATCCTTGAAACTAAAACAGTAGTGGGATTTATCAGCTTTAAGGAATGCCATCTGTTAGTGACATCTTCCTAAAAATCGTCTTTATAATTGCTAACTTTATCCATGATATAAACACCAAAACTGTAAGAACAGTGATTATTTTCCTTCTAAATAACTACAAATGGACACAAGTAATGTTAAATATAACTTTTTACTAAGTTAATTACTAACAGATCTTCCTCAAGTATCTTCCAAAACTTAATTTCCTGACAGTGAGCAGAAGACATTAGAATTCACAACAAATCCCGCAACTTTCAACAGAATCATTTATTTAGCAACTATTGCCCTGTACCCGGTGGTGAAAATACGATAGATAAGACATACTTTTAAAAATATGCAGAAAATTTAAGTTCATAGCATTAATTGTACTTTTGAGATGCATTGGGATTGCTCTTGCAAGTTAACTTATACCACATTAAACATATGCTATGGACTAATAATTGCTTTTACAAGCTTGAAAAATTTGTCTAAAGCTAATATTTTTTTCTTCTAGGAAAGAAACTTAAAGATTCTTGGGATATATCACATCTCACCAAGATGTTCAGTTATTGAAACCAGTTAAAAAAGAGTAATTTAGTATATTATCATTTGATCTTTCTCCAGGAAAATAAATGTACACTTCTATGGCACCTATAAAAATACTGTTTTTTGGTGAACTGCTAGGTTTGTCAACTTCCGAGACAACCCATTGAAACTGGAAGTAACACTTCCTCCCAGTGAAAACATAGAAGAGGAAGAGGAACGGGAATTATTCGGCCTTCAATTTATGCACACATATATACAGGAGTCACGGAGAGCAGGTATGAGATCTGTATATAACACAGGTTAAAAATTCTTTTTAGTAATGTGTGTATGTGTGTGTGTGTATATATATATATGAATTCCTTTATAGACTTTTCATTCCATCTTACCTTTTCTGTCAAATCCTAGTCTCTTAGTAAATATTGTTGAAGGAAAAAAAAAGTGAAATTCAAATGTGTTCACAATTTTGATAAAGCCTTGGAGAGAAAGGTTGTAAAAATGTTAAGAAGTCTTTCAAGTAGAGTCAGGAAATAAATTTCTTTGGTCAAGAACTTGAAGCACAACCAAGTGAATGAAGATGTAATTCTTAAAGCTTCACTGCCTCATTCTGTTTGTTATGTCAGTTTACTCATTAAACACTACTTTCCCTACTGTTTCCCTTTTCTGCAATAATCCACAAATAGAAAAAATTGACTAAAGAAAAAACATTTTGCTACTGTCCCTAGGAGTGAAATGTATCAAAAGAACATAGATTTTAGCCAATAGTTACAATGTGAGTTTTTGATGTACAGATTTTGATCACTGATAATTTAGAATTAAAACCTTTTTGTTGCTTTTTTTAACTATGAATAGAATGACTTAACCCAAGGGGAAGAGGACAAAGGGCATAATTATCTATTAATAAAAAATAAGCGATAGTAATAGAAAACATTGTTTTATAATTCACTAAAATGTGAAGAATTTTTTAGTTAAAAGACAGAATTTAGTTACATCTTCAATTACTTTGAAGAGCAGGTATAATCCAAGCAAAAGATAAAGAGTATTTTCAGCTGGAAAAAATATTTTTACCAACATCCAAGGAAGGTCATTAGATCTGTTGTAGCAAGGTTGCATAAACAGTAACATGGAGGACAGACTGGAGGAAGATATGTAAAAAATTTGTAATAGTTTGGGGCCTAGGTTTGGAGAGCAGAGTATAAATATATAAAAGACAGGTAGGAGACAGAATTGATGACTGAATGAAAATGAGAAAAAGGAGGAGTCCAGGATGAATCTGGTTTTGGCTGGAACTAGATGACTGGTGATGCTGAGATGGGGAAATGAAGCTAGTTTGGTGGTAGAAGTGGAACATGAACTTAAGTTTCAACACAGTGTATGTGATGTACCTGTGGGACATGCAGGAAGAGGTAGTTGTGTAGATCAATCTAAAGTTTAAGGAGTTTACTGAACCTGCAAATTTTGCCGGTCAAGAAATAGCTCCTATGTATATCCCACATATTCACTGTCTCATGTTATCTGAAGGGAAATAAGCAAGGTTGGGGAAAACAATAATCTTTACCTACAGCTGGCATGTTGATCTACAGCAAGTACTCTACGGCTTATCTTCCCACAGAGTACCTGGTATTATTGTCAGAAACATTCATTAAGCTAAATGGTCCACAGGACTTCATCAGTGTAATTCTTGTGTGCGTATGTATGTTTTATGAAATACAACAGAGATAATGTCTGTTGTAGAATATCTTTTTATTTCCAGGCATAAATTGTTGAATAAAGTAAAACAGACTGTATGACACAAATTAGCATTGCCTAACTCAGCAAAATTGGGGGTAATTATTACGATGTATTATCATCTTCCTTTATGGTCTCAATTTGCAGGCATGAATAGCTAATTTTAAAAATAATCCAACTACTTTAATATTTGACATAGAACTTACAACAAGAGAAAAAAGGTTACAACTTAAACAGAGATAATAAAACCAAGTCTGTCATTAAAAATATTTTTATGAATTAGTACTATTAAAAACATAATATTTATTAAGTACTTACTCTGTACTTAGAACTGTTCTAAGCATTTTAATATGCTATATCACTTAATGCTCATATGACAACCCTGTGAGGTATTATTATCTTCGTCATCCCCATTTCAAGAGGGGAATTGAGGCACAAAGAGATCAAGTAGTAAGGATCTGAACGTAGGCAGTCTCATGAGATATATGTAAGACCTAAGTAGAAAGGTCAGAAAGTAAAAATGTGCTAGGCTTTATAATTAACATACTCACAGACCTACAAATACTAGTTATTTAAGAATATCATTATAATATCTAAATTAGTAATTCTGGATCTTTATCTTGGCAAATGTACAATGATTAAGACAATTTTTACAAATAAAGCAGAAAAAAACCAAGGATGAGATGAGGAAAAGACTAACAGTCCTACCATATGTTTGGTTTAATGTTTACTTGTGCATAGAAACTGCTTATGAGCTGAGGCCCAAAAGTGAGGTTTTTGGTATCACTATCTAATTTCTACTTTATTCCAAATTATCTTCCCAAACAGGAGAGGATATACATGCAATTGTCCTTATATATGTAAAAATGACCCATTAAAAGATACTGATGCCTAATTAACTTCAGAAGTTATTTACAAATTTCAATTTAATTTGTGAATTAGGCTTATAAGTATCCTTTTTGAAGTTTTAACTAGATAATTATCCAATTAGTTATTATCCAAGAGGTAATTATCCAATTACCTCTTTAGTTTTAGTGTCTGTCATGGATAAATTTTGATAATATATAAATACAGGTATGGCTCTTGAAATCTGAAGATAAATTCATTAATTGATTGAGAACATTTCTGTATTTATTTGTAATAGAAACAAATAATCACAATTAATTATTCTTTCCAGATCTGCCTGGACAAAAAATCCATACATAAACCAAATTCTCAGATTGGTCCTTGTTGTAAACTGATAATTGATCATTACATCTTGAACTTGAAAAATAAAAAGTATTAAATAAAACCAAAGGAAAATAAGTTTCTAAAATTAATGCAAATAGAAAGTGAATGTACTAGTTACATGTTGGCATGGTATGTGTTTCAGGTAACCAAGTCAACTGCTCAACTACTTCCCCAAACTCCATAGATGCTGATGGATAGTATAATTCAAGATGCCCTGTTGAAGAGGATTGCTTTGGGAATTTGGTGAATTCTCTACTGTTTGGATTTCTAAAGTAAAAAACAAAGCCATTACCTAGGTTCAACGAGGCCAAAACATTTTTAAAGTTCACATTATCTGCTATTTAAATGGTATTTCCATGAATATAAAAATACAATTAAAAAAATTTTTTTTTGGTGGAAGACAGATGTTGTTCAAAATTTCTTTCCTGTTAAGCACTTGTTTCTGGTGATGAAGAATGATTTGGTAAAGCAGTTAACAATACATTTTCCAAAGACACCAGAGGGTCTGTATAGTACTGTAAAGCGGGACTGAAGCCTTTCTGCTGTAAATACTTGATTCGGCCTTGGTCAATCAGCAATTTACAAAGATGCCCTATTTTCTTCTTTTCTTCAACAGTAAGAAACCTAAATTGAATAAACACATATAACACATTATTAAAATTCTGTAAAACCTTATAAAATTATTTTAGCTATTCCTATTTATTTACAAACTGCTAAATAACCCACAGTATGTTCTAGGTATGCTTCAAAGATACGTTTTGTTAATGCCATAATAAAAGTGTGTGTATTTTAACTTATTCTAAAATTAGATGGTAAAATATATTTTCATGAATGAATTTTTGGCAGTATTCATCTAAAAATAAAGTACAGTAATAATAAAGTATTTCTGCCTTAGTGCTGTGCGCTTCAAAGTAGTCACTCACCCAGGCAAACTCTCAGGGCTGTCATCAGTGATTCTGCATCCTCCATCATCATGCTCTTCACTGCCATCATTCTGTTTATCTCTTCTTTTTGTGGAACTATTTGAAGCTTCCAAAGTCGTTTTTCGCATCCCACAAGTCGCCCAACTACTCATTCGCTGGAAATAGTGGAAATCCACTGCTTCAAGGCCCAGAGCCCTGAAATATTCTTTGCCCACATAATGTCTCCAATCACACCTGTGGTGACAACAGAGTGCAATAACAATGCCAGCCACAGGGGTCCACTTCTCTGGGATATTTTTTTCATTTCCTTCCTTGGCCAAAGTGTTAATTTCTTTTTCTGTTTTATCATTCTTTATGCGTTTGGCTAAAGGTTCTTCATTCCTTTCCTCACAACTGGCAGCATAGGTTTCAACCAAACATCGTAATGCAAGATCTGCAAACACAATTATGTGGCCCCCCCAAACCACATCATCTTTAAAAATAAGTAATTTTTACATTTATTAGGCAGTATGGTTTTTAAAAGCCCAACAACAAAAACTTACTTAGCTTTATACTTGTGCTAATATCAATTTTGTTCAGATTTGCTCTTTTCTCATTACTGAATAATTTTCTCTAATGATTTATTCTGCAAAAAGTCAACTCCCCCCACCCCCAAAAAACTATGTGAAGCTTAAGATCTAAAATTTGAAAAACTGTAGTCCAGCTACTCAAACTGGCTCTCATGTTTCCTACCCTTTTGAGGAAATGACTTGCAAAGAAAAAAATTATGTTTTCTACATATATATTCCAGGGAAGTTTTGAGCTTAAAAACCCAAAAAAAGAAAGAAGAAAGGCATCAGCTAAGCATCTGCTGAAGGTGACGTTCAGAGTCAGTCTTGAAATGTAAGATATTCACAGAAACAGTGAAGAGTTAAGAAGAAGAGGGTCAGAATGTGGAAAGTAGGCCTCATGGAGGCTCAAAGTTTAATCTGCCAGAGTTACACAACAAAGCTGAACCCTGTACTGTTTGATTTCAAAATCCATGTTCTGTCTACTTTATCATACTACATCTGATGGATCCAAGTTTAAGACAACACATCTTAACATTTCTTTTTTTGTTTCCCCTAGAATTTTGATAAATAATCATCTTCTAGTGGGAGAGTCCTTCCTAAGCAATTCTAAAAAAATGAGTAGCTTCAGGAAAAGAACCATAATAGCTTCTGTAAATGACTGATTTCCTTTTTGGATGAAATATAACCCAAAGAACTTTAAGGTTCCCCCCACCCCCACCCTTTTTTAACATCACTCAGTTGTCTCTGACTCTTAGCGACCCCATGGTCTGAAGCCTACCAGGCTCCTCTGTCCATGGGATTTTCCAGGCAAGAGTACTTGAGTGGGTTGCCATTTCCTTCCCCAGGGCATCTTTCCGACCCAGGGATCAAACCCAGGTCTCCTGCATTGCAGACAGACGCTTTACCGTCTGAGCCACCAGGGAAGCCCTTATGATACAGCATTTACAAAAACTCCTAATTTATCCTGCAAAGTGGCCAAAATGAGCAACTAAATAGGAAAGCTCTAAAACTGGATATAATACAGAGCGAATGCTACTAACAAGATAATGAGTTACAAACAAGGGATTAAAGCTACTGAAAAGAGACACTTTCATGCTAAAACTTAATGTGTTCATCTCAACATTACTCATATGTTTACATACCTGTTGCCACACCACACAGATGCTTTCCAATTCCTACAATAGGTAGTTTTTCTTTGCTTAGCAAAGGAATCTTGTCTGAAATGAAATAAGAACTGTTAGTTCTCTTGTGAGATAAGGCATTAAGTGGGCTTCCAAAGAGAACTAACTAGAATCTTTGAATTTTAGGGCCAAAAGAGGCACAAACAAAAAAATTCTCACTTTATAGCTTAGAAATAAGCTTAGAAATAAGCTTAGAAAGAATAACAAGTGACTTGATAAGTAACAGATGACTACTGATACGGAGAGAAGTAGTTAAAAAGTTCTTTGTTTTCCTTTTCTTCCCACCTCATCCCCAGCAGGTCCTTTACTCCTAATTTAAAGCTTCTTCATTTTTTAGGCCAGTGCTATTCCATACTGACTCAGGACTTTACCCTGTTGAAGCCTTATTTAGCTAAATATTACTACCGATTGATAAAAGGACTAAAAAATTTCCCTACAAGGTTTATTTTTCATAACTAATATATGTGACAAATACACATGAATAATACAACCAACATTTTACATTATACAATATTATATACTCAAAATTATCAAACTAAAAATATAGCTTTTATTGTATCTTGAATAAGATATAATCTTATATAAAAATAAGACATTATTTTAGTTTTTCACACTGTTCTGAATAAAAGAGTCATAATATTAGTATATATATAAAAAAAAGACATCTACAAGGTAATGTAGCAAAATGCAGAACATCACACACAGTTATGGCTTCCGTTCCCAACACCCCTACCCCCCCACCATCCAATTCATTTTCCTTTTTCTAAGTTTCTGAAATGAAAAGTATGTTTCCCCCTACAAATTCAGCTATAGCACCCAGCACAGTTATTTGTCCAATGGAGGTCCTTAGTAAATATTTCAAATTTTCTGTTGCTTGCTTTCAGATGGTATCACATGCTAGAAGAAATTGCTAACAAGTGGAACAGTTTGCCCATGTAAAGTGACTTAAGAAACTTATATATCAGAGTGAAGAGAAAGGTTGTCTAAGCAAGCCCTTATGGAACTGGGGGCATCAGGAATTTTGGAAGAAGAGCTGAGACCGTTATGTTATGAATAACAGTGCACTGGCAGAAAGTCTGTTTAAGAAGTAGTCAGATCCACATCTCATAGCCACTTGATGATTACCTCTTTACCACCTGGTGGACAACTAGATAATCCTCTGAAGCAATTAAGACAGGACGTCACTGGACTGATGGACGCTAAGAAGTGGAAAGTTGTGTGTGTGTGTGTGTGTGTGTGTGTGTGTGTGTGTGTTAGTCGCTCAGTCGTGTCTGACTCTGTGACCCCGTGGATTGTAGCCTGACAAGCTCATCTGTCCATGGAATTCTCCAGGCAAGAATACTGGAGTGAGTTGCCATTCCCGTTTCCAGGGGATCTTCCCAACCCAGGGATAGAACCTGGGCCTCCCACATTGCAGGCAGATTCTTTACTGTCTGAGCCATGAGGGAAGCCCGAAGCAGAAAGTTGATGTGTGGTAAAATAGCAGGATTAAGTGAGTATGCATATGGATGAAGCTTTTACTTCTCACTGGGTCCCACAACATTAGTAACTAGACTCTGACCCTCTAGGCAGGTGATCAAAAAGTGTTATTTGGGGAACCCGATCAGCCCAAGAGGAAAGGTCATGTTTTAAACAAGTTACTTCAAACTGGAAATTGAAGTCAACAATTCCACTTAAAGACTCAAGAGTTCATAGTCCCTCGATCCTTACTATGAACACACCATCAAAAAGCACAGATGTTTGAGCAGAGCCTCTAAGTTGAAAAAGACAGACCAAAACAAATGGAAAAGAGCAACCGAGTGCAAACAGACTCTAAACGGAGAATACTTCTTAAAAAACGTACTGTTAATATCCTCACAAAGATACTGCATTATGAAAAAAAGAACAGCTAAAATAACAAAGATAAATTCAGAGAAAAAGATCTTAGAAATTAAAACTATGATAGAAGAAATTAAGTTGAAGAAATCTGTGAAAGTATAAAAAAAAAAAAGATAAAAGATACAGAACAGAGAAGTAAAGTCAAGAAAAGTAGAGAACTATTCCAGGAGGTCTAATAACTAAATCATAAAAGTTCTCCCATTAAGGGAGAAAATAAAAATTGAAGTAGAGAAAATTAAGAAAGAAAGAATGCAAAGAAATTACTCAGAATGCAAGAAAATTTCCCAGAAAGCTGAGAATACTGGAATCTCTAAATCAGGATTTCTCACCCTTGGCATTATTAACTGTTGGCTCCAATAATTCATTGTTGTGGAGAACTATACTGTACCTTATAGGATATTTAGCAGGGCTCGGGTCTGTATCCATCTAGCCAGCAACATGTCTAATCTTTTGACAACAAAAAATATCTCAGACATTGTCAATTTTCCCTGAGGGCCAAAACTGTCTTTAGTTGAGAACCACTGGTATAAACAGAACAGCATACCAAGTGCCCAACACAATAGGTAAAAATATGACTACAAGACACATTACTGTGAAAATTTAAAACTCTGAGGACAAAGAAAAGAGCCTATAAATTTCTAGAAAGAAAAAAGGAGATGATATACAAGGGGTCAGGACTCAGAACAGCACTGAACTTTTGAACAACAATACTAATGGAGTAATAGTTTCAAAATTCTTAGAAATAGAAAGTCACTCAGTCGTGTCCAACTCTGTGAACCCATGGACTATACAGTCCATGGAGTTCTCCAGGCCAGAATAATGGAGTAGGTAACCTTTCCCTTCGCCGGGGGATGTTTCCAACCCAGAGATCAAACCCAGGTTTCTTGCATTGCAGGCAGATTCTTTACCAGATGAGCCACAAGGGAAGCCCCAGAAACAGAAAAGACCCAGCCAAATCAAGTGTAAGGGTAAAGTTAAAGATATTTTCAGACAATGCAAGGCATCACATTTCTCTCTAATTCAAGTGTTTCTCAGGAAGCTACAGAGGAGGTCTTTGCCCAAGAAGAGTAAATCAACAGAGGAAGATGTGGGATAAGATGTAGATAAATAGGGAATTCCCTGAAGGTCCAGTGGTTAGGACTTCGCACTTTCACTGCTGAGGGTTCGATCCCTGGTTGGGCAACTAAGATCCCAAAAGCCGCCCAGGATGGCCAAAAGAGAAAAAGAAAATGTGGAAAAATAAATTTCAACCTACAAGAGTGAAGGGAATCCCCAGTATGAGAATGATGAGTTTTAAGGTTGACAGTTGTGCCCCAGGAACAGAAGACAGCATGCCCAGTCTAGACTGGAACAGGTCTGAAGGATCCAGGAGAGAATTTTTCAGGAAGATGGCAACTAACAGAATACTTGATAAATGTATTAGAACAATTTAAGATAATTAAAGTGCAATTTTTAAAGTTATACCTCTTTTAAAAAATTGAAGTATAGTCCATTTACAATGATGTGTTAATTTCTACTGTACAGCAAAGTGATCAGTTACATAAACATATACATATATATATTCTTCTTCATATTCTTTTCCAATATGGTTTGTCAGGGGACATTGAATATAGCTCCCTGTGCTATACATAGGACCTTAAATACATTTTTAAAAGACCAAGTAAAAAAAATTATAAATTATCTACTAACTCAATGAACAAATTTTATTTACTATATGGGCCAATGGTGGGTTGCATTACAGGGCTGAATTAAAATTAGCAGAAGAGGTTGCTGGCATATGTTTGTATTATTTTCATTGTAAATAATGTGAAAAACTAAAAAAGGTACAAAAAGGGCATTAAAAAGTATGATTCATGGGTATGTGTGTGTGTATGAAATAAGTTTCATAGAGATGGGTTATTTTCTTTGGTACAATTTAAAATTGTGGGAGTATCTTTCACAAATTAGTTAGGCAGAGAACTAGCTCATTTCCATAACAGTTTTGGTAAAGTCATGTTAACAATGGGCAGAAGGCTAATGTACGGCATGAACAAACTCAGTAATAACAGCACAAATAAGCAAGATAAGGGCATATTATCAAAATTTTTAAACTATTCTCTAGTATGACATTTCATGTCTAGCTGATCCTGAAAAACAATTTCTTAGAGTGTCAACCCTCATCCCATTTATATGTATCTAAATGTTAGATATAAAATTCTACATTAAAAATGGATTAATCTTTGTTTTTCCTGAAGCACTGTTCTGCCTGATTGGATTTCTAAGCAACCCTCAAGAGTTTGAAAGTTCTTTGATTTATGGAAGAGCAACTGAAAGTTATGCAACTTACTCAAACACAAATGTTGAATATCGATTTGAAGTCTTTCAAACACTGAATTTTTCTTTCTGTGTTTGCCATCTACCTGTACAAATAGAACATTATTATAACAATGGGTTTCACGTAAGGGAAAAAAAAGCTTTATGAAAATAAAAAGATTTCTATTTATTTTCAAAAGTCAGAGCTAATAATTTTCCATTTTATTTTTTAGTATTTAAAAAGTAGAATTGTTAATTGTATATTCTGTGACAGAAAATAACAAGTCCATTGGATTTTCCAGGCCAGAATACTATAGTGGGTAGCCTTTCCCTTTTCCAAGGGATCCTCCCAACCCAGGGATCGAACCCAGGTCTCCTGCATTGCAGGTTATTCTTCACCAACAGAGCCACCAAGGAAGCCAAAGAATACTGGAGTGGGTATGCTATCCCTTCTCCAGCGGATCTTCCCAACCCAGGAATTGAACCGGGGTCTCCTGCATTGCAGGTGAATTCTTTACCAGCTGAGCTACCAGGGAAGCCCTCACATTTTTATAAGCCTTGAACATTTCACAAATTATAATGTACACATTATTTCCTTTAATTCTAAAAATTCCCAATTCACTGATGAAGGCATTAATGTTCATAGATGTTAACTGACTTACCTAAGATTATTTGCCAGTTCCTTTATCTTTATCAGGCCCTAATACACTATTTGTGGCTTGCTTCTCTTCTTACTCTCCCTGAAAGATCACAACCATTCTCACCTATATCCATATACCTATGATTGATAAATCTACATGGTGGCCCGGACCGTTCTGATGAGCACACACAAATCCAATTGTCAAACAGAAAGTTCTACTTCAACAGCAAACTCACCTAAAACTGAACTCATTATTTCTCCCTCTGAACTATTCTTCCCCTTCATCCTGGCACATTCCCTGTCTGAGGGAAGAACACCACTTAAGTCATTTAAGGCACAAAAGGTCACCAGAATTAACTCCTCCGTCTTACTTAATCAAGTCTCATGGCTCCCACTATCATTACATTTTTCATACTCTTTCCCTTCTCTCTGTCTCACTGCAACATCCTTAGCTCTGGCCCATTTCTTACCTGGATCACAGGATGCTGCTGCTGCTGCTGCTAAGTCACTTCAGTCGTGTCCGACTCTGTGCGATCCCATAGACGGCAGCCCACCAGGCTCCACCGTCCCTGGGATTCTCCAGGCAAGAACACTGGAGTGGGTTGCCATTTCCTTCTCCAGTGCATGAAAGTGAAAAGTGAAAGCGAAGTCGCTCAGTCGTATCCAACTCCCAGCGATCCCATGGACTGCAGCCTACCAGGCTCCTCCGTCCATGGGATTTTCCAGGCAAGAGTACTGGAGTGGGGTGCCAGGGCCTTCTCCGGGATCATAGGATAGTATCTTATTATTAATCTCCCTAGTTCAAGTTTCATACTCTTCTGATACAGCTTTAATGGTACTGCTAAGAGGAACTTTTAAAACTCTATTTACTTCACCAATCCTTATATACTCCTTAAATCTCTTCTTTGCTGCTTCCTTCTCCTCAGGAAACCTGAGGCTGGTGTTTCATCTTCTGGTAGAACTCTTACATATCTGGTACTTATCACTTAGCGTACTAAACCAATACTGTCCCATTAGATGTAAGCTTCTTGAAGACAAGAATTAAATCTTGTTTCCACTGTATCCCCAGCATGTAACAGGATAAAGTCAAACTCCTTCCATAGCATAAAATATGACCCCTTCCAGAATCTGTCCCACCTCTCCCATCTCCCTGTTGAACTCTACTTCACATCATTACTTCCATCACACAGAAATGTTTCTGTGTTCCCCTGTCTTTTCAGGCATTTGGTTACACTGTTCTTGCTTCCTAGAATGCTTCTCAAACCCTGTACCTAGCAAATACTCACTTTTCAAGACAGACCTCAAACATCACTTTTTCTATGTAGCCATTTATCATCCCTTCCCTGCAGTAAAACTTGTCACTCCCTCCTTTGAACCCACACTGTATTCTGTGCAGCATCTTTTTTTTTCCTTCATATTTTAACACCATTAAAAAAATAATCATTTATCTATTTGTCTCTTCTTTCTAAATATAAGTGGGCTTCCCTTATGGCTCAGCTGGTAGACTCTGCCTGCAATGCTGGAGACTTGGGTTTGATTCTTGGGTTGAGAAGATCCCCTAGAGAAGGGAAAGGCTACTCACTCCAGTATTCTGGCCTAGAGAATTCCATGGACTGTATAGTCCATGGGGTCGCAAAGAGTTGGACACGACTGACTTTCACTTTCACTCTGAACATAATAGAACATAGGGACTCTTGTATTATTTGACTTTATCTACTTAGTATCTGTCATGGTTCTGGTGGTATGCTCAATAAATGTTTACTGAACAAACAGTAAGTTTCAGAGGTAGGTAAGGACTCAAGACTTTTAACTGCTAGCTTGAGCTTGGCTCTTTTCACATATCTCCTTGTTTTTGTTATTATTTTAAGAACTCAGAAATTTAGATTAAAAAATTACCTTTAAGTCACCAATATAATTAGAATAAAAAACTATAATCAAATAAACACAAAAAACTCATTTTCTTTTAGAGGCTTTTTAAGTGCAAACAAAATCTGGCTACAAATATACCACAGTGTGGATTTCACTTACCTTGAATCTTGTGGTCACCTTTTCTACTAGGATGAAGTGAACTTTTTCAGCATCTTTTAAGGCAATATCAACCCAATGAGATAATTTTCCCTTTCCTGCTCCAAATTCAACAAAGCATCTTCTTGGACCAAGTAACTTTAAATTTTCAATGTTACCTAAAATAGAAGCCTGCAAACTTCACGAGATTATTTTATAAACTAGAACAAAAAACATGTGGCTCAAATGGAAAAACAGCAAGACAATTTCTGTATAGGGCACCATGTTCACAATGGTAATTTTTGTTTGGCTTTAAAGTTTTTCTCCTGCTTTTAAATAGTTAACATGCAGTACTCAGAACCCTATCTATGCCAAGGACTTTCTATATATGTTTGAACAACCTTATTTGAAATGGAGATTCTGTACCATGAAAGATAATCTAAACAAAATTTCATTAATACTATTTTAGAAAAAATAGAATGTTAGCTTCTGACAAACGAACAAAAAGGCCATTTTTAGTAGAGTTACTATGGCTTAAACATACCTGTTGTTTCAGATGTTTGGCTGCAGAATCACCATTTTTAGGGTCATTAAGGGCATCATGCAATGCTGGATGGGACATAATTTGATCTTTAAGTGTGCAGTTCAAACCTGTGCCAAATAAAAGCACACAAGCCTAAACAACCAAGTGTGAAACTGTAGTGTTCTAAGCAATGGTAGTAATATTAAACCACAGAGAAATTTCCCTTCTCCAGGGGATCTTCCCAACCCAGGGATAGAATCTGGGTCTCTTGCATTGCAGGCAGACTCTTGACTGTCTGAGCTACCACGCAAGTTCAACTCATATACTACCTCATTGTTCTAATAAAATTTAACTTGTAAATTTAGGCAGACTTACCTTCACTTGCTTTTCTCAATTTCTTAATTAAGTTTTCCAGCTGCTCTTCAGAGAGAGACGAAATTGGAACCTATATACAAAAATGGGACATGAGCTGGTCTGGGAACTGATAACATTGATTCTATAACAAAATGCACTTTACGTCAAAATAGTTAATTTATTTCAAAAATTGGAACAATAATTGTAAGCTTATTTACAGTGTGGAGATACTCTAGAACACCTCATAAAATTAAAAAGTCAAGTACTTACCAATTGATCTGGTATTTCGGTTTCATCTTTTAAACCTGCGTTAATATCTTGAATAAAGAAGTCCTTAACAAAAACAAAATGATAACAAAAATTATTAATGTGAAGAGTTCACAAAAATTAAGGTGAAAAACTGATTCATTCCTTCTAATACTCTGCACCGGCCATCTTCTCTTTCTTCCATTCATTTATTCATGAAAAAATTATTCATAAATAATTACTGAGTGACTAGTCTGGTCCTTAACTTGCTTTAGTTGCTGAGGATTCACCAGAGTGAACAGAACAGACAAAAACCTCTGTGTTGCTGGATCTTACATTCTAGTGAGGTGGCTACCTGAATAGACATTTATAGTCTAAAGAAATTCATTCGTAATTTCTATTAACATTTTTACCTATTTCTAGCATAGACTGAGGATGTTACTTTTGCTAACTGTTAAAGCAAAAACAAAGGCCCAACTACAAATGGCTGTTTATCAGATAGGTAGCATGGCCACAAACACATATGAAAAAATATTACAATGGTTTAGGTCTGATTTCTTCTATTTTAAAATACTAATTAAAACAGAATATAGAAATGTCCTGTGATACTATGTTGTGTAAATTAACATAGTGAGATATTTCTAGTCCATTTTCAGAGACAGAAAGACTCTAAGTAAGGACCTAATTCAACATGTTCAATAATGAAAATGTTCTATATCTGCCCTAGCTAACATGGTAGCTACAGCCTTGAAATATGGCTAGTGTGACTGAGGAACCGGACTTTCATTTTGCTTAATTTTAATTAACTCAAATTTAAATAGTTACACATGGCTAGTGGCTACATTGGAGAAGCCAATGGCAACCCACTCCAGTTCTCTTGCCTGGAAAATCCCATGGATGGAGGAGCCTGGTAGGCTACAATCCATGGAATTGTGAAGAGTTGGACACGACTGAGTGACTTCACTTTCACTTTTCACTTTCATGCATTGGAGAAGGAAATGGCAACCTACTCCAGTGTTCTTGCCTGGAGAATCCCAGAGATGGTGGAGCCTGGTGGGCTGCTGTCTATGGGGTTGCACAGAGTCGGACACAACTGACACGACTTAGCAGCAGCAACAGCAGTGGCTATGTATTAGACCATGTAGACATAAATGAATCAAATAGTGTAATTTTTTACAAATTCTCTTTTGAAGGTGAAAACAACTCCTGAGACATTATGTAAAGTAATTTAGTTATGCATTAGACATTAGACATTAATGCACAGGCTTTAGTTATACAAATGGCAGAAAAGTAATGTACGGATTGTGGGTTGCTACTTTTACTTATATGGGTAATAAGAGAAACTACTGATTAAGTGGAACAGGTTAGAAAGTGAGTATTAGAGTGTTTTGTTGGATAACTGACAAAACTATAACAGAAAATTATTAACAGCTACAACTATTAGTAAAGCAAAACCTGGGTTTCATGTTATACATAGTGTACTAGACAAAAACTGTTCTTTATTTCTTTTCTCTATCTCGTCACCCCACTGCTTTTCTCCCTTTCCTTTTCACTGTGTCCCTAGCATGCAATGAAATCTGTGCATGGGTATTCCATTTTTTGGGGGGCCCAGTGCCACTCAGCCTGTGGGATCTTAGTTCCCCAACCAGGAACTGAACCTGGTTCTTCAGCAGTGAAGTCATGGAGTCCCAATCACTGGATCACCAGGAAATTCACAGGGGTATTCCAGTTTTAATAAATTCACTTTTTCTCTCAAACTGTTCTCAGAACACATATTCAATCTGCTTGCTTTAACTAAAGCCTAACAGTTAGGTAAGGAAGAGAACCTCCATGCCTGTGAAAGTGAAAATGTTAGTTGCTCAGTTGTGTCCGACTCTTTGCAACCCCATGGAATGTAGCCTGCCAGGCTCTGTCCATTGAATTCTCTAGGATAGAATGCTGGAGTGGGTAGCCATTCCCTTCTCCAGGTGATCTTCCCAATCCAGGGACTGAACCCAGGTTCTTTTGTGGCTCAGATGGTAAAGAATCTGCCTGTAATGCAGGAGACCCAGGTTCAATCCCTGGGTTGGGAAGATCCCTTGGAGAAGGAAATGGCAACCCATTCAAGTATGCTTGCCTGGAGAATTCCATGGACAGAGGAGCCTGATGGCTACATGTAGTCCATGGGGTTGCAAAGAGTCAGACACTACTGAGTGACTAACACTAACACTCCTGCATTGCAGGCAGGTTCTAAAGAACCTGTCTGAGCCACCAGGGAAGCCAGATAATCTCCATGCATACTTGAAAATAAAGGCAACATTCTTTTTACTAAGAGACTAACTAGGGATAGTCATCACTTTTCTACTACACATCTTAATGTAAAATTTTTTTCTTTTTAAACTTATGCCATTTGGCTTACTGGTTTTCAATTAGGAGGCATTTGGAAATGTATGGGGATAATTTGTTGTCAAATGACAGTGCTGTTGGGACTTCGCTGGTTGTCCAGTGGTTGAGAATCTGTCTGCTAATGCAGGAGACAGATTTGATCCCTCATCCAGGAAGATTATTATCTAGGTGCACTTATGCCCATAACTACTGGACCTGTGCTCTAGAGCCTAGGAGCAGCAACTACTAAGCCTATGTGCCACAACTACCGAAGCCTGCGCACCCTAAAGCCCGTGCTCTGCAACGAGAAGCCACCGGAATGAGAAGCTGGCATATTGCAACTGGAGAGTAGATCCTGCTCTCCACAATTAGAAAAAACCCCACATAGCAACGAAGACCCAGCAGAGCCAGAAAAGAAAAAAAAAAGAAGTATATATTTAAAAAAAGGACTCAGTTCAAGTGTTACTCTCTCTGGCAAGTCTTTCTTGATCCCTTAGATTTAATTTTAATGCAAGTATGTGCTCTTATCACATGTACACTTACTTCTTTCATTGAACTTAAGAGTTCACTGAAGACTGGGATCATATTTTATTGAAATAAACTTGTATGCTAATGTGCTAAGTTGCTTCAGTTGTGTCTGAGTCTTTTTTACCCTATGGACTATAGCCCCTAGACTCCTCTGTCCATGGGATTCTCCAGGCAAGAATGCTGGAGTGGGTTGCCGTGCCCTCCTCGAGGGGATCTTCCTGACCCAGGGAATGAACCTGTGTCTCTTAGGTCTCCTGCACTGGCAGGTGGTTTCTTTACCACTAGCGTTGGCACTAAGTAAGTATTTTTGAATAAGTAAACTGTGGAATTACTCTCTGAATACTATTTTTGTTGCAAAATCATCTGTTACCTAAATTAGGACTCTTAGTGGATTCACAGTCTAATGTCCTATATACACTCAGATGTATTTACCGTATTTCAGTCTCTTGAAGCAAGAGCTTTGTTAAAAGCTCGTATTTGTCATCTACTAAGTATATATAAATATTACATAGCACCTATTTTACCATTCCATTTTACTGACCAAACACTTACAGGTTTCGGCTTCTCTCTTGAGTTACACTTTTTCAGATGCTTTGCTAGTCGATCTTCATATACTGTGCTAAATTTAAAGAGAAAATTATTTAAAATAAGACTGTGATAATCACTGTTTCTAGCACAGAAAAACCCTTCTCCAACCCATACTTACTGTTTTGGATCTAAAGGACACAGAATTCTTTTCCGAGCATTTTCTTCCTAAAAACAACAACGAAAAAAGAACATATTTATTCTAACAATATATCAAGTTTATTGCTTACAGATACTAGATACAGCTTCAGTATAATCATAAGCTTATGCTATCCCAAAACAAGATTAAGGAAACCTTAAAGGCACATTAACAAAACACTCCCAAAATCAGATCATCGAGTTTAAAACACAAATCTCTAGTGTAATGAGATATCACCTCATACCTGTCAGAATGGCTATCATTAAAAAGAACATAAATAACAAATACTGACAGTCATGTGGAAAAAAGGAAATCCTCATTCACTGTTGGTAGGAATGTAAATTGGTACAGTCACTGTGGAAAACAGTAATGAGGGTTTTCAAAAAACAAAAAATACAACTACTGTATGACCCAGCAATTCCACCTCTGGGTACATATCCATAAAAACACTAATTCAAAAAGATGTGTACCCCAATGTTCACAATAGCATTATTTATAATTGCCAAGATATAGAAGCAACGTAAATATTCATCAACAGATGAATGGATTAAGATGATGTGGTAAACACACACACATACCCCCTATGGAATAGTATTCAGCCTTTGAAAAGACTGGAATTCTGCCATTTGCAACAAAATGGATAGACTTGGAGGACATGGTCAGAGAAATAAGTCAGACAGGGAAAGACAAATACTATATGATATCACTTATATGTGGACTCTAAAAAAACAATACTCCTAGCGAAAATAAGGAAAAAAAGCAACAGACTCACAAATATACAGAACAAACTAGTGAAGAGAGGAAAGGGGAGAGGAGCATTATAGGGGCAGAGGATTAAGAGGTACAAACCATTATGTATAAAATAAACTACAAAGATATATTGTACAACACATGGAATATAGCCAGTATTTTATAACCATTGTAAATGGAGTATAACCTTTAAAATTGTGAATCACTGTATTGTACATCTGTACCCTGGTGGCTCAGATGGTAAAATGTCTGCCTACAATGTGGGACACCCAGGTTTGATCCATGTGTCGGGAAGTTCCTCTGGAGAAGGAAATGGCAACCCACTCCAGTACTCTTGCCTGGAAAATCCCATGGACGGAGAAGCCTGGTAGGCTACAGTCCATGGGGTTGCAAAAAGTCAGACATGACTGAGCGACTAAATTTTCACTTCATCTATACTTCAATTAAAAAAAAAACCTTTAGTGTAGCTCGTTTAGGTATATATGAGCAAATATTGCTTTGGATAACATTGATCTACAGCTTCAAACAGGTTATAGAGAAAGCCTACATATGTAATTTTCAATCTATGACAGCACTGACTAGATATACGCTCTTATTCTAGGGACACCAAGGAAAAAAATGCTGCCGGTTTAAATTACGACATATCGATTATATTACGTAATCATAATATCATTGATATTAAAAAATATTCTGATTTTAGAGATGTTAAAATGTGTGGGAAAATTGTGTCTCAGACACAACTAAAGATAGATCTTCCTCAACTTATGATGGAATTACATTCTGATAAACCCATTGTATGGAGAAGGCAATGGCACCCCACTCCAGTACTCTTGCCTGGAAAATCCCATGGACGGAGGAACCTGGTAGGCTGCAGTCCATGGGGTGGCTAAGAGTTGGACACGACTGAGCGACTTCACTTTCACTTTTCACTGTCATGCATTGGAGAAGGAAATGGAAACCCGCTCCAGTGTTCTTCCCTGGAGAATCCCAGGGATGAGGGAGCTTGCTGGGCTGCCATCTATGGGGTCTCACAGAGTCGGACACGACTGACGTGACTTAGCAGCAGCAGCAGCAAACCCATCCTAAGCTGACATATTCTCAAAAATGCATTTAATACATCTAACCTACCGAGCATTATAGCATAACCTAGTCTATCTCAAATGTGATCAGAACATTTATCAAAAGTCTACAGTTGGGCAAAATCATCTAAAAGCCTATTTCATAATAAAGTGTTGAATATCTTATGTATTTTATTGACTACTGTACTGAAAGTGAAAAACAGATGGTTGTGTGGGTACAGAATGACAGTTAGCATATTAGTTGTTTACCCTTGTGATACTGTGGCTGACTTGGAGCCCTTACTCCTGACACTGCCCAGTACTGCGTATCACTAGCCCCAGAAAAGATGAAAAATTCAAAATTCAAAGTATGCTCTCTACTGAACACTCACTGCTTTTGCAGTATCATAAAGCCAAAGAATCATAAGTTGAACCACAGTCAGTTAGGGACGTCTATATGGTCTTTTAACCACTTGGTACGTGATCATACTCTGCTGGCTTTGCAGCTTTTGGTACAGAATAATAACATCCTATTCATTTCTAAGTTACATTGATTTAACTACAAGTACTCAGAAAAAATAAAGGAGTTAATAGTTAATAGTGTTGGCAAGTCTGTATAGTGTAACAGTCAAAACCAAAGGTCAGACTGCTTAGATTCCTAATTTTTCTATTAGTTCCTAGCTATCGGCTCCTAACTTTATGATCTGAAGTCTTACTGCCTCATATGAAAGACAAGAATAAGGTATCTTCTCAAGGGTTGTAAAAATTGAGCTAATAGGTTTCAAAAGAAATGTTAGCACAGTGCTGTTCATACAGCAAATGCTGTGTTCATTACTAGTGTTAACAATTTCTTTTTCAGTCTATTTCAGTTCTGTTCTGCCTCCTAGTGTATCCACAAAACGATGTTCACTGAACTTCTTGAACAAGTTAAGAGACTTTTCAATATCTTTTGAAGATATAGCACATATTCTTCCCTATTTGCTGACTTTAAAGTCTAAACTCCATGAAGGAGAAGACTCTATGTTAACGTCCCAAAGTATAATGAATGATGAGTACAGGAAGAAAGTACTTTTAGGATTTGTTATTTGTTAGAAACAAGGCTTCTCAACCTTGGCAGTACTGATATTTGGGGCTGGATAATTCTTTTTTGTGGGGGCTGTCCTGCCCACTGTAGGATGTTTAGCAGCATCTCTGGCCTCTAGCCACTAGATGCAAGAAACAGTCTTCAGCTGCGACGACCAAAATGTCTTCAAACATTGTTTGGGGATGCTAAATCATCCCCACATTAGAAACACTGGGTAAAAATAAGTACAAGTTGTACTTATAACTCAGCCATATATGACACTTCAAAAAAGAGATGGGAACAATATACTCAATCATAACAAAAATTAAAGATTCAGTGAAAGTGTTAGTTGCTCAGTGTGTCCCACTGTGTAACCCACCAAGCTCCTCTGTCCATGGAATATTTCAGGCAAGAATACTGGAGTGGGTGGCCATGCCTTTCTCCAAGGGAACTTTCCAACCCATGGATTGAACCTGGGTCTCCAGCATTGCAAGCAAACTCTTTACTGTCTCAGCAACCAGGCAAGCCCAGGATACCCCAAACTGAAAACCAAACTAGTCATTGAAAGTGTTTCCACTTGGAGCTTTTCAGTCTTTCTTCAAGAGGTTAATAACATGATGTCATTCCTCTCCAGGAATATGGATTACCCTGTAAGGATCTAGTCATACTCTACTACTGTTTCCATCTGCTGTCATCTTCTGGACGTCTGGTTAAGGTGAAATACCAGGCCTTATAACAGGGAGAACAAAATCCTTCTGCAATCATAAAATTCATTTTTCAGTCAGGGGATGTTTGCTGGTCCTCTCAAAATACAACAGAAAGTGTACTTCAGAGTTCCTTTAAGTCACAGGTCAAAAAAAGAATAAGCTTGTTTCAGTACACTTTATTCCCGCCAAGTATCAGTTAAATAAAAATATGAGTTAGAGCTATAGCTATGAGGGATCAGTAGCAGATGAAAGGGTTCTACAGCGGTATTGGTACTGGATATTGCCTAGGAGGATAAACCATCTAACAAAGAAAAATAATGTAAATAATACTGGATATTCAGAAGGCAGGAAATCAAATGGTTTTCTCTATGGCTTAACCTTCCTAAAACCTATGAAACATGATCTTTTTCTATAAGCATTATGCTGATCTTGTTTTTAAATGCCCTGTCATATATACCCTAAAGAAATACACATACATAAAAATATAGGCTGCTTGACAATACAATCATATGTACAACCGAGCAAAACTGTACACTTTCTGTTCTCAATTTTAAAAGAATTCATTCTTACGTGTTTTTCAAATCTTTCCTTCCCCTTTTCAGCAAAGTAGTTACTAGTTGCTTTCAAAAGATTGTACGTCTAAATAAAAAATTTTTGGAAGTTTCTCTCAACCGCATTCACAAGACGTGATTATCGTTCACGAAACAATGAAAACACAATTAGTGAAACCTTGGATTCTTTCATTGATCACTCTTCTTTCTAAACCACCATTTCCCATCAGGAAGGCGGAGAGTGAGCCGAGCGCAAGAAGCGGTAGTCTGCAGTA
Source organism: Bos javanicus (assembly GCF_032452875.1). Lineage (NCBI taxonomy): Eukaryota > Metazoa > Chordata > Mammalia > Artiodactyla > Bovidae > Bos > Bos javanicus. The sequence goes on from NC_083870.1 coordinate 43,491,398, forward strand.
AAACTAAAATCTAGCATTACCATGAGCTGGTATCAAGATAAACGGGTCACTGCTGGCGCTTTACTTAAATAAAACAATGCACTTCACTACGGCTCATCATCTCTCCCTAGGGAGGCCAGTATTGCGTTTATCACAGGAAAAGCTGCAAAATCCAGGGGGCTGAAGCAGAAATCTGTCAGAGGGGAGGTGCCGGACCAGGAAACTTATTTCCGACCCTCGAGAGGGTAAGGCGATACCAGACCTCCGAGGCTCCAGCGTGTTCACCACAGAACCTTTTTCCGGCTGCCACCACCATCCTGCAGAACCGCTTCTTCTTTTCCACAAAATAACCGCATCGCCCCTCTTCTGGAAAGACAGTTCCATGCGGCGTCAGCGCAGCGGCCGCCATAATTCAGGGCTCACTCCGGGTGGCAAGCATTGATCAGCTGAAGAGACGAAAAGTTCTCAGATTCACTCCTGTCCCGTTCCCTTAACAAATATGGCTGCGTCAGGTCCCTCCACGCAGGATAATGCCATACCCGGAACTTTACCATCCCAGCTTCGTAAAACCGGAAGAAGTTGATGGTGGCCGGCGAGGTCCAAGCCTCCTTTGTATTTCCTCTGTTTCTCTTTCTCCGCTTTCTCCGCCTCCTCCGCGGAAGCAGAGCGGCAAACTCAAACTTTACAGGACCCGGAAGTCTTTCAGCCTAATATCGCGGGCCGGGCCTGTTGTGTTTTATTTTTTCGCACACCGGCCAGGGCAGCGGTTCAGCATGAGCCAGATTTTGTTCCAGCAACTCGTCCCGTTGCAGGTGAAATGCAGAGACTGCGAGGAGAGGTGAGGTTCGCGTTACCCCGTGCCCGTGGGTGGCGGTTGGGGTTGGGCCAAGGGGAAAGATGGCGGCCCCCGCCAGTGCGCAGCGGCCTGTGGGAGGGTATCCAGCCGGAGTCCCCGGGAAGAGACCTATCTGGGACCTGGCTCTCTCTCACTAAGTAAGTTCTCCGTCGCCGAGAAGGGAAGTGTGTGAGGAATGGGACGCTGACCTGCATCAAATTAATTTAAAGAAAAACTTATCTCTGAGCGTTATCGTGAACATTATAGCCCTTTGCTCTTTGACAGATAAGAACTCCTGCTGAGAAAATTAATTTACTCGAGGGCTTACGAGTTCAACGCAGGGCGGGCACTAGAACTCAGGCCTTGGTTCCCAGCCATTTTTCCACTCTTTTTTGCGTTATATTGGAAGTAAGTTAAGCTTCGATTTAATGAACTATGTGGTATATTGCTTCTTTTTCACATTAGTTACTAGAGATAAGATAAATTACTTTTAATAGGTTAAAGACGATTGGGGAACACCGTAAATTCATTTATCCATTAAACAAATATTGCGTATTTGCAAAACACCTGCTAGGCACTGGGGATGCAATGGTCAGGAAAAAGTCCTTGCGTTCGTGGAGTTCACATTCTATTGGGGTAGGAAATAGTCGCACAGATAAATGCAGAATTACAACTTTGACAAATGAGGTGGTGCTGTTGAGGCTTAAGTAGAGAGATCTTGGCGAGAAGTCAGATCAAACCAGATCAGTCGCTCAGTCGTGTCCGACTCTTTGCGACCCCGTGAATCGCAGCACGCCAGGCCTCCCTGTCCATCACCAACTCCTGGAGTTCACTCAGACTCATGTCCAGCGAGTCAGTGATGCCATCCAGCCATCTCAAGCTCTGTCGTCCCCTTCTCCTCTTCTTCTGGCGAGAACTCAGGAGACTTCAATTTTGTCTCAATTCCACCAGAGTGGCAGCTGTCTCATTTGTAAAACTGATACAACATGCCTACCTACATGGTTGTTTGTTAGGAGGATCAGGTGTGGAAATGTGACTAAAAATGAAGACATTGGTATATTGAGCTACCAATAATGTGAAACTGGTGTATAGTTCAGAATTAGGTTCAAAATCAACTGGCAGGCCAGGCAAGTAGATGGTACCAAGAACAGCAGCTGGTAAGTGGAGATTTATAGGTTAGTTGGTGGTTCTTTTGTGTTGCCCAATATGGGAGCAACTATAGTTGACATTTGAAATGGATGTAAAGTGAGCTAAGGTACATAAGAGTAAAATGCACACTAGACTGAAGACTTACTATGAGAAACAAAGGAATGGAAAACATTTCAATTTTTATATTGATTATGTGTTAAGATGACAATATTTTGATATGTAGGGTTAATTTAATATATAACAAATTTATCTGTTTCTTTTATGTTTTTTTAATGTGACTTCCAGAAAATTAAAAATTATATATGTGCCTTATATTTGTGGCTCCATTGTATCTCTATTGGATAGCCCTGTTCTAGAATGATTATAGAAAGAAGAAAGAAAGGTGGGGGGCATAATTTCTAATTCCAGTATCGAGGCTCCTTAGCCCATTGCCTTTTTTTGTAGACAAAGTTTTATTAAAGTCAGCCATTCTCATTCGTTTAAGAATTGTCTATTGCTGCTTCTGTGGTATAGGAGGAGAAATGAATAAATGTGACAGAGACCTTATGGCTGGCAAAGCCGAAAATATTTACTGTCTGACCCTTTACAGATAAAGTTTGCCAACCTCTTATGGGAAAAATAGTCTAGACTTAAGTAGTCAAGGCCAGTTCAGCTCAAGTATTTATGAAAGCCTGCTGTGTACCAGGCACTGTCCTAGGTGCTGAGAATATAAAGCTCTTCTCCTTAGCATCTTCCTCCAATGACAGCAACAGCAACAAAACTATTTTCATTCTAGCTCTCAAGGAACTCACTTTAATAGAGGAAACAAAAAGTTCTTCCATTTAGATGTAGTATAGCGTAGGTTAGGAGTTCAGGCTCTGATAAACAAGGTCTGGGACTATATTTAATATCCTGTGATAAACCATAATGGAAAAATATGCAAAAGAAAATGTATGTATGACTGAGTCACTTTGCTGTAGAGTAGAAATTAATACAACATTGTAAATCAACTGTACTTAAAAAAAAAAGGGGTTTATAATCCCTCTGTTTTCTACATTAAAAAAAATAGGCTATGGAGCCACACTGTTGAGGTTCTACTTTACCAGTTACTGCTTGATTCTGTACAGTTTTTCTTACTTCTCTGTGCCTCATCCTTATAATTGATAAAAATAAAGTACCTGTTTGTGGGATTATTATAAGCATAAAATAATACATATGAAGTACTTAGAACAGTGCCTGGAACTTAAGAGCATTCACTAACCATTAGCTATTATTGAAGAGTGATTAATGCATAAAGTAAAGTAAAGGAACTAAAGTCATAGAGAAAAAGGAACTTCAGTTGAAGACAGTGGTAGGGCTCAGAGAACTATGTCTGGAGAAAAGTGGTACAAAATTTTGAAGCCCATGGTTTGACACCAGCCTGCTTTTTCATTTTTATTTTTCCCCTAAGCTCCTCTTCCCAATACAGCAGTCATGCAGGGCTACGTGCTCTCCTCTGAGTGCACCTGATACTCTCTTAATACTCTACCTTTACTCCAGCTCTCCCTTCTACCTCAGATGCTTTTTTCTCCACGACTTCTATGTCTGTCTTAAATTCTTTCTTTATAAGGACGTTTTCAAAGTTGCCTAAGTTGAAATTAATTGTCCTTATTTGTTTGTTAGATAGCATGGTAAAAGAGAAAGATTTGAGTTCAGATTTGGGCTCTGTAGTGTGACCTTACCCAAATTTGCAACTCTGTGCATCTCAGGTTCTTTCTTTGAATGATGGAGATAATATTTACTTAACAACATTGTTGTTAAATAAGTTGATATAAGCAGGGTGCCTGGCAGACACTTAATAGTGTATGTATTAAAGCCTTAGAATACCATCAGAAGCAAATCTAGGATAAAGTCATTTAATATCATCTCAATATGAGGTCATGAACCATGTTTATTTCTGTTTGTATCCCTGGCACCCAGCATAGTACCTGGCGTAGAGCAGCTTTTGTTTGAATTGAGAGTTTAAGGTCAGAACTATTAGGTGGCAGAGGTGGCTAGGATCTAGTTCTGCTAATGCCAAATCTAACTGACAGGAAGGATGTTAAGCAGATTTATGACATTTATTTTGAGAAACAGCACTTTAAAAATTGTTTTTTAAACTTGTTTTATACTGTTCCTATAATGTTCACCATTACAGTGGAGAAAGATTTCTGATTTCAGATCCTCTGAAAGCTCACATTTTCCTATAAGTTATTGCTCTGGAGGTTTTTGAACTGAATATGGGAAATAGTTTTAACTTATGGGGTTCTCCTCTTTTTCTTCCCGTCATCTAATGCATATAGGCTTTTGAAATGCGTGTGTTACTCGCTCAGTCATATCCTACTTTTTGTGACCCCATGGACTGTAGCCTGCCAGGCTCCTCTGTCCATGGAATTCTGTAGGCAAGAATACTGGAGTGGGTTGCCATTTCCTACTCCAGGGGATCTTCCTGCATCTCTTGCATTGGCAGGCAGATTCTTTACCACCGAGCTACCTGAGAAACCCACACATTTTAAAAAGTGTAAAGTTATCAACCACAGTGTCATATCATTATGGCAGTATGTACTAGGAAAAACTTCAGAAGATGAAAACCAAACATAATGACATTGTAGAGCTGAATGGCCCTCACAAACCTGACTCGATTCACTTTTCTTATAAGTTAGGAAATTGAAAGTTGTTGTGTTCCTCCCCTCCGCCCCCCTGCCCACCACTGCCTAAGAATACGTAAATGGAATTGGAGTAGGAATTCAATATTTTCACATATATTGCTTTAGATACTAGAAAAATAGAAATGAAACATTTTCTTACTTAAAGATAATTCTTCCTGTCTTTGTGCTGTTTACCGGTACTGTTCTTTTTTAGATATTAATATACAAATTATGGTAATCGCATCATGTGAACTAAAATTTAACATCCAGTCATATGTTCAATAAGAAATTTAACTAAAATGACATGGATTGAACCAATGTAAACTGCAAGTCAGAGCATAAAAGACTAAACTATTGAATCTAGCCTGAGTCAACTATTACCAGGTTTTTCCATCAACACTTAGTTGTTATGTCTGTACTTCTGTGGTAGAATGTGAAAAAAGTTTAAAATACATCTTTAAAAAAATAACTTAATATTGAACAAATTCAGTTTATTTTCCCTGCACATCAGGAAAAGACCATTATTATTTAATTCTAGCAGAATAGTTTGAGAACCACTTGTGCAGAGATGTATTTTCACCATTACCCCTTTATTTCCTGAGGTTTTTTTTTTTTTAACATTTTTGCTCAGTTTGATTAATGTTTATGAACACCTTTATTTATATGCCTCTGTTTGATACTGAATTTTCTAAGATGCAGTATAGAATGAGCAAAAAGCTGTGTTTTTTCTTTTTTTTCTTTTAGGGTTTAGAGTTACTCTAGGATTAGATAGATAATTGTTGATAGTACTTACATTGTATGGAGAGTCCGTTGAGCAATGTAGTTTGTGGATCTGAAAAATGTGTGTGTGTGTGTGTGTACATAAGGAAAGTGAATATGTTATCTTATTTCCTTGGTTGTAGACATTCAGAGTATTCTAATTCTCAAATTCGGTCATTTCAGTTTTTTATTTTTTATTTATTTTCAGTTCATATTTTTATGTGAAAAATCGTTGTAAACCTGATGGTTTGCTTTTCAGTAGATGCTATTTGAAAATCAGTACAGTGAGGTTGTATACCAAGCTAATAATAGGCATTCCACATCATTTATCTCATTTAATTCTCACAACATCCTCTTTTTACAGGAGAGAAAAAATTTAGCATCAGGTTAAAAACCTGATTACTTGTGGAAAAACAGGAAGTTAAATTTCAAATCCATCGAGTTTTCCAAACATGTATTCATAAGTTAGGGACAACCTGTGGAGGATCTTGTGGCTTAAAATGGAAAATGTTAGCTATACAAATGGTTGTAATAATTTACTGCATGTGAATGTTTCTGATAGTTGGGCATATCTTTTCATACAGGAGAGTGAGTATTAGACTGAGCATTGAACTACAATCAGTTTCTAACCCCGTTCACAGAAAGGTTGGTATTATATATTTTGAAATAAATATTTTTCTTTTTCTGAAAAATGGTAATTTAGTACATTATAGTTGTTTTAATTCTTTAAGAATGTGAGATCTTTTGTTAATATCATCTTGCTTTTTAATTTTGGGCCATTTAATAACTTGCAGATCTGGGATGGTAAAATCTAAGACAACAACTGAGAGATGATATACCATATATTTCTAAAGCATGCGAGAGTTGGAGATGGGGACAACAGTCTCCTTAGGTTTTGCCCGTTGCAGTTTTTTGGCTGCATCACATAGCTTGAGGGATCTTAGTTCCCAGTCCAGGGATCACACCCATATCCCTTCCGTGGAAGCTTGGAGTCCCTAACTGCTTGGGAATTCCCTCATTGCACTTTTTAAAGTTACTCAAATATATATTGCTATCCTGTAGAACTGGTATTTCATATAAATGTGAGTATAGAATGAATTGAAGCACTGCAGGGAGATATTCTTGAATCTTTTTGCCTTTTGACAATAGTTGTTAAGAGCATCAGTCTTATCTGATTTAAAAGTGTGAGTCATTAACAGAGATGTGATATAGAAAGGAGGGTGAAGAAATACATCTGTTTTCTCTGTGTTATAGCTTTCCCTTAACATATTCAAGGATCTAATAGAAACAGCTTCAGTTTTTTTTTATAGCATCTTGGGGTGGGTTTAAAAAAATATTTAAATAAAGCTGCTTTAAGAACAGGGCCTTCTGAGACAGAGCAAATACCTAGATTGCTAATCTTCCAGGGTGAAAAAGAGAGAGTGAAAGTCGATCAGTCGTGTCCGACTCTTTGAGACCCCATGGACTGACCCCCGTGGATTATACAGTCCATGGAATTCTCCAGGCCAGAATACTGAAATGGGTAGCCTTTCCCTTTTCCAGGGGCTCTTCCCGACCCAGGGATCGAACCCAGGTCTCCTGCATTGCAGATGGATTCTTTACCAGCTGAGCCACAAATTTTCTGGGAAAGAGAGTATATATTCTTACATTTTTCCTTATGCCTGCTGTACCTCTTTATTTTCTAGCTCTACTCATAAGTGGTTTAGATTTTTCTAGGACCTTAGCAATTCCTCAGTAGCCACAAGTAGATTTTATTTCAAGGCAGAAACTTATTCTTAACCTGAATGCTTATGCTTTATTAGTGCTCTGACATCTTGCTAGTCCTGTTTTCCTTCTGCCAGTGTTTTCTGAAGTATAGGACTTTCCTGTTGGCTTTAGATGCTGTGATGATCTGCCATACAGTAAATTTAACTACTTGAAAAGTGGTCTTTGTGAAAGGTATTCACTTCGTTTGAAACTTGAAAACAGATGGCGGTTCCACATCAGTGGCCACCTGGAGTGGTAGAGAATATGCTTCTAGGAAGAAACCCTGGCAACCTGTCACCTGATACCCCTGTCCTCTGCCTGAGAAACAAACGCTCCTTTCTTACCTGGGTAGATGACTGTCATTTCTGCTGATGTATTTGCCATTTTGGAAATACCAGACAATTAACTTGAGGGAAACTGAAAATATACTTGAATGTGACATCAGTGGTAAAAAATATTTTTGTCATATTATCTTAGTAGAGCAAGAGGTAGGTCTGAACTTTCCTAAGCCTCTGATAGAATGATACTCATCAGCTTTCAACTCCTAGCATTTAATTAACTACTATAGACCCCATCACTTCTCACCTTGCACCCCATGTGGCTCTCAAGGAGCAGAGTATCCATTGCTGTTTAAGATGCTAAAATCCCCGAAGACATTAAAACCTAGCAGCACCAGAAAGCAGAGCCCTCTGAGCTATAACAGAGATACATTGATGCTATTATGATTTCACTTCCATGGAGGAAGAAACTACTCTGAAAGCCAGATCTACTGAAAACATCAAAAATAACAGTCTTTCTTTTAGGATTTAGTTATCCGTCTGACTGATGATGCGGATCCATTTTTTCTGTATAACCTTGTTATTTCAGAGGAAGATTTTCAGAGGTAACTAAATTTATTTTTCTGATCTTATATTTAATCTAAGAATAAGTAAGTTTTTAAGTTTTATGTATGTATCAGTGCTATTCCTTTGAAACACGTACTCATTAGGAACAATTAAGTATTTGGGGATCACTGGACTATTTATACTGTAATGTTTCAGGCTGTTTTTGAAAATACATATTTCATAGATTATTAGCATTCTGTTTAAAACAGCTCAGAAATTTGGAGCTTTATCTAGATTTATTGACCTTTTCCCTCCCACTGAATAAGCTCTATAAAAATCAAAGTTTCCTAGCTTAGTTCTTGACTATGATGGGTGTTCAGTAAATAAAAAAATAACCTTTCAGGATGTTATTTATAACTACATACAGTAATTAAAATTCTAAAAAAAAAAATTCTTTTCCTGTCTTCTGTGTAGTTTAAAATTCCAGCAAGGTCTTCTGGTAGACTTCTTAGCTTTCCCACAAAAATTCATAGATCTCCTCCAGCAGTGTACTCAAGAATATGCGAAAGAAATTCCAAGGTAAGTCTCAGGAGAGCACTATTGTCATTAAACTTTTCTCAAGAAAGACTCTTCTTTGTAAGAAGAGTCTTTGTAAGAAGACGGCAAAATATTTATGTATTTTGAGTATCTGTGTCTCTTTTCAAAGCTGTGCAAAGAGCTTCATAAATCTCAAATTTATAAAACCAGAAATATTTACCCCCTAATTTTCATATCTTGACAAAGCCATTAAAGTTACCTGAAGTATTTAATAGCATCAAGTATGTGTTTTTTCCCAAGGTTATATTCTATTTATAGTTATTATAAAATATTGGCCATGTTCCCTGTGTTTTACAATATATCCTAATAGCTTATTTATTTTATACATTGCAGTTTGTACCTCTTAATTCTCAATCCCTGAATTGCCTCCTCATTCCCTCTGCCTGCTAGTAACCACTAGTTCTCTATCTCTGTTTCTTTTTGTTATATTTACTAGTTTATTGTATTTTTTAGATTTCTCATATAAGCGATATGTAGTATTTGTCTTTCCTGACTTATTTCACTTTAGCATAATATCCTCTAGGTCTATTCATGTTGTTGTAAATGGCAAAATTTCATTCTTTTTTAATAGCTGAGTAGTATTCTACTGTGTGTATCTATATATATACGCATACATATCAAGAATATGTGTATTCCACATCTTCTTGATTCATTCATCTGTTGATGGACACTTGGGTTGCCTTCATATCTTCAGTTCAGTTCAGTCGCTCAGTTGTGTCCTACTTTTGCGACCTCATGGACTGCAGCACGCCAGGCCTCCCTGTCCATCACCAACTCCTGGAGTTTACCCAAAGTCATGTCCATTGAATCGGCAATGCCATCCAACCATCTCATCCTCTGTTGTCCCCTTCTCCTCCTGCCTTCAATCTTTCCCAGCATCAGGGTCTTTTCCAATGAGTCAGCTCTTTGCATCAGGTGGCCAAAGTATTAGAGTTTCAGCTTCAGCATCAGTCCTTCCAATGAATATTCAGGACTGCTTTGCTTTAAGATGGACTGGTTGGATCTCCTTGCAGTCCAAGGGACTCTCAGGAGTCTTCTCCAACACCACAGTTCAAAAGCATCAATTCTTCAGCTCTCAGCTTTCTTTATAGTCCAACTCTCACATCCATACATGACTACTGGAAAAACCATCGCTTTGACTAGACGGACCTTTGTTGGCAAAGTATCTCTGCTTTTTAATTTGCTGTCTTGGTTGGTCATAATTTTTCTTCCAAGGAGTAAGCATCTTTTAATTTCATGGCTTCAGTCACCATCTGCAGTGATTTTGGAACCCCCCAAAATAAAGTCTGTCATTGTTTCCTTTGTTTCCCCATGGATTTGCCATGAAGTGATGGGACTGGATGCCATGATCTTAGTTTTCTGATTGTTGAGTTTTAAGCCAGGCTTCGTAATACTGCTATGAATATTGGAGTTCATGTATCTTTTTGAATTAGTGTTTTTATTTCAAATATGAACCCAGGAATAGAATTGCTAGGTCATATGACAGTTCTATTTTTAGTTTTTTGAGAAACCTCCCTACTGTTTTTCACAGTCCAGCGGTGTTGGAAAGTTCCCTTTTTTCCACATGCTTGTCAGCATTCATTATTTGTGTTCTTTTTGCTGATAGCCATTCTGACAGATGTAATATCTCATTGTGGTTTTGATTTGCATTTCCTTGATGATTAGCCATGTTGAGTATCTTTTCATGTACCTGTTGGCTATCTGTATGTCTTTGAAAAATGTCTTTTCAGGTCTTCTGATCATTTTTTAGTCAGTTTGTTTATTTTTTTCACATTGAGTTGTGTAAGCTGTTTATATAGTTTGGATATTAACCCCTTATTGGTCATATCATTTGCAAGTATCTTCTCCCGTTCAGTAGATTGTCTCTTTTGTTGGTGTTTTCCTTTGCTGTGCAGAAGCTTTTTAAGTTTGATTAGGTCCCATTTGTTTATTTTTACTTTTATTTACTTCTGTTTTAGGAGACAAATTAAAAAAAATGCTACAATTTATGTTAGAGAGTGTTCCACCTATGTTCTGTTCTAGGAGTTTTATGATTTCTGGTCTTACCTTTTGGTCTTTAATCCATTTTGAGTTTATTTTTAAAAGCTCTATTTATTTATTTATATTTGGCTGCGCTGGGTCTTCGTTGCTGCACTTTCTCTGGTTGTGGTGTGTGGGCTTCTCATTGAGGTGCCTTCTCTTACTGAGCATGGCTCTAGGGCACAGTCTTCGTAGTTGCAGTGTGTGAGCTCTAGAGCAGAATCAGTGGTTGTGGTGCAGGGCCTTAGTCGCCCACAGCATGTGCAGTCTTCCCAGAGCAGAGATTGAACCCATGTCCGCATTGGCAAGGAGATTCTTAATCATTAGTGGGTGTGTGTTAGTTGCTCAGTTGTGTCCAACTTTTTGCAACCCCACGTACTGTAGCCCCCCAGGCTTCTCTGTCCATGGTGTTCTCCAGGCAAGAATACTGGAGTGGATTGCCATTCACTTCTCCAGAGGAACTTCCCAACCCAGGGATTGAACCCTGGTCTCCTGCATCGCAGGCAAATTCTTTACTGTTTGAGCTCCAGGGACCACTGGGGAAATCCGAGTTTTATTTTTATGTATGATGTTAGAGAATGTTCTATATTGTTCTTTTACATGTAGCTGTCCAGTTTTCCAGCACTACTTACTGAAGAGACTGTCTTTCCCCATTGTGTATTCTTGCCTTCTCTGTGGTATGTTAGTTAATAATAAGTGTGTGGGTTTATTTCTGGGCTCTGTTCTGTTCTATTGATCAGTGACTGTTTATGTGCCAGTATGCCAAACCAGACTGTTCTGACTTCAAAGCTTTTAGTAAGGTCTGAAGATAGGAAGCATGATTCGTCTAAGTAGTCTGTTCTTCTTTCTCAAGATTGTTTTGCCTATTCGAGGTCTTTTGTGTTTCCATGCCACTGCTGCTGCTAAGTCGCTTCAGTCGTGTCCGACTCTGTGCGACCCCATAGACTGCAGCCCACCAGGCTCCTCCGTCCCTGGGATTCTCTAGGCAAGAACACTGGAGTGGGTTGCCATTTCCTTCTCCAATGCGTGCATGCATGCTAAGGAGCTTCAGTCGTGTCTGACTCTGTGCGACCCCATAGACTGCAGCCCACCAGGCTCCTCCGTCCCTGGGATTCTCTAGGCAAGAACACTGGAGTGGGTTGCCATTTCCTTCTCCAAAGCATGCATGCATGCTAAGGAGCTTCAGTCGTGTCCGACTCTGTGTGACCCTATAGACTGCAGCCCACCAGGCTCCTCCGTCCCTGGGATTCTCTAGGCAAGAACACTGGAGTGGGTTGCCATTTCCTTCTCCAATGCGTGCATGCATGCTAAGGAGCTTCAGTCGTGTCTGACTCTGTGTGACCCCATAGATGGCAGCCCACCAGGCTCCTCTGTCCACAGGATTCTCTAGGCAAGAATACTGGAGTGGGTTGCTATTTCCTTCTCCATACAAATTAAAAAATTTTTTGGTCTAGTTTTGTGAAAAATGCCCTTGGAGAATGGATGGGGATTGCCCTGAATCTGTCAGTTGCCTTGGGTAGTGTGGTCATTTTAACAATATTCTTTCAATCCATTTCACTATTTACACTAATTAATCCATGGTATATCTTTCCATCTCTATTGTCTTTGATTTCTTTCATCAGTGTCTTGTGTTACAGTTCGCAGATTACAGGTCTGCCTTCTCCTTTAGGTAGGTTTATTCCTAGACATTTTATCCTTTTTGCTGCAGTTGTAAGTGGAATTGTTCCCGTAGTTTCTCTTTTTGATAGTTTGTTGTTAGTGTTCAAGTATATGTTTTTCTGATGAACTTGGACAAAGAAGATTTGGGGTCCAAGTGTATCCATATTTGTTTAGTGCTAACACCTGATCCTTTCTTTTTAAAGCTTTCCAACCTTTTATCTATAAGTTTCATCAGTTGGTGATTCTTGTTTGAATGAATTATTTCATTAGTAAGTACAAAATTATGTTTTTCCAGTTCCATCTTTCTGTATTTATTAGGTATAATTCTTCTATGAAAAATAACTTCCTTCATCAGTAAGAGCTATTTGATTACTATGAAAACTCTTAGAGAAAGGGATAAATGCTCAGTTCTTATTTTTAAATTGTCAGTTTTCAGAGTGAGGATTGTTACTCTAGTTAGTTTTCTGGTTTCAGTGGGTTTTGATTTGTTTTTGTGTTTAGTCTTTTGCTTTCTCTCCTTATCTGTTTCTCATTATGAACTCATGGAGATTTATATATTCACTGTTTTCAATCAGTAGACTAAGTATCCATTTTGCTATTTACACTAATCCAGTTTTACTGTTGGGAGTCCTTTCATGTTGGCCCCTATGATTCCAGCATGCTCCCTTTGCTGATCCTTTTAATCACTGATAATCCAGTGGGGCTCATTATTCAATGGGAGAGTTGTCACTGTCTCATAAATGTGTTATGTGATACTTTCTCTTCAAAGGTTTTTGCTGCAGTTAGTTTCTACAGAAGCTATTTTGGATAACTCACCTGCTCTTTTAAATGTGGTAGAGACAAATCCTTTTAAGCATCTGACACACCTCTCACTAAAACTTTTACCTGGAAATGATGTGGAAATAAAGAAGTTTCTAGCAGACTGTTTGAAATGTAGTAAGGTAAGATTTAAATTTAAATTGTTTTCTTAAAATAAGTCCCAAAGCTCTCTGGTAATCCACTGAAAAGCTATATTGCTACTAGATTTTATTTTCTGAATAAAGTCTTTTTAAAGGTATCCAAGAAATTTTTATAACACACAGTGACTTTATTTTATTGTTTTAGTTAGGCACAGTACTAGAAGATAAAACAGATCAGGAATTAAGAAACTTAGGTCCCAGGGTTTTTACTAATTTTCTGTGACCTTGAGCAGGTCACTTAAGCTCATGGTGTCTTGGTTTCATTAGCTTGTGGATATGTATGGAAATATTTACCCTCTGAGCTATCTTAAATGAGATAAAATATATGAAAGTATCTTGAAGATTACAAAGTGCTCTATAACTATATAAAATACACGCTCAAGAAAACAACATTGGGATGCCTCTTGAGAATTTTTAGAGAGTCAAATACTATGAATCAGGACATCTCTGGATTTAAGGTTAGGCAAATCCAGAGGTCTTGCCAGTGCAGATTCTAACTCAGAAGGTCTGAGGTGGAGCCTGAGATTCTGTCTTTCTAACAAACGCCCAGGCTGGTGCTGATGCTGTATACTTCATTGTACTTTGTGTAGCCTAGCTACAGATGATTAAATTGTAAGCTGCATAATTTTATTATTTTTATAAATAGGAAGAAAAATTATCATTAACACAATCGCTGGATGATGTTACCAGGCAACTGAATTTCACCCAAAAGGTAATTCAAGTTTGATTTTTTCTTTGTAAGTCATCCAAACATGGGCTCTGAATTGCTTCTTAAATCAAGTCTAGGCTTTTATGTATTTTTATTTTCAAAGCATGCTACTGTTGAATTCATCCTTTTTGTCACCCTTCGCCTACCAGTTAATTGTCTTAATCTGTGCTTTTTCTTATTCTCTCCAAACATTTCTGTTATCCCCAGTATATGACACATTCTCTCCAAGTCTTCATTAAATAATGTATAGTATTTGTCACATGTTCTGCTCCTCTCTTTTTCACCTCATTCTTCTTGTCTAAATGGCATTTTAGTTCCTGTCTTCTAAATCTTTCCTTCCTTCTGTTTAGAATTAATTCTGATAGATTAATCATCATTTCAATAATAGCTTCTCCTTGAAATTGAGGATAAAAGTATCTGATAAGCTGCATGGCTTCAGGTAGAAAATTTTTCTGCACCATATGGACCATCTTGGGAACCTGTGTTACTGGTTTTTAGGTGTATAAGTAAACTACAGTTGACCTTTGAACAACGCAGGGGTTAGGGACATCAGCCCTTTGCACAGTTGAAAGTCCTTGTATAAGTCTGTAGTCAGTTCTCCATACCTGTGTTTCCACGTCCTCAGGTTCAGCCAACCATGGATTGTGTAGTACTGTAGTACGTATTTATTGGAAAAAAAACTGAGTATAAATGTATCTATACATTTCAAACCTGTGTGTTGTTTAAGGGTCATCTGTACTACTTATGACTGACTTGCTCTACCCTGGGTTGCTTTATTTCTTAATGCCAGAGGAGAGGATTGAGTGGTGAAGAGCCAGATTTAACTAAAAGGTTAGTGATAGTATACTGTGGGCTGTGTTAACTCTAAAATTGCTTTTATTCTAATCTTAATTTCTTTAAATACAGAGAAATCTATGTAAGAAAAGACTTTGAATGTAAGAAAAGGTGTGATTTCATTTTCTTTTATATGCTTTGCAAATATGATCATGTTCCAATCTAATAACATATTCAAGAATTTTAATATTTTGTACTGAACTCTACTATAGACATTATCAGAAAAGATCCAAGAATTAGATAAGTTACGGAATGAATGGGCGTCGCACACAGCAACATTGTCAAATAAGCATTCTCAGGAACTAACGAATGAGAAGGAAAAAGCTTTGCAGGTATGAATA
This sequence comes from Bos javanicus, assembly GCF_032452875.1. Lineage (NCBI taxonomy): Eukaryota > Metazoa > Chordata > Mammalia > Artiodactyla > Bovidae > Bos > Bos javanicus. The sequence goes on from NC_083870.1 coordinate 43,506,453, forward strand.
TTAAAAAATGGAAAAATATTTTGTTATTGTTGTTAGTCATTTTGTTAATAATTTTCAAACAGTACAAAAGTATGTAAAAATTGTCTCTCCTTAAAAATCTTAACTACCCAGAGATAACTTCTAAACATTCTGATGTTTGTTTTCCCAAATTTTTCTCTCTATATGTGAATAGTATATAATTTATAAATACTTGTTTATATTTATAAATTTAGAAATATATAAATTGGGAGATTTGTCCCTGGTGGCTCAGATGGTAAAGTGTCTGTCTACAATGTGGGAGACCCGGGTTCGATCCCTGGGTTGGGAAGATCCCCTGGAGAAGGAAATGGCAATCCACTCCAGGACTATTGCCTGGAAAATCCCATGGACAGAGGAGCCTGGTAGGCTACAGTCCATGGGGTCGCAAAGAGTCAGACATGACTGAGCGACTTCACTCACTAAGCTAACGAGGTTCCCATCACTTCATGGCAAATAGATGGGGGAAAAGTGGAAACAGTATCAGATATCATTTTCTTGGGCTCCAAAATAACTGCAGACAGTGACTGCAGCCACGAAATTAAAAGATGCTTGCTCCTTGGAAGAAAAGCTATGACAAACCTAGATAGTGTATTAAAAAGCAGAGACATCACTTTACAGACAAAGGTCCATATAGTCGAAAGTGAAAGCCACTCAGTCATGTCCAACTCTTTGCAATGCCATGGACTACATATAATATAGTCTATGAAATTCTCCAGGCCAGAATACTGGAGTGGGTTCCCTTTTCCAGGGGATCTTCCCAACCCAGGTCTCCCACATTGCAGGCAGATTCTTTACCAGCTGAGCCAAGAGAGAAGCCCAAGAATACTGGAGTGGGGTAGCCTATCCCTTCTCCAGGGGATCTTCCTGACCCAAGAATTGAAACAGGGTCTCCTGCATTGCAGGCAGATTCTTTACCAGCTGAGCTACGAGGGAAGCCCATGTATGTGAGAGTTTAACCATAAAGAAGGCTAAGCACTGAAGAATTTTCTCTTTTGTACTGTGGTGCTGGAGAAGACTCTTGAGAGTCCCTTGGACAGCAGGGAGAGCAAACCAGTCAATCCTAAAGGAAATCAACCCTGAATATTCATTGGAAGGACTGGTGCTGAAGCTGAAGCTCCAATACTTTGGCCACCTGAAGTGAAGAGCCAACTCATTGAAAAAGACCCTGAACCTGGGAAAGATTGAGGGCAAGAGGAGAAGGGGGGAACAGAGGATGAGATGGTTGGATGGCATCCCTTACTCAATGGAGATGAGTTTGAGCAAACTCAGGGAGATGGTGAAGGATGGGAAAACCTGGCTTGCTGCAGTTCATGGGGTCGCAGGGTCAGGTAGACTTAGCGACTGAACAGCAACAATGAGGTCAACTGGATACAGTGATTGTAATTTTTTTTATCCTTACAATATCATAGATACCATTTTTTATCAGTTTGGAAATGGCTCAAGAAGAGGAAATTATTTAAGAACTTACCTAACTGGTGGAGATTGAAATGCTTTAAATTTTGGTTATTGCAAATAGTACTGCAGTGAACATTTTTATTCCTAGAAGTGAGTACAATATATCCATATAAAATATTAATGGATATTGCAAATTTGCCACCCAAAAAGGCTGTACCAAATAGAACCCCAAAGATAGCGTATGGCCATACTTTCATGTATTCCTGATGCTGTCAGCCTTCTCAGTATCTGCTACATGATAGGTATTGTAGTAGTGTTAGTTTTAATTTACATTTCTTAGATTTTTTTAGTGAAGATAAGTATCTTTTAATATGACTTTAGCCCCTTGTATTTCTTCTGTGGATTATATTTTAAATCTTTTGCTTTTTCTGTGTGACTTTTTTTTACTGCTTTGTAGTGTGGATTTATTTTATACCTTTTATATCATTAATTTCTTTAATGTTAAATTGTTATTTAACATTAAATTTTATTTTTATTTTTATGCACTTTACTTAAGGTTTGCTTTTAAGGGTACAACTTGGTAACAGTTTATGTCTACTTTTCACCTAAATTAAGATTCAGAAAATTGTATCACCCCTCTCTGGTCGCTTGTGCCTTCCCAATCCATTTTACTCTCACAGAAGGCGTATCACTTTGGTTATCATTGATTAGTTTTGCTTGTTCTTTAACTTTAGATAAATGGACACATGCTGTATATTCTAATTTGTGTGTGGCTTACTTTACTCAGTAACATAGTGTCTCTGAGATTATGTTCTTGTGTTCTTTTTGTTGTTGTGTAGGATTCTATTCTATGAATATCCCATAATTTATCTGTTTTCCTCTTGGTAGACATTTGAATTGTTTCTGACATTCTGCTATTATTAATTAAACTGTTACGAACTTTCTTGTAGTGTCTTTGTGAACATATGTACTCATTTTACTTGGGTATATACAATATTTAGGACTAGAATGGCTAGGTTCTAGCGTAGGCATATGTTTAGCTTTAGTAGAAACTGTCACAATTTTCCAAAGTGGATATTCAGGTCACACTGCCATTCAGTGGGTGTATAGTGGTACCTCATAATAATGAACATTTTTTTTTGTATGCATATTGATCTTTTGGCTGTTTTCTTGAGAAGTGCCCATTCGTGTCTTTAGCCCATTTTTTTAAAGTTTTATTTATTTATTTTTGGCTGTGCTGGGTTATTGCTCTGTGCCGGCTTTCTTTAGTTGTGGCGAGCAGGGGCTACCCTGGTTGCAGTGCTGGTCTTCTCACTGTGGTTGACGGCATCTCTTGTTGCGGAGCACGGGCTCTAGGGTGTGTGGGCTTCAGTGGTTGGAGCCCGTGGGCTGAGTGGAGACTCAGTAGCTGTGGTTCATGTGCTCAGTTGCCCTGTGGCGTGTGCAGTCTTCCTGTCTTAGTGATCGTACCCGTGTCCTCTGCATTGGCAGATGGATTCTTAACCACTGGACCACCAGGGAAGTCCTTCAGCCCATTTTTAATTGGGCAGTTAATGGTTTTCCTTATTGATTTATAAGAGTTCTTTGTATATTCTGAACATGAATCCTTTGTCAGATATATGCATTGTGAATATTTTTTGTCTATGGCTTGCCTTTTCATTTCTGGTGCAAAGTAAGGATATTATGTGCTTAGTTGCTCAGTCATGTCCAATTCTTTGTGACCCTGTGGACTGTAGACCACTAGGCTCCTCCGTCCATGGGGATTCTCCAGGCAAGAATACTGGAGTGGGTTGCCATGCCCTCATTCAGGCTCCACTTGAAATTTATAGCAATCAAATCAAGACATTATTTGAGATCAGTCAGCACTATACCACGAGGAGACAGCTGACATATTCAAAATATTCAAATCAAGTGTTGAAAATCATTTGCATCAGCTTGGTTATGTTAATCACTTTGTTTGGGTTAAGTGAAAAAAAAACCTTTTTGACCATATTTCCACATGCAATTCCCTACTTAAGCATAATGAGAAAGTTCTTTTTAAAGCCAGTTGTGACAGGCAGTGAAAAGTGGATATTGTGCAATAATGTGGAATGGAAGAGATCGCGGGGCAATGTAAAGGAACCACCACCAACCACATGAAGGCTGATCTTCATCCAAAGAAGGTGATGTTATGAATATGATGGAATTGGAAGGGAATTATCTATTATGAGCTCCTTCCCGGAAACCACACTTGTTGGATTAATTCCAACAAGTACTGTTCTCAGTTAGACCAACTGAAAGCAGCACTCGACAAAACTGTCCAGAATCAGTCAATGGAAAACACACAATCTACCATCAGGATACCACAAGACTGCATGTTTCTTTGATTACCAGGCAAAAACTTGCAGTTTGGCTGGAAAATTCTGACTCATTTGCTGTATTCACCAGACATTGTAACTTCAGATTTCTGTTTATTTTGGTCTTTATTTATGTTTAATTGGAGGATAATTGCTTTACAGTATTGCATTAGTTTCTACCAAACATCAACATGATATTTTGGTCTTTATAAAATTATCCTAATGGAAGAAATTTTCCATTCCCTGGGAGATTGTAAAAGATACCTTGATCAGTTCTTTACTCAAAAAGATAAAAGGTTTTGGGAAGATGGAATTACGAAGTTGCTTGAAAAATGGCAGAAGATAGTGCAACAAAATGGTGAATACATTGTTCTATAACATTCTTGGTGAAAACGAAAAATGTGTCTTTTATTGTTACTTAAAAATCAAAGGAACTTTTTGGCCAACCTAGTAGTTTTGGAGTTAATTGTCTTAGATTTTTCAAATAGATAAACTATAAAAAATGGTAATTTGTTTCTTCTGAAGGTTTGCCTTTTTCCCTTATACAGAAAGTGGTAATGGTGGAATCCTTATCTTGATCTAGTCTTTTAAAAAAATTTTTATTTTGTATTGGAGTATAGTCGATTTAATGTTAGTGTTAGTTTCAGGTGTATAGCAAGGTGATTTCAGTTATGAAAAAAATGAAAGTGTTAGTTGCTCAGTCATGTCCATCTCTTTGCGACCCCTAGGACTGCAGCCCACCAGGCTCCTCTGTCCATGGATTTCCCAGGCAAGAATATTGGAGTGGGTTGCCATTCCCTTCTCCAGGGAATCCTCCCAACCCAGGGATAGAACCCCGGTCTCCTGTGTTACAGGCAGATTCTTTACCATCTGAGCCACTAAGGATTTCAGTTAAACATTTGTGTATATCCATTCTTTTTCAGAGTCTTTTCCCACATAGGTTATTACACAACATTAAGTACAGGTCTCTGAGCTATACAGTAGATCCTTGTTTATTATCTGTTTATATGTAATAGTGTATATTTGTTAATCCCAAACTCCTAATTTATCTCTCCTCCAGCTTTCCTCTTTAGTAACCATAAGTTTGTTTTCAGAATCGTTTCTGTTTCTGTTTTGTAAGTTCATTTGTATCATTTTTTTAGATTCTACATATAGGTGATATATGCTATTTGTCTTTGACTTATTTCATTTAGTATGATAATTTCTAGATCCATCCATGTTGTTGCAAATGACATTCATTCTTTTTAATGGTTAACTAAGATTCCGTTAAAGTTCAACATTCAGAAAACGAAGATCATGGTATCCGGTCCCATCACTTCATGGGAAATAGATGGGGAAACAGTGGAAACAGTGTCAGACTTTATTTTTTGGGGCTCCAAAATCACTGCAGATGGTGACTGCAGCCGTGAAATTAAAAGACGCTTACTCCTTGGAAGGAAAATTATGACCAACCTAGATAGCATTATTGAAAAGCAGAGACATTACTTTGCCAACAAAGGTCCGTCTAGTCAAGGCTGTGGTTTTTCCTGTGGTCACGTATAGATGTGAGAGTTGGACTGTGAAGAAGGCTGAGCACTGAAGAGTTGGTGCTTTTGAACTGTAGTGTTGGAGAAGACTCTTGAGAGTCCCTTAGACTGCAAGGAGATCCAACCAGTCCATTCTGAAAGAGATCAGCCCTGGGATTTCTTTGGAAGGAATGATGCTAAAGCTGAAACTCCAGTACTTTGGCCACTTCATGCGAAGAGTTGACTCATTGGAAAAGACTCTGATGCTGGGAGGGATTGGGGGCAAGAGGAGAAGGGGACGACAGAGGATGAGATGGCTGGATGGCATCACTGACTCGATGGACGTGAGTCTGAGTGAACTCTGGGAGTTGGTGATGGACAAGGAGGCCTGGCCTGCTCCTTCATGGGGTCGCAAAGAGTTGGACACGACTGAGCAACTGAACTGAACTGAAGAATCCGTTGTATATGTGTAACACATCTTCTTTATCCATTTCTCTGTGATGGACATTTAGGTTGCTTCCATGTCCTGGCTATTGTAAATAGTGTTACAGTGAATATTGGGGTACATGTATGTTTTCAAATTATGGTTTTCCTTGGATATACGTCTAGGAGGGGGATTGCTGAGTCATATGGTAGTTCTGTATTTTTAGTTTTTTAAAGAAACTCATACTGTTCTCTGTAGCAGTTATACCAGTTTACATTCTTAGCAACAGTGTTCCCTTTTCTCCATACCTCTCCAGCATTTATTGTTTGTAGACTTTTTGATGATGGCCATTCTTACTGGTGTGAGTGATACCTCATTATAGTTTTGATTTGCATTTCTCTAATAATTAGCAATGTTGAACATCTTTTTATGTGCTTTTTGGCCATCTGTGTGTCTTCTTTGAAGAAATATCTACTTAGATCTTCTGTCATTTTTTGATTTTTTTTGTTTTTAATATGTTGAGCTGTATAAACTGTTCGTGTCATTTGGAGATAAATTCCGTAACAGTCTGCTTCATTTGCAAATATTTTCTCTCACTTGGGTTATTTTTTAATTTTGTTTATGGTTTTCTTTGCTATGCAGAATCTTTAATTAGGTCCCATTTGTTTACCTTGCTTTTTGCTTTCATTAATTTGGGAGGTGGATCCAAAAAGATATTGCTTCAATTTATGTCAGTGAGTGCTCTGCTTATGTTTATCTCTAAGAGCTTTATAGTATCTGGTCTTACATTTAGGTCTAATCCATTGTAAGTTCATTTTTGTGTATGGTGTTAGAGAATGTTCTGGTTTCATTCTATTTGTATATTCTTGCCTCCTTTGCTGTAGTTTAATTGACCATAGGTGCATGGGTGTATTTTGGGGCTTTCTATCTTGTTCCATCGATAGATATTTCTGTTTTTGTGCCAGTACCATATGGTTTTGATGACTGTAGCTTTGCTGTATTGTCTGAAGTTAGAAAGCTTTTCTTTTTTAGGATTGCTTAGGCTACTCAGGGTCTTTTGTGTTTCCATACAAACTAAAAAAAATTTTGTTCTAGTTCTGTGAAAGATGATATTTGTGATTTTATAGGTATTGTATTGAAACTGTAGATTGCCTTGGCTAGTCATTTTTGCCAGTACTGATTCTTCAAATCCAAGAACATGGTATATCTTTTCATCTGTTTGTGTCATCTTTGATTCTTTCATCAGCATCTTATAGTTTTCAGAGTATAGATCTTTTTCCTCCTTGTGTAGAATAATTATTTTTCTTGATGAGATAGTAAATGAGATTGTTTCTTTAATTTCTCTTTCTGATCTTTCATTGTTACTGTAGAGAAATGCAAGAGATTTATGTATATTAACTTTGGTAATTAATGTTTTTTGATAAATAACTAAATTATCTTTCCATTATATGTGATATTTACTCTGTGTTTGAGAAAATTTTCTTCTGTCTGGCATCCAAAGAATGCTAGCTAGGTCAGACGGAGTGACTTTTGGAGATTGAACCAAATAATATCGTTTTTTTCACTTTTCTAATATATTAATGATAATGATAGATTTCTAAAAGTGGAACCATCTTTGAATTCATTGAATAATATGTATTCAGAGATTTTTAATATCCTGTTGAATGAATTTGCTAATATCTAATTTAGAACATTTGTGTATATATTCATAGGTGAGATTGGTTTGAGATTACTCTTTTCCTATCTTAGTCTGCTAATTACAGTGATAGGTTTTGCACTGTGGTATTAGAATTATGCTAGTGTCATGAAAGGTATGAAAACATTTTCTGGTTTTCTTTATGCTTTGAAACAGTCAAATGAAGAATTATCTGTTCCTTGAAGGCCTGATAGAATTAGCCTTTTACCATTTGGGTATGATGCCTTCTTAAGGCATTTTTCTTTAGATTCTTTCCCGTTTCCTTCATGATTTTTTATTCTTTTTTGTTTTGTTTTTTGTGTGTGTGTATTTTTGGGGGCTTTGGCGGGTTTTTGTTGTAGGTGCAGGTCTCTGCTTGCAGCACGTTGGCTCTGGAACGTGTGGGCTCAGTAGTTTTGACATGAGGGATCATAGTTCTCCAGTCAGGCATTGAACTCGAGCTTGCTGCTTTGGGAGATTGGAGTCTTATAACAGCTGGATCACCAGGGAAGTCCCTATCGGTCCTGTTGGATTTTCTGTTTTTCCTTGAGTTATGTTAGTTTATATTTCATTAAAAATCCATTTATTTCATGTTTGTATTTAATTAGTAAAATATCTTATAAGCAGTCTTACAGTTTTTAAAATCTCCATACCATTTCTCCTATGTTCTTAATTGTCTTTTTTTAATGAGAGTTGATAGTTTGTTTTCTTTAGTATTTTTAAAGAAGCAGTTCTTTGTTTCATTAATTAGTTCTGCACTGTCTCTACGCTCCCATCTGATTTCATTAATTTCTATTGTTTGCTAAGTATTTTTTGCCTCTATTTTCAAACAGGTTAGGTTCTGAAAGTCTCATCATTAAGTATATTTGTGTATAACACAAAAACGACTGAAGGATTTGTTTGCATTCCTTACTGCATTTTTCTAATAGGCTTGTGAATCAGTGCTTTGAGACTTTAAAACCAAGCAAGCTGCTCCTCTCTTCCTGCTAATAGATACTCTATAGGGCAGTGATTGTAAGGCTTTAGTGTGCATCAGAATCACCTGAAATAAACAGAGCAGAAAATGTAAATGTTGAAATTCTATCCATTACACTTTTTTTTTTTAAACAAAAGTTCTGAAATTCTGATCATCACAGGGATAAAGCCAGTTCTTTATTTTTGCAGCCTTTGGCCTCTTGTTGCCTTCAGTGTGTTTGGTTACCCTCTTAGACAGTTACAGTTAGCATCATAAACCAGTTTGTTCATTGTTGCTTTTCTCCCTTGATTGCTCCTTCAGTGTTTTCTTCCATGGTTGCATTTTCAGTTTTATATGGACTCTTTCCTATTTTATTTCTTGTGCTTCTTTCTTCTCTCCATTTCAGTTTTCCAAAAATGAGGAAAGTCCTAAAATAATCATGGAAAATATCCTAAGTATTTTATGAGAGACACTCCCCTGCTTTTGTGTTAGGAATTTTTGAATGAATACAACTTTTCTGGAATGTGGTATTTGTAACTAGTACCAAGCTTTATACTTATTTACATATAATCTGAATTTGGATTTATGCTTATGAAGAAAAATTTTAACCATGGTTTTATTTGTAATAGTGAAAAATTGGAAACTCAGTATCCATAGTAGGGCAGGGGTTAATTGCATTATGGTATAGCCATGGATTGGGGTACTGTGTGGATATTGAAAGTATTTACAAAGAGTTTTTATCGATATGAGGAAGTGCAAGTGCTAAAGGATTAAAAAGCATAATTGTGTAAAGTGCTTGGTCTCAATTTGTTAAATTTAACTATGTGTTATGTGTATTTGTATGATGTCAGTTTTAAGTATATAAGTAGCTGGAAAGGAATATTCCTGAATATTTATAATGAATCCCTGGATGGAGGTTATCAGTTATTTGTGATTCTTTCTTTATGCCTTTTAAAAGAATGTATAGCTTGCATAATTAGAAAAATATTTTTTATTTTTAAAATGTATTTAGGTTTGTTAGTGTTCATCATGGAGAAGGCAATGGCACCCCACTCCAGTACTCTTGCCTGGAAAATCCCATGGACGGAGGAGCCTGGTGGGCTGCAGTCCATGGGGTCGCTAAGAGTCAGACACGACTGAGCAACTTCACTTTGACTTTTCACTTTCATGCATTGGAGAAGGAAATGGCAACCCACTCCAGTGTTCTTGCCTGGGAACGGGGGAGCCTGGTGGGCTGCCGTCTAAGGGGTCGCACAGAGTCGGACACGACTGAGGTAGCTTAGCAGCAGCAGCAGTGTTCATCAACAGAAATTATTTAAAATTTTTTTTATTGAATGAAAGTCTTTAAATTCTTTTGCGCTTTATAATTTTGAAACGTTTCACACACACAATTTTATATAATCCCATAATAATCCTGTTTTTAATCCTCTAATGCTGTGTAGCCCCTAGACTTTCCCTCTCTCCGAACTGATAGCCACTAGTTTGTTCTGTTTGTGAGTCTGCTTCTTTTTTGTTTTATTCGCTAGTTCTTTGTAGTTTTTTAGATTACACGTATAAGTGATATCATACAGTATTTGTCTTACTGTAACTTATTTCACTTAACATAATGCCGTCTATGTCTCATGACAGAAATTATTAAGATAGATTTTTGGTATGATACAAACAGGTAAACAAAGATTTCAGAGTTAACAACCATGTTCTTGTTGTATTGTTTTTATTTTTGATAGTGAAATTTATTGTTGATAGTGAAATTTAACAACTAAATGTAAGACTGAGCAGTACCTTGTCAATTTTACTGTAAGTTTAGATTTTTTTTAAATTAGAAAACATTTATACTAGTTGTAAAAAACGGAAACAGAATAGTGTGGTTTAAAGCAAATACTGAAAGTTCCTTATGTACCTGCTCATTTTTTCTTTTCATGGGGGTAGTTTGACACTATACATAGTGTTTTGCAATTTGCTTTTTTCCCCCCTTAACACATACCATTCTTCCCTTAAATTGAAGGCCATTACTTCTAAACAGGTGGGTTTAGGAGAAGAAGAAATTATGAACAAGATCACAGTGGTAAATTTGCCTTTGTTTTGTTAACCTTTCTTTTTCATAAAATCCATAATTGAAAATAGAATCTCTTAAAAGCAGGGAAATCTTACAAAGAAGAATAATTAAGATTTTTTTTACTCAAGTCTTCTCATATTTGTATTTTTTTCTTTGAATTTTGGTACTGTATTTTATTATGTAATAGGCCCAGGTTCAATACCAACAGCAACATGAACAACAGAAGAAAGATTTAGAAATCCTTCATCAACGGAACATCCAGCAGCTACAGAACAGATTGTCTGAGTTAGAAACGGCTAATAAAGACCTCACTGAAAGGAAATACAAAGGAGACTCCACCATCAGAGAACTTAAAGCAAAGCTGTCTGGTGTTGAAGAGGTATCAAATCTTGGAGTTGGTTCCCCTCCCTGCCCAGTTTAAAAGCAAGGTCTAATTTGGTAACTTGATTTGAATTTGGTTACTTTATTACTTCTATGGGTAGTATTCTTCTGGATGCTTTGCAAGGATCTCTTTAGATAATCAGCTCAGAGAATACCCAAAATAATTGAGAAACCAAAATCTAATAAAATGGGCTGATTCAAAACAGAGCTAAAGTAAACTTGGTTACTTTTAGTTAGGGTCTTGAGTAGCCCTTTGGCATAGCCCTCAGATTTGCCAGTGTACTTTTAATATCAGCCCAGTGTTGTGGCTCAGGGTATTGGCAGGCTGATCTTCCAGTCTACTCAACATGGCAAACAACTGTGTGAAGTTTCGTGTCTAGTAATAATAATAAAAGTAATGATGATAACTATAACACTGTTTTAAGTGCTTTGCCTATATTAACTCATTTAATTCTTATAGCAGTTATTTTAAAGAAGGTATTATTATTACCCCATTTAAAGATGATGAAACTAAGGCACTGAGAGCTTAAGTAATTTACCCAAGTAAGCCTGGCCATTGAAATTCTCTATTATTGGCCTGTCTCTAATACTGTCTTGTTCTTTCAGGCAACAGAGACATTTAAAAAATATTGCTGTAGTAGTACTTTTGTTGATACTTTGGCAGTGATGATAAACTCCTTCCTATGATAACTATTATACATTATTGTCATATGAGTTATTAGAAAACGTATGTAGATTTTGTTAAACCTATCATGTTCAAGTGTTATTCTAGCTCACAAGACCTCCAATTCTGAATAAAGCCTGACTGATTTTATGTTCAGATCCTCATCGCATTCTGCCCTATTAGATGCTTCAGTCCTTCTCGATAGCCTCTTCACCTTTCACACCAGTTGGTGAAACATTTCACCCTGCACATTGGATGAGTACTTCATTATAATCCTATGTGGTTTCTTCTGTTTTAGCCCTGACACTGGCCAGTGTATAAACTGTGCTTTGTTATGTTGATTTTCTTGTGTGTGTGTATGATCAGTCACTCAGTTGTGTCCAACTCTTTGTGACTAAATAGCCTCCTTTGTCCCTAGGATTTCTCAGGCGAGACTACTGCAGTGGGGTGCCATATAATGTAATCAAAATATTTCTTGCAAGGTTTGCATAGGACTTGGAAATTTTGAGTCCTGAAAACTTTTTTTAAACTTCAGTATTGTTACGTAATTATGTTAAATTATACCTTTTAGAGATTAGTATCCTAAAATTAATAGTTACTACCATTTATTAAGCATTTGAACTTCCCTGGTGGTTCAGACAGTAAAGAATTTGCCTGCACTGCAGGAGACCTGGGTTCCATCCCTGGGTCAGGAAGGACCCCTGGAGAAGGGAATGACAACCTGCTCTAGTATTCTTGCTTGGAGAATCCCATGGACAGAGGAGCCTGGCAGGCTACAGTCCATGGGGTCACAGAGAGAGATGACTGAGCATCTAACACGTAAAACAGAGTTTGTATAAGGGTTTTTGCAGAGGTGAAATAATTTATGGTATGGTTTCTCTTTTACAAATGAGAGAACTGAAATTACTGAGGTTAAGTAATACTCGAGGTGGCACAGTAGACTTCCCAGGTGGCTGTGGTGGTAAAGAACCTGCCTGCCAATGCAGGAGACATAAGAGACAGCAGGTTTGAGCCCTGGGTTGGGAAGATACCCTGGAGGAGGGTCTGGCAAGGCATTCCAGTATTCTTGCCTGGAGACTCCCATGGACAGAAGAGTCTGGCTGGCTAAAGTCCGTAGGGTCGTAAAAAGTCAGACATGACTGAAGCAAGTTAGCATGCACTCATGCAGTGCTTGATAGCAGAGTCTGTGCTTCTAAAACCACTAGGGTATATACTAGAAAATTATTTTATATAGTTATTGTTAAAATTGAAAACTAGGAATACTATTACGTACTGTACTTTAGTGTACTGGCAACATTTGGACTGATACTAGATGATTGAGGTGTTATTTAGTATGTGTGTGTGCTCAGTCATGTCTGACTCTCTGCGACCCCCGTGGACTGTAGTCCACAAGACTCCTCTGTTGATGGGATTTCCCAGCCAAGAATACTGGAGTGATTGCCATTTCCTACTCCAGAAGATTTTCCTGACCAGGGATCAAACCTGTATCTCTTGGTGTCTCCTGCATTGGAAGGCAGATCTATTAAAAAAATTATTTAAAATATTTTTTCGTGTTTTCACTGTGGTTTGTATTATTGAATATAGTTCTCTGTACTCTGCAGTAGGACCTTGTTATTTATTTTATATAGTGGTTTGTATCTGCTAATCTCAAACTCCTCATTTATATCCCCCTTCTTCCCCTTTGGTAGCTATAAGTTTGTTTTCTATATGAGTCTGTTTCTGTTTTGTAAATATGTTCATTTTTGTCATATTTTGGATTTCACATCTAAGTGATATTATGTAGTATTTGTCTTTTTGACTTATTATTAATTAACAATATCTCATGATTTCTTGGCTACCCTGAGAAACAGGTTGAAGAGCTCAGGTCATACCTCATACGAATGAAATAAAAATCTCTTGGGCAGGATACCAGGCATCAGTAGTAGTTAAAGCTTTCCAGGTGATTTCATTATGCAGACTAGATAGAGGATCACTACTTTAGTGGTAGAATGATAGGACTTTCTTTTTATTTATGTATTGTATATATTTTGAAATTCTGTTATACCTGAGCGTTTATTACCTAAGTAATTTTTTGAATTTGTAAATTTCAAGACAGCAGAAAATTCTTGTTACTAGGTTTTAAAAGTTTCAGTAATTCATAAGGATTGTTTAATTTTCCCTTACTGTGATTGAATTAGATATTAGTGTATTTTACAGTTATGTTTCAAATCTGAGTTACATATACCTTTAGAGAGACCGTCATTTCTTTAAAAGAGCATTGGTACTGGAACTTCAAAGTTATGAAAGACTTTTTCCTGTTTTAAATATCTTAATTATAAATTATCAGACCAGCCAACTTTCCTTTTTTTTCCCCCTTGTCTAGGAGCTCCAGCGGGCTAAGCAAGAAGTCCTCTCTTTGAGAAGAGAAAATTCTACACTCGATGCTGAATGCCATGAAAAAGAAAAGCATATTAATCAGCTACAAACAAAAGTGGCTGTTTTAGAACAGGAAATCAAGGATAAGGACCAGCTTGTTTTAAGAACAAAAGAAGCGTTTGATACAATCCAGGAACAAAAGGTCTATTTTAAAATTTTCTAAACAAATTGATGATCACATACATATATGATGTTTTTCCTAAATAAACACAGACTTCCTAATTGTTCACATTTTTAAAAATATATATCAGGTGGCTCTGGAAGAAAATGGTGAGAAAAATCAGGTACAACTAGGAAAACTTGAAGCTACAATAAAATCATTATCAGCTGAACTTCTTAAGGTTTGTTTTTTTAAAACAATAGAATATTTCATTGGATTATGTAGAGATGTTTCATTGGACTATGTAGAGACATTCATGTGAAACTCTTCTATAGGCAAATGAAATTATCAAAAAACTGCAAGGGGATCTGAAGACTTTAATGGGTAAGTTGAAATTGAAGAATACAGTAACTATTCAGCAAGAGAAACTCTTGGCTGAAAAGGAAGAAAAATTACAAAAGGAACAAAAAGAATTACAAGATGTTGGACAGTCTCTCCGAATTAAAGAACAAGAGGTAGTTAATATTTTATATTTAGTATGTGTTGACTATTTGCAAAGCTTAATGTATTTCCTCATTTATTTTAAACATTTCTACTTTGTTACATTAGAGAAAGTTTTGGCTTTTTCCCCCAAGAAAACATGACTACAATCAACAGAATTTAATAAACTATTTCAGTTTGAAAAATTAGTTATTATGACTCAAATACGTTGAGTGTTCATATATGTGTGTGTATATATAATTATGTGCACATATATTTTATTACACAGCTGAGCTAATTCCTTTCATATTTAATAGTAATTATTTAATGAATAGTAATATATCTCTTCAGTTTTTATTTTAGCCTTTATTATACTTACTTTAAGGATTAATGTATTTTAGGTATGCAAATTACAAGAACAATTAGAAGCTACAGTTCAAAAACTTGAAGAAAGCAAACAACTTCTAAAAAATAATGAAAAGTGTAAGTATTTTACCTTTTCATTTAAATGAGGTTTTTAGTTTTATTCTTAACCTGCAATTTTTACTGAATTTATAAGTCTAGCTAAATCAAGGTATTGCTGTATACATATAATCTGCTTTAAACATACCATCTTAATGTCTTTGCTGTAGTAAATTAAAATCAACTATCCTGTAAAACAGTTACCATCATTAAAAGAAACCCTATCACATGTGTCAGTACCCAGAAGTAAATGTTGAAAATATTGACTGTAATTTACATTCTTTCCTACTACTTGCTATAATTGCTGTATTTACCTACTGATAATAATACAAATATTTAAAACAAAAATATGAGATTAAGTCTTCTACATTTTTCTCAGTTTGTAATACTGATTTTGAGAACTAAGAGTTTGAATTTAAATAAACTGGAAGATATTCTAGAAATGAAATCAAAAGAGATTTCAAAGAGATCCTTGACTTGCAGAAATACGTGCTTCTGATAGACAGTAAAAGGATAAAGAGTCCTTGTGGCAGTTGTAAAATAAAAATATTTAGTGACAAATATTTAGATGAACTTATGTTGTTTTCCTATGATATAACAGTTTTAAAAATGTAAAATTTTAAAAATTAATATAATTTTAAAATACTTAAAATTAGTAGAAAAATTGAAGTATTAAGTTTCTTCTTGTTCTTTTATTTAAGTAATCACATGGTTAAATAAAGAATTAAATGAAAATCAGCTAGTGAGAAAGCAAGATGTATTGGGACCTTCTACCACTCCACCTGTACATTCCAGTAGCAACACCATCAGAAGTGGAATTTCTCCTACCTCAAATGTGGTAAGATTTAAATTAAGATGTTGTGAATGGTCTTGGTAAATTTTCTAAAACAAAAATGTTCTCAGATTGTTAGGTGCTGGTACCTAATATGACTAGAGTCCTATTACAATTTTTAGCACTGAAGTAGTTTTACCTTTGGAAGAGGGACATAAAGGTATACTTACTCTTAACAAAGAGGCTCTATTTTAAGGGTACACTACTTTGTAACATTTTAATGGATACAGAAATCACTCAGTATTGACTGAAGTAAGGCCAAATATGCTGAAAACTGTTAACAAACACAGAAAGTATTTAGGAGGCCTCAGTAAGGGCGAGCAGGATATGGGCTCAGCTCTGGCACTATACTGGAGGAGCCTAATCTGAATTCTATTGGGAAAAAAAGAGAGAAAGAGAAACCCTATTACCAAGCTTGTCAGCTCTAGATTCTGGAAGAAACGATTTACAAGTGTTAAGCTTTTTAGCTTTGAGTACCTGGATCTGGCTTGGTACTATCAGCTAGTCCTGGGCCTGGCTAGGAATTGGCCTTGCACTCACAGCTAGGTTTTGAGGCTCTCCTGTTGAACATAATCAAATTCACAGAATATCAATACCAGGTAAGGCCATTCTCTGACTGTGATGGATCAAGACAAAAATAAGACCACTTTATAGTCATGTTTGAACACAGACAAAAATAGGACATTGCCAAACCATAAAAATGGGCAAGTATCCTCCGATCCGGCTAAAGTGAGTGACTGCTGCTCATTACCAGTTATAACTTTGGTCTTAGTGCATTCATCCTACCTTACTGGATAAAATCTATTCATATACCTAGTCATATAGTTATCCCCATTTCTTGATAGCATCCAGTCCACAGTATAGCCCCACATTCTTAAACTGTTCCTTGATTCATCTAACACATGACAAAGTCCAATAAATAGTCCTTTTTAACATTGTCTTACAGAGACACGTCTCTTTCTAGGTTCCACCTGGTCTTCAGTCTTCCTTGTTGCAAAGAGTGTGTACACCTATAGATGTATTTCTGGTCCAAGTCTTTGACTGGAGGGCATTGGCAGAGGATTTAAAGTGCAAATCCATAGTAGAATTTTTAATCTACTCTAGTAAATGAGATAGTACTTGATGTTTAAAGAAGGGTAAGGATTTCTGCTAACTTGGGAAAAAGTACAGAGTTAAGTGGTACTTACATTTTTAAGTGGTCCTTACTGGTACTGAATTAAAAACATGAAAAGACGACAGGCTTAATCTTACCGACTAATGATAAATAGCTGTGTGAAAGGTATTGCTCGATTATTTTTATTTTATCCCTTATTGGCTTTTTGGTCTAGGACTACCCCCGAACTCCATTTTCAGGAATTCAGGGCCTAGAGGGAACCAAGATGATTCAGAGGTCTTTGTTTTACTTCAGTTCAAAATCAGGTCCAGTGGGTTTTTGTTTTGTTTTGTTTGTTTTGGTCTAAGCTTACACAGCCACTCTGAAAAGCCGTCTGGGCCAAAGATATTCCAGTTTCATAATATGTAATGAAACAGAGTTTGGTGTCATGGTAGGCAGGTTTGGCCTCTGAGAGAGTGTTCTTAACTCTTAGTTATTATGGCAGATGCTAATGCCTCCTGCATCGCCAAATACTATTTAGAACAAATTTCTCATCCTCAGCCTTTTTTATGCTTTTATTTTTAGGTTGAGGGTAGACTGACTTACCCAGCTTGTGGGATTGGTTATCCTGTCTCCTCTGCGTTTGCATTCCAGAATACCTTTTCTCATCCTATATCTGCCAAAAATAGCATCCACACAGTTTCAGGACCAAAGGTAGGCAAAATAACTTTACACTTAAAAAAAAAAAAAAAAGAAAATAGCAATTTATTACTTTATTTAAAACATCTATTTTTTGATCAGTTGCTTAGTATTAAATGAATATAATTCTGAATATATTTATGAATGTCTAGTGTGTTATGCTTACAGGAAATATTAAATGCACTATATGATTTTTTTGAGTCACTATAATTTATAATAACCTAGATACCAGTATGTTTAAACTTATTTTTATTCCTCTTTATCTCTCCATTTTTTAATTCATTCTTCTACCTGTATCTCCTACAACTCTCAAACCTAACCTAGGATTACCAGTTTCATGCTGCTGGTATATTAGTGGTAGTGAAATTTTTGGATTCCATTGTTAGGATTTAACGGTCTGATTGGCAGGATTATAATAAATTATAAAATGTAGTTCTGACAACATTATCTCGAATAGCATATACTTAGCAATCTCTCCAAACCTTGATTCATTTGCTTTTTTCTGCCTGCTTGAGTTTTTCATCATCATCATTATTACTAATATTTTAGATTTATACATTGTTTTCACATGTATTATAATTGTTTTCACAGTAATTTTCCACCCAGATGAGCCACTGATTCTGTTTTCATTTTTGAGAAGACTGTTTTATGAAAGGTAGAATTGAGGACTTTGAAACTGCTATTATAAACTCTTTATCAAATTAGTTTGGGGCTGACCTAAAAATAAGTTGGCTATGTTGTTTAGGCATATACTTCTTTTTTTACAATCAGATCAGATCATTCGCTCAGTCGTGTCCGACTCTTTGCGACCCCATGAATTGCAGCACGCCAGGCCTCCCTGTCCATCACCAACTCCCGGAGTTCACTCAGACTCACATCCATCGAGTCAGTGATGCCATCCAGCCATCTCATCCTCTGTCGTCCCCTTCTCCTCTTGCCCCCAATCCCTCCCAGCATCAGAGTCTTTTCCAATCAGTCAACTCTTCACATGAGGTGGCCAAAGTACTGGAGTTTCAGCTTTAGAATCATTCCTTCCAAAGAAATCCCAGGGCTGATCTCCTTCAGAATGGACTGGTTGGATCTCCTTGCAGTCCAAGGGACTCTCAAGAGTCTTCTCCAACACCACAGTTCAAAAGCATCAATTCTTCGGCGCTCAGCCTTCTTGACAGTCCAATTCTCACATCCATACACGACCACAGGAAAAACCATAGCCTTGACTAGACGAACCTTTGTTGGCAAAGTGATGTCTCTGCTTTTGATTGTACTGTCTAGGTTGGTCATAACTTTCCTTCCAAGGAGTAAGCGTCTTTTAATTTCATGGCTGCAGTCACCATCTTCAGTGATTTTGGAGCCCAGAAAAATAAAGTCTGACACTGTTTGCACTGTTTCCCCATCTATTTTACATGAAGTGATGGGACTGGATGCCATGATCTTCGTTTTCTGAATGTTGAGCTTTAAGCCAACTTTTTCACTCTCCACTTTTACTTTCATCAAGAGGCTTTTGAGTTCCTCTTCACTCTCTGCCATAAGGGTGGTGTCATCTGCATATCTGAGGTTATTGATATTTTTTTACAATAGTCTTATTAAATAGCCTTATTATTATTTGGAACTATTGAGAATTCTCAGTGAATCGAGAATTAAGCCTGAGTTTTTATATGTAGAATATTATTATGTAAAGAGTATTTAGATGCATTTAATTGGCTTTTCTTGTATTGCTTATTGAAAATTAGATACATGTAATCAAATGAATACTGTTGTTTTTTCATAAATATCAGTATGCTCAAGTGCGCTTACATATTGGTATCAGTTTTTTCTTGAGGATTATAATTAAATTCAAAATTGCTTTTAAACAGCTTTCCAGCAATATATATATAATGTTCAAAATGAAGATGAGAACTACTGCAGATAATTGTTTAGTTGGTAGGACTAAATATGACTTATAATAAGATTACCTTTCTTATAGCTCTTCTGGAATCAGAGGAATTATGATAACAATCCTGTTCTTAAATATCAAAGCCAGACTTCTAGTGTTTCCTATATTATTGGCCTCCATAGTCTTTTGGTATGCATCCCTCACGAAAGCAACCAAACAGCCCTAATACTAACAGTACACTTTGAACTTGAATCTCTAATTGAATATTTATTTGTAAATTGAATGCATATACTGCTCAATTATAATGGTTAAAATATGGAATCAGATTTTGGAGTTTAAATCTTGCCTCTTATCAGTATGAAGTTGGGCAAGCCAGTAACAAACAAAAATATCTAGTTGTCCTGCTTCAGTTTCTCCATTTGTAAAGTGGAGCAATAATTTTATCTTACTGAATTTCTGTGAACCTTGAGTTGATGCATTTGCTTAGAATTGTGCCTCGGATGCATTTGCAGTAGCTTTTACTCAAGGGATAGTTCAGCCCTCTTACAAATGCTCCCCACTGAATGTCCTAAATGATCACCAAGAGTGTCCACTTTATCTTCATGATTTTGAATCTTGGAAGATGTTCAGCTAAAAGCTCTGCTGTGTTTATTTGCGCAGCATTGTGGAGTTTTACTCTATCATGTACCTGTGCTGTGCGTATGTGCTCAGTCATGTTCGACTCCTTGTGACCCCCATGGACTGTAGCCCACTAGGCTCCTCTGTCCATGGGGTTTTCCACACAAGAATCCTGGAGTGAGTTGCCATTTACTCCTCCAGGGGATCTTCCTGACCCAGGGATTGAACCCGGGGCTCTTCCATTTCCCACATTGGCAGGCAAACCGCCTTTACCACTTCACCGTCTTTACCACTGAACCACATGGGCAGCCCCATGCATGTGCCTAGTACTCAGAAAAGACTCAAGGGGATTCACGTGTTGATTTCTGGCGCTTGTTCTCTTTATACCTCACTTTTCATCGGAATTCTGCCTTGCAGCTTCCAGGTACCTACCTCATCCTCCCTAAACTGATGATCTTCTCCATTTAGCAGTACCTTCTTTGTCTGTACTGTAGTGAGGCAGGAAGTGCCTCTGATTAGAAAGCTGGGTCAGTCGTATGGATCACAGCTTCTCTCAGAGATCACAGTCCTGCACTACCTGTTGGCTAGTTTTGGGGACCATTCTTTTGTTTATTTTGTCCAGTTTTCTAATTATTTATCATTGGTGTCTGGAAACTATATTATGTATAAAGATGTTAGGCTCTTTTAAAATTTTCTTCCCTCTTGCATGTTTTCTATAAGGACTATGCGAATCACCTTACTTCACTTTTTAAAAGTCCTGTACTTGTATTTTTTGTGATCTTGTTAAATGTGTAGATTAATATAGGGAGAATTGTTATCTTTAGAATGTTAAGCCTTGATAGCTGAGGAAAGCAGCATATACCTTTCTGATTTATAATTTTTTCCTATTAAGCTAGTATCTATATTTTATTATGATTTTTAACAAAAAATAGGTGTTTATCTCCTTATGCCTTTTTTTTGGATTCAAGTCATCATAACTTTTTGTTTTGATTTATTAGTATGGTGACTTACGTTTATGGATTTCCATAACATAAAGCCCATATGTATATTTTTGGTATGAAACCCCCTCAGTCATAGTCATTATTATTTTAAATAAGCTACTACATCCCATATGCTTGATATTTTATTTTGGACTTTTGTATAGATTCTTGGATTGTTTTTGATTATTTCAAAGTTTAGATTCCTAGCACTCATTTAGAATTCTTCAATATGATAAGAGTTTATCTTGAAAGGGAATTTTCAGAATGCATGTGGTAAATAAATGCATCATTGTGGTTCTTGGTTACTTTTAACATTAAAGCAGTGTATAATGTATTATACTTAAATGTATAATGTTCATGTTTTCATTTCAAAATAAATAATTTGTGCTATTACTCTTGCTTATATAATGGGAACTTTTGGGTAAGGAGAAATAGGATTTTAAAATTAAACCTTCTCAATAAAATGTGCTTGTGTTATAAAATATAGGTTGAACTTCTGTGGTCTAGATTTATTAGAGAAAAAATTTAGCCACCTATCTGTATATAGAACTGTCTCGGTTACTCCTGTTTAGTCTCAGTTCTTACTTATCAGTTATATGATGTTTTCCCTCTTCACAGGTTCAGTTTAACTTGCAGTTTACAAAACCAAATCCATCACTAGGAGATGTTCAGTCAGGAACAACTATTAGTATGCCCTGCTCAACTGATAAGGAAAAGTAAGTTCTTGACATAAAATTTAATGTTTGTAATTCTGAGAGTCATCTTAAGGAGTTTTTAACAGTGTTTGAAAGCTGTGATGACCACTTATTTATGTGATGTGTTAAGTTGCTGAGCAGTGGGATTAAGTTAGTCACTTTAATCTGTAAGAAAGTGGTTTCTCATTTTTTTTAAACTATGGACGGAGGAGCCTGGTAGGCTGCAGTCCATGGGGTCGCTAAGAGTCGGACACGACTGAGCGACTTCACTTTCACTTTTCACTTTCATGCATGGGAGAAGGAAATGGCAACCCACTCCAGTGTTCTTGCCTGGAGAATCCCAGGGACGGGGGAGCCTGGTGGGCTACCGTCTGTGGGGTCGCAAAGAGTCGGACACGACTGAAGCGACTTAGCAGCAGCAGCAGTAAAATTTATTTTTTTAAAAGGGATTTCCCTACATAACTGAAGAATACCCTTTCAGATATTCTTGGGCAATTAGATAGAAATCTTTAATTCATCAGAGTTGGCGGGGTTTTTTTTATTTTCCTATATGGCTATGTCTACCTTTGGAAGCTCTTTGTCCAAGTAATTGCTTCCAGTGTACTCTGAGAATTAAAATTCTGTGGTAAATAAGAGTGAAAAGGCTTTTGAGGTTGCGCCCTAGCCAAGCTAACATAAATAAGCTTTAATGCCAATTTTGCCTACTCAGATTCCTTGCCTATTTTTTAGTTAAGGTGGTTTTGCATAGTGAAGTTTGTTGAATCAGTGAGTTGTGGCTAAAGTAAACAATTTATAGATGCAAATTTGTCTGTCTGATTAGTATTTATGTTTGTAATACTGTTTTCTTACCATTATGTTTATTTACTTAAAATTTAATTGCTTTAAGGTTTGTCTGCTGGTACTCATTATCTTGAGCCATCACCATCCCCAATATGTTGCAAACTAAATTACTGACATGGCTCCAAGAGGCTTCTTATTCCAGGTCTCTGGCCTTTATTCATTGGCTCCTCTAAAATTAGCACCAAGATGAGTATTATAATAGTTAATGTTTGTGAGCCTCCATTTTTTAAAAAGGTGAGAATTCTTTCAGGTCCTGAAATGTTCATGTTTGCTGTACTGAAGCTCATAGTTGTTAAAGTGCCAGAACACCTGGAATTAATAGAACACCATGATGTTTATGTTTAACTTTATCATGTACACCAAGAACAATTTTACTTAACAGAAAAAAATGATATTTGTGGTACAAAGTCAATATAATCACGTGTCTATAAAATTAGGACTGTTGTGCTGTTTTGAGTTGTTTAGAATTTATTTGTAGTCTGCTAGTAATAAGTGGCAAAGGTTAAAGAAAAATATTAAAATTGAAAAAACACCTATTCACCCATTTTTTTCTGAAAATTGAGAAAAGACCATCATTTAATTTTAAAGATAAAATGTCATTGCTTTACAAGATCTTTTAACTTCTTACAAGTGTACTATTAGAGAAAATGTTAACAGTGGACAGATTTAAAAGGAAGGAATATAGTGGTTGAAAGAGGGAAAGTACAACTACAGAATACCCCCTCCTTTGTTTTTTTCAAGATTTCATGTTTTTATTCATCTGACCAGAATTTATTAGTGTAGTGAGTATTAACAGTTAATAATGACCACTTTGAAGCACCACAAAATTTTGAGGGGCTTTTGGTCAAAGGAAAATCTTAATTTTTTTACTGAGAAGATGTATACTTTGGCTTATGGATAAATTATTTGCTTAAGAAACCACTGAAAAGCATGATTTGGTTTGAACAAAGCTATAAATGTTAGTTATATTGTGATATATTTATTTGTATATAAACATTCAGACCTTACTGTAGAGAAAATAAGACTTTGTTAAATTAAGTTCATAATTACTGTTTTCCTTTCAAGTGGTGAAAATTTAGGACTGGAATCCATATATCTGAAGAAAAGGGAAGATAGCATTCCTTTGCGTGGACTCAGCCAAAATCTATTTAATAATCCAGGTGAGAAGACATTTCTGAAGTAGTGTGGATTGTATACTGTGGTTTAATTAAGTGTATTATATAAGGACTAACATAAATACAAATAATTTTTTTGTCCTCATTTGCAGACCATCAGAAAGATGGCACTTTAGGAGCATTACAGACATCTTCAAAACTCACAGTGCTCCCTTCTGCATCTTCAGCTTACTTTCCCGGGCAGCTACAGAACAGTTAATCCTAGTGTCGTCTGTTTTTTTTTTTTGAAATTTTAGAAATTGACATGGCTTAAAAATATGGTAACAGCATATAGCTCAAATTCTGAACACGCAGGTTTCAGGGTTTACTTGAGTTACTGCTGTATTAGATTGGATCCTTTACTGCCATCATTTATGCAGTTTAGAGGAGCAAATCTGTACTTGGAAATTGGTGAAGATTCTGAACAAATGACACTTTTTAGTTTGGAATGTGGTGTTTTATAGAATAATATGAATTTTATTAAACTAATCCTTAGAACTTCTGAGAATTTCTAAGGAAAGAATTGATCCTTGTAAGGGAGAGCCTGATCATTGAGTATCTTAGTTCATTAAAACCTGCTCAGACATATTAATATTTTAATGAAGCCAAAGAATGCTATCAGTTCACTTTATCATTTTCATTAGTACAATAAAATTTTAAATTTGCCACCTGAGAATTATGAAGGAAAATGATTATCTCTTGAAATATATTATTGATGATATTTAAAGGGAAAAATCCTGAAATTACCTTAAATGAATGAAATTCTTCATAGCAAGTAAATATTTTCCTTGAACCCTTTAAATTATCTTTTGAGTAAGTCTATAATTTTAATATATTATACAAACAATTTTGGACAGTCTAATTACATGACCAGATTAGGTACAAAGTGCTTTAAGTCATTTGAGCCAGTTAATAGGATTTTAATACTTCCTGGAAGCCTGTAGTCATCCAGTTGTTCTCTTTCATTTGAAGTTTTGTTATTCACTTAAATCTGTATTAGTGGAATATTGTTTTAAAAATTAGTACTTACACAAAATATTTACAAGAGCATAATGAATATTAATTTTTATAATATCAAAATAGGTTCATTTTCATGTTGGCTTAGTAAAGTAGGCAAGGTGAATAATTTTAGAAGTGACAGCTTTCTTTTCTTCCCTATAATTAAAAGTTTCAGGTAAGAATTTGTTCCTTGGAAAAAATGAGGTGATTTAAAAAAAACTTATCACAATCACAGGGCTCCATTTTGTTTTCTTAACAGCCATCCAGTAGAGTAGCATTCTCTTAAGAAACCTTTAAAGCATTTTTTGTTTATAGAGTGTTAATGCTCTTGTGATACTTTTTCAAAATATTTTCAAGAATGTTATTACACAGATGAGGCAGAGAGACATTTCAGGATACTGACAACCCACCAATGTTATTAGCTCCATAGTAAAATAGAGAATCTTTGCTAATTCTTTTGTGAAGCCACAATATTGAGTCTTTTCACACTTTGAAACTGCTGGGAATTGCAAACTGTCTTAAAATAGGGATCTATTGTAAAAAAAAAAAAAAAGCTTAGTAACCATTATTAGTTTTTATACAGTTTTTTGGTGTGTGTCATTTAGATATACTATATTAGTAAGAATACTCAGTTACAGTAACTTGAAAACACTAATTTGGAAAGCAACTTCTCAGCAATATTGGACTCTACATTGTAAATACTGTGTAATATAAAACGTTGTGACAAGGGTTTAGATAGGATATATGACATAAGGATACAACAGCTAGGATAGAGATCATTTTGATGTCAACTTCGTAAAGACTTTTTGGTATTAAGTACAGACTTCTGAGTGTGCTAATTATTTTCTCTACCTCTTAAACTTTTATTTGAAATTGTTCTGCTGTGTACAATTGTACATGTGTTAATAATCAAAATACTGCATTTAATGTATTTCTGTAAACTGAGCTTTGTTTTAATAAAGTATTAATATTTTGGGAATATGACATACTTAAATGTGTATAAAAACAGAAATAGGACCGACCTATAACACCTGCACCTGTGCTTAGAAAATTATTTTCAGTTAATTTATGGACTAAGTTTTCATTGCTTTGCTTCCTATAACAACAGTATTGAGGGAAATGAAATGGATTCAAAGGGAGAAGATATTGTTACTGTAAAAGTACAGTAACAAAGCCAAAACAGGCCTTATAAGGGAATCACAGATCAAGACTTTCTTTAAAAAAAAATCATTAAAATATTTAATTTTATTAACAGAATATTTACATTTCTTTTAAGACCTTATTTAACCATAGTGAATGTTCCAAGTTTAAAAAGCATTAAGCAATAACCACACAGAAGATGAAAACAGTGTAAACTATACAGTACTTTATGTACAATTTTTACAAAGTAACACTTTTTTAAATAATATAACTGGACACAAAAATATACACTATAGAGAAATTCACATCAGTAATTGTATAAAGCTCTCTTCTAGGGTCCTGAAAATTTAGGACAAACATTAGCTCTGTAAATAAAGTGTTACTGTGACAGTCCTGAAAGGCCACTATATATATTTATCTACATATAGATATCACATTGACATTTTTCAAGGCTACCAGCTTTACTATATAATTTTTAGATTATGTATTCAAGTGTTGAGGTCCTTATGATTATGCAAACATTAAAAGATAGTGGTATAAGTAGCTGGGAAACAAATTCGAGCCAGCATTTAGATTTACAGGCTCCAGACACCCCAATTTAAATTCTAAATGGCTGATCTTTTCTCATTTCAAAAACAGTAGTGAATAATGTTTAAAATAAAATCACTAAAAACAAGCTTGAAACATGATTCAGATTTAGTATAGTTTTCTTAAGAATTTTGTTTTTTAAATGCAAACATTTACCATTTCTTTAGTGCATCTGCATTAAGGCTTTGAATTATTTGACCCAAGATTTTACAATATTAAAATCTGACTCAGGATTTTACCATGGTAAAATGAACAGGTCCACACTATACTACCTACTCTGTCTCACTGTTGAGTCAGCATAGAGTTAAAGCTCAACACCTGAAGGAAATGGTAGCAGAGACATTGCTAGTATCTAAAGAAGTTACATATATAGTTTTAAATTTTAATTAAAGGATGTATAATAAACAGCTTAGTGGCAAGAAACTGGTGCTAATAAACGATTTCTTTTCAAAAGAAATTGTAACATCTTTGGAAAACTGTCCGGTTCTTTTTCTTTTCTTTAGTTCCCACGCAGTTCATGCAGATACATTTCTTAAGACAATCTTATTAAAAGTACATTGTGGATGGAAATGGAATGTACATCCAGAACTACAGGTGAAAACTAAGACCTGGGTACTGATAGAAAAGTCTTCCTGATTTCGGTTGTCACACGTTTGTGTCCTGGAGTAAAGGTTCTTTGGCCTCCCCTGGCGCTTGTGTACTGTGAGGATGGCTGTGACTACCACAGTGCTTTCTCCAACTGCTGGACCGTAAGCTTAAATTGGTATGTTCTGGAATAAACAAGGCAACAAGCAGAGCCAGCAGTACTGAACAGGCTCCAAAGAGGAAGGGGGGGCCAGGGATGATGGAATTCTGAGGAAGAAAAAGATAATTAAGATCTTTGCACAGACTTCTTTGCTCATAAGAAATTGCTTATCTTTTAGAATAACTGATGGCTATGAATTATAAGGCAATGATTCTTCTTCATTAAAGCCACAGTTAGAAAAAAAAAAGTTTTCAAAGGGAAAAGAAACACTATTGCTGACCCAAGAAATAGCCCCAATTTTTTTTAAAAACAACACATGCAAAAATATATTGTCACTTAGAGCATAAGATATGAACACAGTCTATGAACTTTCACTTTATTTTTAGTTTAAGAAGAAAACAGGGACATGTCAAAAGTGAAATCAAGTAATATATAATATTAACTGCCGTAGCAGAATGACTGACCATTTTCTTTAAAAGGTGGTTATATTCTTTAGTGACTGAAAGTGAGAAAAACAGATAATGCTGTTACTATGAGAAGAATCAAACAGACTTGTGTTTTAGTCCCAAATTACATTCATCCTAAGCAAAAACCTGCACTGCCAGTTTTACCTACCTGTGGGCTTGTGTAGAGCCCACAAACAAGCATGCTTTTTTATTTAAAAGCAGTCTTAGCTGGTTAGAAGAGGAATGTAGAACTCTGCTAAATACACAGAAACTAGTGAGTTGTTTGTATTGGCTAAAATGATAATATGTTTCACAGTTAATATTTCAGTTTTAAGGAGGGAACTTTAGTGAACAAAGATGTTTACCAGCACCTAACTGACTTCTATAGAAAGGCAGGTCTGATACAGGGCACTCAAACATTCCAGAAGCCTTACATGAAAGACAAATAGTTTACACAAATGGCCGTTACCTATGCCACTAGGTACAGTAAGACAAACTAGAAATTAATATATAATAATAAAAAAAATTATCCAGGGAAGAAAGGAATACACAGCCAGTTTTATAAAGAAATGTGTGTATAGAAGGATATGGTCCCTTGGGCTTTGGTTTTAAGTGTTTTTATTCAATCTAAGAATCTCAAATGCTTTTATAAAATGACCAAAAAATATCTTTCAGTCCAGCCAAACGAATGGACTTCTTATAATTACCTGTTCAAAGTGGTGCTGTGGGCTTGTGTTTGTTCCCAAGTCTGTTCCTGTCATTGGCAGTTCTTTAAGTTCCACATGGAATATGTAGAAAATAAATCCATAAAGAGCTGGTCCCAGACCATTGCATAATCCTCGAATTCCTGTTATCATTCCTTGAACGACACCTGAATTGTTTAAACAAATTAGTGTACCACTTAGTTGTTCCTACTGTATAAGACCTGGAATCACTTATTCTAAAGGCAAAGCTTTTAACAGACACTGGCAACTTACTGCAGTGGCATCAAGATTACTTTGATGCTATAAGCTCTACAAAGTACAGTGAGCTGTCTTGATACAAATGTAAGCTCAGGTATACCGAGATATAGGTCTAATTTAGAAACAAGTGAGCAGAATTATTTATTTCCCTAAAAAAAAATCTGGCTCAAAATCAGGCATTGGTTCATAAGCATCATAAGCACAGATACTAAAAAACCTGTCCCCAAGCAGCTCCTTAAGATCTCACTTGGTCAAATATAGCACTCTCCCTCCTTTTAAAAAAAGACTTATTTATTTGGCAACCTTGGGTCTTAGTTGTGGCATGCAGGCTTGGTTGCTCTGTGGCATGTGGGATCTTAGTTCCCTGACCAGGGATTTAACCTGCATCCCCTACACTGCAAGGTTAATTCTTAACCACTGGACCACCAGATAAGTCCCTAAGCCCCCTTTTATAGTCTGATTTTTGTTTTATCTCTGGGATCTCCTAAATTTAAAAAGCAACTTGATTTGGCCAGGGTCCTTTCCTTATTTATCAGCCAAGTGACTTCTGCTACTCTTTTGTAATGCCCCCTTTTTTTCCTTTTGACATAAACAAGCTTTTCAAAGAATTATTCCTCATCTATTAGAATTTTAAGAATTAAAGAGTTCCTGCCACAAAAACATAAGACAATAAAAATAAGTTCTTTATGTTCTTTAGATAACAAACATACAATATTAATGAAAGGGTACGGATAAGGAGATGGCAACCCACTCCAGGATTCTTGCCTGGAGAATCCCATGGATGGAGGAGCCTTGCAGGCTACAGTCCATGGGGTTACAGAGTGACATGACAGAGCGATTTCACTTCACTTCATCAGTGTATGTGCCCCTGAGACATCTAACACATGACAGCAAATGTGTAATAACTGTTAGTGAAATAAGGTTGTCAACCTTCATCACTAAAACAGATAGGGCCACATATTCACATTGAGAGACAAGGATATCCACCTAAGGATAATATCCTAGAATCTGCTTTTCCTCTTTACAATGAAAGCAACTTATTTTTTAAATTTTATTGGACTGCAGTTGATTTACAGTGTTTCAGTTGTATAGCAAAGTGAGTCAGTTATACATATACATACATCCACTCTTTTTTGGATTCTCCCATATAGATCACAATAGAGTACTTAGTACAATGAAGCAATTTAAAACTCTCTACTCTGAAGATATGCATATGCTTCAGTACTTAGGAAAGAGAACAGAGAATTAGAATATCCTGTATTTTAAAGTAATTATCATTGGTTCCTATCAACCCACCTTGTTGATCAGCATCAGCGGTTCGTGAAACCAGTGCACTGACAGCCGGAAAGGTAATACTAGACATGGCGGCCACTGCCCCAGCAGCCCACATCATCCTGCAGTCAACAGCAGCAAGACAAAAATAGCACATTGTTGTTATTCTCCACTGTACCTGTGTGTAAATACATATTTAAAATCAAGTAACTCTTACTGAGAAACAGCTGTGGTACAGGAGAAAGGAGATCTAGCTCTTCTTTCCTCTGACTCTGGGCAAGTCACTTAAAAGTCTAACCCTATTTACGCTTCTAGAAAGCAGAAATACAGTCGCTTATTCACAAGAATGCTGTGGGTATTAATGTAGAGTTGGGATATCACATATCACATCTAAACGGTAAAGTGTGTTGGGTATTATTTCTGCAGGACTGGGGGTGGGTGGAGAATGTTGGAATCCTGTATAGTACACAGAATGAAACATTAAATGTTTCCAAATGTTTGCTTGTAACTTATGGCAAGGTTCCCAGAGATTTGTGATTCAGTGTGAAAAAAAAAAAGCACTAATTTGATCTCAATGTGCTTCTGGCTTGATGTTTAAAAAAGAAATGTTTTCACTAAGTTGTGAGCATCTCTTTTACAAGCTAGACTGAAAACTACAACGTCCATCAGAACACACTCTTGGGTGCTTACTCATATCCACGCCCAAACAGATGATGTGTTCAGTTGAAGGAAACACTACTGCAAACACTATGGAATTCAGTCCTGTCGTATCTGAGCACAGAAGTGTACGTGGGCAGCCTGACCGCAGCAGCACCACGACCATCACCTCCCTGCAGGAAACCAAACTGGCAAGAAAAGCAGAGAGCCTTCCAGGCATGAAGCCAGAACCAGAACAACTGGATTTCTGGTTTGCCATCAGTAATGATCAAAAAAGTGGTATTACTCCACTTTTTCTTTCCTAACCTTGCTGCTCTGGGATTACATGTTACTTCCTAACAAATTAAACTGGACTAAATGCTCATTGGGGACTGAAAAACTCAGTAATCTCATTTAAAAAAAACCCAATCTATTGCTTAGATATAAAATGTCACTCCACTGTCCTCAAGCCACTAAAGAATACACAAGTGAGAAATCTGTTTATATACATTTTGAGGGGGGAAAAAAAAGAGCATACCAAAAGACAGATTATAAGTCTAATCCTTATTTGAGAAGCAATTTAAGAAATATAAAAAATTTGTCAGTTATACCCCAAAAAAGGTGAAAAATAAGAACAAGGCAAACACCACAATTAAGAAAATTAAAAGATTTGTACATACCAAGGTTCTGAACCGAAGCCATACCATGCCAGTTGTAATATTTGAAATCCCAGACCCAATAAAATGGTGTTCTTATTTCCAATTGACCTCATAAGTAAACTCAAGACTATGGTCTGGAAAATAAGAAAAATCAAAATGGTTTATTAGAACAGAATAAAGCTTTTTAACACTGAAAAGAAAAAAAAAATACATGGTAACTTATTTACTTATTTCAGTATCTAATATAAAAGGACTGTTACCACATTTTGGTTTTAGAAATGTAGACTATTTCTACATTTTGGTTTTTCAGCAACAATTACCCTGAATAGACTTGAAATTATACCAGGTGAAATAAGCAGATGAAAGGTTCCTCTGCTGACAGATCCAGATTCAGGGGAAAAGTCAGAAAACTGAAAATAGAAAGCTGAACTTTGTGTTCAGTGTATTTCTACTGAGGACTATTTAAAATCAGAAATTGTAAATAGGAGGAATGAAAGGTTCTAACTCATGGTTTGGAGATTTCCTCTTACATAATAGCTTAAAAAAAATTTTTACAGGTCCAAATTAATCCAAAATGCTTACTCTCCTGACTAAAGAAAACTGGAACAGTAACTTATATATCCTTCATTAAATTAACCTATTGTTGAAACCATGATGCTTTTATGAACAGTAAATCAGTTTAACAAGTATGACTTGGGAGTAGTGTAGGATAATAAATAAGAATATAGCTTTGGGAAAAGCAGCCTTAATCATAATCTTGGCTCTAATCATGTGACCCTGGGCAAGTCACTTCACTCTGAAACTCAATCTTGTCTCTCACAAGATCACTAAAATAGTATCCACTTCAAAACTTTGTCATATGAGTTAGATGAAATGATAAACTTACCATTGTGCCCAGCACATTTAATAAACAATATTATAGATTTTCTTGCTTTTCTTTCAAAGAAAAATTCAGCAATGATTTGGGTACCTTAGTGTTAATTACACCCCGTTAGATAGCTGGTAAGTCCATAGAGGAAGAAGTGAAAATAATTCAGGAAATCACTATTAGATGACTGGCTGATGCACTCAACTCAAAATTATCAAGTATAAGTTTAAAATTCATTAAATTGAGACAATCATTTAAGAGTTTAATCAGATTCAAATAAGCCAGTGGGTAGTAAATGTATTCTTTTCATGATTCTTGAACCAATAAATACTCACAGCTTTCTTCTCTGAGATTTTCCCTTAAATCAACTGAACATAAACTTGAATTCCACAAAGCATGAAACCTTGTTGGATTACATTCTTCAAAAACCACAGCCACAAAAGGGAGCAATCAGAGCACTCAGAGCAATTAGTTAGAAAAGAAAAATTTCCTTTGTATATGATACTCTAACATTTTCTCCCAAAGGCAAGGATTTTTTTCTCTGTATCCCCAGTACCTAGTATAAGTTCTTAATAAGTGTTTTAGAAAGCATGCATGATTTTAAATGTTACAATATTCTTAATAATATAAAGGAAGAAATTTCTTATATTATCTAGACTGAGCTAGGTGGGAAAAAAATTGGTATCCCTTAATTCAATAAAAAGCCTATTGATGCAAGTGAAAGAGAGTGAAAAAGTTGGCTTAAAGCTCAACATTCAGAAAACGAAGATCATGGCATCTGGTCCCATCACTTCATGGGAAATAGATGAGGAAACAATGGAAACAGTGTCAGACTTTATTTTTTTGGGCTCCAAAATCAATGCAGATGGTGACTGCAGCCATGAAATTAAAAGATGCTTACTCCTTGGAAGAAAAGTTATGACCAACCTAGATAGCATATTGAAAAGCAGAGACATTACTTTGCCAACAAAGGTTCGTCTAGTCAAGGCTATGGTTTTTCCAGTGGTCATGTATGGATGCGAGAGTTGGACTGTGAAGAAGGCTGAGAACCAAAGAATTGATGCTTTTGAACTGTGGTGTTGGAGAAGACTCTTGAGTCCCTTGGGCTGCAAGAAGATCCAACCAGTCCATTCTGAAGGAGATAAGCCCTGGGATTTCTTTGGAAGGAATGATGCTAAAGCTGAAACTCCAGTACTTTGGCCACCTCATGCGAAGAGTTGACTCATTGGAAAAGACTCTGATGCTGGGAGGGATTGGGGGCAGGAGGAGAAGGGGACGAAAGAGGATGAGATGGCTGGATGGCATCACTGACTCGATGGACGTGAGTCTGAGTGAACTCCGGGAGTTGGTGATGGACAGGGAGGCCTGCTGCGATTCACAGGGTCGCAAAGAATTGGACACGACTGAGTGACTGAACTGAACTGAATTGAATTCAATGTAATTCTCATTTTCAAGAGAACCAAAAGAAGCAAGTCCCAAAAGTTAAAATGACTTATGACTTAACCAAGATGACACAGCTAATTAACAGTTAACTGACATCAACTTGTCACTCAGTCAACAAATATTTGCCTAGTTCATACAATATGCGATTTTAGGAATGAGGGCACCAACTTGGGAACAGTGAATAGACCAAAGAACTAAGTAATTTCTACTAAGTACTAAGTACAAAGTACAAAGAAAATGTTTGGTTAGTCAAAATACTTGTTCCATAGATGGAAATACTTGTTCCATAAGATGGAAAAACCCAAACGGACTTTTTGGCCAATCCACTAGATCACCTCCAAGTAGAGAGAAAATAGTCAAATTTGAGGTTGTAGCTGCTATGAAAAAAATAAAATAAGGTAGTGTGATAGAGGTGCTGCTCAAACCAGGACGTGCAGGAAAGGCCTTTCTGAGGTGACAGCTGAATGAAGAGGAGGGCGTAGTTATATGAGTACCCAGGGGAAAAGGGCACTCCAATTCAAGTGTATATGGAGAAAAGAGGAAAATGAGGTTTTGTCAAGAGCCTAGATGTTATTCTGATTGTGACAGAAAGAGAATGTTAAACAAGACTCAATTTCAACTTTGCAAAAATCCCTCTGTCAAGTGGCAAACAGTAGGGAGACGGGTATGGAAATAGACCAAATGGAGGCTACTGTCATGGTTTAGCCAAGGTTCCTCGTAATGGAGATGGTGATAAACACTTCGATTTAAAATAGGTTTGGGGGAGACAGGTTCAAGATGGTGGAGTAGAAGGACACGCCCTCACCCAGTTCTTGAGAGAGCACTGGAATCACAAATAACTGCTGAACAGTGATTGAACAGGAAGACGCTGGAGCCCACCAATAAAGACACCCCACATCTAAAGACAAAGGAGAAGCCACAACAAGATGTTAAGAGGGATGCAATCATGATGAAATAAAATTCTGTAACTGTTGGGTGGGTGACTCACGACTCACAAACTAGAGAGCAATTATACTACAGAAGTTTTCCCACTGGGCTGAAGATTCTGAGCCACACATCAACCTTCCCAACCTGGCTATCCAGCAACAGAAGGAGGAATCCCCAGAGAAACTGAAGGCCAGCAGGATGATTGCAGGACTTCTGCAGGACTGGGGGAAACAGAGACACCACTCCTGGAGGGCACACACATGGTCTTGTGCACACCAGGACCTAGGGAAAAGGAGCAGTAACCGCATAGGAGCCTGAACCAGACCTACCTGCTAGTGTTGGACGGCCTCTTGCAGAGGTGGGGGTAAGGGGCAGTGGTGGTGGCTGTGGCTCACCACAGGGACAAGGAGCAGCAGTTCTTGGAAGTACTCAATGGCGTAAGTTCTAAAGAGGCCCCAACGTCAGCCCCAACAAACAGTCTGTAAGCTCCAGTGCTGGCTCACCTCAGGCCAACCAACCAACAGAAGCCCCACCTGTTAGCAAACAAAGTTTTGCTGAGCAAGACCCAGCTACACCCACCATCAATCCCTCCCATCAGGAAGCTTGCACAAGCCTCTTGCATCATCCACCAGAGGGCAGACAGCAGAAGCAAGAAGAGCTACAATCCTGCAGCCTGCAGAATGAAAACCACAATCACAAAAAGTTAGATGAAATGAAAAGGAAGAGGATTATGTCCTAGATAAAGGGACAAGATAAAACCCTACAAACACAAATGAAGTGGAGGCAGGCAACCTTCCTGAAAAAGAATTCAGAATAATGATATTGAAGATGATCCAGGATCTTGGAAAAAGAATGGAGGGAAGGATCGAAAAGATGCAAGAAATGTTTAACAAAGACCTAGAAGAACTAAACAGAGATAACAATACAATAACTGAAATGAAAAACACACAAGAAGCAATCAATAGCAGAATAACGAAGGCAGAAGAATGGATAAGTGACCTGGAACACAGAGTGATGGAAATCACTCCTGACAAACAGAATAAAGGAAAAAATGAAATGAAGAGAGCCTAAGAGACCTCTGGGACAACATTAAATGCACCAACCGCTGCATTATATGGGTCCCAGAAGAAGAGAGCAAAAGGACCCAAGAAAATATTTGGAGAGATAACAGCTGAAAAATTCCCTAACATGGGAAAGGAAACAGTCAACCAAGTCCAGGAAGTGCAGGGTCCCAGGCTTTTTTTTTTTTAAAACCCGACGATGAACACACTGAGACACATGGTAATCAAACTGACAAAAATTAAAGACAAAAAAATATTAACAGCAACAAGACAAAAACTACAAATAACATACAAGGGAACTCCCATAAGGTTTTCAGCTGATTTCTCAGCAGAAATTCTGAAAGCCAAAAGGGAATGGCATGATATATTTAAAATGATGAAAGGGAAGAACCTACAACCAAGAATACTCTGTCCAGTGAGGCTCTCATTCAGACTTGACAGAGAAATCAAGTTTTACGGACAAGTAAAAGCTAACAGAATTTAGCACCACCAGACCAGCTTTGCAACAAATGCTAAAGAAACTGCTCTAGGCGAGAAAGAAACAAGCAACTTAAAACAATCTGGTACATATACAAACTGCTATACTGAAACCTCAGGGGAACAGCAAACCCAAAAACTACAATAGATAAACACACAGAAGAGAAAAAGCAACCAAACCCAACACCAAAGTTAGTCATCAAACCACAAAAGAAGAGAATGAAAGAGAAGGGAAGAAAAAATACCTACAAAAACAAACTGAAAACAATTAAAAAAATAGCAATAGGAACACAATACTTATCCTTAAATGTATAAGGATATTTACATCTATTCTTAACCTTAAATGTAAACAAATGGATTAAATGCACTACCAAAAGACATAGAGTGGCTGAATGGATGCAAGAACAAGACCCATATATATGATGTCTAAAAGAAATCCACCTCAGATGGCCAACAGGCCCATGAAAAGATGTTCAGCATCACAAATTACTAGAGAAATGCAAATCAAAACTACAATGAGGTATCATCTTACACCAGTCAAAATGGCTATCATGAAAAAAAATCTACAAACAATAAATGCTGGAGAGGGTGAGGGGAGAAAGGAACCTTCCTACTCTATTGATGAGAATGTAAATTGGTACAGCCTTTACAGAAAACAGTATGGAGGTTCCTCAAAATAAAAACAGCCACTGCATGACCCTGCAATCCCACTCCTGGGCATGGATCTGGAGAAAAACAAGGTCTGAAAGGATACATGCACTTGAACTCACTGTAACACTGTTCACAACAGTCAAGACACGGAAGCAACCTAAAAAGCCCATCGACAGGTGAATGAATGAAGATGATGTGGTACGTATACACAATGGAGTATTACTCTGCCATTGCAAGAATGAAATAACGTCATTTGCAGCAACATGGATGGACCTGGAGATTATCATACGTAGTGAAGTAAGTCAGAGAAAGAGAAATATCGTATGATATTGCTTATATGAAGAATCTAAAAAGAAATTATACAAGGGAACTGTCCTGTACAGCACAGGCTGTGTGGCATCCTGGATGGGAAAGGAGTTTGGGGGAGAATGGATACATGCCTACGTGTGGCGGAGCCACCCTGCTGTGCACCTGCAACCACCACAGCATTGTTAAACAGCTGGACTCCAATACGGAATTAAAAGTTTAAAGCAAAAACAAACACAAGTTAAAAGTCTAAAAACAAAATAAACGCACAAACAAAAATACCCAAAATATGTTTTGGAGAGAGAGGTAAAAGGAGATGCCATCTGATGGGCCAGATGTAGGAGAAGGAGAAAGAAAGGAATCAAGAATGGTGCCAAGGTTCTTGGCCTCAACAACTGGGAGAGCGCTGATGGGACTGAGTGAGATGCGCAGCGCGGGGGGAAGGGAGCCAGCCTGCAGTCATGGCCATATCAGGTTTGAGATGTCCAGCAGATGTGTCTGACAGCACTGGCTTGGTAAATTTGGATGTCACCAGAACACAGGTGACCAGATGACAGCACCAAGGAAGAGAAATATGCAGAACTAACTGTATTCATGCACTCATGTAAATATTTAGTGCAAATGTAATGAACTCCTGCCTACTGGTGCCATGGAAGTGATGGGCCTATGGCAAACCAGAGTAAAGGCCCCCAAGGGGATGGCAACCACGTGGCTTCTATTGAAAGGCTGTACCATGTTATTAGATCTCATAATTTTGGGTGAGAAGCTACATTTCTATATTTACTATGGGGAAAAAAGTGACCTCTGATTTAGCACCCGTGGGGCTGCAGGTGCAGTTTAAGGTGCTAGAGTGACAAAAACAAATTACGATATAATTCTGACCTCACATCTTCTAAGAGCTCTACTAGAATCCATGATCCACTGAGGCGAAAATAATCAGAAATAAATAGGTAAAATTCATAATACAGTGCATTTTGTACCATGATAGAGATATAGGCAACTTAATATGAGAACGCAGAGAAGGAACACTCAAGTTGTAAAAGGAGGAGGCAGTAAGCACGGCAGGAACAGAGGGACAAGGGCAAGCAAGAAAATAAACAAAGGGAGGCACCAATGGGGAGCTGCAAGCAGCTCTGTGCTGCTGGAGAGACACAAAGACACTAGTTTTCACTGCCTTGAGAGGTCAACAGGGGAGAAGTCATTCTCAATTGTACACCTGCCAGAAATGAAAACATAACATAATGCTTCTACCTGTAGGGCTATAAACTATATTTGATATTTTAATTCATATAATGACAAACTATAATTATCAATATTTACATGCAGGCTCAGTTCAGTTCAGTTCAGTCGCTCAATCGTGTCCGACTCTTTGCGACCCCATGAACCGCAGCACACCAGGCCTCCCTGTCCATCACCAACACCTGGAGTCCACCCAAACGCATGTCCATTGAGTCAGTGATGCCATCCAACCATCTCATCCTCTGTCGTCCCCTTCTCCTCCTGCCCTCAATCTTTCCCAGCATCAGGGTCTTTTCAAGTGAGTCAGCTCTTCACATCAGGTGGTCAAAGTATTGGAGTTTCAGCTTCAACATCAGTCCCTCCAATGAACACCCAGGACTGATCTACATACTCCTATTCACCTGTTTTTGAAATTTAACTAATTTTCTCACTTTCAGAAATGTGATTTTACATCTCAAACACTACATCCCTACGTAGGCCCCCAAAGGTGACTGGTCAATTAAGTACTGCATTCTTTGTGGACCATGTTTCTGTATACAGTGTCTGTTGTGCTGTCACCGCCGGCGGGGCCGAGGCGTGCTCCTTCCCAGAGTCCCAGCCCTCATGAACCTGCTACTGCAGGACTCTTTCTAAGGCAAACCCAACCAGGCTGTCTCCTGGGTTCACGTGTCTGCCCACCCTGATTCTGAGCTCTTCGTAGGGCTGTTTTCAATTTTGTATCCTTTGTACCTGATACCATCTACTGAGCAAAGGGAAAACTTCCTCTAAAGCACCTTCAGTTACACATTCAAGCAGTCCACAGTGTGCCCAAATTTACCAGGTGCCCACCTACAGCTTCCATGCTCAGTTAAGTATGAAACAGAACTTACGACCATACAGCTACTAACCTCTTAAGTGTCATTATAGGAACTGTTAGCCTGTTCTCTTTAAGATCCAAATCAAATAAAATAGTAGCAAATCTAATCACAGCAATATATGAAAAAAAAAAGATGTAACTATCAGGCTAGATTTATCTCAGGATTCAAGGTGAGTTAACATTTGATAACTCATCAAGCTTTAGTCTTAGTACACTTTACTTCATGTTCAGAAAGGTGTTTTTTTTAAAGCTATTTGTATATACCAGCAATACTGTATTTTCCTCCAAAGATAAAGAACACATTTCTGGTAGCAAGGAATGCAGTGTTTTTCCAGATCAAGGATTCTTAGGATAAAACTGAGGTTAAAAATAGGACTAATAATTAGTGCCATATGTATGCATGTGTGAGGTCATGGGGGAAGTATATTACACAATTTAAAGTTTTTAACTAAACCTACCAGAAATTCATAAATGATGAGATCTGCAGAAGCAGTCCTACCTAGGAGATGGTGAACTATCCATTAATACTATCAAATAGAGCTCACTTACCATTTTAAGAGTACAGTAAGACAAAGCTACAACCAGGAGGCTGGATTTCAGATGGGAAAGTGTGTGTGTGTGTGTGTGTGTGTGTGTGTGTGTGTGCGTGTATGTATGTATGTGCGTGCGCTCTCTTACAGAATCTAGAAAATCAAAGCCAAACAGGAAGAAAAGGGAGAATCTTTTCCACCTTGGGGAAAGTATGGAACAGAGATAATGCAAAGGTCAGGATGAACTATCTAAGGAAATCCAGATTCTTGTGTTAATTAATATCTTATTCTTCAAACAACCACTGGCTCCCAACTGGGTTTCCAAGATAAAAATACCTTCATGTCACTTCTCTGTTCACAACGCTCCCATGGCTTCCTATCTTCTTGCCAAGTCTTATGGAGACCTGGAAGATCCCACACAAATCTGGTCCCTCTCTAACTCTTGGATTTAATTTCCTGACACTCTCCCTTGTTCACTCCACCAGAGCCATCCTGTCCCCTAGCTGTTTATCACACATCTAGGAATGGTCTCCAGAGGTGTAGATCTGTGCTGGTGGTTCAGAATCCTCCTCCTCCAGGTATTCTAGTGGGTCGTTCCTCATTCCTTTGGGTCTCGGCTCAAATGTCACATCAGCAAAGCCTTCTCACTCTCCCAGATAAAATAACACGCTATCCTAGCCACGTGCCGTATCCCTTTTATACACTTTTTCTCTAGTTTTCATTACACCAGATATGTTTACACCGACACCTTTATTCATTTTCTTATCCCACAAGAATGCTAAGTTTACAATGGCAGGGATTTAGTTAAGTTCACTGCTATATCACAAGAGCCTGACTCATGACAGATATTCAATAAACATTTACTGAATGAATCATTCAACAGTAGAACAAGACTAACATAAAACTTCTGATTTTATGCAGGTGACTATATTCTAGTGTAAATCAATAAACTGTCTTGTTTACACATCATATGTTGATTAGTATGTGTCAACCTATACTAACAGAATTGTTATCTGTGAACCTTCAAGTATCTCTCCCTCTAATGAAAAAGAAACTCACCTGTGCAATAATAGAAAGAATGCCAAGGACTGCTATAAATGCTGCAACACTTTCTGGTGAAAATTTCATTATCTAGAGGATTTCCAAAAAAGTAACGTTAATAAATATAAAAGCAGAATAAATACCATACTAACATAACTACCTGTATATTAACATTAAATAGGCCAAGAAAAGAAAATGCAATTCATTCATAATCAAAGAACTCCTCAAAGGAAGAATCTGGCATTCACTGAGAACCGAAATTATAACAAGGTAAGATGATGAAAATAACAGCTACTTAACTCAGATTAAGTAAATTTAAATCCTGATCCCTTAATTTTGATTTCCTAAATTGGAGACTGCTATCAAGCATTTAAAATCTATTTTACAAATAAATATCATACCACTTTGTAATTTTCATGCATATTGATAAAGGCTGAATCTCTGCCAAGTAAGATTAGTGTCAAGAAGAAAAAAACTAATGCTCTCATTCTGGCTAGCTGCTTTATTAGTATATGCTCTAAATCACAAAGAGACTGTTGCTGCTGCTGCTGCTGCATCGCTTCAGTCGTGTCCGACTCTGTGAGACCCAGGCTCACAGAGCAGCCCACCAGGCTCCCCAGTCCCTGGGATTCTCCAGGCAAGAACACTGGAGTGGGTTGCCATTTCCTTCTCCAGAGAGACTGTCTGGGGCAGGTAAATGGATTAAAGCATTCCGTCACCTCTGTAAGGAACACATAAACTCAAACCACACACATTGACAGGAAGATTATCTCTTTTTGCCTAAGCCAAGAGTCTTAATAGAAATGCATCGGTCACACTAACTAGGAAGTTAATTCTAGTGAGCCGTTATTTCTAAAATGATAGTCATTTAAAAAAGTCTCTAATAGCTCTATCAAGATTAAATTTTTTTATTAAGGCACTAAACAATGAAAGAAAAGTCCACTTTAGCAGAAAAGAATTTTACCTGTCTGAGGTATAAAAAAAAGCTGGAATATTGGCCTGCCTCTGGTAAGTAGGAGAGAAACACGGTAATGCAGATGAGCAGCACGATGGAGTCTTGGCCCACCTTTTTTAAGGACTAGAACAAGAAAAAGACCGGTATAAGGTTTTATATCAAAACACTGAACTATGCTTAAGAACAGGCAGAGGTATCTTCTGGCAGTGTACATACAGACACCTAGTTGTCATTTTTTTCCCCCAGTTTATTCTCATCCTCCCCAAAACTATTCTGAAGTTTCCAAAGTAGTTTTAAAAATCCATCACGAAGTTTTCCCCAAAGAAACATCTGCAACAAAACATTAATGCTGCACTGAATCACACATTCATGTTTTTGCCAAAATGTATAAAATTACCGCAAAGGGGTCGGCCTGTTCCCAGGAAATGGGTGCTCCCCACGACGCAGGCCGCATCTTCTCAGGTAATGACTCCGGCACGGCAACCAGGATAAAACAAATATCTAGCAAAGCTATTGCTGTCGCCAGGACCACCACCAAGCTGTCCCCATACACTCGTCCAAGATAAGCGCCAATTGCAGGGCTGGTTACCAAACTTGCAGCAAATGTTGCCGAAACCTGCAGCAAATCGGTATCAACAGAAAGAGATCAGTAAGGACACCCTGGCTCCATTCCTTCCACACCAGGGAGACTCTGACTGACATCAGTCCTCCTACTGCTCCCTTTCCTCCTCCCTGTGCCGGTTTTCTTACACATTCTTCTTTTGCAGGAGGAGAAAAGAATTAGATTCTTAACTAAAAATATGTAATAACCTCTAAGATAGTGGCTTCAAACTTTCTTTTAAGCCTTGGCACCCTCTGTTTAAATAAATCCTGCTGACAAAGTTATAAGTAAAAATATATTAAAAAATAAACAAGAATTGTTTTAGTTCAAGAAGGGTTGGGGGCCTGGATTACTGTCCAAATACCCGCCCTAACCCCAGCTGCCAGGCATGCTGGTTCCCAGGTGCCTCCACAGTCCCATGGTGCTCTGTGGAAAGAGTCTAAAATGATACTCTATGGAAATTCAATACCACTGGGGCTTCTCCCCCAATACTAAAGTTAGATGAATTTTTACTGGCTGAAATACAGCTGAAAGACTTTAAAGTTTATCTCTTCAGCAGTAACAGTATTAAGCCACAACATAAAACTGAGCTTGGTCTTCATTAGGTGGTAGGGTTAGGAAGAATGAGAGCTTTGATCCTTGACATTGAGCACATCTCTAACCATGTCTCTCTCAAATTCTGAGGAAGTCCATACATATCTGGTTGAAGATGCAGATTAAAGTAGAGGAGACACAGGTGGAGAAAAACCGCTAATCGCAGACATATCTGCCCTACTGGACAAAGTGTTCTGCAAACCAACAGTAGATGTGACGGCACGTAACACCTGAGAGAGACCACACTCTTCAGAGGGCAGTTAGAAATTAATGCTGAAGGTCCATGAGTTCCTGCTCACTACTCTGCGCTTTATTGTTTCTATGCTCTTTCTGACTTTTGCATGGAGCATTTAACCTGCACAGGAGTGCTTATTTATAGCTGCTTAGTCTTTCTTTAATATTTATGATTTATGTACTTGGCGGCACTGGTCTTGGCGGCAGCACGCGGGATTTCTAGCTGCAGCACGCACACTTAGCTGTGGCATACAGGATCTAGCTCCCTCCCCAGAGGTCCGATCTGGGCCCTCTGCTTGTAAGTGCAGGGGCTCGGGCACTGGACCACCTGGGCAAGTTCCTATAGCTGTTTATTAATCATACACGTTCAGGATAAGCAATTCGATTGTCAGTGGTCAACTCTCTGACAAATACATAAAATTCTAATAACTATCAACAATCTAGCTATCAACCCAAACATTCATCAACTAGTAAATGGCTAAACAAAATGTGGTACGTCCCACACAGTGGAATACTACACGACAATAAAAAGGAACTACTGATCTATATATCAGCATAGATAAACCTCCTAAGATTATGCTAAGTGTAGACACAAAAGACTACAGTTTACATTATTTCTTTATATGAAATTTCTATTGAAAGCAAAACTACAGAGACAGAAAGTAGCTGCCTGAGGTCAGGGGTGAAGTGGAGATGGATGCCAGATGTGCCCAAGGGAACTTTTCAGGCTGATAGAAATGTTTTAAAACTGGATTCTGGTAGTACTTTGTTTCAGTAACTCTAGAAATTAATTGTAGTGGGCT
The DNA here is from genome assembly GCF_032452875.1 of Bos javanicus. Taxonomy (NCBI): domain Eukaryota; kingdom Metazoa; phylum Chordata; class Mammalia; order Artiodactyla; family Bovidae; genus Bos; species Bos javanicus. The sequence goes on from NC_083870.1 coordinate 43,550,136, forward strand.
GTGGTCTCAGAGGGACCTGGGTATAAGCAGAGCTCTGGCACTGAGCTGGGAAAGGGGCAATGGCTCTCATTGTGAAAGTCAATGAATATTCTCAGGATCACAGTGCAAAGGCAGAGTGAAAAGGCCTAATCAGAGTGTAGGTTATTTCAGGTCACTTCTCTTCTCCTCAGTTCTTCCCACCTGGTGGCCATTTGTTCCTGACCGAACAGAAGGAGGGCCACAAAGACCACATTAACCTCTTTTATCTGCATCCATATAACTTTGAGAGACTGAAGTTGTCGTTTCCTAGTTGTGCCTTTAAAACATAAAGCTTCCAGGCTGAAAATTATTAATTTCAAGGATTTAGCTAAGACAAAATAAATTACTTTAGCAAAAACAGAAACAATCTGGACTATGGCCACAAAACTGATTTATCTATCCACATAAAATGGATAATTTTATAGTACGTATGTGTGCATGCTCAGTCACGTCTGACTCTTTGTGACCCCATGGACTGTAGCCACTAGGCTCCTTTGTCCATGGGATTTTCTAGGCAAGAATACCAGAGTGGGTTGCCATTTCCTCCTCCAGGGGATCTTCCCAACCCAGGGACTAAACTGGCATCTCTTCTGTCTCCTGTATTGAGCAGGCAGATTCTTTACCAACTGCGGCACCCGGGAAGCTGCTTAAAAACATCCTGGCTATCATCAACCTTTTATCATTTACTCTTGAGTTTACAGTGGATTAGTTTTTTCTAAGTTTCTTACTGTATTTCTCTCAAAATCCTCTTAATTCCATGATTTTTTAAATATTCTTTTTGACCTCTGAATCAAAGATAAAACAGTCTCTCATAAAAGTAAGATTCAGCCTGACACGATATTCTAGTGCTTATTTAACAGGAGATGCTTGCCGCGTATCTGCTGAAACTCATCCCATTTCTGGCTATCTAATCATGATCTGTTAACTTGATTTGACAGACAACAGACTCTACCGCCACTAAGTATTTAGTTTACCAAAACAATGTTCAGTGTCTGGCAAACTACCACCTGTGGGCTAAATCTACCTATAAATGGTTCTTTCACATTAAAAGTGATGTAAACACATGCCCACAAGGAAAAACAAAAGAATACGGGAGACAAACGTGCAAGGACTAGTAAATAGGCCAGAGAGCACCAATGCAAGGTAAAATGAATACAGACAACAATACTGTACTACAATTACGTAGTATGATAAATATACAACAGCAATTATATTACAATATATTAATGTATCAAAGTAACACTTTGTGTACTTCAAAGTTAAATAATGTTATGTCAGATTTATTCAATAAAAATTAATTTTAAAAAGTTGAATATGAGAGAGAGACTATATGTGGCCCACAAAGCCACAGAAAAGGTTTGGGATCCTGGAAATGGATATTAACCTATTATCTTTTAGATGAGCCACTAAATATTAGTAATTTTTAGTCTTATTACATATTAAATAGTTCCTTTAGTAGTTTATTAAAAAGAACTTCTATAAGGTAAAAATATTTCACTATAATTTCAAATCTGACATGTCTGACAAATTCTGTATGAAAATAACAGAACTTACATGGCTTTTGTACTGAAAAAAATTTTTAATGTAATCTAATGGATGATTTTTATAAAATGTATTTATGCAAAAAAATCTTATAATGCAAAGGCTGTACTCCTTGTAATAAGAGACAACATGGGGTGTTTTTCAGCAAATAAAGGTATTAGACTAAACATACCAGGCCATACGCCATACTTCTTTCATGTTCTTGGGTTATATCTGCTACATATGCAAATACCACTGAGAAAGTCACTGCAAAAACCCCAGAAACAGAGATAACAGCAAAGTACCACCTAGGATTAAAAGACAATTGACAAGAAAAGGTTAGAACAATTACCATTACCTTGATCTACCTTCATTTTATAAGTGAACTAATGTAAGAACAGCTAATTTCAGTCAACAGCTAGTAGACAATTCATAGATTAATCCTTCTATAAATCATAAGCTCCAGATATTACAAAAACATTGGGCTAGAAGTGGGCCTTCAATAGCAGCTCAGCCACTATGCAGGAATATTTAAAATTAGATAATGTTTTCAGGTCAATTTTTTACCCAGCTGTTGGGTAAGTGGCTTTGTTGTTGTTTCTACTAAAAATAGCAAAAAACTAGAGTTTATTGTAATTCATCTCATTTCCCATCACAGTACTACACAAAAAAACAAAATTTAGTAAATAAAACTGAGGGGGCAAGTTAGTTCCTCAGTTTCTATTACCTTAAGTTTATATATAAAAAACTAGATGTTTTTCCATAAGTTATCTTTAGCTCTTCAAATGTTGCCAAAACAAAGAATTCAGTTTCCATATATATAGAAGAAACCTATATGGCAGTGTCCAATATAAATACTATGAAATGAACAAAAGCCATTTTAAAAAGCAAACTACATTTTGCTATTCATGATTCAAACATCCCTTGCTGAGAATAAGACGTTTCTGCTGTAATGATGACTTTCAGTTTTTAAAGTCAAGTATAATTACACTTCACTTTCAAAATACCATGCCACAAGTACTTTACTGCTTACTAGATTTTTTTCTAACATGCTGCTTTTCACAGCCAATAATTTGTTCATGTCCTAGATTTGTTCAGTAAGATTTCATTTACATGATTAGCATTCGTCAGGGGTTTGGCCTTTAGGGCAATATCTCACCTATGCGAAAGGAAGATTCTGCCCCATGAATACCCCTGGTTCTAGATACACCATGGAAATACAGCCCATCTATGATGTAGAAGTAACTAACATTAACACTCAAGTGGCGAAGAACATTAGTCAAAGAATTAACACAGTTATCTACAACTAAACTGGGCTCTATTATCTTGGGAAAATCATTCTCATTGTGAGTTTTCCCTCCCTTCTTCCCCAGTGAAAGACTTTTGATTCTAATCAAGGTGGCAAGGAGCCCAGTCTCTCTTAACTAAGATGTGCCTGAAATCTGACCAAAAAGACGCAAGCAGAGGTTGGGTGAAAATTCTAAAGTTTTCCTAAAAGAAGGCGATGTGCTCTTCTTAAGCCACTCCTTCCACCTTGCTGCCTGAAGGTGACAACAAGCTGGAACTCACATAAGCAACCATCCTGGACAGCAAGGTGACAGCAGAGGATGGCAGAGCGTGAAGACGAAAAAAATTTAGTTTCCAGGACCTGCCATATCAGCTCTGAACTGCTCAACTCCAGACTTCTTTCACATGGAGAGAGAAATTAGCAATGAATTTCCCTGATTTTAGGAAAGTACTATTTGGAACTGATATATAACTAGATCTCTTCCTAATTAATACAGATAATGATGATAAACTGTGTTGTTTTTTTTAAAACATTCTACTTAAGAAAATTAGAAGTTACCAACTCTATCCAATCCCTAAAATACCATTTTGAAATTTGGGCTATGAAATCCAAAAGCAGGTTAGCTAGTTGTCTACATGCTTTCTATAGTGGCAACAAGTTCAAAATATTTTATTACTTATTACTATATTTTTAATTAGCTGTGTTATTCAGCTACTGTATTTTATCTGTATCAAAGAATAAATATATTAGAAAAATATATTTAAAACCTACATAAATAAGATGGAAAAAAGTGAAAGAAATGAGGGAATATTCAGAAAACAATTAACAGTTAATATTTAATTGCTATAATCTGAATATGTACATACCATGGGCTGATTTTCATTAAAGGAATTGGGGCACACGTGAAAAATACTGTTAGCAGCAAGAAGGATTTTCGGCCCCAAACATCAGAAAGAGCACCAATAAGAGGGGCACTGAGGAATGACAACAAACCCTAAAAAAAAGTTAAATGAAGAAAATACATATACTATGTATACTGATGAGCCAAAAATAAATCATTTTAAAGAAGAATTTTAAACAAGTATATTTCTAAAAGAAGTACATCACCAAATTTTAGATAAGAAGCTTATTTCTTGTCTGTATATAACTGAAAATTCCCAAGACTGTCCAGAATCATCTGCAGGGCTTTGGTAGCACATTAAATACTAAATGTTCTAATGAATTTTTGACTACAACTCTACACTAGCAATTCTAGAAGGAATATTACATGCTTATTTTCTGTTTATAAACCTGTTGATCACAGGGAATCAACAGTAAAGAAAATGTAGAATAATCAATACTTTACCATAACAATATATTTCATATTCGTGTATTTTTTAAATAGTTCTTTTCTCTTCAATATATATGCTTGTTGCTGGTTTACAGAAGTGTTCAGATCTCCATAATGAAAATGCCAACACATAAAACACAGGGGAAGTATGTTATGATGTGGCTTATCATTATTATACATAGTTGTCTATATCTGAGCCAAATCGATTTAAAACAGTTCATTTAAAAAGTGTTAAGCAATCCTCTGAGGTATATACTCCAATTGTAAAAATTAACACTTAGCAGATGCTCTAATAGCATAAGGGACTGGCAGAATTACACATATCTAAGTGTACGTGTGCATGTTTGTGTACATGCATATACATATGTGTATACACAGGACTGATCTTACCTTTACTCCTTGAATTAGGCCATTCATCAGAAATGTATGTTTAGGGAAGGTTTCATGTAATACCTAAAAAATAAAAACACAATAAAAAGCTCATGCTACATTTCAGTCCTAGTAAAAGTTAAACTGCCTCTTCATAATACAATCGAATTTTATTTCATATAATTTTTAGGTTTGTATGACACTATGAGTATGAGTAAATACTAATAATACTAAACATTTACATGGCATTTACAATATCACAAGGCATTAAATTGCACATTGTAGCACATTATCTCCTTTAATTCTTCATAACAGCCCTATTGGAAAACTGATACATACAGAGGTTAAATATCTTATCCAACATCACAGTAAGGCAGGAAGTCAAGCTTGAAGGTCCATGCTTTATTCACTATGCTATCCTGCTTCCTACATATAACTGACTTACAACTCCCTTTACAGATAAGTGTATTATCTAAGATAGAAGACTAGGAGAATAAATAGAGAAATTTTAATTGCCAAAAGCAGACCTAGAGATAAAACTGGGCTTCCCAGGTGGCTCAGAAGGTAAATAATCGGCCTGTAATGCAGGAGACCTGGGTTCAATCCCTGGGTCGGGAAGATGCCCTGGAGAAGGAAATGGCAACCCACTCCAGTATTCTTGCCTAGACAATCTCATGGACAAGAGGAGCCTGGTGGGCTACAGTCCATGGGATCACAAAGAGTCAGACATGACTAAGCAACAAAGCACACAAAAATAAAATTAAGAAATATTACTCAAAATCACTAACATGGTAAAAATCACGTTTATGGTATTCATATATTTTGTGATTCTCAACCGAGGGGGATTTTGATCCTCAAAGGACACCTGGCAACATCAGAGACATTTCTGTCACAACCTGAGGGATGGAGGAGGGTGGCAGTGGAGAGGGAGAGGAAAGGTGTTACCGGCATTTACTGGGTAGAGGTTAGGAAGGCTGCTGAACATCCTACAGTACACAAGTCAGCTCCTCTTGTCCCACCCTCCACGACAAATAACCATGTGGCCCGAAATCTTAGTAGTTTAGAAATACTATTATTTGTTATTTATAGTAAAGACTCATGGATCTAAAGAAGGTGTCTGCAAACTTTTTCTGTGAAGGACCAGAGAGTAAGTATTTTCAGTTTGTTCTAACTCTGCAGGCCACACAGCCTCTGTCATAAACGCTCAACTCAATAAAAGCAGCCACAGACTATATGTAAATGAATAGGCATGGCTGTGTTCCAATCAAACTCTATTTACAAAAAAACAGGCTAGCAGTATTTGCTCTGGCCATAGCTTCCCCAAACCTTTCATAACTCAAATCTGCTTTTCTTCCAGTTACTACTAACAGCCAGTTTTTTTTTAGGGATAATAAAGGGTTTGGTATTAGAAAGACTGAAAGACATAATGAATACCTACAAGAAACTTTATAATATGCTCAATCCTATTGATAACAATTCACTTTGCCAAGCTATCTTTCATTCTAATCAATCTGGTCTCTTTACTGTTTTTAGAATATTCCTGTGCTTTCCAACATTCATACTTTTATACATGATATGCTGTCCATCTTAAATGGACAGCTCAAACTCATGTTCATTGAGTCACTGATACCATCCAACCATCTCATCTTCTGTCACCCCCTTCTCTTGCCCTCAATTTTTCCCAGCATCAGGGTCTCTTCCAATGAGTCTTCCTCCAAATCTTCCACATTGCTACCAAACTTTCCTATCCAAAACAATCTATTTCTCCTTTAGGACCATATAATAGGCAGTTACAATACTCTCACACACAGCTTTGTAAGGGGTTTCGCCTGTGGCACTAGAGGTAAAGAATCCATCTGCCAACGCAGGAGATACAAGGAGACAAAGGTTGGATTCCTGGGTCAGGAAGATCCCCCGGAGAAGGAAATGGCCACCTACTCCAGTATTCTTGCCTGGAGAATCCCATGGACAGACGAGCCTAGTGGGTTACAGTCCATGAGGTAGCAAAGAGTTGGACACAACTGATCAACTTACACTTCTGTGTTAGTTCATTCTTATACTTTTTCTCTCAAGGTATTTAATAAATATTTCAATTATATTTCAAACTTATTAAGGATAGAAAGGCACTATACCTACTATATATGCCTTGCATCTAATATATTTTTATCTCTATTGGTACCTCAGAGATAGTGCCTTTATATAGTAACTGTTCACTAAACATTCATAATTAACAGGTTAAAAATTCTGCCTTCAAAATGACTTAATATAACATGCAAACTGACTTAACCAATTTAAAAAAATAGAAACTCTCAGCAAAGAATACTAAGACATTTATACAGAAGAGATGCAGGAGGTCTGGAGTCCAGGGTCTTGCTCCTTAACACAGATTGTGCATCTAGCAGTTTGAAACATCAAATATTTCTAGAGCCATCAATACACTGAAAAAGTGAAGCCACTTCTTAGCATTATAGATCCTGCTGTCGTTAATTCTTTTAACCTAAATGTATATTATTTAGTCAACCAACAATCACTATTTGAATACCATTATGGACCAACCAAAAGGAGTTCGTCAAGGCTGTATATTGTCACCCTGTTTATTTAACTTATATGCAGAGTACATCATGAGAAACGCTGGACTGGAAGAAACACAAGCTGGAATCAAGATTGCCAGGAGAAATATCAATAACCTCGGATATGCAGATGACACCACCCTTAGGGCAGAAAGGGAAGAGGAACTAAAAAGCCTCTTGATGAAAGTAAAAGTGGAGAGTGAAAAAGTTGGCTTAAAGCTCAACGTTCAGAAAACGAAGATCATGGCATCCGGTCCCATCACTTCATGGGAAATAGATGGGGAAACAGTGGAAACAGTGTCAGACTTTATTTTTGTGGGCTCCAAAATCACTACAGATGGTGACTGCAGCCATGAAATTAAAAGACGCTTACTCCTTGGAAGGAAAGTTATGACCAACCTAGATAGCGTATTCAAAACCAGAGACGTTACTTTGCCAACAAAGGTTCGTCTAGTCAAGGCTATGGTTTTTCCTGTGGTCATGTATGGATGTGAGAGTTGGACTGTGAAGAAGGCTGAGTGCGGAAGAATTGATGCTTTTGAACTGTGGTGTTGGACAAGACTCTTGAGAGTCCCTTGGACTGCAAGGAGATACAACCAGTCCATTCTGAAGGAGATCAGCCCTGGGATTTCTTTGGAAGGAATGATGCTGAAGCTGAAACTCCAGTACTTTGGCCACCTCATGCGAAGAGTTGACTCACTGGAAAAGACTCTGATGCTGGGAGGGATTGGGGGCAGGAGGAGAAGGGGACGACAGAGGATGAGATGGCTGGATGGCATCACTGACTCGATGGACGTGAGTCTGAGTGAACTCCGGGAGTTGGTGAGGGACAGGGAGGCCTGGCGTGCTGCGATTCATGGGGTCGCAAAGAGTCGGACACGACTGAGCGACTGATCTGATCTGATGAATGAACCATATAGTCATAACCTCTCAAAGTGTTAAGATTACAGTTCTTAAAAGTATTTGTCAGTATAAAATTCTCCTATGTAATTAACATACATCCCCTTCATGGAGACTTCACCATCCTCTCCTGCAGAGGCCCGCCACATAGAACACAGCTTTTGTTCTTTGACTGTATTCTGTGTTCTTCGACTGTATTCTAGAACAACACTCTATAAGGTCTATGAGCTTCAAACTCAAAGATAACTGCAAACACATGAAAATATTTTTTTAATTCTTTTAACTTCACCTTACTTTTTAAAACAAAGGCTATTATAAATCCAAAACCAAATATTTATTATAACTAATACATCTTAAGTTTGGTTATTTGTTAAATGAGTTAATTCAAAGAGTATCTTTGAAAACTGAAATACTTAAGCTCTGTAATTTTTCAGAGTTCTGTATGGGAAGAGAGATGAACATAAAATACAAATAAACTCATTTATATCTTCACTCTCACCTTCCCTTTTTAGATGTACATTAAGAGCTATTCCAGCAGGCACCATGTACGATCAGTTTCAAAACTCATGAGGCAGAGTAAAATGTTTAAAGGCTAACAGATTTTTGGAAAAAAGAACAAAGTGCTACAGCTTGGTGCCTTCTACCCCAGAACTCACTTCTCCCCACACCCCAACACTGGGGAGTGTAGGGGTCCAGAACAGAGAAAAGAGGACTGCTAATAAAGTCAACAGCAAAAAATTGCAAAGAAAGTCTCAAAATGAGCAAAATCTTTTTTAAAAGCCCACACTGAATTACTATATTGGTTCTTAATTAGTGATGTATACTAGATATATGAGAATCACTTCTAAAAAATACATATGCCTGAGCCTACCCCTGGTCATGAGTAGCAAGCCCAGGAGACAGTGAAGGACAGGGAAGCCTGGCGTGCTGCAGTCCATGGGGTCTTGACTGAGCGACTGAACAACAACAACATTGTAAAAGCTGAAATCTTTACCTCCAGTTGGCCAATCTGTCTCACTGGGGCTGGTAAAGCACAACCTGAAGCTAAAATTGCCTAACTGAAGGGTGCCTGGAGGGATAAATAGGACTTCAGGAGAACTTTCCTGTCCTGACATGTTTATATATTGCTTAAGGGTTACAACAGGCACACATTACTGATTATTAAAAAAGTAACATATAGGTAATTCCCTGGCGGTCTATTGGTTGGAATTCTGCGTTTTCCAGTGCAGGGAGCACAGGTTCAATCCCTGGTGGGGGAATTAGGATCCCTCAAGCTGCGTGGCACAGCAAAAAAAAAAAAAAAAAAAGCACATATATACATTGATATAATATATAGAGGTTTGTGTATATATAGATTTCTTGTGTACAATTTCTTCAGCGATATTTCAAAGATTCTTGCAGTTCCAAGGCCCAAAGGCCAAAACACCAGGAAGAATTCAATACCTGGTGTTTAACAATCTCTGCCAATTTACAAACATCTAATCTCTACAACTCAATCTCTGGTTTGCCTAAATCTCTTCAGCCAAGGTTTACCCCATCAAACAACTAAAAAACAAAGAGCATAAAAACTTCCAATTTAAAAAATGTATGTACGTTAAAGATGAAAGAAGAATTAGAAAGATAAAACTCTGACCTTAACAGTCAATAATATTTGAAACTTATTTTTTCTGAGAGAATGCTTGATTTAAAAAAATAAAGTAAAAAATTGAAAAAGGTAAAGAATTATGACTATGATAATATGGACAACTGTCCCACGTAACCACAACTCATCATTTCACCATCTTAAAAAATTCAAGTACGAAAAACAAATGAGAATTAACAGTAACTATTACAATACTGATGGGGGGGAGAAGAGCAGTAATTCTGAGAAGTATATTTATGCTGGCAAAGGAAAAATAATTCATTAAGTCTCAAAACAGCACTTTTCATTTTCCTGACTAGAATTCAAAAAAATGAAAGAAAGAGAAAGCAACAGGAAAATCAAAATCAAAGGTACTTTCCATGTTTTAATTAACAAAAACAGTTAAGAATATACTAAGCAGAGTTTTCCCACAGCTATGAAAAAACGAGTAAGTTATTTAAATAACTGGACTTCTTCCTTGTTCTAAAAGAAGACAATCTCTTTCTAATTAGAAAAGAAATGATATCAAAATTAGACAAAAAGTTGAGATATTGAAAAAAATATAAACCAGAAATGAATTTAAAAAACAGCTACACAAATTACGGGATCATCACAAAAAACTTTTTTGATGGCTTGCATAGTTTAGTCAATATTTAAATCTCTCTACTTAGTTAGTGGTTGGGCTGCCAATAACCTCAGCTACCTAAAACATGGGTGTGAACCACTTACTGCCAGTGTTCTCCAAGACTGAGAACTGGAACACAACAAGCTGCTTAACTCTTGTAATCCTTAATTCCCTCATTTGTACTACTGAAACCAAGCAGGACAGTGTACAGGCTCCTGGACCTGGGGAGCCTTTCTGCTCAGTCTTCATGACCTTTCCTGAGTTCCATGGGGTGAATTCAAACAGTTGCCAATCCAGGAAGGGAAGGGATGCAGCGTTAAGGGACCAAAAACCAGAAAACAATAGTAAGCCTTGGAGCAGGGTTCTGGTTCCAAATCAGTAATAATATCTTTAAGCTCTTTTATAGACACACAAATTAATATCTTTAAGCTCTTCTATAGATTTGAAGTGAAGTGAAGTCACTCAGTGTGTCTGACTCTTTGCAATGGCATGGACTGTAGCCTACCAGGCTCCTCCGTCCATGGGATTTTCCAGGCAAGAATACTGGAGTGGGTTGCCATTTCCTTCTCCAGATCTTCCTGACCCAGGGATTGAACCCAGGTGTCCTTCATTGTAGGCAGATGCTTTACTGTCTGAGCCACCAGGGAAGTCATTTTATAGATTTAAAACCCAACAAATGGAAGATGTCAGCATTCTCCATAGCACAGACCACCTGAGGCCAGACAAAAGGAACCCGATAAACTCATCAAGAAACTTAACCCTGGATGAGATTAAAGGAGTACGGGTCCTAATGTTATCAGCAACCCCACCCTTGAGTGAAAGTGAAAGTGAAGTTGCTCAGTCCTGTCCAACTCTTTGCGACCCCATGAACTGTAGCCTACCAGACTCCTCCATCCATGGGATTCTCCAGGCAAGAGTATTGGAGTGGGTTGCCATCTCCTTCTCCAGGGGAATCTTCCCGACCCAACGATTGACCCGGGTCTCCCACCTTCCAGGCAGATGCTTTAACCGCTGAAGAACTGTACCAAAAAGAAGAACTGTACCAAAAATATCTTCACGACCCAGATAATCATGATGATGTGATCACTGACCTAGAGCCAGACATCCTGGAATGTGAAGTCAAGTGGGCCTTAGAAAGCATCACTACAAACAAAGCTAGTGGAGGTGATGGAATTCCAGTTGAGCTATTTCAAATCCTGAAAGATGATGCTGTGAAAGTGCTGAACTCAATATGCCAGCAAATTTGGAAAACTCAACAGTGCTGGAAAAGGTCAGTTTTCATTCCAATCCCAAAGAAAGGCAATGCCAAAGAATGCTCAAACTACCACACAATTGTACTCATCTCACATGCTAGTAAAGTAATGCTCAAAATTCTCCAAGCCAGGCTTCAGTAATACGTGAACCGTGAACTTCCTGATGTTGAAGCTGGTTTTAGAAAAGGCAGAGGAACCAGAGATAAAATTGCCAACATCAGCTGGATCATGGAAAAAGCAAGAGAGTTCCAGAAAAACATCTATTTCTGCTTTATTGACTATGCCAAAGCCTTTGACTGTGTGGATCACAAGAAACTGTGGAAAATTCTGAAAGAGATGGGAATACCAGACCACCTGACCAGCCTCTTGAGAAAGTTGTATGCAGGTCAGGAAGCAACAGTGAGAACTGGGCATGGAACAACAGACTGGTTCCAAATAGGAAAAGGAGTACGTCAAGGCTGTATATTGTCACCCTGCTTATTTAACTTCTATGCAGAGTACATCATGAGAAACGCTGGGCTGGAAGAAGCACAAGCTGGAATCAAGATTGCCAGGAGAAATATCAGTCACCTCAGATATGCAGATGACACCACCCTTAGGGCAGAAAGTGAAGAGGAACTCAAAAGCCTCTTGATGAAAGTGAAAGTGGAGAGTGAAAAAGTTGGCTTAAAGCTCAACATTCAGAAAACAAAGATCATGGCATCTGGTTCCATCACTTCATGGCAAATAGATGGGGAAACAGTGGAAACAGTGCCAGACTTTATTTTGGGGGGCTCCAAAATCACTGCAGATGGTGACTGCAGCCATGAAATTAAAAGACGCTTACTCCTTGGAAGGAAAGTTATGACCAACCTAGATAGCATATTCAAAAGCAGAGACATTACTTTGCCAACAAAGGTCCGTCTAGTCCAGGCTATGGTTTTTCCTGTGGTCATGTATGGATGTGAGAGATGGACTGTGAAGAAGGCTGAGCGCCGAAGAATTGATGCTTTTGAACTGTGGTGTTGGACAAGACTCTTGAGAGTCCCTTGGACTGCAAGGAGATCCAACCAGTCCATTCTGAAGGAGATCAGCCCTGGGATTTCTTTGGAAGGAATAATGCTAAAGCTGAAACTCCAGTACTTTGGCCACCTCATGCGAAGAGTTGACTGATTGGAAAAGACTCTGATGCTGGGAGGGATTCGGGGCAAGAGGAGAAGGGGACGACAGAGGATGAGATGGCTGGATGGCATCACTGACTCGATGGACGTGAGTCTGAGTGAACTCTGGGAGCTGGTGAGGGACAGGGAGGCCTGGCGTGCTGCGATTCATGGGGTCGCAAAGAGTCGGAAATGACTGAGAGACTGAACTGAACTGAGGTGAGTGATCACACCATCATGGTTATCTGGGTCATTAAGATCTTTTTTGTATAGTTTTTCTGTGAATTCTTGCCACCTCTTCTTAATACCTTCTGCTTCTGTTAGGTCCATACTGTTTCTGTCCTTTATTGTTCCCATCTCTGCGTGAAATTTCTTCCATTGGTATCTCTAATTTTCTTGAAGAAATCTCTAGTCTTTCCCATTCTATTGTTTTCCTCTATTTCTTTGCATTGGTCACTGATGAAGGCTTTATCTTTCCTTGCTATTCTTTGGAACTCAGCACTCAGATGGTTATATCCTTCCTTTTCACCTTTGCCTTTCGCTTCTCTTCTTTTGACAGCTATTTGTAAGGCCTCCTTAGACAACCATTTTGCCTTTTTGCATTTCTTTTTCTTGGGGATGGTCTTGATCACTGCCTCTTGTACAATTTCAGAAACCTCCATCCATAGCTCTTCAGGCAGTCTGCCTATCAGATCTAATCCATTGAATCTGTTTCTCACTTACATGGTATAATTGTAAGGGATTTGATTTAGGTCATACCTGAATGGTCTAGTGGTTTTCCCTATTTTCTTCAATCTAAGTCTGAATTTTGCAATAAGAAGGTTCAGATCTGAGCTACAGGCAGCTCCTGGTCTTGTTTTTGCTGACTGTGTAGAGCTTCGCCATCTTCAGCTGCAAAGAAATCCTTTAAGGATTAATAATAAAAATGTATTTATAGTGCTTAAGACTGTGCCTGGACTCATCATAATATAAATATATACAAACTGTTTGCTATTACAAAGCTCAAGTCCTTTAAACTAAACACCAGCCAGAGAGACTGATGTGCTAAATTGGTAGATTATAAATAAGCACACAGTAGTATTAGAAAGCTAATATAGTACAGTGGATGAGAATCTAATTGCCAGTGCAGGGGATATGGGTTCGATCTGTAGCCTGGGAAGATTCCACAGTCTGTGGAGCAACCAAGCCTATATGCCATAACTACAATCCCTTGCTCTAGAGCCCTCGAACCACAACTACTTAAGTCTGTGTATCTAGAGCCTGCACTCCGCAGCAAGAGAAGCCACCAAAATGGGAAGCCCAGGCACCACAACCAAGAGTAGCCCCTGCTCGCCACAAACAGAGAAAGCCCGCACATAGGAACAAAGACCCAGTGCAACCAAATAAACAAACATTTAAACACTGTGAGAGAACAGTTATTATAGCACCCCAGTAGCACTTGACATCAGGTTATTACAGTATAATGTACATACAAATGTCATAATGAACCTGCATCATATGATTAAGCTTCAAATCAGTGCTCATGGATTATGACAGCAGGAAATGTGTAAATTATTTGAAAAATTCCCATCAGAAATTATTAAATTAAAAAAAAGTCAGACATTTAAATGTCACATATCAATGAGTTTGAAAATTCATTTATGTAAAACTGATCGCCCATTACAGGTAAATGAATTGTTTCCTTTTTAAAAAAGAAAGGATTTCAAAACATAATCAAATCAGAATTCCTAAAATTATATGTCAGGGAACTGTCATTCATTCAAGGAACTGCCATAACTTGCAAAGCATGGTTTATTACAAAAGGAATTATATTTATTTGAGATTTCATTTTCTTTTGAAACTTGTTTTAGCAGTATTTATAAATATTCCTTGTATATTCAAAGTAACTGTTAGACATCAGTGTTTTATGTAGATACAGTAATGATTATATAACCATATAATAAACATGTCAAGAAATATGGAACATAAATTTTCTTAGACTAGTTTAAACTATCCTTATATGATCATTCAATTTATTTATAATAAACTTTTTATAAAAGTCTTTTTTGGTTATCTACACACAAGTTCTTGAAAATATAAGAAAGTATCTCTTTAAAGTTATCTTAAAAATCTGTTCTTCTGGGATTTGGCAAGCTGTGATTACACTTTTCAAGATGTTACAGAGTTCTACTGTAACTACTTCTTCCTTCATTCCATTCCTCTCCTATATACTGATAGGAGAAAACTAGCTATTACCTAAGATGTTCAATCTTACAGAGAAGTTTTTTCTACGACTCTAAACCTGGGAATATTTGAGCAAAATCAGCTTAGGGATATAGAAAGAATGACCTTCCTAGATGGCCACCTCTAGATACTTGGCCTAAACTAAAAGAAACTTATATTTTGAAAATGTAACTAGAGATATGAATCTCAAAATGATAATGCTGAGTGATTCAGGGCTAAACATCATTTTTCCTAAGCCTGTATAAGAATCGTTTCCACTCTACACAGAGTGGGGACTGAGCCCCCGCTTAAATTTGTCCAGTATTCATCAGACGAATCACACCCACCTAAGCCCTATGAAAAAGGGAGAAGTGAAAGCTGGAAAAGACAACTAAAGCAGTAAAATACAGTACACTAAAGGGCTGACGACACTGGGGGGAGAATTAACCTCGGAAAGGTAAAAAAGCCATTCCCCACCCACCAAATTGAAGAAAAAAGATTTTAAAGTCAGTGAAAAATAAGTTAAAGGATTACTTACCACCAAGGTGGGTGCTGTCAATAATCCCCAAGCGAAAAACTCCAAAAAGATGACGATAACTGCATGATAAACACTAGGAGAACCTATTCCTTGAGGCTACAAAAACAAGAGTTTGAAAAGTTAACAGTGTACTCCAGAATTACCAACAGTAGACAAACAGTCGACAAATATCCATGGAGAACATACATGCAATAGGTACTCTCCCAAACATCGGGACGTTCACTATCCCTGTCCTCAAGATGATGGAGGCAGACAAAGAAACAAATAAACACATTATTTAAACACCATGTGCAATGGGAACAGAAGTCCAGGGTGGGGATGGGAATGTCAGAACATTCCAGGAGGAAGGCTGAAAGGATGGAAAGGAGGTAGGTGAGGAGTAGGAGTGGGCAGGAGGAGAGCAGCAGTCAAGGAAGCTTTTTGTGCAATGGTGGTAATGCCTGAGAGCGGCAATCACAGGACTCTACTGTTCAGTACACCCAGAGCATGGCTGCGCACTCAGAGTACTGAGAGACCAGCTAGAGGCACACAGGGCTCACTTCCAGGCTAAGGAGTCTGCTCAATTCTGAAGGCAATGGGGAGCCACTAAAAGATGTTAAGTAAGGCTCATGATCAGATCAAAGTTTTCAGAAAATATCATCCTGGCAAGGTGTAACAGATAGATTAAAAGGGGGCAAAACTAAGGAAAGTTATGAGACTACTGCACTGATTCCAAAACATAAATGAATTATGTTGCAAGAATCATAACAGATACCAACATGATTCAAAAGCAGAAACGTTCTGAGCAGTATGTGAGAGAACTTGGGTTTGATACACACAAGAAAGACAATACAAAATCAGCTTTACACTTCAGTTCAGTTCAGTTGCTCAGTCATGTCCAACTCTTTGACTCCATGGACTGCAGCACACCAGGCTTTCCTGTGCATCACAAACTCCTGGAGCTTGCTCAAACTCATGTCCATCGAGTTCGTGATGCCACCCAACCATCTCATCCTCTGTCTCCCCTTCTTTTCCTGCCTTCAATCTTTCCCAGCATCACGGTCTTTTCCAATGGGTCAGTTCTTTGCATCAGATGCCTAAAGTATTGGAGCTTCAGCTTTAGCATCAGTCCTTCCAATGAATATTCAGGACTGATTCCCTTTAGGATGGAGTGGTTGCATCTCCTGGCAGTCCAAGGGACTCTTCTCCAACACCATAGTTCAAAAGCATCAATTCTTCAGTGCTCAGCTTTCTTAATGGTCCGACTCTCACATCCATACATGACTACTGGATAAATCAGAGCTCTGACTACATGGACCTTTGTTGGCAAAGTAATGTCTCCGCTTTTTAATACGCTATCTAGATGGTCATAGCTTTTCTTCCAAGGAGCAAGTGTCTTTAAGTTCATGGCTGCAGTCATCATCTGCAGTGATTTTGGAGCCCAAGAAAATAAGTCTGTCACTGTTTCCATTCTTTCCGTATCTATTTGCCATGAAGTGATGGGACCAGATGCCATGATCTTAGCTTTTTGAATGTTGAGTTTCAGTACAGCTTTTTCATTCTCTTCCTTCACTTTCATCAAGAGGCTCTTTCGTTCCTCTTCACTTTCTGCCATAAGGGTGGTGTCATCTGCGTATCTGAGGTTATTGTTTTTTCTCCCGGCAATCTTGATTCCAGCTTTTGCTTTATCCAGTTCAGCATTTCGCATGATGCACTCTGCATATAAGTTAAACAAGTAGGTTGACAGTATACAGCCTTGATGTACTCCTTTCCCAATTTGGAACCAGTCCGCTGTTCCATGTCCAGTTCTAACTGTTGCTTCCTGACCTGCATAGAGATTTCTCAGGAGGCTTGTAAGGTGGTCTGGTACTCCCATCTCTTTCAGAATTTTCCACAGTTTGTTGTGATCCACATAGTCAAAGGCTTTGGCGTAGTCAATAAAGCAGAAGTAGATGTTTTCCTGGAACTCTCTTGCTTTTTCAATGATCCAATGGATGTTGGCAATTTGATCTCTGGTTTCTCTGTCTTTTCTAAATCCAGTTTGAACATCTGAAGTCCTCAGTTCACATACTGTTGAAGCCTGGATTGGAGAATTTTGAGCATTATTTTGCTAGTGTGTGAGATGAGTGCAATTGTGCAGTAGTTTGAACATTCTTTGGCATTGCCTTTCTTTAGGATTGGAATGAAAACTGACCTTTTCCAGTCCTGTGGCCACTGCTGAGTCTTCCAAATTTGCTGGCATATTGAACGCAGCACTTTCACAGCATCATCTTATAGGATTTGAAATAAATCAGTTGGAATTCCAGCACCCCCACTAACTTTCTTCCTAGTGATGCTTCCTAAGGCCCACTTGACTTCGCACTCCAGGATGTCTGGCTCTAGGTGAGTGATCACACCATCATGGTTATCTGGGTCATTAAGATCTTTTTTATATAGTTTTTCTGTGTATTCTTGCCACCTCTTCTTATTATCTTCTGCTTCTGTTATGTCCATACAGTTTCTGTCCTTTATTGTGTCCATCTTTGCATGAAACATTCCCTTGATATCTCTAATTTTCTTAAAGAAATCTCTAGTCTTTCCCATTCTATTGTTTTCCTCTATTTCTTTGCACTGATCACTGATGAAGGCTTTCTTCTCTCTCCTTGTTATTCTTTGGAGTTCTGCATTCAGATGAGTGTATCTTTCCTTTTCTCCTTTGCCTTTTGCTTCTGCTAGCAGTATTTTACACTGCGGCTTAGAGGTATCTTAAGGATTACTTCAGGGCTTCCCTAGGGGCTCAGTGGTAAAGAATCTGCCTGTCAATGCAGAAGAAAACAGTTTGATCCCTGATCTGTGAAGATCCCACATGCTGTGAAGCAGCTAAGCCCATGTATCTCAAATACTGAGTGTGTTCTCTGGAGCCCAGGAGCAACAACTGCTGAAGCCTGCATGCCCTAAAGCCCATGCTCCACAACAAGAAAAGCTACTGCAATGAGAACCTGTCAACTGCAACTAGAGAGTAGCCCCCTCGTGTAGCAACTAGAGAAAAGCCTGCACAGCAACTAAGACTCAGCACAGCCAAAAATAAGTAAATAAAATTATATTAAAAAAATTACTTCAATTGTTGGATTTTGTATTTCTAAAGACAATATTAAATTGATAGAAATGCAAATGACCTGTAACATTAACTCGGTCTCCACTGACAAGTTTGTGTAACAGAAAAACAAGTTTAATCAATACATATAACAATATCATATGTAAGTTTTAAAAATATATTTGTTAGAGGAAACACTGACTGACACCAGCCACCCTGGCCAGGCAAGATAGCAGTCACTTGCATGAGTTGTCTTAACAAAGAGGTCCTGGTAAGGAATGCAAACTAACAAGTTATCACCAATCAAAAGAATTTGCAAGAAGTCAAAAGAAGAACGGAGACACCAGCCCCTGATTCCTACCAACCTGAGAGTCCTTCTCACTAGAATCCACCTTGGCTGAGCGATGCATGACCACCAGGAAGGACCCTGAGTCAGAATGGCTGGCCAGAGATGACCCGAAAACAAACCCCATCACCATAACAACCCAAGACCGAAAGCCAGGTGGCAAAGCAATTTTCTTGGGTTCTCGGACCCTGCTGGTCTCTGCCTAGGCACCCCTTCCCAATAAAATCTCTTACTTTGTCACCACGTGTGTCTCCTCAGACAATTCATTTCCAGTGTTAGACAAGAACATACACTCTTGGACCCTAGAAGGGGTCCCTCTTCCTCCAACATATTCAACATATTCAGTCTTATGTGCAAAATATTAACACTGTTTGGATTTCTCTGTACACTGTACTCTGGTTTGGATTTCTCTGTACTCTGTACTCAAATGGTGCTACATCATTTGAAAAAAGTAGACGTCTCTCCCAACCTGCAGAATTTAGGTACCTGGAAACTCCCTTAGTAGAACCTGCAGCTGAGGAATTAGATTCAACAGAGGTGGGGTGGGAGTTGGGAGACATAAGTGTTGAAGGACCATGACGAAGAATGAGTTTGTACAAGACTCATTCAACAAACACAGAGTACCAGAGATGCTAGAAGTAAAACACACTCCTTGATCTCAACGAGTTCAGTCTAGAGAGGAAGAAGTCTCATTATAATCATCTGCTTATACAAAACTGCAATAAAAGCGATGTTAATTCATACAAGTTAGGAACCAAGAAAAGGTTATTGCAAGACAATGAAGTAGTGTGGACAATTACATTAGAGGAAAAAATGCAGATGAAGTAAACAACAGCCATGGCAGTTAAAGGTAAAGGGAAGACAGAAGAGACCGCTCTATCCTTTGTTAAGGAGGTTCTTGTCTTCACTCTAGAGATACAGGAAAACCACTTAAGGGTATTTAAGCAAGAGAATTGTGTGATGAGACTGGCATTTTTCAATACAACATGGTGATTTTTTTTCTAAAGGATGTAACTGAACAGCAAACTGCATGCAGAAGCAAGCTATTTGAGTCAGTTCACACAAGAGATGATGAAGGCATGAAATAGGGGTGAGGCATGGATGCTGGAGGGGAGGAAATGGATATGAGAATTCAGGATTTGAAACTGATAGAATCTGACAAATGTGAGAGGGAGAGTCAAGACGACTTGTTTTTAGCTTGGTTGTCTACTAGTGGAGGCTGGTAGCTTCCTAGCTTGTCTTCCCCAGAAGGCTCAAAATTACTTCAGATTCTATATAAGAGATAGCCCTTGTACTTAAAACATTTCTATTGTCCTTTGAGGGCTGATTAAAACAATTAATCATTAGCAAATATGACGTTTGAAACCACCAGAGTAGGTGAGACAAAGTGTGAAATGACAGGTGGACTAGCTTAGTCAAGAATCACCAAGTACAGTGGTTAGGGGCATTAGGCCTCATACAGTCAGAAACCCATGTATAAATTTACAGCCAGCCCTCTGTATCCAGGCTCTCCCATCTGCAGATTCAACCAACTGCAGACCATGTAGTATGTATTTATTAAAAAAAGTCCATATATAAGTGAACCCACACAGTTCAAACCCACATTCATGGGTCTACTGTATAGCGCAGAGGAAAAGGAACTCATTAAAATAAAGAAGGAGCCATGAAAGAACTATCAGGAAAATCAAGAGAATTCAGTGTCACAGGTGACAAAGGAGCAGTTTTAGAGAGGAAAGAATAATGCCCAGTACCAAACACAGCAAGGATAGTAAGACAAGGTTAGGAAAAAACTCCGTAGGATTTCATAAGCTCCAAACTAGTTTTGTTCATCACATATATTCAATACCTATTAGAATACATAGAACTTCTGAGGGCCTTTAACACACTAATGCATATTATGAATCTCCAGAAAGCTACAGTATGCACTGTTTTCCAAATGTGACCATGAAATCCTTCTGTCATATAAAAGACGTATCTCAAGAACACCTGCGTTTCTTAGAAAACTGGGAAATGATAATAAAAAGTAAGATGATAATTACATGACAATGTGTATAAATATACACATGGACCCAAAAGCCTAGAAGAAAATAAGTGTGTTAAAAGTGGCTGCTTCAAGTGAAGCATACTTAATCACTCAAGGACAGTGCTGGGAAAACTTATCAGACAAATAAGACAGAGGTAGTGGGGATGGAGTGAACTGTATAGATACAAAAAATATTTGAGAAAGTATAAGGACTCAGTTTGGGGATGACTAGATGTAGCAGAAGAGGGTAGAGAAGATCGAAGATGAAAGATTTCAGTTTCTGCCTGGTCAGCTGGACAGTGAGGAGAGGGGAAAGAATAAAACATTAATTCGTTTTAGGCATATTGATTTCAGAAAAAACATGGACAGAATTCAGTTCAGTTCAGTACAGTCGCTCAGTCATGTCCGACTCTTTGCGACCCCATGAATCGCAGCACACCGGGCCTCCCTGTCCATCACCAACTCCCAGAGTTCACTCAGACTCACGTCCATCGAGTCAGTGATGCCATCCAGCCATCTCATCCTCTGTCATCCCCTTCTCCTCCTGCCCCCAATCCCTCCCAGCATCAGAGTCTTTTCCAGTGAGTCAACTCTTCGCATGAGGTGGCCAAAGTACTGGAGTTTCAGCTTCAGCATCATTCCTTCCAAAAAATCCCAGGGCTGATCTCCTTCAGAATGGACTGGTTGTATCTCCTTGCAGTCCAAGGGACTCTCAAGAGTCTTCTCCAACACCACAGTTCAAAAGCATCAATTCTTCGGTGCTCAGCCTTCTTCACAGTCCAACTGTCACATCCATACATGACCACAGGAAAAACCATAGCCTGGACTAGACGGACCTTTGTTGGCAAAGTAATGTCTCTGCTTTTGAATATGCTATCTAGGTTGGTCATAACTTTCCTTCCAAGGAGTAAGCGTCTTTTAATTTCATGGCTGCAGTCACCATCTGCAGTGATTTTGGAGCCCAAAAAAATAAAGTCTGACACTGTTTCCCCATCTATTTGCCATGAAGTGATGGGACCAGATGCCATGATCTTCGTTTTCTGAATGTTGAGCTTTAAGACAACTTTTTCACTCTCCGCTTTGACTTTCATCAAGAGGTTTTTTGGGTCCTCTTCACTTTCTGCCATAAAGGTGGTGTCATCTGCATATATGAGGTTACTGATATTTCTCCCAGCAATCTTGATTCCAGCTTGTGCTTCTTCCAGCCCAGCGTTTCTCATGATGTACTATGCATAGAAGTTAAATAAGCAGGGTGACAATATACAGCCTTGACGTACTCCTTTTCCTATTTGGAACCAGTCTGTTGTTCCATGTCCAGTTCTAACTGTTGCTTCCTGACTTGCATACAGATTTCTCAAGAGGCAGGTCAGGTGGTCTGGTATTCCCATCTCTTTCAGAATTTTCCACAATTTATTGTGATCCACAGAAGCGCGGGCAGCTGCAACTGGTGCACTAAGTACAGCAGAGAGGAGCTACCCCATGTCCTAGATCAGGGGCAGAAGCTGCGAGTACCCCATGCCCGAAGGGCGGCGGCCAAGAGGAGTTACCACACGTCAGAGGTCAGGGGCAGCGGCGAGACTGCCAGGCTGCGACCGCACAGGAACCACCGAGAAGAGCTACCCCGCGTCTGAGGCCAGGGGCGGCGGCCGGGAGGAGCTACCCCACGCCCGAGGCCGGGGCAGCAGCCTAGAGGACCAACCCGTTGTCTAAGGAGCGGTGGCTGCGCAGGCGCAGGAGGGCCTAGAGGAGCTATCCCACGTTGAAGGTCAGGAAGGGCGGCAGTGAGGAGATACCCCTCGTCCAAGGTAAGGAGCAGCGGCTGCACTTTGCTGGAGCAGCCACAAAGAGATACCCCATGCCCAAGGTAAGAGAAACCCAAGTAAGACAGTAGGTGTTGCAAGAGGTCATCAGAGGGCAGACACACTGAAACCATACTCACAGAAAACTAGTCAATCTAATCACACTAGGACCACAGCCTTGTCTAACTCAATGAAAGGAAGCCATGACTGTGGGGCAACCCAAGACCGGCGGGTCATGGTGGAGAGATCTGACAGAATGTGGTCTACTGGAGAAGGGAATGGCAAACTACTTCAGTATTCTTGCCTTGAGAACCCCATGAACAGTATGAAAAGGCAAAATGATAGGATACTGAAAGAGGAACTCCCCAGGTCAGTAGGTGCCCAATATGCTACCGGAGATCAGTGGAGAAATAACTCCAGAAAGAATGAAGGGATGGAGCCAAAGCAAAAACAATACCCAGCTGTGGATGTGACTGGTGATAGAAGCAAGGTCCGATGCTATAAAGAGCAATATTGCATAGGAACCTGGAATGTCAGGTCCATGAATCAAGGCAAATTGGAAGTGGTCAAACAAGAGATGGCAAGAGTGAATGTCAACATTCTAGGAATCAGCGAACTCAAATGGACTGGAATGGGTGAATTTAACTCAAACGACCATTGTATCTACTACTGCGGGCAGGAATTCCTCAGAAGAAATGGAGTAGCCATCATGGTCAACAAGAGTCTGTAATGCAGTACTTGGATGCAATCTCAAAAACGACAGAATGATCTCTGTTCGTTTCCAAGGCAAACTATTCAATATCACAGTAATCCAAGTCTATGCCCCAACCAGTAACGCTGAAG
Source organism: Bos javanicus (assembly GCF_032452875.1). NCBI lineage: Eukaryota > Metazoa > Chordata > Mammalia > Artiodactyla > Bovidae > Bos > Bos javanicus. The sequence goes on from NC_083870.1 coordinate 43,573,573, forward strand.
AAGCTGAAGTTGAACCGTTCTGTGAAGACCTACAAGACCTTTTAGAACTAACCCCAAAAAAGATGTCCTTTTCATTATAGGGGACTGGAATGCAAAAGTAGGAATTCAAGAAATACCTGGAGTAACAGGCAAATTTGGCCTTGGAATATGGAATGAAGCAGGGCAAAGACTAATAGAGTTTTGCCAAGAAAATGCACTGGTCATAGCAAACACCCTCTTCCAACAACACAAGAGAAGACTCTACACACGGACATCACCAGATGGCCAACACCGAAATCAGACTGACTATATTCTTTGCAGCCAAAGATGGAGAAGCTCTATACAGTCAACAAAAACAAGACCGGGAGCTGACTGTGGCTCAGATCATGAACTCCTTATTGCCAAATTCAGACTTAAATTGAACAAAGTGGAGAAAACCACTAGACCATTCAGGTATGACCTAAATCAAATCCCTTACAATTATACAGTAGAAGTGAGAAATAGATTTAAGGGCCTAGATCTGATAGATAGAGTGCCTGATTAACTATGGTATGAGGTTTGTGACACTGTACAGGAGACAGGGATCAAGACCATCCCCATGGAAAAGAAATGCAAAAAAGCAAAATGGCTGTCTGGGGAGGCCTTACAAATAGCTGTGAAAAGAAGAGAAGTGAAAAGCAAAGGAGAAAAGGAAAGATATAAACATCTGAATGCAGAGTTCCAAAGAATAGCAAGGAGAGACAAGAAAGCCTTCCTCAGCGATCAATGCAAAGAAATAGAGGAAAACAACAGAATGGGAAAGACTAGAGATCTCTTCAAGAAAATCAGAGATACCAAGGGAACATTTCATGCAAAGATGGGCTCGATAAAGGACAGAAATGGTATAGACCTAACAGAAGCAGAAGATATTAAGAAGAGGTGGCAGGAATACACAGAAGAACTGTACCAAAAAGATCTTCACGACCCAGATAATCACGATGGTGTGATCACTGATCTAGAGCCAGACATCCTGGAATGTGAAGTCAAGTGGGCCTTAGAAAGCATCACTATGAACAAAGCTAGTGGAGGTGATGGAATTCCAGTTGAGCTATTTCAAATCCTGAAAGATGATGCTGTAAAAGTGCTGCACTCAATATGCCAGCAAATTTGGAAAACTCAGCAGTGGCCACAGGACTGGAAAAGGTCAGTGTTCATTCCAATCCCAAAGAAAGGTAATGCCAAAGAATGCTCAAACTACCACACAATTGCACTCATCTCACACGCTAGTAAAGTAATACCCAAAATTCTCCAAGCCAGGCTTCAGCAATATGTGAACCGTGAACTTCAGATGTTCAAGCTGGTTTTAGAAAAGGCAGAGGAACCAGAGATCAAATTACCAACATATGCTGGATCATGGGAAAAGCAAGAGAGTTCTAGAAAAACATCTATTTCTGCTTTATTGACTACGCCCAAGCCTTTGACTATATGGATCACAATAAACTGTGGACAGCATTGCTGCTACTGCTGCTGCTAAGCCGCTTCAGTCGTGTCCGACTCTGTGAGACCCCATGGACTGCAGCCTACCAGGCTCCCCCGTCCCTGGGATTCTCCAGGCAAGAACACTGGAGTGGGATGCCATTTCCTTCTCCAAGGCATGAAAGTGGAAAGTGAAAGTGAAGTCGCTCAGTCGTGTCTGACTCTTAGCGACCCCATGGACTGCAGCCTACCAGGCTCCTCCATCCATGGGATTTTCCAGGCAACAGTACTGGAGTGGGGTGCCATTGCCTTCTCCAGTGGACAGCATTAGCTGAATTTAAAGAAAACAAAGTAAGATGCGAGAAACAGCAAAAGATTAATATCTTAACTAGGTAAAGCATTCATGAAAACCAATACAAAAGCACTTAAGACACTATAAAGTATATAAACAATTTATAAAACAGCTCATAAAATTCTATCACGGAAATAACCACTCAGAAAAAGTTTCACCATAAAGATGTTCATAGCAGCGTCACTTATAGGAGGAAATATATAAATCTAAATGTTCAACCTAATTATACATCCTATAATCAAATCATGGTATATAAATCATAGAATAATATGTAGCCAAAAACTGTTTATGGATAATCTATAATGACATGTAAACATGTTTATGACAATGTTAAATTAAAAAAAAATCAAAGCAGGATATAAAATTGTGTATGTAGAATAATTTCAACTACGAAAAACAAAATAAAAACCTCAACGTTAATAGTGTTTATATTAGGTAGTGATTTTAAGTGACATAAAATTATTTATTGTTCTGAGTTTTCTAAATCTTTTCTAATAGGCATGATTGTACTTTAAATAAGAGGAAAATGTTTTATTTATCTAAGAGAAAAACTACTGTGTAAAACTAGAATGGAAAAAGATAGGTAGTTGTATATGCTTGGCCCTCCTAAGCCATTCACTCATATGTCCCCAGAGGTGGGAGAAAAAAGTGTGTGTTGGTGTATGTGTAAGATGGTATGGAAAAAACTGGAGAAACTTCTTGATTAATCCAATATTTTAAAGCAGGGCAGGGGGAGAGACAGTTCCTTGCCCCAAGGGACTGGTAATTTTGAGAGCTGTTATTATATACATATCTATCTATCCTGTTTTAAATAAATTCAAAAGTAATATAAGATCTTAATAAAATTGACAAATTTTAAAAATATTTTGCTAGTCTGGAATTACATAAAGTTCGAGGTAGGACTTTTGACATAAGGCTGGTAGGTTTAATGGCATGGCAATCCATAATCAAAATTCCAGGACAATTTGGAACGAATACAAAGGTCATGGCCTGAGGAGAAAGACCAGGGCAAGAGGGTTAACAGCCAGGTTAGAGGGAAAATATCTGACTATCTTTATAGCATCAAGAGTACAAGGTTCAGTATAATGAGATCATATCAACAGATATTTGAGGATTCTTGACAGAATTAAAGAGGTACAATGTGAAAAATTCTGGATAAACTAACACATACCCAACCCCAAATGCTAAGATATTCCACCTAAAAACATAATTATTACTGTATCAAAAGTCCATTCAGCTGAGTAACTTCTTTCTTATGTAGGCATGAGACATGGTTCCATGGTAGTCACCTCTAACTTCAACTCAGAAGTCAGGGGACAAACCCCTTTAACCCTGAATCCACTCTCCAATCTAATTCCCATTTCTCAAAGCATACTTTCATATTTCATTTCATCACGTAAGCTTTTGGCTAAGCCTTTTAAAAATCTACTTATTCTTCTATCCTTTAACACTTGATAACTTTTACAGTTGCATTTTGCTTTGTAAAGTATCTGTTTCATTTTATCTAACCTAAACTTTACCTTTCTCGTGCTCAGCTCTCTGAGGCAGGCCCTACGCTTTATTCTTCTACAATCTAGAGCATGCAATACATGTACAGCACAAAAGTGCTTAGTAAGTGTCTGCAGAAATGAATTACTCTGTAAGTCTCCTCTTCCTATTACTTTAGGTATTCAGTATAAGGTTACTGTATTTAAACACTGTTAAAAGGGCAATACATCCATTAATGAAATTTGCAACTTCTCCCCATCCTCTATCCTCTGATGGGGCTTCCAAGTGGCGTAGAGGTAAAGAATCCGCTTGTCAATGCAGGAGATGCCTGAGACGTGAGTTGGATCCCTGGAATAGGAAGATCCCCTGAAGGAGGGCATGGCAACCCACTCCAGTATTCTTGCCTGGAGAATCCCATGAACAAAGGAGCCTGGCGGGCTACAGCCCATGGGGTCACAAAGTCGGACACAACTGAGTGACTGAGCGCACGCACACACACATCCTCTGATATCCCACTGTTCAATACTGTATCATCTCTCACATGGGTTTACTGTACATACACGAGATTAAAATAATAAAAATCACTGAAGACTTATAATGATTTACATTCATAGTCTTATTTACCCCTCCTATCCTTTCAAGTTACATATTACTATCTCCACTTTAGAAGAGTCCAATATAGCAAGTAAGAGATGGAGCGGTCAATCCAGGCAACTGCAGAGCTCAAGTCTGGAGCTACACTAGTTTCGGTGGTTATGGACGCATGTATTATCATCACAAACTGTTATTCATCTAGGAGTAGGGATCCAATTTTAACCATTTTAGTATCTCTCTGCATAGCCCAATGCCTAAGATGGAAAGGGTATTTCATGCTCATGGATTAGATAACCCTTATCAAGAGAGTCATTAAGCTACCAGATGACTTAAGTAAGTCACTTTACCTCTCTTACCAATTAGGGGGTAAACTATTAATTTCCTACCTAAATCCTCATCTAATTCTCAAATTCCAAGTCTATAATTGCCCAATAAATACGAGTTTATGAATCCAGCAGTTGTTATGGAGAATATTGACTGTAATAACTTATGTTACAGTCCTATCAATGAATCAGGGACTTATACAGGTTTTTGGCCAGGAGAAAGAACTAAGTCCACTAGTAACTGGGCATTATAATCCTACTTGTTAAATGGATATTACCATGTGAGAAAAGCATAAGAATAAGCAAAACTGAGGCTCTTTTTTCAAAATGGTCTATTTAAAAAAAAAATCAATTGATATATATTTTAAGCTTAAAAACCAAACAAAAAGCTAATCTAGACAGAAGATACATGGCAACTAAACGTAATAATTCTACATCCAAAAAAAGACTATAAAGTAGTTATTAGGATTATTGGGGAAAGGTGACTATGGACTATATACTACCCAAGAGTATTTTATCAATGTTAAATTTCTGAACGTGGTGATTATATTGTAGTTATGTGGTTCAACTCAGTTCAGTTCAGTCACTCAGTTGTGTCCGACTCTTTGTGACCCCATGGACTATAGCACGCCAGGCCTCCCTGTCCATCACCAACTCCTGGAGTTTACTCAACTCATGTCCATTGAGTCAGCGATGCCATCCAACCATCTCATCCTCTGTCATCCCCTTCTCCTCCCACCTTCAATCTTCCCCATCATCAGGCTCTTTTCAAATGAGACAGTTCTTCACATCAGGTGGGCAAAGTATTGGGGTTTCAGCTTCAGCATAAGTCCTTCCAGTGAATACTCAGGATTGGTTTCCTTTAGGATGGACTGGTTGGATCTCCTTGCAGTCCATGGGACTCTCAAGAGTCTTCTCCAACACCACAGTTCAGAGGCATCAATTCTTCGGCACTCAGATTTCTTTAAGTCCAACTCTCACATCCATTCATGACTACTGGAAAAATATCCTTATTCTCAGGTGATCCTTTTAGGGATAAAGTATCATGATGTCTACCACTAATTCAAATGGTTCAGAAAAAAAAGAAAAAAGAAAAAAACACGCACAGAGAAAGGAAAAACAAATGCGGCAAAATGTGAACAACTGTTGAATCATGAATCTCTGGGATAGCCAAATAAATATTCATTATGTTATTTTTGCAACTTTTCTGTAGTTTTGAAAATTCTCAAAAGTTGGAAAAAAATGACAAAAAACAAAATAAAGTATGAAGAAGAATAATTTTGAACTTAAAATTTAATACTGAGAAGCTACTAATCAAGAATGAGGAAGATGGGAATTCCCTGGAGGACCAGTAGTTACAACACCGTGTTTCCACTGCAGAGGGCATGGGTTCGATCCCTGGTTGGGGAACTAAGATCCTGCATGCCTCGCAGTGTGGCCACAACAACAAACAAAAACAAACAATAATAAGGATAAAACAAATCTTCAGAAAGAAATCCTGCATTTCTCTGAGCAAAACATAACTAACTTGACAATAAAACGAAACATAACTAAAATAATGTAAAAATCTTGTGTGTACACATACACACAAAAATGCTTAATCACAGACATCTAAGACCTGGAACTTTTCATGGATGAATACTAAAAAAAACAATTCCTAAAGAGAATACTGTAACTGTAATCCTATGCTCTCATAGGATCCTGGCACATTTGGAATAACCGGAGGAAATAAGACTTTACTGCTAGTATCTGGTATCATGTTGTGTGTGTTTTCTTATTTTCTGTGACTTTAATCAGGCAAGGTAAGTTTCACTACATCTGTCACAAAAAGAAAACTGATCCTTAATTTCCTCAAGGTATAAATCATTGTAAACATGTAAAGACACTATTATACTAATTAAGGGACTTCTCAGGTGGTGCTAATGGTAAAGAACCCTTCTGCCAATGCAGGAGACAGAAAAGATGTGGGTTTGATGGATCCCTGGGTCAGGAAGGTCCCCTGAAGGAGGCCTGGCAACCCACTCCAGTTTTCTTGCCTGGAGAATCCCATGGACAGAGAAGCCTGGCAGGCTACAGTTTATAGGGTTGCAAGGAGTGGGACATGACTGAAGTGACTTGGCAAGCATGCATACTAATTAACTCACTTTGGCTTAATTTGCAGTGAGACTTTAAAATTACTTACTGACATGATCAATTTTAAAGAGCTATTCAATATTTGTATATTATCAGAGAAGTGAAGAGGTATGGGTTAGACTGCTCCTAAATAGAATGAAATACACTTATAAATATTTGACAAGAATATAGTGAGATCAAGTTTTACTCTTAAAAAAATTAAAAAAGATCTAAAGCTTAAGATTGTTATTGCTACATATGCTTTTTATTTTTTTGGCCACACCACATGGCACATGGAACTTAGTTCTCCAATTAGGGATCCAATCCACAGCCTTTGTACTGGCACGGAATCTTAACAACTGGAGCACCAGAGGAAGTCCCATGATTGTACTGTTTTGAGATAAATTTTGAAAAGATAAGTAACATGACAATCCATTGCAGCACTCTCTATTCTTAAGAGGAAAATATGTGGCTGGCTGCTAAATCAAGATAAATAATCATTACATTAAATGCTTATCCTCATGAACACGGAATGGGTTACACAGTTGAAATAACTACAAAGTTCACTAAAAAGGTAAAATAAAATTAAAAACAAACAAAACAAAACACAAAACCATTAACACAAAACTCAAACTGTCACCAATGTCTAGGACAGAGCTCAAGAATGGTCCTAGTGTGATCTCTGATTACTCAATTTATATAGCTAAGTGATGAAATATTGACCACCTCTTGCTAAAGACTCCCTAAGAAGTATTTCCTGTGGTAGAATTCATAACTGTATTTATACACTATTGAGAAAATAGAGCCATTATTAAGAACAAGCTACTGTGATCTGGCACTGAAAGAGATGAACCCATTTTAGGGATCCTGATATATGTACCCTGGCTGAAATGGTCAACTGTTACTTTAACTGACACTTCCAATTCAAAATAATGCTAAAAGACAACTTGAGCTTTTAAATAATTGAAAATTTAAATCATATATATTTGTCAGAATGATTTTGGAGAAAAACTATTCTTTTTCCTAAACTTCAACACTTCAACTATAAGTGAATTTCCACAGATGATAATGGGAAGCAGGTTTTCAAACTATAGTAAGACAAACTGGAAATACAAATGGAGAAAACTGCTTACTCATTTACTACCCTAAAGCAAGTGTTGACTCACAGAGGTAGACAGGTAAATCATCCATGGTTCTGCCTGCCACAAGCTTGCCATGGACATGTGTACAACCTGAAGATTCTAGGCAAAGGCTAGTGATATCAAAGAACAACTGCTTTTTGAAAGGCACCATGGCCCCCTTCCTGGCTTACCTGCACTCTAGAAACCAGTGGCTGCTCTCTGGGGGTTCAGAGAGCTATTCTGCAACTCCTTCAGTCACCCTAGCAGGTAAAGAGTGCAAAGGATCGGAGCTTAGGGCCAGACTTCTGAAATGGTTTTTGACTCCTATTTATTGTGATTAAAATCAGAGAAATCAGGAATAAAAATCTGGTACTCTGCATCTCTGGGCATATTTGAAATGTCAATTCTACTTTTGTCAGGTACTTCTAATAAATCAATTCACATGTGCTTTACTTTCTATCGGATCTTTAAAGTCATTTTACCAATTCACTTGTGAAAAAAATCTACATATTTTCACTTTATCAGAGATGTAGTCTCTGTATCCACAAAACAATAAAAATCAGAACAAAAAACAAGCAAACTTCAAAAATCATAAGGAAAATTTCTATCTTTGCTAATACAAATAACTCACGTAAATAACTCTTAGGCTCTACCAAGAATACTTATAAACAAACTGGAGGCTCTGTGGTAAAGAATCCGCCTGCCAACGTAGGAGACCCGGTTCCATCCCTGGGGAATCCCACGGACAAAGGAGCCTGGGGGTGGGGTGGGGTGACGTACAGTCCATGGGGTTGCAAAGAGTCTGACACAACTTAGTGACTAACAACAAAACATAGTAATGATTTAACAACAAAACTGGAAGCATTCTAAAATGTCAGAATGCAGTTTTAATTTAACTCTCCTCAGTGGTCTGCAATGAATAAGAGATGTAGCAAAATGTTACATACATTAAAACATAACTAAACCCAGTAATCCTATGTGTGCCTGCTCAATCGCTTCAGTAGTGTCCGACTCTTTCGACCTCATGGAGCCCACCAGGCTCCTCTTGTCCATGGCATAGTCCAGCAAGAATACTGGAGTGGGTTGCCATAGTCCAGCAAGAATGCCCTCCTCCAAGGGATCTTCCCAACCCAGGAAGCGAACCCATGTCTCCTGCATCTCCTGCATAGTAGGCAGATTCCTCGCCCACTGAACCACCTGGGAAGCCCAATTCTACGTGTAAATGCTTCCAAAAGCAAATTCACCAATAACGTCACAGTTACTTTCATCAGTAAAATGGTATTCACTAGATAACCGACAGTTAAAGTCGCTCAGTCGTAGCTGACTCTTTGCGACCCCATGGACTGTAGCTCCCCCAGGTTCCTCTGTTCATGGTGATTCTCCAGGTAAAGATACTGGAGGGGGTTGCCAAGCCCTCATCCAGGGGATCTTCCCAATCCAGGATCAAACCCATGTCTCCTGCATTGCTGGAGGATTCTTTACCAATTGAGCCACCAGAGAAGCCCAGTAAATATTTATTTAATTTAACCTGTGAAACTATTCTTTAGTTACTTACGTTGTTTTCATACAAAACAACTGTTCTTAAACTTTCAGGAAGTATGAAACCTTTATGGAATTTCCCTAGAGAGATGTACAAAGAAAATTTTACAAATAACTTCAGGGTAAACAAACCCAAGTTAAGAACTCCTGATACAGAATCACACACTCATATGATGTACCTTAATTGCGTACTACTCAAATAGACAACATATTAGTCTTACCTAGGCTTCAGAGCCAACTGAAATACAATTTCAAGAAAAGAAAAACATTTAGTAACTTATGATTAACCTGGCTTGTTTAGAAAGGTTCACTTCTTCAACTGTTAAAAACTACAACAAACATGTGCTAAGTTTTTGATAAATCATTAACAACTCATTGCTAATTTTGCTTTACAAACATTACAACTGGCTGATCAAGCTTAAAAAGATGCCATTTGCAGGGGACAAAGCAAAATAATCTTAACATTGTTGAACACTAGGAAGAAAATGGAAGGGGATCAGGTCAGTACCATTGGCCAGGGATGTGAAACACTGTTCAGAGATTGTCATGTATGACCATACAGCCTCAGACACCAAGGTGTTCATAACAGTAATCTGATCAATTTTAAGTAGAGAAGAAAAACAAATGTGATTTTAAAACAATTTTTATGACTATAATAATTATATGCATTTTCACTTATGGCTAGAGTAGGTTAAAACACAAACAGTGTAAAAAAATTACCCTGGCACGTCCAGAAACAGAAATATCCCCTAATTATATATAGGAATGAATAAAATTACACTAAAAAATGATCTTTAGAATGTGCTACTCATTTTTAAAAATCACTCTAAATGTGTTTTTATCACTTTAAATTCACACAGTAGGCCCTGTGGCATTAAACGATGCATAAACGAAGTCCCTATTCTAAAGAGGTGTCCAGTGCTCTGAGAATGGAAAGTGCAGCATAAGGGCACAAAAATGACAAATGATGACACCCCCATGCACACATCCCTCAAAAGAAACATTCATTTATTCTCTATGCCCTCTTAAAAACCTACTGCTGGGGTAAAAATTGTGTTTTGTGTCCAAAAGGAAACTATAAATTCACAACTTTAATAAATACCAAGATTAAAAACAAAAACAAAAACCTGTTCCAAAAACCTGTTCTAAATCTCACAAGATTTAATTGCTATAAAGTGAGTTAAAAAAAAACTTGAGAGGTAACAAAATAGAACTTAACAAGGAAAAAGGAGGTCTGCTTCCTGAACACAGCTTCTCTTTTAGAAACAATATTAATCCTAAATATTAATTGCTTTTACAAAATACAATTCTTTGCTGCTTCTATTTTGTTGATTGTATGAAGAAATTAAAATATTAAGTCCTTATGACTGGTAAAGGCACCAGTGTTTTTTCAAGCCATTTCTCTCCCATCAATGAAGTTCTAACCAAGTTTGACAATTCATAACTGATGTAATCAAATGTTTTTAATGTTTAATTAAAACATGAGATCTGAGGACTTGAATTTCAAAGGTTCTTTTTTCACCAAATGTCAAAGCTACGACATCTATAGATTTGACAGTTACTAAAGGTATACAGACTTCCCTCGTGGCTCAGCGGTGAAGTGTCTGCCTACAATGCGGGAGACCAGGGCTCGATCCCATGAGTTTAGAAGATCCCCTGGAGTGGCAACCCACTCCAGTACTCTTGCCTGGAAAATCCCATGGACGGAGGAGCCTGGTAGGCTACAGCCCATAGGGGTCACAAAGAGTTGGAGACTACTGAGCAACTTCACTTTCACCTTCAAAGGTATATAATGTAATTGCTACATATGTCCCAGGCTTTCTAAATTTTAGCATACTGACTGGGCCATATTCTGAAATGTCCAAACCAAGTTGTCAATGATTTCAAATTAATTTAGCAAATCCTCAATGGTGGCCTAATTACACATTTAGCACTGTTCTAGCAATGGAGGGCTCCAAACAAACATGGAATAAAAGGAACCATTCCTGCACATTTCTCGAAAAAGTGAAATGACTTTCACTTTTCTATTCTAGTTCAGAACTTGATATTAAAGAATGCAGCAAAGACCAGAGAGGAGCAACGAGGAATTTTCAGCATTTAAAAAAAAAAAAAAAGTGAGTTATTTTCAATTAAAAGGCCTATCTCCCCTGCCGGTTAACAGCAGCATAATGCCTAAAGTTGATTTTGATGACACTATTTCTAAAAAGAAAAAAAAATTTTTTCTCGTCCTCAATCTGTCTTCCTTTTTAAGGTCTTCTAACGCTCAGGCCATGATCAACTCTATCGAGTATTCTTGTTTTAAAATACACCAGGTGATTTTAAAACAAGAGGGTGGTAACTCTTCTTTGAAAACTACACACTTAAGTCTAGGCCCCGGGTGTCCTCCGGCACAGTCCCGACAGAGGACGGCGAGGAGCAGAGCCCACCTTCGGACAGTGTTTACCGCACCGGACGCAGCCGAGAGCAGAAGCACTGATCCCGAACGGCGTGGAGAAAGGGGGCGAGCGCATTACGGGGCCCCAGTGGGGTCGCAGCGCCAGATGCCACCCCGGGAGCAGCATACGGGAGGGCAGGGTCGCTGCCGGCCGCTTCCAGAGAGCGGCCACCGCCTCGCGGGGCCTGGACGGCGCTGACGAGGCTGCGAAGGCGAGGGGCGCGGCGGGCGGCGGAGCCCGGCGTCGATTCCTGCCCGCGGCGGCGGCGCGCGTAGGCTCGAGGCCGCAGGGCCTCCAGCGGCGGCCGGAGGGCAGGGCGGCAGGTGCGGGAGAGGCGGGAGCCTTCTCCATCCGGGAGGATGTGCCCCGGAGGTCGCAGGCCGGGGCGAGAGAGGAAAGACCCGGGAGCCCGAGATACTGGCCCCCCGGGAGCGGTGGGGCAGTCAGGGGCGACTGTAGACGGCCGCGTCGGGAGCAGAAAAGAGATCCGGCCCGACACTCCCCGGCTCGGTACCCAGCTCACCGTGCCTCCGTCCTTAATGATGATCTTTTTGGCCAGCATGATACTGCGGTTCGCGGCCCTTTTCTTCTTCTTCCCCTGGGTCATTTTACCATCCTCGATTCCTGGTGCTGCTGCAGCCACTCCCGGGGCGGCCGGCCCCAGCGGCGAGTGCCGTCCCGCTACTACTGCCGGGCCGAGCCGCTCGGGGCACCCGCCGCCATCTTGAGGGCCCGGCCTGCCTCCGGCGGCGCGTCACATCGTGCGATCGGCCGACGAGTGCGCCCCGCCCCGCCCACGTGACGCGCCCCGCCTGCTCGGCCGCCGGGCGGTCGGTGCCGGGAGGGAGGCCGGGAGGGAAGCGGGCGGCGCGCGGAAGGGGCCACCTGCGGGCGGGCTGCCTGTGTAGGGAGCCCTCTGCCCTTCACTCGTTCAGGCCTCACCGCAATCCGGGGCGCTGGGGGCCGTGATAGAGCCCTTAACCGAGGAAGAATTTTAAGTTTCTGAATGTTAGATACTCGAGGAAATACTGCTGATATACAGTTATACTGGAATTTCAACCAGGCGTCCTCAGCTATCAGGGCTGACTCCCGCTGTGTTCTGACAAACACTGGAACCGAAGGAGACGTTGAAATCGTTTTCCATAAATTGTGGGTAACTGAAAGAGTGGAGATAAAATGAGTTTTCATTTGGGTGGCACGGGCGGCGGCTGAGGGATACCGGGAGCTCTACTGAAGCAAGCCTATTTCCAGCAGCACCCTGGCCCCAGATGGGACCTTTTCTTTATTCCCTGCCAGTAAAAACTGATAGAACCTAGGGAGGAGAAGGGGACGACAGAGGATGAGATGGTTGGATGGCATCACCGACTCAGTGGACATGAGTTTGAGTAAACTCCGGGAGTTGGTGAACAGGGAAGCCTGGCGTGCTGCAGTCCGTGGGGTCGCAAAGAGTCAGACACGACTGAACTGAATTGAAGGCACCCTTTGTAGCCCACTACTTGTTTTACCCGGTTGTTTAAAAATCAATTTGACAGAAATTGCGAAAAAGGATAGCTATCACAAGTGGACTATGGACTTCAGATTAAAGTATCACGATGTTAAATTTGACTGTGGTGACTGTACTGTTATATAAAAGAATATTATTTTCCTTAAATATACACTGAAGTCTTAACGAGTGAAGGAATGTGATGCATGCTATGCTGCGTGTGTGCGTGCTAAGTCACTTTAGTCGTCTGGTTCTTTGAGACCAGTATGGACTGTAGTCCCACAGGCTCCTCTGTCCATGAGATTCTCCAGGCAAGAATGAGGTGGGCTGTCATGCCTCCAGGGAATCTTCGGATCCACTGATCGATCCTGGGTCTCATGTCTTCTGCACTGGCAGGTGGGTTCTTTACCACTAGTGCCACCTGGGAAGCCCGGTGATGCATGCTGCTGCTGCTGCCAAGTCACTTCAGTCGTGTCCGATTCTGTGCAACCCCATAGACGGCAGCCCAACAAGCTCCCTCGTCCCTGGGATTCTCCAGGTAAGAACACTGGAGTGGGTTGCCATTTCCTTCTCCAATGCATGAAAGTGAAAAGTGAAAGCGAAGTCGCTCAGTCGTGTCCGACTTTTAGCGACCCCATGGACTGCAGCCTACCAGGCTCCTCCGCCCATGGCTTTTCCAGGCAAGAGTACTGGAGTGGGATGCATGCTACCTACTCTTAAATAGTTAGGAACTAACATGTGTGCACATATAAGGAGGTCTATACCAGCAAATTTGGAAAACTCAGCAGTGGCCACAGGACTGGAAAAAGTCAGTTTTCATTCCAAACCCAAAGAAAGGCAATGCCAAAGAATGCTCAAACTACCACACAATTGCACTCATCTCACATGGTAGTAAAGTAATGCTCAAAATTCTCCAAGCCAGGCTTCAGCAATACGTGAACCATGAACTTCCAGATGTTCAAGCAGGTTTTAGAAAAGGCAGAGGAACCAGAGATAAAATTGCCAACATCTGCTGGATCATGGAAAAAGCAAGAGAGTTCCAGAAAAACATCTATTTCTGCTTTATTGACTATGCCAAAGCCTTTGGCTGTGTGGATCACAATAAACTGTGGAAAATTCTGAAAGAGATGGGAATACCAGACCACCTGACCTGCCTCTTGAGAAACCTATATGCAGGTGAGGAAGCAACAGTTAGAACTGGACATGGAACAACAGACTGGTTCCAAATAGGGAAAGGAGTACGTCAAGGCTGTATATTGTCACCCTGCTCATTTAACTTATATGCAGAGTACATCATGAGAAACGCTGGGCTAGAGGAAGCACAAGCTGGAATCAAGACTTCTGGGAGAAACATCAATAACCTCAGATATGCAGATGACACCACCCTTATGGCAGAAAGTGAAGAACTAAAAAGCCTCTTGATGAAAGTCAAAGAGAGTCAAAGAGTTGGCGTAAAGCTCAACATTCAGAAAACGAAGATCATGGCATCTGGTCCCATCACTTCATGGGAAATAGATGGGGAAACAGTGGAAACAGTGTCAGACTTTATTTTGGGGGGCTCCAAAATCACTGCAGATGGTGACTGCAGCCATGAAATTAAAAGATGCTTACTCCTTGAAGAAAAGTTATGACCAACCTAGATAGCATATTGAAAAGCAGAGACATTACTTTGCCAACAAAGGTTCGTCTAGTCAAGGCTATGGTTTTTCCAGTGGTCATGTATGGATGTGAGAGTTGGACTGTGAAGAAGGCTGAGCACCAAAGAATTGATGCTTTTGAACTGTGGTGTTGGAGAAGACTCTTGAGAGTCCCTTGGACTGCAAGGAGATCCAACCAGTCCATTCTGAAGGAGATTATCCCTGGGATTTCTTTGGAAGGAATGATGCTGAAGCTGAAACTCCAGTACTTTGGCCACCTCATGCGAAGAGTTGACTCATTGAAAAGACTCTGATGCTGGGAGGGATTGGGGGCAGGAGGAGAAGGGGATGACAGAGGATGAGATGGCTGGATGGCATCACTGACTCGATGGACGTGAGTCTGAGTGAACTCTGGGAGTTGGTGATGGACAGGGAGGCCTGGCCTGCTGCCATTCATGGGGTCACAAAGAGTTGGACATGACTGAGGGACTGAACTGAACTGAACTGACTGATTCATAGGAGTTTCTTTTACCATTGACTGGCTTGATCTCCTTGCAGTCCAAGGGAATCTTGAGAGTCTTCTCCAACACCACAGTTCCAAAAGCATCAGTTTTTCTGTGCTCAACTTTATGGTCCAATTCTCACATCCATACATTTGACTACTGGAAAAACCATAGCTTTGACTAGATGAACCTTTGTTGGCAAAGTAATACTTAGGTCATAAAAGGCTCTGCATCTTCCTGCTGCTGCTGCTGCTAAGTCGCTTCAGTTGTGTCCAACTCTGTGCAACCCCATAGACGGCAGCCCACCAGGCTCCCCCGTCCCTGGGATTCTCCAGGCAAGAACACTGGAGTGGGTTGCCATTTCCTTCTCCAATGCATGAAAGTGAAAAGTGAAAGTGAAGTCACTCAGCTGTGTCCAACTCTTAGCGACCCCATGGACTGCAGCCTACCAGACTCCTCCATCCATGGGATTTTCCAGGCAAGAGTACTGGAGTGGGGTGCCATTGCCTTCTCCGATCTTCCTGCTAGCTCTTTTTCATTCACTCAGAACACAAGTTTAGTGGAAACCAGCTGCCATGTCATGAAGACACTTAAGCAGCCTGTAGGGACATCCTGGTGTCCAGGAACTGAGGCCCCCTATCAACAGATACGTGACTGAGTCATCTTGGAGCCATTCCTCCAGTCCTGATCAAGGCTTTGACTGACAACAGCCCCTGCCAGTCAGTCCTAAAGGAAATCAACCCTTAATATCCATTAAAAGGAAATGCTGAAGCTGAAGCTGCAGCTGCAATACCTTAGCCACCTGATGTGAAGAGCCGACTCACTGGAAAAGACCCTGATGCTGGGAAAGGTTGAGGACAGGAGAACGTGGTGGCAGAAGATGAGATGGCTGGATGGCATCACTGACTCAATGGACATGAGTCTGAGCAAACTCCAGGAGACTGTGAAGGACAGGGAAGCCTGGCATGCTGCAGTCCATGGGGTCACAAAGAGTCAGACAGGACTGAGTGACAGAACAATAAGAACCCCTGCCAGCATCCTGACTGACTTCAGGAAACCCTGAGCTAGGACCACCCAGCTTAGCCACTCCCAGTTTCCTGACTCTCAGAAACTGTAAGATAAAAAAGTACTTGTTTTAAGCCACTAAACCTTGGGGTAATTTGGTCCACTGCTATAGATAACTAATACACAGGGTAAAGGGAATGTGCGTTGTTGGTACTATTATTGCAACTTTTCTGTAAGCTTAAATTTGATTGAATTTTCCTTTCTATTTTAATAACTGACTAGAAATAGAAAGCAAATCAATTTCCATGGAAGGAAGAAGAAAGGCATTTTAGCTTGATTATTCAAGTTATGTGTTACTACAATAAGTAAACTCAACATTTGTTTTAAAATGTTCTCTTATGGAAATTGACATGAAACTTTAGAGAAAGTAAGATGAGAAAGATTTCATAATTTAAATACCTAGAAGCTTGTTTTGGATGAATGAAGAAGCCTGGTAAGACCATGATTTGTGTGGTTACTCTTTATTAAAATCATCCTTCATCCAGCTGTACCAGTTTTATCATCCTAAGAACTGATTCAGTCATTCAAAAAATATTTGAGTACCTCTGTTTGTCACTCTTTTACTAGACACTGGAGATACATTGATGAATGACATGGTATTTATCTGCATAGAGCTTAATTATACTGGGGGACAGGCTATAAAACAAACACAAAAGGAAGATAATTTCAAATTGTAGTAAGTGCTGTTGTTAAAAAAAAAAAGGTAATAAAATTTCACACACACTGAATGTCCAGAATGTCCCAGGCATTGTGCTAGAGGAGCTGCAATAGTCCACATGAGAGATGAGTCTTGTTCTACCAGACTTATTGTGAATATATAATTCTTGGGTCATGGTGATTTGGGTCATGAAGATTCAGACTTTACATTGAGAGGCTGACATGTCAGTTAGGGTTCTCTGGTGATAGTCAACAGTAACTAGCATTAGCTAACATATGCAAAAAGGAACGATTTGAAAGGATATTAAAGTTCCCAAAATTAATTGGAAAGTCAAGAATCAGACTTGAAAACAGGCAAAAACCTATGTTTGAAAGTTCCTTAGAACCTTTCATGAGAGAAATCCCTGGTAAAGAACAGCAACTGGCTGCAGCTAAATATTCCTAAAGAAACAAGACTGTGTTACAGAATCCAACCCCCTAAAGTGAAAGTGAAGTCAAAAAAGTGAAGTTAAGTGAAAGTGAAGTCACTCAGACTCTTTGCAACCCCATGGACTGTACGGTACCAGGCTCCTCTGTCCATGGGATTCTCTACGCAAGAATAGTGGAGTGGGTTGCAATTTCCTTCTCCAACCCTCTAAATGTGCCCTGTATTAAAGAAATTGCATTTTGTCATGTGAAAAGAAGAGGGCCTCCTTAACTATGAAACAGTCACCTTGCTTCTGTAGAATTACCTGTTCTTGCAGACTTAAGAAAATCCTGTTTCATCAAGAACAAAAAAAAGCCACCAAAGCCCCACCCCATAAAAGCCTATTCTTAAAAAAAAAAAAAGAGAGAAAATGACAACTTTTCAGTTAATAGAAAATACTACCCTCTAGAAAATATGAAACAGAGGAAAAGTATGTATATCACTCCAATATGAATTAAATATCATTAAATAATCTTTCACATTGCAGATGTGAAAGAATTGAGTTAAAAATTCAATAGGAAGATGAGACTTGAGCAAACTCAGGCAATATACTGAAAAAATAAAATCATCCAAAGTGTGAAACCTAAATTACAGGGTTTCTAAAAACATGAAAGTAAGAAATATGGAGGAGAGGAATACAGTCAGCTATGAAGAAAAATAGAGAAAAAAAGGATCAGAAAATGACATGGAAAAAATTACTTGGGCCTCCAGGAAAACAACCACAACAAACAAAAGCATTTTTTCCAAAGGGGGAAAAAAATCAAATGGTGCCAGACTTCTTGAAAATAACACCAAGCAACACAACAATGGAACAACATTTAAAAAAAACTCAAGGAAACATAGTGTAAGCCAAAGATCTTATAGTATGTCAAGCTATACTTAGAATGTCTAGGCTCTAGAAAGTTTAAACATGCTAGAACCTGAGGAATATTATACTTACAAGCCCTCCTTGAGTACTTAACTAGAAAAGCTTCATCCAGTTTCAAAGAGTTGATTTGTGAGCCTTAGGCTAAAGTATTGAAGAGTATTAAATGTACTTAAATATGTTTAAGTACATTAAATATATTTATAAAGTATATTAGTATACTATTGAATTTTATAACAAATACATAAACTAGGATGAGAAAATAGTGTGTAAATGTTTTATGTTCTAAAATTTTCAAATAGAAATAAGGCAACTAAGTAAATATGGGAAGATGGGAGAAAGGAGTAGAATAAGTTTGTTGGTTGTCACAAAGGCAATTAGATGGGAGTCAAAGTATATCATCTAAAACAGCAAAGGGTCTGCCCTGGTGGTCTGGTGGCTAAGTCTCCACCTTCCATTGCAGGGGGCTTGAGTTCCATCCCTGGCTGGGGAACTAAGATCTCACATGTTCTGTGGTGTGGCCAAAAAAATAAATACATAGGATGACAAACAATAGTAGAAGCTTGGAAAAGCAAAAAGGGGTCTTTTACAGCATTACATAAAATGTTATCAGTATAAATGTAAACCATTAGAACATAAAAACCTTTTATGTTCTAAAGATAAAAAATTTTAAAAGCAAGGAACACTCCACATAGTGAAAGAAACACAGTAAATACAGAAATATATACATTCATTTATTTTTTAAAAGAAACATAGGAAAGATAAACTAGCAACTAATGAAAATTATTACCTATAAGAGGTGGCTAGGAATGGAGTAGAAGCACAGGCATGACAGCTAGGTTACTCTGAGTGTACTTTTTACATAATTTAACTTTGAGCCATGTAAATGCTTCACATTCAAAAACCATAAAAATTTGAAACAAATACAAAATTGAATACAAACATAAATGAAATTAGTTATATCACATTGATAACATAACTATGTAGAGAAAAGAGTACTTTCCATTAACTTTTGAACACTGTACTCTGACTACACTTTCTTAGTGGGCTATTATTCTAAGGACAGAGAACTGCAGAGATCTTAAATTTTATTTTGTATGTTTACCATTAGTAATACTGATATTGTAGTGCTGAAACATAAGCTATAAGTAAAGCATATAAGCAATTATAGGCTTCCCTGGTAGCTCAGCCGGTAAAGAATCTGTCTGCAATGCAGGGGACCCCGGTTCAATTCCTGGGTTGAAAACTCCCCTGGTGAAGGGAATGGCTACCCATTCCAGTATTCCTGCCTGGAGAATCCCATGAACAGAGGAACCCGGACGTCTATAGTCCATGGGGTCACAAAGAGTCGGACACAACTGAGTAACTAAGCACAGCATACAGCACAAGGAAATACATTTTTACTCAAAACCATTATTTGCACTGCAAGAGAAAAGAGAGGAAAATATAAAATAATTAAAAAGCCTGTAATGCTTAATTTTAATTGTAAACATCAATTTGAATTTATGAATTCTTAAAAGTGTTATTTCCTAGCTATGCCCACTGAAATATGGCCCAGAAGCAAATGGGAGTTAAAATTTCATTTCCCCCGAAAAGGAATAGATATTCCCCAGGTTGGGAACATGACGAGTATGAGGCACGTCTGGGACATGTTATACCTGAAGAAAGGAAGAATTCAAAGACTAATGCGGTCAAGTCTAAAAGATACAGAAGCTAGTTTACAGTGACTTACACTGGCTACTGGCTCACAATAGGAACATCAAAAAGAACTATGATGTAACTGACTATAATACATTGAAGAACAAAAACATTGATCTTGAAAAAAAGAGAGAGAGGACTTTGGGAAAAAGGAAGGAGGGAAAATAGTCTTTTTAAAATAGAGAACAAACTAATAAATGTAAAAGAAAATTAGAGAACTAAAAATTTTAAACCATTTTGCACCTCAATGTGATAAACGATTCAATTAAGATCATCAGTTGATGCTAGAGACATTAAATAAAAGGCTGTTAGAAAAAAGAACATTCTCATGGTGCCAAAATATTACCATAAAGAATACTATTACTAAAGGGAGAAAAATGACCTTTACAATGGAAAGATCTGTTAATCATAATCTTAACTGAACAATTATCAATAATGAGACAATCCAGAATTGCGTGTCTTCTGATATGATACAATATAAAACCTATAAGATAATCCATGAAATGCTCTTTCAAAAAACATTTAACCTGAATTTAATCAAACCTATAGACTTCCAGTTCAAAGGAAATGCAAATAAAGAAAACAAATCAAGTATATAGACAGATGAAGGATAATGTCAAGTAATAGATTATTCAAAAAGTCACGACAGGGGAAAAAAAGCCATCAGGGTATGAGGAAGTCTCTTCCAGGCTAAAAGAGACAATCAAATAGAAAGTATGAACCTTAATTGAATAGATCACAAGAAAAACCCTATAAAAGTTCATTTTTGAGACAATTGGAAATATCTGAGTATGAATATAGATGGTACAATCAATTTAATATTTCTTAAGTGTGACAATGGGATTGAATTTAATTAGAAAAAATGTCCTTATTTTAGGAGTAAAGTGTCCTGATAATGCTAGTATGCAAAATGTTAATAATTGTTGAGTTCAGGTGGAAGGCAAATGGGCATACATGATTTCAACTTTTATATACTCAAACATTATTTTTTAATGAGAATTGGAGGAAAATTTCAGAGAAGGCAATGGCACCCCATTCCAGTACTCTTGCCTGGCAAATTCCATGGACGGAAGAGCCTGGTAGGCTGCAGTCCACGGGCTCGCTAGGAGTGGGCTCACTAGGAGTCGGACACGACTGAGCGACTTCACTTTCACTTTCACGCGTTGGAGAAGGAAATGGCAACCCACTCCAGTGTTCTTGCCTGGAGAAACCCAGGGACAGGGGAGCCTAATGGGCTTCCGTCTATGGGGTCGCATAGAGTCGGCCACTACTGAATCGACTTAGCAGCAGCAGCAGAATGAAAATTTAAATAGGAAAAAAAAAAGGTCTTTAACAATGCTTACTTTGTGAGTGCCTAAAGATAACCCAGGGCTTCACTGGTGGCTCAGATGGTAAAGAATTTGCCTGCAATGCAGGATACCGGGGTTCAAAACCTAGTGGAGGTGATGGAATTCCAGTTGAGCTATTTAAAATCCTAAAACATGATGCTGTGAAAGTGCTGCACTCAGTATGTCAGCAAATTTAGAAAATAGCAGTGACCACAGGACTGGAAAAGGTCAGTTTTCATGCCAATCCCAAAGAAACACAATGTCAAAGAATGCTCAACTACCGTACATTTGCACTCATTTCACATGCTAAAAGGTTATACTCAAAATCCTTCAAGTTAGGATTCAGCAGTATGTGAAGAAAGAACTTTCAGATGTACAAGTTAGCTTTAGAAAAGGCAGAGAAACGAGATATCAAATTGCCAACATCCACTGGATCAGAGAAAGCAAGGAAATTCCACAAAAACTTCTGCTTCACTGACTAGTGACAGCCTGAAAGCCTTTGACTGTGGATCACAAGAAACTGTGGAAAATTCCTAAAGAGATGGGAATACCAGACCACCTTATCTGCCTCCTGAGAAGCCTGTATGCTAGTTAAGAAGCAACAGTTAGAACCTTATATGGAACAACAGACTGGTTCAAAATTGGGAAAGGAGTAAGACAAGGCTGTATATTGTCACCCTACTTATTTAACTTATATGCAGAGTACATCGTGCGAAATGCTGTGCTGGGTGAATCACAAACTGGAATCAAGATTGCCCAGAGAAATATCAACAACCTCAAATATGCAGTTGATGCCACTCTAATGACAGAGGGGCTTCCCTGGTTAGAGTCTGCCTGGAACGCGGGAGACCCGGGTTTGATCCTTGGGTCGGGAAGATTCCCCCGGGGAAGGAAATGGCAACCCACTCCAGTACTCTTGCCTGGAGAATCCCATGGACGGAGGAGCCTGGTAGGCTACAGTCCATGGGGTCGCAAAGAGTCGGTCACGACTGAGCAACTTCACTTCACTTTAACGACAGAAAGCAAAGAGAAACTAAAGAGCCTCTTGATGAAAGTGAAAGAGGAGAGTGAAAAAGCTGTATTAAAACTCAACATTCAAAAAACTAAGATCATGGCATCTGGTCCCATCACTTCATGGCAAATAAAAGGTGAAAAGTGGAAGCAGTGACAGATTTTACTTTCTTGGGCTCCAAAATCACTGTGGCTGGTGATGCAGCCATGAAATTAAAATTTGCTTGCTCTTTTGAAGAAAAGCTATGACAAACCTAGACAGCATATTAAAAAGCAGAGACATCACTTTTCTGACAAAAGCCTGTATAGTCAAAGCTATGGTTTTTCCAGTAGTCATGTATGGATGTGAGAGTTGGACCATAAAGAAGGCTGAGTGCCAAAGAATTGATGCTTTTGAACTGTGGTGCTAGAGAAGACTCTTGAGAGTCCCTTGGACAGAAAGGAGATCAAACTAGTCAATTCTAAAGGAAATCAACCATGAATATTCACTGGAAGGACTGATGTTGAAACTTCTATACTTTGGCCACCTGATGCCAAGAGCCAACTCATTGGAAAAGACCCTGATGCTGGGAAAAATGAAGTCGCTCAGTCATGTCTGACTCTTTGTGACCCAATACTGGGAAAGACTGAAGGCAAAAGAAGAGAGTGGCAGAGGATGAGATGGTTAGATAGCATCAGCATCACTGACTCAATGGACATGAATTTGAGCAAACTCCAGGAGATGGTGAAGGACAGGGAAGCCTGGTGCACTGTAGTCCACCAGGCTGCAGAGTTGGACATGACTTAGTAGTGACTGATGAACAACAAAAAGGTAATGGATACAAAGTAATGGAAATTTGGGGCATTGTGTGTGTGTGTATATATATATATATATATATATATAGAGAGAGAGAGAGAGAGAGAGAGAGAGAGAGAGAGAGAGTGTTGTTGTTTAGTCAGTAAGTTGTGTCCAACTCTTTTGCGACCCCATGGACTGCAGCCTACTAGGCTCTTCTGTCCATGGGATTCTTCAGGCAAGTATACTGGAGTGGGTTGCCATTTCTCTCTCCAGGAGATTTTCCCAACCCAGGGATCGGACCTGCTTCTCCTGCATTGACAGGCAGATTCTTAGGGAAGACTATAAAACATCCAAAGCAAGCTTGAGACTTAAAATTTTAGAATTCATAGCAGTATTTTAAAAGTCATAAAATGAAGCATAAACTCACTTGATTTTCTGTAATCCTATCATCACCCAAGAAACATTACTGTTGTTATAATATTTAAAATGTATTGAAGCACCTTGCATATATTAGAAAAAAGCGCTTAGTGTAATTTTTAATGGCTGTATTTACTATCCAAGCAGAATAAAGTAAAATGAAACATAATAAAACTTCAGCCTAAGGAGAAAACTTAAATCCCCAATTATTAGAAATTGTGTTCTTTTATATACAATGTCTTTTAAGAAACAGCAAACACATAAACCCACACCCACAGATTTTGTTTAAAATATATAAGTAAAGTCTGATTTAACACATTTAATTAAACCTTTTAATACTCTATGTTTAAAATACATCTTAACAAGAATGCATTTTCAGATTACCCCAAAACACTGTAACAGCATTCATTATTCTTTTAAATCCTTAGTGAGTTTAATTTTAAAAAAAAGATGAAAGTGTATATCTCAGGTAAACTATTTTCAAAGGAATATCATTACTGTTCATTTTAAAGAAGTTATTTTAACATATCAGAGACCCTAAATAAGTAAACAGAAATAAATGCAAAAATGAAAAAACCTGGTTAGATCTAATGAGGTTTGATACTTAACACCAGTAAAGGATGACTGGAAATGTGGAGCTATCAGTTAACAGTGAAGGTCTATTATGAGCCATCCTAGCAATTGATACCAATTTTATTCTATGAACTCCTCCTCAGAGTAGTGATGCCTAATGGTAATTTAAAATTAGCTCAGGAAACACCCTTCTAGTTGCTAGATGGGATGCTGTTCAATTCAATTGCCAAAAAAGCCAATTAGATCTTAAAAATAAATATATAAATAAAATTAGCTCAAAACTGTACATAAATATACAGCATAGGTTAAAATTTACAAATTTTTAAATTTGTCTTTTAATTATCCCAACATTTAATAAAATTGTCATTAAACATCAGAACTGAAAACTAAATAAAAAATACAAGTGCTACTTAGTACTGTATCTGATTGTTTTTCTACCCTTTAGTCATATGTTCAGAAGCATCTGACAAAATTTCTGAAATTAAAAATGACAATGTGTGTAAGTCTTTATGGGCTTCGCTGGTGGAGCTCATGGTAAAGAACCCACCTACCACTGCAGATGTAAGAGACACAGGTTCGATCGCTAGGTTGGGAGGAATGCTTGGAGGAGGGCATGGCAACCCACTCCAGTATTCTTGCCTGGAGAATCTCACGAACAGAGGAGCCTGGTAAGCTACAGTCCACAGGGTTGCAAGAGTCGGACATGACTGAAGAGACTTAGCATGCAGCATGCACAATCTCTATAAACAATTGTCATTGCTTGTGTCATTCTCATCAATTCAGAAAAATGTATATTAGTGATGAATGGTAAGGAATCTGGTCTTACCCCAAAAAAGTTCTGGCCTACATCCTCAGGAGGTCCCAGTAGGAGAAGTGTCTTTATTATTCATGTTGGGCTCCTCAAATTACATAAGCTAATTTATGCTAACATGAGACTCTGGTATCTGAGGTCTGCTAGTTCTCCAGGGAGGATCAGGGCTGGAGAGTGAGTTCAACTATGTGATCAAAGAATCAATCAAGCATGCCAAATAATAAAACTTTGGTAAAAATATGAAAACCAAAGCATGGGTGAATTTTCCCAGTTGGCAGTACTCTGCATGGAGTATCACAGATTTTAGCTTGGAGTATATATACAACATTGTCCAAGGCTTCACCAGGAATGGACAACTAGAAAGGATGACTAGAATTTAGACCCCTCCTTATCTCTGTCCAGTGTTCTCTTCCTTTGTCTGGTTCTAATTTGTATCCTTTCTCTGGAATAACTATGATTGTGAATATAATAGCTTTCAGTGAGTTCTGTCTTTCCAGTGAATTATTGGACCTAGGTGAATTTGGGAAACCTCTGAATTTATAGTCACCAAGATGCTCTACAATAGTAGAATTTCAAATCTTCGGGATTTGAGGTCAGTTTATTTGCTCTGATATTTTCTCTTCTAGAATGTGTAGGTAATCAATCCTGCTTTGGAAAAAATTCTCTTTAAGAACAATAAAGACAATTATGATTACTAATACTGGTCACTATCTGAATCTGCCGAATAGCAGTGGTATCTATAAGATTTAGATTATGAAACATATTTGCATAGCATAGGATTCAAGAATTTTGATATACTTTCAATAGAAGTATTCCAATACAAATATAAAGATTTTCAGTTGGTGCTTCTCATGTAGTTAGAACTCCACACTTCCATTGCAGGAGGCATAGGTTTGATCCCTGGTTGGGGAACTAAGATCCTGCAAGCCATGCAACACAGCCAAAAAAATAAATTATGAAGAAAACATATACCAATTACTGTAATCTCTTAATTTTGACGCTATCAAAAGAGATAATTTGTTTAAAGCAAAAAGTTTTAGACTGTTATAATCATACAGGTAGAGAAATTCTAACTAGTTTAAATAAGATCCAGTCTTTCACGCTAGAGCAAAGTAAAAAGGAAGAGCACAGTAAAAAGGAAGGTAACCAGAGAGGTAGGAAAGGCCTCAGGGAGTCATTTTTGATATATGGAAAGACTAATTCATGGTTAAGTCAGACACAGGTGAATAGGAAAACAAGGAAATATAGCAAAAAATTTACATAGTTATGAAAATAATCTATTTTCAGAAATCTAGAGAATAGAAAATAACTGGATACCAAAAAATGACAAAGAGAAATTTATCAATTAAAAAGCCATTTAAACAAAAGACCAATTTATACATTCTTTTGAATTATGTCCATAAAAGATTTAAATATACAAATCACAACCCCAAACCCAAAAGAATCTTTTTAAACAAATGAAATACATATAATGACAAATTCGGAATCCAAGTCATTTAAAAAATATTTTAAAAATCACAGTAAATTATATCTTATAATAAGAAAAAAATCAAAATGAGAGTTATATACAATTGTTAAAGTTTCAAAAGTTCAATGATGGAGCAATGGTACCATAATTTCTTTAAATAAATTCTATTTACTAATATTTATACAATATACCTATTTCAATATTCTGATAATGAATTTAAATAGCAAATGTTGAAACAATGAAAACATTGAATTATAGTTATTCTTCAAGCATCCCAATTTTGCCTATGTGTCCAAAATTGTGAATTACAGTAATATCCTCAAGAAAAGCCAGGTATTTGGTAAAGCAAGGCACACAGGACCAGATTTTGATAAAGGTGCTTTTCCTTTGGTCCTATAAGTACTTTAAATATGCTACATATCTGGGAGATTCTTAAGATGACTTTCAATATAGCATAAATAACTTTTATAAACTTTTTATCATGTAGAGCATACATTCACATGTAATTAAATATTATAACAATGAATGCGTAAATACAATGAGTGATGCTAAACCCTGTTTTTAAATACAAAACTCAGATGAGTGACTATACAATGACAATGTTAAAGTTTAATAATCTGATATGTAGGAAAAGTTTATCAGTTCTTACAAATAGTCTTATTATACTAGGTCTACTAAGCACAAAGTCTATTAGTTTCCACTCAGATTCTGTCTCCTTGGAATATAGATTAAATCTCAAATCACCTTTCCTTCTATGAAACTGTGACATTCAATATAAATAGATGTAAACATTCAAGTTTTGCATGTCTAAACTACATTTTCCACTGTAAAAGTAGTCTACGACCTCTCTAAAAATCACTTATTAAAGAATTGGTAATATTACTGTGTTGATTACATCTATATGTTGCATTTCAAGCTTTTCTTCCAAAATACCATAGTTTTAAAGTTTTATAGAACTATCAACTGGCACTCTTCTCCCATGCATTAGCACGTTTCTTTAAAATGAACAAAGTTGTTGACAGATAAATGTAAACTTTAAAAAGTATAAGAATTTAAATAATCAAGGAATCATCATTATAGAAGGTTGACATGATAAGGCTTTTGGAAGTCATCAAAACACACACCACACACAGAAGAAAATGGCATTATGTGTACATATGATGTGATCTAGGAAACAGGTCCACTGTTTCAAATATGGTTATTTCTTTATGAATCAAAAACTATAGACTATACAACCAATTCTCTATTCCAACCTACTAGAAAAGCAAAATATAAATTATGCTTGTCTAATAAAAGTTTGCTTTGAGAATATACTTTAGACTATTTTGCCCATTCTCCAAACTCTTGACTACATTTTATAAACTTTGGAGGGAATCTTGAAAATTGTGTTATTTCGGGGTACCTGAAAATATATTTCCACTATAACTAACATGTCTGATGTCCAATAATTTGCTTGTATCATTTTTTGAAGTGTTAAAATTGGGAGAGACTAAACTTGAATTCACAATTAATGATGAATGCATACCAGATTAATACATAAGTACCCAACACTTCAGTGTAAGCTGAACATAAATCTTTATATTTAGTCTTGAATTCTCTGCATTACAGGTTTTAGATTTCTCTTAGCATTAAGTAGTAAATGTAAATGTGAATGTTGTCAGAGTCTAAAAACACCATTCTCAAATTGTAGTAAAGTTATTTAATAAATACTCTAAAAAGTAGTCACTGAAAAATGTAAGTCAGAGTTCCAGAAAGTTTGCTTGGTACCAATTTGGAATTACCAGCAAATTAATGTAAAAATACTTTGTAATTTTAAGCATTTTAAAAAACTCTATATGGAATATATTAGGCCTGTGTCTTGTTGAGACTAGGTTTGTCTCAGCAAAGTAACACAGCCAGTCCTAATTAGCCGAGACTAGCCAACAGATTGTAACATAGTATTTTCAGCCAAATTTAAACAAAATTCATTAGAATTATATAAAAATATTTATTTTTTACAGTTTTTATACAATTAGAACAAGAGACTTTTTAAAAATACATAATGCATGAAGGAAAAAATAAAGTATAATACTTCTATACACAATAGGTAATTCTGTCTCTAGTCAACAATAAATTAAACCCCTATTTCAATTTTAGAAAGTAATTGTGCCCACCAATTCATTTGATCATTTCTGCTATATTTTCTCTCCCTGAACCATAACTCATGTAATTTGCAATCTCAACTCCAGTGCTAATCAAATGGAAAAGAAATGGAAAATAAACCACTACTATAAAGCAAAGTTGTGGCTCTTTCTTGGCAGCTTTTGTAAGGTCACAAAAAGGGAGTTCAGAATTTGGTTGCCTCTCTCAGACATTTGATCAGAACATTCCTAGGAATGGTGGGTTTATGAGAGGCCTAGAAAGTTCTTCTGAACACTCTGAATTTATAGTTATAGTGCCATTTAAAGTATATCATGGCAATCTGGAATGTCTAAGTCATTCTGGTCTCAATTTATTCATGTCTATACTATTATATATTTGGTTGTTTTGTCATCAGTTATAGATCAGTGAATAAAATGGTCATCTAAAAATGCTCTAGTTGTGTAGAGTATATGCTTTGATAGTTTAAAATTCTCCAAATGGAGACATTAGACAATAATTATTATTTTAAATTATTAAATGAGTATTTAACCCCTTTAAATTACATTTTAAAACTTTAATGGAAATTAACACAGAGAGAAATTTATTTTAAAGTAATAGTAAGGATTTATCCAATTTACAGAAAAGAAATACAATTAAGAGATAAAGAACAAAACTCCATTAATGTAAAAGTCACTGGCTACTATCTAGCACAGGAACAAATGGATTGCATTCAGCAGTTTCAAAGCACTAAAAAGATCTTAAAGTTTAGATGGACAAAACAGATGTGTATATTTCTTTATATTAAATTTAAGTATGAATTTTTTTCTCTGACAGATCAGACCCAGAAAGTTACTTTATCAACTTTTATGCATTTGAACATTTGCAACATATAGCAATCCTTTGTTTAGTAATCTTCTGTATAAATATAAAAATCTGAGATATGTGAAAATGGTTTTCAAATCATACTATTTCTTCACAGCTTTATAGATAATTATAATGTTCAAACTTTGAATATCCATGTTATTTGATATATCTGTACAGAAAGAATAAGATAAAAAACATTTAATAAAATTAAATATATATGATTTGCAAAATTGTTGTCTGACACTTGCTGTGTGCTGTTTCAAAGAGTGCATAGGATATTTCTGCAGCAATCAAAAACATAATATCTTTTAAAAAACTCAAATTTTAAATTTCCTCTAGTAATTATTCTAATCCCTGGAAATGTTCAAGTTTTGATTTTTAGATGCAATAGGCATTTTGTTACATATATGTATATTTTATCCTTAAACTTTTATATTTTCAAACCATTTGAACATTATGATCAGATTCAGCATGATGATTTTCTCTTAGAATCTGTAGAAGTCCTCTGTGCAGCATTAATGTTGAGATTCCCAGTGCACCACTGTGAAAAACCAGGTAAGTTACCACTATGCTTTAGTGGGATTTCCTGCAGGTTTGGGATCATAACCATATAGGAAAGTAGCTGTTATTACAAGGATGGCTCCAAGGAAAAAGACACTAAATAGATGAAGAAAAAATGAAGAAGAGAAAATCAGATTAAAAACAACACAAATTATATTTCTTTACTATAAAACACAAATATAATTTGGGAAAAAATGCTCCAGTAACATGGCTAACAAATACTAAGTGGCTACTAGGTTCCAGATATTCAGCTGGGTGTTTTACATGCATTATCTCATTTAGTTCTCAAACAACTTTATGAAGAAGGACTAGCATTGCCCTCATTTGTTAATATAAGAAGAAACAGGTTTAGAGAATTTAAAAAATTGTCTTAAAGTCCCACAGCTTGAAGCAGAAAATGGGATTCAAACTTGGATATGTCTGACTCTAGAGCCAAACCTGCACTTCCATCCACTGTGCTATATATACTGTAGTCTCCCAAAATAAGTATGTATAAAATGTTGTGTTTCATCTTTTTTTAAAACCTTTTTTAAAAACTGTAGTTAATTTATAATGTTTTGTTAGTTTGGGGTATACAGCAGTTATTCCGTTAGACATGTATGTGTATATAAAGTATTTCAATTTAGTATGCTTTTTGCCTATAATACATTGAAGACTAACAGATTTCGATTTTTTAACAAAATTTGAAAATATGCAGGGAAAACTGCACTCTTTTCAAACCAAAGTTCAGTTTAAAGTCAAAGGTATTAATAAATAAAACTCAGGACTAATTTTTACAGTAGTAGTGTTAGTTGCTCATTCATGTCTGACCATTTGCAACCCCACAGACTGAAGCCCACCAGGCTCCTCTGTCCATGGTATTCTCCAGGCAAGAATACTGGAGTGGACTGCCATTCCCTTCTCTGGAGGATCTTGCCAACTCAGGGACTGAACCCGGGTCTCCTGCATTGCAAGCAGATTCTTTACTATCTGAGCTACAAGGAAGATCAGTTTTTATAGGATGCTTTAAAAAAGGAAATTAGATTAAGTGCAAGAAGACTTGTTTTTTTCTTCATCTATCCACATATATATAATATACCTTATTATAAACTAGAAATGAATAGAAACTGGTACTGGAACTTAAACTGAATATAAACTAGAATATCAATCTTAACTTTTAACGTGTATATTCTTTGAAGTGCTGTTACAGGGATATGAATTAGTCTTGTTTTTATAGTTTTATTAACAGTTATGATTTAAAGGCCCTTCATAATACAGTCCTTGCAGTCTTATCTCCCACACTCCACCCAACCCCCTCCAGGGAACACAACATGCCTTTCGGGACACTGTCTTTGTAGATGTTATTCCTCTGCCTGCAATGTCCCTCCCAAGAAAACTGCTTATTGATAACAACTCAGGTCTAAAGTCTCTAAGACTAACTTCCCCAAGCAAAGTTACTCTATGGTGACACTTTATCACACTATAGTAAATAATATGATATTTACATTCTGCTCCTCTGTTCAACCATGTGTTCCTCACTCATCATTATATTCTAAGAACCTAGCATATATAGGGAGCTTAGTCACTACCTGTTATGATACGTCTAGTGTTGACTTGCTGCAGATGGGCAACTTTTCAAAAGCCTTGAATACAGGTATATGTAGACAATTAAGAGAACATAATACTTCCTACAATGTATCCTAAAGAAAATTACTACCACAGGAATATTTGGTTAACTACTTAGACTCTGACTGAGCACTTTCTTGGTCAATCATAATGAGCTTTTCCTAGCTTTCCAGAAACCTGGAATTGTATAAAATCACATGCTCAGTTGGAAAGTTGTCTGATCCACTTTCTAGGAATCCATTCTATGATATCTCTAACAGGATCTACTAGAATATCTATTACTATCAGGAAACCCCTGCTTTCCCAATCCAGCTATTTTTAGATGGTTTTGAGAGAAAAAAATTTTAAGGAAGAAGCTGCCAGAATTTAACACTTAAAGGATTTGCACCCCCTCTTTCTAATGGATTGTATATGTACTTCCATTGCTGCATTGATCATAGTTATAATTTATTCTGTTTCTCCGATCACTGAGACCTCCTTGAAGATAGAAAATCATATCTTATTCATGCATTCCTATTTCTCTAGGATCTTCTAGTACACTGACAGACACATAGTGGAAACAATAAATTTTTGATAAAAGAATGCTGCTGCTGCTAAGTTGCTTCAGTCGTGTCTGACTCTGTGCTACCTCATAGACCGCAGCCCACCAGGCTTCCCTGTCCCTGGGATTCTCCAGGCAAGAACACTGGAGTGGGTTGCCATTTCCTTCTCCAATGCATGAAAGTGAAAAGTGAAAGTGAAGTCGTTCAATTGTGTTCAACTCTAGCGACCCCATGGACTGCAGCCTACCAGGCTCCTCCGTCCATGGTATTTTCTAGGCAAAAGTACTGGAGTGGGGTGCCATTGCCTTCTCCAAATAAAAGAATAAGCAAGTCTAAATATAAGGATGGTAACACCAATAAGCAAAAAATGAGCACCTAAAAACAGGAAAGGGAATACTGGTGATATGATATCAGTAGAGATGTCCAGCAGCCAGCTGAAAATAGGAATTTACAGTTAAGGTGAAGTTGGGACTTCTTCATAGAGAGGACAGGTTAAGACATGACAGTAGATAAGATGGATAAGAAAGTGAGTGAGAACTGACAGGTTACCAAAAGAAGAATCAGAAAGGCAGGTACAGGGCTCAAGGGTAGTACTGAGAAACCAAAAAACTGTTTCAGTAGGTGAAATGGGGATAACAAAGGAAAATATATTATTACATTCAGAATATAGATCTTTGCATTTATTAGATAATGGAAGTTTTCCACAAAAGTAAAAATACATAAAGATGGAAGGCTTAGCTATCTATTTTAGGAAAAATAACCTGTCTCCTCCATCTAACTTGGTGTCCTATGCATATTCTCAAAACATTCATTCATTCAATAATAACAGTATCATTGTCTTTTCTCCTTTTATCTTCATCCCAACATACTCTACATGCTCCCTCAGAAACACGGATTTACACATACAAGTAAGCACCTTACTAAAAAAACTCTTTTGTTCCTCTGCTTGTTTACTTGTTCATTTACTTATTTTATTCCCTGCATGATTCAAAGATTTAAAGTTATCACCTTGGCCTTATATGAGGTTTTAATTTTTTTTAAGGTATGCCTTTTTAAGTTACCCTTAAAATCTACAAGTACTAAACATTCTCAAATAATATTAAAGCATGTAATTTCCCCCATTTAATAGGTAGGGAATTTAATGTTGTATTTAGTCACTAAGTCATGTCTGTCTCTTTTTAGACCCCATGCATGGACTGTAGCCCTTAGGGTCCTCTATCTAAGGGATTTCCCAGGCAAGAATACTGGAGAGAGCTGCCATTTCCTTCTCCATGGGATCTTCCGACCCAGGGACTGAATCCATGTCTCCTACATTGCAGGCAGATTCTTTATCGCTGAGCCACCTGGGAAGCCCTTAGGTAGTTTAGGTAGGGAATAAAACATCGTTAAGATAGAGGTGCTAATTATTAGTCTCACTAGTAAGTAATTCATTTCCAAACCAAGCTAAAAACAGCAACACTTTTAAATTCATGCCTCAGAAAAATTACAGATTTCAACACACATGTCCCAGTCCTACTGTTCAAGTTTCTAGAGAAGAACCAAACGATAAATGTTCAACATAAAAATATAACAAGCATATTACATTTTTCTACTACCATATTCCACCCATAATCCTATGTTACTCTTACTAACACAAACGAATTTTACTAACTCTTAAAATTTTAAGATCTTAAACATTCATTCAACAATCAGAGTATCTATTATATGCCAAGTTCTGGCCTTGCTTACTTATCAGATGGTGATAAGACTTTGGAAGACAGAAGGAAAGAATGTTGAAAGAGGGGTTGCTCTTTTTTTAGAGACATCTCTTGATAAAGGGATGTTGGAGCTAAGATCTGAAGACATGAGGGAGTATGCCATGTGAATATGTAGGGGATGAGTATTCCAAGAAGAATAAAGGGCAAATCAGAGCCCATAGCAAAAAGGTTAAAAGAAAAAGAAAAAAAAAAAGGCAAACAAGAGGTAAGTAATGTCAGATGAGGATAGAAAGATAGATAAAAGCCAAACCAAAGAGGCCACTGATGGTGACAACTTTTGAGTGACATGGGAAGCAATCAGAAGGTTCCTGAGTACACTGATTTTGAAAATAATCATTCTGGTTACTGAATGGGGAAAATTCAGAGACATAGGTGAAGAAGCAAGGAGGCAAGTCAGGAGCCTATTTCCTTAATCTAGATGATAAATGAGGGTGACTTGGATCATGGTGATAGCATTAGAGGTTGTAAGAAACAGTCAGACTCTGGCAATATAAAAAAGGAAGCGTTAATAGGATTTGTCTCTGTTTTAGAATGACATGTGAGAGGAGAGTAAAGAGAAGGATGACTTCACTGAGAAAACAAAAATTTTCATACATTTCATTCTCTTATAAAACTATCTATGTCCATATCTATAGACTCTGCCTTCAAAGAAGGATAAATTGTGTTCCTAAGTTAAAAGGCCTAAGCAATTGAAAGAATGAAGGTATGTACAACAAATTGAGAACCCTGACAGAGATGGGGAATGAGTTATCTAGTAGACACCGAAGAGAAAATAGACAAATGGACAATTATATATAAAGGCCTGGAGTTCAAATTTAAATTTGAAGTTATTAGCCTATAAACAGTATTTAAATTCATGAGAATAAAGATCACCAAGGAAGTGAGAGCAGATATAAGCCCAAAGACAAATGAAGACAGTATTCCAAAGTTTAGAAAATGAGAAGATGAAGAGGGAGTGAAATTACAGGAAACTAAGGATGGTATCCTAGAAGCCATTAAAATATAATCTCAGTACCCTGGGATTACAAGTTAATAATTGTAGACCAAATATAACTTTATGTTATATGTTATACTTTATTAATCCTCACTCTGTCTTCTCTCTTGGTATCCATGACACTGCACAGTCCTGGGTCTCCTGCTTCACCCATCATTCTTTTTGCAATTCTCTAGACTATTTTTCTCCCTAAAGAACTTTCTCATGAGCCACCTTTTCAAAGGTGACTCAAATTATCTTATAAACAAATTATCTTCTTCAAGAATGTCACCTCCTTTCCTGGCTTAAGCTATATAAATTCTTAAAATGACTTTATATGACTTAATAATTTTTAAAAATATGACTTTTAACCTTGGGGGAAAGACCACCATTCAGATCTACTGGGGAAATTCTGGCCAGCCAAACTGTATAAAAAACTGTCTAGTGTTAGACTTTCATGCATTTAATTTGAAACCCTTTTAAAAAGGTAGTTAAATGAATCTTACTATATTTCTTTAAAAGCTGTAATAGAACAAAATTTTTCAGATCAGATCATATGAAAGACTCATTTTTCTAAATAAGATCTAAAGAAATAGAAAAGAATACACTACCTGGTTGGTACAAAATCTTGTAGCCAAAAATAAGATATTAGTGTTGATAATATTATGGACAAAGAGGTTGCAAATCCTTTCAAAATGTTATCCGCATACTTAATAACAGCAGCTATTACAAGGCCTCCCAGTGCCTGCAGAAGTTTTAAAAGATTATTTTTAAAAATAGACACATATAAAACTGCTTTTCAAAATACTTTTTTGTCCTATAATCTGATTCCATTAAATAAGTGATTTTTATTAAACATTTTGTAACATATGAGCATCTAGGTTTTGTTCAATAGACTCTCTATTTCAAAAGGTATCGGATAAAATAACTACCAGAAGAATCTGCAGTTTGTTATAATGGAGTTTGACCATATTATGAATAAAATATCTATCCTTATCCAATTTAGTAATTAAACATCAATTCTTCAGACAAATGTGGGAAGATTGAATACTCTGATTAGTGAAATATTATTTTTGATTAAAAATAAAATGTAACTTGATATTTTACTAGCCTTTTAATTGCCTAACTTGGCTTTCTTCCTCAAGTTTCTTCCCATTCTAATCTACCTTTCAAATTGCTGTCAGAGTACTCTTCCTGAAGCACTTTAATCATTCTCTTTAAGAGTATAGAAAGAACTTTCTGCCAAATCCCTCTCAAATTCCAAATTGTAGCTACTTAAATAATGGTTTTACCATATCTCATAGTTTTGTTTTCTACTAAACCCTGGAGAAGGGAATGGCAACCCACTCTAGTACTCTTGCCTGGAGAATTCCATGGACAGAGGAGCCTGGTGGGCTACAGTCTATGGAGTCGCAAAGAGTCAGACATGACTCATTTCATTTCACCAAACTCTACGTATCAACTCCCAAATCTGAGTTACCCACTTTCATTGCACCTCTTCAAATGGTAAAAGCTTTAAGAGAGAAAGTCACAAATTATGCCAATGAGCTCACTATAAATAGATGTTTGAGTCCTGTTATTTCTTGGCAGTGCTCTCATTCTTCTATTTTCTCCCTCATACCAGCTGTACCAAACCTTTTAAATTCTTCTCAAGTCTGTAGTCCCTTCTTAAGGAAAGAGGGCTTTCCTCCTCAACAGGATAAAAGCCATCATAAAATCTTTCTCAAATTTTCTCCGAATTTTCACTTATCCCTATCTCCTTTTCTCTTATCTTAAAAATAGAAGTATCCTTCCTGCTTTCAAAACACAGTTACCCTTTGCTACCTTCTCACCCATCTTCCCTAAGGGACTTTCAGCTTCAAATATCTCTAGAGAAAGGCTGTGAAGGCAGAGACTTGTATCTTCATTTTTGTTTCCTCCAGAGTACTTAAGTATTTTTTGAAGATGAAATTACTCAACCCTTGAATAATTTCAAGTTATAAACTGAGGTTATTTGATAGGGATACTCCAATATGTAATGAATATTAAACTTTTAAACTGTTACAGATTTAAATATCTAGATCTGCTTCTTGAGCTTGAATGAACTGACTTTAGACTTCCTGTGAAATGATTAGAACTGTAGAAAAATTAAAAGTTATATTTGTCCTCAGCTTTAACTCTTTTATTATTCTTAATCTTGCATTTTCATTATGTTAAATTTAAATACCATAAAGTTTACATTACGGCATTTAGATCAGTCCTATTTTAACTTCCCTGAATAAACTAGATATAATGAGAGTACTAACAGGAGAAGCCCTTTTTCCTCCTATCAGTACATCATAGCTATTTTGATTTTCTATGTTAAAATAAAACTTACTAGCATAAATACAAGAATTTAAATGCTTTACCTGAAGAACAACAACTATCCAGGTCAGTTGGTTATATCCCTGAAAAAACCCATTCTTTGATACCAGTTCTCCATCATAAACATATACACCCATTAATCCAAATATACTCCCAAAGAAACCTTAAAAAAAAAAAAGTAAAGTCTATGTTATATGTCCTTTGGTTTGTCAGGAGAGAGATTTTTCCATTAACATTACCAATAATTTTAAACTTTTCCATTTTGATAAAATTTGATTAAAAGTTTTTTTAGTGGTATAATTATATAAACTTAGAAAAAATATACTTAGTACTATATTATGACTAAGAAAAAGACATGGGAATGTAAAACAGAACAGATTACCAGCTTTGGGGCACTGAAAAAATAGAGTGTATACATTACAGGACTGTATGGATACCCCATTCAAATATTTGTAAAATGTGCACTTTTGTATATTTCATTGTATCTTCCTATTGCTAGATCTACATTTTCATATATTCACATTCATATATGCAGATATAATAACTCAGGTATGTGGTATGGCATTTTTTTTTAATTAGAAATTTTGGATGTATGATAAGTAATATCCAAAAAGTTAGAAAAGAAACAGTCAGCCACAGGCAACATCAGAAGGTTGTTACTGAAGTCTCACCATTAGGGAAAAGTCAGCTCAGTGAGAGAAGGAAATGTGTCTTGTTCACTGCTGAATCCCTTACTTCTACCACAGAGCTTATGGTAGACTTATCCCTTATGACTACTGGAACTAAGATTTCCTGGAGCAATCCTAAACTATGAATAAAGAAATGGTTATACTACAGGAGTCACCTCTTTAGGGGAAATTCTCTGGTAACATACGCAAAGAGTGCATGGTAAAGCAAATTTCTAAATAAAGTCACAACTAATCAAAGTATTCCACGATGAAAAAGGAACCAAAAGGGATGTGAAATGTTCTTTCTAAAATTTTATTTGCAACAACAAGCAGTTTTTATAAGGTTTATTTAATTAAAGATACATAGAAATCTTTAAATATAACAATATAATCACTTTAAAAGTAATGTTAGAAAACATTTAAAACTTACCAAGTTGAATGTTTCTTATCCACACTGATTGTTTGGTTTCTTTTAAGATTTTCTCAAAGTAAACCCCAGCAAAGCCACTGGAAAAACATGCTGTGAGAACTGCCATGAGGCCTACAAATTGTGAGCCAGCTGAAAGTTCCTTAGAATTAAGCTCTTGAGAATCTGAGGGCCACTGAACAAAAAGAAACAACACAAGTTTAATTCCTATAATATTTTACCAAATACATATTTAGAGCCCACTCTTAGACCTTAAGGTAAAAATGCAACCATTTCCATTCCTGGGGATTACAGAGGAGAGCTTTTGAAAAAACCTTAGAATCATTTTTTTTTCCCATAGTGATATTGCCTTTACAATCTATAATTTTAAAAATACCCTAAAAAAAAGAGCTGCTGTTGCTGCAGTTTAGTCACTA
Organism: Bos javanicus; assembly: GCF_032452875.1. NCBI lineage: Eukaryota > Metazoa > Chordata > Mammalia > Artiodactyla > Bovidae > Bos > Bos javanicus. The sequence continues at coordinate 43,612,008 of NC_083870.1, forward strand.
AGTTGTGTTCGACTCTTTGCAACCCCATGGACTGCAGCCCGCCAGGCTGCTCTGTCCATGGGATTTTCCAGGCAAGAATACTGAATGAGTTGCCATTTTCTTCTCCATAAAAAAGAGAGAATGAATAAATGCACAGATGCACAAAATAGCCTCTACAAGCAGATCAGTTATAGAAATTCAGAGTGTGAAGTATTGGAGCAGCAAAAATAAGTCCAGAGTGGTTGCTATATTATGGAAGGTCCATATCAAGCTAATCATTCTGAGCTTTATTCTGTAGATCAGCATTCCTAAAACTTCACTTATTTCTCTATCCTTCTCATGGTTTTTGCCTACCTGAACTATTAGTTACTTGATTTTTTAAAATACCTCACTTTTAAAAATTGAATACCAACTACTTTACCTTAAGTAGGACTATGAAAATATGGGTTTGATATGCCAATTATATTTCAGTAATACTCAGTTAATATCAGGAATATTTATTGAAAATATACAATACATACCACACTCTAAGGAAACTGACTGTGGGGAGAGGGAAGGAGGACTTTGGATAGCAGGAATTTGACATGATTAGATTTATTTTTAGATAGCCCACAGTGGTGAATAAGTGGAGGCTGAATTTTCGGTGATGGTAAAAAACAAAACAAAACCATCAATTAGGATTTGCTGCAAAAGATTACTTGAGAAACAAAGAAGTCATGAAATGGGGAAATGTTAGTAGAGACAGACAAGGACAGAATCAAGAAGTATTAGAAAATAGTCACAAAGTCTTAGTGATTGGATGTATAGGCTGAAGGAAGACTCTAGGACAACTCTCAGGCTAGGTAAAGAATGCCTGGAAAAAAATAGAAATAAAGAACAGGTTTGGTGGGGGAAAGGTAAAGTTTAGTTTTGGATACACTTGGTTTATAAGGCCTACTGAAGTGAAAAGTGAACCTGTTAGTGGCTCAGTCATGTCCAACTCTTTGCGACTCCATGGACTGTAGCCTGCCAAGCTCCTCTGTCCATGGAATTCTCCAGGCAAGAGTACTGGAGTGGGTAGCCAGTCCCTTCTCCAGGGAATCTTCCTGACCCAGGGATCCAACCCAGGTTTCCTGCATTTCAGGTGGATTCTTTACTGTCTGAGCCACCAGGGAAGCCCACAACCAACCAAAGACGTCCAATGGGCTTTTAGATATACAAATCTGAAACTAGAGGTGATAACCAGAGTTGATGACACAGATCAAGAACCCATCAGCATATGAATTAATAAAAACATCCAGAAAGAATGAAATCTCCAAAAATAAGGACATAATTTAAGAGAAACAATAAGCCTATCAACAACCCCAATCTCTAATGTGTATATGAGGGAAGAGGACCCCCAGAAGGAAACCACTAAGGAACCATTAGAAAGATGTGAAAAGAACCAAGAAGGAGTGTATCAGGGAAGCTGACAGACAATAGGAAGGGAGTGACTGATCTCAAATGATCCGATACTAAGTAAAAATCAGCTTTGTTTTACAAAGTGTCTTACTTCCCTAAATAGACTATTCACTTCTTTGCCTCAGATTATTTGATTTGATTTGATTTCTTTGTATCATTTATAGTCCCAATGTGGTATCTTCCTCATGGGGAAGCCCTCAAAAACAGTTGTGAGAATAAGCATTAATTTGCATCAACAAAGAACAACCATACTCTCCAAAATGAGATTCTGAAACTGTGATAAAAATGAAAGTTATACTTATCTTGAATAGTTACCTGTACAAAAGCAACTCCTGTCATCAAAATTACTAGGGAGAGCCACTGGTACACACCTAATTTTTTACTAAGCATTGACACAGAAAATAGTGCAGTTGTAAGAATTTTCAACTGATATGTGACCTGAAAAAGAAAACAGCTAATATTATTGTTTGTCTGTTTCTTAGAAGGATTACTAGAAATGTATTTTAGATACCTGATAAGTAGCTGCATCGAGATTTGACAGTGCCACATAGAGTAAATTATTCTGAAGAGTATATATCCCTGATGGAATAGCAAGTTTAAGCGTTTCCATAGGTTTATTAAGAATTTCATCATGTAGTATTCGATTCAGTGCTCTTAGACTACATTCTAGGAAAAAACACGAAATGGACAAAATCAGTAATTAAGTAACTCTGAATCCGTTCCATGTTCTCTCTCAAATCCTTGTTTTCTTCACCTGTAAAAAAAATGGAAATTCAGCTACCTATTAAGATACTTCGAGGTCTACAGACATACCTCAGAGAGGTTGCAGGTTCAGTTCTAGACCACAGCCATAAAGTGAGTATCACAATAAAGTACAGAACTTTTTTGGTTTCTCAGTGCAAATAAAAGTTACGTGCACACTGTATGATAATCTGTTAACTGTGCAATAGGATTATGTCTAAGAAAATCTACATATCTTAATTAAAAAATACTTTATTGCTAAAAAATGCTCATTATCATTTGACAATGCTGGGTTGCCACAAATCTTCAATTTGTAAAAAAACACAATATCTGCAATAAAATAAGGTATGCTGCTGCTGCTGCTAAGTTGCTTCAGTTGTGTCCAACTCTGTGCGACCCCATAGACGGCAGCCCACCAGGCTTCCCCATCCCTGGGATTCTCCTGGTAAGAACACTGGAGTGGGTTGCCACTTCCTTCTCCAATGCATGAAAGTGAAAAGTGAAAGTGAAGTCGCTCAGTCGTGTCCAACACCAGCGATCCCATGGACTACAGCCCACCAGGCTCCTCCATCCATGGGATTTTCCAGGCAAGAGTACTGGAGTGCGGTGCCATTGCCTTCTCCAAAATAAGGTAAATCTATACCTTTAATGATATTAATATTTCAAATGTTAAATCTTAGAAGATAGTGTATTAAGAAGTGCCTTGTCTTTATAATAATATATATCTTTCACTGGGAAATAAATCAAATTGATATGCACACACATATATTTATGATAATAAAAATCTCATAGTATTAATTTGTCAACCAAGTATTCTTACTTTATCATAGCAACATTATAATACCTAGTATTTTATAATACATTCTATCAGTCATTCATGCCAATTAATAATTATGAAGACTTTAATCATAAAATGGTATCGGTTAGGAAGTGGGTTTAGCTCAAACAGCAGAAAACTCAACCAACACTGGCTCAAATCCACAGGGATTTGTCTCACATTACCATGAGTCCAGGTCCAAAGCTGCTACAGCAGCTCAGTAATGACATCAGGGACCTAAGTTTCCTCTCTCTCTCTCTCTCTCTATATATATATATATAAGGTTTTTAATTTCATGCTTTTCATCTATTGTCTACGTGATTTTTACAACAGGTTACCAAATGACTGAGCACCTCTGGTTCTTCCTTTTGGCAACCAAAGAAAAAGAGGAGGAACAGTGGCCTAGCAGGCATCTTCTTCCCTCTCACTGATCAGGGCTGTGTGTTGCATGCCTACCCCATGCTGCAAGGGAGCTGGAAAATCAACCCTTCTCTTTTATATTCTCCACTTTAGAGATAAGAAAGGGGGGAAGGAGTTAACAGTGGACTCTGAGCTAGCCAATCCACAGTATCAATCACAAAAAAAGTCCAAAGAACTTTAAGAGATACATAATCTCCCAAAGAAAGGAGAAAGTCTAAGGAACCCTACCACTCTACCGATAATGACACTTTATAGATGACTCTCTCTCTCAACATAAAATCTGAAAACTTTGATTATGAAAACTGTTTTAAAATGAAAATAACTTTTAAAAATGCTGCTAGATATTCATCCTTTCTTGACTCTAAGATAGTCAAAAAAGTATGTAAGTAGTTAAAAATTACCAAGATTTTTTCTTAGTTTTGGCAGAAAAAAATCTAAAATATTAGCTCATTCTTAAAATTAAATTTTTAAATAATTAATGTTATCACATTTTTCTTATTAGCAGTCTGAGGGTAGTGAAATTGAGTGTTGTGGCTTTAATTTGATTTTTCTCATTGCTAAAGAAGTAGAGCATCTTTTTAAACATTTATTATTTTCTGAATACAAATGAAATCTCTTTTTGTCTCTCCCAGATCGATACACTCCAGTGCAATGGCCAACATGACAGTTTCAAAAGTATACAAAATTTACAAATAACCCAATTCAAAAATGGGCAACAGACTTAAGCAGACATTTCTCTAAAGATACACAAATGGCCAATAAGCAAATGAAAAGGTGCTCAACATTATGAGTCATCAGGGAAATGCAAATCAAAACAACAATGGGATACTACTTCACACCTACTAGAATGGCTGTAATTTTTAAAAAATGGAAAATAATAAGTGCTAGTGAGGATATGGAGAAATTGGAATTCTTATACATTGCTGGTAGGGATCTAAAATGGTGCAGTTGTTGTGGAAAAGTCTCACTGTTCCTCAAAATGTTAAACAGAATTACCATATGACTCAGCCATTCTATCCTGAAGTATATATTCAAAAGAAATGAAAGCAGAGACTTGTGTGTCTAATGCAGGATTATTCATTGTTTATCACAGCATTATTTACAATAGCCAACGAGTGGAACAACTCAAGTGTCCATCAATACAAGAATGGATAAAATGTTACACAGATCTTTTTTCAGTTACAATGGGTTATATTCCAATAAACCCACTATAAGCTGAAAATATCTTAAGTAAAAAATGCATTTAATACACTTAACCTACCAAACATCATAGCTTAGCCTAGACTACCTTAAATGTGCTCAGAACACTTAAACGTTATCCTAATATTGGGCAAAATCATCTAACACAAAGCCTATTTCATAGTAAGTGTTGAATATCTCATGTAACTTATTGAATACTGTACTGAAAGGAAACACAGACTGGTTGTATGGGTAAGAATGGTTGTAAGTGAACTGGTTGTTTATCCTTGAGATTGCGTGTCTGACTGGGAGCTGCAGGTTGCTGTGGCTGCCCAGCACCCTGAGAGTATCGTATCACTGGCCCACAACAAGATCAAAATTCAAAGTATGGTTTCTGCTTAATGCATATCACTTTAATGCCATCATAGGAAATGGCAACCCACTCCAGTATTCATGCCTGGAAAATCCCATGGACAGAGGAGCCTGGTGGGCTAGAGTTCATGGGGTCGCCAAGAGTCAGACATCAGTGAGTGACTGAGCACAGCACAAAGTCAAAAAAATCATTAAGTCGAACCATCATTAAGTTGGGGACCTCCAATGTATATATATATACACACATATACATACAATGGAATACTATTTAGCCATAAAAAGAAATAAATTCTAAGACATGTTACAATATGTGTGTGTGTGTGTGTGTGTATATATATATATATAAAATTAGTCATGGCTGGACTAATCATGCAGCAAATAAAATAAAAAAGCTTAGACTTTAGTAAAAAATTATGACTCCTTTAAATTATTCTTATTCTCAAAATTATTGTAAATGTAAGAAACTATGCTTCATATTTATAGCATTAATCAGGACATAAAATCACAATATAGATTAGAATAAGATACTTTTATTACTAGACTAAAACTATCTTAATAAAATGAAAATTGAAATGTTCTTAATGCAATAGTGTTCCAATGTGTAGTCACCTATATATATATATATATATCATATACATATGCGTACCTATATATATATGTGTATGTATGTATGTGTGGACTGTGTGTGCTAAGTCGCTTCAGTCGTGTCCAACTTTTTGTGACCCCGTGTACCGTAGCCCGCCAGGCTCTTCTGTCCATGGGATTCTCCAGACAAGAATACTGGAGTGGGTTGCCACTTCCTACTCCAGGGGATCTTCCTGACCCAAGGATCGAACCCGAGTGTTTTGTGGGTCCTGTGTTGCAGGCGGATTCTTTACTGCTGAGCCAATAGGGAAGTCTTATATATATGTGTGTGTGTGTGTGTCTATGTATGTATGTATGTATGTATGTGTGTGTGTGTGTGTGTATACATACACATATATATATATATGAATAACTCCAAAACAATTAAATAAACTTCAGTGACTTAAAAAAAACCCCAAAAAACCCTAGATACCTACTGCTATCTTTGTAGACTAATAAAATGCAGGCCATTATCTTCAAAAGTTCAGCAACAACCACAGCTGTAGATGACAGATAACGAGGCCCCTCTTCTTTTAATGTCCTAGAATAACGCATCGTCAGAACCAAACTGGTAGTCTGAAAGACCAAAATTCCTAAAGAAAGGTATTTTAGGTTGGCTGACATTGTTTTATCTTCATTTGCCTGAAAAACAAAATACACAGGGCAAATAAAGTTAGAAAACATAGAAATTAGAAACATTAAAAACCAGTAAGAGATGTCTCATTCCAAAGAAGATAAAAGTGCATTCCACCCTATTTTTCCTGCTAGTTACAACTATAAATCTTGGACCAAAGACAAAGCAACTATAAGGAGACTCTGAAAAGGTGAAAAAATAAGACAAACTGGCTAGAGACTGCAGATCTTGAGAAATGTAGCAGTGAATTCCCTGGAGATTTTTGCCACTCATGTATCTCACCCTGGGTGCTATAGCAGTTCACAACCTGGAACCACCAACAGATGTAGGTCAATAAGAAAAATGCCGTAAGAAAAAGCCCACCGTCTCCAACCGAGGACTGGGAAGACAGCGGTCCTACAGGATGCGACCTCCCCAACTGAGTGCTGTGTAATCTGTGAGCAGAGCTTTGATGACCATCCCTAACGTGCACAAATGACAACAGAGTTGATGGCCCTCCCACCCCCACCAGACACTGTAGCCAAACAGATCATGGGGGCAGAGCTCTGCCAACCACTCCTGCCCTATACAAGGTGAATGGCATTGAAGGTGCAGACCCATCCCTCCCTCTCCAGTGTCTATTTAAGTAGGAACCAAAGTCTCATAACGCTCTAAATGCCCAGGATACAATCCAAAATGAGTGTACTCATCATACTCAAAGACAAAAAAATCTCAACTAGGATAAATAAGGACAATCAACAGGCAACAACACATAGTACAGATGTTGGAATTATCAGTCAAGAATTTTAAAGCCGTCACTACAAAAACGTACCACCAACAAGCAATTTTAAACATTCTTGAAATAATTTTATATCTACATCATTGAAAAAAATAGTACAGAAGTTCTCATGTACACTTCATCCAGTGTCCCCCAAAAATAAAAGAAGCAAAGCTCCAATATTTTTCCTAAAGTAATTTAATATTAACTCTAAGAGACTCACTTTAAATATGAACATACAAACATGTTAAAAAGTAAAAGGAATGGAAAAAGATAAGCCATGATAAAAATAGCTATGAGAAAGTTGGAGGAGTTAGATTAGTATCAGGCAAAACAGATTACATAAGAATTATTTTTAGAATTAAAGGATACTTCATAATGATAAAAGAGTCAACACATCAGGAAGATATTATAAATGTACATGTGCTAACATAGCTTTAAATACATAAAGCTGACAGAACTAAAAGGAAGAACAGGTAAATCTACAGTCAGAATGTGGGATTTTAACCCACCTTTCTCAGTAATTGATAGAATACACACACACACACACACACACAACCCAGTAAGAATACAGAAGATCTGAATAACACCATCAGTCACTAAAACCCTGTAGACTTGGAGATGACCCACTAAGATCCTCCTTCAAAAAAGGACTTAATGTAGTATGCATGGTCAGTCAACTGCCTCTCTGCCCCAAGCCACATCTTTGCTTCAAATTCATCTAAAGATTCAATCTCAAAAAAAAAAAAAAAAAAGAATCCCTGAAGGGTTTTTTTTTTTGGTAGAAACTAACAAACTGATTTGAAAATTTATAGGAAAATACAAAGGACCTGGACAACCAAAAGGATTTTGAAAAGGAAAAATAAACTGGAAGGGGTTAAACTACTGAAATTCCAGACTCACTATAAAGCTCTAGAAATAGACTGTTATTAACATAAGGACAGAAGAATAGATCAATGGAACAGAATGAATTCCAGAACAAGACCCATACATATTTGGTCAAATAATTTTGACAAAGGTACCAAAAAGAAAGCATAGTCTTTTTAACAAATAATTCTGAAACAATGAGCTATCTGTAATTTTTTAAACGAACCACTATTTATCTGCCTCGTGCCAAATATTAACTAGAAATAGAGCTGTTATAAAAGCTAAAAATTTAAATATTCAGGGTAAAAACATAGGAGAAAATCATATCCACATCTCTTACAAAACGCACAAACCACAAAAGAGAAATATGGAAAAAGTGGACATTGTCAAAGTTTAAATCTGCTCTTCTGAAGATACTGTAAAAATAATGAAAGGCAAACCACATCATGGGGGAAAATATTCTCAATACAAAAATCTGACCATGGCCTTGTATCTAGAATGTATATAGAACTCTTATAACACAATGAGTAGAAAAAAATTACCCAAATGAAAATGGACAAAAGATTTGATAAACATTTCACCAACAAAAGAAAAAATGGCTAATATGTCCACGAAAAAATGTTCAATATCACAGTCATTAGAGAAATACAAATCAAATCCACAATGAGATAACATTATATACCTACGAGAACAGATGAAATCTTAAAAACTGATGCTACCAAGTGTTGAAGAGGGTTTAAAGTGAAAAGAACTCTCAATTTTGCTAGTGGGAATGTAAAGTGGTACAACCACTTTATCACCCATCTATCTCATTCTTATAGATCTGTGTGAGCAAAAGAAGCCTAATGTGAAATAAAACTGTAGCATTTTAGAGGTGGAAAATGTTTTAGAAATCATCCAGTACAATATATTCCTCTTACAATAAAGAAAACAGTGAACAGAGAAGTTAGATGACTTCTTCAAGGCCTTATAACTACTAATTGGAAATAGCAGTTATGAAGTCAAATATCAAGTTCTCTAGATCCCATTACATGCTACTGTAAAATTTCAAAAGACTTCCTGGTGGCCTTTTATCTCTGTATAAAAGGAGAATAAGTTGCCAGCAATCTACATTTGGCAAAGGCATTTGATTTTCCTGGAAAATGTTACAAAATTATTTCAAATCTGGTTAAGAAACTCTTTTGTTTATTCTGTACAACTAAAACTCTGCAGGGGCCACAGGACTGGAAAGGGTCAGTTTTCATTCCAATCCTAAAGAAAAGCAATGCCAAAGAATGCTCAAATTACGCACAATTGCACTCATCTCACACGCCAGTACGCAGAAGGCAATGGCACCCCACTCCAGTACTCTTGCCTGGAAAATCCCATGGATGGAGGAGCCTGGTAGGCTGCAGTCCATGGGGTCGCTAAGAGTCGGACATGACTGAGTGACTTCACTTTCACTTTTTACTTTCATGCATTGGAGAAGGAAATGGCAACCCACTCCAGTGTTCTTGCCTGGAGAATCCCAGGGACGGGGGAGCCTGGTGGGCTGCCATCTATGGGGTTGCACAGAGTTGGACACGACTGAAGCGACTTAGCAGCAGCAGCAGCACAGGCTAGTAATGTAATGCTCAAAATTCTCCATGCCAGGCTTCAGCAGAACGTGAACAGTGAACTTCCAGATGTTCAAGCTAGTTTTAGAAAAGGCAGAGGAACCAGAGATCAAATTGCCAACATCCGCTGGATTATCGAAAAACCGAGTTCCAAGAAAACATCTACTTCTGCCTTATTGACTATGCCAAAGCCTTTGACTGTGTGGATCACAATAAACTGTGGAAAATTCTCAAAGAGATGGGAATAAGAGACCACCTGACCTGCCTCTTGAGAAACCTATATGCAGGTGAGGAAGCAACAGTTAGAACTGGACATGGAACAACAGACTGGTTCCAAATAGGGAAAGGAGTACGTCAAGGCTGTATATTGTCACCCTGCTTATTTAACTTATATGCAGAGTACATCATGAGAAACGCTGGGCTAGAGGAAGCACAAGCTGGAATCAAGACTTCTGGGAGAAATATCAGTAACCTCAGATATGCAGATGACACCACCCTTATGGCAGAAAGTGAAGAACTAAAAAGCCTCTTGATGAAAGTCAAAGAGAGTGAAAGAGTTGGCGTAAAGCTCAACATTCAGAAAACGAAGATCATGGCATCTGGTCCCATCACTTCATGGGAAATAGATGGGGAAACAGTGGAAACAGTGACAGACTTTGTTTTGGGGGGCTCAAAAATCACTGCAGATGGTGACTGCAGGCATGAAATTAAAAGATGCACACTCCTTAAAAGGAAAGTTATGACCAACCTAGACAGCATATTAAAAAGGAGAGACATTACTTTGCCAACAAAGGTCCGTCTGGTCAAGGCTATGGTTTTTCCAGTAGTCATGTATGGATGTGAGAGTTGGACTATAAAGAAAGCTTAGCACCGAAGAATTGATGCTTTTGAACTGTGGTGTTGGAGAAGACTCTTGAGAGTCCCTTGGACTGCAAGGTGGTCCAACCAGTCCATCCTAAAGGAGATCAGTCCTGAGTGTTCATTTGAAGGACTGATGTTGAAGCTGAAACTCCAATACTTTGGCCACCTGATGAGGAGAGCTGAGTCATTTGATAAGATCCTGATACTGGGAAAGATTAAGGGCAGGAGGAGAAGGGGACAACAGAAGATGAGATGGTTGGATGGCATCACTGACTCTATGGATATGAGTTTGGGTAAACTCCAGGAGTTGGTGACAGATAGGGAGGCCTGGCGTGCTGTGGTCCATGGGGTCGCAAACAGTTGGACACGACTGAGCAAGTGAACTGAACTGAAGACCATAATGTACATATTATAACGGCAATACTTTGATTTCTTTTCAAATGAAAATATAAAGGTCAGATTCTAAGCCAGGATACATTACTTCTACAATGTGGCTTTTCCACTTCCAAGTATATACAACATCAATATAAACATTCACTGTGATAAAACAGTTCTTAATATTCTTAGTCTCTCACAATGTTATTTTTTGTTTTTCTAAGTCTGTGAGAGAATAGAAAAAAATATACACTGGTTTCTGCCCCTGGCTCCTGAAACCCTGGTAGTTCTCTAACTGATAAGGGCGCTAGGAGCATCTTTTATTCTAATATTTGGTCTTTGACCCCAGTTCCTGACACATTACTCCTGAAATCCTTGTAATTTTCTGGGTGATAGACGTGTCTTTTGTTCTAATAAGGCAAATTTGGGTGGGCTTCTGGATGAGTCCTGAAGGAGAGCTGCTCAGCAGAAAAAACAAGCCATGATTAGAAGCTTGGAATTTTCAGCCCTATCTCTGAGCTCCCCTACTCCCCCATTGTCTGAAGAAGGCAGAAGGGCTGAATATGGAGTTAATGATATATCATGCCTACATGATGAAGCCTCCATAAAATCCCAACAGTATAGGGTGCGGAGGGCCTCCAGGTTGGTGAACACATGTGTACAGGGAAGGTGAAGCACCCCAAGTCCATGGGTACAGAAGTTCCTGTGCTGGGAACCCTCCCAGACTCTGCCCTAATCTTCATCTGATTGTTCATCTGTATTCTTCATCATATCCTTTAATAAACTGGTGAACATAAATGTTTCCCTGAGTTCTACGAGCCACTCTAGCAATTTAATCAAGCCTGAGGACCTCTGATTTGTAGCTAAATCCAAGTCAGTTGGTAACTGGGGACCCAGGTTGTGATCAGCATATGAAGTAGGGTGGGAGCAGTCTTGTGAGACTGAGCCCTTAACATATGGGATCCGACACCATCTCCAGATAGGTAGTATCAGAACTGCAGAAGGACATCCAGCTGGTGTTGCAGAGAATTTGCCTTGGTGTGGGGAAAAACCCCACACAGATTTGATGACCAGAAGTGTCAGAAGTGAAATATTCTGTATGAGGAGTAGAGGAAACATGCAGGAGCAAAGAAGGGTGTTGTTTTTCTAATATGTAGTCAAGAAGTAAAATATATGCAAACACATGATTATTTGCACTACAGCACCTGTAAAGAATTACAGTTGAATTTACAATTCTGCCTAAAGGAAGAAAAAAAACTCAAAATGAAAAAAATGAAGTATTTCCTTTTTTTTTTTTCCTATTTCTTTTTCTTCCAGTTTTACTGAGATATGATATCTAGTACTGTGTCAGTTTAAGCAGTACAAGATGACTTTCACGTATTATTAAATGATTATCAAATAAATTAACATCAATCACTCTTTGCAACCCCATGGACTGCAGCACACCAGGCTCCCCTGTTCTTCATTATTTCCCAGAGTTTGCTCAAACTCATGTCCACCGAGTCGGTGATGCCATCCAATCATCTCATCCTCTGTCAAGAAGTGTATTTCTAAGACATACACTTAGTTTGATTTTAGAGTACAATATAAGGTAGAAGTAAGTACTTTCATTTAATAAACCCCTATATGCAAAACAAATATATAAAAACAAAATAGATGAAAACAAAGATTATGTTCCACCTCTATAAGACAGTCTTATATATATTTTATATATATATAATAGAGTATTAGTACTTTGGCCATCTCATGCGAAGAGTTGACTCATTGGAAAAGACTCTGATGTTGGGAGGGATTGGGAGCAAGAGGAGAAGGGGACGACAGAGGATGAGATGGCTGGATGGCATCACTGACTCGATGGACGTGAGTCTGAGTGAACTCCGGGAGTTGGTGATGGACAGGGAGGCCTGGCGTGCTGCGATTCATGGGGTCACAAAGAGTCGGACACGACTGAGTGACTGAACTGATCTGATCTGATCTGATCTGATTATATCTATAGTATTTTCCCATTATAACTGAAAACAAACTTCTAACATTTTCATGTTTAATATTTAATTTCAGTCTCTCCTACATTTTTTTCTCTTATTGTCTAATCCCCCTTCTTTTATCCTTTCAGGTGATACCAATCGTCTAGTTTCCAGATTATTCTTTGTTTCACAAAAACTTCCTATCCAAGAAACTTATATATCAATAATCAACAAGAAACTGTTCTTTCCCAAATGTAGCCATATTCAGTTTACAGTCAAAACCCTCATGTACCAGTCAACAAATTAACACCCATATTCCTTTAAAGACCCCGATTACTAAGCTCCCTGAACCCACCTGGAGTTCAGTGAGGCTCTCAGATTTAGAGCAGTATTAGAAGGGTCAGGATGCTTAGATGCTCCACTTTCACCTTAAAGCTAAGACATGAAAAATGTATTGTTCCTGATCAATAAACAGCACTATTTCATTTTGATGACTTTCTTTGGTTTGGTTTGTTATGGTTTTTCTAAAAAAGCATTTTATTTTATTTACTTTAAAAAGTAGTTACTGTTAGTGAGAAAAATGTAGAAACAAAAATTATATTGAACCCAATCCCACTACTCAAAGACATATGAAGATATTTTGATATAGATTCTGTCAATTTTTCTTAAGTTTTTGGGAAATCTCTAAACCTTGAGGACATTAGCAGCAAAGATAAAAGTACCTAGGCCATTTCATATTCCCACTGAAAGGACTTCAACAACTTTTGGAGATTCTTAGTTACATAGGAAATAAAGTCTTGTAATCAAAAGTTCTAAATTCTCCTAAAAAACAGTAGATCTTTCTTGAGGGAAAAGAATGGATTTTAAAAATATAATAAAATACCAAGAAGGTAACAAATGTCCACAATTCCACCACCTAGAACTAACAATTATCAATCTTGTCACATTTGCTTATCTTTCCTTTTTTAAAGGAATAAAACATTATAGTTAAAGTCAAAATTCTCTCTAAGCCACAACTCTAAGTCTTATTCCTCACTGTGCCCCTATTATCATGCATTTGGAGTATGTATTTCAGTGCACTTTTAAAATTTTATATACCTACACAGAAATATGTGTAATCCTAAATATTTTAATACATGGCATCAAACTTTTAACATAAAATATTCCAATATTTTATATTATTTAACATTAACAGAACTATATCTGTATAGAACATGTAATAACATAATATACAGTATATTAATATAATTATATTAAATATATTTAATGTTTTATATTTAATATACATACCTATACAAACATGGTATACATTATTTAGCATCTTCCTTACTGTATTCAGCATTGTTTTGCTTTCTATGTTGACATACAGACCTAGTTCATTGCTTTTAATAACTCTATAATGCTCCATCAAATAAGCGGGCCTTCTATTTACCCATTCTCCTACTGATCAACATTTAAGGTCCTTTTTTCTCCTTTTAAAGATTTAAATTTAAAAATTTTCTTAACATTTTTCAACAAGTAGCTCCTAAATATTATATAAGCTAATTTGTTTCCAGCTATTTTTCTAAAATTTAATATTTTATATGACTTCTCAGGTCTCTTCTAGTTCTGCTAAGTCACTTCAGTCGTGTCCGACTCTGTGCGACCCCACTGATGGCAGCCCATGAGGCTCCCCCGTCCCTGGGATTCTCCAGGCAAGAACACTGGAGTGGGTTGCCATTTCCTTCTCCAATGCATGAAAGTGAAAAGTGAAAGTGAAGTCGCTCAGTCGTGTCCAACTCTTCTCGACCCCATGAACTGCAGCACACCAGGCTCCTCTGTCTATGGGATTTTCCAGGCAAGAGTTCTGGAGTGGGGTGCCATCGCTTCTAGTTCTAACAATACACAATAATTTCAATTTTTTCATCCAGAAGTACTATCTCAATATTTAAATTGTAAACTTTGAGGACTTCCCTGTTGGCACAGTAGATAAGAATCTGCCTGCCAACGCAGGGACACAGGTTTAATCCCTGGTCTGGGAAGATTCCACATGCTGTGGAGCAACTAAGTAGTAGTTCAACAACTTCTGAGCCCACATGCTGAACTACTGAAGCCCACACAGCCCCGTGCTCTGCAACAAGAAAAGCCACTGCAACGAGAAGCCCAAAGTACTTCAAGGAAGAATAGACTCCGCTCTCTGCAATTAAAGACAGACTGCACAAAAGCAACAAAGACCCAGTGCAGAAAAAAAAATTACATTGTATACCGTGAGTATACATATAGCGATACATAACATATTATCATTAACTATTATAAAGTTATTAGTGTATAATAATAATGTATAGCTGTAATCTTGGTGTGTGTATACTATAATCATACTAATTTGATACAGTCACACTGCAAGTCCTTCTAAAAGTCCTTTGCACAGGAATATTTCAGGATTTGCTTAGTCACTAGAAAAGATCTTGTATTTGCTTTCTGATCACTATTTTTCTTTTGAATTGCCAGAGAAGTTTGATATTTACAAAGTTGAGTTTTATTATTTTTAAATCCCTCTCACTTCTTGAAAGAAAAATGTACAACAAAAACTTCATTCACCTAATAACCTCCATTAATTCGGATTTGATGCGTTTGTATGATGACTTGGTTAGAACTGTGTGTAAAAAATATTAGTGAACTTATTAAGAGTTCAAAAAATTCTCAGTAATTAACAATCTTCGGGGGGAAAAAAGGTTTTTCAAAAATACTAGAAGGTATAATTTAAGCATATTTGATATGCTAATTACATATCCCTTATTTTCATTAAAGTAGCTCCCTAAGATCCTTGCCTTTATAAGGCTTTGTCAACCAATTCTGAGTTACTTAAAGCCTTTAAACATTTAAAAAAATATATATATTACATAAAGTATATTTATCATTAATGCACACTACTACTACTTTCACCCTTATGTTAATCAGGGTTAGTGAGAAATTATTTGTTTGTTTATACCATTATTATTGCACTACTACTACTACTACTACTACTAAGTCACTTCAGTATTGTCCAACTCTGCGCGACCCCATAGACGGCAGCCCACCAGGCTCCCCCATCCCTGGGATTCTCCAGGCAAGAACACTGGAGTAGGTTGCCATTTCCTTGTCCATTGCACTAGATAGGCACTAACCAAATTCTGAAACATTCAACTCTATACTCATGTTTCTCTTCAAATTGAATCTTTTGCTTTTTACTAAAGATCCTTGTTGGGGGGGAGAAGCATGAGTGTTACTTCAATTGTTTGAGGCCTTGTAAGATAAACAAGACTGGAAAAAAAAGAAAAGAAAAACACTATATACTAAAAATTTCTATTTATTTTTTACTTGTAGATAAATCTGAAAATCAGCCTGGCTACAAAGTTATTTCCAATAACTTATATGTATAATCTTTAGGTCTCTGTATGAAGCCCATTATTCCACGGAGACAATATCTGTATTTTGCTGTTATGTCTCCAGCCACTAAAAGTCCTGCAAAACTAAATGTTTAATTAATGTTTTTAAATTGTAGTACAATTTATGTGGATTTTGAAAGACTATTAAGTACCTAAGGAATTCTGAAAATTAATTTTCCTTCCATTATAAAAACAAAAGGCTAAATTTCTAACTTAAAGATTTCTTACAGTGAGCTACTTGTACATTTTCTAAACATTAGTTCTGATATACACTTCCTAAGTATTATATATCACACATTATTGATGCATAATAGAGAACATATAAAAACACATTATAAAGTGGTATGCAAATATAAATTCAGAGTAGTCAGAAACAGCTATTAGTATAAAAACAAACCTTCCAAGTTTTTTCTAAGTAAATGAACAGAAAAAGCAAATACATACAGAAATGCTGACTTCAGCTGCAATTTTTTGTCCATTATCTTCCATGATGCCAAAACTTTCAAACTGACCTATAACTGTATGCTAAATGATGATGAATAAAATTCATCACAACTGGCATTTATACGTCTTCTTTCCAAACTATCTCAGTAGACATAATATTCCCCTGAAAGTAGCAACTTTCAAGTTGTACCTGAAGTTCATAAAACTCCTGTGGAAAATCCAAAAGTCTTATTTTTTTATAAAAGTGAAAAGAAACATGAGTTAAAGGTACTTTATATTATCAATATAGTCCATTTTGTTTCTACAGTAGAAATAATAACCTCCACTAAACTAGTGAGCTTAAGTTCACTCTAGAGTGCTTAAGAAAAGCAAAATCCTGTTCAGTAACACTTACCAACTGACTCTACAGTCTGTGGTTCCTATTACATTCTAAGTTAAACAACCTTTCATTGTTTCTCCTCCCTTTTCTTCTTCAAGGTGCCAGGTTTTCTGTGTACATAAGACAGTATGACCTGTATGTAAGTTAGAGTACTGTCAATTTTTAACTTGTTTTTTTCTTTACAGACGGCAGATTTTTCACTTCTGCATTCAGATAAAATCAATAGTATTCAAATATTTCTTCAACTTCACAAATATAAAACCTCTTTGCATTCTAGTTTTTAGATTAAAAATTGTCCAGTATTATCGTACTCTTTACACACGTTAATGACTGGGGAAACATAATGACCTAAAAGATATAGCTCTAAGATTCCCTTCTACTGTGAGGTAGGTGCCACGTAAAAGGTACTCCTTTCTCACTCATCCATTTCCCTACCCCTTTGCTATTCTGTTCTATCACTTTCTGCTGTGGTCACATCCTGCCATTGATAGCTAAAGGCTGAAGTTAAAAGGCATTCTACAAAGAACAGAGGCTAGTGTACAATCCAGGTAGGGTCTGTAGGGTGCCAGAAGTTGCCACCCCAAAGTATGTCTTCAACATGCAGATTATTTCAAGCTGAAAACAGTGAAAGCCCTAAAGACTCAGCAAGAAACTTTGACCTTTCCCTTAACTGACCAAAAAAAAAAAAAAGAAAAAAGGGAATTTAGACAGAGGGTCTGTTCCCAGAATGTCACCAGAGATATCTGCAAGAAATATGGGCTGTGTGTGGTGGAAACTCTAGGCAGAGCCTAGAGATCACAGTCCACTCTGGGTCCCACTGTCACTGCATGGCCCAGCAAATATTTACTTAGCAAACTTTTACTTTTCCATCTTCACGTCAATTGCTTTCCTTCTCTTTGAAGAAACAAACCACTACCTACAACATCCTCTTTTGTCTTTAGCTGCAGAGGGTATTTAAGATGAGGGTTTCAGCCATTTTGACAAGTTACTCAGTTTTCCTCGGTCTCTGTATGTACATATGTTATTAAACTTTTGTGTGCTTTTTCTTTTCTCAATCTATCTTATGTCAATTCAATTCTGAGACCAGTCAGAAGAACCCAAAAAAATTAAAGGAAAAATTCCTCCTCCATGACAGGGTCACAGGCACTAACCATTAGGATAGTTTCAAGACTCAGGAGATTGGGGTCAGAAGTAGAAAATAAAGGTATTACACAATTCACCATCCATGTTTAAATACATACATACCATGGTCAGGCACTACAATGAGCACTGGATATACAATGATGAACAAAACAAATATAATCTTTTTCTTTGGAGGGCTTATCCTCTAGCTTGGAAGACACAAATTATTCAAATAATTTAAGAAATACTATAAGGATGCAAGGGCTTCCAAGGTGGCTCAGTAGTAAAGAATCTGCCTGCCAATGCAGGAGATAGAGGTTTGATCCCTGGGTCAAGAGAAGGAAATGGCAACCCACTCCAGTATTCTTGCCTGGGAAAACCCATGGACAGAGAAGCCTGGCAGGCTACAGGCCATTGGGTCGCAAAAGAGTCAGATACGAATTAAGAGACTAAACAACAACAATATAAAGGTGTAAACTGCTATGACACAGTGTATGATAGGCAAGTATCACAGGCAAATTACAGTCCTTGTATTATTACTGTATACAGTAATGGTTAAACTGAAACACATTTCCCCAAATCCCCTTCTCTATATGGTGCTGGGTCAGAATCAACGAAACACAAAACCTGCACAAGATTTGGAAGGCAGAGTGAACGAAGCAAGAGCCATTACTCCAGAAGATTTTCAAGAGTTAAATGTGATGAAACAGAAACAACGGTGCTAGCAGGTCCCATTCATCCTCTTTTCCCTGCTCTAACTCAACTCCTCCCAACTGCTGACCCTACTGAGCAACAGTTCCTAATCCCTAGAACCTGAAAACGTTACCTTATTTGGAAAAGGGAATTTTGCAGATGAACTGAAGTTAAGGATCTTGAGATGGGAAAATTATTCTGAATTAGCTAAGTAAATCCTAAATGCCAACACAAGGGTCCTCATAAAAGACAAAAGAGGAAAATACAAGTACTTACAAGAAGGCTTTTCCTATGGCTCAGTGGGTAAAGAATCCACCTGCAGTCAGGAAAAATAAGGCACAGGTTTGATCCCTAAGCTAGGAAGATATCCTGGAAGAGGAAATGGCAACTCACTCTGGTATTCTTGCCTAAAAACACCCTGGAGGGCTACAGTCCAAAGGGTTGCAGAGAGTCGGACATGACTGAACATGGATGCACGAAAGAGAAAACAGCACTGTAAAGATGGAGGAAAAAGGAATGTGAAGATGCTGGCCTGGAGCATCTGGAGTGATGTTCCAGACTGGAGTGATGTAGCCACAAACCAAGTGATGCTGGCGCCCACCAGACGCTGGAAGAAAAACTGGAGTGGATTATCCCCTAAAGCCTCCGGAGGGTACAGAGTGCCTCTGACACTTTGATATTAACCCAATGACACTGATTTTGGATTTCTTGCCAGCAAAACTGTGGGAAAATACATTACTCTTATTTTAAGCAATCAAACATGTGGTAATTTGTTACAGCAGCCCCAGCAAACCAAACCAAGCATCTGAGTCTATAATGAAAAAATGTAATTGTTCTCCAGTCCATGTGTAGTCGGGAAGAATGCATTTACTATGTGCTGGAAAAAGACTGGTTAAAATTAAGCTTTCACTACTCAAAAGACATATTAATAAGTTAACAAGAAAACTGGGTTATACTGAAAAGTGCATAGAACAGTTCCTGGCACACAGTATGTGCTCAATAAATATATTTTAAAAATAAATGCCAAAATCTGTAACAAATCAAGGATACAAAAAAATGAGATATCAGTCTAGAGATCATCCATCATGGAAAATCTGAAGCCTATCCACTTGGTTGATAAAACTAAATGACTAATAATAACACTTCTACAGGGAAGGTAAAGACTTGACAAACATTACAAAGTAATTCTACTACAGCTAATTTTATAAAACATCAATTTCTTTGCTATTTTAAAGAATATAAAGGCAAAAAAAATTTTTTTAAGAAAATAAAAGGCAAAGAAGATTACATGTTTATTAGTCTGTTTTTATAACCTGAAATATTAATAGTAGATAATCAGAGGTAAATGTACAAGCTAGAAAACAATTTTTCAATTTTAAGTTTTCTGTCGATATTCAATTACCCTCAAATTGACCAATTTCAGGTATACTACATTTGTCAAAACATATCATCTGAAATATATCTATATATATGCAGAAAGTCAAACATAGTCCTATAAAATAGCTTTGATTTTCAAGCACTAACATTAATAATAGGGTTCTAGTATTTCCTAACATTTTAAAAATGTTTAAGTATTAAACTGTACTAGGGTAATCAAGAATAATGTCTAGTTCTTTATTTAATTCAGCCTGAGGATAAATCTTTAAGATAAGGGGCATTAAAATATTTTTCTTTGCAGCCTTCACAAATGGTAAAAGTTTTAGAAAAATATGTTTATCAGTGAAAATAATTTAACAGAAACTTCACATGAATTGTTATAGTTTATGGCCTGACAAACTATCAAAGATTTAAAAATTTTTAAAAATCTTAACCTGTTAATTTGTGCTTGGGTAACTAATGAAAGATTACCACACTACCATAAGGACAAAATTCCAATATTAAAATTCAAATCCATTCTAAATCTGACAACACAACCACTCCCAAGTAAACCTTTAATAGTCTTAGAAGTTTCTATTCACTATGGTTGTATTAACCATATAGGATATAAAAATATTTTGTTTTATGCTTTTTTGTTTCCAAAACGTAAAAAATTTTTATTGAAGTACTGTATAGTTGATTTACAATGTTGTATTAGTTTCTGGTATATAGCAAAGTGATTCAGTTATACATGCATAATTATTTTTCATTATAGGTCATTATAAGATACTGAATATAGGTGCCTGTGCCAAACGGTAGGATCTTGCTTATCTATTTTATACATAGTAGTTTTTATCTGCTAATCTCAAACTCCTAATTTACCCCTCCTCCTGCCTTTCCCCTTTGGTAATCATACGTTTGTTTTCTATGTCTGTGAGTTTCTGTTTCTATTTCTGAATACAATATGAATCTATCTCATGTCCTGCTTCATTTCTGATGGGGACAGCCTTCAGGGTTTCACAGCTCTAAATCTACCGTCCATATAGCAAATGTCTTAATAAAATGTGGATCTAATCACACGCCTTTCCTATTTGTAAAGTTTAACTGAAATACAGGGCCTGTCACATAATAGTCATTTACTCTGTTAGATTTATAAAAGAACAAATAAACTCTGTAATATGTAAATTCTCAGAAGGGAAAAATGACCCTGTGAATTAAGTCTCTCTGTACATACATATGGAGAAGGAAATGGCAACCCACTCCAGTATTCTTGCCTGGAGAATCCCATGGAGAGAGGAGCCTGGTAGGCTACAGTCCATGGGGTTGCAAAGACTTGGACACGACTGAGCGACTTCACTTTCACTTTTAAACAAATGCAACTGGTTTTCATTAAATATTTTCTAATAGTTGCAACTTCACAAGAGAAGTTAATGAAATAATTATTTACTGAGCACCTGCAACCAATCAGACATTGTGCTAGGTGCTTTATAGGCATCATCTCACTTAAAACTCATTTAATCTGTAAAGGAGATACCACTCATTTTACAGATTAAAAACTGAAGTTCTGAGATATTAAGTCTATAACTTCCTTTGCATAATATGACAGAATTCAGATACGAAGCATGATTTCTCTCAGTCAAAGCTACAATTCATGGCCCATGAATTTTTGCAAGGAGTCTATTGCATGGTCTTTGCAATAATGCCTAAGTGTTGAAACATGTCTAAGTTTTAGAGGGTCAGTCACCATAACATATTAGAGTATGCCTCCACCAGATTGTATAAGTTCACATTCTGTCTCCACATAACCATAACCAGGGCAAAGTACTTAACCTCTGTCCCTCCTTTCTCTTACCTATAAAATGGGAATAAACAATAGTATGTACTTCATAAGACGGTTTAAAGGATATAAATTACAAAACAGGGGTTATAATTCTACATTGCCTCATCTGAGTATTCACTGGATAAAAGAGTCAGCAAAAACAATACCGGGAGCAGACTGTGGCTCAGATCATGAACTCCTTATTGCCAAATTCAGACTTAAATTGAACAAAGTGGAGAAAACCACTAGACCATTCAGGTATGACCTAAATCAAATCCCTTACAATTATACAGTGGAAGTTGAGAAACAGATTTAAGGCACTAGATCTGATAGACAGAATGCCTGATGAACTATGGACGGAGGTCTGTGACACTGTACAGGAGACAGGGATCAAGACCATCCCCAAGAAAAAGAAATGCAAAAAAGCAAAATGGCTGCCTGAGGAGGCTTTACAAATAGCTGTGAAAAGAAGAGAAGCCAAAAGCAAAGGAGAAAAGGAAAGATATAACCATCTGAATGCAGAGTTCCAAAGAATAGCAAGGAGAGATAAGAAAGCCTTCCTCAGAGATCAATGCAAAGAAATAGAGGAAAACAACAGAATGGGAAAGACTAGAGATCTCTTCAAGAAAATTAGAGATACCAAGGGAACATTTCATGCAAAGATGGGCTCGATAAAGGACAGAAATGGTATGCATCTCACAGAAGCAGAAGATATTAAGAAGAGGTGGCAAGAATACACAGAAGAACTGTACAAAAAAGATCTTCATGACCCAGATAATCATGAAGGTGTGATCACTCCCACTCACCTAGAGCCGGACATCCTGGAATGTGAAGTCAGGTAGGCCTTAGGAAGCATCACTACGAACAAAGCTAGTGGAGGTGATGGAATTCCAGTTGAGCTATTTCAAATCCTGAAAGATGATGCTGTAAAAGTGCTGCACTCAATATGCCAGCAAATTTGGAAAACTCAGCAGTGGTCACAGGACTGGAAAAGGTCAGTTTTCATTCCAATCCCAAAGAAAGGTAATACCAAAGAATGCTCAAACTACCGCACAATTGCACTCATTCACATGCTAGTAAAGTAATGCTCAAAATTCTGCAAGCCAGGCTTCAGCAGTACGTGAACCATGAACTTCCAGATGTTCAAGCTGGTTTTAGAAAAGGCAGAGGAACCAGATATCAAATTGCCAACATCTGCTGGATCATTGAAAAAGCAAGAGAGTTCCAGAAAAACATCTATTTCTGCTTTATTGACTGTGCCAAAGCCTTTGACTGTGTGGATCACAATAAACTGTGGAAAATTCTGAAAGAGATGGGAATACCAGACCACCTAATCCGCCTCTTAAGAAAACTGTATACAGGTCAGGAAGCAACAGTTAGAACTGGACAGGAAACAACAGATTGGTTCCAAATAGGAAAAGGAGTACGTCAAGGTTGTATATTGTCACCCTGCTTATTTAACTTATATGCAGAGTGCATCATGAGAAACACTGGGCTGGAGGAAGCACAAGCAGGAATCAAGATTGCTGGGAGAAATATCAATAACCTCAGATATGCAGATGACACCACCCTTATGACAGAAAGTGAAGAGGAACTAAAAAGCCTCTTGATGAAAGTGAAAGTGGAGAGTGAAAAATTTGGCTTAAAGCTCAACTTTCAGAAAACTAAGCTCATGGCATCCAGTCCCATCACTTCATGGCAAACAGATGGGGAAACAGTGCAAACTGGCTGACTTTATTTTTCTGGGCTCCAAAATCACTGCAGATGGTGACTGCAGCCATGAAATTAAAAGATGCTTGTTCCTTGGAAGAAAAGTTATGACCAACCTGGACAGCATATTAAAAAGCAGAGACAGTACTTTGCCAACAAAGGTCTGTTAAGGCAAGGCTATGGTTTTTCCAATAATCATGTATAGATGTGAGAGTTGGACTATAAAGAAAGCTGAGCGCTGAAGAATTGATGCTTTTGAACTGTGGTGTTAGAGAAGACTCTTGAGAGTCCCTTAGACTGCAAGGAGATCTAACCAGTCCATCCTAAAGGAGATCAGTCCTGGGTGTTCATTGGAGGGACTGATGTTAAAGCTGAAACTCCAATACTTTGGCCACCTGATGTGAAGAGCTGACTCATTTGTAAAGACCCTGATGCTGGGAAAGATTGAGGGCAGGAGGAGAAGGGGATGACAGAGGATGAGATGGTTGGATGGCATCACTGACACAATGGACATGGGTTTGGGTGGACTCCAGGAATTGGTGATGGACAGGGAGGCCTGGCGTGGTGCAGTTCATGGGGTCACAAAGAGTTGGACATGCCTGAGCAACTGAACTGAACTGAACTAAGACTTACTCATGTTACAAAATGCCACTAATAACATTTAAAATTGGCTTTTTATAGCACATATGAATTTAGAAAAACCTTATCTACCTTTAACAGAAAAACTAGGCAGAGTAGGTATAAAGTCATGTGTGGACATTTCCTTACTGGAATAATTTTCTTTCTTAGCACTTATCTGACATGATCTAAAATTCCAGCTTCATTTTAACTCTGTTTTCTACTATATTACCTGACTTACCAAAGCTTTTCAATTAAAGTGCTTATCTCCAGGCAGCAACTGATTCTTTGGTTCCATTTGGGATGGTATCTCCGACATGGATGATAAACTAGTAAGAGTTTTGAGTAGGCAATCTGGATTGAGCAGCTGAGTTACACTTTAGCTTATAAAATAAACACTCATATTTATATACCAAACACTCTCAAATTTATATAGCAGAAGACATCCAAAAACCAATCATTAAAATACATATAAAAAAATCATATTAAAAAAAAAAAGTAACAAAACAAAACAAAACCCATATATAACCACAGCACTATACTCCTTCATTAAAGGAAACAATTAAGTTTAATGTACTTAGGATACACCTGTTTTTCAGACAGGTGAAATCTAATGTTAAGCTACCAATTCATATTGATCTGAACTTTAATAAATTCATACACGCATTATTATTAACTACTAGTTTGATGATGTTCAAGCTACCTCAGTAACCCAGACAGGTCTACAATTTACTCTTCAGTTTTTTATAATTTCACACACACACACAAATCCACAGCAGACTGTTATCAAATAGAAACTTCCTTCTCTAATAAAGGGAAATAAACTCAAAAGTTATACTTCATAGCTACTGAAGGATGATTAGCCTTTAAGGGAGAGAATATTTCAGTTGATTCCAATTATCTGTCCAGTCATTCATCCAACATACTTTCTACTAATATCCATTTCAAATATAACTGAGGCAGCCCAGACCGTGTATGTAGGACACAGGGTTTGATCTGTCTCACCCTGAATATTCTCATTTAAAAGGTGGTGATGGGAAACAAAATATGTCATTCCCAAAATATGCTACTTTGACATATTATTTTGAGTTGTAGGTATTAAAACGCAGGGAAACCTTCTCTGAATTTCCCTTATCTGCTTAAACATAAATCCTCTAAAAGGAAGTCAACTGTCATAAATCCACTCCCCAAAGGAGCTTCATCAACCGAGACTGACTATTAATCACAGGAGAGGAGACTAAGAGAGGAAGGTAAATTCTGATGTTGTCCTTTACAAATTCAGATTAGCAGGAGAGAACATTTGTAAAAATTCATTCTCTGAATTGCAACTTTGTATATAAAATGGTTTTGGTATATTCATCGTTTTTTATTTTATTTTATTTATTTTTGGCTGTGCTGGGTCTTTGTTGCTTCATGGGCTTTTCTCTGGTTGCAGTGAGCAGAGGCTACTCTCTAGCTGTGGTGCAAGGGTTTCTCATTGCCATAGCTTCCTTACTGCGGAGCACAGGTTCTAGGGCACACGGGCTCAGGAGTTGCAGTTTCTGGGCTGTAGAGCATAGGCTCAGTAGCTGTGGCCCACGGGTTTAGCTCTGCGGCGTGTGTGATCCTCCAGGTCCAGGGACCAACCAATCTCCTGCATTGTTGTTGCTGTTCAGTTGCTAAGTCATCTGACTCTTTATGATCCCACAGACTGCAGCATGCCAGGCTTCCCTGTTCTTCACCATCTCCCAGAGTTTGCTCGAATTCGTATCCACGAAGTCAGTGATGCCCTCTTCTCCTTATCTCAGACTTTCCCTTTATCAGGGTCTTTTCCAATGAGTCAGCTCTACGGTACTATGGTAGCCATAGTATTGGAGCTTCAGCTTCAGCATCAGTCCTTCCAATGAATATTCAGGATTGACAGGTTTGATCTCCTTGCTGTCCAAGGGACTCTCAAGAGTTTTCTTCAGCACCACAACTCAAAAGCATCAACTTTTTGGCACTCAGACTTCTTTATGGCCCAACTCTCACATCTGCACACGACTACTGGAAAAACCACAGCTTTGACTATATGGACCTCTGATGGCAAAGTGATGCCTCTGCTTTGTAACATGCTGTCTAGGTTGGTCATAGCTTTTCTTCCAAGGAGCAAGCATCTTTTAATTTCATGACTGCAGTCACTGTCCACAGTGATTTTGGAGCCCAAGCAAATAAAATCTGTCACTGTTTCTACTTTTTCCCTTTCTGTTTGCTATGAAGTGATGGGACTGGGTGCCATGACCTTAGGTTTTTGAATGTTGAGTTTTAGGCCAGCTTTTTCACTCTCCTCTTACTTTCATCAAGAGGCTCTTTAGTTCCTCTTCACTTTCTGCCATTAGGGTGGTATCATCTGCATATCTGAGGTTGTTGATACTTCTTTCTCCCTGCAATCTTGATTCTAGGTTGTGATTCATCCAGCCTGGCATTTTGCATGATGTACTCTGCATATAAGTTACATAAGCAGGGTGACAATATACAGACTTGATATACTCCTTTCCCAGTTTTGAACCAGTCCATTGTTCCATATCTGGTTCTAACTGTTGGTTCCTGACCTGCATACAGGCTTCTCAGGAGACAGGTAAGGTGGTCTGGTATTCCCATCTCTTTAAGAATTGTCCATAGTTTGTTGTGTTCCACACAGCCAAAAGCTTTAGCACAGTCAATAAAGATGTTTTTCTGGAATTTGCTTGCATCTTCCATAATCCAAAGGATGTTAGCAAGTTGATTTCTGGTTCCTCTGTCTTTTCTAAATCCAGCTTGTCATCTGGAAAGTCTCAATTCATGTACTGCTGAAGCCTAGTTCATGAACTGCTGAAGCCTAGCTTGAAGGATTTTGAGCATTACCTTGCTAGCATGTGAAATGAGTGCAACTGTGTGGTAGTCTGAACATTCACTGGCATTGCCCTTCTTAGGAACTGGAATGAAAACTGACCTTTTCCAGTCCTGTGGACACTGCTGAGTTTTCCAAATTTGCTGACAGGCAGATTCTTTACCACTGAGTCACCATGGAAGCCCACTCATTGGTTTGATTCTTGCCTTCCCAGGGACAGCTATTGCTTTCCAGTTTGTCTCATTTTGTGTCCTGAAAAACTGGGGTTGGTTTTCTGCCTGCTCAGGCATGCAGGTTATGATTCTTGTGTATTCAAGCAACTCAACTGTAAGGTTGGGGGCAAAAAAATATGAGGAGACAGAAATGTGGGTTACATCTCATCTGCAGCTACTGTCCTACAGACCACTGCCAGCTTGGGGTGGGGGGTGGGATGTTACCATCTTAAAATTTTGTGTATCACAGAAATAATCAAATTTCCTTGTCCACTGCATTAGAATGAACTCTCACTGATCCTTAACTATGACCATTTTTAAGTCTTCTGTCATTTACAAATAGTTACTGTTTTACTCTTATGCTTTCCTGCTGCTCCTAAGTCACTTCAGTCATGTCCGACTTTGTGTGATCCCAGAGACGACAGCCCACCAGGCTCCCCCGTCCCTGGGATTCTCCAGGCAAGAACACTGGAGTGGGTTGCCATTTCCTTCCTGAAGTTTGTCCAGAACATTTGTCTTCAAAAAGATTCAAGAAAATGACACTGATAAGTACTCTACATTACAGATTTGTAATAACTTTAAGATCATACCAATGAACTAGGTAATAAATTCCAGAACTCTAATGGAAAAAATTAATGGATTCATGAAACTACTAACTTTAGATCAAGCAAAACAGGAATAATTACATGGGACTGAGAAAATGATGAGAATGATTTTTAATTTTATGACTTTTTGTTAAAAACATTGCTAGCTCTTTAACACTTTAACAGATTGAAGGAAGTCTTTTTTCTTAAACTTTCTATAATTTAAAGCAATTTGGTAAATTATATCTTTGCAAACAGAACGGAAACATTTATTTATCTGTTTCCCCCTACGTGATTCTTCAAAAAATCAGAAACTAATAGTGAGTATTCTTAATTTCATGACAATATAGTTACTTGCATATGTTCAATAAGAATCTATTTTCCTTGTAATAGGATACAGTGGGAAACACTGGCTATACGGCCAAAGTTTTGACTGAGATGTCATATTTGAGGATAATATCAACTTTAAGGAATTAAGGTGGACTTTGTGTAAAGTCCACCATTCTTTTGGTAAAGAATCCACCTGCAATGTGGGAGACCTGGGTTCAATACCTGGGTTGGGAAGACCACCTGGAGAAGGGAAAGGGTTCCCACTCCAGTATTCTGGCCTGGAGAATTCCATGGACTGTATAGTCCACTGGGTCGCAAAGAGTCGGACACGATTCCAGCTTTCACTTTACAAGGTCAATGAAGCCCCTTCCAGAAACACACACACACACACACACAAAACCCCTGGTATCTTGCTTTCATAGTTCCAAGCCATATCAGTTGAGTAAGGAAGGTCATTTTCTGATGGGTCCAAGAACTTAAGGATTTCTTAGGGACCTCAAGGAAAAAGGAGAGAGAAATTCACTCAAATCTAAGTATTACAGGAGAAATCTGACGGTCAGTCCTTGGCTTGGCTTTCTGGGCTTGAGATACTTTCAAACGTCTGAGATTCCTTCTGAAAAGTTACAGCAAAGCAGATTTTAAGAGTCTTTATGGTCAATTACTATTCTTACTGCATTTACATAAATAATCAGGCCAAGTTTAATGAGACTAGACTTATTGTGCAAACAAATTAGTCTTACTGTAACTATCTTTGGTAGAAGTAGAGAGGACTAGAGAGAGAACATTTACGTTTCAGTAGCACACTTCTGTGGATATCATATTCTACTGTAGTCCACTGCCTTTGAGGTTTTATAATCTACTTGTACACTGGATTGGATCTCTGAATTATTCTAGTTTCCTCCAATATCTAGTTATGACTCTCTAAACTAACATTTTCAACTTTCTCTACTCTGACTTGGAATCACAAAAACTAAACACTGTCCTTTTCCCAAAGCCCTGCAAGCTGAAGCTAGACAACTTGGATAACTTATTATTTTTCCAGTTTTATTGAGTTATAATTGACATACAGCACCGCATAATTTTATGTTGCACAGCATAATGATTTGACTTACATACATCGTGAAATGATTACCACAGTAAATTTAGTGAATATCAATCTTCTCATGTAAATTAAATAGAAAATATATATTTATGTTTTTTGCCTTATGATGAGAATGTTTACGATTTACTCTCAACAACTTTAATATATAAAGTACAGAAGTAATACTACATTTATCACATTGTACATTATAGCCCTAGTATTTATTCATCTTATAACTGAAAGTTTTTGCCTTTTGACTACCTTCTTCCAATTCTACCCTACCTTCCACCCTGCCACCCTCTGGTAACCACAAAAATGATGTCTTTTTCTGAGTTTGTTTTTGAAGTACAATTGACATACAACACTATGCTAGTTCCTGGTATGCACCATAGTGATTTGCTACTTCTATACATTTCTAAAGTAATCACCATGATACATACAGTCACCATCTGCCACCTAAGATTTACACATGTACTGACTATATTCCCCACACTGTACATTTCCTACTTGTGACCGTTTGTTATTGGAAGTTGTACCTTTTAATCTCTTCCACCTATTTCTCCCCTAACCACCTGCTTGTTCTCTGAGTTTATGATTCTATTTCTGTTTAGAATGATCACTCTTGTGTTATAGTATAATCTTATTTCAGCTTTTTATTAATCTTATATTTGAAAATGCTTTTCTATTCTATGTTTTAGTACTTTATTTGATCCTCAAAGTAATAAATCTTTGAGGTAGTATAGATAACTTTCTCAAAAAATGATAGCAAAATGCTAATTTACCAAATATTATAAAATACTTATAAAGTGCAGCACACAAGAGAAGAATGTTTTGGACTGAAGACGGACTTTAGAGAGCTTTATAAGAAGGAAGTAGCAACTTCCAGTTGGAAAAGAAGTCCTGGGAATACTGTACAGCATGGTAACTATAGTTAATAATACCATATTGTATATTTGAAAGTTGCAAAAAGAGTAAACTTAAAATCTTAAAAGCTGTCATTACAAGAAAAATTTGGGGGACTTCTCTCGTGATCCAGTGGCTAAGACTCTGAGCTCCCAATGCAGGGGACCCAAGTTCAATCCCTGGTCAGGGAACAAGATCTCACATGCTGCAACTAAGACCTGGTGCAGCCAAATAAATAAATATAAAAAAAAAAAGAAAAATTTTGTATCTATGTGTGGTGATGAATGTTAACTAGATTTGTGGTGATAATTTTGCAATACGTACAAATATCAAATCATTATGATGTACACTGGAAACTAATACAGAGTTATATGTCAATTACATCTCAATTTTTTTAAAAAATTAAAGGAGGTGGCATTAAAGAATACCTTTTGCAAAGATGGACAGAATGATTTCTACAAAGATGGAAAAAAAGGCCTTCCTTGTAGGAAGAAAGGATGTAAGCAAAGAAGGCGGCACATAGGCATAGAACATGTTCAGAAATTAACTTCAAAGTAACTATTACGATTGAGCTAAAAAACAGAACTCGTGGGATAAAATAATTTTTTAAAAAAGAATGAAAGGGACATGTTGATTTGATTGAAGTCAAGGAGAGCTACACATTTTTGAAGAGCTTTGGTTGGTAACCTAAATAATTTTAAATTTAATCTGGATTCAATAGAAAGTCACTGGAGTATGTCTGAGGAAAGAGAAACCAAGGAATACATAAGACCTCTGGTTTTGAAAAGCAGTTTCAAGGGGAGTTACTGGAAGGGAGATAGGCTGAGGGCAGCAAATCCAGCCACTGCCACAGAACAAGTAAGAAGAGGAAAGAGAAGTCACGTTTAGCATAGAAATGAAAAAGAGAACAAGCAAACTGGGATGCTGAAAAAGTAGAATCAATACTTGGGAGGAAAGTTAGGGCCAGGAATGTAAATTTAGAAGTCATGCCCTTAAAGGAAACAATCTGAGTTTACCAGCGAAAATGAGTAAGGGCACCAAGTGAGAAACTACCAAATTTCATTTTTGACTACCAGAGTTGAACGCTGATCGAAAACAAAAAACTGCGGTTCCATTTTCAAATGCTGCATGTAACAGAACATAATAAAAGATTCAGCCTTCTACCATAAAGTAATGAAAAGTGTTTTACCAAGCATGGCCCAATACTACATTTAATATTACCCTTTAATTCATTTGAACCAGCATCCCCTGTAGTTTAGTTGCTTTAAATAAAAGTTAATTAAAATCTTCCCTTCCTAAACACTCAGAACCCAACAAGCACACCTTTTCTGATAGGAATCCCACCTGGCCTCAGACAGCCTTTGCCTGCGTACTAGCCTTACCAAGGACAACCTTTCCATTTCTTGAAGTCCCTGAGGCTTCTTCAGCGCAGGGTCCCGGTCTCCTGGCTCGGCATCAGCCACAGGGCCGTACACCGAGCGGGAAGCTCCAGGGCAGTTCGCAAATGGAGTGACCGCCAGCCTGGCCCTCCGGCCACTCGGTTCCGCACGCCCGAGACTCTAAAGCACACACTGCCGTTTTCATTTGGTTGACACACCCCTTTCCTGGAGCCCTTTTCCTTCCTACACCTAGCACATTCCTCACGTCGTCCCTCGTACTTACAACGTGTCACTTCATCCACTCCCACCCCGTACTCAGCTAGTACTTAAGGTATTCCATACCGTTCCCTTCACTCAGACAGACTTCGTATCAGCCGCGCGCCCGCTGCATCCTCCCGGAGCTGCCCCGGCCAAAGCAGAGGCCACCGGCCTGCCCGTGCCCGCCGCCACCCAGGAGCGCACCAGGCTCACCTTCCGCGCAGCTCGTCCGGCTGCGCGTACTGGGGGCGGCGGCTCAGCTCGGCCCGGCGCCCCAGGCTGCGGCGCCCGCCGGGTCCTCCGCTTCCCTTGAAGCGCAGCACCACTCGCTACCGCCGCCGTCGGTGCCGCCGGCCCAGTGCGGCTCAGGCGTTTCCGGGTTCCCGCGGTCCCGTCTCCCAATCGCTCCGGCTGCCGCCTCGGCCCGGGTGAACGCCGTTCCCGGCTCGGCTCTGCTGGTCCCATCTTGGCATTTGCCAACTCCGTCCCCAAGACGAGGACTTAAGAGGCTCCGCGGGCGACCCCCGGAGCCGGCTTCACTGTCGTGTCCTTGCCTGGGGCAGTACCTTCTGCTAGTTGTTTCCTAAAGGGACGTAGCGAACGGAGTGACTCCAGCGGCGTGCCTCTGCCGGACTGCCTGGTGGCGAAGGTCGCCAGAGTGTGAGACTGCGAAAGTAAAGTCAAAGTCCTTTGGGGGCAAAGGACCCTGAGAGGGAGTGAGGAGGTGGATCCAGGAAGCAAACACACTGGGTTCTAGAAATGTCAGTGACAGTGAAAACTAACGAGATTCGTTCTGGCTCAGGCTGCCATTCATTTTTCTGGAAGGCTTGTTCGGTTGGAAATAACCGCTTCTCCCACTCTGGTTTAGACCCTGAGGCTGAACAGAGCCTAGAGCAGCGCCACCAAATTAGTAGGGTAGGATTATCCCTTTCCTCTTAACACCACGCCGCTATGAATTAAGCCTGTGTCTCTTTATATTGCAAATGATTAAAACTACATCCGAGAAAGACAAACGGAGAAAGAGAGCAGAAAAACAAAATTAAATAACTGTATTAGAGTAGAATGACTGGCTTTAAAATTTTGGCTCAGATGGAAACGAATCTGCCTGCAACGCAGGAGACCCAGGTTGGATCCCTGGGTTGGGAAGATCCCATGGAGAAGGAAATGGCAGTATTCTTGCCTGGGAAATCCCACGGACAGAAGAGCCTGGAGGGCCTCCAGTGCATGGGGCTCGCAAAGAGACACGACTTGAGCGACTAACACTCATGATCTTGAGAAATTCCCAGGATGGTGGAATATATCTTAGATTTTCATGTTTGTTCTAAATATTTGGGAAGTAAAATGTGCCTGATGCATAATAATAATAATAGCCAGGCACTATTCTAAGATTAAGATAGAATATATAATGAATCTTTTCCTCCTTTTGTAAGAGGGAAAAGATTTAAACTATTTTAGAAATACTTCGGCAGGAAAAATATACCTTATGACATAAATAAGGTATATTTTATGTTTGTTTGTTTTTTTAAGAGAAAAAGATTTTTTAGTCTGTTCAAAAAGTTTTAAAATGAAAAGGAGAGAAGTGGAGGCAATTATTCATTAGGAAACAGTAACATGGTGCTTTGGCCTCTTGGAAGAGGACCAAAGCTCTAAACAGACAAAAACAACAATGAAAATAGAGGGTTCAATATATTTATGACACCCACAACTGATGTAAAGATATGGGTTGCCAAACTGATGACCAAAAGAAAGTAATGCTTTCATTGACCTCTCCTAGCTTTACAATTTGTACTTAGATACTAATGTAGTGGAAACTAGTTTAGGCACCCCATTATGTTAGCCCTTATTCTCTCTACCCATTCAACCTACACAGCACACGGTTGCACCTCAGTCCTATCTGACTTACTCTTTGGGACATCATGGACTATAGCCCCATGGACTGTAGCTCGCCAGGCTCTTCTGTCCATGGAATTTCCCAGGCAAGAATACTCGAGTGGGTTGCAGTTCCCCAGAGCTATCTGAGAGTATGTTTTCCAGGCTACAGACCACAATAAGATCTCCAAATAAAACTTAACTTGCAACTTTTTGGTTGTATGTTTTTCTTCATTTGACAGTGCTTAAAAAAAATTTGTTTTATCAGAAATTCAAATTTAATGTGATATCCTATATTTTTATTTTCTAAATTTGGCAATGCTATCGAAAGCATGAATATTATAATATTGCACAATAACTGCAGTTTCCAAGGGTGCCCCAGAGAAATTAAGACCAATTAAATTATATTTGGTGCAGATGCCACTGCAAGCCTTAGGCACACAAGCGACTTTCCCCCCATCAGTATCTTCAGGCAGTCAAGGCTGGTACTTTATGAACTTTAATGGCTTAAGACTTCATAGGAAAAAAAGACAAGAAAGAAAGTGAGCAGGGACTATCGAGATTTATATATTTAATTTTTTTTAATTTCTTTCTAAAACAGTTAAAATACAAAAAATTTCCTGGGCAATTAAACCTCAGGTTTCCAGGTGTTACTTATACTTTGTTCTTATACTATTATAGTTCTTAAAACTATGGAATTGAAGATGAAGCTCATCAACAGGAAAAACCAGTCTTTCCTTGATTTGCAAGCTACTGAATCTGGCATGCTTTAGGGCAAAGCATCTGCATAGAAAGAATAGCCAAAGTTTATTTACTTGACCATCATTGACCTCTAAGAGAAATTGAATGAGGTTACTTCCATATCATCAGTAGCTCAGTAGTCATGTGCCTCTTTTGCTTTCTGATAGATCCGTAGATCTCTTTAACACTCTATAGAACAGCTATTTGACAGGTTTGAAAGGAAATAACTTTTTATTTCCAGGTTCTGCCTGGCTTTTCGTATTATAACAGACTTACTTTCGGGGGGGATTAGGAGGTTGTTCAGAGAAGGCAATGGCACCCCACTCCAGTACTCTTGCCTGGAAAATCCCATGGACTGAGGAGCCTGGTAGGCTGCAGCCCATGGGGTTACCGAGAGTCAGACACGACTGAAGCGACTTAGCAGCAGCAGCAGCAGGAAGTTCTTTGGGCTTCCCAGGTGGTGCTAGTGGTAAAGAACCCGCCTGCCAATGCAGAAGACATAAGAGATGTGGGTTCGATCCCTGGGTTGGGAAGATCTCCTGAAGGAGGGCATGGCAACCCCACTCCAGCATCCTTGCCTGGAGAATCCCATGGACAGAGGAACCTGGTGGGCTGCAGTCCATTTGGTCGCAAAGAGTGGGACATGACCGAAGTGACTTAGCAGCAACAGCAGCAGCAGCGGGAGGTTGTTTAACAGAAGTGATGCCATTTGCTCTGTGTGCTCAGAAACTGGGGAAATTACCCTGGATGATTGCTGCCCCATGGAGTTTGTTGATTCTGGTCAGAGAATCAGTCATCACTTGATATTCTTTTAAGTCTCGGATTGGTAGATGAACTTGGTGGTCTGGATATTAAGGAATTGGTTTTATCTCAGAGTCAAGCGATTCCCTTTTACCTGGCATAGTTTCCTGACAAAATCACCACAAATCTTTTGTGGAGACCTAGGAAAAAGGTACATAGATGAAATTGTGCTGTTAAAGCCAGTCAGGGGCCCCTTAAGTCTGAGAATGGATGAGGGGTTGCAATTTAGTGAAGTTGGTCATCTATACAGTCCCAGAGTTCACTTGATTATATAGTTCACATGTAGTTGGATTATGCTATTCAGAATACTTCTTGTTCTCTACCTTCAGGACACCTGGTAGCTTGTAATTTCTGACTCTTGTAGCTGAATGGGACCACATGACTAGTTCTAACTGTTCAGCTCAGTTCAGTTCAGTTCAGTCGCTCAGTTGTGTCCGACTCTTTGCAACCCCATGGACTGCAGCATGCCAGGCCTCCCTGTCCATCACCAACTTCTGGAGTTTACTCACTCATGTCCATTGAGTTGGTGTTGCCATCCAACCATCTCATCCTCTGTCGTCCCCTTCTCCTCCTGTCCTCAATCCCTCCCAGCATCAGAGTCTTTTCAAATGAGTCAGCTCTCCTTATCAGGTGGCCAAAGTATTGGGGTTTCAGCTTCAGCATCAGTCTTTCCAATGAATATTCAGGACTGATTTCCTGTAGGATGGACTGATTGGGTCTCCTTGCAGTCCAAGGGACTCTCAAGAGTCTTATCCAACACCACAGTTCAAAAGCATCAATTCTTCGGCACTCAGCTTTCTTTATAGTCCAACTCGCACATCCATACTTGACTATTGGAAAAACCATAGCCCTGATTAGATGGACTTTTGTTGGCAAAGTAATATCTCTGCTTTTTAATATACTGTCTAGGTTGGTCATAACTTTCCTTCCAAGGAGTAAGTGTCTTTTAATTTCATGGCTGCAATCACCATCTGCAGTGATTTTGGAGCCCCCCAAAACAAAGTCTGTCACTGTTTTCATTGTTTCCCCATCTATTTGCCAGGAAGTGTTGGGACCAGATGCCATGATCTTAGTTTTCTGTATGTTGAGCTTTAAGCAAACTTTTTCACTCTCCTCTTTCATTTTCATCAAGAGGCTCTTTAGTTCTTCACTTTCTACCATAAGGGTGGTGTCATCTGCATACCTGATGTTATTGATATTTCTCCCGGCAATCTTGATTCTAGCTTGTGCTTCATCCAGCCCAGTGTTTCTCATGATGTACTCTGCATACAAGTTAAATAAGCAGGGTGACAATATACAGCCTTGATGTACTCCTTTTCCTATTTGGAACCAGTTTGTTGTTCTATGTCCAGTTCTAACTGTTGCTTCCTGACCTGCATACAGATTTCTCAGGAGGCAGGTCAGGTGGTCTGGTATTCCCATCTCTTTAAGAATTTCCCACAGTTTATTGTGATCCACACAGTCAAAGGCTTTGGCATAGTCAATAAAGCAGAAATAGATGTTTTTCTGGAACTCTCTTGCTTTTTCCATGATTCAGCGGATGTTGGCAGTTTGATCTCTGGTTCCTCTGCCTTTTCTAAATCCAGCTTGAACATCTGGAAGTTCACTGTTCACGTACTGTTGGAGCCTGTCTTGGAGAATTTTGAGCATTACTTTGCTAGCATGTGAGATAAATGCAGTTGTGCAGTAGCTTCTGACTGTAGGGAAGGTTCTAACTGTAGGGAAACAAAATTAACCACCCCCAAATTTTTCTTTGGTATGTGGATTATTTCGAGTTGACAACAATCACAGCCCAACAGACTCAGGAAGAAACTTTGACCTATCCACTATCAGCCTAAAGGAATGTAGATAAGAGGCTTTTTCAAGACAGGCGCCGTCTCCAAAGATAACTGGAGTATGAACTAGGTTTGCAGACAAGGAGGAACCTAGCAAAGTTTGTTTGTTAAAATTCCTGTCTGTGTCCCATCGTCTCTGCATGTTGCAGCAACAATTGCTTTCCAAACATTTGCTTCTCTATCTTCCTGGCAGTTAACTTTCCTCCTGTTTGAAGCCCCAGACCACTACTCCTAAGACCCTCTTTTGTTTTTAAATGAAGATGATATTTAATGTGAGAATTTCAGCCATTTTGGTGAGTTATTTAGTTTTCCTGGTTTTCTCCCATGTATACATGTTATTAAATTTTGTTTGATTTTCTTCTTTTAATCTGTCTCATGTCAGTTTTAATTCTTAGACCAGACAGAAGAACTGGAAGAGTACAGGAAAATTTCTCCCTCCCTGACGTGGCCAAATCAGTTGTAAGCAGATAAGCAGATTATGTGTGTCATAATCACATAAGGGCCATAGTGTTGAATTGCTGTTTTGTGATCATCTGGAACTCTCCGTTTTGAGTCTGGTAATGTTCGTGATCATGACTAGGTAGACTCATGAGCCTACCTAGAGTGAGGAGCTCTAAAGTGAAGTCTTTAGCAACCAGCAATAGACATTTCGTATGAAAAAGAAATAAATCTTTGTTATTATATATCATTAAAATTTTTACTACACTTGGCATATATTGATTCAGAAATAGGGTGTGTTTTAATAAAAATCTTTCTTTTGCAGAATTGGCTTCAGTTCAGTTCAGTTGCTCAGTTGTGTCCGACTCTGTGACCCCATGGACTGTAGCATGCCAGGCCTCCCTGTCCATCACCAACTCCTGGAGTTTACTCAAACTCATGTCCGTTGAGTCGGTGATGCCATCCAACCATCTCATCCTCTGTCGTCCCCTTCTCCTCCTGCCTTCAATCTTTCCCAGCATCAGGGTCTTTTCATGTAACCTGATTTATAAGCTAAAAGAATGATTATGTAATGCACTGGAATATTTGATAAAAAGTCATCTACAATAAACCAAAAGGTAAATAATAAGCCTTATATACTTGTAGCTCTGGCAGAAGAAGCTAGGAAACAAATGTTAACTGTACATGTTGGTTAGTGTTAGCTACGTTTAACAATATGCTTCATGAAAGAGAAGCACTCCAAAAATAATTGACTTTTTTGTTAGCAAAAATGGAAAGGAATGAAGAGAACAGGGAAGTCCAAGAGCTTTTCAAGTTGGGAGTGGCAGATGCTTTTCACCTCAGTTGGTAACTTACAAAATTGCATACGCTTTTTGTCCTCAATTGGTAAACTATAAAACTGGGCAGATTTTTAAAACCAAAAAAAAAAAGGCTATTAGAACTAGGTAATTAGGCAAGGATCAAGTCAAGCCTATCTTTGTTGTGTGTGCGTGCCTGCTCAGTTGCTCAGTCACGTCCAGATCTTTGGGACTCCATGGAGTATAGCCCGCCAGGCTCTTCTGTCCATGGAATTTTCCAGGCAAGAATATTGGAGTAGGTTGCCATGCCCTCCTCCAGGAAATCTTCCTGACCCAGGGATCAAACCATTGTCTCCTGTGAGTCCTGCATTACAGGTAGATTCTTCACTGCTGAGCCACCTGGGAAGCAACACAGCCTACCTAACATAAAACTTGTGAAAGTATATTTCAATAGGTCAAACCCACATAGCAAAGTTTCTTGAATTATTATTAGAAGTATAGGTTCCAGCTCTAGTTAAATCGTATAAACATACTCTATTCTATTTCTCCCAATGACTATAACACAAATCCTGAACAGAATACATAAAGAAGCTAAAGACGCTGAAAAGTAAATAATAGCAGACAAATTAGGGAGGAAATCAAAACTCAAGACCAACAAATTGTGAATTCTCAGCTTTTACCCTCTATTATTTCCTGGTTTAGTCTCAATGCAACCCAAATCCTGGAACACTGCAATGGGCACAAGACAAGAGAAAATCAGTCTCTCAGGTAAGAGGAATGGGAAAAGGGGCCCCTGAAGAATGGAAAGAATGGGGAAATA
This sequence comes from Bos javanicus, assembly GCF_032452875.1. Classification (NCBI taxonomy): domain Eukaryota; kingdom Metazoa; phylum Chordata; class Mammalia; order Artiodactyla; family Bovidae; genus Bos; species Bos javanicus. The sequence continues at coordinate 43,651,074 of NC_083870.1, forward strand.
TCCTGGTTTTGTTTTTCTCCTCTATTGGCTCTGGAGTTCTCCCTGGGCAGTGGCTGAAGGCAGCAAGTGCATCAGCAGATGAGCTTGCTGATCTGCTTTGAAGGTAGATCCAGTTGTGGGAGGTGTTTGCCTGACAGCCCAAGAGACAGAAAGCCAGGCATTCTGGCCAGAGGACCAGGGGAAGAAACTGAGAGCCAGAGAATGTTTGAAGAGTTTTGAAAGGAGAGAGCTCAAAAAGGGAATCCTATAGAGATACATTTTAAAGTTTTAGGATCACCCCTAGGAGCTCATGTGTGAAACTAATCTGATACAGAAGACTAAAGGCTTTGCTTTGAACACTGGTCTACAGCATAGGTCACTACTCAGGTCCACTTTGCTGCTGGGGGAGACCCACATAGAATAGATTCATATAATACTGCAAATGTTTGAAAACTGAAATTACACACACAGTGTATAAATGTCTATAGCAACATTATTGATAGTTGCCTAAACCTGCAAATGCCCCAGATGTTTTTGAATGGGTACTTCAATACAATGTACAATTCTATTATATGACATCCAGGGATTATAGGGACCGATGAGGAGGGATTGGTAGTTGTCAGGGATTCGAGCCGGGTAGAACTTTTGACTTCAAAGAAACAGCATAAAGCAGGCTAAGACATTTGGCCTGAACCTAACTGGGACACTAGTGTAGTGTTAGTTGTTCAGTTGCGTCCAACTCTTTGCACGAACTGTATGGACTGTAGCCCGCCAGGCTCCTCCATCCATGGGATTTTCCAGGCAAGAATACTGGAGTGGGTTGCCATTTCCTTCTTCAGGGGATCTTCCCAACCCAGAGATTGAACCCAGGTCTCCCACACTGCAGGCAGGCTCCTTACCATCTGAGCCTCCCGTGAAGTTCTAACTGAGACAACTAGCTGCTAAAACAAAACAAAGAAAAACCCAACATTCTACAGAGGATTTTAACAGATCTTGAAGTCTCATAGAAATTAAAACATCCAGGATATAATACCAAATTACTCAATGTTAAAAAATAAAACAGAAGCAGAACCAAGAAAACTGTAGCAGTGCACAAGAGAAAACACAAATCCCAGTTTAAGATGACTCAGCTCTCAGAATTACCCGAACAAGACTCAATAGCTCAATAGCAGAAGGGAAAAGAGGAAATTGTGGACTTGAAGATCAATAGAAATTATCCAATCTGAACCACAAAGAGAAAATACTGAAAAAAAAAAAAATTGAACAAAGCCTCAGGAAACTATAGGATGATACCAAATAGTTTTTAACACACGTTTGACAGGCAAGAGGAAAGAAGAATGAAATTAGTGCAGCAAAAAATACTTGAAGAACAAAGTTAGAGGATGCCTACTACCCAATTTTAATGCTATGGTAATCGACACAGTGTAATATTGGTAAACATGTACACGTATGATCAATTCAACAGACCAGAGTCCAGAGATAGACACGAATATAGCCAACTGCTTTTTGACAAAAGTACAAAGTCAATTTAATGGATAAATGATGCTCTTTTTAGCAAATGGTAGGTAAAAACAATTGCATACACAAATGCAAAAACAAAAACAAAAACAAAAAAAAATCTCTGCATTTACTCTCCTAAACCCCAAAACTATGAAATATGTAGAAAAAAATGTAGGACTTTCCAGGTGGGGCTAGTGGTAAAGAACCTGCCTGCCAACGCAGGAGATATAAGAGACTCCGTTTGATCCCTGGGTGGGGAAGATCCCCAGGAGGTGGAAATGGCAACCCACTCCAGTATTCTTGCCTGGAAAATTCCACGGACAGAGGAGCCTGGTGGGCTACAGTCCATTAGGCCACAAAGAGTTGGAGAAGAATGAGCACACACAGACACAGAAGGACATTTCTGTGATCTTGAGTTAGACAAATTGTTTTTAGTTATGATACTGAAAGTACAATCTATTTTAAAAGAAAAAATTATAAATTGGACTTCATCAAAACTTCAAAAAAATTTTTTTTTTGCAAAAGACACTGTTAAGAGAATTAAATTCTAGGGACTGTTAGACAATATTTAAAATCTCCTGACAAAGGACTTGTATGTAGAATTTATAAAGAATTCTTAAAATTTAACAATAAGAAAAAGCCCAATTTTAAAAATGGACAAAAGATCTGAAAGGACAGTTTCTCAGAGAAGATACATAGATGACAAGTAAGCATAGGAATAGATGGTCATCATCATTAGCCATCGTTGTTGTTGAGTCCCTAAGTTGTGTCTGACTCTTTGTGACCCCATAGACTGTAGCCTGCCAGACTCCTCTGTCCTCCACTATCAGGGTTTGGCCAGTTTCATGTCCATTGAGTTGGTGGTGCTATCTAACCATCTCATCCTGGAAATGCAAATTAAAATCACAGTAAGATACTATTGTATACCTATTAGAATGGCTAAGGAAGCAAACAAAAAGTTGACAAGGCTGACAAGGATGTGAAGCAAGAAACTATAATACATTTTTGGTGGGAACAAGATGTCATGTAACTATCCTAGAAAACAGTTTTGCAGTTACTTATAAAGTTAGATATAAACTTATATGACTCAGCAATCCTGCTCCTATGTGTTTATTTAATCAAGAGAATTAAAAACCTATATTCACACAAAATCCTATACATGAATGTCTATAGCAACATTACTGATAGTTTCCCAAACATGCAAATGCCCCAGATGTTTTTGAATGGGTAACTCAATACAGTGTACAATTCTATTACATGACATCCAGGCATTATAGGGACCTATGAGGAGGGATTGGTAGTTATCAGGGACTTGAGGTGGGGAGAATTTTTGACTACAGACAAACAGCATAAGGAAATTTGGGGGGTGATGGAGCTGTTCTGTGTTCTGATTTCAGTGGTGGTTGCATAAATCTATACATGTGTTAAATCTAATAGAACTGGAAACTTTTTTTTAAAAAAAGTAAATTATAATCTCTTTCTCTCTCTATATATATGTATACATATATGTAGGTATCTTTACCAACATACAGCAGTATGTTAAAAATTCAACTTTGTCTTGGCAGTAGGTTGTTTTGATGGTATTTTCAGCATTCGACAGAATATAAGTACACTGCTACCTTTTTTTTAATTAGGGAGATACCAGGTAGGGAGGCACCCCACTCCAGTACTCTTGCCTGGAAAATTCCAAGAATGGAGGAGCCTGGAAGGCTGCAGTCCATGGGGTCACTGAGGGTCGGACATGACTGAACGACTTCACTTTGGCTTTTCCCTTTCCTGCATTGGAGAAGGAAATGGCAACCCACTCCAGTGTTCTTGCCTGGAGAATCCCAGGGACGAGGGAGCCTGGTGGGCTGCCGTCTACAGGGTTGCACAGAGTCGGACACAACTGAAGTGACTTAGCAGTAGCAGGTAGTTGGGAAATATGCAAGTCAACAAGGTATCAACATTCTTCCCCTTTAAATCTTATGCTAGGAAGGCTGCTCACTCAATTACACAGCTCCTCCAGATCTAAAAGATTCTACTGTCATTTTTCTAGCTCCTCACTACTACATTTAGCATTGAAACATGTATATCACCATATGTGAAATAGATCACCAGTCCAGGTTCAATGCATGAGACAGGGTGCTCAGGGCTGGTGCACTGGGATGACCCTAAGGGATGGGATGGGGAGGGAGCTGGCAGCGGGGTTCAGGATGGGGAACACATGTACACCCATGGCTGATTCATGTCAGTGTATGGCAAAAGCACTACAATATTGTAAAGTACTTAGCCTCCAATTAAAATAAATTCATTAATAAAAAAACATTATTCCCTCACTGACAAAGGAAAAGGATTCTCCTTGTCATTTTTGCTGTCCCGTCTTGTGTCCTTCTTTGTCCCTGACATCTGCTAGCCACAAACTTAGGAGGATTACCACATGATTTATAGTCTATTTATTTACTATACTTTAGCCACCTATGCCATGGCTACATATTGGACTTTATTACCATGACTCTCTATCTCTGAAATAATAAACCCCAGTAGTCCAGTACTTATCCAGAACTTCCTTTCATTTCAGCTGTGTCACTTCTTCACACCCACTATACCTACTTATTTGAACTGTTTGGGAATTTTAGTCACTTTGCTTCCCTCATTTGCCTTATTCTATCTGTTCCCACTTTCTGTCTTTCTCTGAGCTTTGACTCTCAGTGTCCATAACCTCTTCCTGTTACCATCCATTGCCATGTTCTTTTTTTTTTTATTTTTGGCCTTACCACGGCAGCATACAAAACTTCCCCAACCAGGGATCGAACCCATACTCCCTGCAGTGGAAGGATGGAGTCCTCACCACTGGGCCACCAAGGAAGTCTGGCCATGTCCTTTTGTACTTCTATTCCATTCCCCCAGAATTGCTGAACTTGGATCAGTCCATAGACCTCCTTTTCTATTCATACACTTGGCTGTCAAATCTGCTAGAGATTCGGGAGAAAACTACACAACCACATAACTTAATGGATTAGCACCATTACAGATTTTAGACTTTAATGTTAACAAACATGTCTACTCATGTTGATCTTCAGTATTTTCAACTGAGTCACTCTGTTTCACAATAGTCATTTCAAACCTTCACAAATCTCCAGACAGCCTCATCATTATGTCAACCCTCACACATACCTCAAAGAGAAAACTGATGTTATTAGGCAAATTTCTTGACCACTTTCTCAGTTTCTTGAACTAGCCTGGTGGTAAGCAGAATTCTAAAATGGCTCTCATGATCTCCATCCCCGGTGTCACACCCATGATTAGATTGTCGTATATAGTGTCCATGTTAAGCTTCACTTAAGCCTGGTGCTGTTTAAGAAATCCCCGTCAACCCTTTGTTTGCCAAAATTACTCCACCCTTTCTTGTGTTGAGAAATAGCTTACTGTAAAGTACCACTTCTCCCAATAAAACTTAAGTAAGATTTGCTATCCAACTTTCTCATAGTTCCCATAAGACTCACAGCTGACTCCACAGTTTACCTGACAAGTTCAGTTTACATGAAACTTCTGATGTGGGGAGACTCAAAATGTCCATGATCAATTAGCTGAGTTTAGAACTGTTTGGTCCACCCCAAACTAGCTATTCACAAGGAAAAACATTTCCTATTCAGCTAACTGAGACTTGCCCTGCTTACAAAACAATTCCAATCGTAAACCACTCCATCTGTAACTTGCTGATCCTTCTCTTTTTAGTTCATATTGCTATGACAAAATATCAGACTGGGTGGCTGATAAACAACAGAAATGTATTTCTCACAGTTCTGGAGGCTGGGAGGTCTAAGATCAAGGTGCTGGCAGATTAGGTGTTTGGTGAGAGGCTGCTTTTTGATTCATAGACAGAACCTTCTAGCTCTATCCTCACATGGCAGAAGGGGCTAAGGAGCTCTGTGGAGTCTCTTCTACAAGAGCACTAACCTCATTCATGAGGGCTCCATAATCATGACTTAGGCACCTCCAATGGCCCCACCTCAAAGCCATCATATTGGACATTAAAATTTCAGCATAAATTTTCGGGGACACAAACATTCAGACCATAGCATTTCTCTATGAAACTGTAAGGCAAAACCACATGCTGAGATACTCTAGTCTGCTTTTCCTAACAGCCTGAATAAAATCAGTATCCTGACTTGTCTGGTCTTTGTCTTTGACAGTGTGATGTCATGAATCAGGCAAGGAGAACTCCTTAAGCCCTTTGTGCTCCCCTCAACTGGGAATCCAGAGATTTAACAGCAAATCCAACTTTTGATGCTGTGTTCTAGACTCCTGTTCATCAGTGGCACAGTAAGGACTTTATTTTTATTCTTTGTATGGGCTGAACTTTTAATGACCTCTGTAAATGTCTTAAATGGTTTATAGAAATCTTGCCTCTATAGGTGAAGGATAGTAGAGAATTTGGTTTATTACTCTTTGTTTGAAACTCAAAGTCAGTTAAAAGTTTGTACCTAATGAGAACAATCCCCTTATTTCCTACATGGCAGAAATAAAAAATTGACTGAGATTTAAAAATTGAGGCTATTAGCTCTGTTTGCGTCTGTCTGTATTAACATGTTTATGCATCTGTATGTAACATTTTCTTTCCTTCATGGTATTACAGGGTTATAAAATCTCTTAAAAGAGTGCAATTTGGAGTGATTTAGAGATAAATAAGACTTATCTAATTCTAAAATTCCCAGAAATTAAGGACATTAGTATTCTAATAATTTTATTATTATATATATATATATATATATGTTAATGCAAATGACTTAGGAGTTTGAGTTCACACTATTGAGGTAAACCTTTAGCTCAGTTGGTAAAGAATCTGCCTGCAATGCAGGAGACCCCAGTTCAATTCCTGGGTTGGGAAGATGCCCTGGAGAAGGGAAAAGCTACCCACTCCAGTATTCTTGCCTAGAGAATTCCATGGACTATAGAGTCCATGGGGTCACAAAGAGTCGGATACGACTGAGTGACTTTCACTTGGCAAATGAGACTAGCTATATTTTCTGAGTGTTAGCATTAAGCATAAGACTCATATGCTTGATTTGTATTTATTCTAGTTGGGTATATTTTTACCTAAAGTTTTACATTTCCTGATCAAATAAGCTAGCATGTATCAACTAAATGTTTCAGTTCAGTTCAGTCGCTCAGACGTGTCCGACTCTTTGCGACCCCATGAATCGCAGCACGCCAGGCCTCCCTGTCCATCACCAACTCCCGGAGTTCACCCAGACTCACGTCCATCGAGTCAGTGATGCCATCCAGCCATCTCATCCTCTGTCGTCCCCTTCTCCTCCTGCCCCCAACCCCTCCCAGCATCAGAGTCTTTTCCAATGAGTCAACTCTTCGCATGAGGTGGCCAAAGTACTGGAGTTTCAGCTTTAGCATCATTCCTTCCAAAGAAATCCCAGGGCTGATCTCCTTCAGAATGGACTGGTTGGATCTCCTTGCAGTCCAAGGGACTCTCAAGAGTCTTCTTCAACACCACAGTTCAAAAGCATCAATTCTTTGGTGCTCAGCCTTCTTCACAGTCCAACTCTCACATCCATACATGACCACAGGAAAACCATAGCCTTGACTAGACGGATCTTTGTTGGCAAAGTAATGTCTCTGCTTTTCAATATGCTATCTAGGTTGGTCATAACTTTCCTTCCAAGGAGTAAGCGTCTTTTAATTTCATGGCTGCAGTCACCATCTGTAGTGATTTTGGAGCCCCCAAAAATAAAGTCTGACACTGTTTCCACTATTTCCCCATCTATTTCCCATGAAGGGATGGGACCGGATGCCATGATCTTCATTTTCTGAATGTTGAGCTTTAAGCCAACTTTTTCACTCTCCTCTTTCACTTTCATCAAGAGGCATTTTAGTGCCACTTTAAGATGGTGAAAAAAGTAAATTTGTGTTTAATCAAAATTGAATTGTTATTCTGGCAAATTTTATTTCAATAGTAATTGTGTTTTGTATTATGTCCTTTTAGAAATAACTTCCAAGGTCTCTAGGTGACTTAAACTCTTAGACAAATGTTAAACTGAGTTAATGGATATTCATAGATACCTAGCTCATTTCTAAGTAGGATACTGAAATATTAATTGCAAAGTATAATTTATAGTTTATATAATTTTTATATACTTTTTCCTCTCATTTTTATTGATACACAGAGGCTATATGTTTGGATCTGTTAATGAATGTGTTCATTTTTGCAGCTTTGGAAAGTGTATGGCTGTAAAAAGTTATGAGATGTATATTCATGAGCTCTGCTGATCTGCTACAAATTCTAATGTATTACAGACAGTCGTAATTGTTTAACCTCACTTTTCTCTGTGAAATAGAAGTGACTGTGGTTAAAAGTTATAATCAATATCTGTAAATGAGTCTTTACTCAGAGCAATAGTGGGAGGGAGGAACTTTGTATACAAGGTATGCAGAATGTGTTTTTGTTAGGCAAAAGAGTAGTTTTCTGCTAAAGTACACAACTGTTCTAGAATGAGAAGGAGGAAGGTGTAAGAAAAAATTAGAGTGGATATAAAGTTGTAGCAGTTTCTTAGAAAGTAAATTTTAATTTTGGTGGTCCAAGTTGGCTAACATGTAATGGATTTATTTACGAGATTGTCAAAAAGTCTTTTAGTAACAAATATATTGATGAAAACCTAGGCTTTAGTTTTCTCTCTATTCTTGGATTACTTGTCTACTTTACTTAGTAAGAGTTGTAAGAGATTTTTCTTTACCTTCTGAATAATTTGCCTACATAACAAGGATTCTGTCTTATCAGAATTATTTCCTGTGCTTTATGTTGACTTTATCATGTCCTTGATTATTTAAGAGTACAAAGTCTTCCTGCTTTTGAAAGTGCTAGGTTCTTTATGATCATATCATTCACTATGTACACTTTAAAAATATTTTATTGTCATTTTGGATATATAGGTGGTCAAGTATTGTTTCATGATCAAGTATTATTTCATAACCCATGACCCTATTTAAGCAAGTATTCACACCTAACAAATTTTGATATTTTACATTCCACATATCAAATCCCAAATGATACATTTTGCATTTAAAACTGATTTCTCAGAATGTTCTTGAAAAATCACAAATAATTTGTTTTTTTATCTTATAAAAAGAGAGGTTCTAGAAATAATTAAGTTTATATGATAGGGAGAGTTGTCAAATCAGAAAATATGTTTAACTTCCCCTAGGCTAATTTTGTATAGGTAACATAGTATTAATATAAATATTTTAGAAATTGTATGTTATTTGACAAGTTCCTAAAGACCCATCAGTATTCTGTCTGCAGTATGTTTCTATTTATCAGAATTGGGTCCTGCTTTACCTGATATTAGACAACAAAAGTATAATGAGTATAATAATAATTTCAGTAATTCTTAAAAATGCTGTTTGTCTCTGCTTTCTTTAATTCAAACCTAGCTTCTTCTAGTCCAGTGGTTTTAAACTGGGAGTTCATATTACTTACCTATGGAGTTTTATGAGTACACAAATGTTAAGGTCTTACTCCATTCTACTGAATCTCTTTACTTGTTAAATTTGATATATTCTTGAATATTCCAACTATATATTTGGAATATCCAAGGTATATTATATCTCAGGATTATTTTATGTTAAATCTAAAGTTTTTTTCTCTGTGAAGATTATATTAATGCATTTTCATAATGTAAATGTAAATGTAAATGTAATATACACTGGTCTTGGTCTTTGACTGTTATATTTATAGATATTTTGTCTAAAACTTCATTTGGATTGACTTTGTTTTGCATGCCACAGAAACAGTCTTCTTTACCAGTTTCATTATTCTGATAAACTCTCATCAGACTTTTCACTTTTGAAAATTACCAGTAATAAGTTAACTGCAGCCATTTTAAGTCTTTTGTCATTTACAGATAATTTTTTGTTTTACCCTGATGCCTGGAAAATCCCATGGATGGAGGAGCCTGGTAGGCTGCAGTCCATGGGGTCGCTATTAGTCGGACACAACTGAGCGACTTCACTTTGACTTTTCACTTTCATGCATTGGAGAAGGAAATGGCAACCCACTCCAGAGTTCTTGCCTGGAGAATCCCAGGGACGGGGGAGCCTGGTGGGCTGCCGTCTATGGGGTCACACAGAGTCGGACACGACTGAAGTGATGCAGCAGCAGCAGCAGCAGCAGATGCTTCCCTGAAAGGACCTGCAATTGGCCACAGGCCAAAGTGTGTCAACAAAAATGGATTTTCTCGAGCCCTGTGCCTGGGTACTCTGGGACACAGGCTTCTGCTGGCATTGCTTCAGCAGCTTTGAGTCCATACCAGTAGACTGAGTCAAGTTTTCCAGAACTCTAGTCTAGAAAAATGACTTAGTGACCAAATAACAACATAGATAGTTTAAGAGCAAAGAGAAAGAGGGATTCCTTATATCTAGGAAATATAGCATTAACATCAAATATATTCCAAATAAAATCTATGATCATCCTTATTATTCAGTCCTGTGTAATTTATTTATTTATTTATTTTTTTTTACAAATAACAAGTGTATTTCTCACAGATCTGGAGGCTATTATTATTGTTCTTTAGTCACTAAGTTATGTCTGACACATTTGCGACCCCAAGGACTGTAGCCTGCCAGGATCCGCTGTCCATGGGATTTCTCAGCCAAGAATACTGGAATGGGTTGCCATTTCCTTCTCCAGGGAATCTTCATGACCCAGGGACTGAATTTGCATCTCCCATATTGGCATGCGGTTCTTTACCACTGAGCCATCAGGGAAGTCCCTAAGCAAGCTATAATTCATAAGAATTTAGTAAACTCTGCTTTTGTAAACAAAAAATGAAACATTTATCTTTTTCTCTCTTCTTGACCCTCTGGAATTTTAAAACTCTTGTTAAGTATTCTTATTTTCATGGCAATGTAATTATTTTCATAATTTCAATGAGAGTCTGTCCTTCTTGTTAACAAAACGTAATTGAAAACATTGGTTATACAACCAAGGCCTTGCCTGAAATGAATAATTGGGAATAATGCTGAATTTAATCAGATATTACTGGACATTTTTAAGGAACTACAGTTAACTTTATGACACTAATGCTTACAAAGCATGCTTAGGAAAACTGGACTGTTATCTGGTTTACAGAGTAACAGAGGTCCTTTTCTGTTAGGCCTATTAATCTTAGGATATTTCATGGAATTTGAGAAGAGAGGAATTTACCCAAATTTATAGATATTATAAGTGAAATCTGACAGTGAGTTCTTGACTCAAGAGGCTTTTAAAAATCCAACCTGACATTTCTTATTAAACTGCCAGCAAAGCAAACTTAAGTACTGTATGATAAATACCATTTTTGCTGCCTCTATGAAAATATTCAGGATAAATCTGATGAGATGAGCTTTACTTTATGATCAAAAATAATCTTTCTTTGAGATTATCTTGGAGTAACGGGGGAGTGACTATAGAGAAAAATTTTGTTTTTCAGTGGAAAACAATAGCACACCCTTCTGACTCTAGTCCTAAGTTAGTAATAGTTGGAGTTATCAGATTCCAGCCTTGCTCATTCTTTGTGTTCTTTGCACACTTAGTAAATTACAGGCAATTGATGGATAAGCAAACTCCATCTTCTCTGGCAGAGATTTAAGTGACTTCCTCCCTTCCTTGTGGAAAAAACAGTTGAGGAAGCTACCTATAATTTGAACTGGACCTTGTTACCTTACACAAATCATTAAAACTTATCAAATGTTCAGTTCTTCCATATTCCTTCAATGTCTGGCTACAACCCTCTAAACTAAGTTTTCCAAATTCTATCCCTTCCATTTTCAGAAACTAAAATATAACCACCCAGATTCTTTTTTGTGCTGCACTGGCCTTCCACCCGGGATTGAAAGAAGCCCTGTGAGCCAGGGCCCAATCACTTCATATAAACCTTGGAGGACTCAAGGACTCATCACCACAGCGGACTATATATACATTGGATTTTTCCCTGGACAAACCACCGTCTGGACCTTTAAAGAGTTTGACAAGATACTGAGTCATGCATGCCCTTACATGAGAAGTAACCAAGGCTGTGGACAGTATCACTAAAGGCATCAATATCTTAGCTTCAAGGAACTCAATGAGTGGTGCTCCACCAACTTCTTGGAATTCACTGGACTGGTTACTCTCAGGCTCAGCTCTTGAGGCTATTTACTTTAGCACAAACTTTCATATTGCTGCTTCTTATTTTCACTTCAGGCATTCCTTTTTAAGATATCTGATGTCTAGGACTCTGAAACAACTGACCTTTTTTATCACTTCTCCATAAATGGTTCAACTGATTTTAAAGAAACAGTGCCCAAAAGATCTTAAAGGATTATTTCTTGGACTCCATTCTCTTTGTTTTTTCCCCCTTATTTCTCTGATTAGTTCTTTGCTCCTTCTCCTTCTCAGTCTTTATGGGGGTCCTCTTTTTCTACCTAATCCATTTATTAATACCTTAATAGCTCAAGTTTCTAGGGGTTTTTCAAGGTTTGCAGACACCTATAAATCTCACAGAGACATGTGTGTGCATGTGTGCACACACAGACACACACATACACACATGCCCCGGGTTTTACTGGGATTCACTTTTGTAAACAAGTTCACTTCACTGGTTGCTGCAGTTTCTCTGCTGTGTGATCTCTTTCCCACCACAGCCTCTCAGCGGTGGCTGCCCTGTTCTACCAAACACCACAGCCACTTATAATGCTGCTACCTCCTTTCAGCAGAAAGAAATAGCATCCACGAGTTCCAGTCCCTCTGCTCCCTATTCAAACTGGGCAGTTGCCAGGAGCAAACTGAGCATACTGAGGGTCTGCTATGAGGGATGTGACACCCCTTTCCCTTTTTTAAAAAAGATTTTTTTCTTTGATGTGGACCATTTAAAAAGTCTTTATTAATAATGATTATTGTATTATTAGTAATTATTTATTACAATAATAAATTACAATATATTTTCTGTTTTGGTTTTTTGGCTGCAAAGCATGTGGGATCTTAGTTCCCCAACCAGGAACCGAACCTTTACCCCCTGCTTTGGAAGGCAAAGTCTTAACCACTGGGATGCCAGGGAAGTCCCTCTCTTTCCTTCTTTTTTTATCTGCAGTTGGAGGAAGTCTCTAACTAGTGCTGCTTGGTTTCCTGCTTGAAAACCTTCACGGAAAATTTTTCTGCATTTCTTGCAGTTTTTTCTCCCTCTGGAACTCAGACCTACATCAGATCAGATCAGTCACTCAGTCATGTCTGACTCTTTGCGACCCCATGATTCGCAGCACGCCAGGCCTCCCTGTCCATCACCAACTCCCGGAGTTCACTCAGACTCATGTCCATCGAGTCAGTGATGCCATCCAGCCATCTCATCCTTTGTTGTCCCCTTCTCCTCCTGCCCCCAACCCCTCCCAGCATCAGAGTCTTTTCCAATGAGTCAACTCTTCGCATGAGGTGGCCAAAGTACTGGAGTTTCAGCTTTAGCATCATTCCTTCCAAAGAAATCCCAGGGCTGATCTCCTTCAGAATGGACTGGTTGGATCTCCTTGCAGTCCAAGGGACTCTCAAGAGTCTTCTTCAACACCACAGTTCAAAAGCATCAATTCTTTGGTGCTCAGTCTTCTTCACAGTCCAACTTTCACATCCATACATGACCACAGGAAAAACCATAGCCTTGACTAGACAGACCTTTGTTGGCAAAGTAATGTCTCTGCTTTTCAATATGCTATCTAGGTTGGTCATAACTTTCCTTCCAAGGAGTAAGCGTCTTTTAATTTCATGGCTGCAGTCACCATCTGTAGTGATTTTGGAGCCCCCAAAAATAAAGTTTGACACTGTTTCCCCATCTATTTCCCATGAAGTGGTGGGACCAGATGCCATGATCTTTGTTTTCTGAATGTTGAGCTTTAAGCCAACTTTTTCACTCTCCACTTTCACTTTCATCAAGAGGCTTTTGAGTTCCTCTTCACTTTCTGCCATAAGAGTGGTGTCATTGCTGGGAGAAATCCCAGCAATCTTGATTCCAGCTTGTGTTTCTTCCAGTCCAGCGTTTCTCATGATGTACTCTGCTTAGAAGTTAAATAAGCAGGGTGACAATATACAGCCTTGATGTACTCCCTTTCCTATCTGGAACCAGTCTGTTGTTCCATGTCTAGTTCTAACTGTTGCTTCCTGACCTGCATACAGATTTCTCAAGAGGCAGGTCAGGTGGTCTGGTATTCCCATCTCTTTCAGAATTTTCCACAGTTTCTTGTGATCCACACAGTCAAAGACTTTGGCATAGTCAATAAAGGCCAAGTAAATGTATTTCTGGAACTCTCTTGCTTTTTCCATGATCCAGCAGATGTTGGCAATTTGATCTCTGGTTCCTCTGCCTTTTCTAAAACCAGCTTGAACATCAGGAAGTTCACGGTTCACATATTGCTGAAGCCTGGCTTGGAGAATTTTGAGTATTACTTTACTAGCATATCCATGGGGAAAAATGAAAATAGAGTTGATTGACAACCATTAAATATTCTCAAAAGGCTGTTACCTTCTATGGCTAAGGTATTCTTACTGAGTTGAGTTCATTAACCTGGTCCTTCAATTTTAGGAAGAGTTTGTTCCTATGAAGCTCCTGAGACTATAAAGACAGATAACTGTTGGGCCTCTCCTACTATTATTGATACATCAGATAAGCCTTGACACATTTGAATCTCTTTTCAGTGGTGACTAAGCGAGAGCTGCTCATTTATCCTAGTGAAAGACCAATTCTTTTCCCCTCAACTCATTTTGGATTGATATCTCTGTAAAATTCAATGAAAGGAACTACTGGAAAAATGAAATAAAAACCAAACTGATAAGACAATGTCAGACTGCCATAACTTTTCCAAATGCTTACTCTCAATGTCTGTCTTTCTCTATTTGCAGACCTATAACAAACAGTTCATTGCCCTGCATTGGCCTGCAGAACATTCTGATAGAACTGGTCTATCCTGTGAAGGCAAGCCAAGTCCCGAATGTTCTGCCTGTCATCTTAAACTGTGTCCTAGTTACTATTTTTCGGGATTTATTTTTTCTTCCAGCTTCTGGAGAACTGCATAGATGATGACCATTTTTCCTTCATTTGAACTCTCAGTTCTTAATTTGTTGGTGCCAAATTTTCTACTTTCTGAATATTTTAAATCATAAACATTTCCCTATGTCTCCTCTCTCTTTAGTTTATTGCTCTTTGATAACGTTAACATCTCCAGCAGAGAGTATGAGAGCTATTTTGCAGGGAATCAAACTGAATTGTCATGGAGAACAGACTTCTGGTTGCCAAGAGGGTGGGGGTTGGGGGAGGGTGGGAGAGGGAAGGACTGGGAGTGTGGGACTGGGTGCTGTGTGTGCTGTGCTTGGTTGCTCAGTTGTGTCTGACTCTTTGCAACCCCGTGGGGTGCAACACTCCAGGCTCCTCTGTCCATGGGGGTTCTCCAGGCAAGAATACAGGAGTGGGTTTCCATGCCCTCCTCCAGGGAATCTTCCCAACCCAGGGATTGGAGCCACAACTCTCGCATTCCGGGTGGATTCTTTACTGTCTGAGCCACCAGGGAAGTGTATCAGGATGACCGAATGGTCTAAGGCACCAGACTCAAGGTGGGATTAGCAGATGTAAGCTATTACATATAAAATGGATAAACAACAAGGTCCTTCTATATAGCATAGGAAACTATATTCAATATCCGTGATAAACCATAATGGAAAAGAATATAAACAAGAATATCTAAATGTGTATACTGGAGTCACTCTGCTGCACAGCAGAGATTGGCACAACACTGTAAACGGGTCTTCGTGGCTGTGCGTGGGCTTTCTCTAGTTGCCTCGGGAAGGGGCTACTCTTTGCTGTGGGGAGCAGGCTTCCCATTGCAGTGGCTTTTCCTGTTGTGAGAAGAGCATGGGCTCTGTAGCTGTGGTGCACTGGCTTCGTTGATCTGAGGCATGTGGAATCTTCCTGGGGATTGAACCTGTGTCCCCTGCATTGGCAGGCAGATTCTTTATCACTGGACCACCAGGGAAGTTTTGGGGTAGCATCTCTTGCTAAAGCTTAAACAGATGTTTGAATGCTATCTGTGAATTTCATTTTACTTCAGAAAAGTACTCCTCTACACTTGATCTGAAGGATCTTCCTTCTCAGTGAGATTCAGGTTTGAGGAAACACAGAAATATTCATCTACCCAGGTGTTGGATGCAGGGAGGGGATTGAACTGTTACATCATTGTTTTCATCTAACTCTCCAACAGTTCTCTTTCCTTTCCCAGTTTTTTTCTAGCTCTTTATTGTGTAGATCAACTTAACCTCTAAAGCTTCTCTTTTTTCCAGGCTCTGGATTTAGAATCATAATGACCTGAATCAGAAAGCTGGGGACCAGGGTTGTTGTTCAGATGCTAAGCTGTGCCCAGCTCTTTGTGATCTCATGATCTGCAGCTTGCCAGGCTTCCTTGTCCATCACCATCTCCTGGTATTTGCTCAAACTCATGTCCACTGAGTTTATCCTCTGTGGCCCCCTTCTCCTTTTGCCCTCAACCTTTCCCAGCACCCAGGGTCTTTTTCAATGAGTTGGCTCTTTGCATCAGGTGAAAGTATTGGACCAGAGTAGTACATCCTAAAGTGTGCCTTGGTGGCATATTGATTATTTTGAATTGAAGTTACTTAAGAGGTAACCAATGCAAGAGGGATACTCGGGCCCTCCTCTCTGTCTCCCTGATGGCAGGAAGTAAATCTTTTATGTGAATGGTACACTTCTTGCATCTGGAGGTAGAAAGACACCCTTAGCACCAGAGAATTCAGGGCCAAGAAGCCCGTAATTGTACTTCTTTGAGAAAAAAAAATGTTTTTTTATATTAGATATACACTTCATTGTCTAATATTGTAGACCTTATCAACCCACTGACTTTCATTATGTCTACCTGGGAACGGTGCTATGAATATGGAGACCTATGCTGTCTTTGGTCACAAAACTTTGGAACTCCAGTCTAGGCTGGGTGCCTTCTGCTTGGGACACCTATCCATCAATATCCTTTTGCCTCTCCTCTGTGTTGTGTGCTTTTGTTTCCCGTATTGAAATTATTCCTCTCTTGATATGTTTTCTCCTTTTGATATAGCACATCCTCCAATAGCCTCTTGAGAAACTGTGAAAGCAAAATTTTTGCATGTCTGAAAACCTCTTTATTCCCTCCTTTTCTTTGACTGATTGCACTTGAACTTTAACTTACTACCCCAATCCCAAACTCTGTTTGGAGTACTCACTCACAGGGCACTTAAAAACCTAAGTTTTTTTGGTCCTATCAATTCCTTACAAATGTATTGTTTCTTTGTCTAAAAGTATAAAAGCTGCCAACTTCGGCCATTTCTTAGTTCCCATTTCTATGAGACCTCTGTGTTCATGAATTAAATTTGCTTTTTTTCCTGTTACTCTGTCTTGTCTCAGTGTTATTATTAGCTCAGCTAAAAGAACACAAGATGAGCAGAGGCAGCAAGTTCCCTCTCTGACAGTTGATGTGTCAGGCAGGAGGCTTGCTGGACCTTACTTTTTGCTCTGAAGCTGCTGCAGCTGAAAAATCCTAGGACATTTAACAAAGCCCAGTAGAAGGTAAGATTTCTTACCATGCCAGCCTCCCAGATCTCTGCCTGCAAGGTGTGCTGGAAGGGAAAGTGGTGAGAGTTCCTTTTCTCTAATATTTTTCTCCTGTTCTTTGGACTAGTTCCTTGGACTTAGTGACTCTTGGGGATTCTTTTCCTCCCAGAGATGGTCACTTTTTCTTTGTCTCTGTCTACTGTGCTCCTTTTCATAATGAGGAAGAAACTCAGGGCAGACCGCAGGCATGAGCCCTATAAACCTGCTTTCAAGCCGGCCATACAGACTGGTGAGTTCATGGTTCTCACCAGACTGGTGTCTATTTAGATAGATTTTGCTGTGGGTCCTCTATATAAAACACAGATGAGGTTTTCCCTCTGTCTGTTCTATGTCTGGAGAGTTGGCTTTGTGTCCAGTAAGAAAATTCTCTCTAGTTTCCACCACCCGGAAGGGTACTTACTGATGTCCCATTGAATGGACGGGGGTTCTCAGACATGAAGTCGACACCAGCATTCTCTTTGTTCAGCCGGGCCGGGTCTCAGGAAATTTGCTCATAAGGGGCTTTTGTCATCTCAACTTTTATTGCTTGTTAATGCAGAACATTCCAAAGGCACCTGCCTAGTGACATAAATTAGCAGGTCTATGACTATGAGGAACCCTACATTTTTGTGGGGCTCTGTTTTCACTACACCACTCTTACTGCCTAGAGCAACAAAGGGTTTTTACTTTCTTAGACTGAGAATTAACTTTCTGGATCTTTTGAGGGCTACATGCTTTCTTGTGAGATGCCTCTTGCAAATTTGGCTAAATCGTAAAAGAAAAAGGGCTAACTGGTTTGAGTTGCTATTTGAAATTAATATAAGATCCTCCTTGTCGATAGCCAGACAATGGATCCTTTAAATTGGCTATATTCAAAAGGAAACTTTTTTTGTGAGAGCTCTCATCATGAACAGCTGTCATATTGGTACTCACTGGAGGATCACATGGAAAGGAGAAAAAGGAAAGGATAATGAATGGCTGTAAGGAATCCCTTATTAAGATGAAAGAATGAAAATCAGACTTAAAAGTGCAAAATAAGTTCCCCTTCTTAAAAACTTCCCTGTCTCCTTAGCAGTTCCCAGCCCCTTCTACAAATAATCAGGAAACAAATCAGCTGGAGTCCAATATTTAAGGGCAAATAGAAACAACTGTTTTTTCCTGCATATCCTACACAACCAGAACTATAATACGAGAAACAAGTCAAGGCCCATCTAATTTTACAGTCCCAAGGCCTCACCTATTTCTGTCTAAACAGTAGATATTATAAAAAGATCAAGACACTGGAGCAAAATTGTTCTGTTAAGAAAAAAAAAATTTTATTTAAGACTTATGATAAGAGACAAATAAATATACCACAAAACTACTAAGAGAAACGTACATTTTCTTTCTGTTTCTTAAAGTTATAAATCTTATTTTGTCTTTGCAATGTAAACACAGCCCACATCCTTGAGACTAAGCGCAGATTAGCTTAATTGGTAGAACCTGAAACTAAAGGAAAGAAAATGGAAAGAGGCCTTTTAAAACACAAACTGTTAAAAGAACTCCCCTGCCTCCTTAATGGCACCCCACTCCAGTACTTTGCCTGGAAAATCCCATGGATGGAGGAGCCTGGTAGGCTGCAGTCCATGGGGTCGCTGAGAGTCGGACACGACTGAGCGACTTCACTTTCACTTTTCACTTTCAAGCATTGGAGAAGGAAATGGCAACCCACTCCAGTGTTCTTGCCTGGAGAATCCCAGGGACGGGGGAGCCTGGTGGGCTGCCGCCTATGGGGTCGCACAGAGTCGGACACGACTGAAGCTACTTAGCAGCAGCAGCAGCAGCCTCCTTAAAATTGCTTGTTAACAGCAAAAACAGATCTTAAAAGTCTTCTCCACAAATAATAAAAGACTTTAGCTATCTAAAGGAATAATCCTAGTTATTCCAATTGTTATTTATAAACTAGTGAGTTTTTAATGTACCTGATTTTTGTGCCTAAAGTTTTAAAATGAAAACTATAAGGTCACTTGAGTCTGTCTATGTGTCTATATGTGTATGTTATAAATATGGTATCCCACCTCTATATGGTATTGCCAAAATTAATTTATATGGGTTCTATTTTATTGGCTTAAACAAACAAACATAAAAAAATATTTAAAGTATACTAAAAACTAACAAATATTTTTCAAGTTTATGTAGTCTAGGATGATCTCCAGAGAAGGCAATGGCACCCCACTCCAGTACTCTTGCCTGGAAAATTCCATGGATGGAGGAGCCTGGTGGGCTGCAGTCCATGGGGTCACTAAGAGTCAGATACAACAGAGCGACTTCACTTTCACTTTTCACTCTCATGCATTGGAGAAGGAAATGGCAACCCACTCCAGAATTTTTGCCTGGAGAATTCCAGGGATGGGGGAGCCTGGTGGGCTGACGTCTATGGGGTCGCACAGAGTCGGACACGACTGAAGCGACTTAGCAGCAGCAGCAGGATGATCTTTAGTTAAATAAAAGCTAATTTTAAGCTTGTTTGCTGAATTAATATAAGCATGTCTCCAGAGTTAGCATAAAATATAATGCATACAAATAACTTTTGTTCTACTTCGGTTTCCAAGTCAGAGTTGGTTTTTTATTGTTATTGTTCTCTGTTGGTCTGCTCTTGATAACAAGAGATTACAAAAAAAATTGTCTTTAGCTTTAAGTAGTCTGCCTAGGGGGAGAAAAAAAAAGATCTTATGCCTTGTCAAAATAATCACTTATATTCTATTTTGTCTTTATCAGTTCTTTGATTACTTAAGTAAACCAAGTCCTCTCAATATTAAAAGAGATAAGCTTTGCTCCAAACTATCTAACTTTCTATATTTGCCTATGAAGTCTTTCTTATTTTGGTTAAATGTATGTATGACTAAGCATTGTATCACAGTGATCTATTTGACTGTTTTAAGATCTTTTTAATACTTTTGACAAAATTTCCAAAAATCAAGTTCTAAATGAGACTTTAAACTTAGAGCTAACTTTGATATATGATATATTTTAGAGTTTCAGAAATATCTCAAAGATTTGTTCTCCTTCTTTTTAAAAAGATATTAAGCTAATTAGGCTTATTTTGATATGTTAAATTAAGTAGGAAACATTATCAAGAAGTAACATTAAGCCTCTTTATGTTGAATTTGTATAGGTATGTAATATGGGTATTCTGGAAACTGAAATTTCTGGAAGTCTTCTACGTCTTGGCATAAAACGTCTGTTGCCAAAATCGAGGTTCCCATTAAAAAGACTGAACTAAGTATGATAGAAATGCTTTGATTTTCACACAAAGGCAGCAACAACAGAGTCTTAAAGATTAAGGCACATGTAAATGAAGTCTATTCTGCTTCTACAAAAAAAATAAAAAACTGACTCCTTATTGCCAGACTTTTGCCATCCCGATGTCCTTACAGCACGGCAACAGTCTGCTCCTGAATCAGAGAAATTAAGATGGGGAAATAATAGCTGTAAATTAAACAACAGTCAGGATATAGGAAACCCAAGATGGCTGCTTGATTCTTCCATCTTCCTGACAAACCTCAGTTTTTGTTTTTGTTTTCCATTCCTTCACCCAACATAGTGCATTTAAGATGGCTCAGGCTATAAACAGATATTGGTGGGAAGATTTCTATAAAAATTGCAAAAAGTCTACCAGCAATGTCTGATCTGTCAGGTCCATAACCCTGGAGAAATTGTCACCTGCAACTAGACTTCATTCAACTGACAGTATTGGTTATCAAAAATATTCCTGTTACGGTGTATACATTTTCCAGATGTGTTAAAATCTTCCCGTGCTACAAGTCCAATGCCCTCAAAGATGGCAAAGAAAATGGAAAAAACATATTTCCCACTCAGGGTATACCAGCCACAGTCTACAGTGATGAAGACATGTACTTCACTGGGCAAGTCATATGAGCCTTAACAAAAACCTTGCAAGCTTCTTGGAATTATCACTGTCCCCCTCGTCTTTAGTCTTCAGGCAAGGTTGACAGAACTAATGGAAAAACTGAATTCAAGCAGAACAAGGATTAATTACATGGGACTGAATGAACTGATGAAAATATTTTATAATTTTATGCTTTTTTGTCTCAAATATTACTGCTAATTTAAATCTTTTGCTTTCCAGATACAAAGACGTTAAAAAAAATACTTAGAGCAACTTGATAAATTATACCTTTATTATCCAAATGGAAGCATTTAGCTTTTTATTTTTACCTGACCCCTCTGGAATTCAGAAACTCTCAGTGAGTATTCTTATTTTTTGGCACTATAGTTATTTCAAAAGTTCAATAAGAATCTGTTCTCCTTATAACAGGACAGAATTGGAAACCCTGGTTACATTATCAGTTCTTTGACTAGAATGTCATAAATGAAATTCAGATAAACATGTAGACTCAGATATGACCAGACAGTTGGAAGGAACTTTTGACTTTTAGAGCCAATGAAGCCCCTTGGAAAATCAGCCTGGTACCTTACTTACGGTATTCACAGCAGCCTTACAAGGTGAGTAAGGAAGGTCACTTTCTGGCAGGTACAGGAACCTCAGGATATTTTGAGGACCTCAAGAAGAGACAAATTCACCAAATCCATAGGTATTACAGGTGAGCCTGGTGATAAGTTTTCAGTGTGGTTTCCAGGCCTTGAGAGAAGTTCAGTCTGGAGATTTACTATGAAAAATTCCAGCAGAGTAGGTTTAAAAGCGCCTCTATGGCCAACCACTATTCTTGCTGGACTTATATAGATAATCAGGCCAAGCTTATTGAATTTAAACTTACTTTGCAAACAAAGTAGTCTTAATTTGTCTATCTTTGATAGAAATGAGGGTGATTTTAGAGAGAAAAGTTATGTTTCAATAGAAACTAGAATACATACTTGTGGATATTAGCATTCTAGTGCTATTAATATTCCTTAAGGTTTTGTTAATTCCTGAAAACAGGACTGGGTCCTGAATTTTTCAGGTTTCCTCCAAAAACTGTCTATAACTCCCTAACATTTCCAATTTTCTCCCAGCCTTTTGATTTGGAATCATTGGGAAGTAAAACTGCCCTTTTCCTGAAATCCTGCAAGTTGAAGCTAGACAATTTTATATAAACTTCAGAGAAATTATCACAACAGCTCACATTTAAACAGTCCCTGTGTAAGATTGTCGGGGGAAATATCAATAACCTCAGATATGCAGATGACACCACCCTTATGGCAGAAAGTGAAGAGGAACTCAAAAGCCTCTTGATGAAAGTGAAAGTGGAGAGTGAAAAAGTTGGCTTAAAGCTCAACATTCAGAAAACAAAGATCATGGCATCCAGTCCCATCACTTCATGGGAAATAGATGGGGAAACAGTGGAAACAGTGTCAGACTTTATTTTTTGGGGCTCCAAAATCACTGCAGATGGTGACTGCAGCCGTGAAATTAAAAGACACTTACTCCTTGGAAGGAAAGTTATGACCAACCTAGATAGCATATTCAAAAGCAGAGACAGTACTTTGCCAACAAAGGTCCATCTAGTCAAGGCTATGGTTTTTCCTGTGGTCATGTATGGATGTGAGAGTTGGACTGTGAAGAAGGCTGAGTGCTGAAGAATTGATGCTTTTGAACTGTGGTGTTGAAGAAGACTCTTGAGAGTCCCTTGGACTGCAAGGAGATCCAACCAGTCCATTCTGAAGGAGATCAGCCCTGGGATTTCTTTGGAAGGAATGATGCTAAAGCTGAAACTCCAGTACTTTGGCCACCTCATGCAAAGAGTTGACTCATTGGAAAAGACTCTGATGCTGGGAGGGATTGGGGGCAGGAGGAGAAGGGGTCGACAGAGGATGAGATGGCTGGATGGCATCACTGACTCGATGGACGTGAGTCTGGGTGAACTCCGGGAGTTGGTGATGGACAGGGAGGCCTGGCGTGCTGCGATTCATGGGGTTGCAAAGAGTCGGACACGACTGAGCGACTGAACTGAACTGAACTGTGCCTGTTTCTGTGTGAGTAACTCAGAAAGTTTATCTGAACAACCAATGACATCATCAAGGACATTTCAAACTGCAAAGATGCTTTGACCCCGACATCTAAAAATCTTTTTGACTGACTGCCCCCGGGCTCAGAAACTGGCTTATAATCTGCTTCATCATTAGCCATTGTTTTTCCTTTTGTTTCCATAGAGATGCCTCTTATTAAAAGCTGACTGTTTATACCATAGGACAGCTTTGGTACTCCCGTCTGGATCACCGCCTCTTGAAATGAGATATAATTTTTTAACTGAACTGACTATTCTAAGAAATTAGAAACTTAATCAGTGAAATGGAGGACTCTACTAACACTTTCTCCCTCTCTGCAGTCAGCAGCTCAGCTTTAATTTGTGAGACTTCCAGGGACATTTCAGCCAAGGGCATGATGGGAGTTCAGGCTGTGTGTGTGGTCAGTTGTATCCAACTCTTTGTGACCCCATGGACTGTAGCCCACCAGGCTCCTCTGTCTATGGCGTTTTCCAGACAATAATACTGGAGTGGGTTGCCATTTCCTCCTCCAAGGGATCTTCCTGACCCAGGGATCAAACTTGCATCTCCTGTGTCTCCTGCATTGGTAAGTGGATTGTTTACCACTGCTCCACCTGGGAAGCCCTTGTGTCTTCCTAAAAGAAGGAAATAAGCTCTCACGCAAAGGTGCACTCCCGGCATGAACACCCTTGTTGCCAGATACAAAATTTTGAGGTCAAGAAGATTGTATAAAGAATACATTTGAATCCATTCTAATGAGGTGGATGAAACTGGAGCCTATTATACAGAGTGAAGTAAGCCAGAAAGAAAAACACCAATACAGTATACTAACACATATATATGGAATTTAGAAAGATGGTAATGATAACCCTGTATGCGAAACAGCAAAAGAGACACAGATGTATAGAACAGTCTTTTGGACTCTGTGGGAGAGGGAGAGGGTGGGATGATTTGGGGGAATGGCATTGAAACACGTATAATATCATATAAGAAACAAATCGTCAGTCCAGGTTCGATACAGGATGCTTGGGGCTGGTGCACTGGGACGACCCGGAGGGATGGTATGGGGAGGGAGGTGGGAGGGGGGTTCAGGATGGGGAGCACGTGTACGCCCGCGGCAGATTCATGTTGATGTGTGGCAGAACCAATACAATATTGTAAAGTAATTAGCCTCCAATTAAAATAAATAAATTTAAATTAAAAAAAAACCAAAGCTGTTCATTGAAAAAAAAATAAAAACCTTGCTACTTCTTTAATTCACTATCTCAACCCAAACTCTATCTAGATTCTTTACTCATTGGGGACCCAAAACCTAAGTTTTTTTTTGTCCTATCAATTCTTCATAAATTTGTTGTTGCTGTTTTTTGTCTAAAAAGTATAAAAGCTGTCTGCTCTGGCCACTTCTTATTTCCCATTTTTATGAGAACTCCATGCTCATGAATTACGATTTTTCTTTTTCTCCTGTTAATTTGTCTTGTGTCAACATTATAGGTCAGCCACAAGAACTCAAGAGGGGGAGAGGGAAACCTCTGCCTCCTATCTTCATGGTAAGTTATATTTACCACTGTTTTCTTTTACATATAAATCTCTGTGTCATACATGGGAAACTCATGCTGGACCTCAAGTCTCTTCACATTTATTATTAAAAACACTAACGTTGACTAGACATGAGTTGCAAGAGCAATTTTTGATCATTTTGAGCTGCAAAACAACCAACCAAAATCTCTTCAAACATCCAGGATCTTTTTCTTTTCTCCCAACACCAAAGAGAAATTTATGGTAACCTAATTCACCATTTATACCTTGTTTGATAAGGTTCAAAACACCGGTCTTAAGACTTCATCCAGGAAGAAAAAGCACCAGGATTATGACTCTATCTTCTTAACAGTAAGCTACCATATTTTAAGAACAATCATGTCTCATGTTTCTAAAAAATTCTCCAGACACATGTGCCCTAAAAGACTCTGAGTAGGAGTCTCTTCCAAAATTGGCTATGAACAAAATATGAAATGATCAAGTTACTTTGTTAAAGTAAAAGATGAAACTGGTAAGGGTCATCAAAATAGTGAGACATTTTAAAGAATCCTGAGTATGCAGAACTTTAAACGTCTTCAGTTTCTGGTATTTTGCAATAAGGAAGTATCTCCAATCTTAATTACCTACCCACCCTTAACTATGGGAAAGTATTTGAGGCAGTGGGAATATTATGCTCCTGACCCAACTGGATGCATAGTATTAAACAACAAAAATTCAACTAACTTCAAGAATCAAATTGGCTTTACTAAACAATTCATGAATCAGGCAGCATCCCATTTAAAAAATACAAAAGAAAAGGAAAGGTGTTTTAAAGGTGGAAAGGGAGTGAGAAAAGGAAATTATTAGCTAAGCTCACCCTCCTTCAGAAATGCTTGGGGCCTCAACTGCTTGCACCAGGAGCTGTTGACTAGTTTGAGGGGGTGGGGGCGGATGGAGGAGACTCACCCAGCCTATGCAGCCTGAGACTCTCTTTGTGGCCAGATGAGTTTGTATGGAGACGCTTGTCCATTGGTAGCTTCATTAAGGCTTGTAGTCCGTCTTTAGTGCTCCCTCTTGGCAGAGCCTTATAGGAAGGCAGCTGGCAAAGCAAAAATGTGGTTTGCAGAGTTCCAATTCCAGCATCATTAACGCAGATTTGGAAGAAGCAATGTGGGTTTGGAACTGAGGGCCAAACAACTTAATAACTTGTTCCAGCAAACTACTAGGAAATATGGTGCTAAGAATCTTTTCTCAGATATGTTTGGCAGCTAGTGTTTATGTGATTTTTAGTAGGGTACTTGCATGTTGCTATAAAATGTTAATTTTATAAATCCTGTGACATTACATATTATAAAAGATTCACAGGTATTCCTTGCGATCTGAATCTACTGCATAGTCGGAGTCTGGAATGTGAATACTGGGTCATCTACATCTATTTAATTCCTGAGTTTTGAATAGCAAGAATGAGAGTTCAGATAATGATGGATACAGTTTCTGTCAGACAATAGAATCTTAAAAATTTAGCAGAATCTATTTGGTTACTGAGTTTATACAAGATGGATTTGGATCCTGAGGTGTACTTACATTTTATTTCCAGATACAGACTAAGTGATGACAAAAGTTTACTGAAAAAGCAGAAGTTTTCCTGGAACATTTATGTAGACAGGTAAATACATATATGCATATAACATAGTTCTTTCTGGGCTTCCTTTGTGGCTCAGCTGTAAAGAATCTGGCTGAAATGTGGGAGACCTGGGTTTGATCCCTGGGTTGGGAAGATCCTCTGGAAAAGGGAAAGGCTACCCACTCCAGTATTCTGGCCGGGAGAATTCCATGGACTATATATATAGTCCATGGGGCTGCAAAGAGTAGGACATGACTGAGTGACTTTTGCTTTCACTTTTCACTTTCACATATCTTAACATTCAGTTCAGTTCAGTCGCTCAGTAGTGTCCGACTCTTTGTGACCTCATGGATTGCAGCATGCCAGGCCTCCCTGTCCATCACCAACTCCCATAGTTTACTTAAACTCATTTCCATTGAGTCAGTGATGCCATCCAACCATCTTATCCTCTGTCGTCCTCTTCTCCTCCCGCCTTCAATCTTACCCAGCATCAGGGTCTTTTCAAATAAGTCAGTTCTTCGCATCAGGTGGCCAAAGTATTGGAGTTTCAGCTTCGGCATCAGTCCTTCCAATGAATATTCAGGACTGATTTTCCTTTAGGATTGACTGGTTGGATCTCCTTGCAGTCCAACGGACTCTCAAGAGTCTTCTCCAACACCACAGTTCAAAAGCATCAATTCTTTGGCGCTCAGCTTTCCTTATAGTCCAACTCTCACATCCATACATGACCACTGGAAAAACCATAGCCTTGACCAGAAGGACCTTTGTTGTCAAAGTAACATGTCTGCTTTTTAATATGCTGTCTAGGTTGGTCATAACTTTCCTTCCAAGGAGCAAGCGTCTTTTAACTTTATGGATGCAGTCACCATCTGCAGTGATTGTGGAGCCCCCCTAAATAAAAGTCTGTCACTGTTTCCACTGTTTCCCCATCTATTTGCCATGAAGTGATGGGACCGGATGCCATGATCTCAGTTTTCCGAATGTTGAGTTTTAAGCCAACTTTTTCACTCTCTTCTTTCACTTTCATCAAGAGGCTCTTTAGTTCTTCTTCACTTTCTGCCATAAGGGAGGTGTCACCTGCATATCTGAGGTCATTGATATTTCTCCCAGCAATCTTGATTCCAGCTTTTGCTTCATTCAGCCCAGTGTTTCTCATGATGTACTCTGCATATAAGTTAAATAAGCAGGGTGACAATATACAGCCTTGACATACTCCTTTCCCGATTTGGAACCAGTCTGTTGTTCTATGTCCAGTTCTAACTGTTGCTTCTTGACCTGCATACAGATTTCTCAGGAGGCAGGTCAGGTGGTCTGGTATTCCCATCTCTTTCAGAATTTTCCACAGTTTCTTGTGATCCACACAGTCAAAGACTTTGGCATAGTCAATAAAGGCCAAGTAAATGTTTTTCTGGAACTCTCTTGCTTTTTCCATGATCCAGCAGATGTTGGCAATTTGATCTCTGGTTCCTCTGCCTTTTCTAAATCCAGCTTGAACATCTGGAAGTTCATGTTTCGCGTACTGTCGGAGCTTGGCTTGGAGAATTTTGAGCATTACATTACTAGCGTGTGAGATGAGTACAATTGTGCGGTAGTTTGAGCATTCTTTGGCATTGCCTTTCTTTGGGATTGGAATGAAAACTGACCTTTCCAGTCCTAACACTAGACTATTTTTATAATTTGGTTTGTTTAAAGCAAAATAAAACTTGATATTGCTTTGGACATGTTAAAATGGGGCCCTTTCTGCTCTTATGAATTGCCTAGCATTTATGAGGATTGATTTTAGGGTTCACATGTGTATTCAGTCTTATTTTCCCTTGTGGCTCAGATGGTAAAGAAATGCAATGCAGGAGAGAGAGAAATCACTCAGTCGTGTCCGAGTCTTTGGAACCCCATGGACTGTAGCCTACCAGGCTTCTCCGTCCATGGGATTTTCCAGGCAAGAGTACTGGAGTGGGTTGCCATTTCCTTCTCCAGGGGATCTTCCTGACCCAGGGATGGAACCCAGGTCTCCTGCATTGCAGACAGATGCTTTACCATCTGAGCCACCAGGGAAGCAATGCAGGAGACCCAGGTCCAATCCCTGGCTCCAGAAGATCCCCTGGAGAAAGGCATAGCAATCCACTCCAGTACTGTTTCCTAGAGAGTTCCACAGACAGAGAAGCCTGGCAGGCTAGAGTCCACGGACTTGTAAAGAGTGAGTCAGCCTACACTTTCACTTTCATTCATCCTAGGACATTGGGTTATCAGTAGTACTTTAAGTATCAATAGTTTTGACTTTTTCCCTGAGGTCTCTTCCTTTCATTATCTTTTTCTATCTTTATGGTTCACACTTACCTTTTCCTTTTTGTTACACGTCTCCCTTAAAGAAGTCTTTATTTTTGATTCAGTCTATTTGTTTAGGTTCTGTTAGGGATCAAATAGGGATTTTCATCACCAGAGAAGCCACGTGTGTTAGTGTCACAAATGAATTTGCTGTCCATCTGTTTCCTCATTTCCCTCCCTTTGCTATTGATAACCGTGATATTTAGAATGATCAGAGAAGGGTCGATTTATTTTAAGGCTTCTTGCTGTCTGGTTTCTAGTAGCAGACTTGGTACTGTTAGTGTAGCTCTGGTATATAGTCTTAGAATCAGGTAGATACAGGTTTTCAGGTCCTTGCCATGTATTATTCATATAATCTTGGGTAAGTTACTTCACTTTTCCTAAATTCTTTGTAATAGAGTGGTTAATGTTTACCTAACTGGTCTGTTTGGATTCATAGGATATAACATAATAAAGCATCTGGCCTAATTTTTCCTCTTTTGCATTTTTCAGGAGTAGAAAGGGCTTCCCAAGTGGTGCTGTGGTAAAGAATCCACCTGCTGATGCAGGAGATGTGGGTTTGATCCCTGGGTCAAAATGGCCCCCTGGAAAGGAAATGGCAACCCACTCCAGGGTTCTTGCCTAGAAAACTCTATGGACAGGGGAGCCTGACAGGCTACAGTGCACGGGGTCACAAAGAGCTGGACACAACAGAACGACTGAGCGTGCAACCTCCTAGAGGTGAGGGGGCCTACAGAGATGATCTCCCTAGTGCTGGCTAGGGGAGCTTTCATTTCTGGGAAGGTGAGACTGCAATTAGTTTGGGGAATGAATTTGCTTTGGTGACACTGATGTGGGCTTAACACAAATGACTTCATTTCAGGCGTGTTGTTTCTTTTTAATAATAGAAACACCACATCTCTGAATAGTAGGCATTGTTATCCAAAGAGGCTTTATGCAAAAGTGTTTTTTATCCTCTTATACTATCACTAAATTGAAATGAAAAACTCTTTACTGGTTGGAAAAAAAAAAGATTTTAATTTTCTCACTGTTTAAAACTTCAACCTTATCTATTGTTGAAATAATATGTATTTAGAGTTTTGGTCTTAATTCCTTTTCTTTTTTTCCCTATCTTTATTCAGATGTAATTGATACATTTACATTTAAGGTGAACAATATGATGATATGCTAGACATACCACAATATGGGATTTCTTTTCTACAGAGGAGCCTGGAGGGCTAAAATCCATGGGGTCAAGAAAGAGTCGGGTACGACTTAGTGACTAAATAGCAACAACATATAACTGATTCACTTTGTTGTACGCCTGAAACTAACACAGCATTATAAATCAACTCTATTGCAATAAAAGTAAATAAATGAATACATAAGTCTGCTTCTCTTCCAAAAAAGAGAAAAGTCAACTCATTTCATTTAGAATTGGCTAATTCTACTCAGTGGGAAGTAACCAATCCCACCAGGTTATTGGGTAGTTTGGGAATATTTGACAAGGCCACGTAAAGGGTAACAAGGCAGAGTGTATATAATTATGGTCAATATTCATCCAAAAGGAAGGCAAAGTTTCATTTATGAGAGTTTAAAATAAAGCCCCTATCTTAGAGTATGATTTATATCAGGATTAAACTTACTCTCAAGTTAAATTTATTATGAAATTTAAAGCAAACATACATGCCGTGATTTCAGCTGGCCAAGTCCCTAGTTAGCTAAAACTTGGTTTCCCCATCTGGAGTCAGCTGTCTCAAAGGGTGAGGTAGAGAGGTGCACTGAGCACACACTGCCCTCTGGTGGCGCTTGCTCGAACTCGGTCAGCCTCCAAAAGGAGCCTGGGCCCGCAGCTAAGCAGGCTCTTGACAGGGTGTACTCCTAACCAGTTCTACCACTGATTTCAGATAGTCTGCAGAATGGCTCTTGGAGGTCCTTCTTTTAAGAATTAAAAAAAAAAAAAAAAGCTTAATTGTATCTGAGCTTTCAAAGATGGCTTCTTGT
The DNA here is from genome assembly GCF_032452875.1 of Bos javanicus. Lineage (NCBI taxonomy): Eukaryota > Metazoa > Chordata > Mammalia > Artiodactyla > Bovidae > Bos > Bos javanicus. Next base: position 43,681,596 of record NC_083870.1, read on the forward strand.
CCCATTCTAGAAAAAATGATTAGATGCTTTTTTAATTGAAGAATTCTCGTTAGAATACAAAAAGAATGACCATGTTCCCTAGAAGTCAAATACTTTAACTAAATGTTGATATCATTTTGAAGTGAATTCTAATTTTCTTGAATTCCCTGATTTCTCTGAAATAGGGTCAACTTTATACCTGGGTTCAAATGGCTGGGGAGCCTGTGTTGTCATAAGCCAGCAATAGTGGCACTGATCAGGGATGTCCCCCAGAGGCCCCCAGGTCTCGTCTTACACCATGGAGACACAGGAGGAAGATTGCTGAGCTGAGCATCAGGATACCTGCATTTAAAAATTTATGTAACACTTAGGCTCTAAATTTTTATGTAAAATGATGTGAGAGAGAGACAGAAAAGAGAGAACTGATTATAGATGAAAAGATTTGAGATATGCTGCTAGTGCTGCTAAGTTGCTTCAGTCGTGTCCGACTCTGTGCGACCCCATAGACAGCAGCCCACCAGGCTCCCCTGTCCCTGGGATTCTCCAGGCAAGAACACTGGAGTGAAGCCTATAAAATAATCAAGCACATTATAGATATCTAATTAGGATAGACACAGGTTTACTGAAAAAGCTGAGTAAAAATTCTTTTTTTTACATGCCTATCAATCATTTTATTATTTTTTTAATTTTATTTTATTTTTATGAGTAAAAATTCTGAAAGGATCCCTGATGGCTCAGACAGGGATCTGCCTGTCAGAATCTGCCTGCAACATAGGAGATGTGGGCTCTGTCCCTGGGTCGAGACGATCCCCTGGAGAAGGAAATGGCAACCCACTCCAGTATTCTTGCCTGGAGAATTCCATGGGGTTGCAAAGAGTTGGACATGGTTGAGTGACTAACATTTCACTTTCATATTTAGCTAACTTTTTAAAAAAATGGACTACTTCACTAGCAGATACTGAACTTTTAAAATCTGAAGTGATAAATCACAAAACCTAGCTTAATTACTATTGAAATAGTACAAGGGCTCTATAACAGATTTTAATGGCAGGACTAGGGGGGGCATTTTATTGTACTTAAACCTACAGACAGAATAGTTCACAGATTGTAAATGTGAAGGCTATGGTTTTTCCAGTGGTCATGTATGGATGTGAGAGTTGGACTGTGAAGAAAGCTGAGCACCGAAGAATTAATGCTTTTGAACTGTGGTGTTGGAGAAGACTCTTGAGAGTCCCTTGGACTGCAAGGAGATCCAACCATTCCATTCTGAAGGAGATCAGCCCTGGGATTTCTTTGGAGGAAATGATGCTGAAGCTGAAACTCCAGTACTTTGGCCACCTCATGTGAGGAGCTGACTCATTGGAAAAGACTCTGATGCTGGGAGGGATTGGGGGCAGGAGGGGAAGGGGATGACAGAGGATGAGATGGCTGGATGGCATCACTGACTCGATGGACATGAGTCTGAGTGAACTCTGGGAGCTGGTGACAGACAGGGAGGCCTGCTGCTGCTGCCGCCGCCAAGTTGCTTCAGTCGTGTCCGACTCTGTGCGACCCCATAGCCAGCAGCCCACCAGGCTCCCCTGTCCCTGGGATTCTCCAGGCAAAAATACTGGAGTGGGTTGCCATTTCCTTCTCCAATGTATGAAAGTGAAAAGTGAAAGTGAAGTCGCTCAGTCATCTTTTACTTCTAGTGACCCCATGGACTGCAGCCTACAAGCTTCCTCCATCCACAGGATTTTCCAGGCAAGAGTACTGGAGTGGGGTGCCATTGCCTTCTCCGGACAGGGAGCCCTGGCATGCTGCAATTCAGGGGTCGCAAAAAGTCGGACACGACTGAGCGGCTGAACTGAACTGAACTGAACTGAGCTTAAGGATTTTCTATAAACTTGCCTTCTATATATAAATAGCAACTGATTAGCGGGAATTCCCCCATGGTCCAGTGGTTAGGACTCCATGCTTCTACAGGCCTGGGTTTGATGTCTGGTTGGGGAGCAGAGGTCCCGCAAGGCATGCTGTGCAGCCAAAATAAGTAAATAAATACATAAAATGGCAGACATCAGGACACAGTGCCCAGAAGCCTTTCTCATGCCTTTCTTTAAGCTCTGCACATATCCACTATCCTGACTTTCCACAGCAAAGATTATTTTTGTTCATTGGTATTTTTTATGTAAATATAATCATCTAGTATTACTCTATTGCATCTGACTCAACACTACTTGTGAACTTGTGAGATTTATCTCCATAGTTGCTCTAGATGTATTTGATACTTCTCATTGCTGTGTACCCCACTGTGCAAACATACCAGAATTTATCTATTTTTCTGTTGATGAGCATTTGAGAAGTTTCAAGTTTGCTGCTGCTGCTGCTAAGTCGCTTCAGTCGTGTCCGACTCTGTGCGACCCTATAGACGGCAGCCCACCCGGCTCCCCCATCCCTGGGATTCTCCAGGCAAAAACACTGGAGTGGGTTGCCAGTTCCTTCTCCAATGCATGAAAGTGAAAAGTGAAAGTGAAGTCGCTCAGTCGTGTCTGACTCTTCACGACCCCATGGACCGCAGCCCACTAGGCTCCTCCATCCATGGGATTTTCCAGGCAAGAGTACTGGAGTGGGGTGCCATTGCCTTCTCCAGTTTCAAGTTTGGTCTACCATAAATTATGTTTCTTTGAACATTCTTGTGTATGTATTCTGTTGAACATACGAACATGTTTCTCTTAGATATATACACCCCAAATGGAACTTGGGTATGTTTAGGCTTATTGCAACCTGCATGATAAGTTGCTTCCATTGTGTCTGACTCTGTGCGACCCTATGGACTGTAGCCTGCCAGGCTCCTCTGTCCACGGGATTCTCTAGGAAAGAATACTGGAGTGGGTTGCCATGCCCTTCTCCAGGGAATCTTCCTGACCCAGGGATTGAACTCGAGTCTCATATGCCTCCTGCAATGGCAGGTGGGTTCTTTACCTCTAGCGTTACCTAGGAAGCCCCTTAAGCTTATTCAGTTCAGTTTAGTTCAGTCACTCAGTCGTGTCCGACTCTTTGCGACCCCATGAATTGCAGCACGCCAGGCCTCCCTGTCCATCACCAACTCCCGGAGTTCACTCAGACTCACGTCCATCGAGTCAGTGATGCCATCCAGCCATCTCATCCTCTGTCGTCCCCTTCCCCTCCTGCCCCCAATCCCTCCCAGCATCAGAGTCTTTTCCAATGAGTCAACTCTTCTCATGAGGTGGCCAAAGTACTGGAGTTTCAGCTTCAGCATCATTCCCTCCAAAGAAATCCCAGGGCTGATCTCCTTCAGAATGGACTGGTTGGATCTCCTTGTAGTCCAAGGGACTCTCAAGAGTCTTCTCCAACACCACAGTTCGAAAGCATCAATTCTTCGGCGCTCAGCTTTCTTCACAGTCCAACTCTCACATCCATACATGACCACAGGAAAAACCATAGCCTTCACTAGATGGATTTGTTGGCAAAGTACTGTCTCTGCTTTTGAATATGCTATCTAGGTTGGTCATAACTTTCCTTCCAAGGAGTAAGCATCTTTTAATTTCATGGCTGCAGTCACCATCTGCAGTGATTTTGGAGCCCCAAAAATAAAGTCTGACACTGTTTCCACTGTTTCCCCATCTATTTCCCATGAAGTGATGGGACCGGATGCCATGATCTTCGTTTTCTGAATGTTGAGCTTTAAGCCAACTTTTTCACTCTCCTCTTTCACCTTCATCAAGAGACTTTTGAGTTCCTCTTCACTTTCTGCCATAAGGGTGGTGTCATCTGCATATCTGAGTGCTGCCAAATAGTTTTCCAAAGTAGTTGTGCCAATTTACACTCCTACAGGCAGTGTATGAGAGTTCTGATCACTCCGTCTTCATGCCAGTACTTAGTGTTTTCTCTTTTTTGTTTTAGCCATTTTTTATGGGTGTAGCTAATTTGTATTTATTCTTGTTTGCTGTTCAAGGCTTTATCCTGTGTCTTATCATAATTTAACTCAATACAAATCATGTTGCTCACATTCCACAGGGACTCCACATTCACTCTTACCTCCCTCCCTCTGCTTGGTATAGAAGCCTTTCTAAGCCTGTCCAGGCCCCACGATTTTCCAAATCTCAATTTTTAGTGCACCTTTTCAATAAAGAACTCCTACAAGGTCAATGTGAGCTAAAAAGCTCACCTGCTTCATACGTATGTATATCAGATTGCGAGGTATACGTCCTAGAAGAGAGAAAAAATTTTGTTTAGCTGTGAAGTCACATTTCAGTTCAGTTGTGGATATTTCTGTTACTGTGCTCCTCATTTGTTAGTCCAGAGTAAATGAAATATAGTCATTAATTTACTGAGCACATGGTGTGTTTAAGGCTGGAATATACAAGGGTGAACAAGGCTCATGGAACTTTCTTCTTGTTGGGGAACCCTCAAAATCCCCACAATATTTCTTGAAAGGTTTTATGAAATAAAGGCTATACATTTAGAAACAAAAAATTAAAAATATCCAATATGTTAAGGTGCCATATTTTGGGGTAGCTTGTCCTGAACCCCATTACAATGTTCTAGGCACTGGACTCCATGCTCCATCCTGTTTTCAGGTAGAAATGTCAATCTAGCAGGGGACCTATTTTAATTAAACAATGACTAATGTAGAATTATAACTATTTAAGAATGCAAAGAAATTTCACAGAGTCCCATGAGAGAGTATAGTAAGGAAATCTGGTCTATAGGATCAAGGAAGGCCCATTTAATACTAAAAAAGAATACAGAATAATTTTAAAAAAATCTAAAGTACATACCTGTTGTATTAAATGAGGCTATGAGTTTTTGAAGCAGAGTCTGAATTTGTAACTAGCATATAAAATGAATTAGTGGTTTTCAAAGCACCTTTCTTTTTATAAATAGCACAGAACTTGGTTTCCGCTCCTTTATAGTGGTTAAAATTTTCAAATGAACAGTTAAAATATGCTAATATTTGACACTGACTTGGAAATTTTCAATTTTTACTGAAATAGATGACACGGTCTTTGACAACTGCATGATAAATACTGGTGAGAGAAATGTTGGGTATTCATCAGGACCTGAAAAACAGAACCATGTAGAACAGCTTACCTCAATTTGCTTCACTTAAGTAACCCAAAGGTCACTTAACCCACCTACCCTCTCGCTCAATTGTTAAAGCTCATTATTACCTTCTTTCTTAAAAGCTTTTGCGCACAAGAGAATATCTCTTATATTATTTCCCAGATAATCATCATTAGGAGCAACCATTTACTGGAAGATGAATCAACAATAGATCAAGAACTATACTAACTGCTAAAAGAAAGCAAGGGTAGAAAATCGAGATGATTACATCATTTTTTCTCATTGACTCAATGGACATGGGTTTGGGTGAACTCTGGGAGTTGGTAATGGACACGGAGGCCTGGCGTGCTGCGGTTCATGGGGTTGCAAAGAGTCGGACGCGACTGAGTAACTGAACTGAACTGAAGCAAAGTTAGCCTTTGGGCTTCCCTGGTGGCTCAGATGGTAGAGTCTGCCTGCAGTGCGGGAGACCAGGGTTCAATCCCTGGGTTAGGAAGATCCCCCGGAGAAGAAAATGACAACCCTCTCCAATATTCTTGCCTGGAGAATCCCATGGAGAGAGGAGTCTGGCAGTCTACAGTCTATGGAGTTGCAAAGAGACATGACTGAGCAACTTCACAAGCAAAGTCAGGAATGCTATGAGCTTATTTTTATAATTTCTTAATATACATAACTCTGTACTACATTTGTGAATAATTCTGTTTTGTTCATTTTCCCCTTTAACTGCATATTTCATTCTAGATAGAATGAGATTTAATATAATAAAATCCTTAGGTCCCACTTTTAACTAAATAAAGCTTTTATCTTTTTTTTTTTTTTTTTTAACTTTTAAACATCATGTCTACATTTAGGAACTAGATTTAGGATCTTCCCTGTAGCTCAGATGGTAAGGAATCTGCTTGTAATGCAGGGGACCTGGGTTCCATCCCTGGGTTGGGAAGATCTCCTGGAGAAGGAAATGGCAATCTACTCTAGTATTCTTGCCTGCAGAATCCCTTGGACAGAGGAGCCTGGCAGGCTACAGTCTGTGGATTGCAAAGAGTCAGACACGACTGAGTGACTAACACTACTACTATTTTACTAAAAATTACTAAAGAAAGATAATTTAAACATCCTCAGGTCCTAGTTTTAACTAAATAAAGCTTCATGTATCTTTTAACTTTTAAACATCACATAATTAAATAGGCCAAATATATCTCAAAATGCAACTTGGGAATTTAGGTTTGAAATTTCTGACTCTATTGATTATATTTTAATGCTTTGGTTATTGCCTTCAATATTTTAAATTTTCCATGAGTAGTAAAATTGTTCTATAATCAAATCTGGGTCATGACTGACTTTTCCCATTTTAGAAGGTCAACATTAGTCCTTCTGAGAAGTGTCCTTACCTGTCTCACTCTCCCCACCATTTATTAATAATAATTTTTATTATTGAGAATTTAGAGATACAATTGGTATGACATTAGTTTCAGATGTACGTCATAACGATCTGATATTTGTATATATTGTAAAATGATCACTCCCAGTCTAGTCAACATTTGTTACTATAGTTAACAAATTTTTTTCTTGTGCTGAGCAATTTTAAGATCTATTCTCAGCAACTTTCAAGTATGTAGTACAATATTACTAACTATAGTTGTCATGTTGTACATTACATCCCCATGACTTTATTATTTTATAACTGGAAGTTTGTACCTTTTGATCCCCTTCATCTATTTTACCCACACCAACCCCTCCCCACTGTGGGATTTATTACAACCTGAAGAGAAAATGTGGAGTAAAATAAACTACCAAGGGTAAAACATTTATTACTCCAAATATCTTTACTGGTATAGCCTGACTTTACCTAATAGCAAGAAGATTGCATATAGTACCATGGGATAACTTTCCTATATCTATGGTATGAAAGTTTAGAGAAAACTGTTAAAAGCCCACAATTGTAATAAGCCTTGAAATATATATAACTGGAACACCAAAAATCATTTTGGTTCAACAACCCAGGATCAGAATACACAGACTTTGATGATTTAAATAAACAGTTGAAATATTTACCTGACAGAATTGTAACTGTTTATGCTACTTTAGCAGAGAAGGCAATGGCAACCCACTCCAGTGTTCTTGCCTGGAGAATCCCAGGGACGGGGAGCCCGGTGGGCTGCCGTCTATGGGGTCGCACAGAGTCGGACACGACTGAAGTGACTTAGCAGCAGCATGCTATTTTAGCGGAGAAGGCAATGGCACCCCACTCCAGTACTCTTGCCTGGAAAATCCCATGGACAGAGGAGCCTGGTAGGCTGCAGTCCATAGGGTTGCTAAGAGTTGGACATGACTGAGCGACTTCACTTTCAATTTTCACTTTGATGCATTGGAGAAGGAAATGGCAACCCACTCCAGTGCTCTTGCCTGGAGAATCCCAGGGACGGGGGAGCCTGGTGGGCTGCCGTCTATGGGGTCGCACAGAGTTGGACATGACTGAAGCGACTTAGCAGCAGCAGCAGTATGCTATTTTAGAATGTTTTGGCTAAAGGGTTGTTTCCTTACAGGAGCAATGGGAATAATAAAAGAATATTAGAAAATGGAGTTGCTTTACACAAATAACATTTCTAATATAAAATCTGAGAATAACAGTAACCACTCAGAATTCTTCTTGCAAAAGCAAAGATATTGAACCAAGTAATTTGGTTGTTTTGGCACTGGAACAATTATTTTCAAAGTTTAGTCCAAGGAGTTTTAGATTTTGTAGGTATTGAACTCAAAGCTGTTCAGTTTTCTTTTTTTTTTGTGAACACTGCTATGTGGCCATGCAATGTTTATAGTTCCTATGGTAAGAATAAAGTTATTTCAAGGAATAAAATAAGATAGGAGAGGTGGAAGAAAAGGGGGAAAGGGAGTAAGGGAAATTTAAAAAAGGAAAGTGATGTAAAAAGACAATAGGGTTTTAGTAAAATCTGCCTAGTTATTCTTAAAAAGGGCAACTTCAAATTTCTAACACACACACACACACACACACATATGAACATTTCAACAGGATTATAAAAGACAAAAAGAGTCAATGATAAAAATAAAACTGGAAGAAAAAAAGGGAAGAGAGAAAAACTTGTCATCCAAGTTTTAAAATAGTGCTGTGCTCAATCATGTCCAACTGTTTGCAACCTCATGGACTGTAGCCCACCATGCTCCTATATCCATGGGATTTTCAAGGTAAGGATACTGGAGTGGGTGGCCTGCCCTTCTCCAGGGGATCTTCCTCACCCAGGGACTGAACCCACATCTCCTGCATTGCAATCAGATTCTTTACCACTGAGTCACCTGGGAAGCCCTTTAAAACAGTAGATTATATAAAATATTCTTGAACTACTTGACTGGATAGAAAGGGAGTTATGACAACCATGTGGTAAATGCATTTTCGAGTTAAATTTCAATAAAGTGTAGCACCTAAGAACAATTTTTGTAATTTCGAAGATCATGTTAAACTGGAGAGCATCCTCTAACACAAAACATGTAGCCTTTCCACCGTCCTGCTTATTTCTGTTAAGACAGTAGCTTGAGTAGTCATCTTAAGTTTGATGCTGTGGCTCTCACAGGCCTGTCAGATGATTTGATAGATTTGAAAGGTGTTTGGCTTCCAGTTTTCAGTGTAAAATTTGCCGCATTCCCAAGGACCTATGAAGCAAATTTTGCTGCAATTGTCATCAGAGAAATCCTGATGAGCAAAGCTATTTTAGTGGTTTAACCATCTTACCTTCCTAGAGCAGAGCTCCTGGAATACACTGCTATTGTCTTTGCTTGGTCTCAGCATTGTTTAAACTGGGGACAGAAAATTTGTTTCAGTTTTTAATTTTATGTTGGGTTCAGGGTTGTTCATTTACTTATTCTTCTTTAAAGGTGCACATGTTATATACTCTTTCAGGTGGACAACATATTTCAAAATAATTTTTCTCTAAGAAAGCAATTGTACTTGAACATTCTTTAAGAAGTTACTAGACTGAAAACTGACAAGCCATGGTTTATCAAGTCCAAGAAACCATTATTCATTAATTACATATGTTGGGCACACATGTATATATAATTATATATGTGCCCAACCTTCTTTAGGCTGGGCACAAGCTTAACTAGCCTCTGTACTGGGAGTTGTTTTCCAACCAAAGTGGAACCCCATGATGAAAAGGTTTTAAGAGTGACTTTTTTTTAAAGCCCTTTAAACCAAACATCTCGGACTATTTGTCAGCAACCAGAAGCATCCTCTTCTCATTTACCACAAAATGTTGTTTAAATATCTTTTTCTATGTATTCCGCAGTATGTAAAAGACCAGGAATTGCTGGTTTATGAAAACTGTGTTTTGTGGAAAATGGCATCTAGAATCACATTTGATCCAATGGAACAATCACATTATTGGAAACACAAAGAAATTAAGAATGCCTTCATTCAAAGCAACATAAATGCTTATTTCTGAATAAGCAGAGCTGAATTCAGTAAATTTAAGTGACCCTCTAATAGAAAGCTACTCTAGGTCTTGGAGTTAGTGCTTTGAAGTTGCTTTAAAGAAGCTCATATTTCCTGAGAACACTCAGAAACAAGGGAATTCTAAAGCTAATAACAACTGCATTCTAGGTAATTATTCCAAACCATTTTTTATTTTTCTGCTGAAATACATTTTTTTCCTTTTACCCAATGATGAGAAATGACCACATCCAAAACAAGAAAAATGTGTACAAAATTCCATCTTGCTTATTAGCAGAGACTTCAGTAATAGCTTTGTTTCTTTAAAATTTAATGTATTGAATTATGAATTAAAAATGTAAATGTAAAATGATCAATTATGAAATGTGTTCTTATTTTAACAAAGCCATAAAATTTACAGCTGATTTGAAAGATATAAATGTTGAGTTCTTTCTCCCCCAAAGTAAGGCTTTGGGAAGTCAAGAGGAAAAAGAATTTGGAGAAATCACTGATTAAAGTTAAGTGAATAGGTTACTGTACATCTGTCCACAACATCTAAGAGACAATGAACTCACATTGAGAAAATTATATCTAAAAAATTATAGAATATTTTTTGTCATTAGATGCTAGCCTTGGTTTCTGATGATCACAGAACCAGGATACCAGCCATGGATTGCACACTCTGGGCCTCTGTCTCATAGAGACCACTGTTATGGGCAATCAAACTTAATCCTAATGTATTATGAGCTGCCTTCATGAATCCTTTCTATCCTGCAAGGTAGGTATTACCATCATCCTTGTTTTTAACAGCTGAAAATGCAAAGACTCAGAGAAGCAAGTAATCAGCTTTGGAAAGAGCAAAGAAACATTTTAACAAAACTGGGATGAGATTGGAGCCAATTATTAGAGTATCTCAAACATCCTCTGAGCAGTGGTGGGATATACTCAGTGTTCAAGAAAGGTTTTTCTCAGTTCTCTGAGGGATAAAGTATGGTGTGACCAATCAAGAAACTATTATGTTGGTCTAAGGACAAGACAAGAATGCAAATGCAAAGTGGGGAATAGGTGAGAGCCTAGGCAGGTAAGTGAAGACTGCAATTTATTGAGTGTGATGTGGCAAAGATGAATTATTTTTGGAGCACTTCTCCTTAGTGTTCTAAGGAAAGACATCTAGTGCTTAGTTTTGTACTTCCAAAACATAGCAGTTACAATAAATACATTAACACTAGCACCTGCATCATTAAGAACCACATTTGTTAGTGGACTTCCATAGATATAACTTGCTTCCTTTCACCAAAATTCTCATGTACCAACTTTGACAACTGGCCATCTCTTAAGTTTCCTGTTGCCTTTGAATTTTCTGTCTCACTTTAGTAAGACACTCACATTTACAACTTAATCCAAGTTTCGTAACCTAACTCAGGCACTTTGAGTCTGAATACTGAGCCACTAACATGTAGGGAATCAGCAGCAGCAGCAGCAGCAACAGCAGCATGCTATGCACAGGCCTGTACTATAATTAACAGGGCATCTTTGAAAAATAAGAATGACTTTCTTATCACCCCCAGGCAAAGGGCTGGGAGCAGTAAAAAGTACATCATGGAAAGACATCTTGAAAACAAGATGCTGAAGTACTGATGTGACTGATGGAAAACCATTAGTGAGTGTTCCCGTAACCAGAGCCTTGAGAGAGTTGCTGAAAAATGGGTGTCACTAACTGAAAGGCTATGACCAGTGCATTTTCTTGGCAAAACTCTATTAGTCTTTGCCCTGCTTCATTCCGTATTCCAAGGCCAAATTTGCCTGTTACTCCAGGTGTTTCCTGATTTCCTCCTTTTGCATTCCAGTCCCCTATAATGAAAAGGACATCTTTTTTGGGTGTTAGTTCTAAAAGGTCTTGTAGGTCTTCATTAACAGTTCAACTTCAGCTTCTTCAGCGTTACTGGTCGGGGCATAGACTTGGATTAATTACTGTGATACTGAATGGTTTGCCTTGGAAACGAACAGAGATCATTCTGTCATTTTTGAGATTGCATCCAAGTTCTGCATTTTGGACTCTTTTGTTGACCATGATGGCTACTCCATTTCTTCTAAGGGATTCCTGCCTGCAGTAGTAGATATAATGGTCATCTGAGTTAAATTCACCCATTCCAGTCCATTTTAGTTCGCTGATTCCTAGAATGTCGATGTTCACTCTTGCCATCTCCTGTTGGATCACTTTCAATTTGCCTTGATTCATGGACCTGACATTCCAGGTTCCTATGCAATATTGCTCCTTACAGCATCGGACCTTGCTTCTATCACCAGTCACATCCACAGCTGGGTACTGTTTTTGCTTTGGCTCCATCCCTTCATTCTTTCTGGAGTTATTTCTCCACTGATCTCCAGTAGCATATTGGGCACCTACTGACCTGGGGAGTTCCTCTTTCAGTATCCTATCATTTTGCCTTTTCATACTGTTCATGGGGTTCTCAAGGCAAGAATACTGAAGTGGTTTGCCATTCCCTTCTCAGTGGACCACACTGTGTCAGACCCTCTTCCAACAACACAATAGAAGACTCTACACATGGACATCACCAGATGGCCAACACCGAAATCAGATTGATTATATTCTTTGCAGCCAAAGATGGAGAAGCTCTATACAGTCAACAAAAACAAGACCAGGAGCTGACTGTGGCTCCAATCATGAACTCCTCATTGCCAAATTCAGACTTAAATTGAAGAAAGTAGGGAAAACCACTAGACCATTCAGGTATGACCTAAATCAAATCCCTTATGATTATACAGTGGAAGTGAGAAATAGATTTAAGGGACTAGATCTGATAGATAGAGTGCCTGATGAACTATGGATGGAGGTTCGTGACACTGTACAGGAGACAGGGATCAAGACCATCCCCATGGAAAAGAAATGCAAAAAAGCAGAATGGCTGTCTGGGGAAGCCTTACAAATAGCTATGAAAAGAAGAGAAGTGAAAAGCAAAGGAGAAAAGGAAAGATATAAACATCTGAATGCAGAGTTTCAAAGAATAGCAAGAAGAGACAAGAAAGCCTTCCTCAGCGATCAATGCAAAGAAATAGAGGAAAACAACAGAATGGGAAAGACTAGAGATCTCTTCAAGAAAATTAGAGATACCAAGGGAACATTTCATGCAAAGATGTGCACAATAAAGGACAGAAATGGTATGGACCTAACAGAAGCAGAAAATATTAAGAAGAGGTGGCAAGAATACACAGAAGAACTGTACAAAAAGATCTTCATGACCAAGATAATCATGATGGTGTGATCACTCACCTAGAGCCAGACATCCTGGAATGCGAAGTCAAGTGGGCCTTAGAAAGCATCATTACAAACAAAGCTAGTGGAGGTGATGGAATTCCAGCTGAGCTACTGCAAATCCTGAAAGATGATGCTGTGAAACTGCTGCACTCAATATGCCAGCAAATTTGGAAAACTCAGCAGTGGCCACAGGACTGGAAAAAGTCAGCTTTCATTCCAATCCCAAAGAAAGGCAATGCCAAAGAATGCTCAAACTACCACACAATTGCACTCATCTCATCTCACACGCTAGTAAAGTAATGCTCAAAATTCTCCAAGCCCGGCTTCAGCAATACGTGATGTTCAAGCTGGTTTTAGAAAAGGCAGAGGAACCAGAGATCAAATTGCCAACATCCGCTGGATCATGGAAAATGCAAGAGAGTTCCAGAAAAACATCTATTTCTGCTTTATTGACTATGCCAAAGCCTTTGACTGTGTGGATCACAATAAACTGTGGAAAATTCTGAAAGAGATGGGAATACCAGACCACCTGACCTGCCTCTTGACAAACCTATATGCAGGTCAGGAAGCAACAGTTAGAACTGGACATGGAACAACAGACTGGTCCCAAATAGGGAAAGGAGTACATCAAGGCTGTATATTGTCACCCTGCTTATTTAACTTCTAAGCAGAGTACATCATGAGAAACACTGGACTGGAAGAAGCACAAGCTGGAATCAAGATTGCCAGGAGAAATATCAATAACCTCAGATATGCAGATGACACCACCCTTAGGGCAGAAAGGGAAGAGGAACTAAAAAGCCTCTTGATGAAAGTGAAAGAGGAGAGTGAAAAAGTTGGCTTAAAGCTCAACATTCAGAAAATGAAGATCATTGCATCTGGTCCCATCACTTCATGGGAAACAGATGGGGAAATAGAGGAAATGGTGTCAGACTTTATTTTGGGGGGCTCCAAAATCACTGCAGATGGTGACTGCAGCCGTGAAATTAAGATGCTTACTCCTTGGAAGAAAAGTTATGACCAACCTAGATAGCATATTCAAAAGTGGAGACATTGCCAACAAAGGTCCATCTAGTCAAGGCTATGGTTTTTCCTGTGGTCACGTATGGATGTGAGAGTTAGACTGTGAAGAAAGCTGAGCACTGAAGAATTGATGCTTTTGAACTGTGGTGTTGGAGAAGACTCTTGAGAGTCCCTTGGACTGCAAGGAGATCCAACCAGTCCATTCTGAAGGAGATTATCCCTGGGATTTCTTTGGAAGGAATGATGTGAAGCTGAAACTCCAGTACTTTGGCCACCTCATGCGAAGTGTTGACTCATTGGAAAAGACTCTGATGCTGGGAGGGATTGGGGGCAGGAGGAGAAGGGGACGACCGAGGATGAGATGGCTGGATGGCTTCGCTGACTCGATGGATGTGAGTCTGAGTGAACTCCAGGAGTTGGTGATGGACAGGGAGGCCTTGTGTGCTGCGATTCATGGGGTCGCAAAGAGTCGGACACGACTGAGCGACTGAACTGAACTGAACTGAACCGAAGGGCTAAACAAAGTCATGAAAGGCCTGAAGATTTGACATTGAGGACTGTGCATTGTATATCTTTATCCCCAATCTGAGATCGTAAAGAACAGATATCTCTAGAGCACAAATAAGGAAGTAGAGTTTAACAATAAAAGGCATGCAAGGATTAGGATCTGGGCTTTTGCCTGCGAATGGCATCAGCCCCGATCCCCACTTTATTTCTGAGTCTTCTTTTTCTTTATTCTTCTGTGGCACTGCTCCCTCAGATCGGTTCGTTGTTGGGCTGGTCCTGACACTAACATATTAGTTATCCTATCAACGCAAACTGTTGCAGACACATTTTGACCAGGGTGTCAAATGTATTACCTAATTAGGATAATAAGGGAGTATATCTGAAAGTGAAAGTTGCTCAGTTATATCTGACTCATTGTGACCCCATGGACTATACACCATGAAATTCTCCAGGCCAGAATACTGGAGTAGGTAGCCTTTTTCTTCTCCGGGGGATCTTCCCAACCCAGGGATCGAACCCAGGTCTCCCGCATTGCAGGTGGATTCTTTATCAGCTGAGCCACAAGGGAAGCCCTGATATTATCCTGACTATGTGGTTTAGTCCCTAAGTCATATCCGACTCTTGAGACTCCATGGACTGTAGCCTGTCAGGCTCCTCTGTCCATGAGATTCTCCAGGCTCAAGAATACTGGAGTGGATTGCCATTTCCTTCTCCAGGGCATCTTCCTGACCCAGGTATCGAACCTGGGTTTCCTCACAGCAGGCAGATTCTTTACCAACTGAGCTATGAGGGAAGTCCCCTGCCTAGGATAATAAGAGAATATATCTAGCTCCAAGCAGAACAAGATCTAATGATTTCCATAATCATGTGGACAACTGATAATAGCTATATCTTGACCTATGGATAGATGGTGGCAAGCATGAAAGTGAGCACACAAAACTTCAGTTTTGAGGATCTTTGAAAAAAGGTTTAGAGTAGGAAGATCAAGAGTGAGTTCTGGTCCAGTATCTTACGAGTTGTGTGACTTAGGGCAAGATGCTTTAGTAATATTCTTATATATAAGATGGGTAAAATACTTCTAATATAAAATTGCTATTATATGGTAGAAGCTCATGAGTGTTTAATCTGAGTTTTTTCATTCTAATTGGCAACAACAAAAATTAGGAGGAATTTCAGCAATCTAAAAAAATGGAATAAATGCAGACACTCTATTTCTTAGAAGATTAAATACTGTAAATGTCAGTTCCTATCAAATTAACTTACAGTATGGTTGTAAATTTAGTAAA
This sequence comes from Bos javanicus, assembly GCF_032452875.1. Classification (NCBI taxonomy): domain Eukaryota; kingdom Metazoa; phylum Chordata; class Mammalia; order Artiodactyla; family Bovidae; genus Bos; species Bos javanicus. Next base: position 43,697,176 of record NC_083870.1, read on the forward strand.
AATGGTAAGAGAAAACTTTTTGGACATGGAAAAAAACAAACAGGTAAGTATAGAAAACAAGATTCTAAAAAAAAGAGCAGGGGATTAGTGACAAAGATGGTGAGAAAAAGCTCTAATAAATATTAAAACAAAAATTACATTAGTTAAATGAGTGAACACAGAAAACTTTAATCAGATATCCCAGAAAGTACATCCTATTATAAAGTAAAAAATTCAATAATTTAAAAAAGAATCACTACAAATGAAATCCAATTCATGAGCTTGGATATAACAATTTAGAGAAAAAACACCTACAGTTTCACCTCATACTGTATGCTGCTGTAAATATATAAATATAAATTCAGAATATAACACAGAAATATAAGTTTATTATTGAGTTGATTAAAAGTTCAGTTAAATTTTGAAGAGACAGAAGAGTTCACAAAGATAAAAACACTAAAATATCTAATTAAATAAAAATGAAAGTTTCTGTAAATTAAACAAAAAACCTCTAACCTGTCGACTAAAAAAGATGTACAACTGGAGAGTTGTGAGTTAGGTTTTATTTGGGGCAAAATGAGGACTGCAGCCTGGGAGGCAGCATCTCAGATGGCTCTGAGAGAAGACTGCTCCAAAGCAGCAGTGGGGAAAGTCAATGTATAAGGTTTTGGTGAAGGGGGAGTTCAATACCATGAAGCACTCAATTTACAAAAGGTTTTTTGTTAGTCCTGAGGGTCTGATGTCACCATGAAGGGATTTAGTGCTTCTCTAGATATGCAAGGATTGAGATCATAGAATCTGTTCCTAAAAGCATCCAACTATCTAAAGACCTGTCCCACCAGATTCCCTGGAGCACAGAGTGCCTCACTCCACCCTGAACTCCCTCAGGGGGTGTTGAAGGTCAACAGCTACAGCAGCGTGGGGTTCAGTCTCTGTAGAGGCAGATGGCAGATGCCTTGTCATTGGCAATGCTCTTGCTAAGTGCCAATTTGTAGCTGACAAACCCAATACCAGATATGCTAAGAAATATATATTTGGAAAAAACTGCCCAAATGACAAAGTATCAGTACCATTTAATAGTGCAAGTCTTATACAAATGGAAAAACAACCCCTGAATTGAGCAACTTAAGCATGAGTTTATTATTTTGGTGCATTGAAGATTTCTATAAATAAGTTTGGCAAGTTTGACCAATTCACTCATACTCATGAAAGGTAAAAAATTCACAGTAGTGAAAAAGATTCCAAGAAATACCTGGAGTATGTATAGCTGCTAACATGCTCAACATAGGTCAATTTATACATCAAGAGTTCACTTTGCTCCTAATTTCAACATAGCTAATTAAATAAATTACCAAACAGCCTAAAATTCTTCCTCCTGTCTTTGTTTCCATACATACTGCAAAAAGATAAAGCACCCAAAATAAGCAAGTCCTGAATAAGTGGTAGTAGTAAGCACCAACAAATTAGTTAACTGCTAAATAATAAACGCAAAACACAGTCCTTTAGAAAAGATTTTTATTTTCTTGGCACAGACATAAAAGTGACATTTGCCTATAGACCGAGCAGGTGAAGACGTATCAGAAATGCATTACATACGTTCATGGACAGGATGACAGGTCTCATGTCTCCTCAGTTATCTGTGAAACATATTAAATTATCACAGCATACTGGTTAAACTGGCAAACTTCTCAAGTAAAAGAGTAAGACTGATCGGAATTAATTAAGAATCAGGGCACAGAACCATTCTCAGTATGTGATATAATGGTACCTCATTCAAAACCACACAGGAATGAAGTATTCTATTGAAATGTTTTTAGTCAAACAACATTTATTCCTCTAAAGTCTAAAGCTATTAATATTATTTTAACAATCTTTGATAAAATAATGTGTAACATGCTTAAGCTTTAAAATAGGCCATGCAGATTATAATAACATTCTTTCATTAATATTCCTAATAAAAATATGAATTGCTTAATTTTCTAGTGTAATGTGATATCGTAAAAATGTACTGGTGAGGTGGATATTTGCCCTACCATAGATAACCCAATATGGCTATGTTTTGAAAATTGTAAGCTTGTTATTATTTATTTATTAAGATTAATTTACTCATTTACTTATTTATCACATTTAACCATCAGCCAGCCATTGCTTCTTGCTTTTTTTAAAAACAGATTTAATGTTGGTCTTTAGTTACTTTTCTTACCACTTTTAATATAGAAGTTTAATTACAACAGAACTATGTGAATCTTTGATAACTAATGGTTCTCCCTCTCAAGGAAGGTCATTTTTCTAACTAGAGGTCAGACATTGAACAATGAAGAAGGAAGGAAAACTTGGAAATCAATGAAGAAGTTATGTAGAAGTCAATCTGCTTTAGGTTGGGAAACCAGAAAACCAAGCCAGTTAACACTAACGTAGGGTTGAACATGGGTATTTGGCATCTGAAACATTTTTATATTTTTATTACCCAGAAGTTTTAGCTTACTTGTTTTTCAATATTTTCACTACTTCCTCATAGTTAAGGGAGTTGGGCATATGACTTCTAGGTGAGAAAAGTGTTATTGTACCACTATTTTAACTATAAATATTACAACTGAATAATGAAATGGATTTTTGCAACTATTTTCCTTCAGCTGAAAGTATAATGATCTAATTGTGCCTTCTTGAGACAAAAAGAGATAATTAAAAAAAATCATCTAGAAAATAAGTAATATTAAAAATGTCAAATCATACAAATGTTAAAAGTCTTTTTCCTTTTATGACTTTTCCAGATTTAAGCTATCTTCAAATCACATGAAAAGCTATTCAAGTGACTTTACTGGAGTCAAGATAACTGCTGAATTCATATCTCTATTTTAAGCTTGTTCTCCATGCTAAACTTGTCAACAGTTTTCAGTTAACAGGAAACCAATATAATACACTTTTATACACAAACTAAAAAGAGTTATTTTTAGAAAATTAATATAGTACCTTTTTCTTTAAAATTCTCATAAATATGTCTGAAGGTTTGCATTATGAAAATGTAAACCATCTCAAAGTAGGAAAGTGGAACTCAAGACTAATTTTATAAAAATTTTCTTAGAAAATAAATTTCTAATACTTTGTGATTTTTTCATATAGCCTATGCATCATTAGCACAATTAAATATATGTTAAATATACTGTTGAAATTCGTTGTATTAAAAACATATTACACTATCAGTGAAAAAAATAAAAGCACATTATAAACATCTGTGCTTCACTTACAAACATATATTGTAGGTGGACATTTCCATGATTCCATATTCATTTAATATCTTCTGAATGCAATTTGGAAGGTGCTAGATATACTATTGGAGAAGGCAATGGCAACCCACTCCAGTACTCTTGCCTGGAAAATCCCATGGATGGAGGAGCCTGGTAGGCTGCAATCCATGGGGTCTCGAAGAGTTGGACACGACTGAGCGACTTCACTTTGACTTTTCACTTTCATGCATTGGAGAAGGAATTGGCAACCCACTCCAGTGTTCTTGCCTGGAGAATCCCGGGGACGGGGGAGCCTGGTGGGCTGCCGTCCATGGGGTCGCACAGAGTCAGACATGACTGAAGCGACTTAGCAGCAGCAGATAAACTATTAATAAAAGGTTGAGAAGATTAATTAACCACAGCTTATTCAGTATATACTGTTACTGAAGAAAATATATACCACCATTTAAAGATACTTTTCCATTTCTTTCATTATTACATTCTCATATTTCATTTCACTTATGCATGAAAGGAATATTACATGATTTTTCTTTTTCAAACTCTGGCTTTCAAATTATTTATTTCTAGACATCTGAGGAATACTTCTTGAATTCAAAAGACAAACATTCCATTGGTAGTGATAATTTTTTTTCTTATTCAAATCAAAAACTACATTAGCTAAACCAATGCTTTATAGTCTTACCTATTAGGGCATCAATATTATATGAATGAGATTTAAAAAATGACTTTAGCATGTGCATATAAAGCATTTACATTACATTATAACTGCATTCAACAATACAACTGGTTGCATACTTAAGATATATGCATGAGTCAACTAACTATAAGTCATAGAGTGTTTCAAGAACAGCAGCAATTGACCAGGCTTGTGTTTCACAGCTGAAAGGGCAGTATTGGCCATTCTCGTTGGTCAGCTCTGGAAGTCCTTTCCAAGGGGATCTTAAAGAAAGAAGAGCCATTTTATGAGATATAATCAAACATATATCTTGTTGGGTTAATAAAATAGGCAATATAGCTGGTGATTTTGCCTTCTCTTTTAGAAAACAATCATATGTACCCATTTACTACAAAATAAAACAGGCTATACTAAAGATTATGTATAAAGAATTTAGACTGAAATTATTCTTTGACATTCAATCTTTAGGATTTAAGACTTTCAATTACAAAGGAGTCCCTTTAAGTATCGAAAACAGGACACTACCATTATAAGTAATGTAAAGTATAGAGATAAACATCCTCTCAGGCTTAATTTTATTTCTTTTAGAGTAAGTTTATGAGACTCAAATTGTAATTATATGAATGTATTATGTTTGATCTTGACAAAATTATAAAATGAACATGAAATGATGAAGGAAAAAATGATTAGGAAATGATTAGGAAAATGATTAGAAAAAAATGCCAATTAAAAACAATCCAAATTTCTATACAAATTTCTCATTTTCCTGAATAATAGTACAGTTGATATTTATTGTACATTTACTATGTTCTAATACTAGTGCTTTATGTACATTATCTCAGTTAATACTAACGGCAACCCTATGTGTAGGTATCATTGCTATTCTTCTAGAACAGAAACACATAGAACTTCAAGGAGAAATAGGCAAATCCATAACTATAAAATAAAATGTTACCTTTCTAGGTAACTCACAGAACAAGTAGACAGAAAATCTGTAAGTATTTTGTACAACACTGGCCTGTAATGCAGGAGACTGGGGTTCAATCATTGGGTCAGGAAGATCCCCTGGAGAAGGAAATGGCAACCCACTCCAGTATTCCTGCCTGGAAAATTCCATGGACAGAGGAGCCCCGGAGGCCACAGTCCATGGGATCACAGAGTCAGACACAACTGAGTGACTAACGCTCATCAACCTAGTTGACATTTTAAGAACACCCCATCCAGTGTCGTGGCTTCCCTTGTAGCTCAGTTGGTAAAGACTGCCTGCAACACAGGAGACCCGGGTTCTGTCCATGGGTTGGGAAGATCCCCTGGAGAAGGAAATGGAAGTCCACTCCAGTATTCTTGCCTGGAGAATCCCATGGACAGAGGAGCCTGGCAGGGCTACAGTCCATGGGGTTGCAAGAGTTGGACATAACTTAAGCGCCTAAACCACACCACGATCCAATGATAACAGAAGGTACACTTTTCTACTTGCAGTTTAGTGACCTAGTTAGAACATATTTTGAGTTATAAGGTAAGTATCAATAAGTTTAGAAAGATTAGTCATATAAAATACATTTTTTGACCACAACAGAATTAACTTTGAAATCAGTTATAGAAACATCTCTGGAAAATTCCTAAATATTTGAAAACTAAATAACACCTTTATAAATAACCTATGAGTCAAAGAAGAAGCTAAAGGGAAAAACAGAAAGTATTTTCAACTGAATTAAAAAAACATAACACATCAGAATTTTGGGGTATTGTTAATTTGGTACATAGAAGGAAATTTAGCACTAAGTACCTATACTAGAAAAGAAGAAAAGTCTTTAAATCAATGACCTCAACTTACACCTTGAAAAAAACAGAAAAAGACAAATAAACCTAAAATAAGTAGAAGAGAATAATAAAAATTAGCATAGAAATCAATGAAATAAAAATTGAATAATACGAAAAAAATTTGATGAACTCAAAAGCTGGTTCTTTAAGAAGACCAATAAAATTGATAAGCTTCTAGTCAGGCAGATCAGGAAAAAAAGGAAAATACAACTTATCAACATCAAAAATGAGAATACTGACATTATTACAGATTCTATAGAAAATTTAAAAAGTAATAATATACTTTAGGTGAAACCATTTCTTGATTTGTGACAAATATTTTTGTTCTATCTTTTCATTTAATCTTGACAAGTAATGAGATATTATTATTCCCATTTTATAGATGAAGAAATTTATTTCAGAGACGTTAAGTAACTTGCTGAAAGTCACACATGAAAATTAGCAGCAAGGACAGAATTTTAATCCAAAGCTCACAGTTAAAGCTAATGGACATAAAAGTAGCTATAGGAAACAGCAAGAAATAAAAATGGAAAGGTAGCTGGAGAAAAAATTGTGGAAACTAAGGAATTTGGATTTCATTCTGTAACCGGTGGGGAATTGCTAAAGATTTTTAAACATAATATTAAAATTGTGAGAGTTACATGTCAACAAGATTGAGCTTGCTTGGGATGATAAGACAAAATGGAGAGAGAAGAGTGGAAATATGGAAGCTAATTGCCTAGTCCAGAGAAAAGATTATGAGTTACAGACTAGGCACTGGCCAAAGAAAGGAAGACGGTGGGTTATTAAAAGGAGGAGAGCTAGAATCAAGTCTTGACCACTATCTGGATGTTCTGGAGAGGTAATGAAGTAAAGTTAAAAAGAACCTGGGGTGTCTGAGCTTGCAGACCATGAATAATGGTAATACTGTAACAAAGATGGGAAGCATAGGAAAAAAAACTGAGAGAAAATGAGTGATGGCAGAAGGACATTCAAGCTAAGAAGTTTATTAAATAGCTGAAAAGTAGAAGAGGAGTTTATGAAAGTTCAAAATTACCTGAAGAGTGAAGATGTGAGACTAGGTGAAATATAACAGAAGACAAGTAGACAGAAAAGAAAAGAAGATCAAGGATAGATTTTTTTGGACAATGAATGTGTTTTTAGGTTCCAGAAAGCAAAGCCAGAAAAACAGCAAATAGAGCCAATTGTGTATTGGTTAAGGGCGCAGTCCGTGAAACCACATTGCCTGGAGTTTAATAAGAGCTCTACCAAATTACTTGCCATTTGACTGTGTATAAATTACTTAACTTTCTAAGCTTACATTATAAAATGGAGATAGTAGCTCATATCTGAGTTAGTATCTTGTCCATGTTATACATACTAATAAATCAATCCTCAAAACAACACCAGCACATACCTTAAATAGATGAGGAAACAGAGGCTTAGAGAAATTTAATAACTTGCCCATAGCCACGCAGCTACTAAGGGGAGATGTGATGCTCGGAAAACAATTATAGTAGCTATCTTATATAGCTTTTTGGATGAAATGAGTAATGTTATATGAATGCATTTAGAACAATGTCTGAAGATACTAAGTACTCAATAAATATTATTTGCTATTATTATAATTGCTACTGTTATTAGGTTAACAAGGGAAATTTAATGCTATGGCTAGCATAGGTTTTTCATGAAAAGAGAAAAGCAACGAGATAGCCAGTCAAAGAAGAGAACTGAGAGGAAGTCATAGGATCTGGGAACCAGAAAGGATCTTCTTGAGTGGCTTCACCAGAGTGGTGAGAGCAAAACAAAAGCCAGCTTGCATGTGGTGATAACTGAACTGGTGTCAGCAAGCAAACAAACAAACAAACAAACAAAACTAATCATATAGAAAATGTGGATCCTGAAAAGAAAACAGAATGATAAAACAAAGCTTGAAGTAGGAACAGTATGAAGGGACTTTATTTTAGGGTAGGCTGACAGGTATCTTCATAGCTTAGGAAGGAAGGATCAAGTGGAATACCAAGTAAGGATAATCTTTTGACAAGGATGTGGAACAGGGAGGAGGGATGGGATTATAGGCAAAAGTAGATCATCTCTTCAGTACAACATATTCTTACTCCTCATGGAAAAAAGGGAAGAAAGAAAAGTAATGCAAATATTGGGAAATATTGTGGTGCAATAAAGGTCAGAACATAAGAACGTTTACATTACAAAGACTTCAGACTTAATCTCTAGATGAGGTAGAAGTGTGACAGGACTAAAGTTTCTGTGACTGCTGCTGCTGCTGCTAAGTCACTTCAGTTGTGTCCGACTCTGTGCAACCCCATGGACGGCAGCCCACCACGCTCTGCCATCCCTGGGATTCTCCAGGCAAGAACACTGGAGTGGGTTGCCATTTCCTTCTCCAAGGCATGAAAGTGAAAAGTGAAAGTGAAGTCGCTCAGCTGTGTCTGACTCTTCATGACCCCATGGACCGCAGCCTACCAGGCTCCTCCGTCCATGGGATTTTCCAGGCAAGAGTACTGGAGTGGGGTGCCATTGCCTTCTCCATTTCTGTGACTGTATTTAAGCTAATGAAAATAACTTTGAAAAAACAATTTTGACAACATTCATGGTGATAGATGGAAGCCCCATGTGTTCCTGTAGTAGAGGAGATAAAATCTATGTTGTTCATGCATATTATAAATATGATATATGTACATCATATAAGATGTACATATATCTAGGTTTAATCTAGAATTTGTAAAATTAAGACCGAGTTATATCATCCAAAAAGGCACATAACTCCGATACTATTTATCTGCTAATAGTTCAGACAAAGGACATGACAAATGGCTTTAAAACACTCAAAACACCAACACTGATATTTTAATTGTAATATTATAAAACCATTTATGAAAACATTTATCAATATATGTTTAAATAGGTGAACTCAAAAGGCCAAGCCTAAACCTTTAGTTTTTGTATATATCCTGTGCTAACCATATCAAAAACTATTAGATAAATTTTAAAAACCAAAGGCTTTTCCCCCTCATACTAATCATGCAATATTGTGTTTAAATAACAATCTAAAATAATTAAAATAAGGTGAAAATTACATAGAACTTGTGTTAAAGAGTAAAGCTTTCAAATTTCATTGTGATATATAGAATATACAGAAATATTATGGAAATGCCATTTACTTAATAGCTAATGAATTGACTAAGCATTCAGTTAAGTTCAGTTGCTTAGTCGGGTGACCCCATGGACTGCAGCTCGCCAGACCTCCCTGTCCATTACCAACTCCTGGAGTTTACTCAAAGGCATGTCCATTGAGTCCATGATGCCACCCAACCATCTCATTTGTGTCTCCTTCTCCTCCCGCCTTCAATCTTTCCCAGCATCAGGGACTTTTCAAATGAGTCAGTTCTTCGCATCAGGTGGCCAAAGTATTGGAGTTTCAGCTTCGGCATCAGTCCTTCCAGTGAATAAAAAGGACTGGTTTCCTTTAGGGTGGACTGGTTAGATCTATATGCAGTGCAAGGGACTCTCAAGTCTTCTCTAACACCATAGTTCAAAAGCATCAATTCTTCGGTGCTTAGCTTTCTTTATAGTCCAACTCTCACATCCATACGTGACTACTGGAAAAACCATAGTTTTGACTAGACAGATCTTTGTTGGCAAAGTAATGTCTCTGTTTTTTAATATGCTGTCTAGGTTGGTCATAACTTTCCTTCCAAGGAGCAAGTGTCTTTTAATTTCATGGCTGCAGTCACCATCTGCAGCGATTTTGGAGCCCCCCAAAATAAAGTCTGTCACTGTTTCACTGTTTCCCCATCTATTTGCCATGAAGTGTTGGGACCAGATGCCATGATCTCAGTTTTCTGAATGTTGAGCTTTAAGCCAACTTTTTCACTCTCCTCTTTCACTTTCATCAAGAGGTTCTTTAGGTCTTCTTCACTTTCTGCCATAAGCATGGTGTCATCTGCATATCTGAGGTTATTGATATTTCTCCCGGCAATCTTGATTTCAGTGTGTGCTTCATCCAGCCCAGCATTTCTCATGATGTACTCTGCATATAAGTTAAATAAGCAGGGTGATTATATACAGCCTTGACGGACTCCTTTCACGATTTGGAACCGGTCTGTTGCTCCATGTCCAGTTCTAACTGTTGCTTCCTGACCCACATACAGATTTTTCAAGAGGCAGGTCAGGTGGTCTGGTATTCCCGTCTCTTTAAGAATTTTCCACAGTTTGCTGTGATCCACACAGTCAAAGGCTCTGGCACAGTCATTAAAGCAGAAGTAGATGTTTTTCTGGAACTCTCTTGCTTTTTCAATGATCCAATGGATGTTGGCAATTTGATCTCTGGTTCCTCTGCCTTTTCTAAATCCAGCTTGAACATCTGGAATTTCATGGTTCACGTTCTGTTGAAGACTGGCTTGGAGAATTTTGATCATTACTTTACTAGCATGTGAGAAGAGTGCAATTGTGTGGTAGTTTGAGCATTCTTTGGCATTGCCTTTCTTTGGGATTGGAATGAAAACTGACCTTTCCCAGTCCTGACGCCACTGCTGAGTTTTCCAAATTTGCTGGCATATTGAGTGCAGAACTTTCACAGCATCATCTGTTAGGATTTGAAGTAGCTCAACTGGAATTCCATCACCTTCACTAGCTTTGTTCTTAGTGATGGTTCCTAAGGCCACTTGACTTCGTATTCCAGGATGTCTGGCTCTAGATGAGTGATCACGCCATCGTGATTATCTGGGTCATGAAGATCTTTTTGTGTACAGTTCTTCTGTGTATTCTTGCCACCTCTTCTTAATATTTTCTGCTTCTGTTAGGTCCATACCATTTCTGTCCTTTATTGTGCACATCTTTGCATGAAATGTTCCTTTGGTATCTCTAATTTTCTTGAGGAGATCTCCTCTATTTCTTTGTACTGATCACTGAAGAAGGCTTTCTTATCTCTCCTTGCTATTCTTTGGAACTCTGCATTCAAATGGGTATATCTTTCCTTTTCGCTTCTCTTTTTTTCACAGCTATTTGTAAGGCCTCCTCAAGTAGCCATTTTGCTTTTTTGCATTTCTTTTTCTTGGGATGGTTTTGATCCCTGTCTCCTGTACAGTGTCATGAGCCTCTGTCCATAGTTCTTTAGGCACTCTATCAGAGCTAATCCCTTGAATCTATTTGTTACTTCCACTATATAATCGTAAGGGATTTGATTTAGGTCATACCTGAATGGTTTTCCTTACTTTCTTCAATTTAAGTCTAAACACTAAACACTAGTTTCAGAAATTACATGCTCTAATGACTTACCTCTCAAGATGAACATAATGTCGAGAAAGGACATTTTTAACCAAAAATATAGTTTTTGCAGTAGTCTCTGGACCCATCAATCTGGAAAAGTACAATTTTGCACGAAGAAAATACCCAACAGGCCACAACCACTCCTGAAAAATTTAAAAGTGAAGAGAAAGGAGCTGTGAATATCTAAAATTCTTTGAAAAATAACAAATTGAAAACTCAAAGAAATAAAAAGAAATTCTTACAGGTCCTTGGTGGTAATTGAAACCTTTAGCAAGATTATAGTTGTCATTGTCTAAGGCATTGTCGTAAGTTCCACAGTAAACCATATCACTGCAAAATGATTGAAATTTAGGTTAAAAAAAGATCAGACATTATATAAAAAGCATTAGAAAAATTTCCTAATGGAAAAGGTAAGAAATAATAAAATTATTTTATCTTTCAACCTATAGACTAAAGCTCATCATCCACCTAACCCTAAATTAGTATATACTGAGTTCAGAATGTGTTAGGGGATGATTAACAAATGCTTAATACCTAATACAAAAAATATAAAATATTCAGATATCTTGCTTCCACAGAGACACTAAATATTGGTTAAAGTTAATTATTTCACTTGTGCTTAGTTGCTTAGTTGTAGTCGACTCTTTGCGACCCCATGGACTGTAGCTCGCCAGGCTCCTCTGTCTATGGAATTCTCCAGGCAAGAATACTGGAATGGGTAACCATTCCCTTCTTCAGCATTATCTTCTCGACCCAGGGATCGAATCTGGGTTTCCTGCATTGCAAGCGGATTCCTTACTGTCTGAGCCACAAGGGAAGCCCCTAGTATACTTATAACAATTAAAATATACACATAATAATTTGAATTAGCGAACATTAATGATAAAGTTTTACCAATTATTATATATTGGAAAGGCTGTTTTTTAAACTTCTCCATTAAGTTATTTTAAAATTAAGTAAAATTGGTAGATTACCAGATTATAAATAGCAACTGAATACAATTTACACATATTTACAAACTAAACAAAGTTACAAACACTGCAATATTTAATACAAGATAGTTATCTATACTCTCTTTAATTAAATTATTCCATTTTTTCTTTTAGTGAGATAGATAGACCTTATCACATAAGTATGTTTTTTCTGTGGGTTTTAGTTCTGACCAGTGGTTCTTACCATCTCTGAAAACATTGAGAATACTTTAGAATGCAGATAAGTTCACACATATAAAATTTTGCATCTCAAGAGTAAAATGAGTAAACAATACGTTAGGAAAAATCTACAAAGGTAAGGCTACAACAAAATGGGGATCTCTCACATATGAAACAGAAAGCAAATGATGATGGGCATCAAATTTTAAAGCAAAACAGTAGAAGGAAAATATAAACATCATTATAAACTCAAGAAAAAATAAAAATTGGAAAAGAAAAGAAATGAAAAATGAGATAAACATTTAATCATAGAAACAAAATTATTTATTGGCTTAAATAAAAACAGTGATGTAATTATTTAGAGAAAATGGAAAGGGTTCAGGGCGAGGTAACGACACAGTTAAATCTGTCATCAAAAGAAGTGATGTGATCTGTCATCACAAGAAGTAAGCAAATAACATCTAATATTTAAAGGAATCAAGAAATAGCTACAAACACATACTATTTAGAATTATAGGAGGAACTACTAGGAGTAACAACTTCTAAAATATTGTCTCTGAGGAAACAACACATCTATGCTTCCAATGTTCATAATAATCATATATGACTTTTATGATCAGAAAAAATAGGCATTAGAAAATATTCATATGACACCTTAGTTTTATAAAGTTGAAATTCTTTTATTGATTATTGAATTTAGGACAAGCCCACTTTGAACACTGATGATTATTGAAGATGTTGTTGCTGTTTAGTTGCTAAGTTGTGTCTGACTCTTTGTGACCCCATGGACTGTAGCCCCCTAGGCTCCTCTGTCCATGGGATTCTCCAACCAAGAATACTGGAGTGGGTTGGTGTCCTTCTCAGGGGATCTTCCTGACCCAGGGATCGGGGCTCACATCTCCTGCACTGGCAGGTGGGTTGTTTACCACTGAGCCAGTAGGGGAGCCCCTTAATGAAGATACAGAAGGCATTTTGAAAAATTCAGTTTGAATGCAACTTTAGAAATTTAATTGATAAGCAAAAATTATGACTTGATGAAATAAAATAGCAACACCATTCTTAACACCCATATTTCGACTTACTCTTAATTCACAGTTTTCATGCCAATATTAATATAATTAAATATAATTATACATTAAATATAATATGAACTACATTCTTAATACTTATAACTTACTCTGGATCCAAAGTTTTCATGCCAAGAGGACCAAGCAATTTTTTTTCTGCCATCTCCAAGGCCTTCCATGCTTTTTGGGTAGTAAAGAGCTCAGGGGCCTAATGAGTGTTAACAAATATACAAACTTTTTGAGATCACGGAATTAGTGTCTACACACATTAGAAAAAAAAAAAAACTATAAACCTGGAAAATAATGAAAACTTTAAAAATACAGTGCAGGTCCAGAAGATCGAGTGTAGATGTCTAATCAGACCTAATTCTATCAGGCTGACTCAGAAGCACTGACCTTGGCCTTAGAGGTTAGGAAAGCTGTTTGGGGTGATTGTTTTCTTGTGTCACTTTAAGAAAGTTTACTAGTTCCAAAAGGAAGTTGCCACAGCACCAATGAAGGCAGAACATAAGATTTACATTATCTTCCTTTAAGTTCACCTGGAACTCATTTTTTGCTTTTAGTGTCATAATGAAACACAGAAGGATATGCACTGGAATAGCATGAGCACATTTGCTTGTGATATAGAGGAGGAGAGAAAGATGACTAAGTGACTAAAAATCCACATTAAATTTAAATGTTAAATAAAATCAATGCACACTGAACCAAAGCTACCTTTATGTACTTTTGTATTTTTTATTCTACTGTAATTAATAATACAATATTTAATACTCTTTTTGACAAGGTGGCAACATCCGGACACAGATGTTGAACACATACCTTCTCTGTTTTATTGTACTTTATTTTTAGACTAAAGTATAGATAAAAAAGGAGAGTCAAGCATTCTTGAGTAGACAGAACTAAATAGAGCAATACAACAACAGCAAAAAGCAGAATGTGAATTGAAGCTACTCATATTAGTTCATTAGTCCAGATGTTTCCAACTAGTGAGCCGAGGCGTGGCACAGGTGTGCTGAGAAACAGACGCCCTCAGCTTTCCCCACAGCTGGGTGGGGTCTGGGGCTCACTGAAGCGGGTGGATCTGGCAGCAACCTGATCCATTTCACCCAGTGTGTTGTACAAATATCATCATTTTCCTTTTTTAAAAATCATCATTTTCTATATGTTATGATGTAAAAACACTGAGAACTTCGTTAGTCATCACCCATTATTTTCTATTTTTTTACATCAAATGTTATAGTTAAGGGTGTTATGCTTTATTCATTAGAAAAGACCATATGGTCTATGACCATACCACTCTGAATGCACCTGATCTCTGATCTCGGAAGCTAAGTAGGGTTGGGCCTGGTTAGTACATGGATGTGAGAAAAGATCATATAAAACTAGCTAGTAAATAACTCATTTTTAAACAAATTCAATGAATTTGAGAACAAATGAGAATAAAGAACTAAATAAACCCTATCATAACATTTTTGAAATTTGAAAAGAACAAAGCAAATCACTCACCACAACCATTGCTATGGTAAAATTAGGCCTGAGCTGGTAGTCACACCAAGGGCTTGATGCTCCATAGCTGTCTTTGTATATGCCCCGCTTGTGCACCAGGTTAGGATGCTTTTCATTGACATCTGAAGGGTCTTCTGACACATAAAATAACTTTTCAAAGTTCTCTTGTATTTTTCTGTTCCATTCATCATATGAGACTCTCACCAGCTTTCCTGAAACATTATAAAAGACCTGGCAGTTTTAAGCATTCAGAGAAACTCAAACATTTAGTTAAAGCTGAAGAGTAATATTTAGTCAATAAATTATACACTTTTTTGGAAAGTGTCAGGGTCATTTGAAGGACACTAGCCAGAAATTAAAAATTATCTTTCACTGTATTATTGAAAAAGGATTAGACTCCAATAAATGATCCCAGATCATTTGTTTGGGTCACTCTTACTATTGATAAAATTATCTTTATTTAGCACTTGAAAGGAGGCTAGTCTGAATTGAGAGGTGCTAGAAATGTAAAATATATACTATATTTCTAAGACACAGTACCCCTCAAAAGAATGTAAAACAGTCATGAATAATTTCATAGTGATTACATGTTGAAATAATATTTGATATATACTAAGTTAATGAAAATATAATCATTAATTAATTTCACCTGTTTCTTTTAACTTTTTAAAATGTAGGTACTAGAAAATTTTAAATTACATATGTGGCTTAAATTATATTTCTAATGCACAGCACTGTTTCAGAAAAAAAAAATGTAAAGATTTCATAATTGTTCACCAAAAGTTGACCCGATCATAGTCATATCAAGGAAAAAAAATAAGTATGATGCTATTCATATGTCAGTTCAAAGTTGCTATAAAAATATAGTTAGTAATCAGGTTTGTTACAATTTTCATACTAGTAAATTAATGGTTTGTCTTTCCTTTTAATCTTAAGGGTTTTCTAATACTAGTTCATTGAGTCACATGATGATTATGTAGATTAAGCATACAGACAGTCATTGGATTTTCTTTGGAAACAAAAGAAATAGTTTACCATGTCGTTTCACTGTAACATAATGATAAGGAAAAATATTTTTTTGGGATAATTCCAGCAACCAACGAACAGCAGATTTACTCAGGCCCACAATTTCCACAGCAGATCCATCTCTAAAATTAAAAATAAATTTTATTCTGTACAATGAATAATTTAAGCACTATTTAAAGGGCATTCAAAAAATAATTTTCAAGAATTATATAACTAATGTAAAAATGACTATAAAAATCCTTACTTTATAGGAAGTGTGTGGCATATATAAGAAATTTCTCCTTTTATTACTTTTGGATTGCTTAGCATCTTATTTTTAAAAAATTCTATGAAGTAGAATACAGATTATGGAGTAAAAGGAGATAGCTTCTGGAAAAAGGCAGAAGTAGGAATCAAAGAATATTGAGGCAGAATTCCAGAGAAAAGATAGAAAATATAGGATATAGGACTAAAGAAAGCCAGAGAAGGTAAGCATCATAATTTCAAAGCTCATTTTTAAGGAAAATGAAAGGGAAGTTCAAGATCTAATAATTCGTCAAAATAAATAGGTTTTTAAAAAGAACATGCAAAATAAATAATGACAACTTCTATTCAACAATTTTTTTTGACGTTTCTGATTGAAGATAAAATTTGGATAAGAAAATAGTTTCTTAGACTTTATACTGTAGTAAGAGCTTAAAATAATAAAGAGAAATGATGAGATAAAAGATTTAAAAATGAAGGGGAAAATATTTAGACAGTGAAAGGATTTCATAAAAGACAGGACAACTGGTTGTTTTCTGTATTTACAAGAGATAATAATAATGAAATATTTATAACAGTGAAAATACTTCAGGTTATAAAGAAATGTCTTAACCATGGGGATAATGAATCATAAAACTTTCCTTTGAGGTGCTTGTAGGGAATCAATCCATGAGAACATCCAGAAGAGAACAGATAGCTTTACCTGATTACATATCAAGAGGATTGTGTATGTGTATATTGGGGGAGAGAAAGGAGTACGGGGAAGGGGAAGTGGGAGGAAGGAAGGAAAACGTTGACTGATTTAAGAACACTTCATGGTTAATAGAATAAAAGATTCCACAAGTGTATCACTTTACAAATGATATCATTATATAAACACTATAAACAAACACTACCTTGGAGTGGCTGGGATTCCTTTGTTTCTAGCTCTGTCACTTTCTCCCATTTTATCCATCCAGGTACCGCAATTGAAGCGATTTCCTCCATAAACAAATCCTGTTTCTTCATCAACCCCTGCAGTAATATTAAAACCTAAAAAAAAAAATCATTTATAAAATTTAAAAGGAATATAATAAATTAGGAAAATCACTCTGGAGATCAATTTGGTAATACCTTAAAAGTTGAAGATGTGCAACTCAAAACTACAATGAAGTATCATGTTACACCCGTCAGAACGGCTATCATCAAAAAGTCTACAAATAACAAATGTTGGAGAGGATGTGGATAAAAGGGTACCCATGTACAAATATTGGTGGGAAAGTAAATTGGTGCAGTCACTATATTTTTAATACACAAGATAGGTCATGTCATTCATGTTCAAAACTGTTCACTGGCTCATTCCAGTATGAAAATTCCTTAAAAAACTAAAAATAGAACTACCATATGATCCAGTAATTTCACTCCTGGACATATATCCAGAAAAGATGAAAACTGTAATTCAAGAAGATACATATATTCAATTCAAGAAGATACCCTAATATTCATAGCAGCACTATTTACAATAGCCAAGACATGAAAACAACCTAAATGCCCACCAACAGATGAATGGATAAAGAAGATGTGGTGTATATATATATACAATGATCTACTTTAATATAAATTTGTTTGAGTACTGGTGAGATTGAATGCTTCCCTTATGTTTATTAATGGATGGCTGATGCACCTCCTTGGGCAGGCTCCTTTTACCTCCTGTTCCTATTTCCTCTATCATGAACTAGGAATAGAGGTACTAGTTTTTGGAAAATGTTTGTCAAGTGATACACAAAGGCAAAGAGCTTTTTAATTTACTTGATACTAAATAACTGGACAGTCAATGTATAGTGACTAAATCTCTGAGATTTGGCCACAAAGTCATAAGAATGCACACAAAAAGGTACACAAGTCAAAATGACTATGAGTGAACAGGCTGTTTCAAATGCATAAAGTGAATAGAAAATCTATCTTTGCACTTCCTGATGAGCTGCCAAAGTATTCCAGACTATTGGTGCCCTCTCCATAATCAACCCTGGAGAAACTACAGAGAAGTATGTGTGAGGTACTGATGTGAGGAACTCACATAATGTTTGGGAGAAACTAACGAAAACAGGTGAGACATGACCTGCCTCTTTGGACTTCTATTTTACCTTGGCTCTTAAAGCTGTTGTTTTACAACTTAAGAAGACTGCTACAGAGAACTGATAATCAAGGGAATATGAGCTTATTGGGAAAAGACAAACCTTCAATAGCAGAGGAGTCTAAAGACTAGATGAGAGAGGAGTTGAGTAACATATTTCACATGAAACAGAATTACTGTATCAGTAGCACGCAATAAGCAAAACAAATATCCTCAAACATAAGCAAGAGACTATTAACATGAAGTAGGAACAAAAGACATTAAAAATGACTAAGTGGAGATGTTAGGCCTGGAGTTTTTAATAGTTGAAATAAGGAAAACAGTAAAGTGATAGTAAAGGGACTAAATAGTAGATGGATAGAGCTAAGAGTGAAATTACTGAGATGGAAGACAAGATGGAAAAATTCTCCAGAGGCAGCAGGAGTGGTTAAAGGCAGACAACAGAAGAAAAGCTGTGGGGATAGAAATAAACAAGAAGATACCCAGACAAAAGTAGCCTCAGAAAGTGAAAAGAAATAGTAAATCTCAGATCAAAAGAGCTCATAGAGGACCACAGGAAGCAGATAAGAAAAGTTAGAGTAAAATCCCAAATTAAGACAAACAGATGGTTCTAAAACTTCAAAAAAGAAAGAGCAATCACTTCTAATAGAATGAAGTATAGGTCCATAAAACTTTCAATAGCTATACTGGAAGTAAGACATCAATAGAATAATATTTTCTAAAGCACTGAAGGAAAAAAGCATTTATGTCTAATCTGTCATTTAAATATGAGGGCATAATAAAAATACTGCCAGTCATTCAAGGCCTTGGTGGGTTTGACATGTAAACTGCTGTTGTTGTTCGGTTGGTAAATTGTGTCTGACATGCAAATTACTTTAAAAATACTCATATAGCAACAATAAAAATACTAACATAGCAACAATAAAAATAACTACAGCAAGACGCTGTAGTAGTAGGAATTGTTCTGAAGTTTTCATATACTAACATAAATAAATAAGCTCATTTGACTAATTCTAATAAGGAAAGAAATAAATGTTGGAGGATATAGTAACAGACAGGGGATGAAAACATGATCAAATTATACATCAAAGTTTATTGTTGCCTAAAAATAGCAATAACCAAGGAAAAGAAAAAGAAGAATAGTCACAACAATTCAAACTGAAATTTCACCTAGATAATATCAAACAGGGATTGGGGGAGAGGTGCATACACTAAGTTACTTAATCTGTTAGGGGTCAGTATATAGATTTTAACAAGGAAATGAGTACAGACGTGAAAAATTAATACAGCTATAGGTCATAAAAACAAGAATCACAGGAACAAAAATAGAATGGATTAAAGTGGAATAAATAGTTTCTTTAAAAAATATCTGTAGAACGCAAAACCACACACAGTTAATAAAAGTCAATGTGAGAGATTATATTTGTGATATGAAGGTTGGGTAGGATTTCTGAAATAAAATATGGTGAAGGATATGACAGATAAGTTGGGAAAAGGTCTGTATAATTCTAAAATTAATGATGGACAAGTACTTAGAGTAAACAAAAAACTCCTGGTAAACAACATGAAAAATATCAGAATGCTAAAAGAAAGATGAATAAAGGTATAGAATAGGAATAAACAGTTTATAGAAAAGGAAACTTTCCAAAGACGCAATAAACATATGAGAAAATATTCAAATTTAATAACAGGAGAATTACAAGTAAAAACAACTACATATGGTTTTATAACCATATTCAGCATTAGATAATGCCAAATGATGTTGGGCTTGGGGCTACATAAGAAGACACTTTGGTTGGTAACGGGAATAGAGACTGGTGCAGTAATTCTGGAAAAGAATGTGGTAGTGTTTAAACAAAGGGCATAAAAGTACAGTAGATATAGCTCTGATATACCAATGTTAACTGAAATAAGCCAGACATAAAAGGACAAAAATCATGTAATTCCATTTATTTGGGGTACCAATAATAATCAAATTCACAGAGACAGAAAACAGATTAGCAATTTCCAGGAACTGAGGGGAGGAAAGAATGAGGAATTACTGTTAACTGGGTGGGAGTTTCAGTTTGGGATGACAAAAAGTTCTGGAGATGGATAGCAGTAATGGTTGAAAACAGTGTGAATATATTTAGAGTCACTGCACTATACACTTAAAGAAGGCTAAAATGATGTATTTTATGATAAAAATGGTAAACATGTATTTTACCACATACACTCAATAGTAAAAAAATCCAAGCAATCCAATTAGAAAAGGGATAAAACAGTTTTATCATCAAAAAAGGGGTAGGGATGGAAAATAAGCACATGAACAGATGTTCAATACTATTAATAGGAAAATGCAAATCCAAAACACAATATATAGCGGTCGATTTCTTTGGAAAGAATGATGCTAAAGCTGAAACTCCAGTACTTTGGCCACCTCATGCAAAGAGTTGACTCATTGGAAAAGACTCTGATGCTGGGAGGGATTGGGGGCAGGAGGAGAAGGGGACGACAGAGGATGAGATGGCTGGATGGCATCACCGACTTGATGGATGTGAGTCTGAGTGAACTCCGGGAGTTGGTGATGGACAGGGAGGCCTGGCGTGCTGCGATTCATGGGGTCGCAAAGAGTCGGACACAACTGAGCTACTGAACTGAACTGAACATGTCTACCAGAATAGCTAAAAATAAACAAAAAAAACCCTACCAAATTCTGGCAAGGATGTGGAGAAATGATCTGTCCAGTTTGCTGGTGGGAGTGCAAAATGTTACAACCACTTTAGAAAACAGTCTCAGTTCAGTTTTATCTTTCCTCCAGAAACTAAAACTAAGCTGGCAAGATCAGAAACTCTTAACCTTTTTCATTGTTATATTCTGAAGTATTATACACAAATAAAATACTTGTTGAATAAATGAACAATTTCAAGGTTTAATTTCATCTCATCAGTAAATCTTTATTATGTACCTAAAGTTATGTACCTTAATGGGACATCCCTGGTGGTCCAGCGGTTAAGACTCTGTACTCCCATTGCAGGGGGTGAGGGTTCAATTCCTGGTCAAGGAACTAGGATCCCACAGGCTGCACAGCGCGGCCAAAAAAAAAAAAAAAAAAGTTATGTACCTTCATCCTTCATGTTCCGATCTATCTGTGGACCAGCATTCCTTTCTCGGAACTGTATGCCCTGCATGTGTCTTTGCATAGCTTCCTGTATTACTTCAAACAATGGTTGATCCTGTTTGAAACATGGATGTTACCTGTTAGAAATTACATTTTTCTTATCTTCTTCCAAATTCTACAACTGAAGTTTTGTGAAAACATGTATTTTCCCTTAAAAGAAGAAATAGGGATCAGGGGTGGCACTGGGGAAAGCAGCAGCCTTTATACATCATATAATACAGCAGACCTTTTGCATGTGAATATTTAACATATTGTAGTTTTAACTATAAATTTCTGTGACATGAAATAATCTGTAATTCTGCTGATACATGAAAAAGAATCTTGTGAGTTGTGATCTGTTAAACAGTTCAACTAATAAACAAATCCAGCTTATTATGTAGAAATCTGAGTTTTAAACTGGCATTGCTCCAATTCATCCACATACATAGCAATGGAGACAAATTATATACTAAAAT
Source organism: Bos javanicus (assembly GCF_032452875.1). Taxonomy (NCBI): domain Eukaryota; kingdom Metazoa; phylum Chordata; class Mammalia; order Artiodactyla; family Bovidae; genus Bos; species Bos javanicus. The sequence continues at coordinate 43,718,886 of NC_083870.1, forward strand.
GGTAATGCGCTTACATTAAAAAATTTGGGGACAAATATTCTTCAAACACTTCATGATATAAACATCATAGAGCTAGCCCTGAGGTAGCCTAGAAGCCCTCCACCCAAGTAAACTGTAACATAAATGCAGATCAGATGTGGCAAAAGTACAATATTCTGTACATTCTTGACTGGGGAAAGAACATACACAAATGTTTATTCATTCTGCACTGCACATAAGAGAAACTCTGAACTCCCTGGATTGGTAGCCAAGGTTCTCCACAATTTGGCCCCCACTTTCCACAATCCCTTACTACCTGGCAGGTGCCCTACACAAAAAGCCAAACACCGGATGGAGCAGTATGTCCTAAGCTGTGCTTCAATCCACCCTGTGCTTTTATTATTCTTTTCATCTTTAATGCCTTCTTATAATTTCCCTCATCTCTGATGAAATCCTACTCACTTTTTGAGGTTAGTTTAGGTGAAATTTTAATTATTTTCTGTAGTCCTCCCTGATCCCACTAAGAGATCATCTTTCTTTTATGAGACTAAAAGAGGCACTTCCCATATATTTCTTTTTGCAATGATTATATTATTAATATATACACATGACCTCTTCTACCGTATTGCAAGCTCATCAGGTAAAGAATAAGTCATCTCTGCAGTCTCTCACAGTAGCAGCAGGTGCTAAATAAACACCAATATTTGAAGAATTGTAAGACTCAGATTCTTAATTACATGTACTTTTATATTAGAAAGTAAACTTATTCAGGAAAAAATTATTTTAAGAAATGATCTTTACCACTGTGCCGGCAGACAAAGGAACAGAGTCATCTGCAGGATACATTCTGGAAACTGGGCAGTTGAGAATGTCCAGACCATTTGGAACCATTTTACAATAGTCCTGAATACACTGCAGCCACCACCACACAGCATCCCGGCAGTTATATCTAGCGTGAGTTCCTTCACCCAGGAGATTAGGAATGAGGCCATGTCTCAGGGTACTAGCAAATGCTAAAATGATATTCCTAAAACAACAGAATTAGGTGAATCATTCGACATGAAAATCACTTAAAAAACTAAAGGCAAAAAAGTCACTTTGGGTGATCATTATTTTTTATTATTTTCTCTTATTTCTTTGTATTTTCATGCAGAAAGTGGTCATAATATAGAATAAGCACTGAATTAAAAGTCAGGAACCTTGATCCTTGCTTTGCCTTTTTCTCTAACAATCTGTATGACTTATCCTCTGGGAGAGATTTTTTCCATTTGTGGAGTTTGGGACCAGATGATTTTTAAGGTCCCTCATGACTCAAAAGAACAGGAATTTTATTATCTTGAATGGCAGATACCAAAAATAAAGCAAACACATAAGAAAATTAAAGGTAAACTGACCTTGAAAAACATAATTCATTTTCAAAAACTTGTAGAGAATATTTTATCTTTCAACATATTATTCTACCATCATATACCAAAAGGCAACTTTGTAAGATGGCTTTCTAAGAAGAGCATGAAACTGAGAATTAAGACTGAGATTTAAATCCTAGTGTTGCCATCTGTATAACCTTGGAAAAGTCATTTAAAGTTTGTTTTTTTTTTTGCTAAAACCATTTAGAAATTTAATTAATTCTGTGTATCCGGTAATACCTCTCTCTTAAATAATTGTGTAAAAGGAGCTTTTTTATTTTCTGCAGTACAGAAGTGTTAGTGTGGAGAGTGACACTTCCAATTAATAAAAGGTCAGAATACTAGCGATTTTAATTATCCAGAACATGTCATACACATGGAAGTTGAGTAAAAAGTCCTCTATCCATGAACATCTCTGCAGAGGGTGGAAGCAGAACTATCTGTGGTAGAGACAGACATATGTCCACCAAAATGGCTTTCCTAAAGGTCCCAGTCAGATGACGGCATTCTCCAGGAAAAAAAAAAAAACGTAACTGCATGGAACAGGAGTGTTTTCCCCAGGATCTCTTTCCCTTTCTGCCAGCTGACCGGAGAGACCCAGAGGTCCTGGAAGATTGTATATCATGCAGATAAAGGAGGCTATATCCCTTAACCACCATGTGGAAAACTGCCTCCTGAACACCCATATAGGATCAGAAAATCATAAATTTTGTTTATGAAAAGCCCTTGAAATTTAATGGCTTATAATTCATAGTAGTTAGCACTACTCTAACAAACGTATTATCTTCTGGGAAGTCTTCTAGATCGGGGTAGGCAAACTATTTTTCTGTAAAAGGCCAGACGTAAATATTTTAGGCTTTGTTGACCTTACATAGTGCGATCATGCATTCTTCTTCTTTCAATAATTCTTTAAAAAGGTAAAAACCATTCTTAGCTTACAGGTCATACAAAACAGGTGACATCAAAACAAAAATATTAAAAAAAAATGCTTTTTTTTGCTACAGGTTTTAACTTGTAGAGCAGTGATTTCAAACTTCAGTCTTAGGCCACTGGAAATCACTGAAGCCCCTGCAAAAACACAGATTTCCATCTGTCAACTCTGCCTTTCCACCTCCAGGTTTGGACTCAGGGAATTCAGCACAGGGACCAAGAATTTGCATTTATAACAAGTTGTCAGATGATGGTAATACTGATTTATGGAACACTATACAACACTGCTGTAGAGCCTTTCTTTTCTACCTTTGATAAATTTATTTATAGTATTGTAACATAGAAAACATCATTTTAAATCTAGAAAACATAAAACTGGAGGTTATGAGGTCTGCACTAAAAAGAAGGAAACCTGATATTATAATTCTCTTTACAGGACTCTGTCATTATGGAAGAACAAAAAATGGAAGACCTTCCAATTTTACCTAAAAGTCATTTGCATTCTTATACTTAATTCGGGCACAGACATTTCACTCTTTAGTGTGTGATGTTTGTAACATGGTTATACAATTATTAGTTTTTCCTGAAATAAAGTAGCAAATGCTGAAGATAATCTGATCTGTAATGTGAAGTATTAGAATTTGGTAACTTCAAAGATTGTCACACCTTTGAAATTCTATGATCCTATTAAATGAACACACAACAAATAAAATAAAAATCACACCTCAGGAAAATGTGGCTACCTACCAAATGTTGAGAATAGATGAATAAGAAAGGCCTGAAGAGCACTGAAAAACACTAAGACATAAACTTGCATTGCAACTTTTTAAAGATTTCCTACCTGGCCTCCAAATAGCGTCCAGTAATCAGCAGTAGACCTCTAAGGGCAATAAAAGTATCCCTTCCCCAGCAGCGGAAAATACCAGCAGAGAAGTGAGGTAAGCCTAACAGAAAACACAGCAAAGTAATCTATTAACCTCAGTATACACAAGCCTACGAACTCCACGACTATAGGTTGAGCTGCTCTAAATTTTGGGGTTAAGGAGGAGGTGAAAAGAGTCTTCAAACTCTCTTAAAATTATCTGCAGAGTGTATGGTTATTCTTATGTCTACTTTTGTGTGATGAGGTTCCATAATCATATCTGATTCTTAAAGGAATCTGTCACTCAAAATAGACTAAGAACCAGTGCTATAGAGTGATGCTTATTTGAACCGGTTAGAATGTATGAGTTTTTAAAAATAGACTTTCTTTTAGCAAATTAAAGATAAAATCAGAGGTCAGATATTTAACACATGAAGAAACACTCAATATAGTAATAATGATATATTTTAAAAGGTTCTACCTGAAGTTTGAAGGCAACAAATTAATCTAAATATGGGATGATTACCTTAATGACAAATAATTACATGTTTATTGATCTACCACTCTAGGGTTATTACTTCATCACCAAATTTCCCATTAACTTAAAACCACTTAAAAGTGTCACAGTTCGTTAGAAACAACTTTTACAGGTGAAAACAAGGATTTCAGATGTTAAATCCCTTGAAAACTTTAGGTAACTACAGGCTTTATGCAGGAAGTAAAACAGAATGACCATAGATAAAATCTAAAATTTTACTTTTATATTTAGTTTGGTTTCTTATGAAATGTGAAAAGAAATACAATTGTTATATGTAACAATCAGCAGGAAAGTAAAGCAAAGGAAATTAGCATTTCACCATAAAACAAAACTGCGCTAAAGTATACATGTAACAAAAATTTCAGGGAAGAAAAACTCAGGTCATAAATAAAACGTTCACAGCATTCATTTATAACTATTTTCTAAACACTTAACACTATCTGACATTATTTTGTTTGTCTTCTGGTTTGTTGAGTGAATGTCCCTCCCCAGTGGAAAATATGACCCATGATAACAGAAACCTCATTAACCTTATTTGCCAAGTTATATCACTGAAAACTGTAATGTATATATCACTATGAAAATGTATTGGATGAAGGAAATAATTGGATTAATTATAAAATGTAAATTGAGAGGTGAGATAATTTGACTAAGGAAAAATATTGCCAATACTTTACAATTAAAGTTTCTGTTTGTTAGGTCTTCACCTTGGAGAAAGACATTATTTTCTTCAGTTAGGAAAGGATCAGAACTAAAGATAACATCAGACATTTCTTTCTATATTTTCTCCCAAATAGTGGTATAAAATTTCCCTAAACACTTTTATATTGTTCACACACAGTTGACTTCCCAGGTGGTATAGTGGTAAAAATCTGCCTGCCAACTAGGAGATGCAGGTTTGATCCCTGGGTCAGGAAGATGCCCTGGAGAAGGAAATGGCAACCCATTCCAGTATTCTTGCCGGGAAAATTCCATGGACAGAGGAGCCTAGTGGGCTACAGTCCATGTGGTGGCAAGGAGTCAGACACTACTGAGCAACTGAGCACCAACATACATGGTTGACATACAGTTTATATATATGGTCGATGATGGTACTGATGACAGCAGTGAATACATATATATATATAGTACTCCATGTTGCACAGATTTCTGGTACTTAACCCACTTAACTGGAGAAGGCAATGGCATCCCACTCCAGTACTCTTGCCTGGAAAATCCCATGGAGAGAGGAGCCTGGTAGGCTGCAGTCCATGGGGTTGCTAAGACACTAAGCGACTTCACTTTCCCTTTTCACTTTCATGCACTGGAGAAGGAAATGGCAACCCACTCAGTGTTCTTGCCTGGAGAATCCCAGGGATGGGGGAGCCTGGTGGGCTGCCGTCTATGGGGTTGCACAGTCAGACATGACTGAAGCGACTTAGCAGCAGCAGCAGCAGCAGCAGCAACCCACTTAACACTTGGCATAAAATATAAGTATAGACAGATCCAAGGGTAAGTTTGAGTTGCTATGCCCTGAATACAGGCACTCTTGTTAAAAAGTCAAAACTAAAACCTCTAGCATCCATGTGTGGAAATATTTGTATTCACTAAAACATTTTTTAAATTAATTAATTAACTTTATTTTTGGCTGTGCCGAGTCTTCAGTTGCTGCACAGGCTTTTCTCTAGTTGCAATGAGCAGGGACTATTCTCTAGTTGCGGTGTATGGGCTTCTCATTGCAGTGGCTTCTCTTGTTGCAGATCATGGGCTACAGGGCACGTGGGCTCCAGTAGTTCTGGCTCATGGGCTCTAGAGCTCAGGCTCAGTTGTGGCATATGGGCTTAGCTTCTTCGTGGCATGTGGGATCTTCGTGGACCAGGGATTCAATCTGTGTCTCCTGCACTGGCAGGCAGATTCCCAGGGAAGCCCTATATTAACTTTTCGACCTTTCAGAATATATGACTTACAGATCACACATCTTCTGAATAATTTCTACCTTGTCAATTAATGTATAAGTTTAAAATTATACACATATTTTGTATCACTGTTAGAAAAGGAAGGTATTCCTGGCCTTTGTATCATTTAAAAATGAAACCAAGAAATCTATCTGCAAATCCATATACAGTCCTATAATATGGAATATACAAAACTTTCCTTTAGCATGCTAGAAAGAAATACCAGAACTTCTATCCATATTTATAAACTATATTTTTAGTTTTTCTTTTTGTTTTATATTGTACATGATATGTAAACATACCAAGTATAATAGCGTATAAGTATATCATTTATGATCTCAATATATTTATTTTGGGAGTGTTTAACAACAGAACTGGATAATCAAAAATGTTGAGATCACTATTTTATATAATAGGCTTCTAAACAATAGGCTTTAAAATCAACTTCTGCATTTTTTCCACAATGTTCTTGTTCAGTTTTATGACCATCTGCCATGAATTCACAGGGGAAAGTACCAGAAGGATATAAAATAGTTGAGTGAAAATCTAAAACACAATTATATAATTAAAATATTCAGAAGGTTCATATAATCCTTCTAAGTGAAATGTTAATTTCTTTTTTAGTTGTTGGGTTCTAGTAGGTCATTTTTATAGGTTTGGCCACCTCATGCAAAGAGTTGACTCACTGGAAAAGACTAATGCTGGGAGGGATTGGGGCCAGGAGGAAAAGGCAACAACAGAGGATGAGATGGCTGGATGGCATCACCGACTCGATGGACATGAATCTGAGTGAACTCCGGGAGCTGGTGATGGGCAGGGAGGCCTGGCATGCTGTAGTTCATGGGGTCGCAAAGAGTCGGACACGACTGAGCGACTGAACTGAATGCAAATTTAAGGGTAAACTGAGGCAATCACATAGACAATACTGTTCCTTTCATCCTGCAATTGGTATTTCTCAGTTTAGTTTGGAAGTTCTAAACTTCAGTGGACTCAAATATTAAATACTTTTTAGAAATAGCTTGAAATTTATTAAAAAGAAATCATAAGCCTATTTTGCTGAGAATTATACCTGTTACTTGATTTGGGTTTTAAATATACTTTCAGGAAAGATGCTAATGGAGTTGGAAGCATTTAATTACAATTAGACACATAATAAAAATTATTTAGCATTTGTTTTGTGTTTCGTAACTTGTAGAGGATCTTCACATGATCTCTTGGTAATTACAAGGCTATGTAAATGTTTTATATTGGGGAAAAAAAGTATAATGTAATGGGAAAGGTAGTAAAACAGATTTGATTGAAAAATGCAAAATGTTATGAGTTGGAAAAAATACACATGCAGAAGAAAGGGATTAACTGGCCACAATAAAAAGTGCACATAAATAAATGTCTGGTGCACAGTGATACTTAAATAGCACCGTTATTACTTTTATAAATGTATGCCTGTGAAATTTTACCAGTAACATAAAAGCTTGGAGAACATCAGGAGTTTTTAAAAATAATCATTTCTTTATAATTTTCCTAATACTGACTTACACATTTTAATCTTGTACATAATTTCTTACCTGCAGCTAGAGACACACAACACTGCTCCTTCTCCCTTGTGATCTCATTCAGCCTGCATGGCACATCCGTAAGCGAAGGTGAAAGAAGTGGCAGAGAAGAGAATCTTCCTACTCCACACATTTGGACTGAACCCAAGGAAAGGTGTTTCACAAAGGTAGAACCATTCTGAACAAAGCTGCAACAAAGTTATAGAGTTCAAAGTGTTACGGGTAGAAATAAAAAATTTTTATTACTTATTCAAAAAAATTTATTAGGGTAAGAACACCTAATTTGAGAATCTACTTTTTTAAAGAGATTTTTAAGGGTACAATACCAATTGTTATTTACAGCCACAACGTTGTACATTAGATCTCAAAACTTACTCATTTTGCATACCTGAAATTTTATGCCTTATTGATTCAAAAAATTTTAGCAGTATTATTTTAGTTCTTTTTTTCTCTTCAAAAAGTTTCTCTATTCAAATGTATAGCAATGCTAAAATCAGTTAAACAGAATTTTAAATTTGGTAAAGGTTTCAGAACTGCCTTCATTTCACCCAGTATTGTATCTACCTAGCTGGCTTTAAAATGTTTACTGTAAAACAAATGGTAGAGTTGAAGTTTTATCCTTTCTGAAGTTATGCCCAAATTGCCTTGGCTGCTCATCACTGGTACATTCCAGCCTGTGGTTTCACCTCAGGGAAATTCACTAATAAAGGCATATTTCACTTATAACAATAGCAGAATATTTTTTCTCTTAATTAATAAAAAATTAGAAAAAAATAGTATGTGTAGATTTAAACAAATTTATCCATTAATTTAACAACTCGAGGTATAGAGATAACACCAAGCAATTAAAATTCCCCATCAACATGTTTTTTAGCTTTATAGAATAGATTTTAATATCTAAGTTTGTTTCTGTATGTTCCAGATTAAAGGATGTTAATACATTTTATGCCCACTTACTAACTTTTTCAGCTGTATGCATGCATGACAATTCCTGATGTTTTGGTCTTTTTAAGAGTGTATACACTGACTGTATGTGGCTTCTACACAAACATGCCTATCCACTCAATCTTTGCTGGGTATACCTTGACATTTGCTTCCATGCTACATCCAGAAGAGTGGTGTATGCACCGATTAATATAGCATCAAAGTAACACGGGATAAGGTAACGTGGGATCTGCTTCAGGTAGAAGAACATAGCCTGCAACCATTTACCAACCTGTTATAAAAATAATTTTAAAAGTTAACTTGGTGTGCTTATAGGCTTGGATTTAAAAGCTAAATCCAAACATTCCACTGTACTATCTAGCAATCTATTAACCAGATTTTCACTTATAAGAACTGAAAGATGATGCAGAAGAAAATGTTTCAGGTTAGAAAACAACATAAACGTATATGTTAATATACATTTCTTACTGTGCTCCTCACCTTTTATTTTTTTGGACAATATAGCTTTACTTACTTCAGCAATAGTTCCTGACCGTGAAATAAGTCGGTTACTGACATAGTCAATCATCCAGTCTCCAGATCTCAAATTATCACAGAAGGGATGCCCCAAGTCATTCTTTGGTCTTATTTCTGCCAATACGGACATTAATCCTGAAAATTCAGAGAAATACCATACCAATTTAATCACTGGCAGAGTAGTTTGCTCTCACAGCCTGGCAACCTGCTGCTAGTCTCCAGTGATTGATGGTGAATATACACACAGCTAGATACAAGAGCAGCATAAACCTCAGTGGCACTTCCCATGACTGGAGGTAAGTGTGGCAACACTGCCTTGAACCAAGATATAAAGGCAGGCTGACGGGGACTGTGGTCAGTCACATGAGCTATGCAGAGCTTTCCAAGATTCCTGTTTTCTGGGTTGGTCCTGCTCTTTTGAATTTTAATATTACAATATTCAAAGGCAATTGGCACAGCTTCCCTATCCTAAGGCATCTAGGGGCAGAAAACTGATAAGTTTGTCTTTTCACAGTTGAAAAGTGGTAGATTCATGAATATTCACGCAAGATTTAAGAAAAATCATAGAACTGGCCTCAGAGACAGCAAGATCACCTATGGTGATACTAAGAATAAAGTCTGTTCTGGAGAGAATCTTTGAAATATAACAGGAGTTTGTGTTGTTTAGTTGCTAAGTTGTCTGACTCTTTTGCAACCTCATGGATTGGATCCTGTTACCAGGTTCTTCTGTCCATGGAATATTCCAGGCAAGAATACTGGAGTGGGTCACCATTTCCTTCTCCAGGGGATCTTCCCAACCCAGAGATAGAACCCTGTCTCCTGCATTGGCAGGCAGGTTCTTTATTGCTGAGCCATCAAGGAAGACCATAACAGAGGTACTTGGAACTAAATGAGGTATCAAAATGAAGTATACAGACATATCCTCAAGTACCACTCAATTAGAAATATTAGAATTTCTATGCACATGTGTGTGTGTGTGTGTGTGTGTGTGTGTGCTCAGTCGTGTCCAATTCTTTGTGACTCCATGTACTGTAGCCCATCAGGCTCCTCTGTTCCTGGAATTTTCAAGGCAAGAATACTGGAGTGGGTTGTCATTTCTTACTCCAGGGCATCTTCCTGACCCAGGGATTGAACCTGCATCAGTCATCTATCTGCATTGGCAGGCAGATTCTTTGCCGCTGTGCCATAGAAATTTTTGGGCTTCCCAGGTGGCTCAGTGGTAAGAGGATCCACTTGCCAATGCAGGAGATGTAGTATGTTCAATCCCTGGGTCAGGAAGATCCCCTGGAAGAAATGGTAACCCACTCCAGTATTCTTGCCTGGAGAATCCCATGGACAGAGGAGCCTGGCAGGCTGTAATCCATAGGGTTGCAAAGAATTTCTATGTATATATAACATATTGTTATTTCAATGACAGATAGCTAGAACAATACTTCTTTTCATCACTTAATAGGGTAGTAATTTAAAATTATATTGGCTTCACTGACTTCATTCCAAATAAATTTATTTAGTTAGTTAGAATTTAATTAATTTTATTGTGTATACTAAGCATGTTTTGAAAATTTCAAGTTAAATATATAAATTTAAGATATTGTTACAAGAAGTAGGGAAGGGGAATTCGGGTTAGAGAAGAGAAAGGTCAGTGAAATGGTTAAGTGTGATTTGAATAATCTCCTGGGTGTTTATTGGAAGGACTGATGTTGAAGTTGAAACTCCAATACTTTGGCCACCTGATGCGAAGAGCTGACTCATTTGAAAAGACCCTGATGTTGGGAAAGATTGAGGGCAGGAGGAGAAGGGGATGACAGAGGATAAGATGGTTGTATGGTATCACCGAATCGATGGACATAGGTTTGGGTGGACTCCGGGAATTGGTGATGGACAGAGAGGCCTGGAGTGCTGAGGTTCATGGGGTCGCAGAGTTGGACATGACTGAGTGACTGAACTGAACTGAGGTTGTTATTAAAAGCCTATTGGAAATACAACGTGATTGTTGAAATATTAAACAGCCAGAGGGATTACGGATTGGTATAGAGTACAAAAATAAATCAAATAAGGGCAATTATATTTAGAACAAATGAGAAAAATCATTTCATGAAGAAGTAGAAGGAAAGTAGAAAGTTTAGTTATGTCTATGCTGCTACTGCTAAGTTGCTTCAGTCGTGTCCGACTCTGTGCAACCCCAGAGACGGCAGCCCACCAGACTCCCCCGTCCCTGGGATTCTCCAGGCAAGAACACTGGAGTGGGTTGCCATTTCCTTCTCCAAAGCATGAAAGTGAAAAGTGAAAGTGAAGTCGCTGAGTCGTGTCCAACTCTTAGCGACCCCATGAACTGCAGCCTACCAGGCTATAACTATACTTAATTAATTATAAGGAACATAAAGGCGAGAAAAGAAGTTCACAAAAGTACAATCTTTTCAGGCAAGTAGAAAAAGGAGTTTAACATCTCAGAATGAAAATGGAGTAGATAGCTGCTTATGGCTGGTAACACATACATTTCTTTATTACAGCATAAAATAAAAAATGAGAATATTTCAGAAAAAATGTCATAAGCATAAAAAGTCTTAAAATTTTTTATTGAAAGCTTCTTATGTGCTTGATTTAGCAGAAGGTATGAAAGCTAAAAACAAGAACCCTTCAAAAGGCAAATATTATTCTTCTAAGGGTATAGTCCACTTAGTAGAGTTTGATAGCTAGTTATCACTGAATACTTACTATGAACTAACCACTCACTGTCTAAGTACTTTATACATATTAACTCATTTAATCCCAACAGTAAGCCCTGTGGTAAACACTATTTTTATTTCCATTTTACAGATGAAAAATTGAGCCACAATTTGCCATATAATTAAAGCTAGTCAGTGCAACCCATAAAATTTGGTTCTAAAGCCTATTTCTTGACCATGATAAAACATTCACAAAAAATAGTATATTAATTATTAAAATAAAGCAATAAATTCCAAGGGCTAATAAGAGATACAATAGATAAATACAATGGGTGTCTGGAAGACAAAGAAATTACTGTGAAATCAATAATTAAGGAAGGATTTGTGGAAGATGTAAGAATTGAACTGGCCCTTAAAGACGGGAGATGTACAAAGAAATTAGGAGTCGAAAAGGAGGCTTGTTAAGTTGTAAACTTCATGAACCAGGAATATAAGTGCAGTAAATCAAATTTCCTAAATAAAAATCTAAGAAAATATGGCTAACCAAATGAATTAAGCTGACAGTTAAATATTTAGTTCCTTTATCTCAGTTTACAACTACTCTAACTACAAAATATTTAACTAAAAGTTCTCTTTGTAGGATAAAGCAAATAGGCAATAAAAAAAATTTCCAATTACATGAAAAAAGATGACTATACTTACAACCTAGTCCCATTTGGGGCCCAAATGAATAATCTCATTTAATCCTCACAAAAGTCTATGAATTAGACTTTTAATTAGTCTATTCACATGTTATGGAGGCAGAAGTTGGGGCACAGAGAATTTAAGTTACTTGTCAGAAGTCAATCAATGAGTAGGTGGCAGAGCCATGATTTGAACCCAAGCAGTTGAACTCTGAGCCCATACTCTTATTTCTATAAGGAAGATACCACATGACCCTAAAAAAATACCCCTGAAAAGCTTCACCATCTTTATACTTGCTTACCTTGAAGACCTGCATATTTAAGAGGTAACCAGTTTGGTATGTTATAACATCCTCCACCATCTTCTTTTTCTTCTGATTCACATCGGTAAAGTACCTGATTTAGCTCAGCCAAAGTTAATCTAGAGGCAATACTAAAAATTGGAAAATAAAACTGGTTAAATATAATGAAATTCCACTTGCTGTCAATAAAAATAAAGAAGAAAATCTGAACCATAACCATAAAATGTCTTGGAAATGTATGTTTTAGGAACTCGGCATTATACTATACATTGTAAGCAGTATGCATTATAAACAACAATTACAGAACAAACATGCTAAAAACTCAGTTAGAAGTAACATTTCTTCCAAGACAAGGAATTAATCAAGTGCTACATTTTATTAGTTAGAAGTACACTGAAAAAATCTTTTGGCTGTTATACGCTTTATCTTTTAAATTTGTGTTTTTATTATTTTTTTTTTAATTTGATGGTTATGAACACATATTTTTCTCATTCAAAAGGCTCCTGTTAACTGCAAGCCTAAGCCAGAATGTTCCATTTCCCTGTTTTTCAACTTGTGCTAAATCAAGAGCCTAGGGGAGAAATGGGTAGGTCTGAGAGTGGGGCAGGTCCTTCACCATGCAACAGCCACAAACTCTCCCCCTGGCCTCTTGGAGACAGAATGGCAGTTGACTTAAAAGATCCTATATCTCAGGGACTTCCCTGGTGGCCCAGTGGCTAAGACTCGATGCTCCCAATACAGAGGATCCCACATGCTGCAACTAACAGTTAACATGCCACATCTAAAGATCCCATGTGCTGCAACTAAGATCCGGGGCAGCCAAATAAATAAAAATTTAAAAAAGATCCTATATTTCAAGAGAAGAATTTGTTGGCAAAACGAACAGACACCAGAGAACTTTTGTAAGCAATGTATTTTTTAACCTTAAACTCTTTCTTTCTATTTTAGACTTAGTCTTTTTTCTCCTTTATATTCTCCTATGTGTGACAAGCACTTTTATACTAATTATCTTAAACTCAAAATAATTATCAAAGGACCAGTAAAAGGACAATCAAAAGTCAGTTAACTACCTTACAAATCACGTGTTATTCTACTGTTGCCTATCTCTCCTTTTCCTTTCTGTCCTTCCCTAAAGTTGCACTACCTTTCAGATTCGTTGTTCAAAGAACTAAGATTTTCTTAAAGTTGTTTCTTGATAATGATCAGAATGCAGAAACTAACTCTCATGGCCTTAGTTTCAACAAAGGTTCAGTTAGCACTGAAATTGTATAAGGGACCACACCTACCTGAATGCAACTGAAACCCTACTTTCTCGCACTTCTAATTACTCAGGTAAATTCACCTTATATAACTGAAATATCATGAATATTACGTGAACACATATTTTCTTGAAAATATTCTCTTTTTTCTCATTTACTTCTGTCTCAACTTGGAACATGACTTAGTGACTAAACCACCACCATCAACTTAGAAAATTGTCAGCTGTGCTTTGTTCCCTCTGTCTCTGCTAGCTTCCCTCCTCTCTCCTGGGACTGACTGTAACTTGTGAGTCAAGAGTGAGTCAAATCAGCAGCCTCAGTACCAACTCCATTCTACTGTAGTATTTACCAATATGTAGCCAGTGAACTTCTTGCAGAAAGCCCAGAGATATATCCACACACCTATGGACACCTTATCTTTGACGAAGGAGGCAAGAATATACAATGGAAAAAAGACAATCTCTTTAACAAGTGGTGCTGGGAAAACTGGTCAACCACTTGTAAAAGAATGAAACTAGAACACTTTCTAACACCATACACAAAAATAAACTCAAAATGGATTAAAGATCTAAACGTAAGACTAGAAACTATAAAACTCCTAGAGGAGAACACAGGCAAAACACTCTCCGACATAAACCACAGCAGGATCCTCTATGACCCACCTCCCAGAATATTGGAAATAAAAGCAAAAATAAACAAATGGGATCTAATTAAAATTAAAAGCTTCTACACAACAAAGGAAACTATAAGCAAGGTAAAAAGACAGCCTCCAGAATGGGAGAAAATAATAGCAAATGAAGCAACGGACAAAGAATTAATCTCAAATATATACAAGCAACTCCTGCAGCTCAATTCCAGAAAAATAAACGACCCAATCAAAAAGTGGGCCAAAGAACTAAATAGACATTTCTCCAAAGAAGACATACAGATGGCTAACAAACATATGAAAAGATGCTCAACATCACTCATTATCAGACAAATGCAAATCAAAACCACAATGAGGTACCATTTCATGCCAGTCAGAATGGCTGCTATCCAAAAGTCTACAAGCAATAAATGCTGGAGAGGGTGTGGAGAAAAAGAAACCCTCTTACACTGTTGGTGGGAATGCAAACTAGTATAGACACTATGGAGAACAGTGTGGAGATTTCTGAAAAAACTGGAAATAGAACTGCCATATGACCCAGCAACCCTACTGCTGGGCATACACACTGAGGAAACCAGAATTGAAAGAGACACGTGTACCCCAATGTGCATCACAGCACTGTTTATAATAGCCAGGACATGGAAGCAACCTAGATGTCCATCAGCAGACAAATGGAATGGAAAGCTGTGGTACATATACACAATGGAATGTTACTCAGCCATTAAAAAGAATCAATAGTGGTGATTACAAATATATCAAAAAAGATCTTCATGACCAAGATAATCACAATGCTCTGATCACTCAACTAGAGCCAGACATCCTGGAATGTGAAGTCAAGCGAGCCTTAGAAAGCATCACTACAAACAAAGCTAGTGCAGGTGATGGAATTCCAGTTGAGCTATTTCAAATCTTGAAAGATGATGCTGTGAAAGTGCTGCACTCAATATGCCAGCAAATTTGGAAAACTCAGCAGTGGCCACAAGACTGGAAAAGGTCAGTTTTCATTCTAATCCCAAAGAAAGGCAATGCCAAAGAATGCTCAAACTACCACACAATTGCACTCATCTCACACGCTAGTAAAGTAATGCTCAAAATTCTCCAAGCCAGGCTTCAGCAATACATGAACCATGAACTTCCAGATGTTCAAGCTGGTTTTACAAGAGGCAGAGGAACCAGAGATCAAATTGCCAACATCCGCTGGATCATCGAAAAAGCAAGAGAGTTCCAGAAAAACATCTATTTCTGCTTTATTGACTATGCCAAAGCCTTTGACTGTGTGGATCACAATAAACTGTGGAAAATTCTGAAAGAGATGGGAATACCAGACCACCTGACCTGCCTCTTGAGAAACCTATATGCAGGTCAGGAAGCAACAGTTAGAACTGGACATGGAACAACAGACTGGTTCCAAATAGGAAAAGGAGTACGTCAAGGCTGTATATTGTCACCCTGCTTATTTAACTTCTACGCAGAGTACATCATGAGAAATGCTGGGCTGGAAGAAGCACAAGCTGGAATCAAGATTGCCGGGAGAAATATCAATAACCTCAGATATGCAGATGACACCACCCTTATGGCAGAAAGTGAAGAGGAACTAAAATGCCTCTTGATGAAAGTGAAAGAGGAGAGTGAGAAAGTTGGATTAAAGCTCAATATTCAGAAAACGAAGATCATGGCATCTGGTCCCATCACTTTATAGGAAATAGATGGGGAAACAGTGGAAACAGTGTCAGACTTTATTTTTCTGGGCTCCAAAATCCCTGCAGATGGTAACTGCAGCCATGAAATGAAAAGATGCTTACTCCTTGGAAGGAAAGTTATGACCAACCTAGACAGCATATTGAAAAGCAGAGACATTACTCTGCCAACAAAGGTCCATCTAGTCAAGGCTATGGTTTTTCCAGTGGTCATGTATGGATGTGAGAGTTGGACTGTGAAGAAAGCTGAGTGCCGAAGAATTGATGCTTTTGAACTGTGGTGTTGGAGAAGACTCTTGAGAGTCCCTTGGACTGCAAAGAGATCCAACCAGTCCATTCTAAAGGAGATCAGTCCTGGGATTTCTTTGGAAGGAATGATGCTAAAGCTGAAACTCCAGTACTTTGGCCATCTCATGCGAAAAGTTGACTCATTGGAAAAGACCCTGATGCTGGGAGCGATTGTGGGCAGGAGGAGAAGGGGACGACAGAGGATGAGATGGCTGGATGGCGTCACCGACTCGATGGACATGAGTTTGAGTGAACTCCGGGAGTTGGTGATGGTCAGGGAGGCCTGGTGTGCTGCGATTCATGGGGTCGCAAAGAGTCGGACACGACTGAGCGACTGAACTGAACTGAACTGAAAAAGAATGCCTTTGAATCAGTTCTGATGAGGTGGATGAAACTGGAGCCTATTATACAGAGTGAAGTAAGCCAGAAAGAAAAACACAAATACAGTATACTAACATATATATGGAATTTAGAAAGGTGGTAACGATAACCCTTTATGCGAGACAGCAAAAGAGTCAGATGTATAGAACAGTCCTTTGGACTCTGTGGGAGAGGGCAAGGGTGGTATGATATGGGAGAAGGGCATTGAAACATGTAAATTATCACATGTGAAATGAATCAACAGTCCAGGTTCGATACATGATACAGGGTGCTCGGGGCTGGTGCACTGGGATGACCCAGAGGGATGGGATAGGGAGGGAGGTGGGAGGGGGGTTCAGGATGGGGAACACATGTACACCCATGGCGGATTCATGTCAATGTATGGCAAAACCAATACAATATTGTAAAGTAAAATAAATAAATAAAACAGATTAAAAAAAAAAAAAAAAGAATCACCTGGAGAGCATATTCAAGTGCAGATTCTTGTCCCTAGATAATCTTAGTAGCTCTGATGAGGAATGTGCTATTTTATAAACATGCCATTAAAAAAAAAAAAAAAAAAAAAGCATGCCATAGAAGCACAAAACTGCTTCATCTCAGATTTTTAAAATAATTTATCTACTAAGTATGGCTTGAATTAAGAGTTAATATCCTTACTAATAAAAGCTCTTATAGAACAACAAAACCAACTGAACAGAACATAAAAATGAACTAATATTTTAAAATGACATTTCACTAAATAAATACAAATGACTTATGAACACAGAAATTATCTTAATATTTAAAATAAATTGAGATGTAATTTTAAAGTACTTTATATTTACCAATTTGACTAGTAATAGCTAACACTTATTGATCACTGATACTCTCTGTCAAACACTGTTCTGAGAGTCACTATATCTCCTAAGTAACTTGCCCAAAGTCTTACTTCTTACAGTTAATAAGTCTGAAATTGGATTTAAATCCAGGCAATCTGGTCCCATCCTTTATGCTCTTAAACATTACATTATAATAACATATACTCAGTAAGGATGTGGGATATTAGACTTTTACATTGAGCTGAAAATATTAATATAATCTTTCTGGAAAGGATCTGGCAGTATTAAAAGCCTCAAATATACGATAGTCTAACTCAGAAATTCCATTCCTGGAAATTATCCTAGTACTCATGACATATAACATATATTGAGCATTTGTTATGTGCCATGAATTGTATTAAGTGTTTCATGTGCATTATCCAATTTAATACTTATGAAATCTAAGAGGTAGGAATTATTTTAAGCCTCATTTTCCAAATAAGGAAACTGAGATGAATAAAGTGTAAATAACTGGTCCAAGTTAAAGTGTCCAAAAAATGGAGACTGATGAAATAAACTATGGTATAGCCAGATATAAGAACAATGTATTGGCATTAAAAAAATGAAATGGTAAAGAGTATGATGCATGTAACTTAGTCTCAAATAGCTCAGAAAAATTGTATGTGTGTATATATAAAGATGTGTATATACATATAGATATATATGTGTACATATGTATACATGTGTATCTATCTATCTAGAGAGCATGTATAAGTGAGATAGCATGTGTGCACACAAATGATAAAGTAACAGGATAAAAGGTTAACAATAAATGATCTCAATACTGCTGGTCCTTGGACTATCCTTTGAGGAACAAGGATATAGAGAAGCCTTAAAACTACTTAAATCAGGCTTGTGACAACTTATCATTATTAAAGTGGCAAATCTCCATAAAATAAGGCATACTTACGAAGCAAAAGGAATTTTTAATATAGGATCTGCATTGTCAACAGCAAGACTCCCAGATTTAAAGTGAGGACTGAACTGTGTCAGATGATTTCGAAGAATTCCAACAGCAACTTGCGCATGTGGATCAAGACTAACTCTGAAAACATTAATTAAAATGTGGTTATTTTTAGGAGTAATTTATTCAAAATTAACAGAATATGTAAAATATTTTAAATATAAAGTCAACAGCTTGAACTCTACCTGAATATAATAACACTTCCTGGAGACAAATTTTCAAATTCTATTTCTTGAATATATTCATTGGGTCCTTTTGTAGTAACTCCAGCTTGCTTAACAATTTTACTTTCATTGAGCTTGAAAAAAATATATAAAACCAGTCGATAAATAAGCCTAATGTCCTTAAAATGTTAAATACAGTAGTGAGATGAGAGTCCGAAGTACCTGAATATGTTCTCTAATTTCTACTGTGATGTTTGGTATTCCATTGATTGAATTAGCATCCTTCCTATAAGGTGCTGTATTTCTCTCAACAGTTCTAGCTTCAAGAACTACTTCTTCAATTTTGCCTAGGAATATATAAAAACTTTAACAAAATTTCACATTAAACTATCTGAAATTAAGAACTGCTAAAGGAGTTTTAAATCATTTAACCTAAAGTTGAATATATTAGCTAACTTAAAAAAAAGCAATCTGAGAGTAGATAATTCTATGTAACATGCAGTTTTCACACATGCTTTTAAAAAATTAACAGAACTATTTAAAAGAGATCTCATCAAGTAATAATAGTTTAGCTCTGGGAAACAATGTGAAACCTTTCTAATATTGACAGGAGAGAAAGTAGATCACTTGAAAGGCTTACATTTTAAAAATGGAATATTTCAAAGACAGAAAAAGTAGGGAAAAGTTAAACACCCAGATCCCACTACCTCGCTTAAGAAAATATTCCAAACCCAACTGATGTCCGTGTGTTCCCTTTCTTTCCCTTCAGAGGTAACCACTACCTGAAGGCTGGTCTGCCTTGATCCTGTGCATTTTTACTACATACACCTGTTTCCCTAAGCACCATATACTGTTCTCCATATTTCCAAGTTTATGTGAGTGGATTCAAGTTATAGATACACTTCTGCAACTTCCTTTCTGTTGGATAACACTGTAGTTTTTCAAATTTGTTTATACTGCTATGTTAGCTCTACCTCATTCATTTTAGATGCCAAACAGTATTCCACTGTATGAGTGTACCCAAATGTATTCATTTAACCACCGCTGTCATTATTTTCCTCTATTATCAATAATGTTACAATAAATATTTTTGTGCATATTTCCTAGTGGAAGTGCAGGAGAGTTTCTCAGATACACACCTGGGAATAGAACTGCTAGATCAAAGGATATATAAAACTGAAACTTTATTATTTAAATAATTTGAACTTTAAACTGTTAATCTGACAATGAAAGACCTTCTGATCCAGAAGTCTACTTCTGAAAATATATACTAAGAAAATTATTCAAAACAAAAAGATTATTCCTAGTGTATACTCAAATCTTAAAGAGCACTGCTAAACACACATAAATGTTAAAAATGGAATGCTAACATAATAAAATATAAAACATTCAACATAATGAAAATCAAAATTATGTGGACTGAGAAAATGGAACATGTTTTAAGAATGATCACTGATCAAAAACAAAATAAAACCCTGAGATATTACTGTATACATTGAGTGCAACCATGTAAAACTATATATGTATATTAGTTACAACCAGATGAGATCACTGTATATAAACTTGTGAACAGTTAAAAAAAAAGCAATAGACATTTAACCCTAAAACTATTCAAGTTGATAACTTCTAAAAATGGGAGTTATGAATATTTTGCAATTAGCAACAAATATAGAGTATGATCATGTTTGTGAGAAGCTTCATTCACTCAGTTAGTCAATGGACTTGGACAGCTGCTATATGCACAGGAGCATGTTATGCCATAATATATTATATATAATAATAAATAAGGAAATTAAATACACATATCTAGAAAACAATCAAGTAATAATAAGTATATACCTCAAGGATGCATTTTATAATGTCTGAGTGATACAGAGACTATAATTGCTATATGTTCAGAGGACAGAGAGTTTACTGAGTACTTAGAGAAGGCTTCTCAAAGGAGGTGAAACTTTAGTCCTTGAAAGATGTAAAGAATTCATAAATAAGTAGGAGTAAGGCTACTTAGGGAGCAGTGAAAATATCTATTTGGTTGAAACAGATGAGGATGGATTATAAAGTGCCTTAAATATTAAACTACTTTCCATTTTGGTTTATATATGTAAATATATGTATACATATACAGAAACACTTGGACACACATACAAATATATATGTATATACATATGTACATGAATATACATATAAATCTAGCTGGGTGTAGAAGAAATACATGTTCATTTATATAAATTAGGAGGTAGGAAAATGTATTAGGATGAAAATAAAATCACAACTCAAAAAATGTTAATATTTAACAGTATTTCCAGGTTTTGCTCCATGTAGTAAAAATACAAGTTATCAAAAATTTGTAATTCTTTTTCTTAACTACATCTATACTCACACTGTGTTACAATATATATGACACGTAACAACAATTTAATAATATTTATTATTATTAACAATTTAACAATACAACCAAAACAACATTTTTTAGATCACATTACCAGGGATGCACATTTGAGGAACTTCCTTGCTGTAAAATGAAGTCTTGGGATTCCTGAAAGCAGTTCTAGAAACAGATACGACCGACTGATGGATACTGGGTGAATGTCTGGTTACAGCCACTATGTCTGCATCAACTTGATCCACATACACCTGAGAAACAGAGAGAAAACACATTAGTGCTCAAACTGGAAAGACTCTAAAACTGAACCTTGAGAAAGGAACCTAGAAAATGAGACAGCAAAAGAGACACTGATGTATAGATCAGCCTTATGGACTCTGTGGGAGAGGGAGAGGGTGGGGAGATTTGGGAGAATAGCAGTGAAACAGGTATAATATCATGTATGAAACGAGTCACCAGTCCAGGTTTGATGCACAATACTGGATGCCTGGGGCTGGTGCACTGGGACGACCCAGAGGGAGGGTATGGGGAGGGAGGAGGGAGGAGGGTTCAGGATGGGGAACACAGGTATATCTGTGGCGGATGCATTTTGATATTTGGCAAAACTAATACAATATTGTAAAGTTTAAAAATAAAATAAAATTAAAAAAAATTTTTTCAGAAAAATAAAAAAAAAAAAAAAGAAAGAAAATGCAGCTTCTTGCCTGAATAAAACCCTTGGCTCCAAGCTCTTGGTGAAGTTTATTGATAGCACACCTGGCCGCAATAATGCCACTCTGGGAGTTCACTTCACCAGCGTTGGATGGCGATGCTGCAGGATTCCATTTAGTGTAAAACCGCTCTTCAGAAACTACTGAAATCTGAACAAAACAAAAACTTAGCCATGTGCATGTTTTAATGACAATGAGGAATTCTGGTAAAAATAATCAGTTTTGGGCCTTGTGGGTTTTAAAAAACAACACATAACAAACCTGGTGAGGCACTAATTCGTCATAGCCTTTCGTACTACCACTAGCACAACACGCCATGGAGACAATTGTGGTACTTGGGAGAGCGTCATATGCTGACCTATGCTACAAAAGAGTAAAACAACACAAGTTTATTTTCTTTCAAATGCAAAGTGCCATGCTATAGCCCAATGACGTAAAAGGAGAAGTACAGAATGTACATAAGTACATTCTGAAGATGTATTCATTTGCTTTAAGACAAATGACAAACCACTCAAAAACCTTTAAATCACAATCACTTATAAATCTAAGGCACTATTTTGAGGTACTGTGGATATTACTGCCATTAAACAGCAGAGAACTAAACATCAAAACATTTAGCGAAATAAGGAAATACAAGAAACAGGATAGATGCTTACCACAATAGGACACTCGTTATCATGAGTGATATCCATAAACAGGGCATGTGCAATAGCTGGCACTAAAGGCCTCAAACAGGGCTGAACAAAGGATCCAACAGGTTCTCCTCCGTATCGGTAAACTAATCTGCCCTCTTCATGGCTATCGTATGCACTCATTGCCTCTGCAAAGCATTACAGAGTATTTTAACAATCTTCATTAGCAATGTCCAAAAAGAGATTAGATTTTGTATTGTGACTGACTTTCAAAAACAGACCACAAAAATATTATCAAAAATAAAACTGATTTAAACATTTAAACAAATGTCCATCAGTTTAAATGACAAAAAGTCTTTTCTGCAACTTAACCAGAGAAATGGCTCATGCAGTAAAAAAGGAATATATGCTGCTTATTAGGATGTTGGTTACATAAAATCTATGGAGAAAAATCTCAAGATTACATCATTTAGGCAGATAGAGATGAAAAACAGATTTATATATTTTCAACAACAAAAAAGTGATTTTGTTCAAGTCATCAATTCGTTCCATTGGTCTTTCAAGTTAAAATGAGATATCTTACCCCAAAGTAGAAATTTTCACTAATGAAAACAGACTCAGTTATATTAAGAAATTTTGAGTAGAATATTTAAAAGAACAATAACTATGTTGAACATTATTAAACACTGTACATAAAGCTATTAAATGCCTTTTAATCTACTTAAACAAAAACTGAAGCTTTAGATGGGAAAAACACTTTCAATGAGCCTACCTCTTATTAAGGAACTAATGCCCAGTCTAGTAACAAAGACATTGTCCAGGTCTTCACTTCCTGTGAACAGTTCAGCTACTACATATAAATTGGGTTGCAATTTCCTAGCAGCATCCAACATATACTGCAAAAAGCACAGTCACAAATATAACAGAAAGAGAAAAGCAAGATGGTGTGGGGGAAGGAGAGGAGGCAAGACTAGGCATGGATTTGACACAGGAAAATACCATGTAGCAAGACAAAATGGAAATCCAAGAGAATTTCCAAAGAAATTTAATTGTGCATAAGTAAGAAAACATAAAATGGACCAAAACATACAGAAAACAAAAGAATGTATAAAGCGAATATAACAGTTAAAAAGGAAGATTAGATTTTGCAGATGGGACACAAAAGGGGGAAAAAAAGGAAGAAGAAAAATGTTAGTGTCACTTAAAAAATGTAAACCATAGTACTGCAATTCTGCTAGGCTTTCCAAACCCTATTTTATGTTTTGTTTTTAATATCCCTAATTAGCCTATTAATTTTTAGGCCCTTGACTAAACTATAAATGATAAATTCCCTGCTGGTGCATCATTTAGCTATTGTAAAGATTAGGTCTGACTAGACTGAAGCCAGTTTTTCCTGAAGATGATAATAAATTCCTTTTTTTTTCCTGGCCACGGTTTGTGGCTTGCTGAATTTTCGTTCACTGACCAGGGACTGAACGCAGGCCACGGCAGTGAAAGCACTGAGTTCTAACCATTGGACTGCCAAGGAATTCCCCAGAACTTCTAATCAGAAATCAGATCAGTTCAAAAAAAATTTTTGAACATTTGCACAAAGGCTAATACTTGAAATTCTAACACATAAGACCCTAGAGGTTTTTTAAACTTAAATTTTAGTATTCTGTATTTTGCTATAATGTTATAACCATCTTACAAATGTATTGCTAAAGGCATACATTTAAAAAAAAACTCTGCCTTTTTTTGAAGCTAAAAATGTTCTACTACCTTAACTAATGTTCATTAAATTCTTCCAAATCAAAGCAATTTTTCATCACAGGACTTGAAACATATGCATTATAATACTGCTTTAAAATGATAGAAATAGATGTTTTTCAGATAAGCACACATTTCCATAGAACACTAACTTGTCACTAGGAAAGTTTCAAAGATCTTACAAATAGAATGAAACTCTAAAGTGTTTACAAAGATGTAAACATAAAAGATAATGCTATAAATTATATAAAATTTATAGCATTTATAGTATTATATAAAATTTAAAGCATTATCTTTTATGTTTCATAAAAGATAACACTATAAATGTTGGCATTGCTTACGTTACTATAAAAAACCTGAAGAGGAACAGAAAATTTTTATGTTTACATTTACATATAATTATATTTCCATATGATAATGAAAATTGAATCAGTGAGACAAACTATCTTCAATATGCTATAATGCTAGTGTTTATTTATTATTATTTTTTTTAATGCTAGTGTTTAAATAATTATTATAATATGAAATAAGCTATATGACTTCACTGCTGCTAAGTCACTTCAGTCGTGTCCGACTCTGTGCGACCCCATAGATGGCAGCCCACCGGGCTCCCCTGTCCCTGAGATTCTCCAGGCAAGAATACTGGCTTGGGTTGCCATTTCCTTCTCCAGTGCATGAAAGTGAAAAGTGAAAGTGAAGTTGCTCAGTCATGTCTGACCCTCAGTGACCCCATGGACTGCAGCCTTTCAGGCTCCTCCGTCCATGGGATTTTCCAGGCAAGAGTACTGGAGTGGGGTGCCATTGCCTTCTCCAATATGACTTCACAGTGGCTACTAATTTATTGAAACTAACCTAATAATAAGAATAAGACAAATTAATATTTATATATTGTTAAATTGTTAACAAGGTTAATTCTTTTAAAATATTAACATTAAAATATTAATAATATTTTAATAATATATATGGCATATTGTTGTATGTGTATTATCAGAGACAATATAATGTCCCTAACTTAAATAAAAATATTAACTCATACGTTTTATGCCCAGTACTCCATAATATCTGCATCAAAAATTCTCGGAATTATGCAAATTATGCAAGTTTTAAAATACTACCACCATATTACTGTTAGCATTCAACAAGCAAAAGGAAACATGTATTTGTACACTCTTATTAAGGAAAGCTAGGAAAGGACACTGATTTCTTTAACATAGATGAATTATTTATCTGTACCTCTGCTACATGAAGAGGTGTTGAGTGACAATTATCAAGACGGACTCCCTGGAAATAAGTTGCGGTGATTTCTGTGTATTTTTTCATGTGTGCCCAGAGATAAGGACAGTCCTCTGGTTTTTTCCCATAGCGTAATTTAACACTGTCTCCCCAGCAAATAAGTTCTCTCCTTAGATAAACATCTGAACCTGTTAAAAAAGGAGCTTGCTTTCAATGGTTCAAGGAATAAAATGAAAATATGTATTTCAAGGAAAAACTGTTGTTTTAAAATCACATTTATTATTTCTAACACAAGCCATATATAGGTTAAAATTATATCTAAAATGGTATGGGATAAAGTTTTAAAAAATTGATAGTAATTTAGATCTCCTATCTATTTTGCTAAAACTGTACCTTACATTCTCTTCTAAAAACGTGTGCTTAATAGTAAAAATTCAAGTTGCTTCTTAAAGGAAAACAGTAATAGTAATATCATGAGCCTTTAAAAACCATTTAAAGCTCCATCTCCACCTTGCTACCAATTTTTGGCAATATGTTACATTAAATCCATGGTGTAGAGCAAAGTATCATTTTTCACTTCCAATGGTTGGAAAGGAGATGGCAGAGATACTTAAATGCAAAGCTACATGTTTTTTTAAAAAAATGAGACTTCTGAATTAAATTTAATGTCATAAAAACAGGCTTCTGATTCTAAAATGTTAAAAAATAAATATATCGATAGGTCCCTTGCAAAATTATTCCTGGCAATGAAACAGCTATAAGAAATAAGAAGCTAGCATTAAGTAAGAGGGAATCTAAAAACAATTGTTTTCTAGTTTAACTGTCATTCAAATATCTTAAATACTCCTCTAGCTAATCAGTGAAAATATCTCTTACAATAAACAGTTGTAACCATACAGGTTCAGATGGCTTTTTAAAGATGCAAATGAGTACATCTGTGTACAAATGAGTTGCCCAAATACAATCTTCTGTAGAACCATAATATCAAATAGATATATGAGAACTCTTCTGTTTGAGGAGATAGGGGTAGAAAAGGAAAGAAGGAGAAAGAAGCTGAATCTCATTCTGTCAGTTCCTTCTCTTCTCTCAAACTGTATGCACCTCTGGCATCACCAATGAAACAATTTAAAAATCATTAGCCTACTCGGGGAACAAAATCAACAAACAATTTATATTCTGAGCTTGCCATGAACTTTTATTTCCCTGTCCATAGCGAAGTTAACAAAAATGACATACCTGGTTCAGCAAAATTTCGAAGGGGATCATCTCCCATTACCCATCCATTATGTGCCATCAGAAAACAAGCTTTATTTGGGACATGAATCATTGATTCTTCTACAGAGAGGGATATGTCTTCAAAGGGGAAAGTAAAATATCTAGGGAGATACAATGAAGTATGAAATCCATACAGGAAATTCCTTGGAGAAAATCTGAATTAATACCATTAAAATTAAACTTTGTCCCTAATGAATAGAATAGATAAGATTAGTTTGACACCATTTATAAGAAATAAGAAATAAACTTCAATACAGGTGAAAAAATCATCAGACATTTTGAGTAAATCTAGCAGGATATGAGAAATTGAGTAAGTATTATACTATATCTGATTAACATGCTAAGTATAGAATGTTAGTATAGAACATTCTAATAACTTTAAAAATCTCATAGAATGACTAAGAAAATCACTAAAGTATTGACATTATTTTGCAAAAGTTTTTACTATGCTTCAGTTGCCTAATCTCTGCTGTACATTACTTATAAGGAGCTAAATACTTGCTTAATTTGCTTAACAGTGAAATTATTAGTAAGTATGCAGTCCTCCAGAAACATGAATGTAAATGATTATAAACTGGTTCATACTGATGATAGTTTCTCTAATTAAAGATTTGCCTAACAAAATTAATTAATATTAAGCCTAGTTACCAGATCAAAACCGCTATTTCAATTTAAGAAACATACTGGGTCACACATTCAAGGAAATTCAAATTTAGGTTAATTTGAAGAATTTAGTACAATTTCAATTTTTAACCTTTCATGAGAAGAAAACAAAAATGGAATACCTGGTAACCAAAGGATGTTTTCTAGTAACAGGTCCTAGTTTAGGTCCATGGTCAGCCAGTCGTTCATAAAACACATTTCCCAAAAGGCAATTGACTGCCTAGAAAACATGAACTTATGTCAATAACAACAACAAAAAACAGTATTAAAACTCAGAGAAAAACAGCAGTTCAAAAGAAGTAGGTAAAACCTGTTCCTGATGATAGTTAATGAGTTGATGCTTCTCCGAATTTAATTCCTCAATTCTCTTCCTGAACCAATTGCAGCATTCATTAATTGCGGCTGGCCCATTGCTTGAAGTAGATAAAGCAATACGAACATTATTTAATGGTTCTACAAACTCTACATTAAAAATTTTTCTAATACGGGTCATAGAAACTTAGGACCTTAATTAAGACTTAAGAAATTTTCCAGTTGTATACATTTTTACCACAAAAGGGGAAATGTCATGTGTTGGAAGTAGTAATTATAGTGAATTACTTTATTTCATTTTCTATTCAGGCTGTTAACAAATAGCATAAAAATAATACCATAAATGTAATCAGAATAGTCATAAAGGTTTACAAGCAATATTATTCTTTAGTTTGTAGTAAAATATAAAACATACTCATGTGGTATGAAAGTTGCTAGAGCAACATTCATATCTACAGTGCAGCCAAGCCGTCTGTATTCAGGATCCTGAATTATCTTAAGGTGGTGATCTGGATCAGGCCTTGTTGCTTTCCTATTTTCTGAAAGAAAGAAAATATTATATCTTAAATGCAGATATATATAAGGAGATTATAACTGTTACTTATTTCATATTTTTAGTTTATTGTTTTTTTCTTAGAAAATAAAAGAACTATTTATTTCATAAGCATTCCTTCCTACCTCCCTATGTATCCTTCTGCAAAAACCTAACACACACACACACACACACACAGAAGGAAAGAGAGAGAGAGGCGGTGTTGGGTAAAGAGGAGAGAGAGATGCTGACTGGGGAAAAAAAACAACACTGTAGAAGAAAAACACAGCAATTCCTACCAGTTCAACCCCAGTCCCACCTTTCTGCTTCAATTAGTATTCAGGTATTCTATACATTTTTTTAGGGCACTAAAGATGTTCAGTTCAGTCGCTCAGTCGTGTCCGACTCTGCGACCCCATGAATTGCAGCACACCAGGCCTCCCTGTCCATCACCAACTCCCGGAGCTTATTCAAACTCATGTTCATTTAGTCAGTGATGCCATCCAACCATCTCGTCCTCTGTCGTCCCCTTCTTCTCCCACCTTCAATCCTTCCCAGCATCAGGGTCTTTTCCAATGAGTCAGTTCTTTGCATCAGGTGGCCAAAGTACTGGAGTTTCAGCTTCAACATCAGTCCTTCCAATGAATATTCAGGACTGATTTCCTTTAGGATGGACTGGTTGGATCTCCTTGCAGTCCAAGACTCTCAAGAGTCTTCTCCAACACCACAGTTCAAAAGCATCAATTCTTCGGTGCTCAGCTTTCTTTATAGTCCAACTCTCACATCCATACATGACTACTGGAAAAACCATAGCCTTGACCAGATGGACCTTTGTTGGCAAAGGAATGTCTCTGCTTTTTAATATGCTGTCTAGGTCGGTCATAACTTTTCTTCCAAGGAGCAAGCATCTTTTAATTTCATGGCTGCAATCACTATCTGCAGTGATTTTGGAGCCCAAAAAAATAAAGTCTGACATTGTTTCCATTGTTTCCCCATCTACTTCCCATGAAGTGATGGGACTGGATGCCATGATCTTTGTTTTCTGAATGTTGAGCTTTAAGCCAACTTTTTCACTCTCCTCTTTCATGTTCATCAAGAGGCTCTTTAGGTCTTCTTTGCTTTCTGCCATAAGGGTGGTGTCATCTGCATATCTGAGGTTACTGATATTTCTCCTAGCAATTTTGATTCCAGCTTGTGCTTCTTCCAGCCCAGTGTTTCTCATGATGTACTCTGCATAGAAGTTAAATAAGCAGGGTGATTATATACAGCCTTGATGTACTCCTTTTCCTATTTGGAACCAGTCTGTTTTTCCATGTCCAGTTCTAACTGTTGCTTCCTGACCTGCATATAGGTTTCTCAAGAGGCAGGTCAGGTGGTCTGGTATTCCCATTGCTTTAAGAATTTTTCACAAGTTTGTTGTGATCCACACAGTCAAAGGCTTTGGCACAGTCAATAAAGCAGAAATAGGTGTTTTCCTGGAACTCTCTTGCTTTTTTGATGATCCAACAGATGTTGGCAATTTGATCTCTGATTCCTCTGCTTTTTCTAAATCCGGCTTGAACATCTGGAAATTCATGGTTCACATACTCTTGAAGCCTGGCTTGGAGAATTTTGAGCATTACTTTACTAGTGTGTGAGATGAGGGCAATTGTGCGGTAGTTTGAGCATTCTTTGGCATTGCCTTTCTTTGGGACTGGAATGAAAACTGGGCTTTTCCAGTCTTGTGGCTGCTGTTGAGTTTTCCAAATTTGCTGGCATATTGAGTGCAGCACTTTCACAGCATCTTTTAGGGTTTGAAAGAGCTCAAATGGAATTTCATCACCTCCACTATCTTTGTTTGTAGTGATGCTTCCTGAGGCCCACTTGACTTCACATTCCAGGATGTCTGGCTCTAGGTGAGAGATCACACCATTGTGGTTATCTGGGTCATTTTTGTATAGTTATTCTGTGTATTCTTGCCACCTCTTAATATTTTCTGCTTCTGTTAGGTCCTTACCATTCTGTCCTTTATTGTGCCCATCTTTGCATGAAATCTTCTTTGGTATCTCTGATTTTCTTCAAGAGATCTCTAGTCTTTTCCATTCTATTGTTTTCCTCTATTTCTTTGCATTGATTGCTGAGGAAGGCTTTCTTATCTCTTCTTGCTATTCTTTAGAACTCTGCATTCAAATCGGTATATCTTTCCTTTTCTCCTTTGCTTTCTGCTTCTCTTCTTTTCTCAGCTATTTGTAAGGCCTCCTCAGGCAACCATTTTGCCATTTTGTATTTCTTTTTCTTGGGGATGGTCTTTATCCCCGTCTCCTGTCCAATGTCACGAACCTCCATCCATAGTTCTTCAGGTACTCTATCAGATCTAATCCCTTGAATCTATTTGTCACTTCCACTGTGTAATCATAAGGGATTTGATTTAGGTCATACCTGAATGGTCTAGTGTTGCTGGTACACATTTTCTTCCCAGGTGCTACCAAAGACACTAACTTTAGGAGTTCTTTTTCCTCAAAGATTGCTTTCTATTTTAAAAAGTAAGTCTTATTAACAACTTGACTTTCTCTGAACGAAGCAGACAAGTTTGTTTTTATATTTTTTCCGTTTCACCAACTAGCATTCTCCTCTTACATAATAATAAAAAATGAAAAAAGTAAATAAATGCTTTGTAGGGAGAGTTTTCATTCTTATTCTGAACTTGTTTCTAGTAAATCAGTGGAGGATTGCCTCCACTGGGTTTGATTTTACTTTAATTAATTAATATCTGGCTTATTCTAAATGAAATGGCTTATAAAAGCACAAAGTAAGATAAAGAATAAATAGATTTAAAGATGTAGTTTCTGAGGTTAATTTGGAAGAGTAACATACATGAAAAAATGCCAGGAAGTGTTTAAAAAAGAGGTAAAACTACACAATGAGTGTATATTACAAAAGTCTTTCGTATTGCTAGAGTATAAGACAGATCAGTGGAACAGCACAGATAACAGAGCCATGAATATTCAGTATATGATTATACATTATGAAGTATTATGGTGGTATCCCAAACCAGTTTAAAAGGATGGAATATCAACCCAGTATTACTTTTTAAAATTAAATAAAGTTAATATCTTCTTTATATAAATTCCAGGTCTATTAAATATTTAAAAGTAAACTGTAAATAAGATTATCAGAAGAAAACAGAATGTTGTTTGAAGGTCTATGCACAATGTGAAATTAGAAGCCATAAAAGAAAAGATCAATAAATTTGGTTACAGTGAGGAGAGAAAACCACCGTCAACAAGGATTAAAAGATCAACAGCATAATAGGAGGATATAGCTGAGGCCACTATAGTAAGGAACCACCAGTAATAATAAGTCAATATGAAAAAGATGAGCAACCCAACAGAAAAATATGGGAAGAACATTAAAAGGCAATTAATGGAAGAATTATAAATGGCTAATTAAAACATGAAAAGATGTTTCATTCATAACCAAAGAAATATAAATAAAAATAATGAATATTTTGCCTATTGACAAAGATTAAATAGTAGCTAATGTTGGTGATGTTACAGTTAGTGATAACATAAACTGGTACAATTTGTATTGAAAAGCAATTTGACAACACCTATTACAAATTTATCGTTAAATCTGTATACTCTTTGACCCATGAATTCTGCCTAATAATTTGTCCTACTGATTTAGTCAGAAAGCCAGTAAAGTTAACATGCACAAGGATTTATTTTCTATAGTATCAGTTGTAAGAATATAAATTCCTCTAGATCCAGGGTTTGCTACATTCACCTCTGAATCCCCCTACCTGGATCAGTGCCTCGCACATAATATGTGATTCAATAAAAATGTATTAAATGAATGAATGAGAAATGAACTACAAATAACCTACCAAAATGGTTAAAAGGAATTCAAGTACTTTAACGCAGTATATTGCTATCTAGAAGTTAAAAAGAAATAATTAGCTGTAATAAGATCATGTTGTCAACTAAAAGAACAACTTGTTAAACAGTCTGTATACTGCAGTCTTATTTATGTGTATAAAATAGATATAAATACAAAACTTATGAATGTAATTTATATGTACCTAACTATATAAAATTGGAATTTCTTTCAAAAAAGAGTCTGAAAAGAAACACAAGAGACTATTAAATAATAGTTCCTTCTAGTAAGTAGATTTTGGAGGAGAGGAAGTTACACATTCCATTTATTATATAGTTGTATTATTTGGCTTTTTTTCTTTACTGTGAGCATACATAATTGTAAATAAATAATACAGTTTATAAACATCAGAGAAAAGGGAAAATGGAGGCACTTCAGTAAGATAAAACATGAAGGAAAGATAATATAAAAAATTCATGTATTAAGATGTTACACAAATGTGAAAGCTGAAGAGTGAACCTGACCCGAAGCTTCCAGGGCCTCAAATCATAATGACTTTGACTTTGAGGGCAGTATTTCTGGGCCTTACTCAAGCTCAACTTTCTGGATAAGGAAGAGGATTTCTTATTTTAAGAGCCTTCAAAGATTCTTGCTCTTAGGCTGTCCTATACTAATTGTAGATATATTCTTTATTATTTCTCTAATTAGCTTCCTAAAAAATCCTAATTTCTCTTTTGGCATGGTTTTTCCTATCCTACTTTATTAGGGACACAGAGATTAACTTCTTAAGGTTAATTATGTCCTTAATTTGGAGATTTGTTTCTTTACCTTTGCTACTGGCTAGTATCTGAGTCAGTCTCACTAGTAATTAGGTGGTCTTAATGGTGCTTTTGGAGAAGGCAACGGCACCCCACTCCAGTAATCTTGCCTGGAAAGTCCCATGGACGGAGGAGTCTGGTGGGCTGCAGTCCATGGGGTCCTGAAGAGTCAGACACGACTGAGCGACTTCACTTTCACTTTTCACTTTCATGCATTGGAGAAGGAAATGGCAACCCACTCCAGTGTTCTTGCCTTGAGAATCCCAGGGACGGGGGAGCCTGGTGGGCTTCCGTCTATGGGGTCGCACAGAGTCGGACACGACTGAAGCAACTTAGCAGCAGCAGCAGCAGCAATAGTGCATATGTGAATGCTAAGTTGCTTCAGTCGTGTCTGACCTTTTGCGACCCTATGGACCACAGCCCACCAAGCTCCCTCTGTCCATGGGATTCTCCTGGTAACAATATTGGAGTGGGTTGCCATGCCCTGCTCCGGGAGATCTTCCTGACCCAGGGATGGTACCCATGTCTCTTATATCTCCTGCATTGGTAGGTGGTATCTTTATGAATAATGCCACCTGGGAAGCCCAGTGTTAATGGTAGGTACCATCAACTAGAACTTAGCTAAGTTAACTGAGGTACCATCAACTACCTCAGTTAAGATTCCTACATTAGCCAACAGAAGACAATCACATCTCTCAGTTTTGAAGCCTGTTTTGAGTTTTTGGCAGCTGAAATAATCTGTTCTATTTACCTGCCATGTTAAACTTTCACTTAACAAATGTAATATTGAGCTGTATGGTATTCTGAGCATTGTGCTAAGGAATCAATATAAGAAGCAGTCCCCAAGGGAAATAATTGTGTATTATGAAAGAACTGATGCTTTTGAACTGTGGTGTTGGAGAAGACTCTTGAGAGTCCCTTGGACTGCAAGGAGATCCAACCAGTCCATCCTAAAGGAAATCAGTCCTGAATATTCATTGGAAGGACTGATGCTGAAGCTGATACTCCAATAGTTTGGCCACTTGATGCGAAGAACCGACTCACTGGAAAAGACCTTGATGCTGGGAAAGATTGAAGGTGGGAGGAGAAGGGGATGACAGAGGATGAGATGGTTGGATGGCATCACTGACTCGATGGACATGAGTTTGAGTAGGCTCCGGGGATTGGTGATGGACAGGGAGGCCTGGGGAGCTGCAGTCCATGGGGTCCCAAAGAGTCGGACACAACTGAGTGACTGAACTGAACTGAATGACATGACCTTTAAAGATCTCTGCTAACTCACAGATAGCCTCCAGAATCATAGTGTTAGAGCATCAGAAACAACACAAATATCATTTAATAATAACAGATTTAATACTGTGTTAACTAAGAGAAGAGTAATACTAAATTTCTTAAAATTGATGGTAACATTCTAGTGTATAACCTTTACCTTGTGTAAGAAGTCCTCTAAATTGCTCGACTGCTTTGTGAACATCTACTTGGAAAAATTCCCAGAGTTGAGTCTTTGGAAAAATATCCTCCCAAATTACTTTTCGAATGCACTGAAAAATATTAATAGTTAGAACACATATTTAAAATCATCTTACTAAGTATTATTTAAGCACCTTAAAAGACAGGTTCTAAATGATCTTCAAAAAGACATTTAATTTATATTTTAGAAATTGTGTACTAAAAGTGTGGTATTCCTCCATACATACTGACATTCATCTGATGGTCATTTTCGATCAAAGCAGGTACTCCTCTGTCTTTGTATTTCCCTTCTGCAACATCACAGGATAAGTGCCAAAGTGCTCTGTCTAACACCCAGGCAGGTTTTAAGTGTGGGGAATTCACAAGGTTATATGCACTTTCTGGATGTTCCTGGAGCCATCTACTATTAGCAGCTTAAAGAAAAAGGAAACATAAAGGATTATCATGTAATTAGACTGAGGTTAAGATTAAAGCTGAAATACAATATCAACATCTATCACTCATTTTCTTATATGTTAGATATCAATATTTTATAATGATACTGTAGTGGTATGAAAACAACTTTTTGGTTGTGGTATCCTACCATCTATTTTACCATACATTTTTCTTTTCTGTTGTAGGAGTTTTTAACTGACAGTAAATAGGATCAACACTGATTCATTATATCATCATATAACATATTTACTATTATGGTGGGAGTTAAGAAGGGTCTTGTCTTCTGCCTGTCTTGATGGTCCTTAGGAGAACAATATTTTGGAATGCTCCTTCTAAACCCAAAGGACCTCGTTCCCTTTATGGCAGAAAGTTACCTGCATCTTCAACTCTGGTTTAGGCTTCTCAGTGTCTGGCTGTTCAGTTGTAGGGCAGGAAAAAAGCCCCTGAAATGTATTCTCTCTTGAAGCTCCTCCTTCTTACTTCTGGTCTCCTAAGTGAGAGACCTTTCTTTGGCCCCATCTAGCTCTAGATTCTGCCTCTTAACCATCTTTTGGATGTAAAATGTCATTTATATTCTCCCCCCTACATATCATGTCTTATTTTGTTGTCTTAGAAGGGAGGGAGGTGAGATTCTTTCTTCTGGATCTTTAAATATGCTTGTATCTCCCCAAAGCTACAAATACAAACACACATCTTATCTAAATACAGTTATTTTCCTAAGTTCTGCAGCGTCTATTAGTATCAAGACCAAACAACCTGCATCTACTGCTTCTACTTTCTCCCCACACTCTCATTCTTCTTCCCACTGCAGTCTGCTCCTGTATTCACTCAGCCATTCACTCAGTCTGTGTGTTGTGGAAGCTCCAGCCCAGTTGCTCTACTCCAGGCAGATGTGGCCAATATGGCAAAACCCTCTCCTCCCAACTCCTTGTCTAGGGTGAGTTTCATTCTGGGAGGCAAAGGCTGCCTGTTTCTCACTCCCTCTAGCTCCAAGCTGTAAAAGCTCTATTCTAGGTTGCAGGCAGAGAAAACCTTGACTCTTTTCCTTCACCAAATTCCAACGTGTAAGGTAACTGTCCTACTTGAGCTGTGGGGGGCCCAGAATACTGGGGCTCTACTTGCCCCGCAGACCTGGAGCTTGCTCATAGGGAGGAGGTTCCACATGGGAGGGACAATCAAAAAGATCAGAGACTGACGCCTCCTGCCTAAACACAGTCAGAATGGCTGCCCCAGGAAAAGTGGGCAGTGGCACAGGTGTTTTGCTCAAGAGGCATGACAGGCTACAAGGTTGAAGAGCTTTGCCTGAAAGGACTGAATTTATTAGGCAGGGTGAGTGGAGAACTCTGTGCCTAATGCTGTTGAAAATAACAGAGACCTTGATGAGGCGCAGTTAAGAGAATGCTAATAGCTCCATGATACAAGAAGAACATTAGAATGACCAGAAATTTCATAGAGAGAACCAGGGAAAGAGATTGCTGAGAAGAACCCTACTGGGACCACTGGCAACTATGGGGTTTGGGAAGGCTGGACGCGTGTGCTAGGCTGCACCCACTCAGGGGTATCCTAGAAGGACATTAGACTTGAAAGCCTAATGTCAAACCCAATGTGTCTCAAACCACATACACACCCATCAACACAGGACAGAAAGTCACTGGTGAAGGGACTTAAATACAACCTCTAACCAAAGACTGAGTGAACAATGAAGCACACCCTGACCCGGGGTGAGTTCTAGGAAGCCGGCATCAAAAACAAGTCACTTCACCTCTGGCAGTCTGGAAGACCTTGTGCATGCACAGGGCTAAGCCATCTTAGCGGTGGTCAGAGAGGGACTTCCAAGCTAACAGTTCAGGTTTATCTTTTTCCATCCTTTTATGGTCAAACTATTTGTATCTTTGAATTTAAAGTATGTGGCATGTAGACAGCATATATTTGAATTTTTTTTGACTCTGACAATACCTTCCTTCAAGATATTACTTTCAAGATTCCCTAAGTTTTTGTCTTTCAAAATGTTTACTATGATGTGTCTGAGCGGGCTTCTCTTTTGTTTATGGTTCTTGGAGATCCCTGAGTCTTAGAATGTGTAAACTGATGCTGAAGATTAAGAGGTTTTCAGTCATTAGTTCTTCAAGTATTTTTTCCATTCTTTCCTCTCCTTCTGGTATTTCCATGTCCCACATTCCACTGAAGCTCTGTTCATTTTTATCTTTTTTTCTTTCTGTTCTTTACATTGCATAATCACTATTCACTAATCCGTTCTCCTGTCAACTCAAGTATACTGCTGAACAACTGTAACTGAATTTTTCAGTTTGGTTATTTACTTTTCAATTTCAGAATTCTCATTTGGCTCTTTAAAAATTTCTTTATTTATGATATTCTCTCTTTATGGGATATCATTATAAAATCCTCCTTTATAGCTTTAAGTTGGTTTCCTTTAGTTCTCTAAATACATTTATAATACTTGCTTTAAAGTCTGTTTCAAGTAGGACATCTAGGACTTCTCAAAGGTGATTTCTATTGCCTGCTTTTTTCTTGTGTAAGGGTTGCACTTTGCTGTTTCTTTACATGTCTCAATTATTTGCTGGGTATTGGTAATTAGATAATATGATTGCAGAAAATTTGGATACTGATCCCATCCCCTCCAGGTCTTTTTGGTTGCTTGTCTGGAATATTTTAGGGAAGTCTATTCCCCCACAGTGTGTAGCCTCTGAGGTAGTCTATTAAGCCGTCAAGTCTATTAAGCTGTCTATTAACACGTCCAGGCTGTATATTGTCACCCTGCTTATTTAACTTATATGCAGAGTACATCATGAGAAACGCTGGGTCGGATGAAGCAAAAGCTGGAATCAAGATTGCTGGGAGAAATATCAATAACCTCAGATATGCAGATGACACCACTCTTATGGCAGAAAGTGAAGAAGAAGAAAAGGGCCTCTTGATGAAAGTGAAAGAGGAGAGTGAAAAAGTTGGCTTAAAACTCAACATTCAGGTAACTAAGATCATGGCATCTGGTCCCATCACTTCATGGCAAATAGATGAGGAAACAGTGGAAACAGTGTCAGACTTTATTTTTTGGGGCTCCAAAATCACTGCAGATTGTGACTGCAGCCATGACATTAAAAGACACTTGCTCTTTGGAAGAAAAGTTATGACCAACCTAGACAGCATATTAAAAAGCAGAGATATTTCTTTGCCAACAAAGGTCCATCTAGTCAAAGCTCTGGTTTTTCCAGTGGTCATGTATGGATGTGAGAGTTGGACTATAAAGAAAGTTGAGTGCTGAAGAATTGATGCTTTTGAACTGTGGTGTTAGAGAAGACTCTTGAGAGTCCCTTGAACTGCAAAGAGATCCAACTAGTCCATCGTAAAGGAAATCAGTCCTGAATATTCATTGGAAGGACTGATGCTGAAGCTGAAACTCCAATACTTTGCCCATCTGATGAGAAAAACTGACTCTTTTGAAAAGACCCTGATGGTGGGAAATATTGAAGGCAGGAGGAGAAGGGGATGATCGAGGATGAGGTGGTCGGATGACATCACCGACTCAATGGACATGAGTTTGAGTAAACTCCGGGAGTTGGCAATGGACAGGGAGGCCTGGAGTGCTACAGTCCATGGAGTCACAAAAAGTCAGACACAACTGAGTGACTGAACTGAACTGAACTGAATTAAGCTGTATGCTTCTATTGGTATCAGCTATTACACTCAGCTATTACTCTCCTGAGCTGTTACTTAGGCTGACTGTGCTATGATTTTTTATAATATTCCAGAGCATAAACTGCACCACAATATGACCCAGTTAAATCTGGGTCCTTTGGCAGGGGTAGTCTTTGAAGCTTGTCTCTTAAGTCTGTTCTGACCGTAGGAAGCTCTGCTTTACTGTCTCTTTCCCTGGTTTTCTCTGTTGGACTACTAGCTGGCCTATGGCATAGGCTGTTACTCTCATGAAGATACCAGTATCCTCCTGACTGTTTACCACTGTTTTCAACAGTGCTCATGGGCTTGAGCTTCCCCTGCTATGTGCCAAATAAAGTTATCCCATTCTGGCTCTGTTTCTACTGCACATCTCTTTCCCTGGGCAGAACACGTGTGTCACTGTTCCACCATTGGTAGCAGAGACAGTAGCCTCTGGTTTTCTTGGCTTAGCTCTCCACCTGTGGAACCCCAACCCCACAAGCAAGCTGGGCAAGGGCTCAGTATTCTTGACCTGCTATGCATGGGGTAGAACTTTCTCTCCATAAATGGGGGCTGGGTGGAGGAAGGGAGTCCCAGATTGTTCATCCGCTCTTGCCTAGAATAGTTTCTGTAATATAGTGCTGAAAGTGGAAAATGAGAAATGCTGGGCACCTGCCCTTTTCAAGCACAGGGAGAAAGGGAGCCTGGGGTCCTTGGCAGCATCTGCTAGGAACAGACATATCATCACTCTGATCTGAGGCAGCGGACAGAGGGAGTTGTGGTTCAAATGTCATAGGCTGACTACTCTTTTTGAGATTTAATAGATTTTCTTGAATAAATGTCTCTCTATATGCTGAATACCCTTAGGGCAATGTTCAGAGACTAGTTTTTTAAAAATAATTTGCACCAGTTATAGCTGTTTTGCAGGGTAGAGGGTCTGTGAAGCACTCATACTGCCATCCTGGAAATCGACTTCCCCTGGAAAGTAACTTTTTAATGAAAACCTGTTTTGTGGAAAAGACATTATGATATGCAACACTTTCCAAGTAAGGTGGAAGTAATGTTCACTTCTTTTATATTACACAGAATCTCTCAAATGCTTTAGAAATGTGACTGTACCCCAAATTTTATACTCCCTTTGTCCCTTTAGTAACAGAATTCTCAAGGTTCAGTGATAGACACAGCTGACAAGCAAAAGACTATATGCTGCAAGCTCCTTTATAGTTAGGTGTGACAAGAGACAAAATCCCATCTGATGCAATGTGAGCGGAAGTGATATATACACAAGATCAGGCCCTTAAAAGACATTACTTCCCTTTCTTCGTTTCTACTGGGCAGAAGGTGGTACCAGGAACTGGAGTGGCTATGTTTGATGAAAAGACGGAAGCAAAAGTTCTGGACAGCACGGCATCATGAGAGAAAGAACTCAGTTCCCTATCACGGGTGGGCTACCACACGAATCTTAGAATGCCTACTTAATTTTTTAGAGAAATAAGTATAATTTCGGTCTTACGTCACTATATTTTTCTGTCTCTCTGTTACAGATGCCTAAGTCATATCATAATTTGTACAATTCCATTGTGTGGTTTGATAAATTTGATGTGAATAATAGTAAAAGATGTCAAAGTGGTTATCAATAATGTCAAATTTTCAAGTGAAGACTATCGATTTCTTGGATATTAGGAAGTCTTCCCTGTGAACCCTGATGCCTAGTTTTCAGGTGCAGGCAGAAACAACACACTTTAGAATACACCTACTTCGCCTAACTTTGAATTTTTATTATTATACTTAGAGATTATTATTTATATTGATGAACTGAATCTTTGAGTTTTTAAATATCTTCATAGTTGCTACGGTTATTTGGGAAATGATTTTATGACACGGCAGAGATTTTTGTTGTTGTTGTTAAATGTTTGAACCACCTGGAATCCCTGTTGTTTACATATGTAAATCAGTGGTTTTCTGACTTCTCTACACCACAGCAAATAGAAGAGAGTATTTGCAAGCCGCACTCTGATCAGGACTAGAGGCTCCTCCAGGCCCAGCTGCAATGACAGCTGATGTTCCTGAGGATCAGCATCTGGAAACTTAGAATGTATTTTAAGGAACTGGATATTGGAAAGAAATCTTGGGACCGAAAACAGGTTAACTTTAGTAATATCTGTTAACATGTAAAAGATATAATAAAGTTTTAAGAATTTACCATTAATTTTCTCTTCAAATAACATCATTCAGTTTTTTCCAAATACATGCTAGGGTACGAGAGCTATCGCTATACAGGATTCATTTGTTGTTCTGGAAAGTATTAATGCTGTAAGTTGAAATATGTCGCTTTTTTCCTATGATCATAATCCTGTTTTTATAATCATTACATGTAAAATACTTATGTTTTAATTATATCTTCAATTAATACTGCTTTCTTTGAAAAAAAAAAAAAAAGTGGTACTATCTAAAGGCATTTTTTAAATTGAAGGACACCTAATCATTACTTGTGTTTTCAAAATTTGTTATATAAAAAAGCAAGGAATGAAATAATTAACATATAATATTCTCATTAAAAGTAATAAAAGTAGTTAATGAAGTTCATACCAGTATGATTGTAGACAACATCAGTTATACAAAGCATATTCCATTCCTTTTTCAATTTTTGCACCAGCTGTCCAACATCAGTCCAGGTGTACTTTTTATTAGGTCTTGAAAAGTCAGGATTTAATTCTAACTGATCAGCAAGGGAATAGCACGACCTGGATAGTCCAAGAGTCTGCAGTGGGGTAAAATGAATCATGTTGTAGCCTGCAACACAAGAAGATAAACAAAGGCCACTATGAGAAAAGACATACCTAAAACGAAGTATATACATTGTAAGGTTAAACTTCCATGCCTGCATGTGTGCTCAGGAGCTTCAGTCGTGTCCGACTCTTTGTGACCACATGGACTGTAGCCCACCAGGCTCCTCTGTCCATGGGATTCTCCAGGCAAGAATACTACAGTGGGTTGCTATGTCCTCCTCTAGGAGATCTTCCCAACCCAGGGATTGAACCTGTGTCTCCTGCATTGCAGGCAGATTCTTTACCCACTGAGCCACCTGGGAAGCCCTTAAATTTCCATAAGTAATTCTAAATGGCAAGGCAACCATGCCACAAGAGAAGGGGTTAAAGACTTGAGTTCAAATCCTAGCTGTACCAGAAGTGATTTAAGCAAGTCTACTTAAATCTTTCAGGATTATCAGTTTCCTCACATACAAGATAAAGACAATGAGATGATGTATTTGAAAAAAAATCAAAGAGAGTGCCCAGTTACTATTAGGGATTCAATTTATATTTCTGGAATGGATATATTTATATGTAGAAAATATATCCTATGCAAGTACATCAGTACATCTTTCTCCTAGTTTTAATGTTCCATAGTACTTGTATTCTTTTAGTTAAGCCAGGGAACCTCTCATTTCTTTTTTCACTCTACACTCAAATTGAAAGTAGAAAATTAACACTATGCTTTACTTAGTAAAATACAATTTAAGTTATATTTTACTTTGGTATGTATGGCAGCACATGACTTTCACGTTAAATGCTTGTTAAATTAAAATTATATATAATGATAATACATTTTCCAATATTTTAGTAGCTTACTAATTTTATATGTCAAAGTAAAGTCTTAAGAGACAATAATAACCTCATTTTATCATAGAGTTCCTTAATTATTAAGTTGAACCATATAATTTGCCATTTTGTGTAGGTTCAGTTCAGTCAGTCAGTTCAGTCGCTCAGTCGTGTCTGACTCTTTGCAACCCCATGAATTGCAGCATGCCAGGCCTCCCTGTCCAGCACCAACTCCTGGAGTTCACTCAGACTCACGTTCATCGAGTCAGTGATGCCATCCAGCCATCTCATCCTCTGTCATACCCTTCTCCTCCTGCCCCCAATCCCTCCCAGCATCAGAGTCTTTTCCAATGAGTCAACTCTTCGCATGAGGTGGCCAAAGTACTGGAGTTTCAGCTTTAGCATCTTTCCTTCCAAAGAAATCCCAGGGCTGTTCTCCTTCAGAATGGACTGGTTGGATCTCCTTGCAGTCCAAGGGACTCTCAAGAGTCTTCTCTATCACAATTCAAAAGCATCAATTCTTCAGCACTCAGCTTTATTCACAGCCCAACTCTCACATCCATTCATGACCACTGGAAAAACCATAGCCTTGACTAGACTGACCTTTGTTGGCAAAGTAATGTTTCTGCTTTTGAATATACTATCTAGGTTGGTCATAACTTTTCTTCCAAGGAGTAAGCGTCTTTTAATTTCATGGCTGCAGTCACCATCTGCAGTGATTTTGGAGCCCCCCAAAATAAAGTCTGCCACTGTTTCCACTGTTTCCCCATCTATTTCCCATGAAATGATGGGACCAGATGCCACGATCTTCGTTTTCTGAATGTTGAGCTTTAAGCCAACTTTTTCACTCTCTACTTTCACTTTCATCAAGAGGCTTTTTAGTTCCTCTTGACTTTCTGCCATAAGGGTGGTGTCATCTGCATATTTGAATAGTGAAATATCAAGTTCAAGGCTATGGTTTTTCCAGTAGTCATGTATGGTTGTGAGAGTTGGACTATAAAGAAAGGTGAGCACAGAAGAATTGATGCTCTTGAACTGTGGTGTTGGAGAAGACTCTGAGAGTCCCTTGGACTGCAAGGAGATCCAACCAGTCCACTCTGAAGTAGATCAGTCCTGGGTGTTCATTGGAAGGACTGATGTTGAAGCTGAAACTCCAATATTTTGGCCACCTGATGCGAAGAGCTGACTCATTTGAAAAGACCCTGATGTTGGGAAAGATTGAAGGCAGGAGAAGAAGAGGATGACAAAGGATGAGATGGTTGGATGGCATCACCGACTCAATGGACATGAGTTTGGGTAGAGTCCGGGAGCTGGTGATGGACAGGCAGGCCTGGCGTGCTGCGGTTCATGGGGTTGCAAAGAGTCGGACATGACTGAGTGGCTGAACTGAACTGAACTGAACATAGAGTTATACCTATTTATATTACTAGATATATTAAGATGTGAAATTAAAAGGATAAAGCCTTTATAATGTGTATCACAGATGATAATTACATTTATTTTAAAGAAGAGAAGAAAAAAGCTGACATTACCTGATTCTTTTGCAACCATAAGTCTGCTTTCCCATTCATCAAAAGGTCCCATACACTTGGCTAAAAATGTCTGGAGCGTAACACAGTCCAAGGGTAACACGTGATTATCAGCACCAACACGTAAAATAGGGTCCACGACTATGTAACCTCCACCACTTTTCTCATTTCTGAGGAAAAAAAACAAACAAAATCTTTTTAATTAGTGACAGGAAAAAAAGTCTCATCTAATCGTGTGACTGGAAAGTAAATTACCCCATTTTAAAACATATTTTGAAGCCCATAAAATCTTTTTAAAAAGTTGCAGTGAAACTAGTACAGCCACTATGGGGAACAGTGCAGAGATTCCTTAAAAAACTGGAAATAGAACTGCCTGTGACCCAGCAATCCCACTGCTGGGCATACACACCGAGGAAACCAGAATTGAAAGAGACACATGTACCCCAATGTTCATCCCAGCACTGTTTACAATAGC
This sequence comes from Bos javanicus, assembly GCF_032452875.1. Taxonomy (NCBI): domain Eukaryota; kingdom Metazoa; phylum Chordata; class Mammalia; order Artiodactyla; family Bovidae; genus Bos; species Bos javanicus. The sequence continues at coordinate 43,762,798 of NC_083870.1, forward strand.
CAGGATATGGAAGCAGCCTAGATGTCCATCAGCAGATGAATGGATAAGAAAGCTGTGGTACATATACACAATGGAATATTACTCAGCCATTAAAAAGAACACATTTGAATCAGTTCTAATGAGGTGGATGAAACTGGAGCCTATTATACAGAGTGAAGTAAGTCAGAAAGAAAAACACAAATACAGTATATTAACGTATATATGTGGAATTTAGAAAGGTGGTAACGATGACCTTATATGCGAGACAGCGAAAGAGACACAGATGTAAAGAACAGACTTTTGGACTCTGTGGGAGAAGGCAAGGGTGGAATGATTTGAGAGAATAGCATTGAAACATGTATATTATCATATGTGAAACAGATCACCAGTCCAGGTTCGATGCATGAGACAGGGTGCTCAGGGATGGTGCACTGGGATGACCCTGAGGGATGGGATGGGGAGAGAGGTGAGAAGGGGGTTCAGGATGGGGGACACATGTATACCCATGGCCGCTTCATGTCAATGTATGGCAAAAACCAGTACAATACTGTAAAGTAATTAGCCTCCAATTAAAATAAATTAATTAAAAAAAAAGTTGCAGTTCAAAAAAAATTGAAGTTGAAATTCAATGGAAAAGCCACATTTTATCCTTTTCCAGTCTCTATATAAGGACATAAACAATGCATGCATATATATCTAACAATATTGCTTTAAGGAAAAATATCATACTAAAATCTGTCAATAATAATAGAGCACATAACTAAATAAAATGCTATAACCAGGTTGAATGAAAATACTAGAATATTTATGCCATTACTTAAAATAATAATACTTTGAATATGCAATGAGGCTTACAATTCCTTCCTAGAAACTAAAGAATTATATTCTATTGCATCCCAAAAAAGTCCTGTAAAAATTGCACTACCATAGTTCATATGATAACTTGTTACAAGTTAGACAACATCAAGTTAGAGAATAAATTAACTTTTTTTCATATACAGAACACCTGACTTACCCTTGAAGGAAGTAATACTGAAATGATCCAGCTTGTTGAAGATTAAGTTTACAGTATTTATCAGAATCATCTTCTCTTTCTGTTGGATTTTCCCATTCCAGGTAACGGAATTTTTCTCGATTAAATGCTTCTCCAGGAAGTGGGTAATTTGTATACACAGTAACTGCCTTTCCCTGTAAAGTTGGGCCCAATCGGAACTGCAGTTCAAACCCTAAACAAAAAGCACACTTCGATAAACTCATTGCAGGGCTTAAATTACCACATTAAAAAGATGTTTTACTTAAGGTATTATGAAAATAATGATTTCTCAGCTATGTTTAAAAGAACTCTAAATATTTAATGCTGTTTTTGGAAGTACTTTGCATTCTAATTTAGCTTAATTTTGCATTTTAACATACAGTATACACCATAGAACTGTCTGCTCTGTACTGCCCTTCTCTTCTTCTCCTGGAAATTTATACTCCTAGTCACACGGCTACTTTGGGATATGCAAGTTATTACACGATCTCATTCCCCACCATTCCCACGAGCCCCTCACCCTCTTCCAAACCCCCACCTCCACTTCCTGAACTGACTGCTCAGAAGTGGACATCTAATCAGCGACTCACTGGTATTTTTCAAGCTGAAACAGAGAAAGTGAGTTTCTCTGTGGTATCAGAGTCTGTGATAATATGTAAAAGCTGGGAGACCACAGGACAACTGTCTTACCAGATAGAGCAGACCTATCTTCCCCGAGAGAAGTCAACCTCTAGAGAGCAGAATTCAGATTTCTAACAAGAGTCTTAAAGGCATTTGAGCCCCTGATACCAATTATTCTCAACGTCTGCTCAAATTCAGAGATGTGATAATAGAGAGTTAACAAGTGGCTGTGTGGAGCTGAGTGGTGTGGGGTGGTGAGGAACTCTGACTTGCAGTGTTTGTTGACTTCTAGAGGAAACAATCTCACCATGGTCAGTATCAAGCTACCAACATGACATCACAGAACATGGACCTGGGAAGAGATACTCACCATTAGCTCTTGACAGCCAACACAAGCAACTCCAGCATACTACAGCCTCTATCCCTGCTCTTCATGGTTTAGTTACTTAAGCCTTTCTTGGAATTCTGAAAGCCAAAATATTCTCACTTTTGCCTTAGTTTGACTATCTCTATTAAAATATATCTGAGATGTCTGTACTGTATTACAAGTCTTTTGCCATAAGAAGAGAAATACTAACACATTATAGTCATAACTAGTGTAAAAGAAAAATGTTTATTGGCTCAAGGCAAACTTTGATTATAATTATTAGAATGTGAACATTCTGACCACAGTACAGTCTATTAGAACATCAGGCACATAAATTTTAAACATGTGTGTAATATTTAAAAATTGAGGGCAGGAGGAGAAGCGGGTGGTAGAAGATGAAATGGCTGGATGGCATCGCTGACTCAATGGACATGATTTTGAGCAAACTCTGAGAGATACTGAAGGACATGGAAGCCTGGTGTGCTGCAGTCCATGGGGCCACAAAGAGTTGGACATGACTATGCGACTGAAAAACAACAATTAATTAATAATGGGTAATAATAACTGATGAAGGTAGGAAAATTTAGTTCTCTGGTTACAATCTTCAAGTTTAAGAAACTATACCTAAGGGACAAAAATCAGAGCAGAGTTGGGAGGAAAGGAGTGATGGTAAGGAGCTGGTAGCAACCTTAAATAGGATGATTATTGAGAAGTTGAAGGGCTTGGGAGAAGTGAGCAGGTTAGCCTCATGTTTAATCGTGACCATGGCGGGAAAGTGCTGACCAAGCAAAGGAAACAGAAAACACAAAGGACCCAGGCTCGAGCACGCCTGGTGGTTCCAGAAACAGCAAGAAGCTCTATATGGTTAGACTGAAGCAAGCTGGGGGAGGAATAGTATGGTAAGACGAAAGAATGGTAACAAGGGAGTTAGATCATGCAGAGACTTGAAGGCCACGGTAAGTATTTTGGCTTCTTCTCTGACTCAAATGAGTCAGTGAACAGCTTAGAGCAGAGTGACAGGACCTAACTTGTGTATTAAAAATACCATTCTGAAGATATCTGCTTCTGGCCATAATGGAGTAATTGGTACTAGACTTGCCCTCTGCTGATAAACTAAATATGAAACAGCTGTTCTCAAAAATAGGTAGAGAAGAACTGTGATGCTTGAGATTTTCTATAAACGTTTTAGCTCAGACTAGAGGACCTTTCTGGGCTGTGACACAGGGAGTAGAAACAGTAATCTCACTGAGCTGAGGAGACAGAGATTAGTGCTTTGGAAGGGGGAAGAGAATACAATTTTCAGGGCAGAGTATGACAAGAAGGGAGTTAGACAAAGAAAGAGCTCCAGAAATTTACCTAGAGTCATGTTGAATCTGCCTGAAAACTAAACTGTACACAAATGGGGTTTGACTGCATGAGGTGAGGTTGGGAAAAGAACTAGTGGAAGCTGTAAACTGAACAATTCCTAGTGCTCACCCAGGTCTGGGATACATTACAATTTTTAAGCAGCCAGAATTAAGGAAACCTTGTTGAACAGCTGTTTTATTCAAGTCATGTCTTAAGTAACAGGGTTAAAGTGGTCCTAGAGTACAAACTAATATAAACCTATCCTATTAAAGCTTAAAAACAAGCCTCAAAAGGATTAAGTTGATCCACAAATAATGTAAATGACTTCTAAAATAAAACTCATCACTCCTTTAAAGCAAGAAAATAATTCAGAGATAAAAACAGAACACTTACAATGTCCAGCATCCAATAAAAACCTGCTAAACAGAAACAGGAGGTAAGGGAGTTGATCTCACAGATATCTGGAATAGGGCATTCCACATGGAGGAAACAGAGTTCTAAATGGCTTGCAACTTCTGCTTCTGGCAAAGACGGAATAACACGGATTGGATTTACCATCTTCCCCAAAACTTAAAGAAACCAACAGTTTAAAAAAAAAATCAGACAAAACATATGAACTGATAATTTTTCAAGTCCCTGACATCATGCAACAAAAGTCAGTGACCCCTGAGAGATGGAAAGTAAACAAGATAAGCCTTATAACTGCCCTATCTTGAAAGAGTTTACAGGTTGGGGCACAGGGAGAAGGAATCCAGGCAGACCTAACTGACTTCCTATGTTGAAGAGATGGAACTAAGAACTTATAGAAATCAAGGTAGCTAGAGTTTTCAGATGAGAGTAGTGGGTGAGGAGGAGAAAGCTGCACAGGAGAGAATTTCAGAGATCTGGAAAAGGTATTCCTTGAGTATTCAGAACAGTACTAACCAGTGTATGTCTGGGAGGAAAAATACCTGAGACCAGGAACAGAATGTGTTCTCACCAGCTAGACTGAGAAAATTCACAAGGCACTGGGTAGAAAGTTCAGAAGGATCTTGCTTCAGGAGTGGGGAATAATGAGCCCGAGATAGGGCACAGGTCTAGACTGGCTTAACAAAGCATAGAAGTAAAACTCAAAAAGACAGTAATATTTCCAAGTAACTTAACTTCACTCCAGAACAATGACCAAGAATATTTATATGAATCCCAAAATACCTATCATCACTCAACAAGGTAAAATTAATAATGTCTGGCATCCAAACAAAGATTATGAGACATACAAAGAAGGAGGAAAACACAATCCATGAATGACACAGATGTTGAACTAGTAGACAAGGAAGGACTCCAGTTATCAAAACTGTATTCCATATGTTCAAAAAGTTGGGTCCATACATGGAAAATATTAAGAAAAAATAAAAAAGATCCAAATTAAGCTTTTAGAGATTAAAACTAAAACACCTGTGAATGAAAAATACAGGCAACAAAATTAAGACATGGTGAGACATGGCAGACAAAAAAGATTAGTGAATTTTAAGACACAGGAATAGAAACTATGTCATTGGTGGGACTGATGTTGAAGCTGAAACTCCAATACTTTGGCCACCTGATGCGAAGAGCTGACTCATTTGAGAAGACCCTGATGCTGGGAAAAATTGAGGACAGGAGGAGAAGGGGACAACAGAGGATGAGATGGTTGGATGGCATCACTGACTCAATGGACATGGGTTTGGGTGAACTCCAGGAGTTGGTGATGGACAGGGAGGCCTGGTGTGCTGTTGTTCATGGGGTCGCAAAGAGTCGGACATGACTGAGTGACTGAACTGAACTGAAAAAGAAACAAAGAGAGAAAAAAAGAATCTAAAAAATTGAAAAAGCATCAGACAATTCAAGTGATTTAACATAAACGTAATTAGAGTACTCACAGGAGAGAAGAAAAGAGACAAATTATTTGAAGAAATAACAGGTAAAAATTCCCCAATTTGATGAAAAAAACAAACTTACAGATCTAAGAATTTAATATTCTTAATGCAAGAAATATGAAGAAAATTACACCAAAGAGCATCATTATCAAATTGCTCAAAACTAGGGACAATGAGAATATTTTATAAGCAGCCAGAGAAAAAAAAGACAGAGTATGTACAGAGGAACAAGGAAAAGAATGACAGCAGATTTCTCATGGGCAACAGTGCAAGAAAGAAGACAGTGGAGCAACATCTTTAAAAGTTTTGAAAAATTATAACAGTTGGCCTAGAATTGAAAATATATTTCACAAACAACAGTGATAAGAGCCAGGTTTTTCACTGTCAGAGAAAGGTGTTATAAATAAGCAAGGGAGACAGATACAATGAACCCTGCTATGGTGATATGATATGCCATGGTGATATGATATGATATGGTGATATGATATGATATGCCAGGCTGGATGAAGCACAACCCAGTAGAAATATCAATAATCTCAGGTACGCAGATGACACCACACTTATGGCAGAAAGCAAAGAAGAATTAAAGAAAGAGCCTCTTGATGAAAGTGAAAGAGGAGAGTGAAAAAGTTGGCTTAAAACTCAACATTCAGAAAACTAAGATCATGGCATGTGATCCCATCACTTCATAGCAAACAGATGGGGAAACAGTGGAAACAGTGACAGACTTTATTTTGCGGGGGCTCCAAAATCACTGCAGATGGTGATTGCAGCCATGAAATTAAAAGACACTTGCTCCTTGGAAGAAAAGTTATGACCAACCTAGACAGCATGTTAAAAAGCAGAGACATTCCTTTGCAACAAAGGTCCATCTAGTCAAAGCTCTGGTTTTTCCAGTAGTCATGTATGGATGTGAGAGTTGGACTATAATGAAAACTGAGAGCCAAAGAATTGATGATTTTGAGTTACGGTGTTGGAAAAGACTCTTGAGAGTCCCTTGAACCACAAGGAGATCCAACCAATCCATTCTATAGGAAATCAGTCCTGAACATTCATTGGAAAGACTGATGCTGAAGCTGAAACTCCAATACTTTGGCCCCCTGATGTGAAGAACTGACTCACCAGAAAAGATCCTAATGCTGGGAAAGATTGAAGGTGGGAAGAAAGGGGGACGACAGAGGATGAGACGGTTGGATGGTATCACCAACTCAATGGACATGCGTCTGAAGAAGCTCTGGGAGTTGGTAATGGACAGGGAAGCCTGGCATGCTGCAGTCCATGGGGTCGCAAAGAGTCAGACAGGACTGAGCGACTGAACTGAACTGAACTGCCAGTGATATGAATCAGAAATATGAGTTAAGAACTGGTATTTATTTATATATATGAAGAATGTCAGTTTGGTTCAAGGCAAATCCTGAAGTAGAGAACATGTAGATATATTTTAGTCAGTCTAAAATCATTCTTTGGAAGAAATAAGTCTCTCACAGTGCTGTTTGACAGGTGGTAAATTCTACACCACAATATTAAACACTGGGTAAGCTGGGAAAGATTGAGGGCAGGAGGAGAAGGGGACGACAGAGGATGAGATAGTTGGATGGCATCACTGACTCAATGCACATGGATTTGGGTGGACTCCAGGAGTTGGTGATGGACAGGGAGGCCTGGTGTGCTGCAGTTCACGGGGTTGCAAAGAGTCAGACACGACTGAGCGACTGAACTGAAGACATTCTTTGTGAAGAAAAGAAACCAGTGGAAGATGTAAGAGAAAGCTGGACTCTTCCAGTTTATTCTAACCCAATTAAATACTTCTATATTTGCAGAGAGAAACATGAATGTTCTGTTTTAAATCCTGCAATATGAATAATAAGAAGGAAAAGATGTTCTAGGAATTCCTAGAAAAAATTATAATTTATAATTAAGTGATAAGTACTGCTAACTATATTCCTGAATTGGACCAAAATACGGATATATATTTACTCATAGTAAATGGATTTGGCAAGCAAGAAACAAATTATTCAAAAGGAGTTATCAAGTAACTTGGCCAAAATTAAGGGACTCACTTTTACTTCTCACACTACACAGTGAAACTAATAAATTTTTCCAAGTAGCTACATGCACAAATTTTTCTATAAAGCAATTTGGCACAAATCTAAGAATATTAATAAAGTTTTATATTATTGGCTAATAGTTTCATAAAGACATTTATGTTCTAGGCAATTAATCACTGATGTAAACATAGATCATACATAAAGATGTTCAGCACAGTTTCATTTATTTTAATTAAACTCACAACAAATTAAATATATAATGATTAAATAAATCATGGTACAAATGGTATTCTGTAAGCAGGAATATTATAAAGCCACTATAAATCATATTATCAAGGGATATTTAATAATATGTTACTTTCAATATTTTGTTACATTTTATGTGTCTATAGAGATCTTCTGAAATTCTTTCTGGGAAAAAGTATGATGACATATGGCAGTAAGCAGGGAGAGGGAATTTACATACCATGATACTACAAGCAGGTATTAAAAGTGTCTAGACAGTATAAAGCGACTGAACTGAACTGAATTGAAGACAGTATAAACCCAATTTTGTTTTGAAACAAAAAGCATAGAAAAAAGACTTTTATACCTTTTTATAATTTTGTAATTGGGAAATATCATTTTTCTATTAGAACTATTATTATGAAGAGACAGACTGAGAAGTAAATTGCCCAAAGGATTAAAATATAAAGTTTTAATACTTAAGTGGTTTTGAGAACTAAATTTCCAAGAATGATTAAGTTTATTACAGAAGTAATGGTGTCATTCTGAAGTACAAATATCAGAGATCAGCTGTCTGGGCACAGTTAAACAACCTGTCCCCTGTTCAGCTTATACAAATATTGTTTTTATAATTACACAAGGATTCAGAGAACTTGTGGTACAAAGGCTAAAACTCATCCAAAACCACTAAAACAGTATTTGGATCAGTGGTCTACCTTCAGAAGAAAATGACAAGTATTCTCCAATAATGAATATTTACTTATATAATATACATTAAGATAATTTAATAGATTATGTAATTTATAAAACACAAAATAAGGACAAGATGTAAATAAAATAACAATATTTTAAATAATTAATTTTATTTATTAATGGAACAAATCTTTTAACTCTCACTAAAAATTAGTAATGTCTCTCATAAAAGGATTGTGATAAAATACATTTCATTAATTTAAAAAGTCTTGGTTTAATATTTTGTGATAAAGTAATTTAAAGTCCTGTTTATTTAGTTTATTTAGTGGTCTCAGATCTGAAAAAAAAAATGTAACACAAAGATACCCAAATCCTAATGGATAAAGTTCTTGGTAGCTATGGTTACTAATCCATGATCTTAATTTTTCAAATCCACTCATTAATTATGCAAGTATTTTTGTTGAAACGTGCTTGTAAATATATATATATATATATATTTCCCTGACATATATCAATTGTTTTTACAAGCTAAAGAGATGTTCCATTTTATATATTAAAGAGGTGATCTGAAAACCAACTAAGATTCTTTATTGGGTAGGTTTCAAACAGATCAGAAAACTTTGTTATCAGTTTTTAAAGTAAGTAGATATTCATTTATAAGGGTGAAATCATATGATGGAATTGTTACTAAAAATACATATTTAAAATGCTCTCCCTGTAGCAAGGGTTGGTAAACTATATCCCCTATCTTTAAATAAAGTTTTATTAGAACACACCATTCATTTATGTATTATCTATGGCTGCTTTCACAGTACAATGGTTGAGCTGAGTTGCTGCAATTGAAAGCATGTGGCCTGCAAAGCTGAAAATATTTGCCACTTGAACCTTTATAGGAAAGAAATGTGCTTATCTCTACAGCATCAATTTCCAGCAAAAGCAGTTTACTTTCTCATTCATGTTTACCTTAGAGTTAGATTGTGTTTAATTTTTCTGAGACTATTTTCTAAGTACACTATAGAAAGTTACATGTCACTTCTGAAAAGGACAAAAACAGCAAATTTCAAACACTCTCTAACTCATCTTTAAGTTTGACAACCTCTTGAGGTAAGATAGAAATTTATGGTTATACTGCTTCTCATTACAAAGTGTGGTAGAGATTCTACTATTTAATATAACTGGCATATCTACCTAACATGGCTTAGATAAAAGTATAATTCATGGCAACATAATGTAAACAAACCAGTGACACCCTGACTGTCAACCTCTTGTAGACCTATAACCTCCACTTTTTCCTCAGAATATATCTTTTTTATTTATAACTCAACTGACATATGAACCAAGAGCATCTATATCAATTCATATATTAGCAAAATTTAATTATTTTTATATTAAAAAACTTGTTTTGGTTGTGCCACACAGCTTATGGAATGTTAGTTCCCTGACCAGGGATCAAACCTGGGTCCCTGACAGTGATAACACAGAGACCTAACCACTGGACCACCAGGGAATTTCTCTTAACTCATTTTAACTAATCAAAATAGATAGATGCATAGAGAGACAAAAGGAAAGAGAGAAGAGAAAGAAAATTAAATCCTATTCTTTCTATATCCTGATAGGCAATGCATACCTGAAAGGGTATATATAGCCACTCTATAACCTCTAATCCATATTCTTGAAACTAAAATTTTTATATACAGTAAATGAAACATCAGAATACCTAGAGTATGTCAGTTTCCATAATTAATAGCTCAGTTTGCTAAAATTAGCTTAGCACAGCAGTACATGATGTGGCTATCTTATTCCTCACACACTAGGAATACTTCACTCAGACCAGCCATTTCCCTCTTGCAGACAAGGAAACTAGCAAGGTGAGAAATCACACTATTACTGTAAACTAAGTTTTTCTACCTCATTCCCTCCACTCAATTTATAGAAACTTGACTCCTAATTATGGAACCTTTATAAATGTTTTCTTTCAAAACACGTAAAAATTGAAATTTGACCAACCTACATAAAAAATGGAAGAATCCCAGGTTTGAGAAACAATGACTTTTACTCATTATTCTATCACTAAAGGAGATAGGAAAGACAGGGAAAGGCTAATTACCTGGTCTTGTACTTGTTAAATTAGAAGAGTCTATGGAGATGTTAGCCTTGGAAAATGAGAGGGAATCATTTCTTAGGGAAAAGTGAAAAGGAAAGACAAATGAAGAAGGGCTTGGTGAAAGAACCAAAATTTGCCAGAGCTTTTCTTTACACCTAATTGGTCACCAAGTCCTATGAATTTTAAAATGTCTTATACTCTGTCCCCTCTTTTTTAAAACCCTAATGTAGTTAAACCAGACATGTTTGTAAAATAGTTTTCTTCATGATTTCTTGCCTCCAATGTCCCTTGTCTTCATCTTTCACAGTACAATTATTTTCTAAAATAATACAGTGAATCATTACTGCACAAAAAGTTCAACATGCTCCCATTTATATCGTTTGGATGAATTTACTGGCTTTAATCAGAGTTACAGGGTCAACCATATTATTCAGAGCTCTTTCTTCAAACAGTTAGGCTAGCTTTAACTGGCACTTTAATAGTGATCACCCAGCAAGGATTTATTAGCTGTGGTACATTGCACTACATTTGTAATACTGTTTCTATCTTTACAGATCTTAAACTATAGTTGGATACTAAGATTTTAGACACTGCTATACCGTTAAGCACTTGACTGTCCTGTGCCCACTGTGTAATCAGAAATCAAGGAAAGGAGACACCAACAAATGAAGAAAAAGCTTCATGGAGGAAGTGGAATTTTAGCTGAACGTTGAGAGGGAGGCAACACATAAAATGATAGGAAAGGAATTTAACAGACACAGAGGAATCTGACAGGAGTGGAGGGGTAAGAACAGGCATAAGAAAAGCCACTCGGAAGGGAATTAACAAGGGAAGTGTAAAGATGTAGAACACTAATAATGACGAACAATGAGATAAAATCTTGGCTTGGCAAGGTGGATCCCATTATGGAATCCTGGAAGCCAGGCAGAGCTATTTAAACGACATTATAAACATCAATTAATAAAAAGAGAAGAGATGGCATAAGAAGATTATTTCAGCATCCATATTCAGGCATATGGAAGAGACAGGTAGGCAAGAGGAGACATTTGGAAAGAAATTACAGGGTTTAAAGAGAAGCTGTAGTTAAAGAAAAGAAATTTCAAAGAGCACAAAGTTTCTAGCCTTGTAAACTATGAAAATGGAGACATCACTAAAGTAAACAGGAAAGCTGAGAAGCAAAAACAGGTGAGAATTGTGAGGAGATGGTTTTGGACGTGTTAGATTTAAGCAAAACCAACTGGAGCTATCCTCAGGCTCTTCCATATCATGATACTGGGATGAAGGCAAGAATCCAGGGTAAGAATTGACAAATACGGTGATCTAGCCTTTGTATCTATTTGGGGCTTTAAAACAGTTTATTATTAATTTTAAGCCTCAAAACTCAGCAATGTAGAAAAGGGGAAATTAATATCTTCACATCACAAATAATGTTTAGAATTAATGTGACTTGCCCAAAGTCAAACATGTGACTTTGCTAGCCGCAGAGTCAGGAAAATTCTAGCTCTCTACTCTTGCCATTACGATCACTTGCTTCTAAGAAGCAAGCAAAGTTTAAGGCCTTTCTTCCAAAAGGAGTCATCAGTATGGAGGCAACAGCTGAGGCCATGAGAACGTATACTTCTTTGAGGGCAGAAGTGAAAAAAGAAAGGATTCCTTGAAGATACACATAATCAAAATGTGGAAGAAGAGAGCTCAGCAAAGACACCACCAAGTTGACAGGAGTATTCAAGAGGATGGGGAGAAAAAAAAAAAAAAATCAAAACCAGAAAACTGCAGAGTCAGGAAAGCCAAAAATGGATTTAGTACTTAGTGATCTTAAGTTCAGCACTGGAGTTGGAAGAAGATGAAGATTTGCCATGGAGGAAACATATGTGACGGCCGAAATTTTTATAAAAAATTAGCTCTTGAGAAATTCAGAGGAAAATTTTCTTCAAAATGTTTACTATTATCAACATCCATTTGGTAGGATGAGAGAGGGGATAGCATTTTACTTCTCATACATTAAACTTCTACTTCACAAGTTATATTAACATAAATGAGTGTGAAATGTTTTTTTTCAATGTTGTAAAATATAAGTCTAAGAAAATAATGCATCTATTTGATTAGTCTTATAGAAATATAATTTGATCTTTTAAATCACGGCTAGAATATATTTCAACACAACCTAATCAATTATTTCGCTTTTAATTCGGCAAAAACATTTTCAAGTTTTACCTTCTCCACAGTTGGGAGGCTTCTAAACTATTATTAAACATAAATAATAGTTTACTTTTTGCTGTGATCTATTTTACTAATGCAAATGTCCAGTAAAGGAAAAGAGTGGGAGCTATAAAACAGCAAAACTACAGACATACCCAAAGTAAAGTTACTTATGAAACAATTTGCCAAGTTTTAATAGTAAATGCTAACAGAAATAATACTGTCAATCTTCTGATTATAAATGCAACGTCTGTTTTAAGTGGAAGTTAGCAAGCTAAGTAAAGTGAATTTTTTATCCTCATTCTAACATGACAAAACTTTTTCACTTTCATTAGTGATATTTTTTAAAACACAGAAATGTCTTCACACAAATCAGGTGTAGAAAAGTCCTTGGAAATTATATCTAAAAGTTAAAAAAAGTTAATGATAATGCATTAAAAATGTAAAAGACACAGAGCTAATCAAGTGACTTGCTACTGACCTTGTTCAAGTCTGAAGAGGGTCCTTTCCAGCTTTTCCATTTCGTTCAGTAGTAAAATCCTAATCTGTTTACTGTGTCCCATTTTGGCTTCTAGAGGATTTGAAATCTTTCAGAAGAATTAACAGAACTCCGAAATCGAATGAGTTGCCCCTATGAGACGAAAATGGAATTAAGTTAAAGAAAATAACTATTATCTTAAATTCTCTAGGGCTGACAGCCACACACTTACATGTTCAAAACGTGTTTTTAACCCTATCAGAGAATGAATCTTATAAATAAGAACAGAAGAAGCAAATTGAAAAGTTGTTTCCTCCCTTCGAGCACAGGACCAAGGTAAAAATTACAATATAAAAAAATGAAGTATTTTCATAGAAAAGCAATACGTTTTGGAAAACCTTGAGGTTGGGTGGGGGGTAAAATTCCCAGCCCCAAGCCAAACGACTCTGAAGGCGTCATATGGCACTTCTGCTTACAAGAGATTAGCCTGCTCAAAGATAACAGGTGGGAGATCTCCCCATTCCCAAATTCGGGTCGGAAGCCACCAATGGGGAGAGGAGAACAGAACAGAGGGAAACAGTTGTTGCCCCTGGAATAGCTACCGTGAACATAGAATGTACAGACAGAGCTATAGATAGAAAGAACGCATTTCCCCGGGAGGCCGGCGGCATTCCTAGCACTTACACCGAGCAAGTTATACGTGCGGCTTCTGGGACACTGCAGGACCCGCGACTCCAATGTTAAGAGTCGGGGGAGGAGACTAGAAGGAAAGCTAGAGGGGAAAGGCAGGCTGCCCAGGCGCAGAAGGAAGCTGCAGACAAGGAGGGCCGGGCGCCGTGAAGGGCAAAGGGAGGGGCGGCGGCAGCCGGGGCAGGGCCGACGCCGCCGTGTGAGTGGCAGAGAGCTTCTCCGTGACTCCGCCTCGCGCCGGTCCCCAGGGAGACCCTCGATTCCCACGGGGGCCTCAAGAGCACACAGCCGGGTGGGAGCTGACAGGTCCCCTCGCCCACTTCCGGGAGGCTCGGCACCAGGTCTCCGGGACCGCTAGTCTCGCGAGAGTCCAGTCGTTGGGGGCCCGGGCCTGGGAGACTGCTGTGAGCAGTTTTTCTCTCGCCCCGAGGGAGGTGCGACGGCGGGACGTGCCTCTTTTATAGCCTGGGAGCTAGTGGTTGAGCATTAAAATGCTGCGGTAGAGAGCTAGGTAGAGCTGCACTAGAGGATTATTTTGTGAACCCCCTAAATGGCGGGAGGCAAGCCACCTGGCTTCTTTTGCGTTTTCTACCACGTTATGTTTTGTGTCTTCGTTTTGACCCTTTTCGGAGAAGGCAATGGCACCCCACTCCAGTACTCTTGCCTGGAAAATCCCATGGACGGAGGAGCCTGTTAGACTGCAGTCCATGGGGCCGCTAGGAGTCGGACACGACTGTATAACTTTCAAGTAGACAACCTGAGCGACATCACTTTCACTTTTCACTTTCATGCATTGGAGAAGGAAATGGCAAGCCACTCCAGTGTTCTTGCCTGGAGAATCCCAGGGACGGGGGAGCCTGGTGGGCTGCCGTCTCTGGGGTCACACAGAGTCGGACACGACTGAAGCGACTTAGCAACTTAGCAGTTTGACCCTTTTACGTGGCCTCAGTTTACTTGGCTTAAATTCTCTGAGTCTTGATTTCCTCATCTTTAAAATGAGGGGCCTGGCTACAGTCTCGGACATTCCATCCTTCACGTGTCCACATCTTCCTGACGGCAGACATGGCAGGACCAGGTAGGTAAAGTGTGGCCAGTCTGCAAACAATCAACAGGGCAAATACACTTGAGTTTACAACATCTGGTTGTACCTAATATACACTGCATAGACTGGAAGATCGTCGAAGATTAGGAATCTATATTGGCTGCAGCTGCACGTGTATCAGGTCAGCCATTCAGGAGATGGTACAGATGCCTAAGGAGATACTCATGGCTGAGGGAAAAGGAAAGCCCACCTTCCAGGGAAAATGGAGAAAAGGTTTGAAGTATGGAGAAGAATCTTGATTTCTTTATTGTGGAATTACTCTAGGTCCAGGAAGAATAATGGGTTAAAAACTAAAGATACCGAAATGTTCACTTGTTTCAGGAGTTTCCTGAGAATGCCTAGTTACAAATGGTCCAAAACTGAGTTTGGAAACGCACAACTCATTTATTCATTCAACAGGTAGTTTTTTGAGCACCTACCATTAGCCAGGCTCAAAGGTGCTGGGAATGCAGCAATGAAACAAAGTCACTGCCCTCAGGGCACTCCTACATGTGATTGGTGGGAGACTGATAAACAAATAAATTATGTAAGATAATTAATTAAAGGTTGTAAGACATAAAGCTAAGAAAGGGAAAATGGAAGAATCAGGACAGGATGGTTTGCAATTTTAAGTACAATTATCAGTAAAGGACTTGCTGGTAAGTTGACATTTGATTTCCAAAACAGAGAAAGAAGATAAGAGGATATCCAGGGTAAGAGGGTTATATACAGAGGTACCAAAAGTGCAGGAGCCTGGAGGTAGCAGCATACTTGGTAAATTCAAGGAGGCAACTGTAACTGGGTCAAGAAGGAAGTGGTAAGGAATTAGGACAGATAGACGGGGTGGGGTGGGTGGTCAGAACTAAAAGGCTTTGTAGGCTGTTGTAAGGACTTAGGCTTTTGCTCTGGCAAAAAGAGCCACTGGAGGATTTTGAACAGAGGAGTGACATCAACTGACCTTTTAAAAGGATCACCTGTCAACTTTATAAGTGTTAGTCGAACAATCGTGTCCAACTCTTTGCAACCCTGTGGAATGTAGCCCACCAGGCTCCTCTGTCTATGAAATTTTCCAGGCAAGAATTCTGGAGTGGGTTGTCATTCCCTTTTCCAGGGCATCTTCGCAACCTAGGGATTGAACCCAGGTCTCCTTCATTGCAGGCAGATTCTTCACTGAGTGTATAAACTGTAAGATGTGGTGAAGAAGGAAGCAAGGAGATCTGTTAAGAATCTATTTCAATTATCCAAGCAAAAGATAATGGTGTGTGTGTGTGTGTGTGTGTGTGTGTGTGTTTGTGTGTGTGTGTGTGTGTGTAGTAGTGAAGGTGGTGAGAAGTTCTTGAGCTATAAATCTTTTAATGGTCAAGCTTACCATTTGCTGGTGGAGAGAAAAGGAGTAAGGGATGATTCATAAGTTTTTAGCTTGAGCAACCAGAACATTACTGCCCAATAGAAATATAATGTGCTGCACAGGTAATGAACATTCTCCTTCTAGCCACATCAAAAAAAGTGAAAAGAAACAGCTGAAATCAATTTTAATAATATATTTTATTTAACTCAGTGTAACAAACATCATTTCAACACACAAACAATTGAAGTTATTAATAAAATATTTTAGATTATTTTTTCATACTAAGCCTGTTAAATATCAGGTATGTTTTACGCTTACAGCATGTCTCAGTTCTGATAGTGACATTTCAGGTGCTTGCTCGCTTCATTTGTCAAGTGGCTACTGTGTGGAGAGTACAGAAGAAGCTGTCATTTAATGAGAGAGGAAACAAAGGGGAGGAAGGCGGAATTCAGAAGTTCAGTTGTAGACTGTCAACAGGCAAGTGAAGATGACTGTCCATTTGCTTGGATGACTGTCAAACATCCAAGTAGAAATATTTAATTACCATTTGTAGCTCTGGTCTCCAAAGTAGTAGTTTTCAAGTTGTGAGGTGTAACCCACTGAGGGTTGTAAAGTCAATGTATTGGTTGTAACCAACAATTTTTTAAAGTGAAATAAAGATCTAAATGCATTGCATCTAGTAAAAGTATTATTTCACAAAGGTTCTATTTCTATTACGTGGGTTTTGATATACTGGGTCATATGTTCCTCCTGGGAGTCACAGTTAAAAACAAGTTTGAGAGGCACTGCTCTAGAATGTATGCTGTGTAAAATAATAATTCATGATTTGAAATGGTGCCTGAGTTTGAATTCCAGCTCTGCCACTAACCAGCTGTGAGGCTTTGGAAAATACTCAACTTCTTTGGGCTTTGGTCTTTCCAACTGTAAAGTAAGGATAAAAATAGTTGTAGTTTAGTCGCTAAGTTACATCTGACTCTTTTGCAACCCCATGGAAAGTAGCCTGCTAGGTTCCTCTGTCCATGAGATTTCCAAGGCAAGAATACTGAAGTGAGTTGCCATTTCCTTCTCTAGGGAATCTTCCTGGCCCAGGGATTGAACTCAGTATGCGTCAACACATGAAATTTTCTTTGCCACGAGCCACCTGGGAAGCCCAAGGATAACTACTGTTAATTAAACAGGGACCTGACAACTGTGCCTAATACATACTGATTACTGTGTAAGTGCAAATATCAGAGCAAAGCGGGTCCTGGCCATATTGTGAAACACAGTCCACGTTCCTGCTTGTGTCTAGTCTCTCCTTTCCATACCCTGTTCTGCTTTTAGATTCTCCTATCACTGTTTTGTCACACTGCCCACCTGTTGATGTTTCTTGTCCAGGGTTCCAAAATTAGCCTTTCCTGCTGTCCTTCCTCCAACAAAACACTCACTTCAGTGTCCAATATTTCAACCAGGTAGAAGAAATAAAACCAAGTGATGAAGTGAATTCCTTTAGTAGTGAATTTTTCTTACACAAAGGCTTGAATTTTAAAAGATCTGTTAATCCAAACAATCTTAGTTTGAGAGATTTCATATAGTGAAGAGTGTTAAGTAATGAAAATATTATGACTGAATATGATGTTTCTGAGATTAAATTTCCAAGCCTCATGGTATCCTTTTTAAAAAGAAAGGTCACACGGCATGCTATTTGTGAAGTTCTTGGAATGCCAATGAATTTGCGTTCCAGGGCGACAGTGGTGCCAATGTGCAGCCTTCATTTTGGTGAACATTTGTCATGTGCTTGTCCTGAGCATAACTGCGATCTATATATACACACTAGCCTCATGTTGGAGTTGTTGGGAGAAGACTCTCCTTGAGGAACAACTGATGGATAATCTCAGTTGTTTGGCAGAGACTTTAGTGTTTTCTAACACACTGATTAATATTAATATACCTGGGGAGTGGGAGAAGGGCTGTGGTCAGAAGGGACTTTCTTCAGGTTTGTGTATGTGTGTATTTGCTGAAAGAAAAGGAGTTGTTTGAAGTGTTATTTATGGTTAGGTACCAACTCTGTGAGGTTCTGAATCTGAAGTGGAGGGGCTGCCTTATTTGGTTTTTATATTCATCAGTATTTTCTGCATACTTTATTTTGTAGCAATAATATATTAATATTATTAATAGTTGTATCTTGTAAAATTGGAACTGTGTTTTCAAAGTCCCTTTTCAGGTAAATAATTTATTCTGCATATTTTGAAATATCCAGATACAGCCAGTAAGGAAAAGAAGGGGAGGTAGCAAAGGAAGTAGAGAGATGTGAAAAAACAGATTTTTCAAAAAGGAAGTAGCACAACATCTTCTTTGGAGACAAACAGACCTCAGATTAGTTTCAATCTCTCTGAATCATAGTTGATTCATATAGAAAGGAGAAAACAAGACCTTATTCGTGGGGTTGGTATGAAGAATAGATGAAATAATGAAAGCATTTAAAGTGGCATTTAGCATTTCGCAAAAATTAGGCTTTTAATTTGGCTTTCCCTGGTGGCTTAGCAGTAAAGAACCTGCCTGTCAATGCAAGAGACATGGGTTCAACCTCTGGGTCGGGAAGATCCCTGGAGAAGGAAATGGCAACCCACTCCATTGTTCTTGCCTGGAGAATCCCAGGACAGAGGAGTCTGGTTGGCTACAGTCCATAGGGTCACAGAGTCAGACATGACTGAGTGAGCATACATGTGTGTGTAAGCATGAGGCTTTTAATAAGGATAGCCTTAAAAAAGAAGGGGTGATGACTGGTTGTCTTTGCTGGATCAAAGAGACAAATGACATCATCAGAAGGTCTCTTACTCTATGTAGTATAAAGGTGAAATCAAAGAGCAAAGTCAGAGCCAAGTTTTCAGTCTAAATTGTACAAAACAGAGGAAGAGTAGAGCCTAAGAATGAAGTAAGGATCAGTTGGTATATAATAAATATTTGTTGGAAAATTTATGGAGATGTACACATATAGAGGTAAATATAGTCGCATTTCTATTGAAACGAAAAACAAATGTTGGGCTCTTAGAGCTAACATAGGAAAAGTCACTTAAAAATTCCTAAGTATTGAGGAACTTTGTTCCTGAGACTATGAACAAAGCTAGTGGAGGTGATGGAATTCCAGTTGAGCTATTTCAAATCCTGAAAGATGATGCTGTGAAACTGCTGCACTCAATATGCCAGCAAATTTGGAAAACTCAGCAGTGGCCACAGAACTGGAAAAGGTCAGTTTTCATTCCAATCCCAAAGAAAGGCAAATGCCAAAGAATGCTCACACTACTGCACAATTGCACTCATCTCACACGCTAGTAAAGTAATGCTCAAAATTCTCCAAGCCAGGCTTCAGCAATACGTGAACTGTGAACTTCCAGATGTTCAAGCTGGTTTTAGATAAGGCAGAGGAACCAGAGATCAAATTGCCAACATCCGCTGGATCATCGAAAAAGCAAGAGAGTTCCAGAAAAACATCTATTTCTGCTTTATTGACTATGCCAAAGCCTTTGACTGTGTGGATCACAATAAACTGTGGAAAATTCTGAAAGAGATGGGAATACCAGACCACCTGACCTGCCTCTTGAGAAACCTATATGCAGGTGAGGAAGCAACAGTTAGAACTGGACATGGAACAACAGACTGGTTCCAAATAGGAAAAGGAGTACATCAAGGCTGTATATTTTCACCCTGCTGATTTAACTTCTATGCAGAGTACAGCATGAGAAACACTGGGCTGGAAGAAGCACAAGCTGGAATCAAGATTGCCGGGAGAAATATCAATAACCTCAGATATGCAGATGACACCACCCTTATGGCAGAAAGTGAAGAGGAACTCAAAAGCCTCTTGATGAAAGTGAAAGTGGAGAGTGAAAAAGTTGGCTTAAAGCTCAACATTCAGAAAACGAAGATGATGGCATCTGGTCCCATCACTTCATAGGAAATAGATGGGGAAACAGTGAAAACAGTGTCAGACTTTATTTTTGGGGGCTCCAAAATCACTGCAGGTGGTGATTGCAGCCATGAAAGACACTTACTCCTTGGAAGAAAAGTTATGACCAACCTAGATAGCATATTGAAAAGCAGAGACATTACTTTGCCAACAAAGGTCTGTCTAGTCAAGGCTATGGTTTTTCCAGTGGTCATGTATGGATGTGAGAGTTGGACTGTGAAGAAAGCTGAGCACCAAAGAATTGATGCTTTTAAACTGTGGTGTTGGAGAAGACTCTTGAGAGTCCCTTGGACTGCAAGGAGATCCAACCAGTCCATTCTGAAGGAGAACAGCCCTGGGATTTCTTTGGAAGGAATGATGCTAAAGCTGAAACTCCAGTACTTTGACCGTCTCATGCGAAGAGTTGACTCATTGGAAAATACTCTGATGCTGGGAGGGATTGGGGGCAGGAGGAGAAGGGGACAACAGAGGATGAGATGGCTGGATGGCATCACTGACTCTATGGCTGTGAGTCTGAGTGAACTCCTGGAGTTGGTGATGGACAGGGAGGCCTGGTGTGCTGCGATTCATGGGTCGCAAAGAGTTGGACACGACTTAGCGACTGAATTGAACTGAGAAGAACTTAGAACATTTTTCTATCTCAAAAATGCCTATAGTCTTGCTGCAAAATCCTATTTTGAACTTTCCTTTGTATTCATTCTGTAATGGTCCAAGACCTCTATTGAGGCAGATGTCTTAGACTGAATAGAGAAAATCTTGTATGTTGCAAAAACAAATGAGAAAACTGCATTGATACCTTTAAAAATATTATCCCTATTACATTGTGCTCTGCATTGCCTGGTGTAGTGCCTGGCACTTAAAGGCATTCAATAAATGTCTACAGGAATGAAAGAAAGATAGAAGGAATGAATAACTAAATATGCTAGAATATCTATACTTTTATTTCTGGTTTAATGAATAATTCATTTAGGCTAACTTCATCTTAAATCTTCTTTCCGTTATTTCTTTTTTTTTGCTCTTGTGTAGGTAGTTGAATATTTGATTGAACAAGGCTTACAGAACTAACATACTGAGATACATTTATTGGTTTTTTCCCCTCTTTTATTTTTATTATTGTAAAATACACATAGCATACAATTTACCATCTTAATCATTTTAAAGTATACAGTTCAATGGTATTAAGAACATTCATATTATTGTACAATTATCACCACTGTCTCTCCAGAACTCTTCTCATCTTGAAAAGGCTGAAACTCTATATATTCATTGAATGATAAACTCCCCATTTCTCCCCTCCTTCCAACTCCTGGCAAGCATCATTCTGACTTTTTGATTTTGATTACTCTAGATACCTTATATCGGAGAGGGCAGTGGCACCCCACTCCAGTAGTTTTGCCTGGAAAATCCCATGGACGGAGGATCCTTGTAGGCTGCAGTCCATGGGGTCGCTGGAGTCACACATGACTGAACGACTTCACTTTCACTTTTCGCTTTCATGCGTTGGAGAAGGAAATTGCAACCCACTCCAGTGTTCTTGCCTGGAGAATCCCAGGGACGGGAAGCCTGGTGGGCTGCTGTCTGTGGGTCGCACAGAGTTGTACACGACTGAGGCGACTTAGCAGCAGCAGATACGTTATATAAGTACAATCGTATAGTATCTCTCTTTTTGTGTTGGTCTTATTTCATTTAATATAATGTCCTCAGGGCTTATCTATGTTGTAGCTTATGTCAGAATCTCCTTCCTTTTTAAGGCTGAATAATATTCCATTGTATGTATATACAATTTATTTATTCATCTGTCAGTGAACACTTGGGTTGCTTCCTCATTTTAGTGTGAATAATGCTGAGAACATGGCTGTACTAATATCTCTTCAAGACCCTGCTTTTTAATTCTTTTGTGTGTAACCAGAAGTGGAATTGTTGGATCATATGGTAAGTCTGTTTTTCAGTTTTGAGAAACTGTCATACTGTTTTCCATAGCAGCTTTACCATTTTACATTCTCATGAACAGTACACAAGGGTTCTAGTTTGTTTGTATCATTGTTTTTTTTTTGCACACTTATTGTTATTGATAACAGTGATCCTAAAGGGTTTGAGGTACATCATCAATCTGATTTGGGTTTGCATTTCCTTAATAGTAGTGATGTTGAGCATCTTTGCATGCGCTTATTGACCATTTGTGTGTTGTATTTGGAGAATTGTCTGTTTTTGTCAATCTTTGAATTGAATTGTTTCTCTTGTCATGATCTCTATACTTTCTAGCTAGTAATCCCTTATCACATATAGATATGCAAATATCTTCTCCCATTCATGGGTTGCCTTTTTACTCTATTAATTGTGTTCTTTGATGCACAGGAGTTTTTAATTTTCATGAGGTGCAATTCATCTATTTTTAAATTTTATCGCCTGTGCCTTTGTGTTTTATCCATGAAATCTTGCCAAATCCAATATCATGAGCTTTATGCCCTATATTTTCTTCTAAGAGTTTTGTAGTTCTATAGTTATATAAATATTTATGTGATATAGTTTTACAGTTAAGTCTTTGGTCCACTTTGAATTAATGCATATTCATTAGTTATCAGTCTAACTTCATTCTTTTGGATAGGAATATCTAGTTTTCCCCCCACCATTAGTTGAAAAGACTGTCCTTTTCCCACTGAATGTTCTCGTCATCCTTGTCAAAAAATATTTTGGCCATATGTGTGAATATATGTTTCTGTGCTCCATATTCTAGTCTATTGATCTATACATCTGTCTTTATTTCTTTACCATACTATTTTGATTATTGTAGCTTTGTAGTAAGTTTTAAAGTCAGGAAGTGTGAGTCCTCCAATTTTGTTCTTCTTTTTCAAATTGATTTGACATTTGGGGTCAAATATTTGGGGTCTCTTGACATCCCTATATGAATTTTATGATACATTTTTGTATTTCTAAAAAAAAACGTCATTGGGATTTGATAGAGATTGCATTATATCTGTGTATTACTTTGACTGATACAATATTTAACCTCCCAATCCATGAACATGGGATATCTTTCTGTTTACTTACGTCTTCTTTAATTCTTTAGCAATGTATTGTAGTTTTCATTGCACAAATCTTTTATTTCCTTGGTTAAGTTAATTACTAATTATTTATTCTTTTTGATGGTATTGTAAATGGAATTGTTTTTATAATTTTTTCAGATGTTTATTGTTAGTGTATAGAGATGCAACTTATTTTTGTATTGACTTTTATCCTGCTACTTTGCTGAATTTGCTTAGTTGTAATAGTTTTTTTCTTTTTTTTTGTAGAATCTTTAAAGTTTTCTAGTATAAGATCATAACATCTGTGAACAGAGATAATTTTATTTCTTTCTTTTCTATTTGGATACCATTTACTTATTTATTTGTTTATTTATTTAACCTACCTAAGTGCTCTAGTGAGGACTAGTACTATATTGAATGTAAGTGATGAAAGTGGGCATCTTTGCCTTATTCTTGATTTTAGAGGAAAAGCTTCAGTCTTTCATCACTGAGTATGATTTTGCTACAAATTTTTCATACATGACTTTTATTTGTTGAAGCAGTTTTTGTCTATTCCTAGTTTGTTGAATTTTTGAACAAAAGGATGTTGAATTTTGTCAAATGCTTTTTTCCTGCACCAATTGAGATGATCCTTTATTTCTTTTTAAGGATATGCATCTCCTTTTCCCTTTTGGAGTGTCACAGGAAAGGTTGCTGGGCTTGAATTTGCTATATCTCATGGCAGTATAATAAGCCTATGGCTAGTATATATAGTATGGTGCGAACAATGCTGCATTTACTATCTTTTCAAAAGTATTATTATTACTATTATTAATTTTGTTTAAGTTTTAAATCTTTCTCAGTTATGAATTGGAGTTGATTGGACAGCTGATTTCATGGGTCTTTTGCCCAACTCAAATGGTGGAAAACAGACCTCTCAAAACAAAGCTTCCAAAATGGAAGAATGCATAAGATATCCTGACAATAGCAGTCATAGATCCATTTCTCCTACAGAGAGTGAGTTCTTGAGGGGAGAAAATGTAAACATACCTAGAACTGGAGGTTGTTGTATAATAAACAACCTTAATATATAATGTTTGTATAATAAATCCTTAATAAAACATCTTGGAGGGTATATACATACTGTTTGTATAATAAACAAAGACTTAATACAACATCTTGGAGGGCATCAAAGAACCACAGTGTTTCCCTTGCTCTTTCTCCCCTCTCCTTTCCCCAAGAGACTGCATGAAACTCAGTAACTTTCATAGTGTTGATTTATTTTGAAATATAAAATCAAAGTATCCAAGTTCTGCAAACAGTGCAAAACTGAGCAATCATGCATTTTAATTTGACTCAGCATTGTTGAATTGAAATATTTAGACTTTGGGATTAAGAGAAGATTGCAGTTTTCCTAAAAATCCATCTCACTATTCATTACTTTCTCATTTTAAGCTTATAGACACACACATTATTTAATTCTCAAGAGTTAAGTTGATAGGCTGTCTGAGGGTAGATGTAAAAACTGTAATATGAAACCAGAACTGGAGAACAGAGGTACTTTGACTAACTTTTCAATGTAGGTTTCATGTTATAGAAAGCATCACATAGTACATTGTATGAAAATAAAATTAGATGAAGAGTAATCTATGAGTGATACCTGCTTTATAGATTCTCAATTTGATGACCAATCATCAGTATAAAAATGGCAACCCACTGCAGTATTGCCTGGGAAATCCCATGGACAGAGGAGCCTGGCTGGCTATAGTTGATGGGGTCACAAGAGTCGGACATGACGTAGCGACTAAACCACCACCACCATAACCTAATTTACCAGAACACTTAACCAAAGTATTTCACTGATGATCAAGTAAATTCTGAGGAAAGGTCAATGGTATAACTACAAAGGCCAATCTATTTTAATTTCCTAAGGTTTAAAAAAAGCCCTCTTCTCAATTTACAGTGACTGAGGGAGTAATTTTCCTGCTTACACAGTGATAAATGGTTTGTACATCGTGAATGCAACATAGTGGATAATCAGCAAAACTTTAAATTAAATTAATCAACACTTTGTAAAGTTCTTTCCATGAACATAGGTAACATATCCTATCAAGGAAAATGATTCTTTGCCTTGCTATTGCTTCTTTGATTATGGAAAAATACTAATAAGCTTTCACTTTCTTTTTTTTTTTTTAATGTTTTACTGGAAAGAATTTAGGTAGAGATTTAAGCATAGTAAACTTTATAACATATATGTGTATGACTGGGTCCTTTCACTGTTCTCCTGAAACCATTACAACATTGTTAATCAGCTATACCCCAATATAAAAGAAAAAGTTAAAAAATATGAGAATCACTGTTGTGCACCAAGAATTAATATAGCATTGTAAATCAATTATACTCTGAAAACAAACAAGCAAATTCATAGGGAAAAAGATTGGATTTGTGGTTACTAGAGGAGTGGGGTGGAGAGGGTGTTGGGAGAGGGAAGAAAGTTAAGAGAGTAAATCCTAAGAGATCTCATCACGGCGAAGATTGTTTTTCTTTTGCATCTATATAGAATGACAGATGCACACTAAACTTATTGGGGTTATTATTTCATGATGCATGCAAATCAAACCATTATGTTGCACAACTTAAACTTATACAGTGCTTTATGTTATATCTCAATAAAACTGGAAGAAAAATGGATAATAAAATGTAACTGCCTTAGGTTTGAAAATAAAGAAATATATAAAAAGTGTGTGTGTGTGTGTGCACTTTGTCGCTCAGTCATATCTGACTCTTTGTGACCCCATGAACTGTAGCCTGCCAGGCTCCTTTGTCCATGGGGATTCTCCTGGGAAGAATGCTGGAGTGGGTTGCCATGCCCTCCTCCAGGGGATCTTTGCCCTCCTCCAGGGGATCTTCCCAACCCAGGGACTGAACCCAGGTGTCCTGCATTGCATGTGGATTCTTTACTGTCTGAGCCACCAGGGAAGCCCAAGAATACTGGAGTGGGTAGCCTGTCTCTTCTCCAGAGGATCTTCCTGACTCAGAGATCGAACCTGGGTCTCCTGTATTGCAGGCAGTTTCTTGACCAGCTGAGCTAACAGGGAAGACCACAATATTTTTAGATGTTCAAGCTGGACTTAGAAAAGGCAGACGAACCAGAGATCAAATTGCCAACATTCGTTGGATCATCGAAAAAGCAAGAGAGTTCCAGAAAAACATCTACTTCTCCTTTATTGACTACGCCAAAGCCTTCGACTGTGTGGATCACCACAAACTGTAGAAAATTCTTCAAGAGATGGGAATACCAGACAACCTGACCTGCCTCCTGAGAAATCTGTATGCAGGTCAAGAAGCAACAGTTAGAACTGCATGGAACAACAGACTGGTTCCAAATCAGGAAAGGAGTCCATCAAGGCTGTATATTGTCACCCTGCTTATTTAACATATAGGGAGGGTACATCATGAGAAATGCCAGGCTGGATGAAGCACAAGCTGGAATCAAGATTGCTGGGAGAAATATCAATAACCTCAGATATGTAGATGACACCACCCTTATGGCAGGAATCGAAGAAGAACTAATGAGCCTTTTGATGAAAGTGAAAGCCAAAAGTTGGCTTAAAACTCAACATTCAGAAAACTGAGATCATGGCATCTGGTCCCATCACTTCATGGCAAATAGATGGCAAAACAATGGAAACAGTGACAAACTTTATTTTTGGGGGCTCCAAAATCACTGCAGATGGTGATTACAGCCATGAAATTAAAAGATGCTTGCTCCTTGGAAGAAAAGCTATGACCAACCTAGACAGCATGTTAAAAAAGCCGAGACATTACTTTGCCAACAAAGTATGGTTGGCATAGTCAAAGCTATGGTTTTTCCAGTAGTCATGGATGAATGTGACAGTTGGACTATAAAGAAAGCTGAGTGCTGAGGAATTGATGCTTTTGAACTGTGGTGATAGAGAAGACTCTCAAGAGTCCCTTGGACTGCAAGGAGATCCAACCAGTCCATCCTAAAGAAAATCAGTCCTGAATATTCATTGGAAGGACAGATGCTGAAGCTCCAATACTGTGGCCACCTGATGCAAAGAACTGACTCATTGGAAAAGACCCTGATGCTGGGAAAGATTGAAGGCGAGAGGAGAAGGGGACGATAGAGGATGAGATGGTTGGATGGCATCACCAACTCAATGGACATGAGTTTGAGTAAACTCCAGGAGTTGGCGATGGACAGGGAGGCCTGGCATGCTGCCATCCATGGGGTTGCAGAGTTGGACGTGACTGAGTGACTGAACTGACTGAACTGAAACATATTCCAGGCATTCTCATTAGCAGGGCTCAATCTACTGTTCAAATGTCTTAGTCCTCCTTGCTGGACAAAGCTCAGGTGGGCAGCAACAGCTTAGAAGGCATGTGCTTTACCTGAGAGCTGAGTGAAGTACTGTGCTCACATTTAAGCCTGTGAAGTTTCCATGTAAAATGGGTGCCACTGCCTTTTATAGTAATTCCCATGTGTATTTCCATGGAATGCTGACAGTGAGTACATAGTGCTTTATCAGTAATTCTGGGGTTATCTGAAAAATAGCATAGTATTCTTATGACAGGTTTATGTTAATAAGTTTGATTAGCATAAAGCAAAAATAATTCAATAACTCATATAAAGTTAACAGATTCTTGTTTTCTGATGTGACTAATTTTCTGGTCTTGTGAAGGTCTATACATTTCTGTGCCTGAATGACTACATAGAAAGCTTCTATTTGGGTTCCCAGGATGTTAGATTAAGCTGGGTGTCATCAATGTGATGCTTTGCTATTTTCAAAGTGTGATCCAGGGACCAATTGCATTGGCATCACTTGGGAGCTTATTAGAAAAGCAGAATCTCAGGCCTAATGCTAGGCCTATTAATTAGAGTTCATTTTGTCAAGATCTCTTGGTGATTTGTAAGCACATTCAAGTTTAAGAAGTACTAGTTGTGCTTTTGTGGCTCAAGGTCATGCCTTTCCTAAACTTCTGCTTTTAGGGACCCTCTATTTTCTGCTCTTCTAGAATCTGTAGGCCATCAGCTAGCCATTTCATTCGGATGTTTTAAAAATTCCCAAACCTGTGACTTTGTGTGCCCTAAGCTGTCTTTTCTTTATTTTGTCGGAGAAGGGAAACTTTTCTTTCTTTGCACTCCCCATATTTTTCATCTCTTTTTACTTGATGATTTTTGTTTTTGGAGAAAAACAAAGAGCATCACTTCTAGCTTCCAGGGGACATGTTCTGTCTCTGATCAACTTGAAAACTTTTTCTCATGGCATCTCTCAATAACATCAAGGTTCTGAGATTTTGTTTACTGCTGAATTCAATCAGAAAGATGAGTTGCCACTAATTTCAATATTGCATAGTTTTATGTAACTTTAGAGTAAAATAAAATAAAACCACCAAAAGGACTACTTGATAACTTACTGTGCTGTGTTCAACTTTTTAACTTTTCATATTATAGACATACTGGGCCTCAGAAATGTCATATTTATCAACAAAAGCTATACTTTCTGTGTCTTAGTAATAAACATTCTATTATTTTGTTCTAGAACTCTAAACCAATTAAGGGAAAATATTGGACATTTTCTGCTCTTGTTCTCTTAACCTTTGTTTTCTTTTTATCCATCTTTGTTATAAAAGGAAAAAGCCCTCATGCTACATGTCGCCATTATGAAATTTAGGTATTTATGTGTATGTTATTTTTGTATATGTATCAGAAATCACATTTAGAAATATTCTCTCTAAATTACCCTTAAACATTTTTAGTGGTAAAGTGCTGGGAACATTATGGTTTGTTTCATGAGACCTCTCTTCATTTTGAAACCATATCCTCTCTTTCTTCCTTTTCTCTAAAAACCACCCAGGGTGAAGAAATAAAGTAAGAGAAGTCCGCTAAAATATGTGTACAAGCTATTGTAAATGTCATTTGTTGAATAATGTATAGAATTTCATGGCATAAGGGGCAGGATTCTCTGAAAGTAACCGCAAGAACTCATTCTTGGTTACTGAACCCCTGGACTACCTGGATCCAGGAATAACCCTTTACCCAGTGGGAAAAGTCACACTTGAACTCAGCTTCCTGTAAGACTGATGAAATTGTTTTAGCCTCTCGCAGGAACTACAGCTTTCTATGGTTTCTACTGTCCTCAGGTGCTGGGCAGCTGTTTTCACAGTTACTTCCTCTAAGCAGATGACATGCAATCCAGATTGCCTGACATTTAAGTTGTGTGCATATCTCTTCCCATTATGGTTGCTGTCGTGCTTGCCCTGTAAGAAATGAGAGCAACAGGGCAGTGGGGACTCTGCCCTGGAGTACTGGACCGAGTGTCCATGAGATGGCCAAGGGCCCTTTGTACGTCTTCATGGGGAAAATGGGAAAATCAAAGGACTTGTGACTTTTCTTATTGTTGACCCCTTAAGTTTCCTCAATAAAGCTTGTTCTTAAGTATGATCGTGTAAAATTCGCCCAGAGTTCTGGTGAACCTCAGGGGACCTATCTTACATAGCTCATTTACTGGTGATAATCAATCACCAGTTTGTTCTGCATTCTCTGCTTTGGGAGAGTTCCCTGGGACCTATCTTACATAGTTCATTTACTGGTGATAATAAATCACCAGTTGTTCTGCATAGCCTGCTTTGGGAGAGTTCCCCGGTGGCTTAGATGGAAAAGAATCTGCCTGTAATGTGGGAGACCTGGGTTCCATCCCTGGATTGGGAAGATACCCTGGAGAAGGAAATGGTTACCCACTCTAGTATTCTAGCCTGGATAACAGCAACAATAACACAACTAAAATAAAACATCCTTCCCTGGTGGCTCAGTAAAGAATCTGTCTGCAATGCAGGAGACCACCTGCAGTGCAGGAGACCTGGGTTTGATCCCTGGGAAATACCATGGATGGAGGAGCCTGGTGGGTTACAGTCCATTGGGTCATAAAAATTGGACACGACTTAGCGACTAAACCACCACAGAGAAAGCAGAAGCCCTTAAAAGAACTCCATCACCTGTCCCATTATCTGTCCATACTATTCTAGTTTCCTTCTGTTACAGTATAGGGGCAATTATTTTTCCTAAGGCTAACAACTCCTCTGGTGCTTTTATTTTACCCATTCCCACCTTCTAAGTTACTTGAAGTTATTAATTATCTTTTATCTTAATATTCAAGGCTTCCCTGGTGGCTCAGCTGGTAAAGAATCCACCTGCAATGCGGGAGACCTAGGTTCAATCCCTGGGTTGAGAAGATCCCCTGGAGAAGGGAAAGGCTACCCACTCCAGTATTCTGGCCTGGAGAATCCCATGGACTATACAGTCCATGAGGTCGCAAATAGACACGACTGAGAGACTTTCACTTTCACTTTCTTTAGTTAGAGCTTTTGAAAACAGGATCAAGTGTCTCCCAATGAAGAGAAAAAGAAAGAGGAAAGGAGGGAGAGAGAAGAAATTTTTTGGTTAATTTCTTCACTCCCTTCTAGATTCTGCCCCTATTTCCTCTGTTCAAATTTTTGAAAAATTGTTTCTACGTACTGTTTCTATTTCTTTCCCCCTGGCCATTTCTAAATCTTTTCCAATCCACCTTCTGCCTACATTGCTCTATCTTCAGTACTTATTAACCATGGCGCCATTGGCATGTTAGGCCAATATTTTGTTTGCAATACCGTCCTACACACTTTAGGATGTTTAGCAGCATCTCTGGTCTTTATTCACTAGATGCCAGTAACAGCCCTCTCTGCAGCTGTAACAGCCAAAAATGTGCTCAGACATTACCAAATGACCCCTGTGAAGCAAAATTGAGAATCATTGCTCTATTCCCATGGCTCCTGTTGAGTTACCAATGACTTTCATGATATTAAATCTCATTTTTTATCTGACTGATAGCTCAGTAGAATCTGACATTGTTAGCCTCTCCTGTCATATTTTTCTCTTGCCTCTATTGACAAAAGTCTCTTGATTTTCCTTTTACCTCTCAGATTGTTCTTTTTTTTCTTTCTTATTTCCTTTTGTTCTCTCTTTCACTCTTTCTTTCCTTCTCTCTCCCTCTCATTTCTCTTCCAAAGCTCTTCTTTTTCTCTTTAAAATATTTTAGGTTCATCCCCTGTCAATTGACAATTAAATGTTGATGAAAGTGAAAGTGGAGAGTGAAAAAGTTGGCTTAAATCTCAACATTCAGAAAACGAAGATCATGGCATCTGGTCCCATCACTTTATGGGAAATAGATGGGGAAACAGTGTCAGAATTTATTTTTTTGGGCTCCAAAATCACTGCAGATGGTGACTGCAGCCATGAAACTAAAAGACACTTACTCCTTGGAAGAAAAGTTATGACCAACCTAGATAGCATATTGAAAAGCAGAGACATTCCTTTGCCAACAAAGGTCCATCTAGTCAAGGCTATGGTTTTTCTAGTGGTCATGTATGGATGTGAGAGTTGGACTGTGAAGAAAGCTGAGCACCAAAGAATTGATGCTTTTGAGCTGTGGTTTTGGAGAAGACTCTTGAGAGTCCCTGGGACTGCAAGGAGATCCAACCAGTCCATCCTAAAGAAAATCAGCCCTGGGATTTCTTTGGAAGGAATGATGCTAAAGCAGAAACTCCAGTACTTTGGCCACCTCATGTAAAGAGTTGACTCATTGGAAAAGATTCTTTTTTTTTTTTTTTGGATTTCCTTTATGACAAGATTCTTGATAAATGGAACATCTAAAATGTGTTTTGATGATGAAAGGAGGCGAACTAACTCAACTCTTTTTGTTTCCTTGGTAATTATAAAAATATTGCACTCGTCTAATATTTAGAATCTTAGAAAAGGAAGTTAAAACATGGTACGTTTTTAGTTTTGGTATTTATGGTTGCATTTTAGATTAAGATAATTTCAAAATATGTTTGAAAAAATAGAATGGATTTTTTAAAAAAAATTTTTCAGCACTTTATTTTTTTTTTTATTTGATAAATTTAACGCCTTTTATTGCCATACCTCATTTTACTGTGCTTTGCTTTAGTGAACTTTATAGATACATACATGGTTTTTTTTTTTTTCCTTGTTAATTTTCTGTTTAGTTGATCTATCCATAAGTGTGAGTGGGGTATTAAAGTCTCCCACTATTATTGTGTTATTGTTAATTTCTCCTTTCATACTTGTTAGGATTTGTCTTACATACTGCGGTGCTCCCATGTTGGGTGGATATATATTTATAATTGTTATATCTTCTTCTTGGATTGATCCTTTGATCATTATGTAGTGACCTTCTTTGTCTCTTTTCACAGCCTTTGTTTTAAAGTCTAATTTATCTGATACGAGTATTGTGACTCCTGCTTTCTTTTGGTCCCAATTTGCATGGAAAATCTTTTTCCAGCCCTTCACTTTCAGTCTGTATGTGTCCCCTGTTTTGAGGTGGGTCTCTTGTAGACAACATATGTAGGGGTCTTGTTTTTGTATCCATTCAGCCAGTCTTTGTCTTTTGGTTGGGGCATTCAACCCATTTACGTTTAAGGTAATTACTAATAAGTATGATCCCGTTGCCATTTACTTTATTGTTTTGGGTTCGAGTTTATACACCATTTTTGTGTTTCCTGTCTAGAGAATATCCTTTAGTATTTGTTGGAGAGCTGGTTTGGTGGTGCAGAATTCTCTCAGCTTTTGCTTGTCTGAAAAGCTTTTGATTTCTCCTTCATACTTGAATGAGATCCTTGCTGGATACAATAATCTGGGCTGTAGGTTATTTTCTTTCATCATTTTAAGTATGTCTTGCCATTCCCTCCTGGCTTGAAGAGTTTCTATTGAAAGATCAGCTGTTATCCTTATGGGAATTCCCTTGTGTGTTATTTGTTGTTTTTCCCTTGCTGCTTTTAATATTTGTTCTTTGTGTTTGATCTTTGTTAATTTGATTAATATGTGTCTTGGGGTGTTTCTCCTTGGGTTTATCCTGTTTGGGACTCTCTGGGTTTCTTGGACTTGGGTGATTATTTCCTTCCCCATTTTAGGGAAGTTTTCAACTATTATCTCCTCAAGTATTTTCTCATGGTCTTTCTTTTTGTCTTCTTCTTCTGGAACCCCTATGATTCGAATGTTGTAGCGTTTAATATTGTCCTGGAGGTCTCTGAGATTGTCCTCATTTCTTTTAATTCGTTTTTCTTTTATCCTCTCTGATTCATTTATTTCTACCATTCTATCTTCTAATTCACTAATCCTATCTTCTGCCTCTGTTATTCTACTATTTGTTGCCTCCAGAGTGTTTTTAATTTCATTTATTGCATTATTCATTATATATTGACTCTTTTTTATTTCTTCTAGGTCCTTGTTAAACCTTTCTTGCATCTTCTCAATCCTTGTCTCCAGGCTATTTATCTGTGATTCCATTTTAATTTCAAGATTTTGGATCAATTTCACTATCATTATTTGGAATTCTTTATCAGGTAGATTCCCTATCTCTTCCTCTTTTGTTTGGTTTGGTGGGCATTTATCCTGTTCCTTTATCTGCTGGGTATTCCTCTGTCTCTTCATCTTGTTTAAATTGCTGAGTTTGGGAGTCCTTTCTGTATTCTGGCAGTTTGTGGAGTTCTCTTTACTGTGGCGTTTCCTCGCTGTGTGTGGGTATGTAGAGGTGGCTTGTCAAGGTTTCCTGGTTAGGGAAGCTTGTGTCGGTGTTCTGGTGGGTGGAGCTGTATTTCTTCTCTTTGTTCAGTCGCGCTATGGGGAGGGAGGGAGGGATGCTGCAAACAAATGACACTGGCGTGCGCTCGCAGTGCCTCAGCCACACTGGGTCTGCCCCCGCTCACGGCGCGTGTAGCCTCCCTGCCCACACTGCTCAGGCTCTAGGTTGTTCCGCTGGGAACAATCCGAGGCTGGCCCTGGGTTGCATGCACCTCCCAGGTCCAAGCCGCTCAGGTTCAGGCACTCAGGTAGTCCTCAGAGGCGCAGACTCAGTTGGGGCTGCGTTTTGTGCTCTTCCCAGGTCCGAGCAGCTCAGGTGATGAGGTGTTTGGCGAGCGCCAATGCTGCGACTTATCGCCTCCCCGCCACTTGGTTATCTGGGTGTAAAACCGGCGCACCTTCTCAGGCAGATGTTGACCGTCCAGACCCCCAATAAGTTTTAGTTAGCAAAGAAGCCAGTTTTATAGATAATGTCTCTCTGGGGCTGAGATTGCCCCCTTCCGGCTCTGGCTGTCTGTCACCGGAGGGGGAAGGTTTGCAGCCGCCTACCTCTGTTTAGTCCTTTGTTCCGTGCGCGGGCTGGCGGTGTCTTAAGTTAGGGCTGGCTTTTCGCATGGTAGATATCCCACAGTCTGGTTTGCTAGCCCAAATTATTTCGCTCAGATAGTGCTCAGGGTATTCAGGCCAGATTCTTACTCTCAGCGATGCAGCCCGCGCCTCCCTGCCCAGCCCCCGCTTGCTAATGGCGGATGCAGGCGTCTGCGCTGCTTCTTCGCTGGAAGAGTTACCGTAGGGCTCGCAATCTGCGAGTTTTAATTGTTTATTTATTTTTTCTCCCTGTTATGTTGTCCTCTGTGCTTCCAAAGCTCGGCACGGATTCGGCAGTGAGAAGGTTTCCTGGTGTTTGGAAACTTCTCTCTTTTTAAGACTCCCTTCCCGGGACGGAACTCCGTCCCTCCCTCTTTTGTCTCTTTTATTGTCTTTAATATTTTTTCCTACCTCCTTTCGAGGAGTTGGGTTGCTTTTCTGGGTGCCTGATGTCCTCTGTCGGCATTCAGAAGTTGTTTTGTGGAATTTACTTGACGTTTAAATGCTCTTTTGATGAAGTTGTGGGGGAGAAAGTATTTTCCCCGTCCTACTCCTCCGCCATCTTGACGCCTTCCCCCTGGAAAAGATTCTGATGCTGGTAGGGATTGAGTGCAGGAGGAGAAGGGGGAGGCAGAGGATGAGATGGCTGGATGGCATCACCGACTCGATGGGCGTGGGTTTGGTTGAATTCCGGGAGTTGGTGATAGACAGGGAAGCCTGGCGTGCTGCAATTCATGGGGTCGCAAAGAGTCAGACACGACTAAGTGACTGAACTGAATTGAACTTGTCTTCTTACTCTGCTATTTTTCTGGGGACTCTCATCCCCATCCAGAGTTTTAATTTTCTCCTTTAGACTTCTGCTTCAAGTTATGATGAATAGGCTTCAGTGTGGTTAACACATCAATCCTCCCACCACCAGAAATAACAAAAATCTGGACATAATAGTTTACCCATAGCTTGTGAGTCTTTATCTGTACATGATACCCTTCTCTTTTAGGGGAAAAAAAATCTGCTTCTGGCTCTCTCTTTTGAAGTAGAAAATTAGTTCTTAGAATAATACAAAGCAGACTTCTTCAGGGAGCCTTCCTTGATTTTCCTGGCCATCTCCAACTCCCCATTATGGAGGCCCTTATTAGCCTCTGTATATCTCTTTATTAATGCATAATATAGCAGCAATTTTACATTTACTTGTGTGATTAGTGAGGCCATTGAGTAGAGTATTTAAAACCAAGGATTTAAAAATAAATACAAAGAAAGTGTTTTCGAGCCAAGACTGCCTGGCTTGGAATCTTGGGTCTTAAATTCTTGGTGCCTCAATTTCCTTAACATGGAAATAGTAATACAACCTATTTTCAGAGTTGTTATGGGCCTTAAATGATTTATATAGTGCTTAGAACATGGCTTGGAGCATAGTAAGCACTGTCACCTGTGATTTTTGGAATTTAGTTTTCATCTGTCTCTCCTACATTTTGCTCATGATTTTGTCCTCAGTGTCAACACAGTTCATGAGACATTGCAGGCATGCAGTAACTGTCAGAGTCACGTATAAATAAAAGTGTTTGGACAAAAGAAATGCTATATACATGGGAAGCAGATTTGTATAAGTGAAAAAGTAGAGAGTCTGCACTGTGTTTTTAAAAATGATTCTATTTAAATAGTCATTCGCTGTTTCTATTTGTACAACCTATGCAAGAAGGGAAATAGGTAATTATTTTTAATTCTAGGAGAATTCAAACAATATTTTATGCTGGATGAGTTCATTATAACAGAATCAGTCAAGTCAGAGACTTTCAGTTAAAATATTACTCAAATATTTCATAACTGAAGAATATAGTCAAATTCAAATTTCTGTATTAAATACATAAGAAGTAGACATAATTCTTCATAACAAACCATGAAAATAAACATTTTAGTCTCAGAGCTTAAGGATTATACAACAAAGAATCATTTTAGGTTTTAAAATAGCACACATATCTTGTAAACATGTTAAGGACTCGAGTTTTTGATGACAAGGTACCAAATAAATATAAATCTGACAAGCAAACATGGCTGGCAAGCATGCATATGAAATTATTTCTTTGGTTTAGAGGTTGCTGGATTCTTTGACTCATTATGAATTATTGGACATTAATAGTTGAGAAGTACCTGTGCCACATGAGCAGCAATAATTCAATGCAAACAAATCTAAACTTGAAATATTCCTAAAGTAGTATATTGTCATTTGTGTATTAGCTCAGGCTGTCATAACAAATTACTACAGATTGTGTGGCTTACACAACAGAAATGTATTTCTCACAGTTCTGGAGGCCGGGAAGTCTAAGATCAAGGTGCCGACTGGTTTTATTCCTGGTGAGGGCTCTTTCCTTTGTTTGCAGACAGTTATCTTCTCACTGTGTCATCACATGGTGGAGGCAGAGAGCTCTGGGGTCTCTTCCTCTTCTTATAAGAGCACCAGCCCTATCAGATTAGAGCTCTACCCTTATGCCCTCATTTAACCTTTATCACTCCTCACAGGGTCTGTCTCTAAATACAGTCACACTGGGTGCTGAGCCTTCAACATATGAATTTTTGGGAGAACACCAACATCCAATTCATAACACCATTAAAAAGGAGGAGAAAATATTTTTATTGGGGTGAGTATACCAAAAACTTTCAGAAGAGGCTTTTAAGATTGGTTTTAAAATGATCTGGACTTGCAGAGACGGGGAGGAAAATTATGCCATGATCTGAATAGTGTATGTGGAAACCAGACGGGATGTAGGATCTATGTAGGGCTAATGAGGATTTCAGAATATAGTCAAATTCTGATTGGTTTCATAGTATGTGAGGAGAAAATGAGTGAATTTCAGGTCATTGAGAAATTTGAATGATGAGTTATGGAGTTTGTACTGTATTGCGTGAGCAGCAGGAACCCACAGTTTTAAAAAAGGACTGTTAAGATCCGATTCTTAGATTAATCAAAGAAGATTAATCTAATAGAAATGTCAAGGGGCTGAAATTGGCAGTTTAGTACTTGTTAGGAAGTTATATTAATAGTCAGGAAAGAGGTAATGAGAGCCTGAGCTATAATAGTGGTAGCAGGTATTTACTCATGAGTCAAACACTGACCTTTCTCATAATACTCTAATGGAAAACATACAAATAAACTAGTAATTACAATATAATAGGATAAAAGCTGGAATAAGATTCAACTGACTAAAAATATATAACAGTAACATTAAACTTGTATATGCCTATAATATATACTCAATATTTACAAAGCAAAAGTGGATAAAACTATAGGGAAAAACTGATAAATCTACAATCACAATGGAATATTTCAACATGTATCACAAAATTGATGATAGGTTAAGCAGATAAAATATTAGAAAAGATACAGAAGATTTGAATAATGGAAGTAATTATATCGATGTTGGCTCAAATCAGAGAACAATATATTCAGCAATTAGAGAATTTATATAAATGCTGTTTCTCCTTTTCCCTTTCTCAAATTCTCTTTTATAGTCACTATTTCCCAACTTTTCAAAAGAAATACCTCTTATTCATCCCAAATCTTCAAGGATGCATCACTCGGGATAAACAATCTTGAGAGGAACAGTCAGAGTATTGGTATTGGAGAAGGCTCTTAGAAACCTTTCATAGGCCATTGCCTTTTCCTGTCTTGTATGAATGTCTAGTAAGGGTGAGACATGGCATTAGTAAAAGAGTAGTTTCACCCTTAAGGGGATGTTCCAAATTCAGTAGCATGGGACAGTTGCAGTGATGAACTGTGGTTGTTTGACTACCTTACTCTTTCATACTCTCATTATTACCAAATAATGAGTTACTCATGAGGGAGTCATAGCAGAGCAACACACTCACTGGGGTAGGGGAGAAAGCGGGGCAGGGAGGACCTGGTGGAGCTGGCCCTGGTGCTGAGCCCCCATGCCATAGCTATAGCCTGGCCAGTCAAAGGAGTGGAGACTCTTAAGTCTTGCCCTGGTAAGAAGCACCTCCTAAGAAAGAAACTGGGAGAAAATGATAGATGTGGCTTAACCAATAACTGCCAATAATGATGAAACAAAAAGTAGCTCTTCTAAACTATCAGTAATAAAATGTATCAACTATATTGAGGAAAACACACTTGATTATCTATTTTCCCATGGAAAATGATATCAAAATGAATTGTCATTTGAAGAGATGATTAAAAGTATTGAGCCAATAAGTGTAGAAAAATTGTTAAAGAGATATGAATTAATATTGTTATTCTTATATTTTCTAAGTTACATGATGTTTATGGAATTTATCCTTTTAAAATGTATAATTTGTCATAATTTTATTCTAATATTATTTAAGTATTTACTTTTCCACCTAAGTTTTTAAAT
Organism: Bos javanicus; assembly: GCF_032452875.1. Taxonomy (NCBI): domain Eukaryota; kingdom Metazoa; phylum Chordata; class Mammalia; order Artiodactyla; family Bovidae; genus Bos; species Bos javanicus. Next base: position 43,801,466 of record NC_083870.1, read on the forward strand.
TTATAATGTATTCTTTTCACAAAGAGGTCTGGATCTCATATAAGCTTTAGACCAACAAAACCTGAATCCATCCCTAGACTTGATACATTTTCTATTTCTCTTCCTATTTGTCTTTCTGTTTTTCCCACCATTCTTTTTCATGCTCTTAAAAAAGTAGGACCTAAACTAATATATAAGGAATGTAAAATAAAATATTTTTAAAAATCACCTATGATACCGTACCCTAAACTTCAGAAAACCAGTGTTATTAAATCAAGTTCTCCTTCTCTGATGTTAAGTTATTCTAATTATCAGATATAAAATATATTAATATATCATAAATTTTACTAACAAAACTCATTCTCATCTACTTGCGTTTAAAAATAAGATTTTTTTTTTAGTGCTATAAATATAAATGAAAAACCAGAATAGCTAAATACTGACTCATTCTAGTCATGAAGGTAATATTAATCCAAGGATAAATTAACTTTTAAACATATTAAAAAATATTAGTCAACTTAAAAAATTCATGAATGATACATTCTTTTTCAAATTTCTTTTACATGTATACAGGCAAAATGTTTGGAGACAACTGAGCTAGACAAATAACTATGGAAGACTGTATAAATCAATCATGCAACTCTTTTAAGGGAGCTGCCATCTATTTTTAACTGTCCTGTTGGTAGATTTCAGCAGACAGCTGCATTAGATGGATGGAGGCTGCCTGAGGGTGTGAAGAATATTGCGTTGGCCCACTTATCTCCAGTTGTGAAACCTTTAAAAACCCTAATATTTAAAAATAAGTAATTGAGGCTAAACATTTTTAAAGTTTGGGGTGGAAATAGCTCCCATTAGTGCCATAGAACAGAACGTGGGAACCTACAGGCCTATAATAGCAGGAGTTCTGGCCCATTTCCCTCAAGGCCCTCCTTTTATTTGTCCAGAAATCCTTGTGTTCTTCTTATCAGTACTTAGGAACAGGTGAAAGTGAGGCTGGAATTGATCCAGACCACCTTTTTGGCTCTCTTGTTGATGGATGACTCTAATGGAGGTGCTTGTTTTTAGTTCAGAATTTTTTCCTGCATAACAGGCTTTGCTTTAGGGCTGCCTAGGACCTGGAGCACCAGCAGTAGCTGATTTATGGGGGTATTCTTATAGAAAAGGAGTCTATTCAAACTGATCATAACTCCAGAATCTTTGTTCTTTTCATTTCTTCCCCCAGTCATTTTCCCTGGGGCTGAATCTATTAGATCTACACAGGAGAGCATTGAGAGAGCTAATTGGAAAGATTGCTAAGCTTGCTGCAAGAAGCCAGAGAGGGGCATTTTATTTCTCACTTGGATGCTTGCTGAGCCGCAGAACACGTAGGTCTCCCCTGGAGCTGTCATGGAAGTATGGTGATGAAATTACTAGGAGAACTTGGCTTGTACCCTCTGGGACTTGGAGGTAAACATGAATATAGAGACTGGTGCCTATTTCTAGTCTAGAGATTTCTGAGGGAGTCTCTATGGATTAGCCCATGTTTGTGGGGCTTGAGGAGACTGTAGTAGAGTATACATAAATAAAGAAGGAGACAATCCCTTATCATATCCATTTGAAGAGGACCTGGAAGTTCTTGAGACTTCTAAGAAAAACGTTATGAGACAAAAAGGAAAACAAGAGTTGCCATGTAGGAAGATAAACTTGTCCTAGTCTACCTCAGTGGGGGATAATACCAAGAATTTCCTGGTGTCTACTGCCACCATGTGGGTACTTACATTTACTGAATTCAAATGTGAGTATTTCCCTCTTTAGGCTAATCCTAAACCAAAGTACAAATAACTCTAAGTTGTTTTAGTGCTCTTCAGCCTCAGATTGGCTCCTAAGTCCCCTCAAGCTCCTCTGCACTCTCAGACTCACAAGGAGGTTCCATCACTAAGTACTCTTCTCTTCTGTAGCACTCTGTTAAAATAGTACTAAAACCATGTTGCTAAGACCTCAGTGACTTTGAGCTCTGAAATCAGTTTGAGGCAGAGAAACTCCAAAATGGTCCCCACTTATCTGTTTCCTTTTATTCATGCCCCATGTCACCATTTTACCGTTATCGTGGGTGGGACCTGTGTCTAGCTTCTAACTGACAGATTATGGCAGAGGCGATTGGGTGTCACTTTCATAATTAAATTACATAATGCTGTAATTTCCGTATTGCTAGCAGAGTACCCTGACTGCCTCTGGACTTGAGTGCATGAAGCAAGCATCCGTGTCTGGGAGACCCAGTGAAAATGAACTTTAGGGCAACTACTGGCTGTCAGCAGGCAAGAAACGGAGGCCCCCAGTCCAGCAGGACAGAGATCGCTGACTCCTGCTAGCAAGCATATGAAGCTGAGAGCAGATCCCTCTCCAGTTGAGCTTTCAGATGAGATGCTGGAAACCTCGACTGAAGCTTCATGAGAGACCCCGAAGCAGAGGACCTGGTGAGCTATACCCAGGTTGTGCGAGATGGTACATGTGTGTTGTTGTAGCCACTAAATGTGTGCTAATTTGTTATACACAATAGGTAACGAATATGCAGTTTTGTGGTTTTGCTTACATCACTCCCCTCTTCACAGGACTGCAGTATAAGTCCTTGGAGATTGTTCTCGGAAATAAATATAACTGACAGTCACCACTCTGTGCTCAGAATTGTCCTTCTCCTTCCACCAAAGGTCTGTTACCTGATCAGCTTTGTTGTGCTTGATTTCTCTGGGAAAAGTTCTCTCTCAGGTGACCTTAGCTCCTCACACAAAGGGAGCTTTGTGGGGCCTGCCTATGTGGTTCCCCAGATAAGCCTGAATACTCTTAAATCCAGCAATGGTGCAGCTTGGCCTAAAGCTAAGAGCTCACAATATGTCAGATAATTTGTCAATTTCCAGATGCATTATACCAAGGGTCCCCAACTCCCCCAGGGCCACAGATCAGTACTTCAGAGCAGTGAGCAGTGGGTGAGCAAGAGAAGTTTCATCTGTATCTACAGCTACTCTAGTTGCAGGAAAACAAGCTCAGGACTCCCACTGATTCTCCATTATGATGAGTTGTATAATTATTTCATTATATATCACGAAGTAATAGTAAAAGAAGTAAAGTGCAAAATAAATGTAATGCGCTTGGGATCGTCCTGAAACCATCCCACCCCACCAACTCGTCGGTGGAAAAATTGCCTTCCATAAATCCAGTCCCTGGTGCCAAAAGTTTAGGGACTGCTGCATTGACACTACTGTAGCTATAGTTATTAGATTGACATTAAACTTTATTCTTCATTTAAAAAATGTTGCATGCCCTGTGAAATACTTGACTATGAGTAGAAATATAATTCAAAAAAAGACACATGTACTCCAGTGGTCATTTCAGTACTATTTACAATAGCCAGGACATGGAAACAACCTAAATGACCATCAACAGAGGAATGGATAAAGAGGAGGTGGTGCATAGTAAATATGATGGAATATTACTTAACCATAAAAAGGAATGAAATAATGCCACTTGTAGCAACATAGATGGACCTGGAAATGATCATACTAAGAGAGGTAAGTCAGACAGAGAAAGACAGGTATCATATGACATCACTTTTATGTGGAACCTGGAAAGATGAGACAAATGAAATTATTTACAAACCAGAAACAGACTCACAGACTTTGAAAGGAAACTAATGGTTACCAAAGCAAAATGGTTGGGGAGAGGGATAAATTCAGAGTTTGAGATTAACATATATACATAACTAAATATAAAATAAATAATCAAGAAGGACCTAGTGTATAGCACAGGGAACTCTCCTCAATATTCTGTAATAACCTATATGAGAAAAGAATCTGAAAAAGAATGAAAATATGTATATGTATAATTGAATAACTTTGCTGTACGTCTGAAACTAACAAAATTGTAAATCAATTATACACCAACATAAAATAAAAATTAAATTTAAAAAAGGAAGACTATTGGATTTCTTGGATTTGACCAGACAGGAGGATAGAACTGTTTCCTGTGAATGTGTGCCGCTCTCCAAGAAGAGGGTCAAATGATTTAGAGATTCTCAGGGCCTCTACCTCAGTCTCAACAAGGCAGATAGCCTCTGGCCTCCAAATGCAGCCTGAGGATTAGGAGTGCCCTCTGGAGCTATGAGACTGGGACCACCCTGCAGAGTCTTGGAGGCATGACTCACCCTCTCAAATCTCCCCCTTCCCTTTCTTCCCCCCACTACCCTCACCAGCAGAGCTACAAAAGGAAGTGGGTAAGGCAGAGCATTGAACCAAAAAGGATTATTCCTGAACTTTAAGATCTGAGGGAAATTCACCTTGCTAGATTTTGAATTTGCTTGGGATTTACCATCTTTTCCTTTTTTCCTGTTTCTCCCTTTTGGAATGCTAGTATCTATCCTATGCCTGGCCTGGCATATTTTGGAAGCTTGCCTGATTTGGAAACTTGCCTGGTTCCACAGGTTCACAGCTGGAGAGGAGTTATGCCTCAGGATACTTGGAGACTCATACTTACTTGATTTAGATGTTATTTAGATGGCACTTTGGACTTTAAAGTTCTTGCTGGAATGAGTTAGACTTTGGGGCTGTTAGGATGGAATGAATGTGTATTGCCTATGAGAAGGATATGAATTTTGAAGAGCCAGGAGTGGAATCTTTGTGTCCCATCAAATTCATATGTTGACGCCCTAACCCTCAGTGTGATGGTATTTGGAAATAGAGACTTTGGGAGATAATTAGGGTTAGATTAAGTCATAAGGGTGGGGCCCTCAGAATGAGATTAGTGGCTTTACAAGAAGAGGAAGTGAGAGACTTGCTCTTTCACAGCAAGGGAAGGCCAGGTGAGGACATAGAAACAAAATGGTAGTCTGCAAGTCAGGAAGAAGGCTGTAATCAGGAGCCAAATTAGCTGGTACCTTCATCTTAGACTTCTCAGTCTCCAGAACTGTGAGAAATACATGTCCATGTATTATTTAAGCCATAGAGTTGACTCATTGGAAAAGACTCTGATGCTGGGAGGGATTGAGGGCAGGAGGAGAAGGGAACGACAGAGAATGAGATGGCTGGATGGTATCACTGACTCAATGGAAGTGAGTTTGAGTGAACTCTGGGAGATGGTGATGGACAGGGAGGCCTGGAGTGCTGCAATTCATGGGGTCGCAAAGAGTCAGACACAACTGAGCGACTGAACTGAACTGAGTCTATGGTGTTAATGTTTTTATGCAGAGCAGACTAAGAGTACAGGGAACACTTACATTATATTGCAATAGGGAGCATAAAAAATTAGAATAGACAGGAGAAATGAAACCAAGGAAAATTTTGTCAAGATGGGAGAAATACATGTTTGTGTGCCAGTGGAAATGAACTTGAGAGTGAATCAAGCCCCTCTCTGAATGGATGTACTAATTCTAGGCACAGTGGAAAATAAGACTGATGATCTCTGCTGTCTTGACATTTACATTTTAATTGAAACATGGTGTGTATGTGTGTGTGTGTGTGTGTGTGTATGTGTGTAAGGAAGACAATGAACAATTAAACAAACAAAAAAACACCAAATGAGTTCATATCTGAGTAATGTGAATAATACTCACAAATCAGGCTATGTGATTCCAATAAATGGAATGAGTAAGAGACTGGATGATACTAAGGATACTGTGTGGAGTGCATTTACTTCTTTATACTATAAGAAACAAGATTCTAAGAAACCCCAAGGCAAAACAGTGAAACATTAAACACTATGGAAAAGTCAATGCTCCAAATGTGAAGCAACACAGAATTGTCTGATTTGTAACAATGGGTAGAGCAGTAAGAAAAGAGAGTCTGTATTGTACATTGTCATGCTGAGTGGCACTTGGATCAAGACTTTGGAGACATAAATTAGGAAATCTATCCTGAATCTTCAATGAAAAATGTTAAAATAATAATTGTAATATAGATGTTGGTGATGGACAGGGAAGCCTGACATGCTGTAGCCCATGGGGTTGCAAATAGTCAGACACAACTGAGTGACTGAACTGAACTGAGATGTCTTTATTGTTTTCAATTTTTAAATAAATTTACAGGCAAAGCAGGCAAGACTTAATTATGGTTACAGAATAGAATGTAAATGTTATTCACCTTGACCAAGTTATTAACAGAAGACAGGAGGGGATGGGGAAAAGAATGAATATAGCATGCTAGAGGTCCTATTATCCCCATCTACTATAGGAGAAATTCAAAGGATGATGTCTGTATTTGAGACTATTAGAATTTTATATATTAAGTCACACAAGCAGCCAGTGAAAGTGAAAAGTGAAAGCAAAAGTGATAGTTGCTGAGTTCTGTCCAATTCTTTGCAACTTCATGTAGCCCGCTGGGCTCTTCTGTCCATGGAATTCTCCAGGCAAGTATACTGCAGTGGGTTCACAGGCTCTTCCCCATAGAACTAAAAATAGTAATATGAACTTATAGAGGGAAGAAGTGAGCAGAGTGGCAGGAAATTAATTAAAAATGTCTTAAGATATATCAAGAAATAGTAGGAAGAGTATATCATTAAGAAAAATGATATTAACCACCAGAAGAACCAAAGCAGATACATATAAAAAAGATTTTGCCCCTAGGTTTGGGAACTGATGGTACCAGACAGAAGAACACAGAATGATTGCTTTTCATTATTGTTGTTGCTGTTGTTCAGTTGTAAATCATGTCCAACTCTTATGTGACACCATGGAGTTTGCCCTCCAGGGTCCTCTGTCCATGGGATTTTCCAGACAAGAATACTGGAGTGGGTTGCCATTTCCTTCTCCAGGGGATCTTCCTGACCCAGGAATTCAGCCTGCATCTCCTGTTTGGTAGATGGATTCTTTACCACTGAGCCACCTGGGAAGCCCATTGCTTTTCATTCTAAGGCTTCTATACTACTTGGATTTTAAAAACCATGTTTTATTTTGATAAAATTTTAAGAACTAAATATGTATAAACAACTTGCTGCAATGAGAAGAATGTCTCCTTCTCTCTGAGTAAGCTGTTTACAAAGAGCTTTTCTTGGGGTGGAGTGGTGTAGGCAGAAAACCTCTGAGTTAAAACTATACCCACCATGCGTCCATCATTTCTGTAATGCTGAATTAATATCCTTATATATTACCAAATGATGTCACAAAATGAAATTTCCTTCATTGTTTAAATCCTCACATATTGTTGGTTAGAATGAAAAAAAAAATGGTACAGTCACTTTGGAAAACCGTTTGGCAGTTTCTTGTTAAGTTAAACATACAGATGTAAATATTTATAGTGGCTTTATTTCTAATTGCTGCAAATTGGAAACAGCTCAAATGTCTTTCAGGTGGTGAATGGATAAACAAACTAGTATATACATACACTGGAAAATTATTCAGCAATAACAAGGAACGAACTTCTGATGCGTGTAACATGGATGAATCTCAAATAACTATGCTAAGTGAAAGATGCCAGATGCAAAAGGCCATAGAGGCTATGATTTCATTTATGTATGATATATATGATATTCTGGAAAAAGCAAATCTATAAGGAGAGAAAGCAGATTAATGATATTATGTGTTGCCCCAAAATTCACATGTTGAAGTCCTAGCTCTGGGATCTCAGAATGTGACCTTATTGGAATAGTGTCTGTACCAGGGAAATCAAGTTAAAAAGAAGCCTTTAGGTAGACCTTCATTCAGTATCACTGCTATTCTTGTAAAAAAGAAAAATATGGACACAGAGACATAGCGGGAAGATGATGTAAAGAGACATAGGAAGAAATCAGTCATTTATAAACAAAGGAGAGAGGGCTGCAGCTGATTCTTCCCTCTCAGCCCTTGGAAAAAACCAAACTGGCTGACCACTTGATGTTGGATTTTGAGATGTAGATTTTCTATTCTTTAAGAAATTCAGTTTGTGGTAGTTTCTTACAGAAATCCTCACAAACTAATACAAATGGTTTTTAGGGTGGGAGTGTTGACTAAAGGGTCACAGAGGGACTTTCTGAGGTGATGAGAAGGCTCTATTTCTTGATTGTGGTGGCTACATAATTGCATATGTTTCATGCATATGTCAGAAATCACAGAACTCTACACTAAAAAGGGAAAATTACACTCTTTTTAGAATTATACTTCTATAAGACAACTTAAAAAATTAATAAAAATGACATTAAAAAAGATTACTTTAAAAAATTAAATATTGGAAAAGTAACCCAGAATGTATGTATATACAAAGATGTTTATATTAATGTTGGTCATAATAATGAAACAGCAGAATGAAACACAATGTCCAAAATAGGAGATTATTTGAACAAATGGTTAAAATCAGAGACGAAAGATAAATTCTTTCCCTGACAGATCTTACATTCTAGAAAATAAGATCGCCAATACACGAATAGAGAAATAAATATATAGACATAATGTCAGGTAGTGATAAGTTCTGTGAAGAAGTTAAAGCAGAGTAAAGAAGGAGAGTTAAATGGAGCTGTGTTTTAGATACAGTAGTATGGTGTTGTGGAGAAGGTGATGGCACCCCACTCCAGTACTCTTGCCTGGAAAATCCCATGGGTGGAGGAGCCTGGTAGGCTGCAGTCCATGGGGTCGCTAAGAGTCGGACACGACTGAGTGACTTCACTTTCACTTTTCACTTTCATGCATTGGAGAGGGAGATGGCAACCCACTCCAGTGTTCTTGCCTGGAGAATCCCAGGGACCGGGGAGCCTGGTGGGCTGCCCTCTATGGGATCGCACAGAGTTGGACACGACTGAAGCGACTTAGCAGCAGCAGCAGCAGCAGTATTGTGTTGACTGTGCTAGGTTATAATCCCCAGTTATTCCATCAAATACTAAGCCAGACATTGCTATGAAGGTGTTTTGTAGATGTGGTTCAAGTTCATAATCAGTTGACTTTCAGTGAGAGAGATTATCCTAGATATCTGGGTGAGCATGATGTAATGAGGAGCATGCGAAAAGAGCTTAATAGCAAAGACTTCCTTGAAAAAGGCGATATTCCAGCTATGGTGAGAGAGAAAACTTGAGAAATATTTATTATCTCTAAGACCGTGTTATCCTTGAGTTTTATTAATTAAGGAAGGGACTATTTTTTCTTTGTCATGGTTGCTGCTGCTAAGTCACTTCAGTCGTGTCCGACTCTGTGCAACCCCATAGACGGCTGCCCACCAGGCTCCCCCGTCCCTGGGATTCTCCAGGCAAGAACACTGGAGTGGGTTACCATTTCCTTCTCCAATGCGTGAAAGTGAAAAGTGAAAGTGAAGTCGCTCAGTCGTGTCTGACTCTTAGCGACCCCATGGACTGCAGCCTACCAGGCTCCTCCGTCCATGGGATTTTCCAGGCAAGAGTACTGGAGTGGGGTACCTAAGTGTTTTTAATTGGAGAATAATTTAATTGGACGATTTATGTGTGTATGTGCCTGTTCTTCCCAACCTCTAAACGTTAGTGAACTCCAAAGCTCATTTTGTCAGATCTCTTCTTTTTTCCATCCATGCTCACTTTGTAGTACCAGTGACTCAAATGTTTATTTTCATACATGTCTATCAACAGATAGCTTCACTTGGCTATTTTAATGACATTTAAAACTTAAAATGTCCATCACTCAGCTCTTGCTTCCCACCCTTCAAATCTGCTCTTTCCTTTTCCCACTAATCTTCCCATACTAATAGATGCTACCACTTCCAATTCTTCCTCTTCCCCTCAAATTTCCTGTCTTGGGTTCATCAGTTTTTCTCTGTTGATCAGAATTGACTCAAGAGATACAGTTCTGGTTATTGCTTCCTTTGCTCTCAGAGAAGTAAAGTTATTAGCGATTCAAGTTAGGAATTTATTCGGTGTTCGGAATTTAGAGTCTTATTGTCAGCATCTTAAAAGATGGGGAACACATGTATACCTGTGGCGGATTCATTTTGATATTTGGCAAAACTAATACAATTATGTATAGTTTAAAAAAAAAAAAAAAAAAAAAAAAAGCAAATATCTCATTTTTAGGCTACAGAAGAACAAACTTGGCCTACTGGGGGCAGCAGAGAACAGTGTGTTAAATATTTAGACCCAGAGAAGACTCTGGAAGCGTTTAGTTACAAGCAACTCTCCCAAGCACTCAGATCACTGTGATCAGTAGTCAGCTCTTTTGTCGGATGATGGGAGGTAAGAGACTGGAGGGGAGTATTGGTGCACGTGTGCCTATCAGAGCTGGAAACCAATGGACAGACATGGCAGCAGTTTGCTCCATGGGGATTATCAAATTTCCTGGAGAATCCATAACCTACTGAGATTTTTATCTTTGTTGACTCCCTCCAGTTGTTCAATGGCACACTGTCCAGCCTAGCACACTGATAGTTAGCTATGAAAAGATTCACTATTTTTAGACTGCTTGGTGGTGTTTTTTTATTTATTTTTTTCCTTTTTTCCATATTTGCTTTCTTTTACACGTTCTGTTTTTGTGTTTGGTCCTCGATAGTCTAAAGTCTGTGGAAAGAAGGCCTACATGTAAGTATTATAGGGGTGAAAAATTTGCCACCCCGAAATCCTCTTTGGCATGAGGATTAATTTAGGCTGATCATTTTTAAGTAAGAGAAGGCTCAGGAAGTCTCTCTTCTACAACCTGTTGGCTGTCTAAATAATTTAAAGGGCCTGTTCCCAGAATAGAGCTATCGCCAGAGATATGGGGGGTGTTGAGGGGGAACTCAGCTGGGCCCAGGGGTCAGAGTCCACTCTGCGTCCCACAACTTCTACATTGCCCATTTACCAAACATTTACTATTCTATCTCTATGTCAGTTACCTTCTTCCTCTTTAAAGTCTCCAACCTACTACTCCCAACATCCTCATTTGTCTTTAGCTGAAGACGGAATTCAAGGTGAGCATTTAGGTCATTTTGGCAAGTAACTCAGTTTTCCTGCATCTCTCCCAGGGGCACACTTTATTAAACTTTTCTTGTTTTTCTGTCTCATGTCAGTTTAATTCTTAGACCATTGTGAAGAATTTAGAAGGACAGAAGAAAGTTTTTTCATCCCCAAAAATATTGAGAAAGAAGGAACTGATAATTGGCTTGGGGAGATGAAAAGCAGTTGGTTTCAACATTTGGAGCTGTTACCCACAGTGAGAAATACATCTTATCTCACAAACCAGGACATATCTACTCATAATCAGAAAAGCTCATGAAACACCACTTACTTACCCTTTTGGTATAAAGGTATCTTCTCTGATATTTTCTATTTTATTTCCCTAACATTTTTTTTCTGATTGTGACCACTAAGATTATATAATCCACTAACAATTTGGTTGTGGCACTGAGATGAAAAATTCTGAGCTATAAAATATGAAAAAGACAAAAAGTTGAAAGTCATCTCCAGGTTTAGCTTGTGTGGTGAGGAAAATAGGTACTGCTAATTGAAAAAACAAAGAAGAAATTGGAAAGAGAAATTGATCAAGTTTCCTGTGGCTACTGTAACAGATGTGAAAGGAAAATAAAAGAACGGAGTTGGTTTTGCTAAGAAAACTCTCTAAAGTGGATCAGGAGGCCACTGAGCAGGTGTGAATTGTGTGCGTCTTGGCCTGGATGAGATCTGGCCTTTTGATTCTTGTCCTACTCAGCATCCTTGTCGGACCATTGTTACTCTACAGGACTCTTGGCAGCCTATCTGCCTGCTGGGCCCTTGCCCTAGAGCAGCTCGTGATTCCTCGAGGACAGACGTTTCCTGCCTTGTGTCAGGGGCAGTCATGGTTCTTTGGCAGGCTGTGTGGCTTTTATGTTTGTGGGCCCCTGACTCTTTCTCTTCTCCAGAACACTCTTTTGGTTTTCTCCCAATCTGTGTCTCCCAAATTGAAGTTCCTCAGACCCCCAATAAAACTCTTTGTTCTTTGCAACCTCAATATTTATTACTATTCAACACAAATTACCATAAATGTGGTAGCTAAAACAACAGAAATTTATTCTCTCACGGTTCTGGAGACCAAAAGCCCAAAACCAATACCAGCAGGCCAAAGTCAGGAGGTTAGCACACACCCTGCACAGGCTCCAGGTGAAAATCTGTTCCCTGCTTCTCCAGTTTCTGTGAGGCTGCTGTCATTCTTGAGTGTTTACTTCCAGGGTCACACTGTCTTCTCTCCTTTTGTGTGTGCCCTCCTGCCTCTCTTTCCAGGACATTTGTGATTGCAGTTAGGGTACACCTGGATAATCCAAGATAACAACTCAGTGACATCTGTAACACTCCCACCCCCCGCACTATTTTTGGCCTTGTAACATTCATAGGTTCTGGAGATTTGCATGTAGATAACTTTTTGGAGACTTATTATTCAGCCGACTAGGAGAAAAATAGAGTGAGTTCAGTTTTTGAATGGAGAGATGCTCAGTTAGCTTGAAAGCAAGAAAACAAGACTGGAATTGATTATTATATAAAAGATGAGGGCTATAATTATATTTTGGGTGTTTATTAACATCAAGGGAAGTTGAAAATCTAAGAATGCAGGTGTTTGTGGAAGCCTGAACCAAATTTATCTTCATAAAATATACAGTGTTGTTCAGTTCAGTCACTCAGTCATGTCTGACTCTTTGCGACCCCATGAATTGCAGCACGCCAGGCCTCCCTGTCCATCACCAACTCCCAGAGTTCACTCAAACCCATGTCCATTGAGTCGGTGATGCCATCCAACCATCTTATCCTCTGTTCTCCCCTTCTCCTCCTGCCCTCAATCTTTCCCAGCATCAGGGTCTTTTCCACTGAGTCAACTCTTTGCATGAGGTGGCCAAAGTATTGGAGTTTCAGCTTCAACATCAGTCTTTCCGATGAACACCCAGGTCTGATCTCCTTTAGGATGGACTGGTTGGATCTCCTTGCAGTCCAAGGGACTCTCAAGAGTCTTATGGGACAAATTACATGCTCAGATGTCTGGAAAACTACAAGACTGCATGTCTACAGGCACATGCAGTTTTACCAGGTAATTGTGCCCTTCCCGTATTCCCTTTCTCCTCCTTTCCCTTCCTCTTTCCTTCCTTCCTTCTTTCTTTCTCACCCACCTAGGAAGACACAATATATTATAGTAGATTTAGAACCTCCTTATACAAATATAGGTTAGTGCCTAGTACAATCTTTGAGATACAGTAGGTTAGTTGACAAAATATTTGTTGGATGTGATAATTTTTTTTAAACTGACCACCTAAAAATCTAATATTTTTCTAGTCCGTTATGTGCCTCTTCTTGGCCACCAGAAACTGCATTCAGAATTTAACATGACACCTTAAAGAATATATGATTCTGGTTGTAACCCCTCACTTTTACTTTTGAGGTAACAAGAGCAGAGAGGATAAGTGATTTGTCTAAAATGATCTAGTGCTCTTTTCACCACACTCCTTTGCCTTTTCACCTTCATTTTAAGCCAAGCTTCTCTAGTTTACCTGCCAATCTGAAGAAGCAGTGCATGCATGCGTGCTAAGTCTCTTCAGTCATGTCCGATTCTTTGTTATATTATGGACTGTAGCTCACCAGGCTCCTCTGTCCATGGGATTCTCCAGGCAAGATTACTGGAGTGAGTTGCCATGCCCTCCTCCAGGGGATCTTCCCGACCCAGGGTTCACACCTGCATCTCTTATGTCTCCTGCATCGGCAGGCAGGTTCTTTACCACTAGTGCCACCCGGGAAGCCCGAAGAAGCAGAACTATTACTAAAATGGGGTAATACTCTGAGTCTTTCCCCTGTTGGCATTTATTTTCTTCAAAGGCAAAATGCTTCATTCCATTGGGATCGGGAGTGACTCATCTAATCACAGCCCTACACAGTGGAGTCACTCTCATACCTTATATCTTCTTCCTGCTGCAACTTTGGAAATGTGCAGTGGCATTTTTTTGATTATCATTAGTAATAGGTAGAACAGGGCTTCTATATTAATAGCTGGAGAATGGAAGGCTTAGACTTTCTACAAAGAGCAGTACAGTATAGCACAACAAGGAAATATCTCACTGGAAAAGAATTATTATCAGAAAGCAAAGTCCTATGCCACAAAGAGTTATCCTCTATGTATTTACATTGGAGTAGACTTTTTTGACTTCAGATCATCTCCAAGTTTTTTTATAGTGAAAAGAAATTATGGTGAAATAAAGGCTTTTTTCAAGAGATTAATTTTACCTAAATAAGTCAGGACTGGGTCTCAGTAACAATGTTAGTTACCTTTTGAAGACACAGATAATTCTAGCCAGGGGTTGGGTGAGGTGGCAGATATTGTTCAGGATCATTCATCATAGAGAAGTCAAATTATGTTGAGTAATTTAAGGAGTAGGCTGTGTTTAGAGGAGCATACTGTGAAGTGACCTGGAACTGCTGGGAAGAAAAATATGAAGAAGAATATTGCTACTACTAATCCAATGCTGAGAATGGCTTTGTGTTGTCAGAGAACACGTAAAATGTGGATTTAATGAGCAGAGTTTGGTCAGAAGTTTATGGGTAATTTTGGAACAATTTCTTATTGTGAGGCATGGGAAGATGGGATGTTTCATTTACAAATACTTTTGTGGCAGGCACTGTGATTTACAGATATTATTTCATTTGACTGTCAGTCTATGCAATATGGACATTCATTCATTCAGTAGTAAGTGAAGGTTTTTTGAGAATTACATGGTATGAGTTATACTTTAGGAAGATTAATATGATAGCATGTGGGATGGCTTGTTAAGTTAATGAGAAACTGGAGGTGCTTAGTAGATAATGACCATAGTCCTGCTGAGAAGTAATGAGGATGTAAGCCAGAATGAAGGCACTGGAGATAGAGAAGAGGGGATGAATTTGGACGAAATTTGATGAGATATAATTAAAGACTGAGTGAAAATAAGTTTATTTTAGACAGTGGATTTGGTTTTATGGAGTTGTACAGTCCATGGAATTCTCCAGGCCAGAATACTGGAGTGGGTAGCCTTTCCCTTCTCCAGGGGATCTTCCCAACCCAGGGATCGAACCCAGGTTTCCTGCATTGCAGGCAGATTCTTTACCAACTGAGCTGTCAGGGAAACCCTTTATGGAATTGAGGCAGGGTCTAATCAATTGGAGATATTGTACCTGAATGTAATTTTTAATGACATGCTGACTGCAATAGGAAGATTTATATGTTTGGCCCATCCACCCTCATTCATACTTGGCAGTGGGACTCAGTATATGGAGAGTCAGTAGCTCTGGCTTAGATCCCTGTCGGCCACTTTTATCTGCCTGACTTTGGGCTATTTACTTAACCAGGCACAGCCTTAGCCTTCTCAGCTGCAGTATGTCCATGACAAATACCTTTTGCCTAGAGTCCTTGTGAGACTTAGATATAATTCATGTGCTTGTTCAAAATGGAAGCCTAATAGATGGTTATTATTGCTCATGCTATACTTTATTTGCCTTATTCATTCTCATATGAGTGTGCAGTGGGTTTTTCCAGTGACTGCACGATGTGTTGTATTGGGTTGCAACAGACTGAATGGAGAAGCAGGTATGAGAATCCAGCTGTCTTTTATTAACCCAGGCACAGAAGAAGTTTGTAAAAATTTAAGCAATACTACTCTTCTCACTGAATTCTTATATTTGAAAAACACTTATAACAGCAAGAGGAAAAAAATATTAAGAGTAAAAAAAAAATTGTGTTATGAGTTCCTTATTGTCATTTGTCCATAAATAAATATGTGGAACTTGTGAATAAGTATTTAAATATATCTCATTAAATTTTTTTAATACAATAGATATTGACAGATATCACCCCCATAACCAAACATCTCTTAGGGGCTCTAATGATTTTTAGGAGTTGCAAAAGGGTCCTGAAACCCCAAAATTTGAGAACTGCTAATTTAGAGACCTGAGTGGGATCCAATGGGCTGGTATCTACTTTTCAGAGTCCAATGTCCATTGAAGACTCTAATAAATAGCGTTTCTTTTCTGGCAGCTGACAAGTAGCTCAAGAGGTGAGCTTCTGGGAGGGAATGATAAAGGGAATTAGGACTGGGGACTTTAAGGGAAATGATAAGCTTGGAAAGGGTGGTTTTAGATAGTGCTTAACCTCTCCATTCAGTTTTTTCTGCCATATCATACTGCTTTCTAAGATTGCTTTAGGATGAAAGATTGATAGCATATTCTAAGAATTATTTGTTTTATAGACTTTTTATCATGCTTTTGGCATGTAAAGTGTTCACTGGGGACTATTCCTGGAAAGACTCTAATTATAACTAGAGAAAGTTACGTCACCACTTGACCCTTAATATGGGAGTACTGAAGCTCAACTGACTCCATTTAAGTTCATTCACGTTCCAAGCAGCTTTAGGATAGAAAATCAGTCTTCTTTATTTAAAGCTTCTCTCTAAAATCCTGTAGAGGGGGCTTTTGTTAATTTGTGGCAAGTTCCTAAAGATTAAAGTGATGGTGTTCTTTCCCTACTCTTTTCCCTTTTGAAAAAGTTTTAGAAAATTTACTAATGTGATCGCCAACTAGTGATCACAAGTCAAGGCATGTGTGACAGTCTGTTTTTCAGTCTGCACATACTAGTCATTGTCTGAAGTATTTACTATTGTCTTTTCCTAGCCCTGTTTTTTTTTTTTTTTGACAAAAAAATCTTGGCAAAACAAAGCCTAAAGTCTTTAAAAAGAAACAAAAACAAACAAAACTCCTGAATTCCAAGGTGTGCATGCTCAGCCTGAGTCTGTCCAACTCTTTGTGACCCCCATGGACTGTAGCCCACTAGGCAACTCTGTCCATGGGATTATCCTGGCAAGAATACAGGAGTGGGTTGTCATTTCCACCTCCAGGCGATCTTCCCCCCCACCCAGGGATCCAACCTAGGACTCTTAAGTCTCATGCATTGACAGGTGGATTCTTTACCACTGAGCCTCATGGGAAGCCCCAAAGTAAAATTTGCGTAATAAAAGAATTATTTTGCATTATGTCACTTGCACTTTCAAAGGTGTCATTTTAATGCAGTCTGATTCTATTACACCTTTTGTAGTTAATTGCAATAGTCTGCTAATTATTGTTATTCCCTAGATAAGGTTGCCAGATAAACTAAGCTAAACTAAGCTAAGCTAAGTGAAAGTCGCTCAGTCATATCCGACCATTTGTGACCCCATGGAATATACAGTCCATGGAATTCTCCAGGCTAGAATAGTGGCCTTCTCCAGGCGGTCTTCCCAACCCAGGGATGGAACCCAGGTCTCCCGCATTGCGCAGGCGGATTCTTTACCAGCTGAGCCACAAGGGAAGCCCAAGAATACTGGGGTGGGTAGCCTATCCCTTCACCAGCAGATCTTCCCAACCCAGGAATCAAACCGGGGTCTCCTGCATTGCAGGCAGATTCTTTACCAACTGAGCAATTAGGGAAACCCTGTCAGATAAAATAGAAGGTAAATTTGAATTTTAGGGAAACAATGAATCATTTTTTAATATAAATGTGTCATCAATATTGCATAGGATAATGCTTATATTAATGAATGATTGGTTGTTTATATGAAATTTGAATTTAACATCCTATGCTTTATTTTGCTAAATTTGGCAACCCTTACCTAAGCACAAACAGGTTCTCTGTCTTTACTTAACATTATACAGAGCAGGTTGTATTTCAAATGGTTTTATAGTTAAAGACAAAAATTTAATTTTCACAGTGAAACAGTGATTAGTTGGTAATGGTAAAATTGTTTCTTTGTGTAGAACAGAAGGGTTAATTCTCAGAAACAGAGTCCTGAGACTAGTGCCGGTCTTGCAAATCCTGTTTTGCTGCTTAGTTTGGGAAACTCTCTTCTTATGGGTAAGCTGGCTCCACCCAGCTGCTGAGAAAGAGTTGTTAACAAAACCGGAAGTTGGATAGGCTGCCTTTGCTTCTCAAGGTAAGTGTCTCCTGTTTTCTTTCTGCCAGAGCTTTTTGCAAGGCGCTTAAGAATTAATTCCAGCTCAGTGACTGTACTGAGAGAGCAGTCGCTTGTGCTGACCCAGGCTGTCGGATACGCAGGATGGATATCTTATTAACGAACTGTGTTCTGGAGCTTGTGAGCTTGTGTTGAGCTAATGAGTGTTCACTAGCGAGTTAGGTTAATAATATGTTCCATGACTTTGACTACAGAGCTTTAATCCCATGAGACATGTTTGGGATCATGAAAAGCACTGACTTTATTCATGCATCAGTGTTTTGCCCTTAATTTTTAGCAATGGAAGCTCCCTTTTTACTTAACCTAATGGCATTCTTTATTTGATTTTTAAAGTGTCTTTTAATTTAGCAATCTTAGCTCCCCCACCCCCAGCTCTGGTGTGCCTTTAGAATTTTAGAGAGGCTCTGGGGTGACTAGGTGTTACCTCTGCCTTTAATTTTTTTTTAATATCTTGTCGTGCTGTCCTAGGGGTAAAGGGGGGAGTTTTCAGTTTGTAAATGTATTATCAGAAATAATTCTTTATAAAGCTAAACTTTTACTTCAGATATTTTCTTCTTTCTCTGAATTAGAGAAAAGGTGGAAGAAAGCTTTGAATGTTTACTTGGATAGTGCAGAGGTGGGAGGCTAAAACTTGGTCTGTTGATTTACTGAAAACAATGAGCTTAACTTTTTGAAGGACTTTTTTTTTTTTTTTTATTAAGGGGAAGAGTTCTACTAAGTCTTTTAATTAGCCAATATGTTGATTCTTTTTGCTGACCGTACCTTCTGTTTCACACCTGTCCGCTTAGGTAATGTCAGATTCTCTGGAAATCACACTGTTGCATTGCATTGAGTGCTGTTTTCAAGGTTGTCTGCTTAGTCATTGTGAAAGGAAATCAGGGAGTAGGATGCCTTTGCTTCCTTAAGACAAGTCAATCAGTTGTGGCAAAAAAAAATGCATTAACGTTTTTTATTAGCAAAAAACTACAGCTTTTGGAGCCTCCCAGAAGAGACAAGTTATTAAAAGTTGGTGGAATTAGGCAGTATTCCAAGGAAGAAAGGATTTTATGGAAGATCTGGTTTGTGGTAGACACTGTGCTAAATGTTTCACAGATGTTATTATATTTAATCTTCACCAAGGCCCATGATGTTGGTATCATAGTCTAACAAAATAAGAAATTTTGCCCAGTGAGATTAAATAATTTGCCTAAGGTCAGTCACTAAGGTGGTGCCTGCTGGATTCAAACCTAGGTCTATGCGATTTCAGAGTCCTTACTACACACTGTCTCATAGGACAGAGTGGTTGATAGCATTTTAAATGGACCTTGAAAGAGGCGTGGAGGTTTTATGAAAACAAAACAAACAAAAAACAGTAAAAGTAATATAGAATATTTGAAAATTGAAAAAAAATTCTAAACATCTTACAGTTTATTTAATGTTTCTTTATAGTCTTCACATATGCATGTTTGTAGTCTATTTTAAAATTACAAAGCACTGCATGCTTAAAAAAATATACACAATTTAAAAAGGATTAAAAAGAAGTCCACTCCTCTTCCCATATTGAAAACACTTTCCTAGGGGGTAACCGCTATTGAGACTGGTTAAACGATGGTGTTTTTTCTTTTGTATGTAACTTAAGTATCCTTTTGTAGTATGTTTTTCATTCATCACTATGGCATGAGCATGTCTCCACCCAAGTGCATGTAGATTCATGTCTTAGGATTTTGTGAAAAAAGTTTATATTTGCAAAGCATTTAAAAGAATTCCTGCCTCCTAGAAAGCAGTCAATAATTATTAGCTGTTATTCCTGTAATTATTTACTCTATTTCATTCTTTTAAATGGATACACAGTATTTTATTTTATATTTTATTAAAGTATAGTTGATTTACAATGATATGTTAATTTAAGTGTACAGGAAAGTGATTCAGTTATATTTATACACATATATATGTTTATATGTATCTATTCTTTTTCCTTATAGGTTATTACAAAAAATTGAGTATAGTTCTCTATGCTATATAGATATCCTTGTTGATTACTTAAGTTATACATAGTCGTAGGTACACATTATTTTAGAGTTTGGGGATAGCATAGAATAAGGGGCATCCCAGGTGACTCAGTGGTAAAGAATTCACCTGCCAATGCAGGAGACACAGAAGACACAGTTTCAATCCCTGGGTTGGGAAGATTCCCTGGAGAAGGAAATGGCAACCCACTCCAGTATTCTTGCCTGGGAAATCCTGTAGACAGAGGATGGGCCACAGTCAATGGGGTGGCAAATAGTTGGACACGACTGAGAGACCGAGCATGAGCATGCATAGCATAGAATATTTTTGTAAACACCTAAATTGTCTTAAATTTTTGTTATTACAAATAATCCTTGCATAACTGTGTGGACTTTTCTTTTTTAAAAATTGAAGTATAGTTGGCCTACAATATTATATTAGTTTCAAGTATACAACAGAGTAATTAGAATTTATATAAACTATACTCCATACAAAGTTTTAAAAAAAATATTGACTGTATTTCCTGTGCTGTTTGTTGTGTGGGGTTTTTTTGGTAGGATAAATTCCTAGAAGTGAAATTCCTCAAAGGTTAAACATATTCTAGTTCAGTAGGAGATTGTTACATTTCCTCCAAAACTATTGCAGTGATGTACACTCTTCACTGTATGAGAGCACTTACTTCTCCACATCCTTGCTTATATTGGATATTACTAGTCTTTTGCATTTTACATGAAATGATAGGCAACTTACCTTTTTTTTTTTTAACAGTGTTCAGATATTTTTGTATCTTTTTTTTTTTTTTCCACTTAACGTATTTCTGTTTTTACATGGGTAGGAATTGGATGTGTAGCATAATGGAGGTCCCAGTTAGAAGACAGAACAAGTGTAGAAAGAAAGTGAAGTACTTGCTCCAGAAGCAAGTACAAATGGTACATTGTTGCTGGAGCATGGATTGGGTTAAATACACATGAAATGCATAGTGCTTTTGTCCTTAATGGAATAAGTCCTGAGAAGCTGTAGAAGGTTTTTGGAGAGAGGAGTGATGTAATGAGAATTGTGCCTTGGGGAAATGATCTTGTGGTGTTTTGTAGGACAGATTAGAATGGAGATGCAAAAACA
Source organism: Bos javanicus (assembly GCF_032452875.1). NCBI lineage: Eukaryota > Metazoa > Chordata > Mammalia > Artiodactyla > Bovidae > Bos > Bos javanicus. The sequence continues at coordinate 43,822,396 of NC_083870.1, forward strand.
AGGAGGCAATGGAAAGGATTTCACTAATCTGGGTGACAGGTAATGAAAGCTTTATGCTTGAAGGTGTTGTTGGAATGGAAAGCAGCAGACAGATATAATAGAATGAAAGGTAGAAGAGAGAAGCTGAAGGGATAAGTAGGCGAATGGAAGAGTAGAGGTGGAATCTGCTGAGCTTGTCTGGAAATTGGGGTCTCAAAGAGTGCTTGGAGTCAGATCTTGAGAATTTGGGGTTTCAAATCTGTTGACTAGAAATGTTTATAGGCCACCATCAAAATAGGAAAGTCAGATGCAAGAGCTAGTTTGGAGGAAAAAATAATGAATTTCATTTCAGAAAAAAAATGAGCTTATTGTCATCCAAACAGAAATCTATAGATACTTGGAAATCTGAGTTGAAGCACTATGGAAATGTGGGATGGGGGCAATTGAAATATTTGGGAATTATTCAGGGGTAATAACTGAGGCTATGGAAGGGATAGCCTGTAGAGAAATGCAGGGGTCAAGGGAAAAAGTCTTGGGGATGGATATCTTCCCAAGTGGCTTAGTGGTAAAGAATCTGCGTGCCAATGCAGGAGCTACAGAGGACATGGGTTCAATCCCTGGGTCAGGAAGATCCCCTGGAGAAGGAAATGGCAACCACTCCAGTATTTTTGCCTGAAAAATTCTAGGGACAGAGGAGCCTGGTGGGCTACAGTCCATGGGGTCGCAAAGAGTCGGACACGACTGAGCAGTCACACACTGTGTGTCCAATGACAATGACATCTTCATGTAAGAGAAAAAGCCTTCTGATGATGCTGTGATTAGGGGAATCAGAATTAGACTGGAGAGCTTCCGGTTCTTTTTCTTCAGTGGTTTTCCTTTACCTTTTCTTCTACTTAAACTCTAAATTCTTTTCGACCATTTTAGGTTGTCATCACACCTGACAAATCTCAAATTGACTGTTAATGTGTCATTTTTTAAAATGCTCTTTGTTTTTTAGAACCTTTACTGAAAATGTCATAACTCCAATTGTTAATTTTAAAAAATTGTTTTTCTCTGTACTTCCTGCTGTGAAAATGGAGTCTGAAACATTTTTATCTGGGGAATTGGAAATACTTGACCTGGTTTTCAATTTCTCTAAAATTTGAGATTCAGTTATCAAAGTCAGTTTAACTCTTGATATGGAAGCTTTCTATGAAGGTGAAGTTAAATTACTAGCAAGAAGGGGAACACATTTTCTGAAATATTTCAAAAGGCTTGAACAAATTAAATGCAGATGAAAGAAACACATGGAAATCTCAATTGTTTAACCACAGTGGTGTTCATCAGAAACTTAGCACATAATGGCAATATGGAAAGTGACTAGTGATAATAAATGATGACAATTATCATTTATTGATGGTGTTTTTAAGCATTAAACTAGTTGTTTTTATATCCATTGTTTCAGGGGCTTTTGTTTTATGAGAGAAATCTCTACATTGCTTCTTAGACTCATATAGTAGACCCAACATTCTGAATAAATTAGGCTAATTTCGATTTCTCATTTGTCATAATATGCCCCCACTCACATTGTTTGTTGTAAAATTTGGATTCTCACTACACCTTCCAAATCCTCTCTCTCCAAGGAGGGAGCAAAGATTTGAAGTGAAGAGAATGCAAATGTTGGAGTTAGATTTGGATTCTAATCTTAAAAGTGTACAGGATTTTGTGTACATTTCCTGGTCTCAGTTTCTTCATCTCTAAACTGATGCTTGTTGTAAGGATTATATTAGATGTAGTCTCTACTAGTTTATCACCAAATATATGTTTCTTTGTCTTCTTTTTCACACTATGTCCCCTTTCTTCCCCCCTCTATAGTAAAACTAATCCTTTCCTTTCTTATTGCTATAGAAATTTCATTGCTTTCTGTGTATCTCTTGCGCTTAGTCTTATCTGATTTTGTCAGTCTCCTTATCCTTCTCTGGTTCTACCTACTTTTCTAAAACTCTTCATGCCTAGCTCTGCCACTGTAAGGTGAACACCTATGGGTATCTTTAACCCCGGTCCCTCTAGCTTTTGGTCATAGGCTTAACAGTTTTGCCCTAGCTCCTAGATGAAATCCTGAAATTACACATACTGTGTCCCAAAATTAATTTATCATTCACCTTGGAATTTCAATTTCATTTTTTAATGGAAGCATTATTAAAAAATGGTGCTTCTGTTTCTAGGCTAAAACATAAACAAAAACATGTTTAACTTATAAGCAAATTGAAAAATTTTATACTTATAACAAAGTAAAAGAAAATGATGCCATTGTAATTTTAATTAGTAAAATAAAAGCAATTTTGAATAAAAAGTAGTTATTAATTTTAAACATTATGGAATGTGCTTGATGGAAATTCTGAAAGGAGCATTCAAGTGCTTTAGGGATTGCAATGTCTTTATATTATGGTTACGATGAAATAAATATTCATATTTTATGCCAGAGAAGTGAAAGTGAAAATGTTAGTCACTCAGTCATGTCTAACTCTTTGTGACCCTATGGACAGTAGCCTGCCAGGCCCCTCTGTCCATGGAATTCTCCAGGCAAGAATACTGGAGTGAGTTGCCAGACAAGGAACATTTAAACATAAACTTTTTCTCTGCCCCTTTTGGCCACCTATCTCACCTCTAGTGTGCACTGTGCATTTGTATTATGGGTTAACCAGACAAATACCTCCTCAACAATAAAGATCGATTTTTCTTCTGGCACCAGTCATGCTACTGTTTTAAAGATAACATTCCTTTCTCAATCCAGTCAGGAGTTGATTACCCAAGGTTGATTACCTTGTACATGCAGACATCTTTAGTGAACTCAGACGGTGAAGAATTCACCTGCAATGCAGGAGACCCAAGTTTGACCCCTGGGTTGGGAAGATCACCTGGAGAAGGGAATGGCTACCCACTCCAGTATTGCCTGGAGAATTCCATGGACAGAGGAGCCTGGTGGGCTATGGTCCATGGGGTCGCAAAGACACAACTGAGTGACTAACACTTTCACTTTTGTGTATGAAGCCAGTATATTATTTCTCCTAAAGACAGCGATTGATGTAAAACAAACTGGTCAGATGACCTGGGGAAATACTGGTTGCACCTGATGAAAGTCTTTAGCTTAAATACTCACTGATGTCCTTATTTATGTTACTAGCTATATTATTTGTATTCTGCCTATTTTACATGATTATTGTTTTTTGCACTACTAAATGTGTCACTGACCTCAGGTAAATTCAGTGATGATTAGGAAACCTGAAATGATTGACCAACTATGTAGTACTATAAGCTCAACGATTATAACTAGTAGTGGGAAGAAGCAATGAAAAGGAACCATTTCTTGGACCATAACAGACTAGTAAGACAGGTGGTCTGGAGACTTTTGGCTACTGTTAACTGGGCTTAGTTCAGTAATAGCACATTGAGAGCCTATCAGTGAAATCTTTGCTGATCTGGGAATGAGCCTTCCTACTACTGGGGGGCAAATTTGTCACAAAATGCTTACTAAACCCTGGTTGAAGTTAAGATAGAAAGGGAAGGGATTGTAAAGAATGTTGCTCAACCTCTGAATCAAGTCATCAGCTGCTTCAGTCGCTGACCCATGGTATACCCTGAAAGAAGTTCACAGTGAAGATCAGCAGGAGGCACTCTGTGCTCTGGGGAAACTGGCAGGACAGGCCTGCAGACAGATTTTTCTAGGGGAGAATTTTATGAACCCAGTTTCTTTCATCTTCCCATACTTAGAGGAGCACTAAAACCATTCACTAAGATATCTCCTCCTTGAGAAAAACAGTACATTTTACCAAGATGTGTACTTGATTGCACATACCCTCCTCTCTAAAAATCATGTAATACTGATCTCTCCCTTTACCTCTTTGGAACAGTTTTCAGATATCTAAGGAAAGCTAATTTACTAGCCATATTTATAGTTTTTGTTCAGGTTTACAAATGATATAATACAGAATCAGACTTTTTTTTCCATTGAATAAGTCCATCTCTATCTCCAAAATCCTCCTTGTGGCTTGGCTTATATACTTATATACTCTTCTATAGTTCTGAGAACTCTCCTTTTTTTTTTTTTTTAACTGAAATCCCTGATCCTCCTAAATTAGAACTTTCAAGACTGAACTTTAATGGTCTGGTCTTTATGTGCCGTGAAATAATGTTTTCAAATTGCAGGTTAGAGTCATTGGTAGATTATGAAATAACAATTCAGTTGGATGTAACCAGGGCTTCCCTGGTGGTAAAGAGCCTGCCTGCCAATGAGGAAACATGGATTCAATCCCTGGGTCAGGAAGATCCTCTGGAGAAAGAAATGGCAACCCACTCCAGTATTCTTGCCTGGGAAATCTCATGGGCAGAGGAGCATGCAGGGCTATAGTCCATGGGGTTGCAAAAGAGTCGGACATGACTTAATGACTAAACAACAACAACAACAACAAGGATGTAACAGGATAAAAAAAAGGAAGGAATAGAAAATATATGAGTTTATCATGTGTGATACAAGTAAATGATGGCTCTTGAAATGTTTGTAAGGTCATAAAGATATTTCTTAACCTTGGGTGTGGTAAAAATATTAAAAATACCCACAAGATATAGCAAAAAATATATTTCCCCAAATTTTTATATTTTTTATAGTAAACTCTTCTGGTTCGGTTTTTACTTTTTTGTGACTTTTCATAATTGAGAAAACCTTTTTACTTCACACCTATGCTTTAATTAAGACTCTCAGTGCCTGCACTCATTTCCTGTTTGATGTGGAGTAGGTGTTACTGGCGACTTCCCACAGTTTTTTGTGTCTGTGTTAACTTTTGAACTCCTTTGATGCTTTCATTGAAAATAAATGACTGGTAATAAAAGCTAGAGCTTTAATGAAATATAACTAGGCTTGATTAGTTATTTGCTAGCTTACTCATCTCACATGGTTTTCAAAGACGTGCTTTCCTCCGTATTTATTTTTTCTCACATGTTCTTAGAGTAACACAATTAAAAGATGTTTAATGACTGCTTTATTTAAAAGTATCCTTAATTAACACATAATACTTTTTCTTACATGTATTTTCAATTGATTTCTTCTCATTTTACCTGAATTTTACTTTGTTGTAATAAATATGTTGTCTTGATTAATCTCTGTAGTTCACAGTCACAATAATAATAATTACATATTCATCCAGGTACAAGAGCTTAGTATTTAAATAATAAAGTTAATTTTCATGTGAGACGTATGTAGAGTGTGGTAAGTGTTAGTCGCTCTTTGCAACCCCATGAACTGTAGCCTGCTGGGCTCCTCTGTTCATGGAATTCTCCAGGCAGAAATGCTAGAGTGGGTAGCCAGTCCCTTCTCCAGGGGATCTTCCTGACCCAGGGATCAAACCCAGGTTTCCTGCACTCTAGACAGATTCTTTACTGCTGAACCAACTGAGAAGCCCAGAGCATGTAAAGGCAGTCATTATACCTTTTTACTAAGTACCTGTCTTCCAGGCAAGAAAGAAAACTGTGTAAATCTCATCAGGTTTGGTAATTTTTCAGTTAGAGAATCAGGATAATCTCTCTTTTAAAGGAAGAGGTCTGTCGTCCTGGGATGACAAAATCCAAGCTCTGGTATCTTTTCTTTTGTTCTCTATATCATACTCATGGTAGAATGTGAATATTAAAAACCTGCAAAAATCATACAAAATTGGTGGGAGTTTTTCCAGTGCTTGAAGGGTGGTCTTGTAATATAATAGCTCATTATCCGCCTTCCACACTTTTAGCTTAAATGTTTCCATATATAACTCTTTATTCTTTTTCATACCTATACAGTCTTGTTAGCATAGATTGGTTAATGGATTAACATTATTTTTAAAAAGTTGTTACTTAAATCATTAATTGGAAAATATTCATCGCCCATTGGAATGAAAATAGACTTTACCTTGAATGGTCAGTATCTGACCAAGGACAAAGAAATTGCTGTTTTCTATTTCTCTGTCTGACCTTGTTATATTTTCCTAATGAATGACAGTAGTGAATGGTGTCTTAGTCACTTCCCTTTCTCATCTTGTACAGTGAGCTCTGATAATTCCCAGTATGCTTTTCCACTTTGCTTTCCTAAAATTGTAATGTTAGGATTGGACCTGGATTTATTCCAGCTCACTTATTGTGTTTTGCAAATGAAGAAACTGGAACAGAGATTAAATGAACTGATTGATGTTACTCAGCTACTAAATGCACGTGTGCTGTTGCTCAGTCATGTCTGACTCTTTGCGACCCCAGGGACTGTAGCCTGCCAGACTCCTCTGTCCATGGAATTTTCCAGGCAAGAATACTGGAGTGGGTTGCCATTTCCTCTTCCAGGAGATCTTCTCCACCAAGGGATCAAACCTGAGTCTCTTGGGTCTCCTGCACTGACAGGTGGATTCATAGCAGAGACTATGTTTCCACTTTCATCTGACACAAAATCAGTGACAAATAAATATTAGTTAAATCAAACTAACTGTTCACTATAGTGAATATATTCACAATATTCACTGTATTCACAAACTTTTCATTGTACTATTCTTTAGGTGAGGCACATTTGTGCATTTAATTTTCATAATAACTTGGCCAAGATCACATGGTTAATATAATGACCTTGATCCTCTCCAGTAAATCTTGTATGGCCTTAAAAGCTGGTCTGTCCTAAAAAAGGATCTGGAAGCCATGTTTGAACATAAAATTTTTCTACTGCTCTAGCAGTTGTTTTCTTAAATATTGTTTCCTATAGTAATTAACTATTTTCAGAGTTACTGCAGAAGATGACCGTAGCCATGAAATTAACAGACTCTTGCTCCTTGGAAGGAAAGCTATGACCAACCTAGAGAGCATATTAAAAAGCAGAGACATTACTTCGCCAAAAAAGGTCCGTCTAGTCAAAGCTGTGGTTTTTCCAATAGTCATGTATGGATGTGAGAGTTGGACCATAAAGAAAGCTGAGCACCAAAGAATTGATGCTTTTGAACTGTGGTGTTGGAGAAGACTCTTGAGCATCCCTTGGACTGCAAGGAGATCAAACCAGTCAATTCTAAAGGAAATCAATCCTGAATATTCATTGGAAGGCCTGACGCTAAAGCTGAAACTCCAATACTTTGGCTACCTGATATGAAAAACTGACTCATAAGAAAAGACCCTGATGCTGGGAAAGATTGAAGACAGGAGGAGAAGGGGATGAGAGAAGATGAGGTGGCTTGATGGCATCCCTGACTTGATGGACATCAAGTTTGAACTTGATGTCCATCCGAACATGACTGAGTTTGAACAAGCTCTGGGAGTTGGTGATGGACAGAAAAGCCTGGTGTGCTGCAGTCCATGGGGTCGCAGAGTCGAACATGACTGAGCGACTGAACTGAACTGATTTTCAGAGTTATGCTTTTCCTCTGAGTCTACAGAGAAATCTTTGCTGTTGTTGTTTAGGTGCTAAGTCGTGTCTGACTCTTTGCAACCCCATGGACTGCAGCGCGTCAGGCTTCTCTGTCCTTCATTATCTCCCGGAGTTTGCTCAAATTCATATCCATTGAGTCAGTGATGCTACCTAACCATCTCATACTTTGCTGTCCCCTTCCCCTTTTGGCTTCAATCCTTCCCAGCATCAGTGTCTTTTCCAGTGAGTCAGCTTGTCACTTCAGGTGGCCAAGTATTGGAGCTTCAGCATCAGTCCTTCCAATGAATATTCAGGGATGATTTTCTTTAAGATTGACTGGGTTGCTCTCCTTGTGGTCCAAGGAGCTCTCAAGTGTCTTCTCCAGTGCCACAATTTCAAAGCGTAGATTCTTCAGCACTCAGGCTTCTTTATGGTCCAGCTCTCACATCTGTGCATGCCTATGGGAAAAACCATAGCTTTGTCTATTCAGACCTCTGTGGGCAAAATGGTGTCTCTGCTTTTTAATATGTGGTCTAGGTATATGCTTCTCTTATGATACAGAATTTTTCAGAAGCTTTTGATTGGTTCATTTGTCCTTTTAGCTTATCTTCAAGTGAGAATAATTCTATCTAGCTTCAATGTGTGTAAAGGATAGGGGTATAGAATTGGTTGCCAGGCTACCTAGTTGGTTACCACTGGTGTAACTTGTAGGGCCAGTTAAAGAGTGTAGCTCCACCACAATTTCTTGTGTCTAGTAGGAATTTCTGTAGCTTAGCTCTGGTCCAGTGTGTGGTTGTAATTTACATGATTATAAAAGGATAATTTGTTCTAGTGATTGTAAGGGTGCTTTTATTTTATGACCAAAGTTACAGTATAGAAAGCTCCCATTTCTATGGAGAATGCACTGCCTCTTGAGCTCTTTTCATCTGTAGCCTGTCTACTCTGTGAACTTTGCTGCCCTATAACATTTCCTACCCATTTACCTCTGCTGTGCTGTGCTGTGCTTAGTCACTCAGTCATGTCTGACTCATTGGGATCCCATGGACTGCAGTCTGCCAGGCTCCTTTGTCCATGGGGATTCTGCAAGTAAGAATACTAGAGTGGGTTGCCATGCCCTCCTCTAGGGGATTTTCCCAATCCAGAGATTGACGCAGGACTCCCACATTACAGGCGGTTTCTTTTACTGACTGAGCCATCCAGGGAAGCCTAAGAATACTGGAGTGGGTAGCCTATCCCTTCTCCAGAGGATCTTCCTGACCCAGGAATCGAACAGGGTCTCCTGCATTGCAGGTGGATTCTTTACCAGCTGGGCTACCAGAGAAGCCCGCCTGTCTACCTCTAGTCTTATTAAATACTGTGATTTGCAGGTTCTGAATGTATGCACAAAGTGAGTGGTTGATGTGGACTAGACAAGGGTGGGACTAGTTTTCTGTTAAGCAGGTGGTAAGAGGCAGATAAATTGGATGAGAAAAGAAAATTTCGTTGGCTAAGGATTCAGAAGTATCTGGACTATTGTTTAGTTGCTAAGCTGTTTACTTCTCTTTTGCGACCCCATGGACTGTAGCCTGCCAGGCTCCTCTGTCTGTGGAGTTTCCCAGGCAAGAATACTGGAGTGGGTTGCCATTTCCTTCTCCAGGAGATCTTCCCAACCCAGGGATTGAACCTGAGTCTCCTGCATTGGCAGGTGGATTCTTTCCCACTGAGTCACCAGGGAAGCCCATTTGAGCGATAGGTAATGGAAATACTGTCTCTTACAATTGTTGTTATCCTCAGTTTTCAGTGCTACAAATAAAACTGTCATTATGAGTAGCTTAATGGGAAGCTAGGAGAATTCATATCAAAGATTTATTCAGATTATGATATTTAAATTCAGAAGAAACAGTTCTTATTTGTTTAAATTTTCTAGTATGAAATGGAGCAAAACCTTTTGCTTTTACTGGATTATTTTATTATTTCCCAATCATGCTAACGAAAGCTAACATCTTCCTTTTCAGACTTTTGGTTGTAGCTATTGTAGATTTTATTAAAATAGTTTTGAAAGGAGAGTTTTTGTTTCCTTATTTTTCAGGTAAGAAAGGAGGCTTAAGTGATTTACCTAAAGTTTCACAGTTAGTAATAAGAAAAGCTGAGATTCAAATCCAGGTCAAGCTTCATACATCACATTCTTTATATTATATACTTTTGAGAATGTGGTTAAATGATTATTGAAAGCAAATAGTTGTCTAGAACTTACTGTCCTGTGATATGAAAGCTCTTATATTTTAGTTACCTTTGAAAATAGTGTACTTTTAATCTTCTTTTTAAGATGACAGCTCCTGGATTTACCGTCAGTGCCTTCATCCTTCTGTTGCATGTTAGTTTTGTGGCTAATTATCCCAGTGGAAAAGTAACAAAGTCATGCGGTGGAATGATTCCTGAGCATGGTCATACCCCACAGTCTCATCCCGCTCACAACATTTCAGTGAGTCAGAAGACATTCAGGCCAGGAGATCGAATCAAAGGTATTGTGCTGCTATTAACAGTTTGCATTTTTCATTTTGCTTTTTTTTACTATACATTGAATCTTTATTACTGTTGGATTGATATAGTTTCATTTAATTTGTTCATCTGTTTCATAAGATACCATAATCTTACACTTCTCATTTTTGTGTTTAACTACTACTGATGACTGTATTATGTAAGCAGTATATTTACTATCCATTCAGACTAGGTTTTTTTTTTTTTTTTTTGACCACACTATGAAACTTGCAGGGTCTTAGTTCCCCAACCAGGAATTGAACCCAGCCCTGCAGTGAAAGTGCTAGATGCTAACCACTGGACCTCTGGGGAATTCTGCAGAATAGGTTTTAAAATATTTTTGTCATTATTTAATATCTCTTCATTAACAGTACTATTTACTCAGTAGAAGAGGAAAATAACGCTTAGGGATTTCTTTGGAAGGAATGATGCTAAAGCTGAAACTCCAGTACTTTGGCCACCTCATGCAAAGAGTTGACTCATTGGAAAAGACTCTGATGCTGGGAGGGATTGGGGGCAGGAGGAGAAGGGGACGACAGAGGATGAGATGGCTGGATGGCATCACTGACTCGACAGACATGAGTCTCAGTGAACTCCGGGAGTTGGTGATGGACAGGGAGGCCTGGCATGCTGCGATTCATGGGGTCGAAAAGAGTCGGACACAACTGAGCGACTGATCTGATCTGATCTGATCTGATTAAACCCTTATCCTACTTAATATTGTATAGTTTCATATGTTTCCCTAATTCTTCTGGCACAAAGTAGGCTGAAACTTAAGGATGTATCTATAAGAGCATTTTACAAACTCCATTTTCTGCGATATTAGAAATGCAAAATATTAATAGATATTTTCTAACAAAAAGAGTTTATGGAAAAAATAAATTTAGAACACTTTATGGGTTACATGGATTCTATTTCTTAGAGCTTTATAGGATATAGTAGGTTGTTAAAACCCTGAGGGATCTGCAGTCAAGACACAAGCGTACTTTAAACCAGCATTTTTCAAGCTACTTTGGCCCCGTGAACCACACTCTGACCATAACTAACCTTTTCTTCCCTGTGGAATAGCTATTACACCTCATGGAATAATGTCCTGTGGAACATGGTTTAGAATTTCTTTGACTATGAGATGATTTCTACTGTTTTCTCTCCTAGAGTAGTTTTGTATATGTACACCTGATTTTGTGACATGTTTCCTCTAACAGTCTTTTTGGGGGATGTTGCTAAACTCCTAACTTACCTTTTTATTTGTTTCTCAGTTACTTTGTCAGGGCCACCATTTAAAGGCTTTCTCTTAGAAGCGCGTGACGCTGAGAATTTGAGTGGCCCTCCTGTTGGCTCCTTCACACTGATTGACAGTCATGTGTCACAGCTTCTGACCTGTGAAGACGTACAGGTTTGTGTTTAGTTTGAAACTGATTTCTATCAGTTTCCATGGGTCTTTTCACTGGAGTGGTGTTTGCAAGATAAACGATGACATTACCTATGTATTGCAGACATCTGAATAGAGGCACAATGAGCAAAGTTTCCACTTAATTTTTCTACTGGCAATATATTTTTATACATCAACATTCTAGAAAAGGTAGGCTCATAGTTTTGTTTATAGCTTTTGCTATTTTATCAAAATATTGTTTCTTACTGTACTGAATTTTGAAGGATGTTGATATTGAAGATAGAGTTCTAGAGTGAAACAGAGGTCTGGCTTTTGTAATTAATTAATTAATTAAATGAACATTTACTATACCAGGAACTTTCCTGCAAGGGATATGGTGATGAACAAGATTTGTTATTTGATGAGTTCAGAGCCTTACACATAAGCAAAGCATATGGACATATGCTATGTGACACATAAGCAGAACATATGGATATAGGACAGACACATTAGTAGAATAGTATGATGACTCAGATTAGAACCATACACAGGGTGGGTGAGAAGCATGGCAGAAGTGCCACACTGACTGTAGGGAATTGAGTGAGTGCATTTCGGAAGAGCTTATCTAAGCTAGACCTCAAAGGATGAGTATCCAGATAAATGAAAGTGGGAAATAAGATTGTTCAAGAGAAAGGAATTACTAGAAGATAATGCTACGTATTTAGAGGCAGGAATTTTTTCTTTTGGTGAATATTCTGCATTCTATTTGTATATATTAATAGAAAACCAGAAGCTTACAGTATAAATGAGATAATGCTTCTGCTGCTGCTTAGTCACTTCAGTCATGTCCTACTCTGTGCAACCCTATGGGCTGCAGCCTGCCAGGCTCCTCTGTCCATGGGATTCTCTAGGCATGAGCACTGGAGTGGGTTGCCATGTCCTCCTTCAGGGAATCTTCCCGACCCAGAGATTGAACCCAGGTCTCCTGTATTGCAGGCAGATTCTTTACCACTAAGCCACCAGAAAAGCCCCAAATAAATGAAATAACCAGCAGACTCTATACAGCATCAACACACCCAATGTTTGTAACTCTCTTCAGTTCTTACATTTCAGCTGACTCTACAGCCAGCTACTAATTTGGTGTCAACCAATCAACATGTTTTTATTGAGCACCTGAGTCCTTGTGTTGAACAGAATACCAGAGTTGTACAGTGATAAATGGTTGTAGTTCCAGCTATATTGAGCTATTGAGTAACTGAATGGTAGTTCTTTTCCATTTTCTTTCAGGGATCAGCTGTAAGTCATAGAAGTCCATCAAAGAAAACAGAAATCAAGGTCTTTTGGGATGCTCCAAGCGGTGCCCCAAATCACATAACCTTCCTGTGAGTAGAAGAATTTGCAACTCTATAACTAGTATAATTGAAATAATGAGAGTCTGCATCATTTTTTATAACTACTGAACATTCACCAGTATGTCAGAGGTTTAGTATAGTAATGACACCAGTTTACTGATATAAGTAGTTGTTTTGTTTATTTTTTTCCAGCAGTATATACTGAGTACCTAGCACAGGACCCAGGACCTAATAGACACTTAATGGACATTTGTTGAGTGAATGAAGTGTGGTAGTGCCTTCAAACTAGTAAGAGCCATCAGTTAATAACTTGAGTCTGTATGGTGTATGGATGAATACTTTTAAAAGTTTTGTTCCTGTATTAGTACGAGAATATGAAAAAAAGCAGTCCTAAAATTTGAATGACTTTTTTCTCATTGTTACTACTTGCAGATTAGATTGTCAGAAAAGTAAGATTCTGTGTGTTCCTCAGAATTATGAAATTCAGTAGAATTAGAACAATACTTCTCTCTTAATCTTACATGCAAAGAGGAAATGGACTGTCATAAAGGGGGATGTCATGAATGTCATTTAAAGGAAGAATTGCTCTCCTACCCTGTCTCTTATTTTCTGCTTCACTTTGTACACAGAGTACACTTTGTACACTGATCTGTGTATACCTGTGTGTTGAGTGGAATGTGAAAAAGGAGATTTGACCCCAGTAAGAGCTGATGGTTGCTTGTGCAGCCTCTGTATAGCTTCTTTCTTAAGCTGCTTATTGCTGTTGCTAAGTCGCTTCAGTTGTGTCTGACATTGTGTGACCCCATAGACGGCAGGCCACCAGGCTCTCCCGTCCCTGGGATTCTCCAGGCAAGAACACTGGAGTGGGTTGCCATTTCCTTCTCCAATGCATGAAAGTGAAAAGTGAAAGTGAAGTCGCTCAGTCGTGTCCGACTCTTAGCGACCCCATGGACTGCAGCCTACCAGGCTCCTCTGTCCATGGAATTTTCCAGGCAAGAATACTGGAGTGGGTTGCCATTGCCTTCTCCATAAGCTGCTTATTACATGTGCCTTTTGGAATAATTTGAATGACCACTGTGAAAAGTGTAATAGTAGTTTGTCATGTATATGTCAGGAGTAGAAGTCTGTGCAGTTCAGTCCCTGGGTCTGGCATTCATAGCTGCTGTGAATATGCCCAAAGAACAGATAAGACAAGAGAGAGAGAACAATCAAAGTTGAAGAGAAGTTGAAGAGAGTCATTAGAGATTTGCCTCCTACAAAACTCTGTCAGGTAGTATAGGCATTGTTGTTTTATTGCGCTTTGCTTTATTTAACTTTACAGATAGTTTGTTTTGTACAAATTGGTTTGTGGCAGCCCTGCATTAAATGAGTCTATGGGAGCCATTTTTCAAACACATTTGCTCAATTTGTTTCTCTGTGCCACATTTTGTTAATTGTTATAACATTTCAAGCTGTTCCATCAATATTATGTTTGTTATGGTGATCATTCATCAGTGGTCAGTGATCATTGATGTTACTACCATAATTTGCTGACGTCTTCGATGATGGTTAGTGTTTTTTAGCCAGAAGGTATTTTAAAATTGGGCTTCCCTGGTGGTTCAGTGGTAATGAATCTGCCTGCCAATGCAGGAGACAGGAGTTTGGTCCCTGGGTCAGGAAGATCCCCTGGAGAAGGAAATGGCAACCCATTCCAGTATTCTTGTCTAGGAAATCCCATGGACAGAGGAGCCTGGTGGGTTAGAATCCATTGGGTCGCAAAAGAGTGAGACACAACTTAGCAAATAAAACAATTTTAAAATTAAGGTATAGATATTGTTTTTTAGATATAGTGCTATTGCACACTTAATAGACTACAGTGTAGTGTAAACACAACTTTTATATGCATTTGGAAAGCCCATAATTCTGTGACTCACTGTATCATAATATGTGTTTTGTTGTGGTGGTCTGGAACTGAACCCTCAATATATCCAGGAAATATCTGTATTAGGTTGTATGTTCCTAGTTAGTTACTTTTTTTGGTTCGCTTTATGATGAGCCACAATCATGGTTCTTTCTAATCTCTCTGGAACTGCATTTCAGAGCCACAGTCGTTGAGAAGTACAAAATCTACTGGGTGAAGATTCCTGGTCCTGTAATTTCACAACCAAATGTACCTCCTTTTACAACACCTGAAGCTACAATAGCACCAATGCCAACGGTACCGTCAGTCTCCCATTTAACAAGATCAGTAAGTAGAGTTTTTATAGTTTCATGAAATACAGTCTAAAGGAACAGCTTCCTTAGAAATTGTGGTTCTGTGCTTGCAGATGTTTGTAAAGGAGTGGCTGTCCTGGGTTATGGAAGCAGGTTTTTGAGTGCCTGTCAGGAAATCAGGAGGGAGTCTTCACTGCAACTTTACGACTTATAGGTTAGAATAAGAGGAGTGCAGGACCCTAGATGTTCAAGGTGTGGTTGTGACGTTCACGTGTAGTCTATACTAGCAGTGCATATGTTTTCATTTGAAAATAAATCTGAAGCAGCGGGGTTTATTTTCTTTTTTAAAATACAGCCAAACAGCAAACCTGAAGAGGGAACTTAAAGCTGAAGCTAAATTTAGGTTTCAGCTAAACTGGGAGGGGGTGTAGGGGTAGAATCCTGAAATGGTGATATAGTTCTTCACTCTTATTTCAGCTAAGGCCAGTGAGTACTGCAGGATTCTACAGGTTGAACTCTTGCAAGCTAATCAGCTAGAATTCTATTTAGGCCCTCTGATTCAAAAGAAGTACAGTTAAAAAAACACATCTTGCAAAGGGTTATTCATGTTACAAACATTGGAAAGGCTTTACTGAAAGCAATTTGGATGAATTAGACTTCTCAATTCAGAAGTGACGATAACAAAAAATGTCTTAAGGAAGGTTATTACAGTTAGAAGAACAAATTTGGGCCTGAATTCTGATTCGTCTAATTTCTGTTTGAGTTTGGACAAATTACTTAAATCTTAAAGTCTCAGTTTCTTCACCTATAAATGAGAAATAATAATATCTAATTCTTATAGAACCATATATATTACTGTGAGAACCAAATAGAATGAATATAAGATTTCTGATTGATTTGTACTTAATAGGTATTTAGTAAACATTCGTTCATTTTTTCTCTTCCTTCCACTTTCTTGTCTCTTTATAGCTCTTTTTTCTTGTAGGGAAGGCTAAATCTCCTATGCCCCTATACAGTGTCTTGTTTTGTTTACCTTCTTTTCCACATTATGCAATATGTGATGAGCCATTTGATTACATTATTATGAACTTTTGTTTGACCAAACAATTCGATTTGTTGTTTGCAGTAATTCTCAGGTTGTTTAGTCTCAATGTTTATGTATTTTAAAGTTGCTTTGGGGGATTCCCAGTCATTTTGGATCTGAGCTTCCCAGGAGGACTCTATTAACAATCTAAGAAAAGATTGTTATCTTTTCTTATATTCGTATAAAAGGCATTAGCTCTTGTTGGAGATTTTTTATTGTATCTCTGTACCAAGTTTATAATCTCCAATTATGGAGAGATTCATTCAGAGTCACAGGATGTTGGCACTTGTAGAAAGCTAGAGGAGGCCTCAGGGTCCCTGTTGCATAGTTAAAGATAAACAGACCCTGAGAGAGAAATTCTGCAGCAAACACGATGCAACGGTGGAGTAAAGGGGAGAACAGAGACAGACCAGACCCATGTTTCCAGGCTTCTACTGGCTTATTCTCTCCGTTCAACTATACTTTCTCTTTAAGTTCCTGTGAAATAATAAACAAAAATTTATATATATATATATATATATTGGTCTCTGCTTGGTTTCTGTTAATAGTTGGCCTTTTGACCCCAGTTCCTAATACAGAGTTGCTAAATCCCTTGGAATTTCCTGAATGATGGGGTATCTTTTGTTCTAATGAGGTGACTCTTGGTGGACTCCTGTATGGGGGCTGGTCCCCCAAAACACTGAGCCATGATTAGAAGCTTGCAGCTTTCAGCCGACTGACCCCATTCTCCAGAGAAGGGAGAGAGGCTGAAAACTGAGCTAATAATCCTTCATCTCACATGATAGTGGTGGTGGTTTAGTCGCTAACTTGTGTTCGACTCTTGCAACCCCATGGACTGTAGCCTGTCAGGCTCCTCTGTCCATGAGATTCTCCAGGCAAGAATACTGGAGTGGGTTGCCATTTCCTTCTCCATCCCACATGATGGAGCCTCCATAAAAGTTGCAAAAGTGTAGGTTTCGGAGAGCTCCTGGGTTGCTGACCACATGGAGGTGTGGGGAGGCTGGTGCCTCAGAGGGGTCATGGGAGCTCTGCACCTGCCCCTTCCTGCATACTTTACGCAGCTCTTCCATCTGGCCGTTTGTGGGTTGTTATCCTTTTATAATATACTGGTAATCTAGTAAGTTCTGTGAGCCATCTTTATAAATCACCTAACTCAAGGAGAAGGTGCTGAGAACCTCCAGTTTATGGCCAACGATTCAGAAGTACAGGTGGCAACCTGGGGCTTGTGATTGGCATCTGTGATGGGCATCTGAAGTGGGTGCAGTTTTGTGGGACTGAGCCCTTAGCCTGTGGGATCTGACACCAATTTCAGGTAGATAGTGTCAGAGAAGAGTTGACTTGTAGCACACTCAGTTATGTCTGCAGAGAATTTCAGAATTGCTTATTGTGGAACATGCCCACACCTGTTTGGTGCCCAGAAATATTGGTAGAGTAGAAGAAGAAATGAGAGTTTTTCTGTACAGTTCCCATTAAATCCTGTTACTTAAACTCATGTTTAGCTCTCTTCTGAAATGTGGTGTCACACCTCATTCTAACTCAGTATGACTGCTTGTTTGCTCTGTCAAATTGTAGAGCTGACATTTTTCAATAGTCTTTCTTATTTGCAATACCAAGAAGCTCTGAATTAAATAATCATAGATTGTTTTTGCTTCTTCTCCACTAAATTGTTATTACTATTATTTGGAGCAGTGGTATATATGGGAGTAACCATTTTTTTCTTACATTATTTTAATGTCAAACTTGAATTCTAGAGGCAGAGTCCAGGATCTAAATATAAAAACTTGCTAAAGGTTTGTTTGTTTGGTTTTAAAAATTCCATCTCTGAAAGCTAGAGGATATCCTTTAGGCAAGTATGTCAATGTGGACTTAAATATTCCCTAAGAAATTTCTCAAAGTTTACTCGAAACTTTGCTCCAGAACATAATTAATGTGAAGTATTCTGTGTATTAAAGGGATCTTAATACTCGTGTGTAATTATAGTTCAAGTAATGTTGTGTCTTCCAAATTTTAATTAATATTAATTAAATTTAAAAGTTTACAACCTAACTACTGCTTTGATAATTTTTAATTTGGGATGTGGTCTTTTTCCTGTCATTTGAATCCTTATTATGAAAATGTATTCTTGTTAAAACCCATACTTCAAGGTAGAAGCTCTTCTGTTATTGGAGATGAATTGCCTGTTTGATAATTAAGTCTTTCCCCCCTGTCATTTTTCTAGTTCAATGCTTCAGACTGTGGGAACAAGAAGTTCTGTATCAGGAGTCCTTTGAACTGTGACCCAGAGAAGGAGCGTGCCTGTGTCTTCTTGTCCTTCACACGAGATGACCAATCAGTGATGGTTGAAATGAGCGGTCCCAGTAAAGGCTATTTATCCGTGGCATTTTCTCATGACCGATGGATGGTTTGTACCTCTCACTTACATCAGTGGTGATGAAAGGAGAGTCACTGGAGTGAGTGATAATCAACAGCAATTTAGCGTTTGTTCCAGAGTCAGATTCTCATACTTAGGGAGGAATGGGAAGGGAGAGCAGAGAAACTAACTTGGATTCTCAGTTAAGCAGCATTGAGTTGAGCTATTCCATATTAATATCTCTAAGGACAAGGCTGTCCTGAGGAAAGTTAGGAAAAGCATTTTGTTTCCAGTGGATTTGCCACTTTGTCTGTCTACCTCTGTCTCTGTGATAAAGCAGGGAGTGCAGTTAAGAAAAAGTTGCTCTTCATAAAATCTCATGTTGTTTTTGATGCTCTTCAACTCCTGGTTTTCTCAAGTGATTACAGCCTGGATTGCTGCTCTTGTTGTCCCCATTTTGATGGTCATGGCACATTTCCCCAACAGGGAATTAAACCTAGTGTCTCCAGGCATAAGTGGCTTCTTTACCGGGTCTACAAAATGTTTCACTCTCCTTGGGTGGTGATGAATGGATTAAGAGATTCTGTAGGTGGCAGCCTTGTGCTGTGGTGCGGAAGAACAGAGTCCTGCATTAGCATTCTGATTTCCCAGGAGAGGAAGAAGGCCATAAAGGCCAGGACATGTGTCTATCCTGTTCCAGCAGAGCTGACTGTGGAGGGGGTTGGCTACAAATGGAGAAAGCCTCTCATTTCCACATTAACAAATGCAAGAAGTCTTTTCTTGAGAGTTTTCTTCCTGTTAGGCTTTAAACATCACTTTTTAAGGAAATCA
This sequence comes from Bos javanicus, assembly GCF_032452875.1. Classification (NCBI taxonomy): domain Eukaryota; kingdom Metazoa; phylum Chordata; class Mammalia; order Artiodactyla; family Bovidae; genus Bos; species Bos javanicus. The sequence continues at coordinate 43,841,455 of NC_083870.1, forward strand.
TTATTTTTTTAAAAAGAAAAGGAACTCTGAGATTCTGTGATAGAAGAACAAATATTTTCCTTCAAAGTGCATGCTAATTGCAGTAATCCTTGTTATGCTGGCTGCAAATATTTCAGGGAGCCAGGTGTGACTTTTTTGGGGGTGGATGACATTGCAATATGTGATATGACCTGTATATTTTAAAATGTAGTTTCACAATGCACTCATTATCTTTTTTCATTCAACACAGGGTATACCTTAAACCTATGAGATAGAAGATATTTAATAGGCTTCTAAAAATACCATAAAAGAAATTGTGACTCTTTCCCTTTTAAAGTTGCTTTTATGGGAAATTTTATACTTGATCAAATGATGTTGCAATTCTTCAAAACATTTTCCCCATTTTTCCTTTTGTGATTACCATTATACTTACAGCATATCCTTTTGTTCTCAATTTTGGCAAAAATGAACCTTATTCATACGGTGCATGAGAAAGCTGGGTTAAAAATAAGTGTGACTGTAAAGCCATAAGGAAAGATGGTGGTAGTGCCTGTTATATGAGTGGAACTGGCTATGAAGGAAACTGATGAGTCCAGCAGGGGTTAACAATGATAGCCTTATTGGAATAAGTGTAGGTTTATTAAGGTGCATGTGTAAGGTAGAGTACACATTTAGATACGTACTCTAGTCACTTAAATAAAAGAATTCTAGCCAAACTCCCTGCAGTAGTACACTAACATGTTTCCTTTCCTGGTCACATAAAATCTGTCAGCCAAAGGAAAAGACTATTGTTACAGAGAGTGTTGTGATGAGGAGCCTGCAAGTACCACAATTAATTCTGTTCTAAGTTGTAGGCATAGATGACACAAAAATGTTTACCTCTAATTCAAGATATATTTATCTTACTTAAAAATCTTATGTTTCTAGTACAGTACTCATCAAACATGTTTATAAAAAGACTTAATTATACAGGTGCAGTTAATTTATGGAGCAAGCCTATTTGATGATTAAAATCATCTGTACACCTGTTTGCCTAAATTGAGGGAAATAAATCATCACCAAAAATATTTGTAAAGTGGTTGTTTCTATTTTTGATTATTTTTAAATTCTTAGGATATTTTTATGACCTGCGATTTCTTATTAGTATGTCATGTAAGTTCAAATACCAAAGGTATCTGATGTTATGAATACTGATTAGATAAGCTAAATTATACCTTTTTTCAATTTGGTTTGTACATGAATGATAGCAGTTCTGTTTTGCTATTAGACCCCATTACTAAAATTGAAAGTACAACTTTCCATATTTTTCCTAACAGTATTTGCTAATATCTGAATTTTAACTGAAACTCAGAATATGCACGTCTCCCTCATCTTAGATATTTTTTTGTTCTCTGAGATAAAGTATTCAAGTATACACACTGTATTAGCTGCTGTTCTCTGTTTCCCTGCCCAGTGTTGTCTTATTCTGTACATAATTTCTTAACACTCAAATTCCAGAGTGCTTCCAGTGCTGGCCTCTCTTGTATGTCCAGTGTGAAATTTCCAGCTTCTGGGTGGTTACTTCCAGATGGGTGTTCTGGACAACACAGGCCATCATCTACCAACTGAATTTATTATCCAGCCTTCTAACATCCTTTTGTGTTTCCCATTCTTGGTGATCAGCAACAATAGGAAAAAAGTAACTACTGTTATTGATCTCTTGCTTCTTTTCAGATACTGTCTGGGAAGCCTATGGACTGATTATCTCATTCATTGCTGCCACCATCTTCTCTGGTGTTCAGGAAAACTTTGTGACTTAGATTCCTCTCTTTTAGTCACCTCTCAGGTTCTTCTTTTACCCACCCTAACTTTTTGTTTTGAAAAGTTTTAAACCTATGTGAAAGTTGAGAGACTAGTATAATGAACACCAGTAAGCCCTTCACCTGCATTTGTCACTGTCTCTCTCTCTTTCCTTGTGTGCATATGTGTAGATTAACTTTTTCACTGTATATTAACACACATTTTTTTCCCTGCACTATTTGAAAATTAAGTTACAGCTATCATGACCTTTTATGTTTCCTTTTCAGCATGTATCTCCTAAGAAGGATATTCTCCTACAATTATCATAATATCACCATCAAATATATAATACAATAATTTTATTCAATGTAGTGTATATTCAAATTTCCATAATTGTCCCAATAAAGTCATGTATAAAATCTCTGATCCAGACTAATCAGTTATCACTCAGTGCATTTAATTGTTATATCTCTTTAAACTCCTTTTCTTTAGAATGCTTACTCTTACCTTTTTTCTTGATTTTTTTTCTGGCTGGTTGTTTTGTAGAATGCCCTGAAATTTTTACAATAGATTCAGGTTATGATTTTAGACCACATTTGAGATAACCTCAATGCTAGCCCCCAAAGCATTGGTGAACCTTTAGTAGTTACAGGGAAATATTTTTTTCTTTAACATATTTTTGAAACTTTTCAAAGTCCTTGTTGGTATTTCTGGCCTTGTCCTGTATATGTTTTAGCTTTGTGCCACCCGTTTCCTAAAGTTTCCATATACTTTTTATGTTTCTATATCTTTGGCCCTAGAAGTTCCTCAGTTTGAAAAACCTTTCCCTTTATTGCAGCTCTACCTTATCCACATGTATTTTTTATTCTCTGAAGCATAGTTAATGCTGTCTTTTCTGATAAGCCTTTTTCAATCCTTTGACCCTACCTAATTTGTCTTTCTATAGCACTTTGTTTAAATCTCTATTTTATACATACTATTTTAATTGTCTCCTCTATTAAAACATAGTCTTTGATCACAAGAACTATGTTGTCATCTTTGTTTCTCCCTCTTGATATTTTCTTATAGAGTGCGTTCTAAATGCTGGAACTGAGAGGAGCAAACAGGGGCAGGAGGTTCTGTCTAATTCTGGGGTTTGGTTGGAACTTCTCATGTGTGTTCTACCATGCTCAAAACTTGGGGTTTCTACAGCTGCCTGAAGCATAAGGTCGTCGTAGCACCTTCTCTTTCCCTCACTGTAGAGCCATGAAAACTGAGCGTTACCTCTCCTTCATCCTCATCACCTCACCAGTATTTGAGAGGTTTGCCTTAATGACTTAGTTGACTTATCATCAGTTTGCCTCAAATCAACCATTTTGCTATATTAAATTTTGTTTGAAATAACAAGAAAATTCTATCGTTTCATTGATGATAAACATTCTAGAAGATACACACTGTTTGTTTAAATCAGAGATTAGCCAACTTTTTCTGCAGAAGGTTAGATAGCAACGACTTCAGAATCTGTGGGCCGCCTGGTCTCTTTGCAGCTACTCAGCTCTTTTATAGTGCTAAAGCAGGCACAGATTGCTGTAAATTAGTATGTGTGGCCGTGTTCCAGTCAAACTTTATTTATAGGCACTGAAATTTGGATTTAATGTATTTTCACTATCATGAATTATCATTCTTAAAAAACCATTTAGATATGTAAACACTATCCTCAGCTTGTGGCCTGTATAAGAACAGGCATCAGGCTAAAGTTGGTCTGTGTGCCACAGTGTGTGGTGATTTAAATTATGATAACTCCAAGTTTCTTGAGTTGCACTAATTCTGATTTGAGCATAAGATGTGTAACAGGGAACTTCTTTGCTAATGTTATGTACTTGAGAGTTAAAACTGGAACTTTTTACAAGAAATTTAAAATTTTTTGTAAATTTTACAAATGTTAGAAAATCATATTGGTATTTTTAACAAGACTTTAATTATAGCTTGTTAGTCTTGGGTCTTGTTTAAGGAATTTAGTGACAAAAGCTGGTTAAAGACCTTGTTAGATAGTTTATGGAAAACAGTTTAGAATAGATGAAAGAACCAAAACTGTACACAATAACTTAAAATCCATATTATTTATTTGGTGGTGGTAGTGTTGTTTCGGAGAAGGCAATAGCACCCCACTCCAGTACTCTTGCCTGGAAAATCCATGGATGGAGGAGCCTGGTGGGCTGCAGTCCATGGGGTCTCTAAGAGTCGGACACGACTGAGTGACTTCACTTTCACTTTTCACTTTCATGCATTGGAGAAGGAAATGGCAACCCACTCCAGTGTTCTTGCCTGGAGAATCCCAGGGACAGGGAAGCCTGGTGGGCTGCCGTCTCTGGGGTCGCACAGAGTCGGACACGACTGAAGCGACTTAGCAGCAGCAGCAGTGTTGTTTATCGCTAAGTCATGTCCAACTCTTTGTGACCCCATGGACTGTAGCCCACCAGTCTCCTCGTCCATGGGATTCTCCAGGCAAGAATACTGGAGTGGGTTGCTATTTCATTCTCCAGGGGATCTTCCCGACCCAGGGATTGAACCCATGTCTCCTGCATTGGGAGGTGGATTCCTTAACCGCTGAATCACTAGGGAAGCCCTGTCATTCATTTGTACCATAACTTAAATGTGCTTTAAGGATACAGTCTGCTGTCTGATAATCACTGTAAATAAGATTTAATTTTTAGAGCTAAGGAATATTGGAGATTAAAGGAGAGATAAGAATTAGACTGACAAACAATGCTCCCTTGTTGAAATTCCCTTGACCTGTTTTTCATTTGTCATTGTTTTTCAGGGTGATGATGATGCTTATGTGTGTATTCTTGAAGATCAGATTGTTCACATACAACCTTCCCACTTGACAGGGCGAAGTCATCCTATAATGGATTTTGGGGTAGGTGTGAAGATTCTGGAATTGCCACCTGGCGGGTCCATCTTCTGGCTATACGACCAACAGTGCCATGGCTGTGGTGCAAAATAGCTTCCAAACCTGCAGCTAGCAGCAAAGACCAAACAGGGTCCTGGGAGCAGAGTTCCTATCTTACAGTCTGGGAGAAACCTTTCTGCATTTTATTATATACGTGTGTAAATTGTATGTACTTAAGTTGTATAGCATGATGTTTTTATATCCCTCTCCATAGTGAAATGATTGCTAAAATCAGGCTAATCAATATATCCATTGCCTCAGTTACTTTTTTCTTTTTTTGTGATGAGAACAGCTGAAATCTACTCTCTTAGCAAATTTCCAGTATACAGTCCAGTAATATAAACTACAGTTACCATGCCCCTTTTCTATGCTTTAGCAAGCACAGGAAAGTTTTCTTTTTTAGTAAAAGATGAATTCTTGTTTGTTTCACTTAAATTCTTTTTTATTGCATCTGTTAAAAATATTTTATAATTTGTTAAAAGGGTCAAAAAAGCTTGCAGACAGATTTTTAAGAGGTTTGTTAGTGACACAGAATTTCTTGACTGATGGGAAAGAGGTGGATATATGGTAGGTGCTGGTTCAGTGCCTCGGGCAATTGTCTTAAGTGCCCGATGTTGACATCTGTGCCAAATGTGGCCTATTTCTGGTAGAGAAGTGTCATTTTCACATGGCAATTGACATGAAAATGAATTCCGAAGGGGCAGTAGCTACCACCTCGTGACATGTTCTCTGCATAGCTTTCTTGTGAGGTTAGAGCTTCTCACAAGTTGCATTTTGGCTACTAGTGTATTACTTGCTAAGTATTTCTTTAGTGTTGTTGATTGTATATTAGGGGCCAGATGGAGTTAGTGCATCTGCCAAAGTTTCTAGCCTAGGTAGTAAAAATACTATTTTTGCCAAGTGGGATAAACACAAATAAACTGGGAGAATGTGTTTCTTGTCCTCTTCAAAGAGGAAGTGGAAAAACAATGACACTGCAGACAAAACATGCACAGAGGATCTTAGAGAAAGGAAATTGAACAGGTCCAGGATTTTGATCACATCTTATTTTTAGCAAATATTTGGAATGTGCTGAGAAGACCCATTGTGTGTGTTTGCAGGATCCTCTTGAGGACATGGCTTGGAGGTTGGTGGATGGTGTTATGCAGTGTTCTTTCAGAAGAAACATTACCCTTCCTGGGGTTAAGAATAGATTTGATCTAAATGCAAGCTACTATATATTTGTAGCAGATGGTGCAGCTGTTGATGGTAAGTATATTGAAAGAAAACTATCTCTTTAAGGTTTGTCTCTTATTTTTTTCCTTTCCCTCATTTTTTTGGAGAGACTATGGTAATTGCTCTTTTTTTGAGATATGCATTTGTGAATAAAGAGTTATCAAATTCTTTTCCATCTTTGCCTGACAGTTTGACCTCGGTTGACCTTCTAGCTTTGTTTCCCTGGAAACTAGGTAAAGGTAGTGTCAACTATGTTATCAGGCAGCACAATAAATGTGATTTCTGGCTGGCAAACTGCATTTGGACCAGGAAAAACTGTAAATACCTGATTGGATATAGTGACTTTGGCAGTTTCCTTGCAGGGACCCTAAAGGCAGGACTGTGTGGGGTTTTTGCAGGACATATCGGCTCTTGTGGATGACCTGTCCAATATGAATCTCATCTCGTTGGACCCGAGCTTTCTCCAGGGTGGAAGAGAGGGGTAAAGGGAATAACCCTTAACAGCTGAGTAAGCTTCTACAGGACCTCCCTTTGAAAAAGGATACCTCGTGGTGCCCTGCAGGTGAACTGTGTTTCCTGTCTCACAGCCTTCTAAGTCAGTCGGATGCTAGGTATAGCTCAAGGAAGTTTTATGAGTTTGAATGTTTAGTTTATGTTTAATACAGCCCCGGTAGGTACTGAAACACATTAAAAAGAATAAAGAGATTTTGTTTAAGGTCTTAGCTAATGATATTCTGAAGAATTGCAGGAAATGCCAAGGTAATGTTGTAGTTAGTGACTCATCTCCCAAACTTAATATCCTCAAACTTGGAGCATATGGCCTACTCTGAAAGTCGTGAGGCACTGGGCACACAGAATGGAAGAATGGGGGTGAGAGAGGAGGAGGAGAAATGTGGTGTGGGCAAAATTGTGAAAGCCTTGCATAGTCTATCATGTGGTTTATTTATTTTTAATTGAAGTACAGTTGATTTACAATGTTGTGTTAGTTTCTAGTGTACAGCAAAGTGATTCAGATATAGATTTGAAACTATACATGTATTTCTGAAAAAAAAATTCTTTTTTAGATTCTTTCCACTATAGTTTATTTTTTATTTTTTTTTTCTTTGAATCAAAAAATATTTATTCAATGCTTATTATACATAAAATGCTATGAGTCAGTTGTTCACACCCAGTGGCCAAAGTATTAGTTTCAGCTTTAGCTTCAGTCCCTCCAATGAATATTCAGGGTTTATTTCTTTTACGATGGACTGATTTGATCTCCATGCAGTCCAAGGGACTTTGAAGAGTCTTATTTAGCATCACAATTCAAATGCATTAGTTCTTCGGCTCTCAGCCTTCTTTATAGTCCGACTTTCACATCCATACATGACTACTGGGAAAACCACAGCTTTGACTAGACGGATCTTTGTTGGCAAAGTAATGTCTTTGCTTTTTAATATGTGGTTTAGGTTTGTCATAGCTTTTCTTCCAAGGAGCGAGTGTCTTTTAATTTCACAGCTGCAGTCACCGTACACAATGATTTTGGAGCCCAAGAAAATAAAATCTCACTGCTTCTACTTTTTCCTCTTCTATTTGCCAGGAAGTGATGGGACTGGATGCCATGATGTTAGTTTTTTGAATGCTGAATTTTAAGCCAACATAAGCTTTTTCAAGCTCCTCTTTCACCCTCACCAGATGTCCTTTCCTATAACTCCTATGGCTTTTTCCATCTATTCTTTTAGTAAGATTTTCTTTGCTTCATAAAGTGTTTGGCATTCAAATTCTTTCCTGCTTTCTTCCTTTTTCACTTAATGAAAGTTTACTCAGTTCTTTTGAAATTGCTAGCAGAAATACAATAAGTCTTCTCTTTCTATGTGTAAATAAAAGGTTGCCTGACTCAACCACCTGTGTACACAATCCCAAATCTTAAAATTTTAGGACTTAGATATCCAGTGGATGCTTCATTGATAATACATAGGCAAAGCTTATAAGAATAAACATTATTTGTATTGTTTGTTAATGTTCAATCATAATTAAGCTTAATAAGTCCCTAAATAAGGAAGTTTTCCAAAGAGAGCTACATCGGAAATTCCAACTTAATTTGTTGGCAAAGTAATGTTAGAATGACTGTATCAATCATATAGAAAAAATGAGGATCAGGTTTTTCTCTTAGCTAATAAAAATGTTATATTTTCATTTGTACCAAGAAATAAGGCTGATCTATGAAACTGGTTTGAAACAGTAAATGGCAGGATGTTAAACTTGTTCCCTAAACATTGAAAAAAAAAAAAAAGGTAAGTAGAAAGGAAAATTCATTTAAGCTGAAAATATTTTTTATTTTTTTTAGTGTTTTTATTTTTAAAATTTTTTAAAATTTAAATTTATTTATTTTAACTGGAGGCTAATTACTTTACAATATTGTATTGGTTTTTCCATACATTAACATGAATCCGCCATGGGTGTACATGTGTTCCCAATCCTGAACCTATTATAAGATATTAAATATAGTTCCCTGTGCTATGCAGTTGGACCTTGTTAATTATCTGTTTTGTATATAGTAGTTTATATTCTATTATGTTGTTTAGATTTTATCCTATAGGTAAAGTAGAGGTTCAAAAGGTTTTAAAGAGGATGAAATATCTACTCAGTGTTAGAGAAAATTTAGGAATATTTGCAGGTTTAGTTGTGGGTGATATGTTTGGTTACCTTAGGCAAATCGTGTATTCTTACTTGCACTAACAACAGCAAATGTAGCTTGAAAATAACTTTGGTTAAATGATAATAATGGGTAAAATTACTTAGTACATAATGAGGCCAATTGTTGGCTCAGCACTATCATTAAGGTTTTCATTTTATCTTCATAGAAACCTACACAAAATATGCATTATTATTATCCCTATTTTACCTGGAAGGAGACAGGCTTCGAGAGGTTAGGTCATTTGCCCAGACAAGTAAACAGTGGAGTTGGAATATGAACCTAAACTCTTTGAGCTCACAGCCTCAGTGTTCAATATCTTCTAACATGGGAAATGTAGGAAATGAATTTTTAACGAGGAAAAACTCAAACATTTGCATTTTAAAACATATTACTAAAGTGCAGGTAATTGTATTATTGTTATCTGCAGCTGTCACTTACAATAAATTATATGTTTCTCAGTATTTCTTACAGAAGTTTTTTTTCTTTAAACTATACAGTTTAAAAAATACAACTTATTAAAACTTTCTTTTAAGGTTTCTATATATATATTTTTAAATTTATTTATTTATTTACTGACTGTGCTGGTCTTCCTTGCTGCGTGGGCTTTTCTCTAGCTGTGATGAGCGGCGGCTACACTCCAGTTGTGGTGTGCAGGGTTCTCACTGGGGTGTCTTCTCGTGTTGCAGAGCTTGGGCTCAAGGGTGTGCAGGCTTCAGTAGTTGCAGCGCAAGGGCTCAGTAGTTGTGGTTCCTGGGCTCTAGAGCACAGGCTCAACAGTTGTGGTGCACAGGCTTAACTGCCGTGCAGCATGTGAAATCTGGGATTGAAGCCTGCATTGGCTGGTGGATTCTTTACTACTGAGCCACCAGGGAAGCCCTCACAGAGATCTTATGAATAGATATTATATTGCCCGTTTGTAGAGATAAGAGAACTAGAGCCTAGAAAGGTGAAGCAACTTGTTCAAAATCACACAAGTAGCAGACTCAGGAGTTAAACTCAAGTTGATTCCAGTTACAAATGCTGTGCCCTTTTCATCATATCCAGCTACTTCCTTTGGTGCCCAGAATGTCATAGGTACTCCAAATATGATTATCAACTTGAATGGATGACTTAAATTGCTAGAAGACTTAACAGTTTGCATTTATACTTTTAAAAAGTTCATACTTTAAAAGAAAAAGTGTCATTTATTTTTAAAAATTTCTTTATTTTTAATTGAAGAATAATTGCTTTACAATACTGTGTTGGTTTCTGCCATACATCAGCATGAATCAGTCATAGGTATACATATTTCCCCTTCCTCTTGAATCTTCCTCCCACCTCCCACCCCTTTAGGTTGTCACAGAGCACCATTTTGAACTTCCTGAGTCATACAACTAAGTCTCACTGGCTATTTTACATCCATGGCACCCCACTCCAGTACTCTTGCCTGGAAACTCCCATGGATAGAGGAGCCTGGTAGGCTGCAGTCCATGGGTCACGAAGAGTCAGACACAACTGAGTGACTTCACTTTCACTTTTCACTCTCCTGCATTGGAGAAGGCAATGGCAACCCACTCCATTGTTCTTGCCTGGAGAATCCCAGGGACGGGGGAGCCTGGTGGGCTGCCGTCTATGGGGTCGCGCAGAGTCAGACACGACTGAAGCGACTTAGCAGCAGCGGCAGCAGTGTATATGTTTCCCTGCTACTCTCTCCATTTGTCCCATCCTCTTTCCTCCCTGCATCCCCTGTGTCCATAAATCTGTTCTCTATGTCTGCATCTCCATTGTTGCCCTGAAAATAGATTCATCAGTACAATATTTCTAGATTTCATGTATATGCATTAATATATGATATATGTTTTTCTCTTTCTGACTTACTTCACTCTGTATAATAGGCTCTAAGTTCATCACCTCATTAGAACTGACTCAAATGCATTCCTTTTTATGGCTGAGTAATATTCCATTGTGCACATGTACCACAGTGTCATTTAAATAGGTGAATTCCATTGTACTATAAGTTATGTGTGTTTTTGGGTGTATGGTGATGACATCTGTTTCTTCTTAGTCCAGCATTGTAGTAATTAGAATGCATTTTCTGATAGAAACAGTATTTTATTAGTATTTTCCTGGAAAAACCGAGTTTGTGGATGATACATGTGCAGAACAGAGCATTGTTTTATCTCCCTCTTCTGCTGGTGTTGCTATGCTCATGGCATGGTAAGGAGAGTCTCTATCATGTTTTGTGGTATTTTCCAAAGTGTGGGGATCAAATAACTTGCTTCAGAACCACCTGAAATGACTGCTGAAATGCACATTCCTGAGCTCCATCCCAGACTCAACGAATCTCTGTTGTTTATGCTTGGAATCTGCATTTTAACAAGCATTTCAGGGGATTATTCTGTATACCGTGGTTTGATAACTTAGTGCTCTAGGACAGTGTTCTTCCAACGAAGGTGTACATATTGTAAAACAGTCCAGGGGATACAGAAAACAAGCTAGAGCTTTCTATTTAGATTTATTTTATCTCACTAAAAGTTTCTATTTTAATAGTGTTAAACAGATTAAAATAATAGTACATGAATATGTTTATTAACAAACATATACATAAATCATAGACTTTTTTTTTTAAACTGGTGGAGTGCAAAGCAACAAAACCAAACTGCAAAACAAAACAAGCCAACCTGGACATTATCAGTTCAGGGAATTTATTTTTTAGTTCCTTTGTTCAGTTCAGTTCAGTCGCTCAGTGGTGTCTGACTCTTTGTGACCCCATGAATCGCAGCACGCCAGGCCTCCCTGTCCATCACCAACTCTCGGAGTTCACCCAAACTCATGTCCATTGAGTCGGTGATGCCATCCAGCCATCTCATCCTCTGTCATCCCCTTCTCCTCCTGCCCCTAATCCCTCCCAACATCAGATTCTTTTCCAATGAGTCAACACTTTGCATGAGGTGGCCAAGATATTGGAGTTTCAGCTTTAGCATCATTCCTTCCAAAGAAATCCCAGGGCTGATCTCCTTCAGAATGGACTGGTTGGATCTCCTTGCAGTCCAAGGGACTCTCAAGAGTCTTCTCTAATACCACAGTTCAAAAGCATCAATTCTTCATCATTCAGCTTTCTTCACAGTCCAACTCTCACATCCATACATGACCACTGGAAAAACCATAGCCTTGACTAGACGGACCTTTGTTAGCAGAGTAATGTCTTTGATTTTGAATATGTTATCTAGGTTGGTCATAACTTTCCTTCCAAGGAGTAAGCGTCTTTTCATTTCCTGGCTGCAGTTACCATCTGCAGTGATTTTGGAGCCCAGAAAAATAAAATCTGACACTGTTTCCACTGTTTCCCCATCTATTTCCCATGAAGTGATGGAACCAGATGCCATGATCTTTGTTTTCTGAATGTTGAGCTTTAAGCCAACTTTTTCACTCTCCTCTTTCACTTTCATCAAGAATCTTTCTAGTTCCTCTTCACTTTCTGCCATAAGGGTGGTGTCATCTGCATATCTGAGGTTATTGATATTTCTCCCGGCAATCTTGATTCCAGCTTGTGCTTCTTCCAGCCCAGTGTTTCTCATGATGTACTCTGCATAGAAGTTAAATCAGCAGGGTGACAATATACAGCCTTGACATATTCCTTTTCCTATTTGGAACCAGTCTGTTGTTCCATGTCCAATTCTAACTGTTGCTTCCTGATCTGCATATAGGTTTCTCAAGAAGCAGGTCAGGTGGTCTGGTATTCCCATCTCTTTCAGAATTTTCCACAGTTTACTGTGATCCACACAGTCAAAGGCTTTGGCATAGTCAATAAAGCAGAAATAGATGTTTTTCTGGAACTCTCTTCCTTTTCCATGATCCAGCGGATGTTGGCAATTTGATCTCTGGTTCCTCTGCCTTTTCTAAAACCAGCTTGAACATCTGAAAGTTCACAGTTCACGTATTGCTGAAGCCTGGCTTGGAGAATTTTGAGCATTACTTTACTAGCATGTGAGATGAGTGCAATTGTGTGGTAGTTTGAGCATTCTTTGGCATTGCCTTTCTTTGGGATTGGAATGAAAACTGACCTTTTCCAGTCCTGTGGCCACTGCTGAGTTTTCCAAATTTGCTGGCATATTGAATGCAGCACTTTCACAGCATCATCTTTCAGGATTTGCAATAGCTCAACTGGAATTCCATCATCTCCACTGGCTTTGTTCATAGTGATGCTTCTTAGGGCCCACTTGACTTCACATTCCACGATGTCTGGCTCTAGATGAGTGATCACACCATCGTGGTTATCTTGGTCATGAAGATCTTTTTTGTACAGTTATTCTGTGTCTTCTGGCCACCTGTTCTTAATATCTTCTGCTTCTGTTAGGTCCATACCATTTCTGTCCTTTATTGAGTTCATCTTTGCATGAAATATTCCCTTGGTATCTCTAATTTTCTTGAAGAGATCTCTAGTCTTTCCCATTCTGTTGTTTTCCTCTATTTCTTTGCATTATCGCTAAGGAAGGCTTTCTTATCTCTCCTTGCTATTCTTTGTAACTCTGCATTCAGATGGTTATATCTTTCCTTTTCTCCTTTGCTTTTTGCTTCTCTTCTTTTCACAGCTATTTGTAAGGCCTCCTCAGACAGCCATTTTGCTTTTTTGCATTTCTTTTCCATGGGGATGGTCTTGATCCCTGTCTCCTGTAGAATGTCACGAACCTCTGTCCATAGTTGATCAGGCACTCTGTCTATCAGATCTAGGCCCTTAAATCTATTTCTCACTTCCCCTGAACAAAATACAGTTCCCCCACAGGTCACTGTTGCTTTCGTTGTTTTTGTTGTTGTTTAGTAGCTCAGTTGTGTCCGACTCCGCGACCCCATGGACTGCAGCACACCAGACTTCCCTGTCCTTCACCATCTCCTGGAGTTTGCTCAAACTCATGTCCATTGAGTCAGTGATGCCATCCAACCATCTCATCCTCTTCCTCCCCCTTCTCCTGCCCTTAATCTTTCCCAGCATCAGGGTCTTTTTCAATGAATCAGCTCTTCGCATTAGGTGGCCAAAGTATTGGAGCTTCAGCTTCAGCATCAGTCCTTCCAATGAATATTCAGGGTTGGCTTTCTTCAGGACTGACTGGTTTGATCTCCATGCTGTCAGGGGACTCTCAGGAGTCTTCTCCAATACCACAATTTGAAAGCATCAGTTCTTCGATGCTCAGCTTTCTTTATGGTCCATCTCTCACCTCCATACATGACTACTGAAAAAACCATAGCTTTGACTATGTGGACCTTTGTTGGCTAAGTGATGTTTTTCTTTTTAATATTCTACCTAGCTTTATCATAGCTTTCCTCCAACAAACAAGCGTCTTTTAATTTCATGGCTGCAGTCACCGTCCTCAGTGATTCTGGAGCCCAAGAAAATAAAGTCTATCTCTGTTTCCACTTTTTCTCTATCTGCTTGCCATGAAGTGATGGGAACAGATGCCATAATCTTAGTTTTTTGAATGTTAAGTTTTAAGCCAGCTTTTTCACTCTCCTCTTTCACCCTGATCAAGAGGCTCTTTAGTTCCTCTTTACTTTCTGCCATTGGAGTGGTATCATCTGCATATCGGAGGCCATTGATATTTCTGATGGCCATCTTGATTCCAGCTGGTGATTCATCCAGCCTGGCATTTCACATAATGTACTCTGTATATAAGTTAAATAATAACCAGGGTGACAACATACAGCCTTGATGTTCTCCTTTCCTAATTTTGAACCAGTCCATTGTTTCAGTCCATTTGTTGTCTGGTCATATATGTGTGGATCACTTATATGCTGCACTCTGCTTAAAAACAGTGAGACTTTATGAGGCTGAAACCCTTTTTCAGAGCAATAATATCTCTGTAACCCATGTAAACATAAATAGAACAAGGTCATCCTGGGCAAATTTGACAAGCTCAGGAGACATTGTTTAGTAATGCAGACTGAAGGTCAGAGGGACTGTGATGCTGAATCAGAAGCTTCTGATGATTCTTACAGACTATGCTAAGCTCCAAAGGACACTACGTTATTAGCAAAAACAAAAATTAACCAGTTTCTTCATCCAAATATATCACTTCATCCAAAAGTGATTCAGCAAAAGTGATCAATATTAATATACAGATGAAATTGCTTAATGTTTTCAGATTTTCATTTTCTACTAATTTTTCTTGTTATCCTCATATTTGGTGTTAAGCTGGCATATAGCTATCTTTCTGTTCTTTTTCTGACTGCTGAGGTGTTTTATTTTTCTTACCTTTTCACAGGAAATTTAATTCTCTTCTCTGGGTATCAACAGTGATTGTAGATTACAATTTGAAACATTCAGAAAGCAGATACCTAAATATTGTCACATTTCTTTACATCATGATGTTCAGTAACTAAGTCAAACCATAGCTTCGACTATACGGACTTTTGTCGGCCAAGTGATGTTTTTGCTTTTTAATACCTTGTCTAGATTTGTCATAGCTATTCTTCCAAGTTACTAAATCATGATGATTACATGACTATTAAACATTCATGTCTACTAAATGCAGTGAACAAAATGGTATAAATGTTTACCCAATTCCCTTGTAAACAAGGTTGTTTTGCACAGTATTAACAAATGGAGTTAATGTATAACACAATGTCAGTGAGGAAAAAAACCTTCTCTGTAAATAAATAATTCTATTTATATAAATATATTCTGATTTTTTTCAGCACACATTTACAAACTGGATCAATGAAAAGAAACAAGATATATATTTTACTATAAGAAAAAAAACTTGAGAAATGACCCACAATGGGAGAAATCACCTAGGAAAAGGGGTCAGAAGCAAACAAAAGATAATTGAGAGTTAAAAGTATTGTCATATTTAGTAAAACCCATTTAAAACCTTGTTCTAACTACTATTTTACCCTCAGAAAGCTTTGTCTTATCGTGAAATAAGCCATCATGTGAAATGCTGAGTCTGAACTGAAAGACAGAACTCATCTGTGTGAATAAATTATTCACAATGAGAAAATCTACCAATTTAAATAATTAATGTAGAGACCCCATTATCACATGACCTGTTATTTTGGCAATTTAGGAATAATACTGCAGGAAGTGAAGTGAAAGCATTGTATGCATATGCTAGGTTCTGTCTGCCTCTTTGTGACCCTATGGACTGTAGACTGCCAGGCTCCTCTGTCCATGGGATTATCCAGGCAAGAATTCTGAAGTGAGTTGCCGTTTCCTTCTCCAGGGGATCTTCCTGACCCAGGGATTGAACTTGCATCCTCTGCATTGCAGGCAGATTCTTAACCGTTGAGCCATCAGGATGCTAAACATGAACTCAATGTCCCTTAAGGCAAAACACCAAATTTATAATGGAGCCATGCAATGGAACACCAAAATTATATGGATTTCTGCTTTAATGACGGTTACGTTCATGTTAGTCCATGGCTTCATGGTACTTCAGTTTTAAAACACTTTTCTTCCAACTTGATTCTCAGGCTGTTAAGAATGTGGTCTGGTTTTTAATACTACCACTGTACTAATCCAATATTTTTAGGTTCTTCAAAGCCTTCCTTGTCATTTTCAATAGGTTTTTTTTTTTCATTATCTTCTATTTGACATTTTTGTAGCTTCTGATAGCTATTGTCTCCTTTTTCTTGACACTAGTCTATAGGTATTCATTATAAAAACTTCTCATTTTCTGTTTTATCTCTGATCTTCTCTGGTATAACAAGACATGATATAATTGTATTCACCAAATGAATAACCAGGTGTCCAAACACTAGTTTTTGAACAGTCCATTTTTCCTCTGTTTCTAAAGGCTCTTTATCATACACTAAAAATCTGTCAGTAAATCACATTATTTCTAATTTATTCTTCCATTGATCTATTTGTCTATTACTGTACTGTTTGAATAATAGGTTGTAAGTTTTGATAAAGCATGATTCCCCTCTTAGCTTTCTTTTTTCAGGAATTCTTGCCTCCTCTTTGTGTATCTGCTCTTCTAGATAGAGTTTAGAAATGATTTGTCAAGTTTCATTAAAAATCTTATTGGGTTTATGGTTGGAATTGAAATTTTAGATTAATTTGTGGGATAATCAACATCTTTGAGTCTTCCTATCCAGGAATATATTGGGAAATTGCATTGATTCAGATCCTGAAGTATTCTTCATGTCTTCCTATAGGGCTTATTTATTTTTGTTACCTTGTTCCTAGGTATTTTATAAATTTCTAATACATACTATTGTGAATGGAATTTTTTTTCTGACATTTTCTCAATTTGTTGATGTTTAGGAAAGTTATTGATTTTTGAATGCTTATCTTGAAAGTAGCCAGCTAGTTTTCCAAATTAATATCTTGGATTTTCTAGATAAAACATTGTGTTTTGTGCAAATAATGATATTAGCAGCCCTCGTTTTCTTTCTTTTCTTGTTTCACTGCATTTCTTACTTCTCCCAGAGTAGTGTGGAATGATAGTGTAATATGGCAAATATTCTTGTCTTATTCCTGATTTTTATGGGATTGCTTCTAATATTCAGTGTTGTCTCATGTTTATTGTATTTTTCTGGGGGATATATTTTATTGTGTTTAGGAAGTATTCTGTTCCTACCTTTACAAAGAGTTCTTGTCATGGGTGTGTGCTGAATTTCATCTACTGTCTTTCAGGCAGCAACTGACATGACAGTTTATCATTACTTATGTATATTTCTGAACAGTGAACAATTCTCACTTTCCTGGGATGAAAGTGCTCGGTCATGTCTTGTTATTCCCTTAATGCAGATTAATATAATTCACTAATATTTTATTTAAGCTTTTTGCATCTATATTCATAAATGTTTTTGGTGTATGGTTATGGGATTGTGTGTGTTTTTGTGTGTGTGCATGCCTGCCTCATGTTGGTTTCAGTGTTATGCTAATCTTATAGAAAGAACTCAAGAAGAGTTTAAATAAACATGAATTTTTGAAGTTAAAAAAATTTTAAAGTTGTGTGATAGAACTCATTCACATAACAGCCTGACTTAGGGATGGAAATATTTGACTAATTAAATAAAATTTTATTGTTATTATTCTCCAGATTTGCTACTACTTTGATCAATTTTTGTAATTCTAGATTTTCTCAGAAAGTCATCTATTTCAGTTAGATTTTGAAATATTTTTGGCTGACTTAAAGTTGTATATACCATTTTTATATAATTTTAAGGAATATCTTCATATCAGCAGCTATGTCATTGTTTTCATTTCTAATATTGTTTGTGATTTTTTTTTAATCTTGTGGTCAGATTTATCAAAAACTCAATTTTATTGGCTTTTACAGAATTAATTTTTCTCATTTTTAGACTTAATTAGTTTGTTAATTTCATTCATTTATTTTTAATCCACCTTCTTTTCTGGTTTCCTAGGTTATGTTTTGTAATTTTAAATGCATCTTTAATTAAATTATTTACTTCAAAGTCTTCTTAAATTTTTTTAAGAGAATGCTTTAGAATGATTAAAAACTTTTGAATAGTACCTTGATTATATCACCTGTGTTTTGATATAAAGTACCTTCATTGTTATTTGTTTAAAAAGGTTTGTAATTTTAGTTTTGACTTCCTATGTATCCTAAGGATTATTTAGAAGAGCTTTATAAGTATCTAGCTGGACCACTTTTTCCTAGCTTTCTTTTGTTAATTTTTATTTTGCTTAATTTTAGTTAGATAAATAACTTGTAAACATATTTCTTTTTGGAAGTCATTGAAGTGTAGTCTGTGGTCTAATACTTACTTGAGACAAAGATTCATACCATATCAAATTTCTTAATTATTTTAATTCTTTTTGACACTTGTATTCTAAAAATTATGTATGTTCCATAATTTGTTTACTCATTCTTCTAATGATGGACATTTAGCTTGATTGAATTTGTATGGCCAGTGTAAAGAAATGTTTCTATGAACATTCTTGTGTATATATCTTTGGTTAAAAAGGGAATATTTCTGAAGGATTGATTCCCAGAATGGACACACATCCATTCATAGTGACATAAACAAACTAGCTGGAATAATTCTATACATTATAGATTTTATTTTATAAATAATGAATATTATTATAATATATTAAGGCTATATATATTAATATTATATTAATACATGTTGCATATTAATATAATATCAGTATATAATAGTATATATCATCTCTACTGAAATTTATTTTTTATTACCTTAAGAAATTTTGTTTTCAAGCCATGTCATTGTCTCTCCATTCCTTCTCTCCTGAGAAAGTAATTCATCTTCATTTTCTTAAAAAATTTCAGGTCGAATTCATAAGCATTCTCAGCAACCTTTGATTACATATGAAAAATACAATGTGACAGGTGATCCAAAGAACATAGGAGGATCCCATTCTTTACTCCTTCTGAAGGTTCATGGTAAGTTACATGTATATTATTACTACTTTGTGGAATAAACTTAACTTTGTGGGATAAATTTAATGCTGGCTAGATTGAGAAGGATAACAGGCACAATTTAGCAAATATCCATAAATCTTCTAAGTTTAGGCAACAACATTTGCAGGTAGCATTATCTATCTTAATGTTTACTATTTTTTCACAAAAAGAGAGTAGGGCTATTTCAGTGGTTTTAACCCTGACTTATATTAAAATCACCAGTGGAGCTTTTAAGGCATTTATCAATAGAATTTTTAAAAAGTACACTAGTTTCTAATTGCAGCCAGGATTGAGTATTATTGGGTGAATTAACTTTTATGAGACTTTAATTATGCCATTTATTAAAATAAATGGTAATAAATTAGTAGTTTGTGATTGTGATTGTTTAATTATAATAGTAGTTTGGTTTCAAAGCTTCCCTGGTGGCTTATATGGTAAATAATCTGCCTGCAATCTGGAGACCTGAGTTTGATTCCTGAGTTGGGAAGATCCCCTGGAGAAGGGAGTGGCAACCCACTCCAGTATTCTTGCCTGGAGAATCCCATGGACGGAGGAGCCTGGTAGGTTATAGACCATGGGGTCGCAAAGAGTCAGACACAACTGAGCAACTAACACTTTCACTTGGTTTCAAAGATGTAATTTTTGTTGTTGTTGTTGAAGAACTGGTCAATGTACAAGAATTTGAGGGTATACAAAGTAACTCAGTGCTATCATTATGTATCACATACTTAAAATGAAGGGAATCAAGTTGGAAGAGCAGTAGCCTAGAAATAAGGCTCTGATGTACTCTGGTTGTACAAGTAAAAATTGATTTCATTTGAAAAGCAGTCCAGTTATTGTTGAAAAATGAGGTTAAAAATAGGAGAATAGTGTAAGTGTATACTGTACTATACTCTTATAAAATATTAATACTGGCAGGGGACTTTCCTTAATTGGTATATTACCTTTATATACTTCAGAATTATCCATTCTAGTGGGAGTTTCAGTAAAACTTGAAAATATCTTTATTGTTGTTATTTCACTTCTACTAGTAGCTCTAGTTGAGCAGTAATTGGATTCAGAAATAATGTGCCTATTTGTTTTCCATTATTTTTAGGAGTAAAATGTGAGATGATTCTGAGAAAACTATAGATAGGTTGTATTAGTGTAATGATTAAGAGCACAATTAATTAAAAAAAGACTGGATTCAAATTCTGACTTATAACCTTGGGCAAGTTACTTAACTTCTCTATGCTTTCCTTCCCCATATAGCAGAACTGGAATAATAATTGTAAATATTTTATAGGAATTGTTGTTAGGATCAGTTAGATTAATATGCATAAAGTACTTGGAGACAGTGCCTGGCATGATATAAGAGCTTTGAAAGTGTTGGCTATTAGAAGTAGTAGTGGTGGTAAAAGCATTGATCTTTAGGTTGTATTTATTATGTCAGCTGAATGTCTTGTTGATTGTTTACATTTTCTAAGCATTTGGATTGGTCATTTAAGAAATAGCTTGATTAGATTGTGTTGTCAACCATTGCATTTTCTCACCTATAGGTGCCTTAATGTTTGTGGCATGGATGACCACTGTTAGTGTAGGTGTACTGATTGCCCGGTTCTTCAAACCTGTTTGGTCAAAGGCTTTATTTGGTGATGCAGCTTGGTTTCAGGTAGGTGGAGAAATAGTTTAATGCAATTTCCATATTACTTGAATGTTGCAACATGAAAACACATGAATTAAGTGGATTTTTGGATGGTTATAGTTGTAATTTTGGAATCCTTATAATCTCTCTTTGCCCTTTGGTTTCCTAACCAACTGAGAATAGACATAAGATACTTGATGGAGATAAAAATAAAGACAGCTTTATGAAGGATCAGGCTGAGTTGGAGAATGTATCATTACCATGTGTGTTTTTTTGGAACACAGACCTTGAGTGCATGTAACGTGATCTTGAGTTACATGTCTAGTTGCAAAAGAAGATTAGAAGAGCATTCACCCACTGCACTGAGTACAGATGGGTCCAAGAAGGCAGTGCATGCATGCTCAGTTGTATCTGACTTTCTGCGACCCCATAGACTGGTATCCCACCAGGCTCTTCTGTCCATGGGGATTCTCCAGGCAAGAAAATTGGAGCGGGTTATCATTTCCTTCTCCAGGGGATCTTCCTGACCCAGGGATCAAACCTGCATCTCTTGCATCTCCTGCATTGACAGGTGGGTTCTTTACCAGCTGAACAATCAGGAAAGCCCAGGAAGGCAGCAAAGCAGAAGAAAGAAACTGGTTGCTCACTATGCTGCAAAGCAGCGGTCCGTCCTCTGGTTGATGGGCTAGTGAAGGTTAGGCAATCCCTCACTCATCAGTCAGTTCAGCTCAGTCACTTAGTCGTGTCCGACTCTTTGTGACCTCATGGACTGCAGCACTCCAGGCCTCCCTGTCCGTCACCAACTCCTGGAGTTTACTCAAACTCATGTCCATCAAGTCGGTGATGCCATCCAACCATCTCATCCTCTGTCATCCCCTTCTCCTCCCGCCTTCAATCTTTCCCAGCATCAGGGTCTTTTCCAATGAGTCAGCTCTTAGCATCAGGTGGGCAAAGTACTGGAGTTTCAGCTTCAATGTCAGTCCTTCCAATGAACACCCAGAACGGATCTTTAGGATGGACTGGTTGGATCTCCTTGAAGTCCAAGGGACTCTCAAGAGTCTTCTCCAACACCACAGTTCAAAAGCATCAATTCTTCAGTGCTCAGCTTTCTTTATAGTCCAACACTCACATCCATACCTGACTATTGGAAAAACCATAGCTTTGACTAGATGGGCCTTTGTTGGCAAAGTAATGCCTCTGCTTTTTAATATGCTATCTAGGTTGGTCATAACTTTTCTTCCAAGGAGCGTCTTTTAATTTCATGGCTGCAGTCACCATCTGCAGTGATTTTGGAGCCCAAAAAAATAAAGTCTGACACTGTTTCTACTGTTTCCCCATCTATTTCCCATGAAGTGATGGGACCAGATGCCATGATCTTAGTTTTCTGAATGTTGAGTTTTAAGCCAACTTTCTCACTCTTCTCTTTCACTTTCATCAAGAGGCTCTTTAGTTCATCTTCACTTTCTGCCATAAGGGTGGTGTCATCTGCATGTCTGAGGTTATTGATACTTCTCTCAGCAATCTTGATGCCAGCTTGTGCTTCATCTGGCCCAGCATTTCTCATGATGTACTCTGCATGTTAAATAAGCAGGGTGACAATATACAGCCTTGACTCATCAGTCAAGATTATGTATTTCCTGTGTAGGTGGGAAAAGAAAGTGTCCTTTTTCATGCTGTCCCTTCCCTGGGGGATGAGGAAGCAGTCTTTTAATAGAAACATGGGCAAGGGTCAATAACTGACCCTCAAAACAAAATAAAACAAACCTTACCTTTCATTTGTCATGTAGTACGGATATTTGCGTATACAGTGAAAGATCAACAGGTATGTGTTGAGATAGAATGTGCATGTCTGCTTGTAGAAAAAAAATATTGCTTATTGTAACAGTTTTGACTTTAGAAGAAGGTATTATTGAAACTTCATATAAATTTGTAGCTTTTAAGATTTACCTTGTCTAATATCATTTCTCAGTTTTGGCTGGCAGTGTTAATCTGTTTTATTTGTTCTCACTACTGATGGTCGTATGTCTTGCTCCTGTCTGTCTCTGCCTTTGATTGTTCGCTCTCTCTTCTTCCTCTTCTCACGTGGATATTCCCAACTGGAAAACTCTTTGTCTCCCTTTCAACCAGTTCAAGTCCTCCACTGTCTTCAAAGCTATAATATCTGCACACATTGCCTTACTATAGGTCCTACTTTCTGGTGACTATATATGTGTGTATATTTATACTATATTTAGTGACCATAGGTCCTGCATTCTCTGGGGTAGTTTTGGTTTGCACCAGTTATCCTGGAATAATCCAGTATCAGTGCCCATTTTCACTCTCAGTATTCTCCTTGTTTGAATGATGAATTATACATTTCAAATATGTTTCTCTTATCTGCGCAATTAAATCCCAAGCTCCCCAGGAAACAGTACTTTCTGTTTCCTTGGAGTTTCATTGTATGTAACCATTTTGCTTGGTGGTGGAACTTAATAAATGTGTTTGGAAGGAAATGAGTTTGGCAGGTAGGTGCTCTCTGTGTGTGAAAATATCCATTTCCGCTGTTCTGTGCAGGTGAAGTCTTGGCAGATGCTTTTGAGTGATGAGGTTGGCAGCTTAGACTTTTCTTTAAAGTTCAATGGTATAGTAAGATTTTTTTTTTAAACTGACAATGAACTGTGGTTGGATGTCAACTGAATGGGTACCTTCTGTGGATCTCAGCCCGTGATCTTCTTTTTTTTTTTTTATAGTTACTATTTTATTTTATTTTTTAAATATTTGTGATTTTACTTTATTTTTTTTTAATTTTAATTAATTTTATTTTATTTTCAAACTCCACATAATTGTATTAGCTTTGCCAAACATCAAAATGAATCCACCACAGGTATACATGTGTTCCCCATCCTGAACCCTCCTCCGTCCTCCCTCCCCATACCATCCCTCTGGGTCGTCCCAGTGCACTAGCCCCAAGCATCCAGTATCGTGCATTGAACCTGGACTGGCATCTCGTTTCATACATGATATTTTACATGTTTCAATGCCATTCTCCCAATTCTTCCCACCCTCTCCCTCTCCCACAAAGTCCATAAGACTGTTTTATACGTCAGTGTCTCTTTTGCTGTCTCGTATACAGGGTTATCGTTACCATCTTTCTAAATTCCATATATATGCGTTAGTTCACTGTATTGGTGTTTTTCCTTCTGGCTTACTTCACTCTGTATAATAGGCTCCAGTTTCATCCACCTCATTAGAACTGATTCAAATGTATTCTTTTTAATGGCTGAGTAATACTCCATTGTGTATATGTACCACATCTTTCTTAGCCATTCATCTGCTGATGGACATCTAGGTTGCTTCCATGACCTGGCTATTATAAACAGTTCAGCCCGTGATCTTCATGGTTACACCAGCTTCCTTCTTTTTCGTGTTCGCTCTCTTCTCATTTGTCATTTCACTCTTGCAGGTGCATCGAACTCTCATGCTCACTACTTCTGCCCTCACCTTTATTGCTTTCCTTCTGCCTTTTATTTACAGAGGAGGCTGGAACTGGGTAAGTAGATCTTACACAGAATGTTTTTTATTATATTCATATGTTTAAAATTCATTTTGATGCCAAAGGAGATTGCTGCTTTTTTTCTCAAATGATGCATGAAAAGATATATCTTCATGTCCCTCTTTCTCTCCTTTTTGAATCATCTGATGAGTGTTTCACATGGTTGGTGTCAGGGATGGAGGTAGAATGTTAGTGCAGATTACTTGGTAGTGGAATGTGTTTTTAGACAGTCTCAAATTTTAACTATATACTATGCAGCTTTAATGAGTTTTCTCACTATAGAACGGTGAAAGTTGAAAGCATGATATCTAAGGAACACGAACACTTTAAGTGGTTTTCTCTAATACTGTGACTATCACTGTTAACATTAGTTGTATTCCTACTATGTGAGCAGCTGTGCTAAGTGCTTTACATGTGCTTTCAAATTTAAACCTCAAATAAAGTCGTTACTCATGATAATCCCGTGTCATTAAAGAAGAAATGGAGGCTTATTCTCAAATGTGGATCTCAAGTTTAGACCTTTACCCTGACTTGGAGACTCACACATCCAGCTGGCTACTCAGAAACTCAACTTGTGTGTCCAAGACATCTCAAGCAGTTCCCTTCTTGGGCCAAAACCTTGGAATTATTCTTAACTCTGCTCTGTTGTACACCCTGTGTCAATTCCATCAGGGAATCCCATTGGCAATACATGTCAAATAAAAGCACTTTTAACCATCACTGGTTACTCTGTGGATTTGAGCCAATATCATCTTTTTGCCTGAATTGTTACAATAGGTACCTAATTGGTCTCTCTACTTCAACCCTTGCCCACGTGCAATCTGTTTTCAATCAAGAAGCAGAGTGATTTTTTAAAAAATGTAAATCAGATTATA
Organism: Bos javanicus; assembly: GCF_032452875.1. Classification (NCBI taxonomy): domain Eukaryota; kingdom Metazoa; phylum Chordata; class Mammalia; order Artiodactyla; family Bovidae; genus Bos; species Bos javanicus. The sequence goes on from NC_083870.1 coordinate 43,866,438, forward strand.
TCATTCCTATGCCCCAAACTGGTTTCTCTAATGTCTCAGTTTTACCCCAAGTTAAAGCTAAAGTCCTCTATCACTGGTTCCCAGTTACTCTCTGGATTGGTCTCCTCTTCCTTTCCTCAACCTTAGCTCATTTAATTTCATATTTGGCTAATTCTCAGCATGTTACTGATTTGTAGTCTTTACAAAGATTCTTTCTTTTTCCTAGGTCATGTGTCCTCTACTCCCTTACCTTCTGCAAGTCTTTGCTTAAATCATAGTTTCTCAAAGAGCCCTGCTCTGCTCTATTTTTTTTTTCTAAAGAAATGTTTACCTTATGTAATTTAATATAATTTACTTAAATAATGTATTTTTTCTTTTGTCTTCTCACACTAGTATGTGAACTCTGTGAGAGATGGGATATTTATGGGTATGTTTGTTAGTGTGTCTATAACACTCAGATCAGATTCTGGTATGTGACATGTCAGTAAATATTTATCAAATGAATGAATGAGGCTTACTGAGAATCAGAGATGTACCTAAGGTCAGAGTCTGAGTTTTCAGTATACTCTTCTAGTTTAACAGCCAGTTAAATTTTGATATCAAAATTTGATATTTCAATTTGGGCTGTTGCCAAAAGGGTAAATATGGATGAATCTTGGGTCATAGATATTACTAGGAAACCTCCTTTCTGCTTTTTAAGTATTTTTAGACTGGTCAACCTATTTTTTAAAGGAAATTATGAAGATTTTCTGATATGACTTGAGACATTGGGACTTTATTTTCTCCAGGTACTTGTGACAAGTGTAATGCTTACTTTATAAACTTCGTAGCTTGTAGTCTTTATAGTTGTGACAAGGGTGGTAAAAAGGTAAAAAGCATAATTCTATAGCTGGACCCTTGGATTTGAATCCTTGTGTCATCACTGATCGGAGAAGGCAATGGCACCCCACTCCAATACTCTTCCCTGGAAAATCCCATGGGTGGAGGAGCCCGGTGGGCTGCAGTCCATGGAGTCGCTAAGAGTCTGATACGACTGAGCGACTTCACTTTCACTCTTCCCTTTCATGCATTGGAGAAGGAAATGGCAACCCACTCCAGTGTTCTTGCCTGGAGAATCACAGGGATGGGGGAGCCTGGTGGGCTGCCGTCTATGGGGTTGCACAGAGTCGGACACGACTGAAGTGACTTAGCAGCAGTCATCACTGATTACCTGAGACATCTTGGGCAAGTTGCTTAACTTCTCTGTCCCTCAGTTTACTCAAATGAAGATAATAGAGTATCTATCTCATAGGCTTTCTGAGGGTTGATATTTAATTAACTGAATGCACTTAAAATAGTTCCTGGCACATTCTAAACAAAATAATTTTGTCACTGCTATTACTATTTTTTATTCAGTTGAGTTTAGTCGCTCAGTCATGTCCAACTCTGCAATCCCATGAATCGCAGCACACCAGGCCTCCCTGTCTATCACCAACTCCTGGAGTTCACTCAGACTCACGGCCATCGAGTTGGTAATGCCAGCCAGCCAATTCATCCTCTGTCATTCCCTTCTCCTCCTGCCCCCAATCCCTCCCAGCATCAGAGTCTTTTCCAATGAGTCAACTCTTCGCATGAGGTGGCCAAAGTACTGGAGGTTCAGCTTTAGCATCATTCCTTCCAAAGGAATCCCAGGGCTGATCTCCTTTAGAATGGACTGGTTGGATCTCCTTGCAGTCCAAGGGACTCTCAACAGTCTTCTCCAACACCACAGTTCAAAAGTATCAATACTTCGGCACTCAGCTTTCTTCACAGTCCAACTCTCACATCCATACATGACCACTGGAAAAACTAAAGACTTGACTAGACAGACCTTTGTTGGCAAAGTAATGTCTCTGCTTTTGAATATGCTGTCTAGGTTGGTCATAACTTTCCTTCCAAGGAATAAGCGTCTTTTAATTTCATTGCTACACTCACCATCTGCAGTGATTTTGGAGCCTCACAAATAAAGTCTGACACTGTTTCCACTGTTTCCCCATCTATTTCCCATGAAGTGATGGGACCAGATGCCATGATCTTCGTTTTCTGAATGTGGAGGTTTAAGCCAACTTTTTCACTCTCCTCTTTCACTTACATCAAGAGGCTTTTTAGTTCCTCTTCACTTTCTGCCATAAGGGTGGTGTCATCTGCATATCTGAGGTTATTGATATTTCTCCCGGCAATCTTGATTCCAGCTTGTGCTTCTTCCAGCCCAGCGTTTCTCATGATGTACTCTGCATAGAAGTTAAATATACAGGGTGACAATATACAGCCTTGACGTACTCCTTTTCCTATTTGGAACCAGTCTGTTGTTCCATGTCCAGTTCTAACTGTTGCTTCCTGACATGCATACAGATTTCTCAAGAGGCAGGTCAGGTGGTCTGCTATTCCCATCTCTTCCAGAATTTTCCACAGTTTATTGTGATCCACACAGTCAAAGGCTTTGGCATAGTCAATAAAGCAGAAATAGATGTTTTTCTGGAACTCTCTTCTTTTTCCATGATCCAGCGGATGTTGGCAATTTGATCTCTGGTTCCTCTGCCTTTTCTAAAACCAGCTTGAACATCTGGAAGTTCACGGTTCACGTATTGCTGAAGCCTGGCTTGGAGAATTTTGAGCATTACTTTACTAGTGTGTGAGATGAGTGCGATTGTGCAGTAGTTTGAGCACTCTTTGGCATTGCCTTTCTTTGGTATTAAAATGAAAACTAGTCTTCGGTGGGCTTCAAATGGCTGTACTGGTGTTGCTGCTACTGCTGCTGCTTTTGCTGCTGCTAAGTCGCTTTAGTTGTGTCTGACTCTGTGCAATCCCATAGACGGCAGCCCACCAGGCTCCCCCGTCCGTGGGATTCTCCAGGCAAGAGTACTGGAGTGGGGTGCCATTGCCTTCTCCGGTGCTGGTGTTAGCGGTCATCTAACGTACTGGTGGAAGGGTGCAGCATTCCGTGATAGGATTCCATCACAGCCACATATGCACTGTGTGGACCTGGGTACATTACTCACCATCTTGAGCCTCAGTTCCCTCGTTTGTGGAAGTGGGATATTGATAACTAACCATTAGGCATCAGAGTGAGCATTAGTGATAATGTGTATAAAGTATGTGCCTGGCATAGACATTCAGTGAACAGTGTTTATTATTATTATTAAATGTTTATGGCTAGAGAAAAGCCCTAAGAAACTGCTTCTGTGTGTATTATTTTTAATTTGCGGATTTGATGGGCAAGATTAATACCATTAAAATGATATATCTTTGTTCAGCATGCAGGTTATCACCCATACCTTGGTTTTATAGTGATGGTTTTAGCAGTTCTTCAGCTTCTTTTGGCAGCTTTCAGACCACCTTTACATGACCCAAGGTACTTGTAGTCATTATTTATTAATGCCCTTAAGGTAGATATCCTTAATTGGCAAGCCAATTCTTTTTTTTTTTGCATTTTATAAAATTCAGTGATAAATTATATTTACTTAAAAAAGTTTTAAAATGTATTTCAGATAGCTGATGCCTAAGCAATAAGGGAAATTACATGCTTTTTATTCTCTTGGGAATTTATTGTAGTTCCATCACTTTAAAGAATACTGACTGGTTCTTTATTTGGTAGAAGGCAAATGTTTAACTGGACTCATTGGAGTATGGGAACAGCTGCTAGAATAATAGCAGGTAAGTAATTGTGATACCACTTATTCATATATAATTGAAAATTGTTTATACTGCAAGTTGTAATTTGGCTTAAATGATTTTTAGATACATTAGTAACTGGAGTAATTGGTTGTTGAGGAGAAATCAGTCTTAACCATTGAAATCCAGAAAGCAATTTCTAGAGGTAACTATTTAAGCTATTATTTCAGTTTCAAGGTTTTAAAAATGACTTTAAAACCCTCCTTTTAAGACTTCTTTTTAGTGTTTGCCTTTGCCAGGAGAATAAGTTATGCTGATGACCAAACATATAAGCAGCTCAGCTTGAGAGTCTGTCATGGATTGGGCTGAATCAGGCTTGGGGACCCAGCCCTCTGTCTCCAGGTTTTCTCCTTGGGAATTGTACCTTCCAGGGCAAGGTGTTTTTTAAACCTCAAGTATGATTTTGTAGTATTTTTTAAATGAATTAATTAATTTTAATGGAGGATAATTATTTTACAATATTATGATGGTTTTTACCATACATCAACATGAATTGGCCACTGGTATATATGTGTTCCCCTCCCCCCATCCTGAACCCCTCTCCCAGGTCCCTCCCCACTCTATTCTTCTGGGTTGTCTCAGAGCACTGGCTTTGGGTGCCCTGCTTCAGCCATCAAACTTGCTTGCACTGGCCATCTATTTTACATATGACAATGTATATATTTTAATGCTATTCTCTCAAATCATCCCACCCTCCCCTTCTCCCACTGAGTCCAAAAGTCTGTTCTTTACATGTGTCTCCTTGTGATGCTTTATGTGATAAATACCTAAGCTGATCTCCTGCCCTCACATTTCTATGTTCTATAGAAATCGTGGAAGAGGAAGTATAGTCAGAAGTGGCTTCCATACTTTTCCCCTCTCCTTCATTGTAGACTTAAAACTTTGGGCACCTCTTTCTTAACAATTGGAGGATTGTAATTATAATTTCCCATCTTAGCCTTTCTAGTCTTACAATAAAGACTAAATTAACTACTTGGTCTTAATTATTAATTAATCTAATTCATCTCATAAACTCTTTTAGTATATTTCACTTGATATAATTCACACATGTATGCACACACATACATAGTTACCTCTTGAATTGTATTTTAACATGTGTATTTTCTTATAAATGTAGTGGCAGCAATGTTCCTGGGAATGGATTTGCCAGGACTGAATCTTCCTGGCCCATGGAAAACCTATGCAATGATTGGATTTGTAGCCTGGCATGTTGGGACAGAGATTATTCTGGAGATACATGCTTACCGACTCTCTAGAAAAGGTAACCTGCTCAAAGAGCAGTGTTGTAGAAACACTTTTATACAAACTGTTGGAATATAATTAGTTTCTCAACACTAATGGTTGACTCTTACATAGTATCTTACTAAAAATTTATTTCCATCACTCAGTCTATGATAAAAATAGTGGAAATTTTCTGCCTTTGTTTTTTATATTCATTAGTATTAGAATTTGTGAGTAAACTGCAAGGAAAAGATGGAAGCTTTTAGGGAAGATGCCTTCTTTGTAAGTACTTTTTTACTTTGCATGCTGCTCTGACGTGGGGCTAGAATGAACTGAGAGCCCTAAATAACTGGAGCTGAGAGACCCCTGAGGTGGAGGAAGATGAGATGCTCATCCATAGTCAACACAGGGCAAAGCTGCAGATGAATTTTACCTATTCAACAGACTTCCTGAGTGCTATCACTTAAGTTGCCATCTGCATTATATATAGCTAGCTAACCAGCGTGCTACGTAAGAAGGACTTAATACTTTGCCAGTGCTCTCTAGTGGCAAGGTCCATTTTGGCCCCAGTGCCAGGCAGGGTAAGATACCTGTAGCCATTAGTAGTGGAGAGATTAGCAGAGAATCAGTGACATGTTAGCCTGGTTTCTAGGCTAACTTCCTTTGTGTCCTAAGGTGGCCTCCTAAAAACAAAACCTCTTTGTTGTCTAGTGTGTGTGCTCAGCAGCTTTCTTGGAACTGAGTAGTAAAAACTGTCCTACCGTTTTCTGGGTCTTGATAGGGTAACATACATAGGATTTGAGTCCTTTTTTTTTTTTTTTTTTGATTGGTATAGTTGATTTACAATGTTGTGTAGGGTTTGACCCCTAAAGGGACTTTTGATAACCACTAGATTATGGCTTGCTATTTAAAAAATATATATGTATTTAACACTTGGATTGTTAGAACTCTGACTAGAAAAAAGTCCTTTCACATGTATGCTGTAGCCAGCTTGACCTGATTTGTAAGAGCCTTAAATATGCAAGAAGTTTGCAACATTTGGTCACTTGAAATGCAAGAATGTACATCTTGGAAAATTGCCAATGCTCCAAATCGGAGCTTTCTTTGAGAATGAGTTTACCTGCATACACACTGGCCTTACAAACTTTTGTTTTCATTCTTGACAGTTGAAATACTGGATGATGATAGAATTCAGATCCTCCAGTCATTTACCGCAGCTGAAGCAGAAGTAAGTTCTTTCTTCTTATTTATTGGCACAAACCTTAGTGATAGGAGTTTCCTTTTTTCATATCTCATTTTTTTTTCTTTTAGGGTTATGTTTTTAAAAAGGTGGTGTTAGCAATTTATGTTTGTGGGAATTTGACTTTTCTCACTATGTTCTTATCTGCAATCAACCGTCTATGAGTGAGTGAAGACCTTGGCTTTTGCAGACCAGGTGATAATCACCATCAAGCCAAAAAACGTGATGCCTGTCCTGACTGCCTGGAATGTATTCATGAATTCTAATTAGGGAAGATCAGCTCATGTCTATAGAGAAATTCTGAAATCTGGTCTTTAGAGATCAACATTCAGTAGGGTCCCATGGACTATAAACTGATGTCAAGGTTTATATATTATTCTGAGTCTTAATGGGAAGGTTGTGTTTGAGGAGAAGTAACTCAAATATTTTTTATGCTGAAATTTTAAGAATGTTAGCATTTAAGAAAAGAACTGTTTTAGAAAAATGAGAGGATGTCATTAGGACAAAATGGAGACTGTATTAAGGTAAATATCTTTTGGACTTAATGGTGCTGTTGTACTTTAAAGAAAACATTTGTTTTTTACTAGTTTCTATGAATGGTCTTTCTTAGGACTTTTTTCCTTTCCCCTTTCCTTAAGAATTTTTGAGAAACATATTTTTCAGTCCAGTTTTTTAGACATGTCCTTTGTTTCATGTATTTTGTTACTTCCCTGATAAAGGTAAAAGTGGGGTTAACACCATTTCATTAACATTTGAATATATTATTAATATTATAATTTCTTTCTTAGCAGTGAAATGCACATGTGCATCTTTTGATTGCGTGTCTTCATATATTTAGCTACATAGCTAAAATGACATTTTATATGTTAATTGTTTTGACTATGAGATAAAGTCTTAGTATTTGGAGATTGTAGACTGGCATTTCAAAATTAATAAAATTCTTGTTAGCATTTTAAGAGTTACTCTCTTTCTTTGTGCTACTAAAATAATACGGATGATTCTGTTTTGTTAGAAGTTTCTGATACTAACCATGAATTAGAATCATCAATATTATTTTCCTTCCTATTTCAATAATTTCTCTTTTATGATTGGCTCTCATATTTGCTATGGGGATTTCTAGCCAGTGGGTGGCACCGTAACACTACTGCTTTGTTCCTGTTTCCTTGTGCTGATTCATTTTCAGTACTTAATATCTCGGGGTGGCATACCCCTTAAAATTCACCAGCTTTTAATATTTATTTGAAAAATTTCTTCCTTTGAGGGAATGATCACAGTTATAGGTTAGAATTGAAATTAGGGACCAATGTTGTTATTTTCTGGTTCTAATTTGTTTTCTAACCATGTTATTTAATAAACCATTGTTTGATACTTCTGTTTACATTTCTGTGACCTGGTAACAAATGGACACAACTATGTTAGATAGATAAAACAAGCAAAACTCTATATTCTTAAAATAAAAAGTTTAGGGAAGCATAGTTTAAACTTTTTTATGTTAAAAAAAAAATACGATTGGTCCAAGGACCTAAATTCTATCTGGTATAAATAATAGCCTCAGTGATGTATCTTACACCTTTTTCTGGGTAAAATGATATGTTTTTGTCCTTTATGTACGTGTTTATCATAAGTAGCTTAGGGTTTGAGATGTGATGTTTATGTGTTCATGTTCTATAAGTGCCAGGCTACTTACAGTCTACGCTTTTTGAATGTCTTTATATAAAAGCATAGGGCTTCCCAGGTGGCTCAGTGGTAAAGAATCTGCATGCAGTGCAGGAGATGCAAGAGACTTGCATCTCTGATCCCTGGGTTGGAAGATCCCCTGGAGTTAAAAAAAATGGCAATCCACTCCAGTATTCTTGCCTAGAGAATTCCGTGGTCAGAAGAGCCTGGTGGACTACAGTCCATGGAACCGCAAAGAGTTGGACACAAGTGAGTGAGCATCCCTTTTTATTGGCTCAGTGGTAAAGAATTCGCCTGTAATGCAGGAGACTTAGGTTTGATTCCTGGGTCAGGAAGATCCTCAGGAGGAGGTATGGCAACCCACTCCAGTATTCTTGTCTGGGAAATCCCATGGACAGAAGAGCCTGGTGGGCTACTGTCCCTATGGTTGCAGAATTGGACATGACTAAAGTGACTGAACACGCATGCATACACATTTAAAGCATTTAAAAAAATATATAGATCACAGAGTTGGACATGACTGAGCAACTGAGCACACACACATAGAAATTTAAATGTATACTAAAATGTTTTTCTCTAATTTTCAATTATGAGGGGCTTAAAGGTTAATAAATTACATTTGACAAGGAAAGATTTAAGGAAAAGATGAACCTTGGTGTGTTTGGTTTTCAACTACATAATCTTACTGGATTTCCATTGCTGAGGCTAACCTGTTTTACTTTTCTTTTTACTACTTTTGTCTGTTGACACTGGAGATATCAATTGACAAACAGAGTTGTCCAAAGAAGTCTTTACCATTTAATTTTAGTAGACCAACAAACCTTTTCATTAATATCAAATTTATGATTCTTCTGCTTATGAATGGTTGATCTCTACAAATCGAAAATGCCTATTCTTTTTTTTTTTTTTAAAGTAAGTATGGCATCTCTGTGCTCCAATAGTCTAATACATATTATTATTTATTTATTTATTTATTTGGCTGCACAGGGTCTTTGTTGTAGCACACAGGATTTTCGATCTTAATTCGTGGAATGAGGGCCTTTTTTTTTTTTTTTAGTTGTGGCATGAGGGATATAGCTCCCTGACCAGGGATTGAACCTGGGGCCCCTGCTTCAGGAGCATAAAGTCTTAGCCACCAAGGAAGTCTCCAAAATGCCTAATCTTTACTCCTCTCAATTTTCCTTCATGTTTTTGTAATAAACAACCTATTTTTTGAAAAAAGGTATCTTTTTATAGGAGTGATTATTAAACTAAATGCCTTTATATTTTAAACCATGTTGCCCCTAATAGCAAAGCCGTGGATTTTGTTCTTCAAGATGGATTCTTCTATAAGATAAAAATAAGTTTTTTTCTGGAATTGAGCTGTAGGAGTTGCTTGTATATTTTTGAGATTAGCTGTTTGTCAGTTGCTTCATTTGCTATTATTTTCTCCCATTCTAAAGCCTGTCTTTTCACCTTGCTTATAGTTTCCTTTGTTGTGCAGAAGCTTTTAAGTTTAATTAGGTCCCACTTGTTTATTTTTGCTTTTATTTCCAATATTCTGGGAGGTGGGTCATAGAGGATCCTGCTGTGATGTATGTCGGAGAGTGTTTTGCCTATGTTCTCCTCTAGGAGTTTTATAGTTTCTGGTCTTACGTTTAGATCTTTAATCCATTTTGAGTTTATTTTTGTGTATGGTGTTAGAAAGTGTTCTAGTTTCATTCTTTTACAAGTGGTTGACCAGTTTTCCCAGCACCACTTGTTAAAGAGATTGTCTTTTCTCCATTGTATATTCTTGCCTCCTTTGTCAAAGATAAGGTGTCCATATGTGCGTGGATTTGTCTCTGGGCTTTCTATTTTGTTGCATTGATCTATATTTCTGTCTTTGTGCCAGTACCATACTGTCTTGATGACTGTGGCTTTGTAGTAGAGCCTGAAGTCAGGCAGGTTGATTCCTCCAAAATGACCCAATCAAAAAATGAGCCAAAGAACTAAATAGACATTTCTCCAAAGAAGACATACAAATGGCTAACAAACACATGAAAAGATGCTCAACATCACTCATTATCAGAGAAATGCAAATCAAAACCACTATGAGGTACCATTTCACGCCAGTCAGAATGGCTGCGATCCAAAAGTCTACAAGCAATGAATGCTGGGGAGGGTGTGGAGAAAAGGGAACCCTCTTACACTGTTGGTGGGAATGCAAACTAGTACAGCCACTGTGGAGAACAGTGTGGAGATTCCTTAAAAAACTGGAAATAGAACTGCCTTATGACCCAGCAGTCCCACTGCTGGGCATACACACTGAGGAAACCAGAAGGGAAAGAGACACGTGTACCCCAATGTTCATCGCAGCACTGTTTATAATAGCCAGGCCATGGAAGCAACCTAGATGTCCATCAGCAGATGAATGGATAAGAAAGCTATGGTACATATACACAATGGAGTATTACTCAGCCATTAAAAAGAATACATTTGAATCAGTCCTAATGAGGTGGATGAAACTGGAGCCTATTATACAGAGTGAAGTAAGCCAGAAAGAAAAACACCAATACAGTATACTAACGCATATATATGAAATTTAGAAAGATGGTAACAATAACCCTGTATATGAGACAGCGAAAGAGACACTGATGTATAGAACAGTCTTTTGGACTCTGTGGGAGAGGGAGAAGGTGGGTTGATTTGGGAGAATGGCATTGAAACATGTATAATATCATATATGAAACGAGTCGCCAGTCCAGGTTCGATAAACGATAATGGATGCTTGGGGCTGGTGCATTGGGATGACCCAGTGGGATGGTATGGGGAGGGAGGAGGGAGGAGGGTTCAGGATGGGGAACACATGTATACCTGTGGCGGATTCATTTTGATATAAGGCAAAACCAATACAATATTGTAAAGTTAAAAAATAAAATAAAATAAAAATAAAAAAAATAAGTTTTTTTTTAAGAAACAAATTCTGGAATGTTGTGGTTGGGATAACATTCATAACTGATGCTATTTTTGTTTTTATTGTTTTACTATCTTTGGAAATTATTCTTGGGGACATAGGTAACCTATGGCATAAGTTATCGAATAAATGACTCAAACTCACTTTAATTCCTACTTGGTTATCCAGATTTTGGCTCAAACATGTGTTAAGTGATAGTCATCCCACCCACCTCCTGCCCCAGTACAGGCTGCAATGGGAGAAGACAGATGCAGCAGATGCCAACTAGGAAGCCCTAGGGGCACATGTAAATTTTGACTAAAGTTCTATTTATCTGTATATTCTGGTAAAGCAAGAAAAAACAAAACAAAACAAAGGTCCTTGTTTAAGATAATCCATTGTAGATGGGAATGAAAGAAAGATTTCTTCTAAACTCTTTTCAAATCAGATTAGGCTACATCCTGTCACTCTGTATATCCTGTTTCTCTCCTTGCCCAATACCCACCAGGCTAATCTCTGCACCCAGGTCGGATGGTCACCTGCCTGGAATGCCCCTTCTGTTCCCCTCTTCCTAGAAAAAATGAATTTATTAAGTTCTGGCTCAAAATGTTTCTTGTTTTTGGAGTGTTCTTGACTGTTTCTTCTACATAGGTCTCTGCTGACCATCCTTATAAAGGGTGGGTTGGAAGGCAGCTAATCCCGTAACTACAAAGGACTGGGAGTTCGGGAGTGGAATTGGAAGACCTGAATATATACGTTTGGTTTATGAGACTCATGTTGTTGAGCAAGTCACTCATCTCTGAGCCTCATGCCTTCATCTGTAAAGCCCATCTCACAGGGAAGTTGTGAGGAAGAAATGAAGTGGTGCCAGCAAAAGATACTTTGAACAGGTTGTTGATGATGTCATTGCTTTTGATTACAGTGTTAAACTTTGGTAGCTTTTAAGCTATGAAATGTGTAGTTGTTATTTGGTAAAAGATTTGATGTTTACCTTGAAAGCATGATGCTAAGTGAAATAGCCAGACAAGAAAGGACAGCTAGTATGTAATATTTACTTGGAGTATCCAGACTAATCATATTCATAGAGATATAAAGTAGAATGGTGACTGCCAGGGGCTGGGTTGTGGGGAGGGAGGAAAGGGGACTTATTGTTTAATGGATACAGATTTTCTGTTGATGATGAAGTTGTTTTGGAGATTTACGGTGGTGATGCTTACTTGTGATGATGACATTGTGAATTGTATCCATGCAAGTAGTTAAAATGGAAAATTTTGTGTTACATATATATTTTATCACAATAAAAAATTGATGTTTATAGGCATACTATTCATAATTGTCAATTGATAGAAACAGCCCATCTGCAGATAAATGAATAAGAAAGTTGTGATACATACATTCGATGAAATAGTATTTGGCCATAAAAAATGTATGAAATACTGATATGTGCTGTCACATGGATGAACCTTCAAAACATATGCTTCTCCATGGCTACCAGAGACATTGAAGGACTAGAATAAGAGGAACAACAAACAAACAACAAAAAACTATTATGCTAAGTGAATCAGACACAAAATGTCACATATTATGATTATGAAATATCCAAAATAGGTAAATGCATGGAGACAGCAGAGTAGTGATTGCCAGGGCCTTGAGGGGAGGGAATAGAGGAGGGAGTGGGAGTAAATGCCTAGTGGATATAAGGTTTTATTTTGGGGTGAGGAAAATGTTTTGGAGATAGATAGAGGTGGTGGTCATACAACATTGTGAATATAAGAAATGCTACTTTAAAATGCTTACTCTATCTTTTGTGAATTTCTCCCTAGTAAAACAAATAATTTATCTAATTACAACTCTTGGATTATACCTTTTGCTGGCCTTAAATTTGTTATCAGCTTAATTTCTTATTTCATTATCAAATAAGTTAATGTAATTTTATATTGTGCCTGGTTATGTAGCTTTAGTTTAAAGGAGAGGTAGTTCCTAGAACATATCTTTAGAAGTATATTGTCTTCATATGATATTCTTATTCACATGTAAAATAAATTCATATTACATTCACATGTAAAAGAATTCACATTAATATGTCTTCTTATTCACATATAAAAGAAATTGTACTGTACTCTGGGTTTCTGAGTTGGTGATGGACAGGGAGGCCTGGTGGGCTGCAGTTCATGGGGTCGCAAAGAGTCGGACATGACTGAGCAACTGAACTGAACTGAACTGGATTTCTTGCAAGAACCTAAAGAAATTTTTTGATTCCCAGTCAGATGCTAAGACATAGTAATCAAGTTCTGGGAATAAGAATTTCCTGAACCCACACATTCTAAATATGTGATTTCTACTGCCAGTGATGGCTAAGATCCTGCAAAATAGACTTTCCTTCAGAAAACTAGGATAAACTTCAAAAAGCAGCTATCTAAAAGAATAAGGAAAAATTTCGGAAAGAGAAATGACCAGAATCCCAAGGCCTGTTAATGATAGCATCTTCAGTATTATCTCAGGAGAGGAGGAACTAAGTTAATAATGACTGGAAAATCCCCAAATTTACTAAAGGCCTAACTTTACTGATTTATGATGCAGGAAAACAACTCAAGCAGGAGAATGTCGACAGTCCTGCTTATACAAATCATCGTCAAACTCTTGAAAGCAAAAATTACAGAGCAAGTCTTGAAAGCAGAAAGAGAAAAATTAAGCATTCCAGACAGGGGAACAATGATTTGGTTAACATTTGACTTCCCTGGTGCTCAGACGGTAAAGAATCTTCCTGCAGTGCAGGAGACCGGGGCTCAATCCCTGGGTTGGGAAGATCCCCTGGAGGAGATCCTGGCAACCCACTCCAGTATTCTTGCCTGGAGAATCCATGGACAGAAATGCCTGGTGGGCTACAGTCCGTGGGGTCACAAAGAGCTGGACACAACTGAGCAACTGAGCACAAGCACAGCACAGGCATCTTATGGAGCCCAGACAGAGTGGAATCACATCCAAAAGAGAAAAAAAGTCAATAAGAATTCTAGTTGCAGAAGAAATATCCTTCAAGAACGAAACAGAAATGAGAGGACATTTAAGAGAATTTGTTAGCACGTATGCACTACAAAATGCAAAAGGTTCTTCAGACTGAAGAGAAATGACAGCTGGACCCTGGGAAAGACATGAAGAAAACTCAAAATGATAAACAATTAGTAAATAAAAAATCCCTTTTGGACTTTTATGACCTAAGTTCTTTATAACAAATATGCCTGATTAAAGCAAAAAACAGTCTACATTTTTTTGTGGGGTTTATAATGTATGCAGATATAATGCATATAACAAGTTAGCATAAGGGATGGCAAGAGATAATGGACTCATACAGTTGAAAGGTGTCTGCATTTTATATGAAGTTATACAATGTTAGTTCTAAGTGAAAAGTTCAAGATGTATATTGTAATTCTTACAGAAATAAAAAATAAGACATATATAAGAAGCCAGCGGAAAAAATGATATAAAATCTCAAAATTATTTGCTGCTGCTAAGTCACTTCAGTCTTGTCTGACTATGTGCAACCCCAGAGACGGTAGCCTACCAGGCTCCTCCGTCCCTGGGATTCTCCAGGCAAGAACACTGGAGTGGGTTGCCATTTCCTTCTCCAATGCATGAGAGTGAAAAGTGAAAGTGAAGTCCCTCAGTTGTGTCCGACTCTTCGTGACCCCATGGACTGCAGCCCACCAGGTTCCTCCGTCCATGGGCTTTTCCAGTCAAGAGTACTGGAGTGGATTGCCATTTCCTTCTCCATAAGATAATTTAATTTAAAGGCTAGAAAAGAAAAATACAGGAGCAAAAAAACAAAAACAAAACAAAACAAAAAAACACAGTGGGGATAAAGAGAGAACAAGTAATAATATTGTAGGCCAAAATTCAACCACATTAATAATTACATTAAATGTTAATGGGCTAAAAACTCCAATTAAAAGCAGAGAAGGTCAGATGGATAAAAAAGTAAAACCCATGATATGATTTATTAAAATATAAAGGGACGGATAGGTTGAAAGTAAATAAATGGAAAAAAGCATAGCATGAAATAATAAGCTTGAGAAGGAAAAATGTCTGTTTCCAGCCAAAGAGTATCATCAGAGATAGACTCTACTTTTTATTTTTTGAGATAGACTCTTCTTAATTGATTATAGCATTAATATATTGAGAACTCAGTAAGTAACTCAAGAGTAGTGTAAACATCCATGAGCCCGTACTGATTTAAATTAATGATTGAATAAATCAACAAATGAAGGATAATAGACAAATCTGTATAGAAGAATTTGAAATAATTGATACAGATACTCTGTCCTCAAGGAAAGTGAGCCTAACTTCCTATTACTTAAGTGTGGGCTGTGCGTAGTGACTTCCTGCCAATGCAGACAGCAAAAAGGAATGATTTTACAGTGAAGTAATCTGACTAAATTATATCAGCCAGTTTATCAAGGTCAACATTAACAGTGATAAATCATGTTGAAAGTATGTATCATTGACATGAACTGATAAAAATGGCACTTTACCTCTTTAGTCTTCCTTTCACAAACTTATGACCTCAGCTTAATCAGGAAAGTAATATCAGACAATTTGCAGTAGAGAGACATCTTACACAATACATGGATGGTAATTTTCAAAATTGTCAAACTTATACAAAAAAAGGAAAGTCTGAAAGACAGTCATAGCCAAGTGGAGCCTAAGGAGACATGACAACTAAAAGTAATGTGGTTTTCCTTATATGATCTTGGAATTGAGAAAGTACATTAGGTAAAAACTATGGAAATCTGAATAAACTATGCTGCTGCTGCTCCTGCTAAGTCGCTTCAGTCGTGTCCGACTCTGTGCGACCCCATAAATGGCAGCCCACCAGGCTCCCCCATCCCTGGGATTCTCCAGGTCCTGGAGTGGGTTGCCATTTCCTTCTCCAATGCAGGAAAGTGGAAAGTGAAAGTGAAGTCGCTCAGTCGTGTCTGACTCTTAGCGACCCCATGGACTGCAGTCTACCAGGCTCCTCCGTCCATGCAATTTTCCAGGCAAGAGTACTGGAGTGGGGTGCCATTGCCTCCTCCGGAATAAACTATGAGACCTTAATTAATAATAATGTATCATTTTTGATTCATTAGTTATAACAAATGTACCATATGAATGTAGGATGTTAATAATAGGGGAAACTGGGTGAGGAGTATATGGGAACTTTATATTATCCTCTGAATTTTTCTCTTAATCTAAAGCTGTTCTTTGAAATAATGTTGAATATAGTTGACTGTAGATAAAACAACTCTGGAGCATGTGTCTCCTCATCTCCGGGAGAAGGTGAGTTCTTTGTATAAAGGATAACTGTCTCTTATTAGATGAAAACAGTTGTCTTTTTAGTTGCTTGAATAGTTGAATATATGTAGAAGGATAAATATGGAAGCTGAGTAGAAAAATGGCTGGACAGTGCCAGTTTAATGCCTCATCTTTATCTTTATCATTTAATGCCTCATCTCCATATCCACCTTCTTTGTCCTGTTTTGTTATGTAAGCATTTCTCCTTTGCCAGCTGAAGCAATTGTAGAAGGTGTGAAAGTGTTAGTCGCTTAGTCGTGTCTGACGCGTTGCTACCCTATGGACTGTAGCCCTCCGGCCCTTCTGTCCAAGGGATTCTCTAGGCAAGAGCACTGGAGTAGGTTGCCATTCCCTTCCCCAGGGGATCTTCCCAACCCAGGGATTGAACTTGAGTCTCCTGCATTGCAGGCAGATTCTTTGTTGTCTGAGCCACCAGGGCAGCCCATGTTACACTTTGTCAATAGAGAGTACTGGAGGGATGCTGCAAGGGCAAGAAAGCACCTCACTTCCATTTTCCAGTTTTCCCTCCTTTTCACTGAGTACAGGGACCAGTGGATGGGTGTGTGGATGGCCCAGTCTCACCTCAGCAGCTCTGACTGACCAGCTCCAGCTTTGCACTCAAGCCCCATCCTGCCTACCTGAGAGCCAGTTTCACAGCAACTCCAGCTTCATCCCCAGGCAAAAGGCAGCTCCTGCCTCCCACACCTTCTGGCTATGCTGGGCAACTTCTACATACAAGCCCTGGTCCATGACTCATGGTTAGTGGCTAGATGATCTGCCAGTCAGATTCTGGCTCATGTTGCCTAAGACCAACTGGTGTTACAAAGCCTCCCCTTGTAGATTACATCTTCCCCCTTCTGAACTGTTTACTGTATTCATTTGTTTGTTGACCACTTCCTTGGTGCTAAGCAGTGTTCTAGTAAATTTTTGTATACAAGAGCAAAACCCAGTGATTTATTCACAAGCATGACAGAGCTACAAAAGAATGTGCAGATTTGACACGTCATTTATGCTAAAGCCAAAGGCATGAAGGGAAGGAATGGTACCCTTGGACCTGGAATAGGGGTGTTTCTGTGAAAGTGCTTCTGAAATTTGACCCTTCAGGTTTCCCAGAACATTTCAGGCCAGCTGAGGAGCTCTTTCCTCTTAGAGAAAAACTGCCCTTTGCAAACAAATCATCTGAGGTTGATGCTCCCCAGGTAAATTCTTGTCCTCATCAGGATCTGCTTCTTTTACTGCTCATTACCTCCACATCAGTAGCTAAGATAATTTCATCATGGACTTACCAGGGAAATTCAGTGTTTTCCCTGAGAGAGAAAAACAGACTATTCACTCAAAGACTTGGCAGGGCCTAGGTAATTTGCACTGGGGATCCAAGGAAAGATGTGTTTGAGTGGATTTTGGAGGCTTGTTGGATAGAAGACAGAATAAGAAGGTAGAGTAGGAGAGAACTGTTATGGGAGTATCCTTCAAATCATGATTTAACATCTTGGCAAAAAATACTTAGGAATTAAGTGTGGTACACTTTATTAGTAAGTTTTAGCATTAGGATTCTGACTTATTTGTAAGAACTGGTCAAACATTAGACCAGATTTGTGTTGAGAATTTGAGAAGTCCTCCATCCAACAGCCTTGGGCCATAATCAGTCTCTGTACCCTGGAATTCACATTGAAATGAATGAAAGAAGATATTTCAAGAAGAACGAACATATTGGTTATCAACTTTAAAGTCATGTACACTAATAATCTAAATCCAGTCCCCAAATAAGAGGATAATTATTGCATGCACCTTTGAAATGTATGCAAAGAGCTTTAAGTCTCAATTGAATTGTTCCTTGACAGGGGATGTAGTTGCCTGAGTCCTTGTTGCCTTGGGATGGCACATTTACTCGTCAGAGTTGAAGATGAATATTTCTGTGATAAGGCACAGTGACTTCCTATAATCTCTCAGTCTTTGTGTTAGCAAAATTACAATGTCAGTTAATAAAATATAGTTGGGCTATTTTAAATACCTTTATTTGTAAATTTAACAAGCTCTTATTAGAAATGCTTTGGTATCAATACAATAAAAATATGTTGGTTTCCCCTCCACTGAATTATATCAAGTAACTGGAAAAGTTAAGCATTTGTTCTCCCCAGCATTTTTTGGAATTTTTTCAAATAATGACTACTGCTTATCCACATGGCATAATATGGCTATAATTATAATTTTTTTGTATCTTAGGGAAAAGAAACAAAATATCCAGAAGAGAAATCTGCAAATGTTTCTGAGTTTCTTCTTCAATGGATGTTTGTGTAGATGGTACACCTCTCAGATAACCTTTTTTCCCAGCTTTGCCATTCTCATCCTTAATGCTGTAAAATAAAGAAAAAAATAAAGAGTTATAAAAAGCTTTAATTTTCACTCTAAATGACCATTTCATAGATTGCAGGAAAGTTTGAAACATACCTCAGATGATTTTATCCAACAATGTGAGCATTGTTTTAGTAGCATAAAAAGATAGTAGAAATAATAAGCTATGGTTAACTTAGGGAAGAAGCAGGTTCAGAACTAGAAGGAACCTATTTCTACAAATATTAATAAAGCAAACACAGCATAAGTTGAGTAAATACAGGACTAGTGCACATTAACAGTATTAGCCATAGATAAATAGCTATGGGTCAACAACTGTGTTTTGTGCATATTTCTGAGCTATGTTCTACAAAAAGAAAAAGGCATTGATATAAGCCCTAATTCATAATGGTTGGGTTATTTTTTAACTCATCAAATCTAGTTGTTGAAAGGGGCTTCATCCTTAGGTATAGAATGGCAAGAACACATTTTTAAAATAATGAAACAATGTGAACTAGTAATTAGGAGTTGGAGTCATTATGAAATGTCTTTGTCAAGATAGAAGTACTTTCAAATGGCAAATTTATCTTTTTGAGAATATTTCACTCTTAATGATGTATTAGGTATAGAAACCATTTTTAAAATTTGATTTAAAATTCGTAACACTGGTATCATGCTCTTAATAGTTAAGACCTGATTATAGCTGCCTCAGTCATGTTCCAAAAGTCGAGAGATGCTTTCAAGGCACCAATCATTGCATTTAGGTGTAATATTGCCCAAGCACCAGCTATTTAGCTGTTTGAAAAATTTTGCTTAATAAAAAAAAAGCAAAAAGGAAATCATATTCTCTCATTTCACAGTTATATATTAGTTATGTATTGAAAAATGAAGTGACCCTATTTCTAAGAAGCTCTTTTTCACAAATACGGGAAAGTTTGGGATCCAACACTATAACAAGACCATGGTCAATTATGTTGTCACTATACTTATATGAAATGTTGTCATTTAAATGAAACCAAAGAGCTTTATTTGCCTGGAAACTTTAAGGGAAATGATTATTTTCAGTGGCAAGATCAAGAATATTTCCTTGAATTTAGGACCAGCTGAGATAATTTTCCTTTGCTCTGTAGCCAGGAAGAGGGTCCCAATTGCTGGGAGATGTTAGATGGTGAAACCTGATGATGGGAGTGTACCTCCACATCAAGAAGCAAACTGAAGGCAGAAGGCAAATCTTCATAGTTTTTACTCTGAGTCTTTGGACCATTACCTTTCCTGTACCAAAATAAGAGCAGGGGCAAAGTCCATTTTAAGGGACTTTTTGAAGGTCTCTTTTAAGGCAAGGGCAAAGTCTCCTCCCTACAACTGCTCCTCAACTTAGATTCAGTGAAGCAGGCCTACCCAGTTGCTATAGACCGTCAATGAGTTGTTACAGGACATCCTGGATGTCTGCATCCTCAGCAGTGAGGCAATCCAGTAGCTCACGGTCCCATTTCTTAAGGTAAAAAAAAAAAAAGAATTCTAGATTGTTAGACTCTGCTATTTCTTTCTTTAGGCTTATGGTAAGTGAGTTCCAAGTAGCTGTGTGGGGACAGGCAATGAGAAAGCCCCTTGGTATAGCAGCTAAAAAAACCTGACTTATCACCTCTCTTTTTCCTTTTCCTTTCTATTCTTCTCTGATCTCTATTTCTTCTCCCTATGGCAATCCAGACACAGTTTTGATTGTTTTTAGCTTGACAGAAGAGAGCTTGCTTCCTTACTTTCAGTATCCCTTGGCTTCTAATGGTTGCCACAGGTTGGCAATTCTGGCACCAGTAGCTTGTGAATCCCCTGGAGCTGAGGTTCTCTACCTATTTATTCTGAAATACCACTGACATCTATAAGAGGGGAGAACAGAGCTAGAAGTACAAAAGTAGGTAGGTGAGGATTACCAAAGGGAGCCAATTGTTCAGTTGGTGGGGATAGTAATAAAGTCCCAGTAAAACATTACATGGCCACTCATTGGTGGATGTATTTGGCATTGAACCAGATATTTTAAACATGACCCTGTGTTATACTTACTTTAGCAAATGGATGTAACTTGGCCTAAATTTTCTTGTCATATCTCATCCTGTTCAAAGTTTTAACTAAATCTGGTCTTTAGGATCCCCAGGTTCCACTTTTCTCCATCTTTCTTTCTCCTTCATGCTCTTTTCCAAGTTAAAAATTGCTCTTAGATAAGACTTTGATAATAACATTTGCACAAATGAAAAGAGACTTATAGTTCTTAACTATTACTGTGCCTACTAGGAATGTTTATATTTAGTAGGGTATCTATACCATAAATAAAGGAATTGAATTAAATGGTAGATTTCCAAGTATCAATATGCATTTTGGGGGAAGGGGGATAGAGAGAAGCTTAACCTACTTGGTGCTTGTGAAATTAAAATGCATGGGTGGCTATAAATTCTATGTGTATGGATGACCCTGAGGTCAATATGATATGCTTATTTTTAACACACATTTAAAAATACCAGTTCTGTAATCCACATGCTAAATTGGAAAACAAGAATGTAAAACAGTATTATGATAGAAAGCAAGGAATTTGGAGGATTCTGTTTATAAGATGCTTTGATTGATAGAACATAACTTTGTATTGTTACTTTGTCTGGAAAAGTCTTCCTGTTTTCATTATTTTAGCTCAATGGCATGATTAGTGTTGTCTGGAAACATTAGTCACTTCCTACATTTTTCTCTGTGGTAAATGTGTTGATACGAGTAGGGGAGAAGGAATAAGGGAGTTCAGGAGGAGTTGGCTAACATCCAAGTTAAAAAATAGCAGGTTTTATAGTGGGTAATGTCACTGCTCTTGACCATAAAGGGTGTGTTCCTCTTTTCTAAGTTTTCTATGTTGTTCTTTAAAAAATGGATTTAAGATGCAAAATGAGATCAATAAACAAAGCTCATTCTCAAAACAGAAGAACTTTTAGTTTTAGTAAGTTTCTTTTGTGGGGACACACCATTAAACTCTGATTTAGGTAGATAATGTAAGTGTACAGTTACTAATAGGTTAGAAATTCTTCAGATAATCAAATTTACAGTTGGTATGCCTAATTGAACTACTTAATAAAAAGGGAAGAGGTCCATTTTATTGTATCATTGGCAACCTAAGACTAGGTTGCTGGGTTACAGAGGAAAAATCCTTCCTGAATTGTCCTGCCAATTAGTTCCTACCACAGTTCTACAAGATTATCAGGTTCTTTGATTGCTGGATAAGCTGGGACTTAATAGTTACTGCTTTTTAATGGGAATTCTCTCATTAGAACATTTAAAATTACTATCCCTTTCACAGATCCAGTACTTATGTCTGGATAATTTATGTCTTTAGGAATTGTAAGTACAACTATTATATTTAGTTTGATCATATTTTTATTTATTGTTCATAAATAAGTAGAATATAATATTCAAGTGATAATAAAGAATCTAAAATTGATGAGCTATCACTTGTAGAAAAAGTGTTATTTTCTATTCAATACTAAAAAAGCTAGATAGCTATAAAACTTTAAGGGAATGAGAATGTATGGAATGCAAATATTTAGAAAATAAAAAAATAAAATGTCTAAGTTAGGGAAGATTATGTGACATAAATATTATAATGTAGAATAAACTGATACCTTTTGTAAAATGTAGAAAAATGAAGGACATAAAGTTAATAAAATTATAAAAGTGTAGAGAAACAAGATATAGCAAAGTAATAAAATATCACACTAAAAATAAAATTTGTTTTGTGTTTTTTTCTTGCAAAATTAAGGCAATTTGTTAACTTAAGTAGGAAATCTAAACCACAAAGAGGCACAAAAAAAGGGCTGGCTTCATTTCTTCTGGGAAAAGATCTAATATTGATGACAATGTGATAGTGATTCAAACACATCCATACACAGTACCATGCCATGGCAGAAAACGAATTTCAAGTTACTAAGGTCAATCAATGCAATGCCTAAATAAGGCAACAAATTTTTGTTTCACTTTCTCTTTTGAAGTGACTTAATCACTTCGATTATGATAATAATAACTCATATCAACATTAATAAAACAATCTTAGCATCAGTTAGTCTCTGAAGCGTCAGAAAAAGCTGAGAGCAAAAAGGCTTGGTAACAACGCAAAGAGAAGATTGTCACATGACTAAACAGCAGTGACAAGCCTTGTCATGTCTGTTACCTGTTAAGGATGGATCCTCAGTCCCATCGCCTGCTATCTGAACGTCCAGTGGAGAATGGTGGATGGGGCTCCCTAAGCTTTCTTCTTGTTCCTTCAGGGATATGGAGTTTTTATGGGGAGATTTATGGTTTGTGTTTTCATGGGGATTGACTTCTGCTCTCTTTCTCGGGAGCGGTGTTGGCTTGGCAGGCTGGAAAACCTGACTGTGGGGAGCTATGGGATGGTAGGCTGGTTTCTCAGCTTCCCCTTCACCCTCCTCCTCGTCGTCAATCACAACCAGCTCAGCATGGATGATCCCATCATACCCAGTCAGAAGCTTCTTTTCTTCCTCATTGTCTTCTGCCTGCTGATACCCCATGAATATCATTGTCACGGGCTCTTTCTCATCCAGGTCAGAAGGCAGGGAATGAACAATATTATATCTAATGTCTTTCTCATCCTCCTGGCAAGGGGGTGAAGAACTCTGGCATTCTGACTTCTCAACTAGTGCTCTGCTGGGACTCAGTCCTGACTTTGGAGAGGGAGTATATTTGTCCTGCATTACATTTGGTTCTTCCCAAGGAGTCATCAGCCTCTTTTGTTGGATGTGGGGCATCTCCTCTGCTTGCTGAATCATTGATCGAGGATGAGGTATCGGCCGAGCTGGGCTGATGTGATTGACATTGTTACCTCTCTCCTCTGCAAGTCCATTGTCCATGTTGTGTATGGATCCATTCACATCGTTACCCAGTCCATTAGCTTTAATTTTTACCCTTTCTTGAAAGTTTGGTCCAGGAGTTACCTTCTCTCTCTGTGGAGTTGTAGGTCTGCAAAATGGATTGGCATATACAGGTTCGTGGTACTCTGTTGGGGATTTAGAATTTCTCTCTGAAGCCTGTCTTAAAAGTTCCTCCACTTCAACTGGTGCCAGGCCATCGGTGCCATTGTATGCTGCACTGTGATTAGAGCTTACTGCATAGACCGACTTTTGCCCGTCATCATAAACTTTTATCCCTGTACCTTTAAAGTCATCTGATGGGAGAGGTATTGAAGACAGGACTGTACTTTCTCCGGTCTTCAAGTCTTTTTCAACTTTGATTTCCATGGCATACAAAGCTGTTGAGAGACAAATTTGATCTCCGATTTAGTCAGTTTTTCCTGTTGTAAAGTAACTTGCTTTCATAGTGTTTATGTCCAGTATACCTGTTGACATTCTTTTATGAGAAATCTTTTTAAAATTTCTGATTTATTCATTAAATATATAAAGACTAAAACTTTAATGACATGGGATTTTGTGCAAGGATGTATGAAATTACTAAAAAATGGGAAAGACTGAAGAAGGGAAGCTGATTGTTCCAAATGGTAAGGATTTTCACTAGGAAACCAAAAGATGTTCCCTTTCTAATGAGAAAATCTGACACAACAGATTTACATTCTTTTATATTGCTCAGTAGGAAGAATCAGAGTTTTCTTTTTAATAAGGAAGAATATGTTACTCTGTGCATTACTGTTGGTAAAGGCTGAGCAAGGTATATTTTATGCTACACCCTTGCTGCACAGCCCTGCAATGTGTTGAAATTAGAGAGGTGTGTTCTAAAGTTTTCATAGCTAAGAGGTGGTTAAATATTGAACTGGTGTTGAAGAGGGAGGAAGAAGGCTAGAATCACATGCTTCTCATTTTGCCTTATGTTTCTTTTCATTTTCACTCCCACTTTTAAGAAGAAGGGCTAAAAATAGAGCAGTATCAGCTGTATTAAAACAACTGAACGGAAATGGTTGATTTGGGGGAAACTGAAATCTGTTTCATGGCCCTGGCATGATCTCGATGCATGTATGCATGCTCAGTCACTCAGTTGTGCTGACTTTCAGTGACTCCATGGACCGTAGCCCACCAGGCTCCTTTTCCATGGGATTATCCAGGCAAGATTACTAGAGCAGATTGCCATTTCCTCCTTCAGGGAAGATTCTAATGGCCAGGATTGTGACTAGCAGAGTAAAGCTAACGGGATCCTGGGCAGCATAACAATGTGGCACTGACTGTTTTTGTGTCCCCCATCTTCCTCTTTGGAGACATCTTGCATTTCATCTTTCCCTCACAGCCCGGTGGTTCTTGGCCTTCCCTGGCTACCCAACTAAAATTGTAATACACTCACCCACATGTGCCCTTTCCACCTTCTCTGCATTAGTCTTCCCTTTAGCATTTTCGCTTCCTAATATATTTCATTTATTTACCTAATTTTTAATCTATTGTCTCCCTTAGAATGTCAGCTTTTATTCTCCTTTAGAATGAGGGCAGAGATTTTTGCTGTTTTATTCACTACTGTGTTCCTAGTGTGAAAACTGAGCTTGGCATTGAGCTTGGCATTGAGTATTTGTTGAATGAATGAATGATTGCTCCCTGAAGGTAAAGCATCACTTCTCTTTCACTCTAAAATTCAAAGGTTCCCTCTCTGCCCCTATACAAGCCTTAATTTTCCCTAGGCCATTGACATTAGTTTCATGCAACCATTCTCACATAGCGGCAAATGCCTGACCTCAGGGAGAATACTTTTGTTCATTCATTTAATCTTATTCTAATGTCTACTACACAGAATATGTTGGAAGAGATATTTTTGAGCAAGGGAGCTTTGTTTCAAGAGCTTCTTGTCTCCTTTAGGTCTTTATCTTCCCTGTCCTTACCTAGTTTGCTGAGGAATAAAATGCATGAAAGAAATACTATAACCCCATTGTTGCTACTTATACAAGTGACTTACCTCATGGAACTTTGTAAAATGGACCATTACTTAACCTGGAAGGATAGGATGTTACAGCAAGTTGCTAATATATGATATTGTAAAATATGAATTTGAGAACCTACCATCGAAGACAAAGTTTTCATATACCTTTTCTATTTTGTTCGTCATCTTCTATTCCTTCATTTCTTTCCTTCCTTAACCTGGAAGGTATGTAGGATTTTGGAAGGTCGGGGATATTAGCATAGATGTCTTCAACTGACTCTGTAAAATTCATATTAATTCAAAATACATTTAGAATATACTTACAATAGAGAAAAATTTCAGCAGGCTAATCAAAAAATATCTTAGCTTGACATAACATAGACTGCTCAAGACATACCTCCTGATATTTCTTCCTTTTCCACCTTCACAGACTATAAGAGAAAAGAATTCTCCATGATTAATACAGTTTAAAAATAAATTCTAAATGTGAATATACTTTGAAGAATTATATACTATTTGTGAAATCATTTTGGGAGGGAGTCATAATTTTCAAATCGGCTAATGCTCACCCTTATTATGTCTTCTGTTGTCCTCTCAACTGATTTCAGTTTCTTTAATATTGCTTCTTCATTGGTTGAGATTTGCAGTTCAGCCTTTTCAAGATCTTGGATCTCTTTCTCAAGTCTGAACAAAGATATATGTTATATTGTTTAAAACAATACAAATACAGAGCCCTCAACGATACAGTTCCCCTATACCAGCTTTACTTGGAATACTGCACGTAAGTATCCAGATACCATATAAGAACTTAGCATCACACCAAACAGTACAGTAAGTACATAGAAGATACCCAATACCTGACTTTGACTTACTTTTCAAGTTGTGTGTTTTTGACAAGGGGGATTCTCAGGTAAAATATTTGACCCTTGGTCCCATTTTCTTCATTACAACTACTAATGTTACTTCCAAATGAAATTGAGAGATTTCTCTTACAAAGAGGCATAAGTTTAAAGTTGGACCAAAAGAAATGGTCCATCTGTCATTAATACTGTAGATTGCCAATTTTTCTTACCCAAGTTTTCATAGAAATTACTTGGAGAAATATTGTAATTTTATTTTCTAGCCAAGCAATACTTTATAATATAATTATTATATTTGACTTAAAAATCATAACTATTTAACTCTTAAAACCCCTGCATATCTCAACACTGAAAATGACACTTCATTTTCATTTTAGTTTTCTAAAAGTTGCTATATTATAGTGAGTAGTGTTCTATTACAGTGAGTGAAGAGGTGAGAAATGGACAAAATCTAGTACAGTGGCCTCAGTTGCTGTTGTTTATAGAGGCTACGTTTCCTAGATTAAAAAAAAAATTATCACATGGTCTAACAAAGTGTAAGGGAACTCATAGGAACAGAAACAGACATTTGAAATTGGATTGTCACATCCTGAGCTGGTATCTTGACTAGTTTAGAGCTGTGTGTCAGATTCAAGTTAATTCCAGGGTGTGGCATCATGACCTCTATCCTGAATAAAAGCACACCACCACTGGCATTCACAAAGTTAGAAAAGCTGGCCCTTGGCATCCATGAAACACACATAATTTCTCAGGCAAATATTCTGAGCTCTAAAATCAGCTGCCTCAATGGATGGCTGCTTAGACATAGCAGCCAGTTCAGGAGATGACAGCTGTGGGTATTAGTGTCAGCTGAGATAATTGTCAGTTTTCTTGACTTCTTTCTTTAAGATGATCATGCATCTGGCAGCTCAAAATCCCTGTGCTATTGTCACACCAATAAAAGTCCAAGATATGGTCAAGCAGATCATTCTACTTATTGCTTTCATTTCAAAGTTCTGACTTGCCTGCTGCCTATAACTGTTGGTAGTTGGCTGTTTATAGCTGAGGTGCTCTTGCACATCATAAAACTCCAAGTAAAATGCAGTACTTCTGGTTTCTTAGAAGTTAGTAATGTGTGATGTCAATCTCTTAAAATCCCTCCATATCCACAGTACTACAGTTGCCCTTCGGTAGAGTTGTGGGGCTATATGTTGGTTGGTAGAATGGAAAGTTGAATACTAAAAGGGGTAGATCTGGACTGTTCTGTTTCTGCTACTCACTACTTGTAAAAGCCAATTCTTTAAACTTTCCTGAAACTCAGTTTTGTAATAGATAAAATGAGGATGTAGTATACACCTTACTTGATGCAGAAACTTGGTAAAGCTAAGAAGAGGTGATGTCTTTGAAAGCACATTAAACATAGTTGAGGGACTTCCCTGATGGTCCAGTGGCTAAGACTCTGTGCTCCAGTCTGGAGTTCAATCCCTGCTCAGGGAACTAGATCCTGCATGCCGCAACTAAAGCTCTGGCATGCCATAATAAAGATGGAAGATCCCGCATGTCGCAGTGAAGTCCCACAGGCAAATAAATATTCAAAAGTAAATATAATTGATATCAGATGTAAATGTTATTTTGGTGTAATTATCAAAGGTTTTCTGCAATACATCATGTCTCTCTTCCATTGTGTTATTCTGCAGGTTCCTTTACCTGATAGCATGTTCAGTTCCGTTCAGTTCAGTCGCTCAGATAGCATGTTAGAGATAATCTAAGGGGGAGCCTTTGGGTAGAAAACAAGAAGGCTCAAGTCATTGCTGCATAAAGCTCTCAGGATCCAGCTGTGGAATCAAGTGGACCTGGGCTTGAATCCTGGTTCATCTATCAAGTTCCTGGGTGACCCTGGACAAATCACAAGACCTCACTAAGGCTCATTGTTTTCATTCATTTAAAAATGTTTGTTTAGCATTTACTTTGTACCAGGCACTATCCTGCATGCTGAGATGTAATGGTGAACACAGCAGTTCCTGCCCTCCAGGACTACATTCTAGTGGATAGTGTATGAATACAGGAGCTGGCAACCTTTTCCTATAAAGGCCAGATAGTAAATACTTTAGGTTTTGCAGGCCACATATGGTTTATGTTGCTTATTCATCTTTATTTTTTTTAATTTTTACAATATTTTAATAGTGTAAAAACCATTTCTAGCTCATGGCTATACAAAAAGTTGGCCATGGCTAAATTTGCCAACTCATTAAAATATATATATGTATGGTCCAGGATCACATCTAGCCCTGAACTTTATACACACACCCCCCCTCATATATTTACTTATAAATACACATATACACATATATATACATAATAAACAAATGTGTATATATACATACATACATTTATTTATAAAGACAAATATTTCCTTGAAAAAAGAAGCTAAGGGAAGAAGAATAGAGGAGACAGAGGGTGCCTAGGAAGGGTGTTCTATTTTAGATAGTGTGGTGATGGAGAATCTCTGACAAGGTGTCATTTGAGCAGAGACATAAAGGAAATGAGGGAGAGACACACAGGAGTGTTAAGGGGAGTGTACTTCACAGGGAGGAAAAATAACTTCAAAACTTGAAATAATAGCTGAGGGATTAAGGAGGCAAATGATGAGAAATGAAATCAGAAATGGGGTGGCCGCCAGATCATACAGGGCCTTCTGCATGGTAATGCCTTTGGGAATTCTGAGAAGAGGAAAAACCTGCCAGGACTTGAAATTTAAACAATTACATTGGCTGCTGTGTGGAGAATAAACGGGAACAAGCAAACACGGAGGTCTCAGTTGTAATAATTCAGATAAAGATGGCTTAATTCAGGGTCCTTGCTGGTTGACGAGTGAAAAGTAATTGGATTCTGGAAATATTTCAAAGAAAGAAACGCCAGGATATGTTGATAGATTACATGTGAGATGTGAAAAAAGAGAAATGTCCAGAGTGATTTGAATGTTTGTGATCTAAACAATTAGAAAACTGTGAATGCAAGTAGTCAAATAGTAATCTGGGAAGGAGAAGGAAGGAGATTGGTGGGGGATGTGTTAAATTTGAGACAGTCATATGGTGACATGGAGAAGACAGATATAAAAGTTGGGAGCTTAACTAAGCCTGGGTTTGAAGATATAAATTTAGGAGTTGGTATTTATAGCCATAGGAATGGATAAAATTTTCTAGAAAGTCAGGGATTCCAAAGACTGAATCCTGGGGCAATTAAACATTTAGCAATCTGGGCAAAGTACTTCGTAGGGTTTGTGTGTGTGTGTGTTAGTCACTAAGTCGTGTCCGACTCTTTGTGACCCCATGGACTGTAGCCTACCAGACTCTTCTGTCCATGGGGTTCTCTGGGCAAGAATATTAGAGTGGGTTGCCATGTCTTTTTCTAGGGGATCTTCCCAACCCAGGGATTGAACCTGGATCTCCTGCAGTGCAGGCAGATCTGTAGGGTTTAATAAGGAATAAAAGAAATAGTGAACACTTGGCTAATGCTGGTTTTCTCCTGTCTCTGTTCCTTTCTATTCCTGGGGTACAGAGATAGAGCTCTTGGTCTGCCTGTGCAGTTCCATCTCAGGGAAGTATGGAATGCACTGGTGTTTGTAGTTGCTTTCCTCTGTAAAGAGGCCCATGGATAATGTAATGTCAGGTAGTACTCATGAATATCTTTAGATTAATACGGTAAGAATATGAGGTTGAAAGCCTGTCAGCATCATCAGAATAGCTGCTAATGAATGTTTCTGGAGGTTTTCAAGTCTTTGGTAAAAAATGCTTTAATATGAGGCTGCTGTCAAATGACACATCATGATGCATGCGTGAAAACAAAGTAGATGCAAACACACACACTTTTCTCTCCTTTATCACTTAGTTACAACCAACTCTCTGTAAAATAGAATAATAAGGAAGCACCTTGGTGCTAATTACTTGGAATTGCAAAATTCTGTAGATGCTTACTTTTACAGAAAATTTCTTAAAATTCTCACTTTAATATTTTATTTTGATATGTTGATGTGATACTTCTGTATATTATTTGTGGACAACATAAATATAATTAAGGGATAAATGTTAGAGTTTTTTTTTTTTTTTCTTTTGAAAAAGCTTTCTAGAAGATTAGAATGTCAGTGGGAGTAATGGGAGGCCCAGGGTAGGGAATTGGTGTCTCTCCCATGGTTCTTCTCACAAGAGCAGAGCTCTGAGGGGCAGGTGCTACAGTAGTCCAGCAGTAGAAGAGGAGGTCTCACAAGCGCTATAGCAGATAATGGATCAAGCTCTTGAGGAATCCTCATTTTAAAGGAATATATAAATTACAACTGGTAGGTAGGTGCTATTTTGTATAGCCAGTACAGTGGGTCTCAACTGAGGGCGATTTCTTCCCTGAGGTCATTTGGCAATGTCTGGAGATATTTTTGGTTCTAACAACTTAAGAAGTGCTACTGGCATCCAGTGAGTAGAGGCTGGGGATGCTGCTGAACATCCTATAGTGCAGGGCACAGGCCCCACAACAGGACTTATCTCATTCCGATTGTCAGTAGTGTTGAGGTAGACAAGCCTGCGACACCTAATACACTGCCTAGTCTAGTATAGGCACTTGACACATGCTTTATAACGGATGTTTAAGTATTTGTCTTTGGGATATTTTTATTTTTTCCTCATTATTTTTCTCTTCCACTTAGCCATAACATAGGATCCAAATTTATTACTTGTTGAAAAGAATTTGATCATCCTATTTTTATTTAAAATTATTAATTGGGTTAACTTGCTTTTCAAGTCTCTTTCTGTCTGTATATATAAATCAGTCTGTGTGTGTGCTCAGTCGTGTCTGACTTTTTGCAGCCCCACAGACTGTAGCCTGCCAGGCTCCTCTGCCCTCTAGGCTGCTCTGTCCATGGAATTTTCCAGGCAAGAATACTGGAGTGGGTTGGCATTTCCTACTCCATATATATATATAAAAATTTATGTACATGTAAATATATATTTATTTATTTCCTGACTCAGTGACTATTCATAATTAAGTGGATACTTAACTCTGATTTGAAGCTCCAAAAATGCAGGGCTTACATTAGGGCCTCATATATAATACTTTTCCAAAGATTTTGGTGGAGAGAAAATTTAACAAGTATAAGTGAAGAAGTGGAGTAATATATATGTCTATATCTGTATGTGTGTATAGTACATTTGTATATGCACATTTATGTGTACATCTATTTTTTATGTGTGCATAACATTTTAGTTTTACATGTAAATATAAATCTATGGTGTATACACATGTATATGTAAAACTAATTTTTTTTAACTTGGAAAGCTTTGGGTAGATCACAGGGGATAATTCTCTAACCTTCACTTGCTTTTCTTTCAGCTGATGGGCTAGAATTTCCATAAGTGCCTGCCATTCCCATGTTTAGAAGGTATTACTTTTCTCAATGGGAACTGAGTTCCTAGAAATGCTGATTCAGTTTGGTGAGAAACAGGCAGCAGAAAAAGAGAAATGTCCTTCCTGGTGCCTCCTGGGCTGTTAGGTGGGGCCTGATGGATGAGTTAGTACCTTTCTCCCTCAGTTTCTGAGAGATGTTAAGCAGGTATCACATGCCAGTTTAGATAAGCAAACTACCCGAAAAAGGATTTGTAATGCTTTCCATTATTGGAATTTTTCCTCTCCTTATTTGTTGGAGAAAAATAGGGTTATTTTCAAGAGCTCCCTAGGTGAAAGCAGGTAGCTTTCATTTCATGCACTGTTCTAGTAATAACTTCCCTTAATCATCGTGAGATAATGTCCCCAATCCAATTCCAATGTGCAATTTTTTTGTCTTAGAAAAAGGACAGCACAGAAATGCTAGATGCACCAAGAAAGGGTTATTTCAGAGGGCAATTTTTTCTGCTGCTGAGGAGTCCATTTATCTCTTTCAGTTTTTGGTGGCATTAGCAAGGACTAACAACCACTCCAGTACTCTTGCCTGGAAAATCCCATGGATGGAGGAGTCTGGTAGGCTGCAGTACATGGGGTTGCCAAGAGTTGGACACGACTGAGTGACTTCACTTTCACTTTTCACTTTGATGCATTGGAGAAGGAAATGCAACCCACTTCAGTGTTCTTGCCTGGAGAATCCCAGGGAAGGGGGAGCCTGGTAGGCTGCTGTCTATGGGGTCACACAGAGTCGGACACGACTGAAGCGACTTAGCAGCAGCAGCAACAACCTGATAGAGTTTGCTATTAGGGGCCAAAGGAGAATTCAGAGAAAAAAAAATTTTAAGAATCTATGCCCTACCTTACAGCACTTCACTTGTTAGCAATTATAATAACATTTAATATGTATTGAGTATTTACACTTTACTAGGCACTGGCCTACTTAGTCCTCATAACAGCCCCCATGAGTCCTGTTATTAGTTCCATTTGACAGATGAGCAAGCTGAGCCTCTAGAAAGGCAACTGATTTTTTTAGACAGCCTGTGGCAGGATGGAATTTGAAATCAAGTCTCTGCCAATAGAGCCTGAGCTCTTAACTCCTTGCTAATTAGCCACTGTGGGAACAAAACTTTTCTAAAAATGGATTCTTATGAACTTACAAACAACATTCATTTGCTAATCAGTATGAAAGGATTTTTTACTTTCCATAATAATAAAGTGAGGATTGAAATGCTAGCTGGAGTCTACCAACATGTAACAATGTTGACTCATTAACTCTAAAGGTAATATTTCTTTCCTGATCTTCATTAGAATGATTTTGCTGTGCTGAGAATGTCTCTGCTTAGTGGTCCAGTCAGTATGACCAGGATTAAAGTCCAGGCTTCATCATTTTTCTCTTTGGTTGCTTGAGTTTGGTTTTTGGTAGGAGTGCTTAGAATATACTTTTTCAAAGAGTCTGAGGTTTCATAAACTAGTGCTACTTTATAGAGACACTTTATTTGCTTGGTCATAAGATTATTGTTCAAAGTAATGGAAGCTTTAGCTCTTAAATATAAAACTGGTTATGCAATTTGATTATAATACCACAGTTTGAATGTAATCACCAATGCTACGTTTGAAATTAAATTTATGACTGGTTTTAGCTATTTACTTTGAAAGGACTGAGGAATTACCTGTGTCTTGGTATCACAAGCTCTATTATTAAAGGTAGGACTATGCCCAAAGAGAGGTCCCAACTGACACTTCTCTGGGACGGCCTGAGCCAGCAGGTCTTAGATCCAGGCCAGGCCACTACTGATGTACCTCTGAGAATAGTTGGTAGAGGTGCTAGGACCACCTCTCCAACCCCACCCCAAGCTGGATAAGGAAGAATCCAGTTTCTTTTGGGGCTCACAGGCTCTCAGAGAAGTTTGCCTCCAACAAGGTATTGAATTCAATGAGGAATGGTGAGCAATTTTACCCATTGACTCTTCCCCCATAGGTTCTTTCCTTTCCTCCGCACTGAATCTTGGGAGAACAGGAGGTGGCTGCTGGTTTATCTATGCTTTGGAGTTTTTTGTGTGTGAAAGTCCACTTTTTCTCTTCCAGCCCTACT
Organism: Bos javanicus; assembly: GCF_032452875.1. NCBI lineage: Eukaryota > Metazoa > Chordata > Mammalia > Artiodactyla > Bovidae > Bos > Bos javanicus. The sequence continues at coordinate 43,900,064 of NC_083870.1, forward strand.
CATGGAAATAGAAAGTGAGCTCTTATCAAAACTAACACACTTGGCTTAAATATTAAACCCCTTCAAGCTTCAGTTTCTTCATTTGGGGAATAATAATAGTGGTCATGTATGAACTATGAAGAAGGCTGAGCGCCGAAGAATTGATGCTTTCGAACTGTGGTGTTGGAGAAGACTCTTGAAAGTCCCTTGGACTGCAAGGAGATCCAACCAGTCCATTCTGAAGGAGATCAGCCCTGGGATTTCTTTGGAAGGAATGATGCTAAAGCTGAAACTCCAGTACTTTGGCCACCTCATGCGAAGAGTTGACTCATTGGAAAAGACTCTGATGCTGTGAGGGATTGGGGGCAGGAGGAGAAAGGGATGACAGAGTATGAGATGGCTGGATGGCATCACTGACTCGATGGATGTGAGTCTGAGTGAACTCCAGGAGTTGGTGATGGACAGGGAGGCCTGGCGAGCCGTTGTTCATGGGGTTGCAAAGAGTCAGACATGACTGAGTGACTGAACTGAACTGAATAGTATTCACAAAGGGTTGTCTTGAGGAGGTAAATGAGATAATGTTTGTAAGTTTTTAGCACAGGGCTTGGCATAGAGAAATTCATCCATAGGGCCTCCCAGATGGTGCTTGTGGTAAAGAACCTGCCTACAAATGCAGGAGATGCAAAAGATGCAGGATTGATCCCTGGGTGGGGAAGAGCCCCTGGAAGAAGGCATGGCAACCTACTTCAGAATTCTTGTCTGGAGGATCCCACAGACAGAAGAGCCAGGCGGGAAATGGTCCATAGGTTCTCGAAGAGTCAGACATGACTGAAGTGACTTAGCAACAGCAGCAGCAGCAGCATAGGTTTGACATAGAGGAATTCCTCAATAAGGGTTAGTTACCCCTCTCTCCTCCTCAGTTTTCTAAGAAGAGGAGGGCCATCTCTGACAAATCTAGTGAAGAAGAAAATCTACAAGGTCCATTTTTAGATTTGATCTTCAACCTTAATATCAATGATTTTAGAGCAAGCATTGTGCTACTATAGCTTCAGGGACATATCCATTCTTGAAAATACGGTTCTAGTCAGAAAACAATAACAGTGCTCCAGCATTATTAGAATATTCATGATATTTATGGGAATAGTGTCTGTTTAATAAATGATGTCTAATTTATGAAAGAATGTGCTAGTCTGCCTTGACAACCTGCTGATTCCGTACCCTCACCCCAAGTCCATTCCTTCTGTTCTTTTTAGTAATAGAACTCCCTGAGTTTTATTTGTCTTTCTGCTGCCCTGCTGCAGATTATATTTCCCATTCTTTGCATTTAAATGATATCATGTGACTAAATTCTGGCCAATAAGATACTAGCAGGAGTGACCTCTGCAATTTTCAGGTCATATCCTTAAAATAGAGCTGTTTGCCCTCCATTTATCTTCCCCTTCCTAAGCTGAAATGCAGACGTGGTGAGGTCAGCATCCTTTGATCTTGACCAAGGGCATCTCTTAGAGGGTAGCAAAGCAACAAGACAGAAAGAAACAGGGTTTCTTGATCATGTTACATAACGTTGCTGCTCCCTTCCCTTGAATTTCTCCCAGCTAGGATAGGTATGTGTAGGAGGAAAATGAACCTTTCTAATATTGTTTAAGCCACTGTTCTTCTAGAGTCTTTTAAGGCAATAAAACCAGTATGCAAATTATTACATAACCTTATGGAGGATGAATCTTGATGTGACAAATTTTATGAATTTTTTTCATAACTTTTTTGTTGATTTGCAGAATTAGTCATTAGTATATTACACTTTAGGTAGTTCGCCAGTGAAAATAGAAAATAAATCAGTTTTTGCTCCTAGTAGTAAAGAATTTACGTGTTTCTAAATGACACATCAAATCTGACGTGGTTTGTGTTGGCAATAACTAGTTAATACTGAAAGGCTAAGGTTTGCAATGAAAAAAGGAAATCTTATTTTATTTTATCTTTTAGTCATAACTGATCTAAAAATAGCTCAAATTGCAATGGATACGGTTGAGTATATACAGCTGATGACTTCAGTCAGATATTCTTGACTATAGTATGTTGATCACATGTCATGGGCAGCTACATTGTTATAATGGGTCAGAGATTATAGATATTTTATCTTTATAGATAATGTGGCCAATGAGAATGTCAAGCTGTATTTTCTCAATAAAATTAAGGGTATGTAATCCAGATGAATATAGGCTGTTTAATTTTTAAAGTTGAGGTCCAATAAATTTCGTCAAATATTTAACAAACTTTTAAATGTCAGGCACATTTTATTCACCAAGCTGAAACAAAAATAAATCGAAAAAGGTGGAGATTATCCCTCTGCATGGACATAGGAGAAGAATTGCCTTACAATCAGCCCCTGCTGAAGAGCATGGGTATAATAAGAAAGCTCTAACCCACCAGTGCAAATAATCACATGCCATGGGTAAGTCTGCCAGAGAATTAAAGGGCATTTGGCATACAGCAAACACTGTTTTCCCCAAGCCAGATCTACTGCCTCTAATCCTGAGCACTGAAGAACAGGACGAGCAAATACAGCACAGTAGCTTCAAGATAACTCCAAGCGGAGAGCGGGCCTGACAGTGACATTGAAACAAGTGTCAGTTTGCTCTGATAATTGGGAACAGAGTAGATATTTAGAAAAACTGAATAATTCATACTTACATGGGAGCAGTTTATGCATGGGTGAATATCATCTCCTAATATAGCTCTATAAATATTAACAATTATCTTATGGGCAGACAATACTCCCATGATTTGAAACTGCCTGTTGGGCAGGTAATGTCAAAAGAGAATGACTTAGCAGAAAAGCAAACCCTCTTACTCAGAATATATTGTAAATTAAGGGTTGCATGTGCCATGAAAAATAAGACACCAAACTGGTTTTCAGAGAATCAGATGCTTTTATGTCCAAGTTACAAATGTAATTTTCAAATGAACGCGAATAAACCCACACCCTGGAGGTTGGTGTGATACAGCAAATTGGTTACTTTTGAGCTTCTCAAATGTTCTGCCAGACAGAAGCAGGGTGTGTGGTTTTAATTAGAGCCTGGAGAGAACCTTGCAGGACATGCCAAACACTTATTAAGAGCTGAATAACTGTAATAATAATTCAAATTGACCTCTACATAGGTGGCATGAATTTCCTGAGTGACCTTCAAATACTGTTGTAGCTAGGTCATGGGAAGTTAACTGCAGATACACTTATCCATGATTTTGGAAAGTTTTTTTCCTTAAAAAAATAAGTCATAAGGGAAAAATATTTTAGTAAATATGCTACTTGTTTATTATAAAATAACAAAACATATTCAATGATATATTCAGCCAGTGACTGTCTCCATTCAGAAATAATTACTGGCTTTGTGTCTTGTAGCCCTTAACATTTATCTCTAAAAGTATTATAGAGAAGGCACTGTATTTTTCACTTCTACTCACTTCATTTTTACTTTGCTCCTAGTGTTAATTTTTCATACTTGATGCCAAGAACAGGACTCTTATTATTGGAACACCAAAAATATAAATCCCAACCTCAATATAACACAGAATAACCAACAAAGAGCAGTTAGCCTTGGGTGGTCTAAATGAACTAAGTGACATTTGCTTTATGTCAGACAAAAGAGGCATTGCAAGGGGGTGGTGTGGAAGTTTTCCGAGCTGTAAATTGTCTCTGGGGACTCTCCTGGGGAATGGGGAGGCCTAGGCCCCATGATAACATAGAGCCGCCTTTCTCTCACATGAGCCTCTGCTTCTGAACCTTCTTTCCTCATGCCCACTACCTGGAAGATGGAGAACTGAAACAAATGCCCTTCCCACTTGCTGGAGTGTTCAGTTGTTTCTTTGTTCTTTCTTTACTCACATTCATACTTCTATGACATCCCTGATAATAGCCTTAAATTTGTGTCTCAAGTTACTGAATATTATTTTGAATGGGATAATTAATGTCAAAGTTCTTTGAAAAGTTAAAGAATGTAAAGAGAGGTAAACACAAATAAAAATTTGCTTTGAGGAGTTTATGATTCTTGAATTGCTTCTGAAAGAATAAAGACATATGTGGCAGGTTTTTAATAAATGCTTGTTATTTGTTAAATAAGAAATAAACAGCGTGAAACATGATGGACAAGGTCTGGAGTCAGAAAGATCTGTGTGTGACTTCTAGGTCATCTGTTAAAAGGTTCATGGCTTTCTGTGCTTTAGTGAGCTTATGTGTAAAACAAGCCTAATTAGATTTCCCTCAAAGAATTGTCATTCTCAAAATAATGCTTATTATGTAGTATGTACTCCATAAAGGATAGTTGTTATTGAATTGCAATCGGGTGATGGGAGCACTCTCAGAGGTGACTCTAATCTGCCTTTCAGCCTACCATTGTTGTGGGGGAGTGTTTATTTTAGGTGAACATTTAAATTCTTATTTCTACTAACATATAAATGAGATTGGCAGGTATGAGCAAAAGAGAATGCTGGGAAGTGAATATAAGAAAATAAAAAGGCACATTAAAAAGGGGGAAAGGTAAGAAGGTGAAATGATGACAAGATGGTAAAACATGCCATCAACGAGGGTCTCAAATCCAAGGACACTACAGCCACATAACTTTGCCCTTAACTCGAGATATGGATTTTTTTTAAATTCAAAGCTTTCCTTTTTAGTTTACTGATGTACAAGTTATTGTCTAATCTTGAGATGGCCTTCTCATATATGTAGTATTTTCAAGTCCATCCATCCATCCGTCATCCATCATTCATTCATTAAGCTATGTATTCATAGATATTCTTACTATGTGCTAGGAGTTGTACTTTTCTGTGGGGGAGATAGATTTTTTACCTCTTTTTTTTTTTTTTTTGCTGAAAATTTGGTTAATCGCTCCTTTTGTTAAATTTAAAAAGCTTCTGAGTTAAAAATAATCAGAATATCTGGGAAATTAAAAACAACAACAGATGAACTATTACAAATCTGTAAACCAGTTAGTCAAATATGCGGAATGAAAAACATGCTTGGAATGATTTCAACTGAAATATTTGCCTCAGAATAATTTCTTGAGTGTTTCCAGCCTACAGCAAATTTGAGAAGAAACAAATGGTGGGGAATTTTTTCCTCCCTTTTTGCCATTTTTTTCTCTTTATCTTTGCTCTTATGTTGTCACAGAAGAGCGGCTTGTCTGTCTCCCTGCAATGTGATGTTAGATGTGGCTGGCTGGGTCAGAGCAGGAAGGCAGAGATATTTAGCAGGCAATATTTTCCATGTAGCATGTATCACTGTGTTGATGAGACATTCATTTCATTAAGGGGTAACTGGTTTGCAGAGGGAGACAAGAGCATTAGGTAGGGGTTAAATTTGGATAGAAATAATAATGAGCTGCTGCTGCTGCTGCTGCTAAATCACTTCATTGTGTCCAACTCTGTGTGATCCCATAGACGGCAGCCCACCAGGCTCCGCCATCCCTGGGATTCTCCAGGCAAGAACACTGGAGTGGGTTGCCATTTCCTTCTCCAATGCAGGAAAGTGAAAAGTAAAAAGTGAAAGTGAAGTTGCTCAGTCGTGTCCAACCCTCAGCGACCCCCTTGGACAGCAGCCTTCCAGGTTCCTCCGTCCATGGGATTTTCCAGGCAAGAGTACTGGAGTGGGAATAATGAGCTAAGCTTTGATAAACCATAACCAGCAACATTTGCACTCATCTCACACACTAGTAAAGTAATGCTCAAAATTCTCCAAGCCAGGCTTCAACAGTACGTGAACTATGAACTTCCAGATGTTCAAGCTGGTTTTAGAAAAGGCAGAGGAACCAGAGATCAAATTGCCAACATCTGCTGGATCATTGAAAAAGCAAGAGTTCCAGAAAAACATCTATTTCTGCTTTATTGACTATGTCAAAGCCTCTGACTGTGTGGACCACAACAAACTGTGGAAAATTCTGAAAGAGACGGAAATACCAGACCACCTGACCTGCCTCTTGAGAAATCTGTATACGGGTCAGGAAGCAACAGTTAGAACTGGACATGGAACAATAGACTGGTTCTAAATCAGGAAAGAAGTATGTCAAGGCTATATATTGTCACCCTGCTTATTTAACTTCTATGCAGAGTACATCATGAGAAACACTGGGCTGGAAGAAGCACAAGCTGGAATCAAGATTGCCGGGAGAAATATCAATAACCTCAGATGTGCAGATGATACCAGCCTTATGGCAGAAAGTGAAGAAGAACTAACAAGCTTCTTGATGAAAGTGAAAGAGGAGAGTGAAAAAGTTGGCTTAAAGCTCAACATTCAGAAAACTAAGATCATGGCATCTGGTCCCATCACTTCATGGTAAATAGATGGGGAAACAACGGAAACAGTGACAGACTTTATTTTTGGGGGCTCCCAAATCACTGCAAATGGTGACTGCAGCCATGAAATGAAAAGACGCTTGTTCCTTGGAAGAAAAGTTATGACCAACCTAGACAGCATATTCAAAAGCAGAGACATTACTTTGCCATCAAAGGTCCATCTAGTCAAAGTCATGTATGGATGTGAGAATTGGACCATAAAGAAAGCAGAGCGCCAAAGAATTGATGCTTTTGAACTGTGGTGTTGGAGAAGACTCTCAAGAGTCCCTTGGACTCCAAGGAGATCCAACCAGTCCATCCTAAAGGGAATCAGTCCTGAATATTCATTGGAAAGACTGATGCTGAGGCTGAAACTCCAATACTTTGGCCACTCCAATACTTTGAGTCAGATGTGAAGAACTGACTCTTTGGAAAAGACCCCAATGCTGGGAGAGGTTGAAGGCAGGAGGAGAAGGGGACGGCAGAGGATGAGATGGTTGGATGGCATCACCGACTCAGTGAACATGAGTTTGAGTAAACTTGGTGAGTTGGTGATGGACAAGGAGGCCTGGCGAGCTGCAATCCATGGGATCGCAAAAAGTCGGACACAACTGAGTGACTGAACTGAACTGAATTGAACCAGTAACAAAGCCATTTAACTTATATACTGCATTAATGCTTGGGTTCCTTTCTGAAACTGAATCTCGCGTGCTATCTTTTGAGTTAACTGAGTAGATTATTGCTTTATATACTGTTGAGCAGAATGCATTTTCTACTATTCTGTCTCCACTTGTGGAAGAATTTTCCTTAAGTGATGTGGGATGCCTATAGCTACTGTAACAGCCTGCTTTCCAGGTTTTCTCATGATATACAATCCCATAGAAATCCAATGCTTCACATGCACCTTCCTATCAGTACTATACATGGAAGGCAGTTTCTACCTCTTTGGAGACAAATGAAAGTGCATTAAGGAAAAGCAGAAGGTCAGAAGAGTACTTTGGAATATCAAAACAAAAATTCTTACTCGGGAACATTTAATCACAAGTAGATAATATTTCTCAAAGGGAATGCAATATATTTGTATCATTTTCCTTGACAGTTAACCTTTTGCATTTTATGCTTATGACATTTCTGTCAGGCACTCTGTGTGCTCCAGTTGAAGTCAGGAGTCTTTGGACACAGTTCAGAAAATAGCTAGTGTCTGGTAGGGAGCTCGGTGCAAGGCGGTTTGGCAGAGGGAGTCATGGAGAACCTCAGGGTAGCTGGATAGCAAAGAAGAACCTGGCAAGTGAATGACATAGTTCCTTTGGACTCTTTTTTAGTGCTTGTGGTGTCTTTTGGCTGTAAGTATTTTATGGAGGAAAGCAACAGAAGTGACAGAACAGGATTTCTAAGCCACCAATAATCTGTGCACACAGATGTTTGGATGAGAAGTCAGTGCCGGACTTGCACCTGTGCCTACAATCAGGAAGTAAATGGTTCAGTGGTCACCCAAGGGCTCATTTGGGAGGCAAATTGAAACCCTAATTTGAACAAAGTGATTCAGAAGATGTTCAATATAGTTTTTCTCCTGGGAACATTTCCTCCTGAGGTATTAATCAGGGCACCAGGCAGAATGCTCATGAATATTGTTCCAGAGCTGAAGTGTGACTCAGAAACAAAAACCATGGAAACCCACTTAGTTTCTGAAATGTTGCCTCTCTCTGAAAGGAAAAACGAGAGGATAAATGTGAAGACATACTTTACTTAAAGGTTATGTGTGAGTCAGGGAACCTATGAGTGTTTTTAATATGATAAAGAGTCAAAAAATCTCTCTATAAAATGATGCATATACAAGTGAAGTCATAGCATGGATTGGAAATTAAAAATTCTGTGCATGCGTACTAAATTGCTTCAGTCATGTCTTACTCTTTGCAACCTTGTGGACTGTAGCCTGCCAGGCTCCTTGTCCATGGGATTCTCCAGGCAGTAATACTGGAGTGGGTTGCTGTGCCCTTCTCCAGGGGATCTTCCTGACCCAGGAATCGAACCCGTGTCTCATTAGGTTTCCTGCATTGGCAGGCGGGCTCTTTACTACTGCTAGCGTCACCTGAGAAGCCCAAAAATACTATAGAGAATAGCTTTTACAGGATTTAACTTTTGGAAAATTTCGCTGTTCATCCTGAACACAATTTGTTTTTATGATTAGGACTCTTAATTTGATTTTATATTCTGGCTCTTAAATTTTTAGCTGTATGACATGGGGCAAGCTAGCCTCTATAAATCTCACCTGTTAAATGTTATCTATCTCATAAGATGGTTGGGAGAATTCATGAAATAATATAAATGAAGTGCAGAGTCCAGTGCCTAGTCTACAACAAATGTTCCGTAAAAATTATCTGATATTATTAACGTTTTAGTCTTCGAACCATAAAGAAAACCAATCATTTTCCAAATGGAAAGAATCATAGTTGGGGGATAACCTTAGACTACTCAAAGAGAAAGATTCTTTGTCTTAGCATAAAGAAAGGTGTGGGTTGCCATTTCCTTCTCCAGGGGATCTTCCTGACCCAGGGATTGAACCCAAGTCTCCTGCATTGCACTGGGCCACCAGTGAAGTGCAAAGAAATAAGTCTTGGCCGTAAGACGAAAATCTCCAAAGCTCCAGGCACTGTCCTTATTTAAATTATTTTTGATTCCTAGTAAGAAATAGTATCTAATGTTTTTTGCACGCCTACCATGTATCAGGCACTCTTGAAGTTGCTTCACTCATCCCAGCCCTGTGAAGTGGCTTATGATGGTCTGCTATTACAGACAAGGAAACTGAGGCCCGGAAGGATGAAAGAACATGGCCAGGCTTATGAACTATGGTTGGTAGAACAGGGATTTGAATGTCAAAGACCATGCTCTTTCAGTTGATCTCATGAAACCACGGAAGTAAAAGAAATGCACACTTCATGGGTAGTTTGGCTTTGCTACAGACTCTGAGGTAATAGCAACATTTCTATTTTGATGTTCCTATTAAAATCTTATCCTGTAGCCGAGAGACCTGGCAGATGGCAAATGTTACCCTTAAGCAGGCACCTAAGTTAGTGATAAATCACATCCAGGGATGGAGATACCTCCTCTGCTTAGGGAAAGAAGACGGCTCTGCCTAGTTCAGCCTCATCAGTTGGTTGCCATTCAGAGCTTACAGGAAAATGTACTGTATTTAGCAGTAATAAAAGCTCCTTAAGTACTGTGGGTGGTTGTTTCTGAAAAATAATGAATTTTAAAACATGCACCTAATTATTTAGCAGCTTTAGAAATATCTGTGAAGAAACTGTTCAGTTACCAGGTAAAGCTGCTTTGGAACGTGGTTTCTATAATGCTGGGCAGTAGTGGAGGCTGCTTAATACTGTCAAAGCACAGATAGGTATTTTTTGTCTCTGTATGTTGCCTTAGAACGTTCTGTTCCCTGAAGATTTTAAATAAGATAGACATGCCTTTATGGGTCACAACGATGTAAATTCTTTACTAGATCTTTGCAAATACATCTTTTTAAGCCTATTCCTTAAACAATGCAGTCTGCTCTGAGGTGTTGCACTGCTTTCTGAGCATTTATTCCTATAGCTCCCTATTAATTTTGCAGCTGGAGAGCATTGAACCCGACTTGTTTTGAGACCCAAATCTATCCTCTACTGGCTCTGTGATCTTAAAGAAGTCCCTTATCCTCTCTGAGCCTATTTCCTCATCTATGATATGGAGGTGTTGATGCTTTCATTCTAGGATTGTTGTGGATATTAAATGACTTAATGGAAGTCCAAGTGCTTTATAAATTGCACAAAGCTATTTAAGAACCAACAATTACTGCTATTATTATTTATACTTGAGGATTAAAATCATCTGGTGATGGTTTAATGACATTCTAAAGATCTAAAATAAAGGCTCGATGAGATGCCAGAAATTGGATAATAAACAGACATTTAATTGGTAATTTAACAAAAGCATTAACTGGGTGCAGAAGAAGGTCCCGAGTGTTGTAAAGGCTTTGTAGAGAAAGGAGAACCAAGGGACATTACATGCTGCAAAAACTTCCAATAAGATCACGCCTTTTCAGTTCACAGAGGTTGCTGTGTGCCATTATCTTATAGGCAGCACTGGATGGTTTCTTATTTTGCCACTTCCTAACAGTGTGAGTTCTTTATTCTCTCTTTAAAAAGTGAAGATTATAACACCTGCCTTACAGGGTTATGAGAATTAAATGGGATGATATATGCAAAGGGCCTGGTGCATAATACGACTTGGCAAATACATTTTCCTTCTCATGCCTCTCACTTCTCTCCCTCTTCTTTCTTTTTCTTATTCTTTCCGTCCTTCCTCCCTCTTCTCCCTTCTCTCCACTTCCTTCCTTCCTTATTTGGTCACATAGGAGCTGTAACTAGGCAAGTCACTACCAAAACTGCTAGAAGCTTATGTGCTTCTCAGAGCATTCAGGCAAGGCCTGAAAGCAATCAGGAGAGTCCTAGTAAATTCTCTGGGATTACTCAGAAGCAGCCAAACTTGTTAATGGAGTTGGAGTATATGTAGCCACTTCAACTATCATCAGATGCAGAAAAAGTTGGAGGTGTTCAGTATGTGGAAAGACTTCAAAGAAGGGGCTCTGAGGGAAAGCAAGGAACTATCTGTGCAGGATGAGGGTTTACAGGGATTAAATTCAGGGTTCCTTCAGAGACAAGGATTGTGTATGGAGGAATGAGGAAAGCAATCATCAGCGAAACCAGACTATGTTAGAAAGCTTTTGCTAAGAGATGCTTTACGAATAATCAAGTTTTCCAAACTGTAGAATTCATTTATTGAATTACTTTTTGAAGTATAGTCTATCTGTCATTCAGAAGCAGATGTATCTTTGAACAAACAGCTAAGAGGTTTATAAACATTTCAGTGACAAAATATAACTTTAAAAGAATTTGTAATTTAAAAAACATCTGAATAAGAATGAACAGTAAATGATTTTAGCTATTAAATACACAAGTGTATGAAATTAAGCTAGTAAAATAAAACTCCGTTGAGAAAAAAAAGTTTTTTTCCATGTTTTCAATTTTAGGCCTAATGCAGTCTGATTGCACAGTGTGGTACGTTTGGACAAAAATTGGTTATAGCACAACAACTGGATATTTTTATTTTCTAGATCTTTCCTATGGTCCTCACTAAAGATAACAAATTTGTAGTGAGTAAGGTTTTGAAAGACGTCTAGGCTTTAAATTATTGTCATTATTATACCACAAAAAATTCCATCTTTTTTCTATGTGTGGGTTAAAAAATGATTTTTGACATTTCTCACATCTTTCTTCTATCTTATTTATATTTTGTAATAATATTAATAATCCCATCTTATATTTGAGCTCTCTAGTTTTTTTCATGTCCAACACCTCATTTTAAACCATGCCAATTTTATTTGCTATATCAGAAGTTGCTGATGCTTTACTATTGATAATTATAAATTATGGGCAGGGAAGGACATTGAGAAGTGAAGTCAACCCCCATGACCAACCAGGGAAGTAGAAGAGGGAAAACGGTAGTGAAGTAGTCCTGTAGTCTCTTCTCTTCCAAAGTAGCATGGTTGTGACTGGGGAGGGCCTGGGAAGAGGTGATAAGGGGAAGCGTGTGTGCACACACCCTTATAACCATCACCTATCCTAAGGTGAGAGAGAAGGTTGAGGCTGTGAAGAATTGTTTTTTGATCTCCTGCCAAGTTCAGGTAGCTGCTAATAGTTTAGCATATGCATTTTTCATCTGTTCAATAATTCTGAAAGATGGATGTCATTAACACCATTTTGTAGATGACAAAACGGGCTGAGAGCTATGAGTAAGTCACCCATATGTATTTTAAAAATAAGTTTCGTGGTGCTATGTGTTGGGGACATTTACAGCAAAATATATGCTGTTTCTTTGTGGTGTGTTTTCATAGTCTTTATCAGAATTTCAAATGGAAGATATGATTATGAGCCTAAAAAAGAAAATGGCTTTTATGCATTCAATCTGGGACAAAGTCAAAATAAATGTATTTGTGGAGAATCTCAGAGAGGGCCATACCTGAGGATACTTTGTTCTAGAACCTGGATCTGGTGCTGGTCTTGTTGATTTTGCTTCTTCATCTCTTCCTGCTCTTTTCCACTGCTGATTCCATCTAGAAGCCATTTCTCCCTCAAAGCCTTTTTCTGTTATCAGGAAACATAAAAAAATGTTCTTATATCAATCAAACATTCCAAAATCTCCAAAAGCAAATTCTAAATGCTTTCAAACTTATTATTTTTAAGAGTGGAAATATTAAAGAGAATTTTTTTCTCTCACTGCCTTGCCTGAATAAATCTGATAGTTTCCTACCTTGCACCCTTCTTGACCCTCTTATAAAGCCAGTGTTTATGTATCTAAGTCCTATGTATATTCTAAGGTCTAGCTCAGGTCCTATTTCTTTATGGAGATCTCTTTCCTACCCCTGCATCCCTCCCCCTCTGACAAACCCACTTCACCCTCAGAGAAATCTTTCTTCAGAGTCACATGCTGCTGCTGCTGCTGCTAAGTCGCTTCAGTCGTGTCCGACTCTGTGCTACCCCATAGACGGCAGCCCACCAGGCTCCACTGTCCCTGGGATTCTCCAGGCAAGAACACTGGAGTGGGTTGCCATTTCCTTCTCCAATGCAGGAAAGTGAAAAGTGAAAGTGAAGTTGCTCAGTCCTGTCCAACTCTTAGTGACCCCATGGACTGCAGCCCACCAGGCTCCTCCGTCCATGGGATTTTCCAGGCAAGAGTACTGGAGTGGGGTGCCATTGCCTTCTCCAATATTTACATCTACTATATGCTTACTATGTGTTTAACATTATATAGGAAACTTATCATGGTAGTGCCTTAATATTATTTGTTGGGTTGATAGATGCATATCTGATGTCAAAGTAACAAGTTCCTTGAAGCCATTTGCTATATATCCCAGTGACAATACACAGTGACTGCTCAAAAAAAAAAAAAAAAAAAAAAAAAACTTTTGTGGAATTAATTGAATTGGTGGGCAAAACAAGAGATGGCTTTGTGTCTTAAAAGGGCTCCCCTGGTGGCTCAAATGGTAAAGCATCTGCCTGCAATGCAGGAGACCTGGGTTCAATCCCTGGGTTGGGAAGATCTCCTGGAGAAGGAAATGGCAACCCACTCCAGTACTCTTGCCTGGAAAATTCCATGGATTGAGGAGCCTGGTAGGCTACAGTCCACGGGGTGGCAAACAGTCAGACACGACTGAGTGATTTCACTTTCCTTTCCTTTATTGTATCTTAAACTAATTCAGTGATAGAGTCTGTGGTTGACATTTATTGTTTTACCTACCCAGCACCCCCCCTACTTGTCCTAATAATATAATCCACAAAATTCATCAATCTGTTTAAATATTAGTGAGTTGAACTCCTGTCAACTTGAACAAAACAAAAAAGATTTATGTTTCATCAGATGGCAAAAAGTCTCCTTGAATTTGCATGGAAGAATTACATTCCTTGACTTGAGCTTCAGAAGACAAAGCAAATGAAGAATACCTATACATTTCAGAGAAGTTTTAGTTAGCTTCTTGTCCATGTGTCAAGCAAAAACTGTTAAATATTATTTTCAAAGAGTTTCAATTTCTCTTTTTCTCCCTGAAGAAAAGTGCTGTCACTATATATCTAATCTACTTTAAAATTATTTGTTCAATGATTGTTCCCTGGGAACATACTGTGTCTAAAATGGTGAGGAGAGAAGAATGAGAATTTTCCTTATTATTTTGAGACTTCTTTATCTAACACCACTATTAGAATGAAAGCAAGTAAGAAGAATTTTTGTCTTTTTTTAAAAAAATGCTAGAATTAATACAACTGGATTACAAATATCTCTGAATTTAAAAGAAATTTAAACAAGTCGATTGGGTTAGATAGTTACCAAAGGACATTAAGAAATTACACTGATTACAAATACATATTATTTGGAATTACAACTTATAGAGTAGATGAAATGTGGTCTGTTCTAGTTGAAACAGTGAGAGGGCCTGGAAACCTATAGAGGTTATAATAGCCTATAGAGCCTATTATTAAGTCAATAATAACCTCACCCCAGATCATCATATTTGTGTTGGCTTTTTCAAAGTTTCAAGCAATTGCATGTGGACAACACACCCTGTAAGAGCAGTTTGTATTATTGCAATTTGTAGCCAGATTCTTTCTCCCAATGTTATCTTTTCCCTTAATTATAGTTGTTTAGTTGTTTATAAAAATATGTTCCCACAGACACAGTAAATATTATTAATAAAGTCAAGATTTATCACTTGATAATATGTGAAGAAAATCTGAGTATATAAGCACTTAAGAATTTACCTTGATTTTAGTTTATTTTTATTTGATGAAATATGATGATAGCTAATGCACAGCAAAGAAGATAGATGACAACTATCAAAGCAAATTACAGTTCTTACAAACTACCTACAAGGATAGTTTCAGTCAATTACCTCCACATCACTATAAGAAATACTCAGATGGGATGGTCTCATGATGCCAAGTTACAGAGGGTGGTGAATGGTTCCTGTGACATAATTAGGTTATCTTGGGCTACATTCATGGTTCTCAGTCTGGTTAGGACTAAAAGTAATTTTAATTTTACCCTTAAAAACTTCATTCATAATTCAGGAATTATCATTTAACTCTGGCAGAGAATTTTTTGCATCTAAATATAAAATATGTAATTTGGATGGGCAATCAACATGATATGGTACAAACTGTAGAAATCACAACAGTTATTTTGCTTTTATGTCACAATTTAGACTTACATTTCAGTCTGTGAGGATGATGAATAGAATAAAATCTATTTCACAGCAATGACATTCAGGATCAAAATCTATAGTAACTAAATGAAAATATAAGTGACATGCATGTAGTAGATCTTTTGGCATCTTTTCCCCAGCACTTCTATATTCTACATAGCAGTTACAGAGACTTTAGGAATAAATTAGTTTTTTATACCATGATTTAAATAGACTTCCAGATAAGAAAAGTTTTCTAGGTTAAGTATGCTTAGGTTAGTGTGTTTCTAGATGGCATGAGATTGTGATCATGATACTAAGCGAGATGATACACAGTGGACAAGCCTCAGGAGTGTTTGAATGTGAGAATGCTGATAATGGCCCTGGAAACTCCTTTCCAAGAATGTCATTGGTATGAATGTCAAGTTCTGGACCTATAGGATATTAGAGTGAATTCCCGCAACTATTTTGAAGTGTGTGTGTGCTGTTGATACAGAAGGAGCACTTTGAAAATATTTATATTTGTGTTTTTTAAAATGGGTTGCTGAATTCTAATGAAATAATTTGCAACCAGGAAAGTGCTGAGGATGGTCACGGGAATGGAGACAAGTAGATGAAGAAGAAAATGAAAGACTGGTAATTGCTGAAGTCAACAGAACTTTTTTGACTTGGTGCACATATTTTAGAATCGATTTTTTAAATACTTCTGCACATTTTTGAATCCTGTTGTGGAATTATGCCTAGTTGCTGTTTGGAATAGCCAACCATTTTCTGCAGAACTTGGAAGAATATGATTACTGGAACAGCCACTCTGTGTTCCCTTTGCAGTTGATGCCTCAAATATAGTGTTCATCACAGTATAAATTATAAATGTCATTATCAGTTCAGGTGTCTGTTACCATTTTAAGGGTACAGATCAAACATATTTTATATTCTTAATGCTCATCTTAGTGCTTTGCATGTAATAATAAGTGCTTATTTAATAAATGCTTATTGACCAAAAGACTTTCTATTTATCTGTTAAGACTCAGGTTAAATCCCATACCTTTAACAGAACATTTTTTGACCACCCCAGATTAAAAAATTGCTGTTTATACTTATGTTTAAATAAAAAAAAAACATAATTTAACTTGTCCTAATTATTTATTTAACCTTGAATTTCCCACTAAGTTGCAAGCAGAAGGGCTGAAACTCTCAGGGCCACTAATATTCTCTAAGGCATTAATATGCAAATTAGGAAATTAATATGCAAACCAGGAGAGCTCCCCCCTCCTACCCGGCCAGGTCAGTGCACAGCTTGGGAAGGTGAACTGCACTTTTGTGCAGAGAGAAACTTCGTCCAGACAGAAGCAGCCCTATGTTAGGGTGCACAGTTCCAATGAAGTATGGGCAGGATTTCAGCACCCCTCTCTCTCAGGTATCTTTACACAGTATACAATCTGCACAGCTGTGTACTGCAGTCCAAAGCATAAAACATGCTTTGATGACTGAATTATATTAGAGGAGATCTCCTGGGTTTCAGAAGGCAAACCTATAGAGAAGATTATATATTACTTTTCAGACTTTTTTTTTTTTTTTTTGGTTAAGTATTGAGATGAAGCATCAGCTCAGAAAGGGACTTCTCAGTGTGTTAGAGTTTTCCTGTGTGAAATTTACTTCCTACAAGAACAGAGGAGATATATTAACCTTTTCTCCTAATGTGAACTCTTCTGATGTTTGGCTACCCATTCTGCAAGGATAGAAATTACTCAGAAACAGTAATTAGTTCACTGTGAGATCCAAAATATGTGTGTCTGTGTGCGTGTGTGTGTGTGTGTGAGAGAGAGAGAGAGAGAGAGAAAGAGGGAGAGAGAGAGAGGAAAAAAGATTTTGCAATTAGAAATTGCCTATCTAAAAATTTTTTGTATATATATTTTCGACTTCATTTGACTTGTACCAAGATAACTTGGTAAAATCTGTTATTTCATTGATTTTCCTGAGAGTACACATTGCATTTCTTGACTATATTTCCTACTCAGGTACATTCAGTGTGATATACTGTAAGGATAGCAGGCTGACTATACTTTGAAATTATTCATCAAACACTGGAAATGTCAATTGTATAGGACTGACGAAGCAAATAGAATCCAGAGAAATGAAGCTAACTGGAATCTTAAATTGTATCTCTTCTCTCAAGAGGTGATTACTTGATCCATCAGAAAGATGGATTTAGCAGAATTCAACAAGTTTAGCAAAAGACTGTAGACCCCATGAATATGTGGCACTGTTTCACTGAGGGCCTTATTATGTCCACTGATAGAAGTCCTGCCAGATAAATAGTTTCCTGCTTAGGCCTGTTCACAAGGAGCTCCTGTTTGTTATTGGGTTGCATCCTGTGACTAAGCTACATAATAAAATGTTGAGACTCAATGTGCTTTTATTACAAAATGACCACACCCATGAAAGATGTAAGGTCTGATTTTAAAAATGGAGGTTTATTTTTGGTTATGATCTCATGTTTTGTCAAAACAAAATAAATATTACCTTGAACCACACTCAGACAACACTGAGTCCTCTGCACTGAACTCTTAAATGTGAATATCCTTGAGCAGGCCAGACAGTTGTTCTTTACACCTCCTGGGTAAAGGCTGGCATTTCATTGATTTCAAAAGGAACTTCCCAGCTGGATCCACTCCCAATGGATAATAAGCAAGACTGTACTTAGGGCCAAAGTGTTAAGACTGAATTCTTAAGGTTACCAAGAAAATGAGGAAATGCAGTAATAAAGGATAAAAGTAATAAAACCATATTTTCAATTTTCCATGTTTGCCAGAGGTATTAGTCTCCTATGCAAATAATACTAGCTTGTTGTTTTCCCCTATGGTTTTTATGGTGTTAGTATAAGTCTGTTGGGATTTTTTTTCCCTTCCTTAAAGCATCTTTACTATTGAAATTTGAGCACAATTAAAATATTTGAATCAGAATCACTGAAATGAAGTTAAAGTCATAAGTTACCTTTAAATGCTGGTGCTTTAATTTTTCTTCCTCTATTTTCAGACGCTTCTGTGAGATTTCTTCTTGTATTTTTCTTTTATCCTGAAATAAAAAATATTCCAGCATGATCAGTTTTTTTAATTTGCTTAAGTATGTTTCCTGGGGATGTTGTCATTATTGAATGGCTGGCTAGTGGTATGCTCTTGGCATTGGTATGAAGCTGCTTTGGAAACCCTTATTTCAAAGCAAAAGAGAGTGAAGTGGGATATGCAAAGCATCTTACTGACGGAAAATGATATAAAGAGCTTATTCAAAGAGAATTTAAAAATATTTTAATGACTTTCCTTCCCCCCTCATCTTTTCTATCTTCCCCATTGAGTCTAGCAAGATTGAGCTACTGAATGATGCAATGGAAACTGTGAATTTTAAGGTGGGAGTTTTGAAATAAGCATGAGGAAATATTGTGAGGAGAGAGATTGTTCTTGGCGCAAGACTGAAGAAGCTGCTGGGTAAAAGGGCTGCTTATGTGTGAAAACAGGATAGCCTACAGAGCATTAGAACACTAGGGAGCTAGAAAATGTGACCGTTTCCTCCTGTAAATGTTGCTATGGGAAGAGAGAGAGAAAAAAAGATCAGATAATGCATGTTAACACTAAGAGGACTTCTAGCAGAGGTTAAAAAAATTCATGAAGAGATATAGTATCTTTCACCACATTTATTATTTTTAATTTTATTGGGTATAACTGATTTGCAGTGTTGTGTTAGTTTCATGTGTACAGCAAAGTGAATCTGTTTTATATATATATATATATATACCCACTCTTTTGATTTTTAGATTCTTTTCCTATGTAGATCATTACAGAGTATTCAACAGTTTCCTGTGCTACACAGTAGGTCCTTAGTAGGTATCTGTTTTATATATAGTTGTGTGTATGTGTCAATCCCAATCCCAAAGGAGAGTGTGTCCCTACTCCCTTATACCTGGTAACCATAAGATTATTTTCTACATTTGTACCTCTATTTGTGTTTTGTAGATAAGTTCATCTGTAGGCTCATTGTAGACTCCACATACAAGCACTATCGTATTTTTATTTCTCTTACTTCACTCAGTATAACAATTTCTAGATCCACCCATGTTGCAGCAAATGGCATTATAATGTTCCTTTTACTAGCTGAGTAATATTCCTTTGTATGTATGTACCACATCTTCTTTATCCATTTCTCTGTTGATGGACATTTAGGTTGCTTCTGTATCCTTGCTATTGCAAACGGTGCTGCAATGAACATTGGGTGCATGTATCTTTTTAAATTATGATTTTCTCCAGACACATGCCCAGGAGTGACATTGCTGGGTCATATGGTAGCTCTATTTTTAGTTTTTTAAGGAACCTCCATACTGTTTTGGTGTATGGTGGCTGTACCAGTTTAGAACATACCCTAACATCATACACAAAATAAACTCAAAATGGATTAAAGACCTAAAGGTAAGACCGTAAAAACTATTAGAGGAAAGCATAGGTAGAACTCTGTATAAATCGCAGCATGGTCTTTTTTGATCCATCTCCTAAAGTAATACAAATAAAACCAAACAACAGGACCTAATTAAACTTAAAAGCTTTTGCACAGCAAAGGAAATAAATAAAACAAATAGACAACCCTCAGAACTGGAGAAACTATTTGTAAACAAAGCAACCAACAAAGAATTAATCTCCAAAATATACAAAACAGCTCATGCAATATCAAAAAAACAAATAACCCAGCTGAAAAATGGGCAGATCTAAATAGATATTTCTCCAAAGAAGCCACACAGATGGTTAAAAAGCACATGAAAAGATACTCAACATCTCTAATTATTAGAGAAATGCAAATCACGTTTAAACTACAATACCTTAAAATCCCAGAGAGCAAAACTGTTGATACACAGAAGTTGTACTTTTTAAGAGCTATAGACTGCATACTAAGTAGAAAGCCTGGTTTCAGTTTCCGGCTCTGCTGTTTACTAGCTATGCATCCTGGGACAAAATCCTTAACTTAGTGTCTCATTACCTTTATCTGTAAAATGGAGGTGGTGAGGATACCTACGTCATAAGATATGAGCCTTAATGGAGCGAATATATGCAAAAGCTCCGAGAACAATGCTTGACACATAGTGTTCTATAAGTATGTGTTTAATGAAATTAAGTAAATAAACACATAACCTATTAATCACACAGAAAGCAACACATTAACTCTGATAATGGTTCCACTGGTTTGAAATGCTTTAGAACTTTCCTGTCCGGAATTGTTTGAGACATTTTACAAGCCATGCAAAAAGGCCCTTATTTCCTTCTTTTTTGACCAGAGGTGACATTATTCTCCATCTTACTTATAAAAATTGGTGCTAAATCTGCTTTCAAAATGGAAAACTCCCAAAGGTAAACATTTGTTGCCAATAAAGACCTCTAAAGGAATGTGAAACAGGCTGAGAGGGTAATTTAGAAAGAAGAGCTCCAAAAATATTTGGCAGCAATATGGAAACAAGTGCATGGCTTCCTGGTGTAACTCCTTTGAAGATAAAAACTCATTTTTGATGAATAAATTCAGGTACATTTATTGAATGTAACAGAAATCATTTGAATGTACATTGCTGTCCAAATATATGCCGTGTTTCTCTTTGTGTGTAAGAAGCGTATATGACCTTATCAGTGTTTTTTTTTTTTTTTTAGCTTCATGAGCAGTTCTTTTGGAGGAAAAAAAGAGCTTGGCAACAAGCCTGGGTTTTCAGATTCACTTGTTTATTTGGATGAAATCTGGTTGTTTAGGAGTAAAAACTGTGAAGATCTCTTTGAGTCAATTCTTCACTATATCTTGAAACTGTTATTGAGCAAATCTTAGTAATATTTTAAACTTATTGTGCCAAACATTTGGGTAAGTATTTTTCAGGCACTATTTCACTTAATAGTCATAATAACAGAGATATAATAATATTACACTTAATAGTTATGATAACAAAGACATAGTGTAATAATTTTCATTTTATAGAAGAGGAAATGGAAGTTTCCAGAGATTAATTAACCAATCCAAGTTCTCACAGCTGGTGCCTGGTGGCTCAGTGGTAAAGAATCCGTCTGCCAATGCAGGAGATGCAGGTTTGATCCCTGGGTGGGGAAGATCCCCTGGAGAAGGAAATGGCAACCTACTACAGTATTTTTGCTGGGAAATCCCTTCCACAGAGGAAACTGGCAAGCTACAGTCCGTGCCATCACAAAGAGCTGGACATGACTTAATGACTAAAAACACCACCGTGGCAGAGCCAGGATTTGAACCCAGGCAAATAGAGTTCAGCCTCTTAGCTAATTCACTATATTATTTCCCTGAGTGGGAAATTAGTCAGCTTCCCCAGTTGTCCTGTCTACTGTGAACCACTGAGGTGTGTTGGCAGTGCCACGACAGCCAGTCCTGGAGGGGCTTCTCATTAGAAAGGCATACGCACACTTTCAGTTCCCTGTGTGCTGGTGTGGAGCTGTCCACCTCTCTCCATGGACAGCCCTAGAGGAGAGCACACTATGTATGTGTGACCATGATTGCTGAACCCAGCAATGATTGCCCACCCCTGCTGGTAGCCAGTTTGTGCTGGTCGTTTCATCCTGGGTTAGTAATAACATAATGAAAGCTGTGTGTAGAGGCAGGGCATCTGAAGTGTTTTGGCAACAGGATGCTTATAGAAGGGTTGCACAGGATGCTTATAGAAGGGTTACTACTGCTGCTAAGTCGCTTCAGTCGTGTCAGACTCTGTGCGACCCCATAGACGGCAGCCCGCTAGGCTCCTCTGTCCCTGGGATTCTCCAGGCAAGAGTACTGGAGTGGGGTGCCATTTCCTTCTCCAATGCATGAAAGTGAAAAGTGAAAGTGAAGTCGCTCAGTCGTGTCCGACTCTTAGTGACCCCATGGACTGCAGCCTACCAGGCTCCTCTGTCCATGGGATTTTCCAGGCAAGAGTACTGGAGTGGGTTGCCATTTTCTTCTCTGAGAAGGGTTGCTAAGGAATCCCAATGTTTTGTGTTACTCAATGTTACTCAATGTTACTCAAAGGTAATGTAGTGCCTTTCTCATGTCAGTGTAGGTAGTTAAGAAGGTAATTTTCTAATATTATAGGCATGACTCTTTTAAGATATGAGTACATTTTCTTCATAAGATATTCATCAACTGCAAATTGTTGCCCTTTTGCCAAATTTCATGAAGATCTATAAGCATTACTGAAAACTAATATGGCAACAGTTTAGTTTCATTATGGCAGGGTGAACTATAATACCAGACCATCTGACCTGCCTCTTGAGAAACCTGTATGCAGGTCAGGAAGCAACAGTTAGAACTGGACATGGAACAACTGATTGGTTTCAAATAGGAAAAGGAGTACATTAAGGCTGTATATTGTCAATCTGTTATTTAACTTATATGCAGAGTACATCATGAAATGCTGGGCTGGATGAAGCACAGCTGGAATCAAGATTGCCAGAAGAAATATCAATAACCTCAGATATGCAGATGACACCACCCTTATGGCAGAAAGTGAAGAGGAACTAAAAAGCCTCTTGATGAAAGTGAAAGAGGAGAGTGAAAAAGTTGGCTTAAAAGTCAACATTCAGAAAACAAAGGTCATGGCATCTGGTCCCATCACTTCATGGGAAATAGAAGGGGAAACAGTGGAAACAGTGGCTGACTTTTTTTTTTGGGGCTCGCAAATCACTGCAGATGGTGACTGCAGCCATGAAATTAAAAGATGCATACTCCTTGGAAGGAAAGTTATAACCAACCTAGACAGCATATTAAAAAGCAGAGACATTACTTTACCAACAAAGGTCCGTCTAGTCAAGGCTATGGTTTTTCCAGTAGTCATGTATGGATGTGAGAGTTGGACTATGAAGAAAGCTGAGTGCAGAAGAATTGATGCTTTTGAACTATGGTGTTGGAGAAGACTCTTGAGAGTTCCTTGGACTGCAAGGAGATCCAACCAGTCCATCCTAAAGGAGATCAGTCCTGGGTGTTCATTGGAAGGACTGATGCTAAAGCTGAAACCCCAGTACTTTGGCCACTTCATGTGAAGAGGTGACTCATTTGGAAAGACCCTGATGCTGGGAAAGATTGAGGGCAGGAAGAGAAGGGGACGATAGAGGATGAGATGGCTGGATGGCATCACCGACTTGATGGGCATGAGTTTGAGTGAACTCCAGGAGATGATGGACAGGGAGGCCTGGCGTGCTGCGATTCATGGGGTCGTACAGAGTTGAACACGACTGAGTTCAGTGAACTGAACTGAAACTATAAGTTAAGCTTAAGATATCATGTAGTTTTATTGTTAGTATACCAAAAGTTATTACAGTCAACTAATTGCTTCTCAGATTATCATGGAACAAATATTAATAGATGTGAAATGCCACTTGCTTCCAAGAATTTCCTCAGAAACTTAAGCATCTCTATATACACCTATCATAATCCAACACATCAGATATTTATTGATGTTAACCAATATGAATAACTTAATTACTGTTTTCTTCTCCAGTGTTCAACTAATAAAGACATTTGTTCAATGAATTGCCTAGATGTTCAGCTGTCTAAATTGGAATATTTTAGCAGCTGACACCCACAATTTCAATTCTGTAAAAACCTACATCTTAACTGTTTTGAAAATTTATTTAGCTTGTACAGCTACACAGCTGTTGCAACCATCTATGATGCATTGACATTATTGCAATCACATACTTGATAAAAGTATCCTGATACATAAGAGTATGAGTATTTTAGATGTGTTACTGATTAACAATTAGCTAATATTCTAAAATGCTTGAATCTGTCAAGATGGCAGGATTGGTCCTGAGTTATTTAATTTTTAATTTATTCAATAGTTAGTGACTTCCGTACAAATGCTTTTGCCAAGACAACGCTGAGTTGTTCGATGTTTGAAGATTACTCAGAAGTAAATACTTTCACCAAGGAAGTTACATGTCTTAAAGAAGGAAAATCACTTGTGCAGGGACCTATAAGAAATAAAGTGATAAATGTCATCACTAAGGCACAAGTGAGGTATGGTGAGAGTTGAGGTGAGACAAGAAGCGATGATATCTTGATCATGATATGGTTAGGAGAGGCTTTGAAGAAGCATCCAAATAAAATAATACTTTGGGTAGTTGCTAGGGACTGGAGGGTGGGGAGAAAAGGCATTCAAGCTCATTGTGAGCAAAGGCCTGATGTAGAAAATTGGGACATTATTCGGAATAAAAAGTCTGGAATCTAAATTGCTGAAAAGAGAGTAGTGGGAAATGAAATAAGAAAATGAAATGAGGCTAAATCCTCAATAGAAAATGCTGAAAGGCAGGGCATGAAGTTTAGAATTAATTTACATGTTGAGATAGAGAGTAATGAAAGGTTTTCAGAGGGAGAGGAATAATAGAGTTTAAATCACATTTTAAGAAGTTTAAAATAGCTTGATTGTGTAGATATTGAAGGAGGACCACTTGAACGGGATGATCATTTACAACTCATACATAAAATTGAGAGAGCTGGAACAAGAGGTAACAGGAGGTGTGGATTTCAGAAATACCAAGGAGTTAAAATTAGCGGGACTTGGCAACTGACAATGTATGGATGCAGGAGAGGAAGAGGTCAAATTGGAGTACAAGTCTTTGATGTCCAGGTAACTGAGAGGAGAGCAGAATCATTAATTGAAATAGGTACTTCAGGAAAAGAGAGTTTGGGAGGAAAGATGGTGATTCACACCAAGTTTGAGGTGTCTTTGGGAAAACCAGATGGAGTAATCTGGCTGGTAGTTGAAATATTAGATGAAGAGAGATCAGAAGTGAGAAATAGAGATAAATATGCCAGAGTTTTGGAAGGGATAGCTGAGACCAGGAGACTATGTCAAAGCATGACAAGAGATGTATTTATGAAAAGTAAGGGACAGCTAAAGACAGAACCTTATGAAGCATCTACATTTAGGGGTATTGGAGGAATGGAATCCATATGGAAGTTTATTTGGGGACCAATGAGATATTATCGATAATAGAACTTGGTAAATTGGGCTAATTCAGTTAGGCAAATGGTTTCAGATTCATTCTGGTAGCAGTATCTTATAATCATGACTATCTTTGCTGATATTTTCATTATTTAAGGTCTCAAAAGAACAATAATAGAAGCTAATTGTTTGGATTTGAATACTATCAACAATGCAGAACTTACTGGTGAAGTGCAGATAATAGTAACCTTGAAGGAAAGGGATGCCCTAACCCAATATTCACAGAAAAGAATACTGAGCATAGTTACAGGTTTACTACATTTCAGTGAAAGTAGATTTTTAAAATTCTTGAAAAAAATTCTTGAAAAATTGTTGTAAAGATTTGTTGAAAAAGAGTCAAACATTTCAGGTGGGACCATAGATCATGAAGCATAGGCAATTTACAAATGGAAATATTGATACACAATTAAAAATGATCTCAAGTAAAAAGAAAACTAAACAAAACCAAACTAAATACTTTTTTTTACTGGGAGCTTCCCCAAAGTTCATGAAACCAAGAATACAGATGAACCGGCGGTTACCCATTTGTAACAGTGTAAATAAGGTACAGATGCAGGGCGATGAGAAGATGTGAAGCATCTGGGAAACACTAAGGGTACAAAAAGCATGTGTGTAAAAATGAATTATATAAAAAGTTATGTTGAGAGCAAAAAGACTACTGCTGAGATACACAGTGTAATATTAGCAAGATGGAGATAAACTAGAACAACTTTACTCCTGTTGCTGTTGCTAAGTTGCTTCAGTCGTGTCCAACTCTGTGCAACCCCATAGACAGCAGCCCACCAGGCTCCGCCGTCCCTGGGATTCTCCAGGCAAGAACACTGGAGTGGGTTGCCATTGCCTTCTCCAATGCATCAAAGTGAAAAGTGAAAGTGAAGTCGCTCAGTCGTGTCCGACTCTTTGCGACCCTGTGGACTGCAGCCTACCGGGCTCCTCTGTCCATGGGATTTTCCAGGCAAGAGTACTGGAGTGGGGTGCCATTGCCTTCACTCCTATTTTACTACAATTTTTTTTTTTGACTAAGGAGAATAACTTTAATCCTGGAAATTGTAGAATAAATATGCTTAAAGGAAACTCAAAGCCCAAGAGGAAATAAACCACTGAAGACACAGCTGCTCAGACTCTGATGGGTTTCAATTCAGGGAGCAGAAACATTTATAGACACAACAGGAAAATGTCAAATAGTCTTGGAATCTTAGGTGAAGTGAAGAGACATCAGAAGGCTGAAGGTGGCGTATGACCTATTTTTTCCCCCAAACTTATTTACTTTTAATTGAAGGAAAATTGCATCACAATATTATGCTGGCTTCTGCCATACATCAACATGAGTTAGTCATAGGTATACATAACTCAGTTTTTTGAACAGAGACAAAGGTGAATTAGGAATATTTAAAGACTGTTAAATGTATTGATTATCCTTTTTCAAAGTTGTAGAATGAATTATTAAACAGTCTTGTTTTTAGACAAGGAACATCTAAAAGAATATTTGATTATGAAAAAAATTTAAAAGTATTTCTTTAGCCTAAATTTTTAAGATCTGCAGATGATGATGATTAGCTGTTTATTGAGCTTTAAGCCAGCTTTTTCACTCTCCTCTTTCACTTTCATCAGGAGGCTCTTTAGTTCTTCCTCATTTTCTGCCATAAGGGTGGTGTCATCTGCATATCAGAGGTTACTGATATTTCTCCCAGCAATCTTGATTCCAGCTTGTGCTTCCTCCAGCTCAGCGTTTGTCATGATGTACTGTGCATATAAGTTAAATAAGCAGGGTGACAGAAAGTGAAGAAGAACTAAAGAGCTTCTTGATGAAAGTGAAAGAGGAGAGTGAAAAAGTTGTCTTAAAGTTCAACATTCAGAAAGCTAAGATCATGGCATCCAGTACCATCACTTCATGCCAATACATGGGGAAACAGTGGAAACAGTGGCTGACTTTATTTTGGTGGACTCCAAAATCACTGCAGATGGTGATTGCAGCCATGAAATTAAAAGACGCTTACTCCTTGGAAGGAAAGTTATGACCAACCTAGACAATATATTGAAAAGCAGAGAGATTACTTTGTCAACAAAGGTCTACCTAGTTAAGGCTATCGTTTTTCCAGTGGTCACGTATGGATGTGAGAGTTGGACTGTGAAGAAAGCTGAGTGCCGAAGAATTGATGCTTTTGAACTGTGGTGTTGGAGAAGATTCTTGAGAGTCCCTTGGACTGCAAGGAGATCCAACCAGTCCATCCTAAAGGAGATCAGTCCTGGGTGTTCATTGAAAGGACTGATGTTGAAGCTGAAACTCCAATACTTTGCCCACTTGATGCGAAGAGGTGACTCATTTGAAAAGACTCTGATGCTGAGAAAGATTGAGGGCAGGAGGAAAAGGGGACGACAGAGGACGAGATGGCTGGATGGCATCACCGACTCGATGGACATAGGTTTGGGTAAACTCTGGGAGCTGGTGATGCACAGGGAGGCCTGGTGTCCTGCGGTTCATGGGGTTGCAAAGAGTCGGACACGACTGAGTGACTGAACTGAACTGAACTGATTGAGTGCTTTATGCGTTGGGAATACTTAATGAACTTAAATATATCAATTACTTAATTTTCCCCAAGTTGCCAGGAAGTAGGGATCATGTTTATTCCTGTTATGCAGGTAAAGCAACTGAGGAACATAGGTATCTAGATCATGAGAATTTATAAGTATATCTTGGTTTCAGCATGATTTTTGACAAAATTTCTTATTTTTTTCTTTGCTAAAATTGCGTAAATGTGAACAGAGAGGAATACTTATTTGAAAGTGATTGTCCTAACATTTTTTTTAAACTATAGAGATAGAAAAACAAAACCAAGCCCAATAAGCAAGTAAACATAAACGTGTTGAGCTAATTCTTTGAGCCAGAGATTTCAAGGGTGAAGTCGGGGTGCACTGGATGACTTGTTGCTAAAAACTGCTCCAGATGACTTTAATGAACAGCCAGGTTTGGGAAGCAATGAAATAAAAGATGACCAAGGCAAGATTTCAAACATCTTGTCTGTTAGGAACGAGGAATCCAAATTAATGATTAATTTTATTATTAATAAGGGTGAACTATGAAACTTATAGGATGTTAATTGCATGTTTGAATGTTTGAAAAATCTAGACAACTTTAAAGAAAAATATAAAAATCTCCCATAATCCCACTACTTTAGAAATAACTATTATCTACGTTTTCATACATTTTATTCCAATATTTTTTCAAAATGTTTAAAACAGATAATTATGTTTATAAAAACACATGCACAAACCACACAAGAGGCCCCTATGCAGTTTTTTTTTTTTTTTTACCTTTTGCACCTAATTCTGTGTCATGAACATTTGTCATGTAATTGAATTTTATCAATAAAATAACTCAACTTTATTCAGAAGAGCATAACTTGCTTAATCAGTTTCCCTTTTTCCGCCCATTAGGTTGTTTTTAATCTTTTGCTGTTATAAGTAGCTGTATGATGAAATTCCTTGTTTATAAAATTTCAACAAGTTTTGTCTAGTTATTTCCTCAGAATAGGTCCCTAGAATGTAGTTACCTAATCAAGGGGCATGGATGTTTCCAGATTGGTAAAAAGCTTCAGTGACAAGTTATTTTAACTTACATTTCTGCAAAGCAGTGTATATTACCTCACTCTTATTAAGTAGGAATATTATATGTGAAAGATCCTTAAGCAGTATAAATAGAGCAAAATTAGTCTAATTTTGATCTCTTAATGAGATTTATAGGATTACTGTGGTCAAATATTATATTGTGTATAATTTTCTTGGCTATTTGTATTAATTATGTAAAAACTTTTTGTGATGACTATCTGACGGTGATGGTTTAGTTGTTAAGTCATGTCTGACTCTTTTGCAACCCCAGGGACTATAGCCCACGAGGTTCCTCTGTCTGAGGGATATCCTAAGGAAGAATACTGGAGTGGATTGCCGTTTCCTTCTCCAGGGGATCATTTTGACCCAGGGATCAAACCCACATTTCTCACATTGCAGGCTGATTCTTTCCACCAGGGAAGCAGTGATGTCCACCTATTTTTTGGTAAAGTGAAAGTGAAAGTCACTCAGTTGTGTCGGACTCTTTGCAACCCCATGGATAGTCCATGGAATTCTCCAAGCCAGAGTACTGGAGTGGATAGCCATTCCCTTCTCCAGGAGATCTTCCCAACCCAGGGATCGAACCTAGGTGTCCCACATTGCAGGCGGATTCTTTACCAACTAAGCCACCAGGGAAGCCCAAGAATACTTCTCTAGGGATCTTCCTGACCCAGGAATCTAACTGGAGTCTCCTACATTGGAAGCGGGTTCTCTACCAGCTGAGCTACTAGGAAAGTCCTTTTTTTTTTGTAAAGCCTATTAATTTTTTAATTAACAATTTGAAAGAGTTCTTTGGAAGAAGGAAAAGGCAACCCAACCCAATATTCTTGCCTGGAGAATCCTATGGACAGAGGAGCTTAGCAGGCTACAGTCCATAGCGTCACAAAGAGTCTGAAGTGACTGAACACACACATATACACACACAAGCACACATACATGGGTTCTTTGAATTAAGAATAGCAGCCTTTTGTTTGCCATCTCTTGGCTCTCCTGCATTGGCAAGCATTCTTTACCACTGGTACCACCTGGGAAGCCTCCTTTGTTTGCCATACTTGGTTGTAAATAATGTCACCTAGTTTCCTTTAATTTTTTAAAAATCTATGTTGTTTCTAGAAGCGCTGAAAGTTATTTTTCCTATGTGCTGTGCTGTGCTAAGTCATTTCAGTCCTGTCCGACTCTTTGTGACCCTATGCACCATAGCCTGCCAGGCTCCTCTGTCCATGGGGATTCTCCAGGCAAGAATACTGGAGTGTGTTGCCATGCCCCTCTCCAAGGGATCTTCCTGAGCCAGGGATGAACCCTTGTCCCTGTGTGTCCTTCATTGGCAGGCGGGTACTTTATCAGTAGTGCCACCTGGGAAGCTCCCCCCCTTTTTTTTTTGCTTTTATATTTTTAGTATCTTTTACTTTTTGAGATACAGTAATTATTCATCTATATTTTCTTCTAGTTTTCTAAAGAGTTTTTTAAACACTCTTAAATCCAGCTGAATTAATTTTGACATGGTAAATGCTGAGGGTCTTAATTTTGACTTATGGTAAATGCTGAGGGTCTAATTATTTCCCCCCAAATTGTAACTACATTTGAAACTTGATCAAACAATTCTTTCTTATTGGTTTACTTTTTTTATTTACTAATTTTATCATTTACTTTTAAAAATTGTACACTAGGGTCTGGCTCCAGTTTATCTGTGTGTGTCTTTAGTTATAGATTTTTGTACTAATACTATGTACCACCAATGAGATAAATTGACATTTTATTGGGCAAGTTTTCCTTCGTTGCTTTCCTCTAAAATATCTTGATTAGCAGCAGTACTTTATTTTTCCCATTGAATTTTGCAATCATTTTATTTAATTCCGATAGAAACTAAATGGAAAATTCAGCCTGTTCCTTATGCTTCATCACTGTCTACTAAACCAAAATTACCAACCAACAAACCAGCCAACCAAACAAACAGCCAAAGAAGCAGATAAAAACTCACGTACACTGGTAGAATTTTAAAAGTTACTCCTAATAATAATTATCACTATCCAGAGATAATCAGAGATTGATACTGTTATATATGATTTAAATCTGCATGATATGTTATACCTCATATAAAGCTGGAATTGTTTGTTACACATTTTGTAATCTTATTTCTCTTAATATATCATGAAATGATGATATACCA
Source organism: Bos javanicus (assembly GCF_032452875.1). Lineage (NCBI taxonomy): Eukaryota > Metazoa > Chordata > Mammalia > Artiodactyla > Bovidae > Bos > Bos javanicus. The sequence continues at coordinate 43,930,928 of NC_083870.1, forward strand.
AGTCGTTAGTCTTCTAAATTATTTTTAATGGAAACTTATTATTCCATTATATATATATATATGTACATATTTGCAAGTATATTTACAAACCTGTATATGTGCACTGTATTTATTCAGCTAATCCCTACTTTTGGACATTGAATTGGATTCCGCTTTTTACTAAAAACTCTGAGAAATGATTTTGCTATCTTATGAACGTCTTAAGAATACATCTTGTATGCATCTCTTATTTTTGTTTAGTATTTGTTTACTTGTTAATAACATTCTTGGTCAAATGGTAAAACAGTTTCTGAGTTTTCTTGTACTGATTGCAGAATTATCCTGTTTTAACAATTTCATTGTGCCACCAGAAGTGAATAAGAATGCTTCCTTAGAGATTTTGATTGGAATTGCATTTGAAAATATGTAAGAACATTTTTTGTCTTCAGACTTTACCTCAAGAAACAGTGTGTCTCTCTAGACATATATATCACTTAGTAAAATTTCATTATATATATCCTGTGCAGTTCCTTAGTAGGTATAAAACATAAAGATTTCTTCATATAAATTCTTCACATTTCCTAAATAAAATTATTTTTAGGCTTTAACTGTTTTTTTTTTTTTTTCCTAAATGTAGCTATCAGGAATGGATTACTTTCACATTACATCATGCATGGTTGGTCATGTCTCACTTTTTTACATTACAATTTCTGACTGTTGTTTTTCAGGAAGCTTTTGATTTTTGTATATGCACTGTATATTTGAATATTGAGTTTTCAATTTAATTGCTATTAGTTTTAGAGACACTGATGTGAGGACCAGAGAGTTTATCAGCATCCCCAAATCATAAGGTTGGTCTAGTGTTGGAATTGGTATCGAGCCTAATTTTCTATAAATTCCAAAGATAATGCTTTTTATACCACCCCGTATCACTTCCCAAATATATCTGTAGAAATTCAATTTGCCAAACAAGGGAGATTATATACAGCATTAAACACTTTGTACAGGTCAGTGTTCTATTCAACTCTCAGCACCAAATTTTAAGAGTGACATGGACATTAAAAGCTGGTAAAGAATCTGCCTGCAATGTGGGGGAATTGGGTTTGATCCCTGGGTTGGGAAGATCCCCTGGAGAAGGGAAAAGCTCTCCCACTCCAGTATTCTGGCCTGGAGAATTCCATGGACTATACAGACCATGGGGTCGCAAAGAGCTGGACACGACTGAGCAACATTCACTTTCACTTTCTAGAATGAGCCTGTAATATGAGGAATGATTGAAATCAAGAAAATGAAGGTATACAGCTTCAGTGACTAGAGTCAAGATGACTGGGAAGAAGTTAAAGGAAACTGGATTCTGGCACATTATGTCAGAACACAGCACAGAGAGTTTTTCTTAAATGGAATAGGGTATTTTGAGAGATATTAATCCACCTGATTTTGGAAGTGCTCAAGGAGAAGCTGGATGAGCATCTCTTGAGCCTGTTGTAATGGGGATGGGAATGTGGACCAAGAAATCCCCAAGTCTTCTCCTGGTCCTGTGATTATTTCTGAATTTACCTTTGAAAAACCCTAATTCTTATGTTAGGCATGGGATTTGGATGTAGTTATCATTACTACTTACGTGGTGAGTTAAAAAGCACAAAATTTCTAAACCTCATTTTATTTAGTAATCTTATTCTTGTTTCCTGGCTTTACAACAAATTTTGACAGATCTCTAAATAGAATCCAGTTAAAGTTCTACTCTTTTATTCCTTTGTCTATCTTTTCCTGTTTGTTCTAATGAATAGTGACAAAATAAAATAAGAATACACAACAAACACAAAATAAGCCCCTGAATAATCAAAGGGTGATGCTAAGCTGTGACCATGTCTTCAATAAAAAAAAGGTGTTAGCTGGGCAAGCAATCATTAGGTTTCTCCCCCGCTTTCAGCTTGACAATCTTTATTCACTCACTTATGCATTCATGATGGTTTTTTGTGATTCAACTAGTGTTGAGGGGCTATGAGAGATGCAACAGTGTCTTTGCCTTAAGAAATCCTGGTTGGAAGGGAAGAGACTATGTCACAACAGTGGGGTGGGGAGAAAGTAGCAGAGGCTTAGAATATGAGGTACTCTGAAAAGTGGTTCTTCAAGTGATAACAAATGCTTCTGAAATGGCATTACATTCTTTCCTTTCCCACTTCTACTTCTAACAGTTTGGGGATGAGGATAAGAGACTGTAGGTTTGGGTTAAAAAATGTGATTAAGTGAAGAAAGTTTGGGTTAGAAAATGTGATTGAATGAAGAAGAACCTCCAAAGATTCTTCTCTTTGCTCCATTTCAAACTTTTATTAAGAGTGAAAAACAGAGGAAGTTCTGAACAAGGGTGAAGATTGTAGTTTTAGTGTTTTTTAGAATTTATTGTGATGTTATGAGCAGAGACTGCTATCTTCCACTATTTAACTAATTCCTTTCCTCGATCTTAGATTCTTCAACTATAAAATGGAAATGGTAACATCTACTTTTGAAAACACTCATAGGACTGTTTGGACAAATAAGATAATGAATACGAATGTTTTATTTTTATTTTTTAAGCCTAAATGGTATGCCAAGAATAGGTGCTGCTATTGTTATTTTATCTTTTTAAAATTTAAGTATAGTTAATTAACAATGTTGTGTTAGTTTCAAGTACACAGCAAAGTGATTCAATTATATACATATATATGTTATACATATAAAGTTATATATATACATACACATGTATATGTATATATATATATTTTTTCATATTCTTTCCCATTATAGGTTATTACAAGGTATGGAGTATAGTTCTTTGTGCTATACAGTAGGTCTTTGTTGTTTATCTATTTTATATATAGTAGTTCAGTTCAGTTGCTCAGTCGTGTCCGACTCTTTGAGACCCCATGAGTTGCAGCACGCCAGGCCTCCCTGTCCATCACCAACTCCTGGAGTTCATTCAAACTCATGTCCATTGCATTGGTAATGCCATCCAGCCATCTCATCCTCTGTCGTCCCGTTTTCCTCCTGCCCCCAATCCCTCCCAGCATCAGAGTCTTTTCCAATGAGTCAACTCTTCGCATGAGGTGGCCAAAGTACTGGAGTTTCAGCTTTAGCATCATTCCTTCCAAAGAACACCCAGGGCTGATCTCCTTTAGAATGGACTGGTTGGACCTCCTTGCAGTCCAAGGGACTCTCAAGAGTCTTCTCCAACATCACAGTTCAAAAGCATCAATTCTTCGGTGCTCAGTTTTCTTCACAGTCCAACTCTCACATCCATACATGACCACTGGAAAAACCATAGCCTTGACTAGACGGACCTTTGTTGGTAAAAATATGCTATCTAGGTTGATCATAACTTTCCTTCCAAGGAGTAAGTGTCTTTTAATTTCATGGCTGCAGTCACCATTTGCAGTGATTTTGGAGCCCTAAAAAATAAAGTCTGACACTGTTTCCACTGTCTCCCCATCTATTTGCCATGAAGTGATATAGTAGTATGCATATATTAATCCCCAAAGTTATTATGAAGTATAGTTGATTTGCAAAGTTGTGTTAATTTCTTTTTTTTTTTTTTCTGATGGGACATAATCTTCTTTGGTTCTACTTTAATCTAGGGCTTTCTCCAACCTTGTATGGATGCACTTGCTCTATCTTTTTACTTCTTTTTGTATCAGAATTCTTTTTTTTCTTTTAGTGAATTTTATTTTATTTATTTATTTTTAAATTTTATTTTATTTTTAAACTTTACAATATTGTATTGGTTTTGCCAAATATTGAAAGAATATTTTTAAAATGTATAATGTACATATAACTGAATCTCTTTGCTGTGCAGTTGTTTTAATTTCTGATGTACAGCAAAGAGATTCAGTTATACATACATGTATACATTTTATAAATATTCTTTTCTATCTCAGGATATTGAATATCCTGAGAATATCAATATCAATATCTCAATATCAATATCTCAGGAATTGAATATCAATATCTCAGGATATTGAATATCCTGAGAATATCAATATCTCAGGATATTGAATACAATACTCTGTGCTATACAGTAAGACCTTGTTGCTTACCCACTCTATATGTAATTGTTTTCATCTACTAACCCCAAACTCCCCAAACTATATAATCCAGAAGATAAAAAAATAAAAAGATACATGCACCCCATGTTCATTGTTGTTTAGTCAATGTCATTCTGACTCTCTTTTATGACCCATTATGGATTGTAGCCTTCCAGGCACCTCTGTCCATGAGATTTCCCCAGGCAAGAATACTGGAGTGGGTTGCCATTTCCTTCTCCAGGGGATCTTCCTGACCCAGGAATTGAACCAGAGTCTCCTGCATTGGCAGGTGGATTATTTACCACTGAGCCACCAGAAAAGCCCATGTTCAGAGCACCACTATTCACAATAGCCAAGACATGGAAGCAACCTAAACGTCCATTGACAGATGAAAGGATAAAGAAATGTGGTATATACAGATACTTAGCTGTAAAAAGAATGAAATAATGCCCTTTGCAGCAACATGGATATACCTAGAGATTATCATACTAAGTGAAGTAAGTCAGAAAGAGAAAGACAAATACCATATGGTACCACTTATTTGCAGAATCTAAAATATGACAGAAGTGAACCCATCTACAAAACAGAAATAGGCTCACAGAGATAAAAGAAAACAGACTTGTGGTTGCCAAGAGGGGTGGGGTAGAGAAGAGATGGACTCGGAGTTTGGTGTTATTATTTTTAATTGCAGAATTCTTGTCCTTGAGATGTCTTTATATCTAGATTTGGTAGTATAGATCAATTTTGAGTAGCTGTTATGTCTCCGTTTAACATGTTGTATCACTCCATGTTAATTATTGATGCAGTTACACATTGAAAACTTCATGCTTAAGACAGAAGCTAAAGGTTCAGAAAATTGCCTGGCTGTATGTCTAAAATGGTTTGAGTGAATCTCACTCAGTCACTGGGGTTTTACATAAAAACTGTAAGTATGGATCTCACTCAAATTATTCCTATGGTGTTTTAGGAAAGTTGACATGTCACAGGGCTCCTGGTGAGGAAGCTTCTTGAGTTTCCCAGAATGACACCACTGCCATTTAAATAAGTTGAATAAATTAAAATATTCTGATCATATTTTTAGAGAAGCTAGGTAGTTTCAGTCTGTAGATTAGGAAGTGGAAACTCTGCTTTGGTTCTAGCCTGAACTACACTGTATTGTTTAGACTGTTGTTAGATTTAGTCACTTAGTCTCTGGCTTGTTTTAATCACAGTTTTCTAAAGAAGCAGCTTTTCCTTTTCACCATCTAGTAATGTTGAGGAAGTTCATGGGGATCCTTGTCAGTAGAGGGCTTGGCAGAGTAGCATTATCACTCCATAGCACACTGGAAAAACCATCCCTGATTATCAAAAAGTAGTTTCCTTAACAAGGCATCAAAATTATTGTACCTCATCACATGGTCTCCTTTGTGGGTGGGCTATTATGTTTGGCAAAGAAATGTGGCATAGCACTTTTGTTTTAAGAAACCTTTCCCTCTCTGGAAGAAACCTGTAATCTTAGCATAGCATTGTGGAAAATTGTGCAGAGGCTTTATTGTTTGAGTATACTGGCACAGGACATCTTTGCTTAGGAGATTCCTACATCTCCACGTACCATCTTTCTGTGGATGTCTTGGGACGGTCATGACAAATTGGGAGTTCTTTACATAACTGTCTTAACCATGAGGTGCAGTGAAACAATGGTTCACTATGCTTCCTTTTAGTCGTTATTATTTTAAGGTGTCCTTAGAATTCTAAACAACACAATGATCCAAATACATGTTAAGGTCTAACTTCTGTTGACATACAGGCTGGTTTGCACTTGTTTTCATGCTCTCAGTTGTACAGAAGGAATGAATAGGAAAGAGATGGACTGGGCTTCTTGGACATATGACCTGGGAAGTCATACATGGCAGCACCACTCTCAGAGGGGCCCAGAGCTTCATTTGAATGTTTTTAAACTTTTGCTGTTACCACCTTGAAATTCTGAATACTTTTTGAACAAGGGTCCCCACATGTTCATTTTGTACTGGGCCTCACATATTATGTAGCAGATCCTGCTTTGAGGTCATTAACTGTCATATGAACTGTTAGAAAATACCGGGTATTGGGAAAAAGGTGAATGAGATGAGGTGGAGTGTCCATTGAGAGGAGGCATGTGCTAAAGAAGTAACTAGAGGGACTTCCCTGGTGGTCCAGTGGTTAAGAATCTGCCTGCCATGCAGGGGACACAGGCTTGATCCCTGAGCTGGAAGGATCCCACATGCCAAGGACTAACTAAGCCCGTGTGCCACAACTACTGAGCCTAAGCTCTATAGTCAAGAGCCTGAACACTAAGCCCACGTGCTGCAACTAGAGAAAGTCTGAAGGTAGCAACGAAGACCCAGCACAGCCAGAAACAGAATTAATGAATTAAAAAAGAGAAGTAACTAGGATCTATGTGTATTTATCTTACTGTTTTAATAGTGGTCTTTGTATTGACTCTTGGAGAAGGAAATGGCAACCCACTCCAGTACTCTTGCCTAGAAAATCCCATGGACGGAGGAGCCTGGTGTCCATGGGGACACAAAGAGTCGGACATGACTGAGCGACTTCACTTTCACTTGTATTGACTAGATTTCTGTTTTATTCAAAGAACTTTCTGCCTCCTACATTCCTATGTTTACAAGTCTAGAAAAAATTCCTTGGGAGTGGAACCAAATAGGGAGTGGATCTGGGGAAATGTAGAGCTCTTGATTATTTTGCATCATGAGCAGCTTTGGCTGGCAAATCTGGCTCTGTTGCTCAAATTCCAGTGTCAGGGCTTTATATGGCTCATTACCAAATGGAGTCAGTCCTAGGCAGGTGCTTGTTCTTGTGATTACTGCCATTGTCTAACTTTTGACAAGCTCACCTCCTTCATCCATGTTCAAATGTCACCTTTCCTTGAGGCCCTTCCTGACCATTTTACTACAAATTGCAACCTATCCCATCCCACTTCTTACACTCCTGAAAGTGAAAGTGCAAATTGCTCATTTGTGTCCAACTTTTTGTGACCCCATGGACTATACACTCCATGGAATTCTCCAGGCCAGAATACTGGAGTGCGTAGCCTTTCCCTTCTACAGGGGATCTTCCTGACCCAGGAATCGAACCGGGGTCTCCTGCATTGCAGGGTGATTCTTTACCAACTCAGCTATCAGGGAAGCCCCTCTGACACTCCTAATTCCTCTTATTTCACTTCTTTTCATTTAAAAACATGAGATGTAAATAAATATTGTATGTTGTTGAGGGTTTTCCAGGTGGCTCAGTGGTAAAGAATCCCGCCTGCCAATGCAAGAGCCACAAGAGATGTAGGTTTGATAAATGGGTTGGGAAGATCCCCTGGAGATGAAATATTCATGCTGAGATAATCCCACAGATGGAGGAGTCTGGCAGGCTCCAGTTCATGGGGTTGCAAAGAGTCAGACATGGCTAAGAGACTGAGTACATATATTGTTGAAGTGAAAAATGAATGAGGTTTGGCACTTAGTAAATGCTCAATAACCTTTAATTGAAAAACGGAATGAGAGAATGAGTGGATAATGTGCATTTCTAACACCTAAAAGTTAAACCTGAATGAAGTAAAAATGTCAGCTTTATTCTTACCAATTTTCTCCTCAGCCGGGTTTGTTCTCTATATATTGATTCTAGTTCTCAGGATTTTTTTGAGCTCACTAACTGTCCCCCAACCCCGGCCCCAAAGTACTACTTTTGTGCACTTCTATGATCTCCTGCAGTTTAAGATCTATGAGTTTTCCAGCCTGAGTATCCCCTGTTATTTAGTAACAATATTTTCCTAATGCCACCATGGGAATGGAAATAAGAAAATGTGTTGCTTGGGAAGGAGGGTAGGAACAATATATAGGATATTACTGATTATCAGAAAATATTTCTGTTTTTGTGGGAAATTCCACTTGGGCCATTTCATCATTCTTCGAGGTGTACCATGTCTACTTCCAGAGAGGAACTCTGAAGAGATAACTTAGTCCTTCATGTCATTCTTTCAGAGAACACTGGAGACATTGGTAGCCTCAGTTCTGATAATATTTAAAGTGCATGTCTACTTTCTAGCCTTCTTTAATAGTTCTCCTTTAGTATAAAAATCAGCTATTTGTTAAAATACTGTCTTCTAACTTAAGCCTCAAGAGACTTTTTAATCAATATAATATTTACTTAGTTTGAAGTATTCTGTTTTACATTTATAATTGAAAACTTAAACTCTTTGGCTAAGAGATACTTAGAGATTAATTAATTTATTAATTTAGTAAGTTAAAAGTTGGCACAGATGTACCCCGTTTTATTGTGCTTCACTTTTATTTCGCTAGATATATAGTATTTATTTCCATAGATACTGCTTTTTTAAAACAGTTTGAAAGTTTGTGACAACTCTGTACAGAGTAAGTCTATTGGCACCATTTTTTTTTAACAGCTTTTGATCACTTTTACATTTTGGTAATTCTTGCCATATTTCAAACTTTTTCATTATTATATTTGTTATGGTGATGTATGATAAGTGATCTTTGTTCTTGTTTTTTTCCCTTTGTGAGCAGTCTTTTTTTTTTTAATTGAGGAAAGGCAATGGCACCCCACTCTAGTACTCTTGCCTGGAAAATTCCATGGATGGAGGAGCCTGGTGGGCTGCAGTCCATGGGGTCGCTAAGAGTCAGACACGGCTGAGCGACTTCACTTTCACTTTTCACTTTCCTGCATTGGAGAAGGAAATGGCAACCCACTCCAGTGTTCTTGCCTGGAGAATCCCAGGGATGGGGGAGCCTTGTGGGCTGCCGTCTATGGGGTCACACAGAGTTGGACATGACTGAAGAGACTTAGCAGCAGCAGCAGGAGCAGCATAGTGATTTGAGGGCTGTCCTGGTCGCTCAGTGATAAAGAATTCTGCCTGATAATGCAGGAGACGCATTTTCAATCCCTGATCTGGGAAGATATCCTGGAGAAGGAAATGGCAATCCACTCCAGTGTTCTTGCCTGGGAAATCCCATGGATAGAGAAGCCTGGTGGGCTAGGTCAATGGGTCACAAAAGAGTTGGATATGGATTAATGACTAAACAACAACAACATAGTTAGCCTACAATATTATATTAGTTTCAGGTGTACAACCTAGCAATTCAATATTTTTATAGATTGTACTCATACAAAGGTATATAAAATATTGACTATTTCCTTGTGTTGTACATTATGTCCTTATAACATTTATTTTTTAGCTAATAGTTTGTACCTTTAATCCCCGTTACCCACTTTGCCCCTACCCAACCCCTTTCCCTATTCTGGAAACCAGTAGTTTTTTCTCTGTATCTGTGAATCCGCTTCTGCTTTGTTATAATTGTTCATTTGCTTTATTTTTTTAGGTTTCACATACAAGTGAAAACATACACTGTTTGTCTTTGTAATCAGTGATCTTTGATGCTACTACTGCAAAAAGATTACAACTCTCAGAAGACTCAGATGATGGTTAGCATTTTTTAGCAGTATTTTTTAAATTGAGGACTTCCCAGCTGGCGCTAGTGGTAAGGAACCTGCCTCCCAATGCAGGAAGCTTAAGAGATGTGGATTCTATCCCTGGGTCAGGAAGATCTCCTAGAGGAGGGGATGGCAATCCACTCCAGTATTCTTGCCTGGAGAATCCTGTGGACAGAGGAGCCTGGAGTTAAGCGTCGTAGAGGAGAGTCGGACACGACGGAAGAAACTTAACACTCACGCATGTGTGTTATTTTTTAGACATAGTAATATTGCATTATGTTACATAGTTGAAACATAACTTTTGTCTGCACTGGGAACTGAAAAATTCATGTGACTCGCTTTATTGTGATATTTGCTTTATCAAAGTGATCTAGAACCAAATCTGCAGTATCTCCGAGGTATGCCTGTACCTGGATAAGGTAATGAAGGAGAAACATGAGAGTGAGTATACAAAATAGAATCCATACTTGGTATACCCAAATGAAATGCATGTTCAGTTGCTCAGTTGTGTCTGATTTTTTGTGACCTCCCCGGACTTTAGCTCTCCAAGCTTCTCTGTCCATGAAATTTTCTAGAAAAAATACTGGACTGGGTTGCTCTTTCCTTCTCCAACCAAATAAAGTACCCTGTGTAAGCAATTGTTTCTGTGTACTTTCATAATTTTTTCTTTTATTCCCTTTAAGCCTTGGGAAGCCTTCTAAACAATCTAAAATTCAACTTACTGGTATGAGAAATAAAGGCACCGTCACAGTAATTTAGTTTTCAATCTGAAAGCCTAATGTCACATTCCATATACTTGCTGTGTTCAATCTGTTTCTTTTCAAAAGAGGAACAAGAAGACTGGCACTTGATTCTATCAAGTTTCAGGCATATACATTTATTTTTTAAATTTCTTACAGCAGAAATAATGACTTTTTGGACCCTCAAAATCACGTGGAATAAATATTGCAGTGAAAATTATTTCATTTCTCAGCTAAGAATTAGAGGACTAAATTTTAGTATGAAAATCAAGTAGATCTTAGAATGTTGAAAATTTTGTTTTCTAATAAAGTGAAGTCTGAATTGCTGTGTTTGGTTCCATTGGGCAACTGTCTTTTGATTTTGTTCTTAAAGTACAAAATTCTGTTCTTAAAATATAAAATATATTTCAGTGTAGGGAAATAGAATTAAAACAGTTAAGATGAGATTATTGTCTCTGAATTTTAGTCTAGGTCTGAGAGTCTGAAGATTTTAAGTGCTTCTAAAAGCGAGACAATCCCTGAAAACTCGCTGGACACTGTGTTTTCATTTCCCTAGGGGGAAGGGGAATAGCTGAGGTGGCTTCCTGGGTAAGGCAAGGGTGGAGAGAGCTGGCATTTCCCAGGGCGTCCGGGAGGGAGATGAGTGGATGTGTTGTTTCCATGGACACACCAGTGCTCCATTTGTTCATCTTCAGTTGCTGACCTATGTGACTGGACTTGGTCCAGTGAGGTATAGACTAGGGGAAATTTGTCCCCATAAACTTTTCTCAATTTTTTCTCTACAATTTTATACAAGTGTTTTACTTCCAAAATATAATTATTTTGTAATTTTGCTTTCTAGATATGCTTATTCTTTCTAATGGGATATGGTAAAGCTAACGAAATAATCCAAAAACTAGTTGTTATTATTATTGTTTTTTAATCATCATAAAAGTACACACCAGTATATTCAGGAATCTATTTACTCTCTGGTCTGCTTGTAAGATATTTAAAGCATTATGACTTTTGTCCTAGTTTTATTTGAAGTTGGAACCCTCCGTGAAAATTCCTAGTTTTCCTGAGTGCGGTCTTAACCTTAGAACATGCGCTGCTTCAGTAGGAGTTGTAAAGTGCAGCGGGCGTAATAAGGGCTGAAGTAAGGGTAGGCTGCGATTCAAAAAGGAAAATGTGGAAGAAGGAGCTACGGGTGGATTTCATCGGATATATGATTTAATTTAGTTAATTAGAAGATAGAAGGGTCAGGAAAAGCAGAGCTTGTGCCCACACAACTCACACAGTCTGATAAAGTAACCTTTAGACAACAGCTGTAATGTAAAAGGCCCACGCCAAAAACAACAGAGCAGGGCCCAGTTCCTGTCCCTTAAAGCAAGACAGCTGAAACAGTGGCTGAGTTTAACAACAAAAAGAACAAAGCAAAACAAACAATAATCCAAACCAAGGTTTTCTGAAGAAAGGAAAATGAACTAATTAGGAGTTGGACATTTCGAGAGCACTGCCTTATGGAAAAGTGCCAACTTTATCTGTGGACTTTTGGTTCCTAAACCACTGGCTGAGAAAATATTTCAAGTTACTGAATGCTTTCTGAGGGGAACTGAAACTTTGTATCTGTTTAATAAAAATTCTAAATTGGGCTTAGCATAATAATAATTTATGCTATGAGAATTTGAAGAGCAAAGAATAATACCTTTCTATTCACTCTAATTTTGCATCAGTTTTCTTTTCACAAGACAGGAAAGAGTTATTTTTATAGATAGTAATGTCCAATATACAGTTAAATTAATAAACCCACATCTGTGATATTATGCATCAGTTTTTGAACAGTACTCTGACAGCTAATTTCAGTGTCAGAAAATGCTGAAAAAATGGAATGTTGATTTCTAAAGTGTTTTTTCTTTAAAAAAATTATATAATAAATTGTAGCCAATGATAAATGATTGTGCCAGAGATTTGCAGGTGACTGCCAAATAGAAGACTTTGTAAAATTGAAAAAAAGCTGGATCACTTAAGGAAAGTAATTCATTTCATACTTTGACTCTTTCCCAGAACAAACATAAAAAATGCACTCACTATTCTCCTTCCTGGTATTAACAAAATATTTTCCAAATCCATTGCATTGCATGCATTACATTCCTTTATCAGGATTTTATTCAGTTTGTGACTCTGCTGGAAACTGATATCTTAGAATTAATCTGATACATGCTTTTACCTACTTTTCTCTTGTTTAATCCTTAGCTAAAGTACAACTACATTCGTTTGAATTCTGTGAGGCTTTGTGGAACACACCACCACAACTACAAATAAAAAGCATCAAGTTGTTTTCTTAATTTCTTTTTTCTTCTCCTTTTAAAAGATTTTCACTTTTTGGTGAATTAATTGTTCTAAAAAGTTTCCAAGTTGAAGATCAGTTTCTTGATCTAGTATTTGTCAAATATAAATGTAAGGAAAATCTGTTTTTCAGGTACACGATAGTGTAGCCAAAGTGCCTTAAAAGCTTCTGACTGCTGTTTAAAACATAGGTACGGTTTTTGTGAAAATCAAGAACATTTGCTCTCTACTTAGGTTCGGAAGCCCAAGAGTTACAGAGGGTCATCAGGGTTAAGAGAGCGGCAGAGACTTGCCCGTGAAAGGTGACAGTTCTGTTTTTTCACTAATGGGGCTCAGCAGCAGGGGCAGCAAGCAACGTGTCTGTCGTCCCTGTAAGCAAGCGCCTCTGTGAGTTATAACTAGGCAGACTTACTGTGATGGCCTGGAGTCTCTCCTTCACCAGCTCAGCTTCTTCCATTCTAGAAGTCGGGGACAGGCAGCCAGTGAGGGAAGTCCAAAGCTACCATAAAGCAGGAGCCTCCTTGGGGAGAGGAGTGGAGGTGACAGAAGAGAAGCCAGGAGAGACCCACTCCTGCACTGGTGGAGAAAAGCAGAAATCCCCGACTCGGCAGGAGCGCCTCTGAGCAGATGTACAGATCAGCCCAGACAGACACATGTAATGAGGGTGTGCCGGGGAGGCAGACGCTGAGGCTGCTGGCACAGGCTGACTGACAAGTTTGAACGGCAGCGGCACAAGCCCTTTTCCTTCAGGAGCTGCCAGCTCTTTGTTGCAACGTGCACAGTGAGCAAGGCACAGTTTCTTATTAACTGTTCCTTTCCCAATTCATTCTTCTCTAGGAGTAGCACCAGGAGCCCACGCTCTGTGTTTCATCAGCCTCTGCTCTAGCCACACACAACCAGACCTCTGCATGTGTGGGTTTGTACAAAGTTGGTGACCCCTACTCTCTCTCTACCAAACGGAGCCTTACCTTGACTGGGCCAAGTCACTTGCTTGCTTTTCTTCCTTTGATTGCTTTCAGATACTAATACAAAATTCTGGAGCAACTTTAGAATTTAATCTAGTGGTAAATTTACATCAGGCTGTCCTCACCTCTTCCTTCTCCTCCTATTCCAGCAGTGTGTTTCAAAGTTTGGAATCTTTAGGTCATGGAGAAATTAAAGACAGTGACGTGACTCTGTTAAGAACTTGGTCCATCAGCTGTGTTCAGTGCGGTTTAAATGTCAAGACCACTCTCTGTTATTTCTGTCTTGGACTTCTGTGGGATGGATTTCTTTCTTGCACCTTGTTCAGCAATGACACTCAGGAAGGTGGCCATTTTGACCTCACCAGTTACACAGGAGAAAGGAGTGTGGAGACTTTGAAAGTGTGATGAGACATTCTGTAACTCATGTAGTCTGACACCATGTGAGAATTCCTTGGCCCTTTGGCAAAAAGAAGTCAAGCCCAGTGAAACTCTTAGCTCGAAGCAGTCTTGGAAGCTTTATGATTGACTTTGTCTGTTTTCTTTCCCCTACCCTTTCTTTAATTAAATTTTGATGCAATAAATCCTAATTACCATCTACCTCATTGTTATATGTGTAGATGCTGTCAAGCACTTTCATATCAACATTCAGCTAAAGAAGTTAAAAGGATAACCCAAACATCGAACAAATGGTTTACTTTCCTTTGCATTATCAATATCAGTAATAATAATGGCTAATATTTCTTGAGTACCCTCTAAAGGCAAATTCTTTACGTTAGATTTATCTTACAAGAGGCTGGAAGATTTTAGCCCTATTTTAAAAATGAGGGAGCTGAGGATCAGAGAGGTCATTTGTCATACAGATAATAAACAGCAAAGCCAGGACTGGAACCTGGATTTTCTAACAGTCATTCATCAGGTCTGCCCAAGATAGGCTGAAGATTACATCCACCTTTGTGAGAAAGAGTTGGGCCCCCAGCTTCCTCCTCCATCTAGCTTCCAGAACACTTAGAGCTGGGCTTAAACCCCTTAGTTGGAACCCTGTAGGAATCTCCTTAAGTAAGCTTAGTGGCCCCAGTGAGAAAAGACTTCCCCATACTGTCATTTAAAGCCATCCCACCATAGAACCCTGTTTCCAGAATCTGGAGTTATATTTGAGAATAGTTTGTCCTTACTCATCCATCCTCAAGAGACATTTAGGGAGACTAGAGAATGGGAGAATTGATCAGGTATGGACCAAGTTTGATTGCTATTGGATGAATATTTAACCATCAAAAATTTCAGTTTTGTTTATCTGCAGATCCTGGCTGAAATTAAAGACAAGAGAATGATAGTGATAAATATCTCAGTCAAAATTGCATATTGGCTGCCCAGAACAGATGGCAGTCATCCAATTATTAACCTGGATCTTTTCCTAAAAACAATTTACCTCTCAAATCTCATTTCTGTAATGGGGAAACCCAAGTATTTTCTAGTGTAAGGGAAGGGCTAGATTAGATAAGAGAATCAGGGAACTGAGGAGGGAGCAAAGCTGTGATAACTGATTGGGATCATCATGTGTTTATTCAGTTATTTCATTGATAATATGAATTTGCTAATTTGCTAATTGTAAGCCTTTGCTGTCCATTTATTCTGCACAAATTTGTTGAGCACCAACAATGTACTAGGCATTCTACTAGATGTTTGACATACATGGATAAACAAAATTCCTGCTCTGCTGGAATTTACATTCTAATGGGCAGTAAAACATAAAATATAATAAACAAGCAAAACACAGGATGTGAGAAGATGACTATGTTGTTCTGAGTCCAAGATGGATTAAATATGTTTGATTTTATTAGGAGACTGACAGTGTGAGAGAGAATGGAGAGGTAGACAGCAAAGGCTGGAGATGGGGAGGTCTGGGAGAGTGGTCAGAACATGGTGCAAATCTGACTAGAGTGAAGGAAAATCGGGTGGAAACAGCCCAATTTATTGTGCAGTTCAAGGAAGATTGGCAAGTCTATCAGAGAGCACTGGAGCCAAAGTCAGCCACCAAGATGTCCTGTGTCTCCCAGGAATAAGCCTACTTTAGCATTCTTGCTAGATTCAATCAACAGCTGGGAGTAACTCTTAAGAGGCATGAAGTGATGTTTGTTGTTCAGTCGTGTCCAACTCTTTGCGACCCCATGGACTGTAGCCCACTAGGCTCCTCCATCCGTGGAATTTTCCAGGCAAGAGTACTGGAGTGGGTTGCCATTTCCTTCTCCATAAGAGGCATGGTCTTAGAGCAAATACAGGGATGGATTTCAGAGTACAACAGCTGGGACCCTGTGGTCAATTATTTTCCAATAGTTGGATGTCTGAGAGGCACATTCTCATGATAGCCACTGTGATAAATGCTGTGGAAAGCAAATAGAGCAAAAGAGGAGAATAAAGATCTCTAAAGGCTGACACCAAATCCTTTGACTGTGTGGATCACAACAAACTGTGGAAAATTCTGAAAGAGATGGGAATACCAGACCACCTGACCTGTCTCCTGAGAAATCTGTATGCAGATCAAGAAGCAAGAGTTAGAACTGGACATGGAACAACAGACTGGTTCCAAATAGGGAAAGGAGTATGTCAAGGCTGTATATTGTCACCCTGCTTATTTAACTTATATGCAGAGTATATCATGTGAAATGCCAGGCTGGATGAAGGACAAGCTGGAATCAAGATTGCTGGGAGAAATATCAATAACCTCAGATATGCAGATGACACCATCCTTATGGAAGAAAGTGAAGAAGAACTAAAGAGGCTTTTGATGAAAGTGAAAGAGGAGAGTGAAAAAGTTGACGTAAAACTCAGCATTCAGAAAACTAAGGTCATGGCATCCGGTCCCATCACTTCATGGCAAATAGATGAGAAACAATGGAAACAGTGTCAGACTTTATTTTTGGGGGCTCCAAAATCACTGCAGATGGTGACTGCAGCCTTGAAATTAGAAAACACTTTCTCCTTGGAAGAAAATCTAAGACCAACCTAGACAGCGTATTAAAAAGCAGTGACATTACTTTGCCAGCAAGAGTCTGTCTAGTCAAAGCTCTGGTTTTTCCAGTAGTCATGTATGGATGTGAGAGTTGGACTATAAAGAAAGCTGAGCACCAAAGAATTGATGCTTTTGAACTGTGGTGTTGGAGAAGACTCTTGAGAGTCCCTTGGACTGCAAGGAGATCCAACCAGTCCATCATAAAGGAAATCAGTCCTGAAGGAAGGACTGATGCTGAAGCTGAAACTCCAATACTTTGGCCACCTGATGCAAAGAACTGACTCATTGGAAAAGACCCTGACATGGACAAAGATTGAAGATGGGAGGAGAAGGGGACGACAGAAGATGAGATCATTGGATGGAATCACTGACTTGATTCCATGCATTTGAGTACACTCTGGGAGTTGGTGATGGACAGGAAAGCCTGGCCTGCTGCAGTCCATGGGGTCGCAAAGAGTTGGACACAACTGATCAACTGAACTGGACTGACCTCCAAACTGCTGTTTGAAAACTCTTTATTTCTGATAGAATCATTAAGAGCATCTTGGCCCTCAGATTTATTATGTGATCAGTTCAGTTCAGTTGCTCAGTTGTGTCCGACTCTTTGTGACCCCATGGACCAGTCCATTTCTATTCTTGCTCTTGACTCTTACTCTCCCGTATCTCTGGACCATGTGAGTATTTTCACATCCTTTTGGTCTCTAGTATGGGGTGGGATTTAACTGCTATACACAAGTAAGAAGCAGGTATGTATTAATAAGGGCTTCCCAAGTGGTGCTAGTGGTAAAGAACCTGCCTGCCAATGCAGAAGATGTAAGAGATGTGATTTGATCCCTGGGTCAGGAAGATCTCCTGGAGGAGGGAATGGCAACCCACTCCAGTATTCTTGCCTGGAGAATCCCATGTTCAGAGAAGCCTAGTGGGCCACAGTCCACGGGACCACAAAGAGTCGGAAACTACAGAAGTGACTTAGCACACACATGTGTTAATAAATGGGGTGATCACATACATTCCAAGAGATTCCGGATACTGCTTCATAGTCATGCTAGGATTTTCTATATAGTTGACTTGACAATATGCCTATTTCTTTGTTAGGTAATTTGAGCTTTATGATTTAGAGGCTGAGTGAGGGAAATACAATAGGCTTTAAGACCATCTAAAGGGTAGATGTTCATCTTACCTGAACTATTCACTGCATTGGGCAGAGTTGATTCCTCTTTCTGTCTTTCTTCACTGGGGCTCCAGGATATGCGATCTCTTGATTTTACTCCTACCTTACTAGTCTCTCCTTCCTAGCCTTCTTTGCTGATTCCTTCTCTTTTCCCCAACCTGAACACCAGGGTTCTGTTGTTGGTGCTTTTTCCTTTTCTATTATTCTCTACTCACTCCCTAGGGATCTCATTTCATCTCATTCTAATGCCATTTATACGCCAAGACTGCATTTATTTATTGGGCTTCCCAGGTGGCTCAGTGGGTAAAGAATCTGCCTGCCAATGCAGGAGACACAGGAGATGCAAGTTCCATCCCTGGGTTGGAAAGAGCCCCTGGAGGAGGGCATGGCCATCTACTCCAGTGTTCCGGCCTGGAGAATCCCGTGGACACCTAGAGGAGCCTAATGGGCTACAGTCCATAGGGTCACAAAGAGTCAGACATGACTAAAGTGACTGAGCATGCATGCATGCATTTATTTGTATCTACAGCTTAGACTCTCCCCTTCTGCCCTAGGCTCTTAGGAACTCACTTACTCCAAATACCTGTATGGCTCATTCTCTCACCTTCTTTTAAGTCTTTGCCAAGATATCACCTTCTCCATGAGGTCTCCCCTGACCACACTATAGAAAACCACAAACCTCTCTCTCTCTCATTCTAGCAGTCCCCCTCACCTTGCTCTATTTTTTGCCATGTATTTGTTGCTCAGTCGTGTTCAACTCTTTGTGACTCCATGGACTGTTGTCCTCTAGGCCTCTCTGTCCATGGGATCTAGGCATGAATACTGGAATGGATTGCCATTTCCTTCTCTAGGATTTTTTGCCATAACCCATATCATTTTTACAATACTATATAATGCACTCTTTTTCACTGTTGCTTGGTTGGATTATTGTCTTCTTTCACAAGAGGTGCAACTCCTACATAGTGAAGGGTTTTGTCTGTATTTGGACATCAACACTTGAAAAGTTTCAGTAACCTATCAGGGAATCACATATTCAGTGCACAGTGAGACCAGGATTTAAATTTGGGCTTGTCTAGACCCAAAGTTCCACCCCAGCCCATTACATCATCCTACCTCTATTTTCCCTCAGTTGTAATGAGACACCACGACACCACGTTTAACTACATATATTAATACATGCCTAGAATAGCATACTATGCATGACAAGCCAAGTCAATCATTTTGGTAATTTGTGGAACTGAGTTTTTAAAACTGCTTACAATCTATAACTATTTTTCCTTAGGAATTTGTTTAAAGATTACAACTTTTCTGTAAGTGAAGTATTCAGAGGTATCAGTTCAGTTCAGTCGCTCAGTCATGTCCGACTCTTTGTGACCCCATGAATCGAAGCACGCCAGAAGTATACTAGTCCCAAAATTCTACTAGTGGATTTTCGAAGAGTGTGTGTAGTTAAGCATTCTGTTTTATCTTTGAACAACTTAAAGTTCTTTCACGCTGAGTTTCTTAGAATTAAAATAGCTACTTAATTTAGTGAGAAAGAATATTTAGAATAATTGTTGGACTTTTTGGAGATGAAGAAAACATCCATTTTCTGAGCTCAGCTTCAGTTATCTAATAGCCTGTCCAAAATAGCCACAGGAAAACAAACAAATCTATTAACAAATGAAACATACATAGCAAAATAATTCCCCAAGCACCCATCAAACAAAATTCGAGTGTCCCATCATTTCTTTTCTCATGTGCACATAAAATGAGAAGTTAATATTTAACACATTTATAATCTTATATTTTAGTTTCCTTTGACTCAGTTTACAAATAGACATGAATATAATTAGCATGGTAAAAAAGTGTTAGCAGTGATTTAAATCATAGAAAAGCAAAAGTCTAGAGTCTACAATTACTGTTCCACCATGATCAAGGGCTATCGGTGTCTCAACAAAATAAATTCAATTCGCCACTCGCACATCCAGACCTCGTGGCTTTCATAATCGTGTACACTGTGCACCATAGAGAGGATAAAAGGACCATCTGAGTTGAACTCGAAGTGTATTGTTTTGAGTCAGAGCTTTTGGTGAGGACATTCACCTTATTCATTTTCCTGCCTTTGTTAGCAGTGTAAGGAAGCTGCCCTTCCCTTGGCATTGTTTTCAGGTTTGGGTGTTTTCAAAAGTGCTGTTCCACTGTGATACCTTCGCTTGAGGCTTTCATTTTCAGTCAGTCAATGCAAGACAATATTTAAAATATTTGGATCAAGAATGTTCTTGAAGTCATAAGTATTTTGAATGGTGTTCACAATACGTGATACTACACAAACTGAACTGGGTACTGAAACTGTCTGGTTTGCCTCTGTGTGGACTTAGCTGCTCTTTAAACTTGAAAAGTTTGAACTTTTTTTGTTTTGAAAAATTATTTTGTATTTTTTCCTCAAATTTGTGATTTTAGTTTAGAGAGTGTTGCAAGTTTTAACATTTGTGTAGTTGGAAGTTTTTGTTCTAGATTTGCACAAAGAAATATTGAGTGGGGGCCCTTTAAAGGAGTGGGTAGCCATTCTCTTCTCCAAGGGATCTTCCTGATCCAAGTACTAAACCCTGGTCTCCTGCACTGCAGGCAGATTCTTCACCATCTGAGCCACCAGGGAAGCTATCATTTGGCCCCAGAATTTTTGTATTATCTTCTTACTTTCTCTTTAAGTTTGAATCTCAGGTTTTGTTGGTAAAGCAAAATGAATAGCCTTATATCTATATTAGGATCATAATGACAAATGGAGAAATTGAAATTGATCATTGAGGAACTATCTTCCCCATAAAGTAGTCACTGATTCCATCATTCTGCTAGACTGTTGAATTCAGACACTGGAATTCCTGGTTTTCATATTTAAATCTTAAATACCTGTATTCCCTAAAAGTTTCAAAGATCAGTTTGGCTGTCACAGGAATCGGTTATGGAACTGGATATGAAATTGTAAAGGGGTGTCACTGCTACATGGAAGCCCAAGTACCCTGAGTTCTGATCATTTGTTCATTCTCCTCTCCATACATCACACATTGGTTAAACATCTACTGACTATGTAACTAACTTCATGCTATTTGCTAGAGTCAGAGATGAATAAGACAATGAACTCTTTTCAGTGGAGAAGACAGGAGGTAAACAAAAGACAAGAAAACACTGTGTGAAAAGTGCTAGGTCACCAAAGTCAGACACTGGACAGAGGGGAGACCAGAGTTCAGCCAAGTCGTCCTAGCAAAAGTGAGAGCTGAGCCAAATGTTTGAATCTTTTAGATTTGGACAATTAGGAATTAATTAATCAAGAGAATGTGTCAGGTTGGAGGGTGGGAAGGCAAAAGGGAAGTTGTACAGTAAACAGTCCTTGATTTTCTAGATCATCATAGACAAACTGAATATTCTCCCCAGATATAGATTCCTTAGCAGATGATGGAATGACTTACTTCCCAAATTGTCCACATACAGGCTTATAAGACCCCAGTTTATTATGTAAGGTATGTGGTATTCAAAGGCTATGCATATTTATACACATATTATAAATATGTTTGTTTACATAGATACACACATATTATAAATATTAGGGCTTCCCTGGTAGCTCAGATGGTAAAGAATTTGCCAGCAATGCAGGAGACCTGGATTCAGTCCCTGGGTTGGGAAGATCCCCTGGAGAAGGGAATGGCTACCCACTCCCAATATTCTTGCCTGGAGAATTCCATGGACAGAGGAGCCTGGGCGGGCTACAGTCCATGGGGTCACAAAGAGTCAGACTCAACGGTTTGACTAACACTTTCACTTTCATTATAAATATTAATGATCCTTAACTAATTCATATACATCAAACTCTTGATATCCTCATTAGAAAGTTAATGTAGGTGGTTTAGGAATCAGAGAGACTTGGGCTTATTTTCCAACTTTTCTACTTACTAGATGAGTGAACCTGGAAAAATTACTATCTCAGAGAGTCTATTCCTTCAGGTGTAAACTGATGGTAATAATAGTTCTCATAAATTTTTTTATCAAGGTTAAATGAATATTTAGTTAATCATGGAGCATAATAGTTGTTTAACAAATGGCAACTGTTAGTCTTAATTTCTTATTGTTCAAGTCAGTTTCTTAGAAAGGTTTTTAAATCTTACAGGCACCGTATTATTTCTTTCAGTGCTTTCACATAACTGCATCTTTCTCAACACATAACCTAATACTGTGATTGACTTGCTCAGGAGAAAGACCAGAGACTCATCCTTCTCTGTGAGCCAAGAAGCTATCAGATGGGTTCATTTCTAACATGGGGAAACTGAGGCTTAGATGGACTGACTAATTTGAGCAGGGAGCCAGTTCACTAAATGGTAGCACTATCTGTCCAATAGTCTTTCCATTAGACTGTCTATGGAAATCTTGGAGGTCTTGGTCTGATTCTTTGTTATAATGGAAATATGCTATAAGCTTATCCAATTAGATTGGCTACTAGGCAGAGCCATCACTTTGAAAGCTAGGGTGCAAGCCAGTTATGTTAAAGAGGATTTGCATGGCAAAGCAAGAAAGGAGCCAGCTGTCAATGTGTTTACCCATCAGCCCATTTTGCTATTAAGAGTGAAGGCTCTGAGGTTTTTACTGACATATTGGATTCCAGACAATGGTAATTCTAGCCTGAAGATTTTTGGAAATAAATGTTTTGAAAGATGCCAACTGAAAGTTTACTTCTAAAATATTTAATGGGTCTCTCTTTGGAGAGATGGATGTTATGTAAGGGCCAGTGATTACTGCATGCTTTAGACAGGCCTTTAAAAAAGAACCTGAACAAAACCAAACCAAAAAATCCCCAAACCTTTTCATTTAGGAGGTTTACTCTATTTTAGCACAGTATGAAGAATCGCTGTTTTGTGATTAGACCTGTTATTAGATTTTCTCCTCTCATCTCCCTTCTCCTCTTTCCCTCTCTCGACTTCTCTCTGGTGAGATTCTAACTGTAGGAGTTAGATTGCTTAATGCCCGCCCAGGGCAAAGACTGAAAGAATTGCGGTATGCAGTCATGCAGTGGTGTGGGTGGGGTGAGAATTTAAGAGAACATTAGGTTCCAAGAAATATAGTTGCCACAAACAGATTTGTAGGACCTCCCTTAGAGCTGGTTAATTAGAATCCTTATTTCCTATGAAATTTGAAGTTCTAAGAATCTAGTCCAAATAGTGACAGAGATAGCTGCCACGTTATACCTACACCAGTTGTCCAACAGCCACTTTTTTTTTTTAAAAGATCTAAGCAACAAAAATATCCCTCTGTATATATCTGATTTTATTTTAAAATGTATTTGATTGAAGTGTAGTTGACAACAATATATATCATTTAGTTTTAATCTTATTCTATAAAAATTATTTTCAGAAGAGAAATTTAAAAACAAATTACATAAAAATTTTCCTTCAAAGTGAAGTCCCAAAGAGCAGTTCACTCTGTTCCTGAGACTGGAATTCTTAAAAATGAAACTCTAAGCCATTATGGTACCACAATAGCAACCAGCCCTCTGAAGGCAGCCCCTGAATAGGGGAAGAATAGTAATTCAGTTGGGAAAGAAAGGTCAAGCCAGATGACTATCTCTAGATAACTGTGTCCAAGGCTTTATTAACTTACTATGGTTTGCCCATTTGACATTTGATTTTTTATCAAGTTATATTCTTATCTGCCTCTTTTATTTCCATATCTTTTTTTGGAAATGGATATAAATGAAATAAAAATCACATCCTTTTGGGGTATGGGGCAGAGCCATTTTCCTTTGTTTGAATTTACCAAATCTCCGTGTGTGAAGAAGACAGAAATGCATTTTATGATGGTTTAATGAAATAAGTATTATGTTTCCTGGAGCTAGTAGTCAGCTCACTTCCAACTGTGAGATGTAAACACTTTCAATTTTGTGTCAAGCTTTGGGTGATTGCTGGTCTTCTCTTTCTTCCCACAAATCTCCCAAGTGCAAATGCACATGCTGATGAATGGAATGCAGAGAAACGGTATGCCATGGGTACACAGTGGGTGAGATGTACAGAGAAGCACTAAGGGAGTTACAAATAGTAGCCCCCAGTGGCAAGTTATTGACTTCCTAACATAGGGCTCAAAATAAAGACGGGCTTGTCCACAAAAAAGAATGTGGTGATTCAGTTCTGTGCATTTGTTTACTGATGATCACTTTTTCCCCTTACGTCTTGACATTCCACCAAAGCAAATTGCATGATCTTCCCTTTGGGAACTAATCCAGAGCTTAGCTTTATTTAAAAGTTTCATTATACTAAAAAGCAAAGTGTTCTCGCTGATTGAATAGATATCATGTCGCAGCCCACTAATTTCTCTATTTGGGAGAAATATTTGACTCCTATAGAGAAGTCCTGAATGTTTAGCTGATTCACAGTTAGTTTTGTTTTTATACTTACCGCAGCCCAGATCAGATCAGATCAGATCAGTTGCTAAGTCGTGTCCGACTCTTTGCGACCCCATGAATCGCAGCACGCCAGGCCTCCCTGTCCATCACCAACTCCCGGAGTTCACTGAGACTCACGTCCATCGAGTCAGTGATGCCATCCAGCCATCTCATCCTCTGTTGTCCCCTTCTCCTCCTGCCCCCAATCCCTCCCAGCAGCAGAGTCTTTTCCAATGAGTCAACTCTTCGCATGAGGTGGCCAAAGTACTGGAGTTTCAGCTTTAGTATCATTCCTTCCAAAGAAATCCCAGGGCTGATCTCCTTCAGAATGGACTGCAGCCCAAACCACTACATTTCCTTCCTTCCTTCCTCTCTCTCTCCTTCCATCCCTCCCTCCCTCCCTTCTTTCCTTCTCTTCTTCTTTTTCTTTTCTTTCTCTCTCTCTCCCTTCCTTCCTTCTTTTCTTTCTTTTCAGTTTTGTGTTTCATACTTCAGGGATCCAAGAGGATGAGAAGGATTTTGACTTTTGGGAGTGGAGTGACATCACAGGCTGGAAGTTCCAGTGTCAAAAATCATTGCAATGCATACTATATCCTTGATAGTCGCCCTGGCTCTCTAGGACAGATGTGGCCTGGGGAAGATCTTTTAGCACACAATGGTTACTCCAGTATTAAAATGTAAATTCAACACTCTACAGAAAAAACATTTTTGAAAAGAGGCTAGGATTTTTCCAAAGTCACTTTGATAAGGTATTACAATACTAGTTGAGAATCCTTGCTTCTCACAACACTTTTACTGCAGCTTTTATTCCTGCTTCTGTCAATAGCCCTTGGTTCATTCCACCAAACCAGTGCTAGCTCATTTGAAGCTTATAGCCAACATTGTGATTCAAGCAGCATGTGGAATTAATCTCACAGCGTGGCCAGAATTACTTTCTCTCTCTCATCCAAGTGGGCACAGAACTCTTGATTACTACCTGTATCCTCACTACTCAAAGTCCATCTGTCCCTCTCTCTTTCTCCTTTCTCCCTTTTAACCATAGCATTGTTATTCATAGGTAAAACATAACTAAATGGGCCTAGGTAGTGTTTAGGTCAATCTGAATGATGTATTTAGGGATGAAAACACTTCCCATAGTCTAAAAGGAATGAGAGCTTAAGCATTCATGTTTTACTGAGTGCTCAACTCATGTACAGAAAGAAGTAATCCTTCCCCTAAGAAACTCGCTGGACATCAGTAGGACCTTTGTGTGAATTACAGCCTGCATATCACCTGTGTGTGTCAGCTGGTGTTGTATCAGTGCCTCTGTGGTGAGCTGGAAAGATGAATCACTTGGAATGACAAATAAAATCTTGGTTCAAACATGTTGATGGAAATCAAATGATGACTAAAAACCTTTTGAGTTTTAAAAGTCTGTTCAAGTGTGAACCTTTTCAATGCTATGCACCTTGGGGAAATGACTGTTGTGGCATGGTTAAATTCATGTGCTCAGCCAGCATTCGTTGTGTATTTGCCATGACTTGGGCACTGTACATGTGGCTGGCAAGAGGGTTCTAAGTAGCACTGACGCCGTCTCTGCTCTCTTGAGCCTTACATTTCAGTGGTGAAAACAGACATGAGAAAAGTCAACACACTTTACTTTTATCTAAAAGCACAGTTTTAGATTGTGGCAAGTGCTATAGAGAAAACAGCGCAGGGCTTTTGGTGAAGTTCCTGGTTGGGGTTAGCAGCAATGGTAGGTGTATCTGACTTTGAGGTCCCACGGCCTGTAGCCCCCAAGGTTCCTCTGTCCATGAGCTTTCCCAGGTAAGAATACTGGAGTGGGTTGCCAGTTCCTTCTCCAGGGGATCTTCCCAACCCAAGGATCGAACCCCTCTCTCGTGCCTCCTGCATTGGCAAGCAGGTTCTTAAGGCGAAGTCATAGGGTATTTATCTAATTTAGACCGAGCTGTCAAGCAAGGCCTCTCTGAGAAGATAATATTTAAATTGTCTTAAGTTGAAAACTCAGGGATCTTTTTGAATTAGATCCCTCTCCTCATAGTTCTGGATCAATGATGCCTTACCTTGTTGGCAGGTCAACTGCTATCCTCAAGGTCCTTCCTATGATGTTTCAGAAGACATCCATTAGGGATAAGCTATGAGTTTATTTCCACTAGAGGCTTGCTCTGGAGGTCACCCAGTTCTGATCCTTCTCCTTAATGAATTAAATAAAAATATAGGTCTAAAACACAATTTTAGAAACACTTTCAAAAGTTTATAAAAGATAGTATTTGAATGAGACACAGGTGTATAATTGTATGGCTCAATTATGACTCATTCTTTCCCAGATATTTATAGAGAGGGAGCCTGAGTAGGCAGGGGGAACAGATTGTGATACAGGTCTGCCACCTGTGAAAGGAGATGGGCAAGGAAAGGATTGTGTAGAAAGACTTCAGAGCTCACTACAATTTTGAAAGAGTCTTGCATAGGCTGATGGGGAGTTCCTGGGTCAAGGGAGTCCCATGTCAAAATAGCCTGCATTTGATTATTCAGTCCATGTCTCTGCTGGGGGGCCCCAAGGTGGAGACAGAGCTGATTTAAGAGAGCTCCATGGTGTATGACAGAGAAGGCAATGGCACGCCACTCCAGCACTCTTGCCTGGAAAATCCCATGGATGGAGGAGCCTGGTGGGCTGCAGTATATGGGGTCGCTACGAGTCGGACACGACTGGGCGACTTCACTTTCACTTTACACTTTCATGCATTGGAGAAGGACATGGCAACCCACTCCAGTGTTATTGCCTGGAGAGTCCCAGGGACGGGGAGCCTGGTGGGCTGCCGTCTCTGGGGTCACACAGAGTCGGACATGACTGAAGCGACTTAGCAGCAGCAGCAGCCTTGTGTATGACAGGCTTCCCAGGTGGTGCAGTGCTAAAGAATCTGCCTGCCAATGCAGGAGGCCCAGAAACTCGGGTTCCACTCCTGGATTGGAAAGATCCCCTGGAGAATGAAATGGCAACCTACTTTAGTATTCTTGCCTGGAAAATTTCATGGATAGAGAAGCCTGGCAGGCTACATGTAGTCCAGGGGGTTGCAAAGCCCACCAAAACTTATTTTAAATTTCTTTTTTTCTAAAATGACTTTATGGAGATATGTCACATATCATATAATTTACCCATTAAAGAGAATTTTTAGTATATTCACCTTTGTTTATCCATCACCACAATCAATTTTAGAACATATTTATTACTTCAAAAAGAAACCCATGCCCTTTATCCATCACCCTCAGTCTTCTTGTATGTGTAGCACTGATACAATTTCTGTCTCTATAGATTTGCCTGTTCTGGACATTTCCTATAAATGGAAGTATGAAATATATGGCCTTTTGTTTCTGACTTTTATTTAGAAAAATGTTTTTAAGTTTATTCATGTTGTAGCATCTATCAGGACTTCATATATTTTTGTGGCCAAATAATATTCTATTGTGTGAACACATCATATTTTATTTATTCATTAGTTGATGGATATTTCAGTTGTTTCCACTTTTGGTTATTAAAAATAATGCTGGTGTGAATGTCTCTCAAAATTTCTACTCCATCTTTCCATTTTTCTACCCAGAGCTGCTTCTTCCTCATATCTAAGTCCAGAGATAGGAAAGCATGAGAATAGTCTAACAATTACAATGCATACTCAGGGGTAGATAACTGAGGCACTAGATGCATTTTAAAAGAGGAGCATTTATGACTCAAGTAAATTTTGAATTAAAGAGGTAGGTGCAGATAGTTCTTTTTGAGAAATGAAACCTTCCTAGTGCCCCTTTCTCACAGTGTCTGCCACCTGTCACTGTTCTCTCCTCACCCACAAAATTTCCAAAGCAGTTTAGCAGTCATTTCTGAAAAGCTGCAGATTCTTTCAACAGTTCTGTGTTTTATCCTTTCTTATTTTCTTCTGGTCACATCCTAATTTTCTTCTCTATAGTAATTTTTTCTGGGTGAATAAAAAGATTATTATTCTGAATCTGATCATTACCCATAATTGTAATGTTTTCATCATCTCTTCCCCCTCTATGACCATTACTTCCTATCGTCGACCTCCCTTCTTCTGGACCTGTGATTCCAGCAATTTGATTTTACCTAGACCTGCAATCCATGGATGTCACTTACCTTTTCACTGTCACCCTCTCTATGATCTCTCTTCACTCTTGATCAAGCTTGAATTCCATTTGCAAACAGGATATCACACCTGTGTATATTTCCCTGCTTGTTTTGACTTCAGTGTTCTTCCTCATAAAAGCCTCTAAATCCATTTGTCTCCTACATACTTACACCAATGAATCAACAGGACAAGAGGAGAAAAAAATACCTTGTCTCCCTATATAATTTGCACTGATTTGTCCCACTGCAAATTGACTACTTCACGTGGGCCTCTGATGCTTGATATTTCCTGGAAATGGAATGATTCCTGGAAATGGTTTTCCTAGTCTACTGGCTTTCCCAGTTTTCTAGCTAATTTTTTTTCATATTTCTCCTCAAACCTCAAATACCTCCCCCATCATCCTCAGTCACATCCGAAGGAAAGTTCTCCAGCCTCTAACCCCCAGTATATCTGTCTGCAGCATCTGCATCCTTTAGCTTGACCTATACATGTGTTTCTATTGTTTCTCCTTAGACAGAAAGCTAGTCTTCCCACTTGTGTGATGGATCCCACAATGTGATGGATCTTTTTTTCTGGCCAAAGATCATTTTGTTATTGTTGTTCAGTCACCAATTCATGTCCGACTCTTTGAGACCCCATGGACTGCAGCACGCCAAAGATCATAGTCCCAACAATTCTTCCCTCTCTCTGCTTCCTCAGTTTTCCACTTTCTTAGAACATTGTTACCAATATACAAATATACTATTCATTATATTTTGTATCTTAAAACAAATAATGAAAACCAAAGCTTTCTACTCAGTCCACTCTTCTTGCTAGTTACCACTCCATTTCTTTGGTTTCTTTTGCAGCAAAACTCTTTGAAATAGTTGCCTCTATTTGCTGCCTTCTTGAAATCTCCACTCAAAGAGCTAATCAATATCACAAACAGTATATCCAAAATTGAGTATCTGGTCTTCACTCCTGCAATACTTCTTTTCCATTTGTCTCCTTCTCAGTCGATGGAAACATCACTGTTTTAACTGCTCAGAACTTGGTTCTGAGCAGTTAAAAGGGATACCCTTGATCTTTTTCTCTCTTGCCCTATATCCAGTCAGTTGGAAAATCTCGTTTGCCCTACGTTTAATCTTTATGCTTTATCTGATCAATTATCATCATCTCTATCATTGGCACCCCAGTACAAGCCCTCTGTTGTCTCTCTCCCTGCATTGGTCTCCCCATTTCCATCCTTGCTTCTTACCATTTGTTCCGACAAGGATTGATCCTTGTAAAGCATAAGGCAAATCATCACTTTTCTGCATATAACCTTCAGTGTAAAAGCCAAAATACTAACAACAGCCTACACAGCCCTACATGAATTGAGCCTCTAATAATCTCTGACCTCATCTTCTCCTTTTTCCCTCCCACTTACACAGCTGATGTGCTCTACTTCAGGGCCTTTATACAGGCCTCTGCCTGGAATTCTCTTTCTCTAGAAATCCACATGGCCAGCTCTTTCACTTCTGGGAGCCTTTCAAACATCACTTTCTCAATTATGTACACCTAAGTTCCTCTATTTAAAATTGTAAAGCATCTCCACCTGGACTGTCTCACCCTGTTCTATTTTTACATAGTGTTTGCCACCTTCTAATATACTATATACTTCTATATATTATATCATCTCACTGTTTTTAATTACTTGATTTTAAACACTTTTAATTATTATTTTTGTCTGTGTTGTGTGTAGCACTCAGGATCTTAGTTTCCCACCTAGGGATTGAGACTGTGCCCCCTGCATTGGGAGCATGGAGTCTTAACAGTGGATTGGCAGGGAAGTCCTCAAATGGTTGTTTTTTAATGTTGTTGTCGTTTTTTTTTTTAATTGTCTGTCTTTTTCTACTAGCATGTAAACTCCATGAAGTCTGGAATTTTTGACTGCTTTATTCATAAGCATTTAGATGCTCAATTACTATTGGATCAATATTTGATCATAAATTACTCTGGGAAGTTGAGAAATTTAGTATAGCCTATTAAATTTAATGATCAAATTGCTCTATTATGTGAAATATCAATTTTTCTTTGAAAGTTTGGTGCAAGAATTACATATTAAACCTGAGGCTTATTTTTAAAAGATATATATAAATATACATATTATATTTATCACCTACATTGTCATAAGCTTTCACTGAAATGTTTGCTATTTTCAGTTTGCTATAGAAAAATATTTGTTTTAACTTACATTATATTTAAAAGCAGCATTCGTTTGATAACTAAGACCTAAAATCATGCATTTGTTTTAAAAAGAGAAGTTTAAAACAGTGGTATTAGCTTTGTGTCCTGGAATTTGGCATTGAGGACTCCCTGGAATTCTCCAACTGCTGAGACCTAGCTGAGAGCTAAGAATAGTGCAGAGCATAAACTTCTATAGAGGCAACTGTGAAAGGAATTTTTAGAAGCAGTGTGAGACTGTAGCCTTGTCAAAGAGTTTGGAAAATGGCAGACTTTGATTGTCAAATAGAACATATTTTTAGTTTTATATTTTACAGTCCTAAATTTGTAAGGAAATTTGTGAAAAGCTTGTAGAACCCTGCCTCCCAGTTTTATTAATTCTCTATTCATTCACATTTTATTGAACATTATTATGAGGGAACATAGGGCCAAATCTATATTTGGCAAAAGGCATATACTTATTGCCACATTTTACGGAGTACCTTCGAGGTTCCCCAGAAATGCATGTGGCAATTTTGTTTGACATTGGATTATAGCTTGTTGAATTCACTTTAGACCTGGGATCCTCATTTTTGTTTGTTACCTTCCAGGCTAGATTCAAGGAATGTCTGGCAGAATCTGGGAAATGAAATGATACTGATTTGGTTTCCTTCCATCTGCCCTTCCACTGTTCTTATTTTCTCTTTCAGCGTCTTGATCCCTGTGGCCAGTTTCATCATGAGAGAATCCCACAAAGCTCTGCTCTCCCCAGAAAATGTTTGTGTCCTGGTCCTACTTGCTTCTTTCCCCTTCAGTGGAAATCTTTTCTTCTTCTTCTTTCTTTTTTTAATAATGTATTTCATTTTTGGTTGCTCTGGGTCTTCGTTGCTGGAGCGGGCTTTCTCTAGTTACCATGAGCAGGGGCTGCTCTTCGCTGTGGTTCATGGGTGTCTCATTGCAGTGGCTGCTCTGTTGCAGAGCACAGGCTCTAGGCACACACGCTCAATCGTTACAAGCATGGGCTTTACTTGCTCTGGGACGTAGAATCTTCCCAGACCAGGGATCAAACCTGTTTTTGCTGCACTGGCAGGAGGATTTCTATCTACTGTATACCACCAGGGAAGTCCAGAAATGTGTTCTTAATGGGCTGATAGTTGGTGGGGGGCGGGGAATGGGGAGTTAGTCTACATTTTTATTTTGGTAAAATAAGGAAATTGGTCTAGATGCTAACCAAAACCCCTTCCTGCTCTAAAACCCTGTGACTCTGTGATCCTTTCTTTTCCGTTCACAGTGAAAACTACTGATAATAAACTTTCCTGAGAAAACTGCCATTTTCACCATGTTTGTGAAATTATCCTTTTTGTTTTGTTGATCTCTCTCTCTCTCAGGAATATTATTTGGATCTAAAAGAGTATTCTGCTGATAGCACATTTCATAGAAGACTGGTCAGTCGCAGGCCTGGTTTCTAGGTGTTTGGATTTCAAGCTCATAATGGGACTGCTGGGCAGTTTGGTGCATTTCTCACTCTTGGTAAAGGTTCTGATTTAAAGCCACTCTGCATATGCTTCTCCATTTTTAGACTTAGCATGGATGACTGAGTGATCTATAGAATCTTTTATTAGAAGGTGCAATATTGCTGCTACTATGATGACTTACTCCTTGGAAGGAAAGTT
Source organism: Bos javanicus (assembly GCF_032452875.1). NCBI lineage: Eukaryota > Metazoa > Chordata > Mammalia > Artiodactyla > Bovidae > Bos > Bos javanicus. The sequence continues at coordinate 43,963,038 of NC_083870.1, forward strand.
ATGAACAATCTAGATAGCATATTGAAAAGCAGAGACATTACTTTGCCAACAAAGGTCCGTCTAGTCAAGGCTATGGTTTTTCCAGTGGTCATGTATGGATGTGAGTGTTGGACTGTGAAGAAAGCTGAGCACCAAAGACTTGATGCTTTTGAACTGTGGTGTTGGAGAAGACTCTTGAGAGTCCCTTGGACTGCAAGGAGATCCAACCAGTCCATTCTGAAGGTGATCAGCCCTGGGATTTCTTTGGAAGGAATGATGCTAAAGCTGAAACTCCAGTACTTTGGCCACCTCATGCGAAGAGTTGACTCATTGGAAAAGACTCTGATGCTGGGAGGGATTGGGGGCAGGAGGAGAAGGGGACGACAGAGGATGAGATGGCTGGATGGCATCTCTGACTCGATGGACATGAGTCTCAGTGAACTCCGGGAGTTGGTGATGGACAGGGAGGCCTGGCGTGCTGTGGTTCATGGGATCGCAAAGAGTAGGACACGACTGAGCAACTGAACTGAACTAATGATGGTTTTCTAGGCTTGGTTCTTGCAAGCAGTTCACGTGAGTGCACACCATAGACTGCTGCTGCTGCTAAGTCACTTCAGTCGTGTCCGACTCTGTGTGACCCCATAGATGGCAGCCCACCAGGCTCCCCCGCCCCTGAGATTCTCCAGACAAGAGTACTGGAGTAAGGTGTCATTGCCTTCTCCCCACATATGCTGCTGCTACTGCTGCTAAGTCGCTTCAGTCGTGTCCGACTCTGTGCGACCCCATAGACGGCAGCCCACCAGGCTCCCCCATCCCTTTGATTCTCCAGGCAAGAACACTGGAGTGGGTTGCCATTTCCTTCTCCAATGCAGGAAAGTGAAAAGTGAAAGCGAAGTCTCCCAGTAGTGTCCAACTCTTCGCCACCCCATGGACTACAGCCTACCAGGCTCCTCCGTCCATGGGATTTTTCCAGGCAGGAGTACTGGAGTAGAAAGAAGTAAATGAGAAGCATTGTCCGTGCTGAAACTCATAGGCCTCTGCTGAGATTAATTGTCAGCAAACTCCCCTTAAGATCTGTGAATATAAAGTACTCTAGGGAGTGCAAAAAATTATAGTCATTACCCCGATGAAAAGCTGAGCTAATTTTGCCTGGTTCTGCTCCTCCGGTTTCAGGGAGTCTAGCTATTCCAAACCTGTTACTTAGATGACACACCATGATGACGACATCCAGAGTGTGATCAGCTGCTCATCAGATGCTGGGCCCCCCAGCATTTCCTTTCCAGCTCACAGATATTCCTATGGAATTTAAAACACCTTCTGAAACAGGGACCTTCCATCTCTTGTCAGTCATCCCTGCTTTGTAGCTGGTCAGTCGCTGTCCCCAGAGGGTGGAAAGACATACAGTCTCAGACACATGAATCCACAGTGAGCCCTGTGGAGCCGCAGGGGGAGAGGAAAGAGCAACAGGTGCTGGGACCCAGGGCACAGGCGGAAATGTGCTGTCACAGTGAGGGATTTGGGGGTATGCAGGCAAACTACCTGCCGAGCAAACTCATTAAGTTTCATGTTCTTTTCCAGAGCTTTCTTCTTTTGTTTCTGTATGACTGGCAGACACCCACAGTCTCGCTTGATTGTAGTATTACTTTCTTCGTTACCAAGGCAGCTTTATTACCGAAACCCAGTGAAATATTATAAAGAAAATAAAGAGCCCCAATGAAGGAAAATAAATTCTTAATAAAAGAGAGGTGATGATTTAGATAAAGGTTACTTAACACTGGATACTGCTGTCTTTGGGATACAGCATGAAATTGGAAGGCAGTAGGGAAAGGATTTGGAATACAATGTTTTAGTTAAACTATTGTTTCAGTGCAAGGATAAAAGTGGGGAGTTGAGGTTAACCAGAACTTAAATGACTGGCAGTATTCACTTAGGTAATACCTGTTAAAGGGACTGGCATTTCCTGAAGAGGAGGAGGAGAAAAAGGGCTAATAGTTCCTAAAATCCTCCCCGCCTCCGAATGGTTAATCCTCAGGAAGCAGCTTCCTTGGGTCATCACTGCTGTGAGTGAGAGGGTAATTTACAAATAATGAAGGTCCGGTTCAAAGGCAGAGTGTATAGCACTGCACGGTATCCCTGAGTGCCCACCCATCAAGGTTTCTTTGAGGAAACTTGCCCTATCCGAGTCCTGTTCATGGTTCTTAATGGCAGGATACTTGGTGTATTCTTTGAGGAGTTTAGTTTCACTGGTGTACACTAATGTGCAGAACTTGAGTGAAGTTTGGAAGACTAGATAAGAAAAGGGACTTATATGTTCAAGTATCAGCACAGAAAATCCATATAGTATATTAATTGTGTTTTATTCTTTATAAAGTGATTCCATCCTTCACTCTACAACTTTTTTTTTTAAACACAATTCTTTTTCTTAACTAAAATTGCCTTGCTGTGACTTGCTCACTCCATTAGAGAAAGCCTATTTATAACACATATTGCTTAGTGTGGATTGGAAATTCTGACTCATCCATTCTCATTTTTAATGATTACCTAGACTGAATATTTGCCTACTGGCAGCGCTCAGTCTTTGCTATGGAAAAGGGACAGTGACCAAATTTTGGTTCTAAGGCGCTAATAAGAGCTAGAAATCATTTTGAAAACAATATTATGCTTAGCTTGTATCTCTAAGATGTTTTCCACCCTCTTGAGATGTAGTCTTGAATGTAATAATAGTGATAATAACATTCAGTGAGAACTTGCTTTGTACCAGATGGTGTAAATTCTTTACATATGTTGACACACTTAATTTTCAGAACAACCCAGTGAGCTAAGTCTTATTAGAAAGACATCAAGGGAAGGGCTGAATGGCTATTGCTCTGGGTTTAATAGATGGATCAAGTGTTAAAGGAGGGCAGACTGATGCTGAATGTCAGGTGGTGGATGCCTTTTCAGATCTAGTTGCCCTGGCACAAGGTTCTGTTCTTGGGACAATGGCTAAGCATGTGAGGATTAAAGAGGTATAATACTGAGATGCAAGTGTGGGGAAACACTGTGGCCATGACTGAAATTTGGTCCAGTGTGGATGTCACTGATCCCACATTAATTAATTAATAAAATAAAATAAATAAAATGCTCACCGCACTGATATTTGTCTTTTATTTTATTTGTTTTAATTTTCTTGGCTGCCCCACACAGCATGTGGGAACTTGGTTCCCAGACCAGGGATCAAACCCAAACCCCTTCCATTGGAAGGTCAGAATCTTCACCACTGGCCTGCCAGGGAAGTCCCTGATACTCATCTTTTAGAGAGTTCAGGGATTCTGTGACAGTGAACCCAGTTATAGGCCTAGTAGATTGATGGGTCTTTCCATTCTCTCCTTCTGCTAGCATTTAGGAGAACAAATGACCCCCTGAACTGAACTGTGAAAGCCCTTAGAATTCTTGGATAATTCAGGGTTAGGATAGGATGCCGTTTTTAGGAGAGAGATGCTAGACTTCCTGCTAAGGCAGATATAGTTTCTATCAACAAATTGGAAAGGTAAAATAAGTCTGACTATATTTATGCCAGAGGCTGGATGTTCCTCTATGAATATCCATTTCTATGGGTCAATGCCTTGGCTAGAAATCTCCAATGACCTTCCATTACATATGGTACCAACTTAAATTCCTCCCACCAGCCCCCAGAGTACTTTGCCTCTAGTTGCTCTTTTGGGATGCAGTATGGACATTCTGTTGAATCCAAGCACAGATCTTCCACTATTATGGGGTTATGATAAACTCATGGTCAAAAGAAAATATTGTAAATTGAAAATGGATTTAATACCCTAACCTACCAAACATCATAGCTTAACCGAGCCTACCTTAAATGTACTCAGAATATTTTTATTAGTCTACTTTTCACTAAGATCATCTAACAGAAAGCCAATTTTTAGTAAAATGTGACTGTCTCATGAAATTTATTGAATTACTCTACTGAAAGTGAGAAACAGAATGGTTGTCTGGGTGCAGAATGGTGGTAACTGTGTTGGTTATTTATTCGCATGATCGTGGGGCTGACTGACAGCTGTGTCTCACTGACGCTGCCTAGTAACAGGAGGGGGCATCTACTGTATATCACTAGTGTGGAAAAAGAGCAAATTTCACAATTTGAAATGTTGTTTCTACTGAATGCGTATAACTTTTGCACCATCACAAAGTTGAAAAGTTGTCAAGTAGAACCACCGTTAGGTCCTACAGTCTCACTTCTGTTTCCAAAATATGCTGTGCTTCCTGACTTGAAACTTTGCTCATGATTTTTTCTGTATCTTCAAAAGGAACAGTTCCTCCTCTCTCATAATCCAGATTAAACTCCTCCACTAAAACCCCCTGTCCTTGGGGAAGTTTTTCTCTACTGCAAGCAAATCTCTTCCATCTCTAAATTTCTACGGCCTTTACTATCCACACTGGTCCTTTGTTTCCATGAGAATAAAGTGCTAGCTACCATTAATGACCTACTTTGTTTATTTATATATTTTCTTTTAAAATTGTTATTTACTTATTTATTTAATTTTTGGCTGTGCTGGGTCTTTTCTCGTGCTTTGCTCTGTTTGCAGAGAGCAGGGTGGGGTGGAGTTGGATGAGGGGGTAGGGGTGGGTGTGAGGGGACTATTCTCCAGTTGCGCTACCAGGGTTTCTCATCTTGGGAGCTTCACTTGTTACAGAGCATGGGCTCTAGGGCACTCAGGCTTCAGCAGTTGTGCCTCCTGGGCTCTGGAGCACCGGATCAGTAGTTGTGGCTTAGTGGCTCGGAGTCCTGTGGGATCTTCCCAGAAACAGGGTGGAACCCTTGTTTCCTGCATTGGCAGGCGGATTCTTTTACTACTGAGCCTTCAGGGGAGCGCTTTATCTTTTCTTTTTTTAACAAAGCTTTAAATTCTGAGAGGACAAGACTACAGAACTATCATTTCTTTTATATTCTCCAAGTGGCAACTTGATCAGAGGGAGGAAAACTATGCATTGAACCAGAAGATCTGGATTTCAGCGATGCCTCTGCCAGTTTCCTATTGTGAGCTTAGGTGACTTTTTCAAGCCTCAGCTTCTTCATCTATAAAATGGACTTAATAGTCACTCTTTGACAGGGTTACTCTGAAGATGAAACATAATAGGGTATCTGAAAGTAACTGTGCAAGAACCAGGCACTTGTAAATTATTAAGAATGTGTGATCATAAAATCTTTTGAAAATGAATGACTATTATGCAGTCATTTTTTTTTTCTATTTAGTTAAATAATTTGGCTGCTCCAAGTCTTAGTGGCAACATGTGGGATCTAGTTCCTGGACCAGGGATCAAACCTGGGCCCCCTGCACTGGGGTCATGTAGTCTTAACTGCTGGACCACCAGGGGAGTCCCCAACCATACTTTTCTAACTGCAAGAATTTACGCCATTTCAATATCTTTATTAGGGACAGCAGAATATCTTAGAATACTTTGTCTTCATTTTAAACTTCCCAGTGAAAACCATGACCTTCCTTTGAGCATCATTTGTTTTCTTAAGCAGCCTGGCCCCTGTAGTTAGTCACACCAGAGGTGTCCTATCTATCATCTTCAAGTTCTTTCCCCTGCTGTTCTCCTACATTTTCAATTTTGCTGTGTTTGTTCTCTATTGCTGCATAATAAATCACTCCAAAATGTGGTGCCTTAAGAATCACTTATTATCCCTCATTGTTTTGTGGAATTTAGGAGGAGCATATCATGACACTGCAAATCAGATGTCAGTGTGGCTCCTGTCATCTGACGGTTTAGCAGGGGCTGAAGATCCACTTCTAAGATGGTTTAGTTGCATAACTGCTGCCTGGGCACCTCTCCACATGGGCCTCTCCACAGGACCAGAGTTTCCTCATGGCACTGTACTGGAGGAAAATCTTTTTTTTCCCTTCTAAATTCTAAGCCATATCAGAGATGTGCTATCTATCAGCTTCTAAATTCTAGTCTGGGGCACCTGTAACAGAAGACAGATTAACAAGAAAAAAATAGAAGTTTATTAACATGTATATTGTTGGGGAGAAAGAAAAATTCTTCCTCTACCTGTCTAGGTTTTTTGGCTGTTCTAAAAATAAAATTGACATAAGACAGATTAATAAGACAAAAATAAATTATTTACATATGTGCAGGGACCCAGAAAGACATTGACACCTAAGGGCAGGTCTGGCCATTGTGGTTAATATATCCTCTTGAGCTAAGGAGTGGGATAGGAGCCTGGGGCTTCAAAGGGAGGAGGGTGATTCATAGGACAGTAAGAAAAGCACATTTGGTAATTGGGTATTTGTCTGGCCACCCAGATAGGTCACTCGGATAAGACATTCTCTCTGGTGATACTGTCCCCTGGAGAAGGAAATGCCAACCTGCGTCAGTATTCTTGCCTGGGAAACCCCATGGACAGAGGAGCCTGGTGGGCTACAGCAAAAGAGTTGGACTCAACTTAGTGACTGAACAACAACAACTGGTAATACTGCAGCTCTCTTTCTGGGCTAGGTCCTTATCTAAATTGTCTACCTGTCAAAGTGGCATATTTTGGGGAGGCTGATTCTGAACCCCTTCAATATCTCACACTGTTCCTCTATATCTGAAAACCTATGAACAAGTCTTCTGTCCCCTACAATGCCCAGTACCCAACAGACATTAGACAGCCACAGGATAATAGCAATTCAAACTCTTCAAAAAGGGCAAAAACACGAAACACACAGAGTCAGTGGTCTATAGCAATTTCACATCCAGGTAGGCACACATTGACAATTCTTTGATGAGTGCTCAGCTCTACTGCCTTGGAAGGATACTCCAAGACTCTTGCCTCTGCTACCTGGGCTTTGGATTCTGTCTTCTGAGCCTTCCTTCCTCTTCCATAAGAAATGCCTGGTATTTGCACTTGAGTGGTTTTCTCAACCTGCTTCTTGACCATAGTAGTTCAGGGATCCAAAGGTCTCTCATTTACCATCTCAGTCCCTTAAATTCAAGAAGACATAATTCTTTATAAATTTTGTGAGTTTTTAGTGACTCAACTATAATCCACTCTATTAGACAAAAGGCACATGTACAGTTCTTTTCAAGATAGCACTCTCTTCACCTTGAGCTTCCTGTGAGCATACTAAGAGACGTCGTCTTTCAGGGTCTTAGAGGGATTTTTTAAAAGAAATGAATTTGTGAGACTTAGTCTCAGACCTTAGAAGACCTTTTGTCTGACTGAATAACTTTCCCAGGTACTGTCTTAGATCTTTCTAAGTTCTTAAAAAAGGATCTTATAATATTTTTACTGTATTTGATCTCTGTTCTGAAGTCTCTTCTTAATTTGAGAAGCTTGGAAGTGCTGAGAATAAGATTTCAGTTTTGAACTCAGCAAGTCTTAGCTTCTTTTTACAGTTAAATATTCTTCATTCACCTCTCCTGTTACATTTTACTATGAGGGACACAAAGAAGCCAGGTGGCACTTTTTACACCCTGCCTAGAAATCTCCTTTGCTAGATTATTCAGTTCATCAGGTACACTTTCTACTTTGCCCATCACTGCAGGCAGCAGACGCCTAAATTACCTGCCACTCCATTATAAGGACACTCTTTCCCCTAGCTCTCAATAACATTTCCCACGTTTTCTTTTTTCTTTTTCCCTTTAAACTAGACCTTATTTTTTAAAAAACAGTTGTGTGTGTGTGTGCTCAGTTACGGCCTACTCTTTGTGACTCCATGGACTATGGAGTCCTACCAGGCTCCCCTGTTCATGGGATTCTTCAGGCAAGAATACTGGAATGGGCTAGAATCACCGAAGAATTGTATGAAAAGTACTGAGAGTTCCCATGACCCCACTGTCCTCACACATAGACACAGCTTCCCCACAGTTGGCATCCCCTACCACAATGAGACATTTGTTACAGCTGAGGAACCTACACTGACACTTTATCACCGAAGATCATAGTTTATATTAGGATTCACTCTTGGTGTTGTATGTTCTATGGTTTTTGACAAGTGTATGATAACAGGTATCCACCGTTATCTTATCAGGCAGAGGATTTCACTGTCCGTAAATGACAGAGGATGAGATGGTTGGATGGCATCACTGACTCAATGGACATGAGTTTGAGTAAACTCCAGGAGTTGGTGGAGGGTGTGCTGCAGTCCATGCGGTCACAAAGAGTTGGACACAACTGAGCGACTGAACAACTGAACTGAAATCCTCTGTGCTCTATCTATTCATCCCTCCTTCCCCTCTATCCTCTGGCAACTACTAATCTTTTTACTGTCTCCATAGTTTTGCCTTTTCCAGAATATCATACACCTGGAATCACACCATACATAGCTTTTTTGGATTGGCTTCTCCCACTTAGTAATATGCCTTTAAGGCCCCTCCATGTCTTTCTATGGCTTAATAGTTCATTTTTTTTTTAAACTGTGGAAAAATGTATACTTTTTTATTTTCATTGTCTGGCTGTTCCACAGTTTATCCATTTGCTCGATTTCTTTTAAACCCTCATTGAAATCCTCCCTCAGGATTTCATTATCAGTGTCTTCTAGGTCCCTTAGGCTCTCACCAGCATTCTTCTCAAGATCCTTCTAGTTTCTGCCTGTCATCCCATCTCAAGCCGCTCTCCCATGTTTCACATTTTTGTCACAGTAGCATTCCATTTCCAGGTTCTTAAATCTGTATCAGTTTGATCAAAGAACAAACCTCTCTCTCTCTCATCTATATAATCTATATCTATTTCTATATCTCTTAGTATATAAAAATAAGCACACATTATAAAGGGATTTGCTTCAGGAATTTGACCATATGCAATTTTGGGAGCTGATTGCACAATTTATAGGAGGTTTTTGTTTCTTTGTCTGGTAGAGGAATTGAAAATTTACATGTTGGGCAGTTGGAAAGGGATGAAAATACAAAATGGTCCTAAAGACAGATCTGCACTGACTTCCTGACATTAAGCTTTTAACTTGGGTAATGGGTGTATCCTGCAAGAGAAGCTGGTAACTTCTGTCACAGAGCTAAACCTGCACCTGTCCCAGGATTTGGAGAAGCTGAAGCAGGAGAAGTGTGCTTGGCTGCTGCCCTGTGCCGATCAGTGGAACAACAAGAAAGACATGCCCAGGTGCCGCAGCAAAGCCTTGTTTGGCCTTGACCTTTGCAGCACAAAAGGAGGATGACAGCTCTTTCTCTTTCACTTTTCCAAATGTCATGCACTATCTTTTGTGCTCCAAACTCACCTGTCCTAAGGAAGGGAATTCTTGGAAATTTACTTAAAGTGACAAAATGCAAACCTGATCCACTCGACCATATACTCTCTCTTGACCTCTTCCCCACCCTATACACACTTTGGGGCTTCCCAGGTGTCCAGTGGTAAAGAACCCACAATGCAGGAGATGTAGAAGACAAGGATTCAATCCCTGGGTTCAGGAAGATCCCCTGGCGCAGGAAATGGCAACCTGCTCCAGTATGCTTCCCTGGAAAATTCCATATAGAGAGGAACTTAGCAGACTACAATACATGGGGTCACAAAGAGTCAGACACAACTGAGAATGCATGCATGCACTCATACATTCTTTATTTCTTTTTAACTGCAGGGAATTTGAAATGAGATGCACAATTTTTGCACATTGGATAGTTGAATATTATTACAGGACATGTTTTTTTTCACTTGTTCAACTCATTTAGCTCTCAGTAAATTTATTACAGCAGCTGTCTTAGACTTTTTCTAAACCCTTATTATATTTCAAACACTATTATTGCCTCATACTTCTCTCTCCTATTACTGATGAAAAATAAGGTGAAGGGATATAGGGTAGGCTGGTGGTTTTCAAATCTTAGTGTGGTTGAGATTTTGCTGGAGGCCTTATTAAGACAGTTAGGCCCCCCCTCTCTCAATATTTCTGATCCAGTAGGTCTAGGTGAAGCCTAAGACTGTACTTCTAACAAGTTCTCATGGGATGCTAGACTCCAAAGATCTTTATGAACTAGGGATGGGGGATAGAGATTGAACCAGGATGGGCTAAGCATGGTACTATGGTAGTGAGATTTGAGGAAAGAGCAAGTGTTTTAAACTTTTGGTAGGCTCCCTTGGCCCTAGTGTCACACACCCTGCTATAGCTAGGATTAGCTATGGGGTTTCTAAGAGTAGCTGAAGATTATTCCATGTGTATTTTGGTTTTGGCAAAAAATAAGATGTACTTGAATGAATGCATATCTAGACCCTTAATGAAATGGTGAAGACATGAGGAAAAGAAATTCACATTTTGCCATCTTATTGTAGCCATCTGGAAATTACTTTGCTGTGCAGTATTTCATGTTTGTGGCAGCTAATATGAGTGCCCACCCCACCCACCCCCACCCCCGGCCTTGCAATCTGCTGGTGTTTAGACATGTGGTGTCCTCAAAGTACTGCAAATCCCTGGGGGGAATTTTCATTCTTTAAATAAATATTATTTTCCTAGTCTTTACCTAAATATGGAGAAGAATATTCTTTTTGTATCTGAGATTGTTGTTCATATTTGAGCATCTTGCTTCTCTAACATAGTATATTCTGATGAAAGTAAGGGGTAGGTTTTAGCGAAGGACACAGACAGGTATGATAAACTTTAGAGAAGCTTCACTGTTTAATGAAAAGAACACTGTCTAATGAAAAGAACACTAAGTTTCAGCTCCAAATCTGCAAATAACATGTTGCAACATTTGAGCAAGTCATTTAGATAATCTGGTATTAGTTTTCTGGACTGTAAAATAAAAGAGATGCATGAGATAATTCCAAAGATACTAAGCCTAAAATCCAATGATGATTTTAATGGAAAACCAGTTCATCAAGTAACAGGATTGATGTCATTATTCTGGGAAGTAATACAGAGTCATGTTAGAAAGGAACAAATTTGCAAAGTAGATTGGAATAACCTACTGAAGCTTCAGAACCTTGATCTGAGTCTTATAGGACAAACTAATCTTCTAACTGGTTTTAAGTGAATTGAACTTCTTGAGGTAGGGTGAGAGGGCTGGCTCTAAGGCTGTGCACCTTGGCACACCAGTCTCTTGTTTAATGTCATTTCCTCTCAAGGGCCAATGTCAACAATCAGGCACACACAATGAAAGTCATTGAGTCAAAGTTTCAATGCTTAGGTGACTGTGGCAGGGTAAGTTTTGATGGTGGAATTTGATAAAGCATCTAGATTGTTTACTCAAAACCTGCATCAACTGAAACCTAATTATAAATAGCTCTGGACACATTTGACATTGAATGTACCCTGTGATGGCATCCTTTTGGAATTTACTTACATCATTTGGTGATGATAACAGCATGAAACATATTTTAACCTGATTTGTTCATTGAAAATTCATATTTTTAAATGGAGTAAGGGGCTTCCCAGGTGGCTCAGTGGTAAGCAATCTGCCTGCCAATGTAGAAGACATAAGAAATGCAAGTTTGTCCCCTGGGTTGGTAAGATCCCCTGGAGGAAGAAATGTCAACCCTCTCCAGTATTCGTGCCTGAAGAATCCCATGGACAGAGAAGCCTGGCGGGCTATCGTCCATAGGGTTGCAAAGAACTGGACATGACTGAGCACGCACACATACTCTCAAATGGAGTAAACCATGTAATTTAATATTCCCCTTGAATGATGATGAATTCAAATATAGCTAATTTTTTTTTTTTTTTTACCAAGGAGAGTAAAGGTTCACAAGCAAAGTTAGATTTAAAAAGCTTCTTTTTACTTCTTCTGTCTTAAATAGTGAGCAGAAGGAGAAAGCCAGAAGAATCAGTCCAAGAGGGAGAGATGTACATTTATAGGGTTTTGGTGAGGTAATTAGGTCAGTTCTTGAAAAATCGTGTTTTTGGTGCACTTTGCCTATCTATTTTTATGCATTTCCAAGCAACTTATTCATTTAAATTATTTATTGATTGATTTTTGGTTATACTGGGTCTTGGTTGCCACGCATGAGCTTTCTCTGGTTGCAATGAGTGAGGGCTTTTCCTTGTTGTGATGCACAGGCTTCTCATTGTGGTGGCTTCTCTTATTGTACATCATGGACTCTAGGCACATGGGTTTCAGTTCTTGGAGCAGTGGGGATCAGAGGTTGTGGCACATGGCTTTAGTTGTCCGAGGCATGTGGAATCTTCCCAGACCAGGGATAGAACCCATGTCCCCTGCACTGGCAGGTGGATTCTTATCCACTGTACCACCAGGGGAAGTTCTCCAAGCAGTTTAATAAAGGTCTTCCAAGTGTAAAGAACCTATGTACTGGAATCTATTCTCAATGCCTTTATGTTTTTCAGCTAGGATATAAATACATGTGATGAATTTTGATGGTAATATGGAAAAGTCAAAAAGAACCTTGAAGTGAGAATGGTCCAGAAAGGGAGGGTTTAAGGAATATTTAAAGTCTTAATCACTCAAGAGTGTATATTTTTATAGACAGAATAGTTCCAAAATAATATAGAGTATAAGCCATGTTTTTTTGTAATTTTACAAAAATTTGCAGGGAGTTATCATCTCTACTATTAAAATAAAATTAAAAAACCAAAACCCTGAGCTTTAGTGTTTAAATAACTTATGGTGAATGGCGAATATAGGATTCACACCCAAATCTACTAATGCCAAATCTCATCCATCGCACCTTGTTCCCTCTGATTTCAAGACCGGGAACAGATTGCCAGATATAGCCCCTTAAATCAGTAGCCTCTTCATTAATCTGGGCCGTTAGAAAGTTCCAGTCTAAATATAAACACTGCAAAGGAGTGTTTTGGCTATAACGCCCCTCCTCTCTTTTTTCCCTCCCTTCCCCTCATCCCTGACGAATAAGGAGAGAGAAATTTATAGAATTGTAGTCTTTGCAGAACCAAGTTGGCTGATTCATGAGTCTATGATCCTAAAAATAGAATCTGGTAGAAGGAAGAAGTATGGATGGTTGTGCAGAATGCCTTTACAATGCCTTAATTATTGATTAAAATATGATTTTAACAGGACTGGTTACATAATTTTCAGGGTTCAGTGCAAAATGAAAATGAAGGCCCTCTGAATAATTCAAAAATTATTAAGAATTTCAAGAGAGAGACAGCAGAGGGTTAAACCAAACACAGGGCCTCTGTAACTCTGGAGACTTTGTGACTGCGCGAGGTTGCACATCTCTGAAATGGGTCCTGGATCCTGATTTCAGAGAAGAAATTACCTCTCAGTTGTTTTGATTGATCCACATTGATATAATGGTCCAGCTTGATATAATGATTAAAAGATTATTCCCATTAATAAAGTTGTGAAGTGAAGAGCATAGTTCACATTGTAAATTTAAAAATTTTAGTCTGTGTAAAATGTATAGGCACAGACAAGTTCTAGAATGGTTAGGTCTACAGTTTTGTATTTTCTTGGTGGGGGGAGACAAAAGTGGGAGAAATATATTTTAATAAATACATTTAGAATTAAAGTCCATTATTATCTCAGCTGTTCAGAAACTACATGTGAGTTAATGAACAGAGGAGGACAATACCTTTTATTTCTATTGATAATCTACAATTTTTTTCATCTTCTCTCTTTGAAGGATACAACAAAAGAGATAGGCAGCATGTAAATTACACAGCTGAGTATTTGAAAATGTCTGCTTATTTGTCATTGGACTTTCTGACACTGTACAGTAAAGTAAATAAATGGAAGAAATGGTCTTGCCTTTCGAAGAAGTGACAATTTAGTTTATATTTCAGCAAATAGATTTAGAAAAACACTTAAAGTGTGTGGTTAGACTTAAAGAAGATTCAAGATGATATGAGAATAACATGCAGATATTTTAGGAATAATTTAATCAGGAGGTCAGTTGAAAGTGCTATGTAAGATATACAATCTACAGAAGAAGTCTTCATTGATAATTATGAGAAATCATTATTTAGTTTTTTTTAATTAATGATGTAGTGCCCTTATCTTTGAGAAGCATGATGCTTTAAAGTAGGACAAACAGGCTGCTTATTAATATTTATAGAATTTTAATATGCTTTCTAGAGAATTACCACATTATTCATCTGAAATTAGGTTGTCTTTATGAATTACCAACTTGGTTATAAACATCCTCAGGACAAAGACCATTTAACCCGATAATTCTGTGTATAAGTAATATAACACTGTTTACAAATGATGTTAACTGCATATAATTGGCCTGAGATCCTCCAGTCACCAGTGGTTGTAGATCTTCTTAGATGAGCTTTTAACTACGGTTTCTAAAGTTTAAGTTTTAAAGTTAATGATTATCACAATAAGTTTAGTGATCCATCATCTTGTATAGATACCAAATTAAATAGAAAAAATATTTTTTCCTTGTAATGAGAACTTTTAGGATTTACTCTCTTAAGACAACTTTCATACATAATATCTAACAGTAGTAATTATATTTATCATGTTGAATGTTACAGCCTCAGATTTATTTATCTTATAATTGGATGTTGTACCCATTGACCACCTTCATCCAAATCCTTCTCCCCTGTATGTGTTTTTTGGAGTATAATTGACCCATAACACTATATTAGTTTCTGATGCACATCTTAGTGAATCAGTAGTTCTATGCATTTCGAAATAAGCACCACAGTAAATCTAGTTACCACTTGTCACCATACAAAGATATTACATCATATTGACTATATTCTCCACACTGCCCATTTCATGTCTATAACTAATTTGTTTTCTAACTGTATGTTTTTACCTCTTAATCTCCTTTACCTATTTCTTTCTTCCCTCCAGCCTCCTCCCCTCTGGAAATCACCTGTTTGATTTTTCATCTGTGACTCTGTCTCTGTTTTGCTATGTCTTTTCATGGGTCTTGTGTTTTAGATTTCACATATTAGTGAAATGATATGGTATTTCTTTCTCAGTCTGACATTTCATTTAGCATAATACCCTCTAGTTCTACATATTGTTGCCAATTGCAAAATAACATTGTTTTTGATGGTGGAGTAATATTCTATGGTATACATACACCATATCTCTCTGACACGTGAAGCTGGAGCCAGGGGGATCCTAAGCTTGCTTCCTTCTGCTGGGATAGGGCTAATCTACTGGTAGGTGGGACTTAGTCCTAGGGTAGCGGTGGTGGTGGTGGTTTAGTCACTCAGTTGTGTCTGACTCTTTGTGACCCCATGGACTATAGCCTTCCAGGCTCCTCTGTCCATCGGATTTCCCAGGTAAGAATACTGCCATGAAACGAATCACCAGTACAGGTTCCATGCAGGATACAGGAAGCTTGGGGCTGGTGCACTGGGATGACCCAGAGGGATGGTATGGGGAGGGAGAAGGGAGGGGGGTTCAGGATTGGGAACATGTGTATACCCGTGGCGGATTCATGTTGATGTATGGCAAAACCAATACAATATTGTAAAGTAATTAGCCTCTAATTAAAATAAATAAATTTAAAGTTAAAAAAAAAAGAAAAGGAAAAAAAAACTGTCTGAAAACAGCAAAAACCAAAAAACAACTGGACTATTAAAAAAAAAAAGAATACTGCAGTAGGTTGCCATTCCCTTCTCCAGGAGATCTTCCCAACCCAGGAATCGAACCTCTGTGTCCTGCATTGCAGGTCAATTCTTTACCAACTGAGCCACCAGGGAAGTCCTGGGGTGGCTGGGATTAAAGGGGCCTACAGCTACCCATGGGTGGGTCTTTGGGTGGGCCTTTGGGTGGTGGGCCGTTGTCCCCACAGGGCTGACTGCTTGGCTTTGGGAAGGGTTGTCCCAGGACAAGTGCTGACTGACTCATGGGTGGGGCCAGGTCCCAGTGCTAATAAGTCAGAGCAAGGACTCTGAAGTGGCACTTACCTAATGTCTTTGTGGTAGGATGAGCTCCTCCAAATAGCTGCATCATCATCTATATCCCTGGGTAATCCTGGTTGCTCCTTGCCTCTCTGGTAGGCTCCTGAAGATTAGCAAGTAGGTCCAAGTCAGACTCCTTTGGAATGACTCTTTCTATCCTGGGTCTTGGAGTGTGTGAGATTTTGTGTGCACTCTTTAAGCATGGAGTCTGTTTCCTAAAACCCTCTGGGTCTCCTGAAAGCAAGGCCAGCTGGCCTTCAAAGCCAGATAGATGTTCTAGGGCTTAACTTCAGGACTCCTGGGCTGAGGAGCCCATTGTGGAACTTGGATCCCTTGTTCCATGGGGAGGACTTGTGTGATTGTCATATTCCTTCCCTTTGTGGGTTGCCTATGTGTGAGTGTCTTGATTATACCGTGTCTCTGCTGCTCCTATCCATCTTATTTTAGTTTCTTCTTTATATCTGTTCTGCTAATCTTCAGGTTGTTCTTGTTGATAGTTGCTCTGTAAATAGTTGTAATTTTGATAGTTGCTCTGGAAATAGTCTAATCTTCAGATTGTTTTTGTCGATAGCTGCTCTGTAAATTCTTGTTCATAGTTGCTCTGTATATGCTCCCATGGGAGGAGGTGAGCTCAGGGTTTTCCCATTTCACCATCTTGGCTCCTCTCCCAACAATAAACTATTAATGCTGCAATTTAACTTTATAGCTGAACTGGTTTAAAAATGATTTGAATTCTGCCATCTATATCATAACATTTTAAAAGGCCCCTGTAAGACAGTTTGGGAATTTCTCATAAAGTTAAACAGATTTACTCTATGACTCTGTAATCATACTCCTAGGTATTTTCCAACTGAATTGAAACCTCTATTTAAACACAAACTGTATATAAATGCTTATAGAAGCTTTCTTTATGTTCACAAAAAATTAGATTTAACTAAAATGTCTTTTATCTGAAAAATACATAAATTGTGGTATGTCCATTCAGTGGTACACTTTTCAGCAATAGAAAAGAATATGTAATTGATTTACCCAACAACATGATGAGTCTTAAGTGCTTTATACTAAGTGAAATAAGCTAGATCACAAAGGCTACATATTGCATCATTCCATTCATATGACATTCTGGAAGAATAAAAGTATAGAGACAAAAATATCAGGGGTTGCCAGGAGTTGGTCTAGAAGTAGTTGACTACAAAAGGGATGCACAGGAAAAGTTTAGGGTCATAGAATTATTCTGTATGGCACTGGGATGGTGGATGCATAACCCTGCATTTGTCACAATGTATAGAGTGTATATCACATATGGGAAACTTCAGTGTATCCAATGAAGATATTAGAGATCCCAAGATGAAATGCGGACTTTGGCCAGTGATTCTAACTATAGTATAAATGTACAGCATGACTGCATTAAAGAGTGTAGGAGGGGGAAAAAAAAACTAGCTGAGTTGAAAAACAGAGTTTGGACTGAAATTGTAAGGTTGAAGACAAAAAAGAACTATATGTGAGCACTGTATTCTAGTTGGTAAATTTGTTTCTTATAGAGGTATGAGTTAATAATTATGAACCTGCTTTACATATACACTGGGGCTGAACAAATAAGTGAATGGAAGCCATGTTTCTCACTGTTGGAGTGGAAGGTTCCAGGCAAGCACGAGGGGAATGTTAGAATGAGCCCTCTGGTACTGGATTAGAGTCAAAGACATTAGCGTGAACTCACATGTGGTTTAATATACAGAGAGATGAATTAATACAGAAAAAATTAAATGTGTATTTAGGTTCACACACACACACACACACACACACACACACACATATATATATATATATATATACACACACACACACATATGTATATGGAGAAGGCAATGGCACTCCACTCCAGTACTCATATATACATATACATATATATATATATATCACCTAGCTCTGTCCACTGAGACAAGAGTCCACAGAGAGTCTAGAAGCAATAACATCTCAGGAGAAACATGTACTCTCAGTGCACAGACCTTGATTTCTCAATAACATTTTGCTATAGACTCACCTAGGGGTCCTTAGAAAATGGTTGACTCTAGACCTGGTTAGGGAAAATACAAGATAAGCCTGGAGCAGCTTCTACTACTAAATAGTAAGGAAATATTCCAAAAATTAAAGGATGGAGCATGTCAAAGAAGCATGTCAATAGTCTGAACAGCAAGATAGATCATAATATAGGATTATAATATAAAATATGAATACATTAATAGTGACATACATAAATGGTTGAATAAAAAAGTAAATGGGGAAAAAGAGAAAAATCTCCAAAAGAAGAATTCCTAATAATTTATGTGGGGGCTTCCCTACTCCACTTTTTGAATGTGGTTGGGACTTACTGACTCACTTCCAAAGGGTAGGGTAAGGAAGAAGCAGAATAGTAACTTTACTGTGGAGAAACCTGGCAAACACTGTCTTTACCACATGGCCAAAGTTAGCATCACCAATGTTGTCACATGCATATCAAGTGTCCTTTATATGAAATAAGGAGAAAGATGCTTCACTTCTGCAGCTTTCTTTTCAAAACCCATAACCTTTGATTAATTATGAGAAAAATATCAGAAAAAACCAATTCTATAGATACTTTACAAAATGTGTAACTAATACTCCTTGAAACTCTCAAAGTCATGAAAAATAAGGAAAGACTGAGAAACTGTCACACTAACGTGAAATGACAACTATATACAATGTAGTATCCTGCATCAGGTTCTGGAATAGAAAAAGAATGTTAATGGGAAAATTTATTGAGATCTGAAAAAAGTCTGGAGTTTACTTCAGAGTAATTCACTGATGCTGGTTTCTTTAGTTTTGAGACATATACTCAGTCAGATGATAACATTAGGGCAAACTGAAACTGGATAAGGGCCTATCAGAATTCTTTGTACTATCTTTGCAACTTTTCTGTGAACCCAAAACTATTTTAAAAATAAGCCATTTATTTAAAAAGCAACTCTGATGTTAAAAGTGTTAACTTTATTCAACAAGGAGCTACTGAAGCCTACAATCTTTAGTCAGTGAGATAATAATGATGAACAAGTCAGATGTTGTCCCTGTCCTCTCCAGGCTGACAGCTTAGTGGTGGATAAAGACAATAGGCAAGTTCAAATGTAATTTGATAAGCACTCTGAGAAAGTGCCAGAGGTTGAAAAAGTATTTTTAACTCCTTTATTAAAGTTAATAAGCATGGTATGCTAACTAGACGCTGGAACATAGAAAACCTATTAGTCCAAAAGTAATATCCCTATTGAATATTTTTCATATGAGATAATCCCTAAACTGAATGACCTGCCAGCTATTTTAGAAGACTTTTTTATTATATAAATTTCGGGATATTCTTTATTATACTCCATTCACCAAGGAATTATGCCCTTACCAAGTGGAGAAATGTTTCCCCTTTTTCATATTCAAAATGAAGAGTTAGTGGATACATTCTTAAGTATTTCTTTTAATTTAAAAGTCAATGAGCTTTGTCAAATATGTGGCATTTTCTTGAGTGTTAACTAGTTCATGAAGGTTTACTTATTGATCACATAAAAATAAACGTCATTATATTTTCCTTTTATCATCAAAATTCCTATTTTTTCAGTTTATTGCAAGTAAAAACATGTATCCCAAAGAAGAAAGATATTCTCATAGCAAAAAAGAAAAACAAAAAACACCCTATATTCCCTTAGGTAGGCAGCATACCGCATGAGAACGAGAAACCACGTTCCTTTCATAAGAAGGCTGGGCCTTGAAAGCAACACCTAAATCACAGACTCTGCTCTTGCCAACCCTTGCCAGCCTACCTTAGTTCTCAAAACCCTCAGGAATGGGTATTTTAAAAAGAAACACTTTGTTTTTTTGGGTTTTTTTTTGGTGGATTTGTGATTTCTCACTGCAAAGAAATCCATCTCAGTTTGAAACATTTTGTGGGGGTCAAAGTCAAGACTTATTTGGGAATGCTGGATGACAGATGCTCTGTAACTCTTTTGATGAGATGTAATCCCCCAAAGGACTTATAGTCTACGGCTGTGCATGAAGGCAGCTTCTCTGAGGGGCTCAAATATATGTACTGGGGGAAAGGCAGGGGGCAGTGAACATGAAACATGATGCCCAATCATGAAATCTGCTTCTTTAGCCACAAATAGAGAAGTTTTGGGAGAAGGAAATGGCAACCCACTCCAGTATTCTTGCCTAGAGAATCCTGTGGACAGAAGAGCCTGGTGGGCTGCCATCTGTGGGGTTGCACGGAGTTGGACACGACATTTCTGCTTATTGACTATGCCAAAGCCTTTGACTGTGTGGATCACAATAAACTGTGGAAAATTCTTCAAGAGATGGGAATACCAGACCACCTGATCTACCTCTTGAGAAATTTGTATGCAGGTCAGGAAGCAACAGTTAGAACTGGACATGGAACAACAGACTGGTTCCAAATAGGAAAAGGAGTACATCAAGGCTGTATATTGTCACCCTGCTTATATAACTTATATGCAGAGTACATCATAAGAAACGCTGGACTGGAAGAAGCACAAGCTGGAATCAAGATTGCCGGGAGAAATATCAATAACCTCAGATATGCAGATGACACCACCCTTATGGCAGAAAGTGAAGAGGAACCAAAAAGCCTCTTGATGAAAGTGAAAGTGGAGAGTGAAAAAGTTGGCTTAAAGCTCAACATTCAGAAAACGAAGATCATGGCATCCGGTCCCACCACTTTATGGGAAATAGATGGGGAAACAGTGGAAACAGTGTCAGACTTTATTTTTGGGGGCTCCAAAATCACTACAGATGGTGACTGCAGCCGTGAAATTAAAAGACGCTTACTCCTTGGAAGGGAAGTTATGACCAACCTAGATAGCATATTCAAAAGCAGAGACATTACTTTGCCAACAAAGGTTCGTCTAGTCAAGGCTATGGTTTTTCCTGTGGTCATGTATGGATATGACAGTTGGACTGTGAAGAAGGCTGAGCACTGAATTGATGCTTTTGAACTATAGTGTTGGAGAAGACTCTTGAGAGTCCCTTGGACTGCAAGGAAATCCAACCAGTCCATTCTGAAGATCAGCCCTGGGATTTCTTTGGAAGGAATGATGCTAAAGCTGAAACTCCAGTACTTTGGCCACCTCATGCAAAGAGTTGATTCATTGGAAAAGACTCTGATGCTGTGAGGGATTGGGGGCAGGAGGAGAAGGGGACAACAGAAGATGAGATGGCTGGATGGCATCACTGACTCGATGGACGTGAGTCTGAGTGAACTCCGGGAGTTGGTGATAGACAGGGAGGCCTGGCATGCTGCAATTCATGGGGTCGCAAAAAGTCGGACACAACTGAGCTACTGAACTGAACTGAACTGAACTGAAGCGACTTAGCAGCAGCAGGAGCAGAGAAGTTTTACAACCAGAGGCTGGAATCTAAAGCTAGAATAAGATGTAACAAGGGAGGAGTTTCCAAGAATGCACTGGGGAAGGAAGGGGGTGGGACAGTGACCAGATTTCCTCTAAAGAAAAGGAGACAATAGAAAAGGAATTTCTAATGGGGTAGGGGAGACAAAAAACGCCACACGCAAACTGAAAGAAAACCACTTTCAGTTGAAGCAAACTTGTCTCTCTTTAAAATTAACCTTTTGCCGAATAATTTTGTTTAAACTTCCTGTCACTAATTTCTCCCTCCTTAAGTTTATTCTGCAAACTGTTTTCTGAATGATTTAGAGATGATGTAACCCTCATGGTCAAAAACTTTCAATAACTCATCACTGTCCCAGGAAAAAATCCAAACATGTCGATTTTAGTTTTTAAGTCTTTATAGCTTTTAAATTTTTTGTATTTTTTCAAGCCTTTAGATCATTAGCCAAATCACAAAACTTTTCTATGTATTGTTTTCATTTGTAAAATGACATTGACTTATATAGAAACTTATAGACTATCTCAGCAGACTAGGCCAGATTTATATCCAAGTGCTAATTTAAAAAATGGTTCAGAAGTAGTATTTTGTTATCTATCTAATCCTCAATCTTCTAGTATTAGCATTAGTAGTTTGTACTTAGGGTGACTATAAATATGGGATATAAGTTATTCGTTTCCAATGTTACATTGATTTACCTATACAAGTGATTTTTAAACATGCTAAATAAATAAAGATAATATCCAAAAGAAAAATAGTGACACTTTTACTTTTTATTAGGACTTAGACTAACCCTGCTGCTGCTGCTAAGTCGCTTCAGTCGTGTCCGACTCTGTGCGACCCCATAGAGGGCAGCCCACCAGGCTCCCCGTCCCTGGGATTCTCCAGGCAAGAACACTGGAGTGGGTTGCCACCCTAGGAATATTAAAAAATGAGAATTTTTTTTTGATGCCTGCCATATATTTTCAGGTTTAGTAAATAACTGGTTTAATTTAATCTTTTAATCTTCAAAAATCTCTTGAGCAAACTCTGGATTGCATCTGCTTTCAGTAGGTTAATTATAAAATAATTAGATCCTAACGAGGCTTTTGCTTCCTTACTCTGTTTACCGGCACAATTTCAACATCCTCCTATTGATATGAAACCTGTGGAAACATAATTTTTTTTCTTCTCTTTTTAATCTTGATTCTGGAAGTCCTGGTAGAATAGTTAAGGAGATTTCTTAACAGTGAACAGGGGAAGTCTTTTTTTCTCTTTTGATTTTGACAGTACACAAATTAACTTGTTTCCTCTACTGAGCTGGGAATTCAGAAAAAGAAACTTGTTGGACATAAGAACATTCCTTTTCTTCCTGACTCTAAAGTTTCAGCAGAAAACTTTTTGCATTACATAACTTCTACTGAAAGGAGAATGGAGGCAGTGTTAACAAGAATGTTAATGTAAGAAAAACAATGTGGAATCACTAATCACTCACATAACAAACAACATAAACACCACTGTTTACGGAAATGGTGTAATTCTGAAGTAGAGTTTTAAGTTTATTTCAGGTTTCCATTGAAAGAAGGGTATGAATTTGAACCAGACACCTACCCTCTGTCAGGCATGATGTTAAAGCATTTCCCCCATTTCATGTCATTTAATTCTTATTGCAGTGCTGTGGCTGGGTAGTTTTTCAATCCAAATTATTAGAGATAAGGAAATTGAGATTTAGGGAATTAGAGCAACATGTTTTAGGTCACACGTCTACTGAATTGCAGGGCTTAGATTTGAGCCACGTTTGTTTGAAGCAAAACTGATGTAATTTCCACTACGACACCTTCTTTGTTGGGGTTTTTATATCCTTGAGTCCAGTTTCCTGGTTTATGGGACTAGCCTGGTAATCTTGATCTGCTTTGCAAGAATGAATAGGTTAAAGAATTGTTAATTGTAGATTTCTCTGGTACTTGTGGAGAACATGTATTGTTGAAACAAACCCATAACATTTTATAGTTACTTTTTCAGATCTTTTTGGTTCAAACAAACCTTATTTGATGCTATCCCTACTCCCTTTTCAATGACATGATGTAATGGAAAGTGAACAAAAATTTCCAAGAATTTCCTAACACAGTTAACTCATCCTTTTCTGCTACTAACTTCTCTCAAACATTTAGATTCATGGCGACACCAAGGCCAGACTGCCATCTTATTAAATTCTTCCTTAGATAATATATAAGATGGAAATGAGAAAAATGCTAAAGTTTTATAAAGACCACCTCTGAATTTTATAACCCTGCTTTAGAAGAGTACATCTATAGGATATAAAGTGATGAAAAGGAAGCAGGCACAACTGTATACATAATGGGGCTGCAGTTTTGTAATATATAAAACAAAAATATATTTACATAGAGAAAATACCTGAAATAGATATGCCCAAATGTGAGCCATTGGTCACCTGTAGGTGAAGAGCTCATTAACTCATCTAATTTCATTTAGAAAATATTTTTCTGTATTTTCTAGTTCTTAAAAAAGAACTATATATTTCTTCCCTAATTAGAAGAATGCAATGAATTTTCTTCCATGTTTTTAAGACACGTTCTTTTGAAAACAGCTCTGATGGAGTATGAGGGTGAGAATATTCTCAAATGGAAACAATTTTGTTTGTAAGGGAATTCAGTTTTAAAATGGAAGCAGGGCATTTGTCTCTCTGATGCCATGGCAACCAGAGGAACACTGCAAAGTCCAACAATGGTATAAAAATGTGCCTCAAGAGTGGGTAAGAAGGAGGCAACCTTGGACCTCTTTTTTTTTTTTTCCATTTCCCCTAGAACAGAAGCCGGCATTGTGTTTTTCTAGCTGACTCTATTGCTTTCCAGTTAGGCTGCTGCGATAGGAAAGAACAAACAACAATAATAACGTTTTTATTGTGAAATTTTGGACCTCTCCAAAAAACTGTGTGCTTTCTCTGTGTAGAGAGCTCAGTTTCTTTTGAGTTAGTTTATCTGTTTCCCCTCCCCTTGACATCTTCATATTCAGTCATGTTTATGGTGAAGTTTCTCAATGCCCTATATATTTCCTTCTCAGACTTCCCCTTTGTTTGCTGTCCTCTTTGAAGTTGAGGGCTGGATTGATTTTTTCTCTGTGGTTACAGCTTTCTACAATCCCCATGAATTTCTTCTATGAATGGCCTCTCTTTCTCAGACCTCAAACCTCAATATATTTCTCTTGGTCTCCAAGGACTTGGCTGTCTGATACTATTAATATCTTTTCATTCAAAAACTTCTTTTTTAAGCTTAATTTTATTCTTCAGGTAAATCAAATTTCTCCAAGCCACTAAATATTGCTAAGGGTCCTCATTTTGGTGGTACTAATGCAGATATTGGGTTGTTAGAGACTTCCAAAGGATTTCTTCCCCATTAGACAAGTAAGTAGTGGTGTTGCAAAGCTTTCTCTTGTGGCCTGTGTCATGTTACTACTGATCTGACAGCAGGATCAATGACGTCCGTGCTAGATTTTATTTAAGAGTCTAGTATTTGGGTTTAAAACTTGAGTCAACTTGGAAGACCCTAGGAACTTGAGCAAGTGGTCCTCTAGTTTTATCCCTCATATCAATGTTTTTCAAAAAATATAAAGAAACACTATTGGGAAGAGAGTTTCTGGGGCAATTAGAAAAGTAATTTTGAAGAGATGTTGGTCCTCAGTGTGGCAGCCAGAGATTCTGTTGTGGGACTGGAGGATCCTCTGTGGCAAAGCTGATCCATGCCCCAGTGTGGCCCTCTGGCATTAGAAACCACAGGAGAGTTGTGGAGCTGCCTGGCCTCTGATGGTCATTCCAAAAAACTGGCATCAATGGTGTCATTCCTAGGAGCATGGTCCAGCAAGAAAAATGAAGATTATAGCCAGGAGAAAGCTAACTGTGGAGGATGGAGGGTTCATGCTATTCATTTTTTGAATCTGATGACAATATTAGAAGACTTTCCCAGGTCAGATAAATTTAGATTAACCTAAGGTTTTATCAGAATGGTACAAGACTTGATATACAGTAATGGGAACAATTTAACAATCTGTGTTCTTTTTCTCATTGATAAGAGAGCAACAATAGGGTATGAAGCTATGTGAAAGACTGTAAGAATTGAGTGGTCAGATCTGCCCATCCTCAGATCATTTGATAAAATGTTCTAGGGTTGGGCATGTCTTTCTATTGGGGGAGAATGGATACATGTATGTGTATGGCTGAGTCCCTTTGCTGTTCACCTGAAACTACCACAGCATTGTTAATTGGATATACCCCAATAGAAGACGTTTTTGGTGTTAAAAAAAAATAAAAATTTAAAAGTTCAAAAAAAATATGTATGTGGTTGGCACAGTGCTGGTACTTACTAGTTTCTAAAATGTTAATAAGATATAATAATAATAAATAATAAATTATGCATGACTCTTGGAGAAGGCAATGGCACCCCACTCCAGTACTCTTGCCTGGAAAATCCCACGTACAGAGGAGCCTGGTGGGCTGCAGTCCATGGGGTCGCTAAGAGTTGGACACGACTGAGCGACTTCACTTTCACTTTTCACTTTCATGCATTGAGGAAGAAAATGGCAACCCACTCCAGTGTTCTTGGCTGGAGAATCCCAGGGACAGGGGAGCCTGGTGGGCTGCCGTCTATGGGTCGCATAGAGTCAGACACAACTGAAGCAACTTAGCAGCAGCAGCAGCAGCATGCATGACTTTGTTTTGTTTTTTCCTTTTGTTTTGTTAGTCTTGAGTTTTAATTTCCATATAGCTTTTGGCTGCCGGGTTATTCTGCCTGCTTGCTTGGTTCTTGATATACTAGGTGCTCAATATAATTTGTTGAAAGGATAAATGAAGGAAGGAAGGCTTGCAGTGGTTCTCTGTATTTATTTCTGACACAATGTTAGTGTTCTCCATTCCAGAGGAGCTCAAAATGATTCATATTTATTAGCATCAAAATTTCCCTTAGTCGTGTCAATTTAAAGTCAAAATAACCATTATGGCTTTCTTTATCATCTCCTTCTTGTTTTCATTTTTCCCCTTCTTTATAGATTTTATTGAACAGTCCTTAAAAATTGGGATGGTTCTATTTCTTAAAGTTGGCAGTTTTAAAAGTCATTTTATTTTAATATACAAGTACTATTGAAGATAAAGTCAGGCGGTAGTCAAAGTGGTAAAGACAGGTTTTCATCAATGATATATAACTGTAATAAAGAAAAGAGTCCAGAATGAATTCAACTTCAATTTATAAAAAGGTAACTGGGCATTTTAAAGGCAGAATGAGGGAATAAGGAGAGGGATGGCGGGGGGGGGGGGGGGGGGGGTGGGACTCAGAGTGAGAAAGTGAACAATTACAAAAATCAAGAAGGAAGGGTTGGTCCAAGAGAATCCCATCTGAGTTAGTCAATTGGCATTTATTGGATCATGCTCTATGATAGCTAATTTTACATAAAAGGCATTCTTTACTGTCAAAGGTATTAATATTACCAGTTTAGCCATAGTTTTTGTCTTTATGGAGCTTATGGTTAGCAAGAAAGAAGTTATTACAAATGTGATGTGTTCCTTTTTCTTCCATTGGAAATATTTCCTTTGATTTTTTTGACTTCTTGCAGTTCCTAGCAGGGAAGTTGTCTTTTTCTCTTGCTACATCAAATAAAAGTAGAGGACATCTTGTTAAAAATTTCATGTAGGTTTGGCGAGAATTGGCATTTCACTGCACACTAGGTCCAAAATTTAGGGCAATGTTGATTCAGAGTGGCAGCTTCTCAGACACTGGGTTGGGATACGGTGCTTGAAAATATTTTCTTGCTAAATATGATATTGAAAGTACATGGTTTGGAACCTTTCAAAAGAAAGAAAAAAAAAAAAAGCTATCAGAAGGTCTGGCACCCCTTATGTCTAAGCAGGTGTAGCTTTTGTATAATTTAAAGTCAAACCAAACTACCTTATATTTATGGTCAAATTTTGTCTTTCCAAGTGTAACTGAAAATGTTATTATCATAGGACTATTATGCTATGCTGAAGATTATAAGCTGAAACCCTCAGACTAAATTTTAAGGCACTGTTTTGAATTTAAGCTATTGCTGTTTGAAAATTCTAAAAGCTATAATAACATTTTACATTTTGTACTTTTTCATCCAGCAGGATTTTAGAATTTGACCCCATTTGGTAAACAACAGTATGATCAGACTTCTTTTCAGAGCTTCTTTCAGTCTTAGAAGTTGTTTCTCCTAGTGTACTCATCTACCAGGAATATTAAACACTGATGAGAATGGAACATAAAACACACTTCTTTCTCTCCAGAGTCCCAGGAAGTTGGAATCTGATTTTAGTCTCTATATCTTTGTAATGCACCTGTGAAATTCCCAGAATACCTTACCCTGGAAGGCATTAATACCTAATATAGACTCTTTATTCCTGAATCTAAGCTGCCAGTTTCTCAGCATGGAAAAAGTAAAGTGGTCCGGAAGCTCATGCCACCAACTCAGACAAAGGCGGTGCTAACTCCCAGGATAAGCTGTCTGTTTATAAGAGGAGGAACAATCTTTAGCTGGTATGGGGGCTTTAGAACACTGTTTCAGGGTAAGAGATTTAAATCCAACAGGGATTGAGTATTTATTATGAACTGGGCCTGTGTAACACACTTGAACATTATGTCATCTAATCTTGAGAGACTAGCATTAAGACTCACTATCATTACTATTTTACAGAGAAGGAAATTGACACTTATATTTGAAACATGAGAGTTCTTTTGATTAATATTTTCATGATGTATCTTTTCTAGACCTTTATTTCCAA
Source organism: Bos javanicus (assembly GCF_032452875.1). Taxonomy (NCBI): domain Eukaryota; kingdom Metazoa; phylum Chordata; class Mammalia; order Artiodactyla; family Bovidae; genus Bos; species Bos javanicus. The sequence goes on from NC_083870.1 coordinate 43,990,989, forward strand.
ACTTTCTATGCATTTTAACAAGTCTCTTGCAAACTATATATTTTTCTTTCTTGATAATCTCTGTTATTTGGGCTTCCCAGGTGGCTCAGGGGTAAATAATCCACTTGTCAATGTAGGAGATGCAGGAGATGCAGGCTCAATTGATCCCTTGGTTGGGAAGATCCCCTGGAGGACGGCATGGTAACCTACTCTAGTATTCTTGCCTGGGAAATCCCATGGTCAGAGGAGCCTGGTGGGCTGCAGTCCACGGAGTCGCAGAGTCAGACACCACCGAGCACGCTCACACAGTTCGGTTACTCTTTTTGTATTTATTATGACTATTGGCACTACTGGATTTGCTTCTACTGTCTCAGCTCTGCTTTCTGGTTATCATCCTTTCCCTTTGTCCCTACCCTTCTCCCCGCTTCCTTCTCTTTCTCCATTCCTTTCCTTCTTTTGTCCTCTTTCTTTCTTTTTTTCTCTCTTTCTTTATTGTTGTGATAGTTTTAGACATACTCCCTGTTTTTATTCCTCTCTTGGTGTGGAAACTAAAATTGTATAAACATGTACACACATATACATGCAGTATACATGTGTTTTATACAAATATGTGTGATTATATACAGTTTTACATGTATGTTACACACATAACAACTTTGCCTCTATTTATACAAAAAGATCCTTGTTTACATAGAGTCTATGGGTATTTTTATTATGTCTGAGATTACTTTTATTTTGCTTCTACTCTTGAAAGATAATGTGGCTGAGTATAGAATTTTAGGTTAAGCATTCTTTCCCTAAGGTTTTAGAAGATATCATTATGTTATTTTCTGGCATCTATTGCTACTGATGAGAAATCTACTGATAGTGAAAACATTAAGAAACTTGTTTATTGTCATTACTTTTAGGTGTTCTCTCCTTTCCCCTGGTAGTTTTAAAAAAATTTCTCTTTACATATTGATAGTCTATTGATTTACTCTGATGTCTAGATGCAGACTTATCTTTGTTTATCCTGCTTGTACTTAGAGTGCTCTTTTAATAGTGCTCATAGACTTCATATTTTAAGCCATTTTATCTGCCTTATCTTTGAGTATTGTATCAACTGCATTCCTTCTAATACCCTTCCTGGAACTGCTGCTGCTGCTAAGTCACTTCAGTCGTGTCCGACTCTGTGCGACCCCATAGACGGCAGCCCACCAGGCTCCCCTGTCCCTGTGATTCTCCAAGCAAGAACACTGGAGTGGGTTGCCATTTCCTTCTCCAATGCATAAAAGTGAAAAGTGAAAGTGAAGTTGCTCAGTCGTGTCCGACTTCCTGGAACTACTGTTAGTTAATTTGTCTTTTGTCTTTTAACTACTATTTCATATAGAAATAATTTTTTCATCATGCTATTCTGAATTCTGATGAATTTTCCAGTGCTTCTACCTGCTAGATGCCAGTAGTACACTTAACCCTGCCAGTTAAGATGATCAAAAATGTCACCGGCTATTGCCAAATCTCTCTTGGTTGGGTGACTCAGTGGTAAAGAATCTGCCTACAATGCAGGAGAGCCAAGTTTGATCCCTGAGTTGGGAAGATCCCCTGAAGAAGGGAATGGCTACTCACTCCAGTATTCTTGCCTGGAGAAGTCCATGGACAGAGGAGCCTGGTGGGCTATAGTCCATGGGGTCACAGAGAGTTGGAAACAACTGAAAAACTAACAGTAAATTTATGCTCTGTTGCTTTTTTTAAAGTAACTTTTTTGAGTGTTAATTTTCTTCGTCTATTTTGGAATTTGATGTGTAGATTTATTCTCTCACCCTCTCTGCCGTTTAGTGCTGTTGTGGTCACCATCACTGACCCCTTGGCTCAAAGACCAGAAGCAGTTCTTACGTTGGTGATTCAAGTCCCTGTCTCATGGTGACATTAAGGATATCACAGATTCAGGCACTGAGTGGCTAGGCTCAGGTACTGGTCAATATTTATGTATTTTTACTTTACCTGCCTGGGCATTCAGCTTCCTGCAAGACATTGCTTCAGAGAGTTCTGTGTAGCAGTTTTTCTCAACTTATTCTTAAAACCTGCTTTTATACAGTGAAACTTGGTTTCTTTTCCCATGTCTCCATTGTGCACAGGAACCAAACTCATGGCTTCCACTGCACCTATACCCAGAGTCTGGAAGGCACTCCATTTCACACGGCTGTCTGGTTCTGTGCTATGGAGATGCTTATCTTGATTGTAAGCAGAGTTTGGTGTTTTTTAAATTCTCATTCCATAGGTCATCTATCAGTACTATGATTGGAACACAGGCTTAAGGAGGATGAAGGGGGTTCAAAGTGTGAACTTAGATGATAAATGTTACACTTTATTTAAAATTCATGACTGCTGAAAAGAATTTAAGTTCATTTTTTGGTGTCACTAGTCCAAGATTTTCCCACCTAAGACATTAACATTTGGGGCCAGATAATTATTTATTAGTGTGAGAAGAGATGTCTTGTGCATCATAAAATGTTTAGCAGCGCCCTTGTCCTCTATCAGCTAAATGTCAGGGGCAGCATCTCCCCTTCCTCTCAGTTGTGATGACCAAAAATATCTTCAGATCTTGTCAAATTGAGAACTACTGCTCTTGTCTGTGAATTTCTCTTCTTCTTATCCTTGGTTACATAAAATCAATACTTGATGCTTTACATATGTGAAGAAAATGTAAACTGATTTTTTAAATTTAGCTTACCTTTTTAGAGTATATATTGTTATAGCACTGGATTTACAATGCATTCAATTAAAAAGAGTTTCAAGATGGTATTGTCTGATTTTGCTTTAAATTGGTTTTAGATCTTGGTGACTTGGAAGAATGTTCTGGAGGGCAGCAGAAGCACAAAAGCATAGTGGCCTTGAATACTTGCCCTTTGTCCTTGACATTTTCTTGTCTAATTCCTCTGACAGAACTGCATCTAAGATACAATATTACTTTCACAAGTAGTGTCATTTACTAATTGCTACCCACACCCAGCCCATTGTTAATAGATGATTCTGTCAAGCTAGGGCTTTGGGAAAACTACATGGAGGCTGAGGTTGTTGTGTGACAGACTCTTTACTTCTCCCAGCTTGAGTGGGGTAGAAAAGCAACATACTTAGTGCATTAGGGGCTCACTGGCCTGGCCCCTTCCTGAGAGCTCTACTCATTCTTTCAGGAAATTTAAGACTGAGGCTTGGCTTTGACATGACATTTTGCAGTAAAGAAGAGCAGTTCTGCTCCTGTTGGTGAAGGGCTGAGACATGACCTCCTCTGGTCCTAGACTAAGGTTGGAGTGAGGGGTAGACACTTGCTACCTTCCCATAAGAAGGAATGACGGTACGGAGCGCTCAGGCGGGTGTCTGGTAGGTGGCAGTTTAATTGATGCCTGCTGGCAGGGCTCAAAGAGGTTAGCCTGAAGAAGTGAAGCCAGATGGGAAGGTGGGAAAACCAAGGGCAACATGTCCTCTCCCCAGGGGATACTGGCCTTGAAACACAAGCCCTTCTGTTTCTGTTCTCTCGGTATTACAAAGGAAGCTCTTTCTAACAGACACTCACTGTTCTTCTTTTGTCAGGCAGGTCCTTCCCTCAAGGTCTGGAGGGTGTTCTTCTACTCAGGTATTAGATGACCGTGTGAACCAAGGCGTGGCTTTTGTGGACTTCAGGTTGATGAATGACAATGTTGTTATAGATTAGTCAGTTGCCAAGAAACACTTCCTCTCTTCATGATTCTATGTATTTCCTAGCTTCATAGGGCCTCAGGTTCCAGAATGCAGGCATTATTAATAGAAAAAAAAACCCAAAAAGTGAGACCTACCTCTCTCTACCTGTTGCCGTCATAGAGCTAGAGGCACAGTAACTTAATGTCTTTGTTCAGAGGACTATTTATTGGGTTTGCTGTCACTTCCACTTCTTGACTTCTTGGCTTGGGCTCTTTCCATGCCCCAGCATTTACATTGTCTGAACAGGAAGGACGTGGATTTGCTGCTATCACTGATCCAGATACTCCCAAGATTTTTCAATATGAATTCTGTTAGTCAGGGCCCAGACAGTGAAACAGAGACACTATAAGTGTTATCAAATCACAGATTTATTGTAGGAATTAGACTTTAAAAAACTGTAGGAGGAGCTGAGGTATTGAACTTCAACAAGAGGGAACTTGAGAATAAGAAAAGTGGCTAACTCATCTTCTCAAGGCACTGATGCAGGTGAATAAGTTGGAGTCATAGGGAAAAATCTGAGAATCAAGGTATTTCCAGCCATTGAAGCAGGAATGAGAACAGGAAGTTATGTAAGGTCTATGAAAAGCTGATGATCTGTACAGTTGCTACCTCTACAGGTCCACAGCCAAATGCCTGGTGGTGGGCATGGGCAGAGAAGGAAGAGCTGGAAACCTGGTGGAGGAGAGCAAAGATAAGCCAGGACCTGCTGAGCAACTGTTCCTCACTGTATCTCTCCTCAATGGTCTTCATGGAGTAATGCCCACTGCTTCACTTCTGGCGGCCAAATCCCATACTCATTTCTCTTTTGGCCAACTCTAACCTGGTGGGCTGCCATCTCTGGGGTTGCACAGAGTCGGACAGGACTGAAGCAACTTAGCAGCAGCAGCAGCAACCTGGAACAATATAAAGGAGGGGATACTGAGGACCTTGGCTTCCAGCTTAATAATGTTAATATTAATATTAGGTATGTTAATAAAGTCTACTATCAAGAAATGCCCAACATCCTATAGGGGAGACTGCAAAAACATCTAGTTACCACACACATTGTATCATCTAGGAGTTCATTCAGATTTACCTCTAAGTGGCATAGTAGATTGTATTTTACAAAGATGGCCATACAAATAGGTTTATTCAATTCTCTGTGCTCTCTTTATAGTGTGACTTACACCGCTGAGAGGTGGGGCTCCCAAGTGGTCGATCCTAGGTCTCCATCCTATGAATCTAGGTTCTGATTAAGTATGGCAGAAGTGATACCTTGTGACTTCTGAGGCTAGGTCATAAAAAGGATACAACTTCTGCTTTTCTTGTTTTCTCTCTCTTCTGTCTCTCTCTCTGGACACTCGCTCTTGGAATCTAGCCACCAGTTGTAAGGAAGCCAAGGTTATGTGGAAAAACCACAGGATGATCTATCCCCTGCCCTTTGCATCTCCCAGCTGAGGTTCAGACATTATGAACAGAAACAAGCCATTTCCTCACAGTACCCTGTGCATTGCTTATCCACAGAAGATCTGAGATATAATAATCATTTTTTAAACAATTTTGTTTATTTTTGGCTCTGCTGTGTCTTTGTAGCTGCATGGGCTTTTCTCTAGTGGTGGTGAGTGGGGGCTACTCTCTAGTTTCAGTGCATAGGCTTTGTAGTTCCTGGGCTCTAGAGCACAGGCTCAACAGTTGTGGTGCAAGGGCTTAGTTGTTCCGTGGCTTGTGAGATCTTCCCGGACTAGGGATCAGACCCCTTTCTCCTGCATTGGCAGGTGAATTCTTTGCCACTGAAACCACAGAGAAGCCCACTTATTATTAAGTCACAAGGACTTTGGGGTAATTTTTTATGTAGCAACAGATAACTTTAACAGGTGGACCCTGGAAATCTCCTCTTCCATCTGTCCCCACAATTCCCCATCTTCCTTTTATATCCCTCTGACAGCATTCCTGGCTCCATCCTATTCCCATCAAAATATACTCAAGGCCAGTAGAATCCATTTTTGGTTCTGTCCTAGAAAAACTAAGATATAGGCTCGTAATCATTAGATTGCAACTCCTACAAGCCAACAACCCATTTACTAATACTGATAACCCTTCATAGCATAACTTTAATGTTATTAGGTTAGGTAATTAACCTCTAGGAAGTAGGATAGGGAAGAACAAGAAGGGGAATAGGAAAAAAAAATCCTTTTATGATACTGTTTGTGTGGCAGAGCAGCGACTAGTGTCTAGTGAGCGTTTAATAAGAATACACTGAATAAATGGACACATTGCTAAATGATGACTTAAGCATTAGGAGAAGACTCACATGAATTTGTGTGGGGCATTATTACAGTTTATGTAAAAGACAGTTTAGGTAGTAGATGGTGCAGGAATTCTGCCCCGCAATGGAGGAGTTGAGAGATCTAGATTGGGCCTAGACATGACTAGGTGGACCTGAAGTATTTGCATTTATTCTGAGGCAGGTTGAAGAATCTGTAAGACCAGTGTGTGTTGGGGGGTGCTTTAAGTGCAGTAGTTACTCTATTTATTTGCAGGTTTACTTCGCATAGTTTCAGTTATCTATGGTCAACCACTGTCTGAATATATTAAGTGAAAAATTTCAGAAATAAACAATTGCATGCCATTCCAAGTTGCGTGATGCAGCCCCATGTTGTCTCACTCCTTTCTTCCCTGAGAATTGAATCATTCCTTTGTCCAGTGTATCCATGCCATGTAAGCTACCACTTGCTGGTCACTTAGTAGCCATCTTGGTTATCAGATCTACTGTTGGAGTATTGCAGTACTTGTGTTCAAGTAACACTTATTTTACTTAAAAATGGACTCAAAATGTAAGAGCAGGGAGGTTGGCAATTCAGATATTCCATAGAGAAGCCAGAAAGTGCTTCTTTTAAGTGAAAAGGTGTAAGTTCTTGACTTAACAAGGAAAGAAAAAAATTGTACTCTGAGGTTGCTATGATTTACAGTAAGAATGAATCTTCTATCTTTGAAATTGTGAAGAAGGAAAAAGAAATTTGCTCTAGTTTTGCTGTCACAGCTCAAACTGCAAAAATTATGGCTGCAGTGCATGATAAATGCTTGGTTAAGATGGAATAGGCATTGCATTTGTACAGTATGATGTTTTGAGAGAGAGAAATTACATTTCCATAGCTTTTATTATAGAATAAATAGTTGTTCTATTTGATTATTAGCTACTATTGTTAATCTCAGAGTACTTAATTTATAAATTAAATTTTATCTTAAATATGTATATACAGGAAAAAAACAGTATATTTGGGGTCTAGCACCACCTGCACTTTGGGGCATCCACTGGGGCTTTGAAACCTATCCTTGGAGTAAGGGGAGACTGCTGGAAGTGTTATCCATACACAAAGCAGGGGATTTTTTGATTGCCAATTATGTAAGGATAGGTCATAAATTCTGGGATTACCTTGGACTATAATGAGCAGCATTATAACCTTGTAGGCTCGAGCATCCACATTCTTCACCAGCAGGGCACTGCAGTCTGTTTATTATAAAAGCACATGAAGAGACAGTTTGATGCTCTTCCTAGGCAGATGCTATCACAGGTTTTTAAACTAATATCACTCAAGGATGGAGGTTCTAGGAATCTTGAGCCATATGGGCTCTGACTGGGAATTTTGTGGCCACCCAGAATGATAACAGTACATCAGAAGTCTGGGTGAACCTGGCCAAGGCCTTGGTTCTGGAGTCCAACAGAACTGTGTTTAAATCTTAATGCTACTGCTACCTGTGATTTTGAGCAAACTACTTAGCCACCTTAAACTTTAGTTTCGTTATCTTTAAATGAGGCTAACAGTAGTAAGACAATGTCAAAGAATGTTGAAACTACCGCACAATTGCACTCATCTCACACGTTAGCAAAGTAATGCTCAAAATTCTCCAAACCAGGTTTCAACAGTACATGAATCGAGAACTTCCAGATGTTCAAGCTGGATTTAGAAAAGGCAAAGGAAACAGAGATCAAATTGCCAACATCCACTGATCATCGAAAAAGCAAGAGAATTCCAGAAAATCATCTACTTCTGCTTCATTGACTGTGCTAAAGCCTTTGACTGAGAGGATCACAACAAACTGTGGGAAATTCTTAAAGAGATGGGCATATCAGACCACTTTACCTGCCTCCTGGGGAATCTGTACGCAGGTCAAGAAGAAGCAGTTAGAACTGGACATGGAACAACAGATTGGTTCAAAATTTGGAAAGAAGTACATCAAGACTGTATGTTGTCACCCTGCTTATTTAACTTATATGCAGAGTACATCATGTGAGATGTTGGGCTGGATGAAGCACAACCTGGAATCAAGATTGCAGGGAGAAATATCAATAACTTCAGATATGCAGTAATACCACCCTTATGGCAGAAAGCAAAGAGGAACTAAAGAGCCTCTTGATGAAAGTGAAAGAAGAGAGTGAAAAAGTTGGTTTAAAACTCAACATTCAAAAAACGATTATCATGGCATCCAGTCCCAAAACTTCACGTATTGCTGAAGCCTGGCTTGGAGAATTTTGAGCATTACTTTACTAGCGTGTGAGATGAGTGCAACTTTGTGGTAGTTCGAGCATTCTTTGGCATTGTCTTACTTTGGGATTGGAATGAAAACTGACCTTTTCCAGTCCTGTGGCCACTGCTGAGTTTTCCAAATTTGCTGACATATTGAAAACATATTTGACATATTTGGAACTCTGCATTCAAATGGGTATATCTTTCCTTTTCTCCTTTGTTTTTTGCTTCTCTTCTTTTCACAGGTATTTGAAAGGCCTCCTCAGACAGCCATTTTGCTTTTTTGCATTTCTTTTTCTTGGGGATGGTCTTGATCCCTGTCTCTTGTACAATGTCACAAACCTCTGCCCATAGTTCCTCAGGCACTCTGTTTATCAGATTCCAAAGAATAGCAAGGAGAGTTAAGAAAGGCTTCCCCAGTAATCAGTGCAAAAAAATAGAGGAAAAGAATAGAATGGGAAAAACTAGAGATTTCTTCAAGAAAATTAGTGATACCAAGGGAATATTTCATGCAAAGATGGGCTCAATAAAGGAAAAAAATGGACCTAACAGAAGCAGAAGATATTAAGAAGAGGTGGCAAGAATACACAGAAGAACTGTATAAAAAAGATCTTCATGACCCAGATAATCATGATGGTGTGATCACTCACCTAGAGCCAGACATCCTGGAATGTGAAGTCAAGTGGGCCTTAGGAAGCATCACTATGAACAAAGCTAGTGGAGGTGATGGAATTCCAGTTGAGCTATTTGAAACCCTAAAAGATGATGCTGTGAAAGTGCTGCACTCAGTATGCTAGCAAATTTGGAAAACTCAGCAGTGGCCACAAGGCTGGAAAAGATCAGTTTTCACTCCAATCCCAAAGAAAGGCAATGCCAAAGAATGCTCAAACTACCACACAATTGTACTCATCTCACACGCTAGCAAAGTAATGCTCAAAATTCTCCAAGCCAGGCTTCAGTAATACTTGAACCATGAACTTCCAGATGTTCAATCTGATTTTAGAAAAGGCAGAGGAACCAGAGATCAAATTGCCAACATCCGCTGGATCATGGAAAAAGCAAGAGAGTTCCAGAAAAAGATCTACTTTTGCTCTATTGACTATGCCAAAGCCTTTGACTGTGTGGATCACAATAAACTGTGGAAAATACTGAAAGAGATGGGAATACCAGACCACCCGACCTGCCTCTTGAGAAACCTGTTTGCAGTGATGGAAGCAACAGTTAGAATTGTACACGGAACAACAGACTGGTTCCAAATAGGAAAAGGAGTACGTCAAGGCTGTATATTGTCACCCTGCTTCTTTAATTCTTTAACTTTGTAAGCAAAGGTCCATCTAGTCAAGACTATGGGTTTTCCAGTAGTCATGTATGGATGTGAGTTGGACTATAAAGAAAGCTGAGCACAGAAGAATTGATGCTTTTGAGCTGTGGTGTTGGAGAAGACTCTTGAGAGTCTCTTGGACTGCAAGGAGATCCAACCAGTCCATCCTTAAAGGAGATCAGTCCTGGGTGTTCATTGGAAGGACTGGTACTGAAGCTGAAACTCCAATACTTTGGCTACCTGATGCAAAGAGCTGACTCATTTGAAAAGACCCTGACACTGGGAAAGATTGAGGGCAGGAGGATAAAGGGATGACAGAGGATGAGATGGGTTGGATGGCATCACCAACTCAATGGACATGAGTTTGGATAAACTCCAGGAGTTGTTGATGGATAGGGAGGCCTGGCATGCTGCGGTTCATGGGGTCTCAAAGAGTCAGAAATGACTGAGTGACTGAACTGACTTACCCATCACTTCATGGCAATTAGATGGGGAAACGACAAAAACAGTGAGAGACTTTATTCTTTTGGGCTCCAAAATCACTGCAGATGGTGACTGCAGCCATGAATTAAAAGATGCTTGCTCCTTGGAAGAAAAACTATGACCAACCTAGACAGCAAATTAAAAAGCAGAAATATCACTTTGCCGACAAAGGTCTGTCTAGTCAGAGCTATGGTTTTTCCAGTAGTCAAATACGGATATGAGACATGGACCACAAAGAAAGCTGAGCACTGAAGAATTGGTGGTTTTGAACTGTGGTGTTGGAGAAGACTCTTGAGAGTCCCTTGGACTGCAAGGAGATCAAAGAAGACAATCATAAAGTAAATCAGTCCTGAATATTCATTGGAAGCCCTGGGAGTTGGTGATGGACAGGGAAGCCTGGTGTGCTGCAGTCCACGGGGTCACAAAGAATCAGACATGACTGAGCGACTGAACTGAACTGAAAAATAGAATCTGAACTTATTGTGTAGATTAAATACCGTTTCATATATGTAGATGTGACAGTATATTGTGTACCTTACACACACACTCATTAAATGGTACCTCTTCCTATTATTAAGATGTATTCTTTGGCAAAAGTCATTTCCTATCCAATCATCCCTTGAAAACATCAAAAGCCTTTCATTATGATGCTCTTGTTTTCCTACTTTCTGATTTTTTTCTACAATGCAAAACACTATCAGTTCATCTTTTGAGGTCAACTTCCTTCATGAAGTTTTCCCTGACCTTTCCATCTCACATCTTAGACAAAACCATACTTTTGTCACGACTTGTTCTTCTCACATGGCTCTGGGTGTGGCCTTGTCCCTTTAATAGAATTTTAAGTACCTTGAAGTCAGGGATAATGACTTACCACATTTGTACCATCTTGGAGTGTTCTAGACAATGCTGGGCAAAGATATGGTACTCAGTAAACAATGGTTGATTTTACTTTCTATTTGAAAGGTGATTAAAGTAAAATTCCTTCTTTGGAATGGATCAAAAGGTCAAGTCATGAGATGTCACTGATAGCTCTGGGCTGAGTCTAGAGAGAGGACCCCTGGGCTTCAGGAAGACTAAAGGGCTTCTGGTCACACAGCACATGCACACAGGATATGTGAGGAGACCAGGGAGCATTCAGTAAAGGAATGTGGTTTAAACAAACCAAATGATTACATATCCTGGGCTCTGCCCCTGCCTATGGCTGGTTCAAAGCCAGTGGTATGTGGCTGGTGAGGTGGGGAAGGCTTAGATGCCTGGCTTTATGGTACACACCATTAATAGGAGTCTTTTTTCTAACAGCTCCCAGATTTCTGAACAGGCCAAGGGCAGGACCTGGTCTAGAATAGAAGGTTGACAGACAACAGATCACCATGCTTAAGTCAGACTGAGAGAATGGAAAAACTGATCCACAGGAGGTCCACCCTGCCAATTCAGTGGCAGTTGGAGGAAGTGCTTTCAAAACATAGTGTGTGGAGGTTGGCAGGTCAGCACAAGGAGACATGCCAAAGCTTGAAAGTTCCCTATCTGAAACAGGGTGGATTCTATATGGCTAAATCATACCTTTTCAAAAGGTATGGTACCTCCCAACTATCTTCTGTATCTTGCCAATCTTTCAGTATAATCTGGACTGATTGACATTGTTTAGGCAAAGACCAAAGAGAGAAAAATCGTTCAAGTGCACAGTGGTGGACTTCCAAAAATAATCATAGATATCCTGTTTTATGCTAATTTTTCTATCCTCCAATGGTGAATTTCATGAGTGCAAATAGACTGTAGAAGGTAAGCACTTAAGTTTCACAAAGTTAGTACTTGCTTGCATCATTGAATAACAGGTGAGTAAATGGGGCTACATTTCTAGTGCCTTCTGGTTCAGTCTCATAGGTCACATACTCAGTAATAGATCTCTAAATGGCTACAGCTTACAGTGCTATCTTATGGAAGGGATTGGGCTGGTTTTTCTTGATTGGGAAGAAATGAACCTGTTTAACTAGATGACTTCATCCTTATTCCAGTGGCTGGGCAAAAAAGACAACAAAAGACCAACATAGGCAAGAATGATGCCCATTTCCCCGGAGAAATTGGTGGGGAGGGTGATAGTCTTAGAGGGACAGGTTATGACCTGCTTGGAAGAGATGAAATAAAGTTGTGATTAACACTCACAGAGTGTTAACCTTAGGCCTAACAAGGTTAGGTTTTAAAAGAAAGCAAATTCATTGATGTGAAACGCTGTGATTATTGGCTTCAGATGACAGAGAAAGTGGAGACGTGATTTGGAAGTAGCAAACACTTTAAGCTTATTCTGCCTGATTCATGGAAATCTGTTTTTCTATAGTACTTCATTAACCATTTTATGAAAAAAATAGAAAGGGCTTTCTACTTTATTCTGTAGAAACAGAAACATGTCTCTTTTCATCTCATTTCTGCCAAACACACACATAGATTCCACACTCACAATGAGGAAGAAAACTTCATAGACAAACATGAATAACAACTGTTGGACAGATTTTTTTTCCTTTACCATTGGGTTCAGGTTTCCCTGTCTTCCACATCTGTGATCAGAGAATACCTGAGAAGTCTTTTTAAGGAAATGCTACACTCTGACTTGTCACATGTGTAGAGCAAGTGAAATAGTGGCCTGGGAGAAAATTCCGTCCTTCTCTGTGAGCTGGTGGTGATTTAGTTACTAAGTTGTGTTTGACTTTTGCGATCCCATGGACAGTAGGCTGTCAGGCTCCTCTCTCCATGAGATTTCCCAGGCAAGAATACTGAAGTGGGTTGCCATTTCCTTCTCCAGAGGATCTTCCTGACCCAAGGGTCTAATTTGGGTCTCCTACACTGCAGGCAGATTCTTTACTAATTGAGCTACCAGGAAAGCCCCTCTGTGAGTTGAAGACTTTGATAAACTCTCAAGACTGCTAAAAATATTACCTTTTCCTTAGCTGTTGTTGTTTAGTCACTCAGTTATGTCTGACTCTTTGCTATCCCATGGACTGTAGCCCACCACGCTCCTCTGTTCAGGGGATTCTCGGGGTAAGAACACTTAACTCACTTCTTAAATGAGTGGAGACTCTTAGTGCATTTCCTATCAGTGGAGGGGCTGGAAGATGGGATATGGTGGGGTGGCTGGGCAGCAAAGCTGATACTTTGGGGGAACTTGTGTGGCTCTGAAGTGATTTTTCAGAACTTCAGAAACGTGTATGAATGTCCTGAAATATCATTGTGTGAATATTTGTGTTAGTAGTACTTTCTGAATTCAAATGGCCATGATTGGCAAACAATTTAGGAGTAGAGAGAAAGTGAATTAAGATGCAGAATTAATCATCCTGAGGTTATTGATGAATGACACTTGGGAAAGATATGGTGTTGGGGAAAAAAAGTACTTATTCTACTTGGTTTGGGGAAAACCAGAACAAAACAAAAAGTATGGCTATTTAATGTCAATTTAAAGTTGAAATAGATTAGCATTTAAATGTAAAAAAGGCATAATCATAGTGGAAGAAAATACAGGCAAGATTTTCATAACCTAGGGACGGAAAAGGATGTTACCTAAAAGTGACATTTAGAGCCAAAATCCAAAGAAAAATTCAGGTTGGTTATATAAAAATATCTCCACGAGATATAGAAAGCACTATAAACAAAGTTAAAAGACAAAAAGTACATGGCTTTATTATAAAAGAGAATTATATAAGAAGTTTATAAAATCAATAAGGGGATTGTGAATACTCCAGCAGAAAAGCAAAAGACAAATTACAAATGGCCAATAATCATATGAAATAAAATTTAAAATCACCAATGATGAAATAAAAGCAAATTAAAAGAATGCTTACCATCCTATCAATAGAAAATGCTTTTAAAAATTAGTAACCAATGTTCAGCAAGACTGTGAGGAAATGGGCCCACTCATACACTGTGGAAGGTAATGCTGTGCTATCTGACTCTTTGTGACACCACGGACTGTAGCCCGCCAGGCTCCGGTGTTCATGGGATTCTCCAGGCAAGAATACTGGAGTGGGTTGCCAGGCCCTCCTTCAGGGGATCTTCCCAATCCAGGGGTCGAACCCAGGTCTCCAGCATTGCCAGCAGGTCCTTTACCAGCTGAGCTACCAGGGAAGCCCATGGAAGGGAATATATAACTGCAAATTGTATTAAGAGTAATCTTGCAAGTGTCTCAAAATGTAAAGAAATGTGCATTCTTTGACCTGGTATTTCTACTTTTAGGGATTGTATATGGAAATAATCACATACAAGTAAAGATGTGTATGCAAAACGCCTATAGCATTAATTTAACATAACAACAAACGCAAACTATCTAAACATCTGTAATTGAGAATTAGTCTTAAAAAGTTAAAGCAAAGCCATGGACTACTTTTGAAAATAATATTGCACACATACCTTTATTGCCATGGAGAAGTAGCCATGATATACTTGGTGGAAAAAGGTACCAGAAAAACACTTATAGTATAATAGGATAATTTGAATGGGAATGCTCAGGTTATACACATAAGTTTGCATAATTCTCAAAATTTCATTATAAATTTTTTAAGCATACAAAAAGGTGAAAGGATATTAAAGATCCTTATGTTTTCCACCTAGATCCAACAACTGCTAACATTTTGCAATATTTATTTCTCTTTTTCTGGACATATACATAGACACACACACACACAGAAACACCACATATATTTGATTTTAATGAACTGCCTGATTCACGAATCTTCTATAATCATTAAGGCCCAGAATTCTGTCTGAAGAAGTTGTGAAAGCCTCTGTCTCACGAAAAGTAATGTATTTTGTCTTTAATTGCACTCTCCAAGAAAGTTTCTGCCTAATTTGGATTAAAATCAACTTTTTTTTTTTTTTGGTGGGAGGTTATTTATTTTTTTACTCTTTAAAAAGTATTTTTTATTTTTTATTTATTTATTTATTTTTCTTTTTCTATTCTTTTTCTTTTTCTTTTCTCTTTCTTTTTTTTTTTCTTTAATAGAAAATTATTTAATTAGTATACATGTGTTCCCCATCCTGAACCCTCCTCCCTCCTCCCTCCCCACACCATCCCTCTGGGTTGTCCCAGTGCACCAGCCCCAAGCATCCAGCATCGTGCATTGAACCTGGACTGGCATCTCGTTTCATACATGACGTTTCACATGTTTCAATGCCATTCTCCCAAATCTTCCCACCCTCTCCCTCTCCCACAGAGTCCATAAGACTGTTCTATACATCAGTGTCTGTTTTGCTGTCTCGTATACAGGGTTATTCAAGGATAATTGCTTCACAGAATTTTGTTGTTTTCTGTCAAACATCAACATGAATCAGCCATAGGTATACATATGTGCCTTCCCTCTTGAACCTCCCTCACCATCCCACCTCTCTAGATTGATTCAGAGCCCTGTTTTAGGTCTCTGAGTCATACAACAAATTCCTGTTGGTTATCTATATTCTACATATGGTAATGTAAGTTTCCATCTTACTCTTTTCATACACCTCATCCTCTCCTTGGAGGGAGGTTATTGACACTATAGTTTGGGAGTCATTGTTTCTCAGATAGAAGGATGCTGAAATAAAAATTTAATAATTTAAGATAAATTGGGAATAAGTTCTAATTTTTATGCTACAAAAAGTAGCAACATTAATGTCTTTGGAAGATTTGCTTAAAAGTCTGAGTAAGGCTTTAGAAAGAGAGCTCTATCCATTAGTCTATCTCTCTTGACCTAAACTGGAGGAGGGGTGGGAAACAGACATTTTCACTTGCTAGCCAACAGCTTTCCTTCTTACAGTGATGTTGAGCAACCACTGTGCTCTGGGACTATTCCAACCAGTCAGGGAATCAGATGCTAGATAAGAAGATGCTGACAGAGTTCCTGTACACATACAAGCTCCCCTTCCGAGTTTCCCTCTTTTGTCTTGATCACCCCACCTCCATCACCCACCCCATTTCACTAGGCAGGGCAAGGATATTTTCCTGCCACTTTTCTGTGGCATCTCAGTGTAAATTATTGTAATCAACCCTCTTTTGTAATCTAACCTTTTTAGAGTGTGTGGTGTGTGTTTGTGTGCATATGTGTGTGAAAAAGTTCGGGGTGAGAAATGGCTTTCTGGAAGTAGGGAGATGGGTTTCTCTGCTGTCCTGTTTCCTACAAAGTTCTCAGATTTGATCTTTGTTACTGTTGTTTTCCTTTTAGTTTCTTACTCCCCTTTTCCACTTCCTGCTTCCCATCTCATGCTACACTCCTCTCCTCACTGGGATTTTCTCTTGATATTTCTCTTCTGCTAAAGCTGTCACTCATCTCAACTTACCTGGGCTTGGTAGTTCAATTGTGAAAGCTGATTTTCTTCTTTAGAGTTGTCTGTTAGGTTCTCTCACAATGTTCTTTCCAGTTCTGGCTTATCTCAGAATTTCCAGCAGGACAGAAGTTTCCTAATGTCTCTTAGTGCAGTGGTGCCTGAACTCAAGGTTAATGAATATTGGAGACCTAGGCAGGGATTTGATCACCAGATTAAACGCTGGATTTCCTGTTCGTCTTTAGGAGTCCACCATGTTTGTTTTAGGATTGGTCTCTAGAGATCATGCTTTGAGTTAACATAAAGGTCAAGTTCCCCAGACTGGATATAGTCCAAGTTTATAATGGACACAGATAGGGGAAGGCTTTCAGCTTTTATTTGAAGTTTTTTTTTTTTATAATCTTACATTGTTATAGATTGATACATTAAAAAAAAAACTGGAAAATTTTCACTATCATTAGTTAATTTGTCATGGTTTTTTTGTACTCATATGGTATTTATCCCTCTCCTCTGCCTTCCAAAGTCAGAATTCATGGTAAGGTCCAGAATGTTTGTCAATCTCATATATTTGTTTTATGGATTTTTCAAGGTGAATTTCTATGTCAAAATATAAAAATAAAAAAAATAAGAGGAACTGGTCATTCAAAAGGAAATGGGATAATAAAATTAGAGAACATTTGTTAGCTCTGCCAAAGTAGCAAATGAACTAATACCTGAAAGATTCAAAGCTTTAGAAAAGTTTATATTGCAGTTATCTGGCAACTATGGAGGGGCAAACATGTACCAAAATATTGCAACTAAAATAATATGCTAGAGTTCCTGAGGAATGACATGTATAATACATTAAACAGTTTAAAACAATTACAGACATTATAGCATTTACACTACGTTTACACACAAAATGGCTAAAAGATCATTTAATGCTGATGTAAAATGATGATTAACAATCTCTCAGGGCATGTTCTAGTATTTTATTTTTAATAATTCTTGCATTTTATGTTTTGTTGTTTTTCAGTTGCTCAGTTGTGTCCAACTCTTAGTGACTCCATGGACTGCAGTATGCCAGGCTTCACTGTCCTTCACCATTTCCCGGAGCTTGCTCAAATTCATGTCCATTGAGTCGGTGCCATCCAACCATCTCGTTCTCTGTTGCCCCTTCTCCTCCTGCCTTCAATCTTTCCCAGCATCGGGATCTTTCCCAATGAGTCAGTTCTTTGCATCAGGTGGCCAAAGTATTGGAGTTTCAGCTTCAGCATCAGTCCTTCCAATGAATATTCAGGATTGATTTACTTTAGGATGAACTGGTTGGATCTCCTTGCAGTCCAAGGGACTCTCAAGAGTCTTCTCAAACATCACAATTCAAAAGCATCAATTCTTCAGTGCTCAGCCTTCTTTATAGTTCAATTCTCACATCCATCCATGACTACTGGAAACCCATAGGTTTGACTATATGGACCCTTGTTGCAAAGTAATGTCTCTGCTTTTTAATATGCTGTCTAGGTTTGTCATAGCTTTTCTTTCAAGGAGCAAGTGCCTTTTAATTGATGGCTGCAGTCACTATCTGCAGTGATTTTGGAACCCAAGAAAATAAAGTCTGTTATGGTTTCCATTGTTTCCCCATCTATTTCCCATGAAGTGATGGCCTGGAAGCCATAATCTTCATTTCTTGAATGTTGAGTTTTAAGTCAGCTTTTTCACTCTCCTCTTTCACCTTCATCAAGAGGCTCTTTAGTTCCTCTTTGTTTTTGTCATAATGGTGGTGTCATCTGCATATTAGAGGTTATTGATATTTCTTCCAGCAATCTTGATTCCAGGTTGTGCTTCATCCAGCCCGACGTTTACATGATGTACTCTGCATACAAGTTAAATAATAGATTGACAGTATACAGCCTTGATGTACTCCTTTCCCACTTTTGAACCAATCTGTTGTTTCACGTCCAGTTCTAACTGTTCCTTCTTGACCTGCATACAGATTTCTGAAGAGGCAGGTCAGATGGTCTGGTATTCCCATCTCTTTAAGAATTTTCCACAGTTTGTTGTAATCCATACAGTCAAAGCTTTAGCATAGTCAATGAAGCAGAAGTAGATGTTTTTCTGGAATTCTTTTGCTTTTCTATGATCCAACAGATGTTAGCAATTTGATCTCTGGTTCCTCTGCGTTTTCTAAATCCAGCTTGAACATCTGGAAGTTCTCAATTCATGTACTGTTGAAGCCTAGCTTGGAGATTTTGAGCATTACTTTGCTAGCATGTAAAATGGGTGCAATTATGCAGTGTTTTGAATATTCTTTCGCACTGCCTTTCTTTGGGATTGGAATGAAAACTGACCTTCTCCAGTCCTGTGGCCACTGCTGAGTTTTCCAAATTTGTTGGCATATTGAGTGTAGCACTTTCACAGCATCATCTTTTAGGATTTCAAATAGCTCAGCTGGAATTCCACCACCTCCACTAGCTTTGTTAGTAGTGGTGCTTCCTAAGGCTCACTTGACTTCACATCCAAGATATCTGGCTCTAGGTGAGTGATTACACCAGCATGGTTATCTGGGTCACTAGGATCTTTTTTGTATAGTTCTTTTGTGTATTCTTGCCACCTCTTCTTAATACTTATGCTTAGATTTTGTGTAATTTTTATTGTGTAATTATTACTCTCTCAGCACCAATTATAGGTCCATACAGATTTTGATAAAGATATCTATACATGAACTAAAAAATTAATTTTATCTGATTCACCTGTCCACATTTGCAGATTATTTTAGTGAAAATATTTCATGTTTATTGAAGATGATAGCACTGGTTACAGTTCTATGTAAGTTGGCAGCTCTGCAGGGAACACCCACTGTGTGTATAATAGCATGTTACAAGGTGTAGAAACTATAAAGACAGATGGTCAGTCTTTGCTCCTAGAACTATATAGTCTATTATTGGCATACTAATTGGCTACATGAAACTCCAGTACTTTGGCCACCTCATGCAAAGAACTGACTCATTGGAAAAGACTTATGCTCGGAGGGATTGGGGGCAGGAGGAGAAGGGGACGACAGAGGATGAGATGGCTGGATGGCATCACCTACTCGATGGACGTGAGTCTGAATGAACTCTGGGAGTTGGTGATGGACAGGGAGGCCTGGTGTGCTGTGATTCATGGGGTCGCAAAGAGTCGGACACGACTGAGTTACTGAACTGAACTGAACTGAAAATACAAATTAGGGTTTCTGTGGTTGCTCAGTGGTAAAGAATCCACATGCCAATGCAGGAAATGTAGTTTGGATCCCTGGGTCGGGAAGATCCCCTGGAGAAGGAAATGGCAACCCACTGCAGTATTCTTGCCTGGAAAATCCCATGGACAGTGGAGCCTGGCAGGCTACAGTCCATAGGGTCACAAGAGCCAGACATGACTTAGTGACTAAACAACAACAACCAACAAAACAAGATGCAAATAATCAGTTGTGAAAGATAAATATTAGTACAAGATAATATAAGTGGCAAGTGAAAGATGCTGCTAATGAGTATAATACCAATAGAAGGAGATAGTGTTTTGTATAGTGAACATGACTGACTATTTTCTAAAGACCAGGACTTTGAAAAAATTGGAGTGTTTTTACACAGAATGGGTATGCTAATAAACCACAGATCTGCTCTGAATGTAAGGAAAAGATGAATTTATATCATCTTATTTACCTTTTGAACTCAGCCTTTTAAATGAGGATCCACCCAAGGCAGGAGACATGAATTTTGTCCAAATTAAGAAACTTGGCCACTTTGCACTTTATATGCAGGATGGGGGTGTCGACTATTTAACAGATTCATCTACACATAGCTGCTGTGTTTTCTTTTCGTGGTATTGACTCAAGGATTTATATTCTTGTATACACATTTCATTTTTTCACAAATATTTGGCTAAGCTGATCTCACTTGTTAAGCATTTTTATGTAGAATTTTTTAGCAAAGTTACCCACACAAATCTAAATTCAGGGAAGTTTTCTTTAAAAGGAAAGTTAAATACTCAGAATTCTAGGCATGTTCTATATAAATATTTGACTCTACGTAACCTTCACCTAATCTGTCTAGTATTTACCAATTTGTAGTAACATTGATTTTCTACTTCATTGCAGTTTATCAATCTGTTATAGGTTTTAAGGCTCACCATTGTTTCCCCAATCAATCATGCTAAAATCATCTTATATCAAGGAACTTTTACAACTAACTGAAGAAAGTAAAAACTTTATCAACCAGAAGCAAGATTTTTGAGACTGCAGATTTAAACCTTTCAGTCTAATTTCATATCTTACTAACAGCCATAGTTTGGCTAACTATTCCTAAGTAATTTCATCCAAATGGGTAGTCTACAGGAGAGACAGAGTACATTAACAGGCCAGGACTTTGTAAGAAAGTATGCATTAATATTTTGTAGGATAGTATGTACCTCTGTGATATAAAAAAACACACACACAAATGAAACAAATAATGGAGACATCTATTTAGAGACAAAGACAAGGCAGAAATATTCCTCTATCGTGTCGTTGTTATTTAGTCGCTCAGTTGTGTCCGACTCTTTGCGACCCCATAGACTGTAGCCCATCAGGCTCCTCAGTTCATGGAATTTTCCAGGTAAGAATACTGGAATGGGTTTGCCATTTCCTTCTCCAGGGAAACTTCCTGACCCAGGGATCGAACCTGTGTCTCCTGCACTGGCAGGCAGATTCTTCACCCTTGAGCCACCAGGGAAGCCCCCTCTGTCCTAATGAATGTGGAAATGTCCATTAAAAGGTCTGTTGGGAAATGAAATGCTAAACTTAAAGGCAGCACCCTGTCTGGTGTGGAGAGGACCATTGGTGGAACTCTCTTTTTGATCCATGGGAAGCTTTTGGGAATGAGGAATAGGAGCTACAGTTTGACAGACCTGGGCTCAAACTCAGTCTCTGTGCCTTAAGAGCTGTACTTGGTCTTAAGCATAATACTTGCCTCTTGGTGCCTCTATTTCTCCATCTGTAATATGAAGTTACTACTATTCATCCTAGAAGAAAGTTGTGAGGCTTTCCCATCTGTAAAGAACCCAGTATAAATCTCTGTAACTGTCGAAGGCCCCATTTCTCCCCTCTCCACTTCAAGCAAATGCTCAGTGCAACAGCGGCATGACCAACCACGGTCTATACACTTTGAGAAGATGTCTTCTCACAGTAGGATAAAGAGCAGCCTTAGCTGGCTTCAAAAATAAAATAAATCCAGAGGAAATATTTTCACAAGTCTGTGAAGATAGAAGGGAAAGGCAGTCAAGTGAGAAAAGATTTTTGTTTCAAAAAAAAAAAAGCTTGGATGGAAATGAAAGAAGCTCGAGGTGGTACTGAGAAACAGTGGGTTGATTGTTAGAGTAATTAGTGGCAGAACTTAAATGTCAAGTTGTTTTTGGATCTGAAAATTCCCACAATAAACCTGTGTGAAGGTTTTCTCTGTGGGTGGCAGTTGGCCAGGTCTGAGTGCAGATATTTGAGTTTCTTGGAGACAGGAAAGGATACTTTGTGGATTACTCAGGACTCAGAGCTTGAGGCTATTTGGTAGGCTGGTAGTACTCATCAAGAGCCATCTTTTGGGGACTTCCCTGGTGGGCCAGTGGTTAAGAATTCACCTGCTAATGCAGGAGACACGGGTTTGATCCCTGGTCCAGGGAGATTCCAGATGCCGCAGAGCAGCAAAACCTGTGCGCCATGACTACTGAGCCCAGGTGCTCTAGAGCCCATGCTGTACAACGGGAGAAGCCACTGCATTGAGAAGCCTGCACACCACAACTAGAGAGTGGCCTGTGTGCAGCAACAAAGACCCATCACAGCCAAAAAAACCAGAGTCAACCTGTGCGTGAGCAAGAGAGGAGACTACCTCTGTTCTCTGATCCTGTTTAGACTGTGATTTGACAGAAATCTCTAAAAATATTTCCTCACCCGTTGTCCCCTTGCTGGAAGTCTTGCTCTAAAGCATTTATTTCTTTGGGTTAAGGTATTATCATTTTCAGATGTTCTCTTCTAAACTGGAAGAATCTATAAGAGGGTCTAATACAACCCATTTTTGTCCTATTCCTTCAGTTAGTTTTAATTCCCCTAGTGGAGAATTAACTTGAACCTGGGCTTTGCTCCTTCTAAGGCTCAGGCACTGCGGATGTCTGATGCGATCCTGGGGCAGTTCACAGAGCTGTTTGTCCAGGCTGAACAGGTTTGGGTGGAAACGTCATTCAAAAACCAAAAAGAGTCAGATCCTATGCTTAGTTGAGCCATAAAGGCTTAGACACTGAAGAGGAAAATGATTGTGAATATAAAAGTGGAGTGTTTCTCTTTTGACAAGGAAAGAGCAGAAGTAAAAATAGAAAAATCTATTTCTCTAAACAGTGAAGTCTGAGAAACAACTCTAAGTACTCCAACCCTTAGAAATTAACCCAAGTAGAAGAGAGGCATTGTCTTATGAGCTCCCATAGATAACCTCAGAAGCCCTGGTTACCTGTGGATCAGTGGCCTTGGGGCCACTTGGGAGAGTGGGAGTTTGGGAACATGGAATTGGCCTGGGGCTGGAAGATCTTTGTTAAGAAGTGGGGGAATCTATGGAGTTAACTCAGGTTGCAACTGGAAAATATGTTTATATAATCAGATACAACATTGAACATATAAGGACAGAGAAAACAAAGACATAATTTTAAAATTCAATTGTGTTTCAACTTCCTGAATAAAGGGGACATCAAGATTCAGTAAAATAGGGAGTCAATGTGAAATAATAATTAAAGGTTAAAATCAGTTGAGGAAAGAGCATTCTAATCTTTTGTTGACCAATTTTGGTCAGAGACTAATCTTTAATTAAAAAAAGGACTAGATCATTAAAGGTGTGGAAAAAAATTCAATGGAAAAAACATTTAGAAACATTTGCCAAAATCCTGTCAGAAAATTTTACCACACAGAAAATTAAGTAAATAAAAATACTTGGTAGATTTATATACCTTGGGAGTGGTATTTTTTACTCTAAGAATTATTTGGTTCAATTATGTAATGAATATGAATTGATTCCTTTTTAGGTTGGTGTTTTATTTTTCGAAATGAAGTCAGGTTTATACAAAGTTGGGCTCAGTGTTCTCTAAAGCTTATATTCTCATCATTGGCACTGTCTATTTGGTGGCAGTAACTTGAAGGATGAGGTAAAATTCCTGGCTGGAATTTATAAAGTCAAACCAGGACTTACCTCAAAATATTCAAGGGGTCAAATGATGTGACAGGGATATATGCAGAGAAAAAACTGTGAGTTGTGTTAGTCATCAAGGTATTAATAATTAAAATAGATGAGAACAGGACCCTTGGGATTGGAATTTTTGATGGGGAGAAAAATGAAGTTTGCTAAAAGAGGTGGAAAGGACACAGTGGCAATGTGGACCCAGATGTGTGTGTTTGGGAGCTTTGGACAGCACGTGCTCCCAGGTGTAGAGGATGGCTCCTGGATGGGTGGGGGGCAGAGAATAAGGGACAGAAGGGGTCAGAATGGTGCTACCCATTGTAACACTCAGCTTAGACACATTCCTTAGAGACACACAGTTAGGATTTCCTCGGAGATTCATGTGGCAACTTTTTATGACCTCTTAAAAGTAAGCATCCCACTTCTTAAAAACTGAAGCATTGGTGTTTTTCTTTCTGGCTTACTTCACTCTTTATAATAGGTTCCAGTTTCATCCACCTCATTAGAACTGATTCAAATGTATTCTTTTTAATGGCTGAGTAATACTCCATTGTGTATATGTACCACTGCTTTCTTATCCATTCATCTGCTGATGGGCATCTAGGTTGCTTCCATGTCCTGGCTATTATAAACAGTGCTGCGATGAACACTGGGGTACATGTGTCTCTCTTTCCCTTCTGGTTTCCTCAGTGTGTATGCCCAGCAGTGGGGTTGCTGGATCATAAGGCAGTTCTATTTCCAATTTTTTAAGGAATCTCCACACTGTTCTCCATAGTGGCTGTACTAGTTTGCATTCCCACCAACAGTGTAAGAGGGTTCCCTTTTCTCCACACCCTCTCCAGCATTTATTGCTTGTAGACTTATGGATTGCAGCCATTCTGACTGGCGTGAAATGGTACCTCATAGTGGTTTTGATTTGCATTTCTCTGATAATGAACCTATTATACAGAGTGAAGTAAGCCAGAAAGAAAAACACCAGTACAGTATACTAATGCATATATATGGAATTTAGAAAGATGGTAACAATAACCTTGTATACGAGACAGCAAAAGAGACACTGATGTATAGATCAGTCTTATGGACTCTGTGGGAGAGGGTGAGGGTGGGGGGATTTGGGAGAATAGCATTGAAACATGTATAATATCATGTATGAAACGAGTCGCCAGTCCAGGTTCGATGCACGGTACTGGATGCTTGGGGCTGGTGCCCTGGGACGACCCAGAGGGAGGGTAGGGGAGGGAGGAGGGAGGAGGGTTCAGGATGGGGAACGCGGGTATACCTGTGGTGGATTCATTTCGATATTTGGCAAAACTAATACAATATTGTAAAGTTTAAAAATAAAATAAAATTAAAAAAAAAAACTGAAGCATTTTTAACATATATTGTACATAGCATTCATTGGAGAAGGCAATGGCAAC
Source organism: Bos javanicus (assembly GCF_032452875.1). NCBI lineage: Eukaryota > Metazoa > Chordata > Mammalia > Artiodactyla > Bovidae > Bos > Bos javanicus. The sequence goes on from NC_083870.1 coordinate 44,015,887, forward strand.
CCACTCCAGTACTCTTGCCTGGAAAATCCCATGGACGGAGGAGCCTGGTAGGCTGCAGTCCATGGGGTCGCTAAGAGTCAGGCACGACTGAGCGACTTCACTTTCACTTTTCACTTTCATGCATTGGAGAAGGAAATGACAACCCACTTCAGTGTTCTTGCCTGGAGAATCCCAGGGATAGAGGAGCCTAGTGGGCTGCCGTCTACGGGGTCGCACAGAGTCGGACATGACTGAAGCAACTTAGCAGCAGTACATAGCATTCAGTTATCATGCTTACATTCCAAACAAACCAGTGCAGCTTTCAGGAGTTTTGAAAACTTGTGGCTTTAGCACTTTCCCTCTCTTCCTTAATCCAACTTAAGAAATGTTAATGAGCCTCTGGACAAATAAATATAAGTAATAAATGAATGCTTGAAGTTTTAGACAATGGGTGGGGTGTAGATAGATGGATGGGTGTATAGAGATCGATGATAGTTTGGAAGCTTTACTAAAAAGAAAATACTTGTCAGGTAAGGATGAGAGAAAAGACTTTTCAGATAGAGTCATGGCTTCTTCAGAAAATAGAAATTTGGTGAAATTTGAATACAGGATATTGAAAAGAATCTAGTGAGAAAAACAGTAAATATAATTACAGCTATTATTTGGTTGAGCAGCTTTTTGGTACATGAAACTAGATTAAAGTCATATTGTGAGGCCTGAAATGTTATGCTAATAGGTTTACTTTATACTGTATTCTTAGAATAAATAGAGAATGATTCCCTGTAATCGAATTGTGAAGGAAGTCACAATTCTGTAGTGATCTAATCATGGCTATAATTACTGAGTATTTATTTTGTGTCAGGCATTGGGCTAAATATGTTAAACATTATCTCATTTATTAGATTATATTAGTTATATTAGTATAACAAGACATGATAAGGGCCTTGATTAGATTTCTAGTGATAGTGAAAGGGCAACAATTTAAACAGTTGTGGAGAAAATATTTCAAGAAGATGATCATTCATTCATTCAGTCAAAAAGACATTTATTAAAGCACTTACTCTTTCCCAGGCTCTGAGCCAAGTGCCAGAAGCTAAGTGTATGTGGTGAGAGCTTACTATGTGCCAGGAACTGTTCCAAGTGCTTTGCAGGCAGGTGCCTTATTATTATCATTATTATAGGTGAGAAAATAAAGACACATAGAAATCAAATAACTTGTCAAATACAGTAAGCTGCTGCATAGGATCTGACCCACATGATCAGGCTCCAGAGTTGTCATTCTTTCATACTCTGTACTACCTCTCACAGGTGGATAAGACCTCAAATCTCAAACATGTAAATTTTTAGTTGGAGAGAAGGATATGGAATAAATAACTAAATTGCCCAAAGTATATAAAATGATAAAGTGCCATGTGTTATTTCCAGTTTTGGGCTGTTACAAAGAAAACTGTTACAAATATTCATGCACAGGTTTAATGTGAATGCAAGTCTTCATTTCTCTGAGATAAATGCCTAAAAGTGCAATTTCTCTGTGTTAGTTGCTTTAGTTTTGAAGAAACTGATAAAGTATTTTCTAGAGTGGTTTTGCCAATTTACATTTCCATCACCAAAGTGCGAGTGATCTAGTTTCTCTGTATTTTGATCAGAGTCGGGAATCATCACAGTTGTTAATTTTAGTTATTCTCATAGATGTGTCAGTGTATGCCATTGTGCTTCTATTTTGCATTTTTCTAATGGCTAATAATGTCAAACATCTTTTTGTGTGCTTATTTGCAATCTGTGGGGCTTCCCTGATAGCTCAGTTGATAAAGAATCCACCTGCAATGCAGGAAACTCTGGTTCAATTCCTGGGTTGGGAAGATCTGCTGGAGATGGGATAGGCTACCTACTCCAGTATTCTGGCATGGAGAATTCCATGGACTGTATAGTCGATGGGGTCGCAAAGAGTCGGACACGACTGAGTGACTTTCACTTTTTTGCAATCTGTATATCCTCTTCAGTGAAATGTCACTTCATGTCTTTTGCCTATTAACTAGATTTTTTTTTTCTGTTTAGTTTTGAGAATTATTCACACATTCTAGTTACTGGACACCAGTCAGTCATGATACCAGTCCTTCATTGGTTATGTGGTTTGCAAGTGTTTTCTCCTAGTCTGTAGCTTGTCACTAACAAGATATTTAATATAATGAAAGTTTAAATTTTAATAAAGCCCAATTTATCAATTTTTCAATTTGTATCAAGTCTAAGAACTTTGAAGTATCACTATGAACAAAGCTAGTGAAGGCGATGGAATTCCAGTTGAGCTGTTTCAAATCCTAAAAGATGATGCTGTGAAAGTGCTGCACTCAATGTGTCAATAAATTTGGAAAACTCAGCAGTGGCCACAGGACTGGAGAAGGTCAGTTTTCATTCCAATCCCAAAGAAAGGCAGTGTCAAAGAACATTCAAACCACTGCATAATTGCACCCATTTCACATGCTAGCAAAGTAATGCTCAAAATCTCCAAGCTAGGCTTCAACAGTACATGAACTGAGAACTTCCAGATGTTCAAGCTGGATTCAGAAAAGGCAGAGGAACCAGAGATCAAATTGCTAACATCTGCTGAATCATAGAAAAAGCAAAAGAATTCCAGAAAAACATCTACTTTTGCTTCATTGACTATGCTAAAACCTTTGACTATGTGGATCACAACAAACTGTGGAAAATTGTTCAAGAGACAGGAATACCAGACCACCTGACCTGCCTCCTGAGACACCTGTATGCAGGTCAAGAAGCCACAGTTAGAACTAGACGTGGAACAAATTGGTTCAAAAGTGGAAAAGGAGTACATCAAGGCTGTATATTGTCAATCTATTATTTAACTTATATGCAGAGTACATCATTCAGAATGCTTGGCTGGATGAAGCACAACCTGGAATTAAGATTGCTTGGAAAAATATCAATAACCTCAGATATGCAGATGACACCACCCTTATGGCAGAAACAAAGAGGAACTAAAGAGCCTCTTGATGAAAGTGAAAGAAGATAGTGAAAAAATTGGCTTAAAACTCAACATTCAGAAAATTAAGTCATGGCATCTGGTCCCATCACTTCATGGGAAATAGATGGGGAAACATGGAAACAATGACAGACTTTATTTTGGGGGGTTCCAAAATCACTGAAGATGGTGAATGCAGCAATGAACTTAAAAGATGCTTGCTTCTTGAAAAAAAAAAAAAAAAGCTATGACCAAACTAGACAGCATATTAAAAAGCAGAGACATTACTTTGCCAACAAAGGTCCATCTAGTCAAATCTATGGTTTTTCCAGTAGTCATGTATGGATGTGAGAGTTGGACTATAAAGAAAGCTGAGCGCTGAAGAAACTGATGCTTTCAAACTGTGGTGTTGGAGAAGATTCTTGAGAGTCCCTTGGCTTGCAAGGAGATCTAACCAGTTAATTTTAAAAGAAATCAGTCTTGAATATTCTTTGGAAGGACAGATGCTGAAGCTGAAACTCCACACTTTGGCCACCTGATGGGAAGAACTGATTTGTTGGAGAGGACCTTGGTGCTGGGAAAGATTGAAGGCAGGAAGAGAAGGGGACGACAGAGGATGAGATGGTTGGATGGCATCACCGACTCGATGGACATGAAATTGAGTAAGCTCTGGGAGTTGATGATGGACAGGGAAGTCCGGCATGCTGCAGTCTATGGGGTCACAAAGAGTCGGACACGACTGAAGGACTGAACTGAACTAATATTTCTGCCTACTCTTAGATTCTGAAGATTTTCTCATATGTGCTCTTCTGAAAGTTTTATAGTTTTATGTTTTCTTTTTAAGAACAGTTTTTGCAATTTTTTTGCACTGCTGCTGCTGCTGCTAAGTCGCTTCAGTCGTGTCCAACTCCTTGTGACCCCATAGACAGGAGCCCACCAGGCTCCTCCGTCCCTGGGATTCTCCAGGCAAGAATACTGGAGTGGGTTGCCATTTCCTTCTCCAATGCATGCATACATGCTAAGTCGCCTCAGTCGTGCCCGACTCTGTGAGACCCTATGGACAGACAGCAGCCCACCAGGCTCCTCCATCCACAGTATTCAACAGGCAAGAATATTGGAGTGGGCTGCCATTTCTTTGGAATGAATGATGCTAAGGCTGAAACTCCAGTACTTTGGCCACCTCATGCGAAGAATTGACTCATTGGAAAAGACTCTCATGCTGGGAGGGATTGGGGGCAGGAGGAGAAGGGGACGACAGAGGATGAGATGGCTGGATGGCATCACTGACTCGATGGACGTGAGTCTGGGTGAACTCCGGGAGTTGGTGATGGACAGGGAGGCCTGGTGTGCTGCGATTCATGGGGTTGCAAAGAGTCGGACATGACTGAGCAACTGAACTGAACTGAACTGAAGGTTTTGGTCAAGTTTCTTTCTCCTCCTCCTCCTCCTCCTCTTCGGTCCTGTCCTCCTCCTTTCCATCTCTCCCTCTTTTTCTCCTTCTCTGTTTCCTTCTTCTTCTTCTTTTTTTTTTTTTGCCTATGGCTATTCAATCACGTTAGCAGGAGTTGTTGAAAAGACATTCTTTTCTGCACTGAGCTGTTTTTGTGCCCTTGTCAACAATCAGTTGGACGTATTTGGAGTTTTCTTTTTGTTCCGTTGATCTATGTGCTTATCCCTCTAACAATATCACAGTCTTGATCACTGTAGCTATATTGTAAGTCTTGATTTCAGGTAGACTTTATTTTTTTAAAATTGTTTTAGCTATTCAGTTTCTTTGCCTCTCTGTATAAATTTGAGAACAATTTTGCCTATGTTTATGAGAAATCTTGAGGACGTTTGATGAGAATTGTATTAAACTTTACGTCTCAGTTTGGGGAGAACTGACACCATTTTATGCTGTCTTCCAATCTTATTAATGGGCTTTCCAGTTGGCTCAGTGGTAGAGTTTGCCTGCCAGTGCAGGAAATGCAGGAGTGAGTGTCAGGTTCTATCCCTGGGTCATGAAGATCCCCTGGAGGAGGAAGTGGCAACCCACTCTGGTATTCATGCCTGGAGAATTCCATGGACAGAGGGCCCTGGAGGGCTATAGTCCATAGGGTTGCAAAGAGTCGGACACAACTTAGTGACTGAACACTTCAATCTAGGAATATGGTATGTCTCTCCATTTATTAGAGCTTTCATTTCTTTCGAAAGTATCTTATAATTTTCAGCACATAAGTCCTGTGCTTGATGTTAGAATTATATCTAAGTATTTTAATTTGGGGAGCAAATATAAATGGCATTGCATTTTAAATTTCAGTGTCTGTATGTTCATACAGAAATATAATTAATGTTTATTTTATTTTTTGTGTTCTTGCTGAACCCATTTAGTTGCTCAGTCGTGTCTAACTCTTTGAGATTCCATGGACTGTAGCCTACCAGGCTCCTCTGTACATGGAATTTTCCAGGCAAGAGTAGTGGAGTGGGTTGCCATTTCCTTCTCCAGGGGATCTTCCTTACCCAGGGATCGAATCCAGGTCTCCCACATTGCAGGCAGACGCTTTACTGTCTGAGCCACCAGGGAAGCCCCACTTATTAGTATTGCTGCTGCTGCTAAGTCGCTTCAGTCGTGTCCGACTCTGTGCGACCCATAGATGGCAGCCCACCAGGCTCCCCCGTCCCTACTAAAAGTTCTTTTGAAGATTCTTTAAACTTTTCTACATTGACAGTCACGTCATCTGAAAATATGAGCAGTTTTACTTTTTTTTCTCCTTTCCAATGTCTATGCCTTTTAAAATTCCTTATTAGCTAGAACTTCCAGAACTAGGTTGAACAGTGGTGAGATGGCATTATTGCTTTGTTCCTGATCTAGGTGGTGGTTCTGGTGGTGATGGTGGGAGTGTGTACATTAAATCTTTCATCATTAGCTAGAGACTTTAAAAAAAATAGATGTTCTTTATCAAACTGAAGAATTTTCCTTCTATTCCTAGTTTCCTTTTATCATGAAAACAATATTGATTTTTCTAAATGTCTTTTCTGCATCAATTGATAAGATCAAATAATTTTACTTCTTTAGCCTATTAATATGGTGGATTATATAGAGTGATTTTTAAATATCTAATGAGACTTGCATTCTTAGGATAAACCTCACTTGGTCATAGTGTATAATTCTTTCTATATATGATTGAATTCTATTGTATACTATTTTGTTAAGAATATGTGTCTATGTTAATGAGGAATATTGGTCTAAGTTTTCTTTTCTTTTTTATAATGGATTATATGGAATCCATTATATGGAATTTTATAATGATTATATGGAATCAGTATTAATTGTTTTTTTAAGTTTGTTAAAACTCTCCAGTGAAACCACATGCACCTTGAGATTTCTTTTGGGAGTTTTCCAATTGTGAATTTGAATTCCTGATTCGTTATGGGGATAGTGGAATTATCTAGTTCAGATTAGTTCAGTTGTTGTAGCTTCAGGAATTGGCCTGCTTCATCTATTTTGACAAATTTACGTACGTAGACTTATTCATAGTATTTTTGCATTTTCTTTTTGGTGTTTGCAGGGTCTACAGTGATGTCTTGTATTTCATTACATGCATCTACAGTTTGTATCTTTTCTCTTTTTACTTTAGTTTTTCTAGAGGTTTGTCAATTTTATCGATCATTGAAAAATAACTGTTTCATTGATTTTTCTCTTTGTTTTCCTCTTCTTAATTTTGTTGATTACTTTTCTTATATCTATTATTTCTTTCCTTCTGCTCGCTTTCAGTTTGCTCTCATTCTAGGTTCTCGAAGTGGGAGATTAAATTATTGATGTGAAACATTTTTATCTTTTTTAATGCATACATTCTCAGCACTGCTTTAATTGTGTCCCACAAATATTGATATATTTTCATTTTCATTCAGTTCAGTTTATTTTTTTTTTAAAGTTCCCTTGAGACTTTCTCTTTCATCTGTGTATTATTGTGTTGTTTAGATTCCAAGTATGGATATTTTCCTGTTATGTTTCCCTTACTGATTTCTAATTTGATGTGGTTGGAGAATGCACTGTATGATTTAAGGTCTCTTAAATTTGTTGAAATTTCCTTGGATACTTCTGACATCAAATGTGTGAGGTTCTCTTTCCCTCACAGGAACCAATTTCCCAACTTTCCAGACAACTACTAAGTGTCCTATACTTTATTTCAATCTGACAGTAACTGGTCAGAGTTAGTGTCAGATTCCATAGGCCCAGGGCCTAGTCCCACAAGACTTCTCACTTCAGAAACCAGCTGCAGTCATGGATCCCCAGGGGAGCCACAACTTTGTCCAACGTAGCTACAAAGTTGGGTTACCCACAGCCTTCCCTCAGATTTGAAAATTTGCTGAAATGGCTCATAAAATTCAAGGAAACATTTACTTATGATTAGCAGTTTATTATATACAGATGAAGAGGCATGAAGGCAAGACCCAGAAACATCCTGAGAGCAAGAGCTTCAGCTCTCATGAAGTAGGGTATATCACCTTCCTGAACATGGATGTGTTCACCAACGTGGGAGCTCTATAAACCCTGTAGTTTAGGGAGTTTTATGGAGCTTTAATCATGTGGGAATGATCAATTATTAACTCAGTCTCCAGACCCTCTCCCCTCTTTAGAAAATGGGGTTGGGGCTGAAATTTCCAAGCTCCTAATCACGGCTCGGTGCTTCTGTTTACCAGTCCCCATCCTGAAATTATCCAGGAGCCCACTGAGAGTTGCCTCTTTAGAACAAAAGAAATGAAGGAGAAATCAAGACATTCTCAGATAAAGGAAAACTAAGGATTTATCATTAACAGACCTACTCTAAAAGAAAGTTGTTATTTTATAACCCAGGGAATTCCAAATGATTTTAGGAGCTTTGGGTCAGGAATTGGAGTTAAAAAACCAATTATTAGTTAAAAAAAAGATGCTCCTAGCATTTGTATCACTCAGGGAATTAGAAGGGTTTTAGGAGCTCTGTGTCAGGAACCAGGGACAGAGACAAAATATATATTTTCTCTTATGTCACACTTGCCTGTGTGGTTTTATTTAAAGTGAATATATTGATAATGAGCCTTCCCAGGGGGTGTTAGTGGTAAAGAACCTGCCTGCCAGTGCAGGAGACATAAGAGATATGGGTTCGATCCCTGGGTTAAGAAAAATCCCCTGAAGGAGGGCATGGCAACCCACTACAGTATTCTTGCCTGGAGAATCCCATAGACAGAGGAGCCTGGCAGGCTATAGTCCACAAGGTTACATAGAGCTGGACACGCCTGAAGTGACTTAGCACACACACATGCATGTATACTGATGAAGAGGGTGATGAAGGAGGTAAGAAGGAAAAATGGCAATGGTTTGGGTTAACTACCAAGGAATATATAAGAAGGAGACTAAATAAAAGAAGGCCCACTAATGGTTAAGAATCTTAAATTTTCAGTTGCAAAAATCCATACAGTGTCTTCCATTTTGTGTTCTTTCACACTCACCCCTGTCCATCCCCAATTTCGTACTTTCAGAGAGGTAGGAAAGGAATCAAGGTTCACATAATAGTGAAGAGTGAAAGTTGATTCAAGTCCAGATCTGTCTGTCTGTCTTCCAAGTCTATGTTAAAGTCTATAAGTTAAGGAACTGTGAGGCTGGTTATTGGAGTACAGCAGAATTACGAGGAAAAAGAAGATACAAGCCCAAATGTGAGCAATAAAGAAGACAGAGAAGAACAGAGGAAATCAGAGGACATTGCAATTTTCTGATTTTATATGTCAACTGTTTATTACATTTATAATGATAATAATATCCACATTTTAATATTTCTATAAAAATAGGGCATAATATTTGTAAAGCATGTAGAGTAATGCACAAACACTTAATGTTCAGATATAATACTATTTAATGTCTTTGAACATAACTGCTATAACTACTCTGTTTAGCAAAAGGGAGCCAAGTTAAAATAAGTGGAACTCTTTAAAAGTAGAACTAGAGAAAAATTTATTTGTATTCACTTTTATATGCACAAAATCTCTGGAAGAAGAAATAGGAAATTTATTATGATGGTTCGTTGTTGCAGGGCGGGGTTCAGTGGTACAGGTATTATGGTTGTGGAACTGGACAGATGGGTTGGAGGGGTCTTTTTAATAGTATCTTTTTATAATTTAAGCAATTTAATTCCTATGACTGTATAACTTATTCAAAATTTTTTTAAAATGATAAAAAGTAGAATTGGCAATCTTAAGAATTTATCCATTTCCTTCCTTGAAAGTGTTAGGTTGAATGTCCATGCCCATTAAGGAAGTTGTAAGCAGATACTCCTTCCACAGGTGAGAGGTAGAATTTGTCCTCTAAGGGAGTACCTTGGACTGCAAGGAGATCAAACCAGTTAATCCTAAAGGAAATCAACCCTGAATATTCATTGGAAGGACTGGTGCTAAAGCTGAAACTCCAATACTTTGGTCACCTGATGTGAAGGACTGACTCTTTGGAAAAGACCCTGATGCTTGGAAAGATTGAGGGCAAGTGGAGAAGTGGGTGACAGAAGATGAGATGGTTGGATGGCATCATTGACTCAATGGACATGAATCTGAGCAAACTCCGGGACATAGTGAAGGACTGGGAAGCCTGGCATGCTGCAGTTCATGGGGTCACAAAGAGTTGGACATGACTTAGTGACTGAAGAACAACAACAATGTCCTTGTATTGTGATTACTTGACTGTGAGTAGGTTCTCTATTCTTCAGCCCATTTTCAAGAAATATACATTAAGTATGTGGTGTAGGGAGTCTGTTAACTTAGTCAGATCCAGCAAACACTGGTTCTAATTGCAGGTTTTATCCATTTTTTTATGTTGACTAGAGTACTTTGTCAATTAAAAAGGCTTTGCATTAAAGATTGTTCTACACCTAATATCATCCAGCTAACATTGAAAACATTGTTCTGCCAGTGTTTAAGTGCCAGATATGGCCCCTGGATTGATGGGGGCAGAGTGACCTAATGACCCACATTGACATCATCCAAAGACCATGGCTATCTGTCAGTTCTCCTTTTATAAAGGAGACAGATGGCCCAATGTCTTTATTCATTTAAAGTTTTACCCTTACGTGTGGAAAAGATCTGATCTGGGTGCTTACCTTTCTTAGTTTGGCTTTTGTTCTGACTTGTGAACCCTGTTTTGGACTCTAGTTTTAGTGTTGTTGACTCTTGTCTGCTGGTTCTGAACTATGCTCTGTGGTTAGGTTTGCTATTTGCTTTTTCTCTGCTCAGAATTCTACTTTCTTTCCCCTTTGATCTGATAGGGCTTCAAGATGTTTTTCAACTTCCCAAAGAGAATAATTTTCTAAATCACTGTTATTATGGAGTTGCCTCTATCATTATTTCAGTATTTAGTTTCGTTCTCTATACAACAATAGCCTTACTGCATGATATAGAAGACGTTTTGTTATTGTCATCAGGTCAACCCAGTACTGGTGTGGAATCTTGTGATCTTTTACCATGTGTTAGAATTGGAAAGAAATTTTGTGTATTTTTGAGCATAGTTCATTGTTTGATAAAATAAATCACAATTATCCAGGAGCACTGTGTATCAGATCAATTTTTCTTCATCTCAATTAATCTGGGAATGAATATTACTAAGACAATATTGGAAAACTTTACCAATATTGACCTCATCTGACTAGTGAGTGGGTAGTAAATAACTCACCTTTTAGAGATAAATGAATCCTTTCAGATAATGTTGGCACTGAACAGTATACTGTAGACATGTACTGTTAAGTGTGTTAAGCAATTTATGATTGGATTTCCCTCAGTTTCAAATGTGCTTCTAGATACCAGTTCAGTCATTTTAACTGATATCAGATAGAATTCAAGTAAGATTTAGGTTAATTGGCTTCAACAGGAGACATCTTTCTATAGAGCCTGGGAATTGCAAAATTTTTTCATCAACTTTTGAGAAAGAATTTTGTGAATTTTGAGCATATTTTACAACTAAAATTTTTTCTAATAACTGAACTTATTTCTAATTGATTACTTAGTGCCACATCACTGGGCAAAAATTCCCCAGAGTTCAGTTACCTCTTGGTCACATCTAGTTTGATAAAAATATTTAACTGAGCACACCAAATATTTGCTGTGTCTTGTTCCTTGAAACTTATTTTTGAAAGCTTACCTAAAGCAATTGTAGGATACATTTTGCTTTGGATTTTTGTAGGCTAATAAGCATCTTATTTACAAGTTCTAAAGTATAAATATAAAATACATCAAAACCATTTTTATTACTGAAAAGTAAAACATTAATATAAGTACCATACATTTTTGTATTCATTTTTTTTAGTTAATAGTTTACTAAGGAAAATAACTTTCACAGTTTGCTTTTGAATTTACGCAAATGGTATTTAAGGCTAGTTATAACATTCTTGGGCTATGACTGAGAATTCTGTAATTTTCTTTTCTTTTAGCATTGATTATGTCAGAAGAGTCTGCTAAAGCTAGCTGATTTCAACTGCTTTGAAAGAGACTTGCTCAACGACTTTCTGCCTCATTATTTTCTGTTCTTCTGGGACTTCAATTACAAGTGGTTAGGCTTTCTCACTGTATCCCCTATATCTTTTACTCTCTCTTTTGTATTTCATCTCTTCATGTTTCGTGTTGATGATTTTATTCCAATATTGCTTCTTGTTCACTCATTTCATCATTAGCTGTGTAGAATATAGTTTAAGATTCATGTACTTAATTTTTAATATCAGTTATTATCTTTTTCATGTCCAGAATTTTTGTTTGATTTCATTTTGTGGATTCTACCTCTTTGTTAAAATTCTTAATGTTGTATTTTGTCTTTTTCAACATGTTGATAAAGACTTAAAGTCTGTATATAACACTTTCATCATTTGAATCTCCTGCAGCTCTAAATCTGTTTTCTCTCATTACTCTTGGTTTTTAATTATATTTTCTGGTTACTTTTGATTGTGCTAAAAACTGGATGATGAAAACCTAATAAATTAATTTGAAGCATATCATAGTGTTATCACAGAGCTTATTAATTGTATGTTTTCTTTTGGCAAGAGCCTAGGAACACTAGCAATCCCAGATCATCTCATTCTAATAATAGAAATTAATATGATATGAAGCTACGCTTTAGTCCTTGGAAAGGGTGAACTGTTTCTGGTATATGTTTACTCCTAGAGCTTAGCCTTGTGGAGTTATAACCCCAAATACGGGGTATTTTACCTGAGAAATTTAGTTCTTTTATTCTGAGAGGCTTTTAAAAATCTGATCAGCATCTCAGATTCTTTCCTAAAAGAGGTAGAAATTCACACCGCCCCCCCCCCCCCCAAAAAAAAAGTCCTGAATGCAGGGCTTTCTTCTCTGGGTTTCTTTCTTCTCATGATCAATTTGTAGTCATGGAAAATGCTGATGAACTAAAAAAAAAAAAAATAGAATCTTGTTTTTCTAAACCTTTGTCATATCATTTCCCCTATCCACCTCCTTAGAAGCTTACTTTTCAGAAACTTATTGATGAAACTTCAAAAATCCATTCTGGATCTGGGTCCTTCTTTGACCACATAATTACATTGCCTTGACAAATATGTAGGAGCTATATAATCTTTCAGTCAGTTCAGCTTAGTTCAGTCGCTCAGTCGTGTCCGACTCTTTGTGACCCCATGAATCACAGCACGCCAGGCCTGCCTGTCCATCACCATCTCCCGGAGTTCACTCAAACTCATGTCCATTGAGTCAGTGATGCCATCCAGCCATCTCATCCTCTGTCATCCCCTTCTCCTCCTGCCCTCAATCCCTCCCAGCATCAGAGTGTTTTCCAATGAGTCAACTCTTCGCATGAGGTGGCCAAAGTACTGGAGTTTCAGCTTTAGCATCATTCCTTCCAAAGAAATCCCAGGGCTGATCTCCTTTAGAATGGACTGGTTGGATCTCCTTGCAGTCCAAGGGACTCTCGAGAGTCTTCTCCAATACCACAGTTCAAAAGCATCAATTCTTCAGTGCTCAGCTTTCTTCCCAGTCCAACTCTCGCATCCATACATGACCACAGGAAAAACCATAGCCTTGACTAGACGAACCTTTGTTGGCAAAGTTATGTCTGCTTTTCAATATGCTATCTAGGTTGGTCATACTTTTCTTCCAAGGAGTAAGCGTCTTTTAATTTCATGGCTGCAGTCACCATCTGCAGTGATTTTGGAGCCCAAAAAAGATAAAGTCTGACACTGTTACCAGCTGAGCCACAAGGGAAGCCCATATAACCTTTACAAGCTATATAATCTTTCTTAATCTTATTGACATTTATCAGAATGAAGATTTAAAGGATGAGTCTCCCTAGGGATTTAGGAGGATTTCAAACAATTTGTGAGAGAGGAAAGCTTAATTTTACTGATTTTTACTTAAACAAGCTTCGCAATCGGTGGAATTAATAATTTGATAGTATGTTTACCTTGTTTTGGATAAATAATGTAGGTCATAGGAGTGGACACATTTGCCTTGAAAAGAGTTAGGAAGCATAACTATTCAAAATTTTTCCTCCAGAGTATTTTCCACAAAGGGTTTATTTGTAATTTTAAAGAATGACCAGAATTGTATGCCCTGTTTGTAGGCCACAAATACAAAATTGTCCTAAAAGTAATTAGGTCCCAAAAAGTAATTAGGGCCCAAAATGAACTTTGTAGTAAAGTCCAAATTAAAACTTAGCTACAACTTGCATGAAATCCATTGGCTGATCTAGCATTATCCATTTCATAGCACTGCTGGGGCCAACATGATAGAAAAATGTGATAATACAATATTGAGCCTTCTGATTTTTTTTGGTCACCTAGTGGTTCTCTAAACAAAGATAATGTAAGTGAGCCTCATTTTATGTAGTTGGAAAAGTACTTGGAAATATATTTAAAAATATATTAAAAACATCTAAAATGTACTTTTAAAAATATTTCAAGACTGCTGATCTTTTACAAATTAAAAAAATGCTTGAGAAACATCACTCATGATTACTACATTTGTAATTTAAATATTTTTTCTATTTCTTAAACTTCAAAAACTTTGGACATAGCCGTTTAATGCTGAGAGTGTCAATGGGAAGTAAATGTTAGGTATAAGGAAGGCGATGAGGTGGCTAGTAGGGGAAGGAGTCAAGACCTTATCTGAAGTCAGAACACTTCATCGCAAGCCTTTGAATAAAAGGAGGAAGACAGGTCACAGGGCAGCTGACAAAGGTGAAAATCTTTAAGGTACGGAATAGAAAGAAAGCTAACAATGCTATTAAGATAAAGACTTTTCCTTGTGCACTACTGAGAGTGAGAGTGAGAGTGAAATTACAAACTGTGTCTATCTGGTGAGTCAGGTTAATCAGTCACTATTCTTGTAGGTATAAGCAAAGCAAGCTTACTTATAACATGCAACTAACATTTCCCTTGTAGTACCTCATTCAGTGCTGATGGCACCTCAGAGTAGCATTGTTTACAAAGCTCAAAGCACGTCATGGACATTTTCTGTTTCTTCAAATCCTTTATTCTCCCAGATAAACCCACATGCATCTGTACCTACCCAGTCCACAGTGGAAGTTCAACCAGAGTTATTGACTAATAGACTAAGCATATGAAGCTGCCCAACTTCCCAGGTGGTTCAGTGGTAAATAATCTGCCTGCCAATACAGGAGATGCAGGTTCAATCCTTGGGTCAGAAAGATCCCCTGGAGAAGGAAATGTCAACCCACTCCAGTATTCTTGCCTCGGAAATCCCATAGACAGAAGAGCCTGAGGGGCTATAGTTCAAGGGGCTGCAAAAGAGTCAGACACTACTTAACAACTAAACAACATGAAACTTCTCAGCCCTGCCTAATGCTGGATTTGCAACTAGCAAGAGATGTGTTCGAAGGTTCTGCTGGGGTCTTCCTAATCATTTCTCCATAGCCTCTCTGAATTTGCTGATACCATCTGCCAAGGTCTGTGCTAAACTACACACTTGGAAAGACTGAAAAACTACTTTTCAAGATCAGTTACCATATGATAATCTTCCCCACCCTCACCTGTTCCCTTCTCGCTATCACTATTTTCCCTAGAAGGTGATGAGAATGTTGATTTCCTAGGAGGAAATCTGAAAGCCCAGAGACTATTGGCTGCATCTCCTGGTCATTAAACCGGGCTTCCCTGATAGCTCAGATGGTAAAGAATCTGCCTGCAATGCAGGAGACTTGAGTTTGAACTCTGGGTCGGGAAGATACCCTGGAGAAGGGAATGGCAACCCATTCCAGTATTCTTGCCTGGAGAATCCCATGGGCAGACTATGGGGTTGCAAAGAGTTGGACATGACTGAGAGACTAACTGGTCATTAGTAACTGTAAAAGAAGAATCAGAGTTTCCTCTGTCTTCCTTATGTGTCCTAACTGTTGTATAACTGCCTCCTTATAGATGACTGACTTTCAATAAACAGCAGATAATAATTTCTTTGAAGAGGCTTAGAAAGCATGAGATACTGAAAAAACAAGGAGTTTGGGCTCAGAAATTTAATAGTTGTGTGATAACACAGCACTTACTAGGTAGTTGGCCTTGTGCTTTCGTTTCCTAATATATAAGTTAGGAATAATAAAACCTAACTCACTGGGCAAGGAGAACATTGCAAGAGTGCTGAACAGTGAGAGTACTCCATAGACCACAAAGGTTTTATAATATTGTTCATTATTATTTGGATGTTTGATTTTGTAGATACCTTTTCATAAAAATTCAGAAAAGTTAGAATTTTCTGGTAATATTGGATGCCTGAAAAATTGAACACTTTTTACCATTTGATTTTGGAGCAGGGAAAGGCAGAAGGAAAGTGGAAAAAAAATTTTCTTCTTCACCCTTCCATGTCTTCCAGGTGATTGCAGTTGGTACTATCAAAAGTTTAGCATCTAGAAGAATACTAGTTTAATTAGCAGTTCTTATTGGTTTCACTTGTATTGCTGCATGGCCATGGATTTGGGGAAGTTAAAAGCAGTGATAACGTTAAGGTTCAGAAGAATTTATTGCTGTGATGTCCAGGCCAAATTTCTGATAGAGTCCCTCCAAAAATCTATAAAGGGATCATTCTTATGAGCCTGCCTCAAAGAATTGTTCTTTATTTGCCATGCAGAACTTTGTAAATATTTAACTCTCTTTAGAGTTTGGAATGTGCAAGTGTGATTTATTGTTTCTAATGATTGAAAAGAGGCTTGGTATGAGCAAACAAAGGTATGAATTGAAAGAGAATTCATTATACAATATGTTTCTTTGTAAGTAATAAGCAGACCAGCATTTTAAAAAAGAGAGTGATTCCCAAGAAGACTTGTCTCTCAGCAATGCCCAAGAAGTGGGGCTTCAAGTGATAACAGCTTTTATTCTCTGCATGTCCACTGTGTGCCAAGCTCTGTTTGGACTAAGTGCTTTATGTGTGAATTCTGCTCGCTGCAATATAACACTGATGAGTAGAGGGTGCAAACTGGATTGTGTTGAGAATGTTAGTGATCTATTTTGGTATGTTATAAAGGAAAATTTTTTCACTTTCTTTAAATAATAAATTCAAGATTGAGAAAGAAAAAGAGGACAGAGAGATAGCCATACATACAATAGGGACAGAGGGAAGAAAGGAAAGAAGGAGAGAAGGAAAGAAGAGAGGCAGAGAGAGAGAAAAGGCAGGAAGAGATTGAGCCAAGAGCTAAGAGATTAGTTGTGAGATTCAGGCCTTTGTGGAAAAACATGACTCATGACATGTAATGAAAACACAACTTTATTATTGTCTCCCTAGCCTTGCTTCAGACATTCGGTGAGAGTAATTATCTCTTGCTGCTGACTCAGAACTTGGGAAGGCTCCATAACTTTTTAGCTCACACTTAGGTATTAGTATATCCTACCGTCTCTCTTAAGAAATAAGCCTAGTCTCTGTAAATGAACCAGAGTTACCAAGTCTAAGATGTCAATACAAACTGAATTTGATTCAGCATCAGATGTTTTCCCTTTTCCCAACTCAGGCTTTCTTCTTGTTGACAGACATAGTGGGGTTGGCATGGCTGGTTTCTGTCATCCTATGCTTTGTGTTTTCCTCCTCCCTAGCACTCTTTTGTCCCAGCTTTTGAGTTTGTTCCTGACCCTGTTGAAGTTTTAAAGTGAGGTGATAGAAAAGGTTATAAACTGGCCCTCTTGGTTATGTACAACTCTAAGGTGATTATCTCCTTGGTGACCAGTTTGTGGTTTTTCTCTATCCCTGAAGACCTCTCACTTTCAGGGTTGTTTACCTGTCAGATCCATCTCTGCAGTGGATGGTCACTTCGACTCCCCACAAGAGTCCCCGAGAATCAAGGTCTTCTACCTTCCTGTTCTACCTTTTCTCCTCCAGATGGCGTTACCTCACATGACCATTTGGATGTAAGGCCAGTGCTTTCTATCAAAGGACTTGCAACTCCTCCACCAAAAACATTCATACAAATTTCTCACACCAGAAATTTGGGAGAGTAGGTCAGTCCCCTTGGGACTAACCCATTGAAGAGTTCCTATCACAGGTCACTCTGCCTCACTCACACTTGAGTCAAGCTTCAGTCTTTCATGCCATTAGATGCAAGGGAATACCTAGTTCTTCAAATGGAGCCATGAAGTCCATTCACTTAACTGGAGAGACATGAGAAAATATCAACACTCTTCTCTCCTGGGTAAGTGGGAAGAAACTCAAACTGTAGCTCTCTCTGAAGAAATCTCTTCTTAAATCCTTTTCCATTTTCATTCTCTCTCTCCCTTTCTTCTTTTTGTGTTTTTCAAAGTAACTCAGGTGGATTCATGACTTAGGACACTACTTCTCTTAATTTTTGGTGAGGACAGATTCTGGATATAGCAACCTGTCCCACACTCAGTTTGGCATCTGAAATAGATCATATTGGTACGTCAGTACAAATCAAGGCAAGAGAAATCTCCCTATATTTTAGCAGCAACCGTCTTCACTTTCAAATAAGCATGAAATGGAAATAAGCAAATTAAGTAATTCTAATGATTTTATTTGTCTTCCGGAAGCTGGCTCAGTGGTAAAGAATCCATCTGCCAAGTAGTGGGTTCAATCCCTGGCTTGGGAAGACCCCCCAGAGAAGGAAATGGAAACTCATGCCAGTATTCTTGCCTGGAAAATTCCATGGACAGAGGAGCTTGGTGGACTATAGTCCTTGGGGTCACAAAGAGTTAGACATTACTTAGCGACTTAACAGCAACAACAGATGATTTTATTGATCGTAATCTCAGAACCTAGGACAGAAAGAACATAGTAAATGTTTCCTTACAAGAGGAGGGGAAGAAGAAATGCAGATAAGTCACCTTTTATCATCTGGTGCATGCATATGCCAATGCCCTGCTCTCTTCCTTTAGATTCTGTCAACTTTGACCTTGATTTTGTTCTTAGTCCCAGTGGTCACATATACTCTGCTTACTTGTATAACTCTCCCTTGAGTAACTAAGTATCTGACCTTGGTTGTCTCTCTAACTTCACATTTGCTACAAAACCTAGATTTGGGGTGGGCTCACACTCTCTTGATAATGAACACTGATTTACTTTATTTTTATTAATTTATTAAACAGTTACTGAGAACCTGCCGTAAGTCAAGCATTAAGTAGGTACTGAGAATACAAAGCTTAAATGATAGTCTTCACGTGTTAACACAGATAACTGGTATAACAGACAGACACTAAGTATTTTGTGGGGATCATCTTACTTACTATTAAAACTAACCCTGCAAGTAAATATCATTATTATCATTTCCATTTTACATATCAGAAAATAAAACATAAGAAGGCTAAATAAATTCCCCAGGCTCCCATAGGAATAAGCTGGAGCTGACAGTCTAATTCTTGACCAATCAGTCAGTTCAGTTCAGTTCAGTCACTCAGTCGTGTTTGACTCTTTGCAACCCCATGAATCGCAGCACGCCAGGCCTCCCTGTCCATCACCATCTCCCGGAGTTCACTCAAACTCACGCCCACTGAGTTGGTGATGCCATCCAGCCATCTCATCCTCTGTCGTCCCCTTCTCCTCCTGCCCCCAACCCCTCCCAGCATCAGAGTCTTTTCCAATGAGTCAACTCTTCGCATGAGGTGGCCAAAGTACTGGAGTTTCAGCTTTAGCATCATCCCTTCCAAAGAACACCCAGGACTCATCTCCTTTAGAATGGACTGGTTGGATCTCCTTGAAGTCCAAGGGACTCTCAAGAGTCTTCTCCAACACCACCACCCAATAAGCTATGCAATTTCTGCCTATTGAATAACTTCAGTCTGTTTTTGGCATAGAGCTAATGAGTTGACCATGGGGTTGGAACTGGAGCTGGTGATTATAATGAAGCACCTAATGAAAATTATGGAGATGCACTATTGTGTGGTGGTACAGAGCACTTTCTTCAATTTAAGTCTGAATTTGGCAATAAGGAGTTCATGATCTGAGCCACAGTCAGCTCCTGGTCTTGTTTTTGTTGACTGTATAGAGCTTCTCTATCTTTGCCTGCAAAGAATATAATCAATCTTATTTCAATATTGACCATCTGGTGATGTGTATGTGTAGAGTCATCTCTTGTGTTGTTGGGAGAGGGTATTTGCTAAGACCAGTGCATTCTCTTGGCAAAACTGTTAGCCTTTGCCTTGCTTCATTTTGTACTGCAGGCCAAACTTACCTGTTACTCCAGGTATCTCTTGACATCCTACTTTTGCATTCCAGTCCCCTATGATGAAAAGGACATTTTTTTTGTGTGTGTGTGTCAATTCTAGAAGGCCTTGAGATCTTCACAGAACCATTCAACTTCAGCTTCTTCAACATTAGTGATTGGGGCATAGACTTGGACTACTGTGATATTGAATATTGAATATCCAAGAATATTTTGCCTTGGAAACAAACAGAGATTGTTCTGTCATTTTGGAGATTGCACCCAAGTACTACATTTCGGACTCTTTTGTTGACTATGATGGCTACTCCATTTCTTCTAAGGGATTCTTGCCCACAGTAGTAGACATAATGGTCATTTGAATTAAATTTTCCCATTCCTGTCCATCTTAGTTCATTGATTTCTAAAATGCTGATGCTCACTCTTGCCATCTTCTGTTTGACCACTTCCAATTTACCTTAATTCATAGACCTAACATTCCAGGTTCCTATGCAATATTGTTCTTTACAGCATCAGACTTTACTTTTACCTCCAGACACATTCATAACTGAACATTGCTTTTGCTTTGGCTCAGCATCTGAATTCATTCTGGAGCTATTTTTCCACTCTTCTACAGTAGCATGTTGGGCACCTACTGACCAGGGGAATTCATCATAAACATTTTATGGGGACATAGATCAGTACACATCAACCATGTTGAGTTGGTTGGATATATTCTGAAGTATCTGCAAGTTCTTAAGCCACTGAGCAGCAGAATAAGATCACAGTGTATGTTTCAGGAAGATGATCTACAGTAAGAATGACTGAAGAATGATTATAACATTCTTGATGCAGAAAGATATGAACTATGGATGGAGGAGAGTTGATGACAGATGAGATGTCATGGATTTGGAGTAAGGCACTGATAGTGGGCTTCCCTGGTGGCTCAGTGGTAAAGAATCCACCAAAGCAAGAGCTGTGGGTTCCTTCCCTGGATGAGGAAAATTCTTCAGTATTCTTACTGGAAAATCCCTCAGGCAGAGGAGCATGGGGGGCTACAGTCCATGGGGTTGCAAAAAAGTCAGATATGCCTTAGCTACTAAACAACAACAACTGATGGTGGGATCCTAGAGAAAAGCAAAAATCAAAGATTCATGAAAACTGAAGAATCAACAAATTTGGGTAGCTATTTAGATATGAGGGGTGAAAGGCATTAAAATGCCTCTGAGATTTTGATCTTCTGTAAAAAGAAGACTAGTGGGGCTATTGGTAGATCAGGGAACTCTAAGGAAAACCCCCACAGCTGATGTGCACAGGATGAAGTGTTGAAGGAATAATCCATTTTCCTACCCCAGTCATGTTGCACATGTGTGTGTATGCATCTATGTCTATGTTCATCTAAATGAAAACATGTGCCTGTTGACAGCTGAAGTCTATATTTCCTATGAGGTGCAAGCATTAATAAATTAAGCCCTGAATTAATAAACTAAATACAACAAGTATTTATTGAGCAGTCTCTGTACAAACAGTCTCTGTACAGCAGTCTCTGTGTCAAGAACTGTGGGAGAACCAATAATTAACAGTCTTTGTCATCCAGAAGCTAACAAGCTATGGAAGGGATCATGGACTTAAATAACTTGAGTCTAAAGTAGACTAAGGATTTTATTCCAGTAAAGAAAATGTGTTCTATAATGGTAAATATTGTGGGGAGCGGGAAGGAGGTTGATTTAGTATTTTGAAAAAATTCTATTTGGAGACAGTATGCTCAATGCTCAAACTACTGCACAATTGCACTCATCTCACATTGCTAGTAAAATAATGCTTAAAATTCTCCAAGCCAGGCTTCAGCAATACGTGAACCATGAAATTCCAGATGTTCAAGCTGGTTTTAGAAAAGGCAGAGGAACCAGAGATCAAATTGCCAACATCGCTGGATCATCGAAAAAGCAAGAGAGTTCCAGAAAAACATCTATTTCTGCTTTATTGACTATGTCAAAGTCTTTGACTGTGTGGATCACAATAAACTGTGGAAAATTCTGAAAGAGATGGGAATACCAGACCACCTGACCTGCCTCTTGAGAAACCTATATGCAGGTCAGGAAACAATAGTTAGAACTGGACATGGAGCAACAGACTGGTTCCAAATAGGAAAGAGAGTACATCAAGGCTGTATATTGTCACCCTGCTTACTTAACTTCTATGCAGAGTATGTCATGAGAAACGGAGGGCTGGAAGAAGCACAAACTGGAATCAAGATTGCCAGGAGAAATATCAATAACCTCAGATATGCAGATGACACCACCCTTATGGCAGAAAGTGAAGAGGAACTCAAAAGCCTCTTGATGAAAGTGAAAGAGGAAAGTGAAAAAGTTGGCTTCAAGCTCAACATTCAGAAAACGAAGATCATGGCATCTGGTTCCATCACTTCATGGGAAGTAGATGAGGAAACAGTGCAAACAGTATCAGACTTTATTTTTCTGGGCTCCAAAATCAGTGCAGATGGTGACTGCAGCCATGAAATTAAAAGACGCTTACTCCTTGGAAGGAAAGTTATGACCAACCTAGATAGCATATTGAAAAGCAGAGACATTACTTTGCCAACAAAGGTCCATCAAGGTCCATCTAGTCAAGGCTATGGTTTTTCCTGTGGTCATGTATGGATGTAAGAGTTGGACTGTGAAGAAAACTGAGTGCCAAAGAATTGATGGTTTTGAACTGTGGTGTTGGAGAAGACTCTTGAGAGTCCTTTGGACTGCAAGGAGATCCAACCAGTCCATTCTAAAGGAGAACAGTCCTGGGTGTTCATTGGAAGGATTGATGCTAAAGCTGAAACTCCAATACTTTGGCCACCTCATGTGAAGAACTGACTCACTGGAAAAGACTCTGATGCTGGGAGGGATTGAGGGCAGGAGGAGAAGAGGACGACAGAAGATGAGATGGCTGGATGGCATCACCGACTCGATGGACATATGTTTGGGTGAACTCCGGGATTTGGTGATGGACAGGGAGGCCTGGCATGCTGCAATTCATGGGGTCACAAAAAGTCAGACATGACTGAGCGACTGAACTGAACTGAGGGAGGCCTGGCGTGCTGTGATTCATGAGGTTGCAAGGAGTCAGACACGAATGAGTGACTGAACTGAACTGAGGGCATGACCTGTTCCTTGAAAAATGGTTGGACTCGGCAGAAATGGAGAGATTATTTCTAGAAAGAAGGCATAACATGCATGATCAAAAATTCAGAGATGAGAAAATGAGAAAGAGCTTGGTTGAAGAAGAAGACCAGAAAATCAGGGGTTAAGTGTAAAAGTAGATAGAAGTGCTCAGGAGAGGAAAGTCATCTATCCTGATAATCAGGTATTTTCAATGGGGCAATATTACTCCTAAGGTGGTAAAAAAAAAAAAAAAAAAGGTTCTTACATTTTTATGTATAAATCACAGATATATATATACAATGAATCATCAGATGCATAGTGACTGTGGCATTAAAATAATATGTGGAAAAAAAATAAAATAATATGTGGGTGATTAGAAAAAAATATACCTAAAATGACTCCTTAAAGGTATTATAATAAAAAAAGTTTGAGGAACACTACTATAGATGCTGCTGCTGCTGCTGTAAATCACTTCAGTCGTGTCCGACTCTGTGACCCCATAGACAGCAGACCACCACGCTCCCCTGTCCCTGGGATTCTCCAGGCAAGAACATTGGAGTGGGTTGCCATTTCCTTCTCCAATGCAGGAAAGTGAAAAGTGAAAGGGAAGTCACTCAGTCGTGTCTGACTCTTAGCCACCCCAAGGTCTGCAGCCTACCAGGCTCCTCTGTCCATGGGATTTTCCAGGCAAGAGTACTGGAGTGGGGTGCCATTGCCTTCTCCACTACTATAGATGGACTTCGGCAAAATGGTGAATTTTATGGAGGCCTCTGAAGAAAGTAACTTGTCTTGCTTAAGTAACTTGCCTTGCTTTAAGCTCTGGTTCTAGTCCACTTCTTGAAGACAAGTTGAGGTGAGTCAAGGTAATTTGAGTAAAAATACTGCACAAACTCAATGTGTTAATATAATTTTGGAAACTGTATGTGAGATAAATGATACAAAATTGTTTTTTTCCTAACTCATGGAAAAAATGATTTCCAAAGTAATTTTTTTCCTTCCTCTTGATTTTGGCGGCTTGGCATTATAAAGCACATGGAATTGCAGGATGCTTTCAGAGCCCATTATAGTCATTAAATAATGAACACTCTCTTCTCCAATCTCACAAATTCCATTAAGACTGACATCATCACTTTTAAAACCCAAAGACATAGACCTGCTTTTTAAAATTGAAGAATAGTTTGATTATAGAGCTAGGATTGAAGCCTATTATTTTTAGTCTGGGAGAGGCTCTCAGCTTATTTTTAATCATATTATTAGCAAGTATTTATGGAAACATAAATGTATAATTATTGTAAGTGCCAGGCTCCATGGGGCAAAAGATTTAGAATACTGAAGATACATTAACTGGTCTATGAAAGAGTTAGACAAACAGCAAATAAACTCATGAGATTTTGTGCTAGAATAAATTCATGTTGTAATCTGATAACCTAACTCTGGTAAACAAAACAAAACTTTAGTCTTTTTTATAATGTGGGTCCTCTTTGGGGCAGTAATACTGTATTCCAGACTGCAAAACTAAGCAGGAGTCATAGAAGGACGCATGATAAAGACAATTTACACTTACCTTGAGAAATTGAATCTATTGAAACTCAGTAGAAAAAAATAGACTCAATATATTTGCAACAGGAATATGTCATTGATTATATCCATATTGATCAAAAACTATATTCTCACCTTCTGAAGACTGGCTTGGGTGTGTGTCTTTTAGCTAATGAAGGTGAGTGGAAGTGATGTGTGTCACACTCAGGCAGAAGCTTTGAGAGTGGGTTAATTCTTTGCAACAATCTGTTTCTCTGCTGTGATGCCAATGATATTTTAGATGGAGGTCATTCTTCCAGGTTAAGTCTCAAAATGAGAAGAGGTTCAGTTAATCTCCCTTGACATGTGCCATGAATAAGAAATGGAGTTCTGCTCCTGCAAGCTAATGCAGTTTGGTTTGTTACTGCAGCATAGCCCTGCCTAAGCTGACTGCTGCTAAAAACTAGGATGGCAAGACATCAATGAGTAAATACAATTCTGAAGCGGCTGATTAATAACTGTAAACAATCCACTCAAAGAAAACCAGCTGGCTGGAACGCAATAGGAGAGGCAATGATTATAATCCAATGGTCCTTAAGTAGCTAAGACAGAGTACACATGGTTGGTTATATTTTATGTATATATTTGTGAATTTACTGTGTATTTATCTATTTCAGTTAGCAGAGAAAGGAATGAACTAATTATTAG
The DNA here is from genome assembly GCF_032452875.1 of Bos javanicus. Taxonomy (NCBI): domain Eukaryota; kingdom Metazoa; phylum Chordata; class Mammalia; order Artiodactyla; family Bovidae; genus Bos; species Bos javanicus. The sequence goes on from NC_083870.1 coordinate 44,040,815, forward strand.
AGGGGGAAAATAAGTAATGAAAAATTGTTGTGTATTACTTTATTATTTTTCATCTATGCAAGGCAATTTATATTAATTTGCCTCCGTCAGAAAGTGGGTAGTTTCAGGAATGAAAAGCCTGACACAGTTTGCTTGTCTGTGAATCTCAAGGTAGAGTTTTTCTATCATTCATTCAGGGAGGGCTGTTGGATATTCACCCATACATGCTCTGCACCATCCACTTCTCTGCTCTAAGCTGGTATTAGGGGAAGCCCTGGTGATAATGGCTTTTCTGAAGTGGTTCAGACAGGCTTCCCTGGTGGCTCAGAGGTTAAAACGTCTGCCTGCAATGCGGGAGACCTGGGTTTGATCCCTGGGTCGGAAGACTCCCCTGGGGAAGGAAATGGCACCCCACTCCAGTATTCTTGCCTAGAGAATCCCATGGACAGAGAAGCCCGGTGGGCTATAGTCCATGGGGCTGCAAAGAGTTGGACACAACTGAGTGACTAACACTTTCAATTTCACTGGTGATAATAGGAATATTATAGGTGGATGTGTAAATTTGATCTTACTTTGATCATTACGTTGTCTAGTTTCCTTTCTAAATTGATCTCCAGCAGAACTAACATCAAACTAAAAAACCTGTTATGCTTGTGTTTGTTTTTTGATGGAAGCATTGGAAGGTGGGAAAGTCAGAAGCTTAGATAATCCAAGAATTCTTTAATTAATTCCTAATTCTCCCCTTCCATTGGCCATAATAAATATAAACAGGTATCCAAGGAGATAATATTTATATATCTTCCATACAAATAAATATATATGTATCTATCTTTCCACATATAAAATTAAAAAGAATACTTTGTCTCAAAATTTATGTTAATAAATGCGGAATATCATTGACTGTCATCAGGGTGCCAGCTTTGGAACCAGGCTGTTTAGTGTTAAATCCTGTTTCATCTTCTTGGTGGTTGTGTGACCTTGGACAAGTTAGTTAACTTCTATGTACCTCAGTTTCTTCAACTATAAAAAGAAGAACATTTCAGTTCCTACCAGTTCAAAGTGTTTTGACGGTTGAAGATTTCCATGAATATAAAGGCCTGAGAACAGAGTATGAACCACAGTAAGAAACTGATCACTATTCATTATTATTAATTTTATTAGGCACAAATAATATTCATGCTGCTGAAGAGGCAAATTTGCCTGCTCAAGGGTATTTAAAGACAGAAGTGTAGAATTTAAATGTATGGCAAGCAAGAAGCTTGCCCTTTCTCAGCACAGAGTCAAATAAATATTGTGAGAGGACAGTGACACAAGAGAACCTTAGAATTGGGAGGTAAATTGAACTCAAAACTTTGAGAGTCATCCTTTAAATGATAGCTTCGGCATGTGAGACATTTACAAACCATTCTTCTCTAACAGAACTGATTTTGGTATTGTCTTATTTCCTGATCCTATTCTCTCCCTGGTGACCTGAGCCTGACGCCCTCTGACTTTCAGATTTACCAATGCAAAACTTCTTTCCAAGTGTCAGAATGTCTGGGTGCTCACCATTGACTACATGCCATAGCACAGGAGGTATCTAAGTGACCTATAAATAGAGCTGTGTCTGGGTTGGTGCCAATTCTTCCTGCAACAGAAATATTAATAATCTCCTGCTGAAAATTTCAGACTAGGCTTCCTAGCAAAATAGCAATATTCAGTTCCATCACACCTTAACTTTATTCTAGATTGCTGTCTCTGAATACAAAGGACTTGTTTTTGTTAAAAGAATGAATTGATATATAGATGCAGGAAAGATTTACCCTCTTTAGTTCATAAAATATAAAAAAGGAAAGCAATGGAAGAAACTGGCTGGTAAATTTGATTTTAAAAGCTTAAAAACTCACAGTGTAAAAAATTATAAGCAATATTAAAATGTAGATGATGCATTGGAAAATTGTATAAGTTATGACAACTGAGAAATTAATTTCTCAAGGTTTAAATAGCACTTATATGCCAATAAAGAAATTGAAAATGGAATAAGGATGAGAAGAGATAATTCAGAGTAAAAGTAATTAAAATCAATAAACATGACAAGTTTTCAAATTTCACTAGTAATCACGAAACAAATAATGAAGAGATGCTTTTTTTGGCCTATGCTATTGGTAATAATTAGAATAGGTAATCCTGACAAGACTACCATAAAATTGGTTTTCTTTTAGAATATCTAAACCTCACTACAATATTGTGGGAAAGTACCATGCTTTAAGAATATAATCTTACAATATACTAGCAAAAGCCTTAGAAAAGTTCATACGCTTTGATCCAATAATCTCAGCTCTAGAAATCTTCTCTGTGGAATTAGTGATTCATAAAAAGATTTTTGCACAGAATATTTACAAAAATCTTATTTGTAATAGCAAATAAACCCAGTAACATCAGCAACAAAAAACAACCAAACCAAACCAAAACCAAACAAATAAAAAACTGGGAACAAGTATTCCTAATAAGTTAAAAATAGGGAATGATCAAGTCAACTATAGTTTATTCATATGGTAATATTATTAATCAACATATTTCCAAATGCAGCCATTATTAACCATGCTCAGAAATAATTTTTAATAACATGAAAATATATGCGAGTATACCTCATACTTTGTTATATATCATATATGATAGACATCATATAAATTGTTACTAACCATGCTTTGGGAGAACTTTTATTAACCTATGGGTTGTTGTTTAGTTGCTAAGTCATGTCCAACTCTTTTGCAACCCCATGGATTACAGCCCACCAGGCTCCTCTGTCAATGAGATTTTCCAGGCAAGAATACTGGGGCTGGTTGCCATTTCCTTCTCCAAACCTAGCAGCACATACGTATGTCATAATAGATGCATGTATCATAATAAAATGCACGTATTTCGTATATCTATACATATGCTATGCTAAGTCACTTCAGTCGTGTCTGACTCACATATATACATACTCTAAGAAAAAACTAGAAGAAAATACATGAAAATCTTAACAGTACTTATTGCTGACTGATAGGAAAGAAAGGACTACAAGAAACTCTTGAGTTCGTATGAACAATCCTGCTACAAAGGTGCTTTATACAGAATTCATGCATCCTTTTAAATCTGAGCCCCAATACAATATTGTGGGTAAGTGCAGGCATGTATTATTTCTCCCTTTTTATAGACAAAGATGCTGAGGCTGAGAGAGATGCTTGGTTTAGTCAGGGTCACGTGGAAACTAACATTAGGCAGAGCTGAAATTTGAACATGGCTCACTTAATGCTGTATCTGGATGCACTTTCACCAAACCTGGTTGACTGTAAGATCACATGGCTAGAAAATTTATAGCTATAGAGAGGCCAAGAAACAGTGGGAACCTCCAGCTACAATTCTGAAAAGTTTTAGGAGCATGAATAAGACATAGGAAAGGTCAGTTGAGATTCTAGATAAGTGTCTATGCAGATGAAAGTTTCTGCAAGCTTAAAGAAAATTATTTATTATTGAAAATACCTTAGTGCACTGGCTAAATTGAAGAGCCTTTTTTATGAGTCATCCCTGAGAACTTCGAAGGAAAGTAAGTAGGTGTTAGTCCTTCTATACCAAGGGAAGCAAACTCATAAATAAGGAAGAATACCCTTTGTGATAACACAGTGAAATGGTGGACAAGAGTGAGGTCCACCTCCCAGTTTTGATGTCTATGCAGTGGCTTTATATTCCCATCACCCCAAATAGGGTGCATTACTGAGGAAGTACACAGGGCTTGTTTCCAACTGAGCAAATACAATGATCACTGAGTGTATTCCATTTGTGTTCCCAAATAAGAGATTGAGCATTCTTAGCCAAGAGTTTTAGAACTAGAAAAGTGAGCATTGGGGTAATTTCATCAGGAAACCAGAGCAGGTAACTTTATTCCTCTTGTGTTTGAGAAACCTATACTGTAGTTGGTATACAAAGTCTCTTTGGGGTCGGAGTCTCCTGGGTGCCATTTATTTTATCTCTCAGTATCAGGTTTTGTTTCATTTCATCAATAAGTATTCATTTATGCAATTTGGTCTCACCTCTTAAAACTTTATCTACTTTGTTCAAACTAAAAGTTTTTCCTCCATTTTCTAAGTTTGTCTGGTTACAGTGCTTTTCCTTCTGAATTTTCTAAATATGTTTTTAATCCACAGAATCTCTTTGCATAGATAGACTAGTGTTCCTTATCCTTGAAAGGTAAAATACTATGTTAGTTTATTTTATGTTTGATTCTACTTTGGAAAATTGATGTGGCACATTGCTATGGAAACATTCTGTACAAAGAAGACATCAGTAACTATTAATAGCTGATTGGGAACTATTATGACTCATACATATTTAGAATACTAATGTTAATATTTTAGCAGACATTTTATACATTATGAGAAAGGAATGCTTTGTTAAATCTTGATGGCTCATATCAACTTTAAAGGACTTCCCTGGTGGCTCAGTGGTAAAGAATCCTCCTGCAATGCAGGAGACATAGGTTCGATCCCTGGGTTAGAAGATCCCCTGAAGGGCATGGCAACTCACTCCAGTATTCTCGTCTGGAGAATCCCATGGACAGAGGAGGCTGGTGGCTACCATCCGTAGAGTTGTAAAGAGTCAGGCACAACTGAAGCAACTAGCATGCATGCAACTTTAAAAACATAATCTAGTATCCCAGAATTAAATGTGTTCATCTCTGGTCACAGCTTCGTGGCCATTCAAACTCAGGCCTTGTCATTCTTCAAATGGGAATAATTTGTTGGCTGGGTTAGTCTACTATACATAAAAATATGCTCGGTGATAAAAGGGTATCAGCAACATATACTCGTGTTATAAGTACCAGTTTTTGTGTGTGTCTACAGAATGTGGGTGCATTAGTTTAGGCTTTTTGAATAGTTCTGTGGCTTTAATAGGGTGATAATATACTTAGGGAAGGAAATTGAGCATACTTATTTACCATTGAAGAGCAATATAAAACAAACAGCAATGAAGACAATATACAATATGCCAAAATATGTTCCGGAGGGGAGTTTTGTTTAGATTGGGAGACATTGCTCTATTGTGGAATCAAGAAAAATGTTTCATGGAGAGTTGATGAGAGCAAGAGGAACAAATGCAGTGTAGTAACAGCATCAACTTTAGGTCAAGGCAGGCCTGCATTTGAATCCAGGCTTTGTGATCCTGAGCAAGTTATTTTACCTCTCTGAGCTTTGGTTGTCTTCTATTAGACTGGGTTAACAAAATTTATTTTGCAGATAATTTGGAAGAATTATGAAAAATAATGTATGAATAACATTTGGTTTAGATCTTGGTACACTGTAAATGCTGAACAATGGTAGGTGCTATTAAGTAAATTGGAACTTGAATGACAAGTTGTACATATTTTTATGTATAGTAGTTTAACCCAGCCAAATAAGTGACTACCATTTGATGAGTCCAATTGCAGGGGATTAAATGACAAGGCCTGAGATTGAGAGAGCCATAAAGGTGTAACCAGAGATGAACACATCTACCTCCAGGGCTATGATTAGGTTATGATTTCCATGGTGGGAGCTAGGACTGAGGGATCAGGACAGACAGGGCAGAAAAATGAAGTGAAGGCAGAATAATAAAGACAGAAGATCTTGCTGGTGGAGCAAAATGGTAAACAAGAGTGGTGGTGGCATTGTGTTAGCTGCTAAGTCGTGTCCAACTCTTTTGTAATACTGTGAACTGTAGCCCACCAGGCTCCTCTGTCCATGGGATTTCCCAGGCAAGAATACTGGAATGGGTTGCATTTCCTTCTCCAGAGGATCTTCCTGACCCAGAGATTGAACCCACATCCCCTGCATTGGCAGGTGGGTTCTTTACCAACGAGCCATCAGGAAAGCTGTGAACAAGGTGGGAAGGCCTAAATATGCAGATATGTGTAAGCAGAATGTAACTGGACCAGACTGAAGATTTTGGGGGGCTGAAGACGTTACACTATTTGTCTCGAATAGAGGCCATTTGCTTTAGATTATAAGCTACTTGACCTTAGCAGGTGGCTTGGCATCTCCCTTTTGAATGCTGAGATGCTGCCTTCTGGCAAGGTAAACATTCTATAATTATTCAATTTCTTGCTTTACAGCACCTTGGGGTGTCTTACACATGATACAGTTCTTATATAACACATCTGTGAGAGGGGAAGAGCTGTGAATAAAAATATCTGATGTGGACTGAATGACTCACAGCAGGTGAATGTGCTGTGGAGAAGGGCCTGGCTCTAGGTTTTCTTCCTCGCAGAGCCTTCCCGTAAAAGCCCATGTGGCCAGTCATGGCATTTACCATCACACATCTGCTCTGGAGGAGAGTGAAAGGAAGAGAACTGAGCACTGGCAGGACTTAAACAAGAGGCCTCAAAGTCTTCTGCAAATGAGTCATGAAAGCAGTTTTGCTGATACACCGTAATGGAAGAGAATATTAAAAAAACATATATGTATAACTGAATCACTTTGCTGTACAGCAGTAATTAATACAACTTTGTAAATCAACTATACTTCCATTTTTAAAAGGAAACAGTTTTGTTTCATATATACAAAGTACAGATCTGTTAATTATGAAACCATTTATGCACAATTTTTGCAACAGCAAGTTGTCAAGAGACTAGCGCTTCCTTGTGTTTGCAAAGGGGTTCATCCCACTTCTAAAATGTTTATTTTTATGATATATTTCATGTCAGGCTTGTGATTTTCTTTGGACAGATAATAGCTCTTTGTCCTTTTCCTGTGATAAACGACTAGGTGAGAAAAGATGGCAAACATCTTATGAAACAATATAACGTTTGGAGAAGATTTGTATCCACCAATGTCACAAAACTAAAGCAAAAATCTTCTCGTTGGGTTTTCCTCAAGTTTTATGAGCAATGAAAGCAGAAGACTGACTAAAGGAAATGTTTCCATGGAAGATTATAGAGTTGAAGACCTTGGGCTGGAAGGACATTCAGGGATCACCTAACTGATGTTTATTTTTACAGAAGAGAGTTGAAGCCAAGAGAATGTAAGTAAATGATTCACAACCTTGGCTGCTATTGGAATCACCTGTAGAGATTTAAAAATCACTGCTTGCTGGGTCCTATCTCCAGCATCTCGGAAGTAATTGGTTTGAGGTATAGTCAGGACACCTAGAGTTTTAAAATCTCCTCAGGCAGTTCTTCTGTGTAGCCCCAAATTGAAAACCGCTGTGTTAAGTGAGATACACAATACTACTCATACCCATGTGCTCTTAATAAGACGTCAATATGAACACCCAGATATGTCAGTAGGAGCCCAAACGGCTCGATCTGAAGCTATTTCCTCAAGCCTCTACACCTCTTTCTGCATATTCCTTTGTTTGTCTATTTACTTCCCTTACATAGCCCATGGAATTTTCCCACTGTCTCTAAACTAGCAAAACAAGTCATTAGAAAAGGGACCAAGACAGGCATCATTCTGAGTGTAACTGACTAATCCGTAATGCCTCTCCTAGAGGTACTTGTATCTGAACCAGAAACAAAGACTCTGCTATAAAAAAGCCTTCATGATAACGATGAAATAATAACCCATTGGCAGTTGCTATCTATGGAGAGGCAATCCGGTTTTCTCTATCGGGTTGACTAGCTGCATTGTCCAGGAGAGCTGCAAGGTCTCCAGCTGTAAACACATGCATGTGCAAGCTTACCTGGCAATTGGCATCTGAGAACAGAAAGCCTGTCTCTCCAACTCTGAAGACCGGGATTCTTTCTACTCAGTGTGGATGTCTTCTCTCGACACCCGTCCTTTCTGAAAAGACGAGAGGACCTGAGATCAGTGTCCTCATCCTGGAATAAAACTGAAGGATGTCTGGCTGGCCAACGTGTGCCTCTTCATGGGCTATGCAAATCTGGGAAGCTACGTAGAGTTTGCTAACCTTAGACCTAGAACTTAACCTAAGAAATCTACTTTGTACCTCCATGATGTGTTTGTACTATTGTCTTTATTCTTTGTCTGGTTATATCTTTCCATAAGGTTGCATTTAAGTAGTTAGGCAATGATGAAAGCTGTTTATAATTCATACTTCCCAGAGCATCGCAGTAGGTAGGAAATCTAAGTATCAATTTATGCATTGATTAGAATTCCTTCTGTCAAGGTATTATAAGTTTTCTTCTCTAGGATGATAGTTTGTTGATTCTTCGAGTAGCAGGTCTATAGTTATTATTGGAAGTATTCACTGGAAATATACTTTTATTATGTTCTAGTTAGTAAGGTCTAGAAATAGAAGAGAGAAGGGGATATGGAGAAGCAAGGAGATGAATCATGAACACTTAACTCTGAATTGAAGAACTTTATGCATGACCTTAAAATTTGGCCATGATTAAATAGCTTGTATCAGACTTTTCCTTCCACCAGAATGTATATAAATATGAACAAATATATAAAACAATTATGTGCAGGAAATGGGCATCAACCAATGCAACACTAAGAACTCTGAAAAAGGGAAGCACATGAGCTATATCCTCGATGCCCCCTGGTTTCTTCCTGGGTGCAATTTCCAAATCATTGTATGGGGGAATAGCCCAAGAAGAAAATGGAAGTTCTGCTGGCAGAGGAAACAGAGACTGTATTATGAGTTAACCACACTAATGATTAGGATTTGAGAGATAAGGTATTAGACAGGAGAGAGCTTTAGAGAAGGAGTGTCAAAAATCTACATAAAAATTCACACCAAGTCTTTGGCTGTCTCATAAAGCTGTGTTTTCACAGAATATAATTTCAAGAGATGGAGCAGAGAAAAATGCAGTGAGGCTAAAATATAATCAGGAATTTCAGAGGTTTCACAGTTTTCAGGACATTAAAGTTTAGGTTCAACTGATGAATATCTTGGGCATGTTGTCATTGTTGTTGAAACATCACATCCTAAAAGTTGGGAGAATGCTAGGGGTATGCTTTGAATGCTAGACTCTAGGAGAAAGGGCAAAAGTGAGACAGACTCACACTAACAAAGACTAAAATCAAGTTGTGGCAGGATCAGGGAGATCCTTTAGTAATTTAATTGCTTGTGTGTTAGTTACTTAGTCATGTCCAACTCTTTGTGACCCCATGGACTGCAGCCCACCAGGCTACCCTGTCCAAGGGATTCACCAGGCAAGAATACTGGAGTAGATTGCCATTTCCTTCTTCAAGGGATCTTCCTGACCCAGGGAATGAACCCAGATCTCCTGCATTGCTGGCAGATTCTTTACCATCTGAGCTATAGGGAAGTCCAATTTAATTGCTTATCAAATAAAATAATTGACACTCTCTAAAAGATGATAATATTTTTCAGAGCTTCTATGATATATCATTTATGACATCTGTGCTAAGTCATTTCAGTCATATCCAACTATTTGCAACCCTATGGACTGTAGCCCACTAGGCTCCTGTATCCATGAGATTTCCCAGGCAATACTAGAGAGGATTGCCATTTCCTCCTCCAAGGTATCCATGAGATTTCCCAGGCAATACTAGAGTGGATTGCCATTTCCTCCTCCAAGGTATCTTCTCCACCAAGGATCAAATCTGGGTCTCATGTCTCCTATAGTGGCAGGTAGGTTCTTTACCACCAGCACCACTTAAAAATGTATTAGACATGCAAATAAGCAGAAAAAGAGCAAATAAGAGATAAAACAGAAAATAAATAAGGACCTAGAGGTGATATAAATATTGAATTTAGTATGTTGAGTTCAAAAGAATCTTAATGTGTTAAAATTAAAGGAGAAGATCTAAATGAATAAAAAGATGGATTTTTTTTTAACAAAGTTGGGCTCTATTAAAAGAATCTAATACAAATATGCATCTGCAAAGTACAATATTAGAAATTAAGGACTTTAGGTCTGACATGACTAATTAGCCTAGAATCTCATGGTAATCACATTTACCTGCCACACAGGATAAAACCTATGATGTGAACATAGAAACCAATAGGTGTAGGTTTGATGAATGGTAATGAATAGTAATGAATGGTAATGAGAACCTGAAGTTGCATATAATAAAGAGAAAATTCTTTTTGTGAACTGTACTGTACTTTGACCAACCAGATGAGACAACTATGAAACATGATATTTAAATGGCCAGAAATACATACTTCAGATCAGATCAGATCAGTCACTCAGTCGTGTCTGACTCTTTGCGAACCCATGAATCGCAGCACGCCAGGCCTCCCTGTCCATCAACAACTCCCAGAGTTTTCTCAGACTCACATCCATCAAGTCAGTGATGCCATCCAGCCATCTCATCCTCTGTCGTCCCCTTCTCCTCTTGCCCCCAATCCCTCCCAGCATCAGAGTCTTTTCCAATGAGTCAACTCTTCGCATGAGGTGGCCAAAGTACTGGAGTTTCAGCTTTAGCATCATTCCTTCCAAAGAAATCCCATGGCTGATCTCTTTTAGAATGGACATTCTTGGAATCAGCGAACTGAAATGGACTGGAATGGGTGAATTTAACTCAGATGACCATTATATCTACTACTGAGGGCAGGAATCCCTCAGAAGAAATGGAGTAGCCATCATGGTCAAAAAAAGAGTCCTAAATGCAGTACTTGGATGCAATCTCAAAAATGACAGAATGATCTCTGTTCATTTCCAAGGCAAACCATTCACTATCACAGTAATCCAAGTCTATGCCCCAACCAGTAACGCCGAAGAAGCTGAAGTTGAACGGTTCTATGAAGACCTCCAAGACCTTTTAGAACTAACACCCAAAAAAGATGTCCTTTTCATTATAGGGGACTGGAATGCAAAAGTAGGAAGCCAAGAAACACCTGGAGTAACAGGCAAATTTGGCCTTGGAATACGGAATGAAGCAGGGCAAAGACTAATAGAGTTTTGCCAAGAAAATGCACTGGTCATAACAAACACCCTCTTCCAACAACGTAAGAGAAGACTCTATACATGGACATCACCAGCTGGTCAACACCGAAATCAGATTGATTATAGTCTTTGTAGCCAAAGATGGAGAAGCTCTATACAGTCAGCAAAAACAAGACCAGGAGCTGACTGTGGCTCAGACCATGAACTCCTTATTGCCAAATTCAGACTTAAATTGAAGAAAGTAGGGAAAACCACTAGACCATTCAGATATGATCTAAATCAAATCCCTTATGATTATACAGTGGAAGTAAGAAATAGATTTAAGGGCCTAGATCTGATAGATAGAGTGCCTGATGAACTATGGAATGAGGTTCATGATATTGTACAGGAGACAGGGATCAAGACCATCCCTATGGAAAAGAAATGCAAAAAAGCAAAATGGCTGTCTGGGGAGGCCTTACAAATAGCTGTGAAAAGAAGAGAAGTGAAAAGCAAAGGAGAAAAGGAAAGATATAAGCATGTGAATGCAGAGTTCCAAAGAATAGCAAGAAGAGATAAGAAAGCCTTCTTCAGCGATCAATGCAAAGAAATAGAGGAAAACAACAGAATGGGAAAGACTAGAAATACATACTTAGTCTATGTTAATTTGCTAGGACTGCTGTTACAAAGTAACACGTACTGGGTGGCTTAAGCAACAGAAATCACACAGGATTCTCCGTGTGTGTGGTGTGTGTGTGTCTTTGCCTAAAACTTTTGTTCAAATTAATTGGAATTAAGTTACTATTGCTTTCAACCTAAAAACCTAATTGTTAAAATAACTGGAACAACACATAAGCCTTTGAGACTTCAGCATATTTGGAAATGCTCAGGATGGAGCAAAACTTGTACTTCCAGATGGACAAACACCTATTTCCTTGATAGCCAAAAGAATGAATAGCGAGGAGTCTGGAATGGCTGGAGGAAAAGACAGTAGAATTAAGAGGAAGATTGATTTTGAGCACAAATATGCAGGAGAAGCCTGATTTCAAAGTCTAGTTGTTGGGCAGGATCCTAAACTAAAGAAATTCTAAAATCTACCTCCATGTTTAGATTCTCTAATTTGATCACATGGTATAGTTATTATTGCACATTGTTCTCTAAAATAGCTTGCTAATATATTCTTACACTTGCAGTCCTTGGCTTTCCTCCAAGTTAGCTTTATTTCTTTTTAAAATACAGTTTTCATGAAGTCACAACATGGCTGGAAGATAATGTTCACATTCATATCTTGGCACAAAGTTATACCTGGGCCTCTAGATTGTCTACATAAGAAAATACATCAGAATGCAAGCAAAAATAGTATTCTTGAAAAACCTTGGGTTTTCTTTACACCCTTTGTGTAGTGATGAATTGCACCTTGCCCAAGAGAGGGCTGTCTTCTCCTTTCAGCTTCTGTGAGGTAATCTCTAAGCCCTTGCAATGCCATGCCTCAGAGTAGTGTCTTTGTGTGATTGAGGGTTTTGGGATATGCCAAACAGTCTAACAATGATATTTATGGTAGAAACTTTGAGTCATATGATATCAGCTTGACTGCCAGTGTCTGGAAATAGAGGACACCTATGTAGTGGTAAACCATAGGGCTCAAGTAAAGACTCTTGACACCACTACTTGGTTGGCAATATTCCATGTATATAATCATACACTGTTGCTAGGAAAATAATGCCTTCCATGACTCCATGAAGAGAAAGCAACTTCAAGCTCTTGGAATCTCTCCTTCATTCTGCGCTATGTGCCTCTTCTCTTGGCTGATTTTAATTGTATCTTTAAGCCTAACTTAATCTGTATCCTTCAATTTATGGATGTGAGAGTTGGACTGTGAAGAAAGCTGAGTGCAGAAGAATTGATGCTTTTGAACTGTGGTGTTGGAGAAGACTCTTGAGAGTCCCTTGGACTGCAAGGAGATCCAACCATCCATTCTAAAGGAGATCAGCCCTGGGTGTTCTTTGGAAGGAATGATGCTAAAGCTGAAACTCCGGTACTTTGGCCACCTCGTGTGAAGAGTTGACTCTTTGGAAAAGACTCTAATGCTGGGAGGGATTGAGGGCAGGAGGAGAAGGGGACGACAGAGGATGAGATGGCTGGATGGCATCACTGACTCGATGGACGTGAGTCTGAGTGAATTCTGGGAGTTGGTGATGGACAGGGAGGCCTGGCGTGCTGCGATTCATGGGGTCACAAAGAGTCAGACACGACTGAGCGACTGAACTGAACTGAACTGAATCTGTATCCTTGGGGCTTCCCTGGTGGCTAATGGTAAAGTATCTGCCTGCCAGTGCAGGAGACGTGGGTTTGATCCCTGGGTTGGGAAGATCCCCTGGAGAAGGAAATGGCAACCCACTACAATATTCTTGTCTGGGAAATCCCATGGACAGAGAAGCCTGGCAGGCTACAGTCCTTGGAGTCGCAGAGAGTCGGACACGACTTAGTAACAACAACACAGTGTGTATCCTAAATCATAATCATGAGTGTAAGAGATTCCAGTGATTCCTCTGAGTCTTTCTAGTAAATTACTGAACTTGCAGTTGGTGTCAGAAGTAAGCCTGGTCTGATAGACCAACCCCTTAACTTCACACTCTTTCAAAAATAATGTATAAGCTATGTTTTTATAATTGCAAATCATGACAAGTTACCTATGAAGAATTGCTGAGCAACTGGCATGAGAATAATACTGATGGTTATTCATTATAAGGAAGAGAGTTTGGGGTTTAAAATACCTGACAGGTCCTCTAAGTACCGGGGGGGACAACGCAAGCCCAGTTTTGAACTGTATGTTGTAGCAGAAAAGAGCACATGAACAGGTTTGGGATTTACTTAGTCACAGAGACTTCAATTATGGCTGCTTTTGCTGCCTTTTGTTTTATTAGTAGAATACCAAAGAGATTTGGCTCTTGCATATACAGGAGTGCAAAGCCCCAGAGAAGGTGAAATTGCATTTTGTAATCTCATGGCTTTTAGGCAGAAGGATTATGAAGCAGCTGTTGAGAGTAAAATATTCATTAGTTTAGTCTGTAGCAACATTCAAATGTTTAGACCGTTTCTCATCTGTGGTAGCTCAAGCCCTTCCCTAGACATTTTAATTGTGCAGAATATATTGAATAGGCAGAACTACACGAATCTTTGGTAAATCGCTTATTTCTGAGACTTTCTTCCTCCTCATGAAAATGTATAGATATTAGACATTAGTCTACCCAAATTTATGGGATGAAGGCAAGAGACAGCAAAACATGAAAAGCCAAGCTAACATTTTATAAAATTAAAATGCTTTCCCCTGAGTACGTTAAAAAAAGCCATGTTACCTCAACATTTATCTCTGCACACCACTGCCTACAGGCAGTTTAGCTGGTGTAGGCTACCACACTAGTCTCTTCCAGGTAATTAGACCTCTATCTGACATGACACCTTGGGCTCTTCTCTCTTATTTCTCAAAATTAATGAATCTGTTGGCTAGCAGAGTAGATTATATTATATGAATTTTAAGTAAAATGCTAAAATTTACAAGGCTAGACAGTGGCAGATTTAACCACTGTTCCTCTTCAATGGAGTCATGGTCTCCGAACTCTAAGAGTGTGAAGTAGAATGAACAGGGGAAGCTTGCAGTACATGTGTGTGTCTGGGTGTGAACACACACGGATGCTGATTCACAGTCTGGTGCATGGACCAAAAATCTGCATTTTTAGCAACCACATTGGTAATTCTGAAATAGGTGATTGTAGGACAACACCATAGGAATTATATATGAAGGCTGCTGGTAGCAAAAACTATAGTTTATTCCTCCATTCTTTAAACATTATGTGCTGTTTAGGGTTAATACCATTCTCTATGGTGTAGAAGAAAATAGAGCTGGTTTCCCTAAAGGAGAAATGACGTTTTATTTTTCTCAGCCTTGCTGATGTCCCTGCTAGATGGGCATATAACACTTTTGAAAGTTTTAGGTCGGAACTAAGTTTTACCCTTGGAATACCCGGGAGTGGTTTCTATTTGTGGTGCTCACCCTGCATTTAGGGAGTGAACATGAATATAATAGAATCAGACCAAAGCTTCACCCATGAAATATCCCTCTTCCTGGATAATCCACTGATATCTTCTGCAGCCACTAATTCAATGGCTGTGTCTGTGTTAGTCTCTCAGTCATGTCTGACTCTTTGCAACCCCTTGGACTGTAGTCCATGAGGATCCTCTGTCCATGGAATTCTCCAGGCAAGAATACTAGAGTGGGTAGCCATTTCTCTCTCCAGTGGATCTTCCCGACCAACGTTTTGAACCCGTGTCTCCCACATTGTAGGTGGACTCCTTACTGTCTGAGCCACTGAGGAAGGCCATCTGGATGCCTGCTCTGTGTCTGGTCTCATTGACTCCTACTAACTTCTGCAAGTAGTTACCAGGAAACAAAATAGCATGTTTTTCTGCAGGCCCACCGCTTCTGCTCAGAAATATCTTAGCAAGCCATCTCATGAGAATAAAAAATTGCTTCTGGGATCATACTGGTCATCAGTCTCCAGAGGACAGCAGTTTCTGCAGGAACTTGACACTCCCACTTTGTGCTGAAGTTGGAAGCTGCCACCTTTCTTTATAAAGTTCAGTTTTTGGCATAAGCTTAACCTCAGGTTTTTCTGGTCCTAATGGGAATTACTGTCCATTCCACAGTGCAAGTGCTAGATATATAGTATCAGAATAAAATCTCACGTTCTGTAGGGCTCCCAGGAACCATCATTGTGTCACAGAAACAACAAAACAAGCTAATGAAGCAGGTTGTATTTCTATCAGTAAACAGTCTGCAGATATATATTTCCTGAAACTAACAAAGATGATACATTAGGAAATTTCTTAGCAATGTTCTGAATTGTATGATTGTATTTAATAGTCTCATCAGGAAAATGTAGAAGGTGAGAATAGATTGTGTGTATGCTCATTCAGTCATGTCTAACTCTGTGACCACATGGACCGTAGCTTGCCAGGCTCCTCTGTCCATGGGATTTTTTTAGGCAAGAATACTGGAGTGGGTTGCCATTTCCTCCTCCAGGGGATCTTCCCGACCCATGGATCGAACCCTGGTCTCCTGCATTGCAGGCAGACTCTACCGTCTGAGCCACTGGGGAAGGTAGCAATAGGGAATCAGAAAGTTTTTGATGACTCTCAGGCCCCGATGATTGGGTCCAGAAGCCAGATTCCAAGAGGAATAAAAAAGGGAAAGTAAAGGAAGACTTGTAATTTTAGAAAATTGGCAATTTAGTGGAGAAAAATGGGATGGTTACATCCAACTTCCAATTTTTTTTATTTTCTCTACATGGAGCACTTGAAGACAAAATAAAAACAAAAACAACTGAGATAAAAATATCCTTTCCTAAGTTGATCCTTATGTTACTTGGCAAGACTGGATGAGTTCAACATCAGAAGTTACTCCTACATAAAAGCAAGTGTTTCACTGTGTGGCAGAAATTCAGTAGTCTTGAGCCCAGTTCAGTGAGTGACAGAATGGTCACTAAAGTTTGCTTTTCTGTGATTGAGTGTTGCTTCAGCATCACTGAGTTCATTGTTCTTTTACTGTCAGAACAAGATGAAATTAAGAAGCCAGTTTGTTGGGAAGTCGGTTCTTGCTGTCGTGCAGATCTAAGAGAAATGTTGGAGCCATTGCTATTCCCGAAAACATACCGAGTCTGGAGAATTTTGTTGATTTTACTTTTCTCATAAACTAGGAGAAATGGATCAAGCCTGGCAGAGTTCAAAGCACTCTGTCACTAAAGAGAAATATTTCCAAGGGCCAGAAAAATAAGAAGACAGTGTGTTTATGTCAATCCTTAAATTAGAAAATATCACTGGCTGACATTCCAAACTATGTATTTCTGTCTCCAGCCATCTGAGTGAGAGCTGGGAACCTGGTGCTAACTTTGAAGAGAATTGGAATGCTTGCTTCTTTTTGCAGAAACATATAAATTGAACAATTGTTTTAAAAACAGACAGTGTAATGCAGAACTTAAAAAAAAACTCATTTAGAAATAAATACCATATGATTTCACTCATATGTGGAGTCTTAAAAAAAGGAATAAACAAAAATCATGGATACAAAGAGGAGACAGGGGAAAGGATGTTGGGGGATGGGCAAATGGATGAAGGAGGTCTGCTGTATGGGATGTGATGGTAACTTGACCTTTAGTGGTGATCAGTTTGTAGTGTATACAGATATCAAGTTATAATGGTGTACACCTGGAATTTATATAATGTTATGTACCAATTTTCTTCAGTGAAAAAGAACTTTGTATTTTAGAAGCCTTACCATGTAGGACACCTCTAAGATTAAGTAAATAAATATCTTGGGTGCTCCATTATGAAAAGTCGAGTGTAGGTCAAAGATCTTTTAAGACATTCCTAGATGTTTGAAAATAGTACTTTAAAAATAGAGGAAAGTATGAACTATCTGTATTAATTTTAGTGGTATCATGAATAATGAGCATCCACCAATAATCAGTCTCAAACCTTAAAGGTATTATAAAACGTTCAATTTTCTGTCAAAGCCAAATTTGTTTCAGTGTGACTAATAAATTTCAAACTATTATACTTCCATATATTAAATTTTTTTTCCATTTTGCTAATAGTGATTTGTCACCTGCTCAAATGATTGTTATTAGAAGCAAGGAAGTATACCAAATATCTGGATAATTTGTTCACCAAGTTGTATAGTCATGGCTTGGCAAAAATAATGTAATTCAGTGACTTAATGAACACGGTGATGGTGGGCAGTTTCTAGTATTTTGAGATGATACTGTTCATCTGTCCTTTACTATAATTTTTCTTGTACTAATCTTTTCTATTAACTGATCTTTAAAAAGGAATCTTAAAAACTGCTTGCAATATTGTAGTAGGTCCTAATTAGTTCATTATGGAAGAATAGAAGTTCAGTTCAGTCGCTTAGTCGTGTCCGACTCTTTGCAACCAATGAATCAGAGCACGCCAGGCCTGCCTGTCCATCACCAACTCCCGGAGTTCACCCAGACTCATGTCCATTGAGTCAGTGATGCCATCCAGCTATCTCATCCTCTGTCGTCCCCTTCTCCTCCTGCCCCCAACCCTTCTCAGCATCAGAGTCTTTTCCAATGAGTCAACTCTTCACATAAGGTGGCCAAAGTACTGGAGTTTCAGCTTTAGCATCATTCCTTCCAAAGAAATCCCAGGGCTGATCTCCTTCAGAATGGACTGGTTAGATCGCTTTGCAGTTCAAGGGACTCTCGAGTCTTATCCAACACCACAGTTCAAAAGCATCAGCTCTTTGGTGCTCAGCCTTCTTCACAGTCCAACTCTCACGTCCATACATGACCACTGGAAAAACTATAGCCTTCACTAGATGGACATTTGTTGGCAAAGTAATGTCTCTGCTTTTCAATATGCTATCTAGGTTGCTCATAAATTTTCTTCAAAGGAGTAAGCCTCTTTTAATTTCATGGCTGCAGTCACCATCTGCAGTGATTTTGGAGCCCAGAAAAATAAAGTCTGACACTGTTTCCACTGTTTCCACTGTTTCCCCATCTATTTCCCATGAAGTGATGGGACCAGATGCCATGATCTTCGTTTTCTGAATGTTGAGCTTTAAGCCAACTTTTTCACTCTCCTCTTTCACTTACATCAAGAGGCTTTTTAGTTCCTCTTCACTTTCTGCCATCAGGGTGGTGTCATCTGCATATCTGAGGTTATTGATATTTCTCCCGGCAATCTTGATTCCAGCTTGTGCTTCTTCCAGCCCAGCATTTCTCATGATGTACTCTGCATAGAAGTTAAATAAGCAGGCTGACAATATACAGCCTTGACGTACTCCTTTTCCTATTTGGAACCAGTCTGTTGTTCCATGTCCAGTTCTAATTGTTGCTTCCTGACCTGCATGTAGGTTTCTCAAGAGGCAGGTCAGGTGGTCTGGTATTCCCATCTCTTGAAGAATTTTCCACAGTTTATTGTGATCCACAAGTCAAAGGCTTTGGCATAGTCAATAAAGCAGAAATAGATGTCCTTCTGGAACTCTCTTGCTTTTTTGATGATCCAGCGGATGTTGGCAATTTGGTCTGTAGTTCCTCTGCCTTTTCTAAAACCAGCTTGAACATCTGGAAGTTCACGGTTCACATATTGCTGAAACCTGGCTTGGAGAATTTTGAGCATTACTTTACTAGCATGTGAGAAGAGTGCAATTGTGTGGTAGTTTGAGCATTCTTTGGCATTGCCTTTCTTTGGGATTGGAATCAAAACTGACCTTTTCCAGTCCTGTGCCACTGCTGAGTTTTCCAAATTTGCTGGCACATTGAGTGCAGCACTTTCACAGCATCATCTTTCAGGATTTGAAATAGCTCAACTGGAATTCCATCACCTCCACTAGCTTTGTTCCTAGTGATGCTTTCTAAGGCCCACTTGACTTCACATTCCAGGATATCTGGCTCTATGTCAGTGATCACACCATCGTGATTATCTGGGTCATGAAGATCTTTATTGTACAGTTCTTCTGTGTATTCTTGCCACCTCTTCTTAATACCTTCTGCTTCTGTTAGGTCCATACCATTTCTGTCCTTTATTGAGCCCATCTTTGCATGAAATGTTCCCTTGGATTCTCTAATTTTATTGAAGGGATCTCTAGTCTTTCCCATTCTGCTGTTTTCCTCTATTTCTTTGCATTGATCACTGAGGAAGGCTTTCTTATCTCTTCTTGCTATTCTTTGGAACTCTGCATTCAGATGCTTATATCTCTTTTTTTTTCCTTTTGCTTTTCGCTTCTCTTCTTTTCACAGCTATTTGTAAGGCCTCCCCAGACAGCCATTTTGCTTTTTTGCATTTCTTTTCCATGGGGATGGTCTTGATCCCTGTCTCCTGTACAATGTCACGAACCTCATTCCATAGTTCATCAGGCACTCTATCTATTAGGTCTAGTTAAATCTATTTCTCACTTCCACTGTATAATCATAATCACTTTCACTGTTCGTTTCCAAGGCAAACCATTCAATATCACAGTAATTCAAGTCTATGCCCCAACCAGTAGTGCTGAAGAAGCTGAAGTTGAATGGTTCTATGAAGACCTCCAAGACCTTTTAGAACTAACAACCATAAAAGATGTTCTTTTCATTATAGGGGACTGGAATGCAAAAGGAGGAAGTCAAGAAACACCTGGAATAACAGGCAAATTTGGCCTTGGAATATGGAATGAAGCAGGGCAAAGATTAATAGAGTTTTGCCAAGAAAATGCACTGGTCATAACAAACACCCTCTTCCAACAACACAAGAGAAGACTCTACACATGGACATCACCAGATGGTCAACACTGAAATCAGATTGATTATATCCTTTGCAGCCAAAGATGGAGAAGCTCTAACAGTCAACAAAAACAAGACTAGGAGCTGACTGTGGCTCAGATCATGAACACCTTATTGCCAAATTCAGACTGAAATTGAAGAAAGTAGGGAAAACCACTAGACCATTCAGGTATGACCTAAATCAAATCCCTTATGATTATACAGTGGAAGTGATAAATAGATTTAAGGGACTAGAATTGCAGTATCATTGCTGATTCATCCATCTGATCCTTTCCTTTATCTGTAAAATATTTATTCAGTTCTGAATTAAAAAGATATTTGTCTGGTGCTACTGTTAACTACTAAGCACCAATAGTTAACTTTTCTTAGAGATTCTAAGTCATTTTTCATGTTGAACTCAAATCTTTGATTAGATTTTCCTGATTTTCTCCATAGGTCATTCTTAGACTGATGATTGAAGACCTTGTGTTTTAGGAAACATTGGCTTAGTATGCACTGACTGACACAGAGCAAACCACACACATGGTAGGCTTCTAGAAATGATTTTGAGCTTGTATTATTTTAAATAGACTATTCATTTTGGCTTTAACTTCTTTTTTAAGGTTAAATCTGACATAACTTTATAGACAACTATTATTTAACTTATATGCAGAGTACATCATGATAAACGCTGGGCTGGAAGAAGCACAAGCTGGAATCAAGATTGCCGGGAGAAATATCAATAACCTCAGATATGCAGATGACACCACCCTGATGGCAGAAAGTGAAGAGGAACTCAAAAGCCTCTTGATGAAAGTGAAAGAGGAGAGTGAAAAAGTTGGCTTAAAGCTCAACATGAAAGTTGAAAATGAAGATCAGGGCATCTGGTCCCATCACTTCATGGGAAATAGATGGGGAAACAGTGCAAACAGTGTCAGACTTTATTTTTCTGGGCTCCAAAATCACTGCAGATGGTGACTGCAGGCATGAAATTAAAAGACGGTTACTCCTTGGAAAGAAAGTTATGACCAACCTAGATAGCATATTCAAAAGCAAAGACATTACTTTGCCAACAAAGGTCCATCTAGTGAAGGCTATGGTTTTTCCAGTGGTCATGTATGGATGTGAGAGTTGGGCTGTGAAGAAAGCTGAGGGCTGAAGAGTTGATGCGTTTCAACTGTGGTGTTGGATAAGACTCTTGAGAGTCCCTTGGACTGCAAGGAGATCCAACCAGTCCATTCTGAAGGAGATCAGCCTGGGTATTCTTTGGAGGGAATGATGCTAAAGCTGAAACTCCAGTACTTTGGCCACCTTATGTGAAGAGTTGACTCATTGGAAAACACTCTGATGCTGGACTGAACTGAACTGAAGATTCCTATGCTACCTATTAGTTGCCCCAAAGTATTTATCTATTTTTTTATTTCTTAAAAAATTTATTGAAACATAGATCATATACAAGGTTGTGTTTGTTTCAGGTGGACAGTGTAGTGTTTCAGTCATATTTTCTTTTTTGCATTCTCTTCCATTATAGGGTATTACAAGATATTGATTATAGGTCTCTTTACTATATAGTGGATTCCTGTTGGTTATCTATTTTAAATATAGTAGTGTGTGTATTTTAATCACATACTCCTAATATATCCCTCTCCCGAAACTTTCTCTTTGGTAATCATAAGTTTGTTTTCTATGTGAGTCTACTTCTATTTGTAATTGATACATTTGTTTCTTTTTTAAGATTCCACATATAAGTGATATCATACAACATTTGACATTTTTTTTTTTTCTGTCTAGCTTACTTCACTTGATAATAATCTTTCAGATCAGATCAGTCGCTCAGTCGTGTCCGACTCTTTGCGACCCCATGAATCTCAGCATGCCAGGCCTCCCTGTCCATCACCAACTCCCGAGTTCACCCAGACTCATGTCCATTGAGTCAGTGATGCCATCCAGCCATCTCATCCTCTGTCGTCCCCTTCTCCTCCTGCCCCCAATCCCTCCCAGCAGCAGAGTCTTTTCCAATGAGTCAACTCTTTGCATGAGGTGGCCAAAGTACTGGAGTTTCAGCTTTAGCATCAGTCCTTCCAAAGAAATCCCAGGGCTGATCTCCTTCAGAATGGACTGGTTGGATCTCCTTGCAGTCCAAGGGACTCTCAAGAGTCTTCTCCAACACCACAGTTCAAAAGCATCAATTCTTCAGTGCTCAGCCTTCTTCACAGTCCAACTCTCACATCCATACATGACCACTGGAAAAACCATAGCCTTGACTAGACAGACCTTTGTTGGCAAAGTAATGTCTCTGCTTTTGAATATGCTGTCTGGGTTGGTCATAACTTTCCTTCCAAGGAGTAAGCGTCTTTTCATTTCATGGCTGCAGTCACCATCTGCAGTGATTTTGGAGCCCAGAAAAATAAAGTCTGACACTGTTTGCACTGTTTCCCCATCTATTTCCCATGAAGTGGTGGGACCAGATGCCATAATCTTCTTTTTCTGAATGTTGAGTTTTAAGCCAACTTTTCACTCTCCACTTTCACTTTCATCAAGAGGCTTTTGAGTTCCTCTTCACTTTCTGCCATCAGGGTGGTGTCATCTGCATATCTGAGGTTATTGATATTTCTCCCGGCAATCTTGATTCCAGCTTATGCTTCTTCCAGTCCAGCGTTTCTCATGATGTACTCTGCATATAAGTTAAATAAACAGGGTGACAATATACAGCCTTGACGAACTCCTTTTCTTATTTGGAACCATTCTGTTGTTCCATGTCCAGTTCTAACTGTTGCTTCCTGACCTGCATACAAATTTCTCAAGAGGCAGATCAGGTGGTCTGGTATTCCCATCTCTTTCAGAATTTTCCACAGTTTATTGTGATCCACACAGTCAAAGGCTTTGGCATAGTCAATAAAGCAGAAATAGATGTCCTTCTGGAACTCTCTTGCTTTTTCTATGATCCAGCAGATGTTGGCAATTTGATCTCTGGTTCCTCTGCCTTTTCTAAAACCAGCTTTAACATCAGGAAGTTCACAGTTCACATATTGCTGAAGCCTGGCTTGGAGAATGTTGAGCATTACTTTACTAGTGTGTGAGATGAGTGCAATTGTGTGGTAGTTTGAGCATTCTTTGGCATTGCCTTTCTTTGGGATTGGAATCAAAACTGACCTTTTCCAGTCCTGTGGCCACTGCTGAGTTTCCCAAACTTGCTGGCATATTGAGTGCAGCACTTTCACAGCATCATCTTTCAGGATTTGGAATAGCTCAACTGGAATTCCATCACCTCCACTAGCTTTGTTCGTAGTGATGCTTTCTAAGGCCCACTTGACTTCACATTCCAGGATGTCTGGCTCTAGGTCAGTCATCACACCATCATGATTATCTGGGTTGTGAAGATCTTTTTGTACAGTTCTTCTGTGTATTCTGGCCATCTCTTCTTAATATCTTCTGCTTCTGTTAGGTCCATACCATTTCTGTCCTTTATTGAGCTCATCTTTGCATGAAATGTTCCTTTGGTGTCTCTGATTTTCTTGAACAGATTCCTAGTCTTTCCCATTCTGTTGTTTTCCTCTTTTTTTTTAATTTTCTTTTTCTTTTTTTAAAAAATTTTTTAAAATTTTATTTTATTTTTAAACTTTACAGTGTTGTATTAGTTTTGCCAAACATCGAAACGAATCCGCCACAGGTATACCTGTGTTCCCCATCCTGAACCCTCCTCCCTCCTCCCTCCCCATACCCTCCCTCTGGGTTGTCCCAGTGCACCAGCCCCAAGCATCCAGTATCGTGCATCAAACCTGGACTGGCGACTAGTTTCATACATGATATTATACATGTTTCAATGCCATTCTCTCAAATCTCCCCTCCCTCTCCCTCTCCCACAGAGTCCATAAGACTGATCTATACATCAGTGTCTCTTTTGCTGTCTTGTACACAGGGTTATTGTTACCATCTTTCTAAATTCCATATATATGCATTAATATACTGTATTGGTGTTTTTCTTTCTGGCTTACTTCACTCTGTATAATAGGTTCCAGTTTCATCCATCTCATTAGAACTGATTCAAATGTATTCTTTTTAATTGCTGAGTAATACTCCATTGTGTATATGTACCACAGCTTTCTTATCCATTCATCTGCTGATGGGCATCTAGGTTGCTTCCATGTCCTGGCTATTATAAACAGTGCTGCGATGAACATTGGGGTACACGTGTCTCTTTCCCTTCTGGTTTCCTCAGTGTGTATGCCCAGCAGTGGGATTGCTGGATCTAAAATCAACACACAGAAATCCCTTGCATTCCTATACACTAATAATGAGAAAACAGAAAGAGAAATTAAGGAAACAATTCCATTCACCATTGCAACAGAAAGAATAAAATACTTAGGAATATATCTACCTAAAGAAACTAAAGACCTATATATAGAAAACTATAAAACACTGGTGAAAGAAATCAAAGAGGACACTAATAGATGGAGAAATATACCATGTTCATGGATTGGAAGAATCAATATAGTGAAAATGAGTATACTACCCAAAGCAATTTATAGATTCAATGCAATCCCTATCAAGCTACCAACGGTATTCTTCACAGAGCTAGAACAAATAATTTCACAATTTGTATGGAAATACAAAAAAAACCTCGAATAGCCAAAGCTATCTTGAGAGAGAAGAATGGAACTGGAGGAATCAACCTACCTGACTTCAGACTCTATTACAAAGCCACCATTATCAAGACAGTATGGTACTGGCACAAAGACAGAAATATTGATCAATGGAACAAAATAGAAAGCCCAGAGATAAATCCACGCACATATGGACACCTTATCTTTGACAAAGGAGGCAAGAATATACAATGGATTAAAGACAATCTCTTTAACAAGTGGTGCTGGGAAAACTGGTCAACCACTTGTAAAAGAATGAAACTAGAACACTTTCTAACACCATACACAAAAATAAACTCAAAATGGATTAAAGATCTCAATGTAAGACCAGAAACTATAAAACTCCTAGAGGAGAACATAGGCAAAACACTCTCCGACATACATCACAGCAGGATCCTCTATGACCCACCTCCCAGAATATTGGAAATAAAAGCAAAAATAAACAAATGGGACCTAATTAAACTTAAAAGCTTCTGCACACCAAAGGAAACTATTAGCAAGGTGAAAAGGCAGACTTCAGAATGGGAAAAAATAATAGCAAATGTTTTCCTCTATTTCTTTGCATTGATCGCTGAAGAAGGCTTTCTTATCTCTTCTTGCTATTCTTTGGAACTCTGCATTCAGATGCTTATATCTTTCCTTTTCTCCTTCGCTTTTCACTTCTCTTCTTTTCACAGCTATTTGTAAGGCCTCCCCAGACAGCCATTTTGCTTTTTTGCATTTCTTTTCTATGGGAATGGTCTTGATCCCTGTCTCCTGTACAATGTTATGAACCTCATTCCATAGTTCATCAGGCACTCTATCTATCAGATCTAGGCCCTTAAATCTATTTCTCACTTCCACTGTATAATCATAAGGGATTTGATTTAGGTCATACCTGAATGGTCTAGTGGTTTTCCCTGCTTTCTTCAGTTTAAGTCTGAATTTGGCAATAAGGAGTTCATGGTCTGAGCCACAGTCAGCTCCTGGTCTTGTTTTTGCTGACTGTATAGAGCTTCTTCATCTTTGGCTGCAAAGACTATAATCAATCTGATTTCGGTGTTGACCAGCTGGTGATGTCCATGTGTAGAGTCTTCTCTTGTGTTGTTGGAAGAGGGTGTTTGCTATGACCAGTGCATTTTCTTGGCAAAACTCTATTAATCTTTGCCCTGCTTCATTCCATATTCCAAGGCCAAATTTGCCTATTACTCCAGGTGTTTCTTGACTTCCTCCTTTTGCATTCCAGTCCCCTATAATGAAAAGGACATCTTTTTTGGGGTGTTAGTTCTAAAAGGTCTTGTAGGTCTTCATAGAACCGTTCAACTTCAGCTTCTTCAGCATTACTGGTTGGGGCATAGACTTGGATTACTGTGATATTGAATGGTTTGCCTTGGAAACGAACAGAGATGATTCTTTCGTTTTTGAGATTGCATCCAAGTACTGCATTTTGGACTTTTTTGTTGACCATGATGGCCACTCCATTTCTTCTGAGGGATTCCTGCCCTAAGTCCATCTATTTTGCTGCAAATGGCATTATTCATTCTTCTTTATGGCTGAGTAACATTCCATTGCATGTATGTGTGTGTGTGTGTGTATATCTATACATATATAGAATAACATTTTCTTTATCCATTACCTGTCAGTGGACACATAGGTTGCTCCCATGTCTTGGCTATTGTAAATATTACTGCTATTAACATTAGGGTGCATGTACCTTTTTGAATTACGTTTCTGGATATATGCCAAAGAGTGGGATTGCAGGATCCTGTGGTAGCTCTATTTTTAATTTTTAAGAAACCTCTGTATTGTTCTTCATAGTGGATCTACCAATTTACATTTCTATCAGCAGTGTAGGAGAGTTCTTTTTTCTCCACAGTCTCTCCAGAATGTTTTAAATTTGTTTTTTAATTGGAGGAAAATTGCTTTACAACATCGTGTTGGTTTCTGCCACACAACAGCGGGAATCAGTCATAATTATATATCGCCTCCCTCTGGAGCCTCCCTCTGCTCTCCCCATTCCAGCCCTCTAGGTCATCATGTAGTGCCAGGCTGTGCTCCCTGTGCTATATTGCAACTTCCCACTAGCTATCTATTTTACACAAGATAGTGTGCATATGTCAATTCTACTTTCTCAATTTGTTCCATTCTCTCCTTTTCCCTCTGTGTCCACAAGTCTGTTCTATATGTCTGCATCTCCATTCCTTCCCTATATATAGGTTCATGGGTACCATTTTTCTAGATTCTATATATATTTGAGTCTTTCTGGCTTACTCCACTCTGTATAACAGGTTCTAGGTTCATCCACCTCACTACAACTGACTCAATTTTGTTCATTTTTATGGTTGAGTTATATTCCATTGTATATATGTACCACATCTTCTTTATCTATTCATCTGTCAATGGACATCTAGGTTGCTTCCATTTCCTGGCTATTGTAAATAGTGCTGCAATGAACACTGGGGTACATGTGTCTTTTTGAATTGGGTTTTCTCAGAGTATATGCCCACTAGTGGGACTGTTGGATCATACGGCAGTTTTATTCCTAGATTTTTTTTTAAAAGAAGTCTCCATACTCCTCTCCACAGTGGCTGTATCAGTTTATATTTCCACCAACAGTGCAGAAGAGTTCCCTTTTCTCCACATCCTCTCCAGCGTTTTTTATTTGTAGGTTTTTTTGATGATGGTCATTTTGATTGATGTGAGATGATACCTCATTGTGGTTTTGATTTGCATTTCTCTAATATTTAGCAATTTGGGGCATCTTTTCATATGCCATCTTTGTTGGAGAAACATTCTTTTAGATCTTCTGTCCATCTTTTGATTGGGTTATTTGTTTTCTGAAATTGAGTAATTGTCAAGGAATGATTAACAGGAGGATTCCTACATGCTGTTTCTCATAAATCCTCTGCTCCTTATTAGTTTCTGTTACCAGAAACCAGTGGAGCGGCATGCCGCTCCCAGGACTGAGGTCATAGGATGAGACAGGCTTGAATCTCCTTCAGTAAACATTCTCCTTACGACAAAACTGCTTAGTCTTGATCCTCTTTCTTGAGATATGGATTGTTTCCTGACCTTGTGACCATTATTAATCCCTTGTTCCCTTGGTAACGGTTGCTGTACTTTGGTTTTCTGATCTTTATCATTGTCGAAAGAAATTTCTTGTACAACAGCCTATATATACTCACAGAAAGATCATTAAAGCACCTTTGCTCCATCAGAGCTTGGGTTCCTGTGTCTTTCTTTCTTTCTTTTTCTTTCTTTCTTTCTTTCTTTCCCCCCACCCTGCTCTCTCTTTCACTTTCTTATTGTTGACTCCAGACCACCAGGTTCCGGTCCATTAAAGAACCCCAACAAGTAATATAAGCTGTTTGTACATTTTGGAGATTAATTCCTTGTTAGTTGTACCATTTGAGAATATTTTATGGCATTCTGTAGGTCATCTTTTGGTCTGTTTATGGTTTCCTTTGCTATGCAAAAGCTTTAAGTTTAACTAGCTCCCATTGTTTATTTTTGTTTTTATTAATTTCATGATTCTAGGAGATGGATAAAAAATATATTGCTACAGTTTATCAAAGAGTGCTCTGCCTATGTTTTCCTCTAGGAGTTTTATAGTAACATTTATGTTTTAATCCACTTTGAGTTTATTTTTATGTATGATATTAAAGAATATCCTAATTTAATTCTTTTACATGTAGCTATTTTGAAAAACTGCAGAGGAAGGAACACTTCCAAAATTATTCAATGAGGTCACCATCCACCTGATACCAAAACTAGACAAAGGTATCACAAAAAAAGAAAATTTAGGCCCATATCACTGGTGAACATAGCAGTCCTCAACAAAATACTAGCAAAGTGAATACAGCAATACATTAAAAGGATCATACACTATGGTCAACCGGGCTTATCCCAGGAATGCAAGGATTTTTCAATATCCACAAATCAATCAGTATGACATCTCACCTACTTTTCTTGGTGACATGGTATTGACTTTAGAAGTGAGCCAGTTACCAAGTAGTTTATTCAGGTGCTTATTAACTGAGAACTTCCAGATGAACAAGCTGGGCTTTGAAAAGGCAGAGACATCACAGATCCAATTGCCAATGGTTGTTGGATCATGGAGAAAGCAAGGGAGTTCCAGAAAAACATCTGCTTCATTGACTGCACTAAAGCCTTTGACTGTGTGGATCACAACAAACCATGGAAAATTCTTGGAAGAGATGGGATCACCAGACCACCTTACCTGTCTCCTGAGAAACCTGTATGCAGGTCAAGAAACAACAGGTAGAACAGGACATGAAACAGCAGACTGGTTCAAAATTGGGAAAGGAGTATGACAAGACTGTATGCTGTCACCTTGCTTATTTAACTTATATGCAGAGAACATCATGCAAAATGCCAGACTGGATGAATCACAAGCTGGAATCAAGATTGCCAGAAGAAATATCAACAATTTCAGATATGCAGATCATGTGACTGTAATGGTAGAAAGTGAAGAGGAACTAAAGAGCCTCTTGATGAGAGTGAAAGAGCAGAGTGGAAAAAGCTGGCTTGAAACTCATCATTAAGGAAACAAAAATATTGGCATCTGGTCCCATCACTTCATGACAAATAGAAAAGGAAAAAGTGGAAGCAGTGTCAGACTTTCTTTTCTTGGGCTCCAAAATCACTGCAGATGGTGACTGTAGCCATGAAATTAAAAGACACTTGCTCCTTGGAAAGAAAGCTATGACAAACCTAGACAGTGTATTAAAAAAAAATAAAGACATCACTTTGCTAACGAAGGTCCATATAGTCAAAGCTATGGTTTTTCCAGTAGTCATGTACAGATGTGAGAGTTGGTCCATAAAGGAGGCTGAGTGCCAAATAACTGGTACTTTCAAATTGTGGTACTGGAAAAGACTCTTCAGTGTTCCTTGGACAGCAAAGAGATCAAACCAGTTAATCCTAAAGGAAATCAACCCTGAATATTCGCTGGAACAGCTGATGCTGAAGCTGAAGTTCCAGTACTTTGGCCACTTGTTGTGAACAGCTGACTCATTTGAAAAGACCCTGATGCTGGGGAAGATTTAAGGCAAAAGGAGAAGGGGGTGACAGAGGATGAAATGATTAGATAGCATCACCAAATTGATAGACAGGAATTTGAGCAAACACCAGGCAATAGTGGAAGACAGAGGACCCTGGCATGCTGTAGTTCATGAGGTTGTAAAGAGTCAGGCAGGACTTAGTGACTAAACAACAACAACAACAATTATTTTTATGGTTTCATGTAAAGAAATGAAATCAAACAAACTCTAAACTCACAGGTAGGCTTGTGTATATATCATTAGAATAAGAAAGTAGTTCTGTAATGTTATTTCAATTCTTAAGGTAAATTTACTTTTTGAGGATCTGTTTGTCATTTTTTAAATGTTACTCATGAGGATCTATTTATTATTCTCTTTGGTGTTAGTCATGAAAACTTAAAATGTAAATATGCTATGCTAAGTCATTTCAGTCGTGTCCGACTCTGTGCAACCCCAGAGATGGCAGCCCACCAGGCTCTCCCATCCCTGGGATTCTCCAGGCAAGAACACTGGAGTGGGTTGCCATTTCCTTCTCCAATGCATGAAAGTGAAAAGTCAAAGTGAAGTCGCTCAGTCGTGTCCGACTCTTAGCGACCCCATGGATTGCAGCCTAACAGGCTCCTCCGTCCATGGGATTTTCCAAGCAAGAGTACTGGAGTGGGGTGCCATTGCCTTCTCTGAAAATGTAAATATAGTAGACAGTATTACTACCTACTAGCAATTTCTCTTATATTGAGACAGTTTCACTTGTACTAAATGTATGAAATTGATAATTATATGTGTGAATATTTAATTAATTAAAAAACTGATTACTGAGGCTTTCATATTTGTTTTGAAAAACAAATTTATTCTAAATATTTAAGTACGTTGAAACATTAATCTACCCAGGTTTCTGCTAGGATATTCCAGACATAATGTTACTTGCTTGAAAAATCTTGTTCTTGCTATGGGAGCAATCAAACTCATATTTACCAGAAGAAAAAAAGATTTAGCTCATATTGAAACAACTTTTCTTATAATCCCAACTAACTAATATTACATTTTAAGTCAGGGAGTCCAAGTGAAACAAAGCAGGACCCTATGGTCCTTGCCCCACCCACCCTCTCCCATGTCCTTGCTGCCTTTTGTCTGTGGAAAACTTTAGTCAAAGAATAAGTTTAATCAGAGAAGTGAGAAATGTGGAAGCAAAGAAAAACAGTCAGAGGAGACTAAATAATAGTAATAATGTAGTCATTAAGCATAGTCAAGGACATTTAGTTCTTTCTAAAAGGGCTGTAGATAATATTCTGAGCAATATCCTGTGAGCTGTTTTATAGATACTAAAACCCCAGGTGGAGAAGTTAACTACGTAATGACCAGGCTGTATACAGGACATGAACTGCAACAATTCTGAGAATTGACCACAAAGAGATGGGAACAAATGCACCCAGAACTGAAGATTAACTGTACATAAAACAACCAAGATGATGCTAGTCAGATGACTGATGACCAATTTGAAGATGACTGTTAGAGATGATTGTGCTGTTTCAGCATGTAGCACCCTCCTGACTCTGTCTATAAATGCTCTCACCCTCTGCTTGTTGGAGGAGGGGAGTTGGCCTTTTGACAGATGTCTACTACCCTCCCCACCACCCAGTTGCCAGCATCTGAAATAAAGCAAACTTTCCTTTCCACCACCCTGGCCTGTTTATTGGCTTTTGAGCAGTGAGTAGCCGGACCCCCCACACATTCCTTTCAGTTACGTAAGTATGTTTTCTACTGCAAAGTTTAAATTCCAGATTTTAAATTATGCTGAGAATTATCATAGAAGGAAGCAGAGCTTTTTTCTAGAAAAATCAAACATTGTACTTTTCTTTGGGTGAGGCAGAAGAGTAAACATTCTCAAAACTGATATTTAATTTCACAATAAAAATTAATTTCTCATAGTCAATATTTTAAAATTTCTATATCTTATTTTGTGTGTGTATTAAAATTTTTGTTCTTTACTTTTATATAGAGATACAAGATAAAGGACAATTTTTAACATGATTGATGTAATAGCAGTAGTCATTTGACTTATACAAGGTATGTTAGCATCACTAAGAAGCACCTACCTCTGAACATAATTCGTTCTTAACTGTTAGAATGTTGGTCTTTTTTTAGTACTTGTTGTGGGCTGAATTATGTCTCTCTCCTCTCCATCCCTTTTAAATTTGTATGTGAAGTCCTAACACCCAGTACCTCAGAATGTGAGTATATTTAGATATCAGATCAGATCAGTCGCTCAGTCGTGTCCGACTCTTTGCGACCCCATGAATTGCAGCACACCAGGCCTCCCTGTCCATCACCAACTCCCGGAGTTCACCCAGACTCATGTCCATCGAGTCAGTGATGTCATCCAGCCATCTCATCCTCTGTCGTCCCCTTCTCCTCCTGCCCTCAATCCCTCCTAGCATCAGAGTCTTTTCCAATGAGTCAACTCTTCGCATGAGGTGGCCAAAGTACTGATGTTTCAGCTTTAGCATCATTCCTTCCAAAGAAATCCCAGGGCTGATCTCCTTCAGAATGGATGGTTGGATCTCCTTGCAGTCCAAGGGACTCTCAAGAGTCTTCTCCAACACCACAGTTCAAAAACATCAATTCTTCAGTGCTCAGCCTTCTTCACAATCCAACTCTCACATCCATACATGACCACTGGAAAAACCATAGCCTTGACTAGATGGACCTTTGTTGGCAAAGTAATGTCTCTGCTTTTCAATATGCTCTCTAGGTTGGTCATAACTTTCCTTCCAAGGAGTAAGCGTCTTTTCATTTCATGGCTGCAGTCACCATCTGTAGTGATTTTGGAGCCCAGAAAAATAAAGTCTGACACTGTTTCCACTGTTTCCCCATCTATTTCCCATGACGTGGTGGGACCGGATGCCATGATCTTCGTTTTCTGAATGTTGAGCTTTAAGCCAACTTTTTCACTCTCCACTTTCACTTTCATCAAGAGGCTTTTTAGTTCCTCTTCACTTTCTGCCATAAGGGTGGTGTCATCTGCATATCTGAGGTTATTGATATTTCTCCCTGAAATCTTGATTCCAGCTTGTTTCTTCTAGTCCAGCATTTCTCATGATGTACTCTGCATATAAGTTAAATAATCAGGGTGACAATATACAGCCTTGACGAACTCCTTTTCCTGTTTGGAACCAGTCTGTTGTTCCATGTCCAGTTCTAACTGTTGCTTCCTGACCTGCATGGGATCTCTAAAAAGATAATTAAACTATAATGAGGCCTTCAGGAACCCTAATCCAACATGACTGTTGTCCTGATAAGAGGAGGAGATTAAGACACAAGCATACAGAGAAAAGATCATAAGAAGACAAAGAGAGAAGAAGGCCACCTACAAGCCAAGTGGAGAGTCCTCGGAAGAAACTGGCCCTGCTGGCACCTCCATCTTTGACTTATAGCTTCCAGAACTGTGAGAAAATACATTTCTGTTGTTTAAATCATTCAATCTGTGGTACTTTGTTATGGTAGGGCAAGCAAACTAATACAGTACAGTTATAGCTATGGAAATTCCAAGACCAGTCTTCACTCTTATGGAAAGTTTTAATGAATTCCAGCCCTGATGGTAGTTAACTTTATTTAATGAGCTTCTCTATTTCCTCTGGGGCTTTCCACGTGGCGCTAGTGGTAAAGACTCTTCCTGCCAATGCAGGAGACATGAGTTCAATCCCTGGATTGGGAAGATCCCCTGAAGTAGGAAATAGGACCCATTCCAGTATTCTTGCCTGGAAAATTCCGTTGACAGAGGAGCCTGGTGGGCTCTAGTCCATTGGAATCTGTAGCCATGGAAAAGTTGGACATGACTGAGCTACTGAGCATGCATTTCCTCTGACTCCTTGTCAAGTAAATAGAAATGGGGTGTTACAATGGATGATGAGAGTTTGATGTGTTCCAAAACATCTGAACATCAAATCTATTTGCTCTATAGCTCCATTTGTTTGTGTAAGAAATAAGTCTGAATGTGTGTTCGTGTGTGTGTGTTTGTGTGTGTGTGTGTACTGAAGAGGTATCAGATGTTAAGAGCCCAGACTCTGGAACTGGATGGAGTCTAACTCTCTGCTACACATTTATT
The DNA here is from genome assembly GCF_032452875.1 of Bos javanicus. Taxonomy (NCBI): domain Eukaryota; kingdom Metazoa; phylum Chordata; class Mammalia; order Artiodactyla; family Bovidae; genus Bos; species Bos javanicus. The sequence goes on from NC_083870.1 coordinate 44,074,699, forward strand.
TACTGTGACCTTGGGCAAGTCATTTCACTTCTTATCTTTAGATTGCTTATCTGTTAAATGGTTCAGTAACAGTCCCTACTTCATATGGGCATTGTGTAGATAAATTGGTTCAGGTATTTAGAATGGTGCCTGACACATACTAAGTGTTGAGTAAGTATTAAATAGGGCTTCCCAGGTGGCTCAGTGGTAAAGAATCTGCCTGCTAATGCAGGAGATGCAGGAGACACAGGTTACATCTCTGGGTTGGAAAGATTCCCTAGAGGAAGAAATGACAACCCACTCCAGTATTCTTGTCTGGAAAATCCCATGGACTAGAGGAACCTGGAAGGCTACAGTCCATAGAGTTGCAAAGAGTGGGATGTGCCTGAGGACAAGCAAGTATTAAATGCTATTATATGCCTTTTTGCATTTGACTGACAAGTGGCTTCAAAAGTGGAACAAAAGTCCCAGTGGTTGGTGATAAATGAAACAAACAGAAAATTAAAATATCCATTTTGTAAAAAAGAGAATACATTCCTTTCTTGGCTTCATTCATTAATTCATTATAAATAAATCTTGATTTACTATAATTGATGTTATACTTCTTACATTTTCCTATTTTTATAACACTATTATGTATTTTATTATAACACTATTGTGTCTTTTATTAAACAGTATTCTTAATTTTAATGTGGTCCTATTTTAATTTTTTTCCTTTGTGGCAAACTGTTTCCTGTTTGGGAAATCCTTAGCTTAGCCAAAATCAGAAATATATTCTTTATTTTTTAGATGCCAAAGTTATGGTTTCAGACTTAAATCCTTAATCTGTCTGTAAATTTGTATATTATATGAGGTAGGAATTCATCTTTTTTTTTGTTCTTATGTTGATAATTATTTGTTACAACATCATCTAAGTAGATTTTCCCCTTTCCAGTGATCTCCAAAGCCATCTTGGCTGTCTATCAGGTATCACTTAATCCTTACAGAGAGTAAATTGAACATCTTCTATGCAAAGTAATTTGCAATATTAATCAAACTTACAAACAAATAATTTCCATATCAGAAATTACTCCTGTATGCTTGCACTTGTGAAAAGTCATGTGAATAAAATTATAAAAAACCTTGATTTAAATCCTGGCCCTGCTTGATTTGGGACAGCTTGTCTTACCTGTGAGCCCATAAACTTTAGTTTCCTCAACTGTAAAATGAGGATAATGATCCTACTTCATAAGGTTTTGTGAGGATTAATGAAATGATGCAATGGGTTTGAAGAACCTTACATGGAGCCTAGAAAGTGGGAGGTGCTGAACATCTCTTGCCTCCTCTTTCATCCTCAATATTCTATTAATCTCAATAGGGTGCTTACTAAGGTTATAGGCTCTAAGAAGGGAACAAAGTGTGAGAACTGGGAAAGCACTTGGAAATCAAACAACTGAACTGCTCATGAACAGGTCTGTGAGGCCAGGTCAGAGAGGACTGCAAACTCCCTGTCTCTCCATCTTTCCACATCGACAAACTCTCCTCTCATCATGCACTCTTTTGTTCCTCTCTCTTCTCTCCCACATGAGGGAGAGACGAATTCAAAACAATCAGTAGTTTGAAGAAGATAGAGACTGACAGAAGAAACCAGATATTGGTAAGGACTTGGCAAAGGTTTTACTGTTTTTCTTAGTCTATGAAATGTGAACCTGTTTTATTTTTCATAGGATTATGGCTATCAGTCTTTTAGAGGTCCAAGTGCTAAATCTCTGCAGGTTTCTTCCCTGCCCTCTGAATTCCTTTTTCATAACATTATTGATTTTCTGGTATATGCCTACCTTCCCTTGTTAATTCAGGGTGCCAATAGTCAACCACAGGGAAAATGCATCAAACTCAGCTTTCTGTCTGAATCTAGAACTGAATCTAGAGCCCATCAGCAGCATGTGGCACAGTGGCTGATTTGCAATAAGTTTCTTTGCTGGTACAATTTATTATCCAATTAATTTCCATTTTAATCTATTTATGAGCCTAACACATTGTAGACAAGCAAAGGAGAGTCTATTGATAAGATTAGGAATTTTTCAGTTAACCAAATGCAGTCCACCCATATTTCAGTTCTTTTTCAAGGGAATGCAAAACTCTGATAAAATTGAAAATGACTTGAGAAGGAAAGCTTGAAAATTTTTCAAGAGGCCAGATGGTGGCAGCAGAGAATGTGAAAGAAAAAACTCTTCTGAACAGTAATGTTTTAAAGGCATGATAAGAAATGTTGCAAATCATTGTAAAACTAGTTATTGATGTCAATTAAAATAAGGAAACTGATTAAGGACATGGGCTTCAATGCTACAGATATCTGAATTTGATTCAATGGTAGTGAGAACTCTGGCAAATCATTTAACTTCTGTCTTGTTTTCTCTGTTTGTAGAGTGAGGAAAGTAATAGGTACAGTGTCATTTGGGATTAAGAAAAATAATGTAGGTAAAAGGTTTATCTCGTGCCTAGAAAACTAGTACTTACACAGAGAGAGAGAGAATGAATCAGATCAAATATAAGCATGATATCTAAAAAGAAATTTCTACGACTTATTCTAAACCAGTGGGGGTACCATGGGGTGAATGGAAGCAGTCAGCTCCTGGGTGAAGGCTGAAAGGAGATGCATTGTTTGTACAGAGTTTAAACAGTAATAATACCAACTAAAATCATTCTGCATTAAAACGAATCACTCAGATCAGATCAGATCAGTTGCTCAGTCATGTCTGACTCTTTGAGACCCCATGAATCCCAGCACGCCAGACCTCCCGTCCAACACCAATTCCCAGAGTTCACTGAGACTCACGTCCATCCAGTCAGTGATGGCATCCAACCATCTCATCCTCTGTCATCCCCTTCTCCTCCTGCCCCCAATCCCTCCCAGCATCAGAGTCTTTTCTAATGAGTCAACTCTTCGCATGAGGTGGCCAAAGTACTGGAGTTTCAGCTTCAGCATCATTCCTTCCAAAGAAATCCCAGGGCTGATCTCCTTCAGAATGCATCAACAATTCTAAATCAGGTGGATGCTGGCTCAGTGGAACAGAATCTACCTCCAATACAGGAGATGGAGGTTTGATCTCTGAGTTGGGAAGATCCTCTGGAGAAGGAAATGGCAACCCACTCCAGTATTCTTGCCTGGGAAATCCCATGGACAGAGGATCCTGGTGAGCACAGTCCATGGGGTTACAAAAGAATCAGACATGACTTTAGCCACTGAACAACAAAGTGATAGAGTACACTTCCTCTTGGAAAGTCCTCTGTTCCTAACAGATTGAGATTTTTCTCATCAATTAGGCATTTTAAGACCCTTTACTCTCTGGCTTCCAACCTGTCTCACACTGAATCCTCCTTTCCAATTTAATTGGGATAACCATTTAAAGAAGATACTCTGCACATTCTTGCCTCTGCATCTTTGATCATATAGTTTCCACCATCTGAAATGACTTGTTCTTTCCATTTCCTTTATTTAGATCTATTTTTCCTTCATGGACTCAAGATAAGGCATACATTTTCTGGAAAGCCTTCTCCATCTGCTTGATTCCCAACGACCTCTCCCATCTTTTGTACGTAGCTATTTCTATCTCGACATTTAGCATCAGCTGTCTTGTATTGAAATATATTGCCCCTCCCTCCCAATGTAAAGGAGGAACTCATTCATGGAATTTTTCCATCTTCTAGGCCAGCTTTAGGTTTTGATATCTTTTCTTACTTCACAGAATAAACCTAACTGGTGGATATCTTTTATTTTGAACTTCTGAAACATGTATATGTTATCTTAAATACTGTATATAAGGTAGTATCAATCAACACTGGATGATTAAGAAAGAAGAAATATAACTGTATTATGGGCTTGGAGGTGAGTGATTGGGGTCTATGTCTTAGCACCAAGATTAGTCTGGAAGGCCCTATGTATGAGCTCTGAACCCAGATTCCACAGATCCCATTTTCTGTGGGATCTAGAACTGTTTCAATCTCTTCTTTGCTTGTGCAAAGTATAATGAAAGTTTTAACAAGTGATGTCCATGCCTATTATTGATTGCATAAAAAATACTGAGTCTTTGCATTTAACCCTTAACCTTGCTTCTATATTCTAACCAACTTCGGCAAACAGTATACTATCAACACTCACTTTGATGTTCCAATAGAGAAATACATTTTTAGGAGGACACATCAGATAACAGACTATTTAAAATGAATTGAAAAATTAAAAAAAAATAAAATGAATTGAGAATATCATTAGAGAAAATGTAAAATGTCAGAATAAAATATCTTTCTTCACATCCTCATATTCAACAAATTAGCTGTATACTGTGAGGGTCTTTGTGTAAAGAAAGATCCTGGGATCCCAGCCAGATCCTGGGATCAGAGGCTCAGTTTCCAGAAGTACAGAGATCTTAGAAGTTCTGTGCTCTAAGAGGTGCTCTCTATAGAAGGAAGCATTTTCTGGGGTGAGGCGGCTCCGTTTCAGGAGGGATTTTGGAAATATGGTTTGGCTTCATTCCTCTCAGACTCTAGTGAAGTTGGACCTGAGCATTCAGTCTCTCATTGCTTGTGGGAGTAAAGTGAGGAGAACTCTGTCTCATCTCATCACTGATTAGAATTGCTATCTTAATTGTTTCAGGAGACTTATTTTGGGAGTGAACCAAAATTCATCATTACCAAAGGTACATAGACAATGTGGTAAGGGAGAAAATAGCAGATGTTGTTAGCAGACAGTAGGGAATCTGCCTGCAAGGCAGGAGACCCAGGTTCGATCCTTGGGTGGGGAAGATCTCCAGAGAAGGGAATGGCTACCTGCTCCAGTATTCTTGCTTGGGGAATTCTGTGGACAGAAGAGCCTGGCGGGCTACAGTTCATGGGGTCAGAGAGTCAGACATGACTAAGTGACTAAGAGTTATTTGAAAGATTGCTATATGAAAATGAACTAAGGTTTATTGTCTGTATAAACCCAAGGAATAAAACTAGGAGTAATGTTAATAGACTTCAGTTCAAAATAAAGAGCAGAACTTTCTAACAGTTGTCCATAGATCGAATGGACTGTAATGTTGACACTGAGTTTCCATGATGGTGAGACAGTCACATAAGTGGGAATTCTACAAGGTGTTCGTGTATTGGGGATTGATGCGAATAAATAAATAATAAAGCTCTTTTTAGTCCATAGTCTGTAGTTTTATGATTCTGCCACTTATTTTTCCAAATCTTTTTGATTAGCCAGTCAGAATTTTTTGGACATGTGAAATTCAAAAAAATCAACATATGAAGAGCAAACTATCTTTCCTCTCTCTCTTTCTTATTCTTGTTATTATTGAAGACTTTGGTCTTGTGTTCTAACTTCTACCAGTTAGGGAAATAGAAGGAATAACCTCTAAGTAGAAAAGTATATGCTGTTAAAATAGTAGGCATATAAAAATCACATGAGATTTTGGAAGATTATGCACAGAATTTCACTTTTTTTCCCCTTAAAGCTTAGTAAGAGATGCAGTCTTGAAACTAAGCCTTATGTGGCATGTGAAATGAGAGATTAGGAATTTGGTTCTCCTCCTATGCTTTCCCATCAATGGGAAGCTTTATTCATATATTGAACAATTCTTTTTCCCAACCTGGGTAGTCCCGAAGGATGGATTCAGTGAAGAATTGGTGGGAGGCACAAGTGTTCTTTCTATTCTGCCTTCTATTCATGAGGAAAAAAGAAAATTGAAACTCCTCTGGGTGTCTGACTTACATTTTATATGCAGGTGCCATATGGCAATTTCCTGTATGACCAGAAAAAAATATAGATGCCCCTTCATTTTTTAGAGTGGAGTTAAGAGTAGGCATTGCAGTGAAGTGGTTTGAAGATCCTTAGAGGGGGGACAGTATACATTTTTTTGTATGATAGTCAAACCACCAGGTCAGAGGAAGGGATTTGTGATTGTATCAGTCTGTGTCTATCAGGAAACAAAAACTACACAGTAATTAGTCATTTGAACAGGAAAAATTACATATGAAGAACTGTTGACCATAATAGAGGATTCAAGTAATGAGAGATTGGATAGTATGAAGTAAGGAGAACTCTAAAATTATATAAGAATAGCAAATATAAGAAACGGTCACTACCTGTAGGTCTGAGATACACACTTTCTTGGCAAGGACATAGTTATGGGTCAGTAGATGGCTGAGATGGAGAAGGCAATGGCACCCCTCTCCAGTACTCTTGCCTGGAAAATCCTATGGACGGAAGAGCCTGGTAGGCTGCAGTCTATGGGGTCACTCAGAGTCGGACACGACTGAGCGACTTCACTGTCACTTTTCACTTTCATGCATTGGAGAAGGAAATGGCAGCCCACTCCAGTGTTCTTGTCTGGAGAATCCCAGGGACGGGGGAGCTTGGTGGGCTGCCATCTCAGGGGTTGCACAGAGTTGGACACGACTGAAGTGACTTAGCAGCAGCAGCAGCAGATGGCTGAGAACTCACTGTGAAACTGCATGGGTGGAACTTGCTGGAAATCTGAACCCAGGGTCCCAGGGAAAGCTTTTTGTGAACAAGTGTCTCACTGGAGGTACTCTACCGCGAAACCACCCAAGGGAAGTGCCAGGGGAAGTTGTTGGCTGTTGAATCCTGTCAGTTGCTTTTGATTTCATTTATTACGTTTGTTGTCTTCATTTTTTTTTAAATTTTATTTTATTTTTAAACTTTACAATATTGTATTGGTTTTGCCAAATATCGAAATGAATCCGCCACAGGTATACATGTGTTCCCCATCCTGAACCCTCCTCCCTCCTCCCTCCCCATACCATCCCTCTGGGCAGTCCCAGTGCACCAGCCACAAGCATCCAGTATCGTGCATTGAACCTGGACTGGCAACTCGTTTCATATGTGATATTATACGTATTTCAATGCCATTCTCCCAAATCATCCCACCCTCACCCTCTCCCACAGAGTCTAAAAGACTGTTCTATACATCAGTGTCTCTTTTGCTGTCTCATATACAGGGTTGTTGTTACCGTCTTTCTAAATTCCATATATATGGGTTAGTATACTGTATTGGTGTTTTTCTTTCTGGCTTACTTCACTCTGTATAATAGGCTCCAGTTTCATCCACCTCATTAGAACTGATTCAAATGTATTCTTTTTAATGGCTGAGTAATACTCCATTGTGTATATGTACCACTGCTTTCTTTATCCATTCATCTGCTGATGGACATCTAGGTTGCTTCCATGTCCTGGCTATTATAAACAGTGCTGCGATGAACACTGGGGTACATGTGTCTCTTTCCCTTCTGGTTTCCTCAGTGTGTATGCCCAGCAGTGGGATTGCTGGGTCATAAGGCAGTTCTATTTCCAGTTTTTTAAGGAATCTCCACACTGTTCTCCATAGTGGCTGTACTAGTTTGCATTCCCACCAACAGTGTAAGAGGGTTCCCTTTTCTCCACACCCTCTCCAGCATTTATTGCTTGTAGACTTTTGGATCGCAGCCATTCTGACTGGTGTGAAATGGTACCTCATAGTGGTTTTGATTTGCATTTCTCTGATAATGAGTGATGTTGAGCATCTTTTCATGTGTTTGTTAGCCATCTGTATGTCTTCTTTGGAGAAATGTCTATTTAGTTCTTTGATTTCTGCTCTTTTTATTATTTCCTTCCTTATATTTGGTTTGTGATTATTTTACTCCCTTTTTCCTAGTTTTCTTAGATTGGAATCTTGGATCATTGATTTGAAAATTTTCTTCTTTTCTAATGTGTTTAGTGCTTTGAATTTGCCTTTAGCACTACTTTCGCATCATCCCATTAGGTTTGATAGGCTATGTTTTCATTTCTATTCAATTTAAAATCTTCCTTAATTTTCTTTGTGATTCCATTTTTAAAAACAAATTGACCTTTTCTACTTCTGTTTCAATTTGGCTGGCTTCTACTGACTTCTTTTAAAGTTCACTTCTTTCCTTAGTTGTCTTAAATCTACCAATGAACTTGTTGAAAGAATTCTCATCTGTTACTGTATTTTTTATTTCCCTGGTGGCTCAGATGGTAAAGAGTCTGCCTACAATGCAGGAGACCTGGGTTCAATCCCTGGGTTGGGAAGATCCTCTGGAGAAGGAAATGGCAACCCACTCCAGTACTCTTACCTGGAAAATCCCATTTACGGAGGAGCCTAGTAGGTTACAGTCCATGGGGTTGCAAAGAGTCAGACACAACTGAGTGACCTCACTTTCACTGTATTTTTTACTTAAAGCATTTCCTTTTCATTTTTTCTTATAGTTTCTATCTCTTTGCTAAAATTCTCATGTGTTCATGCATGCTGTACAACTTTCCCATTTTGCATTTTAAGTGTAGTTGTTTTTAATTCCCTGTCTAGTACTTAGGCATCTCAGTCATATCTGTGTCTGAGATTTTGTTGATTACTCTTGACAGTGGATTTTTTATTTAATTGCTTCTTCATGTACCTTTTAGGCTTCACATGATGGTACTAATCTTGTACAGGAATGTAGAGACTGAGGTAAATGGAATCTGGGAGTAGGAGCCTGAAAATTGTTGCAAATCTTACTTTGCTGAACCTTGAGCATAGGGATTGAGTTCATGTAGTTGGAGACTGAGCTGGGTTTGTGTCTTGCTGCTATTAATTATTGTCTGAACATATTCTTCAGTGCCCTTGCATATTCCTGTTATAAGGTCTTCCTACCAGCCTCATCTTCCAGTGCATAGCTGCTCATTCTACTGAATCCAGTAGTTTTTAATAATACAATAGATTACGTTTAACTGTATTATGCTTAAGTTGAAACTCCAATACTTTGGCCACCTGATGGCAAGAGCCAACTCATTGGAAAAGACCTTGATGCTGGGACAGAGGAAAGGCAAAAGGAGAAGGGAGTGGCAGAGCATAAGATAGTTAGATGGCATCACAAACTCAGTGGACATGAATTTGAGCAAACTCTGGGAGCTAGTGGAGGACAATGGAGTCTGGCGTGCTGCCGTCCATGGGGTCGCAAAGAGTTGGACAGGACTTAGTGAGTGAACAACAATTTTGTTGGTCTGGGCTTGTGGTAGTCTCCTCTATACAATATACTTGTATATTTGTATATTTATACATATATGTATACATATATATATATACACTTGTGTATATATATATATACAATATACTTGTATATTTCTCTTCTAACTGATCGAAGTAAAACCAAGTTCTGTGATTTACACCTGAAATTCAGAAGCAGAAATTTAGTTATATATGCTCACTCCCCACTCCCACCCCCACCCCTTGCTGCATTCACCCCTCCTTCAGAACACACAGGCACTTCTACTACATGCTCATTCTCTTTGGTTAATAGTCATGTTGATTTCTTCTTGGGCTCTTCATTTCAACCTGGGGAGATGAATGTCTTTGTTTCCATCTTGATTTACAACCTGATTGCTCCTCTTTGTGAGAACATTAAAAATAAATGGTCATTACTACTTTTTAGGACTTATACACCTCTATTTATCAAAGACAAAATATGATCCCTTTCATTCAAGAATTTATTTATTCTATCTTCCTTGTAATGACAGTGGATGGCTTAATAGTTTAAAATTTCATATATTTCTGAGAACAGAAGTTAATGAGGTAGGTAGAAATATAAATGTCCTCTTCCAGTCTTGAGAGCTAAGCATTTTGATGGTCAGGGATTCTGAAACACATTCTTCACCATTTTCAGTGTCAATGCCTAGTAGAGTCGAATGTGGACCATTATTTTATTTCCTTTCATGTTCTGAAGTTCACACAAAGATGCCAGAATTAACACTACTCCACCTGTGGTGCTTGCTACCAAAAGAGGAACATCTTTACTTTTGAATAAAAGCAACAAAAGAAGACAGGATAAGAAATATTGCCTTTGGAAATTATACAAAAACCTTGATTTGGTGTCTCTTTTTATTCATGTGGTTCAAAAAATATTGTATGATGAATAGATTTTCTTTGCTGAACCTCACCATCAATTTCCTTCTTTGATCATATTTCCTATCTCTTCTCTTAGAAAGAGCTATTATATTCTTCTTTCTTTTTAGAGTACTCTGATAGCATTCTCTAACATCCTGTGAATAAATTTCTTTGAAGACACTTATCAGTAGAGGCAACTGTTCTATTTCTCCACCAAATCCACGATTTCACTTCTGTTTTGGCACCGTAATTCCATTAGTAAGTGACAAAGTTATGTTTTGCCTCCAGCGTACAAGGATATTCATAATGCAGTTGTTCTTATTTAAAAAATGGGTGGTCATAAATGGGCCTTAAGATAGTACAGGTGGCTTGCTAGTCACTGATTTAAGACATAAACATTTTAGATTAAGTCAGAAAGAGATTCTTTCAGACAACTATCCTACATACTAATCAGTGTAGTCATCATTTCTCTTTCTAAAAAAAATCTCTCAGTCATTATTTCTGGGACTTCTGTCTCCTATTTTTATTTCACATCATTAAAATCTATTAATTCTGGGCCCGTATATGTTATTCCATGTAACATGGTCAAGAGAGAAGCATCAACTAAAAGTGACTTGAAAAATGTAGATATTTATTTCTCTCTTGCATTAGAGAAGTTTAGAAGAGATAGTATCACACTGAATGGCATTCCATAGGATAAGAGAAAAGTCTGGGCTTCTATGCCCTGTTACCATTCTTGGGCGTAGTCACCATTTTAAGTTTACTGGATGGTCGAATGGGGCTACATTGCAGTCAGAAAGTAGAAAGGGATAAATCAAGGCAAGCACCCTCTCTTTAAGGGCATTTCCTGTAAGATGGTGCTTCCCCGGTGGCTCAGGCAGTAAAGTGTCTGTCTACAATGCAGGAGACCTGGGTTCGATTCCTGGGTTGGGAAGATCCCCTGGAGAAGGAAATGGCAATCCACTCCAGTACTATTACCTGGAAAATCCCATGGACAGAGGAGCCTGGTAGGCTACAGTCCATGGGGTCGCAAAGAGTCGGACACGACTGAGCATACTTTCTTTCTTTCTGTAAGATGGGCTTCCTTTGTGGCTCAGCTGGTAAAGAATCTGCTTGCAATGCAGGAGACCTGGGTTCGATCCCTGGGTTGGGAAGATCCCCTGGAGAAGGGAAAGGCTACTCACTCCAGTATTCTGGCCTGGAGAATTCCATGGACTGTATAGTCCTTGGGGTCACAAAGAGTCGGACACGACTGAGCGACTTTCACTTCCTGTAAGATGTCTTGTGTGACTTTGCCATAGACCAGCTTTCAGTCACATGCCACACCTATGGGCGTGAAGAGAGGAGAAATGTCTACACTTTGAGCTGCTGGGTGATCAGCTAAATTTTGGGGAGTCTGGCAATGAAATTAAAAGGAAGGATGATTTTGGCAAACAGTCATTGGTGTCTGCCACATACCACATCAACATGTACATTTTTAACAAACATATCACAGAAGTCAGTCAAAATCAGAACTGAAATACTACATATTCTACTGAGATACTTCATAAATTCAGTTACATGCCATTCATATGTTTGAGCAGCCTGCACACCATAGCAATTTTGAATGCAATTGTGTTCTCACACCTCAATGTATAACTCAGTATAATTAAAATCAATTCATAGTCATTTTTTATACAAGCCTTTTACTTCCTTATAAAAGTTAACATGAAAAATGGAAGTTACTGATTAATATGTCTCAGTAAATTCTATAGCATTTTCAGTACATGTGTTCATATTGTTAGATGTATTCACCTATTATCCTCTCCTTATTGTCCCAGTTTTACATTCTGTGGTATTTATATCCACTCTAGCCTGAGTTAAAAAAAAAATCCAATAATCTATAATAGTCAAAGGAATCAATAGGTGTTTTTTTACATTCAAATTAAAATATAAAAGAAATATTTAATTGCGAATTTTTATCAATTAGAATTATATTAACACTATTCTATAGCCTTAAATTGAACCAATTCCATAGCTTTGTCTTTTTGTTAAGAAAATATATGCCAATTTTAAACATAGCTATTCAAGATGAATCAATATTTTTGAAATTAACTCAATTATTAAGAAAAATATAAATTTATATATATAAATTTAAGCATTCCCTTTTACCAATATTTATGCAGTTAATTCTTTAGATTGTGAAAAACTTTGTCCTGACCCTTACTTAAATTACTGCCCTCTTCCTCCACTTTTCTTTGGAGAAAAACTCTTTGAACTATTATTCTATATTTTGTGTCTTCAATCACTCTTCTCCCAGTCTCTCTTGAATCCTCTGCCTTTGTCATTCCACTCAGCCTCTGCCAATGATTGTTTCTAAATTCAGTGGTCACTTTTCAGTACTCATCTTATTAATGTGTTTGCAGCACTGGTACAATTGATTACTCCCCTCGTCTTGAAGCTCTTTTTCTCTTCGTCTTTAGGTCACTGGCTTTCTCTTAGCTCAGTGACCCTTTATTTTCAGTTTCCTTTGGTGATTCTGCCTCATCTTACCCTTAACATAGAAGTGCTCTAGAGCTTATACCTGAACTTTCTCTTCTTTCTATGCTCAAGGTCTTAACAAGTCTGGTGGCTTTAAAAGCAATCTGTACACTGATGACTAAGCAATTTGTAACCTGGGTAGTTCCCCTAAATCCATACTCATTTCTAACTGCCTATTTGACATTTCAACTTAAAGATCTGATAATCATTTCACATGTAACGTGTTCAAAGTTAAGCACTTGATTTTTGCCTGAAGACTCCTTCCACAGGCTTCTTGACCTCAATTAACTCTATCTCCATCATGACAGTTGCTCCAGCCCGTAGCCTTGGAGCAAGTCTTGAAGTTGCTTTCTCTTATATGCCATCTGTAATAATTTAACATCACCTCTTAGCACTGCCTTCAGAGAATATCCAGAAACTGACCATTTCTCACCATCACCACTGCTACCATTATAAAGCAAGCCACAAACAGCTGTGGCCTGGAGATTCTTGCAGGGGCTACCTCATTTCTCTCTTCAGTTTTCTTGCCCACTGTCAGTTTCTTCTTAGTGGTCATGTCATTTCTCTGCTCAAAACTTGCCTCTCTGCTGCTCTCCCAGACTCCTCATCTCTCTCCTGCCAATGCCAACCCCCCACCCTTCCCCCTGCCCCCATGGAGCTCTGGATTTAGCACTCTAGGTAGAGCAAGAGAGAAGTGAACTCCTTTGGTAGCTTCCCACACAGCTGGGGAGTTGGGTGCTTACTCACATGCTCTCCTTCTCCTTTTACAGGATAAATTACGGGATTGAGGAAGAACTTTCTTGACCCTAGGCTGTAATACCTTGGGAGATGGAGACACAGCTTTTGTCAGACTGTTCCTCTTATCTCCTCCAATGTGTCCAAACTTGGTTTTTGTTTGTTTATTTGTTGTTGGTATTTTTTGGCCTAAGAGAGTCCTGGAATATCTCCCTGGAAACCTATACTTCCATAAATGTTCTCTCATCTATGAATGATTGTCAAATCTCCAGGGACTCCTGGACTGCAGGACAATAGAGGCTGGAGCAGGTTCATGGGCTACTGCAGGGTTCCCAGGGGGGACTGAGGTCTGTCAGCCTATTACTTGATGCCCAGGTAAAGAAGAGTCCTCCTGATGCCTTGGTATATGATGCTGGATCCAATAGTTCCCTCAAAGAGACTTTTGTCTGAGAATGGTTGCTAAATTTTGTTGTTGAGGCGGGGAGCAAAAAATGAGGGACATCTTATGCTGCCATGATGCTGATGTCACTTCTAACTGTAACTTTGTATTTTAGCACTCCCACTTCTGTGACTTTTTTCTTGTCTCCAGAAGCCAGCTGGGGAGGGACATTTATCATACCTCTGAGTAACAAAAGGATAAAATGCTAAAACTGCAATAAAGCAAACAAACGAACAAACAAACAAAGTCAGCCCCACCAAAGTGAGTTAAAAATAAACAAAACACTGATTCACTAGAAATTTTTGGTAAGAGATTTGTGTTTTGAAATGTCTGCTTGAATGAGTCAGGGGCAAATAAAAGCAATGGAATGGATTATCTATATAGAAAAGATGTTTCACTTAACTCAGTTTAGAGTGTATTACTCTAATTGTCTCTTAGAGTGTGGGAGGGGCCCCTTTGTCAGCTAGTGGCCCTTGGTTGTAAACAGGTAAACTTTCAATGGGGGCTTCCCTTGTAGCCTCAGTTGGTAAAGAATCTGCCTGCAACGCAGGAGACCCAAGTTCAATTCCTATGTTGGGAAGATCCTCCAGAGAAGGAAATTGCAACCCACTCCAGTATTCTTGCCTGGAGAATTCAGTGGACAGAGGAGCCTGGCAGGTTACAGTCCATGGGGTTGCAGGAGTTGGATGCTAATTTAGCGACTAAACCACCACAAACTTTCAATGTAATTAGGTTAGTTAAGGAAGACTTCTTGGTGAAAAATGTTTGAGCTCCAAGAGGAACTGTTTCCTACCAAGAAGTAATATGGGAAAGCATTCTGAGTAGAAGTAAATGACATGTGTGAAAGTGAGACCACAGAGGACATGTATAGAAAGTGGAATTACTTTTACATGACCACAATAATGTGGATGATTGGAAGATATGTAATTGTCTGATGTTTTGTGACTCAACCAGAAGTCTTATTTTGATCCCATAACAATGTCTGAGAGGGGAAGTGTGTAGTGGTTTTGTGAGAGTGAGGAAGAATTGGGTGGGTTTTTAGTCCTGAGTCTCATGCTAACTGGCTGAGTTCTTAGGTCATTCCATTTCCTCATCCATAAAATAGAGGGTTTATTGCAAAAGTCCCTTTTAGCTTAAAAGTAATTTATAAATAAGCAATGAGTAGAGTAAGAATTCCTCTAAAACTTGAAAGTAAGAAATATCATGTAGTGTTTTTTTAGATAAAAATAAATCTAGCTTATTTATTCAACAAATAATCATTTAATGGCCATTATATACCAGACATGTATTCAATTCTGGGGTATTTTGGGGAAAGAGGGCAGACAAGGTCTTGCCCTACCACTGGAGTTTTTTCTCTTTTTTTCTTCTAATTTTTGCTTTCCAAGGGTGACGTCTAATATCATTCATTTTTCACAGGTCCTGCCCTAGATCTTCGGTTAGTCCATACCTGAGACTTACACAGTTCAGGAAAAATAAGAACAATCCCTGGCTCTGTGTTTATGACCAACATAATTGCCATTGCCTTTTGTCTGATGATAAGATATTTTTGAAAGATGTCCAACTCTGCAGGTAGCATCCTTTCTTAAGAATCAAGTGTTGTTCTAGGAACTTTGGCCAGGCTCTGTTTGCCTCCATTTCCATAGGAACTCATTCAGTGTCCTAAATCTTGTCCATTTTATGATGCTGCTGAAACTGTGTAATTCAGATTGGGACTTGAACCCAGCCAAAACCAATACTGAGACTTGAATACACGGCCTTTTAACTGAGATCACATACCTGGTATTAGGAACTAATGAAGCTCAGGTTCTTGCTGTCTCATTTTATGGAGAATTCAGTGAGAGAAAAAATGATAGGTAACAAATGAATTTGAAGTTGTTGATATTTCTCCAAGCAGTCTTGATTCCGGGTTGTGATTCATCCAGAAGAAATAGCAACAACTTCAGATATGCAGATGATACCACACTAATGGCAGAAAATGAAGAAGAACTAAAAAACTTCTTGATGAGGTGAAAGACAAAAGTGAAAAAGTTGGCTTGAAACTCAACACTCAAAAAGTAAAGATCATGGCATCTGGTCCCATCACTTCATGACAAATACAAGGGAAAAAATGGAAGCAGTTGTAGATTTTCTTTTCCTGGGCTCCAAAATCACTGTAGACAGTGACTGCAGCCATGAAATTAAAAGACACTTGCTCCTTGGAAGAAATGCTATGACAACTTCACAGAGTCAGACACGACTTAGCAACTGAACAACAGCAACAAGAAGAGAATTTGTTTAGAGAGAAATACATTCCATAGACATAGTGTGAGTAATCTCAGAAGACTAGAGTGGTCCCAGGATATAGGGTGGTCAGTTTTTATAGGAGTGGGTAATTTCATAGGCTAATAATTTGGAGGAGTAGTCCAACTATTTTGGGGGAAGGGGTGGGGATTTCCATGAATTGGGCCACTTTTTGACCTTTCATGGTTGGCTTCAGAATTGTCATGGTGCTGGTGGGTGTCTCATTTAGCTTGCTGATGTATTACAATGAGTGTATAATGAGGTTCAAGGTCTACTGGAAGTTGATTTCTCCTCTTCCTCCTTCTCCATCTTATACCTATTTGATTCTGATCAGTTATGTCATGTCCTCAGGCTGTGTCAGTGGCTCATTTGGTAAAGACTCCGCCTGCAGTGTGGGAGACCTGGGTTCAGTCCCTGGTTGGGAAGATCCCCTGGAGGAGGGCATGACAATCCACTCCAGTATTCTTGCCTGGAGAATCCCCCTGGACAGAGGAGCCTGGCAGGCTGCAGTCCATGGGGTCGCAAAGAGTTGAACACGACTGAATGACTAAGCACACAGGCTGTGTCATTCTTTTGAAGGTTGTGCCCTGCCCCCTCCTATTTCACTATGAATAAGTAGGCCAGTGTTTGCCACTTCACAAAATCCACCTTCATCCATCTCTTCAGTTTCTGGGAGTCAAGCTATCACGAGACTCTGAACAACCTCTCTGCTTAATTCTCAAGGCTACATGCGTGCTAAGTTGCTTCAGTCATGTCGGACTCTTTGTGACCATATGGACTGTAGTTCGCCAGGCTCCTCTATCCATGAGATTTTTCAGGCAAGAATACTGGAGTGGGTTGACATTTCCCTCTCCAGGAGATCTTCCCCACCCAGGGATTGAACTTGGGTCCCTTATATCTCCCGCATTAGCAGGCGTGTTCTGTAACTAGCACCATCTGGGACCAGACTCAAGGCTACAGCTTTCACCATATCCTACATTGGGCAATGTTGTCCTTATCTTCTTAAGGCCTAAGGCTCCAAACTAGTGATCCAAGGATTGAATTTGACTCACATATGGTGGTTTCTTCTCCAATTGCTACCATCTCCATCACTCCCTTTTGATTTTCAACAACGTAACTGAGCGTCTATGTCATCATTTTTTCACTGTTGCTTTTTGTACATTTGTAGTTCACTGCACAACTCCAAAATCCAGATTGTTCAAGTTTAAATTCAAGTTTTATCAGTCATTAGCTGTATGGCTTGGTCAAGTTATTTAGCCTTTCTTTATTTCAGTTCCCCTACCTTTCAATTGCAAATAAAAGACCACTATATCCTAAAGGTGTTGTAAGTATTAACTGAATCAGTGTATATGTATCACTTAGAATACTTAGCACATGGTAAGTGCCTTGTAGGGGTTTTTATTTTATATTCTTATTCATTATGCTTTCCTTATTATTACTGATCTGACTTTTATAAACATTTGAATGAGATCAATGGACCAGATCTTTCCACATGAAGTTCTTAGTGGGAATTTTCATCAAAGTAGTTCTACTTTCAGCCACGTTCTACCAACATTTTTGGTCTTTAACAGCAACAAAAATGTTTAACTAGCTCCTTAGCAGTGAACAGAAAGGTCTGTTGGACTTTTTAGTGGGAGGAGGTATGAGAAGAATCATCTTTCATTACTTTGATATGAGATTAATATAATTAAAAAAAAATCACCCTATCACATTTTAGACCAAAGAAAATGTACCCGTTTTCTAACACTAAAGTCTGCACAGATTTCTCTGTTCCTTATGCATCACCAAAAAGATATTTCTACTACATTGAGAAATTGGCTAAAATTTCCCCCTTATCTGTTTCTTAAGATTAATTGTGGCTTTTCATTCCATATCACTTATAACATAAGGTAATTTGACTGGCTTCTTTAAGTCTCAGGCTTACCTTGTTAGCTGGCTTGTCAGTCATTCATTTTCTGTGGTGAGTCAAAAATGCTTTTCACTTGGTGAATAAAATTTGGATATTTCATTTTATTGAATCATTTACAGTTTCTAGAGTTGAATTGCTGATGTCTTGAGATTCTTTGCACCTGCTTAATTTTGAAATATGACCTTTACACTGCTTTGAAAGTCAAACTTCTAATGGGGAAGATTTTACTTTAATGCACATATTGGCATGTTTCATAGGTTCGTAAGCTCTTTCTTTAATGTGCAGAGAATGAAAATAAATGATCCTTTGACAGCCTGTCAGTCAGAGTTTCATTACCTATGTACAACCATGTTCCTTAGGTAGAAATGGAAGCCAGGAGCAGCTGGATTTTTACTTATTGCTATGACACTTTGTACATATTTAAAAGGCACCATGGTTGTGGATATAAAAATAGGGTACTTATAGAGACCAGGAGACCTAATTTCAGAAACGGCCTGAATGATCCTGTGATGAGATAGGCAGATCTAACCTAACTTCTTATTGCCTTATCTTTTGAGTAAATAAATCCCTGCCGCTATCCAGGGGAGAGAGGAAGGGCCTTTCTATCAGACTGTACCTTTTTCATTTGCACTGTTCTCCTTATGCTGGTTCTGCAGCTTACTTCAGGAATGTGGAGACATGTTGGGGAGGTGGTGAGGAAATGGGGAAATCAGGGAAAGGGAACCATTTTTTTTCATGTGCTTCAGAATGAAATCTCCAGTGAGATATGTCAGAGAGCACATTGTCATTCATGGTGTTTGTGGTTGCTAGCTTGTTGTTCCATTGCTAAGTTGTATCTGACTCTCTGTGTCCCCATGGACTGCAGTACGCCAGGCTTCCCTGTCCTTCACTGCTGCTGCTGCTGTTGCTAAGTTGCTTCAGTCGTGTACGACTCTGTGCGACCCCAGAGACGGCAGCCCACCAGGCTCCCCTCCTGGGATTCTCCAGGCAAGAACATTGGAGTGGGTTGCCATTTCCTTCTCAAACGCATGAAAGTGAAAAGTGAAAGTGAAGTCATTCAGTTGTGTCCGACTCTTTGCGACCCCATGGACTGCAGCCTACCAGGCTCCTCCATCCATGGGATTTTCCAGGCAAGAGTACTGGAGTGGGGTGCCATTGCCTTCTCCGGTCCTTCACTATGCCCTGGAATTTGCTCAAATTCAAGTCCATTGAGTCAGTGATGCCATCCAACCATTTCATTCTCTGTCACCCCCCTTTCTCCTCCTGTCCTTAATCCTTCCTACATCAGGAGCTTTTCCAGTGAGTCGGCTCTTCATATCAGGTGACCAAAGTATTGGAGCTTTAGCTTCAGCATCAGTCCTTCCAATGAATATTCAGGATTGATTTTCTTTAGGATTGACTGGTTTGATTTCCTTGCAGTCCAAGAGACTCTCAAGAGTCTTCCCTTGAGAGGACACATATAGTTGCTAACTAGCCAGGCCTAGAGATTAAGAAGGTCAAAAGAAAAGGAAAAAAAAACCACATTAACTATGATAAATGTGATTTTGTACTAAAATTATTATAGTTTAGATGACCAAAAATAGTACACTTTGAACTTGTGGTTGAAAATAGAGATTGAGGTTATTCAAAGGCTTAGTGATTTTTCTCCTTAGATTATTTTTAAGTGTACCCACAATTTCATAAGATCAGATGAACTTTCACCTTTAGTTTCAGCATCAACCATCTAATTTAATTTACAGATATTGCCTGCAACGGACTGAATGTTTGTATCCCCCTAAAATTCATATGTTGAGATCCTAACATGCCCACCTCAATGGGAGACTTTAGGATAGGATTAGGTTATAAGAGAAGAGACAAAATGCATGAGATTAATGTCCTTATCAAAGAGACCTAGAGAGATCCCTCACCCCTCCTTCATGAGAGGTTATAGTTAGCAAGTGCTAAGAACCAGAAATGAATCAGAAATTGGGTTTATACCAGCCACTGAATCTGCTAATGCCTTGATCTTGGACTTCAGTCTCCAGAATTTTGAGAAATAAATTTCTGTTCTTATAAACCACCAGTTTATGGTATTTGGTTATGGCAGCCCAAACAGACTAAGACATTGCCAAAGAGCTAGTCTTGCCTGCAACATGATGTATTTACAGTAATAAGAATAGCAGGCTTTGAATTATTTTGTATTACTAACTTCCTGATTTTATATGTTTACTTAAATTTTCTAAGCCTCAGATTTCTTATCATTTTTAAAATGGGGTTAATAATTTTACTTTGCTGTCAATTAAATATTAGTAAACCTTTGTGGAAAAAAAATTTGCAAAATATACTGTATTTGAATCATTTATCAAGCAGTGTCATGAGAAGGGGTTAATTGAGTTACATATGAATGACTTTAATTTATAGTGATTAGGGAATGATTTTATTTTAACCCTCAGATTTTGAGATCTTTAGCCATCAGAGACTGCTGGAAACCTACATTTTAATTAGACTTAGTCAGGCATGAGAAAGGACAGAATTATCAAAAGAAGGAATGATATAAGCAATCCCTCTTGTCTCACCTGATCTGTAACAGTTCTCTCGAGATTGAAACTGTGGCCTTCAGTAGATTTCTCCAGTTGCCCAGCCGGGCATTGTGCACAGAAACACTTGCCATTAGTGACAATGACATCGGCCCTTGTGGAGTCAAAGCAAGCCGCCGGCAAAGAGAGGCACATGTTATCTTTTCTCTTTAAGCAGCTCCCTCTCTGAATGAGAAAAATATGCCTGCCTGCTGTTTCTTGTAGAAATTTTTTTTCCTTAAAGACCAAAGAGTTTTCTACAGACAGGGTGGAAATTGGCATGGTGCACAGTCTCTTGGGGGAGCACCACCTCTCATCTGTGATTGTTACTTGGACTGAAGTCTGTTAAGGACACAGGATGTGTTTTAGCTTGGGTGTCTGGGGGCTGCAGTTCTCACACGGGAATAAATCACCGACCTGCTGGTAACATGTTATTTGAAAATATGTATTTCGCAATGCACCAGCAGAAATATAAAACTCAACCTCACAATAGGAGCATAGAGATTGGGCTTTTTCACTCTCTCAATGACTTTATTTAGAGAAGGATTATCTGCTCTTTGTTTCAAACTGCAGTGATTTCGGCAAACATGCAGATTTCGGGGGTTGAAACAGAGAAAGAGAACTGGGAGGGAGAGGCACATTGAGCTGGCATGTGGTGTTATTGAACAGATTTAAAGGTATTTTAATCACAGGCTTTTAATGCTATTTTAGAACATGTGTGATGCTTCCTAGCATATCTCCTCCCTTTTGCTCCAGCTGCTGAGAAACAGGCAAACTAACACAGTGTATTTAAAGTGAAAGTGTTGGTGGCTCAGCGTGTGCAATTCTGCAACCCCATGGTCTGTAGCCTATCAGGCTTCTCTGTCCATGGGATTCTCCAGGCTAGAATACTGGAGTGGGTTGCCATTTCCTCCTCCAGGGGATCTTCTCCAGGGGTTGAACCCAGGTCTCCTTCATTGTAGGTGGATTCTTTACCATCTGAGCCACCAAGGAAGCCCATAGGGCTTTTTATCCCAGGTGCTAAGGATAAAAAATGCAGGGTTCTTAAATACACTGCCTGGTGACTCAGTGGTAAAGAGCCAGTCAATGCAGGAGATGTAAGAGAAGTGGGTTCAATCCCTGAGTTGGGAAGATCCCCTGGAGAAAGGCATGGCAACTCACTCCAGTATTCTTGCCTGGAGAATCCCATGGACAGAGGAGACTGGCTGGCTATGGCCCATCAGTTCAGTTCAATCACCTAGTTGTGTCTGACTCTTTGTAACCCCATGGACTGTGGCACGCCAGGCCTCCCTGTCCATCACCAACTCTTTGAGCTTCCTCAAACTCATGTCCATTGAGTGCTGATGCCATCCAACCATCTCATTCTTGGTCGTTCCCTTCTCCCACCTTCAATCTTTCCCAGCATCAGGGTCTTTTCCAGTGAGTCAGCTCTTTACATCAGGTGGCCAAAGTATTGGAGCTTCAGCTTCAGCATCAGCCCTCCAATGAATATTCAGGACTGATTTCCTTTAGGATGGACTGGTTGGATCTCCTTGCAGTCCAAGGGACTCTTGAGAGTCTTCTCCAACACCACAGTTCAAAAGCATCAATTCTTTGGTGCTCAGCCTTCTTTATGGTCCAACTCTCACATCCACACATGGGTACTGGAGAAACCATAGCTTTGACTAGATGGACATTTGTCTGTAAAGTACAGTCTCTGCTTTTTAATATGCTGTCTAGGTTGGTCATAGCTTTTCTTTCAAGGAGCAAGTGTCTTTTAAGTTCATGGCTGCAGTCACCATCTGCAGTGATTTTGGAGCCCAAGAAAATAAAGGCTCTCACTGTTTCCATTGTTTTCCTCTATTTGCTGTGAAGTGATGGGACCAGATGCCATGATCTTCGTTTTTTGAATGTTAAGTTTTAAGCCAGCTTTTTCACTCTCCTCTTTCACTTTCATCAAGAAGCTCTTCAGTTCCTCTTTGCTTTATGCCATAAGGTTGGTATTATTTGCATATCTGAGGTTATTGATATTTCTCCTAGCAATCTTGATTCCAGCTTGTGGCTCCGGTGCATAGGGTCACAAAGAATCAGACAAAACTGAAGTGACTTATCCTACACGCACACTAAGAAGGAGTAAGTTTGCAAAACCATGCATCTAGAAGAGTGCCCCAGTGATTAGAGAGCTCCATCTCTGCTCTCTAATCAGAGACAGGGGAGGAAAGCCCTCTGTCTTTATGTTAACTGAGCTTCAAAAGTCCATGACAAGTAGCTCCTGCTCAGATTCAGCTCACTGATTTGCCACTGACTTTTTCCCCCCGAAATATGCCTTTATATTCATGCCATCCTGGTTTCTAGTCTACCCAGTAACTGTGCAAAAGAGAAGTATCAGACATGCCTGGTTAAGAATCTCTATTGACATTTTGCAGAACAGAACAGATTGGGCCTATCTTCTTTCAGTTTAAAGTGTTTGAACCTTCCTAACAGCTGTGCTACTGCTGCTGCTACTAAGTCGCTTCAGTTGTATCTGATTCTGTGCGACCCCAGAGACGGCAGCCCACCAGGCTCCCCCGTCCCTGGGATTCTCCAGGCAAGAATACTGGAGTGGGTTGCCATTTCCTTCTCCAATGCATGAAAGTGAAAAGTGAAAGTGAAGTCACTCAGTCGTGTCCGACTCTTAGTGACCCCATGGACTGCAGCCTACCAGGCTCCTCCATCCATGGGATTTTCCAGGCAAGAGTACTGGAGTGGGGTGCCATGGCCTTCTCCCCCTAACAGCTGTGAGACAATATTTATTCTTAATCAGCAACTGATTTCATGAGTCTGATGCCATGCAATGTATGTGACTGTGTATTAAACCATGAAAAGCTGCCTGTGTTATGGAGCAGAGCTTCAACAGGAAGAGATCAAGTGTTCTCTGAGAAAGAGGAGCTTTGGGATCTTGGAATGGCTCAGACTCTATTCTAAGAATATGATAAACTGGCTTAGGAGGAGGCCGAGGCTTTCCATTTCCAAGAAGGCCAGTCAAACTCACAGGCAGAAGGAATACTTGTAGAGTTTTATCTATTGATAGTGGTGGTCGTGGGGCAGGGGGTTCAGAATTAGTGCAACAAGAGTTGTGGGAGGTTGGTTAGGAAGTAGCATTTGTGTGTAACTATCATAGGACATGGGCTTCCCCGGTGGCTCAGTTATAAAGAATTCTCCTGCAATGCAGAAGATGCAGGAGATATGTTTGATCCTCAGGTTGGGAAGATCCCCTGGAGAAGGAAATGGCAACCCACTCCAGTATTCTTGCCTGGAGAATCCCATGGATAAAGGAGACTGGTGGGCTTCAATCGAGGGTCACAAAGAGTTGGACATGACTGAAGCAACTCAGCACATCATAGGATATTAAATACATTTCACCAACTTCTGCTTGTTTTCATATTATTATTAAGGAGCCACAGGGAAGGGTTTGGGTAATGCACCTTTGGAGTGTGTGTATAGAATCACCTTGGGAGCTTATTAAAAATGCAAAGTCCTGTTTGCATCCTCCAGACTTTCTGGTTCAGAAGGTTGAGTGTGAAGGCAAGGAATTTGCATTTGAAATGATCATCGCAGGTAATTTTGATGCAAATAATTTAAGTAACAGCATTAAGATTTCTGAAGAATAAAGCATCTAATATTCTTATTGGGATTATAACTCATCACTAATTCACAAATATTCAAGAGTAAAAAACAGGGAGGAAAATCAACTTTAATATCTTATTGTGTAATTTGATTGTAAGTTATGGGAAGGTAGTTAACATTTTTTTAAAATTTTAATTGGAGGCTAATTACTTTACAGTATTGTAGTGGTTATTGCCATACATTGACATGAATCAGCCATGGGTGTACATGTGTTCCCCATCCTGAACTCCCCTCCCACCTCCCTCCCCATCCCATCCCTCAGGATCCTAAATTGTGTCAGATGATTCAAACAAAATAAATTTTATTTAGTCTTTAATATAGCAGAGTCAGTTAACCTACATCATTTGGGGGGGGGGTGCGGGGGGGAGGTTGGGAAACAGGCTCAGAGCTATTGAGTAACTTGTCCAAAATGATATATATAGAAATTATCAAGGCCACTTTAGGTTTTTCACTTTCCCCATTATACTTGTGCGAGTTTAATCTACCATGACTTCCATTTC
Source organism: Bos javanicus (assembly GCF_032452875.1). Classification (NCBI taxonomy): domain Eukaryota; kingdom Metazoa; phylum Chordata; class Mammalia; order Artiodactyla; family Bovidae; genus Bos; species Bos javanicus. Next base: position 44,099,157 of record NC_083870.1, read on the forward strand.
AATGTCTACAACAAACCTCAGATCTGTGTCTGCAGCCTAGATGTTTTCTAATCATTGCAAGTTCTACATATTCTCAATTGTACTTTCTGTCTTCATCTCCATGTCTGTTTCTCCTTTTCTATCCTGGTGTTCAGTCAGTAGGCTCTACCATCTACCTGTTGGTCCAAGCCCCAAATCACGGAGTTCTTTTTATTGAAGCCGTTAAGCCTCTCCTGATCCTGTGTCCTGCTTGTTCTTACTGCTAACCTGATAGTTCAGTCTAGCATCATCTCGTGCCAGGGGTCTCAGTTGGTGCCTGTCACATAACACAAACCTCCCCATAACCTAGTGGCTTAAAATAGAAATCATTATACTTAACTGACAATTATGTGGGTCCCCCAGGCAGTACTTTGAGTCTGGACAAGTTTGGCTAATCTCTGTTGGGCTTTCTCTTGTGTCTGTGATCTACTGATGCGTTGGCTGGTGGCTTAATGATCCACCATAACATCACTTATATAGCTCTTGGTGGGTGAGCTGTCAGCTGGTTGGCTGGAATGCTGAAGCTGTTTTCCCAGTGGCCTCTCATTCTTTAGTAGCTTGTGCTCATCCATGTGGTGGTATCAGGATTCCAAGTGCAGTAAGAGAGAACAAACCCCAGAATACAAGTACTTTTCAAGCCTTGGTTTGCATTATATTAGTTAATGCCATCCAGAGCCTCTAGGTCACTGTGACAAGGCACCACCTAAAGTTGTGGGTAGAGAGAGAGGAATATTTCATATCCAGTTTTGTAACCTTTTACCCTGGGACTTTATAATAGCCTCTTAACATATCCCTTACTACATTACTACATTGTGTGTGTTAGTTGCTCAGTCGTGTCCAACTCTTTGTGACCCCATGGACTGTAGCCCACCAGGCTTCTGTCCATGGAATTTCCCAGGCAAGAATACTGGAGTAGATTGCCATTCCCTTCTCCAGAGGAACTTCCCAACCCAGGGATTGAACCCTGGTCTCCTGCATCGCAGGCAGATTCTTTACCATTTGAGCCACTGGGAAGTCTCAGGGGTTCCTATAATCTCCAATACAGCAGTGATTGGTCTATCAGGCTATACTCTGCTTAAAACTTTACTGGCATACTATGGTTCTGAATGTTCTAAAGTCTGGAGTCTTAAATACTTACAAGGTACATGAGGATTTGTATTCCACCTCTTCATGCTTTGGCTCTCTCCCTATTATACTCTTTATTTCTCTTGGTTACTCAAATAGCCAGATTTGGTCTCCCAGTATGCTCACATTGGTCTCCTTTTTTCTCCCTATCTGAAATGCTTTTTTACCTTTTCCTCCCTTCCCCTTCTTTGTTGAACTAACATATTTATCCATGAATCTGAGCTTAAAAGTCCTGTCTTCAGGACTCCTTTACCTCCTTTTATATTAACACTCATGCCTTACTGTAATTATGTGTTCAAAGTCTGGTTTTTCTGTGAGAGTGAGAGTGTAAGCCTTGTGAGGTCTGGGACCATGTCATTTTACCTAGTACTGAATCTCTAACATATAACACAGTACCTAGTACATAACAGGTGTTCAGTAAATATTGACTGAAACAACAAAACACCCCTGACTTTTCTGATTTCAGAACTCTTCTTCCTATGGCACAATGAAATAGACTCAATTTGCTGATCCTGCTTTTTTTGCTTATAAACTTTATTTACTTGTGTTCATGTTCTAAAAATGACTTCAGTAATATAGGGGGAAGGCAAATCTATATTTTATATTTATATATAATAATACATATGGGCTTCCCTGGTAGCTCAGCTGGTAAAGAATCCACCTGCAATGCAGGAGACCCTGGTTCGATTCCTGGGTTGGGAAGATCCCCTGGAGAAGGGATTAGGCTACCCACTCCCGTATTCTTGGGCTTCCCTCATGGCTCAGATGGTAAAGAATACACTTGCAATGTGGGAGACCTGGGTTCAATCTCTGAGATGGAAAGATCCCCTGGAAGAGGGCATGGCAACCCACTCCAGTATTCTTGCCTGAAGGATCCCCATGGACAGAGGAGCCTGGTGGGCTACAGTCCATGAGGTTGCAGAGTCCGACACAACTGAGTGACTAAGCACACACACAATACATATAGGGCAATATTATACATTTATTGCATTTGGCCTTGTTGAACTACACAACTTTAAACAGTATAGGTCCACTTATACATTGATTTTTTTCAAAAGTAGTAGTACTGCATTATTTGCGTCTGGTTGAGTCTGTGAACGTGGAGGAACTATGTATGTATGGAGGGCTGACTATAAGTTATGCGTATTTTGGACTGCATGGAGGGTCAGCATCTTTTACCCTGTGTTGTTCAAGAATAAACTGTATATATTTAATAAATCTAGTAATTAAATTTAATCATTTAGAAAATTCACGTTGCTTCTTATTCAGGGGTCAAGTGCAAATGACATTTTATTTCAATGGATTTTGCTTGCATCCCAATCTTTTTGAAGAGAAAAATAAGAGTGATTTAAGGTGAAAGGGATTGGACCCCTCCAAGGGAGCTTAGATAATTTCAGTCATCAGAGCAGTCTTACCCATGTCACCTAAGCTATGGTCTGTTGTGGCCTGGACATTTTCCAGGTAGGTCAGTATCATGAAGATTGGCCAAGGTCTGCTCTCTAGAGGTCATTCAACTCTGGAGGCCATTCTAAAAGTAATGGAAAAGCTACTTGGGAAATCAAGTTGCAAGGCCTTTGTGTTCCTTGACTTACATAATTTCAGAAGTTTAGCCCGTGACCTGCACATTTTGTGTCGGGTGAAGCTGCCACACTGAAGCTCACAGTAGATCTGATAACTCTGTTACCATAAACAAAAGACCCGAAAAACATTTTCAGAGGTCTTCTCTGGGTGCTAGAGAAAATTGCAGATCAAATAGTTTTTTAAAAATTGAAATTATCTTTATTGCCATGGAAAATTAAATCACATATAATTTATAGAAAACTATTCAGTTGGAAACCTATAGAGTGGTTTTCAGCCTCTCCTCATATGCTTTACCTTCCAGGAGTTCTCAGCTTTCCTATCAGTGAAATGGAGACATTCATAATCTTATACTATATAAGATTACTATGGAGCTAATAGAATATTTTTGAAATAACTTTGTGCAAAATAAAGTGGTATGCATTCATCACATATTTTTTGAATTCATATATTTCAGACCTTGCAGTAGGCTCACAGGAGAAATATAAAACTGAGCAAGAGTCCACGTTCTGATTGAATTCACAGTTGAGGGAGGTGACAGATGAGGGCAAAATCATAATACGAGCTAAGCGAAATGGCAGTATTGCAGGTGGGGGAGCAATGAATTCTGTCTAGAATATTCGCAGAAGAGAAGATTTTGATGTGGGCTTGGAGGACAGTTAAGATCTCACCAGAGGGAGAAGACAAGAGGGCATTCCAGTCAGGTATCTACTTAAAATTTGTAACAGGCAATCACTCTGTTTTTAAAACAATGCTAGGTGGCAGGAAGATACCCAGAAGGCATATAAAAGAGGTTTAACTGTGAGTTTTATTTATTTATTTTTGCATTAAGAGAAGACAAGCTAAAGTCATAAAACAAAGCAGCATCAAGGACAACTGAAACAGAACAATAAGAAATGAACATCCAGTGGAGGAAATAGTAATCTGTGACATTATGGAGCCCCTAAAAATGGATGAAGGCTCTGAGGCCACCCCCAGAAACTTCATGAATCAGAAAAAGATGCTCCTGTCTTATTTCATGATCAGGCAGGTGAATATGTTGACCGACCCAGAGATTTAAAAACAAATTAGAAGTGCCTAACAACAATATTTGGTCAAGGATACATTCAAATGCCTTTTACAAAATAATTTCATCAACAGTTCATGGACTAAGCAGAAAAATGGGAGAATAGCTGATGCTAACTAGAACTATTATCAACACTCCGTGTCGTAGATGTAAAGGGCCATTACTCCTTCATACTCTCTTAGCCCTTTTGCCAGGGGTCTTCTGAGATGGATGAGTCTTCTGATTTAGTTTTAAAGATTTAAATCTGTGCAAGACACATTCAAGAAAAAAAATATTTTAAAGGTAAAGAATTCAGAACCTTAAGGCAAACTCACTCATATGCACACAGGCTCATTTCCCACTTCCAGACATATTAAGTTAAGTATCAGACATATTGTTTAAATTATCCAGAAGGACACTAGTGAAAGTGTTAGTCATCGAGTGGTGTCTGGCTCTTTACGCCCCTGTGGACTGTAGCACACCAAGCTGCTCTGTCCCTGGGATTTCCCAGGCAAAAATACTGCAGTGGGTAGCCATTTCCTTCTCCAGGGGATCTTCCCAACTCATGGGATCAAACCCACGTCTCCTGCATTGGCAGGTGGATTCTTTACCACTGAGCCACCAGGGAAGCACTTACTGTTCACTTTAGGATAGTCAAAAAGTGATTTAGGATAGAGAGAGCTGAAAACTTGTTTCTCCTTCAGAAAGAAGTATTTCCAAGTTTTCTTTGGAAATGAGTAGAAGGGAGAAGGAGGTCAGACCAAAACCTTATTTTACTGGCTTAAAGTCTCGGAGGTGTCCAGTGCTGGGTCAGAGGTCTACTAGATTTGTTCCTCATATAATTGTGTTGTCAAGACAAATGAGGTTTGAGAAAACACTGGACAGCCGAAACAAACACAGCGAGGTTCATATTTATATATTTACCTTTAAGTCTTCCCCCCTAAGCTAATCCTTTTAATTTTTCTTTTATTTTCTTCTATAAAACAAAACATTTTTATTTGGTCTATCAGAGCCTGAGTCTGGAAACATCCATGGAGAATCAGCCTGATGGTACTGACAATTGATAAAATAGTCTCTGTGTCGAGTTGCCATATGTACGGAGCTAAAAAGACTCACAGGTCAGAGTAAAAGCAGGAATATAAATGAGGCCCAAAGTGGAATCTAGTGCTTCTGGTTCTTCTCCAGCTGTAAAACACCACCCCTCCACACCCAACCCCATCCATGAAAGCCCCGCAGGAAGCAAGGGGTCATGCACAGGGCCACCCCCTCCCTGGGGGTTGCTGGGCAGTGAGACCCAGCAGCTCAGGAAGCAGCCCCAGTCATCCCCTGGCAGACACAGCTCAGGGCTGAATAGCCATGGAGAGGATGCTGGCTCGGGAAGACGGAGCAGAGTTGGGAGAGGCTACACCCTGCCTGTGCCTGGACAGGGCCAGACAAGGACTGCTAGACTCTGCTCCTCCGGGCAGGTCAGGTAGTAGAGGATAAACCATTTCACCAAGCACAAGGCTGAGCCTGGGCTCCCTGACCTGCTGCCCCAGCCCTAGCCCAGGGCATGGCGTTGATCCTGGCTGGTGCTCCAGGTATTGCATAGTGTTCCCATCCCTGCTTGAACCCACAGTTGTCAGGCAGCTGCCTCCTGGAACACTGCTGGCCTTATGAGGGCTTGGTGGGGAGAGGAGATGGGATCTGGGGGTAAACTGGGGAGAAGGCTCCTGACCTCCTGCCCACAAAAGGGTGGTCCTTGCTCTCACCTGGGGTTCTGGTCTCTGCCCTTCACAAGAGGGTGGTCCCTGCTTTGATCCTAGGGTCTTGGCCTGATCTCTCAAGGGGTGGTCTCTGCTCTCACTCTGTGGTCTTAGCCTCTGACCTCCCAAAATGAGGACCTCTTCAATATTCTAAATAAAAGAAGTTGTAGCTATCATTGTTGAGCATTTACTAGATGCCAGGCCCTGTCCTGTGCCCCTCTTCCCGCCTCCCCTGTGCCCAGGGGTTTCCCTTGTAGCTCATCTGGTAAAGAATCTGCCTTCAATAGAGGAGACCTGGGTTCGATTCCTAGGTTAGGAAGATCCCCTGGAGAAGGAAATGGCAGCCTATTCCAATATTCTTGCCTGGAGAATCCCATGGACAGAGGAGCCTGGTAGGTTATAGTCTATGGGGTCAAAAGAATCAGATGTGACTTAATGACTGAACAACCAATCACCACCAGGCCTTGTCCAATGGGCTCAACAGGTACTAACTCATGCGATACCTAAAATAAACATTTGAGTTAAGTATTCTTATTACCATAATTTTGAAGGTAAAGGTAATGAGGAGTAGAGAAATTAATAATCTATTTACTTTTGCATTTAATCAATGTTAGATATGTATCAGGCATCTGATAAGTATTTATTTACTTAATTTCCTTGTAGGTTTCTTAATGTTTTCTAGCAGAACCTACTTCAGTTCAGTTCAGTCTCTCAGTCATGTTTGACTCTTTGCAACCCCATGGACTGCAGCACTCCAGGCCTCCCTGTCCATCACCAGCTCCAGAGTTTACTCAAACTCATGTCCACTGAGTCCGTGATGCCATCCAACCATCTCATCCTCTGTCGTTCCCTTCTCCTACCACCTTCAATCTTTCCCAGCATCAGGGTCTTTATAAATGAGTCAGCTCTTTGCATAAAGTGGCCAGAGTATTGAAGTTTCAGCTTCAGTGTCAGTCCTTCCAATGAACATTCAGGACTGATTTTCTTTAGGATGGACTGGCTGGATCTCCTTGCAGTCCAAGGGACTCTTGAGAGCCCTCTCCAACACCACAGTTCAAAAGTATCAATTCTTCAGCACTCAGCTTTCTGTATAATCCAGCTGTCACATCCATACATGATTACTGGAAAAACCATAGCAGTGACTAGATGGATCATTGCTGGCAAAGTAATGTCTCTGCTTTTTAATATGCTGTCTAGATTGGTCATAACTTTTCTTCCAAGGAACAAGCATCTTTTAATTTCATGGCTGCAGTCACCATCTGTAGTGATTTTGGAGCCCCAAAAATAAACTCTGACACTGTTTCCACTGTTTCCCCATCTATTTCCCATGAAATGATGGGGCCAGATGCCATGATCTTTGTCTTTTGAATGTTGAGCTTTAAGACAACTTTTTCACTCTCCTCTTTCACTTTCATCAAGAGGCTCTTTAGTTCCTTGTCACTTTCTGCCATAACGGTGGTGTCACCTGCATATCTGAGGTAATCAGTATTTCTCCCAGCAAACTTGATTCCAGCTTGTGCTTCATCCAGCCCACCGTTTGTCATGATGTACTCTGCATATAAGTTAAATAAACAGGGTGACAATATACAGCCTTGACGTACTCCTTTTCCTATTTAGAACCAGTCTGTTGTTCCATGTCCAGTTCTAACTGTTGCTTCCTGACCTGCATACAAATTTCTCAAGAGGCAGATCAGGTGGTCTGGTATTCCCATCTCTTTCACTATTTTCCACAGTTTATTGTGATCAACACAGTCAAAGTTTTGGCATAGTCTGTAAAGCAGAAATAGACATTTTTCTGGAACTCTTGCTTTTTCGATGATTCAACAGACGCTGGCAATTTGATCTCTGGTTCCTCTGCCTTTTCTAAATCCAGCTTGAACATCTGGAAGTTCACAGTTCACGTATTGTTGAAGCCTGGCTTGGAGAATTTTGAGCATTACTTTATTAGCATGTGAGATGAGTGCAATTGTGTGGTAGTTTGAGTATTCTTTGGCATTGCTTTTCTTAGGGATTGGAATGAAAACTGACCTTTTCCAGTCCTGTGACCACTGCTGAGTTTTGCAAATTTTCTGGCATATTGAGTGCAGCACTTTCACAGCATCATCTTTTAGTATTTGAAATAGCTTAACTGGAATTCCATTACCTCCACTAGTTTTGTTCATAGTGGTGCTTCCTAAGGCCCACTTGACTTCACATTCCAGGATGTCTGGCTCTAGGTGAGTGATCACACCATCATGATTATCTGGGTCTTGAAGAACTTTTTTTGTACAGTTCTCTTCTTAATGTCTTCTGCTTCTGTTAGGTCCCTACCATTTCTGTCCTTTATTGAGCCCATCTTTGCATGCAATATTCCCTTGGTGTCTCTAATTTTCTTGAAGAGATCTCTAGTCTTTCCCATTTTATTATCCTCTATTTCTTTGCACTGATCGATGAGGAAGGCTTTCTCATCTCTCCTTGCTATTCTTTGGAACTCTGCATTCAAATGGGCATATCTTTCCTTTTCTCCTTTGCTTTTTGCTTCTCTTCATTTCACAGCTATTTGTAAGGCCTCCTCAGACAGCCATTTTGCTTTTTTGCATTTCTTTTTCTTGGGGATGGTCTTGATCCTTATCTCCAGTACAGTGTCACAAACCTCTGTCCATAGTTCATCAGGCACTCTATCAGATTGAGTCCCTTAAATAAATTTCTCTGTATAATCATTAGGGATTTGATTTAGGTCATATCTGAATGGTCTAGTAGTTTTCCCTACTTTCTTCAATTTAAGTCTGAATTTGGCAATAAGGAGTTCATGATCTGAGCCACAGTCAGCTCCTGGTCTTGTTTTTGCTGAGTATATAGAGTTTCTCCATCTTTGCCTGCAAAAAGTATAATCAATCTGATTTAGGTATTGACCATCTCATGATGTCCATGTGTAGAGTCTTCTCTTGTGTTGTTGGAAGAGGGTGTTTGGTATGACCAGTGCATTCTCTTGGCCAAACTCTATTAGCTTTTGCCCTGCTTCATTATGTAGTCCAAGACCAAATTTGCCTGTTACTCCAGGTGTTTCTTGATTCCCTACTTTAGCATTCCAGTCCCCTATAATGAAAAGGACATCTTTTTTGGGTGTTACTTCTAGGTCTTGTAGGTCTTCATAGAACCATTCAACTTCAACTTCTTTAGAATTACTGGTTGGGGCATACACTTGGATTACCATGATATTGAATGGTTTGCCTTGGAAATGAACAGAGATCATTCTGTTGTTTCTGAGATTGCGTTCAAGTACTGCATTTTGGACTCTTTCATTGACTATCATGGCTACCCCATTTCTTCTAAGGGATTTTTGCCCACATTAGTAGTGGGCATTTTGGTCCATTTTGGTCCATTTTAGTTCTCTGATTCCTAACATGTTGACATTCACTCTTGCCATCTCCTATTTGATCTCTTCCAATTTACCTTGATTCATGGACCTGACATTCCACATTCTGATGCAATATTGCTCTTTACATCATCAGACCTTGCTTCCATCACCAGTCACATCCACAACTGGGTGTTGTTTTTGCTTTGGCTCCATCTCTTCATTCTTTCTGGAGTTATTTCTCTACTGATATCCCTTTGCCATTCCCTTCTCCAGTGGACCACATTTTGAAGATAAAGTTACTGAGGAATAATGAAATTAATAATCTATTTTTGCATTTAACCAATGAGGAAATGGCAACCCACTCCAGTGTTCTTGCCTGGAGAATCCCAAGGATGGGGGAACCTGGTGGGCTGCCGTCTATGGGGTTGCATAGAGTCGGACACGACTGAAGTGACTTAGCAGTAGCAAACATGTATCAGGCATCTGATAAGTATTTATTTACTTAATTTCCTTGTAGTTTTCTTAATTTTTTTTCAGCAGAAACTGCTTACATGATTGGTTTTATTCAGCAGGAAAAAACTTGGCAAGTTATTTAGAAGAAGAACATTTGCAACTGTGTTGTTATCTTTTCATACATTTGTCCTTGATATTTTGATTTCTGTAAGACTTTGAGGATTTGTCATTATGAATATTTCAAATAACATTTTAAGTACCATTGTAGAAGCATAAATGTGTTAAATGAGATTTTAAATTTTGGAAATCAGTCTGACAAATGAATATGGGCGATTTTTAATAAATCATTTGTATTTGGCTTTGGCAAACATTATTTTGAACATTTTCATTCTCCCAGGATTCGGTTGCTTAATTATATTTGCCTCAGGACAGTACTGTAACTGCTCACATTTTCTGAACAAACGCGAGCTGATAAGGGGAGGGAGGCACTGTTGAGCAGGTCTATAAATGTCAGTAGGTCAGACTGGGGTTAATGATGTGCTCTGAGTATTCCACACAATGGAAAATCCATGCAGAACAATCCTTCCAGCGGCTCATATGTCTGTTATAAATTGCACGAGTACAGAGAGATTGCCAAGCAGAGAAAGAGGTGGTAGAAAAGACTTTAGCAGCAGAGAACACAGGGGAGATAGCACAGAGTAGCCATTAGAGGCAATTGATCAGGGAAACAAATAGAGGATGATAGTAAATTTTGATTTTCCTCTATGGACTATTTTGCATTGGTACTTTGTACTCTAAACAATTGTCCACAAAAGCAGACATCACATTTTAATGTTCTGGTCAGTTACAGAGAACAATAACAGGAAAGAAATAGTATTCCCAAGTATATGATGATTTCAATGTGTGTTTAGTTGCTGCATTTAAAAGTTAAAGGACCAGGCTCATGAAATGAATTATGATTAGGTTATATGTTTTCTTAAATGCCAAAGTGATGCAATGACTCATCCCTATTTCACTTTCATCATGCCTCAGATTGATAACTGAAATCTGGGTAGCACCATAATCTCATCAGTCTTGCTTCCTTAATAAAGGAAGCTGTGACCCTCAATGATTCATCCATTCAGGGAACACGGATTAAATGGTAACTATGGGCAGGTAAAGAGTCTAGTGAGAGAGAGAAATACTAAAACACAATTACAGATCACCCCATAATTACAATTACATTAAATGCCATGAAGAAAAATTATACTGTTTCTCACAACATTGTATAGAAAGATCTATTTTAACAGGTTTGTATGTTGGGAGAGGAAGGACAGCTAACAGAAAGTGTCCCTCCATGAGTTACACTTAAGGAGACTTGAAGAGTAAATAGAAATTGGCCAGGTGAAGGTAGTGGTGGAGTCAGAATTTATATGACTGACCCTATTATATTCTTTATATTTAAAGGGATTCATAGTTTCCATGTTAGGTACAAAAGAAACTTAGCTAGTTGACTGTCTCTGGTGTGGCTGATTAGAGGGAATGGAATGGAAATTGGAAACATTATGAAATAACAATAGAGTACTAGACTGGTGTGTTTTCTTCTAAAACACTTCTCTCCACCCTGCAAAGCAGAGGTGTCTGGTAGAATTATACAGGTGTCTGTGAATAGATTACCTTCTTTTAGGCTCTGAAGGTGTCAGAGGACGGAAGGAAGAGCCAGTGGATTCCGCAGAGGTAGAACACAGTACCCAAAGGCTGTTAGATCAATGTCCTCAGGGAAGTGCATCATTATGAACTAACGGGGAGCTCTCCCTGGACAGACAGGAAAAGGTGTAAAATGCCTTCTAAGGTTGCCAGATATAAAAAACTCAGATAGCAAATATAAAAAAAGAAATCCATCCCCAAAGACATTCAAGGAGAATTCAGTGCAGTTGTAGAGGAAGGATTTTACATATAGATAAACCTATTTATCACAATCATGTTGCTGATGATTTCAAATATTTATTTTTATTGGAGTATGAGGGAGAGGAGATAACTTTTTCTGTTTAATGATGATTTTGTAAATTGCCTCCTAGTAAGTCTGATATTAAAAGTAAAAATAAGTTAAAAATCCCATATTAAAAAAAAAAAAAAAGAAAAAGCTGTGTGGGAGGCAGTGCACAGCCTGGGAGATTTGAGAGGAAAGCTCTCACGATGTTCACAGCCCCCACGATCACGTGGTATAAATTCTCAGGGAGGGGGTTGTTCAGCAGTAGCAACATTTATAATCACATTTTCTGCAGAGCAGATGATTTTATGTCCAAGTTTTTAATTCATATTGAGATTTAAAGAATTGCTCTTTAATTATGAAAACGTTGAAACTTGTTTCTATAGTATCTTTTCTGAAAACAGATTCCTACAGGAATGATTTAACCCAATGATTATAAAAATGACAGGAAAGTACAGGCTCCTTACCCGCTCAGCCAGGAACTTGTGTGTGTTTAGGTGTGAACCACAGTTAGGAATATGCATTAAATTATTATTTTCATGAAATCAGGTGGATGACACGAGCAGATCCCAAAAGTATAGTTCTCATGTAAGGCTCCAGGCTGTATTGAGAGTTCATTCTCAAGTACAGATTTCCCCACCTGAAACTGAAATGACCAAATGTAATAGTTCTCTGGCAACTCTTGACTGGGCTTCCTAGGCGGCTCAGGCGGCAAAGAATCTCCTCGCAATGAGGGAGACCCAGGTTCCATCCTTAGGCCAGGAAGATCCTCTGGAGAAGGGAATGGCTACCCTCTCCATTATTCCTGACTGGAGAATTCCACGGACAGAGGCACCTGGTGGGCTACTGTCCACGGATCGCAGAGTCAGACATGACTGAGTCACTAACACTTTTACAACTCTTGATTATTAGTGTGACAATTATGCTTTAATGCTAAACTGACCTTTCACAGCCAGTAACATCACTTTACCAGGGAGTCCAGACTATTTGAGTATTCTGCTATATTACAACTTGATGCTGAAAGAGATAAGAAAAGTTTCATAGCAAAGGAAAGTTTTCTAATAGTTAATATTAATTAAGCCCTATCTATGTACTGGGCAATATTCTAAATATTTCCATGTTTTATCTCATTAATTCCTAAAAACTCTATGAAATAGATATTATTCTTATTTTCATTTTATAGATCAGAGAAAGGGAAATTATGAAAACTGGCCAGTCACACATCTCATAATTGTGATCAAGCTGGCAATCTGACTTCTTTACAAATTCTTACATCAGAATTGAAATATATTTTATTGGTTCTTTTATTTTCAAAACACATTCAATAAAAATTTTATCCTAATTATTCCCTAGTCAAGTGTTTTAGTTTGCTTGCGGCTGCTGCTAAGTCGCTTCAGTTGTGTCCAACTCTGTGCGGCCCCAGAGACGGCAGCCCACCAGGCTCCCCCGTCCCTGGGATTCTCCAGGCAAGAACACTGGAGTGGGTTGCCATTTCCTTCTCCAATGCATGAAAGTGAAAAGTGAAAATGAAGTTGCTCAGTCGTGTCTGACTCCTAGCGACCCCATGGACTGCAGCCCACCAGGCGCCTCCGTCCATGGGATTCTCCAGGCAAGAGTGCTGGAGTGGGGTGCCATCGCCTTCTCTGTTAGTTTGCTTAGTAATGCACAATTTAGTGACAGTAAAGCTCAACATTATTAGTAAATACTTGTTATTTTTGCTTTCTTTGGAATTGTCAGTTTGTAAGTAAATCTTTTTTTATATTTTCTCAAATCTCAATGTAAGAAAATCAAGAGTAAATGTTCAAAAATTTTCCTTATAGGTATAGAGTATGCAGCACACCTTAAATGTATTTAGCCATGGGCCCCTCCCTCGTTGGGAGAACATTTTGTGCAGCAAGTGTTTCATAAGACATCCTTTGATAAATGCATATTTTACCACCTTTTCACTTCTCAGATGACTAAAATCTGGATTTTTGTCTTTAAGACTTCCATAATTTCAAATCAAAAGGCCTCTTATCTCATGACTTCCCAGTAAGTGACTTTACAGATAATTTCTGACTCTTGAAAAATTCTCATTTCCGGATTTCCAATTCACCATTTCCTTCCAATTTTCTTTCTTCTCTGTCTTCTCAGTTTTCTGTATTAACTTGTCTTGGTCCAGTTATTCAGTATTAGTGTTTCCCTAGGTTCCGTCCTTAACTGTCTTATGTCTCAGTGATATATTTCCAGTTGTTTCATTTAGACTTCCACACTCACCCTTACCTTACAAATCTTCCTTTCTTGTTAAAAATTGAGGTATAATTGACCTACACCATATGTTAGTTCCAGGTAAACAACATAGTGATTTGGTATTTCTATATATTAAAACATGATCACCGCAATGAGAGTAGTTACCATCTGTTACCATACACAGTTATTACAATATAATTGACTATATTCCCATGCTTTATATGTCATCCTTGTTAATCCCTCTCACCTATTTCTTTACTCCCCATACCTCCTCCCCTCTAGCAACCATGTACAGTATTTGTCCTATCTATGACTATTTCTACCTATGACTGTTTCTGTTCTGTTTGTTAATTTTTTTGGTTTCTTGTATCCCACATATATAAGTGCTCTCACATGATATTTGTCTTTCTCTGTGTGACTTTTTTCACTTTGCATAATATCGTGTAGATTCATCCATGTTATCACAAACAGCAAGATTTCATTATTTTTATAACTGAGTAACATTATATAATATACATATACACATACATATATATCACAGATTCTTTGTCCATTCATCTATTGATGGATGCTTAGGTTGTTTCCATATCTTGGCTCTTGTAAATAGTGCTGCAATGAACATAAGTTGAGTGTATTTGTGCTTGCTAAGTCACTTCAGTCACGTCTGACTTTTTCTGACGCTATGGACTATAGCTTGCCAGGCTCGTCTGTCTCCGGGGATTCTCTAGGCAAGAACATTGGAGTGGGTTGCCCTGCCCTCCTCCAGGGGATCTTCCTGACCCAGGGATTGAACCCACATCTCTTATGTCTCCTGCACTGACAAGTAGGTTCTTTACCACTATCGCCACATGGGAAGCCCCTATAGGTGCATATATTTTTTCAAAAGAGTGTTTTGTATTCTTCCAGAAAATCACAGAATTGAGATTTCTGGATTATATTATAATTTTACTTTTAATTTTTGGGGAACCTCTATACTGTTGTCCATAGTGATTGCACCAATTGACATTTCCACCAACAGTGCACAAAGGTTCCCTTTTTTCCACATCTTTGCCAACATGTGTTGTTTGTTGTGTTTTGATAATATCCATTCTGACAGGTGTGAGGTGGTAGCTTATTGTGGTTTTGATTTGCATTTCTCTGAGGATTAGTGATGTTAAACATCTTTTCATGGATATATTGGTCATCTGTATTTCTTCTTTGGAAAAATGTTCATTCAGGTCTTCTGCCCATCTTTCAGTCTATTTTTTTTTTTTTTTTGATGTTGAGTTGTCTGAGGTCTTTTGTGTATTTTGAATATTAACCCCTTATCAGATATTTCATCTACAAATATCTTCTGCCATACATAGGCTGCCTTTTTGTTACATTGATAGCTTCCTTCATCGTGCAAAAGCTTTTTGGTTTGATGCACGTCCATTTGTTTATTTCTACTTTTGTTTCCCTTATCTGAGGAGCTCTATCCAAAAAAAACTATTGCCAAGGTCAATGTCAAGGAGCCTACTGATAAAGTTTTTTTTTTTCTAAGAGTTTTTGAGAAAGTCCTCCATTTGGTTCTTTTACCTGTAGCTTTCCAATTTTCCCAATACTAAAATCTGAGCCTTCACCTTCCCAATATGATGGCTTTCTATGACTTCCATGGCAGAAGAGAGAGGTTATAAACTGCTTCATATCAGACTGGCACAGGTCTTTGCTGTTCATATTTCACTGGCCATGACTAATCACAGGGTTTTGTCTAATGAGAGTGGAATTGGGAATATTAGTCTTCCATGTACCCAGGAAAGAAAGGGGAGCTTCCATGAACAGTTTAGAACTGGAATTATGTCACAATCATCTTTATATTCCTAGGACTTGGCACAGAGTTTGGCAATAAACATCCAATAAATGTTTCATAAAGTGAATCTATTCTAGCTAAAACTTGACTCATTTCACAGATGGAAAAGCAGAGTTCCCCAGAGGAAAGTAACTTTCTCCTAATTACTCAAGCAGATATTGATAGAACTAGAACAAAAATATAAGTCTATTGTTCTTTTTACTACCCTTGCTGTTCATGGAGGAATTTGTATATGAGAAGTATATGATTTTATGTGGTTGAGCATTATCTCTATTAAGATTGTGAGTTTGTTTATTTTATTGCTTGCTTTAAATGTTTGCTTACACAGTTCCCAGGTATATGGCATGAACTATATCATAAAATTGATTCAAATACAACAGAAAAAACTAAGTATAGATTGTCAGTTGGTTTCTAGGAAACATCAATAACTACTTCTGGTTCTAAATAGTCCACATGTGTTTAACTGGTATTGTCTCCTTTGTTACATGGCTTTTATTTGCCTAGCAAATATTTTATTAACAACAACAAAAAAAGAAGGCTGAACAGAGAACCATAGTATTATACATTGTCACTTATTCTACTTCTTTTGCTCTTCACTGTATTTCTAGGATCATAATTCTATGTATTTGCCAGCCATTTGGGACCTTTTTTTTCCCATTTTATCCTTACTAATTTTAAAATCAGTAGGTAGGGATTCTTTCAGTACTATTTTATCTAAGAAAATATTATGAATTCTCTAATATTTCTTTGGGGCAGTCTTATTTCAAAACTGGTGGTCTTGTTTACTTTCTGCTTCAGAATTCTACTCAAAACTCCATTGAGATTCTCTCTTAAGCTCTACTTCTACATGTGAAATTACATCTGAATATACATAAACTACTCTTAAGTGCAATGTTTCTAAAATAAATTCATGATCTTTTTGCCTGTCTCAATACTCGTCAAACAAATAAACATACAGTGGCAGAGACTGCTGGCTGACTTCTACTCAATGTGTGACTGCCTTCTAGTCAATGTCATAGGAATTCAAGCTAGGTATCCCTTCTAAGTCTGGTCCATACCATCTTCCTGGCTCACAACAAATAAATCAGCAAACAAAGAATCAACAAGAATAACAACAACAGATTTAAATAAAACTTCTAAGCTTTTTCTTGACTGGAGATGACTATGCCAAACTTGGAAGCCATATTGTTGAAAACGGGAGATATTATCAGTCTGAGTTCTTAAATAAATATAGACAAAGATCCCTATCACCTTCCTGGATTGTTTAGAAACCTCAATTTGTTCATCTATGAAAAGGGAAAAATAACTACTTTGAGAACTAGATGAAATAATGTAAGCAAAGTATTTATTTTAATATATGTCTATGGAAGCTACCTGATAAATTTTAGTTTGTTTCTTCCCTCCATTCTCCTTTGTGCTTAGTCATTCAGTCATATCCGACTCCTTCTGACCCCATGGACCCTAGCAAGCTTCTCTGTTCATGGGATTCTCCACTCAGTACTATAGTGAGTAGCCATTCCCTTCTCCAGCGGATCTTTCCGACTCAGGGATCGAATTGTGTCTCTTACATTGCAGGAGGATTCTTTACTGTCTGAGCCAGAAGGGAAGCCCAACCCATTCTCCCTTAGATGGGAGGAAAACAATCTCTTTCCTTGGTGTTTAGGCCTTTGATTCCACTACCACTCTTTTCTCCATTCTCTACCTGGCAGAGAAAACAGTACTTATGAGACTGAAACTTTGTTAATTTCCTATTGCCAAATCTACATATAAATGTGGCTCCAAAACCCATTTCTCTCGTTTCTTCCTGCTCCAGTCATAGTCCTGCTATTGAGTATTCAGTTCAGTTCAGTCGCTCAGTCGTGTCCGACTATTTGTGACCCCATGAATCGCAGCACACCAGGCCTCCCTGTCCATCACCAACTCCCAGAGTTCACTCAGACTCACGTCCATTGAGTCAGTGATGCCATCCAGCCATCTCATCCTCTGTCGTCCCCTTCTCCTCCTGCCCCCAATCCCTCCCAGCATCAGAGTCTTTTCCAATGAGTCAACTCTTCGCATGAGGCGGCCAAAGTACTGGAGTTTCAGCTTTAGCATCATTCCTTCCAAAGAAGTCTCAGGGCTGATCTCCTTCAGAATGGACTGGTTGGATCTCCTTGCAGTCCAAGGGACTCTCAAGAGTCTTCTCCAACACCACAGTTCAAAAGCATCAATTCTTCGGCGCTCAGCCTTCTTCACAGTCCAACTCTCACATCCATACATGACCACTGGAAAAACCATAGCCTTGACTAGACGAACCTTTGTTGGCCAAGTAATGTCTCTGCTTTTGAATATGCTATCTAGGTTGGTCATAACTTTCCTTCCAAGGAGTAAGCATCTTTTCATTTCATGGCTGCAGTCACCATCTGCAGTGATTTTGGAGCCCCCCAAAAATAAAGTCTGACACTGTTTCCACTGTTTCCTCATCTATTTCCCATGAAGTGATGGGACCGGATGCCATGATCTTCGTTTTCTGAATGTTGAGCTTTAAGCCAACTTTTTCACTCTCCTCTTTCACTTTCATCAAGAGGCTTTTTAGTTTCTCTTCACTTTCTGCCATAAGGGTGGTGTCATCTGCACATCTGAGGTTATTGATATTTCTCCCAGCAATCTTGATTCCAGCTTGTGTTTATTCCAGTCCAGCATTTCTCATGATGTACTCTGCATATAAGTTAAATAAGCAGGCTGACAATATACAGCCTTGATGTACTCCTTTTCCTATTTGTAACCAGTCTGTTGTTCCATGTCCAGTTCTAACTTGCTTCCTGACCTACATACAAATTTCTAAAGAGGCAGGTCAGGTAGTCTGGTATTCCCATCTCTTGAAGAATTTTCCACAGTTTGTTGTGATCCACATAGTCAAAGGTTTTGGCATAGTCAATAAAGCAGAACTAGAGAAGCAAAAAGCAAAGGAGAAAAGGAAAGATATAAGCATCCGAATGCAGAGTTCCAAAGAATCTTCTTGCTAGAAGAGATAAGAAAGCCTTCTTCAGTGATCAATGCAAAGAAATAGAGGAAAACAACAGAATGGGAAAGACTAGAGATCTCTTCAAGAAAATTAGAGATACCAAGGGAACATTTCATGCAAAGATGGGCTCGATAAAGGACAGAAATGGTATGGACCTAACTGAAGCAGAAGATATTAAGAAGAGATGGCAAGAATGCACAGAAGAAATGAACAAAAAAGATCTTCATGATCCAGATAATCACAATGGTGTGATCACTGACCTAGAGCCAGACATCCTGGAATGTGAAGTCAAGTGGGCCTTAGAAAGCATCAGTATGAACAAAGCTAGTGGAGGTGATGCAATTCCAGTTGAGCTATTCCAAATCCTGAAAGATGATGCTGTGAAAGTGCTGCACTCACTATGCCAGCAAATTTGGAAATCTCAGCAGTGGCCACAGGACTGGAAAAGGCCAGTTTTCATTCCAATCCCAAAGAAAGGCAATGCTAAAGAATGCTCAAACTACCGCACAATTGCACTCATCTCACACGCTAGTGAAGTAAGGCTCAAAATTCTCCAAGCCAGGCTTCAGCAATATGTGAACTGTGAACTTCCTGATGTTCAAAGCTGGTTTTAGAAAAGGCAGAGGAACCAGAGATCAAATTGCCAGCATCTGCTGGATCATGGAAAAAGCAAGAGAGTTCCAGAAAAACATCTATTGAGTATTAGCCAGTATTTATTGATTAGTGTGTGCCAGGCAATATGTGAAGCTTTGCATGAATTATATCATTAGAGCTCATGAAATAGGCACTATTTCATTTTTGTATTGCAGGTGAAAAAATTAAGGGCAGAAAAATTAGGCAGTTGGTTTCAAAAGCAAGCATGGTAGAACCTCCATGTATCTTTAAACTCTCTTACTCTTTTCACTTTTTGTCTGCCTTTAAGCATCCTTATATCCCCACAGTTTAAAAAAAGTCATTCCCTGAAACTATTGTTCCCTCTTTCATTACCTTAGTTCACTGTGTCTATTTCCTCACTTTTACCCTTTAAGAAGCCTGTCTTCACCACTAAAATGATTTGCCTCCTATTTTCTAGTAACGCACCCAATGGAGACTGCCTACCTCTTATATCACTCAATCTTTGTTAAATGTTTAGTTTGCTGACTACTCTCTACATGCTCTGCTTTCTTTAACACCTTTTCCACTCCACACTACTTGTCTAGCCACTCTTTCTCAGCTTAACTTTGGGGGTTTATTTTCCTTTGTTTTTTAAATGTTGGGGTTTCTTAGGGTTCTTACCCCTGAAACTACTTTTTTTTTTACTCTAAATATTCTGCTGTTTATATCATTCACTCCTGTGGTTTCAGTTACAAAATATATGCCACATATTCCTTCTTTTATCTAGAATACTCATTTTGATTTCTATAACCATTTAATCAAGTTCTGGGATTCCTAGGAGGCTCAGTGGTAAAGAATCTGCCTGCCAAAGTAGGAGATTCAGGAGACACAAGTCCAATCCCTCCATTGGGAGGATCCCCTGGAGGAGGAAATGGCAACTGACTCTACTATTCTTGCCTGGATAATCCCATGGACAGAGGACCTTGGTGGGCTATAGTCTATGAGGTCACAAAGAGCCAGACGTGACTGAGCACACATGCAATCAAGTTCTATTTGACATTCACAATTTAGATGTTGCACAACCATCTCAAGCTTAACATTACTCAAACTGAAGATACAGTCTCTTTCTATCTTTCTTTCTAGCAGTTCTCCGTCTAAATTTCCCTGTTTCAGCAATGTACCCCTTTGTCCAAGTGGGAAAGGCATGTTATCTTTGGATCTGCTCTTTCAGTCATCCCCTGCTGCTGCTGCTCAGTCACTTCAGTCATCCCCTACACCTAATCAAATGCTAAGTCTTGTTAATTAACAAGAAATTACATTTCCTAAAGATGTTTCAGCTGGATAGGGTTTTATTCATTCATCCTTACCTATGATTCACCATTATCCATTCTTCCTGAGCATTAAATGCTGAAGCTACATTATTTTATAGCCTCTATTTTTCTATGAAAAATATTTGTCATAAGGTTTGCAACTATTTGGGGATTTATCTCTCCTTCTAGATTGTGAGAGTTTTGAAAAAAGGAAGTTTGTCTTTGTTATGGTCAAATGGAAACTTCCTAATTTGAAAATATATTTACTAAAAGTTTCACTCACTGGAAAGCCATTTGCTAAGTAATGGCTGAAGTTACCAAATTCATCAGTTTACATTCCCAAAGGTTTTAGTATTTAAAGCAACTTGGCTGTTTGAGTTTGGTTCCCAGTGATGAAATATAATTTCCTACATATTAATTTTTAATGTTGGTTTATTATCTGAAAACCCTTTCAAAAAAATTCTTTAAGTGCTAAAGTTTAGAAAAACAGAAACAGTGAAAAAAATTCTCAAAGGAAAAGCTATCCTCCAACCTCCCTCCTTTTTGCCCTATGTTATATGTAATGGGTGGAGAAGAAAATGGCAACCCACTCCAGTATTCTTGCCTGGAGAATCCCATGGACAGAGAAGCCTGGTGGGCTGTGGTCCATGGGATCACAAAGAGTTGGACATGACTGAAATGACTTAGTGCACGCACGCACACACACACACGCGTACATAATGGTATCACTTGTCTACCTCTGAAATATTTTCAGTTATCTTTGAATGTAATTTTCTATTTTAATAAACGTTAAGCATTCTCCTATTTTGTTTGCCATTTCCTCAAACAGCATACCAGCTTTCCTTTTATATCTCTAGCATTTAAAGTTTAAGGTTAAATTAAACTTTAATTAAGATTAAACTTTAAATTTACACTCACAGGCACTAAAATAAATCAGAATTTTAAATTAAATTTTAATTAAATGAAATGTTTTAGCTAAATATAGAATTGAACTTAAATTTCTCTAAAAGAATCAGAATTAGTTAAAGACATCACATTTCCATAAAATTAAAAATGCATCTTCTGTTAAGGAACAATTAAAGTATCTTGTCTTGGTTGGTAGCAATTTGCAAAATAATTGTTGTAAACACACACACACACACACAGTGAAAAGAAACGACAATGGACCAAATAAAAAGATGTTAAAGAAAGGTAAAAAATAAGTTGGTAAAAAATACTATAAATGATAACAGATGGATGCTAAAAGATTGGCTCAATATAAAATGACATTTTTAGTTCAGTTCAGTTACTCAGCTGTGTCTGACCCTTTGTGACTCCATGGACTAGATCATGCAAGGCTTCACTGTCCTTCACTATCTCCTGGAGTTTGCTCAAACTCATGTACATAGAGTTGGTGATGCCATCCAACCATCTTATCTGCTGTCACCCCCTTCTCCTCCTGCCCTCAGTCTTTCCCAGCATTAGAATCTTTTCCAGTGAGTCAGCTCTTCGCATTAGGTGGCCAAAGTATTCAACTACAGCATCAGTCCTTCCAAAGAATATTCAAGGTTGATTTCCTTTAGAATTGGCTGGTTTAATCTCCTTGCTGTCCAAGGGACTCTCAAGAGACTTCTCTAACACCACAGTTCGAAAGCATCAATTCTCTGGTGCTCAGCCTTCTTTATGGTCCAACTCTCACATCTATTCATGACCACATGAAAAACCATAGCTTTGACTTATACAGACCTTTGTTGGCCAAGTAATGTCTCTGCTTATTAATACACTGCCTAGGTTCGTCATAGCTTTTCTTCCAAGGAACAAGCATCTTTTAATTTCATGGCTGCAGTCACCATACACAGTAATTTTGGAGCCTAAGGAAGTCTGTTACTCTTTCCATTTTAAAGAGGAATAAAAATCAATACAAGATGAGAATTCCCATATGAAAACTAAGATTTTGCTTACTACATATGAACTATTTCATATTCAGTCATCAAATCGAATATGATTCTTAAAATCTATTAGATTATCTTTTGTCAAGTCAATATATTTATTGGGTTGGCCATCAAGTGAATCAGCCATTTGCTGAACTGATTTTTAGTGACTTTGTCTGCTCGTTTGCTAGCAGCAAACTTACCTTATACTCTCGACCTTTCTCAATTTCTACAACTTTATTGTGTTCATTGAAACCTGTCTTCCTCCTGCCATCCCTCTTAAGGAATGTCTGCTAACTCTTTTATAATTAAGATACTTTAAGCTTTTCTGGTCAGAGTTTTGTTTGTTTCCTCTTTTTCAGGTTCCCCTTCTTTTCCCTGGCCAAGACTTATTCTATACTTCTTTTTTCTATATTCTTTCCCTGGCAATTTCAACTTTGCCATAGCTTTAGTCACTATCATTGAGGAGATAATTTACCAGTTTGTGTCTCAAGACATGGCCCAGATCTCAATGGGCATATCCCATGTGCACATGGTTATCTCAGAAACTCTTCAAACTCAATGTTTCCTAGACCAGAGGTTTAGGTCTCTTCTCCTCCACCACCCTAATGCTCCAAATGTGATCTTCCTTGGAGCTTCATATTTTAGGATATGGCACCAACTTCCCTTCCAATGGCATAAACCAGAAACCAAGGACTAATTCATGCTACTTCCTCTTCTGCAGTCTTCAAATTCAACTCATCATTGATTCGCCCATGTATTTTTCAAATGTATTTTCATCATTCTTTTCCATTGCCACCATATTAGTCTAAGCTTCCATCACCTCTTGTTGAAACTCCTTTCACGGTCTATTCACCTTATGACGTTGTGTGAACTAAGCTTTTACACCTAAAATCTTAGAATAGTGTCTGGAACCTAATAAACATCCATTAAATGCACAGCAACTTACTGGGTTGGCCAAAAAATTTCATTTGTTGTTATGTAAAAACCTGAATGAATTTTTTTGGCCAACCCAATAATAAAAGCAGTATGATATGTTGTCTCCCTCATCTCCTTTTTTCATAAGATTTATTTTAAAATACTCAATACACTTCTAAAATACAAATCAGATTATGTCATTGTCCTCTTTAAGATGCTTCAACAGCTTCACATTACTTCGGAAGACCCAAACTCACAACATGGCCCACATGATCATGCAAGTTTTAGCTCTTGAATACCTTGTCATGTTTCTTGGGGAGCTTGCTCATGCTCTGGGCTTCAGGCTGTTTCAGATGCTGGGATGGTGATGCCACTGTCCAGCCCCGACCCTTTTTATGCGTACTTTTCTGTGAATACCTCTTTGTAACTACTCCAGTGCCCTTTACTATGAAACTCGTCTTCCTTCTTTTCTTTTTTTTAAAGTAAGCTTCAGTTTTTAGAGAATTTTTAGGTTTCTAACACTGTTCGGGAAAGTGTGTAAAAGTGTAGAATTGAATGGAAAATATAGAGAGTTCTTAACCCTTCCACATGCACCGCCTTCCCCACCCTCATTCTCTTTCTGGCCTGCCCCCTTGCTAGGTGCATTTCATTACTGGCTCTCAGAGAACCATATTCACTTCTTCAAATACCACTTGAAGATTGCTTTTTTTTTTAAAGTAGGATTATTTGTTGCTTGTCTTTTCTCTGCACAAAGCATAAGCCCCATGAAGGCAAATACTGTGTTTATAATTGCTTATCATTTAGTCCCCAAGATCTAATCCAGAACCTGAAATACAGTAAGAATGTCTTCAATAAACATTCATCATTGTGATTGAGTGCTATATATCATTTAAATCATTTAATCATACATAGTCTCTGGGTAAAACATAGCTCTATATAATTGCCATTTCAGGACTTTGAAAACCTAAAATAAAAACTAACTCTAATTTTTCTATTTATTTCTGTCTCAGACTAATTTAGATTCTGCATTTATAACTTGTTCTTGTACAGTAGCTCTTGAAAATTAACCACAGATGTTGCATTAAGTATATACATGTTGATGGAAATTATTCTATTATGCATTAAATACAATAATTCTTTTCTATTGGGAAAACCCCAAAAACCCAAACAAACTTTTTGGCCAACCCATTACTTTTATTTTTTCTGGTCTATTTTCAAACCTGGTGTTTGTTTTCCCTCTAAAATTTTATTCATTTTACCTGAGGGGCAAATATCACCACAAGGGGGCAGAGATACACAATATTCAGTTCTTCTGACTCAGAATTCTGTATCATGAGATTATTGACAGTAAATCTGGGCCATGATTTATTTATTCATTGAATGAATTTCTTTTATTTCCCCCGCATTGGCCATCTAAAATATATAACTACCTTTGCCCTTTCCATACAGTAGTATTCAAATTATAGGCATGAAATAACTCATCTCTTCACTACATTAAGTAATTTTACAGAATTATAAGGATAATTTGCCAGACATTGCAGTAAATTGTTTGTTGGTAATTTTATAGTTAGTTTCCATTCTTCTGTTTTATTATTAGCCTACACATATACATGTACACATGTATGTTGATGGAGGGAAAAAGAAATTCCATGCTTTTTTGGGAAAAATCCTTTTAGGGAGTACTTAAGTATGTATGGTGTAGAAATGAGAAATTGTACAGTTGGTGGGAAGAATAAGATTTCACAGTATAGTTTTCTTTATTATTCTGTTTTGTGCACTAAACACATATTTATCTCTTGTTCACTTTAACTGAGAAAAACACATTCTGAGATATATGTGGCTTTCTTGACAGAATTCTCCTGAAGAGTTTGGGTGGGACTTTATGTTAGCTATCTAGATTACATGAGTCAGTTCAGTTCAGTCACTCAGTCGTGTGCAACTCTTTGAGACCCATGGACAGCAGCATGCCAGGCCTCCCTGTCCATCACCAAATCCCAGAGTTTACTCAAACTCATGTCTACTGAGTCAGTGATGCCATCCAACCATCTCATCCTCTGTGTTCCCTTCTTCTCCTGCCTTCAATCTTTCCCAGCATCAGGTCTTTACAAATGAGTCAGTTCTTTGTATCAGGTGGCCAAAGTATTGAAGTTTCGGCTTCAACATCAGTCCTTCCAGTGAATATACACAACTGATTTCCTTTAGGATAGACTGGTTGGATCTCCTTGCAGTCCAAGGGACACTCAAGAATCTTCTCCAACTTTTGAGTTCAAAAGCATCAATTCTTCAGCACTCAGCATTCTGTATAGTTGAACTCTCACATCCATACATTACTACTGGAAAAACCATAGCTTTGACTAAGACAGATGTTTGCTGGCAAAGTAATATCTCTGCTTTTTAATATGCTGTCTAGATTGGTCATAGATTTCTTCAAAGGAGCAAGCGTCTTTTAAGTTCATGCCTACAGTCACCATCTGCAGAGATTTTGGAGTCCCCCAGAATAAAATCTCTCACTGTTTCCACTGTTTCCCCATCTATTTGCCATGAAGTGATGGGACCAGATGCCATGATCTTAGTTTTCTGAATGTTGAGTTTTAAGACAACTTTTTCACTCTCCTCTTTCACTTTCATCAAGAGGCTCTTTAGTTCTTCTTCACCTTCTGCCATAAGGGTGGTGTCATCTGCATATCTGAGGTTATTGATATTTCTCCCGGTAATCTTGATTCCAGCTGGTGCTTTATCCAGCCTGACATTTCACATGATGTACTCTGCATATAAGATGAATAAGCAGGGTGAAAATATACAGCTTTGACACACTCCTTTCTTCTAACTGTTGCTTCTTGACCTGCATACAGATTTTTCAGGAGGCAGGTCAGGTGGTCTGGTATTTCCAACTCTTTACGAATTCTCCACAGTTTGTTGTGATCCACACAGTCAAAAGCTTTGGCATAGTTAATAAAGCATAAGTAGATGTTTTTCCTGGAACTCTCTTGCTTTTTTGATGATCCAACAGATGTTGGCTGTTTGATCTCTGGTTCTTCTGCCTTTTCTAAAACCAGCTTGAACATCTGGAAGTTCACAGTTCATTACTGTTGAAGTCTGGCTCGGAGAATTTTGAGCATTACTTTACTAGCAAGTGAGATGAATGCAGTTATGTGGTAGTATGAGCATTCTTTGGCATTGCCTTTCTTTGGGATTGGAATGAAAACTGACCTTTTCCAGTCCTGTGATCACTGCTGAGTTTACCAAATTTGCTGGCATATTGAGTGCAGCACTTTCACAGCATCGTCTTTTAGGCTTTGAAATAGCTCAGCTGGAATTCCATTACCTCCACTAGCTTTGTTCCTAGTGGTGCTTCCTAAGGCCCACTTGACTTCGCACTCCAGAATGTTTGGCTCTAGATGAGTGATCATACCATTGTGATTATCTGGGTCATGAAGATCTTTTTTGTATAGTTCTTCTGTGTATTCTTGCCACTTTTTCTTAATATCTTCTGCTTCTGTTAGGTCCATACCATTTCTGTCCTTATTGTGCCCATCTTTACATGAATGTTCCCTTGGTATCTCTAATTTTCTTGAAGAGATCTCTAGTCTTTCCCATTCTGTTGTTTTCTTCTATTTCTTTATTTTCCTCTATTTCATTTTATTGTTAATTATGAAATTTGGTTTTCTGTAAATGAAGAATGGCTTCCCCGGTCACTCAGTGGTAAAGAATCCACTTGCAAGTGCAGGAGATATGGGTTTGATCCCTGGGTTGGGAAGATCCCCTGGAGAAGGAAATGGCAACCCACTCCAGTACTCTTACCTGGGAAATCCCATGGACAGAAGAGCCTAGTAGGCTACACTCCATGGAGTTACAAAAGAGTCGGACATGACTTAGTGACAAAACAGCAACAAAATGAAGAACCCATGAAATTTAGAATTGAATTTTAATACTGTCAAGTTTAATGGAATGATAATAAAATGATTTATATGTGAATAAATGTCTTGGTTAAGAAAAAGTTTAGCAGAGAAAGGGAAATTTTTTAGAGTAGCTAATAGCAGAAAGAATAAGACTTTAATTCAGATGGGGAGCCACCCAAGAAGCATGGCTATTCAAAGACAAGTCATCTAACCTTAATGCTTTTGTGGACTTCTATGTCTGCCCTTACTTGCCTTGCTCTGGGATAATGCTTCCTCCCACCATCCTTGTCATTTCTCCCTCCACTCCAGGTATTACAAGTAACTGGGCATATTTGTCATGTGCTAATTCCTTAAGCCCATGGAAGATACTACTAATAGATCACAACACTTACCCCACTTCACTAAATCTGACCTCCATGTCTTTCCCATTACAACTTCTCAGAATAGCTCAGATACTTAAATCAATTAACTGCAGTTGGTTTATGAGGTGAAACATATTTGCCATCTTGGTGACTTAGGTTGAGTTGGTAGCTGGTTAAGTCAGACCGGGAATGGATGGCTTTGGAGAATATAATTTTGACTTGATCATGAAGATGTTTGTGGAACAGAATGTCCCTTTTTCCATACACTTGGCAATGGAAGAATAAACCATATAGTCTCAGGGAGAGAAATTAAAGCAACTAAAAATTCTTATAATTTTATTAATCTAAGTCAAGCCAAATTAGAATATCCATCTATAAACATTGTAAAAAAGGACATGTTTCTTTGTTTCTCACTATATCTCCAGCATCTATCCAACATCTAACAGCAAGGACTCAATAATACTTGCTGACTGAAAGAGTGAATAATATTTTATGCCACATGATTTTCCCCATTAAATGAGGTCATTTTTCACACAAAGCTGGTAGACTACTCTGAATAAGGAGTTCCTAGTAAAATAAAAGAGAGAATTTTCTTGAAGGGTAGTCTGTGACTTCCTGGAAACTAGCAATAAGAAGATATCAGCAGTAAAAGATTGGAAACCTGGGAATTCCTTGTGTAGTCTGTTTCACTTCAAACCATCAAAAAATCATATCATATAAAGACCTTGAAGTACATGATTTCTCATGAGTCAATATTTGGATGCTATTAACTTAGTTATGCAGATGACAACACCCTTATGGCAGAAGGTGAAGAGGAACTAAAAAGCCTCTTGATGAAAGTGAGAGTGGAGAGTGAAAAAGTTGGCTTAAAGCTCAACATTCAGAAAATGAAGATCATGGCATCCGGTCCCACCACTTCATGGGAAATAGATGGGAAAACAGTGGAAACAGTGTCAGACTTTATTTTTCTGGGCTCCAAAATCACTGCAGATGGTGACTGCAGCCATGAAATTAAAAGACGCTTACTCCTTGGAAGGAAAGTTATGACCAACCTAGATAGCATATTGAAAAGCAGAGACATTACTTTGCCAACAAAGGTCCATCTAGTCAAGGCTATGGTTTTTCCAGTGGTCATGTATGGATGTGAGAGTTGGACTGTGAAGAAGGCTGAGTGCCGAAGAATTGATGCTTTTGAACTGTGGTGTTGGAGAAGACACTTGAGAGTCCCTTGGACTGCAAGGAGATCCAACCAGTCCATTCTGAAGGAGATCAGCCCTGGGATTTCTTTGGAAGGAATGATGCTCAAGCTGAAACTCCAGTACTTTGGCCACCTCATGTGAAGAGTTGACTCATTGGAAAAGACTCTGATGCTGGGAGGGATTGGGGGCAGGAGGAGAAGGGGACGACAGAGGATGAGATGGCTGGATGGTATCACTGACTCGATGGACGTGAGTGTCAGTGAACTCCGGGAGTTGGTGATGGACAGGGAGGCCTGGTGTGCTGCGATTCATGGGGTCGCAAAGAGTCAGACACAACTGAGTGACTGAACTGAACTGAACTGAACTGACTTGGGCATAAAATATTAGATATTGGACTCCTCTGATATCCAGTCTTTGAAAATATTTAGTTCAACTCAGATTTTTGAGGGAAAATATTTCAAAAATCTTTCAAGGATATTTAATGTGATTTCTATTTCCAAAGGTCAGTTAAGTTTGAGGTTAATTCCTTTTATGCACTGGTTTCTTAGCCTAAGACTTACAATGCACAAAAATGAAAATCTTATTGTTCATGTGACCACAATAAGCATCTATCATTTTTTGAGATGTTAAGAAAAAGGTTATGAAATGCTTCAGAGCTAAGTAATTAAACATATTAATAAGTTCCTTAGACATTGTCTATGCTGGTACTGTCTAAAAGAGTTTTTTGCCATCATGGCAGTGTTCTCTACTTGTATCATTCAATACAGTAGCCACTAGTCATATGTGGCCATTGGACACTTGAAATATGGTGACAGCAACTGAGGAACTAAATAATTTTCTTTAAAATAAGTGAATACAATTTATATATAAATAGCCATATTTAAATATATGGTACCATATTCAGATAATGTAGGCCTAGAAAAATAGATGCCTAACTAGAATGCTGAAATTTTTGAAGTGAAATATTGAAAATGTCGACAAACAAGATCTCAAACTAAAACTAGAGGAAAACTTCAGAATCGTAGTATGGGAATTTTAAGAAAGCAACAAGTTAAACAACTCCCATGTGCTAGACTCTGCTAGGCAATTTCACATTTGCCATCTCAGGCAACACTTATAACAATCCTGCAAGTACAGGCTTAATTTTCATTTTACAGAGAAGAAGTCATGTGAAAATTTCCTCATAGAAATAGAATTAGAATGTATTCCTGTCTCATTTCAAAAGCTTTGCTTTTGTGAGATTTGAGTGAGTGCTGCTGCTCAGTCGCTTCAGTCGTGTCCAACTCTTTGCGACCTATGGATTGCAGCCCACCAGGCTCCTCTGTCCATGGGATTCTCCAGGCAAGAATACTGGAGTGGGTTGCTGTGCCCTTCTCCATGGGATCTTCCCAACCCACGAATCAAACCCTTATCTCCAGTGTTGCAGGCAGTTTATTTCCCCACTGAGCCACCTACTCCCAAGATGCAATTGTGAATGTGTGTCTATGAGGGGAGATCAGGGCTGGAATGGTATGACTGTCAAGCCAAATATTCACCTAGAACTTCTTAAATTCCTTGTCTCTAAAGCTGGACCTTGTTTCTGATGATGGAACAGGTGTGAAGCTAAAGGTAGGTCAGGTGGTCTGGGTTGGATAGAAGAAGGATGGTGAGGCTAGAGGTAAGGCAAGCACCCATAGAGAGCACTTCTGGGTGAGTATCAGTCTCATAGAATACTGGCCTTCATGTATATGGACAACAAAATAGACTTGCTATTGCCATTAGAGTTGTTGACTTACGACAGCATCTTTGGCTGTAATTTTATGACTGGATACACTGATGTTGTTTTTCTCCCCAATAATGCTCTGTGACCTGATTTTATTCTCATTCATCATATGGTTTATGCAATGTGGCAGTGTTCATCTGGTAAGTGTGAGTCTTGGCATTTCCCTGATGACTGTGTAGAGAAACAGCTTCTGTAACACCATAAAGTATGCTCCCTTAGAGTGAGGAGGCCAGAGATATGCCTCTACTTGTTGACTGGGCCGTAAGATCCAATGACTCTGCGTATATACATTTTGTTAAGAACCTGAATTGCCTTGTGGAAAAATGTATCCTGTATTAGAATGAAAGAATAACAGTATTTTCCTGGCTGGTCCTTAGAGTTGTTCCACAATAGCTTGATTGGGCACCAGCTTTAGAATATTCAATGAAGGATTTTATTTAAAGAGGCTAAATATCTTGGTTGAAGAACTGGCTCTCCCAATGACTGAAATGAATTAGATATAAATAATGACCTGCATATCTTTCCTGGTGGCTCAGATGGTAAAGAATCTGCTTGCAATGCAGGAGGCCCAGGTTTGATTCCTGGGTTGGGAAGGTACCCTGGAGAAGAAACAGCAATGTCCTCCAGTATTCTTGCTGGAGAATCCCATGGATGGTGGAGCCTAGCAGGGGTTGCAAAGAGTCAGCGACTGAACACGCACACACAATGACCTGAGTATCTGTATCAGGTTGGCCCTGTATCTTTCAACCCTGAGATTCTTTTAAAACTATAAATCCAGTATTAGTAATCTTTGATAAAGATTCAAATTCTGAGACAGGGTAATATGACCTAACCTGTTTAAAATGGGACTGGAGCTCATGGAGCTGGGCTGTGAATGGTTAGGGATATTTTTGAGGTCCAGATATGGATCTGATACAAGAGAGAAGACTCTATAAGATTCTCACTCTGCAGAGATAATGGGATAGGAGGCAGCGTGTGAGCCAAAGAGGATATAAAAAGGGAACTGGATTTCTCAAAGTGCAGATGAAATGATGGAATCAATCTTTAGGTCCAGAGGGGAAGGAGAGCTGTAGAAGGAGTGCAGAAACAGAAACAAGATTGTCACAGAGTGGCAAGGGGGCAAATTACTTGAATTGCAGCCCACTTACATTTGAGCAAATGTGCTTCCTGGAGCTTGGGGGTTTGTTTCAAAAAGAGCCAGTCCTGTAAGACAGGTGCCTTCCCAAAGTCCAGACTGGCTTCAGTGCTGTAGGAACAAAACACATTTTGCAAAATCCAAATATTCTTTGCTAAGGGAAAGCCCAATTCCCAGGAATTGTTCTTTATTTTGATATTCTTAAGCATCAACCATATATTAGATGGTATGTAGCCTTAGAGAGTTGAATGAAATTTTTGCAAGCATAGCCCAATTGCTGAATTTCTTCTGGAAAAATAAGAAGAAATCCAGCTGAAGAAGTATTTCAAAAGCAATCTCTCTCTCTCTCTCTCTCTGAGACCTTTATAAAGGATAATGATAAATCTCCTTCTCCAAAACTTATCTCAGCTTTGGGAGAGGGAAGTGAAATGTTTTGCCCATTCAAGAGTAGGGTTATCTAAGTACCATAGTATGTAATTTGTTACTGTCTGCCTGATTTAAACTCAGACTATTCCCAAAGTACTCTGTTAAGCTTTACATGAGCTAAAGGGTCTTCTGGAGTTCATTCTACCTTTGTAGGGGAAGTTGGCTGGCTGGCTGGCTTAGTCACTAAACTGTGTCTGCCTCTCTTGCGACCCCATGGAATGTAGCCTGCCAAGCTCCTATCTCCATGGGATTTCCCAGGCAAGAATACTGCAGTGGATTGCCATTTCCTTCTCCAGGAATCTTCCTGATCCAGGGATCGAACCCACATCTCCTGCTTTGCAGGTGGATTCTTTATCATTGAACCAGCAGGGAAGCCCTGTGGAGGGCCAGGTAGGTTGTTATTAACCTATGGAAAACATGTCCTGAGCTTCATGTATTATAGGGAACTCTCTTATGACACATAGTTATTTTTCTCTTCTTTTTCTGAGTGCACAGCTGGCCCCGGAGCTGGAGCTGAATATCGCATTGTGATGTGTAGAACACAGACTAGAAAGGCTGCCTCCTTGCTGCCTATAAAAGTCAGGTCACACTTCTCTCTTCATATATTGGGTTGGCCAAAATTTCGTTCAGATTTTTGTGTAGCACTTTATGGAAAAACCCAAACAAACTTTTGGCCAACCCAATACATACAAGCAGGTTTCTTAATTTGCTCGAATATATACAAAATACATATGAAGACTGAGAGTTAATGGTTCAAATCCATTTATTCCTTCAATAGATATATATGCTGAGCACATTCTATGATCAAGGACTGACTTAATGAATTGTCTCTGGATGTTATTTTGTGTGCTCTTTCCTCCTGTATTTTATCCTCTTTCTTTTTATTTTAAGCAGATAACTTGTGTTTCTTGCCTCAAGGTTTTTTTTTTTTTTTTTTTTTTTTTGCAAAGCAGAAAGTAGGAAATCCTCCTTTTTCTTTTCTAAAAGACTGGTCTCACAAAGAATGGAGAAGTGAGGAGAGAGGAAGACCTTCCCCACTAAGAAAGGACAGAGATGTCTCAGACCATGGTGGGAACAGAGGCTGTCAGTTCTGCCAGCAAAACTGTCCTGCCCCTATTCCCTGGTAGCACTCTTGTTCATGGCAAGACTTGAAGGGTATCCAGAGAGGCTGGCCCTGGGTCATGGCATTCTCACCAGTCCCAGTAAAAAAATTCCCAAGGTCTCATGTGTAGCACAGAACAGATGAAGGCCATGTGACACAATGTAGGAAGGAAAAAATGGGCTTTTCTGCAATAACCAATGTGCACTGAAGGCTGGATAGGCCTTTGCAGTGCCTTGGGACAGAATAAGACACCCCACTTAGATTTTTATATAGCACTAGAGAAAGAAGGACAAATCCCAGAATTAATTGTTGGGATAAAAATTCTTTCAGATTGGTGGAATTTAGATGTAAGTCAGTTAAGCAGGGTGGAATTTGCACATCTGTATTTGTTGGTTAATAGTCTTACCTATTATCACTCTCACAGAGAAAATACATTTTAAACAGGTGATTGTTGCATTAATAAACTGACCAGTTTATAATGGAAGAATTCAGGGTAACTTGAAAACAGAACTGGGGGGCCTAGTTGGGAATGTGTGTGGGGGTGAGGTAGAGTGGGGAGTAATTTATTCCTTGAATGATTTTGTTTAGCTGTTATCTTCAGGATAAATACAAGTCAGCTTGGTTAAGCGGACATAGGAAGGAGGATGGGAGAGTGTTCCAGGCAGTGAAACATATGTGGAAATATTCTGAGGTAGAAAAGCGGTTGGATCAGCCAGTGTGGCTACAATAGGAACATAAGGGACAGAATGGATGGAGCAGAGGAGCAAGTAAAGTCAGTCTTCAGGTTATGTGGGGCTACTAGACCATATTAAACAGTGATCACGAGAGACATGGCAACCCACTCCAGTATTCTTGCATGGAGAATTCCATGGATAGAGGAGCCTGGTGGGGGCTATAGTCTATGGGGTCACAAAGAGTTGGACACGATTGAGTGACTAACACACATGAGAGACATGGAAAGCCACAGTAGGGTTCTAAGAAGAGGAATGCCATAAAAGATTGAGATTTTTCTTAGATTAACTTTGGCGGCAGTTTGGAGAGTAAATGAAACAAAGTGACAAAGAGGATTTGGATGACCAATTAATAGGTCTTGTGTTAGACTAGCTTGTAGCAAGAAGGATGGTGAGAAGTTGATAAAAACAGATTTTTAAGAGATGCAATCAATAGACCTTGATGAAGTAGAGGGCATGAACTGGAGGGGGAAAGAGAGAGAAAGTGTCCTATGTTTCTGTCTTGAGCAACAAAACAGAGGAGGTGATATTATGGAATTAAGAAAGACCAGCTGAAGAAAATATTTCAGATTTTTTTAAATTTAATTTTATTTTTAAACTTTACATAATTGTATTAGTTTTGCCAAATACCGAAATGAATCCGCCACAGGTGTACCCGCGTTCCCCATCCTGAACCCTCCACCCTTCTCCCTCCCCTCCCCTCCCCTCCCTCTGGGTCATCCCAGTGCACCAGCCCCAAGCATCCAGTACCGTGCATCGAACCTGGACTGGTGACTCATTTCATACATGATATTATACATGTTTCAATGCTATTTTCCCAAATCTCCCCACCCTCTCCCTCTCCCACAGAGTCCAAAAGACTGATCTATACATCAGTGTCTCTTTTGCTGTCTCGTACACAGGGTTATTGTTTCCATCTTTCTAAATTCCATATATATGCGTTAGTATACTGTATTGGTGTTTTTCTTTCTGGCTTACTTCACTCTGTATAATAGATTCCAGTTTCATCCATCTCATTAGAACTGATTCAAATGTATTCTTTTTAATGGCTGAGTAATACTCCATTGTGTATATGTACCACTGCTTTCTTATCCATTCATCTGCTGATGGACATCTAGGTTGCTTCCATGTCCTGGCTATTATAAACAGTGCTGCGATGAACATTGGGGTACACGTGTCTCTTTCCCTTCTGGTTTCCTCAGTGTGTATGCCCAGCAGTGGGATTGCTGGATCATAAGGCAGTTCTATTTCCAGTTTTTTAAAGAATCTCCACACTGTTCTCCACAGTGGCTGTACTAGTTTGCATTCCCACCAACAGTGTAAGAGGGTTCCCTTCTTTCCACACCCTCTCCAGCATTTATTGCTTGTAGACTTTTGGATCGCAGCCATTCTGACTGGCGTGAAATGGTACCTCATAGTGGTTTTGATTTGCATTTCTCTGATAATGAGTGATGTTGAGCATCTTTTCATGTGTTTGTTAGCCGTCTGTATGTCTTCTTTGGAGAAATGTCTATTTAGTTCTTTGGCCCATTTTTTGATTGGGTCATTTATTTTTCTGGAATTGAGCTGTAGCAGTTGCTTGTATATTTTTGAGATTAGTTGTTTGTCAGTTGCTTCATTTGCTATTATTTTCTCCCATTCTGAAGGCTGCCTTTTCACCTTGCTAATAGTTTCCTTTGTTGTGCAGAAGCTTTTAAGTTTAATTAGGTCCCATTTATTTATTTTTGCTTTTATTTCCAATATTCTGGAAGGTGGGTCATAGAGGATCCTGCTGTGATGTATGTCGGAGAGTGTTTTGCCTATGTTCTCCTCTAGGAGTTTTATAGTTTCTGGTCTTACATTGAGATCTTTAATCCATTTTGAGTTTATTTTTGTGTATGGTGTTAGAAAGTGGTCTAGTTTCATTCTTTTACAAGTGGTTGGCCAGTTTTCCCAGCACCACTTGTTAAAGAGGTTGTCTTTAATCCATTGTATATTCTTGCCTCCTTTGTCAAAGATAAGGTGTCCATATGTGCGTGGATTTATCTCTGGGCTTTCTATTTTGTTCCATTGATCAATATTTCTGTCTTTGTGCCAGTACCATACTGTCTTGATAACTGTGGCTTTGTAATAGAGCCTGAAGTCAGACAGGTTGATTCCTCCAGTTCCATTCTTCTTTCTCAAGATAGCTTTGGCTATTTGAGGTTTTTTGTATTTCCATACAAATTGTGAAATTATTTGTTCTAGCTCTGTGAAGAATACTGTTGGTAGTTTGATAGGGATTGCATTGAATCTATAAATTGCTTTGGGTAGTATACTCATTTTCACTATATTGATTCTTCCAATCCATGAACATGGTATATTTCTCCATCTATTAGTGTACTCTTTGATTTCTTTCACCAGTGTTTTATAGTTTTCTATATATAGGTCTTTGGTTTCTTTAGGTAGATATATTCCTAAGTATTTTATTTTTTCCGTTGCAATGGTGAATGGAATTGTTTCCTTAATTTCTCTTTCAGTTTTCTCGTTATTAGTGTATAGGAATGCAAGGGATTTCTGTGTGTTGATTTTATATCCTGCAACTTTACTATAATCATTGATTAGTTCTAGTAATTTTCTGGTGGAATCTTTAGGGTTTTCTATGTAAAGGATCATGTCATCTGCAAACAGTGAGAGTTTTACTTCTTCTTTTCCAATTTGGATTCCTTTTCTTTCTTTTTCTGCTCTGATTGCTGTGGCCAAAACTTCCAAAACTATGTTGAATAGTAGTGGTGAAAGTGGGCACCCTTGTCTTGTTCCTGACTTTAGAGGAAATGCTTTCAATTTTTCACCATTGAGGATAATGTTTGCTGTGGGTTTGTCATATATAGCTTTTATTATGTTGAGGTATGTTGCTTCTATTCCTGCTTTCTGGAGAGTTTTTATCATAAATGGATGTTGAATTTTGTCAAAGGCTTTCTCTGCATCTATTGAGATAATCATATGGTTTTTGTTTTTCAATTTGTTAATGTGGTGTATAACATTGATTGATTTGCGGATATTGAAGAATCCTTGCATCCCTGGGATAAAGCCCACTTGGTCATGCTGTATGATCTTTTTAATGTGTTGTTGGATTCTGATTGCTAGAATTTTGTTAAGGATTTTTGCATCTATGTTCATCAGTGGTATTGGCCTGTAGTTTTTTTTGTGGGATCTTTGTCAGGTTTTGGTATTAGGGTGATGGTGGCCTCATAGAATGAGTTTGGAAGTTTACCTTCCTCTGCAATTTTCTGGAAGAGTTTGAGCAGGATAGGTGTTAGCTCTTCTCTAAATTTTTGGTAGAATTCAGCTGTGAAGCCATCTGGACCTGGGCTTTTGTTTGCTGGAAGATTTTTGATTACAGTTTCAATTTCCGTGCTTGTGATGGGTCTGTTAAGATTTTCTATTTCTTCCTGGTCCAGTTTTGGAAAGTTGTACTTTTCTAAGAATTTGTCCATTTCTTCCACGTTGTCCATTTTATTGGCATATAATTGTTGATAGTAGTCTCTTATGATCCTTTGTATTTCTGTGTTGTCTGTTGTGATCTCTCCATTTTCATTTCTAATTTTATTGATTTGATTTTTCTTCCTTTGTTTCTTGATGAGTCTGGCTAATGGTTTGTCAATTTTATTTATCCTTTCAAAGAACCAGCTTTTGGCTTTGTTGATTTTTGCTATGGTCTCTTTTGTTTCTTTTGCATTTATTTCTGCCCTAATTTTTAAGATTTCTTTCCTTCTACTAACCCTGGGGTTCTTCATTTCTTCCTTTTCTAGTTGCTTTAGGTGTAGGGTTAGGTTATTTATTTGAGTTTTTTCTTGTTTCTTTAGGTATGCCTGTATTGCTATGAACTTTCCCCTTAGGACTGCTTTTAAAGTGTCCCACAGGTTTTGAGTTGTTGTGTTTTCATTTTCATTAGTTTCTATGTAAATTTTGATTTCTTTTTTGATTTCTTCTGTGATTTGTTGGTTAGTCAGCAGGGTGTTGTTCATCCTCCATATGTTGGCATTTTTAATAGTTTTTCTCCTGTAATTGAGATCTAATCTTACTGCATTGTGGTCAGAAAAGATGCTTGGAATGATTTCTATTTTTTTGAATTTACCAAGGCTAGATTTATGGCCCAGGATGTGATCTATCCTGGAGAAGGTTCCATGTGTGCTTGAGAAAAAGGTGAAATTCACTGTTTTGGGATGAAATGTCCTATAGATATCAATTAGGTCTAACTGGTCTATTGTATCGTTTAACGTTTGTGTTTCCTTGTTAATTTTCTGTTTAGTTGATCTATCCATAGATGTGAGTGGGGTATTAAAGTCTCCCACTATTATTGTGTTATTGTTAATTTCTCCTTTCACACTTGTTAGCATTTGTCTTACATATTGCGGCGCTCCCGTGTTGGGTGCATATATATTTATAATTGTTATATCTTCTTCTTGGATTGATCATTTGATCATTATGTAGTGACCATCTTTGTCTCTTTTCACAGCCTTTGTTTTAAAGTCTATTTTATCTGATATAAGTATTGCTACTCCTGCTTTCTTTTGGTCCCTATTTGCATGAAAAATCTTTTTCCAGCCCTTCACTTTCAGTCTGTATGTGTCCCCTGTTTTGAGGTGGGTCTCTTGTAGACAACATATGTAGGGGTCTTGTTTTTGTATCCATTCAGCCAGTCTTTGTCTTTTGGTTGGGGCATTCAACCCATTTACATTTAAGGTAATTACTGATAAGTATGATCCCGTTGCCATTTACTTTATTGTTTTGGGTTCGAGTTTATACACTGTTTTTGTGTTTTCTGTCTAGAGAAAATCCTTTAGTATTTGTTGGAGAGCTGGTTTGGTGGTGCTGAATTCTCTCAGCTTTTGCTTGTCTGAGAAGCTTTTGATTTCTCCTTCATATTTGAATGAGATCCTTGCTGGGTACAATAATCTGGGCTGTAGGTTATTTTCTTTCATCACTTTAAGTATGTCTTGCCATTCCCTCCTGGCTTGAAGAGTTTCTATTGAAAGATCAGCTGTTAGCCTAATGGGAATTCCCTTGTGTGTTATTTGTTGTTTTTCCCTTGCTGCTTTTAATATTTGTTCTTTGTGTTTGATCTTTGTTAATTTGATTAATATGTGTCTTGGGGTGTTTCGCTTTGGGTTTATCCTGTTTGGGACTCTCTGGGTTTCTTGGACTTGGGTGATTATTTCCTTCCCCATTTTAGGGAAGTTTTCAACTATTATCTCCTCAAGTATTTTCTCATGGTCTTTCTTTTTGTCTTCTTCTTCTGGGACCCCTATGATTCGAATGTTGTAGCGTTTAATATTGTCCTGGAGGTCTCTGATATTGTCCTCATTTCTTTTAATTTGTTTTTCTTTTATCTTCTCTGATTCATTTATTTCTACCATTCTATCTTCTAACTCACTAATCCTATCTTCTGCCTCTGTTATTCTACTATTTGTTGCCTCCAGAGTGTTTTTAATTTCATTTACTGCATTATTCATTTTATATTGACTCTCTTTTATTTCTTCTAGGTCCTTGTTAAACCTTTCTTGCATCTTCTCAATCTTTGTCTCCAAGCTATTTATCTGTGATTCGATTTTGATTTCAAGATTTTGGATCAATTTCACTATCATTATTCGGAATTCTTTATCAGGTAGATTCCCTATCTCTTCCTCTTTTGTTTGGTTTGGTGGGCATTTATCCTGTTCCTTTATCTGCTGGGTATTCCTCTGTCTCTTCATCTTGTTTAAATTGCTGAGTTTGGGGTGTCCTTTCTGTATTCTAGCAGTTTGTGGAGTTCTTTTTATTGTGGCGTTTCCTCGCTCTGTGTGGATTTGTACAGGTGGCTTGTCAAGGTTTCTTGGTTAGGGAAGCTTGTGTCGGTGTTCTGGTGAGTGGAGCTGTATTTCTTCTCTCTCCTTTTGAAGACTTGGGTTGCTTTTCTGGGTGCCTGATGTCCTCTGCCGGCATTCAGAAGTTGTTTTGTGGAATTTATTCAGCGTTTAAATGTTCTTTTGATGAATTTGTGGGGGAGAAAGTGTTCTCCCCATCCTACTCCTCCGCCATCTTAGCTCCTCCTCATTCAATTCCTCAGATTTTTAAAAAATAAGTTTAATCTGCTTTGGTGAATTCTTAGCTTTTATATGCACAGTAACTCTATTATTGAACTTAATTCATTATTAGATGAAAGGTGAGTATAATGAGTACTGTACTAATACCAAATTAAAATGACTTTATTTTAGATGACTTTATTTCATTAATAC
This sequence comes from Bos javanicus, assembly GCF_032452875.1. Lineage (NCBI taxonomy): Eukaryota > Metazoa > Chordata > Mammalia > Artiodactyla > Bovidae > Bos > Bos javanicus. The sequence goes on from NC_083870.1 coordinate 44,139,072, forward strand.
ATTAAAATGAATTTATAAAACAAATTAAAATGGGTATGATCTTTTATTGACAAAGTTAAGAACCTTGTAAGAAACTTGTCAAAGATAGACTGTGGTACAAATAAAATTTCTTCAGATTTTCAGATGACAGCAAGAAGCTGATGAAAGAAAGGTTATGAGTTGACACAACACCCTGAAGCAAAAGGACTGAGAAGACATTAATTTCAAATGTATTGGACTTACAAATTATTAGTATAAACAATGGACATTCTATCACGCTACCATGAAAATAGCTCTGTTTGTACACCTTTACAGGTATTGACTCCCCATGTGAATCTCCTCCAAGAACCATGAACCGAATGGATAAATGTGTGGTTTTTAGTCTGAAAGGTCTTTACACTTTTGAATTGTAGTATACTGATTGCTTGCTAAGCTTGCCACTTCTCTACCCTCTACTGCTAAGAGCTTTCATTACAAAATTAGCCATGTGGCTTCTGGCACAAGTGTATGATAAAGCTTGCCACAGATTGAAGAATCCAGGGAGTTTCTAGCCAGTCATTCCTTTCCTGCATGCAGGGGCTCACCATGTGTTCATAGATTTGTAACTGTTCCTCAAAGGAAAGGGAAATGGAAATAGAATAAATGCTTCAGGAAGCAAAACAGGTGGGTAACCAATAAGAGATTGTTGGCAGGCTATTAGGGATCTCCTTACTTAAATTCCTTGTCTTGTAGTTAATGAAGGACATTGTGAGAAGCCAGGCATGGGTACATGCCTCTGTGAGGCAAACAGACCTCACAGCCAGATTCCCTGAGGTCTGTTTTATTGAAGCACCTTGTACTTTTCTTGGCTTCCCAGGTGGCGCTAGTGGTAAAGAACCTGCCTGCAATGCAGGAGATCTAAGAGAGGAGAGTCCAATCCCTGGGTCGGGAAGAAACCCTGGAGAAGCAAATGTCAACCCATTCCAGTATTCTTGTCTGGGAAATTCCATGGTCAGAGGAGCCTGGCAGGCTACAGTCCATAGGGTCACCCAGAATCTGATAGGATTGAAGCACGTACTTTTGTTAATGACATTGATTTTGCTTTACCCTGTAGAATATAGTTAAATGGCAAATTTTCTTCTTACCAGATAAGAATAAACTGCAAGGAGCAGACAGGAAAGGGTTAAAGAGTTCTGAGTTGAGCTATTCCAAATCCTGAAAGATGATGCTGTGGAAGAGCTGCACTCAATATGCCAGCAAATTTGGAAAAGTCAGCAGTGGCCACAGGACTGGAAAAGGTCAGTTTTCATTCCAATCCCAAAGAAAGGCAATGCCAAAGAATGCTCAAACTACCGCACAATTGCACTCATCTCACACACTAGTAAAGTAATGCTCAAAATTCTCCAAGCCAGGCTTCAGCAATATGTGAACCGTGAACTTCCTGATGTTCAAGCTGGTTTTAGAAAAGGCAGAGGAACCAGAGATCAAATTGCCAACATCCGCTGGATCATGGAAAAAGCAAGAGAGTTCCAGAAAAACATCTATTTCTGCTTTATTGACTATGCCAAAGCCTTTGAATGTGTAGATCACAATAAACTGTGGAAAATTCTGAAAGAGATGGGAATACTAGAACAGCTGATCTGCCTCTTGAGAAATTGTATGCAGGTCAGGAAGCAACAGTTAGAACTGGACATGGAACAACAGACTGGTTCCAAATAGGAAAAGGAGTACATCAAGGCTGTATATTGTCACCCTGCTTATCTAACTTATATGCAGAGTACATCATGAGAAATGCTGGGCTGGAAGAAGCAACAAGCTGGAATCAAGATTGCCGGGAGAAATATCAATAACCTCAGATATACAGATGACACCACCCTTATGGCAGAAAGTGAAGAGGAACTAAAAAGCCTCTTGATGAAAGTGAAAGTGGAGAGTGAAAAAGTTGGCTTAAAGCTCAACATTCAGAAAACAAAGATCATGGCATCCGGTCCCACCACTTCATGGGAAATAGATGGGAAAACAGTGGAAACAGTGTCAGACTTTATTTTTTTGGGCTCCAAAATCACTACAGATGGTGACTGCAGCCATGAAATGAAAAGACGCTTACTCCTTGGAAGGAAAGTTATGACCAACCTAGATAGCATATTCAAAAGCAGAGACATTACTTTGCCAACAAAGGTTCGTCTAGTCAAGGCTATGGTTTTTCCAGTGGTCATATATGGATGTGAGAGTTGGACTGTGAAGAAGTCTGAGCGCCAAAGAATTGATGCTTTTGAACTGTGGTGTTGGAGAAGACTCTTGAGAGTCCCTTGGACTGCAAGGAGGTCCAACCAGTCCATTCTGAAGGAGATCAGCCCTGGGATTTCTTTGGAAGGAATGATGCTAAAGCTGAAACTCCAGTACTTTGGCCACCTCATGTGAAGTGTTGACTCATTGGAAAAGACTCTGATGCTGGGAGGGATTGGGGGTAGGAGGAGAAGGGGACGACAGAGGATGAGATGGCTGGATGGCATCACCGACTCGATGGACGTGAGTCTGGGTGAACTCTGGGAGTTGGTGATGGACAGGGAGGCCTGGTGTGCTGTGATTCATGGGGTCGCAAAGAGTCGGACACGACTGAGTGACTGATCTGATCTGATCTGAACACAGTCAAGTAGCATTTTGGCAGAATTTGATTACAAGGCTGGTTGCAACAGTTGGGGAGCATTTGGCTCAGGAAATTTTGAAAAGGAAATAGGAAAAGACTATGGAGAAGGAAGTCTTAGCAAAACGGTCTTTCTTGTGGCCTTGTGCCTAGATATTCTTCCTTCCCATGTAATACTGGTGATGCAATAAGACTCAGATTGGAGTGATGGATATGGGGTGCAGTCAGAGAAGGCAGTATGGGTCTCTCAGGCTGCAAATAAGCTAGAAAGTGATTGGGAGGCTGGGCTGCCCATAGATATAGTAGTACTAGGAAAGCATGGGAAGAGCAATGTGCTGGTCATGATGGGAACCAGAAAGTTAGGTTGCTTGACTGGGCTGTATCTTTTCAATGGGTGATTGTGAGACTGAAATGAGATGACACATCAAGGATGCTTGGCTTATTACACATGGTTCATTAATCCTGGCTGTCATCATTATTAGTCAAGTTGGCTAAAAGGGCAGACATGAGATGTGATCCATGAGGTCATTTAAACTGTAGCATGCGGGGGAGAATACTCACATCTGTGCTGCTCAGGTGTTTTGCTAGGCACCTGACGTGGGTCCCTTTCATTTACTTTTGCATCAAATATATGCAAAGTATTATAACGTCTCATCTCACAGAAAAAGTGAGAAAGTCTGACTCAGAGAAGTTAAAACAATTTATCCAAGAACACACAGTTTGTGAATGCTGGGGCCAGATTTCAAGGTCTATCTGATTTAGGCTCTTCCAGGGTCTGTTTTTTTAAAGACATAAAAAAAAAAAAAAAAAACAACAAAAAAAAAACACCCAGAGGGTTAGAGGTAGAGGAGTTAGCAGGGAGAAGGGATGAGATCTGGAAACTAAGTAGAAAGGAACATAAAAATACAAGTACAGTGCTCCAAGAACTCCATGTACATGCCTTTGTGGCCCATTCCATACCTCATTGTTACTGGGGCATTTATTTGGAAGACTTGTCTATTAGACTGTATATATCTTCTGAGTAGGGAGATGACTTTCTCTCTGTCCTCAGTGCTGTGTTCAAAGTCTAGAACATAGTCAGTTCAGTTCAGTTCAGTCGCTCAGTCGTGTCCGACTCTTTGCAACCCCATGAATCGCTGCACGCCAGGCCTCCCTGTCCATCACAAACTCCAGGAGTTCACCCAGACTCACGTCCATTGAGTCGGTGATGCCATCCAGCCATCTCATCCTCTGTCGTCCCCTTCTCCTCCTGCTCCCAATCCCTCCCAGCATCAGAGTCTTTTCCAATGAGTCAACTCTTCACATGAGGTGGCCAAAGTACTGGAGTTTCAGCTTTAGCGTCAGTCCTTCCAAAGAAATCCCAGGGCTGATCTCCTTCAGAATGGGCTGGTTGGATCTCCTTGCAGTCCAAGGGACTCTCAAGAGTCTTCTCCAACACCACAGTTCAAAAGCATCAATTCTTTGGCGCTCAGCTTTCTTCACAGTCCAACTCTCAAATCCATACATAGTAGGTGTTTGTAATGAGTTGGTTCATTAAAGCAAGCTCAGAATCGCATGTTACAGCGCATAAATGTATGGAAACTGGTAGCAAAACAGAAGAAAAATCAATGGCAACTGTAAGCAGAGATCTTTTACAGCAATGTATCCTGTAACAATATGTTTTGGGCAACCAATTAAACAGAGTGTTACACACATTAGGTTGAAAGCAGATCTCTTTATACTTATCACTGTATCCCTCAGATTCTCAGACCAGTGCATTTCATGTAGAGACAGTCAATACATTTTTATTGAATTGTAAAAGAAGTTAACAGTTTAAGATCATATATGATTTTCATATTTTTGGTTAGAAGTTAGTGTTTATATGTCATTGAAATTTGGTACATTAACATCTTTGAATATACATGAAATGTATATGCAATTTGTAGTTTTAAGATTTAAAGTAACATCTAAATAATATCAAGCATCTAGATAAAAAGTGAAAAATGGGGAAAAAAAATCCTAAGCCAAAAGTTTGGATATTTAGGTATATTTTATGCTATGTAGAAACAACCTAAAATGTAGTATTTTCATTTTTAAACTCCAAGTCCAAACCTACTATCAACATTATATCTACCTTTTGAAGTGGGCCAAACTAGCATCCAGCATTCACCTGATAACCTCAATTAATTTAGATTTGGAGTACAGATTGAAACAAGAAGGGTGCTGGGAAATGGTATTGACTTTACTGTGACTCTGGTGTTTTAATTGTGCTGGTAAAAAATTACTAAGCATTCAAAAATTGAAAGCTCAGTGAGATGAAAACAAAAAGAAGCAGGAAGGGGAGGACAGGGATGGGGGAGGCTGAGAGGTGAATATTGACTTCTATCTAATTTAGGATTTGGATTAAAAAAACAGAGAAGCTCAAACCTGCTCAAATCATGCTGCCATCTGTGACTCCGATGTGGCATTTGGAAGAGTAGAAACAAATGCTGGAAGGTTACCAAGACAAAGAACAATTCTGGAATCTCAGCATAGGATTTTCCTTCTGTGGCTAAAAGGCTAAGCTACACTGGAAATATTTAGGTGCATTTTCTGAGATGCAAAGCATCTTTTTAAAAACAGATGTTGTATTCTCTATAAGTAGGAATCTTTGTAGGTTAATCAGACACCATTTTCCAGACTTGTCCAGGAGTTGCATCATTAAGAAATATGTGTTGGTCTTTATTGACTATGTAACAAAAAGGAGAACAAGGGAAATTAAAAATCTTGTTTAAGTGGCATAATGAGTAATGAGTTTTGAGATATTCTCTTTAGCCCAGTTTCCATGGAAATTGTTTAATGCCGAGAGGGAGTTCAAAGTACCAAGGGAGACTGCATGTTTTCAGATAACCTAAGCAGGGAAGCAGAGCAAGAACAGTCTGCATCTCTGAATAAAACATTTTGTGTAACATACATCTGCATTTACTCTTCTTATAAAAGCTTCCAGGAAGTTGACTGAGGACAGAAGACAACTTAGTTATTCTTTCAATTTTAAATTTTCATCCCATTTTATATCCTTTACATACAGGTTTCTAAAATGAGTTGATAAGGACAGAAATACATTTTTTTTCAGAGATCAAAGGGAAAGTATGTGATACAAAAATATCCTAATATAATACCACTTTTTAATGAATTTCCTGGATTACCAAGGGCTTCCCTTCTATTCAGTGTAAAGGAATGTTTTTTATCTTTCAGGACAGAATCCTGGTCCTGCAGACGAGGTTCAGTTTGTGACGCACATTAAGGGTAGACGATACAGCTGCCCCCTTCTCAATAGCACCTTTCCATTCTCCCCACGTTCAGTGTCAACTGCATCCAATGTTGTCCGCATTCAATTATCATCTTCCTGAACCTCATGGTGAGGGGAATTGACATGAACTTCAGAGTTTGAAGCTCTGGGTACGAGGGCTGCCTTTGTCTATCATTAGTTGTGAGACTGACGGCAAGTTGCTGGACATCTCCATACCTCAGTTTTCTCATTTAAAGAACAAGGACAGAATCAGCTAACAGTTGTAAACATTAAATAAGATGCCTACCCTTGCTAACTCCTGTCTCCCTTTCCCATCAGTTAGCTACACATATTATCCTTTACCAAAAAAACAATCACTAGACTAATATAAAGGTGTCTTTTTATGTGGTACCCAAATGGAATTGACCCCTATTCCCCCACTTATCTCTTTTTTAAGTAACAGCACTCTGCTACTGTTACATCTTACTCTTCCAGTTCGTATAATTTCCCTTGAGAAAATGACCCTTTATCTATTGCTATCAGGTGCCATGGATCCAGGCTTAAGAACACCACACACATAGTTCCTCTGGGCACAGTGTTGGGTCCAGATAACCTGATTTGCTCTTTCAACCAGAGTTGCAAGCAAGTAGGATATCAGCCCCAAAGCACCTCTCCTCCCTGGGGGGCCTGACCAGGAAGTCAATGGAAGGAAGGAGAGCAAGGTCTGCTTTCAATGATTTTACTTCAGCTCTTCAACCCAGCATGCCCAAACTAAACCCAGTGGGCCCTGGATTTTTCATCAAATGAGTCAAGAAACTATGTTTTGCTTTATCAGATTTGAAACTGATACTTTTAACTGACAGGGTTTTGATCTCTACCTCCAAGGGTAGAGATCAACTGTGGGGGTGGGAGGCAAGATCTAAATTTGGGTAGAATTATTTTTTTTTCATTTCTTACTTGCAAACCTTTTTCTTTAGATGGTCCACATGTTGCATTAACCCTTTAGTGCATTTAGGGCAAAATAATCTAGGTTATTATTTAAAATTTTTCTTGTATTGCAGTCACAGGAAGCCCCCAAGGGTTGTGCATCATGAAGAAAGAAACAACACAGAGAACATCATCTGAGGCATGCAAAAATAATTGTGCATCTCCACCAGAAGAGAGCACTATCATCTGAGTGTGGCACTTAAAGAAAGAAATGCATGTTTTGAAACACAAGAAAACACCTTCCTTAAGGGATAGTCAAAAGAAAGGATAAAAGCTGTCTGCAAAGAGGGAATGGTTAAGCGAAATGATCATTTGAGTTAATAAGTACATATGACTGTATAATTCCAGTAGAGACTTGAACAATCCTGGCAGTCTGTACCAGAGGCATGCCTCTCCTCTGGGAAGCAGCGGTAAGAGGGCACATCTCTGTGCAAAGTGAACAATAAATTAATAGAATTTGCTACCCCAGGGGTCTTATAAGCCAATGTAGTAATGGGGAGAGGCTTGGATGAATTTATTGTTCTGAGATAAATAGTCACTTTTTGAAGGACAGAGGGCAACTTGGGGAATACTCTAATATTTAATGTCTGCAAAGTGCATGGATGGGAGAGTGGAAAGACCCTCATGACTCATAGAGTGATGAGTCTGGTTTAGCCTCTTTGAAACTATGTGATCTTGAGCCCACTTGTCAATATGGGGTCATACATAATACTGCTACCTGACATCACTGTAGCAAGCTCAAAACTGATCACTTACTTTGTCAGTGCCCTTTAAAGACACTGAATTAAGTTGCAAACAAAGTTCTAATACAAGTGAAATGCTGAACTTAGCCTGATCGTCAGTGACCTCCTTAGGCTAAACCCCATGATCATCCCATTTCTCAGTCCTTATCTCAGTTGATAATTGGTGGTGGCTGAAGCCCAGTGTCACCAGTGAGGTAGCTGGTCAGAATCCAGGTGAGTGATGGTGGTTTGCACTAGGGTGGAGAGAGTGAGAGTGATGACAAGTGGTCAAATTCTGGATGCAGTTTAGAAGAGTTGACGGGATGGACTGAATAAGAAAGAGGAGAGGAAGAGATTAGTCAATGATGACACCAAGATCTTGTACTGAGCAACTGAAAGAATGAAGAGGACTTAACTAGATGAAGGCATTTCAGAAGGACACTGTTGAGGGGAAATATCAGGAGCACTTCTTTGGAAATGGTGAATTTAAGGTAACTAGGTCAGATCATGAAATATCAAGAGCATATTAGCTGTTTGTACTAAACTCGTTAACCATTTACTTTGAAGATACATAGTAACTTTAGTCTTTGAATGATTTCTATCAATGTATGAATATTTAGGTAACACTTTTTATTAATTATTAGTTATAACATGAATAAAAATATTAGTTACCAAATACACTGTCACTCATTATTTTATATTATGCAGTAACATTTATACAGTTTTCATATTAAAGTGAAGTGAAAGTCGCTCAGTTGTGTCCAACTCTTTGCGATGCCATGGACTACAGTCATGCAATACTCCAAGCCAGAACACTGGAGCCTTTCCATTCTTTAGGAGATCTTCCCAACCCAGGGGTCAAACCCAGGTCTCCTGCATTGCAGGCGGATTCTTTACCAGCTGAGACACAAGGGAAGCCCAAGAATACTGGAGTAGGTAGCCTATCCCTTCTCCAGCAGTTTTTTCCAACTCAGGAATCGAACTGGAGTCTCCTGCATTGCAGGTGGATTCTTTACCAACTGAGCTATCAGGGAAGCCCCCACAGTTTTCATACTAGACAGATCAAAATAAATTTGTACAAACAAAAACAGTTGGGACTTTTTTCTATAAACAACCTTCACCATTTGAACATGTCAAAAAATAAAAAAGAGAGAAAGAAGACAAAAGACAGGAAGTCCAAATAAATAGTTTTTTCCCCTAAAATTACTCTTAAAATAACTATTATTATAATAATACACCTACACCTCTTTTATGAGGCAGATTTCTTTCTTCTAACAGCCTTTGCTTGTTTTTTATGAGATATGATGATTTTCATTTATCTCAAGTCTTTGTATGTGAGCTACATCCAAATGCGGAATAAGACAGTAAAGCTGTCCCCATTTGTGTTTTTAAATAAGCACTTTGCATAGAAAAATATTTTGGAACAAATATTTTTAAATGATGGTGCAAAGACGATGGTAAGAAAAAATTTACTCTAGTGCTAACTCAGAAAATCTAAAAAACATTTTAGTGAAAAATACAGGCATTTTTCAGCCATTAAGCTAGTTTTCAGAGCTACCTCCAGATCTGTATGTCCCTAAAACTTGGCCATTCTCAACAAGGATCATTTATTCTTTCTCTGAACAGCTACTTTCACATCAAAGGGAATTCTCCTATTAGTGCCAGACCTGAGTGAGAAAAGAGAGAAGTGAAGAGAGGAAAGGCATTGTGTAATCTAGGATTAGGTTTCTATTGAAAACATCAGTTCCTGGTTTGGAACCAGATTTTTTCTTACAGAGTCTGTTGCAGATTGTAGTGTGTCCTTCTAAAAGATAAGTTCAACTCCTAATCCCTGGTACCTCTGAATGTGGTCTTACTGGGAATTAGTGTCTTTGCAGAATGTATTTAAGTGGGAAGGAGGCGATGGTGTTAAGTTCTCATCTGAGTCTGGAAGCCCGGAAGCAGGAGTGCCAATATTCCAGGGCAGGAGAAGAGGCATGTCTCATCTCCAGCAGGGAGAGAAACTCATCCTTCCTCTACCTTCCTGTTATATTGAGACCCTCAACAGATCAGTTGATGCCCACCTACACTGGGGAGGACAATCTTTACAGTGTATCTAGTTTATGGGTTCAAATGCTAACTCCTTTCAGAGATTCCCTCACAGAAATAATTTTACCAACTATCTGGGTCCTTAGCCCAGCCAAGTTGACACATAAAATTAACCATTCACAAGGCATGGGGATGTGAAGTATTCTAGTTTTTTTTTTTTTTTTCTGTTGTGTAAATAAGTTCATTTGTACTCTTTTTTTTTGTTTGTTTGTTTAAAGATTCCATGTATAAGCAATATCATATGATGTTTGTCTTTCTCTGACTTACTTCCCTTCGTCTGACAGTCTCTAGGTACATCCATGTTGCTGCAACTGGCATTATATCTTGTTCTTTTTTATGGCTGAGTAATGTTTCATTGTATATGTGTACCACATCTTCTTTTTCCATTCCTCTGTGGATGGACATTTAGGTTGCTTCCATGTCTTAGCTATTGTAAATAGTGCTGCAGTGAACATTGGGGTGTATGTACGTTTTTGAATTATGGTTTTCTTCAGATATATGACCAGGAGTGGGATTGCTGGGTCTATTTTTAGCTTTTTAAAGAACCTCTATATTGTTCTGGCACCCTACTCCAGTACTCTTACCTGGAAAATCCCATGGGCAGAGGAGCCTGGTAGGTTGCAGTCCATGGGGTCGCTAAGAGTTGGACACGACTGAGCTACTTCATTTTCACTTTCCACTTTCATGCATTGGAGAAGGAAATGGCAACCCACTCCAGTGTTCTTGCCTGGAGAATCCCAGGGACAGGGGAGCCTGGTGGGCTGCTGTCTATGGGGTCACACAGAGTCAGACACAACTGAAGCGACTTAGCAGCAGCAGCATACTGTTCTGCATAGTGGCTATACCCATTTTCATTCCTACCAATAGTGTAGAAGGGTTCCCTTTTTTTGTAGATTTTTTGATGTGGCCATTCTGACCAGTGTGAAGTGATACCTCATTGTAGTTTTGATTTATATTTCTTATTAGTGATGTTGAGCATCTTTTCTTGTGCTTTTTAGCCAATTGTATGTCATGTTTGGAGAAATGTGTATTTAAATCTTCTTTCTATTTTTTGATTGGGTCATTTGTTTTATTGATACTGACCTGCATGAGCTGTTTGTATATTTTGGAGATTAATCCTTTGTTGGTTTCTTCATTTGCAATATTTTCTCCCATTCTGAGGGTTGTGTCTTCATTTTACTTATTGTTTCTTTTGCTGTGCAAGAGTTTTTACGTTTAGTTCCATCTGTTTATTTTTATTTTTGTTTTCATTATTCTAGGAGGTAGGTTAAAAAATATCTTGCTGTGATTTATGTCAGAAAGTGTTCTGCTTATGTTTTCCTCTAAGAGTTTTATAGTATCAAGCCTTAGGTTTAGGTCTTTAATCCATTTTGAGTTTAGTTTTGTGTATGATGTTAGAGAGGGTTCTAATTTCCATCCAGTTTTCCCAGCACCACTTATTGAAGAGACTGTCTACTCCATTGTATATTCTGGAATCCTTCATCATATATTAGGTGACCATAGGTGTGTGGGTTTATCTCTGGGCTTTATCCTTTCCATTGATCTAAATTTCTATTTTTTTTGTGACAGTACCATACTGTTTTGATGACTGTAGCTTTGTAGAATAGTCTGAAGTTAGGGAGATTGATCCTTCCATCTGCTTTTCTTTTTTAAGGTTGCTTTGGCTATTCATGCTCTTTTGTGTTTCAAAACAAACTGTAAATTTTTTTGTTCTAATTCTGTGAAAAATGCTCTTGGTAATTTGATAGGGATTGCATTCAATCTGTAGATTGCTTTGGGTAGTATGGTCATTTTTACAATATTGATTCTTCCAATCCAAGGATATAGTTTATCTCTTCATCTGTTTATGTAATCTTTGATTTCTTTCATCAATATCTTGTAGTATTCTGAGTAAAAATCTTTTCCTTCCTTAGGTAGGTTTATTCCTAGGTATTTTATTCTTTTTTATGTGATAGTAAATGGGATTGTTTTCTTGATTTCTCTTTCTGTTCTTTTGTTGTTAGTGTATAGGAATGCAAGAGATTTCTGTTTATTGATTTTGTATCCTGTAGCTTTACCAAATTTATTAACAAGCTGTAGAAGTTTTCTGGTAGCATCTTTAGAATTTTCTGTGTATAGTATCATGTCATCTACAAAGAGTGACAGCTTTACATCTTGTTTTCCAATTTAGATTCCTTTTATTTCTTTTTTCTCTGATTACAATGGCTAGGACTTCCAAAACGGTGTTGAATAATAACAACGAGAGTGGACATCCTTGTCTTGTTCTTAGAGGAAATGCTTGTTATTTTTTATTCAACCTCCATCTTTTAGTGGGCCTATGTTCCTGGCCTATGACCTTAATAAGTTTTTCTCAAGTTTTTTACCCCTTTTGGTAAGACAGGAATGCCAGAGGGGGCTGGAGTAGGAGCAACACCTTGCTCTGTAACAAATATATTTGTTAATAAGAAAATAATTAATATTTGTCTTTGAATGCATATTAAATTCAAACTAAAGGTGAATAAATTTCCTAATAGAAACTGAAATATTTGAAGTTACACAATTGTTTCTGGCACCTGTTTTTCAACCTCTCTATGACTCTTAACAAAGGGCAGAGGAGAGGAGGAATTTTGACATTACTCTGCATTTGTTTTGCTTGATGTGTGTGCTTAGTCACTCAGTCATATCTGACTCTTTGCGACCCCATGGACTGTAGGCTCCTATGTCCATGGGGATTCTCTAGGCAAGAATACTGGGAGTGGGGTGCCATTATCTCTTGCAGGAGATCTTCCCAACCCAGGGATGGAACTCAGGTCTCCTGCATTGCAGGTGGATTCTTTACTGTCTGAGCCACCAGGGAAGTCCATTTTTTTTTATATTGATGCCTATTCCTTGGTGGAGAACCTTTAATAGAATAAAAAGATTAACAGAATGAAATGCTTTGTGCAGGCCTTAGTATTGTCTTAGATTATATCTGAGGATAAGCTATGTCAACAGATGTGCCCCAAACCATACATATAATCTGTGCCACAGGATCTGATCCAAGTCTCTAAATTCCCACAAGGTTATGAACCATCCTGGTTTGCAAGGGACTGGGAGTTCTCCAGGGATGTGGAACCTTCTGTACTCACACTGAGAAGACCTCAGACAAGAAAGTGTTGGTCATCATCACAGAGAATTTCAAACATTTATTTTAAAAGAAGTAAAAAAATATATATAATAAAAGATGAAGAATTTTGCCCTCTGCATTTATTGGCTGTGTGCTGATTGCTTAGAGCAGTAGTCCCCAAACTTTTTGGCACCAGGGACCAGTTTCGTGGAAGAAATTTTTCCACGGACTGGATGGGGAGGTGGTTTCAGGATGATTCAAATGCACTGCATTTGCTGTGCTCTTTATTTCTATTATTATTACATCAGCTCCACCTCAGATCATCAGGGATTAGATGCCAGAGGTTGAGGACTCCTGGCTTAGAGCATGCCTGGGTATGCAATGTGAAAAATTATAGGAAGATCAATTTGCTGGCAAGTTTATATATTACTTAATTACTCATATCAGCTTCATCTGAGATTTCTGTCTCTCTGACTAAGCCAAACAATAAAACAGAGGCTTCTCTTTTCATGGGAACTGCATGAGTGCTCAGCCTATCTGCCTACTGGCAACCTACGCTTGGGTGGGAGTTTGACAGCAGCTCTGAGTGAATTTCTTTCCTTTAGACATTACCATTCGAATCAGGAGTGGGAGGAAACAGGATGGGGCTGGAAGAAAAACATCTTGGTGTAGCCAGGCTTGGGAACAGCTCATCTTGTCTCTGTTGTCACCTCCACGACAACTGGATTGCTCTTTCTTAATGTAGTAATGGATTGTGGTCACTGACATTTTCAAACACTGAATGATCCCAGATCTGCGTGCCCCAATTCTTATAATGGGATTAGAGCACCAGTCCCAATGTTCCAGTTATTTGATTATAACTTCTTGTCTCTTATTTTCCCCCAACCTAGGACTGAAGCATGTGCTCTTCTAGGTAGTTCCTTTTGAAGAAGGAACTACCTACTAACTACCTACTACTACCTAACTACCTACTAACTACCTACCTAACTACTACTATAAAAAAAAGAAGCATTAAATCTTGCCCTAGATCCCACCTTAGGACACGCTACACAAAGATTAACACTGCCTTTATCACTCATGAACTGCAGCTTGAAAGTCAACATCTTTTGGAGCCCAGATGGTCACAGAAAATTTCACTGCAGTCTGGTTGAATATGAGTCTTTTGTTTCATCCCTAGATTGTATCTCACCTGCTGAAATTCCAGCATTTGTTTGCCATTCCCATCTCACTCTCCTGGTCAGAGGGGATCAGATTTGATCAGACTAAAGCTGGGCAGGTGCCATATGGCTGGGTATACAACTGTGGGAAGCTTCAGCCCAGAAATGGGAAGTGGTGTCCTGGTGGGCATCTGAAGGTCAGTGATTGGGGCATCAATCCGAGGGGCTTAGTGGAGGAATCAGCCCAATGTATGGAGGCAAAATGGGAACAGAGGGTCAGGGGAGTGGTGGAATAAGGAAAGTGAAACTGCTACATGGTGGTGACAGTGGCAACAACTGGGAGGGGGTTTGGGAGGTTGGTGAGCAGACACATGCTGTGGCTTTTACATGGGATGGCTCATATTTACAAGGCTTATTAAATTTTTAGAGGGCTCCCCCAGTAGCTCAGAGGTAATAATCTGCCTGCAATGCAGAAGCTGCAGGTTCAATCCCTGGGTTGGGAAGATCCCCAGAGGAGGGCATGGCAATCTATTCCAGTATTCTTGCTTGGAGAAACCCATGGATAGAGGAGCATGGTGAGCTACAGTCCATATGGTCACAAAGAGTCAGACATAACTGAAGTGACTTGGCACGTGCACACAAAATTAAAGAGGATTCATTAAAATGAACACCAATACTAATCTAACAAGCATGGCTATTGCTACATCCTGCACACCCCAACAAGTAGTCTTACTGGAAGGAAACAGGAAAGTCTCCCTAACAATTATAAAATATTTGCAGATACTCTGTAGTCAGCCAACACTCTGACTCCTGTCTCATCTAGATCTAGTTCTGTCATGGTCTGTATCTAGATTGATTTTGAGTCCTTAGGGAATCATCTGTTTAGATGGATTTTTTCTCTAAGGCTAGATCTTGATTAATTATTTAATGATCTTTACTAATTATTTAATGATGGTGCAACTAATAGATAAAAATATTCTAAATGATATTTTATTTGTTAGAGAAAGAAAAATTGAAATTGCCTTAGGCCAGAAAAAGCAATAAGGTCTCAAAGAGTTGAACATGATTGAAGCAACTTAGCATCCATGCACACAAATTTAAAGAGGATGCAATGAAATGACCACTGACTTAATCTAACAGGCATGTCTATCGCTATAATTTTGATGTTATAAATGAAAAATTTTGGAAAACTTTGCTTGAGTATTTTCTATGCTTGGAATGGCAGTTTCTAACTTGTTCAGAGATAATGGCCTTATGGCCATTAGGGTTGGAGGGTGTTTGTTGATGAAAAAGTTCTTCTACTAAAATATCAGGTCTCTAGGCATAGCCTCCAGAGAAGGCAATGGCAGTGTACTCCAGTACTCTTGCCTGGAAAATCCCATGGACAGAGGAGCCTGGTAGGCTGCAGTTCATGGGGTTGCTAGGAGTTGGACACAACTGAGTGACTTCACTTTAACTTTTCACTTTCATGCATTGGAGAAGTAAATGACAACCCACTCCAGTGTTCTTGCCTGGAGAATCTCAGGGACGGGGGAGCCTGGTGGGCTGCTGTCTCTGGGGTCGCACAGAGTCGGACACAACTGAAGCAACTCAGCAGCAGCAGCAGCAGGCATAGCCTCCACTTGGCTACACATAGTACAGGGCTCTCTCTCTGAGCTGTGTGTGTCAGGAAGGATGGTTCGGCTGGAGGCTTTTCCCAAGTGAGCAGACATTGTAAGAACCTCTATCTCTACCACTTGGGAGAAAATATTCTGTTTGTGCAGTCCCTGTTACTTTGGAAAAAATACACTTGGGAATCTCTACTGCAATAAACGATGAGTCTTCTGATATGATGCCTTAGATTATTGTTTGGAACTTCACTGGAAGTTTTTTTTGGAACTTCACTGGAAGAGCTTTTCAAGACTCTCTCTTCCAAGAATTCATTTCATGCAAATTAAAAATTAAATTCAGAGATGCAGTTAATGTGTAAGCCCAATACAAATCTAAGATTTCTATTTGAAGAGATTTGAAGAGATATGAAGAGATAAGAAAGTCTTTCTCAGCAATCAATGCAAATAGAGGAAAACAACAGAATGGGAAAGACTAGAGATCTCTTCAAGAAAATTAGAGATACCAAGGGGACATTTCATGCAAAGATGGGCTCGATAAAGGACAGAAATGGTATGGACCTAATAGAAGCAGTAGATATTAAGAAGAAGTGGCAAGAATACACAGAAGAACTATACAAAAAAGATCTTCATGACCAAGATAATCACGATGGTGTGATCACTCACCTAGAGCCAGACATCCTGCAATGTGAAGTCAAGTGGGCCTTAGAAAGCATCACTAGGAACAAAGCTAGTGGAGGTGATGGCATTCCAGTTGAGCTATTTCAAATCCTGAAAAATGATGCTGTGGAAGAGCTGCACTCAATATGCCAGCACATTTGGAAAAGTCAGCAGTGGCCACAGGACTGGAAAAGGTCAGTTCTCATTTCAATCCCAAAGAAAGGCAATGCCAAAGAATGCTCAAACTACCACACAATTGCACTCATCTCACACGCTAGTAAAGTAATGCTCAAAATTCTCCAAGCCAGGCTTCAGCAATAAGTGAACCATGACCTTCCAGATGTTCAAGCTGGTTTTAGAAAAGGCAGAGGAACCAGA
Organism: Bos javanicus; assembly: GCF_032452875.1. Lineage (NCBI taxonomy): Eukaryota > Metazoa > Chordata > Mammalia > Artiodactyla > Bovidae > Bos > Bos javanicus. The sequence goes on from NC_083870.1 coordinate 44,155,605, forward strand.
GATCATATTGCCAACATGTGCTGGATCATGGAAAAAGCAAGAGAGTTCCAGAAAAACATCTATTTCTGCTTTATTGACTATGCCAAAGCCTTTGAATGTGTAGATCACAATAAACTGTGGAAAATCCTGAAAGAGATGGGAATACCAGACACCTGACCTGACTCTTGAAAAACCTATATACAGGTCAGGAAGCAACAGTTAGAAGTGCACATGGAACAACAGACTGGGTCCAAATAGGAAAAGGAGCACATCAAGGCTGTTTATTGTCACCCTGCTTATCTAACTTATATGCGGAGTACATCATGAGAAACGCTGGGCTGGAAGAAGCACAAGCTGGAATCAAGATTGCCGGGAGAAATATCAATAACCTCAGATATGCAGATGACACCACCCTTATGGCAGAAAGTGAAGAGGAACTCAAAAGCCTCTTGATGAAAGTGAAAGTGGACAGTGAAAAAGTTGGCTTAAAGCTCAACATTCAGAAAATGAAGATCATGGCATCCGGTCCCATCACTTCATGGGAAATAGATGGGGAAACAGTGGAAACAGTGTCAGACTTTATTTTTTGGGCTCTAAAATCACTGCAGACAGTGACTGCAGCCATGAAATTAAAAGACGCTTACTCCTTGGAAGGAAAGTTATGACCAACCTAGACAGCATATTGAAAAGCAGAGACAGTCCTTTGCCAACAAAGGTCCATCTAGTCAAGGCTATGGTTTTTCCAGTGGTCATGTATGGATGTGAGAGTTGGACTGTGAAGAAGGCTGAGTGCCGAAGAATTGATGCTTTTGAACTGTGGTGTTGGAGAAGACTCTTGAGAGTCCCTTGGACTGCAAGGAGATCCAACCAGTCCATTCTGAAGGAGATCAGCCCTGGGGTTTCTTTGGAAGGACTGACGCTAAAGCTGAAACTCCAGTACTTTGGCCACCTCATGCGAAGAGTTGACTCATTGGAAAAGACTCTGATGCTGGGAGGGATCGGGGGCAGGAGGAGAAGGGGACGACAGAGGATGAGATGGCTGGATGGCATCACTGACTCGATGGCTGTGAGTCTGAGTGAACTCCGGGAGTTGGTGATAGACAAGGAGGCCTGGCGTGCTGTGGTTCATGGGGTCGCAAAGAGTCAGACACGGCTGAGCAACTGAACTGAACTGAAGTTGTTTATAACTGACATGAATGGGGCTTCCCTGGTGGCTCAGTGGTACAGAATCTCCCTGCCAATACAGGAGACACAGGTTCCTTCCCCGGTACAGAAGATGCCCTGGAGGATTAAATGGCAACCCACTCCAGTATTCTTGCCTGGAGAATCCCGTGGACAGAGTAGCCTGGAGGGCTGCAGTCCATGGTGTCGCAAAGAGTCAATGACTTTGTGACCAAACAACAGCAACAACAACTGATGTGAATCGGGAGTATGGCATATGTGATTGTGTGTGTTGAAATACTTTTATTTGATGGCTTAGGAGTGATGACCACACCCAGCTATTACTGGGAACAATTTGATGGCTCAGTACCCTACCTCTACCTCAGTCATTTTAAATCTATTTTTATAAACAAACAGAATTAGTTACTAAGAAAAAGAATACTTTGATATAATTTAAACCTTTTGCCTTTAAATACATTGTGTCAAAACTACGAGTTAATAGAATGACTCTAACCAGTGAGTTTGAAAGGAAGATGGCATCCCCTATGAAGATTACACCAGTGGGCACTGTCGTACATTTACTCTGCACCTGGCACTCGTCTAAGCACTTTAACATATTTACTCATACAATCTTTATAACCATGTTATGAAATAGGTACCCTTATCATTTTAATGCTACAGATGAGAGAACTGAGGCTTAAAAGGCCTGAAGTGGCACACACAGAGCTGGAGCTGATAGCTGGCCCAGGGAGACTTATTCCAGGGCCTATTTAGATAGTGGTATATATTCAGTCATGATGGGCTCATGTCTTGATACAATTCTCTGGTTTACATAAATCAACTGTGCATTTCCTGGCTGACATCCATACCAATGGAAATCATGAAATAAATGACATGAAGAAGATTATATTTGTTGCCTGGGTGTGCTTAGGGCATTAATGTCTGGTTTTATAGGTTCCCAGCAATTTCTTAATCATTTGGACATACTTTTGCCTGCTATTTTTTGCAATTACTTCCTCAATGACTCTGATTACCTCTGCTCTTTGTTAATCTTCCACAATTCACATGATCTTACCAGATTATTGATGGTTGTAGTTGTAAGAACAGAATGCCCTGACTGCTCTTCTAAATTGTAATTCTCCCAAAATGGGGATTACCTGTGTATTCTTTGCCCTGTCAACCTATAAAGGCCCTGATGCTTTTTCTTCACTGAAACAGAATCTCTGCAACCTGAAATATATTTCTGGCATTCTCAAGCCTTCTTAAAGTCCAGCTTGAAGGTCTTTCTAGTTGTCCTTCTGCCTGCCTTCTGTGATTACTCATCCCATCTCTTCCAGTCACTTGTACCTCTTCTCCATGTGGGACTCATTCCTCGTTTTCAGATATCTCTTTTTTTCCCCTCTATACCCTGACCTTACTTCTCTATTAAACTTTAAGAACTAACCTTTCACATTAAATTTAAGAACTAACCCATTCACTTTTTCTTTTATCAAACTAACCTTTAACTTTTTCATCCCATTCAGTGAAAAGAGCTCATGAATGTAAATGTTTATAACCCTCTCCTGGTCTTCTCCTTCTCTGCTATTTCTCAAAACATCCAGCTAATTATATTGGAGGCATTTTCAACCTAATAAAAATAATAGCTAACTTTGCTTGTGCCAGACATGTTAACTTATAATTGTCCCTCCAACACTCTATGAGGTTATTATTATCCTCAGCTTTCAGACAAGAAAGTTGAAGATCCGAGAGTCAAAGTGACTCATTCAAGGTCACACAGCTACACAGTGGTAAAGCTGGTGTCTGAACATGGTTAAGGTCTGTGTTTTTAACCCCTGCACCCTACTGCCTTTTGAAAGACAGCAGTATGGTTACCTAGTCTCTGTCATCACACTGCAATAAATTTTATAATTTCTATATCACTTAACAAATGGACTGGTTGGTATTGCCAAGTATGGAATTTGCTGCTTCCAAAATATTTAGAGGCGTTCCATGTATTGAATTCCTCGTGATAATTGATGTGTGATATAATAACTTGCGTTTTATTTTGAAGAAGACATCCTGGCAGGCCTTAAATCAGTGAACTACAAAGAACTTCATAGATGTAGCAGGCTCCAATATCTTTGTATGGTTTATTTCCCTCCCTTTGGGCCATGTTGAGGCATATAGAGTACTTGCCATGTCTTAGTCCTTAGATCTAATTGACATGATATCACCAATATAGTATATTAATGTAATATGCTGTTCATTAGATATGATTGACATGACATCATCAATAGTATATTAATGTAATATGCTGCAGAGTGTTCAGATGGTTCAAGTTCCTTCAGATTGTGATACAGAGCAGTAGAGTTAGTATAGCCCTGCAGCAAGACAGTGAATATTCACTGTCCAAATTTAGTGGATGCAAAGTGGCAATAATCCATTCTCCCCAACAACAGGTCATATTTATGAGGGAGGTTCACTACTTCAACTGGGTGTCAGCTTCAACTGGATGTCAAATACTCAGAGAGGATGTATTTTTGTGGAAAATCCTTAACTATTAAATTACAATTACAGACTGTACAAAAATGTTAAATTTGTCCATTCATTAAGCAAATCATTTTATATACCTATTAAAGCTTGGTAAAGTGTATAGATAATGACTGGGCTTCCCAGGTGGTGCTAGTGGTAGAGAACTCTGCCAGTACAGGAGACATAAGAGACATGGGTTCGATCCCTGGGTCAGGAAGATCCCCTGGAGGACAGCATGGCAACCCACTCCAGTATTCTTGCCTGTGATATTCCATGGCCAGAGGAGCCTGGTGGTCTACATACAGTCCATGGGGTCACAAAGAGTCAGACATGACTGAAATGACTTAGGCTGCATGCAGCATGGATAATGCTTAGATGAGAGAAAGCAGTGAGCTAAACTGAAAATAACCCCACTCCAGTACTCTTGCCTGGAAAATCCATGGACAGAGGAGCCTGGTAGGCTGTAGTCCATGGGGTCGCTAAGAGTCCGGAATGACTGAGCGACTTCACTTTCACTTTTCACTTTTATGCATTGGAGAAGGAAATGGCAACCCACTCCAGTGTTCTTGCCTGGAGAATCCCAGGGATGGGGAAGCCTGGTGGGCTGCTGTCTCTGGGGTCGCACAGAGTCAGACACAACTGAAGCGACTTAGCAGCAGCAAACTGAAAATATATAGAAGATATAAATAAAGATTAAATAAATGAAAATATAGTAAAGATACAGGGAAGAGCTTTAGATGTCAGCAGAACTGTACAAAGTATCCAGGAGTTGCTGGATGGTCTTCAAAAGGAAAGTTAGTACTACTAAGGAGTATTTATTATAGTAATACTTAACATTAATGGGCACTTTCTATAGGCTAGGCACTTTATTTACATTTTCTTAACTTATTCTTTCTATAATACAAAGAGCTGATTACTATTATGGTTCAATTTTACAATCAAGAACACTGAAGTTTTAGAGAGTTATTTGTCTATATTCTGATCCAAAGCCGGTAGTGGTAGAACTGAGATTCAAATGCTCTAAAGTAGCAGCTGTAACACCTTGTTCATCACTATCTATTGGTAGCAATGTTTCTTAGCGGAGGTTGCAGTAGTAATCTAAGCCTGCAGTGACTGGAGTGGGACGGAAGGCTCTTAAATTGGGAAGGAAGAAAGATGCAGAAATACACAGCAATATGGTTATAGGAAAGCTTGAATGCCTTCACCTGAATATAATTAATGAAGGGAGTATCATTTTGGTCTTAAACTTGCTGCAGAAGATGGGGACATGAGGGGAACTGGGTTACTAGAATTTCTCTGTCTTACAAAGGTTTTTCAACATAACTAATACTCTGTAAACTGTAGACATAGAAAACATTTATGAAGAGGTAGTTTAGTGGTAAAGAATCTGCCTTCCAACGTAGGAGACACAGGAGACTCAGGTTCAATCCCTGGGTCAGGAAAAGGGCCCCTGGAGGAGGAAATGGCACCATCCTAGTATTCGTGCCTGTGAAATTCCATGGACCAAGGAGCCTGGAGGCTACCTTCCCTGGAATCGCAAAGAAGCAGACAAGGTTTAGTAACTGAGCACACGCATAGACCTCTTACGAAGACAAGGAAAGCCTATGAGCCACGCTTTTCTTCACTAGGCCTATTATAACCCCCCTGCCTCCTCCATACTACACATTAATCTTCCAGGATTTCAACTTAATCATTACTTGTTCAGAACCAACATATCACATTCATTTTGAAATGTGTATGACTGAGGCAGTGTTTAAATGTAAACTCACTGGTTAAATGCAATTTTCACATAATACAGGCACATACTACGCTATGGTTTTTCTTATTTTTTTAATGTAACTTTCAGAAGGTTATATTAAATAACAATAATGGGAATTAAATACATTATCTACAACCACCATAAAATAGATTGCTTAATATTTTACTCCCTTACAGCTCTTATTAATATGTATATATCATTTTTACATAATTGTAATCAGAGTAGAGATACAATTTTGTTTTCTCCTTTCCCATTAATTATGAGTATATTTTCATATTACTATTTAGTTTTTTAAATTAACATTTTCCTGGCTGTATTTTACCCCTAGAGCCACTGTAGCAAAAGGCATTTAACCATTTCTATATCATTGAACATTTAGGTTGTTTTGATTTTTACTGACATAAATAAAGAACAATAAGCAAAATAGAACTCGGACTCTGGGTGACCTACATTGAGTCCTAACTTTGCTATAGATTTGTACTTACAAATACCTGTTGTGTTAGAAAGCAGGCTTGGTGCTGGGTATGCAGTGGAGCATAAGAAAGATGTGGTCCATTCCCTGCATAAAAATGTGGTTAATGGATTAGTATAGTCTAAAATGATGATAACAGTAATATCTATCTTACATGGTTGTCATGAGAAGTAAAAGAAATCACAACTGTAATGTATTTAGCCAATGCCTGGCATATAATAAGCATCCAATATTCTTCTTATCATTATTTGTATTATTATTACTATGGTGATCTTATTACTATTATTGTTTTTAGGCTTAAAACTTGCTTCAGTGCCATTGGTTTTCAAAGATTATACACTTACTGATTGCTCTTAGTTTAATGTTTCTTAAAGCTGCCTTAAGATTGTATTAGTATGCAAGTTCAGTTCTTAAGTGACAGCTGCAGAGGAGACCACGGTTTTCATGTATTGAGCACCCTCTGTGTACTCTCAGGCACTGTGCCAGGCCCTGGAGGGAGCACAGTGGAGCCTGACCTTTAACCACATCCTAGATGCTTCCTCAAAAAAACAATGATCCATTTTGTTTTTTATATAAAGCTGCTTATATAAACTGCTTTTATATAAAGCTGTTTATATAAACAATTTATATAATTGTTTTTTATATAAAACAATTTTCATGTTTATATTTAAAAGACTATGGGAACTCTGACTTTGTGCAGGAAACCCCTAAAATCTGCTGGGCTAGAATGTCACACTTCTAATAAAACAAGTAAGTTTCTGAAGTTTACTAAAGTGTGAGTGCGTGTGTGAGTGTGTGTGTGTGTGTGTGAGTTGCTCAGTTGTATCTGACTCTTTGTGACCCCATGGACTGTGGCTGGCCAGGGTCCTCTGTCCATGGAATACTAGAGTGGGTTGCTGTTCTCTTCTCCAGGAGATCTTCCCAACCCAGAGACTGAATCCAGGTCTCCCGCATTGCAGGCAAATTCTTTATCATCTGAGCCTCCAGGGAACCCCTTCCTTAAATCTACATGACTGAATTTTTATGATCATCTTAATGATGATAGATTCCTTTAATCTCTCAGCATAGTTACAATCTTGGCTTTCACTCCTAAAATATGAGTCACCATTGCCACTAGTTAAAGCCCACAAAGAATTCAGCCTATTATTGTGGCCAAGTTGATATTAAATAAAAAAATTTTGTTACAATACAAATTTTGCTCATCAACTTTGCTGAAATCTCCACATATGAGGGTACATACAAGAAGTTAGTTACTAAGATCCTGTTTAGTTCATTTTTGCTTATGAACTTTATAACTTTTAAAATTAAATCTGAACACAGATACCTTTATAGTTGAGTGGAGATGCCCAACACTAAGCCATGACTACACAGGAAGGGATCAGATGTAGCCTCATCCACAGTGCCCTTTGAAGAAAATCATTTCTTTGTACCATTACCTTTTATCTCTCAGGCAATAGCTTTTGTGTACATTTAAAGTGTTACAATTTGATGTTTTTTTTTAATTTAATTTTTTAACTTTACAATATTGCATTGGTTTTGCCATATATTGAAATGAATCCGCCCCAGGTATACATGTGTTCCCCATCCTGAACCCTCCTCCCTCCTCCCTCCCCATACCATCCCTCTGGGTTGTCCCAGTGCACCGGCCCCAAGCATCCAGTATCATGCATTGAACCTGGACTGGCGACTCGTTTCATATATGATATTATACATATTTCAATGCCGTTCTCCCAAATCATCCCACCCTCTCCCTCTCCCACAGAGTCCAAAAGACTGTTCTATACATCAGTGCCTCTTTTGCTGTCTCGTATACAGGGTTATTGTTACTATCTTTCTAAATTCCATATATATACGTTAGTATACTGTATTGGTGTTTTTCTTTCTGGCTTACTTCACTCTGTATAATAGGCTCCAGTTTCATCCACCTCATTAGAACTGATTCAAATGTATTCTTTTTAATGGCTGAGTAATACTCCATTGTGTATATGTACCACTGCTTTCTTATCCATTCATCTGCTGATGGACATCTAGGTTGCTTCCATGTCCTGGCTATTATAAACAGTGCTGCGATGAACATTGGGGTACACGTGTCTCTTTCCCTTCTGGTTTCCTCAGTGTGTATGCCCAGCAGTGGGATTGCTGGATCATAAGGCAGTTCTATTTCCAGTTTTTTAAGGAATCTCCACACTGTTCTCCATAGTGGCTGTACTAGTTTGCATTCCCACCAACAATGTAAGAGGGTTCCCTTTTCTCCACACCCTCTCCAGCATTTATTGCTTGTAGACTTTTGGATCACAGCCATTCTAACTGGCGTGAAATGGTACCTCATAGTGGTTTTGATTTGCATTTCTCTGATAATGAGTGATGTTGAGCATCTTTTCATGTGTTTGTTAGCCATCTGTATGTCTTCTTTGGAGAATTGTCTATTTAGTTCTTTGGCCCATTTTTTGATTGGGTCATTTATTTTTCTGGAATTGAGCTGTAGGAGTTGCTTGTATATTTTTGAGATTAGTTGTTTGTCAGTTGCTTCATTTGCTATTATTTTCTCCCGCTGTCTTTTCACCTTGCTTATAGTTTCCTTTGTTGTGCAGAAGCTTTTAAGTTTAATTAGGTCCCATTTGTTTATTTTTGCTTTTATTTCCAATATTCTGGGAGGTGGGTCATAGAGGATCCTGCTGTGATGTATGTCGGAGAGTGTTTTGCCTATGTTCCTCCTCTAGGAGTTTTATAGTTTCTGGTCTTACATTGAGATCTTTAATCCATTTTGAATTTATTTTTGTGTATGGTGTTAGAAAGTGTTCTAGTTTCATTCTTTTACAAGTGGTTGACCAGTTTTCCCAGCACCATTTGTTAAAGAGATTGTCTTTAATCCATTGTATATTCTTGCCTCCTTTGTCAAAGATAAGGTGTCCATATGTTCGTGGATTTATCTTGGGCTTTCTATTTTGTTCCATTGATCTATATTTCTGTCTTTGTGCCAGTTTTTATGTCTGTGTACACTCATGAAACTATGATTAAAATAAAATCGTTGAAGGTATTCATCATTCTCAAATGTTTCTTCATAGTCTTTGTAATCCTTATTTCCCACCCTTCCCTGCTTCTACCCTCAACCTCAGACAAACATTGATCTCTTCTTTGTCACTATAGATTAATTTTCTGTTTCTAGAATTTTATATTAAGTTGAATCATATAGCATGTATCCTTATTTGCTTGGTATCTTTCATTCTGCAAAATTATTTTGAGATACACCCATATTGTGTGTATTTTAATAGTCTATTCTTTTGATTTCCGAGGATTAGCCCATTGTTTGGATATATCGAAATTTGTGTATCCATTTACCTGTTCATGAACATTTGAGTTATTTGCAGGTTTTGGTTATGTACATAAAGTTACTCTGAAAGTCATGTATAAGACTTTGCACTTTCATTTTTATTGGGTAAATATTTAGGAGAGGAATGCTGGGTCATAGGATAGGTATATGTTTAGTCTTTAAAAAACTGCCAAACTATTTTCTCCAGTGGTTGCTTGTTACATTCCCATCAGAAGTGTCTAAGAATTCCAGTTGTTTCACAACCTCACCAATACTTGGTACAGTCAGTCTTTTTAATTTAGCTGTTCTAAAGATTGTAGATAAAGTGAAGTCAGCATCTATGTTTCATAGGCCAAATCCAGTCCATCACCTGGTTTTTTAAATAAAGCTTTATTGGAACATAATGATGTACATTTGCTAATTTCTTTTCTATGGCTGCTTTTGCTTTAAGGTGATAGAATTAAAGAGCTGTGATAGAGATCATCTGGCCTACAAAGCCTAAAATATTTATAATCTGGCTTTTTACAGCAAAAGTTCACTGACCCCCAGTGTAGTGGTATCTCATTGAGATTTTAATTTGCTTTTTCCTAACGACTAATGACACTCACATGTCACATATACATTTTTAAGCTTCAGGCTATTAAACCTAACAGCAGATGGCAGAGTTACACTTTTCTCTGTCATTACTGTGCCTAATATTGATAGAACTGAAAAGAATATAAAAATCACATGTTCCAAGTACTCTTTTAAAACTAGACTCTTGTGTTTTTCATGATGTAATGTTTGTTATATTCATAGGTTTGCTAATCTTTCTATACCCATAAGAAATTACTTTCTTATACTATTATTTTCTTCATAGTTCCAAACACCTTGTCTCTGAAGTAGCACTGATTTCCCAAATGGGAACTCAATTTGATTTGTTGGCCCTTAGACCAGGTCTAGCTTAAAAGTGACATTGGAAAAAAAAAAAAAAGTGACATTGGTATCTTTAATGCAGTATAGACTATAGGCTTGGGCTTCACTGGTGACTCAGAGGTAAAGAATCTACCTGAAATGTAGGAGACTCAGGTTTGATCCCTGGGTTGGGAAGAGCCCCTTGGAGAAAGGAATGGCTACCCATTCCAATATTCTTGTTACTTAGAACAATCTTGTATATGTGATGCACAGAAAATACTTAAAAAATACTCATTGAAAAAAAACTGAATGAATAATGCAGCCTGCTTTTTTCAATCAAGAATATATTTTTGCAATTTATCCATGTTTATTTGTGTTCATTAATTTAACTGCTTTTTAATATTTTTTTGTATGACTACATTTCAATTTATCACTCTTATTTGATAGATATTTGGGTTCTCCCCAGTTTATCACTGATAGGAGCAATGCTGAAATATATTCTAATGATTTCTCCATGTGCTAGTTTTTCTGAAGTTCATGACTGAGTGGACTTGCTGAAATGTAGGGCATGTTTAAATTCAATTTAAATAAGTGTGGTCAAATTTCTCTGCAAAGCACTTAACTAATTTTCACTCCCACCAGTGCCAGGACGTGGTGACTTTGTGTTTCCATTCTCTGTGCATTTGCATGGCTCTCTGTGCACTTTATAGTCATGAACGCTAATGTGTAATCTTGAGTTTAATGCTTTCTGCAATGATTTTTTTTCCCTTTGTTGTAATTTCTATTTCTTCCATTTATTTTGATACAGTGAATAGACTTGACCTGTAAAGGCTGCTAAAAATATATGTAAATAACCATGCTACCTATATCTAAGAAACACCTGAGAAATTATTATGGTGTTTTATTTATTTATTTTTGAGGTTGTAGTCCGTTTCAAAGAAATAGTGAAGGAAACAAAAAGTACATATAAGTTAGCAATTAGGAATCACACTCTGAAGGTGATTCCTTCACATGCGATTCCACACACATCAGAAACATCTCAGCTTACTGGAAGCATTGGCGGCAAAAAGTATGTATGAATAGCAGCTGAAAAGGACTGTTGTTGAATGCATGGTATGACTTGAGAGTATTTGAAGAGGATGGAAGAGAAATGTCCAGACTAGGTTGCTCAGAGAATAGTTCCATAGAAGCCATGCTATAATAACACAACACACCACTGATTTAATTCACTATCATTTCTCAGAAAATGATCCCATACATAAAGTAGATGTGTTGACAGACACGGAAGCTTTAGCAGATAACAGCTTCATCACTATTATTTCCTGATACACAGAGAAAAATAGAATATATAATGCACACTCTATGCTTTGCCATGTGCTGCTTATTTTTTTAGCTATTCATATTTGCCAGCATATTTTGCCATTGCCTAGTTCCAGGGGTCTCCATATACAGAAATCATTGTGAATGGTGCCCTTTAGGGGGAATAGTATTATTGCTCTGTCTACCAGGCACTGTTCTTTTTTATACGTTATCTCATTTAATTCTCACAGCAGTCCTTCTGGATAAGTATTTTGAGATAGTACTCAGTTCATAAAGCTTCTTGCCTAAGGTCATACAGCTAAAAATTTATTTCATAATGATGTAAGAAGGCATGATATGAAAAGTAAATGAAGCTTTGTGCTAGAATTGAAAAACATTTTTTTTTCATATCTCCATTACTGACAAAGAGTTATCTCAGATGTTGTTGACTAAATAAGTCTGATTGAGTTCTTCATCTGATGACCTCATTTGTTCCTGCTTTGCATGCAACTCTTCAGAGGGTTTGGGGATCCAATCAGAAGTGTGGGTTGACGTCTCTTACCAGTCCCTGCAGGATCACTACTGCAGAAATGGGATGTTGTTGCTGAACTGGCACAGATGTGTTGACTGACAAGAGAATGGGGAAATAGGAGGCAGCCATTTTATTCCATGGTGCTGTTAGGACAGGGAATATTTTTTGAATCCAGGAAATAATAGCATCTCCTCTTCAATGAACTTCAATGATATTAGCAAAGGAATTATCCACTTGAACCCATGAGAGAGCTCTATATAACTCATTGGCCACTACATTTTGGCCTTAATATATGGTGTCTGATTTAGAAAATACTAGTGTTTCAAATGGGAAACTTAGAATCCCTTATGAAATCTCTTACCTGCTGAATACACATTAATCTTACCAGACTAAAGCTTGGTGAAATAAAATTCAGGGCTATTACTGCTCCCCTCCAAATACAATAGGAGAAAGGATTTCTCTTGATATTTTGATATTGAGAATTGTTTATGCGAACTGATCTATGTAAAGACATTTCTAGAGGCTCTAACCATGCTTTCTTTTTTAACTTATTGAAAGTCGAGATGAAAAGAATGGGTTTCTTCAAACTTCTTTTCTCTGATGCTTCCACAAAGAAATCCTAAGGGATCCTCAACCCAGAGGAAGCATATCAAAGATGGCAATTAGTGTTTTGATCAAGATGGTATGCCACATATGATTATTCAGTTTTCATTAGATAGCTTGGCTTTTGAATTATTTTCTACTTAAAAGCCAAAGAGTGTTCCTTCAAATATAATACATACTTTTTACTCAGCCAATAAGATATTTTGTTGATGGAGTTTTATTATTAAAGTATTGAACAAGGCAAGTCACTGGGAAAAGGGGTCAATGACAGTTGAATAACACTGAACACTCATGCAAAATAATGATTTTGTCCTGTTCATCATCCTTTTCCTCGTTGCTTTAATAATGTACTTTGTATATAATATGAGTTCAGAAACTAGCAACTGAATAAATATTCCAAATTTATGAGTCACTGTATCATAGTCTTCTGACCTTAAAACAAAAATATATTTAAAACTATGAATCTTTCATTTATATGTGTGAATGATGTTTGTTTTTCAATGTTAAAAATAGAAAGAATTTGATTAATTTGTTAAGATGGAGATATGTAACCACATTGTTTGAATGTGTTTCATCAACTCTGATTTCATGTTTGCATGTGCTTAGAAATCATGTGGGTCTTCTCTGGTGGCTCAGACAGTAAAGTCTCTACCTGCAATGTGGGAGACCTGGGTTTGGTCCCTGGGTTGGGAAGATTCCCCTGGAGGAGGGCATGGCAAGCCACTCCAGTATTCTTGCCTGGAGAATCCCCGTGGACAGAGGAGCCTGGTGGGCTATAGTCCATGGGGTTGCAAAGAGTCAGACATGATAAAGACTAAGCACACACACACACAGAAATCACGTTTCTCTTTCTCCATCAAAAAAAAAAAAAAAAATCAAAAGACAAGCAAAGGTGTTCACCCAAATCTCTTCTTCCCCCTCAAGTTTCTTTTTGAATATTCGCTGACCATGTTGGGAACATCCAGAGAGAAACAATTTGAGAAAAATCTTTAGCGGTGGTTACTATTTCTAGAATTACTGTGAGATGCAGGCAGCAGTGGGATTCTGTCTAAAGGACAATAAATTTTACTTGTTTCTTTGTTTTTTATAATCCTTGAACTCAATAACATTTCTCTTTAGTATTTTTCTCTCCAAACTTTAAATAGACTACAAAGACAGTCAAGCCTATCATTTGGTCACCCTAATGCACACAGCACTTTTGTATATGCTAAATATTATTGTAGAGGTCAAGAAGAACATCTGCTTTTGACAATTACCAACATTCCTAAGCTTGTAGAGCTTTAAAGCTCTAGAATTTCCACTCAACAGTGAGCCACCTACACAGTTTTTCAAATATTTAAAAAAAAAAAAATCTCCCAGAATACTATTGTACATGGGGAGCTTTTGAAATAAATACTCTGAAAGAAAGCAAGCTGACATTACATATTTACATGTGGATTGCTGTGCTTTAAGATTCTACAATATGAGCATATAAATTGAATTCTTATTCAAAATATTACTACAAGGTTGTATAAGAACAATATTTCAACTGTCTCCCTTTTCCCAGCAAAAATTTCCATTTTAATCATGAAAGATTCCATAGTTCAGCCAAGTTCTTTCACATTCTTGTCTGTTTTGAAAGGATGGTATAACCATACTTGTAAAAGCAGCTATGTATGTGAGATAATGAAAGGAAGATTTTCCTCTTTAGTCTCTGTGTTTTCTATTTTTCAGAATGTCAAATGCAAAAAATTGAAAAGGAAATAATACTGAAAAGGAATATTATTTCCATATAAATATCCTACTTTTTGAAGAGGAAGGACTTGAAAGAGAATAAAAAAGAAATTTTAAGCTTGATAAGTTAACAAAAGAAATTAGTCACTAATCACCTTTGTAATAACTTATAGAAACAAAATGGGAAATAACTCTAATGTTTTGTGGAAATTGATCTTGATCCTACAATAGCAAATGTTTAGAAAGCGTTTCTGAAATAAGTCTTCAAATTTAGCCTAGAGACTAATTTATTCCATGGTGATTAACTCACCTTAGGTTCTAAAGTGTTCAGGGCTTAAGGAAAAAAAAAATGTCTCATATAAAGATTGATACATACCTGGTAGCACTCAGTTGTAGCTTTTGTTCCATTTGACTCTGACCCAAAGATAACACTTCAGTTTCTAATCCAACTATGTTGCTGTCTTTCCCCTAACTATGAGTTTGAGCACATGGAATATTCTTGAGAGCAAAAAATATCTGGGGCTTCCAGACCCAAGTAGAATGGATATCTGATTAAATTAAATAAGATCTCTCCCTCTCTCTCTCTCTTTGAACTGACTAAAGAAGATACCTATTTTTATTTGTTTTTCTGCTTTTTTATTATTCACCCTACTATCTCATTTCTCTACTTCTGGAAAAATCATTTCCATTTTTGTTTGGGATCCCTACCATGTGAATCTGGTGAAGCTGTTGATCACCCTGCTCTACCACACAAGCCACAGAGTAACTGCAGACTATGGCATCCATTCCCTCTAATAATGCTTGTCCAAAGGGGTATGCAAGTGATTGTTTGAGTCAAACCCAGTCCTTCTCTGGGTCTCTTCTAAAGTTGGAAGAGGACAGCCTGCAATCTGCTCTACTTGCAGACAGATTGACATCATCACCTCTCCCACGGAACATATACCACATGAAGGACAATGTCCAAAGGAAATGAGGATGAGAATAACACATATAGATGTGTCGAGACAACACTTGGAAGCAGGCACTGATGACATTACTTGAAACCAGCTGTTCTAAGAGCTAGCACTCACTTACACATATATGAGTCAAAAATCTCTCCCTTTAAATGTAATCTTCTTTCAGATGCATTTTTTTGGCCACTTGCAATGGAAAGAATCCTAATGAATACACTGATCATTTAGCAGCAATCATCTAGTGTTTATTCCACTGTAACTTTCAACTGAGTTAAATAATTGTGTATCTACCAAGGCATGAAGTTACACTTTAACTGGTAAAATTTGTGATTTAAATGGTAAGGGTTGCCATCTTGAAATAAGAGCTTGTTCATAAAGGTTTTAAATGGGCCTACTTTCTGTTACTATTGACATATTTTGCTAGAAAATGGAGAGTTTTATTGGTTGAAGGAGACAGAAACAGGGGTATATATCAAGAAATCTCTCAGAACCACTGGTCAGATTTACTGTAGCTGTCATTCAGGTGTGCTCTTGTGAGGAACTGAAAGGCTGATTGCCAGTGTCCTATTTATATGACACCCAGATGTGGCAAGAAAGAACATTAGCTATAGTTTGGAGACCAAATCCAGGTTGAGCCTAAGAAAAGAGTTATTGGACCCTATTGTAACAGATATCTTCAGTTTTGAGGACTATGTTTTTGCCATATTGTTGGCCTTGACTGCCGCCCCCCCTACCCCTTCATTCTCCTCCAACTGCCTCCTCGCTTTGACTTCAAGTTCCCAAGTCCCTGAGTTTTTTCTGGCTCTTGACAACCTTTGAAGATCATCCATTTGTCTGCAACTGAGCTGCCTGGGATGTCTGCCCAGGACACAATACAACAAAAATTGGGCAGTTCCTACATCAGTGTGAAAAAATACATTTTAAGTCCTTTTTGTGGAAAACTAGAGTAACATTGAGGAACTCTTTTGTATTAAAACAGACTGAAGTTTTGGGGATAGACATATACACTCTCCTGTATTTAAAATAGATAACCAACAAGGATCTGTACTGTTCTTAGTCGCTCAGCCGTGACCAACTCTTTGCCACCCCATGGACTGTAGCCCGCTAGGCTCCTCTGTCCATGGGGGTTCTCCAGGCAAAAATACTGGAGTGGGTTGCCATGCCCTCCTCCAGGGGATCTTCCCAACCCAGGGATTGAACCTAGGTTTCCTGCATTGCAGGCGGATTCTTTACCATCTGAGCGACCAGGGAAGCCCAACAAGGCCCTACATTATAACAAAGGTAGCACTGCTTTATATCCTACAATAACCTAAATGGGAAAAGAATTTGAAAAAGAATAGATACCTGTATATGTATAACTTAATCACTTTGCTGTACGCCTGAAACTAATGCACCGTTGCTGATCAGTTGTGCTCCAATATAAAATAAAGATTAAAAAAAAAAAAACAGACTGAAGTTAAAACTCTATCTCTGTTACTGACTAGCACTGTAGTTGTTAGCTGTAAAATGGAGACAACAGTACTGTTGTAGACATAAGAATTAAATAAAATAATGCATGAAATGCCTAATATTCTGCCTGCATAGATTATCGATGTCAGAGTAGGAGTAGGAAATGGCAACCCACTCCATTATTCTTGTTTGGAAAATTTCATGGACAGAGAAGTGATTGCAAAGAGTTGGATATAACTGAGCAACTGAGCC
This sequence comes from Bos javanicus, assembly GCF_032452875.1. NCBI lineage: Eukaryota > Metazoa > Chordata > Mammalia > Artiodactyla > Bovidae > Bos > Bos javanicus. The sequence continues at coordinate 44,172,492 of NC_083870.1, forward strand.
CATAGATTGTCAATGAAATATATCATTAATATTTTTAGACAGTGGTCCCCAAAGGGCTCCTCAATCGAGCTCCATTTCACAACAGAAAGAAATGAGCCTGTGCAGTTTCTCCTCCTAAATCTAAGGTCCTAGGGCTCTTTTTGTTCTTGATGCCCCTTTATCAACAGGTTCTTACAACACATTCATACCTTTGACCACAGTCAGAAGGCAAACACTGTATTCCACACAATAAAAAGGTAAGACTTAGCACCCATAGCATGCACTGCGTAATAGGAAATACTGTAGTTGACCCAGGTTGCTACCACCAAATCTAACAACTTTTTGTTAGTTTATTCATTTTAGGAAATTGTGAGCCAGAAGCAGCAGTATTTACTTTGTTGAGATGTTCTAACCTATAATAATATCTTTCCTTTCCTTAAGGAAGGGCCCTGATCATCTGCTCTGAGCTGGTCTGTCCTCTTCCCACATAGTAGATGCAATTCAACAGAGTAAAAACGGCTGAGAAAACTCATGAGTCATTCTCAGGAATCCAGAGTTATTTTAAAGGAGAGAATAATGCAGCATTGCAGAGTATGGAGATTTGAATCCTGACTTTAAGAATTTCTTTCTTAGTGACACCAGGCATATTACTTTCTCTGTGCCTCCTTTTTTTTTTCCGTGCAAAATAGGAAAACAATGTTGTTTGTGAGGAAAAAATGAATCAATAAATGTGAAGCACTTGACATCTAGTGATGCCTCAATGAATACTGTTATGATTCTGTGGAGGCCAGTGTGAATATTATGATTATCTTAGCAGACTTGGCTATCCACTTTCATTTCCTGTTTCCTATAAGTTTTGGAAGCATTAGGTAGTGCATTAACTATCCTTAGAAGTAATGAGACACTTGACAGTTTAGGGGATGTCCAAGTAGGTTAGTATTACATGATATTTCACTTGAAGCAATTACATTCCAGGACTCAAGGGCAGTGTGTTCCCATGTTTAATGAGAAAAGTTTTCAGAACTGCTTTTGTGAACTGTTGGAAATCTGAGGTTTAGTTCTTTAAAGGAGAGAGTAGCTGTCATTAATCCAAGCAAGTCTGAAGGTTTTTCAGGGAGCATTTTGGTGGAGCATTTTGGTGCGGCTTTTGTGACATTTCATTAAGCAAGCAGCCCCAAAGTGTTTAATTTAGCCTAATTACTACCACCAAATCTAACAAGTGTGTTCCTTTTAGGAATTTGGGAGCCAGAAGAGCAGAATTTGCTTTGTTGAGATGTTCTGATCTATAATAATATCTCCTCATTCTTGGAACTGGCCAGGTCTGAAATGCTGTACTTGGAGGACAGAGTCACTCTACAAAGAGAAGAAATCAGAACATAGTGTAACTCCATTTTACGGCACTTCCAATAAGCAAATCTTAGGAGACACTGGCTTCAAAATGGCCACCTGGGTTTAACTAGTTTAGCACCAGCCATTCCTGTGAGGTACTCATCGAAAGACTCTCATTCTACAGTAAGCAAAAAGGCCCAAAAGAAGCCTGCTGCCAACAATACAATGAAAAATCAACCCACTGAAAGAAGATATTTGCAAATGATAGATCCCATAAGGGGTTAGTATAAAATATGTACATAGAACTCATACAACTCAACATCAAAAAAATCAACAGTCTGACTGAAAAATTAGGCAGAGGAGCTGAACAGCCATATTTTCCAAAGAAGACATACAGATGGCCAACAGACACATGAAAAGATGCTTGACATCACTAGCCATGAGGCAAATGCAGATCAAAACCACATGAGATACCACCTCACACCTGCCAGAAGAGCTGTTATCAAAAAGACAACAAATGGCAAGTGTTGGCAAGGCTGTGGAGAAAGGGAAACTTCATGCACTGTTGGTGGGAATGTGTATTGATACAGCCACTATGGAAAATAGTTTGGGGGCGCCTCAAAAAATTAAAAATAGATCTGCCATATGATCCAGCAATTTCACTTCTGGGCATTTACCTGAAGAAAAGCAATCAGAAATTTGAAAAGATATATGCACCCCAATACTTATTGCAGTATTATTTAAAATAGCCAAGTTATGTAAGCAACCTAAGTTTTTAATAATGGATGAATTAACAAAGGAGATGTTGTATATATATATACATATATATATACACACACACACATATATATTATATACCACTATATATACATATGGCTATACCATAATCTCTTGACGTTTTAGGAATCAGCAAACTAAAATGGACTGGAATGGGTGAATTTAACTCAGATGAACATTATATCTACTATTATGGGCAGGAATCCCTTAGAAGAAATGGAGTAGCCATCATGGTCAACAGAAGAGTCCGAAATCACTGCAGATGGTGACTGCAGCCATGAAATTAAAAGACGCTTACTCCTTGGAAGAAAAGTTATGACCAACCTAGATAGCATATTCAAAAGCAGAGACATTACTTTGCCAACAAAGGTCCGTCTAGTCAAGGCTATGGTTTTTCCTGTGGTCATGTATGGATGTGAGAGTTGGACTGTGAAGAAGTCTGAGCGCCAAAAAATTGATGCTTTTGAACTGTGGTGTTGGAGAAGACTCTTAAGAGTCCCTTGGACTGCAAGGAGATCCAACCAGTCCATTCTGAAGGAGATCAGCCCTGGGATTTCTTTGGAAGGAATGATGCTAAAGCTGAAACTCCAGTACTTTGGCCACCTCATGTGAAGAGTTGACTCATTGGAAAAGACTCTGATGCCGGGAGGGGTTGGAGGCAGGAGGAGAAGGGGATGACAGAGGATGAGATGGCTGGATGGCATCACTGACTCGATGGATGGGAGTTTGAGTGAACTTCGGGAGTTGGTGATGGACAGGGAGGCCTGGCGTGCTGCGATTCATGGGGTCGCAAAGAGTCAGACACGACTGAGCAACTGAACTGAACTGAATACCATAAAAATGTTTACTTTGTATCCTATGATTTTGGAAAATTCATTTATCAATTATAATATTTTTTGGAGATTCATTTAGATTTTCAATGTGCAAAATATCTATAAATAATAGTTTTTATTCTTTCTGAATTTATTTGCTCATTTCTTTTACTGCTTTAGTATTCTGGCTAGGACTTCTGGTATAATGTTTTTTAGTAGTGGTCTAAGTAGACAACCTTAATTTATTCTCTAACTCAGTTGGAAAGCATTTAAATTTCACTACAGTATGATATTAAATTTTTTTAGATATTCTTTATCAAATAAAAGTTACTTTGTATTCCTCGTTTGCTAAGAAAATTCAGCATAAGTGAGGCTTGAGTTGTCAAATATATTTTCCTCATCTAAGAAGCATTAAGATGATCTTATTCTTTTTCTTTTTTATTCTGTTAATATAAGAAAGGATGAATCAGATCTTCTGCTTTTCAAATGTTAATCCAATCTTGAAGTTTTAGATTATGTCCCCCTTGTCATGATACTGTTTGGTGGTGGTGGTTTAGTCGCTAAGTCATGTCTGACTCTTGCAACCCCATGGACTGTAGCCTGCCAGGCTCCTCTGTGCATGGGATTCTCCAGGCAAGAATACTGGAGTGGGTTGCCACTTCCTTCTCCAGGGGATCTTCCCAACCCAGGAATCGAACTTGGGTCTCCTGCATTGAAGGCAGATTCTTTACCAACTGAACTACAGGGAATTATTCATGTTCAAAGAACATAGTTATGATTCTTTTTTTTTTTACATTTGTTGTTTGCTTTATGGCTAGAAGTATACACACATAGAATTGTTATACTTTTCTGTTGAACTGACCTTCTCATTGTGTAATGTCTCTCATCTTCAGCAATACTTCTTGACTTATAATCTAATTTTTAAGATATGAATTTGCTATGCCACATTTCTTTTAGCTTTTTGTGTGTATGCTTTTTTACTTTAATGCTTTCTGTGCCCTATTTATTTATTTAGTTCCTAATTTTTAAAGCATGCCTCTTGTATCTGTATCTCTATCTATGCCTGTATCACCTATATCTGTGTGTTGTTTTATGTGTATTATTCTGCTTAATAAGTAAAGGGAAAGGTTTCTCAGAGGAAGTTATTGAATTTTACTTCAAAAAAATTTTTTAAACAATTTTTATTGAAATATAGTTGATTTATAATATTGTGTTAATTTCAGGGGTACACCAAAGTGATTTAGTTACATGCACATTTATTTTTTAGATTCTTTTCCATTATATGTTATTACAAGATATTGAGTACAGTTCCCTATGTAATACAATAGGTCCTTGTTGTTTATCTATTTTATATATAGTGCTGTGTATATTTTAACTGCAAACTCCTAATCTAACACTCCCCCCTTCCCTCTTTGGTAATCTTGGAAGAAAGAAAGTAAAGTCGCTCAGTTGTGTCCGACTCTTTGTGACACCATCTGTAACTGTCGCCTGCCAGGCTCCTCCACCCGTGGGATTTTCCAGGCAAGAATACTGGAGTGGGTTGCCATTTCATTCTTCAGGGCATCTTCCCGACCCAGGGATCGAACCCTGGTCTCCCCCACCGCAGAGCCACCAGGGTAACCTTGTTTATTTTCTGTGTCTCTGAGCTTGTTTCTGTCTTGTAAATAAGTTCATTTGTATCGCATTTTAGATTCCACATATAAGTGATATCATACGCTATTTGTTTTTCTCTGTCTGGCTTACTTCACTTACTTCACTTTTCAGTAATCTCTAGGTCCATCCATGTTGCTACAATTGGCATTTAGTTAGTTCAGTCACTCAGTCATGTCCGACTCTATATGGACTGTAGCACACCAGGCTTCCCTGTCCATCACCAACTCCTGGAGCTTGCTCAAACTCATGTCCATTGAGTCAGTAATGCCGTCCAATCATCTCTTCCTCTGCCGTCCCCTTCTCCTCCTGCCTTCAATCTTTACCAGCATCAGGGTCTTTTCCAATGAGTCAGTTCTTCGCATCAGGTGGCCAAAATATTGGAGCTTCAGCTTCAGCATCAGTCCTTCCAATGAATATTCAGGACTGATTTCCTTTAGGATGGACTGGTTTGATCTCCTTGCAGTCCAGTTGACATTACTTCATTCTTTTTATGGCTGATTAGTATTCCATTTGTGTATATGTACTACATCTTCTTTATCCACTACTCAGCTGATGGACACTTAGGTTGCTTCTATGACTTGATAACTCTACAGAGTACTGCTATGAACATTGGGGTGCATGTACCTTTTCTAGTGAGTTTTAAAATAACCCTTGTGGCTCCTAATACCTGCATACTGCTCTGTAATCTCAGCCACCATGATAACACTTCCACTTTGGAAAGTATAGATAGAAAAGGAAGAGCAGATTGGAAGAAAAGTGAATATGGGGGGAAAAAGCAAGAGAGGAAGTTAAAGGAAGAAGGGGAGAAAAAGGTGCCATTATTTTTTAAACATTGCTCTTCCTCTACTCTTTCTTTTTTCCTTCTATAACTCAAGTTATACATATGTTTGGCCTTCCCAATAACTCCTTATTTCTTGCCCTCTTCATTATTCCATCCTTTTGTTCTCTCATGCCTCCTCTCATGCCTCCACTGGATATATTCTTCTGACATATTTTCTAGTTCACTAAGCTTCTGTTATGTGCTGTTCACTATTAACCATAGCTACTTTCTTAGTTTTAATACTGTATTTCCAGTTTTTTTCCAAAACCATATCTTACAAAGCATAGCTCTTCTTTTCCCAAATATTTTGATATTAATTCTCTTATTTTACTTGAGGAAAAAGTATAACAGTAGTTTAGACCTTAACTGATAATAACCAATACTTAATACAAAAATAATTTTGCATCTCATTTCTTTAGGGTTTTCTTCCCTTAACTAGGATAATGATTGTGCCTCCTGCTGCTGCTGCTGATAAGTCGCTTCAGTCGTGTCCGACTCTGCACAACCCCATAGACGGGAGCCCACCAGGCTCCCCTGTCCCTGGGATTCTCCAGGCAAGAACACTGGAGTGGGTTAGTGAAGTCGCTCAGTCATGTCCAACTCAGCGACCCCACGGACTGCAGGCTACCAGCTCCTCTGTCCATTGGATTTTCCAGGCAAGAGTACTGGAGTGGCTCGCCATTGCCTTCTCCGAATGATTGTGCCTAGACAGCATCAAAACACCACAGCAATTTGTCCACTTGGTTAAATCTTATTAAGAAAAAAAATGAAAAGACATAGAAAAAGTATTTAAGTTTTTCTTAAATGAATACCAATATTTTTTTTATTCTGTAGATATTACATTATTACCCCTTTTAGAAGAGATAGATAGCAATTACTTTGTCCCAAATTGAAACATGGCGATGGTACCCCACTCCAGTACTCTTGCCTGGAAAATCCCATGGATGGATGAGCCTGGTGGGCTGCAGTCCACGGGATTGCTGAGTCGGACACGACTGAGCGACTTCACTTTATTTTTTCACTTTCGTGCATTGGAGAAGGAAATGGCAACCCACTCCAGTGTTCTTGCCTGGAGAATCCCAGGGACGGGGTAGCCTGGTGGGCTGCTGTCTATGGGGTCACACAGAGTCGGACACGACTGCAGCGACTTAGCATACTGTCTAAAAATGTTTCTACTCTGAGTCTCCTTACAATCTGGAGGCCAAAATGTTCAAGCAGAACCTTCTACTTTGGTATCAATTAGTTATTTAAAGGTGCATGCCTGCTTGAAACTGGGCCAATCAGAGCTCTTCTCTGGGGTTTTAAAATTCTGGATTGGAGAGACCAGATTCCATGTTTCCTTTAATCTCAAGATTGAATCTCAAATTCTGAATAGGGCAAAAATATACTCTATCCTTCTGGAGAAGGAAATGGCAACCCACTCCAGTATTCTTGCCTAGACACTCCTGTGGACGGAGGGGCCTGGTGGGCTGCTGTCCATGGGGTCACACAGAGTTCGACACGACTGAAGTGACTTAGAGCAGCAGCAGCATACTCTATCCTGGGGAAGAAGTTGGTTCATAGCAGATACAGAGAAAACCAAGAAACAGAAATGGAGTCATCTAGCAGAGGTCCTCAATCTTTTTGGCACCAGGGACCGATTTCATGGAAGATAATATTTCCATGAACCAGGGTGGGGGAGGATGGTTTTGGGATGATTCAAGCATACTATATTTATTGTGTACTTTATTTCTATTATTATTACATAAGCTCCACCTCAGATCATCAGGCATTAGATCCCAAATACTGAAAATCCCTGACCTAGAGGACTTCCTGTTTACCCTTTGGTTACCTGAGTCAATAAATTCTTCTTTACCTAAGTGTGGTTTCTGCCAGCCACAACCAGAAGAGTTCTGAGTAAAGCATTCTCTTTTTCTTTTCCTGAGGACTGAATTTATAGTTTGAATCAGTATGACTTAATCCAAACATCATTCATGTTTCAAAAGTCTTTCTAAATTTCTATTACTTCAATAGAAGCATCTTAGTATATTGCAAAGAATACAAGGGAGAAGTTTCAAGGTCCAGAAAGTTAATTTTCCTCTCTGAGACTCTGACTTCTCACCTATGTTATGGAGTGAGTATTTGCGTATCACACAGGTGTGGCAAAGGCTAACTGAATTGATATAACTGAAAAAAGAAAATCCTAGAAAACACTAGATTATGAAAGGAAGACAAGGCAAGGAAGATAGTTTTTTTTTTTTTTCAAAGAGAAGGCAGCTTTAGAGAATTCAATAAATCAAATGTAAGATGGTGCTACGAACACAGCTAGGACCTTACTCAGTTGCAACACTGTGGGCTTCTCTTTCAGTTTCCAAAGCTACAGTGCTCTCTTATCTCCTGTGAGTAGGAACAGGTTGTAAATGTGAGAGGAGTTAATTTCCCTGGTGCCAACTCTCAAGCCATGAGGACGTGAGCAGATGCCCCATCTCCTTGTCCTTCAGTGAGATAAATCTAAGGCATATTCTTCATGGTTCCTCAGTGGGAACTCCGACTGTCCTAAGTGGTAACCAGCTAAATAAGGCACACTTTATAGCCTTTTCCCCTTCTATATTACTCTCCGTGCGCTCTCCCTTCTGCTTGTCCCAATCTTGTCCCATATAAACTACTTGCAACCGGATGACATCACTCAGATGCTACTTTCAGGGACTCAGGAATAAGACTGCACAGAAAATCTTTAATCACCTGAATCAACCAAAAGAATAAAAAGCATTGACAATACTAATATTTGCCAACACTAACATTTGAGGACTCATCGGACTCCCAAATATGACTATGGACCCCCAGGAAACATAGAATTTTAGTTTAATAAATGCAATTATATTAAACAAATATAATTGAAAAATTCTATTTGGCCTTAGAATGAAGACTGACGTACATATAGGTGCATGGAAGTCAACCCATACACACATTATCAAACAGTTTGTGGGGAGTAATTCTCGACTGTGGTATTAGTTGTCTGATCCTAGTGGGTAGCAGCAAGGAAGATGTTTGTTCAGATAAATTTATAAATCAGGTGAGTAGATGGACTGTTAACAGATGGACTATTTTAGTGTCTATTTATAAATAAAATATTCCTAATTTTGTTAAAATACCATTAGACATACTCGAATTAAACAAGGAAGGAGGTACATATCTTTCTTTCAATAAGTCAGTTTCTTTCTTCCTCTGAGCCCAAAGCTATCCACTGTTCCCTCTTACTATCCTGCTTTAGAATCAGCTATCAAGTACTTCATGAAACGAGATCAATTTTGACGTATTTGGGATGAGACTGCTGTAATATAACTGATTGTGCTGCCAAAGAAAATAACATATTTTCCAAAGGAAGAATACTTATGTGTAAAGTAAACCTGATACCACAGTTTGTTTGGAAGGGTATTATTTTTGAATTACTAATGAATGTTTTTCCTCTTACCTTTCCTTTCCTCTTTGACCTTTCCCCCACCTCAAGCAGGCAGGCATTTTATGGAGAAAATGTAGAGCAGCAGGTAGAAAAAAGTCTCTTTTGCTCCTCTGTTGCTCTTCTTCAGTTGCTAAGTCATGTCCTACTCTTTGAGATCCCATGAGCTATAGCACACTAGGCTCCTCTGTCCTCCACCATCCCCAGTGTTTACTCAAATTCAGGTCCACTGAGTCAGGGATGCTATCTCACCATCTCATCTTCTGCTGTCCCCCGTCTCCTTTTTGCCTTCAATCTTTCCCAGCATCAGAGTCTTTTCCAATAATTCAGCTCTTTGCATCAGGTGGCCAAAGTATTGGCCAGCAACAGTCCTTCCAATGAATAGTCAGGGTTGATTTCTGTTAGGATTGACTGGTTTGATCTCCTCATAGGACTATGTTTAATCAGTCTGTTAAAAGCATAAAGAGACATTTCTAACTTTTATTAAATGATATAGAAGACAGTGAAATAGTATTAAACACATTTGTATTTGAATAAACACAGGAGGTTCAGATCTCATTTTAGTCAGCTATTTTTTTTTCATTAAACCCTAAACTAAATGTCGGAGAAGGCAGTGGCACCCCACTCCAGTACTCTTGCCTGGAAAATCCCATGGACGGAGGAGCCTGGAAGGCTGCAGTCCATGGGGTCGCTGAGGGGTGGACACGACTTCACTTTCACTTTTCACTTTCATGCATTGAAGAAGGAAATGGCAACCCACTCCAGTGTTCTTGCATGGAGAATCCCAGGGACGGGGGAGCCTGGTGGGCTGCCGTCTATGGGGTCACACAGAGTTGGACACGACTGAAGCGACTTAGCAGCAGCAGCAGCAGCAGCAGCAGCAGCAACAAACGAAATGTATCATATCAACTTCCTCTCCTCAGAAGAACAAAAATTACTCATAATACTGATGAAAGATGTAAGAAGAAATATGAGAAAGAACAACTCTCCCACCCTACACACCACTTCAAAAACATTCCTTGTGTGTGTGAGAGAGAAGAGTCAGAAGGGACGCAATGAGTGCACTGTGAGTGGTCCATGATGAAAGGTCTTTCATCTTGCTTCTGTGACAGCCTCAGAGAGGCAGGAAAACAAAACCGAGTGGGCCTGTGGCACCCAAGAAAGAGGAAAGACACATGTCTCGTTTCCCAGTTCCACCTCTGAGAAAGGATGTGCGTGCCTGCTCAGTCATATCCAACTTTTTGTGACCCCACAGACTGTAGCCCACCAGGCTCCTCTGTCCACGGGATTCTCCAGGCAAGAATTCTGGAGTGGGTTGCCATGCCCTCCTCCAGGGGAAATTCCCCACCCCAGGGATCAAACCTGTGTCTCTTACCTTTTGTCTCTGGCATTAGCAGGCAGGCTCTTTACTACTAGTGTCACCTGGGAAGCCCCTCGAGAAAGGGCAAGACCCCAGAAAACTGAATTGACTGAGTAGCCTTCCTCAGCACACAGCACCTGAAAGCAGACCAGCCAGGATTTCCACATTCTGTGGAAAGAAAAATTGATCATTTATGTGCATCTGACAGGAACACAGAAGAAAGGACAACAGTTGCTTGTCCTGATGGGGTCTTTTTGACAACAACCAGGGAAAGCTCTGGGATATTCAGGGGCCAGTGACTGAGACTCAGGTGGGACGATGGACATCTCTGTGTGTTCCAGTGCCCACAGCAAACAACAGGCCAGATGCCTCCCCTCTGCATCCCCAAAGTCTTGTCACTATGTAACTCCTGTGGACAGAGGAGCCTGGAGGTCTGCATTCCATGGGAATGTAGTAAAAAGAGCTGGACACAGTTTAGCAACTAAACAACAAACAAGACCAAAACTTCCTGAAGGTTCAGTGCAACTCAGAGGGAAAATAGAGGGGATGCTGAGTTGGCTGAGATTAAGTTTTCATTCACCTCTCTGAAAAAGTTAGGACTCAAGAATTATTTTAGATTTTAGAAAACAAAGGATTTTTTTTCAATATTCCTGAATGTGCATGAAGATATGATGTACACACTAATCACAACTGTATTTTTCATAGAAATTTTGCTTGGTGAAATGATGTATTTCTTCTTTCTTCTAGATGAAAAAAAATAATAAAAATAATCTTACACAAAACATTAATGTGACTTTTTATTTTTTTAACTATTGTCAAACCAGAAAAAAAAAAATCAGAAACCCCAAACATATTGAAGAATTAAAAGAAACTGAAGGCTGCTTACTTCTTCTGACTTTTGCCTTCTTTATCTGGAAACATGCTGCCATCATGACAGTTCTGTTTCTCTGCACATAGGCCTAAAACTCACATATTGCCTCCATATTACTAAAAGTTTTTGGTCTGATTCATTAATGTCACACTACAGAAAGATAGGTTGTAGTTTTGCTTGAATCTCATGTACCATTTGACAGCCTCCCACTCAGAGAGAACTGGCAGGCTGGCTGGGTAGTTATTGTGCTCTGCAAAGAGAATTATTACAAGGAAATATTCATTCAAAAGGAAAGGAGAAATGAAACTCACAGATTTCAGCGTAACATGAATTGATTTGCTTCAGACAGTGAAAATCTCCCTGTTAAGTTTAGGTAATTAAGATCCTTCTCATTTAAATTCCTTTCCATTTTCTTTAAAGAAGTGAATTCTCCTTCATTAAGAAAATAGGAATCATCTATCTACCCTCCCTCCTCTATATGTATAATTATTACTTAGATTATGATAATTGTGCTTAAGAAATATCAGCCCTGATTCATCCCCATATGGTGCCACCCTCCCCAGCATTTCCGTTAACCACTCGCACATTCACCACAGTTGGCCTCTCTGTCCTTTGCAATGTGACCTTGTCCTTTGCAATGTGACCTTTCAGATTCTTCTATCAAGAGGGAAGTCTGTTTCTTTACACCATGAGTCTGGGCTGGCTTTGTGACTTCTTCAGCCAACAGAATGCAGCAGAAGTGACCCTATACCACTTTTGAGCTTAGACTTCAGCGGTCATGCATTGCTTGTACCTTTTCTCTTTAAAGCATACCACCATGCTGCTGACATGTGAACAAGCCTGGATCACAATGAAAGTTAAAGCTTTGACATATGAATTTTGGAGGAATATGGTTCAGCCTGTAACTGTCTCAAGAGGTTTTATAGTTAAACCACTAAGTAAGATGTGTCTACATCTAGATTTTCCTAACAAAGGGGATCAAAAAACCTATTTTAAATATTGATAGAATTGATGACTCAACAATAATTGTGATAATAATTCATTTCTGTTCCATCAGTAGGTCTTTTTATGTGTATACTTAAAAATTTTAAATTTGCTGAAATGAATTTTTATTTCAATTCAACATGTATATTCTCTTCTGTTCAGTTAGGGAATGAATGATTTGGATATTAGCAAAATTTCACTTCTTGGAGACAGAATGGTCATATCATTGCTTCTTCTCATTGCATTTATTGATGCTTATAATTGCCAAGACATTATCTAAAACCACTGATAATACTACTTAGAATCTCTAGAATTTCTTCTAGACAACATTTGAAATTTTCTTAAATAACTGATTATGCAAAGCATACTATTTCCATGGTATCCACAGATAAAATTCAGAAAAACTTAAACCTCTTCTTCCACAGGAAGAAAATGCACCTACAAAATTTTTCTTTTTAAAGAAAATTAAACAAATTTTAATTTGTTAACATTAATAAAAGTATGTCAATTTTAGTTGATATAATTGATGTTTACATTAGCATAGGAGTTGATCTATAGTGTGTGTGTGTGTGTGTGTGTTAGTCGTGTGTGACTCTTTGTGACCCCATGGGCTGTAGCTCACCAGACTCCTCTGCTCATGGAATTCTCCAGGCAAGGGTACTGGAGTGGGTTGCCATGCCCTCCTCCAGGGGATCTTCCCAACCCAGGGATTGAACCTAGTCTCCTGCAGTGCAGACAGATTCTTTATCAACTGAGCCATCAGGGAAGCCCCATATACATAGGTATATTTATGTTAATATAACACACACACATATGTATATATATACACACATACATATACACAGAATATCTGTATAGTTTATATAAATATGGGCTTTCCAGGTGGCCCAGTGGCTCTGGAAGATTCCCTGGAGTAGGAAATGACAGCTCACTGCAGTAATTTTGCTGGAGGATTCAGGATCCCATCAACAGAGGAGCCTGGCTCGCTACAGCCCACAGGGTCACAAAGAGTCGGACCTGACGGCACACATGGACACACATTGCACGTTGTTATTGTTCAGTTGCTCAGTTGTGTCCAGCTCCTTGCAGCCCCATGGATGCAGCATACGGGCTTCCCTGTCCTTTACCATCTCCTGGAGCTTGCTCAAAGTCATGTCCATTGAATCCGTGGTGCCATTCAGCCATCTCCTCCTCTGTCATCCTCTTCTCCTCCTATACATTGCACATGCACATATATATATATATATACATATCCTATGTATTATATTATATACACAATTTATGTTATATCTACACACGTTTATGTATATACTATATATGTATATATCTGTATAGATATGGTAGAGTCATCTTTGTATAATGGCTTTAGTCACTTAGGAGTATGTTGTACTGATCTGTCAGTTTTCTAACATTCTTGAATTAATTTCTTTGATTTACTTATTCTCTGAATGAAGAACTAGTGAGATCCTATAATGCTAAGTTAGGTGCTACTCTAAATTCCAGCGATATGGTAGCAGCCAAATAAGACAAAGACCCTGGTCCTAAGAATCTTAATATCTAGTGGGAAGATGACAAGGCAAACTGAATATGAAAGACACTGTCTAGTACCTCTGTGTGTTATGAAGAAAAATAAATCAAGATAATTGCAGAGTGAAGGGGAGCTCCTATTTTAACAAAAGAGTTGGGGACAGTATCTCTAAGGATGCGTGATTTGAATAGAGATCTAATTGAACTAAGAGAACAAATTGTACATATTACCTGGAGGAAGAAAGATGCAGACAGAAGAAAGAGCAAATGTCAAGGCCTGAAAGAGTCACAACTTTTTAGAAAACTTCCAGCTTAAGTAGTATTTCCTACTCCTTTATTGCTTTTCAAGAGTTTAATTGGTGTGTTTTATTTTCATTTTTGTTTTATTTCTGTATTTTTTTAAAGTGAATTTTTAAGTAGCAATGAAACTTTGAAAAGACTAAACAATATTCTCCCTGGAGATTTCTAAGATTAGGGTGCCTAAGCATTGAAAGAATGTGTCTGGCTTTTCCAGGTCCATCACATTGTCCTGGAGCTGAATTAAAAGGAGATTTGTAGATCTACTAGCCATGCTCTGCTCCTCTGTCTATCATTAATTCATTATTTTTTGGCACCTAAGATAGTTCAGGCTCTCTTAGAAGCTGAGGATAACTAATTGACAAGTAAGCCACCACAAAATTAATACTTGAGATCAGTAATCATAGTGATAAGGCCATTGATTCTGAAGTCAAACTGGGGATTTATATTTTGGCTCTGGCATTTACTTAATTTAGATGTTATACAGTTTATGTTTATTTGTGCTTCAAATTTCAATTTTGTATATTGAGGAATTATTCGTTCCATGGGTCAACAAAAAAGACAAAAATAAAATAATAATTAATTGGAATGTTTAAAGATTATGTAAGATAATATGTACAGTGCCTGAGGCACAGTAATTACTAAATAAATGTTAGACATAAATTTCTTATATTGGTAAATATGAAGCTCTAATTAAAAGTAGTTGAATTGAATTGAATTATTCTGTTGAGCAGGATGTAACCTGGGTTACAGTCTGAAAATACAAAGGATGTTGTTAAAGTTATGGATAATTAAGTGGAAATAGCTCAATGAAGAGAAATGAAAACACCCAGCTGTCTGAGGTCTATTCTTGCCATTTGAGGCTGACCCTGGGCAGCAGCCTTCCTTATTTCTCTTCCTGTCTGTGGCAAAGCTACAAGTTACTTGCCCAGTATCCATCCTCCTGCTTTCCTTTTCATTCTCAATTTTGTTTAAGTTATCATGCTTTATCTAAACAAAAGTACTACAATTCCCAGCATTCCTGGCAGCCAGGGATAGTCAATAAGATGATATTAAAGTTTATGGGGTGAAACGTTAAGAAAGGTCTCTAAAAGAACAGAGAACTCAGCTTGAACATGACTTCTACTCTTCAGTGTTCACCTTTCCCTTCTCCAGAACACAAACTCCATGCAGGATATGATGCAGCCATCTTATGATAGTGAGGTAACCATCTAAAATTAAAGCGAACTCAGGGGTGGTGAGATGGAAGGTCGTTGGGTTGTCAAATCTGCCCTAGATTTCCTACTCAGAGCCTCTTGTTATGTGTGCAAAGCCTACCTAAATTTGTTTAAGTAAGTGGGACATTTTGGGGGAGTAAGCAGTAGTTTCTATTATTCATAGCTGAATGCATCCTGTAACCATTATAAGGTTTCTGCATTCTACTATCTACTTGAAAGCCTGATGTACCATCAAAGTGGTGACTTTGATATTCTAGGCATGTAGGAAGTTACCCACATTACAAACTCTGCTTAACTGACAAATAAAATCTGTGGCTTTGTTTCAGTCTTGTCTTCCCTTATAGAGCTTTTACTCCAATAATTGCATGCACATTACATGAACCCTAAATATAAGCCTAACATGAGAGGACTGGCCATACTTCTTCTTGTGAAGTATGGAAAAGCCTTTCCTCTGACGGAATGCCTAACACAGTGACATATACTCAGCTGGGACTCCGGGAACACATACATCTGAGGCTGCTGATGTCATTCAAACCAAAAACAGCTTCCTGCCACTCTTTAGTGACCACCAATGTGTCATTTAAGTGTAGAATTGGGGCTTTCTCACACCTGTCATTTCCCAGTTTCAAGAAGTCTTGGTTATCAAACCAGGAAAATCTGTTGGTTTTGCATAAATGAGTAAAACAGTTTTCATTTTCCTTCAGTTAAAAGAGAAACAGTCTAGATGAATTTTTGATCCATACTTTATTTTAGCTATTTAAAAATGAATCTTTTATTTCTAGTTTCATGAAAAGTTGTTTTAGTTGATTTTCTTCAAATGTTTCCTCTCCCCACCTTTTCCTCTTTTTATTCATTTCTAAAATGTAACTTGAAAAGTACACATGAACAAAAATCTATTTTTATATACGTTTGGTTGAAAATCAAATGCTGAGCGGAAAAGCCAGATATCAATTGCACAGCCATAATTTAAATTTGGACTCTATTAGAGCATCATAGATCAGAAATATACCACTTCATTTAGATTGGTTTGTTGTCTATAGGTGTCATTCTTAATTATCCACAACTCCTGGGAAGGATTTGTCAGAAATTGTGAGGCGTCATTATTTTCCCTAAGTTCTTCCAGTTTCTGTGTCTCAGTGTACTAGCAAGCCTTTTCTCTTTTGACTTGTTTAATAGTAAAGCACCTTTTTTTGGTTGTTATTTTGTCACTAAATCATGTCCAATAGCACCCTTCAGGCATAATTTATCACTTGCAAGGCTGACATCGGCACTTCCCTAGAGAGTCAAGCTTAGGATTCCTTCCAAGGACTTGGAGGAAAATCTGAAATAGTTATGGGCAGAAAATCAGTGCTTACTGCATTTCTCTAGGTCAGCTGAAAAACTGCCAGTGAACCCCCACATTTCCTTTTGAGCTAATCAGTAAGTTTTCTTTTAGAGCTGAATGTATATGTATGCTACAGATGTCTGACTTACCCTGGCCTAATTATCCATAGATGTCTCCTTAAGTAATGTGCTGTAGTAGAAATGGCATAGTCTTGGAGACACAAGACTCAGTCCTGCCAGTTCTTATTAACATGGCTTCAAACAAATAGCCCAAGTCTCACGAGTCTGTTCCTCAGATGTGGAGTGGGGTTAACAAGGCCTGCTCTATCTTATAGGAATGTCTGGAAGTTTAACAATGGGAAGATATATAGGAGTGTTTTGTACACTATAAAGCACTGTGTGTGTGTGTGTGTGTGTGTGTGTGTGCTCAGTCATGTCTGACTCTTTCCGACCCCATGGACTGTAGCCCGTCAGACTCCTCTGTCCATGGGATTATCCGGGCAAGAATACTGGAGAGGGTTGTCATTTCCTCCTCCAGGGGATCTTCCCGGCCCAGGGATCAAAACTGGGTCTCCCTCATTGCAGGCAGATTCTTCCCCATTTGAGCCACCAGGGAAGCCCAGGTTGATCACTTAAGAACTGGGTTAATCTGTAAGAACATAGCCATGTATTGGCAGCCTAACTGGGTCACCTGTATCTTCAGACTTCTATTAATTTTAGCTTTATTTCCCTATACTTTAAATGTGTTCAAAACATCTATCTTTCTAGCTATACACACACACACACACACACACACATGTAGACAATGGTAAGGAAAAGCCTTGTACCTGTGTACTTTGGGGAATTAACTTAATTCTTTTGAGGATTCCCTATTTCCTATTTACTCATTAACCTGGTTTCTTTTCCATCTGTTATACTCCTCCATGTATATGAGGCTGCTCTCTCTAAGATCTTAGATGTTCAAGCTGGCAGAAAAGGCAGAAGAACCAGAGATCAAATTGCCAACATCTGCTGGGTCATCAAAAAAGCAAGAGAGTTCCAAAAAACCATCTACTTCTGCTTTATTGACTATGCCAAAGTCTTTGATTGTGTGGATCACAATAAACTGTGGAAAATTCTGAAAGAGATGGGAATACCAGACCGTCTTACCTGTCTCCTTCAAAACCTGTATGCAGGTCAAGAAGCAACAGTGAGAACCGGACATGGAACAACAGACTGGTTCTAAGTAGGAAAAGGAGTATGTCAAGACTGTATATTGTCACCCTGCTTATTTAACTTATGTGCAGAGTACATCATGCGAAATGCTGGGCTGGATGAAGCACAAGATGGGATCAAGATTGCTGGGAGAAATATCAATAACCTCAGATATGCAAATGACACCACCCTTATGGCAGAAAGTGAAGAAGAACTAAAGAGCCTCTTGATGAAAGTGAAAGAGGAGAGTGAAAAAGCTCACTTAAAACTTGTTTCAAAAAACTAAGATCATGGCATCCGGTCTCGTCACTTCATGCCAAATAGGGAAACGATGGAAACAGTGACAGACTTTATTTTCTTGGGCTTCAAAAATCATTGCAGATGGTGACTACAGCCATGAAATTAAAAGATGCTTGCTCCTTGGAAGAAACGCTATGACCAACAGCATATTAAAAAGGAGAGACATTACTTTGCTGACAAAGGTCCATCTAGTCAAAGCTATGGTTTTTCCAGTAGTCATGTATGGATGTGAGAGTTGGACTATAAAGAAAGCTGAGTGCTGAAGAATTGATGCTTTTGAACTGTGGTGTTGGACAAGAGTCGTGAGAGTCCCTTGGACTGCAAGGAGATCCAACCACTCAATCCTAAAGGAAATCTGTCCTGAAAATTTATTGGAAGGACTGATACTGAAACTGAAGCTCCAATACTTTGGCCACCTAATGTGAAGAACTGACTCATTGGCAAAGACCCTGATGCTGGGAAAGATTGAAGGCAGGAGGAGAAGAAGACAACAGGGGACTAGATGGTTGGATGGCATCACCAACTTGATGGACATGACTTTGAGCAAGCTCCTAGAGTTGGTGATGACAGGGAAGCCTGGCATGCTGCAGTCCGTGGGGTTGCAAAGAGTCAGACACAACTGAGCAACTGAACTGAACTGAAAGATGACAAATCACTTACTACAATGCAAAATCAGCAAAAGGAACAGGTGCATGAGATCAAGTCCAGATGACAAATCACATGGGGAATGTAGTCAGGTATTTCCACAGTTGAATTTTCTGTGGCATTTGATACCATTCCTTGAAGTTTGTCACCTTATATTTCTTTTGTAGGATCCTCTTTTGTCTACTTCTTACACACTGATATTCTCAATGATTAAATGTTTAATTCTTTCTCATCATGTTATAAATATTCCTTGGGTATATAATAGACACCCTCCTACAAAACAATGATTCCTACATATATATATGTATGTGTATTCCTATATATATTTAATATATGTATATTCCTACACATACACACACACGTGTGTGTGTATATATATATATATATCTTTTGTCAATGTCTCTGTCCTGGTTTCTAAGCCCGTGTTTCTTATTACCTATTAGATTATTCTCTCTGCAATATCCAACAGCTAGGTTTAAAAGGTAAATCATTTATCCCCAAATCTGTTTCTTTTCAGAATTTTAAAATACACTGTTTAATAATGATACCATTCATCCATCCCATTAAAATATTCTGAACATTACTTTGGAATTTCCTTCTAATCAACTGTTCCATTTCCACCAATGTCCAGTCTCTCTCTCCTTGTCACTCTGTTGGAGATCCCTGAACCACATCCAAGGCTTGCTTAGATGATTTTCTAGCAGGACTTGCAGGACTTGGGATACAAAGGTACTCAGCTAAGATTTATTACAATGCAAAATCAGCAAAAGGAAAAGGTACACGAGATAAAGTCCCGATGAAACCAGGTGAAAGCTCCTGAGAATCTGCTCCCTGTGGGACCCATGGGACACATCTAATTTCTTCAGCACTGAATTGTGATACCTTATTTGGAATGTTGTCTACCAGGGAAGCTCATGAGAAACTGAATGCCTAAAGTTCCTTCTGGAGACTGGTCATATAGGTGTTATCTGCCTAGCTGCTGCTGCTGCTGCTGCTAAGTTGTGTCAGTCGTGTCCCACTCTGTGCGACCCCATAAACGGCAGCCCACCAGGCTCCCCTGTCCCTGGGATTCTCCAGGCAAGAACACTAGAGTGGGTTGCCATTTCCTTCTCCAATGCATGAAAGTGAAAAGTGAAAGTGAAGTCGCTCAGTCGTGTCCAATTCTTCACGACCGCATGGACTGTAGCCTACCAGGCTCCTCTGTCCATGGGATTTTCCAGGCAAGAGTACTGGAGAGGGTTGCCATTGCCTTCTCCATCTCCCTAGCACATACCCATCTTCCTCCCTGCCCCAACCCTCAGGGGGAAGGCTTCTGTTCAGCATAAACCATCTTGTCTGTATAAACAGTTTAGGCACAACGAGTCTTTCTAATCAGTCAGAGGATGTTGAGAATCATCCTGAGGCCCAGGTTTCCAGACACTGACCAACGGCCAACCATGCACGTAGGCCTTTCTGTGAATACCAGTCTCAAGCCTGCTATGTAAACTCTCTTCTGCACATTGTTATCAACATTGAATGTCTTTCTGAAAAACCATCAGTTCCCTGATTAAACTGTTTTGGTCTCCCTTAACTTCACTCCAGGGCTTTCCTGGTGGCTCAGTGGTAAAGAATCTGACTGCAATGCAGGACATGCAGGAGACACTGATTCAATCCCTGGGTTGGGAAGATCCCTGGAGGAGAGTGTGATAACTAACTCCAGTGTTCTTGCTGAGAAAATCCCACAGACAGAGGAGCCTGGTGGGCTGTGGTCCATAGTATCACAAAGTCAGACACAACTGAAGCGACTGAGGACACAGGCAACTTCATTCTAAAAACCAAACCTCCATTTAATGATGAAAGTCTATTATAGGGCCTCATACACTGTAGGCACTGAATATGTTGTATAATTGATAGGGAAAATGTACAAAATGCCTCATAATTTTGTCATCCTATACATTTTCCAGTGTTATCTCATCTTTCCCTAAAGCATATTTGATATTTTAGACTTTCCAGACTCTGCTCTACTCATGTTTTCCCACATGGGTGGGAAAGCTCTCTGCAATGGGAGTTTCTTCTCCCTGAAGTGTTCTTCCTTCCATTGCCCAAGGTTAAGCCCCAGCTGAAGAGTTAGCGCTTCCTTTCTCATCCTCTGTGATGTACTCTGTGCGCAGTTAGTGTGCTTTCTGTGTTTCTCTGATATAGCCCCTATTTCTTTAGAAGATTTAGGAACACATACAATGAGAATGAAGACGTGTTTTTATATGGATGGCCAAATGGTCACATAGACAGATGGCCGCAAGGTATCAATAATATTTATTTATTTGCCTGGTGACCTCACCACAGATAGAGATCAGACTCTTAGCCTTATGTGCTCAGAAACTAGCCTCAGTCATGTCTCAGTTAATAAGAATGATTGGACAGAAAGATGCTAACTCACACTGAGACCTCACAGAGGCAATTTTGTTAATTTAAAATGAGAAAAATCTGTGAAGCCAATTTGACATTCACATTTATCTGATAAGTACATTTACTCCCCATAGATAAACTATGCTGAAAGCCAAATTATCAGGGAGATGCTTGATAAGCATGGAATCAGAATAAGGGTATTTATATACATTGTATAGTTTCAATATTTTATGGCATTAGAAAAAAAAATATTTTATGGCATTAGGCTTCCTTAACTGATCACAACAACTTCAGCATCAGGGGTGTGACTTCAGGCAGAGCATATAAACCTGTAAGCCTGATAAAACTCTTCCTGGATAGTAATTATACAAGCACTACCAATCTTTGCCTGCCTCTTTTCTCTCTATATATGACCCTTTTTCTCTATATATTTAAGTGGCTGACCTACCTCTTATCTAATTGGCACATTGTTTCTGATTTTATTATACTTAAATAAGACTGTAGTCTAAATGTTATTGGCCTGGAGATGAGTACATTTCTTAAGGTGAAATTTGCAAATGTCTGCTTTGATAGATTGTGTTGATTTCTCAGGGCAGAAATCAATTTTCTTATTCTTATTTTGTGTTTGAGGTGATGAGGAAACCTTGGCATTGTAACTGCTTCCTTATTTTATACATTTGATTTACTTGGAAATGTGTGACTCAGGTATCAAGGATCATGATTTATTAATTCCAACATCTCAGTATCTAGCCCAGACTTTGCATATGTTGCATAAATGAAAGTTAAGAATTTTCTTTGGTGGTGAAGTGGTGTTTATTTTATTTTATATTTTAAACTACCTTAAATAAAATTGTTATTTGGAATCTGTAGTAATTTTATTTATTTTAAATTTTTAACAAGTATTTTAAATAATTTTAACAAGTAATTTTAGCATTTTAGAATTTGTGATTTTGAGTGTTCTTTTTAGGATGTGATATTCAATCAATTAATAATATATCAAGACAGAGAAAAAGAAAAAGTAGTTAAAAACAAGGTTCTTATAATTCATTATGTTAAAATACTCATATATTGAAATTATACAACATATTGTGATAAATCTTTCAGTTTACATCAAAATGTTGAGTTTGTCAGGGGCATTCTGAGGTTCCCTGTGTTTTATTAAGATCTTGTTTTTGTAGTCACAGTGGCCATGTTGCTGCAGGTATAATAGAACCATGGGCTAAGATGTATCATATACAATAAAATTATTATCTACCTTACTATCCACAAAGTAGTGGACTAAGTGAAGGTAGAAATGGGCAATGAAAACATCAGCTTACTAAATTGGAGCAAAATAAGAGACTAAATGGCTGGCTTGCAAGATTAAGTCAATGTGTGTTAAAACTCAATAAATGTGAAAGTAAAGAGGATTTCTTTTTTGTAGATTTTTTAAGGGCCATTCTGACTGCTGTGAGGTGATACTTCATTGCAGTTTCGATTTGCATTTCTCTAACAATGATGTTGACCATCCTTTCACGAGCCATCTGTATGTCTTCTTAGAAAAATGTCTATTTAGATCTTCTATCCATTTTTTGACTGGAGTGTTTGTTTGTTTTGATGTCAAGCTGCATGAGCTGTTTGTATATTTTGGAGATTAATCCTTTATTGTCTGCTTCATTTGTAAATATTTTCTCCCATTCTGAGGGTTGTCTTTTCATTTTGTTTATGATTTCTTTTGCTGTACAAAACTTTTAAGTTTAATTAGGTCCCATTTGTTTATTTTTGTTTTTATTTTCATTGTGCTAGGAGGTGGATCAAAAAAGATCTTGCTGTAATTTATGTGAGTGTTCTGCCTATATTTTCCTCTAAGAGTTTTATAGTAAATGAACTTATCTACAAAACAGAAATAGAGTTACAGGTGTAGAAAATAGACTTATGGTTACCACAGGGTAAGGAGGGGGAAGGGATAACTTGGAAGATTGGCACTGACACATATACAATATTATGTATATATAAAGCAGATATCTAATAAAGACCTACTGTACAGCACAGGGAACTCTACTCAATACTCTGTAATGGACTGGGAAAAGAATCTAAATAGAGTGGATGTATGTATATGTATAACAGATTCACTTTGCTGTACAGAAGAAACTAACAGAATAATGTAAACAGCCTATATCCCAATAAAAATTAACAAAGCAAAAGGAAGTAAAGAGGGATCACCATTGGACAGACTGTTGAGACATTTTGGAGAAGATAAGGAAGGGGGGTAGGGTGTGACATAAGAACTTACATAAACCTCCCTTTTGCTTTTAGTTTCTTTTTTTTTGGCTGATCATATAGTACTGAGAATTATATCACATTTATGAGTTTCAGAGGAAAGATCAGTTGCCAAACATGACACTATGATACCATTTCTAAATACAACTGTTCAAATCTGGGGAGGGATGGTGCCATGAGTGTTTCCTTCTTACCTAAGCTGAGATTAATGGTGTCTCCCTCTTTCTTACCTAGTGGATGAAACAGTCCTATAAATATTCCTTTTCCAGCCCTATGAGTGGAACTGGATGAAGAATGAAGCCTTGACTGTATCACTGCCAGCGTCATGGGTCATTCCTCTCATTGAACCTGCTTGTACTACCCCATGGCAGAGGATCTAGGTTAAAATTGATGACAAATGGAAAAAAGGGGAAATAATTGTTGGTGGAAAGGAAGTTACAAATGAATAAAGCTACAATGGCAAGGTCACATTATCTTGCTATTTTGTGAGAGGCTGAGAGTAAGAGAATGAAATCATCTTTTAGCTGTATTTACACAGGTACAAGACAGATTATGTAATTTGCAGAGCTCAGTGCAAATTAAAGTGCAGAGTTCCTTGCTAAAAAATAATTAAGCTTTATATATATATTATATCATACAGCAGAGACCATCACAATATTGTAAAGCAATTATCCCCCAATAAAAACATTTTTTAAAATAAATAAGAATTTCAAGTCAGCTCAAAACTAAACAAAATGTAGGTCTCTTCCAAATCCAGAGCCCTGAGGGACTGCACAGCTTGCAAACTCCAGGAAGCTGGTTCTGAATCCCAAAATAGGGAAACTATTTGCCCACCAAAACACACTGCTTTTTCTGGAGCTGAAGGTCTAGGATGGGTCCTAGTAGATTTAAAAAGCATTTATGCAAAGTCAGCAATATGATGCGTCTCAGTGACACTTTGAGGCCTCTGAGATGAGCACTTGGAATAATTCTTATGTTGCTTTGTCTTTTGTTTTCCATTTTACAAGTTATATATAAGATTTTACAGAGGCCTCTTTTCAGAAGGTGCTGCTGCTGCTAAGTCGCTTCAGTTGTGTCCGACTCTGTGCGACCCCATAGACAGCAGCCCATCAGGCTCCCCGTCCCTGGGATTCTCCAGGCAAGAACACTGGAGTGGGTTGCCATTTCCTTCTCCAATGCATGAAAGTGAAAAGTGAAAGTGAAGTCGCTCAGTCGTGTCTGACTCCTAGCGACCCCATGGACTGCAGCCTACCAGGCTCCTCCGTCCATGGGATTTGCCAGGCAAGAGTACTGGAGTGGGGTGCCATTGCCTTCTCCGTTTCAGAAAGTAACATGTATAAATTGTTGCTTCCTGAATGTGTGCAAAAGACATGGTTTTACAACAAAGCCATGAGCCACAGGTAGCTGTTAACCCAAGTGATAATCTGTTGAAAGCGTTCTTGGAATCAGTAGACAGAAAATGTCATGCTTTATCAGGTTCTTTCATGCCTGTAGACATGTATTTTTGTAAATAGAGATCAAGGTAAAGAAATGATCAAGGTAAAGAAAACAAACTGAAATCAGTTTAAGGATGCCTTTTTGGGCCCACTTGCAGACTCCTCAGAGCCCCGATTTCCACCAAAAACACCTAGGGGTGTCCAATTGGTTGTCTCCAACTAACCATGTGACACTATCCTGAGTAATTCAACATCTTAGAGTCACACATACTTAAATTGTACTCTAAGTCCTCAATGGCAACAAAATATTTAGTGGGAAAATCAACATTGGCTGAAACATTCCAAAGCAAATTGAGAGAAATTGGTATGTGTCCATGTCCTGGGACAAGTTACATTTACCTTTAATGAAGAGAGACAGACTGAGGAAAATTTGTATTTGCTGTATTGCGTGCTGAAGTGATACTATTACAGAAGGAAGTACAAAGATGGCATCTGGCCTGTTAAGACAGAACAGCTTTAGAAAAAAATGGATAAAATGAACACAATAGCTAGACAACTTGCTAGGAACATAGATAGGAATGAGTATGCATACTTACCTTAAGGGGCTATTAAGGGTGTTTCTGCAGATGGAAACAGAGGTAGATCAAGGAAAATATCCTAAGATCTTGTCAGCTAAAGCCAAGGAATACATGTGTGATCTACTAATGGTCTCTCTGACTTCCAAGGCTCCATGCACAAACAAAACCTAGATGTGTTTGTCAGGGTTCTCCAGAGAAACAGGGCCAGTGAGATGACACATAATAGACTATAAAACATGGATTTGGCTCATGCAGTTATAGTGGTTGATGAGTCCCACAGTCTACATTTGGTAAATGGGAGACTCAGGAGAGCCAGGGGTGTGATTCCAGTTTGAAGATCTGCAGAGGAGATCCAGGAAGAGTGGCTAAATTAGTACAAAGGCAGAGAAA
Source organism: Bos javanicus (assembly GCF_032452875.1). Lineage (NCBI taxonomy): Eukaryota > Metazoa > Chordata > Mammalia > Artiodactyla > Bovidae > Bos > Bos javanicus. The sequence continues at coordinate 44,198,064 of NC_083870.1, forward strand.
AAGATAGCCTCCCAGCTTGAAGGCATTCAGGCAGGAAAGGTGGTATGTGCATGCGTGTTCAGTTGTATCTGACTCGGTGACGCTGTGGACTCTAGCCTGGCAGGCTCCTCTGTCCATGGAATTTTCCAGGCAAGAACACTGGAGCAGGTTGCCATTTCCTTCTCCAGGGGGTCTTCCCAACCTGGGGATTTAACCCATGTCTCCTGCGTCTTCTGCATTGGTAGGCAGATAAAAAATTCCCCCTTACTCACATGAGGATTGCCTTTTTTGTTCTATTCAGGTCTTCCTGTAACTAACTGGGCTTCCCTGGTGGCTCAGACGGTAAAGCGTCTGCCTGCAATGTGGGAGACCCGGGTTCGATTCCTGGGTCGGGAAGATCCCCTGGAGAAGGAAATGGCAATCCACTCCAGCACTCTTACCTGGAAAATCCCATGGACGAAGGAGCCTTGTTGATAGGCTACAGTCCATGGGGTCGCACAGAGTCAGACACGACTGAAGCAATGCAGCAGCAGCAGCACCCCTTTTTGGAAAATGCAAATGATTTTATATGTTGGTATGCATCTTTCTACTTTTTTTTGTTCTATAACTGTTGAATGATGCAAAAAGAACCATGACAAGTAGTTTATAACTCAGAATGCTTAACCAAGGATTAGGGATTGTGCTGTGCAAATAGAGGTCTAATCTTAGTCATTCTGTTTCAATTCTGTGCCTATCTTTGAGACAGCAGGGGCCTGCTGACTCTTGGCAAAACCTGAATAAAAAATGCTAGCTAGTGAAATATGCTAGGATCTGCAAAACACCAGGCAGCAAACTTAGCACTTGATCAGCCTTGGTTTTGGAAGATGTACAGACTGATGGTTTACACCTGGCTTTAGTGCGTGCTTTGGTTTCTGCAGTAGAGACTGGTCATGCAACCTGCTTTTGGGCTTGTGATCAGAGAGATATTAAAAACCCTACATCAAATGAGACTGTGGTTCCACTAAGACTGAGATGTCTTGTGTAATCTTAGTGATTCCTGATCTGAAGATGAAGTGTGTTCTGGAGATTGAGAAGGAACCTGGGAGAGGCAACCGGAGGTCTCAGGTCTCTTTGATGTGGGCCTGTACTTCCTTTCTCCAGCTGCACCATATTCCGTGTCCTTTTAAGTCTTCTGTGAGTACACTCTCTGGAGTATGAGGAGTCCTTTCAATGATCAAATATGGTATAATTATGGCTCTTTTTTGTTTTGCCTGAACTATAAAATAGTAGAGGCAATTTCCCTTTATAAATATTTTAGTGTGTATTTCTCTTACATAGTATAATTATCAAAATCAAGAAATTAATATGAATATGATTGTATCTATTATATTACATATTATATTTTATAAAAGCTATGCAATTTATTCATATTCGTCTTTACTCAGATTTTATACAAGTAACGCTCTATTTGGTCAAAATACAAAACAAAACAAAACCAGAAATACAAGGCCATGTGTTACATTTGGTGATCACATATTCAAAATGTTTCATTTAGAACTTCCCTTTGTCTTTGTCTTTCATGAAATTGATAATTTTAAAGAATAATGTCAGTTATCTGGTGGACTGTTTCTCTATTCAGGTTTGTGCTTCCTCAGGTTTAGATTCAGCTTATGGACTTTTGTGGGAGTGCCATAGATCTGATGATAAATTCTTAATGCTTTACATCAGGAGGCACATACCATCAATTAGGCTCATTATTGTAGATACAAACTTTGATCATTTTAATTTTAACATTTGTATCATGTTAAAGTGATGTCTGCTAGTTTTTCCCTTTTAAAATTACTATTTTGCCTTTTGAATTAATGTGTATCCTCTGGGCAAATACTTTGATATTATCTAAATATCCTCTTAGCCCCCTTAACTTTTATCCTGTAGTTTTAGGATAAAAGTAGTTGATTATCCATTGATAATTCTCTTTTCTTATTTTAATAAAATAGTTTCTGCATTTTAACCACCTACATCCAACACATACCCTAATCCCTCGCCTCTGGTAAACACAGATAAAATCTTTTTTCCCTAAGAGTTTGTTTTTTGAAGTACAATTGACCTATAACATGATGTTAGTTCCTAGTGTACAGTATAGTGATTTGGTATTTTTAAGCAAAATAATCACTATACAAAATAATCACTACAATAAATATAGTTATTATCTATCACTACCATACAAAGATACCACGTTATTACTGACTATATCCTCACTATATATATATTTAATCCTTATCATTTATCCCCATTAAATTTCATTAACTCATTGTTCTAATTTAATAACTTAATGAACATTTTCCCTAACAATAAGCTCATTATTTCCCGTTTCACAGTTTTATGTTTTGTAAATGTCATAAACAAACTTATATTGAAGCCACTGATAATACTGTTGATTTATATAAACATTTTCATGCTCCATATTACCACTAAATGATTATTTAATTAATTGTCTTGGACAATGTTTTTTTTAAGTAGAATAATCTTTTTTGTCTGAAAAAGAATTTTGTTTATTTATGTTTCTCAGACCCAGAGGAGCAAAAAACTGTGCTAAAACCCATTTAAAGACCTTTTGTGTAATAGGCAGGTTAGCTCCCACTGGGATTGTTCTGGCCAGCAATCTGGCATGTGGGATGCTGAGTTTGCATTTGAACCTGAGGAAGGCACTAGCCTTTAAATATTTGAATCAACAGGAGAATTCAGAACTTGAGTGATTTCTGTAGTGGCAGCATGCAACCTTATTGCCTGTGCATACTTACTGAAGACCTTGGTATTATTTGGAGGAAAAATATTTGGAGGAAAAAAAACATCCACAAAACCATATTCATTCAATCTTCACTTATTGTGGGATTAAGCATTTTGTATCAGGAAAGACATCTTCCTCAAAACTGTGTCATGTTGTTAGGGGAGGTAATTCGGGGAATAAGAGATAGTTCCTGTTGCACTTGAAATTGCTGGGATTCCTATCGCAGTGAAATGTGCAAACCTGTCTTGCACCACCAGGCTTTAAACATTTGCTCCTCCCACCCCCACATTCACAGATATTCTGGTGCAAACTCATCTTTTTTTTTTTTAATGACACAGATTTTATTATTGAAAGTTAATAATACATGTAAAGATTCCTAAAAAACTTCTTCAAAGATGCACATTATTATAAATATTACAAACCGTCAAAATATCTGCCCATTGTTCATAATGGATGGTTGAATCATATATAGTTATAGCTAATCAAAAACCATTACAAATGTATTTACTGTCTTCAAACACTTCCATGTTTCATTACAAATGGCCGATTGAACACTTCTACATCCATTACAGTATTATATTTCCATTCAATTTACTGGTAAGATTTCTTGAACAGCTACAGTTTAATAGTAGCTATTGTACATTATAAATATTTCATCACCTTATCTTTTGTTGTCACTGTTTTGTTATTTAGTTGCTAGGTCTATCAACTATTTGTAACCCCATAGACTGTAGTCAGCCAGGCTCCTCTTTCCATGGGGATTCTCCAGGCAAGAAAAAATACTGGAGTGGGTTGTCATTTCCTTCTCCCAGGAATCTGCCCGACCCAGGGATTGAACCTGCATCTCCAATGTCTCCTGCATTGGCAGGTGGATACTTTACCACTGAGTGAGCCATCTAGTCAAACTTATTGCTATAATATGAATACTTTACTCCATTTAATGCAGATGCCTATGATTCCCACATGTATTTACCCATCTCTAAATCTGTGTTTTTCTTTTTTTGTGTGTTGTTTTTCTTATATAACTTCTATATTAAACATCTATATAAAAACAATTTAGTCTTTTTTTGATGACTGAGGATCATAAACATTTGTGTTGTTTTCTCTTTCCTTTTTTTAAAAAATTATTTATTATTTTTGGCTGTGCTGGATCTTTGTTGCTGCTCACAGGCTTTCTCTAGTTGCGGTGAGAGGGCTTCTCATTGCAGGGGCTTCTCTTCTTGTGGAGCACCGGCTCTAGCACAGGTGGCCTCAGAAGTTGCATCTTCTGGGCTCCAGAGCTCAGGTTCAGTGAGTGAGTGAGTGAAGTCACTCAGTCATGTCTGACTCTTTGTGACCCCATGGACTGTAGCCAACCAGGCTCCTCTGTCCATGGGATTTTCCAGGCAAGAATACTGGAGTGGGTTGCCATTTCTTTCTCCAGGGGATCTTCCTGACCCAGGACTCGAACCCAGGTCTCCTGCATTGGCAGGCAGAATCTTTACTGACTGAGCTACGAGGGAAGCATAGCATTGTATTAAGTAAGCAGTAGAGCAAACATCGATCTCAAAGTACCTATAATCTAGATACTAAATAAAAATCACATGAATAAAAATATAAATTCAAGATGAATAAGCACTAGGAAAAGGAATCTACAGGGATATTATAAGAGAGTAAAACAAAGGTAGCTAATTTAGACCATTATATATGGCAGACCTCTATTCTTTGAGGAAACTCAAAGAATAGGTAATTTAGCCAGACGAAGAATGAGAAAACATCTAGGCAGAGGGACTCGCATGTGCTAAAGCCCTGAGTGTACCAAAGAGCCTAGCGTGTTTAGGAAATGAAGGGAAACCTGCAGGAGGCAGAAGTTGTGGGGGGTGGGGCATGTGAAGATGTGAAGTGCATGGGGCCAGACATAGGGAAGCTGCTATTATATTTTATTGATTTAGATTTTCCCAGCTCGCTGTGTGGAGCACAATAAACTGTGGAAAATTCTGAAAGAGATGGGAATACCAGAACACCTGACCTGCCTCTTGAGAAACCTATATGCAGGTCAGGAAGCAACAGTTAGAACTGGACATGGAACAACATACTGCTTCCAAATAGGAAAAGGAGTTCGTCAAGGCTGTATATTGTCACCCTGTTTATTTAACTTATGCAGAGTACATCATGAAAAATGCTGGGCTGGAAGAAGCACAAGCTGGAATCAAGATTGCCGGGAGAAATATCAATAACCTCAGATATGCAGATGACACCACCCTTATGGCAGAAAGTGAAGAGGAACTAAAGAGCCTCTTGATGAAAGTGAAAGTGGAGAGTGAAAAAGTTGGCTTAAAGCTCAACATTCAGAAAACTAAGGTCATGGCATCTGGTCCCATCACTTCATGGGAAATAGATGGGGGAAACAGTGGAAACACTGTCAGACTTTATTTTTTTGGGCACCAAAATCACTGCAGATGGTGACTGCAGCCATAAAATTAAAAGACGCTTACTCCTTGGAAGGAAAGTTATGACCAACCTAGATAGCATATTGAAAAGCAGAGACATTACTTTGCCAACAAAGGTCCGTCTAGTCAAGGCTATGGTTTTTCCAGTGGTCATGTATGGATGTGAGAGTTGGACTGTGAAGAAAGCTGAGGGCCAAAGAATTGATGCTTTTGAACTGTGGTGTTGGAGAAGACTCTTGAGAAGTCCCTTGGACTGCAAGGAGATCCAACCAGTCCTTTCTAAAGGAGATCAGTCCTGGGTGTTCATTGGAAGGACTGATGCTAAAGCTGAAACTCCAGTACTTTGGCCACCTCATGCGAAGAGTTGACTCATTGGAAAAGACTCTGATGCTGAGAGGGACTGGGGGCAGGAGAAGAAGGGGACAACAGAGGATGAGATGGCTGGATGGCATCACCAACTCGATGGACATGGGTTTGAGTGAACTCCAGGAGTTGGTGATGGACAGGGAGGCCTGGCGTGCTGCAATTCATGGGGTCACAAAGAGTCAGACCCGACTGAGAGGCTGAATTGAACTGATGGAGGAGAAGGCAATGGCAACCCACTCCAGTACTCTTGCCTGGAGAATCCCATGGACGGAGGAGCCTGGTAGGTTGCAGTCCATGGGGTCACTAAAAGTTGGACATGACTGAGTGACTTCACTTTCACTTTTTACTTTCATGCACTTGAGAAGGAAATGGCAACCCACTCCAATGTTCTTGCTTGGAGAATCCCAGGGACAGGGGAGCCTGGGGGGCTGCTGTCTATGGGGTCGCACAGAGTCAGACATGACTGAAGAGAATTAGCAGCAGCAGCCACAACTCATATGGAAATAGGTTTCACAGGAAAGTGAGAAGGTCTTATACACATTTTCAGAAAATCTCTGGGTTGAACAAATAAGGGAGAAAGTCCCTGAAATAGTCAATAGGCTGACTCAGAGGTCCAGGGAGTTGTGCCATGGAATAGTGGTAACAGTCAAGGGGGCAAAAAGTGGACAGATTCAGAACTGACTTTGGAGGAATGAGAAACAGGATTTGCTAATGGATTTGGTATGGGGAGAAGGAGGGAGAAGTCACTGATGACTTAGATTTCAAGGCATGAGTGAGTGGAGCTAGTTTGGAGCCAAAGATGGAGCAGCAGTGTGTATACCCAGGGGGCACTTGATTTCTTTACCTATGGAACCGTTATCTGTCCCCTGATGTCTCATTTTACTTATATCCAGATCCTTGGTGTTATCACCAAGGACTGAATCTCCTAGAATTCTAGATATGTGAGGGTCATATTTGAGATCTTGATCTCTTTGACATCAGCGACCAAGTCTCACAATTTCAAGTTGTCTTGAAATGCTGTTCTTGGTAGGTGCTCAGAAAGTTAATTTTAGGTTAATTTATTATTGTTTATTTAGTGGCAATTGATTGCTTGATGATTTGCTCATTGAAACGGATTATGTTTTTCATTTGCTGTTTACTTTTCTCAGTAGTTGGGTCATTGATAGGTCCATGGGGAATACATAGACACCTAACTGAAGCTGCATGTTCAATACTTGTCCTAATTGAATATTAAGGGTAGCAGGGGCAAAAGAACATGCACGAACCTCAGTGTGCATCAGAGGAAAAACTAGATGTGTATGCACATTACGCTTGTTCCTGGCTCTCCTTTTGGGTTTGGCCTGACTGCAGAGAGAGTATATTCTCATCTTTTTTCCTCTGCCACTTTCTAAATTGAGTGGGGCGATATTAAAGAAAAAACTGTTCTAGCCCTTTTTAAAATAGTACAGAAGACTTTATTTAGAGCTATTGTGAGAGGTGTCAAGTCTGTCACAATAGGAAGAGAGATCAGGTTCAATTCTGACTAAAACAAGAACAAATGGGGATTTATAGCTAAGGAGCTAAGGTGAAGGGATCAGTGGACAGAAAATTACTAAGAAGAGACATCAAGGGGAGGAGATTTTCTTATTAAATCAATTAGTTTCTGTTAGTAATCCTGATAGAGTCTCACTGAAGGCAGGCCAGGAAGGTGAAGGATGAGGAATTTGATCAGAGATGGAGGGTGGTGAAATATTATAGGTGGTGATTCTCTCTAAACTGACTTAACAGAATTTGTGCTAAAACTAGGCTATGCAGTCCTGGCAAGGACAGGGACCAAAATCCAGATCTAATGGAGAAGAGGGCTTTGAGGAAATTCCCTCTAGTTTTTCTGGAGGGAGGCTTTGCAAGCAAGCTATGCCTTTTGGGCCCCGGGGGTTCTCCTGCCATCATTCATAGCACCCAGTCTGGCCATGAAAGTCCTGCAGGCAAAGCTAAGCTGTTCTCCAAGCAACTTCATCAGTAATAAAACTTTTTATTTCCAAAAGTTTGACAGCTGTGTCTGTTTCTCAAAAGGTTAAGGACTCAGGTGGAGAATAGGGACATAATTGATATCCACTGATTTTCTAAGAACCCCAATGCATATGTCTGGAAATGTGGATACATTTGCCTATTTTTTTTTTTTTCCGCAATGTAGGACAAGAGAGTTAACTAGAGAACTACCATTATAACAACATTGTTCCAAGCCCTGAGTTAGTTTCTTTAGATGTGTAATTTCATTTATTCTCAAAATGATACTGAAGAAGTCAACATCAGCATAAAAATCCTCACCGTAAAAATCCAGAGCAGTGCCAGATATTTTATTCTAACTTAAAAAAATTTTGACAACTGATTCCAAGTATAAAAAGGTCAGAACAGAAATTTCCATATGTTCTATTATTGCACTCATCTCTGACATACTGTGCAAATGAATATCAGTTTGGGATGTTCTATACTCGACATCTCAGGTGGAGTTTGGCTAAAGTGTAAGCTAAGCAAATGCAAATTAGCAACTTTGTGCAATCAACAGCTGTTTTATTGATTCTGTGACAGACCAGCGACTACTGTATTCTACTTTCACTGCTCTAATTGTACTCATTTATGGTACATTCCAGATTTTTTTGAATATAGCTTCTCTGAACACCATGTAACTAAAATGAGATTTCTTGGAATATTATATTGAGGTGATTTAATATTTGACCAAACTAAAAGATAGCCAATGATCAGACAATTACTGTCTTAGAGGAAAAAAAAAATTAGCAATGATTTGGAATTTTAAAAACAATTTAATTTATTCCTACAATTTTATCTTTTTTCTGAGAGTTGTTGTCTTCCCTTCCATAACTGAAAATGACTGATTTCCCATTTCTATGCCTGAAAGAAAGAAAGTGAAGTTGCTCAGTTGTGTCTGACTCTTTGTTACCCCATGGAGTATAGCCCACCAGGCTCCTCTGTCTATGGGATTTTCCAGGCAAGAATACTGGAGTGGGTTGCTATTTCCTTCTCCAGGGGATCTTCCCAACCTAGGGATCAAACCCAGCTCTCCCGCATTGCAGGCAGATGCTTTAACCTCTGAGCTACCAGGGAAGCCCTTACTTTCTGCCATATCTTATTGGCTTTCTTAAGATACTATGCTCTCTTCAGCTGCCTGACATGTATTTCTGGGTTCTCAGAGAAGCAACAGAAATCAGTCATTTTTATGAACTGAAAGTATTAAAATGAGCATAGGCTTTACTCAGCTAATTCATGTCTAGGAATAAAGTCAGTTCTAACACAATCATTGTGTTCTTTGTGAATGATTAAGAATCAGAGTGTAAAAAATAGTGATTAAAAGGATAGAGCTTAAAATATGGATAGTTTCAGAATCACAATTAAGAGATTATTTTTTTCAATGATACAACTATCTTAAAACTAACTGTATTTTAGAGTAAACATTAAATATTAATCAATGGAAACAGAAAAACATAGGCAAAACATTCTGAGTAAGCCCTATGCATGTTAGATAATAAAAATTAACTCCTATGTTACCATTACTTAAATAAACTTTTATTAGCCATTGCAAAGATAAAGACCAGATTGAAATTAGATATTTTAAAAATGAACTGTCAAAGTTAGTTATAACATTAATAACTGGCACTAGTTTTTAATTATAAATAAAGAAAAAAAGATTAGGAGTTGTACATAACATGCTTAATATTATTAAACATCTCACCTGTGATGCTAATTTCAGGGTCCAAGCTTCTTATAATTAACAGCATTTCATAAGTTAAAAATCAGGGTCATTATGGAAATCACAATGAACATGAAATGCTGGAATAGCTCAAACAATTTAGTGCAAATATTGCATAGATATATTTACAGAAAAATTCATTGCAGCATTTTTTCAATGAAGCATTCAATGTAATATCGCAGTCTATTTAATGATAGAAAAAATAGAAAATAATCCAAAATTTAAAAAATAAGGGATTGACTAAATACCATTTTGGCAAATTCCTATAGTGTTTATATGTACATGTAATGTATGTGTTTGGGACTTCCCTGGTGACTCAGTGGTAAAGAATTCGACTGCCAAAGCAGGAGATGCAAGTTCAAGCCCTGGGTTGGGAAGATCCCCTGGAGAAAGGAATGGCAATCCACTCCATCCAGTATCCTTGCCTCGGAAATCCCACAGACAGAGAAGCCTGGCAGTTAACAGTCTTTGGGGTTGAAAAAGAGTTGGATATGACTTAGTGACTAAACAACAACAATGTATGGATTCATGGTATATTATTATGTGACAAAAACCAGTTATACAATAGCACGTATATCACAACCCCATTTTTAAAAAAATTATATTTAATATATTTTCTCTTGGAAGTATCTAGAAAAATATGTAATAAAATATTCAGACTAGTTTTCTAGAATCTGAAATTATGAGTGACTTCTCATTTTGCTTTTCTCTACCTTATTTTCCATAATGAATTTGTTACTAATTTACATGCAATTGTAAAAGAAATCCTGCTGCTACTGCTAAGTCGCTTCAGTCGTGTCCGACTCTGCGACCTCATAGACTGCAGCCCACCAGGCTCCACTGTCCATGGGATTTTCCATGCAAGAGTACTGGAGTGGGTTGCCATCCTAAGTAACCCTTAAGATACTTTAGGAGTTGAAACAAAACTATCAGAAAATAGGAAAAAAGCCACAGCCACATGAAAAATTGTAAGGGCACACTCTCTTATCTTGATAACTGACCCAACAAACAATATTATAGAAAATCTTTAAAGTGCATAATGCTAAGCACTAATAAATATATAATTTATAGACTGCATCTAAGTTTAACTACTTATATTCTATTTGTTCTTGAGGAAAATTAAAGAAGTAAATTAGGCATAAAGGTGTAATGTTAATGTTTCCTGTAACTGAATAACCAAGTTATGAAAAAGGGGCAATAAATGTGGTGGGTTTGGTAATTTTCCATGTAAGAATTAACTTTTTAAAAGCAGTTGACACTCTTTTATTTAGCCTTCTCCATGTTCTAAGTTAGGTGCTACGCAAGCAAGCTGTCCAATGTCTCACTATCTTGCAAGAGAGAAAGATATATGCAGAACTGAATAATGTTTTCAATGCAGTAACAGCTTTTAGACAAAGTGCTATTCAAACACAGAGGCAGGAGTAGTGAATTCAGCCTGATATGGCAAGTTTCACTGAGAAGGTGAAATCTGAGTTGCCTCTTAAAGAATAAGATTTACTAGATGAAGATTGATGAAAGAGCTTTCCAGACAGAACAGTAAGAGCAAAAGAACAAAGTGTGAGATGTGTCAAGGGAACACCAGTTACTCCGAGTATACATATGTGTGGGTAGGTTTGTGTCATAGGGTGCACATGAGTGGGTGTGAAAGGAGCTATGTTAGTCAATTCAAACAATTAGCTATGTAAGCACAAAATGTAAAAGGTTAAAAAGACATGAAATATGAAAATTTTTATTCTGCAAATATAGATTGTTTCTGTCATTTAAAACTTATAGCAGGAAGGAAAGCTGCTTCTACTGGTCTCCTCTCATTTGCCTTTATTTATTTATTTATTTTTTTAGTGTTTTATTTTATTTATTGGACACACAGCATGTGGGATCTTAGTTTCCCAACCAGGGATCAAACCCATGCTCCCTCCATTGGGAGCTCAGAGTATTAACCACTGGACCACCAGGGAATCCCCCTCATTTGCCTTTATATTTATCATTGCATTTAACTCTTTTCTCAACCCTAAGAAGTTAATTAATCTCAATTTACAGAGAGAAAATGGAAGCTACAAAAATTACCTTAGTCCCTAGAAAGATGAAGTGCAGCAGCAGAATTCAGAGAAGGTTCATCCAACTCCCCTAACCAGTATTCTTTCCATTATACCACCCAGTCTTTCTGAAATATCTGATTCTCATATTGCAACAAACAGAGGACACAACCCCACACAGAACACTATACCCACCACCGCCATCACCCCCAACTATCTCTGAAAGTAGATAAACAAATGAAGGGAAACAAGATACTCGTGTGAAAAGTTTATAGACTGACTGCCCTATTCAGCATCTTTTATGGTGTTGGTACTGTGATGTGAATGTGAAGATTTGCTTCAAATACCTTGATTTTTCCCAATTGTGGCCCTCAACTGTCTGGATATGGCAGTATTTCTTGAGCTGGCAAAAAAAGCTCATTTTCTGCAGTATATGAATCCACACAAAGGTATTTAAACCAAACAGCTACTTCCTCCCTTACAAAAGACTGATTTGGAATTCAGTTTGGTTGCAATCCACAGGTGTTTTAGATTTTTGACAGCAGCTTCCAATAGGGGTCTGATGAGCTGTCTGTGTTACCTGCCTGGGTGAGCTTTTGCCAGGTTGAATAAACCCATTCATCCAGGAAATGCCCATGCAGTTGAAATGCTTTGTCACTTGAGTTTGCCTGTTTTCCTTTTATCTCCCATGCTCCCTGCCATGAGCCACCACAGTGTCGTATTAATACTTCATAAGGAGAGATGAAAGCCAGCCTCTGCCAAGACATTAAGATAGAGATCCTGCTTCTTCAGTTGGTTAGATTAACATATTAAACAGTCTATTCTGTTAAGATGTATCCAACTAAAATTAGTATTTCCTTTCTCATCATCCTAGTTGTGATTTCATGAGGTTATTTTTCTCCTAGTGGTGCTCCCTCCACTTGCTCTTCTCCAGTCATCTATACACTGCTGAGCGACTGATCTGTTGTAAATGAGAATCACGTCATTTCACTCTACCTTCCCCCATTTAAAGCTGGAGCAACTCAACTCATCCTTCAATAGTCAGGCCATGTTCACCCCACAGGAGGAGATGACCACTTTCTGGTCCATGCATCCTACATGTACATGGCCTCTACCCTTAGTATGTGTAGTTCTTTTATCATCGTTGCTCTTTGAGCTCAGGAATTCTGTCTATGTCTTTTTCACTCAGAATCTCATGTATGGCTGTCCCATCATATGTGTAAAGAAAACATTAGCTGAAAATATTAAATGAATGATTAAACAATAAGTGAATGAGAGTGGCAAAACTTCAATAGAAGGTGAAGGTAGAGGAGTCAGCAGATCTAACTGCTAACTATAGCATCTGATAAGGGTTAATGAAAATTGCTGGGATTTCTTGAAAATGATAAATGGCTAGTAGTTTTTTTTTAACTTTATTTATTTAGGTCATGCCTTGTGGATTTGGGGCTTCCCTAGTGGCTCATATAATAAAGAATCCACCTGCAATTCAAGAGACCTGGATTCAGTCCCTGGATGGGGAAGATCCCCTGAAGAAGGGAATGGCAACCACTCCAGTATTCTCGCCTGGAGAATCCTATGGGCAGAGGAGCCTGGCAGGCTACAGTCCATGGAATCGCAAAGAGTCGGACACAACTGAGCAACTAACACTTACAATTTATTATAACTTTGTGACTTGCATGATCTTAATTCCCCAACCAGGGATGGAACCCATGTCCCTGCATTGGGATCACAGAGTCTTAACCACTGGTCCACCAAGGAAGTCCCTGTAGCTAGTAGCTTTTAATGCACACTTTCCTTGTTTGTAGACAGTCCTTGGTGTTTGATTTCATGGAATATCTCAGAGACTACCTCATAGAATATCCGAGTCTGCAAGTGTGTGAAAAATGCTTTATGGTGCTAAACACAGTGAATGTAAGATGTAACCTAATCTTGCTTTACCCTAGAGCTTTATGGAAAGCTCATCCTATTATGTGAATAATACTTTGGATTTTTTAAAAATTCATTTTTCTTAAGATAGCTCAAATGCTTGAAACTGCCTTTCCTCTGAGGCTCTTAAGAAATAGTAAAAATTGGAGATAAACCAAAATTATTTAATATTTTATAGACTTCTATGGATTATTTTTTCTTCTTTCTTCTCTAGAGGAGTGTAGAAGAGAATATTTTTCATTCTTTCTTCTAAAAATTTTGCTCCATTTGAATAACAGGGAAAAATGGTAGGGAGAAATCTGAAACTTTAATACAGTGGGAGATAGAATTTTCAAATTAGTAATCTTAAAAGTTAATTTCAACTATTCAATTATAAGAAATGCCTTATCCCCTCAATGTGATATATATTATATATATATACACATTCATATAGTCATACAGATAGATATGACGAGATAGAAAGATTGCATAATAGGTATTTAAAAGGTTACTGGTGAAAGAGAGTCATTTTTAAATGACACAATTATATCTGGATAATATTTTTATATTGGATGATAACTATGTGTTAAGCCTTAAGTGACCCTAACATTCTTGAAATGATAGAGAGAAACATGATGTTTAATGATTGGTACCTCAAATGGAAAGTTTTCGTTAACTATAATCTGAATAATTCCTCTCTAATTTAGAGAAAATATTTCATGTCTTGTTAGTGCCCCTTCATTCTTCAGCCAACTTTTTAGGACAGAGCAGGTTGAACTGTTTTATAATTTGGAGTTAACAGGGACAATAATGAGAAAGGTTTATCTTAAGGCAACGGAGGTCACTGAACAGAGACATGAGACCTGAACTAAATATATTCTCAAAGGATCATCAGTGAAGCCAACTTGAAAATTATAGAGTTTATTTTATACCAGATACATGAATTAATGTTTCTTGTCTCCAAAAACATGTGAAAACATCCATATTCTAGCTTTGCATCCTAAGAAACTTCCTCCCAAATCATGGCTCATATTACTTTCCTTATAGATGAAGACCCACATGTTTAGCTTGCTCAATTTTAATACCAAAAAATAATAATTTAACTCCAATCATCCACTCAATTTTTGGCCAAAACCTTACGTCTTTATATTTACTGCTTTCTTACCTCCACATTCAACGCAGCACCTAAATACCTTTTAAACATCTCTTAAATATGTTCTCCTTTTACCACCCCCCAACTTAAGCCCAGCTCCCATGATAAATTTTCTAGGAGAGATCACTAGTAAAATGGCCATTTCCTGGTTGTCTGTTTTATCTTTGGGCCCTCTCCAATTCCTTGTGCATACTGCAGCCAGATCTGTCTTTCTGAAAAGCAAACTGGATTATGCCATTCTAACTCTTAAAAACCTCTGGTGTTTTTAAATTACAGTAAGGTTCAAAAACAAATGATTAAACATTGGTTACAAGTCCCTAAGTGGTCTGGCCCATCTCCCTTTCCATCATTCCTTCACCCCACTCTCATCTCTTTAGTGTCATTGACTTTCTTTCAGTCCCTCACACTTAACCAAGCTCTCTCCCTCCTACACTAGACTTTTATACTTGGTCTCTTGTCTGAAAAAATCCTTGGTCTCCTTGTCACTTGGTAAATTTTATTCTTCCTTTAAATTTCAGCTTATCCACCTGTGACCATGACCTCTTACCTTACTCTCCACAGCACCATGGAGCTCTCTTTTATGAAACTAACCATAATTATAATTTTAAATGTATTTTATTACTAAAAAGTCTTCTTTATTGGGCTCTAAGCTCTTTGAGGATATAACCATATCTGGTTTTATTCCCTCATGCATCTCCAGAGTTTAGCCCAATAATCAGCATGTTCTGTTTTGTCAATATTTCTTAGTAATAATGGGCATGTTACCATGTACTGACATTGGAGAGAATTTTTATTTTAAGTAATGACAAATACTCAAATAAACACAAGTAGATTTTAACATAAGTGCATTACATATAGATGTCTTGAGGAGTATTATGAATTGTATATGGGTGTTTTAATATACTTCTTTCATTCCCAAGTCCACTCAGCAAACCTTACACATTTAGATTATTTGGCTTATGTCAAGACATGTGAGGCTTGAAATATGTTGTTGTCCACTTAAAATTATTAATTTCTCAGATTTGAAAGATAATTCTCATTGTATCCATCACTGGATACAATGGATTCATTAAAGGGAGCCAGCCTGGAATGAGTGTGAGATTTGGAATCAGATCTATTTGGTTTGAATCCTAGCTCTGCTGTTTATAACCTGTGTAAATTTAAGCAAACGATTTTATCTCTCTGAGCATTAGTTATGTTATCTTTAAAATTGTCATAAGGTTATTTTGTGGGTTATAATTATATATAATTACAATTATTCTATTTAATATGTACTAAATTAAAGGTCTTCAAATTGTTCTTGTTGCCCATACTTTCTTTCCTGGGAATCTGCATAGTTTGAAAGACATACCAATTATTCTCATCCCTTCTCCATATTCTATTTGAATGGACACTAGACTTTAAAACTGAAGGGAGCTAAAGAAAAAGGGCAGAAGGAGGACAAATATGCCAACCAATCATCATGGGACACTGATGTTATGTCTTATAGATAAGCTGAGAGAAAAATTAAACATCACTAGCCTTTGATGTCGGAGAAGGCAATGGCACCCCACTCCAGTACTCTTGCCTGGAAAATCCCATGGATGGAGGAGCCTGGCGGGCTACAGTCCATGGGGTCACTAAGAGTCGGACACGACTGAGCGACTTCACTTTCACTTATTGGAGAAGGAAATGGCAACCCACTCCAGTGTTCTTGCCTGGAGAATCCCAGGGACGGGGGAGCCTGGTGGGCTGCCGTCTATGGGGTCGCACAGAGTTGGACACGACTGAAGTGACGCAGCAGCAGCAGCAGCAGCAGCAGCAGCAGCCTTTGATGTAGTGGTTGCTTGATTTCTAATTGCTTTTAATTTATTCAAGTTATTCATAAAATGTCTTCTTTGGGAGGAATTGGTTTTGTTTATCTGTTTCTTGAAGGGATGGTGTTGGAAGAGGTCATCGAGAGGAAGGGACTACTGGTTGACCTATGAGTTGGGCCTGGGTAATCAGAAGTTCCTCATCCCCTTCCTGGTCCCTGGAGTTATGCTTAGTTAATGCACTTGGAGCCATTTTCAAGGGTGCAACCTTGAGAGAAGAATGTGTGGTTGATATCATCAGGATTGAATATGTAACTGAACCTAGTTAAGACCTCTACCTACTCTTTTAAAATTCTGGAGGGCAATGTAGAGACCTATTCATTTTGTGGTGGCACAAGACAAGCCTCTTAGGTAAATTCCTTTGCTTGATAAACCTGCCACCTACCAATCTGTAGTGATCTACGTCTTCCTTCCATTTTTTCTTGCTCTCCATGGATAGGACCAATTTCAGATTTCACCAGGGAAGCTCCCGAGTTTTCAAACCAACAAAAGGATGTCTTCATGCTTTATGCCATAATTTCTTTCAGTGTGCACTTTCAACTTTACATGGTTCAGAAGGAAGATTAAACGGATACTACAAACATAGTAGTCAATTCACACTTAGTTAAAAATTACAAATATGGCAAATGACTGCATGAGGCTGTTTTTTAGATGGTGAGGAGATTGAGATATTCTTGAGGCTCCTAATTTTATTAAAAATTATAAGCTGAAAATGATGTAATCAATCATTTGGCTTCCCTTACTTTTAGGGAAGACTGTGGCTAGGCACAGAAGAATCATATGGCTCACTGATTCCAGCATATTGTATGTCAAAGATAAGTTTGTAGATCAAAGTCTGGTTAGCTTTTTCTCTAAGGATTAGCCATTGTCTTTTGATGTCTATTTTTCAAGCAAGTGACTATGAGATTTTGTAGATAAATTTATTAGTAAGGAGGGACCATAAGACCGTTCACCAACCAATCAAAAATATTATGAGTTAATAAAGTACAGAACCTCTGTCTTCAGAGGAGAGGTAATAAATATGAAGTCAACAAATGATAAAGCATTATCCTTTGGCTTGTTATCACCCATTACAATATTTTATTATTGCATATAGTTAAGAAATAGTTATAATTTTCATATAAATAATAAAAACATGCACTTTAAAGGGGTTTCCCATGCTGGCTCAGCAGTAAAGAATCTGCCTGCAATGCAGGAGATGTGGGTTTGATACCTGGATCAAGAAGATCCCCTGGAGAAGGGTGATGCAACCCACTCAATTATTACTGCCCAGAGAATCCCATGGACGGAGGAGCTTATTGGGTTACAGCCCATTGGGTTGCAAAGGAGTCAGATATGACTGCAGTGATTGAGCACACTTACACTTTAAAGATGTAGCAATAGACTGTAAAAATCTCTCTTCACGGGCATTAATTTTCACAAATTCTTCCTTGATTAATACATTACAATAGCAATTTATATGGTTAACAATTATTCAGTGCTTCAGTGTCACACTTTGTTTTTTTGGGCTCCAAAATCACTGCAGACGGTGACTGCAGCCATGAAATTAAAAGATGCTTACTCCTTGGAAGGAAAGTTATGACCAACCTAGATAGCATATTCAAAAGCAGAGACATTACTTTGCCAACAAAGGTCTGTCTAGTCAAGGCTATGGTTTTTCCAGTGGTCATGTATGGATGTGAGAGTTGGACTGTGAAGAAAGCTGAGCACTGAAGAATTGATGCTTTTGAACTGTGGTGTTGGAGAAGACTCTTGAGAGTCCCTGCAAGAGAGACTGAAAGAAGATCCAACCAGTCCATTCTGAAGGAGATCAGCCCTGGGATTTCTTTGGAAGGAATGATGCTCAAGCTGAAACTCCAGTACTTTGGCCACCTCATGCGAAGAGTTGACTCATTGGAAAAGACTCTGATGCTGGGAGGGATTGAGGGCAAGAGGAGAAGGGGATGACAGAGGATGAGATGGCTGGATGGCATCACTGACTCGATGGACGTGAGTCTGAGTGAACTCTGGGAGTTGGTGATAGACAGAGAGGCCTGGCGTGCTGCGATTCATAGGGTCGCAAAGAGTCGGATACGACTGAGTGACTGAACTGAACCGAACATCCCAGATACTACAATCATTATTTTATATGCCTAATAATCAGAAAATTTTGTTTAGGTAAGTATTTCTAAGATGTGTTTCTTAAGTGAGACTTGGAGAAGTTAGGTAACTTTCTAAAGATCTCTGCAGCCTAGTTTGTAATGAAGGTATATTTTGAGTTCAGGTTGATTCTGAAGCCTTTGATTTTGGTAAATAGTTAGAAATCAGCAGAGGAAAGCTGGTAGGAGGGCAATGTAGGATTGTTTTCAAGTAGTATTATTCTTTATATATTTCTGTAAGCATTTAATTAACATAAACAACTTAAATTCAGTAAGCTCTTTACCTCTGCATTTTCTTTGAAGGCTTGGAGGTGTGACTCTGCTGGTGAGTGCCACTGAAAGAGAATAATAGCTGAGAAGATGACTTGAGTGCTTTGTTGCTATGGAGCCAACAAGAAGGCCTAGACTGAGAGAAACTGGGATGTGTGAACACAGATGTTGTTACATAAATCAAATCAATCAGTCATTCATTAATTCAACGAAGCAGTAAAAACCTTTTATTTTCTGAATAAGATTTTTGGTGTAAAAACACAAAAAAATAAACAGCATAAATTCTCTGTCATTTGCAAGCTCATGTGCTAGTGGGTTTGGCAAGAAAAGTGAAAGTGTTAGTCACTCAGTTGTGTCCAAATCTTTGCAACCCCATGAACTGTAGCCCACCAGGCCCCTCTGTCCATGGAATTCTCCAGGCAAGAATACTGGAATGGGTTACCGTGCCCTTCTCCAGGGTATCTTCCTGACCCAGGGACTGAATCCATATCTTCTGCATTGTAGCAGATTCTTCACCTTCTGAGCCACCAGGGAAGCCAGGGTATGGTAAGAGAGGAATTCATCGGTATGTAAATTAATTATTGCAATAATAAGATACATTCCATGGTAGAGGCATGGAGAAAAGTACTCATGTGCACACATAGAAGGGAGTGTTTAACTGGTTAGAGTTTCAAAAATGATTTTAACTGAAAAAGTTATAGTTCAGTGTGAGATGGAGCCCTTCAGGTGACATGGAGAAATATGAGATGATGGTTATTCTAGAAAGAAGGAATGATATATACAAAGGCATCTGGAGACTCTAAGAAGTTTGATGTGGCTGAAATGTTAAGGGTCTCAATACCCACTTATGCTCATCTTATGCACTTATGCCTAAGGGTCCAAATACCCACTTATGTTAAGGGTCCCTATACCCACTTATGCACATCTTGGACCATTGAAGTTAAAACACCACACCTGCCATGGTATACCTCTCTTTCTCAATGTTTATGGACTTGGCTCATGTGATTGTGGAACTGCAGGAGCTGGTGAGTCTGAAATCTATAAGGCAAATTGGAAGTCTAGAAATTTATGTCGGAGTTGATGTTGCAATATGGATCTGAAATCTGAAGCTGGATCTCTATGTTGTCATCTTGATGCCAAATTGCTTCTTCCTTGGGAAACTTCAGTTTTTGCTCTTAAGACCTTCAAATGACTGAATGAAGCTCACTCACATCATGGAGAGATGATTCTGTTTTACTTGACGTCTATTGGTTATAAATCTTAATCACATCTAAAAACTGTCTTCACAGAAACATCTAGACTGATATTTAACCAGAGTGGGCACCATAGGCTAACCAAGTTGGTACAAAAATTTAACCATCATACCTGATAAAGAAAAACCAGCTTCTTCCTCCTTTTTTCTTACTAATACTGAGCCCAAGTCTGGTATAGATACAGAGCATAGATCACCTACTTAAAGCCCAGATGGCAGGGTTTCAAGCTTTCAGAAAACCAGGAAGGCAAACTGGAGGTGAGTTGGGATGGGCATAAAATGAATCAATTAATACTTGTTTTGGCTACTCTGCAACCACTCAAACTTTTCCCCACACTTAAACTTTCAAACAAGAATGACAAAAACAAGAATATAAAAGCAAGAACAATGCACTTAATATAATTCAGCTATCTTTTGCACAAATAAAAAACCTACTTATTCTCTCCTCAAAGGAGAAGCACCAAATCTCATCTGTTTCTGCATCTATTTTCGGGTAACGTCCATTTCTACACTGCTGCTGCTGCTACTGCTGCTAAGTCGCTTCAGTCGTGTCCAACTCTGTGCGACCCCAGAGACGGCAGCCCACCAGGCTCCCCCATCCCTGGGATTCTCCAGACAAGAACACTGGAGTGGGTTGCCATTTCCCTTTCTACACTAGTACAGTTATAATCACATCTTGTAGACTAAATTATGATGTTATCAGCAAATAATTCATCCTGTATAAATTCCTATATACATTAGCAGAAGAAAGGTATATTGGAAAATAGAATCAACCTCTCTCTCACTGAAGAAAGTAGGGTTGCCTATGTTAGGCCTCATTTTTCCATTTTTTTATGAGGTTTTAGTTAATATTTGTAATTAATCCTAAATTTATGTTATTTTTGTAACATCTTTCTTATTAGCCACAGTTAAATTATTTTTTTTTTAGTATTTTATTTATTTTTAGCTGCATTGGATTTTAGTTGCAGCATGTGGGATCTTTTCATTGCATTATTTGGGCTTGGTTGCCCCTCGGCATGTGGGACTTAGTTCCCTGACCAGGGATTGAACCCTCATTCCCTGCACTGCAAGATGAATTCTTAACCACTGGACTACCACTGAAGTTCCCAATTATTGTAGATTACTACTTATGAGTTTCTGGTTTTCTTTTCTAAATATAACTATTTTAATTTGTAAAGTCTTTTTTCATATCATTTTTTAAATCAAATATTGGTATGTAACATTTCCATTATTATTTATCCCAAAGTTTTTTTTAAATTTCTGTGAACTTTTTTCACCAGTGAGATATTTAGAAGTGATTTTAAAATTTCTCCAGAGTCTTGGTAATAATTTTTTGGATATGACTTCTAAAGCACAAGTAACAAAATTAAAAATAGGCAAGTGGGACTATATCAAATTAAAAAGCCACTACAAAGCAAAATAAACCATCAACAAAGTGGAAAGACAACTTACGGAATGGGGAAAACATATTTGCCAACCATATATCTGATAATGGGCTAATATCCAAAATATACAAAGAGTTCATTAAACTCAATAGCAAGAAAACCCAAATGACCCAGTTGAAAAAAGGCAAAGGCCATGAATAGATATTTCCTCAAAAAAGATATGTGAAAAGCTGATAGATACATGAAAAGATGCTCAGTATCACTAATCATTCAGATCAGATCAGATCAGTCACTCAGTCCTGTCCGACTCCTTGCGATCCCATGAATGGCAGCACGCCAGGCCTCCCTGTCCATCACCAACTCCCGGAGTTCACTGAGACTCACGTCCATTGAGTCAGTGATGCCATCCAGCCATCTCATCCTCTGTCATCCCCTTCTCCTCCTGCTCCCAATCCCTCCCAGCATCAGAGTCTTTTCCAATGAGTCAACTCTTCACGTGAGGTGGCCAAAGTACTGGAGTTTCAGCTTGAGCATCATTCCTTCCAAAGGACACCCAGGACTGATCTCCTTTAGGATGGACTGGTTGGATCTCCTTGCAGTCCAAGGGACTCTCAAGAGTCTTCTCCAATACCATAGTTCAAAAGCATCAATTCTTTGGTGCTCAGCCTTCTTCACAGTCCAACTCTCACATCCATACATGACCACTGGAAAAACCATAGCCTTGACTAGACAAACCTTTGTTGGCAAAGTAATGTCTCTGCTTTTGAATATGCTATCTAGGTTGGTCATAACTTTCCTTCCAAGGAGTAGGGAAATACAAATTAAACCACAGTGAGACAGTACCTTATGCCTATTAGAATGACTGTCAATAAAAAGACAAGAGGTAACAGATGCTTGTGTAGATGTCTCTTTTCATGGGATTATAAACTAGCTCAGTCACTATGAAAAATTGTATGATACATCTTCAAAAAGTTAAAAATAGAAATACTTTAATTCTACTTCTGGGCATATGTCCAAAGGAAACAAAAACTTTAACTTGAAAAAATATATGCATCCCCATGTTCATAGCAGCATTTGTTTTCCGTAGTCAAGACATGGAAATAGAATTGACCATCAATGGATGAATGAATAAAGAAGTTGTAGTATATATAAACAATGGAATATTATTCAGCCATAAAAAATTGAGGAAATCCTACCATTTGTGACAACATGTCTGTCCTTTAAGATATTGTGTGAGGTGAAATAAGTCAGACAAAGAAAGCCAACTACTGTATGATCTCACTTACATGAGGAATCTAAAAAGCAAAGTCACAGAAAGAGAGATCATACTTGTGGTTACTAATGAGTGGGAGCAGGGGGGATTTGAAGAAAGGTGATCACAAGGTGAAAACTTTCCATTACGAGATAAGTAAATATTGGGGATAAAATGCATAGCATGATGACTATGGCTACATTGCTCTATTATACAGAGAAAAGTTGTTAAGGGAGTAAATCCTGAGAGGTCTCATCACAAGGAGAAATTGTCTTTCCTTTTTTTCTTTCTTTTCTTTTTATTGTATCTCTGTGAGAAGATGGATGTTAGCTGAACTTGTTGAGGTAATCATTTCACAATATGAATAAATCAAACCATCCTGCTGTATGCCTTAAATTTACACAGAGATGTACATCAATGATTTTTCAATAAATCTGCGGAAAACTTCATACAATTAACATACACAATTTGGTGAATTTGGACATATGTACATTCTTGTGTTACCCATACTGAATTGAACATAACCATCACCTTCAAAAAAATTCTTCAGGTATATGGAGATTTTCATTTACTTTATTTTTTTTATTTTTTTAAATTTTTTTTTATATTTATTTTTTTTTATTTTTAAAATTAAAAAAAATTTCAGGTATACACGTGCTCCCCATCCTGAACCCTCCTCCCTCCCCCTCCCCATACCATCCCCCTGGGCCGTCCCAGCGCACCAGCCCCAAGCATCCAGCATCGTGCACTGAACCTGGACTGGCATCTCGTTTCATACATGACATTTCACATGTTTCAATGCCATTCTCCCAAATCTTCCCACCCTCTCCCTCTCCCACAGAGTCCATAAGACTGTTCTATACATCAGTGTCTCTTTTGCTGTCTCGTATACAGGGTTATCGTTACCATCTTTTTAAATTCCATATATATGCGTTAGTATACTGTATTTATGTTTTTCCTTCTGGCTTACTTCACTCTGTATAATAGGCTCCAGTTTCATCCACCTCATTAGAACTGATTCAAATGCATTCTTTTTAATGGCTGAGTAATACTCCATTGTGTATATGTACCACAGCTTTCTTATCCATTCATCTGCTGATGGACATCTAGGTTGCTTCCATGTCCTGGCTATTATAAACAGTGCTGCGATGAACATTGGGGTACACGTGTCTCTTTCCCTTCTGGTTTCCTCAGTGTGTATGCCAAGCAGTGGGATTGCTGGATCATAAGGCATTTCTATTTCCAGTTTTTTAAGGAATCTCCACACTGTTCTCCATAGTGGCTGTACTAGTTTGCATTCCCACCAACAGTGTAAGAGGGTTCCCTTTTCTCCACAGAAATACAAAGGATCATAAGAGACTATTATCAACAATTGTATGCCAATAAAATGGACAACGAGGAAGAAATGGACAAATTCTTAGAAAAGTACAACTTTCCAAAACTCGACCAGGAAGAAATAGAAAACCTTAACAGACCCATCACAAGCACGGAAATTGAAACTGTAATCAAAAACCTTCCAGCAAACAAAAGCCCAGGTCCAGACGGCTTCACAGCTGAATTCTACCAAAAATTTAGAGAAGAGCTAACACCTATCCTGCTCAAACTCTTCCAGAAAATTGCAGAGGAAGGTAAACTTCCAAACTCATTCTATGAGGCCACCATCACCCTAATACCAAAACCTGACAAAGATCCCACAAAAAAAGAAAACTACAGGCCAATATCACTGATGAACATAGATGCAAAAATCCTTAACAAAATTCTAGCAATCAGAATCCAACAACACATTAAAAAGATCATACACCATGACCAAGTGGGCTTTATCCCAGGGATGCAAGGATTCTTCAATATCCGCAAATCAATCAATGTAATACACCACATTAACAAATTGAAAAACAAAAACCATATGATTATCTCAATAGATGCAGAGAAAGCCTTTGACAAAATTCAACACCCATTTATGATAAAAACTCTCCAGAAAGCAGGAATAGAAGGAACATACCTCAACATAATAAAAGCTATATATGACAAACCCACAGCAAATATTATCCTCAATGGTGAAAAATTGAAAGCATTTCCTTTAAAGTCAGGAAAAAGACAAGGGTGCCCACTTTCACCATTACTATTCAACATAGTTTTGGAAGTTTTGGCTACAGCAATCAGAGCAGAAAAAGAAATAAAAGGAATCCAAATTGGAAAAGAAGAAGTAAAACTCTCACTATTTGCAGATGACATGATCCTCTACATAGAAAACCCTAAAGACTCCACCAGAAAATTACTAGAACTAATCAATGATTATAGTAAAGTTGCAGGATATAAAATCAACACACAGAAATCCCTTGCATTCCTATACACTAATAATGAGAAAACAGAAAGAGAAATTAAGGAAACAATTCCATTCACCATTGCAACGAAAAGAATAAAATACTTAGGAATATATCTACCTAAAGAAACTAAAGACCTATATATAGAAAACTATAAAACACTGGTGAAAGAAATCAAAGAGGACACTAATAGATGGAGAAATATACCATGTTCATGGATTGGAAGAATCAATATAGTGAAAATGAGTATACTACCCAAAGCAATTTATAGATTCAACGCAATCCCTATCAAGCTACCAACGGTATTCTTCACAGAGCTAGAACAAATAATTTCACAATTTGTATGGAAATACAAAAAACCTCGAATAGCCAAAGCGATCTTGAGAAAGAAAAATGGAACTGGAGGAATCAACCTACCTGACTTCAGGCTCTACTACAAAGCCACAGTTATCAAGACAGTATGGTACTGGCACAAAGACAGAAATATAGATCAATGGAACAAAATAGAAAGCCCAGAGATAAATCCACGCACATATGGACAGCTTATCTTTGACAAAGGAGGCAAGAATATACAGTGGATTAAAGACAATCTCTTTAACAAGTGGTGCTGGGAAAACTGGTCAACCACTTGTAAAAGAATGAAACTAGAACACTTTCTAACACCATATACAAAAATAAACTCAAAATGGATTAAAGATCTCAACGTAAGACCAGAAACTATAAAACTCCTAGAGGAGAACATAGGCAAAACACTCTCTGACATACATCACAGCAGGATTCTCTATGACCCACCTCCCAGAATATTGGAAATAAAAGCAAAAATAAACAAATGGGACCTAATTAAACTTAAAAGCTTCTGCACATCAAAGGAAACTATTAGCAAGGTGAAAAGACAGCCTTCAGAATGGGAGAAAATAATAGCAAATGAAGCAACCGACAAACAACTAATCTCAAAAATATACAAGCAACTCCTACAGCTCAACTCCAGAAAAATAAATGACCCAATCAAAAAATGGGCCAAAGATCTAAATAGACATTTCTCCAAAGAAGACATACAGATGGCTAACAAACACATGAAAAGATGCTCAACATCACTCCTTATCAGAGAAATGCAAATCAAAACCACTATGAGGTACCATTTCACGCCAGTCAGAATGGCTGCGATCCAAAAGTCTACAAATAATAAATGCTGGAGAGGGTGTGGAGAAAAGGGAACCCTCTCATTTACTTTTTGAAACCGATTAATTTCATGTGGTTAAAGAATATGGTTGGTGGTATGTTTTTGAATTTTTTATATTATATTATATTATATTATAGATTATATCTGATTACTGAGAAGAACATGTTGAAAACTCTTACTGTGACCAAGAATTTGCCAAATTTCCCTTACAGTTCACCCAACTCTTGACTTCCATATTTTGAAGTTATTTTCTTTTGATTGTTATAGCTTCTTGGAGAATTGAAACTTTCATCACTGTGCAGTAACCCTCTGTATTTATCTCAATTGTCTTCTAATGTTTTGCCTTCCTAATACCATTTCCACATTTTTATGTAGAAAGAAGATTCCTTTCGTGTTGGGGATCCATTCCACTGTGATTTGAATGGAACAGCCTCTGCTCTCATCCTGTGCCCCATTCTCAGGGTGGAGTTGCATTTTCTTCCCAGAGTCTTGAAAAAAATTTTGTTATTCTTATCTATTCATATTTTCTTTAGTGAGTTTATTGCTGTTTGCAATGCATTCATTTCCCTGTGGGTATTATTTTGATCTTTTTATTTTGATCTTTAACTGAGTGTCAGTTCTACCATTTTACTAATTCTTTTGTTTCTTTATCTTCTTGTTGAAGTCTTCTGTCACTGAATCCATATTGCTGTTGTTCTTTTAAAATATTCTACTGTACAAGGCACTTGTAGGAAAAGCTCTATTTCTTTGACTGTAATTGCTTCCACATAAGGCTCCATGAAATTAAAAGACGCTTACTCCTTGGAAGGAAAGTTATGACCAACCTAGATAGCATATTCAAAAGCAGAAACATTACTTTGCCAGCAAAGGTCCGTCTAGTCAAGGCTATGGTTTTTCCAGTGGTCATGTATGGATGTGAGAGTTGGACTGTGAAGAAAGCTGAGCACCGAAGAATTGATGCTTTTGAACTGTGGTGTTGGAGAAGACTCTTGAAAATCCCTTGGACTGCAAGGAGATCCAACCAGTTCATTCTAAAGGAGATCAGTCCTGGATGTTCTTTGGAAGGAATGATGCTAAAGCTGAAACTCCAGTACTTTGGCTACCTCATGTGAAGACTTGACTCATTGGAAAAGACTCTGATGCTGGGAGGGATTGGGGGCAGGAGGAGAAGGGGACCATAGAGGATGAGATGGCTGGATGGTGTCACCGACTCGATGGACATGAGTTTCAGTGAACTCCAGGAGTTGGTGATGGACAGGGAGGCCTGGCGTGCTGCGATTCATGGGGTCGCAAAGAGTCGGACACGACTGCGCGACTGAACTGAACTGAAGGCTCTATATTCATTCTTTAAATAATGTGTTTCTTTATTTCTACTTTTTAAAAAAAGTTGACGTTTATGGAACGGAAACTTTGTTGTTTCTTACTCATTTATAACACAAATGGTCTTATTGAGACATTCCTTCTGTTTTGATATAAAGTGGGTATTTGTCCCTGTTCCAACAGTTGTCTGTACTAGTTTGGTGCTCATAGGCACTTTCTCAGGCACAAAATGTCAAACTTCCTACCTTTTGCCAGTGCAGAATGCAGCCCTGAACCTTAGCTTCTACAGAGAGTGAGGACCAGATTTGTATTTTCATTCTCATTTCATCTTCTCCCCCTAAAATCTATTTCTCTCCTCTACAATTTAGAGAGGGGAAAACACTAAGTGGCTTTCGTGTGTCCTATTCCTGGAGTTTCTAGGGTGACAGGTGTAGCTGGGAGGCACTTTCTTTGGAGATCTTTGTATTCCACTTCTCATAATTCTCTGCTCACTTACCAGAATTTAACTTCCTATTAAGATTGTCTCATATTTATTTTTACTTTTGCTGTGTAAATTGCCTTTTTTCCCCTTAAGCTTTCTCCCATTTAATAAGGTCACTATGACAGCCCCTGATGGATTTTTGTGCCTTATTAAGGGAACACTTAATAAAATTCAGTTGTAGATGAGAATGAGATAAATTCCTGAAGGTTGCTTTGGACATCTGCCTGAATTTCTCAGACACATTTTCATCAGCTTTTTTACAGTTAGTTGGGAGTATGTTTTCAATGGTGTTTAGGTGGAGGGTATGGCATATTTATCTTTTTTGTTTATAATTTTTCTCTGAGGGGAGATAAGGTTAGGAGGCTGCTGAGTCACATTGATCTTTCTGGCTGTACTGAGTTGGTACATCTTTCTTTAAATATTTGAAGCTGACATATCAGCTCCTTGCAGTGTTTGTTGTTGCTGCGTCCCTAAGATTTGGGGAAAATGGAAAATTAATATCCAGCCTCACCTTCTTTCTTACCCATGATTTTTAAACATGTGTTATTGATATTTAGCCCAAGTTAAAAATACTAACAATCTGCCATAGGTGCAAGTGGCTACTGATCTAAACTATGCAAGTTGCAACTCCATTTAGTAACACAGAAAAGGCGATGAGCTGGAGGTAATGATGTATGGTTGTTTGTCCTAATAGCACCAGGATGCTATTGGAAACAAATTGCACGTCTGAGTAAAAAGACAATTTATTAACATTCAACATTAACCTTTGCTTTAAGAGAAATGCACATAGATTTATCATGTCATTTCAGTGAGCAACCTAGTAACTGGAAAGAAAATAGTCTCCATAACATCAGGAAAAAAATGTAACCTGAGGGATTTTAAACAATATCTAGTAAGCATGACTGTAGAGACATTCAAGCACCCCAGAGACAGGAAAGTTATCATCAAATTATACATAATAAAACTCAGAGAAATGATGCATACATGAAATCTTCAGAGGATTCCAACTAGAAAAGCTAGCATTGATTTTTTTCCTAGGTTTTAGATTCATTGTCCATAAATTAGTGATCTACTGTGAGTAATCTATTTCTTGCTTTTATTCATATATGTACTATACTTCTCTTATCCAAACCACTGATACAGCTTTATAAGATTCCAGTCACTCTACTTGAAGTAGAGAATGGAAACAAGTAAAAAAGATAAATTGAAGGGCAAAAGAAATATGAAATAAATAAGTTTAAAAATTCATTAAGGTGTTAAGTATAAATAAATTCCTTCTTCATATTCTAAAAGCAGAAAAGTCTTTTAAAATAAGATAAACCATGGGAAAATTCAAATGGATGATTATTTGCAGTAAAGGAAAATGAGTTAAAATAACTGGGAATATTAAAGTTTATATTTTTACATTCTTCAGATTTCTCTTGATTCTTCAATGTCTACTTTCCTACCCCTCTGCCTAATTTTAGAAAAGGTAGATGGCTAAGAGGAAAAAAATGTGAGGTTCTTTCTGCCTTAAGGGTAACCAAGGAAGCAGACCCTTTTACAGCCTTTGTCTGATTGAACCCTATGAATTCCAGCCTGATAAGAAACTCAGGCCTCCTTTTAACTGTTTTCCTCTCCTACATCCAAAACAAACATACTGCAAATCCTCAGTGCCAGCTGGCACCCTGGCCACATCACATTGTAGATCATATTTCTACCTCTATCATCCACACCTCAGTTTATTTAAAACACAAAATATCATAAAGTAAACACTCAAAGCAGCCTGGAAGTGGTAAAGTAAGGGACATAATGTCACATAATATCAACATTTTCTACACTCCTATGGACTGTACTCAATAGAAGTTCAGAGTTTCTCAATTTTTTTTTTTTAATGTTGAAGCTGATCATCTAAGTGCTAGATTATTTTTATTTTTTAAATTTTTTGGTCACACCAGTGGCACATGGGATCCTAGTTCCCTAACCAGGTATCCAACCTCTGGTTGAAGTCCAACCCATTTTAGAGGAAATGCAGAGCCCTAATTACTGAACTGCCAGGGAATTCCCTCTCAAATATACTGTAAGCTTTGTTCATCATCTTACGACTCACAGCTTCACCTCTCTGTCGTCCAACCTGCCAATTCCTTTCCCTGTGCCCTCTGAAGCTCATGCTCCATCACTAGCAAAATCTTCTGAACTCTCAGCCTCTTCTCTCAACGTTCCCTTCAGCTGCATGTCACAGCAGAAGCTCTCAGTTCCCTGAGAACACGACATCCCCCCATAACCTTCTCAATGGGTGATTGTTTTCTCCTGCACTGGCCCCAGCTAGAAGCAGGGTAGATATTCTTCTTTCTCTTTTTCCAGGTCAGTGCTCCTTTTCTCCATCTGAAGAATCCCAACCTCTTTAGCACAGATCAACAAACAACAGAAGATTCACTTGGCCAAATGTCCCTATCCAGTTTCTGCCTCACATCTTTGTTCTTTTTTAATAAACATGTTGGGAGCCTTGTGTCTACATTTCCTGCTTCACTTTTCACTACTTTGCTTCTCACTAACTGAGTGTCCATCACAATCAGGCTTTCACCACCAGCATTTTACTGAGGCTGCTGTTGTCAAAGTCAACCCTCCTGGTGACATAATGCAGCCAGATCAATAGTCAAATCGAATTTCTCACCTTGCTCTACTTTCTGCTTCATTCAACACTGTTGATCACTCCCTTTTCCTGAAATACTTTTTTGACTCATCTTTCGGGACAGTAACCTCTTCTTGTTCTCACAACTATCTCCTTACATGGGTTTTTCCAGTCTCCTTTTCTATTCGTCTTCTCCCTGAATTCTAGGTTTTGGAGTGCCTATAATTTGAAATTTCCCTTTTTTCTAACTTCATTTCCTAGTTGATCACATCCAGACATCCATCTTTGAATACCATCCATTTACCAATATTTTCCACATTCATATTTCCAAACAGTCCTCTTCTCTGAATTCCTGTCTCATATGTTTAACTGTCTTGGTATGTGCTCATTTGATCAGTCATATCTGACACTTTGTGACACCATGCACTGTAGCCTGACAGGCTCCTTTGTCCATGGGATTTTCCAGGCAAAAATACTGACTTGGGTTGCCATTTCCCTCTCCAAAGGGGGTCTTCTCGACCCAGGAATCAAAACTTCATCTCTTGCACTGGCAGGCAAATTCTTTGCCACTGTGAAAGAGGAAACAGAACAGGCTCTATCTTGAAAGCAAGACTCCATCTTGGGCCAGACTGTGGACTTTGAGCTATATGCCCAGTATCTATGGAAATGATGTACAAACTGCAAAACCAGGCCCCTGGAAGGAAGAGACCCAGGGCTCTCTGTTGCCTAAAAGAATACCCTAATTATCTATGTAACCGAATAGAATCATGCATTATATTATGCTTATTGGGAAATGACCACAGGCCTGTTGATAATTGTTCACTGTTAACTACCTAGGCTTAAGGCATATGAATCATGGGTTAACTTTGTATCTTTCTTTTTCCTTTGTTCAGACTAGTTTCAGGGAATTTGGGGAGGCGGGTTTGTGCACGTACACTTAGGGTATATAAGGTTTTCACAAAAACTGGTCGGGGCAAAGAGGAGACTTGGCAAAGAGGAGACTTGGCAAAGAGGAGACTCTTCCTTGGGCCCACCAGTGTAATAAGCTGAACTCCACTCTCTGCATTGTCTTTCTGAGTGAGTTTGTTTCCCAGAACGCGTGGCTACAACAACTGCACCACCTTGGAAGCCCGTATTTAACTATCTGCTGCTGCTGCTAAGTCACTTCAGTCGTGTCTGACTCTGTGTGACCCCAGAGACAGCAGCCCACCAGGCTCCCTGTCCCTGGGATTCTCCAGGCAAGAACACTGGAGTGGGTTTTAACTATCTACTCCATATCAAAACTTATCTAGAAAACAGAACTATTGATTCTGTCCCCAAACTCCCTTAGTATTTCCATCTTTGTAAATATCACTTTCCTTCTTCCATTTGCTCAGGCTTCTTCTACATTTCTTCCAGTCCATCAGCAAGTCCTGTTAGCTCTACCTTCAAACTATATCCTGAATTACCTTTATGGCTACTATCATTCTTCAAGCCATTATCATTTCTCTCCTGGACTGTTGTAATAGATTCCTAACTTACCTCTCTGCTTTCAACTTTGTCACCCTGATGTCTCTGCTCTGCATAGGATCCAGAATGATAATTCTAACAAGGAAATTACACCACATCACTGCTGAATCTTCAGTGCCTTCAGCACTTTCTGCTATATAGTTGTCACTCAGGATATTTTGTTGAATGAAGGCAAAAGAAATATACTTTAGAAAAAGGGATTCAATATAATAGCTCTGGTATGTATGTATATGTTAGTTCCTTTCATGGTTCAGTCTCATTATCACTCATAAACTTCCTTCTTGAATTTTGGGGAAAATTTTCAACCTCTATCATTCTTCCTTACCAACCCACAGCTGAGCGCCCCAAAATGTGATATTGAGAGTAGCTTTGTGGGTTTATCACAATAGAGAGCATATGTTGATGTCCTCCCTTTTGCTCTCTAGCATGCAATAGGAAATTCACTGACATGTTCCACTCCATCAATTTAAGAGACTATACCTTCATGATAGTTACAATTATTTTCAAGAACCACCATGTTTGTGCTGCAACTCTAAGTGTCAGGCATATAGAGCCTATAATATACATCTAACTATAATAGGCAAGGATTTCCCCAGGTGTCATTAGTAGTAAAAAGCCCACCTGCCAATGCATGAGACATAAGAGATGTAACTTCAATCCCTGGGTCAAGAAGATCCCCTGGAGGAGGGCAAGACAACCCACTCCAGTATTCTTGCCTGGAGAATCTCATGGACAGAGGAGTCTAGTGAGCTGCAGCCCATAGGGTCACAAAGAACTGGATATGACTGAAGAGACTTAGTATGCATGCATAATAGGCAGGATCACAGAGGGTTGACGAGAGGATTTGTTGACTGATGAGAGAACTTGTACGGCTCCTCAGATCACACCATATACTTAATCCACCAATGTATAGCATCAGTCCTAACCTTGACATTCATTATTCAGTATGTAGATATTTTAGGAGGTTAGTATTCTGATTGGTTTCAGTAGTTTATCAATTTTTTTCTGAAGTTCAAATATGACAAAATGGGAAAAATCAGAAGTCTATTTTCTCTTTTTTCCTAAGAAAACTAAACTTCTTGTAATCAATCTACTGACTAGTTAATTAACAAGAGCTCAATAAAACCTTCAGGCCATGAAACACTTAATTTGCCTTGGGATTCTAATCTAGTTAAATGCCAAGTCTCTGGGGAGAGACACTATCTTGCTACATTGTATTCTTGGTAAACTGTTTGGAGTTAGAAAGAATCAGGGAAGCCCAGAAAGAATAAGTAGCTTTTGGCCCAAGCAGCTCTTTGGCAAGATAGGCTTGGATGCCTGTGCTTGTCAGTCTCCATTAAGCGCTAAGAAAAGGAAAGAATGAGGAAAAAGCAATTTATGTCTCTGAAAGCCTTCTTGTATGTAACACAAGACAAACCAAATTGGTAAACTAATACAGGTTAGTTGTGCTATGTCTCTGTGACCTTGTTGTAACAAATGGTAACAAATAATAGAAAGCTGTTGCCTTTTCACTAAATCTGCTATATATTAAGATCATGAACTACTTCAATATATAAGAGAAAAACAATGCTTTTCAGTGTGAAACAACAGATGCCAAGATTTTATGGCTTCAGGGTCAGCATCCTGAAGAAAATTTAGTCACAAGAAGAGTAGAAAATTGAGTCTATAGTAATTTACACTCTAGCTTCTATTTTTGGCTTTATCTGATGACAGGAGACTCCAGGTTAATTATGGCAGGTCTAGTATTCAGGAAGAAGCAGAGTCAAGGCAGGGGTTGTGTGCTGTACAAATAGCTACTCCCATTAACTAGCCTTGGGATATTTCATTTGGGATGCCATCGTTCAATGCTGCTGAACTTGACACCAATCGAGTGATATTTGAAAGGCCCGTTTTGCTTCAATAGCTTTCACTTCCTTGAGTCACAGTTAACGATGACACATTTGTTTGTCAGGTGAAGGTGAGTGGCAGTTTATGCTCATTAGGAATTTATTGAGGAATTTAAAGTCTTTTAAAATCTAACGTAATTTGCTTAAAGAAATTCATGTTCAATGCAGTGGCGGAAATCATAAATATGATAAATTATTGAAAAGAGAAAGTGGTTATGTTGCTGAAAAATGAATGGAGAAATAATAAAGTCAGGGGAGCCCTGTGATAAGGTGGGCCCTGTGCCCAGACCCAACAATGAAAGGGATTATTGTTAGTGAGTGTGAGACAAGGCCAAAGGCTCTTTGCTCCCATGGTCTGGCAGAGATAGGGAAAGACCAGGACAAGGTCTGCCCAGAAATAGGGCAGCAGATGGTGGATTGGATTGAGTAAGGGTGACGTGTAAATGCAAGTTTTTAAGCCATATGCTTGTTTGTACAGAAAGTGAAGCACAGATAAAAATATGGAAAAAAACAATATTTTGCCACAAATTGAAAGTTAATATTAGATTTATCTTTGCCAAGTGCAAGATAGCAGAGGATAGCTCAAAACGTATAATTTGATTAAAAGAAGTTAACACAGAATCCTTTCTTTGAGCTCAGACTCTTCGCATGCCAAGGAAAATGATCTCCCCGATCCCATGTTTCATATTGGAAAGGACTCAGAGGGTTGTATTTATATGCTGACTTTTAATCTGCAAGTGAAATTTTCTTTTAAGTAAAGAATAAATAAATTATTTCAAAGAGCATTTTGTTTCCCTGAAGTGTGTTAAAGATTCCAAGTATAAAAAGAATGGAATATTTTTGTTTCTTAATTTAAGGAGTTGGAACAGCTTCATTAATCTGTGCATGTGAATCTTTGAAGTAGACAACAATCATATGATATCCTTTCCATATTTCACATGGGAAATCTCTGGTAATAAGAGTTAATGAATGGACGTCTGAACCTTAACAATAGTATGGGACTGGGAGGACCTACTAATGTAAGTTCTAGATTATAGTCTTAAACTTAGGGATCTTGTTAGTTAAGGCATGTGGCACTTAAATACATTTTAAAGATGCAAATGAAAGCATTTGGGTCTTTTGTTGGGCATATGTCTTGAAAGGCTGAAATTGGAATTAATTATTTGAAAGATGATTTAATTTTATCTGGGCTTTCCCCCAAACAGCTTCTAGCATAGATGTTGTAAATGTGCACAGATTCCTCAGCATGAATAAAAGATTACCATCTTCTGTCCCATGGGAAAAGTATAAGCTTATATGGATACCACTATAAATAGTGCTATGCTTAAGAATATATTGATGTATATTCTACATGCCTAAGAGTATGCTAAAAAAAGAGTGCATTTACCTTAAGAACATTAAGTTAATGATAAAAAGATGAAACTATCCTATATCTAGGTATTTGCTAAGGTCAATTCTTGTTTTAGATAATTTTCTAGTTAATAATGTTGGTAATATTGACACCAGATAGGTGGTGTCTCTTTTACTCTCTTCGAACTGCAAGTCCACATCTTCCTATTGTGAAGTGTGCTGTTTTAGACATGTCAAGGTGTCTTGGCGTCCCCATTCATGAGCAAAGATGATACCACTTAGCTCATAGTGCTGTAGTGAAGGATAAATGAGAAGATGTGCATGTAGCAGGGACTGAAGGTAAGACTCACATGAGGTTTATGTGCATAGACAACACCACTTCATTACCCTCCCTTAGATCTTCTCTGCGTTATAAATAGTCTAACAGTCTGAGAACATCCCAGGTTTGGTTCTAAACTATTTTTTTGCATAGGACCACTCAGACTGCAGGGAAAGAACTTAAAGCTTGTCCACTGTGAGCTTCCCTGGTGGCTCAGTGGTAAAGAATCCACCTGCCAATGCAGGAGACACAGGTTCGATCCCTGATCCAGGAAGATCTCACATGGCACAGGTCAACTAAGCCCGTGCACCACAATTACTGAGCCTGTATATATGTAGATTCTTAAAAATCCAATAAACTAATGAATATAACCAAAAAAGAAGCAAACTCACACATACAGAGAACAAACCAGCAGTTACAGATGGGAGGCAATACAGGGGTGAGGGAGTGGAAGGTTCACAATATTGAGTGTAAGATAGGCTATAAGGATGTATTGTATATTATGGGGAATATAGCCAATATTTCATAATAACTGAGTATAATCTTTGAAAATTGTATTTTAAAAATATAAATGAACACTCAATGAAGTGAACAGTAGCATGGGAGGTGGTGGTGAAGATGAAGTCCAAACAGCTCTGAGTGGCTGGGGGCAGCTAAGCAAAGAAGCAATTCTTTACTTGGTGTTTAAAATGGTAGCAACATTGAATATGTATATCTTTCTTCTGTGGAATGCTAAAGTATTTTTTAAAAGAGAATCCTGACTCATCACTGCAGAAGCACAGAGCACACACTAAAAATAGCAGAATGGCTCTGCAGTGGGTGATAGTCGGTTTTGCTTTTCAAATAGAGGGGCGATCTACAGAGAATAAAATCATCTCCTGGCTAGAGGACCCTGTCAGGTGCCGGGGGGATTTTCCTTTCAGATGATTAATAGGGAACAGTGGAGATAGAGGGAGGAAGAAGTATGTGGATTTTGAGGAAAGTGAGCTTCGTAGGTGGCACTAGTGGTAAATAACCGGCCTGTCAGTGCAGGAGATATAAGAGTCATGGTTTGATTCCTGGGTTGGGGAGATCTCCTGGAGAAATGCACAGCAACCTGCTGCAGTCTTGCCTAGAGAATCCCATGGACAGAGGAGCCTGGCAGGCTAGAGTATTTAGGGTTGCAAAGTCGGACATGGCTGAAGCGAATTAGCACGCATGCATGGTACTGTTTGTTGTAAGCATTTCTCCTCACTTCTATTAATGGAAATTAACATACACTCTGGTTTCCTCAAGGTCTAGATCAAATTGACTTTAGCCAAGAAGCAAGCCCAACAGATACCTTTACAGAGTCCTCAATTCTATTTTGGCTTAGAGTTGGGAAAAGCTATTCTTCACAGCAGCCTGGTTTTGCCTGACCTCATGTCATGGCCTCAGAGGAAAGTCAGTTGCTGAGAAAGTTCATAGGGACAACAAGACACCTTCTGCTGAATCTAATGTTTGGGCTCTTGACCATCCTCACAGTTGGGTTCACTGGTTTTTATGAACAAGTGACCAGAGTTACCAGCTAAAGAGCCTCAGTGTGAAACTGAGGGTATCTCCTGGCCAGAGCTACAAAGACTGGACCATCTCTCTGTTTCCATGCACAGTGGCTCTTTCCAAAGACAGACACTGCATCTCCCCACTGCAGTGAATTCTGGTCAACTCCAAGTGAGCCTACACACCCCATTAAAATATAGTTGATTTATCAAATCATTGATGAATGGCACATTTAAAGTAGAATCATTAAATGCTGTGCTTTAACATTTTGTAAGAAATTAGTTGAAAGTAAAAGGAGAGAAAGAAGGATTTTTTTTAAAAAAACCTTCAGCTTATATAATGAAAGACTGCAAAATTTAGTCTAATATTTTATTATATTCTAACATATATTCAAACATATTTCCTTCATTTTACAAACATAGTATGAATATATTTTGATTAAGAAAATTTTCTATTATTTTTATTCAAGTTTCCAGCTTCAAGAGGAGATTTCTGAAACCAACTGATTCTGCTATTGATGTTTTGATAGTTTATGCAACCTCTTTTGGTCCTATTATCTATCTATGACACTTTAATAGAAATACTTTGAAAACACAATTGTGGAATATTTTAAATAATAGCAGGTGTGCATAATGCTTGCTTTAATGTTCTTTTCTTGTATCTTGACATGTTACCCCAAATCTTCAATGACTTGAATATCATAAAATGTACACTAATGACTCTTAAAAACACCTAAACTATGTTTTATCTTGAGCTGAGTGGGAGTTATGCTAGTGAGTCTCATTGTGGCCACTGCTGCAAACTCTTCCCTGAGACATTGATAAATGCAGAAATAGGCCTCTTTACTGTTAAGTTTCTCTGATTTGCCCATTCTATAGATATCACTGAATATTAAAGAAGAAAAATTTGTGGGTCCTTTAAATAGCCTTTAAGTTTCAATATAAACACATTTATTGAGTAGTCATTTCAGTATCAATTTCTATGAAAAGAAATTTTCAAAGATGAAATATGTAACATTCCATTCCATATCAGCTTTCAAGAATAAACATTTGCAATGATTTTGATGTTATAGAACACTAACTTAAATCCCAATTAAGAAGATGTTATTCTCCCTCAAATAACTACTTTCATGTGTGTACCTGTATTAAAGAAATTGTTTTCAAATATTATAGTTTGAATTCTGTCAGTAAAAATTTTGTGAAATTTTGTCATCTCTCTTGTTATAAAAGTGCCAGGTAATATCCTTGATTTTGCCTCCAGGCTTACAAAACCTAAAATATTTGTTGTTTAACCCTTTATAGGAAAAAAATATGCTAACTCTGTTTTAAGGAAATCGTCCTAGTTGTAGGAGGGAAGATGGATTGTAAGGTGGTGAAGGGTTGGCTGAAGGTGCTATTGTAGATGTTCAGGTGAGAGAAGATGGTGTTTAGAAACAGGCAGGAGTGTCAGAGTGGTCTTCTGCCTGAAAGGAGAGTGTTACAACCTTTTCCACGTACCCTTGGCAAGAGTAGGGAGGGATGGAAGTCACATTCCCCTGATCTAAAAGAGTTTCTTTAAAACAACCGCTACTAGAAACTAGGGTTGATTATAGATAACACATATTGATTGGTACTTTTATCAGGTACTATTATAAGAATGGCTGCCCAGGTGGTGCTGGTGGTAAAGAATCTGCCTGCCAGTGCAGAAGATGCAGGAGATGCGGGTTTGATCCCTGGGTCAGGAAGATCCCTGGAGAAGGAAATGGCAACCCACTCCAGTATTCCTGCCTGGAAAATTCCATGGACAGAGGAGCGTGGTGGGCTATAGTCCATGTGGTCACAAAGGGCCAGACAGTACTGAGTGATTGAGCACACACATTTTAAGAGTAGTACAAGTATTAACTTATTCAATCATCATAATAACCCTACATGTTAGGAGTTATTTTATCTCGATTTTACAGACTGGGTGTCTGAGTTACTGAGAAATTTTACCAGTGTCACAAGGGTGGTAAGTAGAGGCACTGGGATTTAAACTGAGGCAGTCTGGCACCTGCTCTTGTGTCTTTCCTGACTATGCTGCCTCTTCCATAAAGAAGGCAGGCAGCTAGTGCAGGTCATGGCTGAATATCTGCAGAGACAGTAAGCTTGTTGCTCTGCTCCCCATACTTAGTAGGGCAGGGGAAAGAGAAGAGGTAGCAGGTGGATTCTCAGTGCTTGGTGTGGCAAGGACAGAGGGATCAGACAGACTCTGTGGAAGAAGCTGGGCTGCAGCCATCTTGTGAGTACCTGATGGCAGAGTTCTGCCTGCTGAGGTAGAACTCCGCAAACCAAGAAGTGAGAAATAAAATGGGGGAGATGGAGCTGCAGAGTATCTTTCGTATCAGCCAACTGTGCATTGTGGAGACTTGTGTATATTTTCCTGAAGAACTTATACATGTGCCACTTGCTGAGTGTGGCTGGGATGGGGTGGGTAACACCAGGACGCCTGCCACTCAGAAAATGGTGATAGCTTACACAAGTGTTCAGTAACAAAAGATGCTTTTTAAAAAGTGTCTCTTTTTCTCTACCTCAGCTCACCCCTAACACTGCTAGAGATGTAATGAAAGCAAAATTGGGAGTGGCAGACTGGTGGGGAGCAGAGACAGAATGAGGGCAAGAGAAGGACAGATAAGTCCAGCTTACTTCTCACCTTAGTTCTTCCATGTTGTTCTGAGTGAGTGAGTGAGTGAAAGTCGCTCAGTCATGTCCGACTCTTGGCGACTCCATGCACTATACAGTCCGTGGAATTCTCCAGGCCAGAACACTGGAGTGGGTAGCCATTTCTTTCTCCCAGGGATCTTCCAAACCCAGGGATCGAATCCAGGTCTGAGCCTGCCTAAATGGAAAGTCCAAATTTCTCTCCTACATAGACATCATATACTTAGAGAATGTGAGTCAATTTTTACTGTGGAATAATGCCAATAAACAGATGTGATTATCCAAAGAATGCTGTAAAAGCATTTCATGGGGCAGAACAACTTGATAGTATTGACTACATGTCATGTTATATAAATTCCTTTGCAAATAGATTTATCTTAATTTTGAAAATTCTTCAGTGAAAATTGGTGGCTCTTTCCCAGGTTACTCAGCGGTAAAAACTCTGCCTGCCAATGAGGTAGATGCAGGAGATTCAGGTTCGATGGATCCCTGGGTTGGGAAGATCCCCTAGAGGAGGAAATGGCAACCTGCTCCAGTATTCTTGCCTGGAAAATTCCATGGACAGAGGAACCGAGCAGGCTACATGCATGGGGTCGCAAAGAATCAGACACGACTGAATAAACAACAACAACATTCACTATATACAGTGTAGTTTCCCATTTCCACCCTCAGTTTCAATCTGTGATGAGCCCCAAGTCATGCAGACAAATCTAAAGTGAAATGAAACAGCTCGATTCATGGTAAAGAACTGCTCATCTTAGAATCTGAGAGAACTGTCTGTATCTATGTAGGACTTGAAGATTATTATAGTTATTAAGCCAACTGCAACTGATTTGCCAAACAATTACATCATCAATAAAACAGAACATTGGATCCTATAATGAAAACAGATCCTATAATATTCAAAAAGCCACACTCTTATTCTCAAATTTCATCCATTCAAGCAGTGTAAAAATATCATAAAGACTATATTCATTCATTTATTCAATAACATTTTATTAAGGGAAAGCTTGCTTTAGGCACTGGTGATTCAAACGTGAAGGAAATAAAATTCCTTTTTCTTGTAGAGCTTATATTTCGTAAATATATATAGATGTGGGTGGTTTGTGGGGAGGGAGATAGAGAAGAGACAGACAATAAACAAAAAATAAGTGAATTATATAACAGGCTAGAAGGTGACAGGTGTCATGTGAAAAAAAATCTAAAGCAAGGTTGGGAGTTGAGGGTTGTGTAGGGAAGTGGTTTGCAATTTTAAAAAAGGGTTTTTCCCAGTAATATATGTGTATATGTAAGATTAGTTTTCATGTGGCAAAACATTTTACAAAGGCTAGAGTTTTTTTTTTATTGGTTAGGGGAATTACAATATAGGCATCCGTTTTCCAAGGTGGGAATATGTAATCTTGTAATGAAGAATGTACAGAGGTACAGAATAGCCTACTTAAGCATTATGTGCTCATCAAGCATCTCTGCACCACAGTCCCTAATATCTTCTAGTGAAGAAATAAAACTATTTCATTGGAACCGGATGCCCTTATGGTTCTTATAAGGAATGTAAGGAACAGTTTAGAATGGAAGACTAACATAAGATATATTTATTTCTATACTGCTTTTCAAAAGCATCCAGGTATCAATCATCTATTCATCCATCCATCTATTAACCCATTCATCCCAAATTATTTACTGAGTATGTATCATATAAGATGATGCTGTTAAAGTGCTTCAATCAATTTGCCAGCAAATTTGGAAAACTCAGCAATGGCCACAGGACTGGAAAAGGTCAGTTTTCATTCCAATCCCAAAGAAAGGCAATGCCAAAGAATGCTCAAACTACCCCACAATTGCACTCATCTCACATGCTAGTAAAGTAATGCTCCACATTCTCCAAGCTAGGCTTCAAAAGGACGTGAACCATGCACTTCCAAATGTTCAAGCTGGATTTAGAAAAGGCAGAGGAACCAGAGATCCAATTGCCAACATCCATTGAATAATTGAAAAATCAGAAGTTCCATAAAAAACATCTGCTTCTGCTTTATTGACTATGCCAAAGCCTTTGACTGTGAGGATCACAACAAACTGTGGGAAATTCTTAATAAATGGGACTACCAGACCACTTTACCTGCCTCCTGAGAAATCTGTATGCAGGTCAAAAAGCAAGTTAGAAGTGGACATGGAACAACAGACTGGTTCCAAGTTAGGAAAGGAGTACATCAGGCTGTGTATTGTCACCCTGCTTATTTAACTTATAAGTAGAGTACATCATGCAAAATGCCTGGCTGGATGAAGCATAAGCTAGAATCAAGACTGCTGGGAGAACTATCAATAATCTCAGATATGCAGATGACACCACTCTTATGGCAGAAAGTGAAATAGAGCTAAAGAGTCTCTTGATGAGAATGAAAGAGGAGAGTGAAAAAGTTGACTTTAAACTGAACATTCAAAAAGCAAAGATCATGGCATCTGGTCCCATTACTCCACGGCAAACAGATGGGGAAACAGTAGAAACAGTGACACGCTTTATTTTCTTGGGCTCCAAAAATCACTGCAGATGGTGACTGCAACCATGAAATTAAAAGACTCTTGCTTCTTGGAAGAAAAGCTATGACTAAACTAGACATCATATTAAAAAGCAGAGACACTGCTTTGCTGACAAGGTCCATCTAGTCAAAGCTATGGTTTTTCCAGTAGTCATGTATGGATGTGAGATTTGGACTATAAAGAAAGCTAAGCACTGAAAAATTGATGCATTTAAACTGTGGTGTTGGAAAAGACTCATAAGAGTTCCTTGGAAAGCAAGGAGATCCAACCAGTCCATCCCAAAGGAAATCAGTCCTGAATATTCATTGGAAGGAGTGATGCTGAAGGTAAAACTCCAATATTTTGGGAAGATCCCCTGGTGAAGGAAATGGCAACCCACTCCAGTTCTCTTGCCTGGAAAATTCCATGCATGGAGGAGCCTGGTAGGCTACAGTATGTGGGATCACAAAGAGTCAGACAGGACTGAGCAACTTCACTGATGGGAAGAACTGACTCATTGGAAAAAACCTTGATGTTAGGAAAGATTGAAGGCAAGAGGAGAAAAGGATGACGGAGGATGAGATGGCTGGATGGCATCATCGACTCAATGGACATGAATTTCAGCAAGCTCCTGGAGTTGGTGATGGACAGGGAAGCCTGGTGTGCTGCAATCCATGGGGTCACAAAGAGTCAGACATGACTGAGCTAC
The DNA here is from genome assembly GCF_032452875.1 of Bos javanicus. Lineage (NCBI taxonomy): Eukaryota > Metazoa > Chordata > Mammalia > Artiodactyla > Bovidae > Bos > Bos javanicus. The sequence continues at coordinate 44,240,984 of NC_083870.1, forward strand.
TGAGCTGACTGATGTATCATATTGTAGGACTTTTGAAAAAGGGCTGGAACTATAAAAGTGTTATAAAGCTTCTAGGTGAAAGAGATAATAGAATTAATATTAATATCTAATTAATAATAGAATTAATTAAGGATTATATTCTAGAGATTTAAGTGCTCGCTATACTATTTAAGGAAAATGTCTACAAATTTCACTTAACATTAGAACAAAATACAAACAATTCCTTGAAAAGTGAAGTAACATACCTTCTTATATATGGTATGCAGAAGATCTTTAGTTTAATGGTAGAAGTGATGAGCCAAGACAGACTTCCACAGGAAATTTCATAGTTTAAGTATTATAAAAATCAAATGGAAAATAAGAAGAGTTAGCTATTGAAATGTCTTCCAAATAGTATTACTAGTTAATATTAGAAAGAATTGCTATTGTTGTTCAGTTACTAAGTCATGTCCAACTCTTGGCAACCCCAAGGATTGCAGCTTGCCAGGCTTCCCTGTCCTTCTCCCTGTCTCCTGGAGTTTGTTCAAATTCATATCCACTAAGTCAGTGATGCTATTTAACCATCTCATCCTCTGCTGCTCTCTTCTCCTTTTGCCTTCAATCTTTCCCAGCATCAGGATCATTTCAGTGAGTTGGCTGTTTACATTAGGTGGACAAAGTATTGGAGCTTCAGCATCAGTCCTTCCAATGAATATTCAGGGTTGATTTCCCATAGGATTGACTGGTTTGATCTCCTTACACTTCAAGAGACTCTCAAACATCTTATCTGGCACCACAGTTAGAAAGCATCAGTTCTTTGGTACTCAGCCTTCTTTATGGACCAACTCTTACATCCTTACATAACTACTAGAAAAACTATAGCTTTGAGTATACAGATCTTTGAATTCTAGTTATTGGCATAGTAAAAGCCACATTTGAGTAGAAATAGTTTTATTTCCTTTTGTGCAATTTTCAAGATGGCACTGACAACTTCATGTTAGATCATTTTCAAATTCCTGTGTTTATAATCATTTACTATTTTAAACATTGTATGTTTTAATTATAGAAATATTAAATAAATGCATTATCATAACTATTTTAAAAAGTCAGATAAAATAATAGTTTCAATTATCATTGTTAATTTTTTCTATGTGCTTATTTCATACATATACATAGAGAATCTATAATTTTGTGTAACTAGTTTATAAAATAAATGATACTGTAAATGCATTGATCTACAACTTGCACTTCTGCTTTATAGTATACCCTGGAGATTGTTTCACACTGTGTAAATACTGATATATTTTTTTCAAGAGCTACACTGCATGATTTTACATAATCATTCTTTTGTTAATTGGACTTAGATTGTTTTCAATTTTCGGTGTCACAGACAAAGTTATGAAGAAAGTCATTGTATATGCCCTCTACACGTGGGTAGGTATTTCTTTAGAAAAGGCGCTGAAGAGTCCAATTGCTGAATGACAGCATAGAATGGTTAAAAGTATATTTTGACTTCTAATGGTACTTAGAAATTATTGTCTAAAAGAACTGTGCCAATTTTCACTCCTACCAGTAGTGTATTTGGAGAAGGAAATGGCAACCCACTCCAGTGTTCTTGCCTGGAGAATCCCAGGGATGGGGGAGCCTGGTTGGCTGCTGTCTACAGGGTCACACAGAGTCGGACATAACTGAAGCGACTTAGCAGCAGCAGCAACAGCAAAGCAGGAGAGGTGGGTTTGATCCCTGGCTCAGGAAGATCCCCTGCAGAAAAGAATGGTAACCCACTCCAGTATTCTTGCCTGAAGAATCCCATGGACAGAGGAGTCTGGCAGGCTACAGTCCATGGGGTCGCAAGAGCCAGACATGACTCAGTGACTATCACTGTTTTGTAAGTTGACAGTACATTTGCCTAATCTATAGCTTTTAAAAATCTGTCTATGCTGTGCATCTGGGCTTCCCTGGTGGCTCAGCTGTAAAGAACCTGCCTGCCAGTGCAGGAGATCCAGGTTCGATCCCTGGGTCAGGAAAACCCCCTGGAGAAAGAAATGGCAACCCGTTCTAGTATTCTGGCTTGGAAAATCTCATGGTCAGAGGAGCCTGGCAGGCTACAGTGCTTGGGATTGCAAAAGAGTTGGACACGACTTGGCAACTAAAACAGTAGTAACAATGCTGTGTATCTATCTATGCATCTATAGATGTATCTATATAACTACCTACCTATCACATCTTTTATTTTTTTCCATCCATCTATTAATGATACTTTGGTTGTTTCTGTATCTTGACAACTGTAAATAATGCGTGACTAAGTGGTTACACTAATTAACATTCCTACAAACAGCGCAAGAATGTTCCCTTTTCTCTATACCCTCATCAGCGCTTCTTATCACTTGTCTTTCAGTAATATTATCCTTACTGGTGTGAGGTGCTATCTCATGGTGGTTTTGATTTGCATATCCCTGATAATTGGTAATGTTGAGCATCCTTCCATGTATCTGTTGGAATGGTATTATATTTTTAAATTTCAGATCCTATTTACTTATTCCTGGTATATAGGAAAGCCTTTGGCTTTTCTATATTAATCTTGTGTCCTGAAAACTTGCTATAGTTCCTTATTAGTTGCAGGACGGTTTTGCTGTTGTTGTTGTTGTTCACCCTTGTATGTGGTTGTTTAGTCACTAAGTAACGTCCGACTCTTTTGTGAGTCCATGGACTATAGCCCACCAGGCTCCTCTGTCCATGGGAATTTTCAGGCAAAAGTACTGGAGTGGGTTACCATTTCCTTTTCCAGGGAATCTTCCTGACACAGGGATCAAACCCACCTCTCTTGCATTGGCAGGTGAATTCTTTACTGCTGGGCCACCAGGGAAGCAGTTGTGCAGTTGGTAAAGAATCTGCTTGGCAAGGTGAGAGACGTAGGTTCAATCCTTGGGTCAGGAAGAGCCCCTTGAGGAGGAAATGGCAACCTACTCCAGTATTCTTGCCTGGAAAATTCCATGGATAGAGGAGCTTGGTGACTGAGCATGCACTCACTCCAATCCTTGTATGTTTTCTACATAGGTCATCATGTCATCTGTAACAAAGTGTTCGGTCTTTCTTTATGCTTGTCCGTCTGCCTTTTGCATTGTTTTCTCATCCTTTTACATTAGCTAGTATTTCTGGAGAAGGAAATGGCAACCCACTTCAATGTTCTTGCCTGGAGAATCCCGTGGACAGAGGAGCCATGTAGGCTACAGTCCATGGGGTCGCAAAAGAGTAGGAGACGACATAGCAACTAAACAGCAATAGTACCTCCAGCATAATGTTAAAAACAGATGGTGAAAGGAGAGATCCTTGCTTTGTTCCTGGTCTTAGCCTGAAAGCTTCAAGTTTCTAATCATTAAGTATGGTGTTAACTATAGTCTTTTAATGGATATTCTTGATCAAGTTGAGGAAACCCAATCTATAGCTGTTTTCTACTTTTTGAAGTTTAAATTTTGGCATAGTCAAAATTTCAAATGTTTCCTTTACAGCTTCTGTGTTTCTATATTGTTTTTAAAAGCCTCTTCTATCTGAAGTTATAAGCACAGGTTTCTATAATGTTCCTGTAATGCATAATATAATTTTTCTTATAACGTGTTTGAGGATTTGACTTTTACCTATATAGCTTTAATCTGTGTGGAATTTCTTTTTGCCAATGCTGTAAAATAGAGATTCAACTTAATTTTTTTCTCTCAATTTGAAACAAAATTCCATATGTGTCTATCCTCTCCCTGCTGAATTATATTAACTGCCATTATCAATTATTGAACATTTATCTATATGTGGGTCCATTTCTGGACTGTATTCTGTTACAGTAATCCATTGGTCTCTTCCTGTATCCATATCATGATGTTTTAATTCCTGCATTTTTCTGACTTTACATTGCCTGCCACTTACATGTTAATGTTAGCAAACTAAATACCATGTTTCCCAGAAAGGATCCTGGCAGAGAGTAGGAGTTAAACTGACGTTTATTGAATTTTTTTCTTTAGACTTTGAGTTGCCTTTGGCAGACTAAAAAACTAATGCACTTGAGAATAAGATAAATTGGCTTTTCTATTCTCTTTCCCAGCCTCCCATCTTAGAATTTTGGATTCAAGTAAACCTGATTTATTAATCTCCACCTAGGGGAGAAGTTGGCAGGCCACCATATTCTGCTTATAAATAGTTGTGTTTACCGAAATATATGTTGGGCTGGAACCTCCAGTAGCCCTTACCGTCAAGGGTTTAAAGAAGCTGCAGTTCTTCCTTTGGATTGTTATTATGTATCTTTGAAGAAAGTAGCAGGATCTGAACATGTTAACTACCTGAGAAAAGTGTATTCCACAAGCATTGCTTTCAAAAGGTTTTATTGATGATTTTAAAATGGAAGTAAATATCAACAAAGCAGCAGAATACACAGCATGACATAATCAAAAGTAAAATAATTTGAAACTTTCACTAAAAGGGTCAATTATATTAATAAGAATATTGTGAAAAGAAGTCCTGAAAATGGTAGAAAAAAAGTAAGAAGGATAAGAGATGAAATAAAATACCCCTAGAGACCATTACCCTATTTGGCAGTTAAGTCATTTCTCATTGCTGGATGGGAAGTAATTTTATTTTTGTTTTTATTAGCTATAATAACTTTCTAAAGTCATTTGGATTTAGGTCAGAATAAAGAGCAATATACTTTCAACTGTTCTAAAATGTACATTAGAATAACTTACTGCTTAAATGAGCTAATTAATGCATGGTAGCATTTCCATTCTTGCATTCCCACAAACTTTTCCTTTTATTATTCATCATTGAACTCTTTTGCATTTATGACCCTTATTCTTTCTGCATGTTTGTGCTATTGGAGTAAATTTAATGTATTTGACATTTTTATCTTGAGAAACTATGGATACAAATTAAAAAATCATTGATCATTATAATTCATCAGACATTGTAGACCATAGGAAGTAGAATATGAATGGCACCTATGTGTGGTCTACAGGAGGCTGATGGAGACCTGGGAAACTGTAAGCTGAGTTTGGGGAAAAAGGAAAAGTGGATCTTGCTCATTCTGTGCTAAGGTCCTTCTTTTGCTAAAGCCTTTAGGTTATTGATTTTTAATAATGTGCCAGGCCTAAGAAGAAAAGCACTTTGCAGCACCTGGGAATCTAAGTGTGAGTCTGTCTGGCATTGATAAACCACATCTTCTTTGATCCTTCTTGACTCTTACTCATATTCTATAAGATGTCATCTAGTTATAGTTGCATATTTAAAAAATAATGAGAAGACATTTAATCAAAATGTAGTTCCTATGGTAAAAATTACTTTTTGAAAACAGAATTGTTTCGAAATATGTTCGTACTTTAAACTGATCCTCTTTAGTGTTTAGGGGTAAGGTGAAAATCTTAAGTTTTTATTTGTATAATGTTGATATATGCTGCTGCTGCTGCTAAGTCGCTTCAGTCGTGTCCCACTCTGTGCGACCCCATAGACAGCAGCCCCCCAGGCTCTCCCATTCCTGGGATTCTTCAGGCAAGAACACTGGAGTGGGTTGCCATTTCCTTCTCCAATGCGTGAAAGTAAAAAGTGAAAGTGAAGTCGCGCAGTCGTGTCAGACTCTTTGCGACCCCATGGACTGCAGCCTACCAGGCTCCTCCGTCCATGGGATTTTCCAGGCAGGAGTACTGGAGTGGGGTGCCATTGCCTTCTCCGTGATATATGCTACTGCTACTCAAATAATTTTAATCCCATAGGGTTTAGCACTGCTGTTAGATCTTATTGAAACTTTTTAAAGTTTGTAATCAGATTTCCTAAAGAAAAGGAAATAAAAGCAAAAATGAACAAATGGGACCTAATTAAACTTAAAAGCTTTATCAACAAAACAAAAAGGCAACCTACTGAATGAGGGGAAATATTTGAGTTGGTGAAGGACAGGGAGGCCTGGTGTGCTGCGATTCATGGGGTCTCAAAGAGTCGGACACGACTGAGCGACTGATCTGATCTGATCTGATTTGCAAATGATATGACTGATAAGGGGTTAATATCCAACACATATAAACAGCTCCTTTCAAATGTTAATTAAAGGTGGGATATGACAAGGGTATATCTGTTAGTCCTATTGGAGTTTCAGCTTCAGCATCAGTCTTTCCAATGAATATTCAGGACTGATTTCCTATAGGATGGACTGGTTGGATCTCCTTGCAGTCCAAGGGACTCTCAGCTTGTCAATTCTAAGTATATTGTTTAACCTTGCTTTGGCACTGTTGCTTAAATAACAAAACAGCAATATAGTCACAAGAAAAGAAGAATTCAAACTAGACTCAATTAATTTCATTATTGTGATACTAAGAAAATTAATCTCATGACTACTTGACTTAAGAAATAATTCAGTAAGTCATGTTGTACAGCAGGCTCTTATTAGTTATCTATTTTATATGTAATAGTGTGTATAGGTCAGTCTCAACCTCCCAGTTTATCCCTCCTACTTTACCCGCTGATAACCATAAGTTTGTTTTCTACATCTGTGACTCTACTTCTGTTTTGTAAATAAGTTCATTTGCATCTTTTAAGATGCTACATATAAGTGATAAATATGATATATATCTTTCTCTGTCTGCCTTACTTCACTCAGTATGACAATCTCTAGAAGAGGGGACTCTACTCAGTAGTCTGTAATGGTCAATACGGGAAAAAGAATCTAAAAAAAAAGAGAGAGAGGGACTACGCATATGTATAACTGATTCACTCTGCTGTACACCTGAAACTGAGGCAGCATTGGAAATCAACTAGACACCAATAAAAAAAATTAAATAGATCATGTGTTCACAGGGCTGTATACCTGACAAAGTATCTTCTGTATTTTCCTTCCAGTCCCTGGCAAAGTAGTAAAATGCATGAATTTGAAGTTCAGGTCCCTGGATTTGCCTGCTACTTGGTACTAGAGTGGCTTTGACTAAAACACCTAGTCTGTCAGAGTTCTGTTTTCTCTTGCTGAAAAAGTGGCAAATGTCTCCTTCCTCACAGACCTGTTGAGAGATCAAATAGGTCTGTGCATAAAAGCACACAGTAAACTAGAGAAATATATATTAAACTTGTTAGGCAAATATTAGGCATTCCTTATGAACAAGTGCGTATAGAATTAGTGTAGAACACTTAGTTCAAAAGGTCCTCTGATCCATAACAATATTTCATTTGCCTTTGGTCCCACCAAAGGCTTTACTGCAATTATATTACAGCTAGGCATCCTGCAGTTACAATTGTAAGGTCAGAGAAGATTGTTTCCATTCTCCCTCAAACCATTTTCCAGTTCATTTTTCTTTTCATATCCTATAAGATGAACATTAAGACATAAGACCTGCTTTTAAAATTCATGTAAGGATGTCATGAGAAATATGAAATTCCTTTCAAAAAGTGCTTCAGATATACAAAGAGATATTCTTTGTTTCAAATTCTTTCATTTATGCAGGTGAAAATACCTTGAATACTCATACTCAATACGAGCTACACAGTAATTTAAGACTGTCTCATACCTTCTATGTGATGAGGGTCAGAAACAGATTTGCCTTATTTTGTTTGCTTTTCTGTGAACCTCTTACTGTTAGGTTTTCCATTTTTTCTTTGAATTGTAATTTTATTGTTTTCATTTCTAAAATCTGTATTATTTTTAGACTCTTCTGTTACATTTACAGATTATTATCATTACTGGAGCTTTCTGACATAGGCAGTTTCTGATTTTCCCTTATATGTAATTAATCTCAGTGCTCCCAGAGGCTTACACAATCTGCAGACTCAGATTTCAACAGTAGTAGCTCAAAATGAAGTAAAATCAGATACAATTTTAGATTATGCATTTAATGTATAAACAAAATTTGCATTTAAGTTCCCCTTCTTCCAAGTAATCTAAAAATAATTCATCCCAAATCTTTTCTGGATGAACATGAATGATTTATCAGTCTCAAATTCCAGTCCTTGAGTATTGGATAGACATACCGTTAAAAAAAGAAAATTACTGATTAACATCTCTCCATTTCTTTCTCTGTTATACCAGTCCTTCAAACATGCATAAACTGGATTTCAGAATGCTTTGAAGGAAGCATAAGTTTTGAAAAGTCTGTTTTTTGGACAGGGACCTTGTGTTTGTATTAAGTACATTTCAGGTACATAGTAAGTTGCTCAGTGAATCCTTGTTGATTTTAAGGGAATAGAAAGAATGGAGAAAGACCTTGGCAGTTGAGGGTGGGAGAACATAGAGACAAAAGTAATGCACAGGTTGGAAACCAGTCTTAAAAACAGAGGTGTATGAGCCATGTGAAGATATCCAAAATAGAACTTAGAATGAGTCAAAGTTCACACGGTGTAACCAATGCTGTATTCCATGAGAAATTTGAAATCTGAAAGATGTGTTCAGCAAAGCTGGCTGAGGGAGTCTACATGCTGGCAGAAGAAGAAACCACACCAGAGTCAGAAGATCTCTCTTTTAGAGAAAGCTGGGAACATCTTGAGAGAAGGGAGCAGTCAGAGGACCCTAACTCAAAGACACTGGGTGAGTGAAAAGACCATCTGAGTATTGTAGTGAGAATAAATAAAGCAGAGCAGAAGGAAACATGATGGCAAATTGTTGGAAGAGGATGTTTGCTATGACCAGTGCTTTCTCTTGGTAAAACTCTGTTAGCCTTTGACCTGCTTTGTTTTGTACTCCAAGGCCAAATTTACCTGTAACTCCAGGTATCTCTTGACTTCCTACTTTTGCATTCCAGTTCCTTATAATGAAAAGGACATCTTTTTTGGGTGTTAGTTCTAGAAGGTCTTGTAGGTCATCACAGAACTCTTCAATTTCAGCTTCTTCAGCATTACTGGTCAGGGTATAGACTTGGATTACTGTGATATTGAATGATTTATCTTGGAAATGAACAGGGATCATTCTGTCATTTTGGAGATTGCATCCAAGTACTGCATTTCAGAGTCTTTTGTTTACTGTGATGGCTACTCCACTTCTTCTAAGGGATTTTTGCCCACAGTAGTAGATACAATGGTCATCTGAGTTAAATTCACCCATTGCAGTCCATTTTAGTTTGCTGATTCCTAAAATATCAGTGTTCACTCTTGCCATCTCCTGTATGAGCACTTCCCATTTGCCTTGATTCATGGACCTAACATCCAGGTTCCTATGCAGTATTGCTTTTTACAGCATTGGACTTTACTTCCATCACCAGTCACATCCACACCTGGGTGTTGTTTTTGCTTTGGCTCCATCTCTTCATTCTTTCTGGAGTTATTTCTCCACTGATCTCCCGTAGCATATTGGGCACCTACCAACCTGGTGAGTTCTTTATTCAGTGCCCTATCTTTTTGCCTTTTCATACTGTTCAAGGGGTTCTAAGACAAGAATACTACTGTAGGATAGTCAAGACACAAAAGCTTTGCTGTCCAACGGACTCTCAAGAGTCTTTTCCAGCACAATTTGAAAGCATCAATTCTTCGGTGCTCAGCCTTCTTTATGGTCTAAATCTCAAATACGTACATGACTACTGGGAAAACCATAGCTTTGACTATGTGGACCTTTGTTGGCAAAGTGATGTCTCTGTTTTTTAATATGTTGTTTAGGTGTGTCAAAACTTGCCTTCCAAAGAGCAAGCATTTTTTAATTTCATGTCTGCAATGATTTTGGAGCCCAAGAAAATAAAATCTGTCACTGTGTCCACTATTTTCCCTTCTATTTGCCATGAAGTGATGGCACCAGATGCCATGATCTTAATCCTAGTTAACAGAATTAGCCATTTCCTCACAGATACTAAGATCTGTTTTTTAGCATCACCGCCCATTTTTAAAATTATTGCTTTTCTGATAACTTATTCAAAAAAATACCAATAACAGTGATATAGATGGAATAAGTTCTGCTTTGGATACATTTCACTTCTTTGAATATATCAGGAAATGGAAATTTTGCTGATATTTGATTTTTGAGGCTATTTTTTCCTTCCCAAACTTACAACAATTATGTGTTTTAAATGTATTGTTTGTTGTAAGCATGCCAAATATAACCATTTAAAGAAATTGCTGAGTTTCCTTAGCATCAAAAGTATGTATTTAATCATAATCTACTGTGCCTCATAAATAATACCTGCATGATGTAATTGAATCTCATTTCTGTTATAATAGAAGATATTTTGATTATTACAAGATAGTTACTTCACTTAATAGGCATCTGATAAGGTCAACTTATCCTTTTAAATATAGAGCAGTTTAAATGTCTAACAGACATTAAATATCTGACATACACAGTCTCCTCTGAAACGAATGCAAAAATGCATCCATTAATGGAATATTGTACTGCTTGCAATAAAATCAATACTATACTGCAACTCTTTCATGCTATCACAATCATTCTCTGAAGAAACCTCAAAAGAAGTGATTAATGTGAGTCTTAACTGTTAGGAGTAATTTATATTTGTCTATGCTAACATGTTTTCTGTATATTAAAAGAGCACAAGAAATACAATTTATTGATTTGTGTCATGAATCTAGCCAGAAATTACAATGCTAATGATGTTTACAATCAAAATGCAGAAGAAAAGGAAAATGAGCAGTATTCAAATTATATTAATGTTTTGCTTAAAAACTTTTTCTAGAAAATTAGATATTTTTTAGTATAGTCACTTTTGCTATTTTTTTTCCTTATATGAGACACTTACAGGTAGCCCTTTGATGATTCTGATTAAGGTGAAAAACTTTTTTTTTTTTTTTCAGTTGAATGCACAATAATCTGGTATGTAAAAAGCATTTAGGAATAAGACCAAATGTGGTAAAAGAAAATACAATTCTTTCAAAGTAGAGTAAAATTTCATAAGCATAGACTTCAGTCAAACTGTGGGTTTCTTTGATAATCAAAAATAATTAGGTAGTAAGGAGTGGTCAATTTATCGAACAATGTTGAATGAGTATATTGGGTGGGCCTGGGGTACTAACATTGTTAGGTGGATCCATACAATTTGAGGAGTTCACAATTCATTGGTGATTATATCATGTGAATATTTATAATGCACTTTAAATCTAGGAAACCATTGAAATTAATATTTTTTATAAGAAAGAGTGAAATGTTACTTATTTTGCAGAATTACAGTTCCCACTGTCTCTAGATACATATTAATTGGGACAGGTATGTACAGACTCATGTGCATTTATGTATATGTACAATCTTGTCTTTCTCCAGGATTATGGTACTTTGGAGAAGGCAATGGCACCCCACTCCAGTACTCATGCCTGGAAAATCCCATGGATGGAGGGGCCTGATGGGCTGCAGTCCATGGGGTCGCTGGGAGTCGGACACGACTGAGCGACTTCATTTTATTTTTTCACTTTCATGCATTGGCAACCCACTCCAGTGTTCTTGCCTGGAGAATCCCAGGGACAGGGGAGCCTGATGGGCTGCCGTCTATGGGGTCACACAGAGTCGGACACAACTGAAGCGACTTAGCAGAAGCAGCAGCATGGTACTTTTATTTTTAAAAGCATACAAAAATCTTGAGAGCTATAAAAATTGGTTTACAAGTTTTGTAAGATATGTGGTAGTAAAGGAAAGTGTATCTTAACATGCCTTTAAATATTTATATATAAAACAAAAAAGCAAATAGAACTAATAACAGAGTATAGTTGAATGATAAAATGCAAGATAAGCATGCTAACCTTGTAGTTCACGTACAATAGCACAAAACTACACAATTCTATCTGAACAGGGAATAACATGTCACTGTATTGTTGAACATAAAACCAAGCAGAGTGTCTACGTTTGTAGACACTTCCTCTGTCTCTGATTGGGAAAATAAAAGGTTATATAGATGTAAATTGTTCCTTAATTAAATAATAGACTAAATGCTAATAGTAATAGGGATTTTATGGAACTTTAAGTTGATTTTAGGCTCATATAAAAAAGCAAATAGAATAATAACACATTTGAAACACACTTATTTATATTAAAACATGTTATTTAAGAACTATCATGGTACAGGGAGGGAGGAGGGAGGGGGGTTCGGGATGGGGAACACGTGTATACCTGTGGTGGATTCATGTTGATGTATGGCAAAACCAATACAATATTGTAAAGTAATTAACCTCCAATTAAAATAAATAAATTTATATTAAAAAGAAAGAACTATCATTGTGGGGACAGAAAAACAAATGAAGGAGCTATAGTACAGGGACCAAAAATAGATCTACGTACCTTTGAAATTTAATACATAATAAATAGAATACTTAAAATTATCAGGAAAAGGATAAGTGCTAAAATCCAACTGCCTTTCTATAAAAAATTACTATCTCACACTAAACAAACAAGAAATTCTGGAGCAATTAAAAGCATAATACATTTAAAGACTATTTAAAAAGAAAAGAAATGTAGGGGGATGTTTTTTATCAATATAATATTGCAGTAGGAAAGACTTCTAAGTGAAACACAAAATCACATGCCACAGAAGAAAACTGACGTATTTAACTACATCAATTAAAATAACTGTATGGCAAATACAGCCATAATACAAATAAAGTTAAAAGATAAAGAATAGGATGGGAGATTTTGTATGTGTATGTATATATATATATATATTCTAAATGGAGAAGGAAATGGCAACCCACTCCAGTACTCTTGCCTGGAAAATCCAGAGTGGACGGAGGTGGCTGGTAGTCTACAATCCATGGGGTTGCAAAGAGTCAGACACGACGGAGTGATTAAACTTTCAAACTTTCAATATGTTCTAATGGATAATATTCATACAAGAGAGTTTCCACAAAGTCACATTGAAGAGCAATATTAAGATGCCAGTGAAAGAAATGGAAGCTAGATAGTTCATATGTGGTTAATAAATATTATTTTTTTAAGTATCATGAAATTTTTAGTGGGGGCTAAAATAAAACAGATATCCCAACTGTACATTTTTCTTTTTAAATACTCACGTATTCTCTCTTCTCACTGTGTACTTGGCAACCTGCACCTACATGAATTTTTAATTTTAGTCTTCTATTTTTACACCCTGACATGTATAAGATATCTGTTTCCTTAAACATTTGCTTCATATGTTATTTTTCTAGCAATTCTTTTTGCAGAAGGGTATTCAAGAAATGAACTTTCATAAGCCTGCTGTTACAAAATATCTATTTATAGGTAGGCAACTGGCAGAGTTACCATAGAAACTAAAACAGTAATCAATTCAGAAACAATGAAAGAGTAAGTAAAGATGTATTATGAATAGAAAGCATTAAAACACAAAATGCCTCATAATTATTAGAAAAAAGCAAAATAGAATTTTTTCAAAGGATGATGATAGAAGGGAAAACAATTATGGTTTATCTACCAGTATAAGTTTGTGCAACTGTAATAAAGGTTGGCATAGTTTTATTTTAAGATGCCATCAAGAAATCAGTTAAGAAACCAGAAAATATAAAACTCTAATGTACTTTGAGAGCTCTATATACTAAGACAAATGACTATTATTCCTCTTTCTTAATTTCCAATATTAGACATATTTCAAGTGCAATTTCCATATCATTTTGATTTGGCAGGGAGATATCTTGACTCAAAGGCTTCCCAGGTGGTACCAGTGGCAAAAAAAAAAAAAAACCCGCTTGCCAATGCAGGAGATGTAAGAGATGTGGGTTTGATCCTGAAGCCTTGGAAAACTGATGCTTTCAAATTAATGCAATTATTGCATAGGTGTTTTCAGCTGACCTATTTGGTGCACTAATGAATCACAGTTTGAAAGCATCAGTTCTTTGGAGCTCAGCCTTCTTTATGGTCCAGCTCTCACATCCATACATGACTACTGGAAAAACCACAGCTTTGACTATATGGACTTTTGTCGGCAAAGTGATGTCTGTTTTTTAGTACGCTGTCTAAGAGTCGGACACAACTGAGTGACTTCACTTTCACTTTTCACTTTCATGCATTGGAGAAGGAAATGGCAACCCACTCCAGTGTTCTTGCCTGGAAAATCCCAGGGACAGGGGAGCCTGGTGGGCTGCCGTCTATGGGGTCGCATAGAGTCGGACACGACTGAAGTGACTTAGCAGCAGCAGCAGCAGGTATAGCATAGCTTTTCTTCCAAGGAGCAAGTGTCTTTTATTTTCATTGGCTTCAGTCATCATCCAGAGTGATTTTGGAGCCCAAGAAAATAAAATTTGCCACTCTTTCCATTTATTCCCCATATATTTGCCTTGAAGTGATAGGACCAAATGCCATGATCTTAGTTTTTTGGATGTTGAGTTTTAAGCCAGCTTTTTCACTCTCATCAAGAGGCTCTTTAGTCCCTCTTAGCTTTCTGGCATTAGAGTGGTATCATCTCTATATCTGTGGTTCCCTTTGTAATTTAAAAAGGATTATATTGGAGGACAGGGAGATTTCAGAGTTAGTTCACTTCAAAAATAATTCTCTTAATGAAATAGTAAACTTGCTATTTGACTGAAAATGTTAAAGGTCTCCCATTCATTTTAACACCCAATTAGAACACGGTAAATATGAGAACAAACTAAGTGTGGGCCATTTTAACTAAGTGTAATGAGAAAAAGAACAGTGGTTGGCAACTCTTAGCATAAGAAACCCTAATAATAAAGACAGTCATATGATGACTTTTATGAATCAAATTAAAAACAAAGGAAAATTTTTCTTCTGTTTTTATTTGAGTTTAATTAGAATATTACAGATAGACAATATGTGTGAAAAAAAATTCTATGAAAGAACTTTCACTGCGTGAACCCTCAAATGTCAACAGTATACAAGTTGAGGAACAGTATATTGCCAGCATCCCAAAGCTAGTTTTATACCCCTTAGCAGTCACCACCCATCACTCCCAGGGCAAACCATTCTTACTTTTACTATTATGCAATAGTTTTATCTGGTATGAAATTTATAGGAGTAGGATCACTCTGTTGGTACCACTTTATCTATGGGGTTCCTTTTACTCAACATTGCATTTATGATATTCAGTCAACTTTTACATGCATTTGCATTTTTTCATAGTCATTGCTGTATAGTGTATGGCTATGTCAGTTTTTTCTTTTAAATTTATTCTACTGTTGACAGGTGGTTTTTATCTGGGTTTTTCCAAATAGAGCTACTCTGAATATGATTGTGCATATATAGTTTTTATCAACATATTAATAAACATTTTTGGAGGGTGTTCACTGTTAGTGGAAGGAGAGTCTGGAGATCCTTCCTTCTGTGGGCCTTGGTTTACAGTAAGGATGAAAAGAAGAATCTAAAGTCTTACCCATTGCAAGAAAGTTTATTACCTAAGGAAAGACTAGGTTGCAGAGAATTGGAGGCAACTGAGCACAGCAAAGAAAGAACAGAGAGAACGCAAGAGAGAGGTGGGCCACGCTGAGGGAGGCAAATGGCCCTGGAGGACCAGGGTACAAACTCAAGGCAGTCATTTGCATAATCCAGTCATTTGCATAATCCAAGGGAGTTGTTGACTGACAGACTTGATTGACGGCTACAGGTCATATAGCAAGATGCTTTACTGTGCATGATCTTCCCATAATTCAGCCTATTATAGTAAGATGTATGTATTGATGGAATTGAGGTGGTGGTATCTGCCAGTGCAGGAGATACAGTAGATGTGGGTGCAAGCCTTTGGTTGGGAAGATGCCCTGGAGTAGGAAATGGCACCCCACTCCAATATTCTTGCCTGGAAAAGTCCGTGGAAGACCAGCCTGGTGAGCTATAGTCCATGGGGCTACAAAAAACCAGACATGACTGAGCGACTAAACAACATTCCAACAGATACTTGGAAAGAGGCTCAACATCACTGATTATCAGGGAAATGCAAATCAAAACCACTATGAGATAGTACCTCACACCTGTTAGAATGGTCATCACCAAAAGATAAGGGATAAGAGGTACTGGTGAGGATGTGGAGAAAGGGAACCTTGTGCATTTTAGGAATGTAAATTATTGTAACCAGTAGGGAAAACAGCATGAAGTTTCCTCAAAAAATTGAAAATAGTACTATTGTATGATTCAGCAATCCTGCTTCAGGGAATATATACAATGGAAATGAGAATATGCTATTGGAGAGATATCTGCTCTCCCCTGTTAAATGACACATTATTTACAGTTATCAAAATATAGAAACAAAGTATCCACAAATAGATGAACGAATGAAGAAGATGTGATAGGTAGGTAGCTAAAACAGATGGAGAGATACACAGCATTGTTGTTGTTGTTTTAGTCACTAGTTCAGTTCAGTTCACTTCAGTCGCTCAGTCACATCTGACTCTTTGTGACCCCATGAATCGCAGCACACCAGGCTTCCCCTGTCCATCACCAACTCCCAGAGCTTACTCAAACTCATGTCCGTTGAGTTGGTGATGACATCCAACCATCTCATCCTCTGTCATCCCCTTCTTCTCCCACCTTCAATCTTTGTCAGCATCAGGGTCTTTTCAAATGAGTCAGTTCTTTACATCAGGTGACCCAAGTATTGGAGTTTCAGCTTCAACATCAGTCCTTCCAATGAATATTCAGGGCTGATTTCCTTTAGGAGGGACTGGTTGGATCTCCTTGCTGTCCAAGAAACTCTTATGAGTCTTCTCCAACACCACAGTTCAAAAGCATCAATTCTTCTGGGCTCAGCTTTCTTTATAGTCCAACTGTCACATCCATACATGACTACTGGAAAGACCATAGCTTTGACTAGACGGACCTTTGTTGGCAAAGCAATGTCTCTGCTTTTAAATATGCTATCTATGTTGGTCATAACTTTTCTTCCAAGGAGTAAGCGTCTTTTAATTTCATGGCTGCAGTCACCATCTGCAGTGATTTTGGAAACCCCAAAAATAAAGTCCCTCACTGTTTCCACTGTTTCCCCATCTATTTCCCATGAAGTGATGGGACCAAATGTCAATATCTTAGTTTTCTGAATGTTGAGGTTTAAGCCAACTTTTTCATTTTCATCTTTCACTTTCATCAAGAGGCTCTTCACTTTCTGCCATAAGGTAGTGTCATCTGCATATCTGAGGTTGTTGATATTTCTCCCAGGAATCTTGATTCCAGCTTGTGTTCCTTCCAGTCCAGCATTTCTCATGATGTTCTCTGCATATAAGTTAAATAAGCAGGGTGACAGTATACAGCCTTGATGTGCTCCTTTCCTGATTTGGAACCAGTCTGTTGTTCCATGTCCAGTTTTAACTGTTGCTTCCTGACCTGCATACAGATTTCTCAAGAGGCAGGTCAGGTGACCTGATATTCCCATCTCTTGAAGAATTTTCCAAAGTTTGTTGTGATCCACATAGTCAAAGGCTTCGACATAGTGAATAAAGCAGAAGTAGATGCTTTTCTGGAACTCTCTTGCTTTTTTAATGATCCAACGGATGTTGGCAATTGGATCTCTGGTTCCTCTGCCTTTTCTAAATCCAGCTTGAACATCTGAAACTTCATGGTTAACATACTGTTGAAGCCTGGCTTGGGGAATTTTGAGCATTTCTTTACTAAAATAGCCTCCAACTCTTTGTGACCCCATGGACTGAGCACATTCATGGAATATTTAAGAGGAGTTAATGAGTCCAATATTGTCACCCTGCTTATTTAACTTCTATGCAGAGAACATCATGAGAAACGCTGGGCTGGAGGAAGCACAAGCTGGAATCAAGATTGCCGGGAGAAATATCAATAACCTCAGATATGCAGATGACACCACCCTTATGGCAGAAAGTGAAGAGGAACTAAAAAGCCTCTTGATGAAAGTGAAAGAAGAGAGTCAAAAGTTGGCTTAAAGCTCAACATTTGAAAACAAAGATCATGGCATCTGGTCCCATCACTTCATGGGAAATAGATGGGGAAACAGTGGAAACAGTACCAGACTTTATCTTTTTGGGCTCCAAAATCACTGCAGATGGTGACTGCAGCCAGGAAATTAAAAGATGCTTACTCCTTGGAAGGAAAGTTATGACTAACCTAGATAGCACATTCAAAAGCAGAGACATTACTTTGCCAACAAAGATCCATCTAGTCAAGGCTATGGTTTTTCCAGTGGTCATGTATGGATGTGAGAGTTGGACTATGAAGAAAGCTGAGTGCTGAAGAATTGATGCTTTTGAACTGTGGTGTTGGAGAAGACTCTTGAGAGTCCCTTGGACTGCAAGGAGATCCAACCAGTCTGTTCTAAAGGAGATCAGTCCTGGGTGTTCTTTGGAAGGAATGATGCTAAAGCTGAAACTCCAGTACTTTGGCCACCTCATGCGAAGAGTTGACTCATTGGAAAAGACTCTGATGTTGTGAGGGATTGGGGGCAGGAGAAGATGAGATGAGGGGACAGAGGATGAGATGGCTGGATGGCATCACCGACTCAATGGACATGAGTTTGGGTGAACTCCGGGAGTTGGTGACGGACAGGGAGGCCTGGCGTGCTGCAATTCATGGGTTCGCAAAGAGTCAGACACGACTGAGCGACTGAACTGCATGAGTCCAATGGCCACCAAAAGTTACTTCAGTACAAGAGAATGTGAGGTGTGTGCATGTGCTAGATTAGGGAAAGTCCTGCCAGTTGGTGGGTGGGGGGTTTTATGCCCCCTGACTATTTTTGGATTACTGTGGGCATGTTAGGAGCAGGGCTGGTAAATTGCTTGGTGGGATTAGGCAGCTATTGACTGGATGGTTAGCTGAAGGGTCTGCCTCTCCTTACAGTCAGGTAACTGCCTACTTATCATTCACTAAGGAAGTAAACTGCTGAGTCATGTGTTACATGCGTATTCAACTATAGCTATCACTTTGAAGAGCAGCTCTTCAAAGTAGTTAAACCACTTTAAATTCCCATCAGCAGTAGATGAGGGTTCTGGTTGTTCCATGTCTTTGAAATACTTGGCATTTTCTGCCCTTTTCTTCAGCTATTCTATTGGGTGTGTGATGAATTCTCATTGTTTCTAATTAGCACCTTGCTAATATGTAATGAAATTGAAGGCTTCTGCATATGGTTTGTAGACACATGGATCTCCTTGTTGTGAAGGGCATACTGCAACAACGATTGCTTCAGGAGGGAAATCTGTAATTTGGTGTACATATTAATGACTCTACATTTTAATGAATATCCCTGGTGGTGATTATGATAGTATATAGCAACGTTTGCCATCTGTATTCACCATCAGGACAGGGACTGTATTTTTGTTACCATTGTATTCTGGTATCTAGCAGAGTGCTTTGTTTTAGATAACTGGCTTTGCAGTTAAATATGAACATTTTAAACCATAAATTTCTTTATAAGTACTGCATCAGCACTACTTTAGCTACATCCTGCTAGTTTTGGTCTATTATGTTTTTATTAGCACTTAATAGGAAATATTTTCTAATTTCCCTGTGGTTTATTCTTTGCTCCATCAGTTACTTAGAAGTTAATTTCTAAATATTTGTAGATGTTCTAGATATCTTACTGATTTTTTAAATTAAATGCAGTTATGATATGAAAACACATAATTTTAGTTTTTAAAGATTTATCCTGATTTGTTTTATGGCCCAACATGTGGTCTGTCTTAGTGAGCATTTCATAGTACACTTAAAAGTATATTCTGCAGTTTTGTATAATGAGTAAACATTAGTTAGGTCAAGTTTGGCAATGTTAAATCAAAACTTCAATGTTGTTACTGACTTTTTTTTTTTTTTTTGCTTGTTCTATCAATTACAAAGAAACAGATGTTAAAATTACTACCTGTGAATGTGGATTTGTTGATTTCTCCCTCTTGTCCTGTTAATTGTTTTTTAAGTCTTGAGGCATTGATCTCTGGCTTGGTTCATCTGGCTGGGCTGATTATCAGTACCTTTAGTTCTCTTCTCTTGTGCCAGTCAGATTTCACAAAATGAATTTTTCAGTCTTTGACCTGGAGATTATTAGTCTATCTGTCATCATTTCTGAGATCCCAATGAGAGAAAAAGTTGGGTTTTCAAAATTCAGTATATGACCTATAGACTTTGACTTAACTCAGCTTTTAATATGGATTTCTGCCCCTATCTGTGGTGTGTGCTTCCAAGGGACAGACTTCTTAACCTTCTCAAATAAGCTTCTGTGTCACCATCTCAAAGAGAAATGTTCAGTCTTCTGCAGAGGTTGGGAATGGATGGTAAAGAAGATTATTTGATGACTCTTGCTGATTCTTAAACAGCCTCTTGTTTTCAGCCTCATTATGTCTCCAGTTTAAGGGTAGCTGGTACTATAATTTCAGGATGTGGTAGAGGTGGTACAGAACAAATTAGGTTGCTTCTAAGTTTCCAAAGTTTTGTTGCAGAGCTGATGATTGTGTATGAAGGAGTTAGTTGCTGAAAGTATGCAAATTGAGACTATTGCAGTCTACAGCTGTGTTATTGCTGAAATTCTAGCATCATATATTTAGTTTCCTATGAATATTTATTTGTTTACTTAAATAAAAAAATGTTTCTCCCATTTCTAAATGATTTCAATCAACACATTATTTTGGGGAGATTATAAATCTCCCTTTTAAATTCAGATTGCCCTGGGTAGGAAGTGTAACACACTGACCTCCTCGTTAGTCATTTACATTATATTTCAAAATCACTGAACCAGGCACATGTGGCAAACAAATGGTAAACCAGCCAGTTAGGACTGGGAGTGTGGGCAAGGAACTACAAGAAGGAATTTTGGAACATTGAAGCTTGCAAAGTGGGGACCTAGAGCAACTGGGGTAAAGAAGGGCTAGAGTGATGTCATGGGTTATGGATGAGAATTGACAGAAGACAGAGTTTTATGATAAGTTGGGCATAGAGAGAGAGGAAAGAAGAAGAATTCAAAGATAATTCTGAGATCCAGGACTTATCTGTTGTCAGTATTTAAAAAACTCCTCTTCAAAAGCTATAAGCAGAAATTTTAGTGTTCACCTGAGAATTATTTTTCTAAAATGAAATTTTTCCTCTGGACCTTTAAAATATAAATACAGGTCAGATTTTCTTTCTTATATTGATTATCAGGAGTTGTTTGTAAGTTACCAATTTTTCTTTTAAATTAAATTTTTTGCTATTAATTCATCTTGTAAATTTAGAAAACTTTAAAAAGTTATGTATTACTTTATTATTATTTTTTGATTCTTCAGGCTCTCTGTTAAGTACTTAATGTGTTTACAGTTAGATGTACTACAAAGTTAATATTTTAGAAAAAGTGATTATTTTATAATACTTTAAATTTCTCCTAGAATATTTGTGCTTTAGCTGGCTTTTCCCTCCATATTTGAATAGTACCAACCAAAATTTTAAAAAATATAGTTAATATACTGATTTTTTTTTTGTAATTTTTTTTTAAATTTTTATTTATTTATTTATTTTTTAATTTTTTTTTTTTTTTTAAATTTCAGGTATACACGTGCTCCCCATCCTGAACCCTCCTCCCTCCCTCCTCCCCATACCATCCCCCTGGGCCGTCCCAGCGCACCAGCCCCAAGCATCCAGCATCGTGCACTGAACCTGGACTGGCATCTCGTTTCATACATGACATTTCACATGTTTCAATGCCATTCTCCCAAATCTTCCCACCCTCTCCCTCTCCCACAGAGTCCATAAGACTGTTCTATACATCAGTTTTAAAATAGACTTTAAAACAAAGGCTGTGAAAAGAGACAAAGAAGGTCACTACATAATATACTGATTTAAAGTATTTTTGTTTTCAGAGACCAGACAGTTAATTTTTGTACGGTAGTCTATCAAGGAAATGGCAACCCACTCCAGTGTTCTTGCCTGGAGAATCCCAGGGACGGAGGAGCCTGGTGGGCTGCCGTCTATGGGGTCACACAGAGTCGGACGTGACAGAAGTGACTTAGCTTAGCAGCTATCACTATGGAAGGTTTTAGATATGACTTTTGAAAATGCAATTGAATTAGGTAAATGTGTTGCTCATAACACTCTGTGAGTTCAGTTTCCCTTCAGGCAATACTCTAGCTTTAACAGGTTTTTTCCCATGGTTATACTCGTTCCTATGGAAACTGACCTCTTTTGTCCTCTTCTCTCTCTTTTTATCCCTTTAGAAACAGGTTACAGAAGCAACAGCCAGGAGGAAACATGAAATATTCATACCATCACTACTTAGAAGCTTCCGCTAACATACTAACAGCCATATGTTTTCTCTTACAGGCTATGCACAGACATGCACAAACCCACATACCACAGATTTATATATGTTTAACAATCTAGACCACAAAAACTGGAAAAATTCCTCTGATTTGTTAATGAGGCTACCCACTGATGATGCTCCAGAGCCTTGAAAGCATGTGAGGAAGTGGCCAGGATATGGATAACAGAGCTGAAAGGTGATGATTATTCACTGGGAACATCTCAGCTCTAAAGACTGCATGAATGTGGAGGCTCCTGCCATGCTCCTGGTGTATGTCAATTAACAAAATGTTAGAAATGGATCAAAAACTCAGTTTAGAGAAAGGAATCCTGATCTGGATCATCTTGGATTTTGAAAGAGTCCCTTATGTTTTTCCCCCAAGACTGCTTCTAAGGGATTCTAAACAAACTGTGGTATTTTTTTTAACCAATAATAATAATAATAAATGAGAAACAGAATTCATATTAGAACAAGGCCTCTGTTCAAAGGTCCATTATCAAATGAAGCAATATATTTTTTTGCTATTGATAAGGAAATTTCCAAGCTAATTTCCCTAGATGGGATTTTGATGGATTAAATTTCTTGCTCCACTTATCTCCACATCTAAATGTGTCCTCCAGACTGAGTTGGACATTTTTGAGCCAGATACTCAACAAGAAGGAAAAAAAGTCAGATTCTTGTGGCACACCATCACATACATAGTTGCAATCCCAAAATCTGGCCTGCCAGATTAACAAATTCACTAACAAGCTCTCTAGTTAGTGAGTTTGACAGTCTTCTAACTTCTTAAAGTTTCTGTCTCTCATTTTTCAAATTGAAACAATAATACCTAAATTGTCAGGAGAATTTAATAAATTGATACGGATGCTTTTGAGTTTCTCCAACACCAATGCACTTTAGTTGACACTCCAGAAATACAATGGAAAGACATAGTTCCTGTTCTGATGAATACTGCACAGTGGAATGTTTTCCAAGTGTTAGGTGAATAATTGTCACCTGGGGTACTTATTAAAATGTAGAATTGTTAAGATAATGGCTCTAGGGGGCTGGGAAGAACTCCTTACTGGTGCGGAATGGAGTCTGCTCTATGTTCTCTCTAAGTGCTGACTTACGCAGTGACTAACATTAGTCCAGTTAAACCAACATTGCCTTATGGCTGGATTTTATATTTCTTAAAGTCCTGCTCTAAATGACATTTTCTTTGTTACTATATAAATACATGTATTTAATATTTGAGCAGTAGATTTATCATTAATAAATACCAAATATCCTCTTCATTGGGCTTCCCAGGTACAGTGGTAAAGAATCCACCTGCCAATGCAGGAGAAGCAGGAGATGTGGGTTCAGTCCCTGGGTTGGGAAGATCCCCTGGAGTAGGAAATGACAACTCACTCCAGTATTCTTACCTGAAGATTCCCATGGACAGAGGAGCCTGGTGGGCTACAGTCCATGGGGTCACAAAGAGTCAGACATGACTGAGCATGAAGACTAAACCAAGGAAAATAATATCACAAAAACTAATGAACACTTATTCTTAAATATCAAGAAATAAAAAAATTCTTCCCAAGAAGAAGCAGTATAAAAATTCAAAGAATTATAAGAAAATATAAGAGAATGAAAATTGAGATAGCAGTGCTTGGAAAGAAAGGAAGGAAACAGAAATATTCACAGTAGAAAGAGACAGAGAGAATTCAATAGTTAATTGGTGAATCAATGGTCCTATCTACAACTCATTTGATGGGAAATTCTCAAAGTGTCCAAATTTAAATTTCTTGGTGGCACTTGGGGAGCCCACATCCTCCCAGAACCTCACTTCCTAGGACATTATTCTAACACTTAGAGCTTAATAAAAGATAGGTGGAATCGGCTGAACTGGCCCATGTCAGTAATACATGAGAGATTTGCTCAGTGGAGATTAGGAAAAAGAAAAGGTGTTTCAATACTAAAGAAATCGAAGCAAAGTGAGAAACTAAGGCAATGAATTAAGGACCTTTATGAAGAGTTTAACTTCCTAGATTCTTCTTTCTTTAATTATAGGAAATTAATGTTCAGCACAAAAGCTTTAATATTTTTATCTTCCATGTTTATAAGTTCACTTGATTATATCAATATAGACTCATGTGATTGTGTGGAGAACAAAAGAATGGAGCCATAACAAGCTGCCTCTCCTCACTCTTCCTCCCATTAAACCTAAGTGAAAAGAACAGTGTTGTATTAAGCCACCATGTCTAATCATCCTTGGTGGTGACAAGCAGAGACATAAGCATATATCAGCACAACAGGCTGAGAAGCAACTGGTGGGTGGATAACTCAAGATATGATCTGAGAGAACAATATTCCAACAAAAATTATTTTAAAAACTATGGCTGATTCATACTGAGGTTCAACAGAAAACAGCAAAATTCTGTAAAGCAATTATCCTTCAATAAAAAATAAATTAATTAAAACACACACAGACAAAGACAGCATCTGAGATAACAATCTGCCTTTATTTCCTAAAAATACTACCACATGATGCTTAAAAATGATCACAAAAGTGACAGCTGGGGTATGATTTATAATCTTATTTAATTCTCCCGACAAACCATTCTTTTACTAAATTTAGATTTAACAAAATAAAAGCAGAATTCTCAGAAAGGGTAGAAGAGTTGCTCAAGGTCACAGAATTGTTGAGTAATTGAGCCAGGGTTTTACTCAGTGTTCTCCATTTCTCACAAGTTGTGTTTACTTTTCACCACTTGTGGCAATACCATAATAACTGATAAGAAAAAGGAGTGAAATATATAGCTTAGATTAAAAAAAATATATATATATATAGCTTTTACCAAAGTATAGCTTAGCTTATATTTTTTTGCTTTGCTTTGGTAGTTGTAGTGGGGGAAAGACAGTTTGCTACTACTAAGACGGAGAAATAAATTTGGGAATATAAATCAGAAAATGTATTCTGAAAATGTTAAATTTGAGACAATTATAGGTATGTAAGCAGAGATATCAATCAACTAGTCAGTTGCTTATTTGGTTCTAGAGTTCTAGGAGAGATGAAGACTAGAGATAATGAAATCAGAAAACAATGCTCAAGATTAAGAACAAATATATTGCCACTGCCACAGAGTGTTTTAAATGATTTGCATATATTTATTTATTTAATCACCACGACAACTCTAAGTTATTATCCCTATTATATAGGAAATGGGAACACAGTAGGTTGATTTAGAATTTGAATACTTGTCAGCCTGATCCCAAAGACTCTTTTGCTACTTCATAATTCTGAAAATAATTGTGATATCTTAGCAGCAGATGGGGTGAGAATATGAGACAAGTGGTCTAAATAAATTGCTATAATTAATGGACTCTAATAACTAATTTTGAATTTGAAAAATAAACTTGAATGCTGACTATGCAGTGCTTGCTATTTTTTAGTTATCAGTTCAGTTCAGTCTCTCAGTTGTGTCCAACTTTTGAGACCCCGTGGACGGTAGCATGCCAGGCCTCCCTGTCCATCACCAACTCCCAGAGCTTACTCAAACTCATGTCTACAGAGTCAGTGATGTCATCCAACCATCTCATCCTCTGTCATCCCCTTTTCCTCCTGCCTTCAATCTTTCCCAACATCAGGGTCTTTTCCAGTGAGTCAGTTTTTTGCATCAGGTGGCCAAGGTATTGGAATTTAAGCTTCAGCATCAGTCCTTCCAATGAACACCCAGGACTGATTTCCTTTAGGGAGACCAGTTGGACCTCCTTGGAATCCAGGGAACTCTCAAGAGATTTTTCCAGCACCACAGTTCAAAAGGATCAATTCTTTGGTGCTCAGCTTTCTTGATAGTCCAACTCTCACATCCATTCATGACTACTGGAAAAAGCATAGCTTTGACTAGATGGACCTTTGTTGGCAAAGTAATGTCTCTGTTTTTTAATAAGCTGTCTAGGTTGGTCATAACTTTTCTTCCAAGGAACAAGCATCTTTTAATTTCATGGCTTCAGTCACCATCTGCAGTGATTTTAGAGCCCACAAAAATAAGGTCTATCACTGTTTCCATTGTTTCCCTATCTATTTCCCATGAAGTGATGGGACCAGATGGTCTTTGCTTTCTGAATGTTGAGTTTTAAGCCAGCTTTTTCACTCTCCTCTTTGACTTTGATCAAGAGGCTCTTTAGTTCTTCTTCACTTTCTGCCATAAGGGTGATGTCATCTGCATATCTGAGGTTAGTGATATTTCTTCTGGCAGTCTTGATTCCAGCTTGTGCTTCATCCAGCCTGGCATTTCTCATGTTGTACTCTGCATATTAAAAAAGTAAGAGTGACAACATACAGCCTTGATGTACTTCTTTCCCAAATTGGAACCAGTCTGTTTTTCCATGTCCAGTTCTAATTGTTGCTTCTTGACCTGCATACAGGTTTCTCAGGAGGCAGGACAGGTGATCTGGTATTCTCATCTCTTGAAGAATTCTCCACAGTTTGTTGTGATGCACACAGTCAAAGGCTTTGGCATAGTGAATAATGCAGAAGTAGATGTTTTTCTGGAACTCTCTAGCTTTGTTGATGCTCCAGCAAATGTTGGCAATTTGATCTCTGGTTCATCTGCCTTTTCTAAATCCAGCTTGAACATCTGGAAGTTCATGGTTCACATACTGTTGAAGCCTGCCTAGGAGAATTTTAAGCATTTCTTTGATAGAGTGTGAGATGAGTGCAATTGTGTGGTAGTTTGAACATTCTTTGGCATTACCTTTCTTTGGGATTGGAATGAAAACTGATCTTTTCCAGTCCTGTGGCCACTGTTGAGTTTTCCAAATTTGCTGGCATATTGAGTGCAGCCCTTTCACAGCTTCATCTTTCAGGATTTGAAATATCTCAACTGGAATTCCATCACCTCCACTAGCTTTGTTCATAGTGATGTTTCCTAAGACCCACTTGACTTTGCATTCCAGGATGGCTGGCTCTAGGTGAGTGATCACACCATCGTGGTTATCTAAGTCATGCAAATCTTTTTTGTATAGTTCTTCTGTGTATTCTTGCTACCTTTTCTTAATATCTTCTGCTTCTGTTAGGTCCATACCATTTCTGTCCTTTATCGAGCCCATCTTTGCATGAAATGTTCCCTTTGTATCTCTAATTTTCTTGAGGGATCTCTAGTCTTTCCCATTTTATTGTTTTCCTCTATTTCTTTGCATCAGTCACTGAAGAAGGCTTTCTTATCTCTCCTTGCTAGTCTTTGGAACTCTGCATTCAAGTAGGTATATCTTTCCTTTTCTCCTTTGACTTTCACTTCTCTTATTTTCTCAGCTATTTGTAAGGCCTCCTCAGACAACCATTTTGCCTTTTTGCATTTCTTTTTCTTCAAGGTGGTATTGGTCACTGCCTCCTATACAATGTCATGAACTTCCGTCCTTAGTTCTTCAGGCACTCTGTCTATCAGATCTAATCCCTTGAATCTATTTGTCACTTCCACTGTATAATTGTAAGGGATATGATTTAGGTCATATGTGTATGGTCTAGTGGTTTTCCCTACTTTCTTCAATTTAAGGCTGAGTTTGGCAATAAGGAGTTCATGATCTGAGCCACAGTCAACTCCCAGTCTTGTTTTTGCTGACTGTATAAAGCTTTTCTCTCTTTGGCTGTACTGACCATCTGGTGATGTCCAGAGTAGAGTCTTCTCTTACAGGTTGTTGGAAGAGGGTGTTTGCTATGACCAGTGCTTTCTGTTGGCAAAACTCTGTTAGCCCTTAACCTGCTTCATTTTGTACCCCAAGGCCAAATTTGCCTATTTGCCTATTCCTACTTTTGCATTCCAGTCCCCTATAATGAAAAGGACATCTTTTTGGGGTGTTAGTTCTCGAAGGTCTTGTAGGTCTTCACAGAACCATTCAATTTCAGCTTCTTCAGCCTTACTAGTCAGGGCATAGACTTGGATTACTGTGATATTGAATGATATGCCTTGGAAATGAACAGAGATCATTCTGTTGTTTTTGAGATTGCATCCAAGTAGTGAATTTCAGACTCTTGTTTACTATGATGGCTACTCCATTTTTTCTAAGGGATTCTTGCCCACAGTAGTAGATATAATGGTCATCTGAGTTAAATTCACCCATTGCAGTCCATTTTAGTTTGCTGATTCCTAAAATGTCAATCTTGACTCCTGTCATCTCCTGTTTGAGCACTTCCTATTTGCCTTGATTCATGGATCTAACATTCCAGGTTCCTATGCAATATTGCTCTTTACAGCATCGGACTTGACTTCCATCACCAGTCACATCCACAGCTGGGTGTTGTTTTTGCTTTGACTCCATCTCTTCATTCTTTCTGGAGTTATTTCTCCACCTATCTCCAGTAGCATATTGGGCACCTACAGACCTGGGGAAATTTATCTTTCAGTGTCCTATCTTTTTGCCTTTTCATACTGTTCATGGATTCTCAAAGGGAGAATACTGAAGTGGTTAGCCATTCGTTTCTCCAGTGGATCACATTTTGTCAGAACTCTCCACCATGACCCATCCATTTGGGTGGCCCTACATGGCATGCTCATAGTTTCATTGAGTTAGGCAAGGCTGTGGTCCATGTGATCAGTTTGGTTAGTTTTCTGTGATTGTGGTTTTCCTTCTGTCTGCCTTCTGATGGAGAAGAACAAGAGGCTTATGGAAGCTTCCTGATGGGAGAGATTGACTGAGGGAGAAACTGGGTCTTGTTGTGATGGGTGAGGCCATGCTCTGTAAATCTTTAATCCAATTTTCTATTGATGGGCCGGGGGGGGGGGTGTTCTCTCCCTGTTGTTTGACCTGAGGCCAAACTATGGTGGAGGTAATGAAGATAATGGAGACCTCCTTCAAAAGGTCCCATGCAGACACTGCCACACTCAGTGCCCCTGACCCTGCAGCAGGCTACCTCCAACCCATGCCTCTGCTGGAGACTCCTGGACACTCATGGGCAATCTGGGTCAGTCTTTTGTAAGGCCACTGCTCCTTTCTCCTGGGTCCTGGTGCATACAAGATTTTGTTTGTGCTCTCCAGGACACTGTTTTCCCAGTCCTATGTAAGTTCTATGGTGAGGTTAATGGTGACCTCCTTCAAGAAGGCTTTTGCCATACCCGGGTCTGTTGCACCCAGAGCCCCTGCCCTGGTGGCAGGCTACTACTGACTCATACCTCTGCAGGAGATACTCAAACACAGTTCTGGCTTACTCTCTGTTGGGTCTCTGGATCCTGGTGCATATAAAGAGTTTACAATTTAATGTGTAGTAAATATCAATGTCTTATTAATTGGTGATTAATTGTACAAATTATATAAGTTTGACTACATTGGCCATGAAAAACACACGGGGCTTCCCTGATAGCTCAGGTGGTAAAGAATCCACCTGCAATGCAGGAGATCCCTGGTTTGATTCCTGGGTTGGGAAGATACACTGGAGAAAGGGAAAAGCTACCCATGCCAGTATTCTGGCTTGGAGAACTAGTCCATGGGGTCGCCAAGAGTTAGACAGGACTGAGCAACTTTCACATTTTAGCGATAGCTTAAGTATAATAAGTATTCTTCATTGGCACTTGCCTCTACAGAAATTACTGTGGAGGTGGGAACATTTGAACAAACAACTGTTGCAAAATCACATCTATTGTGAGAAGACAGCTTGTTCCAAGAAATCTGGCTTACACCATGTCAACATTTTTAAAAGATGCTTCAAATAAGAAAAAAGAGAAAAATATAAATAAATTGGCTTCAAAATCGTGAAGGGATTTCTGAGAACTGTGGAACTTCAGAGAGAAATAAAATGAACAACTGTTCCTTTCTGTTCCAAGACCCTTCATATTTTTAACTTTATATAATAAATTCTATTTACTTATTTTCATGAATTTTTCATACATAATAGGTAGAACATACTGTACTCTTTCAAATATTCTTGTATTTGTTGATCATTTATTGTGTTAGATGCTGCATATAAGGAGGTTACAGTATAGTGTGTAGTAAATATTCAATGTCTTGTTAAATTGGTGACTAATTGTACAAATTATATAAGTATGAATACACTGGTCATGAAAAACACAGGTATACAAACATTCTCAACCTTTTTGAAAAAGGTACCAACTGTGGTGTCACAATATTTCATTCATTCATTCAAACATTCATTCATTGTGAATGTTTTCTTACTGTCTAACCTATGTGGTAGGTGATGTGCTAAACAGTAGGAATTACAAAATGAACACAAGGTAGTTGTTTCCTGCTCTCAATACCCTCCTGGAACCTACCAGTTGTGTGACTCTGAGTAAGTCACTTCTCATGTGTCTTACTTTTCTTGAGACGTAGATAATTAGGCTATTATACCTAAAAGGATGTGAGATATCTGAAGTCCCTTCTAGCTCTAAAGTTGTATAGGGGAAGATTGAAATTTAGTCTTGAAGGACAAAAGAGATTTAAAAATGAATGCAAAGACTTTCTGGAAGGAGAGTTAAAAATAAACCACAGACATACAGCCAAATACACACACAAATGTAGAAGTGAAGCCTGTTGCACAATAGGTTTGTATGGAAAAGTAGTGGCTTATAAGGGTCTATACATTGTACTATGAAGAGTCTTGAAGCTGTATGACAGAGACTGTTCTCATTTATAAACCATTCTGATTCTTTTCCATCTGGTTAGAGAAGACACAAACTTTTAGTTGGTAATAAGTTCTCTGACCAAGAGACTACATTCTCTGGCATCTTTTGCCACAGGATAATCCAGTTTGCTCCCACTGGGTGGATTATACATGACAGATACAACTTCAGTGTCATTTTGTTCAAGACAAAGCTGCTTATCCTTGACTTCCTCCTTCCTAACCCCAATCCTTCTGGGAAATCATGTCAACTAGAGCAATTTTGGAAGCCATATATTAAAGGTGGTAAAACAACTTCTCTAGCCATGGACTGCTCCTATCTGTGTTGTGTGAGATGGAATCATACAGGTGTAACCTTTTGGTTTTTTCATTCAGCATACTGCTACTGCTAAGTCACTTCAGTCATGTCCGACTCTGTGTGACCCCATAGACGGCAGCCCACCAGGCGCCCCCTTCCCTGGGATTCTCCAGGCAAGAACATTTGAGTGGGTTGCCATTTCTTTCTCCAATGCATGAAAGTGAAAAGTGAAAGTGAACTCGCTCAGTTGTATCCGACTATTCGTGACCCCATGGACTGCAGCCTACCAGGCTCCTCCATCCATGGGATTTTTCCAGGCAAGAGTACTGGAGTGGGGTGCCATTGCCTTCTCCATCATTCAGCATAGCACCCTGGAGATTCATTCAGTTGCATGTATCATAGTTCATTTCTTTTTATTGATGAGTAGTAGTCCATGATATGGTTGTATAACAGTTTGTTTAACAACTCACTCAAGGAAGGACATCAGGATTATTTTCAGTTTGGGGCTATTATTAATAAAACTGAGATGAATTTCTTGTGGACATAAATTTTTATTTCTGTGGATAAATGCCCAAGAGTAGGAAATATAAATGTAAATTTGGTTTTGCAAATAGGTTATACTATTTTATATTCCCACCAGCAATGTGTCAGTGATGCAGTTTGTCTACATTCTTGTTAGCGTTTGGCATTATAATTTTTTAAATTTCATCTTTATAGGTATGTAGTAATATTTCATTGTGATTTTAATTTGTATTTCTGAAATGACTAATAGTTTTGAACATCTATTCACATGCTTATTTGTTATCTATATAGCCTCTTTGAAATGTCTCTTCATGTCTTTGATCATTTTTATTTTACTGTTTTTCTCTTTTAGTCTCTTCTGTTTACTGTTATTGAAGTTTTTACTGTTGAGTTTTGAGGATTTTTTATATAGTCTAGATTTGAATTTTAAAAAATAACCCATAAAGAGAAAAGATAAATTGAACCTCATCAAAAATAATAACTTTGCTCTTTGAAAGACTCTACTCAAAGGATGATGGATAACTACAGACTGAAAACAAAATATTTGCAGACACATATCTAACCAGGGACTAGCAGCTAGTCTTTGTTCTATATCCTAAAGATTTTCTCCTATATTTTTTTCTAAAAATTTTTTAGTTTTACATTTTACATTTAAGTCTTTGACTTATTTTGAGTTTATTTTTTTTAATACCTCTTTTTATACTCTGGTGGCTCAGATGGTAAAGAATCTACCTGCAATGCAGGAGACCGGGGTTCAATTCCTGGGTTGGGAAGATCCCCTGGAGAAGGAAATGGCAACTCATTCCAGTATTCTTGCCTGGGAAATCCCATTGACAGAAGAGCCTATTGGGCTACAGTCTATGGGGTCACAGAGAGTCAGGCACAACTGAATGACTTACACAAACACACATACCTCCAGAAATATCTGTGATTATTTAGTTTAGGTGCAGAATGGGAAAGACTGGGCTGGAGGTGGAGTGAAATTAGTTTACCTAATACTGAAAACCACATATCTTTTCTCAGAAGGATATCACAGACTAGAAGTTACAAACTACAACAAGGGAATTTGTGGGGGGGGAAATTCCTCTTATAGAGAATATCTAGCTTTCTTTCTATAAGTTAGTGTGTGTGTTTGTGTGTGTGTGTTAGTCACTTAGTCATGTTCGACTCTGCAAACACATGGACTGTAGCCCTTCAGGCTCCTCTGTCCATAGAATTCTCCAGTCAAGAATACTGAATGGTTGCCATTTCCTTCTCCAGGGGATCTTCCCAACCCAGGAATAGAACCGGTTAGTAGCCAGGTGTAAAGTGTCAGGAGGTGATTGAGAGAAAGGGAGATTATACATGAATATGATTTCATATTTTTTTTCTTCTTTAAACTCAATCACCTACTTGTCAACTGTACTATTTTTAAAATCTAACCCTAGAGTTTAGATAGGTTTTTCTCTTAGGCTATGACTGAAAATCTTAATGAAGAAGGAGTAAAGGAGACAAAATGAACACTCAATAAGTCTGTTAAATAGAATTGGCGGCAGAACTATAGCTTTGCTCAGTTTGCCCCTCCTTCTCATTGATGATAGTGAATAAACACTAGCAGTTAGGGACTTTTATTGACCATCGTTTGGCCAGTGAAATGAGAATCATTTCTGTATCAGAGGACTCATCTAGACATTTTGTTTTCTTCTTTTTTTTTTTTCTTCTTTTTAACTATTAGGAAGCATTGTCCCTGGGAATCTCCCATTATTGGGTCTCATCTGTAATATCATATGTGCTGTGCTTAGTCACTCTGCTGCTGCTGCTAAGTCGCTTCAGTCATGTCTGACTCTGTGTGACCCCATAGATGGCAGCCCACCAGGCTCCTCTGTCCCTGGGATTCTCCAGGCAAAAACACTGGAATGGGTTGCCATTTCCTTCTCCAATGCATGAAAGTGAAAAGTGAAAGTGAAGTCGCTCAGTCACGTCCAACTCTTTGCGACCCCATGGACTATAGCCCACCAGGTTCCTCTGTCCATGGGGATTCTCCAGGTAAGAATACTAAAGTGGGTTGCCATGCCTTCCTCCAGGGGATCTTCCCAACCCAGGGATGGAACCCAGGTCTCCCGCATTGCAGGCAGATTCTTTACCATGAATCACCAAGGAAGCCTACAATATCATATACTATGACTGAAATCTATATTTCCTTCAAACTGTAGCATTTGATCTTAGAGCATAGTAGAAACTTTCTACAGAATAAAGACAGGAGACATTTAATAAGCAGAGAAAATTAAACACTCAATCACAAACAAACCATTACCCATTTTCCAGGCCACATTTCCCTTTTAGATTAAACCATTTCAATTCCTTTTGATTTCCTTCAATTATTTTAATTAAATTACTTTCTGAATAATGAATTTCCATATTCAATTTGAATTTGAATATGAAATAACCCATAGATATCAAGTAAAGACTTGACCTGTAAAAGGCATAAATGATATGGCTTTAATGATAACTTCTTACGTGTATAACCCAGAAACCACTCACCTGATACCTCATGAGAAATGTATTAGGATCAGGGTTACTTATCCAATCATAGTATAAGGGGTACTTACACAAATGATTCTTTCCCATTTTCTTTTTCAATACTCTGTAACATTGATATGTGAAAAATCTAGGTCTAAATAAATTTAAAAGAACTTCTTTAATAAGCATAAAACCAAAATTCTAAACGATAAGGAAACATTATGTCATAGTTTGAGAAGCTTTTCCTTCTTAGTGCAATACTTTCTTCTAATTATAATCAGTTCTGGGTCATTCTAATTTTTTCAGCTGTTTTCCTATAAAGTATTATCAATTCATACTCTGAAGTAAAAGACCAAAATGCTCCAATTTTGATGAAGAAATCTAATCTTTATTTCTATGATGTTAGCACAATATACTCACACAATAGCTCTGATCTGTACTTAACAAAATACATTATAGCACTTTACAAACTTTATCAGTTTGGAAAACATTGCATAACATTTTATTAAACACAATACTTTATATATATCATATATATCTTCATAATTTTATTTACTTTAAAAAGATAATTAACTCTCTTTATTCAATACTTGGTTTTATCAATAAAGCACAGCCTAACAAAGGAAGAAGTGCTCTCATTAGCAAATAAGATAAATAGAACACTAAGAAGAGATACCACCTGTTAGTCTCATTTGTTTTAAATTAAGGTACCAGTGGAATGTAAACAAATAATTCTTTGTAATCTTTTGTTTACAAAAGATGTGTTATCAAATACACATGCAGAGGTCTGAGTTCTAGCGACCATCATTATATATTTCCTTAACAATGTGGTACAATTTAAGTCATTAAAAACTGTAGCCTTTGGCACTTTGAGTAGAAAAAGAATATATCAATATTCATGTAAAGAAAAAAAAAACTTCAGTGACTAGAGAAGTACTTTAAAATCTTTTGTTAAGAAATAGGAAAGATTAGCAAATATCATACTGCACCTGAAATGCTGCAGCTTTTTTTTTTTTTCTTCAGAGCACTAAAACCAATCCACCTTTCTCTCTATAATTGGCAAAAGCCAGTAGGAGTGTCATAATGGTGGTGGTGGTGAGAAGTGGGGAAGGCAACATTTTACTCCCACTCCCCTCTCTGAGAAGGAAATTACCAGAAGGGATATAGTTGAATCTGTATTTTATTGCCAGAGTTTTCAGTTCTGATGGTTTCAGCTAAATCCCTAATGCCGTAGGAGGTTGGTTACTCTAGAAAGCTCTGCCCTTTTCCAGTAGAAGTTGATTAAGAATGTGGTACTTACTCATCTCTAAACAACTACTTCTGCTCTCAGTGAAAACTGAACTAAGATTAACCAGCATTGTTGTTACCTTTTGTCCCCGTGGCAATCATGAGATGTACATCAGAATTCTTAGGAAATGGTGTAAAAAGGTTAAATGTGAAATTACAAGAACCAAATATTTCTTCATACTTAAAGTTTTATGTTGGAAAAACACCTCAAAATGTTTTGCTTTCACTTTCTTCTTATTGACAATATTGGTTTCCATTGATTTAAGTTGAAGGCTTAATTCAAGATAGGTAGCAAAAACTGTTATTTGTATGTTGAGCACAAAAACTGTGCCTATCTATTTTGAAGAAATACATTCTTAATGTACACTGTGAGATATTTTTACTTATCAATTTTCTTTTTTTTTTTTTTCAGATTCATCCTGTTAGTATACAAATAACAAAATATTTTAGAGAAGATGGCAAAACCCAATCACTGTGACTCTAACTGGTTATCAGGATATCAAAAAATGTTAATAATCTGGAACAAAATGAAAATTTTGGATTACTTAAGTTAGAAGTTTAAGCCAGCTGGCTGGAAACATCTAAGGTTAACATATGATCAACACTGCTGGCAGTGTAACCCACAATGTCAAGTTTCGGTTCATATTTCTTGTTTATAAATTCACAGCAGTATATTTTGCTCAAGGAATATCAACTGTTATTTCTGCATTAAAAATAGAATGTATCTATAACATAAAAATTTAAGTCAATAAATAAAGGAGAAGCCATAAAATGCAAAATATGATCACATCAATTTCAAAAAACTCTAAAATAATATTTTAAATTATGCAAATTTACTCACTAAAAACTGATTTTTCATTAGCAGTAACTTGAAATAAAAAGTAAACAGCAAAAAGCTATGCAGAAAAGTACTGGTTATTCCCTTTCACTGAAAATATCCTTATAAATTTTTGTTGTTGAAGAAAGCAAACTTTTGAAGAAATGCACAATACCTTTTCATTTTTTGACTGTGACTGAGCCACTACAGAGAAGCTGCAGGGTGTCCTATTCTAACACAAAGAAGCCAACATCTTCTTAATAACAGTAGCATTTCTTTGACAAGGAATTGCACACCACTATTTCACAGCTAAATAGAAATTGAGAGTTTACACCATATATGTACTATAATAATCAGCACCACCCATATTGAGCTTTTGGTGCAGATTCTGCAAAATGAATATATAATACTGCATGGCCTCTGCTGCAGGGAAAACGTGTGTTCTGGATTCCCACAGCTAATTATAAAGAAAGAACCCTAAAGTTGGCACATTCAGGAAGTACAATAGTATACACTGAAGGAAACCGCTTTCTTTTGATATTGCCCTCTGCAAACGTTTTGCGCTTGAAGGTAGGTCTTAGGAAGAGTCTTCACATTATCGCATGAGTTAGGTTCTTGCATTGTGCTTTTCCCTTCCCTTGATGTGAAGTCTACAAGCTTGGGTGGAATAGTTCTCGAGAGTCAGTGAATCGCGGGCTGATGGTGGATACTCTAGTTTGGTGAGAAGGTTCCCGATTTGCTGGAACAGAGCACTGGTAGAATCAACACGTTGTCTCTTGGGGTGACTCAAGTGATTTGAATGATTATCACTCAATCCTTATAAGCCCGTGTTGGGGAGGTTCCCTTGTAGAAGATATTCCTCGTGTTTTCGGGGCTGTTGCTCCTTTCAGGGATTAAAATGATGTTGCCCTTTCTCCGCAGGGTGGAGTCGCGGGAGGAAGAAACGGACAGAGTCTCTGAACCGATTTCGCTGCCCTCTACCGGGGTGACGCGGATGGTGGTGATTCCGTGGTGGTGATGCTCACTGTTGTCAATGTTGCTTCTCTTTCGATCTCCGGAACCAAAACTGTCTTTCAGGGACTCACAGCTTTCTGAGTCCCTGTTGAGATCGTTGAGCTCGTACGTTTGGCGAAGGCTGCCCTTTTCAGGGGCTTTCCATTTCCAGGAGCCACTGCCTTCGCCTTCGGTGGACGGGATCTGTATGATGGGCCTGTTGTTCTCCGGGTGGGCCTCAACCCTCACGATCCCACTGGGTTCGTGGTCTGTTAGGGTTTTGTAGCGGATGGAGCCGGTGCAGGAGACTGTGCTGCCTTCAGTGTTCTTGGGGCTGCTTTGGAGGACACCCTGCTGCTTGGACATGGCTATGACTTGCATGATGCGAGGCTGGCTGTTGCTTCTATTACAAGCCACAGTCTTCTCCGCAGCTTTCAGCCACTTGGCCCGAGCAGAGCTGCTTTTGGGGGAGGTGCTTATGTTTTCCTGCGTCTCTTCAGGGATGTGTACTAACTGTGAGGACCCGGGGCGGGATTGAATGGACACTCTTGGTCCCCCAGGCATGCTATTGTTACACCCAGGGACGGTGCCAGGCTGGATCTTGAGATACTGATTGCTGCTGGGAGCGTGGTGGTCTCCATTGACCCCCACCCTGGACGGCTCCGAGCTTGATCTCATTTCAATGGATCTGGGTGGTGACTGTCCCGGCTCGGTCTCTATAACCTGCAGAGACAGCTTGCGGCTTTCATTCTTGTTCTTCCACTGGGTGAGGAGCTGCTTGGATCTAGCAGAATCCATCGAGGCATGAATGCTGGCGTTTCTTCTCACAGGGTCTTCCACGGATGGGGTGTTGGCTCTAGGCAAGGTATTGCTGAAGGTAACCATGTTCTCCTTCCCCATGGGGCTCCGTGGAGTGATGATTTCTACATCTGCATTTGCCCTTTTGAGGTTGGTCAAGGAGCTAGCATCTCTATGGTTTCGGTTCAGGATGCCTTCAGTGTGAGCAATTCCGTCAGTGCTGCTACCATTTTTAGCAGCTAAAACTCGGCTGGGGTCTTGATTGAGGTCTGTCAGAGACCTGAGGGCTTCTCTGTGCTGAAACACACTCTCTTCGCTAGGCAGAAAATTCCCCACAGCATACAGACCCTAGTGTTGGGAGAAACAATAAACATCAGGCACCAGACGACATGGTTACTGAGAGTTTGCATTGGAGGATGTAGTGAGGCACATAAAGATGTGTTCGCTATACCCCACTGACACAAACAACCAAAACTAAAAGTACAGTTACTCAGGAAATAGTTGTAAGTTATATCATCAGCCACTGAACTAACTCTTCAGAACTATAAAGTCCATTATTTTTCATTATTAGTTGGGTTTTCTCTTTCTCCATCCCACCAGATGTTTTGGACAGTCTTATCCTCTGTATTGAGAAGAGAAGTCAGACAATGAGAGAAATAAGGGCATTCTTCTGTTTTTCTTTTTAAAATTTATTTTTCAATTAGATGGAAATTGCTTTACAATGTTGTGTTGGTGTCTGCCATGCAACAACGTGAATCAACCATCTTCTGTTTTTTCAAAGCAATTCATTTTCCTGGATTTATGAACTGCTTGTTGAGTGACACCTCAGATGGCTTAACTGATGTACTTTACCTTCCATTTTCAGTCATACCTCATGATGGTACGATTGAAATCATACCATTCAATCATACCTGCATGTGGAAATGCAGAACAACAAATCATTCATAAAATATGACATAGGTTTTGTATTGAGGTCAGAGACACACATCCTCGCAGCTGACATGGAGCTCAGCACTATGTGTGCAGCATTTTACAGAATGTTCTGGGAAAAGAGGGCAGAAACTGTCCCTATATTGGGTTCTTAGTTTTTTTCCACCTAAAACCTGATCTTAAATTTTGAAAGTTATATTTGATAAGCTCAGTATTATTACACTAAACTTAAGCTGAATTTTATTTAATCTTGTCTTCACACTCAGGTGATCAAAATTTTTTTTTTTTTTAGATTTTGGGGATAAAAATCTGATAAAGGCTAAAGATAAGATTCAGAATTTTTTAACCTTTTGACATGCAAAAGATCTAATACCTGCTGAATTTTCAGTTTTTGAGATGCTTAGTTTAGAGATAAGAGCAAGAAGCAGATAACTATTTGCATGTTAAGCTCAACAGAAGGGAGCCACTGTCTAATTTTCAGACCAAACCAAAGGAATTCCACAGATGTGATATTTTGTAGAGTGCCTAACAATGAACAAGGGCATAGGCTTAAAATAGATAAATTAATAATTTCAAGGCAGAGTGTAAACAGGAACAGAATAAAGTCAGGCTTCTCCCTCTCCAAGTATTTCAATTCCTGGCTAAAATCTTCTTCTAAACAATACCTATCTATGTTCTCACTACAAAAGTTTTCAGGGTAAACAATCTCTACCTCATGTTCCATTAATAATTGTATTTAAATTCATACATCTAGGACCATCTTCCACCAGACTGTACATCAGTTCAGTTCAGTTCAGTTGCTCAGTCGTGTCTGACTCTTAGCAACCCCATGGACTGCAGCACGCCAGGCTACCGTGTACATCACCAACTCCCAGAGTTTACTCAAACTCATGTCCAATGAGTCAGTGATGCCATCCAACCATCTCCTCCTCTATTGTCCCCTTCTCCTCCTGCCTTAAATCTTTTCCACCATCAGGGTCTTCTCTAATGAGTCAGTTTTTCCCATCAGGTGGCCAAAGTATTGAAGTTTCAGCTTTAGCATCAGTCCTTCCAATGAACACTCAGGACTGATTTCCTTTAGGATGGACTGGTTGGATCTCCTTGCTGATCAAGGGACTCTCAAGAGTCTTCTCCAACAACACAGTTCAAAAGCATCAATTCTTCAGTGCTCAGCTTTCTTTATAGACCTATTCTCACATCCATACATGACTACTGGAAAAACTATAGCCTTGACTAGACGGACCTTTGTTAGCAAAGTAACGTCTCTGCTTTTTAATATGCTGTCTAGGTTGGTCATAACTTTTCTTCCAAGGAGCAAGCGTCTTTATTTTCGTGGCTGCAGTCACCATCTGAAGTAATTTTCAGATCAGATCAGATTTTGGAGCCCCCTAAAATAAAGTCTGCCACTGTTTCCACTGTTTCCCCATCTATTTCCCATGAAGTGATGGGACCGGATGCAATGATCTTAGTTTTCTGAATGTTGAGTTTTAAGCCAACTTTTTCACTTTCCTCTTTCACTTTCATCAAGAAGCTATTTAGGTCTTCTTCATTTTCTGCCATAAGGGTGGTGTCATCTGCATATCTGAGGTTATTGATATTTCTCCAGGCAATCTTGATTCCAGCTTGTGTTTCTTCCAGCCCAGCATTTCTCATGATGTACTCTGCATAGGAGTTAAATAAGCAGGGTGACAATATATAGCCTTGATGTACTCCTTTCCTAATTTGGAACCAGTCTGTTGTTCTATGTCCAGTTCTAACTGTTGCTTCCTGACCTGCATATAGGTTTCTCAAGAAGCAGGTCAGGTGGTCTGGTATTCCCATCTCTTGAAGAATTTTTCACAGTTTATTGTGATCCACACAGTCAAAGGCTTTGGCATAGTCAATAAAGCAGAATAGATGTTTTTCTGAAACTCTCTTGCTTTTTCCATGATCCAGCAGATGTTGGCAATTTGATCTCTGGTTCCTCTGCCTTTTCTAAAACCAGCTTGAACACCTCGAAATTCACAGTTCACATATTGCTGAAGCCTGGCTTGGAGAATTTTGAGCATTACTTTACTAGCATGTGAGATGAGTGCAGTAGTTTGAGCATTATTTTGCATTGCCTTTCTTTGGGATTCGGAGAAGGCGATGGCACCCCACTCCAGTACTCTTGCCTGGAAAATCCCATGGATGGAGGAGCCTGGTAGGCTGC
Source organism: Bos javanicus (assembly GCF_032452875.1). NCBI lineage: Eukaryota > Metazoa > Chordata > Mammalia > Artiodactyla > Bovidae > Bos > Bos javanicus. Next base: position 44,281,958 of record NC_083870.1, read on the forward strand.
AGTCCATGGGGTCGCGAAGAGTCGGACATGACTGAGCGACTTCCCTTTCCCTTTCTTTGGGATTGGAATGAAAACTGACTTTTTCCAGTCCTGTGGCCACTGCTGAGTTTTCCAAATTTGCTGGCATATTGAGTGTAGCACTTTTACACCATCATCTTTTAGGATTTGAAGTAGCTCAACTGGAATTCCATCACCTCCACTAGCTTTGTTCATAGTGATGCTTCCTAAAGCCCACTTGACTTCACATTCCAGGATGTCTGGCTCTAGGTGAGTGATCACACCATTGTGATTATATGGGTCGTAAAGATCTTTTTTGTACAGTTCTTCTGTGTATTCTTGCCACCTCTTCTTAATATCTTCTGCTTGTTAGGTCCATACCATTTCTGTCCTTTATGGAGCCCATCTTTGCATGAAATATTCCTTTGGTATCTCTAATTTTCTTGAAGAGATCTCTAGTCTTTCCCATTCTGTTGTTTTCCTCTATTTCTTTGCATCAATCACTGAGGAAGGCTTTCTTATCTCTCCTTGCTCTTTGGAACTCTGCATTCAGATGGGTGTATCTTTCCTTTTCTCCTTTGCTTTTCACTTCTCTTCTTTTCAGAGCTATAACCTCTACCTACATTGTTCAGAATTCAGTGCCCAGAACTCGGCTTAATAAATATAGTGTTTGAGTCCTTGTTATGATATGAGGCAAATAGTTATTATCCCCATTTTATAGATGAAGAATCAGGCTTCTGAATGGCTACAAAATTGGCCAAATAGCAGAAAAACTGAGATTCGAGCCCAAACCCTTGGGACTCTAAGACACCATGAAAATAAGACATATACAGACAGTGCATGAACTGGAGAGTGACAGTTCTCAGTCTTATTCTCTAACACTTGTTGCCAAAGAACACTCCCAGGACAACCCAGGCTTATGCACAGTTCCTGGCACACATTTTCATTCGATGGCTTTCTCCTTCACTGAAGAAAGTATGAGTAGGAAGTATGAGATCTGAAGTGACAGTCCTGACTATGCTACTAGTATATAAAAATGAAAAAAATAAATCATTGCTCACTTTAATATGTTTCCTTTTTTTAATTAATGCTTTTCACAAGTATTCCAAGATCACAAGATTTAGAACTGCTCCAATAGGCAGTTAATTTTTATTTCTCTGTAGATCCTCTTAGTTTCTTTCATTATGGCCTTTTCCTCTGCATGCTACTTGCATATTGGTGATTTCCTGGCTTCTTTTATTCTTCAGTTCAGTTCATTTCAGTCGCTCAGTCGTGTCTGACTCTTTGCAACCCCATGAATCGCAGCATGCCAGGCCTCCCTGTCCATCACCAACTCCTGGAGTTCACTGAAACTCATGTCCATCGAGTCGGTGATGCCATCCAGCCATCTCATCCTCTGTCGTCCCCTTCTCCTCCTGCCCCCAATCCCTCCCAGCATCAGAGTCTTTTCCAATGAGTCAACTCTTCGCATGAGGTGGCCAAAGTATTGGAGTTTCAGCTTCAGCATCAGTCCTTCCAATGGACATCCACGACCGATCTCCTTTACAATGGACTCTTTGGATCTCCTTGCAGTCCAAGGGACTCTCAAGAGTCTTTTCCAACACCACAGTTCAAAAGCATCAATTCTTCTGCACTCAGCTTTCTTTATAGTCCAACTGTCACATCCATACATGACCACTGGAAAAACCATAGCCTTGACTAGATGGACCTTTGTTGGCAAAGTAATGTCTCTGCTTTTGAATGTGCTATCTAGGTTGATCATAACTTTCCTTCCAAGGAGTAAGCATCTTTTAATTTCATGGCTGTAATCACTATCTGTAGTGATTTTGGAGCCCAAAATAATAAAGTCAACCACTGTTTCCCCATCTATTTCCCATGAAGCGATGGGACCAGATGCCATGCTCTTAGTTTGGAAATTTGGAAGACTCAGCAGTGGCCACAGGACTGGGAAAAGTCAGTTTTCATTCCAAAGAAAGACAATGTCAAAGAATGCTCAAACCACCACACAAATGCACTCATCTCACACGCTAGTAAAATAATGCTCAAAATTCTCCAAGCCAGGCTTCAGTAATATGTGAACTGTGAACTTCCAGATGTTCAAGCTGGTTTTAGAAAAGGCAGAGGAACCAGAGATCAAATTGCCAACATCTGCTGGATCATGGAAAAAGCAAGAGAGTTCCAGAAAAACATCTATTTCTGCTTTATTGACTATGCCAAAGCCTTTGACTGTGTGGATCACAATAAACTGTGGAAAATTCTTCAATAGATGGGAATACCAGACCACCTGACCTGCTTCTTGAGAAACCTATATGCAGGTCAGGAAGCAACAGTTAGAACTGGACATGGAACAACAGACTGGTTCCAAATTGGGAAAGGAGTATGTTAAGGCTATATATTGTCACCCTGCTTATTTAACTTCTATGCAGAGTACATCATGAGAAACGCTGGGCTGGAAGAAACACAAGCTGGAATCAAGATTGCCTGGAGAAATATCAATAACCTCAGATATGCAGATGATACCACCCTTATGGCAGAAAGTGAAGAGGAACTCAAAAGCCTCTTGATGAAAGTGAAAGAGGAGAGTGAAAGAGTTGGGTTAAAGCTCAACATTCAGAAAACTAAGATCATGGCATCTGGTCCCATCACTTCATGGGAAACAGATGGGGAAACAGTAGAAACACTGTCAGACTTTTATTCTTAGGACCTGGCAATTTTATATATTCCCATAACTATAATGGTATTTCCACCTATAATGTTCGTGATTTCCAAATCTATCTTCCACCAGTCATTGCTCCTTTAAGTTCCAGACCCAACTATTCAACTGCCTATTGATCTTTAAATTCAGCTTGTACAAATCCATTCAGTCAGCTCATGAAGTCACCATCTGCCGGTCTTCCAAACTAGAAACGTGGCCATTATCTCTCATTCCTTCTGTTCCCTCACCCTCCACAAAGACTTGATCATTCATATGTCCATCTTTTTTCATATGTAGTTTCTTCAGCTTGAATGCCCTCCTCCTTTCTTAACCCTAAGAAACTCTCATGTTTTAAAAACATGAGTATAACTGTGAAGCCTTCCTTAGCTTTCTTAGGCAGTTTGCTATCCTCAAAGTACTCTGTTTATACCCTATTTTGTCATTTAACATATTGTAACCATTTATACTTTTCTTAATCTTTGCACTATAAACTTATAAATGATAAATCTTATTTATCAGTGCTGTGATGCTCAGTATAGTACCTGGCACAGATCAGATTTTGAATAAATGTTAAGGTAATGAATGCATGAATGAAATGGACAATTTCAGTTCCCTTATGCTGAAGATATTTCCCTTAAAGGAAGATCAGGTTTGGAAATGAAGGTTGCTAAAGAATTCAATGGGACTTCTCAGGTGGCACAGTGGTAAAGAATCCACCTGCCAATACAGGTGGCAAGAGACATGGGTTCAATTCCTGGGTTGGGAAGATACCCTGGAGAAGGAAATGGCAACTCAAGCCAGTATTCTTGCCTAAGAAATCCCATGGACAGAGGAGCCTAGCAGGCTATAGTTCACTGGGTTGCAAAGAGTCAGACATGACTGAGCACAAACACACACAAAGAATTAAATATTAGCTGGATTACAGTTATGTCCAGGTGCCACATTTGTGTTATTGGGCAAAGTATATAATTTTTTCATTATACTTCTACTCTCTTTAACTTACTTTCCTCATCTATAAAATTATACTAGTAATAGCAGTCCTTGACTTTTTTTTTTTGTGGGAGAGTGATAAGGGAAAATGTGATAATCTTTCTAAAATCACCTTTTCTGGCCCAATGTATGAGTTTAACAAATGATTTTACTGAAAGTAGAATATATGTTTTGGCTTAGAATGGAGAAGGAGCCAGGGATTTTCTCATAGATATAAACTACATTGGAAGTAAATTATTATAGTGCAAGACATTTTGTGCATGTTTTCCTTTTTAAACTGTGCTTTGTTGAATAATAGTAAATTATTTACCAAGTACAGAGCAATTCCTCCTCCTATTAAAAAGCCACAGTAGACATCAACTGGGTGATTCTTATACTGAGTTATCCGTGTTAGCCCACAGATGATTCCACAGATGATAAAGGTGAAGACCAAGAGAGGTTTCAGAAGCTTAGAGGAATCCGTTAGTGTGGAATTGAAGTACATCTTTAAAAAATGAAAGGACCAGGGTAAGTATGTTTAAAAGGTCATTTTTTCCATTCCATTTTAATCAAACAAAAAGGTAAACTCAAATCTCTGATACACTTGATGTCAATTTTACTATTCCTTTCCCCCTGCTCTGGCTAATTTCTGTACCTGAAAAAAAAGAGATGCCTGACAAAATCCATCAAATAAATAACAGACCACTTATGTGATTACACAAAAGTCTGGAAAAAAATTAAAGCAGTAGAATTAGCCAGATAACTGGTTAGTCTCCATGTTACTTGTCATTTAATTTCAATCCATTTTTTCACATAAAATCTAATAAACTATTATATTAATAAGATATAGTGACAATTCATTGCAGAGCATTTATCAACTTACACTTACTTAGAATTTGCTGTTACATAATGATTGAAACGAAAGTGTATGCTGTGTGTATATACTTAACGCAATTCTTTCAGTTTTACAGTTTTTAACATTCATGTACTTCACAGTACTCTCTCATGAAGTATAATATCACATTAAAAGAGATACAAGGCTAAATGAATACTATGACTATTTCAAAAATTATCTTACTGTTATATTGTTTATACTAAATTCTATTTTTTATGCCATTATACTCTTCTGTTATTACCCAGCTGTAATATAATCTAATTGGTGTTTGGAGACAACACTCATTTCTCTGATTTTCTCTAGGACACAGTTTGATGAAAAAGACCCAGTTACTTACCGAAACGTACACAGCTGCAAAGGCAGCAAGGGTCGCATGTTGAGAAGGGAATGATTTTCTGCCAAAGGAAGAAGTCAAATTATGCCTTCTATTTCTGATACACTGCTAACAATTATCTCAAGAACACTGAGTGGTTAAAATGTTCAACTAAAAAGCTGCAAGGTAATAAGCAATAACTTTAATTTCTGTTTGATTTTCTGCAGAAAGATCTGAGTGATAAAATAAACACTGTTAATCACCATTAGTATTAAAGAAGGGTAGTGATACACTTTCCAGTATAAAGTGTTAGCTTTCTAAGGGATCACTTCTCTACACTATTGGAATGCTGGTTGAAAGCAGAAATGGGGTGGAAAGCATTATAACTGTTTATTGGTGTTATAATTATGTCAGGTTAAAGTAAAAGCCTATAAAACCTAAGATTTTAATGCTTTTAAACTTTCTCTATGCTCCTAAATATATGGTTTCATTTACATAAATATTTAAAAGAATAATTACATTCTCACAGTAGTGGGTCTAGAAGTGTTTTTTACACTTTAGAAAGCATAGGGAAAAAAATCTAATTTTAGCAAAATGTTTCTCTATCCCACTTTAAAATGACTATTATCTCAAGAATCGCAAAGTATATTGTTTAGTTAAATAAGAAGCAAGGTGCGAGAGGTAGAACAGAGGACTGTGAAAGACAGAAGGAGAACAGAGATCTTTTAATGAATAAAAAATGGGAAAAAATTCAGTTTTATTAATGACCTCCTAATTATTTGATACCCAATAAAATAGATTACTATTCAACACAGACAAGATAATGTAGAAAAATTGAGAAAGAATATAGAATACAAGTCTTAAATGTAAGTTCAAAATTAATTGAATTGAATGGACCATATGTATATAATTATATAATATCAGGTTCTGATTCTTCAAGTGTATTTAAATTATTTTTGACCCTTAAATCAATCTTTGGGAACTGACTGAATGAAAAATAAAATTCTTATATCAGTCTTTTGCTGCCTTCACCCTTCCGTAATTTATTTCTTTAGAACTTCTCTTGCCATCTAAGTTTCTGTCTTTTTTTTTATTGATTAAAAACAGTTTAATGCTTTGGTAATTTCTTAAGCTTTTCAGTTTTTATTTTCTGAAATGCAAGGTCAGGAGCTGTACAGACTTTCTGGGTTTATTCAGAGGAGACACATGCAAATGTAGATGCTATTTCTTTTAAAACTCTACCAAAAGGAAATTCATATGATTTCTTTTTTAATAAAATATGTAACGGAGCTGGAAATATCATATATAGTCTTCTACTTAAGTCACTACATGACACACACTGATTATAAGCCATGACTAACTATAAATATCTAAAATAAACCAATTTGTGATAACCTAAACCCATAATTCAGAGAAGGCAATGGCACCCCACTCCAATACTCTTGCCTGGAAAGTCCCATGGATGCAGGAGCCTGGTAGGCTTCAGTCCATGGGGTCGTGAAGAGTCAGACACGACTGAGCGACTTCACTTTCACTCTTCACTTTCATGCATTGGAGAAGGACATGGCAACCCACTCCAGTGTTCTTGCCTTGAGAATCCCAGGGATGGGGGAGCCTGGTGGGCTGCTGTCTATGGGGTCGCAGAGAGTCGGACACGACTGAAGCGACTTAGCAGCAGCAGCAGCAAACCCATAATTCAATCCCTGGGTTGGGAAGAAAGAGCCCCTGGAGAAGGAAATGGCAACCCACTCCAGTACTCTTGCCTAGAAAATTCCATGGATGGAGGAGCCTGGTGGGCTACAGTCCATGGGGTCGCAAAGAGTCAGACACAACTGAGTGACTTCACTTTCTTTCTTTCTAAACCCATAATTAGTATAGAGGAGATTATAGAACATGACTGGGGTTTGGTGATATGAAGTTGAGTGGAATGAATATTTGGCTGAAATTTGGAGAGACAGGAGGAGTTGGAAGGAGCCACCAATGGGTTTCTATGGTATCATCCCTAAAGAGAGCACAGAATTGCAAAGAAAAATAAAATCTAAGTCATTGTGATTGAAAAGAGTATGCCTATGATGATACCCCAAGCTATTAATGAACAATAAAAACACCAACATGGAAGTTTTCATAATCTCCATTTCTAACCTGCCGCTGTTGATAACTGTAAGGTCAGATCCTGAGCAAATGTCTTCTACAATGTAGGAATTCTCTTTGCAAGACACATTCAGAGAGGTGTAGTTTGGCTTGCACACAGTCAGAAAGTACGGTGCCTGGTAGCCTGTGGAGAGCTGGATGATGTCTGTGATAAGAGCTGTAGAGCAGAGTCCAAAGATATGAACACCTATAAGGAAAAGGAAAGAACCTGTTACCAAGCTAGCACTTGATGCCAGTGTGGTGCCATCATCAGTCTTGCGTATTACACATTAACATAACAACCTTGACATCTACTGTGATCATTTTCTCTGAGTTTATTTCAGGAAGATAGTGAAGAAAATTTCTAAACTTCCAAACAGATGCTGAAGGCAATGAGTATCTCCAAAGTTGTCATTTGAAGGATTTTTGTCTGTTTGGTTATATCAGGCCAATTCTTAATATTATTAACTGTAGGTCACTTGACAGATACCTGGAACATGTTAAGATGACAACTGTGTGATTTGAAAAGGATTCAATACGGGGAATGAAGCAAAATTCAAAATCACTACAAACTGCTTAGCAGAATTGTACTCCCAGGTCTCTCTCCCCAGTAGTTCCTCACCCCAGACACAGTAGGCAAACCCTACTGGATTGGTTCCTGGTATGACTACGTACAGATGACTAGCATACCAGGAATGCTAATTAAAACAGAGAAGACAGCAAGCCAGCCCTATGGTGAAAAAAATAATCATACAAGTACCGGGCTGTGGGAGGCTTCCTTCATTTTGGAATACAGAAATGGCATTCTTAAATCTCTTGATTAAGTTCTTTCTTTTCTCTTCTGGGACCAGTTTGAAATCATAAACTGACAAACCCTGATGCAGGCTTGTACATTCGAACTCCATTCTTGCTTCAAGTTCCTTGCCTGGTCTTATCCTTGGGAGTCTAGCCTACCTGCTCCCTCTACACCCTGGAGTCATTCTGACTTGAGATTCTGATTCACGATTTGCTCATAGAAATCACTGTGACAGGCAGCCAGGTAACCCGACAGTGTTCTCCTTCTGGCCTGGCCCCTTTTGCATTTTCCTTCTCTGCCTGTTGTCACCTAACAACCGCTCTCCCAGTTCTTTCTCCACTTATTCACCTCAGATTCGTGACCTTGGACCTTTATTTCTATATTGTGATTCCTAGCAGCATGTAAGATCTTGGGGAGGGGTATGAGTAAGTGAGGAAACCTACCCATCTCTAGGCCCCCAGGGCATGGGCGTGGTTGACTCTGGGACTGGGCTCTCCAGGATAAGATGGAGCATCCTCATAGTCGTGAGGTTTTTCAGAGAGGTTACGTGCCCCTTTGCCACGGCATTGTGTTACATTAGGAAAACTTCCTCTGAGATCAGCTAGATGTCCTAAAGTTTTACTTCGTGGTCTTAGTTCATGATCCTGGTAAGGGGATTATTCTTGCCGTACAGTCTTTGTGGAGCAAAAATGTGCCTTTCTTAGTGGGGCAGAGTCTAGGGCATGATTTAGACCAGATTTTTTTTTTTCTCCAGTGGAAGAGATGATGGTACTTAATTTTCTATTAGGTATTAAATGAAGCTACCTCTTTGAACTGAGAGGTTACAGGTGAAAATAACTTTTTGCTGATTTACTAGGAATGAATTAAAACATTCACAGTGGTGTGATGTAATGTGGCTTGACTTTTCAATTCAGTTAAAAAGAAACGTCTGTGACTCAAATAATATTAAGACAGTCACATGCTAATCAGAAGAGATGAAGGTTTAGATGCTCATTTGACTCTGATACAGGCCTATGGATATTCTGTAGGTCTCATAAAAATAGGAGGTAGAGTTAGATGATATAACCAAGGAAAAATAGCCTTGATGCTGTGCTGCATGGTGACATTTCCATGGACAGTAACTTCTGGATGAAAACACCGCAGGACAATTGAAATGGAATCACTGATGTGGCTAAAGTAATTTCTGAAGGGTTATCCATTTATATGGGTCTGCTGATATTTACTCTCCATTTTAAAAAATGAACCCAGATCCAAGAAACCATTTTAAAGTAAATTCATGATTCTACCAGAGCTAAGACAAAAATAAACTGAAATGCATGGCATACTGGCTCTCAAAACAAGGACCTTAACTATAACACATTGTGGATACAAAACTTAAATTAGGGTGTTTTTAACAGTTTTTTTTTTTTTTTCGTATAATGTAAAATTCATCATGTACCTGACACTGTACATCTAAATTACAGCTTTAAAGATAATATCTGTAATTAAATATAACATTTCTATTTGAAAAACATTTTCTTTCTTTGTGGTTTCCCACACCCACCAACAAATCTGACGGCTCTTCTAAGGAACGAGTTGAAGTTGCAGCCTCCAGCATTAATGTTGGGCTCCAGGCCAACCCCATTCCTTCTTTTGGACAGGCAACAGTAGAGGATTCCTTCCCCTACCATAATCTGTGAAGACAAGAGGGTATTCAAAATGGATTCAACGGGTGCAGATGAATTATATAAGTTATCTCTTACATATGTATGCTCAGTTGCTCAGTCGTGTCTGACTCCTTTGAGACCCCATGTACTGTAGCCGCTAGGCTCCTCTGTCCATGGGATTTTCCAGGCAAGAATACTGGAGTGAGTTGCCATGCCCTCCTGCAGGGGAAGTTATCTCTTAACATGCCATCAATTAAATTAAGTAAAGATGTACCTTTTGTAGGCACTTTAGAGATGGGAGGATTTCTCCTGAGTATTTGCAGAAGCAGTGAAAAGTAATCAGGGCATCGTAACTAGCGTAGTTGGATCTTCTGTGCTCCTACATACTGGTCAAAATTGTGATAGCATCCTGGCATTGCAATGTGGTTGCAGCATCCAGACTTTGGCCCTATGCCCAACAATACCCAGTGTTACTTAGCTGATTAATCACATGGTGACTGATTCTGCTCTGACGCCTAGAATCTTAACATTTTATCCTTAAAACTATGAAAACAAGATGCCCAAGGAGAGAATAAAATAAGTACCAGAGTTAGAATCAGGAATATTTTATTAGCATATTATTTCAATAAAATTTGGAATTGGGCAGAAGGATCACCCATGTAAAGCAGACATGAAAGTAGAAAGATTCAATCTAAAGCAGAGCTATCTGCTAAAATTTTCTGTGATGATGGACATATTTTCTGCTTTGTCCAATATGGCAGCCACTATTGAGCACTTGAAATAGCACTGTTGGCTATTGAGCACTTGAAATTTTTTTGCTACTGCAATCGAGGAGCTGAAGTTTTAATTTCATTTTATTGTACTTAGTTAATTATTTAAAATGTAAATCAATCAGATTTAAAATGAAATAGTCACATGTGGCTAGTAACTATCCTATTGGAGAATGTAGATTATAAGAGAATCTATCTAGGTAAGCAGTAACATTTGGATGAAAATGCTCCAGGACAACTGAAATAGAATTTGATAAGGTTGATTTCTGAAGAGTTATCCATTCATACTGAGTAATGTTGAGTAATAGTGGTTCGGCAGTAAAAAATACTCCTGCAATGCAGGAGACTGCCTACAATGTAGGAGACATGGGTTCAATCCCTGGGTAGGGAAGGTCCCCTGGAGAAGGAAATGGCAACCCACTCCAGTTGCCTGGGAAATCCCATGGACAAAGGAGTCTGGTGGGCTATAATCCATGGGGCCCAAGAATCAGACACATCTTAGCAACTATACCAACTACCACTACCAGTGAGTAATGTGTCTTAAGAATGAAATATTTAGCAAATGTGTTTTCAGTAAACAGAGGACCATACTTATGATAAGGAACAGCACACTTGCTGTCGGATTCTAAGACGCAGGACATCAGTGACAAACTCAATACATTTAGGCATCATTTCCGTCAAGAACTTTCCCTTGAAATCCCTTACTATATCCTAAACTGAAGGATGCCCCTTCTGTGTGGCTCCCTTAGTATCTTGTCCTTCCCTCTAGCATAGCTGGATTATTTCTCACTTGACTGTGACCCTCTGCGGGGAAATCATCTTTTTGTTTTACCTTTTATTCTCACTATCTAGCACAGTGCCCTGCATTGCAGGGTTTGCTTTTGTTACCTTCACTGTGGGATTCTCATTGGCTAATTACCTTGGGCATTTGGGCTGGTAGTTATTAAGAAAAGTAAGACTTGAAATAATGTGGCTTTTTAAATGCAAAAAATCAAATATTGGGGGTTACTGTGCCTCAGAGATTATTGTGAAATTAGAATCAGTATGGCTAAAAATGTGGAAGTGAGAAACTGGGAACAGGCAGTCCCTTAGGTATAAGTGATCATGTCACTTTAAAGATTATCACCGTGACTGGGAACTGAAATATATTTTCCAAGGAATAGTTCCCAGTTCTCAACACCTACTTAACATTTATTTTATAAAGTACTTAAATTTATGATTTTTAAAACTCATGACTAAATCTATGACCTTATGCTTCAAATGTTCTGTCTGATCTATTTAGTTCCATATGGTGTATGTACAATTATAAGGAACCTTTATGTGTATAAAAACAATTTTCTTAATAAAATTCTACCAATAACCTTACAAGCATGAAAATCTTGTGGTATACACTGATAAACTCCTTTATGGATAACTATATAAATAATCAGAAGGGATTTTTTTTCAAATCATTGAATACTAAGTTAATTATACTGTTTGAAAAATACCATACTACATTATCACTTCAAGTTAGACATAGAAACACAAAAGATTCTATAATATTCTGCACAGATAGATGTGACATGTTGCACCATGCAAGTAGAATAATATCATAATTATCCCAAATTCATCATTTCAAGAAAATTAACCACTCATTTCTGAAATGTGTCCTGAAATGCATTGAGAGGCTCATTTCATTTTCATTTCTTTAATAATAATTCTGTGAATAATTTTGATTCTTTTTAATTATACATGTAAATAGTGATTCACATATTATCCTTGAATGCTAAAGTATGCAAGAATTTATTTGTTTAGTGTCATTAGGGAAATGCTTCTTGTCATGTAACACAGCAGTCATTATCTCAAGTGACCTTGAAATTTCAAGAGTTTTCATTTATTTGCTTAATAAGCTAAAAACTCATATGTCAGGAGAGTGCTTTCATACCCTGGCTTGATTATGGATGGAAGTTTCTTGTCAGTATTTTGACATTATCCAACTCTCCCACTCTTGAAGGAGCACATTAATTTTCTCTTCACACTACTATTCATTTAACCTTGACCTACATGTCACTGTATGCATTTTCACAATGATTTAATTTGCTTTAAAGATAGAATTGTCCTCAGGGAAAGGATAGATGTTTCCTGATGTATTTTCAAATATGCCTGCTTGTCTCCCCATTCTGAATGACATGCTGTTGTGATGCAATATGGTTTCAAGGATTAGGTGTTGACAACAGAATTATTTGTTGCTGTTGTCATTTGGAAATAGAAAACAGTATATGACAAGTATCTTCTCACAATATTCTGTTTATGCCGTACACAATCCTGAAAAAAACAATACCATTTTGTGCATGTCAGATATCATGGACAGGTTTTTGAAAGAGATTCTAAAGTGACTGTTTCAGGGGAGATGCAGAGAGGAAATACATTGCTTATTATTATACGGACACTGCCCTTGGAAAAGCCACTTAAAGGAGAGTATATACTCTCCTAAAGCTAAGGTTACCTCCCAGAAACAATAATAAATTTCAATACAATTCTTCTATAAAACTGGATATGCTTACTCTTTAATCCCTTTACTTCCAGGGAAGAGAACATACACATGTTTTCTATTCATATAGATTTCGGAAAGATTTATGAAATGCCTTAATATTCTGTGCTATTTTCCTTGAGAATCTCCAAAGGACTAAACAAAATGCTTGTTTCATTATCACTTAAAAGTAAGTTAAAAGTTAATGTTAAAGATGAAAATTTAAAGACAGTTTCAAAAAATAAGAATATACATTTCACAGACACAAAAGAAGTTTTATAATTTTCTGTGTAACAATACAAAGGCAGGTAATTTTTAAAATATCTTTCACAGCATTAAAAAAAAATCTGAGGGGCTTCCTTGGTCCAGTGGTTATGAGTCCACCTTGCAATTCAGGGGACACTGGTTTGATCCCTGGTCTGGGAAGATCCCATATGCCATGAAGCAACTAAGCCCATGTCCCACAGCTACTGAAGTTCGTGCACTCTAGAGCCTGTGCTCTGCGATAAGAGAAGCCACCACAAGGAGAAGCCTGCATACCACAATGAAGAGTAGCCCCCTGCTTGCTTGCTCCAACTAAAGAAAGCCAGCACACAGCAACAAAGACCAAGCACAGCCAAAAATAACTAAATAAATTAAAAAAAAAATTTAAACCTGAGCAGCAAACATCACATGAGTTATATGTAAATGCCTGTATAAAAAATATCAGTTGATCTTCCTTTTGTAAAGAATATAAACCTCCTTTTAAAGAATACTACCCATGTGTGGTCTTTTGTTTTGCTTTGCCTTCTCTTCATATGAATGGGTGAAAATAAGAAGCACCTCTGCTTACACCAATGGACTATGAAAGTGATTTTCAAAGGAGAATTCATCCTGCCTCTCTGGCTCCCCCACCATTCCATTTTGGAACAGATTAATACTGCCAAAAAAGAAAAAAAAAGAAAATGGCATCCTTGAACATAGGGAATTAGAGTCTGTTATTTTCACTTTCAGGAAGAGTAGGGAAAGAAGTTGGAGCAGTAACATACGTAGTAAGTTTAGAGACAGAATCATGGCTCTGGCATAGCAGTCCCCAACCTTCTTGGCACCACAGACTGGTTTTGTGGAAGACACTTTTTCCACAGATGGGGGGAGGGATGGTTCCAAGAGGATTCAAGCACACTACATTTATTGTGCACTTTATTTCTATTATTGTTACACTGTGGTATATAAGGAAATCACTATATACCTCACCATGATGTAGAATCCGTGGGGGCCCTGAGCTTGTTTTCCTGCAACTAGGTTTGGGGGTGATGAGAGACAAGTGGCAGCCACTCCCACCCAGCTTGCCTCACCACCTCAGCTCCACCTCAGATCATCAGGCATTAGATTCTCATAAGAAGCGAGCAACCTAGATCCCTCACGTGCACAGTTCACAGTAGGGTCCATACTCCTATGAGAACCTAATGTTGCCAATGATCTGCCAGGAGGTGAAGCTCAGGGGGTAATGTGAGTGATGGGGAGTAGCTGTAAATACAGATGAAGCTTCGCTTGGTTCCTAACGGGCCATGGATTGGTACTGGTCCATGGCCCTGGAGTTGGTGACCCCTATTTTACGACTATAGTGACATACAGACACAATAAAAACCAATGTTTTGGGAAAAGGCTTTAAAACAAGGGAAAATGAAATTAGAAATTTAGAGAAGATATATGTTTAGAGAGTAAGATGTAAAAGACAGTTATTTGATGTCCATGAAGTCAAGATTAATTTTACCATCAAGTTGTTTACTCAAAATCCATGAAGGAAGTGTGGAAGAAAAGAATCACTGACATCTTGGAATATCCTGAATGATAAGGGGAAGATCAGGGACCTAGCAGTGTAAATATTTCCCTAGTTTGCCTCTCCTCCCATAAAGAGGCATGCAACAGCTTATGGAGGAGGCCCAGGGGCAACCTGGGAATTCAGGCAGTCTTTGCCGAAGGAGTTGGCACTGGGTTCCCCAGGTCAACTTGGTAGAGGTAGTCAGAGCAAACTTGTTCTTCCACTTCTCAAGGCTCAAGAAAGAAAGTGTTGACTCAGAATCTCCCAGAAAGCATCCTTAATTGCATTTCGAGAATTTATTACTGGAAATGAGGGAGTCAGAAAAGCAGGAACACAATAATGAGGCCAAGGTCATTGACAGGACCTGTAACAGTGTCAGCAAAGGGATCAGTGTGAAATAAATGACGCTGGCAGGAAAAGCCACAATTAGATGTGTTCTCCTAGCCACTTAGTCTAAGACCCAGGGAAGAAAGACGTCTGGGTATATAAAGAAGAAATTATGTAACTGATGAAATGTCATCATAGTCTCTTCAGTAGAGTCACAAGCATTTGTATTTTACAATTGTACTTCAAATATATTAATTACAATAAATTTCTGCATTATATTCCAATTAGGAGAAATGCTTTCTGGTCTACTAGATTTAAAACATGTATATTTTTTGCTTTTGTCAAATAACTGGATGATAATAGATTTTTTGGTAAGTCATTAGAGAAATGACCAGAAAATACTGTTACTCTGAACAATAGCGAAAGTGAAGTCATTCAGTCATGTCTGATTTTGTGACTCCACAGACTGTAGCCCACCAGGTTCCTTGTCCATGGGATTTTCCTGGTAAGAGTATTGGAGTGGGTTGCCATTTCCTTCTCCAGGGGATCTTCTCAACCCAGGGATCAAACCTGGGTCTCCGGCATTGCAGGCAGACGCTTTACCGTCTGAGCCACCAAAGAAGCCCACTCTGAACAATATTGCATGTTAAATATGCTTTTAGTCAGAGTCTCAGCTACTTCCAAGTACATCATTAACAGTTCCAATCATCCTGGAGTTACTGAAGTTCAGATAACTCATTTCTTAAAACTTACAAAGTGTTTTGAGACCAAAAGGTCTCAAAATTCATCTTTTAAGTATGATGAAGTTCTAGGAAAATTTAAATTTCAGTTTTATCTTCTGATAATATTTCATGTAATTTATAGTGTAAATAGAATGCTGTTGTTTAATGTGAGGAAATTAAAAAAGAAACAAATCCAAGGGTATACAAAAGGTCAATGCAGAGACTTTTCTAAAACTGCCATATAATGAACCAGAATAGACCAGTTCTTTAGGGGATCCTATAAAAACTTCACTCAAATACAACCTTTTATTTAATGACCACTTCCTCTGACATTCATTAGCATCATAAAAGTAAAGAGTTCCTGCTGTTAGAAATAAATATTATTAACCCTGAAACATGATTCTTGTCCTTTTAGGTAGGTTTTGGGGGCCAAAGAGACGCTATAAAGACTATGTTTGTGTTATTTATTAATAAATTTATTGAAAAATATCTAATTCCCAATTTGTATGTTAGCAAACTAAAAATAACTAGATTTCTAATTCAATTTCAATAGGTTACATCATTTCTTTAGGTTAAACATTTTAAAATCCAAATGCTTATTCTGAATCTAAATTATTTTATTTTGTGGTGGACAGGAATGTGAGTTGTACCCTCTTTTCTGTACAGTTGTGCATGCTCAGGGCTAAGAATCAATAAAAAGTGCTAATCTGCTAAAATTGATAGCAACATGCACTTTGGAGAACAAAGTCTGTTGGCTATAGAATTATTTGTTTCTTTCCCATAGTTTCTAAGACTTGAGACATGGTATGAATGCATGCTGCTGCTGCTGCTAAGTTGCTTCAGTCGTGCCCAACTCTGTGCGACCCCACAGACAGCAGCCCCCAGGCTCTTCTGTCCATGGGATTCTCTAGGCAATGAATACTGGAGTGGGTTACCATTTCCTTCTCCAATGCATGCATGCATGCTAAGTCGCTTCAGTCGTGTCCAACTCTGTGCAACCCCATGGACAGTAGCCCACCAGGCCCCTTTGGCCATGGGATTCTCCAGGCAAGAACACTGGAGTGGGTTGCCATTTCCTTCTCCATGAATGCATGAGAAATACATTAATGAGGAAGTGTATCAGAAACTTATTGTTTGTTTTTAACCCATTTATTACATGAAAGTGAAAATTAGTTGCTCAGTCCTTCCGACTCTGTGCGACCCCATGGACAGCGGCCCACCAGGCCCCTCTGTCTAGGGAATTCTCCAGGTGAGAATACTGGAATGGGTTGCCATTCCCGACTCCAGGGGATCTTCTCAACCCAGGGATCAAACCCAGGTCTCCCGCATTGTAGACAGATTCTTCACCATCTGAGCCACCAGGGACACCTCATTTATTACATAAATGTGGTCATTCTTAGTCTTCTGGGGCTGACAAACACAATTTGGGGGCAATTCTTACCGTAATTGCAGGTCCAGCAAAAGCCAAGCTAAGCAACATGAGGAAAGGAATTGCCTCCTGGGTGGGTTCAATGTATGGCATGCTAAGACTCCGGTCATAGCAGCTGAATCCAGAGTGCACGGGTTTGAAGACATCCGTGAGTTCAAGGAAATACAGGCTAACCACCGATGATGCCAATATAGGCAACTGAGAATGAAGGACAGAGAAGATAAATTTATTTTTCTACACAGGTCATACATAGAATCAGTACATATTGAAATTAGAAACACAAATGTTTTCCATTTTCTCTTACCACTCCTCTCTGATCTCAGAATTAAAGTCATTCGTACTTACTATTGCTTCTGCCTTCAAAATAAACTCTAATTCATCCACCTCTGTCACCAGCCTTCTCTGAACCCACGGCATGCCTCACCTTTGCTCTTGGATTACTCCTAAATGCTGCTCCACTTTCACACTTACCCTCCCCATCCCATCTATCCAATTTCTACCCAGCATCCTAAATATTCTGAAAATATTTTATTTTAGGTCATATTGCTTCTGATTTTAACTACTCCAGTGGGTCCCATTTTGCTTGAATAAAATTCAAATTTTACACCATTGAATGCATGACCTGGCTCTTGCTTCAGTTTCTTACATCTTTTTATACCATATTTATACTATTCCCCAGCCCCCCACTGTAGAATCTGCCTACAATGCAGGAGACCTGGGTTTGATTCCTGGGTCAGGAAGATCCCCTGGAGAAGGAAATGGCAACCCACTCCAGTATTCTTGCCTTGAGAATCCCATGGACAGAGGAGCCTGGCAGGCTACCGTCCATCGGGTTGCAAGAGTTGGACACAACTTAGTGACTAAACCACCACTACCAGTCCCCTTGGGCTTTACAGGTGGATCTGTGGTAAAGATCTGTGCCTGTCAGGCAGGAGAGGTGGGTTCCATCCCTGGGTCAGGAAGATCCCCTGGAGAAGCAAATGGCAACTCATTCCAGTATTCTTGCCTGGAGAACCCCATGGACAGAGGAGACTGAAGGGCTACAGACTATGGGATAGCACATAGTTGGACACAACTTAGTGACTAAACAGCAGCAGTAGCAACCAGCCCCCTAAGCACTATAAGCCAATGGGTCGCCCCTTTTGATTGAGACATAATTGACATATATCAACATATAACATTATATTAATTTCAGGTATGCAACATAAGATTTAATATTTTTATATATATTACAAAATGATCACCACAATAAATTTAGTCAACATCCCACTACACATACTTAACAATTTCTTTTTTATGATTAGTACTTTTAAAATCAACTCTTTTAGCAACTTTTAAACATAGAATACAGTATTATTACCTATAGTGTCTATATGAACATCACAACCCCAGGACTTACTTGCCTTATAACTGAGCATCTGTGACTTTCAACCCCCTTTACCCATCTTGCCCACTGTCATTCCCCACCTCTGGCAACCACCAATCTGTTCTCTATTTCTATGAATTTGATTTTTTATTGCTGTTGTTTCTTTGATTCTACATATAGATGAAATCATATGATATTTATCTTTCTCTGGCTGACTTATTTCACTTGGCATAATGCCTTAAAAATCCATCCATGTTGTCTCAAATGTCAGTATTTCCTTCTTTTTGAAGGCTGAATAATATTCCATAGTATATATGTACCACATTTTCTTTACTTCTTCATCCATCAGTGGACACTTAGGTTGAATCCATGTCTTGATTACTGAAAACTATGCTGCAATGAATACAGTGGGGCATATATCTTTTCCAGTTGGTGTTTTAGTTTTCTTTAGATAAATACCTGGAAGTGGAACCATGGGATCATATGGCACTCTTATTTTTAATTTTTTTAAGAAAACTACTGTTTTCCACAGTGGATGCACAGGTTTCCATACCCAAACAGAGCACAATGGTTCCCTTTCCACCACATCCATGTCAACACTTGTTATTTCTTGTCTTTTTGAGGATAATCATTCTAATAGGTGTCAGGTGATACCTCATGTGGTCTTGATTTACATTTCCTTCATGATTAGTGATATGAGCATCTTTTCCTATATCTATTGCCCATTGTATATCTTCTTTGGAAAACTGTCTATTCAGATCCTCTGCTCATTTTATAATCAAATTGCTTGGGTTTGCTTGTTTTGGGGGAGGTTTTTGTTTTTTTTTTCTGGCTATTAAGGTGGTGTTGTTGTTTAGTCAGTAAATCGTCCCTGACTCTTTGCAACCCCATGGACCATAGCCCACCATGTTAGCCTCTGTCCATGGGATTTCCCAGGCTAGAATACTAAAGTGGGTTGCCATTTCCTTCTCCAGGGGATCTTCCCAACCCAAAGATCAAACACACGTATCCTGTATTGCAGGTGGATTCTTTACCACTGAGTCACTGAAGAAGGCCCTATTAAGCAGTATGAGTCCCTTATATGTACTTTGGACATTGGCCCTAATTATAATAGATTTTGTTGTTCAGTCGCTAAGTCATTTCTGACTCTTTGCAACCCCATGGACTGCAGCACAACACTATCTCCTGGAGTTTGCCCAAGTTCATGTCCACTGAGTTGGTGATGCCATTATAATAGATAAATGATTTATAAATACTTTTTTACATCTGATTGGGCTTCCCTCATAGCTCAGTTGGTTAAGAATCTGACTGCAATGTGGGAGACCTGGGTTCAATCTCTGGGTTGGGAAGATCCCCTGGAGAAAGGAAAGGCTACCCACTCCAGTATTCTGGCCTGGAGAATTCCATGGACTTAGTCCACGGGGTAGCAAAAAGTCGGACACGACTGAGCAACTTTCGCTTTCACTACATCTGATTGGCTGTCTTTTCATTTTTTGATGGTTTCCTTTGCTGTGTAGAAGCTTTTTAGTTTGCTATAGTCCTATGATTTTCACTCTTACCCTGCAGCAGTCAAATTCATTTCTACCTAGGGTTTTTCCATGTGCCATTTCTTCTTTCTTTTGTGCTCTCCCCCAGCTCTTTGTCTGAATGGCTTTTCCTTATCATTTAATGATGACTTCTGTATCATCATTAAGAAGGTAGTCATTGATCCATCTTTCCCTCTACCCCCATCATCATCTTTTCATTTCTTCATGACGTTTATCATTAACTGAAATTGTCTTGTTGATTTAACACTTCACTTATTTATTTTTCTTCTCCCCTCATCTCCCACTGAAATACATGCTCCATGAAGTGAGTCTGCCAGTGTTATTTATTGCTGAGTCCCCAAGGTATAGAATTATTCCTGGCACATGGTAGGCATGCAATATATCATTTCATAATTTAATAAAACAATAAATGCCTGTTGATAAATGACTAATTGAATAAACAAGCAAATATTAATTCATTACAATAACTAGACTAGAGTTACCAGATTTAGCAAATGAAAATACATCACTCAGTGAAATTAGAATTTCAGATAAGCAATAAATCACTTTTAGAGTGGTACCCATGTAATATTTGGGAAATACCAACGTTAAAAATTGTTAAAATTTTACTGGATGTCCTCCAGTTTGTCTGCTAAACCTAAACTAGGCACAATTTACTTTCTACACTTTGTGTCATAGATTGAATTATTCATTCGTTCAACCTACAATGTGCCAGGTACTATGTGGGTCCTTACTATGATATGGCAAACAAGACATGGGCTTGGTGATTAAGGATCATAAGCTTACTTAGACACCTGTTCTCAGCTAGAGAAAACTACTTCAAGTACAATGTCCAATGCTAGGTCTTTCAGAATCTGAAGACACAGATTTCTACAACATTGAAAAAATTATCTATCTTAAGGCTTACTTACTAGTGGAGGATACAATATTTATTTAACAAAGCAGACCAAGTTTTGTTTAAAAAAATATTATTGACCATCCACAATATCTGGTCATCTGGTTTAAAAATAAATAAATTTACAAGACAGTATTATGTCTTCTATTCCCAATATAGTTTTTGTAATGAGGTGAGAATTAAGTTTATTGGAAAAATTAATAATGTATGAAACTAATCTGGCATTGTCTTTCTGTTTTTCAGATGGGTGTTTTTCAATAGAGAGAACAAAAGCCTGTAAAAACCCTTACATTTTTCTTATTAAAATCCATGACCATTTGACCACTCTAACTATCTGGTCATTCCTCCTCACCATTTCCCTCTCCTGTAAGAAGTAGTAGCTTCCAGACTCAACCAATAAATCAACACTTTATGGTCTATGTGCACAATTAAGGTTTTTCCATTTAAATTAAGTTAAATATATTCTATCTTTAATTCAACAAATACTTTAAATATCACTCAATATGACAGATAATTTTCTGTTTTTGAAATTTTAATTAATTTTATTAATTTTAATTCATCTAATTAAAAACTTTCAATTATGACATAAGTGCTATTTGGGAGGTATGTATGCTAAACAATTATTTATACTTTTCGGATAGATAAGCTCAGTATCCTCTAGCAAGTAGAAGTGGTTGGATTTCGAATCCACAAATTGTAGCCACAAGGTCTTCTTTCTTAAACATAGCTCTGTGCTTCATTTCCAAAAATGGGAGTAGAGTTTTAGGATCAGTTCAGTTCAGTTCAGTCATTCAGTCCTGTCCAACTCTTTGCGACCCCATGCACACCAGGCCTCTCTGTCCATCACCGACACCTGGAGTTAACTCAATTTACTAAAACTCATGTCCATTGAATCGATGATGCCATCCAACCATCTCACCTTCTGTCGTCCCCTTCTCCTCCCGTTTTTAATCTTTCCCAGCATCAGGGATTTTTTTATTATTATTATTTTTTTAATTTTATTTTATTTTTAAACTTTACATAATTGTATTAGTTTTGCCAAATATCAAAATGAATCCGCCACAGGCATACATGTGTTCCCCATCCTGAACCCTCCTCCCTCCTCCCTCCCCACACCATCCCTCTGGGTCGTCCCAGTGCACCAGCCCCAAGCATCCAGTATCGCGCATCGAACCTGGACTGGCAACTCGTTTCTTACATGATATTCTACATGTTTCAATGTCACTCTCCCAAATCTTCCCACCCTCTCCCTCTCCCACAGAGTCCATAAGACTGTTCTATACATCAGTGTCTCTTTTGCTGTCTCGTACACAAGGTTATTGTTACCATCTTTCTAAATTCCATATATATGCGTTAGTATACTGTATTTATGTTTTTCCTTCTGGCTTACTTCACTCTGTATAATAGGCTCCAGTTTCATCCACCTCATTAGAACTGATTCAAATGTATTCTTTTTAATGGCTGAGTAATACTCCATTGTGTATATGTACCACAGCTTTAATGAGTCAGTTCTTTGCATCAGGTAGCATCAGGTAGCCAAAGTATTGGAGTTTCAGTTTCAACATCAGTCCTTCCAATGAACACCCAGGACTGATCTCCTTTAGGATGGACTGGCTGGATCTCCTTGCAGTCCAAGGGACTCTCAAGAGTCTTTTCCAACACCACAGTTCAAAAGCATCAATTCTTCAGCACTCAGCTTTCTTTATAGTCCAACTCTCACATCCATACATGACTACTGGAAAAACTATACCTTGACTACATGGACCTTTGTTGACAAAGTAATGTCTCTGCTTTTTAATATGCTGTCTAGGTTGGTCATAACTTTCCTTCCAAGGAGTAAATGTCTTTTAATTTCATGGCTGCAGTCACCATCTGGAATGATTTTGGAGCCCAGAAAAATAAAGTCAGCCACTGTTTCCACTGTTTCTCCATCTATTTGCCAAGAAGTGATGGGACCAATTGCCATGATCTTAGTTTTCTGAATGTTGAGCTTTAAGACAACTTTTCCACTTTCCTCTTTCACTTTCATCAAGAGGCTCTTTAGTTCTTCTTCACTTTCTGCCTTAAGCATGGTGTCATCTGCATATCTGAGGTTATTGATATTTCTCCCGGAAATCTTGATTCTAGCTTATGCTTCCTCCAGCCCTGTGTTTCTTATAATGTACTCTGCATATAAGTTAAATAAGCAGGCTGACAATATACAGCCTTGACGTACTCCTTTTCCTATTTGGAACCAGTCTGTTGTTCCATGTCCAGTTCTAACTGTTGCTTCCTGACCTGCATATAGATTTCTCAAGAGGCAGGTCAGGTGGTCTGGTATTCCCATCTTTTGAAGAGTTTTCCACAGTTTATTGTGATCCACACAGTCAAAGGCTTTGGCATAGTCAATAAAGCAGAAATAGATGTTTTTTCTGGAACTCTCTTGGTTTTTCAGTGATCCAGCAGATATTGGCAATTTGATCTCTGGTTCCTCTGCCTTTTCTAAAACCAGCTTGAACATCTGGAATTTCATGGTTCACGTATTGCTGATGCCTGGCTTGGAGAATTTTGAGCATTACTGTACTAGCGTGTGAGATGAGCATTTTTTGGCATTGCCTTTCTTTGGGATTGGAAAAAGCAGCATATCTGCTTTTTAATATGCTGTCTCGGTTGGTCATTGCTTTTCTTCCAAGGAGTAAGCGTCTTTTAATTTCATGGCTGCAGTCACCATCTGAAGCGATTTTGGAGCCCCCCAAAATAAAGTCTGCCACTGTTTCCACTGTTTCCCCACCTATTTGTCATAAAGTGATGGGACCAGATGCCATGATCTTCGTTTTCTGAATGTTGAGCTTTAAGCCAACTTTTTCACTCTCCTCTTTCACTTTCATCAAGAGGCTCTTTAGTTCTTCTTTGCTTTCTACCCTAAGGGTGGTATCATCTGCATATCTGAGGTTATTGATACTTCTCCCGGCAATCTTGATTCCAGCTTGTGTTTCAGCTCACCGTTTCTCATGATGTACTCTGCATATAAGTAAAACAAGCAGGGTGACAATATACATCCTTGATATAATCCTTTTCCTATTTGGAACCAGTCAGCTGTTCCATGTCTAGTTCTAACTGTTGCTTCCTGACCTGCATACAGATTTCTCAAGAGGCAGGTCAGGTGGTCTGGTGTTCTAAAATACAATTAGCATCAATGAATGGGGGTACTGTTTAATCTGCAGTTCTGTTTAAATAAGAGTTTATATTTGCAAATCTGTAGTTAACAGTAAGTTTCACTTAGCATAAACATTATCTTAGAAATGTGGTTTCAATAAATTTATAAAAAATTTTCCTCCATTAATTTGAATGTCAAATATTTAACCAGATTTGATGATCCACATTCTTCCCTTGATGCCATTAGTTCATATTTTAGGCCTTCACATGTGTTTTAAACAGGAGTCATGTTTGAGATGGTCGTTGCTGTTATACATATTAATAATAATACACTCCTCAAATGTCACCTTTCCCACTTGCCTTACTTGGTAATCCTTTTTGAGAGTAATTTCCTCTTTCTTAATTTCCCACTACTTTGTTTTGGAAATTTCTACACACTGTTCTTTATTACAGTGATCTGGTATAGATTAGTTATAGCCTTTCTCTGCTTCTCCAATGAAAATATCCTTAAGATGGGGCCTAAGCTTATTTTCTTTAATATTTAAACTAATAATATAATATCATAATGTCTTTCAAATATATATGCATATATATTATAAATAAATATATGTGAAAATAATTTCCTTCATTGTTAATATTATGCAGTTTAGCCTTTTAAGACATTAGCCTCCTTGAAATGGCTAATATTTCCAGTTTTTATAATCTGTATATCTTTCTATCCATATGTTAATATCTTTTATATAGTTCTATTGAAGCATGTTTCAAGACTTTCATCTGTCTTCAAAATAAGAATCATATTTTCATTCCCTTTTGATATTTGTTTCTCTGACTTTTTAAAAAAGGTATCTTTTACTCTTTGCCTTTTATATCAATTTTGGTTTTTAAGAAAGATATTTGAACAAAATACTTATTAAAATATTTAGGGTAAAAGTAATTTTAGACATCATTTTCCTATACTGTATTTTACTACTGGACAGTGTAATGGATTAAATGGCAATGTTTGTTTCTAACATACTTATCTTCAAAGATTATTTTTACCTTTTTAAGTACCCAACAATAACTTTCTTTTGAATGTAAGAAATTTAACAGATAGTATGTGCTGACTTTGGCATATAGAATTGATATATATACATAAAATGATATATGTACATAAAATCACACAGACAGCTTTCGGTTGCATTTAAGATGAGATTTAAAAAGACATTTTAAAAGTCTTATACAGTTAAATATTAAGAATTTTATTCTCTAGTTATGTCAGAGCAAAGGAAAAAAGTGTGAACCACACTATTTTTATGCAGCAATATAGAGAAGGGAAATTATCTGAAGATTGGGAAAATGGTTTTCAAAAGGAAAAGATTGATTTTTATAATTATCCTCTGATACAAGTCTTGTGAGTAAAAATAATAGGGCAATTTTTAGAGAGAAAATTATAATAGTTTAGAGAACAGAGCAAACAAAAGAAATGTGTTGCAAAAGATGATGTTTACAAGATAATATTGATTTTTCTGATGCCAACTTGAAAAAGACAAATACAAGATGTACATCAATGTTACTGAAACATTTTATGGAATCTATCATGACATTTTATCTAGGTCAAATAGCTTGCTTGTTTTTAGCATCTTGATAATAACAAACTTTTCTCATTCAGGGAGTTCACTTGCTCTCAGCCTACAGACCTATCAATTCCATTCTTTTCCTTTTACACGGACATGGTAAATTTGGAGTCCACTGAGATATTCATAAACTGGTGGGATTATGGTAACAAAAGGTCAGTTACATACATTGTATCCATGGCTCATTTATTTATTCATTCAACAAATATCTATTGAAGCCTACTAGTTCGAGGCATTGTTCTACATCCTGGGAATACAGCTGCAATAAAAGACAAAGTCCTTATTCTGATGAAGATTTCATTCTTTCTGAAGAATGCAGATAAAAATTAAAAATTACAATATTAGCAAGAAAACATATTATAAAGAAGACAAGACAGGGGGCTGTGGTAATTGCCTGTATTGCTATTTTAGATCAAGGAAGACCTACCTAGGTAAGTATCTTTAAAACAGAGACCTGAGTGGGCAAGAATGAACTAACCATATAAAAACCAGGTAAAAGGCATAGTCAAAAGGAAAGCTAAAGTCAGAGAGGTGGATTTGGGACCAGACTTCGCAGAACATTGACGTTCATGGCAGGCGTTCGTATTTTATTCATTTTCAAAGTACATTTGGAAATAACTTTGGAGTGTTTAAGCAGAGATGTAGTAAGACTCAAAATATATTTTAGGAAGATCACTGTGGCAGTTGAGTTGAGAATGATTGTGATGGGTCAAAGGTAAAAGCAGGGTGAAAATTAGAAGGCTCTTCAAAACCCAACAAATACTTATTGAGTGCTTAATATGTGCTAGGGCTTTCTAGGCAGCACCAGTGGTAAAGAATCCACCTGCAAATGCAGGAGACATGGGTTCTATCCCTGGGTCGGAGAGATCCCCTGGAGGAGGAAATGGCAACCTGCTCCAGTATTCTTGCCTAGGAAATCCCAGGGACAGCAGAGCCTGACGGGCTACAGTCCATGGGGTCGCACAGAGTTGGACACCACTGAAGCGACTTAGCACTACACATAGCACACAACACTGAGACAAAGAGATGCTGGCAGATTCTGGATATAACTTTAGAGACAAAAATGACAGGGCTTGTTGATGAGCTGGTTACTGAAAAGGAAACAATAAAGGTTGATTTTAAGGATTTGAGGCTTGAGTGATTGGGCTAGGGGGTGTCATTTACTAGGATAAGGAAGGCTGGGAGAAGCTTAACTAGGAGGAACCTAAGGTTTTGTTTTGGAAATATTAAAACTGAGATGCCTCTCAGGTATCAAAATACCAAGAAGAGAGTAAGATGCCAATCTGGGTCTAAAGAGAGTCCAAGGTTGCAGGGAGAAAGCTGCATATCATTGATACAGGATGATTTGAACACTATCACCTTCAGTTTTGAAAAACACCACTTGCACAGGAAACTTCAAACTTAAATTAACTTGGTTTTGATACAAATAATGTCACAAGAATCCAAGAATATAATTGAGTATATTCATACCACTTATATGCAGGAGATAATTTAAGAGAAAAAGAACATTTTTTATTTAATAACAAACTTTAAATGTTAGACTCTGAATGAATTCAAGTATCCCCCAATCATACAAAATATGAAACTTAAAACATATATTTATTCAAATGGAATTTAAACTGGAAGAAATATTAGCAGATGAAAGTAATTTTATTAAAACTGGTGGCCAATAAGAACGTGGTCATAGGTCAGCACACAGTGACAGAGTTTTCCATTTCCTATAGCGCAATCTTTAATGATATCCCTCAGAATTTTTGCTGTATAGTTAATAGAGATAAATATTTCCTTTAAATACTGAAAAATAATAATAACTAGTAATATACTATAGGGCTTTATGGTTTATTTTCAACATAGTTGTAGCATATTTAGGTTAACTATAATGAACCTTAAGAATACAGATCATGAAAAGCATACTAACACTTGTAATGTCATTAAGAGTAGGTCAGAATGTGTCTATAACGTATTCAAGGTCTAGAAATCTAAACAAGTTTTCACAAATAGAATGGATGTGGCTTATGTCAATGACATGCATTGATACAAATTAAAACAGGACAGTGTGACTGAGGGAAATTGATGCTGACCGCAGGACCAGAAAAATTCAGTTTCTTCCCTCAATTATTCCACTAGCTTTTGGACTTCCCTGGTGGCTCAGTGGTAAAGAATCCACCTGCAATGCAGGAGACGAAGTTTTGGTCCCTGGGTTGGGAAGATCCCGTGGGGAAGGAAATGGCACCCACTCCAGTATTCCTGTTGGGACAATCACATGAACAGAGGAGTCTGGTGGGCTACAGTCCATGGGGTCCCAAAGAGTCAGACACAACTGAGGAACTGAGCGCATACACAGCTTCTGGGATTTGGAGCAGGTCACTTAACCTTTCTAGGTCTTATTTGTCATCAGTGAAATGGGGGGCTTCTAATATTGTCATCTAGATCTAAAATTTTCTATGTGCTGTCATGATGTAAAAATCATCCCTCACACTTCTCTTACTATGACATATAATGTATGAGATTTTTTTACCTCTATTCTCTATAATTTGTTTCATCCTCCATAATACTTCAAGTCTAATTTTTCTGGAATTCACCTCTAATCATGACTTTCATGATGCCATACTAATTACTAAATAAAATGCAAATTTCCCAGAATAACCTTTTGTATTATACATGATCTTTCATATTACAACTTCCATCTGCCTTCCTTGTTTAATTGTGCTCTGTACCTACTCTTCACTTGCTCAACCACAAACACTTATGACCCCCTTACATTTATGTCCCAGACAGACATGTTCAGGTCTCTGATTTACATTTTCACATTTGCTTCCCATAAAAACTATCCTCGTAGAGGTTGAGATCACGTAATTTTTTCCCCCTGAAACCTCCCTCATAGTCTCCAGCCAGAACTGAAGAGTTTGCCTCATGTGCTCATATATAGCTTTATTGTAGGACCTGTTAGTCTGCCTTGGATTGTAGTTATTTGTATATTATCAGCCTTTGGTAGGCTGCAGTCCATGGGGTCGCTGGAAGTCAGATATGACTGAGCAACTTCACTTTCACTTTTCACTTTCATGCATTGGAGAAGGAAATGGCAACCCACTCCAGTGTTCTTGACTGGAGAATCCCAGGGACGGGGAGCCTGGTGGGCTGCCGTCTATGGGGTTGCACAGAGTCAGATACAACTAAAGCGACTTAGCGGCAGCAGCAGCCTTTGTCTTAAGATCTGGTACTACAAAGTAAGACCTTTGTAATTCACACAGTGCCTTGAAAATTTTGGGTGTCCAATAAAATGCTTGCCGAATTTAATTGAAAGAAATCAGGATATTACTATTAAATAAACAGAAAACATGGGCAGTTTGTTAGTAGTACATAGACTGTGTTGAGGACCTAGGTGAAAGATACTAGGCTAGTTCTATAATAGAGTGCTGCATTCAGTTCTACAGCCCTATATACCATCTATTGGTATTCCCAATTTACAGATGAGAGAACTGAGAGAGGTCACATAAATTGGCCAATGGTCACAAAGCAGGTAAAGGGCATCACCCAGATTCCTACCTAAGTGCCTAGGTGTAGGAAAAATGCTCTAAACTGCTTTGTTCCTAGGTCTCAAACTGCTTTTCTTCTGGATATTGCTGCTGCTGCTGCTGCTGCTGCTGCTAAGTCGCTTCAGTCGTGTCCGACTCTGTGCGACTCCATTGACGGCAGCCCACCAGGCCCTGCCGTCCCTGGTATTCTCCAGGCAAGAACACTGGAGTGGGTTGCCATTTCCTTCTCCAATGAATGAAAGTGAAAAGTGAAAGTGAAGTCACTCAGTCGTGTCTGACTCTTAGCAACCCCATGGAGTGCAGCCTACCAGGCTCCTCCATCCATGGGATTTTCCAGGCAAGAGTACTGGAGTGGGTTGCCATTGCTTTCTCCGCTTGATATTGCTACAATGGCTGAAATTCTCAAATGGGAAGAGGGTGTTGCAGAGGAAATGTGCAGTATGAAAAAGCTCCCCCTTCCTCTTAACTCTTAAATACTCC
This sequence comes from Bos javanicus, assembly GCF_032452875.1. Classification (NCBI taxonomy): domain Eukaryota; kingdom Metazoa; phylum Chordata; class Mammalia; order Artiodactyla; family Bovidae; genus Bos; species Bos javanicus. The sequence goes on from NC_083870.1 coordinate 44,311,529, forward strand.
TAACAGTTTCTCTGTGGACTTTTTATCACTCAAACATGAAAACTGCTTCTTTTGGGCAAATCTAGTATCTATCTTTACTAGAGCTCTCTTCATTTTGTTTCAGAAAGAATATATTGAGCACTTCTTCCTAAAAAAAAAAAAAAAGAAAGACTATATTGACTTTTTATTTAAACATTTCCCCATAAGTTTTCTGGGAACTTAAGATAAACTTTAAGATGAAGACCCTGCTCAAGATAAGGTGAACAGCATGCCTGGATTCTAAGTACAGGCCAATTGTAAGAACCCAATCTGTTAAATTCCTGGAAGCATGAGTCCCATTACACCCTGCTGCCGCTTTGGTATATGTCACCACGGCCATCTGGCACTAGTCTGGTGCTTTTCAGGAAAGAATAGCCCCAGGCTTCAGTGGAAATGCCAAATCAGAGGACAGAAGTTCAAGATGGCCATGTATACAAGAGGTTTAATGACACCCAGAGCAAAGGGGTGCCAGGCACTTTTGAATCATGCTCTTAATTATATGGTATTCTAAGGTCTTGATTATTTTTTTTCCTGTGCTGTTTTCTCCAATGTTATTATTTTTTTAATATTTAAAGAACTTTAATTATATCTTGGACATGGTTGACTTTCATCTTCACTTCTATTTTCCATAGCAAATGACTTCAAGTACAAAATATCAGGAATTGGCACATCTCAAGCTCCCCAGATGCTTTCCTATCGTGTTGCCTTTGGATCACTTTCTCTATCTGCACAGAGATGGCCCGATGAATGCCTCTGACATAGCAATTGTCATTGGGATGGCAGTTGTTCCTTTACTTTTCTCTCTTACTCAATGAAGAGATCTGAGAGCAGGGAAATGATCCCATTCACTTCTCTATCCAAAGGGCCTAGTATTAGGGGAGGACCTGCCCTACTGGGTAAACTTGATGTACAAAATTAATGCATATATGGATGATTTGAATAGAAATGTCAATGTTTACATGGTTCTTATAAATGTAGTTAACTTGACTAAAGAAAAATCCCCAAGTTAAAAGACCCTTGTTTACTTCTACTGTAGAAAATGCTCCTACTGTGAATTTCTAGGATTCTAATAATTTTGTTCAACATTACAGAACACAAGAAGCTCAAATTGAGTGCTTCAAATAGTAATGGTAATTAATAGGAAAGAGAGAACAAACCTAATATATATGTTACGTTTGAGGAGGAAAATGTTTTGTATGTCTTTATGAAAAGTGAAAGTCTGTCACTAAGTTGTGTCTGACTGTTTTCAATCCAATGGACTGTAGCCCGCCAGGCTCCTCTGTCCATGGGATTCTCCAGGCAAGAGTACTGGAGTGGGTTGCCATTTCCTTCTCCAGGGGATCTTCCCGACAGTGACTGAACCTGGGTCTCCTGCTTGGCGGGTGGATTCTTTACCACTCAGCCACCAGGGAAGACCCCTTATATCTTCATGCCCAAATATAAATTACATCTGTACAGATCTAAAAAGACTAGTTAAAATCACCGTGATCTAACAGTGAAGTTTAAATAATGGTATGTGGTTGTTTTATTGGGGTTCCCTGATAGCTCAGTTGGTAAAGAATCTGCCTGCAATGCAGGACACCCCGGTTTGATTCCTGGGTCAGGAAGATCCACTGCAGAGGGATAGGCTATCCACTCCAGTATTCTTGGGCTTCTCTTGTGGCTCAGCTGGTAAAGAATCAGCCTGCAAAGCAGGATTCTTTTATTATGTGGGTTGTTTTATCACCTGAATATTGATCTAGCATTAAGCTTGGAGTACTAAGCTTTGTAGTCATCAGCTTTAACCCAGGGACGGGGGAGCCTGGTGGGCTGCCATTTATGGGGTCGCACAGAGTTGGACACGACTGAAGCAACTTAGCAGCAGCTTTAACCTGAGGTTCTGATTTGCTCCTCTCACATAATTACACAAGTATATGTACCGTCTTGGAAAGCATTTTGTTCTTTAAAGCTAATTTGAGACTAAGATCTGAGGCTGGAGACCTGTCTTTCAATTCTTAAAAGTAATTGCTTTGAAATATTTTCTTCAGTTCAGTTCAGTCGCTCAGTCGTGTCCGACCTCTTGAGACCCCATGAACCGCAGCACGCCAGGCCTCCCTGTCCATCACCAACTCCCGGAGTCCACCCAAACCCATGTCCATTGAGTCGGTGATGCCATCCAACCCATCTCATCCTCTGTCATCCCCTTCTCCTCCTGCCCTCAATCTTTCCCAGCATCAGGGTCTTTTCCAATGAGTCAGCTCTTCACATCAGGTGGCCAAGGTATTGGAGTTTCACTTTCAATATCAGTCCTTCCAGTGAACACCCAGGACTGATCTCCTTTAGGATGGACTGGTTGGATCTCCTTGCAGTCCAAGGGACTCTCAAGAGTCTTCTCCAACACCACAGTTCAAAAGCATCAATTCTTCAGCGCTCAGCTTTCTTCACAGTCCAACTCTCACATCCATACATGACCACAGGAAAAACCACAGCCTTGACAGCTGTAATTTCTTTGCCCATAGAACATATACCTATCTTTTAAAAACATGGGTACAAATCACAACTTAGTGCTACTAATATGTACCAGGTATCATTTAAAGTTCATACTTTTACATTTCTGAATTCATCTGAGCTTCACAACACCTGTCTGATGAAGGTACTATTACTATCCCCATCTTACAGATGAGGTAACTGCAACACAGAAGTATCACATGGTTTATACAATGTTATACAGTTTGTTAACTAGATTATAAAATCAAGAAATTTAGTATTTGAGTTCATGTTTGTATGCCAACTACCTTTTGCTAAAAATGTTTACCACTGACCTTACTCTCCAGCAGAAATTGAGAAATAGCAGAAAATAATATAATGCACATTTTTTCTTTGTATACTATGAATGTCATCCTACAATTTCTGCTGTGAGTGGTACTCCTAAAAAAAGTAAGATATTAATAAACACAGATTAAATAGTAATTTTTTATCAAATAGTATTTTTTGATTCCCTGGTGGCTCAAACGGTAAAGAGTCTGTCTGCAATGTGGGAGACCTGGGTTCGATCCCTGGGTCAGGAAGATCCCCTGGAGAAAGAAATGGCAACCCACTCCAGTTCGTGCTTGGGAAACCCCATGGACGGAGAAGCCTGGCAGGCTATAGTCCATGGGGTCACAAAGAGTCAGACACAACTGACCGACTTCACCTTCACTTTCAAATAGTATTTTAACTATTAGTGTAATTATTTTATTCATATAGAAAAAACATATATATTTGGACCTGAATAGTTTAATAAAAGAACACAGTATTTTGGGATTCAACACATATGTCTTAATATCAAATAAAATAGGAAGTAATGAAAAAGTGGAAAAATATTAAATATGTCAGAGTAATAAAAGTAACTAAAAGTTCTGTATTTGAGATATGGAATAAGAGAAACAAATTTCTGATTTTAATATTTACTGTGACAATCTTAAATTATATACACATAAATTATTGACTTTGAGACATCAATATTTGTAAACTACTTCTTTTGAGTTGTGTACTAAGTTAAGTATCAAATTTATCCTTAAAACATTTTATTTTATGTCATACTAACTTCAAAGTTTATTCAAAATGTAGTTTTTACCACGTTCTTTAACCATTTTTAAAATTGAAGTATAGGTTGTTTATAATATTGTGTTAGTTTCAGATGTACAGCAAAGCGACTCAATTATATATGTGTGTGTGTGTTCTTTTTCAGATTACTTTCCATGCTGAAGAAGCTGAAGTTGAACAAGACCTTTTAAAACTAACACCCAAAAAAAGCCTCTTGATGAAAGTGAAAGAGGAGAGTGAAAAAGTTGGCTTAAAGCTCAACATTCAGAAAACGAAGATCATGGCATCCGGTCCCATCACTTCATGGCAAATAGATGGGGAAACAGAGGAAACAGTGTCAGACTTTATTTTTGGGGCTCCAAAATCACTGCAGATTGTGATTGCAGCCATGAAATTAAAAGACGCTTACTCTGTGGAAGGAAAGTTATGACCAACCTAGATAGCATGTTAAAAAGCAGAGACATTACTTTGCCAACAAAGGTCCATCTAGTCAAGGCCATGGTTTTTCCAGTGGTGATGTATGGATGTGAGAGTTGGACTGTGAAGAAAGCTGAGCACCGAAGAATTGATGCTTGTTAACTGTGGCATTGGAGAAGACTCTTGAAAATCCCTTGGCCTGCAAGGAGATCCAACCAGTCCATTCTAAAGGAGATCAGTCCTGGGTGTTCTTATAATATAATATTATATTATATTATATAATTATATATATAATATATATATATATATAGTGTGTGTGCATCTAATAATCCCAAACTCCTAGTTTATCTCCCTTCACTCAGCTATCCCCTTTGGTAACCATAAGTTTGTTGTCTAAGTCTATGAATCTATTTCTGTTTTGTAAATTAGTCCATTTGTACATTTTTTTAGACTCCACAAATGAATGATGTCATATGGTATTTATCTTTCATTACTTACTTCACTTAAAATGATAATGTCTAGGTACATCCACACTGTTGCAAATAAACCATTTTATTTAAGGACTATAAAAGTTTATGTTTTGTATTATGTAATAACTAATTAGTTTATCTAGCAAATGGTTATTGAGTGTTTACCATGCGCCTGATATATTTCATTCAATCCATAAATTTTCCAGAGAAGGGATCTAATCTACTATGGGAGATGATAATTCAGCAATATATCATTAGCCACTGTCTTTTCAACCTTGTCTCCTATATAATTGTTGTTGTTGCTCAGTTGCTAAGTCGTATCTGACTCTTAGATCATATTTAAATGCACATTATAGGCCCACCTTCAAGATTAAAATCTTTCCAAGGCTGCTTAAGACCTTATTTACTTGAATATATCTATAAAAGGGATTGATGAATAAGATATTGAAGGGGGGCTGTTAATGTGGGGCATTAATAACTTTTTCCAACATCCTAAGGGTATGATTAAATTAAGTATGATTGTTATGTGTTTCATTGTGAGATGCACCAAAAAGTCAAATTATGAACAAAATATATAAAAGAAATAAAACCTAATATGGGATACAAATATATCTCACAAACACATTTTATTACTAACAAATCAAATAATTTATTCTACCATAGCAACAATAAAAAAATGTCTTTGCTGGCATGTGTACTTTATATCAAATAATTTTCTATGAAAATTAAAACTACAAGTTCTTTGTTTAAATATGCCTCTCTTTGAAGTTGCAAATCTCAAATAATTCATAGGTATGCTCCAGATCATAAATGAGCATAAATGTAATTAAGAATGAGGACTTATATATCTTAGAGATTGATTCAATCTTAATCTTCATCACAACTTGTTTTTCATATATAAATGTCTCCACTGGCTGAGAAAAAAAGTTAAGAAAAACAATTATGTTCATAACTGTTAGTCTTATTTTACTCCATCCATTCAATAGAACTTTATTGAAATTCTACCATAGATTAGAAGGTATTCCAGTAATGATTCCATACTATTTCCATTAATTTAACCAAAAGGCATATAATCATCAATATTTATTAAATGAATAAATGAATTTTCATAAAAGTACAAACAGAATACACTCTGCTATTTTACTTTGGCACCCATTTTGGAGTATATTTAATATAAGATTGGTCTCTTTTAGACCATTCATGACGGCCCAGTTTCTGAGGCATGAATAGAACTTAATTAAATGAGGATTTTACCATCAAAGCAGTCCTACAGCATAGGCTTTGGTGAGGACATTAAATTGTAGACAATACATCCATACATATTTCCATGGTTATTACTCACAAACAACTGTCCACTAAATGTACTGATAACTTGTTCACCTTTTCCTGAAAATACATCGATTTTTATTACCTTCATTTCTACTTCTCTTTAATTTGTACCTAAATGGCCTAATGTCAGTTTTAGCAGAATGTACAGAAGCCATCTTGATTTCAAAACCAAGCCCAGGGTGTCCCTGGGAGGCGAGAGCAGGAAGTGTTCCTTGTTGGCATTCAGTTTTTTTGTGGCATAAGATGGCAGAGTAGAAGGGACTGCGCTCATCTTCTGCGAGAACTCCAAAACTACAACTCACTGCTGAACAACCCTCAAATGGAGAATGTTAGATCCCATCAAAAAAAAAAAAAAAAAAAATACTCCACATCCAACGGCAAAGGAATAGCCCCAGAAAGACGATAGGAGGGGCAAAATCGAGTTTAGAATCAAACCCCTTACCCACCAGAGATGCTCAGAGGGCTCAAACAATGCTTATGAGCACAAGGACCAAGAGACCCCACAGAGACTGAGCCAGAACTGTGTTTGAGTGTCTCCTGAGAAGGTCAGCAGTGGCCTGCCACAGGGGCAGGGACTCTGGGTGCAGCAGACCTGGGTATGATATAAGCCTTCTTGGAGGAGGTTGCCATTAAACCCACCATAGAGCTGCCAGAACTTATACAGGACTGGGAAACAGACTCTTGGAGGGCATAAACAGAAACTTGGGTGCACCAGAACTCAGGAAAAAGAAGCAGTGATCCCACATGAGATTGACCCAGACTTGCCCGTGATTGTCCACGAGTCTCTGGTGGAGGTGTGGGTCAACAGTGGCCTGCTGCAGGGCTGACCCTGCACTGAGTGTGACATGCCTCCATGGGACCTTTTCAAGGAGGTAGCCATTATCTTCATTAACTCCACCATAGTTTGGCCTCAGGTCAAACAACAGGGAGGGAACATAGCCCCGCCCAGGAAGCTTCCATAAGCCTCTTATCCTTATCCATCAGAGGGCAGACATATGAAAACCACAATCACAGAAAACTAACCAAATTGATCACATGGACCACAGCCTTGTCTACCTCAATGAAACTATGAGCTATGAAGTGTAGGGTCACCCAAGATGGACAGGTCTTGGTGGAGAGTTCTGACAAAACAAGGTCCACTGGAGAAGGGAATGGCAAACCACTTCAGTATTCTTGCCTTGAGAACCTCATGAACAGCATGAAAAGGCAAAAAGATAGGACAATGAAAGATGAACTCCCCAGGTCAGTAGGTGCCCAGTATGCTACAGGAGATAAGTGGAGAAATCACTCCAGAAAGAATGAAGAGATGGAGCCAAAGCAAAAACAAAACCCAGTTATGGATGTGACTGGTGATGGAAGTAAAGTCCAATGCTGTAAAGAGCAATACTGCATAGGAACCTGGAATGTTAGATCCATGAATCAAGGCAAATTGGAAGTGGTCAAACAGGAGATGGCAAGAGTGAATATCGACATTTTAGGACTCAGTGAACTAAAATGGACTGGAATGGGTGAATTTAACTCAGATGACCATTATATCTACTGCTGTGGTCAAGAATCCCTTAGGAAAAATGGAGTAGCCATCATAGTAAACAAAAGAGTCTGAAATGCAGTACTTGGATGCAGTCTCCAAAATGACAGAATGATCTCTGTTCGTTTCCAAGGCAAACCATTCAGTATCTCAGTAAGCCAAGTCTATGTCCAAAACCAGTAATGGTGAAGAAGCTGAAGTTGAATGGTTCTATGAAGACCTACAAGACCTTCTAGAACTAACACCCCAAAAAGATGTCCTTTTCATTATAGGGGACTGGAATGCAAAAGTAGGGAGTCAAGAGATACCTGGAGTAACAAGCAAATTTGGCCTTGGAGTACAAAATGAAGCAGGGCAAAGGCTAACAGAGTTTTGCCAAGAGAACGCACTTGTCACCGTAAACACCCTCTTCCAACAACACAAGAGAAGACTCTATACATGGACATCACCAGATGGTCAATACCAAAATCAGACTGATTATATTCTTTGCAGCCAAAGATGGAGAACCTCTACACAGCAAAAATAAGACCGGGAGCTCACTGTGGCTCAAATCATGAACTCCTTATTGCCAAATTCAGACTTAAATTGAAGAAAGTAGGGAAAACCACTAGACCATACAGGTATGACCTAAATCATATCCCTTACAATTATACAGTGGAAGCGACAAATAGATTCAAGGGATTATATCTGATAGACAGAGTGCCTGAAGAACTATAGATGGAGGTTTGTGACATTGTACAGGAGGCAGTGATCAAGACCATCCCCAAGAAAAAGAACCACAAAAAGGCAAAGTGGTTGTCTGAGGAGGCCTTAATAGTTCTGAAAAGAAGAGAAGTGAAAGGCAAAGGAGAAAAGGAAAGATATACCCATCTGAATGCAGAGTTCCAAATACTAGCAAGGAGAGATAAGAAAGCCTTTCTCAGCGATCAAAGCAAAGAAACAGAGGAAAACAATAGAATGGGAAAGACTAGACATCTCTTGTGGAGAAGGCAATGGCACCCCACTCCAGTACTCTTGCCTGGAAAATCCCATGGGCGGAGGAGCCTGGTAGGCTGCAGTCCATGGGGTCTCGAAGAGTCGGATACGACTGAGCGACTTACCTTTCACTTTTCACTCTCATGCACTGGAGAAGGAAATGGCAACCCACTCCAGTGTTCTTGCCTGGAGAATCCCAGGGACGGGGAGCCTGGTGGGCTGCCGTCTATGGGGTCGCACAGAGTCAGACACGACTGAAGCGACTTAGCAGCAGCAGCAGCAGCAGCAGACATCTCTTGAAGAAAGTGAGAGATACCAAAGGACTATTTCATGCAAAGATGGGCATAATAAAGGACAGAAATGGTATGGACCTAGCAGAAGCAGAAGTTATTAAGATGAGGTGGCAAGAATATACAGACAAACTATACAAAAAAGATCTCCATGACCCAGATAACCATGATGGTGTGATCATTCACCTAGAGCCAGCCATCCTGAAATGCAAAGTCAAGTGGGCTTTAGGAAGCATCACTTACGAACAAAGCTAGTGGAGGTGATGGAATTCCAGTTGAGATATTTCAAATTCTAAAACATGACACTGTGAAAGTGCTGCATTCAATATGCCAGCAAACTTGAAAAATTCAGCAGTGGCCATAGAAGTGGAAAAGGTTAGTTTTCATTCCAATCCCAAAGAAAGGCAATGCCAAAGAATGCTCTGACTACCACACAATTGCACTCATCTCACATGCTAGCAAAGTAATGCTCAAAATTCTCCAAGGCAGGCTTCCAGAGTACGTGAACAGAGAACTTCCAGATGTTCAAGCTGGATTTAGAAAAAGCAGAGGAACCAGAGATCAAATTGCCAACATCCACTGGATCATCAAAAAAGCAAGAGAGTGCCAGAAAAAAACATCTGCTTTATTGACTACGCCAAAGCCTTTGACTGTGGATCACAACAAACTAGAAAACTTAAAGAGGTAGGAATACCAGACAACCTTACCTGCCTCCTGAGAAATCTGTATGCAGGTCAGGAAGCAACAGTTAGAACTGGACATGGAACAACAGACTGTTACAAATGGAAAGGAGAACATCAAGGCTGTTTATTATCACCCTACTTATTTAACTTATATGCAGAGTACATCATGCAAAATGCCAGGCCAGATGAAGCACAAGTTGGAATCAAGATTGCTGGGAGAAATATCAATAACCATAGATATGCAGATGACACCACCCTTACGGAAGAAAGCGAAGAAGAACTAAAGAGCCTCTTGATGAAAGTGAAAGAGGAAAGTGAAAAAGTTGGCTTAAAGCTCAACATTCAGAAAACTAAGATCATGGCATCTGTACCGTCACTGCAAGGCAAATAGATGGGGAAACAATGAAACAGTGAGAGACTTTATTTTCTTGGGCTCCAAAGTCACTGCAGATGGTGACTGCAGCCATGAACTTAAAGATGCTTGCTGTTTGGAAGAAAAGCTATGACCAACCCAGACATTAAAAAGCAGAGACATTACTTTGCCAACAAAGGTCTGTCTAGTCAAAGCTATGGTTGGATGTAAGAATTGGACTATAAAGAAAGCTGAGCACCGAAGAATTGGTGCTTTTGAACTACGGTGTTGGAGAAGACTCTTGACAGTCCCTTGGACTGCAAGTCCAGGGACCAAACCAGTCAATCTTAAAGGAAATCAGTCCTGAATATTTATTGGAAAGACTCATGCTGAAGGTGAAACTCAAATACTTTGGACCCTTAATGAGAAGAACTGACTCATTTGAAAAGACCCTGATGCTGGGAAAGATTGAAGGTGGGAGGAGAAGGGGGTGACAGAGGATGAGATGGTTGGTTGGCATCACTTCTCAATGGAAATGAATTTGAGTATGTTCCGGGAGTTAGTGATGGACAGGGAAGCCTGGCTTGCTGCAGTCCATGGGGTTGCAAAGAGTCAGCGACGACTGAGCAACGAAACTGAACTGAATTGAATAGAAACCATCTGATGATAAAAAATAAGAAAGCAGTTATCGTCCCCAAAACAACCAAACAACCGACTATATAGCAAAGGAAACTCTACTCAAGCTCTATGGTGACCTAAACGGAAGGAAATCCGAAAGAGAGGTGATATATGTATATATGTATATGTATATACATATACATATATATGTATATATGTATATGTGATATATGTATATATGTATATGTATATACATATACATATGTATATGTATATATGTATATGTATGTATAGCTAATTCATTTTGCTTTACAGAGGAAACTAACACAACATTGTAAAGCAAACACACTCCAATAACAACTAAAAAAACAAAACAAAACAAAATAAAACAAAGACCCAGTGATGGACCTAAGAAGTGATTGATTCAGCGCCTAATTAAAGACTGGAAAAACACATTTACATCACTTTTGTCCAAAGAAAAGACAGCTCATTCCAGTATTCTTGTCTGGGAAATCCCATAGACAGAGGAACCTGAGGGATCACAGACCGTCGAGTCGCAAAAGAGTCAGACACAACTTAGCAACCAATAATAACCTTGGCTTTCACATTCCAAAACCCAGCTCACTGTAAGGAAATGACTCTATTCCATAGTTACATGGAAGTACATGTCTCAATTAATTAATTCTAGAAGAAACTAAAGAAAGCTGAGATGTTTCTTATTAGACATTTTACAGTAAATACAACCATTTTTCTTCTTGTGGTCAACAGAGGAAGATAGCACTACTTGGGCTTTAGACAATTCCTGTACCTGCATGAGTCTCTTAATTTGTTACTTAATTTGTAAAACAGACAATATCTACTCCTCTGTTGTATTAAAAGGATCACATGAAATAATATATGTGAAAAAGTAACATTAAACTATAATGTAAATGGTTTTACCAAAGTGGGCTTCCCTGGTGGCTCAGTGGTAAGGAATTTGCCTGCCAATGCAAGGAGACCTGGGTTCGATTCCTGGGTCAGGAATATCCCCTGGAGAAGAAAATGGCAACCCATTCTGGTATTCTTGCCTGTGAAATCCCATGGACAGAGGAGCCTGATGGGCTACAGTTCATGGGGTCGCAAAGAATCAGACACGTCTTAGAGACAAAAAAACAACAAACTGTAAACAAAACTCAGTTATTTTGTCACTGATATTGTCAATTATATCCTCACTCCTTTCAATGTTTCCACTTTCCTTTCCTGTCTGTCAGAGACCTCATCGTGTCCCAAGAAGTCATTGTGAAATGATAAGTAGACAGTTAGGCAACGAGAAAGAAAAGTATCACTTACAATTTTATGATTTTTAGCTGTAAACATGCTTTTCAACAAGCCTTACAATTTGGAAAAGCAGAAGATCCATTCATAATTGCTCTAACTTGCTAATGCAATGTGACATGAAATATATAAAGGTATTTAGACATAAAGTTCAAAAAGTGAACACAATTTGTTCATGTGTAGAATTATAATGACCTATATTGTATTATAATCCAGAGGGAAACCCTGTAATGTAAGGAATTCTAGAAATAGTATAATTAGAGAGGAGCACTAGAACAGCAGTGGGGAGACAGGCTGTATTCTTGTCTGATATTAACCATAGTGTGTTTTTAGGTAACTCAGTTAACCTTTTCAAGCCACAGTTTTCTTATTTGTGATAGGGGAATCAAACCAAGTGTTCTGGGAGTACATGACTTTATTACACCTAATTCAGCAACGAGACATTTCCTCACATTTTGTTGTTAATACGTTGCATGAGAAATAGCCTGTGATGTATACAAATGCAGGGAAGAAATCTTTGTGATAATATCCGTAACAGATTCCCAAAGTAAATGCTAAAAATTGCACCCTTAATGCTTTTTATTTAACAAGCCAATTTAGACAACTCACATCCCTAGAGGAATGGCCATGGCTTGCTCACAGATTCGATGTCCATTGCCTTCACATGCCTTTTCTCCTAATCCTCCTTGGTCTAACCTCCCTCCATTTCTGTTCTATTAGGAATTCTTTCCTCTGTGCTCTATCATTCTCATAGACATTCACAATCTATTTTTCTAAATTTTTTAAAATTCTGACTCTGCCCTCTCAGTCTACCCAAAGCTCCATGTTCACTCTTTGTTCACAGGACTCTCAAGGGTACCACCTGTGCTTTCCCAAAGGAAGCATCTTTTTGGGTAGAGCCCCTGTGCCGTCTACACATCTGTGTTAGAATTAAACCAGTTGCTCTCAGCAGAAGATAGCACTATCAAAGCCAAATTCAGTAGCTAAATGAAGAGAAAACTCTGTTCCACAGAGTAGAACCCCCACAAGACATCACCCACACACATGACTTCCAAAACCACAAAGCTAGCCAAGTCACGGGAGAGGTCTCCCCAACCCACTCCCTCGTTAAGGTTAGCATTATTCGAGTCATTGTGAGGTAGACTGGGGTAATGGTAATTCAAGAGGGAGATGGACAAGCACCCGAATTGTGGCTCTTCACTTAACTGCTGTGTCCCCAGAAAGACATTTAGCTCTTTGAGTTACAACTTATTGATTTAAAAAATACAGATAATAATGCCTTCTTGATAGTGTGCTGTGCTGTGCTTCATCGCTCAGTCATGTCCGACCCTCTGTGACCTTACAGACTGTAGCCCGCCAGGCTCCTCTATCCATGGGGATTCTCCAGGCAAGAATACTGGAGTGGGTTGTCATGCCCTCCTCCAGGGGATCTTCCCGACTGAGGGATCAAACCCAGGTCTCCTGGATTGCAGGCATATTCTTTACTGTCTGAGCCACCAGGGAAGCCCATGAACACTGGAATGGGTAGCCTATCCCTTCTCCAGGGGATCTTCCTGACCCAGGAATCGAACTGGGGTTTCCTGCATTGCAGGCAGACTCTTTACCAGCTGAGCTACCAGGGAAGCCCCTTCTTGATACTACCTTAATACAAATAATACTACCATTTAAAGTAGTTCTCAGGATTAAAGATAATGTATACATAGTCTGTAATATAAAGGAGGCTTGAAATCGTCTATTCTTTATTATTATTATCATTAACACCCTTTAAGGTTGGTAGAATGCACCCATTTTTTTCCCTACTAGGACAGGGATCACTATGAGTGACTTGACCATGGAGACACAGTAAGACAGTGGAGCAACCTAGGAATAGTATAGAATTCCCTAACAGCTGGTTCTATGTTCAAGACCCGGTTTCAGTATTTGTGGAAATGTCCTCATTTAGTGTCTCTAGAACCCAGGACTCTATTATTGTCTCTATTTCCTTTTTGTTTTTCACCAAAGGACTCTGCACTGTAACTTTAAAACAAGAAGAAAGATTTGTCAGCTTGTCTCTCTAGGTAGGGTTTGGACTTCTTTGAGTGGACCACCTATGCCATGCTGAAAAGGGAAAAACCCTACAACCACTATTTTGGTATGTGCGATGCAGAAATGTTGTCATTTTGTACTTCCTGCTGATGCTAAAATTTATGTAAATGGCAATCAGGTAGATTTCCCAGGAAGATCGTGTGAGTTATAAAATTTTCACATAGATCTTGAGCTAAACAGAAATCTTATGAATTAATGTTTGCTAAAATTAAGATACAGTGGACACTTTCCAGTGAGGAAAAACATAAAAACATATTAAGGTTCTGTCAAGACACAATAATGTACGGGCATGATGTTCAGACTGAACTAACCAGAGTATCTTTGCTTCCTTAAACAAAGGCCTTTTGAACTTCTTCAGGCAAGTCAGTAACAGAGAAATGATGGCTTTTACTCCTGAACGCAATGTCTAGATATTGATTTAAACTATAGTAACTAACCTGCATTAACAAAATCCTGAAACATATCCATTAAGTACAATATTCAATTAGTGAAAATTTTCTATATGATTTCAAGCCTGTCATGTTTAAAATATTTTGAACTGGCTTCAGGTAGTTATTTCACATTCAAAGGCTAGAGAATCTTTTCCCCATTTATTTATTAAGAACTTGCAACTTTTGGTTTCAAGGTTAATTTGTCATTTGTTTATAGTAGATACTGAGTCAGTGTGAACTCATATCTTGGAAAAGGATGACTAATGAGAACAAAATTGTGAGTCTGAGCACAGGTGGAACCATTGTTAAGCTTTGCATAAAGGAAATGTATTAGGCACAGAACCAGCCTTCTCATGGATAATATTGGGTTCTTAGGCTACAACACCTTTTATTAATTTGAGGTGTGCTGCCGGCTGCAATTGCACTGTAAGTGATACAACCATCACTTGGAGAGGGTTTTGGAACTTTAAAGGCAAGAGAAACCTTTTCTTCAGTGGAATGTTCCTTTTCACCCGCTTTTCTGTTTAACCTGATAAGGCCTAGGGTATGCTTGTTTTAAAGTTCCTTTCATAACTCGACTTTTCTCTTCCCAAATTAAACAGTGCAAAATTGAATTGTTGAACATGTTCATAAAGTGAGGTACCATGTTGGAAATCATTTGTGTTTTTCAAATTAACATGTAATATTGATATATTTAATTACTGTCAACCATAAACCCCTTTATCAGCATAAACAATTGGCAGCATAAAGCAAAAATGTAAGAAAAAATTAATTTTATCCATTAATTTACCATTTGTTTATCATCGAGTTTGGACATCACCTAGGACATGATTACTTGATTTTAGTGACTGAGTACCTCAGCCTATATATAGGATATAATTTCTATACCCTGACACCATGCAAAAGCACCTGATACATCCTGAGTGCATATTCTAGCTCAGGTATGATAGCTGGTATATTTCATGCTTTAACTGCATAATATTTTCTAAGATACATGGATATTATAATTGCTAGTACATATGAATAAATATATTTATGTCATATCATATAATTTTTATCACATATGTAGAAATTGAGGATGAGAGAAGTACCTTGGCCAGAATTATCCAAGTAGTATGAAGAACAGGTGGTATATGAACCAGGTCAATCTGTCTATCAGACCAGGTTTTCTGGCCATAATTCAATTTAGCCTGATTTCAGCCCCATCTGGTTGGAATGAATGTTGTTCTTCACTTTCCTAGTTAGTTTCTTCATGTGTTATGCTGTGCTTAGTTGCTCAGTCATGTCTGACTCTTTGTGACCCCATGGACAGTAGCCCACCAGGCTCCTCTGTCCATGGGGATTCTCCAGGCAAAAATACTGGAGTGTGTTGTCATGCCCTCCTCCATGGGATCTTTCCAGCCTAGGGATTGAACCCAGGTCTCCTGCATTTCAGGCAGATTCTTTACCATGTGAGCCACCAGGGAAGCCTGAGAATACTGGAGTGTGTAGCCTTTCCCTTCTCCAGGGGATTTTCCTGACCCAGGAATTGAACCCGGGTCTCCTGCATTGCAGGTGGATTCTTTACCAGCTGAGCTACCAAGGAAGATGTAGTTTCTTCATATTTAATGCCTATCATGAATAGCAATTTTAAACAGCCTGAACTCCAAGAAGAAAGGCAAAGTTTAAATTGTCCGTGGTATCACTGACTTGAGACCCAGAGACTTTTTCTCTAAAATTTCTTTAGAGTATCTTCTGTTATAGAGAAACTTTATTTGGGATGATAGGAAAATGTGTTAGTCTTTTCCTATATTATTTCTGACTTTAGTTATATGTTAAGAAAGGTCTTTCATACTGTAAAATCTAAAAATATATATGGTTATGCTGTTATTACTGTTTCATTTTTAACCATTTCTTAAAATTTAAATTATTGGTCTGTCTGGAATTTATTTTTGTATGGGATATGGTACATGGTTATGGAACCTAACATAGTTACGGAACCTAATTAACTAACTAACAATTCTTAGATCCCATTTTTCTCTTCAAATTCTGGTCTTTTTAACCTTTTTGCTCCTTACATTACTGTCTGACGTAACAGAAAAGACTTGAAGTATGTGCTTTGGGTTGATATGTGGTGAAAGACTCACTCATGTTTCGTTCTTCCATTTTAATTACTAAGGTCTGGGGAAACTATGCTGGAAAGCAAAGTGCCATTAGTCTAGAGCATTTTACTGACATGTTAATTCATGCTATATTTGTTCATCCTCCAAAAGAGATACAAAGCTCATTCTCACTGCCTACAAAATGAGCTATTCCAAAGGAGTACAGTAGTGCATTCTGTCAACTCTTTAAATAATCGGTGTACTAATGTCTCCTCCCATTTTTGAGAGGCTCTTTAGTGGTTCATCATGAATATAAATTTCAGAGAGACCATCTGCAATCCAGTTTTGTGGCTCTTCCCTTGAAGTCTGTTACTCTCAAGACATAATGTCATAAGTGCACATGCAGACTCCATGAATTGTTTTCAAGCAATTGTTCTATAGCTTGCCCTACTAGGGAATCCATAGAGGGTATGTGAATGGGTCAAAGTGAAGGTAATGATTTTGGGCTGTTTCCACTCATGGAAAAGAACAAACATTTGTGAGATGTTTGTTCCTAGAGAACATATTTCAAATGAATTTTAAGGCATTTTTACTTTTAAAATTTTAAATTAAAAGATAATGTACTCCTATTAAAGGCACCTCAAAAGTGCACACATAGATTCTTTTAAGGTGGATCCTTAATTCTCTGGTTTGCATCCTCTTTCATGAAAGTGTTTTCCTCGAAGTCATACAGCTACAATCTAAATGTGGTCAGATTCTAGCTGACTTCAGGTGCACTCTGTTCTGGAGGCAGAAGCCAGCAATTAACTGATTTCTCCTGGACAGATGTAATAGATCCAGAAGGGAATGAACATGCTTTTGCACAAAACCACAGCGGATTAGCAATGCGACAAGTGGCCTGACAGGATTTAACTTGAAGGCAGGGATCTCATCTCTCTATCCCTTAACCCTGTTCATCATGGAATCTTCTGTGCCCACATTTTTTTCCTCTGGAAAACTCTTCATAAGCTTTCAACAAAATTATCTAAACCATGGCCTCAAAATCCCTTGTGAAAAGAGAAAGGACAAAAATAAATGAATCAATTAATTACTTTAAATAAACAGGTCAGTTTTTTCCCTTCTTTTCTATGGGTCATGGATGAAGGAATCACCCATCATTTCTCTGAGACTTATGCAAATCACGTACATCTTTTTTTAACCCTGAAACCATTTTTTTTTTTTAATTTGCAAGACCTAAGGGAAACTTGCAGGTATACTGTTATCTATAAAAACAATCTGACAATGTCACTTCTCCCAAGTTTCAAAACAGTGACTATACCTCAACACAGATAAGCCTCACAATCATCAGATACAGAATCTACTATCTGTACTTGTAAGTGCTAAACCTCCATATTTGGCTGAAAAGACAACCAAGGAAGGATATTTATAATTCAGCAATGGTCTTATACTTCTCTCTGCAATCCAGGCTCTAATTACACAGAATATAGTTTTATGCTTAAAAACCATATGATTTCACTAAACATATCCAACACATCTCTTCTCTACCTATGATTTAATAAACCTCTTGCTTAAAAATGTCTTCCTAATGCAATGGACCACAGTGCATGGAATCACCGGACCTGTCAATCTTTATAACCCTCCCATAAATTGTTCCTCCCTTAAATACCGCATTTTGGTAACTTAGACGCTCATTATGATTATATCTGCATGTTAACTGCTTATCTGTGATACTGCTCAGCGCAGAATAAATGCACATGTACAAACCATGTAAAATCAGATGATGTCATTTATTTTAAAAATATTATACATACATATACATATGTATACATATACATGTATATATGCATTTAATTTTTGTTAACCATGGAAAAAAGCCAATAGATTGATACCTAGAGATGTGGACCCAATTTTAGAAGCAGATGTGAACATCATAGTAATTTTAGTAGGGGAGGGGCTTTTTGTTTTTGTTTTTGTGTAATAAAGCAATCGATATTCCTAATCCTATATAAATATCCCCAGCCCTCAAACACCCAGGGCATGACTGTGTTTATTTGAACTCCCTTAGAAAGCTCACAGAGTTCTAGACAGGTATTTGTAGATTGAGGACACAAATCCTAAAATATCAGCATCATGGCCCTTCCAGGCCAGGGACGACGCTGTGCACACAGGCAGTCCAGGAGGGCCAGGGAACTAGCCCCACACTCACTCACACAGGTACCTCCCCGTCTGCAGGCCACCTAGCAGTGGCAACGCTACTGGCAACCAGCCTGGCTGGCGGGCACTCACAGGCACACTCCGGGGAGATCCCGAGAAACCTAGGGGGGAAAGGGGAGCGTGGGGGCATTTGGGGGCAGCAGCGCGCACCCAGCACGGTCTCTGCGCCTCCAGCATCTTCCGGGACCCGAACTGGCTCCAGAGCCGCCCGGAGGATCTGCATTATGCCAAGGCGCTGGGCCAACTCACCTCCACGAAATAAAAGCAGGGCAGGAGGGTCACGCTGTCCTTGATCACTTTGCCCTTTGGCCTCTCCTTCGCCGACATCCCTGCCGCCTGTCCGGGATGCGTCCTCCCCGGGGCGAGGTGTGCACAGCGCAGCCAAGGCGAGATGCCTCCTCCAGCCGCAAGCGCCCGGCGCCGCTGATGTCACGTTCCCCGCGGGCACCGCTGGAGCCAGAGCGGTGCAGGCAGCGCCCCCGCCTCTCCCCGCCCCTTTTTGCAGCAACCCAGCGGCTCCCAGAGCGAGCAGGTCCTCCGCCTCCCCTACTCTGGCTGCCACCCCCAGTTTTTCTCGGCGGAGACGTCCAGCTCCTTCCTCCAAGCTGTTGCTGCAATGGCTTCCCCTCCCCGCCACCCTCCCTCCGCTCTCCACAGCCCTGGCGAGGCTTCGTGGCGGTCGGGGCTTGACGTCAAGAATCGGCAAAGGGGGACGCACCCCTGGATGCTGCAGCAGCGAGGCTGAGGAGACCAGGCACCCACGGGCCCCCGGGAAGCCTCCTGGATCCGTCTAGGAACTCTAACTTCAGGATTGCTGGAGAGCGGAAGCTCAGCTCTTGCGCACTGACCCGCAGCGCGAAAACCGACCTCCACCTGCGCGAAATTAAAACTTAGATCCCATACTGAAAAGTAGGCCGTGGTGGGAACTCACTGAGAGCTGGCTGCCATCCAGGAATGACTTCCCCGACTGAGGATTCTCTGCCTAGGAGACTCCCTGGCTCCCTAGGACACTGACTTAACCTGCTGATAAACTTTCACTATTGTCTGTCTGGGTATGGTGAGGCACTGGTGGAGGCGGATGTGTGGGCATCCTCATATAGCCCCAAAGCCACGGTATTATGCTCTTACCTCATCATCGCACCCCCGGAACCACGTCAGTATTACAGTCATAACCGTAAAAGGAGGCACTTCTCAGCCATTAACAATCTAAATTAAGTCCTTCACTTTGTTGTTGATGTTCTTGGCTTGTCTCAACTTTATGATGATTTTGGCAACCCAGAGGTGTCAAATGACATAGAGGAAAAAAAAACCTAAAAAATATAAAATACTGTGTTATGCTAAGTAAGATAACCCACTTCTAGGATTACATCGCCCTGGTCATTTCAAAGTCTCCACATTAAGCATCTGAGAGCCAATTCGCACCGAACTTTTCAACTCACTTCAATTGCTAGCCTGTCTTAGTTTGGGCTTCTATAAAACAAACAAACAAGCAAACACATAGACTGGGTAGTTTAGACAACAGATTAGTTTCTCACCATTCTGAAAGCTAGAAGTGCCAGTTCAGGCTGCCAGCAAGATCAGGCTGTGGTGAGGATTCTCTTCTTGGCTGTATGCTTACATAGAGGAAAAAGAGAGCTACTTTTCTGGTCTCTCCTTATGAGGGCACTAATCCCATCATGAGGGAACCACCCTCATTTGTTGTTATTTTTCAGTTGTTCAGTTGTGTCAGACTCTCTGTGACCCCATGGATGCAGCACACCAAGCTTCCCTGTCCTTCACCATCTTCCTGGAGCTTGCTCAAACTCATGTCCATTGAGTCAGTGATGCCATCCAACCCATCTCATCCTCTGTCACCCGCTTCTCTTCCTGCCTCAGTCTTTCCCAGCATCAGGGTCTTTTCAAATGAGTCAGCTCTTTGCATCAGGTGGCCTAATATCGGAGCTTCAGCTTCAATATCAGTCCTTCCAATGAATATTAAGGGTTTATTTCCTTTAGGATTGACTGGTTTGATCTCCTTGAAGTCCAAGGAACTCTCAAGAGTCTTCTCCAACACCACAGTTCTAAAGCATTAATTCTTTAGTGCTTAGCCTTCTTATGGTCCAACTCTCATATCCATACATGACTACTAGAAAAACCATCCTCATGACCTCATCTAAATCTGATTGCCCCTCAAAGATCTCACCTCCAAATACTGTCATCTTGGGGGTTAGGGTTTCAATATATGAATTTTGAGGAGCCACAAATACTCAGTCCATCACATACTCCAGTCGATCTTTGGCAGCATCAAGATAGTCTGATCTACCAATGTCCATATTTCTGATCTACCACTGCCACTACCATCTCATACCGTTACCTTCTACTGGTTTAGGTTCCAGAATTCAACAGTATTATCTCTCAGTTCCTACTTCTTGTTCACCACACTCACCTGGCAAAACCCCAGCTCAGTTAAACCCAATTCTCTGCCTTTACCAGAAGGTGGATGGAGAAGAACTCACAACTATGTGGTTCTGTGCCACATCAGACTCAGGACTACAAACTTCAAATAGTCCCTACTACTTCTCACATAGTCTTACTCTGTTCACTTTCTTATTCTCTAAGGACAAACTCACACCTCTTTTAGTCTCTTCAA
Source organism: Bos javanicus (assembly GCF_032452875.1). Lineage (NCBI taxonomy): Eukaryota > Metazoa > Chordata > Mammalia > Artiodactyla > Bovidae > Bos > Bos javanicus. The sequence goes on from NC_083870.1 coordinate 44,332,527, forward strand.
ACCTTGACATTTTCAGCTAATGACTTTAACTTGTTTTCATTCAGTTCTTTGTTGTTCAGTTGCTCAGTCGTGTCTGACTCTCTGTGACCCCATGGACTGCAGCATGCCAGGCTTCCCTGTCCTTCACCATCTCCCAGAGCTTGCTCAAACTCATGTCCATTGAGTCAGTGATGCCATCCATCTCATCCTCTGTTGTCGCCTCCTCCTCCCACCTTCAATCTTTCCCAGCATCAGGGTCTTTTCCAATGAGTCAGTTCTTTGCATCAGGTGGCCCAAGTATTGGAGTTTCAGCTTCAGTATCAGTCCTTCCAATGAATATTCAGGACTGATTTCCTTTAGGATTGACTGGTTTGTTCCCTGGACTTGCAGTCTAAGGGACTCACAAGAGTCTTCTCCAAATCCATAGTTCAAAAGCATCAATTCTTCAGTGTTTAGCCTTCTTTATGGTCCATCTCTCACATATATACATAACTACTGGAAACACATAGCTTTGACTAGATAGATCTTTGTTGGCAAAGTAGTGTCTCTGCTTTTTAATACACAATCAAGTTTTGTCATGGCTTTTCTTCCAAGGAGCAAGCGACTTTTAATTTCATGGCTGCAGTCACCACCATCTGCAGTGATTTTCGAACCCAAGAAAATAAAGTCTCTCACTGTTTCCATTGTTTTCCCATCTATTTGCCCTGAAGTGATGGGACAGGGTGCCATGATCTTAGTTTTCTGAATGTTGAGTTTTAAACCAGCTTTTTCACTCTCCTCTTTCACTTTCATCAACAGGTTCTTTAGTTCCTCTCCGCTCTCTGCTATTAGGGTGGTGTCATCTGCATATCTGAGGTTATTGATATTTCCCCTCTCAATCTTGATTCCAGGTTATGCTTCATCTAGCCAGGCATTTCACATGATGTACTATGCATATAAGTTAAACAAACAGGTTGACAATATACAGCCTTGATGTTCTACTTTCCCAATTTTGAACCAGTCTGTTTTTCCATATCCAGTTCTAGCTGTTGCTTTTAGACCTGCATCCAGATTTCTCAGGAGGCAGGTGAGGTGGTCTGGTATTCCCATCACTTGAAGAATTTCCCACAGTTTGTTGTGATCCACACAATCAAAGGCTTTAGTGTAGTCAATGAAGCGAAAGTAGATGTTTTCCTGAAATTCTCTTGCTTTTTCTATGATCCAACAGATGTTGGCAATTTGATCTCTGATTCCTGTCTTTTCTAAATCTAACTTGAACATCTGGAAGTTCTTGGTTTACGTACTGTTGTAGTCTCTCTTGGAGAATTTTGAGCATTACTTTGATAGCATATGAAGTGACTACAATTGTGCTACAGTTTGAACATTCTTTGGCACTGCCCTTCTTTGGGATTAGAATGAAAACTGACCTTTTCCAGTCCTGTGGCCACTGCTGAGTTTTCCAAGTTTGCTGGCATATTGAATGCAGCACTTTAACAGCATCATCTTTTAAGATTTGAAATAGCTCAGGTGAAATTCCATCATCCCCACTAGCTTTGTTCATAGTGATGCTTCCTAAGACCCACTTGACTTTACACTCCAAGATGTCTAGCTCTAGGTGAGTGATCACACCATCATGGTTATCTGGATCATGAAGATCTTTTTTGTATAATTTTTCTGTGTATTCTTGCCACCTCTTCTTAATATCTTCTGCTTCTCTTAGGTCCATAACATTTCTGTCCTTTATTGTGCCCATCTTTGCATGAAATGTTCCCTTAGTATCTCTAATTTTCTTGAAGAGTTTTCTAGTCTTTCCCATTCTATTGTTTTTCTCTATTTCTTTGCACTGTTCACTTAGGAATGCTTTCTCATCTCTCCTTGCTATTCTTTGGATCTCTTCATTCAGATGGGTATGTCTTTCCTTTTTTCCTTTGCCTTTTGCTTCTCTTATTTTCTCAGCTATATGTCAGGCCTCCTCAGATGGCCATTTTTTCTTTTTGCCTTTCTTTTTTTTTGGGGTATGATTTTGATTACTGCCTCCTGTACTATATCATGAGTCTCAGTCCATCATTCTTCAGGCACTCTGTCTATCAGATCTAATCCCTTGAATCTATTTCTCACTTCCACTGTACAACCATAAGGGATTTGATTTAGGTCATATCTGAATTGCCTACTGATTTCCCCTACTTTCTTCAATTTAAGTCTGAATTTGGCAATAAACAATTCATGATCTGAGTCATAATCAGCTCCCTGTCTTGTTTTTGCTGACTGTATAGAGCTTCTCCTTCTTCGGGTGCAAAGAATATAATCAATCTGATTTGGGTATTGACCATCTGGTGATGTCCATGTGTAAAGCCATCTCTTGTGTTGTTGGAAGAGCACATTTGATATTACCAGTACATTCTCTTGGCAAAGCTCTGTTAGCCTTTGCTTTGCTTCATTTTGTACTCCAAGGCCAAACTTGCCTATTACTATAGGTATCTCTTGACTTCCTACTTTTGCAGAATGGTCTCTGTTTGCTCCAAGGCAAACCATTCAGTATCAGAGTAATCCTAATCTATGCCCCAACCACTAATGCCAAATAAGCTGGAAAGGAAAGGAAAATGAAGTTGCTCAGTCGTATCCAACTCTTTGCGACCCCATGGACTATAGCCTACCGGGCTCCTCTGTCCATGGCATTTTCCAGACAATAGTACTGGAGTGGATTGCCATTTCTTTCTCCAGGGGATCTTCCCGACCTAGGGATTGAACCTAGGTCTCCCGCATTATAGACAGATGCTTTACCGTCTGAGCCACCAGGAAGCTGGAGTTGAATTTTAATCAGAGAATGAAATTAATCAGAAGAGAATTCTGCCTTCTTCCAAACCTGACTACTTCCCTCCAACCTCCATCCTTCACAGGTACCACTGTCTCCTTCCTGGACTGGCACCATAGCTTCCAGGTGTTCTACCAGCTTCTTCCCTTGCTACCCTTATAACCTACAAACAAGTCCCTATGCAGCAACCAGAAATATTTTGACAAGTAAATCTAATTTTGTCATTCTTCCCAAACCCTGCAAGAGCTTTCCATCACATTCAGGAGAAAATCCAAACTCCCCGTCTCTTCTTCAAAGCCCAGGTACCCTGCCTGACTCATGGACCTCATTCATAGTGCTTTGTGCCTTAGTGGTTTGGCAATCCCAATCTAGCTTTGTATTATCTCAGGGACTTAGATAGTACTATCTCAGGGACTTGGACTCTTTGCAACCCCAGGGATGGTAGCCTGCTAGGCTCTTCTGTCCATGGGGTTTTCCAGGCAAGAATACTGGGGTGGGTTGCCATTTCCTTCTCCAGTTAATCATCCCAGGCCTCCATTATTCTTTACTCTTACACATTATTTTCTTTTTCTTCATAGATCTTATAATTATCTGATAGCTTATGAAGTATTGATTGGCCAGCTTTTTCATTGCCTTCTCTCCTGCTAGAACGTAAGCTCTATAAGATTGAGCACTTTTTTTTTTTTTTTAATCATTAAGTGTCTAGCTAGTGGGACTGTTTCTGGAAAATAATAGATCTTCAGTAAATATTTGTTCAAAAACATGGATGAGTCAGTTAAGTGATGCACATAAAATCATGTAGCAGCTTCTCCCACCTACTAAATGTTCAATAATTGCTAACTGATTCCATTATTAATTATCATGTTATTGACCAGATGTGTTTCTCACTACTACCTAAGCTACTTTGTGTGTGTGAGTATTTTTTCTTCAATTTTCTCAATATCTAGACAGAATTGACAATTCTTGGTAGGTATTGAAAAGTAAGTTAGAACTTTCCTGAATTTATCATCCTGGAAACTCAGCATTTATGTATAAAGGTAAATAAAACACAAGGCTAAAACTATAGCTCCCTAATGTCATTGGCCAGGAGCTGAAAATACATGTCAAAATACCAGAGATACATCCTGACTGCACCTCAATAATTTAGGAAATATATTGAGACATCAGAAAGGCACTCACCTTTCCTCTCTAGGTTATTTGACCAACTTGACCTGATCACATGGTCAGGGATCAAGAAATACTTCAGAATTCAAAGCCAATTCCTATTGCAAATTCTTTATCACTCTCTTACCCAGTTTCTCTTTCTTTCTCTCCCCGTTCTTTTAAAATACTCTTCCCTATGTAAAATCATTTCACTAAGCAATCAAGCTACTCATGCAATCCCTTAAATACTAAACAGAGTAATAATGCCTATATTAGGGTAACAGTTTAATGCATTTTACCTACTTGAACTTTTGATGCTCAAACAAAGCAATAAGCAGGGAAATTTTCCCCCTATTTTTTAGAAAAGTCTTGAAGACAAGATTCAGAGATGAAAAATAAATAAATAAAAGATTGAATCAGAGGAGAAAGAGATTTGGAGTCAGAAGAACTGAGTTCAAGCCCAGGATTTGTTACATTTGAAGTATGCTCTTGAGAAAGTCATTTAATAACTCTAAGCTTCAGTTTACTAACTTGTAAAGTGAGAAAAGTATTTGGTATCACTGACAGCACCATTCTCTAGCTCAAATGTGTGCAAATGAAATTGGTAGATGATCAAATTGGCTCATCCATTCATACATTCATCCATTCAACCTACAAATATTGATTGACCCTCAACTGTGTGAGAGGTATTTTTCCTTCTGAATATCTACTGGAGAGAAGAGATATGGTTCCTGCCCTCACAGAGCTCACAGTCTAATGCAGGTGGAGAGGAGAGAGACACAGATAACACATTAATCACAGCAATAAGAAAACACTTACATGATGCTCACCACAGATGAGGCACTGTTAAAAGTGCTTGGCACATGTTACCTCATTTAATTCTCACCACATCCTTAAGAATGGGTACCACCCTCCCACATTTTTTCAGTAAAAGAAACTGAGAGTTGGAGAGGTTAGTTATGGTTATGCAAGTGCAACGAGTATAATTACTATAATTAGTGAAGCTGAGATTTTGAACTCAGTGGATTTCTTCAGTTCTGTGATCTTAAGGGCTACACATACTGCTCTCTTAGAAAACATATAATTAGGTCTTGTGCTATACACTACTGAGTAAACATTAGAATGCAGTTATAATTACTATGAGAAACTTAAGTATGATGGCCAAGGAAGACCTTAGGAGGAGCTGACATTCAAGCCCGTTTATAGTATTGAGGTTACTACAGGATGGTCCTGAACTGAAAAATATGCTCCATCACACTTTCAAACCATGTAAATCCACCTTTAGGTCAAGGATAGAACTCATATGTTGAATATCGCTTCAGGTATGCCTGCAGGTCCTCATAATTACAGTGGCATTAGAAATAATTTAAGGTGCCTCACAAAACTTGAATATTTTCCATGAAAATCCTGTTTCAGTGCATTCAAATGAAAAATGGCTCCCACTGAAAAAGCTGCACTCTGACATTTTACAAGACAGTGTACTTCCCAGCACAAATAACTTGGAAAAATATGCCTGAAAATGCATTTGACATCATCATTAACACCGTCAGATTCCAGAGATAAGAAAGAAGCAGCTCTTCTATATATCTTTTTTGGTTGCCCACAGCCAAATACAAACCCTTCTTCAGCTTCCTGGCAACTATTCATCCTCAGAATATTTGTCTGACATTTATCTTTAAGGTTATAAAAAGGTGTATTTCATTTAGTAATGTATTTCCCAGATATCAGCTCTCTTCACGGTATTTTGAGGATACACTGTAAGATTTTATTTCATTTTTCTAAGAAACAGAGGTTTAAAAGAACTGAACATCCAGATTGTAAAGGAGGAAAAGTACCGAAATGACGAAGATTCTGGAAGATGGTAAAGGGATTTTCTGGTCCTGGCCTCATCACTGACTAACAGTGAGGTTGTGGAGAAGAACATTTTTACCTCAGGGACTCAAGTTTCCTCACCTGAAAAATGGAGTAGACTTGGTAAATTGAACATCTGTTGTTTCTGTTTGTTCAAGATCTGTCGTTCATTCTTCTTGAGCTTGTTTCTTGAATTTTCCTGATGGACTGTCCTGCTGGTCACAGTCAGGACTGGGCCTGGAATAAAGGTGCTCAGCTCTCTCTGGAGCTGGGAAGGGGGTGGTGAGCCAAGGTAAACAACTGGGCTCTGCTCGCAGGAACTTGAATCTTGAGGAGAGTGGTCCTGAGACAGAAAAGTCTTGGTATCGATTCATGGCAAAAGCAGAGAGAACAGTGATTAATGTTGGTCTTTCAATTTTCAGAATGGCCCTTGACCCATTTCTTTCAGAAGTCTGGCTTTTCTCCTTTTGGTACATCCCATATTCTTTCAAATAAATTCTTCTCTCTGTCTCTATCTCTCTCTTCCTCTCCCCATCTCTCATTTTTCCATTAATTTAGCCAGAGCCCACTTCTGTGACCCCAAACACCTAACTATTACAAAGAATCACAAGACATTCATTTGCTAAATGATTAACTTAAGATCTAAAAAAAAAAAAAAAAAGGCAAACAAATAAAACAAACAGAAAAACCCTTAACAGTATCCTCTGGCAAGAGACATAGGACAGAATTTAAAATTAAATTTTGTATTTACTATCAATGACTTTGGCCCACCGTGGTCTCCTGTGATTCCCTATCAGGGCAGGGTAGAAGGTGATCTGCACAATTCTAGTGAATGTCATTCCCCAGAATATGCCTTTCCTCTGGGGGTAGGGGCTACCCCGAGAAAGTGAAAGTGGCTCAGTTGTGTCCGACTCTTTGCAACCCCACAGACTATACACTCCATGAAATTCTCCAGGCCTGAATACTAGAGAGGGTAGCCTTTCCCTTCTCCAGGGGATCTTCCCAACCCAGGGATCGAACCCAGGTCTCCAGCATTGCAGGTGGATTTGTTACTGGCTGAGCCACAAGGGAAGCCCAAATTCCATAGCAATGATTCGAAGAACAGAACAAAAGTTTGCATTACAGAGCTTTGCTGTGAGTGTGCATTGGCATATTAGTGTGCTGGGAATGGATTACATCTGTCCCACAAAATATTTGTCTCTTCAGGTTGCTTCTGGTTGTGAGCATCCTGGTGGGGAGGTGGAGTATCCTCTGTTAGTATGCCCTGAGGGCTGCTAGCAAGAAAACCAGAGGACTTATATCAGAACTTGCTATTCCAGTGCACTGAACAGAGCCAGGAAGGAGCCCCACCACCTGGAAACCCACTGAGGAGAGCCTGGAATCACTGAACATGCATCTGGACAGCCAGCTGCAGAACATGTTACTGTCACAGCCTCAGGTGTGGCCTGTTGGGGTTGATGAGAGAATGGGCAGATCCAGAAGTCTCCTCGTGGGTATAACTGATATCCCTCTTAGATCTGTTAAGTCTGTCCATGTTTTTTATGGAGTGTCCAACCCACTATGTAGCAACTGCCCCCAAATACATACACTTTCTGCAAATAAGAACATCATTTTTGTTTTGAAACACTTGACATAAAAATACATAATTGGATTTAAAAACATCCAAGTTATCGCAGAAATATAAAGGTTACTTTTATCAATGAAGGCAAATTTATTGGATTTTTTCAATGTAATTTCAAGGGTTGCTGTATTTTTAATGATTACAAAGCAACGATTTTAGATTTTTATTAGCTATGTGTACAGTTTCTCTTTAGTTATGACTATCAAGAAAAAGAATTCAAGTTTTTCTGCCATACAACACCCCTCTGGATAAATATGCCACTCGACTTTCCTTGTCTCAGCTAAACAGCCTTGTTCCCTGCTCTGCAGACTGTCCTCTCCTCTGATGAGCTCGTTTGACCCATACTTGGACCGTGTTCGTTGTTCTGTCCCTGTGCCTCCTCGTATGTGTTCCCCTACCCTGAAATGCATTAACATCTCTCCTTTCTGAATTGTATTCATGCGGCTCCAACGTTCAGTGACCTCTCTCTGAACACCAGTGGTCCTTGTTTTGCACTCTACATTCTAGCTCCTGATTATGAACTCTTTTATTTGATACATTCTAATCTTGTCCTCCCAACTGTAGGAGTGAACTGGGGGAGAGATACTTGCATTTTTCCTTCTGTCCATCTCCCTCCCTTCCACCTCTGCTCTCCCCATTTTGTTCAGCTCTTCATTAGTTCTATGACATTAGAATAGGCTCCAGGCCAGTCTCCCTGGATTCATCTCTTTGTTTTCTGATCAGTTCTTTAATTTTGTAGCAGGATAATTCTCCTAAGCACAATTTTGATTATGCCACTTATCTGCTCAAAATGCTCCATAATTTTCCAGTCTTTATATTGATGTTTATTTAAGGGCTTCCTTGGTCTGGCCTCCACCAATCTGTCTCACTCCTTATTCTCCCCTATTCAGAGCCTACACTCAAGATACCCCAAACTACATGGTATTGCATAAACTATACTCTTCTGCAATGAAGGTTTTTATGTTTGCTTCCTTTTCCACCCTCAAAATTCACAGACAAAAAACAATTTCCTGATGAATCTTACTCAATCTTTTCCAAGTCTAAAAGTCTTTTAAGACTTTCTTTGGACACTGTTTGTAGATCATGTTATTTTCAGCATCAATTGTCTTATTTTTCCTCAAAGATATTTTGCTTCTTGTAAGTATGGGTCATATCTAACTCATCATTCTTTTTCTCTTGAACCTTCAGCATAGTACACATAAAAAGTTCAGTAAATATTTATTGAATGAATGAATGAATTCTATTATTTCTACTCTCCCCGCAGTAGCTAGCACAGCTCTAGAACAATGCAGAGATTCTGAGTACATACTTATTAATTAATTTAGGGTTTTATGAGCCGTGATTCTGTAGGAATAAACACTCTCTCATTCTTTCTCCTTCTCTCTCCCCAACACTTTGAAAATACTGACAATTCTCACAAGAAGTGCAAAAGGACTCTGACACACACCAATGAAAACTTGTTTTAATTAGTCCAGAGTGACTCCTGTTCTCTCAATACTTCAATAATTATTCATTGATTGCACAGTCTGTCTAATGATTAATTCAACACGAGGATGTTGAGTATCTGTCTGGAGCTCCTAAAAAGTGTGCTCCAGTCACCAGATTTTCATCCTCTTCTCTTCTCTGCCCAGTGTCTAGCCAACCAACAGTGATCTCTCTTAAATATTATAGACCAAATTCTCCTAGAGAGACAAGTCCCTTAGGAAGCTACTTTAGGCTGGTCTTCAGGCTCTAACAGATCCAAACATGTTCCATCGTCCATGTGCTAGCTGTCTTCTTTCTCTGAGCACCTGTTCAGTTATGTGGCCCTTGTGTAGATCCTCTGGCCTATTCGGGTCTCCGTAGCTGTTGAACTCCTCTGTGGGCCAAAACTTCTGCTGTGTTTGTCATGCTAAACTACATTTATCTTTATGCTGTCTTAATTTGACTGTCATAATGATAAATATTATGTTTTATTTTTATTGAGGTATAATCAACATGTAATATTACATTGGTTATAGATGTATAACATAAAGATTTGGTATTTGTATACACTGTGAAATGATCACCACAATAAGTCTAGTTCATGCTTGTACCCATGCATAGTTACAGGTTTTTCTTATAATGAGTGTTTTATTATCTACTCTCTTAGCAACTTTCAAATATGCAATATTTCAAATATACCATTCAACACTGTTAACTATAGTCACCATGCTATGTTTCAGAACCAACTATAAGAAAAATTAGAGCAGGAGTTCAGATGATTTTAGAAGGATTTATTGAAGGGAAACATCTTCCTTTATTTATTTATTGAAAGGCACTGTAAAATGATGTAGAAAAGTGGCTCTGAACCTTTGACACCACTCACACCACGTTTATTGTCACAGTATGTGCTCAAAGCACTTATGGAAAGATCAAAAGCAAGACAGCTCTTAAATTAAGATATCTCGTGACTTTAAAATAAAATAGAATTATAGTTTAATTTCTTAGTAATATATAAACTACATGAAAGTTACATATTTAAAACAAACTTTACTCCTTTAGTTATATTTTTGATAAATATTTGTTCACTGATATTTGAAAAATAACCATATTCATGTTGAACTTTATTTTAATGTGCTAAATTAATACAAATTTGATTTCACATAAGTATGGAATCACAAATGGGAGAGGATCTCTTCTGTCTTTGCAGATATATAGATATTGCTCGCTCAAACTCTGGAATTCTCAGATTCATTGACTCAAGTTTTACATGAACTTGTATGTCATTGATTTCTAATCTAGTGAAATATTTTCTCACCCAATTTTATTTTTTATAGGTTCCAGGCATAGGAAACATGTGCTGCTTGGTTTAAAATCACTCCTTCTTCTGAGATAGGACATCTTCTCCATATACAAATTGATATATTATTCTGAAGCATGAGGGCATTTATTGTCATAGAATTCACCATAGTGGTCATGGAGGGAGCACACAACTGAAGTGAAGCCTACCATATGTGACACTCTATCCTCTGGTCTTGAAGATTTACCCAGAGATGGTCATAAAACCAGTGGAAGCCTATCAGAACGTTCTCCCAGGAGTTTTCTAACTAGAGACAGGAAGGAAGGATGCCCTTCCCTTTTTGGTGATAAGACTAAACAAGTGTTAAATCCCAAATTGCCTGTGGTCATGTTTCCTCAACTAAATGAAGAAAGGCTCATAGTAGTAGAAGAGAATAAGGCTGAATCAAGAGAGAATAAAATATCAAAGATAGAGAGAGATTTCTGGGAGTCTTGAGTCCTTGAATTCAATTACCCACAAGATCAGTTGCATAAAAATCTGAGATATTCAATGACATGATTCAATAATCGGACCCTTCCCCAACCACCTGTGCCTGAATTACTTTCCTTTGAATTCCAGTCATTTGTAACCAAAAATCTCTGTGCAATACACACTCTACAAGAATAATACTACTAATGATATTTTAAGAGTTCTTCTCTGGGAATAAAGTATGAGGTGTTCGCAATCAGTGTCTAAATGATGTCAAGCTACAATCTTACAGTGCTGTCATGCTGCAATGTATCACAACAGACTACAAAGTAAACCTCAACACAAGTTATTCATCACTGTATAACTTGTTGGAAGGGATGATGATAAGAGTCTGTGAACCATCATAGGAAGTGATTCTGGTGCTTCATTACTTGTGGGCACACATAGCTTACCCATGTATATAACTCACTGGGACTAACTGAAGTTGGCAAATTTTGATTGGAGGATTGTGCAAGTTGTGTAATGGGCCAGCATGTGTGAGGTGATGACAGAATAAAGATAAGCAGAGTACCAGCAATTTAAAATAACTAAAATATGCAGTGTTCTTGAATTTGCATTTTGGATAATTAACTTTTATTCAATTTAGAAAGCCTAGTCCTTCCAGAAGGAATGACCCAGGAAAATGACCTCACACCGAAATAAGAACTTCTTTTAAATAGGGGTAAACTTTCTTTTTATGATGACAAACTGCTAGTTTATTCTACAGGCAAAGAGAAAAGTCACCTTGGATCAGATCTTTGCTTTGAAAGGTTTCAGTTCAGTTCAGTCGCTCAGTCGTGTCCGACTCTTTGCAACCCCATGAATCGCAGCACGCCAGGCCTCCCTGTTCATCACCAACTCCCGGAGTTCACTCAGACTCACTTCCATCGAGTCAGTGATGCCACCCAGCCATCTCATCCTCTGTTGTCCCCTTCTCCTCCTGCCCCCAATCCCTCCCAGCATCAGAGTCTTTTCCAATGAGTCAACTCTTCACATGAGGTGGCCAGAATACTGGAGTTTCAGCTTTAGCATCGTTCCTTCCAAAGAAATTCCAGGACTGATCTCCTTTAGAATGGACTGGTTGGATCTCCTTGCAGTCCAAGGGATTCTCAAGAGTCTTCTCCAACACCACAGTTCAAAAGTATCAATTCTTTGGTGCTCAGCTTTCTTCACAGTCCAACTCTCACATCCATACATGACCACTGGAAAAACCATAGCCTTGACTAGACGGACATTTGTTGGCAAAGTAATGTCTCTGCTTTTGAATATGCTATCTAGGTTGGTCATACCTTTCCTTCCAAGGAATAAACGTCTTTTAATTTCATGGCTGCAGTCACCGTCTGCAGTGATTTTGTAGCCCAAAAAAATAAAGTCTGACACTGTTTCCACTGTTTCCCCATCTATTTCCCATGAAGTGATGGGACCAGATGCCATGATCTTAGTATTCTGAATGTTGAGCATGAAGGCAACTTTTTCACTCTCCACTTTCACTTTCATCAAGAGGCTTTGTAGTTCCTCTTCACTTTCTGCCATAAGGGTGGTGTCATCTGCATATCTGAGGTTATTGGTGAACTTATTTTATAAAATTTTTTATTGAAAAAAGAGACCCAGACTCTGACACCTATTTAACTGGGTACAGACTACAGGTGACCTAGGATAGCCCTAAACAAGTGGTCTCCTGGTAGGAGGAGACATAGAGACACAAGACGAACACGCTGTAAGGAAAGAGTTTCTGATTCAGTGACCCTGGTCCAAAATAATAGGGCCCAAGCAATGTCAAAGACCAGCTCCCTTTTGGAGGGATATGTAACTAAGCTGGGAAGTCCCTCTGGACTTGACTCTGACATGGTGTGGTGTTTAGAGGAACAATGATGAGCATTTGCAAAACAAGACAGTTCTGACCACGGTATTGTTACAGCCTGTGTGAGATGACACCACCCTTATGGCAGAAAGTGAAGAGGAACTCAAAAGCCTCTTGATGAAAGTGAAAGAGGAGAGTGAAAAAGTTGGCTTAAAGCTCAACATTCAAAAAACTAAGATCATGGCATCTGGTCCCTTCACTTCATGGCAAATAGATTGGGAAACAATGGAAACAGTGGCTGACTTTATTTTTCTGGGCTCCAAAATCACTGCAGATGGTGACTGCAGTTATGAAATTAAAAGACATTTGCTCCTTGGAAGAAAAGTTATAACCAACCTAGACAGCTTATTAAAAAGCAGACAACTTTTACTTTGTTACTTTGCCAACAAAGGTCTGTCTTGTCAAAGCTGTGGTTTTTCCAGTGGTCATGTATGGATGTGAGAGTTGGACTATAAAGAAAGCTAAGTGCCGAAGAATTGATGCTTTTGACTGTGGTGTTGGAGAAGACTCTTGAGAGTCCCTTAGACAGCAAGGAGATCCAACCAGTCAATCCTAAAGGAAATCAGTCCTGAATATTCATAGGAAGGACTGATGCTGAAGCTGAAACTCCAGTACTTTGGCCACCTGATGTGAAGAACTGACTCATTTGAAAAGACCCTGATGCTGGGAAAGATTGAAGGCAGGAGGAGATGGGAACAACAGAGGATGAGATGGTTGGATGGCATCACCGACTCAATGGACATGAGTTTGAGTAAACTCTGGGAGTTGGTGATGGATGGGGAGGCCTGAAATGCTGCAGTCCATGGGGTCATAAAGAGTCGGACATGACTGAGCAACTGAACTGAACTGAGACTCTGAGTCACTGAGGGAATCTGAGCAGCCTTAGACTAACCTGAGTTGGACTGTGGATGATGAAGGTATGGCAGCAAATGGAGCAAAATGTCAGAGGAAGAGTTAGATTTGTGATTCTCTCTTCTGGAGTTGGCAGTGGACTCAGCCTTTTGAGCAACTAATCAGCCCCCTGTGGTCCTTGGTCTCTCCAGAGCAGGGCTCTCACTGACAAGCTCACAGACCAAAGCTAGCCTTCTTTTCTAGTGTCATAGGACACAACTGCCCCCATTCCTTTCTGTATTGTCTGTTACTGCTTTGGTGCTCCTGTGGCAGAGTTGAGGACTTGTGACATAGATTATATCCCCTCACAAAACCTGAAATATTTATTCTTAGGCCCTTTACAGAAACCATTGCTGACTCCTGATATTCAACAACTTTCACAATTTCGCTTTACCTCACCTATTCTTATTCCCAAATTTTGTCTCTGAGTTGACTCTGAGCCCACAAGTTTGCTCTTATCATCTTCAGAATGAACCATGACTTCTTTACGTATCATTTTCACCCATCTCGCTCATGGCTGAGTTCTCAAACAACACCCTGTGTGTGCATGCTGTTGCTTCAGTTTTGTCTGAGTCACTGCAACCCTATGGACTTTAGCCCATCAGGCACCTCTGTCCATGAGATTCTCCAGGCAAGAATGCTGGAGTGCTTTGTTGTGCCCACCTCCAGGAGATTTCCCGACTCAGGAATCCAACCCACATCTCTCGAGTCTCCTGCATTGGCAGGCTAGTTCTTTACCACTAGTGCTATCTGGGAAGCCCAAACAACATCCTACTCCACTACAATATCAAAGTGTTTGATTCTTCAATGTCACATTCTAGGGACATGAAATCACTGAGCGCAGTGAACTTCTGACATGACTTCAAATACACAGAAAAATTTGAACACAAATTTGAGTTTAAAGCTTATGTTTAAAGATTTAAGGGAAATAAAAAATATTTCCTAATATATCACAAAATATAGTCAAGTACTAGTCTTTATAATATATTTAAATTTCAGACATCCATTTGCCTTTGCAGATATTATTCAGAGAAAATGTTAAGCTTTAAATGTCGTAAAATGGCAAGGGCCAAATCAAACGAATATCATTAATTTATTCAATCTGTGCTGAATTCTTTCAGAGGTATTTAATATGGCTTGCAAATTAGAGTAAATCCACCAATTTTTCAGGAAAAACAGATGGGAACTTGGTTTTACTGTCATTTGAACACTGAAACCAATAGTTGTATTGACTAGAAAGGAATATGACTAGATTTAATGGAAATAATATTACAGTTCATTGACTCATTATATTCCAGTTACTTATTGTCATCATACACAATACAATTTTTTAAAGTATATATATTGACTACATACATAGTGAATGTGAAGAAGTAGCTACTCCTGGCATATATCGGCCTCTCTATAATTAACCAAATCAAAATTTAATAATTCAATAACTGCTTATTAAAGAACAACCTTGTTCAAGGTACAGAGATAAATGAACACATTTGTGTTCTCAACAAGTTCATATTATGCTAAGGAAAGTTATGCAAAATCAAATGCTCAGAAAACAGATACTAGTTTTCTAAATTTTTTCTCATCTACCCCTTAAAATGATACAAAAAAAATGCTTTTCCTTGTCCAATTTGTGTTAGTATCAATTTTAAACATATGTTTAAATGATTGCAAAAGATATAATTTTAGCATGTTGTAAATATTTACAACATTGGATAAATCTGTTATATCATTTTAGAACATGTATCCCATGGAACCTAAATGCCATTATGATTTGATACCTACCTTCATTTGCTGGTGGCTCAGACAGTAAAGCATCTGCCTACAGTGTAGAAGACCTGGGTTTGATCCCTGGGTTGGAAAGATCCCCTGGGAAGGAAATAGCAACCCACTCCAGTTCTCTTGCCTGGAAAATCCCATGGATGGAGGAGCCTGGTAGGCTACAGTCCATGGAGTTGCAAAGAGCTGGACATGACTGAGTGATTTCACTTTCTTTCTTTTATTTTCATTCACTAATGATAATAAATGAAAAAGAAATGTTTCCTGTAATGGCAATTTAGGTAGTTGAGACTAACACTCTTGGTAAATGCAACAGACAATATTGAGAAATATCTTCATAACAGCATCAGATACCCAACAAGTCCATGAAGAATAACCAATCTTAGGCCAGTGAGAGTGAATACTACAAAGAGGTGAACTGGAGATGTTGACCTTGGGGACATTTGTCCATGGAGAGCAGGCAACTCATACTTAAGTAAGGAACTAGCGCAACTAGGAGGGAATTCCCCATAGACAGCTTTGGGGCTGGTTTTTGGAGATGAGGGGACTGACCTTAAGCTCAGTGACTGCCAAAGGCAGGAGCCTAACATAACTCACTCTTGTTATGGGCAAATACCTCATAGAGACAACCTGGGTAACTCAAGAGAAACCTCATACCTTGATCCTGTAACTGCAAGTGTCCATGGGTAACTGGGAACAGGAAATAAAATTCTTTCTGAAGAAGATAATAGCAAAAGTGATACATTTTATCACTAATTTTTTCATTTTATTTAACTTTACAATATTGTATTGGTTTTGCCATATATCAAAATGAATCCACCAAAGGTATACATGTTTAAAATTGGCCAGCAAATCATTTAAAATTACAAAGCACATGAGTTTACAAGAATCAGAATGAGCAGCAGTAGACAGAAACTGACCCAAAAGAACTTCAAATACTGGACTTATCAGACATATATGGGAATAAAACAGATACATTCTTTTCATGGACATAAAATTGAAACTCAAAATGTTCATAGAATGTAGTTTTGCAGATTTGAAGAGGAACTATCTAAAAACTATATAATTCAAAATTATATAGATAGATTTAATAGGAGATTAGATCCTTATTAAAGTGTAAAGTGGAGAAGGCAATGGCACCCCACTCCAATACTCTTGCCTGGAAAATCCCATGGATGGAGGAGCCTGGTGGGCTGCAGTCCATGGGGTCGCTAGGAGTCAGACATGACTGAGCGACTTCACTTTCACTTTTCACTTTGATGCATTGGAGAAGGAAATGGCAACCCACTCCAGTGTTCTTTCCCAGAGAATCCCAGGGATGGGGGAGCCTGGTGGGCTCCGTCTATGGGGTCGCACAGAGTCGGACACGACTGAAGCGACTTAGCAGCAGCAGCAGCAGCAGCAAAGTGTAAAGATGAAAAATAAACATGATCAAGAGAGGATCAAATCTATAGTATTTTAAACTTTTAGTTTGTATTACAAGAGAAGAAAAAGAGGAAATAAAGACATATCAGGTGAAGAAAAAATTTTCAGGTAGAACAAGAAAAGCACATAGGAGAATGGAAGATATAAGCATATGATTCATAATGTGAGTGTATAATTCATGGGCTTCCCCAGTGACTCAGTGGTAAGGAATCCACCTGCAATGCAGGAGACATGGATTCGATTCCTGGATTGGGAAGATCCCCTGGAAAAGGAAATGGCAACCCACTCCAGTATTCTTGACTGGACAGAAGAACCTGTAGGGGTACAATCCATGGGATTGCAAAGATCACAACCTAAGTGATTAGACAATAACAACATATAGTACATAATTACATATGTAATTACATGACTTCAAATTGATTAATTTAGCTAAAATATGAGAACTAGCACACAAATTTAAAAATTAATTATACTGTATTTACAGAAGATATTGAAAATTAAAGTATAAAGAAAGGAAATATTACACCATATAAAAACAACCAGAAGAAACTGATGTAGCTCTATTAATTTATAATGGAATAAAAAGTTATCAAGTTGCTGTAGGAATTAATCAAAGGCTTTTCAAGACATCTAGAGTAAAAGTTAAAAAAATTTAATGGTAGAAATTATAGGCCTAAATAAATGGAGAATTATACCATGTTTGTGAAGTAAGACACAATACAAAATTGTCAATTCTGTCTAAAGCCACCCATAAATTCAAAGCAGTCCCAATAAAAATTCCAAAATATTTTTAAAAGGAACTTGATAATCTGATTATAAAATTCATATGGAAAGATTTTGCCTGTCTTGAAAAATAATTTGTTAACTAGGCATTATAATAATTTGTTTTCTCAATTTATTACAGGTACATGAAAATATAGTTCTAAGACATAAATAATCATTCACTTAGAAGCACTCTGTTTATCAAGTGAAATTTATATGATATAGGAAGTTAAAAAAAAACCTGTAAAATCAGAAATTGTTTGTTTTTGGAATTTGCCTTTAACTTCAAGTAAAAACTTATATTTGTGCCAAATCTATTTCAAGTATCACTCAAAGTACTAAAATACAAAACAAATGAACAGAGATAGACAAAAGAATTATTACACATAAATTGACATATTTATGGTTAATAATTATTACATTTACAATTATGAATTGGGCCAGCACATTTGCATTTTCAGAGGATTAATTGATATTAATTAATTAAATTGAGTTGCTTAAATTCAACATATTAAAACCAAGATTGCATTTTCGGGATCTGCTACACTACAATAAGAGTCATAGTGGGTGAGAATTATATCTGTCTTCTGTAAAGTCAAAAGAATGTCACATTCTCATTCCCTTGGAACAATGTGTGGCAAGTATATAGATGAACCCAGGCTAGTCTGCGGGTTGATGGGAATCACACAGCCCTATTGTGTCCTCCATCCATCAGACAACCATCAGAAGCAGAGCCATTTAGCTCATTGGCAATTGATAACAGACCCATAAAGGAACCAGTCTAATTGTCAAACTGCAAAGCTGTAAACTAAACAAATGGTTCCCACTAAAATTTTGGAATGATTTATCACAAGCAAAAGCTATTTCAGCTGGAATGATTTTGCCTCAGTTTTGGGCTGCAAAAGCTTTCTTTTTTCTTTCCCAAGCCTGGTTTTCAGCTTATCTGGTGATGCTGAGATAAGTTCCTTTTCTGCTTAAATCAGCTAGAGACGGTTTCTGTTGCTTGCAACTGAGAACTCTGACAGATACACTTGTAATGAGATAGAATTTGATATTCCAATGCATTTTTATTGCACTGGCAGTAATTTATATCACTTTATAATATTTTTTTTACTCAAAATAGATAATATATATTACATCCTAACTTACTTGGAGAATAGATGAAATATATTGCAGTGAACCAAAAAGGTAGCTCTTGGTATAGAAAAAAACTTAGAATGAAAAAAAAATGTTTATCATTTTCCTTTTCTATTCTACCAGCCTTGGCACCCCACCAACTCTAGAGCAAGATACCACTGTCTTGGAAAAAGAGAACAAATTGTAAGAGGACCAAGTGAGCTTTAAGAAAGGTGGGTTTAAAAAGTAGCATGAATACCAATAATATACTGATATAGATTAGATATAGATCTAAACATAAACATAGACATAAAGATTGATGATATATACACAGACTTAGTGATAGATGATGTAGATATAAATGTAAGGCAATATTTTATGTTTGTAAAACATCTTTTCTTTGAATCCGTTTCAGAGGTGTTTACTGTCAATGGAATATAATAGTTGGAAGAATATTTAAGTTTTACCTAATTCAACCTAAGGATTATTTTTTCTTTAACATCACTAACAGATGTTTACTAGCTTCTGTCTGATCATTTTTCACTTCAGGGTTAGAAAATCTTAAGGTTAATGGATTGCAACATAGCATATTTTCCAGAAAACACACCTGTGAAAAAAAGAACAATGAATTATGGAATAATAAAACCATAAAACATTGAAAAATTTAACAGTGAATCTTTCATTACAACCAGGGATGACTTTCAATTAGTTAAAAAATGTAATCAATGTCTTATTCTTTGTCTCAGGAAATCAAATAATTCTTCTAACCTGAAAGAAGATAGGAAGAAGTTAAATTCCTCTTCAATCAAACGGCCCCTGGCTCAAGCAATAGTTTTCTACAAGCCAGTAAACAGTGCATATTCCTTTTCTTTGAAATTTCTGTTGTTTCTAAAACTATCCCCATATTCCTACTTCATTCAGAGCCTATAATTCCCAAAAACCAGCAGGGAGAGACTTGCAGTGGAACACTGCTTGCTGGGAAGTTAATTCCCCAGAGTAAAATAATTTGAGTTGAAGCAGATGATGTCTGAAAAGCCTTGTAAGAGTGCAAGCCAAGCACTGCAGTTTTTCCTAGATTCCATTACTTTATTAAGAATCAGATAGCAGTCCATGGGGTCACAAAGAGTCAGACACGACTGAGCGACTTCACTTTCACTTTTCACTTTCATGCACTGGAGAAGGAAATGGCAACCCACTCCAATATTCTTGCCTGGAGAATCCCAGGGATAGGAGCCCGGTGGGCTGCCATCTATAGGGTCACACAGAGTCGGACACGACTGATGTGACTTAGCAGCAGCAGCAGCAGGAGTTCAAGAAGTCCCACTTCAGGACAGCAGAACTGCACAAAATGCATGCCTTGTACACACGCGTTGAAAATGATAGAGTAGCCATGTCCCTGTACTACCTTTGCATTCATTCACTCACTCAGCAAATTATTTATACTTGAACAGTCCAGGCATGAAGAATAGAGCAGTAAATGAAAAAGACCAAGTCCCTGCCCTTTAAGGAACTGCATTCTAACAGAAGGGAACAAAGAAATAAAATACGTCTGTGGCTCAGCAGTAAAGAATCCACCTGCAATGCAGGAGACCCAGAGACACAGGTTCAATCCCTGGGTCAGGAAGATCCCCTGAAGGAGAAAATGGCAACCCACTCCAGTATTCTTGCCTAGGAAACCCCATGGACAGAGGGGCCTGGCATGCTACCTTACATGGGGTCGCAAGAGAATCAGGCATGACTTAGCAGCTAAACAACAAACAAAAGTGAACTTAATGAATGAAAAATAAAGAAAGTTAAGCCATATAGGCAAGGTTGTGTGAGGAGTGCTCACTGTTACATACATGAGGTCAGGGAAGGCTATTTGATAAAGTCAGTCTGAAAAGGTGGTCTGTAGGAAGACACCAAGCAGCCCATGTTAGCTTGTGTGCTGAGAGGAAGTCTGAGCATCTGCAGCTGGCATGCCCTTCCTTAAGTTACTTGCATTGTCTCTCCTTCACCTTCTTCAGTATTCTGAAAGAATAGATTATCCATGACAACAAAGAATTAGAGAGCTGCCAATAGACTTCTCAAGGAGAAAGAGTGTCTAATGTCAGTTTTTGTATTTTGAGATAATAATGTCTTTCATAATCATACACTAAGCTTTTGCAACCCAAAGCATTATTGACAGGCCTAAGAAGTGGTAGATCTAAGCCACCACATGGAGGTGTTTGTAAAGGATGGTTTATTTTCTAGGGCTGCCGTGATGCATAACTGCAGAGGACACTCTTCATAGCATATTCTATATCCTGATTAGAATTGTACAGTTGACTACTTTCTGCCCATTGCATCATCTACACAAAGAAAGAAAGAAGAATCCATGGACAATTTGTCTTAAGTTTATGGTTTGCCACTCTCCCCCTTCTCTTCCCATTGCATTGGTATTTATTTCATGGTTTACTCCAGCATCTATTTCATTGTTGTTTTTTATATGCATACTGGTACTTCTCATTAGCTGGTAGATTACTTGAGGACATACATACATATGGGTCAGCTTTGCCTCCTTAGTCTAATATAAATAATTGCTAGATAAATGATTCAGGAAATTAAAAAATATAGAAACTTGTTAAGCTTGTATTCCCTTTTTTGTCTGTGTGTTATTTTCCTCAAATATTTCTGAATCTAAAACATGCAAGGGAATATAATTTAGCGTCAATAGCCAAAACAGCTTCAAAACAGTTGTGTCCACTTATTTAGGGCATGCTTGTGAATGGCCTTTCATCTGGGTTAAGTAGCCATTCTTTTAAGAGAAGATGGCATTGTAATCATAACCATACATCTGGCCAGACACAGATAGTCCATTGTTTTCCTAAGTCCAAATAAAGAGCTTTTCAAGCTGTTTGTCAGATCCATCGGAGGCAGAGTATTTTTAACTGAGTTTTGGCAACAGGAGGGACGTGATAAAGAAAAATTCACCCCAAATTGTAATGATTATTTTCTAGGCATCTTAGCATATAAATTTTGGAGTCAACATATAAATGTTTCAGTCTGATGCATTTGGGTTCACCACAAAGGGTTTACCAACATTAAAAAAAAAGAGAGAGAGAGAGAGCTAGAAAGATATTATCTTTTGGGCCAGTGGGTAGAATTAAGTCAATGCAATTATTATAATCACCGATAGACTGTTAAGGAATATAACAGACTGTAGTTTGAACAGTGTCAGTAAGAATCCAGTTTGATTATGTTACCTAAGGGAAATTTCAAAGTAAAGTTTGAAATTAGAGCAAGGACAGAAATGGAAGAATAAAAGGCAAATAGTTTCCTTCCTAAAAGATTAAAATTTTAGTGACAAGTTTAGAAACTTAGGAGTGACAAGGCTACACAGTCATGAAAGGCAAAAGAAGATGAATTCAAATCTAATAGTTCTTAAAGATGAGACTTCAATAAATGGCAAACTGTGTTCATTAATAAATTGGAAAGGATGGCTAGAATTAAGTATGGCCTAACCTAAGGGAAAAAAGGCAACACTTCAAAGAGTAAATGTCTTTCAAGAGGAACCAGATACAGGAAATTATTGGAGGGTGTAGAATCAATGATAAGAGTGATTGAGGAATTGCCTTTTTTTATTGGAAAACACGGCTGAGAAAAATTTTACGTGGAAAAAAAAATGTTGAATGAATTTTCAGTGTAATTGCAGCATGATTTGGAGTTAATTTTAATAATTTTTTGCCCAATAAGAATTTCTGGAACATATTGTTTTCTCAGAAGGACATAGAATTTTTGCATTTAAGGAGTGGATTTATGAAGATGGACACTGAGCTGCCCTCAGTAAATTTATGAGGTCGAGCACTTTCATTTTTATTTCCATTGATGAAATCTAATTTCCAGAGGAATAGTTCCAGTTCTGAAACATTTCTCTAACTCTGAGTGAGATAAAAAGTGATACCTCTGATGAGACAAGGAGGAAAATACTGAGTGCATATTTTTCTCTCTTTCTCTTTGTCTCTTTCAGATCTTGTAAAGTCACAAGGATAAACTGTATCCCTGGTTACGCAGTTTCCCTGCCAGTGTAATGACTGTGCATGAGGGAAGGGAGCGAAGAATGGAGAAATGGGAAACCCAGTATATCCACATGTCTGCATTCTCTGATTCAGTTTCATCAGCAATAAAGCTAGTATTTCATTTCTCAGTTGATTCTGAGAGGGGGACTGAGCTAAAGCTAACCAACATGCTCAAAGCCCTCAAAGTTCAAAAGCACCCAGAATGAAAAGCAGCAGCTCTCCACCCTGCACCCCACTTCAGCTCCAGAGTTAACCATTTCAGCTTTTAAAATCCTTCTGAGGGTTACTGACATAACCTATGTATCTACTTCTTGATTCACCAACTTTGAATAACATTACTGACCCTTGCTCTTTTCTCTTTTTATTAGTTTTATGTCCATTTCTAGTTCACCTAGTGGTTTTATTTATAAATGATACACTATGTGTCCATTTCTTGAACTATCAAGTTTGTTGTTCTTCAGTCACCAAG
This sequence comes from Bos javanicus, assembly GCF_032452875.1. Lineage (NCBI taxonomy): Eukaryota > Metazoa > Chordata > Mammalia > Artiodactyla > Bovidae > Bos > Bos javanicus. The sequence goes on from NC_083870.1 coordinate 44,355,517, forward strand.
TCCTTGGGACCCCATGGACTGCAGCATGCCAGGCCCCTCTGTCCTCCACTATCTCCCGGAGTTTGCTCAGATTCACGCCCTTTGGGTCAGTGATGCTATCCAACCATCTAATCTTCTGCTGTCCTCTTCTCCTTTTGCCTTCAACATTTCTCAGCATCAGGGTCTGGTGGTTTTTGGTTTTTCATCTAGTTTTATTTATAAATGATGCACTTAAATCTCTACTTCTTGAACTACCAAATACAGATAGTATAAAATTGACCTATAATCCTGATTTCATCTTTCATCTTCTGTAACTCTCTTCCCCTTCCAAATTCTGTCAGTTCTATTATTATTGCTTTTACAATGTCAATGTTTACACTATTTATATTTGCATTCTTTTCTAACACTATACCTAAAATGTCAGTTTTTTGTTTATATCTTGATTGCAAAAATTGAACCAGACAGTCCAATGTTATAAACACATAAATCATTATTCAGTGAAGAATAAATAATGTGATTGTGCTTATAAAGCAGAAAATATTACTTTATTTATACTGCTTTAAATTTGCTAATAAAAGGAAAATATTCCAAAGAGCAGTTTCATATGGATTATTTTTTTCTCATTCCCCATTATTTATTCAAAATGTATCCAAAATCTTTATTTTGGTTTTGAGCAGTGGTTACGGTTAGAGCTGTCATTTCCCCCAGCATTTATTTCATATTTTATTAGCTGATAGAATTTAATATATTCCACAGAAAATATATTTTTGTCTTGTCATTAAGAAATTTAAGATTTTTAATTGAATATACTGTTTACATTTTCAAATCTACTTCCTTCTCTATGTCATTCTTCTGAAGATTTTCTGACTTTCTGTTATAATCTAAACTGGCTTCTAGCCTAGCTTCAGAGCTGCTTCTGGGATTTCTTTTTCTCACATTCCTAGGTTATTCCTACTGTTTCTTGTAGTGTACATCCTGCTTTCCAAAAAAGAACAGTTCCCATTTTGTTAGAGCACATCCTTAAATAATTTTTTCTCAGAAAGTGTGTTTCAGAGGTAAACTTTCTATGTAAAATCTTCCAGTAGCTTTCCCCCCCATATTTGAGTTATAGTCTGATTGGATTTAAATTCTAATTTTAAGGGGAAAGTGGCCAAGATGGCAGAGTAGGAAGACCCTGAGCTTACCTCCTCTTATGAGCACACCGAAATTACAATTATTTACAGAGCAACTATGGATGAGAACAAAATGAAGACTAGTTGAAAAGATTTTCCACATCAAAGGATATAAAGAAGAAATCACAATAAAGCAGGTAGGGGGTGGAGACCCACAGCCCTGCATAGGCAACACAAAAATGGGAGGGAAATCACAACTGCCGAGGTTCTCCCCAAGAAGCAAGGGGTCCAAGCCCACAGGGCTAAAAGAAATATAATTTGATAAATGTTATACCTGAGGTTTTGATTCAACAAATATTAATTGAACTATATACTCTGCATTCTAGAGCTGTGTTAAAGAGCTTAAAAGCATTATCTCATTCAATCTTCAATCTCATGATATGAGAAAGGTATTATTAATATTCCTTTTTTAATAGATGAAGCAACTAAACCTAAATACCTAACTCTAAAACTCTTTCTTTTAATTGTGAATTCCTGAGAAATGAAGTGACATTTCCACTGCTCTTTGGAGAATGAATGGCATTTGCAGCATATATTGGGAGTACTAATCTCATTCTGCCTTCAATTTTCTCACATTGTCTTAATTCTCTTTCCTTGTTCTAAACAATGTTTTCATATTTTAGTATGGTTATCATTGCAAACTATGTCAGATATCTTTTTGGAATGAGTGAATAATAATAATCATAGTGTCTGATAAAAATTTTGTCTATATTTTCAAACCTAGGTGTGAATGATTTCCCTAGGTGACATAAATCTATTTCCTTGATAATAATAATTATTATTACCAATAATTACCATAATAATTAATCCATTATGTATCATCATAACTCTAATATTATTTGCTTTTGTTCTTCTGTGTTATTATATCACAGAAAACTGTCCAATGCTTTGCTGACATCTAAAAGTATTAATAATTCCTGCAACATTTCCCTAATCAACAACTTTACTCTTTAGAGAAGAAAAGATATTAGTGTTAAATTGTTTTCTAATAATTCCACAAAGAAAAAAACTATCATTCTATGTGTTTCTAAGATACACAAACCATCTGTTTGTGTTTTAGAGCTTCTTTCAGAAGCATTCATTTGTATGATGATAGTTTTATTTTCAGAATATATGGGATTTTATGCTGCTTTGCACACAATGAACTAGATTATTCTTCCTGGTGAACTTCCCTGAGGACCAAAAGGGGCCTTTTGAGAAGCTCCACTAACTGTCAAGTCCTGTTAGGGCACCACTGATGAACTTGCTTCTCAGATGCTCAGAAATAAAGTCTTAATGACTTACAAAATGATTTCTCGGTAATCCAGAAGTCTTTAACTTTCAGGCAGGGTCAAACTTGCCTACAAGCTCCCAATCTAGGAGTCAACCTTCATGATTTCTAAGCCAGACACTGCTGTTAACTAATTGTTTGCTGTGGCAAATATTTAACCTCTCAAGTTCTCAGTTTCTGTATCTGAAAATAAAAGGGTTGGATTGCATTGACCCCAGGAATACCTTCCTGCTCTGAAAGGAATGGTTCACAAGAAGGGACTCAGCTTTATTATGTAGCAAGATCAAAAGGGTTGCATGGCAGTGCATGACTATGTCTTTGTGTGTGTGTGTAAGGTCCGTCTAGTCAAGGCTATGGTTTTTCCTGTAGTCATGTATGGATGTGAGAGTTGGACTATAAAGAAAGCTGAGCACCGAACAATTGATGCTTTTGAACTGTGGTGTTGGAGAAGACTCTTGAGAGTCCCTTGGACAGCAAGGAGATCCAACCAGTCCATTCTGAAGGAGATCAGCCCTGGGATTTCTTTGGAAGGAATGATGCTAAAGCTGAAACTCCAGTACTTTGGCCACCTCCATGCGAAGAGTTGATTCATTGGAAAAGACTCTGATGCTGAGAGGGATTGAGGGCAGGAGAAGGGGACGACAGAGGATGAGATGGCTGGATGGCATCACTGACTCGGTGGAGATGAGTCTGAGTGAACTCTGGGAGTTGGTGATGAACAGGGAGGCCTGGCGTGCTGCGATTCATGGGGTCGCAAAGACTAGGACATGACTGAGCAACTGAACTGAACTGAAGGTAAAAATAGATCCACAGAAGGAGATTGTAAGAAAGGAACACCTTTCAAAAGGTCTGTCTCAAATAATAATCCACAAATTATGACAATTTATTCCATTATACATATACTGCATTGTACATTACAGCATAATAACATACAAAAGCAACATACTGCGATATATGTATGGCAGTATGTGTGCACTTAGTCATTCGGTCATGTCCGACTCTTTGTGACCCCATGGACTGTAGCCTGCCAGGCTCCTCTATCCATGGGATTTTTCAGTCAAGAATACATGAGTAGGTTGCCATTTTCTTCTCCAGGGGATCTTCCTGACTCAGGGATGTTTGAACCCATGTCTCCTGTGTCTTCTACATTGCAGGCAGATTCATTATCTGCTGAGCCATTGAGGAAGCCATATATATTATATGAGAGAGAGAGAGATGTCTCTCTATATACGGAAATACAATATATTGTATAATACAAAACATACACAACAAAATAAGCACTTCCCAGGTGGTGCTAGTGGTAAAGAACCCAACTGCCAATGCAGAACATATAAGAAACATGGGTTGGATCTCTGGGTCAGGAAGGTCCCCTGGAGGAGGGCATGGCAACCCACTTCAGTAATCTTGCCTGGAGAATCCCATGGACAGAGGTGCGGGCTACAGTCCAAAGGGCCGCAAAGAGTTGGACATGACTGAAGTGACTTAGCATGCACGCACACACACATAACAAAATAAATGCGTCACAATCTGTGGGTTATTGAGGCAGATCCTCTGAAAAGAAAGTCCTTTTTCACAGTATCCCTCCATAGATCTGTTCCCTACTTCTCTGCTTCTTGCCTCTCTAAAGTTCTTTCTACTAAAATTTGCTCTATTGGCTGCAGTGGTAAAACAACTATGCCCAGAAAGTGCTTACGTAGAATCTTTAAAAGAAGAAGGGTTCTTTTTTTCATCATGAGTTTGTTTATTCTGTTTGTTATCACTGATCAAAGACTTGGAAGTTGCAAATGGCAAACAGATTTGAGATCCATGAGATGGGTATAATATATGTAAAAAAAGTGTGGTACAGTCAAGAAATAATCCTATATCTGAACGTAGGGAGTAACTTTAGACTCCTAGGTTTTGAGGACCTCAAGTTGAAGTTCTGAAAAGATTGTCCACACCGAATTTCACTGACATCAAAATTTGTCCTAAGACTCCCATCCAGGAAGTTTCTTGTAAGAGAGTTTAAGTCATTTTGTATACACTCAGGGGACTCCACTACTGGCCTCTCATGCCAGTGAGAGGCCAGTGCAATGCAGTGTGCTTTGCATTGGTCTGTACAGCTGCTGTAATGCAATTGTCCTTCCCTGGATGACTTCTCAGTAACATTAGCTCTGCATGAAAATGTAATGATGCTACTCTGTTCTACAGGTTACCAGAGATATTTTTCAGAAAAGCTAGACTTGACTTTTTTTCCTATTCTTTCTATCACAGGGCAAGGACATCTGAGAATATACCAATCGGGGGATGCTACAAAACTCCTCTTCCCCAAGAGGATACCCCAAGGACTGAATCAGTAAGGGCTTTGCAGAGATTGGCCTTAGTGCTAAACTATTTTCCTGATGTCTCACAGATCAAGTCACATTGCATATAAAGGACCTACGGATTACAGGATGTGTGAAAACACGAAGATGATAATTTTGGGATGAAAAAGTGTGTTTATATGCTTAAACGCTTTATAAAAAGCCTCAGGAATCTCTCAGGTAGTAATTTACAGTAGAAATGTAATAATGGCTTCATGCTTAAATTATTTCCTGCATTTGCTGCTGTTGTTTTTAATATTGAAGGGAAAGATGCTTAAAGTATTTTGCATCAACCATAGCTGAGAACTAATACTGAGGTTAAAATTGTATCTTTCTCTAAGAAGAGATAATACAGACTAGATTTCTTTCTAACCTAGTTTTAAAAAACAATGCATTATTTACGAATGAATTGGAATAAAAGACATTCTTACTGTTTAATTAATGGCTTTAGATTAAAAATATAAGAGAAGGTACCATACAAGCAGAATAACATTTTAACAACATCCCGAAGAGTTGCATAAAACTACAACTTTGGAGAAAATCTATGGTGCTGTGTGAGCTTTTATTCCAAGAGCATAAACTAATGAGTCAACAAGCATATGTGTAGCAAGAATTCCATTAAGCCCTTCCTGTTTTCATGTCAAACTAAAGTTTTCCAAAATGATAATAATCAATCATTGGGTTTTTAATAATATAAAATAAAAGATTTGTCCGAATTCATTCAAATTAGCACTCTGAGAATCCTGGCTCAGTGTCAGTAGATTTGTTGCTGTTGTAATAAAAGTTACCAACCATTACGTTTGCTGGCAATGGGTTAATTCCATAATGGTATTGACTATGATGTCGCTTAAGGGAAATTATGGAGTAAAATCTGTCGGAACAAATCTTGAGTAGGAGGAGTAAATGCTCCACAGCACACTGTGCTTCCACGTCCATCTGGTGTTCTGAAATAAGAAAAGCCAGAGAGGTCTACCAAATGCGCTCCATGGCACATGTGAAAAAGCAAATATCAGAAGAAAATGCAGGTCCATGTTTTTGTTTTATTACAATACCTATTAGCAAAGGACACCAGACTGAATAGGCCATAACTGTGTTTTGCCTGAAACAGAGTTTAGAGATGCTTTCCTTCTCGCTTGATGAAGCAAACATTGCTTCCAGATACATTTTACTTTTTAATGACAAAAAATTTCCAATTCCAAATGAAATTATGACACTAAAGGTGTCCGGTGACCACTTTTCCATACCATTGCCAAAATTCAGATACATGCTTCTCGTGTATATTATACCAGTACTGAATTGTTTAATTCTATCAAATTATTTGTGTATATGGCATTCTGGTGTTAAATATCCTCAATGCAACAACAAAAACCACTTGAAAACAGAAAATCACGAAGGAAAGGTACTTTTATTCCTATTGTCACAAGATTACCACTTTAAACATTTTGATGAGTCCTTCCACAATTAAAAAAAAATGCTACTGACATTTTACTTTGTAGGCTGCTCTCTGTTCATTGAGTAATCTAGCATGAGCATTTTCCCATGACTATAACCATTTAGGTATAGGTTTTAAATTAAATATGTTTAACAATTAACTTTATTTATAACTAGATGTTATAATCCTGATACTCATCCAGTTGTTTGTAAAAAATCATGGGCTTCTTTGCGGGGTGCGATCCTACTGTTTCATCTTTGGATTAGAATAAAGAGATTTAACTTCACGAGATCTCCTTCAGAGATGTCTGATGACATCATATCTCATGGCACCTGATGCACATCAAGAGGGTCTTCTTCTCCATTGTGTCCATTGGCTAACTGATTGGCAGCATGTGGGCAAAACCCTTGTCAAATACTATCCCCTGGGACAAGCTGCTAGAGATTGAAATGTACCCAGAAGCAGTAACAAAATTAGTGGGTTAGGGCTGTATTCATGTCAGGGCTATTAAGGATCAACCAACAGTAGCTGGGAATAGATAGCAATAACACATGCCTATCTGATGCAGCAGGAGTTTGTGTGGAGTATTATGTTTTCATTTCCTCAACAATTCACCACTAGAAATGGTTTTCTCTCAAAAAAGACTGTTTCTGAACTAGCTGACAGCACCTGCAATTTTCACTGCAAGGCTTTTACCCTAATTTTAGTGACTATTCCTTTCCTCCATCAAGCTCAAATTCTGAATGTGATTTGGCTGCCCTAGACTCTCTGGCCACTAGGCACAGGCCGTCTGATGCTTTCATGCCTATAGGAGTAAGACATGAAATATATTGTCTGGCCCAAACACTTTTTAAGTCTCAGCTTAATCACAGTCTTTATCATGTCTTCCCACTTCATTCCTCAGTACCATGAGATCTTTTACCTCTTATTTCAACTAAAGTGCCTAGCTCACAGTAGGATATCAATAAATGTTTGTGGGACTATGCTTAAATGAATGAAAGTGTGACATTTAAAAAGTTGAATTTCCAGTGCTGTGACAGCAGATTTTTTGGTTCAAGTTTCTTTCTGAAATCTGTCAAATCCAACACAGAGTTTGTGTTTTTTTCTAAAATCAGACCTGAGTGGGAAACAAGTTTTGCAATATCACAGATTTGGCAAAAGACCTCAGACAGTTTCTGGGGTATGTTATTGCTTCTGAAGGCTTAAGAAAATCAACTTCATTTTGACTCTTTTTTTTTTTTTAATGTAGGAATTAAAAATCTAAGGCTATTTCACTATTATCTGTCCCATTTCATCTAAGCATGTTAAAATTTGAAGCTCTTGTTCATCTACTAGACAGGAATTCTCAAGGCTTAAGAGCATAGAAATATCCCTAGATTTTCAAATTGCACAAAGCAATGTGATGGCCACATGATGTGAAAAACCAACTCACTGGAAAAGACCCTGATGCTGGGGAAGATTGAGTTCATGAGGAGAAGGGGGTGACAGAGGAGGATGAGATGGTTGGATGGCATCCCTGACTCAATGGATAGAAGTTTGAGCAAACTCCAGGAGATAGTGGAGAACAGGGAAGCCTGGTGTACTGCAGTCCATGGAGTTGCAAAGAGTCAGACATGACTGAGCAACTGAACTGACTAACTGACAGTCACTATGATAGCTCCAAGGCAGACCATAAAGACTTAAAAGTGGGCAGAGGTCCAATTCCTGTAAATCTTTGCCCCTTCCCCAAAATAGTTGGAATAAATCCCCCCACTCATTAGCCTATGAAATCACCCACTTGTATAAAAACTAACCATGCCATGTTTTGAGGCTGTGATCTCCTCCTGAGATGGTCCACACTCTGCCTGTGGAGTGTTTCTCTCTAAATAAATCCAGTTCTTATCTATCACTTTGTCTCTCACTGATCAAGAAATTAAGGTTCATCAAGTGCTGAGGCCTTCTGTAATCTGTCTCATGTCAATTTAATTTCTAGACCAGCCAGAAGAACCTAGAAGGGTAAAGGAAAATTTCTTCCTTCCTGACCCTACTAATACAAATAAGCCATAGTTAGGACTGTGTCTTATTCAGCATTATTCCAACTGATCCTAGAAAAGTACCCAGAATATTCATTGTTACTGTTAGTCGCTAAGTCGTATCCAGCTCTTCTGTGACCCCATGGACTGTAGTCCGCCAGACTCCTTCGTCCATGGGATTTCCCAGGCAAGAATACTGGAGTGGGTTGCCATTTTCTTCTCCAGGGGATCTTTCAAACCCAGAGATCGAACCCAGGTCTCCTGCACTGGAGGCAGATTCTTTACCATCTGACTACCAGGGAAGCCCTAGGTCACCTGGGAATGAGTTAAATAATTTATTTTCCTTAAAAAGTTTGCAGCCTATCTATTTTCTCCACATAAAAGAAGATATCAACTCCAGGGCACTTCTATCAAAAAAATTGCATTTCCTTAGTAGACAAAGAAATTATTCCTGATGTTGCAATATTGTTTTCTAGAAAGAGCTATTATTCTGTTTTAAGAAAATAAACATCATGGCATTCTTTAATAAAAATAACCATTTCATAGTCTTTGTAAAAATGACATTATTATGAGTATAGATCAACCTAACCTCCTTAAAAGAATATTTAGTTATCATTTATATCTGTCTTCTTCCACCCTGAAAATTTTTGCAGATTGTATCTTGTAATTTTTGGACTTTGAAAACATGAGTGAGTAATTATGGATCTAGATCAGACTTCAAGATACAACATGGCAAGAGCTCTGGAGAGGCTCTTGAAGATTCTAGGTTAATGTGTAATCCTAGCAAGGTCTCTTCTGAAGACAGCCAGAAAGGCTGAATGTCTGGGCAAAGTCACAGATTAAGTGGGATAATGGCTACAAAACTAAAGCAGTAGAAAGTATTTTGTAAAATTTGGAAAAAGTGTCATTGGTAGAAAAGTGAAAGAGATGAAGGTAGAAAGGTCTTTTCTTCAATACAACTCAACTCTCACAGAAAACGACGTGTGGAAAACAGCAAAGTTGCCAGAATATCCATGATGATGTGGATTAATCTAGTTTGGCCACCTCATGGGAAGAGTTGACTCACTGAAAAAGACTCTGATGCTGGGAGGGATTGGGGGCAGGAGGAGAAGGGGACGACAGAGGATGAGATGGCTGGATGGCATCACTGACTCAATGGACGTGAGTCTGAGTGAACTCCGGGAGTTGGTGATGGACAGGGAGGCCTGGCGTGCTGCGATTCATGGGGTCGCAAAGAGTTGGACATGACTGAGCGACTGATCTGATCTGATCTGATCTGATACTAATCATCATGCACTTTATAAATAAGATCATCAGTTTGGGTGTCAGAAATACAAATGTAGAAAGAAGCAGACAGATTGAATCCTGGAATCAGAAAATATGACTTTTATTGAAGATGGTAGCTTTCAGTGGTATAGTTACTCTTTAACCTGAAAATTTTCAGCAACTAACATTAATAAGACCTTAGGCACTGTCTCACAAGTTATCACAGCATATGAATAGCTGTTTATCTGATGACAATACTCCTTTATGGTTAGCATTTATGTGAGTGAATTATATCTCTTGAAACAGGTAAATCTCATTGCTTTGTATTTCACTTTGGTGAAAAAAAAATGTTCTTCCTCTCCTGGATTTCATATCTGTCCTCCTAACACGGGAGAAGCCTATATTTCTTTTTGGATTTCTCAATATGCTGCTGTTTTTTCATGAAGAGCTATAAAATTAAAAAAACAAATGATGAAAAATGTTTGAGTGTTAAAGACCACAGGAGACATTTTTGCATTCAATTAACATCCAGATGATGCAATCACATGGACTTTTCTGTGTAATTTTCATGTTGAAGAGTTTACTCAAGCTGATTAGAGAGGATTTTATATAAAAGTTGGAGGGCTTTCATAACAAAGCATTTTATTTTGAATAACACCTTAAGAGCATTCATTAGCAGTACTGATCTCTCAAATGTTTCTTTAACTCAAAGATTTCTGACAAATAGGAAAATCAAACCTTTTTAAAACCCAAGTGGACAATAATCTCCTTATTGCAGCATTGTGTTCACAATTCTTTTATCTAATGAATTGCATGTAAAGAAATTCCCTCCGCAGTAACAATATGTACTCATGGCTTCCTTATTATTGTGTAGGGAATAAATTTAAAATGACTACTGTTTCTATAAAGATGCATTTATTTGTTATAAAAATACAAATGAACAGGGCATTTTGAAGTTATTTGGAAATTCAGGAATGTGTGACTAGAAACAGGTCAGTAGATAAAATCTCTCTTTTTAGTAGATTTCAGATGCTGGCAATTCATAAACACATATCAAGCCAAGCCCATTATAATTTTGGACCCCAGATGGAAGTTGTTTATGAACAACTAGAGAGCATCCAGTTATTTATAGTACAGAAAATCACTAACACTTGAAAAACAAAAAAGCAATTACTGTATGTCTAACCACGTAATGACCATGTTAGAAAGAAGAATCACAAATTTAGCTTCTTCATTCTTGAATCAAAAGCTGGATTGTAGAGATTTTGGCTGTGTTTGGAAAATTATAGAAAAATAACACTTTCAGAATTATAACACAAAAGATAATTAAGTTGCTACCATTATTCTCCAGAACAATAAAGTTCTATTTTGAGAAAGATATAAAAGTCATCAGAGAAATATTAAAATAAAATTAATTAGAAGACAAAACACTCTTCTCTGTTTCTATCTCTCCTTCAATGGCAGATACCTTCATACAGCCTCCCTTTATTTTCAATTTTCCTTTTTCTTCAGTCAAAATTTCCCTCTTTTTAATATTTTTCATTTTTCCTTATACATTCTTTTTAGTTAGCATATGATCTTCCACTATACTTTCTCTCACTTTCTTCTTTTTTTTGTATTTTTTTTCTATTTTCTTTGTTTGTGTCTACAGAAGTACACCATTGGAAGTATTGAAGAGGAAGACATTTTTCCTCTGCCCTTCTAAGTTCTTCTGGTTGCTCTAAGAATTAAACTGACATGATACAGATTAACAGAAAAAAATCAAACGAAAGCTTAGGGGACTTCCCTGGTGATCCAGTGAAGACTTCACCTTCCAATGCAGGGGTTGCTGGTGGATCCCTGGTCAGTAAGCTAAGATCCCACATGCCTCGTGGCCAAAAAAGCCAAAACATAAAACAGAAGCAATATTGTAACAAATTCAATAAAGACTTTAAAAATGGTCCACATCAAAAAACAAAAATCTTGGGGAAAAAATGTTTAATAACGTGTATACATGGGAGAGACCCAGGAAAACTGAGTAACTTTCCAAAGAGCAGAAATCCTTACCTTAAATATCATCTTCAGCTACTGAGGAGGTTAGGAGTAGTGGTTTGGAACTTCAGAGGAGAAGATAATTCACATTGAGATGGAAAAACAAATGTTTGGTAAATAAATGTTTGCTGGGCCCTGCAGAGACAATGGGACAGAGAGAGGACTCTGATGTCTAGACTCTACTGAATGTTCCCTGACAACCAAGCCCAGATTCTTTACTTACATCTGACGGTAATAGCTCTATTCTTGCAACAAGTCCTTTACCTAAATTCTTTTAGGCATTTAAGGAGGAGGTAGCAAGAAAAACTTCCTGAGCCTTTTGCTTCTTAAAAATAATAGCCATTAATTTTCATGCCAAAGAGATGCAGTTTGCAGTGAAAAAACTTTTGGAAATTTTTGGAAGAATTTTTTTTGTTCAAAAGATGGAAGGTCTTTCTAAATCTGAGCATTATCTACAATGGACACAACAACTTGTTAAACAATGACTCCTCACTTTAAATGACCTACCAGAAGACGGTGGAGAGCTACTTATGAAAAGTTGTAGTGAAATCTTATATCAAATAGGAGATTGAATTAAATGCCCTCTAACATCTATTTCTGCTTTATTGACTATGCCAAAGCCTTTGACTGTATGGATCACAATAAACTGTGGAAAATTCTGAAAGAGACGGGAATACCAGAGCACCTGTCCTGCCTCTTGAGAAACCTATATGCAGGTCAGGAAGCAACAGTTAGAACTGGACATGGAACAACAGACTGGTTCCAAATAGGAAAAGGAGCACATCAAGGCTGTATATTGTCACCCTGCTTATTTAACTTCTATGCAGAGTATATCATGAGAAACGCTGGGCTGGAAGAAGCACAAGCTGGAATCAAGATTGCCAGGAGAAATATCAATAACCTCAGATATGCAGATGACACCACACTTATGGCAGAAAGTGAAGAGGAACTCAAAAGCCTCTTGATGAAAGTGAAAGTGGAGAGTGAAAAAGTTGGCTTAAAGCTCAACATTCAGAAAACATAGATCATGGCATCTGGTCCCATCACTTCATGGGAAATAGATGGGGAAACAGTTGAAACAGTGTGAGACTTTATTTTTGGGGCTCCAAAATCACAGCAGACGGTGACTGCAGCCATGAAATTAAAAGACGCTTACTCCTTGGAAGAAAAGTTATGGCCAACCTAAATAGCATATTGAAAAGCAGAGACATTACTTTGCCAACAAAGGTCCATCTAGTCAAGGCTATGGTTTTTCCTGTAGTCATGTATGGATGTGAGAGTTGGACTGTGAAGAAAGCTGAGTGCCGAAGAATTGATGCTTTTGAACTGTGGTGTTGGAGAAGACTCTTGAGAGTCCCTTGGACTGCAAGGAGATCCAACCAGTCCATTGTGAAGGTGATAAGCCCTGGGATTTCTTTGGAAGGAATGATGCTAAAGCTGAAACTCCAGTACTTTGGCCACCTCATGCGAAGAGTTGACTGATGCTGGGAGGGATTGGGGGCAGGAGGAGAAGGGGATGACAGAGGATGAGATGGCTGGATGGCATCACTGACTCAATGGACATGAGTCTGAGTGAACTCTGGGAGTTGGTGATGGACAGAGAGGCCTGGCATGATGCGATTCATGGGGTCGCAAAGAGTCGGACACGACTGAGTGACTGAACTGAAATTCCCTTTCAGGCTTCCCTCGTGACTCAGTGGTAAAGAATCTGCCTGCCAATGCAAAAAAACATGAGTTTGATCCCTGGGTTGGGAAGAACCCCTGGAGAAGAAATGGCAACCTTCTCCCGTATTCTTGCCTGGGAAATCTCATGGACAGAGGAGCCTGGTGGGCTATATACATACAGTCCATGGGGTCGCAGAAGAGTTGGACACAACTTAGCAACTAAACAACAACAAAATTCCCTTTCAGCCCTTGAATAATATGTTCTGATAATTCTTCCCTTGGCCAAAGCAGATCAGGGTACTTCCTATGATGATGTACCACTTGGCAGTGTTCACAGAGATAAATGCTCTTTCATGTCTGTTTTTTTCCCGTTTGGGAAAATCTTCCTCTGAGATTCCTGAACAAGCGCTTGATTATGTTTAGATCAACTCAGTTCCGTTTTCTTACTGTTTTGCTTTTCCATTTGATCATCCTCTTTGTTCTTTCCCTTGCTTTATTCTTTTTCTTGCCATGTGCCCATCTCTCTTGCTTCCTTTTTTTTCTCCTCACTCTGTTCTCTTTTTCATTTTTTTTTCTTTGTTCTTTGTCTCAGTCTTTTTGCATTCCTATTCTTGCCCAGGAAAGGCTTGCTTTAGGCTGTGGCATTCAGTCCCAATGCTCAAAAGCAACTAGTCATGATAGAAGGAAAGATGATACTCTCTGGCCTCTTTCAGAAATGAAATTGACTTCTCAAGCCTCCCTCCCTCTCTCTACCTGTCCCTTTCCCCCTTTAAATATTGATGATATCACACTAGCAGCCTGCTAATGTAACTGTGGTTGGCACTCTGCAGAGGCAAGGGGAGCTGTATGTACAGTCGCAGGTAAGAGACTTTAGCCATCTTTTTCTTCTGTTACTTGTTCTTCCAGCCCTGTGCTGCAGGTTTGCCAAGGGTAAAAAAACCCATGCGCCTGTCAGTAGATTTGCTGCCCAGGGAGAAGTTCTACTTCTCGCCTGAGCTGTAACATTTTCTGATGCTTATCAGCAGATGCACAGGCTACTATGGCAGCAGGAAGAAAGGTCAGGCCTTGTCCATCAGGAGGGGCAGCCAAGATTCTAGGTACTGTACTGATGTGATGCTTCTGTGTAGAGAAAGAAAACACATTTGGTGTAGGGTCCCCTGCTTCTAAATGTTACTTATGCAACGACATCCTGATGAACTAAATCTGTGGCTGCCTTTCTCACTGGTTTGATGGTGCCCAGAATAAGGGCAGTGTATTTTCTGGATTTTCAATGCCGCACCATCAGGTCCTAGAGAATTATGAAACAGCTGAGTGCTTAAATGCGTACCACTTAATTATGTGCCACATGTAATTTCAGAACAGTTCTATTTATAGTGGAACTTTATTTTTAAAAAGCTTATATTTCAGAGTGGGAGGTGATGCAAATCATTTTAGGCCCAGTAATGAAGCTTAAAATGTGACTCAACGGAGCTGTAAAATTGGCCAGCGCTTCAAATGGGTCACATTCAGATCAAGATGGCACGGAGGACATTAATGGCATAACAACAAGCTTGGGATTTGAAAATGTGGTACTCTTCTTGGCCTGTGTATGTGTGTGTGTGTCTGTGTGCCATTTCATGGTGTTTGTATTTCACAGAAAGGTAGTTATTTATTAGTAGTAAAAATAAGGAAGTCAAAAGAAATTCAGGACATCTGATAGAAACTCAAAATTTATGGAAATATCACACAAGGTCATGTATGCATGTGTGCTCCATCATGTCTGACTTTGCGACCCCATGAACTGTAGCCCACCAGGCTCCTCTGTCCATGAAATTTTCCAGGCAAGAATACTGGAGTGGGTTGCCATTTCCTACTCCAGGGGAGCTTCCGACCCAGGGATCGAACCCATGTCTCCTACATTAGCAAGCAGATTCTTTACCATTGAACCACCTTGGAAGCCCCATCAAACAAGGTCAGATTGAGTCAAATGCATATCCAGGGTGCAGTTCCACAAGGGAAGGACAGAAGTGAGACAGGCCAGGGCAGGAGCAGCAAAGCCCAGAGAGCTGAAGTGCTTAGGGGAGGGGCTTGTCTGAGTTGTTATTCATGACACAGCAGCCAGGGCAGAGAGGAGATCCTGATCCTTCTTCTCCACTAAGGCCAAAGTGTGTGTGTATGTGCCTGTGTGTGTGTGTGTGTGTGTGTGTGTATGTGTGTGTTGTAGGGAAACATGACTGCTGGCTTATTAGACGGCTCCTAATCTCTTATAGGCACAGTGACCTAGCTTCTCTGCTTTGATGTGGTGTGGAGAGTGATCAAAACGCAATTTCTTTTTTTTTCCCCTCCACTAAATGAAGACAAGAATGATAGAAGCTTGCAAATAATTTGGTGGGGGTGGGGGGCGGTGGGTAGAAGGGCACCAGAAAGTACATGGGCCTGGTCTAAAAGTGTTGACTAATGAAGCACTGTCCCTCTTTCCCCTTCTGTGTCCCCTCCTGCCCTGCCCTCTGCCCATGGAGACTGATCTGTCTTCAGCAACTCAGCTAGAAATGCAGAGGCAGTGCACAGATTTAGCTTTGGCAGATTGCTTCAAATACCAGGTCTGTGGGGCAAGTGGTGAGCAAAGTTCATTGGTAAAAACAGTCCCAACAGCATGATAATTAGTGGACTGACAGTTTCTAGTTTTCTGGGACTGATTGCCGCACTGAGGAAATACAGCTGCCATATTTCTCATCGTCACCAAGCAGTTCTCCCTTATACTTGTATCCTGCTTGCTTGTGCTTCTCCATTCAGACTTTTCTTATAACAACTTTTAGGCACAAGCACATCTATTTTTGGCTGCACTGGTGCTTCAGTTGCTACTCAAAGGCTTTCTCTAGTTGCAGCGAGGGGGGTCTGTTTTCTGGTTGCAGTTTTGAACTTCTTAGTGTGGCAGGTTCTCTTGCTGCTGAGCACAAGCTCTAGGGCATGTGGGCTCAGCAGCTGTGGCACAAGGGCTTAGTTACCTCTCGGCATGTGGAATCTTCCAAGACCAGGGATCAAGCCCATGTTCTCCGCATTGGCAGGCAGAGTCTTAACCACTGGATCACCAGGGAAGTCCACAGGTACATCTTCTAACCAAGGTTGAAGTAGAACTCTAGCATCTCACCCAGTCTCCACTCCTCTGGTCACTATTCTTCACTCAGACCCTCATCTGCATGTTTGACGAAGCAAATACATGTTCATAGCAAGGGAAATAAATCTCTTGCTACCAAACAATAGCCAAGAGATTAAATAAACATATTTTTAATATCTAGCACAATACACTATGAAAATAATAATGTGAAGATTGAATTTAATCCAAGACTTCACTGCAAAATATCCCCTTTTGAATTAAAAACCCAAAAGCCAGTACCTTTAAATGTGGTTTCAAGGCATAGGGTAATACTTCAAAAAGATCAAATTAAGTCTTGTGGATTGTTATTAACTAGTTAGTTCTTACCGCTGTTTAATACAGATGAAAAAGAATATTAATCTGAATATGAATTTATAAATCAGATTATTGTGATAAATATCACTATTAGCAGTAAATGATAATATGGTAATAATAAGAATTGCTAAAAATTATAATAGTAGCATTTTGCTTATTTAGGGCTTTTAAATTCTATGAGAGCAGGAATTGTGTTCTTGGGCTCCAAAATCACTGCAGATGATGACTGCAGCCATCAAATTAAAAGATGCTTGCTCCTTGGAAGAAAAGCTATGACCAAATTAGACAGCATATTAAAAAGTACTTTGCCAACAAAGGTCCATCTTGTCAAAGCTATGGTTTTTCCAGTAGTCATTATGGATGTGAGAGTTGGACTATAAAGAAAGCTGAGCTCCGAACAATTGATGCTTTTGAACTGTGGTGTTGGAGAAGACTCTTGAGAGTCCCTTGAACTGCAAGAAGATCCAACCAGTCAATCCTAAAGGAAATCAGTCCTGAATAATCACTGGAAGGACTGATGTTGAAGCTGAAACTCTAATACTTTGGTCACCTGATGTGAAGAACTGACTCATTGGAAAAGACCTTTATACTGGGAAAGATTGAAGGAGGGAGGAGAAGGGGACAACAGAGGATGAGGTGGTTGGATGGCATCACTGACTCAATGGACATGAGTTTGCATAAACTCCTGGAGTTGGTGATGGACAAGAAGGCCTGGCATGCTGCAGTCCATGGGGTTGCGAAGAGTCAGACATGACTGAGTGACTGAACTGAACTGAATAAATATTCCTGGGATGCTAAATGATTTTCATATATATGCTCTTTTGGTATTCTTAACAATTAAAGGGTCCTGTTTAATACATGCTTAAATCTTTCACATGCTTGGTACTGCAACTGGTAAATATGGGAGTTTAGCAAATTTTTGTTGATTGAGAGATTGGTGGGGCAGGTGTTAACATCTGCTTTGTGAATTTAGAACATACATCTATGGCCTGACCATCAGCTGACATTACTACAGACTTCCACAGGAAGCAAATATCTCCACACCTAAAGTGAACAGATATAAGATTACGTATTTTACATTAAATACATGTAAACAAGCCAATCTTGGACCATGCTATTGATAAGCCTTTATCTGAAGATTGCTGTAAAGGCAGAGTTTTCCTGTTCTGTCTATGTATTTATGAAGCATTGAGACTGGAGAAGCAATAGTTGGCTGCCAAGAGGAATTCTGCCTAAGGATTGACATCTGACAAATTTGGCATTCACATTTGGCATGGTTAATCGATCTTACCATGGGTTAGTGGGACATTACTTGGTGTTTCTGATATATGCTTAACTAAAGAGTTTCACAGAGAAGGCGATGGCACCCCACTCCAGTACTCTTGCCTGGAAAATCCCATGGATGGAGGAGCCTGGTAGGCTGCAGTCCATGGGGTCGCTAAGAGTCAGACATGACTGAGCGACTTCCCTTTCACTTTTCTCTTTCCTGCATTGGAGAAGGAAATGGCAACCCACTCCAGTGTTCTTGCCTGGAGAATCCTAGGGACGGGGGAGCCTGGTGGGCTGCCGTCTATGGGTTGCACAGAGTGGGACACAACTGATGTAACTTAGCAGCAGCAGCAAAGAGTTTCAAATGCAGTTGAAGTTACCTAAACTATTGTTGATAAACATTTCTCTCATCCTTCAGAGAATTCCTAGAGGAAATAACAGTACACCTGTACGGACAGTGATGGGGCTTTCCAGGTAGCGCTAATGGTAAAAAATCCACCTGCCAATGCAGGAGATGCAAGAGACGGGGTTCGATCTCTGGGTCAAGAAGATCCCCTAGAGGAGAAAACGGGAACTTACTCCAATATTCTTGCCTGGAAAAATCCATGGACAGAGGAATCTGAGGGGCTACAGACCATGAGGTTGCAAAGAGTTGGACATGACTGAGTGCGCGCGCACACACACACACACACACACACACACACAATTGTTGATAAACATTCTTGCATTCTTCAAAGAATTCCTAGAAGGGATAATAGTACACTTGTAGGAGCAGTGACAGAGACAAGTACTTGGGGACTTGCTGTATGAGCAACCTTTTAAGCCCTGGAGTCTTCATCACCAAATCTGAGAAAATAACAAGAGTTCCACCTACCTCAAATGTAACTGTGGAAGACTGTGAAAACACTCTTATTATTTTAATCTATAAAATTGAGGTCACAATTGCTATTCTATCTTAAAATGGTAGTTTGAGAATTAAATAAGATAGTGCGAGAAAATATTTGAGGTGAACAGGATGATTTTCAACTGTATAATGCAACCATTATTAAAATGTCCTCTTCAAGGGCATCAATATCTTTTCCTCATGACTAAAAATGAGGTTTTTCTTTCTACAAAGATTCATGGCATGGGCATCAGTGAAACAGTTATCACTATTATATGCTCTTTGATTGAGTGATACATGCTGAATCTTCAGTGTCAATTCTCTGTGAAGCAATGGACATGATACAAAAAATGCCATCAGAGTCATAAAACCCACATGCCAAAGAAGTTACCTGTTGGCTCAGCATCACTGATGCTTTTTAAAGAGTTGTTAACTGTAAAAGCTGTCTCCTTAGAGCATAAATCATTGTAATTGGAGCTTTGGAAATAGCAAGGTAGCTAGAAGGATGAATAAAGCACAGTCGGAATGTTTCAAGCATGGCAGTTTGTGTTTTCTCTAAGGCCTTTCTTATGAGAAATTGGGAAGCCAGACAATATCTATAGCAAACATAGGTCATAAGAAATCCAATTCCATATCAGAGGGCTTTTTTTTTTTTAGCAGCTAGAAAGATCTTTCATGAATAGATTTCAATTTGCCACAAACATAAACAACAAATTTGGTTTGATTATATGGTATTTTTCCTAAGTCAGACGAACCCTCCAATTTTGAGAAGCAAATATTTGCCACTGTTTTTGTTAAGTAGTGCCTCCATTATCCTCACTGACCCTAAGCATGCCAGCAGTTCTTGCTTTTCTTTTTTACTTTTAATTTCATATTGCAGTACAGTTGATTAACAATATTATGTGAGTTTCTGCTGTACAACAAACTGGTTCAGTTTTATATATATATGCTAAGTCACTTCAGTCGTGTCCGACTCTGTGCAACCCCATAGACGGCAGCCTACCAGGCTCCGCCGTCCCTGGGATTCTCCAGGCAAGAACACTGGAGTGGGTTGCCATTTCCTTCTCCAATGCAGGAAAGTGAAAAGTGAAAGTGAAGTCGCTCAGTCGCGTCCAACTCTTCACGACCGCATGGACTGTAGCCTACCAGGCTCCTTTGTCCATTGGATTTTCCAAGCAAGAGTACTGGAGTGGGGTTATATATATATATATATACACATATACACACACACATTCATACACGTATCTATTCTTTTTCAAATTCTTTTCACAATTAGGGTGTTACAGAATATAGAGTCGAGTTCCCTATGCTAAACAGTAGGTCCTTCTGGTTATTCATTTTTAAATGTAATGTTGTGTACATATCAATCCCACACTCTTTAACTCATTCTGAGGTCTTTGGAAAGAGCCCTTGAAGAATCAAAACCTGTTTTGTTTACTTATTAAGAGGTTCTGCAAGGGATAAAGGGAGAAACAATGTTGCTGACTGCAGCTATAGATCCCTTATGTTACTTTTGCTCATACAGTGTCCCCTCCTTATCAAACTTCTCAATGGAAGAGGTTGACTTTCATACTTTCTTCCTGACACACTCAGTTTTATGGGGAACAATAAAATCTCTTTTGTAAAGGATGGAAATTCTGAAGACAAATGTGGCATAATAAATAATGAGGTCAAGTGTCTGAAAACACTTAAAAAAAGAAACAAAAACAAAACCCTCCAACTCTTGTACTAGTCTCTTCTAAAAGCATCACTGAAGGGACTAAAGACACTTTGCTTCTTCAGATCCCAGGAACAGGGCCTGGATTTTCCTTTTCAATGACTTTTGGGAATCAGCACAATCTTGATTAATTGTATAGTGTACAGAAATTACTTTACAATTGAATAAAGATTCTTTGTGCATAAAATATATGGAAGCAGGCAAAGTTTAGATTGGCAGTATCACTGTAGTCAGTATTACTATGTAAGATTGATTTTCTTTCCTAGGGTTTTACTCTGTTAGGTAATAACTGTTACTGCTCCTTCCCTTCCTCAGGACCCTTGCTGAGTTGCTTCCAGTGGTAACACTTGGTTCGAGGAATAGATAAATCTCATAACCTACCCTTGATATCTCTGCATGGCTATTTTGAATTTAAATCCTTGTTCTGAAAATTTTACTTTTCTGTAGGTATTTCATTGGGTTCAGCAAGATAAACTTTATCAATTCTTTCTTTTCCTTAATTTCAGTTCTTTCCCCAGATTCTTTACTTTCCAGTCCCTTTATCATTTTTCTCCACTGTATCTCTTCAGGTCCTCTGTTTTATATCAAGCCACCCACATAACCTCCTTCATCTAATTCCGAGGTTGCATTTTTACCCACTGACTTTTGTAAAGTGATTCCATTAACATGTAGATGACTGTGGTCAGAGCTGGACGGGCCAAACACTTGTTTGAATATAAGAATTAACCAACATATAGGGTACCAACATGTACCACACAAAAGGGAGAACATTTCTGTCCACTTATTTGTGTCCTCTTTAATTTCTTTCAGCAATGTTTTGTAGTTTTTATTGTACAAGTCTTTCTCTCCCTTAAGTTTATTCCTATATATTTTATTCTATTTGATGCTATTGTAAATGGATTGTTTTCTTCATTTCCCTTTAGGATGGCTTGTTGTTAGTGTAATATAAACACAACTGATTTTTGTATGTTGATTTTGTATCATGCAAATTTTGCTGAGTTCATTTCTTAGTTCCAATGATTTTTTTTTTCTTGATGTAATCTTTACAGTTTTCCACATGTAAAATTTTATGCTATTTACAAACAGAGATAATTTTAATTCTTTTTTTCTGATTTGGATGGCTATTATTTTTTTCCTTGCATAGTTGCTCTAGCTTCGGCTTCCAATATTATGTTGAATACAAGTGGTCCAAGTCAGCATCCTTGACTTGTTCCTGGTTTTAGAGGCAAAACTTTGTTTTTCACTGTTTAGTATCATACTACCTGTATGCTTTTCATAAATGACTCTAATTATGTTGAGGTAATTTCCTCTATTCCAAGTTTGCTGAGTGTTCTTTATCATAAAATAGTGTCAAATTTTATCAAATGCTTTTTCTCCATTTATTAAAATGATCATGTGATTTTTAGCCTTCATTCTGTTAATGTGATGTAACACATGGATTGATTTGCATATGTGAAAACATCCTTGCATCCCAGTGATAAATTTTATTAGACAAGGTGTATGATCCTTTTAATGTGTTGTTGAACTTAAGTTTGTTAGTATTTTACTGAGGATTTTCACATATATTTTCATCAGGAATTTTGGCCAAGAGTTATCTTTTCTTGTAGTGTCTTTGTCTGGCTTTGGGTAATACTGTCCTTACAAAATGAGATTGAAAGTGTTCCCTCCTTTTCAGTTTTTCAGAAAGTGTTTGAGGAGTATTAAATGTCCATATTACCCAAAACAGTCTACACAGTAAATGTAATTTCTATAAGAATTCCAGCAGCATTATTTGAAGAAATAGACAAAACATTTGTAAAATTGATACGAAACTACAAAGGGTCCTGAATAGCCAAGAAATCTTGAAAAACAGAACAAAGCTGAAGATCTCATGCTTCCTAACTGAAAAACATATTACAAAGCTAGAGTAGCCAAAGCAGTATGATATCAGTAAAAAGATATAGACCAATGAAATAGAATTGAGATCCCAGATATAAACTCATGCATTTACAGCTAATGATCTTTGATAAATGGGGACAGAATAATCTTTTCAACAAATTAGATTGGGAATATTCAATGTAAAATAGTTAAATTGGACTCTTACACTATATACAAAAATAAATCCAAAATGGATTAAAGATTTAACAGGAAGACCTGAAACTATAATATTTGAAGAAAACATAAGGGAAACACTTTGTGACAAATTTATTGGTTATGACACAAAAAGTCCAAGCAACAAAAGCAAAAATAAGCAAGTGAAACTTCAGCAACCTATAATTCTTCTGCATAAAGGAAAAGAAAATTAACAGAGTAAAAAGGCAATCTGGTAAGGGGTCAATATTTTAAAAAATGTGAGGAACTCCTACAATTCAGTATCAATCCACCACAAATAACCTAATTTAAAAATAATCAAAACTTGAATAAACATTTCTCAAAGAAGACATACAAGTTGCCACCATGTATATGAAAAGGTAAGCAACATCACCAGTCATCAGGGAAATACAAATCAGAAGCACAATCAGATATTAACTCACAGCTGTTAGGATGACCATTATCAAATCACAGAAATTAAGTGTTAGAAAGGATGTAGAGAAGTTGAAACCCCTGTGCACAGTTGTTAGGAATGTAAAATGTGCAGTCACTATGGAAAACATGATGGAGTTTCCTCAACAAACTAAAAAAATGATCCAACAATCTCACTTGAACACAGGGTCTCAAAGTGCAAAGAGATATTTGCACTTCCATGGGTCATTGCAGCATTTATTTGCAATAGCCAAAAGGTGGAAAAAAACTTAGATGTTCATTTATGGATAAATGGATAAAGAAAATGTGGCATATAAATACAATGGAATATTATTCATGGCTAACAAAGTAGAAAATCTGTCTTATGCTACAACATGGATGAAACTTGAGGACATTATGCTAAATGAAACTAATCAGCAGCAAAAAGACAAATGCTCCATGATTATGCTTATATGGGTGGCTCAGATGGTAAAGAATCCACAGTTACCTACTATGCAGGAAACTCAGGTTCAATTCCTGGGTAGGGAAGATCCGCTGGAGAAGGGAATGTCTACCCACTCCAGTATTCTTGCCTAGAGAATTCCATGGGCAGAGGAGCCTGGAAGGCTATAGTCCATGGGGTTGCAAAGAGTCGGACACTACTAAGTAACTAACATTTTCACTCTCACACTTACATGATCTAAGTAAAGTAGTCATATTATAGAAGCAGAGAGTAGAATAGTGGCCAGAGGTTGAGGGGGAGGGGAGTGGGAAGTTATTGTTTATTGGATATAAAGTTCGTGTCATATAGAATGAAAATATTCTAGAGATCTGCTGTACAACAATATACATGTAGTTAACAACATTGCACTATACACTTAAAAATTATTGTGAGTAGATCTCATTATATATATATATATATATATATATATATATATATATATATATTTAAAACTACAATTAAAAAATAAAGAGAAGGGAGAAAATTTGTCCCCTCATGTGACCAGAAGAATAGATCTGAAACTGGTTGAGGTAGTGGTGGTTGTTGGTATACTTGCTCTGCTGAAAAAATCTGGGGTATTTTAGGATTTATCAAGTATAAAAATTCTATTTTCAAAATCTTTTTAACATTATCAAAGTTTTACTTCAGTTTTTTGAGGGGGCTCATAAATGACTCTGAAAAACCTAACATGTAAGAGGCTAACAGAGTTACTGTCAAAGGGCAGGACCAAGGCCACTGAATATTTGTGTGATTGTAAGATAAAAAAAATAGCTCAAATCTCCTTCACACTGAGGAAGGGAAGATAAGGTGGGTTCAGAAGAGATGAGTAAGTAAACACAGTAGCTCTGTCATCCAGGCTGAGGGCTCCCTGCTGAAACTCCACTTCCCTAGGTGGTCGATTGGACTCTATGTGTGTTTAGGGAAATAAAATCAAAAGCAGATCTCCTCTCAATCCAGAAATCCTCTTCACAAAGATATCTGAGAAAGAAAATACATTTATTATTGAATAAGCATTACACCAGAATGTAATGTGCACCACAGGCAACCTGCTAAAAGATGGCAAAGATAAAAATCTTGCCCCTTTTATACACAACCACATGCAATTCATCACATATATATTTTCAAGATAAACAGTAACTAGTCTTCAAGTAAGAGGATTTAATAGCACAGTTTGTCATGTATAGTTTATCCTAAACTGTCCTAGTAATTGGGGGTGCTGTTAGCTAACTGGCTTTATCCAGAGGAAAAACAAATCTCGTGGTTTTATGACTGTAGGTCGTTTTGCAGCTTCGAGCAAGGGACCCCCTGAAGTTAGATCCCAACAATTCCACAGAAACTGGGAAACAGGGGTGCTAGCTCCCTTGATGTTAACATTTCAAAGAAAAGGTTCCTAGGTCCTTGAGAAAGATGATCTTGGGTTAAAAAGCTGGCAAGAGACCTAACTAGTCTTCAAAAGAATTTTTATTCATTTCAAAGGAATGAGAAAGTATTGATACTTACAACAAAAAAAATTTAAGGTAAATGCTGTAAGAAAAATAAAGGGATGGAACTCTTCCCCATTTTCAAAGGGGAGCATGATGCCTCTTATTTTTAATTTGCATTTGTTGTTTCACTGGAGCTGACAGCTTGGAACTCTCAAGGCAACCTCAGTGTGTGTGGGGTGTCGGGGGGCTGCGGTGGGTGGTGTTGGGAGGACATACTGAGCCTGAGGTTTATGGAGGACCATGTGCCTGAAAGGGTTGGGTGCTAGGTGTCCATGGGGAAGAACCATGCTGAAATGCTGGGTCCTGGGGTGAGAGGAGGCAGCACACCCTCACCTTCACAGCCCATACCTCTCCAAGATGGCTTGTTTGAATCTTATATAGTATCAAGTGCTGAGGTTTGGCTATGCTCGAACAGATTTTTAAATAATAAGTTAATGGTGTGTGTGTGTGTGAGAGAGAGAGAGAGAGAGAGAGTGTGTGTGTGTGTGTGTGTGATTTATATGGGGATAACCCTAGTAGGTCTTTGGTGGACTTTCTATGGACTTTACCTTTGGTTTTGTTTTTTATTTCTGTGGTAGAAATAAAAATATTCTCACCATAGCTTTACATCAAGCCAGTAATGTGAAGGTCTTTTTTAGTGTTTTAATTGTATTGGGTTATAGTTGATTTCCAGTGTTGCGTTAGTTTCAGATGTACAGCAGAGTGATCCAATTACACACATGCATACATTCATTCTTTCTCAGACTATCTCCTCCTGTGGGTTATCACAGGATATTGTGTGGTTCCCTGTGCTATACAGTAGGTCCTTGGTGATTATGTATATTATATATAGTAGTGTGTATATGGTATTATTAAGCTCCTGATTTATCCCTCCCCCCAAAATTTCCCCTTTGGCAACCATAAGTTTGTTTCCAATCTCTCTAAGTGTCTGTTTTGTAAATAAACTCATTCGTATCATTTTTTTTAATTAGATAAATCAGGCAGAGAAAGACAAGTAATGATATCAGCTTTAGCTTTTGATGCATGTGCATCGTGAGTTAATATTTTCATTTCAAAAGGACTAGGTGTAAGTTCTGTGAAGCTATCTTTATCAGAAATTTGCTTTTCCCCCACCAAAGTTATATTTTTTCTAACTGGTTTCTTTTTTAAACTCAATTTAATTAAGCAACTGAGTCTTAGCCAGTAGGTTTTTAAATCACCACTTATTAGAACAGAATCTATTGCTTTTCCAGTTGGTCTGTGAGAATAAACCTAGCTGTCATTTGAAATGAGGGCATATAATGGCCTCGCTCCAGAGATAACTTTCTCTGTTACACAACACTGCACCACCAGATGGGTTGCTCAGTTAAAAGCATTTAACCCAGGCCAAGTGATAATAGCAGGTGTGTGTACCATAAGACAAGATCAAGTTACATCACCCCCATCTCAAACTCTGCTTTACTCTGGCTATCGCCACTATTGATTCTTGATTTTCCACAGATCAGGTGAAGCTGGAGGACAACTGTGTTGGAATTACAATGTACATTGCAATGTGCAAAGCCTACCTGAACAGGAAAAGCTGATGTGAAGGGGACACCCATGATGAAAGCCTCTGCTCTGAACTCGTTTGAATTTCTTAGCATGAAATTAATACATGTTAGTGTAAAAATGCTTAGGGTCTTAACTAGTTTGTACTATCATGTATCAAATTTATTTAGCAAAAGCTTCAAACAGTGAACAGGTATTTAGTTACCAACAGTCTTAAAAGACGATATTGCATTTGCAAATTACTTTAGGTTGGGTCTCAGGAAATGTAATTATATGCTTTACATTATTTCTCTACTGTGAACTCCTTGCATTCTTATTCATTTATAAACTCCATCAATTATTCATTTGCATTTGCTCCCTTTTTAGATATTAATTCTCTCTTCTCAATACCAACTGTGCTTTTTAATCAAGGTACCTTTGACTTCTTACATTATTGAAGAGAAGTTTTAGCAATCTATAGCCTTTAGACACATCTCACTGAACTGGTCTTCTATATTTTATTTCCCTACCTAATAGAGAGTAATAGTTAATTATCAAGTGACGAACCAATACTTTGGTTATTCTCAGACAAGAAATAAAATGTGAAATATGCTTATTATAGGTCCTTCTCTACATTTTGTATCCCCAGATACATTTTAAATTTCCTAAGAAGACATCTTTGTTTTCCACATCCCTCTATCTCTTACAGTGACTAGTGCCTCTTTCAATTTCTTACAGAAACATGGCTTTGTATGGGTATTCACTTCAGTCAGTTCAGTTTAGTCGCTCAGTCGTGTCCAACTCTTTGTGACCCCATGGACTGTAGCATGCTGGGCTTTCCTGTCCGTTACCACTTCCCAGAGCTTGCTCAAACTCATGTCCATCGAATTGGTGATGCCATCCAACTGTCTCAGCCTCTGTCATCCCTTTCTCCTCCTGCCTTGTATGAGTATAAGAACACTTACTCACGCTCAGTCATGTCTCTTTCTTTGTGACCCCGTGGACTGTAGCCCCTCAGACTCCTCTGTCCATGGATTTCCCAGGCAAGAATACTTGAGTGGGTTGCCATTTCCTATTCCAGGGGATCTTCTCGACCCAGGGATCAAACCTGGCAGATTCTTTACCAGTGAACCACCTGGGAAGCCTCAAAAAATATGTGTAGATACTCAGTAAATGCCGTGTTGACTTGAAGAAGAAAAGCATCAGAAGCAGAGGCTCAGCCTAACCCTTCCTTATAAAAGGACGTGACTCTGAATATCAAGGAAATTGAGATGGAAGGTATTGAGATAATTCAATAAGGTTTTTAGAGCCCCTGGCAATGTATTCTATTATGGACATAATACATTTAGTAAATACATCTATTGTCTTGCTTTCTGGGAAGGGTACACATATTTGAATTTTACTCAGCGGATTCTCTGTTTTTGACCCTGTGTTAATGTAGTACTAAAGAGGCGATGGAAATATTCTCATGTGTCTTTTGAGGATAGAAAACATTCAGTTTTTAGGAGAGAAATTGTTTTGTTTTAGATTTAAGGAAGAGTTGAATTACCACTTGGAACTTCTAAAAACTGATGTCCTTATCACATGAGTGATATAACAGATAACCAAGTTTCTTCCTCCACATACTTGCACCAAGGGAAATGCCCATACTATTTATGTGTGACATTTATCTTTATCAGAGAGTGGAAATGAATCTACAAGCCCTTTTGGCTTCCATGAACTTAAAGAAATTGATTTAACTGGTTTTTAAGGGAGATTGAATGAAAAATGTTTTTTCTAGCATCCATTTAAAATCAGTCACATCAAATCATAATTTGGTTTCCAACATTGCTGCCTTATTATTCTAATAAATTAAATGATTGATCAGTATTTCCGGATCTTCACGATATATTATATGACTTTAATGTGGTGTTCATTGCCATCAGTAAAATGGTAGCTCAAAAGCTGTATGTGTTGGTGAATTATTTTTCTCCCTTCTCAGATAGGAGAGTCAGTGGCCAGTGTGCTAGGTGAAAGTTAAGTAGGCCATTGTGAAAAGGAAGGTGAAGGGCACTTGTATTTCTTAGACATCTGCTTTGTGCTCAGGGCTTCCTTTGTGGCTTAGCTGGTAAGGAATCCACCTGCAGTGAGGAGACCTGGGTTCAATTCCTAGGTTCGGAAGATCCCCTGGAGGTGGGAAAGGCTACCCACTCCAGTATTCTGGCCTGGAGAATTCCATGGACTATATAGTCCATGGGGTCACAAAGAGTTAAACACGACTGAGCGATTTTCACTTCACTCACTTGTGCTCGACACTTGCCTCATTTAATTTTCCTCTCTCAAAATAAGTTTTATTGACTACGATGAGGAGACTGGTATTCCAAAACTGTGTCCCAGGCTCCCTACTGTCAACTTTAAAAAATGTACAAAGTGAGGGTTGTTTTATTTGGGGCAAAGTGAGGATAATAGCCTCATTATCTGAGAGCATCTCTGATAGCTCTGAGAAACTGTTCCAAAGAAGCCGAGGGGAAAGTTAGTATTTATGTGATTTTGGTGAAGGGAGAGTACATGAAATCAAGCACATATATTTTGCAAAAGGTTTCTTCTAGTCACAGAGAGCAGCTGTCACATGAAGAATTTTAATGTTTTTCTAGATGTAAGGAGATATAAGAATCGGGCTCATAAAATCAGCTCCTGAAAGTATGTAACTATCTGAAGACCTGTTTTGCCAGTTTTTCCCAGAGCGCACCCTGAACTCCTTTAAGTGGGTTGTTGAAAGTCAGCAGCTGCAGCAGCACATGATTTAATTCTTGGAGGTAGATGGCAAGTGCCAGCAGCAAGTGCCAATTTGTAGGTGACATTACCTAGAAATGTGGGAGACCCAGGATTAGAAACTCGATTTCTCTGGTTCCAAATATTTCTGCTAACTTATGATGGTACAAACATGATTCAACTACGGAAAAGCCATAAGACAGGATTGAAGTAATTTAGGCTGAAAAAGCGAATACAGTGGGAGAAAATCATATTTGACCTAGACAAAGGATACTTAGCGACTGAACCACAGCAACAACGATAGTAGCGCAGAGGGGGAGAAAGAGATGATCGCCAAGGGCAGATTGGAGAACGTTAAAATAGGACGTGAGAATTTTAATTCAATTTATGAAACAAAGGCTTGCATGTGAGGGCTGCTGACACAGTAGTAGATAACTGAGAAGGCAGACTGCCTTATTGGAAGTTCTAAGAACAGAAAAGATTCTCTCCTATTAAATTACATGAAAAAACATGTCAAGGTGTTTACTCCATTGTGAGTCCCTCTGTGTTTAATTGAGCCTCATCCCTGCCTCAGTTGAACTGTCAGTTGGAATAAAAGAGAATAACTTGAAATCTGGGGCAAAACTAGAGTCTACTATTGGTGAAAGGGCGATTCGACATGCGTGCCATGCTCAGTCGTGTCTGACTCTTTGTGACCCCAGGGACTGTAGACCGCCAGGCTCCTCTGTCCTTCAGATTCTCCAGGCAAGAATACCGGAGTAGGTTGCCATTTCCTCCTCCAAGGAAAGAACGACAGATTAGTTCAAATACATGTGTGTGAATATAGATTTGGTAAGATGAAAACAGCCTTAACCTTCCTCACAGCTTGACTCAACTTGAGACAGATTTCTTCCTGACTGAGGCCCTTGACCTTTCTTTTCTTAGATTTTTTTTTTTTAACTACTTTAAAGAAAACCTATAAATTCTTTATTTGCCCCCTCTGAGATTTTGCCAGTTTTATTTCCTAAGGTTGTCTTTCTCAAAGACCTGGGAATCATACCTTTGCAATGTAATTATCATGGCAAAAAGCACCCCGTCTCCTATAGCTTCCAGAGGGTAGAAACCTAACTTTAGTAGGTAGCTTGCATAAAGTTGTACAACTACCTCCTGTCATGAAGATCAGAGGATGTTTACTCTTAGGTAAAGTTTATATTCTAGGTAAAGATAATTAGCAGACACAGATGGCCTACAATTCCTCTTCCAGCTCTTAAAAACTCTCCAGTCCTTTGTTTTATTAATAGTAGATTGAGCTTAGATTTTCTTGCCTCTCTCCTGTATTGCATTCAGTAGCCTTGAATAAAGTCTTCCTTGCCTGTTTAAATTTTTCCAGTGCAATTTTTGCTTTGGCAGATAATTTTTAGAGTGCATATTTATATGTATTAGAGTGTATGTATATATATATATATATAAAAATTTTTTTTAGACTAGCAACACGTGGGATTTTAGTTCCTGACCAAGGATCAAACACACACCCCCCCACACTGGAAGTGAGGAGTCTTAACTGGACCTTTGGCAGATAGAATAAGCATATTCTCAGTCTCACACATGAAGAACTTCTGCAAAAGTGAAAAAAAGTGGCAAATCAAGACAGAAACCATAGTAATTTTCAGCTGATGCAGAGAACATAGTTAAAAATACTTATGTGATTTCTTGGGTCATCTTCACTGACAAATCATTGATATATTCTTCATTACCTGTATTTTATTTTGATTTAGATTTTAAACAGTTAAGTTTATGTGTATTTTAAAAACGTTACCTTGCCATTTTGTCCTGGTTTTGTGCTAAAGATGCATAATTCCATCATGCTTAACATGAGTGGGTTTTTGAGAAATGATGATCTGTTTTCATGCTTTTAAGTTTCTTATATAGTAAGTGGTCTCTTTGGGGGGAGAAAAATCATTGTAGCAGTTAGGTTCACTTATAATGTTAAATATTAATTTATCATTAATCTTTCATGTGATTTACTAATGTAGACATGAGATTAGTTTTGAACTCAGAATCTCCTTGTGAGTTATAGTTTTCAGTATATTATCAGTTTTTCTATTTTAAAGCAAGGAATCAGAATATATTTAAGAATTTCTTTATACGTTATTTAGCTAAATGTCTTGAGTTAAATGACACAGATTATTATTTAGTTCCCTTGGGTTCTTCTCACTTGGGTTTCTAGGAATTCATGCATATTGGTATCACTAGAATATTTTGGAACATCCTTGTTTCCCCAAGTGTATGTTAAGGTAATAGTCTCATTAAATGAGAGAGTCTTTGGCCAAAACTGAGTCTCCCACGCCCCTTTGGGGACAGGGATAAGCTTTTACTAGTCCACATTTCCTAGCACCTTTCATGTATCTATTTTACCAATTACGACAACTAACAAAACTGACTTCTATAAAATAGAAGTTTATACTAGAACTGATTTTGATTTCAGACTTAACTCCCAGACTGTCTTTTCGCAAATAACTCTATTCAAACTATTGCATGTAAGTTAAAATAAATACAGTGATTTGTTGGTCAGATTTACTCAAAGGTTATTTGTTGGTCAAATGATTAACTCAGTTCAAGCCGAACAAATGTCTGTCTCTGAACCTGCACTTTCTTCCTCTGGGTATACCTTAAAACTATGAGGTTTTTAATAATAGCTGGGCATCTCAATGTTGGAATGATAGCCCATTTTAGCCATGTCATGAGACCACTCCAGCAGTCCTATGAAGAGGTTCACATGGGAGGAACTGAGGCCTCCCACCAATACCTGTGTAAGTGAGTCATCTGGGAAGTGGGTCTATCAGTTCCAGTTAAAGCTTTGATAACTGCACCCCTAACCAATATCATGACTGCAACCTTTTACAAAATCACTGAGCCAGAATCATTTGGCTAAGCTGTTTCACAAATTTCTGACTCACAGAAACTCTGAAGGAATAATATTTGTTGTTATTTTTAAGCTGCTAAGTTTATGGATTAAAGTTTTGCTGCAGTAAATGACTAACAGAGCCTGTGTGTGTATGTGTGTGTGTGTGTGTGTGTGTATTTTTCTTTCCTATGGTAGGCTGTCTCCACTACTCCTGGGGTATTTTCCAATTAACTGCCAGGTTGGAGGTGGAGACTGAATTGGGAGAGGGGGATGGGAATACAGACAGCCCAAGGGTTTAGGTTGAACCTGTCAATGAAGATACACAGAAAGTTACAAATAAGAAGAGTTTATCTGGGGCCTTAAGAATTGCAATTTGGGAGGTACAGATTGAAGCAGCAACCGGAATGTGTCCTGAGAGAAGTAAAAATAGTGCAGGTTTATAAAGACAGCAGACAAAGACATCCCAGGGAAGTTACATAGTTGTTTTGTAGAAGGATGATTGGTGCCAGCAGGCATTCAGTTATTTGTGAGCAGCTGATTGGTTGCTAAGCTGCGGTTTCCAGTGAGTGAAGAAAATGAGTTTGGGTAGTTGTGGTTTGCCAAGTCAGAATTTTATGTTGCATTCGGGTGTAGACATATGGAAGTTCTCCTTCCTTAATGGCCTCTTGGCTCCACTTGATCCGTTTGACGTGAGTGACTCCATTTTGTTGTTCATGGTCCACAAAGCACATTTCATTGTCATGTTGTCACAGAAAATGATACCTCCGAAGAGGTGAAGATAATGGTTTCCAATTTAATAGTCATGACACACTCAAATTATTTTTCCATATTGCAGCCAAATAGCTCTTTCCAAAGGGGAAATTCAGCTAACTAATTTCATCGCTTAAAAGCCTTGAAAGGTTAGGGTCAATATTCCATAAATGATTGACAAGACTTTTCCTAATCTGGGCTCTGCTGACTCCTCCAGCCACTCCTACCTACCAAGAACTCTCACCTCTAGACATATGGGGCTTCCTAGGTGGTGCTAGTCATAAAGAACCTGCCTGCCAGTGCAGGAGATATGAGACTCCAGTTCTATCCCTGGGTCGGGAAGACCCCTTGGAGGAGGGCAGGGAAACCCACTCCCGTATTCTTGCCTGGAGAATCCCCATGGACAGAGGAGCCTGGCAGGCTACTGTCCATAGAATAGCAAAAAGTCGGACATGACTGAAGTGACTTAGCACGCATGCATGCACTAGGCATACTGAAAGATGCTCTCTCTGTGACCGCTGCTGCTCTCGCCTGCCAGCTTGGCTTATGTGGTGTTCCCCTCTGCATGGAACTCCACACTCTTTACTCTGATCATTTTTTGACTCCATAAACCACATCCAGCCCTTTGATATTTACTTTATCTTCACAGCATTTTTTATTTGAATTTGAATGAACATTTTAAAAACAGATTTCTTCTTCAGAAAAAATCTGAAGTAGGGCAAAGTGGAATTATCCTCCGGCCCTGGAGATACATAAGTCTTTTTTTTTTTTTTTTAAGTATTTTAAAAATATCATTTTTAGGAACTTCCCTGGTGGTCCAGTGGTTGAGAGTCCACCTTGCAATACAGGAGACAAGGGTTTGATTCCTGGTCCAGGAACTAAGATCCCACATGCCGGGGAGCAACTGAACCAGGTACTGCCACAACTAGAGAATCCATGCATGGCAATGAAAGATCCCCAAAGATCCCAAGGGTCGCAACTAAGACCCAAACCAGCCAAATAAAAAAGTAAATAAACATTTTTTAAAATAAATAAAAACACCAATTTTAGCAAGCAGTTTGATTTAGTCTGGATTTTCAGATATATGGATGCCAAGAGGGGATTAAATATGCAAGGATATTATTAAGGAGATGCCTGTGTGAAGGGAAATGGGAAGATGTTTTAAGAAAACCTGGGATTTATTTTAATCAGGAATGGTAAGACATGCAAAAATGTAAACAATACTTATAATTCTCTAGGAAGAAGAGGTGCATCATGCCACACAGGTGAGCACCAGGGTTGGTCGGAAGACAAAAGGAATGGAGGAATGTGGGCAAAATCCTTGACTGTGGTTTCTATGGGAAAGAATAGGCAGAAGCAATCCTAAATGACTGACTAGTTTGAATAATTTTAGCAGCCTAGAGTTGCCTGGTACCTGGCCTTGGGATAATTAGAGCAAGTAGACAGTGGCCTGGAAGGATCCTTCCTTCCAGGCTTAGCATTAGAATAAAAAGACACAGATGTCAAAGTATTAGAATAAAAATACACAGATAATACAGAAGAGACCTAGCAAAGGCAGGCAAACAGTGGACTGCAATGAGAATATGATCATGAAAGGAGAAAGTAGAAAAGGTTAGATGGAAGTGTCCATGAGTGCCAAGCAGTTTGGGGAAGATTTAGCAAGGCATCTGGGAGTAGAAGATTTGGGCAAGGCATCTGCCCAAGTTTGCCAGCAAAGAGTCCCTAGTCTCCCAGAAACAAGACTCAGTACTGGGTCAGAACACATTTGTTCATTGAATGTTGCTGACCCATGGAAGCACAGACTCCAGGGAAACACAGCCCTGGATATCAAAGCAGGGCAGCAGGACCCTCAGTCTAGTGTGCTTCTTGGGAAGCACATTTTCATGATCATCATAGAGTTCATCCTTATTCAGAGGTGAGGAAATTGCATTTCAGAAAGTTTAGGAAATATTCCAGAGTTACAATGAAATAAATGAAAGAGTTAGATTTCAGCATTAAAAACCTTGCTCATGCTCCCATGCAACACATCCCCCAATCCACAGACAAGCTATCTGCTTTTCAGGCAGGGCTTTTTAAAAGCTGTAGAGACGTGCTGTCTCTGGTAACTTCAGCCAGTTCCTTTTATTAGTGTCAATAATCCTTATATTGTCAATTGGATTCATCACGGAATTGATGAACAGCTTTGAATGATGATTTCCATTTATCAGACAATTAGAATTTAGGTGTGCAACAGATCCCAGAAAACTTTAATATAGTAGGTTTAGGAAATACCTCCCTGAAAGAAAAATTATTGTAAGCTATGTTCTTTATCATTTCTGTATTTTTCAGTCCTTGATGATATATTTTAGTCCTTCCAGTCCATTGACCTGGAAACTGTACAATCATGATGTACTCAGGCATTGTTAGTATTAGGACCAAGCACTCATTTGATCAGGGTTAATGAGGCCAAGGTCATTGGTTTAACCACCCTGAGGTCAAATTAGCTTTAACTAGTCCCAAGGTCATAGACTGCAACTTTTCAGCTAAGTCAATTATACTGCAAAGGTATATACAGGAATATCACTTCTTAGCATCGTATCAAGATAGATTAGCTTCTACCTACCTGCCCACTCAAGCTCAGGATGTAAGCATTTACTACTGACTGAATTTCACACATGTTTATTTCATCTACTGGCAAAAATGTCATCAGACTTTGCTATGGTAAATTTTTTCTACAATACTTTGAAAAATGCAAATTGCAGTTGAAGTATAAGTTATTAACATTCTTGCATGACTATAATAATAATATTTTTTCTTAAATTTGATTTTTATTTTGTCTTGGAAAATAGTTGATTTACAGTACTGTGTTAGTTTCCCAAACTCTTAATTTATGCCCTCGCTCACCTTTCCCCTTTCATAACTATGAGTTTGTTTTCAAAGTTTGTGAGCCTGTTTTTATTCCATAAATAAGTTCATTTGTATCATGATATCTGTTTTTCTCTGTCTGACTTACTTCACTTAGTGTGATCATCTTTAGATCCATGTTTGTTTTATAAGCTAGTGAGTGTACATTTGTGCAGTAGACTACCTCTGCCTCTAAAAAGACCCTGAATGATCTCTGCCTCCTGGTGTTCACAGCTTTATATAATTGCTTCTCCTTGAGTATGCACTGGACCTAGTGACTCAATTTTAAGAAACAAGAGAGATGCGGTAAAACTTTCAATATTAGTTTTCAAAAAGACTGAACTTTCTATCTCACTTGCCATCTTGCACTCTCTCTGGCTTAGTTTGAAAGCCAGAGAAGGTCTGAGTGAAACAAGCTGTCTTGTGGTGGAGAGGACCATGTGGGAAGGAAATGATGCCTCCTTCTAAAAGCCAGTGAGGTTATCAGGCCTGACCAGAGCCACGAGAGTGGCCTTGGAGGTGGATCATATCAGGTCTGCCAACAACCCAGCAATAGAGCTTGAAAAACAGTTCTGTCCAGGGCAAGACTTGAGATGATCATGGTCCTGACCAACACTTTGATCACCCATGGAGAGAGACCCTGAACCAGAGAGCCCAGGCAGCCCAGGTTCCTGACCCACAGAAACTATGAGACATGTGTTGCTTTAGGAGATTTTGCGGTAACTTACTATGCAACAATAGACAACTCATCTATCTGGGAAGGCACATAAAACATTTTGGGTGTGAAGATTTCCTAGAAGTTCCAAAAAAAAAAAAAACTGATGTGAACAGCCTACTCATTGGAAAAGACCCTGATGCTGGGAAAGATTGAAGGTAAAAGGAGAAGAGGGAGACAGAGGATGAGATGGTTGGATGGCATCACCAATTCAATGGACATGAACTTAGATGGACTGTGGGAGAGGGTGCGTGACAGGTAGGTCTGGCATGCTGAAGTCCATGGAGTCACAAAGAGTCAGATATGACTGAGCGGCTGAACGACAACAACAACAAAAATGCAGTTACATTTTCATGGTGCTGCCCTTTCTCAGCATCTCAAGGATTTGCATAGCCGAAGAAGTAGGAACAGATACTGTTCTTCCTTTCGTGTGTTGGTCACTCAGTCGTGTATGACTCCTTGTGACCCCATGTTCTGCAGCCCACCAGGTTCCCCTGTCCACGGGATTCTCCAGGCAAGAATACTGGATTAGGTTGCCATTTTATTCTCCAGTTCTTCCTCATAACTTTTAAAATATTTAGTAACAATTCTCTGAACATTTCATACTAAATTACTCCCATTATTATGTAGTCTTAACTTATGCCATAAATTATTTATGTCAGATAAAACTAGAAAAACTTGAAAAAGGTAAGTGTGTTTATGTTGCTACTGCTAAGTCGCTTCAGTCATGTCCGACTCCATGCGACCCCATAGATGGCAGCCCTCAGGCTCCCTGTCCCTGGGATTCTCCAGGCAAGAATACTGGAGTGGGTTGCCATTTCCTTCTCCAATGCATGAAAGTAAAAAGTGAAAGTGAAGTCGCTCAGTCATGTCTGACTCTTCACAACCCCATGGACTGCAACCTACCAGGTTCCTCCGTCCATGGGAGTTTCCAGGCAAGAGTACTGCAGTGGGGTGC
Organism: Bos javanicus; assembly: GCF_032452875.1. Classification (NCBI taxonomy): domain Eukaryota; kingdom Metazoa; phylum Chordata; class Mammalia; order Artiodactyla; family Bovidae; genus Bos; species Bos javanicus. Next base: position 44,392,917 of record NC_083870.1, read on the forward strand.
CATTGCCTTCTCCAAGTGTGTTTATGCTCCTATGCAAATCAATAAAAAGTATAAACCACTATTTTAGAGTCACCCATGAAAACATAGGAATAGTTTGGAATTTCATTTGCCTTTGGAGTGTCCAATAAATATTTTTCATGGGAATACATTTGCTCTGTCCCAAAGCATGGCATGGCATAATGCTATGCAAATACTAAATATAGCACCTTGTAAGAAGCCATTAGTGAAATATTCATTCAAAATTCATTGATTTTAACATAAATCAATTTGCACATTTAATGATCTGTTCCACATCTTCTAGGCCCAGAAAAAATAGTTTCCACATTGCTGAAAAAACCTAGGAAAGTTGTAAATCTTCAGTAAGGAGGCAATGTTGTTATTGTTTAGTCCAATTCTTTTGCGACCCCATGGACTGTAGCCCACCAGGCTCCTCTGTCCTTGGGATTTCCCAGTCAAGAATACAACCCAAGGAGTGGGTTGCCATTTCCTTCTCCAGCAGATCTTCCCAACCCAGGGATCAAACCCACATCTCTTGCATTTGGCAGACAGCTTCTTTGCCTCTGGGAAAGAGCCTTTGGGAAAGCCCATGGAGGCAATGAGATATACCAAAAAGACCTTGGAGTCAGATGGACATAAGTTTGAACCCTGGTTCTTCCATTTGACGAGATGTGTGACACTGGGCATGCCACTTCCCTCTCTGAGTCTCAGTTCTATATTTGTAAAGTGGAGATAGTGATTCTGACCCCATGGGGTAGTTAAGAAGTTTGAATAAGACATTTGTGAAGCACAGGACCAGGCACATTGCAAGAATATAAGAAATGGAAGCTAATATTGTGCTATTATTATTCAAAAACTTTCTCAGTATGAAAACTCTCCTAAATTTTTTTTTGAAAATAGTCATCATCCAGCTCAGTCACCTTCACATTTGCACCATTATCTCATTCCTCCTGTCTGTCTATCACTTTTTGTCCACTATTTTAGCCCCTTTTCCACATGTATTACTTGTCAAACTTAAAGGGAATATGAATATCTATCTAGGCTTAACATTCCCATATTGGCCCAGCCTTTTCTATGGAGAGCTTAATTGTCCACCAGAAGACAGAAAAGAAAGATATTTGGCCAGATAATTTCTACACATAGCTTTAGGGTAAGATTTATATACCACTTTAATTTATAAGACATTAATGTACCTATAACTGTGATTAGTACTATTTTACCTCATATTACTAATTAACTACAGATGTGTCATATGTTCCAATTCATATTATTAATTAGAAAGGGGTAGAAATTTTAAATGGCCAAATCATCTTTGGTCTGATTATTATGACATGTATAAGATTTTAAGGTGATTTAAAGAGTGAAACATAATTGGAGTGTCACACATAGAAGTCATAACTAGATGATGGAGTGTCATACATAGAAGTCATAACTAGATGATAATGTCAACATGATAAATCCCAACCAGAGTTTTATTAGAAATCTCTTACTACAAAGATGGGTCAGACAAAACTCTTAAGTCTCCTATGACCACCTCCTGCAATCTAAACTAGGCCTTACTGTGATTCTTTGCAATTGCAGTCTGTTTATTTGCACAACTAATGGTAGAATATAAAATTTTGTGTTTACTCATTGATTTACAATTTTTTATTCTGATCTCCTCCACTAAGCTGTAAAGATAGGGAGTATTTTGTTTAACACACTATAGTCAGCCTTTAGCACAATACTCAAAAAATAGTTGTTAAATGTGGAATTAAAGGGTCAACATATGTGTTCATGGATTAGTTTTTGCTAATTTACTTTTCCATATATTTGACATACTGATGGTGAACATTTTAAAACATTTCCTTACCATAGCCTCTGATAACTACATGTGATTATTATATATGTTAGAATTATAGTTACTATACATATATGTATACACATATACTATATATATATATATATATATATATATATATAATGTTACTGCTAAGTCACTTCAGTCGTGTCCAACTCTGTGCAACCCCATAGACGGCAGCCCACCAGCTCCCCCGTCCCTGGGATTCTCCAGGAAAGAATATTGGAGTGGGTTGCCATTTCCTTCTCCAATGCATGAAAGTGAAAAGTGAAAGGAAAGTCGCTCAGTCGTGTCCGACTCTTAGCGACCCCATGGACTGCAGCCTACCAGACTCCTTCGTCCATGGGATTTTCCAGGCGAGAGTACTGGAGTGGGGTGCCATTGCCTTCTTTGATAATGTTACTATACATATATAATATGTAACTATAACTCTATATAGAGCTTCCCAGGTGGCGCTAGTGGTAAAGAATCAGCCTGTCAATGCAGGAGACACAAGAGATGCAGGTATGCAGGTTCAATCCCTGGGTCGGGAAGATCTCCTGGAAAGGAAATGGCAATTCTCTCCAGTATTCTTGCCTGGGAAATCCCATGGACAGAGGAGCTTGGTGGACTACAGTCCATGGGGTGACAAAGAGTGGGACAGGACTTAGTAACTGAACAACAAAAACAACTCTATAAATTGTGTAAACATATGAAACTATACAATTCTTCCTCTATATTCCACTTTACTGGGGGGAATAACGTCTTGATCCAAAGTCTGAAAAGCTTTCATATTAAGATGCAGACTCCAAAAAGGAAGTCAGATGAGATTAACATTTAAACCTAGTAAAAGGCACTTGAGGTAGTTTTTCTGCATAATTATTAAATGAGTCAAGCCAGAGTCCATCCCTGCAATGCTTTTGGCTCTCTAGCATTATACACTAGAGAGCCATCTCCTTTTCTACTTTAATTTCATAGCAGATTTAGAAAATTTTATAGAAGATTGATGCCTTCAAAACAAAAGAAAATGTCTGAATCCCAGTTTAAATTTTTACAATTCACTTTCTTTTTTAATTCATTCATTTACACCTTCATTTAACATTAATCAAGCTAACTCTAGGTATAGAAGAAGCTATAAGAGCTAAGAATAAGAAAATAAATACCAAGATTCCTAATCCAAAAGAGGTCATAAATTACTACACGAAAATATCTAAATAACAAATAAATTCAAGACAGTGTTTTAAGTACTGCAATAGAAGAATGAACAGTGCTTTAGCTACACTGAGGATAGAGAATATTTTAGACAATCAACAACATTTACTGTTCACCTATATGTACTAAGCACCATGCCAGCTGCTAACAACATGAAGACCATTTTTCTTTTGTAACAGTAGAGTGTTTACCTAAATATCTTTTAATCCAAAAGCTTTTCTGAGTATATTAAAAAGATGTGATTCACTGGATAAGAGCACATGCTCTGTTGCTGAGCTATCTACATTCAAATCCTTGTTCTGCTGTTTCCTAACTTAGTGATCTTGAACTTGACCTCTTAGTTGCATTATCTACAAAATATGAAGATTAATAATATCTGACCCATAAGATTGCAATGAGAATTAATACACATGAAGCACTTAGGCCAATGTCTGATGTGAAGTCATTACTCTTCATGTATTCACTTCTATTATGTCATCTTTAGTGGTTTCAAAGATCTCATCAGGCATTTTTTTTTTTTTTGTCTTTAGTTCCAGACATCCAATCTTCTTTCTTAAGGTGGGCTTTCATGGCATACCATGCAGTCTCTCAACTGTACTTACTCATTCATGACTTAGAGATAGACAGGTTTCACTTAGATATCTTCAGGATGAAGGGAAGCGGTCATAATGTGAAAAGGGCTCCACTCCAGGTACACTATAATGAGAATCAGACATATTTCTAGGATATACTGATAAATATAATTTCTTTTGTACAAAGAAAATAAAGTAGAATTCAGAATAACATACACACTTGTGATTTAAATTTTGAACACTTTTTCGAGAAACTTCCTGGTACAGACATTATAAAAGCAACATTTTTTTTTTTTAATCTAGTACTTTAATCTCTCCCAGTGGTGATGTTGCTGTGTGATTCTACTCCTTGGCAAAACTGACTATAAACCATTTTTATTGGCAGAGGAGCAATAGGGCTGCCAGATAGAGGAAATAAAGCTGCACGACACCCAGTTAAATTTGAATTTCAGATAAAGAACAAATACTTTTTTAGTGTAATTATATCCCATGAGATATTTGGGACATATTTATGTAAAATTTTGCTCATTACTTATTTGAAATTCAAATGTACCTGGGCATTATATGTTTTATAATGGCAACCCTAGGGGAGAACCACAAAAAAATCTGTTGTTAAAAATGGAATGTCTTCACTTTTGTTAAGATTTCTTTGTCCTTACTTCCCCCTACCCTTTTCCCTCCATCTCTTTATAAATATCCCTGGAAACCCACTCACGAATAACCATTTTTCAAGATGTTTAAATTTAATGAAGCAAATGACACAGCCACAATCATAATCCAAGACTATCAGACTTGTCAGTCTCCTCTGGCCCTTAATTCTATGCCCTCTGCAACCCATCCCTTTTCTTCCTTCCCTTGGCTTCCTTTTGGAAGCTTTCATTTCATGACTGTTTTTCTTCCTTGGACAGCATGACATATTTGTTCCGATTAGGTACTGGAGTACAGGGATAAAAAATAAATATTAAAAAAAACCTTATCGAGCCCAGAAATATGTCTATTATTTCAACTCTTCTCTTGCTATTGTTTCTGATCATCAAGTTGTCTTTCCATTAACCCCAACTGAGAAAATACAAACACTAGATCAATCCAAAATGCCTCTTTTTTCCCTGTAATCTGAGCATTGTAGCAGGAACCTTTACTATGTACAGATTGGTGCCACTATAAATTGATAATTTTCAAGCAAAAATTTATATCAGCATTGTGAAGAAATATCCAATTGTTCTTTTTCTAACTAGCTTTCTCTTCCGCTATCCAGATTGGCTATTTAAAAAAAAAACAAAACTTTTTTTTTTTTTTAATTTCAGAACTTTCTAATTCCAGGGTTTGCCCTTCACTTTTAGTAAATAACTTCACCTTCAACTTGCAGAGAAAATAGAAAATAGGGACCATCACACAAAATATTCCACAGCTTCTGTAAATCCCATCTTCAATTTGTCTGAACTCATTCCTCCCTGATGTTTACAGTGGAAAAGGTACTATCTTTCTTGCCTGAAGTCTTGTGTTATAAACCTGCCTGTTTACTCAGGGATTGGGTTTTATCAATTTCTTCCTCTTCTATTTACACTAACTTTTTTTCTCTGCTATTTCACAGGTTGAAGAGGATTTAAACAGTTGGTAGCCTTTTCTGTCTTAAACAATGGAGCAGTCACCCTGCTTATCTCTTTAATGACAGTAGTATTACTTCTTCCCTCTTCAAACTCAAGAATTTTGAAAAAAAGAAACAAAAAAGGGATCTAGAATTACCATTTGTAAGTCCTCATTTAACCTGTAACCATTCTGCATGTTAAAGTGTGCTTTTTGTTTTTAAAATGGAACTGTTTTCAAAAAGATTCTCATCGCTGTTTGTTGCTAAATCTAATACAATCTTTTAATCTTTATCTTGCTTGCTCTTTCTTTTGCATTCCATAATCTTGAAACATGCTTTCTCTTGCATTTCTGTTACATGACATCTTTTGTCTTATTCGTCTTCTCCCTTCTATTTTTGTCCATGATTCCTAAATCTATAGCTCCAAGCCACCTGTATCAGTTTCTCTGGCCAGTCTAGCAAATTACTGCAAACTTGGTGGCTTAAAGCAACAGAAACTCATTTTCTCACAGTTTAGGAGGCTAGAAGTATGACATTCAGGTGTCAGCAGAACATTACCTCCAGAGGACCAAGGGGAAAGTCCATTCTTTGTTTCCCACAGCTTCTGATGGCTTTTATCATTTCTTGGCATGACAATTTTTTTTGTCAACATGACCAAGATGTAGTAAACAGTGAATTAATCAATAGCTGTGTTTGTATATGTGGTTAACATCTATAGTTAGTGACTCTAAGGGGATTGTTATGCTAGCTAGTATAGTATTATCTTTGAGTAGAAAAAGTATACTTGTTAACGTTAATGGAGCTTGAGAAGAAGGAATGTAAATTCCCAGGTGACCTAGTTTTCTTGCAGTTCACTGATAACTCACTGACTCTGGTCTCCTCCCTGCCCTAAGGTCCTTCTCTGCTGAGTTGTTCTGTGTACTCTCCATCTCTAGCAGGCTAGTAGCTAGATCTGTACACTAAAAATTACAAAATATTGCTTAGAGAAATTATAGAAGGGTCAAATAAATAGATAAATCGTGTTCATGACTGATACACAGGCTGATAAAATCACAATAAAAATTCTAGCAGACTTCTTTTGGAGTAAATTGATAAGTTGGTTTTGCAGTCTACACAAAGCAGCAATGGTTATAAAAGGACGTATATAATCTTGAAGGAGTAAAATAAATTTGGAGGACTATCAATAATTAAAATGCAGCTAATAAGATAGTCAAGTATGGGGCAAGGATAGACAAAGAGATTGATGGAATGGATAAAGGATACAAAGACATATATTTCTGGTCACCTGATAGAAAAGTAAAGCATCAGTACTTTCAATGGAGAAATGATGTTCTTATCAACAAGTACAGCTGGACCAACTAGATACTTAAATTGTTTGGAAATGAACTTTGAACTCTAATTCAAAAATTAATTTGAGATATAGTATGTGCCTAACTATAAAAGGTAAAATTTAATTCATTAAAAATCACCATTAAAGGGAAACATTATGCTACAGAATGTAAAGACTATATTAACAACACATACATCTGACAAATGCTCAGAACATATAAAGAATCCCTGAAATCAACAAGCAAAAAACAAACCATGCATTTGGCAAAAAAGGATAGCTAATGATTAAAAAGCATAGAAAAAGGTGATCAACAAAGTCACTCACCATAGAAATGCAAATTAAAATAATTAAAATGTGATACTCTTACCCTCCTCAAACAGCTAAAGTTAAAAAGACTGACCATACCAACTGTTGGTAAGAATAACAAACAACTGGAATGTTCATATTTTGCTATGGGAGTATAAATTTTTCTCTAAATGTAAACATAAACATCCGCTATAATCAAAGAGTTTGGGCTTCCCAGGCGGCACAGTAGTAAAGAACCCACCTGCCAATGCAGGAGACTCAGAGACATGGGTCCTATTCTTGGGTCAGGAAGATCCCCTAGAGTATGAAATGGCAACCTGCTCCAACATCCTTCCCTGGAAAATTTCATGGACAGAGGATTCTGGCAGGCTACAGTCCATGGGGCCACAGAGAGTCGGACAAAATAAGACTAAGAACCATAACAAACAGCTTAACTCATGGGTACTTCCTTAAGTGAAATAAGTAGATACATTTATGCATACGCACACACACAAGAATATTTGAAGCAACTTTATTCATGACAGCTAAAAATTGGAAACCACCCAAGGGCCCATCAATAGGATGGATATTAATAAATAAACTATGATGTGTTCATATAATGGAATTTTACCCAGCAGCACCCAATAGTAAAAATGAATGAAATAATGGTATGTGAAACCATATGGATCAATCTCATGGACATTATGTGGAATGAGAAAGGTCAGCTATGTTGTATAATTCTATTCACTATGTGAACTTTAAGAACAGGCAAAATAATCAATGATGACAGCAGTCAGAATATTATTTACTTCTGGAAACTGGGAATAGATCAGGCAGAGGCAAAAATAGAGCCTTGATTTGTATCTTGTTCTAAGTCAGGGTACATTTATATATATGCATATATATAAATGCAAGCTTTTCATTTTAAGAACATATACTTTTTATTTATGCTATTAAGTCACGACAATTAAAAATGTAAATACAAATATTTAAAATTATTCAAGGTGTTGCTTCTTTCCATTCGGTATCACCTTTCCAAACAGGCAGCATTACCATTCCTGCTTCTGCACTGGCTTCTCCAATCTCTGCCACTTCAGTAGGCACCAGTGCTGCTGGTTTTCCTGGGAACCATTGTATCACCATCTTAGCTAAGCAATATCACCAGTTTCATTGGTTGCTGCTGGTGATGCACTGGGCAAATACAGGCAGATAATAGATCATTAGAGTGAAATGTTTCTTTTATATTTGAATTGCTGTCATCTGTAATTCAAACAGAAACTCAGAGGCAACTAAGAGCACCATTTGTTCTAAGAAACATTTCCTCACCCAAATTTAAAGTTGTTATTAGGTGCGTGTGCCTGTTTTTTTTTTTTTTTTTTTGTCTTTTAACATGAGTTTCTATGGGAAGTTTCTGTCTTTTATATAGTTTAATCTCCAAAATTCTATTTGGCAAATTGACCAAATACACTAGTTTCTGCCCAAATCCCACAATGGATGTAGATTAGTCTCAAGCCAGATCTTTTCATCAACATCTATAGAATACTGGCTTCCTGGATAGAGTGGTGTGTGCGTGCTCACTTGTGTCTGATTCTGTGTGACCTTATAGACTGTACTGTAGCCCTCCAGGCTCCTCTGTCCATGGAATTTTCCAAGCAAGAATAATAGATAAGGTTGTCATTTTCTACTCCAGAGGATTTCCCAACCCATGGAGGGAAACTACTTTTTTTGTGTTTCCTTCACCAATAGGCAGACTCTTTAAAATTGTGCCACCAGGGAAGCCCAGATAGAGTGGTAGCTCTTTTCAAAGTTAACTTTGTATTAGAATCATCTGCTGCTGCTGCTGCTAAGTCACTTCACACTCTGTGTGACCCCACAGACGGCAGCCCACCAGGCTTCCCCGTCCTTGGGATTCTCCAGGCAAGAACACTGGAGTGGGTTGCCATTTCCTTCTCCAATTAGAATAATCTAAGGAGCTTAAAGTATTCCCCGGTGGCTCAATGGTAAAGAATCTGCCTGCCAATGCAGAAGACGTAGGTTTGATCCCTGGGTTAGGAAGATCTACTGGAGAAGGAAACAGTGACCCACTCTAGTATTCTTCCCTGGAAAATCCTATGGACAGAGGAGTCTGATGGGCTACAGCCCATGGAGACACAGTCAGACTTGACCTAACATGAACACACTTACAAGGGGCTTAGAAGAAAGCATAAGAGAAAAGCTTTGGGACCTGGGGTAAGGCAAAGTTTGTAGGCATGACACCAAAATTACAATTCATAAAAGAAAAAAAATGATAAATGCAATGTCATCAAAATTAAAAACTTTTGTTCTGTGAAAGAAAATCTTAAGAGAATGAAAAGACAAGCTAAAAACTGGAGGGAAATGCAAGTCATATATCCTGAGTATATGAAGAAACCTTAACATTCAACATTAAGAAATTAAGACTAATTTTGAAAATAGTCAAAAGTCTGGACATTCACCAAAGAGGTAATAAGGATGGCAATCAATACATTTAAAAAATGTTAAACATCATTAAAGTGAAAGTGAAGTCACTCAGTCACGTCCGACTCTTTGCGAACACATGGACTGTAGCCCACCGAGCTCCTCCATCCATGAGAATCTCCAGGCAAGAATACTAGAGTGGGTTGCCATTTCCTTCTCCAGGGAATCTTCCCGACCCAGGGATCGAACCTGGGTGTCCTGCATTGTAGGCAGATGCTTTACCATCTGAGCTACCAGGGAAGCCCAACATCATTAAACATAGTGAAATGCTACATCAAACCATAATGAGATACAACTACGACTTTATTTGGAAACCCAGCTGATCCAGAAGATGGCAGAATAATGTCTCAAAATAACCATCTTACTGGGGTCTGGATGCCAGGTTATTTTATAGAAAAGAGATGGAGAGGAGGTGAGGAAGAAAAAGACCATGAATCTTTCAACTGTCTCCTAGAATGGTAAGCCTTTGAGAAGGGATGTATTAACTTCTTCCTTCCTATAGTCATCCAGAAACAGGGTCCTGAACGCGTTTTGGTTTAACATTCAGCCAGAAGGGCAGGGTTCCCTGAGGCAGGCCGTTATGTATGCTTTAAGTAAACAAAAACAATGGGAGGCAAAGGTTAAAGTAAAAGAGACAGATCCAACAAGTAGTCAGATTTTGTTCTTCTCTGTTAACAAAAGTGTATTGACAATACTAAGAGCTGAGGAGGAAGCAGAGGAACTACAACTCTCCTACCTTAATATTGGTGATCAGTTCAGTTCAGTTCAGTCACTCAGTCATGTCCAACTCTTTGCAATCCCATGGACTGCAGCACGCCAGGCCTCCCTGTCCATCACCAACTCCCGGAGTTCACTCAAACTCATGTCCATTGAGTCAGTGATGCCATCCAACCATTTCATCCTCTGTTGTCCCTTTCTTCTTCTGCCTTTAATCTTTCCCAGCATCAGGGTCTTTTCCAGTGAGTTAGTTCTTCTCAAAAGTTGACCAAAGTATTGGAGTTTCAGCTTTAACATCAGTCCTTCGAATGAGCACTCAGGACTGATCTCCTTTAGGATGGACTGGTTGGATCTCCTTGCTGTCCAAGGGACCCTCAAGAGTCTTCTCCAACACCACAGTTCAAAAGCATCAATTCTTCGGCGCTCAGCTTTCTTTATAGTCCAACTCTCACATCCATACATGACTACTGGAAAAACCATAGCCTTGACTAGATGGACCTTTTTTGACAAAGTAATGTCTCTGTTTCTTAATATGCTGTCTAGGTTCATCATAACTTGGTGATGAAAATATGTAAAACATTTGGGTGGTTTTTAATAAGGTTAAACATATGTTCCATGACTCAGCAACTCCCATGTGTGTTGGAGGGATGAAAACTATGTTCATAAAAATCACCCGTACATACATGCTTATGTAGTGGTCCGTCCAAAAGTAGAAAGATTCCAAAGTTTTTCAGTGAGTGAATGGATAACTGTGATACTTCTGTGCAATGAAATACCATTCAACAATAGAAAGGAACAAGCTATTGATACACACAACAGTTTGGATGAATCTCAAATGCATTGTGTTGAGGAAAATGAGCCTGTTTCAAAAGGTTGTGTACCATGTGATTCTACTTATAGGACATTCTCAAAAAGATGATGGGCTTCCCAGATGGCTCGGTGGTAAAGAATCTGCCCGCCAATGCAGGAGATGCAGAAAACACACATTCGATCCCTAGGTGGGGAAGATCCCCTGCTGGAGGAAATGGCAACCCATTCCAGTATTCTTGCTGGGTAATCCCACAGACAAAGGATGGGCCACAGTCCATGGGGTCACAAAGAGTCGGAGACAACTAAACGTGAACACACATAGCATAGCTCGAAAAGATAAATCTATAGACGTGCAAAATTCATGGTTACCAAGGGTTAGGAGTAAAAGAGGTATAGCTAAAAGTAATGGCATGATGAAGTTGTTCGAAGTAATAGAAGGAACTCTTTTCATATTCTAATAATGGCAGTTGTTACTTGAATCTGTGCAGTGCCAAAATTCATAGAACTGTACATGAAAAAGAAATCTACTTGACTACATGATAATTTAAAAAGTAAAACTTAAAAACAAACAAACAAAAAAAACAACTCCTCATGCTTACAGGTTATAAGGATCCAGGCGAGTTTGTCAGGCTCTAGTTATAAGAGCTCATTAGATAGCATCATTCAACATATTTTCTCTTTCTTTCTTCACCTCATAGTTAAAATCTAACCAGGCATCTATGTCTCCATATGTTAAAATCAATGTGTTAAAAAATATTCATGTGTAGAAGGGTATATTTTCCTTGCTTTAATTGTATTGGCTTCATTTTAAGACAAGTTCTCCCTATAAGATGGAAAAAAAGACCACCAATATTTCCAGATTTACATTAGCCCCACAACCAAAAAGAAATGTTTACTTTCTCAGGCTATAAACAATTTCCATTGGCAAAGTTTATGTCCCATGTCCATTCCAGGATTCGTCTTTGTCCATGTCTGCTGTTGGGTCAGGGATAGGGGCAGCCTCTGTTCACTTTTAGAAAAGACTGAAGTGAGTGTAGTTAACCAAAGCATACTGGACACACAAATATATTTAATCTTCAGTGGACTTAGTCTTGGAAAAGACATATAATTACTCTTTGTCTCAACTTGTCTATGAAAAAAGGGGTTAAAAATAGTGCCTTTAAAAAGCAATGACAGCATCTACCCACAAGTGACCTGGATCACAGTCTGCTGCTCTATTGCTCCCAGCCAGTTTTATAAGATGTATGGTTGCCTGGAGAATCCCAGGGATGGGGGAGCCTGGTGGGCTGCCATCTATGGGGTCTCACAGAGTCGGACACGACTGAAGCGACTTAGCAGCAGCAGCAGCAACTGTGGTTGAAGAGAATGAAGCAACGGTGCCATAGTACCTATATTTCATACTGGTAAAAACATAGGATACTGGGACAAAAAGGGTCCATGAGAAATCTCCTTTCCCATCTTTCTGATTTCAGAAATTACTATATCTGTGCATTTCTAAAGGAAAGAAAAAAATACATAAATATGTTTATGATTTTCATGGAAAAACATTCTATTATAAACTTTCTCAGGAATCTCAGAAATGTCTTCAATTCAACAAAATCTGTCATGTTATTGCTTTCATGAAATAATATGAAAGCTCAGGACCCATTAGTATCTTATTCTTTATTTTTACAGGAACGAGTGATCTGGTCTTCACTCTATTTCAAATGTCATTTTATATGCTATTGAAAAGTCATTAAGCCACAAAATCCTCTAGCAATCATTTGTTCCTCATATACTAAATTCTTGTTCAACTAAACTTTGTTTTACTTTTTAATCCTATAAGTGTTTTCTTGGTAATCCTTCAGAAATTCTGAACAGTTCCCTTTAGGACAAAGGGAATATGAACTCTATAGCTTTCTCACTGACAATAAAAACCCAGAAATACCTTCAGAAGGGGAAAAGAGCACAAGGCCTAGAGTTGAGGTTATTCCAGGATTCTGAGGGAGTCCCAACACTTTCCAGACCATCTGGTCTATATTTAATTGCTAATGGATTGAACAGATTTATTCACCCATAAATATAGCCTAAAGGGGAATTAAGCTGGATTTTTGAGAAAGCCTGGCACAAAAGAGCTGTTGTCAAAGAAAGCTAAAGAGGATAGTGATAATGGCAGTGCATCAAATTGCACAAAATATATATTTTCATTTGCTGATGGAAGAGAAATATAGGGCTGCTTATGTGAAGCATTTTCAAATCTATTCCTTCCTCCCTATAATTGAGCCTCACTAATTAGAATCAATTAAATTTCTCCAGTTCCTTCTAAAAAAATGAATACCAGCCAGTAGTACAATTTTTTTTTTTTCTTCCTGACAAAATGATACTGTAGCTTTAATTGTGCACGGAACTGAAAAGGTTGCCATGGAGATGAAAATCTGTGATGGGGCTGCTCCACTTCTCTGGCCTTGTTCTGAGCCTGAAGTGGAAGGTTCTATTGTTAAAAGAGCAGAATTTTAATCTCTGCCAATAAAACCTGTGTTTACATTTTAATGCAATTTTGTTCCTGTTGTTTTCTTTTATTTCATAAGAACAGTAAAGGTGGTCAATATGACAATAACGAGAATATTTCAGATTATTCGGTTTGTGATTGCTGCAGTTAACCACCAAAAGAAGTCCCAACAGGCTCTGACGTTCAGTACAGGCGCCTGCCATAGTTTGGAAACGTTTGCCACCTAGTGGCGGAGGTTGAGAAATGCCTAATGACGCGATACACGTTTCATGTTTTCCAAATTAGGAAGCAGAAAGAAAAGAGAATTGTCTCCAAAAATAGATTCTTCAAAGATTTAATAGATTTATGATCGCTATTTATACTTCATGCATCTTTTTATACTCTTGTATAGAATTCCTTTAAATTTCAGCTCAAATTTTAATTACTGAATATGGAGCCTCTACAATTTGTTCCTCCTTGACTGAGCAGGCACTCACAAGATTGCACTCCCACAGTACTGACAACATCGTGTTTAGCGGTTCGTGCTTGCCTATGTGTCCATGTTTTTCTAGATTCAGTAGTTCCTTGAGAGAAAAATGCTTTAACACTTTGATTTCTCTGTACCCTGAGCTTCCCTGGTAGCTCAGGAAAGATGCGTGGTACCATTTCAATTTCCTTAAATTTACTGAGGTTTGATCTGTGACCCAGGTGTGGTCTATCCTGGAGAATGTTCCATGTGCACTTGATAAGAAGGTGTATTCTGCATTTCAATGGAATGTCCTGAGGTTATCAATGAGATCTATCAACAATACATGTCTAATGTATCATTTAAGACTTGTGTTTCCTTATTAATTTTCTGTTTTCATGATCTGTCCATTGGTGTGACTGAGGTGTTAAAGTCTCCTACTACTATTGTGTTACTGTCAATTCCTCCTTTTATGTCTGTTAGTGTCTGTCTTATGATTGAGGTGCTCCTACATTCAGTTCAGTTCAGTTCAGTCGCTCAGTCGTGTCCGACTCTTTGCAACCCCATGAATCGCAGCACGCCAGGCTTCCCTGTCCATCACCAACTCCCGGAGTTCACTCAGACTCAGGTCCATCGAGTCAGTGAGGCCATCCAGCCATCTCATCCTCTGTCGTCCCCTTCTCCTCCTGCCCTCAATCCCTCCCAGCGTCAGTCTTTTCCAATGATTCAACTCTTCACATGAGGTGGCCAAAGTACTAGAGTTTCAGCTTTAGCATCATTCCTTCCAAAGAAATCCCAGGGCTGATCTCCTTCACAATGGACTGGTTGGATCTCCTTGCAGTCCAAGGGACTCTCAAGAGTCTTCTCCAACACCACAGTTCAAAAGCATCAATTCTTCAGCGCTCAGCTTTCTTCACAGTCCAACTCTCACATCCATACCTGACCACTGGAAAAACCATAGCCTTGACTAGACAGACCTTTGTTGGCAAAGTAATGACTCTGCTTTTCAATATGCTATCTAGGTTGGTCATAACTTTTCTTCCAAGGAGTAAGCGTCTTTTAATTTCATGGCAGCAGTCACTGTCTGCAGTGATTTTGGAGAATTTTCCACAGTTTATTGTGATCCACAAGGCTTTGACTGTGGAAAATTCTTCAGGAGATGGGAATATCAGACCACCTGACCTGCCTCCTGAGAAACCTGTATGCAGGTCAGGAAGCAACCGTTAGAACTGGACATGGAACAACAGACTGGTTCCAAATAGGAAAAGGAGTCAAGGCTGTATATTGTCACCTTGCTTATTTAACTTATATGCAGAGTACATCATGAGAAACGCTGGGCTGGAAGAAACACAAGCTGGAATCAAAGACTGCCGGGAGAAATATCAATAACCTCAGATATGCAGATGACACCATCCTTATGGCAGAAAGTGAAGAGGGAACTCAAAAGCCTCTTGATGAAAGTGAAAGAGGAGAGTGAAAAAGTTGGCTTAAAGCTCAACATTCAGAAAACGAAGATCATGGCATCCGGTCCCATCACTTCATGGGAAATAGATGGGGAAACAGTGGAAACAGTGTCAGACTTTATTTTTTGGGGCTCCAAAATCACTGCAGATGGTTGAGTGCATAAAAGTGAAAATGAAAGTGAAAGTCATTCAGTGGTGTCCAACTCTTTGCAACCGCATGGACTGTAGAGAATCCCCCTGGAATTCTCCAGGCCAGAATACTGGAGTGGGTAGCCTTTCCCTTCTCCAGGGAATCTTCCAAACCTAGGGATTGAACCCAGGTCTCCTGCATTGCGGGCGGATTCTTTACCAGCTGAACACGATATTTACAATTGTTAAGTCTTCCTCTTGGATTGATCCCTTGATCATTATGTAGTGTCCTTCTTATCTCTTGTAATATTCTTTATTTTAAGGTCTACTTTGTCCTGGTAGCTTAGCCGTAAAGAAAATGCCTGCTAACGCAGGAGAAACTGGATTCCATCCCTGGGTTGGGAAGATCCCCTGGAAAAGGAAATGGCAACCCACTCCAGTATTCTTGCCTGAAGAATTCCATGGACAAACCTGGCAGGCTACAATTCATAGGGGCACAAAGAATCAGACAGGACTTTGTGATTAAACAACATCAACAACATGGTAATAGTAAGGATATAGCATGTTCCCAGTAAATGTTTTCTAAACTAAGTGCCTTCTACCCTCAGCCTCTTCTTGAACTGTACTCCTCCTTAATTTCCTTATTCTATTGACTTTTTTGTTAGCTCTATCTCAGCACATGCTGTGTCTTGCCACAAGACCTTTGCACACTTGTTTGCTTTGCCTGGCATAAAATTCTTCCCTCCTCTTTTCACCTGGTTGACACCTATCCATCATTCAGCTATCAATTCACAAATCCCCCTTAGAAGGAACTTCCTGTAGCCCCTGACCTGCTGATTCTCTTTATGAAACACTCTTATTACCCAACAGTCTTTGTGTTTTTCACATTTGTGGTTTTATATTATTTGGGCAACAATTTAATTCATGTCTTCCCAATATATATGAAAGGTCTTTGAAAGCTGCAACCACACCTGCTTTGGTTCACTATAGTGTCTCTAGTGCTGAAAAAAATAAGTTTAATTATTAATTATAATTAAATTAATATTTGCTCATAATTACATGCTTATGTTTCTTTATTCTTATTGAGATATAATTGACATACAACATTGTATAAGATTTGGTCTTCCCTGTAGCTAAAACAGTAAAGAATCTGCCTGCAATGCAAGAGACCAGGGTTCAATTCCTGGGTCGGGAAGATCCTCTGGAGAGGGGAAAGGCTACCCACTCCAGTATTCTTGCTTGGAGAATCCCATGGACAGAGGAGCCTGGTGGGCTATAGTCTGTGGGATGGCAAAGAGTCGGACACGACAGAGCTACTAACACTACTACTGTTGTATAAGTATAGATCTGATACATTTATATATTGCAATATGATTACCACCCTGGCATTAGCTAACAACTCTATCACAGAATTATCATTCCTTTTTTGTAGTGGGAATAGTATGTAGTCTCTTAGCAACTTTGAAATTTGTGAAACTATTGTTGTTATCATGAGTATGCTGTACATTAGATCTCCAGGACTTATTTATTTACTAGTTGCCCACTTGTACCCTTAAAAATTATCTCTCTAATCCCTGCCCCCACTTCCCCTGGTAAGCACCAATGTATTCTGTTTTTATAGATTTGCTTTCTTTAGATTCCACGTCTCAGTGATACTATACAGTATTTGTCTTTCTCTGTCTGACTTATCTCATTTAGCATAATCCCATCCAGATTCATCTCCAGATCACATTTTTAAATGGTCCATAAAAATAATTCTGAGCTGTTATCAGTTATAGAATTTTTAACTTTGTTGAATTTTTAATCTAAATTTTTTAAATTTAAATTTATCTATTTTAATTGGAGGCTAATTACTTTACAATATCCTTTACTCCCTTTAGTCAGTAAGCTTACAAACAACCATAAGCATGTATGTGTTCTATAGCCAAAAGAACATAGGTCTGGTTTCAAATAGCTTGGCTATTTCCAAGCTATGAGATGTTGATGTAGCCTCTAAGAATTTGTTTATTCATCTGTAAAATGGGATTAAGAAAAAACAAACTGTTTTGCAGAACAGTTACAGAGATTAGCATACTTTTATTTTTAAATCATTTTTGTTAATCCTTGCTAACCAAGGTAAGTACCTACTATATCCTAGGGAAGTAAAAATAAATATGCTACTGTCCTAGGACCCAAATAATCATATGACAGAGTTCAATACATAAACCAGTGATTATGAAGAGGGTTAATCTCACATGGTAAATGTGATGGGAGGGAACAGTGAGGGGAACAGGGTAAGTCAGGAGCATACATGTTGCTGGCCGTGAGGCACCTGGCTGTGGGCTGGAATTGCCGATTGTCTCTTACTATAAAGCCATATTAGTTAGTATATGCTCTCACCCGCTGGTTGAGCCACTAGCCGAGTGACTTGTTTAATCTGTGTGCCTCCGTTTTGTCCTCCATTATAACAGTAGCAGCAAGAACTTCCAAAGTACTTACTATGTGCCAGGTATTCCTCTAAATGCTTTACACATCTTAACTTCCTTAATGCTTATAAACAATCTCATTTTATAGAAAAGGAACAGAGGATGAAGTTAAGTGACAAATATCTTGCTCAAAGTCACAGAAATAATAAAAATAGCAGAGCTGAGATTCAGAGCTGGCTTCTGAGTTCCACACTTACAGTAACCCTCTAAAGTACAATTAATAATAATAATTACTTCATCTTCAGCACTTTAGATATTGTCCACCACATAGGAAGTACTTGATAAATTTTAACTTTTATTACTGTTAGATAATTCTAGTTAGTGGAAATATTCATTTAATTCAAAGTGATTTTTTTAATTTTGTAAATTTTTAGGGAAATATTTAAAAATCTTGTTTCTCTAATTCTTACCAATAGATGTAGGCAGATCACTAATCATGGGCAGTGTTTTTGCTTTTCAAGTGCCCTCTTGTGGAAAAGTATAATAATTCAGGGTAATATTTTTATTAATCTGAGAATTGTCATATACTGGGAAGAAATGCTAAATGTAAAGAAAATCCATTAATTTTTTAAAAATGTAATATCACATTTCATTTCACTGAATGTAGCAAATATATTTCATTATTGATGACTTACATTATAAAATTAAGTAGGTAAAGCATTGCAGTGCTATGAAAACTAAAAAGCAATTCCAGAGAAAAATAGAAATCTATTTACTTAATGTCACAGTAGAAGGTACTTTCTATGACTTCAAAAGTAGTTTTTATTAACCTTTTAAATTGTCAAAAATTTTCTAAGGTAAACATTGCAAGTAAGAAGTTACTTATCTAAAGAAACCTTGATTAGGAGACAATAGTATGGTATCCTTTTGTGTCATTTATTCATTTTAAAACAAGTTTGACTAAGGAATTAATCTTGAACAAAAAATAACCCTGAATATGTTTAAATATGCTACAGTGTTTAAAAGGTTTTTAGAGCAATGAAAGGTATGAACTGATTAAATATTAGTTTCTGGATGAATCATATATTATACAACTCTACTGTGAGAGCTACTGCATACCTTTATTGGAGAAAATGTTCCCCTGGTAACAGGTATTTATTTGTCTCTGATGTTCTCTGCTTTGTTATTGTAGAAATGTTTATTACAGTAACTTTATCTCTACTTTTATTTACAAAAATGATGCTGTTATCTGCTCTCAAAGCAGAGAGACAGCTGCAGTTTCTAACTCATGTTTCTGAAACATAATGAGTGGTGATAGCTCTGTGTGGTGTCTTGGGTTTTCACCATCTCCTCTCTGAAAATAGAGATTCTATGAGGAGCTTACAGTTTTTATGCAATGAAAATAAATATGGTTCATGGACATTTTAGGTACAACTTTACTGTTTAAGCAATCTCTAAACCCCATCAAGTTAACTTATTAGAAAGTGCTCAATGTTAACTTCTATTGAGTTTTTTCCCAAGAAAGATGTTTATTGAGCATCTCTTCCCTGGATGGCTCAGAGGTAAAGAATCCGTCTGCCAATGCAGGAGATGTAGGTTCTATCCTTGGACCCCGAAGATCCCCTGGAGAAGGAAATGGCAACCCACTCCAGTATTCTTGCCTGGGAAATCCCATGGACAGAAGAGCCTGGCAGGCTACAGTCCATGAGAAACCAAAGAGTTGGACATTACTTAGCGACTGAACAACAACAACAGCAGCATATTATTACTCAGATAATATGATAACATTTTATGACTGTTAACTCGTATAACCTTCACAGTAAGGAAACTTCATCAATCAGAACTAGTTTGCTCAAGTCCTAGAACAAGTAGATGCAGAGCTGAGACTGGAACCCATATCTGTCTAAACGTGCTTTCCCAGTTCTTTTAGGTTCCACACCCAATTTCAACATTGAGGGGACAGATATCCTCCCACCAAGCAATTCTCAGACACTAGCAGGGCATCCGAGAATTCAACTAAATTCTTACACTACCTGTCTGGATGTAGAATCAGATTCCACAGGTAAAGGGTTCAGTCCCACAAAACCACCTTCCGCTTTAGACACCAGTGGCAAGTCCAGGTTGTTACTTGGACTTCTGACGCAACTGGCTATAAATCAGATGTTCCCACAGCATCCTCCTTGGGTTTGATTAGTTTGCTAGAGTGGTTCAGAAAACTCAGGAAACCTGTTTACTCATTAGACTACCAATCATTATAAAGGATATTGAAGGATACAAATCAACAGCCAGATGAAGAGACAGATGCGTAGAACAAGGTTTCAAATGAAGGAGCTTCTGACCACATGGAGTTTGGGGCCTGGCATGGTTGTTAATCAGAGAAGGCTATGGCACTCCACTCTAGTACTCTTGCCTGGAAAATCTCATGGATGGAGGAGCTTGGTGGTCTGCAGTCCATGGGGTCGCTAAGAGTCAGACATGACTGAATGACTTCACTTTCACTTTTCATTTTCATGCATTGGAGAAGGAAATGGCAACCCATTTCCCAGAGAATCCTAGGGATGGGGGGGCCTAGTGGGCTGCTGGCTATGGGGTCGCACAGAGTCGAACACAACTGAAGCAACTTAGCAGCAGCAGCAGCATGGTGGTTAATGGAAGTGTTCTGATTCCTCAGCCTGGAAGCTCTCCAAATAACCTCCTTTTGGGTTTTTATGGAAATTTCATTGCATAGGTATGATTGATAAATTCACAGGCCATTGGTAATTGATTCATTTCTATCCCCCTCTGCCCACCCTGGAAATCAGAGGATAGGACTTAAAGTTCCACCCCTCTTTTCAAGGTTGGTGCTCCTGGCAACCAGCCCCCATCCGTAGATGCTTTCCAAAATTCTCATTAACATAAATCCAGTTATGGTAGAAAGGCTTGTTATGAATAGAAAGACATCCATTTCACCTTGATGGTTTTGAATCATTTTCAAGAACTGGGAACAAGACATAAAATATTATAACAGAAGTTAGTCCCATGGCTCTATTGCCAGGAAATTCCAAGGGTTTTAGGAACTGTGGGCCAGGAACCATGGAGGAAGACCAACTACATATTTCTGAGTTTGATTATCTGAATGATCACATTTATTATAAGTCACAATTTTGCACCAGCTGCTTCCCATTGGATTTCTTAGTGCCATAGTGTAACCAGGAAGTATCTCAGGTGCTGCCGAGTTTGGAATGAAAGGATATGAGAGGTGTTTGAGATGGCGTGACGTGGCTTCTGAGCATGTTCCAGAGAACTTCCCCTCTTATATTTTGTACCTTGCAGTTCTCTGAAATATATTATTTGACAAAAGGGTTCTACAACTCAAAAACACTTGCCATAGACAGAATGTTTGTGTTCTCCCAAATTCATGTGTTGAAATTCATGTGTAATCCCCATGGGATGGTACTAGAAGGTGAGTTTTGGGGGAGGTGGTTAGATCATGAGGGCAGAACTTTCATAAATGGAATTAATGCCCTTAGGAAAGAGACTGGAGAAAACTCCTTTACCCCTTCATCATGTGAAGTTATAGTCAGAAGACAGCTGTCAATGAGAACAGGGAGCTCACCAGATACCAAATCTGTTACAGTCATGACCTCAGACTTCCCAGCCTCCAGAATTATGAGAAACAGATACTTATTTTTTATGAGCCACCCAGTTAATGGCATTTTTTGATAGTAGCCCAAGTGAACTAAGACAGCACACTAACTATATATGCTGCCTTTTGATTTCTATCCCTTTGAATAGACAGGGTCTCTTCGGTAACTTCATTTACTACCACCACCACATGTTTTCCCTCCAATACTGATTTTGTATTTCATCAGTGGACAAATGGTTTAATGAAGATCCAATTGTTATTCATGGGAATTTTAGGTTCTGTGGCAGGACTGGGTTGTTATTTAGTCCAAACCAGAGCTATATCTTTGTATCAGACCAACAGTTCTTGAGTTTCCAATCTTGTTTTTCCTCTTCTGCAGCCAATTGTTGGCTTTTGTAGCCGGTTTTTCTGAGTTATCATTTGATAAAATATCCCTTTGGACCATGAAAGAGGCTTGACTGCTCTAGTTTCCTTTAAGGGCAGCATTCCTTGCAGAAATGTCAGCAAGGTGATTGCCTTAACTTCCAGAGCATCAAGTTTAGAATATCCAGGAATCTTAGTAATAGCTAAAGTGGCAAGTAAATCTATTGTACCCAGTAATTTCTGAACATAAGGGCCATTTTAGATTTTATTTCCATTGACAGTAAGGAAGTCATGTTGCTTAAACAACATTCCAAAATGATGAGCTACTCCAAAAGCGTATCTACTACCAAGCATATCTATCTACTTGAACTTGGCTAAAATACAGGTTATGTAAGATCATATATTCATCCTGTTGGGCCAAAGTAGCCATATGTAACGGTGCTGCCTCATCAATATCAAAAGGAGTTGCACAAGCATACTCAGCACAGTATTTGCCATTGTCATCTTTTAAATAAGAACCATCAGTGAACCAAGAGAAGTCAGCATTATTCAAAGAAATTTCCTTCAGATCATCATGAGGAGTTAGGAGACAATCCATCAGTGTTAAAGAGTTATGACAGGCTTTGTCAGAGATGGAGGGGAGAAGAGTAGCTGAGTTAAGGTTATTAAAACATAAAAGAGTTATATAAGGAGCAGTTAGCAAAAGGACTTCACAAGAGGTGAGGCAGCTGACCGAGAAGTATTGACCGATGAGAATTCAGGAGAACTTCTACTGAACAAGGTACAAAAGTAGTTAAAGAGAATCCACAATAATTTTCCTAATGGCCTTAACCAAAATATCAGTAGCCATAGTGGCTCATTTCAAAAGACCGTGATGCTGGGAAAGATTGAGAGCAGGAGGAGAAGGGGACGACAGAGGATGAGATGGTTGGATGGCCTCAGTGGACATGAGTTTGGGTAAACTCTGGGAGCTGGTGATGGCAGGGAGGCCTGGTGTGCTGTGGTTCATGGGGTCACAAAGAGTTGGACACGACTGAGAGACTGAACTGATAGTGGCTCCAAGGCAAGGGGGTGGGGGTGACTCCATGACACAAGATCCACTTCTGACTATAATATGCTATGGGTCAATTGTGGTGCCCACATTTGGAGTGAGCACCCCAAGGGTGTTCCCTTCTTTTTCATATACAAACAGAGAAAAGGGAATATGATCATTTGAGATGCCCAAGGAAGAGTGAGTTCATCAAACTCTCCTTTAAGACCTCCTTTATGTTGTCTGGTTCTTCCCATAAAATCAGATCAGGGTTGGTGTATTTTAGTAAAACATACAGAAGTTTGGCCACTTGAATCCAATTTTGGCAATAATCAACCAGTCTGAGAAAACCTCACAATTGGCACTTAGCTTTGGGTTTTAGAAAACTTAAGACACCATGAAGTCTTTGTGGATGCAGGTGTAGCTCTTGTTCTGATATCAGATGATCTAACTATCAAACCTGGGTTTGGGTGAAATGCAGTTTTTCTCCGTTGACCTTATGTCCCTTTAACACTAAAACATTAGCAAGTGGATGATGCCATTTTCCTATAAGGAAGCTTGAGAACAAAGAAGCAGATAATCCACATACTGCAACAGAGTAGAAACCCTAGGGAATTGTAATATCATTCAGATCAGCCTTGGGGATTTATGAGAAATAAGGACTCTCAGGAAAATCCTGAGACATCACTGTCCAGGTGAATTGTTTTTCTCCCCAAGTGAAAGTCAGAAGGTTTTAGCTGGTTTCATCATTTGGAATACTAAAGAATACACTGACTAAATCAATTATAATAAAGAATTTGCTTTCAGAGGACATGGATATTAGTAGTGAATCAGGGTTAGAAGTAATGGTGTCGAAGGATAACACTGTTGCTTATTGCTCAGAGGTTCTAGACAAGATTTACTCTTGGCCCTGAGATTTTCTCATGAGTAAAACCGGGGTGTCACAGGGACTAGTACCAGGGACAATGAAGCAGGATTAAACAACTTGGTGGAGTAGCAAGTCTCTGAGCTCCCCTCCTCCCACGGGCATACCAAAATTACAATTATTTACAGAGCAAGTATTGATAAGAATGACCTGGGTATTTCCCTGGTAGCCCAGTGGTTAAGACTTCACCTTCCAATGCAAGGAGTGTGGGTTTGATCCCTGGTTGGAGCACTAAGGTCCATGTGTCTTGTGGCCGAAAACCTAAAACATTAAAAAGAACCAATATTGTAACAAATTTAATAAAGACTTTAAAAATGGTCCACATCACAATAAATCTTTTAAAAAAATTACTTGAAGACTAGCAGCAATGATTTTCCACAGCTAGAGATACAAAGAAGAAATCACAATGAGACAAGAGGGGCAGAGAGTACAGTCAAGACACACACCTGTTCCTAAGAGGAAGGAAAATCCTAAACCCAACTAACTCAGTAATGTAAAAATGGAAATTCAGGGAGGCTGAGAGACCTGCTCAGGGCTATCTTCCAAGCCAGCAGCATTGCTCAGAAAGCCCCAGCAGCCTCATCTGTCCTTTCCCGTGCTCTAGGATACAAAGTATGATTCCATGGTTAAGTACCCAGTTACACTCATAGAAAAACACCACAGAAGCATAGCTCAATATTGCCCTAAAAACAATTACACTGAAATTCACTTAGGAAGTGTATTGTATTTCTTGAAGGGAATAGTCTTTGTTATCAGAGGCTTGTCACTTTCTTCTAATAATCGAGTCCCTAAACATTTTCAAGTAGAATTTCTTTTAAAGAAGCCTTGTGCACGGCAGCTTTATTGCTTGGAAGCTCAATTTGTTCCAGGGATAAACCTCTGAGTAAAACAAATGGTATGTTCTGTGCAAAACCTCACAGCTCTAGTTTTCCTTCTGGCTTATGTCAAAAGAAAAACAAGCAGGAAGATAATATAGTTAAGATGGATTGGAAATCTCAACATTCAATGTCATTTACTACTAGCAACGGGATGAAAAAGTGAAGTTGCTCAGTTGTGTCCGACACTTTGCGACCCCCGTGGACTATAGCCTACCAGGCTTCTCCGGGATGAAAAAGTGAAGTTGCTCAGTTGTGTCCGACACTTTGCGACCCCCGTGGACTATAGCCTACCAGGCTTCTCCGTACATGGGATTTTCCAGGCAAGACTACTGGAGTGCATTGCCATTTCCTTCTCCGTGGGATCTTCCCAACCCAGGGATCGAACTCAGGTCTCCCACATTGCAGGCAGACGCTTTACCCTCTGAGCCACCAGGGAAGAAACGGGATGAAATACACCTAAAAACATATTCAGTCAGTTAAGTTCAGTCTCTCAGTTGTGTCCAACTCTTTGCGACCCCATGAATTGCAGCACGCCAGGCCTCCCTGTCCATCACCAACTCCTGGAGTTCACTCAGATTCACATCCATCAAGTCAGTGATGCCATCCAGCCATCTCATCCTCTGTCATCCCCTTCTCCTCCTGCCCCCAATCCCTCCCAGCATCAGAGTCTTTTCCAATGAATGAACTCTTAGCATGAGGTGGCCAAAGTACTGGAGTTTCAGCTTTAGCATCATTCCTTCCAAAGAAATCCCAAGGCTGATCTCCTTCAGAATGGACTGGTTGGATCTCCTTGCAGTCCAAGAGACTCTGAAGAGTCTTCTCCAACACCACAGTTCAAAAGCATCAATTCTTCAGCACTCAGCCTTCTTCACAGTCCAACTCTCACATCCATACATGACCACAGGAAAAACCACAGCCTTGACTAGATGGACCTTTGTTGGCAAAGTAATGTCTCTGCTTTTGAATATGCTATCTAGGTTGGTCATAAGTTTCCTTTTGAGGAGTAAGCGTCTTTTAATTTTGTGGCTGCAGTCACCATCTGTAGTGATTTTGGAGCCCAAAAAATAAAGTCTCACACTGTTTCCACTGTTTCCCCATCTATTTCCCATGAAGTGGTGGGACCGGATGCCATGATCTTAGTTTTCTGAATGTTGAGCTTTAAGCCAACTTTTTCACTCTCCACTTTCACTTTCATCAAGAGGCTTTTGAGTTCCTCTTCACTTTCTGCCATAAGGATGGTGTCATCTGCATATCTGAGGTTATTGATATTTATGCCGGCAATCTTGATTCCAGCTTGTGTTTCTTCCAGTCCAGCATTTCTCATGATGTACTCTGCATGTAAGTTAAGTAGGCAGGGTGACAATATACAGCCTTGACGTACTCCTTTTCCTATTTGGAACCAGTCTGTTGTTCCATGTCCAGTTCTAATTGTTGCTTCCTGACCTGCATACAGATTTCTCAAGAGGCAGGTCAGGTGGTCTGGTATTCCCATCTCTTTCAGAATTTTCCACAGTTTATTGTGATCCACACAGTCAAAGGCTTTGGCATAGTCAATAAAGCAGAAATAGATGTTTTTCTGGAACTCTCTTGCTTTTTCCATGATCCAGTGGATGTTGGCAATTTGATCTCTGGTTCCTCTGCCTTTTCTAAAACCAGCTTGAACATCAGGAAGTTCACGGTTCATGTATTGCTGAAGCCTGGCTTGGAGAATTTTGAGCATTACTTTACTAGCGTGTGAGATGAGTGCAGTTGTGTGGTAGTTTGAGCATTCTTTGGCATTAAGGGTGAGATGGTAGGAAGATATGAAGGAAGACATTAGAAAAGAAATAAGGAAGGGAAGAGATACTGTTTTTACGTAACTACATCAAAAGACTAAGCACCTTGACCTATATTACTATAGTCCATGGGAAGCTTTGAAATCACAGAAGTATTACTATACCTCTCACTATCGCGTGTCTACTAGGTACTCAGAGGTTTAAATGTATTAGCCTTAATCTTCACAACAACATTGTAAGTTATCATTGTCTCCATTTTATAGATAAGAATGCTGAAACTCTAACAGGCCAAGTGACTTTCTCACAGCCACACAGCTGGCAAGTGTTGGAGATGAGAGTCAGTCCTTTTGTCTATTTTGCACCAGAACCCAAAGCCTTTTTTTCCTTATGCCATGCAGCCTCTGGAAACTGCCCCAAATGTGAATAAATCTGCTAAAATCAGCCACAGGAACTTGTCTTGTGTGTACTACCTCAAAATACACAAACAAGTTACTCACATCCCATCTCCAGGAGATGTCTCTTTCCAGGTTGCTTTTGTGTATTCACCATCTTTATCTCTTGTAGTAGTGAAGTCACTCAGTCGTGTCCGACTCTTTGTGACCCCATGGACCGTAGCCTACCAGGCTCCTCAGTCCATGGAATTTTCCAGGCAAGAGTACTGGAGTGGGTTGCCATTTCCTTATGAACATCCCTTATATGGGCTACCATTTGGAAATATAACACAGAAGCTTAAATTTAACTATCACTTTCAATGCCAGACAGGGAGCTATTTTCTCTTAGATAGCAGATATATTGATGTCAGTCATTACCAGGAAAGATAAGAAGGAGGGCAGACACCTTGCAAAAATGTTGGGACACCATAAGAGATAGTCAGCCAGTTAGAAAGTGGTATCAACTTCTAATTCCAATCACTTTCATTCACGGCATGTGTAGATTTTGACCTGCAACCTATGAGATCATTTGGGGTAGTAAAAATAAGATCACCCTCATAAACCATGGATTTGCTACCCAGAGTGCATTCTCTAAACTGGCATTGCATGAGTAGAAAAAAAATATTTCTTTGGCAAACTGTTTTTGTCCTACTGCCATAGTCATAGGAGAAAGAAATGACAACCCACCCAAGTGTTCTTGCCAGGAGAATCCCAGGGACAGCAGAGGCTGGTGGGCTGCCGTCTATGGGGTCGCAGAGTCGGACACGACTGAAGCAACTTAGCAGCAGCAGCCATAGTCATAATTGCATTTTATCTTTTTATCACATGTGTGCTTTTTAAAAACTTGACCTATTTCTGGCATGCTTTTTATAAGTGGAAAGAAAACTCAAGTTGATATAACAGTAACATCTGATTTTTTCAGAATAAATAGTTTATATTCGTTAGTTTGATATTTTCTCCTTATCATTCTTATCATTATAAGTAAGAGAAGCCCTTTAGGGAATTCTGATTTAAATATTAGGTCAATATATTTTGAATCACATTTCTAAAATTAAATCTGCATTCCTGAAGCAAGTTATCCATTGGAGTTGCTAAGGCAAATTCAGCCATTTCTGAGCTAGAAGTAAAAAACAGAGAATTATGTCTAAATAGTTTAATTAGTCAAATATTTTCTATGATAAGATTTAGTAAAAAAAAAAAAAGTGAAGCCTGTATTCATGGTTTTAGTTTTTTGCAAGGAGAATTGAGTTCATTTTATATTTTCACCAGATAAATTTCTCAAACTCTACTGCAAGTGAACATAGGAGTTAATATGTAGCCTTCAGAATTTGTCTAAGTGTTGTTATTTTTCAAACAAAAAAGAACATTGTCTGAGGGAAGAAATAAGGCAGAGCTATAAATAATGATATTTTAGAGTCTTTCCTCTCAGTGATATAAGAAAAATAAAATCTTGGTTTATATATACAGAAACACATGCACACACACTTATGCATACTCCCAATTTTTTAAAAAAGTGAAAATCAACTCAATTGCCTTTGAAATTCACCAACAAAAAAAAATCTCAGTGATAAAAAATAATAAGAAAGAAAATAAGGATATCTGATCACCTAAGCCCTCAATGTTAAAAGAATTTTCTTGTCTTTTAATAAATCTCTAGGTTATTTGATATCGTGAAGAGAGACTAGAAGTGTCTAGCTTATTGAAGTCCTGAATAAAATAAGTCCTGAATTGTGTATTTAGAAAGAAAATATCTCAGCATAAACTTTGCAATATAAAGAACTCAAATGTCAAGTTCCAATTAGGAAAACACAAAAATTTAACAAATTGTATATGTGGGAATATTGTCTCTTGAAAACTCGAGGTTCTTTTTGTGTATATGGAGTTAATCATTATATTTGGACCAGTTTTATTGACTTTATCTGATAAATTTCATTAATATTAGTAAGATTTTATCAACAAAATGTTTTAATAATGCTGTTTTTCAATATGAATAAGCAATAAAAATTCAACAATAATTATTATATCCACTCTGATTGGAACCAACTAAACCTCAGGTGTTTAATAAACATTAGTTTTGTTTAGTCATTAGATAAATTCCCTAAGGCAGTTGTCAACCTTACCTTACAAATAAGAAGACTAGACATACAGAAGTTAAGTAACTAGCTAAAGTCTCACAATTTGTGAATCAACCCCAAGATTAATTTAAAACCCTGTGTTTTTGCCACAAGTTGTCTATCCTGTGAACAGAATGCTTATTTTCTACCACTGCCAACTATTTCAGTGTTAATTTTAGGTTATGTTGCATCTGCTTATAGTCTCTTCCCTACTTAGATCAGTCACGAGAGAGTAGGATTTGCTGTGGTAACAATTTTAACTCTGAAATGTCCATGACTTCACATAACCAAGGTTCATTTTTCAATCACCCACATACACTGTTGGGTTGGTGGCGTGAGCTCTGCTCCATGTGTCACTAAAAGTCTTAGGGTGATGGAGACTCTACTACATGTAATCTCACACATGCCAGATGAGATGGATAGGAGGGCGAGCACAGCACACAGGCTTCCCAGTGCCTTAACCTGGAGGGACATAGGTCGCTTCCACTCACATTTCATTGCCTAGGCCTAGTCCTAGGGCCCCACTGAACTGCAAGGTTTGGGGGAAATCCAGCTTTTCTGATGCAGGAAAAACAAGAAAAACTGTTTATTGTTGCATGCTAGTAATGTCTACTATAATCTGCTTTGATTAGCATTAAGGATTCTTTTGGATATTCATTAATATAATGAAAAAAATTCCTTCCAAATAAAGGAAAAGCATACAGACAATATGGAAAATGATAGAATATGAAAGGAGCAGAAAGGCAATAAGCACAAAAACCAACAAATAAGCAAAATGAATGGAACAGATGAGGGCAATAAAACAACCATAATTGTGTAAAAATATTGATTATAAAGTAGCATCAAACCAGGATTAAATATTTTAAAAATGATATCAGTTCAATTAAAGAAAAAGAAAGCTACAAGCCATGCTGTGTGAATGAGTCACATCTAAATCTAGTTAAAGTATGAGTAATTTTGTATGAGTCAGATTCAGACAAAAAGATAGAGGGAGATAAAATCAAAGATGTACACAGAGCAGCATGTATTATCTTAGATTCACCACAAAATATGAAAGAATTAAAATCAGTTAAACATTGAACGTAAGTAACTAGGAAAGATTATCAAAATATATGTGAGGGAAACAGAGGAATGATTTGATAAGATATTAATGAATTTTGGAGTAAGAGGGAAAGTGGAATCAATCACGAATTCCCCAGATGTAGTTATTGGAAATAGCAGCAGTAGCAACTGCAAGCGTGAGAATGAATTTGATGATCCAATTAAAGAAAAAGCAAACCCCATACATACTCCCAGTTCATAAGAAGAAAATTGTCATGAAACATTTCAGGAAAATTAAAGAGAATTAAGAAATCATACTTCTCCCATACTTCTCTCAGCTAAGGAATAATATCTGAAGTCCAGGATGAAATGGCATTGTTGGTAAGATTCAAATTATGTAATATAACCCAAGAAGAGAACATGTTGTTGTTGTTATTATTTAGTCACTAAGTTGTGTTGGACTCCTTGCAACCCCATGGAGTGTAGCCTGCCAGGCTCCTCTGTCCATGGGATTTCCCAGGCAAGAATGCTGGAGTGAGTTGCTTTCCTTCTCCAGGGGATTTTCCTGACCTAGGGATTGAACCCACATCTCCTGCATTGACAGGTGGATTCTTTACCACTTAGCCACCAGGGAAGTCCAAGAAGAGAACAGAGCTAGTGTCTAATAATTGTAAAGGAAATTGAGAAAGTTTTCAAGAGATATCCTTAATATATTAAATCCAGATAATTTCAGAATGAAATCTTTCAAAACACCAATAGAAATAGAGACATCCTGTTATTTAAACTGTGCTTGATCTCAAAAAAGAAGGAAATCGTTCAAATTATTTTGCGTGTTGAGAATTACACACACACTGGAATCTGACAAAGATAACATGAGTTTAAAAAATTGCATATGGATATCAATGTAGAAATACGACAAAACTCTCCAAATTGTTAATACTATATAATGGTATATTTTAAATTTTTGCTCCTGATAAGGAGAAAAAAACTGTAATTATCCTTAAATGAATGAATAGTATGACATCAGAAATCTGTTGATATTATTGGTTGTATTAAGTTTCAAGGGAAATCATATGATCGTATCAATAGATACTAAATATTATTTGCTAAAACTCAATACCTATTCTTTTTAAAAGCCATGAACAAAGTAGAACTAGAATACTTTCTTATACACTTAAACTACATTATATTTTTATGGATGTGAGAGTTGGACTATAAAGAAAGCTGAGTGTCGAAGAATTGATGCTTTTGAACTATGGTGTTGGAGAAAATTCTTGAGAGTTCCTTGGACTGCAAGGAGATTCAACCAGTCCATTCTAAAGGAAATCAGTCCTGAGTATTCATTGGAAGGACTGATGCTAAAGCTGAAACTCCAATATTTTGGCCACAAGATGTGAAGAACTGACTCATTGGAAAAGACCCTGAAGCTAGAAAAGATTGAAGGCATGAGGAGAAGGGGATGACAGAGGATGAGAGATGGTTGGATGACGTCACTGACTCAATGGACATGAGTTTGAGTAAACTCTGGGATTTGGTGATGGACAGGGAGGCCTGGCATGCTGCAGTCCATGGGGTCGCAAACAGTCGGACACAGCTGAGCAACTGAACTGAACTGAACATTATATTTTATATCTTTCCTGGTGGCTCAGACTGTAAAGAATTTGCCTGCAATGCAGGACACCTAGGTTTGATCCCTGGGTCAGAAAGATCCCCTGGAGAAGGGAATAGCAACCCACTCCGGTATTCTTGCCTGCAGAATCCCATGGATAGAGAGGATCCTGGAGGGCTATACCCCATAGGATCACAAAGAGTTGGACACGACTAAGCAGCTAACACACATTTTTTTAAAAGATCCTTTATATGAGTATCATTATAATTTGTAATATGCATCTCACAGTTCACAAAATGCTTCATGGTAAACTATAAAAGTAGTCTCTTAATTTTATGCTTTATACAAAGCATAATTTTATTATAAAGTATGTGATGCTTTATACTCATAAGTTTAAAATAGAAAGATGCTTGTTGCCATCTGTCTTATCTAATATTGTCATAAAATGCCAAAGAAGTTCGAGAAGGAAATAAAATGTGTGTGGAATGGAAAAAAGACAAAAATAAATGGATGTCTGTAAATGGTATCATTTCTAGAAATGTCAAAAATTAACTAAGAAACCAGTGTTTTTGAGTGCTCAGTAAAGTAAGTTGCCAAATAAGCTAAATAAGCTAAATAAATTGCACGCTTATCTAAAAGTGTCCTAATAATAACCAGCTAGAAAGAAATTGAAAGAAAAAAGATATCATCCATAATAACAAAAAGATACATTTCCAAGGAGAAAAACTTTATAATCTACAAGTTTTTATTAAGAGATATAAAAGAAGATTTGAATAAAAACAGGTATCTTTTATTCTTCATTTGGACTTCTTAAATTTGAAAGATGTTGACTCCACTAAATTAATTTAACATTCAATGCAATCCCACTAAGATGCTTGGAACTTTATTAAATGATTCTAAAGTTCATCTGGAAAAACAATCATGAGGAAATGTTAAAACATTACAGTAACCATGCTGTGTTGTAAAAGGCAATGTGATAGTGGCCCAAAATGAGAAAAGCAATAGAAGGGACCAGAAGTAAAAGATAACTTCATTATAAAGCATGTGATAAAATAGCACTTCAAATAAATGCAGATAGATTATTCAATAAAGAGCCTTGAGATAACTAGTTAGCCTAATAGAAAATAGAAGTCTCTAATAGCAGATACCCAAAGCCTACTGACTTGGCTTCCTGAGTTTCTTTCCAATTCTTCTTTTTCTCCCTTATTTACTGCCAGTATGCAAGTGAAGCCACCACCCCCTCTCTCCTGAACTGCTATGGTCATCTTCGGACAACTCTCTGCAGTTCCACTTTATATTTAAATAAACATCAAAATGAACTAAGAGTTTAAAAAGGTGAACATTCAGATTAAGAAATTTATATTGGTAGAATTTTAAGGAAAGTTTTCTGAGATGTATTAGTCATTGCTTAATTTTGTTTATTAATATAAGGGCAATATTTTAATAATATCTCACCTATCACATGATTTCAGACCTAGAACGAAAAATTGGAATGTAATATAGAAAGACTTCTGTGTTAAAATACAGTCACCTCTTTATTATTCTCTGATTTCACAATCAGAAATAGCTTTATTGTGAATAATATATAATAGTAGATGATACAGACTTATTGATCTTGTTTTGAAGTAACTTTTATGATATTCTGGGAAGTAGGGGGTTTTTGGTAATGAAAGATGATGCTGTGAAAGTGCTGCACTCAATATGCCAGCAAATTTGGAAAACTCAGCAGTGGCCACAGGACTAGAAAAGGTCAGTTTTCATTCCAATCCCAAAGAAAGGCAATGCCAAAGAATGCTCAAACTACCACACAATTGCACTCATCTCACACGCTAGTAAAGTAATGCTCAAAATCCTCCAAGCCAGGCTTTAGCAATAAGTGAACCGTGAACTTCCTGACGTTCAAGGTGGTTTTAGAAAAGGCAGAGGAGACAGAGATCAAATTGCCAACATCTGCTGGATCATGGAAAAAGCAAGAGAGTTCCAGAAAAACACCTATTTCTGCTTTATTGACTATGCCAAAGCCTTTGACTGTGTGGATCACAATAAACTGTGGAAAATTCTGAAAGAGATGGGAATACCAGACCACCTGACCTGCCTCTTGAGAAATCTGTATGCAGGTCAGGAAGCAACAGTTAGAACTGGACATGGAACAACAGACTTGTTCCAAATAGGAAAAGGTGTACGTCAAGGCTGTATACTGTCACCCTGCTTATTTAACTTATATGCAGAGTACATCATGAGAAACGCTCGGCTGGAGGAAGCACAAGCTGGAATCCAGACTGCTGGGAGAAATACCAATAACCTCAGATATGCAGATGACACCACCCTTATGGCAGAAAGTGAAGAGGAACTAAAAGCCTCTTGATGAAAGTGAAAGAGGAAAGTGAAAAAGTTGGCTTAAAGCTCAACATTCAGAAAATGAAGATCATGGCATCCGGTCCCATCACTTCATGGGAAATAGATGGGGAAACAGTGGAAACAGTGTCAGACTTTATTTTGGGGGGCTCCAAAATCACTGCAGATGGTGACCGCAGCCACGAAATTAAAAGATGCTTACTCCTTGGAAGGAAAGTTATGACCAACCTAGATAGTATATTCAAAAGCAGAGACATTACTTTGCCAACAAAGGTTCGTCTAGTCAAGGCTATGGTTTTTCCTGTGGTCACGTATGGATGTGAGAGTTGGACTGTGAAGAAGGCTGAGTGCCGAAGAATTGATGCTTTTGAACTGTGGTGTTGGAGAAGACTCTTGAGAATCCCCTGGACTTCAAGGAGATCCAACCAGTCCATTCTGAAGGAGATCAGCCCTGGGATTTCTTTGGAAGGAATGATGCTAAAGCTGAAACTCCAGTACTTTGGCCACCTCATGTGAAGAGTTGACTCATTGGAAAAGTCTCTGATGCTGGGAGGATTGGGGGCAGGAAGAGAAGAGGATGACAGAGGATGAGATGGCCGGATGGCATCACTGACTCGATGGACGTGAGTCTGAGTGAACTCCGGGAGTTGGTGATGGACAGGGAGGCCTGGCGTGCTGCAATTCATGGGGTCACAAAGAGTCGGACACGACTGAGTGACTGAACTGAACTGAAATGAACTGATATAGATTTTCATTAAAATGTTTAACATTTCCTAGGAAAGGAATTAGATCTTAGAACTCACAAAGTATGGCCCTCTGACCAGCGGTATCATCATTTCCTGGGGGCTTATATCCCAGGCTTTTGGGCTTATATCCCATCATTTCCAGGGGGCAGAATCCCAAGCAACACCCCAGATCTACTGAATCAGAGTTTGAATTTTGGCAAAATTTTAATGACATTCTTGAGAATATTAATATTTAAGAAGTAAATGCTAATGTAACCTAAAATTAATGTAAGGTTATTTTGGGGGATAATCTCAGCTCATTCTGTGATTTGAAATTTATTTTCCACAGCACATAAAATCAAAGGTGACACTCAACACAGTCATCCTTCTGTGTCTTTTCTTCTCTGCTCCTCCCTCAAATGTAGAAACTAATATTTATTGTAAAAGAGAGTTGAATTGACAGAGAAAATTTCCCCTCTTTTTCTATCAAATCAAGCTTTATCAAGCATCAGCTGTAATCACCCAAAATACAAATGACTATTATCATGAGAAGCAGTATATTTTTCTTCTTTCTAGAATAAACTATGTTTTGCTTTTGATCATTTCAAGCTATTTCATCGCTAACTCTGGACTATGTTTTTCTACTGCTAAGAGCACTATTTTTTTTAAAGTTTGCAATGAAACACATTGTGCAAGCATGAAAATATTGCAACACTTTGTTTCAGTATGTTTCTGTGTTACTCCCTATTATAGTTATAATTTCTATTAACAACTATAATTTCTGTTAATAAATGACCTTGAAAGTAGCACAAATTTGAAGTATATGTCCCAAATTCTGAGAATATGTTTCTAAACATGTCTATTATATACATACATATATATATATATATATATATATATATATATATATATAATTTTATTTCTCTCCCAGAGGAGACATTTTTTTTCATCTCATTTTATCCCTTAGATCAAAGTAAATTTGGACAATAATTATGGGTATGATTTTGGAGGATAAGCATTTTCTAAACTTTCTACTCTTGTCACAGCAGAAAATTGCTTATCAGTAACTGAAATTAAAAGATGCTTACCCATTGGAAGGAAAGTTATGACCAACCTAAATAGCATATTGAAAAGCAGAGATATTACTTTGCCAACAAAGGTCTGTCTAGTCAGGGCTATGGTTTTTCTAGTGGTCATGTATGGATGTGAGAGTTGGATGGTGAAGAAAGCTGAGCGCTGAAGAATTGATGCTTTTGAACTGTGGTGTTGGAGAAGACTCTTGAGGGTCCCTTGGACAGCAAGGAGATCCAACCAGTCCATTCTAAAGGATATCAGTCCTGAGTGCTCATTCGAAGGACTGATGTTAAAGCTGAAACTCCAATACTTTGGTCAACTTTTGAGAAGAACTAACTCACTGGAAAAGACCCTGATGCTGGGAAAGATTAAAGGCAGAAGGAGAAAGGGACAACAGAGGATGAGATGGCTGGATGGCATCACCAACTCAATGGACATGAGTCTGAGTGAACTCTGGGAGTTGGTAATGGACAGGGAGGCCTAGTGTGCTGTGATTCATGGGGTCTCAAAGAGTCGGACACGACTGAGCGACTGAACTGAAGTGAACATGTATTTCATTTAAAAGCAAATGATCTACTCAATAAAATAAATCTTGGCCATATGTTAATAGCCTTAATAAAACGTCACAAGCAAAAAAATGTATTGTGAAAATAAAATGTTTACAAAATTGTCCAAGTTGTCATTATTTTAGGGATTTGGTAAAAGGTAAACATAAGATGCATATATGTTGCTCTGGATCTCAAAGTACACAATGGTTTTTACTTCTGAAAATAAAAATCTCTTTTCAATTACCAGAGAGTTTTCTCAATGTGTTTTCTTAGACTATGAAAGAGGGAAGAATATATTTGTGTTCCAAAGAGAAACTTTAGATTGAATTATTCCTGGAAGAGAGATATAGGGCCTTTATGGAGTCAGGGAAGGAGGTAGTGTTACAGGCTCCCAGCCACAGTGTGGGAGTCCCAGGTGAGTTCAGGGAAGGCAAAGACACCACACGCAGGCAGTCAATGCTTTCGGGCCACATGAAGAGCAGGACTCCCACAGTTATGCTCTACCTACATTTACCCATTCATTCTTTCGGCACCTGTGTATTGAACACCTGCACAGTTTCAGGTGCTCGTGTAGGCATTCAAAACAAAGCACAGAGCAAGATATACTGCCCTCAAGATGCTGTCACTGTAGTAGAAGGATACGAAAACAAATTAATTGACAATCACAAAATATATAGAATATTAAATAAAGAGTTTTATGAGACAAAAAGTAAAGCAGAAGAATTGTGTAGATAGTATTAGGAGGGATCACTCTAAGTATGGTGTCTGTCACACTGCAAATATCAGTTTGACACAGAGCCTCAAGAGTTTCTATTTTGTTATAGGATGCTGACAAAATGAGAGACATAGAGACCTGTGTTTCAAGACTAAGTTCTTTTTCAATTTTTTTGTTCATTTATCCATCATTGAGCTTTAAAAAAAATATATGTATATACATATGTACAAATAAATGTGTATATATATAAATATATAAATGGCAACCCACTCCAGTATTTTTGCCTGGAGAATCCCAAGGACAGAGGAGCCTGGTAAGCTACAGTCCATGAGGTCACAGGAGTCAGACATGACTTAGAGACCAAATCACCACCAAATATATATATATATATATTTTGATTGTATTATGCCTGTCCTCAGAACGCTTGAAGGGCTTACTACCTTTCTTAACATAAACTCCAAAAATCTTACCGTGGTCTGGTCTGACACTCTCTGGCATCGTTCCCTACTAGTCTTTTTGCTCAGCTCCAGGCACCATGGCCTCTGGGCTACTCCTGAGACACACAAACTCTTATCTAAGGGCTTTTGCAGGACTTCCCACTCTACCTTGGCATTTCATTCTCCAAATATTTAAATGCCTTGTTTTCTTACTTAGTTTTGATCTATAATAATTAATTTAAAACCTTCTCAAATAAATCTTAAGAAATCTCAGTTGAAATAGAGTTGGGAGACCAGAAGGGGGAGCTCTCACACCCTACAATGATAGCAGAGCACATTGCCAGGCATGAGCTCAACCATTGAGACTGTTACAATTCAGCCAATGAAAAGTCACTGTATATACTTTGAACTCTTAATTCTTACAATGGACTCTTCATTTACTATAGCTTTCCCAACTTCCCTTTCCTCTCTGTAAAATAGTTTTCTCCTTGTCATGTGGGATTTGCTCATGGTTCACCATGGCGACAGACCCCAAATTGCAGTTCTTTCCTGATCCCGAATAAACCCATTGTTGCTGGAAAAATGAAAGGCAATCTGTTTGTCTGAGGTCAACAAGTCTTTCTTCAATATGACATCTTCAGAGAAGTCTTCCTTAAACCCCCCTAACTAAAAAGAAAAGGAATCACTTACCCCTCCAATCTACTCTCTTGCTCATGCTTAGTCATGTCCAACTCTTTGCAACCCCATGGACTATAACCAGGCTCCTCTCTCCATGGGTTTCTCCAGGCAAGAATGCTGGAGTGGGTTGCCAATTCCTCTTCCAGGAGATCTTCCCTACCTAGGGGTTGAACTTGTCTCTCCTCATACATTGCAGGCAGATCTTTACCCCCGAGGCACTGGGGAAGCTCCAATCTATTATCTTACTGGATTTCAATTTTATTAATAAATAGAGGCTAAGTATTCTCATCCGTAGTTGGATGGTCCAGGTAGGACCTCTGCGTGTAGGTGGCACTTATGTTGAGAAGCAATAACAAGCATAAATTTAGTCAAGTGAAAATTAGGAAGAATGCCTTCTAGGCAAATTGATATAAAAGTCTAAAACTTGAGAAGTTTGGAATATTTAAAGCACTTTTGTGGCTGGAGCAAGGAGGATGAAGGGGAACAAGTTTTTAGATGAGGTTATGTGATATTGTGCTGTATAAGAATGACCAAAATAATTTTTCTCATATGTTTTTGTTCTCTATTCATGGTTTCTGGCTCATAGTTCCTCAAATCCTTGAAATTTTTTGAGTGATTAAGAGCAACGGGAGCATCTTTTGCTAGAATATTTCATCTTATCCACAGTTCCTGAAATCTATCTCAGAGCCGTAAAGGTAAAATGGGTGTCTTGTTACTCATAACAAGCCCCTGTTTACCACAACTGGATTTATACTACTTAATGAGATGAATTTTGGAAAGCACCTAAGGATGGGTGATTTCCCACGGTTGCCAGGGAAACCAACCACAAAGATAAGAATGAAACTTGCAATCCCAAGCTCTGATTTCCTAGGATAGAAGGGGGGCTGAAGGATGCATCGATTGCCAATGGTCAAAGATCTAACCAACCATGCCGATGTTATGAGGGGGCTTCTCCGATGGCTCAGTGGGTGAAGAATTCACCTGCCACTGCAAGAGGCCTGGGTTCCATCCCTGGGTCAGGAAGATCCCCTGGAGGTGGAAATGGCTACCCACTCCAATATGTTTGCCTGGAAAATCCCATGGACAGAAAAGCCTGGGGAGCTCAGTTCATAAGGACACAAAGTGGACACGACTGAGTGACTTAGTATGCATGTACGCACACGCCTATGTAGTGAAGTCTTCATAAAAGCCCAAAGGACTGGGTTCAGGGAGCTTCTGGATTGGTGAAAATGTAGAGGTGCTGAGAAAATGGCCCTCCTGGAGAGGACGTGGAAGCTCCATGCCCTTTCCCTATACTTGGCCCTATGCATCTCTTTCATCTGACTGTTCCTGAGTTATATCTTTTCAAATAAGCTGGTGATTTAATAGGTCAATGTTTCCTCTGTTGTATAAAAGCCACTCTAGCAAATTAGCTGAACCCAAGGTGGGGGTCTTGGGAACATCTGATTTATAGCCAGTTGGTCAGAAGTACAAGTAACAGTCAACATTTTCAACTGGCATCCAAAGTCAGAGGCAGTCATGTAAGACTGTGCCCTTAACCTGTGGAAGCTGATGCATCTCCAAATAGTGTCAGAATTTAGTTCCATTTAGTTAAATTCGTGGACACCCTGCTGGTGCTGTGTGAAAACACCTGCTACACACACACACACACACACACACACACACATTGAAACTGGTTCCAGGAACCCAATTTAGGTTAGAAAATGGGCAAGAACCAGATCGAGTAAGAATTTTGGTTTACAATAAATATTAGGTGTTACTGTAAATCTGATGGGAAGATATCATAAAATTTTAAGCAGGAAAGTAGCATTTTAAAAGGATGACTTTGGTCACCATGTAGTACCCTTTACAGAGATGATCTAACTGTAGTGATTGTTATAAATGAATACTCCCAAGTACCCTGAAGACACCTGAGGGCCCTGATCTAGTCTGTTCAGTTCAGTTCAGTTCAGTCACTCAGTCGTGTCCGACTCTTTGCGACCCCATGAGCATGCATGCCAGGCCTCCCTGTCCATCACCATCTCCCAGAGTTCACTCAAACTCATGTTGTCAGGTAAAATTTCTGTGCTCAAGTGTGATTTGAATGAAGAGAATCTGAATAAAGGACAAGAAGAGAAGATGGGGGTAGGGGCAGAGAGAAGGTCATTGCATGCAGAGAAACATGTGTGAAGCCCCTGAATTGGTGCACTTGAGGCTTGAGAGAAGACCATCATGAGGTCTGGGGGGGGGGGGGCACAAACAGCTCACTAAAGAAGGAGAGACAGGTAGACGTCAGTCTGCCAGGGGCTTATAAACCATGTTAAGAGCAATAGAAATCAATGAAGTATTCTAAATAGGGAATGTCATGATCAGATTCTCATGTCCTAAAGATCCTTGGGTGAAAAAGTCTAGAAACAATAAATGCTGGAGAGGGTGTGGAGAAAAGGGAACCCTCTTACACTGTTGGTGGGAATGAAAACTAGTACAGCCACTATGGAGAACAGTGTGGAGATTCCTTAAAAAACTGGACATAGAACTGCCTTATGACCCAGCAATCCCACTGCTGGGCATACACACCGAGGAAACCAGAATTGAAAGAAACACATGTACCCCAATGTTCATTGCAGCACTGTTTATAATAGCCAGGACATGGAAGCAACCTAGATGTCCATCAGCAGATGAATGGATAAGAAAGCTGTGGTACATATACACAATGGAGTATTACTCAGCCATTAAAAAGAATACATTTGAATCAGTTCTAATGAGGTGGATGAGCCTATTATACTGGAGCCTATTATACAGAGTGAAGTAAGTCAGAATGAAAAACACCAATACAGTATGCTATGCTAAGTCACTTCAGTCGTGTTCGACTCTGTGTGACCCCATAGACAGCAGCCCACCAGGCTTCCCCATCCCTGGGATTCTCCAGGCAAGAACACTGGAGTGGGTTGCCATTTCCTTCTCCAATGCATGAAAGTGAAAAGAGAAAGTGAAGTCGCTCAGTCGTGCTGGACTCTTAGCAACCCCATGGACTGCAGCCTACCAGGCTCCTCCATCCGTGGGATTTTCCAGGCAAGAGTGCTGGAGTGGAGTGCCATTGCCTTCTCCGGCAATACAGTATACTAATGTGTATATATGGAATTTAGAAACATGGTAATGATGACCCTGTATGCAAGACAGCAAAAGAGATACAGATGTATAGAACAGTCTCTTGGACTCTGTGGGAGAAGATGAGGGTGGGATGATTTGAGAGAATAGCACTGAAACATGTATATTATCATATGTGAAACAGACGGCCAGTCCAGGTTCGATGCATGAGACAAGGTGCTCAGTGCCGGTGCACTGGGATGACCCAGAGGGATGGGATGGGGAGGGAGGTGGGAGAGGTGCTCAGGATGGGGATCACGTGTACACCCGTGGCTGATTCATGTCAATGTATGGCAAAACCCACTACAATATTGTAAAGTAATCAGCCTCCAATTAAAATAAATAAATTATAAAAAAACAATAGTCTTGGGTGAGAGAGAATAGGGCAATTGTAGTATGGGTGTTGGAGGTTCTTAAAGGGTGTCCCAGGTGGCACTAGTGGTAAAGACCCCGCCTGCCAGTGCAGGAGACATGAGAGATGAGGGTTCGATCCCTGGGTTGGACAGATCCCCTGGAGCAGGAAATGGCAACACATTCCAATATTCTTGCCTGGAGAATCCCAGGACAGAGGAGCCTGGTGGGCTACAGTCCATAGGGTCGCAAAAAGTTAGGCATGACTGAAGCCGCTTAGCAGCATGTATGGTGGTTCTTCTAGTGCCAGGACCTGTGGCCTGGTCTTACATAGATATTTTATATACACCTTAAATTAAGAAGGCCAAAGGATAGAGTGGAGTGGAATGCTGGTGGTGGGGGTGTAGAGAAGTACTTAAGATTATAGATGTAGATAGACAGTTTGTTTAAAATAATCCAAAGTTGGTGGTACATTACATGAAAGCTTGAGAAGATGGCAACGACAAGATGAATTCTAGGCCCTTGGTTTGTGCAAACGGAGGATGATGAATCCCTTCACCAAGGCAGGCTATTTAGTCATATCATGTTGGTTTCTAAAATAATATGTTGTCCTGTTGTTGTTTGCTGTTGTTTGTTGTTTAGTTACTAAGTTGTGTCCAACTCCTGGTGAAACCAGAGACTGTGACTCACCAGGCTCCTCTGTCCATGGGATTTCCCAGGCAAGAACACTGGAGTGGGCTGCCATTTCCTTCTCCCAGGGATTTTCCCAACCCAAGGATCAAATCCATGTCTCCTGTGTCTCCTGTATTGCATAGATTCTTTACTGCTGAGCCACCAGAAAAGCCCATAATATGTTGTTCTAATTACTTGTAAATGACCTTGTAAAGTCAAATAAAGGCTTGAAGACTGCAACATATGACAGGTATTACCTTATTTTTTAGAATTTTATGTTTTAAATATAGTTTTTGCATTTAAGCCAGGAACATTCTCTATAAACAAAAACTCTTTTTAATATTGGTTGTTTTTACATACTTATATGGTATCTTTAGTGAGTGAATCTTATTAATTTTTCTCACAAAAAATTATCATATATTCTTTCTATGAGAATTTTCTTCCTAGCTAATAATTGTGATTGATAAAGACTAATTCTGCTTACCTCAATTCTATTCTTCTGTTTTCTCACTCTGTAAGTCATTTTTATCTCTTTGAGAGCAAAGGGGAAATTTTATTCAATGAGTGGCACACAGTTCCTGGTTTCTTACATTAATCTCCAGATAATAAACATTTTATAATGCCAAGACTTTTTTCTTCCATCTCACTTTTTCACATTATTTCCTGACAGCAAGTCTTTGTTTTGAAAAGTAAAATTCACATAACACAAGACTAAGAATTTTAGAGTGTAAAATCAGTGGCAGTTAGTATAGTCACAATGTTGTACAAACATCACCTCTATCAAGTTCAAAACCGTTTCATCACCCCAAAAGAAATCTCCATAGTCACTAAGCAGGTACTCCCTGTTTCCTCTTCTTCCCAGCCTCTGATGTCCAATAGTCTGCTTTCTGTCAATAAATGTTACTTTAATTTTCTTCTTAACATAACTTTTAAATATAAAATAGTACATTTCCTCAGAATATACTTAACATGTACTCTATGATAATTTTGATACCTTAAATTTGAAAGGCCTCCAGCATAAAATTAATATTCAGATCTAACCCACAATTTCTAACTGAATGCACACATTTACCTCCCAATTGTTTTAAATATTCAAATTCATTCAATAAGTCTTAACTGACACCTTGTACATGTTTAGGATTGTAAAGATTAAGAGTATAATACATGACCCTTCCATTCAGGGAATAAATTTTAGTAAGTTTACTTTGAGTCATCAGTTTAAGTACAATTAGTACTAAGTTTAGATTCAGAATCCATTTTAATTGGTAAGTGGAAAAACTAAGGCCCAGATGCCAGGAAATATTTCCAGGTTGTTCACCGTCCCAACTAGATGCTACTTGCTAATCAGGACTGTTGGTGGCTTCTTGCCTGATTCTATACAATAGAAGAGGTTCAGCAGATTGAGCATGTCTGGCAATCTATTATAAGCGTACGGAATTTAGTCTCAAATCATTAGAGGGAAATAATCGAAGGGGGAAGACTAGAGATCTCTTCAAGAAAATTAGAGATACCAAAGGAACTTTTCCTGAAAAGATGGACACAATAAAGGACAGAAATGGTATGGACCTAACAGAAGAAGAAGATATTAAGAAGAGGTGGCAAGAATACACAGAAGAATTGTACAAAAAAGATCTTCACAACGCTGATAACCATGATGGTGTAACCACTCACCTAGAGTCAGACATCCTAGAATATGAAGTCAAGTGGACCTTAGGAAGCATCACTACAAACAAAGCTAGTGGAGATGATGGAATTCCAATTGAGATATTTCAAATCTTAAAAGATGATGCTGTTAAAGTGCTGCAC
The DNA here is from genome assembly GCF_032452875.1 of Bos javanicus. NCBI lineage: Eukaryota > Metazoa > Chordata > Mammalia > Artiodactyla > Bovidae > Bos > Bos javanicus. The sequence continues at coordinate 44,436,948 of NC_083870.1, forward strand.
ACAATATGCTAGCAAATTTGGACTACTCAGCAGTGGCCATGGGACTGGGAAAGGTCAATTTTTATTCCAGTCCTAAAGAAAGGCAATTCCAAAGAATGCTCAAACTACTGCACAATTGCACTCATCTCATGTACTAGCAAAGTAATTCTCAAAATTCTCCAAGTCAAGCTTCAACAGTACATAAACTATGAACTTCCAGATATTCAAGCTGGATTTAGAAAAGGCAGAGGAACCAGAGATCAAACTGCCAAAATCTGCTGGATCATCAAGGAAGGAAGAAGAGTTCCAGAAAAACATCTACTTCTGCTTTATTGACTATGCCAAAGCCTTTGACTGTGTGGATCACAACAAACTGTGAAAAATTCTTCAAGAGATGGGAATACCAGACCACCCAACCCGCCTCTTAAGAAATCTGTATGCAGTTCAAGAAGCAACAGTTAGAACTGGACATGGGAAAGCAGACTGGTTCCAAATCAGGAAAGGAGTATGTCAAGGCTGTATATTGTCACCCTGCTTATTTAACTTATATGCAGAGTACATCATGTGAAATATTGGACTGGATGAAGCACAAACTGGAATTAAGATTGCCGGGAGAAATATCAATAACCTCAGATATACAGATGACACCATCCTTATGGCAGAAAGAGAAGATGAACTAAAGAGCCTCTTGAAAGTGAAAGAGGAAAGTGAAAAAATTGGCTTAAAACTCAACATTCAGAAAACTAAGATCATGGCATCTGGTCCCATCATTTCATGGCAAATAGATGGGGAAACAGTGGAAACAGTGTCAGACTTTATTTTGGGGGGCTCCAAAATCACTGCAGATGGTGACTGCAGTCATGAAATTAAAAGATGCTTGCTCCTTGGAAGAAAAGTTTTGACCAACCTAAACAGCTTATTGAAAAGCAGAGACATTACTTTGCCAACAAAGGTCCATCTAGTCAAATCTATGGTTTTTCCAGGAATCATGTACGTATGTGAGAGTGGGACTATAAAGAAAGCTGAGCACCAAAGAATTGATGCTTTTGAATTGTGGAGTTGGAGAAGATCTTTGAGAGTGCCTTGGACAGCAAGGAGATCCAACCAGTCCATCCTACAGGAAATCAGTCCTAAATATTTATTGGAAGGACTGATGCTGAAGCTGAAACGCCAATACTTTGGGCACCTGATGCGAAGAGCTGACTCATTGAAAAAGACCCTGATGCTGGGAAAGATTGAAGGCGGGAGGAGAAGGGGACAGAGGATGAGATGGTTGGATGGCATCACCGTCAATGGACATGAGTTTGAGTAAACTCTGGGAATTGGTGATGGACAGGGAGACCTGGTGTGCTGCAGTCCATGGGCTCACAAAGAGTTGAACATGACTGAGTGATTGAACTGAAAGGATAAAAAGATTATAATTATCCAAGTGAGACAATTTCAACCATTTGTGTAGAATAATCTACATTTTAAATAAAATTGGATAAGAAAATTAAGAAGAGTGCTTTTTAAATTGTGAGGACTGGTTTACTTCTCTATCAAAGAGAGAGAGAGGAAGGGGAAGATCTTTTTTTGGTTGCAAATAATCAGTGTCACCACTGGGGGGAAAATCAGGAGGCAGAAGAAATGTATTAATAGGATACTAGGCATTCCCAGTAATTTAGCAAAAGTTGAGCAACTATATTACTTAAATTTAGGACTTTAAGGTAGCATTAGTGGTAAAGAATTTGCCTGCCAAGGCAAGAGACACAGGAGATGTGGGTTTGATCCCTGGGTGGAGAAGATCCTCTGGAGAAAGAAATGGCAACTCACTCCAGTATTCTTGCCTGGAAAATTCCATGGACAGAAGAACCTGGCTGGCTACAGTCCATGAGGTCACATACAGTCAGACACAACTGAACAACTAACACTGACAGATTTATTTATAGTCTCTCTATTTCTTCTTCCTAAATTTCAAATTCCTGAGAGTGGCTGGATTTGCTTGGTTTGAGACAGGTATCTATCTGTCAAAGGAGTGATCATTTATGGTAATAGTTGGAGGGACATGAATAGACATGGGCTCTGGGAGTATTCCACTCAGTGTTTTCCATAAAGGGAAATAAATGAAGGAGAAGGCAATGGCACCCACTCCAGTGTTCTTGCCTGGAGAATCCCAGGGATGGGGGAGCCTGGTGGGCTGCCGTCTATGGGGTCGCACAGAGTTGGACACGACTGAAGTGACTTAACAGCAGCAGCAACAGCAGGATACAAGAGGTTATCTATTATGATGATTTTAGTGGGTTTTTTTTTTCATGTACAATTAGACAATATATTGTTTCAAAGGTTGTGACATTGGAAAGATCAGACAAACCACACTTGGCAATTGAGTACCTTCAATAATCAAACAAAGAAAAGCAAAATAAAATAGCTTCAAAGCTTCGTTATATAACTATCAACCTTGTTCAGAGATACAGAATTGTAATGAAATTCTTCAACAATTTCTAGTCATGCAATTTCTATAAATATAGTTGTATATTTAAGGAATTAGAAAACAATAAAAAATAAAACTAACGCAAGGTACAGATATTACATTTCTGAAATTAAACAAATATATATGACTCTTAAAAGAAATACTGATCAGATTCTTATCTCTCTGATCTCTTGTGCAAGGGTGCTAAGTCATTTCAGTCATGTCCAACTCTTTGTGACCCCATGGTCTATAGCCCACCAGGCTCCTCTGTTTATGGGATTCTCCAGGCAAGAATACTGGAGTGGGTTGCCATGCCCTCCTCCAGGGAATCTTCCCGACCCAGAGATCGAACTCACATCTCTTACATCTTCTGCATTGACAGGAGAGTTCTTTACCATTAGCGCCATCTGGGAAGCCCCCCATCTCCTATGAAAAGTGCTAATTTCTTCTTTAGAATATAATACCCTACTCAGATGACTGAGGCAAGAAAACCTGCAAGCTGAGAGCCCCTCTCACGTTTCTTTAACTCAAGATCTAGAGAAGAGCCTCTGCAATTTGCTTTTTACCTCCTTAAATCTGCATGGTTCCTCAGTTATGGCCAGGATCAGAGAATGAGTCACTGGGCCTGCAAACTGGCTTCAACAGAGCTGCTCTGTTTATTTGTTTTCTTTACTGGTTTCTGCTTTAGGGTTAGCTTGAAGAAACGGATATCTGCTGTTAAAAATAATAGTCAGTAGATCACAAGGAAAAGGGAAATTTGCAGAAGTTTTCATGATGGGAGAAGAGATTGAGATAGTCCTTGAAAAACATAAGGATTTAGATAGACAGCATAAGAGGAAATACAACTCCAGACAAAGAGAAGAGTATGGGTAAAAACTAATCAGTTATAGAGACAAAGAGATATAAAAAACTTTCCTACAGCATCCTGCAATTACAGTCTCCATGTCCAATTTTTAATCAGTGGTTTTCCTTTTCAAGAAAAATATCTAGGATTAAGTAGAAAAAAAGTGAGTAAGGCCTATAACTGCAAAATCAGAGCTTAATTATGGTTATGCTATGTACTGGTTGATATTTGGCAAACTATTAACCCATGCAAATCTCACTGCTCTTATTCGCAAAAGATACCTTGTAATAACACCTGGTTTATAAGGCTGCTGTTAAAGAGTTTTCAGCAAGTGAGGAAGACAGACAATGAAAACAAAGAACAAATACATGTAAATCATGCTAATTGAGTTGGTAAAGAACCCAACTGCAAAACAGGAGATCTGAGTTGGATCCCTGGCTAAGGAAGATCCCCTAGAGAAGGAAATGTCAATGCACTCCAGTATTCTTGCCTGGGAAATCCCATGGACAAAAGAACCTGGCGGGCTACAGTTCATGGGGTCACAAGAGCTGGACACAATTCAGCAACTAAACTGCCATCAGATAAAGGACAGTAGAGGTGGTTTAGTTGGGCAGAGCCATGGAAAGGGCTGTGCCCTTTTATATATATTAATCAGAGAGGGCCTCTAAAAAGAATGGCATTTGAGCACAGACATGAATGAAATGATGGCCCAAACCATGCAATTTTCCAGAGTAAGAATGTTTCAGGCAAATAAATAGTAAATACAAAATCCTTGAAGTGAGAGATCACTTGGCATAACCAAAGAACAATAAGGACAGCCAGAGTAGCTGAATCAGAAAGAGCAAAAGGTTAAAAGTAGTATCTGAGAGGAAGCTGATCTGGGAATAGGGGGGCAGATAAAGGAGATCTTATAAGATGTGTAAGAAATTTGTATTTTATTTATCTCCATGAAAGAGAGGGAAAACCACTGAAAGTCTTTGAGAAGTGACATAAAATGACCTATGTCTATGGAGACCAGACAGCAAGGGGTCATGAGTAGAAGTGAGGAAACCCATTGGAAGGTTATTGCTACTGTTCAGGTGAGACATAGTGCTGCTCTATAAATTTTACGTGTAAACTTTAATGTAAATATTTACTATTATAATTTCCATTTCCTCCATTCCAATCCAAGAAATTCATTTCAGCTCTGAATACTTCTATTTCTTGCTACATCCGAGAAGAAAAGGCGAAGTGAGGCCCGCAAAATGTAATTGACGTTAAAATTAACTTTAATGATGTAATTCTCTTACTTGATAATGATGCATAGTTGTTACTGCTTGAAAATAACTGGGGTGTTAGAAGTCACAAGGAGGTATTTTGAAATTTGCCTTTTTTACCTCACAAGTGCAAAGTTTTCTTTATTGTATAGAAACAAGTAGGAAACATAATTTCTCCTGGGCCAGATTTCTTTTATGCCTGTATCTGTAATGAAAAGAACCTTGCTTAGGGAGGGCTGTTATCTCAGAAAATTAGGAAAAAATACTGGATTAAATGACATTTTATTACATACTTTATGAAAACATGATCAGTTTAATAAAAATACAATATAAAGCAATAATTTTAAAACAGCCTATTAGTATTTGCACTATATCGTTTTAATAGGTCATTGTTGTTGACACAATCATGACTATATGGTAATAATAAATTATTGTCCTGAGACTGATTAATGCATTCAAATTTCAAAATATGACAACCTTTATGAAACTTTGCCTCTTCTTCTTGTCTCTAAATATTTATTTTACTGCTCAGTGTTTTGCAAAGGTGAACAATGAAAGGATTCTTTAGTTGCTTCTTTTTCTATCCTCAACATAAATCTGATTTAGTATAAAAGCTTTGATCTGGGACTAGTTTAAATGCCACATATACCCAAACTCATGATCTTCCAAAGTCCCAGGTTTAGAGAATGCAGCAGTGAGGAATATTATTTCAGACACAGTTGGGAAAAAAAAAAAAAAAAAAAAAACTCCTCATAGTTCTGTTGTGACAAAACAGAGTCACCTTATTTGCCCTTTATTTGAAAAGAAGTTGGTGATGATTTTAGAGTGTTATTTTCCGTAACCACTCACCACTCATTGGCATCACTCCTGCCACCTCATCTTACAATATTCACCACCACTGCCATGCAGTTGTCTATGTTACAGGAAGCCACACTTCCAAAAAAAAAAAAAAAAATGGCTGTTTCCCAAATTTCAGTAAAATGACTCAGATACTGCCTGGTTTTCTGGTTTTGTTGCCAAAATGCTCTCACACGTGATATAATATGTATCATACATATTATGTGTCATGCCATACTCAGTTGCTTCAGTTGTGTGTGACTTTCTGATCCCGTGGACTGTAGCCCACCTGGTTCCTCTGTCCGTGGGATTTTCCAGGCAAGAATACTGGAGGGGGTTGCCATTTCCTCCCTCAGGGGATCTTCCTGATGCAGAGATCAAACCCACATCTCCTGCATCTCCTACACTGTCAGGTGGGTTCTTTACCACTGAGCTGCTGGGGAAGCTCCATACATACTATATATCATGTTGTTATATGTATGAGATTATACATATATATCATATGATTGATATAAGAATTAAATGGGTTACAAATGTGAAAGTCTTTGGAAACCAGCAGAACACTTAATGTAGATCCTTGCTTTAATGATCTGCTTTTACCTTTTAAAAAAACTAACAAAACCTCCAGAAAGGAAAGGAGCAGAATTACTAGAATTTAGGAGGACAAAAATGTTCTACAAAGCTTTCTGGATTCAGTTGTATATTCTATACACAATTTATTTCTATCTAGCGTTTTTCATTTAAAGTAAGCTTTCTTAAACTAAGGCACTTTATAAAAAAGTTCTATTTATCGTTGTGGACAGAAGAGAAAAGATAAAAGTCAAGGCTCTTGATAGACTATTCTTCACATTAGATGCATCAGAAGCTGTGACATAGCTTCATATTTCCAGGTTATATTTTATTGTTTGATCATTACTCCTTTTCCACAGCCAAGACCTCTATGGGGGTGAAGGACAGCTTCACTTCCTTGACACCTAGATGTTGCCCTGGCCATGGTACTTGTTTTGTCCAATAGAGAGGAGTGAAAAGGTGCCAATTCCAGACTTAGTCCTTAATAGACAACAGCTGTCCCATTGGCCCTTCTGGGAGCTTCTGATCTACAGTATGAGAAGGATATGCCCCAAGCATTTACTGCACCTCCTCTCTGGGACCCAGAATGTGATACATAAAGCATCGCATCAGCCTATCTGCTGATACGTGAGCAGGAGACCACGTGGCTGTTGTTTTGTGTTGCTGATTTTGGTGGGTGTTTGCAAGTCTGCATTATTATGATCAGAGCTCATTGTCCTTATTACCAAGACTTACTGATAAAGCTTTCAGGGAATATGAAACCAAAATGGGCTTGCTTCTCTTCCCCAATCTAGTCTTTGAAAGAGCCCACTCAAGGAAAATCTGTTTCCAGAGCAGGACCCTAGAACCAGATCATTTATCCAGTGGACTCGAGTGGGAAAGGGCAAGAGGCAGAGAGGAAAAAAGACTACAGGATCTCATTTTAGAATTTAAGATAGTTGAAATCCACCGAATCAGAAAAAAAAAAAAAAGAATACGAGTTAACTCAGTTTAACCCTTGTGGGAGGAATCAAGGTGTTGAAACAAGAGGTTATTAGTGTTTAGGGGCAATCTTTCTTTCTTAACTTGGAAATTAGAGATAAAACAGACCTCCCAACATGCACACTTGCACACACACACACACACACACTGGACTTAACTGTTAAGCCTATAGGCAAGCAGAGTGTGGCTATGTCCCTGGGGCAGGGGAGACAGCAGCTTATCAGGATATCTTGCTTCTAACAAGGTTCAGAACATGCTACCCCAACATATGACACCTGAGCACATAGAATACTTCAAGCTGAAGGAATTTGAGAAATGACAGGGGCAGGGAGGACTTTTTTTTGTTTTAACTTTCTCCTGAGGCAGGTCATAAGATCCTTGTGTGAGAGCTGCCCTTCCTATGCCCAGAGGAAAGGAGCATTCTCATCTCCAAAGATAGAGGGATGCAGAGGGGAATCTGAAGGAACAGAACTTGCTCTGTTTTCTTGTTTACTGACACCTTTTTTTGTCCCATCACATTTTCCCATGACTCTCCACTCTACATCTAGGCTAACATAAAAGCACGCAGGTTTCTTTCTTTCCTTATTAAGTATTTCCTATTGTATATAACTTATGTTACATAAATGTGTATGCTTTTCTGTTGTTAATCCGTCCTTTGTTATAGGGACCACGCCAAGCACTTAGAAAGGTAGAGAGAAAAGTTCTTCTCCCTTACACATTCATCTTCATAAAACCACCTCACCCCAAGACTCTCTCTGGATCTTTCTGGTAGGCAGCAGAGGTTTTACCCGGGAGACTCTGAAGAGAGTCACCATTGGATATTCATTACATTGAATTCAAGGTAATGTTGTGCTCGGGCTTCCTTGGTGGCTCAGTGGCAAAAAAATTCACCTGTCAAGCAGGAGACATGGCTTCAATCCCTCGGTTAGGAAGATCCCATTGAGAAGGAAATAGCAATCCACTCCACTATTCTTGCCTGGGAAGTCCCAGGGACAGAGGAGCCTAGCGGACAACAGTTCACGGGTGTTTGAAGAGTCAGACATGACTTAGTGACTAAAAAACAACAAGTGTTGTACTCAAAACCAAAAGTTTCTTTATTTCTGTCCTACTCCAAATTCAGTTCAGTTCAGTTCAGTTCAGTCGCTAAGTCGTGTCTGACTCTTTGCAACCCCACGAACCGCAGCACACCAGGCCTCCCTGTCCATCACCAACTCCCAGAGTCCACAGAAACCCATGTCCATCGAATCGATGATGCCATCCAACCATCTCATCCTCTGTCATCCCCTTCTCCTCCTGCCTCCAATCCCTCCCAGGATCAGGGTCTTTTCCAATGATTCAGCTCTTCGCATCAGATGGCCAAAGTATTGGAGTTTCAGCTTCAACATCAGTCCTTCCAATGAACACCCAGGACTGATCTCCTTTAGGATGGACTGGTTGGATCTCCTTGTAGTCCAAAGAACTCTTAAGAGTCTTCTCCAACACCACAGTTCAAAAGCATCAATTCTTCGGCACTCAGCTTTCTTTATAGTCCAACTCTCACATCCATACATGACCACTGGAAAAGCCATAGCCTTGACTAGACGGACCTTTGTTAGCAAAGTAATGTCTCTGCTTCTTAATATGCTATCTAGGTTGGTCATAACTTTCCTTCCAAGGAGTAAGCATCTTTTAATTTCATGGCTGCGGTCACCATCTGCAGTGATTTTGGAGCCCAGAAAAATAAAGTCTGCCACTGTTTCCACTGTTTCCCCATCTATCTCCAAATTATGACTATCCATTTGGTCCAATGTAGCAATGAAATTAAGATATTCTAATAATGACTAAAAGCATCCTATAGATGCCAAAAAAATTCTACCATAACCTTGTCAAATTACCAAATTCCCAGGGAGAAACTTTAAATCTCTGTATAAGTCCAAAGTTAGTCTAAAAATGAATCCAAGGCTGATATCAGATTCTTTTGTCTAATTAATAGAATGTTCAAAGAAATAAAAGCCTCAAGTCAATCTTCAGAAATGTCTTATTCTGCTTAGGTTCAGCTGGGAAAATTTTCCACATTGGTTAAAATGTGTTCTCACAGCAGGAACATCCTAAGACAGTCCCTTAATAGAATGGGTGATTAAGTTACTAGTTAATGATATTACTCTGAGGAAGCAAACAGATTTTATAGCTGTACTAATACATATTAGTTCTTAAAATTAAGCAAGTCAGAACTTCCCTAGTGGTCTATTGGTTGAGATTTTGCCTTTCAGTGTGGGGGGTTCAGGTTCAATCCCTGGTCAGGGAACTAGGGTTCCACATGCCTTGAGGCCAAGGGGCAAAACAGAACAGAAGCAATATTGTAGCAAATCCAATAAAAGACTTTTAAAAATTTCAGCAAGACTCCAGCCCCTGAAGGAGCTCCTGAGGGCAGCATTATAACACAGGACCCCTTTGGTACTCAGCGTTGATCAAAAACACTAGCAGAGTCTCAGTGGGATCTATGTAAAGGGAGTGGATGGAAAAAAAACAAAACAAAACTTGACTTTAGCCTTATTCTATACTCAGTCAATTCAGTTCAGTCACTTAGTCATGTCCGACTCTTTGCGACCCTGTGGACTGCAGCACACCAGGCCTCCCTGTCCATCACCACCTCCCGGAGTTTGCTCAGACTCATGTCCATTGAGTCGGTGATGCCATCCAACCATCTCGTCCTCTGTTGTCCCCTTCTCCCTCTGCCTTCAATCTTTCCCAGCATCAGGGTCTTTTCCAATGAGTCAGCTCTTCGCATCAGGTGGCCAAAGTATTGGAGTTTCAGCTTCAGCATCAGTCCTTCCAATGAATATTCAGGACTGATTTCCTTTAGGATGGACTTGTTGGATCTCATTGCAGTTCAAGGGATTCTCAAGAGTCTTCTCCAACACCACAGTTTAAAAGAATTAATTCTTTGGTGCTCAGCTTTCTTTATAGTCCAACTCTCACATCCATACATGACTACAGGAAAAACCATAGCTTTGACTAGATGGACCTTTGTTGGGAAAGTAATGTCTCTTCTTTTCAATAAGTTGTCTAGGTTGGTCATAACTTTTCTTCCAAGGAGCAAGCATCTTTAAATTTCATGACTGCAGTCACCATCTGCAGTGATTTTGAGGCCCAAGAAAATAAAGTCTGTCACTGTTTCCATTCTTTCCCCATCTATTTGCCATGAAGTAGTGGGACCAGATGCCATGATCTTAGTTTTTTGAATGTTGAGTTTTAAAGCCAACTTTTTCACTCTCCTCTTCTACTTTCATCAAGAGGCTCTTTAGTTCTCTTCACTTTCTGCTGTAAGGATGGTGTCATCTGCATATTCTAAACTAGCTTGCCAAAATCAATGACAGGTGAACTAAAACTCATTTGGGAGAAATCTCCTAAAAAGAAGTTAATTTTGGCAATTCTTATCTCATGTTTCTTATGTGTAAAATCCTTGAAAATTTTTCATTTCCTTTTTGCCTTTGAACACCCAGCTTCTGGACTCTTATGATGAATTGACTGTGAATTCTACCTACATTCTGGATTTTCAGTGCTTTTCCATCTGGATGTGGCTGCTGACTTTTGCCATGGACTTTTGCATTTGGTCAAATGGAAAAATCCCCTCCACAAATCTTTGAATTACAGCTGCTTTGTATTTTGTTGAAACTCCTATCCGTGAGGGCCGAGAAGGGCGAATACCTCTGCCATATGCCCCACTAGAACTATATAAAAATTAGATTGGGGAAAATTCAAGCTGTGGTCAGAGCTTGCATAATTAACAATTAACATAATTAACAATTTGGGACCAATTAGGAACCACGTGGCAGGACTCTGGAGCCTTGGGACCAGTAACATGAATCCAAGACTCATCCATCCACAGGGTCATGGAGCAATTTTCTAATGCTGCCTATCTAAGCCTAGCACTGGCAATTAAAGCCAAAAATTCACTAGTTCACAGGGACCTCAGCTGTTTTGCAACTAAAAGTAGCAATTATTATGCTGCTTCCCAATGTCTGAAAATTGTTGAATCTCACGTCAGTCTCCCATTTGAAGCCAGGCCAAACTATCACCAGGTATCTTAGGATCAAGCTGCAGCAGCCAAGAACCTAAGAGTCCTGCCTACTTTTTGGTTAAGCCTACTTGCCTGTAATCCCTCCTAGAAGCGAACCTGCTCACCTCTGGGTAAACCTGATACAACTCCCTGTGAGCCAGTGAGGTCAAAAATCCTGCCCAGTTTAGCTGCTTAATGTCCAGGCTCAGGGCTATTGGTTCAGACTACAGCCATTAATAGCCATGGATATACCTAGAAAAATATGGTGTTATACACACCAGCATCACCTGCTTGGGTCAACACCCCATCTGGTCAGCACTTAGTCAAGCATGAGCAAAGCTGAAAGATTCCTACTTTATTTACACTAGAAGTTAAAAAAAATTTTTTTTTAAAATTTTTATTTTTTTTAACTTTACAATATTGTATTGGTTAGGCCATATATCAACATGAATCCGCCACAGGTATACACGTGTTCCCCATCCTGAACCCTCCTCCTTCCTCCCTCCCCGTATCATCCCTCTGGGTCGTCCCAGTGCACCAGCCCCAAGCATCCAGTATTGTGCATCGAACCTGGACTGGCGACTCGTTTCATACATGATATTATACATATTTCAATGCCATTCTCCCAAATCATCCCACCCTCTCCCTCTCCCAGAGTCCAAAAGACTGTTCTATACATCAGTGTCTCTTTTGCTGTCTCGTATACAGGGTTATTGTTACCATCTTTATAAATTCCATATTTATGCGTTAGTATACTGTATTGGTGTTTTTCTTTCTGGCTTACTTCACTCTGTATAAAGTCTCCAGTTTCATCCACCTCATTAGAACTGATTCAAATGTATTCTTTTTAATGGCTGAGTAATACTCCATTGTGTATATGTACCACAGCTTTCTTTATCCATTCATCTGCTGATGAACATCAAGGTTGCTTCCATGTCCTGGCTATTATAAACAGCACTGCAATGAACATTGGGGTACACGTGTCCCTTTAAATTCTGGTTTCCTCAGTGTGTACGCCCAGCAGTGGGATTGCTGGGTCATAAGGCAGTTCTATTTCCAGTTTTTAAAGGTATCTTCACACTGTTCTCCATAGTGGCTGTACTAGTTTGCATTCCCACCAACAGTGTAAGAGGGTTCCCTTTTCTCCACACCCTCTCCAGCATTTATTGCTTGTAGACTTTTGGATCACAGCCATTCTGACTGGTGTGAAACTGTACCTCACTGCAGTTTTGATTTGCATTTCTCTGATAATGAGTGATGTTGAGCATCTTTTCATGTGTTTGTTAGCCATCTGTATGTCTTCTTTGGAGAAATGTCTATTTAGTTCTTCGGTCCATTTTTTGATTGGGTCATTTATTTTTCTGGAATTGAGCTCTAGGAGTCCTTGTATATTTTTGAGATTAGTTGTTTGTCAGTTGCTTCATTTGCTATTATTTTCTCCCATTCTGAAGCCTGTCTTTTCACCTTGCTTATAGTTTCCTTTGTTGTGCAGAAGCTTTTAAGTTTAATTGGGTCCCATTTGTTTATTTTTGCTTTTATTTCCAATATTCTGGGAGGTGGGTCATAGAGGATCCTGCTGTGATGTATGTCGGAGAGTGTTTTGTCTATGTTCTCCTCAAGGAGTTTTATAGTTTCTGGTCTTATGTTTAGATCTTTAATCCATTTTGAGTTTATTTTTGTGTATGGTGTTAGAAAGTGTTCTAGTTTCATTCTTTTACAAGTGGTTGACCAATCTTCCCAGCACCACTTGTTAAAGAGATTGTCTTTAATCCATTGTATATTCTTGCCTCCTTTGTCAAAGATAAGGTGTCCATATGTGCGTGGATTTATCTCTGGGCTTTCTATTTTGTTCCATTGATCTATATTTCTGTCTTTGTGCCAGTACCATACTGTCTTGATGACTGTGGCTTTGTAGTAGAGCCTGAAGTAGGCAGGTTGATTTCTCCTGTTCCATTCTTCTTTCTCAAGATTGCTTTGGCTATTTGAGGTTTTTTTTATTTCCATACAAATTGTGAAATTATTGGTTCTAGCTCTATGAAGAATACCATTGGTAGCTTGATAGGGATTGCATTGAATCTATAATTTGCTTTGGGTAGTATACTCATTTTCACTATATTGATTCTTCCGATCCATGAACATGGTATATTTCTCCATCTATTAGTGTCCTCTTTGATTTCTTTCACCAGTGTTTTATAGTTTTCTATATATAGGTCTTTAGTTTCTTTAGGTAGATATATTCCTAAGTATTTTATTCTTTTCATTGCAATGGTGAATGGAATTGTTTCTTAATTTCTCTTTCTATTTTCTCATTATTAATGTATAGGAATGCAAGGGATTTCTGTGTGTTGATTTTATATCCTGAAACTGTACTATATTCATTGACTAGCTCTAGTAATTTTCTGGTGGAGTCTTTAGGGTTTTCTATGTAGAGGATCATGTCATGTGCAAACAGTGAGAGTTTTACTTCTTCTTTTCCATTTTGGATTCCTTTTATTTCTTTTTCTGCTCTGATTGCTGTGGCCAGAACTTCCAAAACTATGTTGAATAGTAGTGGTGAAAGTGGGCACCCTTGTCTTGTTCCTGACTTTAGGGGGAATGCTTTCAATTTTTCACCATTGAGGATAATGTTTGCTGTGAGGTTGTCATAAATAGTTTTTATTATGTTGAGGTATGTTCCTTTTATTCCTACTTTCTGGAGTTTTTATCATAAATGGATGTTGAATTTTGTCAAAGGCTTTCTCTGCATCTATTGAGATAATCATATAGTTTTTATTTTTCAATTTGTTAATGTGGTGTATTACACTGATTGATTTGAGGATATTGAAGAATCCTTGCATCCCTGGGATAAAGCCCACTTGGTCATGATGTATGATCTTTTTAATGTGTTGTTGGATTCTGATTGCTAGAGGCAAATGCCAGAACTTTTTGCTCTTTCAAATTGTTGACCACACAGCAAAACATTGATTATTTATTAGACCAGGTGGTGCTAGTGGTAAAGAACACAACTGCCAATGTAGGAAATGTAAGAGACCCCAGTTAACTGGGTTTGATCCCTGGATCGGGAAGATCCCCTGGAGGAGGGCACGGCAACTCAATATTCTTGCCTAGAGAATCCCATGGAGAGAGGAGCCTGACGGGTTACAGTCCATAGGGTTGCAGAGTCAGATACAATGGAAGTGACTTGGCACATTTATGAGACCACGGTGAGTCTTCTACCAGTAAACACCATCTCCATCTCCATCACCCCACATTTGAAAGCCTTATCCATCCAGTCACATGGTCTAACCTAGATAACGAATGCCTGCTGGAGAGACTTAGTATTTATTTACAAGTTTACTGCATGCTTGAGAGTAAACCAGAGAAACGCTTCCTGCAGACAAGCCAGTCCCAAGGAGAAAGGAAAGAGCAACAGGTGGAGATAAACCCACCAGCCCACCACTGACAGGAGAAGGCGCTAGGAGAGCCTAGAGCCCCTGAGAACATTCAGAAGGATGAGGGACACATAACTGGTGCTTAGAGTAAGGGTTCAAAGCTATTAATATTTTTTTTCCCAAACATCTTTTACTGAAAAACCACCTCCCACTGACCTGAAGTGCCCATTTCTTTAATTAATCTAGTTACTCATAGGTCTGTAATTATGCATTCAATCACCACTTTCTAAACCAGTTAAATTATGAAAGTGTTAAATATTGTGCTTTTAAATGTTTATAAGGGTTATTCTCCTCTCTTGTTCTTCCCCCCATTGTTTTAATAGATATAAATCTGTTAATTTTCCTGGGTTAAAAAATCATTTTGTGGTATTCTTTTTGAGATTACGTTATAGATTTGGCATAGAATTCTAATACAATTATCAATAATTTATTGTATTTGTTGTTTTTGTTTAGTAGCTCAGTTGTGTCCGACTCTCTTCGACCCTATGGACTGTAATAGCCTGCCAGGCTCCTCTGTCCATGGCGTTTTCCAGGCAAGAATACTGGAGTGGGTTGCCATTTCCTCCTCCAGGGGATCTTCCCAAGCTAAGGACTGAACTGGTGTCTTCTGTACTGCAGGCGAATTCTTTACCTCTGAGCTACCATGTTTGCTTAATCTATTGTATACCTCTTATTTATTTGTACCTTTTTCTTCCAGGTTTTGAGCTCCCAAAGGGTAAGGACCACTTATTTTCACTTTTGCATTTCATATGATAGCTGCTACATATGCTAAGGATACATCTTTTTTTTTTTTTTTAACATCAATGCCTTCTTCCTTGAAAAAAAAAAAAAAGGATCATCTCGTTAGATACTCCTTCCTCACTTTCTCTGTCTGCCGTATTCTGTTTATTCTTCCATAATCACTTAGCTGAAACCTCCCCTGGGAAACTTCACCTATACCTGCACAGGTAGAGTCTTCTCTCTCTATGTTGCTGTATGACCACCTATATGTCTGTCGCTCGTTATATTTTGCAGTGGACGTATTTATCTTTCTTCCTAGAAACACCAAGTTAGGCTTCTGTACAGAGGGACTGTGATATTCTTTGTAATTTTTACCTTATACATTTCCTGATACATAACATGGTTTTCAACATGTGTTTAATAAATGAATAAATGCAAATTACATTTGCTTGCAACATTTATCACAATGGAAAGTAAATAAATTCTTTCTTATGTAATTCTTTAAGTATTTCATTTTCTTAAATAAGTATCTTCCACATTAGATAGTAACTTTCATAGTCAGAGACCATATAAGTCTTCCTTACCACTGTATCCTTTGGTTCTGGCACACAATGACTCATTAATAAACATTTATTGAGTAAATTGATAATATTTCATATTGCAAGTTAATAATATTACTAATTTTGTGAGACTGTTGTTCATTTGTTCAGGCGTGTCTGAATCTTTGCAACCCCATGGGCTGCAGCATGCCAGGCCTCCCTGTCCATCCCATTTCCAGGAGTTTGTCCATTGAGTTGGTGATGCAATCCAACCATCTTGTCTTCTGTTGTCCCCTTCTCCTCCTGCCTTCAATCTTTCCCAGAAGCAGGGTCTTTTATAATGAGCTGGCTGTTCACATCAGGTGGCCAAATTATCTGAGTTTCAGCTTCACCATCAGTCCTTCTAATGAATATTCAGAACTGATTTCCTTTGTGATTGACTGGTTTGTTCTCCTTGCAGTCCAAGGGACTCTCAAGAGTCTTCTTCAACACCACAGTTCAAAAGCATCAGTTCTTCGGTGTTTAGCCTTCTTCGTGGTCCAATTATCACAGGTATACAAGACTACTGGAAAAACCATAGCTTTGACTATTCAGAACTTTGTCGGCAGGGTAATGTCTCTGCTTTTTAATACGCTGTCTAGGTTGGTCGTAACTTTTCTTCCTAGGAACAAACGTCTTTCAATTTCATGGCTGCAGTCACCATCAGCAGTGATTTTGAAGCCCAAGAAAATAAAGTTTCTCAGTTTCTATTGTTTCCCCATCTATTTGCCATGAATGACGGTACTGGATGCTGTGATCTTAGTTTTCTGAATGTTGAGTTTTAAGCCAACTTTTTCATTCTCCTCTTTCACTTTTATCAAGAGGCTCTTTAGTTCTTCTTCACTTTCTGTCATAAGGGTGGTGTAACCTGCATATCTGAGGTTATTGCTATTTCTCCCAGCACTCTTGATTCCAGCTTGTGCTTCATCCAGACTGGCATTTTTGCATGATATACTCTGCATATAAGTTAAATAAACAGGGTGACAATATACAGCCTTGAGGTACTCCTTTCCCTATTTGGAACCAGTCTGTTTTTCATGTCCAGTTCTAACTTTTGCTTCTTGACCTGCATACACATTTCATGGGAGACAGGTAAGGTTGTCTGGTATTTCCATTTCTTGAAGAATTTTCCACAGTTTGTTGTGATCCACACAGTCAAAGGCTCTGGCATAGTCAATAAAGCAGACGTAGATGTTTTTCTGGAACTCTCTTGCTTTTTCTATGATCCAATGGTAGTTGGCAATTTGATCTCTGCTTCATCTGCCTTTTCTAAATCTCACTTGAGTACCTGTAAGTTCTCAGTTCACATACTGCTGAAGCCTGGCTTGGAGAATTTTGAGCACTACTTTGCTAACATGTGATTGCATGGTAGTTTAAACATTCTTTGGCATTGCCTTTCTTTGGGATTGGAATGAAAACTGACCTTTCCAGTCCTGTGGCCACTGATGAATTTTCCAAATTTGCTGGCATATTGAGTGCAGCACTTGCACAGCATCATCTTTCAGGATTTGAAATAGCTCAACTGGAATTCCATAATCTCCACTAGTTTTGTTCATAGTGATGCTTCCTATGGTCCACTTGGCTTTGCACTCCAGGATGTCTGGATCTAGGTGAGTGATCATACCATCGTGGTTATCTGGGTCATTAAGATATTTTTTTGTACAGTTCTTGTCTGTATTCCCTGATAGCTCAGTTGGTAAAGAATCTGCCTACAATGCAGGAGACCCTGATCAATTCCTGGGTTGGGAAGATTCTCTAAAGAAGGGATATGCTACCCACTCCAGTGTTCTTGGTCTTCCCTTGTACTCAGCTGGTAAAGAATCTGCCTGCAATGTAGGAAACCTGGGTCCTATTCTTGGGTTGGGAAGATCCTTTGGAGAAGGGAAAGTCTACCCACTCTAGTACTCTGACCTGGAGAATTCCATGGACAATCCATGGGGTCACAGAGTTGGATATGATAGAGCAACTTTCACTTTCTGTGTATTCTTGCCACCTCATCTTAATATCTTGTGCTTCTGTCAGGTCCATAACATTTTGTCCTTTATTGTGTGCATCTTTGCATGAAATATTCCCTTGGTATCTCTAATTTTGTTGAAGAGATCTCTAGTCTTTCCCATTCTATTGTTTTTCTCTATTTCTTTCCATTGTTCACTTAGGAATGTTTTCTTTTCTTTTTTGGGGGGGGAGGGGAATGAACATATGCTCAATTTTGTTTTTGTTCAGTTGCTCAGTCGTGTCTGACTCTTTATGACCCCATGGACTGCAGCACACCAGGATTCCCTGTCCTTCACCATCTACCAGAGCTTGCTAGAACTCATGTCCATTAATTCAATGATGCCATCCAACTACCTCATCCTCTGTCATCCCCTTCTCCTCCTGCCTTCAATCTTTCCCAGCATCAGGGTCTTTTCCAATGAGTTGACTCTTTGCATCAGGTGGCCAAAGTATTAGAGCTTCAGCTTCAGCATCAGTCCTTCCAATGAACACTCAGGACTAATCTCCTTTAGGATGGACTGGTTGGATCTCCTTGCAGTCCAAGGGACTCTCAAGAGTCTTTTCCAACACCACAGTTCAAAAGCATCAATTTTTCGCTGCTGTCTCCTTGATATTCTTTGGAACTCTACATTCAGACGGGTATCTGTCTTTTTCTCCTTTGCCTTTTGCTTCTCTTCTTTTCTCAGCTATTTGGGAGGCTTCCTCAGACAACCATTTTGCCTTTTTGCATTTCTTTTCTTGGGAATGGTTTTGATCACAGCCTCCTGTACTATAGCAAATGTTCATATTGAAGTTTTGCATACAAAATTACATAGAGAAATAGAAAGGATCAATAGACACTTCAGGAAAATGAATAATGCTGACTTATGGTGTTGTCAAGATTTAAACTCTTTATTTTAAAGTCATGAAAAGACTGCAACTATGGGAGATGGACTACTGTCCTTCAGCAAATTAATGTCTTTATTTTGCTCTAAGTCAAAATATGATGAGTAATCTACCCATAAAGCATTTATATGGTGCATATAAATAGGTTGCTGGCAATAGAAATAGCAGCCAACAGGTTTACCCTGTCGACAGCAATTTATTAAGATGACAAATAGATAAAAGTAACATATAAAATGAGCCATAATCCTACTTCATTTTCATTTCAATGGTTACTCCAGAAGAAATCTTATTATCATTGTATTTAAATATTTCCCTATTGAATATTTGGAGTGTTTTTGATAGAGAAGAGTCTGCAGAGTCATCAAGTTTCCTTTTGAATGACAGTGGAATGTATCTAGAGAGGCACCCTTTAGAAGGAAAAATTATTCTGAAAATATACACATTATAGGCTCTTCATGAGCATGACATAAAAAAATATAGATGCCATTATTGAATAATGGACTCACCGTTAGTCATCAGTAAGTCACTGTTGTTAATATATTATGTATTAATATTCTACTTAATATTTGATCATGTACATTATTTTTATAGGAATAACTGCAAGTGTAGACAGATTGCAAGTATAGAAAGATTGAAGGCAGGAAGAGAAGGGGATGACAGAGGATGAGATGGTTGGATGGTATCATTGACTCAATGGACATGAGTTTGAGTAAACTCCAGGAGTTGGTGATGGACAGGGAGGCCTGGCGTGCTGCAGTCCCTGGGGTTGCAAAGATTCGGGCACAACTGAGTGATGGAACTGAATTGAATGACTTATGAAGTGAAGGCTCAGACAGTAAAGAATCTGCCTGCAGTGCATCCCTGGGTCTGGACAATCCCCTGGAGAATGGAATGGCAACCCACTCCAGTATTCTTGTCTGGAGAATCCCATGGATAGATGAGCCTGGCTGGTTACAGTCCATGGGGTTGCACAGAGTTGGACAAGACTGAGCAATTTACACTTTCACTTTCATGAAGTAGGTACTGTTACTATTATTGTTCGATTATACAGTGTTCTAAGGCTAAAGTGGTCAGTGATGAGGTCTCTGTTACCAAAGTCAATCATGGTAGAACTGAAACTTGAAATCAGTTTTGTCTGTCCAGGGAATTTTAACTACTGTGCTCTATTCTGTAGAGCACACTGGCAGTGCAGGGAAGAGATATGGCTGAAATGTTTTTCAGGAGACTATTACAAATATATTTGAACTTGAATATATTTTGACATGGTATCACTTTATAGCTTTTTGCATTTCTGCATTTCTCATGGCTCTGTATTTCCTGATTACCCAGCTTGGTGCAATTGATCTCCCGGGCCACTGAAGACATCTGATTTTGAGACTCCTGTTTAATCACATCAAAGACATAGAATAGAATAGTAAATGGTGGAGGCTGGGGGCAAAAACAAAAGAGTTTAGGATCAATAATACTAGCTGAAGATCCAGCAAAAGTGTGCCTCTAGGCTCTAAATAACATCTGTGTCTATGTCTATATCTGTATCTTTCTATCAACTCCATCTGAATTGGCTTTTAGAGCAGACCTCATTTAGTTTTGACAACATATATGTCGCAATTTTTATATGCAGATATCTCAATTTGGGATTACAGAAGACGGAACTAATTTAGAGGACATGGATCTGGCCCACAGGCATTTTGTTATCTGAATTAGGAGACATCTGGTAGGAAGTAGCTGAATAAAAGTACTATACTAAGAAATGTGAGCGCATAATTTGAGATTCAGAGCTTTATAATAGAAAGAGCCCAGGCTTTGGTGTCAGAATGACCTGAATAAAAATCTCAGAGTTTCTATTTAATAACTCTCATCTCCTGAAAATACCTTAGCCATCCTGTTTTACCTTTGGCCTATCTAGGATAAGAGTGTCAGGGCATTCCTCCCTTTAGCAAGAGCTTATGGAGCTCTGAAATGAATCCATTCACCTTTTTGTACCTTAACTTTCTGTGGGTATAAAAATCATGATATTTATACAGTTCATAGGTCTTTCTTTTTCCCCATAGGTCTTTTCTTTTGAATTGTCCTTTCTGCTTTTAGAAATATGAAATGACTTTCATTTTTACTGCTGTATTTTTTTGTTCTAGAATTGTCATTTCTTTTTTGCATTGTTAATTTTTTCCTAAATATCCATTCATGCTCAGTACTTACTTTTTCTGCTGAGCATGTTAACATGTTTATAAGAGTTATTTTAAAATTTCTGTCTGCTAATTCTAATCTCTGGAATAAATTTGGGTCTGTTTCTATTGACCATCCTTTCCTTTTCAAAAAATGTTTTCTTATGTTTGTATTTTTGGGCCATGCCATGTGGCATGGGGTTGAACCCACACCCCCTGCAGTGCAGAGGCTTAACACTGGACTACCGGGGAAGTCCCTTTTTATCTTTCTTTTGAGAATAGGTCTTGTTTCTGTGCTTCTTTACCTGATTGTAATTTGTATTCTGGATATTCACCAGGGGCTTCCTTGGTGGCTCAGTCAGTAAAGAATCTGCCTGCAATGAAGGAGACACAAGAGACATAGGTTCAATCCCTGGGTCACGGGAAGATCCCCTGGAGAAGGGCATGGCAACCCACTCCAGTATTCTTGCCTGGAGAATCCCACTGACAGAGGAGCCTGGTGGGCTACAGTCCATGGAGCTGCAAACAGTTGGACGTGATTGAAGTGACCAGGCATGCAGCACACACGTTGGTATAAAAGAATAGTGGGTATTGAAATAAATGACATTTGTTCCCATTAAGGATCATGCTTTTTTGTGTAATTTACACAGAAACTGAGTCTAGAATGAGTTGAATTTTGGTTTAATGTCAAAACACCACTTGTTCCAAATAATTTGAGAGTTCAGTTTGGATTCTCCTTCAAGCAGGACTTGGGATTTAAGCACCAATAAAAATCTCAAGATATCTCTGTGTTTTACAGTCTTGCGCTTTAGGTCACCAGAAAGCTCAAACAGCGCTCCAGATCTACTCCCACCTTTCATCATTTCAGAGATCTCTATCTGTCCCCTTTTTCTGCACTTAGTCCTTCATGAGCACCCCTGTTCACAATATAACCCTCAGGAAATTTGTGGAATTTCTTTCAACTCTCCTGTTATTTCCCCAGTTCTGTCCTGTGTACTGGTGAAGACCCCACGGAAAAGAGTTGGCAGATGGGTGCAGACTTGTTCTGCACCTGGAGGTCTTCAAGATTCTAGTCTGACTTATCAACTTATTGTTGCAGAGAAGCAGCCAATTCTGACTCCATGGTAAAAACTGTTTCTTTGACTTGCTTTTCAGTGCTTTTGTTATTATAAGCATATGTAATGGCTTAACTAAAAGGACCCTGCCCCTCTGCCTGTTGGTGAAACTAAAGTGCCTGTGTTCAGAACTTTGTCAGCCTGTAGAAGGCAGGAAGGAAGGAATGAACACCTTCCCTGCCCGAGGCTTGCCATTCTAGGAGAAGTTTGCAAGATTAATGACCTTTTACTTTGCTTCCTCACCTCCCCGCATCTCTGATCTATTAAGGAAACTGGCATCCAGACCCCTGTAAGATGGTTATTTTGAGGTGCTAGGCTGCTGTCTTTTCAGTCAGCTGCTTTCGGAATAAAGTCATTTTCCTTGCCTCAAAACCTCATCTCTCGGATTCATTGGCCTGTCAAGCAGTGAGCAGAGTGAGCTTGGACTCGGTAGCATTATGAGAGACTTTTCAAAGTTTAGCTGGCTTCTCCTGGCTTTGCAACCTTACTGTCTACATTTGGTTTGCATTGTTTCCCACCATGTTTCCAGAGGTGAACCCACCAGGAGACCTAGGAAGACACTGTAATGCTCTCAAGTTTAGTTCCATTAATGTTTTGTGTACCTCACCTCTTCGTGGGCTATAAAAACTAATTTTTGTAGTTCATCCATCCATCTTTTTACTTGTTCCATTAAGAGCAATAATCTCTTGTGATTTTTTCATATTCTGAGTGAGCCAAGCTTACCTTAACCATTCTCAGTCACTATTTTGTCGTCTCTGAAAATGAGAACTTTGTGAAAATTTAAGATAGCAGATGAAAATTGCTTAGCATGATGCCTGACATTGGTAGGTGCTTAATAAATTTTAATGCCCTTTCTCCATTAGGTTGGCTATCAAGGAATGTTAACTAAAAAAAATAAACAGCAGTGCTGATTTTGCCTGAAAGCGTTTGGAAGGGGTTAGGTTTTGAAAACACAAAGCACAGATGGGCATAAAGGAATAAAACTAAGTCTCTGTCTGCCTTGTTTATTTCTTTCAGCTAATATTTACAGAATGTTTCCTTATCAACTGTGTTTATTATGATAGGAACTGTTCTTAAAGAGACTTCTAAACCAGAGGTTTTGTGCTCACAAATTAATTTTTTTAATCCTATTAAAGTATCCACTTCATTCTACAAAAACAAACATGGTTATTTGCACTTAGGGGTTTGTTTAAAAGGGAATGGGAGATGAACTGGAAGTTATGAAAACAGAATGGAATCTGATAAAAGGACAACTAAATTAAAGAGCAAAATAGGCACAATGTATAACAAATTAAAAAGAAGTTAGGAAAGTTCTCCACAATCAAGGACAGAAGACAATGACTGATGGTGTTTATGTCTCAAGGAAGGAATGAATTTTTAAACACCTTGTTATATACCAGAAAAAAGTTGTAGATCATTGTTAGGATTCACACCTGGAAGAATGAATTGGCTTACCGGGGATTGGAGAAAAGATCAAAAAAGGGAAGCTGCATTGTCAGTTACATTTCACCCTGCAGGAGTCTTCTCTGGATGGTTTGCATCTGCTCAGACCAAAAAGAATCTTTTTGTTCAGACTGCTTTTCTCTCATGAGGAGAGCCAGATGAGTGATCCCAATAGGAAGATGAAGTAAACCTTTATGTATTAAGAGATTGTTGTTGAACAGAATAATTACATTTGGGTATGTGAATTTTCATATCTTTCAATTTCAGTATATGATTCGTGGAAACAAAAGACAGGAAATTAAAAAAAAACACACAGTGAAACCTGAATCACAGTACTGTGGGCTACATGCATCCCAACACTTAACATATTATATCTTAATCGGGAGATGTGACAGTATAGTGAAAAGTACATCCACCTTGATATCAGTGTACCACCTCTAATACTAGTTGTGTGACATTGGGCAAGTTACTGTAAAACTCACTTCTTTTACTTATAAAATGGGCATGATAATAAGAAGCTTGTCATTGTTCAGCCTTGAGAAGCTTGGAATTGGTGCCAAGCAAAAAGTTGGACACGAGCAACTGAGCACAAACAGCACAGAAGTAGATAGCAGTTTCCAGGGTTTTGTTTGTTTGATTGGTTTTTTTTTTTTTTTTTTTATCTGTTTAACTTGATTGAGCTTCCTTCCCATATCAATTCATCAATTTCTAAGCCTTTGGGGTCAAACAGGGCATTGCACTAATCTTTCAGGATTTGTGTGGTTTATCCCCACTGTCTCTCTGATGTATCCCTTCCTTATGTTTCAGACTGGATCTGATTAACATGTCAAAGACGCTGATCTCTAGAATTTAGTGGGGTAAAAGAGCCAATTTTTGTGGCCTGTGCAGCTTGATTGAGGGATATCTGAGAGGACATTATGCTTTATTTCCCAATTTAGGGTTTTTGGTGGATTTTAAATAATCCCTGATAATAGCAGTAAATATGAGAAACCCAGAGGAAAGGATGATAAAACTGATCAATTTCCAGATGAACATATGAATGAGAACAAAAGTCTTGCTATCTAAGAAATATATATTTTTTAAGCAAAGTTGAAGGGAAAACTCAATGAAACAATCACAAAAGCAAAAGCCCCCAAACTCCAAACCTATAGAATTTGATCTTCCATTTCAGTAAAGTCTCTGAAAATCTGCCCCCCTCCCAAAGAATCTCAGTGTTTCTAGTGAAAATTTACCAACAAATATGAACTCCTATTCATGCCAATATGGTTTGTTATAGTCAGTCTATCTTTAAATAGCACTTAAAAAAGAAATTGTAGATGCTAATTAAGAGAGAAAGAGTTCTTTAAGGAAACCAGGATTGTAAAGAAACACACTTGGGCTTAAACAGCCACTGTACCCATACAAGTTTCAGTTTCAGGAAGGAGAGAGTGTTCATAAGGTATGGTGTTGACAAAGAAACACTTTAAAACACTCTGCTGCTACTGCTAAGTCCCTTCAGTCGTGTCCGACTCTGGGCAACCCCATAGACGCCAGCCCACCAGGCTCCCCCACCCCTGGGATTCTCCAGGCAAGAACACTGGAGTGGGTTGCCATTTCCTTCTCCAATGCATGAAAGTGAAAAGTGAAAGTGAAGTTGCTCAGTCATGTCTGACTCCTAGTGACCCCATGGACTGCAGCCTACCAGGCTCCTCCGTCCATGGGATTTTCCAGGCAAGAGTACTGGAGTGGGTGTTGCCATTACCTTTTCTGTTAAAACACTCTACTATTTTGAATTTGAGTCCCTAACTCCTATGTTCCTATGCTATACTCCTATCTTATAGGAGTCCCTAACTTCTGTAAGAGGCAGTGATCAAGACCATCCTCAATAAAAAGCAATGCAAAAAGGCAAAATGGTTGTCTGAGGAGGCCTTATAAATAGCTAAGAAAAGAAGAGAAGCTAAAGGCAAGGGAGAAAAGGAAAGACATACTCATTTGAATGCAGAATTCCAAAGAATAGCAAGGAGAGATAAGAAAGCCATCCTCAGTGATCATTGCAAAGAAATAGAGGAAAATAATAGAATGGGAAAGACTAGAGATCTCTTCAAGAAAATTAGAGATATCAAGGGAATATTTCATGCAAAGATAGGCACAATAAAGGACAGAAATGGTATGGACCTAACAGAAGCACAAGATATTAAGATGAGGTGGCAAGAATACACAGAACTATACAAAAAAAGATCATCATGACCCAGATAATTATGATGGCATGATCACTCACCTAGAGCCAGACATCCTGGAATGCAAAGTCTAGTGGGCCTTAGGAAGCATCACTACAAGCAAAGCTAATGGAGATGATGGAATTCCAGTTGAGCTCTTTCAAATCTTAAAAGATGATGCTGTGAAAGTGCTGCACTCAATATGCCAGCAAATTGGGAAAACTCAGCAGTGGTCACAGGACTGGTAAAGGTCAGTTTTCATTCCAATCCCAAAGAAAGGCAATGCCAAAGAATGCTCAAATTGCCACACAATTGCATTCATCTCACACACTAACAAAGTAATGCTCAAAATTCTCCAAGACAGACTTCAACAGTACGTGAACCATAAACTTCCAGATGTTCAAGTTGGATTTAGAAAAGGCAGAGGAACCAGAGATCAAATTGCCAACATCCGTTGGATCATCAAAAAAGCAAGAGAGTTCCAGGAAAACATCTACTTCTTTACTGGCTATGCCAAAGCCTTTAACTATGTGGATCACAACCAACTGTGGAATATTCTTCAAGAGATGGGAATACCAGGCCACCTGCATGAGAAATCTGTATGCAGGTCAAGAAGCAACAGTTAGAAATGGACATGGAAAAACAAACTAGTTCCAAATCAGGAAAGGAGTATGTCAGGGCTGTATATTGTCACCCTGCTTATTTAACTTATATGCAGAATACATCGTACAAAATGCCAGGCTGGAAGAAGCACAAACTGGAATTAAGATTGCTGGGAGAAATATCGATAACCTCAGATATGCAGATGGCACCACCCTTATGGCAGAAAGCAAAGAAGAACTAAAGAGCCTCTTGATGAAAGTGAAAGAGGAAAGTGAAAAAATTGGCTTAAAACTCAACATTCAGAAAACTAAGATCATGGTATCTGGTCCCATCTCTTCATGGCAGATAGGTGGGAAACAATGGAAACTGAGAGACTTTATTTTCTTGGGCTCCAAAATCACTGCAGATAGTGACTGCAGCCATGAAGTTAAATGACCCTTGCTCCTTGAAATAAAAGCTATGCTAGACAGCACATTAAAAAGCAAAGACATACCCATTTGAATGCAGAGTTCCGAAGAATAGCAAAGAGAGATAAGAAAGCCATCCTCAGAGATCATTGCAAAGAAACAGAGGAAAATAATAGAATGGGAAAGACTAGAGATCTGTTCAAGACCTTTGCCAACAAAGATGTGTCTAGTCGAAGCTATGGTTTTCCAGTGGTCATGTATGGTTGTGATAACTGGACCATGAAGAAGGCTGAATACCCAAGAATTGATGCTTTTGAATTGTGGTGTTGGAGAAGCCTCTTGAGAGTCCCTTGGACTGCAAGGAGATCAAACCAGTCAATTGTAAAGGAAATCAATCCTGAATATTCATTAGAAGGACTGATGGTGAAGCTGAAATTCAGATAATTTGGCCACCTGATGTGAACAGCCAGCTCATTATAAAAGACCCTGCTCCTGGGAAAGATTGAAGGCAGGAGGAGAAGGGGACGACAGAGAATGAGATGGTTGGATGATATCACAATGGACATGAGTTTGAGAAAACTCTGGGAGTTGATGATGAACAAGGAAGCCTGGCGTGCTGCAGTCCATGGAATCACAAAGAGTTAGACACTTCTGAGCAACTGAACTGAACTGAACTCCTTTCAGTTTTCTGAAGAGTTAACATTTTTGTCAAAGAGAATGAGGACCATTAACGATTCAGTGGCCTCCTCTGCCCTCCCAGGTCTTGCATCTTATTCTCCAATAGGAAAGAAAAAAGAATCCAGGACACACACACCCAAGGGAAAAGAAAAAACACTGACCCCATGTCTAAGGTGAGCTGTCCTAGGCCGTCCTCTTCAGGACTTCTTATACAGTGCAGTTACAGTTGCCCCAAACTTGCATCACCTCACCAATTGTGATTGTGAAAAAAAGTCCCGTAAGTAGTCAGTGGATGGAAGTGTAAAGAAATGGTACTAGCTGACTAGACTGCCTTTCAAAAAGGAGTAATGCTGACCTTATTTCTATATGAACTCCAGGGAAGACCTACATCTAGAAAGAGATTTAGGGCCTCAAGTTTAATTGATTTCTTCTTTGAAAAATATCTATAATATATAATAGATCTCCATTTTCAATTCCATGTTATATCTTCAGTTTTTTTTTTTTATTTCTGTACTCTAGAAAAGCATATACATTTTTTCTGTCAATCAGAATTGCCATCTTATAGTTTCAGTTCTGCAGTGTATGACCTCAACAGTGGACTTAAGCTGTTCATATTTCATCTTAAGATTTCGAGTATTTTGAAGTTATTTCAGTCTACTTACATTAACTTAGGAGCCTGGTAGGCTGCAGTCCATGGGGTCGCTAAAAGTTGGACACGACTGAGTGACTTCACTTTCACTTTTCACTTTCATGCACTGGAGAAGGAAATGGCAACCCACTCCAGTGTTCTTGCCTGGAGAATCCCAGGGATGGGGGAGCCTGGTGGGCTGCCGTGTATGGGGTCGCACAGAGTTGAACACCACTGAAGCGACTTAGCAGCAGCAGCAGCAGCAGCAGAAATCATTTATGAAATTCTCAGTTTACTGCACTCATATGTTTCTTCATCAATCTTAATTGTGAGACTATATAGTTATTGTAGGCAATTATTTAAAATTTGTTAATGACAAACTGATGTTACTTGCAAAAGTTACAATATATAATTTTTAGCATTTATGTGGACAAAAAGGAATTTTGTAACATGTATCTTGCTGTCTCAATATGACATCTTTACAGTACAAAAATATTACATGAGATAAGAGAAAATCTATACAGCACAAAGACGAAATTATAAAAAATGTAAAAGGGAGTGATGAGACATGGAAAATTAAATAAGAAGGTTAAACATACACTAAAAAGCATTTCTAGGAAGATAGGAGAGATATTAGTCAATGATACAATACAAGAGTTTTTACCAGAGACAAGGAAAAACATAAATCCTAAGATTAAAAGTGTCAAGCAGTGTAAGTGAAAGATTCACACCTCGGCATATACTCCTAAGTTTTCTAAAACCAGGAACAAAGAGCAGATTCTAAAAGCCTACAAGAAGGAGAAAAAAATGACTACACAGAAGTGAGAAATGGATTTGCACCCTGTTTTTCAGCAACAGCAATGGCCGATAAAAGGCAGTGGAATATGCTTCATTGAAAAAGTTTAATAATACGAGGGAAATGAAACTTACACAAGAGTGAGCATAAAATTATAATACCTGACTTAGATAAGCATCGGCTTCAAGGCAATGCTTTCAACTGAGTTCCTAATGAACAATTTACTTAAATTACCCAACTTACTTGAGTATGCCAGAGAAAAGGTAGCTACACAGATAATACATGGACTGTAGCTTAGCTGGAAGATTAACACTCCCTCATCAAGAACTCAGATCAAAAGAGGGAAAGACCAAGAGTCGCTACATCACAAAACCTATTCTCAGTTAAGTATGAATGAGAAAATTGGGAGAAAGCACATCTTTCCACAGATTTTCTGTATGGAAATCATCAAGTTACAAAAATTTTAATCATCTCAAACCAAGGTGACATACACCATGAGATGATTGAAAATGAGACTGATAGAGCACATAAGAAGAAGATGAACAGGAAAGTCAGAACATTTCCAGATTTTGAGGATCCCAAGTAATCTGGGTAGAGCTTCCCTTAGAACTCTGAGTAGAATGATGGATGCCAAATAATTCATGATTATTAATAAGATAATGTGTAATAAATTTATTAGCTTATATTCTATATGCATTGAAGAAGCCTGGAAGAATATATACCAAAATGCTAATAAAGAATTATCTTTAAACAGTAAAATTATTAATTATTTTTGCTTTCTTCTTTGCATGTATTTATAAACAGAATTGGGACTTCCCTGGTGCCTCAGCTGGTAAAGAATCCACCTGCAATCCAGGAGACCTGGTTTCAATCCCTGGATTGGGAAGATCCCCTGGAAATGGGAAAAGCAATCCACTCCAGCATTTTTGCCTGCAGAATTCCATGGGCTGTATAGTCTGTGAGGTTGCAAAGAGTCAGACACAACTGAGCGACTTTCATAAAGGGAATTAAATAATTTTATACTCAGAAAAAAATAAATCAACTTTTCAGTTGATAAAATAGAAATTAGAACCATTTTAATAACGGCAAAACTATACTATGTAAATTCAGGCTGCCATGATTAGTACACTGCTTAATATATCTAGAAGAGCTAAGACTTGACCAATTTGGTTCAGAAGAAAGCTGAAGTGATCAGTGACAAATTTAGTGCTTTCTTTTTATCTTTGCAAACTTAGGTAGCTAAGTTTATCTCACAGTTTATGTTCCTATTGAGAAAAAATGGAATAACATGTATATGACCACAGCTCTGATATATCCAGTAAGACTTTCTGATTCACTGTAAAGCACCAACTCTATATTGCTGGACATCAGCCACACTATTTTGCTTTTTTGGCTGGACTGTTGAATCCATGCAAAGCCTAAAGACATGGCTAGAATCTCCAACATGGTCTTTTCTGAAATCTCTGGTTCACAGATTCTGAATTAAACTCTGCAAAGAAAACAAAAATCTATCGATTCATTCAGGCAAAGATTACTGATTCCCCAGTTTCTTCTACAAGTAGATAGAAGTTTCAGCAGGGCATATCTCCCAGACTCTCATGCAGGTAGGTGCGGCCCTTTTTGTTGTCTTCTGGTCAATATGGAAGTGATATGCACATGTCTTCTGTGGGAGAGGACATCCTTCTACTCCTTTCCTCTTTGTGTTTCCTAGAAAGCAGACCACAGTGAAAATGAGTTATATTGGGCTATGTAGTGGATGAGGAAAATGCCTGGACAGCAAAGCAACATGATAGAAGGAGCCTGGATCCTCAGCATTATGCAGCTGCCTTATCTGCCCCACACCATGTATACCTGGACTATTATTAAGTGTGAAATTATTTTTTTTTCAAATAAACTGTATTGCTTTATTTATTTTTGTATCTAGATTTAAAAAAATTACTGGAGTACAGTTGCTTTACAATTTAGTTATTAGTATTAGTTTCTACTATACAGCAAAGAGAGTCAACTATATGTATACATATATCCCCTCTTTCTTGGACCTGTTTCCCATTCAGGTGAGCACAGAGCATCGAGTACTGCCATATAGTTCCCTGTGCTATACAGTAGGTTCTCGTTAGTTGTCTATTTTAGACATAGGATAAATAGTGTATATATGTTAATTTCGGTGTCCTAATTCATCTCATCCACTCTCCCCTTTCCCTCTTGCTATCCATACTTTTTCTGTATATCTGTTTCTTTCTCTGCTTTGTAAATAAGATCATCTATACCAATTTTTTGGAGAAGGCAATGGCACCCCACTCTAGTACTGTTGCCTGGAAAATCCCATGGATGGAGGAGCCTGGTGGGCTGCAGTCCATGGGGTTGCTAAGAGTCAGAGACGACTGAGCGACTTCACTTTCTCTTTTCACTTTCATGCATTGGAGAAGGAAATGGCAACCCACTCCAGTGTTCTTGCCTGGAGAGTCCCAGGGATGGGGGAGCCTGGTGGGCTGCCATCTCTGGGGTCGCACAGAGTTGGATTCGACTGAAGCAACTTAGCAGCAGCAGCAGCATACCAATTTTTAATGCATGTATATGCATTAGTGTACAGTATTTGTTTTTCTCTTCCTGACTTACTTCACTCTTTAGGAGGGGGATACATTTTTTTAAACTACTGTGATTTTAGCCCTCTATTACAGCATCTGAAAAGTATACTCAATAAAGCATTTCAAAACTGAAGTAATGAGGCACTTGTTTATCTGTGGGATGGTCGGTTTAAACACGCATTCAAGAACTCAGGCAGTAGCTTTTTTTAATGTGCTACTCCCTCACTTGCTGGAAAATTGCCATATTCACTTATTATTTCAAAGTAGCACAAACTTCATTATTTAATAGTCAAGATTAGAGCTTGATAAAGAGGAGATTTTTTTATATTCATATGTTATTTTTTCTCTTTCTCACTCTCTTTCTTCAAGAAAATGCATATAAGCTACCAATTAAATTACTATGGGTTGGTGAAAAGATAATTTAACCAAATATTCCCTGAAGTTAGACAAAACCCATTACAACAGTACCCAAGGGCACACAAGGTTATTGGCATTATGGATGATTTTAATATCATTTAGTGAAATTCTTCAATAGAAGCTACAATTGATAATCAATGAAGTTATTTTCTTGTACAGGGTGAATTCATATTTACGCACTGCTTGAGTCACAAAGGGACAATTAATGTAAATCAATTAATACAGAATAAGGTATTAAAGCAATATATAAATGCCAATAAAATATAGAATCATATTGTAGAGAACTCTGGCAATAACAGAATAGCATTGGTGTGACTTAATTACATTAATTTTGCTTTAAAAATATCTGAATTTTCTGCAGCTATTTAATACTTCAAGAACACAATAATATTACAAAATAATGTCCAGTCCCCTCTTAATTATTCACACTGATGATGAATTGAAGTTAAGCCAAATTTCTGATTGTCCTTAAATAATTTCTAATAGAATGTGTTACGTGGTTTCAGAGATAGAAAATACAACAGATTTACCTTCTTAATTTTGTTTTTCTGAAACTAATATTAACATTAATTAGCACTCCATTTGTACCCCCAAGGAAAATTATTCCAGACTTTAAATTTGCTACAGTTAAGGCATATTCAAATTCATTAGATTTTTCTATGTATATTAAAATTTTTTAATTTTCCGGGGAATAGGGAAAAAAAGTTCCAAAATAACTTACATTTGAATAATTCTTTCAACTTTTCAATCTCTTTTATAGTTATATAAAAGATTTTCCAAGATTGTATAGCTGATAACAGTTCTTAAGATCTCCCCTCCAAAAAATCTAATCTTTTCTTACCACAAAACTGCTATTTGGATACCAGCTAGTCCCAACTATATATATAGCTAAATAAGGATTGAATTTAAAATAGTGTATGAGACCCCAATCTAATACCTTGTTGCTGTTGCTGCTGCTAAGTCACTTCAGTCGTGTCTGACTCTGTGCGACCCCATAGATGCCAGCCCACCAGGCTCCCCCATCCCTGGGATTCTCCAGGCAAGAACACTGGAGTGAGTTGCAATTTCCTCCAGTGCATGAAAGTGAAAAGTGAAAGTGAAGTCACTCAGTCATGTCTGACTCTTAGCAACCCCATGGACTGCAGACTACCAGGCTCCTCCACCCATGGGATTTTCCAGGCAAGAGTACTGGAGTGGGTTGCCATTGCCTTCTTTGAATACCTTGTTAGCTATTACCTAGTGTATGGCAACCTACTCTAGTACCCTTGCCGGGAAACTCCCATGAACGGAGGAGCTTAGGCTGCAGTCCATGGGGTCTCGAAGAGTCAGACACGAATGAACGACTTCGCTTTCACTTTTCACTTTCATGCATTGGAGAAGGAAATGGCAGCCCACTCCAGCATTCTTGCCTGGAAAATCCCAGGGACAGAGGAGCCTAGTAGGCTGCCGTCTCTGGGTTTGCACAGAGTCAGACACGACTGAAGTGACTTAGCAGCAGCAGTAGCAGCAGCAGTGTATTAGCTTGCTAGAGCTGGGTAGCTCATATGACAAAAGTTTACTTTCTCACACTTCCAGAGGCTAGAAGTCTAAGATCAAAGTGTTGGCAGTGAAAATTTACTCTTGGCTAGATGGCCATTGCTCTTCATATCATCACATGTCTTTTCTGTGTGTGTCTGTGTCCTAAACCCCTTTTCTTATAAGGATACCAGCTATATTGGATTAGGTTCTACTCTAATGATGTTATTTTAACTTAATTAGCTTTTTAAAGCCCTATGTCCAAATACAGTCATATTATGAGGTACTGGGAGGTTAGGACTTCCACTCTGCTCATAACATCTGGAAAATATAATTTCCTTTCTTCCTATCACAAAATCTCAGGTATAGTTTCATAGACAGAAGGGTATGCTCCATCTGCTTCATTGGTATCTGAGGACTATAGTACCAGGTCACATATCCAGAGCCTGTTTGGAGTGGACAACACTGACTGTCTTCCTCATACACAGTATTTCACATGCTATTTCATTTGATCCTCAAAACAAATGTGCAGTAGGTTATTATTACTACAGTCATGAAATAGATGAAAAAAATGAGGACCGTCAGAGCTAAATGGCTTGTGCAGTGTTACATACGGACTGACAAAGTCATAATTCAAGCAGAGTCCTGAGACCATACCACCTGCAAGGTATTAACTAACCAAATGCCCTTCTTTGTCCCTTCTTGTCTTTCATTTATTTCTTTCATTTTGGTTTTGGGTGCCTTGATGAATTTTTTTCAAATGCTATAAAATTAGTGCTATAAGTGATACAGTTAGTTCTTCATTACCTCCACCATAGTTTGGCCTCAGGTCAAACAGGGAGAGAACACAGCCCTGCCCATCAATAGAAAATTGGGTTAAAGATTTACTGAGCATGGCCCCACCCATCAGAACAAAACCCAGCTTCCCCCCAAGTCAGTCTGTCCTATCAGGAAGCCTCCATAAGCCTCTTATCCTTCTCCATCAGAGGGAAGACAGAATGAAAACCACAACCACAGAAAACTAACCAAACTGATCACATGGACCACAGCCTTGTCTAACTCAATGAAGCTGTGAGCCATGCTGTGTAGGGCCACCCAGGATGGACGGGTCATGGTGGAGAATTCTGGCAAAACATGGTCCACTGGTGAAGGGAATGTCAAACCAGTTCAATATTCTTGCCTTGAGAACCCCATGAACAGCATGAAAAGACAAAAAGATAGGACACTGAAAGATGAATTCCCCAGGTTGATAGGTGCCCAGTATGCTACTGGAGATCAGTGGAGAAATAACTCCAGAAAGAAGAAAGAGATGGGCCAAAAGCAAAAACAACATTCAGCTGTGGATGTGACTGGTGATGGAAGTCAAGTCCAATGCTTTAATGAGCAATATTACATAGGAACCTGGAATGTTATCTCCATGAATCAAGGAAAATTGGAAGTGGTCAAACAAGAGATGGCAAGCGTGAATGTCAACATATTAGGAATCAGTGACCTAAAGGGGACTGGAATGGGTGAGTTTAACTCAGATGACCATTTTATCTACTACTGTGGGCAAGAGTTCCTTAGAAGAAATGGAGTAGCCCTCATAGTCAACTAAAGAGTCCAAAATGCAGTACTTGTATGCAGTCTCAAAAATGTCAGAATGATCTCTGTACATTTCCATGGAAAACCACTCAATATCACAGTAATCCAAGTCAATGCCCTGACCAGTAATGCTGAAGAAGCTGAAGTTGAATGGTTCTATGAAGACCTACAAGACCTTCTAGAACTAACACTCAAAAAGATGTCCTTTTCATTATAAGGAACTGGAATGCAAAAGTAGGAAGTCAAGAGATACCTGGAGTAACAGGCAAATTTAGCCTTGGAGTACAAAATGAAACAGGTTGAAGGCTAACAGAGATTTGCCAAAAGAACACACTGGTCATAGTAAACACCCTCTTCCAACAACACAAGAGAAGACTCTACACATGAACATCACCAGATAGTCAATACCGAATTTAGACTGATTATATTCTTTGCAGCCAAAGATGGAGAAGGTCTACACAGTCAGCAAAAACAAGACTGAGAACTGACTGTGGCTCAGATCATGAACTCCTTATTGCCAAATTCAGACTTAAATTGAAGAAAGTGGGAAAACCACTAGACCATACAGGTATGACGTAAATCAAATTCCCTATGATTATACAATGGAAGTAAGAAATAGATTCAAGGGATTAGATCTGATAAACAGAGTACCTGAAGAACTATGGATGGATGTTCATGACATTGTACAGGAGGTAGTGATCAAGACAACCCAAGAAAAGGAAATGCAAAAAAGACAAAATGATTGTCTGAGGAGGCCTTACAAATAGCTGAGGGAAAAAAAAAGAAGATAAAGGCAAAGGAAAAAAAGAAAGATAAACTCACTTGAATGCAGAGTTCCAAATAATAGCAAGGAGAGATAACAAAGGCTTCCTCAGTGATCAGTGCAAAGAAACAGAGGAAAATAATAGAATGGGAAAGACTAGAGATCTCTTCAAGAAAATTAGAGATACCAAGGGAACATTTCATGCAAAGATAGGCACAATAAAGGACAGAAATGGCATGGACCTAAAAGAAGCCAAAGATATTAAGATGAGGTGGCAAGAATACACAGAAGAACTATACAAAAAAGATCATCATGACCCAGATAACCATGATGATGTGATCACTCATCTAGATCCAGACATCCTGGAATGCAAAGTCAATTGGGCCATAGAAAGCATCACTACGAACAAAGCTAGTGGAGGTGATGGAATTCCAGTTGAGCTATTTGAAATCATAAAAGATGATGCTGTGAAAGTGCTGCACTCAATATGCCAGCAAATTTGGAAAACTCATCAGTGGCCCCAGGACTGGAAAAGGTCAGTTTTCATTCCAATCCCAAAGAAGGGCAAAGCCAAAGAATGTTCAAACTACTGCACAATTGCACTCATCTCACACACTAGTAAAGTAATGCTCTAAATTCTCCACATCAGTCTTCAACAGTACATGAACCATGAACTTCCAGATGTGCAAGTTTGATTTAGAAAAGGCAGAAGAACCAGAGATCAAGTTGCCAACATCTGCTGGATCATCAAAAAAGCAAGAGAGTTCTAGAAAAACATCTATTTCTGCTTTATTGACTATGCCAAAGCCTTTGACTGTGTGGATCACAACAAACTGTGGAAAAATTCTTCAGGGTATGGAAATACCAGACCACCTGACCTGCCTCCTGAGAAATCTGTATGCAGGTCAAGAAGCAACAGTTAAAACTGGACATGGAAAAACAGATTGGTTTAAAATCAGGAAAGGAGGATGTCAAAACTATATATTGTCACCTTGCTTATTTAACTTATATGTAGAGTACATCATACAAAATGCTGGGCTGGATGAAGCACAAGCTGGAATCAAGATTGTCAGAAGAGGTATCAATAACCTCAGATATGCAGATGACACCAGCCTTATGACAGAAAGTGAAGAAGAACTAAAGAGCCTCTTGATGAAAATAAAGAGTAAAAAAGTTGACTTAAAGCTCAACATTCAGGAAATTAAGATCATGGCATCTGGTCCCATCACATCATGGCAGATAAATGGGGAAACAGTGGAAACAGTGTGAGACTTTATTTCCTTGGGCTCCAAGATCACTGCAGATGGTGACTGCAGCCATGAAATTAAAAAACTCTTGCTTCTTAAAGAAAAGTTATGACCAAACTAGACAGCATATTAAAAAGTAGAGACATTACTGTGCCGACAAAGGTCCATCTAGTCAAATCTATGGTTTTTCCAGTAGTCATGTATGGATGTGAGACTTGGACTATAAAGAAAGCTAAGCACTGAAGAATTGATGCTCTTGAACTGTGGTGTTGGAGAAGACTCTTGAGAGTTCCTTGGACTGCAAGGAGATCCAACCAGTCAATCCCAAAGGAAATCAGTCTTGAATATTCATTGGAATGACTGATACTGAGGCTGAGACTCCAATACTTTGTCCATCTGATATGAAGAACTGACTCATTGGAAAGGACCCTGAAGCTGGGACAGATCGAAGGTGGGAGGAGAATGGGACATCAAAGGATGAGATGGTTGGATGATATCACCGGCACAATGGACATGATTTTGAGCAAGCTCCGGGAGTTGGTGATGATTGGGAAGCCTGGCGTCCTGCAGTCCATGGGGGTCACAAAGAGTCAGACACGACTGAGCAACCAAACTGAACTGATAAATCTAGTGAGGATTGGTTTTAAAATACATATATTCTCTCTATTTATTCATGATGTTTGTATATTTATTTTTAATATTATGTGTTTAAAGCAAAATAAATAGAATATTTTAAGCCAAATGAAATTTCTAACATTCAACCAGCTTTGACCTACAAAAGTGGCAATTTTCATAAGATTGAATCAAGAAATAACACAGTCAACACCTAGCTTCCTATTTACATCTCCCTTGAATTCTTTCACTCGAGATTTACTTCCACTCCCATCTCTCATCAGACTCCATCCAAACCTAGCCATTTTTCAGTCACTTGTTTCCTTCCTAATACCAACCTGGAAACAAAGCAGAAAGCTCAGGGCAGACATGGTGATAAGTCTATTGAAAAGTGTATAAGTGAGCGGATCATGTGCAGAAGCTAAAACAAAATAACCACTTCCAAGCATAGCTTCTTATGATTCTATTCCACTGAGAAATTAAAGGGCTTCCTAGGTGTGTCAGTGGTAAAGAATCCACCTGCCAAATGCAGGAGATGCAGGATATGTGGGTTGGGAAGATCCCCTAGGGAGGAAATGACAATCCACTCCAGTATTCTTGCCTGGGAAATCCTGTGGACAGAGGAGCCTGGCCAGCTACAGTCCACGGGGTCGCATAGAGTCAGACAGGAGTGAGTGACTGAGCATACACACATGTTAAAATGAGTTCATGTTTACTGTTAGGTATTCTCTTCCCCAGAATACCTTTGTATGTCTTTACAAAGAACACCATTCAAAAAAAAAATTTTATGATGAGTCTTGTTAGCTAATATGCATGTGAATCACAGTTAATACTTGTGGTAATTATCTATTGTTGTATAAAATGTGTGTCTGCTCAGTAGTGTCTATTTGCAACTCTATGGACTATAGCCCACCAGGCTCCTCTGTCCATGGGATTCTCCAAGCAAGATGTATAAAAAATATACCCCCAAATTTGGCGGCTTAAGACAATGCACAGTTATTAAGTCAGAGCTTTTGGAAGAGTGGTTTATTTGGGCAGTTCTGGCTCAGCTTCCTCTTTCTGCTGCTGCCAGGACCTGGTAGGAGCTGTAGGCATTTTGAAGGTTTGGCTGAGGATGGAAGGTCCTTTCCAAGATGCCTCACTCACATGGCTGTTTACAGGGGATCTCAGTTTCCCACTGACTTTTGGCAGGAGGTCATCATTCCTGCCATGTAGACCTCTTCTCATAGCATGGAGGTAACTGGCTCCAGACTCAGCAACCTAAGAGCAAACCAGTCAACTGGAGGACACAGTGCTTTTTATGACCAAGTCTCTGAAATCACAGGCCATCATTTCTGCTCTATTCCATTCAGTAGAATCAAGTCACTCAGTGCAGGGAAGGGAAATTAGGCTCCACCTCTTGAAAGGAGGAGCATCAAAGAATTTGTGAACGTGTTCTAAGCTACCCTACATCTATGTCATGCCATAAATCACTCAAGAAAGAGTCTGGTTCTCAAACAGTAATTGAAGATCAAGCAGGAAATTTTTTGACTTTAGTTTTGTACAGATATTATAGAATATATTAAATAAGTCAACTAAGCATTAAACATTTCTGAAAAATAGATTACCAATACTGAACATATAAGCAGAAAAATTGCCTTTACTCATTTAAAAGATCAAAATATCTTGATTCTAAAGCATAACGTACATGACATAAGGCCATTCCTTCATGGTTAGCTCACCTGTTGCTGCCATATTATAGCTTTACTCAGCACCTGATTTTATTTAAATTCCAAATAATTGACAACTTGCACAGAATTAGGTAAAATTAACCAAAATATATTAATTTTATGATATGTGTGACAAATTAGCATCTAAAAGTTATCCAAAGTTCATCTTTACCTTTGTTCTTGGTCTCCAAGAGGGAGCACCAAGATGTGAAGAATTGCATCTTTATTTTGAAAGGACAACTCTGGTAACTTATACCAAGATGGAAAATGTTGAAAATGATGCTGGCAATATACCACTGCAGTATTAATCATTATTTTCCCTCTAGTTTAATAAAGACCACATTTCCTTTTTCATCACTCAGTCACCATACATATTAAGCTTTGTAAAAGATTACATTATGTTATATTTGAAGAGGGGAAGGAGAATAGTGCAGGAGCAGCTGCCTGGGGTAACCCTGCTGACTGATAATGCTTGCAGTGTGCAGACATCCAAGGGCCGCATGACCCACAGCTGAAGCAAGACCCTGGCATCAGCCATGCGTTTCTCTCTCTCTCTCTCTTTCTCATCTTGAATTTTGGGGATCTCAAGTAATTTGTTTCTAATCATTGTCAATTTGGATTAGTCTTTTGTGGTGAAATTAATTCACAGACTTTTCTCCCAGGACCTCTTTGAAGATTCTTTGCAAAGAAGCTTGGAACCCTCTGCTCCTCAAAGATATTCTTGTCTGCACTGTCTTCTTGCTTGGATTTCTCAGGCTGACAAGGTGCTTTTCTTGAGTGTGTTGCTAGCAAGGAAGCCCAAAGTCCAGCTTCCTTCTCTCATTTCAGCTCCACCCACGGGAAAATGAAATGGGAAAATTAAATGTCCCTTCCCTGTCAGACAGTGGGCATGCAGGCTACTTTACAATGACCCCTGTCCCCAGTCTTATCACTTCTTTATAAGACTGTGTTGAAGGTGTAGAGTAAAATTGAAAAACATATGCACATAAAAAATAATTAATTAGAATGTATAATTGTCATCACACAGATGTCTTACCATTATCTTCAGAATTAATTATATGTTTTATCTATCGATCGATCTGTAGAGATGTTTCACATATGGACGTAAAATGAAATATTTTAAAATAAATTTTATGAACAGATATCAGTAAGATCACTGTGTATCATGGATTTCCACCATACAATGAAAACCTTTTAAACTAAGTGTGTAGCAGGAAGGATTCTTTGGTAAACAAGATGCTCCCCATAAAAATTTTTTTTATTGTGAGACAATTTCTTTATTCTATATAAGTTTTCCCATCCATAATAATCTTCACTTAAATAGTCACACAACTTATATTTTTCACCATCACAAGTAAGCTACTACTGATACATTTAAAGTGGCTGTAAGCCAGTGGGATATTAGAAAGTGGGGCAGAATGCAGGAACAATTTTTCACGATGCATAGAACTGTCCTGGGTACTGCAGTACATGTAGCATTCCTGGTCCTTGTCTTTAAATATCAAAAGAAAGTCCAACTCATTATGATGACTTAATTCCCATATTAAGACCTATAAGAAACAGAAGATATTAAGATGAGGTGGCAAGAACACACAGAAAAACTATACAAAAAAGATCTTCATGACCCAGATAACCACGATGGTGTGATCACTCACCTAGAGCCAGACATCTTGGAGTGGGAAGTCAAGCAGACCATAGGAAGCATCACTACAAACAAAGTTAGTGGAGGTGATAGAATTCCAGCTGAGCTATTTCAAATCCTAAAAGATGATGCTGTGAAAGTGCTGTACTCATTATGCCAGCAATTATGGAAAACTCATCAGTGGCCACAGGACTGGAAAAGATCAGTTTTCATTCCAATTTGAAAGAAGGACAATGCCAAAGAATGTTCAAACTACCACATGATTGCACTCATTTCACATGCTAGCAAAGTAATGCTCAAAAATTACCCAAGCCAGACTTCAATAGTATGCGAACTGAGAAATTCCAGATGTTCATGCTGGATTTAGAAAAGGCAGAGGAAGCAGGGATCAAATTGCCAATATCTGTTGGGTCACATAAAAAACAAGAAAATTCCAGAAAAACATCTACTTCTGTTTTATTAACTATGTCAAAACCTTTGCCTGTATGGATCACAACATCTGTGGAAAATTCTTCAAGAGATGGGAATACCAGACCACCTTACCTGCCCACTGTGAAACCTGTATGCGGGCCAAGACAGTTAGAACCAGATATGGAACAACGGACTGGTTTCAAATTGGGAAAGGAGTATATCAAGGCTGCATATCGTCACCCTGCTTATTTAACTTATATGCAGAGTATATCATGCGAAATGCCAGGCTGGATGACGTGCAAGCTTGAATCAAGTTTGCTGGGAGAAGTATCAATAACCTCAGATATGTAGATGAAACCACCCTTAATGGCAGAAAGTGAAGAGGAACTCAAGAGCCTCTTGATGAAGGTGAAAGAGGAGAGTGAACAAGCTGGCTTAAAACTCAATATTCAAAAAACCAAGATCATGGCATCCTGTCCCATCACTTCATGGCAAATAGATGGGGAAACAATAGAAACAGTGAGAGACTTTATTTTCTTGGGCTCCAGAATCACTGCAGATGGTGTCTGCAGCCATAAAAGTAAAAGATGCTTGCTCCTTGGAAGAAAAGCTATGACCAACCTAGACAGCATGTTAAAAAGCTGAGACATTATTTTGCTGACAAGGTCCATATAGTCAAAGCTACAGTTTTTCCAGTAGTCATGTATGGATGTGCGTGTTGGTCCATAAAGAAAGCTGAGTGCTGAGGAATTGATGCTTTTGAACTGTGGTGTTAGAGAAGACTCTTGAGAGTCACTTGGACTACAAGGAGATCAAACCAGTCAATCCTAAAGGAAATCAACCCTGAATATTCATTGGAAGGATGGATGCTAAAACTGAAGCTCCAATACTTTGGTCACCTGATGAAAAGAGCCGAATCATGAGAAAAGACCTGGATGCTGGGTAAGATTGAAGGCAGTAGGAGAAGGGAATGACAGAGGATGAGATGATTGGATGGCATAACTGATTCAATGGATCTGAGTTTGAACAAGCTTCAGGAGATGGTGAAGGACAAAAAAGCCTGGTGTGCAGCAGTCCAAGGAGTCACAACTCAGTGACTGAACAACAACAGCAAATTCCCATATACAGTTTCCAAATATCTCCTGAAGTGAGGCATGCCACTGAAAATGACTGAATTATAGGAAGAGAGTGGAAGTGGTTTAGCTGGTTTGGCTCCTTCAGTAAGAAGGCAGACACCAACAGCTAAAACCAACTGAACTTAGAATATGGAACACATCACATTTGGGGCCTGGTCATGATACCACAACACAGGGGATAAAAAAATCACACTTTTTCACCACTTCAGCTTCATCTACAGATGAACACCAAAATGTAGATATTTTGTCTCTTTAATGAGTCGATTACACACACATATATTTTTGCATGTCACTATCTGCTTGTAATTATAAATAAAAATTTAATTTAGACTCTATGGTTTTGACAGTAAGATTTTCCCTCCTTGACTATCTGAAGTAACTAAAACAGTTTACTTATTTCTTTGCATAAAGATCATAAAATATATTAGCTAGTAATTCTGCATACACATTTTCACAGTTTTGACTCATTTACCTAACCAAGCGGTTTTTGCATTGAGAATATTTTATTCTGTAAATTTTCCAAACCAAGTGGGGAGGACAGTAAGGAATGTCCTTGTAATTTGAGCTCCTGCCACAAGTCAAAGTTCAGGACCTCTATCTCCTTCATCATATTCTTTGGGTCAGGGGTACCCTATCAAGTTATTGACAAGAGTACGTCTCCTGAATTGGCAGGCAGGGTCTTTACTATTAGTGCCACCTGGAAAGCCCCACATCTAAAGGAATGTTTAATATTATGGTAGGATTGGGTGGGGGGGAGGGGTTATTTTTCAGGTACAGAGGTGACAAGAGGAGGTGTGGCCATGGTGCCCAGTGAACTTCAGTGCACTATTTCCATAGTCATAATGTCTGTCTCTGAGACAAATATAATCAAACGTTGAATATCTGGTTATCCCTGCAACAAGGTGAAAGTGGCAATGATGCTCTCTCAAGCCAGAGGTAACTTTGAAAAAGAAGGATCCCTGTGGATG
The DNA here is from genome assembly GCF_032452875.1 of Bos javanicus. Classification (NCBI taxonomy): domain Eukaryota; kingdom Metazoa; phylum Chordata; class Mammalia; order Artiodactyla; family Bovidae; genus Bos; species Bos javanicus. The sequence continues at coordinate 44,480,128 of NC_083870.1, forward strand.
CTAAGTGCAATACAAGTGAGAAAATATGATGTTTCTGACATTCCAAGTAATGACTCAGGATGCAAAATGTCAGTTTCAGGTAAAGACAAGGTTAGCTTTGTAATGAGAATTTATGACACGTCCAGTGTGTGTGTGTATGTGTATATATATATATATATATATTACTTACACAGTTTTGTCCAGCTCTTTGTGACCCCATGGACTATAGCCTGCCAGGCTCCTCTGTCCATGGAATTCTCCAGGCAAGAATAACTGGCTGCTGCTTCTGCTACTACTGCTGCTGCTAAGTTGCTTCAGTTGTGTCCAACTCTGTGCGACCCCAGAGATGGCAGCCAACCAGGCTCCCCCGTCCCTGGGATTCTCCAGGCAAGAACACTGGAGTGGGTTGCCATTTCTTTCTCCAGTGCATGAAAGTGAAGAGTGAAAGTGAAGTTGCTCAGTCGTGTCCGACTCTTCGAGACCCCATGGACTGCAGCCTACCAGGCTCCTCCGTCCATGGGATTTGCCAGGCAAGAATACTGGAGTGGTTGCCATCTCCTTCTCCAGGGGATCTTCCCAACCCAGAGATAAAACCCAGGTCTCCCACATTGCAGGCAGATTTTTTGCCATCTCAGCCTCCAGAGAAGACCACAGAGCATACAGCCATGAATAAACTGATTTTAAAATCATGTCTCCTTTTTCCCCTATCTGAACAGGAAAACATGTTTCCAAATCATCAAAGCCAAGAGTTTAGGAGCTACACAATATTTCCCTGTTTCATCTTTGTAGAGGTAAGAAAATTCTGGAAATTTGACTTTAGAATATATATTAAGCAAAAGAAATATGCTACCCCTTAAAAGTTACTCCATATATCTTCTGTTTACATTGAAGCTTTAACTATGGAAATCTGTAATGTCATGTATGTATTTTCCTCCAAAATGTTTCATGGTCATGATGATTATGAGCATGTGTCACATGTATGTCATGTGCAAATGCCTTTCTAGAGCTATAGTTTCATTATCTCATAAATGCATTTTCTTTTCTCTGCCTCTACTTTCTAATATCTACTCCTACCTCCACAAGTTATTCTTATCTTAGGACCTCTCAGTTTTGTTCTGGAACTCCATGTGTTGACTTTACTTGGTTGATTAATATTGTTATAACTGTAACTGTGCTGTGCTCAGTTATGTCCGACTTTTGCAAGCACGTGGACGGTAACTCACCAGGCTCAGCTGTCCATGGAATTTTTGAGGCAACAATACTGGAGTGGGTTGCCATTTTCTGTTGCTGTTGCTGTTAAGTCGCTTCAGTTGTGTCTGACTCTGCGAATCCAGACGGCAGCCCACCAGGCTCCCCCATCCCTGGGATTCTCCAGGCAAGAACACTGGAGTGGGTTGCCATTTCCTTCTCCAATGCATGAAAGTGAAAAGTCAAAATGAAGTTGCTCAGTCGTGTCCGACTCTTCGAGACCCCATGGACTGTAGCCCACCAGGCTCCTCCATCCATGGGATTTTCCAGGCAAGAGTACTGGAGTGGGGTGCCTTCGCCTTCTCCATTTTCTAGCTGACCCTAAATTAGCCAGCAAGTGCTGACACTAATGTCATGCAATTCAGGATCTTCTATCTTTTTTCTGCATCATCACCACTCACCTGTTTTGGTTCCCTCCATCTCATTTTGCTTTCTCTCCTTCTTTTCCATCCTATGCTCTTCTTTTAGACTCACTATTTTATCAAGGTTTATAGGAAAGTTGAGCTTATGGGAAATTAGGGTATATCTTCAAGATTTTTGTATTGCACAAGCCAATTGTGTACCCCCATGAGAGAGTTCATGAGATATTTAATGTGCATCTGGATGAACCATTACTCACATTTGCTTTTCAGATCATGTGTGCATAAACAAAATATTCATAATGCATCAGTGACAATGGAAAAGGCACACTAATCAAAACCTGTTTGTCCAGCCAGAGTGAAAATGTTTATTTTTTATATATTTTTATTAAGTATATGCACAATATTAGAGATACCACAAAAACATTTTACAGTGACCTCATCTTTATTATAGGTATATTGTCCTTGTTATAATGAGTAAAAGTAATACTGTAATTAAGCCAGAAACAGTAATTGGTAATTGCTTCTTGCAATGATGGCTTTAATAATATTATAGCTTAGTGCTCAGACATAACATTTGCTTTCTTGGAGTCAATCTCCCATTTTCACCACTGCAATACAGTTCTCTATTATCCTTCTAAAAATGATTCACAGCAATCATATGTCTTTAAAGGCAATGGTATTAAGATATTAGCAGAGAGAAAGTGATGAGATAAACCTCAAAATGGTTTTCAATTTTTCAAACTTTCCAATTATTTAAAAATACTTTAAAACTCTAGAACTACAAGACATAAAGCTCCTTTACGAAACTAAATTTTTTAAAAATCCAGTAAAAATACAAAGCAAGCTAAAATTAACTATGTCTAATATTTGTAACAGAGAATGTTAGCCTTAGTGAAAGCAATATTTACATAAAGATAAATAGACTGATGAATAATGGACAGGAGAAAATGCTTTCTTTATAGCTGGGTAAAAGATACACATCATGCTACTTCTACCAATTTTTCTTCCATTACTTGGAAAGGAAATAGCATGAAAGGCAATAGGAAGAATTTAACTCAGTCAGACTATGAGTTAAACAAGTAGAAGTTCCTGAGTAGCTAAATAAGGCTGGCCATGGGAGGCACAGATCAAAGTGTTTCACTATTTTAAGTTCTCCAGTTTAGTTGGAGCAGGAGAACTGGAGCACAGCAGGATAATTAACAACCTCTAATGCCAAATCACGTGGTTCCTGAAACCAAAACAGTCTGGTGTTTGGAGAGCAATGGATGTTTAAAAGGATTCTAACAGTTGAAAAAAAAAGTTTTAAAAGGATGAGTTGGGGACAGTTGCTAAATTATATGTGGAGTCAATCCAGGAAAACAGTTAAGCAGAGACAGAAAACAGTTGAGGTTCAAGGGGTAACGCACGAATGGTGACTAGATGTTTTAAACAAACTTTAAATAGTATTTTAACTGATGATAATATATGAAAGAAACTGCTAGTCTATCAATTTATTGTAAGTGATGTTAACTTGTGCCTCAGTTGAGTGAACTAGAGATTAGATTAAAAAACATTTTGAAGAGCATTAGTCTACAGACTTTGGCCACCCATGCGAAGAGTTGACTCATTGGAAAAGACTCTGATGCTGGGAGGGATTGGGGGCAGGAGGAGAAGGGGACGACAGAGGATGAGGTGGCTGGGTGGCATCACTGACTCGATGGACGTGAGTCTGAGTGAACTCTGGGAGCTGGTGATGGACAGGGAGGCCTGGCGTGCTGCGATTCATGGGGTCACAAAGAGTCGGACACAACTGAGCGACGAAACTGAACTGAACTGAACTAAACTATGCTAAGGAGGAAAAAACCAGGCATGGTCCTCCTTCTCCACCATTTTATCAACTGCATCACCCAATACTTAACCGGACAGTCAGAATATAGAAAGATACTCTGATCTGGCTTCCTTGGGCCTCCTTTGGGTAGCTCTACTCCTTTGCTTTCACAGACCTGAGAGCAGTTTTCACGCTCCAGGTTCTTTGTTTTTGCTATCTTGTGTGTGTGCTCAGTTGCATCCAACTCTTTGCGGCCCCGAGGGCTGTAACTAGGCTCCTCTGTCCATGGCATTTTCCAAGCAAGAATACTGGAGTGGGTTGCCATTCCTGACTCCTGGGGATCTTCCTGACTCAGGGATCGAACTTGCGCCTCTTTCATCTCCTGCATTGGCAGGAGAATTCTTTACCACTGTCACCACCTGGGTGACATTTCTCAAAGAAGCAAGACCAAACCACCTCTACCTGCTTGAATATGCGCTTCATTCCCCTATTTTCTTCCCAAATAGCATTTTTAATTTTTCTTTAAAATAGAAGTTGCTTTAATTTTCTTTCTGTTTTTCAAGTAAGAAATAATGTTTTAAAAATGGATATTATAGCAAAATTTTAAAAATTCTCATTTATTTGTTTCTGTTTACTGGATGCCTTCTAAGAAGCAAGCATTGTTTTTGACTCTGGGGATACCGAGGTGATGAAAATAGATAATATCTCTTCCCTCATGGGTGTTGCATTCCAATAAGCCGAGAAAACAAGTAACACATAAATGAGTAGAATATTTACAGTATCAATTGTGGATCAGTGCTATAGGGAAAAAGAAAGCAGGAAGTGAGGATGGGGTCAGCTGATGACAGGCAGCCTCAATTTTCTTTATAATGTTGCCACTCATAGGTAATCCTATTCATATTTTAGCATATGACTTACCATAAATTTTCTTTTTAAAATTCATTTTATTTTTATCTATAAATATACTCACATAATTTACAAGGTTAAAAAGCATAAAAAGTTATTTAAAAAATTACAGTCTACTGTTTCTGTCTCCTCTTCCTACAAAGTAACTTTTTGTTTCTCCAAATAACATGTGTATACTACTGTCTTGAATCATAAATTTTAAACATCTATTGACTAGCCTTTAAGGGAATGAAGACAACATCTTTTACATTCCTTACTCCTTTCTTTCCATTCCATTCTCGTGTGTGTGTGTGTGTGTGTGTGTGTGTGCACGTGCGCGCACGAGTGTGCTCAGTCCTGTCCGACTTTTTGTAACCCCATGGATTGTAGCCTTCCAGGCTTCTCTGTCCATGGAATTTTCCAGGCAAGAATACTGAAGTTGGTTACCATTTCCTACTCCAGGGGATCTTCCTGACCCAGGGATCAACCCACATTTCTTGCATCTCCTGCATTGGCAAGAGGATTCTTTACCATTGTGCCACTTGGAAAGCCTTCCATTCTCCTATGGAAGCTTCTGTGAAAAAAGTTCTCCTTAAAAGTACGCAGTATCTATTTTGGATGTATCAGAGTTTCTGGTAAAGTCTGTACCCAACATTTTTGTTATGATTATGGCTTTTAAAATTCTGTTCAAGTAATGGACTATTGGTTCATTTCCTTTCTCTTATAACTTGGTTTTCCTTGGAGTTAATAATGGCTTTATTATCTTAGTTTATTATTGCTTGCTGCTGCTGCTGCTGCTAAGTCGCTTCAGTCGTGTCCGACTCTGTGTGACCCCATAGACGGCAGCCCACCAGGCTCCCCCATCCCTGGGATTCTCCAGGCAAGAACACTGGAGTGGGTTGCCATTTCCTTCTCCAATATATGAAAGTGAAAAGTGAAAGTGAAGTTGCTCAGTCGTGCTGGACTCTTATCAACCCCATGGACTGCAGCCTACCAGGCTCCTCCGTCCATGGGATTTTCCAGGCGAGAGTACTGGAGTAGGGTGCTATTGCATTCTCCAATGCATGAAAGTGAAAAGTGAAAGTGAAGTCGCTCAGCCATGTACAACTCTTAGCTTAGTTCCCTTTAAATTTCTGATTAACTCTTGGCACACAGTTCTGTTACAAATGTCTTTCTAGAACTTTTTACATGATCAAAGGTAACATATCAGATAGTCTATTACTTTACGTTTCCCTCTTAATCCCTCTAGATGTCTTTCACTCTCTTGTTTGAAACTGGTCTGTTTGCTCTCCAGGCCTGGTTCACAGCAGTTGTGTTGAGGTCATCTTTCTTTCCCTCTCCTGTGTTGTACTGCTTGTTTGCTGTTTCTCACTCAGATCTCCTGTACTTGTTTTAGTCTCTTATTTTAGTGGAGAAAATCTTCCAGTAGGCCTCAAGAAAAGGTTAGTTTTTACTGTTTCTGTAACAAGTCACTACAAATGCAGTGGCGTAAAACAACAAAAATGTATTATTTTGCTGTCTGTATTTCAAAGTCAAATTTAGACAACATTGGGCTAAAACCAGGTAAAGGGAGGACTGCAGTCCTGTCTGCAGGTCTGAGGGTGAATCTTTGTTCCAGTTTCTAGCAGATACATGCATTCCTTGGCTTGTGACCTCCCCATTTTAAAGCCAGTGATGATAGGTTGTGCCCTTCTCACACTGCAACACTCTGACCTCCTCTTCTGCCTCCCTCTTCTTTTTTTAAGGACCTTTGTGATTACATTGGGACTCTCTGGATAATCTCTCTATCTTAAGGTTAAATGATTAGTAAACTTTACTTCCTCTGCATCCTAAATTTCCCTTTGCTACATAATCTAACATAGTCACAGGTTCCAGGGATTAGGGCATGGACATCTTTGGAGGATCTATTGTTCTGCATACCTCAAGATAGATAGGAAATACATATTAAATTCTGGCATGCATGGGCATCTGATTAAAAGATTGGTTGGATATGGAATTCTGTGTTTAAAATGATTCCATTCACAACTTATACAGCATTACTTCATTCTCTTGTAGTTTGCAACTTTCTCTTTAATTCAGATGACATTCTGAGACTCAAGAAGCCTTAAGGAACTTGCTTTACTGGTTTTGCACAATTATATAATCATGTATCTTAGCTTATATGCTTTTTATTTACTGTTCTTGGAATTTGGGCTCTTCCACTTTGAAGACAAATATCCTTCAGTTTGTATATTTTTTTCTAATTATTTATATTTATTGATTTTCTCCTCAACATTTTTCTATTTTCTCTATCTGGAGCTTCTATGATTTGGATATTGGACTTGCATAACATACATATATGAGATAGAAGAAACATCATATACACATAGATAAAAGAAGAGAAATTATTCTCATATTGAGTCTTGTAGAAATTAAAATATATAAATTATATATGTTTATATATAGAGAGAGGTTTTCCTGGTAACTCAGTGATAGAATCCACCTGTAATGCAAGAGATGTGGAAGACTCGGGTTTGATCCCTGGGTCTGGAAGATCCCCTGGAGGAAGGCATGGCAATCCACTCCATATTCTTGCCGGATAATCCTATGGACAAAGGAGCCTGGAGAGCCGGTCTATAGGGTGACAAAGAGTTGGATACAACTGAATCGACTGAGCATGCACGGACATATGCATATACATAGAAAAAGAGAGAGGATTCAGCCAAGCAGGACCATGTATTATTATAATACTTATTACTGAAAAATATTTGCCTATAAGTAGAACCATGCAGTTCAATTCACACTATATACATAATATATATATATATATATATATATATATATATATATATATATATATATAATTTCTGTGGCTTTTTCTTCACTCCTTTATTTTCTGAAAGATATTTAAAATTTTATCTTTAAACATTCTCACAGAATTGGTAAAAAAAAATGCTATAAAATTTTTAATTTATAAGAACTGAACTCATTCATCCTTTTTTGTCTCATTTTTTCCTACATTTTTTCTTTTCAAAGAATCATTTAATTGCAGTTGTCATCTGCTTTCTGCACTGCCTCCACTTTCTCTTAATTCCTTTTATTTCTGTTTTTTTTTTCCTTGACCACTCCCTTTCTTATTTTTCAATATTTAGTGATATTAAAATATCAATTTTATATCAGAATAAGACATAAAAGTTGATGGGAAATTTTGCATATAGAGGTCAAGTTTATTGATACTTTTGTTAGGGTACAAGTATTGCTCAAATTCTACCCAACCCAACACAATGATAAATTTTGAGATGCCCAAAACATGGTTGTTCAGTTGCTCAGTCATGTCTGACTCTTTGCAGTTCCCTGGATTGCAGCATGCCAGGCTTCCCTGTCCTTCAGTATTTTCTGGAGTTTACTCAAACTCATGTCCTTTGGGTCGATGATGCCATGCAACCATCTCATCCTCTGTCGCCCTCCAGAAGTAAACATAGAGAAGTCACTGTATTTCTTACACTTAGAATTCTTTAGTGAGCAGGTTGTTTATAATATGATGAGATAAATGTAGATACTGGAAAAAAAGATTATTGAGTGAATGTGGGATGTGAAGCTTTTATGAAAAGGTCTTCCTTAAAGGTACACAGCATTTATTTTGGAAAGAGAGAAAGAAAGAACACTCCAGCTTAACAAACCACAATCCAAGTAGTTTATTAAAAGTTCCAGTTGGAGAGGAGTGGATATTAAAATTAGATAGATAATACAACTTCAGCTTTAATGGATCTTCATTTCCAGTCTGAAAGTATAGAAATCTTTAGATATAGAAAGAATTTAGATATAATAGATATCTATGGATATCTTTAGATATAATAGATATAGAAATACAACAATAGAAATATAGAGATTTTTTAATGAAAGAAACTTTATGGGTAAGTAATTTTTAAAAAATTAAACTGATAGTGGAATTCCAAATAGTTCTTTTTTTTCTTTAAGTGAATTCTTGGAAAAGTCAAGGAAACCACAATGGAAGATATTTTATTAACCAGGCTTTTGTGGAAATAAAATTCTGAACTATTAAGTGGCATTGGGTATGAAGAGGAAGTGATAACCTAAGATGCTATTTCAAAGAGAAGCAACACTATTCAATGATTAAATATGAAAAGGGAAGAGAGCAGTTAAAGATAACTCAAAAAATTCAGGCCTAGGAGATAAGCTTTAAATAACTTGTGTGGTGAGAAATATTTTCAGTATAACCCTTGAGTGCTTCCTGCTTAAAATTTTAAAATTTTACTCACTATCTGTTTTGAGCTCTTCTTATTCTTTCATTTTTATAGCAAAAAACTTTGAATGAAATGCCCGTGTGCTCTTTTTCTTTTTTAGAATTTAAAATTTATCATGTAGTAGTGATCTGAATATTATAACATAGATTCATGGTGTAGGATAATCCCCTGAGAAATATATGTTTTATAAGTTTTTTAAATGATAAAATCCATCTTCTTTTGTTTCAACATGGGTAAAGTTGATAAATATTCATTTATTGAATCTGACAAAATTTTTTCTTGACCAAACTTTTCTCAGGCTATCGTGAACTCTTTTTCAACTAGGCTTGACTTTTGACTTGGTGTTCTTCTCTGTACTGTTCAATTTTAGCAAGTGTCCTGCAAGTCAGTTTAACCAATATCCCCCATTCTCCATATCTGATCACTTTTGATATACAATTAGGTTTCTTATCCTTTACTATCTCAGGTGGTGGTGTCTGATCACTCTGGCTTGCTTTCAACACAGTCTTGTTGGGTGAAATTAGCCAGAACCACCCCATACTCCTCATGTTTCTTCTTAGTAATTCTTCATCCACTGACCTCCATCTTGCTCCTTGGCTATCAATTCCTGATTGTCCTTGCTGTACTAGAAATTGAACTCAATCTCTTTCTCCCACTACAAGACCACATTGCAATGATTCCTATACCCATGATGATACAACCCCTTGAGTTCTCCTTATCCTCTTCACGTATCATGAATACTTTTTTTATTTAACAAGTCTTACACCCAACTTGTGTTTCCCCATTGCCTCAGTGGTATAGAGTCTGCCTGCAATGCAGGAGGCAGAGAAGATGTGGCTTTGATCCCTGGGTCAGGAAGATCTCCTGGTGGCGGGCATGGCAACCCACTCCAGTATTCTTGCCTGGAGAATATGGATAGCGGAGCTTGGCAGGCTGCAGTCCACGAGGCTGCAAAGAGTCGGACATGACTGAAGCAACTTAGCATGCAGGCACGCACACTGAAGTTAATTTGAGCATTAGCCCCACATAATTTATTTCTGTGGAATGAGAAAACAACTGTACCTGAATGTCATGGAGACTGCAGATTCTGGATTATCAGTACTCCACAGTTACCCAACAGCAACTATGAACATGACCAGAACACCTACGAATGCCTGGTACTACACTAAGTTCTAGAGGTACAGGTAGATATAAGACTTTTCCATGCCAAGCCAAAAATTACAATTGTTTGGAAGAAAAAGTATATTTCATAATGGCAAATAACTATTTACAGCTTCTTTAGGTCAATATTTCATTTCATGATTTATGTTAAATCCCAGTCTTGTCTTATTGTCCCTATAAGTCCAGCAAAGAAATTGTATATATCTTTAATCCTTTCAAATTGTCAGGACAGAAGAATGTCTAAGCAAATGAAATAAATTAGGAAATAGAGCAACATTACCAATAGACTACCTCTATGTATTTGAATTTATCTTATGTTTACACAACTTACTAGGTTATAAGAGTACATGCTGCCTCAAAAATTCACCAAGAAAGTATATAATGTTTTGTATTCTAATTTCAGTTCAGTTCAGTTCAGTCAGTCAGTCATGTCTGACTCTTTGCAACCCCATGGACTGTAGCACACCAGGCTTCCCTATCTATCATCAACTCCCGGAGCTTACTCAAACTCATGTCCATCGAGTCAGTGATGTCATCCAAATACCTCATCCTCTGTATTCTAATTTACTATAGAATAATAAGATATTTATCTAATTCATATCCCATCTGACACATTTAAACTCAGTAGGCTCTTGAAAAATTTTGTGACTCCTGCTGATTCTTCTCATCTCCCTCTCCTGTTTCCTTTTATCTTTTGAGAAGCACATTTTTAAGAAGTTTTTCTAAAGGAACTGCTCGAAGAGCAGTGTTGATTCTGTATACAATATGCTTCTCATCACACAATTTAGATTGCTTTGGTAACCTGGTAATTTACATTCATTCCCTTCAGGTAGCATTCAGACTCCACAAAGCATCTTCCCCATAAGGCTTAATGCTTTTCAATCCTGTGGAGTCTTATGCTGAGACAACTTCAGACACAGGCCTTCAATCACAACTCCTAGACTCACTAACACCCTGCTGTGATTCTTACATTCATTGCAAGATGGTTTGATGGTTTACATTGCCAACTTTCTACAGGAATAATAAGAAATGTTGAGAGGATTTGATCTGTTACCTCTCTATAAGAATTGTTCAATTTAAAACAACTATAAAAAAGCACCTTCCAAACAAAAGCTTTTCTTCATGCCATAAAAAGCATCATCAGTTCAGTTCAGTTCACTCGCTCAGTCGTGTCCAGCTCTTTGCGACCTCATGAATCACAGCACGCCAGGCCTCCCTGTCCATCACCAACTCCCGGAGTTTACCCAAACTCATGTCTGTCGAGTCGGTGATGCCATCCAGCCATCTCATCCTCTGTCGTCCCCTTCTCCTCCTGCCCCCAATCCCTCCCAGCATCAGGGTCTTTTCCAATGAGTAAACTCTTTGCATGAGGTGCCCAAAGTACTGGAGTTTCAGCTTCAGCATCAGTCCTTCCAATGAACACCCAGGACTTATCTCCTTTAGGATGGACTGGTTGGATCTCCTTGCTGTCCAAGGGACTCTCAAGAGTCTTCTCCAACACCACAGTTCAAAAGCATCAATTATTTGGCACTCAGCTTTCTTCACAGTCCAACTCTCACATCCATGCATGACCACTGGAAAAACCGTAGCCTTGACTAGATGGACCTTTGTTGGCAAAGTAATGTCTTTGCTTTTGAATATGCTATCTAGGTTGGTCATAACTTTCCTTCCAAGGAGTAAGGTCTTTTAATTTCATGGCTGCAGTCACCATCTGTAGTGATTTTGGAGCCCAGAAAAATAAAGTCTGCCACTGTTTCCACTGTTTCCCCATCTATTTCCCATGAAGTGATGGGACCGGATGCCATGATCTTCGTTTTCTGAATGTTGAGCTTTAAGCCAACTTTTTCCACTCTCCTCTTTCACTTTCATCAAGAGGCTTTTTAATTCCTCTTCACTTTCTGCCATAAGGATGGTGTCATCTGCATATCTGAGGTTTTTATATTTCTCCTGGCAATCTTGATTCCAGCTTGTGCTTCCTCCAGTTGAGCATTTCTCATGATGTACTCTGCATATAACTTAAATAAACATCATGGTACACCTTATAAAATTTATTTCATCAGAGAAAGACAGTATGTCAAGCCCTATATAAGTAACTGTAGGTATATATTCTCATGAATGTTTCTTTTTTCTCATTTGGCTCATTTTTAAGCAAAAGAAAAAAGAAAAAAAACTGTACTTTAACCAAGACTACTAATACTGATAAAAATGATACTGAAGAGGCAGTGTGATAAAATGCCCACTAAGTTGAGATGCTCGTGATTCCTGTGAAACCTGGAATTACTTGGTGCAGAATGTTTTGTTTAGTGGATAATCATATTTTGGAGTCAGATCCTTGGATTCAAATTCATCTCTTAGTAAAAGTAAAAGCTTTGGGAGTTACTTTTTCTCTGAGACTCAGTTTCTGCTTCTGTAAGATGGAAATACTTCGAGTGCATTGTTCACAGGATTGTTGCTAGGAATAACTAAATCATTTTACATAATGTATTTAGTACTACACCTTGTACATATTGGTTCTCAATACTGCTAGTTGTTAACGTTTATTTATTCAACAAGGGGTTATTGTGCTGTTTCTATGTCCTCATCTGATTTGAGTATTCCAAACTGAGTGTTCCTGCACTCAAGGATTGTGCAACTTAATATAAGCAATAACCTCATATTTAAGTCATTTGAACAAGCAGAACCTGTAGAAGCAAACCTAAGAAGCCATACCTCCTTTCTGTAATTTTTTCTTTTGACCAGTTAATTATACCAGGATATCTGATTCAAGGCGATTCTGTCAGTTCATGACAATGGAGATTTGGAATTGGTGTTAAGAAATACAAATTAGTCTCTGAATATTGCCTGAACTGAGGTTAGGTATATTTAGGAATTAAGGAAATCATGCCAGGTATTTCCGAAGCAAATCAGAGAAATTTGATATTCTAGGAAAGAAGAAGAATGAGAGTAAAGCTGCCTTGCTTTTTGGTAGTTTTCCAATTTCTGATTCCATTTCTTTGTGAAAGCAAGCTTCAGTCTTCTGCCTATGGGTTACATTTAAAGTCTATGTCTTAATAATTTTCCTTTTGGTCTAAATTTGTATCATTTATTACTTAAAACCAAAGTGCTTTAACTAAGACTCACAAATTGATATGAGTAAGTGATATGAGGATATTTAAAGATCTGGAAACAAAGTCAGATGTGATGAAGGATTTGTTGTCAGTTATATCTAATAGAAATGAAAAGAGAGAGAGAGAAAGAAGTGAATGATAAGCAAGTCATTGCATATTTATATAACATAAAACTCCTCAGCAGCAAGAAGGCATAAACTATAAGCCTAGCAGCACAGATGAATCTCAGTTGTGCCAAGCAGAAGAAGTCACAGGCCCTAACAGGACTATATCCTATTTTGGTTTATTTATTTATATATTTCTAGAACACAAAAAATAATATATAGTGAAATAATATATAGCAGATCAGTCCTTGCTGAAGCATGGGAGACGGAGGTGGCAAGGGGAAGAAGCTTTACAGAAAGGGCATGAGAAAAATTAAGTTGATGGATTTGTTCATTATCTTGATAATGATAATGGTTTCATGGGTGTATATATCATCTTTACTTACCATCTTATGTATTTAAAATATGTGTGGTATTTTGTATGTATGTAATATACTGTATTTGTTGTTTAGTTTCCAAGTCGTATACCAACTCTTTTGCAACCCCACAGACTGTAGCCTGCCAGCCTCCTCCGTCCATGGGATTTTCCAGGCAAGAATACTGGAATGCGGAGAAGGCAATGGCAACTCCCTCCAGTACTCTTGCCTGGCAAATCCCATGGACAGAGGAGCCTGGTAGGCTGCAGTCCATGGGGTCACACAGAGTTGGACACGACTGAAGTGACTTAGCAGCAGCAGCTGCAGCAGTAGTGGAGTGGGTTGCCATTTTCTTCTCCAGGGGATCTTCCTGATCCAGGGATCAAGCTCATGTCTCCTGAATTATAGGCCACATCTCTTGCATTGCAGGTAACTTCTTTGTTGCTGAGCCACTGGAGAAGCCCATGAGTTATATATACTATGCATTATGAATTATATGTTTATATCTTCCATTATCCTATGTGCTTTTCTTGAGCCACCAGGGAAGTCCAAAATATTGTATATGTGCAGTCAAATTTTATCAATTTTATCTAATAAAGCTGATAATGATTTTAAGAAGCAAAAAAAGCCTTTTAAATATGAATATTTTAGCATTTTAAAATTTTCAAGTAAAGAAAACCAATCTATGCCTGCTGCTGCTGCTAAGTCCCTTCAGTCGTGTCCGACTCTGTGCGACCCCATAGATGGCAGCCCACCAGGCTCCCCCGTCCCTGGGATTCTCCAGGCAAGAACACTGGAGTGGGTTGCCATTTCCTTCTCCAATGCATGAAAGTGAAAAGTCAAAGTGAAGTTGCTCAGTCGTGTCCGACTCTTAGCGAGCCCATGGACTGCAGCCTACCAGGCTCCTCCATCCATGGGATTTTTCAGGCAAGAGTACTGGAGTGGGGTGCCATTGCCTTCTCCGCAATCTAGGCCAGTTTACACTAAAACACCTATATACAATCTTGAATGCCATTAGGTGGAATGAAAAGAGGAGTTTTGTCATTAATCACATATCAATATTGTTTCAGGATGATGATTGTCTATAGGTCTAAATTTTTACAATGTTCCCCACTGAAATCTGTGTTCCTTGCTTTTTTGTTCATTCATCTATAAAGTACATTATTTTTCATTAAAAACTGATCCAAATAGTTAATTGATTGGATAAAGGCAAAATATATTTTATTATTATGCCATTTATTGATGAGATTATCCATTTATATATTAGCTATTATAGGCAAAAGCTTTCTTTGCTTTTATGATCAGACAAATTTAAATAATTTACTTAATTTTATGAATATTGATGAATGAAGAAACAAAACATGATTCATTTCCTTATCATTTCTCATTTAAAAATTATTGTAGGAAGTACATAACACTCAGCTCAACACAGTGAACAGGGCCCTCAACATGGGGGTAGTTTTGCTTCATCTCTTTAATTGATAAACTGTCCTTAATTCATACAATGGAATAGTACTCAGTCATAAAAGCTATTAATATATAAAACAACATGAGTAGAGCGCAAAGATATTGTGTTAAGTGAATGAATCAATCTAAGTAGATCCCAAAAAGTATAATTCCATGGACATGGCCCTCTAAAAAAGGTGGGTACCAGAAGTTAGCGAGAGGGGAGGGTCTGACTCTAACGGATCGGCAGAAGGGACTTCTCTGGGATGTTGTAATTGTTCTGTATCTTGTTTGTGTTCACTGTAAGCTTTCTTTTAAAGTTCTCCTTTAATTTATTTTTGGGTAGCAGTGTTTCACCTAAAACCTCAATTTCCTAGCCTACCTGTCCTTGAAGCTATGAATAGCCATGTAACATAGTTATGGTTATTAATGTGGAAATATGGTACCAGTGGGAGGTATAGAAAACTTTTCTCACCTAATAAAATATTGACCAGACTAATCTTGTGTGCACGTTTTTTCCCATCACGATTTCCCATTACTCTTTCCCTTAGTGCAGATGGCATGAATGAAGGTGTGGCAGCCATCCTGTGACCATGGTGTATACACTATTAAAAAAGAGAAGAACAAGTTCTCATGTTCTCAATCAATGAGTTTGAAAAAATGCTGACATTTCTATTACTCAATTTACGTTTTAAGATTATGGTGTTCAAGTGAATAAACGACCTAGGAAAACTGTGCTTGGTTAACAAAGAAACTTGCCTTCATATTGGTAGCATGAACGTTCCAGTGATCTGTTATAAAAAGCTTCCCCTTTGAATTCCTCTGCAACTTTTCATAGCGATCATTAAATCTACTCTGACACTGTATCAACACGTTCAGACTTTGCCTTTTGTGGGTAATACAAACGTTGCACTCTATCAACCTGTCACTGCATTTGGCTTTTGGAGCTCTTACTCAAAGAGATTCATTCCATGTTATCTTGAGGTGGTAGCAGCTTGTAAAATTTTACATGTGGGAAAAGATTTTTCTCCTAATGCCCATCTCTTACAATGAGTAATTATCAAAACAGATGGAGTAAAAGGAAAGCTGCTGCTGCTGCTAAGTCGCTTCAGTCGTGTCCGACTCTGTGTGACCCCATAGACGGCAGCCCACCAGGCTCTCCCGTCCCTGGGATTCTCCAGGCAAGAACACTGGAGTGGGTTGCCATTTCCTTCTCCAATGCATCAAAGTGAAAGGTGAAAGTGAAGGCGCTCAGTGTGTCTGACTCTTAGCGACCCCATGGACTGCAGCCTACCAAGCTCCTCCGTCCATGGGATTTTCCAGGCAAGAGCACTGGAGTGGGGTGCCATAAATAGCAAAATGTGAACTTTTAAAAGGATATTAATACCTATATACATATTTGCTTAGTCTATATCTTTATCATATAGATAAATGCAGGACACTGTATAGAGGATGGCACTATTCCCTACAGACAGACATTAAGAAATGTAAGACTTCCCGGGACTTTCCTCATGGTCCAGTTGCTAAGAATCTGCCTTTCAACTCAGAGTATACAGCTCTGATTCCTCGTCTGGCAACTAAGATTGGACATGTCTCAGGGCAGCTAAGTTCACATTTCCATGTCTAGTGAGTCCGTGGGCTGCAATGAAGACCCAGAACAGCCAAAACAAAAAGACTTCCTGATCTTGTATTTGAGAAAGTACTATGATTTTAAAAAATATAATATGATGAATCATTTGCTAATGTATAAAATAGCAGAATCTCTTCAACAAGGAAAGAAAGAAGTCTTGTTAAATAAAATTGTCTAAAGAGTGCTACATAGCTCCTTCTGTACACTGCTGAAAGCAGTAAGAATCTCAATGGTAGTAACTCTCTGAGGTCCCCCCACCACGTGTATATCTATGACATCAAATTTACTTTCTTGGGGAAAAATAGGCATTTTCCTTAATAGGTACCTTGACATAGGAAAATGAATTTCAACCAACTTGTTAGCAATTGGTAACACTGTGGTAAGAAGAAATCTGAAGTCAAGTTTGGGTTCAACATGGAAGAACTGATTCTTTTTTAAAATAATTAATCAATTAATTTTAATCGAAGCATAGTTACAGTATTGTGATGGCCTCTGCCATACATCAACATGAATAGGCCATGGGCATGCATATGGCCCTTCCCTCCTGAACCCCTCTCCCACATCCCTCCCCACACTATCCTTCCAGGTTGTCACAGAGCACCGACTTTGTGGTTCCCTGTGTCATACATAAAGCTCCCAATATTTTACATATGGTAATGTGTATGTTTTAATGATATTTTTTACAATCATCCCATCCTCTCCTTCTCCCACTGTGTCCAAAAGTCTGAAAAAACAAGATTCTTGATTACCAGTATCTGCACTGGCTCAGCAGGTGACGTGAAGGTTGATGTACTGTGCACAAGCCAGCCGTGGACTGGATCGTAAAAGATGAAGGGATTCATATACAAATGTCTGATTTCTCCTTAAGGAATTAATGAAAATCCTCAGTTAAAGGAATTATTTTCATTCTGAATTTCTTTTCTTTTAGGTTCTCTTTATCTGTGTGTGTGTAGCCCCTGTCACCATTTTTCTAGTAGGTTTGCACTGGAATAAAATGTTCTGGAATAAGACACTACTTATTGGAGACAATTTTTGGTCTTGGCTTCTGTATTTGCCATTTCTTGCAATAGATTTTGTTTCCATATTTTTGTCTTCCTAGTATCTGGTCTCCTTTCCTGAGCTGTGTGAATTTCCTGCTTCCTATGTGTGTGAATCCTTAGGCTATGTGTACAATTTTTGGTCTTTATGGAAGATGGAGCCTGATTCCCATCTTTTAGAAAGCTAACTGACTAGATGAACATTATCCCAGATTCTTGAAGCAGAGTATGTATAGTTTACCTGTGTGTATGTGTCCCCAGTCACTCAATCGTATCTAGCCCTTTGCAACCCCATGGACTCTAATCCACCAGGCTCCTCTGTCCATGGAATTTTTCAGGCAAGAATATTGGAGCAGTTTGCCCTTTCCTACTCCCACGGTATCTTCCTGAATCAGGGATTGAACCCATGTCTCTTGCATCTCCTGCATTGGCAAGTGAAAGTGAAAGTCATTCAATCGTGTCTGACTCTTTGCAACCTCATAGGTATAGTCTGTGGAATTCTCCAGGCCAGAACACTGGAATGGGTAGCCTTTCCCTTCTCCAGGGGATCTTCCCAACCCAGGAATCAAATCAGGGTCTCCTGCATTGCAGTGGATTCTTTGCCACCTGAGCTATGCAGGAAGCTCCACTCCCTCCCCCGCTTCACCCGGCTCCCACCCACCCCGGGGGATCTGCTTCAGAATTTTCCTGTCATCCTTGCACAGGGGCCATGCTAATCTTCTCTGTATGGTTCCAATTTTAGTATATGTGCTGTTGAAGGAAGATTCTCCACTGTGTCACTTGGGAAGCCCCATAGTTGACTGAAGATCAACCAATCAAATACTGTAGCCATTCAGACAGCAGCTATTGATAGCAGCAGATGCAAAGACTGCAATAGAAGCAGATACGGAGATTGTGATGGTGGCAGCAGTAGTAGTATGTTTCCAAGAGCAGCTATGGCGGTAGTTCCAGTGGCAGCATCCAGTGTCCAGGGCTGGTCCTCCAGGCGGTGGCAGCTGCAGTGTGCACTGTAGCACCTAGCAACCAGTGTCTTTACTAGACCAGCTCTGTGACAGGATTCAGGCTGGGCTTCTTGCTACTGCCTGACTTCCTGTGCTTCTGCACAAGTCTGTTTTTCCACACTTACCAAAATTCTGTGGAAAGTCCAGTATACTTTCAATAAGTACTTTTTCTGCTTAAATGAATCAGAATGGATTTCTCTTGGTTGCAGCTAAGATCATTGACTAACAGACTTGTGAAGTCTTTATTAGTGAAAAAACTTCTCACTTTGCTCTGTAGATGATAGCTAGCTTTGCTACTTGTTGTAGTTGTTTAGTTGCTAAGACATGTCTGACTCTTTTGCGACCCCATGGACTGTAGCCTGCCAGACTCCTCTGTCCGTAGGATTTCCCAGGCAGAATACTGCAGTGGGTTGCCATTTCCTTCTGCAGGGGATCTTCTTTACCCAGGGATCCAATTCTTTACCACTGAGCCACCTGGGAAACCCAGCTTTGCTACTTGTTAAATCTCAAAAACTGTGGTGTTGGAGAAGACTCTTGAGAGTCCCTTGGACTGCAAGGAGATCCAACCAGTCCATTCTGAAGATCAGCCCTGGGATTTCTTTGGAGGGAATGATGCTGAAGCTGAAACTCCAGTACTTTGGCCACCTCATGCGAAGAGTTGACTCATTGAAAAAGACTCTGATGCTGGGAGGGATTGGGGGCAGGAGGAGAAGGGGACGACAGAGGATGAGATGGCTGGATGGCATCACTGACTCGATGGACGTGAGTCTGGGTGAACTCCGGGAGCTGGTGATGGACAGGGAGACCTGGCGTGCTGCAATTCACGGGGTTGCAAAGAGTCGGACATGACTGAGCGACTGAACTGAACTGAACTGAAACCTCAAAAAAGGGTTTTCTGTCTCCCTATTGAAATGTGCTCCTTTATATAAGCTCTTTATATAGGTTATATGCTGTGGTATCTGCTACACTAAGTAGTGAGGCTGATAAGTTTTCTACCTTTTTGACAAAAAGAGTAACTTTAAAAGTCAGAGCTAAAAGTAGAAAATTCATCTTCAGAAACACAGATACCATAACTATTTTGTCATAATTTCTAATGATGAAGATGATATATTCCAAATTCAACCAATTCTCACATCTCTACTTCAACACTGTCAGCATCATTTCTCCATAGATGACTCAACAACTGAATAACTGATCCCTGGTTTGTCTCCTGCCAATCCTAGCCATCTCCCACAAGTCTGGGTTACCTTCCAAATAAAATTATTAATGACATCTCAGCATGATTTAGGCAATGGCACCCCACTCCAGTACTCTTGCCTGGAAAATCCCATGGACAGAGGAGCCTGGTGGGCTGCAGTCCATGGGGTTGCTAAGAGTCAGACACGACTGAGCAACTTCACTTTCACTTTTTACTTTCATGCCCTGGAGAAGGAAATGGCAACCCACTCCGGTGTTCTTGCCTGGAGAATCCCAGGGATGGGGGAGCCTGGTGGGCTGCCATCTATGGGGTCGCACAGAGTTGGACACAACTGAAGTGACTTAGCAGTAGCAGCATGATTTAGGGGAAAAGTCTAGAATCATCTCCATGGTTTACAAAAAGCTACATCTCTGACTTCATTTCCTATCACCTTTCATTGTGCTGCACTGGCCTTTTTGCTGCTCCTTTACCAAGTCAGCAATGCTCCTGTCTCAGGGCCTTTGCACTTGCTCTTTTTCTCTGCCTAGAAGATTCCTTTCCCAGATGCTCACAAAACTCATCCACTCACTTAGTTCTGATCTCTCTTACGACACCATCTCCACAGAAAGGACTTAACTCATCCTTCTTTCTAAATGACCACACTTGTTAGTCTTTGATCCCTAATCTACTTTATTTTCTCCTCATAATTCTTATCACCATCTGACATTATACAAGCCTTTGTTTGCTTATTTATTTTATTCCCCACCCCCATGAAAATGTGAGCTTCTTGGAAGAGGCAGAGACTCTCATATATATACGTATTTCATGGCTATATTACAAGTGCCTGGTCAAGTGTCTGACACATGGTATTAAATAAAGGGCTGAAGGACAGTTTAGAGTTGAGTACTGGTTGAGTGTATAAAACTGCTGCATAGAATCTCAGATTTTCTTTATTACTATTGCACGAGTTGTTTTATTGGAGCTGGACTCAAAAATAAAATCCTTGCGAGAAGCATGAACCTAGCACCTGACAAATTCTAAAAGTCTCTATATGAGTGACTGAATAACGACATAAATTAATCGGTGACAAAACCACTCAATAAATATTTAAATAATGATCAAATGATTAAATAAGTGAATGATCAAATATTAATTAAACAGTCAACTTGGAATCCTTAAAAACACTAGGAAATGGCTTAGCATTCCTCAACTCTATATTTTTTTTCCAGAGGTTTATATTTTGTTTTTGTACCAGCGGCTTAATAAATTTTTGTGAGCTTTTATGTTAAATCAGAGCAGCATGGACAATATAAATTATTTGTTTAGTTATAGTTCTTATTTGGTTGGTATTTGTGGCTTTTACTGAAATTCAACTAAGCAATTCATTTGCCATCATTTATCATGAGTGTCTGGGTAAATATTATTTACTCTGTTCCAAGAATATGATGTTATCTGATGCTTGCTTCAAGTCAATCAAATTCAGAGCACAGTGCAAGGAAATGTGGAGACTCTCTAAAGAAAATGGCATATTTCCTGCCTTCAAAGAATCTGTCAGTTCTAACATTAGTACAAATTGGGTCTCTTTCTGGGTATGACACTTGGTCTATTTCCAGCTGAGTCAGTCTCTATCTTAGCTTTCCCAGCTGCAAAAGACAGCTAATAATATCACTGTCATGAAAAACAGTGGAGAATAGTGAGGTAATGTTTAGAGTTTGAACTTATTAGTAAGGTACAAGTTAGGTCGATATAGTCTAGAATGTTTTAGTTGCATGAAAAAACTAACAAAGAAATTAGAGACTCTTCTAGTATCTATTAGAGCTAGATGATCTATTAAAGCTGTAATTCTAACAATTCTCACAAAATAACTAATGTAGTGTTTTGCAAACTTAAAACATTGAAATCATTTTGCAATGAAATCTTAAGCTGAGGCATAAGTGCTTAAAGTTGTTAACAATAAAACTATATACATGTATATTGCTTAGTTAGAATTTGACATCTCTGGGACTTACCTCCTGATAAGCTGTTATAGGATACAACAGCCTTGCAGTTTTATGGTCAGCGGCACCAATTCAGATACAGTCTTCCCATTGGCACCATTAGACAGAGATACCCATTTCCAGGACAGTAATACAAGCTATCCCAGTGTAATCAAAAGTGAAGTCTAGTTGCTCACCTCCCAAAAGTCATTAAAGAGGCCCGGTTGGTGGAAAGGAAAGTATGCTTTATTTTGGATGCTCACAACCAGAGGGTAGGGTGGCAATGGACTCCTGTCCAAAGGTCGACTTCTCCCCAGTGACAATCAGTGGGCTAGAGCTTTGATAGGTGGAGGGAGGGGGTTATATGTAGACAGCACAGTCAGCTCTTGACAGTCATCTTAAAATTGGTCTGATCAGCATCATCTGGATGGTTTTGAGTACAGTTAATCTTCAGTTCTAAGGACCACTTGTTCCCATTTCCTTGAAAACAGTTCTTAGAATTGGAACTGTGACAGTTTATATCATCATGTAGTTTGGTCATCATGTAGCTAACCTGTTGGGGTTCAGTGCCTATACGATAGCTCACAGGATATGGCTCAGAATATTCTCTATTACCCTTGAACGTGAATGTGAACGTGAAGTCGCTCAGTCGTGTCCAACTCTTTGCGACCCCATGGACTGTAGCCTACCAGGCTCCTCTGTCCATGGGATTTTCCAGGCAATAGTACTGGAGTGGATTGCCATTTCCTTCTCTAAGGGATCTTCCCAACCCAGGGATCGAACCCAGATCTCCCACATCGTAGACAGATGCTTCACCATCTGAGGCACCAGGGAAGTCCTATCACCCTTGAGGAGGAACTAAATGTCCTTGACTATGCTTAATGACTAAACTATTATTATTTGGTCTCCTTTGACTCTTTTCCTTTGTTTCTCCATGTTCTCACTTCTATGATTAGATTAGACTTACTGTTTGGCTAAAGTTTTTCCACAGACAAAAGAGAAGCTGAGGACATGGGGAGGTGGGCAGGACCAAAGGGTCCGGCTCCATTTCACCAGCCCAGAGAGATAAGAGGAAGAAATTTAGCTGCCTTAGATAGAAGAGTTAGACTCTATCTTAGCAATTTCCTGTTGATATTTTGAGCTATAACCAGCCTTCTTATCTCTTTAACTGTGCTGCCTTCTGAAAAATTAAGAACCTAACTATTGCCCCAGATGTGATTATCTATTCTCCCAGTCTGTGTGTGCAGGAAGGTCACCTGCACACACACACACAAACACACACACACACACATACACACACACAATCTGATCCCATTCAAGTTGGTGGTCACAACCCAAAGCAGACAGGCCTCTATCTGTTCTACCAAGACAGTGTTGGCAGAGAACTTGTAGATCTTGTTCACCATTGTATTGATATCCCAAACGCTGCCTGTATTCATGTATGTTGCATCTATTTACTTACCACTTAGTTAAATATACACGTGCTTTCTCTGCATCTGACATTGTTCTTAATACAGAGAAACAATGTTAAGAGAATTTGTTCCTGCCTTTCTGGATATTACCATCCCATGTATGGTTGGTTTAATAGTAACACTTTTTCAGTTCATGAACAGTTTCTTGCTGGCAAATAAAGAAGCAGTCATGATTGAACAACAAACAAACAAGGTTTTTAGAGCAGATTTAGGTTCACAGCAAAATTGAACAGAAAATATGTGGGAACAGAGAGTTCCCATATACTCCTTGCTCCTCCACCCCCACAGCTTTCCCCACTACCAACATCTGGCGCTAGAGCCTATGCTCTAAATTACTACCCTACACATAAATTACTACTCTAAATCCACAGTCTACATTAGGGTTCACACTTAATGTTGTACATTCTATGCTGCTGCTAAGTCACTTCAGTCGTGTCCGACTTTGTGTGACCCCATAGACGGCAGCCCACCAGGCGCCCCCAGGGATTCTTCAGGCAAGGATGCTGGAGTGGGTTACCATTTCCTTCTCCAATGCATGAAAGAGAAAAGTAAAAGGGAAATCGCTCAGTCGTGTCCGACTCTTAGCGACCCCATGGACTGCAGCCTACCAGGCTCCTCCATCCATGGGATTCGCCAGGCAAGAGTCCTGGGGTGGGGTGCCATCGCCTTCTCTGTACATTCTATGGGTGTGGACAGATGGCTGTTGACACGTGTCTGCCATTTTAGCATCATACAGCCTAATTTCACTGCCCTCAAAATCTGGCTAGACTTTTAAAATTCTATTTTAGGATATACAGAATTTAGATTGAATAACATCTCCTTTCAGCTTTTCTGATCAAAAGTTCTGGCTTGGATGATATTTGATTTTCTGAGGAAGCAGCCCATTCTGGCTGAAGCATGCTTTCAGATCAGGTGACCTCACAAGTATAAAAGATCTGGCTTCTCAATCTCTCATAGCAAAGTAGTTTCTAGAGAAATTTCCCCAATGAAGCAGTACATGGAATGAAAAAAAAAAAAAAAAAGCTCTGCCTTTATCATTGCTAGGCATGAACATCACTTTGCTAGTCTTCTGTTTAACCTTTTATTCCCTTTTGGAAAAGGAGCCTCAGTTGGCTGATTTTATTTTCAGAAACCCACACAATCTAGAGGGGTTTCTTTATAAATTAGGGATTGGCTGGCATGAGCCCCTCTCCAGTCATGACCCAACCATTAGGCCAAACAGGGTTGCCACTAAGACTTGACTTTGCACTTGGCTGCTCACAGGTGGGCTCTAGACCAGGGGACCCCACCCACTGGAATCTAATGCCTGATGATCTGAGGTGGAGCTGATGTAATAATATTAGAAATAAAGTGCACAACAAACATAATGTGCTTGAATATCCTGAAACCATCCCCCACTCCAGTCTGTGGAAAAACTGTCTTCCACAAAATCAGTCCCTGGTACCAAAAAGCCTGGGGACCACTGCCCTCGACCTAGAACCTAGAGAGTCTCAGAAGTCAGAAAACAGTATGAGTTGAGAACAGTTCTACCTGACCCAGTGGTTCCTGCAGCACTGAACACAACTTGAAGTTCAGATTTTTGATTCCTTCCTTTTCAGAGAAGGAAACACAGAATTACAGGGTGAAGTCACCTACTTGCTTCAGGTTAAATAGCCAAGTGGAGGCAAAGCTTATGCTGCAACAGCAGGATCTGGCATCATTCCACTGCTTTGTATTAGTGATGTATTTTCCAGTGTACTTACTGTCATCAGTCTAAACCGACTAATCAGAAACCAAGATGTAATACACTTGCATGAAGATAATATTCCTGACTTAGTAAAACACTTTGTAGCAAGATGAATCAAAATTTTCCCATTGAGGAAACAGTTCTCTAAAAGCAGAAATATGATGTCTGCGTATCTGAGGATATTTCCTTATCCTAGAAATTCTTGGGCTACCCTGGTGGCTCAGTGGTAATGAATCTGCCTAACAATGCAGGAGACATAGGTTCGACTCCTGGGTCAGGAAGATCCCCTGGAAAAAGGAAATGGCAACCCACTTCAGCATTCTTGCCTGGAAAATCCCATGGACCTACGACAGTCCATGGGGTTTCAAAGAGTCATGAAGAGACATGACTGAGAGACGAAACAACAGCAACAACAACAAAAGGATCGCTCAAGATAATTTTTGATGACACTACTCCTTCCTGAATCCCACATATAGGGCATGAGTAGCCATTTGCAGGGCCTTGGATTTCTTCAAACTCTATTATTTTCTTCATCCTTTAAACTCAAATATAAATCTGACCAACACAACTCTGCAACTACTGAAAACAGAAAGGAAGACTGTTTTAAGTAGGTGAAATCCCTAGAAGTCTCAAGCAAGTCAAATACAATTATTTGAGAACTACATGGCATTTTTAGTGAGAAGACACAGTAAAACATCTAGTTTTTTTTTTTTTTCCCTTCAAAAACTGATCACATTTAACTCCTCTGAGAATAATGCAAGAGTTAACCACTACTGCCATCTAATTATAGAAGTCTAGATTTCTTTTTGAAATATACAGAAGCTGACAGATTCGTTGAGCCAAGGCTACCACATCCCACAGGGTTTCGCTTGAGTACTCGTAACAGATGGCTGTCTAGACTGTTTTGAATACCCTAGGGATGAAATTCCAGTTTTAATTATGAAAATCATTTATATAATACATTAACATGCTTAAACATGGTTTTCCTACTTTACACAGCAATGGTGAGGATAAAATGAGATAATACATACAAAATGTTAAACACAGAGGCTGGAATACTATAGAGTTTAATACAATTTACTTTCTTTTCCGTTTCTATCACCAAAAGTAAACAGAAAATAAATTCAAAAGACATTAAGGTAACTGCATGTGCATTTTTGCTAATATAATAAGAAAGAGTGTGAAAGGAGAAGAAGGGTGAGAAAAAAGGGAGGGAGGAAAGAAGGAAAAAAATAAGGAGGGAGAGGGTAGGAGATAGCAAGCAGTCAAACAGGCCTATATTTTTCTAGTAATTCCCTGCCATTTTTAGCTTGGATATACATACAATTTATTTTCATCTCCTTCTCTGTCACCAAATGTAAACAAAAAATAAATTGCATATACCTGAAACAAATACAACATTGTAAATCAACTATACTTCAATACTTTTTTTTTAAATTTCAAAGACTGTAAGCTAACAATGTGAATTTTTTTCTAATGCACTATATAAGCCCTTAAAGCAGACGCTATCATAATTCTGTACTCTTCCTGCCTAGTTCTGTGCATTGCTGAAGAGTAGGAACTAAGGAAGGAAGGAAAATAAACATGAAGGGCGAAGGTAGGAGACAACAAGCATCAAACAGGATTTCTCAGTGATTAGCTGCCACTTTCAGGAGGGAGAGACATACATCTCCTAAGCTTGGCTTACAAGAAGGATCTTGTTTGGCCCTGGCAGCCTCTGTAACCTCTATAAATGCAGTCCATATTCAGCTTCTTCTGCTGTTAAGTCGCTTCAGTTGTGTCTGACTCTGTGTGACCCCATAGAAGGCAGCCCACCAGGCTCCCCCATCCCTGGGATTCTCCAGGCAAGAACGCTGGAGTGGGTTGCCATTTCCTTCTCCATATTCAGTTTCAGTGATGTCCAATTAGGAGAACTTCTGTGAATGCACTCTCCAGTCAGAGCCCCCAGCATTTGCATACTTTACACTTCTAACTAGAACATGCCCCCTCTTGATTTCTGTCCCTTTAACAGCCTAGCTAACTTCTCTCCATTTAAGCCTTGCTTAATGCATTTCATATAACCACAGTAAGTAGATTTTTCCCACTCTTTTCCTTTCTATTTCCTTGCATTTCATTAAGATGTTTTGTGGTTTTTTTTCTCTTTCAAATACTTATACATGATAGCATATTTGCTTTCTTAAAATGTACCCCAAATATTTTTTGTTTCCCATCCTATCCATTTTATGTATACCAAGTCCACATAGAAATTTCTTTATCCATAATATGTGCAATCTTCTTCCCCCTAAATGTTACTGGTTCCCACCTATTCTTTCCTGCTATGTATTCAAGAACCAGTGTTACACCTTAAGTAAATAGCTCTCTTTGACTCTGGGACTCTGGAATATTCTGTAGGAGAGCTTTTTTTTTTCTTTTTAACTTCAGTCCTACTTTAATGAAATGAAACTTTTTTATTTTATATAATTGTAGATTTATATGCAATTGTGAGAAACAGTAGAGAGATGTCTAGTACCATTTTCTTAGTTTCTTCCAAATGTAACATCTTTGAAAACTCCAGTACAACATTACAACCACGATTCTATTATCAATATACTCAAGATATGCAATAGTTCCATCATTACCAGGATCCACTGAGCTGCCTTTTATATTACAGCCACCTCCATTTCCCCAACACTATTTTTGACAGTTTGACTATTTTGGCAACCACTGATCTGTTCTTCATTTCTATAAGGTTTCATTTAAAGAATGTCATAGACATGAGACCATATAGTATGCAACTTATTAAGATTGGTTATTTTCACCCAGTACAATCCTCTGGAGAGTCATCTAGGTTTTTGCACATATCAGTAGTTCCTTCCTTTATGTCACCAGCTAGTATTCCATGATGTGGACATACTATAGTTTCTTTAGCCAGTCACCCACTGAAGGGCATCTAGGCTATTTCCAGTCTCAGGAATTATAAATTTGTTTTGTTTTTTTTAATAACTATTTATTCAATGAATAGATAAGGACTGTGAGAACAGAGGTTATTACTCCATTATTTAAACCTCTATGTACATGTAGCAGTATCATTAGCACAGAGTATGTGCTTGATACATATTTTTGAATAAATAAAAGGTAGAATCTTGTTTTCACCTTATGATCCAAATGAAGATAGCTATACACACAAAAACTAGGTATTCTGAGTATTTCAGGGTCCCTCCTTTCTGCCACATAAGATGCGTATCTTGCAAATATATCAAGATAGGAAGGTAGCGATCAAGTCACGCAGTCCCACCATTCCTTAAGCCTGACAAATGCTATTACTCTATGTCTCCTCCGGGTCTCTCTGCTCTAACTGCAGCTGACAACCTCTGAGAGCTTCACTCCTTCAGTCCCATCTCTGTGAAGCCCCTCAAGACTTTCAGTTTATTCAGCAATTGTATTGAGCACTTTCTCTGTGCCATGCACTGTGTTTGAAGCTGGGGGTAAAGCAGTAGACAAGATGAAAAGAGAACCTTAGCTTTTATGTACTCCATACTTAATCAATGAAGACAGGCAATAAGTATGAAACATAAATTAACAAGATTTCAGATACAAAATACAAATGCAAAAATATTTAATTCTAATAATCCACATTGTCTTATATGACCATAGTCTTATGGTCTTATATAGACCATTGTCTAACATAGACCACGGACTATATTATGTTGTGGATTTTTTGTGAGAAATTTCATCAATATATTATTTCAAAGTCCCTTATATCTTCAAATGTTGTTTTATTTGAGTAACTTTCATCCACCAATCTTTTTGTGATCCTCTTTCTCCCTTGGCCCAAACTCTACTTGTTCCTGCCTCACTGTTGTTGGTAAACCCTCTTGCCATCCATTTTCACCTAATTTAAGATCCCAAGGCAGCTCTTAGGTATTTATTCCACTTTCATAGGAAGTTATAATTTATGTATGAAGTTAATTCCCCAGAAATTTAAAAACTGTATTTATTTATTTTTGGTTGCACTGACTTTTCTCAGTTGTGGCAAGCACGGGCTACTTTTCACTGAAGTGCACGGGGTTCTCATTGTGTGGCTTCTCTTGCTGTGGAGTACAGGCTCTAGGCACACAGGCTCAGCAGTTGTGGCACACAGCTTTAGTTGCTCCATGTCATGTGGAATCTTCCCAGACTAGGAATCAAACCCATGTCTCCTGCATCGGTAGGCAGATTTTTATCCATTGTACCACCAAGGAAGTCCCTCAGAAATTTTAAAAGAGTCGATTTAGCTAGAAAAAAAAGTTCAGTTCAGTTCAGTTCAGTTGTGTCCAACTCTTTGCGACCCCATGGACTGCAGCACGCCAGGCCTCCCTGTCTGTCACCAACTCCCAGAGTCCACTCAAACTTATGTTTGAAAAGAGGTGGCAAGAATACACAGAAGAACTGTACAAAAAAGATCTCCACAACCCAGATAATCATGATGGTTTGATCACTCACCTAAATCCAGACATCCTGGAAGTAAAGTCAAGTGGGCCTTAGGAAGCATCACTATGAACAATGCTAGTGGTGGTGATGGAATTCCAGTTGAGCTACTTCAAATCCTAATAGATGATGCTGTGAAAGTGCTGCACTCAATATGCCAGCAAATTGGGAAAACTCAGCAGTGGCCACAGGACTGGAAAAGGTCAGTTTTCACTCCAGTCCCAAAGAAAGGCAATGCCAAAAAAATGCACAAACTACTGCACAATTGCACTCATCTCACACGCTAGTAATGCTCAAAATTCTCCAAGCCAGGCTTCAGCAATACGTAAACCATGAACTTCCAGATGTTCAAGCTGCTTTTAGAAAAGGCAGAGGAACCAGAGATCAAATTGCTAACATCTGCTGGATCATGGAAAAAGGAAGAGAGTTCCAGAAAAACATCTATTTCTGCTTTATTGACTATGCCAAAGCCTTTGACTGTGTGGATCACAATAAACTGTGGAAAATTCTGAAAGAGATGGGAATACCAGGCACCTGACCCACTTCTTGAGAAATCTGTATGCAGGTCAGGAAGCAACAGTTAGAACTGGACATGGAACAATAGACTAATTCCAAATAGGAAAAAAAGAAAAAAAAAAGTCATGGAAAGACATTATTTTTTCCTAGGAGCTAATTTTTAGAATTTTTTTTTTTTTCCCTCCAATTTTATTTTATTTTTAAACTTTACATAATTGTATTAGTTTTGCCAAATATCAAAATGATAGTTTTTTATGGAAGTATGGTTCATTTACAATAATATATGATTTAGGTGTGAGCATGTCCTAAGTGTGTGCTAAATCACTCCAGTCGTGTCCAACTATTTGCACCCCCATGGACTGTAGCCTGCTAGGCTCGTCTGTCTATGGGATTCTCCAGGCAAGAATACTGGAGTGGGTTGCCATTTCCTCCTCCAGGGGATCTTCCTGACCCAGGGATCTAACCTGTGTCTCTTAGGTCTTAGGTGTATAACAGTAATTCACATTTTTTGAAGATTATACTCCGTTGGCTGTATTTCCTGTGCTTTATGATATATACCTGTAGCTTATTTATTTTAAACATAGCAGTTTGTATCTCTTAATATTTTACCCCTTAATAGCCCCTACTCTCTTCTCTCTCCCACTGTTAGCCACTAGTTTTGTTTCTCTATGTCAGTATCTATTTCTTATTTTGCTATCATCATTAGTTTGATTTACTTTTTAGATATCACATATAAATTATAACCTACAGCACTTGTCTTTATCTATCTGACATTTCACTAAGCATAATACCATCCAAGTCTATGACAATTATTAAATGGTTTAAAAGAAAGAAGCCTTCAACTGCCAAAGAAACTCAAGACGGTTTTCATAAATATGGTAGAATTATGACCCGCCTTTTCCTAAAGGAACTTATGAACTGAACTAGTCCTTATATAGAATGGCGGATCAAAGTGACTAATGTTTCTGAGACTTTGCTAATCATGGCACTATGTCAAAAGGCTAATTAATTCAGCTGAAAGTTATGAGATTTTACCTGCAACTATACTTGTGGAAATAGCCATTGACTCAGCAAATAAAGAGCAATAAGAATTTCCTAGTAAATCAATTTAATTATTATGTATGTGTTTATAAAAACATGTTTTATGTGATAGTGCTAGCAGTTAATGAGTTATTGAGGTGCTGTCTCCTAAATCTCTTTAAGCCACATGATTTTATATTCTGTTTCTACAGAATTATAAACCATGTAGCAGAAATCTCACATTAAGCTACTACCTTTGCACAATCTAATGGTGGGATTTTTGCAAAGTTAGATAAGTTGTAGAATAGATCTTCCAATGACATAGAAACTTTCTGGAAAAAAGACATAACTGGGTTCATTGCTGATCTTCAAGAATATCTGATCATGCTTGATGAATTGATGCATTGGCTCCAAAGAAGTCTAATTGTAGTAAGAGATTAAAAACTATATAGAGAGAACTGATTCCAAAGAAGAATAAACCAGGCAAATGGCTGGGATCCAATAACAAAGATTTTAGTCATCAAAGGAGGAGGAACTCAGTATGTCTTGGTTGATGCATGATTTCATTCTAGGCTCAGCTTCAAGAACCTATAAATTAAAACAGAAAGACTTCTTTTGCTAAATGCTGTAAGACTTTGTGACACAGGCAACACTAAATTCCATCATTGTAGTAAAAATTTGTTTAAAAATATTCAGAGGGAAATAAGATTGCTCCCACATCATTTCATAGACCATGTAGACTCTTGTTGTAACTAAGGGTTCAGAGTAGACATTCAGAGGTCTTGGGTACCCAGGAAAGCAGCAAGAAAGACTCTCACAACCATTGTAGCTGTGTGGTGGTAATCAGCAGTCTCTGAATTCTCGAGAACAGAGATTTTCATGCAAGTGAATCATCATATAGAACATACGGTACCAATGAAGCAGCATGGATGCTATAAGTTAGGTCTTCTTCCTGACAATTTAAGACACTTCCTAGGGAACCTCTGACTAATTTATGGCCAGCTGTGTGGAGCTGGAAGTAGGAAGGAGGTGGTGCAATGCTAGGAGAGGAAATTTAGCTATATTGGATTTTCCTATATTGAATATGTCAAGGCCAGAGCCAGAATAATTTAATAATCTAAAATAGGATAAAAATTTTAATTTACTCTAAAATTGAGAATTTTTTCCCTAAAAAATCCAATCCTCCATCTATATAGGTAGCCATTTATACATTTTAAATATATTCATGACTGCCTTTATTTCTTCCCTTTGAAGCCAAAAATGGAAAAAATTGTGCATGTAGTTGGGCTTATAAAATTTCTGCCATTTTTCAGTTATTTGTCTTGTCTTAATCTTAGTTTCTTTATTCTTTCTTAGTTCCCTATCCCTCTTTGATTATGTTTTGAAAATTGTTCTTAGAATTATGAAGTACTATATCAATAAAAATTGACATTTTTGTTGTAAAATTTGTTGGTTATTAATTATTCACCATCCTTTTCTCCTGGTTCTAGCTAATTGATAAAAAGAAAAGAGGGGTTAAATAAGGGATACAATTAAGTACCGATTTTACTGATAAAGTGGGATTGAGAACCCAGTCTGGATCTGAGGCCAGAATGGTCCTTCTGGTAGCCCCTCCTGAATGGAGTCTCCTCAGTCCCAGCAAAGTATTGCTGATTCACAGGCAGAGATGCTGAGTTAGGGAGAACAGAGGCCAAGCTGGGCTCACCAAGGCATGTTTCAATTTGGTGACCACAGGGTGGGAATGCAAGTGTGGCTTGGCCCTCAGCACTTGTGGGTTGGTGGGTGACTGGAATTGGGGGGTGGAGATTACTTAGCAATATGGGAGCATTTCAACAGAGTAACACTGCCTTGAAGTAAATGCAGCTCATAGACATTAAGCTCCTCTAGATCTCACCAAGCAGATGTTTTATCTCTGCTCCTATGTGTGGAGTATGTTACATACTGTCTTTGCTACATGGAAATAGAGAGAAGGAAGTCAGGGAATGAGTTTTCTTCCCTGATATTCTCAAATTTTGTTCTTATGTAATTGTTTATTTTTAATAGCCAAGCCTATGTTCATCCAAGGTAGTGGCTAAACTGTTACTGAGTCCAAGTTCACTCTGCTCACTACATGACAGGAAATGAAGTGTTGAGGCAAGGAATATGACTTTATTTGAAAAGCCAGGGGACCAAAAAGATGGCAAACTAATGTCTCAAAATAACCATCTTATCACGGTCTGGATGTCAGGTTCTTTGATGGACTAGAGAGCGGGGTGGGGGGGGGGTAGGCGGTGAAGAAGCAAAATAAAAAGGCCATTAATCTTGCAAATACCTGGAATGGCAAGTCTAGGGGAGGGGATGTTTTCATTTTTTAATTTCTGTAGCCACCCACAGGTGGAAGAGGTCCTGAACAGATGCATTATGGTTTAACATTCAAGCAGATGGGCAGGGTTCCCCAAGGCAGGCCATTATATATAAACAATATCCTTTTAGTGAATAAAAGCAATCAGGAAGCAAAGGTTAAAGTAAAAGAAACAGTTTTAATCTGAAGTCAGAATTGGCTCTTTCTTTCAACAATACCTCTTGTTGCAGGAAAGAGGAATTAGAAGTGTATCAGAGATGCATCATGGCCCACCACTGTCCTCTGGGCCTCCTTCTGGGTAAACAGTTCAGTTTTTGCATTCAGAAAGTTCAGACAGAACTTAGAATAAGCAGTGAATTGGTGTAACTCACAGAGTACAATGTGTTCATGGCCCACAACTCTTTCCCTGTTCAATTTCTAACCTCAAATTATGCCCCACTACATTGTCAAATGCTTCTTATTAGAAGCTATGCAAAAAATCCATATAAAAGCAAAAGTAACTCTGACCAAAAGCAAAATCTTATTCAAGTTAATGAAACTTCCAGGAAATCCAAAATCTTGCTTATTCAATACACTTTTCTTTCTATTTTCAACAAGAAGCATCTCAGTCACATGCAATCAGCATTCTTTTAGGAGCAAGTTGGCCTTTTTCTATGGGAATAGGTGTAGCCTCTCCAACACCTTTGAAATTTAATGACTCCAATTTTAAGTCACACTCACATATGATGTTATCAGGCAGAGAATCCAGGGTCAATAGGACACATAAGATGATCTCAGCTGCAGCCTTCGCTCATAAAGTTTGGAAGAGACAAGGTAATTCCAATCCTCCCTTATCAGTTGTCCCCATACATAATATGATGTCACCAGGCCATCATCAGCACTGAACCATAGCAGAAAAATACAGTAGATCTGATTTGTCTTGCCAGAATTCCTGACAGGCTAGGCCAGTTTATTTTGAGTCCTTAAACCATGAATATAAATTCAGTTATGAGAATGCTTCCATTAAGAGATTGATTATGATGTTGTTTCTTGTGTTTGACATATTTCTACATTACAAATATTGCAAATTTGCTGTGATGGCCTCTTCGCCTCCAGGCCTTATCTGAAGCTCTTGTCTTTCACTTTATGTTCATTTCACATCTTTTCATTCCCATATCTCCTCGGAGCCATACTCTTCCAGCATGATTCTGACACGTGGATGCTGAGGAGAAAGCACAAAGCCTGGGGATGCAAACGCCACACCACCTTAGATCTGGATGCCCAACTTTTTAAGAGTCAGAACTCCAAGGTTCACTGCATCACATTCTCCACAATGTTAGTCTTCTACTCTTTTTCTGGATTTATTCAACTTCAGAAATATCTCAAGGCATCTTTAGCAGTATGCTTTTTGCTATTGCCTCTTCTGGAATTCCTTGGGCCTGGAGAATCCCAGGGACTGGGGAGCCTGGTGGGCTGCCGTCTTTGGGGTCGCACAGAGTCGGACACGACTGAAGCGACTTAGCAGTAGCAGCAGCAAGAATCCTGTATCTTAAGGGGATCCTTTCTGAATCTTCATATTTGCCTCAGCTGGAGATTTTCCTTCATTATTGACTGAAAGCTGCTATTGATTTTTCCAGTATTTGTGCCATTTGTGGTTTGTTGCTATTGTTTAGTCACTGAGTCATGTCCTACTCTTTGCGATCCATCAGCCTCTTCTGTCCATGCTATTCTGCAGGCAAGAATATTAGAATGCATTACTATTTCCTTCTCCAGGGGCTCTTCCAAACCCAGGGATTGACCTCCCAGTTTCCTGAATTAGCAGGCAGATTCTTTATCCTCCCAGATACTAGGGAAGCCCCAAATTACTCGTTGTCTACATTTGAATAGAACACCTCTGTCTCTAAAAATTATGCCCAAATTCCTAATTTCATTAGCCAGTTAAATCACTTATCCTTCAATAAAGAAGAGCAACTGAGGGGTTAGAGATAGTATCAGAAAATACTTCCTCCCATTCTGGAGAAAGGTAGTATTTTCTTGGGGTCAAGGATCTAAAAGTCTCTGAGTTGTTGTGGAGACTAAATGATTTCCTATAAGTTACCCTCATTAATAAAATCAGTAAGTGCTTCTCCACTCTCAAGAGTGTTACAAAAGCTCCTTCTTTCTACACAGTGAAGGAAAGAGAGAATAATTCTGTTCTCTTATAATGTTCAAATTCAGGACACTCAGCCAAGGATGTGACTCCTCACAGCCACAGTGGAAGGAGAATTTGTTGATTCACTTACATCGTATTTCTCTCTATCTTACAGCATGGAAGCAGAGTACACTACTTAGGATTTACCTTGTGGTGATTATGTCTCTTCTATATTTTATAATAATGGTGCTTGATCATTTTTTCATAGCATTATATTGTATATAAACTTTTGGATATTTTTCCTAAAAATAGCTTGACTTCTTAAAATTATAAATATAAAGCATGCCATTGCAAATATTTCAAACAATACTTAAACAGAGAAAAGAAAATGGAAATCATTGGTTATTCTACTTCCAAGAGACATTACTGTTAACATTGTCATAGTAACCTCCCAGGGATATTCCTGTTCACACGATACCTTAAAATTATAAATTGGGGCATCCACTGTACAAGTGCCCACTTATTTGTAAGAATGTATTTTTCCCTTAGTAATATATCATTGATAGAGGGGGTCAAGCTGGTAGAGTAGAAAGCACTGAGCTCAACTGAGGGAACCCACAAGCACATCAAAGTTTCAATTACATACATGGCAACTCTCAGTAAGAATTACCTGAAGACTAGCAGAACAACCTAGCTCTTCTTCAACTAAGGCTATGAGGAAAGAACCATATGGGATCTTAAAGGAAAGGAGGGGGCTTCCCAGGTGGTGTTAGTGGTAAAGAATCTGCTTGCCAATGCAGAAGACTTTAGAGATATGGGTTCGATCCCTGGGTCAGGAAGATACCCTGGAGAAGTGCATGACAACCCATTCCAGTAACCTTGCTTAGAGAATCCCATGGACAGAGGAGCCTGGCAGGCTACAGTCTATAGGGCCACAAACAGCTGGACATGACTAAAGCTACTTAGCATGCATGCAGAAAGGATAATTGATCTAGTTGGGACCCACACCCTTAAGGGGTGATCCAGAAGAGAAAGGGGATATCACAGGCTTGGAGATCCTCCCTAAGAAGTGAGAGTACAGACCCCAGTAGAGTCCAGCACTGGGAAGATGAGTCCCTTTGATGTGTTGGAAAACTAGTGGGCTTACCTGAGGATTGTAAGAAAGTGAGACTCCACTCTTAAAAAGCACATGCACAGTCTAGCTTTTTCCCAAGACCCAGGCAGAGGCAGCAGATCAAGAACTGCCTGATGCTCTGGCCACCTGCCAAAATTGCCCCAGTGCACCTCAACCCACACCAGCTTCTTGCTGCAGTTCACCCTGGTCCTACACTTCTCCCTGCTAAGGCAGAGACCACCATTGTCTGCACCAGGGAAAAGCAAAGAGAACTCAGAAGAGCAGCTCCAGGGCCTCGGGCCCCACATCTGTTCCCAACCAAGCAGAGACTGCCGTGGCTAGGAGGAGAAGCTCGACTCCTTCAGGGCTCCTGCTCTAGCCCCTGAGGCCTCAGCCCCACTCCCTGATAGCATGACAACAGCCATTGCTCCCAGGAGAAACCCCAGCTTGCACAGGGCTTTGGCTCTAGCCCTTCCAACTCCCAGGCTTCCCTCCCACCAAGGCAGCACCACTAGGGCATCGCAGAAGACGCAGCTCATGCTCCCTTCAGATTCAGCTCCCCAGTACTCTTGCCTGGAAAATCCCATGGATGGAGGAGCCTGGTAGGCTGCAGTCCATGTGGTCACTGAGGGTCAGACATGACTGAGCGACGTCACTCTCACTTTTCACTTTCATGCATTGGAGAAGGAAATGGCAACCCACTCCAGTGTTCTTGCCTGGAGAATCCCAGGGACGGGGGAGCCTGGTGGGCTGCTGTCTATGGGGTCGCACAGAGTTGGACACGACTGAAGGGACTTAGCAGCAGCAGCAGCAGCAACCAAAGCCACAGGGCACACACAGACTGCACAGGGACAGTCCAAAACAAGGACTCCTGACTGTCCTAACATGGCCAACCCCCACCAAGGCAACTGATAACAAACACACAACTACTTAATTGCTCACTTAGTGTAGATATTTGCAAATGAGTCCTCAGTTTACACCCACATCTGCCTAATGTCCTATAACTAACGTATTATTTCTTTAAAATCACCTTCCTACAATTCTCCAACAATCCTAGGGAGCATGGAAAATAGAATTTAGTTTAATCCAGTAACTTATGTTGATCCAATAACGTAAACTTTTCCTTTACATAACAGTCTTATTCAAGCAAATTCTCCATCTTCCAGATTCTCTGTCCTTTCTCTGATATATCCAAGATGTTCTCAAGTCGTGAGATGTAAAGGGCTACATAACCCATGGTGTTGAGAGGATGGGAGGGACAGGCCTGCGCACATGTCTCTGAATGCCCTGCTGGTGTACTATGCTAATGCTTGTGATTGGGGAATTTACTGCATCCTCTTTGGTTTGATCAGGACCCAGAGATCTTGATTCCTGACTCAACCATCTCTTCACTTACAAGTAAGAGATCCTACGTGTGGCTGTAGGGTTGTGTACCTAGTTGTACTTGGCTATAGTACATTCAACCCTTGCCAGACTTCTGTAGAGCCTCTGGCAGGGGAAGAGGATCCACCATAGCTGGATCCCCAAATACCTCATCCCCACATCAACTTCACTCTTAGGACATGTGGTACCTTCCAGGTCTTTTTCATGGCACATAAGCATTAGCACCGCCTTAGGAGTTTTGTCTAAGATTCTCATTTTGTCTGAAACCTCTAAAAGGAGAGAAGGAGGGATGCTCTCTGCAGCTATGTCCTCTTTAAGGTAGACTGATGAAGACAGTTCTCGATCCAGATTTCAGTACTAGCTGATATATTTCTCCATCTTGTTATTAATGTTTCCTGTTTGGTGTGACAGACACATACGTATACATATCAGGTATAATACAAATATTATGTTCCAAGCTTGTGTCAAAAATATTTTTGATAGTCCTTGGTGTGTTGCCATCCTAGCTTAGTGAGGTATGTAGGATAAGACAGTTTTCAGTCATAGCTCATAAAACAGAATTACCATCAACAAGTAGCTACAAAAGTATTTGATCAAGGCTGGTGTGAAGGGTGATACAAACAAACATAACAGAGACATATGAAAGGGTGCCTGGGTCAGCATTATAACACAAAAGTTGTTGCCAGTATTCTTTCATTTCCTAAAGTCATTTGCAATTTTAGAGGTGCCCAGTTTGTACTAGGGAGAAGGCAATGGCACCCCACTCCAGTACTCTTGCCTGGAAAATCCCATGGATGGAGGAGCCTGGAAGGCTGCAGTCCATGGGGTCACTGAGGGTTGGACACGGCTGAGCGACTTCACTTTCACTTTTCACTTTCATGCACTGGAGAAGGAAATGGCAACCCACTCCACTGTTCTTGCCTGGAAAATCCCACGGATGGGGGAGCCTGGTGGGCTGCTATCTATGGGGGTGCACAGAGTCGGACACGACTGAAGTGACTTAGCAGTTTGTACTAAGGCATAATGGACCCCATGAGGTTTTAACATTGTTGGCCCAGTTTTAAAATGTGGTTAACTGAGTGGTTAATGTAGGGTGAATTCCTGGGACAGCATTAGGCCAATCAGTCTAATTAAGTTGTGTGCCCATTGGGCATGAACTATGGGTATTTTACTAAGTTTTTCTCTAAAACTTAGCACATTTTTGTTTCAATAAATTTCTTTTGAACTAACTCCCACAAAGAGGTATGCTAAATCACTACTTAAGTATTATAAAAATAAAACACATGGTTTATAAAACTAATACTTTCACTCAGTCTTCAAAACTGGCCTCTGATATTATGAAAGTGCTTTGGTACTGCTAGATAATTTTTTCCCTGAAACATTAATGGGAAAAATCTGTTGATTCAGTTATTCATTAGCTAAATGTTGGGCTATTGGACTTCTGTAGAATTCTATAATTCTATACTTATGTAAAGGAACTTTAGAAAATTATTCTACTTCCACCCAAAATTTCCAGACTGATTTATTAGTTGTTCAGTTATTCTAATCAGTAGTTCAAGATACCTTAGGACTTTCCACTTTTTTCAATAGTTTGAACAAATATTAACACTGGTCTATGTAAACAGGACTTTTTACTTCATTGATAGTTAACTAAAAATCTTATGAAAACCAACTGTTTTCTACTGTCCACAGATGTTTGCATTATATATGTTCTAAGAGTTAATATATTTTTCTAGAGAAATTTTCCAATCATATGCCCATATCATGGTATTTAGACTGTAAGATTCATGAGGGCACATCAAGTCTTTTTCATCTTTGTTTTACAACAGAGTCTGGCGAATGATCACAAACAAATATGAATAAGTAGCTTATTGAAACTTCTTGGCAATAAAGGACACCCAGTCATGTATTCTTGAGATGCCACCTTGGGAAAGAGAAAGAACAGTGACTCTAGGAGACTCTGCTTATGAAGATTCAGGAGATTCATAAGAACCTCAGTAAGAAAACAATTCATTCAAGATGGCGAGAACCATGCAGGCAAATATTTCCCTACAAATAACATACCTGTATCTTACTCTGGTTATTGTGACTTTAACATCTTTGAGAATACCTTGTAGATTTCACAGAGTATATAAAATCCATAAAAGGTACATAAAAGAGAAAATAAGGCAAACATTTTATAGTATCAGAGATTCCTAGAGTTGAGAAAAATCTTAGAGTTCATCAGCCTAAATTTCTACAAAAAATTAGAGATTCCCTTTCCAGACAGGGTATTCATCCAGTTCAAATCCTTCCATTAGTAGGAAATATGTGCTTTGTAATTATGTACTTATGTGCTTGTAATGGAGAAGACAATGGCACCCCACTCCAGTACTCTTGCCTGGAAAACCCCATGGATCGAAGAGCCTGGTGGGCTGCATTCCATGGGGTCGCTAAGAGTCAGACACGACTGAGTGACTTCACTTTCACTTTTCACTTTCATGCACTGGAGAAGGAAATGGCAACCCACTCCAGTATTCTTGCCTGGAGAATCCCAGGGACAGGGGAGCCTGGTGGGCTTCCGTCTATGGGGTCACACAGAGTCGGACACGACTGAGGTGACTTAGCAGCAGCAGCAGTGCTTATAATGGGCTTCCCTGGGGGCTCAGATGGTAAAGCGTCTGCATTCAATGTGGGAGACTCGGGTTCAACCAATGGGTTCGGAAGATCCCCTGGAGAAGGAAATGGCAACCCACTGCAGTATTCTTGCCTGGAAAATCCCATGGGCTACAGTCCATGGGGTCACAAAGAGTCAGACATGACTGAGTGAGCACTTGTAATACAAACTAAGGGCTTCCCTGGTGGCTCACAGTGAAGAATCCACTTGCCAATGCGGGAGACACAGGTTCCATCCCTGGGTCAGAAAGATCCCCTGGAGAAGAAAATGGTAAAACGGTAACCCACTCTGCTATTCTTGGCTGGGAAATCCCATAGACAGAAGAGCCTGGCAGACTACAGTCTGTTGGGTCCCAAAGAGTTTTACATGACTTAGTAACTAAACAACAAATCTAAACTAAACATGTCCTAAAGAAATGAGTGGGCTTGAAGAGAACAACCGTACATATAGGACAGAAAATTCCAGACATAATGAAGAAATTTACCTAATCAGAAATAAAGCCTATAGCTAGATCAAAGGAAAACATTAGACTTCAAAAGCCAAGATTAATGAAAGAGACCAAATGCAAACAAATATTGGGGAAATTGTGATTTTAAGGATAAAGCATCCTTCAGGCTATACTACAACTGCTAATTGACACTCCTGACCCAATATGATTTCTCACCTTCTTTTGTAACAAGCATATTTTAACAGAGCTACCTAAAATAAGCATTCCCTTTCCCAGCCTCTCTTGCATCTCAGTGTGGCTATACATCACATTCTGGTTCAAAGGATGTGAGCAGAATTTGTGTATGTAACTGCTAGGTCCCGTTCTTAGGAAGAAGAGGTATATTTGTCCCTATGACCACTTTCTCCTTCTAGCTGGCTGAGATGTGAATATGGTCATGAGTCATTTACCATGTGGATGAAAACAACCTCCTAGAAATGGCAGAAAAGCAGATTGAAAGGACTTGCATGTTTCCCTTGATTGTTTATGTTAGGATTATTACAAAGGAGAAAAATAAACTTACTTCTAACTTGTTTAAACTTATATCTTAGATTCTTAATTAATACATACACAGCTTACCTGGGTGGACAAATTGCAAAATATCAGGATCAGGATCT
This sequence comes from Bos javanicus, assembly GCF_032452875.1. NCBI lineage: Eukaryota > Metazoa > Chordata > Mammalia > Artiodactyla > Bovidae > Bos > Bos javanicus. Next base: position 44,521,536 of record NC_083870.1, read on the forward strand.
AAGTGATACAGATATAAATGTGTTTAGGAAACTTAAGCGTCATACAACAGATATGATACTTTCTCTGCAGAAGCTGATGAAATATTTTCCAATATTATGTTAAGCCACCAAAAACTCATTAAACTACAAAAAGCAAAATTTGTGCACATGATTTTATTTGATAAAGAAAAGAATAACAAAAGGGTTCAGTTCAGTTCAGTTGCTCAGTTATGTCTGACTCTTTGTGACTCCATGGACCACAGCACACCAGGCCTCCCTGTCCATCACCAACCCACAGAGTTTACCCAAACTCAGGTCCATTGAGTTGGTCATGCCATCCAACCATATCATCCTCTGTTGTCCCCTTCTCCTCCTGCCTTCAATCTTTCCCAGCATCAGGGTCTTTTCAGATGAGTCAGCTCTTTGCATCAGGTGGCCAAAGTATTGGACCTTCAACATAAGTCCTTCCAATGATCACCCAGGACTGATCTCCTTTAGGATGGACGGGTTGGATCTCCTTGCAGTCCAAGGGACTCTCAAGAGACTTCTCCAACACCACAGTTCAAAAGCATCAATTTTTCAGTGCTCAGTTTTCTTTGTAGTCCAACTCTCACATCCCATACATGGTTACTGGAAAAACCATAGCCTTGACTAGACAGACCTTTGTTGGCAAAGTAATGTCTCTGTTTTTTAATATGCTGTCTAGGTTGGTCATAACTTTCCTTCCATTGAGTAAGCATCTTTTAATTTCATGGCTGCAATCACCATCTGCAGTGATTTTGGAGCCCCCAAAAATAAAGTCAGCCACTGTTTCCCCACGTATTTGCCATAAAGTTATGGGGCTGGATGCCATGATCTTAGTTTTCTGATGTTGAGCTTTAAGCCAACTTTTTCACTCTCCACTTTCACTTTCATCAAGAGGCTCTTTAGCTCTTCTTCACTTTCTGCCATAAGGATGGTGTCATCTGCATATCTGAGGTTATTGATATTTCTCCTGGTAATCTTGTTTCCAGCTTGTGCTTCATCCACCCAGCATTTCTAATGATGTACTCTGCATAAAAGTTAAATAAGCAGGGTGACAATATACAGCCTTGACGTACTCTTTCTTCTATTTGGAACCAGTCTGTTGTTCCATGTCCAGTTCTAACTGTTGCTTCCTGATCTGCATACACGTTTCTCAAGAGGCAGGTCAGGTGGTCTGGTATTCCCCTCTCTTTCAGAATTTTCCACAGTTTATTGTGATCCACAAGTCAAAGGCTTTGGCATAGTCAATAAAGCAGAAATAGATGTGTTTCTGGAACTCTCTTGCTTTTTCCATGATCCAGCAGATGTTGGCAATTTGATCTCTGGTTTCTCTGTCTTTTCTAAAACCAGTTTGAACATCTGGAAGGTCACAGTTCACGTATTGCTGAAGCCTGGCTTGGAGAATTTTGAGCATTACTTTACTAGCATGTGTGATGAGTGCAATTGTGCGGTAGTTTGAGCGTTCTTTGGCATTGCCTTTCTTTGGGATTGGAATGAAAACTGACCTTTTCCAGGTGGATAATTATGGAAAACATTTGACTACTTAGAAAATTTTAAAATGTGTCTTTTAGGTCAAGGAAAATTAAAGTTGCAATTATTGTTATTTAGAAAATAATAACAAGAAGTTTCTACTAAAGTTTAACTTAATTTTTAAGTTATTATTAAGCAAAAACTTAATAATTTAAAAAGAATAACAAAGCAAACTCAAGGAATATAAAATAAATTTAAAAGTTAAAGAAAATATTAAAAAATTCAGAAGTGTAATGATTTCTTTGTTATAAATGGTCTTCAGTACAGTAATTGATTCCTAATTTCCTGTATGAGGGCATTTGAATCAAGCAGTCTTCAAGTCTGGCTTAATAGCCAAAAGACTTTCTAATGGAATTCAGCCAGTATAGCTTCCTTGTCTTCATCTAACAGATGTAGAATATGTAGACTTCTTACAAGTCTTGGTGTTGCAAAGTCAATAAAAGTGATGGAAATTATTTCCCTTAAAGCAGTATTAGAATATTGGTCTGTTTCTGGGACCTCATGGGTATAGTCTTAGGACTGCTGACTCTCCTCAGATTTGAACTCTTGCCAATAACCCAAGTGACAGTCCCTTAAAGAGTCTCAAAGCACTGTCCACACATCAAATTCTTCAAGGAGTTTTCTAGTCATGTTGCATATTGTTGACTATATTGTTTTCTCTCCTTCAGACTGCTGTCAACTTGACACCTCCCTTTACTACTTCTATATAGAGCAAAAATGTCTGGAAGACAAGTTTTTCATCTGATAGTTCAATCCTTCTACTCAGGCAAGATAGATTCCAAAATCAAAATCATTATACAAACATCAAAGATGATACTCTCCACTTAAAAGGATGCTGGCATTGAGCTGGTTAAGTTTCTGACGATGAAGGTCATTTTATAATACACCCCATAAATAAACAGTAAATCCTCAGTGACAGCGCATGATATGTATTTTCAATATGTGTAATCACTTCTTTTTCTCTCACATGTTTTCCCTAAAGTTGAATTTGCAATAGCTCATGTAGGCATTATTTTATGTATCCATGTAACTATTTGCTTAAGAATATATGCAATATTGGGAAAATACTTTGTTTCTCTGAGGCTGCATTTCTTTGTAGGTAATATGGAATAGTGACACTTACCTTATACTGATGTTGTACAAATTAAATAACAACATAAATATTCAACGTAGTGCCTGACATGGTATATACATTGTATAACTTAAATTTCTATGGACACAAAAAGGACAAACATTTAAGCATCAAAGTATATTCCTTAGGAGTTGTATGTATATCTCTATGCCATTGCAATGGCAACACTATGATATTTGCACAATCATTCTTGTATGCTTTTCATTCTTTTCATTCACCATTCAGAGGAAACTTTTAGAGAAAATCATTTATAAAGAAATACAATTTACATTTTTCTCACAACTTAATGACAAAAATCATGAAATATATACACCTAATGGAAGAAAAAGTCATGCAAAGAAAATTAAAATGAAGCTATTGCTGGCGGCTTATTCATTAGCTATTGATTATGCTGATTTAATTACACAGAGTTATATGATTTTAGAACTAAACAAGAAAAGTTTGAGGACATCCAGTGCAATTCTGGTCATCTCAGCTTCTGTAGTTAGGAGTATTATTCATTTTGTAAGGGTACTACAGATCCCAATAAGTCAAAACCAAATGAATTCTTCCTATGTGAAATCATTTAAGGATATAAAATTGGCAGAAGTTTTGAAAGTTTAGTTGGGAAACTCTCTCTTTCTTTATTCCTTTAATGGAATATGGTAAGGGTAGAAGCCTGGGGAAAGAAGAGATGAATAATAATATCATTTTGGTTTATTATAAGGCATAAGCTAATATTATTTCTGTCCTCCATAGTACCAAATAGAGAAAGTAAAAAAAGCAGTTATATTCAAGAAAAAAGTAGAAGAAAAATAAACTTACTGAAATTTCTTTGATTGTATGGTTGCTAAATCAACCTCATTTTCCACTGATTTATTTTGTTGGAAAAATAAAAAGCTCCCATGATCTTACACCCTATTAACTCTATGATGTCATCTGCTGCTAATTTCTCATTCTGACCTCATCTCATCTCAATTATCCTGCTCCAGCCACAGTGTCCTACTTGGAAATCCAAGAGCACAGTGAGCACACTCGGGCCTCAAACCCTGGCACTTGCTGTGCCTTTGCCTGAGAACGTTTTCCCCGTACATAGTCACGTTTGCCTTTCACTTCTTTTAATTAGTCGCTTAGTCACGTCCGACTCTTTGTGACCCCATGGACTATAGCCCATCAGATACCTCTGTTCATGGAATTCTCCAGGTAAGAATACTGGAGTGGGTTGCCATTCTCTACTTCAGGAAATCTCAACCCAGGGACCAAACTTGGGTCTCCTACATTGCAGGTGGATTCTTTACTGCTGAGCCACTACATAGATCCCTTCCTTTAGTATCTGCTCAAATTCCACTTTATTACCTAACTATCCTATAGTATGTCTATACCTTTCTCATTTTGCATAATGTTTCTGCATATTTATCACTACCCAAATATTACTAGGTATTTATCAAGAAACAGCTTTTCCTGCTAGAATATAATCTACGTGAGAGGTTTTTTTTTCACTTCTCTGCTTCCAGCATCCAGATTGTATCTTTCAAGTAACTGCTCTCAATAAATATTCGTTGGCTAAATAATAATACCACTTGTTTTATCTTCTGGTATGTAATTTACTATAGCTTGTTTGCACTGTATATAATACATATTTATCTTCTGGTCCATATACATAGTATATCTTATCAGAGCAATCAATGATGCCTAACAATACATCTGCATTCTGCATACACTATCTGTGTTAACTTTCTTAACAACACTAAGGGTTATATTATGCTCATTTTATAGACATGTAAACAAATTCAAAGAGACTAAAAGTGTCAAATATGGTTACCATTTACAAAAACCTCATTCCTGACTCTGCCACAAATTAAAGTCTTTCCCCATCCCACATTTGAATTTGCTTTTCTAACATTTTGTCCAAAGTATGACTATGCCAAAGCTTTTGACTGTGTGGATCACAATAAACTGTGAAAAATTCTGAAAGAGATGGGAATAGAAGACCACCTGACCTGCCTCTTGAGAAATCTGTATGCAGATCAGGAAGCAACAGTTAGAACTGGACATGGAACAACAGACTGGTTCCAGATAGGAAATGGAGTACATCAAGGCTGTATATTATCACCCTGCTTATTTAACTTATATGCAGAGTACATCATGAGAAACGCTGGACTGGAAGAAACACAAGCTGGAATCAAGATTGCTGGGAGAAATATCAATAACCTCAGATATGCAGATGATACCACCCTTATGGCAGAAAGTGAAGAGGAACTAAAAAGCCTCTTGATGAAAGTGAAAGAGGAGAGTGAAAAAGTTGGCTTAAAGCTCAACATTCAGAAAACGAAGATCATAGCATCTGGTCCCATCATTTCATGGGAAATAGATGGGGAAACAGTGGAAACAGTGTCAGACTTTATTTTCCTGGGCTCCAAAATCACTACAGATGGTGACTGCAGCCATGAAATTAAAAGACGCTTACTCCTTGGAAGGAAAGTTATGACCAACCTAGATAGCATATTCAAAAGCAGAGACATTACTTTGCCAACAAAGTTCCGTCTAGTCAAGGCTATGGTTTTTCCAGTGGTTATGTACAGATGTGAGAGTTGGACTGTGAAGAAGGCTGAGAGCCAAAGAATTGATGCTTTTGAACTGTGGTGTTGGAGAAGACTCTTGAGAGTCCCTTGGACTGCAAGGAGATCCAACCAGTCCATTCTGAAGGAGATCAGCCCTGGGATTTCTTTGGAGGGAATGATGCTGAAGCTGAAACTCCAGTACTTTGGCCACCTCATGCAAAGAGTTGACTCATTGGAAAAGACTCTGATGGTGGGAGGGATTGGGGGCAGGAGGAGAAGGGGACGACAGAGGATGAGATGGCTGGATGGCATTACTGACTCGATGGACATAAGTCTGAGTGAACTCCGGGAGTTGGTGATGGACAGGGAGTCCTGGCGTGCTGTGATTCATGGGGTCGCGAAGAGTCGGACACGACTGAGCGACTGAACTGAACTGATGGTATTTATTGGAAATTTAGTTAAATTAAGTAACAGGTGGGTTAAACATAGCATCATTTGCACACCTTTGAAATTTGGATCTACAGAAATAGCAGTTGAATTAACTACTTGATAAGAACTATTTTCCCATTCATCTTCATTTTCCTCTATGTTCATTAATGAAAGCACACTTTAGAACCATGAAATTATGGAGTTGTGTAAACAATTAAGCGTGAAAAACTGGAAAAACACATTGTTTCCTCTCAATGAGACATTGAAATTTCTATTTTTAGAAATATTTTTGGAGAGAGTAAAGCTTGATGAAGTACATGAAAATTTGAACTGAAATGTTTTATTTATTGACCTAAATTTTAAAAACAACCCAGCTTTTAAATCTTTTTCAGACTTAATTAGTTTATGCCACTAATTTTCTATGACTTTCTACTCATGCTCCTGTATTATTTCCCTCAAGTCTTTATATTTCTATTTCTCATACATATAATAAAGGCTGGAACAAATTGATGAGAAAAAAGAAGAAATTTGCCTTTCAAGATCTTTTTTGTAATTTCTAGCTGTGCATCCCCTGCTTTTAAATTAGCTTCAGCTCAGGATGTGATGCTCCTATAGCTCCAAACTGAATATATGAGTATTCAGATATTCAAAAGAAGCTGGACTTTAGACAGAGAACCTTTCCTGTCTTGCACATCTCTGCACAGGGTTATATCATCCACTCAGGGGCATAATGTTTATTACCACATGCATGGAAATCACCCTGGACATCTCTTTTCCCTCTCTATGCTTTATGTCGCCATATTCAATCCATCACTGAATCCTATCGACTTTGTTGTTGTTTAGTTACTAAGCAATGCCCAATTCTCTCATGACCCCATGAACTGTAGCCTTCTAGGCTCTACTATCCATGGGATTTCCCAGTCAAGAATCCTGGAGTGGGTTGCCATTTCCTCATCCAGGGGATCTTCCCAACCCAGGGATCAAACCTATGCCTCCTGCATTCTTTACCTCTGAGTCACCTGGGAAGCTCCCTATCGACTTTGCTTCTAAATCACTCTCTAATCTATGAACTTCTCTGCCTATTTATTGTCCTGGTCCAAGTCTCTGGTTTATGGCAACAGTTTTTATACATGTTTTCCAGCTTAAAACCTTTTTTTTTTTTTTTTAACTAAACTAGTCACTGTGATCTATTTTAAGAACAAATCAATTTGTAACTGTGTAAAACTTTTCAATATCTTCTTGTTGTATTTAGAAAAAATTCAGCTCTTTCCTGTAAACTATAATGTTCTTTATTCTTTGGCCTAGCTAATACCACTCTCTCTCTACCTACCATCCAGTGTATAAACTTCATTGCAACTTTTTCAGGTGGTCATCCCTTCATCTAGAATGTTCTTTTCCAGACTCTGTAAGGCGGGATTCTCACTTTCAGGTCTCTGTTTAAATGACTCTTCAGAGAGGTTCTCCCTGAATAACCAAATTAAAGTGATTCTTCTCACTGTATTCTCTGTCAAACAATTTTATTCATTTTCTCTGTGATATTTTTTGCCTTCACAATGATATATTTACTTGTTGACTCCATGTGTCTGTCATTAGACTACAGACTTCATGGGAACAGAGACAAGGTCTATATTGCTCTCCAGTGCAAAACCAAGGCCTCACACAATGCCTGGCATATGGTAGTTGTTCAATAAATAACAGATGAGTAAATGTTGAACAAATGAAAAACTGAAAAAATTGTTTGATTAACTTGGTAAACCAAAATTATTGAGTTCAGATTATTTTACAAGATGTTCAAGTCAAATAAGCTTAATTACAAATAAAATAAAACACACACACACATATATATACATAACTTTTGAAAATTGTAAAGCACAAAAGAATTTTTAAACTTTTTCATTCAATAAAAAATATATTCTTTGTTCGATCTGATATCTATAATTATGGATTAAATCCTGGCTCCTTAAAAAAGCATAAATAAAATCATTACTGCATAAAAATATACAATAGTGCTTTACATTTTTAATAGTATAAGAGTAAATTTGTCTCTGTGGAAACATCAATTTTATCAACACAGCTTTAATTAGCAGATAAACTATAAAGGTTGGGCTCCTTAATTAAAAGTGAAGGCTTATCTGACTCAGCACTTCGAGTCCCTTATCCTCACAACGTTCTTCATGAAAGCATCTCCTTGTGTTTAAGCCTCATTCCTTTCCACAGGGCTAGGATTTATTTACGTTGTAGTATTGCTCCGGGAAAAGGACATCACGCTGCCTACTTTCACTGCCTCAGACTCTGCCCCATTCAAATCAACTTATGCAAATAGATGTCTGAGAGCAGCCTTCTCTATCTCCACCAACTCAGCAGATAAAAGGAGTTCTTTGTTTAGGGTCAACATGTGTCATGTGTACATCCACATGGCATGAAAAATATTTTTCTTATATTTTTAAAAGATAATCTTAATATAAAAATGTAAGCTAAAAGCACAGAATATAAAATGTGGGAAAGAAACTATAGTAAACGTGACTAAAGACATGATATGTAAAGCTATATTATAATCCAAGAAAATTCATCACAGCAAAGTTGAGAAAACATAGCCTTAATATCTATTTACTCTCCCCAAATACTGCTGAATTCTGAGAAGAACATGTGGGAAAAAATAACAGCAAAATATTTTGAAGTCTTAATTTTCCTAAGCACTTTCTGTGTATCAAATAATTTATGCCTCACAAAAATTCAGTGACGTAGGTAGTATTATTCATAATGTTTTAGAGATAAGTAAGCATGACACATAAGTACTGGGGAACTAATACACAATCATGCAGCAAGTAAGTGGTGTGGTTGAGATTTGAGTCGAAACCCACATTCTTAAATATTGGTCAATACTACCTCTGATAAATAGTTATATTCCAATCCATTCTTAAGGACCCTACAGATCAGTAAGGCAGAAAGACATGTGCCTGAACAAACTATTAATCCTTTTACACAGATATTTATAGTTTCCATGATATTTTACTATGTTGTTCTGTGCTGTGTTACGTCACTTCTGTCGTGTCTGACTCTCTGCGGCTCTATGGATGGTAGCCCACTGGGGTCCTCTGTCCGTGGGATTTTGCAGGGAAGAATACTGGAGTCAGTTGCTGTGCCCTCCTCCAGGGGATCTTTCTGACCCAGGGATTGAACCCACATCTCTTACATTTCCTGTATTGGCAAGCAGGTTTTCTTTTTTTTTTTTTTACCACTAGCATCACCTGGGAAGCCCAGATATTTTAATATATTATTACATTAATTAATATAGGTAAGCAATTTGCATAGTACTTGGCAGAGCATATATGGGTGAAAAGTGTTTTTCTTCACTGGATCCTCAGCTTTACTCTGTGAGATAGGAGAGAATAGGTGTCAAGATGAGGAAAGCTATTCATGATTAAAAATTAACCCTGAAATTCCGGAGACACATTCAGTAAGTTTATTTCTCACTCATGCAAAGGGTCATGTGAGTCAGCACAGGGTCTCCTTCAAGCATTGATCAGAAAGAGTAAATCTTTGACCATGGTTAACCAGTCATAAACCTCAGTCCTACTTCCTCCACCTCAACACATGGCTGCTTGAGAAGGCACAGCATAAGGTCAGGTGCTGATAGCTCCCTCTGATTAATTCAAACCAAGTCATTTCTTTTTGTTTTTTTTTTTTATTGAGGTATAGTTGAAGAAGGCAGTGGCACCCCACTCCAGTACTCTTGCCTGGAAAATCCCATGGACCGAGGAGCCTGGTGGGCTGCAGTCCATGGGGTCACTATGAGTCGGACACGACTGAGCGACTTAGCTTTCACTTTTCACTTTCTTTCTTTTTATTTATTTATTTTTTAAATTTAATTTTATTTGTAAACTTTACAATATTGTATTAGTTTTGCCAAATATAGAAATGAATCCACCACAGGTATACCTGTGTTCCCCATCCTGAACCCTCCTCCCTCCCCATACCCTCCCTCTGGGTCGTCCCAGTGCACCAGCCCCAAGCATCCAGTATCATGCATCAAACCTGGACTGGCATGAAAGTTCACTTTTCACTTTCATGCATTGGAGGGGGAAATGGCAACCCACTCCAGTGTTCTTGCCTGGAGAATCCCAGGGATGGCGGAGCCTGGTGGGCTGCGGTCTATGGGATCGCTCAGAGTCAGACACGACTGACGTGACTTGGCAGCATAGTTGCTGTGGGCTTCCCTGGTGGCTCAGCAGTGGCCCCCTGCAATGCAGGAGATGTGATTTGATCCCTGGGTTGGGAAGATCCCCTAGAGAAGGAAATGTAACGCACTCCAGTATTCTTGCTGGGGAAATCCCATGGCCAGAAGCACTTGGGGTGTTACAGTCCATGGGGTCCCAAGAATCAGACATAACTTAGTGACTAAACCACCATAATTGCTGTACAATATTACATAAGTTTCAGATGTACAACATGGTGAATCACAATTTTTAGAAGCTATATTTTTAGTTATTATAAAATATAGACCATAGTCCATGTACTATACAATATATCCTTGCAGCTTATTTATTCTATACATAGTAGCTTGTACCTATTAATCCTCAACATCTGTCTTGCCCCTACTCCTTCCCGCTCCCCACTGGTAACCACTAGCTTGTTCTCTATATCTGTGAATCTGTTTCTTTTACGTTATATTCACTAGTTTTAATTTTTTCAACACAAGTCATTTCTGCTGCTTACATTTTCTTGATCAGAACCAGTCATACAACCTGAATGCAAATCCAAAAGAAACTGAGAAACATTGTTTTTCTATGGGCCTATAAAAAGAAAATCATATAATAAACAGAAATAATTGTATCTGTTATAAGTATTCCTCTTTGTCGAATCAGTAGAGTGATTATAGTGCCCTATTGACCAAATGCAATGGGCTGTCTGCCTTTTAAATTAGTGGTCATTATACCAAGTACTTAAAACCAAAGTACTTATAACCAGATAGTTAAAATCTTATGAAGAAAACAGTCATTTCAGTTGATATTGAGGGAAAGCCTCCATAGAAGACATGCCATTGAAACTGCTACTAAACGTACACAGGATTTGTGTATGGAAAGATGGGATTGGGGAATCCTAGCAAAACTACACAAAAGAGTAGAAGGAGAACAGTAGAAGCATAAACAAGAACTAACTCAGTGTGACCAAGTCAGGATGATTACCTTAACGGCATATACTTACTCTGCTAGTGGGAAATTTCACCTTGATCTGATTGACACAAAAATCTAAGTACTAAGTTGATATAAATACTAAGGAAACTTCCTATTTTATAGTTTTATCACCTTTGCTCCTTTTATTGTTAACCTAGATAACTCCTTGGGTTGTCAAATGTACATATGACACCGAAAAACCCATAATTTATTTAGAGCTTGCTAATAATGGTGATAGACAGGGAGGCCTGGTGTGCTGAGACTCATGGGGTTGCAAAGAGTCGGACATGACTGAGCGACTGAACTAACTAATGGTAAAATGCTTCAAAATATTCCCCAAATTTCAAGAATGGTCATTAATGACTGGTATATACTTGAAAAAATAGAAGCCATCACTATAGGAATATTAAATTTAAACAAAACTAAATTTAAACAAAACTAGCATTCATTCTGGAGAAGGCAATGGCACCCCACTCTAGTACTCTTGCCTGGAAAATCCCATGGATGGAAAAGTGGTGGGCTATAGTCCATGGGGTCACTAAGAGTCAGACACGACTGAGCGACTTCCCTTTCACTTTTCACTTTCCTGCATTGGAGAAGGAAATGGCAACCCACTCCAGTGTTCTTGCCTGGAGAATCCCAGGGACAGGGGAGCCTGGTGGGCTACTGTCTATGGGGTCACACAGGGTTGGACATGTCTGAAGCAACTTAGCAGCAGCAGCAGCAGCATTCATTTATTTATTCTTTTTTTTTTTTTAATTTTAATTAATTTTATTTTATTTTCAAACTCCACATAATTGTATTAGCTTTGCCAAACATCAAAATGAATCCACCACAGGTATACATGTGTTCCCCATCCTGAACCCTCCTCCCTCCTCCCTCCCCATACCATCCCTCTGGGTCGTCCCAGTGCACTAGCCCCAAGCATCCACTTTTCAAGGCTTTGTTATGTTCTATGCAAGATACTCATTGCAGGTTAGACATGATTGAGAGAGTTCACTCAGATTCTTTTTATTAGCATCAGCTCAGTACAGTTGCTCAGTCGTGTCTGACTCTTTGCCACCTCATGGACTACAGAACACCAGGCTTCCCAGTCCATCACCAACTCCAAGAGCTTGCTCAAACTCATGCCATCGAGTCAGTGATACCATTCAACCATCTCATCCTCTGTAGTCCCCTTCTTCTCCGGCCCTCAATCTTTCCCAGCATTATGGTCTATCCAGTGAGTCAGCTCTTCGCATCAGGTGGAAAAAGTATTGGAGCTTCAGCTTCAGGACCAGTCTTTACAATGAATATTAAGGATTGATTTCCTTCAGGACTGACTGTTTGGATCTTCTTGCAGCCCAAGGGACTCTCAAGAGTCTTCTCCAACAACACAATTCAAAAGCTTTAATTCTTCTGCACTCAGCTTTCTTACTCTCACATCCATACATGACTACTGGAAAAACCATAGTTTTGACTAGATGGACCTTTATCAGCAAAGTAACGTCTCTGCTTTGTAATATGCTGTCTAGGTTTGTCATAGCTTTTCTTCCAAGGAGCAAGTGTCTTTTAATTTCATGGTTGCAGTCTCCATCAGCAGTGATTTTGGAGCCCAAGGAAATAAAGTCTTTCACTGTTTCCACTGTTTCCCTATCTATTTTTCATGAAGTGATGGAGCCAGACTATGATCTTCATTTTTTGAATGTTGAGTTTTAAGCCAACTTTTTCACTCTCCTCTTTCACTTTCATCAAGAGGCTCTTTAATTTCTCTTCACTTTCTGCCATAAGGGTGGTCTCAACTGCATATCTAAGGTTATTGGTATTTCTCCCAGCAATCTTGATTTCAGCTTGTGCTTCATCCAGCCTGGCATTTCTCATGGTGTACTCTGCAATAAGTTAAATAAGCAGAGTCAAAATATACAGCCTTGACATACTCCTTTCCCAATTTTGAACCAGTCTGTTGTTCCATGTTCAGTTTGAACTATTGCTTCTTGACTTGCATACAAATTACTCAGGAGGCAGGTAAGGTGGTCTGGTATTCCCATATTTTGAATAATTGTCCACAGTTTATTGTGATCCACACAGTCAAAGGCTTTGACATAGTCAATAAACCAGAAATAGATGTTTTTCTGGAACTCTCTTGCTTTTTACATGATCCAGTGGATGTTGGCAATTTGATCTCTGCCTTTTCTAAAACCAGCTTGAACATCTGGAAGTTCACGGTTCATGTATAGCTGAAGCCTGGCTTGAAGAATTTTGAGCATTACTTTACTAGCATGTGAGATGAGTGCAATTGTGCAGTAGTTTGAGCATTCTTTGGCATTGCCTTTCTTTGGGATTGGAATGAAAACTGACCTTTTCCAGTCCTGTGGCCACTGCTGAGTTTTCCAAATTTGCTGGCAAATTGAGTGCAGCACTTTCACAGCATCATCTTTCAGGATTTGAAATAGCTCCACTGGAATTCCATCACCTCCACTAGCTTTGTTCCTAGTGATGCTTTCTAAGGCCCACTTGACTTTACATTCCAGGATGTCTAGCTCTAGGTGAGTGATCACACCACCGTGATTATCTTGATCTTGAAGATCTTTTTTGTATAGTTCTTCTGTGCATTCTTGCCATCTCTTTTTAGTATCTTCTGCTTCTGTTAGGTCCATACAATTTCTGTCCTTTATTGAGCCCATCTTTGCATGAAATGTTCCCTTGGTATCTCTAATTTTCTTGAAGAGATCTCTAGTCTTTCCCATTTTATTGTTTTCCTCTATTTCTTTGCATTGATCGCTGAGGAAGGCTTTCTTATCTCTTGTTATTCTTTGGAACTCTGCATTCAGATGCTTATATCTTTCCTTTTCTCCTTTGCTTTTTGCTTCTCTTCTTTTCACAGCTATTTATAAGGCCTCCCAGACAGCCATTTTGCCTTTTTGCATTTCTTTTCCATTGGGATATCTTAATCCCTGTCTCCTGTACAATGTCACGAACCTCAGTCTATAGTTCATCAGGCACTCTGTCTATCAGATGTAGTCCCTTAAATCTATTTCTCACTTCCACTGTATAATCATAAGGGATTTGATTTAGGTCATACCTGAATGGTCTAGTGGTTTTCCCTACTTTCTTCAACTGAAGTCTGCATTTGGCAATAAGGAGTTCATGATGAGCCACAGTCAGCTCCTGGTCTTGTTTTTGTTGACTGTATAGAGCTTCTCCATCTTTGGCTGCAAAGAATATAATCAATCTTATTTCTCTGTTTACCATCTGGTGATGTCCATGTATAGAGTCTTCTCTTGTGTTGTTGGAAGAGGGTGTTTGCTATGACCAGTGTGTTCTCTTGACAAAACTCTACTAGCCTTTGCCCTGCTTCATTCTGTATTCCAAGGCCAAATTTGCCTGTTTCTTGACTTCCTACTTTTGCATTCCAGTCCCCTATAATGAAAAGGACATCTTTTATGGGTGTTAGTTCTAAAAGGTCTTGTAGATCTTCATAGAACCTTTCAACTTCAGCTTCTTCAGCATTACTGGTTGGGGCATAGACTTGGATTACCGTGATATTGAATGGTTTGCCTTGGAAACGAACAGAGATCATTCTGTCGTTTTTGAGATTGCATCCAAGTACTGCATTTCAGACTCTTTTATTGTCCATCGTGTCTACTCCATTTCTTCTGAGGGATTCCTGCCCGCAGTAGTAGATATAATGGTCATCTGAGTTAATTTCACCCATTCCAGTCCATTTTAGTTCACTGATTCCTAAAATGTCGTTCACTCTTGCCATCTCCTGTTTGACCACTTCCAATTTGCCTTGATTCATGGACCTGACATTCCAGGTTCCTATACAATATTGCTCTTTACAGCATTGGACCTAGCTTCTATCACCAGTCACATCCACAACTGGGTGTTGTTTTTGCTTTGACTCCATCCCTTCATTCTTTCTGGAGTTATTTCTCCACTGATCTCCAGTAGCATATTGGGCACCTACCAACCTGGGGAGTTCCTCTTTCAGTATCCTATCATTTTGCCTTTTCATACTGTTCATGGGGTTCTCAAGGCAAGAATACTGAAGTGGTTTGCCATTCCCTTCTCCAGTGGACCGCATTCTATCAGACCTCTCCACCATGACCTGCTTTTCTAGGGATAAACATTGACATACAAAAGGACAGATTTTTCTTTTTAATCTTTCCTGGCAGGATTTACTTAAAGAAAACAGAGGATCAGCTTTTTCTCTCTTTCTGTGTATATTGTCCAGAATGAACAGGAGATTCTACAGCTTTGGCAGAGGACTTGGAAAAGAAGCACACAGCATTTCCCTAGGCAAAGCCCTAACAAGATTTAAACTGTGGCTCCTGTGAATCACAGTGTATGTGATATTATTAGGTGAAGTAACCAAGAGCGTAGAAAACAATAAAAACAATGCAGCTTTTCATTTGTATTCCGCTTGAAGATTAGGCAAAGAGGATTCACTCAAGAACAGACTAGCTACATAAAACATGACACATGTGCCCAATTGGAGGACACCTCCATGTTTACGTTCTTTGGTTCCCGTGGTTACAGAAGGCTTGGCCAGATGGAGATAGACTGGCCTTGTCTTTCTTATAGGGTGAAGGGGTGACAGGGAGATATTTTTCCACAGTCTTACCATGTGTAAGTGTGTCTGGAAAGAGTAGACTGAGTAGTAAGCTACAAATTTAAAAATATTATTTTAGGATTTTGGGCTTACAAAGATAGTGAATGGATTTTGGTACAAGTTATAAAATGTTCTAATTTAAAACTGACTATATATTCTAGAAGACACTCCAGGTTTAAAGGAAGTTCCTATAGCAAATAGAAATATATAATGTAAATGTTCTCTGGGGTCACATTTTTGTGGCTTCATTATTTAGTGGGAACTTCTGATATGGGAAACTAAATTATTCACTGGAGAGAGATAGTGATATATGGAATCTAGAAGTAGAATATTTCAAATAGGGCTTCAAGGTTTAATTAGAACAGGAAAGTTAGCAACCTATAAACCTAAAAAGAAGGTTCCAGGTTTTCTGTCTTAAAAAACAAAAAAATAAACATATCATCAATAGACCGCTCTTACAGAGCCTTTGCTATAAGCAATGAGGGATATTTAAAAGAGAATGAGAAAATTTAATGCCATTTTTGAGGGGACAAAATCCTCCATGATGAACATTGTTATTTGTCAGTTCTGAGAACCCTATGAACAGAAGAGGACTGGCGGCTAATGTGCTATAATCAGGAAACAATATAAGTTGGGATAGAATGAAGAACCAAATTGTTGACTTCATATTATAGAATTTTGGAGAAAAGGTCTATCTGTAAATACTAGATTAGAGAGAAAAATATCAGGAGAAAAGTAAGGCTTGAGTTGAAGCTTCAGTGATGGGAAGAAATGATATTGAAAAGAAGATAGCAGAGAATTCTGACAGCGAATGGTGAGAAGCTAGGACATAGACAATAAAAACCTGGGAGGTGGCATCAAGAGGGAGCTGAAAAATGATAAAAAATTATGGAATTGATATGCTTAGCAGAGAATTCATTGAAAGTCATTTTTATAAAGTGTGATGTGATAATTAAGCTCAGTGTCTTCTGAAGAATAATCTGGAAAGTTAAAGATCACTGATAGATGAATAAAGAGGATATAGTGTATATATATATGTATATATATATACACAAGGCAGGTAAAGACAAATATCATATGATATTGCTTATATGTGGAATCTACAAAAATGATACAAATGAATTTATTTACAAAACAGAAATAGGCTCACAGATATAGAAAATGAATTTATGATTGTCAAAGGGGAAGAGGAGGGAGGGATAAATTAGGAGTTTGAGATTAACACAGTACTATATATAAAATAGATAACCAACAAAGACCTATTGTATAGCACAGGGAACTATATACAATATTTTTTAATAACCTATAAGGGAAAAGAATCTGAATCACTTTGCAATATACCTGAACTAACACAGCATTGTAAATCAACAGTACTTCAATTATAAATAAATAAATAAGATAAAGTATAAGAAGTGAGGGAAAAAAACAAAACAATGACTCCAGGGAATACAACCTAAAATATTCTTTAAGTGATGGGAACAGCTGAAGAGTTTTTATCCAGTGGGTGTAGTTTGGAATCAAAGATTAGAACATAAATCATATTAGAAATGTATTATTTGGTTAGTGCTGTCTTTTCCCCCTTAACACAGTACCTACAAAGTTAGTGTTCCATAAACTGGTTTTGAAAGAATACATTCTATACTGAGTTTCAGGATTAGTGAATGTGTTCTTTTTGGAGTTGGAAAGGTAGGTCTGAAAAGCAGGAGAAAATAGGAAAGATAGATTTGAGAGGCTTCTGAATGGACCTAGATGATGATCTGGTGTGGAAAAGGAAGTTTCAGGTGTCAGAAATGCATAAGTGTTTTAATACATTCGCGTGACTAATTTGTGTAAGAAAAGTTACTCTCATTTGACTAAAAAATTGTTTTAGCAAATTTAGAAATTAATTTGAAAAATTGGCAACCTAGAGGCAGAGCATACAAGTGCTAAACTTCTGAATTAATTTTATGCATACATGTCTTTTATTCATTAGGTAAATTTCTGAAAAGTAATGTGCAAATCAAATAAGGGCAAATCTAATTACATTGACTTACATTAGAAGAGCTATTTTATATGCATTTCTGATTGATTTGCAATTGGCAGTCCTTCATAACACCTTCATCATTTCTTTGCCCTTCAAGATTCTGTCAATTAGTTGATGAACTGTCAGCATTTAAATTCATCAGGAGCTTACTATTTAAAGGATGCCATAGTGAATGCTTTAGTTAGATGAGAAAATCATACTGGGATATACTGAGTTTTACAGAGAGTAAGGCACATCTTATCATGACATCTCAGAAAAGTTCGAGTTTCATAAGTACACACAAAGCATAGAATGAGATAATAGCTGTTTAAAACACAATAAATGTTGATACAAATTAGTTCATTGAAGTTTAAAGGGAAGATATATAAAGTTTTTAATTAGTGTAAGAATTTGACCAGCTATGAAGGTCTCTGAATTCAAATTTCGAAGACTGGGGACTTGATGAAAACTTGAAAAAGCTATTGATTTTCTTCTATTTCATTCTCTTTGGTCTCAAGCTTAATGTTTTTACTTTGGGATTTAATTATGTGTGTCTGTGTGAATAGTAATTAGTCAACTTATCTTATTTTTCCTCCCTGTCCTTGGAACATCTATAGTAAATATTTGAGTCCACTTGAACCAATTAACATCTTCAAGAAAATGTTTTTTACATGAAAATGTTGGGGAAACAAATTTGAAGAAACTCTGAGCCTGACTCAAAGAGTTCTGAAATTCATGATCCAAAGAGCACCCTGAGGAGGAGGAACCCAAGAGCAGGGATCCTTGTCAAGTTCTCCCTTTTAGATCCCACGGCACCAGTGAAAGCTGTGAGGTTGGTACTTGCACAGAACATGTTCTCTGCTCTGAAATAAACTTCTTGCATTCATATTGATATAGTTACTCTTTCCCCCTGTCTTTTGAAAAAGTGACAATAACATGAGCAAGTGAGGCATCAGACCTTAGGCACAGACTCTTTTCTAATGTTAACTTCTTCTAAACCAAACCCACTTCTCATGTTCTCACCTAACCTCAGTTATTCCCCTTTTCTCACCAAAAGGTATGATTTTGATACTGATGGTCTCAATTTCTTTCCCTAAGCATTCCTGCTAAAGATACAGACAGAACAAGCAAAGCCCCATTTTAATACTGTTCATAATCTTTCCAAAGATTAAATAATGACGGAGAATGAGAGTAAATTATATAGGAAAATATCATTGAATAATTCTCATATGCAAATATACTGAGTGTTAATCAAATAGACTAAAATACGTTGTAGTTATTTTTTTTAAAAATCCTTTAAAATCTTAGTGGCTTCCAGCAACAAAAGATTTGGATTTGTTTATTTGTTTTGTCTTCTTTATTCCTGCAACATATCCATCTCAGGTCAGTAGTGAGCCCTGTTCCTTGTATTCTTCATTCAGTGGGGGTGGAAGCATACAAGCCAATATGGTATCAAGTTGAGAGCAATCAACTCTGTTTTTCCCAGGCTTCCAGGTGGAAGCTGCCACTCAACTTACCTTCACAATACTTAAACTAAAGCACATCACAGGTCTACACCCATCCTCAAGGGGATGGAGACTGTTGTCCCGTCAGATTCCTGGAAGGAGGAAAATCACAAATCACAAGTACTCCTAAAACGAGGTCACCTTGAAATGAATAAGCATTGTGTGTATACACTTTCATTTTAAATATAAATGTTCAGTTTAAATCGGTTCAAATGCATTTCGGGGAAGAATAAAGCACTATATATATTTTATTATTGTTAACATATTTTAGGCAAATATGCTCATTACAATAGCGAATTTGGTAATTATAATAAATGACTAGTTTAAAGTATCCCTTGATATTTTTTTTTCTCTCATTCATAGAGAAATTTACTGAGCACTTCTAATTTTTCTAGTACTAAAGCACATAAGGATAAATGAGTCAGATGGCTTCCTATCAAGGAAATGACAATCCAATAGAAAAGAGTCACTAGTAAGTCAACAATAATGATAGATTACATTAAAATGATGGCAGAAACAAATAAGGGATGCAAAGAGAAATTTCACATAACGAGGTCAGGATGACTCTGCCCAGACAGATTGCCAAGAGTAGGTGACTTTGAGATGAGTCTAAAATACTGAACAGAGATTCTTGTAAAATGGATGAGAAGGGTTTGGACAAGGGAAATACTATAAAAAGTTTATATGATGGTGAAAAATGGCAGGGGGTTCCAAGGCTAGAGAATAGATTTGCGGGGGCAAGGAGTCCACAAAGCTAAATATAAGTTGAGAGAGGTAGGCAGATACATGTGTGTCATGGTAAAAATTTGTCAATTTTATCTGAAAGATAATGGTAAAACACAGTAGATTTTCCACATTAGAAAGAACATTCTGTTGGTAGATAAACAGATCTTCACTCTGTTATATAATACCTGGTATATAATTCAGTTCAGTCACTCAGTCATGTCCTACTCTTTGCAACCCCATGGATTGCAGCATGCCAAGCTTCCCTGTCCTGGTACATAGTTGGCACTCAGTAAACAGTGTTGACTGAATGAGTGAAAGGTGACAGGTAGGCTCACTGCAATACATCAACCAATTTTTCTGAAATTTGGAAATATATGCATTCAAAATGTTGATAATATTTATGACAAATATTTCTGAATAAAGTAGTGATTCAGAAATGCAACTATTAATTTATTCATTCCTGTATTCATCTACTGATTTTCTAAATTCATTAATGAATGAATGAATTTCCTAAATTCATTTCTTTCTAAATTAATTTAGGTTTTTCTTTCTGTGCAAAGCACTATATTAAGTGACATGAGAAGAAAATATATTAATCATATAGATTTGTTTTTTTCTTGCAATAACTGTAGAATCCAACAACAAAAAAATAAGACCCATGCTCAAATAATTGCTTCAACATGGTGTAAGGTGAAAGGAATAAAAAAAAAAACATATTGGTACTTAGTCTAGGCCAGTGGTTGTAAATAGTTTTTGGAATAGGTTATTCAGGCTGGCCTTTGACAGATTTTAGACTTCCAGAGACAGTCACATTATGAGTAAATAAAAAGCAATGCCTATTTCGAACAATCTGGTCATTTTGTTTTTTATCGTCATTGTTTACTCTAATCTGTCAAAATTATGAGTCAGACTGATTTTTAACTAAGCAGCAGATTCCAGCAAAACAGTCACTTAGATAGCCCTGAATTTATCTTGCATGCAAATGAGCTATCAGTGCACTCATATTTAGTTACCTTGTCTGACTTGTGGAACAAATACTGACAATTTGTTTTTATCACCAATATTTCCAGAAAATTAAAAAGTATCAGCATTTTGAACAGTTTTAAAATTTTATCCTTTGGGGAAAAAACTGGTAATGGAATAATTGAGTACATATGGATATTTTGCAGAAAACATATTACATTTTATAACCTGATAGTTGATAAAATACTTTTATTATGCTATTTAATCTCACTAATTTATTAACCATTGGAGTATTAGTTATGTTCCAGAAAATGTACCAAATGATTAATAATACCAGATTCATTAAGCCTATTGATTTGTCAGGCACTCAACTGTTTGCTTTGTACCCTTTATTCATTTAACTCTCAAAATGGCAATATCAGTCAGTTCAGTCACTCAGTCATGTCCGATTCTCTGTGACCCCATGGATTGCAGCATGCCAAGCTCCCCTGTTCATCAGCAACTCCTGGAGCTTGCTCAAACACATGTCTATCGAGTCAGTGATGCCATCCAACCATCTCATTCTCTGTCGTCACCTTCTCCTCCTGCCTTCAATCTTTCCTAGCATCAGGGTCTTATCCAATGAGTCAGCTCTTCATATCAGGTGGCCAAAATATTGGAGTTTCAGCTTCAGCATCAGTCCTTCCAATGAATATTCAGGACTGATTTCTTTAGGATTGCCTGGTTTGATCTCCTTGCAGTCCAAGGGACTCTCAAGTGTCTTCTCCAATGCCATAGTTCAAAAGCATCAGTTCTTTGACACTCAACCTTCTTTATGGTCCAACACTCACATCCATCCATGACTAATGTAAAAACAATAGTATTGACTAGACGGACCTTTGTTGGCAAAGTAATGTCTCTGCTTTTTAATATGCTGTCTAGATCAGTCATAACTTTTCTTCCAAGGAGCAAGTATCTTTTAATTTCATGGCTGTAGTCACCATCTGCAGTGATTTTGGAGCCCCTAAAAAATAGTGTCTCACTGTTTCCATTGTTTCCCCATCTATCTGCCATGAAGTGATGGGACCAGCTTCCATGATCTTAGTTTTCTGAATGTTGAGCTTTAAGCCAACTTTTTCATTCTCCTCTTTCACCTTCATAAAGAGACTCTTTAGTTTTTCTTTGTTTTTTCCATAAGGGTGGTGTCATCTGCATATCAGAGGTTATTGATATTTCTCCCAGCAATCTTGATTCCAGCTTGTGTTTCACCCAGCCTGGCATTTCACATGATGTACTCTGCACATAAGTTAAATAAGCAAGGTGACAATATACAACCTTGACATACTTCTTTCCCTATTTGGAACCAGTCTGTCATTCCATGTCCAGTTCTAACTGTTGCTTCCTGACCTGAATACAGATTTCTCAGGAGTCAGGTAAGGTGGTTTGGTATTCCCATCTCTTAAAGAATTTTCCACAGTTTGTTGTGATCCACACAATCAAAGGATTTGGCATAGTCAATAAAGCAGAAGTAGATGTTTTTCTGGAACTCTCTTGCTTTTTCGACGATCCAAGGGATGTTGGCAATTTGATCTCTGGTTCTTTTGCCTTTTCTAAATCCAGCTTGAACATCTGGAATTTCACAGTTCACATACTGTTGAAGCCTGGCTTGGAGAATTTTGAGCATTACTTTGCTAGTGTGTGAGATGGGTGCAACTGTTTGGTAGTTTGAACATTCTTTGGCATTGCCTTTCTTTGGGATTGGAATCAAACTGATCTTTTCCAGTCCTGTGGCCACTGCTGAGTTTTCTAAACTTGCTGGCACATTGAATGCAGCAGTCTAACATCATCATCTCTTAGGATTTGAAATAGTTCAACTGGAATTCCATCACCTCCACTAGTGTTGTTCATAGTGATGCTTCCTGAGGTCTACTTGACTTAGCATTCCAGGATGTCTGGCTCAAGGTGAGCGATCACACCATCGTGATTATCTGGGTAATGAAGATCTTTTTTGTATAGTTCTTCTGTGTATTTTTCCCACCTCTTCTTAATATCTTCTGCTTCTGTTAGGTCATACCATTTCTGTCCTTTATTGTGCCCATGATTTCTTTGCATGAAATGTTCCCCTGGTATGTCTAATTTTCTTGAAGAGATCTCTTTACTTTCCCACTCTATTGTTTTCCTCTGTTTCTTTGCATTGATTACTGAGGAAGGCTTTCTTATCTCTCCTTGCTATTCTTTAGAACTTTGCATTCAAATGGGTATGTCTTTCCTTTTCTCCTTTGCATTTAGTTTCCTTTCTTTTCTCAGCTATTTGTAAGGCCTCCTCAGACAACCATTTTTTCTTTTTGCATTTCTTTTTCTTGGTGATGGTCTTGATCACTGCCTCCTGTACAATGTCATGAACCTCCGTCTATAGTTCTTCAGTCACTTTGTCTATCAGATCTAATCCCTTGAATCTATTTGTCACTTCCACTGTATAGTCACAAGGGATTTGATTTAGGTCATATCTGCAAAATGGAAATATAATATTAAGATAATCTTATTCTTGCAAAGAAGAAATTTCAAGAGTAGAAGATTAAGTAACCTGCCCAACATCACATAAACAATACATGGAGATCTGAGATTCAAACCTAGATCTGTCTTTTCCAAATTACGCTCTTAATTTCTACACATATTGAAGAAATAGTGGGAAAAACATCTGACTCATCCTTAACGTCAACACACATGCTGAAATAGAACCTGAAAGCTCCCAAAGGCAGAGGCTGCCTTTCACCCTTTGAAATCCCAATACCTTATCTTGTTTGATGGTATATAATTGGGCTTGCCAGGTAGTTCAGTGGTAAAGAATCTGCCTGCCAATGAAAGAGATGCAAGAGATGTGAGTTTGATCACTGAGTCAGGAAGATCCCCTGGAGGAGGATATGGCAACCCATTCCAGTATTCTTGCCTGAAAGATTTCATGAACAGAGGTGTCGAGTGGGTCACAGTCATGGGGTTGCAGAGTTGGATAGGACTGAGCACAGCATAGCATGGTGGTTGCTTAGGAAACTTTTGTTTAATGGACAAATGAATAAATAACTACAAAGTGATACAAGGAGAAATTGCATCATCAGGAGATTTTTTTCTGAATAAGAAGAAATCGAGAGGTTAAATGTCTGCCCCAAATCAAACATCTATTCTAATCAAAATTAGGCTTGAGCCCAGATCATCTAACTCTATTCTTTTCCATGCTATCACAACTGCAGGAAGGTGGCACGCAGACACAGATAACACTTGTCGTGTATTTAGATGACAATACCCTGAACTCAGGTGTTGCTCCATATTTACTCTAAAGCTCCAGTTTGCTACTGTATGCATCAGGGGGCAGTATGTAGTGAGGAGAGCATGAACTGTCAGTTAGGTGTGAGCAGGTTCGAATTTAGGCTCTGCTCTTTATCAGCTGGGCTTCCCTTGTGGTTCAGCTGGTAAATAATCCACCTGCAATGCAGGAGACCTGGGTTTGATCCCTTGGTGGGGAAGATCCCCTGGAGAAGGGAAAGGCTACCCGCTCCAGTATTCTAGCCTGGAGAATTCCATGGACTGTATAGTCCATGGGGTCTCAAAGAGTAGGACATAACTGAGACACTTCCACTTCACTTTATCAGCTGTGCAATCTCAGGTAAATTGCTTAACCTCACTAAACCTCAGTGTATGTGTGTGTATCTTAGTCTCTCAGTTGGTTCTGACTCTTTGTGACCCCATGCACTGTAGCCCACCAGGCTCCTCTGTCCACGGGATTCTCCAGGCAAGAATACTGGAGTGGGTAGCCATTCCCTTCTCCAGGGGATCTTCCCCACCAAGGGATCAAACCCAGGTCTCCTGCATTGTAGGCAGATTCTTTATTGTCTATGCCACCAAGGAAGCAAAATACCTCAGTATGATCACTTTATTTTATATAGACATGTTGGTCCCAATCCTCCCAAACTGTGAGGACTGAATGTGAAAACTTGTAAAAAGAGCTTAGCTCAGTGTCTAATGCACAGTTCAAAAGAACTGGCTATTATTTTGTATTATCAGATGTATCTGCTTCTTAGGACTGCTGTAGCAAAGCACCCCAAACTAGGTAACTAAAAACAATAGAAATGTGTTGTCTCACAGTTTGGGAAGCTACAACTCAGAAATCAAGGTGATGGCAAGGCCATGCTTTCTCTGATGGATCTAGGGGACAATCCTTCCTTCCCTTTTCTAGCATCTGACATTTGATGGCAAGTCTTTGGCATTCCTTGAAGAATGTATTACTCATTATTGGCTTGAGGGCTCCAGTCACATGGCCATCTTCTCCTTGGGTGTCTTTACATCATCTTCCCTCTGCACATGTCTGTCTCTGTGTCCAGATTTCCCCTTTTTATAAGGATACCAGTCATACTGGGTTAGACCCCAATCTAAAGACTTCATCTTACCTTTACAGACTACCTCTGTAAAGATGCTACTTCTAAATAAGATACTGGGGACTAGGACATCAACATATTGTTTTGGGGAGACAAAATTCCACCTTTAATACCAGGCGTCTGTTTTTAATACTGCTCCTTTGTTTTAAACCTTTGAGGGTTTATTGTTGTTGCTGTTGTTATAATTTTATTTATTTTTGGCTGTGCTGTGTCTTTGTTGCCGTGCAGCCTCTAAAGTTGTGGCAAGTGGGAGCTACTCTTCTCTGCAGTGCGTGGGCTTCTCATTGTGATGGCTTCTTTTCCTGTGGAGCACAGGCTCTAGGCATATGGGTTTCCGTAGTTGAAGCCTGTGGGCTCAGTGGTTGTGGCTTTTGGGCTCTAGAGCATAGGCTCAGTAGTTGTGATGCATGGGCTTAGTTGCTCTGCAGCATGTGAGATCTCAAACCAGGGATCAAAACCAGCGTCCCTTGCATTGCAAGGCAGATTCTTAACTAGACCACCAGGGAAGCCCAAATACTTTTCTTTAAAGGAGCCATGTAACTTCAAATCTCCCAACCCACAAAAGCTGTATAGAAAGCATTTTTCTGAGAACTGTCTCTTGTGCGTCCTACTTTTCTTTACCTAGCTTCCCAGCCATCTCCTGACAGCCTCAATTGAGAGTTGCCTCTTGGGTCTGGTTTAGATGTCACTCCTGGTCTAATTAGGGAGTCACTTGCTGACCTGCAGCTTCTATCCCCAGTGGGCCCTGAGTTCTGTTCTTGCATCAGTATCTGCCTTTGATGCTGAGATTGCCTTCCCTGGAGACTGACCTTGTCCTCATTTTACCTTCATTCACCTTCTATTGACATAGATGATGGTAGTAACATGTTTACTGAAAGCTCTAATGAGCTAGGAGTTATATCAAATACTCTACAGGCATTGCCTCATTTAATGCCCACAACAGCCATATGTAGTTTACAGATGAGGAAACTAAGGTACGGAAAGGAGGTTAAATTGCCCAAATTGCACAGCTAGGAAAAGACAAAGTTAGAATATAAGCCTAATTGTGTTTACTATCAACAATTGGTCCTTAACTATATAATCTGTGCTCTAAAGGAGCACCTAGTATAGTAGTAAATAAGACCACAAAAGCAGTAACTATAGGAAGTAAAATGGGTAGAAAAAAGGTAAATGTAAAAAACTGTGTGAATACCCATCAACCGTCTTAATCCCCATGGGGGTTATCAGAGAAGGCAGCTGAAGGATTTTCTCTCAACAAGCATATGTGAGTATCATGGGCAGAAACTTGAAAAGGAGAGGGATAAGGAAGAACTTTAAGCATACAAAAGTCTGCAGTCTTAAAGATGGTAGAGGGGTGGAGAGCATACCAAGAGGAGATGGCCTCAAAGATTCTTATTTAAGTAAGGAAATGACATTATTTGTTCACATGTTGGGAGGAGATATGAGAGGCACACACTGAGAGGTAGGGCATGTCTGTTGCATGAAACAGATGAGAAAGCATGAGGCTTGAACTAAGATGGTGGCTGAGAAGTGGAAGAGAGAGGATTTCAGAGACAGCAGGTCTAATCTGTTGCACTTGAAACTGACTTAATGTGTGCATGAGAGAGTAAACAATGAAATCACTTCTGAGGTTCTAGTGGTGTACCTGATGGATGCAGAACATTGCTTTCCACTGGAACAGGGAATGAGAAGGGAAAATCAGGTGTGGAGAAGGTGAGAGGCAATCATGATTTTACTTCTGAATTTGCTGACTGTGAAGTACTCTAGGTTATTGCAACTGAAGAAATTTCAAAACAGGAAAAAGAAGTACAGATATAAGACCAAAGAGGTTAAGTACAAATCTGGTATTCCTAACTTGAATTAAAATGTCAGTATGAGTTCATGGTGTATTTTCTCTAAAAGAAAAAAAAAAAAAGCTCTATCCATTGAAAAGACCTAGAAACAGTGATCAACCTGGTGGCAACAGAGCAATCCTTATTGATCAGGTTTGGTTTATAAATACCATTTTCCCCTATTCAGAATCAAAGTATTTTGGAAAAATATCTCATTCCAGGTCTGGGGCAAAACACGTATAAGACAATTCTGGGATACCTTACCATGACAGAGGCAAGGAAACCACATCCCAACAAGACACAAGAAGCCAATGTGAAGACGCTCTCTAGCCAAAAATAGGGTAGATGGAGTGTAAGTAAGAATAACAATCTAATGGCTTTAAACACTTCAAATACTTTTAAATCTATAAGTTTGTAATTATATATATATATATATATAAACATTTATAAACTTTTTTGAGTGTTTGAAATGTTTCATAATAATAATGCAAAAATATCAGGTGGTTAGTACAATACCAACCACATAAAAGATATGTTGGACTTCTTATTTTTTATTATCACATCCTGAAAGTAGTTAACCCCTTTTATAACTCATGTTATGCACGCTTTCATGCTAAGAAGTTTACTTTCCATTGATACAAACTTGCGGATTCAAGGGCACGTGTTGAATTATCTTATTCCTCTTGGTTCCCCAATTTTTAAAAGGGAAAAAATGAAAATTGATAATTAATAAACTTGTTTTTCTCAGGTTCAGGTCACATGTAGAAAATTATTGCAACATAATGATCGTATATGTAATTAATCTTACCATGGACCACATTGATTTCCTTTTTGGGTTTAATACAAAACAGCTTTACTCCACATTTTGAAATGTTTTCATCTTTCTCATAAAAAGGCAGAGGTGCATAATACATTACTGATTTTCACTGGCAAGTGCTAGACCATGTGAAAAACCTCGTGGGGTTAATTTTCTGCTTTTCCTTTTTCCCATGCTATGCTGATTGGATGTGTCCCACAACTTAGTTCAGCCTCAAATTATGGCACTGGATCAATCAGTGGATTTGGCACAACTTTAGTTGCTCTGATATAGGATTCATCAAAAAGGAGTCATATTCATAAGCTATTTTAACTGATAAAAAGAGAAAAATAAAAGTGTTTTGTGTGCTTGTTACTTTTTCCCAAGGGGAAAGGGAAGAAGGGGAGCTGATGGGATAAAAAGTCAAGGGAGTGGAGGCCATGTTTCTTGGATGCAGGAATCTTAAGGTTTGCCTTTCAGCTTCAAGATTAAGCTTTTTTCTCACAGGGGTATGGGTTTCCAAACTGGGATGCCCAGGTCCCTTCATATATATATATATACATATAGTCTTCTAAACTTCTGCTTTTTTTCAATTGGGTTACTGTGTTCTATTTTAGTACACTTCTCACTTACTCTATAAAGAGAGACTGATACCAGAACTAAATTAAAGAGGAAACAGTGCCTATTTTCAGATAAAGTGAGAACCATCAGCCTTCTTGAAAACATTATGTTTTGATTGATAAGACTTTCTTACTGGCTCTTTTCTTTCAACTTCCCCTTGGTAGAGGACCTCATAAACCTTTTTCTGCTTTCCATCAGTTTCAGTGGAAAAAGATGGTTTCACGAAGGGTGATCCTATTTCTCATCTCATCTTCTCACTCTTTTCTGCTCCTTTCAAAATCAAAGATGAGTTCTTCCCCTCTGGCTCCTTTATTCACTCACACTTCTGTTGGTTCTCAGTCATCAAACGCGTGCGCTGATTCTTCCTTTCACGGGAAAACAGAACAGAACAAAGAAGTCTTTACCTTGCACAGCCACTGTTCTATTCCCCTCACATTACTGATTCTCAAACTAAGTAGACCCAATGCCTTCGTGTCCTTACAGCTTTCTGAAACCTGGCTTACTCTTTGACCATCTCATGTAGAATAAAATTGTACAGGTGATCGGGTACCCAGTCACCACATTCAGTGGCTCAGATTCTGTTTTCATGCCCCATGTCTGCTTGGCAAATTTGATTTGTATTCCTCATACATCCTCTGTGAACTCTCCCTCCAAGATCTACCTGACACTGGAAAAATCCTTGATATTATCGAATGTTTTCAACCATTACTTCTCTGCTAGACCAGCACCTTTATTTTTCTCCACACTTATACTTTTCTTTCTAAAACATTCCAGAATATTGGGGCTGTAGGAGGCTAATACATTCTTGATTCTACTGCATAATTTTGAAGCAAGTGAAAAACTGGACACAGGTGATTAGTAATTGGATATTAACTGTTTCTCTAGATCCGTGGTCCAAAAAGGGATGGAATGTTCTTTGTTTCTCCACCTAGCTCAAGCTCAGAGATTGAGGGAATCTATTTAAGGACACAAATTGGATTTGTAGGGCAGACATACATACCAGAATGGTTGCTTCCCACTGAAAGGGGGAAATGAATCTCCATTTTTAAAGCCTTTATATAGACAAGATTTATGCAGTGGAGAATGTGAAGCAGTGATTGTCACTGCATTCCCAGTCAGATAAATCACTGCTTCCTCTTGGGCAGAAATGATTAAGACACATCTTGAGTATTACTCTAACACAGGTTTCTCCATAAGGAAATGCAGAACTATGCATATACACACAAGGTGGGATATTCTTTATTCTTGGGTTAATCATAATCTTTAGGTAGATAATTCTGTGTCTCTGAGTTTAATGTATACAAGGCAAAATCTCTACTATGCAAAACCTATTCACCCTATGATCTTCTCCATTATGGTCAATGGTACTACCACTCCCAGTCATCCAGACAAAAATCTTCAGCATCATCTTTAATTCATTGCTCTCCTTTCTTCTTAGCGGTTTTTCTTATGTCTCTGCCACTTATCCTTTCTCTTCAATTTGTACTTCTACCACTTTCTGCTACTCTACATTTATCACCCATGCATTCAGTAACTATGTATTGAGTACATATCAGGTGCTAGCAAGTTTTTTTAGGCAGTGGAGATATAAAAGAAAGGTAAACCATTGATTCAGATTTCATGAGGCTGAGAAAAGTGCACAAAGAGTTATCAAATAGCAACTTTAGCAAATATATAATCTTAACAGGTTGTTGTTTTAGTCAGTAAGTTGTGTCTGACTCTTTTGGGACCCCATGGACTGTAGTCTGCCAGGCTGCTCTGTCCATGGGATTTCCCAGACAAGAATACTGGAGTGGGTTACCATTTCTTTCTCCAGGGCATCTTTCTTACCCAAGGATCAAACCTGTGTCTCCTGCATTGGCAAGCAGATTGTTTACTGCTGAGCCACCAGAGGAGGCCAATCTTAACATAGACAATTACAATGTCTAAAGGCACTTGGTGCTCTGTGAGCCTTTACTAGGAGGATTAGGGAAATGGGAGATGTGTTTCTGAGAAGTGACCTTCAAATTGAGATATAAAGTATGAGCAGGAGTTAATTAGCAAAGAGGGCAGAGAAGAGCATTGCTGGCAGCATTCTCTATGTGCAAAAGCCTTATAATTGGAGGTAGCATGGTGAGTGAAAGTTGCAAGAAGTAGAGATAAACTTAAAGGGAATACAGTAGACAGTAGGGGATCTGCAGAAGTAGGTAGGGGTCATGCCACAGAGGGATCCGTACACCATGTTAAGGTGTATTTTCTCTATTTTGTTATGAAAGAAAGTCACTTAAGTATTTTAACAGCAGGATGACATGATTAGCATTGCATTTTAAAAGATCATTCTTGCATTTTTGGATAACTGCCTTTGCTTCCCAACTGCTCAGTTGAGTGTGTCTCCCATCCCATATAATTCATTTGTGAATTATATATAAACCAGTGTCCAGATACTCCTCACAATGTGCTGTGAGAACTTATCTGTTTCCTAACCCGTCTGTTTAGATGAAGTAGAAGTGGAGGTGTTAGTCACTCAATCGTGTCTGACTCTTTGTGAACCCATAGCCCGTCAGGCTCCTCTGTCCAAGGGATTCTCCAGGTAAAAATACTAGAGTAGGTTGCCATTCCCTTCTCCAGGAATCTTCCCAACCCAGGGCTTTGTGTATTACAGGCAGATTCTTTACCATCTGAGCCACCAGGGAGATGACTCCCCATTCATTTGAGGGCTTCTAGGGTGGTGCTAGTGGTAAAGAATCCGCCTGCCAATGCAGAAGACATGAGAGAGGTGGGTTCGATTCCTGGGTTGGAGAGATTCCCTGGAGAAGGAAATGGCAACCCAGTCCAGTATTCTTGCCTGGAAAATCTCATGGACAGCAGAGCCTGGTGGGCTACAGTCCATGGGGTCACAAAGAGTCAGACACAACTGAGCATCTGAGGATGGAGCATATTATTTGTAGGAAAAACACAAACTATTACAATCTGTTTTGCTAAGGCTTGCTACAATCTGGGTTTAGCCTCCTAGCTAAAATCCTTTCCCATTTCTCCCCAACACCGACCGTCTACTCTGACTAAGTCAACCTTCCACCTGCCTCCAGGACATGACAACCTCACCCCAACCCTCCATTTCTTTGTTCAAAACTTTGAGCTTTCTAAATTCCTGCCAAATTTTTTCCTCTAATTAAAATCCAAATATAGTTCCACTCAGGTCCTACCTACTCTGTGAAATGACTGCCAAGTACTCTAGACCACAGTATGGGCTAAACTGATAGCATTTGTGATAGAGTTAAATGAGAATGGAGTTACATAAGTAGATTTCCTTTGTGGGACATGCCTTACCCTAGTTTAGGCACATTGTCTTGGCTTACTGTATCAATTTAGACCTAAATTATGGCCTTATCAGTGACATCATTGTGTTTTGTTTTGTTTCATCTTTATGAATGTGATATGTTTCTCAATAAAGTTTTAGAAATAGAGAAAAAGAGAGGGATAATAAAATAATCTGAGTCTAATGATTATTCTAATAAAACATTTTCAGCATTCTTAAAAAGCATTTAATGAGTATTTTTATTTGTGGCATGATAAACTGTTTTTCATAATTTACTCAAAGGTGCTGGAGATTTGAATCCTTTCGTTTTGTCATGTTATAAATAATATGACTAAACTCCATTTTATTAAGTTTCAATTATTTTCTTAGGATGTTCACCATATTCTTACCAGGGTGGAATTTTATAATTGATAGATATATCATTTATAACTCAAGATTTAAAAAATAGTATGGTGTTGCTTTGATTTGAATATTGTAACTAATGAGATTTGAGATTTGTCTTTCTGTCATCTGGAGGAGTGGGTATTGGGGAAATTACTGCAAAAAGTGTTGTGATAGTTGGTCAGTCGTGAGCGACCCGTGGCAACCCCATGGACTATAGCTCTCTAGCTCCTCTGTCCACGGAACTCTCTAGGCAAGAATGGATAGATATTTCCTTCTCCAGGATCTTCCCGACTCAGGGATCGAACCCAGGTCTCCCAAATTGCAGGAAGATTCTTTGCCATCTGAGCCACCAGGGAAGCTAGGTGCAATCAAACCACAATAGTTAGAAGACTGCCTGATATGAGTTTGATTCTTTTATTTATTCTACAAATATTCATGGAGTACCATCCATGTATCAGGCACTGGCACTACGTTCTATGTCAGACTGGTCAAAAATTTAGTTCAGTTCAGTTCAGTTCAGTCGCTCAGTCATGTCGGACTCTTTGCGACCCCTTGAATTGCAGCACGCCAGGCCTCCCTGTCCATCACCAACTCCCAGAGTTCACTCAAACTCATGTCCATCGAGTTGGTGATGCCATCCAGCCATCTCATCTTCTGTCGTCCCCTTCTCCTCCTGCCGCCAATCCCTCCCAGCATCAGGGTCTTTTCCAAAGAGTCAACTCTTTGCATGAGGTGCCCAAAGTATTGGAGTTTCAGCTTTAGCATCGGTCCTTCCAAAGAACACCCAGAACCAATCTCCTTTAGAATGGACTGGTTGGATCTCCTTGCAGTCCAAGGGACTCTCAAGAGTCTTCTCCAGCACTACAGCTCAAAAGCATCAATTCTTCGGCGCTCAGCTTTCTTCACAGTCCAACTCTCACATCCATACATCACCACTGGAAAAACCATAGCCTTGACTAGACAGACCTTTGTTGGCAAAGTAATGTCTCTGCTTTTGAATATGCTATCTAGGTTGGTCATAACTTTCCTTCCAAAGAGTAAGCGTCTTTTAATTTCATGGCTGCAGTCATTATCTGCAATGATTTTGGAGCCCAGAAAAATAAAGTCTGCCACTGTTTCCACTGTTTCCCCATCTATTTCCCATGAAGTGATGGGACCAGATGCCATGATCTTCGTTTTCTGAATGTTGAGCTTTAAGCCAAGTTTTTCACTCTCCACTTTCACTTTCATCAAGAGGCTTTTGAGTTCCTCTTCACTTTCTGCCATAAGGGTGGTGTCCCTTATTTCTCCCGACAATCTTGATTCCAGCTTGTGCTTCTTCCATCCCAGCATTTCTCATGATGTACTCTGCATATAAGTTAAATAAGCAGGGTGACAATATGCAGCCTTCACGTACTTCTTTTCCTATTTGGAACCAGTTTATTGTTCCATGTCCACTTCTAACTGTTGCTTCCTGACCTGGATATATGTTTCTCAAGAGACAGGTCAGGTGGTCTGGTATTCCAATCTCTTTCAGAATTTTCCAGTTTATTGTGATCCACAGTCAAAGGCTTTGGCATAGTCAATAAAGCAGAAGTAGATGTTTTTCTGGAACTCTCTTGCTTTTTTGATGATCCAGCAGATGTTGGCAATTTGATCTTTGGTTCCTATGTCTTTTCTAAATCCATCTTGAACATCTGGAAGTTCATGGTTGACGTATTGCTCAAGCCTGGCTTGGAGAATTTTGAGCATTACTTTACTACTTTCGAGCGTGTGAGATGAGTGCAATTGTGGGTAGTTTGAGCATTCTTCGGCATTGCCTTTCTTTGGGATTGGAATGAAAACTGACCTTTTCCAGTCCTGTGGCCACTGCTGAGTTTCCCCAATTTGCTAGCATATTGAGTGCAGCACTTTTACAGCATCATCTTCCAGGATTTGAAATAGCTCAACTGGAGTTCCATCACCTCCACTAGCTTTGTTCATAGTGATGCTTCCTAAGGCCCACTTGACTTCACATTCCAGGATGTCTGGCTCTGGTCCCCAAATTTTGCTCATAGTGTAATCATTGGGGGATTATTAAAAAAGCAAAACAAGACAAACTACTACTGCCTGGTTTTCAGACAGTTTTCAGAACTCCTAACATTCTGATTTATTAGTATGGTGTATGACCTGGCCAGCAAGACTTCTAAAGACTTTCTAGGGATTAAAATGTGCAGCAAATTTGGGGAACCCTGTTAGCATAAAGAAAGATGGAGTTCCAGAATATCATCAGGGGTACAATTGCTCTGAAGTATACAAACAAGACACACACACACACACACACACACAATGTTTTGAGTCTGCATGTGCTAGGTTGCCATAGACAGTAGCTTTAAACAGCCCTGCTTGAATGAGTTCAAAGAATAAGACTGAGCATTGGACAGAACAAGGCACTGATGATAAACCAAATAGCTATTTACTATCTCATGTCTGAATCTTAGCTTTCCTTTGAGATGCCTGGGAGCCTCAGAAGCATCAGAAGTGTCATCCTCACTATCAGTGAATCATCTGGATGAAGAGGAGCTCTGCCTAGAAAGTCACTGTTAAAATAGAACTCAAGCCTTTAACCAGGATGCCTGGTAGAAGACATTAGTGTAACACTGTAAATGTACTTAATCTTTTGATATATCTGAATTATATAATTTTAAAGTATCTATTCCCTTGTTTTTGCCTCTAAAATACTCATTATAGAGTCTCTCTCTCCTAGAAAATATATGTAAAATCTATGCAAAGGTTTTATCCAGCTCCTTTTGATTTAGTTATCAGAACACACAACATCTGCTAAAACTGAAGCCCACAGTCTCAGAAATTTTTCTTTCACTGCACTCCAAGTCTGCACATCATTAGTACAATTCAGATGGAAATCCTGTAGAGATGCGGTATTGCTAACAGACTGCACTTTCCCAGAAAATCTGACCTCCCAAATTTGATTTATTTAACATATTTGCATTTTAATGGATTTTTCTGAAATGGTAATCTCATCAAGATGGGCTGCTGTGGTTTTTTTGAGTAATTCACAATTTTCAGCTCATTTATATGTATTTATTAATGTGCAGTATGTATATTTGCACAGTGCACAGGCACATACGGATTATGTCCACCAGAAAGACACGTTTAAAAATGTCAAGGACTGAGCATTTGGTACTTTGGTTACCTTACGGATATTCCTCCTCTAGTTTAATATACCCCACTGAGTCAGTCTTCCAGTTTTAAGGTTAATAATAACTAACACACAAAAAAGGCAAAACAAAACAAAAAAATAATAACTAACACATCTATGCACAGCACAGCATTTATACTCAGTCATATCCGACTCTTTGTGACCCCATGGACTATACAGTTCATGGAATTCTCCTGGCCAGAATACTGGAGTGGTAGCTGTTTCCTTCTCCAGGGGAGCTTCCCAACTGAGGGATTGAACCCAGGTCTCCCACATTGCAGGCCGATTCTTTACCAGCTGAGCCACCAGGGAAGCCCAACACTTCTATGGTAAGCTGCAACTTATAGTACATACTTTTCCAGGCTCCTCTGTCCATGGGATTTTCCAGGCAAGAGTACTGGAGTGGGGTGCCATTG
Organism: Bos javanicus; assembly: GCF_032452875.1. Classification (NCBI taxonomy): domain Eukaryota; kingdom Metazoa; phylum Chordata; class Mammalia; order Artiodactyla; family Bovidae; genus Bos; species Bos javanicus. The sequence continues at coordinate 44,557,062 of NC_083870.1, forward strand.
CCTTCTCCGTCTCATACATTAACTCACTTAATAACATGTCTGATGTCTTGGGAAAGCTCAGTAACATTTTGAAGCTATAAAAGATCCATGTAAAGGGCCAGTCCCTCCCTCCCTAGCCTCTGTTTTCAGGGATGCAAGTTGCTATATCAATCCTGACTAAGCTGTTAACACTTAGGGATGGCATGTGGACAAGGTCAGTGGATGTGGCCAGAGGGTGACTACTTGATATGACCAGATTAAGTTCTGGCATTTTCTCCTTCCACCAGCCACACCTGCTTCCAAACTCCATTTTCTAGGTTCAGTAGGCACTAATGTATTTTTTCCAACGTCTCTTTCCTAAATCTCTAGTTCTACAAGGGAACTGGTACGCTTTTCCCTAATCATTGGGACAGGGTGCCTATTTCTGCCAGCTGCTACCATGAGAAGGAGGTCTGGCAGAAGAACCCTATCTATATTCTTCTCAGATAGTGAATGGTATGTTTACATTAATACACTGAATTCTTCTCTGAAATGTTCACAATATTCATTAAGAGATAGACATATACTCTAAAAGACTGCCACAGGTACATATTAGTCTTCATTATTTTTAAGGATCAATTTTTATCATCTTTCAAATACAGGTAAGTCATAATTTACAACTTTCTGTATGGGATTAAAAATTCTCACAAAACATGTCATCTCTAAGTGTAAGAATAAAACTATAAAGTTTTCAAGTTTTATTAGTACAGTGATGTCTTTTCTATAATTTTTCAACACTTCAAACATTTTAATTTTTTATTGATGTCTTGAGTACAGTTCTATGAATTATAACCCATGTATATTTCAGATAATTGTACAACCATTGGAATGCAGAACAGCTCCATCACCCAAAGAACTCCCTTGTGCTATTTCTTTAAAATCACGCCACACATCCACTCCTAGCCTGTGGCAAGCATTGATCTGTACTTTATCACTGTAGATGTGTCATTTCCAGAATGACATAAAGGTGGAATTGTATAGTATATAACCTTTTGAAACAACTTCTTTCACTCAGCATAAGGCCTTTGAGATTCCTCCAAGCTACGGAGTTTTATTCCTTTTCACTGTTGAGTAGTATTCTTTAATTGGATATACCACAGCTTATTTGTCTATTCAAGTATATATTTTAATACATTTACATTAAATACAAATGATATTTGCAGAGTTGGTACAACACGTTAAAAGTTGTCAATATGATGCCTTAGAAATTACTTAGGGACCAGCCAGATATAGACTTAGACATCAGTACTACTTGACGAAAGTGAAAGAGGAGAGTGGAAAAGTTGGCTAAAAGCTCAATATTCAGAAAACGAAGATCATGGCATCTGGCCCCATCACTTCATGGGAAATAGATGGGGAAACAATGGAAACAGTGGCAGACTTTATTTTTGGGGGCTCCAAAATCACTGCAGATGGTGATTGCAGCCATGAAATTAAAAAACGCTTACTCCTTGGAAGGAAAGTTATGACCAACCTAGACAGCATATTCAAAAGCAGAGACACTGCCAACAGAGGTCCATCTAGTCAAGGCTATGGTTTTTCCAGTGGTCATGTATGGATGTGAGAGTTAGACTGTGAAGAAAGCTGAGCGTCGAAGAATTGATGCTTTTGAACTGTGGTGTTGGAGAAGACTCTTGAGAGTCCCGTGAACTGCAAGGAGATTCAACCAGTCCATTCTAAAGGAGATCAGTCTTGGGTGTTCTTTGGAAGGACTGATGCTAAAGCTGAAACTCCAGTACTTTGGCCACCTGATGTGAAGAGTTGACTCATTGGAAAAGACTCTGATGCTGGGAGGGATTGGGGGCAGGAGGAGAAGGGGAAGACAGAGGATGAGATGGCTGGATGGCATCACTGACTCAATGGACATGAGTTTGTGTAAACTCCAGGAGTTGGTGATGGACGGGGAGGCCTGGCATGCTGTGATTCATGGGGTTGCAAAGAGTCAGACACGACTGAGCAACTGAACTGAACTGAACTGCTATTATTAATCATGGATCAGGAGGCAACTCTCTGAAATTCAGTTTTGGCAGAGTGGGAGGTAATGATACTTACAAAGTTTTAGAAATACCTAAAAAAAATTAGTGGGCTTCCCAGGTGGCACTAGTGGTAAAGTACTTGCCTGCCAATGCAGGAGACTTAAGAGACTTGGGTTCAATCCCTGGGTTGGGAAAATCCCCTGGAGAAGGGCATGGCAACCCACTCTATTACTCTTGCCTGGAGAATCCCATGGACAGAGGAGCCTGGCAGGCTACATGTCCATAGGGTTGCAAAGAGTTTCACATGAATGAAATAACTTTGCCGACAAAGTTCCATCTAGTCAAAGCTATGGTTTTTCCAGTAGTCATGTATGAATGTGAGAGTCGGACCATAAAGAAAGCTGAGTGTCAAAGAATTGATGCTTTTGAACTGTGGTGTTGGAGACAACTCTTGAGAGTCCCTTGGACTGCAAGGAGATCAAACCAGTCAATCCCAAAGGAAGTCAGTCCTGAATATTCATTGGAAGGACTAATGCTGAAACTCCAATACTTTGGCCACCTGATTCGAAGAACTGACTCATTGAAAAAGACCCTGATGCTGGGAAAGATTGAAAGCAGGAGGAGAAGGGGACAATAGAGGATGAGATGGTTGGATGGCATCACCGACTCGACGGACATGAGTTTGAGCAAGCTCCAGGAGTTGTTGATGGACAGGGAAGCCTTGCGTGCTGCAGTCCATGGGGTCGCAGAGTCAGACACGACTGGGCAACTGAACTGAACTGAAGTAACTTAGCACAAATACAATTAAAACATGTGAAATGTCTGGCACATAGTAAAGTGTCTGTATTACCTTCCATCTGCCACTAAGTTAAGGTAGTATAGTATATATTTTTAGTAATTTTCATCTTACTGATTTTCAGGTGTGGAAATTCATACTACTGATTAATGTTTTGTGAGCAGATGGGAGGTAATCTATTCTTACTATGCTTGGTACAGATCTTTGCAGAGAAAAATTTCTAAATATGTCTCTAAACAAATGCAAACCACTAGTTTGCATGCTTTTCTAATACAAGGTGATTGTACGGAATAATTTTCTAGAGACCCAGCATCTGGTAAAGTTGTTTTGAGCAGTACCAGCAGAACTGGGGGTCCATGTAAACTGAGGATGATTTATAACAGATGCGTATTTTATCAGCTTCTCAAAAAGTAGTCATAGCCAGCTGGAGAGAAGGAGGCAATATGTAAATACAAAGGAGGTTTGGGTGATTTGGACAGGACTGGTAAAGCCCTCCCATGAAGCTGATTTCTAAGCATCTTATCTCACTTGATACTGGACTCTACTACCTGTCAGTCATTGATGTATTGCAATTCCTGGAGCACAGCATCTGGCTTCCTCATCAATATGAGCAAGAAGAAGCAATTAAATTTCTGACCCAAAGGTAAAAAATATGTATGCTTAGCCCAAACTCCACATATTTTATTCATTTTATACTTCCGGAAACACAACTGAGTAAGACTGTCCTTCAGGTACCAACATTTATCGTCTGAAAATTATGCTGAGGTGGGTTTTAGAGCAGTTGTATTTCCAAGTAAATTGTTAAAGTTATGTGCCATTGATTCAATTTTAACTCATGCTTTCTGACTTTTACAATGAGGTAGTAAAAATTCACTTGGTCTCAAACAACTTTAAAGACTTCAACTAGAAATCTATCAGATTGGGAGGCTTCGACATCATTAAAAAGTGAGTAAATATAAACTTATTTTTTCTTAATGTTACAATCTATGAAATAATCACCTGGACATCTCAGCAATCAAGCAGATTTGTATTGACCTTGTATAGGTTGATCCATTTGACGTTGCCAGTAATCAAACTATTTCTCACCTGTTGTTGTTGTTGTTGTTGAGGCACTAAGTAATATCTCTTTGTGACCTGATGAACTGCGTCAGGCCAGGCTTCCCTGTCCTTCACTATCTCCAGAGTTTGCTCAAACTCACGTCTATTGAGTCGATGATACCATCCAACCATCTCATCCTTTTTTGCCCCCTTCTCCTCGTGCCCTCAAATGGCTATTTCATATGATGCAACCTAATGAAACACTTTAATATATATTGAACTGGGAGAGCAGTGGAATGCTGTCATGGAATGAACAGTGTCCTCTCACTACTTGTATATTGTTAAGCTCTAACCTCCAGTGTGACTATTGAAGATAGGGCCTCTAAAAGGGAGACAACAAAGGTTAAACGAGGTCATAAGGCTGGGACCCTAATCTGCTGGGATTGGTGTCTTTGTGAGGAGAGGAAGAGCTACCTCTCCATGCAAGGACAGAGTAAAGGCCACATGAAAGCATGGTTAGAAGGCACTGTCAGCAATCCAGAAAGAGAGGGTTCACCAAGGGAAAAAAAAAGGAAGCCTGATGGGACCTTGATCTTGAACTTTCAGCCTCCAGAACTGTAAAAACAAAAATTTCTATTGTTTAAGCCACCCAGTCTATGGTATTTTGCTATGGCCACCCAAGCAGAAACTTTCATTTCTGGTTTGGTTCAATAGCTAAGGTGGATCATCCAAAGTTAAAAGGACATGGGGCATCTACTCCCCAAGCCTATGGTCTCATTTACAGGTCCACTAAACACTGAAATGAAAACTCTGTGGCACTCCAGAGCAACTTTCGTTTTATGCTGCTATAGAATTACAAACAAGAATCTTGATTAGTGAGAATCTGATCTATTTAAACTAGACTCCACAGAGACTCGGAGAAGGCACTGGCGACCCACTCCAGTACTCTTGCCTGGAAAATCCCATGGGCGGAGGAGCCTGGTAGACTACAGTCCATGGGGTCGCTAATAGTCGGACACGACTGAGCGACTTCACTTTCACTTTTCGCTTTCATGCATTGGAGAAGGAAATGGCAACCCACTCCAGTGTTCTTGCCTGGAGAATCCCAGGGACGGGGGAGCCTAGTGGGTTGCCAAGCGACTTAGCAGCAGTAGCAGCCACGTAGACTGGGACCTTCACTACATGGTAGTATTGTATATACTACTTTTTGAAAGACTAATGCTGTCATATCTCTTCAGTAAATGGAGTGGAGGGAGAACTGTTTTAACATATAGTAGTCACTCAATATATAGTATTGCAGTTTCAAATAAATAAAAATATATTTGGGGCATTTTTTAAACAAAATGTCCAGAGTTTATCCTACCATCAGCACTTACAAAAATTAATCTCCTACATCTTGAACCACTACAGAAATGAATAGTGAGAACTGAACTCAAAATAATGACCCCTATGTCAGATCATCAAAGAAAAATGTAGTATATTCAGCACAATTTGATTACTAATTTAACAGTTCTGACAAAAAACGGTAGAGGGTTTCTATTAATAAAAGCAGTAGTTTCCCAGGATACCTATTTAAGAGCCTTTTTGAAGTTAATTAAGATTTTACTATTCATGTTCTTCTATTTTTATCAGAGATATGTATGAGCCAAAAGAAGTATTAAAGCAAGACATCAGTAAGTGGAAAACAAAGTAAAATGCTTTATCTTTATCAATTACATTAAATTCAAGACACCATTACACACTGAGGCATTGATTATAGTAATGAAATATGATTAATCATACTCAACAGCATAGAGTGCTAAGCACAAGAGTAAGCACAACAATATGCACAGTGATGTTTCTTTTCCAAATATTTCCTCCACTTTCTTTCAAAGTGATACAATCCACACGCACTTATATTTTAATGACAATTTTTCTGCTACTTACTATCTTCCAATTCAGTAATTAAGACATTATGTCTTTACTTGTCCAAAAAATTACTTTCCATGCTTATAGTTGTAAATTTGTAGATGGAAAAAAGCCCAGTCATTTACTAATCCATTCAAGAAAGATGAAATTTAAGCCAGAAATTCATCATGCCAGAAGCCTTTATGCTCTCACTAAAACAGCATTCTGAAAATCCTCTGATATTAAACTAATAGTTGACCCTGGACCACATATGAACAGAAGGACTATTCTGAGTGTTTAGTTTCTGTTGTATCTTTGTTTCAAGCACTATCTAGTGCATTGAAGGACAACCGAATAAATGCTGATTAGCATTCACAAGCTGTATCCTTGACAAAGGACCCACAGCTGTCATAACCATAGTTTTTCCCACATGCTCCATATCGCTGCTAAAGAAACTGTTTCTCAAAGTGTTAGCAGGATTTGTGATTTTGTTTAGTTGGATGGTTTTCATTTATCATAGCACACGTAACGACTTTCAGGTGTCTTCAAGTAACATGAAGTTACAAAGATAGTTCAGCAGAATTTTATGCAGGCACATTTCCAAATGGATCAATAAAAGTTTTGCTGACCCAGCAGTGGCAGGATTAATTACACCAGAAGAGTAACAATATCCATAATGATCATTTATAGTCGTGAATGGCCAAGGTTCTATACCACATCTTGGTGAAGCAGGCAACATTATCCCCATTTTAGGACACCACAGAAATTAAAATGACTTGGCCAAGGTCCCTCAATTATGAATCTACATAGTAAAGATATGAACTCAGTTCTGTAGAGTTCTGGGTCCTCGGGCTTATCCATCATAGTTAACTGCCACATTTTTATGTTCTTATCCTTAATAATTGTTTAAAGACATTCTTAGGGAACATGCATATTCTGAAACTTCCCTTGATATTATGGATCCATGGAGTTATAGGTAACAACTTTTTTATCATTAAAACATATGGTCAACAATTCAATATTCACAGATACAGCAACTGACAGGGCAGCAATTAATCTGAGTTTTTGTGATTTGAAACAGTGCTGGGGAGAAAATCCAGGACCCAGTCAGATTAGGTATCCTCTTCTCCTAATTAGAATGTTTTCTAATGCAGATTTGTCCAGTGCTTTAATATTTATTAAGCATTTTATAAATATAAGCCGTTTGATGGCTTTGTAAAGATTCATTAACCCAATTTTACAGATGAGCAAACTGAGATTCAGAGAGGCCAAATGACTGTCATGGGCATACAGTTTAAGTATTAGCCACATGTCCTAATTAACTTTCACTGACTTAATAATTTAAATTTTAAATATAGGATAATAACATTATAATTTTAAATAACGGCATGTTGTTTTTTATTATTTCCCAGCCTTAATATTTAATAATTATTTTGTGCTTTAACTTGGCCCATCAATTTCATACCTTTCCCTTCAGTGATATATAACTAGGTTTTCTAATAAAACATATGCTTCATTTGTGTTAACTGTTTTGAAAGTGAAAACTTGAAACTCTGTAAATGTAGACTAGAACAGCTGTAACACCGCCATACAGTGAGACACTTCCAAGACTTCTTAGTGGTCCTAGTTGAAGATAAGCATCACTTCTCCCGATCAAAAGCATCTGACCTTTGAAATAAACATCCCATTACAGCAGGAACCTCAAAGACAGACATACAAATTACTATTCTAGCTGGTTTCTCTTCCTGTTCTTTTGAGAAAGAAGCTACCTCCTAAATCAAGCACTGAAAATCATTCTGTGAGGATGCAGTATGCTATGACGCCAAAAATGAAAAAGTCATAGGTATAATCCTGAATGTTCCTAGCTCTCTTTAGTTTGACTTTGAGGATGTTGTCTTTTTGAGTTTATATGACGGGGTTTAAGCACAACAATTCTTGAGTTAACCAGTCCTACAATGTATTTCTTATACAAGCTTCAGGGGTGTTCTCTATATCAAACTCTCCTGAGGTTAGTAAACTGGTGCCCTTGTTCATTTTCTAGATCCACATCAATAAAGATCTGTTGAGATACTATCTTAACAGACGCATACTATACTAGAATGCGTCTCTTCAAAAAAAAAAAAAAAAAGATACTATCTTTTGTAGTTCAGTAAGTATTAGAATGAATTACCAGATGCCCTTACTTATTCTGAATGCAGTTATCTGGCCTAAAATATGCCTTTTTCCATACCTATTCCCATGAGATCTTCTACTAATATGTATGTTAATATTTAAAGTTCCTCACTAGTGCATGTGACAAGTCATGTGACCTGTCACATGTGTGAATCTCCTTAAACATCTCTAGCACATGTTAAGCATTATGAACACAGATTTTTGAAGTTTTTAAAAGAAAGACTTTTTTTTTTGAGAGCTTCTGAATTCTTCGTACCTCATCATCTCAGCTATGCATTGACATTGTGATGTTATTTATCTCTGTTGTACATGGAGTGAGAAAACATCAGGAAAATGCCTGGATTTACCTCTGAATTACCTTAAACACTAGGAAAACAATGTTTATAATTCTGCATCTTCTTTGGTCTTTGGAAATGCTCAGGCATCTCTGCCAAGAACATTCTGTCTATCCCAAACTCCCTAACTACTCCTTTTCCCTTTTCCCCATCCTTTCTTCCAGGAACCATAAGTCTGTTCTCTAAGTCTTAGTTTGAGATGGACATGTACACACTGCTATATTTAAAATGGAACAAGAACCTACTGTATAGCACATGGAACTCTGCTCAAGGTTATGTGACAGCCTGGATGGGACGGGAGTTTGGGGGAGAATGTGGTGGTTTAGTCGCTAAGTTGTGTCTGACTCTTGAGATCACACAGACTATAGCCCGCCAGTCTCCTCTGTCCATGGGATTTTCCAGGCAAGAATACTAGAGTGGTTTGCATTCCCTTCTCTAGGGAATCTTCACAACCCAGGGATTTAACCCGGGTCTCCTGCACAGCAGACAGATTCTTTACCAACTGAGCTACCAGGGAAGAATCCCTTTGTGGGAGAATGGTTACATGCATATGTATGGCTGAGTCCCTTTGCTATCCACCTGAAAATTATCACATTGTTAATTGGCTATACTCCAATGCAAAATAAAAAGTTGAAAAAAAAAAAAAGAAATAGCTGTGATGTAAACCTAACAATAAATAAAATCTAATAGTAAGTAAAACTGGATCCTAACTTTAAACAAATATTCTGTCTATAAATTAACAAGGTCCGAATCCTTGAACTTGAGCAGGGAATCTCAATCTGACTCTCAATATGCATAGATTCGATGTACGGAACCCATTTGGTCATAATATTGAGAAGCCAGGTCCATTTCCTACTCCCTTCTGTTAGGCACCTGAGGTTCTAAAACTTAAGAAGAATACATTCAGTCATCTAGCTACCCACAAATACTCAGTACTTGACTTCCCAAGGACTATTCAAATGGTCTTTTCACTTGCTGCCAATCTAAAGACCACTGCCACCCTGACTTTTTGTATGTCTGTCCTCTACCTATAGAAGAAAAGTTACAAACCATATAGATAAGGACTATATCTTCCTATGCCAGTCTAGCACCTTACTAGTTCTTACTAGAGCATCAGTATTGCTGTGGGTGGATGAGATGTACTGGAACTGATAAATAATTCCCCCAAGGTCTGTCCCAGGATTTATCATGGTTTTATAGGTGGAGAAAGATGGTAGGAGGGAGTGGTTGTTAAGTTCTGCACAAATAAATACAATATGAATCACTGGAAGTTGGAAAAGAAGAGAGCTCTAAATACCACACTTTTGATCTATATTATCCAATTTGCTGGGAGCTAAGATGGGGAGAATTTTGTTTTTTGTTAAGAAAGACTGACTGCTACAATACATTTGAAAGCATAATAATATGCCTAGGAATTAAATTAAGAATTTGGGCAAGATTCCAAAAGATTAAATATGGGTAGTGCTGTTTTTAATCTAGAAATAGATAGTTAAATTAATAATTGAGGCAGGGTTCCAAAGGATTCTTTGAAATTGAAAATACATATTTTGGAAAAGAATTAGCTTAAATGATTCATAAGAAAATAAAATGAAGAAACACCCTAAATAAGTACCTTTTTTGGGCCAGGCACTTTACATATTCTCATTTAATTGTCAAAATAAGCCCAGAGGTAAGAAAAATTAGTTCATTTTGTCTCTAAGAAACCTCAGGCTTGGGAAAGGAAAGGAACCAGTCCAAGGGCACACTGCTCATGCTCTTTCACCCGCCTCACACCATTTCTATGTATAACCAATTTGCTCAAACATTCATAGACATTTTATGTTGGTATCTTTACAACATGAGTTAAGATTCAACATTAACTTTGAATTTCAGCACTGGATGTTAACTCAACCACAAATCAGTCAGCAACATCAATTTGACCATCTAACATGAACAAATGATGGGGACACTGAGAATTCTGAAGGAAAATAATATCTTATTCTTGAGATGGATACCATCTGAAACAGAAGATGGAATGTGCACAGATCTACAGAAAAACAGATATTCCTACAGAAATATGGATATGCCCAGAATCATTTTGTAAGCAATAAAATGACAAGGAAGTGACTGGGGATGGGTATTAGAGTGGCCTGGGTTAAGGCTGCTAAAAACATGTATGAGTCGGGTATATTTTATAGAATTAAAACACAATGTGCCAGATATAATGAAATAAGCATCAATAACCCTCATATCAACCTTGTAAAGTAAGTACCAGTATCATCGCAATTTTATCAGTGATGAAACTAAGGCAGCAAGAGGTCCAGCCTGTTGCCCAGGTTCCCTGAATTGGTTAAGTGGTAGAAGGACTTGAACCCAGGTAGGACCCTGAGTTGGTGCTATTATGTTGCCCCGTGTTGCAAATAAGTATACAGGCTAGGTTTATCTAGGGAGATAAAGACGATGATTCTCTAACCTTGACAACAATTTTATATGTGAAAACACTTCCCTGTTGTTTAAGTTTAGAGGGGTAAGGTCCTTAATTTATTCAGACTAAATACCTTTGTGAATGGTACAATGTACCATTCCCTGCTCACTGATGAGGACAGAGCAGTGAACAGCACTGCTTTGTTATGCATAGAGCTAGGCACACGTGCATGCAGGCTAAGCCGCTTCAGTTGTGTTCAACTCTTTGCGACCCACCAGACAACAGCCCACCAGGCTCCTCGGTCCACGGGATTCCCCAGACAAGAACACGGGAGTGGGTTGCCTTGCCCTCCTCCAGGTGACCTTCCCGACCCGGTGTCTCTGGAGTCCATGCTGGGAAGTCCAGTACATGCTGGAAGTCCATTGACTGTCTCCCAGTCCATGTACTGGGAAGCCCAGTACAGGAGCTTGAATTAATTTGAATTCAAATTAATTTGTCAAAATGAATGTTTTCATTAATTTGAATAAATTACCTACATTAGACTCTCCTTAATCCAAAGTTACATTTAAAAACTACCTTTTAGAATTAGCACCATTCTTCAAAAAATTCTGTTAAACAGGAAGGTTTGGGGGATTCCTGTTTAGAACCAGATTTGCAGTTCAGACACTCTTACAGCCTTAGAATGATTTTCTAAAGGTAACCCGAGACCATGCATCTCTGCAGTAATTACATTTTCACAATATGATGTCTTTTTTGTCCATTTAGGAACAGTTTACTCCCAGTGCCCAAAACTGTTTATTATACAGGTTGTTAAGTGTTGTTTATCTGGTAAGCACTAAGTAATTAGTTATTAAATGATGTCTGTAACACCGTAGAAGGTAAAATATTCTACATTAAATTCATACTGCCTTTATTATCTTATCCTAAACAATCAATCATTTGCCAAATTTAAAAGGGCTTTTTCGCCTAAAAATGTTTCTTTACCGATGATAAAGGCCCACCTCTAAAAATCATCAAGCTACAACCAATTAAAATGAATATTCTAGAAATCTGCTAGATTGATTCCACGCTGTAATGAGAAATGCAGGGCTCCGGGAGTATTTTCATCCCCTCGCCTTGCAAACAGGCTTCCTACCTTCTCTCTGGAGTGGAAGGTAAGCAGTGTCAGGTTCCCCTAAGCTCCCCCACCCTCATGTCCCCTCAGTATGCTGCCTACTCTTGCAGGCAGGGATACACATGGCACACGAACGGGCTCTTTACATACATGCAGTTGCACTGCTACTTACATACCCACGCACACGCGTGCATGGCCAGTGTATTGGAGGGTTCTGTATGCCTGTGGTGTGAGCCCTCTTTGTCTCCCAATCCTTTCACTTGACCCCTGGGAATTGCAGCAATACTCAGGGAATAGCGAGGTGAGGCAAACGGTCCGTTTTTCCTTCCCTAGTGGCTGCCACCGCTGGGTCCTAGGAATTTGCAATGGCTCGACTCACAGGCATCTAATAAAGGGAAACTGAGATGATAAGCCAGAGGAGAATACGTGAGCGAGAAAGGGGCCGTTGTACAAGAGATGATGCTTCCGGAACTCCGGAGCTCTGATTTCTCTTTTTACGTACAAAGCCCTAGGAAACTGGAGGAGGAGGCAGAGAAACTCCGAATCTAAAATCCTCTGAGATGATGCTTCTCTCTGCACCTAGAAACCAGCGCTGGGCGTTTGTCCTGCGCGGGATTAAGGAATCCCAGGGAGCGCCGGCTGAAAGTCGCTGCACGGCACCGGGACTTTGTGCTTCGAGGGGCTGCCCCCCGAAGACGCATCCACGCACCGTTTTCCCAGGCGTTTTGCGGGTTTCCTAAACCGTCCAGCTGCTGCCTCAGAAGGGAGTTTCTAGAAGCTCCTTCTCTGCTGCGTCCCCTCCCCCCTTTTGGGTTTTTACCCCGGCGACGAGCTTCTCCAGCTCTACTGCGTCTGCCCTCCGAGGGGTACAGGTGCCGCTGTCCCAGCCGCCGCCGCCTGGTCCGCCCCTCCGCCGGGCGGGCCCGCGGCTTCGGTCCGGCGCGGCTGCATCGCGAACCGTCTCCTGCCCGGCCGCTGCCGGCGGCCCGGGACTCCCCGCCCTCCCGCGCGACCCCGCGCCCGGGCGGGCGGCGCTTGCGGCGGGCAGGGGGCGGGGAGGGGAGCGGGGGTTCGTCCGGGGGGTAGCCGCCTCCTCCGCAGCCCGCCGGCGCCTCGAAACCCGGACCTGCCTCCGCCTCTTCCTCCGGCAGCTCCATCCCGCCTCCCGCGCCTCGTCCTCCTGCCGCCCCCGCCGCCGCGCCCCCGGGTGGCTGCCTCGGCGGACCCGGGAGGGGGTCCGTCCGTCGCCCGCTCGGCTCGGCCCGGCCCGGGGGGCGTGCATGCCCCTGCGGCCCGCGGCGCTCACCAGCAGCATGCTCTATTTCCAGATGGTGATCATGGCAGGGACGGTGATGCTGGCGTACTACTTCGAGTACACGGACACGTTCACCGTGAACGTGCAAGGCTTCTTCTGCCACGACAGCGCCTACCGCAAGCCCTACCCGGGCCCGGAGGACAGCAGCGCCGTGCCCCCCGTGCTCCTCTACTCTCTGGCCGCCGGGGTCCCCGTGCTCGTGGTAAGCCCGGGGGCACTCGCCCTCGCCCCGACACCGCTTTTCTTCCCCTCGCCTTCTGGGTTGAGGCCCCGCCGAGGTCCGGGCGCCTCAGCCTCTGCCTTCTAAGTTCCTTCAAGTTGCCGGCAGCCCCTTCCCCAGAGGACAGTGTTTTAGGGCGCGTCGGGGGTGGGTGCCAAGGAAGCCCCCAGCTCTCCGCGGCTGCCGCCCCTGCCTCCCCGCACCCCCGCGATGGCTGCACCGTAGGGTGTCACGAAGAGGGATGGGAGGGAAGGGGGTTGTAGGAGGTGATGGGTGGGAGTCGGGGCTGGGGAGGAGGTGAGTTATCGGGTTGAATCTTGAGTTCATCTACTCTGTGGCCTTGCTCTGCTGTCCGCCGCCTCTCACCTAGCGACTGGAAGGCGAGCGGCAGCGGGGCCGGCGAGAGGGAGACGGGGATCAATTGCTGGATTGTGGAAGGGACTCCTGCTTCCAGAGTCAGGGCGCATATGTCCGGTTTACCGCCTGTTTTCTTTCTCGAAAGGCAGTGCCAATGGCACTAAGCTGACCAGGGAACAAATACCTAAAAAAGATTATAAGAACTCTTAAATGAAGAGGGTCCAGAAGCAGTGCTTGCTGAAAAGCGGGAGCTATGCTTAAATTACAAGATTTATTTAAAGGCTGTTCCACTCCCTGGGCAGCTTAAGTCCTTTTCCTCTAGAGCCTCTCAGAGAATGTCTCTTGGGTTTATGAACTGTGTGTGTGTGTGTGCGCGTGTGTGTCTACGGACACGCCTGCACACACATAAATATATATACACGCACATATACATATGTAATTATTAAGCTAATAATCATTTAATAATTTCTTATGTGAATGTGGTGCAAAGTTATCGGTAGGAGAATTCGTGTTTTTTCAGAAGACAATATATGGTTCCTTTAATATTGTCAAAGTACTGGAGGTTCCCTTCCTGTGGTAGCTTCTTCCCTTCTCTCTCAACAGATAACAAATGGAGAAAGAAAAGGTACTTTTTTTTCAGTGGTTGAGTTGCAGTAATGAATGTTAAGAACATCTCTTTTATCTAAGAGATGGTTTCTTTGATTTCAGGGGAAATGAGTCAATAATTTACAAAATAATGATAAGTTCCCACCCATCATGGAATTCCATAAACAAGCCAAGAAACTTCTTGGTAACTTTGAAGTAACTTTATCACAGGTACTGTGATAGTTGAGTTCAAATCCAGCTCAAGTTACTGGTTTGAAAAGTGTTAGACCTTGCACCAGAAAATGTTTGTTTTTTTTCCATTGTAATTTGCTAAACTATGCCAGAAAGTCCAAATATGGTGTCATTTTTATTTTCCCTTCTCTATTTGAGAAGCTGTAATAGAAAAAAATTAATTGGTGATTCTCAGGCCCTTTTGCTTTCTGCAGATGTTGGGTTTCCAAGGCACATGTTTTTCAAGAGACTGAATAGCTCAGGGATTTTTCAAGATTTTTTTTTTTTTTTAAGGAAAAAGCCTGGCACTTTCAGGACACTGGTTTGGTTACAACCATAATCAGTAATGTCTGTAACTTGTCAGTTGGTGATTACCATTCTGTGTCTCATTTAAATGAGATAGCACTTTTCAGATCCAAGTATCCATCCCCTTTGACAGGTGCCATTTAGAGATGCTAACATATTTGCACAAAGAACTTGATTATTCTCCACTTAGGGGGAACTTCTAAGGGGAAAGGAATTCATTAGTCATTATTGAGTGCCTACTTTGTGCTGGGCACTAAAAGTCAGGGCCACATATACTTCTCAGAGCAGTCCTTCCAGGAGATACAGTCGATTAACATTTGGGGCCCCCGAGGATCAGATAATAAACTCAAAGCACCTGAAAATGAAAATGGTGAGTGTGATGTTTGATGCCTCTGCGACCTAATGCCAAGTGCCATACTGCTTGTCCTAGTTCCAGAGAACACTTTCTCTGAAAGAAGCTAAGTAAAGCTGCCAGGGTGAGAATCTAGAATATACTCACGAGATTTTAAAAGGAACGACCCAACTTGATTTCTATGTTTTGATTTTCAGTTCTTTAGTTACAAGAGAGAGAATTTGGGAGTCAGTGTGCAGAGCAGGAAGTGTTGGGTTTTTGAGGCTAGCTGCGCTGCTGCTGGCCTTTGTTTCTTCTTCTGCTCTTCCCACTAGTACACTCTCACAGTGTGAATGGTTGGGAACAGTAATGGCAGCCCTGCCTTTCCATTCCTCTCAAGAACACTGACTTAGCCCAGTCACTATTCATGAAAACAATGTTACTAATAATAGTGTTAGCAATACCTGTCATTTGTTGGATTTTATTCTCTGTGCTTGCGTGCTAAGTCTCTTCAGTCGTATATGACTCTGCGACCCTATGGATTATAGCCCGCCAGGCTCCTCTATCCATGGGATTCTCTAGGCAAGAATACTGGAGTGGACTGCCATGCCCTCCTCCAGGGCATCTTCGGGACCCAGGGATCAAACCGGCATCTGTTAATATCTTCTGCATTTGCAGATGGGTTCTTTACCACCTGAGGACTTGACGGCTCAGACGGTAAAGCGTCTGCCTGCCAATGCAGGAGACCTGGGTTTGATCCCTGGGTCAGGAAGATCCCCTGGAGAAGGAAATGGCAACCCACTCCAGTATTCTTGCCTGGAGAATCCCATGGACAGAGGAGCCTGGTAGGCTACAGTCCATGGGGTCGCAAAGAGTCAGACTTCACTTCACTTCACTTCTTTACCACTAGCACCACCTGGGAAGCCCTTATATTCCCTATACCTATCTAATACTTGAATTACCTATGAAAGCTGTTATTATTGTCAACTAACCTTTGGGAAAACTGAGATTTAGAAAGCTTAATTAACTTGCCAAGGACCAAGCCTAAAAACATTACATCCAGAATTTTAACCCTACTATGTCAAACCTGTGCCTTTTCCGTTACAATATTCAAATTCATCTTACTCATAAATCATTCTTCTAAACAAATGCCTCAAATGGTCTCTTTCCCCATCTTCTATATTTCTTGGACTGTAGTGATAAAGATTCTATATAATATAAATATTTTAACCTTCAAACTCATTTCTAATCTTTAAAACTAATTTTGGAAAGTAGTTCTCCTCACTACCACAATCAGTGGTTTGGTTTCAAATTTGCCAGATTTATTTATCTAAAAGTGAAAAGCAATATATTCTTTACATTTTGTTACTTATATATAGTGTTGACTTGGGGTGCATGTTTGGAATCTGACAGATTCAAAGTGCATTCTGCTGTTACATTAAAAGTTGGGGATTCTACTTGCTATGTAACCTTGGTTGCTATGTAACAACTAATTTACAGCTCCTTAATTCTTGATTTTCTAAGTCACAGGATTTTGAATATTAAATGGGATATAATATGTAAATATCATTCTTGGCTCATAGTTGATAATCCATAGGAGATCACTCTATAATTAACATTATTTTAACAAAATAGTAATTCAGTATATGCTTATTGAATTCCTGTGTTACATGCATTCTATTAGCCAGAGTGCTAAGTGCTAAGTCGCTTCAGTTGTGTCCAACTCTATGCAACCCCATAGACGGCAGCCCACCAGG
This sequence comes from Bos javanicus, assembly GCF_032452875.1. NCBI lineage: Eukaryota > Metazoa > Chordata > Mammalia > Artiodactyla > Bovidae > Bos > Bos javanicus. The sequence goes on from NC_083870.1 coordinate 44,573,904, forward strand.
CTCCCCCGTCCCTGGGATTCTCCAGGCAAGAACACTGGAGTGGGTTGCCATTTCCTTCTCCAATCCGTGAAAGTGAAAGTGAAGTCGCTCAGTTGTGTCCAACTCTTAGCGACCCCATGGACTGCAGCCCACCAACCTTCTTCATCCGTGGGATTTTCCAGGCAAGAGTACTGGAGTGGGGTGCCATTGCCTTCTCTGATTAGCCAGAGTAGTGGTTATAAAAACGGCAATTTCGGAAGTAATCTATGGTCACTGATCCTAAAGGGTTTACACACTAAGTTGGGAAAGTAGATAACCATGCCAAGAGTCATAAATCACCATAATAGAAGTGTCATATGCACATATATGTGTATGTATACACACACACACACACACACAGATATATACCACAAGGACCCCTGGTGGTTCAAAGAGGACAAGATCATTTTTAATTGAAGAGGGGGAGAAAGGGTTCTTGAAGCAAATGGCGACTTTTGGGTTGTGATTTGAAGGAGGGCCAAAATGGAGTTTGAGTCAGGACATCGAAGAGGCAGCTGTATGAACATGAACTGCGTGCTTGGTAGAGAGAATGCAGCTTGTACTTGTGAAACAGGGAGTGGTCGGTCTTGTTTCTAAAATGTTGTGTGGGGAACACAGGGATATATGGCTGAAGAGGAAGACTGGGGTCTCAGCACTGAGTCCTGAAATGTCAGGCTGAGTTTTTCTCAATTTGTTGGGAACTGAGTAGGGACTTGTGTGATGGGTGGTGTTTTAGGACCTTTGGGGGACCGTAGTGTAGGGTTCTTCTGTTATTAAACATCCGTGTAAGATAATTTTAGGCTCTTTATCCCCAGGTCTATTTTGTGTTGTGAAATATTATTATTTTAATTGTGTTCTCAGGAAACACCTGTAATTTGACTCATTTACAAAGATGACATGGTTTACAAACTCTTTTAAAACAGGTATTGTTCAGTTTGATCTGTATAGCATTTACAAAAGCACCACCTCCAGGATTTACAGATGTAAATTTAATAAGGGACCTGTGTTTTTCATTGATTAAAAGACCTGGTGATGACAATGGTTTCTGCTCTCTACATTTGGATACAGTGGCCACTACACTAGCCCCTATTGTTCCTTAGATCTCTGAGCAACACAGATGATCTGAAGGAGACAAAGCTAAACCATCCCTCTTCATAGAGCCAGAATGAAGGCTGGAAAAACAACACTGAGCTGGGCACGTTTGAGTGTGAGGGAATATTTCTGATTCTTTATGCCTGCATCCGCAGGAAGCTCCCTCGGCTCTGAGACTGAGGCATGGAGCTGCTGCTGCTGCTATCCCAAGGATGTTGCATTTCTAAATGTTGTGGAAGAAGATGGTGATAGAAAGATATCTCATATCCAGAGCTCTGTCTTGTTAAATACTTGAAGCTTCCCCACAGACTTCTCGTTCCTTGAATCTTGCCTTGGGTGCCCACTCTCAACTCTGCCCATCTCCACTCCTAGAATACACTATACTTCTGTGGAGTGGGCAGGAGAAAAAGCACAGATATTGGCATTAGGTCTGAATTCTTATCCTGCTTTTTCTCACTATCCATGTGAACTTGGGAAATTTTACTTATTCATAAACCAAGGATTAAACAATATTCTTCCTGAGAGGCAGTGTCTATAGAGGTTAAGATCACAATTCTGGGGTCAGATTGCAAGCCCAGCTTTACTACTTTGCAGCTATATGAACTTGAGCCTGTCTTTCTATGCCTGTTTCTTATGTAAAATGGAGATCCTATGAGTATGAAATTGGTTAACATATGCAAATATCAGATTAGGGCCCAGCTGTATGTGTGTTAGCTACCATCATTCCTCCCAAGGTTTGGGGATAGGTAATCACACAGCCTATTTAAGGCGTCTAGCAAAATACCTTTGTTAGGGGCTCCAGGGCTGATAAAATATTCGAGGTGGACAAAAGCCACCTAGTTCCATCCATCACCCACAAAATTGGGGAGGCTGAATAGCAAAAATAGTAAAATTCAATCAGACCTCTGTTCTTCCAATGCAGTCAGTGATTTCTGCCTTTGACAGCTGCTTCATTTCTTCAGTAGGCTAACACTAGCGAATATTTCCTGTGTACCAGACACTGTGTAACATAAATTTAATGTGTTCCTTTGTTTAATGCTCACCAGAGTAACATAATACTTTCTTTAAACATACACACTATCATTAAGCCCACTTTTTAATGAGAAATGAAATGTTTACTGAGATTAGATGTCAGACTTGTATTACATTTTTTCAATCCATTAATATAATTAATCTTCACAGTAAACTTATGAAGGAAACTTGGATATAAAAAGGTGAGATGATCAGTCCAGAGTCCTACAGTGACGGAATCGTCAAGGCCTGTGTATTTACTTATTTTGTAATGTACCTTTTATCGTTACATGTCAAACAGATCTTTAAGGATAATTAGTCATAGGGATTCCATACTGAAAGGGTCAAATTTTTCTCAAACCTTTTTTCTTCGGTTTCTTTTTTTTTTTTTTCTGATTTGATGGGAAACTTTGTGTTCCAGAATAGATAATGGTTTCAATGTGTAGTGTAGGAAATTGATTTGTTTCCTATTAAGCTTGAAATGTCGTGGAAAGGTGGGTGGCAACAGGACGGACTCAGAGATGTTTCTGTTCTGATCTGCAGCCACGTTTCTTATCTCTCTGGCGCACGTGGGTGTGGTGCTGTGGGTACCTGCTTTTCTCTGGAGCCCTCTGGTTCTAGGTCTGCAAACAGCGGTGCACGGAGAGCTGAGGCATCCCCTGCCTCTAAGACGTGTTTCTTAAAATGGACCCTAGCACTGGATTTGGGGGGAGTAGTGAACACACTGAAATTGTGGTATAAAATACCATATGTATGTATGTGTGCCCATATGTGTGTGCAGGTATGTATGCATTTTTATAGTAAGAGCCTTGTGGCTTTATCAGATTGTCAGAAATGCCCAAGATTCCTAAAAGTTAAGAACTACACTTTGAGGATTTATGACTCTGTTTAAACTCCTCCTCATGTCTCTGAGGGCTTTTCTTTACTTAGATATTCTCATTCATATTCATTCATTCATATTCATTCTCCCTCTTTCCCTTCTCCCTCCCTGCATCCCTTTGATAGTCTCTTTTTTTCATTTATCCCCTCCCCTTTGCATACTGATTAAGAGATTGTTATGGGGGTCAGGAATCTGAATCCTCTCCTCCCTCCGCCTCTTCTCCTGCCCCTCCTCCTCCTCCTCTTCCCTTCTCCCCCACCCCCTCCATCCTCTGTCCCTCATTATCCCTGTGGCTTCTCCGCAGCAGTTACCTTATCTGAAAAAATGTTGACTTATTCCTGCCCGTCTTTCCTGTCTTGCGGAGCGAGTTTTGAGGATCAAATGGGTGTAAATGCATGTTAGAGACAATAAATCACTGCATGCGTATAAGGAAAACATACCATGAGCAGATTACATGGGTTATCTAGCTGCTTGGTCATTGGAGATGGTTATATTGCTTATAGCATGGCTTTGCCAGCTCAATACACTTACTCTGTGGAGTAGAAAAATGAATGAGATCTTTATACTTCTTTTCTTAGTTTCTTGTAGAGAGAATAGCAAAAATAAAAAGCCAACAGTATGAAATGGCCTAATTATTATAGCACATAATTCTAATACCCAATGCTGTCTATCAAAATATTTCAATAAGCTCTTATTTTCAAGATTATTATAAAGAGTCATCTCATTCATTTGTGTAATTTGAAAGAAATAATGTTTCCAGGGAGCAGTGTTGATACCATCTGTTAAGTGTGCATTGTATAATATTAATTTTTAAATTAGAACTGTGCCCAAAAGTCATTATTTATAAGTTTGGAATGATAACCATGCATCTACTGTGTGCTAGGCACAATGGTATTACTTGGCATGTATAACAGGGGAGGCATATTCACTGCCCTGCGACAGTTCAGACACTGTACGTGAAATTGTATCTCTTATCCTCAACTTTCTTGTCTGTAAGACTGAAATGATGATACTTCCCATACCTTTTAAGAATTAAATATAAACATGCATGAAATAGTAAGTGATAGCTGCTCTTTGAACATAAATGCCAATGACATCTATTGGTAGTACATGGCAAAAGGATGTCACCCTTAATCATTTGTTGAATGGAAGTGGTAAGTCATTAACTCTTCATAATAACTCTTTTAGGTACTATGTGTGGTAACACATCTAAGGAGCTTAAGCAGTTTGCTCCACCGGGATCTGAATCAATTACTTCAAGTCCTGTTCTCTCTTGGCTACCTACCGTTGCCCACCAATTGGACTCACAGCATAAATGGTGTCATTCCTAGAAGACAGGGGAGAGTTAAAGCATCTTGATTATATATCACTGTGCACTTTACAGTAACCTTATGCTTGTAAATGTATAAGCTCATTTACAACCAGGCATGAAAAGGGGAATTTAAAATCTGTGTTCAAAGATAAAACTTCGTTGGTTTCTAAGACCAGCGGAATAGCCAGTGGCCGTGCGGTACATGTTCAGTTGTGTCCAGCTCTTTGGAACCCCATGAACTGTAGCCCGCCAGGTTCCTCTGTCCATGGAATTTTCCAGGCAGAAAACTGGAGTAGGTTGCCATTTCCTACTCTAGGGGATCTTCCCAACCCAAGGGATCAAACCTGTGTCTTTCGTGTCTCCTGCTTTGGCAGGCAAATTTCTTTAGCACCAAGCTCCCTGGAATAGCCAGTAGAACTTGCTTTTCCCAGCTCAACATTCCGTGTAGATAGATGGAGGAGGCAAGTTCTGAGGTCAGAGATCTTAACCTATAGTTAGGAAGATCTTTTTAACAGCCTTTGGAAAATCATAGGAATATCATTTTGATGGGAGATGTTTTATCTGAATATAGCATGTGAAATGGAGTTCTATATTCAGTAATATTTAAACTATTTCTGAGAATGCCAGTTTTCACTCAGCAGGCTGGTTACTTTTTTAGTCTTATTATGACAGATGTAGTTTGAGAATCACTGTCAGGAAAATCACTTTTTTTTTTTTTTTTTGGTGAAAACAAAATCTTGAGATTTTTTTCCCGATCAGGTGCATTTGAAACTTTAAAGACAGTCTTTTGGTGGACTTTTCTCACTAAGAGAACATGTGTGAATGGAAGTGTGTGTGTGTGTTTGGTATTTAATACATTGATAATTTCTTGTTATGAATTCATTATCTCCCTTGCTTCTAGCCTTTATAGTGCTCCCCCACCCTTCTCCTAGGAAAAGAAAATTTCTGGAACATTCCTCTGTATCCTTTCAGACCAAGCACCAACTCTGTGAGCAGATGTTTTTCCTTAGATGAGACAGCTGCATTCACTTCTGTGATTCCTTCACATCTTTAGCATGTGCGTGTATGCTAAGTTACTTCAGTCGTGTCCAACTCTTTGCAACCCTCTGTACTATAGCACATCATACTTCTCTGTCCATGGGATTTTCCAAGCAAGAATACTGACATATTCACAGTTACCAAAGTCACTTACGGCATTTCCTCTCTAAGGACATGTGTTGATACAACCAGAACTTCTGTGTTGCGGGAATTGTGTTTTGCAACACAATTTTCTCCAGGGTATTTTCCTGACCCAGGGATCAAACCCACATCTCTTAAGTCTCCTGCATTGACAGGTGGGTTCTTTACCATCTGTGCCACCTCTTTAGCACATTATGGCATTAAAAAATCTTATATTGTGCTTTTTGTTGTATTTATTTTTATTCATGTTTCCATCACTGGATTTGAGCATCTCAGAGTTTTATAATCTGACTCATCATGCCCAGCTCTTTGGTTATTTTGGGGTAGATAAATTATCCAGGGACTAACTGAAGTTTGTGATGATGAGATTATAATCAAATTCTGCTGAGCACACACTTAATAACCATTCATTAAAATAGGCAACGTAGTCTGTACACTCTGTTCTATAAGTTTAATAAACTGGCAGGTCTCTGTCCTTTGAGGTATTTTAAGTGTATAAACCTTATATGAAAGATATATAGAAAAGAAGCATAGTCAAGATATGATTCTGTGTCCCCCAGTTGATATACTTCAAGCAGAAATACTCCTGTCCATTGAGAACAAGTCAGAGGGCTATAGGTTACAGGCCTTGCAGGAGTTTTATACCTTGTTTGTTCAAGGGTAGGAAGTATTTCCAAACTATTTTAGTCAATCTGCATAGTTTGAATTTTACCAATAAGAGTCCTTTTTTAGCATTTATCATGCTAACTAAAATTCTCTACTTTGATCAATTAAATATATATATATTTTTTTTATCAACAATGCTTCTTTAGTTGTTAATTAACATGCATGCATGCCAAGTTGCTTCAGTTCTGTCCGACTCTTTATGACCCTATGGACTATAGCCTCTGTCCATGGGATTCTTTAGGTAAGAATATTTGAATGGGTTGCCATGCCCTCCTCCAGGGGATCTCCCCAACCCAGGGATCAAACCTGTGTCTCTTATGCTTCCTGCTTTGGCAGGCAGGTTCTTTACCACTAGTGCCACCTGAGAACCCCTATTAATTAACATATGATGGCAAAAAGATTTATGGCAGTCTCTTCGGTGTGTGACCTTTCTGATAAAACTCTTGTGACTATTGGGATTTCCTTCTTCCCTCCCTCCTCTTTCCTTCTTTCCCTGAACAAACATTTGTTGAGTACTTTCCATGGGTAGCTTACCTTGAAAACAAGGCTTATAGAGATTGCTTGACTTGCTCCAAATTCCAAAAACAGGATTAAAGCTAATTTCCCCCATCTCTAAGTCTCTCAGAACAATCTCAGGAAATAAAAGGCTCGTGAAATCACGGGGCGCTTAAAGACAAATGTAGTCCTGACATATCTACAGTTACCAAACTCACTTACGGCATTTCCTCTCTAAGGACATGTGTTGATACAACCAGAACTTCTGTGTTGCGGGAATTGTGTTTTGCATTTCGAGCATAATGATCCCTTTTTTAAGGGTTCTCTCAGCAGTGCCGGCAAAAACTGTACTTTCCTATTGAGGTTTTTAATCGAGATTTCAGATTTAGCTTTTTCTCACACTGGGTTGCACGGAAGTGCTCTTGACACTGAGAAATATCCTGTATTTCCAGAGATCTCATCAAAGCAGAATGCCATGTTCTCCCAAACATCAAAATTGAGCAGTCTTGGATAAAGGCAGTGCACCTGGGGCCTCATCTTGTAATTTAAAATGAGCTCCTGACATTTCCAGTTGAAAAACAAACGACTATCTTCGGGTTGGTGGCAATGACCTCTTCCTTCACACGTGCCTTTCCAGCGTGGGCTTTGCTGAGTTACTCAAATGAATGAAGAGACTTAGTCAAAACTACGTGACAACCCTTTTGGTCTCTCACAAAGAGACCTTTGTTTCTTCTTCTCACTGGCTCCATCACATGGTTCCTTGGGGTCCCCTTTTCCTTTTTCCCGGGGCTCAGTCTAGAATACAGATAGAGGAATCCAGTAGACACTTTATTCAAGCCACACTGACAGGCTTTTTCTGCCACTCCATTTTTGGAAAAGATTTGTGAACCCATTGTGAGAGAGATTATGCTTCTTTGTAGCTGGAACTTTTTCATCATGAAAGAGGCCTTAGAGATCATTTAGTTTCATCTCCTAATTTCCAAATGAATGGCCAGAGAGATTAAATGACTTGCCCAAGGCCACGCAGCTAGTGAGAAACTACACCGATGGCAGAACATATACAGGCACTTGGTGTACATCAATCTTTGTAAGTACTTTACACATATTAACTAATTTAATCCTCACAATATTAGGGATAGGCACTATTGTTATCCCAGTTTACAGATGAGGACACGGATGCTCAGGAAGATTAATCAACTAGCTCATGACCCCACAGCAAGGAAGTGATGTACCTGCACATGCGCTTTTAACACAGAGATGGTTCTCCTCCTCAGGACCAAATTTTTTGTCATCTCTGGGAGGAGTTATGACTGCCTACAACAAATCGTTCCACGTAGCAGTATTATTAATAGTTAGAGATGAAGAGTATATGATTATTGTGATAGCTTATTTTTTATGAATTTATACTATTGATTGAATATTGTATTTATAGTTAACACTTAATCTGTGATAGTGAAGAGGTAGTAGCAGGTTAGGAAAAAAGCATTTAATTTAACCAAAATCATTTGGTTCTATGACGCTTTCCTTTATTTTGCTGACATCAAATCTTTTCAGACAAAAAGTAAAACTACATTTGAAATTTGCAAATGGATATAACAAAAAACTACCCATTTTTGATACACAGATCTTAAATTCTTATAATATGATTTTAACATGGCACAATATAGTTGTCATGCTATATAATTGAACAACTGCACTCACAGCATAGTTACTACATTTAGCATACTAGTTTGGCATAAGTTTGGCAACTAGTTAGCGTCATGGAAGAACTATTCAGTGATGTATTTCAGGGAAAAATATAGACATTTATATATTTATATATTTTTAATCCTTTTTTTTTTTTTTTGGAGGTACTTAGAAATACTCTTGAATCTTGGTCCAGTCCTGTGGTGCTGTTTCCTGTGAAACAGCAGTGACCTAAGAAAGTGCAGTTCTCTGCTCTGTGTGCTTTATGTAATTCTCCCTGCTCTTGGTTTCCATCTATTTAAATAATCTCTGTTCTTTAATTGGGCAGCCCCAATCCCATCTTTTTCCTAACACTTCTCTTGATGCATCTAATCAATGGTAATCTTTCCTATAAACTCCTTTTTAAATAACTCTTTCCCCTTATGTACTTACATAAAATAGGAGTCATTGCAGGTGTGGACTGGGGAGGTGGAGAGAAAGCAAAACAAAAGGAACAGTAGTCATAATATACTATTTTATGGAACTAGTGAATACAGAGAATTGTGAATAAATTGTGTGTATGTAGGGTTCATGGATCTGAAATTAAAACAGATAAATAAAAGGAGCAGTGACTCACTGATCTGACTGGCAAGTGACCCCAGTTGTCTTCCTTGCTCTGCTAGTTGCTACTTTTGAGACCTTGAGAAAGCCACATAGCTTTTTGGCCATTGTAACATCGGATAACTGGTTTTAACTCCACTCAGGGCAGAAAACAGACTCATGGCTCCCAGAGAAGCCCTTTCTGTGCATGAAACAATTCTGACTGTTTGGACACTCTATTTTAACAGTGAAAGCCTGCCTCCTTGTCTTCTGCTTGGTGGTCTCTCACCTTTTGAAGCCATATGGAACAACCTAGATGGTTTCCCAGTGAAAGTGTTGGTTGATCAATCATGTCCAACTCTTTGCAACCCCATGGACTGTAGCCCACCAGGCTCCTCTGTTCATGGAACCCAGGCAAGATTGCTGGAAGGGGTTGCCATTTCCTTCTCCAGGGGATCTTCCTGGCCTAGGGATTGAACCTGGTTCTCCTGCATTGAAGGCAGATTCTTTACAGTCTGAGCCACCAGGGAAGTCCAATGTATGAAGTTATCTTTCAGTTCTCTGACTCTTCTTGAGATTTATGGTCTTCAGCTTGACATAGCATGAATTTGAGTCCATTTTACCATTCTGGCCACTCATATCTGACTTTTCTCAGATGTCCTGTGTTTTTAAAGCCTGGCGCCAGTACCAAATAGTATATTTCAGATGCACTTTCACTCCTGGCCAATAGAGCAGAAATTTTTCATACTCTTTTTTTTCTTAATGCTTTCGCCTTGGGATCAGTATAAAGTCATCTTATGGATAGCTATGTTATCTATAAAGGAAATGGGTTAAATTTTTCACCAAGTAGGCAAAAATACTGTATGACAATGTACACTCTTCTTCCATGACTATGGCAAACATTGCTAAGAGACTGTGGCACTTTCTCTCTGAGTCTGATCTAGGAGTTCAATCTTTAAGACAAAACTCCACTCCACGCAACTTATGATCAGATTTGCCCTCTTGGAATCAAATGACTAATAAAATCTTTCCAACTGTAGATAGCCTATACAATGTAGTATACTACATGACTATGCATTATGGTTCAGTTCAATTCAGTTGCTCAGTCGTGTCTGACTCTTTGCGACCCCATGAACTGCAGCACGCCAGGCCTCCCTGTCCATCACCAACTCCCGGAGTCCACCCAAACCCATGTCCATTGAGTCTGTGATGCCATCCAACCATCTCATCCTCTGTCGTCCCCTTCCCCTTCCCTCAGTCTTTCCCAGCATCAGGGTCTTTTCAAATGAGTCAGCTGTTTGCATCAGGTGGCCAAAGTATTGGAGTTTCAGCTTCAACATCAGTCCTTCCAATGAACACCCAGGACTGATCTCCTTGAGGATAGACTGGTTGGATCTCCTTGCAGTCCAAGTGACTCTCAAGAGTCTTCTCCAACACCACATTCAAAAGCATCAATTCTTCGGAGCTGAGCTTTCTTTATAGTTCAACTCTCACATCCGTACATGACCACTGGAAAAACCATAGCCTTGACTAGATGGACCTTTGTTGGCAAAGTAATGTCTCTGCTTTTTATGGTTAATTGCATGCAAATATTATGGCCATCAAAAGATTGTGAATTCTTATAGAAGAGCAAATATGTCTTGTATATCTTTGACTCTTGTTCACCACATAACGCCCAATATAATGCCTTTCAAATAGTAGATATAAGTAATGATTTGTGTGTTTTAAGAGAAGAGAATTAAAGAAGTATAAATTATTTGGGGTACCTATTCATAGAGGCTTCCCTGGTGGCTCAGAGGTTAAAGTGTCTGCCTGCAATGTGGGAGATCCAGATTCGATCCCTGTGTCGGGAAGATTCCCTGGAGAAGGAACTGGCAACCCACTCCAGTACTCTTGCGTGGAGAATGCCATGGAGGGAGGAGCGTGGTAGGCTACAGTCCATAGGGTCGCAAAGAGTCGGACATGACTGAGCAACTTCACTATACACTATTCATGGATACTTAAACCATAAAGTCCAAATTATTTTTCTAAAACCCATTTTTAAGATTTAACTTTGCCAGTCATCTCTAATTTCAAATCTTTTCCCATGTACACTCAATTTTTTCATGTATGCAAAGAGGTTGCCCTAGTGGTAAAGAATCCACTTGCCAGTGCAGGAGACCTAAGAAACACGAGTTCAGTCACTGGGTCGGGAATATCCCCTGAAGGAGGAAATGGCACTCCACTCCAGTATTCTTGCCTGGAAAATTCCAGGGACAGAGGAGCTTGGTGGGCTGTGTCGTCCATGGGGCCACAAAGAGTTGGACGTGACTGAGTGACCAAGAACACACACATATAGAATGTAGTTCCAAATAAGTCTTATTTACTTCGTGTGGAGAATATTTCAAACATCTATCATTTGTTGTAAACATTTTTAACATCATCAGATTTTGCCTCTGTATTCACTATGTCTTCCCCCCCCCCATGTCCTTAATTGTCCAAGGCACAATTAAATTTTTATTACTTTGAATCGTCTCTACTTAAGCGTTTATGTGGGCTTCCCTGGTGGCTCAGATGGTAAAGAATCTACCTGCATTGCAGGAGACACTGGCTCAAAATGTCATATTTTCTCTATTTTCGGTACTTTATGTTTTTCAAAACAAATTGGTCGGAATCTTCCCGACCCAGGGAGAAGAGAATGGGTACCCACTCTGTTCTTGCCTGGAGAATTCTGTGGACAGAGGACCTGGGGGGCTACAGTCCAAGGGTCTCAAAAAGTCGGACATGCCTAACACCACACATATAAGCATTTATGTAGCATATGCTCTTTCTTCATCAAATGTGATATTGTCTCTATTTTCAGTACTTTATGTTTCTCAAAACAAATTGGTTGATTTAAAGAGCATATCATCTTCCATTCTATTTGGTAAATTAAACCACCAATACATTTCACATGTGAAGTTTGCATGTTTGGTAAATTAGAAAACTTTTTTGATGTTCTCAAGTAGGATTCAGATCATCGCTAGCAGGGTTTCTAAATGAGATGAGTCAAGATTTTATTGTCACTCAGGGTGTCTGAATCATACTCTGTACATTTTCATTAGTAATTATAGATTAAGAGTTGAAACGTTTGACTCAATACATGGAACTATTTTTGAGAGGAGTTTCTTTCCTCGGAGAGTGATAAAAATTGGTGGTGCTTTAGAGAATGACATTAATGAGTAAAGGAAGATTCAGTGCTCTGGTGCAGGCAGAATCACTTACAACTTCAATTAATTTCAGAAGGAACCAGGAAAATGAAATTCGGATTTTACTGCTTATGGATACTTTTCATTGAAATTCAGGATTTCCCAATTAGGGTGAAATATCAAACAAGTGCAAATTAGTTCCTCTCCAAAGAATCCAGTGGTTACAAAGGAAATAGCCTACTCCCAATCACATTAAAGCACAATGATCTGGTATTTAGTAATTCAGTCCTCATTTATTCTTTAGGAAACATTTACCAGACTTCCCTGGACAAGGCTTTGTGGTGTCAGGGGCTCTACATATTCAAAGATGGAAGGAAGAATCTCCATTCTCAAGGAACTCAAGTTCCATGTAGGTGAAGAGTTGAAATATCCTAATCCTGATAACTGACAGTGATCTGGGATGAGGGAAAGGGAAGAAGGCATGAAAGATGTGAGGCAAGGGTGTTCCAAGCAAAGAACAAAGTCTTTTAGACTCAAGAAACCTTCTTGTTTGAAGAAACTCTAAGAGTATCTGGAATAGAAAGGTAATTAGGTTCAGAACATAAGGATGTTTAGTAAAAAGTACATTATAGTAATACTCAAGGGTTTGAAGTAAAAATTCCCTCATCAGCTTGGAGAGATAAACCTGTGATATACTGTCTAACCTCTAGGCTCACTTGATCTATCTGCAAAATGTGACATCTAAATCTGCCTGTCTTGCAAAGTAACTTTATTTCTGTAACTGATTTTAACTAAAAAGTTAACCTTTCAGACACATATGTTACATAATATTAAATCATTATTTGCAACATGGACAATGCTAAATTTGTACAATTGCAAAAGCTTATGTTAATATGCACAATTAAAATTGGCTAGGATATTTTTGTTACTATTGCTGTGTTTTGCTTGTATAATGAGGTCATTTTGACTTGCATTTTATAAATTACTTGACAGGTGTACTCACCTGTGTAGTAAATGTCTTTAGTCTTCTCATTTTAAATTGGATAGTGAAGTGGAAAATATGTATCTGCATGTTGCTCTAGAAACGTGAGGACATGCTCCTGCAGTTCTTTTAAAAAGCACAGGTTGAAATTTATGTGTAATCGAACTGTACTATTCTTGGTAGGTGAAGCTCAGATTTTCCAGTTTATGGCATTAAGGATTAAAAGTGCTTGCTTTTCTTGCAAGATGCTTTATCCTTCTAAATTTAGTCATCTAATTAAGATTTCCATTCATGGGAAATGACTTTAAAGAGCACATAAGACATGCTTTTACACAAACAAGCTTTGATTGGATTAATTGGATTTGCATAAATTTTATGATTTGAGTGTGTTAGTGTCTTGGCTTCATCCACCTGGAAGGGAGAACTTAAAGGGATTTGTAAAGAGGAAACACATTAAAGGTTGCAAAGGAAGCATGTAAAAGCAGTCAGGTTAATGGCATGTCAAGAACACTGCAGCCAAAGCTTTGGCAATATACAAGTTGGCCAAGTCTGGAAAAGCTGGGCATAAGTAAAAAGAAGTGGGAGGTTCAGAAAGACCACAGGATTTTAATGTTTGTTTGTTTGTTTGTTTTTCCCAAAAGAAAAGGGGTCTAGAGCATCCTTGATGCCCAATACGGGTTTGGTAACAGAGGATGGGGGAGTTGGTGGTACATTTAGGACTGCTATGACTAAAGCAAGGGTGGCAGCTTGGATTGTAGGCAGGCAGGCTTCTTGCAGGCAGTTCTAATAGAGGGTCACTTATTCATCAGGGACCTGTCCTGATCGAGGTTTACCAAAAGGATGGCAGCCTGGAACTGGGGCACTGAGAAGTAGGGCAGGGCAAGGCAGGGCAGTACTGGGAAGCAAAGAGGTAGTGATATGGAGGAAGGCATCCTGAGTAAGAAAAGGCAGGCTGGTCTGAATAGGCACATCCAGAAGAGTCAAGGGGACAGAACAGGGTGCTGAGATGAAGCCCCAAACACACAGTCTGGGCTATGGGGCTTGGCAGCCCAAATTAGGATCATCAGCAGTGGAGAACAGGAATCCTTCCCAGTAGGCAGTGATCAGAGGCTCAGAAGTTGATTCTGAGCCAAGTTTAAACAACAGATGTGAGGCAACAGAATTCAGAAAGCCTTGGTATGGAACCAGACTTCAGACCTTACAGCTGCTCCTGCAGAAGTGATCTGCAGAACATTGGTTCTGGCATTCATGTGTTAAATAGTAATGATGGGACATCAACAGTAGCAACCTCATGACCTCTTTTCCTGTATAATCATTTAGAGGTGATAAAACCCAGGCTCAGAAAAATTAAATGTTCTCACAGTCTTACAGTAAAACACTGGCAGAGTTTAGATTAGACCTGTCCCTGGTGTTTTAAACCTTTGATCTTTAACGTGCTTCGTAGAGAGTAAAGAAAAGGGCAGCTGGTGTGAAGATAAATGAGCAGGGCTTTCCTGACCTCAGGAAGCTCATGGTCCAGTCAAGGATCCAGGCTTATGCAGAAATAACCTTAATGTTTTAAAAATCTCAGCTTGGTACTAGAAGAGCGCCTGGGACTCGGCCACTGTTTGATGTCTGAATGAATATTGAGGGAACTTCTGTGGTTGACCAGTGAAGAAAATGATCAATTTGAACTCAGCCTACAAAGAAGGTGCTTCCCTGGTGGCTCAGAGAGTAAAGAATCTGTCTGCAATGTGGGTGACCTCAGTTCGATCCCTGGGTTCCGAAGATCCCCTGGAGAAGGGAATGGCTACCCACTCCAGTATTCTTGCCTGTAGAATTCCATGGACAGAGGAGCCTGGCAGGCTCCAGTCCATGGGGTCTCAAAGAGTCAGAGGCAACTGAGCAACTAACACACACTACGTCAAGAAGGCTTCTCTGGGAACATGGCAGTTTAGTTACTCAATGCAGGATGCTTCCGTGAAGGACAAGCATGTTTGGATTTGCATGGAAGGGAAAAAGAACTAATATTTACTAAGGTAGATTTAGATCAGATACATCTGAGCTTGGATCCTGGATCTGCTACTAATTAGTGTACTCTAAGACCTGACCTCATTGACTCTTGGTCTTCTTATAGCACATGCTCATTGTAGAGGAGCTAGTGCTTTGAAACATGGTAATTTGGGGAGGAGGGTGTGTGATTCAGTTTTCGCAAAGGTTCTTTCTTTTTGTAGTGTCACCCTTTTGCAAAAGAAGAAACTGAGACTTAAAAAATGTTAAGTTACTTGCATGCAGTTAAGCAATTTGAAACCAGAAGATCTCCCAGCCTCCAAAATCCATTCTTTTCCTGCCACCTCCAGTGACATGCAAGGGATGTACGGAGGGGCTCCAGGGGGAACTTTGAAAAGAGGGAGTATGCTTCTTTCATTTACTCCAATTGACTGCCTTAGGGAGTTTATAGAAGGAGAAAGTAAGAAACAATAGGAAGGAGCAGTAATTCATGTGTAATTGAAACAAATCCAAATGCAACAATAAACCCATCACAAGTGGAGGAAAAAGGTTTAGAGAATGTGGTAAAAATTCCATATGAACATCAAATGCTGATTGAAAACATGGCGCTTATAAACTAAGGGGTGTGTGTATGTGTGTGAAAGTCACTCAGTCGGGTCCAACTCTTTGAGACCCCATGGCCTATACAGTCTGTGGAATTCTCTAGGCCAGAATACTGGAGTGAGTAGCCTTTCCCTTCTCCAGGGGATCTTCCCAACCCAGGGATCAAACCCAGGTCTCCCGCATTGCAGGCGGATTCTTTACTAGCTGAACCAGCAGGGAAGCCCACAAGTAAGATGAGGTGGGTTTAAAGATGTAAACATATTCAGTGAGTGAATCAAGACTATACTGAGTTGATCTAAACAACCAGAAGAATAGATATATTTTGAATTAAGGATTCAAATTTAAGAATTTATGGGTATTTTGAATTAGGAGAAAAGAGCTGAACTGTAAGAACAAGATGGAAATGAAAAAAGGGAGGTAGTGTTAGTTTCTTCCCAGAGTATTATCTGGGATCCATGTGTATTTAATTATCTTTTCATATCTCCTTTTGTCAATTCTGCTGTTCCCAAGTTATTCTCAGTTGTTGCAGGATCGCAGATAAGTAGGTATGATAAAAATATAAATGTGAGGACTTGTGGATTCTCATAGTACCATAAAAAGGAAGCTGTCTTGCTGCTAAATATGTGATATGTATAGTTTTTATCATATTAATATATTAGCAAAGGCGTAAATTCGGAGCTGCACAGGTTATGTGAGTGTGTGGGATGGATGGGTGATGAAACATTGACACCAGGGCATGGTATGTGGTGTCAGATCCACAAATGTTCCAGTCAGGTCCTACCATTGTCATAGAGAATATCATTCATTCAGATGGCAGGTATTCAGTGTGTGATTCAGCCAAGCCAAGTTTCTTTTCATTCTTCCTGTCTCCCTCTCTTCTTCCTTTCTTCTCTTTCTTCCTTCCTTTCTTCAGCAGACATTTGTATTAATATTTTTCTTTATACCAGGAACTGGGCAAAGATCTGATAATACAAAGATAAATAAAAGAGTCAGGAATTATAGCTGAGATTCAACCATTGTAGACATTCAGTTCAGTTCAGTCACTCAATCATGTCCAAGTCTTTGCGACCCCATGGACTGAAGCACAGTAGGCTTCCCTGTCATAGCCATCTCCTGGAGCTTGCTCAAACTCATGTCCATTGAGTCAGTGATGCCATCCAACCATCTCATCTTCTGTTGTCCCCTTCTTCTCCTGCCTTCAATCTTTCCCAGCATCAGGATCTTTTCCAATGAGTCAGTTCTTTGCATCCGGTGGCCAAAGTATTGGAGTTTCAGCTTCAACATCAGTCCTTCCAATGAATATTCAGGACTGATTTCCTTTAGGATTGACTGGTTTGATCTCCTTGCAGTCCAAGGGACTCTCAAGAGTTTTCTTCAACACCACAGTTCAAAAGCATCAATTCTTTGGCGCTCAGCTTTGTTTATAGTCCAACTCTCACATCCTTACATGACCACTGGAAAAACCATAGTTTTGACTACATGGATTGTTGGCAAAGTAATGTCTCTGCTTTTTAATATGCTGTCTAGGATGGTCATAGCTTTTCTTCCAAGGAGCAAGCATCTTTTAATTTCATGATTGCAGTCACCATCTGCAGTGATTTTGGAGCCCAAGAAAATAGTCTGTCACTGTTTCCATTGTTTCCCCATCTATTTGCCTTGAAGTGATGGGACCAGATGCCATGGTCTTAGTTTTTTGAATGTTTAGTTTTAAACCAGCTTTTTCACTCCCTTTCACTTTCATCAAGAGGCTCTTTATTTCTTCTTTGCTTTCTGCCATAAGGGTGGTATCATGTGCGTATCTGAGGTTATTGATATTTCTCCCTGAAATCTTGATTCCAGCTTGTGCTTCATCCAGCCTGGCATTTTGCATGATTTGCTCTGCATATAAGTTAAAAATGCTAGTTGTAAACATTAGAGGAATTAAAACTCATTCCTGCTTTTCTTCTTTGGTTTTTGACTGACAAAACCTTGCAACTGTCAAAAAATCTTACAACTTTCATCAAAAGTTGCATTCATTAATGATTTATAGCATAACTATAACACCAGAGGTAGTTCTGCATGAGCATTTTAAAACAGTTGCATTCATACTATTCCACCATCTCCTTTTCATCTTTGTTATCTTTAATTACTGGTTTATTTACGAGGTACTTTCCAAAAGCTTGGTCTACTGTAGTAGAAGTATATACTATATAAGATGGCAGTGTTCTGTAAGAGCTTTTTCTATGATTTTTTTGCCTTTGCCAATATATTAACATACTAAAAACTCTTTATTCATATCACATATCCAGCAGCAAGTTACCCAGCAGCAGTATTCTTAGGCCAGTTCTTGACCAGAGAATAAATCATCCCTCCCTAGCAAATATCCACAAATATCAGCCACTTATAGGGAAACTGAGTGGATTAAAAATATACCAGGAAAAAGGTATACTTAAATAATGCAAAGATGAGAGACTTTATAAGGGGAGAAGCTGTTTCACTTCAAAGTGTTTATTGAGTTTGCTGCATTTAAGTAGATGGCGTCTATAAAAAGGTTACTTGATTTGCAGAAATTAATAGTAAAGAAAAAAGTTAGAAGTTCTAGATACATTAGCATATGTCTATAGAAACAATAATAATATTGCTTTCAGAAAGGAAAGTAGGAAAAAAGGTACAGATTTTATGAGTTGATTCCTTTCTGATCTGTTTGTTTTACTTAGACCTTGTAGGAATAATGGATGGTGAATTGATTGTTGCAGGATGTGTGATTGACACATCAGAGCAGGATCTAATTCAGGAGCATGACAAATGTCAGAACAGCTGATTAAAATACCCATCCAACACACTGGAGTTTCCTGTGTATTTATTTAATCCATCCACAAATGTATGCTCAGTTGTTTGGTAGAGTGTTTATTATAGAGCATTTTATCTTTTAAAGACAAAAAGACAAAGAAACATAGTGAAAAGTTTTCTAAAAGCTCTTCTCTTATTTAATTTCGTATTTCTACCTTAGAGAATCAGTCAGATGTGCACAGTAAGTAAACGCCTAAAAATCTATATCTGTGATACCTTGGCAGATCTTGCTTCTGCTCAGGCTCCTCTGAAAACCAAGAATCTCCTGAGCCATCTGCAATTATGATGGACCAGGGAGTATAAAAATAGAATCTAGTCCCATGATATCTAGTAGAAATATGCATGTGGGTGTGCTCAGTCGTGTCTGACTCTGTTACTCCATGGACTGTAGCCTGCCAGGCTCCTCTGTCCATAGAATTCTCCAGGCAAGAATCCTGGAGTGGGTAGCCATTCCCTTCTCCAGGGAATCTTTTCAACTCAGGATCAAACCCAGGTCTCCTGCATTGCAGGTGGCTTCTTTGTCACCTGAGCCACCAGGGAAGCCCACGTATAGCGCATCTCAATTTGGACCAGCCACTTTATGAGAGCTCAATAGCCAAGTAAGTGCCCAAGGCTAATGGCAACATACTGAACAGGGCAGATGTAGACATGTTTTTCTTGTTATCTTAGAGAAGCTGAGTGGTTTCCTCATCTATTTTTCTTATGATTTTAAGGAATACTTTTGGATTGATATGCACCATTGTGAGCTGTACTTCAGAAGACACACCTAGATAGATATTTTTAAAAGTTTTCTCAAAGTAACAAGCACTTGGTTTACTGTAACCACTTCACGTATGATTTTTAAAACACACTTTTCCATCAAGGTTAAGAAATAGAGAAAGATGTGAAAATATTAGCCCCATGTGAAGCTTAAACTTAGATCAGAAGGGAAATTACAGATTTCCCTTCCATGAATCTTGTTGTGGGAGGAAAAAATTCATTGCTGCGTGTGGATTCTCCTCCATTTGCCCTTTTGTCAGTTCCTCGTTTATGTTAAAGAAGTATGTGGAGAAAGGTTATTCAAGGCATCATTTAAGCATTCTTGCTTTTTTAAAAAAAATAATAGGATTTTGCCTTATCTTCAGCCCACACAGTGGCAGCAAGTCCCCTCAAGGCCCCAGTTCTATCACTTGTATCTTTTCTTTGTTTCATTCATTCATTGGTTCATGTAACTGTTAGTAAATATCTGTTATGTGTCAGGCAACTTATTGGGAGTAGAGGTTAAACCAATGAAAAGACTCTCACAAGGTCGTGGGAAAATTGTATGCAAAAACCCAAAACACAAATATTAATATATGATGTCCTTCACCACACTCAAGAGGACATATTGTTTATTCTTTGTTGGTGTGATGGAGTTTGGGCCCAGATGTCTTGGAAATGGGGAAGTGTTTCTCTCTTCCTTCACTTTTATTGAAGGTGCTAATTATGTAAATGTTCTTGGGTTCCAGCCAATCCCTTTTTCAAGCAAATACCCCCATCAAGAGAAGCTTGTGTTCATGTTTGTTCTCAATTAGTAATATTAGAGGCTTCAAATCAGGCTGGATAGATATCAAAAGAAGTGAATACTATTTGAAATTACACATAGGGTATATTGGTACTTTTAATTCAAGTATTGTCACCAAAATATCATTGTTGACAGCTTTATTCATACTAGGAATATTGTCAAAAAATATACTGTTGCAACCTTCAGTTCTTCTATATGTGTGGATCAGAGCTTCTCAGTTGCTTCTTACACATCTCTAAGTACATGAATCACATGCCATGGTTTATGTTAATAGAGGAACACATTGTGTGTGTGTGTGCGACCCCATGGACTGTAGCTCACTAGTTCCTCTGGCCACGGCATTCTTCAGGCAAGAATACTGGAGTGGGTTGCCATTTCCTTCTCTAAGGGATCTTCCCAACCCAGGGTTTGAACCCTGGTCTCTGGCATTGCAGGCAGATTCTCTACCATCTGAACCACCAGGGAAGCCCCTGAGTTGCACATTGCAGAATCTGTTTTCCTCTGATTACAATTTCCAAGTGTTCCCACTTCCCAGGATGTTCTTTGCAAAGATGAGATTGGATACAAACATCTACTGCCCTGTGTCAGTATAGGTGAGGCAGAGAGCCATTCTGTAATCCAATGGAAGGTATAAAGTCAGGAAGAGCTGGGAATGGGAACAATTGAGGAAAGAGCACAGGAGGGTAGACTACCCCAAGGGTGCTCTGCGCATCTGGTCTTGCAGCAGAACACAGGCTGTTGAAGAAGAGTTACAGAAAATAGGTATTGTAGGAAAGTCTCCATCAGGGAGGCCTGGGGCATGTTCTGCTGTTGGGCAGAACAAAGCTCCCAGGATCTAAGAGCTGGTGGGCGTGGGGAAGACTTGCTGCTAAGTTACAAGAGGTCCACTGCTTGGAAGACAGAGGAGGACTGCCAGTCTCATCCATAAGGCCACTGGGGTGCTACATAGGTGACCAAGGTAGGTCAAGCAGAAATCAGGCACAAAGTAGAAATTGCATTTCAGGAACAATGCATAAATCCCATTATCAAATGTAGGCCAGAATGTTCAACTTGAATTAGCGGCAGACTTGATATTGAATCACAGAGCCTGGGCTATACCAGTGTAGTTCTCTCCTGCCTGAAGTCAGGGTTTTCAGAGATCAGGGAGACCAGAGATTAAATTTGGGGGATAAAGGATCAAGAAATATACCCAAGTGGCCCTGGTTTTGTGAATAGGGTGGAGAGTGGGAGATACAGAGCAAAGAATGAAGTAGGATGAAGCACTGTTATCCATTTCAGAGTCTCATCTTTCACTTCTCACCAAATTGACCTCATTATTTAAGCTGATCCCATTGTCAGGTTATTTACGGTTAGACCGTATGGGGAATTGCCCCATTGATTCAGCTAACAAGGTTTTGTGAAAGGCAAAGGCAAGACTAAAAAGTTTTCTGCTTTCATCACTGCCAGACCTTTTCTTGGAGGTCACCAACAACAACCTCTTGTTTGGACATTAACTTCCTCCTCTTCTTTGCAACACCGAACGCTGCTGGTCGAGAACCTCCACCCCGTGACATTCTCCTCTCCTGGTTTCTTTGACATGATCACTTTCTTCCATCTTGCTGACATTCCTGCTTTGTGTCCTTTCTTTGTTCCTTTCTTTATCTCCCACTCTGCAGTTATGTGCTTCCCTGGTGGCTCAGAGGTAAAGAATCCACCTGATAATCTCTAGAAGAATATTTCTTCTGGTAGTTTCTAAGCAAGAATCCCTATTACAGAAGCACCCTCTCTTAGCAGTCACCTCATCCCTCCTTAGGCAGAATTTTATTACATACTCAGGCCTGAACTAGTCACACATGAAGCTATCAGGACTTGACAGATCATTCATCCCCTGAGGCCGAGGTGGCCCTGATTCCCCAGAAGATCGTGGCCGGGAGAGAAGGTTGCTAACTGAGCAAAATCAAGGCTCTATGAGGAAGAGAGGCTATTAACACTGATTAGGCAAACTACTGTATCTTCTTCATGTAAGTTTGGGTTCAATCAATGTTTATTAAGTAGGGCTTTTGTTTTATTTCAAGATATGAAGAATTTTAACTCACTTGAATATTCTAATGCTGTAATGAATTATAAATACTGATATTGAATAAACCTTTAAAATGATCAGTGCTGCACATAACAGGTTCATTTCAACTGTTTTGCTTAAGTTCATATGGAGCGATTATAATTAAGATTTTGAAAGCAAACTTGATTGAGATTTTAATAGCTGTCTAAAACTGCTGGCCAGAAAACTGTGCTCAGAATTGCTCATTAAGTAGAATTGTTTCCTGTCACTTTTTGAGGGAATGTTTTTCTGAGTCTTTGAGTGCTATATTCACAGGATTCAAATGTTCATAGAATTTCAGCTATCTGTTAACAAATTTACCTTTTGGCACTGAATTGCAGAATTCTCAAAATGCCTGCCAAGTGTGAAATGTAATAAGCAATAGGTCAAAAAATTATGATTTTGAGATGTTTTGTAGCATTTTAGAGTTGGAAAGAGAGGCTGCTTAACCAGAATCCTCTTCTCGTACCCCTGAGAGGACTCTTGTCCTTCCCGCTCGGTGTCTGTTCAGGCCCAGCACCTCTCAAGATCCACTGTGGGTCAGTCAGAGGTGGAAGCCAGAGAATTTGAAGAAATTCTCGTATCCTTCGCATAGCAGTTAGTACCGTCCTCTGTGAGTGGGGGCTCGTTTAACCTTCTGAATTGTTGTCACCGGTCCACCACACAGATGATCCCAGTGGAGAGATCAAAGCGGGCTAGCACCCTCTGGGTGCTGAAGATATTCTATGCAGTCAAAGAGATCAGAAAGATTCATTTTATTTCTGAATGAAACAGAAGCGACAGAACAGAGGAACACTGCTTCTAAACTCTTCATTGGATATTGCTGCTCAGAGTTATGGACCTTGGCACCAGAGGACTTTGAGCTGGCATTTTATGTTTTCAGCAACCCTCTTGCTAACTGCTGAGAAGTGATGACTCTCAATATTTTGACAGCCTGCAATAGGACTCAGGAGAGAAGCAAAATCTAAGATGATGCCTGGCTTGGGCATTTGAACAAGTTTTCTGAAGGTTAAAGGGTCTGGATAAGATCAAATTCCTCCCAAGTGTAAAAGTCAGGTATTCTTATCTAAGGGCAGTTTGTTTACATGCATGCTCAAATATGTGTAAAAGTTAGTGTGATTCTCACAGGGAGTAGTGGTAGGAAAAGAGCAGAGAAACTGAGTAAGCTATATACAGAAGAGATAATGGATTTCAAATCAGACTTTCTTTCCCTTAATAATTCATAGAAACATTTTTACATCAGTTCTATAGGCTTCTACTATTCTGTTGCAAAGGATACATGCATGTGTGCTCAGTCATGTTTGACTCTTTGCAAACCCATAAACTGTAGCCCACCAGGCTCCTCTGTCCATGGTATTTCCCAGGCATGAATACTGGAAGGGATTGCCATTTCCTCCTCCAGGGGATCTTTCTGGCCCAGGAATCGAACCTGTGTCTCTTGCGTCTCCTGCATTGGTAAGGAGATTCTTTACCACTGAGCCACCTATTCTGTTAAACATCTGCAAATACATATTTAGTCATTATTCCTTTGAGAAAAAAATATGAATCTGTAATTTTTCTTCAAAGTTTTAAAAATGAACTTCCTGCTAATATTATCTGAAACTCCCAGCAAACTTCCACATCACTAGTACTTCAAAATGACATTTTGGAGTAACAGGCTGATTCTAAAGTAAGATGCAGAAGGCTGGGAAGACATTGCAGAAATTAAGTATTCCCAGCCCCACTGTACTCTGCCTATCCATACAGATTCTGTACATTTTTTTGAATACATATAACTGTTTGTTATAGGCTTCCCAGGTGGCTCAGGGGTAAGGAATATGCCTGTCAGTGCAGGAGATGCAGGAATGATCGCTGGGTATCGAAGATCCCCTGGAGAAAGAAATGGCAACCTGCTCCAGAATTCTTGCCTGGGAAATCCCATGGACAGAGGAGTCTCATGGGCTGCAGTCCATGGGGTCGCAAAGAGTTGTATACAACTTAGCAACTAAAACAACAATTCTTCATTAGAATACCTTATCTGTAAGCCTCATCTAGCTTTTTTGAACTTTTAGGACAAATTCCAAATTTGTGCTTTATTCAGGAAAGTTAATTGGGGGAAATTATGTTCATAAGTGCAGAAGTTCAGGTGAAAAACTTTAACTGCTAGACTTTTCTTCTTAAAGCAAAATAATAAAATATTACGATGTCAACCTTGACATTGAGTCATAAAGTAGGTTAATATGGATTTTATACAGTGCTTTGACTCCATTCCTGCAAAAACCTTTAATGATGAATATAATATTAAAATTGGAGCTATGCTTCCATGTTTGAATCTAAGGTTTGCCATTAGCTATTAGACTTTATGAAAATTATTTAATCTCTTGGTGTTCCAGTTTATCTGTGAAAGGTCTTCCCTTGTGGCTCAGCTGGTAAAGAATCCACCTGTAATGTTTGGAGACCTGGGTTCAATCCCTGGGTTGGGAAGATCCCCTGAAAAAGGAAAAGGCTACCCACTCCAGTATTCTGGCCTGGAGAATTCATGGACTGTGTATAGTCCATGGGGTCTCAAAGAGTTAGACATGACTGAGCAACTTCCAATTATCTGTGAAAAGGAATAATGCCTACCTCATAGGGTAGTTGTGAGGATCACAAATTGATATACATAAAATGTTTAGAACAGTGCCTGGTCCATGATAAGTGTTACATATATCACTTTTTGAAATGACAACAAAGGGAATGTATTTATGAATTTACATAACAAATATGTATGTATCATAGGCTTAAATTAAGAGCATTTGGGATAAATAATCAGTTTTCTGAAACATATTTCCCATTATATCTTGGAAACCCTTACTTTGGCTTTCTTATTAATGAAGTCAACTGAATCAGAACTGTTAGGGTTTCACATTTAAGTTATAATTATACATTTCCTAATACACTGGGAGCAATAAGCTGAAAAGTTATACATACACCAAATGCAAATGAGACCAGACTGCAAAATGAGCTTCTGTTCCAAGATTCATCTCATTCATTTATTTTTGGGTTTCAATCATGCTAGTCTTCATACATTCTCATCAACATTTTTAATGACTTGGTAAAGTAGAAGGATTTCCTGTGTAATCAACTATTTTTTTTCCCCTGCGAGTGTGTTTTAAAAATAAAGTTCTTTAAATGTCTAGTCTTTTTTGTTTTTAGTAAAAATGAATGGCCTTAAAAGACATTTGTCCTGCTAGTCTATTTAAAGATGAGAGAGATGAAAGCCAGGAAAACTGGAAGAAGATGGCCTCAAGAGAAAGATCTGTATGATAAATTTGAAATTGCAAGGAATACTGTTTCTCCTTTCCAAGGCAGAGCTGTCACCTCAGAAACCTATTTTTTATGAAAAGAAGAGTGTTACACAGAGTATTAGAGTTTAGTCTGTTGAATACATATGTGGGTAAGGCACTTGAAGGTGACCACGAATCATTCAATCCTGGTATATTAATACAACGGAGACTTGCATTTTCGTCCAGGAGAAATCTTAACCAAACAGAAGTATAGATTCTCCAGAAAAAAAAAAAAAAAAAGATAGAATTACTGTCTACTACAAGACAGTGGCTCAGATGGTAAAGAATCTGCCTGTAATCCAGGAGACACGGGTTCAATCCCTGGGCAAGGAAGATCCCCTGGAGAGTGGAATGGCAACCCACTCCAGTATTCTAGCCGGAGGAATCCCCATGGACAGAGAAGCCTGGCAGGCTACAGTGCATGAGGTTGCAGAGTCCAACACAACTTAGTGACTAACACTTCTACTTTTCACATAAGATAGTAATGCAATATTTCAGGACCCAGGATAATCCCCCCTGGATTCGATAGCCAATAGACAGTCCAAGGAAGTCCTGTGAGGAAAAGTATAATTCTTCTGTACTGTAGAGAAGAAATGTCATTCTTTCTTAGCCATTGATTGGAAAGGTCAGGTAAATCCCACTCTACTTCCCTGACTGCTTTGTGCTCACAAAAACATCTCAAAGCACTTCTTAAATGCCTCTTTATTTCCCACCTGTGTCATTTGCAAAGTAATATTTTTCTCTTTCATTGTGTGAATTAATACTTGATCTCTTTGTTTTAGACATTCTCTACCTAATGTTACGGGAGTGGTGAATGAGTTCATCATTACTTTATAAAGTTAGTATTTCTCAGCTTTACTTTTTCTTTCTAAAGAGCCCTAATTCTTTTATCCAGTTATCCTAAATAGGTATATAGCAAATCCTTCCTAAATGTGAATTTTTCTTTTCTTAAAAAAATAAAGAAGAAGATTTTGCTTTAACTTACTTTGCCTAATGTTTCTGAGATACAATCTCTACCTAGAAGATAGATTGCTAAGATTAGAGAAATTTGGGGAACACTGGGCAGAAAAGTTAACAGTTTTACTTAACAGATTGTCATGCTTTGGGTCATGCAGGAAAGCTAATTGGGAGGAAATTACACCTTTAAATGCAGAAAGTTCAGACAAGAAAGCTTTAACTGCCAGACTTTTCTTCCTAAATTAGAACAAAATAATGAAACAGTGCAGTGTCAACTTGAATGCCAGAACTGGACTGCATGGGGTTGAGTGAGCCCTGGCTTCCTGACTTCTTACCTGAATGCCCTTAGATAAGCAGGTAATCTCTCTACACCTTGGTGTCCTCATCTGTAAAATGAAGACAGTGGAATAATACCATTCTGGGGCAGCTGGAAATTATGAATCTTGATGTGCTAATATGCACTGTGACTCTCTAGGAGGGGTTAGAGTTTAAAGCTGATTTTTTTTCACCCAAGAGTCTCCCCACAACCCCTCTTAAAAAACTACTTAACATCCTGTTGAACTTAGTTTTAGAAGCACTGACATGTTGCTGCTGCTGCTGCTGCTGCTGCTGCTGCTAAGTCGCTTCAGTCGTGTCCGACTCTGTGCGACCCCGTAGACGGCAGCCCAACAGGCTCCCCTATCCCTGGGATTTTCCAGGCAAGAACACTGGAGTGGGTTACCATTTCCTTCTCCAGTGCATGAAAGTGAAAAGTGAAGGTGAAAGAAGCAGTGACATAGGGACATTTGATTTTTGCTTGTCCTTCAAAGGCTCATTTCTAGAAACTTTATTATCTTCAAGTCCCAAAGACTCTTTAAATTTTCTCATGTTGCCTTTTTATTATTGATAAGAACAGGGGAAATTAATTCAAGCATGTACTTTAGAAGAGCTTGAAAGCAAGCTAATAACCTGTTTACTAGTTTTTATTAGGGCTTGCCTTGTGGCTTAGCTGGTAAAGAATCCGCCTGCAATGCGGGAGGCCTGGGTTTGATCCCTGAGTTGAGAATATCTCCTGGAGATGGGAAAGCCTACCCCTTCCCGTACTGTGGCGTAGAGAATTCCATGGACTGTATAGTCCTTGGGGTCACAAAGAGTGGGACACAACTGAACGACGTAGCTTTTATTTTATTGATGATGAACTAGCTCTTTTGAGGAATGACAGGTGCATTATAACAGTACTGGCCTACAGATTTGTGAATATACAGAATCTGACCTTATATGTTAAAAATTAAAAAAAAATAACAACACAAGTATACAGAACGAATTTTATTATAGTGCTCTTATGATTCATTTTTCTCATAGCTATGTCTCCTACATTTATATGAACGGTTGAGCAAAGTATGGATATCATGTAAAGTTTAATTAGCTTTTATTTCAATTAGGAAAGAAGTTTTAATTTTTTTTTTTTAACAAGCTTCTAATCATTAGAAAAAAAAAAAGAATGAGCATAGCATGTAAGTCAGTGTCTGGTTGTCAGGTAGACCATGTTTCCTTTATGTCCTCATGCTGCTCCCCCATTGCACACACGTATGCACCCCAGGCTTAGTGTCTGGACTTTCACACTATTCCAACTTATCAAACTGCTCTGTTATGCTGTTCCAGGCATCCCGCATTCCTTTGCTTGCTTGCTAAGTTGCTTCAGTCATGTCTGACTCTTTGCGACCCTATGGACTGTAGCCTGCCAGGTTCTTCTGTCCATGGGATTCTCAGGCAAGAATACTGGAGTGGGTTGCCATGCCCTCCTTCAGGGGGTCTTCCCGACCCAGGAATGGAACCCGTGTCTCATGCATTGACAGGCTGATTCTTTCCCGCTGAGCCACCAGGGAAGACCTGAGAGAGCTTGAGGGCTTATTGGAACATTAGTGGTCTGAACCCTTGCCCAGAGTTGCTGAGTCATTAGAATTGGGATGGAATCCAAGCAGCATTTTCATCCAGTTCCCAGGTGCTGTGGATGCTGCTGCTGTGGGGAACCACATCGGAGAATCTCTGCCCATAGAGCGCTCTCAAAAAAGCAGGTCCCTTTCTTCTAGTTTCCCAACTAAAAAATGATTCATTATGATTGCCCCATCCATTGGTTGATTTCCTATCCCCTGTCATCTGCATTTGAACAGGAGTCTCCTTTTTAAAGACTACAAACCTTAATTCACAGGAATAAATCTAGTTCTTGGCTTCATATCCTTCAATCTAAGCTGCTTTTGACCCACTGTTGCACTAAAACTGTCCTTTCCCTAGGGTATTAAGGCTTCCTGGTTGCCACACACCCACATCTTAACTGCTACTAGTAACATGTAAAGGTTAAGAGCATGGTCTCAGGAGGTGGACTGCCTTGGGTTGAGATGCTGGGTCCTCACTCTACCCAGCTGTAGACACTTTATTTCTGCTTGATATTCCTCATGCGCAGCTGGATTTCAATAACAATACCTATCTCATTGGATTGTTTTGAATATTAAATTTCACCAACTCAGTGGACATGAGCTTGAGCAAACTCTTATAGATAGTGAAGGACAGGGAAGCTTGGCGTGCTGCAGTCCATGGGATGGTAAAAAGTTGGACAGAACGTTCGGACTGAACAACAACAAAAAATATTTCCAAAGTACGGAGAATAGTCCCTTAAAAGTAGTACGTGTCATGTAAGTTTTTTAAAAGCTTTTTCCTCAACTTCATTGAGATATAATTGACCTAAAACAGTATAAGTTTCAGGTTACAGTGTGTTAATTTGACACATTTTATATTGCAAAATGATCACCACCAGAGCAGTAACCAACATCTCTGTCCCATCACATGATTACCATTTGTGTGTGTGTGTGATGAGAATGTTTAAGATCTACTCTTTTAGCATCATTCAAGTATATCATACACTATTTTTAGCTATAATCACCATGCTGTACATTAAACCCCCAGAAGATGTTAATCTTATAAGTAAAAGTTTGTGCCCTTTGACAAGTATATCTGCATTTTCCCAACTTCCTAGTCCCTGGGATTCAAACCACTGTTCTACTTTCTGTATCCATGAATTTCACTGTTTCTTCTTTTTTTTAGATTCCATGTGTAAGTGATCCCATGCAATATTTATCTTTCCCTATCTGATTTATTTCACTTAGCATAATGCCCTTAAGGTTCATTCACATTGTCACAAACTGTGGGATTGCCTTCTTTCTTGTGGTGAATAGTATCCCACTGCATATACATGAAACATCTTTATTATCCATTCATCTGTAAATGAACACTTAGGTTGCTTCCACATCTTAGATACTTTGAAAAATGTTACAATGAATATAAGAGTGCAGATGTCTCTTCAGTATTCTGATTTCAGTTCCTTTAGATAAATACCCCTCGGATGTGGGATTGCTGGATGACATGGTAGTTCTATTTTTAATTTTTTGAGAAGCCTCTGTACGGTTTTCTGTAGTAGTTGTACCAGCTTGCATTCTGATCAACAGACCAGCAATGCACAAGGGTTGCCTTTTCTCCATACCTTGCCAACACTTGTCATCTCTTATGTTTCTTGATGATAGCCTTTCTGACAAGTGTGAGGTGATATCTCACTATGGTTTTGCTTCGCATTCCCTGTTGCTTAGTGATGTTGGGCACCTTTTCATGTACCTGTTGGTCTTTTGTATATCTTTTTTTGAAAACTGCCTGAATAGGAAGGAACTAAAAAGTTCCTTTGTACACTTTTAATTGGGTTGGTTTTTGTTGTTGTTGTTGCTTTTGAGATGTGTGAGTTCTTATATGTTTTGAATTAGTATTAGTGAAAGTCACTCAATCGTGTCTGACTCTTTGCAACCCCATGAACTGTACAGTCCATGGAATTCTCCAATCCAGAATACTGGAGTGGGTAGCCTTTCCCTTCTCCAGGGGATCTTCCCAACCCAGGGATTGAACCCAGGTCTATTGGATACATGATTTGTATGTATGTTTTCCCATTCCATAGGCTGCATTTTCATCTTGTTGTTTCCTTTGCTTTGTCAGAGGTTTATGTTAGCTATTATTAAAAGTTTCCCAGATTTGCCTCTCAGGGTCTCACCTTCATGATTTCTATCATGGCAGCATATCACCTCAACTATCAATTATTTATTCAAACCAATCTACTTTACCAACATTATTATAAAAGAAAATGTATTACTATAAATGGAATACCAGCATCACTTGATATAGAAGGTAACTATAAAATAAATACAGTGAAAAATCAATTATTTTTTTTTAATTCTAGACCGTTATTTTCTGCAGAACACTCTGAGCCTGAGACTTAACCCTTTTTTATGAAAAAGAGGTAAATTAGCAAGCTCTAGCCGCTATCACATTTCAGTGACTAGCCCCACATTTCAGTGTCTTCATATGCTAGAGTTTATCATCCACTCACGTAGTAGTCCAGTGCAGGCCTGCTACCTCCGGGGACCTGGCCTCCTTCCACTTTGTGGCACCAACACCTGCTGGACCCAGGAATCTCTTTGCTTCTAGTCAGCAGATAGAGGCAGAGAACATGGAGAAAGACACCTGTTTTGTTGCCTTTTAGGTCTGAAACTGTCCTAAGTCACTCATCCCTTGATATAAGTCACCCAGAGGCAGGTGTGCAGGGAGTGTTGGTCCAGGCTAAGTAGCAACTTTACGCTATGAAATCGAGAACACAAGTTTTTGGTGGTCAAATTCTGACATATATATAGGTTATAGCAAGACATAGCCACAGTGTCTTAAATGCTAGGAGGGATCGTACAGCTATTACCTCTTTGGGAAAGGGAAAGTGTTAGTCACTTAGTCATGTCTGACGACCCCATGGACCATAACCCACCAGGCATCTCTGTCTATGAGATATGGGATTCTCCCAGCGAGAATACTGGGGTGGGTAGACATTCCCTTCTCCAGGGGATCTTCCTGGCCCAGGAAGATCGAACCCAGGTCTCCCGCACTGCAGGCAGATTCTTTACCATCTGAGCCACCAGGGAAGCCAAGTATTATTTTTTTAGTTCAATTTATTCTCCTCTCTCTGAACCTCAGTTTTACTGGGAAACTGTTCCAAGAAGTTAGCAACTGTCTTACTTAGCAAGTATGAAATCCATATATACATGGGAGAAACCTGTTTCTCTATATCATGATACAAAGTTAATAAGATAGTACCAAAGTAGCTTTTTACCTCCTAGTGTAGCCTAGAACTCTCCTTGGCTAGATGGGAAATGAGCTCACTCTCTATATATGTGTCTTTATAATAATCAAGAATGCATGATGTGTTTGATAGGAACATATACCCTCCTACATTTTAAAATTTAACTGTGTGCCATTACTAGACTTTTATAAATTCAAGTTGCTTTTCAGGTATTATTTGACATATATCTGAAGTGTGTGAGACTCATGCCAAGTACCGTGACACTGATTGCATGATTTCTGCTGGTGCAGTACATCTGAAATTTTTTCTTGTACTAATCTCAAGCTGATGAAGCATGGGTATGTTTGAGTGGCCAGTTGAAAGGGAGAGGAATTTCTCGTTGGATTTTTAAAAAATGAAAATATGAAGCTGTTTGGAGTTTGACTATGATGTCATAAGAAAAAACTTGGTTCAGTTTGTCATTAAGAAATACGTCTCCCAGAGGGTCAGCCTTT
Source organism: Bos javanicus (assembly GCF_032452875.1). Taxonomy (NCBI): domain Eukaryota; kingdom Metazoa; phylum Chordata; class Mammalia; order Artiodactyla; family Bovidae; genus Bos; species Bos javanicus. The sequence continues at coordinate 44,605,908 of NC_083870.1, forward strand.
GGGAGTTGAGGTATGAGGGCAGCATGTGCTCATAATAGAGATATTTATACTTAGTGATTTATGATTCACAGCTGCATTTTTGTAGCTTGCTATTCATCAGCCAGCTGGGGAACAGGGTAGAAGATAAAAACAGAACTGGATACCAGATCTATTGTCAAAGATGGGATGGAGACATGAATGGGTCATTTAGGAAGTAGGGGTGGGTGTATAGGTACAGCTTGATAAACAAGATAGGGTTCACGGAGCTTCACGGTGTCAACACGGAGTTCAATAAAGTGTGACAGATGGCTCAGTTGGAGGATGATGGATCATAGTAGTAGGACATAGTACTTAGAACATAGTACTCCCTTTTGGTTGCTCAGTGGACTTAGGACTTCCATTTTCAGGGTGGGAGAGATTCAGGAGCACAACTGTTTCCTCCAGGGAGGTGGACTGTCCGGTTGTGGTGGGGAGGGGACTGTGACTCACGGAACAGCACTTGCTCACACGCAGCCCTGTGAGGTAGTGACAGCCCTTCAGTATCAGCTCCCCAGCCCTTGGTGGGCATCTTACCACATTCTGGATATATTGTCCTAGATCTTGAGTGAACTTCCACGGACATTGCTTCAGGGTTTCCTGTAGAACTGGGGGAGCAGGGCCTTCGCCTCTCTTGGCAGAGGAGGGCTGGTGGTGGGATGAGGTTAGTGAGGCCATATGAGGGGAGCTGGAAAACAGATGCAAGAAATGAACTGAGGGTTTCCTGCTGTGTTCTTCCTGTGCCAGCCTACACCTCCCTCTACCGTTAGAGTCTTTTTTTCCTTTTTCTGTTATTTCCCAGTGAATCAGAATCTTTGCTGAGGTGGGGGAGGAATGTCCCCTGTGAGCTGCTGGCCCTCAGGAAATCAGTTGATTTTCCCCACCAGGGCCTCCGATGTCCTTCCCAGTGTCCCACTCCTTTCTCACTCTCTGGAGCCAGCTGCAGCCTGTGGCAGACAGAAGGAGGTTCCGTGCTGGGTTAGCACTGTTCATCCCCTCAGCTATCTCTGGAAACAGCTTTCAGTTACAAGTTCACAGAGAAAGGGAATTTTATCAAGGAAAACGGCAAAGGATGGAGTGACACAGCTTTCGCATCTCCGTCTCTTGCTTCTGTGTCTTTGTCCTGTCATGCTTCCTGTCTCCCACTCCCAGGAGAGAAAACAGCCAATAAGGATCTTTCACCAAGAGCTTCTTTGGGAATCTAATGAAAATGGCAGGCGGTGACTTCCGATTAAGAACTTTTCTTGCTAATGGTGGTGAAATGACCAAACCACCAGGTCCTCAGTTACATATAAGGATCAAAAGCATGCAGTAGAAATACGAAGAAATTTCTCTGAAAACAGAACCTCAAAAAAATAATAATAATGGCAGAGTTAGAAAGGATGGTGTGAAGCTCTTTTGGTCTTTGTTGGAAGACTGGAATGTGCGTCAAAAGGATCAGGAAAGTCTTTCTATACTCAGTTCTCTTATACCTGGAGACCCCAGGAGCTGTGAAGGTGCTTTGTTCCCCAACAAGTTTCCCTTAAAACTGTAGAGATACACTGGAACTCCTGGGTGTGTCTTGAGTCTTGAGGAGTGTCAGAGTGGAGCAGGGAGGTGATCTGGCTTAACCTGGAAAAATTAGAGGAAAGGCTTACACAGTCCTAGATAGAGACTGTGGTCAAAATAGCTCTGATCTTGGATTCAAATTTTGGCTGTGCCAGGAATAGACATGATTAACGTCTTTATTTCTCTCTGGATCGGTGTCCTTATCTCTAAGGGAAGACTGAGCTAAATTTCATTCATTCTAGCAGCCATTCATATTCATTGCCAGTCACTGTGCTTTAATATGAAAGTATAAAGAAAACATTATACAATCCTTGTCTCAGAGAACCTCTCAATTAAGTGGAGGAGACAGATGTTGCTGATACTTATAAAAGCATGTGTAAAGTACCATAATAAATGTACAAAGTGCTATTGGAATGCAGAGAGGGAGGGATGGCTTGTCCCAGGAATAGAGCTGCAGTAGAGTAGGCAATATGTAAATCATGTCTTAAGAACAGAACTGCCTACCATTGCCCAAGTATAAAAGCCAGAATATATGGGAATGCCTGGTATGTTTGAGAATGAAAAAGTTTAGCTGTGACTATAACACTGCATATCTGGAGGTTTGTAAGAGAAGCTGAAAAAGATGGGTTTAGGTTCATCTGTAAATAGTCTATTACAACAGCTCCTGTCATTCCATTGCCTATGAAGACACACTGGAAATTGTAAATAGAGGACCTGGATTGCACACAATTTGAGCAGAGAATATGAAAGCACAGAAGCTGAATTCTGATGATGCTTTAATGCAGGAAAAAAATGATGAGGGACTGAATTTTTAAATAGGGATAATGATAGAAGTGTATATATTTGAAATACAATCAAAATATAAGAGCACTGGTGGTGGGGGTGGAATGGTTTAGTCATTATCACGTTCGACTCTTGTGACCCCATGGATGGTGGCCCACTGGGCTTCTCTGTCTGTGGGATTTCCCAGGCAAGAATAATGGAGAGGGTTACCGTTCCTCCTCCAGGAGATCTCCCGACCCAGGGATCAAACCAGGGTCTTCTGTATTGCAGGCAGTCTCCTCCATTGCAGGGGGATTCTTTACTGGACTGAGCCACCAGGGAAGCTGATAGAATTTAACAGTTGATAGAGGCAAAGGAAGGAAATGAAGGTTTTAGTGTTGAGGTAAAGGTGAGAATTTCAGCCTGTGTGTCCAAGGTGGCAGGAGGTTTAGGGTGGGAGGCAGGAATTTCATTTCGGATGGGAAGGCTTGGAGCACTTCAACATGCCAATCTGAGCATGCAGAGATTTTGCTATGTAATAAGTGGTTTTGCTTTGTAATAAGTGGAGATTTGCATCTGGAGCCCAAGGGAGAAAGAAATATTTAGTAGCAGGGGTTGGTAAAGCCTTAGGAGAAATGAAGTCCTCTAGAGTGGGCTTCTGACAGGCTAAGAGAAAAAGAATCAAAATAAAAATCAAGGAACATAGAATTTAGAATTTAGGTCTGCAATTCACTGCCCAGAGCCTCTACCTCCAAGGCAGACTTAATCCACCTTAACCTATGTTCAGGTCAAGTTGAGAGCTACTGGGAGAAATGCTATCTCCTTTCCTGTTCCAATACTGCCTTCTCTGTAGGGCTTGCATCAGAATTCTCTCCATCTGTCTAATAATTATTCTTCCTTGTAGTGTAGTAAGGATCACCCCTTATCTTTCTTGCATGTCATGTTAATTTAGGTTCTCCTAGGGGAAAAAAGTGAAAGTGTTAGTTTCTCAGTTGTGTCTGACTCTTTGTGACCCCATCGACTATAGCCTACCAGGCTTTTCTGTCCATGGAATTCTCCAGGCAAAACTACTGGAGTGGGTTTCTGTTTCCTTCTCCAGGGGATTTTCTTGACCCAGGGACTGAACCCGAGTCTCCTGCATTGCAGGCAGATTCTTTACCATCTGAGGCACCGGTTCTCCTAGAAGCAGGTACCAAATGTGACTAAATATATAAGAGATTTATCAAGGGAAACATTTGTAAAAGACAAAAGTTGGAGGGTGGTAAGCCAGAGAAGGCAGGAGAACATTCAGATTATGATGAAGGTCTGACTCATGTGAAGGAGAGAGGGAAGGAAGAAAGATAGGGTAGGAGGTATCTCAGAGTACTGCATAGTTCCAAGAAAACTTTGACCAGAATTGTGGGGAGTCTTTATGTCACATCTTGGAGGAATAGACTCACCTGAATTCCCCCACCATGCTTAGCCATTTCTAGGAGAGCCCACAAGCAGTGCTCAGTCACATGCATGCTTAGTCACTTCAGTTGTGTCCAACTCTTTGCAACTCTATGGACTATACTCTGCCAGGCTCCTCTGTCCATTAGATTCTCCAGACAAGAATACTGCAGTGGCCATCCTCCAGGGATCTTCCCGACCCAGGGATCAAACCTGCATCTCCTGCAAGCCTCTTGCATTGCAGGCTGATTTTTTTACCCACTGAACCATCTGGGAAACCTGTGACTCAGTAATTAATCCAAAGGAGTGACAACTGGAACCATCAGACCAAAACCCTCCCAGAGCAGAGATGCTAGTGGTGCACATTTCATGGCCACTATAGATGCCTTCAGTGAGTCAGTGACGCTTCCTAAATGTTCTACTGGCACTTATTATCCACACCAGTCAAAACTCAGCATGTCCAGCATTCCACCATAGTTTCATTTTGTGTCCACCCAACTGGATTATAAACCCTTCTTTAAAGATCAGTGCCGTGTCCTTAACTCCGAGGCATCTAGGTATTCATCATAATAAGAATTGTGTTATTTTCTTTACTTGAATTTATCTGAGAGTTGTAGCAGTGGGAGTTTTGACTTAGGAAGTTGAGATGGGGGAAGTTACGAATATGATTTGGTTGAGGAGTCCCATAGATATCACAGTGAGGGAGGGAGGATTAGAGCATGGAAGGTAGACATACCCGCTAAAGAAAAGCAGACACTAGGGCCTAGGCACATGCATTTGGTTAGGTAAAGTCCAGGTATGCAAGCAAAACACAGTATCCAGAGAACATGATGGAAATGCTAGTCTAGGCAAGAGCTAGCAGGGAGGAGGTCCAGCAAGGTATCATGGATGGGAGTTTGAAGTAGACATCACTGCGACTCTTTGAAAACTAACCTTTATACCCACAAGGCAGTTTTCATACACCATATCACACCTTCTTTACCTTGATTAATTGGACCAGAAGAGACACCTGTCTCAAGCTGAACCTTTCAGAAATTTTTACTCCGGGTTCAGTAAATCTAATTAGTTGAATTTTGCTTGAACTGAGCTGACATGTTCAACACAGAGTTCTTGGAGCCTGCTAGGGCACTCATATACACTAAGAAGCAGGAGACGCAGATTGCAGAAAGACAAGAATGAGTCAGACATTCAGAGAATTGAGGTGAGAGCATAACTCCAGAAAATAAGAATGAGACTGAGAGAATGGTTGCCTGGACTCCTGAGACATTTCCAACCCTGGACCCAATCCTGTGCATTACAACACTAGGTTCTGAGATAACCTGCCAACCTTAGATTAAATTCCCTATTTTTCTTAATCCAGTTTGATTGGGATTCTTTTAGTGGTTCAGGTGGTGAAAAATCTGCCTGCAATGCAGAAGACCTGGGTTCAATCCCTGGTTTAGGAAGATCCCCTGGAGAAGGGCATGGCAACCACTCTGGTATTCTTGCCTGGGAAATCTCATGGACAAAGGAGCCTGGTGGGATATACAGTTGACAGAGTCACAAAGAGTCCGACACTACTGAAAAACTAACCCACACACACTTTTAGTGGTAGCCAAATAATATTGACCTTGACAGTTTGTCAGGTATGCTCAAGACATAAACAGAAAACTCAGAAAAGTGCAATGTGCAGAGATACAGACAAGCAAGAGGTTATCATTAGGAAAACTCGGAAGAGTAGCCTGAACAAGGCAGCTTTTAGTCTGGTAACTGGAAATGGGTAAGCAAGTCAGAAACTAAGCACACAGAACCTGGTTACAGGAACTAGGATATAGGGTAGAGCCTTCACTGCAGAAACAAGGCAGAAAATGTTGGTTATTAGGAATAAAGTAAAAGAGGCAGATGAAGACCTCTGATCTAGTGAGGATGAATTAATTCATACACTCAGAATTCTTGGGTGTCTGCTACAGTCTAGGGACTGTAATGTGTTAACAGACTGAGCTCAGGGTTCAGTGTACTGTGGGATGGAGCCAACCTGTCAGTGGAGACACCATGATACCTGCCCTGGAGAAGAGGAGGCTCAGAGGGCAGAATCAGGGCACCAGTCAGCTGATTATGTGGAGTGGATGATAGAATGTTAGAATTTGAAACATTCTGGACAAAAGCAGAGATATTACTTTGCCAACAAAGGTCCATCTAGTCAAGGCTATGGTTTTTCCCTTGGTCATGTATGGATGTGAGAGTTGGACTGTCAAGAAAGCTGAGCGCTGAAGAATTGATGGTTTTGAACTGTGGTGTTGGAGAAGACTCTTGAGAGTCCCTTGGACTGCAAGGAGATCCAACCAGTCCATTCTGAAGGAGATCAGTCCTGGGTGTTCTTTGGAAGGAATGATGCTGAAGCTGAAACTCCAATACTTTGGGCACCTCATGTGAAGAGTTGACTCATTGGAAAAGACCCTGATGCTGTGAGGGATTGGGGGCAGGAGGAGAAGGGACGACAGAGGATGAGATGACTGGATGGCATCACCGACTCAATGGACATGAGTTTGAGTGAACTCCGGGAGTTGGTGATGGACAGGGAGGCCTGGTGTGCTGTGATTCATGGGGTCGCAAAGAGTCAGACACGACTGAGAGACTGAACTGAACTGAATTAGGCAAAACAGACTTGGAAAAAGTTGAAATTGAAAACTCAGTAACTTTCAAGGAGAAGCTGAGAGGAAGATAGGCCATAAAAAAGTAATTCAGAACAGGAGATAAGATGTCAGACACTCAGCTTGTCTATTTGTCAGTGTTTCCTAGGGCCCTGGTGGCAGCTGACGAACCTGTAAAAAATACCTCTTGTTCCTTTTTAGGCTAAATGAACTGTTTTGTCACAAACCTTCTCTACTTTGCCAAAGTTAAAAACTTCAGGAGGATTTGGAAAGCTTTAGACTCTAGCCTTTCCTAATTCAGTTGTGCCTCACCAGACAGACAAGACTAGATTCCTTTAAATTAATTCAGCTCAACATCTTCTGGTTAAACCTTGAACTCTCACATACTTGTAAGAAGAAATATAGTAGAAGAAAAGGAGACAGAAGGAAGGATAAAAACTCAGAGATACCTCATGATCTGTTGCATACAGCTATTGGGATACATATTGGGATAAAATTAAGTCAAACACTTGATCTCCTGTGATCTCTTTGTCTACCTCCCACTTTGAATTTTGAATATCTTGTAATCATAGATATTGCTTTTCACAAAGACCCCAAAATCACTTCTCTAGTGGGTGTCAGGGAGTCCCTATATAGTCTTATATTTAACCTTGATAAGATGACCTAAAAAGTAACCTAAACAATGAAATTAGGAGATGTGCTATTGGCTCTGGTTTCTTTTCTCATAATCTTATTTCTAGTATGGTTGTTCATGGTATTAAATCGAGTCAAAAGATCGAGGACTGAGTCAGAAACTTCTGTCTGGCTTGTGATTGGCCTTATGGGGAGCAAATTGTTGAACCTCCTCAAGCTCTAATTTCCTCATCAATATTATTATGACACATGACACTTGCTCTAGTACCTTGCTGGGTGATGTTTTTTAATTGGGGTATAGTTGCTTTATAATATTGTGTTAGTTTCTGTCATACAATGAAGTGAATCAGTTATATGTATACATATATCCTCTCCTTTTTGGACCTCCATCCCACCCCACCCCCTGTCCCATACCATTATTAATTTCATACATTTTTGAATTAAGAGAAATGTGGGTTTTATATATATGGGGGGGAGATTATAATAAAAAGGTTTGGTCAACCAAATATGGTTCAGCTTTATATTGAGATTGTTACCACTCAAAAGAACTCATTTTTATCCATTTTTTAAAAGTAGAAATATTCTGCATTTATGCTGGTTAAATTCTAATATTCTTTAATCTTTTATTTCCTTGCAAGATAATAGTTGGAGAAACTGCTGTGTTTTGCCTACAACTGGCCACAAGGGATTTTGAAAACCAGGAGAAAACTATTTTAACTGGAGACTGTTGCTATATAAATCCACTGGTGAGGAGAACTGTACGATTTCTTGGTATGTGTTCACTGAATTGTTTTTATTGTTTCTGAAATAATGTTTATGTATAAGCTAACCTTTAAAATGACCAGCATTTTAACTGTTTGAAAATATTAGGTTATATTTTCTTTGAAATGTGTCTATTTGGTTTTAAAATAAACACTTCATATTATTTTCTCTCCTGTTCTGCAAAACTCCACTTCATGGTGTCATTTCCACATTATTTTAAGGGAAAAAAAATCCCACCACACTTGGATATTTAATATTCTGAAAGAAATTAAAAATTATGTAAATAAAAGAAATGGTTTAGTGTTTGTTAAATTTCAGAAACAATGCTTAGGTAGAAATGATGATCTAAGTTGATTACTGAATGTTGCAAAAGACAAAAAGAATAGCTGGACAAATAAATGCCATATTTGTTAATTATAATAAGTATCACTCCATGAACTACTTTTCAATTGTTGCTTTTTTTTTTGTAATACCAACAAAATTGTATTGGTGATTTTATTAAGGGACAAGATTTAATGATACTTTAAATCTCAGATTCTAGCACTAACACATATGAATATGAATTACTGAAAATCATCTCAATCCAATAGACATTTGGCCAAGGCAAGTTTTTAACTGAATAATTAAACTTAATATAGATTATTCTTTCCTGGCTTTATCAAATAATAAAAAATACAACTGTATATATTAAACAACATTTAGGATAAATTCTTATTAGTATTAAGATTAAGGATACTATAACCCTTCGATGTTTTTCTCATATTGATGGGATCAAAATGACAACTGTGGAGATACTGTGTTTCAGTTCAGTTCAGTTCAGTTCAGTCGCTCAGTCGTGTCCGCCCCTACGCGACCCCATGAATCACAGCACGCCAGGCCTCCCTGTCCATCACCAACTACCGGAGTTTACCCACACTCATGTCCATTGAGTCAGTGATGCCATCCAGCCATCTCATTCTCTGTCATCCCCTTCTCCTGCCCCCAATCCCTCCCAGCATCAAGGTCTTTTCCGATGAGTCAACTCTTCGCATGAGGTGGCCAAAGTACTGGAGTTTCAGCTTTAGCATCATTCCTTCCAAAGAAATCCCAGGGCTGATCTCCTTCAGAATGGACTGGTTGGATCTCCTTGCAGTCCGAGGGACTCTCAAGAGTCTTCTCCAACACCACAGTTCAAAAGCATCAATTCTTCGGCGCTCAGCTTTCTGCACAGTCCAACTCTCACATCCATACATGACCACTGGAAAAACCATAGCCTTGACTAGACGGACCTTTGTTGGCAAAGTAATGTCTCTGCTTTTTAATATGCTATCTAAGTTGGTCATAACTTTCCTTCCAAGGAGTAAGCGTCTTTTAATTTCATGGCTGCAATCACCATCTGCAGTGATTTTGGAGCCCCCAAAAAATAAAGTCTGACATTGTTTCCACTGTTTCCCCATCTATTTCCCATGAAGTGATGGGACCAGATGCCATGATCTTAGTTTTGTGAACACTGTGCTTAGATCACCTAATCTATATAAAAGCCCATTAAAGACTAATCAGATGTCATCATGACTTTAAAGCTCTCTGGAGATGAAAGGTCTTCATATCTAAGAGTGTTCTTTTTATTGCCATCCACTTATATATCCCCGTAGCTCTCATTTATACTGTTGAAAGGATAACTTTTACATAAAACTTAGAAATTATATTTGTCACATGCATCAATACTGTATTCTTGACTCATTTAATCTTTGCATGAGAATCGTTTAATAACAAAAAAAGCAATAATATACTCAGAACTGAAATGTTTTTGATGAAACTGAACCTTTCTAAATTCTGTTAAATTATATTATGCCTACTTAAGTAAAATTTTTTTTATTCATTTGCACCCATATTTCTAAAGAACATGCAGGCATACCTCCTAAGATATTTGAGCTCAGTTCTAGACCACTACAGTAAAGTGAATATCACAATCAAGTGAGTCACATGACTTTTTTGGTTTCCCAGTGCATATAGAAGTTATATTTATACTATATTTTAGTCTATTGAAAAAATACATACTTTAAGTAAAAATACTTTTAAAAATAAAAATGGCTAAAAAATGCTAATCATCATTGGAACCTTTAATGAGTTGTAATCTTTTTGCTGGTGGAGAGTCTTGCCTCAGCTGATCATATTGGTAGAATCTGAAGATTGGGGTGGCTGTGGTAATTTCTTAAAATAGGATAATAACAAAGTTAGCCATAGTGATTGACTCTTCCTTTCTCTAGTGATTTCTTTGTATCATGCAATGCTCCTTGATAGCATTTTACCCATGATAGAACTTATTTTGAAGTTATAGTCAGTTCTCTCAAGCCCTGCTGCTGCTTTATGTAGTATTTCAAATCCTTTGTTGTCATTTCAACAATCTCCACAGCATCTTCCCTAGGAGTAGATTCCAATCTCAAGAAACCACTTTCTTTGCTCATCTGTGAGAAGCAAATCCTCACCCATTCATGTTTTATCATGAGATTGCAGTGATTCTGTCAAATCTTCAGGCTCCACTTCTAATTCTTTTGTTATTTCCACCACATCTGCAGTTACTTCCTCCACTTAGTTCTTGAACCCCTCAAAATCATCCATGAGGGTTGAAGTCAATTTCTTTCAAACTCCTATTAATGTTAATTTTTTTTTAAATTTTATTTAATTTTTAAACTTTACATAATTGTATTAATTTTGCCAAATATCAAAATGAATCCACCACATGTATACATGTGTTCCCCATCCTGAACCCTCCTCCCTCCTCCCTCCCCATACCATCCCTCTGGGTCGTCCCAGTGCACTAGCCCCAGGTGTCCAGTATCGTGCATCGAACCTGGACTGGCATCTCGTTTCTTACATGATATTTTACATGTTTCAATGCCATTCTCCCAAATCTTCCCACCCTCTCCCTCTCCTACAGAGTCCATAAGACTGTTCTATACATCACTGTCTCTTTTGCTGTCTCGTTCACAGGGTTAATGTTAATATTTTAACCTCTGCCTATGAATCATGAATGTTCTTAATGGTATCTAGAATAGTGAGTCCTTTCCAGAAGATTTTAAATTCCCTTTGACCAGAACCATCAGTGGAATCCCTATCCATGGCAGCTACAAATTTATGAAATGTACTTCTTAAATAATAATGTTACTGAGACCAAGCTCGCTCTGCTCACTGTACAACACGCCAATTAACCAAGAAACCAGTGTTGAGGCAAGGAATAGGACTTTATTTGGAAAGCTGGCTGACCAAAAAGATGGCAGAGTAATATCTCAAAATGACCATCTTATTGGAGTCTGGGTGCCAACGTCTTTTATAGAACAGAGAGGGAAAGGAGGTGAGGAAGTAAAGTAAAAAGGTATTTATCTTGCAAAATAGGGGATATGTTAATTTCTTCTTCTGTGCAGCCATTTACAGGTGGACTGGGTCAGACTGTCTCTAATAAAGGCAGAGGGGTAGGATTCCTGGAGACAGATCATTATGTGTGATATATTTAAAAAAAAAAAAAAAACAATGAAAAGTGAAGATTAAAATCAAAGAAACAGATCCAACATGGAATCAGAATTGGCTCTTCCCTGCAACAGTAAGACTTGAAAATCAAAGTCCTCCTTGATCCATGACCTGCAGAATGAATGTTGTGTTGGCGGGCATGAAAACAACATTAATCTCATTGTACATCGCCATCATCAGAGCTCTTGGGTGACCAGGTGCATTGTTAGTGAGCAGTAATAACTTGAATATTTTTTCTAAGCAGCGGGTTTTAACAATGGGCCTAAAATATTTAGTAAACCATGTTACTAAATAGATAATCTGTTATCCAAACTTCATGGTTCCATTTATAGAGCACAGGCAGAGTATATTTAGCATAACTCTTTAGGGCCCTAGACTTTTCAGAGTAGTAGGTGAGCATTGGTTTCACCTTAAATTCACCAGCTGCATTAGCTCCAAAGAAGAGAGTCAACCTGTCTTTTGAAGCTGTAAAGCCGGGCATTTTCTTCTTTCTAGATCTGAAAGTGCTTGGTGGCATCTTCTTCCAATAGAAGGCTGTTTTATCTACATTGAAAATCTGTACTTTAATGTAGATACTTTCATTAATGATCTTGGCTAGGTCATCTGAATAACACTGCAGCTTCTGTATCAGCACTTGATGCTTCACCTTGTACTTTCCTGCCATGGAGATGACTTCTTTCCTTAAACCTCATGAATCATCCTCTGCTAGCTTTGATTCACACTTTTTTTCTGCAACTTGCTCACCTCTTTCAGCTTCTGTAGAATTGCAGAGAGTTAGGACCTTGCTGTGGATTAGGCTTTGTCTTAATGGAGTACTGTGGTTGATTGGATCTGTCCAGACCACTACAACTTGCTTCAAATCAGCAGTAAGGCTGTTCCACTTTCTTATCATTTGTGTGTTCACTGGCGTAGCACTTTTAATTTCCTTAAAGAGCTTTTTCTTTGCATTCATGACTTGGCTAAATGTCACAAGAGACCTAGCCTTCAGCCTGTCTCAGCTTTCGACATGCCTTTCTCATGGAGCTTCATCCTTTCTAGCTTTTGATTAAGGGTGAGATGTGTGACTGTTCCTTTCACTTGTATATTTGGAGGCTATTGTAGGATTTTTAATTGGCATAGTTTCAATAATGTTGTGTCTTACAGAGTAGGGAGGCTGGAGGAGAGGGAGAGAAATATAGGGGAATGAGTAGTTGGTAAAGCAGTCAGAACACACACATTTATCAAGTTCGCTGCCTTATATGGGTACAGTATGTCTTGCACCCAAAGAACGACCATAGATTACCAATAACAAATAAATCATAATGAAAAACTTGAAATATTGGGAGAATTGCTAAAATGTGACAGAGACACGCAGAGTGAGCCAATGTTATTGGAAAAATAGCGCCAGTAGATTTGCTCAACACAGGGTTGCCACAAACCTCCCATTTGTAAAAAAAAAAACAAAGTATTATTCATGAAGTCCAATAAAGTGAAGTTCAATAAAACAAGCTCTGCCTGAATGGCATAAAGTATGCGTTTAAGCCTGTGCATGTTTCTTACTTATGTGATTTAAAAGATATTTAGAAGTACTTGATTTGTTTCTTGTTTCCTTGTTTATCATGATTTGGATGTTTCTAGTTTACTATAATAAAAGGGAAGCTTGTAAGAAAAGCATTACTATAGACTAGGACATCACTCTTTTTTAGTGACTTTATTCTGGAGGTCACACTCCAGTGTATCTGGAGGATACACTCATGGGATCTCACTTACATAAGTATCTTTGTAGACAACTTCAATATTGGACTTGGGCCTGATGCACTATTTTAATTCTGAAGCACATCTGGGAGCTTTATAAATATCAAGAGACATTTCCATATCCTTATCAAATATTCCTCTCTAGACAGGAAAACTTATTATACCTGATAAAAGAATGGTTTAGTTAAATAAAATGAGTACATCTTAGCCTAGATTTCAAGAGAAGAGAGATGAACGCTTGCCATTTAGGTTCCCATGCTAGGCCATGAGATTTGAAAGGTGAGGGTATATACAATGACATTTTATTGAGCTTCATTCTCTTCTTTTTCTCTGCCTCTGCCAAATTTCTGATTTTAATAACATTTACTTGTATGACTCATGGAATGCTGGTAAGATGGAAAGAAAGCTCTTCCTTGTAAATGTTTTCAATAAGGAACTAAGGTCTTTGTTTCATTGTGGTTTATATACACATGGAGCTTTGCTGTGTGCGGATTTGGGTGTTAGAACCTTTTATAATCTTATATAATACTTTGCAAATGAAAAGATAGTCATGTATCTAATCCTGGAAAAATATTTTTTCCTGCTGATTTGCAACACAACAGTCAATAATTATGTAAAGCCTTAGGAAACAAACAATCCAGAAATACATGACAAAGAAAAAAAGCATCTAATTATCATAATAGAATTATATGCCTTTTTAATGAACCAGCTGTTTGGGAAGTAGTATTTTGGTATAGTTTTAAAATGTCCTTGATGGATTTTATTATCAAAAATTATAAAAGAATGGATTTCTTTACATTAATACCACATCCTTGTAGATTATAGCTGGAAGTTTGACAATGATGCCAAAGAATCTGTTTTGCCTTTCTTACCTAAATAGAGAGATAAGTTTTGGCATTAGTGGCCAATTATATTGAATTTAGAAAACAGTTTTTGTTTTTGAGTAAATTGACATATTCCTTACGAAATGGGGGAAATTTATGTACTTAATTTTTTATGTTCAGGTAAACAAAGCAAGTAAATTTTAATATTGTGAAGATAATTTAAAAATTATAATCTAATTGCTTTATTATTTACTAAATTGTCCCAAACTTGAGAAATTGAAACTCAGTACATAAAAGAAAAGCTGGGACTTCGCAGTTACATGATTTTTTAAAACTGATAGCCTAGGATTTTGCTAATTGGCACCTCCAGCTGAGTTAATATTAGTTAGAATGGGCTTAAGAGGTATAATTAAAAGGAGATGACTGCTCTGTATTATGTTAGTAAGATATTCAGAAATAGGGAAAAAATAAAGATTGCTAACATTAGTAGAAGGTGATAGACTGAACCCTCTCAAGGGAAACACATCTCCATTTAAAAAATCACGTTACCCAAACACAGTCTTAGAATATATTTTCTTCTTTTATCTTATGTCTTATAAACCTGCCATGCATAAAAATGTAGCCAGTGGCAGACAACTCAATATGTTAAATAATTTAACACTCCCACTACTTCAGAAGGCAAAGGGGGAAGCTGGAGGGAGTGAAATGGAAGGAACCATATGTATGGACGTGTATGAACTATTCTATAGTTTCTAAAATATTTCCATGTTGGTTTATTGTAAACTGAACCACAACAAACCAAAGGGTTTAAAATGGTGTGTTTTTCTTCCTCAGGAATTTATACATTTGGACTGTTTGCAACAGATATCTTTGTAAATGCTGGACAAGTTGTCACAGGAAACCTGGCTCCCCATTTTCTTGCCCTGTGTAAACCCAACTACACGGCACTTGGGTGTCAGCAATATACGCAGTTCATCAGTGGGGAAGAAGCCTGCACAGGCAACCCAGATCTCATCATGAGAGCAAGGAAGACTTTTCCATCCAAAGAAGCGGCTCTCAGTGTCTATGCAGCTATGTATCTGACAGTAAGTAAGGATTAGAAGCCATTCTTAATTTGTCTTTCTGATAATTCTCCCAAAGTAGAAATTATTTCTCCCTGCCATAATGGAAGTCACATTAACAGTTTTCTGCAGGCCATTTAATTTATCTTTAATAATAGCTGTTGGTACTGTGACTAAAATTAAGTCAGTTGACTCTCATGAGATTATGTGTGGGTAGTTGGTTATATTAAAAAATATAGCCATTAGCATTTCCATTTGAGAATATGTTTGTCTTTATATTAAATAGGGCTTAATGGAAACAAATTTGTCCTATGCAGTTCTTATAAACTTATAATAGTGCAATTAAGAGAACTACCGAGGCCTCTTTGCCGCCTACTCAACTTCCAGTGTTCTCTGGTGAAAGTAGGGAAAGACACACTCTTTTTCTAGAAAGTTCTTTTTTATTGGTAACTCTATCATCTTAGTATCTCAACCACTGTTTTAGTATTTTGTTATAGAACTAACCAAAATGCCCTTAAAAATGATACTCATTTTATTTATTCTTGAGTATTTGCCGTCATTCTAGTGGTAAGAGCCAGACCGTAAGTGCAGCTGTCTTAGGACATCTAGGTGGAAGGAAGTGGTCACCACTGAGTGCATTAATGGTGGGCAGGAGTAGGAAGAAGCGCAGCCTTGGCAGGCAGCTCTTGTCCCCAGTGTTTGTATCCATCATTCTTACTCTCTATCACCAGAGGCTGCCTTGAAGCTATAAAGTTGCACTCCAGAAGTGTTCTTTGAAGACTTTTTCTTAGCTCCAGTAAGAAGTGCAGAACATTTTTCCTTTTGGAGTTCTCCTAGTAAATGGTGCCAGTAACTACTTCTGATTTCAGCTCATTGACAAGAGATCTCAGGGCCAATGTCAAGCCAAATTTAACTAATTTCTAATTGCTTGGAAAAACTCAGAATTGTTTTTCCCCTCAAAGAGCTATTCATTTATGGAAATGTTTCTAATGTTCCTAATGTAAGCTTGTACGTTTATCTCTAAAAGAGAGAATATTTCCTGTGACACCTCTGCTTGATATTGGAAATAAAGATTTCTAGATAAAAGACAATTTAAGAGTGGAACTATAGCATCCTATATAATACTCACAATGGCCGAGTCATTTTGGAGGTCATAAGGGTGTGCGTTTTAACATTTTTAAAATGTTTAAGCCAAGTTAATTCTACCATTCACTTCTTGGACTTTAAAAGAAATCCCATCAGGAAAATTTTTATAGCATTAAGGACCAAATATCATTCTATCCATTTTCTCTTCTGTACAATTTTCCAGTTACAACTCTTTTCTTACCCTCATACTGCTTCCAACACTGTTCCTCTAATTGCCCCTGATTTCTTTAGCCCATTAGTTTTACTTTCTGCTACACATTTTAAGGTACTTCTAGACTTGATATAAAATCTTCTAATCCATGTGTGTTCTTTCTTAGTCACTAAATTGCTTGACTGTTTGTTCCAACTCCTCTAGAAGGTAGAGCAGTTAGCCTTAATATGAAGATTTAAAACTTGTGTGAATCAAGAACAGTAAAATATTTTTCTTTCCTTGTCATTACATCTAAATCTTACGTTTGTATTTGTATCTGGGTATTAATTGTAAAGGTCTTCCCTGGTGGTTCAGATGGTAAAGAATCTACCTGTAGTGCAAGAGACCTGGGTTTGATCCTTGGGTTGGGAAGATCCCTCGGAGAAGGAAATGGTAACCCACTCCAGTATTCTTGCCTGGGAAATCCCATGGACAGATGAACCTGGCAGGTTATACAGTTCATGGGGTCGCAAAGAGTCAGACACAACTAAGCAACTAACACACATTAATTGTAAACACATCTTGTGTATAGATATGTGACCAAGCCAGTGACTTGAGACAAATTCCGGAATACTCTCAGACACCAAATACTGATACATAATTATCTTAGCACTAATATAGACTTCGTTGTATAATCAGGGTATGCCAGTGGTAGTGAGTGTGTTAGTGTAGTGAAACACCTGGTGTTTTTATTCTGCCAAAATGGTGTGTCTGCTGGCATTTGTTTAGCAACTTCTTATCTGTTTGTTTGTTTTACCAAGTTACTTAAAGGCACTTATTTAAGCTATGTCTGAATTATAAGTCACACTTCTCTAGACTTGGGGCTTCCCAGGTTGGCACAGTGGTAAAGAATCCACCTGCCAGTACAGGAGACACCAGAAATAAGGTTCAATCCCTGGGTTGGGAAGATCCCATGAGGAGTAATGGCAACCCACACCAACATTCCTGCCTGAAAAGTCCTGTGGACAGAGGAGCCTTGCAGGCTACAGGCCATGGGGTCTCAAAGAGTCAGACACAACGAAGTGACTGAGCACACACGCACACGCTGTTCTAGTCTGTAGTAAACACTTGGAGATGTTTTAACAATAATGATTATTATTATTAGCAAACATTTATTGAGCATGTAGTATATGCCAGGCACTAGTGCTTTACTTTTATTTATTGAATACTTTACTAGTTCTTATTTATTTTAAAATTTCTTTATTATTTTTATTATTGTGTAATAGTTGATTATTTATCACTGGAGAAGGGAATGGCAACCCACTCCAATATTCTTGCCTGGAGAATCCCATGGACAGAGGAGCCTGGTGGGCTACAGTCCATGGGGTCGCACAGAGTTGGACACGGCTGAAGCGACTAAGCAGCAGCAACAGCCCTAATGTGTGTGTGTGGTTAGCTGAAATCCCTCCTGGTCCTACATAACCTCTGCATCCATAAAAGTTAAAACCAGAGGTTCAGGTGGTAGATATGTTTAGAGAAAAAAAAAATGTAATAACAATCTAGCACTCAGAAATCTATCATTAAACAGCGGTTCAGACTAAGAATCAGGATTCCCGCTTGTAATTACATTGAAAGGTACCGCTGTCTTTTTAACAATAGATTCTGTTCTCTGCTAGCTGCTTTTCTCTCTTTTCCACCACCCCTTTGTGTGTGTGAGCGTGGGTGGCTGCTATGGCAACCCTGAATCTAACTCCTCCTGCAAATGGAGGCAGTACAGTCAGGGTTTGCTGTTATATTTGAACCTATACACATGCATATATTTTCTCCAGCTTCACTGGAGACACCTTGGGAAAACTTTATAATAAAAATGTTGGGGTTTTCAACAGGAAATGCTTGCCAGAATTTTTACATGTAGATGAATAGGAGAAAACAGCCATATTTTTAATATTCTCTGTGGAAACAGGCTTATTGCTGTATTAAGGCAGAGATATATTTGTTTAGTGTGGTGAAGGTGTTATAAACATATATAAACACATAAATAAAAATAAATGAGCCCTATTAGGAAGTATGCAAATAAGAATTGAAGAACATTTTCCTGATGCTTTTCTTTGTGGATTAGTAAATAAAATGAAGGAACTCGAACTCTCCCTTAGCATCTGACTTTAATTAAGGCTGTGGGGATAATTTGATCACTGAGTTGTTATCTTTTGCTTTTCTGAGAACTTTCAGGGAAGAAAATCCTATGCCTATTTTTGCAAATGCTGTCAGTTTCTCAGGAAAAACTTCTGGAGGTTATTTAACCTTCAACCATTAAATTTATAATTCAGTGTTGAGTTGCACTAGAATAATATTTAAATTAAGCTTTGTGGCATTTCTTTTCATATAAAATGGATACAACTTTTTTCAGTTAAAATCAAATGAACTCCAGAATTGGAATGAGACATAATGTTTGATGACTTTCCAGTTAACCTCATAAACCATTGAAACAAAAAGTCATAGAATGGTCTCTCTAGATCACTTCCAATTCTGACCTCAGGTTTTATGAAAATATTTTTTTTTAAAGGGAAGGGTCAACTATATTTATTAGTCTTTTTGCATTATCTGTTGCTGCTTAACAAACCACCCTAAACCTCCTCCAGAATTTAGGGAAGCATGCCCATTTTTGAAACAGTTGACTCCATGAGACTGTCTAGGTGGGGACAGTGTTTGGAGAAAGGATTGGGGAAGGTAAAAAGAAAATCTCTGAACTGTCTTCACAAATTTGTCTTCACCGGCTGGTAAGACCTGGCTGACATCAGAAAGCCCTTCCTGTAAATTGTCCCCACTCAGGAGTAATTTAACAGTGAAATGTATAAGGTCCCTGAGCTCCAGAATTCAGATGACCAAAATTGTGTCTGGTAGACAATACATCAAACAGTATTTATTGAGCATCTACTCATAATGTGGCTGCTATGCTATCACTTGACCACTGGTGCCACACTGATACTAGTCTTTTGACATTTCTGTTGTGAGCCTTCAGCTATGTGTTAATTGGTATTAGGCAGGGGAAGGAACTAAAGATATCTGCCAAGTAGCCATTGGGTTCCAGTATTTTCACCACCATAGACCCTTTTATGGCTTACCTTTTTCCTCCCAGCTACCACTCCTCCATGAACTCCCATGTTTTCAAATGTTCTGTTTAACATAGTAACACTTTCCCATCCCAACTTAAGCCCAGATATTAAACAATGGTCCATAATAATAAAAATGTAACATGCTGTTTGAAACTGCACGATGCAGTTATTAAACTTGCATACATACAATTATTAAATAGCAAACAGTGAATGATTGAAGACACATGGGTACTCTGCCTCTTCACCATAATTTTACCTGCCTTCTGTAGGTGATACTTATATCTGGGTATTCTGTGATTGACTGGTGGATTTATAGTGGCGTCTGGTTCTCTGGTTAAATCTCAAATATTCCTATGTATTCCACGTATCAGAACCACTCAGCAGCATGAGATCACCAATGTTGCCAAATGACTTAGTATAGTTCCAGCCAAAAGCAAAGAGTACTGGCATTTCAGTTAGTGCGTGTGGGCTTATTATGGGTAAATATACTTTTCTATTAAGCTCTTTGAAATATTGAAAAATACATCATAGAATTTCATTGATATGTCTGGAGTTTCTTAGGTGTTAGCAAACTCCAGTTTGAGGATTGCTGGCAGCCTTTGGATATTCTAATTAGGAAAATAGGACTTACTATCGTTGGGCAATATAAGATAGCCAGGGCTCCATTATGACTTCTGTAGTCCCTAGCACTTGGATATGTGCCTTCATGGGCCACTGCTGCCATTAAAAAGTATGTTCATGCATGCTACATAGCTTCAGTCATGTCTCACTCTTTGTGACCCTGTGGACTGTAGCCTGCCAGGCTCCTCTGTCCATGGGATTTTCCAGGCAAGAATACTGGAGTGGGTTGCCATTTCCTCCTCAAGGGTATCTTCATGACCCAGAGATCAAACTGGCGTCTATTATGTTTCCTGCGTTGGTAGGCAAGTTCTTTACCACTAGCACCACCTGGGAACCCCCTAAAAATATATATATATATGTGGGCTTCCCTGGTGGATCAGCCATGAAAAATCAGCTTGCCAATGCTGGAGACATGGGTTCGATCCCTGGGTCAAGAAGATCCCCTGGAGAAGGAATCGGCAACCCACTCCAATATTCTTACCTGGAAAATTCCATGGACAGTGAAGCCTAATGGACTACAATCCATGGGGTTACAAAAGACTGAGATATAACTAGCAACTAAATAGCAACAACAGCATGTGTATGTGTTATGACTTCATTGCTATAAAAACATTTATAAATAATATATGTTGAATATTTTATTTATTGTTCACTTTTTCCTTCTGGTGTTAATATTAAGACAATTTCATAGGTCCCTACAAGTATCATTGTGCCTACTGGATAAGTTTTTCTTGTGGATGGTACACACATAGTACAGTTCTGAGTGAAATATGATTGTTAATATACCTGGTAATGACAGTGGGAGCCTCTGAGTCAGATGATATGAAATATATAGATTGGAGCAGCCGGGGGATCCTTCAGCACTTTCTCTGAGAGTCCAAGAGGGAAGAGGTTACTATTGGCAAGCACCGTGGGGAGTGCTTCAGAAGTAAGTGGTACTTGGGATGCATCTTGAAGATGAATATGATTTGAATAGGTAAAGAAGAGTCATTCCAGGTAAGGGGACAGGGAGAGCAAAGGCCAGGAGCAAAAACAGCAGATACATTTTGGAGGGACTGAGAGAGGGTACCTCTCATAAGGAGTATATGGTGGGGGTGGGATTGTGGGGTTTAAGAATTAGCAAGGGTAAATAAATCAGAAAGACCTGTAAACCAACCTGAGACTTCATGCTCGAGTTAATAAGCAAATAAATGCCATACAGAAGCAGTTCTTTAGAATGATTCTATTTATTCCAATTCCTGTAAATATATATTGAATATGTAGAATGCATCAAGCCTGTACATACTGATGTAAACTCCTCCTGAAGTTTAAAATGGTTTAATAGAGAGTAAAGTGAAAGTCGCTCAGCCGTGTCTGACTCTTTGCAACCCCATGGACTATCAGATCAGATCAGATCAGTCACTCAGTCGTGTCTGACTCTCTGCGGCCCCATGAATTGCAGCATGCCAGGCCTCCCTGTCCATCACCAACTCCTGGAGTTCACTCAGACTCATGTCCATCGAGTCAGTGATGCCATCCAGCCATCTCATCCTCTGTCGTCCCCTTCTCCTCTTGCCCCCAATCCCTCCCAGCATCAGAGTCTTTTCCAATGAGTCAACTCTTCACGTGAGGTGGCCAAAGTACTGGAGTTTCAGCTTCAGCATCATTCCTTCCAAAGAAATCCCAGGGCTGATCTCCTTCAGAATGGACTGGTTGGATCTCCTTGCAGTCCAAAGGACTCTCAAGAGTCTTCTCCAACACTACAGTTCAAAAGCATCACTATAAGGTAAGATAAGTTACTTCAGTCGTGTCCGACTCTGTACAACCCCATAGACAGCAGCCCACCAGGCTCCCCCGTCCCTGGGATTCTCCAGACAAGAACACTGGAGTGGGTTGCCATTTCCTTCTCCAATGCATGAAAGTGACAAGTGCAAGTGAAATTGCTCAGTCGTGTCCGACTCTTAGCGACCCCATGGACTGCAGCCCACCAGGCTCCTCCATCCATGGGATTTTCCAGGCAAGAGTACTGGAGTGGGGTGCCATTGCCTTCTCCGTCCATGGACTATACAGTCCATGTAATTCTCCAGGCCAGAATACTGGAGTGGGTAGCCTTTCCCTTCTCCAGGAGATCTTCCTGACCCAGAGGTTGAACCCAGGTCTCCCACGTTGCAGTTGGATTCTTGACCAGCTGAGCCACAAGGAAAGCCCAAGAATACTAGAGTGGGTAGCCTACCCCTTCTGCAGTGGATCTTCCTGACCCAGGAATCAAACCAGGGTCTCCTGCATTGCAGGCAGATTCTTTACATCAACAGTAAAGAGGGAATTACAAAGAAAAGAAACTAAAAGTGAAGGGACGATTTTAAGAAGATGGTCAGTCTCAGACTTGAAATGATAACCATTTGAATTCAGTTGGTTTCCTTAAGACTGAAAGCCCTAGTGCTGATGAGACCAGAGTCAGGTGATATGAAATGTATAGATCTGAGCAGCTGTGGGACCCCTGTTTTCTCTGAGAACACAGGAATAGGAAAATCAGATGTAGACCCAGAGCCAGTGCTCTGATGTACACCTCAGGGTTTATACACCATCACCAGCTTACTTGGGCTTCTCTGGTGGCTCAGGACAGTAAAGAATATGTGTGCAATGCAGGAGACCCTGGTTCGATCCCTGGGTCAGAAAGATCCCCTGGAGAATTCTCATGAATGACTATCCACTCCAGTATTCTTGCCGGAAGAATTCCATGGAGAGAGGAGCCTGGCGGGCTACAGTCCACAGGTTTGCAGAGAGTCAGACACTTCTGAGCGAGTTAACACTTTCACACTTTCACCAGCTTACTTAGATGCTACGGCTAAACAGAGCCAAGCTTTCATTTATTGAAAAGTAACAGTCTAGCACCATACCCAGAACTCTCTATGCCTTAATCTTCACAATGGCTGGAATGAAATTTGGGTATCTTCATTTTACCGGTAAGAAAACTAAGGATGCATGCATGTGTGCATGCGTGGTCATTTCAGGCATGTCTGACTCTTACACAGAAGCTAACTAACCTGCCCAAGCTTATTCAGCTAGTTATTTGTTAGAGCCAGGACTGTGACCCAGGGTGGTGTGACGCCAGAGCCAGCATTAGGTTTCTTCGTCACACTACCTCCTGAGGTGTGCCCAATGAACAGAAGGCAGCTGCATTTTATCTCCCAGTGCCTTACACAGAGTCGGTGAAGGAAACTAGTTCATTGATTTTCACTGAAATGTTGCACAATATAAATTAGGAAGGTTGTCAAAAAAGTATGCATTCCATAAGTTCCTGTTTTGTGTCCTATTTTCCAGGCAGCCAAGTAGCTCAAACACTAAAAGTAATATGAATGATCATTATTATTGGACTTTAATTGTACTTTGATTTTAAGTAAATGCATATTTTATTCTTATGAACCTTAATTTTGAGTATCTTATGTCCTGCATAGTGTTTTCAGATGGTACAGAACTTTAATGGCTTTAAAAATGACAACTTCTAACTTATCTTCAACTTTTTTACAAGTACGATAGTTGACTGCATAGTAACATAACTACTCTTGGCCATGCTTCATACTTACTAAACCTTCACAGTAGGCAGTATCACTTTGATGTTATGGGCCAGAAGTGTATTCATAAGTGCGGGATGTTTCCTCAAGTGTCTTATCAAGGCTCCAGTGCGCTAACCACCTCTCGTTTATCTTGCCTGATCAGAAGACGTCTTGGATGTAAAGGCTCAACATGGCTTTCAGTAAGGTGTCCAAAATGTCCATCTCACTTCAGACTATGATGTGGCAGTGAGTCAGAGAGTTAACATAGCACGGACATAAACTGAGATGTGAGGAGCAGCCCATTCCAAGTGAAAGTGAACCGATGACATCTTCTTGCATGAGATAGAAAAGAACACACTTGACAAATCAGTGGTTACCTCTACCTGGTTGAAGATTCAGTAGTCTATAGTCATTCTCCAGGATCTGTCTAGACTGGTAAATTAAATGGACACATGAGGAGACCTGCAACCCCCGCATTCTTGAGATCCTAAGTGGTGGCATTAAATCTTTACCATTCCCTTTCCTAATGCAATATGATTTTTCATTTCTATCCTGGCAGGAGTGGGAGAATACTGTTTTCATAAGCTTCCAATTGAATTCCCCCAGTACTCCACCTCCCTAGGGGAAAATGACCACTGGCTGTGCTCTCAGACCTAGTAAATCCACTGTGAGCCAGAGTCTGGTCTGGATTCATTTATTATGTTGTCCTCACATGACCTGACTTTACCCTGAGGCCATGATGATGTTAATTCAGGTATCCAGGTAACAATGTCCACTAAGATCCTATGTCCAATAGTCCTCAAAATATCTGGATGTTCTCTTTTCCCCAGTGTATAGTCACTTGAATGAATGGTCACCGGTCCTTTTGGGGCAGAACTGGGAAAGTCATTACAATATCTATTTTCTGTAGTGTTGCAGATCCTTCCCTCTGGGTCCAAAAGTTGTCTCATTGGCTCTCCATCTGTTTTCCTCCAAGGGAAGGCTATGATCTGTAAGTCATCTCTAAAACTTTCAGATGGTCAAATCCCCTTGGCTGTCACTCAGGCCTCTGCATTATTATAATAATTGAGACACTCCCTCCCACCCCACTGCTGCTTCTGATGGTTAAGCTCCATAACTGGCTTCTGTTTCTTCAGGCTCGCCTTCATCCACATGGGTATAGGGGAACTCAGCTCTGTGATGGGCTCTTCTACCATCAGTCCTGGCTGTACAGGACGGGTGCTGCTGGGATTTTGCATTGTGCTGGTGGCCCTCTTGCTCACACTTTCCTGAAACTTCAGTGAATAGCTCATCACCTAGATCCTCCCATGGTGCACAACCCTCTAGCAAGCCTTTGTGATCATATCAAATGTCCATTCCAGCAGTGCCCATTTCTTTGAGACTTCTCATTCCTTCCTTCACCAACTGCCAGGGCAATTCAGGCATGTCAGGTTTATTAAGAGAAAGCAGTCATTTTCCTCTAGGCTTTTAGGAGCCAGCCCAGCAAGGTGTTTTTACTGTCCTCTGGAGCCTTGTAAGAGTGTTAAATCCTTAGTGCTCAGGGAAAGTATCCCTATGTCAACAAACATTTGCTTATCCTTTTTCTGTTTCATTCTTATTGATAAAGTCCCCGGAAAATCTAGCCCCCTAGGTCTGCCCTGCCTCCAGCCTGTGTGTGCTGGCTAATTCTTGCAGCTTCTTAAGTGTGGAGTCTATCTGCTTCTCATCAGGTTCCTCACATCCTGAGCAACTTAGTCCTAGTCATTGGCCTGGCAGTCAGGAGGAGCAGTGGGGGCAGATCATGAGGGAGCCCCCGGTGCATTGGGGGAGAGTGACTTCTTATTTCCCCAGTCATGCATCTTGGCATGGGTAAGCTGAGGGAGTACTAGCATTTTGTAGGTAGAGGTGGGCCACATCTGAAGGCTCTAAGGGTTTACAGCAGTCTCGTTAATCAAAATCTTCAGTCATATCCACCCAGATGTCTCTGTCCTTTGTGTTAAGGTCTCAGATTTTCCACACCAGGGTCCTGACCTCGTGTGCATAATAGACCTGTCTTAGCTGAGCACTCAGTCATCTTTGAAGGTCCCCTGACTCTTAGTAAGTCATAAGTTGGTCTTCAGATTTTTCTACCCTCATATTACAGAATAAACAACCTCTTTCTAAGTTACCAAAGAGGCTCTCCAGCTTACACATTCAGTTTTCGTTTGTTCGTTAATTCCCCTCAGCTTTTCATTTTCTCTCTGTAGGGCACCAGCAAGACTTAATAAGAATCAGCCAATTTTATTATCCCTGAAGGCATTGTTTCCCTGATTCCTCAATTGCTTGAATCATTGACCTGGCTAACATCTTCCTCCCACCTAGAGGGACCAACCACCAGGCTTCAGACTTCCAGTGCTGAAATCAGGGATGTTTGTGTAAACAAGGATGAGTTGCTTAGCCCAGGGGTCCCCAACCTCCAGAATCTAGTGCCTGATGATCCAAGCTGAAGCTAATGTAATAATAATAGAAATAAAGTACACAATAAGTGTAATGTGCTTGAATCATCTTGAAACCATGCCCCCTCCTCCTGGTCCATGGAAAAATTGTTTTCTATGAAACCAGTCCTGGGTGCCAAAATGGTTGGGGACTGATGAGTTAGCCTGTTCCTACCAGAGCATTCTTCCAAGCCACTACTGATGACTTTTAGCAATTGCGTAGCTACCTGGTGGACTGTCTGTGCCTCACACACCATGTAGGATGAGGCTCTCATTTCCAGCCAGGATATGTTCCCAAACGCATCTTACCTCCTGCTATCTTAGATCAGCCCTGGTACTGACTCCATTAGTCAGGATTCTCCAAGAAGTGAAAGAGATTTATTGGAGGGTTGGAGGGGGGCAATATTTGCCAAAGTTAGAGGAAAGACGCAAGATTGGATAGGGAGAGTCTTAGCCAGTTCTGAGCAGAGGTTGTCCATTAAAAGAGCCCACACTGGGCATAAATGGGCAAGCCTTAGAACCCATGCTATGCTTAGTCATTGACTTGGGGCTGGCCAGGAAGATTGTGGCCTCTGCTCAAACACTATGGTGAATCCAACTGTTTTAAAGGCACAGCCTCTCAGCTCACTGCTCTCCTAACAGCACAATAGCTTGATCTTTGCTGAGAGGAGATCAGAGGAACTTACCTCTCTGGCTGCCATACAGATTTCATCTAGTTCTAACTTAGAGAGGTTCTCATAAGATAATGCACAGCAAGGGGTTAAGAGTGTGCTGTGTTGTCTTCTGTGATCCTCTCTGTACTAAATGTATTTGCATTTGAAGTGCCACAATGTATAGCAAAAATTATACTCTGTAATTTCAGTCATCAAACTTCTCCTAAATTGATGGACGTTATAGTTCAAATCCTAAAGGAAATCAGTCCTGAATATTCATTAGAAGGACTGATGTTGAAGCTGAAACTCCAATGCTTTGGCCACCTGATGTGAAGAGCTGACTCATTGGAAAAGACCCTGATGCTGGGAAAAATTGAAGGCAGGAGAAGGGGATGACAGAGGATGAGATGGTTGGATGGCATCACCGACTCAATGGACATGAGTTTGAGTAAACTCCAGGAGTTGGTGATGGACAGGGAGGCCTGGTGTGCTGCAGTCCATGGGGTTGCAAAGAGTCAGACATGACTGAGTGATAAACTGAGCTGATAGTTCAAATCAAGGAGATTCTTGGCACATCTTCCACTGTATTACAAAAGACATTACCTTCTCCTATGAACACAGTCTGCTTTGAGCCTTTTGTTTGTTTATGTCATGGAAAGAAAATTTTGAAAGGAGAACAAAGGACTTCAAATAACAAATAGAAATTCTTCTATAATAGTGTAGAAATTTAGAGTATAAAAGTAATAACTGTAATTATGGCATGCTTACTGGGCTAAATGTTTTACAGATAGTATATTTACTGCTTTCTTTCCTTTGTCAAACATATTAATCAGGCATATTTTTGTATATAGGAATGTGTGCTTTTAGCTTATGTACAGTGTAGGAAAATGTGATTTTTTGAGACATGGTAAAATCTCCACCATCAAAAAATAAAACCAACAACCCTACAATACCATCCATAAATTTGAACTAACTTCTCATTTCTGAAAGCCTGCATCTAGAAAGACTAATTAATACTTCCTCACCTTATAAACTAGATATTATGTGGGTTTTGTTCTTCTCCACCCCAGCTACACTCTACCTAAACTACTCTTCAGAATTCATCCACTAGAGATTTTATCAAAAGTCTCTTAAGACCCTTGTCTTTCTGACCATTTCAACATTACTAAGACTCTTGCTCACCCCTTTCTATCTGAATTTTTCTTTTTCTAAACTTTGGGAACATTTTATTTTCTAAATTGGCCTCCTCCCTTATTAAAAGTGCTTTATTGCAATGTCATAAAACCACCTACCAGCATTTACCAGACTTCCACTCTTGACCTCTTTTTGTTCCCTCAGTTATCCCTCCCATGGGTGATCTCATTCATTGCCACTTCCATGTCTTTTCAAGTGAACCCCAAAGCTCCTTCCCTGGCCTTACCTTTCTCCTGAACTCCGAGTGTATTCCTAACTTGAACATAAATATATTGTTTTTTATCAGCTCCTTAAATTCTGCATTTCAAAAATCGAAATCATGACCTGCCATTGCTCCAAACTAGCTACTGCTTTTCTATCTTCTGATTTGATTATTGGCATTCCTACTGTCTCAGTTACCCAAGCAAAACCTCTGAGTCATCCTCAACTCCTCCCACTTCCACACCCCCACATCCAGATGTCTGATTAATTATGTTGGTTCCACATTTGAAATATCTCTCAAATTTAGACTTGTCTTCTCCACCCTGCCCCTCATGCTTCTCCTTGAACATGGTTCCTTTACATCACTCACCTTGACTATTGCAGTAGCCTCCCAAAGAAGCTTCCTAAGAAAGTTCTTCACTCACCCCATTCATTTTTCACTGTGCCACTAGAGTAACACTCCTAAAGCAGTTGTTTAAACAAGTCTGTTTTTGCACAAAAGCTCTTCATAGCCTCCACCTCATCAACCCTTCAAAGGTCACACCCCTATATGTGGCATATGAGACCTTCTTCATCCTGGCTAAGCTTGTGTTCCCTTCTGCCATAGATTGAATTGTGTCCCCTGAAAAATTCCTGTTGTTGTTGTTTAGTCACTAAATACCTGTCATTGAAGTCATCCAGTCTCTGGTATTTTGTTATGGCAGCTTCAGCTAAGACACCTCCCTTCATTCACTACACCATCTTTCAGGAGCTCAGTTCCCAGGTCATGTGAACTCAGTTCACACTAGATCATCACCAGTCACTAACTACAATATTTTTTCCACATTAGTACTTTTACCTTTGCTGTTTTCCTGACCTATTAATATAATATCTTCAGTACCTCCTACCTCCATATTCAGCTAGTCAAAATTCTAGTCATCTTTGTATGTATCAACCAGAGTTCTCCACTACACATAATGGAAAGTGAATCTGGCTGATTTGGCCCAAATGAGGTGAAAGGATGGGCTTACAAACTAGGTTCAGGGAATGAGCAGGAACCGATGGAACCTGAGCAGCCAGAACCTCAGCCAGGACCTGACCACAGGAAGGACACGGTGAGGATACACTGCTGTGCCTGCGGGACCCAGGACCCTACATGGCCACCCTCTGGTGGTGCCTCCACCGGCGTGGCTGCCACCACAACTGCTAATAAAATGGATATTTCACTTTGTCTGCTTCTTTGCATCACTTTCAGGCATATCTGACTGACTGAGTGTGGCTTATGTGCCAGCAAACTTCTGGCCAGGACTTTGAGGAAGGCACTGTCCAGCTCTTGTTGGCTTTGGTAGTGGGATAGAGTCTGTGCTTCCCGTATGGGAGGTATACTGTGTGGAACGGGGTTCAAACATTCCATAGGGAAAAGAAACATGTTCTTTGTCTTTATTATCTAGATCAAAGTTGCTTTCCTTTTTGGAGTTTACTCTCGTCTTTTTAATTGAAAGTAATCTACTTATCAAGGGCTTCCCTGATAGCTCAGTTGGTAAAGAATCCTCCTGCAATGCACAAGACCCTGGTTTGATTCCTGGGTCAGGAAGATCCACTGGAGAAGGGATAGGCTACCCACTCCAGTATTCTTGGGCTTCCCTTGTGGCTCAACTGGTAAAGAATCTGCCTGCAGTGTGGGAGACATGGGTTCAGTCTCTAAGTTGGGAAGATCCCCTGGAGAAGGGAAAAGCTACCCACTCCAGTATTCTGGCCTAGAGAATTCCATGGAGTGTATAGTCCATGGGGTCGCAAAGAGTGGAACATGACTGAGTGACTTTCACTTTCACTTTCAATCTACTTATCTTCAGTGGCACACCTAGCATGTTTGACACCAAAGAAAATCATTCTTTAGTATCCCTTCCTCTGGATGGAAAAATTACTTTCAGCAATAGTTACATGGTAACAGTAATAAACATAGTATTGATTCATTTTTCAAGTTTAAAACAAACAAAATTGTTTTAATTTTTTTTAATTGGAGGATAATTGCTTTACAATGTTGTGTTGATTTCTGCTGTACAACAATGTGAATCAGCTGTAAGTATACTTATATCCCCTCCTCTTGAACCTCCTTCCCACCCCTACCCTACCCCACCCCGCTAGGTTGTCACAGGGCACCTGGCTGAACAGTCTGTGTTGTATAGAAACTTCCCATTAGCTATCTGTTTTACATATGGTAATGTATATGTTTCAGTGCTACTCTCTCAATTCTTCCCACTTGTCCACAAGTCTTTTCTCTATATCTGCATCTCTAGTCCTGCCCTGCAAAGAGGTACATCAGTACCATTTTTCTAGATTCCACATTTGTGCATTAATATATGATATTTGTTTTTCTCTTTCTGACTTACTTTTCACCCTGTATAACAGGTTCTACATTCATCCACCTTACTAGAACCGACTCAAATCCATTCCTTTTTATGGTTGAGTAATATTCCATTGTATATATGTACCACAATTCTTTATCCATTTATCTGTCAATGGATATATATTTTAAAGGCATTAAAATTTAGTAAAATATTTTATGTATGAAGTAAAATTTGCACATTCCCAGCAAAATACTATACTCTGTATTTACATTATTTTATGATTTTATTATATTGAAATAACCTATTATTTCATTAAGTTAAACTCCAGGTAGTCACATAAATTGGCAGAATCAAAATAGTTGAAGTTCTCTTTCTTCATCTTTACCTTTACTAAGGTATCATTTTAGCACCATAGGAGTTGGAGCCACTTCATAGCCAAGGCATGGTTGAATGCTTCCCAGCCTTTAGAGCAAACTTACTCTCCAGATGAATGTATATAGCTGAATGCACATGCCAGAGGTCAAATTAACTTCCATGTACAATACAATATTTATTAGAAATTATGTAGTAAAAATGTGCTGATCATTATATATATTAACACGTAACAGTAACAATAGCAATTATTTCAGTTTAAACCAGTGTCCCACTTACTATTGCTCCTTAACAAACTGTTCCTTGGTGGCATAAAACAATTTACTGTGCTCACAGATTCTGTAGGTCAGATATTTAGAAAGATGTGGCCTGGCTATCTTTCTCCTGTATGATGTTTTTGGCCTCTGTTGAGAAGACTCAAAGCCTGGCTCCAAGGATGCCTTGATATCTCAGGCATGGAATTATCTGAAGGATTGTTCATTCAATTGCTGCATCAGGTCTGGGAGGACTTCATGACTTGGGCTACGTACGTGTGACTTTTCTGTATGTCTTGGCTTCCTCACAACATGGCAGCCCCAGGTGGGTCAGGTTTCCTGCAAGACTCCAAGCACAAGTGTTTCAGTGAACAAAGCAGAAGTTCATTGGCTTTTATGAGTTCATAGTGTCACATCTGCTGTATTTTGTTGTTTACAAGCAAGTCATAAGATGGCCCAGTTTCAAAGGGAGAAGAATTTGACTTCACCTTTTAATGAGGGAGTGACAAGGGAATGAGAGACTGTTGCAGCCAGTTTTGAAGAATACAATCTGCCACAACCAACAGGATTCTGAGAGGCAGAAGTCTGTATTCAGTGACATTGTTTAGAATTGCCTGGCAATTATATAGAGCAGATAGTTGGTTTTATTATTGCATTCCTGTTATTGCCTCCACCTGGGGTAGACTGCTATCACTGCTCCTGTTCTGATCTGGAAAGGCCTTGGTAAAGGAGCACTTAAAAAAGGTAAAGATTAGCCCAGTTGTTTTATCATTTATGTATTTCTGCCTCCAGTAGACTGAATTCACTGGCATTAGAGACCATTCCTTTATAGCCATCACAGTGCCAGCAGTAGCATGAATATAAGGCAATCTAGAAACGTCTGTTGATTGGTTCAAATAATGACAACCTGTTTCAGATGCTCATTAGTTGTTACTAGGAAGTTTTAAAAGATGTTTTGCCCTTGCCCCCTAATAAATCTATAGTCTCTAATTATAGTGATGAAGAAAATGATACTCAGAGGTTGTGCCTATACAAAGCCCTGGATCAATTCTTCTGAATAAATAGGTCTAATTCCTTAAGTAAATTAAGCATTGGCATTCTCTCTCTCTGGCACTTTATTAGAGACAAGAGAGGTAATGGGGATACACCTTGGCATTTATGTAAGTCTCCATAGGCCCTCCCCCAGAGCCTCTTCGCCACTCTAATCTCAACTAGGAAAACCTTTACACAATCTCATCTTTGGAGATGAGGCCTGAAGGGAATCCATGCACATATCGGGGGTGGGGAGGCTTTTGTACACCCTTAAATGATCCTACTTTGTCCTCATTGCCTAAGAATGTGGACGCAGCTGAGTTGGATCCACAGAGATGCTGGCTGAAAGGACCTCTGTCCCCAACCCAGTCTGTGGCTGCTCATGGACATAACCTCAGCATCCTGTACAGCAGCAGTCCCCAGCCTTTTTGGCACCAGGGACCAGTTTCGTGGAAGATAATTTTTCCATGGACCAGGGCGGGCCATGGAAATCATGATTTTCATAAGGAGTGCACAACCTGGACCCCTCACATACACAATTCACAGTAGGGTTTGTGCTCCTGTGAGAATCCAGTGCTGCTGCGGACCTGACACGAGGTGGAGCCCAGGTGGTAATACAAGTGATGGAGAGTGGCTGTTAAAGCAGATGAAGCTTCACTTCCGTGCAACCTGGTTTCTAACAGACTATGGACCAGAACTGGTCTGTGGCCCAGGTATTGGGCCAGCAGTCAACTTCGCAATACTTATACACTCAAAAAAAGCCCTAAAAATTAATGCTCTTTTGATTCTTACTTTCGCTAAAAAGAGGTCCACCTTATTTGTGTGAATAGCTGCATAACAAGTGACAGGCTTTTACCATGTGTCCCAGTACTGTGCTAAGTAGCTTCTGTAGCTGATACTGTTCAGTCCTCACAATTGTGAGCTATTATAATTCTGAAATTAAAGATGGAAAAAAAAGTCAGACTCAGAGAAATTTAATAACTTGCCCAAAGTCACACAGTGAGTGTATGCTGGAGCCAAAGTCTGAATCCAGAATGCTTCCCACGTGTCCTTTCTGAGCCACACCCCCTCCACGGCCCCCCAGTGCAGCCGGTAAAACCAAGGTGCGCAACTGGAGTGCTGACTCTGCAGATTCCAGGTGCCTTACCTGAGACCCTTTGTTCCGGTGGCTAATGTCTCTGTAGTTTCCCAGGAGCAGAGTTTTGACTCACACATGGCAGTGGCCTTAGATAGTGTTCCAGCACAGTTGGTTTCTTAGGGCGAGCCAGAAATCACAGTGCACTTGCCAGAACACTAAAGATAGCCACTGCACATCAATCAGACATATTTCTTATACTTAAGGGTTCCTAATGGCCCCAGTGTGCTCATATATTCATTGCTATTAAGTTTAACTAACTGACGATGACACTCGCTAATTCAGGTGGACCATTTTTAACATAAAGACATGGTCTTTTAAACTCATTCTGTAATTGATTTTCTTTGTAAAGTTTTTCTTACTGGGTATTTTCATTTCGTGAAGGTCTGTGGTGTTAAGATGGTAGTTTGGGGGTAATTTACAAATATAATTGAAATAGGGAAAATTAAATAGAAAAGTTGAACTCTTATAAGAGGTGTTAACTTCAGCATAAAATCCTTCTCTTCATCACACCTACAAATGTGGTTGGGGCCATCATCATAGCTTGCCTGGATTACCAATATCATTTTCCTATAGCCTCTTCTATAGCCTCTCCTCCTGCCCCTGTAATCCATTTGTTCTTCAGGTAATTTTCCAAGTGGCTGTCTAAAATGGGAATCATAACAGGTAGGGCCAGTTCCATTGTGTGTGTAACCTGTGCTGTCAGGCACTCAGGAGGGCCCCATGCTTGGTTTTGATGCTCTACTCGTTATCCTGACATTGCTGATGATTTCTTCACAGAGATCTCTTGTTTTCACTTTGCACTGGACCTTGCAAATTAAATAACCAGTCCTGATAACATAGAATCATGCAATCCGCTCACCACACTTCCTCATACATGCTCTAGAAGCCCCTTTTTGAATTTCCAAAGAATTAATGGAATATGATTTAGAAGCATCTGGATTATCTGTGAACTTCCTTATTTTGCACTACTTTAGTTCTGTGATCACAAAACGCTTTACAAATACAAATATTAAGGAATGTCAAAGATGTAATATTTACACAAGCACCTTAAAAACTAACCCAGTGCAAATAAACCCAAGATGGCAGTAGTTTTTGTTCACTTGTTTTGGTTTCCCTGCTTGCTTATTTTATCACACTGTTGAGTTCATGGTCACACAATTCCCAAGGTTTTTCTTTAGCAGTAAACTTTGTCTTTTTCTTTAAACTCACAGATCTAGATTCATTTTTTAAGTAATATTCAATGACACTAATTATCTTAATATCTGATAAGAAATACCTAGAAGGGCTCAAAGTAAAATAATCTTGATTCACTATATATCAATTGATAGCACTTGTGCCACATTTTAAAGAAAAAAATTATATTTAAACAATAATTAGTTGGTTTAATTCAAACACTGACAATAACAGTTAATTCAATTATATAGTCATTAATTTAACAAAAACCATTGCACACCTATAATATGCTAAGAATTTGAAGACAAGGACTTTCAGCCCTTGATCTCAAGGGGTGTCTGTGTGTGTGTGTGTGTGTGTGTGCGCATACGTGCACACTCAGTTGCTCAGTAATGTCCGACTCTTTGTGACCCCATGGACTGTAGCCCACTAGGCTCCTGGGTCTATCTAATTTTAATTTCTCCATGGCAGGAGTATTGGACTAGGTTGCCATTTCCTTCTCCAGGGGATCTTCCTGACCCAGGGATTGAATCTGTGTCTTCTGACTGAGAGCAGCTACTGCATGTGCCATGGTGGTGGTCAGAGCATGGACTTGGCAGCTAACTGAAATTTATAGTTTTTTTGACCATGCCCCTTGGCATGTGGGATCTTAGTTCCCACAACCAGGGATCGATTGAACCTGCACCCCCTCCATTGGAAGTCCAGAGTCTTAACCACTGGACCACCAGGGAAGCCCTCACTAGCTTCTTGAATTTGGAATGCTGCTCCATCACTTTTAGCCATAAGTCCATGGGCAAGTGGCTAAACCTTTATATGTCTTAGTTACTGCTACTGTTAAGTACCAAAGTCATGCGGTTATTTGGATTACATGATTGACACAGGTACTGAAGTTAGCACAGTTCTTGACATATAGCAAGCATTCTGGTGATCTTAACTTTTAGTATAATTAATCAGTTATTGAGAGTTAGCCAAGCACTGTGTTAGTCACCGAGGTGACAAAAAGGATATTTCTATCCTTCATAAGCTAGCAAAGGAGAAAAAATATATATCGTTTCAATACAAAAATGATGTCTTTTCATAATTGTTATGAGCAAAATGCTGGGGAGCAAAATGAAAACGACAGAAGCCTGTCTTTATCTAAATATTAGTTACTTTGTATGTGGTGAATGGAAACAGCTGTTACATGATGGAAATGTGAGAAAATGTCTAGTAAAAGCATTTTTGTTCTTCCGGCTGATGGACAAAGTGCTGTGTGTACAATATATTGATCATGGGGGTCATACTGGAGAGAAATGGTCTCCATGTGAAACCAGCCACGGCTGCACTTAAGGGATAAGGTAAATGTGTCAGTGATGAAGGGGCTATTATTCACAGCCAAACCATCAGTCGGCCATTGTGCTGAGGGCAGCTGAGCCACTGAGCGTGTTCTGATCTTAACTGCACGCACCAGCTGGTCCTGAACACTGAGCTTGTTGTTAATTCACTTCACATTTGTGACTCCCTAGCATTACCCATTCAGCAACATCAACTACATGATAAATTCTGTGTCTGTGATTATGTAATCTTTTGTTAGGGACCCATTAAGTATATTGTAAAGAAAATGGATGGCCACTCTTGGTTTTTCAGATGCAATGTGTTCAAGGGCCTTTATTCCCATGCCCATAAGTTAAGCAATATAATTTGTTATTTCTCTCAGAAAATGTAGTTTTCATCCAAATATATCATTTTATCCTTTAGGTTTATTCCTGGCACAGAGCAAGCACAAATCTTCACAGTGCCTGTGACAGTAATAAAATTTATACTACTTGTGAGATAATTGTGCTAAATCCTGTCATTTTCATTTAACAAATGATATAATAAGATTCACAGAAATTAAGTACTCTAAGGTCACAGAAAGAATCAGTGGTGAATTGACATTTTAACCCAGGTCACTAAATACCTAAAGTTGAGCTTTTCTTCCTGGTTTACACTGACTAAATATGGAATGCACCAAGTATTTAAAGGGTATCAGTAAAATATGAAGCAATTGATTAACTTTCAGAGGCAAAATATTTTTAAAAGCTGTTATAATAATCAGAACCTGAAAAATGGACTAACTCTGATAGTTTAACTCTGAAAATTCAAGATAATTTCATAAAATCATTTTATTACATTGTGTATTTCTTGAAACAGTAATGTATTAATAGATGTAAAGAAAGGCAATGCCAAAGAATGCTCAAACTACCACACAATTGCACTCATCTCACACGCTAGTAAATTAATGCTCAAAATTCTCCAAGCCAGGCTTCAGCAATATGTGAACTGTGAACTTCCAGATGGTGGTTTTAGAAAAGGCAGAGGAACCAGTTGGAATCAAATTGCCAACATCTGCTGGATCATGGAAAAAGCAAGAGAGTTCCAGAAAAACATCTATTTCTGCTTTATTGACTATGCCAAAGCCTTTGACTGTGTGGATCACAATAAACTGTGGAAAATTCTGAAAGAAATGGGCATGCCACATCACCTGACCTGCCTCTTGAGAAACCTGTATGCAGGTCAGGAAGCAACAGTTAGAACTGAACATGGAACAACAGACTGGTTCCAAATAGGAAAAGAAGTATGTCAAGGCTGTATATTGTCACCCTGCTTGTTTAACTTATATGCAGAGTACATCATGAGAAATGCTGGGCTGGAGGAAGCACAAGCTGGAATCAAGATTGCTGGGAGAAATATCAATAACCTCAGATATGCAGATGACACCACCCTTATGGCAGAAAGTGAAGAACTAAAGAGCCTCTTGATGAAAGAAAGTGGAGAGTGAAAAAGTTGGCTTAAAGCTCAACATTCAGAAAACTAAGATCATGGTATCTGGTCCCATCACTTCATGGCACATAGATGGGGAAACAGTGGAAACAGTGTCAGACTTTATTTTTCTGGGCTCCAAAATCACTGTGGACGGTGATTGCAGCCATGAAATTAAAAGATGCTTACTCCTTGGAAGGAAAGTTATGATCAACCTAGACAGCACATTAAAAAGCACAGACATTACTTTGTCAACAAAGGTCTGTCTATTCAAGGCTATGGTTTTTCATGTGGTCATGTATGGATGTGAGAGTTGGACTGTGAAGAAAGTGAGCACCGAAGAATTGATGCTTTTAAACTGTGGTGTTGGAGAAGACTCTTGAGAATCCCTTGGACTGCAGGGAGATCCAACCAGTCCATCCTAAAGGAGATCAGTCCTGGGTGTTCATTGGAAGGACTGATCTGAAACTCCAGTACTTTGGCCACCTCATGGGAAGAGTTGACTCATTGGAAAAGAACCTGATGCTGGGAAAGATTGAGGGCAGGAGGAGAAGGGGATGACAGAGGATAAGATCATGGCATCATCGACTTGATGGACATGGGTTTGAGTGGACTCCAGGAGCTGGTGATGGACGGGGAGGCCTGGCGTGCTGCGGTTCATGGGGTCGCAAAGAGTCGGACACGACTGAGCGACTGGACTGAACTGAACTGAAAAGATATAGATAACTATTGTTGGACAGAGCACAAGTGTCCTAAAAAATGATTTTATGTGCAGTACCCAACTCCAACCAATATGATAGATAAATTAATAAGATAGCAATAAATGCTGAAATGAGGACAATATTTTTGAATATTAACTGATATAATTTTCATTTCCTTTGGATCATGGTGCTGTTGTCTAGGTCGGCATTATATAGTAGAAATACAAATAAATCACATAAATGATTGTTAATTTCCTAATAGTCATATTTTTAAAAAGCAAAAAGTTAAATTAATTTTTGAAATATATTTTGTTTAACCAAGTACGTCCAAATTTTAACATTTCAACCTGTATCAATATAAAAAGTATTAATGAAATATTTTGCATTCCTTTTTCTGCAAAATTTTCAAAATTCAGGGTCTATTTGACTCATAATGCATCTCAGTTCTGATACTACATTTTCATCTTAAGTATTTGCTCTCTATTTAGGTTTCATAAAACTTACAGTGTAAAAGTACGAGCACATAACCAATTTATTCCAAATATATTTAAAAGTTTTCTAATAATCAAAGCAAGTGCCAGTTTTAAAATTTAAATTAAAAAATGCAGTCCTTTTTTCCCACTATCCATATTTCCAGTGCTCAATAGTTCTAATTAGTGGCTTCTATACTGTACAACATAGCCCTAGGATTTCTCATCTGTTATTCAGTGTCTCAGAGAAGAACATGCCATAAGAGAAAGGTCAACATCTCTCCTCCAATTTCCTGTCCTCTAGCTCCTGGAAGCCCCCACTCCACTCTCCGCATGTATGAGTTTGACTATTTTAGATTGCATATATGGGTTAGATCTTGCAATATTTGTCTTTTCTTGACTGGCATATTTCACTTAGCATAATGTCCTTCAGGTTGATTTGTGTTATCTCAAATGATAGGACTTTCTACTTTTTAATACTGAATAGTATTGTATCTATACACACCACACAGATTTAATATATAGCAATGTAACTATAGTTTACAATACAGTATTGTAGACTTGAAGCTTGCTTAGAGAGTAGGTAGATCTTAGATGTTCTCACCACACACATACACACAAAATGGTAACTATGTGAGGTAACAGCTATGTTAATCAGCTTGACTGTACTGATTACTTCTCTCACATTGCAGAAAGGGGGACCTCTTCCAGGGCCTGAGAATGGGCTTTTGTCTAACACTCAAAAATGAATTGTCTGAGGAGACACACATACTAACGAAAAAGAGACTTTTTTGGGAAGGGGCGTCCCAGCAGAGAACAGCAGGGTGAGGGAACTCAGCTGGACTGCTCTGCCACTTGGTTCACAGTCTTGAGTTTTATCATAATAGGATGAGTTTTCAGGTTGTCTCTGGCCGGTCATTCTGGCTCAGGGGCCTTCCTTCTTGGTGGTGTACGAATTGCTCAGCCAAGATGGATTCCAGCAAGGAGGATTCTGGGAGGTTGGTAGGACACGTTGTGTCTTCTTTTGATCCTCCTTAATTCTTGAATTCTTCTGTTTGGTGGTGGCTCGTTAGTTCCATATTCCTTACTAGGACCTCCTGTCATAAAATAACTCATGTAGATAGTTAATATGGTGCCTGGCCAGGATGGGCAGTTTCAATCAATTCTTCCCTTAAAACACATGTAAAAAAGCATCATGTTGTATACCTTAAATATATCCATTTTTAAAATTTGTCGATTAAACCTCAATGTGTGTGTGTGCTCAGTCCCTCAGTTGGGTCTTACTCTTTGCAACCCCATGGACTATAGCCCTCAAGATGCCTCTGGCTCTTCCTACCGCGGGGCCAGAGTCCCTGAGGGAGTCCAGCTGCGCTTAAGTCTGGCCGGCACGACCTGTCTCCGCAATGCCCCCCAAGAAACAGGCTCAGGCCGGGGGCAGCAAAAAGGCGGAGCAGAAAAAGAAGGAGAAGATTATCGAAGACAAAACTTTTGGTCTGAAGAATAAGAAAGGAGCAAAGCAACAGAAGTTTATCAAGGCTGTCACTCATCAAGTTAAATTTGGTCAACAGAATCCACGTCAGGTAGCACAAAGTGAAGCTGAAAAGAAGTTGAAGAAAGATGACAAGAAGAAAGAATTGCAAGAGCTAAATGAGTTGTTCAAACCTGTAGTTGCTGCTCAAAAAATAAGTAAAGGTGCAGATCCCAAATCCGTAGTATGTGCATTCTTCAAGCAAGGACAGTGTACTAAAGGAGATAAGTGTAAGTTCTCTCATGACTTGACTCTGGAGAGAAAATGTGAAAAGCGAAGTGTTTACATTGATGCAAGAGATGAAGAACTTGAGAAAGATACTATGGATAATTGGGATGAGAAAAAACTGGAAGAAGTTGTGAACAAGAAGCACGGTGAGGCGGAAAAGAAAAAACCAAAAACTCAAATAGTGTGCAAGCATTTCCTTGAAGCTATTGAAAACAACAAATACGGCTGGTTTTGGATGTGTCCTGGAGGGGGTGATATTTGCATGTATCGTCATGCACTGCCTCCTGGATTTGTCTTGAAAAAAGATAAAAAGAAAGAAGAGAAAGAAGATGAAATTTCATTAGAAGATCTAGTTGAAAGAGAGCATTCTGCCCTAGGTCCAAACGTTACCAAAATCACTCTAGAATCTTTTCTTGCATGGAAGAGAAGAAAAAGACAAGAAAAGATTGATAAACTTGAACAAGATATAGAAAGAAGGAAAGCAGACTTCAAAGCTGGGAAAGCATTAGTGATCAGTGGTCGTGAGGTGTTTGAATTTCGTCCTGAACTGGTTGACGATGATGATGAGGAAGCAGATGATACCCGTTACACCCAGGGAACAGGTGGTGATGAGGTTGATGATTCAGTGAGTGTAAATGACATAGATTTAAGCCTGTACATCCCAAGAGATGTAGATGAGACAGGTATTACTGTAGCCAGTCTTGAAAGATTCAGCACATATACTTCAGAAAAGGATGAAAACAAATTAAGTGAAGCTTCCGGAGGTACGGCTGAAAATGGTGAGAGAAGTGATTTGGAAGAGGACAACGAAGGGGAAGGACAGGAAAATGGAGCCATCGATGCTGTTCCTGTTGATGAAAATCTGTTTACTGGGGAAGATTTGGATGAACTAGAAGAAGAATTAAACACACTTGATTTAGAAGAATGACACCAAACGAGTCAATGAAAAAATTGAGCCAGCTCAGCAGGAGTTGAAATTGACTACATTAATTTTTTTCCACCTAAAACTCTTCAACAGGATGTTTGTTTCCCATACTGATTCTGGAGGGCTTAGTTCCTCCAAAAAAGGAATATTCTCCCTACATCTTGTTTTCTGACTTTGGCTACATCTCATAGTAAGTTCAGAGTAGTTCATGATAAATTAAAGATAAATGGTCATTGCAGGAAATGATTGATTATTGTAATTGTCTACTCAAGTAGGAAGTGTAAACTACTTTTCCAGCTTTTGATTTTCATTGGGCATGTGTTGTTATAAGGACAACATAAATTTAAATTACCCTTCATTTAATGCAATTTTTAATGAGTGATTCTATTTCCTTTGTATTTATATGTTTAAAAGACTTCCTAAGATATGAGCCTGTACTTCATCAAGGAAACTGCGTATGCAGGTTCAGTATTATATATCTTTGGACAATTAGATGGTCATTTAAAATGAAACTTCATTAATCTGACAGGATGAACTGCAATGCCCTGTGTTAAACTGTTTGAAACTACTCCCTTTTCTTTTTTTGCCAATAAAGTTGTTAATAAAAACAGTGATACAATGAATTCCAAAAAAAAAGATGCCTCTGTCAATTGGATTCTCCAGGCAAGTATACTGGGAGTAGGTTGCCATTTCCTACTCCAGGGGATCTTCCCGACCCAGAGATCAATCCCCTGTGTCTTACATCTCCTGCATTAGTGGGTGAATTATTTAACACTGTGCCACCCTATTCCTCAATAAAACTGAAAAAAGAGAGAGATGGGCCAATACCAATCAGAAAAGGAAGGTGGTGTTTGGTTTCAATAGTCAAGTCTCATTTGTCCTAAGAGAACAGGAATTTCTAAATTCCAAAGCTACCTTTACATACCAAAAGCAAAATTTGAAGATTTGTATATATTATTACAAGATAACAATAGAGAGTACACAGAGTATAATATAAAAAGGATGGTGCAACCATACCTGGGAGTGGACGGTGCCATCTCTTTGCCAAGAAGTGGGAGGACTGGAGGAGAGAAAAGGGTAGAATGGCAGGTATAAGCATTTGGGTGAGCACCCTTGGTTTAGAAACCCTTAGAAGGGAGTTGACCACCAGATTACAGATACTCCAAAAAGGTTGAAGAGGAAACAGAAAGTAGATGGGCTTATGTCTGTTTTCTGCCATGAAACTGGGAGAGCTTAACCTCAGGGCAGCCCTGTGGCAGGTGGGTCAAGCAGCACAGCAGATGGTTCTGTGGGAGCCGCAGAAGCTGCATCCAAGCTAGAGAGGGCAGAAAGCCCCAAGGCCAGAAGGGGATGTGCTGAGGACCAGAGTGCGAGTCTAAATGCGCCACGTCAGGGTGGGCCACAGGGACGTTCACAGTGGCAGTTGGGAGGCCTCAGGAGACCCGTGGGAGAAGCACGGTGCGGTAGTAGTGTTAGTCACTCGGTCCTGCCCAACTGTTTGAACCCCGTGCGCTATAGCCTGCCAGGCTCCTCTTCATGGGATTCTCCAGGCAAGAATATTGGAGTGGATTGCCGTTGTGTTTTCCAGAGGATCTTCCCAACCCAGGGTCTCCTGCATTGCAGGCAGATTCTTTACCATCTGAGCTAAAGGGAAGTCAGGGGAGGCGGTTCAGCAGGACAGCCCTGTGGCCACCCTGAGATTGCCTCCTGTCCTCAGGCAGTCTTGAAGGCTTCCAACTGGGCCAGGGTATTTTGCCAGAAAGAGAACAGTGAGAAACTCAGAACAACTGAGCATTTATTCAGGTTTTTCCCCTCCCCCATTCCATTCCT
Organism: Bos javanicus; assembly: GCF_032452875.1. Lineage (NCBI taxonomy): Eukaryota > Metazoa > Chordata > Mammalia > Artiodactyla > Bovidae > Bos > Bos javanicus. Next base: position 44,648,615 of record NC_083870.1, read on the forward strand.
CTCCAGTGTGAGATGGATGCCCGTGATAAAGTTTAGGTCAGTTTGTGGGGTGGGGGTAAGTAAATGCATGCTCCATACAACCTATGCTGTAGTATATTAAAGTATGACTTCAAAACACCACCATTTATTGCACTTTCCCCCCACAGCTCTGAAAAGTCTGAATTAGGTGAACACAAATCTGTCTGGTACAAAGTCCATGGCCTTTCCAACATCACATTACCTTTCATCACAGTTCTATTACAGAAGAATTACACAGCTCCATTCTAATACACAGTTCTATTACCCCATCAGATACATTTCCATTGCAGTTTGGCAAATTTATGATCATTGATAAGTTTGGATACAATAATAAGACAATAATTAGGTCACTGCACACCTGGCTTAATAAGTGAACACTCCATATTTTGTTCAGTGTCTCTGTACCAATTTGCGAATAAGTCTCCAGTAGAGCGTCATGGAATTCCACCCTTAACACTGTCTTGTTATTGGTGATCTGTATGTACTAATGTAACTAATTCAAAAGCAGAGACATTACCTTGCCAACAAATGTCTGTCTAGTCAAGGCTATGGTTTTTCATGTGGTCATGTATGGATGTGAGAGTTGGACTGTGAAGAAGGCTGAGCGCCGAAGAATTGATGCTTTTGAACTGTGGTATTGGAGAAGACTCTTGAGAGTCCCTTGGACTGCAAGGAGATCCAACCAGTCCATTCTGAAGAAGATCAGCCCTGGGATTTCTTTGGAAGGAATGATGCTAAAGCTGAAACTCCAGTACTTTGGCCACCTCATGTGAAGAGTTGACTTATTGGAAAAGACTCTGATGGTGGGAGGGATTGGGGGCAAGAGGAGAAGGGGACGACAGAGGATGAGATGGCTGGATGGTATCACTGACTCGATGGACATGAGTCTGAGTGAACTCCGGGAGCTGGTGATGGACAGGGAGGCCTGGCGTGCTGCGATTCATGGGGTTGCAAAGAGTCGGACACGACTGAGCGACTGAACTGAACTGATGTACTAATGAGAAACTGAGAGAAGGAGAACTAGTTTGATAGATGTCAGCCTCACAGTTCAAAAGGGTTTTGACAAGGTGAAGTGCTATTTTGAAAACAATTATGAAATTTGATTTTTTTGAAAAAAACTCCAGGAATCCAGGATAAGAGGAGCTTGGCAGGGCATTGGTCCATGTGAGGACTACAAACAATATGACCAGAAATGCTATGTAGTTATTTAAAAAACAAAACCAAAATTTAAAAAAAATCTGATTAAAGTAGTCAATACTTGGATATCAGTTTAAAGAATCCAGTTCTAACCTAATTGTGGATTGTAGTTCCATGAGTAAGACTATAGGGTGCAATTCAAATGAACTACTCATTTATGGTCAATTAATCTGTGACAAAGGAGGCAAGACTGTATAGTGGAGAAAAGACAGTCTCTTCAATAAGTGGCACTGGGAAAACTGGATGGCTACAAGTAAAAGAATGAAACTAAACCATTCTCTAATAGTATACACAAAAATAAACTCAAAATGGATTAATGACCTAAATGTAAGACTGGACACTATAAAACTCCTAAAGGAAAACATAGGCAGAACACTCTTTGACATAAATTGCAGCAATATTTTTTTGGATCCATCTCCTAGAGTAATGGAATAAAAACAAAAATAAACAAATGGACCCAATTAAACTTAAAAGCTTTTGCATAGCAAAGGAAACCATAAGCAAAATGAAAAGACAACCTAAGGAATGGGAGAAAATATTTACAAATGATACTACCAACAAGGAATTGATTTTCAAAATATACAAAGAACTCATGTAGCTTAATATCAAAGAATAATCCAATTGAAAAAAAATGGCCAGAAGACATTTCTGCAAAGAAGACATACAATGGCCAACAGGCACATGAAAAGATGCTCGACATTGCTAATTACAAGAGAAATGCAAATCCAGACTACAATGTGGTGTCACTTCACACCAGTCAGAATAGTGGTGATTAAAAAGTCTACAAATACTAAATGCTGGCGAGTGTGTGGAGAAAAGGGAACCCTCCTACACTATTGGTAGGAATGTAAATTGGTGCAGCTGCTATGAAGAATAATATGGGCGTTCCCTAAAAAACTAAACATAGAGTTACCATATGAGCCAGCAATCCCAGTCCTGTGCATACATCCAGAGAAAACTCTAATGTGAAAAGGTGTGTGCACCCCAGTTTTCATAGCAGTACTATTTTCAATAGCTAAGACATGGAAACAACCTCAGTGTCCACTGACAGATGAATGGATAAAGAAGATGTGGTGTATGAACACAATGGAATATTACTTGCCCATTATAAATGAAATGTCATTTGCAGCAATATAGATTATTTTAAGTAAAGTATATCTGGAAAAGAAAGACAAGTGTTATATGATGTCACTTATATGTGAAATCTAAACAATGATATAGATGAGCTTACAGAACAGGAATGGACTCAGAGTGAAGTAAGCCAGAAGGAAAAACACCAATACAGTATACTAACGCATATATATGGAATTTAGAAAGATGGTAACAATAACCTTGTGTACGAGACAGCAAAAGAGACACTGATGTATAGAACAGTCTTATGGACTCTGTGGGAGAGGGAGAGGGTGGGAAGATTTGGGAGAATGGCATTGAAACATGTAAAATATCATGTATGAAACGAGTTGCCAGTCCAGGTTCGATGCACGATAGTGGATGCTTGGGGCTGGTGCACTGGGATGACCCAGAGGGATGGTATGGGGATGGAGGAGGGAGGTGGGTTCAGGATGGGGAACACATGTATACCTGTGATGGATTCATTTTGATATTTGGCAAAACTAACACTATTATGTAAAGTTTAAAAATAAAATAAAATTTAAAAAAAAATTCAAAAAAAAAAAAAATCAATCTATGGTTACCAAAGTGGTTGGCAGAAGGGTGACGGTGAAGGTGAATTAGGAGGTTGGAATTAACATATACACACTTCTATGTTTAAAATAAACAAGGACCTACTGTAAAGCACAGGAAACTATATTCAGTATCATTTGAAACCATATATATATATATGCACTTTTACTGCACCGGGTATCAAGCATTTTGTGTGTGCTTAGTTGCTCAGTCATGTCTGACTCTGTGCAACCCCATGGACTGTAGCCCACCAGGCTCTTTTGTCCATGGGGATTCTCCAGGCAAGAATACTGGAGTGTGGTTGCCATTTCCTCCTCCAGGGGATCTTCCCAACCCAGGGATCAAACCCAGGTCTCCCACATTGCAGGTGGATTCTTTACCATCTGAGCCCTTATATATAAAGAAATATATATAGAAATGGATGGATGAAATCAAGGCCTTTTAGTTTGTAGTAAAGAAAAGGCAAAGGCTAAGAGAGTTCATGATAATTACCTGCAAATAATTAGTGGATCTTTTAAGGAAGAGAACATGAAAGGGAGGGAAAATGGCAAAATAGCGTAAGGAAAAAGTGAAAAAGTATGAAAGCAAGAGAAGAATGTGGGTTTTCCATGCTTAGCCACGATGCTGCCAGAGCCCCGATGATCTCTGCTCACCAGGCAATTCTGCAGCAAAACGTAGTGTAGTCGGTCTGGGTCCTGCTGTATTCTCCAGTCTGACGTGACTGAACCGCTGCAGTACTAAGAGCTTACTGTGCACTATCGCTGTGCTAAGTACTTTACCTGTATTATGTCATTTAATTCTTTCCACACTGCCTGGTAATATTTCTATCATTTGCATTTTATGCATCAGATCAGATCAGTCGCTCAGTCGTGTCCGACTCTTTGCGACCCCATGAATCGCAACACGCCAGGCCTCCCTGTCCATCTCCAACTCCCGGAGTTCACTCAGACTCACGGCCATTGAGTCAGTGATGCCATCCAGCCATCTCATCCTCTGTTGTCCCCTTCTTCTCTTGCCCCCAATCCCTCCCAGCATCAGAGTCTTTTCCAATGAGTCAACTCTTCGCATGAGGTGGCCAAAGTACTGGAGTTTCAGCTTGAGCATCATTCCTTCCAAAGAAATCCCAGGGCTGATCTCCTTCAGAATGGACTGGTTAGATCTCCTTGCAGTCCAAGGGACTCTCAAGAGTCTTCTCCAACACCACGGTTCAAAAGCATCAATTCTTCGGTGCTCAGCCTTCTTCACAGTCCAACTCTCACATCCATACATGACCACATGAAAAACCATAGCCTTGACTAGATGAACCTTTGTTGGCAAAGTAATGTCTCTGCTTTTGAATATGCTATGTAGGTTGGTCATAACTTTCCTTCCAAGGAGTAAGCATCTTTTAATTTCATGGCTGCAGTCACCATCTGTAGTGATTTTGGAGCCCAGAAAAATAAAGTCTGACACTTTTTCCACTGTTACCCCATATATTTCCCATAAAGTTATGGGGCTGGATGCCATGATCTTCGTTTTCTGAATGTTGAGCTTTAAGCCAACTTTTTCACTCTCCACTTTCACTTTCATCAAGAGGCTTTTGAGATCCTCTTCACTTTCTGCCATAAGGGTGGTGTCATCTGCATATCTGAAGTTATTGATATTTCTCCTGGCAATCTTGATTCCAGCTTGTGTCTCTTCCAGTCCAGCGTTTCTCATGATGTACTCTGCATAGAAGTTAAATAAACAGGATGACAATATACAGCCTTGACGAACTCCTTTTCCTATTTGGAACCAGTCTGTTGTTTCATGTCCAGTTCTAACTGTTGCTTCCTGACCTGCATACAAATTTCTCAAGAGGCAGATCAGGTGGTCTGGTATTCCCATCTCTTTCAGAATTTTCCACAGTTTATTGTGATCCACACAGTCAAAGGCTTTGGCATAGTCAATAAAGCAGAAAAAGATGCTTTTCTGGAACTCTCTTGCTTTTTCCATGATCCAGCAGATGTTGGCAGTTTGATCTCTGGTTCCTCTGCCTTTTCTAAAACCAGCTTGAACATCAGGAAGTTCACAGTTCACGTATTGCTGAAGCCTGGCTTGGAGACTTTTGAGCATTACTTTACTAGCGTGTGAGATGAGTGCAATTGTGCGGTAATTTGAGCATTGTTTGGCATTGCCTTTCTTTGGGATTGGAATGAAAACTGACCTTTTCTAGTCCTGTGGCCACTGCTGAGTTTTCCCAATTTGCTGGCATACTGAGTGCAGCACTTCCACAGCATCATCTTTCAGGATTTGGAATAGCTCAACTGGAATTCCATCACCTCCACTAGCTTTGTTTGTAGTGATGCTTTCTGAGGCCCACTTGACTTCACATTCCAGGATGTCTGGCTCTAGGTCAGTGATCACACCATCATGATTATCTGGGTCGTGAAGATCTTTTTTGTACAATTCTTCTGTGTATTCTTGCCATCTCTTCTTAATATCTTCTGCTTCTGTTAGGTCCATACCATTTCTGTCCTTTATCGAGCTCATCTTTGCATGAAATGTTCCTTTGGTATCTCTGATTTTCTTGAAGAGACCCCTAGTCTTTCCCATTCTGTTGTTTTCCTCTAGTTCTTTGCATTGATCGCTGAAGAAGGCTTTCTTATCTCTTCTTGCTATTCTTTGGAACTCTGCATTCAGATGTTTATATCTTTCCCTTTCTCCTTTGCTTTTCGCTTCTCTTCTTTTCACAGCTATTTAATGCATAACGAGTTCAAAATAGGTTGAATAACTTGTTTAAGTAAGTGGCAGAGCTGGGACTCAACCCAAAACTCTTTGATTCTAGAGCAAGTGATCTAATCACTGGGCCACAGTTCTTTTTATAGGTCATTTTTACAAATTCCAGTCCATTTATTCATTCACACATGAAGCAGATATTGATTCATTATAGTAGTTTTCTTTTTAAACCATGACAAAGTACCACAAACATAGGGGCTTAAAAACAACCCAAAGTTATAATCCTAGAGTTCTGTAGATCTGAAGCCCAGTGTGGTCTCACTGGGCTAAACTGAAGGTTTCAGCCTGGCTGCATCCCTTCAAGAGGCTCTAAAGAGAATTTATATCTTACCTTTCCAGATGTCAGAGGATATCTGAATTCCTTGGTTAGTGGCTCCCTTTCTCCATCATCAAAGACAATAGCATAGCATCTTCAGGTCTCTTTCTGACTAAAGCTAGGGAAGGTTATCCACTTTTAAACACTCATGTGATTAGGTGACCTATTCGCAGGTTCCCAGGATTAGAGCTTCAGCATTGTTAGAGAGCTAATATTCTTTGTATCACAGGTCCATTCTGTGATAGAAAGTTCAAGTTTTGATTCAGGCAATATGAGATAGGAGGAGAAGGACAATAGCAAGTAAACAAATGCATATGCAAGACATTTTCTGATAGTGATGTGTATTTTCTGACAAAAGTTCAAAATTTCACTTTCCCCCAAGCATGCCGTTTATACATTCACTCATTCAACATTTTTGAGTACCTTCTATGTAAAAGGAGTTCTGTGCATTTCAAGTGGGCTTCCTTGGTGACTCAGTGGTAAAAGAATCTACCTGCCAATTCAGGAGACACGGATTTGATCCCTGGGTTGGAAAGATCCCATGGAGAAGGAAATGGCAACCCACTCTAATATTCTTGCCTGGGAAATCTCATAAACAGATGAGTCTGGTGGGCTGTAGTCCACGGGATCACAAAGGAGTTGGACTTGACTTAGTGACTAAACCATGACAACAGCAATGAATTTCAGATAGAATTGTGAATGGACAGAGGTTTTACTCTGATGGAATATTCTCATAGAGGCAACAGATAAGCATACATACACAAAATAGAGAACATGATTTTTAGATAGTGGCAAATGCTATGAGGGAAATACTCCATGCTCATTCTCCTGTACCTTTGCATTTTTCATGTATTCCCTCTTTTATTTAGTTTAATATTTATTTCAAGCGCTTACAGTGTTTCAGGCAAAGTACTAACTAAGCACAAGGTTTACAGTACAGAACACAGATCTGGCTTATATGTCATTAGTGTAGTGAAGGGAACAAATTAGTATAAAACATGCATTGCGGTGAGTGCTGTGGGGATGATGCAGGTATTGGGAGACATACAGGGGGCCATGGGTGCTCTGCCTGGGTCTAGGACAACTTTTCCCCCCACTTCCTCTTCACTGAGAACTCATGCTCATCCTTCTGGATATAACCTAGATGGCTTCTCTTTGAATAATAGTTTCAGGTTTATACTAAGTGCTTAACACAAACATTTGTGTTTTTATTTTTGTTTTATAATAGTATTGTTTTTAAAATTACACAGTGCTTTCTCAGTTTACCCAAGAGATCGATGATTATTCTTACAGTTGTGTCCATTCACATTACTACATGACATGGGCATTGTAATTGTGGAGTGAAAGTGTTAAGTCGCTCAGTCATGTCCAGTTCTTTGTGACCCCATGGACTATAGCCCACCAGGCTCTTCGGTCCATAGAATTCTCCAGGCAAGATTACTGGAGTGGGTAGCCATTCCCTTTTCCAGGAGATCTTCCCAATCTAGGGATCAAACCTGGGTTTCCTGCATTGCAGGTAGATTCTTTACTGTCTGAGCCACCAGGGAAGCCTGGGCTTTGTCATTATATTTTAGTAAAAGCACTCAAGTAAGCAAAACCCCTTTATATATGTGTCAATTATTGTATACAATGTAGAAACAAGGGAAAAGGTGTTGAAGAATATACCCCAGCTGTTAGCAGATAGCAAATGACCAGTTTTGGCTTTCTGCATTTGGGCAAATAGACATTTGTGGGATGGATGAATAAGAACTGCCCAATTATGGCTAAATAGCTTGGCTTATAAGGTAGCGAGCATCCACTGAGGACTGAACAGATACCATGCTGCTCAAATCATACACCCTTCTGTTTGTGTTTTATTTTAGTTACATTTTGACATCTGGTTAACCTAGATGGTTTCATAACTGAATTAAAAACCAGGAGAGCATAAATAATCAATTTCTGTCCTGCATCCAACTTGCTTAATAGTTTCTTATGCCATAATTTCCTTTTCTGCAAATTAGGGATAATAGACCTTCTGAAAGGATAACACAATTAGACTGGTTAAAAGGCAGTCATATTCATAAGTACTAGGGAACCAGAAAGTTTTCTAGTATGTATAAGTGAAAACTGAAAATTTTCTTTTGTGACATCCATGCCAACTGAAAAAAATCTGTGCATTATAAAGGATTATGATCCACTTTAAAGTTGAAAGTATTTGAACAAATGTCACCCTTCTTTCATAACCCTTTGCATTCAGTTTTCTTCTCTTCTGGTTCTGGACATTAAGTGGGGATCTGTTGGAAGAAGAGCAAAATCTCAGGCTATTCCTATTATAGAAGCTCCTTCATGAGTTTGCATAGTGACCAGGCTGTATCCTGGGGCCGCTTATAAACAATACTTGAGTCATACAACTTAGGAATGAATTGAAATTTAAGCGAAACTTAAGAGGATCATAGCCCAAGCTCAAGGATTACTAATAAGCCAACACAACTTGGACAAGTAAGGCCTGAGCTCTATCTGAGGTGGCCTCTGGAGATGAAGGAGAAGGCAAATACTTTCCAAAGTCATATAGATTCTATAGAAGATTTTCTACACAAACCACACTTATACCATTTCCTACTTCTCCCTAATAGTAGAGTACTGATGTAGCCTCACCCCTATGTGCTCTGGTAGCCTTCTTTCCCCTGTTTTTAATTTTATTTCTCTTGCATTCACTGATACTTAGTTTATGTCCGCTGGCCATTTTTTTCCAGGCAAGAAATTAATCAAGAGAGAAAGGAAGGGTGGAGGCACCAAAATGCTCTATCCTTACTTCCCTTTGACATCTCTCTTTCTCAAAAGTACCACCCTCAGTAGTCAAATTGTGTATTCTTTATAATAAGCTTTATCTTGAGTCAATTTTTTTATCTGTCAAATGAAGGTAATGATGATATCTTACAGTTATTTTGAGGACTTAATAAGTAAAATGCTTAGAACTTTGTCTTGAACAGACATCGCTCATGAAAATCATAGCTCTAATGATTATTAGCATATTAATATTATTCAGTTATCATTTCATATTCATTTTGTTTTAATGAGGATGGTTGTCTTTTAGTGTTCTGACAGATATGAAGAAATGCAAAGGTAAGAAGTCAGTAGTGAGTCAGAAAATCTCACTAGCAGCTTAAATTTCACTCCCTGTTTATATGCGTGAGTCAAATAAGAAACTACTCTACTAGATGCATCACTGGAAACCTGAAGTGGTGTGATATTCTTGTCTTCTTACTCATGTGGGCAGATCTCTTTAATATATTCTCTTGGAATGGCAAAAGCATCCTTTTCTCTTCTCATCTCCTCCTATTTCTCTCTCATGTCTACTTATTCTTCTTAACTGAGATTATTCAGCTCTTCTAAGCACAGGCTTAGAATACACAGACATAGCTCTGAAGGTCATATGCCAAAATGAAGATAATCCAGCTTTTTAAATTTATTTCCTAGAGTATTGAGACCTAAGATAGTTTGCAAAAGGCTAGGACTTGGCTAGATAGAAACCTTGTATCATATGAACTGTTTAAATATTCATAGTGTGTACTGGCAGCTAACAGGGCTACAAACTTTGCCCAGAAAAAAAAAAAAAAAGAATTACTGAATTTCATAGCATCCAAAAATGGCTGCCATGGACTAAAAGCTTAAGTGCTGATTTTGGTTTAATCTCTTAGTCAAATATATATATTTTTTATTCAACTGAGGACAATAGGCAAGTGGTTATATGCATTTGTAAGTATTTTTCTGACTATATTATCAGTATCAGATTCTGACATTAATGTCATAAAAACTTATTGTACTGTGAAAGCCATCTCTTTAATAATTACTAGTGACTTGAAATAGGGGCTTCCCTGATGGCCCAGACAGCAAAGAATCCTCCTGCAATATAGGAGACTAGGGTTCAATGCCTGCGTCAGGAAGGTTCCTCAGGAGAAGGGAACGGCCACCTCCTCCAGTGTTCTTGTTGGAGTATCCCAAGAACAGAGGAGCCTGGCAAGCTACAGTCCTTGGGGTCACAAAGAATTGGACACAACTGAGCAACTAAACACACACACGGTGACTTGAAATAACTGACACATTCCTTCACAGTCAACAGATTCACTTCTATAGAAATGCATATAGGAAATTATGAGCAGTTGAGCTATAAAATAAATCAGATTGGGGAAGAACTGCGTTTCTTGACATGGTGTCTCACAACTTGAAAAGATTTCATTCTGTGCAACCAGCTGACACTTACACGTTCTTCATTAGCATATATGAAGATGCCAAAAATGTAGATGTTTACTGCTTATTTTGGTTTAACTGACACATTTCTCCCATATAATTAAGGGTTTTTTTTGTTGTTGTTCTTATACTGGTTGATAAAATTTGTTAAAATATTTTCAAAATTTTAGATAACAGCATAAAAGTAAATGTTTGTACTGTAATGAACTTTAAATTCTTTTTTCCAAGTAAGATCTATTTAGTGAAATCCACTTGATTTTGTTTTTTATAGATATGCTCACAAGTTTGATTTTTATAAAGTATGTGTGCACTCAGTAGCCAGTCCTGTCCAACTCTTTGTAATACTGTGGATTGTAGCCCACCAGGCTCCTCTGTCCATGTGATTTCCCAGGCAAGAATACTGGAGTGGGTTGCCATTTCATCCTCCAGGGGATCTTCCCAACCCAGGGATCAAACCCACACCTCCTGCATCTCCTGCATTGGCAAGCGGATTCTTTACCACTGAGCTGCCTGAGAAGCCCCTTTTTAAAGTGTTCATCCTCTCAATTTGGTATACACAAATGTAAACATTAGAAACATTCATTAGTTTTCCCTTTCCAATAGTATTTATATAAAATGTAAATTCAGATAAAATGAGAGTAAGTAATTAAAAGTTTATGAAAAGTGACTTGGAATGTCTGCAACTCAATATCTTAAATGATTAATGTTACATAAGAATTGACCATTACTTAATATAAGGTAAGTACAATTAACTAATCACTACTTTTAAACTCTACTTTTAAGAAACTTCTTCAAAAAATGTATAAACTGTAGTTAATTATTTGAATTATATAAATATATCGGTTCCTATAAATATGTGTGTACAGATACATGTATAAGGTGTGTATCAAGGAAATACATTCACGCTTTTTGTTTGCTATTTCAGATGTACATTACCAACACAATCAAAGCCAAAGGAACAAGACTTGCTAAGCCCGTTTTATGCCTAGGCTTAATGTGTTTGGCTTTTCTTACTGGACTCAACAGAGTTGCAGAATATCGAAATCATTGGTCTGATGTGATAGCAGGCTTTCTGGTTGGAATATCTATAGCAGTATTTCTTGTAAGTACAAATTTCTTTATATATAATTTATTTCTTAATTAATGTGTATAACCACCTAGTAGACAATACAGGTGTGAATCACTGGGTTTAGCTTTTGAAAGGTGGTCTATGAAATGGAAATACATATGTTTTAAATCACTCATTTCTTTCTTCTCCTTCATTTGTTTTGCCTAAAGTCAGGCTTGGGGTGAAAAGTGCGTATTTTCTACATTTAAAAGTGAAGAGAATATTTTCATGCAAAGTGGAATGGGGCTAAAAAAACACTCATACCTCCCTAGATGTTTTTTCTTTTGAATTTATTTTTTGATTGGAGGAAAATTGCTTTATAATATTGTGTTGGTTTCTGTAGTACAACAATGCAAACCAATCATAATTTATACACACACACACACATATCCCTTTCCTGTTGAGCCTCCCTCCCCAGCCCCCTCATCCCACTCCTCTAGGTAATCACAGAGCACCAGGCTGGGCTCCCTGTGTTATATAACATCTTCCTACTATTTTACACATGATAGCATGTATATGTCAGTGCTACTGTCTCAATTTGTCCTGTCCTGTCTTTCCCACAATGTGTCCACAAGTCTGTTCTTTACATTTGCATTTCATTCCTTCCCTACAAATGGGTTTTTAAGACTGGTTTATTTGAATGTTTAAAAAATTTCCTCAGGGCACTTAGCGTCCTGAAGTATGTAGAGTATCCCAAAGTGCCCTGGTGCCTCCAAACAGCCCTCTCCTGAGCTGCCAAGTCCCAGAACCTGATAACAGGTGAACCTCACTTGTGAGATGAACCGGTCGCCTTCAGTGACTGAAAATCCATGGAGAGTTTCCAAGGCAATATCACTCAAATCAGATTTTGCCAGGGAGTGAAGAGCACACACAGTGACTCCTAATGAGGCAAGCCTGCCATCTCTACTTCTGTGATAAAAATCTCCTTGGACTATTTCTGTAAATTTTAGTTCTGTAGGTTTAGTTGTTTCAATCTGGCTTTCAGTTCAGTTCAGTCGCTCATGTGTTCAACTCTTTGTGACCCCATGAACCAAAACACACCAGGCCTCCCTGTCCATCACCAACTGCCGGAGTTCACCCAAACTCATGTCCATCGAGTCGGTGATGCCATCTACCATCTCATCCTTTGTCGTCCCCTTCTCCTTCTGCCCTCAATCTTTCCCAGCATCAGGGTCTTTTCAAATGAGTCAGCTCTTCACATCAGGTGGCCAAAATATTGGAGTTTCAGCTTTAGCATCAGTCCTTCCAATGAACACCCAGGACTGATCTTTAGGATGGACTGGTTGGATCTCCTTGCAGTCCAAGGGACTCTCAAGAGTCTTCTCCAACACCACAGTTCAAAAGCATCAATTCTTCGGCTTTAGACTTAATTAATCCTTTATAGGTATGGATATGCAACATTTTTGTTGTAGTTGTTGTTTAGTCTCTAAGTCATGTCCAACTCTTTTGTGACCCTATGGACTATAGCCCACCAGGCTCATCTGTCCGTGGGATTTCCCATGCAAGAATACTGGAGTGTGTTGCCATTTCATTCTCCAGGGGACCTTCCTGACCCAGGGATCAAACCAATGTCTCCTGCATTGGCGGGTGAATTCTTTACTGCTGAACCACAGGGAAGCCCGATGTAACATTTTACCTAGATGGAAAAAGGTGTAGACTACTGAATAAATCAAAACGTACTTTTGCATTGACACATTGCAAGAAACAGTTTATATTTTAATTACATTTAAATTGTTTCTCAGGAGTAACTTTCTTTCTTCAGCTTCTTTTCACTAGTTTATAACAGTACATTAAAGCTTATACAAACGTTTCCAGCTACCAATGATTTGCACACTGTTATGTGCCGGGCATTTTATATAGGTTATTTCTTCTAGACTTCTTGTGGTAAAAGTAGTGACTATATCCTGATCCCTTTCTAGACCATTTTCTATTTTTCTTTCTGATGCCTTTCCTTGCTGTGTCCAAGGTCCCTTGGAAACTTAGGCTTACCTTCCCTACCCCCAGAGATATCCTGTAGCCTCATGCAAACAGGGGCCCAAGCATGGCCCCAAACCTTTCCCTTGCTTTCACTTATGACAGTTGAAACAGGCTAACTTTTTATAAAACAAACAAAAAAAATGCTTCACATAAATCCTAAGAAAATAATCATAGGCACAGCAAACAGCATGCCAAAAGTTGAAGCATTAAAGCACTAGTGTCAGATGTAACTGAATTTCAAGTCCATGGGTCTGGAACACCTTGGCTGGTATTTCATCAGGCTTCATCTCCTCCTGTGGCTGTGGCCATCTTCCCTTGACTGCCAGTGAACATCGTGATACCTTGCAAGGTTAAGCCTAGAGCACTCATATCTTCCTTTCGCTTCCTCGTCTGAGAACCATGTGGGGAATGATGAATTGGACTAGGGGTCCCCCTTGAGCTCAAGACCCTCTTACTGCACATATTCAGAACCTTCCATAGGGCCCTTCAACCATTCCCATGCATCCAGGGAAAGGACCTTATAAAAAGGTCATATGGAAGTGCTTTAACCATGTAATGGCTAAACAAGCTTTTATGCATAAAAATAGTGTTTCTGATTTTACTGTGTCATTGTAAAAGTATGTTTTGCTTTATACAATGGTCTCCTCCTATACCCATAGGAGGAGAAGATGAGGTGCCAGCAAAGATGTTCCAGACCCATGGAGCTGAAATACAGTTACATCTGACAATAGTGCTTGTTAAAGCGGCCTGCAAAGGGGTCATAAATATGACTTGGCTTCTCTGGGAATCTGTTTCTGGAGTCAGACAGTAATGGCCAGTCTATTCCCTCAAACATTCCCTCCTTTTCTTCTTTCATGAAACAAACATTTACTGAGACCCTACTCTAATCCAGGCATCGTGCTTGGCACTGGGAATAAGTACATGAAAAGGATACAATCCAGGTACTTAAATAGATTGCAGTCAGGTGGGACGAGATGGACATGAAGAGTTCTATAGAGGATGAACGTAATGGTAGATGTATGGTACATATACTCAAGAGATCTACTCTGTTTGAATTAGGGACAAATCAGAAAGAAGAGACAATATATAAACTTGAAGAGTTTTTAAAGCAGAAAGGTGTGGCTTGGGGCATAAGGAATGAAGGGCAGAGAGCACAGTGCACTGGCAATATGAAACGTATCATAAAATAAGCATGTATGAAGCCCCTAATGTATTCTAGGCCGAAGGCACAGTGTGCATCTGGCACCCAGAAATGATACCAGTCGTCCAAGATGGGTGACAAGAAGGGGAATGAAGAAGCACACAGGGGACACCCTGAGCCTTGTGTGCTATGACAGTAATTTGGGCTCTTGCTTAAAAATGTAGGTGATTTGGCAGCCTCTGTCAGCTCCCAGACAGCTGAAACAGAAAAAGTCTGGTTGAATCTCATCCTCACTATCTACTAAATTTGTGCCCTTAAGCAATTTACCTAACCTCAGTTTCTTCCTCTTTAAAAAAGGTTCAGTTCAGTTCAGTTCAGTCGCTTTGTCGTGTCCGACTCTTTGCAACCCCATGAACTGCAGCACGCGAGGCCTCCCTGTCCATCACCAACTCCCAGAGTTTACCCAAACTCATGTCCATCGAGTTGGTGATGCCATCCAGCCATCTCATTCTCTGTCATCCCTGTCTCCTCCTGCCCCCAATCCCTCCCAGCATCAGGGTCTTTTCCAGTGAGTCAACTCTTCGCATGAGGTGGCCAAAGTATTGGCGTTTCAGCTTCAGCATCAGTCCTTCCAATGAACACCGAGGACCAACTCCTTTAGAATGAACTGGTTGGATCTCCTTGCAGTCCAAGGGACTCTCAAGAGTTTTCTCCGACACCACAGTTCAAAAGTATCAATTCTTCGACGCTCAGCTGTCTTCACAGTCTAACTCTCACATCCATACATGACCACTGGAAAAACCATAGCCATGACTAGATGGACCGTTTGTTGGCAAAGTAATGTGTCTGCTTTTTAATATGCTGTCTAGGTTGGTCATAACCTTCCTTCCAAGGAGTAAGGATCTTTTAATTTCATGGCTGCAATCACCATCTGCAGTGATTTTGGAGCCCCAAAAAATAAAGTCTGACAGTTTCCACTGTTTCCCCATCTATTTCCCATGAAGTGACGGGACCAGATGCCATGATCTTCGTTTTCTGAATGTTGAGCTTTAAGCCAACTTTTTCACTCTCCACTTTCACTTTCATCAAGAGGCTTTTGAGTTCCTCTTCACTTTCTGCCATAAGGGTGGTGTCATCTGCATATCTGAGGTTACTGATATTTCTCCCGGCAATCTTGATTCCAGCTGTGCTTCTTCCAGCCCAGGGTTTCTCATGATGTACTCTGCATAGAAGTTAAATAAGCAGGGTGACAATATACAGCCTTGACGTACTCCTTTTCCTATTTGGAACCAGTCTGTTGTTCCATGTCCAGTTCTAACTGTTGCTTCCTGACCCGCATATAGGTTTCTCAAGAGGCAGGTCAGGTGGTCTGGTATACTCATCTCTTTCAGAATTTCCCACAGTTTATTGTGATCCACACAGTCAAAGGTTTTGGCATAGTCAATAAAGCAGAGATGTTTTTCTGGAACTCTCTTGCTTTTGCGATGATCCAGCGGATGTTGGCAATTTGATCTCTGGTTCCTTGCCTTTTCTAAAACCAGCTTATACATCTGGAAGTTTACAGTTCACATATTGCTGAAGCCTGGCTTGGAGAATTTTGAGCATTGCTTTACTAGTGAGATGAGTGCAATTGTGCGGTAATTTGAGTATTCTTTGGCATTGCCTTTCTTTGGGAATGGAATGAAAACTGACCTTTTCCAGTCCTGTGGCCACTGCTGAGTTTTCCAAATTTGCTGGTATATTGAGTGCAGCACTTTCATAGCATCATCTTTCAGGATTTGGAATAGCTCAACTGGAATTCCATCACCTCCACTAGCTTTGTTCATAGTGATGCTTTCTAAGGCCCACTTGACTTTACATTCCAGGATGTCTGACTCTAGGTGAGTGATCACACCACCGTGATTATCTTGATCTTGAAGATCTTTTTTGTACAGTTCTTCTGTGTATTCTTGCCACCTCTTCTTAATATCTTCTGCTTCTGTTAGGTCCACACCATTTCTGTCCTTTATCGAGCTCATCTTTGCATGAAATGTTCCTTTGGTATTTCTGATTTTCTTGAAGAGATCCCTAGTCTTTCCCATTCTGTTGTTTTCCTCTGTTTCTTTGCATTGATCACTGAAGAAGGCTTTCTTATCTCTCCTTGCTATTCTTTGGAACTCTGCATTCAGATGTTTATATCTTTATTTTTCTCCTTTGCTTTTCACTTCTCTTCTTTTCACAGCTATTTGTAAGGCCTCCTCAGACAGCCATGTTTCTTTTTTTGCATTTGTTTTCCATGGGGATGGTCTTAATCCCTATCTCCTGTACAGTTTCACGAACCTCCGTCCATAGTTCATCAGGCACTCTGTCTGTTAGATCTAGTCCCTTACATCTGTTTCTCACTTCCACTGTGTAGTCATAAGGGATTTGATTTAGGTCATACCTGAATGGGCTAGTGGTTTTCCCTACTTTCTTCAATTTAAGTCTAAATTTGGCAATAAGGAGTTAAATAAGGTTACAGTCTCCTTGAAGGATTGTTATACAGATTGATAATGTGTAAACGAAATGGTGTGTATGTTCAGTGCGTGGCCACATGGATGACTGAAATAATTTTACAAATGAGAGATTGTTTACTTTCAGATGCTTTTACTCTGTGATAAGATTTGTGCTTTAAAAATATGTTTTCTGGAAAATAAAGTTCCAGGTGAGGATAGAGACAAGTTATGCAGATCCAGGGAAGTGGTGGATGGGCCTCTGATTGCACAGAGGGAGGGGAAGCTGGCTGGAGGTGGGATGGTTTGGAAGTTGATGAAACAGTGGAATTGATGAGGATGAAGTGGACAACAATCTATGATGATTTTCAAGTTTCTTATTTGGGCAACTAAGTAGAATATTTATTTCAAGCAGTGACTACAGCTCTGGCTTGCAATATCTTGGAGTGTTTTCAATTATTCTGCAGTGTGTGCAGATCACTAAGATGATTCCAAGATAAAATTAACACTAACCTACTCCAAGCCATTGTATGTCGGTTCAAGGCATTTGTGTCCCCTGTCACCCACATCCAATGTCTAGCATATGCCTTTGACTCACTCTCCTCCGTCATCCATCCCCACACCCAGTGATTCATCTAGTTGAAGCTCGTTTCCACTACAGAATCTTTCTCCCATGTGTTATTTCTTTGCTGTTCTGATCATCACTTCTTGATTGTAGAGATCTAACTGCTTACCTCTTCTATATCTATCGGTTCCTAGCTACCTTCTCACTTTAGACTCTCCTCCAAATGCCTTGCATGCTGCTTCATACACATGATAATATAATTCATTGCTAATAAAACAAACAGAAAACCAAGCTGCTTTCGTGCTGGATTAAATCAGACACTTCCATTGGGCTCCTGGGATCTTCCAGAATCTGGCTGCACTCTTCCTGGTCAAGTTTATGTTTCCCTTTTTTTTACAGTGGAAATCCCACACTTGGAATCCAGTCAGTTTTCTTCCTCTCTCACACACTCTGTCCAGCCTGCACATTGCCTCTGCTGGAATGCTCCTGTGTATATTTTAGAGAACAAAACAGGTGTGGGAGTCAGAAAAACCTAGATTGAATCCTGCTGTTGCCACTTTTTTTGCCAGTTTTCCTCAATGTGATATTGACCATCCCACGTAGCTCCTTATTATTCCTAAAGTGTGGCCTCCCCTGAACTGTATTTAAAGTGATTACCTCTCCCCCAGACTCCTTTCCTCATTTCCTATTCACTTTTCTCCACTGCACGATTTTGAGTTTTGTCTTTTGCTCTCAAACCCTCTAGAATGTAAACCACTTACAGAGATGGTGTTTGTTTTCATCACTGTATGTTCCCAGTGTTATATAGGAAGTTCTCAGGAGATATTTGATGAATGAATGAATGAACTGTTTTATTTATTTCCCAGAGCTCTTTTGAGGGTTAAGTGAAATCACATATGTAGTCAAGTCAATCAATTGCATGGTACAGAGAAGGCTATGGATACCATACTCTTCACCTTTGATGACTTTATTATTGTAGATTGATTCATATTATTTTATAAAAATGGACACCTCAAAGTACTTGCAAGAAAGATGGATATTACAGTGTCAGGCAGGATAATTCAAGTTTACTGACCAAAGCAAGAGCTTGTCAGGTTATCATGCATTTTCCTAATAGTAATAATAAAGAGTTATTTGAGTATTCTTTACTGCATTAACTCAATTAATCTTCACGCACGGTGAGACCCAATTATTATTGTCCTAGTTTTGCAGATAAAGCAGACAGATCTAGTTATATTAAATAATTTGCCTAGGCTCACAGAATTAGTAAATAAAAGAGCCCAGGATTAAGCCCCAGGCCTGGTTGACCCCAAAGCCCATGAACATAACCCCATACAGCAGAGATGTTTTATTTGCCACAAGGAAGAGGCAAACTGATCACAAATGGATCAGATTAATTTATTATCACTACTGGAAAAAGAAAACAAAAATGTATATGTAATGGTGACTTATTACTAGTGTTATTTTTTGGAAGAGAGAGTAGAATTATACTCATGGAAACCACTAATGTAAAAATAGAATGTTTCTAAAGAAAGTCACTTTCAATTATATAGGAACATCAGAAAATTTGAGAATTTTTATCCTGGATTCATGCTTATTTATTAATCTGTTCATTCACCTGGCACTGAGAATAGAATAGTGATCAGAAAAAGAAGCATGTCTGCTTCCATGGAGATGATAACCTTGGAAGAGAATCACGTCAACCAGAATGCTATGCTTGCAGATATATAATTTCATATAGAGATAGGTATTTCAGAGAAAAGAATCATAGGTCCCTGCCAGCAAATAAAAACAGCCTGGGATCAAGGAAGACTAATAAGGCGGTGATGCAGAGATGAGATATCACAGATGAATGAGATATGATGCCCAAAGACAGTGGAGATGAGTATTCCAAACAAAAGGAAGTGAAAGGAAACAGAAGGTGTTTGCAAAATAGAGAAAGAAGGCTGAAAGGTGGACCTGAGTTTACATTTTGAGAGGAATGAGAAGCCAAGCCACAAAATAGTTTTAAGGAGGTCGACATGATAAAATTTGCATTTTGGAAAGACCATTCTCACTTCTTTGTAGAGAGGGATTGGAGGGAGTCAAGATTGGATTTAGTCTTGAGAAAGCCATGCAGGAATTCAGGCAAGTAATGATGATTGCTTAGTCTTTGGAGTTGGTGTTCGAGATAGAGCAAGGCAGATATAAGAAATCAAAATCTTTAGGAGGAAGAATTGAACAAATTGAATGACTGGTTGAGTACAAGAGGTGTTCAAGCTTTCAGCCACATGCAACTGCATTTGGGGATGAGGGGGAATTACCTTTCCCTGAGAGGATCCAGAAAAGGATCAAGGTTTGGAGTAGGGTCAGAAGATGGGCACATCTTGGGTTTTATTTTGAACGTTTGTTGAATTTTTCATACCTTTGACAACCAAAGAAATGGAACTGACCTTGCTGATCTGTCACAACCTCTTCACTTTCAAATTGAGAAAACTGAGACCCAGAGGACTGTCCAAGAACAGAACATGCAGACTCAGCCTCAAAAACCATGTTTACTGCTATTTCCTATGAGCATTTTTCTAATAGGAAGTCAATTTCATATTTGTGAATGTTACCAGACAAGACTTACTAAATATTTGAATATGATTCTAAGAAAGGTATGATAATTTCCTTCCTTATAATTTAAATAATAACAGTAATGAAGAGTAATCATTATGTTAATAGATGCTTTAATGAATATCTGCTATGTGTTAGGCATTTAAATATTTCACATGTGAATTCTTAGCTGCTTCAGTGGTGTTGTCCTGACCCTCAATTAAGGCAAAGAGATAACTGGTAATATCTTTCAGAGTTTTCTGAACCAAAATTAGTATAAAAAGCAATTATACTAATTTCAGTAGCCACTGTTAAATCTGTTCTTCATCTAATGACTTCCATTTGTCTGTGTATATAGTTATTTCAGCAAATTTTAATTCAGAAGAATTTGTAGCAGTTTTTTTTCACCTGCTGATTTTCCATAAATTTATATAATATTAATGGTGCTTCCCAGGTGGCCATAGTGGTAAAGAACCCACTTGCTAATTTAGAAGGCATAAGAGACGAGGGTTTGATCCCTGGATTGGAAAGATCCCCTGGAGGAGGGCATGGCAGCCAACCCAAGTATTCTTGCCTAGAGAATCCCATGGACAGATGAGCCTAGTAGGCTACAGTCCATAGGGTCACAAAGAGTTGGACATAACTGAAGTGACTTAGCATGCATAATATTAATGCAAAGAAAATGTGTGTGTATGTATATTTCATGAAATGGGTATGAAACTGCTGTTTGTTATATTGTTGTTGGCTCAAATTCTTGATTATATCCTTTGCTGCTTCCACACCAAAATGGCAGAGCTGAATACTTGCTGCAGAGATTGTATACCCGCAAAGCCAAAAATATGTCCTATCTACTCATTACAGACAAAATTTGCTGACCTCTACTTTAGGTCAGTTACTGTCTATTAGTCCTTTGCAGGCTCATCATTTGATAGAATGTTTATCAGGTACCCATTTCCAAATCTTTGCCATGACTTTACTCTAAAGATCTTGATGGTAGTGATGAAATTGAGTATTAAGTTATTAGGCTTTGATCTGTGCTTCTGATCTGTAATTATTCAAAGAATTGAAAGGTAATAAGTATATATCCATTTGCAAGGAAATTTTTTCTGAGATAAAGTTTAATAGTGTGTGTTATTTTGCAGATTTCAAAATTTAATTTAAAAGCTGGAAAACAATCAAGATGTATTGACCTTTGAAAATATTCAATAATGAGCCCTACACTTTCCAGTGTGATCTGTGGAAAATATACAATGTAAACCTGTGATAGTATATTAAGCATTTATTTATTAAATGAATGTTAAGTTATAAACTAGCTACAAGTAAATTCTGTATTTCAGTTTGATAATAGAATATAAAACTCAGAAAAAGAAGGCTCAAGAATATCTTACCTACTAGTTCAGTATAAGCAATATAAGCAACTAATTTTCCTGTATTATTTAAATCACTAATTCTTGAAATTTGATCCATCTACATCAGAAGCTTTAGAAATGCCTTTTAAAAGTGGCAACTCCTAAACCTTATCCTTCTATCTACGAAAGCAGAATTTTTAGGAGACGGCTTAGGAACGTCTTTTTTTTTTTAAGTACCAGAACTTTATTTTCATGTACAGTAGAATATGAGAAATTCTGGTTTAGTATGGGATATAATCAATTGAAACAAGGGTCAGTTTGCTTTGTGTAAAAGGTCTTCTATTTTAGTGGTAGCCACGGTAAGCTGTTGTTGAAATGCCAAATATATATGGGATGCGATAATAGACAATAAACTAGGGTTAATGATGCTACTAAATTAGAAAGTGCCAATCATAGTAGGTGTATTATGAATGTAATGATCTTGAAGCAATGGGGTATAATTAGCATTTAAATTAAGTTGTAGGTTAGCCACATTAAGGAAAGGTTAGCTTGCTATGAATTTTTATAAGGTTATGGTGTTATTTTTATCAGTTTGAGCATTGACTATAACCTAATTTAATGAAAATTTTGGAATAATAGCATTGTCATTATTAACTGAGCTACATATTAATTGATGAATACTCTTGAACACACTTGCACTGGACTACAAGATAAATTTGAATGTAAAGTTATAGACATGTAGTATTTAAGTCATGCCAATACTTTATTACTGTGATTAATCAGGCTGCTCACAAAGATCATGTTTATAGGGAGCATGGCTATGTTTTAATTGTATTTTTTCCTGAAATTGTAGGTTGTATGTGTGGTAAATAATTTCAAAGGAAGACAACCAGAAAATGAGCATACACACACGGATAGCCTGGCACAGCTGCCAATGATAAGCATTCCTCGAGTAGAAAGTCCTTTGGAAAAGGTAACATCTGTACAGGTGATTCATAATTTAAATTCTAAAGTGCGATTGTTCTCTAGAGCAAATGAATAATTATTCTTGAGAGTTCTTTCACATTTTTTATTAGCTAAAATAAGCTCAGAGTCTAATGTGGTATTTAGCAAGAACTTAATCACTGAAGAGAACATCTTTGAAAAATGCGTATCACATAGAAAACATTTCTTGGAACCTCTCAGGCTTAAAAGTTGAGTCTGTACATGGACTGTGCTGTAATTTGCCATAGCTTTAAGATAAGGAACGTTATACAGTGGTCCCACACATGGGCAAAATATGTTTTACTTGAGAATGTATACATTTTTAATAATACATATTCCATTTCTTCCATGCTTCATTTATATGAAAATCTGTGTAGTGTAACTGGCACATACTCAGGACTCAATAAATATTGCTAAATCTCAGTGTGTAAAGTTCTGGCCTCAGGGAAACACCAGTGTGCTTTCCTGATCAGGGAGGCCCTGAGGATCAGGCTGGGCTTAAGGGAACGTGATGAGGTAGCACTTTGAGTAGCAGGTCAAGGCCTCATGGAACATAGCAATGAACAGAAAAGCCAGGTTATAATAACTTTTCTTGAGACTTCTGTGAGCTAGATAGATTAATATTTCTTAAGCGATGATGCATTCATGCATGTATGTAACTGGTTAAATGACTGCTCATTTAGTGACAGAGGGTTACTAATGGCTTCTCAGCCCTGTCCACATCCAGATTTTGATCAACATCTTAGATGAAGTTATTAATAGATGCTAATTTGGGGTTTAGATGGTATGAATCTGTGGAGGGGTCATATAGGATACATGCTCAGTCATGTCTGACTCTTTGCAACCCCATGAACTGCAGTCCATGGGATTATCCTGGCAAGAATACAGAGGTGGGTTGCCATTTCCTACTCCAGAGGATCTTCCTTACCCAGGGATCGAACCCACGTCTCCTGCAGCTCCTACATTGACAGGTGGAGCCTTTACCACTGAGTCATTCACCTGGGAAGCCCCAGGTGAATCTGTGAGGGATAATTGATACATTGGATGAAATATTAAAAATTCTTGGAAGAATTTTTAATAATAATGTACAAATAACAATTAACTAGAAATAAATGAAGCATTTCATATTTGGACTTTAAAAAGTTCCTGTAGGGCAGGGTATGTCTAGGTTAACTGCACAAATGCAAAACGCTCAGAGGGTTTAAGAGTCTACCATTCCGCATGGGTCAACAACATGATATGACTGCCAGAAGTTAATATAGTTTTAAGTCCCACTTAGGGAAAATGATATCCTGAATGAGGGATTGATGGTTTGCTTTCTCAGGTAAACTTGGTATACTGTGTACTACCCTTGGTGACATGGTTATCAGATGAACTTTGATTAAAACATAAAAGTTGACAGTAAATTTTTTTTAAGTGAGTAAATAGATGTGTCTAAGATGCTGAGTAGAGTCAAAGTCATGAATTATGAGACTGGAAGGAACAAAAATATTGTTTAAAAAATAATAAGTTTATAGGAAAAGGAAACTCAAGAAAGAAGCAATAGCTTCCCATAAATATCTGAAGGACTGTTGTATGACAGAGGGATGCAATTTGTTTTATGGGATCTCAGAGATCACATTTCAGATCAGATCAGATCAGTCGCTCAGTTGTGTCCGACTCTTTGCGACCCCATGAATCACAGCACGCCAGGCTTCCCTGTCCATCACCAACTCCCAGAGTTCACTGAGATTCACGTCCATCGAGTCAATGATGCCATCCAGCCATCTCATCCTATGTCGTCCCCTTCTCCTCCTGCCCCCAATCCCTCCCAGCATCAGAGTCTTTTCCAATGAGTCAACTCTTCGCTTGAGGTGGCCAAAGTACTGGAGTTTCAGCTTTAGCATCATTCCTTCCAAAGAAATCCCAGGGCTGATCTCCTTCAGAATGGACTGGTTGGATCTCCTTGCAGTCCAAGGGACTCTCAAGAGTCTTCTCCAACACCACAGTTCAAAAGCATCAATTCTTCGGCGCTCAGCCTTCTTCACAGTCCAACTCTCACATCCATACATGACCACAGGAAAAACCATAGCCTTGACTAGACGGACCTTTGTTGGCAAAGTAATGTCTCTGCTTTTTAATGTACTGTCTAGGTTGGTCATAACTTTCCTTCCAAGGAGCAAGCGTCTTTTAATTTCATGACTGCAGTCACCATCTATAGTGATTTTGGAGCCCCCCAAAATAAAATCTGACACTGTTTCCACTATTTCTCCATCTATTTCCCATGCAGTGGTGGGACCGGATGCCATGATCTTCGTTTTCTGAATGTTAAGCTTTAAGCCAACTTTTTCGCTCTCCACTTTCACTTTCATCAAGAGGCTTTTGAGTTCCTCTTCACTTTCTGCCATAAGTGTGGTGTCATCTGCTATCTGAGGTTATTGATATTTCTCCTGGCAATCTTGATTCCAGTTTGTGTTTCTTCCAGTCCAGCGTTTCTCATGATGTACTCTGCATAGAAGTTAAATAAACAGGATGACAATATACAGCCTTGACGAAATCCTTTTCCTATTTGGAACCAGTCTGTTGTTCCATGTCCAGTTCTAACTGTTGCTTCCTGACCTGCATATGGGTTTCTCAAGAGGCAGGTCAGGTGGTCTGGTATTCCCATCTCTTGAAGAATTGTCCACAGTTTATTGTGATCCACACAGTCAAAAGCTTTGGCGTAGTCAGTAAAGCAGAAATAGATGTTTTTCTGGAACTCTCTTGCTTTTTCGATGATCCAGCAGATGTTGGCAATTTGATATCTGGTTTCTCTGCCTTTTCTAAAACCAGCTTGAACATCAGGAAGTTCACAGTTCACATATTGTTGAAGCCTGGCTTGGAGAATTTTGAGCATTACTTTACTAACGTGTGAGATGAGTGCAATTGTGCGGTAGTTTGAGCATTCTTTGGCATTGCCTTTCTTTGGGATTGGAATGAAAACTGAACTTTTCCAGTCCTGTGGCCACTGCTGAGTTTTCCAAATTTGCTGGCATATTGAGTGCAATACTTCCACAGCATCATCTTTCAGGATTTGGAATAGCTCAACTGGAATTCCATCACCTCCACTAGCTTTGTTTGTAGTGATGCTTTCTAAGGCCCACTTGACTTCACATTCCAGGATGTCTGGCTCTAGGTCAGTGATCACACCATCGTGATTATCTGGGTCCTGAAGATCTTTTTTGTACAGTTCTTCTGTGTATTCTTGCCATCTCTTCTTAACATCTTCTGCTTCTGTTAGGTCCATACCATTTCTGTCCTTTATTGAGCTCATCTTTGCATGAAATGTTCATTTGGTATCTCTGATTTTCTTGAAGAGATCCCTAGTCTTTCCCATTCTGTTGTTTTCCTCTATTTCTTTGCGTTGATCGCTGAAGAAGGCTTTCTTATCTCTTCTTGCTATTCTTTGGAACTCTGTATTCAGATGTTTATATCTTTCCCTTTCTCCTTTGCTTTTTGCTTCTCTTCTTTTCACAGCTATTTGTAAGGCCTCCTCAGACAGCCATTTTGCTTTTTTGCATTTCTTTTCTATGGGAATGGTCTTCATCCCTGTCTCCTGTACAATGTCACGAACCTCATTCCATAGTTCATCAGGCACTCTATCTATCAGATCTAGGCCCTTAAATCTATTTCTCACTTCCACTGTATAGTCATAAGGGATTTGATTTAGGTCATACCTGAATGGTCTAGTGGTTTTCCCTACTTTCTTCAATTTCCGTCTAAATTTGGCAATAAGGAGTTCATGATCTGAGCCACAGTCAGATCCTGGTCTTGTTTTTGCTGACTGTATAGAGCTTCACCATCTTTGGCTGCAAAGAATGTAATCAATCTGATTTTGGTGTTGACCATCTGGTGATGTCAATGTATAGAGTCTTCTCTTGTGTTGTTGGAAGAGGGTGTTTGTTATGACCAGTGCATTTTCTTGGCAAAACTCTATTAGTCTTTGCCCTGCTTCATTCCATATTCCAAGGCCAAATTTGCCTGTTACCCTAGGTGTTTCTTGACTTCCTACTTTTGCATTCCAGTCCTCTATAATGAAAAGGACATCTTTTTTGGGTGTTAGTTCTGAAAGGTCTTGTAGGTCTTCATAGAACCATTCAACTTCAGCTTCTTCAGCATTACTGGTTGGGGCATAGACTTGGATTACTGTGATATTGAATGGTTTGCCTTGGAAATGAACAGATATCGTTCTGTCGTTTTTGAGATTGCATCCAAGTACTTCATTTCAGACTCTTTTGTTGACCATGATGGTTACTCCATTTCTTCTGAGGGATTCCTGCCCGCAGTAGTAGATATAATGGTCATCTGAGTTAAATTCACCCATTCTAGTCCATTTCAGTTTGCTGATTCCTAGAATGTCGACATTCACTCTTGCCATCTCTTGTTTGACCACTTCCAATTTGCCTTGATTCATGGACCTGACATTTCAGGTTCCTGTGCAATATTGCTCTTTACAGCATCGGACCTTGCTTCTATCACCAGTCACATCCAGAACTGGGTATTCTTTTTGCTTTGGCTCCATGCCTTCATTCTTTCTGGAGTTATTTCTCCACTGATCTCCAGTAGCATATTGGGCACCTACTGATCTGGGGAGTTTCTCTTTCAGTATCCTATCATTTTGCCTTTTCATACTGTTCATGGGGTTCTCAAGGCAAGAATACTGAAGTGGTTTGCCATTCCCTTCTCCAGTGACCACATTCTGTCAAATCTCTCCACCATGACCTGCCCGTCTTGGGTTGCCCCATGGGCATGGCTTAGTTTCATTGAGTTAGACAAGGCTGTGGTCCTGGTGTGATTAGATTGACTAGTTTTCTGTGAGTATGGTTTCAGTGTGTTTGCCCTCTGATGCCCTCTTACAACACCTACTGTCTTACTTGGGTTTCTCTTACCTTGGGCGTGGGGTATCTCTTCATGGCTGCTCCAGAAAAGCGCAGCCATTGCTCCTTACCTTGGACCGAGGGATATCTCCTCACCACCGCCCTTCCTGACCTTCAATATGGGATAGCTCCTCTAGGCCCTCCTGCGCCCGCGCAGCCAGGGCTCCTTGGACGTGGGGTTGGTCCTCCCAGCCACCACCCCTGGCCTCTTTCCTGCGGTTGCTTCTCCCCGCCGCCGCCCCTGCCCTTGGCCTCAGGCTTAGGGGCGTGGGTTGCTCCTCCCGAGCGCCGCCCCTGGCCTCGGGCTTAGGGGCGTGGGGTATCTCCTCTCGGCCGCCCCCCCTGAGGATGAAAGAAAAGGAAGTGTAGGAAGATAAATAATGTCTAGAAGTTAGTTAATAACTTTTCCACCTTAAAAGCAATGAAATTTCTTTTTACTATAGGGATTCAAGAATAGCTAAATAAGCACTTATCCATGATACTGTGGAAGGATTTTAAGCATTTAAATGATAGAGACACTAGATGATGATAATGGTGATGATGACAATAAAAAGAACAATGACCATTTAGTGGTCATGCACAATGTGCCAAATGCTATACTAATTGCTTCCACAAAACCACTTCTGTGCTCTACAAAGTATAATTTTGTTCTTTGCAACAGTTTTTAAAGCTGAGTATCCCTTGTGGCTCAGTGGTAAAGAATCTGCCTTCAAGGTAGTAGATCCAGGTTCAATCCCTGGGTTGGGAAAGTACTCTGGAGAAGGGAATGGCTACCCACTCTAGTATTCTTGCCTGGAGAATTCCATGGAAAGAGTTCCATGCAAAGAGGTAGCCCGGACATGACTGAGCAACTAACACTTTCACTTTCATCATTATAGTGGCAAAGACTGCTAATAGATGATCAGTATTCCTTCTCCTCTTCTTCCTTTCAATAACTGAGTTTCTCACTCCAGTTTTAACTACACTCATGGTTGTCCATCTGTAGTCTTTATTCCCCAGCTTGCCCTGCAGTTAGGTGTGACCTAGTAACCAAGTTTAGACCCATGCAGTGTAAGCAGAAGGGTAGGTGCCACAACCTCTGGGTCATCTCTTTGAAAACTCTTGTGCTGGACAGTCTGTACTCCTTATCACCAAATGGAAAGATAAGTGACTGGAATAATATTTTATTTTTGAAGATGACCAATCCTCCTGGACAACCTGGGTTCTGGATGAGCTCATGGAGCAGTCCATATACATACCCTAGGTGGTTCTGAAAAAGAAATCAACTCCTTCTCTAAGTCATTGATTATTTTTTTAAATTTTTATTTATTTTTTAATATAAATTTATTTATTTTAAATGGAGGTTAATTACTTTACAATATTGTATTGGTTTTGCCATACATCAACATGAATCCACCACAGGTATACACGTGTTCCCCATCCCGAACCCCCTCCCTCCTCCCTCCCTGTACCATCCCTCTGGGTCATCCCAGTACACCAGCCCCAAGCATCCAGTATCATGCATCAAACTTGGACTGGTGATTCATTTCATATATGATATTATACATGTTTCAATGCCATTCTCACAAATCATCCCACCCTCTCCCTCTCCCACAGAGTCCAAAAGAGTGTTCTATACATCAGTGTCTCTTTTGCTGTCTCGCATACAGGGTTATCATTGGCGTGGTTTAGCTGATGCCCTCTTACAATAAATGTCCTCATTATACAGTGAAGAAAAGCTCCCAAGTAGTTATGTGTGTGCTGTTTAGTCATGTCTGATTCTTTGCAACCCAATGGACTATAGCCCACCAGGCTCCTCAGTCCATGGAATTTTCCAGGAAGAAAACTGTCATGGGTTATCACTTCCTTCTCCAGGAGATCTTTTTGCACATGGATTCTACCATTGTACCACCTGGGAAACTCAAGTAGTTAAGCAGATTGCAAATGTCCATGTCATTGGTAAACAGCAAAGAAAAATTATACAGGATAGTGATTCAAGATATATACCTATGTAATAAAATATATACATACATGCATGCTAGTTGCTTCAGTTGTGTCCAACTCTTTGTGACCCCATGGACTGTAGCCTGCAGGGCTCCTCTGTTGGTGAGATTCTCCAAGCAACAATACTGGAGTGGGTTGCCATGCCCTACTCCAGGGGATCTTCCCTACCCAGGGATCAAATCCTCTTTTCTTATGTCTCCTGAATTGGCAGGCAGGTTCTTTACCAGTAGCACCACCTGATAAGCCCCAATAAAATATATATCTAAGTGAAGATTTTTAAAGAGATGAGAATACCAGACCACCTGACCTGCCTCCTGAGAAATCTGTATGCAGGTCAAGAAGTAACAGTTAGAACAGGACATGGAACAACAGACTGGTTCCAAATTGGGAAAGGAATACATCAAGGCTGTATATTGTCGCCTTGCATATTTAACTTATATGCAGAGTACATCATGAGAAATGCTGGATTGGGTGAAGCACAAGTTGGATTCAAGATTGCCAGAAGAAATATTAATAACCTCAGATATGCAGATGACACCACCATTATGACAGAAAGTGAAGAGGAACTAAAGAGCCTCATGATAAAAGTGAAAGAGGAGAGTGAAAATGCTGGCTTTAAACTCAATATTCAAAAAACTAAGACCATGGCATCTGGTCCCATCACTTCATGGTAAATAGGGAAACAATAGAAACAGTGACAGACTTCATTTTCTTGGGCTCCAAAATCACTGCAGATGGTGACTGCAGCCATGAAATTAAAAGACACTTACTCCTTGGAAGAAAGATATGACAACCCTAGACAGCATATTAGAAAGCAGAGACATTACTTTACTGACAGAACTCCATACAGTCAAAGCTATGGTTTTTCCAGTAGTCATATATGGATTTGAAAGTTGGACTATAAAGAAAGCTGAGCGCCAAAGAGTTGATGCTTTTGAACTGTGTTGTTGGAGAAGACTCATGAGAGTCCCTTGGACTGCAAGGAGATCCAACCAGTCCATCCTAAAGGAAATCAGTCCTGAATATTCATTGGAAGGACTGATGTTGAAGCTGAAACTCCAGTACTTTGGCCACCTGATGCAAAGAACTGACTCATTGGAAAATACCCTGATGGTGGGAATTGGAAAGATTGAAGGCAGGAGGAGAAGAGGATAACAGAGGATGAGATGGTTGGATGGCACCACTGACTTGATGGACTTGAGTTTGGGCAAGCTCCAGGAGTTGGTGATGGACAGGGAAGCCTGATGTGCTGCAGTCCACAGGGTCGCAAAGAGTCTGACATGACTGAGCGACTAAACTGAACTGAAGTGAATAATACATATAAAATTAGATCTTGTTGAACTTTAAATACAAAAAGCAGTAGCAATTAGGTGGAGATCTTAAATATACTTTGAAGAAAATTGTCAGGGTAAAAATTAGGTATTTTAAGCACCTCTCAATATATTAACTTGAACAGTAATCTCAGTCTTCTACTTTTTTACATTTATTTGCAAAATGTTTCTTTAGAGGTCTGCTAGCCTTGCCAAATATCTTATATACCATTACATCATTATGTGTATTAAATGATGAAAATATTTCTGTTCTTGATTTTATGCAAATTCATTTTTATTTACAGTGACTTTTAGGATACTAGATGATGAAAGCAAAAATATTCTATTAGAATCTATTGATTGCAAGAGATCAGTGTTTATTCTTTAACATTTTTGTTTATGATACATCCGTGTGCTTTATCTTCAATCTGATAGTTAGGCAATAAAGATGATTGGAATCTAATTTGATTCTCCCTCTACACACCTAGAGCATTGGCACTCGCCCCATTGAGCTCCGCCTTCCCTCTCCACTCTCTCCATCCCTGTTTCCAGGCAGAACCCTGTCTGCACTCACACAGGAAAATCCAGAATCTTGGGCTTCCCCTTGGAGCTCTACTGCTGAGAGGATATGTATTTCTGCTCATCAGCCAGAAAGGAAGGAAGGCCATCACTTCAGAGAAGCCCAGAGTAGCTTTCTCTTCCTTCTTTAATAAGGAATATTTGGAGTAAATGCATTGCTTTTCATCATAGATCACAATGGGAAACAAGTGAATGCAAAAACCCTCCCTAGTAGTTTGATCTTTATAATTGACAGTTGGGAAGTGACATTAGCTCCTTAAGCTGGCCCTCTGAGGAGAGAAAGGGGGCCTCGTGTTAAAGTTGGGTGGCAGTTGTGGCCTATTGTTTTAGCATGGTTATGCCAAGCTGTCATTTTCTGGTTGTCGGTTTTGTGTAGAGCAGACAATGGGTTTCTTTTAGAAGTTATGTCCTTATATAACTTCTTATAGTCAAAGTACACATTTGATAAACTGTAAGCTACAGAATAATTACAGCATGCAAGTGTTCTTGCTTATGAAATGCCAACAATTTATCCCTTAATTATAGGGAGTTCGTCATATAGTTAATTACCATAGTTTGAGGGAAAGTCATGATTTTTCTGAAGACTAAGTAAGTCTGAACATTCATTACATTTGGTTTTATGAAAAGAATTAATCATCTGTGGAAACCAGCCCATCATATCTCAATGTTCACTAAACATTGAAGTTACCAGTAACTTTACTTACAGCTGTTTGTAATATCAAATCAGGAGAGTTCTAAATGTTTATCTGTAGTGAATTATTAAATCCATTGGGCTACATTCCTACAGTAGGATCCAGAACATTTTAGTGTGGTGTTTCTGTTTACAGTTTCTAGCGGTAGAATGGCTGGCAGTTTGGGGTACTTTGGATCTTGGGCTCTGTGACTCAGTTTTCTCCTGCATAGAATGATTCATAGAATGAGAGCCATAAGAGTTCAGTAACATAATAAGCAAGCACTTAGAACAGCCTGGCACCTCTGAAGCCTTTAATCATTACCAATTATTATTACTATTCAACAGCTGAAATGGATGAGGTAAATCAAGATGTGGAAAGTTTTCTGACATATTGTAGAATGTGTTTTTTTAAGTTGATGTGTATAAAATGTGTCTATATATGATGAAGCCAGTTATGCAAAATACCAAAGATATTTCTCTCTGCTGCTGCTCTGCTAAGTCGCTTCAGTCGTGTCCGACTCTGTGCGACCCCATGATGGCAGCCCACCAGGCTCCCCTGTCCCTGGGATTCTCCAGGCAAGAATACTGGAGTAGGTTGCCATTTCCTTCTTCAGTGCAGGAAAGTGAAAAGTGAAAAGTGAAAGTGAAGTCACTCAGTCATGTCCGACTCTTCCCGACCCCATGGACCGCAGCCCACCAGGCTCCTCCGTCCATGGGATTGTCCAGGCAAGAGTACTGGAGCGGGTGCCATCGCCTTCTCCACCTGTTTCTCTCTAGTAGGAAACAAAAAGATCATGTAGATGAGAGAGAGAGGTGGGAAGGTTGCCTATAGACACTAATCTGAGAGCCACTGACATTGTGGACCTGATTGTTGCTCGCTGTTCCTCCTTTTCCTCCCTTCTTCCCTTTCTCCCTTCTTTCATTCCTTCCTTCCTTTCTTTCTTCCTTTTCTCTCTTTCTCTTTTCTTCTTATGATGAGGTTATAGTCATGAAAAATTGTGTAACTAAAATACTTACAATGTTTTAAAATTAGTCTTCTTCAGCTGCTCTTTAAGAAGGTCCTGGTTATGCTTCTTTGTATTAACTATCAATATGTTCTAATTGACCAAAGTCCCTTGGAAAAATTCCCCCAGAATTATTTAAATTCCTGTGCCCCTTCCTTATGACTCACACAAGCCTTTTGAGAGCATTCAGTGTACTTTTCTCAGCCAAATTGGGCACGGAGACCTTGGTTGTAGTGCACATGTCTTTATGCCTCATGCCAGGGTCCAGCTGCCCTTGGCACACCTCTCTTTCGGGTCCTGTCTGTCCTGGGGCCCTTATACAAGCTGTGTGCAGGTGCCTCTCATGTTCAGGACCCACACGTCCCACCAACTGAAGGTCCCAGGGAGCCAACATTTTTCTTCAGTCACACCACTTCTCCCTTTCCAGCTGATCCTTTTCTGGCTCCTGCCTTCAAGAGCTCATGCATCCAAAACAGAATCTTCAAGGGTGCTGGCTTTAGGAGGTTAGCAAAAATACAAAGGCACTATTAATTACTCTCAGGAGTCCAAAAAACAAAAGTCTGCCTCTCAGGGTATATGCCCAGTTGTGGGATTGCTGGGTCATATGGTAGTTCTAGTTTTAGTTTTTAAGAAACTTCCATAATTTAAAAAGACACATGTACCCTAATATTCATTGTGGCACTATTTATAGTAGCCAGGACATAGAAGCAACCTAAGTGTTCATCAATAGATGAATTGATAAAGAAGATGTTATACATACATACAATGGACTATTATTCAGCCATAAAAAGGAAGGAAATTGGGTCATCTGTAGAGATGTGGATGGACCTAGACTCTGTCATACAGAGTAAAGTAAGTCAGAAAGAGAAAAACAAATATCGTATATTAACGCATATATGTGGAATCTGAAAAAAATGGTACAGATGAACCTAGTTCCAGGGCAGGAATACAGATACAAACATAGAGGACTGACATGTGGACATGGGGGATGAAGGGGAGGATGGGATGAAATGGGAGATTGTTGTTGTTTAGTCACTAAGTCACGTCCAACAGTTTGCAACCCCATGGACTGTAGTGCGCCAGGTTTCCCTAGCCATCACTGTCTCCCAGAGTTTGCTCAAACTCGGGTTCATGGAGTCAGTGATGCTTTCCAACCATCTCATCCCCTTTTCCTGCCTTCAAGGAGATTAGGTTTGACATGAATACACTCAGTTCAGTTCAGTCGCTCAGTCGTGTCTGACTCTTTGCGACGCCTTGAATCGCAGCACGCCAGGCCTCCCTGTCCATCACCAACTCCCAGAGTTCACTCAGACTCATGTTCATCAAGTCAGCGATACCATCCAGCCATCTCATCCTCTGTCGTCCCCTTCTCCTCCTGCCCCCAATCCCTCCCAGCATCAGAGTCTTTTCCAATGAGTCAGCTCTTTGCATGAGGTGGCCAAAGTACTGGAGTTTCAGCTTTAGCATCAGTCCAAAGAACACCCAGGGCTGATCTCCTTCACAATGGGCTGGTTGGATCTCCTTGCAGTCCAAGGGACTCTCAAGAGTCTTCTCCAACACCACAGTTCAAAAGCATCAATTCTTCAGCGCTCAGCTTTCTTCACAGTCCAACTCTCACACCCATACATGACCACTGGAAAAACCATAGCCTTGACTAGACGGACCTTTGTTGGCAAAGTAATGTCTCTGCTTTTGAATATGCTATCTAGGTTGGTCATAACTTTCCTTCCAAGGAGTAAGCGTCTTTTAATTTCATGGCTGCAGTCACCATCTGCAGTGATTTTGGATACACTACCATGTGTAAAACAGCTAGTGGGAATCTGCTATAAAGCACAGGGAGCTCAACTTGGTGCTCTGTGATGACCTAGATGAGTGGGATGGGAAAGACGTTCAAGAGGGAAGGGATATACATAGATATAGATATAGATATAGGTATAGCTGGTTCACTCTGTTGTAGAGCAGAAACTAACACAACATTGTAAAGCAATTATACTTCAATATCAAAAGATTCTATCTCTCCTAGGAAATGAAGATGGAAACATTTACATATTCATTAGCTTTACTCTCCTATATTAGCAAGAGTAAAGTAGGAATTAATGTCTTAATAGCTGTGTCACTGAGAGCAAAAACTAGATAGAGTAAAATTTTAGGCATTTCTGCTAGATATAGTATGAATAGTTTCAGTTTGATGGATGTCACCAAAGGACAATTAAAATTTTTCTTTGCCAGTAAAGAAGTTGGATGTTGTAAAAGTGGCTAGCATCCTATATAATCCCAGTAATATCCTCCAGATTTCAAAGAGTGAGAACAAGAGATAGGAGCAACCTCTGAGAGAATGAGAAGTCTTATTTACCACATGATTCAGCACCATGAACCAACACCATATGAAACAGGGCTAGCAAATAGGCAAGTACACCCCAAAAGAAAGCCTTCAGACAAGAAGCTTTCCTCTGATCAGGCTTCTCATTAATAAGGGTCCATGCCAGATGAAGAAATCCCTTCCTGAACTGAATAAGTACTATAAAATGGGATGGAGAGTTATCTTCAGTCAAAAATATAAATAAGCTACATCCAAGGACTATATTATTCTCCTGTAGAAGAGATTAAGCTGAACAGAATAGCAGTCCTGACATTTCAGCAACCATAGCAATGAAACTGTAGAAATAAACTGACCTTCCTGAAAATGTCCATGGCCTCAGCTTCTTCTTCCACTCCACTCAGGCTGCCAAATCATCAACATGATGTTGTAAAACTATATTCTCCAGCTCTTCAGCTCAAGATCTAAGTGAAGGATCCCCTGACTATTCATGAAAACACTTAAAGGATCTTTGAATCTTCTCCCACTACATTTAGGAATATAAACTGAGCTAAATCTATTCTGATTCAGGCATAAATAATTAGAACAGTTCCTTAAATTCTTTAAGATGATTTTATGACACAGAAGGATTTTATGACACAGAAGAGACATTTTAAAGAGTCAGAATACATTTTTTTAGGAAAAAAAGATGAGCTCAAGATATTTAATTAAATTTATTATAGATAATATGTGTTTTCTACTGTCAATGAAATTAAAGAAAATATGTTTAATGAGAGATGAAAGATAGCTAGCACAAAGGTACAGTTAGGAAACTAATGTGAGAAAACAGTGTCATGGCAAGATTAAAACCAGTACTGTGTATGTGAGCTCAGTTGTGTCTGACTCTTTGTGACCCAATGGACTGTAGCCCACCAGGCTCATCTGTCTACGGAATTTTCCAGGCAAAAATACTGGAGCAGGTTGCCGTTTCCTACTCCAGGGGATCTTCCCAACCCAGGGATTGAGCCTGCCTCTCCTGCCTCCCCTCTGGCAGGTGGATTCTTTACCAGTGTGCCACCTGGAAAGTTCAAAATCACAAAGACAAAATCCACCATGGAGAAAGTAAAATCAGTTATGTTAAGGACAGGTTTCAGAATTCGCAGTAAAAGTACAGCAGAATAAAATTGATCCAAGTAAAGATAATAGATATGAAGGATATACCTCAGAATATAACAGGTGAATCACTTGTTATATGGATGTTGAAGAAGAGGACACTATTCAGATAAATACTATAAGGAAACTTTCCTTCCAGATAAATATCTGAATCTTTAGACTTGAAGGATTAACAAGATACCAGGTAAAATATACTAGAATTTAGATATTTCTTGGTAAAAAATTCAAATTTCAATACTGAAGAAAGAATTCTATAAATATTGTGGTAGCTGATATTATCGTTCCTAATTACTATCTACCCCCTTCCATAGGCAGAGTATCCTTTCTGCTTCAGTTTCTTTAGACTTGATCAATGACAAGTGGATGAACCTGACAGATAGCTCATCAACCAGAAACTTGTAGAGTCATCATAAGCTTTGCCCAGTCTTGTTGCTCATGATCCTTTCTTTCGGGGAAGGCCATGTTCCAGATATGGGCTGTTTCTGACGGCCTAGGTCACAGAATGGGAAGTCATGGGCAGCAGACCAATGCCCAACCTGTAGCTTGGAGCAGATCTACAGTACCTGAGCACCAATGTGTAGTATAAGAAAGAAACACACATTTGTTACTGGTAGCCAACTGAGCCTTTGAGGTTTTAATACAGTGTGCCTAGTGAGTGAAAACAAATACACACAAAACAAACACCCCACGCAAGACTAACAGCATGCTAGCTACAGACTTCTCCCTCGACAGCATGAGATGCCAGAATAGAATGAAGCAATGTCTTCTGAGTTTCCATGGAACAGTTTGTGACATACGAATTCTGTTCCCGCCCAAAAGGTCATTTAAGCATTAAGATAACCATAAAGCACCAGATATGTAAGAATTCCCGGGTGGTTCAGTTGTAAAGAATCCATCTGCAATGCAGGAGACACAGGTTCAACCCATGGGCCAGAAACATCCCCTGGAGAAGGGAATGGCTACCCACATCAGTATTCTTGCCTGGAAAATTCTATGGACAGAGGAGCCTAGCGGACTGCAGTCCATGGGGTTGCAAAGAGTCAGACACGACTAAGTACGCACACACATGGTAAATACAGTGACAGAAACAGGGCAAAATTAATAAATTCATTTAAACAGAAGATCTATTGCAAAATTAATTAATGCAGCAATGACAAAATGAGACAAATCTTAGATAATACCAATAAAATTGTGAAAGTGTGATGAGTTGTAGACTTTATAAAGGAGGGACTCAATATTAGTTTCATTCTTGCAATAACTAGAAAATTTAGGTTCAAGCATTTTTAAAAATAAACCTGTAAAATATAAATGACGTACTTGCTAGTGAGTTAATGTCTGTAATATATAAAACATACTAGTTGAAAAATAGGCAAAGTTCATAAATAGGCACACCATTAGAGATGAAATTCAAACCAAAAAGAAGTATAGGAAAAAGTATTCTTAGATTCATGAAGTCTTTTATGCAATACTGTGGGGTTGATTATTACCCTATAAGCAAGGACGAGCCAAGAAAGAGTATCAGGAAGGAAATGGCATGTTCAGAATGGAAAATAAATTGAAGGAGAGCAACACTGAAGCAGAACAAAACCAAAAAGAAACGAGTCTGTGAGAGACTGTTGTAAAAATCCAGACAAATGATAAAGATGATGTAGACTCTGCCTCAGTACAGCCTTGTCATGCCTTTTGACTGACCAGGCATCAGTTCAGTTGCCAGTTATGTCCAATTCTTTGTGACCCCATGAACTGCAGCACGCCAGACCTCCCTGTCCATCACCAACTCCCGGAGTTTACCCAAACTCATGTCAGGTGGTCTGGTATTCCCATCTCTTTCAGAATTTTCCACAGTTTATTGTGATCCACACAGTCAAAGGCTTTGGCATAGTCAATAAAGCAGAAATAGATGTTTTTCTGGAACTCTCTTGTTTTTTCAATGATCCAGCGGATGTTGGCAATTTGATCTCTGGTTCCTCTGCCCTTTCTAAAACCAGCTTGAACATCTGGAACTTCACAGTTCACGTATTGCTGAAGCCTGGCTTGGGGAATTTTGAACATTACTAGCATGTGAGATGAGTGCAGTTGTGTGGTAGTGAGCATTCTTTGGCATTGCCTTTCGTTGGGATTGGAATGAGAACTGACCTTTTCTAGTCCTGTGGCCATTGCTGAGTTTTTCAAATTTGATGGCAAATTGAGTGCAGCACTTTTGCAGCATCATCTTTTAGGATTTGAAATAGCTCAACTGGAATTCCATCACCTCCACTAGCTTTGCTCATAGTGATGCTTTCTAAGGCCCACTTGACTTCACATTCCAGGATGTCTGGCTCTAGGTCAGTGATCACACCATCATGATTATCTGAGTCTCGAAGATCTTTTTTGTATAGTTCTTCTGTGTATTCTTGCGGCCTCTTCTTAATATCTTCTGCTTCTGTAGGTCCACACCATTTCTGTCCTTTATTGAGCCTGTCTTTGCATGAATGTTCCCTTGATATCTCTAATTTTCTTGAAGAGATCTCTAGTCTTTCCCATTCTATTGTTTTCTTCTATTTCTTTGCACTGATTGCTGAGGAATGCTTTCTTATCTCTCCTTGCTATTCTTTGGAACTCTGCATTCAAGGGTATATCTTTCCTTTTCTCCTTTGCTTTTCACTTCTCTTCTTTTCACAGCTATTTGTAAGGCCTCCTCAGACAGATATTTCGCTTTTTTGCATTTCTTTTTCTTGGGGATGGTTCTGATCCCTGTCTACCATACAATGTCATGAACTTCTGTCCATAGTTTCATCAGTCACTCTTTCTATCAGATCTAGTCCCTTAAATCTCTTTCTCACTTCCACTGTATAATCATAAGGGATTTGATTTAGGTCATACCTGAATGGTCTAGTGGTTTTACCCACTTTTTTCAATGTAAGTCTGAATTTGGCAATAAGGAGTTCATGATCTGAACCACAGTCAGCTCCCTGTCTAGTTTTTGCTGACTGTATAGAGCTTCTCTATCTTTGGCTGCAAAGAATATAATCAGTCTCATTTCGGTGTTGACCATCTGGTGATGTCCATGTGTAGAGTCTTCTCTTGTGTTGTTGGAAGAGGGTGTTTGCTATGACCAGTGCGTTCTTTTGGCAAAACTGCATTAGCCTTTGTGCTAGTTTGGTGAAATGTATTTTGGGCAGGTGCTGATTCTGTTCAGAGGAGTTGTCTTACTCCATTCAGTCTGCTATAACAGAATACTATAGACGGGTCAGAGAAGGCAATGGCACCCCACTCCAGTACTCTTGCCTGGAAAATCCCATGGACAGAGGAGCCTGGTAGGCTGCAGTCCATGGGGTTGCTAACAGTCAGACATGACTGAGCCAGTTCACTTTCACTTTTCACTTTCATGCATTGGAGAAGGAAATGGCAACCTACTCCAGTGTTCTTGCCTGGAGAATCCCAGGGACTGCGGAGCCTGGTGGGCTGCCGTCTATGGGATCGCACAGAGTCGGACATGACTGAAATGACTTATAATAGACCGGTAGCTTATAAACAACAGAAGTTTGTTTCTCACAGTCCTGAAGGCTGGGATGTCTGAGGTCAAGGCACTGGCAGATTCAGTCTCTAATGAGGGCTCTCTTCCTGGTTCATAGATGGCCTTATCCCTGTGCCTTCTCACAGCAGCAGGGTTGAGGGAGTTCTGTAAGGTCCCTTTAATAAGAACAGTTATCCCATTCATAAAAGTCTCTGCCTTTAAGATCTAATCACCCCCTAAAACCCATTTCCTAGACTCATCATGTTGGGAATTAAGTTTCAACATAGGAATTTGGGGTTACAAAAGAATGCAGTCTATATGCAGGGGTTATCTAACCACACCAGTGATTTACAGTGAAAAAGGGCTATATGCTGTCCAGGGTGTCATTAGGAAAACTATTTCTCCATCCCACCCACCTTAGGAAACACGCCAGTCTTTCATCTGTGTCATTTTCCTGTCCTCCCTTCAAAGATTTCTCTTGAACAGAAAAATGATCAATGAAAAGAAATAGAGGAAAACAATAGAATAGGCAAGACTAGAAATCTCTTCAAGAAAATTAGAGATAACAAGGCAAATTTTCATGTAAAGATGGGCACAATAAAGGACAGACATGGTAGGGACCTAATAGAAGCAGAAGATATTAAGAAGAGGTGGCAAGAATACACAGAACGATACAAAAAAGATCTTCATGACCCAGATAATCATGACAGTGTAAACACTCACCTAGAGCTAGGCTTCCTGGAATGCGAAGTCAAGTTGGCCTTAGGAAGCATCACTACGAGCAAAGCTAGTGGAGGTGATGGAATTCCAGTTGAGCTATTTCAAATCCTGAAAGATGATGCTGTGAAAGTGCTGCACTCAATATGCCAGCAAATTTGAAAAACTCAGCAGTGGCCACAGGACTAGAAAAGGTCAGTTCTCATTCCAATCCCAACGAAAGGCAATGCCAAAGAAGGCTCAAACTACCACACAGTTGCACTCATCTCACACGCTAGCAAAATAATGCTCAAAATTCTCCAAGCCAGGCTTCAACAGTACGTGAACTCTGAACATCCAGATGTTCAAGTTGGATTTAGAAAAGGCAGAAGAACCAGAGATCAAATTGCCAACATCCACTGGATCATCAAAAAAGCAAAAGAGTTCCCTAAAAACATCTACTTCTGCTTTATTGACTATACCAAAGCCTTTGACTGTGTGGATCACAATAAACTGTGGAAAATTCTGAAAGAGATGGGAATACCAAACGACCTGACCTGCCTCCTGAGAAATCTGTATGCAGGTCAAGAAGCAACAGTTAGAACTGGACCTGGAATAACAGACTAGTTCCAAATTGGGAAAGGAGTATGTCAAGGCTGTATATTGTCACCGTGCTTATTTAACTTATATGCAGAGTACATCATGAGAAATGCTGGGCTGGATGAAGCACTGGCTGGAATCAAGATTGCCAGGAGAAATATCAATAACCTCAGATA
Organism: Bos javanicus; assembly: GCF_032452875.1. Classification (NCBI taxonomy): domain Eukaryota; kingdom Metazoa; phylum Chordata; class Mammalia; order Artiodactyla; family Bovidae; genus Bos; species Bos javanicus. The sequence continues at coordinate 44,689,866 of NC_083870.1, forward strand.
TGTAGATGACAACACCCTTATGACAGAAATCGAAGAAGAACTAAAGAGCCTCTTTATGAAAGTGAAAGTCAAAAGTTGGCTTTAAACTCAACATTCAGAAAACTCAGATCATGGCAGCTGGTCCCATCACTTCATGGCAGATAGATGGGGAAACAGTGGAACCAGTAACAGACTTTATTTTGGGGGGCTCCAAAATCACTGCAGATGGTGACTGCAGCCATGAAATTAAAAGACACTTGCTCCTTGGAAGAAAAGTTACGACCAACCTAGACAGCACATTAAAAAACAGAGACATTACTTTGCCAACAAAGGTCCATCTAGTCAAAGCTGTGGTTTTTCCAGTAGTCATGTATGGATGTGAGAGTTGGACTATGAAGAAAGCTGAGCACTGAAGAATTGATGCTTTTGAACTGTGGTGTTGGAGAAGACTCTTGAGAGTCCCTTGGACTGCAAGGAGATCCAACCAGTCCATCCTAAAGGAGATCAGTCCTGGGTTTTCACTGGAAGGACTGATGTTAAAGCTGAAATTCCAGTACTTTGGCCACCTGATACAAAGAACTGCCTCATTGGAAAAGACTCGGATCTGGGAAAGATTGAAGACGGGAGGAGAAGGGGACTACAGAGGATGAGATGGTTGGATCATATCACCCACTCAATGGACGTGAGTTGAGTAGACTCCAGGAGTTGGTAATGGACAGGGAGGCCTGTCATGCTGCAGTCCATGGGTCACAAACAGTTGGACATGACTGAGGACTGAACTGAACTGAACTGAACAGAAAAGGAGTTCCTTGTCTTCTTTCCTTCGAGGGATCCTCCTGGGTCAAGCTGCATTCATTCCGGCAGCAGAGCACTAGGTGCTTTTATTTTTATCCTCTCTCTTGCCCTCTGCTTGTTCTCCCTCTTAAGGCAGAAGGCTACCATTCAAATTTGCATAGGTAAGCACATTCAAATGATGTATGTTTATGCATCATCAGTTTTAACTGATGCCAAACAACAAAATCTAAAGAAGTGGACACTATATGGCAAGGGAACAAAAAATGTTTTAAATAAATATAAGGATGTATGGGATTTGATAGAAAATGAAGTATTTCCAGTAGATCCAAGAGCAATTGATATCTTTTTTTTTTTTTTTAGTTTTGTTAAGGCATGTATTAATAGGACAGGCTGCTATAGCCACTTACAGCTATTCTGAGATATCTCTGAGAATTCATTTAATGGATTGAGCCAGGTAGAGGAAATAAATGCTTTTTGAGAAAAAAATTTTCTCCATTATATATATATTTTTTAAGGTTTATGCGATCTAATCATTTAAACCAAAAGTGATCCCCTTTTGCCTACAACAGGAAAGGGAAAGTAATGCTAGAAAGAATTTACAAGATTGCAGATTACAGTTTTGTACATCAAAACAGGGACTTTTTACTAGCCTGTACTACCCAAGAAGCTTGTAGTGTGAAAGCACTCCCTTATCAACAGAAGCGTCACTGGAATGAAAGTGGTGAGCATTGATCACAACTCAAAAAATCTAGAAATGGCATAAGAAGTGTGTAATATTACAGATGGAAACTTCTGTGTTATGTTTAATTCTCATGGCAACTGTGCTTCCCAGGTGGCTCAGTGGTAAAGGATCCACCTGCCAATGCAGGAGACACAGGTTCAATCCCTGGGTCAGGAAAATCCCCTGGAGAAGGAAATGGCAACCCATTCCAGTATTCTTGCCTGGAGAACACCATGGACAGAGAAGTCTGGCGGGCTATAGTCCATGGAGTCACTGAGTCAGACACAACTTAGCAACTAAACAAAAATAATGGCAACTGTAATGGAAATTTATATGGATAAGAAAATTCTAAGGGAATTCATGGTGACCCAGAAAAGGCCATGCATTGACATTTACACTGATTGCTTTGCAGATTATAAAATCATAGAAATCAGAGTGAAGCCTGTGTTGAAATTTAGGCAGAGTTAGGGTGGGTGAAGGATGGAAAGACAGGCTTTTGCAGCTTGAGCTTGAGAGCTTCCCTGGTGACTCAATGATAATCTGCCTGCAATACAGGAGCAGCAGGAACGAGGGCTCCATCCCTGAGTCTGGAAGATCCCCTGGAGGAGGGCATGGCAACCCACTCCAGTATTCTTGCATGGCAAATCCCACGGACAGAGGAGCCTTGTGAGCTATAGTCCATATGGTTATAGAATCAGACATGACTGAAGTGACCTGGCACTCACACATGCAAGCATCTTCAGTTTGAAGCTTGGTTTGACTACATTATAGCTAGTCAAACTAGGTGGGATTACATGAATACTCCTCTCCTCATTTTCTGAAAAATTGATATAATAATCATTTCCTTATGGAGTGATTGATGGGATTAACAGATCACAAATGAACTTCTTGGCACATGGTAGGTGCTTAACATTAGTTCCCTCCTGTAACAATAATGCTTCCCTTAATAGGATTTTCATTGTGTTTCAGGAGCTAGATAGATAATAGATAGATAGAGATATAGAGATATATACCTATCCTTATAGATATATTTCATGGATTTAAACATTTATACAGATTGTCTATGTCATGCATAGCACATGTGGCAGAAAAGATTATACTATAAAATGTTGCATACATTAGTGTCACAGCAACAGCAAAACAATCCTGTGGTTTCCTGCCAAAACAAATATGATTATACATTACGGTGCTGTCTGTGATAAATTCCTTTGAGGTTTCAAAATGTTGTGCTTGAATAATGATGGCAATCTATTTGAGATTCAGTTGCTTTTCTGGAATGCAAATCTTTGTTTTACAGAGCTGCTGAACTGTAATGTAAATGTTATATAGGATCTTGTCAAAACAACTGTATTAGTGATCAGATATTGGAATAGTTAGTGGAACTAAATACCCTCATATTTTAGGGCTTTCTTCTCAATCTAAGGTTTGATTACTTATGAGAAATATTTGAAGTAAATCAGTGTTTGCATGCTGTACTCTGTTCTCACTTGTTTAATTTTGCTTAAAAAGGACAATTTTAAATGCAGGCTTAACAATTCCAACCAGGCATCAACATTTTAGTTTAAAAAAGTAATTATATACTGATATTACTTTGCCATATGTAATTTTTTTTCCTATTTGTGCTTCCATGTATCCATTATTTATTTCTCCACACTATGTATACCTGATAATACACTTCACAAAGAATAAAAGATAGATTTTTTTTCAATCTTACCTAACAGGCCTATTATAAAAACCTCTTTTCAGTAAATTACTTCTGAATATAAACAAGCTATCTCATCTCGTTTTACTAATAAATAGAGAGTTGATGACTACATTTTTAAATTGTATGATTTATGTAGTCATTAGTTAAGGAGAGAATAAAACCATGATGGATTAAAAAAAAAAAAATCCCTCTCAGTGCACACATCGTTAGTTACACATGGAAAACTGCTCCTACCCATTCATTCTCCTCTTCTCTCAGATCGGTTCCCTTTTGCTAGACGGTCCCTGGGACTCTATGGAGGGCTTCAAAGTCAATCCAGGGCACCATGGCTCTATGAACATTTTTGGAGGAGAAAAATGTAAAATTCTACTTGACTGAAACTAGGAAGATAAACAATTACTTCATTCCCTGTCTTACAAAATAATCACATTTTATTGTGGTTTATTGTTGCTATTAAGGAAGCAACAAGTTATTCAGGTATATTGTTTAAAATTTGAAAATCTGGAGAAGCAAAACACAAACAGAAAGTATCCATATCCTACCACAGTAATCACTGGAAATATTTTCTTAAAATAGCCTTGAGGCCCCATGAGTGTGTGGGTGGGTTTGTGTGTGGTAGAGGACCTACCTGATCCTGCTTTTTTCTGCTTTTTTCTGATCCTGCTTTTGCTCTCATAACAGTATATTGTGAATATGGCCACAGGTCAATGAATATATAAGCATATCAGGCATAACTGTAAAAGCTAAATCTTCAGTGAAAGCTTAATATGTGTCAGGAATTATGCAAAGAACATAACATATCATTTTAGTTTTTACAAAAATCATTTGAATATATCTTATTCATTTTTCTCAGAGAGACTTAAAAAAGTAATTTGCCCAAGGTCATATAACCTGTGTTCTGAGACGGGAGTATAGGACTGTATTTTCCACTTTGGATTTATGTTCCATGTTTATTACTGCAGAGTTCAAAATCATAATCACTGTGCTATACAGTATTACAGAATTACATTGAAAAGGTTTTCATCCATATAAATTAACCATTACCTCTATTAGGCATAGAGAATGGCTTCCACTTCCAAGTTCCCACAATTATAAACAATACTGGGGTAAACATCTCCAAAATAGACTTATCTGTAAGTTCAATTAATAAAACTTATTTAAGATATATTTATAGAAGTGGAAATGCCAGGGGGAAAAAACGATGAGTACTCTTAAGGTTTTTGGTTTAATAGCCAGTGTTTTCTCCAACAACAGAGAATGTTCTTAAGAATAAGAGAATTGTTCTTAATAATTTTCATACATCTTAAAGGTCAAAAATAAATGAAGTACCTCATTTTCATTTATATATTTTTAATATCTTTCCATACATTTATTTTGTGCCTTTCTTTTGCGACTGAAACAATCAACTGTTCAAATAATAACTCAATAACCGGGCTTTCCTGATGACTCAGACAGTAAAGAATCTGCCTGCAATGGGAGACCCAGGTTCAATCCCTGGAGAAGGAAATGGCTACCCACTCCAGTATTCTTGCCTGGAGAATTCCATGGACTGAGAAGCCTGCCAGGCTATACAGCTCATGGGGTTGCAAAGAGTCAGACACACCTGAGCGACTAACGCTTTCACTAACTGACAAATCAAATTCTAGGTACCACTGGCCTTTAGACTTAATTTATGGAGTGGTTAATGGTCCTAATTTTTTAATTAGAGTTTATTAAAGGCATAATTTACATCCTATAAAATTCCCTTTTATAATACATTTTAGTGAGTTTTGACAAATGCCTACCATCATGTAACCATCACCATATTCAAGTTATAGGACATTTCTACCACCCTAAAATGACAGCAAACTCCTGCTTTATCTCCTAACACCAGCGAGAACTAGTATGTTTTCTGTTCCTATGCTTTTGCCTTTTCCACGGTGTCATATAAATGGATTCACTCAGTATATAGCCTTTGAGTCTGACTTCTTGCATATTGTTCAATGCATTTGAGATTCATTCAAGTTTTTACCTGTTTTCTTTTTCTTCCCTTTTTATTGCTGAGTGGTATTCTGTTGTGTGGATGTACCACCATTTTTTAAAATCTATTTACCAATTGAGGGCTATATAAGCTGTTCTAGTTTTTCCCAATTATGAATACATCTGATATAAAACTTTATGCACATGACTTTGTATGAATGGGCTCTAGGGCATGCAGGCTTCAGTAGTTGCAGCCCGTGGGCTCAGAAGTTGCGGCTCCCGGGCTCCAGAGCACAGGCTCAATAGTTATGCTGCACAGGGTTGGTTGCTCTTGCAGCATGAGGAATCTTCCCAACCAGGGTTCGAACCTTTGTCTCCGGCACAGACTCCTCACCACTAACGCACCAGGCAAGCCCAAATAGGCAAGTTTTTTAAATAAGTTTTAATCAGTTCCTGGTTGTATATGAACTTATCATACAGTTGGTCCTTTACCCACATCCTTTGATTCATCTCTGTCAGGTAGTATTAGGCTACTTATTTAGCAAATCACAAGCTGGAGTCAGGATTACCGGGAGAAATATCAATAACCTCAGATATGCAGATGACACCACCCTTATGGCAGAAAGGGAAGAGGAACTAAAAAGCCTCTTGATGAAAGTGAAAGTGGAGAGTAAAAAAGTTGGCTTAAAGCACAACATTCAGAAAACGAAGATCATGGCATCTGGTGCCATCACCTCATGGGAAATAGATGGGGAAACAGTGGAAACAGTGTCAGACTTTATTTTTCTGGGCTCCAAAATCACTACAGATGGTGACTGTAGCCATGAAATTAAAAGATGCTTACTCCTTGGAAGAAAAGTTATGACCAACATAGACAGCATATTCAAAAGCAGAGACATTACTTTGCCAACTAAGGTCCGTCTAGTCAAGGCTATGGTTTTTCCTGTGGTCATGTATGGATGTGAAGAAAGCTGAGCACCGAAGAATTGATGCTTTTGAACTGTGGTGTTGGAGAAGACTCTTGAGAGTCCCTTGGACTGCAAAGAGATCCAACCAGTCCATTCTGAAGGAGATCAGCCCTGGGATTTCTTTGGAAGGAATGATGCTAAAGCTGAAACTCCAGTACTTTGGCCACCTCATGCGAAGAGTTGACTCAGGAAAAGACTCTGATGCTGGGAGGGACTGGGGACAGGAGGAGAAGGGGACGACAGAGGATGAGATGGCTGGATGGCATCACTAACTCGATGGATGTGAGTCTCAGTGAACTCCAGGAATTGGTGATGGACAGGGAGGCCTGGCGTGCTGCGATTCATGGGGTCACAAAGAGTCGGACATGACTGGGCGACTGAACTGAACTAAACTGAACTGAATGTGTTTTAAAAAGTTCAGTGCAGTTCAGTCACTCAGTCATGTCCAACTCTGCAGCACGCCAGGCCTCCCTGTCCATCACCAGCTCCCTAAATTTACCCAAACTCATGTCCATTGAGTCGGTGATGCCACCCAACCATCTCATCCTCTGTCGTTCTCTTCTCCTCCCGCCTTCAATCTTTCCCAGCATCAGCGTCTTTTCAAATGAGTTAGCTCTTCGCATCAGGTGGCCAAAGTATTGGAGTTTCAGCTTCAACATCAGTCCTTCCAGTGAATACCCAGGATTGATCTCCTTTAGGATGGACTGGTTGGATCTCCTTGCAGTCCAAGGGACTCTCAAAGGTCTTCTCCAACACCACAGTTCAAAAGCATCAGTTCTTCAGCTTCTCAGCTTTCTTTATAGTCCAACTCTCACATCCATACATGACTACTGGAAAAACCATAGCTTTGACTAGACAGACCTTTGTTAGAAAGAAAGAAATAAGAAGCCATTCGTTAGATTAAAATATCAGTGTAAATCAAGGCATGGGTACATGGGTGAGTTATATTTCTTATCATCAGTTGTGATGTACAGTAAATTCTCTGTCCATGGGATTCTTCAGGCAAGAATACTGGAGTGGATTGCCATGCACAGCTCCAGGGGATCTTCCTGATCCAGGGAATCAAACCCAGGTCTCTTGCATTGCAGGCGGACTCTACCATCTGAGCCGCAAGGGAAGCCTATGGAACATGTAACAAATATCAAATAAGAAACACTATGGTACATTTCTCAGGACGAATGAGTTTACAGTCTCATGAGTCTCTACTTATAGATTTATAAATAATTTTATAAGAACAGAGTGATGATAGTTATGTTAGAGGAGCATATAAAGGGTGACCTATCCAAACTTAGTGATGCTGCTGCTGCTGCTAAGTCGCTTCAGTCGTTTCTGACTCTGTGCGACCGCATAGACAGCAGCCCACCAGGCTCCCCTGTCCCTGGGATTCTCCAGGCAAGAACACTGGAGTGGGTTGCCATTTCCTTCTCCAATGCATCAAAGTGAAAAGTGAAAGTGAAATCGCTCAGTCGTGCCCGACTCTTAGTGACCCCTTGGACTGCAGCCTACCAGGATTTTCCGTCCATGGGATTTTCCAAGCAAGAGTATTGGAGTGAGGTGCCATCCTGTAAATAGAGATCTGAAGGGCTGTTAGCCAAAGAGGGGAGAAGAGAATGTTCCGGACAGAGGAACCAGCTTACACCAAGATTTTGTTTGGCAGGTGAGAGAAGAGTACTAGGGCAAGAGAATTGAGGATGCCATCAAAGAATGTTCAACTTGACTACAGAATGAGTATAATAGAAATAAAATTGAGAAAGAGTAAGATGGACTAGAACAGATGAAAAAAATTATTGGTTGGGAAATTTCCAGAATGGCCAGAGAAAATTTATTGTATGAGGGAGATAGGCCAGGAGGTAAATAGGATTGGTGGTTGACCACGTAGTTGTGACTGTGGACTAAAAGTATTGGACAAATCATTAGAATTAGGGAAGTTAAAAAACTGCAGATAGAGTCCAGGGATACCGACATCCACCAAATAACATGAACATATTCGTATTAATAGACTTGCATGGAGTTTCATGTCAGTACATTGGGAAACTGAGCTAAAATGAAACATAAGTGTTTATTACAAATCTTCCAACACCTTATGCCCCGTGAACTCTCAACAAGGAATGCAATGTGCAGCTATTCCCAGAAGTGTTAGAACACAAAGATTTTATTTTATTTTTTTGAGAAACATTCAATATTACTGCTCTTGTAGGCCATGCTCTGTTTGCCAGAGAAGTGATAGCATTTTAAACAAAGAATTGATTGTCTATACCTGACAGTGCTCACATTGCTAACTGATCACTTTTCCACACCTCTTGGCAGTGGTTCTCAGACTGATGTAAAAGGGAATCCATCACTTGCAGCATTCAAAAAAAAAAAAAAAAAAAAAAGGCCAGACTCCTGGAATGCAGTCTCAAGAATCTGATCCAGTAGCCCTGGGCTTGAGCCAGGCGATTGGTCGTGTATCAGGCACCTCAGGTGATTTGGATGTGTTGCCAGCGATTGGCGTGGGTCCAGCTGGGCGTGCAGAATTTCTGAAACAGTTTTCAATATTAGCTGCACACTAGAATCATCTGGAGAGCCTTTAAAAATCCCACTGACCAGACCACGCCTCATAGCAATTAAATCCAAGTCTCCAGAGTTGCCTCAGTATTTGTTTAAAGCTCCCAGGTGATTCCAACATGCAGCCAATTAGAGAACCCGTGCTCCTAAAGATTCATTGTGGAAAGCCTTAAGTTTCTTTGGCTCCTTGGGACTTGGAAATATTTCATAAGATCTATAGCTAATACTCCAGTAAAAGCTTGGCCTGCCTCTGGGTTAATTAGCTTATCAGAGAAAGCCACCTAGAGTTTTCCCCTTTCTCTGGGGAGGAACAATTCTCTCGGAGAGTAGTTTTTAGCCTCTTTCTCCAAATAGTACCAAAAGGAAATTCCTGAGAAGAAACAAAACTCAGAGCTATTATAAAATTCTAAATTGAAACAGAACCACCATAAAAAAAAAAAAAAGAAAGAAATGGTTCCAAAAAAGTTGTCTTTCCCAAGAGAATTCTGGTTCTGTCATCTTTAGCTCTTATGTCATCACATCCCCAACTTTTTAAAACAAGAAATTGCTTGGATGAACTTTACAGTGTTTCATAGCCTCAAGTTTGAAGTTCTTTAGTAATTTCTTCTTAGATGGACTTAACATCATTTCTCTTTTCTGAAATACCAACTTCAGGCTGTACCAGGAGGATAACCTACTGTGATGGAGTTGAATCTTAGAGCACACACTTCATACATGACTGCTTTTCTTCCTCTCTCTTCTCCTTTTCATTTTGCCTCATCAGAGGACATGGTGAATGAAGGAAGAAGCAAATAGCAAAATAAAGATGGCCAGTATTTGGGAATATGACATCCATCTACCTTCCCCTGATAAAACGTAGGCTGTATCTGTAACAATTGTTGGTTATAGGACTGTGGTTCCGTATCCTAAATCATTAGTGCTAGATGTTTCTCAGGATTAAACTATTTTATATTTTAGGAGAAAATACCGTGTATTGTTACACAAGCAGGATCTTGAGCATCACTTTGTAATCAAAGATGGATATTTCTGCAGCACAGCAGAGTACAAATTGCCTCACAGGGAATTCACCAATGGTGGTAAGAAACACCACCAAATGAGCTTGCACCAAAAAGAAACATTTGGGTTTTAAAGCTCGTTTGGATATTAGAATTGTAGACTATAGCATTCTGGAATTCCGACCAATTATAAAAAACTTCTTTGTTCTCTCTCTTTTTCTTCCTCTTTTTTACTTTTTATCTTGCTTCTGGCTTTTATGGATAACCATAATATGTTTGTGTAGAGAGATGAGGACCTTTGTGCATATCATCCCATTTAATCCTAATCAAAATCCATTCAAATATGTATTATTATTTCCACTTTACAGATAAGAAAGCCAGATCTCTGAAAGATTAAACTGCTTGTGAAAATGTCAGTTGCTACAGAGCCCACCTTCAGACACTTGACATTCACACTACCTGACCGCAGCATCCACTGTGCCCCCACGGCTTCCTTACCAATAGAGTGAAGACACAAATCACTGAATTCAAGATACCATATGCACAGATCCCATTTTATATTTAACATAAAAGCTGATTGCTGATAACTTCCAATTAAAAGCCAAAAGCTGTTTATAATCATCCAGAAAGAAAGAAATGGAACAGTATTTAAGCTCAGCATTTGGTCCAGCAATATAACATCGGCTTTTAAATAGACGAGTGCTTTATCCAAGTAAGTCAATACTTAAACACTGAAATAATATATAAAATACATTTTGTAGGTGTCCCGAATCCAACCCATTGAGAATGGTCAAGAAGAAAATTCACAGGGAAGGTCCTTTAAAGATTGTCTCGCAAGACTCTTCAGCTGGATAATGGGAATCAGCCACTGTGAACACCTTCAATTAAGGCAATAAACGTATGTGCGCTCGCGCGCACTGGTGTTAAAATTGAGTTGCAAAGCTAAGGCAAATACAAAATGTGTGTCCTTCTGTGCAAGTTTCCATTATAACCAGAAGGGATCTAGATACTAGATCATTTTGGTTATTATTGTTATTTTTATTATTTATTGTTCAAATATATTTTGGTTTATCACTGATATTTCACTCATTAATGGTAACTTAGCATTCCTCAATCAAATAGCCCTTGATAGTAGTAACATTTTTTGTTTTCTTATCTGAAGTGCTGTTTTTGCATCTCCTTGTATTTTTTCGAGGAAAAATGGTGAGTGGTAGATCTCACTAAGTAGCAAGTTATTGCCAAATTTCATGTCATAAATAACAATTTTGTTTTAAGTAACTTTAAAATTCCAAAGTATAATTTATACAAATGGGATATAGGATAAATAGAAAAATCAAGATTTTTAACATGGAACTTAAAGCTTCAAAAATTGACATACTAGGGACTTAGAGTTTATCAAATTTAAGAATCCAAAACTACTTTTCAGAAACAAGTACTTATTTTTCCATGGGACCTCTGCACTCAAGGACTGGATTCAGTATTTTGCTCACTGACTTGCTGTGGACTTGAATGAACACTTTCTAATGAGTATAACATATTCTAATCTTCAGCGCTTTGGACTCAAGCTCTGTTAACTTCTCTGTACACCTCTGTGTGTAATTGCACTGATGAATTGTATGACCACTTTCTTCTTAAGACTCTGAATTAAGCTTCTGTGCGTGAATGTTTAGTTTGCCTACTGAAAGTTTGCCCTGTCTACTAATAAGATTTAATATTGCATATAAAGAATTCAACCAGATTAAAAGGCAAAACCCCTTGTCACCTAGTTTGACTCATTCAGGGGAACTGAAAATATTAAGTGCAATTCTGATTTTTTTAATATTACTAAAAAAAATGCTGATGGGGAAGTGAGGAACATATCTTCCTGCATAGGAATCATACCATTTGAATATTTCAAATCATGCAGTTACATACATGTAATTGTTATAATAGAGAATCATACAGTTTTATAGATGATAAGGATTTTACTTTGTCCTTTCTCTAGATTCTTTCAGGAAAAAACTATTCCTGGGCTAGAAGAGAATTCATCTTATTTCTTAAAGCCTACTGAGGTTAATAGTCCATCTCTTTCATTCTACGATTTGGGTTTGTTTGCTGTTAGTGAAATTAATGAACAGATGGCCCCTGTGCTCTCTGTCCACTCCTTTCATGTACTTGGAAACTATTATTAAATTTCCCTTTAATGTTTTCTTCCCTACGCATAGTCACTTCGTTGTTTTCTTTTCATCTGTTTATCTCTCTAACTACCACCTTTAAGTGATAAGTCCTGAGCAGAATCCTTTTAATTCCAGCCAAGTAGGTAAAGCCATCTCAGAGGTTAGAACTTAAGTCTGATGTGAAAGTGTAAGGGTACTGATTAGAAAAAGCAGGCTTTTCCCCAGAGTCCTGGGATCTAAAAGTGGAGTCAATCTGGAACCACAGTTACCCTTGAATTTAACCTGGTTATGACTTAGCATAAAGAAAGGGGTACTATTGCTTGGAATTTATAAACAGTGAAAAGAAGATCTAGTGGTCACCAAAATGTGCTTTTAAATGGCAAAATCTAGATCTTAATAGCTCACTTACACTTATCTATGCAATGCCTTGTTTCTAAGGTGACCTTTTATCCGTATTTGGGACGGCCCCAGTTTAAGCAACCGGAGGAGGCAATGGCACCCCACTCCAGTACTCTTGCCTGGAAAATCCCATGGACGGAGGAGCCTGGTGGGCTGCAGTCCATGGGGTCACTAAGAGTCAGACACGACTGAGCAACTTCATTTTCACTTTTTACTTTCATGCATTGGAGAAGGAAATGGCAACCCACTCCAGTGTTCTTGCCTGGAGAATCCCAGGGACGGGGGAGCCTGGTGGGCTGCCATCTATGTGTCGCACAGAGTCAGACACAACTGAAGCGACTTAGCAGCAGCAGCAGCAGCAGTTTAAGCCACAAGGGAAGCTCAGCTGGTAAAGAATCCGCCTGCAATGCAGGAGACCTGGATTCGATCCCTGGGTTGGGAAGATCCCCTGGAGAAGGGAAAGGCTACCCACTCCAGTATTCTGGTCTGAAGAATTCCATGGATGGTATAGTTCATGGGGTTGCAAAGAGTTGGACACAACTGAGCGATTTTCACTTTCACTTTCAAGCCCAGGTTTAGATGAAAATTTATATGCTGTCCCTACAGTCACTGCACAGTCTTTGTCACTCTCCAGCTTTTTTACCTGTCACTTGGTTTTTCCTCTGCTTGTTTTCTCCCTTGCATTGATTACCAGTGATTTGTTTCTGTTACTTTCTTGGCTTTATTAAGGTCTTTTAATACAGGAAGTCCCCTACATATCAAAGTTTCTAATTTTCAAAGATGCAAATGTGCATTCTCATGTCCAGTCACATAAGTTAGTTCATGTGTCTGGCGTACATTGTCACGTGTGTGTATCCTCTGCAAGTGGTTGTGCATTTGTGTACTTTACAGTACTATATAGAGTACAGAAGTACAGTTTCTTTATTTCAAGCCCAGGATGTCCAGAAGCATTGGTGACATAGCTGGTACTGCTAAGAAGTGCCAACTGTTATACCATACTACTATACTTTTCAAGGTACTGTACTGTAAAATTAAAAATTTTTTATTTTTTGTTTGTTTTTTTATGTATTATTTGTGTGAAAAGTATTACAAACCTGTTACAGTACAGTACTATATAGCTGATCATGTTACTTGGCTACCTAGGCTAACATTGTCGGATTTATGAACCCGCTCTCAGAACAGAACTCATTCATTTGTGGGGGACTTAGTGTATTTCTTCCCTGGTGGCTCAGAGGTTAAAGTGTCTGCCCGCAATGCAGGAGACCTGAGTTTGATCCCTGGGTTGGGAAGATCCCCTGGAGAAGGAAATGGCAACCCACTCCAGTATTCTTGCCTGGAGAATCCCATGGACGGAGGAACCTGGTGGGCTACAGTCCACGGGTCGCATAAGAGTCGGACACGACTGAGGGACTTCACTTTCACTTTCCTTCAGTGTATTTCAGTTCTGCTTTCCAAAGAGATGGTCCCTTCACTCAGGATCATCGTTAGTAAATTTAATGAGCCTCGTGTACATTATTATTTAGGGTAAGAGCACATTGATACCTAGGCCAGTGGCCTTTGGAGCAACATCTGTTTTCTCTCCCTTGTTTAAACCTCCTTTCGTTTCTTTCCAGTGTCACATCTTCACTCTTTCTTTACCCACCAGTTGCCACAGACTGATTAATCTTCCATTTATAACTTAACATCTTTCCAGAAATTACTATGTGCTGGGCCCTGTCCGGAGGAGTGACATTCCTGTCAGTTTTGCACTGAAACACTGTGTATTAAATTGTATTTTTTCAGTTCACAGATTTCAAGTCCCCGTGGGGCCACTAGAAATAAAACTATGATGTACTGTTTCCACAGTTCTTATGGCTTTTTTCTATCCTAGTGCAATCTGTAACTCTGAAAGATCTCTTTTGTCTTAAAGGCATGCTTGTGCTTTTGGAAGGAATACTCAAGAAAACTTAGAGATGAGACACTGAATTAGTCAACATTTTTATCAGGACTTTTTGTTTTTAATGGGAAATTAAACTTTCTAAGGGCTTATCGGGAATTAGTAAAAAGGTCCACATGCTCTGGTCACTACTGATTCTTACTGATACTGTTGTTCTCTAGTAGGTTGAAGTGGATAAGACCTAGAAAAAAATGCCTTAAGCAGTCATCAGTGGTATTCTTCTAGTTGTGGTTAATATGCCTCGATTCAGTGAAAATGAATTTATTCACATACATTCAAAACATGTTTTAGCTATTCAAAACACCTTACCTTGTAAAGTGCCACACATACATGGAAGAAATCTCATGGCATGTGTTCATTATGTAAAATTCTATTTAGGATATCTTTGACTTATAAAGAGTCAAAGCTACAATGAAAAACATTCTAAACATGTAATTTGATGGTAAAACCCTTTTGTAATGCTGCTATTATTGGTTTGGGCTGTCATTTATGTTAGCTCCTGACATGACCTATATGTAGCATGATTAATTATGTCATATCGATTTCCACTGCAGTATTTCAGCAGCTATATTGCATGTCTGAAACCATTTAAATATTAGCAATTCCTCAGGGTTCCTTTGTACACAATTCAGTTGCTTTAAAAAAAATGTAAAAAAGTCTCTACAACGAATTCTCTGGTTGAGGTAAACAACAGAGATTGCAGTCTGTAGTCTGGATTCATGCATCAAAAATGAAGTGTTTAAAGTAGATCTTTGTCAGCTAGCAAATGCCATTTCAGTCTGAACATTTCACCACTCCTTCTATGCCATCTGTCTCACAGGGAGCAATTAATCTGAAACTCCAACATGCAGCATTAAAATTCCATTAACGCTGAACAGCATATTAACATGTCTGGCATTACCATATTTATCTCTCCAAATTTCAGTGTTAATTTTGAATAAGGCAGGTATAACATTTTCCTCTATTTGGTTAATTAAGAATATTGGATAAAATATATAATTAGTAGCTAAATTGATATAATAATATATGCAACTCATTTGAATAATGCTGAATGTTTTTGCAATTTAAGTGTATCTGGGCTACAACTTTATATAAGGCTACTGATTATTTGTAAAAACACCAAAATCTTTTACAAAGCCAGTTTTCCCAAGACTCTGACTTTGTAATTCCTTTTTCTTTTTGCAGAACCACATCACTGCCTTCGCAGAAGTCACATGATATTGAAGCAAATGGTCTCTCACTGCATTGGACATCATCCCTTGTCACCATTCATTCGTAACACCCAAAGTGTGTTTGATGACAAAAAAGGTTTATAAAGTTGTCTAATCATTTTTATAATTTAAAAACCAGTGTCACCTTATCTGTTTCCCCCACTAGACTGTGAGCTCCTCAAGGGCAGGACTGTGTCTTTCTTCTCTGTCTCCCCTAAACCTACAACAAAGCCTCACACAGAGTAGGTAGGTGTTCAATAAAAAAGTGATGACCAATGAATAAAAATGAATTCTGAAATAAAACATTCATTTTAATTTCTCACAGAATCACTGAGACTAAGTGAAAAGAAACCTCTATACGAGTCATATTTGTGTGAGACGTCCCCTTTTTAATTTATCATGTATCTTCTATTTGGCAGCATACCATATTTCATTCGAAGTGGACTTTGAAAGTCATGGGGGTTTTTATTTCATTATTCAGCATGACCTTATTTCCATTCTAACAGATTTCAGTGTGTGAAATTACTTTACTTTTAGAAAGTATGTTCTATACTAAAATAATGTTTGCACATAATATTATGCTATATTTCACTTAAAATACCATTCATACTATAAATTCTAAGACTGGTGCTTCTGCTTTTGAAGGTGAAAATGCCAATTTTTACTGTAATAAGTAATGTATCATAATTAAAAATTATTTATTTGGATTTTTGTTCCTGACAATCGTGATTTAATTGTTGACTTGTAGTTTTTGAATGCAGGCAGTGTTTAGGATAGTCTAAGTGACTGAATCCAGCAATCGTACCTATGTATTGAACAATTTTCCACAGATAACCATCTCAAGAGTGGTCAAAGGCTCCATTCTTTGGCTAGTCCAAGTTTCCACATAATTTAAATAGAAAAGAATCACCCCCAGACAATGCAGATTAAATTATATAAATGCAAGAAATATAGTCAATGTATTTTGCTTTGCATAATTGTAGTAGTTTACAGTTTACAAAGTATACTGTACTTTGTTACTTCATCTAATCCTCACAATGAAAAAAAGTGAAAGTTGCTCAGTCCAACTCTTTGTAATCCCAAATCCTCACAATAGCCCCAGGTAAACCGTTAAGAGTTTGGCTTTAGTGTTACAGATGAGAAAAATAAAGACAAGGCAGGGTAAATAATGTGCCCAACTCCACACAACTAGGATGAGGCAGTTAAAGTTTAAATTCAGATTTAGCATTCTTTGTAAATATGCCACAGCTGCCATATCATCTGGACACATCGAGGCCTTTCAGTGGTCAGTGGAGTCCTGGGCAATCACCTATATGTCAAAAAAATGAAAAAATGTCCAAATAAAGTTATAAAAGTCATGTGGTATTAGTGTTTTAAGGATAAACACTTTTCAAAATACAATATACTAATCAATTTATAATCTTATTTAAAAATAATGTCAAGACTAATACAATTATGTAAAGTTTAAAAATAAAATTTAAAAGAAAAAAAAAAATGTCAAGAATCTAGATGTGAGGTCTTTGTAAAGTCAAAACCTCAATCAGCTGTCTCTCCTGCAACCCTCCCACCCATGCCCTAACCCCACCCCTCAGGAGAGGCCCTGAGGGGCATCCCTTACACTGAACATGTGGAATCAAGAATGAAAGTTATAACATAAGGAAAATAAATTGGACTATGACAAAACCATTCAACATATTCCTCAACAATAACTATGATTTTCAAAGCTACACAGAGTAGCTTCGTCTTATGTGAGTAATTGACTGAAAAGATTCTTCTTAACCTTGACAAAACTAAAGGACATAAATTTTTAAGTTTTTATGCAATTGTAACAGAAATCAAAAAGTAAAAGACTTCTCCATTACTCTCAAAATAGACATAACTTACTCTTTTCATCACTGTAGGATTTAAACTACTTAAAGTAGGACCAGAAAAGCAGAAAATTCCTATTTCTACCTTTCAGACTTCTGTAGCAAGTTCAGTTCTGGAGGAAATTTAGAATACTAAAAAGCTTGGAAAGCCTTGACACTCTTTAAAGATTTTTTTTAAGGCAATAACAGTGGTGGAGGATTCACTTACTGGAAATAAAAGTGGAGGAAATGATCATAATATTTTAGGAGGCAGGATTACCAGTAACACTTAAAGAGGTCTATTTTCTCAGTTCTAGCATCAGTCTTCAAGGAATCAGTCACACTTTTCTTGTTGGAAGCCTCATATATATATTTGTACTTTGCTAAACCTGGTCTGAATGCAGGAGTTAAAAATTCCTCAGAAATCCAGATTTAAACCTGTAATGTCGTCTGTAAATA
This sequence comes from Bos javanicus, assembly GCF_032452875.1. Lineage (NCBI taxonomy): Eukaryota > Metazoa > Chordata > Mammalia > Artiodactyla > Bovidae > Bos > Bos javanicus. Next base: position 44,707,543 of record NC_083870.1, read on the forward strand.
TAAATGTCATGGACCCAAGATTGTGTAATGAATGATCCTGCCATGAAGGAAATTCAGAAGAATAAAAAGATACACATGCCTAGGGCAAGAAGTCAGCAAAGAGCCCTTAACCATGATGCTGTTACAGAGAATAATGAAAACACATTAAAAAAATACTCATTTGTAAATATGTGTATATATAGTCTAGTAAAAGCAGGCAAACACATATCTTTCTGATAAAGACATCTTTTTATTCTACTTACTTGGGGCCCAGGTCAGTATCAATTGGTCAGCCTGAAAATTTCAGTAGTCTCTGTTTGCATGGCAGAAATTCTGCACATGTTTTATCTGATTCCTAAGAGTATCTAAAAGGATCTTTTATGTTAAAAGAGAGGTGAACCCTCTTTGACAGACTTTGTCTATTCCACTTCTAACTGGGCCTCTCTTTTCTCAGGATCTATCCTAGCCAAATATCTCAGTTACATTTACCATGCAGTTTCCTTTGTGAAAGAGCAGTAGGGGAAGAAATAGTTCTCTGCTGTGAGTTGTATTTTTCAAATAAAATATTAAAAATTAAAAACATTAAGTATGATTTTTGTCCCATACATTAATTCTTTCTTGAGGGTAGAGGAATAAAGAATGCTTGCTATCCTGATGAAAGTCAGATTGCCATAGTGACTAGAGAATGTTTGGAAAGGCATCACGTGGTTCTGATTGGACCGGTCCTTTGGGCAGATAAGTGACCCCCTGCGTCCAATGGGCCATCCTGGGATCTCATCAACTTTCTTATTTACAAATCACAATCTTCTGGAGACAGCCTGGGATATTGAGCAGGTACACAGTCTACAACATACTCTGCCTCCTCCATGTGAGCAAGGTGCTGAAGAATAGGGTTGGTCAAACATTCCTTCACGTTTTTCTGTAAGTTGGTTTTAGTCGTGCTTAGTTATTTTAACTAAGTCTTTAATTTCATTTGAAATAATTTTGCTAGATTTTCATTGTTGACAGATGTCATATCAGCATGCATTTTTTTATCAAAACTGGTGAATTTTTGTGGAATCATTTTAATACTGAAGATGGAAGGGAAAACAACATTTTTGACATATTATGCTTTACTATTTCAAGAAAGGTAAAAAGAAATGAAGTGCAAAACAAGATCTGCGTTGTATGGAGAAGATGCTGTGACAGATTTGAATGTGTTGAAAGTGGCTTGAGAAGTTTCATGCTGGAGATTTCTCACTGGATGATGCTCCGTGGTCTGGTAGACCAGTTGAAATCAGTGATTAAGTCGAGACATTAATTGAGAATGGTCAGTGTTATACTACACAAGAGAGAGCCAACATACTCAAAATATCCAAATCAAGCACTGAAAATCATTTGCACCAGCTTGGTTATGTTGACCATATTTCCATATGCAATACTCCATTTTGAAATGTAACAAAAATGTTTTGTTTTTAAAACAAACTGTTACAGGCAATGAAAAGCAGATGCTGTACAGTAAGGTGGAACAGAAGAGATGGTGGGGCAAGCAAAATGAACCACCAACAACCACACTAAAGGCCAGTCATCAACCAAAGGTGATTTTGTGTGTACGGTGGGATTGGAAAGGAGTCCTCTATTATGAGCTCCTTCTGGAAAACCAAACGATTAATTCCAACAAGCACTGCTCCCAGTGAGTCCAACTGAAGCGGCACTTGTCGAAAAACGTCCAAAATTAGTGAACAGAAAACCATAATCTTCCATCAGGAAGACCCAAAATGGCAAGCTTGCTTTGATGACCAAGCAAAAACTGTTGTACCTTGGCTTGGAAGCTCCAATTCATCTGCTGTATTCACCAGACATTGTACCTTCGAATTTCCATTTATTTTGGTCTTTACAAAATTCTCTTAATGGAAAAAATTTCAATTCCACATGTGTAAAAGGAACCTCGAACAGTTCTTTGCTCAAAAAGATAAAAAGTTTTGGGAAGAAGGAATTATGAAGTTGCCTGGAAAATGCCAGAAGGTAGTGGAACAAAATGGTGAATATGTTGTTCAATAAAGTACTTGGTGAAAATGAAAAATGTCTTTTATTTATACTTAAAAATCAAAGAAACATCTTGGCCAACCTGATAAATAACCTTGTTCCTGCCTCTAGATTACCATTTATTAAATTTTTATTGCATGCTCTAAAAAGTTGTCCTGGACATATACCAAGTGATTCTATTTACACCTTACAAATATTGATCTCACATTTGGCAGGCATTGTTTTTCTAATGAATTTTGTGAGTTAAGTTTCTTTTAAAACATCAATTTAGAAAATTTCTTCCAGATTTTCAGTGAATGATTCTCTTCTAATAAGAAAATATAAAAATATTCGATTTCTTTTTTTCTGTCCCCTTCACTTTAGACTATAGCTGAATCTTGGTGTGATAGAGCCTCAGGACTTAGTCAAGGTATAATAACAATTTTGCTCTCCCCACCCCAAGATTTGTGAGCCATGGATGTACTGTTGTTCAGTCATGTCCTACTCTTTGCAACCCCGTGGACTGCAGCAGTCCAGGCCTCTCTCTCCCTCACCATCTCCCAAAGTTTGCCCGAGTTCATGTCCATTGCATCAGTGATGCCATCCAGCCATCTCATCCTGATGCCCTCTTCTCCTTCTGCTCTCAATCTTTTCCTTCATCAGGGATTTTTGCAGTGTGTCAGCTGTTGACATCAGATCACCAAAATACTGGAATTTCAACTTCAACATCAGTCCTTCCAATGACTGGATGGTTGGATTATAGAATCTAAATTCAAAATTCACATTGCCATTTTCAAATCTGTGGCCTTGCTCACAAGGATCTCTCATAAAAAGAAAGAGATGAGTGGGTACACAATCACCTTCAACCATCAGACAAAAGCTGAAAGTTCACATCTCAAAGATGCCAATAATTAACAAGGGTGATTCTTAACTGACACCATCTTTGACTTACTGTTGTTTACTTGCTAAGTTGTGCCCAACTCCTTTGCAGCCTCATGGACTGTAGCCTACCAGGCTACTCTGTCCATGGGATTTCCCAGGCACAAATACTAGAGTGGGTTGCCATTTCCTTTTCCAGCAGATCTTCCCAAGACAGGGACCAAACCCACACCTGCTGCTTGGCAAGCAGATTCTTTACCACTTTCATATTACTGCATTTATAAATGCATTTTCATTTTTCACTGAAGCACTATCATTTGTAGAAAAGGGTAAAAAAAAATTTTTTTTCCCAGGAGTCAAAACAAGTGTATTTTTAAATTGCTTCTGAAAAGATAAAAACGCTTTCAAAAATAGAGACATTTTGAATATTAATCAGGTTTCCCTAGAAGTAGTGCTCTTGCTCAAGAAGGCCATTCAACCTTCATTCATCCAGCAAATATTTGTAGAGTGATTTTGTACAACAGATAATTAGGAACATGCTGACTAAACAGTGGTTAGAAAGGGAGACATGGTCCCTACTCCTCCAGGTTGGATAGATCAGCAGCAGTGACACTAATCGTGTCTTAAGAGACTGTTTAAAGTTAAGGGGGAGAACTGGCTTGGAATTTACCAGCTACCTAATCTCAGAACTAAGCAAAAGACATTTTTATAGATTACAGTGACAGCTAAAGTTAGTAATTTTTAAAAAAGTCTCTGCCTCTATAAATAGCACTGTACTATTTAACTAGTTAATATTCAACAAGCTTTAAAGATTTCTAAATGCTATAATAATAAGCAAATACTATTCTCACACATCTATGGTTCAGCTGAGCTATTGTTCTAGTCTGAGCTGGGCTCATTCATTAATCCATGACCAGATTGGCAGCTCTGCTGATCTTGACTGGACATTCTCCCATGTATGGGGGCCATCTGAATATAGACTAGTCTAGAATGGCTTCTCTTTGGACAACTTAAATTTTCTTTACATGATCTCTCAACTCCATCAGACTAGCTAAGCTCCTTCACACAGGGGATAAACAGAGAAGAAGCATGCAAGAGTCTGACACATCGTCAATTTCACCTCATTCAGCTGGCCAAGGCAAGTCCCAAGGCTGGCCAAGTTCCAAGGGGTGAGAGAGGGGTTGCAAAAGCACACTGCAGAGTGGTGGATGCAAAGATGAATGGAGAACAGGGACTCTACCACAGATTTCATGCAGCTAGATCTAAAAAATGTTCATGCAGTCCCTAACTAATTGAGTTACTCAAGGTGAAAAGTATGGATTTATTCTGATAAGCATGAGAAACTCACAAGTGACAACAGAGAGTAAGCTTATTGTATCTGAGCCAGAATGACCACATCCTCAATTTCCAGCTATCCCTGAAAAATGCTTTTGAGATAAACTGGCTAGAGAACTGACCATCCAGAACTTAGCTGAGAGCAATAGGGAGCTTGTAGAGTCTCTTAGGTTTCCCAAGAAAGCCTTCCTAGGTTTTTTGTATTCACAAAAGAAAGAGGGCAAGAAAGTGAGAGAGAGGAGGAGGAAAACATCTGAGCAAAAAGAGTAGGAAAGAGATTGAAGTAAAAAAAATAAAACCTGAAAAAAATAATAATTGAAATATAAGACCAAGTTCTGATACTTTGATTGACTGTGTGTGTGTGTGTGTGCATGAAAGTGCACGCAAACATGCTCTTGCTTTGTGCAACTCTGATTTTCAAAACATCAGTTATCATGGTAGTGCCAGGCTGTCTAAGTCAGTAGAGCATGAGACTGTTAATCTCAAGGTCATGGGTTTGAGCCTCATGTTGGGAGATACTTGTTTGTGGAGTGTAGGTGGCACAGTGGTAAAGGATCCTCCTGCCAGTGCAGGAGACTCAGGAGACTTGGGTTCAATTCCTGGGTCAGAAAGATTCCCATGGATGCGGAACTGGTTACTCACTCCAGTATTCTTGCTTGGAAAATCCTGCAGACAGAGGAGCCTGGCAGGCTACTGTCCATGGGGTTGCAAAGAGTCAGACACAACTGAGAGACTAAACACACGCACGCACATGGACTGGATATCCACCACCACCCTCTAAATTCACACAGTAAACCCTGAATCCCCAGTGTGATAGTATTTGGATATGGAGTAGTAAAGAACTCGCCTGCCAATGCAGGAGACTTAAGAGACGAGGGTTCAGTCCCTGGGTTGGGAGGATCTCTTGGAGGAGGGCATGGCAACCCACTCCAGTATTCTTGCCTGGAGAATCCCAGGGGCAGAGGAGCCTGGCAGGCTACAGTCCATAGCATTGCACAGAATTGGACATGACTGAAGTGACGTAGGACGCGGGTAGGCCATAAGGATGGAGCCTTCTTGATGTTAGTGCCCTTATAGGAGAACTCACTTCCTGCCTCACTGCTCTCCACCATGTGAGGATACGAGAAGACAGCTATCTGGGAACCAGGAAGATAGCTCTCCTCAGATTCCAGGTTTGCAGTTACCTTCATTTTGGACTTCACAGCCTCTAGGCCTGTGGAAAGTAATGTTTATCGTTAATGTTTGCTTTTACCCAGTCTATGTGTGTGTTAGTCGCTCAGTCATGTCTGACTCTATGTGACCCCATGGACTTTAGCCTGCCAGGCTCCTCTGTCTGTGGAATTCTCCAGGCAAGAATACTGGAGTGGATTGCCATTCCCTTCTTCATACCCAATCTATGGTACTGTGTTTTAGCAGCCCAAAAGACACATGGTTCAGGTAAACAACACCACTCTCCCAACAACAGAGTTCAAATTTTAGGTACTGTACCATGGTATAACTAATTGCATAATGTGCTTTCCTGGTGGCTCAGAAGGTAAAGAATCTGCCTATAGTGCGGGAAACCCATGGCCAATCCTGGGTTGGGAAGATAACCTAGAGAAGGTTACCACTTTTTTAGAGACTGCCAGGGATCGTGGCACATGTGCTCACACGTAGGCATCAAAGTGTGCAGTTGTATTTACCATTTTTCTCCCATTGATAAATCCATGTGATAGTTTTTAAAATTACACAACTGAAAGGAGGAAATGGCTAACAAAGACGAAGTGCAGCAAAGAAGAAAAGGTGATAATGCTCAAAATGAAATTCAAATCTAGCATGAATGACCATGGGAATTCGACACTACCACCACTGTCTGAGAAACTCCGTGAGTGCAGCCAGAGGAATTGAGTAAAAGTGAGATTCTTGACAAGAATAAGAAACAAGATTGTGATGAAATGAAGATATTCCGGAGATAGTGATTCTGACCAAAAACATCACATGAAAGTAACCCTTAGAGATATTTCACAACGTTGAAAGTCAAAGGACACAATATGATAAACTTAGAAAGGAGTATGAAAATAAGACAGGAAATACTGTATGCAATACATTGGAGAACAGGAAGAAAGCAGCAAGCACTGCTCAGAGCTGCTCTGGATAAACTTTTTTACAAGGAAATAAGACATTTAACTCCCAATGTTTCTAATGTTTTAAATTCTAGTGTGTTGAATAAATATGTTTTGCTAAAATTTATTTACTTACATATTTAAAATTGACAGTAAGAGATTGTTAATTTTGTGACTAAAAAACAAAGAGCATAAATTTAAGAGCAGAAACTATAAAACTCTTAGAAGAAAATGTAGGCAGAACACTCTGACAAATCATAGCAAGATCCTCTATGACCCACCTACTAGAGTAAGTAATTAAAAACAAAAATAAACAAGTAGGACCTAATTAAAAGCTTTTGCACAGCAAAGGGAACTATAAACAAGGTGAAAAGACAACCCTCAGAATGGGAAAAACTAGACAGCAGACAAAAGATTAATTTCTAAAATATACTAGCAACTCATACAAGTGAGTACCAGAAAAACTAGCAACCCAATCAAAAAATGGACAGAAGATCTACATTTCTCCAAAGAAGACATACAGATGGCTAATAAACACATGAAAAGATGCTCAACATTGCTTATTATTAAATAAATGCAAATCAAAGCTACAATGAGGTATCACCTCATACCGGTCAGAGAAACCATCATCAAAAAATCTACAAAAAATAAATTCTGGAGAGGGTATGGAGAAAAGGGAACCCTCTTGCACTGTTGGTGGGAATGTAAATTGATGCAGCTACTATGGAAGATAGTATGGAGAGTCCTTAAAAAAACTAGAAACAAAACTACCACATGACCCAGAAATCCCATTCAGGGTGTATACCCTGAGAAAACCATAACTGAAAAAGACATATGTACCCCAATTTTCGTTGCAGCACTATTTACAATAGCTAGGACATGGAATAAACCTAGATGTCCACAGACAGATGAATGGATAAAGAAGCTGTGGTACATATATACATTGGAATATTACTCAGGTATAAAAAAGGGTCAGTTCTTATGAGGTGGATGGACCTAGAGCCTGTTATACAGAGTAAAGCATATCAGAAAGAGAAAAACAAATATCATTCATTAATGCATATATGTGTGTATATATCAGTTCAGTTCAGTTCAGTTGCTCAGTCGTGTCCAACTCTTTGTGACCCCATGAATTGCAGCATGCCAGGCCTCCCTGTCCATCACCAGCTCCCGGAGTTCACTCAAACTCACGTCCATGGAGTCGGTGATGCCATCCAGCCATCTTATCCTCTGTTGTCCCCTTCTCCTCCTGCTCCCAAACCCTCCCAGCATCAGAGTCTTTTCCAATGAGTCAACTCTTCTCATGAGGTGGCCAAAGTACTGGATTTTCAGCTTTAGCATCATTCCTTCCAAAGAACACCCAGGACTGATCTCCTTTAGGATGGACTGGTTGGATCTCCTTGCAGTCCAAGGGACTCTCAAGAGTCTTCTCCAACACCACAGTTCAAAACCATCAATTCTTCAGTGCTCAGCTTTCTTCACAGTCCAACTCTCACATCCATACATGACCACTGGAAAAACCATAGCCTTGACTAGACAGACCTTTGTTGGCAAAGTAATATCTCTGCTTTTGAATATGCTATCTAGGCTGGTCATAACTTTTCTTCCAAGGAGTAAGCATCTTTTAATTTCATGGCTGCAATCACCATCTGCAGTGATTTTGGAGCCCAAAAAAATAAAGTCTGACACTGTTTGCACTGTTTCCCCATCTATTTCCCATGAAGTGATATATATAAAATCTAGAAAGATGATACTGATGAAATTATTTGCAGGGCAGTAATGGCAACAGACATAGAGAAGAGACTTGTGGACACTGGGGGTGGGGAGGAGAGGGTGGGATGAAAGGAGACAGTAGCATGGAAACATACACTACCGTATGTAAAATATATTGCCAATGGGAACTCAAACTGGGGCTCTGTGACAAACTAGAGGTCTAGGATATGGTGGGAGGTGGGAGGGAGGCTCAAGAGGGAGGGGAAATAAGTGTGCCTATGGTCATGTTGATGTATGGCAGAAACCAACACAATATTGTAAAGAAGTTATCCTTAAATTAAAAATACATTTTAAATAGAAAAATAAATAAAGGTAGCAGAAAACTGTAATAGTTCCCATTGCTTGTTAAGAACTTTATGCATGAATTTGGTTTGCAGGTCATTTTATTTTTTATGGTTCCACAACAATGTACAAAGTAAAGACTGCCTGTCTATATGGATACAATATATATTATTATTATATTATATTAATTATATATATTATCAATATATTATTATATGATATATATATTCAGTCATTCAATCATGACTGAAGCAATTTAGCATGCACTCACACACACACACACACACACACATATGTGCTGTGTGTGCTCAGTCATGTATGACTCTTTGAGACTCCATGGACTGTAGCCTATCAGACAATGCTGTCCATGGAATTTTCTAGGCAAGAACACTGGAGTGGGCTGCCATTTCCTACTCCAGGGGATTTTCTGAACACAGGTTTGAACCCGCATCTCTTGCATCTCCTGCACTGGCAGGTGGATTCTTTACTACTGGGCCACCTGGGAAGCTCCACGCATATATATTTGTTGTTGTTGAGTGTTAGTCACTCAGTCGTGTCTGACTCTTTGCGAGCCTGTGGACTGTAGCCCACCAGGTTCCTCTGTCCATGGAATTTTCTAGGCAAGAATACTGGACTGGGTAGCCATTCCCTTCTCCAGGGGATCTTCCTGACCCGTGAATTGACAGGGTCTTCTGCATTGCAGGCAGATTCTTTACCGTCTGAGCTACCAGGGAAGCCCCACAAATATGTGTCATACTTATAGTATATAAAACTGTCAGTATAGAGAGACCTAAATAGAGACCTACATATAAACATAGAGTGGTGTCTCTAAAATTCCCTAACATATATGTAATATAAAGCTTTATTATTTTTTTGAAGTATTGAATTTGTTACAATATTGCTTCTGTGTTGTGTTTTAGTTTTCTGGCTGGGAGGCATGTGGGATCTTAGATCCTTGATCAGATATCAAACCCACATCCCTTGCATTAGAAGGCCAGGTCTTAACCAGTGGACCACCAGTGAAGTCTCCAAAGCTTTCTTTTTAAAAGGAAAGTTATGTATTTGTTTATATTAATCCATAAGAATTTCATAATCTCATAATTGTTCATTATTAGATCTCTCTTAAAAATATTTTACTTTTTATTAAAGTTAATTTATAATATTGTGTTAGTTTCAGGAGTATAGCATAGAGATCTAGTTATACATATATTTGTTTATGTGTATATGTATATATACACATATATACATATGTGTGTGCATGTGTGCTCAGTTGTGTCTGACCCTTTTGCAGCTCCTTGAACTGTAGCCCACCAGGCTCCTCCATCCATGGGATTTCCCAAGCAAGAAAACTGATGCCATTTCCTCCTCCAAGGATATATATAAATCCATATATATATGGAAGGAAGCCACTGGGCTTCCCTGGTGGCTCAGACAGTAAAGAATCTGCCTGTAATGCAGGAGTCCTGGGTTCAATCCCTGGGTTAGGAAGTTACCCTGGAGAAGGAAATGGCAACCCACTCCAGTATTCTTGCCTAGAGAATTTCATGGACAGAGGAGCCTGTGGGTCCTCTGGTCACAAAGAGTGGGACACGACTGAGCGATTTTCACTTCATATATATATATATATATATAGGAAAGAGTCTGAAAAGAATATAGATATACACATAAATAAAAAAATATACGAAAGTATATATATGTTCCTTTTCAATATCTTTCCATTATAAGTTATTACAAAATATTGAGTATAGTTCCCTGTGCCATACAGTAGGTCTTTGTTGGTTATATATTTTATATACAATAGTGTATATATGTTCATATGAACTCCCTAATTGATCCCTCCCCCATCCCTTTTCCCCTTAGGTCTTTTCTTATTGTGATTATTCAGTCACTTATTCTTATACAGTCAAATTAAGAAATACTGGTTACATCAGTGGATAGAAATGTGTTTGTATTAGAGTGCTTTTTTAGATATTCAAACTATTTAGTAGAAGGAGTAGAAGCGAGATCAATAAAAGTGACTTTCCGCACCCCCCCAAATACCTCAAGCTTGATGCTTTAGGTAATCTTTCTAAATTGTATCATGCACATCCTGGCTCACTACACAAATATAAATATTTTAACCCACCCAGGCTTTTGAACATGAATCATTTTCAGTCCTCTAATAAAATAAAGTCTTGGAAGTTACAAAAGGCTGTATAAAGGACATTGTGGTGGTGGTTTAGTTGTTAAGTAGTGTCCAGCTCTTGCAACCTCATGGACCATAGCCCACCAGGCTCCTCTGTCCATGGTATTCTCTGGGCAGGAATACTGGAATGGGTTGCCATTTCCTTCTCCAGTGGATCTTCTTACCCAGGAATCGAACACAGGTCTTCTGCACTGCAGGGGGAGTCTTTACCGTCTGAGCTACAAAAGACATAGTACCCTTGATCTAAAGAATTTCAGAAGCTCTGATTGTAGATTTTTTTCCTATTCACTTGCCTATGGCTTTCCCTGAACTCTGCTATTAATTCTATTTCTTGTCTTGGAGTTTTCTCTCTTAGCCACCTTCTCAACTGCTTTCAGTCTGCTATTGTCAATTCAGTCTGCTGTAACAGAATGCCACAGGCCGGGTGGCTTAAAGCATAGAAATCTATAACCTCACAGTACTGGAGCCTAGAAGTTCAACGTCAAGGTGCCAGCAAGACTGGTATCTGGTGGGGCCCCTCTTCCTGGGTTGCACACAGCTCTCTTCTCTAGGTGTCTACATAGGGCCTTTCCTATCTCCCCAAAGATCATAATCTCCAAATGCAGTCACATTAGAGGGTAAGGCTTCAAAATATGAATTTGGGGCAGAACACGATTTAGTCCCCAACAGTTATCCACTACCTTAAAATTTCATCTCCCACAGTTGTGTCCTACAGAAGAACTAAAGAATGCCAACAGGACACAGATAACCATGGAGCTATTACATGTAAAATTAAGTCAATTTGGCTAAAATGGACTCAATTCTTTTATGTAATAAAACCATGTGGGCCTGGTGATAGAATGTTTTCACTACTGTTACTCTGAATTGTTTGCTGCTGCACGATTTCAGATGGCTCTGTATGGTTTAAAGTCATCTGATCATCAAAAGCGGGGCCATAATTATATACATGATGTTTATAAGTATATCTTAAATTAGGATATTTTTTTTCTCACTACTAAAAGTGAAGAAACATAACATGAGATTTCTGGATATTATATTAAGTCATAATCTGCAACAACTCAGATGTCAAATCATTATGTTTGCTCTCTTAGAAAATTCTTTTAGCATATGGTTCCATATTAATAGTTTTATTATACATGAAATTTCAACCTTTGAGAACATAAATTGCAATGATTGAAAGTGAAATTTCAGTGCTATGAACATTTCAAGCTCTCTTCGCTATTTTACTTTATCTGTGATTCAGCTCTTTGTGCTAGATCAACTTGTGTATTATACCAGATAAACTAAATGATATAGACCTGGTATTTTTTAAATGGGAAATTCATAAGACATATGGTGACAGCATCTGGGATCACATCCATACCATTTGAGATGCCTTCATATTTATTCTGAATGCTTGGTCTTACTCTCGAAATGCTAAAGACATATGGACATACCAGCTGGGCCACCATCAATTGAGGCTCTAACACTGTTCACTTGAACAATATATATTTTAAAAAGATAACACTGCAATTTTTCAACTCCCGTTTTTTTCATTATTTCTGGCTCCTAATTCAACAGATTTCCAGGAACACTGTAAGGATAACAGAATCAACAGTGAGGTAAATTCTCTTCTATCCAGGTTTACCTAGATGTAGTCACAGAATTGTTATACACTGTGTACATGCTTATCTAAGTTCATAGGATTTATTTGTGATTTGTGTCCCCATATCATTAGTATGTTGAAGTCATAATCTAAAGCATCTCAGAATGTGACTTTATTTGGAAACAGAGAAGTTGCAGATATCATGAGTTAAGGTAAGCTCAAATTGGAGAAGAGTGGGCCCCCAATCCGGTAAGATTGCTGTCCTTCTGTGGTTGTTGTTGTTTGGTCACTAGTCATGTCTGACTCTTTGCGACCCCATGGACTGCACCATGCCAGATTTCCCCATCCTTCACTGTCTCCTGAATCTTGCTCAAATTTGAACACAAAGGGAGACTGCTGTGTTGAGATGAAAACAGAGAGTAAAACCATCTACACTTCAATAAAAGGAAAAAAAGATGAAAACAAAGACTGAGGTAATGCCTTGACATGCCAGGAACCTGAGACAGAAGCTGGCAAGAGACATGGTACAAATTTTTCTTCATGGCCTTCGGAAGGAATTAACTTTGCTGACATTTTTATTTAATATATCTAGCCCCTAGAACTGTAAAACAATAACTTTTTCTTATTTATGCCACCCAGTTTGTAGTACACAGCCCTAACAAAATAAGACACCTATTTACTGCCTGTGGTACTCTGGGAGAGTGGAAATGGCAGAGACAGAGCCAGATTTGATCCTGGCTTCTCCACTGCCAGCTCTGTGATTTAGACCACATACTTAACACCCACTAAATTCTGCATCAGTAGGGTTACAATAGATTTTACTACTGCAACAGTCAGCCCTCAAATATCAGCTCAAATTAATTACTGCTTATTTCTGATTTACAAAATGTATTTACCAATGGCTTCTTGGAGGCTTTAATCTATTTAATAGCCATCCTAAATTTGAGACCTAGACTGGCAGAGGAGAACTATTTAGAACTCAGGCATTTACTCTAGAAGAGGTGAAAAACAACAGTGATGAGTATGCCCAGCTCCGAAACAGTCTACCCCACTGAGACACACATCACTTCTGCTCACCTTTCATTGGCCAAAGCAAATACACCATGCTTGACCGTACTTGAATGTGACGGAGTGAGAGAGTACCCAGAAAGGAAAAGACAGCACCATATATCTCAAAACAGTCTCAGGGGCCAGTTATTAGAGGTGACATGATTATGAACTGAGACTCATTAATTAAATCCTTCATATTTTCATTCAACAATGTTTTTACAGGCTCTACTGTGGGCCAAGTACTATCATAGTTAACAATACACAAGACAAAACTCAGCGAGTTTTCATTTTACTGGAGAAATTGGTAAAATTAAGTAGCACATAAATGTGTAGCAGAATTTCAGATACTTATAAGTGTTCCAAAGGAAAATGAAGCAGGAGAGGGCTGATGAGGAACACTGGAGTGGGGAGACAGAGCTAGGGTCAATATTTCAGGCAATGAGTATAAATTTCCTAACATGGTGCATAGCAAGTGTAGGCATCCACAAAATATTTCCTTCCTTTTCTAAACACCCTAGATCAGAAGCATCAACACAGAAGACGAAGTGAATTTTGTGACTATTAAACTATAAAACATAGAAAAAAAGGATTAAAATGCCCAATTCTGGCAAGGAGGTAATATAACTGAAACAAGCATATATTTCTGCTGGCAGTATAAATCCCTTTGGAGAGCAATTTGGCAATACATTTCATGATCCACTAAAATGCTCATAACCCTGACTCAGTAATTTCATTCCTGTGAATCTCTCTCCAAAAGCAATATAATTTAATAATCACAAAGATGTTTGTTGCAGTGTTATTTGTGATACCAAAAACAACCTGATTATATAGCATCAAGGGAATTGTTAAATGGATTACGGCTTAACAACTATATAGAATATTATGTTGTCATTAAAATGATAATTATGCATATTATGTAAGCAACAGAAAAAATGTTTATGATCTAATTTTAGGTTAAAAAGGATGCAAATTATACCATGTAATTACCGTGATGCAAAAATCAGGTATGTAAAAGTATAAGATTAAAGAGAACATAGAAAAGTGAAATCTAGAATGTGTAAATTTGGAGCAATTAAAAAATATATTTCAGTCTCTTTATTACCTTTATCAAATGTTTAAAAAGCACTGTCACAGTAGTATCATTCATATGAAAAAGTGAAAAAGCTGGCTTAAAACTCAACATTCAAAAAATGAAGATCATGGCACCCAGTCCTATCACTTCGAATGGCAAATAGGTGGGGAAAAAATGGAAACAGTGACAGACTTTATTTTCTTCAGCTCCAAAACCACTGTGGATGGTGACTGCAGTAATGAAATTAAAAGATGCTTGCTCCTGGGAAGAAAAGCTATGACAAACCTAGACAGTGTATTAAAAAGCAGACATCACTTTGCTGACAAAGGTATAGTCAAATCTATGGGTTTTGCAGTAGTCGTGTACAGATGTGAGAGTTGGATCATAAAGAAAGTTGAGCACCAAAGAATTGATGCTTTTGAACTGTGATGTTGGAGAAGACTCTTGAGAGTCCCTTGGACAGCAAAGAGATCAAACTAGTCAATCCTAAAGGAATTCAGCCCTGAATATTCATTGGAAGGACTAATGCTGAAGCTGAAGCTCCAATATTGTGGCCACCTGATGCAGAGAGTCAACTCACTGGAAAAGACCCTGATACTGGGAAAGATTGAAGGCAGGAGAAGGGGAGGACAGAGGATGAGATGGTCGGATGGCATCACCAACTCAATGGACTTGAGTTAGAGCAAACTCCAGGAGATGGTGATGGACAGGGAAGCCTGGCATGCTGCAGTCTATGGGATCACGAAGAGATGGACACGACTGAGTGAATGAACAACAACTGAATCCAAACCTGTACTGCTTGCTGCACAGAAAGTAAACAAATGAAGAGTTGAATTGTTGGGGCAACGAATAGTGACTTCATTCAAAACGCCAGCAGACCAAGAAGATGGTGGACTAGTGTCTCAAAGAACCATCTTCATGAGTGAGAATTAAGGTTCATTTTATACTAAAAGGGGAACAAGTAAAGCCCTGCTTTCTGTCAGACTCTAGCAGGAATGTATTAATTCCTTCCTTCCTGCAGCCATTCATGGATGGGCCTGGTCAGGAGGTTTCCTGAGAGCTAAACTTCATGGCAAATAGATGGGAAAACAGTGGAAACAGTAGCTGACTTTATTTTTGGGGGCTCCAAAATCATTGCAGATGGTGATTACAGCCATGAAATTAAATGATGTTTGCTCCTTGGAAGGAAAGTTATGACCAACCTAGACAGAATATTAAAAAGCAGGGACATTACTTTGTCAACAAAGGTCCGTCTAGTCAAGGCCATGGTTTTTCTAGCAGTCATATGGATGTGAGAGTTGGACTATAAAGAAAGCTGAGTGCTGAAGAATTGATGCTTTTGAGCTGTGGTGTTGGAGAAGATTCTTGAGAGTCCCTTGGACTGCAAGGAGATCCAACCAGTCCATCCTAAAGGAGATCAGTCCTGGGTGTTCATTGAAGGACTGATGTTGAAGCTGAAACTCCAATACTTTGGCCACCTGATGAGAAGAGCTGACTCATTGGAAAAGACCTTGAAGCTGGGAAAAATTGAGGGCAGGAGGAGAAGGGGACGACAGAGGATGAGATGGTTAGATGGCATCACCAACTCAATGGACATGAGTTTAGGTAAACTCCAGAAGTCGGTGATGGACAGGGAGGCCTGGTGTGCTAGGTTCATGGGGCCGCAAAAAGTGGTACAGGACTGAATGACTGAACTGAACTGAACTGAAACAAAGTTATTTTAGCTTAACACTTGTTACATGGGAGGCAGGTTTCCCAGAGATGGGCCATTACGTGTAATTTAAGCTTATAGGCCACAGCCCTTTAGTGATTAACTTGTAGCAAAAGTAACAGAATAGAAAGGTTATAGTAATTTGTTCTTCCCTGTTATATAATGAGTTTGATGTTATAATTAAAAGGGCTGTGGAGAACAATACCTTCTTACTCAATGGATCTAATCTTGATTGAAATCCTAACATGTATGTGCTCTAATCTGACAAAATGTTATCATCTCCTAGTTTATAATCCTACAATTAGCATTTTTATAATTTTTGTATTAAATTACCATTGTAAATGATGTCCTATATATTAAATAAATACAATTCTGAAATTTAGTGAATACTGTAATCAGCCAGAACTTTTTTCTAATGCATTACAATAAAATGTGAATTCTAAAATTTAAGATGTTTGATATTTTAATTGCTGAAATATCTGTATTGCTTAAAAGCAGATTATGAACTAAGGCCAGTAGTTCTTTAACATGTGGTCAATTTTGCCTCCAGGGAACATTTGACAATGTCTAGAAAAATTGTCACAACTTGCAGGAGGCAGGTGTGCTACTGGTATCCAGGGAACAGAGACCAGGAATGTGAATAAACATCCTACCTTGTACAAGACAGCTCCCACAACAAAGAATTATGTGACACAAAATATTATTAATGCCCAGGTTGAGAAATCCTGGAGTAAGAAGTGGTAAGATTGTAAGCTCGACAGTAAAGAAACCCAACTTTTAGTTTCATTTTCACAGCTAAAAGGATGACCGTTAGCCAGCTACTTAAATTCAGCCCCTCAATTTACTTAAGTGTAAAATAGAGATAAATTATATTTATCCTATCTCATGGGTTGGTTCTGACAGGAAAATGGGAGATATAATGTGACAGTGCTTTGAGGAGCTAAAATATTACCATCACATATCTTGAAATATCTCAGAGTTAATTACCCAAAAAATGAAGGTGGAAACAATTATTCAATAC
The DNA here is from genome assembly GCF_032452875.1 of Bos javanicus. Lineage (NCBI taxonomy): Eukaryota > Metazoa > Chordata > Mammalia > Artiodactyla > Bovidae > Bos > Bos javanicus. The sequence continues at coordinate 44,724,521 of NC_083870.1, forward strand.
TTAATGAGTAACTGCTTTGGATATTTTTAATCTGTTGTGTTTCACTGGAAAATATTAATGAAAATTGTGACAAAATATTGCAATCTTACAATATTTCCAGATAAAATAGTCTACCTTCCTTAGTCAATTGTCTGCCCTGTTCTGCATCTTAAATTTCTTCATTGTCATTGGATCCTTGCCTTTAGAGACAAACACTCCCAGGATCATTCAGGTATGACCTAAATCAAATCCCTTATGATTATACAATGGACGTGAGAAATAGATTTAAGGGACTAGAGCTGATAGAGTGCCTGATGAACTATGGATAGAGATTCATGATATTGTACAGGAGACAGGGATCAAGACCATCCCCATGGAAAAGAAATGCAGGAGGCCTTACAAATAGGTGTGAAAAGAAGAGAAGCGAAAGCAAAGGAGAAAAGGAAAAATATAAGTATCTGAATGCAAAGTTCCAAAGAATAGCAAGGAGAGATAAGAAAGCTTTCCTCAGCAATCAATGCAAAGAAATAGAAGAAAACAACAGAATGGCAAAGACTAGAAATCTCTTCAATAAAATTGGAGATACCAAGGGAAAATTTCATATGAAGATGGGCTCAATAAAGGAAAGAAATGGTGTGGACCTGACAGAAGTAGAAGATATTAAGAAGAGGTGGCAAGAATACACAGAAGAACTGTACAAAAAAAAAGATCTTCATGACCAAGATATTCACAATGGTGTGATCACTGACCTAGAGCCAGACATCCTGGAATGTGAAGTCAAGTGGGCCTTAGAAAGCATCGCTACAAACAAAGCTAGTGGAGGTGATGGAATTCCAGTTGAGCTATTTCAAATCCTGAAAGATGATGGTGTGGAAGTACTGCACTCAATATGCCAGCAAATTTGGAAAACTCAGCAGTGGCCACAGGACTGGAAAAGGTCAGTTCTCATTCCAATCCCAAAGAAAGGCAATGCCGAAGAATGCTCAAACTACCACACAATTGCACTCATCTCACATGCTAGTAAAGTAATGCTCAAAATTCTCCAAGCCAGACTTCAGCAATACGTGAACCGTGAACTTCCAGATGTTCAAGCTGGTTTTAGAAAAGGTAGAGGAACCAGAGATCAAATTGCCAACATTCGCTGGATCATCAAAAAAGCAAGAGAGTGCCAGAAAAAAACATCTATTTCTGGTTTATTGACTATGCCAAAGCCTTTGACTGTGTGGATCACAATAAACTGTGGAAAATTCTGAAAGAGATGGGAATACAAGATCACCTGACCTGCCTATTGAGAAACCTGTATGCAGGTCAGGAAACAACAGTCAGAACTGGACATGGATCAATAGACTGGTTCCAAATAGGAAAAGGAGTACATCAAGGCTGTTTATTGTCACCCTGCTTATTTAACTTATATGCAGAGTACATCATGAGAAACGCTGGACTAGAAGAAACACAAGCTGGAATCAAGATTTCCGGGAGAAATATCAATAACCTCAGATATGCAGATGACACCACCCTTATGGCAGAAAGTGCAGAGGAACTAAAGAGCCTCTTGATGAAAGTGAAAGAGGAGAGTGAAAAAGTTGGCTTAAAGCTCAAGATTCAGAAAATGAAGATCATGGCATCTGGTCCCATCACTTCACGGGAAATAGATGGGGAAACAGTGGAAACAATATCTGACTTTATTTTGGGGGAGCTCCAAAATCACTACAGATGCTGATTGCAGCCATGAAATTAAAAGACACTTGCTCCTTGGAAGGAAAGTTATGATCAACCTAGAGAGCATATTCAAAAGCAGAGACATTACTTTGTCAACAAAGGTCCATCTAGTCAAGGCTATGGTTTTTCCAGTGGTCAAGTATGGATGTGAGAGTTGGACTATAAGGAGAGCTGAGAACCGAAGAATTGATGCTTTTGAACTGTGATGTTGGAGAAGACTCTTGAGAGTCCCTTGGACTTCAAGGAGTTCCAACCAGTCCATTCTAAAGGAGATCAGTCCTGGGTGTTCATTGGAAGGACTGATGCTGAAGCTGAAACACCAATACTTTGGCCACCTGATGTGAAGAGTTGACTCATTGGAAAAGACCCTGATGCTGGGAAGGATTGGGGGCAGGAGGAGAAGGGGATGGCAGAGGATGAGATGGCTGGATGGAATTACCAACTCGATGGACATGAATTTTGGTAAACTCCGGGAGTTGGTGATAAACAGGGAGGTCTGATGTGCAGTGATTCATGGGGTTGCAAAGAGCTGGACATGACTGAGCAACTGAACTGAACTCCCAGGATCTTTTGGATGGTCACCATCCAGGCTCCACCTCAAGCTACCACTTCCCTTCTACCACTTTTTACTTTTGCTGACAATTTCTCACCTTTCGTTCACTCTACTGCCAACTGGCATATAACCCATGCTATTCTTCATTGCAACAGCTCAGAGTAATCTAAACCTCCCTTCTGGCCTCCTAGCAGCTAAAGAGACTGGCCTAGAAGCAGTGACATCCCTATAGCAACAAGTTCACTCAATACCTATATCTTGGTTTTATCATTCTCCAGGAAGAGGAAGTAGGGTTCTTCAGAGAAATGGCTGATCCTAGGACTGGGGCAAGGAATATGCAATGTGTGTCTAAGACATCTTGTAGTGCCAGAAAGAGAGGGAGAGATCACACACAGTGAGAGTGGTGGGGGTATGTTGAAGGAAAAACAGGAACCTACTAAAAGAACTCCCAGTGACCCAAGCTGGAACAATTTGTGCAACCAAATAAAGTAGTACTGGATTATAACCCAAGGTGTAAAACAAATACCAATGATCTCATGTTTATATAAATAAATGATTGAATAAATACATGGGGGAGAATGGACCAATCTGTGCAGCAGAAGTGTTAATTTATGGAGCTACTTAGCCCTCAGGAAGATGGAGCATAATGCCCCACTCCTTAAGTGGGGACTGAGCTTGATGACTTCCATCCCGTATGGAAAGAGAAGAAAAGAAATGATTTTTCAGTGAAGAAACCTGTCAGTTACCACCTCAGCCAGGCAATCAAAGCTATTATCAATAGTTGTATATTGTGTTTATAGCATGTATCCTTGATATAATGTGATGAGAATGGTACTTTACTTCATCTTCCCAAAACCCATAAACTCAATATAATTATGAGAAAAACATCAAACAATCTCCACTGAGAGACACTCCACAAAATACCTTATCAGTAATCCTCAAAGATATCAAGATCATCAGAAACAAGCCAAGTCTGAAAAATAATCACAGTCAAGAGGAAACGGGACAAGTTAATGCAGTATGATATCCCGGAAGGAATTTAAAACAGAACAGGTATAGAGGACAGGGAAGCCTGGTGTGCTGCCGTCCATGGGGTCTCAGAGTCAGGCACGACCGAGCGACTGAACAACGACAACAAAGGACTGAACAAGAACAACAGGGAATATTAGGTAAGAGCCAAGAAAATCCGGATAAAGTGCAGAATTTAGTTAATAATGAGTGACTACTGGTTCACTAACTGTGAAAAATGAGCCATAGAAAGGTAAGATGTTAATAAGAGAGAAAACTGTGTTTAGGTATTCAGGAACTCTTCTTGTACCATCTTCACAACTTTTCTGTAAACTTAATATTTTGAAACAGAGTTTACTTTACAATAATACTGATTAGAAAAATAAAAAAACAGCTATCCTCAGAGATTTGCCAAACTACCTGAAAGTCACAGACAGAGATAGATACAAAGTCCATATTCCCTAATACAACATTGTAAAGCAATTATACTTCAGTAAAAACAAGCATGCAAAAAACACCAATTCCATATTTTTTTACTATCCAGACTTCAACTCCATCTATTGGCTGCAACTAGTTATTCACAAATATCCCTAACATCTATTTGGCAGCCTCTCTATAAATATTAGTTTATATATCAATTAAGAACTAGAGATATTTTATTTAAAAAAAAGAGTGATAGTGAAGAGAAATAGCTTCATGCTTCTTTAAAAGAGCAGAGCTTACTGAGTAGGCTTTAATCGGATAAGTCTGACTGAGGGATGGGGCTGTAGGGTTTTAGGCATGGTGGCCATTGCTGGCCCAAAATGGAAGGCCGATCTGGTAGGTAATAATGCAATACTCCCAAAATTGCAAGGGAAGAGAAAACAAGAGGTAATGCAGACATTCTTCTCCTTCCTCCTGCCCTGCTCCTAAAGAAAAATATGAAGGCAAACCTAAGTCCTGACATGATCAAAGTAATTAAAAGGCTTGTCATTACAGCAGGCATGAAGACATGAGGATCAAATAAAAATCTGATTACCAGTGGAAATAGAAGATTAAGATCAGACATTGGGACAAAGCAGAAACCTGGGTTTATTCAGCAAACATTTAGCACTTACGTATCAGACTATACTAAAGCACTTCAGAAGTACTAATTTGTGGAATCCTCATAAAAAAGATAATTTTTTTTACCATTATTTCATCCTTAATGATTATGAAAATACTTAATTTGTAATAGGCCATCAGTAATTTTTTGTTTTGCAGGGAAGAAAAGAAAGAAGGAAAGGAGAGGAACAACAAAGGAGGGGAGAAAAAGAGAGAGAGACAGGAAGGAGGAAGGAATGGATCGCTACTCCTGAAAGTCTAGGTTGAATCTACCTAAATATCTCATGTAGATCTGGATTGGTTCCAGGAAATGAAAACGAACAGAGAATATAAGTGGGGAGATAAAGAAGTTTAAACTATCTTTGAGGAGGGGATGGAGAAGATAGCAATAAAATGATTAGCATTTATTGATCACCCACTGTGTGTCAGCACTGCAGATGTATAAGCCTATGTGATCCCCAGAGATCAAATTGCCAATATCCGCTGGATCATGGAAAAAGCAAGAGAGTTCCAGAAAAAAACATCTATTTCTGCTTTACTGACTATGCCAAAGCCTTTGACTGTGTGGATCACAATAAACTGTGGGAAATTCTGAAAGAGATGGGAATACCAGACCACCTGACCTGCCTCTTGAGAAATTTGTATGCAGGTCAGGAAGCAAAAGTTAGAACTGGACATGGAACAACAGACTGGTTCCAAATAGGAAAAGGAGTACGTCAAGGCTGTATATTGTCACCCTGTTTATTTAACTTATATGCAGAGTACATCATGAGAAACGCTGGACTGGAAGAAACACAAACTGGAATCAAGATTGCCAGGAGAAATGTCAACAACCTCAGATATGCAGATGACACCACCCTTATGGCAGAAAGTGAAGAGGAACTCAAAAGCCTCTGGATGAAAGTGAAAGAGGAGAGTGAAAAAGTTGGCTTAAAGCTCAACATTCATAAAATGAAGATCATGGCATCTGGTCCCATCACTTCATGGGAAATAGATGGGGAAACAGTGGAAACAGTGTCAGACTTTATTTTTTGGGGCTCCAAAATCACTGCAGATGGTGATTGCAGCCATGAAATTAAAAGACGCTTACTCCTTGGAAGGAAAGTTATGACCAACCTAGATAGCATATCAAAAGCAGAGACATTACTTTGCCAACAAAGGTCCATCTAGTCAAGGCTATGGTTTTTCCTGTGGTCACATATGGATGTGAGAGTTGGACTGTGAAGAAGGCTGAGCACCGAAGAACTGATGCTTTTGAACTGTGTTGTTGGAGAAGACTCTTGAGAGTCCCTTGGACTGCATGGAGATCCAACCAGTCCATTCTGAAAGAGATCAGCCCTGGGATTTCTTTGGAAGGAATGATGCTAAAGCTGAAACTCCAGTAGTTTGGCCACCTCATGCGAAGAGTTGACTCATTGGAAAAGACTCTGATGCTGGGAGGGATTGGGGGCAGGAGGAGAAGGGGACGACAGAGGATGAGGTGACTGGATGTTATCACTGACTCGATGGACGTGAGTCTGAGTCAACTCCGGGAGTTGGTGTTGGACAGGGAGTCCTGGCATGCTGGGATTCATGGGGTCGCAAAGAGTCAGACATGACTGAGCGACTGATCTTATCTGATCTGATCTGATGTGATCCCCACAAATCACCTTAATCATTAGTATTAGTATCTCTCATTTTGCATATAAGGAAAGTATAACACTTAATAACTTACTTGAGGTGACAGATAGCAAGGTCTAAAGTTGAAAATCAAATCTGAATTAGATTCTCTGCTCTTAGCCATGAGGCTAAAATCTGACAGAGCCCGACAAAGTAGAAAAAAGGTGGACCCCTCTTTTAAGAGATCAGTGTTGTGCTTGTTTTAAGCAATCAGGGCTTCTTATTGGTGTAAGAAGCACATTCTACAGAGTCAATATAGTCAGCATTTGTGAAAACAAGTCAGAAACTGGTAGACAAAGAGCTATGCTGGAGGGAGTGGTGGAGGGTGGACAGGGTAAGATAAAAAACCTTGACATTTACATTACTATAATTTTATAAATTATAAAATCAGGTATTAAAATTATATCTAAATAATTATTTAGATATAATAATTATTCTGCCCACATCCCCTTGCAAAGACCCAACCCAGCTTAAATAATTACCCCCATGGGTAACGGAACTTTCTCCACAGTTGAAGGAAATCTTTTTTTGTTTGTTTGTTTTTATGTGGATTAATTGCCCTATCTCTTTTCAATCAGTGGACTCTGAACTTTGGAAAATCAGAGTTACTCACTATCTTACTATCTGTCCCTTCAATATCTCAAGGAGTGGCATGAAACTTTAAGCAAAAGTATGAAATATTTAAAATGAAGCACAGATTCCTTCCTCTGAGTTGGAGCTTGTTCATTCTTCAAGACCTAGTACATTCGTTACCCCATTCATGCGCTTTCGCCCATGAGATCTCTCTCTTCAGCATGATTTCTCTCTCTTCAGCATGATTTGTGCTTTTAGAGGGTAATGTGTTAGGTTATTGCTTTACCTGCAAGTATATTTTTTAAACTCCTTGAAAGCAGCCTGTCTTATATTTTCTGAGTATTCACTGAATGAATGAATCAATGACAGAATGAATGATTTATAAGTGGGGAAATGAGTCAGAGGGAATAAATGGAGCATGAGAGAGCAAATAAATGCATGAGCAAATTAAAAAAAAATTATAAAAATAAAATATAATATTATAAAATTATTCTAATTTTTTTTTGGTTTTTGACTATTACCATCATCTGAAGGGGGAAGGCCTTTGTAACAGTAAAATATTAATCTCAAACTGATGAAATCAAAATACCATATAATATAATAACAAAGAACCAAAGCATCTTCATTTTTAGGCACTTTATTCAAACTGCTCCATATTCAAGGGTCTCAGAGACACACTGAGAGCAGAGTCACAAAGCTCAGGAGATGGCCTGTGTCTTGACTTCTTGTATCCTTGTCTTTGAACTTCAATTTTCCCAATGTTTGTTTTAGTCCCAAAGCCAAGTGGAATTGTACTGTCTCAGAATCTGTTCTCTGACCTGAAATGTCAAATTAGTTTCCAATCACTATTAAAAATTGCTGCCTGGGTTGCTCGGTTAAGATTGTGAAGCTGCTTGCCGTGGGAAAGAATCCAGTGATCGATTAGCAATGTCTGGCACAATTACTGGGGGGCACATTGTGGGATAATGTGCCATATTTGGCATCCATGACCCCTTGAGGCTTCTATTTCTAGCACAGCCTAAATAGGACTCTCTTCCTGTGCTTTCCATCCACCCACACTGAAAGGAGCGGATAGGTTAATCAACCCGCTGTAAGCCTAGAAACTTGCTCTTCCATGCATATTCCCAGGAACTGGAGTGGGGGACATTTCACAGTTGTTAAAGTGAAAATGTTAGTTGCTTCAGTTGTGTCCAGCTCTGTGTGACCCTATGGGCTGCAACTTGCTAGCCTCCTCTGTCCATGGGATTCTCCCAGCAAGAATACTGAAGTGGGTTGCCATGCCCTCCTCCAGAGGATCTTCCTGACCCAGAGATTAAACCTGCATCTCTTACGTTACCTGCATTGGCAGGTGGGTTCTTTACCATGAGCGCCACCTGGGAAGCCCTCTCACAGCCATAGAACGAATCAAATTTGAACACAGCTCCTTCCAGATCTGGGCTGCCAACTCTCACTCCCATTTGCTTCTCCCCATGTGATAAGCTGACTCCCAGATCTACCAAGAGTGTCCTGGGGCATTGGCCTGGGAACTCGCCTGACTCTTGCTGTCCTTGCCTTAAATATATAAGCCAAGACATTCCTAAAGGCAGCATTATGACAAATCATTCTTGGTCCATTTTGCCAAATTATCTCCCACACCCCCAGTTTTCATGGCAGATGATACTAATCCATCACTGAATCACTTCTCACTGAGACTGTGTGCAGCTTCAGAATCAGCTTAACTTAGCCTCTCAGAGTGGATAGGGAAGGAGCAACTCAGTCACGGCTAGGAATCAGAGGGGTGTGTCTCCCCACCACCACCACCAGAGGAACAAAAATCTACGAGGACTCAGATTCACCAAACTACTGGAGTCTCAGCTTTAGCATCATTCCTTCCAAAGAAATCCCAGGGCTGATCTCCTTCAGAATGGACTGGTTGGATCTCCTTGCAGTCCAAGGGACTCTCAAGAGTCTTCTCCAACACCACAGTTCAAAAGCATCAATTCTTCGGCGCTCAGCCTTCTTCACAGTCCAACTCTCACATCCATACATGACCACAGGAAAAACCATAGCCTTGACTAGACGGACCTTTGTTGGCAGAGTAATGTCTCTGCTTTTGAATATGCTATCTAGGTTGATCATAATTTTCCTTCCAAGGAGTAAGCGTCTTTTAATTTCATGGCTGCAATCACCATCTGCAGTGATTTTGGAGCCCAGAAAAATAAAGTCTGACACTGTTTCCACTGTTTCCCCATCTATTTCCCATGAAGTGATGGGACCACATGCCATGATCTTCGTTTTCTGAATGTTGAGCTTTAAGCCGACTTTTTCACTCTCCACTTTCACTTTCATCAAGAGGCTTTTGAGTTCCTCTTCACTTTCTGCCATAAGGGTGGTGTCATCTGCATATCTGAGGTTATTGATATTTCTCCCGGCAATCTTGATTCCAGCTTGTGTTTCTTCCAGTCCAGCGTTTCTCATGATGTACTCTGCATAGAAGTTAAATAAGCAGTTAGTTGCTCAGTTGTGTCCAACTCTTTGTGATCCATGGACTGTAGTCTGCCAGGTTCCTCTGTCCATAGAATTCTCTAGGCAAGAATACCAGAGTGGGTAGCCATTCCCTTCTCCATGGGATCTCCCCGACACAGGTATCGAACCCATATCTCTCATATTGTGGGAAAATTCTTTACCATCATAGCCACCAGGGATCAGATCCTTTTCAATTATAGGTTGCTACAAGATATTCAATATATAGTTCCCTGTGCTATACAATAGGATTGTGTTCTTTATCTATTTTCTATATAGCAGTGTGTATCTCGGAGAAGGCAATGGCACCCCACTCCAGTACTCTTGCCTAGAAAATCCCATGGATGGAAGAGCCTCGTGGGCTGCAGTCCAGGGGGTTGCTGAGAGTCGGACACGACTGAGCGACTTCACTTTCACTTCTCACTTTCATGCATTGGAGAAGGAAATGGCAACCCACTCCAGTGTTCTTGCCTGGAGAATCCCAGGGACGGGGGAGCCTGGTGGGCTACTGTCTATGGGGTCGCACAGAGTCGGACACGACTGAAGCGACTTAGCAGCAGCAGCAGCAGCAGTGTGTATCTGTTAATTCCAAACTCCTATTTTATATATTCCAACACTTTTCCCTTTGGTAATCATAAGTTTCTTCTGCAAGTCTATTTCTGTTTTGTGAACAAGTTCATTTGTATCATTTTTTTAGATTTCATATAAAAGTGATAGACTAAATAGAGTTTTAAATTTCCTTCCTTTTAAAATTTCTTCACAATTTAACTGGCCTAGAGTCCCTCACCACAGTCTCCCCTCCTGCCAAAAGTTTTTTTTCCCTCTAATGACTTCTTCCACCTCAAACTTGGTAATTCACTGCCTCATTCCTTCAAAACTAAGCTCTCAGTTCAAGTACATCTTAAGTATTTAAATACTGACTCACTGATCTGAGAGGGGAAAGTGTCAAGAAAAAAATGCCCATTAGTTATAAATGGTTCTTCCCAATAGGTAATAAAATATATTGAATCTTGTGACATAGTGCAAGATCATGACTACTTGGATGAAACTTACATGTAGTGGGCATGAAATAGTTAAATAGAAAGTCTCAGCTAGGTGGCCCTGTGTTTTAAGTAAATAGTTTTAAACCCAACTACAAAAAGCCTGAGGGAAAGATTGCTACACAGAAAATGGCTTCCAAATAGTAAGGAACAATTAAACAAGCTATATGTGTGCTAAGTCATTTCAGTTGTGACCAACTCTATGTGACCCCGTGGGCAGCACTCTGCCAGGTTCCTCTATCCATGGTATTCTCCAGACAAGAATACTGGAGTGCACTGCCACGCCCTCCTCCAGGGGATCTTCTCCACCCGGGGATCGAACCCATGTCTCTTACATCTCCTGCATTGGCAGGCAGGTTCTTTACCACTAACATCACTTAGGATGCCCATTCAAGCTATAGTATGAAGTGTTAGTCACTCAGTCGTGTCCAGCTCTATGTGACCCCACAGACTGTAGCCTGCCAGGCTCCTCTCTCCATGAAATTCTCTAGGCAAAAATACTGAAATGGGTAGCCATTCCCTTCTCCAGGGGATCTTCCCAAGTCAGGGATCGAACCCAGGTCTCCTGAACTGCAGGCAGGTTCCTTACCATCTGAGCTACCAGAGAAGCTGTCACCATAAAAACAAATGAAGTTTTAAGGATATAAGGTTGTCAGACTTGGAAAACTAAAATACAGATGCCAGTTAGCTTTGAGTCTGAGACAAATAATGGATAATTTTATTCGTAGCATCATTACTTAACAAAGCTAGTGGGGACGATGGAATTTCAGTTGAGCTATTTCAAATCCTAATAGATGATACTGTGAAAGTGCTGCACTCAATATGCCAGCAAATTTGAAAAACTCAGCAGTGGCCACAGGACTGGAAGAGGTCAGTTTTCATTCCAATCCCAAAGAAAGGCAATGCCAAAGAATGCTCAAACTACCGCACAATTGCACTCATCTCACATGCTAACAAAGTAATGCTTAAAATTCTCTAAGCCAGGCTGCAACAGTACGTGAACCGTGAACTTCCAGATGTTCAAGCTGGATTTAGAAAAGGCAGAAGAACCAGAGATCAAATTGCTAACATCGGCTGGATCATCGAAAAAGCAAGAGAGTTCCAGAAAAACACCTACTTCTGCTTTATTGATTATGCCAAAGTCTTTGTCTGGATCACAACAAACTGTGGAAAATTCTTAAAGAGATGGAAATACCAGACCACCTGACCTGCCTCCTGAGAAATCTATAGGCAGGTTAAGAAGCAACAGTTAGAACCGGACATGGAACAATGGACTGGTTCCAAATCAGGAAAGGAGTACGTCAATGTTGTATATTGTCACCCTGCTTATTTAACTTATATGCAGAGTATATAATTTGAAATGTCAGTCTGGATGAAGCACAAGCTGGAATCAAGATTGCCGGGAGAAATATCAATAACCTCAAATATGCAGATGACATCACCCCTATGGCAGAAAGCAAAGAAGAAATAAAGAGACTCTTGATGAAAGTGAAAGAGGAGAGTGAAAAAGTAGGCATAAAACTCAACATTCAGAAAACTAAGATCATGGTCCCATCACTTCATGGCAAATGGATGGGAAAACAGTGGAAACAGTGGCTGACTTTATTTTTGGGGTTCCAGAATCACTGCAGATGGTGACTGCAGCCATGAAATTAAAAGATGTTTGCTCCTTGGAAGACAAGCTATGACCAACCTAGCAGCTTATTGAAAAGCAGAGACATTACTTTGCCAACAAAGGTGCATCAATCAAAGCGATGGTTTTTCCAGTGGTCGTGTATGGATGTGAGATTTGGACTATAAAGAAAGCTGAGCGCCAAAGAATTGATGCTTTTGAACTGTGGTGTTGGAGAAGACTCTTGAGAGTCCCTTGGACAGCAAGGAGATCCAACCAGTCCATCCTAAAGATCAGTCCTGCATATTCATTGGAAGGACTGATGTTGAAGCTGAAACTCCAATACTTTGGCCACCTGATGCAAAGAACTGACTCATTTAAAAAAGATGATGATACTGGGAAAGATTGAAAGCAGGAGGAGAAGGGGATTATAGAGGATGAGATGGTCAGATGGCATCACTGACTCATCAGACATGAGTTTGAGCAAGCTCCAGTAATTGGTGGTGGACAGGGAAGTCTGGTGTGCTTTAGTCCATTTGGTTGCAAACAGTTGGACATGACTGAGAGACTGAACTGAACTGAACTGATACTTTATGCAATACTTGGGCATGCTTGTACTAAAAAATTATTCACTGTTTTTCTGAGATTCTAAGTTAACTGGGCATCCTGTATTTTATCTGGCATGTATATATGGATATTTACTCTGTGTCTGGCACAGTATTAACATTATACACATATTTTCCTGTCTTTTATTCCTACATTCAGATCTCTAGTCCCGGGCTATCCAGCTGTCAAGTTTATCTGTAAAGCTTCAAAGTGTCTTTCACACATGCTACCAGTAAGCTACTCTATTACACAACATCACTTTTTTCCTCTGCCTCTCTGCTTTCCTCTTTTGCCAGGATAGCCCAGCCACTTCATCAAGCAGTAATGCTGATATTGCCGCTCCTGTCAGTAGTACAGCATCTTCTGAGTACTATACTGCTCCTTAGGTGCCTCTAGCATCACCAGGTATCTCTGTCTTCCTATGAACACCTGTGGTGCTTCTGCTGAGTACCACCATTCCCTCTGGGCACCACTTATTTTCCAGGCAGTATAGCAGCCTCAGATAAGGAGTGCCACTTCCTCCAGGAACTATCTCATCCAGTCAACTTTACCACTGCTCTGGGGATTGCCATCTCATGCAAAGTATGTTGCTACTGAAGCCAAAGCACTAAATCCAGTTGTGTGCTCTGTAGAAATAGAACTCTCTGGACCTGTTAGATTTGTGCTTTCTCTCAGGGACCCCAAGAAATCTTGCTTGTGTTCCAATATCTCAAGGGTTTTAAGTGCAAGTAGATTGCACTTACAAGTTTTCACTTCCAGCTCATTCTGTCCTGTCCCTCAAGAGCATCTTAGTTCCACATAGTCCACATTAGTCAGACACAACTTGGATATGAGACTGAATATGCTTACATTGTATAAATGAATGAGGTGTACCCAGATAAATGGTTGGTGACTGCAAGGTGAAACTCTTGTTAAATGTTTCCACTTACTTCTGGATCTTGTAAGATTTCAAGAGAAGCCAGAAATCTGGACTTTTAGAGAAAAAATTCTCATTTTAGTTTACAACCCTCTTTAGGCTACATTTCACAGCTATTTGTAAGGCCTCCCCAGATAGCCATTTTGCTTTTTTGCATTTCTTTTCCATGGGGATGGTCTTGATCCCTGTCTCTTGTACAATGTCACGAACCTCTGTCCATAGTTCATCAGGCATTCTATCAGATTTGGTCCCTTAAATCTATTTCTCACTTCCACTGTATAATCATAAGGGATTTGATTTAGGTCATACCTGAATGGTCTAGTGGTTTTCCCTACTTTCTTCAATTTCAGTCTGAATTTGGCAATAAGGAGTTCATGATCTGAGCCACAGTCAGCTCCTGGTCTTGTTTTTGCTGACTGTATAGAGCTTCTCCATCTTTGGCTGCAAAGAATATAATCAATCTGATTTTGGTGTTGACCATCTCATGATGTCCATGTGTAGAGTCTTCTCTTGTGCTGTTGGAAGAGGGTGTTTGTTATGCCCACTGCGTTCTCTTGGCAAAACTCTATTAGTCTTTGCCCTGCTTCATTCCGTATTCCAAGGCCAAATTTGCCTGTTACCCTAGGTGTTTCTTGACTTCCTACTTTTGCATTCCAGTCCCCTATAATGAAAAGGACATCTTTTTTGGGTGTTAGTTCTAAAAGGTCTTGTAGGTCTTCATAGAACCATTCAACTTCAGCTTCTTCAGCATTACTGGTTGTGCCATAGACTTGGATTACTGTGATATTGAATGGTTTGCCTTGGAAAAGAACAGAGATCATTCTGTCATTTTTGAGATTGCATCCAAGTACTGCATTTCAGACTCTTTTGTTGACCATGATGGTTACTCCATTTCTTCTAAGGGATTCTCGCCTGCAGTAGTAGATGTAATGGTCATCTGAGTTAAATTCACCCATTCCAGTCCACTTTAGTTCTCTGATTCCTAGAATGCTGACATTCACTCTTGCATCTCCTGTTTGACCACTTCCAATTTGCCTTGATTCATGGCCCCTGATGCTGGGAGGGATTGGGGGCAGGAGGAGAAGGGGACAACAGAGGATGAGATGGCTGGATGGCATCACCGACTCGATGGACTTTGGGTAAACTCAGGGAGTTGGTGATGGACAGGGAGGCCTGGCGTGCTGCAATTCACGGGGTTGCAAAGAGTTGGACACGACTGAGGGACTGAACTGAATTGAACTTAGGCTCCATAAGTATGTCTGTGCACCAAATGAAACATTCTGGCAGTTGGTTTGCAACTCTAAGCTAGTGATTCTCTGGTTATTCCTCTAAGACACATGCAGCCTTTGGCTCTCTAGACCTTTGACGCTCTGTGTTCAGATACATTATTCTACCAGGCTGTGTGGGGCAAGCAAGTGTGATGGGGTACTCTTGATTAACAGAGATTACAGTCTTTTCTTCCAGCTCATGTAAGTACCTAAAACAGTCCTGGTTATTGACAGCACTGAATAATATTAAAATAACCTTGTCTTTGCTCTGGATCATATATTTGGTTTGTAAATGTTGGGGATTTCTGTGTTTATTCTTTATTACAGACCTTGTTGCTTTCTTTTGTAGGTTGCTAACATTTGAGCCAAGGATATAGTTCAGTCATATCATTGAATAATGATTCTCAGTAGCCCAATGTGTGGAGTGGTTTTCTTTTTCCTTCACAGTTTTTCTTCAGCTAATAATCTAATTACTGTATTTAATTTGGTCCATTCTCTGCATTCAAACAGCATGCTCTGTATTCCTCACCGGAACTATTGATTACATGTTAAAATTACCTTGTAAATCCAGCCCTTCCTCTTTGCCAGATCAATTCCTGTCAGTTTAGTTTTACTTTTTCCATTACAGTAGGTTTCCAGTTGTTTCCTGATCTCAAGTCTCATGCCCATTTTTGCAGTCATTTACACTGCTGCCTGAATAAATATTCTAAGATCACAGTTTTACAATAATCACATAAATATTCATAGCTAATTATCTGTAAGAGAAAGTCTATGCATCAGAGCATGCAATATTATCAAATCCTAACATATATTTAAAATGACACCTTTTGGTAGTCTCCCAAACAATATAACCTTCCCTGTCTTTACCATATTCACATTCTTTAGTGCTTAACGATTACAGTTTTACTTTAACATAGCCAATTTCTTCATCTGATGTAGAAGAAGAAGCTCAACAACTATCTATTGAGCTGTCTGAAGGATGGTATGTAAATATATGTTCCAAGGGCTTTTCAATGGTAAGTTGGCATACATGCAGCTGTTATCTTAGATGTCAAGTTTTAGAATTTACCCTCTATACACCCCACCACCATCAATACCACTAACAGCACTTAAAATGTGATTTTACTACATTCAGTTCAGTTCAGTTGCTCAGTCGTGTCTGACTCCTTGCAACCCCATGAATCGCAGCACACCAGGCCTCCCTGTCCATCACCAACTCCTGGAGATCACTCAGACTTAAGTCCATTGAGTCACTGATGCCATCCAGCCATCTCATCCTCTGTCGTCCCCTTCGCCTCCTGCCCCCAATCTCTCCCAGCATCAGAGTCTTTTCCAATGAGTCAGCTCTTTGCATGAGGTGGCCAAAGTACTGGAGTTTCAGCTTGAGCATCATTCCTTCCAAAGAAATCCCAGGGCTGATCTCCTTCAGAATGGACTGGTTGGATCTCCTTGCAGTCCAAGGGACTCTCAAGAGTCTTCTCCAACACCACAGTTCAAAAGCATCAATTCTTTGGTGCTCAGCCTTCTTCACAGTCCAACTCTCACATCCATACATGACCACAGGAAAAACCATAGCCTTGACTAGACGGACCTTTGTTGGCAAAGTAATGTCTCTGCTTTTCAATATGCTGTCTAGGTTGGTCATAACTTTTCTTCCAAGGAGTAAGCATCTTTTAATTTCGTGGCTGCACTCACCATCTGTAGTGATTTTGGAGCCCAAAAAAATAAAGTCTGACACTGTTTCCACTGTTTCCCCATCTATTTTTACTACACTAATTACTCTTAATTTCTGTAGCACATTTTTCTAGGACTGAAAAGTGTAACATTTAAATTTTTCCATAGGGAAAAACTTAAAACTCTATTAAAATATTAAAAAATAACAAAATTATATTTCAGTTCCTTACTGAGAAGCTATTATTAGAATTACCCTCATGTAATAAAAACTACAATATTCACTGAAGCACACTTTACAATAGCCAGGATATGGAACCAACCTAAATGTCCATCGACAAATGAATGGATAAAGAAGTTGTGGAACATATATACAATGGGATATTACTTAGCCATAAGAAGGAACAAATTTCAGTCAGTTGTAGTGAGGTGGATGAACCTAGAGCCTGTTATACAGAATGAAGTAAGTAAGAAAGAGACAAATATTATATATTAACACATCTATATGGAATATAGAAAAATAGTACTAATAAACTCATCTGCAGGGAAGGAATGGAAGCACAGACATAGAGAGCAGAACTGTGGACTCAGCTGGGGTAGGAGAGAGTGGGACAAGTTGAGAAAGCAGTATTGACATACATACACTACCATGTGTAAATAGGTAGCTAGTGGGAAGCTGCTATATAACAAAGGGAACCCAGCTTAGAACTCTGTGATGACCTAGAGGGATGGGGTGGGGGTGTGGGAGGGGGTTCAAGAGGGAAGAGATATATATAATTATGACAGATTTGCCTTGTTGTACAGCAGAAACCACCACAACTTTAAAACAATTATCCC
Organism: Bos javanicus; assembly: GCF_032452875.1. Lineage (NCBI taxonomy): Eukaryota > Metazoa > Chordata > Mammalia > Artiodactyla > Bovidae > Bos > Bos javanicus. The sequence continues at coordinate 44,741,547 of NC_083870.1, forward strand.
CCAATTAAAATTTTAAAACCTGTAATAATACTGGAGAAAAAAATATTTCTGTTTTCAAATGCTGAAAAATGGACAAGGCAAGGCTATCCATTGCCTTGAAAGCAGGCAAGCTCATGAGGTTAATTTTCCATTCATGCTGGCTTTCTGTCTGGGAAAGATTTCCAAATCATTTCTCAGCAGATTGAACAAGCAAAAGGAGCCACACGACTGGTATGGGAAAAGGTAAGTTGGTAAAAGAAATGAATATTAGACTTTGGAGATTTTAAGGCATCTGTAATTATAAGGGCAGGACCCTGGAGAGAGGGAACCATGAAAAGAAGTCTGAGAAATTAACATAAATTCCCAGGTTGTTGGCTGAATTCTAAGTTGTACATGCGTGGGACACAAAACTGGGAGAACAAGGAGAAAACAACTTCTGGCAGGATGAGAGGTGAACAGAGATTTCAGAGTCCTCACAGTACTGGGGAAACATTTGGTATCCCCACCCAATGGGAGACCTTCAGGAATGACTTGACCATCCAATCGAGAACTTAGAAAGCCTATGCCTAAGGAGTTGACTGCAGCGTAAGATCCTTACTCTGGTAACATGCTAAAATCAAGAGCAAGAGCAAAATTACCTGCTGAAAACTTAACTATTCATCTGGACAAACTCCCATTTTTAGAGGAAAATTTAATCCAGAAGCTCTCCAATATATCATTCACAATGTTCAGCATATAATAAAATTACTGGATATGCAAGAAGATGAGACACGAGATCCATCTTAACAGAGAGTTGGGCAATAGAAAATCCATAAATTATTCAAATGTTGGAATTTGCAGTAAGGCATTTAAAATAGCTATTATAAATATGTTATAAGTATGTTACAGCTTCCCAGGTGGCACTAGTGGTAGAGAACCCCCATGCCGGTGCTGGAGATGAGGTTTGATCCCTGGGTTAGGAAGGCCCCCTGGAGAAGGAAATGGCAACCCACTCTAGTGTTCTTGCCTGGAGAACCCAATCTGGGCTACAGTCCATGCAGTTGCAAAGAATTGGCCATGACTGAAGTGACTTAGCATGCATACATTATAAATATGTTAAATAATTTACTAAAAAGTATGGACAAAAGATATGAAAAGATGGAGAATTTTAGTAAAAAGTTGAAACTCCAGAAAAAGACCAAATGAAAATTTTAGAACTGAAAAGAAAATCTCTCTGAAAAATTTTTTTAGATGCTTAAACAGATTTGAAAAAAAGCATGAAAGTTTTAGTAATCTCAGAAACCATAGAAATTATCTAATCTAAGGTAAAGAGAAGAAAAATGAAAGGATGAAAAATGTGGGCCAAAGTTTATACATATCATATGGCTAATGACAAAGAGTTGGAGATACATGCAAGTAGCATATGAGTCGGAGAAGGCAATGGCACCCACTCCAATACTTTTGCCTGGAAAATCCCATGGACGGAGGAGCCTGGTAGGCTGCAGTCCATGGGATCACTAAGAGTCAGACACAACTGAGCGACTTCACTTTCACTTTTCACTTTCATGCATTGGAGAAGGAAATGGCAACCCACTCCAGTGTTCTTGCCTGGAGAATCCCAGGGACGGGGGAGCCTGGTGGGCTGCCGTCTCTGGGGTCGCACAGAGTTGGACACGACTGAAGTGACTTAGCAGCATATAAGAGTAAAGAGAGAAAATGGGGCAGAATACAAAATATTTGAGAAGATAGTTGCCAAATTTTTTTCAAATTTGATTAAAAACATTAATCCACAGGTGAAAAAAATCTTCAAATTCTGGGAGAATGAATAAATAAAGACCCTGCTGGGGCACATAAAGGTGAAAACTGAAGAAAAAAAAAGTGAAAACTGAAGCATGTCAAAGACAAACAGAAAAATCTTGAAATCAATAAGGGGCAAAACACATGTTATATTTAGGAGTAGAACAATAAAAATGAAAGAAATGCAAATCAAAACTATCAATACATAGAGGAATAACCTCACACTGATCAGAATGACCATTATCAAAAAATCTACAAACAATAAATACTGGAGAGAGTGTGTAGAATGGGGAACCCTCTTGCACTGTTGGCAGGAATGTAACTTGATACAGCCACTATGGAGAATAGTATGGAGATTACTTAAAAAACTAAAAGTAGAACTACCATATGACCCAGCAATCCCACTCCTGGGCATATACTCAGAGAAAACCATAATTCAAAATGATACATATTTCCCAGTGTTCACTACAGCACCATTTACAATAGCCAGGACATGGAAGCTACCTAAGTGTCCATCAACAGATGACTGGATAAAGAAGATGTGGTACATATATACAATGGGATATTACTCAGCTATAAAAAGTAATGAAACTGTGCCATTTGCAGAGAAGTGGATGGACCTATAAAGTCATATACTGTCATACAGAGTGAAGTAAGCCAGAAAGAGGAAAATAAATAACATATATTAACACATACATGTGGAATCTAGAAAAATGTTAAATATGATCTTATTGGCAAAGCAGAAATAGAGACACAGATGTAGAGAACAAATGTACGGATACCAAGGAGGAAAAGGAGGTTGGAATGAATTGGGGGATTGAGATTGACATATATACACTACTAGGTATAAAACAGATAAACTAATAAAAAACCTACTGTATAGCACAAGGAACTCTACTCATTGCTCTGTGTGACCTGCATGTAAAGGAAATTCAAAAAAGCAGGGATATGTGTATGTATGCCTGATTCACTTTGCTGTATAGGAGAACTTACACAACAGTATAAATCAACTATACACCAATAAAAAAAAAAAGAAAGGAAGTTCCCTAGAACGATCAGCAACTGCATAGGTGCCTTTTGGGAAAGGTAGTCACTCAAACCAAAGTGTGGTTCTTTAGCAAAGAAAAAACAATATGCTGTTTTGAAAAGGACAGTGGACCTCCAGTGTCAAGGCCAGTGCAACTTAGAATACTGGATGATCCATTCAAAGAGATGTTGCAGGGGATCCAGGGTCATAGTGTGTGGGGGCAGTAGTTTGGGGAGGACATTGCTGATTACATCAGGAGGTCAATATGCAGCAGCAGCAGAGACACATGAATGATGCTGAAGCATAAGATTATGGAAAGAGGCTTTTGTTTTTGTTTATGTTTGGTTAAAAGGGCAAATAAAGATTTCCCTGGTGGTTCAGTGGTTAAGCATTCACCTGCCAGTGCAGAGGATATGGGTTCGATCCCTGCTCTGGGAAGATCCCACATGCCTCAGAGCAACTAAGCCTATGTGCCACCACAACTACTGAGCCCATACACCTGAGCCTGTGCTCTGCAATAGTGAAGGTACCACAATGAGAAGCCTGTGCATTGCAGTGAAGGATTGTTCTCTGCAACTAGAGAAAGCCTGTGCCCAGCACTGAAAACCCAGCACAGCCAAAAATAAATAGATAGATAAATAAACAAAAAATTTTTACAGAGGGCAAATACTGGCCTCGAAGTAGTAGCAAACATGACAATGCAAAATGCAAGAAAAAAAAACCTTGTCACCCATCCTTTTCATAAAAGCTAATATTGCCCCTTTTAGTAGAAAAGAAAGATGAGAGAATGAATACATGCTCAAATGTGACCAGGTGGAGGAAGGAAAGTAAAGTTTTTCTAGGAAAAGAAAACAAATCCTATCAGTAATTACAATAAACCTAAGCAGACTAAACCATTATATTTAAAAGATAGTGATTACCACACTGGAAACAAAAAGAACCAAATTATTGCTATATATGAGATCTATTTTTAAATATAAGGACACAGATATATTGAAAGAAAATGGACAGGAAATTATATAGCATGCAAACACTAATTTTAAAAAAATAGTGTGTCTATATTGACATAAGACAAAGTAGACATGTTTTCTGGCTCAAAGATAGAATTATTAACAGAAATAAAGGGAGAGAATTCATAATGATAAAAAAAATGTCAATTCATTAGAAAGTTATAATGACCTTAAACATATTTAACCAAATAACACATTTCAAAGTGCTTGGGAAAATGGAGGAAAAAAGGAAAAGAAAAACAATAGGTAAGTCCACAAATAACACTTGGAAATTTTCACACTTTTTCTTGAATTCCACTGTAATTTACAGTGGAAGCTGACAAAAATTTCAGTAAGGATATGGAGATTGGAAGAACACTCTCTATTAACCAACTTGACCTAAATAGCATTTCTAGTGCACTGTCCCCAACAACTGCAGAAAATACTTTGCTTTCAAGTATACACAGAACATTGACCAAAACAAACCATATGCCAGGCAGTAAAAATGAGTCTGAATAAATTTAAAAGACTGAGCTCACACAGACCATGTTTCTTAAACACAATGGAATTAAAACTAGAAATCAATTTTAAAAAGTAGAACATCGCCTAATAAATAAAAATTGAATAGCACACTTCTAAATAACTTAGGGGTCAAAGAACAAATTGCAATGGAAATTAGAAACTATTTTAATCCCTCTGACTGTTGTGTAAGAATAGAAAAGAAGGAGAGAGATAGCAAGGGTAGAAACAATGAGACCAGTTCAGTGGTTGTTACATTTATCCAGGTGAGACACGATGGCATAGATGACTGTGTAAATTGGTCAGGTTTTGAACATGATTGAAGGTACACACAATAGGATTTGCAGATAGGTAAATGTGACAATTGATAGAAAAAGAGAAACTGAGGATTAATTTGAAAATGTTGGCGAAAAGATGGAGCTGCCATTAACTGAAATGAAGAAGATTAAAAGAGAAACAGGCTTTGAAGAGAAATAGCATGGACTGAGTTGTGAACATAGTGATTTATTATGTATTCTAGAGATGTCCAGTAGACAGTTGGATATACGACTTTGAAGTTAAATTATATATATATATATATATATATACACACCACCACACACATGTGGATATAAATTATATATATGTGTGTGTGTGTGTGTGTGTGTATAATTTATACCTGAAATAAATTCAACACTATCCTGGGGCTTCCCAGGTGGCTCAGTGGTAAAGATTCCTCATGTCAATGCAGGAGACATGGATCTAATCCCTGGGTTGGGAAGATCCACTGGAGGAGGAAATGGCAATCCACTCCAGCATTCTCGCCTGGAAAATCCCATGGACAGAGGAGCCTGGTGGGCCACAGTCCATGTGGTTGCAAAGAGTGAGCCTGACTGAACACACACACACACACACACACACATACTATAATGAGATCACCAATAGAGTAAGACCTACCTCTGTGGCACCCCAATACCAAAATTAAGTGGCCAGGGAAAGGCAAAAGGAAGAGTCATCCAAGGAAACTGAGGAGAAGCAGGAAAAGCAATATTATGATGTTCTGGAAGCCAAGTGAAATTGTTTCAAGGAGGAAAGAATGATTAAATATGTCAGCTTCTACTTGTAGGTTAAATGAGGTGAGAACTTTAGACTGGCCCTTGGTTTAGAATGAGCAAGTCAGCTGATGATCTGATGAAGACTAGCTGTGGTGGGATGGTGAGAGTGAGAGCCTGACTAAAATGAGTTCAACTCAGGAAGCAAACCAGTATGTGACTCTTTACTGTCTGAGTCACCAGGGAAGCCACAAACCAGTGTGTGGAGATAACTATTCTTAGCAGGGCTGCTCTCAGACAAGAAAAAAATAGAATAGTGACTGAGGGGGAAGTTAGGTTAAGAGATGGTTTTTTAAGATGGAAGGAAATGGTAATGTTTTCGTAAACCAATGAAGAAAATCTGACAGAGAGAAAATCACTATCAACTTGGACATAAAAGATGAGAATTGGTTGACATCGTATCCTTGAATGAGCAGAAGGTAAAGGGATCTAGCACAAAAGAGAGAGGCTGGCCTTACCTCAGAGTGCAAGCAATTCTACTGTAACATGAGGAAATAAAGTACATAGAAATGGCAAGAGCTTGACAGATCCTTTACTGATTGCTTCCTCAAAAAATGTGAGAAAGAGATTAGAAGTGTGAAAAAGGAGGTATAAAATAGTCATTTAGGAGAACTGGGAAATGAATCGAGAGTGAAATACCACACTATTGTTGAGCAGTGTTAGAGGCCCACTGAAAGTTATCGATTGTGAACTTAAGTAAGACCAGTCACCATGGTTGCTTGTTTTTCACCAGACACTTGCCCCTGAACAGTTACAGGATAAGGCAGGCAGAGATTTATATTTAACCAGGATTGGGACATTGCCAGAAAGATATAAGAAAGATAAAAGCATTTTCAAACAAATGATTATGATGATTGACAATGGAATTTCAGGAATGAAGGGAGGACATGAGAATAAGTTAAAAAGTGGTAGAATCAGTGGATTTTAACTCTGAAAGGGGGTTGAAACAGTAATCAGAGCAATAGCATGAGTGAGCAAAAGCGCTAAGAGATGCTGTTCAGAGACTAGGATACTTGGATTTAAGTTATGAAGGGATTTCAGTATCAGTGGAAATAATGTATGTGGTGGCTGAGAAGAAAAATGTCATTGGAGGAGAGGGGTTAAACTGAGATTTTATGGGGTTGGGAAAATGACTCAAGTGAATATTGAAATCGTCCACTGTTATGATAGGAGTAGTGCTGGGGAGAGTGGCAGTAAGCCTGGATCTAACATCTTCAAGGCATAAGGAGGTGCTGGTTTGGCAGATGGGTTAGTAGACAGGCTGCACTGGGTGTTTTCTGTTGGTTTAGAAAGGAAAGAGAAGGGTCCACGGGGACAGTAGGGCAAGCAGGGCTCTTGCCTCACCTCTAGCACCTGCTTGGTTCAGGTGCAGGAGAGAAGACAGCTTCCAGAGAGCCTCACGGGAAAGACGTTGTCTTCAGAAGAGACTCTGGTTTCAAGTTGGTTCTTCATGACAGGAGAATCCTGGTCTCCAGGAATAGCCTGGGAGAGAATGGATGTCGCTGCATCTACTGAAGTGTCTGCTCTATCTTGACACTTTCTTTAGTGCTACAGGAAAGTGTTACTGCTGCATCTCTGGCAGTCTCAACCAGCCCCCATACGACGGACAATGCTGAAGACCTCACATTTATTAATGACAAAATTAGTTTCCACGTGGTGAGACAGAGGTTTCTCTCTCTCTCTCCCCTCCTTCCTCCCCCATATTCCCCTCACATCTCCTCTCTCTGTCTTTTGGGGAAGGAGGATAAATGAAGAGACGATGTGATAGCTTAAATCTCATTTAGTTGCTGTTAGATGCAGAAGGTAGGAAAACTATACTGTCAGAAAACACTAAATATTAAACTATAGTATGTAATTTGTTAATACTCTGCAACATACTAAGTGGGATGTGGTGGATCCTGAAATCAGCCAGAGAGAGTTCTGATAGGTGAAGCTTCCAAGCTGGGAAAATGTCAGCAGACTACATTAAAGAAGAAACACTGTCGATGGCCAGATGCTCGTCTCTCTCCTAGTTCTGCACACATTTCTTATTTCCAGATGGGTTTTTCAGCAGAGGAAAACTATTCTTAGGAGTTAATGTACTTGACCATTAGATGACAGTCAGGAATCAATTCCTAACATTTATCTGATGAAATGAAGTGAAATAACTTGCAGTGGCTCTCACAGTAAATTTTCTTTTCTAATATGGCTTGGTTCAGAGATAAGATCATTGAAATTCAAGTCAGAATATTGGCGTTCCAACATTGATGCTGTTTTGGGACGGACCTCTTACTCACATCTGAGAAAAAGTTCATCGTTGCCTTTTTTTAAAAAATCACCTTAGGCGACTACATAGCTGATTTAATAAAGATTTCTCCTTCAATCTCACAGATTGTTAATATTTAATCACACCAAGAAAACACTCACTTGTGTACACCTATACAGTACATAGGTACTACTACATGGTAGCCAAGCCCCAGGAAGGTCTCAGAGAAACTCCCCTCCTTGTATTTCTGCCCTTGTGTAGTCCCCTCCCACAATGATTCATGGCTGGTCTGGGTGGCCAATTGGACACTGTGGAATTTAAAGTGTGTAACTTCCAAAGGGAGTCCATAAAACATTGTGTTTTTCACCTTGCTTTTTCTTGGAATACTCTCTGGAGAAAGTCAGTTGCTATATCAAGACACTCAAGAAGTCTATTTAGATGTCTATTTGGTTAAGAACTCCAATATCCAGCACTAGCTTGCTATCTGGGTCTCTGAGTGTCCCTGGGACCCTGGAAGCAGCTCCTGCAGCCCAGTGAACCCACAGATGACTGTAGCCCCAGATGACATGTGAAACCTGTGAAAGAACCTGAGCCAGAACCACCCAGCTAAGCCACTACTGTATTCCTGACCCACAGAAACTGTATGAGATAGTAAATCTTATTGTTTTAAGCAGCAAAGTTTTTATCAGTATAGCAAGCAGAAATTTTATTCATTGATCGAGGGATGGAGAGGGCAGGGCTTATGCTCTGAAAACACCTTCTCCCCAAAGGGAGGGGAGTAATGAAAGTTAGCTGATTTACAAAGCTGTGCTAGTTTCAGGTGTACAGCAAAGTGATTCAGTTATATGTGTGTGTGTGTGTGTATCTGCATATATATATATATGGGTGTGTATGTGTGCCTGCTAAGTCACTTAGTCATGTCCAACTCTTTGAGATCCCGTAGACTATAGGATGCCAGGTTCCTCTGTCCATGAGATTCTGCAGGCAAGAACACTGGATTGGGTGGCCATGTCCTCCTCCAGAGGATCTTCCTGACCCAGGGATCAAACTCAAATCTCCCGTGGCTTCTGCATTGCAGGCAGATTCTTTACTGCTGAGCTACCTGGGAAGTCCATATATATATATATTCAGATTCATTTCCCTTATAGGCTATTTCAAAATATTTAGTATAGTTGCTATACTGTAGGTCATTGTTGGTTATCTATCTTATATATAGTTTTAATAGTGTGTTTATGTTCATCTAAGCAGCAAGTTTTGAAGTTATTTATTACGCAGCAACTAGAGTTATCTAATAAACATGATCAAGACACCTAATACAGCCTACACATTGATCACTTATAATCCCAGAAAACAGTGAATCTAATTCTACTAAAAGCAACAGTTCAAGAAGAGAAAATGTTTTGGGTATCATGGTAAACAGAATAACAGCCTCCCAAAGATGTCCATTGGACTAAAGAGGTTCAACTTTCTGGACTTCTATTGTTTTGTTTTGTTTCCTTGCATGTATTATTTCCTTACATGACAAAATAGTACAGATGTGATTGAATTAAGGATCTTTAAGTGAGGCGGTTACCCTGGATTGTCCAAGTAGGCCCAATATAACGACAAGGGTCCTTAGGAGGGGGAGGAGAGAGAGTCAAATGGGACGTAGGAGGTGCAACAGTGGAAACAAGAGGTTGGAGTGATACATGGATGGGACCATGATCCAAAGAATGCAGGCAAATTCTAGAAGCTGAAAAAGATGGGAAATTGATTCCACACTGAATCCACCAGATAACAGTTTAATTTTATCCTTCTGCCCTCCAGATTTATAATAGTATAAATCTGTGTTTTTTCAGCCATTAAATTTGTGGTAATTTGTTAAAGTAGCAAGAACCTAAAACAGTAAAACCTATACCTATACTAAAACCTATACTGTGCCTCAGGAAAGAAAAACAAACCGAAGTCAAAACAGTGGTTTGTTTCACTTTATCTTACAGAAGCCTCCCTGAGCCTACTATAAGCAAACCAAGCTTCTACTCTGAGCAAATACACAACAAAGGTTGCCATACTCAAAAGGAAGGACTTCAAATAACTCTTACCATTTAACCAGGAAACGCACTGCGTGATGCCAAACTTCCTGCACTTTCACAAAAATACAAGTGAATAAGTTCTGTTTCCAGCACAAGTTCTATAAACATTTGTTGACAATGATCAGAGCAAAATTTACCAAAAGAATATTTGGTGATAAAGCAGACTTGAAGATCTTTGGGTACTTGTTCTTTTCATAAGTGAGTTTTATGCAATCTGACTTTTGACACTGATTCTTTTAGTGATAATAACAAACTTAATACTTTAACAAAATGTTTTTTGTGTTGGTCTTAGGCAATCTTCACATCATCACTGATAGGTGGATGAGATTTTTTTTTTGTATTCATGAAGAGGCTAAGTTTCATCAAGATTGAGTTCTCAAATGTCATTCAGCTATAAGTGACAGAGCAGTGACAGAAAATCCCTTGTTTAATAATGAATACTGTATATCTGCATGCTTCTTCATTTTATACTGTGCTTTTCTAATTTAACTTAGATAATATGTTCTTAGAAAAATAACTGGATAAAATATTTATCATTCTGACCTTTTCTTTTGACAAATACATGTTGAGCACTGTATGTTTCAGGCATCAGGTCTACAACAAAGAAAACAATGTAATCCTTAACCTCAGAAAGTTCATTGTGTAGTAGAAGAGACATGTTAGTGGGTTGGCATTTACTCTTAAACCAGTGGAAACTGTTACAGGGGTAACCCTGGGATTTCTTTTGAAGGAATGATGCTAAAGCTGAAACTCCAGTACTTTGGCCACCTCATGCGAAGAGTTGACTCACTGGAAAAGACTGTGATGCTGGGAGGGATTGGGGGCATGAGGAGAAGGGGACAACAGAGGATGAGATGGCTGGATGGCATCACTGACTCGATGGACGTGAGTCTGAGTGAACTCCGGGAGTTGCTGATGGACAGGGAAGTCTGGCGTGCTGCGATTCATGGGGTCGCAGAGTCGGACACGACTGAGTGACTGATCTGATCTGATCTGATCTGACTGTGTCAGGGGGGCAGGGAGCAGAGGACACTAATATGAAATTGGGGACATTGAGAAGAATTTCTCAATGGTGGTAACTTGTATTTGTCAACCGTAGCTGAGAAAATTAGCATGGCAAATGGGAGATGGGGACAGCGGATGATGTTCCAAAAAGAAGAACCAATGTGAGCTGGGAACCGGTTTCCAAGAGTGTTCCAGTTCAGCAGAACTGCTCTGCCCCCCACATTGTGTAACACACCTGCTACTCAACAGATGCTACCCAGATACCAACAGCACTGTGTTGAGTCTCACTGGTCCAAGAGGTCATCTGAGTAGAAGGATCATTTTTTCTTTTCTAATTATTTTTTTCTCAAGAAATTGGCAAAACTCTTGGATATCATAAGGTTGATTTGTGTGCTTCACATCTCAAAGGACTGTTGCCTAATTTCTTCTAGGAGAACTCCTAAAACACACTTATCATTTCAGACCGACTGTGCATTGATTCCTGTTAGCGCTTGCCCATAAGGATCTCTTCCCTGAATCCTGCCAGTTTCCCTGCACTGGAAGGAGCAGATGTGGTAAGAACATTTGTTAGTATACCATTTTGCAAATTGCTTAGCTTCAGAAGTATCCGGCCTGGAGTGTCTAAATTTTAATAGCTTAGAAATACAAAATTAGAGCAAAGCAATGTTATGCTGAATAGCAATTAATTTGCTTACAGTGTTGTATGTTATGTCATTTAACACACAGTCAGAATTAATTCACTGAAGGTCATGCTGGGGACCTAAAATAAAAAAAGATCAGTAGTTTTTCTAACATCCAAACTTTATCCCCAGGTGGTATTCATTTATTAAATGCAGCTGAAGTGTTTACTTCTTGCACAGGGTTTGAAAAATGAGAGATATGTGTATTAGTTTAGCTACTTAATATATGGGATTAAAATGTTAAATTAATTTGTTTAGAAAATTCATAAAGAGTCCAGTGAAATATAGCAGAAAGAACCTTGGGCTAGGCAAGTAACCAGTGAGAAAACAACATGAGAGCAGGGACTTTATTTGTTTCATTTATTGCTTACTCTCCTCCACCCAAAACAGTGACTAGCACCCAGGAGATGTTTAGTAATCATGTGCTTATTAAGTAAATGCATAGATATCTCTTTGGCCACAATTTGGACACAATTTGAATTATGTCCCCTCAAAACACATATGTTGAAGTCCTAACCCCACATTCCTCAGAATGTGACTTGTTTGGACATAGGGTCTTTTAAAAATTGATCAAATTAAAATGAGGTCATAAGGCTCCAACCCAATATGATTAAAAGTCCTTATAAAAAGAGGAAATTAGGAGATAGATATGCACTTAGGAAGAACACCATGTGAAGGCAAAAGCAGAGATTAAGGTGATGCTTCTATGAGTCAATAAGCCAAAGATTGCCAGCCAACCACCAGCAGCTGAGAGAGAGGCATGGAAGTGATTCTCACAACTCTGCGAAGGGACCTACCATGCTCACACCTTAACCTCAGATTTACAGCCTCCAGAACTGAGACAAGATATTTAAGGAATTCAAGCCACCCCATTGTTTAAACCCTAGTGAACTAATGCAACATCTTTCTAACAGTTGTCTTGCATATCCAAGTTACAGATTTTCTCAATTTTAATATTTAATTATGGATTGCTTAAGTTCTTTGGTTGTTTGTATCAGCATTTGGCTACCTAACTACTCTGTAAATTAGTAAATAAACTTACTTTCTTTGGATTTCACATATAAAAAATGTGCAGGAGAAGGGCTGGAAAGTTGCTTAAGTGTACAAAAGCTATAAAATAGTTTTGGCTATTCTATCATTACCTTTCACATATGCTTATTGGAGGACTACTTGAGATAGTCTAGTCATACAAAATACAAAGATGGCCAAGAGAAACTTCTCTATAAATTAAATTTGCAAGGATAACAGTTTAGTGTAAAAAATGTTTCAAAATTAGTTATTACGGGCTTAAACTTTTACTAAGTGTGTGAACTTGTGCAAGCTATGCCATTTCTCTGCGTCCATGGAGCAGTTCATTATTGTTACTCATTGAGTATAAGAACACTGTGCCAGTCACTGAGTGGGAATATAGTTTCAAAAATGAACGATTCAGTTTTATTTCTTAGTACATTCATAAAAGCATACAAAACTATTATAGTTAGGAACTATCAGCTGCTGTAACAAATAAATCACCAAGTTTCCATGATTAACCCCAGAAGAAATTCTTTTCCTACTCATGCAAAAGTTCAAGTTGGCAATTCTGGTTTGGTGGGTGTGACATTCCTTCATACAGTGATTCAGAGAAACAGGTTCTTCTGCCTGTTCTTCTGTGGCTCTGGATTCCCTTGGGACTTCTTTGTCATCTGCTTACAGCCAGCAGAAGGGGAAAGGGAGACAGTGTCAGAGACATTGAAGAAGGTATAATTGCTTTTTAAAAACCCAGGTCCCAAAGTGATCACCCTACTTCTGTTCCAGTTCCACTGATGAAAGTCATTTCACCTGGATGCAAAATGTCTAGGAAATGTTATCTCTGGCTCTGTATAGCTCCCAGAAACAACTTATGCTATGAAAATGGAAGATAGAGCTTAGCTATATCTGTCACAGAGATATCGCTATACATAATGATAAAATGGAGTGAGCCCAGGATGGGGAAAAAGTGTAGAGTATAGTCTGGTGTGAAACCAGCCATTCTCAAGGCTCCACTTAGAACTCTGGGAGTTCCAAAGTGAAGTGAATTAAAGTTGCTCAGTCGTGTCTGACTCTTTGGGACACCATGGACTATACAGTTCATGCAATTCTCCAGGCCAGAGTACTGGAGTGGGTAGCCTTTCCCTTCTCCAGGGGATCTTCCCAACCCAGGGATCCAACCCAGGTGTCCCACATTACAGGTGGATTCTTTACCAGCTCAGCCACAAGGGAAGCCCAAGAATACTGGAGTGGGTAGACTATCCCTTCTCCAGGGGATCTTCCAAACCCACGAATCGAACCAGGGGTCTCCTGCATTGCAGGCAGATTTTTTACCAGCTGAACTACCAGGGAAACCCCAAGCCACATTCAAATCCACTGTTTGTTGTATAATCAACAGAAGAAAATCCTACTTGGTGATAGAGGCAGAAGAGAAATAAAAGTGAAAAGAATACTAGTAAAACCTATTTCAGGCATGTAATTAAAATTATAGGATTCCAAAGCAGTATTCTAAAGAAAGAATTTAAACTTATAGGTTGAAGAGTTTTGACATAATTTTATTTCTGCTCCCCCCTGCTCATTCAGTAAATAAGAATGAATATAATTACTCTGTGTGACTATTCTTGAACAATATATATGAATCCCTATATGTGTTGGGTCTGATTTTTATGAATTATGATTGAGTTTTCTGATTTTCATTAGATTACTTAATGTGTGCATGCATGCTTAGTCCCTCAGTCACGTCTGACTCTTTGTGACCTTTGGACTGTAGCCCGCCAGGCTCCGTAGTCCACGGGCATTGTCCAGGCAAAAATACTGGAGTGGGTTTCCTATGCCCTCCTCCAGGGGATCTTCCTGACCCAAGGATTGAACCCATGTCTTCTGTGTCTTGCATTGCAGGTGGTTTCTTTACCCACCGAGCCATCGGGGAAGCCCTATCTTGCTTAACAGAAGCTCAATAAAACAAAGGTAGCTTTCAGTTAGCAGCACTTGGCTTTTCAGAAGACCTTTTCCCCAAACTAGCTAGGTCAGCAGGATTACTATACAGTTTGCTGTTGCACAGTAAGAGATTCCAAATTCTAATGCTGAGAATGCCATTCAGTGAGATGCAATGCATGGTGTGCAGATATGTTAGAAAGCTACCAGATTGTTAAAGCATTTCTAAGACCTAATAAACCCAAGCAAATGGCTTATGCCTGGTCTCAGGGTGAAAAGGAAAAAAAAAAAAAAAGGTTAGCCAAAGGGAAATGTGCACCGACCAGCATTAATTTATCTGTGAGCCAGCTCTTCCATTTTAAAGGGAGTAACTACAAAATGCTAGGACTTAGACTTGGATTCAATTTGAAAATAATTCATTACATTATCTTACTAAAATGATGTCACAGCAGAAGGATAGAGTTTACTCTTATTTCATGAGGAAAGTTTTTAAATTGCATGATTTAACAACATAAAGTTGTTTCTTTTCAAATATCTTTAACAAGTGATGAAATCACATTATGGCATACACTTGCTCTGGCTGAAGTACTTTCTCATTTATATTCTCTAAATCATTATATTTTTGAGTAATGATTAAAACAAATATGTCTGAAATTTTATCAGCAAATATTAAAGCTTAGGGTCAAATTTTACTCAAAGAGCATGTGAAATTTCTGTGTCTTACATTTGCTTTACAAAATATTTTCTTATTTAATGGTAGTCCTCCTTGATATATGCCATATTGAATCACATTCTTAAACTGCCTAAACATTCCATTAAAGTTCACCAAATAAAAATATGAGCACTATCAGTTCATTTCACATCAGTCGCTCAGTCATGTCTGACTCTTGGCGACCCCATGAACTGCAGCACGCCAGGCTTCCCTGTCCATCACCAACTCCTGGAGTTCACTCAGACTCACGTCCATCGAGTCAGTGATGCCATCCAGCCATCTCATCCTCTGTCATTCCTTTCTCCTCCTGCCCCCAATCCCTCCCAGCATCAGAGGCTTTTCCAATGAGTCAACTCTTCGCATGAGGTGGCCAAAGTACTGGAGTTTCAGCTTTAGCATCATTCCTTCCAAAGAAATCCCAGGGCTGATCTCCTTCAGAATGGTCTGGTTGGATCTCCTTGAAGTCCAAGGGACTCTCAAGAGTGTTCTCCAGCACCACAGTTCAAAAGTATCAATTCTTCGGCGCTCAGCCTTCTCCACAGTCCAACTCTCACTTCCGTACATGACCACAGGAAAAACCATAGCCTTGACTAGATGGACCTTTGTTGGCAAAGTAATGTCTCTGCTTTTGAATATGCTATCTAGGTTGGTCATAACTTTCCTTCCAAGGAGTAAGCGTCTTTTAATTTCATGGCTGCAGTAACAATCTGCAGTGATTTTGGAGCCCAAAAAAATAAAGTCTGACACTGTTTCCACTGTTTCCCCATCTATTTCCCATGAAGTGATGGGACCAGATGCCATGATTTTCATTTTCTGAAAGTTGAGCTTCAAGCCAACTTTTTCACTCTCCACTTTCACTTTCATCAAGAGGCTTTTGAGTTCCTCTTCACTTTCTGCCATAAGGGTGGTGTCATCTGCATATCTGAGGTTATTGATATTTCTCCCGGCAGTCTTGATTCCAGCTTGTGTTTCTTCCAGTCCAGCATTTCTCATGATGTACTCTGCATATAAGTTAAATAAGCAGGATGACAATATACAGTCTTGACGAAATCCTTTTCCTATTTGGAAACAGTCTGTTGTTCCATGTCCAGTTCGAACTGTTGCTTCCTGAGCTGCATATGGGTTTCTCAAGAGGCAGGTCAGGTGGTCTTCTATTCCCATCTCTTTCAGAATTTTCCCCAGTTTATTGTGATCCACACAGTCAAAGGCTTTGGCATAGTCAATAAAGCAGAAATAGATGTTTTCTTGGAACTCTCTTGCTTTTTCCATGATCCAGCAGATGTTGGCAATTTGATCTCTGGTTCCTCTGCCTTTTCTAAAACCAGCTTGAACATCAGGAAATTCACAGTTCACGTATTGCTGAAGTCTGGTTTGGAGAATCTTGAGCATTACTTTACTAGCATGTGAGATGAGTGCAATTGTGCGGTAGTTTGAGCATTCTTTGGCATTGCCTTTCTTTGGGATTGGAATGAAAACTGATCTTTTCCAGTCCTGTGGCCACTAGTGCATTTTCCAAATTTGCTGGTATATTGAGTGCAGCACTTTCACAGCATCACCTTTCAGGATTTGAAATAGCTCCACTGGAATTCCATCACCTTCACTAGCTTTGTTCGTAGAGATGCTTTCTAAGGCCCACTTGACTTCACATTCCAGGATGTCTGGCTCTTGGTCAGTGATCACACCATCATGATTATCTGGGTCGTGAAGATCTTTTTTGTACAGTTCTTATGTGTATTCTTGCCACCTCTTCTTAATATCTTCTGCTTCTGTTAGGTCCATACCATTTCTGTCCTTTATCGAGCCCATCTTTGCATGAAATGTTCCCTTGGTATCTCTAATTTTCTTGAAGAGATCTCTAGTCTTTCCCATTCTGTTGTTTTCCTCTATTTCTTTGCATTGATCACTGAGGAACGCTTTCTTATCTCTTCTTGCTATTCTTTGGAACTCTGCATTCAGATGCTTATATCTTTCCTTTTCTCCTTTGCTTTTCGCTTCTCTTCTTTTCACAGCTATTTGTAAGGCCTCCCCAGACAGCCATTTTGCTTTTTTGCATTTCTTTTCCATGGGGATGGTCTTGATCCCTGTCTCCTGTACAATGCCACAAACCTCAGTCCATAGTTCATCAGGTACTTTATCTATCAGATCTAGTCCCTTAAATCTATTTCTCACTTCCACTGTATAATCATAAGGGATTTGATTTAGATCATACCTGAATGGTCTAGTGGTTTTCCCTACTTTCTTCAATTTAAGTCTGAATTTGGTAATAAGCAGTTCATGATCTGAGCCACAGTCAGTTCCCGGTCTTGTTTTTGTTGACTGTATTGAGCTTCTCCATCTTTGGCTGCAAAGAATATAGTCAATCTGATTTCAGTGTTGACCATCTGGTGATGTCCATGTGTAGAGTTTTCTCTTGTGTTTTTGGAAGAGGGTGTTTGCTATGACCAGTGCATTTTCTTGGCAAAACGCTATTAGCCTTTGCCCTGCTCATTCCGTATTCCAAGGCCAAATTTCCCTCTTACTCCAGGTATTTCTTAACTTCCTACTTTTGCATTCCAGTCCCCTATAATGAAAAGGATATCTTTTTTGGATGTTTGTTCTAAAAGGTCTTGTAGGTCTTCATAGAACCGTTCAACTTCAGCTTCTTCAGCATTACTGGTTGGGGCATAGACTTGGATTACCATTATATTGAATGATTTGGCTTGGAAATGAACGGAGATCATTCTCTCATTTTTGAGATTGCATCCAAGTACTGCATTTTGGACTCTTTTGTTGACCATGATGGTTACTCCATTTCTTCTGAGGGATTCCTGCCCGCAGTAATAGATACAATGGTCATCTGAGTTAAATTCACCCATTCCAGTCCATTTTAGTTTGCTAATTCCTACAATGTCGACATTCACTCTTGCCATCTCTTGTTTGGCCACTTCCAATTTGCCTTGATTCACGGACCTGACAGTCCAGGTTCCTATGCAATATTGCTCTTTACAGCATTGGACCTTGCTTCTATCACCTTGCTTCAGGTACATCCACAGCTGGGTATTCTTTTTGCTTTGGCTCCATCCTTTCATTCTTTCTGGAGTTATTTCTCCACTGATCTCCAGTAGCATATTGGGCCCCTACTGACCTGGGGAGTTCCTCTTTCAGTATCCTATCATTTTGCCTTTTCATACTGTTCATGGGGTTCTCAAGGCAAGAATACTGAAGTGGTTTGCCATTCCCTTCTCCAGTGGACCACATTCTGTCAGATCTCTCCACCATGACCCGCCATCTTGGGTTGCCCCACGGGCATGGCTTAGTTTCATTGAGTTAGACAAGGCTGTGGTCCTAGTGTGATTAGATTGACTAGTTTTCTGTGAGTATGGTTTCAGTGTGTCTGCCCTCTGATGCCCTCTTGCAACACCTACTGTCTTACTTGGATTTCTCTTACCTTGGATGTGGGGTATCTCTTCACGGCTGCTCCAGCAAATCTCACCTGCTGCTCCTTACCTTGGACGAGGGGTATCTCCTGACCGCCGCCCTTCCTGACTTTCAATGTGGGATAGCTCCTCCAGGCCCTACTGCGCCCGCGCAGCTACCACTCCTTGGACGCAGGGTAGCTCCTCCCGGCCGCCGTCCCTGACCTCGGACTTGGGTAGCTCCTCTGGGCTGTTCCTGCGCTGTCGCAGCCTGGCACTCTCGGCTGCTGCCCCTGGCCTCTGACCTGGGGTAACTCCTCTTGGCCGCCGCCCTTCGGGTATGGGGTCCTCCCGGCTTCTGCCCATGACCTCGGACGTGGGGTAGCTCCTCTCGGCCGCGCTTAGTGTGCCGGTCGCAGCTGCGGTACAAAAAGGTAGCTAGTAATACATGCGAATTATCATATCAAAATAATTATAATGAAAGAGTTGCTAATTGGAGATAATAGTTTATGGTGCTGCTGCTGCTCCTAAGTCACTTCATCGTGTCTGACTCTGTGCGACCCCATAGATGGCAGCCCACCAGGCTTCCCCGTCCCTGGGATTCTCCAGGCAAGAACACTGGAGTGGGTTGCCGTTTCCTTCTCCAATGCATGAAAGTAAAAAGTGAAAGTGAAGTCGCTCAGTCGTGTCGGACTCTTAGCGACCCCATGGACTGCAGCCTACCAGGCTCCTCCGTCCATGGGATTTTCTAGGCAAGAGTACTGGAGTGGGGTGCCATTGCCTTCTCCGATAATAGTTTATAAGTTACATCAAATGGCTAGCTCTTCTATTTGTTAGGTCAAAAGAGATAATTCAATTTATTTAATGCTCTTTGTCTCTAATGCAACTAAAGTCTTATGTATTTAGGAAGACACAGATTCAGGCAATACAGCAGAAGCCTACCTAAATGGGCCCAGACATTTAATGGAAGTCTACCATATCCAGGGGCTTTCCTGGTGGCTCAGTGGTAGAGAATCCACTTGCCAATGCAGGAGACATGGGTTCAATCCCTGGGTCAGGAAGATCCAGTGGAGAAGGAAATGGCAACTCACTCTAGTAATCTTTCCTGGGAAATCTGATGGACAGAGGAGCCTGGTGGGCTACAGTCCATGGAGTCACAAAAGAGTTGAACATGACTTAGTGGCTCAACAGCAACAACAAACCATACCCATGGCAGGAAGAAGATGACCTGTTATCAACAGGGAACATCTATATGATATATTATACATGACAAGGATGAAAACTTAAGGTCTGAGAATGATTCCTCTGTCCAGTAGTAAAAGGAGATACAAAACATACAAAAGTCATTATCACAATCAGGAAAGCTTTAACCAGTCATTTATCCCAAGAGTTCCAAATATTCAACATATTTCATTCCCGGGTGTTAGTAATCAAAAGTAATACCAAAAAATGAGTCTAATAGCTCACAGTCATCCCACTTTATAGTACTGACCTACCTCATTGCTTTAATCTTTGTATGGAAACAGAAGAGTTCAATGGAGAAGGGATTCATTGCTGATCTGAAGATATACAACAGGTGACTTTAGAAAAAAACAGTTATGCACTCTTGGACTCCATGACTGGAGAGGTAGAACAAAAGCTTTAAGTTGAATTACTCTAATCTTTCTTTTGCTCCAGTATTCTGAGGCTCTGTATTTCATTATTCTAGCACTAGGGTTTCCAGTTCAATGACATAAAGAGGGAAGAGCCACCTCTTTCAGGCTAGGCTTGGTACAGCCATCTGAGGCTTCCCAGAGATGCCATATTTATAGTCCAGAAATGAAAGGAAAGAAGTATAAGCTTGTAGCAAAGCAATCACTGAAGCAGGGCCTTTAAAAAAAAATTGGGGTATAGCTGTTTTATAAAGTTGTTAGTTTCTACTGTACAATGAAGGGAATCAGATATACATATACATATATCACCTCTCTCTTGGACCTCCCTCCCACCCCCATGTCCTGCCCATATAGGTCATCACAAAGCACTAGGCTGAGGTCCCTGTGCTATACAGGAGGTTCCCACTAGCTGTCTATTTCACAGATGTGTGTGAGCTATGTCGCATCAGTCATGTCTGACTCTTAGTTACTCTGTGGACTGTAGCCCCCCCAGGCTCCTCTGTCTATGGAATTCTCCAGGCAAGAATACTGGAGTGGGTTGCTGTGCCCTTCTCCAGGTATAGTCCCCATCCAAGGATCGAACCCGTGTCTCCTGCATTACCGAGCAGGTTCTTTACCACTGAACCACTAGGGAAGCTCTATTTTACATGTAGCAGTGTAACAATTCATCCCATCCCCTTCTTCCCTGCCATCCACATCCAGATGTCTGTTCTCTGTACCTGTGTCTCTATTCCAACCCTGCAAATAGGTTCATCTGAGCCATTTTTCTAGATTCCACATACATATATGTGTTAATATAGGGTATTTGCTTTCTTTTTCTGACTTACTGTATGACAGTCTCTACAAATAACCCAATTGCATTCCTTTTATAAAAGTATATGGTGCCTGAAACACAACCTCAAAAACAGGTAGGTATGTGGCTCTATCACTGTGGTTTGGATTCAAACGAGACCTTTTAGTTCAGAGCAAGAAAAATTAACCAAATGTTGAGAGGAAACTATTTATTACAGAGAACAGATGATGCTTTACAGAGTTGATTGATTGCTTATATTACATCTCATTTACTATTGCACACAATCATAAAATAACAGTTTTCATACATATTTCCTGGGGATAAGCCATTAGTTTCTGACTCAATTAGGAGACCTGTTTGAAAAATGACTCTGAGAACTATTTGAGGTTATATAAATTTTTTCTTGCATGATAGAGTAATATGGCTTCATATTTACCCAATGTATTATTATATCAGAGCCAAGAGAACTGAACAAATGAATTTTTATTTTATTACAAAATTCAGCTTGAATGAATGAATCTAGGTAGTCTTAAATAAGCATTTTCCCAGGCCTCATTCCAAAATAAATGGTGAAGTTCAAGATAAAGACTAAGTTTAAGGATCCCACCTCTCCTTTACTAATTCAACATGTTTCAAGAGGCTGAAGTAAACTGAATGAAAACTACACATCTGTAGCTTTCATTGTTTCTGCTGGCACTCAGCCCATGCTCTGTTATAAGATGAAATGAATTTTGCAGAGAGAAAACAAATTTGCAAAAGTTTCAGAGAGTTCAATTTTTTTCTCTTATGCTTGACTGCATGTGCATGTGCTCAGTCGTGGTATAGTGCCCTAGTCTTTGCAACTCCATGGCCTGTAGCCTGCAAGGCTCCTCTGTTCATGAGATTGCCCAGATAAGAATATTGGAGTGGGTTGTCATGCCCTCCTCGATCCAGAGATTGAACCCACATCTCTTGTGTCTCCTGCTTTGCCAGGCAGATTGTTTACCACTGTGCCACCTGCCTATTTGCTGGAACTTCACTAGGCTGTCAACCAAAGAGCATATAATGGCCCCTCCAGCTGAGTGGTCTAACAGTAACAGGGCTTATTTTGTGGCTGTTCAAATCCCCAAGCATGAGTGTACCAGTGAACACAACAGAAGCTGTGTCACATTTTCTGATTTAGCCTTGGATGTCATGCAGTCGCTTCTGCATTCTATTAGTTACAAATGAGGCACAAGCTTCCCCAGATTCAAGGAGAGAAGATACTCCAGTATTCTTGCCTGGAGAATCCCATGGACAGATGAACCTGGTAGGGTACAGTGCATAACGTGGCAAAGAGTTGGACATTACTGAAGCAACTTAGTACAGCACAGCACAGAATGATAGCTCTATATTTCCACCTAAATCTGCTCCATAGTTCAATGTAGATGAACTAACAAGTAGTTTATTCTTCCATCCCTCAGAAAATGTTGAACCAAAAGGACACATTTATATTAATTCCTCTGAAATCCCAACCACCTGTCTCCAGCTACTGAATTAATTATGAATACTGTAGTTATTAGGTGAAAATATTAAGAGAGATTATAAGAGTACAACAACATTGATCTCAACTTTTAGATGAAATCTAAACCTCTCAAAATATTGTCTACTCAGCCTAGAATCTGCTGGATCTCTATGGATTTCAACAATTCAAGTCAAAACAAAACAATAAATTTCTTTTATTCATTTACTTTCTGTTTATCTGTGGCTCTTTTTTTTTTTTTTTAATGAATGGAAATTCTTTAACACAACTCCTAAGAAGAACTGTGCTCTTATGTCTTCTCTCCCTGAATCTGGCTAAGCTTGTGCCCCATTTGTAACTAATAGAATGCAGAAGTGACTGCATGACATCCAAGGCTAAGTCAGAAAATGTGACACAGCTTCTGTTGTGTTCACTGGTACACTCATGCTTGGAGATCTAATCAGCCATTTAAGAAGTCCTATTACTGTTAGACCACCATGCTGGAGAGGCCATTATAGACTCTCACTGTCAAGTCCCAGCAAACAGCCAGCAAGTCATTTTCATACTAGTGAACCACATTGGACATCAAGCCCAGGTAGTCCCTCAGATGACTCCAATTACAGCCCACATCTGGATGCACCGACATCAGACAAGGATGACCCCACACAAGAACTGCCCTGATGAATCCTCAAATTCATGACCCACAAAATTATGACCAAAATGAAAATGATTGTTTTAATATAGAAATGTTCAGTGTAATTTGTTATGTAGCACTTGTAACTGGAAAATATCTTTTCCTGAAAAAATTTAAGGCAATTTACAAAGATATTTCCTTGGAGAAGGAAATGGCAACCCACTCCAGTACTCTTGCCTGGAAAATCCCATGGACAGAGGAGCATGGTAGGCTACAGTCCATGGGGTTGCAAAGAGTCGGACATGACTGAGTGACTTCAGTGACTTCACAAAGATATAAAGGCTTCCCAGGGGGCACTAGTGGTAAACAACCTGCCTGCCAATGCAGGAGACATTAAAAGGCCTAGGTTCAATCCCTGGGTTGTGAAGATCCCCTGGAGAAGGAAATGGCAACCCACTCCAGTATGCTTGCCAGGAGAATCTTATGGACAAAGGAGCCTGGCGGGCTGCAGTCCATGGAGTTGGACACTACTGAAGAGACTTAGCACTAGCACAAAGATATAAAAACAGTAGGTGAGATACATTAAAATTTTTTTTCATTATGCCATGCTTTTTTTTCTTGGACTTAATATTCATGTAACTTTTAGAAATTTGAATGAAAATATTTTGCTTGTCACTGAATGTACAGCCTTGACACATTTCTTTCCCAGTTTGGCACCAGATCTTTGTTCCATGTTTGATTCTAACTGTTGCTTCTTGACCAGCATGCAGATTTCTCAGGAGGCAGTAAGGTGGTCTGGTATTCCCATCTCTTGAAGAATTTTCCACAGTTTGCTGTGATCCACACAGTCAAAAGCTTTAGCATAGTCAATGAAGCAGAAGTAGATATTTTTTCTGGAATTATCTTGCTTTTTCTTTGATCCAACAGATGTTGGCAATTTGATCTCTGGTTCTTCTGCCTTTTATAAATTCAGCTTGAACATCTGGATGTTCTTGGTTCACATTCTGTTGAAGCCTAGCTTGGAGAATTCTGAGCATTACTTTGCTAGTGTGTGAGATGAGTGCAGTTGTGTGGTAGTTTGAGCATTCTTTTTTAGCATTGCCTTTCTTCGGGATTAGGATGAAAACTGACCTTTTCCAGTCCTGTGGCCAGTGCTGTTTTCCAAATTTGCTGGCATATTGAGTGCAGCACTTTCACAACATCATCTTTTAGGATGATGCTATTTAGGATTGTCTAACAATCATACTGCCTGAAAACAAAAATTGTATTACTTATTCACGTCTAATATTTTGTACTGCATTTCTTTTTTGTGGCTTTTTGTTGGCTAGGATCCCTTTTTTTTCTTTTTCTCAATTTTGAAGGGAAAAATTTTTATAATTCTCAATTAAGTAGTATAATATTAGTTGTAGAGTTTTCATAGATATCCTTTACCAGATTAAGAAAATTCCTTTCTAGTCCTAGCTTGCTGAGAATGTTTTAAATATAATGAAAATGTGTTGAAGTTTTCAAAATTATTTCTCTGCAATAATTGAAATTTATTATGTTTCTTAATCTGTTAATATGGTGAAACATACTGTTTGGTGTTTTAATGTAGTTTAATCTTATGTTCTTGAAATTAAGGAACTCAATCTCACTTTTTTGTGATTTATTACCTCTTATAAATATGCTTGGACTTAATTTACTAATACGTTGATAAGAAATTTTGAACATATTTCTTTTTTTTCTTTTTGATTTTTTTTTATTGAAGGATAAGTGCTTTAAGGATTTTGATGTTTTCTGTCAAACTTCAACGTGAATCAGCCATAGGTATACATATACCCCTCCATATGAAACTCCTTCCCATCTTCCTCCCCATCCCACCCCTCTAGGTTGATACAGAGACCCTGTTTGAGTTTCCTGAGACATACAGCAAATTGCCATTGGCTATCTATTTTAATATAGTAATGTAAGTTTCCATGTTACTCTTTCCATACATCTTACCTTCTCCTCCCCTCTCCCCATGACCATAAGTCTATTCTCTTGTGTCTGTTTCTCCATTGCTGCCTTGTAAACAAATTCTTCAATACCATGTTTCTAGATTCTGCATACGTGCATTAGAATATGATATTTATCTTTCTCTTTATGACTCATTTCACTCTTTTGTATAATAGTTTTTAAGTTCATCTACCTCATCAGAACTGACTCAAATGTATTCGTTTTTTATGGCTAAGCAATATTCCCATTTGTATATATACCAAATCTTGTTTATCCATTTATCTGTTGATGGACACCTAGGTTGCTTCCATGTCCTGGCTATTGCTGATAGTGCTGCAATGAACAATGGGATACATGTGTCTTTTTCAATTTTGGTCTCCTCAGGGTACATGCCTAGGACTGGGATTGCTGGGTCATATGGTACTTTTATTCCTAGTTTCTTAAGGAATCTCCATACCATCTTCCATAGTGGCTGTATCAATTTACATTCCCACCAACAGTACAAAAGCATTCCCTTTTCTCCACACCCTTTCCAGCATTTGTTTGTAGACTTTTTGATGATGGTGGCTGCGACAGCTCACATAGCGTGGCCAAGAGGAGCTACCCCATGTCCGAGGTCAGGGGCAAAAGCCAGGAGGACCCCATGCCCGAGGGGCGGCAGCCAAGAGGAGTTACCCCACGTCCTAGGTCAGGGGCAGCAGCCGAGAGTGCCAGGCTGCAATGGCGCAGGAGCGGCTGAGAGGAGCTACCAACATCCAAGGTCAGGGGCGGCAGCTGAGAGGAGCTACCCAGTGTCCGAGGTCAGGGGCGACGGCCGAGAGTTCCAGGCTGCGACAGCACAGGAGCAGCGGAGAGGAGCTACCGCACGCCCGAGGCCAGGGGTTTCAGCTGGGAGGAGCAACCCCACATCAAAGGAGCGGTGGCTGCGCAAGTGCAGAAGGGCCTAGAGGAGCTATTCCATGTTCAAGGTCAGGAGGGACAGCAGTGAGGAGATACCCCTCGTCCAAGGTAAGGAGCAGCAGCTGTGCTTTGCTGGAGCAGCCGTGAAGAGATACCCCACATCCAAGGTAAGAGAAACCCAAGTAGACAGTAGGTATTGCAAGAGGGCATCAGAGGGCAGACACACTGAAACCATAATAACATAAAACTAGTCAATCTAATCACACTAGGACCACAGCCTTGTCTAACTCAATGAAACAAAGCCATGCCTGTGGGGCCACCCAAGATGGGTGGGTCATGGTGGAGAGATCAGACAGAATGTGGTCCACTGGAGAAGGGAATGGCAAACCACTTCAGTATTCTTGCCTTGAGAACCCCATGAACAGTATGAAAAGGCAAAATGATAGGATACTGAAAGAGGAACTCCCCAGGTCAGTAGGGGCCCAATATGCTACTAGAGATCAGTGGAGAAATAACTCCAGAAAGAATGAAGGGATAGAGCCAAAGCAAAAACAATACCAAGTTGTGGATGTGACTGGTGATAGAAGCAAGGTCCAATGCTGTAAAGAGCAATATTGCATAGGAACCTGGAATGTCAGGTCCGTGAATCAAGGCAAATTGGAAGTGGTCAAACAAGAGATGGCAAGAGTGAATGTCGACATTCTAGAAACCAGTGAACTGAAATGGACTGGAATGGGTGAATTTAACTCAGATGACCATTATATCTACTACTGAGGGCAGGAATCTCTTAGAAGAAATGGAGTAGCCATGATGGACAAAAAAGGAGGCCGAAATGCAGTACTTAGATGTAATCTCAAAAACGACAGAATGATCTCTATTCGTTTCCAAGGCAAACCATTCAATATCACAGTAATCCAAGTCTATGGCACAACCAGTAATGCTGAAGAAGCTGAAGTTGAACGGTTCTATGAAGACCTACAAGACCTTTTAGAACAAACACCCAAAAAAGATATCCTTTTCATTATAGGGGACTGGAATGCAAAAGTAGGAAGTCAAGAAACACCTAGAGTAACAGAGAAATTTGGCCTAGGAATATGGAATGAGGCAGGGCAAAGACCAATAGAGCTTTGCCAAGAAAACACACTGGTCATAGCAAACACTCTCTTCCAATAACACAAGAGAAAACTCTACACATGGACATTACCAGATGGTCAACACCGAAATCAGATTGATTATAATCTTTGCAGCCAAAGATGGAGAAGCTCTATACAGTCAACAAAAACAAGACTAGGAGCTTACTGTGGCTTGGATCATGAACTCCTTATTGCCAAATTCAGACTGAAATTGAAGAAAGTAGGGAAAACCACTAGACCATTCAGGTATGATCTAAATCAAATCCCTTATGATTATACGGTAGAAGGGAGAAATAGATTTAAGGGACTAGATCTGATAGATAGAGTGCCTGATGAACTATGGACTGAGGTTTGTGGCATTGTACAGGAGACAGGGATGAAGACCATCCCCATGGAAAAGAAATGCAAAAAAGCAAAATGGCTGTCTGGGGAGGCCTTACAAATAGCTGTGAAAAGAAGAGAAGTGAAAAGCAAAGGAGAAAAGGAAATGAATGCAGAGTTCCAAAGAATAGCAAGAAGAGATAAGAAAGCGTTCCTCAGTGATCAATGCAAAGAAATAGAGAAAAACAACAGAATGGGAAAGACTAGAGATCTCTTCAAGAAAATTAGAGATACCAAGGGAACATTTCATGCAAAGATGGGCTCGATAAAGGACAGAAATGGTATGGACCTAACAGAAGCAGAAGATATTAAGAAGAGGTGGCAAGAATACACATAAGAACTGTACAAAAAAGATCTTCATGACCCAGATAATCATGATGGTGTGATCACTGACCTAGAGCCAGACATCCTGGAATGTGAAGTCAAGTGGGCCTTAGAAAGCATCACTATTAACAAAGCTAGTGGAGGTGATGGAATTCCAGTGGAGCTATTTCAAATCCTGAAAGATGATGCTGTGAAAGTGCTGCACTCAATATGTCAGCAAATTTGGAAAACTCAGCAGTGGCCACAGGACTGAAAAGGTCAGTTTTCATTCCAATCCCAAAGAAAGGCAACGCCAAAGAATGCTCAAACTACCGCACAATTGCACTCATCTCACACACTAGTAAAGTAATGCTTAAAATTCTCCAAGCCAGGCTTCAGCAATACATGAACCATGAACTTCCAGATGTATAAGCTGGTTTTAGAAAAGGCAGAGGAACCAGAGATCAAATTGCCAACATCTGCTGGATCATGGAAAAAGTGAGAGAGTTCCAGAAAAGCATCTATTTCTGCTTTATTGACTATGCCAAAGCCTTTGATTGTGTGGATCACAATAAACTTGGGAAAAATCTGAAAGAGATGGGAATACCAGACCACCTGACCTGCCTCTTGAGAAATCTGTATGCAGGTCAGGAAGCAACAGTTAGAACTGGACATGGAACAACAGACTGGTTCCAAATAGGAAAAGGAGTATGTCAAGGCTGTATATTGTAACCCTGCTTATTTAACTTATATGCAGAGTACATCATGAGAAATGCTGGGCTGGATGAAGCACAAGCTGGAATCAAGATTGCCGGGAGAAATATCAATAACCTCAGATATGCAGATGACACCACCCTTATGGCAGAAGGTGAAGAGGAACTAAAAGCCTCTTGATGAAAGCGAAAGAGGAGTGATAAGTTGGCTTAAAGCTCAACATTCAGAAAACTAAGATCATGGCATCTGGTCCCATCACTTCATGGGAAATAGATGGGGAAACAGTGGAAACAGTGTCAGACTTTATTTTTCTGGGCTCCAAAATCACTGCAGATGGAGATTGCAGCCATGAAATTAAAAAACGCTTACTCCTTGGAAGGAAAGTTATGACCAACCTAGGGAGCATATTAAAAACAGAGACATTACTTTGCCAACAAGGTCTGTCATAGTCAAGGGTATGGTTTTTCCAGTGATCATGTATGGATGTGAGAGTTGGACTATAAAGAAAGCTAGTGCCAAAGAACTGATGCTTTTGAACTGTGGTGTTGGAGAAGGCTCTTGAGTGTCCCTTCGACTGCAAGGAGGGCCAACCAGTCCATCCTAAAAGGTCTTAGTTCTGGGTATCTATCCATTGGTAGGACTGATTTTGAAGCTGAAACTTCAATACTTTGGCCACCTGATGCAAAGAGCTGACTCATTGGAAAAGACCCTGATGCTGGGAAAGATTGAGGGCAGGAGGAGAAGGGGATGACAGAGGATGAGATGGTTGGATGGCCTCACTGACTCAATGGACATGGGTTTGGGTGGACTCCGGGAGTTGGTGATGGACAGGGAGGCCTGGCGTGCTGCAGTTGATGGGGTCACCAAGAGTCAGACACGACTGAGCAGCTGAACTGAACTGAACTGAAGAATCTGTCCATTTCTTCCAGGTTATCCATTTTTTTGGCCATATAGTTGTCATAACAGTCTCTTATAATCCTTTGTATTTCTGCATTGTCTGTTGTAACTTCTCCTTTTTAATTTCTAATTTTGTTGATTTGACTCTTCTCTCTTTTTTTCTTGATGAGCCTGGCTAAAGGTTTGCCAATTTTTTTTATCTTCTCAAAGAACCAGCTTTTAGTTTTATTAATCTTTACTATTGTTTCTTTCATTTCTTTTTCAGTTATTTCTGCTTGAATCTTTATGATTTCTTTCCTTTTACTAATTTGGGTATTTTGTTGTTGTTGTTGTTCTTATTTTTCCAGTTGTCTTAGGTAAAGTTAGGCTGTCTATTCGATGTTTTTCCTGTTTCTTGAGGTAGGATTGTATTGCTACAATCTTTCCTCTTAGAACAGCATTTATGCATCCCACAGGTTTTGAGTTGTCCTTTTCATTGTCATTTGTTTCTAGAAATTTTTTTGATTTCCCTCTTAATTTTTTCAGTAACCAGTTGGTTATTTCGAAACATGTTGTTTAATCTCCATGTCTTTGTGTTTCTTATAGTTTTTTTCTTGTAACTGATTCTAGTTTCATAGTATTGTGGTCAGAGAAGATACTTGATATGATTTCAATTTTTTTAAATTTATTGAGATTTGATTTGTGACTCAAGATGTGGTCTATCCTGGAAAATGTTCCTTGTGCTCTTGAGAAGAAGGTATATTCTTCTGCATTTGGATAGAATGTCCTGATGATATCAATGAGATCCATCTCTTCTAATGTATCATTTAAGACTTGTGTTTCCTTATTAATTTTCTGTTTTGATGATCTGTCCATCGGTGTGAGTGGGGTGTTAAAGTCTCCTACTATTATTATGTTATTGTCAGTTTCTCCTTTTATGTCTGTTAGTATTTGTCTTATATATTGAGGTGCTCCTATGCTGGATGCATAGATATTTACAATTGTTATGTCTTCCCCTTGGATTGATCCCTTGATCATTATATAGTGTCCTTCCTTATCTCTCATAATCTTCTTTATTTTATGATATATTTTGGCTGATATGAGGATCATTATTCCTGCTTTTTTTTTTTTGCTTCCCATTTGCATGGAATATATTTTTCCATCCTCTCACTTTCAGTCTATATGTGTCTTGAGGTCTGAAGTGGATTTCTTGTAGACAGCCTATACATGGGTCTTGTTTTTGTATCCATTCAGCCAGTCTTTTTTCAGTTGTTTACATTTAAACTAATTATTGATATATATGTTCCTATTGCCATTTTCTTTATTGTTTGAGGTTGATTTTATAGATTTTTTTCTTCTCTTGTATTTCTTGACTATATAAGTCCATTTAACGTTTGTTGTAAAGCTGGTTTGGTGGTACTGAATTCTCTTAACTTTTGCTTGTCTGAAAATCTTTTTATTTTTCCATCAAAATGAATTAAATCTTTGCCTGGTACAGTAATCTTGGTTGTAGATTTTCCCCTTTCAGTACTATATATATATATATATATATATATATACATATATATATAATCTCCTGCCATTTCCTTCTGGCCAGCAGAGTTTCTTCTGGAAGATCAGCTGTTAAGCATATGGAGTTTCCCTTGTATGTTACTTGTTGCTTCTCCCTTGCTGCTTTTAATATTCTTTCTTTGTGTTTAGTCTTTGGTAGTTTCATTAGTATGTGTCTTGGCATATTTCTCCTTGGGTTTATCCTATATGGGACTCTGTGCCTCTTGGACTTGGTTGGCTATATTCTTTTCCATGTTGGGGAGATTTTCAACTATAACCTCTTCAAAAATTTTCTCATACCCTTTCTTTTTCTCTTCTTCTTCTGGGACCCTTATAATTCAAATGTTGGTGCATTTTATTGTCCCAGAGGTATCTGAGACCATCCTCAGTTCTTTTCATTCTTTTTACTTTATTCTGCTCTTCAGAAGTTATTTCCACCACTTTATCTTCCAGCGCACTGATTCGTTCTTCTGCTTCAGATATTCCACTATAGATTCCTTCTAGAGTATTTTTAATTTCAGTAATTGTGTTGTTTGTCTCTGCATGTTTATTATTTAATTCTTCTAGGTCTTTTTTAATTGATTCTTGCATTTTCTCCATTTTGTTTTCAAGGTTTTTGATCATCTTTACAATCATTATTCTGGATTCTTTTTCAGGTAGTTTGTCTATTTCCTCTTCATTTATTTGGACTTCTGTGTTTCTAGTCTGTTCCTTCATTTGTGTAGTATTTCTCTGCCTTTTCATTATTTTTTTTTAGCTAATTGTGTTTAATATCTCCTTTTCCCAGGCCTTAAGGTTGAATTCTTTCTTCCTTTCGGTTTCTGCCCACCTAAGGTTGGTTCAGTGGTTTGTGTAAGCTTCATATAAGGTGAGATTTGTGCTGAGTTTTTGTTTGCTTGTTTATCCTCTGATGGGCAAGGCTGAGTGAGGTGGTAATCCTATATACTGATGATTTGGTTTGTATTTTTGTTTTGATTGTTGTTTAGATGGGCGTCCTGCACAGGGTGCTACTGGTGATTGGGTGATGCCGGGTCTTGTATTCAAGTGGTCTCCTTTGGTGAGTTCTCACTATTTGATACTCCCTAGGGTTAGTTCTCTGGTAGTCTAGGGTCTTGGAGTCAGTGCTCCCACTCCAAAGGCTCAGGGCTTGATCTCGAGTTTTACGTGGGTCTATATATTCTTTTCTGGTGGTCAAGTACTCCTGTCCACTTTCAATGGGTATTCTGCATGTACTTGTGTTGGAAGGTGTATTCCTGTTGTATCTGTGGAAAGACAGGTACTTCACATCCACCTGCTACTCCACCATCTTGTTCTCTCCTGTACATATTTCCAATGGGTAATGTTAGTTATCCCATAAATTATTTATGAATTAGTTATTCAATTTCTAAATTTTTAGACACTTTTCTAGATGCCTTACCATTATTGATTTTAATTTATTCTATTAAAGTCAGAAAACACATCCTGTGAAGGATTTAAATCATTTCAAACTTCTTTAAACTTATTCTACTGTCTATTTTGGAGAATAGTCTATGTGCATTAGAAAAGAGTTGATCTCTTGAAGTTATTACTGTAATGTTCTATAATTGGGCGTGTTGCTCAAGTCTTCATTTCCTTACTAATTTTTTAGTCTACTTGTTCATCAGTTATTAAGTCTACATCTATAACTGTGGATTTGTCTGTTCTTATTTCAGTTTGATCACTTTTGGTTTCAAGTGTTTGGAAATTTTATTAGGCGCTCTGAAATCCTAGTCCATCAGACCCAAAACTCACAGTCATCTTGGATTAGTGTCATTATCTAATTCCACACATCAAATTGTCGATTCTGTTTGTTCTAACTTCAAAATATATCCAGAATCCAATTATTTCTCAATACCTACAGTGTTTTCACTGTGGTTTAAATTACAGTATGTGTCACCTGGATCTTTGTAAAGCCTTCTGTTGAACCTTCAATTTATGTCTTGGCCACCTTAACATCTATTCTACACACAGTAATCCTTTTAAAATGAAAATCAGACTTGTCACTCTCCTGCTTGAACTACTCCATTGGATTTCTGTCTTTCTTATATAAAACCCACATTCCTTAAAAGGTTCACAAGCCCTCCATGATCTGTCCCCTCTTTCTACCTCATCTCCTATCACTTTCGCTGTCACTAAATCAGCCCTAACAGTCTCCTTCCTGTTCCTAGAGTACATCAGGCACACTCTTGCCTTAAAGCTTTTGTGTTTGCTTTTCTTTCTCTCCAGAAAGCTTGATTCAAAAGTAACACCTCCTCCCTTCTCCACTCAACTCAAACCCGTCTCCTTCATGTCTGCTTATGTTCTATTCTGTTTAAATTGGCAATGTCTATCTCCTTCTCTTTGGACCCAGTGGGCATGAATTTGAGCAAATTCCAGGAGACAGTAAAGGACAGAGGAGCCTGGCATGCTGAAGCTCATGGGGTCGCAAAGAGTCAGACATGACTGAGTGACTGAATAGCCACAGTTCCTCTCCTTTGCTTTCAGTTTTTTTGTTTGCTTGTTTTCCATTTTATTTTTCATCATTTTAAATATTCTATTTGTTATTTGTCTCTCCAACTGGAATGTAAAATACAATGAGAACAGATAGTTTTGTGGTATTCACTATTGCATGTTTAGCAATTAAGACCATGCTTGACACATAACAAGCATTCAATAAATATTTGTCAAATGAACAAACATACATTTTTCTTACAGCACAGTGGCTCTCAATCTGGTTCTACATCGAATCATTGGGGGACCCTTTAAACATACTGTTTACCATTCTAAATCTGGCTTTTTAGGGATGTAGCCAGAGTATGGATGAGACTTAAAATCATCTCAGATTTTGATATGTAGCAGAGTGAGAAATTACCTACCTGACAAAGTGCCTGCTGCTGCTGCTGCTGCTAAGTCGCTTCAGTCGTGTCCAACTCTGTGTGACCCCACAGACAGCAGCCCACTAGGCTCCTCTGTCCCTGGGATTCTCCAGGCAAGAACACTGGAGCGGGTTGCTATTTCCCTTCTCCAATGCATGAAAGTGAAAAGTGAAAATGAAATCACTCAGTCACATCCGACTCAGCGACCCCATGGACTGTAGCCTACCAGGCTTCTCCGTTCATGGGATTTTCCAGGCAAGAGTACTGGAGTGGGGTGCCATTGCCATGTTAATTGTTCAGTAGACAAATCAAATATTAACTTCAGTCTATGCACTGGAACTTCCAGTAAACTTATTTATAAAGAACCTGAGCCTCAGTTTCTCTGTAAAATAAAATATTACATCCTCTTTACCTGAAAGGGTTACATGAAATACATTTAAAAACACCATTGAAACTGTAAAGCATCCCCAAAAGGCAAGTTATTTGATCAACTGTTATTTTATTTCTCGAATGAATTTGAGCTTGGTGACCAAGAGACCAAGATTCTGTTCCTATTTCTCTGGTTATGTGATTTTGGACAAATTATTCGCTTCTCTTTGAGAATTCTTTCTCTTTGAGAATTCTCTTTGAGAATTCTTACTTCTTGCAAAAAGTAAGAAGATTGGATTTGAAGATAGACCTATAAGGCCCTTCTGGTTTAGAAACCCTATGATTCTATAAATATATCAGTTGACTATTAAAGCATTCTATCCTTCTCTAAGTTTGGTTGACAAGACTTTATTTAGAACGTTTTAACACATGTATGTAAAGTCCATGCTGGCTCAGAGAGTGTACCACATTCAACCAAAATGAACAAGAAAAAAAAAAATGGCTATAAAGCGGAACAAAGCCCTGTTACAAACTTTCAAGTTGTTATGCATCAGTTCAGTTCAGTTCAGTTCGGTCAGTCGTGTCCGACTCTTTGCGACCCCATGAATCACATCACACCAGGCCTCCCTGTCCATCACCAACTCCCAGATTTCACTCAGACTCACATCCATCGAGTCAGTGATGCCATCCAGCCATCTCATCCTCTGTTGTCCCCTTCTCCTCCTGCCCCCAATCCCTTTTCCAGTGAGTCAACTCTTTGCATGAGTTGGCCAAAGGACTGGAGTTTCACCTTCAGCATCATTCCCTCCAAAGAAATCCCAGGGCTGATCTCCTTCAGAATGGACTGGTTGGATGTCCTTGCAGTCCAAGGGACTCTCAAGAGTCTTCTCCAACACCACAGTTCAAAAGCATCAGTTCTTCAGTGCTCAGCTTTCTTCACAGTCCAACTCTCACATCCATACATGACCACAGGAAAAACCATAGCCTTGACTAGACGGACCTTTTTTGGCAAAGTAATGTCTCTGCTTTTCAATATGCTCTCTAGGTTGGTCATAACTTTTCTTCCAAGGAGTAAGCGTCTTTTAATTTCATGGCTGCAGTCACCATCTGCAGTGATTTTGGAGCCCCAAAAAATAAAGTCTGACATTGTTTCCACTGTTTCCCCATCTATTTCCCATGAAGTGATGGGACCAGATGCCATGATCTTTGTTTTTTGAATGTTGAGTTTTAAGCCAACTTTTTCACTCTCCTCTTTCACTTTCATCAAGAGGCTTTTTAGTTCCTCTTCACTTTCTGCCATAAGGTGGTATCATCTGCATATCTGAGGTAATCGATATTTCTCCCAGCAATCTTGATTCCATTTTGTGCTTCTTCCAGCCCAGCGTTTCTCATGATATACTCTGCATATAAGTTAAATAAGCAGGGTGACAATATAGTGTTATTAAAGCCTATGTACTAGTCAAAAATGTCTAGGGGTTTTTCAGTATAATGTGTTTATCTCAAGTCATGTAAACATATACTGCTCTTGTATATCAATTACACCAAATATTTGTTTTGCCAGATGGTATTCCCTTACAGGTTACTTCCCTGTTGGCTTGGTGGTAAAGAATCCACCGGCCAATGAAGAAGACTCAAATTCAATCTCTGGGTCAGGAAGATACCCTGAAAAATGAAATGGCAACCCACTTCAGTACACTTGCCTGTAAAATTCCATGGATAGAGAAGCCTGGTAGGCTACAGTTTTGGGGTTGGCAAAAGAGTTAGACACAACTTAGTGACTAAATAACAAACAACAAATTCCTTTACAAGGAGCATGACAAAGGAGAACCAATTAGAAAGTTGAGAAAATTTGCCCTCATTAATTTCCAGGTGGAGCTCAATTTTGATTAGCAAAGGTCAGAATTTTTGAATACTGCTTGTTGACAACAGAATGGATCCCTTCAGTTCAGTTCAGTTCAGTTCAGTCGCTCTGTCGTGTCTGACTCTTTGCGACTCCATGGACTGCATCACACCAGGCTTCCCTATCCATCACCAACTCCCAGAGTTTACTTAGACTCATGTCCATTGAGTTGGTGATGCCATCCAATCTTCTCATCCTCTGTCATCCCCTTTTCCTCATGCCTTCAATCATTCCCAGCATCAGGGTCTTTTTTAATGAGTCAGTTCTTCGCATCAGGGGGCCAAATATTGGAGTTTCAGCTTCAGCATCAGTCCTTCCAATGAATATTCAGGACTGATTTCCTTTAGGATGGACTGGTTGGATCTCCTTGCAGTCCAAGGGACTCTCAAGAGTCTTCTCCAACACCACAGTTCAAAAGCATCAATTCTTTGGCACTCAGCTTTCTTCACAGTCCAACTCTCACATCCATACATGACTACTGATGGTCAGGTATGGTTGACTACAAGTCAACCATAGCCTTGACTAGATAGACCTTTGTTGGCAAAGTAATGTTTCTGCTTTTCAATATGTTGTCTAGGTTGGTCATAACTTTTCTTCCCAGGAATAAGCATCTTTAATTTCATGGCTGCAGTAACCATCTGCAGTGATTTTGGAGCCCCCCAAAATAAAGTCTGTCAGTGTTTCCACTGTTTCCCCATCTATTTGCATCTATTTCCCATGAAGTGATGGGACCAGATGCCATGATCTTAGTTTTCTGAATGTTGAGCTTTAAGCCAGTTTTTTTCACTCTCCTTATTCACTTTCATCAAGAGGCTCTATAGTTTTTCTTCATTTTCTGCCATAAGGGTGGTGTCATCTGCATGTCTGAGATTATTGATATTTCTCCCAGAAATATTGATTCCAGCTTGTGCTTCATCCAGCCTAGTGTTTCTCATGATGTACTCTGCATATAAGTTAAATAAGCAGGATGACAATATACAGCCTTGGTGTACACCTTTCCCGATTTGGAACCAGTCTGTTGCTCAGTGTCTGTTTCTAACTGTTGCTTCCTGACCTGCATACAGATTTCTCAAGAGGCAGATCAGGTGGTCTGATTTTCCCATCTTATGAGAATATGACCTTATTCTCTGGGGGAAAATGCTAGATAGTGTCAGGCCAATTCACTCCCCACCTCCAATTAGGAGACATCTTTTATAAGTTGCTATGATTCATGATTCTCAGTTAGAAAATAACACTGGATTTTTATCTAGATTTTTACTTTGGAACACATTTTCTCATTCATTCTCTCATTTCATCTTGGAAGATATTTTAACGATGGCTTTTTATAGTTATGGTTTTTAGTCTCCGCATTGGCAAATTCAAGTTAATCATATATGTACCTTCTAAATATATTCATGCACACTTGTATTTTTTAATCCTTATATTTTTTCTCTTATTTTCTGGTCTTAACTCTTTCACACTCATAAGCATTAGTACTTATGATATTTCAATCAAGCTTTTGCATAGGAAAAATGATGTTAATAAACACTTCTAAGCTTTTCAAAATATTGAATATTTTTGGCTGATACTAAAAATAAACACACTTTTTTTTTTTTTTAATTGAGAACACAGATTATAGAAAAAAGTGAGGACTTCCCTGGTGGCGTACCAGATAGAAATTTACCTGCCAATGCAGTGGACACAAGCTCAATCCCTAGTCCTGAAAGATTTCACATGCTATGGAGCAACTAATCCCATGCACCTCAGTTACTGAGCTCATGCTCTAGAGCCTGTGAGCCTCAAATACTGAGCCCATGCTTCACAACTAATGAAGCCTGCAGACTCCAGGGCCCCCATCCAAAACTACTGAGCCCATGTGCTGCAACTACTGAGGTCTTTGTCTTTCCATTCTTTAATAAAGGAAGAAAAATAAAGAGGAGAAAGATGAGGGGAAAGGAAGAGAAGAAGAAGAGGAGGAGGAGGAGGAAGAAGAAAGGGCTTGAAGATTGTCTCTCCCAGTTTAAAGACCATGTATCTATAATACACCATTTGAATATTTCAGCATCATAGTCCCACTCGGAGAAGGCAATGGCACCCCACTCCAGTACTCTTGCCTGGAAAATCCCATGGATGGAGGAGCCTGGTGGGCTGCTGTCCATGGGGTCGCTAAGAGTCGGACACGACTAAGCGACTTCACTTTCTATTTTCACTTTCATGCATTGGAGAAGGAAATGGCAACCCACTCCAGTGTTCTTGCCTGGAGAATCCCAGGGACGGGGGAGCCTGGTGGGCTACCGTCTATGGGGTCGCACAGAGTCGGACATGACTGAAGTGACTTAGCATAGCATAGCACAGCATAGTCCCACTTGCCTCAGTTTGATTGGTAAGACCTCATTTCAGATTTTCTGACACACACCTGTAGAGTCTATTGTGTCTGACTTTATTCAATCAACTTAATATTTTGAGATTCATTACCCAAATCTTGAAGAATTCCAGTAGTTCATTCCTTTTTATTGGTGTGCTATATTACACATTATGAACATACTACAGTTTGTTTATTCATTCTTCTATAAATTGATATTTGGGTTGTTTCTGGATTCTTTAATATGATGAGTAACACTGCCATGAATATTTGAATATGTGCCTTTTTGTAGAGAAATTTTGATTTTTCCTGTTTTTTGATGAAGACCTGTATTGCTATGAACTTTTTAAAAACTGCTTTCGTATTCATAGTGAGCGGGGGCCACTCTCCAGCTGTGGTGTGTGGGCTTTTTACTGTGGTGGCTTCTCTCCTTGTGGAGCACATGGGCATGAAGGCTGCAGTAGTTGCAGCAGGTAGACTCAGCAGTTGTAACTCCTGGGCTCCAGTGCACTGGTTCAGTAGTTGTGGTACACGGGCTTAGCTTCTCCAAGGCATGTGGAATCTTCTGGAGTAGGGATCAAAACTGTCTCCTGCATTGGCAGGCTAATTCTTTATCACTGAGCTACCAGGGAAGCCCCCGAGTGACTTTGGGTGAGCTCCTGGATGACTCAGCCATCGTGAACTATATGCCAAACAGAAATAATCATATACTGTTCACAGTTGGTCCCAAGGGTGGTGGTAGCAGTAGTAAAGATAATAATGAAGATAAAAATGGTGTACAGCTTTTACTTTAAAGTCTATTTTGTCTTCTCTGATTACTGCAACTTCCACTTTCTTGTCATTTCCGTTTGCATCAAGTATCTTTTTTCATCCTCTCACATTCAATCTATATGTGTCTGGATATAGAATTCTAAGTTGACAGATTTGTTTTTTTTCACTATCATCTTGTTAAGAATATTGTCTTGTCTTCTAAGTTTCTATTGTTTCTGACAAAAATTCAGCGTTTTCCTCTCCATGTCACTTTTAATTTTTTTCTCTTTATTTCCTTTTTAACAATTTGGCTTTGAAGTGCCTAAATGTAACTTTCCTTTTGTATTTATCTCAGCTTCCTGACTTTGTAGGGCTTTTTTACTGATCAAATCTGGACATTTGTCACCTAGTATTTTTTGCCTCAACTATTTTTTTCCTCCTCCTTTCTGTCCATATTTTTAAACTACATGTACATGATGAAGCTTGATGCTATCCACAGTATATTAAGGCTTCTTTCATTTTTTCTAGATTTTTTTTCTGTCTGTCTTCAATTTAATGATTTGTATTGATCTGTCTACAGGTTTACTGGCACTTTTGTCTGTTTTCTCTCATTGTATTGTTAATTCCAGCTAGTAGATTAAAAAAAAAATAGATATTGAATTTTTTCAATCCTGAGATTTTCATTTACTTTTTTTAAATAGTCTGTCTCTTCTGGTATTTTCATTTATTCACTATTTATACTTTTTTGGTAGATTCTTTAAGACACATTTACCACAGCTATTTTAAAGTCCCTATCTGCTAATTTCAACATCTACAGGTTTATGTCTATTGACTGACTCTTTCTAAATTATGTGTTATATTTTTCTGTTTTTTTAATGTTTATGTGTTTAGAAATTTTATATTGGACACTGTAAATGATACTTATGGAGAGTGTGAGTTCTGTTAAACAGCTATTTGTTAAACAAATAGTACTGAGATTTGCCTGAAAATACAGTTAAATTATTGCCAGATTACCTTGATTGAATGGAGGCTCATTTTATACTTTGTTAGGAAAGAACTCTTTTAGTTTGCCCTTTAATCTTATGATGATTAATTCTGGTCATGCTCTTTTTTTCTAGTCTGTGGCCTCTATAGCATTTCACTGGAAATCCCAAAGAGTTTAACAAGAATATCAGGAACCCAGGCACAGCTTAGCTGGTTGAATCTGGCGTAAGATCTCTGATGAGGTAGCTGTTGGCCAGAGCTGTGGTCTCTTCTGAAGTTTCAGCTGTGTGGATGTGGGGGACACCCATTTCCAAACTCACTTGTGTCAGATTATTGTCACTCATTTGTGTCTGATACTCTTCCCTGGTGGTTCAGATGGTATAGCGTCTACCTGCAATGCGGGAGACCTGGGTTCAATCCCTGGATTGGAAAATCCCCTGGAGAAGGAAATGGCAACCCACTGCAGTACTCTTGCCTGGAAAATCCCATGGAAGGAGGAGCCTGGTAGGCTACAGTCCATGGGGTCATGAAGAGTCGGACACAACTGAGCAACTTCACGTTCTTTATTTCTTTGTGCCTGATAACTGTCAGAGTTTCCCTCCCTATCACATGGACCTCTCCATAAAGCCACCTCATCACACAGCAGCTGGCTTTCCCCAAGGTCAGGAATTCAGAAAGAGGGTGAGAGAAAGCCAAGCCCCAATACAGGAGTCCCAGTCTTTTTATCACTTTGATTTTGGAAATGACATCCCTTCATTTCTGCCATATTCTATCTTTACAAGTGAGTCAATTAATCTAGGTCATACTTGAGGATAAGAATGAATAAATACCAGGAAGTGGGAATCTTTCCAGTCTCCATCTTAATAGTTGCCTACCACATCATATAAGCTTTTATAATAAAACATATAGTAACAGCTTGTCACTGAGTACCTATCTTTAGTTTTTTAGTCTCAGACATCCTTATCCCACAATCATCCTATCAGGATACAAAACCAGTTTCAGAGAAGAGAAAAATCAATACACAAGGAGCTTAAGTGAATTGTCAGTTGAAATCGCAGCTTTGATTTCCTAAAATTCTTTATTGTAAAGTCAAAGAGTGGCACATCCAATGTTCAACTCTTGCTCTTTTTTTTCAGATCTCAGTTTAATCATTATTTTCTCCAAAATAGTTCCCCAGTTCTATAAGACTGAATTTGGTACAAACTTTCGGCATTGTTTAGGTCTCTGTTGTATTTGTAATTAGCATCCTGTATTGTAACTTTAGTTGTACTTCTCTATATAATAACTGCTAACACAAGCTCTTTGAGGGCAGATAGCGTGCCTGATTCATGGTTGCATGGGATTTTTTTCTAACAATCTACTGTAAAGTACCTACCTCAGGATCAAAAATAATTGTTTCCCTTTTTCAAAGCAAAGAAAACAGACTTTAATTGAAATATGGGAAATTGAGCAGAGGCTGGAGGAGAAATGAAAGTGACACTAGGTTCATCCGATGCCTTTGCAGACCATACACAGAGGAAGAGGCTCCAGAATAGGATTTATAAATGTCCCAGAGAGCGTTCTACTTATTTCTAAATAAAAATAAAACTTATGTTGATGTTTCATGAGAGAGGGAAAAAACAGCCAGTGAGAGGTATAAAAAAAGAAGAAGGTGGGGGAAAAAAGAAGAAAGACAAGTCTTTCCTTTGTAACACTTGTTTCCAGATTTGTTCACTCGCTGGACTAAGGATGATTTAGTCTTAAAATATATCTCCAAAAATGAAATAGAAATAAAAATGTTAGGGACAGGTTGCACATTAGCAGGGCAGTGAATTGCTATACCGTGGTTTTCCCTCAGTTCCTGGGCCTTCCTGCTGGGTAATTTGAGAAGCTATGACAGGCATCGTTGGATACTCCAAGAAGGTCATTTTTGACAGTCAGTCGTTAATTTTCTGACTTATGGAGCTTGCTTTTTTTTTTTTCCTTCTAAATTTGGAGATGATGTTTCTTTGGTGTACTTTGGCTTTTCACTCATTAGATTCTCCAGGATTGCCAGGGAGGATTGTAGAAAGTCTTTTGAGTGACATTTCAGCACTTTTTCTGAGCCTTGAAGAATACTGTTGCCGGGGCTTTTGGAGGATGGATTATTTTCTTGGCAGGTAGTGTGGCCTCCGCAGAGCTCATTAGGCTTTCGGTTGAGTCGATCTAAAGTGCACAGTTGAATACTGTCATAAAAAAGAAAGTAGTTTGGGTCTAATTCCTAATGGAGCTGCAAAGACTACAGCTCCTTTTTGATCTCTGAATTCCGAAGTCTTTTACAGTTGTCATATTACTGACTGCTCATTCTAGAACCAGGATTCTTTTTCTTTCTAAGTCTTTTATGCTCAGAATGTTATTTTGATGCTTAGTATACATGAGCAGATTTGGCACCCTGGTGTATTTAATAATATCAACATTTCCTTCTTACCAGCTCTGTGTGTGTGTGTTTCTCACAAAAGAGCTCTTCTTTGCAGAACCTAGTTTCTCCAGGTTAAGCTGTCATGCATCAAAGTCAATTGTCCTTTCTCACTATTCCTGTGTAACCATTAGGTGGTAATATGCCTCATTTGATAACTGACATAAAGTTTTTAATGTATGATGTTCTTTTGGTGATTTGGGGTGGAGGGAACAATTTATCAATTCTGGTGTAATTTGTAAATTTTCTTAAGAATGAAGGCTCAGGGCAAACTCATGTTCTGTATGATGGCAGGACTATACTATTGCCTAAAAGTAAAAACCTGCAATCTTGATAAGAAAGCAGAAAAAAATGACAAGGTCACTTTACACGTAAAGCTTTTATTTATGTTCCATTATGGATATTTCATGCTGTTTTAGAAACTATATAATTTTAAGAAACAGTTTTATTTACTTATGAAATAAATCATGTGTCCATTATTAATTTTTCTCTTGGTTGCCAATAATATGTATGTATTGAGCACCATATGACATGAGTTTAAGTTTAATAATCACAAAACATTATAATTTTTGTCTGTGTAACCAATTAATAAGTAAAATATGAGTATAAACATTGTAAAATGTGAAGTTTTAAAATGAGAAATATGACTTGGGGAAGAAGTTTTACAATAATTTCAAACTGTCATTTAGTATTTACTTAGATAAATAGATATGAGTGTGACTATTTCTTTTCCCTTTTGCTAATAGTTATTTCTCTCTCAGTCTTTAGTATGTCTGAATATCTATAATACATAGCTTATTTTTGTTTTAGAATTATTAAAAATTAGGCACTTCTGAATTTAATAGTCATAACATGAATGAAAATATTTGCTTTTTAATAAGAAGACAAATGTGGTATAAACTGAAGGCCCATACTAGGAACACAGAATCATCTTTCTGTCCTATAAGGACACTAAATGTATTGACTTACCTTTGCCAAAAGAAAAATAAAATGTTGCAACAGTTTTGAGTATAATTTTATAAAAGGAAAAATAGTTACCTCTAATCCTGAGCCTTCACTAGCAATTTTAATTTTTGTGCAACAACTTCCAATCCTTTATCTATTTGCATCTATATTTTTATATAACATATATTCCCCTAAACATTATATCTTCTATCCCTCTACATGTTCTTGAATAATCTCCTAGATTACCATTTTCAGGTCTGTATAACTTTTCAAAGAAGACTACTATTTATTTTAATAGCTAAGAGTTTTATATTTCCTTTTCTAATGCTTAAAGCAAAGAAACATACAAAGTTAATGCCCATTTGCTACCAAATCACTGATGCCAACCTGCCAGCATGATGAAGATTTAGGCAGAATTTAACATGCTGCGTTGTCTGTGTGGAATTGGATCCTTTCTTCCATCAGTGCCGAAAACTATAGATGCCACATTCCTGTTTTCTCATGTCCCCAAAGTAAATATTGCAATGAAAGCCTGAGGCCTGTGAAGGTCAAAGGAGATCCGATTACCTAAATTCTCTTTATAATATTTAAAAATCTATGGAAATATGTTGAATACATGTTTTGAATTATGACATTGGGTTATTTTGTGAACAGCTAAAGTATGAATCAGTAACAAAAAAATAGTAACATTTTCCTTGAACATGTTATCTTAAAACATTAAATGAAGAGGCTTTTTGAAGGACAGTTTTATTAAAAATTTATTGAAACAAAAATGTGTAGGCTTTTGTAACCAACTTTATAAATATTCAAAATTAAAATAATTTGTTATAGTCTACTGATTATGAAACATAATGTTAGCCTTACAAACCTAGTTTTAACTAGAATAAAATTATCATAAAACTAGCAATTGAATGCTAGAGGTCTCTAGGAGACAAAAAAGTACAGTGGAATTAACATAAGCCATTCATTCCTATATTCACTCTATGATTATTTACTGAACA
Source organism: Bos javanicus (assembly GCF_032452875.1). Taxonomy (NCBI): domain Eukaryota; kingdom Metazoa; phylum Chordata; class Mammalia; order Artiodactyla; family Bovidae; genus Bos; species Bos javanicus. Next base: position 44,785,965 of record NC_083870.1, read on the forward strand.
CTTTCTCTGAACTTGGCAAGACTCTAAGAAAGACCAAAACTGTCTAGATCCTTCCCCTCGTGAAGCTTAAATTTCCTTTTTTAAAAATAATTTTTAGTGTAGTATAGTTTTTTATAATGTTGTATTAGTTTCTGCTGTAGAGCAAAATGAATCAGCTATACATATACATATATCCCCTCCCTTTGGAATTCCTTCCCGTTGAGGCCACCCTATCACATTAAGTAGAGTTCCCATGTGATATAGTATGTTCTCACTAGTTATAAATTTATACACAGAATTAACAGTGTACATGTGTCAATCTCAGTCTCTCAATTCCTCCCACTTCCCTCTGTCCCCCTTGGTATCCATACATTTGTTCTCTATGTCTGTGTTTCTATTTCTGCTTTGCAAATAGCAGCTTAATTCATAAAGCTTAAATTTTCAAATTGAAACTCTTTGGAAATTGAAGCCTGTTAGAAATATTAGTGACCATGTTGTTCTGTTATTTATTAAATGATTTAGGTGGAAAGAAGAAAGGAATACAGTAAGTATTTAATTGCCTTGTTTTCTGGTAGCAAATTCAGTCTTTCTTACTAAGGCCTGTCTGGAAAATTAAGAGCTTGGAGTGTAAATATGTAAATGGATTATCCTCCTCAGTGGGGTTGGGTAATCTTAATTTAACAAGACTTTCAACTCTGTGGTGGTACTCAGCTCCCACTAAGATATTCATTTCTGTGCCAGAGTGATCAACTCTAACTATGCAACCACGGCGTGGCTCTACTTCGGGCAGATGGTGAACGGATCGCATCTGCAGGTACGTGTTGAAGAGGCTGCTTTGCTTGCATGCCACAGCTGCACTTTGCAGTTTTAACTAATATTCTCCTATGAATGTATCAACATTGACACTGCAACTATGAGCAAGAAAGCTCCATAGTGATAGAGTGCATGCTCGGTCATGTCCGACTCTGCGACCTGTATGGATTGTAGCTCGCCAGGCTTCTCTGTCCATGGGATTTCCCAGGCAAGAATACTGGAGTGGGTTGCCATTTCCTCCTCCAGGGGATCTTCCCTACCCAAGGATTGAACTTGGGTCTCCTGTGTCTCCTGCATTGCAGGCAGATTCTTTACCATCTGAGCCGCCAGAGAAGCCCCAAAGACTGATGTGTGTGTGAAAGTGGGATCTTTCCAGGGGATCTTCCTGACCCAGGGATCAAACCCTCCTATCCTTCATTGGCAAGCAGATTCTTTACCCGTGAGCCACCTAGGAAGCCCAAGAAAGCTCCATATTTGTAGTAAAGGTGGAGTCAACAATATCTTCTTTTTAGATGTTATCACCTTCTGCCTTTAGCTCTGGTGATCAGAATAAACTTTTGTTTTCATTCCCTACTCCTGTCAAAAAAGACACTGTGCTATTAGTGGTATTTCCTATAATAAATGTCCTTCACTTACTTCCAAATATGTAACTTTTAGTCTGTCTTCCAAAGATGAATATAATTTATTATTTTGAATATTTTTTATCAGATCAGTAGCTTAAAGAGATAATCACATGAAAATCTTCCTCCAAACAAAGTCACTGTTGGGGGATCCCTTCATCCATTTAACCCATATTATTGTTATTTTTCTTCTTGCTGGTAAGTAAAGACATTCAACTGTAAATATATTCCAAAGCACTGTTATAAGATTGAGGAATTACTGGATAGATCATCTGAGAGACGGTAGATGTGTTTGTAACAATAATGACTTCGAAGTTTTATTTATACATTATGCTGTACCTGTTTTTAAATTAAGTTATTATATACCTAGAAATCCAGACAGAGATAAAATGAAGTACAAAATAAGCCCAAATTTTAGTTGAGAGAAAGATAAATATACACCTATCCAGGTGTCATATTTAAACCCAAATTGAAGTTTGGTTACTTGCAGGATTAGGGGGTTGAAAACATCCAGTTGGTTGTGATTCCTTTGACTTAGAAATCCCAGTGGAGATGAGTTCTAGATGGGGCAGGTGGAAAAGATCTTGAAAGCTATCTTCTAACATCTCCAGTATCTCTGACTTCACCCTTAGTGTTACACATTTCCATTGGGATTATTACAAAACTCATATAATTTTCTGCTTCTAAATTCATCCGATTCTAGTCTGAATTTGATACCTCTACACTGAAGCCAAAACAATCTCTCTAAAATACTTCTGATTCTTGTGTGCCCCTGCTTAAAAACATCAGTGAATCCCATTGTTTTTACAATAAAGTCAAAACCCTGAGTATATATCATGGGTCTCTGAATGTCTGGGCAATGCCTGTGTCTCAGCTCATCCCTGTCATGCCCGCCTTCACATCCCACCTTCCAGTAGAAAGGAACACCTGGCAGTCCAGTGAATGCATCATGCTCACTGTTGTATTGGGCCTTTGACTTCCCACATGCTCTCTGTCCTGACACACCCACCTTCAGTTCTTTCCCTCTGCCTGCGTACATGAGTGCTAAGTTGCTTTAGTCGTGTCCTACTCTTTCCAACCGCATGGACTATAGCCCGCCAGGGTCCTCTGTCCATGGGATTCTCCAGCCAAGAATACTGGAGTGGGTTGTCATTGCCCTCCTCCAGGAGATCTTCCCCACCCAGGGATCAAACCCTTGACTCTTACATCTCCTGGTTTGGCAGATGTGTTCTTTACTACTAGCACCACCTTGGAATCCCTTGCTCCTACCTGGTTGACACCAATTAATTACTGGGAACTCAAATTAGACATCTCTTCATTCAGGAAAGGTCTGGGTTAGGTAAACCTTCTGTGTGCGGCTATAAATTCTGTATTTACATAAGCAGCACACTTCTCACATTTTGTTTTAGTATTCTATTCAGCTGTGTACAAGTCTCTCAGCTTTGTGTGGGAAAGGTGTCTGGATACAATGATGGTCAGAAAAAAATGACCATACAGGGAGTGTAGCACAGCTGATGAATGATATAGTTGTAGGTGATGAGGGTACTTCAAGTTCTGTCTTATAAGAAATAACTGAAAATAAAAAAAAGAAGAGTCAAACGCTGTAGGAGATATAGCTAGTCAAAAAGTTTAAAACACTGGGAGCAGCATGTAGCAGATAACACAGAGTTTACCAAATATCCTTGTGCTCTCCTAAATTTCCCAGCATCCCTTGCAGTTCAGTTATGGTCACATAACTAAGCTGGGTCAGTGGGTTGAGTGACGTGTGTCACTTCAGTGGCTTTGCCCCTTTCAGATTTCTTTTCCTTTGGCAAAGTGATCCAGAAGGCCCCATGTTTCAGAGAGCATAGTTACAAGGTTCAGAAAGACATCCTGACCAACAAGAAAAAGAAATAAGCCTTCACTGTGTTAAGCCACTTAGATTTCAGGGTTTGTCTGAAATGGCCACCAGAGTTAACCACCCTGAGTACTCCAGGGAATAATGACTTCCTTTAAGTCATCTTGGACATGAACTTGGGCAAACTCCAGGAGATAGTGAGGGACAGGAAAGCCTGGAATGCTACAGTCCATGGGTTCGTAAAGAATCACACAACTTAGTGACTGAACAGCAAGTCATCTTGAGAACCCAGTCATATGAAGAAATAACAAGGAATTCTGTTCCCTAAGGAATAGAATTTAAGCCAAAGATAAAACATAGAAACAAATATTAAAATAAATATTAAAACAAAATCAGAACTATACAAAGATGAATTTGTATCTTTTCAAACTATACAAAGATGATTCTTTTAAAAAATAAGTACTGCTTGTGAAAATTGTTAAATCTTAATTATGTTGAATTGGTTCATAGTGCTTTTCAGGTCTATGATCTCCTTCTACTTTGTATATTCATTTTATTAATTTTTTAGTTTGATATTGAAACTCCAACTAAAAAATCTTAACTATCTACTTTAAAAAAAGATTTGGAACATATAGTGGAAATACATGTACCTTTATTCCATATTTTCCAAGTCTCCTGTAAATGTGCTGTCATATTTTCATAATTTAAGGAATAAAAAACACTGTTTGTGTTTGGACACTGGGAACATTGGAGAGGGATTGGAGTATTTCACAGATTATTAGACCAGGACTCTAACAGGGAGATGCATCATTCTGGGAGAAACAATAGTTTTTAAGAAGAGGAATGACCCCTAGCAAGGCTGCCTGGGAAGACCTGTGCTACTTCTCTCTAATGGCGGTGAGAATACATGTACCAGCCACCTCTCTAGAAAGCTGCCACTCCAAGAGGTTTAACTTCTGTCTCATCAAAACCTTTGATGAACTGGTAAAATTCCCCAGGGTTCCAAACATCCCTACAATGGTCCCTCCAGGCACCAGTATTTGTGGCTCCTGACTTTGGCTTTTCTCAGTTCAGTTCAGTCATTAATCATGTCCGACTCTTTGTGACCCTATGGACTATAGCATGCCAGGCTTCCCTGTCTATCACCAACTCCCGAAGTTTGCTCAAACTCATACAAAGTCAGTGATGCTATCCAATCATCTGTTGTCTCCTTCTCCTGTCTTCAATCTTTCCCGGCATCAGGGTCTTTTCCAGTGAGTCAGTTCTTCTCATCAGGTGGCCAAAATATTAGAGCTTCAGCTTCAGCATCAGTCCTTCTAATGAATATTCAGGGATGATTTCCTTTAGGATTGACTGGTTGGATCTCCTTGCAGTCCAAGGGACTCTCAAGAGTCTTCTCCAACACCACAGTTTCAAAGCATCAAGTCTTTGGCACTCAGCTTTCTTTATGGTCCAACTCGCACATCCACACATGACTACTGGAAAAACTATAGCTTTGACTAAATGCACCTTTGTCAGCAAAGTAATGTCTCTGCTTTTTAATATGCTGTCTAGATTGTTCAAAGCTTTTCTTCCAAGGAGCAAGCATCTTTTAATTTCATGGCTTCAGTCACCATCTGCAGTGATTTTCGAGCCCAAGAAAATAAAAATATGTCACTGTTTCCATTGTTTCCCCATCTATTTGCCATGAAGTGATGGGACTGGATGCCATAATCTTCATTTTTTTAACGTTGAGTTTTAAGCTAGCTTTTTCACTCTCCTCTTTCACTTTCATCAAGAGGCTCTTTAGTTCTTCTTTGCTTTTCACCATAAGGGTGGTATCATCTGAGGTTATTGCATATCCAAGGTTATTGACATTTCTCCCAGCATTTTCTAATCAACAGCTTTTCTCCTACATTTCTGCCATCGCTGGATCCCTTTCTCTTTTTTATTTTGGACCTTAAGCAATGTGACCTATATCTTCCAGCCTCAAACTCAGATTGACTTGGGCACTACCTGACAGAAGCAGGAAGTGAGAGAATTCAGTGCTTCTGATTTATTTACTTTTGACTCTCTGTCTGCTACAGTGACAGGGGAAGAACTGTTCTGAGGCACATATGAAGCTATCTTTCCAGGCAACATTTTCTTGAGAAGGCAGGCTCAGTTCTTGCCAATTTCATTGATTATTAACTCAATATATTTAAAAATGGATGGACTCAATAGGCAGCAAGATGATATTCACTCAACTCTTCAAAATGTACTTATTGAACAACTATTATGTACCAAGTAGGCTGAAAGTATGCTTGCACAGAAGAAATAATAGGGCTCTCACCTTCTTGGAACTTGCATTTTAATGGGACTATAGAAAATAAGTCTGTGCATGCTAAATCGTTTCAGTCACATCTGACTCTTTGCAACCCCATGGACTGTAGCCCACCAAACTCCTCTGTCCATGGGATTATCCAGGCAAAAATACTGGAGTGGGTTGCCATACCCTCCTCCAGGGGATCTTCCTGACCTAGGGATTGAACCCATGTCTCCTGTGGCTCCTGCACTGCAGACAAATTCTTTACCACTGAGCCACCAGGGAAGCTCTAGAAAATAAGTAAGTATAGGGAAAATACAAGAAGTACAGATAAGCCATGTGGAGGAGATAAAATATCTGCTTTATTCTGGGTGGGTTACTAATATCCTAGAGTAGATTTTGATTTATCTAGAAAGATTAAAAATTATACTCTATGTCCTCCAAAATCTATCTTACAAGCTGCCATATTTCATCAGAGAATTACCACCCAAACCCCAAACGCTTTCATCCATATCGTTGGCTCACAACCAACAAGAACAGCAGTCTGGAAAGCAAGAGAAAATGCAACATCTCTCTTGAATGAGGAAAGCAGAACTTTTGCCAATGCAACAGCCAAGATTTAAAATTCAAGAAACTTTCAGAAAAGGAAGGCCCAAGCAGAGTTGTTCAACCATAACAGCTTATCCCAGACCGAGGAAGGACACAGATGGACAAGGGATTACTGCCATGTGCTACCCAATGCCACCACCCGTGCTCTGGGCCGGCGTGCAGAACACCAAACGCCATCCACTACGAGGAGCCATATGAAAGCCCCCGCTGAAAGGCCGGCTGGTTGTCTCTTTACTTTTTAAAACTGGCATTTAAATCACTCTGGCAGATGGGAGAAAAGTATGTAATAAAAGTTGACATTTCATTTTTACTCTGTATGTTTGTTAAGTTAATTCTATTATCATTCACTGGGAGATCAGTACTGAATAGTAATCAGACTGTGGCAGCTTGCAGCTAATGTAAAGAGAGGATAGTTTCTAAGGGCCAAATTGACCCTAAGTGATAAGCAACAATTAATCACATGTCATTACCTTAGGAGGTCCCAGGATGACATAAAAGGTAAAAGCAAAGGTTTCATAGTAAGGCTAAGCCTATATTTGGTCATAGCTATTTTTAACAATATTCCTCTTGGACTTGTACATTCTAAAGAAGGAATGCAAACAAGGGAGGGAGAGAGAGAAAATATCTGTTAGATTTTGCACTTTCTCTTTGTTTCAAAACTCTCATATCTTTCTTTTGGTATTAGAGCATGATTCTCTTTTCTAATATACTTAAAGTGCTACCTTATAAGCAAATAATTCTCACCCAAAGTCTGTTACTTTTGATTCAGAAATGTACCACTTCAACACATTCATCTCAGATAAACTTTGAAATTGACTTAAAGTTCTCACTTATATTATTTGACCTCCAAAGTAACTGGTTTTGCATCCTTCTTAGGAGCTGTAAGAGAATTAATTTTTCTTCCACAAGTAGAAATCCCTTCTTTCTTGTTCCATTTCTGTTAGTCCATCTTTACAGGTTTACTTTTCTTTTTCCCTTTATCCAATATATCACTATAGTAAATGTTGCCAGAGGCCCACCTGAATATCGGCCCCTACCACAGAGGGTAACTGTGCCTTGGCATGCACTTCTTGTGCGGGTCAATGGCTTTTTATCTCAAGCACCTGCATTCAGAGAGGGCTGGAACTGTCACAGGCAAATGCTCCCAGAATTAACACTCAAACCACAGGCACTAGCATTGATAGCCTGACATTGCAGTATCCTTTGCCTCCTGGTGGGATTATTCTGAAGTGTGTTCCTAATAGCCTTTTAAAGAGTCCCAGATAGATTAAGTCTTTTTTTGTCTATACTCAGAAACTCATCATAGCACCATCCTCTCTTTGGTTACTGAACTCCCTTCCCAAATAAAATACTCAGGGATTGCTTTTGGGAGAGCACAAACTAAGCCTATCCCTGATGGAAGGAAACTAGTCATTAAGCAAGCATTAAACAAGCACCTATGTGCCAGGTACTGTCCAGTGTTTGCATAGAAGAGATATATTTTAATTTCTTACTCTAGGAAGTTCTTCCCTTTAAATACCTCACTAGCATAGGCTTGTTCCCATCAGCCATAGGACAAATATAATATTCTTATTTTTACTTTATAAATTTTTGCTTTCTTCTATTTTTATTTTCATAGGTGTAGTAAATGAGAGCCCAGAGGACTTGAGTATGCCTGTGCACCTCCACCACAGCACACTTCCGGCGTGGATGCTGGGGTGGCGACACCAGTGCGGTCCATTTAAAAAGCTATTGGACCATAACAAGGAATGTTCTGAAGTAAAAATACTGTCAATGGATATGATAGACACCAAAATTCTCAATGTACAAAGAACATATATAAATCAATAAGTCAAATATGAAGATTGAAAACTAGACAAAAAATAGCTCACAAATGGCCCATCAACGGGAAGACTTTTTCAACAATCCTAGTTGGACCAGGCTGTTTTTTTCCAAAATTTGTTGTAACAATAATTCCCTTTCCATATGACCTTGACACTTCTCAACCAGTAGACTTCAGCTGAAGTGGTGCTATATGACTCTGGAGGCTAGGCCAGAAAAATGCCATGCATTTCTACCTTGTTTTCTTGGAATGCTCAACCCTGGAACTCAGTCACCATGATGTGAGCAGGTCCAAGAAACCCATGGAGAGGCTCACATGAATAGGAATCAAGGCCCCTGGCTAAAAGCCCTGGTTGAACTCCAGTCAACAGATTTCAGTGAGTGAACCATCCTGAAAACGGGTCATCCAGACCACAACATGCTGTCCTGTTTGACACTGGATGGAGCAAAAATGAGCTATCCCCACTGAGCCCTGCCCAAGTTGCACAGTTTTGAACAAAATAAATGATTGTTATTGTTTTAAGCCACTATGATTTGCAGTGATTTGCTATAAAACAATAGACGCCTGACACATAATTTGATATTCCAAAATGAGTGAGGCCATAACAAAAACCTAAATATGAGATTTTGGTTTAGGGATACAGTAGTGGGTAGAAGCTGGAAGGAGCTTAAGACTGTGAAAGCTAGAAGGGACATGAAGGGAATGTTACAGATATATAAAGGATCTCAAAGCCCGAAGGCTATGGGTGAGAAATTAAAGAAAAATAAGAAAAATGTTACTGGAAGCTACAGAAATGGGTTTCTTGTTATGTAGAGGCAGAAAACTTGCCAACACTATTGCCTGCTCTAATGTGAAAAAATAGAAAATGTATTATCACAGAAATAATGATATAGTTAAGATTTCCAGGCAAAATATTAAAATTGCCACCTGGCTTCTTTTCCTAGGTTTTGATAAAATATGAAAGGAACAAGTTGAGCTAAAGGGAAAAACTGTTAAATATCAGTCGGAACTTGCTGGGCTCAAAAATAAAACTATTTCTCATATCTAGTCTCTCCAAATGGCACATGATTCTCAAATTGAGTGTCACAACAAAGATCAAATCCTGGAAGGGATTATAGGCTCTTTTCTTGACTTTATAAAGTTCGAATAGAGTGTCTTATAAGAACTTCTGGACAAGTCAAAAGCACTTTAAATATCTTAGAGAATGCCTTGCAGATTCTACCATAAATTGGGATTCATAAGAATATTAAGCATTTGTCATTTAGCTTACTTTCAGGAAGGCCAAAATAGAAATGGTGGCCAGTCTTAAAGACACTTGTGGCTTTGTCAGTGGGAGTGAACCCCAATAAGATTCATAGAAAAGTCATATTTTTAAAAAGAACTGCTTTGTCACACGGAGAAGGCAATGGCACCCCACTCCAGTACTCTTGCCTGGAAAATCCCATGGATGGAGGAGCCTGGAAGGCTACAGTCCATGGGGTCGCTAAGAGTCGGGCACGACTGAGCGACTTCACTTTCACTTTTCACTTTCATGCACTGGAGAAGGAAATGGCAACCCACTCCAATGTTCTTGCCTGGAGAATCCCAGGGACGGGGAGCCTGGTGGGCTGCCATCTCTGGGGTCACACAGAGTTGGAAACGACTGAAGTGACTTAGCAGCAGCAGCAGCTTTGTCACAAGTACTGTCATCATAGATCAAAAGAAGCAGAGACAGTACAAAGTGAAAAGAAACATTTGCACTTAAAAAATTTTTCAGGCAGGAAGCAGACTGGGAAGGCTTCTCAACTAAAACCACAGGCGTCTTGGAAGTGGGGGGAGGAAGAACTCAGAGTACAGAATCAAGTGCTACCAAGAATTCCCATAAAGTAAGATTGAACCCTAATCAGAGAAGTGGTGAAATGTGTCCCACTGGATTTTAGAACTGCTCTGAGCCAATGAATGTATGTTTTTCATATACTCCTCATTTTTAGCAGTTATTTTATTCAGGTACCAGAATTTGTGTTTTGGGGTCAGGGAGCTAAAAACCAAACAATTTATCTCTTTTAATTTACATGTCTTTAGATTGAGAGGAACTGTACTAAACTTGATAAATTTGAGGAAACTCTCACGAGGAGACCAAATCCAATTCAAATGATGAAATACTGAATTTTGAGCATGTGCTGTAATGAGATGAAACTTTGGAAATCTTGAGGCAAAGGTAGACACATCTGGCACACAAAAGCAATGTGAATTGCTGTAGACAGAGAATAGGCTGTGGCAGATTGTATTTTGCAAAGACGACCATCATCAACATATCTTGTCCCATATGAGACAGGACATCTTATGATGTCGTCTTGATGCTCCTCTCATTGAGTGGTGAGATTTATGTCCCCTCCTAGTAAAGATGGACAGACCTTTGTGATTGTCTCAACAAATGGAGACTGTTGAAGTGACACCCAAGTCTGAGCGAAAAAAATCAATCTAAAGAAAAAGAAATAGAGATATCTTCAAAGATCACACACAAAAAAACAGAAAGCAGAAATGAGTTTGGTAGTATTTCTCCATTACTTTCTAAAGAAAATAGTCATGAAGTCTGACAATTTTTTTTTTTTATTAGAAAGGGGCAAATCTGTTGTGAAGGGAAGGTTTGTGGGATCTCATCATGATCAGTAAAACCATCTTCAAAATGTTCTACTTTTCCTTTATCTGATTTGGTGCCTGCCAAGGAACATTCTGGGGCTTTCCAGGTGGCACTAGTGGTAAAGAACCCACCTGCCAATGCAGGAGATGTGAGAGACACAGGTTGGATCCCTGGGTAGGGAAGATCCCCTGAAGGAGGACATAGCAACCCACTCCAGTGCTCTTGCATGGAGAATCTCATGAACAGAAGAGCCTGGCAGGCTACGGTCCATGGGGTCACAAAGAGTCAGACACAACTGAAGCAACTTAGCATGCACAAGGAATATTCTGGTTGTCAATTTAATACCCCAGACTCTGTGTCTGGGGAGGGATTGACCTGGGTGGAAGAAGGTTATTTGGTTGCTGGAAATGAATATCCCTCAGTCTCAAGCAGTGAAATAGCCATTCAGTTTATTTAAATTTGGTTAGTATGAGTTAGTCTTTATGATCAATGAATCATGATTATGTTACTGAATCACTAGACCTCCAAAGGTAAGGCAAATAATAGAATGTGGGGGGAAAGTACCTGGGAAAGCCAATCTGAAGGCTTTCTGTCTTTCTTTTCCATCTTTTCATTTAAACATTATTCAGTGTTTAGACTTCAGGAAATCGTTTTGGAAAATGTACTGTTTATAGAACAGGGTGGGTTGAGATGACAGGCAGTGGTAGATACAAGCCAACTAACAGGCATTTATGATATCAGAGACCTTCAATAATGGTTTAAATATTTTCTCCAAAAGCTTTTGCAGTAAAAATAAGCATCTAAGTATATAAATTGTATTTGTTATATTCACCACCAAAACCTGTCAGATTTATCATTCCTGTATCCTTTTGGTTGGACATTTCTCATAATCTTTGGCATGTGAAAACTGCCTTTGAACATCTGCTAGGAAAAAATTAATTAAACCCATATGGTTTGAAACCCCATGAAAACTTTCAGGATTTAGAGAATAACACCTAGATCTAGGAAACATAATCCCTGCAAATTTTATTTTCTTATTTTGTGATCCTATTCTTTCCTTTTTGCCTTTCTGCCCTCAGAATTTTATATACCCATACTTTAGTAAATGGTCATTAACTATCATTCCAAAATTTCCAATTCAAACCCAGAATCAGACATTCAGTAAGAATACTTGACAGAAGAAAGCCACAAATTTGCACATCAGCCAAGAGGAGCACATCTCTAGCATCACGTATACCCTCACCCCATGCTCCATGGCAGCCGCCCTACATTCATCAGGCACAAGTTGTATCCTTTCTCTGTGCCTGGGAAAACCCTGCTACCTTGTGGTCTGTTTAATACTTATTCCCCCAAAAAGGAGATAATCATAAAAATATTTTGTAGAAAGTTCTCATTTACAAGTTAATACCTAACTTTTTTTAATCTCTCAAAGTGAAAAAAATTTTCTTTAAGAAATATCTAAAGAATTGCCATTCACATTAAAACTTTATGAAAACATCACAACACCACTCTCCAAATATTAAGATTAAAATAATTCCTTCTTTACGTATAACCATAATACCCTTTAGGGTTTCATTGGTGGCTGTAGTGGTAAAGAATCTGCTGGCCAATGTGGAAGACATAAGAGACTCGGGTTCCATTCCTGGGTTGGGAAGATCCCCTGGAGAAGGAAACGGCAACCCACTCCAGTATTCTTGCTGGAAAAATCGCTTGGACAGAGGAGCCTAGCATTCTACAGTCCATAGGGTTACAGAGAGTCAGACATGACTGAAGTGACTTAGCATGCATGCATGTATAATACCCTTAATCGAAGTATCAATATTATTTAATTACTGTTTATTAATTCTCTTTGTTTTCTGCAAACTGAAAGGTTCTTAAAGGTAGGAACTCTGTCTTATTCGTCTCTGTTTTCCAGCCTGCAGGATATTTGATATTATTAAATATTTTTGAAGTAATGGAAATGGAGACAAGGGAAAATAACACAAAGATAGAGTGGAACTAATTTTTTTCTATGTTCTAGATCCTATATTGCAGCCTATAAACAGTGCTTAAAATTACTTCAGCTTTGCATTAATATGGAATACTATGTCAGTTTCCAGAATATCTTAGAGAAACAGCAGCCTGAAGACTGGTTGATTTCTGGGTCACTCGGAACTGTTGCTCACTCTGGATGAGTTTACAGTTGTTTTCTGTCTGAACTACTGATGGTGCCTAATCTGAACACCTTCCAATGGTGGAACTTTCCAACTGAATGTCTCTTTTCAGGTGAAATCTTAAGGTGAAACAATAGCATTTAATGAAGAATAAACACCTACTATGTGGGAGACACTGAAGTAGAAGCTGGGATTTTATAAAGATAATAAGCTCCACTCTTAGTGTTGCCTAGAATTGTTTGCTTAATGATGTTAATGAACATATTAGGAAAGTAAGGGGAAAGCCAGAATCTCATACTCCTTGTCCACATAGCCCTAAGAGCCTCACTGTTGAAAATTTATGAGTTAGTGAGACAGAGGCCTACCAGAAATGTTAGGGTCATCAGACAAAAGTAAGACATATATTCACCATTCAATATGTCAAACTGCAGTTTATTTGAAAGAACCTGTTTTCTGTTACTTAAGCAACAATAATGACTCTACAACTTTCAAATGAAACAAAAACCAAATCTGTGTTTGAATATCTTGGAATGGATTACAAATCACACTATATTTTCTCATTAAATATGGTTTCTGGGTACCATATAAGACAGCAGAAAGCCCCAGATTATCACACACCATTAGGAAAGAATGTCTCCTAACTCACAAAAGGAGGCCAAGCCTATAATCAGGGAACTGCAAATTTGAGAGAGTAGCATTGAAACATGTATATTACCATATGTGAAATAGATGACCAGTCTGAGTTCAATGCATGAAAAAGGACACTCAAAGCCAGTGCACTGGGACAACCCAGAGGGGTGGGATGGGGAGGGAGGTTGGAGGCGGGGTTCAGGGAGAGGGGGACACATGTACACCCGTGGCTGATTCAAATCAATGTATGGCAAAAACCCACCAAAATGTGACCCCATGGACTGTATAGTCTGCTAGACTCCTCTGTCCATGGGGATTCTCCAGGCAAGAATACTGGAGTGGGTTGCCATTTCCTTCTCCAGGGGATCTTCTCAACCCAGGAATTGAATCCAGGTTTCCTGCATTGCAGGCAGATTCTTTACTGACTGAGCACCACCACAATATTGTAAAGTAATTAGCCTCCAATTATAATTTAATTTTTTTTAAAGTCAGCCCCTTCATTTTTCAGCTTTCAGCTTGACATGGAATTTTCTTCTGAGTGGTAAAGGCCTTGTTTGTTTATGTCTTTAGAGAACAAGAAAGCAGATACATACCAAAAAATAAAAACTCTTTGAAAGAATTTAATATTTCAGAAAATATCGAAGTTGTCATCAGCACGTTGATGGACTTTGCCACATGTATTTTAATGATTATTGTTGTTTTCACCTTGAATTACCATGCTAAGGGCTTTGAGATCTCAGCTGTACTCTGGGTAGTGAAGAGTATAGAGCCTTGTTTCCTCATCTGTAAAGGGAATGTATTTTGACACACTGGAGGTTGGGTGTCTAGCCTACTCTATCTCCTCTAAGCTGCCCCCACCCACGATGAGTTACCCCTAGATAGCCTGTGGCCCCACCTCTTGCTTCACCTTGTCCATACAGGACACTTCAGCTTCTCTGCTCCCTACTCCCATCCCAATGTCCCCCAGAATTTTCAAATTGGAATACAGGGATTCTGGTCATTAGCTGGATCTGCCAGAAGTAGGACAAACATGTGAGATCCAGGGTTAAGGATGAAAACTGGAGGCAGACACAATGACCTCTCTGCAAGGAAAGAGGAAGTTGGAAGACAGACAGGCAGACACTGAAAACTAGGAGACACTTGCAGACCAAGAGAGCAGTGGAGAAGTGCCTGGGTTACCAAGGACTTTCCTGCTCTGACTCGATACAGTGGGAGCCCTCCCAAACCACCTATCTTTTGGTTTTGTTAGAACTCCTTTCTCTTAGTAACAAATCTTCCTTTAGTTAATCTAGCTTGAGTACATCAGATCTCGTCCTATCAAACAATACCTAATTAGAGATAAAACTAACCACTAAACACACAGTCATGAGACTCAATGGAAATAATGCTTGGTAAAAGATAAAAGCATGACTGAAAATGTTATTAAACATTTTTGTTATTACTATTATTATGGCAGTTTCAAGCTCAGTGTCACCTCTTTTCTTCAAACAAAAATGGTGGATTTTTACTATTGTTCCTATATGATTAGCTGGTCCTATCAAAAAGAAGGAAGTTCATATGCTTTAAATGATCTTTTTTTCTTTAAAAAAAAGTATGTGATAATATACAAACACAAACACACAGATACACACAAACACACTCTTTAGTTTAATCCAGTTCATTGCCAGAGTACCCAAGAAAGAGCCTAAGTGAAATAATATCATAAAACCAGAAAACTTAAACCTCATTTAATGGGTCATTCATATATTTCTCTTTTTTTAAAGCTTCACTTAGCCAACAAAGAAAGTTTAAAGAATATAAGAATCCCATAATTTCTTTTTTAAGTGTCTCTAGAGAAGATGAGGGGCTTCCCTCATAGCTCAGTAGGTAAAGAATTTACCTGCAATGCAGGAGACCCGGGTTCAATTCCTGGGTCAGGAAGATCCCCTGGAGAAGGGAATGGCAACCCACTCCAGTATTCTTGCTTGGAGAATCCCATGGACAGAGGAGCCTAGCAGGCTACAGTCCATGGGGTCGCAAGAGTTGGACACGACTTAGCGACTAAACCACACACCACCACCAGAGAAGATGAGGCTATCGTATTTCTTAATAAAGATTTAAGATTCTTATTCTGAATCAACATCTCTCAAATATGTTGAAAACTTTTTTTTAAATTGTAATCAATACCACCAGTTTGAGCCTACATTTTCTGTTATTTCTAGAATAGATTGAGTGTAAATCATCTATATGGTTATTTTAGTAACCATGAAATTCAAATTCAAATGTCAATATAACAATGTACTTCTTTCTTTCTCTCTCTCCCTTTTTCTTTTATCATTGTGTGTGTGTGTTAAAGCCCTTCACCCTTCATTCTAATGGTCCAAATAATTCAAATCCTTTTATAATTCTCATTTGGCAGTTCTCTGTGCATTTCAATGAAATGTACCATTGAATTAATCATTATTTTTCAAATCTGCCCACTGTGTCAGGCTCAAGGACAGAGCACTTTCATTTTAGATCACAAGCAGAATAGAAAAGAAGTGTGCTCTTGAAGTAGCCCACAACACACTCTACAACACAGAACCAAAGGTAGATGACATACATTTTGAAAAACAAGCAAACTGATCTTGAATGGAACTCAGAAGAGTATCTAGGAGAAGGAGTACATACAAAGGTGTTCCACAGCCAGAGATGAAAAACCAGGATAAGTAATCAACTTGAATGAAGACCATATACGATGTTGTTCTTGTTTGGTCCCTCAGTCTTGTCCGACTCTTTGTGACCCCGTGGACTGCAGCATGCCGGGTTTCCTGTCCTTCACTATCTCCTGGAGTTTGCTCAAATTCATGTCCATAGAGTCAATGATGCCATCCAGTCATCTCATCTGTCACCCCCTTTTCCTCCTGCCGTCAATCCTTCCCAGCATCAGGGTCCTTTCCAATGAGTTGGCTCTTCCCATCAGATGGCCCAGGTATTGGAGCTTCAGTTTCAGCATCAGTCCTTCCAATGAATATTCATGGTTGATTTCCTTTAGGATGGACTGGTTGGATCTCCTTGCAGTCCAAGGGACTCTCAAGAGTCTTCTCCAACACCACAGTTCAAAAGCATCAATTCTTTAGTGTTCAGCCTTCTTTATGGTCCAACTATCACATCTGTACATGACTATTGGAAAAACCATAGCTTTGACTAGATGGACATTTGTCAGCAAAGTGATGTCTCTACTTTTTAATACACTGTTTAGGTTTGTCATAGCTTTTATTCCAAGGAGTAAGCATCTCTTAATTTCATGGCTGTAGTCACCATCTGCAGTGATTTTTGAGCCCAAGAAAATAAAAATCTGACACTGTTTCCATTGTTTCCCCATCTATTTGCCATGAAGTGATGAGACTGGATGCCATGATCTTTGTTTTTGAATGTTGAGTTTTAACCCAGCCTTTTCACTCTTCTCTTTCACTTTCATCAAGAGGCTCTTTAGTTTCTCTTTGCTTTCTGCCTTAAGGTTGGTGTCATCTGCATATCTGACATGACTGATATTTCTCCTGGCCATCTTGATTCCAGCTTGTGCTTCATCTAGCCCAGCATTTCACATGATGTACTCCAAATAGAAGTTAAATAAGCAGGGTGATGGCATACAGCCTTGATGTACTCCTTTCCCAAACTGGAACCAGTCCATTGTTTCATGTCCTGTTTTAACTGTTGCTTCTTGACTTGTATACAGGTTTCCCAGGAGGCAGGAAAGTTGGTCTGGTATTCCCATCTCTTGAAGAATTTTCCACAGTTTGTTCTGATCCACACAGTCAAAAGCTTTAGCATAGTCAATGAAGCAGATGTTTTTTTTGCATCTCCTTGCTTTTTCTATGATCCAACAGATGTTGGCGATTTGATATCTTGTTCCTCTAAGATGTTAGGAGGTTTAAGATCTGCCCTCAGGACACTGCCTGGCACATAAAATATGTTCAATATATGTCTTTTAGTTAAAGAGAGCCCCTATTCTTTCTTTTTTTTCCAACATATTTAACATGTTCATTTACAATTCTGTCTTGATCCTTCCAGCATTTGCCGTTTTTTGAGCCTTTAATTTTGTAGACCATAGGTTCTGCTGTCTCCCAGTTATGATGACTTGACTTGCATGTTTAGGGAAGCTTCACTGCGAGATCTTTCTGTGCAGAGAAAGTTTATGTTTACCTCCGTTAGGTGCCCGGGGCAATGCCAACCATGACCACCATAAAATAAGTCTTTGCTTAGTATTTGGGGAGTCATGCAAGAGCTTCATGAAATGAACCCAGGTCTGTGATTCAGAATTGTTAAGGGAAATTTCTTTTCCAATGCACCCAGATATCACGAGTACTCTTGCTTTCAAGACTTTGTACCAGCCATTTTCTCTGCTCTAGATTTTCACATTTGGTCTTTTTTATCCTTAACTTCTTAGCTCAAATGTCACCTCCTCAAAGAAGCAATTCTTTACCACCTGACAGAAATGAATCCTCCATTCCATTCATTCCATGAATCCATAGAAACATGCAGTATATGTCCTCAGAACATATTTGTTTGACTCCCTAAACCAAATAAATGAAATAAAATTCCTGTCTGTGATCGCATCCCTCAAAAACAGTCACAAGGATTTTCACCAAATAGAGGGTATATTGAAAAAGGATGAATCAATATTTCTGGAATGTGATGTAATACAGCAAAACAAATTTGGTGGAGTACAGTATTGCTAACTTTTCCACTTAGTTTCTCTTTTCCTTTTTCCCAGGATTGACTATCAGCATCTGTGTTAGTGGACATGTTAAATAATTTATTTCATATCAAACTTAAAATTAAAAGCAAAGGCCATTTATCTAACTAGGCTAGTATCTAAGAATATTTTGAACATCCTGCCAGCACCATACCTTGACCATGGATGTTAGACCAGCTTATAATTTCATGTACATTTGAACCAATATTTCAAAAATATCTGTCCAATAATTACTTATTGAAGAAAGAGAAAAGTGCCTTTTTATACTTTGTAAATTGTATTTAAGATAATGTAATCAGATGCACTCAAGGTAATATAATATTCTAACATAATATGGAATCATCTTTTCTTCTGTAGTTTTTCCTCACTCATAATTTACACATAGCAAGATAAAAGTAAAGATGTTACAAAGTCCTGTTCACAATATCACTGAAAGTTGTAGGGTTCTTTCCTGTCCTTTATGTCAGCAAAAATATTTTCACCTTCTCAGTAGCTCTTTCTCACATTTTAGTTTCTCTCGTGCTTTTCTAATTCAGAAAATACCATTGCAAGTACGTTAAAGGGTTTAAAGTTTAGTAGGAAATTTTTAATTCTCACTAAGCAGCACTATCACATGCATTTTTCCTTTTCAGCTCAAACTGTTGACTTCAGGCACCTGTCAACTGGTTGTTCTCAGAGTGCTTGTCACCCATTGAAAAAATGTTCAAGAGACATCCATCAGTGGTGGCAAGGAAAGTTTTGTTTTAATTTTTTCTCCAAGGTACGATTTGGCAGAAGTCAAGCTATGAAAGAAGCCAAGTACAAAAAGGAG
The DNA here is from genome assembly GCF_032452875.1 of Bos javanicus. Classification (NCBI taxonomy): domain Eukaryota; kingdom Metazoa; phylum Chordata; class Mammalia; order Artiodactyla; family Bovidae; genus Bos; species Bos javanicus. The sequence goes on from NC_083870.1 coordinate 44,804,860, forward strand.
TCATGTGCAGAAACCTGAATAAAATGACACTGCATCTTGAATGTGTTCTAGAGTTGTTTTAGAGTTCCTTATACATCTTTCTATGGCTTCTCTAGTGGCTCAGATGGTAAAGAATCTGCCTGCAAAGCAGGAGACCTGGGTTCGATCCCTGGGTCAGGAGGATCTCCTGGAGGAAGAAATGGCAAACCACTCCAGTATACTTGCCCAGAGAATCCCATGGATAGAGGGCTACATTCCATGGGGTAGCAAAGAGTCAGACGTGACTGAGCGAGTAAGCACATACTATACATCTTTCTGCTTGACCCTGACTATCAGTCCTTGGGTCCACAGGTTACCTTCCTAGTCTGACAGAATCCTCATGCTGGACTTTCTCCAGAATCTGAGCAATGCATTTAGCCACTGTTGACTCTTCCCCCATCACAGGAAAAAAAAAAAAAGCATCAGTGAACAATACAAGAGGCACCAAGTTATGATTGCATACTTTATATCTGGTTGATTTGGAATTGGGTCTAGTAGCATGGAAAGGGAGAAATAAGAATGGACAAAGAAAGAAAACATCTACGCTGAAAGGAGGAAGAGAAAGGATTCTATAAAAGTGAAAGTCCAGACCCTGTCCTCTGACAAGGTAAGTTCTAGATCATGGAGCCCAGCTGCAGTTGGATGGTACGGCTCCCTCTGCTCCAACACTCTCTCATCTCTTGCAGCAGTCTGGCTTGTTCACTGACTTCCTGTCATGTGCCAGGCACTGTACTTTATTTTCATAAGCACATTTTAAATGCAATGTCAAAACTTAGATATTTCTTATTCCCATTTTAAGGATGAAGAAACTCATGCTAAAAGAGATTCTTTCTCAAAACATCACATCTAGCTGATTTTCAAATCCAGGAATATTTTTGGACTTCCTGGTGATCCAGTGGCTAAAACTCTATGCTCCCAGTGCAGGGGACCCAGGTTTGATCTCTGGTCAGGGAACTAGATCCCACAAGCCGCAACAAAGGAGATCCATATACTGCAATGAAGACTGAAGACCCCTGGTGGGACAACTAAAGCCCTGGAGAGCCAAATTCTCCAGGTAAGAACACTGGGAGGGATTGCCATGCTCTCCTCCAGGGGATCTTCCCCACCCCAGGGATCAAACCTGTGTCTCTTGTGCTTCCCACATTGCAAGCAGATTCTTTACCCACTGAGCTACCTGGGAAGCCCAACTAAAACCCAGTGTGGCCAAATTAAAAATCCAGGAATATTTATCTAAAATAATGAACCATCTAAGACTAAGAGAATAAAGGCCATATCCTTTGAAACCAAAGTCTATCATCTCAAATTGACTGAGATAAATTTACCATCAGAATCAAAGTTGTAAGTAGAAGGAATATGAGTTCAGTAGAAATGAGAAGACTCACTTGTCCAGTTAAAAAAAAATCTCCTATGACCAGTGAGATGTTGAATAGTGCTTGACAGAGGCTGGCAAGTGGAGGAAATGGAGAAGATATTGGTCAAAAGGTAGAAACATTCATGTATATAAGGTATAAACTTTCAGGTATGAGATGAATAAGCTTTGGGGACCTGATGTACAGCATGGTGACTATAGTTAACAATTCTGTATTATATACTTGAACGTTGCTAAGAGTAAATCTTAGGTGTTCTCACTACAAAGGAAAAAAAAGTAATTATGTACGTTGATGGAAGGGTTGACTAAACCTATTACATGTAATCATGTCACAGTATATTTGTATCAAATTGCCATGTTGTACCTTAAATTTACCTGGTTTTATGTGTCAGTTGTATCTCAATAAAGCAGGAAAAAATAAAGATCATTAAACTGAGGTTTAACAAAGTTAAATAAACTTCCCAAGGTCACAGACTTATTGAATGTCTAAACCAGGACTCTAATCCAATTCTTTATGACTCCAGACTTAGTGTTTCAAATATCCAGGTAAACTACTTCTAGAAAGGGAATTATAGCATAGGTAACCTAAGTCATCATTCACCTTAGCTGGAAGACAAGCTCCACAATCAGATAATAGTATCAAAAATAAATAAAATTTATGGAGCAGCATTTAGGTTGTACCAGACACTAAGCTAAATTCTTTATTTGGAGAATTTTAATTTTTTCTCACAACGAATCTAAGAGACAGATACTAATATTATCCTTACACTAAAGTTGAAGAAATCGAGACTCAGAGTTTTGTTAATGGTTTGCCAGGACTTAAGTCCTAGCCTCTGGGAACTATGCACTCACAGTCACTTGACTGTATTTCAAGCCATATCTCCATAGGCTGGGAGTTTTAATTCCGTCTTTCATAGTACTTACTCCTTAGCTCCGGAGTACCTGAATGAAGTCTTTTACATCTGCACCAGTCTTGGGTGATACAAAGCAAAGTGGATGGAGTAGCCTCTAGCTCCTCCTAGTGGCCAGAATGGCCATTAACATTTACTAAAGGATCGAAGTATTGTCAATCAGTGCTAACCAGGAAACACCAATTTCTGGGCTTATCTAAAGGCCTGGCAAGCATTAAACACCTGCAATCCAATCCAGCCTGAGCCTCCGAGGCATCATTAAATGTCTGACATCTGGTATACACCAGGGTACTTTAGCAACTGGGGAAGAACATCAAGCAGATTAAAATGATAAAATTACCCCCAAATTAGTTTGGCAGATGTGGAGCAGAGACACCAGGAGTTTTGTTTTTCAGCTTCTTCTTTGCATCCCATCACAATAAATATCAGCGCTTGTTATCCCAGTTAATTATACAGTTCTCCGGCACCAAGGAAACTCCATTTTCCTTTCTTTTCTGACACACAGCTTTTAGACACATCCCTTCTAATGACCTGCTTCCTCCTCTTTTAAGAACAGTGCTGCAGCCATCCAGCTAGCAATTCAAAACTGAAAGCTACTCCATCCTCCAACCTTTATTTATTTTTTTTTTTTAGGGTTAATTTTTAAGGCATACCCTAATTACAGGAATTTTCAGTCTTTAAAAAGCAGCTATTTTCAGACCTGTTTACAAGACCATGATCTGAAACATCAGTCAAAAACAGCTTGAACTGATTGCATCCTTCTCTGGAACAGAACATGTAGTAGTAGAATGTCCATTTGTAGCTGGTTCATCTGCCCTGTAATTAAGGTTGCTTTGCAGCCCTGCTCCAAACGTATTTCTGCAAGGGAACAGCTGAGATTGCCCTAGATAAGATGTCAGAAAATGTGCTATCCAAATTCATTGGTTAACATTCTTGGAGCCAATTTAGTGCTGAATTTAAATCACCAGCAAAGTTGGTGATAGAGCAACATATATCCACAGAAGCTCTTGTAAAGTCAGTAATGATGGCCTTGTAAAGTCAAAATGCAGCACCACTTGAAAATATTCTTCATAAGACCCATTCAAAGCTCAGTGAAGGAAACATCTTGCTGTTGAATAAAAAATAAAAAGACTCATTATGCACATCAACTCAGTTTTATGCACTTAAAAGCTATAGAAACCAACCTTTCCAAATCACAAGTGATTTTTAACGGTGAGTTCATTCTTATGCTATTATTCACACAGATGGATGATGTCTTTTGCATTTTAAAAATGAGAAACCAACTTTGGGGATCAGGTGAGTCAAGGATAAGAATAGGCCCAAAGACTTCAAGGCCTCCTCTCAGAGTGAAGAGAGAAACTCTAAAAACGAGAACATCAATATCAGGGGAAAACCTTGAAAACATGTCTTTATTTTTCCTTCCTAAAGCAGGTTTTATGAAAACAAAAACAGTAAGTGTTCTCAGAGGCTGGTATATTTATCTTATGCAAACCACATATGGCTAATATGTTTTCAAGCTCATTTCTCCCCAAAGTATAATTATTAAACAGACCAAAACATTCCTCAAAGAATATAGACTATAAAAGACTGATATTTGCTAGAATTTACTATCTGCAAAACACTGTTTTGCTCTGAGGTGCATAGTGGTGCAGAAAATTTGGCACCAACCACCTGCCCCTCTCTGTCTACTCTTGGAAAATTCTCTCTCTTAAAATGTGGCATCTCTGCTTTCCTCCAGCTGATAGCTTTACACTATCACAGGGTCTCACAGCCTTGGTATTTGGAGTCACGTGTTCAAGTAGCTTAGTGTTCTGAGGGAGAGGCAGGTGAAATAGATCAATCTCATGCTAGTACTCAGGGACACGTCTCTTGTGCTCACACACACACACACACACACACAAGATTTTATGGCATCAGTCCAAAAGCCGTCTCTTAGGATAGTCAAAAAATTAGCTTTCCCTTTTAGTTCCCTCTCTTGAAAAATACATTAAGAATCTAGCCCTATCCAAAAATCCTCTTTGTTTTTTCTCAAATGCAGAACCTGTGAATGATCATGATTTTAAGTCAATACGGCATACATAATTTATAAAGAGAATTTGTTTAAAAAATCGCATTTCTAAACACGGTTGTTAAGGTTACAGCAAGTAATAAAAAATGCAGAGAGCATCTTGCTGGAGAGACAGGAGGTGGGAACCCCCTACTGGCTTAGCCAGAGGAAAACGACCCCACAGGTTCACCCAGCAACAGCTGTGGGATCCAGATTACAAATTTCTCTCAAGGCAGTATGAACATGAGCGTGAAATAGTCATCTCTTCTTCCAAAACAAATTTGCCAGGGCATTGCTGTCTCAATATTTCTGTAAACTAAAATGCACCACTTTCGGAGTGGAGTGAGTTGAATCCTAAATTCTTAGGAAATAAAGCGCACAATACGCAAGAGGACACATACGGAAATATTTTTTTTTTTGGAATCTCAAAATCAGTTGGCGGTTGGTAGCAAGGCTGAACAAAGACACAGTCAAAGATTCTATCACTATTTTAGGTCCTTGAATCTCAGAAAGTAAACATATTTGTAGTTGGATTAATACTTATCTTTTGGGAACCATCTCCAGCATAATGCAAGCACATTATTACATAATTTAGAAGAATATCATATGTGTTGGCTTATAAATATCACAGCAGAATTGGGCGAAGACATCCAGACTAAACTATTTAAAATCCAGGCTCACAGTGGCTGGAAAATGCCTAATGTAGATGGAAGGTAAAACTCTGAATTGCTGGCCTCATCTGAGATTGTAATAAAAGTGAATGGCGAGTTTGAATTATCTAGCTTTATATTCTAATTTTAGCTCAACAAGCATTGAGCATATTCTATATTTTTAATGTTATACCAAGTCCCAGAAATACAAAGATGAAAGACACGTACTCTGCCCTGCCCCTGGGAAGCACACTGTATAATGGAAAACACATGTGCAATAGAGTTACTGTGACTCTAACCAAAAAGTCTGCCTACAGGAAGGGCTTCTAGGCTGTAGGTAAAGGCATTTAGCTTGTTTGTGCATTAGCCACATTTTTATAACCATAAACAAATAATTATCCTAGCTGTCATCTCTGCATTAACAGTTTATAGCATTTTATTAACAATGTACTTTAACATGAACTATTTGATGTATCCTTCACAAGAGTTCTATCAAATAAGCAGGTAAGGAGAAAACTGAAACATCAATATATCTCAGATTTGGAAGCCATATTAAATAGCTTTAAAGCCCATCTGTGGGTGGTGAACACACGTGTGGTATTACATTAAAAAGGATTCCGAGCTCCTGTGAGGTTTAATGGGGAAAAGCTCACAATTGATTGAGAATGTCTGTTAGGGCTGATAGGGGATGGAGTGGCAGAACCAGTGTCTGTATTTATGAATCATTTTCTATCTTATTCACAGCTGCTTTTAGAAGACTAATGGTAGTAACGACCCCTTAGCAGTTTCCTGCTGAATTCTGAATACTGAAAACTAGATGGCCATATGTCCCTCTGTCCAGATAATTCCAGGCCTTCACTGCAGTCCAGAATAGAATAAGTTCCAGTATTTTTGCTTAGCTCCATTATGTGTGTGTGTGCTAAGTCGCTTCACTCCTGTCCAACTCTTTGAGACCCTATGAACTGTAGCCCGCCAGGCTCCTCTGTCCATGGGATTTCCAGGCAAGAATACAATACTGGAGTGGGTTGTGATGCCCATCTCCAGGAGATCTTCCCAATCCAGAGATTGAACCTAATCTTTTATGTCTCCTGAATTGGCAGGTGGATTCTCTACCACTAGCACCACCTGGGAAGCCCAGCTCCATTATTCCCTTCTCTAAATAATCAGACATTATTCACAAAGTCCATTGTTATCAAAATTCTCTGAGCATTTCAAAGTGAACGATCCATTTTTAAGCATTTTCAAATGTTTCACAATAGTGAACCAAATAACCCTCAACGTACATTTTAATATTTGTCTTTTCATTGACATCAATATAACATTATTACCGATACTGTGCTTATTCAGCCAGGATTTTAATTTGCCTCTGACTGCTCTTTTTCTTTTTTTTTATCCTTTACTATATGGTTCATTCTTGCCTACCCAACACCACTAATGACTTTGCAAATATTTCCAACAGCACACTTTCCAATAAAATGTGTTTATAATAAAATCTGAATTCTGTGGAAGTAAATTTCTATACACATTGAAAAAATAAAAATACATCATTTTAATTTTATGAAATTCTCTAATTTTTGAAGTTTATGTGGATTTTTTTTTGGGGGGGCATACTAACATTGAGCTCAAAAACTGTCATCTTGGTATCATTTCTATGAACATTAAAATCAGCAAGGTAGACATTAAGTCGGGCTTCCTTAGTGGTGCAGAAGTACAGAGCCTGCCTGCCAATGCAGGAGATGAGGGTTCGATCCCTGGGTCAGGAAGATCCCCTGGAGAAGGAAATGGCAACCCACTTCAGTATTCTTCCCTGGGAAACCCCATGGTCAGAGGAGCCTGGCGGGCTACAGTCCATGGGATCGCAGCAACAACAATAAAAACAAAACCGCAGCCATACTGAGAAGTAATTTTTATTTAGCATATGAATCTATGATTCTAGTTACACTGATGCTAATGGGGACTACTAGGGAAACCCACTCCAGTGCTCTTGCCTAGAAAATCCCATGGACGGAGGAGCCTGGAAGGCTGCAGTCCAAGGGGTCACTGAGAGTCGGACACGACCAAGTGACTTCCTACTTTCATTTTCCACTTTCATGCATTGGAGAAGGAAATGGGTTCTTGCCTGGAGAATCCCAGGGACGGGGGAGCCTGGTAGGCTGCCATCTATGGGGTCACACAGAGCTGGACACAACTGAAGCGACTTAGCAGCAGCAGCAGCAGCAGCAGCAGCAGCAGCAGCAGCAGCAGCAGCAGCAGCAGCAGGGAAACACCCAAACAGAGAGCATAGAATTCCTGCAGAAGAAGAGATGTACAGCACACTCCACCATTCTTCTTCCAATACCATATTTGGTATTTTTAAAATACTGTTTAAGAGATTTCAAATTCAAATTTAAACTTATTACTTTGAAACTCCTATGGTCATCTCTTCTTCCTTTAGCTTCTGTAGGACTTGACTGCATTCAGGCCCTTATCCTTTACTATATGGTATCTTGCATGGTAAATGCTCAGTAGATAATAATGAATTCTTGAACCAGAAAGAGGAATTTTTAGATTATGGATGTGCTTAAGAAGAGAATGCCATTTCAGAGAATTTTCCCCAAGAAAACAGTTATATGCAAAATGTGAATGATGCAATGTTATCTATAGTAGTAAACCATTTAAAACTACATAAATGTCTAAACACTGGAGATAGGTGAAAAATCATGGTATATCTAAATTACTGAATTTATGACAGCCATTAAAATGTTTAGTATAAAAAATGTCATTTCATATCAAGTGAAAAAAGCCAGTTATATAACTTTATAGAGCATTCTTATATAAATATGATTTTTCATAAAATAGCACTTATAACTATATAGTGTACTTAAAATTCGGGGGAGGGGTATTTTGTAAAATTTTCTATAAGAAATATGAATTTTTTTTTTTAACGACAAAAATTTTTCCACAAAAAGTTTTAAACTTCCCGAAGAACAGTTTCTCTGGCAAGTAGCATGGAATAAATGATTCCAGTGCTGAAGAGTTAGCTGCATAATGAAATCTGATTGGTGAGTCATCACAGAGGATGCTTTTCTTCCTTTGGCTTCCAGGGCTAAGACCAGGAGAGGCCAGATACGTTATGCCAGTAACATAACTAGTTATTGGCAAAATAGCAGCTCCAATAGAAACATTCCATTGAAGAAGTTTCCAAGATGATTAAAATGTGTATGCGTGTGTGATAAGTGGGTTCAGTCACGTCCAACTCTGTGTGACCCTGTGGACTGTGGCCTGCCAGGCTCCTCTGTCCATGACATTCTCCAAGCAAGAATGCTGGAGTGGGTTGCCATATCCTTTTCAGGGGATCTTCCCCATCCAGGGATTGAACCTGTGTCTCTTACATTTCCTACATTGGTACCACTAGTGCCACCCGGGAAGGCCCTAAAATGTATATATAGAAAGATATTTAACCAATCATCTGTAACATTGAATAAGACATTAGCAATGTTAGGGCTTTGCAGATGGCTCAGTGGTGAAGTATCTGCCTGCCAATGCAGTAGACACAGGAGACGTGGGTTTGATCCCTAGGTCAGGAAGATCCCCTGGAGTAGGAAATGGCAACCCACTCCAGTATTCTCGCCTGGAAAATTTCACGGGCAGAGGAGTCTGGCAGGCTATAGTCCATGGGGTCACAAAGAGTCGGAGAAGACTGAGCACCCACACAAAAATGTCAAAGGAAAACACATATCTTTTATTTTGCCACTGTTACCACTTACAGTTTGCCATCCAAGACAGCACATTCTAAGAGTGTTAACAGGGGTAGTGAGGGATAGAAAAGCTAGGTATTCCTAAGTATACTTATTTTTTTAACTTCTTTATTGATGTTATATTAGCATACAGCAAACACCACATATTTTAAGTGTACAGTTTGATGAATTTTGACGTATGTTTACACCCATGAAACCATTAATATGATCAAAGTAATGAACATGTCCATCATTCCCAAAGCTTTCCTTATGTTTTTATTAATGCTCTCTCCAACCTCTCCTCACTCCACCCACATACCCTGTCCCCAAAGCAATTTGTCACTTTAGATTACAGACTAATTTGTCACTCTGGATTCATTTGCACTTCCTAGAATTTTATATAAATAGAATTATGTTGAGTATACTCTATTTTTACTTGCTTCATTCACTCAGCATAATTATTTGGAGATTAATTCATGGTGTAGAATATACCAACAGTTCATTCATTTTTATTGCTGAGCAGAATTCCATTATATAAATTTTTGCATAGAATAATTATATTAATGTTATACACATTGTAAAATTATATTAATTTTTATAAATATTTATTATATAAAATAATATGTATATAAAATTATATGGCAAACATATAAAATACAAGTTTATCTGTTCACTTGTTTGATTTGTTTAGAGATTTTGGCAATTAAACATAAAGCTTTTTTGAACAGTACTTTTACAAGTCTTTGTGTGGAAGGACTTTTATTGCCCTTTAATGAATACTTTGGAGTGTACTATCTGGATCACATGGCAGAGGTGGGTGTAATTTTTTAAGAAACTGCCAAACTCTCAAAGTAATTGTACTATTTTATATCCTCTTCAGCATTATACGGGGACTTCCCACGTGGTGCTAGTGGTAAAGAATCTGCTTGCCAATGCAGGAGACACAAGAGACACGGGTTTTATCCCTGGTCCAGAAGATCCCGTGGAGCAGGATATGGCAACCCACTCCAGTATTCTGGCCTGGAAAATCCCAAGGATAGAGTAGTCTGGTGGGCTACAGTCCATGGAGTTGCAAGGAGTTGGACACAACTGAGCACTCAGCATTATATAAGAGTTCTAGCTACTCTACATTCACTTGGAATGTTCATTCTTTATAAATTTAGCCATCCTCATAGATATGTGGTGGTTCCTCATTGCAATTTTAATTTGCATTTCTTTAATGATGAATTGTGCTGTGTGTTGCTTCATTTGCTTATTTGCCTCAATAGTATATCTGTTTTGGTCTATTCAAACCTTCTGCCCATTTTTAAAAAATAAGTTATCCTTTTTATTGAGTTTCAGAGGTTTTTATATATTCTGAATATAAATATGAATCATATTTTAGATCATATGAATGATTTAAAAATTTTCTCTTTACCATTAGTTTTCAACAAATCCATCATTAGACAAGCTGTAGTTTTATTCTTGTTTCTTGTACTTGGGATTCATTGATATTATTGATCTGTGGAATCATAGACTTCACTGAATTTGGAATTTTTCAGCCTTTATTTCTTCAAATATTTTTTTAGTCCTTGTCTTCTGTGAGCACTCCATTAAATGTATTAGCCACATAACATTGTTCTACATCTCACTGATTCTCTATCCATTTTTAAAAATTCTCCTTTATTTCTGTTTCTGCTTTATTTCTGTAAATAGACATATTCCCAAGTCTTCATGCTTGCAAATTTTTACATCTGGAATGTTGCTTTTTCACAAACCCCATCCAGTGTGTTATTCTTATCCAACATTTTAACTTATAGAAATGAAATTTTTCTTTTTAATATCTTCTACTTCTATACTTTTTGAACATATAGAATAGGGTTTTGAGAACTATTTAAATGTTTTTATTTGCTAATTATAACATTTATAACATCAGACTTTTAACTGATTGATTTTTTCCCTCTCATTATGAGTCATATTTTTCTATTATTTTGTTCAATCATTTTTTATTGAATTCCAACATTGTGAGCATCACTTTGATAGATGCTGGATATTTTTGTATTGTCGTAAATATTCTTGAGCTTTGTTCTGGGTCACAATTAATCTACTTGGGTACTGTTTGTTCTTTCTTTTAAGATTTGTTAGGTGAAGCTGGAGAAGTGTTTTAGATCAATGATATCCTATAATTGATGAAGACACCAGTGAGCCCACCATGATGCCCTACGAATCAGGAGGTTTTTCAGTCTGGAGAGAAGAAAGGCTATAATCAGCCCTATATCCCTGCCAGGGACTGTCATCTTTAACCCATTTGGGTGATTCTTTCCATGGCCTTGGGTAGTTTCCTCACCCCTGTTCACTCATCACCACTCTGCTAAAGAAACAAAGAGATGGGCTCAGATCTCCGGGTTCTCTTTCTGTGCAGCTCTCTCCTCTGCAGCTCTTTGGGTAGGTAAACTCTGGGCAGCTGTTTTTCCTCAAACTCCCAGCTTTGTCTCTTCAACTCAGGATGTTGGCCAGACTCTGTCTTCATATTCTATGGCCTGGAAGTCCTCTCAACATAGAAACATAGGGAAATTCATAGAGCATACCACATTTCTCCCCACTTTTCAGGCATCACTGTCCTCCATTCCCTGATAGTAATACCTTGAAAACCCTTATTCCATATATATACTGTCTATTTTTTTTTCAGGTTCAGTGATAATTCTGTTCCCAGAAATTACATCTTAGTTGGAAATCAGATCAGATCAGTCAGATCAGTCGCTCAGTCGTGTCCGACTCTTTGCAACACACCAGGCCTCCCTGTCCATCACCAACTCCCAGAGTTCACTCAGACTCACGTCCATTGAGTCAGTGATGCCATCCAGCCATCTCATCCTTTGCCATCCCCTTCTCCTCTTGCCCCCAATCCCTCCCAGCATCAGAGTCTTTTCCAATGAGTCAACTCTTCGCATGAGGTGGCCAAAGTACTGGAGTTTCAGCTTTAGCATCATTCCTTCCAAAGAAATCCCAGGGCTGATCTCCTTCAGAATGAACTGGTTGGATCTCCTTGCAGTCCAAGGGACTCTCAAGAGTCTTCTCCAGCACCACAGCTCAAAAGCATCAGTTCTTCAGTGCTCAGCTTTCTTCACAGTCCAACTCTCACATCCATACATCACCACTGGAAAAACCATAGCCTTGACTAGACTGACCTTTGTTGGCAAAGTAATGTCTCTGCTTTTGAATATGCTCTCTAGGTTGGTCATAACTTTCCTTCCAAGGAGTAAGCGTCTTTTAATTTCATGCCTGCCGTCACTATCTGTAGTGATTTTGGAGCCCAGAAAAACAAAGTCTGACACTGTTTCCCCATCTATTTCCCATGAAGTGATGGGACTGGATGCCATGATCTTCATTTTCTGAATGTTGAGCTTTAAGCCAACTTTTTCATTCTCCACTTTCACTTTCATCAAGAGACTTTTTAGTTCCTCTTCACTTTCTGCCATAAGAGTGGTGTCATCTGCATATCTGAGGTTATTGATATTTCTCCCGGCAATCTTGATTCCAGCTTGTGTTTCTTCCAGTCCAGCGTTTCTCATGATGTACTCTGCATATAAGTTAAATAAACAGGGTGACAATATACAGCCTTGACGAACTCCTTTTCCTATTTGGAACCAGTCTGTTGTTCCATGTCCAGTTCTAACTGTTGTTTCCTGACCTGCATACGATTTCTCAAGATGCAGGTCAGGTGGTCTGGTATTCCCATCTCTTTCAGAATTTTCCACAGTTTATTGTGATCCACACAGTCAAAGGCTTTGGCATAGTCAATAAAGCAGAAATAGATGTTTTTCTGGAACTCTCTTGCTTTTTCTATGATCCAGTGGATGTTGGCAATTTGATCTCTGGTTCCTCTGCCCTTTCTAAAACCAGCTTGAACATCAGGAAGTTCACGGTTCACATGTTGCTGAAGCTTGGCTTGGAGAATTTTGAGCATTTCTTTACTAGCGTGTGAGATGAGTGCAATTGTGTAGTAGTTTGAGCATTCTCTGGCATTGCCTTTCTTTGGGATTGGAATGAAAACTGAACTTTTCTAGTCCTGTGGCCACTGCTGAGTTTTCCAAATTTGCTGGCATATTGAGTGTAGCACTTTCACAGCATCATCTTTCAGGATTTGGAATAGCTCAACTGGAATTCCATCATCTCCACTAGCTTTGTTCATAGTGATGCTTTCTAAGGCCCTCTTGACTTCACATTCCAGGATGTCTGGCTTATTTCAGTGATCACACCATCGTGATTATCTGGGTCGTGAAGATCTTTTTTGTACAGTTCTTCTGTGTATTCTTGCCATCTCTTCTTAATATCTTCTGCTTCAGTTAGGTCCATACCATTTCTGTCCTTTATCGAGCCCATCTTTGCATGAAATGTTCCTTTGGTATCTCTGATTTTCTTGAAGAGATCCCTAGTCTTTCCCATTCTGTTGTTTTCCTCTATTTCTTTGCACTGATCACTGAAGAAGCCTTTCTTATCTCTCCTTGCTATTCTTTGGAACTCTGCATTCAGATGTTTATATCTATCCTTTTCTCCTTTGCTTTTCACTTCTCTTCTTTTCACAGCTATTTGTAAGGCCTCCCCAGACAGCCATTTTGCTTTTTTGCATTTCTTTTCCATGGGGATGGTCTTGATCCCTGTCTCCTGCACAATGTCACAAACCTCATTCCATAGTTCATCAGGCACTCTATCTATCAGATCTAGGCCCTTAAATCTATTTCTGACTTCCACTGTATAATCATAAGGGATTTGATTTAGGTCGTACCTGAATGGTCTAGTGGTTTTCCCTACTTTCTTCAATTTCAGTCTGAATTTGGCAATAAGGAGTTCAAGGTCTGAGCCACAGTCAGCTCCTGGTCTTGTTTTTGCTGACTGTATAGAGCATAGGGGACTGGAATGCAAAAGTAGGAAGTCAAGAAACACCTGGCGTAACAAGCAAATTTGGCCTTGGAAGCAGGGCAAAGACTAATAGAATTTTGCTAAGAAAATGCACTAGTCATAACAAACACGCTCTTCCAACAACACAAGAGAAGACTCTATACATGGACATAGTTGGAAATGGCTATCCCTAAATGTATTCATTCTTACTTGGAGTGACAACCTATAAGCCTCAGCATTCTGAATAGTGAATAAGCAACCATAACGTTCAGACGATCACATACAGTCACGGAGTCTCAACTATTCCTCTGTGAAATAACTCATACAAAAAGAAAAGAAAAAAATAGATGGCTTTGACCTGAACTGTTGTTTAGTGGGTACTGTTTTCAGTAAATATTTTATACTTTATCTTTTTAAAATTAATACTTTTCATACTGTTCTTGAGTAGTGATATCTATTAAAGTACTGTGTATTAATTTTGGTTTTTACTGCCAAATTAGAGTCCTTTTCAATAGACTATTGGAGTAGGAAATGGCAACCCATTCCAGTATTCTGGCCTGGAAAATCCCATGGACAGAAAAGCCTAGTGGTCTATCATCCATGGGATCACAAAAGTGGGACACAACTTAGTGACTAAACCAACCACAAAGATAAATTTAGAAATTCTTTATTTTACATCTGTTTTTTCCTTAAAATTCAGGATGGGCCTGGGTGCCTTGGAGCCCCTGTCATCAGGCCACAGCCCAGAGTCCCCAGTCATGCGCAAGGCAAGATGTTGAGACTCAGCTTGGGAAACCAGGACGTTCAAACCCAACAATTACAAGATGCTGCCACAAATGTGCAAAAGCATCTTGGGGAGCTGTGCCAAATCTCTGCTGCTTACGTGCAGAAAACTGCCAGACTGTGACACAAAGCAGAACTCCTGGTGAATGACATCAATGTGTATGTCTCTACAGAGACCCCAACTTTAAAGAGGGTTCTGAAGAACTTTGCTGATGAGTTTGCCAGACTTCAGGATCATTGACAGGCAGAAGTTGAAAGATTTGAAGTCAAAGTATTAGCTGAACCTTTGAAAGCTTATGGAACCATTGTAAAAATAAAATAAGATGACTCAAAGCAATATTAACAGCAAGGAATCAAGAAGCTAAACAGTTAACTCAGTTAGAAAGAACACATCAGAGAAACCTATCTGATTGACATGTTATTTCACAGGCAGAAACTGAATTACGAAGAGCCACAGTGGATGCTGTCTGAACAACTCTTCATCTGGAGGAAACTACTGACAATTTTCAAAAGCAGAAAATAAAGGATATAAAGACTATATTTTCAGAATCTATCACTATTGAAATGTTATTTCACAGTGAAGCTGTAGAGGTCTACACTGCTATCTACCAAAATAAACAAAAGACTAATGAAGACTTGGAGGCTTTCCGAAATTCTCTGTATCCACCAGATGATTTACCTTGTTTAGATATCGTAAGAGCAAATCAAAGGCATCTCTTCAGAAATCCCTGTCAGCTAAATGTTTATCTGGAACAGGACAGCTATCTACCTATCAACTAAGAAATGATAGACAAGCAGAAGATGATTGATGAAGAGGAGGAAGACAGACATTACAGAAGAAAAAATTAAATTTCTTAAGTAAACTTTGCATTTCCATTTTCTATCTTAAATAACTGGGAAGCCAGATCCACTAAAACTGTAAAACTTTATACTGGTTTGATATGTTAAACCTCAAAATGAAATCCTACTGGAAATGGAGAAATTATTAAAGGAAATTTATGTTGACCAACGAAAATATAAATAAATAAAGAATAAAATTCAGGATGTTTCTATGTAAACTTAACTTTAGAAGAATATACAGGCTAAAACAATAGGGATATTTTATGATAAAGAAAACATAATTTTTGTGTAGATAAAGCATACCAACTTACAGAACTTCATATCAAATGCTCAGACTGTACCTATAGGTAAAATCACTTTAACTGCTTTGCATGGGTTGATTGCTTGGTTGCTTCAAACTCCCTAGCAATTCAGTTAAATTGGTTAGACCATTATATAATATGAAACTGACAGGTTGTTTCACTGAACTGACTCACGAAGTCAATCAAAAGTTGAACTGGTTTTATATGGAGTCATAGACAATCTGGGAATAATCTTGTGTAGAGTGCTGTGGGGTTTGGAGAGCACTGAAAAAACACTTGTGAATCCCTTCTTTTCTTCTAATGTTTTTATCAAAGGATTTTGAAGATACAGTATTTAAGCTCCTTAGAGCTAAAGTGTCTTTGGTATTTGAAGAAATAATCTGTGATTGCAAATAGTCTATGAAATGTATTTTTGCATCAAAATATCAAGTGAGGAAATCACATTTAGAACTTAGAATAAAAAACCCCCTGTTGGTATCATGAATAGAACACTCATATAAAACAAACACCAGTAGGAAAGTGGTCTGCTGCTGCTGCTAAGTCGCTTAAGTCCTGTCTGACTCTGTGTGACCCCATAGACGGCAGCCCACCAGGCTCTTCTGTCCCTGGGATTCTCCAGGCAAGAATATTAGAGTGGGTTGCCGTTTCCTTCTCCAATGTGTGCATGCATGCTAAGTCGCTTCAGCTGTGTCCGACCCTGTGCGACCCCATGGACAGTAGCCCACCAGGCTACTCTGTCCACGGGATTCTCCAGGCAAGAATACTGGAGTGGGTTGCCATTTCCTTCTCCAATAGGAAAGTGGTCTGCTGCTGCTGCTGCTGCTAAGTTGCTTCAGTCGTGTCCGACTCTGTGCGACCCCATAGACGGCAGCCCACCAGGCTCCCCCGTCCGTGGGATTCTCCAGGCAAGAACACTGGAGTGGGTTGCCATTTCCTTCTCCAAGTCATGAAAGTGAAAAGTGAAAGTGAAGTCGCATACGACTAAGTGACTCTTTGACCCCATGAACTGCAGCCTGCCAGGCTCCTCCGTTCATGGGATTTTCCAGGCAAGAGTACTGGAGTGGGGTGCCATTGCCTTCTCCGAGGAAAGTGGTCTAATGTTTACCAAAGGACCATGGCAAAGCTGGAGTAGAAATCTTGGGTGGCATTCAATAAATAGGTTAGTACATGTATGCTGGATTTACAAAGTATATCTTGGCACTCCTTGTCATTGAAAGGTCAGTAAGCACAACAGTACTAATAGGCCTGCTTCAAACTTCTTCCTAATAGCCAGAATTGAGGTTTTTTCTCAGAATGTCATTTTGTACATTAAGAGACTTTGAAAAAGACTAACTTGGAAGAACAGCACAGTTTCTCTGAAATCTTGTAGTTTTGAGTGGTATTGATAATTGTACCTTCCCTATCCCCATTTCCCTTCTAACTGCATTTTTTTTTTTCATTAAGAAAAAACACAGGCTGAACTGAGTATTAGAAAGGAAGCAACATGGTCTAAGATGGGGGCTGGGTTAAAAGTAAGACAAAACTACTGGGTTGGTCAAAATGTTCATTTGGGTTTTTCCATAAGATCTTAAATTAAAACCCCAATGAATATTTTCAATTATTGAAAATATTCCAACCCAATACAATCTAAATATCATGTTTCATAGACTCACATAATTTAACATTCAGCTAACACATTCCCTAATTGTACGTATGTTTTAGGAAGTGAAGAGACTTTACACAGCCACAAGATAAAAGCCTATCCAAGCACATCTATTGTAAGTTAGTTCTCAGTCCTACCTGGTAGATCACCAAATTCAGTTCAGTTCAGTCACTCAGTCATCTCCGACTCTTTGCAACCCCATGAACCGCAGCATGCCAGGCCTCCCTGTCCATCACCAACTCCCAGAGTCCACCCAAACCCATGTCCTTGAATCGGTGATGCCATCCAACCATCTCATCCTCTGTCATCCCCTTGTCCTCCTGCCCTCAATCTTTCCCAGCATCAGAGTCTTTTCCAATGAGTCAGCTCTTCACATCAGGTGGCCAAAGTATGGAGTTTCAGCTTTAACATCAGACCTTCCAGTGAACACCCAGGGCTGATCTCCTTTAGGATGGACTGGTTGGATCACCAAACTGGTTGACATGAAATTTCCTCCTCCTTCCACTCAGCAGGGTTTCTAAAGGGGAAAGATCCTGGCTATGGCCGGCAGCATTGCCTCTTCCTCCTACTGCCTGACACCCTCATCCTTTTCCAAGGCATTTAGCTGGAGAATGCCAAGGCTCCCCACCACTGTAGACCCAATGCTTCAGGGAAATGCCCAGTAACTTGTGCTTATCAAAAACAAAGACCTGGAATTCTCTATAGGGAAGGCACTTTAGAGGAGGGGGCTTCTCTGGTGGCTCAGATGATAAAGAATCTGCCTGCAATGCAGGAGACCTGGGTTCTTTCCCTGGGTAGGGAAGATCTGCTGGAGAAAGGAATGGCTATCCACTTCAGTACTGTTGCCTAGAGAATTCCATGGACAGAGGAGTCTGGAGGGCTATAGTCCATGGGATTGCAAAAGTCAGACACGATTGAGAGACTAACACTAAGAGCACAGACTTTGGTGTGAATCACACTGATTGCTATGTGAGATAACACACAGAATTTCACTTTTCTGCTCATTTAAAAGTAATAATAATAATTGCTTTGGTCTCATCAAGTGAAGACTTTTATGTGTATAAATTTATTGACACATTAACATTTTTATCCATTATTTAAAATATTATCCATTGTTACTAATAAAATCAACCAGGGTTACCTAACCCTAACATTTTTTTTCCTGAAAGAGGACTGTGATCTCATAGCCTTTGATTTTACTCAAGATTCACAATGGGGAAAAAAAAAAAAAGGCCAACAAATTTGTTGAGGCAACCAGGCTTCCAAGGATCAAGTATACAGTATTTAAAACACATAATTTCAGAATCAATATTATATTGTTATCAGAGTTCTATATCAGACTTATTGGGGCCATAAGCCCAAAGAATTATGGGCTTGAAAAATAGCAGTGATGGAGCTCTGCAGCCTGTATGCTGGCGAAAGCAGTGACCCGTAAACATCTGGAGTTAGTGGATGACTTTCTCCACCTCTTCACCCTCTGTACAGCATTCTGTTTGATTGTTTCAAGCAAATTGGATTCAAAAGACTGAGAGCCATATGTCTAGTTGATAACAGCTCTTGAAAGTGCAACCTAGCAGTTGAGTCAAGAAAAGTTGAGTGGTAAGAGAGAAGAGTCTGATAATCACTGAATCAATCAATGTCCAGTGTCTTTGCTTCCTGTACTGAAACCAGAGAAATATTGTCGGAATAGTATATCAGTAAATTATTTTCCTTTCATATATTTTTAAAGCTCTTTTGATCAATGAATTATTAAATTCCTGAATGAAGGTAAGGAAGGTGGAACAAATTTATTCTTCTCTGTAAGATTTGTTTGGACGTACTGCAAAATGAACGGCTCTCAGCCTTCAGAAAGTGTGTTCTTCCCCCATGGTGTGCCTCCCCTTTGCTGTGGTGCCACATGTGACACAAAACACAATTAGCCTTTCAGTTAGACTTTGCATTTTTCTGATCTTCTAACAACTGGGTGTCAGATATCTCAATGTATTACCACCCACTCACAACAAGATTATACATTAGAGTCTGTGCCATCTACTTTTATGAAATATTTCTGAAAGCTAAAAGGAATAAATTAACTCTACCAAATTTGGGATAAAGTTTCTTTCTCTGATTGTTACTATTTCCATGACTGTACTGTATTTTTTATTTGAAGTAACATTGACCTACAACATTATGTAGGTTTTCATTTTAATGAGTATACACACACACACACACACACACACACACACACACACACATGTGAAAGTGAAGTCGCTCAGTCATGTCTGACTCTGCAACCCCATGGACTGTAGACTACCAGGCTCCTCTGTCCATGGGATTTTCCAGGCAAGAGTACTGGAGTAGACTGCCATTGCCTTCTCCAGGGGATCTTCCCAACCCAGGGATCAGATCAAACCTGGGTCTCCTGCACTGCAGACAGACACTTTACCATCTGAGCCACCAGGAAAGCCTATATATATACATGCTCACCACCCAAAATTTAGTTTCCATCGGTCATCATATAGTTGAATTCCTTTACCCATTTACTAGTGGTTAACCACTACACTAGTGGGTAACCCTACACTATTCTCTGTATCTACTTATTTGTTTTCATTTGGTTTATTCATTTATTTTATTTTTATTATTTTTCATATTCTACATATGAGTGAAATCATACAGCAATTGCTTTTCTCCATTTATTTCACATGATATAATACCCTCAAGGTCCATCCATGTTGTGACAAATGGCACGATTTCATCTTTTTTATGGTAATATATATATACCTGTACAACACCACCTTTATCCATTCATCCCATAATGGGCATTTAAGTTGTTTCCATATCTTGATATCATAAATACTGCCTAGATGAACATGGGGGTGCAAATATCTTTTTTGATTACTGTTTTCATATTCTTCAAAAACATATTCTTTCATACTCATTTTTTATATTCATTAATATCCCAGAAATGGGACAGGTGAATCATATGGTACTTCTATTCTTAATCTAAGGAGACATCTCCATTCCGTCTTCCATGCTGGCTGGACCAATTCAGGTTCCCACCAACAGTGCATAAGGGTTCCTTTCTCCACCTCCTCACCAACATTTGTCATTTCTTGCCTCTTTGAAAATAGTCTTTCTGATAGGTTTGAGGTACTATCTCATTTGGTTTTGATTTGCATTTTTCTAATAATTAATAATGATGAAGACACTGTCCTTTATCCATTGTATGTTCTTAATGTAAATTGTTCATATAAGGGTGGGTTTATTTTTAGACTGTCAATTTAGTTCCACTGATATATATATATATATTTGTTTTCCTGTCACTATCATGTTATTTTGATTACTATGACTTTGTGATATAGTTTGAAGTCAGGAGGTGTTATACCTGCAGCTTTGCTCTTTTTTGTCTTTGAGAGCTTTGGCTATTCAGGTCTTCTGTGGTTCCATATATGTTTTAGAATTTTTGGTTCTGTTTCTGTGAAAAATGTCCTTGGGATTTTGATAAGGATTCCATTGAATCAGTAGATTGCTTTAGGCAACATGGACACTTGACAATGTTAATTCTTCCAACTCATGAGCACAGAATATCTTTCCTTTTTTTTTTTTGGTGTCTTCTTCAATTTCTTTCAACAATGTCTTATAATTTTCAGATTATAGGTCTTTCACTTCCTTGGTTAAATGTATTTCTAGGTATTTTATTCCTTTTGTAAATGGGACTTTTTTTGCCATTTTAGTTTTTTAATTGAAGGATACTTGCTTTGCAAAATTTTGTGGTTTTCCGTCATGCATCAAGATTTAGTCATAGGTACACCCATGTCCCCTCCCTCCCAAAACTCCCTTCCATCTCCCTCCCCATCCCACCCTTCTAGATTGTTACAGAGCCCCTGTTTGAGTTTTCTGAGTCACACAGCATATTCCCTTTGGCTATCTATTTTACATATGGTATTGTTAATTTCCATGTTACTCTCTCCATACATCTCACCCTGTCCCTCCTCCCTCCCCCTGTGTCCTTAGGTCTGTTTTCTATGTCTGTTTCTCCATTGCTACACTGAAAATAAATACATCAGTATCATCTTTCTAGATACCATATACATATGCATCAATACATAATATTTACATTTCTCTTTCTGACTCACTTCACTCTTTTGTATAATAGATTTTAGGTTCATCCAGCTCATAAGAACTGACTCAAATACATTCCTTTTAATGGCTCAGTAGTATTCCATTGCATATATGTGCCACAGTTTCTTTATCCATTCATCTGTCAATGGACATCTAGATTGCTTCCATGTTCTAGCTATTGTAAACAGTGCAGCAATGACCACTGGGGTACATGTGTCTTTTTCCTCAGGGTATATGCCTAGGAGTGGGATTACTGGGTCATATGGTGGGTTTATTCCTAGTTTTTTAAGGACTCTACTGCCTTCCATAGTGGCTGCATTAATTCACATTTCCACCAGCAATGCAAGAGGGTTCCCTTTTCTCCATACCCTCTCCAGCATTTATTGTTTATAGACTTTTTGATAATGGCCATTCTGACTGGTGTGAGGTGGTATCTCATTATAGTTTTGATTTGCATGTCTCCAGTAACCAGTGATGCTGAGCACTTTTTCGTGTGTTTGTTAGCTATCTGTATGTCTTCTTTGGAGGAATGTCTGTTTAGGTCTTTTTCCCACTTTTTGATTGGGTTATTTTTCTGATATTGAGTTGTATGAGCTGCTTGTATATTTTGGAAATTAATTCTTTGTCAGTTGTTTCCATTTGCTATTATTTTCTCTCATTATGAGGGTTGTCTTTTCACTCTGATAGAGGGCAATGGCACCCCACTCCAGTACTCTTTCCAGGAAAATCCCATGGATGGAGGACCCTGGAAGGCTGCAGTCCATGGGGTCGCTAGGAGTCGGACAGGACTGAGAGACTTCACTTTCACTTTTCACTTTCATGCATTGGAGAAGGAAATGGCAACCCACTCCAGTGTTCTTGCCTGGAGAATCCCAGGGACAGGGGAGCCTGGTGGGCTGCCGTCTATGGGGTTGCACAGAGTCGGACACGCCTGACGCGACTTAGCAGCAGCAGCAGCTTATTAGCACATAAAAATGTTACAAATTTTTGTATATTGATATTGTATCCTACAACTCTCCTGTACTTGTTTTTTATTTCTAATAGCTTTTTGGTGGAGTCTTTAGGGTTTTCTATACATAAAATCATGTCATCTGCAAATAGGAATAGTTTTACATCTTCTTTTTCAACGTGGATGCCTTTTATTTATTTTTCTTGCCTAACTGCTCTGACTAGTACTGCCAATACTATGTTGAATAGGAGTGGAAAGAGTGGGCATCCTTGTCTTGGTCCTGATCTTAAAGGAATAACTTTCAAATTTTCACCATTGAGTGTGATGTTAGCTGTGTGTTTTCATACATGGCCTTTATCATACTGAGGTATGTTCCTTCTATACTCTTTATTGAGAGTTTTTATCAAATGTATATTGAATCTTGTCAAATTTTTCTGCATCTTTTGAGATTGCTTTTTACCATATGCTTTTTTGTCCTTTATTTTATTAATGCAGTGTCGCATGTTGATTGGTTTGAACCGTCTTTGCATCCTTAAAATAAATTCTACTTGATCATGGTATATGATCCTTTTCTCATATTGTTGAATTTGGTGTGTTAATATGTTGTTGAGGATTTTTCCATCTGTGTTCATCAGAGACATTGACCTGTAATGTGTGTGTGCGCATGTGTTCATGTGTGTGTGTGTGTGTGTGTGTTGTCCTTGTTTGGTTTTGGTATGATGGTGATGTTGGCTTCAAAAAATGAGTTAAGAAGTGTTCACTCCTCTTCATGTCTGGTAGCATTCACTGGTAAAGTCCTGCACTTTTGGTTTGGAGGAACTTATTGATTACTATTTCAATCTCTGTACTTGTAGTTGATTTAGATTTTCTATTTCTTTAGTCTTAGAAAGTTGTTATGATTCCAAGATCCATCTATTTCTTCTAGGCTGTCCAATTTGTTATACACTTCAGTCATGTCCAGCTCTTTGTGAGCCTATGAACTGTAGCTCACCAGGCTCCTCTGTCCATGGGATTCTCCAGGCAAGAATATTGGACTGGGTTGCCATGCTCTTCTTCAGGGGATCTTCCCGACCCAGGAATTGAACCTGCATCTTCTTATATTTACCTGTATTGGCAAGCTGGTTCTTCACCACTAGCACCATCTGGGAAGCCCCAATTTGTTATACAGCTGTTTACAATATTCTCGTACAATCTTTTGTGTTTCTGTGGTCCAACCAGGTTGACTCAAAATCAGCCATCACAAGTCTACTTTTGGTCATCTTGAACCCCTCATCTATCTCCTAAAGCATACTTAAGTCCCAATAAAGACAATAACCACATCCTACTTTTGCCTGTCATGATACAAGTATCCTGTGTAGAACAAACAGCATGTTCATCCATTCCCTAGAAGATGCAAAGCCTTTGGATAATGCTTACTATTCTCCTTGCTATCTTGTAACTTAAACATTTTAATTTAAGTCTAACAATATTTAAATACTGTAATATAGATTCAATACATCCGATGTGACATGGTAAAAGATAAAAGAGGGAAGAAAACAAAGATATTTGCTTTAAATACAGATACACAAACATTAATAACAAAATAAGGAAGTAATACTCTTGACAACGACGGTCCTCATTTTGGTAACTGGTTACATGGTTGTGGTTGTACCTGGTATTTATAACTACCTTCTTCCATTACCTATTCTGTATTCTCTTTACCTTCAGCAAGCAACTTGACTGGTTGAAGTTTTTACCTGGTAGGTGACTGAAAACTTCATTCTTAAAGGGTCTGGGCCATTGGTATCCCTCCTTGAATGGGACTGTCATAGTTTTCCATTGCCATGTCACAGGACATGGTACTATTGAGAGGGTAACAGGCAGGAAGGCCAGAGGTCTCCAAACAGAGGAAATAGGCTGCAAGTGTCAGATATTTTTTATCTCTCTCTTAAGCGGCAGGAGGAAACAAGCTAGTGTTATATTTTTTCCCCTTCTCTATACACATTTAAAAAGAGGTTTCTCTTAAAATTCTGTGTTGCCATATTGACACCTGGTTCCATCTGAACTTAACTTTTCTCAAACTTTGAGCTAACCAATGCATTTTTCTTAAGGAAATGTTTGTCTTAAGCTATGTTAATGTACTACGCATTTACCCTAGACTCTATCTTCAAGTCAGTTCTGTCTCAGTTCAGTTCAGTTCAGTTCAGTTGCTCAGTCATGTCCAACTCTTTGCGACCCCATGAATCACAGCACACCAGGCCTCCCTGTCCATCACCAACTCCCAGAGTTCACTCAAACTCATGTCCATTGAGTCGGTGATGCCATCCAGCCATCTCATCCTCTGTCGTCCCCTTCTCCTCCTGCCCCCAATCCCTCCCAGCATCAGGGTCTTTTCCAATGAGTCAACTCTTCACATCAGGTGGCCAAAGTATTGGAGTTTCAGTTTCAGCATCAGTCCTTCCAATGAACACCCAGGACTGATCTCCTTTAGGATGGACTGGTTGGATCTCCTTGCAGTCCAAGGGACTCTCAAGAGTCTTCTCCAACACCACAGTTCAAAAGCATCAATTCTTTGGCACTCAGCTTTCTTCATAGTCCAACTCTCACATCCATACATGACCACTGGAAAAACCACAGCCTTGACTAGATGGACCTTTGTTGGCAAAATAATATCTCTGCTTTTCAATACACTGTCTAGGTTGGTCATAACTTTCCTTCCAAGGAGTAAACGTCTTTTAATTTCATGGCTGCAGTCATCATCTGCAGTGATTTTGGAGCCCAGTTCTGCCTAGAGGCTCAGATTTAGGCTCAGAACCAATTTGACAAACCAGTATGTCATACTCATATATTGTTCTCCTAATCTATACAAAACTATATATTTGTATGGAAATCTGTTTTTCTTCAAGATACATGTCAATCCTGTTATGGCCCAGGATGACTCACCTAGTGCCATTCTCTGAGTTTTGAGACATTTCTTTTCTTTAATTAGCAGACTGCTAGTAGCTATATAACATCCAGCTAAACACTAGCAGGGGGGCACTCTTTCTGCCCCCTTCTGATGTCTATGTCAGAAGCTTTCTCTATCTCTTTTATATTTTAATAAAACTTGATTACAAAAAAGCTCTGAGCAATCAAGCCTTGTCTCTGGCCCCGGATTGAATTCTCCTCTGGAGGCCAAGAATCCCTGTGTCTTTCATGGTTCAGCAACAACCTTTCACTATCAAGATGTCCTAAGGCATCTTCTATGTTCCAGAGGTACTCTTTCTTATCTCTATTAAAGTCCACTTTCCCCTTCATAGTCAGACAGCAAGCATAGTAACCCTCTGCTTTGTCTATTGATTCAAAGGCATGAGGAGCCCAAAGTGGTCAGGCAACAGTCTAAAATTCCAGTTCAATGGAATTATTGTTGTGTCTCCTGATGGAAAATTTTCCTCCCTTTGTAACTAACCCCTCTAAGCCAGTAGAGCATGAAGCTGTGAGAACAGAAAGCAAAAATTTTGCTTGTGGGTCACTAGGAGTAATAGCGAGTGGTGCCATCTCTATTTCTGTCACTTGATTCTTGGACCTGTGAATCCTGGTTATGGGTGAAATGGAATCCTGGCTATGGGTGAAATAGCACCCTGTATTGGATACTAATTTAGAGCTGGTCCTGACTGAGACCCTGGTTCACAGTTTCTTCATAAACTCAGAGACTAAGTTAAATTTTCTCTACAGCTTTTAGGGCCCTATGTCATGACTATATAATATATTATGCTTCTTAGTTGAAAAAGATTATAAAGTTTACCTGTAGCACAGTTTGGGGATTTTTTTTAAATGAATTGCCCCCAAATCTTCAAGTATTTGCAGCCTTGCCTTCAAGAGGAGAAAAATACTGACTTCCTAAATGGAATTCTTCATGGTTTTCATCATATCACTAATGGAACATTCAACTAATGTCACCTGTTAGAGAAAAGGGATCAGTATAAGACCTTCATAAAAAAAAAAAAAAAGAAAATGCAGCTATTATATATTTTTCAGTCTTAAAGTTTAGCAGTGGGTAATTATAGTTCTTTGGCTTACATTTTCCATTTTAGTCCTTTCAAGTTTACTGGATGATACGAATTATGCCATCAAGCCATCTTGAGTTGTTTAGGGCTTTGTGATAAACAAAAAAGTTTTCTCTCCAAAAACATATTGATTATTGCACACAATTTTCCTTTCCTTTAAGTGTCAGAATCTGAATTCCTTAGAGTGGAATGCACTCCAATGTGACAGAAATACATAAGAGCATGAAACTTCAAAAAAATAATGAGTTTAAGAAAGGATGATAATAAAGAGGAAAAGAGGAAGAAGGGAAAGGGAAAAGATAAGTTACTGTGATGTTTCTCTAGACAATATTCATATTTTATAATAATTTCAAAAAATAAAATTAATTGACTACAATGATAATTTAGAAGAAACAAATAATGGGGAAAGAAACCATATGTCCTTCAAGAGTGACTCTGGTCAAGGCGTGAAGTCTGGGATCAAGCTTGCAAACATTTCAGAACACTTCTTTCAGTCTATGATCTACTGCAGCAAATTCCTGGTGATAGAAAATGGAATTTATTGTAGTATTGCTAGTAATCTACCTCATATCTAGTCTTCCCTTTTTCTTAGTAATGGAACTTTGATATTATTCTATGGAAACTGCATATACAAATAAATATTATATTCTCCAGTTTTCCTTGAAGCTAAGTATGTTATGTGACCAGCTACTGAGTTGCAGTAAATTACAGCCATTGAGTTATAAGCAAAACTGTTTATTATATATGTGTGTGTTAATCACTCAGTTGTGTCTAACTCTTTGTGACCCCATGGGCTGTAGCCCACATGGGCTACAGGCTCCTCTGTCCATGGAATTCTCCAGGCAAGAACACTGAAGTGGGTAGCCATTCCCTTCTCCAGGGGATTTTCCCAACCCAGGGATCAAACCCAGGTCACTTTCATTGCAAGCAGATTCTTTACTGTCTGAGCCACCAGGGAAGCCCCTTTCATCATAGTTAGCATTAACTTCCTGGTTGCCAAGTTCAGTAGGTCCATTCCTATATGTTGGCTCTGAAGCAATTCATGTTATTTTGTTTTTAATTTATTCTGAAACTCGGTCCTTCCTTTTGCTTTCAAAACAAAACTGACTTCTTTTTCCTAACATTTTAGCAACTCCTTTCAAATTCTACTGCTACGACTTTAGTTAAGATCTGAGTAATCTCTAATCTGTGCTATGGCAACAAATTCTTAATTAATCTTGCAGTATCCAATTCAAATGTAACTTCAGTTTGTTATGCACAGAATCACCTTATTTTCTCTAAACACTTTATTAGCACAGTTTGAGGTTGAAAATATGAGGCAGAGAGTTAGAGAATAATTATTATTACTGTGATTGTATTCTCAGGATGACATAGACAAGCAGATTTCAGGAACAGTGGAACAGGACAAGAAATAAACCTTTAAATGCACGCATATATGGTTAACTAACCTTTGACAAAGAAGTCAAGAATGTACAATGGGGAAATGATAGTCTCTCCAATAAATGGTGTTGGGAAAACTGAAGAGCCAGGTGCAAAAGAATAACAATGACTACCTATCTTATATGATATACAGAAATCAACTCAGAATAGATTACAGAATTGAATATAAGACCCTAGACAGTAAAACTCCTAGAAGAAAACATGAAACATAGGTTCCTTGCCATTGGTCTTGGCAATGACTTTTTGGATCTGACATCAAAAGCAAAGACAACAAAGGCAAAAATAACCAAATGGAATTGCATCAAACTAAAAAGCCTCTGTACAAAAAAGGAATACACAAAATGAAAAGACAGCCTATAGAATAAAATATTTGCAAGCTACATATCTGATAAGGTGTTAATATCCAAAAATATATAAGAAATTCATACAACTCAATAGCCCAAATCCAAACTATGTGATTAAAAAATAGGGAAAGGACCTGAATAGAAATTTTTCCAAAGAAGACATATGGATGGTCAACAGATATATGAAAAGATGCTCATTATCACTAATTATCAGGGGAATGCAAGTCAAAAACAAAACAAAATATCACTTCACACTTGTCAGGATATCTAATCAAAAAGACAAGAGATAACTACTGCTGGCAAGGAGAAAATGGGGTGTTTGTACTGTTGGTGGGAACATAAACTGGTACAGTCACTATAGAAAACAGTATAAAGTTCCTCTCACACACACACAAAAAATAGAACTCCCATGCTGCTGCTGCTGCTAAGTCGCTTCAGTCGTGTCCGACTCTGTGCGACCCCATAGACAGCAGCCCACCAGGCTCCCCCATCCCTGGGATTCTCCAGGCAAGAACACTGGAGTGGGTTGCCATTTCCTTCTCCAATG
Organism: Bos javanicus; assembly: GCF_032452875.1. NCBI lineage: Eukaryota > Metazoa > Chordata > Mammalia > Artiodactyla > Bovidae > Bos > Bos javanicus. The sequence continues at coordinate 44,833,422 of NC_083870.1, forward strand.
CATGAAAGTGAAAAGTGAAAGTGAAGTCACTCAGTTGTGTCCGACTCTTCACACCCCATGGACTGCAGCCTACCAGGCTCCTCCGTCCATGGGATTTTCCAGACAAGAGTACTGGAGTGGGGTGCCATTGCCTTCTCCCAGAACTCCCATAGGATCTAGCAATTTCACTTCTGGGTTTATATCTGTAAGAAGCAAAATCACTATCTGGAAATTTAAATGTGTATCTCTATGTTCGTTGTAGCATTACTCACAATAGCCTAAGTGTCGATTGATGGATGAATAGATTTACAATGGAACATTATTCAGCCTTAAAAAATAAATAAATAATAAATACAGGAAATCCTGCCATTTGTGAAAACAAGAATGAATCTTAAGGGCATTATACTAAGTGAAATAAGCCAGGGAATCTTTTCAAATGTACACATATATCAAATCATCAAATGCACTAAAATAGCTTTAATTTTATATGTAAATCATACCTTAATAAAGTTGAAAAAATTTAAATAAATAAACAAACTCTAGATATAATGTGTCATGGGTGGGTGGAAGGAAATCTGACTCTTGGTGATGATAGGAAAATTCATAAAAAATTGAGTAACATTGAGGTCAGTCTTAAAGGTCGAGTATGAGTTTGAAAGGCAGGAGGAAATAATTCATTAGTAGAAAGAAAAACGAGCAAAATCACAGGGGCAATTTTTGTTGTTATTTGGGCATTAAGTCATGTCTGATTCTTTGCAACCCCATGGGCTGTAGCAAGTCAGGCTTCCCTGTCCTTCACTATCTCCCAGAGTTAGTGACTCCAAGTTAGGACTCCAAGTCCATTGAGTCAGTGATGTTATCCAACCATCTCGTCCTCTGTCGCCCCCTTCTCCTCCTGCCCTCAATCTTTACCAGCATCACGGTCTTTTCCAATGAGTTGGCTCTTTGCATCAGGTGGCCAAAGTATTGGAGCTTCAGCTTCAGCATCAGTGCTTCCAATGAATATTCAGGGTTGATTTCCTTTAGGATTGACTAGTTTGATCTCCTTATTGTCCAGGGGACTCTCAAGAGTCTTCTCCAGCACCGCAAATCAAAACCATCAATTCTTCAGCGCTCAGCCTTCTTTACAGTCCACCTCTCACATCCATACATAGCTATTAGAAAAACAATAGCTTTGACTAATCAAGCCTTTGTCGGTCAAGTGATATCTCTGCTTTTTATTATGCTGTCTAGGTTTGTCATAGCTTTCCATCCAAAGAGCAAGCACCTTTTAATTTTGTGGCTGCAGTCACACTGCTCCATCTGCAATGATTTTGGAGCCCAAGAAAATAAAATCTGTCTCTGTCTCCACTTTTGCCCCATTCTTGCCATGAAATGATGGGAACAGAAGCTATGATCTTCGTTATATTGAGTTTAAGCCAGCTTTTTCACTCTCCTCTTTCAACATCATCAAGACGCTCTTTAGTTCCTCTTTACTTTCTGCCATTAAAGTGGTATCATCTGCATATGCACCTGAGGTTGTTGATATTTCTCCCAGTAATCTTGATTGCAGCTTGTGATGCCTCTGGCCAGGCATTTTGCATGATGCACTTTGCACATAAGTTAAATAAGCAGGGTGACAATATACAGCCTTGATGTACTCCTTTCCCAGTTTTGAACCAGTCCATTGTTCTATCCCTGGTCTAACTATTGCTTCTTGACTTGTATACAGGTTTCTCAGGAGGCAGATAAGGTGATCTGGTATTCCCACCCCTTTCAAAATTTTGCACCGTTTGTTGTGATCCACAGTCAAAGGCTTTAGAGTAGTCAATAAAGCAGAAGGAGATGTTTTCCTGGAATTCCCTTGCTTTCTCTGTGATCCAATGGATGTTGGCAATTTGATCTCTGGTTCCTCTGCCTTTTCTAAATCCAGCTTGAACATCTGGAAGTTCTCGGTTCACGTACTGTTGAAGCCTAGCTTGAAGGATTTTGAGCATTACCTTGCTAGCATGTGAGATGAGTGCAATTGTACGGTAGTTTTGGTGTACCAATATTTGGAGACTACCAAACAAGTCCATGGGACTTCTAAAACTCCTCGAGAAGTTCCCTTAATGGTTTCACCCCAGATATTCCTGTATACTAACAAAATAACATTGTACTGCAGAGTTTTACATACTAATGTTTTTCATTTAACGTCATTTAATGTCATAGCACAGTATATTAAAATACACTCTTTATAAATACTCATTAGAGTGGCAAAGTAGTCCATGATATATAAACCAAAAATGACTGTACTGATGTTCTATCATTAAACTTTTCTAATAACATTGATAAATAAAAATGATCATTTTTTGAGGGAAAAAAAATAACTTTTCTAGAAGTCAGGCCCACTTTTTTTTTTTTTCTTATCTCCCTTTTACAGTTGATCTTGTCCCACTTTACAAAGAAGATGTATATCTCTTACAAAACTGAATTTTACTATGGTTAATTTCCCAGGGGTACAAATCCACTAGTTACTAAACAGTCTATATATGTATAACAATGCATGCAATCTAAAATGCCTGTATTCTTGTCAATGCAGAGATGTTCAGAATGTTGGGTGAGGTGGAATTACTTAAGTTTTACTTCATGACCTCATCTTATCCATCTCTGGATGATCATGAAAGAAAGCACTGCTCCATTGTCTATATCACATGAAAAGTCATGTCTGACTTTGTGACCCCATGACTGTAATCCACCAGGTCCCTCTGCCCATGAGATTCTCCAAGCAAGAATACTGCAGTGGGTAGCTATTCCCATCACCAGGGGATCTTTCTGACCCAGGGATTGAACCTGGGTCTCCCACACTGCAGGCTGATTCTTTATCATGAGCCACCAGGGAAAGCAAAGCAAATAATTTATTATAAGAAATATTGAAAGTTGAGATGTTTTACTTTATCCAAATAACAAACTGGTAGCAAGACCAATCTATTTATCTATCTGTGGATCCATCCTTTCATCTATTGCGTATCTCTCATGTACCTATCTTAGGATTCAGAAAGAAGATGATTACCATAAAAATACAAACAAAACATACAAACATATAAACATATGTTTATATGTTTCTGTGAATTGAAAGGATTTTTTACAGAAAGTCTAACTGATTTGACCATGAGGGCTGGTTTTGCCAGTTAGATCATATGACAGACATTTACATAAATTGAATGAGCTAAGTCTTAACTCCGAACTTATGACAAAGATATGATTAATGCACTTAATCAAAATTTATTGTAAGGGCCAAGTTTTATTAAAATTAGCAATAGTTAAATTTTCCCAAATCTTTCTGTTTAACAAGGTGCCTCTAAGTGAAAGAGTAAGAGAATTAATCATTGCCACTGAATAAGTTTTGGTAAAATCTTATTTTTTATATGTCCCAGAAACTGAAAAGTGAAGGACTCTGCATGACAGTCCTTTACACAGCAGCTAAGTGTGTCACATCGATCTCCTTCCGAAAGCTGACCTGCTGTCAGAAGCCTAGTTAGCAGACATCTCCAGATGCTTTCCCTGGGCTGCTCACAGCCAGTGACTGAGCCTGGCAGAGGGACTAGAGCTGGGCTATTTCTGCCCACACAAGACTCTCCAAACAATTGTCTCTGCCCTGGGCTCCCTTCTGGCCTGACTTTTTCAGGGCTGAACTGTGTCCTAAGATCCGTTTCCTTTCCTGCCCCCTCTTAGGTTTAGAGCCACATTGCACTCCGAAGCCTTTCTCTGTTCCTCAACCCTTTATCTCTTATAGGTATATCCTACATAAATCTTTGATGTTTCTAATATTGTCTTGGTGTCTGCATCTCTATCTTTTTTAAATTAATTAATTTAATTGGAGGAGAATTACTTTACAATATTGTAGTGGTTTTTGCCATACATTGACATGAATCAGCCATGGGTGTACATGTGCCCCCATCCTGAACCCCCCTCTTACCTTCCTCCCCATCCCATCCCTCAGGGTCATCCCAGTGCATCAGCCCTGAGCGCCCTGTCTCATGCATTGAACCTGGACTGGCGATCTATTTCACATATGGTAATATACATGTTTGAATGCTATTCTCTCAAATCATCCCACCCTCACCTTCTCCCACAGAGTCCAAAAGTCTGTTCTTTACATCTGGGTCTCTTTGCTGTCTTCCATATAGGGTCATCATTAACATCTTTCTAAATTCCATATATATGCATTAATATACTGTATTGGTGTTTTCCTTTCTGACTTACTTTGTATAATAGGCTCCAGTTTCACCTACCTCATTAGAACTGATTCAAATGCATTCTTTTTAATAGCTGAGAAATATTCCATTGTGTATATGTACCACAGCTTTCTTATCCATTTGTCTGCTGACGGACATCTAGGTTGCTTCCATGTCCTGGTTATTATAAACAGTGCTGCAATGAACATTGGAATACATGTGTCTCTTTCAATTCTGGTTTCCTCAGTATATATGCCCAGCAGTGGGATTGCTGGGTCATATGGTAGTTCTATTTCGAGTTTTTTAAGGACTCTCCACACTGTTCTCCATAGTGGCTATACTAGTTTGCATTCCCACCAACAGGGTAAGAGGGTTCCCTTTTCTCCACACCCTCTCCTGTATTTACTGTTTATAGACTTTTGGATAGCAGCCATTCTGACCAGCATGAGATGGTACCTCACTGTGGTTTTGATTTGCATTTCTCTGATAATGAGTAATGTTGAGCATCTTTTCATGTGTTTGTTAGCCATCTGTATGTCTTCCTTGGAGAAATGTCTGTTTAGTTCTTTGGCCCATTTTTTTATTTATTTTTCTGGAATTGAGCTGCATGAGCTGCTTGTATATTTTTGAGATTAATTCTTTGTCAGTTGTTTTGTTTGCTATTATTTTCCCAGATTCTGAAGGCTGTCTTTTCACCTTGTTTATAGTTTCCCTCATTGTGCAAAAGGTTTTAAGTTTAATTAGGTTCCATCAGTGGCTTAGACGGTAAAGCGTCTGTCTACAATGTGGGAGACCTGGGTTCGATCCCTGGGTCGGGAAGATTCCCTGGAGAAGGAAATGGCAACCCACTACAGTATGCTTGCCTAGAAAATCTCATGGACAGAGGAGTCTGGTGTCCATGGGGTCGCAAAGAATCAGACAGGACTGAGCGATTTCACTTTCTTTCTTGTTTATTTTTGCTTTTATTTCCATTACTCTGGGAGGTGGGTCATAGAGGATCCTGCCGTGGTTTATGTCAGAGAGTGTTTTGCCTATGCTTTCCTCTAGGAGTTTTATCATTTCTGGTCTTACATTTAGATCTTTAATCCATTTGAGTTTATTTTTGTGTATGGTGTTAGAAAGTGTTCTAGTTTCATTCTTTTACAGTGGTGACCAGTTTTCCAAGCACCACTCATTGAAGAGATTGTCTTTTCTCCATTGTATGTTCTTGGCTCCTTTGTCAAAGATAAGGTGTCCATAGGTGTGGTGCATCTCTCTCCAACACACCCTAGTACTAGGGCACCAAATCCTTTTCTGATTCTTCACTTTCAAAGATACTTGAGAGAGGACCTAATCAAATGGCCCACTCCCAAATAATTTAAAAATAGCTTTGGTAATAAAGCTGGGAGTGGACTAAATGGATTTAAAAGTAATCTCATTCCCTGTTTGGGATGAATTCAGGAACTCAAACCAAGGCCAATTTTGCATTACTAAACGGACACAGGGATTGGTTCAAGATGGGCATACCTTCCAAACTAGAAAAACGATACACAAGGAGGAGTTTGCTGGGCATTCTGGGAAAATTTTCCTGTTCTTAAAAGTAGACAACCACTGGAAGGCAGCTTCCACTACATATGTGGATATGAATCCAAAAGTCATCATTTTCACCCGCTGAGGAAAGCAGGCAGAGGAAAAGGCCAGCAGGCAAAGTGCTCACCAGCAAGGGGTGAGAACAGGTGGCAGAGGTGGGGGTTATCTGAGTAAGCTGATGCTAAAGCTCTACCCTTCTTCTGAACCTCTTAGTTAAGTGAGGGTATATTTCCTCTCTGTTTAAACCTGTTAGAGTCTATTATTTCCCTGTTTATTACAGTCACTGTGTCCTACTTTATTTGTCAGTGTAAGCCTACCACTCCTCTACTTACATCAGGACCTCTCCTGAGTCCAGCATGGGCCAGTCCCTCCCATATGGAGTGGATCTTGTTTCTCATCCCTGGGATGCTCTCCTGTAAATGGTATGCAATTATTTCTCTCACCTTTGGGCACTACCTCTGTCTGAAGCCTCCAACTTCTAATCTTTTTCTATGGAATGAGGCCAATTTGGATGTGGATTACCTGCCTGAATCAAGGTTAGCAACTGCTGGATTTTCTGCTGCAGGGCTTATTTCCCCAGATACAACTATCTCTAGCCTCTACAACTTTCCAGTCAGTCAACTCTTGAGCTTTAGTGAATGGCTAAGATTTCAGATTATGGCTCCAACAGGCATATAAAAATAAATAAATTTTAAGCTTACCCTCCTAGTTAATTTTTATAATTATATGGGTGTGTATAAACACATATACTGTGCACTTCTAGCTGTATATGCACATAAATATGTATCTCTCTATATTTATCACATGTAAACTTTTCTTGTGATGATATGCCCAGTGCATTATGGGTAGGTCAATCAGAATGGAGAATAGCAAGCAACAGAGTGAATGCAGGTAACTTCCAGGCCCCAGCTATTTCTTAAGCTCACACTTTCAATTCTGAAATTTGGGGGCAGTCTAGGAAAGGTTCCAGGAGAGGTGCCAGCAAAGTAACTGGAGGCCTATGGCCGGGGTTATTTACCAATTGTCATCAACATTATTAAATATTATAAAGACAACTATGACTGGATTAGCTTAAATCACCTTGAATAGCACACTGGTTATGAAAATTTGCAACCTGTTTCTTCAAGCTGTTAATGATTCCACTGATATTGTCATTGATATGCCAGCTTTTTCCTTCTCCCTGTTCTTTTGCAGTTACTAGCTTGGAAATATCCTCTAGTGTTCTCATCTTTTACACATACTATCAAGGAAGTCATCAAACTATACTGATTATATCCCTTATAAGTTATGCTATCCTACCTCAGTATTTTCTGCTAATTACTTAGTTACTAAAAAAAATTAAAAATTCAGATAGAGTTAAAAGTTTGTCTTGAGACTCCTTTTCTCTCATTCACTACACTCTAAGACACGCAGGTTGTGTTTCAGTTCTGTCTGTGCATCAAGCTTTTTCAGACCTCAGGACCTTTGCCTATTTGTTGTTGTTGTTTAGTCGCTAAGTCATGTGACCCTATGGAGCCTACCAGGCTCCTCTGTCCATGGGATTTCCCATGGAAGAATACTGGAGTGGGCTGACATTTCCTATTCCAGAGGATCATCCCAATCCAAGGATCCAACTCACGTCTCCTGCATTGGCGGACGGATTCTTTACCACTAGCACCAGCTGGAAAGCCCTTTACCTATTTGGCTAATTCTTATTTTCTGATTCCTCAGTAGTCCTTCCCTGTTTACTCAACTTAAAATAGATGCTTCATATCATTCTGTTAGTGGTCAGACTACATCATAGCACTTGTCACTGTTTGTAATTGTGCATTGTTATGGGTTGAATTGTGCCCCCTAAAGAACATACATTGAAGTTCTATCCCCAGTATCCCATACTGTGCCCTCATTTTAAAATGGGGTCATTATACAGGTAATGAAGTTAAAATGAGGTCATTAGAGTGGGCCCTAATATATTATGACTAGTGTCCTTGTGAAAAGAGGATATTTGGACAAAGACAGTAATGAGGGAAAGCAGTATGAAGACACAGAGAAGACTGCCCAGTGAATGGAGTGGACACCTACAATCCCAGGAGCCCCAAGGCCTGCCAGCAAACAGCAGCAGCTGGAAGAGGCAAGGAAGGATTTTCCCCTAGAACCTCAGACTTCCAACCTCCAGAACTGAAAGACAATCAGTTTCTGTTGTTTTAAGCCACCTAGTTTTTGATACTTTATTACAGCAGCCCTAGAGCCTAATACATTCATGAAATTGAGTGAGATTTAATTTTTATTTATATATGGTGTCTTTCTCCTCATTAGACTTTAACTTACTGAAGGCAAGTTATGTTTATTTTATTTACCATTACCATTTACAATACTTTGGCCACCTGATGCAAAGAGCAGACTCATTAGAAAAGACCTTGATACTGAGAAAGACTGAAGGCAAAAGGAGAAGGGAGCGGCACGGGAGGAGATGGTTAGATAGTATCACCAACTCAATGGACATGTATGTGAGCAAACTCCGGGAGATAGTGGAGGACAGGGAAGCCTAGTGGGTTGCAGTTCATGAAGTCACAAAGAGTTGGACATGACTTAGTGAATGAACAACAATTTACAGCAGCACAGATAATGGTATCTGGTCCCTGTTAGCAGTGGAATCTTTGTGGAATTGGTGAACAACAGTATGAGTGGATGCATGGTTGATGGATATTTGAATGCAAAGTATTTCAAAAGGTTTTAGAATCTCAGATTGCTTAAATAAACCACTTAGAAGCAATATTAATTTAATCTTAAAATTAGTAATCATAATACTTCAAGTAGGAAGAGAAGATTGTTTATGCATAATTAACAAATGCCTCATTTCACCAGCTCTGATTAGCTGTTTAATTGCATATTCTGGAAAGACTTCCCTTAAAACGAGAGAGCATTTTTCTTCTGATCTTACCCAAAGATTACCCTAACTGTAATGTTTAGAATAAAAAATATAAACAATGTCTTCAATCTCCATGACTTATATTAAAAGAAATATAAACAGGAACTGTGGGAGTTCAATTTTTCTGTTTTGAACATATGTAAGTACAGCTTTAAAGAAGTGCACTAGCCAAAGTGCTGGCAAACACACACAAATAGCTGTCCTATTTTAAAGGATATCATTGCTCAAGAAACTTATGAACATGAACATAAATACATTTTCAAACCTGGAAAAACTGTAACACATAGAAAGATGGGAGGAAGATAAGCAACAGTATGCATGCTGTTGACTTCTGCTCCAATAATTTTTTTTTTTTTTTTGGCCATGCCATGTGGCAAGCAGGATCTTAGTTCTCGATCATGGATTGAACCCATATCCCCTGCTTTAGGTGTGTGGACCACCAAGGAAGTCCCATGCTCCATTCATTTTTAACTCACATCATTCCACTAATTACTATACACACTCACATACCACGTACCCATATGCATACATACACACACATCTATGTATATAAATAAAAGCTTAAATGTGTATCTATATCTATCTATATTCACACACATGAATCTTTCTTAATGTAATGCACCTTAGTAACTATGACCATTACCTTGTTTTATCTCAGGATACCCTGAATTCACGGATGGACTGAAAGTCTCAGTGTTTGGATGAGTAACGAAGGAAAGCTAATATAGAATTTTTTTAAGTAGTCAAAGTCAGCTGTGTATAATTTATTCTAATACTTCCTAGCAATGTAAATTTGGCAGATTAATTCACCCTTTCCACAGATGGGAAATTGGGGCCTAGAACAGTTAACTAACAGGCTCAGAATTTTAAATGTTAAATGCCTTTTTTTTTTACAATGTGCTCAGAACTTAATTCTACATCTAACAACTCTAAGAGTTTATCCAAAGCCATTATTAAATGCGAAGGAACATTATTTCTACATTTATAAACTGGATGTCAGGACTGAGTTGCCAGGAAAAAATCTGTTTCTGGACAACTTCTGTTTCCCTCTGAGGTTAGGCTGTTCACAGTACACATTGATATAATCCTACATCTGGCTTTTAAAAAGCTAGAAATTAGGAAAGCTTTCTTGATCATTATGTTACCTATGAGTTGGTCAGAACCTAATAGTTGCATGTTTCTGTTTCAGATTAGGTAGCAATCAAAGTGATTTTTTCATTTAGGAAAGATGCCTATGCTGTAAGGTAGGTCTCTCTGGGAAAACTTCTAAGATCCTGTTTTTACCTTTTATGTTTAACCTGTGCCCTTAATACGTACAGCCCTTTACATATATTATTTTGTTCACTACTACATTAATAAGGTACTATTATTAGTCTTTTGATAGAACAGATAAAGCAAGGGGCATGGGTTCAATCCCTGGTCTGGGAAGATTCCACACACCAAGGTCAACTAAAGTCTGTGGGCAACAACTACTGAAGCCCATGAGCCTAGAGTCTGTGCTCCACAAGAGAAGCCACCGCAGTGAGAAGCCCATCACTGCAACAAAAAGTAGCCTATGCTAGCCGCCCTAGAGAAAGCTGATGCAGCAGTGAAGACCCATTGCAACCAAATAAATAAATCATCTCCAAAAATAAAAAAAAATAAAAATGACTTTAAATAAGATACAATTTCAAAATAACTCATCATGAGAATTAAATTTGGCTATAGAAAAATTATAGTAACTATCCTTCATTTTCTCATTTTAATATGGACCAAATAAAGCTGCCAGGATGAAATGAGTCAGAAAATTGAGGTTTGGAGGCTCCAGGAAGAGTAGGCAAGGGAGTGGAATACTGAAGAGCATGTCCACTGAAATCCAGTGCTAATGTGACCAAAGACTTGCTTTTCTGCCACTGAGATTATGAAAGGAGTGATGAGATGGAGAGGGCAACCGAATAAGAGTCATCGTGCCCCTTGGAGCTTTGCTTTTCTCATATGACAAAGGCTGACTGAGACACTATTAAGAACTGGTTGTCAAATGCCATGATTCTGGATGTTCAAGCCAAGTAGATCTGTGAAATGACAGAAATAAAACAACTTGTCAAGAGCTTATACCTCAGAGATCTGGTGAAATACAGTGCAGTGGACAGAAAAATTGGAAGTCATACCATGCCTACCAGGTGGCTCGAGTCATTCGACAGTTCTAAGAAATTCATGATTTGTTCATTTTCAGAAGAAAAAAAGGACTAATTCTATTTAAAAACAAAGCCACATAAAATAAAACAGCAAATTAAATCTAAAATACCCTCTAAAATACCTGTGAAGAAGGAAACAAATGGGCCTGATTCTATTGTGTTATCTGTGAATGCTTATTCGGTACTGTATGTATGTAAAAGTTTCACTTTGAGACATTATGAAAAAATAGCTGCTTTTCACATGAACATTTTCTGTGACAGGTGCCAGAATTAGGAGGTTCACTGCTAAAGGGGGTCAGATTATAACATGGTAGAGGAATCGAAGAACAGACTGATTAGTTACAAGATCAATCATGAACACAGTCACTTCAATTTAAATTAAAGGTGTTTATAAGCCATATTTCATTTGCTAACCTAGCTTAAGAGACATGGAAATCTCCACATAATAGACTAGTTTCATTATTCTTAATTTTCAAATCTCCATGAAACAGTGAGAATGCTGAGCTTGATCTTTAGTGAAATTCGGTGCAGCAATCCTTCATTACACCATTCATGTTATAATAATCATGTAGTTGGTTGAATGTATTTGTAAAAGAAAGGATCATAGCTTTGTCATTCAATATATCCTTCACATCAGTGCTTTGATGGGATCTCAATATAGTATTTCAATATAGGAATATATTTTATCCACTGAGCTCAATCAGATCTAATGTAAAGACTATATTTTCAATATATGAGTACTCTCATAACTCTTAATTTCCCAGTCTTGTGCTATTTGTTAGCCAATAAAATTATGACTGACTTCCTATGTAATTACATGTGCTGGACTAATGGTCTATTTATACTTGCAATTTCTAATCCATGTTCCCTGTAGAGCTATTTTTACATTAGTCCTTTCTTGTTGAGGAATTTAGGTGTAAGTACAGAATATTGTTAATTATATGAGGGTATAGAACTTATCCAATTCTAAATGAATAAAAATGTATGCTCATTTTAAAATTATAGTGTGGACATAATTTGTGTTCCCTCAACCTCTTCTTTCTTTTGCTTAAAGCATCCCTTTTCTTTTCGAGGGTGCACATCTAGCATGAGGTCTGAATGAAAGCTGCATGTTCCCTTGACCATAATAATCCCCTTGCCTGCTGTTCTTTGTATAAAAACAAGAACTTAACCTAGGATTTATTGATAATGGCACCCCGGCTTTCAGCCCCAGACTGGCCTGAGACCAGGATGTGGGGAAGAGGGAGAGTTGGCTATATCCTAAGCCACTTTTCTGGTTGAAGCTGGAAAAGAAGAGCTCTTTCTTTCCCAGCAGCAAAGCTAGGAACTCATGAGCCAGGAGTTACTAGGAAACACCAATCTAGCCCAATTCTCAGCTTAGGCAATCATGGCATTTTGGGTCAGATAGTTCTTTGTTGTGGGGGTTAGGATGCTTAGCAGCATCCCTGATCTCTATCAACTATATGCCCGTATTTCCTCCCATAATGTGGTTTCAAAAACTATCTCCAGACTCTGTTAAATGGGCCCCCATTTGAGAACCACAGAATAAGCCTCATGAAAAGGCAAGGCTGGGCTTCCCCGGTGGTGGCTCAGATGGTAAAGAATCCACCTGCATGCAGGAGACCCAGGTTTGATCCCTGGGTCAGGAAGATCCCCTGGAGAAGGAAATGGCTACCCACTCCAGTATTCTTGCCTGGAGAATTCCATGGGCAGAGAAGCCTGGTGGGCTATAGTCCATGGAGTCACAAAGAGTCAGACACAAATGACTGACTAACACTTTCACTTTTTCACTTTCAAAGGCAGGACTAGGTGGAAGGGAGGTCAACCCATTCGAGCAAAGTAGGAAATAGACAGAAAGAGAAATACACCTATTCAGAACGCCCTTTTCCTTCTGGGTTATATAAGCCCATTATTTCCCATTTTTTCCTAAAGTAGTTTCTTTGGTCAGTTAGAATAAGAATTCTGAATCAATATCACAAAAAGACTGAAGGAGAAACTGGGCCAAAGGCAAAAAAAACCAAAAAAAACAAAACACAATCAATAATAGCTTAATCAAAGCACAGAATCAACTGTGAGTTTTGGGGGAAAATATAAGAACTTAAAAACCTGTTTAAGGCAAAGACAAAGAAATTGAATATAAAATAGATGGTCGACAGCATGAGTAGAAATCCAAGTTTCCAGAGTAATATAAAACTAGTCGAGGTAGTAATCTTGGGATGAGGTGTAAGAAAGTGGAAAAATACTTTTATTTGTATATTCTGGGGATCATACACATGTCCAGTGATAATTTCTTATTTTAAGTGTGTGTCTGTGTGTGCTTGTAGTTCTCTAAAAAAGAAGCAAATAATGTTTTCTAGTCAATCAACTGCCAACAATTTTTAAAAAAGAGTAGGGAAAGTACAAACTAGGAACCAAACAAGTAACATTCTCAAATCATATCTTAAACCTGAGCTCACTGACTCCAAAATTCACAGGAGTCAAACTCTATGATGATGACTTTCATCCATGTACAACACAGGAAATGTTTTTTCCTTCCTAGGACCTTAGGTGAAAACAACAGAGAAATTCACCATGAATGTTTCTGCTTTAAATATCCAGTTGAGGTTAAAAGATTTTAAATTTCCCTCCATGTAACTAGAATGAAAGGAGGGGGTGGAATCCTTAGAAAGAAAGAAACAGAATTACCTGGCCGGAAGCAATTATACAAGATGGACTTAAACCACTTTCAAAATATGCCACGTCTATCTCCAGTTCCATACAAAGGCTACTGGCCTGTCCCACTTGAAATCCTTGCCTTTTTTTTGAAGGCTATGTGCTAGGTGGAAAAATAACTGAAAAAGCATTGTTTTCTTCGAGAAGCAGTTGTTGAAAGAGGGCATGAGTGCAATGAAAAGTACCTATAAACTTTAGGGTAGATTTTTTTAAGTAAAAGTCAAATGTCTCATTTTGCTGTTTTTAAAAATTGTTTTTATGATGAGGTATCCAGTAATCATATTTCCATATGCTAACAACAGCCCCCACAGTACACATCACACTGGCCAGTTCAAAACTACACTAGGAGTTCCACTTCCAGGATGACAATACAAGGAGCTCCAACTCCATGTTCCTCAGTAGTGAAAATTACGACACAGTCTCTTCAGCAAATAGTGCTAAGACAACTGTATATCCTCTTGTAAAAGAATAATACTGGGCCCTTATCACACATTATATGCAATGACTGACTCAAAGTGGCTATCAAAAGCCTAAAATCTAAAAGTTACAGCTCTTTTTACAAGAAAACTTAGAGGTAGATCTGCATGACTGCTGTTTTGGCAGTGACTTCTTAGTTATGACACCAAAAGGATAAGCAAAAAAGAGAAAAAAATATACTGAACTTCACCAAAATTTAAAATTTCTGTGACTCAAAGTGCATTATCAAGAAAGTAAAAAAGAAATATTTGCAAATCATAATCTGATAAGAGATTTGCATCTAGAATTATACAAATAACTTTTACAACTCAATAACTAAAAATGGGCAAAGGATCTGAACAGATATTTTTCCAAAGAATATATATAAATCACTAACAGGCCCACAATAAAAGATGCAACAGGAAATGCAAGTCAAAACAAGATACCATTCCATCCATTGGGATGGCTATAATAAAACTAAATTTTAAAAATAAATGCTGATGCGGATGTAAAGTAATTGGAACTCTCATACACTAATGGTAGGAATGTAAAATGGTACAGCCACTTTGAAAAACATTCTGGTAGCTCCTTAAATGGTCAAATATAGTTGTGGTATGAACCAGCAATTCCACTCTTAGGTACAAGCCCAAAAGAAATGAAACGTATGTTCACACAAACACTTACATACCAATATTTATGGCAGCTGTATTCATAATAGCCAAAGCTGAAAACAAACTAAATGTCTATCAATGAAAGAAAAAACAAATAGAATGAATAAACCAAAATGTATATGTCTACACATATATATGTGTGTGTGTAAATATATATCTGTTCTTGTCACCCTGCTTATTAAACTTATATGCAGAGTATATCATGCGAAATGCTGGGCTGAAAGGCTCAAAAGCTGGAATCAAGAATGCTGGGAGAAATATCAATCACCTCAGATATGCAGATGATACCACCCTAATGACAGAAAGTAAAAAAGAACTGAAGAATTTCGTGACAGGAGTGAAAGACGAAAGTGAAAAAGCTGGCTTAAAATAAAACGTTCAAAAAACTAAGATCATAGCTGAAGCTAAAACAGTTTGGCCACCTGATGTCAAGAGCCAACTCACTAGAAAAGAAAAACTGAGGACAAGAGGAGAAAAGGGTGACGGAGGATGAGATGGTTGGATGGCATCATCAACTCAACAGACATGAGTTTGAACAAACTCTGGGTGATGGTAAAGGACAGGGAAGCCTGGTGTGCTTCAGTCCATAGAGTTGGACGTGACTTAGTGAGTAAAAAACAACAACCTGGGTTTGATCCCTGGGTCGGGAAGATACCCTGGAGAAGGAAATGGCAACCCACTCTAGTACTCTTGCCTAGAAAATCCCACGGACGGAGGAGCCTGGTGCAGGCTATTGCCCATGGGGTCACAAAGAGTTGGACATGACTGAGTGACTTCACTTTCACTTAGTGAGTAAAAAATAACAACACACTTGCACACACACATACAATAGAATGTTTTTGGCCATAAAAAAAGAACAAAGTACTGATCAATGCTACAACATGAATGAAACTTGAAAATATTATGTTAAATGATAGAAGCCAGTCACAAAAAAAGAATCACATATTATATGTTCCATTAACATGAAATATCTTGAACAAGCAAATCTGTAAAGACAGAAGACAGATTAGACGTTCCTTAGGCCTGGAGAAATGGGGAGAGGGGCTATAGATATGAAGTGGCAACCAAATGTATAGTGTTTCTTTTTGCGGTGAGATAATAAATTAGAAGCAAAGTAAGTAATTCTAATCAACAAAATGGCTCACGAATCACTACAGATTCACACCATGACATACTGTGCGGCCATTTAAAAAGTGCATAAGAGCTTTCCACAAGATACTGTGAAATGAGAAACAGAAGGCAAAATAGTATGTATCATATGACTTCATTTTTATAAGACAAACCTAAAAACTGCCTGTGAGGGAGTGTGTGTAAGTGTGTGAAGTCTGTACAGGATACTGTAAGTATAGAGCAACGTATGGAAAGATATACACAAATTAACAGATGTAACCTCTGTGGGCATGTGGTGTGTATGTGGGATGTCACTCATGGATAGAATGAGGGACAGAAGAGAGGAAAGATATGTAGAGCTAAAGGTTTATTGAGGTATAATTGATAAATATTAAGTTTAAGACTACCACATAATGATCTATTTATAAAGTGCAAAATGACTAACACAATAAGATTAGTTAACATGCATTACCTCACACTTGCAACCAAAACCTTGATGAGAATTTTTAAGATCTACTTCTCCTGTCAATTTCAAATACACAATACTTTATTAACGACTGTCATGCTGCGCATTACATCCCCAGGCCTTATTTATAATTGGAAGTGTGTACCTTCTGACCACTTTCACCTAATTCCCCCACCCCTACTTCCCTCTGGCAGGTGTTCTAAGTTTTCTGTGTCATTTAACAGGCTGTTAGTTGGAGATTATTCCCTCCATTTGAGTTCTAGATTATTATCTCTGGATGGGGAAATGAAGTTTGGGGTGGCTAAATGGTTTGCAAAACAATACAGTTGGAGTCATCCTGATAAATAGGAAGGCTTCTCAACCCAAATTTGTTTTGGATGTCCAGACCAGTGGTGGCACGAACACACAAACAGGGTATGAAAAGAGTTATCACATGATGAGGCTTCCCCATTACAGTTATCACGTAACAGGGCCAACAGGGCAGTCCTCTCTGAAAGTGTCCTGAGACCTGGGAAAGACACTGGCTTGAGGTTTTTATGATAGTTAGAGATGAGTCCCTGTACACAGGGAGGAGGTTGAATGGTTTGAACGTCCTGAGTGCTGAAAGAGGGAACATTCTTTTGGGTTTCTTAGCAGCTTGTCCAGACATGGGGCAGGAGAGGAAAAAGCAGGTGAAGCTTAAAAGCTATCAGCAGCCAAATGTGAAAAAATGAAGGCAGATTCTTCACTACAAATGGTTTAAAAACTGTACATGTCAGTATTTAAGAAAAAATGTTTAGTTTTATATTTGTGTGTGTGATTGTGTATCTCGTTTTAGTTTGTTGTTGCTGTTCAGTTGCCCAGTCGTGTCCGACTCTTTGCAACCTCATGGATTGCAGTACATCAGGCCTCCCTGTCCCTCACCACTCACCATCTCCCAAAGTTTGCCCAAGTTCATGTCCATACCATTGGTGATGCCATCCAGCCTTATCCTCTGACACCCTCTTTTCCTCCTGACCTCAATCTTTCCAACATCAGGGACTTTCCAATGAGTCGGCTGTTCACATCAGATTTACAAAATACTGGAGCTTCAGCTTCCTTGCTTTAGTTAAGATGATTTAAATGTCTACTTTGTGTGTGAGAGACACTTATTTACATGCTAATAACCAAATGATTAAAAATAATAAGCAAAGTCTGGGATACAGTGAAGGACAGAGAAGCCTGGCAAACTGCAGTCCCTGGGTTGCAAAGAGTCAGACATGAGTGCCTGAACAACAACCACCACCAAAGGGAACAAGTCATCCATGTAAGGTAATATGCATGACTACATACCTCACACTTTATTCCAAGTCTTGAGAAATATCTATTTCCAAAAATTGGCAAATGTTAGATAATATATTCAATTTTTACATAGCTATAAAATGAATATAAAATCACTTTGTATGATAAATATTACTAGACTGTGAGCCTGGAAAATGAATTGAGGTGTAATGTGTCTCTATTCCTGTTATTGTAACTTGTGTCTTTATCTCTGTTACCATAAGTCACCTGCACTTGTGACTTACAACAAATAAAATGGGAGAACAAATTTGATAAACACTGTGTACATTAAAAAATAAAGCTAGATGTGAGTTGCAAAGAGTATGTAAAAAAAATCCCCCAAACATAAAGTTACTAGTAGGAAAATGACTGTATGAGTATTTCTAAATAATAACTCAAAAATAATTTATATTTATCTTGGTAGCCTTTAAACAATTTTTTAGCTTTTAGCAAACCAACTTTCAAAGTTATCTTTAATTGTTAAAAAATATTTAATCCAGTTTTGCATATTTACTTTGAATTCCTAATATCAAAGTAAATAGTATTTCAGAGAAAATTATGATGAAATAAAGGTGAATACACAGCATACTTATTAATATACACTGGATTCATATTAGAATCCTATTCAGAGCCTTGAGCTACTAATAGGAAAAGAATGCACAATAGTCAGTCATTTCATATTAAACTTTTTATTAAAACTGAGTCTTTACAATATATTTAAAATGACATATTCCACAGACAAATACTTAAGAAAAAAACCTTTTTATGTATAATTATTGGCATACAAATTTAAGAACATAGTTAAAACTAAGCTACATATTTATATGTATGTATATGTATTGTGTACATATATATATATATATATCCAAATTTATATCAATGATCTGGAACACCTGAGCTTTAAGTTGTTGGTTTTCCAGATAGTGTGAAATACTTTTCATCCACTTTAGAAAGGATCCAGCCCATTGAGAAAGAATAACTTTGGTTAACAGACATTATCTTCCAAAGATCACATAGAGGTCTTCAATGAGATTACAATTTATCTTCAGAGGCTTCTTCCAAGTGGAGATCTGTCTGTGATGTAAGGAAGGATTCCCATGTAGCAAGGCACTAAATAATGGAAACACACCATCAGGAGATCAACAGTAGTTCACTTTCACTGTTAGAAAAATTAGTAAATCCTTATATAACTGTTCCAATAGCAATCTGTCCAACTCCCCTTTCCCATCGGCTTGCCAGGATCCCTGTCGTTTTTTACATATTTTAACTCTTAATGAGGGAAATTATTGCTAAATAAGATGAAAAGATAAAGGTTAAAAAATTAGCATGGATTAGTTTGCTGAAATAATCTACTATGTCCCCACTGTCAGGGCAGAAACAGATCTAAATTATAGAGGAAATGATGGACCATTTGGATATGAGGCAGGCATAAAGCATCTAGACAGAGGAGTGGTGATACAAGCATGGTTTAATCAGATCTGAATCCTACTATATCATATATGTTTGTGCAAGTTGATTAATCTCTGTTATGGTTTCTTCAGCTATAAATTAGGTTAATGATAATACCACAAAAGCAATTGTGAAAATTAAATTTACATAATCTGTATAAATCTCTATGCAGAATGCCTGGCTCAAAGTAAATATTCAAACATCAGCAATTATTATATTATAATGGTCTACCAAGACTAAGTAGTGAGTGAAAGTGAAGTGAAGTCGCTCAGTCGTGTCAGACTCTTTGTGACCCCATGGACTGTAGCCTACCAGGTTCCATGGTCCATGGGATTTTCCAGGCAAGAGTACTGGAGTGGGTTGCCATTGCCTTCTCCAGGAGATCTTCCTGACCCAGGGATTGAACCTGGGTCTCCCAAATTGTAGGTAGACGCTTTACCATCTGAGCCACCATTAATGTGTCCAGGAAATGAATCAAGGTGATCTAATTGAGAACTATAGAACAAAAGAGAATACATATTTTTTTTTAATGTGGACATAAAACATACACCAAAACTCACCATATTCCAGGTTATACAATAAGTCTCAATATACTTAAAAAGAATAAATCATATGAAGTTTGTTCTCTGAGCATAGTGAAATTAACTTAAGAATCAGCAATTGAAAGGTATCTGAAAAATCCCCAAATATTTGAAATCTAAAGAAGAAATAACAAGGTAATCTAGAAAGTATTTTATTTTAAACGGAATGAAAATGAAAACACAATATATAAAAAAAATTTGGGATGCCACTTAAGAAGTACATAAAGAGAAATTTATAGCACTAAACACCTATATAAGAAAAGAAAAAGGTCTTAAATGACTTCAATTTCCATCTTAAAAACTAAAAAAGAACAAATTATACTGAAAGTAAGCAGTAGAAGGAAAAAACCAGAAAAGATAGCAGTGTGAATCAATGAAAGAAGAATCACTAGATCTTTGAAAAGATTAACAAAATTAGATAAACTTTTAGCCAGACTGTTCATAAAAGAAGAGAGATGATATAAACTACCAACTGTTAGGGGTTAAGAGAGGTGCTGCTAAGTCACTTCAGTTGTGTCTGACTCTGTGTGACCCCATAGACAGCATCCCACCAGGCTTCCCCGTCCCTGGGATTCTCCAGGCAAGAATACTGGAGTGGGTTGCCATTTCCTTCTCCAATGCATGAGAGTGAAAAGTGAAAGTGAAGTTGCTCAGTCGTGTCCGACTCTGTGTGACCCCCTGGACTGCCGCCTACCAGGCTCCTCCATCCATGGGATTTTCCAGGCAAGAGTACTGGAGTGGGGTGCCATTGCCTTCTCCATAAGAAAGGTGACATCAGTCTAAATTCTACTGAAGGAAAATAAAATCTTACTGAAAACTTTATACTTATACATTTGAGAACTTGAATAAAACCAATGAAAAGACACACACTACCAAAATTACCAAAACTCACTCTAGAAAAAATAAATAATCCAAATAAATCTGAATTTTTTGTTAAATATCTTTCCATAAAGAATACTCCAGGTATAAATGGCTTCCCTAGCAAATTGTATCAAAAATTTAATGAAGAATCATATTAATTCTACACAAACTTTCAGGGAACTGAAGAGAAAGGAAAGGTTTCCATCATACCAGAGATATTACAAGGGAAGAAAACTACAGATCACTACCCCTCATAAATACAGATGTAAAAATTCTAAACAAAATTTTAGCAAATCAAATGCAGAAATCTATAGAAAGAATTATACGTCATGACCAAATGGAGTTTATCCCAAGAATGTAAGATTGGGTTAATGTTCAAATCAATCAGTGTAACTGACTGTATTCAATGTAATACCATCTCAATTGACATGAAAAGACATCTGTCAAATTACAAATGTCCATTTCTTAGTTTAAAAAAAATTCTCAGCAAACTAGAAACAGATGGGAACTTCCACAACTTGAGAAAGAACATCTTCAAAAAACTTACAGTTAACATCATATGGACAAATGTATTAACTATTTGCTGTTATTAGTATTTTATTTCTTTTGAATGCCAAGAAAAAAATTTAATTCAGCTTTATGGATACTTAAAAATCCTCCCCAAATTTTGAACATAAGAAAGGAAATAAGAAATACCTAAATACATATAATGTTTAAAAATCTATCCACAGTGTATACAAAAGTATGGAACAAAAGGGCTAATAGATTGTAGAATCGTAGTTCACCTTTGTAAAAAGTCCTGTTTCCTGTGTGAAACTCATTTCTGGCCTCTTCTGCAAATTCATACATAATCTACTATCTGGTAACCCTGCAGGGTAGCCCAAAGCAATTACTGCTTTCAGGAGATATCATATCTTTTCGATAACTCTGCCAAACTATTATTTAAATAAACTTCTGAACATACTCAAGGCAAAACTCAATGAAAATGTGAGCAGTCTGCTCTGTTTAGAATTCCTGTCAAATAGATCCAAACTGCACCAAAAATTGTATTAATCCTAATGTGAAGAAGCTTCTATCATTGTCATATTCTTCAACTATCCTAGTTTAATAAATGTCTAAGGGAGATCAGCCCTCCCCGCTGATTATTGCTGTGAATTAATATTTCCATTTCTAAAGAAAATCCTCAGAAGGACAGTGAAATGTGGTAAAAGAAACAAACTAGCTATTTAACCATTTCCTTATCATCCACCATATGAAAGGCAGAAAAACAATTTATGTATTTTGAAATATAGATTATAGAACACTAGCATAGAAAAACAAGTATCATGACAGCTGCTAAATATCTATATGAATACTCGGTGAGGCATCATCATGGTTGTTACCACATATTGGGCTTCCCTTGTGGCTCAGCTAGTAAAGAATCCACCTGCCATTCAGGAGATGTAGATTCAATCCCTGGGTTGGGAAGATCCCCTGGAGAAAGGAAAGGCTACCCACTCCAGTATTCTGGCCTGGAGAATTCCATGGACTGTAGAGTCCATGGGGTCGCAAAGAGTTGGACACGACTGAGTGACTTTCACACTTGACTATCACATATTACTTTCTTTAAACTTCACAGTGATGATTATGAATCTTATTTTACAGATGAGAAAGCTGAGGATCAATGGTTAAATATGTTTGTGATATTACAAATCTGAGAAGAGGTACAGACATTTAATAGGAAATGGGAAATAATTAATATCTTGAATGACCACCAGGGTACATTTAATAAGTCACTGGGCCATCAAGATGAGATAACTTTCTTTTATACAATGTAAGAAGAACCATTTTGGAGGAGAAGAGGGTAAAAAAAATGCATGATTGCAGGTGGATCAACTTTTAGGAAAGAGTATAAATGCAGGTTGAGTGTAGAAACTGATTTTTTACATATCTTTTGGAAGTTTTTAAGTATTTCCAGCTGTATGTATACTCTTTGAAGATGACTGAGTTAATAACATGCCAGGCAGAAAGTAAGTGTTCAATAAATGCTGAGAGCATAGGGAAGGAATGTACTGAACTGCTGATGCAAATACACTGATCATCAGAAACACTGCACTTTTCAATCTTAATATTAATCAACTGACATCCTGGCTTCTATTAATCACTAAATGTGTTAATGTTAAGTTTTGCCATAAAAACCTGATCCCCAGTCAGGGTGCTGACCAATCAGTTTTCTGGGTCTACAAAGCTGAGACATGGTCCTGAACTGTATAACTCCTGATGCTACCAGTCATCTTTTGGAATTTTGATAGCAGATATTTTTACTAACTAAATATGCTAATTTCCCCCTCCTGCCAATGTTTAATATTAACCTGTTGATATTGATATGTTGCATATTTATCCAGTCAATGTACATAAGTCTATTTTTAAATAATCAAAGATAACCTCTAACGCTCTTTAAATCTCTTTATCTTTTTTTTGAGTATGAAAAACTAAGTGAAAACTCAAGAAATGGATTTTTTATACCATAAGCAATTGGGATAATTGAATGATACGAAGAATCATCAAAACAACAACTAAAATCTCAAAACCCAGTGTGAGACTTGCTCATAACTGTAAATTATATATATATTTTAAAGTATTTCTGTTATTTGGCTTCTCACTGTTTTCTATCAAGGAACTGATTTATTCCCATTTTTAAATCATTATAATTAGTAAAGCAAGCTAATATCTATTAAAATTAAAGTAACAATCAAAAATATCTAGTGTCACAGTTGACTTGACCTTTAATTGTACCCCTTAGCTCATCAATGGCACCCCACTTCAGTACTCTTGCATGGAAAATCCCATGGATGGAGGAGCCTGGTAGGCTGCAGTCCATGGGATCGCTAGAAATCGGACACGACTCAGCGACTTTACTTTCACTTTTCACTTTCATGCATTGGAGAAGGAAATGGCAACCGACTCCAGTGTTCTTGCCTGGAGAATCCCAGGGATGGGGGAGCCTCGTGGGCTGCCATCTATGGGTTCGCACAGAGTCGGACACGACTGAAGTGACTTAGCAGCAGCAGCAGCAGCAGCTTAGCTCATTCTAGTTTGATTATCATACTGTCATAGAGGATCAATAACAATTCCACATTTAGTTGAATAATGTGCATATTTTTGTACATTTTATTTGCTACAACAATACTCTGACAAACTGAAGTAATTGCATCTTATAGGTAAGAGAACTGATCTATTGAGTCCAGTACTCTTTTCTATTGCCCTATGCTTCTCACTGCAGTAAAAGAAAGCCCATAAACATGTTGAACATGCTTTTAGGCAAGATGTGGGGTGACTGGAAAGCAAGTATATCACAGATCCTCAATAACTGAGAACCCAGTGCACGTTTTTTTTTTTCCCTAGGTGGCTCCAGTTTGTAGCCAAAGACCAAAATCTGTAGCTTCTCTTTGAAGGCACGACTGGGAAAGACTGTACAGTTAGGAAAGTGAGCCAGAACTAGGGCAAAAAGACCCAAAAGGTAAATAAAAGCCCTTTTGTTCTGACACATGCTTAATGACTTCTTAAATAGAATATGTAGAAAGTAAGTTTTAATTATAAAATTAGTCTTGAAAGTAAATCTCTTGCTACCTCAGTAAAAACAGTGATGACATTTTGCCCTATGAAAAGGTAAATGTCTCATTAGCTCTCAAAAGTGACAGTGATCCACAAGTAGATGTGATTAAATTTTCTAAAGAATGAATGATGACAAAAATGGGCTTTCTGTTGGTATAATATAGCTTCCAATGAAAGCTTCCACATTTAAGAATCACTGTTTTCTCAAAATGGTGGGATAGAAAGAGGTTCTGTCCCACAGTCTGCAAACATTCAAGAGAATGTTTTCACTTTTCTGGGCCTGTTTACCCATTCACAGAAGAGGGGGCTTGAACCACGTGCATGCGTCAACTTTCATCCGAGAGCCTAAAATGGCCAACACAAAAATAAACAAACGCAACCTAGTTATTAACTTAAAAGCTTTTGCACAGCAGAGAAAACCATAAAGAAAATGAAACGACAACTTACAGAATGGGAGAAAATATTTGCAAATGTCGTGACCAACAAGAGACTACTTTCTAAAATACACAAACAGCTCATACAGCCTAACATAAAGGAAAAAATGGAAAATGAGCAGAAGGTCTAAATAGACATTTCTCCAAAGAAGACAGACAGATGGCCACATGAAAAGATACTCAACATTGCTAATTATCAGAGAAATGTAAATCAAAGTTACAGTGAGGAGTGACTGAGCACATACACATCACCTCACACAGCTCAGAGTGGCCATCATCAAAAAATCTAAAGCAATAAATGCTGGAAAGGGTGTGGAGAAATGGGAACCCTCTTACACTGTATAGCCACCATGGAGAACAGTATGGAAGTTTCTTAAAAAACTAAAAATAGAAGTACCATATGACCCTACAATCCCACGCCTGGGCATAGATCCAGAGAAAATCATAGTTCAAAAAGATACATGCACTCCAATGTTCACTGCTGTACTACTTGGAAGAACTAAGGCATGGTAGCAACTTAAATGACCATTGATGAAAGAATAAGAGGTATATATACACAATGGAATATTACTCAGCCAAAAATGAATGAAAAAATGCCGTATGCAGCAACATGGATGGACCTAGAGACTATCATACAAAGTGAAGTAAGTCAGACAAAGACAAGTATCTGAGCAATCTAAAAATAAAAAAATACAAGCAAACTTACATACAAAACAGAAATAGACCCAAAGACATGGAAGACCAACTTATGGTTACCAAAGGGGAAAGCAGTGGGAAGGGAGGGTAAATTAGGAGTTTGGGAATAACATATATATATTACTATATATTTAATAGATAACCAAGAAGGACCTACTGTATAACCCAGGGAGCTATACTCAATATTCTGTAATAACCTATAAGGAAAAAGAATCTGGAAAAAATAGATATATATGTAGGTACAAGTGAATCACATTGCTATACACCTGAAACTAACACTGTAAATCAACTTTACTTAAATAAAATGTTTTTAAATTGGCAAATGAGATTGCATATTAATTGATAAATATGCCTTGTTCTATTTGGCTTAACAGAGTATGGAAAGGCATCGAATATAAAATTTTACCTCTGCCTTCAGTATTTGATATTTATAAGTTTTTTGCCTGTAAGACTTTTCTTTGCCTCTAAAAAATAAAATTAGTTATTTTATTATGTACATATGGACATGTATATTTTAATACCAAATAAAATTTGTGATGTGTATACCATTATTTTCAGCACTTTACAGAATAGGATACTGAGGCTCACTGAAATAATGAAAGGTGTCTGAACTTAAAGTCACAAGTTATGCCTATCCAAAGCCCATGTTCTTAGTCACCAGGTGACAGTGCCAACATAAAGTTTTATATCTCCATAGGTAATGCTATGACCCTGATCATGGAACAGCCAGTGGAAAACCTAGTCTCATGCAAATTATCACAAGAATCAAATTAAGAAAACATTATCTATATATCTCTGCTAATGAAGTAAAATAACCACAAATTTGCCTAAAACAATAACAATGATATCTACTAATATAAAATGTGATAAAAGCCAAACCTTACCATGTACTTTTTTTTTAAACCAGAAATTTCCATATTAAGTCAAAAGCTGTGCTTCCAGTTTTCCTATTAACCCCAATGACATAATAACTGCATCTCTCTTAATAAATTAAAACAGAAATATGACTGAGCATCTGTTGGGGGCCAGAGTGAGGTACTCGGCCCGTGGCAAAGGTCATGAGGAAGGAGGCTCGACATACGCAAAGGCGGGATCGAGCCTCAGGAGTCCCCCTGGAAATCCTTGAGCATCTACCCCCATAACCAGAGCCTGCCTACTTTACTACTTTGTGCTCTCCCCTACACCTCTGACTTTACGGGGGGCTGTCTCCCACCACCTCTTTCGGAGAAGAAGTTAACTTAGAGCTCCAGTTAATAATAACTCCTGGGCGTGACAAGAGTGTTTCAACCTACAAACTCCTCTGAAGGTTCTCTAGCCTGCCTGACGGGCTTGTCCGGCCACATGTGATTGCTCACAGCCTCCCAACCATGAGAGGCACGAGATGCTTTAAACCTTCTAAAAACAGGTTCCTTAAGAAAAGTTAGAAAACTATTAGTATAAGTATAATGGGCTGATTAAAAATTGTATTGGTGAAGGGTTTTTCATTTGTTGAGCCAATGTTTGTTGCTAAGACTCCACATCCCCTGCCTTTACACACATTAATGAATATATAGAAGAAATAAGTATTAACCTTTGATATTAATCACGTTAGACCTTAGGCTAAGTAAATTCTTTCCTTAACTAAAACCCACTACACCCTCACCCTATAGGAATGTAACTTTATTTGGGTGGCGTCCGTTTTAAGAATAATCACCCTTGGAGAAAAAAGTGTTCTGGTTGACTGACCACTGTCACAATGAGAGGGTCATAAATTGTCAGCAGGCCCCCTGGCCAGAAGATGATGTAACACCCCTAAGACCTCTGTATACATTTGTATGAAGCACCTGACTTTAATAAAAGTCAGGACTGCTGTCCCCACGTGACTTTTGTATAACATCTCAGTGTATAAAAACAGACTCTGGAAAATAAAGAATTGGGATCAGTTCCTCGAAATACTGGTCTCCCCATGTTTCTCTCTCTCTCATTGTGGCTGAGTCTCCATCTGGAGCGCGGAACCCGCCATGCTTACTTTTTATGCCTGGGCTTCTAAGATCCGACCGGGGAGGCCTCAGTGTCTCCTTTCCTTCGGGAGAACGGAAGGACGCCTGCGGCCTACATAAGTGGTGCAAGCTTCTTGTCTTGAAGTTTTATTGGTCTCCTGCGTAAACCAAGCTACTAGCCTCTTTTCTCCACTGAATTTTCCTACTGAGCTATCCTCATTCTATTACTCTTTATATCTTTGATGAATATTTAAATAGTCGCCTAAGCCATCTCCCCTTCGAATACCCTGGATCAGCCGGGGCTGGAACCCAGCAAGCATCCTTTACATATTTTAATGCTATCTCAACTATCTCGGGCACAGATGACATCACCTACATGTGAGGAAACACTGAAGCTCAAATACGTAAACATCGCCATACTAGGCCAATATCATTGCAAAATAAATTACATTGTAAAAATTGTAGGTCATACCTAAAATGAGGGCAATGGGGTGTGTAACATTTTAGTAACTGCTTTTTTAATCACCTAGACCTAAGATCCAAATAGTAATGAAAACTTTTAGGGGCTGCATATTTAAACATTTTCCTGAAATATAACCAATCTAGAAAAAAAATTAGAGATGATGTTATAAAAGGAAATCAACTTCTATTATTTTGCAATGGCTCAAAATTATTCAATAAATTTCATTTTTGGAAAAGTCTAAATTCAGAATAAACTGCTAATTTATAATTTGAGAAATATCAGTAACTTCAAAATGACAAGATTTGCATTTTTTTCTAAAATTAGTTTTACATATTCCTCAAGAATATAAGTAATAAGTTTGCATTTGTAAATACTGCAAATGTTAATACTGTTAAATGACTGCAACAGTTAACACAAAAAAACTCATTAGCTACAAACGCCATCTTGTGGTCCTTTTAAAAATTATTTTGTAGTTTGCAGATCTGTAACTCAAGATCTTCTAAAGATAGAAAGAGCCTTAGATACAACCAATTCTATTTCTCTCATTTTTACATGTGGAACAATTGAGGCTCCAAAGATCTAATACACTGGAAATCTATAGAGAGAATACAAGAGCCAAAATTTTCATATTTTCTACTCATACTTTTATATATGATATCATCATTCTCTTCTTTTTTTTTTAACTAGTAAAAAGCCAATTACATGAAGTTTGTCCAGTTTAGTACCAGACACTTCAAACTCTGAGCTGATCTTGTTTATCATACATGAAAATACAATAAACTAAAAGAAAAGCACATTTACTTTTGGATTACTGGATGAAGGCACAACTATGATAAAGCACATTATTTTAAAGCATTTCACACACTTTCTAATTTTATTCTTCGAAAAACCTGTGAGGGATGTGTGTGGATAGGGGGCAGGGGCATAGGAAGACCATTGGTTGCACCTTTTGACAGATTAGAAAGCGAGGTATAGAGAAGATATGACCAAGATTTTACATTTAGTAGCAGGCATCCTGATATCCAAGCTTAATTTGCTTCATTAGGAAATCCACCTTTTTTCTTCAAAGTTTTACAACATGCAGTGTGTGCGTGTTTGTTTTAAGTCATTTCTTCCTTTTCTTTACAGGAACTATTGTATTGGTCCATAGCATACAATCTGTCCTTTATGAAGCACAGTGAGATGTAAGTTCTTGATTCAGAGTCTAGATAATTTTAGAAATGATTTCATTATAAAATGTAATCACCTATTTAAATGTTTGATTAACTTAACTACAGAGAAACTCATCTAATTCAAAGGTTGGGAAAAGACAGACTGTCGATGCTATGGTGTAACTGTCACTTATACACCTAAATTCAACTTGGCTTGTATAAATAATTGAAAAATAACTATATCTCAGAATATAAGAGATTAATGAAAATGTTTTAACATAAGTTTTTAAGAAAGCAGAAACCTATAAAACAACAAAAACTTTAAAACTTACATGAACTATAATAAAAAATGTTCATAGTTATTTGGAAACATGAACTATAGCTTTGGAATATGCAATTTAGAATAGAACTCATCATTTAATAAATAAAACACAGTTACATGATACTTTTGAATTCTAAAAATGATAAATACTTCATTTTTAAGGTTTCCTTCAGTTCAGTTCAGTCGCTCAATCGTGTCCGACTCTTTGCGACCCCATGAATAAGCAGCACGCCAGGCCTCCCTGTCCATCACCAACTCCCGGAGTTCACTCAGACTCACGTCCATCGAGTCAGTGATGCCATCCAGCCATCTCTGTCATCCCCTTCTCCTCCTGCCCCCAATCCCTCCCAGCATCAGAGTCTTTTCCGATGAGTCAACACTTCGCATGAGGTGGCCAAAGTACTGGAGTTTCAGCTCTAGCATCATTCCTTCCAAAGAAATCCCAGGACTGATCTCCTTTAGAATGGACTGGTTGGATCTCCTTGCAGTCCAAGGGACTCTCAAGAGTCTTCTCCAACACCACAGTTCAAAAGCATCAATTCTTTGGCGCTCAGCTTTCTTCACAGTCCAACTCTCACATCCATATGACTACTGGAAAAACCACAGCCTTGACTAGACGGACCTTTGTTGGCAACGTAATATCTCTGCTTTTTAATATGCTATCTAGGTTGGTCATAAATTTCCTTCCAAGGAGTACACATCTTTAATTTCATGGCTGTAATCACTTAATAAATAAAACAACACAGTTACATGATATTTTGAATTCTAAAAATGATAAATACTTCATTTTTAAGGTCTCCTTAGCAGTATATAAAAATCAGACCTTGGTGCCTTTAAACTGAATTCTATAATTAATCATGCTTTATATACATTATAATACTTGAATATCAGCCAGATTATAAATTTTTAAATGAGAAAAAACACTACCTATGTTAATTTGAAGAGATGAACAAACTCCTAGAAAATAGAAGGAACTTTAGAGCAGTGTTTCTCAAACTATCTGTGGTGAAGAACACATCTTTTGTTGGCTAAGAACCATTAGATCCTACTGAGCTGACTAGTTCACACTTCATGCCACAAGAAATCATCACAAAAGCTGGACAATACCCCAACTGGCTTATACCTGATTCAACAAAAGAAGTCTAATAATCACCTGGACATCATGACAATGTCTAATTGCCCTAGAATATTTCAATTGGTTATATTCTA
The DNA here is from genome assembly GCF_032452875.1 of Bos javanicus. NCBI lineage: Eukaryota > Metazoa > Chordata > Mammalia > Artiodactyla > Bovidae > Bos > Bos javanicus. Next base: position 44,863,701 of record NC_083870.1, read on the forward strand.
TTTCTGAATTTATGTTATAAATCTGTAATAAACAATTTATGAATTAGGCATTAGTCCACACTTTAAGTAACATAACTTTAGAGACCAATTACCCAAGGTTTCCTAAATTGTGTTCCATGACAGGCTAATGCTATAAGAAGAAATGCTAACCTAGTCAAAGTTATGTCTTAGATTCATAAACCATATAAGAACATGTGTTAAATCACTTTAGTCATGTCTGACCCTTTGTGACCCCACGGACTGAAGCCCTCCAGGTGCCTCTTTCCATGGGATTCTCCAAGCAAGAATACTGGAGTGAGTTGCTGTGCCTTCCTCCAGGGGATCTTCCCAACACAGGGACTGAACTCCTGTTTTTATGTCTTCTGCATTGGCAACTGGGTTCTTTACCACTAGCGCTACCTGGGAAGCCCATATAAGCACATAAAAGGTTCTAAGAACTTCTTTAGTAAACATGCCTGTTTAATTCAAACTTATTTGACTACAGATTCTATCTTTTCTATCAAGATAAACACCCATTAACATTACAAAAATTAATTTCCTATAAAATGCCTAGAGAAATTCTACTTTAAACAGAATTGCTGATGTACATTATTCAACAACTGCTTTAAAATTCCCAGTGGCAGAGAACTAATTTCTTTGCAATGCAATTTAATATAGAGAATACATAGGATATAATTCTTATTTTGTGAATTCAAATTAGTCAACTTCCAAAAGTTAATTCTAGATATGCTTTCTTTTTAAAAAAAATTTCATTGGTGTATAGTTGCTCAGAACTATGTAGTTTTTCCAGTAGTCATGTACAGATGTGAGAGTTGAACCATAAAGAAGGCTGAGTGCCAAAGAATTGATGCTTTTGAACTGTGGTATTGAAGAAGACTTTTGAGAGTCCCTTGGACTGCAAGGTTAAACCAATAAGTCCTAAAGGAAATAAATCCTGAATACTCATTGGAAGGACTGATGCTGAAGATGAAGCTCCGATACTTCGGCCACTTGATGCAAAGAGCCAACTCATTGGAAAAGACCCTTATGCTAGAAAAGATTGAGGGCAGGAGGAGAAGGGGACGATGGAGGATGAGATGGTTGGATGGCATCACCAACTCAATGGACATGAGTTTGAGCAAGCTCTGGGAGTTGGTGATGGAAAGGGAAACCTGGTGTGCTATAGTCCATGGGGTTGCAAAGAGTCAGACACCACTGAGTGACTGAACAACGACAAGAAGGGTGGCAGGGAATTTTTTTTTTAAGTGTCTTCTAACATAACAAGACCTCATAAATCTTATAAAACTTCAATTTTGAAAGAAGCAAATTTCAATGTGGTGATCAAGACAAAGACCTAGTAAATTAAATGACTTAAACTTGACAAAGTGTACTATCATTCTACATGCTGAAAATAATCTTTTTGCAAAGTATTTTTGGTTTGAGTATAAAGATTCCTTGGTGCTAGGGTTTGGGGTGGGGAGAACCAGTTAGAAGTAGATTTACAACTTGGAGTATGAAAGGACTTTGTCATCAACATAGAGGATAACATTTACCTTATTTTCTATGAGAGAGAAGAATTCCTTTGAATCACTGCAAAGCTGTATCAAATTATTGAGGTGAAACTTTAAAAAGGTAGTTGGCTACAACTGAGCAATTTTTTTTTTTTAACACAAGTGGAACTGAAATTTACTCTGTCAAGAGTTCATAGCTACTAAACATCTTCAGATGGTTTTACAATAAAGGCTTTAATGAACATTAGAAGTCTTACATTTTTATCAGTTTCTTAAGTATTTTCTAGACAATAGCTCCATAAATATTTCAGACATGAATTCCATAAATGATTTCTGTGAACAAATAAATCTGAGATCTTAAACAAGGCTGAACATAGTCCTTTCCTAAGGAGTTTCTTAGGAACTTTAAGGTGCTAAGATGCATTGCAACATTCTTCAATAAAATGAAACAGCATAACTTAAGAGGAAGGCACTTGGCTATGAAGTTGGCATACCCAATGACAGCAAAACTAAAATAAATGGGAGCAAATGATTGTGTGATCAAATATGTCCTCAAATAAACAATTAGAGACTCAAAAACTATGCCTAGGGACTTCCTCCAGCATTTCTACGAGTTGATTTTTAAAATTTATAAAATGTCTTTAATGTAGCATTCCCTCAGCTCAGTTTATAATTTCATCTCTTCACTCATCCAAGATTCCTGGTACAATCTATCAAGCTGAAAAGGCAGCTTCCCAGCCTCTGTGGTTGTTATTCTCCATGGATGCCTCTCCCACAATCAATCAACTAATAACAGAGGACCATAACAACATCCCATGAACAGCCCAAGCAAGAGTTTATTGAAGATTTTGTTTCTATAAGCAGTGGTGAAGCCTCTCATCTGAGAGTAAGAATAAAAAGTTTTAAAGTCTTAGGATGCACAAGGTTATTTCCTCTCTGCTTCCCTTGTTTTAAGCATTATTATTATGTACCTTTAGATTCTACTTCAAATAGGAATTGATTGCTTACCAAAAAAAAAAATTTCAATAGCATAAATGGTAGAAAAGGACAAGATTAATCATTAAATAATCAATAGTGTTGGTCTCTTTACTAAAAATACAAAGGGAAAAGTTCCTAGGCATTCAATGGAGCATTATGGCATTAAGAAGATGAAAACTTGGTGTTCTGATGAAGATGACTGTCCCTAAATAAACTGGATGGTCCCTAAACGTGTGGTGTACTGTAGCCCGAATTTGTTAATCTTGACATCAGGTTTCTAATGAGTACCTTCCAGTGAATAAAAAAGTCAATAACGTGGACAAAAGAATGTAATGAATTGGAAATTCTAACTGGCACAAAAATGGTCAGGTTGAGTAAATATCTAAGCATCTTAGCCTCTCAAGCTGGTCATGTTTACTTTTCAGGAAATCTATCCTATGCATTAATGGAAATCTACTGAATTCACTAGGGTGTATAATGTAGTTTTGAAACATTCTTCCAACAGTTCCAAATAGAAACTGTTCTTTTCTGAAGGGTTGTTTAAACACCATCAGGAGATCTGTCTTCCTGAGTTCTAGAGATTAGGTAAGATATGAGTTTAAGTAAATGCTATGAGGCATGATTGTAAAAAGAAAAGTACCCTGATATGTATTCCAAAATCCCTGTCCTAGATAACACTGACTTATTCTAGCTTTTTGTTCTTATGATTTTCAAAGGGAGTTGAGACACACATTAACCTTAAAGAAATTATCTATCTACTCCATTTCATCTTAAGAGACTGTCAATATAAAAATATAATTTAAATTGCTCAACATAGAGCAACTATTATGCCTCTTTCCCAACATTTAAAAGGAAAACTAAGAAACTACAGGTCATTCTTTGTGACATGATACTAAACAACTATAGCTGAGTAAACCTTCAATCACTTCCATCCTCTCTACAAGAAAGACATAATACTGATGCTGAAATTAAACTTTTTTGTAATTTTTCAAATCACTTTAGTAAATTCTAGGGAATATGACTAGATGGCCAGGGTTTCCTTCCTTTCCTTTTCTTTGACTCCCAGATTTTCAAAATAGTACTTTGTCATCAAGTTTCTGTCTTGTTACATAACAGCTCCTCTTTGTTGGCTGGAGTTAGATCTTGGGAAAGTTATTCTTCCTCACTGCTCCTTTCAATTAATGTAGACGAACAGCAAGTCCATAATTCATCTGAGACCCAATTTTTTAAAAAATTATGAAATTTCAGACAGATACATAAATTCCACTCATCAGAATCTTCTTAGCTGGCAGTTTTACTATCATTATCAACACAGATTAACCTCTCAAAGTCACACTGTTTGGGAGATACCTTTATTTGGATCACGGTGTTTTAAATATTCATGAAAATTTTAAAAAATGTTCCAAAATATATAGCACATCACTGAATGTAAAACAAAAAACTCTTTTGCTACAATTTATTTTACTATTCCCCAATATAACAAGGAATATATTTCTAAATAAAAACAACTATACCTGAAAACTTCTAGGAGATTCAATGCTTCTCTGTTACTTACTTTGTAAAAGAACTTCTATGATGTGTATTTTTAAAATTTTCTCTGCTTTTTGAATGGTCCATATATAGCTGGACTTGGATTTTAGGGAAGCATTAGTTGTGTTATTGATTTGGCTAGATTGTGAACTCTTGAAATGATTTTTTTTTTTTGCTTCTTTTATCTCAGAGAAAACATCCTATACTAGATGCTTTTCTGCTTCCTAGATACCCATGTAGATATAAATATTTTTATTATTCAATAATGATAGAACCCTTCTACTAAGTCAGTTTATTACGATTCAACTAAACGAATTCAAATACTCTTCCATTAAAAAAGTAATATATTGTAAAGCTGTATCAATCAAATGAAAAATACATATACTTATTATTCTTCCCTAAGGGGAAGTTTGAATTTGAATGCTGCTTAGCATAAGGTTTTGATGTTAATAGAATCTAAAAGAATGATTTTACATGAGGCAACTAACATTCTTAAATAAGACTGATAGCATTTGAAATAAAGTGACCTCTGTCTTGGCTATTTCTTGAATACCTTATCAAGAAAGATCTTAAGTCTAATGTTCATAATTATTTTAAATAGTATTGTTTATGAGAGCATAAAAATTTACATAAATGTTCAATTATTAGTAGTATTCTTCACTAATAAAGATATATGAACATTATGTACTATATAAAGATCAAGTTATACAGAAAAATGTTTAAACAAATGAAAAATATAGAACTCAAAATAACACATGTCCACTGTAGTCATCATAACACAAATAAGTAATCATGCTTTTATGTTGACATATGTGGAAATGCAGAAATTTTAAAATATTTTGATCAGCACAGAGCAAATTATTTTTCTATAAATGCATTTCAATATACCCCTCTCTAGGAGATAAGGTTATGGGTATTCTTTATTTCCTCTTTATACATTTGTGTGGTTAACTTTTGTAGTTTTTGTACATGTATTAATTCTAAAACCAGAAAATGAGGCCAAAAAGACTTCCATATATTAACTCTAAAATAAACTATGCAAAGAAATAAATTTTACTACTTCAAGTATTCTATTCAGTTAACTACAAATGATTTTATTTGGCAATAATTAATATTATGTGATCTTTTCATGATTATTATATTAAACTTTAAAGAGCATATTACTTCAGTTTATGATATCTACCAAGGATTCCTTCCTTTTAAATTTCTTCACTATCATCATAATTATCAGCATCAGCATCATCAACAATAAAAACATACTACTTTGTACCTTGTGTTTTTGTTTATTCACTAAGTTATGTCTGACTCTTGCAACCCCATGGACTGTAGCCTGCCAGGCTTCTCTGTCCATGGGATTTCCCAGGCAAGAATACTGGAATGGATTACCATTTCCTTCTCCATGGGATCTTCCCAACCCAGGAACTGAACCTGCATTTCCTGCACTGCAAGCAGATTTTTACCACTGAGCCACCTGGGGAGTCTTATTTTGTACCTACTAAAGAACAATTAGCAAATGTCTGTGCACTTTATCCAACATGTCATAGTTTATAGTTTTAGCATCCCTTCACGTTTTAGTAAGAAATAACTTTCTTTGGTTATTTGGATACTAATATACTTTGAAATTATTCACCTATGGTTAATGGGATTTTTTATTTTATTGCTTTGTTCTTATTTTTTCAAAAAAGATTCAAGTTTATTCTTAGTTACTGTCCATACAGAACACAATTGGGAATAGCTTCATTTTACCTATTCAGAGTTTATTTCAGATCCTTGTTTTATATTTGAGGTCAACTGTCTCTAAGTAAATTCACACATCTAAGTACAATATTTCAGTTAGACAATAATGGGCCTTTGATACAGACATATCTCATATTTACAAACTGATTTTCCTCTGTCATTTTAATAGTTAAATTATAAGTTATAAACAAGTTGTAACCATTTAACTTCATAAAAGTCCAAAGAAAAATGTTTATACTCTATTTTTTCTATCACACTAGGAGCAAACCCCTTTGGGGGTTTATTATTATTATTTTTTTTTTACAAATGTTGATAAAAAAGAAGTATTTTCATAATAATGTGATTAAATTAAAAAGGAACTGGAAAGATTCTGCAACATTTTGCTTCCTTATATATTTGACATATTCTGAAGTTAACAGATAACAGCAGACTGTTGCTGTTTCAGGCCATACAGTCTGTGTGTTAATTAGGAAGCCTTTATTATATAAGGGCTTCAATTTCCGATTATGCCTGGAATCATGTGCCAAATCAGTTAAAAGTTATTCACTCAGGAAAAAACTCAATAAATAACTTGAGCTGCAGAGACCCTATGAAGTTATAATAAAGAAAACCAATGATTCCTCCAAATATCTCCATCTAAAATGCCGTACACTTGATATAATTTTAGTAAGATTTAGAAATACAATTCACTTGGAGGAACGAGTTAAAAACATAGATATAAACTACTGTGAGGGACAAAATTTGCAATACGGCAATATGGCACAGTGATGCTAATTTAACTATTTCTAAGAAGATGGTATTTTGTATAAACTGAGTGCAATCTATCAGAATAAAAAAAAGTGTGCATTTATGTGAGAGGTATAGTCAAAATCTGAACATTTCAGTTGAAGTTCAATGGAACTACTATGAACATTTTCTCGTAAGAAAATTAAAAACCCAAACTTAGAACTAAGTTCTGCAGACATTATCATGAGAACACAACATAGTATTGAGTGTTTGTCACATGATTTTTATAACCTAATATGTTTCATAATCATAATCACTTATAGTATAATGTATATTCTAATTTTCTTAAAAAATTATTTCAATTATTAATTGTCATAGCACTCCTATAACGTCAGTGTGGCCATGTTCTATCATTAAGGAAAGATAAAGTTATTTCTGTGGTTTTAAAACAGTTAAAGTTGTAAAAAAAAAAGCATATAGTGACAAATCTGCTTTATCCAACAGAAATATTTTAAACCATTTCAAAATCTGAGACTTATGGGGAGTTCCTTTTAGATATTTTAATTTACTTAAGGTTGTTAATGTAGAATAAAAAAGGAGGGGAGGCAGAAAACGATCTTTCCAATCCCACTTGCTAAAAAGAAAATCACTTAAATCTGTCCTCCAATCTGTAGCCTGCTGCCACGAAACCTCTATGTCAGTTTACCTCTCTGTCTCTGTTGCTACAGTTTCTAACCAGGCTCAATATGTTTAGTTTTGTTCCACTATGACCCATATATAGCCTGTGTGATCATTCTAAAAGGCAAGTCCAAATTGTCTCTTCCCTGCTGAAAACTCTTTAATGGCATTTCCCATTTCCCTTAGAATGAGAAATAAAAAACAAATCTTATTAAGGCCTTCTTCAGACTTCCGTGGTGGCTCAGATGGTAAAGCGTCTGCCTACAATGTGGGAGACCCGGGTTCAATCCCTGGGTCGGGAAGATCTCCTGGAGAAGGAAATGGCAACCCACTCCAGTATTCTTGCCTGGAAAATCCCATGGAAGGAAGATCCTGGTAGGCTACAGTCCATGGGGTCGCAAAGAGTCGGACACGACTGAGCGACTTCACTTTCACTTTCAGCCTAATAGTGTTCAGGACATACTAACACAAAATATGACACACTATCATATAAGACGAATGAGTTTGAGAAATAGAAGCGGAAGGTCACTCTGACCTTCTTCCAACCCTTATCTCCTGAGGCAAGTCATAAAATCCTCAAGTAAGAGGTGGGATCCTCATCCCCAGAGGAAAGGTGCATCTTTACCTCTGAAGCCAAGGACATGAAAAGACACCTCCGAAGCCAAGGACATGAGAAGACTCTTAACAAAAAGGCCCTGCTAAGTCTCCCTCAGTTTACTGGGCTTACGTTATACTCCTTAACCTATCCCTCTCTACACGACAACCCAATCTTCATCAAACCTAGCATAAAAATACTCAGATCTGTTTCTTCTGATCTTGATTTGTTGATGAAGGCTCCTGTGCCACAAAGAACTTATATTCATTCAACTTGTATGCTTTTTCTCCTATGAATTTATCTTTGTCAGTTTCATTTTCAGACCCAGCCAGGGATCCTATGAGGGTTGAGGGAAACATTTTCCTCCTCTACAAGCCTCATTTTTCATTTCAACACTATCTCTACTCCACCATTCTCCCAAAAGGAACCTCAGTAATTTGAACATGTTCTCTCTCACCTCTCTGCTTTTGTGCATGTCTTCTCTTCCTGGAACTCTCTTTTTCACATCTGAATCTCACTACCTCTCATTCATTATTCAGGACTCAGCTTAAATATATCCTCTGAGGAATCGTCCTCTTTCCTTCTAGATTAGGTTAGATGCCTCTGCAAAGTCTTCCTATCCTGGATCTTATTATACTTTTTATTATAATATTTTGTTTTAATTGTAACCACATGAGAAAGAGATTGTGTTTGTCTTGCACACTGTGGTCTCTCCAGGACCCAGCACAGTGGGTGGTGGTAGTAGGGGCTCAAGTATTTCTTGCTGAATGAAAATATCAGTATTAGTTAGATAATCTTGCAAAATATAAAATATTTTAAAGTACCTTTAACCTGGCAAGCACTACAGAATACAAAATATAATTTTCTTAATGTATCAATTTCATATAGTCATATATTCAGACAGAGATAAGGTTAAAGATGTATTTTTATATATACCTTCTAGGAAAAGTATGTTCAAATAAGCTAGATGAAGCAAGCAATAGCATAAAATTCACTGAAAATAAATACTACTGTGTTCAAAAAAGACAATCATTTGAAAAGCAAAATGTTGATTAGGCATTTTTCCTAGGGTAAACAAAGAAAGAAACAAACAAAACCAACCAAACTAAACTAGAGGGAACCAATGCTCTTTTTTGACCTTTTGAATAGCTACAGAGGAAAGGTGGGGATGGAAGGGACAGAAGGTATAAGATCTGAACTAAATTCCTGCTCATTCAAACTTCTGTTTCTTTTCTGACTTTGCAAACAATACAAGAAAAGGAGCATGCATGCTCAGTGGCTGTCATATGCAACTCTTGGTGACCCCATGGACTGTAACCAGTCAGGCTCATCTGTCCACGGAATTTTCCAGGCAAGAATACTGGAGTGGGTTGCCATTTCCTTCTCCAGGGGATCTTCCTGACCCAAGGATAGAACCCGTGTTTCCAGTGTCTCCTGAACTGGCAGGAGGATTCTTTACCACTGAACCACCTGGGAAGCCCAGGTAAGAAAAGGAGAGGAAACGAAATTTTAACCAGATAGGAGAATCATTAGGAAGCCTGATCAAATGATTTTTGAAGATGTCAGATCCTGCCAAAACAAGAAACTGAAGGGAATACAAACAAAACAAAATGGTAGCATTTAATTTTTTTTCATATATATGATTCTGTTCAGTTTATTTGTATTGTTTAAAATTAGGGAAATAATAGACAAGAAACCGAAGGGAAGACAAACAAAACAAAATGACAGTATTTAATTTTTTTTTCATATATAAGATTCTGTTCAGTTTATCGGTATTGTTTAAAATTAGGGAATAGGAAAATATGAAAAAAATCATCAGTGTTTAAATAAGCTCAGTTGTAACATATAAAATATTTGTAGCTTTTTATATAATATATTATGAAACCATTTCAATTTGGCACTGGTCAAAACAACTTCAGTATAACTGCTAAAAGTCATGAATACAACTCATGGTGGTTTTGTCATTTCTTGTCTGCTTCATTAATAAATATTACATTCGGGTTTTTCTTATGGCTACTTCTTAAATCGCTTCCTGTCATCCTGAGTCTTATCTTAAAGTGAAAGTGAAAGTGAAGTTGCCCAGTCGTGTCTGACTCTTTGCGACCCCATGGGCTGTAGCCCACCAGGCTCCTCTGTCCATGGGATTCTCCAGGCAAGAGTACTGGAGTGGGGTGCCATTTGTGCAAAATGGCACTTACTTCTTTTCCCTTCCCCTATATTCTGAGTTTTACATGAAGATAGCAGAATTCTCTCTCACAGCAAGCTCAGCTCAAATTAGGCACTTGGGCATGCTGTGGAGGAAGGAAAGCTCATCACCTTCTTACAGGGAAACACATTTGTGTTGATGGGTGGGTTTAGTGATGCTCTATTAACTGGCAGCTCCACTGGCACTGAGCCACCAAAGAGGATTTTGAATGTGACACTTGGTTCCTGAACAGACTCCTTTAACACAAGACAAACAGAAAGTAAGAGAGAGGATAACTTTTTTAAAAGAAAGCAATACTGCATATCACTAATTACCTGTTCATAATACAGGATGTTTTCCTCAGCCATATTTGTAAATGCTGACTTGATATCATTTTGCATGTTTTGTTTCCATCTTTCCCAATCTGCTTTCAGGGCATTATTAGCGCACTCCACTTTATCTTCCAGTTTTCCAATCTCTTCCGTAAGCTGAATTAGATCACAAAGAGAGATCAGTTGATCTATGCATTCCTGCCACTAAGTGAATTCTTTGAATCTAAGATGAATATTATATATTTTTAAAAAGCACAAGAATATTTTTTTTGAAGAGTCGCCAGTATAGTCAGAGATATCATGTAGAGTTCTAAGGTCTGCGACCAATAGCACTTGACTTTGGATAAATCTCTCAAACCTTGGGCCTCAGTTTCACTATTTATAAATCAAAGGAAAATGAACTACAAGTAATCTCAAAATTCTTTTGCAATAACTCTCTCATTACCACTGTTTGTGGTGATAATATTTATGTTAAAAGATACGGTTTCACATCTTCAGCTTGTCTTTCCTGCTTCTCACTTTTCAACTGTTTTGACCAGAATGCTCAATTAACTGACGTGTTATAACATCCATATAGATTATTCAGTCCAACCTGGAGGCCCAGGGGATTAACTAGCTACATTCCATTCAGCTGGTAACAGAGGCAGGTTTATATCTCAGGACATGTGACACCTAGTCCACACGCCATTAGACAAGCTGTGTGTGACAGTCACACTTCCTCCTCAAATCACCCAGCAACATTTGAGCATGGAACCCACCAATGTATTGCTTAAATCTAACACATTATATTTATATAAATTTTAATATATTTATCCATATTTTGTTTATTCCAATATTCAGCATACATATATTTATTAAGTGCCTTCTATGTATCAGGCGTTCTTCAAGGGCCTGGAGATTCAATAATGAAGACAACAGACAAAAATTCCTGCTTGTACCAGAACTTATATTCTATCAGGAAAGACAAAGCCTAAGCAAGACAAATGAAATATCTATCCTTTGATAATAAGTGCCAAAAAGAAAAATGAAGGAGAAAGGTAGATAAGGAGTATAAGAACAATGCAATTTTAGATAAGATGGCTGGGGAAAATCTAAATAAGAAAGTGTCATATCTAAAGCTGATCTTAGAGTGAATCATGCAGTTCTTAGCAGGAAAAGCATTCCTGGCAGAGAAAACACAGGGCATCAGTCTAGAGATAGAAGCATGTCTGGATGGCCCAAGAAGAGCAAGGGGACCAGTATGACTGTAGCAGGTGGCAGAGTTAAAAAAGAGGGAAGATCCTAGGACACGCAGGCAGAGAAGCAGTTGGGTGACCAGATCTTACTATGCAGTCCACGGTAAAGGCTCTAGGTTTTATTGAATGAGACCAAAGGCAGGGACAGTTAAGCAGAAATAACACCATTTCTCCCATGTTTTATTAATAAAAGGGGCATTATACATTACTACTATTCCTTGAATCCAAGTATTCAAAAGAGGCTGTCATTTAAGAAGGTCCCCATTACAGACATGCTAAAAGGTAATAATGTATGTCTTAGAATTAAAAAAAAAAATTATTTTACTTTCAATGCTTGCTTAAAATATCACTTTTTATTCATTCATTTTGCTATGAAATTTCACTCTGACTCTATTTCATCGCAGCCATATTTGCTTTTATTTCCCTCAGACTAGATGTTTGGTATTATATAAATCTTTTATTATCTGTAAAATGTAAAGTGTTAATTGCTCAGTCGTGTCTGACTCTTTATTACCTATGGGAGATCTATTTCATATGTAGGGTTGGTTTTCATGGTTTGTGTATGGTGGGAATATGTAGGTTTTTTTTTTTTTCCCTTAACTTTCTTGTTTTGTTTGTAAACTATCTCAGTGAGGCCATTTCTTACTTTTATGGGTACCTATGAACTGTGGTGCTGGAGAAGACTCTTGTGAGTCCCTTGGACTGCAAGGAGATCCAACCAGTCCATCCTAAAGGAGACCAGTCCTGGGTGTTCATTGGAAGGACTGATGCTGAGGCTGAAACTTCAATACTTTGGCCACCTCATGCGAAGAGCTGACTCATTGGAAAAGACCCTGATGCTACGAGGGATTGGGGGCAGGAAGAGAAGGGGATGGCAGAGGATGAGATGACTGGATGGCATCACTGACTTGATGCACCTGAGTTTAGGTGAACTCCGGGAGTTGGTGATGGACAGGGAGGCCTGGCGTGCTGCGATTCATGGGGTCGCAAAGAGTCGGACATGACTGAGTGACTGAACTGAACTGAACTAATGACTCTATGGGGTGATTATTTTGCTAAATCATAGAGGATGTCTAAAAGGGGGTTGTGTGGGTATATATGCTCAGTTGCTTAGTCATGTCTGACTCTTTACAACCTAATGGACTGTAGCCCACTAAGCTCCTCTGTCTATGGAATTTTCCAGGTAAGAATACTGGAGCAGGTTGCCATTTCCTACTCCAGGGGATCTTCCCAACTCAGAGATCAAACCCGTGTCTCTTACATTTCCTGCATTGGCAGATGGATTCTTCACCACTGTGCCACCTGGAAACCCAACAGGAAATTAATGGAAAGTCTAATAGTGGACTTTGGATGCTGGCGAATAAGCTAAGGTAAAATTACTGACAGGCCAAACTCAAACAGGATCCATAGAAAGCTCATGCGCTGGTTACAAAACCTCATTTCCCTGGGTTGTTGGAGCAAATCTTCCCATTTTCACAGCCAGATGGAAATGATTAGAAAAATGTCTTTTTTTATATCTAGGATCAAGAGGTAACTATACCAACTGTAACTACACTTTTTCTCTTCCGCTTAGGTTCTGCAGTCTAAAATTGCTCTGTACTAGAGTGGGATGACCTGTAAAATTCTTTACTGAAAGTAGTTTCAGGAAACAGTATCTAAATCATATGTTCATTTTGCTTCCCCTCTTGATAGAGCTTAAAATGGTGTCACTGCCATAAGGGCTTTACAACAGTCTTCTCTTTACCAACCTGCAACTCCCCATCTTGCTAGCCCTTGTTAGGGTGCCTAGGCTGGCTGGTGCTTCTGCTCTGGTCCAGAGCTACTGCATTCTTAAAGAAGGCCTGTCCTGAAACATGTAAAATATCATGTATGAAACGAGTTGCCAGTCCAGGTTCGATGCACGATACTGGATGCTTGGGGCTAGTGCACTGGGACGACCCAGAGGGATGGTATGGGGAAGGAGGAGGGAGGAGGGTTCAGGATGGGGAACACATGTATACTTGTGGCAGATTCATTTTGATATTTGGCAAAACTAATACAATTATGTAAAGTTTAAAAAAAAAAAAAAAAAAAAAAGGCCTGTCCTGTTCTCTGACTTCACTCCAATCCACAGAAAGGTTTGTAGCCTTATCAGCATGGCACTGAGATTATATGACTAATGATAGGTTGAACTGATCTCAGACTCCATACTGGTCTTTCACAAGCTGTATGACATTGGGTAGACTACTTTTTGAAAGCTTAGATTCTTCATCTACAAAATGAACATAAAAATAATGATACCTATCCCAAAGAAATTTTTATTTAAAATTGCCTGAGATAATGTACAGATTAACTGATGTTCACAGTATCTGACAATTTGCCTACTAAATGTTATCTATCACAAGCATCACCAGCTGGTGAAATGGGAGCTGACTGCCTCTCCTCTTCCAGTATTTTAGTCTCTGGAAATATTCTATTCCTCTGCCAGGATCTAGGTATTAATTTCCAGTGCAATTTCTTGATTTATTCTCACCAATGTAGATGATAATATATCCAATTCTATACAATTCATTCTAAATATATATTACCAATTCTTATTTTTGCTGGCTATATATATATATATATATATACCATTTTTATTGATGACTCCATCATGACTTTAGTTTGAAAAACAGGAAAGTGACATTAGGTATTTCCTCACACTGAATCATCTTCCTGTAATTTTAACTTTTAGGCAACTCTAACTGATAATAAGCACAAAATACTTAATTCAAATTAGAAATAATCTGGACTATATCTTTCCTACCAATTTATAAGGACATATTATTAGATCTCCCTTCCCTTAGTTGACTGCAATTTTAGCAAGTTCTTGCTAAAATATGGACGGTACAAGAAACTGTCCATACAGATGGCACAGTCAAGGTTATGAATATAAATACTCAATATAATTTCACCTAAGTGGGAGAATAACATGTTAGGTGCCTGGCACACCAAAGAAGCTCCTCTAACCACATGGCAAAGTTTCAATAACTCTAAAAGTAGGAAATTCAATTCATAGTTTCTATCGCAAAACAACATAAAGACTGAGTTTTAAAAGATTAAAGTCTGAATCATTCATTTCACAAATACTGGAAAATTGGCCCTCTGTTGGTGGAAAAACTGAAGAAGTAAACAATCCTTTTTGCCAGGAAAATGTTGAAATATCAGAATAAGTAATAAAAGAATGTAACATAGTGAAAATAATGATTTAGATTTAACCACAGGCTAATGTGGTAATCTCTAGCTTCAGTTATATTCAGCTAAAAAGAAGTCACACGATTAAATGAAAACCATTAATACTAAGAGCTCAGGAAAACAAAACAATATCCTTCTTCAATACTTTAGTACTAGGAACAGCAACAATAATAATGAGGATTTATTGTATTTCTGCTACAGGCCACCGTATTAAGCTATAGGCTTTACATACATTATTTCATTTAATCTGCATTATAATGCTGCAAACTTTGTAATATTGTCTAGCTTTTGGGAGACATATACAAAGGAGAAACTGCGAGAAATATACAAAGGAGATCACATAACTTTCTGTGGCATCATAGAGATTCAAACCAAGTCAAAACACATGTTCTTTCCAGAGTGACTAAATAGCCCCAAGCTACCTTGCCTGTAGCTACGTGTAGCAGAAAAGCCCCAAGTTACCATGCCTGTATGCCAAAGGCTTTGACTATGTCGATCACAACAAACTGTGAAAAATTCTTAAAGAGATGGAAATACCAGACCACCTGACCTGCCTCCTGGGAAATCTGCATGCAGGTCAAGAAGCAATAGTTAGAACTGGACATGGAACAACAGACTGGTTCTAAATTGGGAAAGGAGCATGTCAAGACTGTATATTGTCACCCTGCTTATTTAACTTATATGCAGAGTACCTCATGAGAAATGCTGGGCTAGATGAAGCACAAGCTGTATAAATCAAGATTGCCAGGAGAAATATCAATAACCTCAGATATGCAGATGACACCACCCTTACGGCAGAAAGCAAAGAAGAACTAAAGAGCCTCTTGATGAAAGTGAAAGAGGAGAGTGAAAAAGTTGGCTTAAAATTCGACATTCGGAAAACTAAGATGATAGCATCTGGTCCCATCACTTCATGGCAAATAGATGGGGAAACTGTAACAGACTTTATTTTGGGAGGCTCCAAAATCACTACAGATGGTGACTGTAGCCATGAAATTAAAAGATGCTTGCTCCTTGGAATACAAGCTATGAACAACCTAGACAGCATATTAAAAAGCAGAGACATTACTTTAACCAACAAATGTCCATCTAGTCAAAGCTATGGTTTTTCCAGTGGTCATGTATGGATGTGAAGGTTGGACTATAAAGAAAGCTGAGCACCGAAGAATTGATGCTTTTGAACTGTGGTGTTGGAGAAGACTCTTGAGAATCCCTTGGACTGCAAGGAGATCCAACCAGTCAATCCTAAAGGAAATCAGCCCTGAATATTCATTGGAAGGACTGATGCTGAAGCTGAGACTCCAATACTTTGGCCACCTGATGCAAAGTACTGACTCATTGGAAAAGACCCTGATACTGACAAAGATTGAAGGCAGGAGGAGAAGGGGATAAGAAAGGATGAGATGGTTGGATGGCATCACCGACTCAATGGACATGAGTTTAAGTAAACTCTGAGAGTTGGTATTGGATAAGGAGTCCTGGCTTGCTGCTGTCCATGGGTTTGCAAAGAGTTGGACATGACTGAGTGAATGAACTGAACTGAACCCTATGGCTTTCAGCTTTAAACTAATTCAGCTCTTACCTCAAAGAGTTGTTATCTAATAGAATGTTGTTGTTGTTGTTTATCCAACTCTTTTGTGACCCCATGGATTACAGTCCCCCAGGCTCCTCTGTCCACAGGATTTCTCAGGCAATACTGGAGTGGGTTGCCATTTCCTTCTCAAGGGGATCTTCCCAACCCAGGGATCGAACCCACATCTTCTGCATTGGCAGCTGGATTCTCTACCAGTGAGCCACCAGAGAAGCCATTCTAACAGAAAATAGATATGCAAAAATAAAACAAAAACCAAAGGCAATCATTCAAAGCAGAATGTGATATATATAATAATGGAGGAAAAAAATTAAATTAGAATATAGAAAGATACAGAATGGAGGATTGATTCTAACAGGGGTAGGGGACATTCCAAGTGTTAAACTGCTAGGCAATGAATGGATGAGGGTGTGGCATGAATAAAACCACAAAGATGTTATGGTATAAAGCATGATAAAAGAATGGATAAGAAATAGGTTTGGAGGTAGTTAAGAAGAAACATGGGCTTCCCTGGAGGCTCAGATGGTAAAGAAGCTGCCTGCAATGTGGGAGACCCAGGTTTGATCCCTGGATCGGGAAGCTCCCATGGAGAATGGAACGGCTACCCACTCCAGTATTCTTGCCTGGAGAATTCCATGGACAGAGATGCCTGGTGGGCTATACAGTCCATGGTGTTGAAAAGAGCTGGACATGACCGAGTGGCTAACACATGCATAAGATGAAATATGGGAAATATAGTTGGACAGGCCAACTGAAGACTGACGACTAGAGGGTATAAATGATAATGAGCATAAAATGAATTCTATAGGAAAAAGTAAGCCACTGAAAGATTCTGGCCAGTAGGAAAGGAAGGAGGACAGGAAGAAAGAAACCAATTAATCTGCACAGGGACTGTGGAAACAGCAAGAAAAATTATGACGATTTGGCTCACTCCCTTTCACTCATCCAGCAGCACTCACTCAGCATCCATCCTTACTTCCTATGTTAAGAACTAAGATGAAGGGTGAAAAACTGAGTCTGTCCCAAGAACTCACGCCTAAGGGGAAAAATAAAAACAACTAGATAAAATGTGATATACATTTCATGTAAAGCAAATAGGGTGTACAGTCCTAGAAGCAAGTTTACTTTGAAGTTTCTAAAAACTGCAAGTGGTTTGTCAAGGTTGGTACCTGGAGTGTGAGTGGGAAAAGAGCAAAAGAAGAAAAAAGAGATACTACTTTGCTTACACAGGTCCATATAGTCAAAGCTATAGTTTTTCCAGTGGTCATGTATGGATGTGAGAGTTGGACCATAAAGAAAGCTGAGCGCCAAAGAATCGATGCTTTTGAACTGTGGTGTTGGAGAAGACTCTTGAGAGTCCCTTGGACTGCAGGGAGATCCAACCAATCAATCCTAAAGGAAATCAGTCCTGAATATTCATTGGAAGAACTGATGCTGAAGCTGAAACTCCAATACTTTGGCCACCTGATTCAAAGAACTGACTCATTTGCTGAGAAAGACTAAAGCCAGGAGGAGAAGGGGACGACAAAAGATGAGATGGTTGGATGGCATCACCGACTTGATGGATATGAGTTTGATCAAGCTTAGGAGGGAGTTAACGATGGACAGGGAAGCCTGGAGTACTGCAATCCATGGGGTCACAAAGAGTGTCAGACACCAGTGAGCATCTGAACTGAACTGAAAAGAGGAAAAAGAGACACGCAACTGCCAGATACTAAAAGAATTTCCCAGGGGGAGGGGGAATCTGGATTTTTAATTAAAGAAAAAAACAAGTGGAATCACTGAAGAATTTTAGGGAAGAGGACCAGGAAGGGACCATAACAATCAGGTTCCAGATATGAGGGGATCTGAGAGGAGAAGACCCTGAGACAAAATCAGTAGTGGGTTGACAAGTGATTTATTAAGTGTGGGCACTGGAAGAAAAGATCATCTGGTCTTTTAAACTGGATAACATTCACTGGAAGAACAGGTCAGGTAGGGTAAGAGGAAATGAAGGCCTAAAGACAACAGTAATAGTCATGCAGAGTAAGGTATACATCAAACAACTTTTGGGGGTCAACCCGGTGACATATTTCACTAAAAATTTACTCCAATTCTTACAAAGTGTAAAAAAAAAAAAAAAAATCCCTGAGAAGGGACGGGGGTCACAGAGGAAAAAATAATGAAATAACAATGGGAAAAAAAAAAGATCGTGCTAAAAATAATCCACCATTAATATCAAGCCTTCAACAAGGGCTTCCCAGGTGGCACTAGTGGTAAAGAATCTGCCTGCCCATGTAGGAGATGTTTAAGACACAATCCCTGAGTCTGAAAGATCCCCTGGAGGAGGAAATGGCAACCCACTCCAGTATTCATGCCTGGAGAATCCCATGGATGGAGCCTGCCGGAATACAATCCATTGCAAAGAGGGGTTGCAAAGAGTCAGATACGACTGAAGCAACTTAGCACGCACACAGTATCAACATATTACATAATTACTATACTTCATTGGAAGGAATGATGCTAAAGCTGAAACTCCAGTACTTTGGCCACCTCATGCGAAGAGTTGACTCATTGGAAAAGACTCTGATGCTGGGAGGGGTTGGGGGCAGGAGGAGAAGGGGATGACAGAGGATGAGATGGCTGGATGGCATCACTGACTCGATGGACGTAGGTCTCAGTGAACTCCGGGAGCTGGTGATGGACAGGGAGGCCTGGCGTGCTGCGATTCATGGGGTCGCAAAGAGTCAGACACGACTGAGTGACTGATCTGATTTGATCTGATACTTCATTATTTCTCAACCAGTTAAGTACAGTCTAAGAGGTGGGTGTCAAACCAAAGAATAAAAGATACATGAGGTTCATGTCATATCCCATCAACTTGGAGGTATCCTAGATTTCAGGTGAAGGGTGTTGCTTCTTGTTTTGTTTCTTTGATTAAGTTCAAAGATATCTAGAGAAAGACCTGATGGCTAAGGAGCCAAGAACAGATGTACTTGTTCCATTCACGTCACTTATAGCTCTGAACCGTGGTTATATCACACTGTGTATGTTTGTCACGAGTCAAGGGAACGTGGGTAAAATGATTTGGACGAATCCACCCGGATCATTCATTATTGCTAGCAAAAAGAGCTACATTCTAAGGGATAGCCCTGGGAACCATTAAACAGGTATAAACCATTCCACTCTTTTTAATAGTTACTCAGTGTATGAAGTACATGTCTGCCAAGGCATGCGTCAGCTAAGGCAATCACAGGTGCAGAGTCCCTCAAACCCAATTAACCACCTTGGACTTTTCCTCCTTATTCCCTCAAAGCTGACTTTAGAAAGTGAAATGAAAAAACCTCATAGAATTTTCATAATTTTTGTTAAAATAGGCCTTTTGTATATTTTATTGTTCTATTACATTTAAATTTGTAAGAATATACTTTCCTACAACCATCAGAAATAGATCTAATTTTATAGAAAAGTTATATAAATCCATGCAAATATAGTTTATTACCTTTAACAAATGATTAAAATTTTTCACAGAAAATTAGTATTTTATTAACTTAATAAAAAAGATACGTGATAGAACATTTTAGAATCCTAAAATAAAGATAATTTTTTTTCTTTGTGATAAACTGTGGCCCTGAAAATTATATCAGAAATATCTATTTATAAATAAAATAATATAGATAAGAACTGTATGATCAGTTAGGCTAATGAATGAAATAGGATATAATCAAAGTTAGGGTAGTGAATAAAATAGGATTGCAAATAAAATATGAAAAAATATTTTAAAATATTGCTGAAAAGAGCATATTTCACACAAATAAATTGCCAAAAATATTTTATAATAAAGCTTGGACACAAATTTTATAAAATGGGATCACCTCTGCAGCCATGAAATTAAAAGTTGCTTACTCCTTGGAAGGAAAGTTATGACCAACCTAGACAGCATATTAAAAAGCAGAGACATTACTTTGTCAACAGAGGTCCGTCTAGTGAAGCCTATGATTTTTCCAGTGGTCATGTATGGATGTGAGAGTTGGACTATAAAGAAAGCTGAGTGCTGAAGAATTGATGCCTTTGAACTGTGGTGTTGGAGAAGACTCTTGAGAGTCCCTTGGACTGCAAGGAGATCCAACCAGTCCATCTTAAAGATCAGTCCTGGGTGTTCATTGGTAGGTCTGATGTTGAAGCTGAAACTCCAGTACTCTGGCCACCTGATGTGAAGAGCTAACTCATTTGAAAAGACCCTGATGCTGGGAAAAATTGGGAGCAGGAGGAGAAGGGGACAACAGAGGATAAGATAGTTGGATGGCATCACGGACTCAATGGACATGGCTTTGGGTAGACTCCGGGAGTTGGTGATGGACAGGGAGGCCTGGTGTGCTGCAGTCCATAGGGTTGCAAAGAGTCGGACACCACTGAGCAGCTAAACTGAACTGAACTGATATGCTCATAAGCTATATAAGAGGTATTTACAATGCATCAGTGAGTATGTGCTCAGTCGTTTCAGTCATGTCTGACTCTTCAAGATGCCATGGACTATAGCCCACCAGGCTCCTCTGTCCATGGGATTTCCCAGGCAAGAATACTGGCATGGGTTCCCATTTCCTCCTCCAGGAGATTTTCCTTACTCAGGAATAAATCTGCATCTCCTGCCTGTGTCTCTTGCATTGGCTGGGGGATTCTTTACCACCTCAGCCACCTGGTAACCCTCCATGTATCCAGAGTGTATATATTTGATCTAATACTAAACGTTCAAAAATAATTAGGCTTTTCTTCTAAAAGAATAAAGTGTGCTTAAAGATGATTAAGTAGGACTTTTGCTCTTAAGATTTAAGGTTGATCTTTTAATGCTATTTCTTTCAAAGTTTTTCCAATACAGAGGCAAGAACTTTTATATTTACCAATGGAGACAATAATTATTTCACTGTATTTGCTTGGCTATACCATGGTCCGACATTTTGCCAATAAAGGTCCATCTAGTCAAAGCTATGGTTTTTCCAGTGGTCATGTATGGATGTAAGAGTTGGACTCTAAAGAAAACTGAGTCCTGAAGAATTTATGCTTTTGAACTGTGGTGTTGGAGAAGACTCTTGAGAGTCCCTTGGATTGCAAGGAGATCCAACCAGTCAATCGTAAAGGAAATCAGTCCTGAATATTCATTGGAAGGACTGATGCTGAAGCTGAAACTGCAATACTTTGGCCATCTGATGTGAAGAGCAGACTCATTAGAAAAGACCCATATGCTGGGAAAGATTGAAGGCAGGAGGGGAAGGGGATGACAGAGGATGAGATGGTTGGATGGCATCACCAACTCAATGGACATGAGTTTGAATAAGCTCTGGGAGTTGGTGATGGACAGGGAAGCCTGGCGTGCTGCAGTCCATGGGGTTGCAAAGAGTCAGACACAACAGACTGAACTGCACTGAACTGAACCATGCAAATGGACTTTTCCCTCCTACCTTTGAACCATTTCCTCATCTGTAAAATGAGGAGAAAGAAAGTACTCACTTCATAGGACTGTTTTGAATAATGTGTTAGCAAAGTGCCTGGGACTTAAGCACTGAATACATGTTAGGGTTAAAGTGGCACTCTGAAGTGATTATGAAAGGACTATTGTAGGGTTCAGAAATGTCCTGACTGAATCTGCCAGTTTACTTATACTACGTTGCTGCTGCTGCTAAGTCGCTTCAGTCGTGTCTGACTCTGTGCGACCCCATAGACGGCAGCCCACCAGGCTCCCCCATCCCTGGGATTCTCCAGGCAAAAACACTGGAATGGGTCGCCATTTCCTTCTCCACTGCATGAAAGTGAAAAGTGAAAGTGAAGTCGCTCAGTCGTGTCCGACTCCTAGCGACCCCATGGACTGCAGCCTACCAGGCTCCTCCATCCATGGGATTTTCCAGGCAAGAGTACTGGAGTGGGTTGCCATTGCCTTCTCCTCTACTAAGTTAGGGAATCCTTACTGAGGGCATGCATGTAAAAAGAACAACTTTGGGGAAACAAAGAGATGGTAATAGGTCAGAAAGCTCCCCAAATGCCCCCAAGATGTCTGGGAGTGCTGGTGACTGAAACGGAAAATGTAGTCAGGCTATATAGTCCATGTAAGGCCATGCCATTAGGCCCTCCTCCAAATCAGATGAGCAAGACCAAAAAGACCAGAAATTACCTCTATTTTGAGGAACTAGGTTATCACATCACATCAATACATTATTTCTCTCTAATACAAGAGATAGTGTCTTACTGATTACGGAATGATAAATCCTAAGATAAAAAATGCAGGTGGACCTTAGCCTAACTGACCTTAAATCAGTCTTACTGATTATGGAATGATAAATCCTAAGATAAAAAATGCAGGTGGACCTTAGCCTAACTGACCTTAAAAGTATACTTCCTCATAACTAAAAAAAACCTGTCCAGCAACTTAAGAAGACCCCCTATACTTCCAAACATTCTCTTAAGCCTTTAGTTTTTATTATTTACCAGAGATTAATTTTTAGAAAATATATTAGTTCATTCAAGAACTATTCGTTGAAATCTGCTGTGTGTCAAGAGTACCTACTAGGCACAGTGCCCCTATGTGAAATATTTTTTTTTCTCACTCAATTTTTGGCATACTGATGTCACAGAGGTAAATCTTCCCTTCAACTGGAAATTCCTCCCAACTCAGATACAGTTTCATGATGAGACAAGTTACAGAATTCCTTGATGGGTGTTTCTTAAATTGGGATTTCTATATCCACATCAATACTCAGTGATAATCTAGAGGATCATCAATGTCATAAAAAAAAAACATGGCATAATCTTGATATAGATATTTTATGGCGATCAGAGAAAAATATTTAAATTAACATAAATATAAATATATTATGGAGTAGTGATATTTATATGAAACTTTAAAACAGGAGATCTTAAAGAAACGTTAAGCTTGCATTGGTCATAGATGTGTCTCTAAGACTACTGGGGTATACATTCCAACTTCCCTGTACCAAAGAAAATAAACACTTTTGATAAAAATGTTTGAACTACACACTGCATTACAATGTGTTAGAAGTAAATCTCCTTGGTTGCTGAACTACATACTTAATAAGGAATTAATACACATTGGCACGATAATTCTAGGTGAGTTAATTGCCAAGGTTACCAAGTTTTATCAAAGTATCATTTATAAAAATTACAGATTGAAAAAGAAGTTTCCTCACTGTCTATTTCTTCAGGAATAACGGCCAGGATGATAGAAGAAAAGTCAAACTTTTTTCAACTACTTTGATCTGTTACTTCTAAACAGCAATCTAGGGAAAATTTCACTTACCTCTCTAAGAAAAAACCACCTTACTATTAAATCACTCACCCTTCATCACTTATGCTTGATTTACTAGTATAGCAAGTAAGCATCCCTCTTCCTCACCCTGTGATTGTCTCTATCCAATACTATGATGGAGCTCCTAACATCTGAACACTTACAAGGGTCTGCTCCTAATGCATTATTGGAAAAGTTCTTTTCCTAATAAATAGTCACAATGTCACACAAATTACTCTAGCATGTTGAAATTAAGGAGGATAGCATGACCTTGATACAAAAACTGACATTTCTAATACAAACAATGGTAATTACAAATCATTCTTTCCCCTGTCCCCCAGCTTTATTAGGGGACGGAAGAAATAACCGGGGTATAATTGACCCCAGAAAATGTATAAGTTTGAAATATACAACATGATGACCAATCATTCTTATTCAGAAATGTAAACACAAAAGTCCTAAATTTTAAGTTGAACTAGCCAAATCAAACAAGGGCCAAGTTGAATTTATCTCAGTGATCCAAGGATGGTTAAAATGAGAAAATGTCTTAGTATAAATCATCAAATTAAGTGAATAATGGAGAAAATCATACTACATTAGCTGGTACAGGAAACCATTCAATAAATTTCAACACCCACTTATGAATCAACCTGTCATCACATAGGAGTAAATAAAAACTGCCTTAGCCTGATTAAAAATATGTAATTTTAAAAGTTTAGCAAGCATCATTACTAATGAAAAAAATCCCCCCAAAATTTACTTTAGCATCAGTAAACCAGTTAATTCTAAAGGAAATCAACCCTGAATATTCATTAGAAGGACTGATGATGAAACTGAAGCTTCAATATTGGAAGGTGTCTCACCCTAGACTCCTTCTCGAGTGGGGATCAGCCGGGGCTGGTCCCCGGCAAATATTTTGGCCACCTGATGTGAAAAGCCAACTCACTGGAAAAGACCCTGATGCTGGGAAAGACTGAAGCCAAAAGGAGAAAGGGGCAGAAGAGGATGAAATGGTTAGATAGCATCACTGACTCAATGGACATGAATATGTGCAGCTCCAGGAGATAGTGAAGGACAAAAGGGTCTGGTGTGCTGCAGTCCATGGGAGTCGCAAAGAGTCGGACATGACTTAGCAACTGAACAACAGAAACAGCATCAGGGATAATACAAGGATGTCCCATCACTAATAACTTTATAAGGCATCTTTTAGCCAGATCAATAAGAATGCAAAAATAAATACAAGGTATAAAGATTGAATAAATAGGACAAAACTATTAATATACACCCAAAAGATTTTCTACATAAAAAATTTCAAATATTATATAAAGAAGTTATAAAAAATTATTTTTTAAATGATTTAGAAGATTGCTGATAAAAGATAAATATGAAAAAGTAAATTATATTTCTATACTCCAGCACAACAAAAGTTAGAAAAGAAAACATTTTAAATATGTAGTAATAATTTATGACAAATACAAACAAAATATAAAATACTCTGGAATAAACTTATGAAAAAGTATAGAAGACCTTTATGGAAAAAACATTCTAAAACTTTTTGATCAAGAGATTATCAAAGAAGACAAATAAAGTATGGTTTCTAAAAATTATTCTACCTTAAATCTTCTATGTAGTACCTCCTTCAATTTCAGATTAAGTACCAGTTCCTCAGATAGTTCTTATCAGAACAGCATTTATGTACAGTGTAGGTATTTTTTCACTATTCTCTCCCTCTCAGTCCGCTGCTCCTCTCCTTAACATTCATTAGGACAATCATTTTATGTATGTTTATGCACTTTCCTGTTACAATATAAGTTGTAACATGAGCCATGTTACATGTTTGACCATTCTATCCTTAGTACTTACTACTTAGAAATGTGATAAGTATTTGTAGAATAAATTAATGATTTCAGGAAGGTGAAATATTAGTAACAAATCTAGTCTTGTTTCACCACTCCTTTCCAAGGACTGTTTTATTACACTGTGAAACACCACAGAAACTTACAAGCTGCTATACCTTATCCTAAAGGTATGTATCACCAAAATTTCTGAGCAAAATAATACAACTTGAGGATAACAGCTATTCTTACTTAAGAATATCTTCACTTTTTTCTTTTTAAATAGTTTCTCTATTATTGCCTTTTATGGAAAAAAATAACCATTCAATCTATTTATTCAAATGCTAAAAATTTCTCTTCATAATCAGAATAGCTGAGGAATTATCATTTTGAAAGTCCTTGAAATAATATACCTAAATAAAAAGGTTTAGATTGCTACTCCATCAAAAGACAATAGAAAATTCTAAAATTCAGTTCTAATCTGACAGCTACCTCTTCTTAACAAGTATTAATTAAATTGCAGGGGAGGGAAAAGAGGGTTCTTAACAATAAAATTACATTATTTTCTGATTTGTGAGAGAGGTAAGATGTGTCTGAAAAATTAGATGCTTGATTATACAATGCTGCTCAAGCATTCATGTGATTACCACACGTGCGTACCTTTTTTATATACTTTATAATACACACTTTTCTTTAAAAGTAGAAACCTCTCTTCCTGAAATTCACTGCCAATTTTATTATCCAAATGTAACTTGTTCAGTAAAACACAATGCATTTTCTTAAAATGACAAATTAAGTCATAAAACACCCACAAACGGAGTTGACACATCACCTTTCAAGTCAGTACCTCCAACACCATTAACATCCTTCAAATAAGGAAGAATCATGACACTGGAGGCAACAGAAAGCCAATTATTTAAACAGCCCCATTTTAGGAAGTATAGTGATCTCCTCTGCACAACAGAAGCACAGTAAAAACATACAAGACAGAAGAGGATTAATTTTTCCTACTGTTTCCCTGAGCCCTATTAATATAAACCTTTAAAAAAGAAATGATATGGCTCCTGAAAAAAAAAATTTTAATCAAGTCTTTTAATTCTTTAGGTATAATTTCCTATATTTGTTTCAGAAGAACATAATTAAAGCCTAGAAAAATGATATGCCATACTATCATTAGGTTTCAATAAAGTTAAAAATTATTTCAAAGCCAAATCTAAACATTTCTTTTATAGACCTTCACAGATCAGTTTTCTGCCTGCAGGAGAAAACTCTTTTTTACTGGGGGCTTCCAGGTGGCTCAGTGGTAAAGAATCTGCCTGCAGGAGACACAAGAGATGCAGGTTTGATCCCTGAGTTGGGAAGATCCCCTGAAGAAGGAAATGGGGAACCATTCCAGTATTCTTGCATGAGAAATCCTATGAACAGGGGAGCCAGTTGACAAAAAACATTATATTAGTTTCAAGTGTCCAACAAAATTATTTGATATATGTACATATTGAGAAATGATTACCATAACATGGATGTCTAGCTAACATCCATCACCACACATATTTACCATATTTCTTTCTTGTGATGAGATCTATTGAACTTTTAGGATTTGCTCTCTTAGCAATTCAAATATACAATAGAGTATTATTAATTATAGTTACCACCCTATACATTACATTCCCATCACTTATTTGATAACTGGAAGTTTGTACCTTTTGACCACCTTCTATTTAACTTATGTAATGTTTTTAACTTACATGCATAGTTTATAATAAAGATAAAATATATAAATATAGTAGTGTAAGTAGAGATAATTTGTAAATTTAAAATATACACATGTGGGGAGATGTGCTCAAAAATATTTAGGTGATAGATCAAAAAGTCTAGTGACTGAAATGTTATCTTTGCTGACGTAGTGTGTACATTAGACTTTTAATCAAGTGAATTCTTGAGTTTTTTTCAGACATTAATCTCTTTTCTGTCTGAATCCCTATCAAAGATAAGAAACAAAGTTGACAAGAAATTAGCTAACTTGTCCAAGACTGAACAATTAATAATGAACTATCAAAACTGAATAGCCTCTGGTTCGGCAATTTCATTTTTAGGTATTTATTCCACAGATCTACTGGCACATTCACAAAATAATGCATGCACAAGGTATTCACTGAAGCACTGCTTATAGTAGCAAAAGGTTAAAAATAAATTTTCACCAGTAGGAGTCAGATTAAATAAATTCTGGTACACGCATATATCAGAAGATCATATAGCTATAAAAGACTAATAACTGAAATTATCTAAGATGTGTTACATTAATAAAGAAAAGTACAGAAATATTTATAGCATATTATTACATTCATTAAAAGTAAAATCAGAATGTATATTTGTATTTGTTGCACATCCATACAGTAACTTGGAAGGCTACAAAAGTAACTAACGGCAGCATGCACATAAGTGGGAGTGGGAATTGGGGAGATAGCATATAAGATGGGAAGGAGACTTCATTAAATGTGTGTTTTAAAATTTATGAATATTGAACCATGTGAATTTATTATGGGCTTTCCAGGTGCCTCAGTGGTAAAGAATCTGCCTGCCAAAGCAGGAGACGCAGATTTGATCCCTGGATCAGGAAGATTCCCTGGAGCAGGAAATGGCAATCCACCCCAGTATTCTTGCCTGGAAAATTCCATGGACAGAGTTGCAGGGTAGGCTAATAGTCCATGGGGACGCAAAGAGACGGACATGACTGAGCACACACACACACACACACATTCAAATAAATCATTTTGGTGGGTTTTAAGCAACATGCTAATTGCTTATGTTAGAGATCAAGAAATATATTTTTGGGAACACTGAAATGTTGACATTTTAATATTCTATAAATGAGCACTGGTGGTTGGAGATAACATTTGAGGGACACATACAGGGACTAAAAATGAGACACAGACACAGAGACTCTGAGCTCCCTCTTTCTGGTTGTTGAACTGTATAACTGTATCACTTCTTCCAATGAAAAAAGAATATTAGATGACTTAAAAGAGTGTTGAAGATGCATGTGGAAGTGCAAAAGGTGATATTTCTACATTAGTAAGTCATTTAATGTATATATTGAAGAATCACACATTCATATATGTATGTGATCTTATATGTATATAAGTAAATTAATCTAAACATCATAACTAAAAAATTGACATTGGATGAAAATCTTGTCTGCTGGTGTGGGATCATCTTTGGGAAATTTATGCCAGGGTAACCTTACATGTGCATTTCTACATGTGACAGTGATGACCATATGTGGCATACATGCATGCCCCTGTCGCATCCTCATTAATGGGATATGAAGAATGTGTCCAGCATTTTCCTGGTGCCAGGGGCTGTGATAGGTCTTTTAATGCATTAGAGATTTGTTCTGAATGCATTTTTTTGTCCTTTCTCTTACTCATTTTAGATTAAAAGCTTCTCCATCAAAGGGTTTTAGTAGCAACAGAACCTGCCTTCAGGAAGGACAGAACCTCTACAGGTTTGCAGTTTATTTTGAAACTGCACCTGGGGATCCAAAACTCTTACCCTGCTGCCCAGCCACGCTGCTACTGAGAACCACTGACATACACTGTGCCTCCTTAACTCATTTCACATTCTCTTCCTTTTTTTTTTTTTTTTTACTGAGAGATAAGCAAGCCAGGTGAATTTACTCTAAAATTCATACCATTAAAACTGCCAACTCACTATCACAGAATATTTCAAATCACCAATAATGTCCTGTGGCAGGCATGGCAACAAGACTTTACATTGAGTAAAAACTCTAAATGATCCATAATAGTCAACTGAAGCATGTTGATAGGATCTTTTCAGATGTTACCTTAGAATATAGTTTTCAAGTTACTGCCACAGTTTCTGGAGTCCTGCTTCAACAACCTCTACACATGCAATATTGAGCCAATAACTTTTCTCTGTACTTCAGTTTTCACATTTGTAAAATGAGGAAAGTTATACTATCTACCTCATTGTATTGTCTGAGACTTAAATAAGGCATTTAGAGTACTTAGAATCCTGCCCAGCAGATGGTAAGTGCTTAAAGAATATTAGCTCTTATTATCATCATCATCATCCATTAGTTTTAGTTTAACATACTGACCTGGTTAAAATAAAATTCTATATAATAATTCCCTGAAAGAAGGAAAAAAATTTCAGCTTTCTGAAATCACAGCTCTACATGCTCCAAATGTGCTTCCAAGTTGCAATTTCTGATTTATTGTGATTCTAAATATATATATTTTGGAAGGGATTTTTTAAAAAATCGCTAGATTCTTAAAATTCCTTTTTTGTTTTGATCTTCGTAGGCTATAATTATTATCTACATTCATAGTCTTATACCCTAATAGACTTCAAACTTATCTATTAGGGGGGAAAAAGTATTTATAAGAGATCAGAGAGTACAGTGCCAGGTTATAGTTCTGGTTCTATTATTTAACTAACTGTATCACTGTGGACAAATTACTTAACTTTTCTGATCAAAATCTCCTACTAGCACCTTGGTTTATGCCATTCTCATCTCCTTCCTATCGCACTGGACTCAACAGTCTTTTGCTTCCCATGCAGAAACAAAGTGAGCACTTGAAAGCAGCTGTCAGTTCTTCCTTTCCCCTTTCACTTCCCAAACAATTCAGTCCTAAAGCTTATTTGGTAATGCAGAGCAAGGATGCTGTCCATGCTGGTGGAGGAAGAGAGGCACAGGCAAGGCGGCCCAGAGCACAGAGCAGGATGTGAAGGTCTTGGCAAGATGATAAGGTCGTCCCTGCAAAGAGTGGTCCAGAATGGGAAGTAACAACCCAGTCAGGGGGAGAAAGTGCATAGTCCATGTGGGCAGCGTGGGGGAGCCAAGGCCAGCATGGAACAAGATCCTAGAGCAGAAAAGAGGATGCCCCTCTCCCCCGTGGTTGCGGTCCAGTGGGGTGAGGTGAGGAGTACCTCCACTTAGGAAGGAAGATGACATGAATTATGCAAGATTGTTTACAAACAGAAAATCAATCAAATAAGTTGATATGTAAAGGATAATGAGAGTCTGTTTCTCATAGTCAGAAAAGGAACTAACTACAAATATGGAAAGAAAGAAAACTAGAATGAACTCTCATGGTACCGGGTTTAAGTTAGAGGTGTTGGTATGAAATTGTTGTTTTTAATATATATAAATAGACAATTCAATATAGATAGAAAAACATGTGATTATACAGAAACGTTTTGTATCTATG
This sequence comes from Bos javanicus, assembly GCF_032452875.1. NCBI lineage: Eukaryota > Metazoa > Chordata > Mammalia > Artiodactyla > Bovidae > Bos > Bos javanicus. The sequence goes on from NC_083870.1 coordinate 44,894,333, forward strand.
TCCACTCAGATCTCAGAATAATGATATCCAAAAAGCAACGAACATATCTAATGCCAAGATATTAATACTATGTCCTAAACATACTTTTTTCCACAAATACTAACCAGGGCTTGTTAGAGAAATGGCTGATTCCAGGGCTCAGGCAAGAAAAGTGCAAGAAGAGACCAGATTGTCTTGTTGTACCAGAAAGAAACAAAGAATGATGGGAATGTGTCAAAAGGTAATAAAAATGTTTGAAGATGGTGCCATTTGCCAAACTGGTCCTACTAGTAAAACAGGCAATTAATATATCAAAATACATAGGCATAGTAATAGACTAAAATCCACTGACTGAAATAGAAAACCACACACACATACTCACACAAACATATTAATTTAAATTTTAATGTAAGGTAAGGAATCAAGTAAGTATACAGCCTCAAAGGTGCACCCAAAGAAATGTTTACTACTTATAAAAAGAAAGGAGTGATTTTACAATGGAGAAGCTAGGCACACACCATCTTAACCAAGTGGAACCAAAGAGTGTATTGTTCAGTTCAGTTGCTCAGTCGTGTCTGACTCTTTGCGATTCCATGGAAGGCCTCCCTGTCCATAACCAACTCCTGGAGTTCACCCAAACTCATGTCCATTGAGTCGGTGATGCCATCCAAACAACTCATCCTCTGTCATCCCCTTCTCCTCCTGCCCTCAGTCTTTCCCAGCATCAGGGTCTTTTCCAATGAGTCAGCTCTTCACATCAGGTGGCCAAATATTGGAGTTTCAGCTTCAACATTAGTCCTACCAATGAACACCAATGAACACCATTGAACACCATCTCCTTTAGGATGGACTGGTAGGATCTCCTTGCAGTCCAAGGGACTCTCAAGAGTCTTCTCCAACACCACAGTTCAAAAGCATCAATTCTTTGGTACTCAGCCTTCTTCACAGTCCAACTCTCACATCCATACATGACCACAGGAAAAACCATAACCTTGACTAGACGAACCTTTGTTGGCAAAGTAATGTCTCTGCTTTTGAATATGCTATCTAGGTTGGTTATAACTTTCCTTCCAAGGAGTAAGCATCTTTTAATTTCATGGCTGCAATTACCATCTTTCAATGATTTTAGAGCCCCAAAAAATAAAGTCTGCCACTGTTTCCACTGTTCCCCAATCTATTTGCCATGAAGTGATGGGACCGGATGCCATGATCTTAGTTTTCTGAATGTTGAGCTTTAAGCCAACTTTTTCACTCTCCTCTTTCACTTTCATCAAGAGGCTTTTTAGTTCCTCTTCACTTTCTGCCATAAGGGTGGTGTCATCTGCATATCTGAGGTCATTAATATTTCTCCCTGCAATCTTGATTCCATCTTGTGCCTTCTTCCAGCCTAGCATTTCTCATGATGTACTCTGCATAGAAGTTAAATAAGCAGGGTGACAATATACAGCCTTGACGTACTCCTTTTCCTATTTGGAACCAGTCTGTTGTTCCATGTTTAACAGTTCTAACTGTTGCTTCCTGACCTGCAGAAATGGTATGGACCTAACAGAAGCAGAAGATATTAAGAAGAAATGGCAAGAAAACACAGAAGAACTATACAAAAAGATCTTCATGACCCAGATGATCACGATGGTGTGATCACTGACCTAGAGCCAGACATCCTGGAATGTGAAGTCAAGTGGGCCTTAGAAAGCATCACTACGAACAAAGCTAGTGGAGGTGATGGAATTCCAGTGGAGCTATTCCAAATCCTGAAAGATGATGCTGTGAAAGTGCTGCACTCAATATGCCAGCAAATTTGGAAAACTCAGCAGTGGCCACAGGACTGAAAAAGGTCAGTTTTCATTCCAATCCCAAAGAAAGGCAATGCCAAAGAATGCTCAAACTACTGCACAATTGCACTCTTCTCACACGCTAGTAAAGTAATGCTCAAAATTCTCCAAGCCAGGCTTCAGCAATATGTGAACCGTGAACTTCCTGAGGTTCAAGCTGGTTTTAGAAAAGGCAGAGGAACCAGAGATCAAATTGCCAACATCCGCTGGATCATGGAAAAAGCAAGAGAGTTCCAGAAAAACATCTATTCCTGTTTTATTGACTATGCCAAAGCCTTTGACCGTGTGGATCACAATCAACTGTGGACAATTCTGAAAGGGATGGGAATACCAACCACCTGACCTGCCTACTTATAGTATTACGCATTGTATGCATGCTAATTTGCTTCAGTGAGTCTGACTCTGCAACCGTACGGACCAGGCACCTCTGTCCAGGAGATTCTCCAGGCAAGAATACTGTAGTTAGTTTTCATTTCCTCTTTCAAGGGATAGTAAATGTAAGCTATTGGCACAGTGCCTGTCATATAATAGGGACTAAACAAATGCTAAATATGCTTCAGAAAGGAAAGCAAGAGAGAGAGTCTAGAACCTCTTTGAAAATTGAACGGAACTTTGGGGCATTCCCCACTAAGTTTTTTTCCCTACTGACTAAGATTTAGTAGGAAGAAAAAGTTTACTTTCCAAAACCAAGAAATATAGTAAATCAAAATGCAGTTAATTTAGTCATATGGCACTGTACTAGAAGAGAATTTCTAGTTCTTTGTAGAAATAGGCTTTTTTTAATTTTTAGAAGTAATATTTAGAAATGATTCATACTTTAAATAATGTTTTATGATACCATTACATATTTTATAGAATATTAGTCTTTTATACTTTCTTCTTCTAACTTACCAAAATTTTTACTGACACAAACTCTAGATTTATAAACATTAATTCATCTTCAAAAAAAGTTTCTTCAAAGTAAGCATTATTTCTGCATGTTCATGGGTAAAGAATACTAAATGTCTGATTAAAGTCACAAGTTAAGTAAAAGCAAATCAAAGCCCTCTCCAGGCTTCAGACTCCCAGTGTGTTCCTGCTCTAAGCATAATCAAATATTTATTGAGCGCCCAGGCAGGGCTGGGAGTGAAAGAGATATGTAAGATGGACCCTTAGGACACATTTCCTGTTAACAAAAAGTCTAAATTAAAAGAAATTGAATCTATTTTGAGTTTCTATATGGGACAGCTGTTTAAACTATTATATCTATGATAGGCAGACCTCCACAAACCAAGCCACGAGTCCACAAGGACACTATAGGTAGAATTTCTTAAATCCTGAGAAGAAATGACTGGAATTTTAAACTATTCCTTTTACTTATCCATCTGTTATTTTTCTGTTGCAGTCAAGACAGTGGGGAGAAAAAAAAAAGTTCCTACAGAAAGACACAGAGCTCACAACCCTCCCTTAGAAAGCCGTTTACCATAATGTTCCACTGCCTCTCCTATGGCACAGTATTTCATTTTCTCCTCCACCAACTTCATCCACCCTCACCCACCACAAAGGTACACAGGCCTTATTCATCAAGACCGTAAGTTTATATGTTCCGTTTTCGAATCAGTAAACCTTAATAAAGCACTAACTTCGTTAGCAAATTTTACGGGTAAAAATTTTGGAAGTAGTACAATATTTTCACTTCACCATCAGACATCTCCTGACTAATTTTCTGGGTTAATACAGTTAACACAAGTAGTTTGATGTTCAAGTTTGTGTTCACATCAGATATGCTGGGGTTGGAGGATTCTTTAACAAATAAGAACACATTTTGGAGGTGGGAGGTCAAAAATATGTTTGAAAAAGTGTGATCTTTGAAATTATCTGGAACATTTTACTTCAGTCATTAAATTTATTATTTCTGCTCCATTTTAGATTTAAGATGGCCTCCAAAACTAGATCCTACAACTACTTTAAAGGAGCAGTGAGCTGCAGTTGAGCGGCGCTGGAGCCACTGGAGCGGCAGATAGGAGATACCCCACGTCCAAGGTCAGGAGCAGAAGCCATGAGATACCGAACATCGAAATTCAGGAGCAGTGGATGTGCTTCTCTGGACTGGCTATGAGGAGATACCCCACATCCAAAGTCAGAGAAACCCCAGCAAGATGAGAGTAGGGGCGAATTTGCATTTAGAGTGAAACTCGATTCCTACCAAAGATGCTCAGAGGGCTCAAACAAACCTTGTGCTCACCAGGACCCAGGGACCCCACAGAGACTGAGACAGAACTGTGTTTGAGTGTCTCCTGTGGCAGTACTGGTCAGCAGTGGACTGCCACATGGACAGGGGCTCTGGGTGTAGCAGACGTGGGACGTGGGTATGGCAGAAGCCCTCTTGAAGGAAGTCGCCATTAACGCAAAATAGACTCTTGGAGGGTACAAACAGAACCTTGTGCACCAGGATCCAGGAGAAAGGAGCAATGATCCCACAAGAGACTGACCCAGACTTGCCTGTAAGTATCCAGGAGTCTCCAGCGGAGGCGTGGGTTGGTGGCGTAGCAGTACATGCATGGGATCTTTTGAAGGAGGTCACCATTATCTTCATTACCTCCACCATAGTTTGGCCCCAGTTAAATAGCAAGGAAAGAACACCATGAACAGTATGAAAAGGCAAAATGGTAGGATACTGAAATAGGAACTCCCCAGGGTGGTAAGGGCCCAATATACTACTGGAGATCAGTGGAGAAAAAACTCCAGAAAGAATGAAGGGATGGAGCCAAAGTAAAAACAATACCCAGTTGTGGATGTGACTGGTGATACAAGCAAGGTCCCATGCTGTAAAGAGCAATATTGCATAGGAATCTGGAATGTTAGATCCATGAATCAAGGCAAATTGGAAGTGGTCAGACAGGAGATGGCAAGAGTGAATATTGACATTCTAGGAATCAGCAAACAAAAATTGACTGGAATGGGTGAATTTAACTCAGGTGACCATTATATCTACTAAGGTGGGCAGGAATCCCTTACAAGAAAGGAGTAGCCATCATGGTCAACAAAAGAGTCTGAAATGCAGTACTTGGATGCAATCTCAAAAATGACAGAATGATCTCTGTTCATTTCCAAGGCAAACCATTCAGTATCACAGTAATCCAAGCCTATGTCCCAATCAGTAATGCTGAAAAAACTGAAGTTGAACAGTTCTATGAAGACCTACAAGACCTTTTAGAACTAACACCCAAAAAAGATGTCCTTTTCATTATAGGGGACTGGAATGCAAAAGTAGGAAGTCAAGAAACACCCGGAGTAAAAGGCAAATTTGGCCTTGGAATAAGGAATGAAGCAGGGCAAAGGCTAATAGAGTTTTGCCAAGAGAACTCACTGGTCATAGCAAACACCTTCCTCCAACAACACAAGAGAAGACTCTATACATGGACATCACCAGATGGTCAACACCGAAATTAGAATGATTATATTCTTTGCAGCCAAAGATGGAGAAGTTCCATACAGTCAGCAAAAACAAGACCTGGAGCTGACTGTGGCTCAGATCATGAACTCCTTATTGCCAAATTCAGTCTTAAATTGAAGAAAGTAGGGAAAACCACTAGACCATTCAGGTATGACTTAAATCAAATCCCTTATGATTATACAATGGAAGTGAGAAATATATTTAAGGGACTAGATCTGATAGACAGAGTGCCTGATGAACTATGGACAGAGGTTCAGACATTGTACAGGAGACAGGGATCAAGACCATCCCCATGGAAAAGAAATGCAAAAAACCAAATGGCTCTCTGGGGAGGCCTTACAAATAGCTGTGAAAAGAAGAGAAGTGAAAAGCAAAGGAGAAAAGGAAAGATATAAGCATCTGAATGCAGAGTTCCAAAGAACAGCAAGGAGAGATAAGAAAGCCTTCCTCGGTAATCAACACAAAGAAATAGAGGAAAACAAAACAATGGGAAAGACTAGAGATGTCTTCAAGAAAATTAGAGATACCAAGGCAACATTTCATACAAAGATGGGCTCGATAAAGGACAGAAATGGTATGGACCTAACAGAAGCAGAAGATATTAAGAAGAGATGGCAAGAATACACAGAAGAACTCTACAAAAAATATCTTCATGACCAAGATAATCACGATGGTGTGATCACTCATCTAGAGCCAGACATCCTGGAATGTGAAGTCAAGTGGGCCTTAGAAAGCATCACTACTGACAAAGCTAGTGGAGGTGATGGAATTCCAGTGGAGCTATTCCAAATCCTGGAAGATGATGCTGTGGAAGTGCTGCACTCAATATGCCAGCAAATTTGGAAAACTCAGCAGTGGCCACAGGCTGGAAAAGGTCAGTTTTCATTCCAATCCCAAAGAAAGGCAATGCCAAAGAATGCTCAAACTACTACACAATTGCACTCATCTCACATGCTAGTAAAGTAATGCTTAAAATTCTCCACACCAGGCTTCAGCAATACATGAACTGTGACCTTCCAGATGTTCAAGCTGGTTTTAGAAAAGGCAGAGGAACCAGAGATCAAATTGCCAACATCTGCTGGATCATCGAAAAAGCAAGAGAGTTCCAGAAAAACATCTATTCCTGCTTTATTGACTACGCCAAAGCCTTTGACTGTGTGGACCACAGCAAACTTTGGAAAATTCTGAAGGAGATGGGAATACCAGACCACCTGACCTGCCTCTTGAGAAATCTGTATGCAGGTCAGGAAGCAACAGATAGAACTTGACATGGAACAACAGACTGGTTACAAATAGGAAAAGGAGTACATCAAGGCTGCATATTGTCATCCTGCTTATTTAACTTATATGCAGAGTACATCATGAGAAACGCTGGGCTGGAGCAAGCACAAGCTGGAATCAAGATTGGCCTGAGAACTATCAATAACCTCAGATATGAAAATGACATGACCCTTATGGCAGAAAATGAAGAAGAACTAAAGAGCCTCTTGATGAAAGTGAAAGAGGAGAGTGAAAAAGTTGGCTTAAAGCTCAACATTCAGAAAACTTAAGATCATTACATCCGGTCCCATCACTTCATGGCAAATAGATGGGGAAACAATGGAAGCAGTGACAGACTTTATATTCTTGGGCTCCAAAAGTACTGCAGATGGTGACTGCAGCCATGAAGTTAAAAGACACTTACTCCTTGGAATAAAAACTGTGCCCAACCTAGACAGCATATTAAAAAGCAAAGACATTACTTTGCCAACAAAGGTTCGTCTAGTCAAGGTTATGGTTTTTCCAGTAATAATGTATGGATGGGAGAGTTGGACTATAAAGAAAGCTGAGCACCGAAGAACTGACACTTTTGAACTGTGGTGTTGAAGAAGACTCTTGAGAGTTTTTGGACTGCAAGGAGATCCAACCAGTCCATCCTAAAAGAGATCAGTCCTGAGTATTCCTTGGAAGGACTGATGTTGAAGCTGAAACTCCAATATTTTGGCCACCTGATGCAAAGAGCTGACTCATCTGAAAAGACCCTGATGCTGAGAAAGATTGAAGGTGGAAGAAGAAGGGAATGACAGAGGATGAGATGGTTGGATGGCATCACCAACTCAATGGACATGAGTTTGGGTAAACTCCGGGAGTTGGTGATGGACAGGGAGTCCTGGCGTGCTGCAGTCCATGGGCTCACAAAGTGTTGGACATGACTGAGCAACTGAACTGAACTGAACTGAAGTAGATAAAGACAACAGCACAAAGGGAAAACAAATGTAGGGAAAAACAAGGTAAATCCAGGGGTGAGTTAGAAACAAAAAACACATCAGCCAGATAGAAGTGGATCAGAACTGGGGTTCTCAACATTCTAGAAACTAATGTAAAGAGTGGGATAAAGAGTGTGCTAGGAATAGGTATAAAACCGAAGATGTGCACACACTGAAAACAAGTTAATGGCTCCAGAGAAATTAAATCCTATTGCTGGTGCTGATAAATAAATGAATCATTTCTCAGGGGTCCTCATAAAGAAAAACTTAATTAGTAAGTATTCAGTGATGCTGATGCTTATAATAAAGAGATTAATGTTTCTCTTTTTTAAAATGTCCTTTATTACAAATCAATGGTACAATGCCAAATGCAGTTTAGTAAAACAACTGTTGGAGTAAAAATTACAAACTTTTTAAGGGTCAGTATATATTCATATACATTTTAAATTATATATTCAATTGCCTAGTGATCAGGTGGGGCAACAGGAGCAGTCACTATTTAACTCAAGATAATTACTACGTCATTTTTTTTTAAAGCAGTATAATGATCTAACAAGCAGGATTACAGTTACCACTTTCCAAACTTTGAATGAGACATCAATATATATTTCAAATACACAATATTTACAATCTACCTAGTTAGGTACTAAACTCATAGTATTCACGGGCTGACTTAACTACACTCTAAGGAAGGTATTACCCACAACTTTTATAGTTGAGAAAACTAAAGCAAGGAGAATGTAAGTAACTTGTCCTAAACTATAAAGGCACACAATGCTATGGCTAAAATCACATGCAAGTCTACAACTGGGTTTAAGATCTTTTATTAAACACTTTTCAGATACTGTTCTACTTGCAATCCCATGAGATAAATAACAGAGGAGAAAAGTAACCTGATAAAATTCCAAATAAAGATCTCAGGCTCAACAGGCTCTTATTCATAGAACTGACATGATTTTTGCTTTTTAATCAAATACTTATTATTACCCTCTACAAGTTTATATAAATAGCAGCACATGGACTTTTTTTCCCAACCATTTGAACCAATGATGCCCTGAATGAGAGGCCTGCCAGTGGTGGTTCAGAGGGAGAGGGATTCTAGGCACTGCCTGGAACTTTGTTCTGGGAGGAGAGGCTACTGAGGGCTTTCATCACTCATTCACCCGGATTCCCAACCAGTAGTGTGTCTACAACTCCAATGTACAGCTACACTGTGTATGTGAGGCACATATTTATTAACTATTTACTTCAAATCCATTCCCCATTCTCCCTCTTACTACATGTAAGAGCCCCAGTTTGTTTGTTTTTATTGTTTAGGTTTTTGCATCAGAGGGCAGCTTCGAGCTGGTCCAATTCAGTACTGATGGTCACATTTCTACTCCAAAGTACTAGTTTGATCATGGTCTCACCATAAGATATGAGAAAAAGTCTGCTGGATATCTTCTAGGATAAACTGATAAAACGAAACATACACAAAGAAAGTCCTTTCTTCTTTCACTGGATAGCACCATGTCTTTCACGGCTGTGTGAGTGTGTATATATGTACATATGCATATCATCTGTGTTCATGAGAAACCCATGTAGAAGCAAATAGACACAAAAGAAGCGGAGAGAGAAAAATAGACACTAGAAAATGAGGCCTATAGAAAGGAATCAATTTGTTAAAAAATCAGGGGAGAGAAGTGAAATAACAAATATCCAAGAAAAGGCAGAGCCAACCTCTGCCCTGACTACCAAAAAAAAAAAATCTATGTCAATGTTATTTCTTCAAAGTTTAAAAAGCATTGAGTACAGTATCAAGAACATTTCAAGATTAATAACCACAATTTGAGATGGGAGTAAAAAACTGGTTCAAAAATAGCAACTCACACGAAGCAAGGACCAGATTAAATAAATTTGGTGTCTGTTTGTATCTTCTGAATGTGGCTATATGCAAATCCAAACTGTAACGATCTTATGAAAATGCATTTTTTATTTTTGCTCACATAAATATACTGCTAAACGGCTATGGCATTATATCTAGATCCAACTCTCAGATTCCATGCACATATTGCTAAATGTCAAATGTATTCATATTCATTTATATTTGAATGCTGCTTTGAGTGGCAAATTATAAATCATCCATTCAAAAATAAAAATAAAAATAAAATGGATATGCAGCATTATTTAGCAGCACAGATGAACCTTATTTATCTTACAGTTAAACAGTGAAATGAATAAGCATTTTCAAACAGAAGCTCTGACTCTGAAAACTTATAACTAAACTGCAAAAACCACAAGTTCCTCCAAATATTTGAGTTTTCCTCAAAATCTCAGTACTGTTATACCTTCATCTTCACAGGCAGAGTTTTCCTTACTTTGACTGAATATCTGTTCTTTAATATCTTCTTTATCAGAGCATGTATGTCTCAATGTCTATTAAAATATCTTATTATCTACATTTACCTTATTCTGTATCAAATTGTTTTACAAATACCTCATAAACAGAGAAGTCATTAAAAAAGTTGAATGACCCTAAGTAAATCTGTTTGAAAGTGAAAATGCAAGTCGCTCAGTCATGTCTGACTCTTTTGCAACTCCATGGACTATACAGTCCATGGAATTCTCCAGGCCAGAATACTGGAGGGGGTAGATTTTCCCTTCTCCAGGGGATCTTCCCAACCCAGGGATCGAACCAAGGTCTCCCACATTGCAGGTGGATTCATTACCAGCTGAGCCACAAGGGAAGCCCAAGTAAATCTGTTTAGTTCTTCTTATCGGTCAAATTACCTACCTCCAGCCAAAGCTATATAAATTCCCTTTCCTTCTCATAACTAGCCATCTCATCTCTGATTTTTTTTTGTTGTTGGAATATATCATGGCTCAATCCTATGAAGTCCTGGGGCCTCTTTTTCTCATCCTTTAGTGATCTGAACAAATGTCATAGCTTTAACTACAACTTATCTGCTAGTAATTTCCAGCTGGGTCCTCCTTGACCTCTGGATTTTTATACAGATTTCCATACGTCCCTGCTCAACACCTCACTTGGTTATCTCCAGGCACACCAACTTCATACACTCAGATCTGATTTACTCACCTTCTCCATGTTCTTCCCAAAGTCTTTGCCATTTCAGTGCCAACACTTAACTCCCACTTGCTCGGTTCAAAAACCGTGGTATAATCCTTGTTCACTCACAATTCATAGTGCACCAAATAGCAACAGCTGTATCTGCAAAATATCCTCAGAATCTGACCACTCCACACTACTTCTGCCCGGGTTCAAGCTAGGGTGTGCCCTGGGATTGGAAGAGCTAGTCTCCAGCTCTGGCCTCCCGTTCCATGCACACCCAACATATGCATTACCTTTCGTCTTTCCCAAGCACGGTACTCATTTTAGAACAAGTCTTACCATGTCACTCCTCCTTTCCACTGTCATCTTCCTAACTTATTGAGACCAAATCTTATAATCTTACACTATCTGACCCCTGCTTACCACTCCAAGCTCATTTCCCACAGCTCTTCTGCATCCTCATTCCACTCCAGCAACACTGGTCTCCTTGCTTTGCAAGAAACATACAGGCATAACTCCACTTTGCATGTACTGTCCCCACTGCCTGACATGTTCTGCCAGGTATTCACGGAGCTCAAGACCTCAACTTTCTGGGGTTTTACATAAACAGCTTCCTGGAAAGACCTTTCCTGACCCCTAAATTTAAATCACACTGCTCCCCAACACTGCCTCTTCTCCATACTTATCATATGTGACAATACACTATAAATTTTATTTGTTGCTTTTGTCTCTGTCTCCAGAATTTAGGACTCACTAGGGTCTTTCTTGACCATTTTCTCCCTAGTGCCTGGATTAGTGTCTCTTATATGTTAAGTACCCAACAACATTTGATAAAATGTTTCACTGAATATTCTGCCTTAAATGTTGTATCATCATGACATAAAATTGCACATCTCCAATTTTATTCTTCCCTTACATGCTACAGTTCAGTTTATTGAGCCACAATCTGCTTTCCTTACAAGCTAGAAATATCAAGGGTCACTAAGAACTTGAAACAAGGGCCACTCTCATTCTTTACGTGCTTCAGATTCTATCTCCCACCTCTCTCAAATTTCTCTTCTCAGCAACTCTGCAACCACTGCTTCAGTTCAGGAACTTGCTGGAACCACACAGTCCAAAGGATAAGGCCCATATGCTTCATCCTGACAAATAAGGCTCCTTTCTGATCTGACTGCAACCCACCTTTAGAGCCACATCCTGCAACAGGATTCTTCTGCACCACATTCTTCAGCATCCTGCTCACTACACATCAACCAAGGTTCCTCACATTGTTTCAGCTTTTACTACTTTTCATAATAGCCACTCACTAGTCTTCAAGGAACAATTCCTTACTCGTTTTACAGGACCCAACTCAAGTGTTAAACTTTTGTAAAGCCATCAAAATAACCACAGCTAACAACCACTGAGTGCTTTCTATTCATATGATCCAAATAACTGACTTGCATTTTATCACTAAATCCTTAACAAGGCTATTAGAAAAGCACTAATAATCTCCCCCTTTATACAAGATAAAATGAGGCTTTAAAATGTTAGGAAACGTGTCTTAAGATTTAATAAGCAAATAAGACAGGATTTGATCCTACATCTATCTAACCCCAAAGTCTAAATGACAAAACACTAAATGAACAGCTGAACTGACCTTCACATGAGTATTCTAGTCTTTATTAAGTTGAGGTCATTTTGAAACCATTAATTTTATTGTTGTGAGACAAGAAGTACAAACCACAACTCTAAGAAGCAGCCACTTTGCAGCTACCCAGGTAATAAATCAAGGAATTCACTCTAAAACAATTATTTTGGTTTGCAGCAAAGCATATAATTTTTGTGGGCATATTTATGTGATGAGAAAAACTAATAATAATGCCAGAATTGCCAGTTTACAGCACATACAAAGTTACAGGCAAGATAAAAGATAAGAGCCTTGCATTCACATGGCACGTAGCCCACATAAAGATCATCCGATATGTCTAACATGACCTCTGGAATGTTAGTCACATCAGGGCTCTATTTCCACCCAATAATTATAATTCCTCTAGTCTTTGCCCTCCTTGGCAGAGCTTCATTTCACTGTCCTTTGCATTATGAGCTGCTTTGTCGGGTTTGCATATAACATCCCACCCAAAGGTGACTTTGATGAGCCTCTGAAGGCATCCCCAGCAGGTCTCCATAGAAATGGCCCCAGGGTTGTCTCCAAAGTGGCCCTGCTTGAGTTGCCATGGTAAACAACCAGGATAGATTGCTCTATTCAGTTCTCTGCCAGGGTCGCCATGGTGACTGCAAAGGAGGGCTCCTTAGAAGGACCTCACAAGGGCATGTTTCCATGGTGACCCTATCCTGCATATTTCTAAGCAACTTCCCTTTGGTTGTTCTGTGACCAATCACAGCAGGTTCATTTTGAGAGTAACCCTGGAAGGTTGCCTCCAAAGATATCATCATAACATAGGTATTTCAAAGTGAGGTCTGTAAATAAATAAACGACATGAAAATGTAAGTGGTACCATTCACAAATCATCAAATTAGTGCCTGTGCATTTTAGGATCTGTTTTTGATAGGTAACAAAAAAATACTTGTAATGTCTTTGTTAAACATCTCTGTTTCAAATCTTAATAAAAATTATCTTACAGAATAATGCAGATAATTAAAGTTCTAAATTTCTCCCATCTCACAGCATAGAATCTAACTAGGTAAAAAAATACTTTATAGTGGACATGTCTCTCTCTCACACACACACAATGAAAGCAAAAATACAGATGGCTCATCAGGTTATAACGGGATATCAAGGAAATTTTTACAGAGCAAAAAGACAAAATATTTGCAAGTCAAATGAAAAGAAAAAATGTGTTTTTTAGTTGAGTTGGGAAAGCCTAGCCATATTTGGGCCTAAGCTATTTTTTCCTGTATTTCTGTGGTTGGAACAATCCCAACTACTCTTCCTTTCAATTTAAAATATGAATATAAGCCATTCTGAACAGATGCTTGGTTTTTAAGCCATTTTACTATTCTCCTGAAACTTTAAAATACTGTACTTTTTTCTAGTATCTAGTCAAGGGCAAATTTTTATCTAATCACAAACTTCAACATCTCATGAATTTATATATCTTTAAAAACTATTTAACAAGTTAAAAAATTCTACAGTTCCAATGATACAATTATAATTTTGTATTACATACGCTCACCCATTTTTGTTCCTTCCAGTTGATCCTTTAAGCTAAAAAATATATATGTACATATATATATATATATATATATTGCTTATTGTAGAGTTTCCCAAGTGGTGCAGTGGTAAAGAATCACCTTACCAATGTATGACATGCAAGAGACGAGTGTTCAATCCCTGGGTTGGGAAGATCCCCTGGAGCAGGAAATGGCAACCCACTCCAGTATTCTTGCCTGGAAAACTTCAAGGACAGAGGAGCCTTGTGGGCTGCAGTCCATGGGGTGGCAAAGGGTCAGACACGACTGAGCAGCTGAGCACATCCCTTATTATATTGAAAAGGTTAATATTGGTTTTCTTCTTTTTTCTCCTCTATTGAGGTTAAAGGAAATGATTTTCCCCTCAAGCACTGGTTTCATTTATTCTACATTTTGTTTCTCTCTTTCACAGATTCCATTCTCCTACTCTGTCCATAACAGCGCACCACTCCCCACTCATGTTCCATTCAGGAGAATAAACTTAAGTTTGAAAAATAAATATAGTTAAGAAAGATGAGGATAATTCATAATCATTATTTAGTGAAATCTCAACATTTAACACAAACTCTGATTTTGTAGAGACATTGTCTCAAGCCTTCAATGTTTTATGAATCAGAGCAATCATTGCAATTCTTATTCATTCACAATTATTTATTCATTGTCCACCATGTACCAGGCATTGTTCTTTGGGCTGAGAATGCTTCAGGAAACAATTAAAAAATTCCTACCCTTAGAGTATTTAGATTATGGACAGGGGAAAACAGAAAGAAAGAGAAGAGAAAAGGAAAATCAGTAAGACTATCATCTTTTGTGTCAGAAAATTATGAAAGCTAGAGAGAAAATTAGAGCAGGGAAGAGAGAGGTTGAGCCCCAAGCCAAGTTGGGATGGGCAGTAATAGTACTATGGATTAACGGGGGGTGGGGGGGTGGGGTTTAAGGATTCACCCATTCAGATGACATAAGTGTACTCTAACTTCTTAAATTAAAAATAAAATTAGGGAAATCTCTTCCATAGAGAATTCAATGAGCAATTTTTCCTACACTTATACTTGCTCTGAGAAGCAGCATGGTCTGAGGCAGGCAAGTGATCCCATCACCTCCAGTGCTACCACTGTTTCAAGAACTGTACAAATTTGGGCAAGTTACTCTACCTTTCAACCCTCCTCCTCAATTTTAAAATGATAATAACAATTCTGATCAGATAGTGTTACTCTGAAAATACACAAAGACAATAAAATATATATACTAACCTATTCCGGGTGAAAAATATAATGTCTGAAAAATGCTTTCAAATATTTCAGGAAAAAAAATGAGTAAAGAGGTAAAAAAAAAAAACTGGGTAAAATGTTGGGAATTAATGAAACCCAGTGATAAATATATGAGTTTATTATATTATTAGACCTTTTTCTATGTTTAAAAATTTCCATAAAAACGTATTTTATGGAAAGAATTAAACTTGAAAACAAATATACTTCCTTTGTAAAGATGTTTATAATAACTAGAAAGTAATAAGAATACCAATTTAGCTTATAAAATTTTCTTATAAAACTAGTAAAAAATAGATTTATGTACTGAGTACTTACTAATCATCTGGAACAATGTTAAGTTCTTTTTTCCATACCTTATTCAAACATTTTAATTTTACAAAATTAACTTCATATTTTACTCACTGTAAGAAAAAATGTAAGACAGAAAGGCAGAAAAGCATCTTAAGTTTACAGACTCACATGGTACGCAACGTATAATCAATTTTCAGAAGGAATTTTAGCATCAGTTACTGAATGCTTAAAACAAGCATGTAATAGAGCTAATAAAAATCTTAGACAATGAATTCTACATGATTATAACAAGAAAATTAAAAACTTACCAGATCAGTATCTGCCTTTTTGGATGTCAAAGCTTCAACTTTGGAATCCAGTTCTGCCTGTATTTGGTCTCTTCTTTTCATGACAGCCTTTGTATTAAAACACAGGAAGGAAATAGGCTGTACTTTGTTTTAATAATCTTTGCATAGCAAAAATATACATTTGAGAATACAAGTAGCATCTCTTCCCCAGGCCATCAGTCCATCTGGGGGTATAATGCCTTAAAATGTTTTTAATCTCTAAAAGCTAAACAGATAGCAAGTACTTAAAAGAAACTTGTTCATAAATCTTCTATTAGTTTTCCCAATGTACATGTTACTGATTTAAGTATTTTATGTACAAAATACAAATGTTTTGGTGGTGTACTCTAGGCACGCACAGTTCTTCAAAAAGACCAAAGAACAAAATAAATTAACAACAACAAAAAAATCAGTAGAAGCACTGGAAATTCATGCTGTGGTGTAAACTAGTTGCAGCTGTGAATGCATATGCACCACACATCTCAAAGTATCTACAATCAGCCTTCTTACCGGACTCCAAAAGCTAATAGCTAAACAAAGTCAATTACAGTGGGGAATCAAAATGGAAGTATGCATTCACATCTTAAGATTTTATTTTAGCTTAAAATATATGTGTTAACCAATTAGCCAAGCTTTTAAGGAAGAAAGATGGCCTCTACTCTGACTGATAGGAGTTCCACCTTATTTACTTGAATAATCATGATTTTATGTTTCAGTTAAAACACCCCTGTGAAGACATTTAAGTACAGAATTCATCTACATCTTTTACGATGTTTTCCAGCATTTTACAATGTCTTTCCCTTGGTGACTCACTTTTCTTCTAGACAGTCTACCTGGGCTTTGCAGACGCAAAGACTATTTGTACCCATATTTCACTGGTTTTCACAGTATTAATTAAATAGTGAAATTGTAATAATGAACACAAGTGGCCTAAACAGTTCAAGGCAAAAATAAAACTAACCCTGAGTAAGCAAACAGTTCAACCAGGAAGACTGGAGTTGTAGGACGTATAAGAGAAGAACCTTAACGTGGTACAGGTCTTTTGGGTGTTTTCAGAGGAAGAAAAGAACCTAAACCGCAAATCAGTTAAATGGAACCAAACAAGCTGGCTATATAGTATTTGTGTGAAAATTGAGTCATTAAGGATAGAAAGCTGACTTTCCAAGTGGTGCTGGTGGTAAAGAATGTGCCTGCCAATGCAGGAGATGTAGAGATGAGGGTTTGATCCCTAGGTCAGGAAAATCCCTTGGAGGAGGACATGGCAACCCACTCTAGTATTCTTGCCTAGAGAATCCCTTGGACAGAGGAGCTTGGTGGGCTACAGCCCAAGGGGTTGCAGAGAGTTGGACATGACTGAAGTGACTGAGCACAGCACAGCACACAAGGATAAAAAGCATCCTGAAAATAACTCACCCGACTTTTGTGCCTGGTGGAATCACTCTTAATATGTTCAAAAGAGATTAACATCTCTTTTGTGTTCAAAGAAATGAATAGAAAATTCAACTAATTGTCACAAATTCTTTTATATTTACTTCAATGTTTAATTGCCATTAATGGCAGGAATTCCTTCCTTTTTCTAACCCAAATGGCACATGCAATAATTTAGTCCCATTAAGATCTGTTTCCATCAATATGAAATATTGTGCTTCATATAGATAGAAATATTTTAAGTAAGAGGTGGCTTCAGAAGACAACTAGTAAAAACAGCAAAAATTTAATCCTTTTGTCAAATCATATACTTTTCATTATTTTAGCTCACACTGAAGAAAATATTCCAATATAAAACAGAAACAGATCTGCAATGTAAGTGCTACTGATTATACCCTGGGAACCTACAAAATAATACAATCAAATGGGGACTTATAAAATAATTCAATTCTGGTTGCTATTATCATTTTTTCCACACCTTTAATGATACATGATTTAAACTGCATAATTTCCATCTTGACATAATAAAGAGCAAAACACATCTAATTAAGGGAAAATAATATTATATTTTTCATGAAAAAAATCAGATCTCTTTGAATAGCCACACAAGAGGGAGATCAATAATGAAGTAAACCAATGGAATGTAGCCAAGGGAAATTGATGGAGGCAAAGAGGAGGTGCCTCAACAGTGAAACACTAGAGGACTTTGGGAAGCAGGGAGGATGTGCTTATAGGAGGACCCCGACAAAGTCAAATAACAGCAGAAGCCTGAAATACCTACAAAATATTTAATGATTCTGTGAAGGAAAATCTGAACATAATAAACATGAAAGAGGCAGATATTATGCTGAAAGGTTGAGAGCGTTTTTCTTACCAAGACAGAAGCAAAAAAAAATTTTAAATCCTCCCAAATCAAGAGTACATGAAACCAGAAACCATAGATTCAAGCATAAATGGCAGAAAAAAATGGACTACCAGTGAATGCAAACTGACTTCTTCCACCTCTGTCACCTACAACACCAGAAAGCTGAGGGTGTCAGTTCAACTGTGTGAGGTATTATGCACAGAGAATACAGGATGAAAAACATTAGCTTTGCAGATAACATCACAAAATCCCAAATATCTAGAGACCTAAACTTAACTTAGGAGGTTACATGTAAAACTTTGATATAAAAGGAATAAAAGCCTTTTCAAGTCATGAAAGAAAAACATGGTAATTTGGAGGATTTCTTTTTAGAAGCATCCAGAAGACAGAACAAACATCAAGATCCTACTCAAGCACTTTCTACATAATGATACAAACAAAACAAAACATACAATATCCCCATATTATAGGGATTTTCATATATTATAGGGATTTTCATACAAATATGAAAACAAAATGTAACACAAATGTATATTCATATAAATCCCTATATTATAGACAATAAGAAAAGACCTTATTTTTCCTCATTGTGCACATGTTCCTGTACATGAACATTAAGAATGTGGATATCATCTTTCAAATGTACCTAGAAGCAAGAAAGCAACTTGTCCATGAAAAGAAATTTCTAAAGTGCTGAAAATTCTTAAAGTAAAATTTTAAAACGCTGGAAAAACTAATCATACTCTCTATGTAAATCTTGACTGAGGATGCTTCAAACCTATGTTATAAACTGCTGTTACTACTGTTGAATATGCCTGTCTTTTATTAACATATTCTTCCACTCATCAGTTCATTCATGCAGTAAACAAATATTTATGAGCATCTACATGCAAAGCATCTTTCTACGAGAGGAAGACAGTGGTGAACAAACAGAAACAGAAATGCCTTTATAAAGCTTATAAGCAAGTCAGGGACTCAGGTGGAAGTATAGTTCGGAGTCCTTACCATTAACATTTCACTATAAAGCACATACTCATGTACAACAGGAAGCAGGGCCTCTGAGAATCCAGACATCCGTTTTTCAGTGGCCTTACAGCATTTGTCAATGCAGCTGGCAACACTTTTCAGAGTATCAGCCAGATCTTCTTCCGATGCCGACCACAGAATATGAATTGGGCCATATTCTTTCATTTCATCTAAATATTCTAAAAAATAATAAGTTCTTCAATTTATAATATGCTCTTTCAATATATACTTCAACATAACTTCAATTATATACTTAAAATACATTAAAATTATGTATTTATAAGTTTCACAATCCCTATATTATAGACAATAAGAAAAGACCTTATTTTTCTCATTGTGCACATGTTCTTGTACATGAACATTAAGAATGCAGATACTGTCTTTCATTAAATTGACCTGTCCTCCCAGTCTGCTCAGACCAGCCCTTGAATAAAAGCTTTCCAGGTGTAATCAATAATAACATGCTTTTTCACTGTCAAAAGTATCCTGGCTTGGGCGATAAATAAATCACTGTATCTATTGTATCGTGGACTTCTGCCTACCAAACTATACCTGAGTATCTCATTGGCAACATGATGTAAACAAAACATGTCTTCTTTTCCTCTTCTCCTGTTTACATATCCTACCTTGGAAGGAAAGTTATGACCAACCTAGATAGCATATTCAAAAGCAGAGACATTACTTGCCAACAAAGATCCGTCTAGTCAAGGCTATGGTTTTTCCAGTGGTCATGTATGGATGTGAGAATTGGACTGTGAAGAAAGCTGAGTGCCGAAGAATTGATGCTTTTGAACTGTGGTGTTGGAGAAGACTCTTGAGAGTCCCTTGGACTGCACGGAGATCCAACCAGTCCATCCTAAAGGAGATCAGCCCTGGGTGTTCTTTGGAAGGACTGATGCTAAAGCTGAAACTCCAGTACTTTGGCCACCTCATGAGAAGAGCTGACTCATTGGAAAAGACTCTGATGCTGGGAGGGATTGGGGGCAGGAGGAGAAGGGGACGACACAGGATGAGATGGCTGGATGGCATCACCGACTCGATGGATGTGAGTCTGAGTGAACTCCGGGAGTTGGTGATGGACAGGGAGGCCTGGCGTGCTGTGATTCATGGGGTCGCAAAGAGTCGGACACGACTGAGCAACTGAACTGACTGACTGACTGACTGGTAATTGCTTCCAGAGATCTAAGCAAAAAACGTGGTGTCATTCTAGACCCTAAACTGACACCTACAAAGAGACAATCAATCACTAATTCCAATCTTTCTAAATCTGTATCTATTTATCTCCCCACCCATCCATCCATCTCCCCACCCATCCACCTATCCTCACTTGTACTGTCATCAGCATCCCTAACCTGCGCTCCTGCAAGAGACTTCTAACAATTCTCCCTCTCAATTTTTGTCACAGTATATGAACATTAAAACCTCTTAGCTGAATTCGAAAGTCCTTTAAGTCCTTCAGTCCCTACCTTGCCTCTCCAGGTCTAACTCCTGAAAATCTCCCTCACAGATATTTTAATTCAAGCCAAAATAACAGCTCATTCATGAATCTCATGATTTCTCCTAACTTAAACACTGCACATGTCTTTTAGTTGCCCTCTACCATTTCTATCATCTGACAAACTACTTCTAACACTTTAAGTCGTAACACAAGTAAATCTCTTCTGTTTCTGTTCCAAAGGATTTGTAGATGCTTTGTCCTCAATGAGTGTCATAATTTAATAGTTCTATTAAAGCCTATCATAATTTAATACTATTATCTCACTCTATTATAACTGCTTGCATAACTCACATACTCTGAGGCCATACACTCATTACAATAGGGCAAAGTCATTATTTTTTTAATCTCAAAGCCTAATACATAATGCATTCAATAAATATTTTCATATCAATGAAAGAATGAACAAAAGACTATTCAATGCTTGATAAGCCATTTATCCAAAAATTTGGATTTCATTTTAAAATCTGAATATTTTTATACATTTCCTTTACACTATCAATGTTTAATGACAGATGGCTTTTTATGGTAGAGGATGCATGAATAGTGAGAATTTTGGGTCTAATATCCACATAAGTATAATTAAATTCCCTATATTTAATCATCTTATTAGTCTTTGGGGTTAGTTGAAAAATGTCATATTGCTCTAAATTAAACTTTTTTATTACACTATTAAATTTTTCAAAAGTTTATATGATCAGGTAAACTAAAAAAGACTTTAAAGATTTAAAAACAATAGAAATACTAGTTGTCACCTAAAGAAGATACTATGTTTGACGACCACTAAGATCCTTCCAAATTGCATCCTTCTGATCTAGGCCTATTTTTTATTTTAGATAATGGCCATGTGACACCATCCCTTTTCCAGGGGATCTTCCCTTTGGACCAAACCCCAGTCTCCTGCATTGCAGGTAGATTCTTTACTGTCTGAGCCACCAGGGAGGCTCCAATATTTCTAGAAAAGAAAACATTCTCCTTTATTTCTTTTCTTAATTTCTGCATATATCAAAGTGTGTTATTTACCCTGTAAAGTATTTATTTTAATATAAAGAGCTTCCTTGAAATTCTAAACTGTGCTTATATAGCACTCAAATTGCATCTGTATGGAAACACTTAATGAGCTGCACTGTAATTTGTCTGTTAATATATCGGTTTCCCCAACTAGACTGTGAACTCAGGGACAGATACTATTTTAACCCTCCTTCAATCTTTAGCACAAAGCGTTAGCACATGATGTGGTCAATACAAATTTGCCTAATTAATTAGGGAACACAAAACAAATCAGAAAAAAAAAATAGAATAAAAGCAAGTCAAAAGAGAAATGACTCATTATGATAAACAAATTCTTCATGATTTAAATATTAAAGAAATGCCTTATATAGCTTAGACTCCCAGAACTCAAAAAAAAAAAAAAAAAAAACCAAAAGACCATCATTTTAAATGAAATCTTGATAAACGGGCTTTACATTTGGAAGACCAAGAAATCCCTTAAATTTGTGCCAGTGTGCCTCCACTCCTTGAAATTGAGAGCTCAAATTTATAAAGTCCACCACAAAAACCCAGTTTTCCTTTTGAGGATTTCACAAATATTAGAGCAGATCAGAGATTTGTTTTATTTTATTTTATTTTATTTTTAAACTTTACATAATTGTATTAGTTTTGCCAAATATCAAAATGAATCCATCACAGGTATACATGTGTTCCCCATCCTGAACCCTCCTCCCTCCTCCCTCCCCAGATCAGAGATTTGAAAACTAGTCCCTTGCACCAGTAAATATAACACATAATGATGATATTTGATATTCTATAGAACTCTTAAATGTCAAGAGTTTCCAGGGGTCTCTGAATTGCCATACCACTTAACTATCCATCAAGAATTCACTTAATAGAATTGGAATCACTGAACCTAGTTAAAACAATTATCTTCTTGATTTTTTTTATTACAAATGGTAAATACAAAGACCAAGAAGGCATAAATCAAATTATTGTCAGACTTAGCCATCTATTTTAAATGTAGGTGAATGCAATTTTAAAAAGTTGGCAAAAACTCATCATAGAATTTATAGAATTCATAGAATCATGAAATAAAATCTAACTTGAAAATAGGAAAAGAGATCTATTTTAAATCTCTCTGCCATTGCTTGGACAGGTCTAATATAGAGTTCTTGCACCTCCTCCCCAACCCCCGCCCAAGCCAATGTGGAAACCCTATTTCCTGAAACATCACTTCTTTGATTAAAATTATGGTCCATGTTGAACATTTGAGACTGACTACACCCAAAATATTAAGCTCTTTATCCCTATTATTTATAAATGGAAATAAGAATGTGTGTGTGTGCTCAGTCATGTCCGACTCAATGCAACACTATGGGTTGTAGCCTGCCAGGTTCCTCTGTCCATGGGATTCTCCAGATAAGAAGGCAAGAACAGTGGGGCAGGGTGCCATTGCCTCCTCCAGGGGATGGTCCCAACCCAGGGATCAAACCTGGGCCAGGTCTCTTCCGTCTCCTGCACTGGCAGGCAGGTTCTTCACCACTAGTGCCACCGGGGAAGCCCTGTGTGCTCTACGTCACGTCAGTCATGTCTGAGTCCACAGCCCCAGGGACCGTAGCTTTCCAGGCTCCTCTGTCCATCGGATTCTCCAGGCAAGAATACTGGAGTGGGTTGCCATTTTCTCCTCCAGGGGATCTTCCCCACCCAGGGATTGAACCTGCATCTTTCACGTCTCCTGCATTGGCAGGCAGGTTCTTTACCACTGGCATACCTGGGTATACTCCAATAAAAATTTTTAAAAACAAAAAAAGAGAGAGGAATGCCCATCCAATGCCCAGGTTGGGAAACTGAAACTGTCAATGATGAATTGCTGGAGTCTCAGTGTGGACAATTCCAGGAGTTAAAAACGCCAGAGAAACCAGCCATGGGTGAAATCCCACAATATTGTGAGATTCACCTCCAAAAGCCTGTGCGGTAAATATCAGGCAAAAATTACTTCTGCTTCCTGCAGGAGATGAGAAAATAAGCCATTCTGTAATAGCCAGGTACTCTACCTAAAGCCTGGGTTCTTCTTAACAAGGCCTTCCCTTTTGGGAAACTGGTTACCCAGAGCATAACCTGCTGGGGTATTATCAGAGCCTAACTGACCTGGTAGCTTCCCTGGTGGCTCAGTGGGCAAAGAACCTGCCTGCAATGTGGGAGAGCTGGGGTCGATCCCTGGGTTGGGAAGATCCCCTGGAGGAGGGCATGGCAACTCACTCCAGTATTCTTGCCTGGAGAATCCCCATGAACTGAGGATCCTGGTGGGCTACAGTCCATGCGGTCACAAAGAGTCAGACACTACTGAGCGACTAAGCACACTGAGCTATTGCTGCTGCTGCTAAGTCGCTTCAGTCGTGTCCAACTCTGTGTGACCCCATAGACGGCAGCCCACCAGGTTCCCCGTCCCTGGGATTCTCAAGGCAAGAACACTAGAGTCGGTTGCCATTTCCTTCTCCAATGTGTGAAAGTGAAAAGTGAAAGTGAAGTCACTCGGTCGTGTCCGACTCTTTGTGACCCCATGGACTGCAGCCTACCAGGCTCCTCCATCCATGGGATTTTCCAGGCAAGAGTACTGGAGTGGGTTGCCATTGCCTTCTCTGGAGGAGGGGAAATACCCAACTTGAGCCCACTCTGGTCATCCTGTCTCAACTAAAACGGGGAAGGAAAAACCCTGAACTTCTGTGAGGCTTACAGTGGTCCAGAAGCACAGACTCATGAAAGGACTGAGACCTAACCACAGGTCTCCAGAACACTTCCCCTCCCCACACCTCGCCACCACATTACTAAAGGCCTATTTACTTTTATGAGTACATCATGTCTGGCTACCAGGGGCAAAAAGAAAATTATAAGACATACTAAAAGGCAAAAAACATAATTTAAAGAGAGAGCAAGCATCAGAACCAGATGTGGCGGAGACGTTGGAATTAGAACATGATTTTAAAACAACTATGATGAATATGCTAAGGGCCCTAATTAGATACAGTAAACAGCATGCAATAACAGATGGGCACTGTAAGCAGAGACAGAAATCCTAAGAATGACCAAAAAGAAATGCTAAGTTGATGCTGCCTTACCACACCAGCAAATGGAAAAAGATTCATCAGAAATGCAACAACTTTGAGATCACAGTTCAGCAGTTCTACATACCCCGTTCTTCCTTGTAGATTCTCTGAGATATTTTATCTATCAAATTTATTTTCTGGCTAAATATTTCAATGAAGTTATTCATTTCCATGAACTCCTCGGGGCGACTTTTAACTCCTCTCATTGACAATGCAACCGCTCTGACTGACTGTCCCATCCTGCTGAGTAATCCAGGCCCTTGCTTCTTGTGAGAAGAGAATTCCTAGGAACAAAAAAAATAAAACATCGGTGATGAAGCAAACAATGATATTCTAAGATTCAACAACAAAAAAAGAAATCTAATCAGAAGAATAAAGATGATAAAAAGGTTCCATATACATCTTTTTAATTTCATGTTAATTTGAAGCAGATGAGTTAGGGTACACAGTCCTTTCTCTAAGCCTCAGCCTCCTTGATAACATTCTTTTCCAAAGTGCTTCTGTAAAACATGTAATCATGTTTTCTCGGAGCATGGATCCTTCAAAGAACAAGGTGTAACAGAGGGAACTGCACTTATAGAGATACTGGAGAAGATATGAAAATGATATGAGATGAAACCTGTATTTTATTAACAGGAATTTAGAAAAATGATTGAGAAAAAGATCTCTCAGGGTCTAATCTACATCCTAGGAAGAAAAATTGGGAAACTTTGTTAATCCTTTAGTTATAATAGTGGCTAGCATTTATTGAGAGCTTAATGTTATTGGCACTATACTTGCATTTTTATACACATCACTCACAATAACACTGTGAAACAGGTTCTATTATTACTCTCATTGTACAGAAGAAAACGGAAGCAAAGGAAGGTTAAAGAAGCTTGCTCAAGGTCCAAGAGCAAGGAATTGGTGGGTAGGGATCAAAGTCCTGGCAGTCTGACCCCAAGGGCTTCACTGCTAAGCACTAACTAACTGGTCTGCTTTCTTAAAGTCACTGGAATAGTTGATAAATAAACTCCCTGACCATAGCTCTGCAACCAACTTAATTGGATAAACTTATACTGTCTCCACTGACTGGCTGTCTTTGGAGAAAGATTTTTCATAAAATATGTAATAGATGGTTCACAGTTAATTTAGGAGAGTTAGCTACAGATTTGCAAAGTAGAAATGTTATAAAAGGATACATTGCACGGAAGTATCCCTTCAGACGTATGGCCTACTAAAAAGGAACACCAAGAAGGACCAAGGATTCTGACAATGGGTACAGCACTTATTGAAACACAGGTTTGAGATCAAAGACGATCTGGAGAACGATAATGTTATTTAATATTTGGATAAATAATACATAATAATATTTTTATCTGTGGATTTGGCAGTCAGAGTAACAATGTCAAAGAGTAATATAAACATTCATACACCTACAAAAATAACAATGCTGACTACCAGATCTATAGATAAAAACATTATTATGTATTATTTACCCACATATGAAATAATATGTTATCTTTCTAAGATTAAGATTCTAAGATCTTCTTTCTTAAAGGTCTTACCCAAAATAACATATAAACTTGTTAATTTCCAAATCAGTATGATTTTGTGTGCAAAGAATATAATAACAAATGCCACCCTTGACCAGGCAGTACATCTATTCACAAGGGCTACTGCATTTGATAGAGTAAATATTATCAGAAAGAGCACAAGTCACAACTAGCAAGCTGTTATTGCAACTGCTGACTGCAGAGAATGTTTCTAACAGCTTCTAAGGGTCTGGAGTCAGGCCACAAATTCTTCTCACATAAGTCACACAGGGCTTCCAGACACCAAGTACTGTCAAAATTGAGATGAATGGCTTCTTTAGCTTCAATCACTTTGGCAACAACTGAGAGACAGAAAATTCAACATTGGTCAGTAAGTATTTGGTATTGACCAAATATCATCATCTTTCCCGGTGAATTATATCTTAATAGAAGAAAAGAAAAAAAAATAAAATAAAAGGAATATAAAAGGAATCTGTATTAGAAATTAGAACCTCTAAAATTAGGTAAATGAAGGAAAACTGAGAAAAATATCTTATCTATCAACCCATTCATCCATGCATCTATCTATTAATAAAAAACTTTTATCTTAACTTGAAAAGCCCTGACTCACTATTAATCAAAACAGTGTCAATTTAAAAATGTTTTTATATTTTCAGTATTAGCTATATGAAAGGAGTACCCAGGCATTTTAAAAATGTATCAGCTACCAAGAGAAATATGAGGATGTATATGTGAGAAAGGTACATGATTTTCATAACGTTCATGTGTAGACTTGATACAGGGTTGTATCCGAAGGATAGTTCTTAAATGTCTAAAACTCCATCTTAATTCAAGGTTACTACTACCTGATTTAAAAAGGTAAACAGAGAAAGCATACAACCTACTACATGTACAAATACTGAAGGATTATATGAGTATAAATTAAAATTTTTTACCGAAGCTTGTGCAGTAAGAAAAATTTTAAAGTCTTCATTAAATGTTAGAGTTGGATGGTCAGCAATTCGGTTCAAAAATTTGTGCAATGCCTTCCTTCGTGTCTCAATGAAGTCATCATTAAAGCGTTCCACCATTCCTTTCACTATAAACTTTTCTGGCAATGGCTAGGGCAAAAAAATAAAAAGGAATCTGAGCATTCTGTGGCACGGGATTATAAGGAATTCTACACTTCTTCTTTCTGGAAGACTATTTGAACATGTGATCATTTCTTATAAAAATAATTTTTCAAAATTCACAATGTTAGAGCCAAGTACCACAAAATCTTAACACATTACAATAGTTTTAAAAAACAAATCTGTACATAGATTGAAAAGTTTAAAAACAAATGTTTCCCAGATAAATGAATTGCATTGAATCAAAGGTCTGAAATTGGGTGTTAAGACATTCTAATGATTCACAAGACAAAATGGCAGCTATTCTGTGAAAAAAAAAAAAAAAGTAAACGTACTGGAATAATCAGAGTGGGGTGAGCTTCTTCAAGTTTTTCTTTCAACCAAAGGAAATCTTGATAACGTCTCCTAACTTCAAATTCACTGGAGTCAAATTCCCCACGAGATGTCTGAAGAAAGTAGGAAAAAATAACAGCACATGCAATATAAGACAGAAGACATTTGCCTAATGTTATTTTAGACATTCTGAAATAAATGGGTCTCTAAGAAAAACTAACAAATTCTAATTATTCAGTGTTTGTCAGCCTGTACATTTTTTTTTCCTTTGCAGTCATCAATTCATGTAGCAGAAGAAACAAAGCAAACTTTCCAGTATTCCCAGAAAGAAAGCAAACATCATGCTCAAATTTAAAATCCAAACTGAAAAATCTGTCTCAGAGCAACCATCTGTCTTCCACAAGATTTTAACTACTATTATCTTTGGCATGACTTTCTTGCTAACAAGAAAGTGTGTTCTGACTTTAGGTTTCAAATATATTTCATTTCTCAAGATGATCAAAATTCAGAATTTGAGGAAAGTCCTATTTTTGCAACTTGGAAAAATAACCTGAACATAACTGAGAAAAAAAATGTTTCCTTGGAATCTGCTCAAACGAATTGCTTTGCTAAAATTTGCTTTTAGTATTTGAAAATTCTAACATTAACCAGAGTGATTTTACCACTGTTTAAAAATGTTATTAATGGAAATTTAATGTGAAAAGCAAATCTTTCTGTCATTTCTCAAGGAATTTTGAACTATATGCCTAAACTCCTAAAAGTTAAGCAAACACATTAAAATATCTGTTCTCAACAAACTAGAATCTATTCCAACACATATGACAAGAAGAACATGGGTACAATATCAACCTCACCTCTATTACCTGAATTACAAGCCAAACACAAAAATAGCTTAGACAATGCACACTCACCTCTTACAAGAAAAAAAGTCACTTAAATAGTTTTTAAGAAAATTATACAGAAATATTGTTTGATATTTTCCTGGAGGAGTAAATATGGAATAAATAACACATTATTTCACACTCACCAGAAATATCAATCACCCACACAGATGAACACAATTGTAAAATTAAGCAGTTCCAGTCAAAATAAGATGCAATCTTAATTGTCATAAAATAAGGTTCACAAAATCTACACTTGCCAAGGTTTATTCTCATAAAGTGAATGTTTAGAATATCATAAAATATATCTTAGCAAAACACTCCCTTTTTAGTGGGAAAAAGTAGAGGTAAATGAGATGCAGAAGTCTAAGGAACTACATGTTCAAAAAAAACTACAAAATCTATTATGCAAAATGGTACAAATTGTGGAAGTGGTAAAAATAGGCCAACTAAATCTAGTGGAAACACAGTTTAACAATATATATACAAGTTGGTATGTGTACATATATATGCAAATACACACACACGCATACATACATATACACACAAAACATAAAGTGACTCGTTAAACAATACTCACTGACACCTCTACATCCCAGGTACATGTGTACAGGTTTACTACCAATTTCCAAGAAAAAATAAGTTGCCATACTTAACAATAAAAACACTTAAACACTGTGAAGTTAAAATAAGACTGAACATTACATGTCCTTAAGAATTCCCAAAACTTCAAATTGACACAAAAGAAACTTGTATAAATTCCAGCAACAGGAAGACATAAAATCAAGTCAAATAATTGGTTGCTTCTGTCCTCATCACCCTGCCAGTGACTTAAGAGTTCTCTAACATACCACAATAAAGAGAAGAAAGCAGAGAATAAGTGCAAACCTTAAGGACAGCGCATTTGTTCTTCCTACTCTAAGACTTCATTGGCCTTCAAAGGGTTATAAGTTACATATTATTTGTCCTCCAAAATAACTTTTTAGAACACAAGTCCTTCTAAGTTGGAAATCTGTCCTCAAATTTTCCTATTGTTTGGAGGCTTTATCTCTTTTCTAGTCTAGAATACATTTTCCTATAGAAGGTAAACCGTAAATGGTGTTCAATTTTTCATGTCTGACCATAAAAGCCTGGGTACTTGAAGTTTAGGACTAAAAGACAATACCTCAAAATGCATTTATTTAGCAAATACTGACCTTCAGTCATGGGCAAATAGTTACTCTAAAATTTGAAGATTTAGAAAACTATTTTTCTGAGGGAAATGAATTTAGAATCAAGAACATACTTTTATCACCAACTACTGACACATACTGGCAGGCATTTATGAGTCTGTCTTCATGATGAGGATGTGAGAGGACAAATGTTCATTAAACCTCGTGAGTTCTTACTCCCTCATGTCCTAAGGCAAGGCACACCTCTAGATCTCTGAAACTGAAAGTATTTCTTCAGAGCAGTTACTTCGGATGTTTCAACCTGGAGAATCAGGGTAATTTCTCATAAGGGGAACAGGTGCCAAGAATGTGGGCTTCCTGACACAATTATTTACAGTCACACACTCTTAAGTATTCCTAAGTAGGGATGGCCAGTGTACCTGTAGGCAAGAGAGTATGTGCATTTATCCTTATAATCTTAGTGTCCACGAATAAAAATGTTTATAAAACTAAAACTTTCCCAGGGTAGCCATCCCTGAATCTCCTAATTAGATGGAGTTTTTCACCTGCTGTGAAAAACAACCACCATGCTCATAAAATTCTGTATTTTTCTGTCATAATATTTATAACTATAATTAACCAATAAGAAATACAATTGTTTAATATCCATCATCAACACCCCACGCCCCCATACTGAAAACTCCACGAAGGCAGAGGGTCTGTCTCAATCGCTGGCATAGTCTCAACATACAACATGGTGCCTGAACATACTGGCACTCAATAGAACTTTATTAAATATATCAGTAAATAAATGATACTAAGTAATAACAAAGAAAAGACTGTGTTTGCTAATGTGATATACATCTACTAAAAGTTTATATTTTTGTATCTGTAATACATATTTTAATATATATAGGTACGGTTTATATACTCAGTTCAGTTCAGTTGCTCAATCGTGTCCAACTCTTTGTGACCCCATGAACTGCAGCACGCCAGGCCCCCCTGTCCATCAGCCACTCTCGGAGTTTACACAAACTCATGTCCATTGAGTTGGTGATGCCATCCAGCCATCTCATCCTCTGTAGTCCCCTTCTCCTCCCACCTTCAATCTTTCCCAGCATCAGGGTCTTTTCAGATGAGTCAGCTCTTCTCATCAGGTGACCAAAGTATTGGAGTTTCAGCTTCAACATCAGTCCTTCCAATGAACACTCAGGACTGATCTCCTTGAGGATGGACTGGTTGGATCACCTTGCAGTCCAAGGGACTCTCAAGAGTCTTCTCCAACACCACAGTTCAAAAGCATCAATTCTTCAGTGCTCAGCTTTCTTTATAGTCCAACTCTCACATCCATACATGACCACTGGAAAAACCATAGCCTTGACTAGACGGACCTTTGTTGACAAAGTAATGTCTCTGCTTTTTAATATGCTGTCTAGGTTGGTCATAGTTTTTATTTCACGGAGTAAGTGTCTTTTAATTTCATGGCTGCAGTCACTATCTGCAGTAATTTTGGAGCCCAAGAATATAAAGTCTGACACTGCTTCCATTGTTTCCCCATCTATTTGCCATGAAGTGATGGGACCAGATGCCATGATCTTCGTTTTCTGAATGTTGAACTTTAGGCCAACTTTTTCACTCTCCTCTTTCACTTTCATCAAGAGGCTCTTTAGTTCTTCTTCACCTTATTCCATAAGGATCGTGTCATCTGCATATCTGAGGTTATTGATATTTCTCCTGGCAATCTTCATTCCCGCTTGTGCTTCTTCCAGCCCAGCATTTCTCATGAGGTACTCCACATACAAGTTAAATAAGCAGGGTGACAATATACAGCCTTGACATACTCCTTTTCCTATTTGGAACCAGTCTGTTGTTCCATGTCCAGTTCTATCTGTTGCTTCCTGACCTGCATACAGATTTCTCAAGAGGCAGGTCAGGTGCTCTGCTATTGCCATCTCTTTCAGAATTTTCCACAGTTTGCTGTGATCCACACAGTCAAAGGCTTTGGCATAGTCAATACAGCAGAAATAGGTGTTTTTCTGGAACTCTCTTGCTTTTTTGATGATCCAGCAGATGTTGGCAATTTGATCTCTGGTTCCTCTGCCTTTTCTAAAACCAGCTTGAACGTTTGGAAGTTCACGGTTCACATATTGCTGAAGCCTGGCTTGGAGAATTTTGAGCATTACTTTACTAGCATGTGAGATGAGTGCAGTTGTGCAATAGTTTGAGCATTCTTTGGCATTGCCTTTATTTGAGATTGGAATGAACACTGACCTTTTCCAGTCCTGTGGCCACTGGATGCAGTAAAAGTAGCCAAATATAAAACAAAGGTACATACTTTATAACAGTTAAGCTGAAAGATAGTCTGCCACAATCACGTATGGATGCACAAAAGTATAATGAAAATATATAGTTTTGTTGTTACTGTTGTTTAGTCATTAAGTCATGTCTGACTCTTTGCGACCCTGTGGACTGCAGCCTGTCAAGCTCCTCTGTCCACGGGATTTCCCAGGCAAGAATACTGGAGTGGGTTGCCATTTCCCCCTTCAGGGGATCTTCCTGCCCCAGGGACTGAGCCTGCATTATCTGCACTACAGTCAGATTCTTTACTGTTGAGCCACCAGGGAAGCTCTCTATATAGTGTAAAAATAAACTGTCTAGATTGAAAGCTCAGCTAATGACTATGTTGTGTAACCTTTGGCAAGTTTTAAGTTTCAGTGTCCTCACCCACAAAATGGGGGTAAATCACAAGATCTAGGATTGCTATAAGCTTCAAATGAGTTAATATTATTATGTATCAAGTGGTTAGAACACTGCCTGGCACAAAATAGTCCCACAATAAAAGTTAGTTTAACACACTATAATATTATCACTATCACTACTACTATTATTACTATAACAGCAGCACATTTAAAGCATGATGCAATACAGATAACTCATAAGAGTTGTGTGTCTATGATCAGAATGAAATCCATAGGATGGCTTATAAAGTGTCTTACTAAAAGAAATAAATGAGGGGAAAATAATTCAGTCATAAAATCTTTGCTGGAAAGGATAATGAAAATGGATGATTATGATTATAATAGCAGTAACAGGAGAAATATGGTTCTGTTCTTAGCAGTGTGTCTGTATTAACACACGGAATATTCACAAAGATCCTATTAGGTTAGTATTATTATCTTATTTACAAATGAGGAAACCAACCACACAGAGGTTAATTAAATAGCAAGGAAAGGGAACAACAAAGATTCTACTTCATGCTGTTTTGCTCTGCAGCCTTTGACAGGACTCTGACACTATAAATTTCTTCACTCACCCACTCACCGAAAGGTTAAATGACTTAGGAGCTATATCCCAAGGATTGTGTTCAGAATTATGGATAATTTAAGATACAATTACCTACCTTGAGAAGCTCACAGATTCAGTGGGAATAAATAAAAAACACACGTAGTTACTGATACACACACAGGTAGGTAGCAGATACTGAATACTTATCATATGTCAGGCACCCTGGTAAGTGTTTTACATTGATTACCCATCCTAAATTAATTCTTACAGCAACTGTACAAAACCAGGTCCTATTTTCAGTTCAGTTTTAAAGATTAAAAAATAACCTGAGGCTTAGAAGGATTAAGCATAGGCTTTTAATTTCTTTGCTGCACTGTCATATCTCATTTTCTTCAGGAGTTCAGTTAGAACAGTGTGAGCAAACAGTAGAAAGAGGATTTTTAGCTTGTGGGAGCAGAGGAGGTGAGCATCGTTTCGAATTGCATCTTGAAAAATAAACAGTAGTTTTCTGTCTAAAAGTGGGAAGGGCACACCAGACAGAAGAAGCAGCATATGCAAAGTTATGAGAGCAAGAAATACCCTAGAATATTCAGATAAAAGAGGCAGTTCTATGCGAGTGAAGAGCAGGAGTATTAAAAGTAGGCAGTAAGAGGTAAGTCGTGTACAGTAGGCTGGCTCCAGACTGAGAGGGGCTCTGAATGTCATACAAAGGAGTCTGCACCTTGTTCTGTAGGAAATGAGGAGCCAAGGGAGGATTTTAAGAATCTGAGTGAAGAGCTGAGATACACACATCTTAGTGCAACATAATTAGCAGGCCATACTGAAGGAAGTGCTTGTATGTGGAGAGTCCAAAAGATTTTCAGCTACAAAAGGGATGCACTTCCAGAGAGTGAGATTTCACAAACAAAATGTTATAAACAGAATTCTTAAAGGCTGCTGTTACACAAAGATTATCATCGTAAAAAGGATTATATTATTTGGCTGTTTTGTTAGTGTAAGCCGTCATTTTACAGAGCCTTGTCTGAGGATTAAGGAGACTTGGATTCCAGATCTGTTCTGCCTTTGCGTCACTAAACAACTAAAAGCATCTCATATAGAAGATAAAGAGATAAAGTAACCATTTGCTTTTTTTTTTTTTGACCTTGCTGGGTCTTTGCTGTGGTGCACCGGCTCTCTAGTTGCAGAGCATGGGCCTAGGTGCCCCCACCACATGTGGGATCCTAGTTCCCTGACCAGGGATTGAACCCATGTCCCTCTGCATTGGAAGGTGGTTTCTTAACCACTGGACCACCAGGGAAATCCCACCATGTGCTCTTATTTGGAAAACAAATGAAAAAACATTTTTGTAATCTTCAGAAGAAATGTGAATACAGAATACTGCATTATGTTTTGAACCAGTTGTTTTCTCTATTAGCGAAACTTCTTTCCCAGATATGTTTATCATCTTTAAACTAAAACATTAAAATGTTCTTATTTTAAGAAGCACAAAGGCTAAAATACAAGTGACTGGTACTCAAGTTAATCCAAATTCATATAGGACAAGTGAAGGATAGATAAGATGCAATGTCTTATTCAAAATGGCTGAAAGACCAGCACTTAATTCTGCTAAAATTCTCTAACGTGAATATCAAAGTGAACAAAAAGTAGTTCCAAAAGTTCAAAGAAGCAATTGTAGTCAAGAAAATGTTCATTAAATACTTACCTTAGTAATAATCCTATAAGTAATAAAAGTTTCAATTGTAGTAACATGGCTTTCAGGTTCATCGACTGTAATAAAAAGATCTTTCAAATCTGGCTCATCTTCAAACTTGACTTGGTTTATCATTGATAAAGGGGACGTCGGCATCAGAGGGCTAAAGGAATTCATGTCCATCAATGAGGCATCCTATGAATAAAACATTCAAAATTAATGTTTAGGGGGGAAAAGAGTTGAAACCCTCTTTTTCTTAGACAATACAAATACTAATCATATATGTTAAGAACAAAAAGGATAACTGGACTCCTACTTAAATAAAGTATGTGGAAATATATGCTTATTTCTGTTTCATGACAAAATCCCACTTTAAAAATGACAGTAAAGAAAGAAACAAAAGTAAGACAAAAATCATAAAAAGGTACAAACCCTCAAAGTAAAAAAAAATAGGCTAAGCATGAAGTAGCCATCATGGTCAACAAAAGAGTCTGAAATGCAGTACTTAGATGCAATCTCAAAAATTACAGAATGATCTCTGTTCCTTTCCAAGGCAAACCATTCAATATCACAGTAATCCAATCTATGCCCCGACCAGTAACGCTGAAGAAGCTGAAGTTGAACAGTTCTATGAAGACCTACAAGACCTTCTAGATCTAACACCCTAAAAAGATGTCCTTTTCATTTTAGAGGACTGGAATGCAAAAGTAGGAAGTCAAGAAACACCTGGAGTACAGGCAAACTTGGCCTCGGAGTACAGAATGAAGCAGAGCAAAGGCTGAGAGTTCTGCCAAGAGAACGCACTTGTCATAGCAAACACCCTCTTTCAACAACACAAGAGAAGACTCTACGCATGGACGTCACCAGATGGTCGACACGGATCAGACTGATTATATTATTTGCAGCCAAAGATGGAGAAGATCTATACAGTCAGCAAAACAAGACCGGGAGCTCAATGTGGCTCAGATCATGAACTTCTTATTGCCAAATTAAGACTGAATTTGAAGAAAGTGGAGAAAACCACTAGACCATTAAAGTATGACCTAAATCAAATCCCTTATGACTATAAAGTGGAAGTGAGAAATAGATTTAAGGGACTAGATCTGATAGACAAAATACCTGATAAGCTATGGACGGAGGTTCATGGACATTGTACAGGAGACAGGGATCAAGACCATCCCCCAAAAATAGAAATGCAAAAAAGCAAAATGGCTGTCTGAGGAGGCCTTACAAATAGCTGTGAAAAGAAGGGAAGTGAAAAGCAAAGGAGAAAAGGAAAGATATACCCATCTGAATGCAGAGTTCCAAAGAATAGCAAGGAGAGATAAGAAAGCCTTCCTCAGTGATCAATGCAAAGGAATACAGGAAAGCAATAGAATGGGAAAGACTAGAGATCACTTCAAGAAAATTAGAGATACCAAGGGAACACTTCATGCAAAGATGGGCTCGATAAAGGACAGAAATGGTATGGACCTAACAGAAGCAGAAGATATTAAAAAGAGGTGGCAAGAATACACAAAAGAACTGTACAAAAAAGATCTCCATGACCCAGATAATCATGATGGTGTGATCACTGACCTAGAGCCAGACATCCTGGAATGTGAAGTCAAGTGGGCATTAGCAAGCATCACTATGAACAAAGCTAGTGGCGGTGATGGAATTCCAGTTGAGCTACTTCAAATTCTGAAAGATGATCCTGTGAAAGTGCTGCACTTAATATGCCAGCAAATTTGGAAAACTCAGCAGTGGCCACAGGACTGGAAGAGGTCAGTTTTAATTCCAATCCCAAAGAAAGGCAATGCTAAAAAAGAATGCTCAAACTACCACACAACTGCACTCATCTCACATGCTAGTAAATTAATGCTCAAAATTCTCCAAGCCAGGCTTCAGCAATATGTGAACCGTGAACTTCCAAATGTTCAAGCTGGTTTTAGAAAAGGCAGAGGAACCAGAGATCAAATTGCCAACATCTGCTGGATCATCAAAAAAGCAAGAGAGTTCCAGAAAAACATCTATTTCTGCTGTATTGACTATGCCAAAGCCTTTGACTGTGTGGATCACAGCAAACTGTGGAAAATTCTGAAAGAGATGGCAATAGCAGAGTACCTGACCTGCCTCTTGAGAAATCTGTATGCAGGTCAGGAAGCAACAGATAGAACTGGACATGGAACAACAGACTGGTTCCAAATAGGAAAAGGAGTATGTCAAGGCTGTATATTGTCACCCTACTTATTTAACCTATATGTAGAATACATCATTTGAAATGCTGGGCTGGATGAAGTACAAGCTGGAATCAAGATTGCCAGGAGAAATAGCAATAACCTCAGATATGCAGGTGACACCACCTTTATGGCATAACGTGAAGAAGAACTAAAGAGCCTCTTGATGTAAGTGAAAGAGGAGACTGAAAAAGTTGGCTTAAAGCTCAACATTCAGAAAACTAAGATCATGGCTTCCAGCCCCGTCACTTCATGGCAAATAGATGTGGAAACAGTGGCTGACTTTATTTTTCTGGGCTCCAAAATCACTGCAGATGTTGTAGCCATGAAATTAAAAGACGCTTACTCCTTGGAAGGAAAGTTATGACCAACCTAGACAGCATATTCAAAAGCAGAGACATTACTTTGCCAACAAAGGTCCATCTAGTCAAGTCTATGGTTTTCCAGTGGTCAGGTATGGATGTGAGAGTTGGACTATAAAGAAAGCTGAGCACCGAAGAATTGATGCTTTTGAACTGTGGTGTTGGAGAAGACTCTTGAGAGTCCCTTGGACTGCAAGGAGATCCAACCAGTCCATCCTAAAGGAGATCAGTCCTGGGTATTCATTGGAAGGACTGATGTAGAAGCTGAAACTCCAAAACTTTGGCCACCTGATGTGAAGAGCTGACTCACTGGAGAACACCCTGATGCTGGGAAAGATTGAGGGCATGAGGAGAAGGGGACAACAGAGGATGAGATTGTTGGATGGCATCACTGACTCAATGGACATGGGTTTGGGTGGAGTCCGGGAGTTGGTGATGGACAGGGAGGCCTGGCGTGCTGCGGTTCATGGGGTCACAGAGATGGACACGACTGAGCGACTGAACTGAACTGAACTGAACTGAAGCATGAAGTAAACTATCTTTTGGAAACTGAAACTCTGATGGTTGAGTGGTAACTGAAAAGCTACCACTAAAAAAAAAGCTAAAGTAAACCAAGGACAGGATGGTTAACTGGGAAGAAGGAGGCACACAGAGACAGAGGCTCACAGAGAGACGCGAGAGGCAGAGGTTCCAGAAACCTGTAGACTCAGAAAGCTGATAGAGCTAAATAAGGGGATTGGTTGAAAAGCTCATAAAACAAAAGAGATTTGGTACCTCAGATTCCCTCACATACCCCATGCAATCAGGTGACTTTTCTTTCCCAGCTTTGCAGAAAACTGGAAATTTCCTGGAGTGCCTCTGAATTCAAGGACACCAGGTAGGGTGGAGGGAGAGACAGGCCCTATGAAAATACAGATATCAAGGGAAAGTCCTACATACTAGATGGAAAGATATCCTGTCCTTTCCCATCATTTGACCCCAAGAAAGTGGCAGCAAGATGGAAAACTGCACATAATAGTTGGAGATTTCCTCTCTGAGCTGACCATTCCAAGAAAACACTGACAGCTGCAGTGCCCTGGGGAATCAGCCAAGCCTCTGCATACTAACCCTACAGGGAAGCCCCTTCCTGGCAAAACACTGACTGTCAACGTGGCTTTTCATTACCTGGTGCAGGAACCACCAAACATCTCAACATGTGGGAAGGCTCGGAGGTGAAAGATTCACAAAGAGAATATGAGAGGCAGACAGAACAGAGAATAGAATGCTTACCAAGAGAGGAAAGCATGAGAGATAAGAATGAAATCAAATTCATAAATGAAAACAGGTGTTATATTTTTTAAGAATTCAGAGAACAGCAGAGACACCAAAAATATAAGGGGTTCATGAAAACTGAAATATGATGAAAGGATAAAAACTCAACAGAAAGTTCCAAAGACAGAACTCAGGAACTAAGCTGGACCAAAAGAATATGAGAAGGAAAAGAAGATATTTTTTAAAATTTAAGGATCCAGGTAGACAGAACCTGACTGAAAATAATTCCAGAAAATGAAGAAGGTAAATCCAAACAGAAATATTTCCAGATTGACAGGGTCTATCAGATCTCCTCAAAATGAACAAGACAATGGTGGGGGTGGGGAGTGCTTCCACAAGCTTCCATTACCATGACATTTCATAATCGTAGAGGTTTTTAAATTCCTAAAAGCTTAGGAAAAAAATTTAGGAAAGCCTAAATTCCAGAGAGAATATAAACAGGCAAAATACAACAGGAATGTCAGGAATCAGAATGCCTTCAGATTTCTCAAAATGATAATAAATTAGTATCTTCAAAATTTTTAAAGGAAAGTATTTTCTACCTAGAACTATTTACAGCCAGATAAACAGTCATTCAAGTACACAGGAAAAATAAAGCCATTTCAGGTGTGAAAGATTTCAAAATCTTTCCCATGCATGACTTCCCATGCATCCATTCTTTGGAGGACTTCACTTTTCCAAAATAAGGGCATATACCAAGAAAGAAGAAATAGGATCTAAAAGCAGGAGATTCAACAGAGAAGAGAATTAAAGGAAATTCCTGGGATGACAGTGGAAGAATGTTCCAGGTTGACAGTTTTGCAGCAGACTTAGAGAACAACCTATACAGAGAGGAGCTGAAAGACTTCAGAGAGGCAAGGTTATAAAGAGGAAATAATAACAGAGGGAGAAAGGAAAGAGAAAGAGCAAAGCAAGCAGGGAAAGAGAAAGAGGAAAAGAAGAAAGGAAGGAGACTGATAGAATATCTGATACCTCTAAGCATAATGAAAGGAAGCGTGCCATGTTAGACTTTGTAAATGAATTAAGATTGATGCAAAAAAAGTGAAAAGGAAGAGAAAACAAGACAGGGAGAAAGGGAGGGCCTTAAAAAAATGAATAAATGAATGAATGATGAACTCTAAGGAAAACAAAAAGAACAAGAATGAAAATGTAATCACAGGTCATCACATCCCTTGACTGTGAATAAAAATAAATTGCTCTTAATACCAAATTTAACTAAAAATGGTGATATAGTTAAATTAAGATAATAAGAAGAAAAACATTAGTCTGTCTGAGACGAGGAGACATGCTAATACCATGATGGAAAAAAAAACGAACCGTTCCAGACTGCTGACAACCGTCTAAGAGACAACCACCATGCAACACGTGATCCTAGACTGGATTCTGTACCAAAGGAGGAGAACCTTTGAGAACATTTGTTTTTTTTCTCTCTAAGAGATATGTTTGGTACAACTGGAAAATTTTGAAAGGGTTTGTGGATTAGAATATATTAATAGTATTATGTCAATGTTAATTTCCTGAGTAAGATACTTACACTGTAATTATGTAGGAGAGTGTCCTTGTTTTCAAAAATACACAGAGATTTAATTATGAGAAATATGTTTCCAATTTACTCAATTTACAGAGAGGCAGAAAGCAAATGTTGTGAAATGGTAAATAAC
This sequence comes from Bos javanicus, assembly GCF_032452875.1. Lineage (NCBI taxonomy): Eukaryota > Metazoa > Chordata > Mammalia > Artiodactyla > Bovidae > Bos > Bos javanicus. The sequence continues at coordinate 44,934,400 of NC_083870.1, forward strand.
CAGCAGACCTAGATTCTTTGTGGCATTCTTGCAAGACTTCAAGTCTGAAATTATTTCAAAATTAAAAAATATATTCATAGTTTTCAAAAGTCAAGTTATTCAATAAGGCTTAAAATAAAATGAAACAAATTAAAAATAAAAATGCAGCATCCCATGTTCTGGTATTCGTATTATCAGTTCATACTCCTTAGAAGTAAATTCAGAACTCTTAGCTATATTTGTTTCTTGTTACATTCTTTACTTCAAAATAACACATATACTCTTTTCCTAATTTTTCAATTTTGATATTATCAGTAGATTTCCTACTAAGGAGAATAAAGAGTATTTATTTAGCCAATTAATTATAAGTATAGTATAACCTATTTTACTCAATGGGTTATAATTCATTAATATAATTCATTTTGATGTTCTAAGTGTCCAAAACTTGCCTAGTAGGAGTCCCTTAAAACTGGCATCTGTATGTTTTTGATGTCTTCATTACCCCTTGAGCACTTTATTTTCAGGCATATCAAAGATATTTCAGATTTACCTTATACTTATTTTCCCTGCCCCCAGTCATGGAATCAGACATTTATCGAAAGAGCTCTGGTTCCTTTAAGAGAAGACTGGTATTTATAATATAAGATATAAATGTTAGAAAATATATGCATGTTAGGCATGATTTAGACCTAGGAATAGAAAACAAATCACAGTTGGGTTGATCAGACACGCAAAAAACATGGAGATAAATGTCTTGCAACAAAAGTTCAGTGAGATAAACTACAGTATATCCTTATGACAGAATACAATAAAGTCTATCCATATAATAGAATACAGTAAAGTGATTAATGTATTAGAAGAATATATAGAAACTTGGGAAAAGGTTCATAGTGTGTTACTAAGAGAAAACAGCAGCTTATAAAATTTGTATTTAACTAGATTCTAATGCATGTATGTGTGCTTGTGTGTTTATGACAGAGGGGGTCCAGAGGGTATAAGAGAAAAAGTAACAAAGAGCGACTCATAATATGCATGTGCTCATGAACTTGGAAGTTATACCAAAAAGTTAACAGAAGTTATTTCAAGTGTCAGGATTCCTCTTGAGTTTAATATTTTCCTGTCTGAGTTTCTGTGTTTACAAATACTCTAAAATAAATGTGTATTATTTTGTAGAAAGACTTTTAATTGTTTAGAGTCAACACTGTATCTAATGTGTTCATAAACAGTAAGAACCATTGTAATAAGTTAAAAGAATATCTAGGGCCATTTTGGCAGAAGAGCTTGGATTACACATTTGATTGCTTTATTTTTTTTCTGAACTCATCAAAGTTGTATAGTTCAAAAGGAAATTTAAAAATATGCCCAGAATCACAAGAAAATGGGATTGTCAAAATTATGGGATGCTAACACAATGGAATTCTAAGCAGTTATTACAACAGAATTTAGAGGTTCCGAATAAACATGCAATCAGCAAGTACAAAAATCTCTCTCAATGTTCATTTCATATAAATAATAGTTTTCTAAGCTGACAAATTTTAATTTGATGGGCAAATGTGCATTAAATTTCACTGACAGTGCATGCAACCACGTGCTCTGGCATTCTTTGTAGTCACCCTTTTGACTTACCACAACCCACTTCTTTTACCTACTACATAATTTAGCATTCTATTTCTTCTGCTTAAAATGCATCCTTTTGTACAGTGGGAAAGATCTGCATGAATTTACAAAGGCTCACAATTCCAATGAGTGTAGTGTGCTGTCATAAAAATATGCTTCAATATCTAGCAAAGGAAGAAAATTACAGGCTGAAATTTAGCAACCTCCAAGATTTCAGTAGAAAGATTTAAATGACTATGAATCACTCAGAAACATTCTTAAAACCTCAATAAAACTGACTATTCAAAGAGTTTTATATTCACTTCAAAGAAAAAGGAAAAGAAAATACACTGACGATACTTAAAAGATTTACATTTGGACATGAATAAGTGAAGAAAATAAGTGTTTGAGAAGATCCAAAGAAGTAATTAACCAAAAAGAACTCCATTTAACCTTTTGTGGTTGATGCTTTTCAGGAGAAATGGATCGTTAAAATTTGTTCTTTCCAAAGGTCTCACCTCCACGATAATGCATGCCTCTTTCTCCTCTAGTTCTCTCTCTTCCTTCCCCTGCCCTCAACTTCATTTATACATTTGTTCGTTCTTTGTATTTGGTTATATGTCCATTATCTTATGATATTTCAGACAGTGAAAATACATCTTTTCATTTTTTTTTTCCTTTCAAGAGATTAAAGCAGAGGGGAAATTATTTGCAAGCTTAACCTTCTTAAACAACACTGAATACTTATAGCGAGCATAGTGAGCACACAGACACACACTGAGGCATACACCAAAACATTTAGGGATGGTTTCAGGCGAAAATCTGAATATGCACAATAGAGAAGGAAGCCACAATGTTGCAGGAAGTCTCTATCTTTTTTGATAGGTCCCCCACCTCCTTTGGAGGATAACTGCTTTACAGTATCATGTTGGTCTCTGCCATACATCAACATGAAATCAGCCCCAGGTACACTTATATGCCCTCCCTCCTGAACTGCCCTCCCACCACCCACCTCTCTAGGTTGTCACAGAGCTCAAAAAATGGGTGGAAGACCTAAACAGACAATTCTCTAAAGAAGACATACACATGGCCAACAAACACAGGAAAAGATGCTCAACATCACTCATGATTAGAGAAATGCAAACAAAAATTACAATGAGGTATCACCTCACATCAGTCAGAATGGCCACCATTAAAAAAATCTACAAACGGATGTGGAGAAAAGGGAACCCTCTTGTACCGTTGGTGGGAATGTAAATTGACACAGCTGCTATGGAGAACAGTATGGAGATTCCTTAAAAAACTGAAAGAGAATTACCATATGACCCAAAAATCTCACTAATGGGCATATGCCCTGAGAAAACCATAATTTAAACAGACACATGCACCCCAATATTCGTGGCAGCACTGTTTACAATAGCTAAGACATGGAAACAACCAAGATGGCACTGTCTTTTATTCTGACTCCAAATTAGCACATTCACTATAAGAAAAACCATGTAGATAACTTTCCTAAAATAAATGGACATTAGCACTGTGCTAGCCTGGAAAATCCCATGGACATAGGGGCCTGGTAGGCCGCAGTCCATAGGGTCTCTAGGAGTCAGACACGACTGAGCGACTTAACTTTCACTTTTCACTTTCATGCATTGGAGAAAGAAATGGCAACCCACTCCAGTGTTCTTGCCTGGAGAATCCCAGGGACGGGGGAGCCTGGTGGGCTGCTGTCTATGGGGTCGCAGTACACAACTGAAGCGACTTAGCAGCAGCAGCATCATGCTGCAATTTATTGACAAACTCACTTATGAAATAAGGGTAAGTTTTCCTTGTTGTTACTTTTGTTTTATTGTAAGTATCTGCTGTGGGTTGAACCATGTCCTCCCAAAATTGATATGTTGAACTCCGAACCCTGCCACCTCAAAATGTGACCTTTTTGGGGGATAGGAGCTTCACAAAGGAAATTAAGTTAAAATGAGGTCACTGAAGTGGGTCCTAATGCAATATGACTGGGATCTTTACAAAAAGGGGGGAATTTGGACAAAGACATGCATGTTATGAGACACAGGGAGAAGACAGCCATCTACCAGCCAAGTGGAGAGGCAGGAAGAGATCCTTCCCTCACACATTCAGAAGGAACCAACCCTGCTGACACCTTCATTTCAGACTTCTAGCTTCCAGAACTGTGAGAAAATTAATTTGTTTATTTCAGACACTTAGTCTGTGGTACTTCACCATGGCAGCCCTAGCAAATGAGCACTTCTGTATACAGAATGGCACAGAATAAATGTGTAGAGAAGAAAGTAAGGGTAGAAAGGAAGGAAGGAATTATAATTAAAACATTCAATCTTTGATCCATTCATTTTTTTTAACAAGTTAACAATCAACTTCAATAATTTCTGAAAAATGCTTTTGCCTCCCTCCTTTAATACTATTTGATGGTTCCAAAGTTCTACTACTGAAATAAATAAAATACACAGCTGAAATTTAAAACAAACAACGGCCTGCCAATATTTGGGTGCTCAGGAGATAAACTCCGTAAGAAACAGGTTGAAAGGTAAGATATGACCTCTCTGAGAAGTGCCCTTCCTTAACATCCCTCCCTAAGACTCGACTCCAGAACATCTCATAAATATAACATGAATTACTCTGATAATACTAAATTGCATCCACCATCTGTGCACAAACAGCTATTTTCTTTTTACAAGCAGAGGGGGGGAAAAATCAATGTGAGAAGTGTGATAAATCAGAATACTGGCATGAAAAGGCCATGCAAATAAAATTGCTGATGTACAAGAAACACGTACACCAAGAGACATCTGGTAAAATGCAACTTACCATGGAAGGAGTTTGAGAAACCATGTTGTTATGAGGGACACTCATCTTGATGGGCCTAAATTTAGACTTACCAGCTGTGTTTTGGTTTACAACTCCTTCCAATCTGCCTGCTTATAATAATAATAAAAATTAGAAAGGCCTTCTGTGGAACACTGTTGAAAATGTGATTGGGGGAAAAGCCAGCCTGTGTCGGGTTCTATAAAGGGGCATACAACACTCAATAATCTTGTTTGACATAATTTCCAGTGTGATGCAGTATATATACTCTTGTATGCATATATCATAATTTATTTACCCTTTTTTTTTTTTCTATTTTCTAACAGTGTTGCCTTGAATATACTTGGGCTTTTTCAGGGGTTTTGCACTATAAAGTTAGAGATTAACCATAGAAATGTCACAAATAATTTTATTTGATAAAATTTTCCCCTCTGGACAAAAAGAAAAGTGGTAAAAGCAAAAGGTTAGGCAGTCAAGGTGTTAGTCACTCAGCTGTGTCCGACTCTTTGTGACGGCATAGACTGTAGCCCACCAGGCTCCTCTGCCTGTAGATTCTTCAAGCAAGAAAACTGGAGTGGGATGCCATTTCCTCTTCAGGTCTTCAGGGGATCTTCCTGATCCAGGGCTCAAACCTCAGTCTCCTGTATTGTAGGCAGATTGTTTATTGAAGTTTAGACATACACTAGCCGTGTGAACCAGGTCAAGTCATGTTACTTTTCTGAGATTCAGTTTTCTCCTTTGTAACCTCAGAGACGTCATATTTCACCTTGGATTTCAGATGATTAAGAAGAGGATAAAAAGAGACAAATAAATGTGATGTATATAGACACTGTCTGCTTGAAGGCTTTATGTGAATTATGCAAATATTACCATGACCCTGTAGAATATGTTCTACTTCTTCCCCTTTTGTAAACTAGGTAATAATACTACTGAGTAGCTGCTAATTTACCTGTTTTCAAATGAGGAACCAGGTTAAATCACTTGTTCAAACTCTAACTGCTATTTTAATAAGTAGAGGAGACAGCATTTGACCACCACCTAACTGCCAGTAGGCTGATCTTAAGGGAGATCAACCCTGAATATTCACTGAAAGGACCGATGCTGATGCTGAAGCTGAAGCTCCAGTATTTTGGTTATCTGAATTTCTGCTTTATTGACTATGCCAAAGCCTTTGACTGTGTGGATCACAATAAACTGTGGAAAATTCTGAAAGAGATGGGAATACCAACCAGACCACCTGACCGGCCTCTTGAGACACCTATATGCAGGTCAGGAAGCAACAGTTAGAACTGGACATGGAACACCAGACTGGTTCCAAACAGGAAAAGGTGTACATCAAGGCTGTATATTGTCACCCTGCTTATTTAACTTCTATGCAGAGTACACCATGAGAAATGCTGGGCTGGAAGAAGCACAAGCTGGAATCAAGATTGCCGGCAGAAATAACAATGAACTGAGATTGCAGATGACACCACCCTTATGGCAGAAAGTAAAGAAGAACTAAAGAGCCTCTTGATGAAAGTGAAAAAGGAGACTGAAAAAGTTGGCTTAAAGCTCAACATTCAGAAAACTAAGATCATGGCATCCGGTACCATCACTTTATGGCAAATAGATGGGGAAACAGTGGCAACAGTGTCAGACTTTATTTTTGGGGCTCCAAAATCACTGCAGATGGTGATTGCAGCCATGAAATTAAAAGACGCTTACTCCTTGGAAGGAAAGTTATGACCAACCTAGATAGCATACTGAAAAGCAGAGACATTACTTTACCAACAAACGTCCATCTAGTTAAGGCTATGGTTTTTCCAGTGGTCAAGTATGGATGTGAAAGTTGGACTGTGAAGAAAGCTGAGTGCCGAAGAATTGATGCTTTTGAACTGTGGTGTTGGAGAAGACTCTTGAGAGTCCCTTGGACTGCAAGGAGATCCAACCAGTCCATTCTAACGGAGATCAGCCCTGGGATTTCTTTGGAAGAACTGATGCTGACGTTGAAACTCCAGTACTTTGGCCACCTCATGCAAAGAGTTGACTCACTGGAAAAGACTCTGATGCTGGGAGGGATTGGGGACAGGAGGAGAAGGGGACAACAGAGGATGAGATGGCTGGATGGCATCACTGACTCAATGGACATGAGTTTGGGTGAACTCTGTGAGTTGGTGATGGACAGGGAGGCCTGGCGCGCTGCAATTCATGGAGTCGCAGAGTCGGACATGACTGAACGACTGAACTGAACTGAACTGATGCGAACACAGGATTCTGGAAAAGTCTCTGACACTGGGAAAGATTGAGGGCAGAAGGAGAACAGGGCATCAGAGGATAAGATGGCTGGATGGTGTCACGGATGCAGTGAACATGAACTTGGGCAAACTCAGGGAGATGGTGAAGGACAAGGAGGCCTGGAAAGCTACAGTCCATGGGGTCGCAAAGAGTCGGACACAACTGGAGGACAACAGCAACAACAATAGCCAGTAAGTCATATGTACTGGGCATTATCACGGAATTCACTTTTTCAGTTTCCCATGAAATTAAATAGAAATCTAAAACAAGAATACAACAATTTCTATGGTCAAAACATTGTCATGTAGTAGATACAACCTAAGGCACTACAAAAACATTCAGAGCAGCCCAGAATAGATAGATAAATTGTGGTACACGCACACAAGGTTACGTATACTACACAGCAATGAAAACCAACCACAGGGACTTCCCTGGTAGTCCAGGGGTTAAGAATCTGCCTTGCAATTCAGGGTACATGGGTTCAGTCCTTGGTTAGCAAACTAAGATCCCATGCACCACAACCAGAGAATCCTTGCTCCACAATGAAAGAACCTATATGATGCAACAAAGATCCCGTTGCCATAACTGAGACCCAATCCAGCCAAATAAATAAAAGAAATCTTTTAAAGAAAATAGGAAATCAACTACAACTTCATATAAGGCCATTGATAAATATAAGCTAAATTATAAGCTAAATATTAGGGGGGGAAAGCAAATAAGAGAAGAATTCACACAGGGCAACATCATTTTTTAAAGTCCTAAACATACAATATCAAAATTCAGAAAAATCTTCAACAGATATTGCTTCAAATACATACACAGATCTTCCTGTTACAGTGGGGTTACATCCCTATAAACCCACTGAAAATTGAAAATACTGTAATTCAAAAAGTATTTAATACACCTAACCTCCTGAACATGACAGCTTATCCTGCTGCTGCTGCTAAGTCACTTCAGTCGTGTCCGACTCTGGGTGACCCCATAGACGGCAGCCCACCAGGCTCACCCATTCCTGGGATTCTCCAGGCAAGAACACTGGAGTGGGTTGCCATTTCCTTCTCCAATGCATGAAAGTGAAAAGTGAAAGGGAAGTCACTCAGTCATGTCCAACTCTTAGCGACCCCATAGACTGCAGCCTACCAGGCTCCTCCATCCATGGGATTCTCCAGGCAAGAGTACTGGAGTGGGATACCATTGCCTTCTCTGGACAGCTTATCCTAGCCTATCTTAAATATGATCGGAACATTTACATTAGTCTACAGTTGGGCAAAATCATCTAATACAAATCCAATCTTGATGAAAGTGAAAGAGGAGAGTGAAAAAGTTGGCTTAAAACTCAACATTCAGAAAAGTAAGATCATGGCATCTGGTCCCATCACTTCACAGCAAATATATGGGGAAATAATGGAAACAGTGAGAGACTTTATTTTTGGGGGCTCTAAAATCACTGCAGACGGCGACTGCAGCCATGAAATTAAAAGATGCTTGCTCCTTGGAAGAAAAGTTATGACCAACCTAGACAGCATATTAAAAAGCAGAGACATTACTTTGCCAACAAAGGTCTATCTAGTCAAAGCTATGGTTTTTCCAGCAGTCATGTATGGATTTGAGAGTTGGACTATAAAGAAAGCTGAGCGCCAAAGAACTGATGCTTCTAAACTGTGGTGTTGGAGAAGACTCTCGAGAGCCCCTTGGACTGCAAGGAGATAAAACCAGTCAATCCTAAAGGAATCAGTCCTGAATAGTCATTGGAAGGACTGATGCTGAAGCTGAAACTCCAATACTTTGGCCACCTGATGCAAAGAACTGAATCACTGGAAAAGACCCATATGCTGGGAAAGATTGAAGCCAGGAAGAGAAGGGGATGACAGAGGATGAGATGGTTGGATGGCATCACCGACTCAATGGACATGAGTCTGAGTAAGCTCTGGAGTTGGTGATGGACAGGGAAGCCTGGTGTGCTGTAGTCCATGGGGTCTCAAAAAGTCAGACGAGACTGAGCAACTGAACTGAACTGAATCTTACAGTATTGAGTATCTCATGTACTTTATTGAATGTTGCCTGAAAAAGAAAAACAGAATGTCTGTCCAGGCGCAGAATGTTTCTAAGTGTATGGTTGTTTCCACTTGTGATGGTGTGGCTGGCTGGGAGCTGTGGCTTGCTGCTGCTGCCCAGCTCCAGGAAAGCTTATCTCCTACTACCCAAGAATAGATCAAAATTCACAGTATGGTTTTTACTGAATGTGTAACACTTTTGCACTGTGAAGTCTAAATATCATACGTCAAACCATTCTTCATTTAGGACCATCACTTTTATGAAAACCAAATGAATGAAAAAAACAAAACCCAAATTATTATTTTCTTTTAAGCAAGAGAGAGAGAGCATCTTGGGAGGACCACACAGAGAATGCAGGTATGCCTCATTTTATCCAGCTTCACTTTACTGTACCTCACAGATACCATGTTTTTCACAAATTGAAGGGTTTTGGCAAGTCTGCATTGAACAAGTCTATACGTACCATTTTTCCCAATAGCATTTGCTCACTTCATGTCTCTGTGTCACATTTGGGTAATTCCTGCAATTCTATTTCAAATGTTTTCATTATTACTATATGCTATGGTAATCTGTGATCAGTGATCTCTTATTTTAATTGTTTCGGGAAGCCACAAACCACGTCCATATAAGATATGAACTTGATAAAAGTTTCCATTCTAACTGCTCCCCACTCTGGTTGCCCCCCCCATTTCTCTCCCTCACCTTGAGCCTCCCTATTCCGAGATTCAATACTGAAACAGGTCAAGTAATAATCCTACCATGGGCTTCCCTGATGGCTCAGCAGTAAAGAATCTGCCTACAAGCAGGAAATGTGGGTTCAATCCCGTATTCGATCCCAAGGTCAGGAAAATCCCCTGGAGAAGGAAATAGCAACCCAGTCCAGTATTCTTACCTGGGAAATCCCATGGACGGAGAAGTCTGGAGGGCAACAGTCCATGGGGTCATGAAGAGTCGGACACAACTCAGTGCCAAAAGCCATTAGTCCTTTTCAAGTGAAAGGAAGAGACTCAAGACTCAATTTAAATAAAAAACCAGGAATAATCAAGCTTAGTGAGGAAAGCGTGCTGAAAATCAAGATAGACTGAAAGCTAGGTCTCCTGTGCCAGTTAGCCACGTTGTGAATGCAAAGAAAAAGTTCTTGAAGGAAATTTAAAGGGCTACTTTAGTGAACACATAGATGATAAGAATGCGAAACAGCCTTATGACTGATATGGAGAAAATATTAGAGATCTGGATAGAAGATCCAGCCACAACATTCTCTTCAGCCAAAAACTAATCCAGAACAAGGCCTTAACTCTCTTTAATTCCATGAAGGCTGAAAGAGGTGAGGAAGCTGAAGAAGAAAAGTATGAAGTTAGCAGAGGCTGGTTTATGAGCTTTAAGAAAAGAAGCCATCTCTGTAACATAAAAATACAGGGTGAAGCATCAACTTGCTAAAGTAGAAGCTGCAGCAAACTATCCAGAAGACCTAGCTAAGTTCATTAATGAAGGTGGCAACACTAAACAACAGATTTTCAATGAAGATGAAACAGCCTTCTATTGGAAGAAGATGCCATCTAAGACTTTCATAGCTAGAGCAGAGAAGTCAATGTCTGGCTTTAAAGCGCTTCTTAGCGGCTAATGCCGGTGGTAACTTTAAGTTGAGGGTCAATGCTCGTTTACTATTCTGAATAGCTTAGGGACCTTAAGAATGATGCTAAATTGACTCTGCCTATGCTCTATAAAAGAGGTTTTTCCCAGTAGCTCAGTGGTAAAGAATCTGCCTGCAATGCAAGAGACACAGGAGACAAGGGTTCAATTCTTGGGTCGGGAAGAGCCCCTGGAGAAGGGCATGGCAACCCACTCCAGTATTCTTGCCTGGAGAATCCCATGGGCAGAGGAGCCTGGTGGGCTACATACAGTCCATGGGGTCACAAAGAGTCACGACTGAAGCAACTGAGTATGCACATGCTCTATAAATGGAACCACAAAGCCTAAATGAGAGCCAATCTGTTTACAACATGGTTTACTGAATATTGTAAGCCCACTGTTGAGACCTACTGCTCAGAAAAAAAAGTTCTTTTCAAAATATTACTGCTCATTGACAATGCACCTGGACACCCAAGAGCTCTGATGAAGATGTGTAAGGAGATTAATGTTTTCATTCTTACCAATACAATATCCATTATTCAGGTCATAGATTAAAGACTTCCAAGACTTATTTTCAGACTTATTACTGAAGTACATTACTGAAGCACATGTACTGAAGCACATTCAGTACTGAAGTCTACATTTCACAAGGCGATAGCTGCCATAGACAGGGATTTCTCTGATGGATCTGGGCAAAGGAAAGTGAAAGCCTTCTGGAACAATTTCACCATTCTAGATGCCACTAGGAACATCTGTGATTCATGAGAAGCAGTGAAAACATAAACATTCACAGAATTTGGAAAAAGTTAATTCCAATCCTCATGGATGACTTTGAGAGGTTCAAGACTTCAGTGGAGGAAATAATTGAAAATGTGGTATATACAGATAGAAAACTGGAATTAGAAATGGAGCCTGAAGATGTAACTGAAATGCTACAATGCCATGATTAAACATGAGTAGATGAGAAGTTGTTTCTTATGGATAAGCAAAGAAGTGGTTTCCTGAGATGGAATCTACTCCTGGTGAAAATGCTGAGAAGACTGTTGAAATGACAACAAAGGATTTAGACTATTACATAAATCGATACACTTAGTGATAAACCAGAGGCAGGGTTTGAAAGGACTGACTCCAGCATTGAAAGAAGTTCTTCTATGAGTAAAATGCTACCAAACAGGATTGCATGCTACAGAGACATCATTTGTGAAAGGAGGAGTCAATTGATGTGGCAAACCTCATTCGGTTGTCTATTTTAAGAAATTGCCATAGTCACCCCAACTGTCAGCAACCACTACTCTGATCAGTAAGCAGCCACCAAAACTGAGGCAGGCCCCTTAAGCAGTAAAAGGATTATGGTTCATTGAAAACTTAGATTAGGGTTAACATAATTTTTAGCAATAAAGTATTTTTAAATTAAGGTATGTATATTTTTTGCACACGTAACTGACTGCAGCATAAACATAACTGTCATATGCACTGAAAAAAATGAAAACTGGGTGACTCATTTCATGGCAATATTGGCTTTATTGTGACGGTCTGAAACGGAACCTGCAATATCTCTGAGGCATATTTGTACCAAAATTTGAGGTTATGCTTTATTTCCTAAGCTAGTGGTGGATGCAATATTATTATTCTATTACTAAGAGTCTGCAAATATTTTCCATAAAGGGCCAGATAATAAATTTGGGTCCTACAGGCCATCTGGTCTCTGTGATAATTACTTACCTTGGGCACTACACTGTGAAAGTAGTCACAGACAATATGTAAATCAATGGGTGTGGTTACATGCCAATAACCTTTATTTGCGAACAAAATGCAGACCAGATTTGGCCACACAGATTGTTTGCCCCTGTAGATATCATATAGTTATAGATATTATTATATCAATAGTTATATTACCTATAGTGATAGATGTAATATGGATACATATGTATATATACATATTCTTTTGTATACATGAAAATATTCTATATTAAAAATAATTTTTAAAGTTTTATAAAAGGCAGTTCAAATAGGATAAGGATATATTCTTGATTATTGAAAACAGTCCACTAATTTTCTTTCCACAATTTTCTCATGAAACTTAAAACTAAAAATTAAATCCTCTTCACTTTTGGTATACATATGCTAAGTCGCTTCAGTCATGTTTGACTCTTTGAGACCCCATGGACTGTAGACTGCCAGGCTCCTCTATCCATGGAATTCTCCAGGCAAGAATACTGGAATGGGTTGCCATTGTCTACCCCAAGGGGTCTTCCCAACCCAGGGATCATACCTGTGTCTTTCGCGTTTCCTGCATTCGTAGGCAGATTTTTTACCACTGCGCCACCTGTGAAGCCCACTGCATGGTGGACACACCAAAAAATTTTAGTGAGATTTTTTTCTTGAAAACAGCCATACAACCCAGGGATTGAACCCACATCTCTTAGGTCTCCTGCATTTGCAAACAGGTTCTTTACCACTAGCACCACCTGGGAAGCCCTTTGGTTGGTACATAGAAGTCAAAATAAGTTTCAGATTTTTAGCATCTGCATAACTTTTAGGGATTTTTTTCTTAACACTTGGATATGTATACAAATATACTCACAAAATAATATTTTTATCACCTCAGTAATGATTACTACATATGAAACAAGGACAAGTAAAAAAGAAAGAAAAAAATAAGTAAAACATGAAGACTGAAAGACCGTTGAGAATCTGCCACTGTGTCCTTCAAATCATAGATGCATTTATATGTATGGCTTCGAGATCTGTCACATCATTTCACGTAAAAGACATTTAAAGCCATAAATGTCAAATCCATAAATGATAACAGTCTACTAAATTTGTTTTAAAATAAGTCTGTGGTAATGGATACATATATGAAACATAGTATCAGCCAACTATTGCTACTACTAATCTACTATTGTTCTACTATTGTAGATTCCTGTGATGACTAACTGGAAGCAGAGCAAGCCAAGAAAAAGCAATTATACTAATCAGAACTCCCAAAGAGGTTGAAAATATGTCCCATGGGGAGATAACACTGCACACCCAACTCAGGGATATAATAAAAAATGATTCCCAAGAAGTACACTAGTTGGCTAAAATGGATTTTGTGTGCTCAGTTGCTTCAGTCGCATATGACTCTGTGCAACCCCATGGACTGTAGATCTCCAGGCTCCTCTGTCCATGGGATTCTCCAGGCAAGAATACTGGAGTGGGTTGCCATGCCCTCCTCCAGGAGATCTTCCCTACCCAGGGATCGAACCTGAGTCTCCAAGGTCTCCTGTATTGGCTGGCAGGTTCTTTACCACTAATGCCACCTGGCAAGCCCAGTTTGTAGTATAGGGATAATCACTTATTTCTTAACTGGAAGAGCCAAGATTCGGCTGCCACTACCCATATGCACACATAAAAAGCACCTAGCATAGCAGTTTTATTTCATTTAACAAAGGTTCATTGAATGTCAACAATGTATTAAGCGCTGGGCTGGGGATTCTATAGTGGTCAAGACTGGCTGCCATGATGCCTTCTCTCATGAAGCTTACACTGTAATTAGCAGAGAGGGTAACAGATAATAAACAAATAAAACTACAGAAAAATAAGATAAGTCCAGATACAAAGAAAGAGAGTAAATTCTGGAGAAAGTAGAGTGATTTGCTGGAGTGTTTAAGGCCAGGAGTGAAAAGAATGCTTTTGAGAGAGCTATCAGGGAAGGTGTCTTTAACGAAGTGAAGTGAGAAGGAGTCAGCCATGAAATACACCGAGGAAAGTGGATTCCGGTCCAGGAAACCAATAATGCCTACAGCAGGAAAGCACTTAGGATGCTGAGGGACCAGAAAGGAGGCAAACAGGTAGAACAGAGGCTTTGATGAAGGTATAACCAACAAAACTTATATTGACATTTACTGTGGCAGAATTTGAAGTATTCACATTTTCATCTGATAGGTCTTGAAAAGAAGGGAATGGAGAACTCCACGATAAATGAACGCTGCACCTGAAATCCAAAGTAAGGCGCCAGTTGCACAGCTAGAGGTTGTTAAGGATCTGTATGATCTTCCTCAGATTATTCATGAGCATTAACCAATTGCAGGTTATTAATCATGACTAATGTCTTTCCATTCATCTCAATTATGGTTGAGTAATTTCTTATCTAGTGGAAAATTGTCTTGCTTGTATTTAATATGCTATAGAAAAAAATTAGCTTTCCTTATTCAGAAAGGTTCAACACGCCATTTACACTAGATTTGCCACAAAACCTTTGTGGAGATGGCATGATTGTTCCCAATGATCTCTTGTCTTTCTGTGAAAGGGATATATCTCCTGGTCAATTGCCAGGTAACTTTCAGTGCCTCCTTATGAAAGCAAAATTGTTCCCCATCCCAGTGAATCTGTGGATGGTGTCATGTGTCTGGACAGAAGATCCGGAAGCCACTGCCTGCTTCCACCAGTCCTCGTATTCTTTTCCCTCTGACACAGGAATGACTTGACCTAATTAGCATCACTTCTTCAGTCTTTATCCCCAGATGAAGTAGACCCAAAGCCTGGACCAGACTCACAGTCAGACACAGTTGACATACACACGAGGAAGAAAGAAGTCTTTACTGCAGATAAGCCACTAAGAACTTGAGGCTGTTTGTACTAGAGCATTATCTAGTGGAACCTGACCAAAAATACCATTCAACCTTCATTCAGGTTAAATACAGATGTATTCAAGAACATATGTATTATGTATGTATGCACACAGATGCACACACCTAACCTTCTCAGCATTAATACGAAAGAATGAATGAGGGACTTTTTTCCCCCAATTTTGAAAACCCATATACCAAGAGTTTACCTTTTGTTTTTGGTCACACATAATAAGGTTTCCATTTTAATTCTAAACAGGATTTCTATTCCTAATGTTTCATTTTAAATGAACAAGCTCTGATTCTCATTTTAGAATAAAATTTTTATCTTATAGCAAAAATATTCAAATGATTAAAAAAATAAAATATTATGCTAAATAAAAGAAACCAGACACACACAAAAATGCATGATTCTTTTTATGTGAAACATCCTAAAAAGGCAAATTTATAGAGACAGAAAATAGGAGATTAGTAGTTGTCTATGGCTGGGAGTAAAAATGGGTACTAACTGAAAATGGAATGACAGATTTTGGGTAGAAGATGAAAATGTTCTAAAACTAGTTGACAGTGATGGTTGTACAACTCAGTAAATTTACTTAAAAAAAAATCATTTACCCAAAATGGATAAATTTTGTGGTATATATCTCAATAAAGTTAGTTAAAAATAATTTTCAAAGGGTATGTCATACCAAAGAATTTCTCAAGGTCAAAAAAAATCATTTCAGTATCAGTTTTAAAAACTGCCAATTTAACCTTCTGTTCTATTTTATCATAGGTGTGTTTTACTGATTTTTATATCAGAATTTGCTAATAATTTTGGTTGTCTGACATCCTTTTTTATTAATACTACAAGTAACACTGCATTATCCAGGTGACTAGATATATGTAGAGTCAGAATTAATCAAATATTCTGTTTAAAACAGACAAAACCAGGGGAGGAGCTAAGATGGCGGAGGAGTAGGACGGGGAGAACACTTTCTCCCCCACAAATTCATCAAAAGAACATTTAAACGCCGAGTAAATTCCACAAAACAACTTCTGAAAGCCGGCAGAGGACATCAGGCACCTAGAAAAGCAACCCAAGTCTTCGAAAGGAGAGAGAAGAAATACAGCTCCACTCACCAGAACACCGACACAAGCTTCCCTAACCAAGAAACCTTGACAAGCCACCTGTACAAACCCACACAGAGTGAGGAAACGCCACAATAAAGGGAACTCCACAAACTGCCAGAATACAGAAAGGACACCCCAAGCTCAGCAATTTAAACAAGATGAAGAGACAGAGGAATACCCAGCAGACAAAGGAACAGGATAAAAGCCCACCAAACCAAACAAAAGAGGAAGAGATAGGGAATCTACCTGATAAAGAATTCCAAATAATGATAGTGAAATTGATCCAAAATCTTGAAATCAAAATGGAATCACAGATAAATAGCTTGGAGACAAAGATTGAGAAGATGGAAGAAAGGTTTAACAAGGACCTAGAAGAAATAAAAGAGAGTCAATATAAAATGAATAATGCAATAAATGAAATTAAAAACACTCTGGAGGCAACAAATAGTAGAATAACAGAGGCAGAAGATAGGATTAGTGAATTAGAAGATAGAATGGTAGAAATAAATGAATCAGAGAGGATAAAAGAAAAACGAATTAAAAGAAATGAGGACAATCTCAGAGACCTCCAGGACAATATTAAACGCTACAACATTCGAATCATAGCGGTCCCAGAAGAAGAAGACAAAAAGAAAGACCATGAGAAAATACTTGAGGAGATAATAGTTGAAAACTTCCCTAAAATGGGGAAGGAAATAATCACCCAAGTCCAAGAAACCCAGAGAGTCCCAAACAGGATAAACCCAAGGCGAAACACCCCAAGACACATATTAATCAAATTAACAAAGATAAAACACAAAGAACAAATATTAAAAGCAGCAAGGGAAAAACAACAAATAACACACAAGGGAATTCCCATTAGGATAACAGCTGATCTTTCAATAGAAACTCTTCAAGCCAGGAGGGAATGGCAAGACATAGTTAAAATGATGAAAGAAAATAACCTACAGCCCAGATTATTGTACCCAGCAAGGATCTCATTCAAATATGAAGGAGAAATCAAAAGCTTCTCAGACAAGCAAAAGCTGAGAGAATTCAGCACCACCAAACCAGCTCTCCAACAAATACTAAAGGATATTCTCTAGACAGGAAACACAAAAACAGTGTATAAACTCGAACCCAAAACAATAAAGTAAATGGCAACGGGATCATACTTATCAGTAATTACCTTAAATGTAAATGGGTTGAATGCCCTGACCAAAAGACAAAGACTGGCTGAATGGATACAAAAACAAGACCCCTACATATGCTGTCTACAAGAGACCTACCTCAAAACAGGGGACACATACAGACTGAAAGTGAAGGGCTGGAAAAAGATTTTCCATGCAAATAGGAACCAAAAGAAAGCAGGAGTAGCAATACTTATATCAGATAAAATAGACTTTAAAACAAAGGCTGTGAAAAGAGACAAAGATGGTCACTACCTAATGATCAAAGGATCAATCCAAGAAGAAGATATAACAATTATAAATATATATGCACCCAACACGGGAGCGCCACAATATGTAAGACAAATGCTAACAAGTATGAAAGGAGAAATTAACAATAACACAATAATAGTGGGAGACTTTAATACCCCACTCACACCTATGGATAGATCAACTAAACAGAAAATTAACAAGGAAACACAAACGTTAAATGATACAATAGACCAGTTAGACTTAATTGATATCTATAGGACATTTCATCCCAAAACAATGAATTTCACCTTTTTCTCAAGCGCACATGGAACCTTCTCCAGGATAGATCACATCCTGGGCCATAAATCTAGCCTTGGTAAATTCAAAAAAATAGAAATCATTCCAAGCATCTTTTCTGACCACAATGCAGTAAGATTAGATCTCAATTAAAGGAGAAAAACTATTAAAAATGCCAACATATGGAGGTTGAACAACACGCTGCTGAATAACCAACAAATCACAGAAGAAATCAAAATTTGCATAGAAACTAATGAAAATGAAAACACAACAACTCAAAACCTGTGGGACACTTTAAAAGCAGTCCTAAGGGGAAAGTTCATAGCAATACAGGCATACCTAAAGAAACAAGAAAAAAGTCAAATAAATAACCTAACCCTACACCTAAAGCAACTAGAAAAGGAAGAAATGAAGAACCCCAGGGTTAGTAGAAGGAAAGAAATCTTAAAAATTGGGGCAGAAATAAATGCAAAAGAAACAAAAGAGACCATAGCAAAAATCAACAAAGCCAAAAGCTGGTTCTTTGAAAGGATAAATAAAATTGACAAACCATTAGCCAGACTCATCAAGAAACAAAGGGAGAAAAATCAAATCAATAAAATTAGAAATGAAAATGGAGAGATCACAACAGACAACACAGAAATACAAAGGATCATAAGAGACTACTATCAACAATTATATGCCAATAAAATGGACAACGTGGAAGAAATGGACAAATTCTTAGAAAAGTACAACTTTCCAAAACTGGAACAGGAAGAAATAGAAAATCTTAACAGACCCATCACAAGCACGGAAATTGAAACTGTAATCAAAAATCTTCCAGCAAACAAAAGCCCAGGTCCAGACGGCTTCACAGCTGAATTCTACCAAAAATTTAGAGAGGAGCTAACATCTATCCTGCTCAAACTCTTCCAGAAAATTGCAGAGGAAGGTAAACTTCCAAACTCATTCTATGAGGCCACCATCACCCTAATACCAAAACCTGACAAAGATCCCACAAAAAAAGAAAACTACAGGCCAATATCACTGATGAACATAGATGCAAAAATCCTTAACAAAATTCTAGCAATCAGAATCCAACAATACATTAAAAAGATCATACACCGTGACCAAGTGGGCTTTATCCCAGGGATGCAAGGATTCTTCAATATCTGCAAATCAATCAATGTTATACACCACATTAACAAATTGAAAAACAAAAACCATATGATTATCTCAATAGATGCAGAGAAAGCCTTTGACAAAATTCAACATCCATTTATGATAAGAACTCTCCAGAAAGCAGGAATAGAAGGAACATACCTCAACATAATAAAAGCTATATATGACAAACCCACAGCAAACATTATCCTCAATGGGGAAAAATTGAAAGCATTTCCTCTAAAGTCAGGAACAAGACAAGGGTGCCCACTTTCACCATTACTATTCAACATAGTTTTGGAAGTTTTGGCCACAGCAATCAGAGCAGAAAAAGAAATAAAAGGAATCCAAATTGGAAAAGAAGAAGTAAAACTCTCACTGTTTGCAGATGACATGATCCTCTACATAGAAAACCCTAAAGACTCCACCAGAAAATTACTAGAACTAACCAATGATTATAGTAAAGTTGCAGGATATAAAATCAACACACAGAAATCCCTTGCATTCCTATACACTAATAATGAGAAAACAGAAAGAGAAATTAAGGAAACAATTCCATTCACCATTGCAACGGAAAGAATAAAATACTTAGGAATATATCTACCTAAAGAAACTAAAGACCTATATATAGAAAACTATAAAACACTGGTGAAAGAAATCAAAGAGGACACTAATAGATGGAGAAATATACCATGTTCATGGATTGGAAGAATCAATATAGTGAAAATGAGTATACTACCCGAGCAATTTATAGATTCAATGCAATCCCTATGAAGCTACCAACGGTATTCTTCACAGAGCTAGAACAAATAATTTCACAATTTGTATGCAAATACAAAAAACCTCGAATAGCCAAAGCTATCTTGAGAAAGACGAATGGAACTGGAGGAATCAACCTACCTGACTTCAGACTCTATTACAAAGCCACAGTTATCAAGACAGTATGGTACTGGCACAAAGACAGAAATATTGATCAATGGAACAAAATAGAAAGCCCAGAGATAAATCCACACACATATGGACACCTTATCTTTGACAAAGGAGGCAAGAATATACAATGGATTAAAGACAATCTCTTTAACAAGTGGTGCTGGGAAAACTGGTCAACCACTTGTAAAAATGAAACTAGAACACTTTCTAACACCATACACAAAAATAAACTCAAAATGGATTAAAGATCTCAACGTAAGACCAGA
This sequence comes from Bos javanicus, assembly GCF_032452875.1. Classification (NCBI taxonomy): domain Eukaryota; kingdom Metazoa; phylum Chordata; class Mammalia; order Artiodactyla; family Bovidae; genus Bos; species Bos javanicus. The sequence goes on from NC_083870.1 coordinate 44,954,524, forward strand.
ACCTATAAAACTCCTAGAGGAGAACATAGGCAAAACACTCTCTGACATATGTCACAGCAGGATCCTCTATGACCCACCTCCCAGAATATTGGAAATAAAAGCAAAAATAAACAAATGGGACCTAATTAAACTTAAAAGCTTCTGCACAACAAAGGAAACTATTAGCAAGGTGAAAAGACAGCCTTCAGAATGGGAGAAAATAATAGCAAATGAAGCAACTGACAAACAACTAATCTCAAAAATATATAAGCAACTCCTACAGCTCAACTCCAGAAAAATAAATGACCCAATCAAAAAATGGGCCAAAGAACTAAATAGACATTTCTCCAAAGAAGACATACAGATGGCTAACAAACACATGAAAAGATGCTCAACATCACTCATTATCAGAGAAATGCAAATCAAAACCACTATGAGGTACCATTTCACGCCAGTCAGAATGGCTGCGATCCAAAAGTCTACAAGCAATAAATGCTGGAGAGGGTGTGGAGAAAAGGGAACTCTCTTACACTGTTGGTAGGAATGCAAACTAGTACAGCCACTATGGAGAACAGTGTGGAGATTCCTTAAAAAACTGGAAATAGAACTGCCTTATGACCCAGCAATCCCACTGCTGGACATACACACTGAGGAAACCAGAAGGGAAAGAGACACGTGTACCCCAATGTTCATCGCAGCACTGTTTATAATAGCCAGGACATGGAAGCAACCTAGATGCCCATCAGCAGATGAATGGATAAGAAAGCTGTGGTACATATACACAATGGAGTATTACTCAGCCATTAAAAAGAATACATTTGAATCAGTTCTAATGAGATGGATAAAACTGGAACCTATTATACAGAGTGAAGTAAGCCAGAAAGAAAAACACCAATACAGTATACTAACACATATATATGGAATTTAGAAAGATGGTAACAATAACCCTGTGTACGAGACAGCAAAAGAGACACCTACGTATAGATCAGTCTTATGGACTCTGTGGGAGAGGGAGAGGGTGGGGAGATTTGGGAGAATAGCATTGAAACATGTATAATATCATGTATGAAACGAGTCGCCAGTCCAGGTTCGATGCACGGTACTGGATACTTGGGGCTGGTGCACTGGGACGACCGAGAGGGAGGGTAGGGGAGGGAGGAGGGAGGTGGGTTCAGGATGGGGAACGCGGGTATACCTGTGGCGGATTCATTTCAATATTTGGCAAAACTAATACAATATTGTAAAGTTTAAAAATAAAATTTTAAAAAAATTAAAAAAAATAAAATAAAACAGACAAAACCGTTCCTGCCTATAAATTTTTATTTGTTCATTGAGACAAATTTAAAGTATCTTCTTAAAGTAATTGTAAATGTTTAACTTTTAGTCTAATATCCTCTTTGAAAAGTGTGTGATACAGTTTTAAAATGCATAAAAAAATAAATTTTGAACACTACAACTACATAACTGTTCAATCTGTGTTTCATTTTGACCACACTAGCCACTTGTAAAAACTAGCAGGCTATCAGGGTTACACTAGAACATCCTATCAGAACCCCCGAACTGCAAAAATAAAACACCACCTTCAAAACTCAATGGAATAAAGTATATTAAATTCAAATCTGGTCTTCTAGTATTATTTTCCTGAAATACTTGTAATAATTTTCCCCAGTGCCACTGACCAATAAACAAAATATTGTTATCTGCACAAAAGAACTATATAGTTCTTCTCCCTAAAGGTTCTCGTGGATTTTATTTTCTTTTAGCTACACAACATTCAATCTTATTTCCAAATATAAAACTGGGTATAGATTCTGCTGTTTCCCTGGTTGCTCAGCGATAAAGAATTTACCTGCAATGCAAAGGATGCAGGTTCAATCCCTGAGTTGGGAAGATCACCTGGAGAAAAAAATGGTAACCCATGTTAACTCTTGCCTGGGTAATTCCATGGACAGAGAAGCCTGGCAGGCTACAGTCCATGGAGTTGCAAAAGAGTTGGACATGACTTAGCAGCTCAACAACATAGATACTGCTAGAGCCTGTCCTTTTCTGCATCTGCATTTCCAGCCTTCAAATCTACTCTGTGAACTACTATTTCATTCTTCCTGCCAGAGTTGATTTCCATTGCTTGCAACTAAGCCCCCTGATTGAGACAGGTGTTATTGGCTTAACAGGATTTATTTTCCCAAATAAAAGGTTTCTAAATGATTTCTTTGGGTTTTTAAATTCTTTGTGTTTATCTCTCCTAATGAAATCTAAATAGGAGATTTTGTTAGGACTGATGCTCAACACAGCTCTGTGTCATCCATCAATAACATTTACTCACCATTTATCAAGACAAATTTATTTTAAATTCTATTTGGTCTAGTAACCTGACTGGAAAGACCAATACAATACAAACCAAATTTACTGAAAACAGATCAGTGGCAAATTATTGTGATAACTGTGTCTGTATGTATGAAAAAAAAACGCACAGGCCATATAATTCATTAATGTATTTATTCCATTAATATTTAGAGTTCCTACTCTTCTACCTTCAAGGAGTTTAATTTATTGGAGCTAGAGAGACAATCAAGATTTTAGAGAAGAGAAATAAAAATACTTCTTTATAAGGCAAAACATATTAGGTATTATGAGATTCAAAACACTATTATGGGAAGCCCAGAATGGGAAGAAATTAATTCTAGCTGGAGAACGAAAATGTCCTTAGGAAAGAGGTCGCTTTACAATGGGCCATAAATAACAGAAAGGATTTTGGTTTGTTGAGACCCAACAGTAAATTGTAAGGTGCAAGATGAGGAATCCAGTTAAAATACTGATTCTGATTCATTTGATCTGGAGTGGGTTCTAAAACTGCACTTCTAACAAGCTCCCAGGTGATCCAACAGACTCATGCAACATATTTTGAGTGCTAAGGTGAGAGACAGAAAAGTAGGAGGGTGAGGGAAGAGGCAAGGAAAGCCAGGGTTGTAGCCTAATCACCAAGAGCCTGGATGACACAATGGGACAATATATTCAGTATGTTCAGAGCTGTGTGTTCTGGAAACATCAGTTCTCTGTGAGGATGTAGGTCAGCCTACAGGCAAAAAACATCAGAAGAATGAAGACCTTCTGAGGCTATATTATGATTCTCAAAGGCAACCACAATTCTACTTAGGGTTGGAGCAATGGGAGTAAGAAGAAGGCACTAATTCCAGAGATACCAAGAAGATAAAACCAAATGGGACTTCTAAGATATGTAAAGAACAGAGAGAGTGAGTGAAAGGCATAAATAGAAGGGAAGACATAGCACTGATATTTTATCCTATAGCTAAGAAACTGCCACACCATTAACAGAGAACTAAATGAAAAAGATAACAGCTGTGGGAAGAGAAATATTAGAATTAGGGAATTGTAAAACATAATTTAGTTTGGAAATTAAGCTGCAGTGATTAGCTGAAGGGATGAGTAGGAACACCTATGTGAGGTTTCCTGTTGCTCTCATGGTTAAGTCTGGCAATTTAAAATTCCATTTGTAACAGCCTCTTAATAGTGGAAGGGACTGTGCAACCGTCCCATGCTCTGAGACAGTTAATCATTCAGTTTGTCCTAGAGCAATTACAGTGACAGGATTTATGGCCTAGCTGAGGATAACTTTTATTCTGGAAACTTCAATTAGAAAACTATTCCATCAACTGACCTGAAACTGATCTCCATATACTTTGACCTAGGTTCTAATTCTGCCCTTCAAAACTATACACATTTAAATCCACTGGAAGAACTCTTCATAAAGTTTGTTTAAAAAATCAGCCCAAGTCTTTTGCCAAGCTAAACTACATTTTGTTCTTCCCAGACTTTCTTCAAAGGCCATGGTTGCCAGAACATATCATCAGTGAAACGCCTTAGTTTATTCTCCTTCACAATGGCAAATGTACAGTGAGGCTGTTACTACTGCAGCAGCCCTCCCCACTCCTTGTGCCAGTGAAAGACAGTGCTGTTGGATCCAAACTCTCATTCTGCCAAGTCCAGACTCGATCTAAGACTCTCTCGCAAAACAGTACTCCAAACAATCAGGTCACTGGTATCCACAGAAGACATAATATCCCTTTAAAATACAGAAGGTAGAATGGAACTTCAGCTGCATAGACAGTTCAAATTACAGTACAATTAATACTCCATATGACCTTGAAAATACATTATTTGTTCAGAAACTGTGTCATTTGGATATATTATCATTCAGTTACTTCAATCCACTAGGAATGCTTGTACATAAAATGGATCTATACACAATCTATCCAAATTTACCCTGCAAGTTCCTCATTTGTTTTAACTTTACTGTTGACCATATATGCTCACTCATAAGGAGAACTTGAGGATTTTTCATCTTTCTACTTTATTCACCTACTCTTCCTCCTCTGGGAGGAATATAAAAGTACTTAACATATAAGAAGGCTGAGCTGGTAGGCAGTGGAGTGTCCAGAGGGAGGAACAGAAATAGTCCTGGATCAGCCCTATTTTCCTTTATCGGTTCCTCTTTATTTAACCATCAAAATGCTAAGACTCATGCAGGCAGGATCAAGATAAGGGTCAGAGAAACGGGAACACATGACTTGCCTGCTGTAATCCTGTATTTATCAAAAGATCCAAAAGACCGATTATGTTTTACAGACTATTAGCTTTTGTTACAGTTTCTACTACTGAATAACAAAACAACCCAAGATATTTTGTTTTTATATTTTATTATGCTCAGTGATTTATTAGGTCAAGAATTCTGACAGGATACAGCAGAAATGGGATGTCTCACCCGCATTATATGCGGGGCCTTGGCTGAGAAGATAACATGCCTCAATGCTAAGGACTGACATCATGCTAGACATCTTTACTCACAAGCTAGTCATTTAATGCTGGATGTTGCCTGGAACTTTAACTGAGGCTAAAGTGATTTTACACACACACAAACACACATTCACACACATATCAAAGCTGGATTTCTCAGCAACTATAGCTTTTGGAAAGCTAATTCTCTCCAAAATAACCTTTTCAACCAAAATGTGAGTGATTTCTTCAATAGCTTGTTCAAATAAATATATACACTGTTACATTTCCTCTCTGCTTTGGAATCACACCTCAGGCAGTGGCATGTTTCTAGCTTCATCTCCATGTCAACACAGCTCATGTGGAAGTGGCCCCTTCTCCACAGCTCCAAGTATCCTTGACTTCCAGCAACACTATTTCCATTTCTCTTCCCTTTAGAACTACGGGTTCTAATGGCTTTTTATTACTGCAAGTCTCTAAATGCCTCAGTATCCTTTCTTTGTTCCTGAAACTTGCCCAAAATGCTATAAATAGTCCTTGCATTAAACTCTCTTCATTTAAATCAATGGAGAGAATTCTGATTATCATGATCATGACTAATAGAGTCAAACAATAGGAGTTAAATAAAAATGGTTCCAAGAACAAATGTGAAAAATTAATAACCAGATTTCCAATATCTTCTAAGTATTTGACAGAATTGTTAAATAGTATAATTCTCCCTCCATTGACAAAGATTATACACACACACACACATATACACATACAAACACACACACATATCAGAACTGGAGTTTCAACAATAGAGCTAATTATTCTTTCAAAAATAACCTTTTCCACAAAAATATGAATGTTTCTTTCAAGCTTTTGAAATAATATACACATTGTTATATATATAACATATACATTGTTATATACATAACATATAATAGTGTTATATATATAATATATACATATATATACTGCTGCTGCTGCTGCTAAGTCGCTTCAGTCGTGTCTGACTCTGTGAGACCCCATAGAAGGCAGCCCACCAGGTTCCCCCATCCCTGGGATTCTCCAGGCAAGAACACTGGAGTGGGTTGCCATTTCCTTCTCCAATGCATGAAAGTGAAAAGTGAAAGTGAAGTTGCTCAGTCGTGTCCGACCCTCAGCGACCCCATGGACTGCAGCCCACCAAGCTCCTCTGTCTATGGGATTTTCCAGGCAAAAGTACTGAAGTGGGGTGCCATTGCCTTCCCATATATATGTGTACATAATACATAATATATGTGTGTGTGTATATATATATATGTATGTGTATATATATATATATATGTACATATATTATGTAGTATATTAATTATGTACATAATATATGTATATATTGTACATCAGATCAGATCAGATCAGTCGCTCAGTCGTGTCCGACTCTTTGTGACCCCATGAATCGCAGCACGCCAGGCCTCCCTGTCCATCACCAACTCCTGGAGTTCACTCAGACTCAGGTCCATCGAGTCAGTGATGCCATCCAGCCATCTCATCCTCTGTCGTCCCCTTATCCTCCTGCCCCCAATCCCTCCCAGCATCAGAGTCTTTTCCAGTGAGTCAACTCTTCGCATGAGGTGGCCAAAGTACTGGAGTTTCAGCTTTAGCATCAGTCCTTCCAAAGAAATCCCAGGGCTGATCTCCTTCAGAATGGACTGGTTGGATCTCCTTGCAGTCCAAGGGACTCTCAAGAGTCTTCTCCAACACCACAGTTCTAAAGCATCAATTCTTCGGTGCTCAGCCTTCTTCACAGTCCAACTCTCACATCCATACATGACCACTGGAAAAACCATAGCCTTGACTAGATGAACCTTTGTTGTCAAAGTAATGTCTCTGCTTTTGAATACGCTATCTAGGTTGGTCATAACTTTCCTTCCAAGGAGTAAGTGTCTTTTAAGTTCATGGCTGCAGTCACCATCTGCAGTGATTTTGGAGCCCCCCAAAATAAAGTCTGACACTGTTTCCACTGTTTCCCCATCTATTTCCCATGAAGTAATGGGACCGGATGACATGATCTTCGTTTTCTGAATGTTGAGCTTTAAGCCAACTTTTTCACTCTCCACTTTCACTTTCATCAAGAGGCTTTTGAGTTCCTCTTCACTTTCTGCCATAAGGGTGGTGTCATCTGCATATCTGAGGTTATTGATATATGTATAATATATACATGTATATACTGTATGTATAATACATACATTGTACATATAATATATAATATATACATTGTTGTATTTCTAATTTACTATAAAAATCTTAGTTATCCACCATTCTCATTAAAAATGATCATCTCCTTCTTTTCAAAGTGTTTATACTAAATATACGAAATAGTTCTGTTGCTTTTAAAGCTTTGTCAAAGCTTGAAATTAATTCTGTTTGTCTGTACCTTCCAGATGGAGAAGGAAATGGAAACCCAATCCAGTATTCCTGCCCGGAAAATCCCATGGACAGGGGAGCCTGATGGGCTACAGTCCACGTGGCTGGAAAGAATGGGACACGACTGAGGAAACATGCACATACCTTGCAGAACCTTTTTTCTGCCCCATTATTTTTAAAAAGAATTTTTACCTCAGAAGCTCCAGCTTCTGAGCACCTAGCCTACATATCATGACTTCTCAAGGTCAAAAGTGGTGATGACAATAATTACATCTGTAAATTCCCTGATTATCCTAAATAATATAGACCTTCATTTTATTGGCTATTATTTACTGAGCTATTATTTACTGAGTAACACATAAATATCTGTGTTTCACTGTGACATATTTGCCTATGCTCTGTTTCAACTACTATTTCTTCTACACATTACAGTATTTAATAAAAACAAAAGCAACTTATTTTAATATATTCTTTTCCCCCCAAAGAACTTTTTATGTTATATATGGACAAGTTTGTCCCTATTCTCTAGGTAAATTTTTTGCAAGTCTCATTTTACTTTGCCCCTGTTCTAAAATTATTGCTACACTTTTTATCCTTTACAAATTATCATTTATGTTCTCCTATCTTCCACATCTATTCTTGTCCTTTTAAGTCAATATCCTCTGCATTCTCTGTGTTTTATTGAGAGCTGATATCATTTTCTCCTAACTGGATTATTTGAAAACTCAGAACAATACTTTGTTTTACTTTCCTATCTCTCTTGATGTATACTGTCATTTAGAGTTTCTGTCACATCTTCCAGCTGAACTCCAAGACTGTGATAACAAGACATGAATCTTGCATTTCTTTGTTCCAAAGAATGCTTAGCATAGCATCTTACACAAAAATATTTAACAGCTATTTAACAGGTACTTACTTGTAATGGACTGTGCAAAAAAAATAAATGATTATAAGCCAAAGAACTTACTCTTTAAAAAGCTTCTGATCTGCAAATGTATCCCAATAAACCCAATTAAAGAGTTCCTCAATGACTCAGCAGTAAACACTCTACCTGCAATATAGAAGCCCCAGGAGACAAGGGTTCAATCCCTGGGACGGGAAGTTCCCTTGGAGAAGGGCATGGCAACCCATTCCAGTATTCTTGCCTAGAGAATCCCATGGATGGAGGAGCCTGGTGGGCTGCAGTCCATGGGAACACAAAGAATCGGACACGACTGAAGCAACTGAACACACACACAAACCACATTAACAAAATAAAGAATGAAAATCATATGATCAGCTCAAGACATAAAGAAAAAGCATTTGACAAAATTCAACATCAATTTATAAGAAAAATTCTCAACAAAGTGGGAATAAAGGGAGCATACCTCAACATAACAAAGGCCATGTATGACAAACTCACAGCTAACATATACAGCGGTGAAAAACTGAAGCTTTTCCTCTACGAATCAAGAACAAAATGAGGTTGTCCACAACAACGCAAGACAAGACTCTACACATGGTCATCACCAGACGGTCGACACCGAAATCAGATTGATTATATTCTTTGCAGCCAAAGATGGAGAAGCTCTATACAGTCAGCAAAAACAAGACCCAGAGCTGACTGCGGCTCAGATCATGAACTCCTTATTGCCAAATTCATACTAAAATTGAAGAAAGTGGAGAAAACCACTAGACCATTCAGGTATAACCTAAATCAAATCCCTTATGACTATACAGTGGAAGTGAGAAATAGATTTAAGGGAACAGATCTGATAGACAGAGTGCCTGATGGAACTATGGACTGAGGTTCGCGACATTGTACAGGAGACAGGAATCAAGACCATCCCCCAAAAAAAAGAAATGCAAAAAAACAAAATGGCTGTCTGAGGAGGCCTTACAAATAGCTGTGAAAAAAAGGGAAATGAAAAGGAAAGGAGAAGAGGAAAGATACATGCATTTGAATGCAGAGTTCCAAAGAATAGCAAAGAGAGATAAGAAAGCCTTCCTCGGTGATCAGTGCAAAGAAATAGAGGAAAACAATAGAATGGGAAAGACGAGAGATCTCTTTGAGAATGAGAGATACCAAGGGAACATTTCATGAAAAGATGGGCTCCATAAAGGACAGAAATGGTAGGGACCTAACAGAAGCAGAAGATATTAAGAGGTGCCAAGAATACACAGAAGAACTGTACAAAAAAGATCTTCACGATCCAGATAATCACAATGGTGTTATCACTCATCTAGACCCAGACATCCTGGAATGTGAAGTCAGGTGGGACTTAGAAAGCATCGCTACAAACAAAGTTAGTGGAGGTGATGGAATTCCAGTTAAGCTATTTCAAATTCTGAAGGATGATGCTGTGAAAGTGTTGCACTCAATATGCCAGCAAATTTGGAAAACTCAGCAGTGGCCATAGGACTGGAAAAGGTCAGTTTTCATTCCAATCCCAAAGAGATGCAATGCTAAAGAATGCTCAAACTACCACACAATTGCACTCATCTCACACGCTAGTAGAGTAATGCTCAAAATTCTCCAAGCCAGGCTTCAGCAATACGTGAACTGTGAACTTCCAGATGTTCAAGCTGGTTTTAGAAAAGGCAGAGGAACCAGAGATCAAATTGCCAACATCCGCTGGATCATGGAAAAAGCAAGAGAGTTCCAGAAAAACATCTATTGCTGCTTTATTAACTATGCCAAAGCCTTTGACTGTGTGGATCACATTAAACTGTGGAAAATTCTGAAAAAGATGGGAATACCAGACCACCTGACCTGCCTCTTCAGAAACCTATATGCAGGTCAGGAAGCAACAGTTAGAACTGGACATGGAACAACAGACTGATTCCAAACAGGAAAAGGTGTACATCAAGGCTGTATATTGTCACCCTGCTTATTTAACTTCTATGCAGAGTACATCATGAGAAACGCTGGGCTGCAAGAAGCACAAGCTGGAATCAAGACTGCCGGGAGAAATAACAATGAACTCAGATATGCAGATGACAACACCCTTATGGCAGAAAGTAAAGAAGAACTAAAGAGCCTCTTGATGAAAGTGAAAAAGGAGACTGAAAAAGTTGGCTTAAAGCTCAACATTCAGAAAACTAAGATCATGGCATCCGGTACCATCACTTCATGGCAAATAGATGGGGAAACAGTGGCTGACTTTATTTTTCTGGGCTTCAAAATCACTGCAGATGGTGATTGCAGCCATAAAATTAAAAGACGTGCTTACTCCTTGGAAGGAAAGTTATGACCATTCTAGACAGCATATTAAAAAGCAGAGACATTACTTTGTCCACAAAGGTCCGTCTAGTCAAAGCTATGGTTTTTCCAGTAGTCGTGTATGGATATGAGAGTTGGACTATAAAGAAAGCTGAGCACAGAAGAATTGATGTTTTTGAACTGTGGTGTTGGAGAAGACTCTTGAGAGTCCCTTGACTGCAAGGAGACCAACCAGTCCATCCTAAAGGAGATCAGACCTGGGTGTTCATTGGAAGGACAGATGTTGAAGCTGAAACTCCAATACTTTGGCCATCTGATGCAAAGAGTTGACTCATTGGAAAAGACTCTGATGCAGGGAAAGATTGAGGGCAGGAGGAGACGGGGATGACAGAGGATGACATGGTTGGATGGCATCACTGACTCAATGCACATGGGTTTGGGTGGACTTGGGAAGTTGGTCCTGGACAGGGAGGCCTGGCGTGCTGTTGTTCATGGGGTCGCAAAGCTAAGAAGCTTTTGCATAGCAAAGAAAGCCATCAACAAAATGAAAAGGCAACCTACTAAATGGAAGAAGTTATCTGCAAGTTATATATCTCATAAGGGTGTTATATCCAAAATATATAAAGAACTCCGTCAACTCAATATAAAGTGAATAATCATGAAAAAGAAAATAAGCAAAACAAAAGAAACAACCCAATTTAAACATGAGTAGAAGACCTGAATAGACAGTTTTCCAAGGAAGAAGACATAAAGATGGTCAGAAGACAAAGGAAAAGAATGTTCAGTGTCACTAATCACTGTTGCTACTGCTGCTAAGTCACTTCAGTCGTGTCCCTGGGATTCTCCAGGCAAGAACACTGGAGTGGGTTGCCATTTCCTTCTCCAATGCATGAAAGTAAAAAGTGAAAGTGACTCGGTCGTGTCCGACTCTTAGCGACCCCATGGACTGCAGCCTACCAGGCTCCTCCGTCCATAGAATTTTCTAGGCAGAAGTACTGGAGTGGGGTGCCATTGCCTTCTCCATCGGGCAATGCAAATCCAAACCATAATATGGCAGATATCACCTCATACCTGTCTGGATGCTTTTTTTTTTTTTTAATGAACAACAAAAAACAAGTATTGGTAAAAATTTGGAGAAAAGGAAACCCTCGTGCACTACTGGTGGGAATATAAATTGATGCAGTCACTATGGAAAACAGTATGAAGATGTCTCAAAAAATTAAGAATGATCATATTATCCAGTAATCCCACTTCTGAGTATTTATCTGAAGAAACAAAAACACTAATTTGAACAGATATACACACACCCCTATATATCTTTGGGCTTCCCAGTTTGTGCTAGTGATAAAGATTATGCCTGCCAATGCAGGAGACATAAGAGATGTGGGTTCGATCCCTGGGTTAGGTAGATCCCCTGGAGAAGGGAATGGCAAACCACTTCAGCATTCTTGCCTGGAGAATCCCAAGGACAGAGGAGCCTGGTGGGCTATGGTCCACAGGGTCGCAAAGAGGTGGACACAACTAAAGCAACTTAGCACGCATGCATGCACCCCAGCACTCACGTGCTTCCCTAGTGGCTCAGACAGTAAAGAATCTGTCAGGGCAGTGTCAGAATCTCCTGCAGTGCAGGAGACCCAAGTTTGATCCCTGGGTCAGGAAGATCCTTTGGAGCAGGGAATGGCTATCCACTCCAATGTTCTTACCTGGAAAATTCCATGGACAGAGGAGCTTGGCAGGTTACAGTCCATGGGTTTGCTAAGAGTGGCACACAACTGAGCAACTAACACTTTCACTCCTTTTTTTTCATTCTCACAGTAGCATCATTTGCAACAGCCAGCTTATGGAAGCAATCTAAGTGTCTCTCAGTAGATGAATAGACAAAGATGCTGTGTATATATGTACACAACTGAATATATTACTCAGCCATAAAAAAGAATAAAATTTTGCCACCTGCAACAACATGGATGGACCTAGAGGGTATTATGAAGTGAAATAAGTCAGACAAATGTTTTATCATTTCATTTATATGTAGAATATAAAAAACAGAACAAATGAACAAATAAAACAGAAACAAGATCCATAGATACAAACTAGTAGTTTGGAAAAGGGAGGGAGAAATAGGTTAAAGGGATTAAAAAGTGCAAACTTTCAGTTATAAAACAACTAAGTCACAGGTATGTAATGCACATGTAGAGAATATAGTCGATAATATTGCAGTAACTTTATGATGGTTACTAGACTTATCATGGTGATCAGTTCATAATGCATATAAATGTCAAATCATTACATCATACAGCAGAAACTACTGTATTATTGTATATCAACTCTACTTCCATTATAAAAAGATTAAAAGAAAAAGCACCTGGACAGGGGTACGGTATATATACTCATAAACAATCTAAGGAAATAAGAGATACAATTGTAAATATAAACTGAATATGAAAATCATCAGTCTCAAAGTTCTGAAGGGTAAAGTTAGTACACTTCAAAAGCAATAGCTGATACCAGCTTAGGGTATGCTGGACAGTGGTAGGGTTCTACAGAGACACAAGCTAAAAAGGGAGCAGCAGAGAAAGCAGGCCAAATGAAGACGAGTTTCTTAAATTTGCTTGTCGAACTGCAGTTAATGGTTGCAAAATTCAACTTACTAAAATATAATCAAGCAGGATTCATACACTTGGATCCACCCTGCTTGCTAGTGTTGAACTGGAGCCATAGAAAAGTTAAAGCCCTCTTCTATAGAAGCCAGCCACATAGGTTAAGGTAAAGATACAATATTGCACCTTACTAAATGCACTGCTTAATAAAGCAGTGGTTAAGTATGTTGCTGAAACTTACATTCTTTTAAAACAGAATACACAATTACAAAACAAAATTAGGAAGAACAACTGTTTTATTGGGAATGAGAAAAGAAAGCTCAACAGCTCATTGGAGTCACAGAGTTCTAGATTCCTTTCTTCTGAGATGGCTTTAAGCAATTCACCAGAAATGCTTACTTAGAAATGCTTCTGGCCCCCAGCATCTTGTATCATGCATCGAAACTGGACTGGCGATTCATTTCACAAACAGGATGCTGGGGCTGATGCACTGGGACTAAGGACCCAAAGGGATAGGATGGGGAGGGAGGTGGGAAGGGGGTTCAGGATGGGGAACACATGCACACCCATGGCAGATTCATGTCAATGTATGGTAAAACCAATACAATATTGTAATTAGCCTCCAATTAAAATAAATAAATGTATATTATATAAAAAAAAAGAAACGCTTCTGGCTACAATCTGTCATTCCTTTCCCACCTAGAACCTGTACTACTCCCAGTATCTTACATTTTCCAGAGACCCAGGCAAAAAAACAGCCCAAACTCAAATTTCATTAGTTTCATCTAAGATTGGCCTCAGACTACAAGAGGCTCATTAAAACAGTGATTCTTGGTGGAGGCCAGGACACTTAGAATCTGGGGAAAGAGAAAGCACATGACAAATTTAAGCCATCCCAGATGATCCTGATACACGCTTGCCACTCTCTACAGTACAGGAGTATTCCCTGTACACATCCTCCCCACCCCAAGCTTCACAGTGCAGAGCTCCAAAGGCTAAAGCTCATAGTCTGGTGGCTCCAGTGGTAAACAATCTTCCTGCCAATGCAAGAGACACAGGTTCGATCCCTGGATCAGGAAGGTCCCCTGGAGAAGGAAATGGCAACTTACTCCAGTTTTCTTGCCTGGGAAAACCCATGGACAGAGAAGCCTGGTGGGCTACAATCCACCAGGTCCCAAAGAGTCAGATATGATTTAGTGACTAAACAACAATGGTATCTTAGAAGGCAATAAATAAGAACTGATCAACTGTCCTTGATCTGAACATAAAGTATGTGTGGAACAACAACTAGTAAACAAAAAATAATTCCACTGTTTTACAATTTAAACACACTGAAAGGTCATGTGATTTCATCAAGTGTATAAACCAGATACTCTGTCTGAACTTCCCCAATACACCTGTGCCTACCACTTCACTTAATCCTATAGGGAAAAAAGGCGGGGAGTTTTGCATATTCCTCTTTGTGGTCTGAGTATGCTTGTCCACTTTATAACTTCTCTCCCAGAATAAAGCAGTGGTGAAGTCTGTTGCTTTACTTAACACCTCAAGGTAACACACCTACTGAACAGGCTTCTTAGTAATGAAAATACAATGTTCCCATCTCAACTCTTCTACCAGCAGCAACTGAGAGAAGCTGCAGTGGCATTGAATGGCCTCCCAAGAATGGTATTTTTCTTTTCCAAAACAAAATTACAACCATCAGCCTACGGGCACCACAAGTCTGCCAGTGACCGAGTCAATTTCTCTCCAACAATCCTGAAAGTTCAGAGGGCCCTTTGGTCTCTAGGTTTCCCTGGGTTAGGTTTAAAAATGAAAGCGCCGGTGGTGAGTTGGGTGGCAGGAGCTATCTAAAAAATCCTGAGCTCCGCAGCGCAGGAGCTTCCTAGTTGGACACACCAACTGTTTTCTCCTGAAGAGGGATTCCCTAACGCCTCTTCCCACTAGACTTAAGACTAACCTCCGGCGCCACCCAAGTCTCCAATCCAAAACCAGCAACAACACTAAATCAAGAATAATTTCCCTAGACTCGGGTGATTTCGCTCCCAGGGTTCAGGGCTGGCTGCGCCCTAAAAGAAGCTGCCAGGGGCGGGGGCACTTTCGGGCCACCGCCTCCCCGGTTCCAGCACTGTCCCTGGAAATATCCGCGTCAGAGAAGGAAAGAAGAGAAAAGTGGGAAATGGCACAACTTTGCAGATTCCACGAAGCCATGGCCCTGCCGAACGCAAGGTCAAAGTGCAGAAGAGTGAACTGCTGCAATTCGGGACGTGCTGGGAGTCAGCCACGGGGGCGGCGAGCAGCCAGGCAGGATCAGGCGGCCTGGGAAGACCCACCCACCCTCGGCTCCGAGCCTCCGGCGGGGCCGGGTGAGCGCGTTAGGGCGGCCGCCGCACGGCGGGGCCAACTCTGGGAGTTGACTTGGAACTTTCCCGGGACGCGCCGCCGCGCAGCCCTCACCTTACTGAACACCTCCAGGTCGTCCTCGTCCTCGTCCAGATCCAGCACCTCGGCCTGCAGCAGGGAGGAGGAGCTGATGCTGCCGGGGAGGGGGGCGTCACCCCCCGGGCTGTCCCCGCCGGCGCCCCCAGCCGGGAGGCCCCAGGAGCGCGCCTGAGACGCCCGGCACTCGCCCTCCATCCCGAGAGTGCGCGCCGGTCCGGCCGTCGCCGCCAGCCCGGCTTCCCCGAGCTTGCCCATTGGCTCCCGCGCATCCTGCGCCTCCCCGGCCGGCCCCGCTCCAGCCCCACGTCCGCTGCGCAGACGCGGAACTGGGAGCAAACGCCCGGCCTGGGTTCGTCCCCACCTGGCTTGGGGCCTGCCGGAGGCGAAAGAGTGGGACTCTGGGGCTCTGGCTAGGGTGGGGCCTGGGACGCGGTCCCCTGAAGGTAGGGAGTGGGACCTGGCTGCAGGGCTACCCTGCGAAGGCTTCTATGGCGGCGGGGATCTGGGCAGAAGAGACAGAGCGAACCGTGAACTTCAGAGGAGCCACAGCGGGGCTGGAAAGCAGTCGACCCATCTCGCCAAGAGGAAAAAACCAATACTGTATTTCCTGTAGTTTAATGGTTGCTTTATTTTTTTCCCCGGTTGTGGTTTTCGAGTCCGTCTTTTACTAAGGCTAATGCAAAAACTCTTCTGTTTTGTAATTGATTTTTGACCCAGTGACCAGACTGTGTGGTCATTTCACTATCAAGCCAGGGAAGTTGGATTTTAAAACTATTTTCAGCCACTTTCAAATGTATCTTTACTCCTGGAAGTCTTTCTGAAGTCAGTGAGCAAGAATGGTACTAAGGGTCAAGGACAGCAAGCATGACTGTCCAGACGTTGCCACTGAGAAATAGTCTTCAGTCTTTACACTGCCAATGCAAAGCCGTAACTGTTTAGTTGTTGGCTGCTTATTATTAATATTAAAAATAATTTTTAAAAAGAAATTCCAAAAATAAAGGAAAATTGAATGTAAATCGATATATTTGGAACTATTTTCAGGTTGTATTACTTACTCACCTCCGCCCCAACTCTTTTCTCCCATCAGCCAGGAAAGAACAGCTAAGAAGTTTGCACATAGAGCAGAGGCTAATTCAAACGTGGCTTCTAAAATGTCTGTGGCAAAATGTTTAGCCTAATGTTTAACATGTTTAACTTCAGAAAAAAACTTAGACGTGTAAGAGAATTTCTTTCTGATTAGAAGACAAGGCCTTAGTGATATGTGCCTCTTAACCAGTCATATTGGTTTCAGTTCATAAACACACTTCTTCAATCAAGCATGTCTCCCTGCTGGTTGAATATCCAAGCTCCTGCCTATGCTTTATGGTTCCTGTACCCAAAATGCCATCTCCTGCCCATCCTTCAGGAGTTAACTGTAATCCCATGTCTTTGAGGAAGATTTTCTGATTGACACAGTCTGTTCCCAATTTAGCATTTACTTTTATTTCATGTAATAGATTGCATTTATTTCATGTAAATGCCTTACATTCTTTATTAAATTATAACATTTTAAGATTAGAGATCACATTATTTATTAATAAATCACAGTAGCAGATGTACCCACCCAAAAAAGCTCTCTGCTAAGAGAAAACAAAGGATACAAGTTATTAAAAGACTTTTTCCTCTCTAAGCTCATATTGGCTAGTGAGAAAGATTCAAGTTTTTTGAATTGCAGTCTGAACCAGGAAATTCTTAAGGATACTGTGACTCAGAGAATTGCCAGAAAGCATAGAGACGAGCTCAGAAAATGGACAGAACAAACCAAGCTTGTATCACAGCCGAACTCATACCACGGAACTAATACGGCAGACATTGCCACCACCAGTACTGAGCATCAGATATCACACCCGCTCCACACACTACCACTGACAGTGATATCACTGAACTCCAGGTGCTGATACCCACATCAGTACCACAGCTATCTCTGAGAACTTCCTTTGCTGTTATACCACAAAAGTGCCCACAGTCCTGTTTCTCTGTTAATTATTCTACTTTCAAAACCCTGAAAGGGGGTTAAAAGACAAATTAGACATTTAAAAGACAAATTAGATTTCTAAGCATATTAAGTCCAGATTGATACTGGTCAGCCAAAAGAAAAAAAGAAAAGAAAAAAAAAAAATCCCTACTACAACTCATTCCTTTGGCCAACCAACATTAAAATCACAATTCCTCACATACTTTCTATTTTTTCCCCAATTTCTGCTAAATATACTTCAGCTATTCTTCAAACTCCTGGGAATATAGTCCCTGGCTCCCCAAAGGAGGAAAATCCAAACCTGCTCACGTCTGGGGTAGCTCTAAGTCCAAAGGGCTTCCCAAGTAGCGCAGTGGTAAAGAATCCACCTGCCAATGCAGGAAACACAAGGTTTGATCCCTGGGTATGGAAGAGGTCCTGGAGAAGGAAATGCCAACCCACTCCAGTATTCTTGCCTGGAAAATCCCAAGGACAGAGGAGTCAGGTGGTCTAAAGTCCATGGGGTCACAAAGAGTTGGACACCACTGAGCGCATACATACACACACACACGCTTCTAACATGTCTATTCCTCCTGTGGTTCTGCTGTAACTCTGTTGATATTTTGTACCTGATGGACTACATTTTAGAGTTTAATTACCAACATGCCATGTTTATGTATTCAGTGGTATAAAAAGTACTAAATTGCCACATGCTGCTGCTGCTAAGTCGCTTCAGTCATGTCTGACTCTGTACGACCCCATAGACGGCAGCCCATGAGGCTCCCCCGTCCCTGGGATTCTCCAGGCAAGAACACTGGAGTGGGTTGCCATTTTCTTCTCCAATGCATGAAAGTGAAAAGTGAAAGTGAAGTTGCTCAGTCGTGTCCGACTCTTAGCGACCCCATGGACAGCAGCCTACCAGGCTCCTCCGTCCATGGGATTTTCCAGGCAAGAGTACCGGGGTAGGTTGCCATTGCCTTCTCCAAATTGCCAAATAACAGTCCCAATTTCTCATTAAATAGGATCATCACTAGGTCCTTTAATGGAAGAGTTCTTAGTTGGGTACTAAATTCTCTCAATCACTATAATCGGAGAAGGCAATGGCACCCCACTCCAATGCTCTTGCCTGGGAAATCCCATGGATGGAGGAGCCTCTTAGGCTACAGTCCATGGGGTCACTATAATACAAAACCTTAAATACAGATATAGTATTAAGAGATGTCCTACCCAGTTTTGTCCCTTGGTTTTGGGACTCTTATTCTGGTTAATATATATTAATTTTTGGTTCTGAGAAAATACATTTTGTCAAAAAGCTCCCTCTTTCTCATATTTTCCAGGTAGGATCTCCTGAGACCATAACTGCCTGTTAATATGCCATTCAACCATTCATAAAGTCAGCTGTTTCTGGTAATGAGACCCATGATAAGACAGGTCACCCCATAAGCATTACTTGTTTTGCTGGAGGTGATTTAATTGATCAGGAAAAAATGTGATATGCAAAATCTGATGGGAAATAAAGCAGTCAGTAAGTTCATGGATGATTGTGTTGGGAGGAAAGCAGGAGAAGCAAACCCAATTTATCTTTTCCACAAAGGACAAATAATGAGTTCTGCTAGATCTTGGGGCTTCAGGAGGACCAGGAGTAGTAGCTGCCATGGCAAGTTGAGGTTTAATAACTTACCCAAGGTAAATAATAACTGGTAAATAAGACTCGCTGAAAGAAAGTGTTATGCATGTTGCCTTAAAAAATAGAGGAGAGGACTTATAAGGATGTTTGGGGACTGTTGGTTCTTGGATTGTAGCAAAATATATAATTTTACAATCCTTCCACTAAATATCCTAACAAACTATAACAAGAATCTTTTTAAGTGCACGGATGAGCTTTCAAGGAAGTAATTGACTTCTAGCATGGAGAAACAAAGAAAGCTTAAGTGAGAGAATGAGACTAAACACTTGAATGATACTCTGCCAGCTTCCAAGGGTGGGGTGCTAGGATTGGCCTAAAGAATCTAAAGGTATGAATCTGAATTGTCATGAGAGAATAATGGAAACGGAAATTTGTAAAATATTCTCTCAATAACAAAACTCTTCTGGATCAGCCTAGGCTCAAAGTGGGAGAGACCTCTCCCCCTGAAATCCTGACTATGGTTCAGGAAGCCACAATTCAAAAACTACAAGAAACCCTGGTTGAGTAATATATCCCTGGAATCTCTGGCACAAACAAATGAAAAACCTCTTTTCAGTTCACTTCTAGCAGAGCCACTTCAGAAAAGCAATACTGCAGATTAGATCACAATCCAAATCAAATACTTGAAGAAAATGATCTACCACGTACCAGGGTTACTATACAAAACAGGATTAGAGCTTCCCAGGTGGCACAATGGTGAAGAATTCACTTGCCAATGCAGGAGATACAAAAGACATGGGTTCAATCCCTGGGTCAGAAAGATCTCCTGGAGTACGAAATAGCAACCTGCTCCAGTATTCTTGTCTGGAAAGTTCCATGGACAGAGGAGCCTGGAGGGTTACAGTCTATGGAATCACAAAGAGTTAGATAGGATTGAGCACTGAGCACATACACCCATTAAAATAATTAAAGGATTAGAGCCCCAAAGAATTTTAAACAATACACCAAAAATAAATAAATATAATAAATAAAAGGAATAAAAATAACTACAGGATGCTACCAAAAAAAACTAAAAATCCAAGAATGAAAAACGGTTATCATGAACTGATGGTTGATTTTTAACCTGTTCACTTAAATTCACTCTTGTTGCCTGCTTTGTAATAATGGTGTGTGCGTGCTGAGTTGCTTCAGCTATGTCCGACTCCTTGTGACCCCAAGGACTATAGCCCACCAGACTCTTCTGTCCATAGGATTCTCCAGGCAAAAATGCTGGAGTGGGTTACCATGCTCTCCTGCAGGGGATCTTCCAGAACCTGGGATTGAACTCATGTCTCTTACGTCTCCTGCATTGGTGGGTGGGTTCTTGAAAGCTCAGTTGGTAAAGAATCCTCCTGCAATGCAGGATACCTGGGTTCAATCCCTGGGTTGGAAAGATCTTCTGGAGAAGGGAAAGGCTACCCACTCCAGTATTCTGGCCTGGAGAATTCCATGGAAGGTGTCGTCCATGGGGTCACAAAGAGTTGCAAACAACTGAGCGACTTTCACTTTTACTTTCTTTACCACTAGCACCACCTGGGAAGCCCCGTAATACTGGTGTTGGGCCTTACAAATATTTCTACTTTGCACCCTAGCATAATGTTAAGCTTTGTCAGTAGAGGGCTTGGGAGGGCATTAGAGGAGAAAGCATTTTCTTTTCCTGTTTTGGGTGTGCTCTCTTAGCCAGTGACCTGCAGAAAGCTTTTTTCCTCCTCTGTTCAGCCCCTGCATAGTTTCTAGAATGTAAAGTTCCTGCAGGACACACGGTTTCACTATGTTCGCTCAGACGCATGCAGCTGCAGAGGCCGAGTCTAGAAATCCCAATACTGTGGCAGTCTCAGCCCAGATTGCTACACCCCATATCCTCTCCGCAGTCCCAGCCCTGGACACACACCAGGTGCACTGGAGGTCAGCCATTCCCTAACCTTTGTCCTGCAGAGCCAGCCCGGAACTGACCAGTCTGTGCTGTACCTGAGAGTGCACTTACCTCCAGGAGACCGGGACCTACCAGCCCCTGGCTGACAGTGTCTAGTAGTTTTTCCTGATGCCTAACAAGTTCTGAGGCTCAGCACCTCCCAGAGGCTGGACTTCCAACAGGTTCCACTAACGAGTGAATTCACTGACTTACCATTCAGGAAGCCAAGGTGGTGTTCTTTCTGATGACATCTGCATCTCAACCACAGCAACAAGGCTTTTTCTTAGGTACTTATTTCAGCCATAGGTGTAGAGACCACATCTTATATCTGCTATTCCTGGATTCTTTAGAATTCTTTTTAACTCTCAGTAGCCAATTCCTCCTTACTCCAATCCCCTGTTAATAAAGCTTTATATTAAACTTTCCCTGTTCAAATGACTCTATGGTGTTATCTCCTTACTGGACGGCAAACAATACAGGAATTATTCCAGGGGAAAAAAGAAAAACAAACCCTGCAAAAATGGCACTCTGGATTTCTTCTTAGAAAGAAGAAAACCCCTGAGCCTGTTTTGCAGACCGGTCTATATTAATTTATGGGTAGTTGCAAATGGTTTGGTTGGACTGGTCAGGGATTTGAAAGGACCAATATTGGAAAATTGATGGAAAGTAAGCTTACGGAAGAATAAATATGTGGATGGACTTTAGAATGGGCACAGACTGCAGAGGTATTAGTGAATGTGAAATGTCCGCCAGAGGACCACTATTGCAGAGGAGGTTCTTAGTGATCAGGTGAACAAAATGATCAACTCTGGGGAAGTCAGTCATCCTTTCCTCCCAGCTGTCACATCTCTTGCTTAATGGGCCCATGAACTAAGTGATTGTGGTGGCAGAGATGGAATCAATGCACAGGCTCGATCGTTGTTTTTCTGAGAAGCAGGTCTGTGGATCTCCTCATGTAGCCATTCTGGAAATTGTTGCTGATGCTCACTTTCTGTAAATACAAACCATCTAGAAAATTGCTCAGAGCTAGAGTAGTTTTTACTTCCTTTCATTATGATGCGGAGTTTGAAAGATACAATTTTTGTAATATGGCATGATCCCAGGGAAACTTTCATTTCTTTTTCTTAAAATTGCATTTTTGTTTCAAAAAGAAACTTGTCAAGAAATTTCCTTAGCATCAGAACTTAGTATAAACACTTTGGCCTGGGGAAATATTTTTATATGACCTACATTAGATACAGTTTCTTAAAATTAAAGAGTGTTTGTTTGAAAAATCAACTCTTTAATATACCTGGGCCGTGAAAAATGATGATGTCAAATAAATGCATAAAAGAGGGATAAATAAATAAGTACATTAAAACTCTCACATTTAATAGCTCTAGGAAAAAAGAGAAAAAATTGCAGTGAATTATTAATATTCTTTGAGAACAGAAGCAACACTATTGAATATTTATAAGTATTAAACAACAATTTTAACCTTGACCTTATCTTTTTGAAAAAAATTGCAGTTATTATCATGAGACTGAATATTGCTTTAAATATGTTATGTAAATGTTTGATCTTATATGGTAGAACTATTTTTTTAAAGATAAGAATAATTTTATGTGTAGAAGTCTCAGATAAGAATATTTCTCTTTTGAATGGTTGTATCAAAAGAGTGATTTAATTGTGACAATACTGGTAAATGCTCTGACTACATACTCTTTGAAGGCAGAAACCTTGGCATATAGTCTTTCATATGAATCTAGAGAGTATTTGTTAGCTGGGTGAACCTGCATATCAAAAGCCATTCAGACACAGGGCATGGGGATAGAGCGTACTCCTCCCATTCTTGGTAATGCCATCCACTTACTTATCTATCTCTTCCCTAAAGACATGATTTTGGCTTTAGGTCTACAGTTTTTCCTTATATTCAAAATCCTACAGCCATCCTGAGCAAATGTGTTCTTCATTATTATTTCTAAGTTCTTTATCTTCTATAACACTGAAGACTTTCTGACCATTTCAACTCAATTATTTTGTCAGAAAAATGTGTATATATAAATATATGTGTGTGTGTGTGTGTGTGTGTGTGAATGGACTTTAAGTATTTAAAAAGATACTCAAACATAATAATTAAAAAAATAGATAAAGTTCATTTTTTATCTATGTAATTATCTAAGATCTCAAAGTTTTAAAAATTTTTCAAACATTGTTGTTTAGAGAGTTTGATATATTTGACTCAATTTGATAATAATTAGAAAAAAGAAACCTAGAAATAATTGGCAAATAAAAATTTTACATATATAATATAGGCTGAATTGCCTTTATCCAAAAATCCATACATTGAAGCCCAAATCCCCAATATGACAATATTTGGAAATAGAGCCTATCAAGAAGTAATAATTCAGACACGACTGAGCGACTTAACTTTCACTTTTCACTTTCATGCATTGGAGAAGGAAATGGCAACCCACTCCAGTGTTCTTGCCTGGAGAATCCCAGGGACGGGGGAGCCTGGTGGGCTGCTGTCTATGGGGTCGCACAGAGTCGGACACGACTGAAGCGACTTAGCAGCAGCAAGAGGTAATAAAGGTTAAATGAGGTCACAAGGATTAGGGCCCTAATCCTATAAGACTGATGGCCTTATAATAAAAGTCCTTCTAATAAAGAGACCCCAAATGATTGTCTGCGTCCTCCTGTGCACAGAAGAAAGACCTTGTTTGAATACAATGAGAATATGGCTCTCTGTAATCTGGGCACAGAGATCTCATAAGAAGCTTGCCCGGACAGCATCTTGACCTTGGACTTCTGGCCTTCAGGACCATGAGAAAATACATATCTGATATTTAAGTCATCCGGTCTGTGGTATTTTGCTATAGCAAGCTGAGCTGATTAATGTGATACTTTTGACCCAGAAATTCCAGTTAAGTCTTTTCTCTAGATAAAAACACAGAGACACATACAGGTATGCTCATTATAGAATTTTTATAATTGAAAAGAATTGGAAGTAATCTGAGTAACCTTCTTCTGTGTTGTATATTGTGGATCAGCTTATTCAAATTTTGTTTACCTCCTATTCTTTGAAATCAGAAAGCTAACTAGACACTACTGCAGCTAGAACTTTGAGTGCAAATTGGTTTCATTACTTAGATGTGTTCACATGGGGTTTGGAAGTGAGGTGGACACCATCTTTCTGCTTTTACTTGGTAATTTCTAAAAGGAAGCAAAGCAGTGAAAATGTACAGGTTTTGCCTACTGCTGTTGTTGTTTGACTGACTGTCTCTACAGTAGTATTACTCCAGGATCTATTCCCTGGCTTCCTAGGTGTTGAGAAAGTTGGGGTGGAAGCAGTAGAAACAGTGTTGGCAAACTAATTTGGGTACAGCTTCAGAAGTGGTCTCAAGGTAGTGTCTACCTTAGTTGGCCAATTTCATATTGTTTTGGAAGATATTTCTGAAATACCTGATGAGAACTTTCTCTTTTTAGCTTTTCTAATAGTTTTGTAAGCCCCAATTCCCTGTATGTTATTTGTACATGCTTAATATACATATAGCTATTTGTTTCCTGTACTGAACCCCGACTGATGCACATCCAAGAAAGAAATGATTCAATAAATTATGATATATTCCTGTAATGAAATGATCTATGGTAGTTAAAGAAATGAACAGCAGCTCCATTTATCAACAAAGTCAGATATGATGGTTAAATAAAACATCAAATAAAAATAGCAAGTAGCAGACTATGTATAAACAACAGTTCAGTTTAGTCACTCAGTCGTGTCCTACTCTTTGCGACCCCATGAACCACAGCACGCCAGGCCTCCCTGTCCATCACCAACCCCTGGAGCCTACCCAAAATCATGTCCATTGAGTCAGTGATACCATCCAACCATCTCATCCTCTGTCGTCCCCTTCTCCTCCTGCCTCAATCTTTCCCAGCATCAGGGTCTTTTCAAATGAGTCAGCTCTTCACATCAGGTGGCCAAAGTATTGGAGTTTCAGTTCAACATCAGTCCTTCCAATGAACACCCAGGACTGATCTCCTTTAGGACGGACCGGTTGGATCGCCTTGCAGTCCAAGGGACCCTCAAGAGTCTTCTCCAACACCACAGTTCAAAAGCATCAATTCTTCTGTGCTCAGCTTTCTTTACAGTCCAACTCTCATATTCATATATGATCACTGGAAAAACCATAGCCTTGACTAGACGAACCTTTGTGGACAATGTCTCTGCTTTCTAATATGCTGTCTACATTGGTCATAACTTTCCTTCCAAGGAGTAAGCGTCTTTTAATTTCGTGGCTGCAATCACCATCTGCAGTGATTTTGGAGCCCAGAAAAATAAAGTCTACCACTGTTTCCCCATCTATTTGCCATGAAGTGATGGGACCAGATGCTGTGATCTTTGTTTTCTGAATGTTGAGCTTTAAGCCAACTTTTTCACTCTCCTCTTTCACTTTAATCAAGAGGCTTTTTAGTTCCTCTTCACTTTCTGCCATAAGGGTGGTGTCATCTGCATATCTGAGGTTATTGATATTTCTCCCAGCAATCTTGATTTCTGCTTGTGCTTCTTCCGGTTCAGCGTTTCTCATGAGGTACTCTGCATATAAGCTAAATAAGCAGGGTGACAATATACACTCTTGACATACTCCTTTTCCTATTTGGAACCAGTCTGTTGTTCCATGTCCAGTTCTATCTATTGCTTCTTGACCTACATACAGATTTCTCAAGAGGCAGGTCAGGTGGTCTGGTATTCCCATCTTTTGAAGAATTTTCCACAGTTTATTGTGATCCACACAGTCAAAGGTTTTGGCATAGTCAATAAAGCAGAAATAGATGTTTTTCTGGAACTCTCTCACTTTTTAGTAATAAATCTATATACATATACACAAATCAATAATATGTTGTGTGGGTACGTGAAATAAACATCAAACCAAGATCATGAATCACCTTTTTGGAGAGGAGGAGAGGATGTGAGTGGCCAAAGGTGATTTAGCCTTTATGTAAATGCATGTAAGAATTTAGGCTTTTCTCCAAAATTTAAAAGAGAATGCCTTCATGTTGTCATGCTTTATAAAGAATTAAGTTTTTCAAAACAAGTAACATATGATTGAAGTATAGTTGGTTTACAATGCTGTGTTAGTTTCAGATATACAACAAAATGATTTAGATGTATATATAGATATATCTATATGTATATATAAAATCTTTTCCAGATTCTTTTTTTCCATTATAAGTTATTACAAGATATTTAATGTAGTTCCCTGTGCTATACAATAGGTCCTTGTTGGTTACTTATTTTATATATAGAAACGGGTATCTCTTAATCCCAAACTCCCAATTTTTCCCTTCCCCCTTTCCCCTAAAATATTTAATTTTTTAAAAAGCTTCTCTGCTACCAAAAACACTGTGCTTTAAACATTGTGCTTCCTGGATACAACCTTCTATTAATCTAGCTTATTCTTTCTACTATCTCATGACCATTATTGTGTCTCACTGAACCATCAGGATAGTTATCTCTTTACTTCTCTCTAATATATCATCATTCAGCTTGGATTTCCTGATCCTTTATTTCTGTTACTCTAGCAATCTGTCCTCTTGTCCCTTTTTTCTTCTTTTGTATGTGCCTCTAATACAACCTGGAATGCTGCAGTCCATGGGAGCACAGAGTCAGACACGACTGACAACTTAACTAACACCTTCACCAGGTGATGCTAGTGACAAAGAACCCCCCTGCTGCTTCTCTGGTGGCCCAGGTGGTAAAGAATCTGCTTGCAATGCGGGACACCTGGGTTCCATCCCTGGGTTGGGAAGATCCCCTAGAGGAAAACACGGCAAACCCCACTCCAGTATTCTTGCCTAGAGAATCCCCATGGACAGAGGATCCTGGTGGGCTACAATCCGTGGAGTCACAAAGAGTCGGACACGACTGAGTGACTAAGCACAGCACAGCACAGCCAAAGCAGGAGACACAGGAGAGAAGGGTTCCATCCTTGGATTGGGAAGATCCCCTGGAAGAGGGCATGGCAACCCACTCCAGTATTCTTGCCTGGAGAATTCCATGGATAGAGGAGCCTTACAGGCTACAGTCCAGAGGGTCGCAAAGAGTCAAACATGACGGAAGTGACTTAGAACGCACAGGTGCTGATACCCTTACTGTGACAATTACAACTGGTTATTTTCTCAGTATTCACACCTGAGTACTATTGAAAGAGAGAAATATTGAACGTGTTTTTAGCAACTTCATAATTACCCATCTCAACTGTGTTCTCACCAATGCTCAGTTATTCTAGTGTTTCTTTATTCAGTTTTCCTTCTTACTCACTGCATTGGTTATTTCAAAAGTCAGATGTCACTTAAAAGTTCAGAGAAGATTCTGAACCCAGCTTGCATAAACTCCTTCCTCACTTTCAACAGATGACTTTATCTCTTAGTTTACAAATAAAAAATAAAGAAACAAAAGCCTCCAGTTTTCAAACACAGACCCACTCACTTCTGCCTGCATGCAATTCTTCTTCCCTTTATTAGGAATCTTGGGCTTCCTTGGTGGCTCAGTGATAAAGAATCCATCTGCAATGCAGGACACCTGTGTACAATTCTTTGTTACCCATGGACTGTAGCCCACCATGCTCCTCTGTCCATGGAATTCTCCATGGAACAAGAACACTGGAGTGGTTGCCATTTCCATTTCCAGAGGATCTTCCTGACCCAGGGATTGAACCCACATCTTTTATGTCTCCTGCATTAGCAGGTGGATTCTTTACCACTGGTGCCACATGGGAAGCCTTTCTGAGGTATAATTAACATTCAATAAATTTCACCAAATTTAAATATACAAATAGATGAATTTTTATAATTATATACAACTGTATAATCCCAACCAAAATCATGATATAGAATATTTCCATCAGAATAGTTAGTTGGTAGCCATTTGTCATATATAAAACCTGGACTCACAAATTTTAGCTTGAAACCATAATACTTTCTTCTTATGTATATATTCTTTAAATTTATTACGTTTGTAAATGAATTTAAACAAAATTAGTTTTGTTTACTCTCTTTTACCCTCTTCTTTTCTATGTACTTTAAAAATTATATTAATTTTGTGATTGGTTAAGTGAAGGAATGAAAAGGGCTCAAATATAGAAAAGCATGTTGAATTCAGTATAAAGGTGGATCCCTTAAATGAACGTGTGAGCAGATGCTTGTGTTAATTGAAGGAGAGGCTGCATGTTAGGAAAGGAAGAGGACTAACATTCTTGAGAGTCTACTGTGGTAGGCATTGCATATATCATCCCTTTGTGTACTAACAAATAACCCATAAGATAGTTTTAAATCATTATACTAATTAATATATAGAAGCTCAAAAAAAAAATAGGTAAATTCCCCAAGTCACAGGGGTATGAGTGATAAATCTGAAATGTAGACCCAGCTATAATTACAAAACGTCTCCTTTACTATTTCACATATCTTTCAGTATACTTGAAATTTAAAACACAAAAGTTCTTTAAAGACAGAGACTTCCCAAGGCACCATTTGTTGTTTGTATGTGAGTATGTATGCATGTATATATTAATATGTTTATATATTTCCATTCATTCACTCCATGAACAGTGTTCAGTATATACTATGAGCCATATAATATACTTGGTTTGGGGGATACAAAGGGAAACAAAACTGACAGGACTGCCCTTGAAGAGTTTGCTGTCTAGACAGGGTGGCAGAGAAGTAAGCAAGTGATGACAATATAGTGTGATCAGGATCGTAGAGGATAGGTAGAAGGTACTCAGGGAACACGTAAAGGAGGCGCCCATCCTAGATATGTTAGTTCTGGGAAGGCTTTTTGGACAAAGTATCTAAGTAGAAAGTTATGTAGAAAACAGAGATTACCTAGGTGAGGTAACTGTGATGTAGAGCTGAGGAGTGAGTTCTAGGAAGAGAAGATTGAATTTGCAAAGGCATGGAAATAAAGAGCAGCATTCTCCAGAAATTTGGGGGAATAGAGATAATGAGAGAAAAAGCTAGAAAGTCATGTTAGTCAAGTTGGGGTCATGACAACAGATACCACTTGCATGAGAGTATCTTGAATATTTTGTCTGTTAAATTGTGTTTAGGCTGTATATATTGTCTATAGTGGTTGTACAGTGTCTAGAGTAACTTTAATGAGTAAGGAGTTACTATTATTATTAACATTTTTAGACTATAAGAAGTCCATGGAAGCATTCCAAATTTTAGGTGGCTAGATCAGAAGATTCTTCTAACTGTCTGCTTGGCAGTCTTATCATGTAGCTTCTATTTTCATCATTTCATAATGGCAACTTTACTTCTGTGCATTGAGTCTACATTCCAACTAGGAAGAAGTGATAAAGACAAAGAATAAACTGTGAATGTCATCAGTCTATCTTTTTTATTTTAATCAGGAAAAGACATAGTATTTTTGGAAGCCCCAACAAGCAGCCATCAACTTACACATTGTTAGCTAGATCAGTGTCACAAGGTCATCTCTAGCTGCAGAGTAGTCTGGAAATTTTAGCTTTTAATCTGGAAACATCTGGATTGGTTGGCAAGATAGTGAATGAACACTAGGAGTGTTCTTCATACCTACCATATGAATCCTTGATCCAAGGATTGTTGAAAATTTCTTCAGAGAACACTGCAAATATGTTAGTTTTAGAAAAACAGGGGAAATACGATATCCAGAGAAAGGAAGGAGTGGACCTTACTCATTGGGTAAGGCTAGGTATTTGAGGGCGCCCTTGGCCTAGACTATGTTATAGCAAACACAGTGTTATATAATAAACTGATCCCAAGACAACTTGTATTACTGAGTGGTAAGAAATAATCATCCATAAAAAGCAATTCAACCAAAAAGATGAACCTTCTAGTTCACTCAAGTTTAAAATTACTCGTAGATAGTGTCTGATCCATCATGTGTCACATTTTGCAGATAGTGTAGGGGACCTACACTAGTGTGCAGGATGACAAGGAATAAGGATGGAGGCAGCTCATTCATTAATTTATTAAGTATACTAAGTAGATGGCATCATCATGGTTGGTAGATGGGATCATGGCTGGTAACTAGGATCATGGCTGGTTGATCACGGCTGCAGTCCTTCTCCCCTTTGTTGTATTCCAGTCCATTGCAGGATTTTGTTTGTTTTATTTGCATTAGAAAAATATTTGGTTTATTCATGAGTATCCATGATCTGCATTGCAGTTTTATTCAACCTTCTTTTCCCACCGAAAAATTGATGCTTTTGAACTCTGGTGTTGGAGAAGACTCTTGAGAGTCCCTTGGACTTCAGGGAGATCCAACCGGTCCATCCTAAAGGAAATCAGTCCTGAATATTCAATTGGAAGGATTGATGTGAAGCCGAGGCTCCAATATTTTGGCCACCTGATACAAAGAGCTGACTCATTGGAAAAGACTCTGATGCTGGGAAAGATTGAAGGCAAGAGGAGAATGGAACGACAGAGGATGAGATGGTTGGATGGCATCACTGACTCGATGGACAGGAGTCTGAGGAAGCTCCAGGCATTGGTGATGGACAGGGAGGCCTGGCATGCTGCATTCCATGGGGTCACAAAGAGTCGGACATGACCGAGCGAGTGAACTGATCCCACAAGTTTCCATCTCTGTTTCCTTCATGAAAGGACCTATTTGCCCGGATTTTGTGGACTATGCTCCTGATTTTCCCTTCACTTTCTCAGTGAGCCTTTCTATTCTCTTTGAGGCACTTCCTCAGCTCATTGTTACGAGTCAGTACTACTCAGAATTTTATCTTTACTCTGTTTATACACTCTTCCTAGGTCACGTTATTCAGTCAAAGTGCTTCAATTTCTTTTATATACCGATAATTATTAAACCTTATACTTTCAGATTTTTTTCTTCTAAGCTTCAGATGAATAAATCTAAGTTGTTTGTAGGACACCTTTCTGTTTTAAAACCTTGAAAATTTCCTGAGTAAAACCCAAATGGGCCATACATACAGAGAGGAAGGAGAGACCCAAGAAAGAAGTAGATCACTCCATGTTGGTAATGGCAGGTTTAATAAGTAAGAGAATTTACATAGGAGGTTTGTCTTGGGCAGCTGCAAAATGAGTAGATCTCTGTACCCACACAGCATAATCTTAAAAGTGTATATAGAGATCTTAACTGGGTTCAGTCCCATGTACTGTCCAGATTATCACAAGAACACATTGTTTTCTCAAGGCTACATCCTTAAAGACAGTTCCCACTGTGAGAATGGTGGGTGGTATGTACATTCCAAGTACAGTAGAGGGGTAAAGAGTCTCTGATTGTCCAGGTCCAGTTCTAGGGTCAACAGGAAGTCATGTCCTCTTGATGACTTCCTCTAATGCCTTCTCTTTCAGAATCCTCAAAGGTAGCATATCTAAAGTTGAATTTAGAGATACTTAGAGATCTGTAGTCAAAGAATTCTCCCTATTACAAAAGTCCCCTTCCCTGTATTGCAGTAGTCATTTCCTCTACCTTGTAATAATCCTTTTAAATAAAATCTCTCTTTACTAAAGAGTTGTATATCATTTGGCAGTTAATGGTGCCATGCTTCAGATGTAGTGTTGACTGCCCCTTGGACCCCCTTGTCTTCATCCTGGTATTCCTAGTGGCTTCTCAGGCCCACTGTGTCTTTTTCTAGTTAGAGAAATCAGGATCCCTGGTGAAGAATCACAACTCCTAATCCAATCCAGTGCTCAGGAAATTTGTTTGTTGTAGCATGGTATTGAAGAATTACTTTTATTCTTTTTGTCAAGCAGATTTTTCTTTGCCCCCTTTTGGGAGCTTCTTTTGTTTTCCCTTGGATCCTCTAAACTGGGATTGGAATGCGGGAATTTCCTCAGACACGACTGAAGTGACTTGGCAGCAGCAGCAGCAGAACCAAGAAGATTGTGTGTGTGTGTGTGTGTGCTGGGGGTGAGGGTTCCCTCAAACTCTGTTCCTCTGTTAATACCATGTATAACTCTCATTCTATAAGGCCCATTTTTTCCCTCTTATTCTCTGTTGACAGCATGAGACTACATGCTTTCTACTCCGGCAGTGATTCAGTTTAATATCTTAAGAAAGAGCCAAATTTCCCAAAAGGCTATTTAGAACTTCAGTTGCCTCTTGGGAGAACTTGACAACCTTCAAACTGGCTTATCTAAGCGATCATCCCTGTTCTTCATTCTTCCTTTTTAACACCTTTTAATGTTTCTGATTTTCTCAGAAATTATTGAAACTGAACTTATTCTTGAAAAAACTTTATTTTAACAATAATTAGTTTCTACATGTAGTGTGCCAACTTGAAGGTAGTTTCTACGGTCTTTTGGTAACTTAAAACCCTAGGTTTATGCTAAATTAATTATGCAAAATATGTAGGTTGTGTTTCTGTTTAAAAAAAAGATAATTTTACACTAAAGTAAAATTATTAGTTGCTTCAGAATGAGGAATAAGAAAGGGCTAGATAAAGTCTGAATGAACATGGAAAGTTAGAAAGCTTATAGGAAAGGAATTTTATTTCTGTGGTAAAAACCTGGCTAAGATTATGGGCTTATTTATAAGATTTTAAAAAGAAATTTTAGTATCAGTTATTACATTGATATAAAACTAGAATTTGGTTTTCTCTCTGTGAAAATGACAAAATTTTCTTAGATGATTGTTCTGCCCTTAATAAGAGGTAATAAAGGAATTTTCTTTACCTTCTGAATATTTGCCCAGAAATAAAAATTATTTTACTAAAATATTTTCCCATGCTTTATGTTAACTTTGAATTTTAATTTATTATCTTCTCCACTATATTTTCTTCTAGTTTCTTTATCACAGCAAATGGCATGTCTATCAAACTAGTTACCCAAATCAGAAATCCAGATGCAATGCCCTTTCTTTCCTCCCATCCCATCATCCAACATACCAAAAGATTCAATTGATTCTATCCTTAAATATATTTGGACACTGTCCTAAAATACACATTTTACCATGGTCAGCACATTCTCTCCCTGAAGTGAAGCAGCAGAAGATTCCAAATTACAATAAGACGCAACTGTATTGATTTACTATAAGATCTGTCTCTCACAGCAGTGGAGTCTGTCCATGTTGGCAGACCAATACAGATATGAGAAAGTGAGTTTTGAAGTTGAAATTAGATTACAGGAAGTTAGAAATAATTTGTTTAATAGCATTAGGCTAAGAAAGACACTCTAATATATTCAGTTTATAATAAGGTAGTGTTTCCCAGGCAACTGAAAAGTTTGAAGTCATTAACTATAACTTGATACATTTGTCTCAACAAGGTTAGCTCACCATTGAAATTTAACATACTCAAAGCTCAATGGCTGAGACTCTCTATTCCCTAGAAAGTACTTGGATAGTCATAACTAATATTTGTTTCTCTCACTCAGATTTTTTTTTTTTTTAATACAGCTGACCCATCTCTTCGACCAACATGTAGCGTTGCTGACAAGGAGGATGTTTAAAATGATTGCAATTGACCATGAATTGTGAAATGAACAATTCCATTCTTAAAGGAATATCTGTTTTCCTCATTAGATTAGAATTTTTTAACTTTTAAAAGTTTTCTTTAAAAAAAAAAATGTCATTTTAAATCCTGACATTATAGTTATCTAAATACCAACACTTAATAAATTGTGGCTACTTGTGAAGGATTTGGGCTTTTCCCTTTTTCCTATTTTTAAATTAAAAATTTTTTAAAGCATACATTATGTAAGAACTAAAGTGAGACATGGTTATTTTCCAAAAACAAGTATTCAGTTAAATTGTCAGGTAATTACCCTTCTTGATTTCTCACTCATAGAAGCAATTATTTCATGTTTTCCCTTTTCTTTTGAAACCTCTAGGGCTGACAGCCTACCCTTAACAGAAACAACAACAACAAAAACCTAACTGGTATCATATTTCATTAAAAAAAAAAAAAGGAAACTATCTGATGGAAATTTAACCATCCTCCACCAGCAGGTGCATGATGCCGTATGTTGTGAAGAAGCAGCCTTCCTCTTACAAAGAGCTAGTTCCTCCTCATATGCTTCTGTCTCCCAGCCTTCTCACAGTCTCACTGGCTTTAATTTAACATTGTTATTAGCTTGTGAGGGCTGCCATAATAAATACCACAGACTAGGTGGCTTAAACAATAGAAACTTATTTTCTCACAGTTCTGGAGGCAAGACACCTTAGATAGAATGTGAGCAAGGTTTGAGACCTCTCTCTTTCTCTTATAGATCGTCCTCGTCTCCCTTTGTCTCTACATGGTCTTTTCTCTGTACCTGTGTCATAATCTCTTCTTCTTATAAGGACATCAGTCATATTAGATTAGGGCCCATCCTAATTACCTTATTATAACTTAATGACCTCTCTAAAGACCTTAACCCCAAGTATGGTTATGTTCTGAGGTTCTGGGGCTAAGAGTTCAGCATATGAATTTGGACCATAACAATCAGTTATGGTCTTTTTCTTTCAGCTTTATCAGGTTTTTTTTTTTTTCCCTTTTTCTCTCATAACTAGATCATTCCCCAAAGTGTAAAATGTGCGTAAAGCTTCCTTGTCTAAAAAAAAATCAGCCATTGATCCCATACCCTATTACAACTACAGTTGCATTGCTATGCTCCCATCCAAACCATGTTAGTATAATCACCTGTACACACCATCCTTATTCTGTACCACACTTCACACCTCTGTCCTCTCCAGTAGGATTTCTGCCCATCCAACTCCATAAAATTAAATATAGTTGATAACTCCTTCATTCTTGATACAGTTACCTACCCTGATACCCATAACAACTGCAAAAGACATTTTGGTTGTATGGTATCCACTCCATCCCTCTCTCATCATATAGCATAGGTGAAGTTTAGGTAGGACTAAACCAACCCAGTTTTAGGAGTGGGTATGTATTAGTCTCCTTGCTCTTGCCACAGTAATTTATTCAGTACTAGCTATGGATCTGAGATCTGAGACCTATGCCCATAGTGACATTCACATGGTCACACTGAAGAGCGATCCCTATAAGTGGTCTTCTCTCTCCCTCAGAAGTAAATGGAGAAGGACACAGTCTGTGTTCTGATCAACTTCATTTAGCATAGAAGTGAAACAATCCCATGGAAACAGTACCATGAGAGAATCTCCAAGAAACAGAATGAGAATCCTGATAGAACCATACCTGAAGCTTTCTGTACATCTGGACTTTTAACTCAAGAGAGTCAGTCAAACTAACCACTGCTTGTGTTAGTTTGAGCTAGGTTTTCGCCTTCTACTGGAAAGCATAACTGAATCAACACCGGACTTGCCTGATCCTCTCATTCATCTTTTTCTTTGTTTCTCATTCTCTGTCACAGTCTTCATCTCCTCAAGCTGGCCATGAAATATTTTAGTGTTAGTTCTCAAGGACATGGTTCTGGGCCTTGTTTACTTCTTTGCAAACACTCTTCCGGCAGAGTGCTGATTGAGAAACAGATTACGTGTGCAGTGGGCCCCAGAGGGATCTGGTGGGATGACAGGACAAAACAAAAGGAAGAGCTGCCATAATCTCTCAGGGATGGGCTGTCTCTCAGGAATCAATATAATTTTTGCTTGTCTGTGTTAAGGGAATAAAAAAATGGGAAGTTAGCTAAAGAACAAATGATTTGAGTGTAGTTAATTATTTAAAAAAGAATTTCCTTACTGTAATTATATTAGTTATTGAATCAAAAGTAATTTCTATCCAAGTTTTGAATTCCAAACCTGGAGTTGAGTAACCAAAGCATATTTGATTTTCGCCTGTGCTTAATCTGTTTTCATGTACACTTATAAGAATTCCTAGAATTACTTAATTTAATTATTGATGATTAACAATTCTGAACAGAATTCTAATGTTCTAATATTTAAATTTTATTAAATTAAAATTTGGGAAGTTAAAAAAACTGATTTTTTTTCCTTTGATAAGAAGGCAAATTTAAAATGTAGAAATACTATTTTAGGCTTTGTTCAAGGTGATATCAAGGAAAGACAACATTTCAAAATATCTCTATGGTAGCACCTGGTGTGTTTTCTGTTGAAAATAAGAAAGAACCCAACAAATACTGATGAATAAAAAAGGGGATTTATTAGTTCTTTTAACTGAAAAGTATAGTAGTTCTTACTGTAGATAAAAGTTAACAATTCTTGCTTGTTTGATGGCTGTGAAACACAGTGAGTGAAAAATATGCTGAACTGTTAACTCTAAAATATGAACCATATTAAAATGTTTCTGAGGAAGACCCCAAAACTCTATAGCCCCTAAGCCTATTTACCCTAAGTTAGCACTGTCCACTGTATTCCACAGAGCATGAGTTTCTTGCAAGGTCTTGAGAGAAAGAAATTCATAGTCGAATTCATTCTTGGGAGTATGGAGTGTTTAGCCACATGGGTGGGAGAGAACACTTGGGTTGAAATTCTAGCTCAACAGGGACATATTGCTCACTGTTTCCAAGTTTCATTCTCTCCTACACAAACAGAATGGATGTCATGGAATTATAAGCACTGCATGAGGTAATAAATCACAGTATCTAGTACTTATAGCATACAACTCTGTGACAGACACATCTCTAAAAACTTCACACATATTAACTTATTTAATTCTAGCAACAGCCCTGAGGTAAGTAATACTATTATCTCCATTTTACAGATGAGTCAGTTGAGGAATATCAGATCAGATCGGATCAGTTGCTCAGTCGTGTCCGACTCTTTGCAACCCCATGATTCACAGCACGCCAGGCCTCCCTGTCCATCACCAACTCCCGGAGTTCACTCAGACTCACATCCATCGAGTCAGTGATGCCATCCAGCCATCTCATCCTCTGTCGTCCCCTTCTGCCCCCAATCCCTCCCAGCATCAGAGTCTTTTCCAATGAGTCAACTCTTCGCATGAGGTAGCCAAAGTACTGGAGTTTCAGCTTTAGCATCATTCCTTCCAAAGAAATCCCAGGGCTGATCTCCTTCAGAATGGACTGGTTGGATCTCCTCGCAGTCCAAGGGACTCTCAAGAGTCTTCTCCAACACCACAGTTCAAAAGCATCAATTTTTCGGAGCTCAGCCTTCTTCACAGTCCAACTCTCACATCCACACATGACCACAGGAAAAACCATAGCCTTGACTAGACGGACCTTTGCTGGCAAAGCAATGTCTCTGCTTTTGAATATGCTGTCTAGCTTGGTCATAACTTTCCTTCCAAGGAGTAAGTGTCTTTTAATTTCATGGCTGCAGTCACCATCTGTATTGATTTTGGAGCCCAGAAAAAGAAAGTCTGACACTGTTTCCACTGTTTCCCCATCTATTTCCCATGAAGTGATGGGACCGGATGCCATGATCTTAGTTTTCTTAATGTTGAGCTTTAAGCCAACTTTTTCACTCTCCACTTTGACTTTCATCAAGAGGCTTTTGAGTTCCTCTTCACTTTCTGCCATAAGGGTGGTGTCATCTGCATATCTGAGGTTATTGATATTTCTCCTGGCAGTCTTGATTCCAGCTTGTGTTTCATCCAGTCCAGCGTTTCTCATGATGTACTCTGCATAGAAGTTAAATAAACAGGGTGACAATGTACAGCCTTGACGAACTCCTTTTCCTATTTGGAACCAGTCTGTTGTTCCATGTCCAGTTCTAACTGTTGTTTCCTGACCTGCATACAAATTTCTCAAGAGGCAGGTCAGGTGGTCTGGTATTCCCCTCTCTTGAAGAATTTTCCACAGTTTATTGTGATCCACACAGTCAAAGGCTTTGGCATAGTCAATAAAGCAGAAATAGATGTTTTTCTGGAACTCTCTTGCTTTTTCCATGATCCAGTGGATGTTGGCAATTTGATCTATGGTTCCTCTGCCTTTTCTAAAACCAGCTTGAACGTCAGGAAGTTCACGGTTCACCTATTGCTGAAGCCTGGCTTGGAGAATTTTGAGCATTACTTTACTAGCGTGTAAGATGAGTGCAATTGTGCGGTAGTTTGAGCATTCTTTGGCATTGCCTTTCTCTGGGATTGGAATGAAAACTGACCTTTTCCAGTCCTGTGGCCACTGCTGAGTGTTCCAAATTTGCTGGCATGTTGAGTGTAGCACTTTCATAGCATCATCTTTCAGGATTTGGAATAGCTCAACTGGAATTCCATCACCTCCTCTAGCTTTGTTCATAGTGATGCTTTCTAAGGCCCACTTGACTTCACATTCCAGGATGTCTGGCTCTAGGTCAGTGTTCACACCATCATGATTATCTGGGTCATAAAGATCTTTTTTGTACAGTTCTTCTGTGTATTCTTGCCATCTCTTCTTAATATCTTCTGCTTCTGTTAGGTCCATACCATTTCTGTCCTTTATCGAGCCCATCTAGGAATCAGTGAACTGAAATGGATTGGAATGGGTGAATTTAACTCAGATGACCATTATATTTACTACTGTGGGCAGGAATCCCTCAGAAGAAACGGAGTGGCCAACATGGTCAACAAAAGAGTCTGAAATGCAGGACTTGGATGCAATCTCAAAAACGACAGAATGATCTCTTTTCTTTTCCAAGGCAAACCACTCAATATCACAGTAATCCAAGTCTGTGTCCCAACCAGTAATGCTGAAGAAGCTGAAGTTGAACAGTTCTATGAAGACCTACAAGACCTTTTAGAACTAACACCCAAAAAAGATGTCCTTTTCATATAGGGGACTGGAATGCAAAAGTAGGAAGTCAAGAAACACCTGGAATAACAGGCAAATTTGGCCTTGGAATACGGAATGAAGCAGGGCAAAGACTAATAGAGTTTTGCCAAGAAAATGCACTGGTCATAACAAACACCCTCTTCCAACAACACAAGAGAAGACTCTACACATGGACATCACCAGATGGTCAACACCAAAATCAGATTGATTATATTCTTTGTGGCCAAAGATGGAGAAGCTCTATACAGTAAGCAAAAACAAGACCAGGTGTTGACTGTGGCTCAGACCATGAATTCCTTTTTGCCAAATTCAGACTTAAATTGAAGAAAGTGGGGAAGACCACTAGACCATTCAGGTATGACCTAAATCAAATCCCTTATGATTATACGGTGGAAGGGAGAAATAGATTTAAGGACCTAGATCTGATAGATAGAGTGCCTGATGAACCATGGAATGAGGTTCGTGACATTGTACAGGAGACAGGGATCAAGACCATTCCCATGGAAAAGAAATGCAAAAAAGCAAAATGGCTGTCTGGGGAGGGCTTACAAATAGCTGTGAGAAAAAGAGAAGCAAAAAGCAAAGGAGAAAAATAAAGATATAAACATCTGAATGCAGAGTTCCAAAAAATAGCAAGAAGAGATAAGAAAGCCTTCTTCAGCGATCAATGCAAAGAAATAGAGGAAAACAACAGAATGGGAAAGACTAGGGATCTCTTGAGGAATATAAGATTGATTAATTCCCCAAGATTACCCAGCTAGTAAATAGCAGAGTCAGGATTCATTCCAGGGCAGAATGCATCAAAAATCCCTGCTTTTAACTAATGTGCTATACTTCTTATTTGGTGGTAAAGAAATGTATTTTATAATTCTCAATTGATGGTAAAGAAAATTCTAGAAAAGCCTAAAATTTCCTCAATAAATTTGGTCACTAAACAGTTTGTGATGCTTGTTAACATGTTTAATTTAAAAATATTACTGTTATAAATGCACTTGGAGAGATGAGTAAACAAAGAAGACCATCTCAGTAAGTAGGTCCCAATGCTTCCAAGTCAGAATACAGTCAGCCTCAGAAAGAGTTGTATCAAGTGTCCGTAATCATCCTGGAGATGACAGGAGCTTTATTAGCTCAATACCTCTGACTGTTATCTTCTTCTAGACTCTGTGAA
The DNA here is from genome assembly GCF_032452875.1 of Bos javanicus. Classification (NCBI taxonomy): domain Eukaryota; kingdom Metazoa; phylum Chordata; class Mammalia; order Artiodactyla; family Bovidae; genus Bos; species Bos javanicus. Next base: position 44,994,293 of record NC_083870.1, read on the forward strand.
GTGTGCAAGCTTGTTACTTACTATTCACTCAAAGTGAATCTCAATTTCAGAATATCCAAAAGAGGTCTCTTTGGGATGATTTGCCAGTTTCTGAGTATCAAGACATAATTTCCTGATAACCTTCTTAATGTCAACCCTGTTTATCCTTTATTCACTGTTTACCTTCAGCAGAATCTCCGACCCTATTAGTTGTGGCCTGGGAGAGAAAATCCTGTGACCCAAGGCTTGGCACATATATTTGGAAGGAGTGGCTTGTGGTTGTTTCCTTCAGAAGAGAATTTTAGGCTTAGGATTCATAAAATATTTAGTACTAAGCCTAAGAATAGTTTTCTTGTTAATACTATAACTATCATATATATGTTTTAAAGTTTTTATCATTGATGTGTATGTGTGTGGTAGTCACATCTGACTTTTTGTGACCCCAATGGACTGTAGCTCACTAGGCTCCTCTATCCATGGAATTCTCCAGGCAAGAACACTGGAGTTGAATTGCTATTCCCTTCTCCAGAGGAGCTTTCCAACGCAGGGATCAAATCTGGGTCTCCTGCATTATAGGCAGATTCTTTATGGTCTGAACCACACTGAGAAGCAGCTGATAGTATTCATTATATTAACATATAGTAAAAATAAAATCAATTTTACTTACTTTTAAATTATTGCAATTTTAATAATTACTTGTTGATCATCTATAACTTGACAGACTGAAGTTTTAGTGCTGGGATTACTGCATCAGACAAAACAGAGACATAAAACTCCACCTTTTTGCAGCTTCTATTTTAGTAGATGGAATCAAACAATTAAAAAAGAATAAATGCAAAGTATATCAAGTGATTGTATGCACAAGAAAAGAAATGAAGTTTGATGAGGGAATTAATGTTGAGGAATTTACTGTTTTGTAGGATAATCAGGGAAGGCCTTTCTGATAAAGTAATATTTGAGCAGAGACCTTAAAGACAGGAGAAATGATACACTTGGAGAGTAGCATTCCAGGTGGAAGGAATAGTAATATGAAAACCTGTGGCAGCTTAGTTCTAGACAATGTCATGGAGGTAAGTAAGGGGAAGATTGATAAATATGAGATTAAAGAAGTGGCCAGGGATCAGATCACCTAGGCTTTTGGTTTTTAATCTGGGGAGGATGGAAAAATATCAAGAGACTGATTTGAGCAAAAGAATCTGTTACATTTTGAAGAATCACTGTAACTATTGTGTGAAGAAATACGTATGCAGGTCATGAAGCAACAGACTGGACATGGAACAACAGACTGGATTCCAAATAGGAAAAGGAGTTCATCAAGGCTGTATATTGTCACCCTGTTTATTTAACTTATATGCAGAGTACCTCATGAGAAACGCTGAACTGGAAGAAACACAAGCTGGAATCAAGATTGCCAGGAGAAATATCAATAACCTCAGATATGCAGATGACACCACCCTTATGGCAGAAAATGAAGAGGAACTCAAAAGCCTCTTGATGAAAGTGAAAGTGGAGAGTGAAAATGTTGGCTTAAAGCTCAACATTCAGAAAACAAAGATCATGGCATCTGGTCCCATCACTTCATGGGAAATAGATGGGGAAACAGTGGAAACAGTGTCAGACTTTATTTTTCTGGGCTCCAAAATCACTACAGATGGTGACTGCAGCCATGAAATTAAAAAACACTTACTCCTTGGAAGGAAAGTTATGACCAACCTAGATAGCATATTCAAAAGCAGAGACATTCCTTTGCCAACAAAAGTTCGTCTAGTCAAGGCTATGGGTTTTCCTGTGGTCATGTATGGATGTGAGAGTTGGACTGTGAAGAAGGCTGAGCGCCGAAGAATTGATGCTTTTGAACTGTGGTGTTGGAGAAGACTCTTGAGAGTCCCTTGGACTGGGAGGAGATCCAACCAGTCCATTCTGAAGATCAGCCCTGGGATTTCTTTGGAGGAAATCATGCTAAAGCTGAAACTCCAGTACTTTGGCCACCTCATGCGAAGAGTTGACTCATTGGAAAAGACTCTGATGCTAGAAGGGATTGGGGGCGAGAGGAGAAGGGGACGACAGAGGATGAGATGGCTGGATGGCATCATCGACTCGATGGACGTGAGTCTCAGTGAACTCCGGGAGTTGGTGATGGACAGGGAGGCCTGGAGTGCTGCAATTCATGGAGCCGCAAAGAGTTGGACACGACTGACTGACAGATCTGATCTGATTGTGCGAAGAGAAGACTTTAGGATGGTGAAGATGGAAACTGAAACACCAGTAAGGAGACTTTTGCAGTGGTCAAGAGTCCACCTGCCAATTCAGGAGACACAGGAGACCCTGGTTTGATCCCTGGGTAAGGAAGATTCCCTGAAATAGAAATGGAAACCCACGTCAGTATTCTTGCCTGGAGAATTCCATAGACAGTGGAGCCTGGTGTGCTATAGTCCATGGGGTCGCAAAGAGTCAAACAAGACTGAGTGCATGTGCGCACACACACACACACACACACACACACAGAGGCAAAAGATGATGGCTGCTGAGAACAGTGAGGAAGTGGTGGATTGCTGAATAAATCCTGAAGATTTAACCAACTGGATTTTCCATCCAATTAGATCTTAGGACTTGGGTTATGTGGTCCTTCTTTCCAGAATACAATCGAATGGGCCATGGATTCATGCCCAAGAAAAAGCTGGCTGTAAAGGTTTTGGGGATAAGTAGTTGGAGGAATGGCATTGCTATTTACTGAGATGAGAAAATATGTAATAAGTATGTTTGAGGAAGGGTAGAAATCAGGAGTTCAAATTTGGGCATGTTAAATTTGAGAGAATTATTAGATATCACAGTGGGAATGTTGAGTAGGCAGTTAGATATTGTGGCTAAAATTTCAAGGAAAGTCTAGTCAGGAGATAAAAAAATGTGAGTCACAAGCATAGGGATGGCATTTAAAGCTCTAAGATTTAATGAGCTTGCCAAATGTGTAAAATAAAAGAAATCTGAAGATTGAATCTATGGTACTCCAATGTTTGGTTTAGGGAGATGAAGGAGAATTAACAAAAAAAGAAAGAGCAACCAGTGAATTAAAAGGTAATAATTTTTAAAGGTTTACCATTTTCAAACACGGATATGCTCTGTGAGGATAACTAATCTCTATGCTAAAATTATGCAATGTTCAATATTAGAGTCATATTTTAGTTTTATAAAAGTATTTTAGTATTTTAGTTTTATAAAAGGAAAAAGTCTATCCTACATCTGTATATTTGCTTCTGTGAAAACAAAAATAAGCTGATTGCTTTGGATAAGTTAATAAAATATGTAAAGTAGCTTTAAGGCAAATTTGAATGTCTTTCAAACTAACACTAAAATAAAATAAAAGTCTCAAAGTCTAAAATGAAGTCCAAAATAAAATAAATGTAAAAGTCAGACAACCTGATATTAAAACAAAGCTTAACAAGGGCTTCCACATTTCCCTTTCCTGAAAGAAACTTGATTTTCTTTAACTTTTCTGCTCAATATATTCACCAAGGAGATGTTTATGAGCAATTCCAGGTTCTCAGGTTTTTCAATTCTGATTTCACCTAGATGTATTATCAGAATGATAGTGGAAACAACAAAGAAACCATAATTGCAGCCTTGTACAAAACCAATTTGGTTTGGATTGTCACTTACAAAGATGTCTTTCATTCAAAGATAAAACATTAGAAACATTTCATCCCAGAAAATGAAAGTAGACTTGGGATGTTTTGATGTCAGAACTAGAGAAAGGTTTTTCTGAGTGCTGGGCAGAATTCTTATCTTCTCTTAAGTTTTAGAGTTAATGTAATATACACCCAGATGTGAACACACTGCCATCCGCTCTATTCAAATTCCTTCAATGTGTTATCTTCTTTTTTATTTTTTTCAGTTTCAAAGTTAATACACAAGCCAAATATATACATAGCAGATTGAAATACTCTACGTATCCCAATACACTTATTTAACTGTATTGGCATGTATTTGCCTTTGTCAAAAATGTTTTACATTTATTATCTATTGTGTGAGTGCATTCTTTGCTACAGTAGACACAAAAATAAATAACAGAAAGTCAAAGAAATCACTATTATTGAGAAAGACATTTGGATCTGTAGCATGATGCAAACACATGTTAGTAATAAAATTACAGCACTTATAACTTCTGTGGGTGCAGCAACTTTGATGCTTTGAGATTTTTCAAATAAGTCTCATCTCCTAGTGTACTACCAGGCATTCAGAACATTTTTGTTGAATCCTTTAAGTAAGAAATAATTCTGACTAGTGGAAATGGAGAAAGTTCTAGTGGAGGTATTATTAATAGCTAGTTCTTAAACACAAGGGGTCTTCCCTGGTGGCTCAGTGGTAAAGAATTTGCCTGCAATACAGGAGATGTAGGTTCAATTCCTGGGTAAGGAAGATCCCCTGGAGAAGGAAATGGCAACCCACTCCAGGATTCTTGCCTGGAAAATCCCATGGACAGAGGAGTCTGGTGGGTTACAGTCCATGGGATTGCAAAAGAGTTGGACATGATTTAGTGACTAAACAATAACAACTAAACGTGAGGGACATTTCTAAGTGAAGAAGTGGGGCTCTAGCACCTAGGCAGAGAAAACAAGCTCTTAGAGGGATTTGAAAGTACAGAGACCTCTTGGGAGCTATGGGTCTCATACAGGGTCCTTCTCCAAAGATATAAAGCACTGCTGAGGATAAATGTTGGTACTAAGACCAATGCCAGTGCTTCAGTGTTTGCACCCCGCCCCCTTTTCTAGCATGTGTATTCACTTTCCCTGGCCTCAGGCCAATTCCCAACCTACTTGTCATAATGCGAATGTTAACAGCCCAGCTTACAGAGTTCTGAAGCAGACACCATATTCACAAGAGAAAATGTGTGGTAAAGAATTAACTTAGAAGGCCTGGGACTATCAGTATTAGAAAAGCCTGATAGCAAGGGTGGCCCTTTACTGGCATCTGGGAAATTGGCTCTCAGAGTGTTTTCGGTCAATAGTTACCTGATAAGGGTGGTTCACTGTGCCTGAACTTTATGAATAATGCAGTTTATGCTGTCTGTCTTTCCCCCTGAGAGTCTGGAATTGTGGAACAGTTAGCAGAGTATGCTATGTGACCATATTCCAATAAAAATTTAGGGTGCTAAGTCTCTATTGAGCTTTCCTGAGAGACATTGAAAATGTTGTCTCAAATCATTTTTGGAAAAATTAACTGTCATGTGACTCCTCTTGCAAGTTTGTGCCTGATTTCTTCTAGACATCTCCCCATGTGCCTTTTCCCTGTTCTGATTTTGCTCTGTATCGTTTTACCATAGTGAACTGTATCTGTGAATATGGCCACATGCTAAATTCTGTGATTAACTCTATTGAATTACCAAACCTGAATGTATTACTTTGTCAACAAAGGTCCGTCTAGTCAAGGCTATGGTTTTTCCAGTAGTCATGTACAGATGTGAGAGTTAGACTATAAAGGAAGCTGAGCGCCAAAGAATTGATGCTTTTGAACTGTGGTGTTGGAGAAGACTCTTGAGAGTCCCTTGGACTGCAAGGAAATCCAACCAGTCCATTCTAAAAGAGAACAGTCCTGGGTGTTCACTGGAAGGACTGACGTTGAAGCTGAAACTCTAGCACTTTGGCCACCTCACGCCTAGAGTTGACTCATTGGAAAAGACTCTGATGCTGGGAGGGATTGGGGGCAGGAGGAGAAGGGGATGACAGAGGATGAGATGGCTGGATGGCATCACTGACTCAATGGACATGGGTGTGGGTAGACTCTGGCAGTTGGTGATGGATAGGGAGGCCTGGCATGCTGTGATTCATGAGGTCACAAAGAGTTGGACACGACTGAGCGACTGAACTGAACTGAACTGAATGTGTCTTTAGGGACCCCTCAACACAGGGACCTGAGAGAAAAGAACAAGCCTACAAATATAACCCATATCAGCTATTCAGAAAAGTCAACTGAGTTTTGCCAAATATACAAATAGTGAATTATAGTATTGTACACTTGAAACGAATATAATGTTGCATGCCAATTTTGTTGCTGTTGTTTAGTCACTAATTGTGTCCAACTCTCTTGCGACCCCATGGACTGTAGCCTACCTGGCTCCTCCCTCCATGGGATTTCCCAGGCAAGAATACTGGAGTGGGTTGCCATTTCCTTCTCTACAGGATCTTCCCCACCCAGGGATCAAACATGCATCATCTGCATTGGAAGGTGGGTTCTTTATCACTGAGCCAACTTGGAAGTCCTAAGTCAATTATACATCAAAAAATGAAAAACAAAAATCAAGTCCTCCATTAAAAAATATACATTGAAATAATATAATGGCTTAAAGAATGAATATAATAGCTTAAAAGAGAAGATATACTAGCAAAGCAAATTACTTGAGAAAAATATCTAGATAACACAGAGAAAAATAAGAAAAAATATAAAATAAAAACGAAACTACTCTAACAGACTTGAAAATATTTGAGAAGGTATTTTTTCAAAAAAATATTCAAAATAGATTAATCAGAGGGGAAAAAAGCTCTCAGAAAGTAAACATGTAATTGAATAATTTAAAAAATGCTTATTTTGAAAGTATGTTAAAAATGACTATGTTAAGTCATTATTTCTTAACACAGAGAAAATAATAAAGAAATTTGGAGGAAGTAAGCAGACATAGATAATAAATGCAGGTGGTTCTAAGTCTTGTAAATTCCAAAATGAGAGAGAGGAAAAATAGAGAGGAATAAATTTTCAGGGAAAATGGAAACAAAGTTTCCAGGGTAGAAAAGAATCATGGATCTTCATATTAAGATGTTCATAGTGAACACAATAAAAGAAATCCAGAGACAGACATACTATCATGAAATTTCAGAGCACCAAAGATGAAGAAATAGTGTTAAAAGGTAGCAGAGAGGAAGAAAAAGTGCCAGCTATACAAGAATGTGATTTAGACTGGCATCTGATACCTCATCAGCAAAATTAAATTCTAGAAGGCAAAAAAGCAGATCTCCCAAATTTTTATTTAAAATTATTTTTAACCTTGAATTCTATACCCAAACTATTAATAAAATAAGTAGACAAATTATGTCTTCCCTGAAATGCAAGAATCAATTAACTATTTGGGGATTAGTCTGAACAAAAGGAGGCAGAAAAACAAGAAGAGGAAAATACTCACTGAAACGAATGATGAAACTAACCCAAGAATCCAGTAAAAAGGATCCCAGAGATGGCACTTTTATAAAGTACCTGCCATAATTAGATTAGAAAATCACTGGATTAAAAAAAATTTTTTTAAGGTGATCTGGAAGAACAGTGATCTGGGTAAGTAAGGTCATCTGGGCTTCCCTGGTGGCTCAGAGGTTAAAGCGTCTGCCTGGAATGCGGGAGACCCAGGTTCGATCCCTGGGTCAGGGAGCTCCCCTGGAGAAGGAAATGGCAACCCACTCCAGTACTCTTGCCTGGAGAATCCCATGGAGGGAAGAGCCAGGTAGGCTACAGTCCATGGGGTCGCAAAGAGTCGGACACGACTGAGCGACTTCACTAAAACTAAAGGAAGAACAGTGAAGTAGATGGCAAGAAACATAGAGTATGAGTAAAACTTTCGGTACAGATGTTATGAGCAGTAAGGCATATATTTTTTCTCCCAATGAGAAGAAACACAAGAGAAAATGTAAAACTGTATAAGGTACTTATGGTACAGATTCCCAGAAAAGTAAAATATAGTAAAGTATTTGAAAATGAATAATGTATAAAGAAAGAAAATCCTTTTGGTCTGGAGTGTCTTCTTATATTGGAATTTTGTTGGTTTCAGCATACAAGCTTGCTTTGAGGTAAATCACATTTCTATGGCCCTAGTATGTACATATCATATATTGTTCTTCAAATTTTGGAATAGACCTAGAAACAAAGCCTGAGAGATTTCAAATGATTATAGGATAAACAGTAGTGGGATTGCATAGTGAATCTGTTCACTGATGAATTTCAGGCATCACAATTCTTTCTGGTCATATAGTAGCTACACAGTAAGCATTTCTGATTGAATGAATAAAACTAGATATAAAAGAAGTATACAAAAACCATAATTGCTTACAAATTAGAACACTGTACAATATTTTGATAAATGGGATTTAAAAGAAAACAGCAAACTATCTAGAAAGCAATTGCTGTGGATTGAATGTTTGTGTACTCCCAAAATTTGTGTGTTGAAATTCTAAACCCCAATTTGATGGTAATAGTAGATGGGCCATTGGGAGGTGATTAGGTCATTGAAGGGAAATCTTCATAAATGGGATTTTTATCTTGTAAGAAGAGAAACAAAGAGCCTCCCAGCATTAGAACTATGAGGATAAATGTTTGTTGTTTAAGCCACCCAGTCTATGGTATGGGCTTCCCTGGTGGCTCGTTGGTAAAGAATCCACCTGCAATGCAGAGATGTGGGTTCAATTCCTGGGTCAGGAAGATCCCCTGGAGAAGGAAATGGCAACCCACACCAGTATTCTTGCCTGGGAAATCCCATGGACAGAGGATCCTGGCATGCTGCGGTCCCTGAGGTCACAAAAGACTTGGACACAACCTAGCAACTAAGCAACAGTCTATGATATATTTGTTATATCATCTCAAACTGACTAAGACAGCAATGAAAGAAGACATTACACCAAAATCTGCAGGCCCAGGGAAGTCTGTATTCATGAGGAAATGTTTGGCTTTGTTTACCTTTATAAGTAAAGAAGAGAGGAAAAGTAGAGAACAGAACAAAATAATTGAATACACACGTAAAGATAGTTGGATGATATGGGGTAGGGTGGGAGGAAGCTCAAGGAGGGAATACACGTATATTACAGTTGATTCATGTTCTTTGGCAGAAACGAACACGACATTGTAAAGCAATTATTCTCCAATTGAATTTAAAAGTTGAGTACACAATAAAAAATAATATTAAGAAAGTATATAATAAAATCTAAAATAGTTAAAAGCAAAACAGTAGGACAGAGTCAAAGTAAATACAAAGTCTTTGTGAAAGACTAAGGAAAACAGATACTCTCCTCACTGGAATGGTAAAAAAGAGAGAAAACCAAACACACAAGATTAAGAATGACAGGAATAGCCAGGAGGTTATATCTTAACTCAGGAGGTTAAGATAATTATAAAAGAATATTGCATGAACTTTATGACTGCACATTTGAAAAAATGCAGAAAAGAGATAGCTCCTGGCAAAACATTAATGATCAATGTTTACAAGAGAATGCCAAAGAAAACCAAAAAGGCAAAAATATACACAACTAGCATAGACACTATGACCTAAAAAGTTGACTAAATAGCTACCAATGAAAAAAGCTATATAAGACGACATGGTTACATGTGTCAGTTGCTGAATACAGATTGTAAGTGTGCAAGATACAGAACTGAGGATGTCACTCTAGAAATTCTGTCCCCACAGACGACTAAGAAAAGAAGCAAGGTTTAGCATGCGGAACGTGAATTCAGAGAACTGGAGGCTGAGGAAGAGCTTCTCCTATAATCCTGATGAAAAGGGGAAAGTTGCTAGTCACTCAGTTGTGTCCGACTCTGTGTAACCCCATGGATTTTAAACTCAGTAAGCTCCTCTGTCCATGGGATTCTCCAGGCAAGAATACTGGAGTGGGTTGTCATTCCCTTCTCCAGGGGATTTTTCCAACCCAGTGATCGAACTCAGGTATCCTACATTGCAGGCAGATTCTTTACTGCCTGAGCCACCAGGGAAACCCTATATTCCTGATAAAGATGGCAAAATGAAACATCTAAGAACCCTGGGCCAAAAACCCCAGCTGTTCTGTAGGAGCTTGGGAAGAAACTGCCAGATTTAGCTGCTTGAGCTTTAGACTCTTGCTCAGGAACAGTGATGACAGTTTCCAAAACCTGCTGGTTTATGGGGCTAATTCTATTCGGCTGAGTAGCTTCACTGCCACTGAGCTTAGAAGAAAAGGTAGCTGATAGCACTGAATATGGTTTGATCTAAAAGTCAACATACTGGGCTTCCCTGGTGGCTCAATGGTAAAGACTCCGCCTACTATGGCAGGAGACATGGGTTTGATCCCTGGTCTGGGAAACCCCATATGCCGCAGAGCAACTAAACTAGTGGCTGGGAACCGCAACTACTGAAGTCAGGGCACCCTAGAACCCGTGCCCCTTCACAAGAGAAGCCACTGCAATGAGAAGCCCCAGCACCACAACTGCAGAGTAGCTCCTACTCATCACAACTAGAAAAAAGCCCTGTCTAGCAACAAAGACCCAGCACAGCCAAATATAAATAAATAAAATTATTTTAAAAATAAATAAAAGTCAACATACCAGACAGATAAAATGAATGCCTTTTATTCTCATGCTCTGTAAGACTAATTTTTAAAGTTTTTCACATCAACATACTCCAAATATAACAATTTCCATTTGTGACTATTAAAAAAACTTTTATCAAAAACATTTTCATGACTTACATTGTTATTTGATGCAATTACTGGGCATTCATTTGTATTTCAAAAAGAAATTTTCTATAAAGGTTTTCTTTATTAGTGTTTAAAAAAATCAATTTAGACTACAAAAGCAGTGACTCATATTTTATTTTGATATTATTTGTCAGTTCAGTTGACAATTGAGTAGCTTTTAAAAAGTAATTGATGTTAGTGCTTTAGGAATTGAAATATTATGGACAGATCATGTGAGAGAAAGTGAAGTGGCATTTGCCTTTCATTAATATCTATAAATGGAAAAAGAAAAGTAGAATCTGAAGGTGGTACAAACTGTAGTATATGAGTATATAATAAAGTCAAAATCTTTTGAAAAATAATAGCAATCTTTTCAACAGAATTAACTTTTTCACATGGTATCACATTTTAAATTCACAAAAGAAAAATAATCATTCAGAATAATTATGAACGTTTATGCATTCACTTAAGTAATTAATATATAGGTAATCCCAATTTTCCAGTGATAGTAAGTTTCAGTAAAACTTTAGAAAAATGAAGCAATTTCAGTTTAGTGTAAGAATTCAATTGTTTCTTCCAACTTTAAAAATGTTCTATTATAACCAATTTGTTTCAAACTTAGTGACATGGAAATGACTGTATCAATTCTTTTTAACCCATAACACATAAACGTTTTTATTCATTTGGACCCTTAAGATGAAAATACCCTTCGCCACAATAATGCTTAATAATACTTCCTTATAGGGGATATTAGAGGCTTCCCTGGTGGCTCAGCAGGGAAATCACTGCAGATGGTGATTGCAGCCATGAAATTAAAAGACGCTTACTCCTTGGAAGAAAAGTTATGACCAACCTAGATAGCATATTGAAAAGCAGAGACATTATTTTGCCAACAAAGGTCTGTCTAGTCAAGGCTATGGTTTTTCCTGTGGTCATGTATGGATGTGAGAGTTGGACTGTGAAGAAGGCTGAGCGCCAAAGAATTGATGCTTTTGAACTGTGGTGTTGGAGAAGACTCTTGAGAGTCCCATGGACTGCAAGGAGATCCAACCAGTCCATTCTGAAGGAGATCAGTCCTGGGATTTCTTTGAAGGGAATCATGCTGAAACTGAAACTCCAGTACTTTGGCCACCTCATGCAAAGAGTTGACTCATTGTAAAAGACTGATGCTGGGAGGGATTGGGGGCAGGAGGAGACGGGGACGACAGAGGATGAGATGGCTGGATGGCATCACTGACTCAATGGACATGAGTCTGAGTGAATTCTGGGAGTTGGTGATGGACAGGGAGGCCTGGCATGCTGCGATTCATGGGGTTGCAGGTAGTCGGACACGACTGAGCAACTGAACTGAACTGAACTGGTGGCTCAGCAGTAAAGAATCTGCCTGCAAAGCAGGAGACCTGGGTTCGATCCCTGGGTCGGGAAGATCCTCCAGAAGAGGGCATGGCAACTCAGTCCAGCAACTCTTCCCATGGATAGGGCAGCCTGATAGGCTACAGTCCATAGGGTCATACAGAGTCGGACACAACTGGAGTGACTAAGCAGCAGCAGCAGGGGATATTAGAGTGTTGTGATTAAGTATGTGGGTTCTGGATTCAGCATGCCTGCTATAAAATTCTGACTTTGTCCCTTCCCAACTATGTGCTAATTACTTAACATCTTCAAGCTCTAGTTTTCTCATCTCTAAAGTGGAAATAATAATAGTTGGAAGAATTGAACGAAATAACCTATGAGAAACACTTAGGAAAATGCCTTGCAAACAGTAAGTACCAAATGAATACTAGTTATTACTATGTAAAGAATGCCATGCCTATGTTTAGAGGACCCCATGGGAACATGACAGGACTACAGAACTCTCTGCCTCCAAACAGCTTTTGTCTGCAATTAAAGCCCATGTGGTAGAGTGAACGATATACTGGATTTTATAATACATTGGAATCTGTCTCTTACAAACGATGTGACTTTAGAAAACTTATCTAAAATAGCTACACAGTTTACTGAAAAGATCAAAGTGGATCATACACGTGAACCACATAGGTTCATATATATATATAAATAGGATTGAATATAATTGTTCCCAGTCAGGTTTACATCTTTGGATTAGGGCAATATTTCTCAAACTTTTTTTTTTTTTTTAAGCTGAGGAATTCCCCATTCAAATGAATTTTTACAAAGCTCCAGCTGGACTTAGATCACCCTAAGACATTAGTAACTTGATTGAAGGGGACTGATTTAGCTCATTTTTTGTTTTTTGAGGTCTCTAAAGTTTTCTCTAGCTTTCTGACATATTCTTTATAAATCAGCTCTAGTACCATATTTTCTGTAAGAAGAAAGCATCTAACAAAATATATTAGTCTCAGGGTCCAGTAGAGTAAAACAAACCAAAACCCCAACCAAGCGATGTCATAAATGGAATGTAATAGAAAGAAATAGTTACCTAGGTAGTATAAGGCCAACACATGAAAACCACAGGATATGGGTTACCAAGAAATAGTATCTTCAGAAAGAAGCTACTACACAAAACCTGGGAAAACAGAGACAAAGTAGGAGTATTCAGAACCTAAAAGCATAGATGTTCGATCTACGGAACTGAGCTTGAGTCCTATGGATGGAACCCACCTGGCTGCTGATGGCTCTTATAAAGGACCAAGATGAATATGGTATGGGAGTCTTGAAAGCAGCTAGAAGCTGAAACCAATGCCTGCTGCTGTGGCAACACTCCATTGCTAAGAAACACTGCCAAGCTCAGCAAGAAACATACAAAGGAGGAAGTCCCTTGTCTCCTCCTCCTGCTTCTCTTCTTACCTTCTTCTTCAGATGAAATACAGTCCCAGGCTGAGTTAGAGAGAAAGTATGAAAGAGTGAATCTGTAGCCAAGAGATAACAGCTAAACAATGTGCACACAGAATTAGTTACCTTTTCCTTCTTTACATTCTGGTTTTGCAATATCTTGTTTATATTTGCTACTTTGACAGATATGTTTCTATTATATTTGGAGATGTCACTCATCCATGAGACTCAGTTCAGTACAGTTGATATGAGTACAATGAACACTCATAGACTGACTGTTATTTCTAACCAGTCAGATGTTGATGTTATAAAGGTGACTATGATGCAATTTTGTTCTTGTAAACTGGGTTTGTAACCTGATGTTTTCAATACAATGAAATACAAACACAATGATTACCTGGCTACTAATAGGCCCAGAAGAGGAACAATTTGTCAAGTCTCTGGCAGGAAAGAATAATTTTTAAAAAAGACATGAGAAAAGGATGCTTGAATGGAAGTTGAGTTTAATCTTGACAGATGAGGACAGGTGCAGAGGTGATGGCCTGGACAATTAGTTCTATTAGAGCATAGAGTGTAACCTAAGGAGTGAGAAGACTGGAGATATAGACAGGGGATTGTGCCTTATTTCTACATATAACTCCAATCATTTGTGTGATGTCAGATACATATTTAAACACTCAATAAATACTTGGACAGAAAACATGGGGAGTAGTGGGTGGATGTGGAGTACATTTCTCTCCACATATACATCAGGAATACACCATCAGACACAGAAGTGCATGCACAACACCAACTGAGAGTGGACAGGGGTACCTGACCAGTAGAAGAGGATACATACAACCATACAAAACTCGGTAGGAACTAGGGGGAAAAACAGGAGTGTTAGAAGGACTGGACCTCCTCTCAGGAGGTGGGGGAACTGAAGCACAGGTCCAACACCCACATCGGGGTAATCGTCTGAGTCAGAGGAGAAACATTTAAGGCTGAGAGTGAAACAGCAGATCTGTGGCAGCCAAATGGAATGAGCATAAGACAGTCCTTGCCACAGCCATATATACCCCGGATAGGGATGCAGGTCCTCTAGAAGGCACAGTGGCTGGGAGATTGAGTCTAGGAGTTGTGAGCAATCCCAGGGTGAGGGCAGCTGTTGACTGCCGAGAGACGAATCAAGTGGATACAAAGGAGAAGATTGTGGTGGGAAATGCCTGTGGAGGAAAGCCAGGCAGCCATGGAAGCAAGGCAATACTGCTGAGTCACACATAGGAGGTGGAGCCATCACCATAGCCTCTCTCTCCCCACATGCCAGCATTGGCACCTGAACAACAGAGAGGCTGGACCATCAAACACCTGTAGCACTGAACTACAGAGTAGGACCCCAGGCAAGGGAGCTTTCTAAGTGCCTGAATGGAGAAAGACTGAAAGACGGAATTATGGAGAAAGACTGGCCAAAGAGGTCTTCTGATTGCCAGCTACAAGAGGCTTGAAAAAAGACTCTAATAAGGCCATAACTCCTGTCACTGAGGCAGTCTGTGTCCCTGAACGCTTGGCACCACCAGGGTCCCTGAAATCCAAGCAGCTGTGCCACCTTCACACTCAACCCTCACTGGGGCAGAGCTATCACAGGCAAAAAAAGTCTTGCATGTAAGCATGCAGGGTGCTTTGGTCATGTCCAACTCTTTGTAACCCTGTGAACTGTGGCCTGCCAGGCTTCTCTGTCAGGGGTTTCTCCAGGCAAGAATACTGGAATGTATTGGCCAGTACTGGTTGTCATACTCTCCTAGACCACTATATTTCCTTCTGCCTTAGCTACCAACTCCCCTGAGTACCTGGTGCTGCCAGAACCCCTGCAATCCAAGCAGTTTGCACCACCTCCTCACCTGGCCCTCCACAGGGGCAAACCCAAGTCCACCAGGGCAGCCTCAGGAGCAAACCCCAGTGGATGACCCACATGCAGAGGTGGAAATAAAACCATAATTGAAATCCGGGAGCAGTGTGGCTAAGGAATAAGACCCAAAACCTTCCAACTAGCTGTATAAGCTGCAGATTAAATCCGCATGATCAACTAGCCAGACTCTGTGTCTATGGACTATATAAAAGGACATTGAGAGCTCTCACAAAAGAAAATGCACTAGTTCTGATAGCTGGAGATAATGGAGGCAAGAACACACAGGAGTAAGACCAAATTAGAATCTGAGCTGCCCCTATAGTAGATCCAGAGACCAGCACAGTGTTGGAGGGCATCCTATGGAGGTGAGGCGGAATGTGACTTCCAGCGAAGGAAAGGACTCTGACAGCAGTGACTCAAGAAAAACATTTATTATTCTTTCATTTTGACCTGTTCTGTGGATTCTTTTGGATTTGTTTCTATTTTCTTTTTCTCCCCTGGCCCCAACTCCCGCCACTGTAGTTGTTGATTTTATTGGCACTATGAAATCTAATTAAGGTTTTGAGTTTTTTTTTTTCAATCACACTTTTCATTGTTGTTATAAACCCCTGCCTCTGTGTTGGGCTTTTGCAGTTCTATGAGTTTTCCTTTTTTTCTTTTTCTTTCTACTTCCTGTTTTTTGTCTCTTTTTTTAATCTTAATTTTTAATTTTTTAAAAACCTATTACTATTTTGTCTACATTTATTCCTTTGTTTGCTTTTCCTTCTGTTCTTTTCCCCTTGCAGTTAATCTTTAATGTATAAAAAATCTTTATCTACCTCCATTTAACTTTGCATATCTATTCTTTCTTTCCTTTCCTCTTAACATATTTGTTAGTTTTGTTTTCATTGTTTTATTCCCCACTTGGTACCTTGCTTTAGTTTTGTTTTCCAGTTTGTGCTTTATTAGTTTTGTTCTTAACTGGTAGATATAATTTTTGGTTTCCTTTCTTGCCACATCAATCTATTGTATTTTATTTTTGTTGGACGTTTTGATTTTGCTTACAGGTGTATATGTATATGTGTACATTCCACTATTTTAATTATTATTTGCCTGATTTTGTAACTGCCATTTGTATGGGGTTCATCTTTGGTTTCCCATGGACAGAGGAGCCTGGTAGGCTGCAGTGCATGGGGTCATGAAGAGTCAGACACAACTGAGCAACTTCACTTTCACTTTTCACTTTCATGCATTGGAGAAGGAAATGGCAACCCACTCCAGTGTTCTTGCCTGGAGAATCCCAGGGACGGGGAAGCCTGGTGGGCTGCCGTCTATGGGGTCGCACAGAGTCGGACATGACTGAAGTGACTTAGCAGCAGCAGCAGCATCTTTGGTTTCTCATTTTTGGATATTTGTTTTAATCTCACTTAATGCCATAGCAAACCACTTCTGGAATCTTCATTCTTGACTAGAGATCAAGCCCTGAGCCTTTGGAGTGGGAGCACTGATCCAAGACCCTAGACTAGGAGAGAACTAACCCTAGACGGCAGCCCACCAGGCTCCCCCGTCCCTGGGATTCTCCAGGCAAAAACACTGGAGTGGGTTGCCATTTCCTTCTCCAATGCATGAAAGTGAAAAGTGAAAGTGAAGTCACTCAGTCGTGTCTGACCCTCAGTGACTCCATGGACTGCAGCCTTCCAGGCTCCTCTGTCCATGGGATTTTCCAGGCAAGAGTAAGGGAGTGGGGTGCCATTGCCTTCTCTGAAGGAAATATCAGATAGTGACAACTCACACAAAGGAAACCACTTGAATATGAGACCCAGCATCACTTGACCACCAGTATAGGATGCCTCATCTAAACAACAAACAAAACAAAAATACAAACCCAATCATCAGCAGACAGGATTACCACCTCACTCAGCCTTGCCCATCAGAGGAATAACAAATGGAAAAAAAAAAAAAAAAAACTCATTACAAATCTCACCCTATATGAAGCTTACACAAACCACTGGATCAAACTTAGGAGGGCAGAAACCAAAAGGAAGAAAGAATTAAACCTTGAAGCCTGGGAAAAGGAGACCTCAAACACCATAAATTAAAAAAAATAATGAAAAGGCAGAGAAATACTACACAAATGAAAGAACAAATTAGAATCACAGAAGTCCAAATAAATGAAGAGGATATAGGCCAACTCCCTGAAAAAAATTTAGAATAATGATAGTAAAGATCAAAAACATTGAAAACAGAATGGAGAAAATGCAAGAATAAATTAACAAAGACATAGAAGAATTAAACTATAAGCATATAGAGAGAAACAACACAATTACTGAAATAAAAAATACTCTAGAAGGAATAAATAGTGGAATATCTGAAGTAGAAGAATGAATCAGTGAATGGGAAGATAAAATGGTGGAAATAACTTCTGAAGAGCAGAATAAAGTAAAAAGAATGAAAAGAACTGAGGATATTCTCAGAGACCTCTGGAACAATATCAAATGAACCAACATTCAAATTATAGGGGTCCCAGAAGAAGAAAGAAAGAAAGGGTATGAGGAAATTTTTGAAGAGATTATAGCTGAAAATTTCCCCAACATGGAAAAAGAAATAGTCAATCAAGTCCAAAAGGCTCAAACAGTCCCATACTGGATAAACCCAAGGAGAAATATGCCAAAACACATACTAATCAAACTAACAAAGACTAAACACAATGGATATTAAAAGCTGCAAGAGAAAAGCAACAAGTAGCATACAATGGAAATCCCATATGTTTATCAGCTGATCTTACAGCAGAAACTCTGCAGGCCAGAAGGGAATGGCAGGATATATTTAAAGTACTGAAAGGGAAAAAGCTAGAACCAAGATTACTCTACCTGACAAGGATGTCATTCAAAATTGATGGAGAAATAAAAAGCTTTTCAGACAAGCAAAAGTTAAGAGAGTTCAGTAACACCAAACCAGCTTTACAACAAATGTTAAATGGACATATATAGTCAAGAAATACAAGAAAAGAAAACAGATCTACAAAATCAAACCCCAAACAATTAAGAGAATGGCAATAGAAACATATATATCAATGATTACTTTAAATGTAAACAGAATAAATGCTGCAACCAAAAGACACAGACTGGCTGAACGGATACAAAAACAAGATCCATATATATGCTGTCTACAAGAAACCCACTTCAGACCTCAAGACACATAGAGACTGAAAGTGAGAGGATGGAAAAATATATTCCATGCAAATGGGAAGCAAAAGAAAGCTGGAGTAGTAATCCTCATATCAGACAAAATATACCTTAAAATAAAGAATATTACAAGTGATAAGAAGGGACACTACATAATGATCAAATGCTCAATCCAAGAGGAAGACATAACAATTGTAAATATATATGCTTCCAACATAGGAGCACCTCAATACATAAGACAAACACTAACAGACTTAAAAGGAGAAACTGACAGTAACACAATAATAGTAGGAGACTTTAACACCCCAAACACACCAATGGACAGATCATCAAAGCAGAAAATTAATAAGGAAACACGAGTCTTAAAGGATACATTAGATGAGATGGATCTCATTGATATGTTTAGGACATTCCATCCAAATGCACGAGCAAGGCTGAGAGGAGCTACTCACACCCAAGGTCAGGGGCATTGGCCGAGAGGAGCTACCCCACATCCCAGGTAAGGAGCAGTGGCTATGCTTTGCTGGAGCAGCCATGAAGACCCCACGTCCGAGGTAAGAGAAACCCAAGAAAGACGGTAGGTACTGAGAGAGATAATCAGAGGGCAGACAGACAGAAACTATAATCACAGACAACTAGCCAATCTGATCACATGGACCACAGCCTTGTCTAACTCAGTGACACTAAGCCATGCTGTGTGGGGCCACCCAGGTGGCCAGGTCATGATGGAGAGGTCTGACAGAATGTGGTGCACCGGAGAAGGGAATGGCAAACCACTTCAGTATTTTTGCCTTGAGAACCCCATGAATAGTATGAAAAGGCAAAAAGATAGGACGCTGAAAGATGAACTCCCCAGGTCAATAGGTGCCCAATATGCTCCTGGAGATCAGTGGATAAATAACTCCAGAAAAAATGAAGGGATGGAGCCAAAAAAAACAACACCCAGTTGTGAATTGGACTGGTGATAGAAGCAAGATTCAAAGATATAAAGAGCAATATTGCATAGGAACCTGGAATATTAGGTCCATGAATCAAGGCAAATTGGAAGTGGTCAAACAGGAGATGACAAGACTGAACATCGACATTCTAGGAATCAGTGAACTAAGACGGACTGGAATGGGTGAACTTAACTCAGATGACCATTATATCTACTACTGTGGGCAGGAATCCCTTAAAAGAAATGGAGTAGCCATCATAATCAACAAAAAAGCCCAAAATGCAGGACTTGGATGCAATCTCAAAAACGACAGAATGATCTCTGTTCGTTTCTAAGGCAAACCATTCAATATCACGGTTATCCAAGTCTATGCCCCAACCAGTAATGCTGAAGAAGATGAAGTTGAACAGTTCTATGAAGACCTACAAGACCTTCTAGAACTAACACCCAAATGAGTTGTCCTTTTCATTATAGGGGAATGGAATGCAAAAGGAGGAAGTCAGGAAACACCTGGAATAACAGGTAAATTTGGCCTTGGAGTACAGAATGAAGCAGGGCAAAGGCTAATAGAGTTCTGCCAAGTGAATGCACTGGTCATAGCAAACACCCTCTTCCAACAACACAGGAGAAGACTTTACACATGGACATCACAAGAAGGTCGACACCAAAATCAGATTGATTATATTCTTTGCAGCCAGAGATGGAGAAGCTCTATACAGTGAGCAAAAACAAGACCAGGAGCTGACTGTGGCTCAGATCATGAACTCCTTATTGCCAAATACACACTGAAATTGAAGACAGTGGAGAAAACCACTAGACCATTCAGGTATGACCTAAATCAAATCCCTTATGACTATACAGTAGAAGTGAGAAATAGATTTAAGGGCCTACATCTGATAGATAGAGTGCCTGATGAACTATGGAATGAGGTTCGTGACATTGTGCAGGAGACAGGAATCAAGGCCATCCAAAAGAAAAGGAAATGCAAAAAAGCAAAATGGCTCACTGAGGAGGCCTTACAAATAGCTGTGAAAAAAGGGGAGCATAAAGCAAAGGAGAAAAGGAAAGATATAAGCATTTGAATGCAGAATTCCAAAGAATAGCAAGGAGAGATAAGAAAGCCTTCCTCAGAGATCAATGCAAAGAAATAGAGGAAAACAATAGAACAGGAAAGACTAGAGATCTCTTCAAGGAAATTAGAGATACCAAGGGAATATTTCATGCAAAGACGGGCTTCATAAGGGACAGAAATGGTATAGACCTAACAGAAGCAGAAGATATTAAGAAGAGGTAGCAAGAAAACACAGAAGAACTGTACAAAAAGAGATCTTCACGACTCAGATAATCACAATGGTGTGATCACTCACCTAGAGCCAGACATCCTGGAATGTGAAGGCAAGTAGCCTTAGGAAGTATCACTACAAACAAAGCTAGTGGAGGTGATGGAATTCCAGTTGAGCTATTTCAAATCCTGAAAGATGATGCTGTGAAAGTGCTGCACTCAATATGCCAACAAATTTGGAACACTCAGCAGTGGTCACAGGACTGGAAAAGGTCAGTTCTCATTCCAAACCCAAAGAAAGGAAATGCTAAAAGAATGCTCAAACTACCACACAATTGCACTCATCTCACATGCTAGTAAAGTAATGCTCATTATTCTCCAAGCCAGGCTTCAGCAATATGTGAACCTTGAACTTCCAGATGTTCAAGCTAGTTTTAGACAAGGCAGAGGAACCAGAGATCAAATTGCCAACATCCGCTGGATCATAGAAAAAGCAAGAGAGTTCCAGAAAAACATCTATTTCTGCTTTATTGACTATGCCAAAGCCTTTGACTGTGTGGATCACAAGAAACTGGAAAATTCTGAAAGAGATGGGAATACCAGACCATCTGACCTGCCTCTTGAGAAACCTGTATGCAGGTCAGGAAGCAACAGTTAGAACTGGACATGGAACAACAGACTGATTCCAAATAGGAAAAGGAGTACACCAAGGCTGTATATTGTCACCCTGCTCATTTAATTTCTATGCAGAGTACATCATGAGAAACGCTGGGGCTGGAGGAAGCACAATTCAGAATCAAGATTGCCAGGAGAAATATCAGTAACCTCAGATATGCAGATGACACCACCCTGATGGCAGAAAGTGAAGAAGAACTAAAGAGCCTCTTGATGAAAGTGAAAGAGGAGACTGAAAAATTTGGCTTAAAGCTCAACATTCAGAAAACTAAGATCATGACATCTGGTCCCATCACTTCATGGCAAATGGATAGGGAAATAGTGGCTGACATCATTTTTATGGGCTCCAAAATCACTGCAGATGGTGATTGCAGCCATGAAATTAAAAGATGCTTACTCCTTGGAAGGAAAGTTATGAACAACCTGATGCTGCTGCTGCTAAGTCGCTTCAGTCGTGTCTAACTCTTTGCGACCCCATAGACGGCAGCCCACCAGGCTCCCCCATACCTGGGATTCTCCAGGCAAGAACGCTGGAGTGGGTTGCCATCTCCTTCTCCAATGCATGAAAGTGAAAAGTGAAAGTGAAGTTGCTCGGTTGTGTCCGAACCTTAGCAACCCCATGGACTGCAGCCCACCAGGCTCCTCCATCCATGGGATTTTCCAGGCAAGAGTACTGGAGTGGGGCCATTGCTTTCTCCATGAGCAACCTAGATAGCATATTAAAAAGCAGAGACATTACTTTGCCAACAAAGGTCCATCTAGGCAAGGCTATGGTTTTTCCAGTGGTCATGTATCAATGTGAGATTTGGACTATAAATAAAACTGAGCACTGAACAACTGATACTTTTGAACTGTAGTGTTGGAGAAGACTCTTGAGAGTCCCTTGGACTCCAAGGAGATCCAACCAGTCCATCCTAAAGGAGATGAGTCCTGGGTGTTCATTGGAAGGACTGTTGTTGAAGCTGAAACTCCAATACTTTGGCCACTTGATGTGAAGAATTGCCTCATTTGAGAAGACTATGATGCTGGAAAAGATTGAGGGTAGGAGGAGAAGGGGACAACGGAGAATGAGATGGTTGGATGGCATCACCAAGTCGATGGACATGGGTTTGTGTGGACTACGGTAGTTGGTGATGGACAGGGAAGCCTGGCGTGCTGTGGTTCATGGGGTCGCAAGGAGTTGGACACGACTGAGTGACTGAAGTGAACTGATCCAAATGTAAAATAATACACTTTCTTCTCAAGTACACATAGAACGTTCTCCAGGTTAGACCACATCTTAGGTCACAAATCAAACCTCAATAAATTTAAGATAATTGAAATCGTATGAAGCATATTCTCCAACCACAATGCTATGAGATTAGATAACAGTTACAAGTAAAAAAACTGGAAAAAACAGAAACACATGGAGATTAAGCAATATATTTCTTTTTTTTTAAGCAATATATTTCTAATAACCAACAGATTACTGAAGAAATCAAAAGAGAACTAAAAAAATTTCTAGAAACAAATGACAATGAAAGCATGACAACTCAAAACCTATGGGATGCAGCAAAAGCAGTTCTAAGAGGGAAATTTGTAACAATATAATCCTACCCCAAGAAACAAGAAAAACTTTGAATACACAACCTAACTTTACACCTAAAACAACTGGAAAAGAAAAACAAACAAACAAAAACCCCAAATTAGTAGAAGGAAAGAAATCATAAAAATCCAAGCAGAAATCAATGAAAAAGAAATGAAAGAAACAATAGTAAAGATAAATAAAACCATAAGCTGGTTCTTTGAGAAGATAAATGAAATTGACAAACCTTTAGCCAGGCTCATCTAGAAAAAAAGAGAGAAGGATCAAATCAAGAAAATTAGAAATGAAAAAGGAGAGGTTACAGTAGACAATGCAGAAATACAAAGAGACTATTATGAAAAACTGTATGTAAAAAAAAAGGACAATCTGGAAGAAATGGACAGATTCTTAGAAAAGTTCAATCTTCCAACACTGAATCAGGAAGAAATAGAAATTATGAACAACCCAATTACAAACACTGAAATTGAAACTGCGATAAAAAAATCTCCCATAAAACAAAAGTCTCGGACCAGATGGCTTC
This sequence comes from Bos javanicus, assembly GCF_032452875.1. Taxonomy (NCBI): domain Eukaryota; kingdom Metazoa; phylum Chordata; class Mammalia; order Artiodactyla; family Bovidae; genus Bos; species Bos javanicus. The sequence goes on from NC_083870.1 coordinate 45,017,561, forward strand.
ACAGGAGAATTCTATCAAACATCTAGAGATGTTTGATACCTATCCTAATACCTATCCTTACAAAAGTCTTTCAAAAAATTTCAGAGGAGAGAATATTTCCAAACTCATTCAAAGAGGCCACCATCACCCAAACCAGACAAAAACAACACAAAAAAAGAAAACTACAGGCCAAATCAATGATGAACATAGATGCAAAAATCCTCAACACAATTTTAGCAAACAGAATTCAGCAAGACATCAAAAAGCTCACACACCATGATCAAGTTGGGTTTATTCCAGGGATGCAAGGATTCTTCAATATAAGGAAATTGACACACCATATTAACAAATTGAAAGATAAAAACCATATGATAATATCAATAGATGCAGAAAAAGCCTTTGACAAAATCAGCACCCATTTATGATTAAAACTCTTAAAAAAATGGGCATAGAAGGAACCTACCTCAACATAGCAAAGGCCACATATATGATAAGCCTACAGCAAACATTATCCTCAGTGGTGAAAAACTGAAAGCATTTCCCCTATGATCAGGAATAAGACAAGGGTATCCACTCTTACCACTATTCATCAACATAGTTTTGGCAGTCTAGCTATAGCAATCAGACAATAAAAAGAAACAAAAGGAATCCAAATCAGAAAAGAAGAAGTAAAGCTCTCACTGCTTGTAGATGACATGATACTTTACATAGATAATCCTAAAGATAGTATCAGAAAATTACTAGAGCTAGTCAATGAATTTAGCAAAGTTTCAGGATACAAAATCAATACACTGGAATCACTTGCATTTCTATATAATAACAATCAAAAATCATAAGAAGAAATTAAGGAATCAATCCCACTCACTACTGCAACAAAAAGAATAAAATATCTAGGAATAAACTTACCTAAGGAGACAAACTTTATTTTTTGGGCTCCAAAATCACTGCAGATGGTGATTGCAGCCATGAAATTAAAAGACGCTTACTCCTTGAAAGGAAAGTTATGACCAACCTAGATAGCATATTCAAAAGCAGAGACGTTACTTTGCCAACAAAGGTCCGTCTAGTCAAGGCTATGGTTTTTCCTGTGGTTATGTATGGATGTGAGAGTTGGACTGTGAAGAAGGCTGAGCACCGAAGAATTGATGCTTTTGAACTGTGGTGTTGGAGAAGACTCTTGAGAGTCCCTTGGACTGCAAGGAGATCCAACCAGTCCATTCTGAAGGAGCTCAGCCCTGGGATTTCTTTGGAAGGAATGATGCTAAAGCTGAAACTCCAGTACTTTGGCCACCTCATGCGAAGTGTTGACTCATTGGAAAAGACTCTGATACTGGGAGGGATTGGGGTCAGGAGGAGAAGGGGACGACAGAGGATGAGATGGCTGGATGGCATCACTGACTTGATGGACGTGAGTCTGAGTGAACTCCGGGAGTTGGTGATGGACAGGGAGGCCTGGCGTGCTGCGATTCATGTAGTCGCAGAGTCGGACACGACTCAGCCACTGAACTGAACTGAACTGAAGGAGACAAAAGAACTGTACACAGAAAATTAAAAGACACTGATGAAAGAAATAAAAGATGACATAACCAGATGAAGAGATATTCCATGTTCCTGGGTAAGAAGAATCAATATTGTGAAAATGACTATACTACCAAAGCAATCCCTATCAAATTAACAAGGGCATTTTTCACAGAACTAGAACAAAAACTTTCACAATTCATATGGAAACACAAAAGACCCTGAGTAGCCAAAGCAGTCTTGAGAAAGAAGAATGGAGCTGGAGGAATCAGCCTTCCTGACTTCAGATTATACTACAAAGCTACAGTCATCAAGACAGTATTGTACTGGCACAAAACCAGAAATATAGACCAAGGGAACAAGACAGAAAGCCCAGAAATAAACCCATGTACCCATGGGTGCCCTATTTTTGACACAGTAGGCAAGAATATGCAAAGACAAAGGGGCAAAGACAGCCTCTTCAATAAATGGTGCTGGGAAAACTGGACAGCTACATGTAAGTTAATGAAATTAGAACACTTCCTAACACCACACACAAAAACAAACACAAAATGGATTAAAGACCTAAATGTAAGACCAGAAAGTATAAAACTCTTAGGGGAAAACATAGGCAGAACACTCGACGACATAAATCAAAGCAAGATCCTCTATGACCCACCTCCTAGAGTAATGCAAATAACAACAAAAGTAAACAAGTGGGGCCTGATTAAACTTAAAAGCTTTTGCACAGCAAAGTAAACTATAAGCAAGGTGAAAAGACAATCTTCAGAATGGGAGAAAATAATAGCAAATGGAACAACTGACAAAGGATTAATTTCCAAAATATACAAGCAGCTTATACAACTCAATACCAGAAAAACAACCCAATCAAAAAGTGGGAAAAAGACCTAAACAGACATTTCTCCAAAGAAGACATACAGATGGCTAACAAACATGTGAAAAGGTGCTCATCATTGCTTATTATTAGAGAAATGTAGTCAAAACTACATTGAGATATCACCTCACACAGGTCAGAATGGCCATCATCAAAAAGCCTACAAACAATAAATGCTGGAGAGGGTGTGAAGAAAAGGGAACACTCTTGCACTGTTGGTGGGAATGTAAATTTACACAGGCACTATGGAAGATGATATGGAGATTCCTTTAAAAACTAGGAATAAAAGCACCATATAACCCAGCAATCCCACTCTTAGGCATATACCCTGAGGAAACCAAAATTGAAAGAGACACATGTATCCCGTTGTTCATTGCAGCACTATTTACCATAGCTAGAACATGGAAGTAACCTAGATGTCCATTGACAGATGAATGGATAAAGAAGATTTGGTACATATACACAATGGAATATTATTCAGCCACAAAAAGAAATGCACTTGAGTCAGTTCTAATGAGGTGTTGAGTCAGTTAAATCAGTTCTAGAGCCTATTATACAGAGTGAAGTAAGTCAGAAAGAGAGAGATAAATATCATATTCTAAAGTATATATACAGAATCAAGAAAAATGGTACTGAAGAATTTCTTTTCAGGGCAGCAATGGAGAAACAGACATAGAGAATAGACTTATGGACATGGGGAGAGGAGAGGAGAGGAGAAGGTGAGGTGTGGAAGAGTAATATGGAAAGTTACATTACCTTATGCAAAATAGGTAGCCTATGGGAATTTGCTGTACATCTCAGGAAATTCAAACAGGGGCTCTGTGTCAACCTAGAGGGGTGGAATGGGGAGGGAGATTGGAAGAAGGATCAAAAGGGAGAGGATATATGTATACCTATGGCTGATTCATATTGAGATTTGACAGAAAACAACAAAGTTCTGTAAAGCAATTATCCTTCAATTAAAAATAAATTAATTAATACGTGATGAACAATGGAACAAATGAGGCATCATCCAGAACACAGTATAATATGTAGATACACTGCAAGAGACTATTGGATTAGAATTTACTATCAAATACCTAGGGAGGCAGACAGCTAAAAATGTAGTGGTGGGACCCCAAACGTAAACTTCACCATCTCAAATGACGAATTCCTATGACCAATTTCCAGACAGTCACCAAATATTTTTGGATGGTGATTTGACACTAAATTCAAGTGTTCAGGATAGGAAGGATAAATATGATAGCAAACTATATGAGAATGTAAGAATGTTCTTTTAATATTGGCTCCAAGTTTGAGGTTGCAGGTGGAGCCAGGGAATGATGCTGTTGGACTGACAGACAGCCACAGGTGCTAGCATCTAAAGAGCTGAGAGAACAGAGAAGTTGACTTACAGCCTATGAAGCCCTGATAAGGACCTGCCTGTATTTTCCATGTAAATACATGGAAATCCTGCCTGTAACTTCCATGAAAATAAGAATGAAAATAATTTTAGGAATGTCTCCTTTAAAAATTAAGTATATTTTAATTCTCTGGCCAACTATTTGTAATATTTAAAATAAGTGAAGCAAAGACTGGGAAAAATGAGAAGGTAGTTAATGCTTCCTACCTCATAAGTAGTCAGCTAATATTTTTATCATGAATGAATAAAACTGGATAACATTTTGAATTCAGTTTGTTTTAGCAACTTTTACTTTTAGTTCCAAAGCATTTCCTATTAATTAAAATTTTGTCTCCTGATGAAACTGTTTAACCTGGTTAGCTGATCAAAGGGAATTAAATTTCCTCAATGACTAAAGTCAGAATCTCCTGAAATACATAATTAGGATATATTCAGGCTAAAAATGAAATCAATATATGAAAGTGAGAAAATTTAATTGCTTGTTTTGAAGAGTCAAAAAATGCAAATATGATAGTATCTTACTATGAATTCCATGAATATTTTTAAAGTAGTTGTAAGTCAAAGCAGATTGAATTATCAAAGATAATGCATTTTCATGGAAGTTAAATACAGAGTAATTTTTATGAAGAATTTCTCTAATGCTTATTCTTTCTCCCTTTCCAGAAAAGGCAATAAACTTAAGAAAGGACAGAAAGCTATAATCGTTATCAAGGAAAAAATGGTTATTATAAAGAAGTAAAGATGTGAGTTGATGACCCTTTTAAAAAATATATTAAAAAAAAAAAATCCCTGACTTTATATTAATGATATTAACCCATTTTCTACCAAATGAGCTGCAAATATCTTTCCAAGAATGCACTGACCTTTCATTTTTGTTTTTGGTGTTCTCTGGCATGAAATTTTATCGTTTATGAAGCAAACCTTTGTTATGCCCACAATGGATGGGAATGCCCCTACTATTCACTATAATGGTTAAGAGTCTTCCTATTCTAGTTTCTCCATTTAATATCTGTATAAAGTAAAAGCTTCTTTAAAATCTGGACAATAACTCATCTTCTAGTATTCTTAAAATGTTTAATATAAATAAATACCCAATAAATGGCAGAAACAATTAAAATTATTCATAAATAAGATTTTACTATTGGTGAAAGATTTTCCTTATTTTTAAGAATACATTTAGTACTTCTTAAAACCATTTTCAAAATAAGAAATGGCTTTTGAATGATATTGAATACCTACTTAAGCAAAAGGCAATGTGTATATATATAAATAATTATGACTGATGGCTTTTCCACGGTGGTGCTAGTGGTAAAGAACCCGCCTGCCGATTCAGGAGTTGTAAGAGACGTGGATTCAATGTCATGGTCAGGAAGATCCTATGGAGTAGAAAATGGCAACCCACTCCAGAATTCTTGCCTGGAGAATCCCATGGACAGAGAAGCCTTGGGAGGTTACAAGCCCATAGGGTTGTAAAAAGTCAGATAGGACTGAACGAACGACTGAGCATGCATGCACATCCAATAGATATTGTACAGCAAAAACCAATGTAACATCGTAGACCAACTTTCCTTCAATTAAAATAAATAAAAGTTATTGATTATAGAAAATTCTTTTTAAAATAAATTGCTGAATTTGTTTTAAAAACAATGTATTTAAAATGTCTAAATCTTTATTTAAATAAAATTTTCTACATAATTCTTTTCTTCATCCTTTGTTGATTTCAGTTTAGAATGATACTAGAATCATCAAATTAATTGGGCAGCTCATTTTCATTTTTCTTGGCCTGGAATAAATTATGCTAGAATCAGAAATAGCTATTCTTTAAAATATTGAAAGCCCACATCCACAAACCTATGTGGCACAGAACGTTTTGAGCAGTGATATTTATCAATATACAATATTTCCCCCAAATTCTTTTATATAAATAGTTTGTTTAACTAGTAAGTATATTCTAGTGTCAATTATGGCACTTTAAACATTTCTACAAAAACATCTATTCCGTTGAGATATATTAGTTTATATATATATATTCTTTTAAATTAAAACAACCAACTATTGTTAACTTACTTGCTTTTTCATGCTATGTTTCATTTCTCTTTCTCTTTGTAATTGGATTTATTAGTAATTCTAATGTTTTCCTGATTTCTAGTTTTAATATGTATATTATAAATTACTTATTTTTAAATTTTTTTCCCTAGAGTTTTTTAAAAATTAAAATACTGTCTTCATAAATACGTATTTATTAATATTTTCTTTGTTAAATAAGAAAATAATTGGAGTCTCTTTATCTCTACATTATATGACATTTTATATGATTTCTGTCTTTGATCTATCTGGAATTTGTTTTGATATGATATGTGAATTAGAATCTAAATTTTTCCCCTACTAAGAGTACTTGGAGATTTACATGCTATTTATTTAATCAATCTTTCTTTCTTCACTGACTCCAAAGACCACATTTACGACAAACTAATGACATTCATAATTACGTAGCTTTTGTGTTTATGAGCTTTTTTATTTTATTCAGTTGATATATCTGACACCTATACCTCACTTGTAATATTGTGATTTAATGCTTAATATCAATATCTGGAATAAACATATCTATCCTTACCCATTTCCCTTTTTATTATCTTAACCTTTATTTTAACTTCACCGTATTGGCCAATGCATTAGTATTTTCTACAGTCTTGAATAATCTCTTGACTTCCATTATTACACATTCTCTTGGTTTTACCTCTGTCCATCCAACGATACCTTTTTAGTCACCTGCAAATGTTTTTCTCCCATAGCTAACATTTAAATATATTTTCTATAGAGACATACTTATTTCCATGAAATAAGTGGAATTTATTGTTTGTGTGTGTGTGTGTGTGTGATTACAGGAGAAATAAAGTTACCCAAATTTTAACACCTTAGAAAGACCTAATTCAGAATTCTACTTTTGGCTATTAAGATTCTACTTGTGTCAAATCAATATTCTCACAGTGAATGAAAAAGCTTTATAGATAAAAATTTAAAACTGTTCATAAGCATTAGAGAATGACCAAGATGTTCAGAAACTGAGAGACCAGGATCCCTAAGGGAAAAAATTATGCATTGAGCTTAGTCTAACATTTGGTGTCACTATTTCCCTTGAAGTGTTCGTTGTTTGTAAATGATAGCTAAGAATAAGAAGTCAAGCAGAAAGCAGCAAATAAAACGCTGAGAAGCCCAGCAGAATGTCAACATTCATGGTGTGAGGAGGACAAAATTCAGTTCAGGTTCTGCCAAGGATGAAACCTCTGGAAGTTATAGTTGGGATTCCTGAAATGTTACATCCTAGGAATAATAATAAAAGGAAATTGATCATGTCTCACAAAAGATTGAAATTCAGTTTTTCAACAGCTCAGTCCATACTAGATTAAGGTGATCCATAGAAGGCTGACAGCCAGAAACAAATGTAAATCTGAAAAAAGAAGATGTCATGTAACTTCAAAGAAACTCATGTAAGCTTCAATGTGGGTGTACACACTGGCATTAAAAACAAAACAAAATTCCTATATGGTGGGACATAGTATTAAATAACTGAAAGTAAGAGAAAATAGGCAGTATAAACAGAACCACAGGTAATAAATACTTTGAACTTATTAGACTAGCACTGAAAATAACTTTGATTAATATATTTTAAAAAATGATAAAGTAGATACTTATAGTAGAACTGAAATCCATAAAAAGAACAAAATGGATAATCTAGAAAGCACAAATAAAATAATTAAAATAAGAAATCAATAGATTGATTTAATAGTATATTAAAGACATGTGAGAAGGAAATGGCAACCCACTCCAGTATTCTTGTCCGGAGAAACCCATGGACGGAGGAGCTTGGTGGGCTACAGTTCACAGGTCATAAAGAGTCAGACACTACTGAGCGACTTCACTTTCACTTTAAAGACATGTGAAGATAACATTAGTAAACTGGGGGAAAGGTTAATAGAAAATATCTGGGCTGAAACATGGAGAGGACAAACAAGATTGTAAATTCAGAAAAGAGTCTAAAAGACAGGTGGAAATGATATTTTTTAAAACCTAAAATATTTGTATTTAAAGTCTCCAAATAGAGGAAAGAAAGAGATAATGGCTAAGAATTTTAGAAGTTGAAAATCGGAGTCATCAGTGATAGATTCAAGAATTGTGACACACCCCAAAATGGTGTGATCACTCACCTAGAGCCAGATATTTTGGAGTGTGAAGTCAAGTGGGCCTTAGGAAGCATCACTAAGAATAAAGCTAGTGGAGGTGATGGAATTCCAAATGAGCTATCTCAAATCCTTAAAGACGATGCTGAGAAAGTGCTGCACTCAGTATGCCCCAAATTTGAAAAAATCAGCAGTGGCCATGGACAGGAAAAGGTCAGTTTTCATTCCAATCCCAATGAAGGGCAATGCCAAAGAATATTCAAACTACCACACAATTACACTCATTTCATATGCTAGTAAAGTAATGCTCAAATTCCTGAGCAAGCTAGGCTTAAACAGCACGTGAACTGAGAACTTCCAGATGTTCAAGCTGAATTTAGAAAAGACAGAGGAACCAGATATCAAATAGCCAACATCCACTGGATCATAGAAAAGGCAAGAGAATTCCAGAAAAACACATATTTCTGTTTCACTGACAGAAAAAGCCTTTGACTGTGTGGATCCAGCAACTGTGGACAATTCTTAAAGAGATAGGAATACCAGATCCCCTTATCTGCCTCCTGTGAAACTTGCATGCAGGTAAAGAAGCAACAGTTAGAACTGGACATAGAACAATGAACTGGTTTAAATTAGGAAAGGAGTATGTCAAGGCTGGATATTGTCACTCTGGTTATTTAACTTATATTCAAAGTGTTGTTCAGTCATTTGGTTGTGTCCAACTCTTTGCAATCCCATGGACAGCAGCATGCCAGGCTTCCCTGTCCTTTACCATCTCCTGGATCAGAAGAGTACATCATGTGAAATGCTGGGCTGGATGAAGCACCAGCTGGAATCAAGATTGCCAGGAGAAGTATCAATAACCTCAGATACACAGATCACACCACCCTTATGGCAGAAAGCGAAGAGGAACTAAAGAGTCTCTTGATGAAAGTGAAAGAAGAGAGTGGAAACGTTGGCATAAAACTCAACATTCAAAAAGCTAAAATCATGGCACCCAGTTCCATCACTTCATGGCAAATAGATGGGGAAACAATGGAAACAGTGACACACTTTATTTTCTTGGGCTCCAAAATCACTGCAAATGGTGACTGCAGCTATGAAATTAAAAGATGCTTGCTCCTTGGATGAAAAGCTATGACCAACCTAGCAGCATATTAAAAAGCAGAGACATTTCTTGGCTGACAAAGGTCCCTATAGTCAAAGCTATGGTTTTTCCAGTAGTTATGTATGGATGTGACAGTTGGACCATAAAGAAGGCTGAGTGCCAAAGACTTGATGCTTTAGAACTGTGGTGTTGGAGAAGTCTTTTGAGAGCTCCTTGGACTTCAAGGAGCTCAAACCAGTCAGTCCTAAAGGAAATCAGTCCTGAATATTCACTGGCTGCTGCTGCTGCTGCGTCGCTTCAGTCGTGTCTGACTCTGTGCGACCCCATAGACGGAAGCCCACCAGGCTCCCCCGTCCCTGAGATTCTCCAGGCAAGAACACTGGAGTGGGTTGCCATTTCCTTCTCCAATGCAGAAAGTGAAAAGTGAAAGTGAAGTCGCTCAGTCATGTCTGACTCTTAGTGACCCCATGGACTACAGCCTATCAGGCTCCTCCATCCATGGGATTTTCCAGGCAAGAGTACTGGAGTGGGGTGCCATCGCCTTCTCCGATATTCACTAGAGGTGACTCCAATACTTTGGCCACCTGATGCAAAGAGCTGATGCATCGAGAAAAGACCTTGATGCTGGGAAAGATTGAAAGCAGGAAAAGGGGATGACAGAGGACAAGATGGTTGCATAACATCATGAACTCAATGGCCATGAGTTTGAGGAAGCTCAGAAGATAGTGAAGGACAGGGAAATCTGGTGTGCTGCAGTCTATGGGGTTGCAGTGTTGAAACTGACTAAGTGACTGAACAACAATACTGGTACTATTGCCTAATGATATATGTATAAGTTTATTTATTGAAGTGTTGTTTTTAATATCTAAATCATGAATTGTTTCTTAGCTCAGATTGTTATAAGCCAAATGCCATTTATTGTTTTAAACAACAAACATGTATTTCTCCCTGTTCTGGAGGCTGAGAAGTTTGAAGGTGCCAGCATGGTCAGGTTCTGATGACAGTGCTCTTCCTGGTTTTCTTACTTGGCAGAGACAGCTACAGAACTCAGGTCTCTACATCCTTTTATAAGGGCACCAGTCCCATATTGGGGGCTCTACCTCCACTTCCATGACTTCACCCAAATTTAAATACCTCCCAAAGACTCCACTTCCAAATACCATCACACTGGTGATTAAGGCTTCAACTTATGAATTGGTATCAGGGTCTTTTCCAATGAGTCAGCTCTTCCCAACAGGTGGCCAAAGTATTGGAGCTTTAGCCTCAGCATCATTCCCGTCCATGGTGATTTTGGATCCCAAGAACATAAAGTATACTTGCAGGTATTACTTAGTGGAACTACCTGGTAAAAGATTGTGTGCTTTTGTAATTTTAATAGACATTGCAAAATCAGTCTCTACACAGTTTATGTAATATATGCTCCCATTGATTGTGTCTGAGGATGCCTTTTATTCCATACCCACTCTGATAGCTTGATCTTTCAAATATTTTTTCATTTGTTAAAATAATAGGTGATATCTTAATTTTTATCTAGATATCTCTATAATCAAGATAAAGGAACTTTTAAAAATATTTAAACACTTAATATTTTTCATTTTCTGAGAACTGCGCTCTACCTTTTTTTAAATTGCTGATGTTTTCCTTATTGATTTGAAATGCCTCTACAAACATGAAAGAAATTAACCATTTGTCAAATATGTTGATTTTTTTTCAAAATTATTCTTTTGACTTTATGTTTTTATGTGGATATTTTAATTTTCACACAAATTTATTAATCTTTATCTAATGGTTTTTGAGCTTTATGTATTTAAAATTTTAGTAGCTCAGTCATGTCTGACTCTTTGCAACCCCATGGACTGTAGCCCTCCAGGCTCCTCTGTGCATGGAATTCTCCAGGCAAGAATACTGGAGTAGGGTGCCATTTCCTTCTCCAGGGGATCTTCCTGACTCAGGGATCAAACCCACTTCTCCTGCATTGCAGGCAGATTCTTTACTGTCTGAGCCACCAAGGCTTTTTTATGTATTTAAAGCATTTAATTCTAAGATCACTGGGGGAAAATATTCCCATATTTAATTTAGAATTTTGGGGGGTTTAATATTTATTAAATCAATGTTATTTCAAAATACTGATATTTCAAAATTAACTGTATATTCTCACTAAATTATTTTTTCCATATAAACTTTATAATTAGTTTGCATAGTTTTCAAATTTCAAAAACTGCCATATTTACATTGTTAACTTATCTTACCCAGGAATATAATAAATCTTGGCATTTATACAAATCTTTTTGATATCCTTTAGTAACATTCAACTCCTTTTTGTTATATAAATGTACTACTTTTCTCATTAAGGTATTCCTTAGTTTCTCATATATAAGGTATTTTTTTAAGTTTGACTTTTATTTCCATTGTATTTCATAACAGACTGCTGCTTACATATAGATATAATCAACATATATAAATCCAGCATATTTACTGAGTCCTCTCTCTGTATTTAGTAACTGAACAAATTATTCTCAAAATTTTTATGGCAAAATAATAGTTATCTGCTTTTTGAAAATATTGCATTCTCCTTTTAAATGTTTATGCCTTATGTTTCTTTCTCTTGCTAGTTATCTTGGCTAGATCTGCCAGACTAATTAATGATAGTAGCAATAATAAGCATTTTGCTTCTTTCTGGTTTTAATATGAATGCTTCTATTGCTGAAGCATTCAATCTGAGATTAGCTTTTGGATTAATGCATGTACACAATAATATACATTCATGTTAATGATTTACATTATGCATACAAATAGTTGTGTATATTTATTAACCATAATAAGGAGGAATTTCTCTGTTTCTATTTTAATAAGAATCTTTTTTTATATAATTTTATTTTTTCATTTATTTTTGGCTGAGTTGGATCTTCAGTGCTCTGCAGGCTTTTCTCTAGTCGTGGGGAGTAGGGACTTCTCTTCTTTGCAATGTGCAGGCTTCTCACTGTGGTGGCTTCTATTGTTGCAGAGCACAGGCTCTAGGCATGTGGGATTCAGTAGTTAGGGCATGTGGGCTTGGTTGTTGCAGTTCCCGGGCTCTAGAGCACAGGCTCAATAGTTGTGGCACATGGACTTTATTGCTCCATGGCATGTGGGATCTTCCCAGACCAGGGATTGAACCAATGTTTCCTGCTTTGGCAGGCAGATTCTTTACTACTGAACTATCAGGAAAGCCCTAATGGGCATCTTTTAAATGATGGTTTTGAATTTTATCTAATACCTTTTAGTTTTATGAAGATAGTCATTTCTCTTCCCCTTGCATATATCAAACAGTAAATCATAATAATAGATTGCTTTATATTAAATCATCTATTCTTAGCACTAACTTTTTATCATGGAAAATATATACTTTGAATTCTGTTTGCTACTACTTTATTTAGAATTTTTTGCATTGATATCCAACTGGACTGTTGATCCTTACATTTACTGTGCTAACCTGGGTTGAACAATAACAAAAAAGAGCATTTCCCCTTCCTATTTGATGGAGTTCTAACTCACAAAGAAGTCTGGTACAGCAGTTGGTTTTTGTGTGACTCAGTTTGCTCTTCAGCTTTTGTTTCCTTTAAGAAGGTGTGGGTAAAGGGGATTCCCATAAGGATAACAGTTGATCTTTTAATAGAAACTCTTCAGGCCAGAAGGGAATGGCAGGACATACTTAAAGTGATGAAAGAAAATAACCTACAGCCCAGATTACTGTACCCAGCAAGGATCTCATTCAAACATGAAGGAGAAATCAAAATCTTTACAGACAAGCAAAAGCTGAAAGAATTCAGCACCACCAAACCAGCTCTTCAACAAATGCTAAAGGATCTTCTCTAGACAGGAAACACAGAAAGAGTGTATAAACTCGAACCCAAAACAATAAAGTAAATGGCAACGGGATCATATTTATCAATAATTACCTTAAATGTAAATGGGTTGAATGCTCCAACCAAAAGACAAAGACTTGCTGAATGGATACAAAAACAAGACCCCTACATATGTTGTCTACAAGAGACCCACCTCAAAACAAGAGACACATACAGACTGAAAGTGAAAGGCTGGAAAAAGATATTCCATGCAAATAGAGACCAAAAGAAAGCAATAGTAGCAATACTCGTATCAGATAAAATAGACTTTAAAACAAAGGCTGTGAAAAGAAGCAAAGATGGGCACTACATAATGATCAAAGGATCAATCCAAAAAGAAGATATAACAATTATAAATATATATGCACCCAATATAGGAGCACTGCAATATGTAAGACAAATGCTAACAAGTATGAAAGGGGAAATTAACAATAACACAATAATACTGAGAGACTCTAATACCCCACTCACACCTATGGATAGATCAACTAAACAGAAAATTAACAAGGAAACACAAACTTTAAATGATACAATAGACCAGTTAGACCTAATTTATATCTATAGGACATTTAACCCCCAAACAATGAATTTCACCTTTTTCTCAAGTGCACACAGAACATTCTGCAGGATAGATCACATCCTAGGCCATAAATGTAGCCTTGGTAAATTCAAAAAAATTGAAATCATTCCAAGCATCTTTTCTGACCACAATGCAGTAAGATTAGATGTCAATTATAGGGGAAAAACTATTAAAAATGCCAAAATATGGGGGCTGAACAACACGCTGCTGAATAACCAACAAATCACAGAAGAAATTAAAAAGGAAATTAAAATATGCATACAAATGAATGAAAATGAAAACACAACAACCCAAAACCTATGGGACACTGTAAAAACTGTGCTAAGGGGAAGGTTCATAGCAATACAGGCTGACCTCAAGAAACAAGAAAAAAGCCAAATAAATAACCTAACTCTACACCTATAGCAACTAGAAAAGGAAGAAATGAAGAACCCCAGGGTTAGTAGAAGGAAATAAATCTTAAAAATTAGCTCATAAATAAATGCAAAAGAAACAAAAGAGACCATAGCAAAAATCAACAAAGCCAAAAGCTAGTTCTCTGAGAAGTTAAATAAAACTGACAAATCATTAGCCAGTCTCATCAAGAAACAAAGGGAGAAGAATCAAATCAACAAAATTAGAAATGAAAATGGAGAGATCACAACAGACAACACAGAAATACAAAGGATCATAAGAGACTATTATCAGCAACTATATGCCAATAAAATGGACAACTTGGAAGAAATGGACAAATTCTTAGAAAAGTACAACTTTCCAAATCTGAACCAGTAAGAAATAGAAAGTCTTAACAGACCCATCACAAGCACAGATATTGAAACTGTAATCAGAAATCTTTCAACAAGCAAAAGCCCAGGACCAGACGGCTTCACAGCTGAATTCTACCAAAAATTTTGAGAAGAGCTAATGCCTATCCTACGCAAACTCTTTCAGAAAATTGCAGAGGAAGGTAAACTTCTAAACTCATTCTATGAGGCCACCATCACCCTAACAACAAAACCATACAAAGATGTCACCAAAAAAGAAAACTACAGGCCAATATCACTGATGAACATAGATGCAAAAATCCTTAACAAAATTCTAGCAAACAGAATCCAACAACATATTAAAAAGACCATACATCATGACCAAGTGGGCTTTATCCCAGGGATGCAAGGATTCTTCAACATCCACAAATCAATCAATGTAATACACCACATTAACAAATTGAAAAATAAAAACCATATGATTATCTCAATAGATGAAGAGAAAGCCTTTGACAAAATTCAACATCCATTTATGACAAAAACCCTCCAGAAAGAAGGAGTAGAAGGAACATACCTCAGTATAATAAAAGCTATATATGGCAAACCCACAGCAAACATTATCCTCAAAATTGAAAGCATTTCCCTAAAGTCAGGAACAAGACAAGGGTGCCCACTCTCACCACTACTATTCAACATAGTTTTGGAAGTTTTAGCCACAGCAATCAGAGCAGAAAAGGAAATAAAAGGAATCCAAATTGGAAAAGAAGAAGTAAAACTCTCACTGTTTGCAGATGACATGATCCTCTACATAGAAAACCCTAAAGACACCACCAGAAAATTACTAGAGCTAATCAATAAATATAGTAAAGTTGCAGGATATAAAATCAACATCACTTTCTAACACCATACACAAAAATAAACTCAAAATGGATTAAAGGTCTAAACGTAAGACCAGAAACTATAAAATTCCAGAGGAAAACAGGCAAAACACTCTCCAACATAAACCACAGCAGGATCCTCTATGACCCACCTTCCAGAATATTAGAAATAAAAGCAAAAATAAACAAATGGGACTAATTAAAATTAAAAGCTTCTGCACAACAAAGGAAACTATAAGCAAGGTGAAAAGACAGCCTTCAGAATGGGAGAAAATAATAGCAAACAAAGCAACGGACAAAGAATTAATCTCAAAAAGATACAAGCAACTCCTGCAGCTCAATTCCAGAAGAATAAACGACCCAATCAAAAAATGGGCCAAAGAACTAAACAGACATTTCTCCAAAGAAGACATACAGGTGGCTAACAAACATATGAAAAGACGTTCAACATCACTCATTATCAGAGAAATGCAAATCAAAACCACAATGAGGTACCATTTCATGCCAGTCAGAATGGCTGTGATCCAAAAGCCTACAAGTAATAAATGCTGGAGAGGATGTGGACAAAAGGGAACCCTCTTACCCTGTTGGTGGGAATGCAAACTAGTACAGCCACTATGGAGAACAGTGTGGAGATTCCTTAAAAACCTAGAAATAGAACTGCTGTATGACCCAGCAATCCCACTGCTGGGCATACACACTGAGGAAACCAGAAGGGAAAGAGACACGTGTACCGCAATGTTCATCACAGCACTGTTTATAATAGCCAGGACATGGAAGCAATCTAGATGTCCATCAGCAGATGAATGGATAAGAAAGCTGTGGTACATATACACAATGGAGTATTACTCAGCCATTAAAAAGAACACATTTGAATCAGTTCTAATGAGGTGGATGAAACTGGAACCTATTATACAGAGTGAAGTAAGCCAGAAAGAAAAACACCAATACAGTATACTAATGCATATATATGGAATTTAGAAAGACGGTAACGATAACCCCGTATGTGAGACAGCAAAAGAGACACAGATATATAGAACAGTCTTTTGGACTCTGTGGGAGAGGGCGAGGGTGGGATAATATGGGAGAATGGCATTGAAACATGTAAATTATCACACGTGAAACGAATCGCCAGTCCAGGTTCAATGCATGAGACAGGGTGCTCAGGGCTGGTGCACTGGGATGACCCAGAGGGATGGGATGGGGAGGGAGGTGGGAGGGGGTTCAGGATGGGGAACACATGTACACCCATGATGGATTCATGTCAATGTATGGCAAAACCAGTAGAATATTGTAAAGAAAAAAATTAATTAAAAAAAAAAAAAGAAGGTGCCGGTAGGTAGCAAGAGTCACCTTGCTACATATGATTTCACCTCCTCCCACCCATTCTGCTAGTCTCTTTCTGATGAACATGATGGCTCCTTGCATTTTCTCAATTACTTTGTCTTTCTCAACCTCCCCCAATATCAGCTGTTTATTTTTATGGTGTGTCTATGTTGTTACTTGGACTTCCCAGGTGGCTCAGTAGTAAAGAATCTGTCTGCCAATGCAGGAGATGTGGTTTCGATCCCTAGGTCAGGAAGATTCCCTGGAGGAGGACATGGCAACCCACTCCAGTATTCTTTCCTGATAAATCCCATGGGCAGAGGAGCCTGGCAGGCTATGAGTCCATGGGGTCACAAAGAGTCAGAAAAAACTGAGTGGCTGAGCATGCACACATGCACATGTTGTTACTTATTTAAGTGCAGACCTAGTTCTGTAAACCCATTAGCATTTCCTTGAACGGTTTTCACATTCAGTCATATATATTTTTCACTTCTGCTATTATCTTTAACTGTCCCTTACTTTGGAGAAGGCAATGGCACCCCACTCCAGTACTCTTGCCTGGAAAATCCCATGGATGGAGGAGCCTGGGAGGCTGCAGTCCATGGGGTCGCTGAGAGTCGGACACGACTGAGCGACTTCGCTTTCACTTTTCACTTTCGTGCATTGGAGAAGGAAATGGCAACCCACTCCAGTGTTCTTGCCTGGAGAATCCCAGGGACGGGGGAGCCTGGTGGGCTGCCATCCATGGGGTCGCACAGAGTCGGACACGACTGAAGTGACTTAGCAGAGAGTCCCTTACTTATGGTACCTTGTGAAGATGCCTATTCAAGCTTATAGAAGATATAAGATAAGTTTCAAAATTTTTCTTCTGTTTCTAGTCACTTGCAGACTTGGGATGTTTTAAATGATTTTTCCTTTCTCTTGGCATCAAAATGCTTTTCAAAGACTCAATATTGTTATTGGTTTTTTTTTGTTTGTTTGTTTGTTTTGTTTTCTCATTATTCATTTTCAAATGGAAGAGATCCATGCAGGTCCTTCAATTTGCTGTCAGACAAGGTAACTCCTTATATTCTACTTGTTCACTGGCACACTTCACCTTAGATCTAGTCCCAGAAATTAGGCTGATATTCAGCCTTAGCTAAATTTCCAATTTCAAAATATGTAGGACAAGGACTATTGAAGCAGCAGACTGAGAGATCTATAACACTTTTCCTTGACTTTTCAGAGGAACGGCCTTCAGAAAACATACACACATACACATGCATGCATACACACACAGGAATCCTGCATGTATGCTTGAAAAGAAAGTAAAAATAGACCTTCCTGGGAGATATTTTTTACTAGCAGCATTTTCATTGTGGATTTTGTTTTCATAAGAATAAGCTAGTAGTATGTATGCTCTATCTTCTGAAACAGAAAAGTATTAGGGGCCAAAAGAAGATATAACGACTTTGAATGACTTCTAGAGGCAGCATTTAACATTTGGTTGCAAAGGTCATTCTGATCAAAACATCAGATGATACTTCATACATAAATGTTTCCTTCCCTAGTCTTTACCCCTTTACCACATCAACATCTGCACTAGTATCCACTACATTTGTCTGTATATTAAGAGAGTATGATTTCCACGATACAATGCTGGAAGTACTAGAAGGGTTGTACATTATGTTCTGCATTGTGTTCTGGAACATGCAGTCTTATTAGAATAGTGGTATGGATGGAGCTATAAGAGGAAGAATCCTTGGGAATGGATAGTTGATGTAATACACACATATACAAACACATGCACAGATATAAAAATTTAAAGGCATAATTTGGTCTTTACTTATTAACATTTCTTCCTAAAATGCATCTTTTTTTTTTTTTTTGAGACTATACTATGCCAACATTAGAAACACTCAGACTTTAGTAGGAAGAGCACATTATACTTTAGTAAATTATAATTCAGTGAAGGAAGTTCTTAGCTTATGAAATCTAAAAATAATAAACCTACCACAACTTCTAACTTTGTGTGAGAAGTACTTCACTTAATCTCCAACCTCACGTTTTCCTCATATTAAATGGAGATGAGCATTTCAATATTTGGCAAAACCAATACAATATTGTAAAGTTTAAAAATAAAATAAAATTTAAAAAAAGAAAAATAAATAAAATAAAATAAAGAAAATATTGAGCTAGATTATTAGCAAGTGATGAGCAAATTTAGAAATAATTGCATAGTTCCTTAAACATGTAACTTACGTAAATGCTATGACAAGCTCAAAACAATAAATAATCAATTAAGAGTATGGAGTTTATACTTTTATTATAAAGCTGTGTTCCCTCAAACCTTGAATATTCCATGAACAATTCCATTAATCTTTTATATAGAGCAGACACAATGAAAATCACTGATATATTGCATATAAAGTACTTCTTAAAATAAGATTTTAAAAAATTACCTAAATTATATTTCAGCTCATCTTTTCATATTAAAAAAGTGATGGTAAGTGCAAAAGATCAATTATTTTTCTTGTATTATAATCAAGTATTAATTTAATGTAACTGAGTGACAGCTGAACCCACTCTGATCTAATATGTATCAAACTTTTCTTTTATATTGTCATCCAGAAGTAAAATAGTAAGCATAAGCTTTTAGTAAATGGGTTTTATAAAGAACAATCATCATGTCAGCAATTTCAGTTACTCTCTTTTACTTTCTCTACTTCATTCCAAGTTCTTAATGATGTTCAATTATAACTTATGGATGCATTTACTCATTAGTTTTCCTTGCTGGGATTCTTTCAAGCACATGGAAAAAACCTCTGTGGTCTGGTTTATATGATGAATTTGAGGATGGAGATTATTGGGTGACTTTAGGGCAGTAAAGCTGAAAAAAATTTCTGCATTAGGTATCAATATGTTTCTGTTTCTATACTATAAATATTATCATCCATTTATTTACTTATGTAGATAAACATTAAGACAATGGTGCCCTAGAAAATCAGGAGTGGACACTTGCCAATATGTTTTTACTTAAATTGTAAATGATGGTGTTAAAATACAAAAAATGCAAGCATCAAAGAAAATACTCTTCTAATTCCCCATAGATTTTTTTGATTGCCTTCTATAGAAAAAGAAGTACCATGTACTTGGGGAGTTTTAGCATTCCATGTTAAAAGAGAATTCTACATCATATCATCAGTTCAGTTCAGTTCAGTCGCTCAGTCGTGTCTGACTCTTTACGACCCCATGAATCACAGCACGCCAGGCCTCCCTGTCCATCACCAACTTCCGGAGTTCACTCAGACTCACGTCCATCGAGTCAGTGATGCCATCCAGCCATCTCATCCTCTGTCGTCCCCTTCTCCTCCTGCCCCCAATCCCTCCCAGCATCAGAGTCTTTTCCAGTGAGTCAACTCTTCACATGAGGTGGCCAAAGTACTGGAGTTTCAGTTTTAGCATCATTCCTTCCAAAGAAATCCCAGGGCTGATCTCCTTCAGAATGGACTGGTTGGATCTCCTTGCAGTCCAAGGGACTCGCAAGAGTCTTCTCCAACACCACAGTTCAAAAGCATCAATTCTTCGGTGCTCAGTCTTCTTCACAGTCCAACTCTCACATCCACACATGACCACAGGAAAAAACCATAGCCTTGACTAGATGAACCTTTGTTGGCAAAGTAAGGTCTCTGCTTTTGAATATGCTATCTAGGTTGGTCATAACCTTCCTTCCAAGGAGTAAGCGTCTTTTAATTTCATGGCTGCAGTCATCATCTGCAGTGATTTTGGAGCCCCCCAAAATAAAGTCTGACACTGTTTCCACTGTTTCCCCATCTATTTCCCATGAAGTGATGGGACCAGATGCCATGATCTTCGTTTTCTGAATGTTGAGCTTTAAGCCAACTTTTTCCACTCTCCACTTTCATCAAGAGGCTTTTTAGTTCCTCTTCACTTTATGCCATAAGGGTGGTGTCATTTGCATGTCTGAGTTTATTGATATTTCTCCCAGCAATCTTGATTCCAGCTTGTGTTTCTTCCAGTCCAGCATTTCTCATGATGTACTCTGCATATAAGTTAAATAAGCAGGGTGACAATATACAGCCTTGACGTACTCCTTAAGCAAATTTTCCTTAGATAGCTGAAAAATTTTAAACTGAAATATAAAACTATTAAAATATTTTAGAATAAAATATAGAAGATATTTGAAATGTTTTGGGAAATGAAAGCAGTATTAAATATGTCACATAGAGAACAGTTATAAAGCTAGATTATATTTCAGTTCAGTTCAGTAGCTCAGTCATATTTGACTCTTTGAGACCCCATGGACTGCAGCATGCCAAGCTTCCCTGTCCATAACCAACTCCTGGAGCTTGCTCAAACTCATGTCCATCAAGTCAGTGATGCCATCCAACCATCTGATCCTCTGTCATCCCCTTCTCCTCCCACCTTCAATCTTTCCCAGCATCAGGGTCTTTTCTAATGGGTCAGCTCTTCACATCAGGTGGCCAAAGTATTGGAGCTTCAGCTTCAGCATCAGTCCTTCCAATGAATATTCAGGACTGATTTCCTTTAGGATTGATTGGTTTGATCTTCTTACAGTCCAAGGGACTCTCAAGAGTCTTCTCCAACACCACAGTTCAAAAACATCATTTCTTTGGCACTCAGATTTCTTTATGGTCCACCTCTCACATCCACACATGACTACTGGAAAAACCATACCTTTAACTATACGGACCTTTATCAGCAAAATAATATCTCTGCTTTTAATATGCTATCTAGGTTTGTCATAACTTTTCTTTCAAGGTGCAAACATATTTTAATTTCATGGCTGCAGTCACCATCTGTAGTGATTTTGGAGCCCAAGAAAGTAGTCTTTCACTGTTTCTATTGTTTCCCATCTATTTGCTGTGAAGTGGTGGGACCAGATGCCATGATCTTCATTTTTTGAATGTTGAGTTTCAAGCCAGCTTTTTCACTCTCTCTTTTACTTTCATCAAGAGACTCTTTAGTTCCTCTTCACTTTCTGCCATAAGGGTGGTGTCATCTGCATATCTGAGGTTACTGATATTTCTCCTAACAGTCTTGATTCCAGCTTGGGCTTCATCCTGCCTGGCATTTCACATGATGTACTCTCCATGTAAGTTAAACAAGCAGGGTGACAATCTATTGCAATAAACTTGGGTAATAAAGTTTTATTTGTTTTTATTTATTTTGGCCTCAGCTTCCTCATCTGTAAAATAGAGGCAACAATCTTACTTAGCTCAAAGGTTTGTTATGAGTATAAAATTCGCTTAACTCATGTAAAGCAATTAGAATAATACTGTAACATAGCAGGATTCTGGGTCAATCGGGACCCAGATTGAGGACAGCAGTTGTCACAGTGATGTTCATAGTATGGTCAAGGAAGGAATTACTTCAGAGCACACATATTAATATAAACACTGGGATGCCTCTTCAGCCCTAGATGTATCATATATTCTATTGGCCAAAACAAGTCATATGGCCAAGCACAACTTCAGTAGGTTATGGAAATACATATATTTCCATATACTTCCCATATAAAGACTGGGGTAAAGAGTGACTATTTTGGAACTATTATAAAACCACCACTTGCAAAATTGGTTCTTTGAGATTTGGTCATATATAACTGTGACATGGCATGGCTGTTTGAGTAAAAAAAAAAATAAAAAAATCAAGATTTTTGCACATAGGCTTGTTTTGAAAGAGTTTTAAAGAAGCATGGAACCATCAGCATTTGAGGAAATGGAGCATAAAGGATTTTAAGGAATGTAACTTTGATCTATGTGTACCCTTCACAGTTTTTAAGAAAGGCGAAAAAGGAAAAGAATTATTTTGAAAGTGTTTTTTGCTTGCTGTTTCTTTGATTATGCCATCAGTCTGGGCTGAGAGTATATGAACAATAGTGTATATAAGCTTTTAAAAGGAATTTACCAAGAAACTATTTAAATATCTCACCCATTTTGCCATGCAGATTCATCTAGCATTCATAAAGTTGAGCATCTCTGTCTTCTCCCTGTAAGACTGGACTGGAATTCTGAGGATGATCTTTGTCACAATCTTTTGCCAGAGGCATCCTAGTTAAAATTCTGTCATGCAGAAGTTGATTCTGTCAGTGTTAGGCAAATGCACAAGCCTTAACCAAAGTTCAAACCTCCCACATCTGCCTGCAGCAACTGTGATTATCAGGGACATACATTACCATGGTTCCTGGCCTTGGTGACAGGAGTGACTTCTTAGTTTTCTGAAGCATGGTGATGAACCTCAGAGCCAGAGTAGCATTTCCTGACTTTTTCCTGTGGCTCTTTCAGTGAGTATGTAAGCACTTAATTTCCTGTAATAAAGCTCTTCCTGTTAGAAATAATTACAGTGATTTCTGTTTTCCTTCTCTGAACATGAATAGATAGAGCATTTTTTATGTTAATTGCCCTTTATATTTTCTTGTTCGTCAAATGCCTGTTCATAATCATTGCCCATTTTTTATCTTATTGGTCTTTAAAATTAATTTTTAAAATAACAATGCTTCCTTCCTTTTGTGCTACTTCTTTTCCCTCTGGCTTTTTTTTAAACTTTGCTAGTGATTTCTTGTCATAATAAAATGTTCATTTTTATGTATTAAATCAGGTATTGTTTTTCTCTGTGGCTCCTGATTTCCTCTAAATGCTTAGAAATATCTTCCTCATTCCATATTATAAATATACTTACCTATGGTATTCTTCATTCTTTGTTACTTTATTTTTTAATATTTGCAAAATTTGGAATTTATTTTTACGTGTAGTATCAAATAGGGTTATACATTTATCTTCAGCTTCCAGATTAACAACAGCATATGAGAGCCACAGTTGTTTGTGTGTTGGGGTTTATGACATGTAGAAGGAAATGTTGAACAACACAAAGGCTGGAAGGGAAAAATGAAAGGATATTGTTGCAAGAAATACATGCTCAAGGTAAAGCAGAATATTCCTTAGACGTAGATAAGTAAAAAATGTACTCCATAAATGTTGACTCAAACAATAAAATAACAAAATATTAAGTAATAACTAATAAGCAACAAAGAAAAACAGAGAAAAAGGACAGGCCCCCAATCTATGGTATTTTGTTATGGCAAACTAAGCATACTATCTGTTTTGAAGACACCTGAGCAGACTAAGACAGGTATCTTCAAAAAACTTACAGATAACATCATACTTAATGTTTAAAGACTAAGCTATTTTCCCCTTGTCATGTAATGAAGCAAGAATTTCTGCTCTCATTACTCCTAAATAAGCACCGTTCTGGAGGTTCTAGCCTATGAAGTAGGCAATAAAAGAAATAACAGGCATCCAGGTTGTAACAAAATAAGTAAATCAGTCTTTATCCACAGACAACATGATCATGTATGCACAAGATTCTATGGAATCTATAAAATATAAATAGAAGTAATGCATCAGTTTAGCAAGATATTGTCTACATTTATTAACTAGAATTTCTCTGAAAAGAGAAGCTGTCTCTTCTCACTTAGTCAGTCAATAGTTTATTTATTTTAACATGAACTCATGAATACCTATTTTATAAGTTGGGTTATAACCCGATATTGTTATTTTTTGTTATTGTTGCTCAAATTGTTCAGCTTTGGACACAGAGGGGCTCTTTTTGGTTGGTATGTCTCTGTTCCTCTCTCCCTCCTCCATCCTTTCTTTTTCTTCCTCTTTCCTTTTCTCCCTTCCTCTTTCCCTCTGCTCCTTCCTTCCTTCCTTGTTCCCTTTTAATTTATTTTTTTTTCACTTTGGAGTTCTTTCCTTTTTGACACTGCACAATGCTCCAACCTCCCTTCTTATTTTTTCCCAGGTCAAGGCCAATATTCAGCCACTTCACAAGAAGTTGTACTACCTTTTATTTTTTAAAATGGTGCTTAGAAATCAAAATCATAAAATTAAATTGATGTACTGCTATCTCTAATATAACATTATATTCGAGATATTATATTTGTGTATTTATATTGAAGAAATACTAAAAGGTTCCTTATAGCCTGACACCTTGCTTATTTGTTACTTTTTAATGGTGAGAAACCTGGCTGTCATTATCTACAATATATTTTAATGGTGAGAAACCTGGCTGTCATTATCTACAATATATTTTAATGGTGAGAAACCTGGCTGTCATTATCTACAATACCTTACTTCTTCAGTCCTATTATACATGTAACATAGATTCAGATTTACTTAAGTCATATTCTTTGAGAAACAATTTTACCAGCCAAAGTGTTTGTGTAGTTCTTTTTGTCTATAACCTTACAATATCTACTTAAAATACTGTTTGACAACATTACAAAGGTCAGCCCCTTTCTTTCACATCCTCTTTGGTGTAATTGTGTCTACAATTGTATTCCAGTTAGATTCATGTATCACCAACTGCATTCTGTTTGGGGTCCTTTTCAACATCACTTCTGATTATTTTTTAATCCTATAACATAAATGTCCTCTTGGTGTACAGTTCTATGGGTTTTGACAAATGTATCATCATGTTATCTACCATACAGAATATTTCTATCACCCTCAGAATTTTATTGTGTGGTCCTTATAATCAACTCTTCCTTTTGTCCTGCATCTGTTTTCACAGTCTTTCAGAGAATGTCATATGTACATGTAGACTATTTAGCTGGTTTATCTCACTTAGCAAAATGCACTTAAGGTTTGTCCATTTTGTTATGTGAAGCAGAAGTTTATTAATTTTGTTTGCTGAGTAGAATTCCATTGTATAGATATAACTGTTTAATCACTCACCCATTGAAGGACAATTGCATGTTTTCAAGTTTTTGTGATTATGAATAAAGCTGCTATAAATATTCACATACAAATTTTGCGTGAACAAAAAATTTTAAATCCTTGTATATATCTAGCAACAGAATAGTTGGGTTTTTATGCTAAGTATATGTTTAGCTTTATAAGAAACTATTATATCACTTTTAATTTTGATTAAGTCCAAAATATTATTTTTGTGGATTATGATTTTAGTGTAATATCTAAAAACTATTTGCAAAACCCAAGATCATATAGACTTTTCCTAGAAATTTTGTAGTTTTACTGTTCACAGTTACAACTATAATTCCATTTTAGATAATTTTGTGTTAGATGTGACAGGTCAATTTAACTTTTTTTTTTTTTAATGTGTTCATCCAATTGTTACAGCACCTTTTGGTGAAAAGACTATGCTTTATCTTTTGAATTGCCTTTGCACTATGTCAAAAATTATTTGATTATTTTGTGTGGGGTCTATTTCTAGTCTTTCCATTCTGTTCCATTGATCATTGATCCAATGATCTGTTCTGTTCTTTCACCAATACTACGTTCTTTTCTTCATCACTCTAGTTTACATGTAGTCTTGAAGTCAGGTGGTATAAGTCATCTAATCTATTTTGATCCTTTTCAGAATTGTTTTGACTATTCTATTGCTTTTTCTTTCTGTTTAAATTTTATATCCAACTTGTAAATATTTTAAAACTGTGGTTTTGATAAGCATTACATTGAACCTATATTTTAAATTGAGAAGGATTTACATCATAGCAATACTGAATCCTCAATCCATAAACAGAAGATGTTTCTCCATTTATTTTAGGTCTTCTTTGATTTCTTTCACAAATGGCTTTTTAGTTTTCAGCATATAGATTTAGTATGAACTTTTATAGCTTTATTCCCAGTGAGTTTGAATTTTAGAGTAATATTATAAATGATATTTAAAAGTTTTTTAATTCCAATTTTGTTGGTAATTAAGAATATGATTGACTTTCATATATTGACCTTGTATCCCAAGATCATTCTTTAAAAATGCTCGTTAGTTCCAGAATATGTTGTGTATACTTTTTCTATTTTCCTACATATATTATCATGTATTTTAACATTGCAACTGTTTGGGTAGTTAAAAAAGTAAGAAATGGTGCTGTCTTCCAAATAATTTTAGAGTTGGAAAAGAGATTACCCTATTAAAAAGTAAAATACAATCAAAATTCTAATCATGATAAAACTGTAACCTAACTGATGTCTTTAAACATATCTGAAGAAAACATTAATAGATACGGCATTTAGAAAAGAAATAAACCGAGAGAGCAGAGTGGTGACATTTATAGATGAGTAGTTAAGTGTCAGCAGATTTCAGGGGAGATGGACACTGAATCTTAAGGACAATGAGTGAAGTTTCTGATGTAGACAGGAATGCTTCATCATATGTGAATGTGGCCTGGATGAAACTACCTCCATTTGTCGGATTTCATTTCCTCCAAGCATCTTATTGATTATTATTTGGTTTCAGGTTCTAAAGTCAGAGGGCTTTGGTTCTATCCAGCCCCAGCATTCAATAGTTAGGTGCAGGTTTTTCAATATCTTTGAGCTCCATTTTCCTCATTTGTAAAATGAAGCAAAGAATAATACTTACTTCCTAGGATAGATTTGAAAATTAAATTAGATAATACAATGCAGTATGCTAACCTGGGCATATAAAATGGACATGACAGATAGCCGAGTTTCCACTGTACTTACTGGCACACCAAACTAACAGCCCTCTCAAGAAGATGGCTAGATGAGAGAGCCTGGCAGCCAGTGATAATGGAGTGAATTAAAGGCTATGGGAGCAGAGGGGGATGGAGATAAGAGTGCATCTTCCACATGAGAGAACTGAGCAGTGGCAATTAGCCTCTTCTCATGGGGCTTCCCAGGTACTCAAAAAGACGCAAGTGGGTACCTATTTGTGCCTAGGACATCATCAACCAAGAATGGACTATAATAGCTATGAAGACTTACACCTTCTATAATATAAAGGTATCCTAGTAGGAAGACTTTTGCTAGAAAGACTAAAGTGTCTTCTCCTTTCCCAATCCTGCAGATGCTGGAAGGAAGAGAGATATTGTGGGGCAAGAGGACAGAAAATGTCCTCTACCTGGCACTTTCTTTCCACCTGATACCTTGAAGGTACTGGCAGTGAGGAGGTGAAACTGAATTATTTATGAGATACAATTGATCAACTAGATTTTTAATATCTGAAAATGTATGCAGAGCTGTATATTCTGCCTAAGAAAAGGAAACAGAACAATTTTGGAAGAAAAAATAAAACATTTTCATATTTGTACTGTACAGAAAACAGACTGTGCAATTAACAGGTTTTTGTAGCTGGGAAAAATTTTTTCTTAATTGGGAACACTTTTTTTTTTTAACTTACTTTTTCATGTCAAGAAAAATGTTTACTTTTCCTCTCTTCATTTTAATGAAGTGTTAAAAGAATATATGTAGGATAGGAAGCATAATAATAAAAAGAACACCACAAACCAAGCTGCAACTTAGGCGCTGTGTGTGAGTTATTCAGTCCTGTCCAACTCCTTGCAATCCTACGGACTGTAGCCCGCCAGGCTCCTCTGTCCATGGAGGTCTCCAGGCAAGAATACTGGAGTGGGTGCCATTCCCTTCTCCAGGGAATCTTCCCAACCCAGGGATCTAACCTGGGTCTCCTGTGTTACAGGAAGGAAGGTGACAAATATTTCCTACTAACTGTTCTCACTCTAGAAGTAATCATTCTCTTCAATTTGTTTTTATTTTTTGTGTGTGTTGCAGACATTGTCTGTGCCCCACATACATCCTCTTGGCACTCACCAGTCTTGTGAATGCAGATGAAGTCTTACTGCCAGTGTCTGCAACTCTCTGCCTAGAGGGCTTTTCTGGAGTGGAGAAGGCAGGCTAGGTGTTGTATAGAACTTAATTTTCATTCTTTTAAAATATTTAACACACACACACATACACAGACACACCTCTAAGTCATATATTGTTTAGTTTTGTATTATCATAAATGTGATATCACACATTATGTAGTTTTCTGGGACCTGCTTTTTACATTCAGCGTCATGTTTCTGAAATTCATTTGTTCTGTATATACCTATAGTTCATTCATTTTATGACTATGTATACTGTTTTGTGACTACAACTTGAGTCAGCATAATTTTTAAAAATTCATTCTCCCACTGATGGACATTTGGGTTGCTTCCATATTCTTTCCACAATGAGTTGTGCAAGACTCTTAGGGAACTTGTGCAAAAATTATTGTATCAGAATACATGAGAATGTTTATTCCAAATTATATTCCAAAGTTGTTGTAGCACCTTATACTTCCTCTGGTATAAAAATTTCTATTGAATCAAATTCTCTGTCACATTTGGCCTTAATAGATTTCTTCATTGTTTCATGGTACTAACTTCAATATGGGGGTGCCCCAGGTGGTGCTAGTGGTAAAGAACCCTCCTGCCAGTGCAGGAGATGTAAGAGACACAGGTTTGATTCCTGGGTCAGGAAGATCCCCTGGAGGAAATCCACTTCAGTATTCTTGCTTGGAGAATCCCATGGACATAGGAGCCCAGTAAGCTACAGTTCATGGGGTTGCAAAGAGTTGGTCACAACTGAAGCGACTTAGCACACACGCATGCACCTTCAATATATGTGAAGTTATCAGTATGTATGGATCAGTCAGGACTCATTGGAATAGTCATTGGTTCATTTATCTGTTATCACACCAATAGCATGTTACATTTAATGTGTAGTATATTTTGTAGATTATCTTAACATATCTGGTAGAACAAGTTTCCCTCTTTTGTTTTTAAAGATTGACTTTACTATTTGCTGGTCTTTTTTTTTCAAAATTATTTCTCAAAAAACATAAGAATTTTTGTTTGTGGCTTTCTTGACCATTTATGTTAATTTAGAAAGTAGTGAGTGTTTACAGAATTGAGACATATTATCCAGGAACAAGTGATGCCTCTCTTTTATTCAGATCACCTTCTGCATTGATCTGAGATATCTGAGTTTTGTCTGTAGAGAAATCTTGTGTCATTCTAAGCCTTCCTTGGTAGCTCAGCTGGTAAAGAATCCACCTGGAATGCAAGAGACCCTGGTTCAATTCCTAGGTTGGGAAGATCCCCTGGAGAAGGCATACATTGCCCACTCTATTATTCTTGGGCTTCTTTGGTAGCTCAGGCAGTAAAGAATCCATCTGCAATGTGGGAGACCTGGGTTCCATCCCTGGGTTGGGAAGATTCCAGGCAGGAGGGAATCGTAACCCACTCCAGTATTCTTGCCTGGAGAATCCCCATGTACAGAGGAGCCAGGCAGGCTACAGTCCATGGGGTCACAAACAGTCAGACACGACTGAGCGACTAACCACAGCACAGCAAAGGAATTCCTAAGCATTTTATTGTCTTTGTTACTATTGTGAAAGTTACCCTCTTAAGGTTCATTTCTATTTTGTTATTGTCATAGTAGAAAGTCAAATCTCTAATAAGTAGATGTTCACATTATCTGTCGTGTCTTAGCTTATAATGCTTTTTATTAATTTCTTTTTGCTTGTTTGTAGTCTTTGTCAGAATTTCCAATAGTAAGACAAACACAGCAGGATTAGTAGATCTTCTTGTCTAGTTTCTATCTTAAAGAGAACATACTAAAAGTTTTTTCATTACTTACAAAGTTTACTGCAGGTTTTACCAAGTTATCTAGTCAGTGCCACATATAAGAAAACAAAAAAGAGGCATACAGATTGGAAAGGAAGGTGGAGAAATGTATTTATTCATTAATAACATGAGAATGTACATAGAACTGACTGTTCTTTTCTAATGGAAAATTAAACTTATTGTTTTTATTTAAAAAGCAATTCCTATTTTAAAAGAAGAGAGTTAAACCTGTAAGCTCTGATCTTAAATTAAAAAAGGAGGGGGTGGAGAGAGGAAATTCTAAATAAATAGAAAGCTTATTTTTTGATTTCTTAAAGAAAATATTTTTTTCTCTTTTAAAATTCATTTCTAGATTCCTACCAGGAAGGAATCAAGAATTTCTCTACTACATTCATGTTACGTTATTGAGAGATTATCTGCACAGAATCAAGGATGGCCATCAGACAGAACCAGACGGCAAGCTGTGATATTTTCCTATCCCACTTGTGTGAGACAAGTCATTTGAATATTTCTTGAAGTTTAGAAATTATTGTATTTTCTGTACATCTAAAGATCCACCGTCTTTGTCCATTATTTTCTAATAAAAAATTAAATTTATGATTTCTAGTTAATAATTTCTGCTTAACATACAGAAAGTTTCAGCTCTCCTGGGAAACCTTTTATTGCTATAAAAACTTGATGTATTTTTACAGCTTTTATTTTTTTGCAACATTGGTTGTAAAGAGTTGAAAATAGTATAAGAATTCTTTGTGTCTAAATAGACTTATGCCACACAAAGGTATAAAAAGTGAGCTTAAACAGCTAAAACATTACCAGTGGGATTATCTAATAAAGCAACTTGAGATGTATTGTCAAAAACTGAGATTACATCAGCATGTAATACCAATTTGTCTATGTTTAAAGCTCTTATTTATTTTTGCCATGTTTTATCAGTCTAAGCAAATGCTTTTAATGTACTTGAATGTAACTGAATTTTTCTCTACTATAGCACTTCAATTATTTAATAACTTTTATACCACTCTTGCGGAGAAGGCAATGGCAAACCACTCCAGTACTCTTGCCTGGAAAATCCCATGGACAGAGGAGCCTGGTAGGCTGCAGTCCTTGGGGTCGCTGAGGGTCCGACACGACTGAGCGACTTCACTTTCACTTTTCACTTTCCTGCATTGGAGAAGGAAATGGCAACCCACTCCAGTATTCTTGCCTGGAGAATCCCAGGGACAGAGGAACCTAGAGGGCTGCCATCTATGGGGTCGCACAGAGTTGGACATGACTTAGCAGCAGCAGCAGCAGCAGCATACCACTCTTCAAGTTTTCTATTTAATAATATTTTATTTATATTTCAACTAAGATGGGAAATGTTTTTTGAGGACTGACAGAGTCATATTTCTAAAGGGTTGCAATTACCATGTATTCTGACTATTCATTTTCAATTGCAAGCATAATCAATAGTCTAGTTTTTAAGACATGTTATGTAATAGAGAAGTAATTAGACTCTTTGAAATTTTTCCAGCTTTTGACTAATGAAAATGACAACAAGAACAGATAATTAAATTCAAGCATACCCCATGACCTAGCAAGTACTTTCCTGCATTTTGCCAAAAGGATTGCCCAGAAGGAGCTAGTCTAAATTTTTACATTTTATTTAGAACTTATCTAAAATGTTGTTTAAAATAATGTCAATAAAAATAAAGCACATTTTATTTCTGCTCACTCTTCATTTTTACTATGAAAAGTGAAAGTGAAGTTGCTCAGTCGACCGACTCTTTGCGACCCCGTGGACTGTAGCCCACCAGGCTTCTCTGTCCATGGGATTCTCCAGGCAAGAATATTGGAGTAGGTTGCCATTTCCTTCTCCAGGGGATCTTCCTGATGCAGGGGTCAAACCCAGGTCTCCCGCATTGCAGGCAGATGCTTTAACCTAATTGAGAGGGTTCTGAGTCAGACTGCTGGGCTTTATCATTTCCAATTCTGGGACCTTAGTCATGTTATCTGAGCAATTGGTACCTCTGGTTTCTTATATAGAAAAAGGAAATAATAATGCTGTTTATTTCAAAAGGCTATACTTTATGACATAATATATATTAGGGATTATAAAGTTGACACATAGATAACACCTAATTAGAATTAAGAACTTATTACTCTGAATTGACACAGAATATTGTTATACACTTGCCATATTCGACAAAAAAAGAAAAAAAAACCCTTTAGGAAAGTAATTCTTTGACTCACTCAGTAAAGACATGTTGAGAGTTTACAATCAGGAAATGTGCTAAATGTTGAATGTGCTAAATGTGCTAAATGATAAGACCTAAGGAGGTAACTGGACAAGTGAGAAGACAGCAAAAAAAACATCAGATGGGTATTTTCAGAAGATATTATGAAACCAATTTGTGTATTTCCTCATTCCTAGAGAAGCACTAAATTCCTTCATGGGGATGAATGCTCCTCTTGACTAGCAGAAACCTTCTGCAAAAATATGTATGTGACTGTATATGTATGCAATATCACATATATACTGACCTCCCCCCCTGCTTTTTTGGAGCAGTTTCTCAGGGCTATTAGACATGCTACCTCCAGGGCTATAGTCCTCATTTTGCCCCTAGATGAGTCAAACCTAACTGACAACTCTCTTGCTGTGCATTCTTTTCAGCTGATAGTACTAAAGCATTTGTTCCACAGACTATAGAAAAATAAGTAGGAGGCCAGATGTGTCTGTAGGCCATTTTTTTTCCCCCTTGTCTGTAGTTTCTTGACTTCTGAGATAGAAAGATCACATTTCTGGGAGTCATGGTTTTAAGGGAAGTCTTTCTGGAGAAGAGTATGACAGATACTGAAAACAGATTTAAATATAGAGCACAGATAATTCAGGTGAAAATGAGTGAAAGAATAATGTGCAAAGCATAAAATAGCATGTGCAAATAATAGCCACCTATAATAGCCACCAAAACTGAGTTCTTACTTTGTATTCTGCACTTCATGCAAATTATTTAATTTATTCATCTCAAGCCATGTGACATAGTCATTATTATGTCTATTTTGCAAAGAAGAAAATTGAGACTTAAGAATTAAACATCTTGCTATGGACGCATAGATTATAAATACCAAAGGGGTGTTTTGAAGCTGTATCTAAGTGATTCCTGACATGAGCTCTTAAGCATTATATTATACTATCTGATCACATGTTTAGCTTTTTAAGAAACAATGAATACTGTGGCCAAGGCATTGAATGTATTCGAGTTGATGGAAGAAATGGGGCAGGATCAATGCTTTATTCATGACTTTGGAATTTATCCTGAGGGTGAAGGAAGAACTTACAGGATTTTAAGCAACAGACCTGTGTTTTAGAAAAATGATTCAAGCAACATGGTGGAGGAAAACTCACTGACAATCAAGGCCCTCAATCAATATTTGTTAACTTAAAAAAAAAAAAAAGATAAATTGAAGGGGTTGAAACAGGATACATGAAATGCACTTGGAAGATACAGCAATGATAGAGGGAAGAGGTTCAGTTCAGTTCAGTTCAGTTTAGTTGCTTAGTTGTGTCTGACTATTTGCGACCCCATGAATCGCAGCACGCCAGGCCTCCCTGTCCATTACCAACTCCCGAAGTTCACTCAGACTCACGTCCATTGAGTCAGTGATGCCATCTACCTATCTCATCCTCTGTCGTCCCCTTCTCCTCTTGCCCCCAATCCCTCCCAGCATCAGAATCTTTTCCAATGAGTCAACTATTCTCATGAGGTGGCCAAAGTACTGGAGTTTCAGCTTTAGCATCATTCCTTCCAAAGAAATCCCAGGGCTGATCTCCTTTAGAATGGACTGGTTGGATCTCCTTGCAGTTCAAGGGACTCTCAAGAGTCTTCTCCAACACCACAGTTCAAAGGCATCAATTCTTCGGTGCTCAGCTTTCTTTACAGTCCAACTCTCACATCCTTACATGACCACTGGAAAAACCATAGCCTTGACTAGATGAACCTTTGTTGGCAAAGTAATGTCTCTGCTTTTGAATATGCTATCTAGGTTGGTCATAACTTTCCTTCCAAGGAGTAAGCGTCTTTTAATTTCATGGCTGCAGTCATCATCTGCAGTGATTTTGGAGCGCAACAAAATAAAGTCTGACACTGTTTCCCCATCTATTGCCATGATGTGATGGGACCAGATGCCATGATCTTCGTTTTCTGAATGTTGAGCTTTAAGCCAACTTTTTCACTCTCCTCTTTCACCTTCATCAAGAGGCTTTTTAGTTTGTCTTCACTTTCTGCCATAAGGGTGGTGTCATCTGCATATCTGAGGTTATTGATATTTCTCCCGGCAATCTTGATTCCAGCTTGTGCTTCTTCCAGTCCAGCATTTCTCATGATGTACTCTGCATATAAGTTAAATAAGCAGGGTGACAATATACAGCCTTGACGTACTTCTTTTCCTATTTGGAACCAGTCTGTTGTTCCATGTCCAGTTCTAACTGTTGCTTCCTGACCTGCATACAAACTTCTCAAGAGGCAGGTCAGGTGGTCTGGTATTCCCATCTCTTTCAGAATTTTCCACAGTTTATTGTGATCCACACAGTCAAAGGCTTTGGCATAGTCAATAAAGCAGAAATAGATGCTTTTCTGGAACTCTCTTGCTTTTTCCATGATCCAGTGGATGTTGGCAATTTGGTCTCTGGTTCCTCTGCCTTTCCTAAAACCAGCTTGAACATCTGGAAGTTCACGGTTCATGTATTGCTGAAGCCTGGCTTGGAGAATTTTGAGCATTAGTTTACTAGTGTGTGAGATGAGTGCAATTGTGTGGTAGTTTGAGCATTCTTTAGCATTGCCTTTCTTTGGGATTGCAATGAAAACTGACCTTTTCCAGTCCTGTGGCCACTGCTGAGTTTTCCAAATTTTCTGGCATATTGAGTGCAGCACTTTCACAGCATCATCTTTCAGGATTTGAAATAGCTCAACTGGAATTCCATCACCTCCACTAGCTTTGTTCATAGTGATGCTTTCTAAGGCCCACTTGACTTCACATTCCAGGGTATCTGGCTCTTAGGAGGGTAAATGCAGACAGTGATTGAGATAATGGGAGGAGACATAATAGACATACAGTGGTTCTCAAACTTAAGTCCTTAGTATAAATTAATGTGGTGTTTTTAAAAATTACACATGCTGTTATGTTGATGTTTGGCAGAAACCAGCACAATTCTGTAAAGCAATTATCCTTCAATTTAAAAAATTAAATAAATTTAAAATTTTTAAAAAAGGAATGGAGATGAAGCTAGAAAATAAAATTGAGAGTTTGGTATCATAATTCAGGAAAATGGGGAAATGTATGTAGTTATATACATGTTTAAATTATTTTCTTTTTGAACTGAACCATTACACTAATGAACTAGTCCTTCTCTATCCCTAATGAACAATTTTTACCTGAGGACTACCACTTTGCATTTCTACTGCAAATATTTTTCAATGATAATGTCTTTCAAAAACAAAGTTGAAATAAAAGCTATTAATTATAAAATAAAATTATACATGCTAAGTATCATTCCTGGAGAGTCTGATTCAATAGGCCTGGGTGGGAAGTAAGCATCTACAGTTTGCAAACACTTCATGGATAATTTTGTCCGACAGTGCAAAGAAGCATTGGGAAATACAAGTACCATGCATTTTGATACATTTACCAAGATTGGGGGTTCCCAGGTGGCGCTAGAGGTAAAGAATCTGCCTGCCAATGCAGGAGGTGCAAGAGATGCAGGTTGGATTCCTGGATCGGGAAAATTCCCCTGGAGTAGGAAGTGGCAACCAACTCCAGTATTCTAGCCTGGAAAATTTCATGGACAGAGGAGTCTGGTTGGCTACAGTCCAAGGGCCCAGAAAAAGTTGGATACGACTGAGCGACTGGGCACATTTACTAAGATTAGGGATGAATGAAGTGGAAGAAAATAAATTTCAAACCAAAGAACATGCAGCTAGGTCATACTGAGTACATTCAAATAGAGACATCTAACAGGCACTGAATATTGATAGCTTCCAGTGCTCAGGAGCAGGGCTAGACAGCCAACAGAAACAGAGAAGTCAGTAATCATTCATAAAAAGAGGATTTAACAGATGTTGTACAAGTTATGTTACAGCTGAATTCAAGATCAGAGTGCCTCAGAGGGTAATCAGGCATTGAAACCAGAGGCCTATTGGCTTCCCAACATCTTTAAAACACACCACTTTACAACTTTGGCTTTGTCCTTTATTAGGGTCAGAAGGTTCTACATGCCAGTGTGGTGCCATAAAATTTCCAGAAATGAGGTATTTTTTCTAGTACTCTCATCAAACACGGAGTATCAAGTTGTTTTTAATGGAGCTGAGTTGGCCAGGAGGAGGCCATCTCCAGCAGCACTAACACTCAGAGTTCACCAGCTAATCAGCAGCACCCCAGGGGGAGGCAGTTGCCACAATTAGCAGAACTTCTTGCAAAGCCCAAGCAGAAGCTGAGGATAAAAGAGCATGGGCTATACACTTAGTCAACACCTACAGCAATTCCTAAAATTGTTTCCTTTGATAGAAATAGTCTGTGCCATCAGTATGAAGGACAATATCTATCTTTTGTTTGAGAGAAAGCATAAGATAACTCTCATAAGGATAACTAAAATCATTTTGATTTTTTTTTAAAGGGAAGCTATAACAGAGACTGGTTTGAAACTGAAGTTTAGATGGAATCTCCTATGAAATTCTTGATATTGAGTCAGATTAATAAGAAGCTTTTGATAGCAACTCGAGAAGTGTTACAGAAGTACATTTTTATACATTCTGGCTTGAGAACAACTAC
Organism: Bos javanicus; assembly: GCF_032452875.1. NCBI lineage: Eukaryota > Metazoa > Chordata > Mammalia > Artiodactyla > Bovidae > Bos > Bos javanicus. Next base: position 45,054,285 of record NC_083870.1, read on the forward strand.
CTAGTAAATAAATGACTGAGTGGGTAAATGAATGCACAAAAATACTTGTCTATTTATCATTTCCACTCAGATTCTCAAAAGCATCTGAGGTAGCTTACAATAAAAATGCTGATATGTTTATCTTTAAATTGTTATTTTCATCATGGTAAAAAATTTCAAAGGCAGTATTAAAAGTGTTGTATGAAACACAATGGCCCTCTCTCCGCTTTATCCCTCATTCCTTCTCTCCCAAAGCAATTGTTTTTCAACTTTTTCTTGATATTTGTATATAACGTACATATATTGTTATTACCTGACAATCTTTTTAATAGGACTGCAAGGAGATCCAACCAGTCCATTCTGAAGGAGATCAGCCCTGGGATTTCTTTGAAAGGAATGATGCTAAAGCTGAAACTCCAGTACTTTGGCCACCTCATGCCAAGAGTTGACTCATTGGAAAAGACTCTGATGCTGGGAGGGATTGGGGGCAGGAGGAGAAGGGGACGATAGAGGATGAGATGGCTGGATGGCATCCCTGACTCGATGGAAGTGAGTGTGAGTGAACTCCGGGAGTTGGTGATGGGCAGGGAGGCCTGGCGTGCTGTGATTCATGGGGTCACAAAGAGTCAGACACGACTGAGCGACCGAACTGAACTGAACTGACTGAACTTCATGTTACATTAGTTCTCCTAATCCCTGATGATTCTCCCTCCTCCATCCTTCTAATAATAGTTCTAGCACACCATTTGCTTGAATCAATAGGCAGTGTCTACCTCATGCCACTGTGAACATTACTCATTGTGGGACCAAGTAGTATTTCATAATTGTTTCCCTTCTGGTACAATCTTCTCTATCCTTCACATCCCCATAATTAATAATTTGCTTGGTTTTTCATTTACTGGACTTTATGTAAGTATTGATAATTCTTCCTGATAGCACCAACAAATTCGTATGGTTTTCCAAATACTTACACAACTCACCTATATTTTTTCTTTCTTTTTGGATGTGTACTTCAGACCCTTTCCTTTATCCTTTCTATTCTGGACAGGTTTCTTCTACTGCATAGATGTCCCTTAGGGAACTTCTCTTTCTACTCTTCTGGTTGGCTTCCTGCTTCTTCAATCCCATGGTTTCTTCTTTCCTGGTTTAGTGCCTTGGTTTTTTTTGGATGACATTCTTCACTAGCTTTCAAAGAAATAGTGCATGAAAAAAATATTTTTTAAGTTTCACTTTTTTGAAGGTGTCTTTACCATTCCATGGAATTTAAAAGTTGTTGAGATCTCCTCCTTGAGGGGTCGTGTGTATTAGCTGGTCAATTGAGTCCAAGTCTTTGCGACCTCATGGACTGTAGCCCACCAGGCTCCTCTGTCCATGGGATTCTCTGGGCAAGAATACTGGAATGGGTAGCCATTCCCTTCTCCAGGATTGAGGTTATCTCATTTTTATTTACTCATATTGTCCACAATTTTTTACAAAGTTTTAAAAAATATGTTTGTTATATTACCTTACAGTCCCTGTTTCATAGTGCTGGCATATGTCTTTCCTTTGAGTCTGGTTTTGTTAACTGCTGTGTCTTTTGACAATGGGTTGCTTTATCTTTTTTTTTTTTTAAGTATCTCACAGCTTTTCTAAAAAAATTAAATATGCCAGATATTGGAGGTAGAGCAACAGAGACAGAAGTAAACAGCGTTTATGCTTATAAATGGGTACTCCTCTTCTTCTGTTAGGTTGTTAGTGTGGGGAAATGAGTAAATGTACTCAAGAAATGAGTTCAGTTTGATTTTGTTGCTGCTATGGTTATCTTTAATGCTTCACAGAGTTCACATTACTCTTGTTCTTAGAGTGTATGCTGGAGTGCTGATTTTCCTTAGTTTTTTACTCTGCTCTCAATTTTCCTACATCTCTCTGCATCTGAATCATAGGGAGAGGGGAGCATCTCTCCACAGTCTTCTCTCTCCCCAGTGGTAGACTACTGCTTTTTTTTTGTTTTACTCCATGTTCGAGAGGCTACTTATGGACACCAGGAAGGTTCTCTGTTATCCTGGTTTAGCCTAAGTCTTGGCTTTTGTGCCTGGGCCTTAAAAAGCCTGTATTTTCTATGATATTAACCATTTCATTTTACTGTTCCCCTGTTTGTTTGTACTTTACTTTTTAAAAATAGTATCTTTTCTGTTCATTTTAATCAAACTATTTCTAAGAGTCATTTTGTTCCAAGATTATTTCTATTTAGGAAAATATAAAGGCTTTCTTTTGTTTCTATTTTATTGTTTTGAGATTTTGCATTCACTGTTTTATCATTTCTATTGTTTTTAGTTTTACCCTTCCTGCCCCGTCCCCACCCCCCGCCTAGTTTACTGTATGGAATGCTTAGCTCATTTTTTTAAAAAGTAGTTTTCTGTAATGTTTTCATTTCACACTATTTCTTCTAAGTGAAGCTTAGCCGCACCCCATGTTTTGATATATAATGCTTCCATCATTGTTCTGTTTTAAGTATTTTCTTATTTTCATTAAAATTTCTTTTCTTTCTTTCTTAAACTCCTTTCCACTGCTGAACCCAGGGAAAGGAAAAAGAGAAAAAAACTCATTTTCATTATGATTTCTTTTTAAAGCTGTAATCTTATAATTATAACTTTCCATTGGGTTTTTGGCATCCTTTTTCATGTTATTGAGAGCTACAGGGAAAAAAAGGGTCCTTATTAGCAACTGGCATAAGATTTACATAGCATGGTTTTGAAAATTATAGCCCGTTTTATATAAGGTTCACCCTTGAACAACTTGGATTTGAACTACATAGTTCCATACAACGGGAATTTTTTTCAATAAATACTACAGTAATACACGTTCTGTGGTTGGTTCAATCTTCAGATGCAGAACCACAGACATGAAAGGCCAATTTTGGGACTTGAGCATCAGCAAAATTTGAATATCCATGGCAGTTCCTAGAACCAGTTCCACATGGATACTGAGAGATGACAGTATTCCTTTTGTAGCAAAACTTGGATGTGTACTTCTGGTCTTCCATTACAGGTACACCAAATATTAATTTCCAAGTTATGGGAATACATATAAAAACATATTTAGGTGCATCCAGGAAATACAAAGATGGAATTAAATAAATAAGATTAAGAAAATACTTGGTCTGTTGTTCTTCCAGCTGTGGTCCTGAAGTTGAACTTCACAGCAGTCAAAATACAAAGAGTGATCACTATTCTAAATTTCCTACAAGGAAAATGTGAAATTATTCTTTACAAAAAATGTTCTTCCTAGTATTCAGGACACATTTATATCAGAAACGTTTTTCGTAAAAGGAACACTTCATTGTATAAATGAGCTATTTGACAACTTGTTGAAAACAAATGTAGTAATGGTATCATACAGCAGTGTTTATGTCCATGCCTCATTGCAAACGAGGCATCATTTGCAATGTCTTCTGTGCCAATGCCTCTCATTGACATTACACAGGATTTACACTGCCCAGATACATGCAGGTTCCTGCCATACATAAACCAAGGCAATAACACTGAATGCAGCTTAGTGAAAAGCACTCTCCAAGAGATAAATTTACTGTGATTCCTTTGAATAATTTCTAGCTAAGCAACGGTCCCAAAACTAAGGGCTATGGAAAAACCCTGCCTATTGTGCACAGAAACCTAATATCTGCCTCTTCTAAATGGCTCCACAGTTTTAGAAGCTGTGTGGTCTTGGGCAAGTTAGTTGTTATTGTTGTTCACTCACTCGGTCGTGTCCAACTTTTTATGACCTCATGGACTATAGCACACCAGACTTCTTTGTCCTTCACCATCTCCCAGAGCTTGCTCAAATTCATGTCCATTGAGTCAATGATGCCATCCGACCATCTCCATTCCCTTTTCCTCCTGCCTTCAGTCTTTCCCAGCATCAGGGTCTTTTCTAATGAGTCAACTCTTGACATCAGGTGGCCAAAACATTGAGCTTCAGCTTTAGCATCAGTCCCTCCAATGAATTTCAGGGTTGATTTCCTCTAGGGTTGACTGGTATGGTCTCCTTGCAGTCCAAGGGACTCTAAGAGTCTTCGCCAACACCACAGTTCAAAAGCATCAACTTCACTGCTCAGCCTTCCTTATGGTCCAACTCTTATATCTGTACATGACTACTGGAAAAACCATAGCTTTGACTACATGAACCTTTGTTGGCAAAGTAATGTCTCTGCATTTTAATATGCTGTCCAGGTTTGTCATAGCTTTTCTTTCAAGGGGCAAGTGTCTTTTAATTTCATGGTTGCAGTCACCATCTGCAGTGATTTTGGAGCCCAAGAAAATAAAGTCTCTTACTGTTTCCATTGTTTCCCCATCTATTTGCCATGAAGTGATGGGACTGGATGCCATGATCTTTGTTTTTTGAATGTTGAGTTTTAAGCCAACTTTTTCACTTTCACCTTCATCAAGAGGCTTTTTAGTTCTTCTTCACGTTCTGCCATAAGGGTGGTGTCATCTGCTCATCTGAGGTTATTGATATTTCTCCCGACAATCTTGATTCCAGCTGGTGCTTCATCTAGCCCGGCATTTCACATGATGTACTCTGCATATAAGTTGAATAAGAGGGTGACAATATACAGCCTTGAGGTACTCCTTTTCCAGTTTGGAACCAGTCCATTGGTCTATACCTGGTTTTAGCAGTTGCCTCTTGACCTGCATACAGATTTCTCAGGAGGCAGATGAGGTGGTCTGGCATTCCCATGTCTTTAAGAATTTTCCACAGTTTGTTGTGATCCACACAGTGAAAGGCTTCAAAGTAGTTAATGAAGCAGAAGTGGATATTTTTCTGGAATTCTCATGCTTTTTCTATGATCCAACGGATGTTGGCATTTTGATCTCTGGTTCTTCTGCCTTTTCTAAATCCAGCTTGTACATCTGGAGTTCTCAGTTCATGTACTGTTGAAACCTAGCTTGGAGGATTTAGGGCATTACCTTGCTAGCATGTGAAATATGTGCAACTGTGCCATAGTTTGAACATTCTTCAGCACTGCCCTTCTTCAGGATTGGAAACAAAACTGACCTTTTCCAGTCCTGTGGCTACTACTGAGTTTTCTGAATTTGCTGGCATATTGAGTACAGCACTTTAGCAGTATCATCTTTATGATTTGAAATGTACTATATAGTACTTAAACCTGCTTCCTTGTTGTTGTTCAGTTGCTCAGTCATGTCTGACTCTTTGTAAACCCATGGACTGCAGCATGCCAGGCTTCCTTGTCCTTCATTATCTCTCGGAGTTTGCTCAAACTTATATCCGTTGAGTCGATGATGCCATCCAGCCATCTCCTCCTCTGTCATCCCCTTCTCCTCCTGCCCTCAATCTTATCCATCATTAGGGTCTTTTCCAACAAGTCAGCTCTTTGCATCAGGTGGCCAAAGTACTGGAGCTTCAGCTTTAGCATCAGTCCTTCCAATAAATATTCAGGGTTGATTTCCTTTAGGATTAACCAGTTTCATCTCCTTGCAGTCCCAGGGACTCTCAAATCTTCTCCAGCTCCACAATTTGAAAGAATCAATTCTCTGGTGCTGATTTTTAGGGTAGTTTTAAGATATAAATGGGAGCATTTATATAAAACACTGAGCAAAATCTAAAACTATCATTATTTTAAAATTGAAAATGTTCTTGGACTTCAATACAACAGGTTTTCCGTATCTTAATGGAAATACAAATATTTAATTTTTACACAATCTTCTTTGTTAATTTTACTTTTAATAAAGGATGAACTATTAAAAACAAATCAGTTACCAACTCCTACTGAAAAAAGTATAAAATATTACTCACACGTGCTTATTCTGAGTTTAAAAAAGCCATCTTTGGTATTCTTCCCTTCAGATGAAGTCATAAGGCCCAGTTGCAAGTGATGTCATTGCTAATTAGTAAATGTGCATTCTTAGGGTCATAACTTACTATCTCTTGATCCATTTCTTCACCTGTAGAACTATGGGTTTGGAATGGATGATTTCTAAGGTTCCACTGTACATTCACCCTATATGATTCTGTGACTTTTGATGGTACAATTTTTGAATATTTCAAAACAACAGTATCAACCAGTTTGAAATCCATCATAGTTCCAGAAGTCTGAGATTAGTGGGAAATGTGGTAGTAAAGTTCCAGTGTAACAACAAATCAATAGTTAACTGCCATTTTGCTGTCTTCGGAATGCAGCCCTTTATATCAACAGAGCGATACAGAGCTCTGTTTATTGGAAAGCAATCCAAGAAAGAGTGATTTAGAGAGAAAAACTCAAGCAAAGATAAGCAAAGTCAAGGAGAAATACAAAGGTGACTTATAAAATTGACCCACATCAAGAATCAAATTGATGTTAGGATTCAAGCTAATATTTACTAGCTGTTAAGGAAAAAAAAGTCCCCTGAATGAGGGAAAAATAATGTCTGAAAGGATATAAATTTGTGAGATGTCTATAAGCATTTAGAAAGGGATCTGGAAGAAGAAAAAGAAAACAAGAATTGGAAGCCCTGCATTTCTTAGGTTAGAGTAGAAATTAAATGCATAGGTTGAAGGGGGTTTTTGCCTGTAACTGCAACAAGCCACATCTACGCAGTGCTTTCTTTTGTTCCTCTTAGCCAGTCTAATTGTTTCATATAATAAAAACATCAGGGTTATTTTCAGTTTTTTTTTTTTTAACTTACAAGCAAAAGATATCATTAGTGTAGCTAATAATCCCTTTCATATTTCATGAACAAATAAATTGTGCAGCTGTCCAATCCGAATAAAATAATCCCTCACCCTAAAGGAAATTCCATGTAATTCCCTTGCACTACCTTGCCTCTGTGACTTGACTTTCTGTGTAGAGTTCACATTTTTGTTCCGCTTGGTTTTTACACCTATAACTCATCAAACAGTGGGATGTAAGAAAGTGAAAGATTCTCATCTGCTTTATTGTGAGGAATAGATCTGTTGATATACAGTAAACTGAAGAAAAAGAAATGAACACACTTAACTGATTCCCAATATGTTATTTTCATTGATGATTCTGTGGTTCTAAAACTGAGTATTTTGATTGAACCTTAGAAGAATCAAACTTTTCTCCCTTTAGTTTACTACGGAATTATCCCAGCTAGGGTCCAAAATAGAATTTACTGTTTGTACAAAATTTACTGTTTGTACTTGGCTCAGCCTTCTGTAGATTTAAAATAGAAACATTGAAGCCCCGTGGGGAATGGTGACCTGCCATTGATTTTGAACTAAATTATCAAATATGCCACTGGGATGATAGATAAGCCTCTAGCAGTTTACATTACCCTCAAAAGTGGTAAGACTTTAAAATTTCTCTATCCCAGTGCAAACAACCCCAAAACATAAATATCAGTGCCAATCAGGATTGCAAGCTCACTCAACTTTTATTAGGGAAATTATGTTCATTTATTTTCTCACTTAGGTCTATAAAGAAGAAATATATTAATAAAAAATATGCATCCTCCTTTTTGACTTAGGCAACCCCACCGCAAGTATGATTGTGTTGTGTGTTTCTATAGTTACCATTTTTATATTCTGATTCTGGAAATCCTTTGTTAGTCAATACTTAGACAGTTTTTTGCATCTGCTTAAGTTTGAAAGTCTGACAAATCTAAAGCTTAAAATGTTTGCCAGGTGAAATGCTCCCAAGTCCTTTTTTTTTCTTTTTTTTGGCAGGATCTCAAAACACTTGCTGTGACCCCCTAGAGCAAAAGTATTGATTTTTTAATGGGTACACTTTTCTCAAATGGAGTCCATTGCTTAAATCCAACATCCTCCCCTTTGTTGAAGGTGCAGTTTCTTGTTTCCAAGTAATTACCGTTCTTTTTATTGTCACTGATAATGCTATGTTTGAGGATCTATACATTTTCTCAAAGAAATTTAAAGTTGGCCTTCCATGCCAGAAAACAAAGAGGAAATTGAGTATTAATAATTGATAAATTATTATAAAAATTATGTCACAGAATTTTAAAATATAAAATTTTAAAACAGATTTTTATTTTCAGAGAAAGTGGAATGTTTAATAGTTTTTAAAATGAAGTTAAGTTGATTTCCAGCGTTGTGTTAGTTTCTGGTATACAGCAAAGTGATCCAGTTACAGATACTTACATATATATATATATATTTATGTATACATATTCTTTTCTAGACACTTTTTCACTGTAGCCTGCCAGGGTACTCTGTTGATGGATTTCTCCAGGCAAGAATACTGCAGTGGGTTGCCATTCCCTTCTCCAGGAGATTTTCCCAAGCCAGGGATCAAACCCAGGCCTTCTGCATTACAGGCAGATTCCTTACCATCTGAGCCACCAGGGAAGCCCTCTTTTCCACCAAGTTTATTAAAAAATATTGAATATAATTCCCTGTGCTATACAGTAGGACCTTGCTATTTATGTATTTTATACAAAGGAGCTTTAAAATTTACTAGAACAGAATTTCAAGTTTTATTCTACACAATAAACATCTCTTAGCTATTTTGAGATTATGTGAGTGTATCTGCCCAGATTGGAGTAGATAGGCCCACTATTTTTTTTTTTTTCCACTTTGTACAGATTCTCTCAAGAAGTTAGAGACTGAAATCTGTCAGAAATTAAGACTTTTTAATTCTACCTTTAAAATGAAGAAGATGAAAAGTATCCTGAGAGTGAAGAAGTCATGGTACCCATTTGCCCAGAAGTTCCAGTCACTTACATTATTGATCATATAACCACTAGGCCATCTGCCAATAACCTACGATACATGATGTAAACGGTGATAAGGAAGGCATTTTCCTATGGATTTGCAGTAACTCTCTTGCCTTAGGCAGGTGGAGTATAAATTGGTTTCTACTCTCTCATTTCTTTCTAGCTCCCTGGACAAGATGTGGCTTATCCATCCATTTTGACACCAACTTAAGAAGGCCTTGCTCATAGACTTTTGCTTTTAAAAAAAATTCACTGATTAAACAAAAGCTATTTGACATTTTGTTAATTCAAGGACAGTTTGTGCTGACTCTGCACAGTTTAGGAAGATAATCCAACATGAGAAAGTTGTTGATATGATGAAAAATCACAAATAGCTCAGTGGGTCTAGAATGTAGCATTCAGGAGGCTCATTATGAGAGATGAAGATGAAGAAGTTTGAAGTAAGAGTAAGGCAAATTGCTAGGTGTCTTATACACTGTGGTATATAGAGTTTGTACTTAATTCTGAAAGCAGGAGAGACACTGAGTGATAGTGAGAGGCTATGCCCACACTTAAAATGGTACAATGGTAAACTTGACATTATGTAAATTTTACCATAATTAAAAAAACAAAAAAACTTTACAGAGAATAGGGTTTCCTAGGTGGCACTAGTGGTAAAGAACCCACCTACCAATGCAGGAAACATAAGGGTAGGGCAACCCACTCCAGTATTCTTGCCTGGAGAATCCCATGGACAGAGGAGCCTGGTGGGCTACAGCCTATGGACAGAGGAGCCTGGTGGGCTACAGCCTATAGGGTCACAAAGAGCCAGACACGACTGAAGCTACTTAGCATGCACACATGCACAGTAAGATAAACAAAATATTAAGATTTTAATGTTATTATACTGAGTCACAATTATCCCTATACATGCCTCCCCTTTAAAGATGGATCAACTACATATAGGTCAGTTTAGGGATTCACCACGAGTTATTATACCAGGCATCAGAATCAAGCTTAAAAATGCATTGTGCTTGCTAATAGGATAAAAATAAAATCCAATAATGCAAGTTTAATCACATGCAGTAGAGCCATTTCATAAGTAGTATAAATATTTCTTGAGGCTTAAGTGGTGAGTGTGTTAAGTGTCACTGATTTATGACTTGTATGTGTGCATGCTCAGTCACTCAGTAGTGTCTGACTCTTTGTGACCCCATGGAGCCTGTGACCATCAGGATTCTCTGTCCATGGGGATCTCCAGACAAGAATGCTGGAGTGGGTTGCCATGCGCTCCTCCAGGGGATCTTCCCGACTCAGGGATTGAACCAAGTCTCCTGCATCTCCTGAATGGCAGGCAGATTCTTTACCACTGAGTCACCTGGGATGCCCAACTTGTTGTATGCCCACATTAATATTAGTTGTTTTATCAGTATTCAGTATTCAGATGAAGTATGCATTGTCATTAATATATTTTTTCCCCACCTCTTTTGATAATAGAAATCTGTGGGAACTAGACATAATTTTTTTAAATGTTCTTGTCTGATGAGGATTTGGTTTGGAATTTGGGAGCAGTGACTGAATTTGAGCACCTGAAGGCAATTCGTACCTAAGAAGTGAGAACTCTCTGCTGTATCAATGTTTCTTTCAATATATTTGCTTCATTTTGTCTGTCTTATTAAACTGGTTTCCAAACGTACGTCAGCCCCATAGCTTCTGTTCTATTTCCATCCACAATGAGGGAAAACTCAGTAACTTGGTCTTGGTCTTGACCAGTCTAATCAAATATGCCCAGGCCGTATGGTCACGATTCACCATGCTATGGGGAAAATGACTATGAGGGCAAAATCCTGGGAATGGAGGAAAGGGCAGGAAGGGAAGTACTGTGAGCTGAGCAGACATCCCCAAAGTGTCTATTCCCTGTGTTCAGGCTCCATCAAGGACTCGCCACTCTGACTGTCCCCAGTGTACATGAGTTGTCCAGCCACTGTGCCTTCTTTAGGTTATTTCAGTAATTTGAAAGAAAGGATAAAACATTGAGTCCAACACTCGCAAAAAACCTGAATTGGATAAATGTCACCTAACTGAAAAGTAAGGCTTCCTATTCCATAAGCCTGATATTTTCTATCAGTTCAGGTCAATTGCTCAGTCATGTCTGACTCTTTGCAACCCCATGGACTGCAGCATGCCAGGCTTCCTTGTTGATCACCACTCCCGGAGCTTGCTCAGATTCATGTTCATCAAGTCAGTGATGCCATCCAACCATAATATCCAGTTTTGTCCCCTTCTCCTGCTGACTTCAATCCTTCCCAGCACCAGGGTCTTTTCCAGTGAGTCAGTTATTGGCATCAGGTGGCCAAAGTATTGGAGCTTCAGCTTCAGCATTCAGTCCTTCCAATAAATATTTAGGACTGGGATTAACTGGTGTGATCTCCTTGCAGTCCAAGGGACTCAAGAGTCTTCTCCAACACCACAGTTCAAAAGTATCAATTCTTTGGTGCTCAGGTTTCTTTATGGTCCAATTCTTACATCCATATATGACCACAGGAAAAAAACATAGCTTTGATTATATGGACTTTTGTTGGTAAAGCAATTATTAAAATAAGTTGGTAATTACTATAAATAATAAATTAAAATATGACAACTTATTAAAAGTAAGTCTCTGTTTTTAATATGCTGTCTAGGTTGGTCATAGCTTTTCTTCCAAGGAGCATACATCTTAATTTCAGCTATCATATCTTATTTATTTCCTTCATATGTTTTTATCCTAATGATCTTAGCTATTTATGTTTGCTTATTTACTGTCATCTTCTCTTCCCACTCCAAGAATATGAGCCTCTTGAAAGATCTTGTCTGCTTTCTTCACTGTTAAATCCCTGGTGCCTAGAAGAGTTCCTGGCTTATAATTACTATTGAACAAATGATTGTCAAATCAAATAAATTAAAAATATCTCACATTCAAAACACACTTTAAGAAAAATGAATGTTAAATTGTAACTTAAAGTGATAGAACTATTAGAATTTCATCAACATTAGAAAGGGCTGCAGGGCATCTCACTTAGCACTTTATAAAAATGTATTGAGCTATAAATCTTGTTCATAGTAAAATTTATTATTAGATGTTTTAAAAATCTTCAATTAAAATTTTTTCCATAGTAAACGATGAAGTTATTTGGAGTAAAATGTTTCAGACCAATTTATTATTAAAGGTTTTTATAGAATTAGTTTTAATGCAAACCTAATAGCATTCATAATAGAGAAAGAAAATTTTGTTCTATAGAAAAATTTTCCTATCCTTCTTACTTTAAAATAATTATAACAGAAAATTATTTGTTATTAATATGCATTTCAAAAATAAAATAAAATTTTTATATTACTGTAAATATAATTGTAATTTAACTATTTGCAGTAGTGTCAAAATACAAATAAACAGCTTTTGTGACCAGATATTTGCAATTCTTATATTTTTAAATTTGAAAAAATGAAATTTTTTAGCATTTGTATTTTGTTTCTAAATAATCTGAAAAAAGGGGAGTTTTTTTCAAGCAACCATGTGTAAATACTCCTCAAAAAATTAGATATTGGAGGATTTCAATCTAAATGAGGTGAATTGATTATTGTATTTTCCTCCTTACCTCTTCCCTTCCCAGTAAAAGGAAACTAAAAGAAGAAAAAAGTGTAAACATATCATGAAGAGTAAGAGAGGATGTTTAGAGGACATTTCAACAAAGTTTACAGGTGAAAGCAGGTGAATGATACCTGAGTGAGCTGAACAGAAGGATTTTCAAACTTATATTCCTACAGAGGAGCAAGATGACTTTCCAAAAGAACCCCTGAGAAGATGGAGACTTGGAGTTACCTGCTGCAACAGATGTGTGGCTAGGGTACATCACTGAAAATAGAGAGATATTTAAGAATCAGGTAAATGGAGTAATTCCTCTTGTGCCCTCTTCTCGTCCATCAGCCAGTCAAATTCCAAATCTCACAGATGAAGTTGCTTCGATCCTTACATACCAGAGGGATTGGATAGTATATAGGAACTGAGTTAAAAGTCTACATTCTTAAAGACAATCTTAATCTATTTCCAGAAAAACAGTGTCTGGGTGTTTAATCTCTTCTTTGGAAAAACTAAAAGGTCAAAGAGAAAGGATCTCCCAATTCTGAGAAATTATGATAATGGAATTGGAGCTAAAATTTGCTGCTTTTAAAAGCTACACAATATGAAGAGACGTTTGAGGAAATCCTCCAAACCTCCCAATGAATGAAGGGGTCCATGAAATGAACAAAACATACAAGTACAAGGAATTTCAAGAAAATAGAGATGAAAGTGGTCCAGTTTCATTCTTTTACAAGTGGTTGACCAGATTTCCCAGCACCACTTGTTAAAGAGATTGTCTTTAATCCATTGTATATTCTTGCCTCCTTTGTCGAAGATAAGGTGTCCATATGTGCGTGGATTTATCTCTGGGCTTTCTATTTTATTCCATTGATCAATATTTCTGTCTTTGTGCCAGTACCATACTGTCTTGATAACTGTGGCTTTGTAGTAGAGCCTGAAGTCAGGTAGGTTGATTCCTCCAGTTCCATTCTTCTTTCTCAAGATCGCTTTGGCTATTCGAGGTTTTTTGTATTTCCATACAAATTGTGAAATTATTTGTTCTAGCTCTGTGAAGAATACTGTTGGTAGCTTGATAGGGATTGCGTTGAATCTATAAATTGCTTTGGGTAGTATACTCATTTTCACTATATTGATTCTTCCAATCCATGAACATGGTATATTTCTCCATCTATTAGTGTCCTCTTTGATTTCTTTCACCAATGTTTCTAACACCATACACAAAAATAAACTCAAAATGGATTAAAGATCTAAACGTAAGACCAGAAACTATAAAACTCCTAGAGGAGAACATAGGCAAAACACTCTCCGACATACATCACAGCAGGATCCTCTATGACCCACCTCCCAGAATATTGGAAATAAAAGCAAAAATAAACAAATGGGACCTAATTAACCTTAAAAGCTTCTGCACATCAAAGGAAACTATTAGCAAGGTGAAAAGACAGCCTTCAGAATGGGAGAAAATAATAGCAAATGAAGCAACCGACAAACAACTAATCTCAAAAATATACAAGCAACTCCTACAGCTCAACTCCAGAAAAATAAACGACCCAATCAAAAAATGGGCCAAAGAACTAAATAGACATTTCTCCAAAAAAGACATACAGATGGCTAATAAACACATGAAAAGATGCTCAACATCACTCATTATCAGAGAAATGCAAATCAAAACCACTATGAGGTACCATTTCACACCAGTCAGAATGGCTGCGATCCAAAAGTCTACAAATAATAAATGCTGGAGAGGGTGTGGAGAAAAGGGAACCCTCTTACACTGTTGGTGGGAATGCAAACTAGTACAGCCACTATGGAGAACAGTGTGGAGATTCCTTAAAAAACTGGAAATAGAACTGCCTTATGATCCAGCAACCCCACTGCTGGGCATACACACTGAGAAAACCAGAAGGGAAAGAGACACGTGTACCCCAATGTTCATCGCAGCACTGTTTATAATAGCCAAGACGTGGAAGCAACCTAGATGTCCATCAGCAGATGAATGGATAAGAAAGCTGTGGTACATATACACAATGGAGTATTACTCAGCCATTAAAAAGAATACATTTGAATCGGTTCTAATGAGGTGGATGAAACTGGAGCCTATTATACAGAGTGAAGTAAGCCAGAAGGAAAAACATAAATACAGTATACTAACGCATATATATGGAATTTAGAAAGATGGTAACAATAACCCGGTGTACGAGACAGCAAAAGAGACACTGATGTATAGAACAGTCTTATGGACTCTGTGGGAGAGGGAGAGGGTGGGAAGATGTGGGAGAATGGCAATGAAACATGTAAAATATCATGTAGGAAACGAGTTGCCAGTCCAGGTTCGATGCATGATGCTAGTTGCTTGGGGCTGGTGCACTGGGACGGCCCAGAGGGATGGTATGGGGAGGGAGGAGGGAGGAGGGTTCGGGATGGGGAACACATGTATACCTGTGGCGGATTCATTTTGATATTTGGCAAAACTAATACAATTATGTAAAGTTTAAAAATAAAATAAAATTGTAATAAAAAAAAAAAAAAAAAAAAAAGAAAATAGAGATGAGACAGAAAAAGCTAAAAATTTAAAACAAATATTACATTATACTTTGATACCAAATGTTTGCATGCTAAGTCACTTCAATCAAGTCTGACTCTTTGCTACCCCTTGGACTGTGGTCCACCAGGCTCCTCTGTTCATGAGACTTTCCAGGCAAGAATACTGGAGTGGGTTGCCATGCCCTGCTCCAGGGGATCTTTCTGACCCAGGATTCTAACTCACCTCTCTTGTTTCCTGCATTGGCAGGCAGAGTCTTTACCACTAACGCCACCTGGGGAATAGATAAGAGAAATTATTGCTTCCATTGATCATGATGCCAGGATAAAATAATCAGAAAGCAAGAGACAGATAAAGAAACCAAAATTTTAAAAGGAAGGTAGAAGATAAAGCTAGATACATTCCTCAAGAAGTAAAAGAAAATAACAAGTAAATGGAACAAGGAAAGAAAAACAAAGTCTCTTAACCCCTTGACCAAGAGGGGTTCCAGAAAGGTAGGCAAGAGAAAGTGGGGAGCTACAGGAGGAACTATCAAATGAATAATAAAGGAACATTATACAGAGTTGAAGATCAAATGGCATCAGATTGAAAGATATCACTGAATGTGACATCCACATTCACCCTCCAAGAAAGGCACAGTATCATAAAAGTTCAGATCACCAATGTTGAAAAGATGCCCATAGCTTCCAGAGCGAACATCCACAAGGAATAGAAATACAAAGGACATTGGATTTCTTATCTGAAAGTGATGTTTTCAAAATTCAGAGGCAGTTATTTCAGCTCAGGTTTCTGTAACAGGTAAAGCAATCAATTGAGTGAGAGCAGAAGAAAGGTATTTTCAGATCTACAAAGACTTAAAATTTTACCTCATATGGAGAGAAGAGACAACTCTTGAGCACAGAGGAATTTCAGATAACTTAATGGATACTACCCCCTCAAGAAGGGAGGGCTTAACTTGCCAATCCTTTAGTGGTATGTGGTGCTTAATGATTTGCTTCTAATAAGTACTATTAAAAAGAGGAAAGCATAACTACAATCACTTTTAAAAGATTATTTTAAGTATGAAGAATAATATAATTAGGGCCAGTATCTAAACTAAAAAAAAAATCAAGTGACTCTTATAAAGCCAAGTGGTAATTTGTTACAAATTTAATAAAAAGTTTTTAACTTTACAAATTAATTAGGTTTTCAACTTTCAGCTGGAGTACATTTTAAAAGTTCAAGTGTTTATTTATGATCTTTGGCTTTATAATACTCACCAATATGCTCTTTTTTTCTAAGGTAGGTAACTTGTGCTTGATATTAACTTCCTTGTCAATATCAAAATTCATCCTAAATTTTTTAAACCTCATCAAAGGCACTTCATCAACTGGGTTTCTATCAATTTTAAAACTGCTTCATTCAATATTAAGAATCCTTAAATTATAAATGTCAGCTTGAATGATTAATTCTTGAAAAACTGAACCTACCTTTGCATAAAAAACAGTGGATCTTTGAATAATATATTGGATAAGGCATGATTGTCACTACAACACATTTTTGATATATCCAATATACCTATGTGTTTCAAATCATACACCTATGGTATTTGCAGGTGGGAAATGGTTCTTTTTATTTCTGTTGTCCATCTCTCATATTTTACAAATGAAGAAGTAGCCTTAGAGAAGTGTGGTTTACCCAAGGTTGCAGCATACTGGTGCCATTTTAAAGGGCTGCTACAGTTGAAAGTTCATGAAAATCCTAACATTGATTTAAGGTTATCCTGTAATTTCTTTCTTCTTTCTCCATTAGAAAAAGAGCAAAGGACATCAGATGACTTCTTTTTTCTAAAAAATTTTTAGTGTTTTAAATATGATTGAATTTTCTCTTAATGAGACCTTTTGATTCCAGAAATGTCAAAAGTGGCAATCAATAATAACAATAATAAACATTTATTGAATACTTACTATTGAGTGCTTTGGTCCTGGGGACAGCAAATTTTATTTTGGTCTTAACACTTTACTCAAGAAACAAGAACAAAGGCAGGTTGCTGAGTCCTAGGAGGGGAGAGTTAGGGGTAGTAGTTTTGCTATAAACAAATCATCAAGCAACCAACCACTTTTCTGGAACATCTACCTATATGTATGCTGTTCATTTTCTTCCTCCATTTAAAGTTCCCAGTACTATTTTTAGTTTTAAATTCAAGTAGTCAGGGGAAAGAAAGCACAATATATAAACACACTCTGATTCAGTCATCTCGCTGGACCAGTTATCTTTGGCCAGGACTAGAAACAGGATGACTACCAAGATATGAATAGTGGTTGGGATGTTGCTAGACATCTCAGTGCACCCACAGACCAAAGTTCTAGACCAAAGACCAATCTAGAAGCAATTAAAATGGCAGTGAAGGACAGAACAAGAGTTTACCAGTGGCAAGTGGGCGGACATTGGGAACTAGAATCATTCGTGGTTCAGGAATCAAGGCAGACAAGACAAAGACTGAAAGAACCAACACTAACCAGAGGTCAAAGCTGGCAGGCAGTGATGTCCATGAGAAGCATGAGCGACTTTGAGACAAATGTAGGAAAAATACAGGTGAGGTCATTTTCTGTACCAGACAGGAAGTTCATATAAACTGATGACTAGCAAAAACATTTAAATAACTGCCAGTCAGGAAATAAGTCAGTCCCAGACTTTGGACAGGCTAGAACCCACTGGTGAGAGTAAGTACAAGAGTTAAGCTGGTTGAAAAAAAGAAGATGAGAGATTCATATCTGAACTTCATGGTCCTGGCGTCATGTTGTTGTTCAGTGGCTCAGTCATGCCCGACTCTTGAGATCCCATGGACTGCAGCACACCAGGCTTTCCTGCACTTCACCATCTCCCGGAACTTGGACAACTCATGTCCGTCGAGCAGGTGACACCATCCAACCATCTCATCCTTTCTTGTCCCCTTCTCCTCCTGCCTTTATTCTTTACCAGCATCAGGGTCTTTCGTAATGAGTAGGCTCTTTGTAACAGGTGGCCAAAATATTGGAGTTTCAGCTTCAGCATCAGTTCTTCTACTTAATACTCAGGATTGAAGGTTGGGTGGGGTATTGATTCTACTCGTGCCTATAGTGTATTGTTCTATTATCATTATTTGTGCAGTTCAGTTCAGTTCAGTTCAGTAGCTCAGTCGTGTCCAACTCTTTGTGACACCATGAATCACAGCATGCCAGGCCTCCCTGTCCATCACCAAATCCCAGAGTTCACCCAAACTCATGTGCACTGAGTCAGTGATGCATCCAGCCATCTCATCCTCTGTCGTCAACTTGTCCTCCTGCAACCCATCTTTCCCAGCATCAGGGTCTTTTCCAGTGAGTCAACTCTTCACATGAGGTGGCCAAAGTATTGGAGTTTCAGCCTCAGCATTAGTCCTTCCAATGAACACCCAGGACTGGTCTCCTTTAGGATGGACTGGTTGGATCTCCTTGCGGTCAAAGGGACTCACAAGAGTTTTCTCCAACACCACAGTTCAAAAGCATCAATTCTTTGGTGCTCAGCTTTCTTCACAGTCCAACTGTCACATCCATACATGACCACTGGAAAAACCATAGCCTTGACTAGACGGACCTTAGTTGGCAAAGTAATGTCTCTGCTTTTTAATATGCTATCTAGGTCAGTCATTAGAGAAGGCAATGGCACCCCACACCAGTGTTCTTGCCTGGAGAATCCCAGGGACGGGGAAGCCTGGTGGGCTGCCCTCTGTGGGGTCGCACAGAGTCGGACATGACTGAAGCGACTTAGGAGCAGCAGCAGCAGCAGGTCGGTCATAACTTTCCTTCCAAGGAGTAAGTGTCTTTTAATTTCGTGGCTGCAATCACCATCTGCAGTGATTTGGGAGCCCCCAAAAATAAAAGTCTGACTGTTTCCACTGTTTCCCCATCTATTTGTCATGAAGTGATGGGACCAGATGCCATGGTCTTCGTTTTCTGAATGTTGAGCTTTAAGCCAACTTTTTCACTCTCCTCTTTCACTTTCATCAAGAGGCTCTTTAGTTCTTCTTCACTTTCTGCCATAAGGGTGGTGTCATCTGGATATCTGAGGTTATTGCTGTTTCTCCTGGCAATCTTGATTCCAGTTTGTGCTTCTTCCAGCCCAGCGTTTCTCATGATGTACTCTGCATATAAATTAAATAAGCAGGGTGACAATATACGGCCTTGATGTACTCCTTTTCCTATTTGGAACCAGTGTGTTGTTCCATGTCCAGTTCTAACTGTTGCTTCCTGACCTGCATACAGGTTTCTCAAGAGGCAGGTCATGTGGTCTGGTATTCCCATCTCTTTCAGAATTTTCCACAGTTTATTGTGATCCACACAATCAAAGTCTTTGGCATAGTCAATAAAGCAGAAATAGATGTTTTTCTGGAACTCTCTTGCTTTTTCGATGATCCAGCGGATGTTGGCAATTTGATCTCTGGTTCCTCTGCCTTTTCTACAACCAACTTGAACATCTGGAAGTTCATGGTTCACGTATTGCTGAAGCCTGGCTTGGAGAATTAGTCTCTAAATTTTCCTATTAGAGGACAATTTTCTCAATGTGTATAGTCAAGTGTTAATACCTTGATGTTATTTCCATTTGTAAGCACCCAGATAAAAAGTTCAAGTTGCATGCTTCAAGAGGTCTACATCTTAATAGATGACAGAAAAATATGTTAGGATTTGTCAGTGTACCAAGATAACTTCCTGTTATTATAACATAATAAACACTTGGTTTTATATTTGTCATTATCTGCTTTAATTTTTGTACCTTTGAAAAGATTTTGTTAACACATGAAAAATCATCTCTACTATTTCCCTACAAATACCTTACCATGGTGCTCAGTTTAAAAAAAAAAAAAAAAGAGGACAATTTATATTTCTTAAAAACTAAATCCATGAGTTTTATGCAATTTTAGTGAAGTAATAAAGTAGCCATCATAGTCAGAGTCTGAAATGCAGTACTTGGATGCAATCTCAAAAACGACAGAATGATCTCTGTTCATTTCCAAGGCAAACCATTCAGTATCACAGTAATCCAGGTCTATGCCCCAACCAGTAATGCTGAAGAAGCTGAAGTTGAATGGTTCTGTGAAGACCTACAAGACCTTTTAGAACTAACACCCAAAAAAGATGTCTTTTTCATTATAGGGGACTGGAATGCAAAAGTAAGAAGTAAAGACACACCCGGAGTAACAGGCAAATTTGGCCTTGGAATATGGAATGAAGCAGGGCAAAGGTTCACAGAGTTCTGTTAAGAGAATGCACTGGTCATAGCAAACACCTCTTCCAACAACACAAGAAGACTCGACACATGGACATCACCGGATGGTCAATACCGAAAAGAGACTGATTATACTCTTTGCAACCAAAGATGGAGAAGCTCTATACAGTCAGCTAAAACAAGACCGGGAGCTGACAATGGCTCAGATCATGAACTCCTTATTGCCAAATTCAGACTTAAATTGAAGAAAGTAGGGAAAACCAGTAAACCACTGAGGTATGACCTAAGTTAAATCCCTAACAATTATACAGTGGAAGTGAGAAATATATTCAAGGGATTAGATCTGATAGAGTACCTGAGGAACTATGGACAGAGGTTCATAACATAGTACAGGAGGCAGAGATCAAGACCATCCCCATGGAAAAGAAATGCAAAAAGCAGAATGGCTGTCTGAAGAGGCCTTACAAATAGCTGAGAAAAGAGGAGAAGTAAAAGGCAAAGGAGAAAAGGAAAGATATAAGCATCTGAACGCAGAGTTTCAAAGAATAGCAAGCAGAGATAAAAAGCTTTCCTCAGTGATCAGTGCAAAAAAAATAGAAGAAAACAATAGAATGGGAAAGACTAGAGATCACGTAAAGAAACTCCTAGAGGAGAACATAGGCAAAACACTCTCCGACATACATCACAGCAGGATCCTCTATGATCCACCTCCCAGAATATTGGAAACAAAAGCAAAAATAAACAAATGGGACCTAATTAACCTTAAAAGCTTCTGCACATCAAAGGAAACTATTAGCAAGGTGAAAAGACAGCCTTCAGAATGGGAGAAAATAATAGCAAATGAAGCAACCGACAAACAACTAATCTCAAAAATATACAAGCAACTCCTACAGCTCAACTCCAGAAAAATAAACGACCCAATAAAAAAATGGGCCAAAGAACTAAATAGACATTTCTCCAAAAAAGACATACAGATGGCTAACAAACACATGAAAAGATGCTCAACATCACTCATTATCAGAGAAATGCAAATCAAAACCACTATGAGGTACCATTTCACACCAGTCAGAATGGCCGCGATCCAAAAGTCTACAAATAATAAATGCTGGAGAGGGTGTGGAGAAAAGGGAACCCTCTTACACTGTTGGTGGGAATGCAAACTAGTACAGCCACTATGGAGAACAGTGTGGAGATTCCTTAAAAAACTGGAAATAGAACTGCCTTATGATCCAGCAACCCCACTGCTGGGCATACACACTGAGGAAACCAGAAGGGAAAGAGACACGTGTACCCCAATGTTCATTGCAGCACTGTTTATAATAGCCAAGACATGGAAGCAACCTAGATGTCCATCAGCAGATGAATGGATAAGAAAGCTGTGGTACATATACACAATGGAGTATTACTCAGCCATTAAAAAGAATACATTTGAATCAGTTCTAATGAGGTGGATGAAACTGGAGCCTATTATACAGAGTGAAGTAAGCCAGAAGGAAAAACATCACTACAGTATACTAACGCATATATATGGAATTTAGAAAGATGGTAACAATAACCCAGTGTACCAGACAGCAAAAGAGACACTGATGTATAGAACAGTCTTATGGACTCTGTGGGAGAGGGAGAGGGTGGGAAGATGTGGGAGAATGGCAATGAAACATGTAAAATATCATGTAAGAAACGAGTTGCCAGTCCAGGTTCGATGCATGATGCTGGATGCTTGGGGCTGGTGCACTGGGACGGCCCAGACGGATGGTATGGGGAGGGAGGAGGGAGGAGGGTTCGGGATGGGGAACACATGTATACCTGTGGCGGATTCATTTTGATATTTGGCAAAACTAATACAATTATGTAAAGTTTAAAAATAAAATAAAATTGGAACAATAAAAAAAAAAAAAAAAAAGAAACTTAGAGATAACAAGGAAACATTTCATGCAGAGATGGGCTTGATAAAGGACAGAAATGGTATGGACCTAATAGAAGCAGAAGATATTAATAAGAGGTGGCAAGAATGCACAGAAGAACTATACAAAAAAGATCTTCATGACCCAGATTATCATGATGGTATGGTCTATCACTAGAGAGCCAGACATCCTGGAATGTGAAGTCAAGTGGGCCTTAGGAAGCATCACTATGAACAAAGCTAGTGGAGGTGATGGAATTCCAATTGAGCTATTTCAAATCTTAAAAGATGATGCTGTGAAAGTGCTGCATTCAATATGCCAGCAAATTCGGAAAACTCAGCTGTGGCCACAGGACTGGAAAAGGTCAGTTTTAATCCCAATCCCCAAGAAAGGCAATGCCAAAGGATGTTCAAACTACCGCACTCACATGTTAGTAAAGTGATGCTCAAATTTCTCCAAGCTGGGCTTCAACAGTACATGAACCATGAACTACCAGTAGTTCAAGCTGGGTTTAGAAAAGGTAGAGGAATCAGAGATCAAATTGCCAACATCTGTTAGATCACCGAAAAAGCAAGAGAGTTCCAGAAAAACATCTTTTTCTGCTTTATTGACTATGCCAAAGGCTTTGACTGTGTGGATCACAACAAACTGGAAAATTCTTAAAGAGATGGGAATACCAGACCATCTGACCTTTCTCAAGATTTCATGAGAAATCTGTATGCAGGTCAGGAAGCAACAGTAAGAACTGGACATGGAACAACAGACTGGTTCCAAATAGGAAGAGGAGTACGTCAAGGCTGCACAGTGTCACCCTGCTTATTTAACTTATATGTAGATTACATCATGAGAAACACTGGGCTGGAAGAAGCACAAGCTGGAATCAAGATTGCCAGGAGAAACAGCAATAACCTCAGATATGCAGATGACACCACCCTTATGGCAGAAAGTGAAAAAGAACTAAAGAGCCTCTTGATGAAAGTGAAAGAGGAGAGTGAAAAAGTTGGCTTAAAACTTAACATTCAGAAAACTAATTCCATGGCATTTGGTCCCATCACTTCATGGCAAATAGATGGGGAAATAGTGGAAACAGTGACAGACTTTATTTTTGGGGGCTCCAAAATCACTGCAGATGGTGACTGCAGCCATGAAATTAAAAGATGCTCCTTGAAAGAAAATTATGACCAACCTAGATAGCATATTAAAAAGCAGAGACATTACTATGCCAACAAAGGTCCATCTGGTCAAAGCTATGGTTTTTCCAATAGTCATGTATGGATGTGAGAGTTGGACTATAAAGAAAGCTGAGCACTGAAGAATTGATGCTTTTGAACTATGATGTTGGAGAAGACCCTTGCGAGTCCCTTGGACTACAAGGAGTTCCAACCAGTCCATCCTAAAGGAAATCAGTCCTGAATATTCATTGGAAGGACTGATGCTGAAGCTAAGCTCTAGTACTTTGGCCACCTGATGCGAAGAACTGACTCATTGGAAAAGACCCTGGTTCTGGGATAGATTGAAGGCAGGCAGAGAAGCAGATGGCAGAAGATGAGATTGTTGATGGCATCACCAACTCAATGGACATGAGTTTGAGTATAATCCGGGAATTGCTGATGGACAGGGAGGCCTGGCCTGCTGCAGTCCATGGGGTCACGAAGAGTCAGACACAACTGAGCGAATGAACTGAAATGAACTGAATAAAGTTATATGTATGATTAATTTAGCCCCTTAGGAATAAATCCTTTTATCTTCTCATGCTAACATTTCTGTTTTGAGTGTATAGAAATGTACCCTACATTGTGTTCATAAAGTCAGATATGTACTTGCAGTCTAGGAACATTGACCAAGTCACTCAGTCCTATTTTAGAAGATTCATTTATCTCAATGCAATGTTTTAGAATCTGGTATATTATCTGGGTCTTTGAGATTTTTTAATTGGCAGTAAATGTGATATTATAATTTCTAGTTAATGCAGTATGGCATTCATAAATTAATAGATGAATTGGAAGCAGGTATTTTGTCAAAGAGTGGATTTTTATAATCAATGTAATGGGTTAGATTTTTTAACCTGCACTACTTGAATTATGAAAGGTAAGTTTTATTTTTTCCTGAAAATGTTAAATGAAGAACATTGCTTTTCTACTAGGAGGTTATTGTTCAATGCATACCGTTTCATAGTGGAAAAAATGATTCAAATTTTCCTGATAGAGTGAAAGAATAAATTCTGGATAACTATGTAATGTTAGTATTTATCTCACAAGAGGAGTTTCCCTGAGGTAGCCTGCAATTTAACACAATGCAAGTGAGCCTGACCCTGTGGAGACTGCAGGAGTGGGAGGTGATCCAATATTGATGAAGTTAATCAATACCCAACCTTCACAAACAGTTAAATATACTCACAAGAATTTTAAAAAGTAGTCTGAAGTCAGAGGAAAAAAACGTTTTTACCAAGGTCACTAAAGACAATAATTAAAAGCAAGCCTATATTTTAAACCCTCATGGCATTGTGCTAGGTGAAATTTTTACCTGTGCTTCCTACAGATGATTAATTCAGATCATCCATAAATGACTTGGACTTAGCATGAACAATGTGACTTTAGTAAGAAGAGACCAAGAAAGGGTAGAAGAGGGGAAGGAGGCAAGGTAACAGCACTTCTAATCATGCACTAGGCCCATTGTAGACACTCCACAAATAGTCGTGCATGAGTGAATAAATACATGAATGGAAGAATGAATAGTGGGGAGACAAAAAAAAAAAAAAAAAGGAAGGGGTATGGACAGAGAAGAGCCATGCAGACTGATGGAAAATGTGTTTTGCAAAGTGATAAGAAGGGAACTTTGACTACCGTGTTGTCCACCATGACTCTAATGGCACTAAGTGGATAACTTTAAAGCAGGTGTGAAGGAGCCTTTACAGAACTGGGTGAAACCTTAAAAATTAAGAGGTTTTTAAAGCCTCACAGGGGAGTAACCACTTGTGAACAGGCTCTGCTTATCCTCAGGAGATTTTGGCAGCATCAGAGAGCCTTCAATTCCCCTGGAGAAAGAATGCACACAATTTTGATATGCACAGTCTTCGAAGTCAGACAGATTTGGCTTCAAAAATAGCTGTATGATTTATCTCTGACTTACTCTTTCAGAACTCAAGGGGGAGACATGTATCAAATGTAATAGCCCATGATATTAACTGGAAACATAGTAGGTATTCAATAAATGTGTACTTAACATAAGCAATGTTTACACATAAATATTCATTGAAAATAGTACTTCTGTATATATTGGTAGAACTCTCTCTCTCTTGGCTTCCCAGGTGACTCAGTGATAACAAATCTGCCTGTCAATGCAGCAGATGCAGGAGACATGGGTTCAGTCCCTGGGCAGGCAAGATCCCCGGAAGTAGCAAAGCAACCCACTTCAGTATTCTTGCCTGGAAAAATCCCATGGACAGAGGAGCCTCATGGGCTAAAGTCCATGGGGTTGCAAAGAGTCAGACATGACTGAGTGACTGAGCATACTTAATTCATCAGCCTCAAAGTTATCAATATACCTTAAAGAAATAATGACCAGTGTGCTAAAGTAACTTAATTAAAATAATGCTAATTATTTCTTACTAAAAATACTGAAATCCTAACAGTATAAAAATAAGAGATTGATTAAATAAGTATGAAATTAGTAAAAAAAAGTTCCAAGCAGCCATTAGAATGATATAATCCAAGACTATTTCTTGATGTAGAAATACTTCCCTATATCTGTTGTTGTTCAGTAGCTATGTTTTGTCTGATTCTGCATCCTCATGGACTAAAGCATGCCAGGCTCCTCTGTACTCCCCTATCTCCCAGAATTTCTGCAAATTAATATCCACTGAGTTGGTGATGCTATCTAACCATCTCATCCTCTGTTGCCCCCTTCTCCTTTTGCTTTCAACCTTTCCCAGCATCAGCGTCTTTTTCAGTGAGTCAATATTTAGCATCAACTGGCCGAAGTATTGGAGCTTCAGCTTCAATGAATATTCAGGGTTATTTCCTTTAGGATTGACTGGTTTGATCTCCTTGCAGTCCAAGGGACTCTCAAGAGTCTTCTCCAACACCACAGTTCAAAAGAATCAATTCTTCAGTGCTCAGCTTCCTTTATGGTCCAACTCTCATATTTATACACGACTACTGGAAAAACCATAGCTTTGACTACATAGACCTTTGCCAGCAAAGATGTTCAAGATGTTCACACTGTCTAGATTTGTCATAGCTTTCCTTCCAAGGAGCAAGCGTATTTTAATTTCATGGCTGGAGTCACCATCTGCAGTGATTTTGTAGCCTAAGAGAATAAAATTTGTCACTGATTCCACTTTTTCCCTGTCTATTTGCCATGAAGTGATGGGATCAGATGCCATGATCTTAGTTTTTTAGTGTTGAATTTCAAGCCGGCTTTTTCATTCTCCTCTTTCACCATCATCAAGAGGCTCTTTAGTTCCTCTTCATTTTCTGCCATGAG
The DNA here is from genome assembly GCF_032452875.1 of Bos javanicus. NCBI lineage: Eukaryota > Metazoa > Chordata > Mammalia > Artiodactyla > Bovidae > Bos > Bos javanicus. Next base: position 45,080,685 of record NC_083870.1, read on the forward strand.
AGTGGTATCATCTGTAACATACTGTTACCCCCTCAAGTATATATGCATGCAATCATATGTTTAATATGCACATGTAAAATACATATATTTTAATGATCATGTTCTCATAAACCTTTTTATATAACTCTCTACCCATGCATATAGCACAGCAGAATGAATATATGTGAACATTTAAGACGAGCTTTTCTTTAGTTTTTCATCTGTAGTTTGTACATTGTGATTTCTGATTTCTACATTATGAACATAGATTAATCTTATGAAATTAAAATTTTACTTATGAAAGTACAATTATTCAACACTGAGGAAATGGTAAAATTGTGACACTATGTGATCTATTAGACAGCAACCACAAAGTTCAGGGAAAAGCATGAAACTAAATGTATTGAGGGACTTCCCAGGTGGTCCAGTGGTTAGGACTCTGGACTTTCACTGTAGAGGGCCCAAGTTCTATCCCTGGTAAGGGAACTAAGATCCTGAAAGCCATCTGGGCAAAGTAAGTATATAAAATTTAAAAAATGCATCTAATAATATGTGATTGAATCTTGCAACAATAGAAAAAAAATAAAAATTAAGGTCATAGCTTGCACAATGAGGAAAATGTGGTTATAGAATCTATCCATATTTACTATCATTATTGCATGCATATTATATTTCTTAGGTATAAAAATGACAGTTATGTAGTAGAATGCCCTTGTTCTTAGGCGATATGTGCAAAAGATTTTAAGGGCAAAGTATCATGAAGTCTCTAACTTATTTTTAAATGATTCAGAATAAAAAGTGTATGTTGATGGGAAAAAAAGGGAGCAAATGTCGCAGAAGGTAAAAACAAGTGAACACAGGTGAAGGGTACGTGGGTGATGACTCTACTATTATTGCTTGAAATAATAGGTTTGAAATATTTTCAAAGTAAACTACTGGTGGGGAGAAGGAAATGAATAGCAATACTAAAGGCTGCAATGAGGAGTTGCAATTACAGAGGAAGAGCTACAGCAGATAATTAGCTGTTAAAGGCAGTCTGGGTGGAGACATCTTTTTAACATTCATTGAGCACCCACTACATGCTCAGTAAATATATATCTGCTGTGGAAAAATAGTCATGAGAAAGTTTTAGTGACAAGAGGAAAGGTTTAGGCAGCACATAAAACAATTTACAGTATCATCACAGCTCAAAAAACAAAACCATATATATACAGAAAAAGACTATTAGGAAATACACAGAGTTGTTAAGAGGGATTTTCTTGGGAGTTAAATGCATGGCTGATTTTCATTTATTTCTCTTTATATTCCAAAGTTTTGACAATGGCTAAGTATTACTTTTCCAATGAGAAAAACAGCTCTGAAATCAAATGCACCGTGCCATGTGGAATCTGTATACTTCTGATTTACACCTATTACATTTTATTGAAGCAGGATGCTGATAAACTATTTTGCACTCTAGCCTATGAAAGACTAACAGCCATAGCCAAGATGACACACTTCCAAGAACATACCCCAACTTGTGAAAGTTCATGTATGGTTAAAAAAAAAAAAAAGTTTTTTTAAACCCAGCATGTTCTGTGAGCAGGGCTATATAAAGAGATGTCCAGCACTTAGATATTAGAATAAACTCTGAAATTTAAATAAATTGCATAAATATCTATTGGAAATAAGCAACTTTCATCACTCACCCTTAGCTAACTGAAGCCATTAATGGATTCAAAGAAAGAATATCAGTATGTAACAGAGGCCACTTTTCAAAAGCAGCTGTGAAGGGTAGGTTAGCAGATTTTCCTTCACAGTTCAGTAAAAGCTCTCTCATCATCAAGTTTTCTATCATAACTGGAACCATGAGTCTGGAATCAATCGCAATGATTATTTTTATCTCAATATCCTTGTTGATAGAATAACTTTTCCTATGTTGTCAGGGATAAAGTATGGATTACAGCTCATAAATAAAAGATGTACAGTATTGAAATGTGAGCAAAGTTTTCAGGTATTTAATTGGAAAATTCTATTATTTTCTATTTTATGGACCAGAATTTCTATTCAAGATGAAATTTCTTGTTTAAATAACAGCAAGTGAAATCCCATTATATCATCAGATTTTAAAGTTGTATTGATATGTGTCTTAGTCTGTTTGGGTTGCTATACAAAATAGCATACATCTGGTAGTTTACGAACAACAAAACTTTATTTCTCACAGTGCTGGATGTCAGAAGTTCAAAATCAAGGTGTCAACAGGGTCACAGTTTCTGGTGAGGGTCCTCTTCCAAGTTTATAACTGGCAATTTCTGTGTCCTCACATGGTGGAAGAGCTAGGTATCTCTCTGGATCCTCTTTCATAAAGTACCTTCCAAAGTCCCGACTTACTAATACCATCATCTTTGGAAGTTAAATTTCAACATATTAATTTGAGGGGGACATAAACATTCAGACCATAGTAACATAATAAAGGAAATTGAACTACATTTATTTTTGTAAATGTACTACTGCTATTATCCACAAACAATCCCACCAATTAGCACATCTAAAATATAGCTGCATATTGGGTAGTAACATAGTTTTGAGTCACCTGATGATATCTCTCCAGATTGCAAGATAATTAAAACTTGTTGTCCATAACTTTGTATCAATATGGCAGGTTATTCCTAATCAATATGAGTCTCAGTAAGTTTACATTTTAGTATGCCAAACAGTGCCAAAATTTATCAATATTATCCAAAGTTATAGTGCAGGAGGGCTTTCCAGGGGACTCTAGTGGTAAAGAACCCACCTGCTAATGCAGGAGATGTTAACAGATGGGAGTTCAATCTCTGGGTCGGGAAAATCCCCTGTAGGAGGGCTTGGCAACCTAGCATTCCTGCCTGGAGGATCCCATGGACAGAGAAGCCTGGTGACCCTCAGTCCAGGGTCACCAAGTCATACATGACTGAAGCGACTTAACAAGCATAGTGCAGGAATCAAACAACCAATGATACCAAGCTAAATGCAAGGAAAGCAAATGTTAAAATTAAAACAGTGAATTCACACTTTAGTATTTGGTTATTACTCAGACAAAACCCACATCTAGTGTCATTATTTCCCTCTGTAGAATTCCCATGAAACTAGTAAAGGTTGATTAATCAATTTGGGCATTTTTGTTTCAGTTTGGCGAACTGACCTCATATTTACCTATCATAATGAGTTGATAGTCTGAATAAACATGAAGTACATCCAAAGGCCCTTAAGATATACTTTAATATATTTATTGGTATAAAATGGATGAGAATCAATTACTAAAAAATCACCATATTAACTACAGCACTCATTATTAATGAACTTCCTTTTCTAAACATCAAAGATTTAATTTGATCCAAAATTCCAACTCCTATAATTTATTCTGCAAGTAATCAGGAAAATTACACAGGAGGGCTGAGAGGAGCTACTCCACATTCAAAGTCAGGAGGGGCAGCCATGAGGAGATACCCCACGTCCAAGGTAAGAGAAGCCAAAGTAAGATGGTAGGTGTTGCTAGAGGGCATCAGAGGGCAGACACACTGAAACCATAATCACAGAAAACTAGCCAATCTGATCACACAGACAACAGCCTTGTCTAAGTCAATGAAACTAAGCCATGCCGTGTGGGGCCACCCAAGATGGGTGGGTCATGGTGGAGAGGTCTGACAGAATGTGGTCCACTGGAGAAGGGAATGGCAAACCACTTCAGTATTCTGGCCTTGAGAACCCCATGAACAGTATGAAAAGGCAAAATGACAGGATACTGAAAGAGGAACTCCCCAGGTCAGTAGGTGCCCAATATACTATTAGAGATCAGTGGAGAAATAACTCCAGAGAGAATGAAGGGATGGAGCCAAAGCAAAAAAAAATACCCAGTTGTGGATGTGACTGGTGATAGAAGCAAGGTCTGATGCTGTAAAGAGCAATATTGCACAGGAACCTGGAATGTTAGTTCCATGAATCAAGGCAAATTGGAAGTGGTCAAACAGGAGATGGCAAGAGTGAATGTCGACATTCTAGGAATCAGTGAACTAAAATGGACTGGAATGGGTGAATTTAACTCAGGTGACCATCATATCTACTATTGTGGGCAGAAATCCCTTAGAAGAAATGGAGTAGCCATCATGGTCAACAAAAGAGTCCAAAATGCAGTACTTGGATGCAATCTCAAAAACAACAGAATGATCTCTGTTCATTTCCAAGGCAAACCATTCAATATCACGGTAATCCAAGCCTATGCCCCAACCAATAACAATGAAGAAGCTGAAGTTGAACGGTTCTATGAAGACCTACAAGACCTTTTAGAACTAACACCCGAAAAAGATGTCCTTTTCATTATAGGGGACTGGAATGCAAAAGTAGCAAGTCAAGAAACACCTGGAGTAACAGGCAAATTTGGCCTTGGAGTATGGAATGAAGCAGGGCAATGGCTAATCGAGTTTTGCCAAGAGAACGCAATGGTCATAGCAAACACACTCTTCCAACAACACAAGAAAAGACTCTACACGTGGACATCACCAGATGGTCAACACCAAAATCAGATTGATTGTATTCTTTGCAGACAAAGATGGAGAAGCTCTATACAGTCAACAAAAACAAGACAAGGGGCTGACTGTGGCTCAGGTCATGAACTCCTATTGCCAAATTCAGACTTAAATTGAAGAAAGTAGGGAAAACCACTAGACCATTCAGGTATGACCTAAATCAAGTCCCTTATGATTATACAGTGGAAGTGAGAAATAGATTTAAGGGCCTAGATCTGATAGACAGAGTGCCTGATGAACTATGGAATGAGGTTCGTGACATTGTACAGGAGACAGGGATCAAGACCATCCCCATAGAAAATAAATGCAAAAAAGCAAAATCACTGCCTGGGGAGGCCTTACAAATAGCTGTGAAAAGAAGAGAAGTGAAAAGCAAAGGGGAAAAGGAAAGATATAAGCGTTTGAATGCAGAGTTCCAAAGAATAGCAAGGAGAGATAAGAAAGCCTTCCTCAGTGATCAATGCAAAGAAATAGAGGAAAACAACATAATGGGAAAGACAAGATCTCCTCAAGAAAATTAGAGATACCAAGGGAACATTTCATGCATAAATGGGCTCGATAAAGGACAGAAATTGTATGGACCTGACAGAAGCAGAAGATATTAAGAAGAGGTGGCAAGATTACACAGAAGAACTGTACAAAAAAGATCTTCATGACCAAGATAATCATAATGGTGTGATCACTCACCTAGATCCAGACATCCTGGAATGTGAAGTTAAGTGGGCCTTAGGAAGCATCACTATGAACAAAGCTAGTGGAGGTGATGGAATTCCAGTTGAGCTAATTCAAATCCTGAAAGATGATGCTGTGAAAGTGCTACACTCAATATGCCAGCAAATTTGGAAAACTCAGCAGTGGCCACGGACTGGAAAAGGTCAGTTTTCATTCCAATCCTGAAGAAAGGCAATGCCAAAGAATGCTCAAACTACCGCAAAATTGCACTTATCTCACACGCTAGTAAAGTAATGCTCAAAATTCTCCAAGCCAGGCTTCAGCAATACGTGAACTATGAACTTGCAGATGTTCAAGCTGGTTTTAGAAAAGGCAGAAGAACCAAAGGTCAAATTGCCAACATCCGCTGGATCATCAAAAAAACAAGAGAGTTCCAGAAAAACACTTATTTCTGCTTTATTGACTATGCCAAAGCCTTTGACTGTGTGGATCACAAGAAACTGTGGAAAATTCTTCAAGAGATGGGAATACCAGACCACCTGACTTGCCTCTTGAGAAACCTGTATGCAGGTCTGGAAGAAACAGTTAGAACTGGGCATGGAACAACAGACTGGTTCCAAATAGGAAAAGGAGTATGTCAAGAGTGTATATTGTCACCCTACTTATTTAACTTATATGCAGAGTACATCATGAGAAACACTGGGCTGGAAGAAGCACAAGCTGGAATCAAGATTGCCGGGAGAATATCAATAAGCTCAGATATGCAGATGACACCACCCTTGTGGCAGAAAGTGAAGACGAACTAAAAAGCCTCTTGATGAATGTGAAAGAGGAGAGTGAAAAAGTTGGCTTAAAGCTCAACATTCAGAAAACGAAGATCATGGCATCTGGTCCCACCACTTCATGGCAAATAGATGGGGAAACAGTGGAAACAGTGTTAGACTTATTTTTTGGGGCTCCAAAATCACTTCAGATGGTGATTGCAGCCATGAAATTAAAACACACTTACTCCTTGGAAGGAAAGTTATGACCAACCTAGATAGCATATTCAAAAGCAGAGACATTACTTTGCCAACAAAGGTCCATCTAATCAAGGCTATGGTTTTTCCAGTGGTCGTGTATGGATGTGAGAGTTGGACTGTGAAGAAAGCTGAGCACCGAAGAATTGATGCTCTTGAACTGTGGTGTTGCAGAAGACTCTTGAGAGTCCCTTGGACTATAAGGAGATCCAACCAGTCCATTCTAAAGGAAATCAATCCTGGGTGTTCATTGGAAGGACTGATGCTGAAGCTGAAACTCCAATACTTTGGCCACCTCATGCGAAGGGTTGACTCATTGGAAAGACTCTGATGCTGGGAGGGATTGGGGGCAGGAGGAGAAGGGGACGACAGAGGATGAGATGGCTGGATGGCATCACGGACTCGATGGACGTGAGTCTCAGTGAACTCCGGGAGTTGGTGATGGATAGGGAGGTTTGGTGTGCTGCGGTTCATTGGGTCGCAAAGAGTCGGACATGACTGAAGTGACTTAGCAGCAGCAGCAACAGCACTGACAATAATAGAGGCCCATTAGAAGTTTTACGATACATGTAGAATATTATTATTATTGTATGATCCTATCTGAGATATTTATGTGTGCATAATGCATGATAGATTGAAAATAATATTGTAAGACAAACCTGAACTGTTAGCAGTAATCATAGAGATTGTAGGGAGATGGTACTTTATATTTTGTGTTCTCTTTCACAATATTTGCATTTTAAACAAAACTCAAATTATTTTATAACTATAAAAAAGTAAAATTCCAGCAACACAACCTACCCCAGCCTATATTGACTAATATGTGACATATGTATGTTAGTGACCTAAGCAGTCCCCTACTTCATCTCCAATCTCATCTTCATTTAGCTTGTTCCTAGTCACCTTCTTTTGACTCAGTCCAAACATTACTTCCCTAGGAAAATCATTCTTAACACTTCTAAGCAGATTAGGCTTTCCTGTTATAAACATGTTGCACTTATATTTTGTAATAAAATTTACAACTACAGTTTCTTGTTCCTATACATTTTCCTTGCTAGACTATACTATTCATTTTGCATAGACTCCGGGAGTTGGTGATGGACAGGGAGGCCTGTCATGCTGTGATTCATGGGGTCGCAAAGAGTCGGACACGACTGAGCGGCTGATCTGATCTGATGCATAGACTGTATCTGAGTTGATTGCTGCTATATTCCTATCACTTAGCCTACTTCCAGGCTCCTGGGAGGACTTAGGTGCTTATTTGTTATATATATCAATGAATGAATTTTAAAATGTGATGCATTATCTAAGAAAGGATAACTTTATTGATTTCTAAGTTTGTTTACATAAAGTATTTTAAAAATTATACATTTTAGTTCATATTCAATAACTTAAACAATTGTCTGTATAAGAATTCTGTTATACAGAATGTCCCTAAAATAGTAAGACTATAAACATAAACATAGCTCTGGATTTTGTTTGACTTAATGAAATTATTAGACCACTGAATCAACAGTTATTATTAATTCTATTTTGGGGTTGGAAAGCTGAGGGGCTCTGTCCCTTGCCCTAGAAATCTTTTTAAGCTGTGGCTGTTTACAGAAAATACAGAGACTTGGATCATTTGGTTATTACATGGTATGGGAATTGGAGTTGAATTGATCTGTGTTTTGTGTTCCAGCTTTGTCAATTACCAGCTGTACATCTTAAGGAGGCAGCTAACCTCTTTTGGGTCAATTTCAGTTACAACCTAGTCACAATTCAATACAGATGATGTGTATCACTATGTAATGATCAAATCTCTTTGCTTTTTTACAATTAAATCTCTTTGTTTCTATTTTATGCAGTTGCTTGGAAGCTAGTGGTGGAGATGAGAGGCACGGTGCTTCTGCCGTCTATTCACTCTTTGCTCACTTCCTCATTACCTGCTACTTTGACCAAAGCTGGGTTAGGGCGAAGAGGTAAAGAGCGTATGTGAGTTCTTATCTGGCTGGTTGGGTTCATACTCTCTGGTCTTGGCAGAGTTGGTATAGCTGAGTAGATGCCTAGAAGATTAAAGTTGGGAGTGTTTGGGAGCATTTTTATAGGCTAGTCAAAGAAATTTTGCCTGCATTCCATTCTAGAATACATTTTATCCAATAAAATGCATATCCTTTCCTTGTAGTTGCTGGTTATCTTTTCCTAGCCACTGATAATGTTGAAGCTTCACTTAGCACCTCATTCTGCAGAGAGCACAAACCAAGACGATAGCCTGTGGTGCTCCACTATGTACCCCATATCTGGATCACAGAATTCCTTCTTTCCAAAAACTCTATGAGGTTAGGATGGTTTCAATGTATCAGTAGCATTCTCCTGCTACCAAAGCAATTATTCATCATTTCTCTAATTCTTTCACAGACTTAACAGCAGATTTGAAACTATTAGTAAAAGATTAATGAACTTGAAGACACAGTAATAGAAAATAGCCAAAATAAGACACAGAAAAAAGACTGAAAAAACTAACAGAACATGTATGAGATGTGGGACAACTTTAAGCAGGTTAATGTCCATGTAATGGGAACTATTAGAGGAGCAGAAAAAGGAAAGAAGATAGAAAAATAAATTTTTAAAAATACGGCTGAAAAGTTCCAAATTGGTGAAAACTATAAAATCAAGGTTTCAGGAACCTCAAAGATACCAAACACAAGAAACATGAAGCAAACTACTGCAAAGTACCTTATGATAAAACTGCTAGCAAGCAGTTAAAAAGTGCAAAACAACTAGAGGACAAAACACATGATAAATATAAATCAGTGGTTCTAAACTGGGGACTATTTCACTCTCTCAAGGGGATATTGGACAATGTCCAGAAACATTTTTGGTTGTCAAAACTGAAGGAATGAGTAAATAGAGGCCAGAGATGCTGAACGACAACAGACCTTGTGTCAGAAATAATACAAGCCAGAGAATAATGGAGCGATTTTAGAGAATGAATAGGAAAACACTGTAATATAAAATTCTACATTCTGCCAAAGACATGTTTTCAAACCAAAGGTGAAATACAGACCTTATCAGACATAAAATGTTGAGAGAATTCATTACCATGAATAATCACTACAAGAAATGTTAAAGGAAGCCTTTTAGGCAGAAGAGAAATAAGCCTAGGGAGAAACAAGACTTACAAAAAGAAATAAAAACCATTGGAAATGGAAAGTATACAGATAAATATAAAATCTATATTTTGTTACTTTTAAAGATATCTTTAAAATGTGGCTGCTTAAAGCAAAAATAACAGCAATTTATAATAGTTTAAAATGTACATTTAATAAAACACATGAACACAATAGCATAAAGTCTAAGATGGGAGGAAAAATGGAAAGTGCTATTGTAGTATTCTTATGTGTGAAATGATAGAATATTACTGGAAAGAAGACTGTAATAAGTGAAACATACATTCTGAAACTTCAACAACTACTGGAAAAAATAATTATGACTTAACAACAATCAAATGAGATAAGATGAAATCAGGAAAAGTACATAACCATCCAAAAGAGCCATAAAAGGAATAAAGCACAGATTAATCAACTAGAAAACAAGTAGCCAGATAGTAGACTCAAATCCAGCCATATCCAAAAGCATGTTAATTAATAAGGTGCAGACATTCCAACTAGAATGCAGAGATTGATTTGATTTTTTAAAAACAAGATCTAATTATATGTAGCAAAACAGAAATCCACTTTAAATACAAATACAGAAGTAGTTTAAAAGTAAAAGGATGGAGACTGCTAATGTTAATCAAAAGAAATCTGGAGTGGCTATATTAATATCAGAAAAAATAGATTTTAGGGAAAAGAATATTACCTGATAAAGATGGTCATTTCATAATGGTAAATGGGTCAGTTTATCAATAGGACATAACAATCTTAAATGCTTTATTTAGAAATCTGTGAAGGAAAATATTAATACACAAAGCAAGCCACATTAAAAACACAAGAAGAAATAGAAAATTTAACAATTACTTTTGGCAAATACTGACAAAATATAATACTGTATAAGTATATAAATATTGAAAGATTTCAATAATTGATAGAATACTAATGAAATCAATTAGATATGGATATTTATTATACACTCCATACAATAACAGCAGAATAAACATTCTTTTTTGGAGAAGGAAATGGCAACCCACTCCAGTATTCTGGCCTGGAGAATTCCAGGGATGGAGGAGCCTGGTGGGCTGCTGTCTATGGGGTCACACAGAGTCGGACACTACTGAAGTGGCTTAGCAGCCAGCAGCAGCAGCAAACATTCTTTATAAGTCCACAAACAACAGTTATTAAGAGTAGAATATTTGAGGGTATAATTTGAATAGACACCACAAAAAAACTGAATACATGAAAAAAATGTTTGACATTACTAGTCATTAGGGAGATGAAGTTTAAAGCACAAAGTGATATTATATATACCCATTAAAATGCTAACATCTGAAAGGTTGACCACATGGAGTGTTGGTTCAGTTCAATTCAGTTCAGTCGCTCAGTCGTGTCCGACTCTTTGTGACCCCATGAATTGCAGCACGCCAGGCCTCCCTGTCCATCACCAACTCCTGGAGTTCACCCAAACTCATGTCCATCGAGTTGGTGATGCCATCCAGCCATCTCATCCTCTGTCGTCCCCTTCTCTTCCTGCCCTCAATCCCTCCCAGCATCAGAGTCTTTTCCAAAGAGTCAACTCTTCACATGAGGTGGCCAAAGTATAGGAGTTTCTAGGAGGTGCCAAAAATGTATGTTATGGAAAATCTTTTAGAATTTTTTGAGCAGGAGGGAAATATATGATTTATGTTTTAAACCATCAATATAGCATAGGTATTATATCATTGTGCTAAAACTGATACAGATTATTCAATGATCTCTTTGAGTTCAACAACTTATCTAAGGAATTAGGTTGATTACTTAGATATATTACTTAATATATCACATTAGAATGTGATATTTCAGATTGCTCACATGGATGAAAAATTAAAATCCTGAGGTAACAATTTCATGTTCTCAATCTGGGTGATGACTATGCTATGCAAAGAACTAATAATCTCTAAAAAGTGAAAAATTGATCTTATTACTCTGAAAAACACCCCCATTTTGTTTCTGGATAGTCACAGAATAATTTTTATGTATCCCTTCGAGAAGTCTTTAGACTAATTCCAAGTCTTAGACGCAGTAATAGTAGCTTGTGCTGTGTGCTCAGTCACTCTGTTATGTCCGATTCTTTGTGACCCTATGAACTGTAGCCTGTCAAGCTCCTATGTGCATGGAATTTTCCAGGCAAGAATAATGGAGTGGGTTGCCATTTCCTACTCCAAGCAATCTTCCTAACCAAGGGATCGAATCCATGTCTTTTCATCTCCTGCATTGGCAGCTGGATTATTTATGACTGTGCCACCTGCCTTGCAGTTTGCATAATAACAATATCTGATTACTTGGAGAAATTATTTCAGTATATTTAATTTTTCTTTACATTTCATATACCAACTTACTGAGGAAAATTTGATAGTATTATTGTCTACCTTGTTAAAGAGCTTAAAAGAAGTCATAGAGGATTTAAAGTAAATGCAACAATGAGTGTTAACAGAAAATTAAATGTATTTTGATGCCTTATTTTTGCCTCATTTTTTTTGTCTCTTGGAGGATTATGGGTGAAGTCAGGCTCAATTTCCTGCTTATAGGTGGTAATATTTTGTTTTGCTAATGAAATAATGAGAAAAAAGAAAAAACCACTATGATTCAAATAGTGCAAAATTCTATCCATGCTGTTTTTATTCAAGGTATATTCATTAAGCACCTTCTATGCAGCAAAGCTATTAGGGATTCAGTAGTTCATACTAATAGGAAAATTCTCTGCTTTTGAGAAATGTACATTCTAGGGAAAGATACAGACAATAAGGAAATAAACAAATGTATATTCTAGGGGAGAATATAGTTAATGAACACGTGCAAAGGAATGAAAGAAAGGAGTGCTTCATGGTAGGATGGAGGGAAGTGCGTATATGCTAAAGTTGCTTGAATACTGGAGTGAGTTGTCATGCCCTCCTCCAGGATATCTTCCCAACCCATAGGTCAAACCTGCATCTCTTTCTTCTCCTGCATTGGCAGGTGGATTCTTTACCACTAGTGTCACCTGGGAAGCCCTATGGAGGGAAGTACTTGCTATTATATGAGTCATCAGAGAACGTCTCTCCCAAGTAGTGCATTTGAAGCTGAGATCTAAAGACAGTGAGGGAGGGAAGTAGGCAGATCATCTTAAAGAATAACTTTTCAGGCTGCAGAACATACAAGTGTGAAGACCATGGGAATTATGCTTAGGCAGCTTGAAGAACAGAAAGGAAATCTATATGACTAGTGTGTGACTGATGCAGAGAGAATGTGGAGGAGAGTAGTCAGAGAAATCCTCAGGTGGGAGTAGATCACAGAGCACCATGAACATTTGAGGGACTTTACTCTGAGTGCACTCGGATGCCACTGTGCAGCTCACTGGAAAGGGTGCATGATCTGCCTTACATCTTGAAAGGATTCCTCTGTCAGATGACCCGAGTTACTGTAGGGAGACAAAGATAAAAGCAGAAAGACTTCCTGGGGAACTTTTCAGTAACCTGAAAGAAAGAAGATGTAGGGAAAGAAGTGAATTGGATTTCCTGACTGACTAGATGGGGATGTGAAAGAAAAAGAGTCAAGGAAGAGTCTAAGTTTTGAACTTCAAGCATCTATAGGGAGGGAATGGAAATTAACTGTGAGAGAGAGAGGGAAAAAACAAAACAAAACAGGTTTGGAAGTAGACAATCAAAAGTTCATTTGAAGTATGTTAAATTTAAGATCTTAGAGACATCTGCCTAGATTGACTTTTGCCTCCTTTGGATCAACACAGCAGCAACATATCTATTTTGGTGGGGTAGAACACCTAGCCATGACCTGAACTATTCCTGTAGTGTTGGCGATAGGTCACCAGTACCACTGATACCATGACAGACCACAGCATCCTAGCAACAGGCTACTCATGGCCTTTGGTCCTATGAGTATTATTTACTGCTCATGCCTCAAGTATTTTGCCTCCTTCCCTGGGACTTCTCTATAGACAACATGGGGTAGGATGTTGAATATCTCAGGTATTTCTCACATGTGATTTCTCTAAGTGGGAAGTAAGGAGTGATGGCTCTTGATGTGAGTCCTTGACCCATGAGAGGCAGGAACTGTTGAATATGTTCTGTCTTTCTGCATAAAATACAAGGATGTCCCAAAGGACCTGGAGTAGGAAATGGCAACCCACTCTAGTATTCTTGTCTGAGAAATCCCATGGGCAGAGGACCCAGGTAGACTACAGTCCATAGGATCATGAAGAATCAGACACAACTGAGCAACTGAGCAAGCACATGCAAGAGATGGATTAATTAGTCAGACTTGGAAGTATTCAGCTCCATGATGGATCCTTATTTTTGACTCTTCTTAATTTCTTGCTCATCTCTAAGATAATATTGCATAATAAAATAATGGAACACAAACTCCCTGCCTCAAGTTAAGAAACATCCAGGTTGAACTGTCCAGTCAGCAACCGGATAGAAAAGTCCAGAGTTTAGAAAAAAGGTCTAGAAACAGAAAATTTGCAGTTGTTAGCATTTTAGTGGAATTTAAATCTCTGAGACTAGATTCCCTTGGGGAATGAGTGTAGATAAAGAATTTGCATAAGATTGAGAGTTGGGATACCTGTCATTATCCAAAGTTTAGAAGATGAGGAAATACAACAGAGGAGGTTAGAGGAACTAGTTGGTAAGATAAGAGAAAAAACTGGAGAATGTGTGGTATCCTGACATCCAAGAGAAGAAAAGTACAATATTTGAAAGAGAGCAGTTAGATGTTCCTAAGAAGTATAGTAAGATGAAGTATGAGTTTGTGAACATGGTGGTCACTGTGTTGTTGATAAGAGTTTATATACCGGGGCGCTGAGGCAAAATCCAAACTGGAGAGGAAACCAGAAGGGAAAGAGACATGTGTACCCCAATGATCATCGCAGCACTGTTTATAATAGCCAGGACATGGAAGCAACCTAGATGTCCATCAGCAGATGAATGGATAAGAAAGCTATGGTACATATACACAATGGAGTATTACTCAGCCATTAAAAAGAATACATTTGAATCAGTTCTAATGAGGTGGATGAAACTGGAGCCTATTATACAGAGTGAAGTAAGCCAGAAGGAAAAACATCACTACAGTATACTAACGCATATATATGGAATTTAGAAAGATGGTAACAATAACCCAGTGTACCAGACAGCAAAAGAGACACTGATGTATAGAACAGTCTTATGGACTCTGTGGGAGAGGGAGAGGGTGGGAAGATTTGGGAGAATGACATTGAAACATGTAAAATATCATGTAAGAAATGAGTTGCCAGCCCAGGTTCGATGCACGATACCGGATGCTTGGGGCTAGTGCACTGGGACGACCCAGAGGGATGGTATGGGGAGGGAGGAGGGAGGAGGGTTCAGGATGGGGAACACATGTATACCTGTGGTGGATTCATTTTGATATTTGGCAGAACTAATACAATTATGTAAAGTTTAAAAATAAAATAAAATTTAAAAAAAGAGAGAATAAGATTAGAAAGCATCAATAACTTCTATAAAGCATCAGTTCCAGTTCAGTTCAGCCACTCAGTCATGTCCAACTCTTTGCGACCCCATGAACCGCAGCACACCAGGGCTCCCTGTCCATGACCAACTCCCAGAGTTCACCCAAACTCATGTCCATTGAGTCAGTGATGCCTCCAGCCATCTCATCCTCTGTCGTCCCCTTCTCCTCCAGCCCTCAGTCATTTGCAGCATCAGGGTCTTCTCAAATGAGGCAGTTCTTCACATCAGGTGGCCAAAGTATTGGAGTTTCAGCTTCAACATCAGTCCTTCCAATAAACACCTAGGACTGATCTCCTTGAGGATGGACTGGTTGGATCTCGTTGCAGTCCAAGGGACTCTCAAGAGTCTTCTCCAACACCACAGTTCAAAAGCATCAAATCTTCAGTGCTCAGCTTTCTTTATAGTCCAACTCTCACATCCATACATGACCATGGGAAAAACCATAGCTTTGACCAGATGGACCTTTGTTGGCATAGTAATGTGTCTGCTTTTTAATATGCTGTCTAGGTTGGTCATAATTATCTTCCAAGGAACAAGCATCTTTTAATTTCATGGCTGCAATCACCATCTGCAGTGATTTTGGAGCTCTCCAAAATAAACTCAGTCACTGTTTCCACTGTTTCCCCCATCTATTTACCATGAAGTGGTGGGACCAGATACCATGATCTTAGTTTTCTGAATGTTGAGCTTTAAGCCAACTTTTTCACTCTCCTTTTTCACTTTCATCAAGAGGCTCTTTAGTTCTTCACTTTCTGCCATAAGGGTGGTGTCAACTGCATATCTGAGGTTATGGTTATTTCTCCTGGCAATCTTGATTCCAGCTTGTGCCTCTTCCAGCCCAGCATCTCTCATGATGTACTCTGCATATAAGTTAAATAAACAGGGTGACAATATACAGCCTTGACGTACTCCTTTTCCTATTTGGAACAAGTCTGTTGTTCCATGTCCAGTTCTAACTGTGGCTTCCTGATTGGCATACAGGTTTCTCAAGAGGCAGGTCAGATGATCTGGTATTCCCATCTCTTTCAGAATTTTCCACAGTTTATTGTGATCCACATAGTCAAAGGCTTTGGCATAGTCAAGAAAGCAGAAATAGATGTTTTTCTGGAACTCTCTTGCTTTTTCGATGATCCAGCGGATGTTGGCAATTTGATCTCTGGTTCCTCTGCCTTTTCCAAAATCAGCTTGAACATCAGGAAGTTCACGGTTCACGTATTGCTGAAGCCTGGCTTGGAGAATTTTGAGCATTATTTTACTAGTGTGTGAGATGAGTGCAATTGTGTGGTAGTTTGAGCATTCTTTGGCATTGCCTTTCTTTGGGATTGGAATGAAAACTAACCTTTTCCAGTCCTGTGGCCACTGCTGAGTTTTCCAAATTTGCTGGCATATTGAGTGCAGCACTTTCACAGCATCATCTTTCAGGATTTGAAATAGCTCAACTGGAATTTCATCACCTCCACTAGCTTTGTTCATAGTGATGCTTTCTAAGGCCCACTTGACTTCACATTCCAGGATGTCTGGCTCTAGGTCAGTGATCACACCATCGTGATTATCTGGGTCGTGAAGATCTTTTTTGTACAGTTCTTCTGTGTATTCTTGCCACCTCTTCTTAATATCTTCTGCTTCTGTTAGGTCCATACCATTTCTGTCCCTTATCAAGCCCATCTTTGCATGAAATGTTCCCTTGGTATCTCTCATTTTCTTGAAGAGATCTCTAGTCTTTCCCATTCTGTTTTTTCCTTTATTTCTTTGCATTGATCGCTGAGGAAGGCTTTCTTAATTCTTCTTGCTATTCTTTGGAACTCTGCATTCAGATGCTTATATCTTTACTTTTCTCCTTTGCTTTTCACTTGTCTTCTTTTCACAGCTATTTGCAAGGCCTCCCCAGACAGCCATTTTGCTTTTTTGCATTTCTTTTCCATGGGGATGGTCTTGATCCCTGTCTCCTGTACAATGTCATGAACCTCATTCCATAGTTCATCAGGCACTCTATCTATCAGATCTAGGCCCTTAAATCTATTTCTCACTTCCACTGTATAATCATAAGGGATTTGATTTAGGTCATACCTGAATGGTCTAATGGTTTTCCCTACTTTCTTCATTTTAAGTCTGAATTTGGTCATAAGGAGCTCATGATCTGAGCCACAGTCAGCTCCTGGTCTTGTTTTTGTTGACTGTATAGAGCTTCTCCATCTTTGGTGCAAAGAATATAATCAGTCTGATTTTGGTGTTGACCATCTGGTGATGTTCATGTGTAGAGTCTTCTCTTGTGTTTTTGGAAGAGGGTGTTTGCTACGACCAGTGCATTTTCTTGGCAAAACGTGCTAATGACTTCCCCTATCAGAGTACAAAGTCGTACTCTTGTCAATGGTCGACAAGGCCATATGCCTTCAGGCCCTTCTTACCTCTCTAATTTTATCTGTTTTGCCTTTTTCTTCAGTGTACATTAGTATCCTGGGTGTTTTTCCAACATTCTGGGCACATACTATTCTGGGGGCTTTGCTTGTTGGTCCCTCATCTGAAGTGTTTTTCCACCAGCTAATCAAAATAATCATCTCCTTACTTCTAACTAGTTTTTGGCCAAATGTGACCTTCTCATATTTGTAATACTTAATATTGCAACTCAAACATTGACTCTCTCCTGTCTTCTCATCTTGGTTCATTTTCTTTCTGTATTACTTAATGGACTTCCCAGTTGGCTCAGTGATAAAGAATCTGCCTGTCAAACAGGAGACACGGGTTAGCTCTCTGGGTTAGGAAGATCCCCTGGAGAAGGAAACAGCTACCCACTCCCGTATTCTTGCCTGGAGAATACCATGGACAGAGGAGACTGGCGAGCTACAGTCCATGGAGTCGCAAAGAGTCAGACACGACTGAGCAAATAAACAACAACAAAATAGTACTTAACGCTTTCTTACATATTTATAATTTATTTATTTATTTATTTTAATTATTTTTTTAATTTTATTTTATTTTTAAACTTTACATAATTGTATTAGTTTTGCCAAATATCAAAATGAATCCGCCACAGGTATACATGTGTTCCCCATCCTGAAATATTATGTTCATTGCCATCTTCAAGTAGAATGTAAATTCTTTTGACAGAGATTTTTGTTTGATTTATTAATTCTTAATGCCTGAAATACTAACTAGTGTAATAGTAGGTATTCAAAACGTATTTATTGAATGACTAAAACTTATTACATCTGTACTTTTCTTTCACTTTCACATCTGCACATGTATATGCATTTTTCAGGAAGCAAATGTTCATAAATTTTTAAAACAAATTTGATATCATCCACATTGGAATAAAATTCCCTTGATTCACTAGCTTTAAAACTAATGTACTCTTTGCATCGATGACATAACATTTTTGATGTAAATGTTCAAAGGTGCTCATAAGTTCTGTTTCAGTATGTTAGAATGCTGTTGTTGATGGAGAGCCAAAGATAAGGCAACACCAAGAAAAATATGAAAAGAAAGGTTTAAGATGGGAATATTTTGGAACATTTGTTGACAGAGCACAGAATATAGGTATGTGGATATGAATTTCTTTTCAGAGCCAGGTTGAGCAATGTGACCCCTTTCTAAAGCTTCTTATATTTTCCTTAGATTACTCAGGTGAAGCTTCTGTTTTATTGAAGCTTGAGGTGATAAGAATATTGGGCCCAGATTAATCTAATATGTCCTTTTTTCTTGAAATCTAAAGAAAGCATTTTATCACTTATGAGAAATATCATACATTTGCATTCAGCTGAAAAATAGAAAGCCAAAAAATAAGCTTTTACTATAGGCATTCTGAACTAGGTTTCAACCCATCTTTGTCAAAGAATGCTTTCTTCCATTTTTTTTTAAACAAAATATGTTATTTCCAAAGACATGCTTCATTTCTCTGTAGAGATGTCCTGAAATTTAGCAGAGAAAAACAGATTGTTGCTGCTGCTAAGTCACCTCAGTCGTGTCTGACTCTGTGCGACCCCATAGACGGCAGCCCACCAGGCTCCCCCATCCCTGGAACTCTCCAGGCAAGAACACTGGAGTGGGTTGCCATTTCCTTCTCCAATGCATGAAAGTGAAAGGTGAAAGTGAAGTCACTCAGTCGTGTCCGACCCTTCGCAACCCCATTGCAGCCCACCAGGCTCCTCTGTCCATGGGACCTTCCAAGCAAGAGTACTGGAGTGGGTTGCCACTGCCTTAGCACATGACATAAAAATAAAATAACAAAAGAGTCTCTAACAAAATGTCAAAAGAAAAATATGCTGTCCTGAATTTTTAGCTTCGATTATAGAGTGACAAATGACTACTGTAGAACCTAAGAAGTCTTTCTTTAAAAAAGAGATTTTGTTGTTTGCAGAAAATTGTAAAACGTTATATAAAAAACAATATAAAACTGTAGGTGGATGATTGGCAAAAACAACCTAGAATTTGAGATCAATGATCTTTATTGTTATTCTAGAATAAACATTAGAAGGGAAATAACCATTCATTAGACTCAACAATAGGTAGAAACCACAGCTGGCACGAAAGTTGTATTTCCCTCATGCAGAATCTTTAAGTAGTGCTTTAGATTTGCTTAACAAGACAGACTGATTTACATTTCCTTATATTTCTTTTTCTTTCTTGGCTTTCACCAGAATGTACTATTGGGGCCATTTTCCTTAAATTTTAATTTATTTTCTGATCTATGAGTTTGTTTTTCTAGTTGAAGGAATGGAACAATGTCTACAGCAAAATGAAAAATGAAGCTTTCAATCATGAATCCCAGTCATTGAGGAAAACAAATGGCAATATGTTTAATAGATGGTCATATCCAAATATGTTGAATGGCTAAATTTCTTAACATTTTGGTCACTGTAACTACTTTACTACTTTTTTCCTGTGATTCTTTTTTTATTTAATTTCTTTTGTCAGTTCCAGATATTTTTGTTTGTCATCTGGGGAATATGAATTTGACATATAACAAACATAAGTACTTTAACTCATAAAATTGAAATCTATCAGAGAAGCATGATAAGTTGAATGTAAAATATGATTACTTCACTACATAAAGCTTTTATCACTTAAAATTACTACTTTATTATACAGTACTTTCATGAACGATTCTATATGAATATATTCAGAATAGTCTACATGTTCAATTAATATTAAAAATTATTTTAAACCTTGGCAAAAGCATATAAAAAGTTGTTTCTACATTATGTAGATGTTTGCTCAAGTAATTTCTATAGTGAATCCAGTCTGGGAAGATGAAGTAAGCCCTGTCTCTCCAACTGAATGCAGATATAAACTCTGAACAGGAGGCACAGATAGATATATAGCTGTCTAAGCACTTAAATGGTAGCAGAAAGATTTGGGAAAGAGTCCAGAATTTGATCTATCACCAGTTCAGTCAGTCAGTTCAGTCGCTCAGTCGTGTCTGACTCTTTGCAACCCCATGAATCGCAGCACGCCAGGCCTCCCTGTCCATCACCAACTTCCGGAGTTCACCCAGACTCACGTCCATCGAGTCAGTGATGCCATCCAGCCATCTCATTCTCTGTCGTCCCCTTCTCCTCCTGCCCCCAATCCCTCCCAGCATCAGAATCTTTTCCAATGAGTCAACTATTCTCATGAGGTGGCCAAAGTACTGGAGTTTCAGCTTTAGCATCATTCCCTCCAAAGAAATCCCAGGGCTGATCTCCTTCAGAATGGCCTGGTTGGATCTCCTTGCAGTCCAAGGGACTCTCAAGAGTCTTCTCCAACACCACAGTTCAAAAGCATCAATTCTTCAGTGCTCAGCCTTCTTCACAGTCCAACTCTCACATTCATACATGACCACTGGAAAAACCATAGCCTTGACTAGACGGACTTTTGTTGGCAAAGTAATGTCTCTGCTTTTGAGTATGCTATCTAGGTTGGTCATAACTTTTCTTCCAGGCAGAAAGAGTCTATTAATTTCATGGCTGCAATCACCATCTGAAGTGATTTGGGAGCCCAAAAAAATAAAGTCTGACACTGTTTCTACTGTTTCCCCATCTATTTCCCATGAAGTGATGGGACCAGATGCCATGATCTTCATTTTCTGAATGTTGAGCAGTAAGCCAACTTTTTCAACTCTACTCTTTCACTTTCATCAAGAGGCTTTTTAGTTCCTCTTCACTTTTTGCCATAAGGGTGGTGTCATCTGCATATCTGAGGTTATTGATATTTCTCCCGGCAATCTTGATTCCAGCTTGTGCTTCTTCCAGCCCAGCATTTCTCATGATGTACTCTGCATAGAAGTTAAATAAGCAGGGTAACAATATACAGCCTTGACGTAGTTCTTTTCTATTTGGAACCAGTCTGTTGTTCCATGTCCAGTTCTAACTGTTGCTTCCTGACCTGCATACAGGTTTCTCAAGAGGCAGGTCATGTGGTCTGGTATTCCCATCTCTTTCAGAATTTTCCACAGTTTATTGCGGTCCACACAGTCAAAGGCTTTGGCATAGTCAATAAAGCAGAAATAGATGTTTTTCTGGAACTCTCTTGCTTTTTTGATGATCCAGCAGACGTTGGCAATTTGATCTCTGGTTCCTCTGCCTTTTCTAAAACCAGCTTGAACATCTGGAAGTTCATGGTTCATGTACTGCTGAAGCCTGGCTTGGAGAATTTTGAGCATTAGTTTACTAGCGTGTGAGATGAGTGCAATTGTGCGGTAGTTTGAGCACTCTTTGGCATTGCCTATCTTTGGGATTGGAATGAAAACTAACCTTTTCCAGTCCTGTGGCCACTGCTGAATTTTCCAAATTTGCTGGCATATTGAGTACAGCATTTGCACAGCATCATCTTTCAGGATTTGAAATAGCTCAACTGGAATTCCATCACCTCCACTAGCTTTGATCTATCACCAAACCAGAGGTAATTATCTTTCCCATCTCTCTGTTATCATCTGCCATAGGTACAGAGGTAACCTGAAACCTAGAAGTGCCACTCAACAGGGACAGAGAAAGCCTCATTTTTCTGTAGTGAGAAGTTGGAAAGAAGACTCATAAGGTCCAGAAAGAAACAGAGTACATCCTGTATTTTCTTTTCTTCTCTTTCGTCTCCTATCCCAGCCTCCAGGCAAGACCTCAGTGGTACAGAAGCTGAGCAGTCACCTAAAATACTAAAGGAGGGGGCCTTTTATTACCAAAGGAACTGTGATTCAAAGAACTGGAGATAAAATTTCTTTGCTTTT
Source organism: Bos javanicus (assembly GCF_032452875.1). Taxonomy (NCBI): domain Eukaryota; kingdom Metazoa; phylum Chordata; class Mammalia; order Artiodactyla; family Bovidae; genus Bos; species Bos javanicus. The sequence goes on from NC_083870.1 coordinate 45,102,750, forward strand.
TATTCCTCCTTTGTCCATTTATCTCTAAGCTACTAAGCCCCAGCTACAGTACCAATTGCAGAAAGTATAAAAGTAGGGAAACTGAAGGCCTGACTTTCTGATTAGAAGACCACTAAACGGGGACCTAGAGAACCAGAAAGTATTCAGGAGATTACAGAGAGAAGGGAACTTGAGTGAGTTACTGCATAAACTGATGTGTGAACTGCTGGGCTCACATCCCCATGCTACACATGTGTGAATCTGGTACACAACCAGCATCCCAAATGCTTTGAGAACTATGGTCAAAACCTCTTCTCAGATCCAAGACCACCTACTGAGTTCATTGTGCAAAAGATTTTCACTGCAGCCACAGACCACAGGAGATGGGATGGAAACTGTAGCCTGAACCCAAGTAGGTTGATTGTCTAGCAAAGCAAAACTAAACAAAAAATAGTTGACTATTATCATAGGATTTAAATAAGATCCAGCATCTCATAACCTAATATTCAAAATATCCAGGATACAATCCAAATGAAGAACCAGGAAAATATCAGCTCACAAGAAAAAAACAGTCAATAGATAATGCTGAGAGGACACATATCTTAGAATTAACAGGCAAAGACTTTAAAGCAGCTATTATAACTCTTCCCCAAAAGGCAAAGCTGAGCACTTAAATGGAAAGATGGAAAGTCTCAGCAAGTAAAGATAAGATGTAAGAAAGACTAATAAGAAATTTTAGAGCTGAAAAATATGATAAATAAAATAAAAATGACACAGAAAATCTGTGACCTTGAAGATAAATCATTAAAAATTATCTAATCTGAAAAACAGATAGTAAAAAGATAAAAAATAAATAAATAGGACTTCAGGGACTGATGGACAATACCAAAACATTTAGCATTTGTCAATGGAGTCAAAGAAAAAGATAAAAAATGTGATGCAGAAAAAAAATATTTGAATGGCTGAAAATTCCCCAAATTTCTTAAAAGCTCTAAATTTACAAATTTGAAAGATTCAGCAAGTTCTAAAGAAGATAAACTCAAAAAATTCCACACACAGACACATGATAATGAAATTTCTGGAACTAAAGATCAAACAAACATACCTAAAAACAGTCAGAGAAAAACAATGCATCATATGTAGGTGTGCGATGCTTCTAATAACTATGGATTTCTCGTCAGCATCAGGTGGGCCAGAATGGAATGGAATATTTTTAAAGTGAAGGTAAAGAATGGTCATCTTAGAATTTTGTGTCCACTGAAAATATTTTTAAAAGTGAAGGTGAAATGAAGATGTTCTCAGGAACAAGGAAAACAAAAAGAATTTAGTTTCAGTAGACCTGCCAGAAGAAAAATGATGCCAGAGGGAAACTTGAAAACCTAAGAACAAAGGAAGAAATGGTAAATATCTGTGTAACTATATTAAACCATTTTTTAATTAAATTCTTTAACATATGTATAAGAGTTGGAAGAAAACTTAACAAGGTCAGATAAGGTTTTCTATACATGTAATATAACACATATGAAACTGCAAACTAAAAAGGAAAGTTAAAGAATCCTACTTATAGGTGTTAAGATTTCTATATTCCACTTGAAGTGATAAATATTAATTACAAATAGAGTACAAAAAGTTAAGTATGCATATTATAACCTCTAGGGACTCACTGAAAAAATGTTAATAGATATAATATAAAATTCAATCAATACATTTAAAAATGGAAGTTAAGAAATGAAACAATCAAAAAAAAATCAAGAAAGGAGAAACAGAGGAAGGAAAATAGAAAAAAATAAGAAGAAAACAAATACTAAAATGCTGTACCTAAATTCTAACATTTTAAAGCACATATCAATAATTATATTATACATAAATGGTTTAAACACACCAATTAGAAAGACAGATTGCTAGGTGATTGGAGCCATTTTCCAAAGGTTATGTGCTGTATAATTCAATTTATATGACATTCTAGAAAAGGCAAAACTACAGTGATAGAAAACAGATGAGTGGTTGTAAGGGGTAGGCATTGGGGAGAGGGTGACTAGAAAGGGATAGCATCAGAGTTTTGAGAGTGATGACTCTGTTCTATATCTAAACTGTGGTGTTGGTTACATAAAACTATACAAGTGTTAATATTCACAGAAGTATTTACCAAAAAGTCAGTTTTACTATATGAAAATCTAAAAAGCAAAATCAAAAATAATATCTGTATATTTAACTTTTGCTGTATGCCAGGCACTGTCCTTTAAGACTTATTTTTGTATAATCTTTTAGAACAACCTTGGGGCTTCCCTGGTCGCTCAGAGGATAAAGCATCTGCCTGCAATGCAAGTGACCCAGGTTCGATCCCTGGGTTGGGAAGATCCCCTGGAGAAGGAAATGGCAACCCACTCCAGTATTCTTGCCTGGAGAATCCCATGGACAGAGGAGCCTGGCAGGCTACAGTCCACGGGGTCACAAAGAGTCAGACACGACTGAGCGACTTCACTTTCTTTCTTTCTTCTACATAGATTCTTCTCCATTTCACAAATGATAGAGGTTAATAATTGAATGCCTTACTAAAGTTTAGTGAATGACTCACTGAAGATTAAATAATTAGAAGTTCACACCAGAATATAACCAAAATCTTTCTGATTCCAAAATCTTATTCTCTGATGATGCTTATTTACTCAGAAGCAGTGGTCCTCATCTAAAACTGATGCAAAAATGTTAATATCACACAAATTAGAAAACAGAAACAAAGACACTATAACATAACAAACATTTTCTGCTAATTATTATTATTATTTTTTGCTGTGCTTTGTTTAAAAATAAGTTTTCTGTAGGATACTAGTTGTGTAGAAAGTGTCTATTCATTCAATAACTGTTTACTAAATACATAAACAAAACATATGCAAAAAAACCATGGTAGATTCAAAAATTAACCAGATATAGATCATATTCTCAAGGTGCTTTTGATCTATAATGGAAATTAGAACATGTATATGAACAGTGTTTAGTGTCTGTCTGATTGTATCTCCATGAGTAACAACCACACCAAAACTTAGAAATTTTAAGTAACTTAAAACAAAAATGTATTATTCTCTTTGATAGTGATGTTTATGAACTGGGATCAGCTGGGTGGTTTTGACTTGGGGTCTCTGATGTCATTCACAATCTGTTAAGAGTTGAGCTGGTGATATCTGAAGGTTTCATTGGATTGAATTTCCAAGATGCATCACTTACATGGCTACCAATTGATTCAGGCTATTGGCAGGGAGTTCTGCAGGGGCTATCCATATGAATGCCTACCCATGGCCTTGCCATGTGTCTCGAGCCCCTCATAGCAAGTCTGCTGGATACCTAGAGTGAATGTTCCAAGAGGCCCAAGTACAGCTACAAGACTTCTTAAGACCTAATTTTGGAAACAACACAGAATAATTTCCTGTATATTCTGTTAGCCAAAGTTCTGAGCCAGAACTTCCTTGGTCGTCCAGTGGTTAAGAATCCAGCTTCCAATGCAGGACACATGGGTTCGATCCCTATTCCAGGAAGATCCCACATGCCATGGAGCAGCTACACCTGTGCACCACAACGACTGAGCCTGTGCTCTCAAGCCTGGGTGCTGCAACTACTGAGCCCACACGCCACAACTTCTGAAGCCTGTGCTCCATGAGAAGCCGCTGCAGTGAGAATCCCGAGCACCACAACCAGAGACAAGTCTCTGCTCTCTGTAACTAGAGCAAGCTCACACAGCAACAAAGACCCATTGCACCTCCCCCCACAAAAAAATCTGAGCCAGACAGATTTAAATGGAAGAGATAGAAAAGGGTCATGAATATTGAGAAGTGTGGCTAATTTTCAGACTATTTTTATAAACCACCACTATCTGCTCTTTGGTCCCCAGGAATCCACATCCTTTCTATATGCAAAGTCTACTCACTCCCCACCCAAGACCTGTGAAGTCTTATCCTAATACCACACTGGCTCAAACTTGAAGTTGAAGAACTTGTCATTTAAATTGGGTCAAGGTATACCATACTATTTGATCTTAGGGCTTCCTGATAGCTCAGTTGGTAAAGAATCTACCTGCAATGCAGGAGACCCCAGTTCAATTCCTGGGCAGGGAAGATCCACTGGAGAAGGGATAGGCTACCCACTCCAGTATTCTTGGGCTTCCCTTGTGGCTTAAGACCTATGAAATAGTGACACAAGTTGTCTCTCTCCCACAGTAATAACTTATGTTCTGTATGTTGCGTGTGGGGGAGATACATAAAATACACACCTGACACAAAATGGGGACAAGTATGAAATACAATGGACATTGAAAAAGAGAGTGAGAGACAGAAGTATCTACACAATTCTGAAATCCAGGCAAGCACAAGGCACCAATTCCTTGATTAGAGACTAGTCATGTTCCCTGGGAGTGATTCTCCACTCTTTACTATGAGTCACCCTTCACTCTTCATTATAAATGGCCTAGGTTCAGTTCCTGGGTTGGTAAATCCCCTAGAGGCAGGCACGGCAACCCACTTCAGTATTCTTGACTGGAGAATCCCATGGACAGAAGCGCCTGGTGGGCTATGGTTCATAGAGTTGCAAAGAGTTGGACATGATTGAAGCAACTTAGCATGCACATACACACGTGCTGCAACTGCTGACGCCTGAGTGCCTGGAGCCTGTGCTGCACACCAAGAGAAGCCACCGCAATGAGAAGCCCGCACACCACAAAGAGTAGCCCCTGCTCACCAGGACTTCGTTGCAAAGCAACAAAGACCCAGTGCAGCCAGAAGTAAATAAATAAAGATTCTTTTAAGGCTTGCCATAAATCTTTATGATGTGTTTTAAAGAAGCTTTCAGCCACACCCCTGATTTCTACTTTACTCTGGGGCTACAATTTATTGGCAACACCCAATATATAATATATGCCTGAAGGCAGGGGTCCCCAATCACCAGGACCTAATGCCTGATGATCTGAGGTGGAGCTGATGTAATAATAATAGAAATAAAGTGCACAACAAATGTAATGCACTTGAATCATCCTAAAGCCACACCCCACCCCCACCCCATCCATGGAAAACTGTCTTCTATGAAACCAGTCCTTGGTGCCAAAAAGGTTGGGGACCGCTGCATTAAGGCATGTGCTACTTTGATAATATTTAGCTGGTTGTAAAGAGAGACAGGATGGAAAAGAGTTGTGTGTGTGAGTTTTGTTTGTTTGCTTGTTTTGTTTTGTTGTTTTGTTTTTAACTGAGTACATCCTAAATCCTTTATGTTTCCTACAGGTTTGTTAGAAACTGAATAAGACACATTAGTTCACCTCTTCTACAGCCACACCTTATCATACACAGATAAAAGAAACCAGTTGGTGCTTCCAACATATGCCGGAGAGTCTCTTTATCCAAACTCACCAATTCTTAGTTATACTTAGCATTTGCAATGCTCTGAAATGTTTGTAACTGAATAAAAAAGATCTCCTCCGTAGCCTCCAATAATAATTTTCTGTCTTTCAAGTGTTCACTCTTTAAGGCCGTTTTGTTTTCATCAACCATAAGTTTTTGGGTTGTTTGTTACTGCAATGCAGACTAAATTCTACTTAATGTTACACATACCTCATCTTATCTGGTTTTCACAAGAAGCGTATTAATGAAGATGTATTTTCTATACCAGTACATGGCTACTGAAGAGGTGGCCAGAGGTTCTGCCTACAGTTATTCCTCACTATCTGAAATAGCCAGCATCTGGAACATTTCCAGCCATGTGGCAGAGGGAAAAGAGCACTCTGGAAGATTGTACACAGACAAGTAAATGCTCAGCACAAAAGTGACACATGTCACTTCCCTTCCCAAGTCATTAGCTAATGACAGCAATAAGGCCATATTGAGTTCAACAAGATGGGAAATCACAATCCCATCACATACTCAGAAGAAGAGAAAATAAATATTTGTGACCAGCTCAAATGATTACCATCTCATGAAAAGTTCATAATACAGTTCTTATAAAATGGATGCTCAACAATTGCAGCTGTTATCTTTAGGGTTATCGCATCTGCTATGGTTTACTCTTAGGCTTGCATTCTGCAATCTGTCCACTTGTAACCTTGTGATATAAAATAAATGGAATTGATGTTTGAGTCTAAAGTTGGCCATTCACTAACCATGTACAAGTGAGCAAAACACTTGATTTCCATGTACCTCCATTTAAAATCTATTTTGCTAATTTTAAAGCATGATACAAATTTAGGTCAATCCATGAGAGGCTGAGTCATGCCTCGAACTTGAGGCTTTACCTAATTTTGGATCTACCCTCCCCAGTACAACCGGTGCTTCCATTGAAAATCTGGGGTAAGTCAATTAATTGTTCACTTTTTCAAAGTAACAAAACTTTCCATAGAATGCCTATTTCCATACATCTCAAGTCTCCAGGCAATTTCCAGAACACTACCCACCAAAATTATCTCTTTTCATGCTCAGTGTTAGTTCACTATGCCTGAAAGCATTCCTTCAAACTGATTGCTTTTATTGTGAGTAAAGTTCTCAGTAATCTTGACTTCATTATGATATTCCTAGTTGATGTACTTTAGACCTTTCTTCACTGTAACACCTGAAAATTTTCCAGTCCAATTTGCCTCCTGGCATCATCTTTTTTCACATCGATGTTCTCACCATTTCGTCTAATATCGTGACTCTACAGTTCTTTGCAAATCTCCATCTTTTCCAATTTATTTACTTTCATCTTTGTTCAATTCCAAAGACTGTATCATCAGCCTTCCTGTCAAAGTATCAAAAAAGCCACTTAAAATGACAACTCTGTTATGAAAGATAAATGTATTCTGTTATAACAGTGTATATTAAAGGACTGACCTAATTGAAGCGGTAAGGGGAGGGTTTCCCTGTGAAAGCATGATTAAGCTAAATTCTGAAGAAAAAAATTATGTCTGCTACTATTTAGTGTTGCTCCAGTTTCATTATCTCAATTCCAAGTTTCTATTTGACCACAGTCATATTACCTTCTAAAGGTGCCATATACTATGTTACCAAATCTGTGTTCTTATTTCAAATGCCAGCTTTAACCTTTTTATATTTTCCTTATACACCTTTCACATTCCTATTAAAAATTGGCTTCTATTATCAACAATGTCGTGTTACACACCAGAATTTCCCAACATGTTGATTATACTGCCAGTCTCCATGCTTTTCAACCTAATGTATCTATTCTGCTTGCCATTGCTCTTTATTCTGTCAGCTTATATCTTTATAAAAAGTCAAAGTTTAAAATTACTTTTTTCTTTTGGCATCTGCTTATGCCTATTTGACATGGAATTGCCAGCCATCTAGAATACTTCCTGGCATAAAGTATGTATGAATGAAGATATGAATATTCTTTCCTGATTTCTTTTACAGAGAAAGCAGGGAAATCTTGATGATTGAGAGTACTATTAATTTAAAACATTTAATCTCAACTAACTCAGCTTTCTTTTTTAAATCACCTAAGTCTTCCTTATATTTCCTATAGCATTTGTTTCTAGCAACCATTCCTTCCACTCTCACTTTCAACAACTAACTTCTAATTTACTAAGATCCAAATGAGTCTTTCAAATAGCTTTCTTTTTTGCTTTCCCCATTTTCTAGCATCAATCTTGTTTGAGTCATTCTCTTTAAATGAAGGGAAGAGCTTAAACCAACTTGATACAATGACTTCAAATTTCACTCATTCATATATTAGCTCGTTTATCAAAAATGTTTTGATATTTCTTTGTCTAGAACAACAGGGATGAATCCTTCCATTAAGAGGCTCAGAGAAGGGTTATGTTCTATGATAACTGCATATTCAAGGCCCTGCAAGTTCTGTCTGGTATCTTTTCCTCTGTGTCTACAGCTTTTGTTTCTCTCCATTTTCCTTGCTATGCCCTCACTGATGCATTATCCATCAGATAATATTAATAGAACTTTCCGAGATGATGAAAATACCTTGTTTTTGCACCATCCAACACAACAGGCACTAGCTTCACCTGCTTCTAGAGCACTTGAGACATGGACAGTGATGCTAAAAATGGAATTTCAAATGCAATATTGATTTAAATTTAGATTTAAACTTAAATTCACATGTGAATTCCTACTGGATAGACAACAGTTCTCTAGCCCCTGGGGTGTTTTAATCAGCTTTATTAGTTCCTTTCACCTAGAACATTATGTTCCTTCTCAGGACCTTTGCACATGCTGACTTTGCTGCCCTGGGTGACTTCTGTTTACCCAATGCTCACTCACAAAACTGTTGGCATGGTATTTATTTCTTTTCATTTAGAGGTTGGCTTAAGGGCATCATTCTAAAGGAGATCAGTCCTGGGTGTTCTTTGGAAGGAATGATGCTAAAGCTGAAACTCCAGTAGTCTGGCCACCTCATGCGAAGAGTTGACTCATTTGAAAAGACTCTGATGCTGGGAGGGATTGGGGGCAGGAGGAGAAGGGGACGACAGAGGATGAGATGGCTGGATGGCATCACCGACTCGATGGACGTGAGTTTGGGTGAACTCCGGGAGTTGGTGATGGACAGGGAGGCCTGGCATGCTGCAATTCACGGGGTCACAGAGTCGGACATGACTGAGTGACTAAACTGAACTGAACTAAGGGCATCATCTTCTTCATCCTGATCCTCCCATCTAAAGTAGAAACCACCTCACTCTCTGACCCCTTTTATTTTTTCTTTTCCCTTTGCTTGTTTCTTTCATAGCACTTACTACAACTGAAAGTATCTTATTTATTTGTTGCTTTCTTATTTATCGTGTGTCTTCCCCACTAGAGGCTAAGCTTAACGCAGGCAGGATTTATGCATATCCTATAAATTCTGTGAGTCCACAGACTAAAACCACGCTTCTTATATAGTAAGCATTTTAAAATGTTTTTGAATAGTTGAACAAACAAATGATGGCTGTAATTTTGGCATGTAATAAGTAGTTGGGAGCACTTATGTAGTAAAAAAGTCTGAGTAGAACAGAAACAGGAATAGAGTTCACTGAAGAATTTTATGAGCTAAGTGGAAAAACTAGTGAAGAAAATTTTAAGCAGAGGAAGCCTTCTGTGTAAATGCACAGAGGCATGAAAAGCATGACCTGTGTGGGAGCACTGAGAAATTATATGCAGCTGAAGTGTTTCATTGGTTCTTTATCTGAGACCATCCTTTCCTTCTCAGTACAAAGAATTATTCTTTTTCAAGGTAAACTCTGCCACCAGTCTCTTGGTCTGGCACTTCTCCCATTACTTTATGGAGTATGTCTCATCAATTACCCTTTTATATTTGCTGAATTTCTTTATGGCCTTCTTTGGTGGCTCAGATGGTAAAGAATCCACTGACTTTCTGATCTGTCGAACATATATGCTTGGAATTAATAGTCATGGTAGTAAAAAAAAGCCTTCCCATTGTCATGGAGGAAGAAATTCTCCTTTACCCTACTAGGTTCTTTCAGCTGGTCTAAGAATTAAATTGACATGAGACAGATTAACAGGAGAAAATCAAACAAAATTTATAACATGTATACGTGTAATATGGAGGAACAAATCTGACTCCATATTGGGTCTGTTTCTTTTACCTTTGTGTTTATCGCTTTTCATTACTAAAGTTAATCACTAAAGGGATGTTTCCTATAGCTTAAAGTATACCTAAGAGCAATCTGCTCCAATATTCTTGCCTGGAAAATCCCAAGGACAGAGGAGTCTGGCAGGCTATAGTCTACAGGGTTGCAAAGAGTTTATCACAGCTGAGTAACTGAACAATTGGGTGAGCGATCCTTAATGGCCCATCTCCCTGCTTTCCCGTGCCTAAACTAAAATACCTTTGTCCAGCTCACAGAAAATATCCTGACCAGGCCCATTTGTAAATGGCTGCGGAAAAGAAGAAATTAACTGTGAAGCCTGGCCAGAACTAGGAAATATTTGCAACAACATACACCTTTTTTATTTTACCTCCTTATCTCCCCTTCTTTGTTCTATAAAAGAAATTAGCATCCAAACCTGGACAAGATGGTTCTTTGGGACAGTATTCTACCATCTACTCAGGTGGCTGTTCCTTGCCCCAGCAACTTGTCTCTGGATTTAGTGGCTTGTTGTGCAACAACGAGTATGAGCTTGGACTCAGGAACAAACACAGGAGAGATCCAGGGAAAGAGTAACTTGCCAAAATAGCAGAAGCTCTTACCTTAAATATCATTCTCAGCCAAAGATAAAAGATGATGTTGAGGGTAAGGAGATTCAGTTTCGTGTGTTTGCTAAGAAAAGCAAGATAAGATTGCTATGCAGATTCAAATCCTTGTCTTCTCCTTCGAGAAGTTTCCTGAGATTTGGTCATCCTCCTCTTCCAGGTACAGCAAAGGAGATGTCCTTACAAATAGAGATATCCCTTATGAATGGAAATGTTTCTTATAAAAATGTAAATCCTAGTTGGTTTTCAGAGTTGCTCACATGTCTGCTTTTCCTTAGAAATAACCAGCTTAAAATAATTAATATGCCAAAGACACATATTTTGGGGTGGCAAATTCTGTTTCCCTATACCATCAAGTCCACAGTGCCTTAACATTTCCAATATTCTTTTCCACACAGTTACCAAACTGTTCTATGCACACTGCCTTGACTTGCCCACTCCTTTGTCATCTCTTTCATTCCACCACTTGATTAAACTGCTTGCCTGAAGGCAGTGGATTTCTGATCATTTTTCTCCCTTGCCCAAAACTTTGAATAGCCTTTTAGATGAATGAAGGGGGAACTCTTAAGTTTTGAATGTAAATCACACTTCATCCTGGCATAGCCCTGGTTTCAATTTTCAAAATGTTTTTAATACTAAAACATAATGCAGTTGAAATGGACTACTTAATAATATATTTTCTGTAATTGGTGAGCTTGGCTGTTGCCACATTTGAGAAGTCATCATTGACCCTACTGTACCACACCCTCTGATGGCTCCTTGTTCGTCATTACGCCTCCATTCCTAGGGTGAGGTTTGACCTATAGTGGGGACTTCACAAGGTGGATAAGTAAAGATACATTCAATTCAGAGCCTAATCTTGGATTCTGAAATAAAGATTTTCCCTTTACATGCCTAAATCTCAGAATTTAGGTGCCCTCAAGATTATTACAGGTGAAAATGTTTCATTTACTTTATTCTCTAAGTGAGAAAGGCACATGGTTCTGAATAAACAACTGAATGGAGAGATGATAAAAGGAAGGCAAAACTACCTTCAATATTTTATTTATATTAGTAAGAAGTTTGCATTTGATTGCAGTGAGCATTAATAGGCCAAAAACAAATAAATTAGTAACTAGATATTATCCATATTTGTAATTTAAACTTTATTTTAGATTCTCCTACTGCAATTAAGTATGCATGGCTGAAGAACCCAATTTAAGGATCATTCTTATTTTAGGAGACATCTGAGGCGGATTAAAGGAATATAGACCTTGCATATATCCTGATCCTCATTGGCAACCCTGCCTTTGGAACCATTGCTATAGATCCTCCCAGGTTGGGAAACACAGTTTTTGAGGGCATAGGCCTGCTGTGTCCCCCTTTACCTGGCAAAGAAATAAAGCCATCCTTTTTCACTTCACCCAAAATTCTGAGATTCAATTTGGCATCAGTGCACAAAGGCCACGTTTTCTGCATCATTCTTGCATTTTTAAGAAACCAAAGGGCCTAATTTATTACAGTTTTCTTTTATGAAAGTTACTATCCTGTTTTGCTGGCTTGCCTGTTAGCTCTTTTTCAGAAAAAAAAAAATTGTCTAGCAGCCCCTCCTTTCCCTACTGCTTCTTTCAAGTATTTTCTGAATGTGTGTCCTCTGAAATATACTACCATTTGCTTATAATTCTTGTTCATCATCTGCTGCAGAAAGATCCCATCCATCTTCCTCAGTGAACTGCAAAAATGTGCCAGAGAATTCTGAGTAGAGCAGACATTCTCTTTTTTGGCCTTTTCATATGGGAAAGTCATAAGTGGAATCAGAAGATGTATGAGACTTTGTTCTGATCAGCTGAAGAATACAGATTTTTGAATACAGTTTTATAGAAAAAAATGGTAAGATAAATAAAGACTTGGTATAAAACTCTACAGCTCCTATAGTAGTAATAGAATAAGAATTCTATGGTTAAGAATGAGTACCATGGATACAATCATGACACCTTCATATCATGGAGAGCTGCTGACCCAGCAAAAAAAAAAATTATTTACTCTTCTACTGTTTCTTTTGGCAATTAGACTTCATCACTGCTATGGCTTTAGGAGCTATTCTTAGTGATGGAAAATTTTGTGATTGGCTGCTGGGTCTAAAAAGTGGCCACATTTTATCAGCAGTCTACTTACAATGTTCCTAAAATTTTGGAAGCAAGACACAAGACATTTTGATAGCAATTCAGGTCAGGATCATGTGGCCTTTCATTTACTTAAGTCTAGGACAAAAATGGATAAGGAAGGAAGAAATTTTTTTAAAAGTTTAATAATATATATACATAGGAGAGACCCAGAAAAACTGAGCAACTCACCGAAATGGCAGAAGCCCTCACCTTAAATACCATCCTCAGCCAAAGACAAGAGAGGATGTTCAGGGTGGGGAGAGTCAATATGGAGTTACCAGTATCAACTACAAATTGGCACTTGCTTTGGGTACTTGCCATCTACCTCTACAAGGATTAAATCACATGCTGCTGCAGCTGCTGACCTTAAACATACCGATCTTCCCTGGTGGCTCAGATGGTAAAGCGTCTGCCTATGATGCGGGAGACCCGGGTTCAATCCCTGGGTTGGGAAGATCTCCTGGAGAAAGCAATGGCAACCCACTCCAGTATTCTTGCCTGGAAAATCCCATGGATGGAAGAGCCTGGTAGGCTACAGTCCATGGGGTCGCAAAGAGTCGGACACGACTGAGCAACTCCACTTCAAAGGGAGTTCAGGGTGGAGAGCAGAAATAAGTCACCCCGGACTCTGGAAAAACTCGCACAGGTCTTCAGATGGTTAGATATTTTCAGGAGTTGATTTTATGAGCCCAATTCTTGCATCTCCTCATATCTAGAAAAGCACTGAGTTCCTTCAAGGTGATGACTGCTCTGTGTAACTAGAAGAAACCTTCTGCAAAAATATGTGCTTGATTTCATGGACTCCCTCTTCACCAAAATCACATACCTTCCCCAACCCTTCTCTTCTACTTCTTTGGGGCAATTTTTCATTTCTATCTGAAATGCTGTCTCCCTGGCTACAGTCCTCATTTTGCACCAAATAAAACTGAACTTGCAACTCTTATGTTGTGCATTTTGCACAGTAAAGAAGGGTAAGGTTGTGGTACAGATTTAAGTCCTTGACTTCTCCATTGAGAAGAGTGTCCAGAGATTTGGTCATCCTCTTCTTCCAGTTACTTGGAGGGAGACACCCTTACAAACAGAGATTTTCCTTACAAATGTAAATGTTTCTTACCAAAGGGTTTTCAGAGTTTTTCCCATGTATGCTGTTCCCTGGGCTTCCCAGGGGGTACAGTGGTAAAGAAACCACTTGCCTGCCAATGCAGGAGACACAAGAGACATGGGTTCAACCCTTGGGTCAGGAAGACTCCCTGGAGAGGGAAATGGAAACCTAATACAGTATTCTTGTCTGGGAAATTCCATAGAGAGAGGAGCCTGGCAGACTACAGTCTATGAGGTCATGACTGAATGTGTGTGCCAGCATACACACACTTACACACACACATGCTAGAAAATAACCAGCTCAAAATCATTAATAGGACAAAGAGATATATTTTAGCATGGCAAATTCTGTTCCCCTACATGAATTTAAGAACAGGGTTATCTGTGTAATGGCTCAGCTTCCATATCCAGGCTATTGTTTTCCAAAGGCTCACCTGCCCACAGTGAAAATGGAGGGGTGGCAGGAGTGTGGTAGAGGGTAGGGAAACTAGAAATGCTATTGAAGGAATGCAAAAAGAAGGACGGAATTCACTCTCTAACATTCAAAACAGGTACAAGAAGTCCAGTTTCTTACAAACAAGGCTACCACTGTTCTGAGGGAATACTTTCTAAATTTATTTAAATTTTTAATCACAGTTTAAGCCTGAAGGGTTTCTCTCAGTGGGTAGGGAAGATACCAATACTTCCTAGGACAGCAAAGCCAGCAATTTTCTATTTTATCACAAAAGTATATGATGAAGGAGGTTCAAGAGAGAGGGGATATATGTATACCTATGAATGATTCATGTTGATGTATGGCAGAAACCAACCACAACATTGTAAAGCAATTATCTTCCAATTAAAAATAAATAAATGTTAAAAGAGCATTAATGTATGATGATAGAAGGTAGTGGTCAGGTGTGTGACTGCTAATGCCCTGCAAGGGTTTCAGCTCAGAGTAACAGTGTGTATGTGGTGGGTAAGGCACTGGGACAAGGAGAACAAAATGGGACAAAAATGATAACTCAATAGAGGAGAATGGGAATGTTAACTTGATTCCTCATTTAGGAACCTGAGGTGCCTTTGCTTCCTGTGTGTATAGAAGGAACTTAGAAGAATGAAAGTTCACCTGGAGTGCTTACTAGAGGGGACACCTAAGAGAAATTAAGTGACTTTTCAGAGTGGCTACAAGGCAGTCAATTTAGGCAAGGACTGAACTGTGTACAGCCAGATTATGGAGAATCTGACATGAGCTAAGATCAGGCCAAGACAGCCAGTGAGGGTAGCTGGGTTCAACCAAGTTGAGAGAGACTACTACTTTTGATTACTCCAGGCAACAATTACAGACACAACTGCCAGCTGGGGACCAGTGCACAGATGTAGATGGACACCCATGTGGGTGTCAGATACAAATTGGCACTTGCCGTCTACCTCTACAAGGATTAAATCACGAACTGCTGTAGCTGTAGACCTTCAATACACCCTGAAAGGAATTCAGGGTGGAGATCAGGAAAGAGGCACTCTGTGCTCTGGGAAAAACTGGCAGAACAGGTCTTCATCAGTTCAGTAGCTCACTCATGTCTAACTCTGTGACTCCATGGACTGCAGCACGCCAGGCCTCCCTGTCCATCACCAACTCCCGGAGTTTACTCAAACTCATGTCCATTGAGTCGGTAATGCCATCCAACCATCTCATCCTCTGTTGTCCCCTTCTCCTCCTGCCTTCAATCTTTCCCAGCATCAGGGTCTTTTCAAATGAATCAGTTCTTCGCATCAGGTGGCCAAAGTATTGGACCTCCAGCTTCAGCATCAGTCCTTCCAATGAATATTCAGGACTGATTTCCCTTAGGATGGACTAATTGGATCTCCTTGCTGTCCAAGGGACTCTCAAGAGTCTTCTCCAACACCACAGTTCGAAAGCATCAATTCTTCTGTGCTCAGCTTTCTTTATAGTCCAACTCTCATATCCATACATGACCACTGGAAAAACCATAACCTTGACTAGATGGACCTTTGTTGGCAAAGTAATGTCTCTGCTTTTTAATATGCTGTCTAGGTTGGTCATAACTTTCTTCCAAGGAGCAAGCATCTTTTAATTTCATGGCTGCAGTCACCATCTGCAGTGATTTTTAGAAAAAAAAAATAAAGTCTGTCACTGTTTCCACTGTTTCCCCATCTAATTGCCATGAAGTGATGGGACCAGATGCCATGATCTTAATTTTCTGAATGTTGAGCTTGAAGCCAACTTTTTCACTCTCCTCTTTCACTTTCTTCAAGAGGCTCTTTGCTTTCATAGTCTTCATAGAGTTAGATATTTTAAGGAACCAATTTTATGAGCATAATTCTGTATCTCCAAAAATCTAGAAAAGCACTAAAATCCTTCATGATGACTACAGCTCCTCATGACTAGGAGAAACCTTTTGCAAAAATATGGGCTTGATTTGCATGTGCTCCCCCTTCACTAAAATTGCATATATACTGATCTTCCCACTCCCTCTTTGGAGCAGTTTTTCAGAGCTATCTGAAATGCTGTCTCATGGGCTATAGTCCTCATTTTGCCCCAAATAAAATTTAACTCATTAGCATGAGGCTAATGAAGCCTGCAAACATCCTACCCAAGAATCTCTTCACCTCTACCATAAGGTTGCAAACATCACTTTGCAACATCACTTTGAAAAATAACTCTTGGGTTGGGGGTAAAGTGTTTCAGAGGTAAGTAAAACCACGTAATATGTAATCAAAGGAAAATTTTACATTATAAGACCAGGCTAAGTTTAAGGTGCCACATATCTTTTGCACTGAAGAATCACTTAGATTTGTTATCCCATTACACATATGTTTGAGTTAATATATATTAAATATACATTACTATATATAATTACATGTTTTTTAACACTTTATTCTTAAAAGACTATATGAAAATATTTGCCAAGTGAGTGAGTAAAACACAATCATAAAAAACTGGAGAATTTTGAGAGCAAAAAGTGTATATTAATAATTATTAATAATTAAACTATTAATAATTACTTGAGCACAAAAAGGCATAAACCTGAACCACCTCATGCCACCTAGAACATATCCTACCGAAGAAGCTGAATTCTATTCAAGATGAGAATTTTCTTTGGTTGAGATGGGGAAAGATGTAGAGAAAACCTTTACCTTAAGGTATATATCTGTTCAAAAATAGATATTACCTTGGTGCTTAGAGAGTTTATGCAAATAAGAATTGCTATTCCATTTAAGAAATAAACAGAAATTTGATGGATGTAAGAAGAATCTTTTGATGGAAGAACTTCTTGAGAAAATAACAGTAATTTAACACCTAAATACTAGGATTGAGAGGAGAGGGATGTGGTTGGCCATAAATTTACAGTGAAGGGATGGTTTCAGGTGATTTGGATTTTAAACATCATCAGAACTTTGCTGTGATGCCATCTGTTTATATCCTGCAGACCCAAACCTTTGTAAAATCAAAATCAGGAGTGTTCTTTGATTATAGTGTTTAAGGATGGGAGGCAGAGGATGAAAACAAGGAGTTGACTGCAATACCAGGTAAAGTCAAAGCTGTATGAAAATAAGTCATGAAGCCTAAGAACTAAGATTAGGAGAAATGGGAAATTCACCAGGAGCAAGACATTAGAAAAAGACACAACCTGAAGAATGTAAGCCTTTTATGAATTGAGAAGCTATCTGTGGGTACAACTGGTGGGTATGGGTTTCTACTAGTAACATGAGGGTTCCAGTAAATCTACTGCTTATATTCAAGAAAGATTGTTCTCCTAAGCCTGGAAATCTAGAAATAACTCAGCTGTATAAATCTAGGTTAAACACACTTTACACAATTGTATACAATTAAAAAACAATTTCAGTAATCAGTCAACATTGATTAGATAGCCATTCCAAACAGACTGTTGTATTAAAAAAAAAAAAAAAAAGACTCCAACTCACAAACTTAACTAATTCCACAGTAAAAAGCAAAATAAGGAAAGAGGTTTACACTTTCTATGATCATTGAAATGTCTTTTCCTCCTTATGTATTAACTATAAATAAACCATACCAATTCTTCACCCTTATTGTTTTTATTATTATTAAAGTAACTATAACTTATATACAGTGGCATAGATTTATATCCACTGGTTATTTAAAGTTCATGAAATGCTTTCCGCTCCCTGAAGGAAATGTACCAAATACATATAAAATAATAATAAAATAATAATATGCCCAAGGATAGACTGTTTCTATGTTTTCATACTGTGAGCATCATGGGTATTTTAGAGCACAGGTTGTTTATAAATGAGGCCTCCAGCTGTTACTGAGAGACTCAGGCAGAAAAAGGGAGTAAATGGAGGATAATAATCCTGATTATAATAGGAGGCTGTTTCTATAGTGACCCAGGGTGAGTTGCATTCTCCCTAGGAATAAACTGCTCAGTCAGTAGCTCCTGCGAAGTACCATGTGGTAAATTACCTCCTTCCAGGTACTAAATGATACCTTGATGCCTTGGAAAAATTAATGGGTGAGTGGTTTACTCTGAGAGCATTTTATTCCCTCTGAGTCAACATAGGATTCTGCCCAATTAAATTTTGGAGGGCAGAATTTGCCCTAGAAAGAGCAGTTTAAAGGTTTAGAGTTATCAAAGCAATATAAAAACTAGTCCCTGATGTATCATAAAGATAGGACTTTTCACCATGGGTAAGACTTTCATTATCACAGAGTTATTACATTTCCCTCAGTGGCCAAATGGAGTGGGGGAAAGGGTGGGAGCTACCTTTAAAATACATTAACCTATTTTAAAATACTTATTTACAGTCGATCAACCATCTTTTGGTGTCTTCTAAAACATGTCCAGTCATTTGGCCTATCACCATGTCTTAGACAATTCAGACTGTGGCCATGTCAGGTAAATAAAAGTTACTGTTTTCTTTAGAAATACATTTTGTATGTTTAATGGATTATATATTCATTGAGACAACATAGAATTCAAATAGGCTGCAGGCATTATTGGATTTTGAACTAATTTTTTTTTAATAGAGAAGGCCAAAATGCCATTTTGTGCAGCTTTATCTAATTATTTCTCAAGCTCTGCTCTACAGTTGGTTAAATTAAATTAACAAAATTAAATTAATGAATTTTTCAGAAGGATTTTCTTTAAAGAATCTGATATTATTGTGGTGTTTTAAACAGAATGGATATACTTTTTTATATAGTAAAAATGCTTAAAGTATCTGAATCTAGTACAGGCATAAATTATCAGGTAATATTCTAGCAGTAATTATTTTAGGCTGACTTACAGTGATATTATCACATTTACAAAGCACTTTTACTTCTTGAAAAAATTGTGGATCTTTCACTTGAATATTTTAATTGTTTATCAAGAGGCATCTATGAAATATTTGTTAAAAAGCTGAGGCTCCAGGGGTGGAAGTCCATGAAGTGCTTTTCCTAACCTCAGTCACTCCCTTAGGACTCTAATTCACCTTTCTTTACTCACAACTGTCAAACTGCAGTTCAAAAATGAAGATCTGATCATGAAACTCATAGGTAAAGAAATGGACGGCAATAAATACACATGCATGCATTTGTTTTTATGAAAATGGCGACTGAGAAATAAATTACACAAAGCATATTTTAATATTTAGAGTAACACTACTTAGATCCACCTCCTGTCACAGCCACTTAACAGCTATGCAGTTACTTTGTGAACCTTACTTTTACATTTCTCATCTGTAAGATGGGAATAATAATCACAAGACTTTATGCCATTGTCCCGATGATTAAGATACTTCAATTAACTTAAAACACTTTTCCTAATCATGGCAACCCCACTGTGTGACCTATTTAGATTAAGGGTCAGGCAAAGTCTCATAAAAGAAGTGATATTTAAAACAAGTCTCAAAGAACCAGTTGAATTTGTCAGAGGGAAGAGTCTAGGAGGAAAGGCTCCAAGGTAGTAATGGATCTGGTGAGTTTTCTAATGAGTCAGTTCTTTGCACCAGGTGGCCAAAGTATTGGAGTTTCAGCTTCAGTCTCAATCCTTCCAATGAATATTCAGGGTTGATTTCCTTTAGAATTGACTAGTTTCATCTCCTTGCAGTCCAAGGGACTCTTAAGAGTCTTCTCCAACACCACAGTTTGAAAGCATCAATTCTTTGATGCTCAGCCTTCTTTATAGGCCAACTCTCACATCCATACATGACTACTGGACAAACCATAGCTTCGACTATTTGGACCTTGGTCAGCCAAGTAATGTCTCTGCTTTGAGAACCCCATGAACAGTATGAAAAGACAAAAAGAGAAGGGAATTAAACCTAAAATTTTGCTTCAAGTTGCTTACTGTGAAATAAGAGGAAATGAAGTATTATAATAAGCAACAACAGCCCAAAGCAGTGTGTGCTCCATTGTGTCTTAGGTTAGTGGTCTTGGAGGTAGATAGAGAACTGACCCTGGCAATCCACAGGTGAAAACACTGCACTGTTTAGGGTTGGGAAACATGGGACTACACTGTGGGCCTGGGAGGTGTGAAAGAGGAACATCCTGAGTAAGAAGGCCGAGGATATATGAAATGGACTAATGATTCGGGAGCTTGCCTAGATTAGGAGTAGGGGAGATGGAGAATGGGAAGAGGGAGAAAAGTGAAGATACAAGCAGGACAAATTTTTTAGGCCATACTATGAAGTTTGTAGGTTTACCATAGGCAATGGAGGGCCATTGCATGGTTTTAATTCAAGAAGTGCTATGATCAGATTCTGATTTCTAAATGTTTATAACGCATCAGAATTTCTGGAAATGAGGCTCAGGGCTCTGCAATTTTACAAAATATGCCAAGTGAATCTTGTGGACTATTCAATCGTGAGGGTTACCGTAGCCATTATTCAAAATAGTCTTAGGAAGTTTGATCATTGAAAAGAGGAATTCCTCATGCAGAAGCACACAGGGAAACTTTCTAAGGCACTGGGAATGTTCTATGCTGTGACTGTGGTTGGGAGCACACGACTTTATACATTTGTCAAAATGAATCAAAGTTGGAGAGTTTTATTGCTTATAAATTATCTTGATAAAGCTGTTTTGTTGCTAAAAGCCAGTGGACTTGAAGAATAGAAAGTTAGTGTGTGTTCAGTCACTAAGTCGTGCCTGACTGACTCTTTGCAACTCCATGGACAGTAGCCCACCAGGCTTCTCTGTCCATGGAATTTTCCAGACAAGAGTACTGGAGTGGGTTGCCATTTCCTTCTCCAAGCAAGGTACTGCTTCCCTTCAAAAGATGAAAGCCATTGCTACAAAAAGACTCACAACATTGCAAAGAATGAAGGAACACTGTAGTAGTGGAAACAATGAGTCCTTAGTTGAGAAGTAAAGAGATAATTAGGAGAGAGGGGAATAGGTATCTTGATAGGGTAGGATGACTGAAGAAGAATCCTCCAGATGATATTTGTAGGTAGAGAAGTTGAAACCAAAAGAGAATCAGAGAATTATGTAAGGTAGAAAAGTAATTACTGGAACAGTGAGAGTGAATGAAATTAGAGAATAACTTGAAGAATTAATCTAATGCATTTCTTTACAATAACTGATACAAAGAAAGCAGTAATTAAACATGCTTCTCTATTTTGCTGAAGCAGCACATTGCCAATAGTGTAGGCAACCAAGTTTACACTAACATTTGTCAACCTGGAAAAGCTCTGTTCTGCTTCTATGATTAAGTCTCTTCACTTGTCTCCACAAAGAATCCATTTGCAAAAAGCTGTTCATGGGATTTATAGACTTTTTTTACAGACTGTCTTGTCTCTGATACAGTGAGCATGAGATATCAGTATTCAAATCTAATTGTGAAGAGTTTCTCATAACAACAGTGTGCTGCTTTCCCAAATGTGAGATGAACTTTTCAGACTCTGTTCATTGGTATGAATTTGTTATGTTCTTCAACTGTTTGGTTAAGTAACCTTAAGACTTTCACAATAGTGGAAAGTGAAGATGTCCTCAATTCCCTGTGTGACCTAAATTGAGCACATTTGACAGAACTATTTAAGCTCATTTTGAGAGATGAGATAATTTCAGCTTTCTCTTCTTTGCCCTCCAGCTTAAATTGGAAATTAATCCTCTACTAATTGGGCTTTTCCCCGTTTTCATTTCTACTTCCTGATATATTGTTAGAAAAGAACTTCAGAATCAACTAGGAACTGGACCCAAATTCAAAGCGTTTTTTTTTCTCTTACTCCTTCGTCTGACCCCAGACCTCTGGCATCCTGACTCAAATCCTAAGAAACTGTGGAATCACTTGAGAAGATTGCTCCTCAAAGTCTTCATCTTACATCTACATCAAAACTGAAGCGTAAAAATGGTGACCCATTAACATTTTTCCTATTCTCTATCTGACCATGTGATCCAGGCCTGAGTCCTTTAGCCAGTAGCCATTTCACTGACCCCATGGAAACACTGACTCTTGTGTTTTGTGAGTCTTCTGCTCTCCTCATCTATCCATAATTGGAGAGTGATACACAGAACAAGCCCTTGATGGAATATATGGACAAAGCTTCTTAGCAACCATGGTTTTTAAAAAACACATGTTTTCTGAGGAAAATATTCTATACATTGTCTCAGAAACTAAAATGCTAATACTTTTGAATAATTCCAAGTAAATTACATAGAGGGACAGAGAAAATTATAGTCACCATAATGTCTTCCAGGAAGAACCGTGAATCTGTTCTAAAGTAATTCTTGTATTAGTCCACTTGGGGCTTGGTACAGTGTCCAAAGTTCAGTTCCCAAAGAGATTCCCTCACTTATAAAGTATTACTTATCCAAAGATAAGGAGTGAAAACATCTGTTGTCACAGGAAATGGGTAAAAACAAGGAAGAGGGAGGGTAAGAGAGCTACAGCAGATACAATAGGCCAACATGGAGTATGCATTCTTTCTGCACCTGAAATTATTAGCAAAAATGTCATTGTATTTTTTATTGTGTTAGAAGATGCTCTGAAGAGTTTGTTGTCATTCAGTTGCTCAGTCTTGTCCGACTTTTTGTGACCCCATGGACTGTCTCGCACCAGGCTTCCCTGTCCTTCACTATCTCCCAGAGTTTGCTCAGACTCATATACCTTGAGTTGGTGATGCCATTCAACCATCTCATCCTCTGCTGCCCACTTCTCCTCCTGCCTTCAGCATCAGGGTCTTTTCCAATCATTTGGCTCTTTGAATCAGGTGACCAAAGTATTGGAGTTTCAGCTTCAGCATCAGTCCTTCCAATGAATATTCAGGGCTGACTTCCTTTAGGATTAACTGGTCTGCTCTCCTTGCAATCCAAGGGACTCTCAAGAGTCTTCCCCAGTACCACAGATCGAAAACATTAATTCTTCGGTCCTCAGCCTTCTTTATGATTCAACTCTCATATCAAGACTACTGGAAAAACCATAGCTTTGACTATATGGACCTTTGTCAGCAAAGTGATGTCTCTGCCTTTTAATATGCTATCTAGATTTGTCATAGCTTTTCTTCCAAGGAGCAAGCATCTTTTAACTTCATGGCTGCAGTTATCATCCGAAATTATTTTGGAGGCCAAGAAAATAAATTCTGCCACTGTTTCCATTTTCCCCCCATCCATTTGCTATGAAGTAATGGGACCAGATGCCATGATCTTAGTTTTTGAGAGGTAGACTCCTATATCCAGAGAGTCTGGGTTCAAATAGACACAGCCATGAGATAATAGGTATACAAGCCATAAGTTGCATGTTCCATTTTAAAAATGGGCTGTTTGGGAAGATTGAGAAATGTATCAAATTTTTAAATGCATTATGCACTATTATTTACAGGCTATCTTACAGTAGACAAACCTGTATTTCAATCCAGACTCTACTTCTTGCCAGTTATAGGCCTTTTTTGCACTTCTGTTTATGGGATTTTAAATAGATAACAAATGTAGAATACTTTCCAGATAAATATTCAATAAAAAATCTGTGATGATAATTATAATGACAATGATGAACAACGTGCCTAGTCCAGCAGCTGACAGGTTGTAGGCTCTCAAGTTATAATCACACACCAGCTTAATAATTATTGGCATTTGTATAGCATAGTACTATTTGAATTTTAAGCAAGGATCTGTATACTAATATATGTTCATACAAAAAATATAAAAAGTATAGGTATGAGTGAACAAAGATATGTTTTTCCATATCACTAAACTAGCAAACCATGGTACTAGAAATTGTTGCTGTTGTTCAGTTGCTCAGTCATGTCTGACTCTTTGCAACTGCATGGACTGTAGTACACCAGCCTTCCCAGTTCTTCACTATCTCCTGGAGTTTGCTCAAACTCATGTCTGTTGAGTCGGTGATGCCATCCAACCATTTCATCCTCTGCTGCCCTCTTCTCCTCCTGCTCTCAATCTTTCCCAGCATCAGGGTCTTTTCCAATTAGTCATCTCTTTGCATCAGGTAGTATTGGAGCTTCAGCCTCAGCATCAGTTCTTCCAATGTATATTCAGGGTTATTTCCTTTAGGATTGACTGGTTTGATCTGCTTGTTCTCCAAGGGAATCTCAAGAACGTTCTCCAACACCACAGTTCAAAAGCATCAGTTCTTCAGTGTTCAGCCTTCTTTATGGTCCAACTCTCACATCTGTACATAACTACTGGAAAAACCATAGCTTTGACTATATGGACCTTTGTCAGTCAAGTGATGTCTCTGCTTTTTAATATGCTATCTTGGTTTCTTATAGATTTTCTTATAAGGAGCAAGTGTCTTTTAATTTCATGGCTGCAGTCACCATCTGCAGTGATTTTGGAGCCCAAGAAAATAGTCTGTCACTGTTTCCATTTTTTCCTCGTCTATTTGCCATGAAGTGGTGGGACTGGATGCCATGAAATACAAGTAGAAATACAACTCACATTATAAACAAGGGCCATAATCACAGCAGTTTGTCCATTTCCAGAAAGATATATTGGCGTCATTAGGAAACTGAGATCAGAAAATAATGTGACCTATAAACTACCTCTCCTAAAATAGCTTTATTTATGCATAATGAACATTGACATGAATGCTCTGGCTAACACAAGTCTGGACACTTACCAAGAAATCAGGCTATGCTAATTTGATGACTCTAAGACAGTACAAGTACACCTTCCATAGGGACTCTTGTCCTTCCAAAAGTATAAATGGAGATACATTGATGGATTGGCACAAAGATAGAACTTCAGAATTCTTAAGAAGACGTGTTTTTATAAAATATCAATACAGAGGAAAACTTTGGTATTTAAAGGATACCAGACTCTACACATCAAGGAATCTATAGTTAACAGAGTGAATAATAAAGGCAAATGAAGCAGTTTACTATAAAGCAGCAGTCCACCTATGAATACCATGTATAACAGACACCATCACATCTTTGCAAGATGTACTTTTTGTCAAGATCTTAATTAACCACTGAGATTGTTCAGAGAAGTAAATGACTTAAATGTTTCACTGGTAAGGAGAATGTTCAGTGCTGTTATTTCTAACATCACCAAGTAATGGCCATATATGGCAGGTCAGCAGCTTCCAGTATTAACCTGCTCCAGAGGAGTATCAACATGGTTTTCTTCCCCCTTCATCTTATTAAGGTACTGATTGAGTTAAGATGCTATGGAGTACTTCCTTCATCATTACTGATATAATATTACATATTTTCTTTATTTTCCTTCTATTCTTAGATATGTGCTTCAGAAATATAAATTCATTATATTTTAGGTATAAATAATTAGGTCTAACTGTGAAAATAAAGTTGAAAATTCTTATTTTCTGGAGAAATGCAGTTTCTAGTATATTCAAATTTCTACTGTATCTTTTTTCGTTGTTTTTGCTATATTCTAGCTTTCTCCTCTATTTTTGTTTGAAAATTTTAACACAGAATTTCATGCCAGAAAATTTTTTTTTCCTCTGAAAGCTGGAAGAAATCATTTCAAGTTTCAAGACTGTGAAAATTGACTATGCCTGACTTTTTCCAAAATGACTCGTAATGCTTTTTGCCAGGCAGATTCTAGGACTAGTTAGTTTATGATCAAAACTTACAGATGGTACTTACAGAAGACTAGCCAGTAGGGCATTTTTCAAGAATGTCAAGATCAAAAACTATAATTAAAGGTTATTTTGGGAAAATTCAGCATCCCCATCACTAACTCCACAGGGGGGAAAAAAGAATAAGAAGAATAACGATTTTGTGACAAAGTAATTGCTGACAAAAACATTGTAACCCAATGTGTCATTTGAAAACAATTGAATTTCTAGTCTTTTCATTGCAGAACCTTAGCTTTCAAAGTGATGGTTAGGGTTATAGTATCTAATGCTGACTTTTCCTTAAGATCATAGGTTATTTCTCAGCTGTCATAGTTACCCAGACATGTTCCCTGTCACCAGTTTCTGTAGCTCGTCCTTGCTGGTTGATATCTTTATGCCCAAACCCTTATAACATTTAATCACCACAAGGTCGAGGTCACATGATGGTAAGTCTGTGATGAAATTTTTACCTTCTAACAATGTACAAGTGAAAATTTTACACACTGAGGCAAAAGCAGGAAATAATGAATATCTATAGTTTAATTTCCATGCATCACTGCTTGTGGCAGTGAAATAAATACCAGGGTGAAGTAATAGAGTAGTTGCAGGGGTGGGCTGGTGGTTTAAAGAAGAAAATTAATATCCATGATTAAAATTGCATGTATCATTGCCAAGGGCTGTGAAAATATGTCAACTGCATGACTATGTCTGCTTCAGTGCTAGAGAGAGAACATTTAAAGTTTAGCAATTGCTCTATTTCCTTGTATGAAACAAATCAAAGTCCTTACTCCAGGTATTTTTACAGGTATCTGTTTTTTTAAATGATCAACAGGTGATTTTATAGGCATCTGTTTTTAAAATGATCAACTTCCAACTATACATATATTTTTATGTACAATTGATATGTAGTTTTCCAATCTTTTTTATTTAAAAACTATGTCAATCAACCTGATGTTGCATATCTGCAGGTTAATTTTTATTTAATTCTATAAATTCTAGGAAACAATTCTATGATCAGAGTATTTAATTAGTCTTTGAGTTAATATTTGTAGTTCAAGTTTATATTGCTTGATAATGATGATGAATTTATAATATCCTGTTGCTAGGAAAAATGGCAATACATATTCTTAGTATTATTCAGTTATAGGTTTAGGGTTTTTGTGACTAATAACCATGTATAACCATAAATTACAACATATAGAATGTTCACATAACAACTTATTGGAGTAAATTAAGAATATGTGATTCATTCATTCAAAAAATACATCTGATTTTTTATGAAAGTTGAAAAAGTATCACTAATATTAATACTCCCTACATTTTCAGAAGTCTTGCCTTTCATCAAGAATTTGAAATGAAAACATAAACTTCCAAACATAGGCTAGTTTGCAACCCTGGAAGAATATTTTTAAAAACCATTTTATATATATTGTTCTTCTCTTAGAATTCTTTTAAGATAGTTAATTTACCACAAAGCAAAACTCTCCAATGCAAAGCTTTTTAAAAATAATGCTTTCCTGGCTAGAAAAGACCTAAGATATTTACTAGCTATCAAAAGCAATTAAATCACACATACATACATACACATACACAAACTGAGCCTTTGTCCAGATTCTCATTCAATATTATGCTTCTACATCTTGTCCTCTTGAAGGAGATGAGTACTGGACTCTTCTTTTTGCTCAGAATTGAGGAATTGAGTACTTGGTCAACACTCAACAGATAATAAGTCATAATGACAAGTACTGAATCCAATTTGAAACCAAAGGGGAAATTTAAGTGGTCCCAAATGCCAGTGTTCTCTGAGTTAATTCCATTTGTGGAGGAGCTGCAATTCCAGATGGAGGTTTCGTGAAATAATTCAAATTATTCTCTTCTATTTTTAACTTCTACTTGGGCCGAAGAGATTTTCACACTGAAGATTACAGTCATGGCTTTCACCAAGCTGAAAAACAAGCTTTAACGTGATGATCCACACAAGACCAAACTTGATGAGAAATGTAGGGTGTTGCTATGGCAATTCCATTTGTTGGAACTTTTCTCTGTTGGCTTCATTCTGACAGTACATTCTAAAAAGAATTATATGAAAAGGTGTGGTGGCTGTGAAGACATACTTGAAGCCAAGAAGATAGAACTTTCTCATCTTTCTTTCTCCCAAAAAGAGTACACGTCGTCATCTTGTAATGCCACCCTAACGTAGTCAGAGGGCTGGCTGAGGAGGTGTCATTCTGAGATTCCATTGAAACCCTGGGGTGTATTTCTTTCTGGCTTAAGTGCAAAATTGGCAATTCCAGGGTTCTAAGCACAATTACAATGTAAAGAAGGGTCCTCAGTCTGAACTGAAAGATGATAAGGCCATGGCTCCTGAAAGAATGAAGATCTGTCTTATTGTGGTGGTGGTGGTGTTGGTGGTTGTGTTGTTTTGTCTTGCTTTCAGCAGAGGTTTGATATATTAAAAACTCATTTAAATCAAGGCATTGAGAATGAGTGGAACCCAGGTTTGAGTATCTTTGGTGGAGAAGGAAGATTTATTAATTCACTTTATGTCATTTCTTTCCAAATAGACCTTCCTTTCCGAGGTTATAATTTATCCAGTTGTTTATAGAAACAAGTTGAATTAGAATCTAATTGCAGGCATTGTGTCAAGCATCTTTTTCTTGATGAATATCACTTATATTCTTCACAAACTATCCTATGAGGTAGATGATATTATCAACTCCATTTTGTACCTGAAGAAAGGAAAACTCAGAGAAAATGTAACTGGTTGATCATCTGGAAAGAAGGAAATATACAAGTTGAACCCAGAACCAAGATCTTAATGTGTTATTAAACAGAACTAATTGTGCCACAATTTGATAAGAAAAAGGATTTCTGAAGAATGTACTAATAAGCAAGAAAAATTCTATTTTTGCCATTACTGTAAAAACTTCCTTTTCCAAGCTGCAAAACACAACCAATCCAGTAGCCTTTGATAATTGACTACATGCTATTTTCTTGCCTCTTGCTTTTATCTCTACTTGGAATGACTTCTTTCTTCATCTGATTTTTCTCTTTCATTTCAACACCTGGTTCAGGACTAAATTTACCGCTAAATTTGCTTGTTGCCCTTTATAAAAGGCAATATTTTCTCCTTTTATGCACATATTTCATGTATAACTTTCACTTATTAGACTTACTACATCCCATTGAAATTATGTATCTACATACCTGTCTTCTCTACAGACTATGAATTCTTCGGAAGGTTACCCATGTTTCATTTATCTCTGTATTGTTATCTCCCAGCATGGTGTGACAAATACTTGTTGAATAAATGAATAAATACACCCTCAAAAGAGAGCCCAAGTAAAGTACTTTACTAAAGTTTTCTTGATCTATTCACTAATTACATAATTTTAAGGAGTCAAAATTTATTCAAAGTAACTAGTTCACATATGTAATTATTAATTCAATTGATAAAGATTGTGATATTATTCTGAAGTTAAATGTGTAAATATATGTATGTATGCATATCTATGTTTCTATATCTATAGTTAGTTCCATCACCTCACAGCAAATAGATGGGGAAACAATGGAAACAGTGACAGATGTTATTTTCTCAGGTTCTAAAATCACTGTGGATGGTGACTGCAGCCATGAAATTAAAATATGCTTGCTCCTTGGCAGAAAATCTATGACAAACCTAGATAGCATACTAAAAATCAGAGACATCACTTTGCTGACAAAGGTCCGTATAGTCAAAACTATGGTTTTTCTAGTAGTCATGTATGGATGTGAGAGTTGGATCATAAGAATGCTGAGCACTGAAGAATTGACACTTTTGAATTGTGGTGTTGGAGAAGGCTCTTGAGAGTCTGTTGGACAGCAAGGAGATTAAGCTAGTCAATCCTAAAGGAAATCAACCCTGAATATTCATTGGAAGGACTGATGCTGAAGCTCCAATACTTTGGCCATCTGATTCAAAGAGCCGACTCATTGGAAAAGATCCTGATGCTGGAAAAGATTGAGGGCAAGAGGAAAGGGGTGTGGCAGAGGATGAGATGGTTGAATGGCATCACTGACTCAAAGGACATGAGTTTGAGCAAACTCCGGGAGATAACAAAGAACAGGGAACCCTGGTACACTGCAGTTCATGGGGTCACAAGGAGTTGGACACAACTTAGTGACTGAACAACAGGAACAATAGTTAGTTGAACATGTTCTTCATTTGGGGTACTAAATTAGGCATTTGTGAGAGCATCTAAGTGAAAAATAATTACATAACTTAAAAAACATTTAAATTTATTATAAAATTTACAAAATATACTTTTTATCCAGCTATCCACCAAAATTACCATTTTCTTTTAAATGTTATCATTAAAATATTAATCAAGGCAAGGAAACAATTGTAAGCCTTCTATGTAGTACCTGGAATATATTTTTTCATTTTATTGAAATGTAATGAAGAAAAGTACACATAAGTGTACAGCACAATTGAACACACATGTATAACCAGCCCCCAGATCAAAAATATATCACCATCAGTTCCCCAAAGCCTCTATTTCCTCTCCTGTCTGTAACTCTCTTGAAGGTTAACCCCATTCCAGATTTCTAAAAGCATAGATTAGTTTTTGCCTGTTTTCAGTAAATGAAATGTTTACTACATTTAAAACATTATATAATGTATACATTATGACTTCATAAAAAACATATATTCTTAACTCTGAAGAGTTACAAAGGTAGAGAAGACACAGTTTTGACATAGCAGAAGCTTATTTTATAAAGGAAGGAACACATAACCAAATACATAATACCAAATATGGATACACAGTGGGACATAGTAAATGGATTCTGAGTGATAACAAATTCTTATAAAGGAAAGCTCTCATCTGGCTTCATACAAAGTGTAAAATCACTATGAAGGCTCTGAAAAATGATTCTGAGTAATAGATTTCTTTCAGAAAAAAGAAAAGCTATTTATATCTCCATTATTGTGGTACATTTATCACATGGATAGATAGAGATCTTCATAATCTTCTTTCTGATGGAAGCTTCTTAAATCACATTAAAGATGGGTTGAAGGAGAAAGCTGGGCAGTGGCCATGGTGGTAAAGCAACTCTTTAACCTCTCTTGGGTTACTCTTTGGACGAAGAGCTGTAAATTAACTGCAGTGGTGCAAACAAGTGCATCAGAGGGCTGAGTTTTGAAACTACTCTTAAATATGGATGACAAGTCACACAAAGCTAAAAGTTGGAGTTTTGCTAGGAAACAATCTTTTGTGGGTTGCAGATTGCCTGGACTTGAGATTCCAAGTGAAAAACCTATGTTACAGAACCAGGTAGAGTTAGTCAGTGGTTGTCTCCCGGAGGCTGAACAACCACTGGGGACTATGAGTGTGAGCTGGTGAGTATGACACATTATTTTTCAGAAATGCCTTCTTCAGGCTCTAATGAAAAAGTAACGCCCTTTGTTAAATCATCTTTTTTGGAAGCAGAGTGGTGCTTGTGCTCAGTCGTTCAGTTGTGTCCGACTCTGCGACTTCATGAACTGTAGCCTGCCAGGCTCCTCTGTCCATGGGAATTTCCAAGCAAGAATACTGAAGTGGGTTGCCATTTCCTTCTCCAGGGAACAGTTGTCTGCCCTAAAATCAACTTAATCCCTCAAACTGCAGGGTCTCATCACCCAGAGCCTTATATTTCAGGCTGGGTCTTAGTAGGCAATGCTTTCTATGACAGGATTCTTCTACAGCTGGCCCTTCCTGACCTTATGCTGGTCTCAGCCCATTAAACCATTTGTTTATTGTCCTCACACCATCACCAAAACAATTTCCCAACAGAAATTCTCTTCTCAAGAAACTCCAACTAGTTTTGGAGAAAAACTGCTCCCCACATAAAATTGAATGCTCAGAGGTTATGCTATTATCCCAAGATGTTGCAAGAACAGTAGAATTTGCCTATAACTGTGCACTTATTTTGGTTTTGAAAACAACAGTCTGAATCACATCTAACCTCAAAAGGACTCACTTTCCTGAGTCACGGTGGAAGAGAGGTCATGATGGGGACTTTGTGCTTTAATGACGAGCCTCCCTGGAGCACAAGAAGGAAAGAACAATATGCAGTTGAGCTCAAGCCTAAAGTAACATAATATGACAGTAACATAATGACACAAAGGGAAAAAACCTCTTCTCCCTGGAGTCCTGGAAATGGATGCTCCCTCAGCATATAAGAGAAAGAGCTTCCTCGTGCCTTTTTGGATAATCTGTCTCAGAATTTGCCTTTGGGAAGACTGCTTTCTCCAACCCCTAGATCACTTAAACACTAGTTCTTAGATTCATTTGAAAGATATGTTGAAAATAAACTTACTTCACAGGATGGTCTCAATCAGGGAGAAAACAAAACAAAAGCTATATGTGGTTTCAGAGAAAGGAATAAATACATACGCACATATATAGTATAGAGAAAAGAATACAATAGAACATAGCCAGTGAGTCTTCTTTTTGGGTTTTTAGAGTGTATCAACATCAATTTTGTTCTTAAACTTACCTATAATTTTCTAATTTTAGGCATCAAGCAAAATTAGCTATACAACCAAAAGTGAAACCAAACTATCATTTAAAATTTGTGAATCAATGAATTATTAGAGATTCTGATTTACACTGTGGGGAATCATGAGTAGTGTGAGGCCTTCTTGACTCATAGCAACATTATTAAAAAAAAAGTCTGTCAAGACTGAGGTATTCGAAGTGGGCACCACCACATTTGCTGTAGAAACTGTAGCATACTGAGTCTATATGGGTCTACATATTGACTTATATGTGTTTTCTATTTGTCTTTGATCTTGAGATAAGCGCATAGGTCCAGTAAGTACTTGGTACAGATTGATACATATTCATTGAATAAATGACTGAAGGAATGAATGAATTAAAAGCAGGCATGAATGACTGAATTTCCCAACAACCACTTGTGAGGTTTTCTAAATGCTCTACAGTTTGTTTTCTGACAATTTTAGTTGCCACCATTTCAATTCAAAATTTGCTTTAGAAAAATGGCAAAGTCAAAAAAGTCAAGAAAAAACAAAGTCAAAATGAGGATTTTTAAAATTTCTTTATTCCTTCTCAGGAATATACATTATCTATTTAAAAATTATGTTGTATCCTACCTAAAACAAATGTTTAAGGTAGAATAAAATACTGAGAAGTATAGTTTAGATGACAAGTTATACTAGGGAAAATTCAATTATAAAATTGAATCAGTCTACCTTATGGAATCAAAATAGCCATGGTCAGGTAGATTAGAAAAAAATATAAGATATTATATTTGATAATAAAACCTTATCTGGAACCAAAATCCATTGAGGTAATGATATAAAAATTACCTTTTTAATAATATATCAATGTTTTATATAGATAACTCAATTATAAAATCATCAAGGAATAGAACATATTACTAAAAATAATATGAAAACCTCCATGATATTACATAATTGGCACAGAATAATAGACTTTTTGCTTTTTAAAATGTATTTATTTCCTTGTAGTAGAAGATAGCATTGTCAGTTATATATTAATTTTAGGAGTAAACAACAGCAGAAAAAATACTATGAGCAGTATAATATTTTATAAAGATGTATTTTTAAAATAAGGTGTTGAGGGTACTGATTTGATTTTCCAAGGAGTTTATGAGTCAAAAATGAACCAAGATGATTGCTGCAAAGTTCATTAGATTTCTAGTTCCTTAGTAGCCAGCGTCTTATTAAGGTATTCAAAACATAGTTTGCCTCTTTTGAGCACAAAACAACAAATTGTGCTGCTTATCTGTTGATTAGTATTTACCCAGAGGGACAAACATTGAGAGTAACTTTCCTGAAAAAGTTGAAATTTTCAGAGAAATCATGTAAATTCCATTTATCTACAGTGAAAGCTTGGCTTCTACAGTGTTGGGCTCTACTTATTACTAAAATACCCATGGAGAACAAAAGGGGAATGGACAGTGAAGTCATGAGAGTGTGCTGAGTTGCTTCAGTTGTGTCCAACTCTTTGTGACCCGGTGAACCATAGCCCACCAGGGTCCACCTTCTTGGGATTCTCTAGGCAAGAATACTGGAGTGGGTTATCATGCTCTCTTTCAGGGGAACTTCCTGACCCAGGGATCGAACTCACGTCTCTTGGTCTCCTGCATTGGAAGGTGGGTTCTTTACAACTAGTGCCACTTAGGAAGCCTGAAGCAATGGATATCATCTGCTTTCTCTTAATTACATCTGCCCCAAAAAGGCCTTTGTTAGAAATCTGTTCTCCAGAACTTATCACAAAATATCCTCTTTCTCTTGGTAGGGGACTCTCTCAATTCCTGGACTACTCATATGATAAATGAGCATGAACCTCTCTGTGACATGTCTATTATTGAATTCAACTGTTATTTAAATCTTGCATTGCCATTTAATTTCTCACTTATGTATGTTTTATCTCTTCAACTGAATTGTAAGGTTTAGGAAGGTCACAAGACATGTATCCCATTTTCTATCTTAACTACAGTGTCCTTCATAGTCTTTGGTAGATACTGAATGAATATTGATGGATAGGGTAAAATTCAGCTGAAAAATATTAGACCTGGGCTTTACCTATCAGCTGCCAGTTCAGTTCTATGACTTGCAAATTTAATTTTGAGTGAGTACTATTCTGCAGAATGAAAAACTGTGCATATTTAGAAAGCATTGATCTTTTTCTGGTAACATAAAAATTCTAGATTTTCTTTCTCTTTGAAAGGCCCAAATAATTTGCACACTTCTACCATGTTAATTTGCAAGTATTGTAATGTAAAAACTCAGAATTTCAAATGGACATACCCTGCAAATATATTTAAAATATGACATTCTACTTATAATAGGTTTTACACTACATAAGATGAGTGATTTTTAGGTGTGAATTATGAACCAATCAGTGTAAATATTATATCTTGAAACAACAACATCCTCCTAATTTTGAATTAGTATTTACTAAAAATTATAACTAGAAGGCATATGGGATTTTTACTTAATTTGTTTGTATTACACAGGGAAAAGGTAAAGGCAAAATCATATAGTATTAGGGCAGGGATTAGTGTTTTCTATTTACTTAGGAAAAATAGTCCGTTTCAAACGAATGGTCAAATTTGGTAAACCTTTACATTACTCCAAATCATCTTAACAACCGAATATTTTCTTAAAAATATGGAGGAACATTTGGGTAAAAATTTTCAGTATCACATACCAATATAGCCTTGTGTTGTAGAGTTCTTTAAATTAGCTACCATACTGTGTCATATTAGGTATTTCATCCCAGCTATACTTCAAAAGTCTTAAACAAGAAAAATACACTGTGGCCAATTCAAGGCTGATACATTTAGTAGCATCTGCTTTTACAGTGCCACATTAACATTTGCAAACCAAATGACACAATACTATCAAAGATATCAAATTGGCATAAACCATTCAGCTAGAGGAACTAGAATACGAAACTAGAGCTGGATACTTGAAAAACAGAACTTCATACTTATCAATAACCTTAATATGTCTTCTTTTCTCTTTCCCTGAAAAAACAAAAACTTTGAAACCACATCCTGCCTTTAAGTAGTTTCAAAACACAAGGACATGTAGATAGTAACAGCCATTTAAAGAATAAAAACATTTACATGATATTGTACAGTGGTTTAAAAAATGGCTGTTCATACTTATTTTGAGGAAATGCTGAAAAACCAAACTTCTGTATCTTTCTAAAGAAATGCAGTTTTTTTTCTATGTCTCTCAATACAGAAAAAAATCAGGGAATCAGAAAAATTATGGGATATTTTTCAGTGTCCATTATGTATCTCCAGGACTTGGTTATTTGGATAAATATTAAAGTTAAGTGGCTTTGACAAAAGATATTTAATACAAAAAATGGCATTTTATGCTTTTTAAAAACTGATGGGCTTTTGAAACATTCTGTTTTAAAACAGATATATTTTCTTTACAAGCATAGAAAAAAGGAACTAGAAAAATGGCAAGGATTCGGAAATAAGACAACAGAACTCCCATGCACTGCCTTTTTGTTTTGTCATTGTTGATGTAACCAGGATTCATTTAGATTTAAAGCTTGGAATCTTGCAGCTTCAACTTCCTCCAACTAACTGCTATGCATATGTTGACATCTACCCTTTCGTGTAATTTAGTTATTTTCTTTTGTTCTTTGCTATACTAAAAAAGAGAAAATTATCTTAAAATTATTTTTCTTTCTCTAGGCATAAAAAGTTCTCAGCGCTTTTACTCTTCTGAAAAAAAAAAGAAATGAATTGAAATGATGGCCTGGATTAGAAATAATTATTTAAATTGCTTTAGTTTCAAGAAATTGAAAAACACAAAGCTTATTTTCATTTGATACTAGCTCATTTTAAATCGGCTCCTCCAAGAATCTTGGCTACAACTTGCCTGACCAGTGTCCACTAGATGACACTGTTGTATAAGCACAATAAAGAGAGGCCATCGCTTTGACAATAACTAATTTATCACATACATATATTTAGATATTGTCAGTGTCTCTCTTTCAAGATGAAACTGGCTTAGCATTTTTAATTGGATATGGCTGATAACTTCACATAATTCACAGTAAAGTTACCCTCAAAGGTTAAAATGTAGGAAAAAAAGAAACATATCTATTTCACAGCATTCATAGTTTTTTACAACAGAAATATCTTTCAAAACCTGTATATTTCACAGTTAGAATAGACTTCATTATGAATTTTAAATTGTGCCTTTTTGAATTGAGCGACAATGATGGTACTGACAATGTTGTTTTCAAGTAATGTTTTGTCAGTAATCTTTTTTTTTCCCTCTCTCCCTCCCTTCCCCATGCCCCCATCTTCCCTCCCTTCTCATCTTTTCAGTTCTCTTTTTATTCTCTCCTTGATTCTGGATTGGGAGCCATTCAAGGGAAGTACTAAAATCAGGGGAAGAATCAATTATCTTAAGCTAACAGCCTCTGTGCCACATCATTGCCAAGATAGGAAACTTTAGCCTCAGAAAAAGCAGAGTGAAACAAACAGTCCTGACGCACTTGTGTAGAGAGAGCTCTCCAAGGGACCTTCAACTACCTGGAATTGTACATAGATTTCTGGACAGAGAGATCTTCCTGTAAAATCTGCTAATAGGAGAGATCATGTAGATTATTGACATTTCCCTTGATATTAGGATTTCTTCGTAATAACTCAGTCTTCCACTGATGTTCAAAATCATTGTTACATTAAGGTTATTTGCTGTGGCTTCAATTTAATAAGAACGTTAGAAGTAAAAGCACTCATGCTCCTAACTATACATTACGTATACTAATCTCAGGCTGTTTACCTGAAAATCTCGGAGGAGGAGCCAGGCCGAAAAGGAAGCGACTCAAAGTGCAACTGGCAGTAGCAGTGATTTACGGCAAGTGACATGTCTCAGAGGCATGTCACGTTGTTGTTTTCTCTCTTTCTTTCTTTTTTTTAAACAGGCGTGCTAGAGCTAGGAAAACGGAGTGTCCGTCGCTTGCATTTCTGTGAGAACCCCCTGCATACTGCCGTGTCTGCCCCACACAACAGACCACACCCCTCCAGTGCTGAGTTCTCACCAGACTGTTTGTCAACATGACTTGTGAACACAATGATCAGACGGTGCCATTACATCTAAGACAAGGCATAGAAAAGGGTTGTTCTTCAGTCACTAATTTGTGTCTGACTCTTTTGCGACCCCATGGACCGCAGTCCTCCAGACTCCTCTGTCCATGGAATTTTCTAGGCAAAAATACTGGAGTGGGTTGCCATTTCCTTCTCCAGGGGATCTTCCCAGACCAGGATCAAATCCAAGTGTCCTGTACTGGCAGGCAGATTCTTTACCACTGAGCCACCCGGATAGAAAAGGGACCCACATACTGAAGTTTGTTTTCAGAGATGTGATTGTAATCCTTAAACATCTGAACATCTTCTTAATAGGTGAATGGTGGAAATCTGGATCAGGTGAACTTCAGGTAAAATTAATTTCCTTTTTGTTCTCTTTTTCCCACTTCTTAGTCTGTGGTTTTCTGTTTTTTGTTTTTGCCTTTACTTTCTGTTTAGTCCAAAAAGAAAACCAGTCTCTGTGATCTTAACTGAAAACTATAATGTGACAAAAGGACATGTATATGCCTGCTCTTCCACTCTGGGCATATTATAGACTCTCCCTGAGCCTTAGATTTCCTAGTAAATAATTCTACATAGGTTATTATGCAGATTAGATGGGATCCTAATATTTGTGAAGGTTTTGACATACAGTAGGTATGACATACAGTAGGTAGACATACATGGCAAGGTTTTGACATACAGTAGGTACTCAGAAAATACAAACTTGTAAAAAGCATCTTAAAAAGGGGAAGGGTCCTTCAGGAAAAGTTAGAAAAGAATCTAGTTCAATGGTGGACCACAAAATGATATTGCTTCGGGTCTAGAGAGAAAGCAAGGATGTAAAGACAGGAGTAGAAGAAACTAGAAAGTAATATTGAGCTGGAGAGAAGAGATTCTGAAATGGTGTTACAAGCAAAACTGAGAATGAAAAGGCAATAATATTATGACAAGAGGAATTACCATTTCTTGAGTGAATGTTGGGTGCTAGGCACTGTCTATACATTCTCTCATTTAATTCTTTCAGAATCCCCATGAAGGGCTTTTGTTAGCCTCTCCTTTTTCTAGTGGAGGACACTGAGGCTCACAGACTTCAGGTATCAAGTCCCAGGTAACCTGGCTCCTGAGTGGTAAAGCCTGTTAAATTTCCGAATACTTTTCGCTGCCATTTGGCCACCTCTCTCTTAACACTTTAGATATGGAGCAAATGGGACTCCAGTTTTCACCTTCCTGCCTTTCCACACTGATAAATGTGGTGTTTGGAAATTTTATTTGAGCACACAGATGTATTTCCCTCTAGGAATATGGTTTGTGATGCCAGATCATTATTTAAGCTTATTTTATTTTTTTATCAAAGCTTAGTTAATTCAGAATGTAGCTGATCTATAGACTTATAGAACCTGTATGCTATGGTCTTACAAGATAGTCTGTAGAAAACTATGCCTTCTTAACTCCAAATGAGAAAGTTGATGGCATACTTCTCTTTATCACTTTTACGTTTTTTTTTTGTTTTTTTTTTTACCACTTTAACCCAGAGTAAGAAACCACTTCTACAATCCTCATCCTATGGATAGATTTTGTATGTGTGAAGATCAAAGTGAGGGATGTATTTCCCCAAGTATTTAAGAAATAATGTAGCTCCCATTACTACACGTTGCTAATTGTGAGTTATTTGGCAGGTGAGTGACCATATGTAATGGAAAATAAATGCAGGTTTTGGCAGACATGAATAGACTACATCCCTACCTGTAAGACTCAGAAGTTCAATTAAATGCATATATAAGACAAATGTAGTCCCAATAATGGTGCAATGTCCTCTCTAAGATCTGAGGTACACTTGGCTTTGCCTTTCCCCCTTTCCCAGCATGTATGGACATGTCTGAAATCTGGGTCTCTTACCATTGAACTACTAACACATTTAGCAAAAGGCAACAAAAAGCCAGTAGTTGTTCATAACACTGTATATATGACCTCCTCTTCCTCTGCGTATAAATATCTGGGTGCCAAATTTTGAATCTTAAATGTGTCCACTAGCTTAGTTTATAAGCCCAAGATGTGATGAATATTTTCATTAAGACATCCTCCATTTCTGAGGTTCTTTCAGCGATCTCCTGCTGTATCCTTCTTCTTATGAGAGATCCATATGTGACCATCCAGTGACGACTGCATCCATGGTGTGAAGGACTCATCACTCATTCTCCATACACTCTTCACTGACATTGAAGAGAGAAAAAAGTTCATTGATATTTGCTACCTTTAAACTTTTGATTCTATCGCTAGTCAAATATCTTTGGTAATCCATCTCCCTGCCTCCAGCCTCCACTAACATTTCCCCCTTCATCCTGCAGTATCCTTTCCTTCTGACGTTAGCTAAAATCTACGTTCATTTATTTTTCCAATTAAAATGCTTCCTATCTCCTATCTAGAAGGCCACAAGAAACAGTAAATGATAAGGATAGTTAGGAAATCCTAAAAGAAGTGGATTTTTCCCCCAAATACCTATGATTTCTGATTAATTTTTCTGATTAAGATTAAAAAATTATAATTTAGTATAGGTAATACAACCATACCAAAGAAAAAGAAAAGCAAGAGACAAAGTGATTATCTGAGGAGGCTTTACAAATGGTGGAAGAATGAAGAGAAGCAAAAAGCAAGGGAGAGAGGGAAAGATACATCTAATTAAATGCAGAGTTCCAAAGAATAGCTAGAAGAGACAAGAAGGCCCTTTTCAATGAACAGTGCTTAATAATAGAAGAAAACAATATACGTACACCTATGGCTGATTTATGCTGATGTTTGACAGAAAACAACAAAATTCTGTAAAGCAATTATCCTTTAATTTAAAAAAATAGTAATTTAAAAAGCAACAACAAAAGGGCAAAGACTAGAGATCTCTTTAGGAAAATTGGAAATATCAAGGGGGCATTCTGCCCAAAGATGGGTACAATAAAGGGTAAAAATGGTAGAGACCTAGTCGATGCTAAAGAGATGAAGATGAGATGGAAAGAATATACAGAAGAACTGTATTAAAAAAATCTTAATGAACTAGATTACTACAATGGTGTGGTTTGTCTCCCAGATCTGTACATTCTGGTGTGCGAAGTCAAGTGGGCCTTAAGAAGCACTGCTATTAATAAAGCTAGTGGATGCAATGACATTCCAGCAGAACTATTCAAATCCCTAAAGGATGATGCCATCAAGGTATTGTATTCATTATGTCAGCAAATCTGGAAGACTCAGCAGTGGCCACAGGACTGGAAAAGGTCAATCATTTCAATTCCCAAGAAGGGTAGTACCAAAGAATGTGCTAACAATCAGGCAATAGCATCCATCTCCCATACTAGTAAGGTCATGCAAAAATCTTGCATGCTAGGCTCCAGCATTATGCGACCCAAGAACTTTCAAATGTCCAAGCTGGGTTTAGAAAAGGAAGAGGAACTAGAGATCAAATTGCCAACATTCTCTGGATTATAGAGAAGGTAAGGGGATTTCAGAAAAACATCTATCTCTGTTTCATCGACTACACTAAAGCCTTTGACTGTCTGGATCAAGACAAACTGTGGAAAGCTCTTAGAGAGATGGGAATACCAGACTATCTTACCTGTCTCCTGAGAAACCTGTATGTGGGTCAAGAAGCAACAGTTAGAACCCTGTATGGAACAACTGATTGGTTCAGGATCAAAAAAAGGAGTACAACAGAGCTGTCTGCCATCACCGTTTGTTTAACCTATACGTTGAGCACATCATGAGAAATGCCAGGCTGGATGAGTTACAAGCTGGACTCAAGATAGGCGGGAAAACCATCAACAACCTCAGAAATGCAGATGATAACACTCTAATGGCAGAAAGCAAAGAGGAACTAAAGAGCCTCTTTATGAGGGTGTAGGAGGAGAACAAAAGAGTCAGCTTAAGACTAAATATTAAAAGAAAACTAAGATCATGCCATCCGTCCCCATTACTGCATGGCAAATAGAAGGGGAAAGGTGGAAGGAGTGACAGATTTCCTCTTCTTCAGCTCCAAAATCACTGAGGATGGTGACTGCAGCCATGAAATCAGAAGACAATTGCTTCTTGGCAGGAAAGCGATGACAAACTTGGATAGTGTACTGAAAAGCAGAGACATTACTCTGCCAACAAAGATCTGTATAGTCAAGGCTATGGTCTTCCCATAGTGGGTTCCCATTGGAGAAGGCAATGGCAACCCTCTCCAGTACCCTTGCCTGGAAAATCCCATGGATGGAGGAGCCTGGTAGGCTGCAGTCCATGGGGTCGCTGAGAGTCGGACACGACTGAGCGACTTCACTTTCACTTTTCACTTTCATGCATTGGAGAAGGAAATGGCAACCCACTCCAGTATTCTTGCCTGGAGAATCCCAGGGACAGAGGAGCCTAGTGGGCTGCTGTCTATGGGGTCACACAGAGTCGGACACGACTGAAGCGACTTAGCAGCAGTAGCAGCATGGTCTTCCCAGTGGTCATGTACAGTTGTGAGAGCTGGACCATAAAGAAGGCAAAGAATTGATGCCTTGAACTCTGGTGCTGGAGAAGACTCCTGAGAATCCCTTGGACAGCAAGGAGATCAAACCAGTCAATCTGAAGGTAGATCAACCCTAAATATTCACTGGAAGGACTGATGCTGAAGCTCCAGTATTTGGGTCATCTGATGCAAACCATTGATTCATTGGAAAAGTCCCTGATGCTGGGAAAGATTGAGGGCAGAAGGGGAAGAGGGCGTTAGAGGATGAGATGGCTGGATGGCACCACCAATGCAATGAACATGAACTTGGGCAAACTCCAGGAGATGGTGAGGGACAGGGAGGCCTGGGGTGCTGCAGTCCATGGGGTCACAAAGAGTTGGACACAAGTAGGTGACTGAACAACAATAACAAGACTGCTGGGCTGCTGAAGCCAGGGTGAGTTGTTGTCCAGAACATCAAAGTGATATAGTTATATTTAGGTATTCAGTCACTCATTTGTGTCTCTTTGTGACCCCACGGACTGTAGCCCATCAGACTCCTCTGTCTGTGGGATTTCCATGGCAAGAATACACTGGAATGGGTTACCATTTCCTCCTCCAGGGAATCTTCCCAACTCAGGGATTGAACCTGAGTCTCCTGTGTTTCCTGCGTTGGTAGGTTGATTCTTTACCACTGAGCCACCTGAGAATCCATAGCTATAGTTGCTCCACTGTAAATTTAGGCTTTTAGCTTCTTTTTCTATTAAACAAAGCATTTCATAGGACTAGATTCTATGGCTTTGCGTTTGGTTAAGGAAGAATAGTCTATGTTTATGCTATGCTATGCTATGCTATGCTAAGTCACTTCAGTTGTGTCTGACTCTGTGTGATCCCATAGACGGCAGCCCACCAGGCTCCCCCGTCCCTGGGATTCTCCAGGCAAGAACACCGGAGTGAGTTGCCATTTCCTTCTCCAATGCATGAAAGTGAAAAGTGAAAGTGAAGTCGCTCAGTTGTGTCCGACTCCTAGCGATCCCCTGGACTGCAGCCCACCAGGCTCCTCTGTCCATGGGATTTTCCAGGCAAGAGTACTGGAGTGGGGTGCCATTGCCTTCTCCAGTCTATGTTTAGAGGGGGGCTTTTCTAGGACCTAATTATACCTTAGGCTATTGAGTTCGTCCATCTCTATGTTAGATTGACATTATTCCATGACCTTTGCAGTTAGAAAATTCAGATTTTACATGCATGAAGGCAAAATTCTTTATTTTCAGCAAAATATTGAAGATTTTGAAGGAGCACAAGTGCCCAGATTTGTAAACAATCCTGCTTACGGCACCTAGAGTTCTTTGTCTTCAGAACATTTGGGTGACAGGCTTTTTTAAAAATTAAAACATCTTAGAACTGCAAGCTTTTGCTTTCTGTTTCGTACACATACTGATAATTTCTTGGTAACTGGATAGTTT
This sequence comes from Bos javanicus, assembly GCF_032452875.1. Taxonomy (NCBI): domain Eukaryota; kingdom Metazoa; phylum Chordata; class Mammalia; order Artiodactyla; family Bovidae; genus Bos; species Bos javanicus. Next base: position 45,145,675 of record NC_083870.1, read on the forward strand.
AAACAGGAAGGAAATGACTAGGAAGCTTTCTCTCAGCTATCAATAGCAGATGTATAGGACTATAAATTGCTCTTATTAAATTAACATCATAAAAGACAAGGTCAAATGCTGATTATAAAGGCCAAATCATCAGGAAAATAGATACAGCTACCTGTTCCTTACTCAGCCCAGGAAGCCAGATTTTCAGAGCAAACAATTAGTATACATCCACAAATTTTTCACGTCTCCTTGTTATATAATTCAGACATTCTGCCAAACCCTCACTCTGCATTATGGGTGCTTGGTCACCTCATTCAGAGAATAAAGATGCTATTATTCTGAATTTACTCTGAGGAGTAATATATGAACACGTTTTTCAAAGGGTGAAGCCGTAACACATGTAGATATTATTGTCATTTTCACAGGTTTGCATACATATCCAAAATAAACCATGTTTAAAAGACAAATTCAGAAACTAATTTTTGAGATACCTTTAGAAATCATGAGTAATGCAACTCAACAATTTACTTTCTAAATCAAACGGCTGCCATTAAGTTGGCATTTTCTTGTTGATTTGAACAACAAAAGAATTGGTTTTAATGTATAAAAAATTCTAGCAGCTCAAGGAATTCATCCATACAAGTACCTTCCTTCTTGGGTAGAATGTCCCATCATTAGAACGTCCCAATATCATCATTAGGATGGTAGAGCCAGTGTCACTCTGTTAAGGGTATGGTGGTGAAATTTCTCACCAAAAAAAAAGAAACCCTTGACATTTCCTAGTCCTTCTCTTAATTATCTCTAATTAACCCACTGTACACTTGTCTATTTTATTGTTTCTCTCTTATTAACATGTTAACTCCATGAAGGCAGAGATTTTATTTTTCTTGTATTTAAAATTGTGTCAGGTCCATAGAAAGTGTATAATAAATATTTTTAACATATTAAAAACATTTTCAGAAACTCTGAAAAAAATGCAGTGGGTTCTATTTAGTATTAATGAAAAAGATTACTGGCTTTATAAAAAATATACAAATCTCCATAGACAGTGAATCTCTGCTTTGACTATCCTAAATGGATTTCTTTTATCTAACATTTGAGTATTTGGGAATCAACAGTGTCCATATACTCTTGCTCCCCAAATTAGGGTGTAAAAATTTCAATTTATAAAATTAATATAACAAAAGAGCATATATTTATTTTGCTTCTTTCCTGACTATTTGGATTTCACACAGAAAGAAAATAGAGACTCATTAATTTATTCAACAAACATTTATCAAGTGCTTACTCTGTGTCAGGCACTTGCCCAGCACTGGGAAAAAAATTCTGTCCTGGAAGAATTCACATTTAAGGATGAGGGATAAAGATACTACTAAGCCTTTTTATTTGTTCTCTTCTCTGAACCTCAGAATGAAAATGACACTGTGCATTTAAAGGTAGTTGTGTTAGGAGGTTTTGCTCCTTCGAAGCCTTGCTAGCATGTTGGTAGGATGATAAATAGTGGCTGAAAATGTCTTCACTGACTTTAACTGAGTCTCTGTAACATGACAAACATTGCAAAGGTTCTAGAATATCTTCAAACTCTAGGAAGAGAAGTAGGCTTTTACACAGACCACTGCAACGGTGAAAGTGGTACCCCTTCATGAGTTGTAATGGAATTGCACGGGAAACAGAGGTCCACTCTGCCTGGGAAAGTGGGGTCAAGGAAAGTATCCCCATTAGAAATTCCAACAAGAAGCAATGCATCCTCAAATCAGCTCGTTCTAGAAAAAGGTTTTAATATGACTATTTACCAATAGGTGAGCAAGTGTAGGGAAACAAGATGGTGAGATATGTTAGAGGTCATTATATTCCCAGGCTTCATGGAGTAAGGGGAGACAGAAATTTCTGGAACAGAAAAAGTCATTTGGGAAAAAAAGCAAACAAACTGCTTAACAGGTGCTATGTCTTCAATTCAAGAATACAGCTAACCCATGCAGTTTAGGGACACTAGCTAGCCAGCTTAATACTAGGGAGGAAGCTGGGGAGATAAAAACCCTACAGTCGCTCTCCTCCTTTCCTCTAATTATGGTGAGTGCTCACATTGGCTGAATCCATCGATAAAGTCAATACAGATCAGCTTCTCTGGCCACAGGGCACAAAGGAGAAGAACCATGAGATAAAATGGCAGGGCGAACAAAATATAGCCAGAGGAGCAGTCTTTGGTCTTTGGTGGCAGGACACACGAGCTGGAGCTTGACAGCTGAGAAGGAGTGCATAAGTTGTGTGAATTGGGTCACTCCAGAGAAGGAATGATGTTTGAAAAGCATCTAACTGGAGGACTGCTATAAAGAGTAGAAAATGTAGACTTGTCTAATTGTTTAGGAGATTTCCCTGAGCATGCTTTTACTGTCATGAGCTAATAGCAAAGTAACTTATCAGATTTGAAAGGAGTTTCAGAATCTGGGAACTAAAACTTCTTGCAAACACCAGGAGAAGCACTTCTGCAATCTCAGCTTTTAAGAGCCTATTCCCACACCTTCAGTTGGATCCAAGGTGAGACTAATAGTTGGGAACAGTGTTATTTTATGAGGTATGCTATGAAATCATAACGTGATAGACTCTTACACAAAATATTAATAAGTGCTATGGATGAAACTTTCTTTCCATTTCTGTTTGGTCAATATAAATCAAGGGCATGTGGCCAAAAGAAAAAAAAAATCTTTAATCTCAAATTATTTCAGAGGATAATGGGTTGCATGTCTCTTGATGAGAAATTGTTTGTTATACAGTTAGTTTAGACCTTGAAGTTCTGCTTCTTATGCATGTAACATCACTGAAGAGTCGCTGAGGTGCTGATTTAAAAGTATTGAACACTTGCCTACACTGAGTAACAGTGCGACCTGACAGTGGGGCTCAAACTTCAAAAATGGAATTCTCACACACAACTTCAATATGTAAATGAGAGAAAAGTCAGGGTTCCCTGACAGTTTAAATATTCATTGTTTAGCAGGAAATGTTTTATGACTTGCTCCAAACCCCGAAGCACCAACTGTGGACCCTCGAGTTTCTTTGAGCAACGGTTTGAAAATCACTGACCTCAAGAACAGGGGATTACAAGTAGTAACATGACACCGAAGGTTCATATCTCAGTTTTAAATTAACATGTCCCGTCAAGTTGCGACACTTTGGACTGTAACCTGCCAGGCTCCTTGGTCCATGGGAGTTTTCAGGCAAGAATATTGGAATGGGGTTTCCTTGGTGGCTCAGACAGTGAGGAATCTGCTGCAATGCAGGAGAACCGGGTTTGAACCCGGGGTTGGGAAGATTCCCTGGAGAAGGGAATGGCTACCCATTTCAGCATCAGGACAGAGGAGCCTGGTGGGCTACAGTGCATGGGGTCACAAACAGTCAGACATGACTGAACAATTAACACTCACTTCACTGAAGTTGCTTGGAAACTTCAGGAAATACTTGTATTGATCCTCCCCAGAGAACAGATTCACAGTGTGACCCTGGGCAAGTCACCACACCTCCTCCTCCTAATTTAGAACCCTTTTCTGTAAAACAGGTTAATTAACCCAGTACTCCATGATAACCTAGAGGGGTGGGATGGGGGTAGGATGTGAGTGAGGCTCAAGAGGGAAGGTATATATGTATACTTATGGCTGATTCACATTGCTGTACAGCAGAAATCAACAGAACATTGTAAAGCCATTGTATTCCAATTAAAAATAAATTTAAAAAATAGTCACCACACCCTTCATCACAGATACTGCGAAAATTAAGGCATAGTTGTTGCTCAGGCTTTAACAGATGCTTTGAAGAAAGGCTGTAGGTAAGACAAATAAAAAGAAGAAAGAGAGAGAGAGAAACTCAATACATTTTATTCCATCCTAACCAGTAAATGCTCTGAGAGAGTCCAGAAACAAATGCCTAAAACTCTAAGTGGATCGTGTCAGTTCCAATTTACTTCTTTGCCTGGACTGAGGTGGTGCTGTTAGAGTCAAGCAAGGATATACACTGCTGCTTTTCTGGTGACTGGCTGTGTGAAAAAGCAGCTGCAGGGCGGGGAGCAGTGGAGTTAGCCAACACGTCTGGGCCTCTGAGGACTAGTGAGAGGAGCTGGGACAAGCCAAGTGTAGAGGCAGAAGGAAAATGCCAGCAGGAGCTATCTGAGCACCGCTGGGCAGAAGGGTTATTGATGTGCATGTAAACCAAGCAGGAAGGGGCAACAATACACCAATGGAGGCTCTGTAAGAATGGCAGCAGCACCACCAAGCATGGTATGCAGGGAGGCAGGCATCATCGGTCCCATTTCACAGATGCTGAAACCAGACCGGGAGTTTCACATCCTGCAAAGCCTCCACTTCAGCTATCCTATCTACACTGACTTTTATCATTTTGCATAGACAGGACTATTTTGAGAAGAGAGGGATAACACCCCTCTTTCTTTCCACACCCCTTATTCAGGGTTGGATTTTCTCTACTTCTAGACTGAAATATTTCAGTGGCTTTCTAAGCATGACAGTCTTTGCTTCCTGTATCTTCGCTTCTTCAGCTTCCAAGTGATGCTGGAAAATGATTCTAAAGCACAATATGACCTCACCTGCCTGTGCCCAGAAACATTGCATCATGCCCTGTGCATGTCAAGCTTTGTGTGTGCTTTTCAAGATGCCACGTTATCTGAACACAACTCATACAACCAGTCCTTCATCTTATTACATTGTCCTCACTGTGAACATGTTACTGAATCAAACTTGGGTTTGCTCACCTGCATGCAGTAAAGCCAATAATCTATGGACACTTGATTATAGTGAAGGAAAGTGCAGCATTTATTGCAGGGTCAACCAAAAATTCTAGGCAGCTAGTGCTCAAAAGGCCTGAACTGCCCAATAGCTTTCAGGAAAAGGTTTTTATAGACAGAATGAGGGAGGGAGTTGGTGGGGTGTGTGATCAGCTCATGGACATTCTTCTGACTGGTTTGTTGTTGTTGTTTAGTTGCTGAGTCGTGTCTGACTCTTTGCAACCCCATGGACTGTATCCCACCAGACTCCTCTGTTCATGAGATTCTCCAGGCAAGAATACTGGAGTGGGTTGCCATTTCCTCATCCAGGAGATCTTCCCAACCCAGGGATCGAACCTGCATCTCTTGCTTGGTAGGCAGTTTATTTACCACTGAGCCACCAGGAAAGCCCCCCTTCTGATTAGTTGATGGTGAGGTAATTGGGAGTCACATTACCAACCTTCTAGTTTCAACCAATCTGGGGCCTATATGCCTCTGGGCAGCAAATAGTTAACTTATTTCACCTGATGGGGGTTTCAATACGTGCAAAACAGCTGTTAGGCCATAGCCCAGAGTATTATCTATAGTCCTTGCAGAGGAAACAAAGGTCCTTGACTTTATATAATGGCCAAACTGTTATTACTTTGTCTTATTCGACTATTTCCTTTGTTTCTGCATTTTCTCACTTCTCTAATTAGATTATTCTTTGGAACTCAGGGAAGGCCTAGGAAACTAAGGTTTTTCTACCCACAAGTGGCAGGCAGAGGACATGGAGGGGGCATGGAGGAGGTGTCCTGCACCAGGAAGGCCCCGTATGGTCCTGGCTTGGTTACAAACACATTATGTTTCTCATTGCTCTCAGAACTCCATCCACCTTCTTTCATTTCAAAGCCTTCTCACTCTCCAGCATAAATTGCTCTTTCATTTTGGATAACTGTGGAACCAATGATACTCTGTACATCCTCAAATCTGATCTCAGCTGACAATCCAGATTCTTTTCAGATTTCCCTATGCTCGTCCCCTTTCATCTCTCCTACCACTCTGCTTCCACAGCAGTGTCACTAGGTTTCTTTTCATTGGAGACTCTTGGAGTGGGCTTGGAGTTCAAAGTCCTGGGTTTACAATTAGCTGTGATTCGGGACAAGTTAATTTCATTGAGCCTAAATTTCTTCATCTATAAAGGTAAAGAATCTGCCTGCAATACAGGAGATGCAGGTTTCATCCCTGGGTTGGTTAGGTCCCCTTGGAGAAGGAAATGGCAACCCACTCCAGTATTCTCCCCTGGAGAAATCTATGGAGTCACAAGAGTTGGATACAATTTAGTGACTAACCAATCCACCACCATCAACTAGGAATAAAATACTTTTAAATGAGATAAAGTATCTGAAAGCCCTCAGCATTGTACCTGGAACAAAGGAAGTACTAGATAAACATGTACTGAGTGGGCGAGTGAGCAAAGAGAAAAACAACTGAGTGCTCCTGTAATGACACGGCACACTAACTGTTGTCTTGGAAGAGTAGAATCAGTCATCCTTGTTTTCCAGCTATAGAATGAGAACACTTTCCAACAAGGTTTCCCTTACAAGATCAGTGTTGGATAACAGGCCTGTGAAACCTACAAGTTGCAAGTAGGAGGAGCCATTAAGTTTGAGAGTCTGTGTTGACTTTTTTTCCTGTGGTGATGCAACTTTCTATTCCTGCATAAAATCCTTCAGGTTTGTTTACCTCAACACCCAGTTTCCAGCATTATGTGTTTCATTGTTGTCCTTCTTTAAATTCCCTTTCACCAGACAAAGCGAAAAGTTTGGCTTTGAAGTCCTAGGAAGCCGCGCTGTCAGTTACTGCAGGAACCCGCGGAAGTACACGTGAAAGCAGGCATTAGAGACCGTGGAGATCAGAGGGCATTTCAAAAGCGGCGGGAGCTATTCAGATTCTCTTATTTAAAGGGACTCTGATGCTAGAAGATGGTGTGTTGGACCCTTCTGTGCTACCAGTTTGAAATGTATTTGTAGTTTAATCAGAGAGTCCTGATTTAAAATTCCCAGTTTCAGGGGGAAAAATAGTTTTCTGTCCTAGGGATCTTGTGTAGCAGTCCTTCCTGAGGAACCCCGTGTCATGCTGTCTTACCATGTCTTCAATTCCTGGGGAGGATTTAGGAGTCAGGAGATAGAAGGAAAATGAGAAGATGTTTGCTCTTTTTTGGTCCTAGGATAAAGTCATTGCCTAGGTGTTGAACCCTTGACACCAGTGTACTGTGGGTCTAGAAGACATTAAGCAAATATTTGTAGATTGATCTGCTGATTTCAAGAACTGCTTCTTCATCCTATGAAACAATGATATTCTTTTACAGGTTACAGATGTTAAAAAAGAAATGAGGTTAGCTGTGGGCAACTGCCGGGGTCCAGCCCGGGTGGATCCAGGGAATTCGAAGTGGGGACAGTGGCGGCGAGAATCAGGAAACAATTGCTTAATTAAACGTTAATTAAGGATATAAAGAGTGGTTAAATAAGGATAGCTCAGTGAGGAAATTCAGTGGAGAAAAAAGGCTGAAATAAGGATATCTCAGTGAGGAAATTCAGTGGAGAAAAGAGGCTGAATAATTCAGCCAGAGGTGAGAGAAAGAATGACATGGGGAGACCAAGTTTCGGTGAACAAGGCCCGCACTTTATTTTCCAAAGTAGTTTTTATACCTTAAGTTATGCATAGAGGATAATGGGGGAAGGGGTAGAGTCATGCAGTAAGCCAGGCTTTCTTCCTGCAAATTTATCATATGCAAAAGTTTAGGTGATTTGCGTCATCTTCTGGCCCGGAGGCCTGTTAACATTTTAAGACCCTTTCTTCAGAAAGCTTATTTTTCTCTAAAGGTGATTAGTCAGGTGCCACCCTCCAAAAGCATTAGATAAAGTTGCATTCCTATAGGGCAAAGGTGTGGTGGGCTATAACAAGAAAAAGAATTAACTCAAGGGTCCAATGTTGCAAACATTAAAGCTACTACTTACACCAATTATATTCATCAATACACTGCCAGGGACACAGCAGGTAAGGGATATGGAAACTTAGCAGCAAACATTGGCCCAACAAGTGAAAAACCCTTCACCGATACAATTTCTAATCAATCTTTTAACTGCTCAAAGGAATCTGTATTTAGACAGTTTAGAACATCTCATGCCTCTCACAGTTGGGAGGCTCTGAACAATCACATGTGGCCAGAAAAACCTATTCAGGCAGGCTAGAGGACTTCCAAAGGAGTTTGTAGGTTGAAACACTATCACACCCAGGAACTATTAACTGGAGCTATAAGTTAACTCTTTTTCAGAGAGAGGTAGTGGGGGACAGCCCCCCGTAAAGTCAGAGGTATAGGTGAGAGCACAAAGCAGAAAGTAGGCAGACTCTGTTTTTGGGGGTAGATGCTCGAGAATTTCCAGGGGGACTCCTGAGGCCCGATCCTGCCTTTGCGTATGCAGAGCCTCCTTCCTCATGACCTTTGCCATGGGCAGAGCTCCTCACGTTGGTTCCCGGCAGGCAACCCTGTACTGGCATTTCCCTGATGACCGAATTTGACAAGTGAAAAGAAAGGAAGAGGAGAGGAGACTCTGCTGGTTTGCATTTCACTCTGTGCAAAGTGACAAAGTTGAGGATGAGCAGACTTACTGAACTAAAACATTAAGTTGCATGTACAGGAAAATTGAAGAAAGCAAAATGTACAGTTGCTTCTCCCTAAAAGTCTATTATGGCAGGGGAAAATAAAAGTGTCTGAGTTGTCAAATTCTCTTCCCTCATCAAAGCAGAATTCCCTCTTGCTGTCCCCCAGGTGACTTTTTGTATTATTTTAACTACCATAAGCACTTTGCTAGATGACAGTGATTACTGTGTTAAAAACATTAAAATTGAAATTAAATTTTGGATAGAATACATTAAAGAAATAATTGCATAGATCTGTCACACTTGAACCCAGTTTCTCAGTTGGAGAATCAACAACAACAAAGCATTTTCCCTTTTACTTGCATCACTACACTATATTCTATTTAAGAATTAAAAAGAGCGTGGTTCACAGAATAGAAATCAAAACACAGTGGGTTGAAGAGAAACAATGGTATGATTCAACTCCAACTTCTTATGTAAACTTGCATCATATGATAATGTAGTTGTACTGCATATTCAATTTTGATATGTAACCTTTGAAATAAATTGGAATATTCTTTCCTGCTACTCTTGGCACTTGCCAAGTGATCATAAACAATAATCTCATAAAGGTCACTTGCTCGATAAGCACTGCTCTCGGCAAGGAGTGCTCAGGACTACTCAAAGAGATTTTTCCTTTTCTCCAAGACTCTTAATTTATTCTTTTTTCCTTCTTTGAAGCTCCAAACAACATCAATTCCCTTATACCATGTAGACTCACAGGATTTCTGGAATGATTATTGTTTTTCTCTTTTTCTTATACTTTACTCTTTTTTTAAACTTAAATTGGCTGATGGAAATAGGCAAAGCACTTTAGGGTGGGGGAGAGAGTTATGTTACTCAGCCAAAAACTAATTGGCTATTTTAAATAAAATGATTATCTGATTTCAATCTCTCTCTACTCAATTAATGTATGCGAGTAGACATGGTTAAAACACACAGGCATCTATATACTTGTGACGTTCTCTTTACAGAACTTGCTCATTTATAAAATGTATTTTAGGAACTTTATAACCTATCCCAAATGAGCTCAATATTGCTTTACCATAGTAGCCTCAGCTCTTTATATAAAAGCTAAAACCTCTATTCAATTATATTTGAGCTCCAATTATGTCAGTTGTGTCTTTTACCTTTATTCACCAGCAAAATAGCCCCAATCAATATTATTGTACTTGCAGATAATAACTTCTCTTCAGTTCAGTTCAGTCGCTCAGTCATGTCTGACTCTTTGCGACCCCATGAATCACAGCATGCCAGGCCTCCCTGCCCATCACCAACTCCCGAAGTTCACCCAAACTCGTGCATCGAGTCAGTGATGCCATCCAGCCATCTCATCCTCTGTCATCCCCTTCTCCTCCTGCCCCCAATCCCTCCCAGTATCAGGGTCTTTTCCAATGAGTCAACTCTTCACATGAGGTGGCCAAGGTTGGAGTTTCAGCCTCAGCATTAGTCCTTCCAATGAATACCCAGGTCTGGTCTCCTTTAGGATGGACTGGTTGGATCTCCTTGCAGTCCAAGGGACTCTCAAGAGTCTTCTCCAACACCACAGTTCAAAAGCATCAATTCTTTGGTGCTCAGCTTTCTTCACAGTCCAACTCTCACATTCATACATGACCACTGGAAAAGCCATAGCCTTGACTAGACAGACCTTTGTTGGCAAAGTAATGTCTCTGCTTTTGAATATGCTATCTAGGTTGGTCATAACTTTCCTTCCAAGGAGTAAGCATCTTTTAATTTCATGGCTACAATCACCATCTGCAGTGATTTTGGAGCCCAAAAAAATAAAGTCTGACACTGTTTCAACTGTTTCCCCGTCTATATTCCATGAAGTGATGGGACCAGATGCCATGATCTTAGTTTTCTGAATGTTGAGCTTTAAGCCAACTTTTTCACTCTCCTCTTTCACTTTCATCAAGAGGCTTTTTAGTTCTTCTTCACTTTCTGCCATAAGGGTGGTGTCATCTGCATATCTGAGGTTATTGATATTTCTCCTGGCAATCTCTTAGTATATGCCAATTCATCTGCTGTCAAATAATACAGGTGACTATCCCCCCTTAAAAGATAATGACATAGGAAAGGACTTCCTTGCCACAGGCCTATCTAGAGATATTTACATGAGTCATACTCATGATATATAGAGCAATCTGAAAGTTATATGGAAAGGGCAGTCAAGATAGAAGGTCATACAAAGCTTTCTATAGGGAGGATTTGCCCACATTCCTAACTTACAGCCTGTTCATTTCAAATCTTTTTACACATTTTAATCAAATAAATGAGAGTAGGACATTTTCAGAATGAAATTAGTAAAATAAAAATTTTCACTATTTTTTATACAGCTTATTCTAAAACATGATTTGGAATAACTGAATAAACAATTGTTATTTCAATTTATTAATATATGCCAATTTCTTAATCTGTATTTTTAATCTGTAAAGTCTCTATTGGATGTTACTGTTACTTAAGCAACAATCCTTGTTCTCTCTCAATTTCTCTCTTTTTTTCTCTCTCTCAACATGAATTAAATGCCAAAATTTTCAAATAAGGAAGAACTGATTTAACTTCCACTTAAGAGAGGGTAAAGCATCTGCCTACAATGCGGGAGACCCGGGTTTGATCCCTGGGTTGGGAAGATCCCCTGGAGAAGGAAATGGCAACCTACTCCAGAACTCTTGCCTGGAAAATCCCATGGTCTAAGAAGCCTGGTAGGCTACACTCCATGGGGTTGCAAAGAGTCAGACACGACTGAGCAACTTCACTTCACTTCACTTTTGAGTTGTAATAAGAAAAATTACAGCTCTGATACCATTTGAATTGGGCTTGAAGTAGGAGTACATGTCAAGGGACACTGATGCAGGAATGCCATCCAGGCCTGGGTATATTGAGTGAAGTAGTGATGAGAAGATTCTTTTTACCTCATGTCAAACTTTGCACCATTATAATGTCCAAAATTTATTAGTACTAATGCTGTAATGATGCTAAAGCTGAAACTCCAGTACTTTGGCCACCTCATGTGAAGAGTTGACTGACTCCTTGGAAAAGACTCTGATGCTGGGAGGGATTGGGGGCAGGAGGAGAAGGGGACGACAGAGGATGAGATGGCTGGATGGCATCACTGACTCGATGGACGTGAGTCTCAGTGAACTCCGGGAGTTGGTGATGGACAGGGAGGCCTGGCGTGCTGCGATTCATGGGGTCGCAAAGAGTTGGACACGACTGAGAGACTGAACTGAACTGAACTGAATGCTGTTACAGTGGAATTTTGGAAAACTCTAGGCTCTTGGGAGATGTTTCTTGAAGGTCTTATGTTCTTTTCTGATAATTAAAAAGTGAACATTTATTATGGAGAAAACACTGGCTTTGGCTAGAGCACCCGGTGCCTAGAATTTTAAAAAATCAGTGATGAATTTGCATAAATATAAAAAATGTTATTAAAATGTAGATTTTACTGTCCACTGAATCTTTTTCTCAGTCACCAACACGATAGAAGAACACACATTTAATAGAAGCCTAGCTGGAGCTGACTGGGAAAAGTGAAAGTGTTAGCGGCATCCAACTCTTTGGGACCCCTTGGACTGTAGCCTACCAGGCTCCTCTGTTCGTGGAACTCTCAGGCAAGAATACTGGAGTGGGTTGCCACGCCCGTCTTCAGGGGACATTCCTGACCCAGGGATCAAATCCAGGTCTCCCGCATTACAGACAGATTCTCTACCGTCTGAGCCACCAAGGAAGTCCTGACTTTGGGAAGAAGGGGAGCAATTGTGGCCTCTGGTAAAGTAGAGATTCTGTGGTTTTGACTGTTTCCCACAGAGCTTCCTCCTTTGTTAATAAATAAAAGTCAGAGAATTTCATATATGGTCAAAACTTGTAGCTTATTGTTGTGGACTAAAGGGCACAATTATTTCTTTCTCTGGATAATTTTAATTTGAAACTTAAGTCAGCACAAATACCCACTTAAACCAATATGATCCAAAGTAAATATTTAAATTTAGAAATGCATATCTTTGAGACATGTTGTCATATTAATATATGGTAGGGCAGATGGACCAAATAAAAATTCAGAACCGAACAAATTCCAGGAGCTATGAATATATTTTACTGCTTATCTTCTATTTGTTCTTTTTTTAAAAAAAGCTGTTCCCCTCTTTATTATGCTACTTTAGTTGTCTAGCACCTATAGGAATGGATCTAGAAAATGTGACTTGATTTGATGAATCCTGCAAGAATTTGCATTTATCTTTGTCAAGAGGATAACTGAAGGCAGTGAGGTTTCTGTGAAATATTCTAATTAATCCAACTCACCATATTTTTGTATTCTGAAAATCCTATCAACTAAAATTCAGTTCTCATCTTAAGAAGAAGGAAAAGAGCAGAGGTGTCCCTGAGGAGGAAAAAGGGAGGAATTAAAATTTAAAAAGCGAATGGAACTAAACGAAGGAACCAAAATAGGAAACTTCTGCATAAACATCACCCATGTTTCTGCTTTCCTTCCTACAACCCCTGCCCCCTGCCTTCTTGGAGATCCAATGCTGTTGTTAGGGAACACTTTACACTTCCAGAAAACCCAGAAACTTTTACCAACTTGTCTTAAACTTAGCCAGCTTGTTAGTCTGTGTCTGCATTCTGGCTGCCTCATCTGCCATGCGTAGTAGCTGTCCCTAATGGGTGGTGAATTTGTTTTTCCATATGCAAAATACATCTCACAGTACTAAGTAAAGCAAAAGAGGCCCATTTTCTAAGACTCCCTCTGAGAATGTGTTCGGACAATTTCTGCCCAGATGCCAGTATGCAGATGCATATTTCAGACTTTTTTTTTCCTGATTAGCATGCAGCCAGGACACCTGTTTTGCTGCCTGGTGGAATCAGATTCGAAATGAAGATACACCTGCACAGTCAAATATTTGCATTGTATTTATAAACAGAGCTCTCAGCCTGGGAGGGAATTACTCCCCTCAGCCCACAGGTGTGTAGCTGTAACCTCTGGAATGACCTCAGTCCCACTTTGTAGTGTCTCATGACCATTTTTAAAACTGCATTTATAAGCAGGTTTGAAGTGTTGTAATTTTCAGAGGGATTACTCAGCACTTGTGTGTTGTGTGCATTGGAGAGGCGACCATAGAAATCTGGAGCAAATATCCCACTTTGGCAACGGGATAAGTCAGACACCGTACATGATGTTTCTAAACACTGAAAAGGACAGGCAGGTCACAGTCTAAATGTACACTTTTCTGTTTTGAACACTTACATCTAAACACATTTAAAATGTCTATCATTTGAAAATTAAGTTTAAGCTTATAACTATGAATATGAAATGGTCATCTCTAAAAGTATAGTAAAAAATGTGTAGTTACTTGAAATTACAACAAATGAGAGCTCAAATACAACACAGTTATACTTTATTTTTGAGTACTTTTCAGAGTGATTTTATCTTATGGCATTATATATATATATTTATAAGTGGACATACAATATGTTTTATGTACATGGATTAGGTAGCTGTTTTTAAGGACAGTAGTACCTACTGGAAGATTATTTTCTACTAAAGTGTAGAAGATTTAAGGTCTTATTAAAATCATCTTTGAGAATTTATCAAACCTATATAACTATAGTTTGGGGGAAAAAATGAGAGCCTGGCTATTATATGGCTTGATTTCAATGATAGAATTTGAGTAGCATAATTCAGTATTTGTGATTAATATGCTTCTAGGAACTGAGCTTTCAAATCTTTTCAAGTTCATCAAGCACTGCTTTCATAGGCACTTGGGTGGATAAATTATATTCTTCTAAATTCCTTCGAATTGAGAACATTAGAATTAAACTCTATCAGTTTAGTAATGATTCTACATGAGCCAGATCCCAGTCATTCATAACTAAAATAGTGAATCCCTCAGCCTAGCATAAGAATGGAAACACTCAAATAAGACATTTGGGCTGTTAGAGAGAACAAAAATATAGATTGGCCCTATATTTTTTACTTAATCTGTCTAAATCAATTAGACATTTGAATTGTGGTATTGTATTTCCAGGAAGCTTCATTGCTTTCTATTATCCTCATGACAAAAATAAACAATTCCTTTTGAAATTGTAAAGAAAAATGCCTCCCACTGAGTTGATGTTGTGTGCTGTTCTATGCAAGAACATATGTGTAATAAAAAATGAGAAATTATGGATCAAATAATGATGTTGGAGCCACTTACGTAAACAATAGAGAGCATTTTGGATGAGCTCCAAATATCATCACTATTGTTTAATTTCAGCCCCCGTTATGCATCTGTCTAGGCTAGTGTCAAAGATAATAATCTCACCAGATAGATATAAAATGCACAACTAAAATTACATGGCCCTATTATTCTGTTTACACATAGTACTAAACCACTCTTTTCCAGCTGACTGACCCAACAGAATATTTTGTCCACTGAGCTCCCTTGCAAATTCAGTGGGCTGATGCCCATTTCTTTGTATATATTAGGTCATTTTGTACCAATGAAGGAATAAAGTAACTAAGAAGAGACATGAATATGTCTGCTCTCTAACGAATCTGTTTTTTACATCTTGCTCTCTGCCTTTCACACACAATTACGGGCTTTCAAAGCAAAGGAGAGCCTTAGTGGAAGTTGCAAAATGCCAATTAAAAGAAATGGACAGAAGCTGAGTGCCAAATCACTCATTCTGGGAAAAAGAGGAAGGAAAATAAAGCCATGCATTTCAGCTCTCTTTGCTAAAACGTCTTCTGCCTCAACACACGATAGGGTCCCTAACTAGAAGATTCAGAAAGTTACTCAGTTCAGGCCTCTGTGTTTAATTCAAAACCACTTCTCAGAGAAAGTTTTCATGTATGATACTAGTTCTCAGCCCCCCAACAATAAAAAATAAGAAATGAAAAAAGAAAATGCTAGCCAGAAATTTTTATTGTCGAATTTATACCTAAAGTAAAGGCAATTTTGAAAGCTATGACTTGTTTGTGGAAGGAGGCATCTATTCTTTGTTAAGTCATGGATTGAAAGACAAAAGTTTCTGTCGTTTATTTTCTTTGAATGCAAAGCATTGCACTCTAAGTAGGGCTGAACAGGATCTGCCTCTCCATCACTGACAGTTAATAATTAAATCAAACATTATATTCAGCAATAGAACATATGCATCAGCTTCTTTCAAATTGCATTTCCTTCCTGTTAGGTCCATTAGTGTAAACCAGACTGCCTTTAGAAACCCCCTTACTGCTGCTGTCTTTCAGCACAGTTCCTGAAATGGATAATGTGGTACATATTATGGGCAATTACACAGAACTCCCTAGTGATAGGGTTTTAAGAGTTACAGAATGAAACAGCTGGAACTACAGAGCTATAAGCTAATCATAAAAAAGAAAATAGTTAAAAAAATAAATAACTTAGACCAAAAAAAAAAAAAAATGGAAAAGAAAACCCAAAAAGCAAACCCAAACATGAGAGGTTTTATAAAACTATTGTTCTTATGGAAACTGTCTGTACCTAGAAGAATCTCTAAGGGTTCACAGTGTAAAAGTAACTACATCTAAATATGGTATTTTTAAAAATGTATTTGCTAAGTCTTTCACACCCCTGGTGTAAAAAGCATATAACAAACAGCTAGCAAATATGAGGTATTGGAACCTGACATTTTTCTCTTCAACTTTATCAATGTGGTGTTTTCATAATAGTGCATTGTGAGATATCAAGTCTTCTTTTCCAATTTTATTTCCGTGAAAACATATATAGTACTAGAAGATGAGTTTTCTATTCACTAAATGAGCCACATGCATAATATTTTCATCTTGTTATTTTATACTTGGGCTTGGGTGTGTAGTGCTCATGCTATAGAGATAAGAAATGACATAATCTATCTTTCCACTTGGTTTGGGGACTGCAAGTGGAGTGTTCTGCTTGAAAAATAAAACACAAACATTAGGCATTCACCTAAGGGAAAAGTTTCATATTCTAAGGGGAAAATATATGTCCTGATTTTTTTCACCGTTTAGGGAAGAAAGTAATAATGGGTTGAATGGCAAAAAATGTTGCTTTGTTTGATTGTAAGCAAAGTGCAGTTTTAGCTTGTACCAATGAAGTGTTGTGAAAATTTTCAGTAAAATTACTTTATAACTTGAGAAATAATGGAACAATCTGCACAGTAACTACTGTGAAATGGAACAAAAGTGGGTGCAATTTCAAACTTTAAATATAGATACAAAACTATTTTCAAATTTGTTGCTAAAGCAGTCTATGAAAATCTGAAGCTATTAAAGGCAGATATTTGTACAATTCTTAGATGACTGTTCTCTTTCTCTCTAAAGAGATGGATTACATAGTCACAGCCAGATTTATGTGACTACTTATGGACTTTCATAAGGCTTTAGTAGCCAATATTTATTTCAGCAACAATAAAATGGAGCAGGAAGAAGCTAGACATAAAGCATGCTATCCAGTTTGATATCCTTAACAGTCATTGTCTCCTGCTTCCCTTAAGAGTAGTGATTCTTTGTTGTTGTTAGTCACCCCCCACCCCCCTTTCCAGTAAAAGCTTTATTATGATAGAGTGGAGGGAGGGGAAACAGAGATGTTAACAAGACAAAATGTTAAAGTCAAAGGAAGACTATGTCTCCTCATTATAAAAAATAATGTTCATTGTAACAGTGAAACCCTCATTTGTTTTTACTATTGAAGCTATATTGGTGACTGTACAATATAATAAGTGAATATGCTCTGAATATCCAAACCTATTTGTTATGTAGCAAACAAAGTTCAGGAGATTTAATTGGAGGTTATGTTTCTGCATGTCCCTGTTTTTCATAAGGAGGGATGTTGAATGGAGGGAGAAAAGACCTAATGGAAATGGCATGAGTACTGGGCAGAGGGATCAAGGAACTTCTTTAACTGATACTTAAAGAAATTTCTTGTTTTTATTTCTGTATAGATTTAACTCCAAGGAGGGGAAAACTGTTCTCTTTCTATTAATTTCTAATATAAGGAATTTCCAGAGAATTCCCTGGCAGTCCAATGGTTAGGATCTGGTGATTAGTTAAGCCTTCACTGCTCTGGCCTGTGACCCAGTTTCAATCTCTGGTTGGAGAACTAACATCCCATAAGCTGTGCAGCAAGGCCAGAGGAAAAAGAATTTCCAGAATGATGTCCCTCTTCTTTATATTACATGAATATTTTTATCTATATTATATCATCTAACCATAAGTATGGTTTGCATTTCTATTTAGGCAAAAAAAAAAATATCCTTTAGAGCACACTCATGCCAGTTGTTGAACTTAAGCACTTTATAAACATTAACTGATTTAATCCTCCTAACCATACTGTGGTGTTGGTACTATCTGGTACTATCATTATCCTCATTTTGCTGATGAAGAACCAAACCAGAGGAGTCACCTAACTGGCCAGTCACAGCTTTATTAAAGGTGGACATGAGATTTGAACCTAGGTACCTGGAGCCCAGAATCAGAGCTCTTAATTATTACAATGTAATGCTTTCGACTCAATGGACATGCGTTTGAGCAAACTCTGGGAGATAGTGAAGGACTGGGAAGTCTGGTATGCTGCAGTTGCAAAGAGTCGGACACAACTGAGTGACTAAACAATAATGCTTTTGAAAACAGACTTATTGCAGACCTATAAGGTTCATAAATGATCAGATCTTAGAACACTCCTCTAAGCTGGTTTAAGAATGATTAGACATCAATGAATCATGCTTCCATGTCTGGAACATGCAAATCATGATTCCACAATACTGTTTTGGTTACTATTGGAAAGCCTGTACAATTCTCACATTTACCTTAGACCTAGTTCCAAAAAAACCCCAAACAAACCAGGAACAAGCCCATCCTGCTAGTATCATGCTACATTTAGTTCATTGATCTGCTAATTTAATGTATTTAGCTTCATTCTAACAGTTATTCTCCAGACAGCATCAGATTCTTGGCTGTAATGGCCTTGAAAGCATCTGGAAAAATATCTTTCAATAATCCAGTGAATATGAGGTACAAAAAAGTTGCCTTGTGATAAAGCAGCCTATCGTGCAATACTAAATTAACTCCACATTTTGACCTCTTAAAATTTATCATGTTTTGCTTCTTATTAAAAAAGTTAATCACATGTGTAAGTAGTACTTTTTAATGCAAATATCAAAAGAAAATGCAGCACAATATTTATATGATTTTGAGCTGAGTGAGCTTCTTATAAGGGAGCCAAGATTCAGAATTTATAAAGAACAAGATAAATCTTGACTACATAACAGTTTTACATGTGTGGCAAAGACACTATGCATTTAAAAAATACACCCAGATTATCTACTTGGAAAACATTTGCCACCCATATGACCTAGCTGCTGCTGCTAAGTCGCTTCAGTCGTGTCCGACCCTGTGCGACCCCATAGACGGCAGCCCACCAGGCTCCCCCGTCCCTGGGATTCTCCAGGCAAGAACACTGGAGTGGGTTGCTATTTCCTTCTCCAATGCATGCAAGTGAAAGGTGAAAGTGAAGTCGCTCAGTCGCGTCCGACTCTTAGCGACCCCATGGACTGCAGCCTACCAGGCTCCCGCGTCCATGGGATTCTCCAGGCAAGAGTACTGGAGTGGGGTGCCATTGCCTTCTCCGGTATGACCTAGAGGGGGCTAATATAAATATTAAGAGATACGAGGTGTTTCTCGTATTTAATCTTATTGCATTATCTGTACTAGTATTTCACAACCCCCGTGTAAATCAGCTAGAATCTTGTTAAAATGGAGATTGTATTTCAGCAGGGATTTAGCTTGAGATTGTGCATTTTCAAGCTCTGTGTGATGCTGATGATGTTGGTTTACATATCACTATTTGAGAAGCATTGTTCTAGACCCTTCCAGTTCATGTAACAATATAAATAAACTGACTTCAAATAAAATTTTGAGAACAACTGTCATGTTTTTATTCATTGCAATTGTTTGAAATGGTGGTTACTTAAAAGGAATACATTTCTTTAACCTTGCATTAGAGAAAGGATTTCATATTGACATGAACTAAGAGTGAGAGGAGAACTCTTGAGAGAAGAACTCTTTGTTTTCCTCTCTATCCTCTCTAAATGTAATTTGGAAAGAAAAAAATTTTAAAGAGGACACAACCCAGTAGAAAATTGGGCAAACAATAGTAAAAGATAATTGACATGAAAGGAAGTTATATGGACAATAAATTTAAGAAAGCATTTTTGACCTATTAGTCATAAAATACAGATTAAAGGAATTAGAAAATATTTTAAATTATTATACTGATGAAAATTTAAAAATAGTAAAAATAAAATATTTGCTTTTGTGCAGGAAGTACTAGGTCATGGAGATCAATGGTCCTGTCACTAAAAAACAAAAGGTATTATATGATGTCATATTACATGATTACATGTAACAGATGAGAAAAAAGTGGCCCAAGGACTGCAAATAATTTCTAAGCTCACACAACTGGTGAGAGAGCTGGACTTTGAACCCAGATACTTTTCATTTATATCTTAGTATTACTATTAAACAATTTTGACTCTCAGAAAGGTGCTAATTATTCAAGAGATCCAAGTGATTTAATTTATTCCTATAGTGAGTGCTGATGAATCCAATTTTTACACATAAGGGTTAAATGAAGTGCTTATGTTCTAGGATTATGGTGCAGATACTAAAATAAATTCAAAGAGCATTGGCTTTCCTTCATCTGCTCTAATTTACTTACTGTTTATTTGATAGAAAAGCACACAGATAATAATATTGTATAGAAGAAAACGAATCTCTAAACATAAAATTTATAAAATAGTACATTTTTTATTCTAGAAAAAATTTCATTCAGACCAAAGAGAAGTGAAAAAATATGAAAGCATAAAATACTACAATCACGTGTAGATAGACCTTCTGATTGCAGGATGGTGAAGCCTTAAGTAAAAGAGGAAAACATAGAAGAATGAAGGAATCATAGATGCGGTGACATAGGGAGAACGGAAGAAAGAGAACTTCTGTCTCAATAGCAACATTTTAAGCATGTTCATTTACAAATTATATTTATTCCTCTGAAAGTAGACTATTTATATTCTTCACCATTTTTTCTCCATTAATTCAGGCATCATTTTCTTACTGATTGATAAAAATATTTTATGTTAATAACATCAACCTCTGTCAAATATATTGTAAATATACATCAAACAGATGTGGCATCTGTTAATGGCAGAATAAGTTATTCAAATAATCTTAAAAAAAAAACTAAAAATTCTGAATGACATAATAAAAGCATATTCTTTATATATTTGTGTGTGTGTGGTGAGTCCAACTTGTGACCCCATGGACTATAGCCCACTAGGCTCCTCTGTCCATGGAGTTTTCCAGGCAAGAACACCAGAGCAGGTTGCCATTTCCTCCTCCAGGGAATCTTTCTGACTCAGGGACTGAATGTGCATTTCTTGCATCTCCTGTACTGGCAAGCAGGTTCTTTATCAGCTGAGACATCAGGGAAGCCCTCTTTATATATTTATATATGTATATATGATAGATTCAAAATTTTACTGCTATAGAGTTGCACATAGTACTTTTTTTGTAAATATATATATTTGGTTTACAAATATAAAAATATATACATTATTCAGACATAATTTAGAAAAAATCTAGATCTAAGAAAAGGTTGAACTTAGGCAAGCAAGCATTTCAAGATATGCTTTTTCTTAGTGTGCATGCTAAGTTGCTTCAATCATGTCCGATTCTTAGCAGCCTTATGAATTCTAGTCCACCAGGCTCCTCTGTCCATGGGACTTACCAGGCAAGAATACTGGAGTGGATTGCTATGCCCTCCTCCAGGGGGTCTTCCTGACCCAGGGAAGGAACCCACATCCCTTATGTCTCCTGCATTGGCAGATAGGTTCTTTACCACTAGCGCCACCTGGGAAGCCCCATGTACTCTGCACTGGTGACATAGACAGCCTTGACAACAGACAGACAATAGACTCCTCTCCCAATTTTGAACCAGTCTGTTGTTCCATGTTTAGTTCTAACTGTGTTTCTTGATCTGTATACATGTTTCTCTGGAGACAGGAAAAGTGGTCTGGTATTTCCACTTTTTAAAAGAATTTTCTACAGTTTGTTGTGATCTTCACAGTCAAAGGTTTTAGCATAGTCAATGAAGCAGAAGTAGATGTTTTTCTGGAATTCTCTTGCTTTTTCTATGATTCAGTGGATGTTGGCAATTTGGTCTCTTGATCCTCCACCTCTTCTAAACCCAGCTCGTACATCTTGAAGTTCTTGGTTCACGTACTGGTAAAGCCTAGCTTGCTCAGGATTTTGAGCATTACTTTGCTAGCAGGTGAAATGAACACAATTGTACCGTAGTTTGAATATTCTTTGGTATTGCCTTTCTTTGGGATTGGGATGAAAACCAACCTTTTCCAGTTCTGTGGCTAGTGCTGGGTTTTCCAAATTTGCTGGCATACAGAGTGCAGCACTTTCACAGCATCATCTTTGAGGATTTAAAATAGCTCAGCTGGGATTCCATCATTTCCAGTAGCTTTGTTTGTAGTGATGCTTCCTAAGGCCCACTTGACTTTGCATTCCAGGATGTCTGGCTCTAGGTGAGTGAACACACACACCATTGTGGTTATCTGGGTCACTAAGACCTTTTTTTCTACAGTTCTTCTGCTTCTTTTATTTTATTTTAAATTTATTTATTTATTTTTAATTGAAGGATAATTGCTTTACAGAATTGTGTTGGTTTCTGCCAAACATCAACATGTTTCTGTTAGGTCCTTTCTGCTTCTGTCCTTTATCGTGCCCGCCTTTGCATGAAATGTTCCCTTGGTATCTCTAACTTTCTTGAAGAGATCTCTAGTCTTTCCCATTCTGTTGTTTTCCTCTATTTCTTTGCATCGATCACTGAGGAAGGCTTTCTTATCTCTCCTTGCTATTCTCTGGAACTCTGCATTCAGTTGTGTGTATCTCCTTTTGCCTTTGCCTTTCAGTTTTCTCCTTTTCTCAGCTGTTTGTAAGGCCTCCTCAGACAACCACTTTGCCTTCTTGCATTTCTTTTTCTTTCGGGGGGTTTTGGTCACTGCCTTCTGTACAGTGTTATGAACCTTCAACAATAGTACTTCAGGCACTCTATCAGATCTAATTCCTTGAAACTATTCGTCACTTCCACTGTGTAATCATAAGGGATTTGAATTAGGACATATCTGACTTGTCTAGGGGGGTTTCCTACTTTTTCAATTTAAGCCTAAATTTTGCAATAAGGAGCTCATGATCTGAGCTTCAGTCAGCTCCAGGTCTCATTTTTGCTGACTATATAGAGCTTCTCCATCTTCAGCTACAAAGAATACAATCAATCTGATTTTGGTATTGACCGTCTAATGATGTTCATGTGTAAAGTCGTCTCTTGTGTTGTTCAAGGAGTGTGTTCTCTTGGCAAAACTCTGCCTTTGCCCTGCTTCATTTGTACTCCAAGGTCAAACTTGCCTGTTACTCTAGGTATCTCTCGATTTCCTACTTTTGCATTCTAGTCCCCTATGATGAAAAAGACATCTATTTTTGATGTTAGTTCTAGAAGGTCTTGTAGGTCTTAACAGAACCACTCAATTTCAGCTTCATTCTATCCTAATACTTTATAAAATGATTATATTTTAATTACCTTTCCAATCTCTTCTATGGTAAATAACTGATTCAAGTTCTTATATTTTTCTTTGGTTAACTGCTAGTAATTTACATTTTACTAATGTGTAAAAGTGAAAATGGTAGTCACTCAGTATGTCCAACTCTTTGTGATCCCTTGGACTGTAGCCCACCAGGCTCCTCTGTCCAGGGAATTCTCCAGGCAAGAATACCAAAGTGGGCTGCCATTTCCTACTCCAGGGGATACTAAGGAACCATCTATTTCATCTAGATTTTAACATTTATTATTAGAGAGTTGAACATAGTTCTGTTTTTTAACTCTTGTAATTATTGTAATCTGTGATTATAGTTCCTTTCTCATTCCTGATTGTGCATATTTTCATTCTTTTTTCTTTTTAATCTAGTGCATAAGGAGGTTACTTAAAATAAATATTTTTATTGATGTATAATTGACTTAAAACATTACATTAGTTTTAGGTTACAACAAAATGATTCAATATTTGTATATATATTGCAAAATGATCATCACAATAGATCTAGTTATCATCTACCACAATACATAGTTACAGAATTTTCTCACCATAAAAACTTTAAGATTTATTCTCTCAGTAACCTTCAAACATACAATATTAGTAATTATAGTCCCTATGATATTTATTTCATAACTGGAAGTTTGCATCTTTTGACTCTTCACCTCTTTTATACACTGCCTAGGCAACCCCCTTGCCAAATCCCACCACCTCTGGCAACCAGCAATCTGTTCCTGTTTCTATAATCTTGTTTTTTATTTTTTCTAGATTTCACATATAAGTAAGATCATACAGTATATGTCTTTGTGTGTCTGACTTATTTCACTATCATAATGCCCTCAAGGTCCATTTATATTTTGCAAATGGCAAGATTGCATTTCTTTTTATGCCTGAAAAATATTCAACACACACACACACACATGCATATATATTGCATTTTCTTTAACCATTCATCAGTTAGTGGACACTTAGGTTATTTCCATGTCTTGGCTATTGTAAATAGTGCTGCAATGAACATGAAGGTGCATATTTCTTTTCAAGTTAGTGAGTTTGTTTTCTTCAGATAAGTACCCAGAAGTGGAATTGCTGAATTATATGGTAGCTCTATTTCAAATTTTTGAGAAACTTCCATTTGAAATATTTTTTTTGATTTAAATTTATTTATTTAAATTGGAGGCTAATTACTTTACAATATTGTATTGGTTTTGCCATACATCAACATGAATCCACCATGGGTGTTCACGTGTTCCCAATCCTGAAACCCCTTCCACCTCCCTCCCCATCCCATCCTTTGGGTCATCCCAGTGCACCAGCCCTGAGCACCCTGTCTCATGCATCAAACCTAGACTGGCGATTCGTTTCTTATATGATATTATACATGTTTCAATGCCATTCTTCCAAATCATCCCACCCTCTCCCTCTCCCACAGAGTCCAAAAGACTGTTCTGTACATCAGTGTCTCTTTTGCTGTCTTGCATACAGGGTTATTGTTCCCATCTTTCTAAATTTCATATATATGTGTCAGTATACTGTATTGGTGTTTTTCTTTCTGGCTTACTTCACTCTGTATAATTGGCTCCAGTTCCATCCATCTCATTAGAACTGATTCAAATGTATTCTTTTTAATGGCTGAGTAATGCTCCATTGTGTATATGTACCACAGCTTTCTTATCCATTCATCTGCTGATGGATATCTAGGTTGCTTCCATGTCCTGGCTATTATAAACAGTGCTGCGATGAACATTGGGGTACATGTGTCTCTTTCAATTCTGATTTCCTCAGTGTATATGCCCAGCAGTGGGATTGCTGGGTCAGGGAACCCTCTTACATTGTTGGTGGGAATGCAAACTAGTACAGCCACTATGGAGAACAGTGTGGAGATTCCTTAAAAAACTGAAATATTTTAATGTTATTTTTAGAGAACAAGTATTTGGATTTGTTTATTCTTTCTAATGATTTTTTAAATCAGTTTCATATTTCATTTTTATTATTTACATATTCCAACTTTGGGTTGATTAATTTATTTTCTAGCTTCTTAAAGAATTATTTTTAAACACAAAGGTCTTTTCTTTTTTAAAAACTAAGTTTTATTTTTTAGAATAGTTTCAGGTTCATAGCAAAGTCAAGCAGAAGATACAGAGACTTATCATGTACCCCTCATATGCACAGCATCCTCCACTATTCCCATTCTACACAGTGTGGTATATTTGTTATAATCAACGAGCCTACAGTGATGCATCATTATTACCCAAAGTCCATAATTTAAATTAGGGTTTATTCTTGGTGTTGTACATTTTATGGATTGTGAAAAAGGTATAAAGACATATATTCGTCATTACAGTACTATACACAGTAGTTTCTGAGACGTAAAAATCTTCTATGTTCAGCCTATTTATCCCTCCTTTCCTACACAGATAATCTATTCCCCTATTGAAGAACATTGTGACTGCTTCAGGTTTTTGGAAATTATAAATAAAGCTATTACAAACATACTTGTGCAGGTTTTTGTGTAGACACAAGTTTTCAACTCCTTTGGGTAAATACCAAAGAGTATGACTGCTGGATCACACGGTAAGAATATGTTAAGTTTTTTAAGAAACTGCCAAACTATTTTCCAAAGTGGTTGTACCATTTGCATTTCCACCACTAATGAATTAGTTTCTGTTTCACATCTTTACCCGCATTTGTTTTTGTCAGTGTTTTGGATTTTCACCATTCTAATAAGTTTCTATTAATAGTGGCATTTCATTATTGTTTAAAATTGCAGTTTTCTGATGACATTTCATGTTGAGCATCTTTTCATATGCTTATTTCAATATATTTTCATATGCTTATTTCAATATAGTTCACTTGAGACATCCTCTTTGACTCATGGATTATTTTGAAGTGTGTGTCTAATTTCCAAATGTATAGAAATTCTCTCAGTATTTTTAAAATTTTTGGTATCTATCTTGATTCCATTATGGTCAAAAACATTTTACTATGATCTTAATTTTGTAAAATTTGTTAAAATTTGTTTTTTGACCAATGATATAGTCTATCTTGGTGAAGAGTCCAAGTTTGCTTAGAGAAACATGCATTTGTTTTTATAGAATGACACATTCCTTAAATATATATTAGGTCCCATTGATTGATGGTGCTGTTCAGTCTTTCTACATACTTGCTAATTTATGTTTAATGGTTCTATCAATTACTGAGTAAAAGGTGTTCAACTCTCCAACTGTAATTGTTTCTTACTTCTCATGTAATTTCAACTAATTTCTCCCTTCGGTTTTGTTAGTTTTGATTTCATATTTTGCAACTCTATTATTGGTGTGTACACACATATGGTTGTTGTATGTTCTTGGTGAATTGGTCATTTTATAATTATGTAATGATGCTTTTTGTCCCTGGTAATTTTCTGTACTTTGAAAACTACTTTATCTGGAATATTAATGTAGCCACTATAGTTTCCTTTTGATTAGTGTTAGCATGGCATATCTTTTTTCATCTGTTTATATTTAACCTATCTATAATATTTCTATGTTCAAATGAATTGATTACTACTGTAAATGATAACTTAAAATACTCTTTACACAAATAAATCATTTAAAGTATTGAGTTATACCACTTTATTAAAAATATTTTCCTTGAATGAAATTTAAATGAATTTTAAATGATGTGAATCTTTGAAGAAACATAAAATTCATATTTAACTTATCACAATATGAAGTGGAGACCTGTCCATTGACGTGAACATAAACATCAAGGAAATTGGATCATGGGGGGAAAGCTTTGGATTTTATTTTATTGAAACAAATTTTCTTTCATTTCCAAGGAGCATATTTCAGATATAATTCCTTGGAAGATCTCTTCTAAATAGCTATGTGCTTTATTTTTGACTTGGCATTTTTTCCCCAAATTATTTGTGTGGTAAATCTGGTTGCAAAGATGCAATGATGTATTACTCAGTCTAATTCCTATGCACAATATTCATGGCACACACTGAGTGTTCAATAAATGTCATCAAAGAGACTAAGTGCTTGTTTTATCATTGATTATACTCTTATACCTTATTCAAATTCTAATGTTTAATTCTCAATAAAAATCATTTTTTACATTCAGTTAGCAAACTCTGGGAGATAGTGAAGGACAGGGAAGCCTTCAGTACTTCAGTCTATGGGGTCTCAAAGAGTCAGACACAACTGAACAACTGAAAAACAACAATTTAATATGTTTTAAATAGACATTTATAGGGACTCTAAAAAGTGCTCTATGGTAGACAAGGAATGGAAAACATAATCCTTTTACTTAAGAAGATGATAATCTAAAAAAGAGGGGGACAAATATTAATATGTAAATAAGAACTAGAGAGATAGGTGTTTATAGAGTTTGAGGAAGCACACAGCAGAGGACAAGCAATTCTATTACAGGATTTTAGGGAGCTGGGAATATGGAAAGATTTCTTTTCTTTTTTTTTAACCAACGGGGCAGCATTTAGGATCTTAGTTTCCCGACCAAGGATCAAACCTGTGCCCCCTGCAGTGGAAGCACAGTGTCTAACCACTGGATCACTAGGGAAGTCCCTGAAAAGATTTCATGATAGAAAGAAGATTGTAGAGTGCTGGGGACAGTTGGGGAGGAAAGGCCTGCCAGTGCTTGACTTTGAATTCTCACTTTTTTTCACCTCTTGGAGAAGAGCATTTCAGCATAGGATACATCAAGGATACAAAGGCAATACAAATTCAGTTAATGTATGATTATGCACACTTTCAGATTAATGCATGAGCAAGAAGGTATAAAAGGTGAGCATTATCAATCCCTGGATTTAAATTGCTTGGTGATTGATAATATACTGTTCTTGAGATAGAAGATTCAGTAAACCAAAGTGTCTATATATTATGTATACATATGTATGTGTGTATATATACGTGTGTGTGTGTGTGTGTGTGTAAATATACATATGTGTGTGTGTGTGTGTGTGTATGTATGTGTGTATATACATCAAGGGAGAAGTTGGAAAAAACCAAGTGATATTATGGTTGGTAAGGGGCTTCCCAGGTGACTCAGTAGTAAAGAATATGCCTGCCAAGAAAGGAGATGCCAGTTTGATCCCTGGGTTGGGAAGATCCCCAGGAGAAGCAAATGGAAAT
The DNA here is from genome assembly GCF_032452875.1 of Bos javanicus. NCBI lineage: Eukaryota > Metazoa > Chordata > Mammalia > Artiodactyla > Bovidae > Bos > Bos javanicus. Next base: position 45,173,863 of record NC_083870.1, read on the forward strand.
GCATTCCAGTATTCTTGCCTAGAAAATCCCATGGACAGAGGAGGCTGGCAGGCTACAGTCTGGGGTCACAGAGTCAGACATGACTGAGCATGCGTACATAAGATTATGGTTGGTATACGGTTTAGTACAAATAACAGTAAAAGGAGTAAAAAGGAAACTTGGTGGGAAGAGAACTAACTGTAAGCAGTATCAGTGAATCCAAGGTTCAGCTCAGTTCAGTTGAGTTGCTCAATAGTATCTGACTCTTCGTGACCCCATTGACTGCAGCACCCCAGGCTTCCCTGTCCTTCACCAACTCCTGGAGCTTGCTCAAACTCAGGCCCATTGAGTTAGTGATGCCATCCAACCATCTCATCCTCTGTTGTCCCCTTCTCCTCCTGCCTTCAATCTTTCCCAGCATCAGGGTCTTTTCAAATGAGTTAGTTCTTCGTATCGGGTAGCCAAAGTACTGAAGCTTCACTTTCAGTATCAGTCCTTCCAATGAACATTCAGGACTGATTTCCTTTAGGATTGACTGGTTTGATTTCTTGCATTCCAAGGGACTCTCAAGGGTCTTCTCCAACACCACAGTTCAAAAGCATCAGTTCTTCTGTGCTCAGCTTTCTTTACGGTCCAACTCTCACATCCATACACGACTACTTGAAAAACCATAGCTTTGACTAGATGGACCTTTGTCAGCAAAGTAATGTCTCTGCTTTTCAATACTCTGTCTAGGTTTGACATAGTTTTTCTTCCAAAGGGCAAGCGTCTTTTAATTTCATGGCTTCAGTTACCATCTGCAGTGATTTTGGGGCCCACCCAAATACTCTGTCATTGTTTCCATTGTTTCCCCATCTATTTGCCATGAAGTGATAGGACCAGAAGCCATGCTTCATTTTTTGAATGTTGAGTTTTAAGCTAGCTTTTTAACTCTCCTCTTTCACTTTCATCAGGAGGCTCTTTAAGTTCCTCTTCCCTTTCTGCCATAAGCGTGGGTTCATCTCCATATCTGAGGTTATTGATATTTCTCATAGCAATCTTGATTCCAGCTTGTGCTTCATCCAGCCTGGTATTTTGCATGATGTACTCTGCATATAAGTTAAACAAGCGGGGTGATAATATACAGTTTTGACATACTCCTTTCCCAATTTGGAACCAGTCTGTTGTTCCCTGTCCGGTTCTAACTGTTGCTTCTTGACCTGCATACAGATTATCAGGAGGCAGGTTAGGTGGTCTGGTATGCCAGTCTCTTGAAGAATTTTCCACAGTTTGTTGTGATCCACACAGTCAAGGTCTTTGTCATAGTCAATGAAGCAGAAGTCAATGTTTTTCTGGAATTGTCATGCTTTTCTATGATCCAACAGATGTCAATATGATCTCTGCCTTTTCTAAATCCAGCTTGAACATCTGGAAGTTCTTGGTTCATGTACTGTTAGAGCCTAGCTTGGAGAATTTTGAGCATTACTTTGCTAGCCTGTGAGATAAGTGCAATTGTGTGGTAGTTTGAACATTCTTTGGCATTCCCTTTTTCTATGATTGGGATGAAAACTGACTTTTCCAGTCTTGTGGCCACTGCTGAGTTTTCCAAATTTGCTGGCATATTGAGTACAGCACTTTCACAGTATCATCCTTTAGGATTTGAAATAGCTCAACTAGAATTCCATGACCTCCACTAGCTTTGTTTGTAGTGATGCTTCCTAAGGCCCAGTTGACTTCACACCCCAGAATATCTGGCCCTGGGTGAGTGATCACACCATCATGGTTACCTGGGTCATTAAGATCATCTTTGCATAGTTCTTTTGTGTATTTTTGCCACCTCTTCTTAACATTTTCTGCTTCAGAAACCAAAGTAGTGAAATGTTAAAGAAAACAGGAACTGTCAGAGGGATCAAATGCAAGAAGACAATCAAGTAGGGGAGGACTGCTAAAGTCCATTGGCTATGTCAACTGTTGCTATAAATAAATTCAGACTGCATTTGCTTGAAGTGTGAATGGAAGGTGAAAAAGTAGACATAGTTTGTATACATCTTTTATCAAGAATCTTAAGAAGAGTAAAAGAGATAGAGTGAGTCTACAGAAAGTAGCCAGAAAGAAGTGAAAATTAAATATTCAGGAGGAAGACTTGCTGGAGAAGCAAGATCCTAGTGGAACTAAAGAACTTAAAGAGTGATTAGCCTTGAATACAGAGGAGCCTGGTGGGCTACGGTCCATAGGGTCACAAAGAGTCGGACACGACTGAAGCGACTGAGCAGACACACACACAGCCTTATATACGATCACATGAGCCTCTGAAACTAGAATAAAGAGAGAAAGCACGACAGAGAGAGGAAAGGAAACTGAACTTGTCCATAAAAGTATTGTCTTTTTTACAATTTTTTCTTCAAAATGTTATAAAATTATTCCAATTTGGCTCAGTTGCTTAAAATGCTTTAAGGATGTCCTTCTCTTAAATTCACCCTCAGAGATGTGTGGATTTACCACACACACACATGTGCATTTACACATATCTAAGCTTTCTTGTTTAAATGATGCTTGGAAACTGAGAAAAGTTATTTTGCATCATATGAAAAAATCAAACTGGTAGATAATCCTTGGGCATAAAAAATGCTTTCTAGAGTATAATTATTTACTGGCACAAACATACATTCTAAAAAGTGAGACCCCCAAATATTTGTTGTTTGAAAGCTATTAGAAATACCTGGCCTTTTTGATTCAATACTTTAACATATTCATTTGACAAAAATGTATAGAGATTTCACTGTTTGTCAGACATTAACCTAGAGGGTACTTTGATGAATAGAATTCACTTGTATGTGTTCTGATAAATGTATTATAAAATAGATTTCATTAATGTATACTACCTTGATGTGACATCAGTTAAAAGCATTATTTGGCTTAAGTCTTTAACTCTTCTAGCTATTTTATTATCTTTTCTGAAGCATTTAGGCATGACCCTCACTGTCTTAATTTATAATCATATACACTCACAAGAGAATTCAGCTGAATAGATTCTGTAATCTCTAATGTACTGCTGAAGAATTCTAGGTTCACTGAACTCAACACAGTTTATATATCTCATTATAAGTTTGGAGATATTAACTACCCACATAGGAAAGGGGCTGGCATCAATATACACAGTAGATTTGCTTGTTGCTTCATTATGTCTGTGACCCTATGACAATGCTTCACTCTATTCCATACTGCAGTTTCTCCATACTGCAGTCATGTGGTGAGTCTGCATTTTCCATGAGTTTCCCAGGTGATATTTATGCACCATATAATTTGAGAACCATTCCATTGCTAAAAAGTGTTTGAAATTGCTGGGCAAATGTTGTAAAAAATATTGCATCCTCCAGAGACCATAAACTTTGATTTTGAAGAACTACACCAAGGTGGTAGGTATGACACGGGAACATGCAGGCAGCACAGTGTACTGCCAAGAATACTGATTGTGAATGAAGCAGACTTGAGTTGGACTCCTGTCTACTTCTTTCTGGCTTGTGTGTTTAAGGACAATAATTACTTCTTTGACCCTCAGTTTTCTGCTCTGTAAAATGGTGGCAGTCACTTCCTCATAAATTTACTGAGGGGATTAAATAGTGGAAGGATGGAACTGTTATTTCTTCTTTCTGCTCAAACTTCCTACCAGTTTGAGGCTACAGAAAAAAAGGAGACAAGATAAGGGATGAGGACATGTCAGATCATCCCTTTATGCTAATCTAGGGGAATTCATTTCAGTATTTACCAGAATCCAAAGCAAAGGACCTCGTGGAGGAACCCTCATCTCCACAAAGAAGTAGAAAAGAAATAATCATCTGGGTTTTTTACCCAGCTTCACAACTTAGCAGCTTCATAACCAATATTCAACTATTTATTTTGTCTGAACTTAAATTCCCACTCCTGCAAAACAGACACAATAATTCCTCTTGTTATTGTTTTAGGGATTATACATTATAATGTGTATAAAGCTCTTTGTACCACAGAAACTCTCATCTCTGTCTTTTGAAGTCTTGCTTGGCATTTAGCTGATGCATTTACACTTCAGTTTAACTAAGCCAGGTCTAACAAATTGATAAATCCATCATCATTGTTTTTTTCTTTAAATAAAAGGCTTGGTGGGGGTTGATGGTATCCAGTACTAGATATGAGCAGAAATGTGTAATACTTTGGTTGCAGTTAGTTTCTTGGCATGGAGTCTAGGAACAAGAAAAAGCAACCTCTAGGAATCCTGAGTGAGTCATGAAATAGACAAGCTGGAGCTAAGTAACCAAATCTAAATTAGGGCAAGGCAAAAGAACAAAATCAAGGGACAAAGCCAAGTTCTGATAGCACAATGAGTGGGTGTATGGAAATTTGGGGTAGATATAAAGATGGAAAAGTTAGAGAAATACTCTGGATAAATGAGAACAGATTTTTATAGGAATCTTGAGATGAAGGTAAGGTTTGCATGTCTAAGAAAACAGCCTGCAAATAAGGTCAGACCTGGCGAACTTGTACTCTAATTGGTATATAATTCTGACCTGGAATCCTATTCTTTATCATTGCAGCCCAGAGACTGGCTAGCCAGCCTGTTGAGACATCCGCCTGCTGTCTGATTCTGGCCCCAGGCTCATGCCAAGATAACTAACTGGAATAGCTCAAGCTTCCTGACATACATTGTTTATATGTATTTGCTTCTGTGGAATACTGCTGATGACACTGGTGAGCATCTTCCTCAGGGAATCTGTCTTTTAAGAAACCTTGACTTGATTCTCCTTCTGACCATGGGTTAATGTCCCAGGCCCTTGGCATTGCTTCCAGCCCTGTTTCTTTCAGTCTAACACCTGTTATTTAAGATGCAAGTGTTAATTACTCTTCTCAAATATTTCTGTTCCTCACCTGGGTCAACAAATGCCTTTAAGTAGATAGATGAACTTAGCCTAAGCTGTCTCTTGATATTTGGATTTCTTAATTGTACTGCAAAACAGATACATTCCTGGGCTTCCCTTGTGACTCAGCTGGTGAAGAATCTGCCTGCAATGTGGGAGATGTAGGTTCACTCCCTGAGTTGGGAAGATCCTCTGGAGAAGGGAAAGGCTATCTGCTCTAGTATTCTGGCCTGGAGAAGGGTCCCAAAGAGTTAGACATGACTGAGCAACTTTCACTTTCACTTTCCCATATCCCCAGACTGCCCCATAAATTACCTCCTTTTCCTATCTCTTAAGTAACTGAGAATATGAGAGGAAAATTCAGTGAAATTTATGGAGGCCTCAGTCTGCCTGCTCATCTTAATTCTTTAATTCTGGGCTACATTTAGAAGCTGGGATCCAATCTGACTAAATTTTCAAATGACCTTTCTACATGCTTTAAAATATGTCAACAAGATTAAACATGGCTTGAAAATGTGAAAGTGTTAGTCACTCAGTCATGTCCAACTCTTTGGGACCCCATGGACTGTAGCTGGCCAGGCTCCTCTGTCCATGGAATTCTCCAGGCAAGAACACTGGAGTGGGTTGTCATTTCCTTCTAAGGGGATCTTCCCAACCCAGGGATCAAACCCAGGTCTCCTGCATTACAAGCAGATTCTTTACCATCTGAGCCACTGGGGAAGCCCTAAACATGGCTTAAACAGATATAATTTTCTCCCAAACCTAGCTAATTTTACTACTCTGGCTCTTCTTCCCTGAAATACAAGATACAAATCCAATTTTAGAAGAGCAGCAATAAATGTACTCAGCAGCTAATGGATACTATTTATTTCTTGAGTAGTATAAAGAATTATACAGTGTTGCATATGTCAATAATACAAATATAGCTTATTGGACAGCATGGAAGAAAGAAGATTTATAGTTAGCACTCACTTTATACAAATTTTATAAGAACTCAAGTTTCCAAATTTAAGATAAATTAGGGAGAAATAATTTGGATTTCAAAATATTGATGTGATTAATGGCAGAATTAAGCAGAGTTCTTTAAAACAGTAAACCACCTAAATGATTGTAAAATATGGTTTTGATTTCCAAATGTCAGTGTGTATTTTTCAGCAATACAAAAGTAGTTTAAATAACATAATACACTTAAAGCATTATATAAACTATGAATAGAGGTCACCTAATGTGAAGAGCCAACTGGTTAGAAAAGACCCTGATGTTGGGAAAGATTGAAGGCAGGAGGAGAAGGGAATGACAGAGGACAAGATGGTTGAGTGGCATCACCAACTCAATGGACATCAGTTTGAGCAAGCTCCAGGAGATGGTGAAGGACAGGGAAGCCTGGTGCTCTGAAGTCCATGGGGTTGCAAAGAGTCAGACACGACTGAGCGACTGAACAACAAGAACCCCTTGTGTATCAGATACATAAAGTGAAAGTGAAGTCGCTCAGTCGTGTCTGACTCTTTGCAACCCCATGTACTGGGATTTTCCAGGCAAGTGGATTGCCATTTCCTTCTCCAGGGTATCTTCGGGATTTTCCAGGCAAGAGTGCTGGAGTGGATTGCCATTTCCTTCTCCAGGGTATCTTCCGACCCAGGAATCGAACCCGGGTCTCCCGCATTGCAGGCAGACGCTTTACCGTCTGAGCCACCAGGGAAGCACAGATACATAAGGAACATGCAAATTTACCATTAAATTACATAAAATTTTGAGTCATACTACATTATCTACTTTCAGAACAGAGACAATTAAAATAAGTTCCTTACATATGAATGAGTTCCTTTCTGAGAGCACATTCATAAGTCCAATTTGTTCATGTCCAACAAAGTTAGCCTATGTATCCAACTAACACAATTGGTTATATAGTACTGTACTGTAATCGGTTTATAATACTTTTCACACAAATAATATATAAAAAGCAAACAAACACGAAAAACAAGGAAAACATTTTAAATCTCACAGTACCTTGAAAACTATAGTAGTACTGTATGACAGCTGGCATACAGGGGCTGGCATCAAGTGAACAGCCAAGAAGAGTTACTGACTGGAGTAGAGAGAGGAGGTGGGAGGTGGTAAAGCTGAAGGATCTTCAGCAACAGGAGATGAAGGGCAAGTGGCAACTTCAGTCAAGCCTGACGTTGATGGAATGCATGTTCACATCTTTGAAAGTTTGCAATTTGAAGGTTTGTATGCAGGGTACTTCATCTATCTGATTTTCCCCTCTCCACTGTCTCTTAATTCTTTATAATAGGTGAAAAAAAATGCAGGCACACACAATTTTGTTTTGCTTTGTTTGCATTCATGGCTAGAGAATTTTTTTGGAGTAGGAAAAACATGAAAACAAAAACATCTAGAGGCATACATCTTAAAGAAATAGAATTTATGATAGCACATGTTAAATTTATATGTATGTGTATTTGTATATATAAATATTCAAATTATGATCTAGTTATAATTAAATCACTTTACTGTGCTTTTTATTATATGAACAAAAATATCTGAAAAATAAATCTTACAAAAAACTAATATATAGTTTAGAGCTGCATCTTAATATATTGGTTAAAAGAAGAAATGTTCATAAACTGAGAAAAAACATTTGTGGTGATGCTATAATGATCAGAATGTTAAATCAAGTATGTGATTGATATAAATTTGCTTTCAGTAGATAAATCATAAAAAATTAATCTCATTATTTTATTCTTGTTTTATTACATAAATAAAGGTGAATTTATTCATCAGAGGAACATAAATTATCAGAAGGGGCTTTTTTAAAAGATGGGTGCTAAAATGTGGATTATGCTTTGCAACAATAACATTGTGGAAAGTAATTGGAATCAACATTTTTCTAGCCTGTGAAGCAAGCTTGTGTTCCTTTCATGAAAAAAAATTTGCAAGGAAGGAGCTTTTAAGGGGTAATTAAAGAGAGTATACTCTTCATGCAAAAACAAGATTTGAGTCAGTGACCATAGTTACAATGGTATATTTATGTATTATTTATGTTTGGGCTCCATAATATATAGGCTTTGTGCACTAACTATTACATGCTTTCTGTAAGCTTTGTTAGTTTTAGAAATGCTTGCTTTTAATTAAATAGCCTTGTCTGATTTACCAAAACTAACTTGTACCTAATAGATCTAATATAGTCTTATCATTGGTAGAAAATAGTCTTCACTGTCCTGTTTTCACAAGTATGACACTGGAGGGTTTAAAAAGGTATAAAAAAAGATCCTGAACTCACCTCCTCCCATAGAATAAACAAATATACAACCACAAATGGGATAATTTCCTCTGAAAGGGACCTGAAAATTGGGTAAATAGAGTCTCCACAACAAAGAACAGCATCGAGACATATAAGAGAAATAGAGATATGAGCTTGTAAAGGGAAAATTCACACTTCAGTCGCAATGATCCACAGCTTGGGAGGATCACAAAGGTAGAGTTATTTTACTGAAGAGTGAGGGATGTGAATTCCACATGAAGCACCCCAAATCTTGGATCCTGCACAGGCGAGATAAGCCCTTCCTCCCTCCAAACATCTGGCTTAGAAAACCACCAGACAACATACAGAACTATAGGGAATGGAAAACCCACTCTTAAAGGTCTCATGCACCACCTTAACTTGACTTGAAAAGAAACGCAAAAACAGCACCCTGAAAAGCAGAGGGACTGTAGGTGGAGGGGACCCACTTACTAATCCTGAAGCATCTGCTGGAAAGACAGGAACCATTGGGATGCTCCCTATGAACTCTGGGGCTTCCCTGGTGGTAAGGAATCTGCTTACAGTGTGGGAGACCTGGATTTGACTCCTGGATCAGGAAGATCCTCTGGAGAAAGGAACAACAACCTACTCCAGTATTTTTGCCTGGAGAACTTAGACACTGGTGGCAGTCATTTTACCAACCTCAGGCTACCTTGTTAGTGCCAGCTCTGAAGGAATCCATTTTAGAAATCTCAATCTAATTTGTTAGCATCAGTGGGCACTCTCTGCTGAGAGCCCTGCCTACCTCAGCCACTGCTGGCCAGGTGATAATCCCACCCACTCATATCCAGCAGCTGTGGTGGCTGCCTGCCAGGCATTCCAGGGGTCACCTCCACCCACTAGCACACTGCAGCAGCAACTGTAATCCTGCCACAAGCCAATATTCTTCATGAATATAGATACAAAAATCCTCAACAAAATACTAGCAAACCAAATCCAGCAATACATTAAAAGGTTCACATAACATTATCAAGTGGGATTTATTTCAGGGATGTAAGGATAGTTCAACATCTGCAAATCAGTCAATTTGATACATCACATTAACAAAATGAAAGATAAAATTCAAGTGATCATTTCAGTAGATGCAGAGAAAGCATTTGACCAAACTTCACATTCATTGATGATTAAAAAAACAAATCTCAATGAAGTGAGTGTAAAGTGAATGTATCTCAATATAATAAAAGCCACATATTCAAACCCACAAATAAAATCACACTCAATAGGTTTTAGCTGAAAGTTTTTCTTCTAAGATCAGGAAAAAGGCAAGTTGATTCACTCTCACCACTTTTATTTAACATTGTATTGGAAGTCTTAGCCACAGCAATTAGGCCAAAAAGGCAATATAAGGAATCCTAATTGAAAAGAAAGAAGTAAAACTGTTTCTAGTTGCAGATGACAATATCATATGGAGAAAACATTGAAGATGCCAACAAAAAACTGCTAGAACTAATAAATGAATTCAGTTAAGTTAGAGGAAAAAAAATTGATATACAGAACTCTATGGCATTTCTATACACTAATAACAAACTATCAGAAAGAGAAATTAAGAAAACAGTCTCATTTACAATTGCCTCAAAAGGAAAAAAATATTTCAGAATAAATGTAACCAAGAAGGCAAAAGATCTGTACACTGAAAACTATAAGACACTAATAAAAGAAACTGAGAAAGACGTGTAAATGATAGAAAAATATTCCATGCTCATGGATTGGAAGAATTAATATTGTTAAAATGTTCATACTACCCAAACCAATCTATTGATTCAATGCAATTCCTATTAAAATACCAATGCCATATTCCCTGGAACTAGAAGAAATAATTCTAAAATTGGTATGGAACCACAAAAAGTCGAGTTCAAAGAAAATGAACAAACAAAATAAAATTAAAAAAAAAAACAAACCTCATAGATACAGAGAACAGATTAGTGGTTACCGGAGAGGAAGGGAATTGGGGGTGGGTGAAATTGGTAACTGTATGGTAGCTGGTATCTAGACTTGTGGTGGAGATCATTCTGTAATGAATGGATATGTTGAACTATAATATTAGACACCTGAATAAAAGCATTATACTATGTGTAGCACTCTAGATAATTTTGGAGGCTCTCAGTCTTTATGCTTTCCAGGAGCATGTAGTCAGATAAGCATGAGAATTCTTCATATACTTTGTATTTCAGAACAATGTTTCTCCTGAGCAGGCTCATGATTATGTTTCTTCACATTTATGCAACATATCTCTAAGAGATGTTATTTTCATACTCATTATACAGATGATTAGCTGGAACTCAGGGAGGTTAAGTGATTCACACAGTTAGCAAATTGCAGAGCCTGGGCTTGGATTTAGATCTTTCATAATGAACTTCATTTTCTTTCTTCTCTATTCTATGTTGAATATATATTGACTCCTCCACTGCTCCAGTGACAGTTTTGCTATGAATTTATTTGTGCCATGTATTACTTGGACCAATCAATATACTGAGTGAATCCATTTTGATGGGGCATGAATGGCAGAGAGTATGCCTACTGCTAAACTCACTCATCAAAATGTCTCAGTATAGATACTGATAAATATTTACACAAATAAAATTTCAAAATCACATCAGGTTCTGAAAATACTAAAAAATCCTTCTATTTAAGTTAGTGAACATTTCTAGAGTGCCTAATATGTGATAGAGATGCTGAAAAGATTATATATATATATATAATATTCCTTATATAGGTTTTTAAAGAAAATGCTACAGTAAAAAAGAAAATACTTGAATGATCAATAAGCACATAAAAAATACTCAACATCATTGGTTGTCAGAAAAATGCATACTAAAATTCACATTTGCTGGAATTGCTACAATTGACTACTAGGAACATTAGTGAGATTATAGATCAATGTGAACTCTCATATATCCAATCATTTGTTTTCTTTGAAAGTTAAACACATACTTACCCTCTGAGGCAGGAATTCTATTCCTAGGTTTTTACCTATGAAAAATAAAAACATATTTTAACAAGGAGATTTGTATATTTTCAAATGTTCTTATCACAAATTTTAAAAAAATGGTAATTATGCATGTGGTAGTGGATGTTAGCTAAACTTATACAGTAATCATTTCACAGTTTAGACATATATCATTATTTCATACATCTTAAAAGAATACATTATATGTCAATTATATCTTATTAAAAATAAATAAATAAAATAATTTTAACAACATTGTTTATAACAAATCAAACCAGGAAACAATTCAAGTGTCCATCAAAAAGAGATATATTCTTACAATGGAATACTACACAACAATAAAAAAGAAATCTGATAATAGTAACAAATAAATCTCACAAACCTAAAGAAATAAAGAAGCTGGATATGAAAGAGTGTATACTATATCATTCCAATACATTAAGATTAAAACAGACAGTGTACAGGGATAGAAACCAGAACGATTGCCTGTGGTAGGGTTCAGTTCAGTTCAGTTCAGTCGCTCAGTTGTGTCCAACTCTTTGCGACCCCATGAACCGCAGCACGCCAGGCCTCCCTGTCCATCATCAACTCCCAGAGTCCATCCAAACCCATGTCCATTGACTCAGTGATGCCATCCAACCATATTATCCTCTGTTGTCCCCTTCTCCTCCTGCCCTCAATCTTTCCCAGCATCAGGGTCTTCTTTTCAAATGAGTCAGCTCTTTGCATCAGGTGGCCAAAGTATTGGTTTCAGCTTCAGCATCAGTCCTTCCAATGAACACCCAGGACTGATTTCCTTTAGGATGGACTGGTTTGATCTTCTTGCAGTCCAAGGGACTCTCAAGAGTCTCCTCCAACACCACAGTTCAAAAGCATCAATTCTTTGGCGTTCAGCTTTCTTTATAGTCCAACTCTCACATCTATACATGACCACTGGAAAAACCATAGCCCTGACTAGATGGACCTTTGTTGACAAAGTAATGTCTCTGCTTTTTAATATGCTATCTAGGTTAGTCATAACTTTCCTTCCAAGGACTAAGCGTCTTTTAATTTCATGGCTGCAATCACCATCTGCAGTGATTTTGGAGCTCAGAAAAGTAAAGTCAGCCACTGTTTCCACTGTTTCCCCATCTATTTGCCATGAAGTGATGGGACTGGATGCCATGATCTTCATTTTCTGAATGTTGAGATTTAAGCCAACTTTTTCACTCTCCTCTTTTACTTTCATCAAGAGGCTCTTTAGTTCTTCTTCACTTTCTGCCATAAGGGTGGTGTCATCTGCATATCTGAGGTTATTGATATTTCTCCTGGCAATCTTGATTCCAGTTTGTGCTTCCTCCAGCCCAGCGTTTCTCAAGATGTACTCTGCATAGAAGTTAATGTGGTAAGGTAAGGATAAAGTTATTCTAAAGTGATGTGAGAAAACTTTCTGGGATCATGGAAATGGCCTATATTTTTATTTTCTGTTTTTTGCTTGTTTTATAATTTGGAATATATTTTTTATCTATTTTTAAAATATGATTTTGCTGGATTTAGAATCTTTTTTTCCTTTTTAGTTATTTTTTAAAAAAACTTTTTACTGTATTGGGGTATAGCCAATTAACAATTTTGTGATAGTTTCAGGTGAACAATGAAGGGACTCAGCCATCCGTACACATGTATCCATTCTTCCCCAAACTCCCCTCCCATCCAGGCAGCCATATAACATTGAGCAGAGTTCCGTGGACAGTAGGTCCTTGTTGGTTATTCATCTTCAACATAGCAGTATATATTCATGTCCATCCCAGACTCCCTAACTATCCTTTCCCCCACCCCTCCTCATCTGCAACAATAAATTCATTCTCTTTCTGTTTTGTAAGTAAGTTCATTTATATCATTTCTTTTTAGATTCTACATGTAAGAGTAGTCACATGATATTTCTCCTTCACCATCTGACTTACTTGACTTAGTATGACAATCTCTATGTCCATCCATGTTGCTGCAAGTGGCATTAAGAAATGGCTTATATCTTGATTTTTGTGTTGGTTACATGGATATATTTATCTGTCAAAACTCATCAGTTTGGTCACTTAAGATCTGCATGTTTTCCTCTATATAAATTGTACCTCAATTTAAAAAAATTAATTTTGTAGTAAATTCCTTTGTAAAGAAAACAACCTGTCATATGTTTTTGTATATTAATAATTAATTTTGAAATTTAATATTTGCTTAAAGTCAGGTGTACCAACCAGACCTAACAAGTACAAATTTTCAATCTCTATTTCTATTAAAGTAGCTTCAGAACAGATTTTACTCATTCGTTTATATATTCATTCATACATTTATTTTGGAAAATGAGAAATAACCTACCCCCACCTGCAGACTGCCATTTTCTAGCAAATTGATAATAACATGTGTTAAGACTAGTATAGGCTATAAGCTATGATTTCTAACAATTGCTTTAAGACATTAAACTGTTATTTGCTGACTCTTTTCAGGCTTGACAAGTATGAATGGACCCTAGGCCTTTGTGTTTAAGTGCTGCTATGGAAATGGATTGTTTTTGACAAGCACACAGCTCCCAAGCACTAGGCAACCTATAGCCTCAGTTATCCAGAGGGACAAAGAGAGCTTCCTCAAGTGGCTGCCCAGCCTACCTTGCAGGTGACTTATGAGGGCCTCACCCACACTGTCTGTGGAGAGGGCTGTGCTAGTTTCCAGGAACATTCAATCTGTGGCCTCTGTGCAGAGCCTGCCAAAAGCACTGCAACTGGTTGTGCCAATTGTGTTGGTGTTTTATGGCTCTGTTCATCTTTAATGATCTGCAGCCTCTCTCACCAGGCAAGCTTCTGAATCTTGGCTCCTTCCCAACTGCACTATTGATCTGAAATTTGGCCAGCAAGCAAAATCCTTTTGTTTGTTTTTGGGATTATTTTTATTATCTGGCTCCAGACAGGGAGCACAGAACCGGGTGGAGACCTCACAGAAATGAGGACATCCACTTCTTTGGTAGCACTCCTGAGGGTCTAAGACCAGTGCTTTGGTGCTATAAAAGAACACTGTTCAAAGCTGTAAAGAGAATTCACATTAGCATTGTATTGATGGCAACAATAGCTTATCAGGCCCCCATCTGTCAGAGCAGAAGGTATTCTGCAGTTGAGAGAGTCAGGGCTCTGAGGTACCTCTTTCCAGAGTGATCTAATGCAAGACAGCAGACCCAAGTTTATAGAATATTAGTTTTACATATAGGTGGAAAAGTCTCTCCTTATACACTAGAATTTCAAGGCTGAGAACCAAGTCTTGATGTATTTAAGCTCACATTGGAGTTCTAAATTCCTCTAAACTCGTGTTTCTAAAATTGGATACATTAGGCACCCTAGTAACTCTAAATGACAAAAATGATTCTAGCAGTTTTGCGGTCAATTATTTTGGGGAAAAGCTAAATATCATATTCGTTGCTTAAAGATATGAAATTTGCATTAACACGTTTAAAAGTTGTGAGAAAGCTTCTGGGGGAAAAAAATCTGTTTTCCTTTCTTTAAACCATTCATGCATGCATGCTAAGTCACTTGGGTCATATCTGACTCTTTGCAACTCTGTGGACTCTAGCCTGCCAGGCTCCTGTGCCCATGAGATTGTCCAGGTAAGAATACTGGAGTGGGTTGCCATGCCCTTCTCCAGTGAATCTTTCCTAACCCAGCACCTCCCAAATTTCTTGACCATGAAAGCGAAAGTCGCTAAGTCATGTCTAACTCTTTGCAACCCCGTGGACTGTAGCCCGTCAGGCTTCTCTGTTCATGGAATTCTCTATGCCAGAATACTGGAGAGTAGCCATTCTCTTCTCCAAGGGATCTTCCCAACCCAGGGATCGAACCCAGGTCTCCCGCATTGTAGGTGGATTCTTTAGAACACTGGAGTGGGTAGCCTTTCCCTGCTCCAGGGGATAGTCCCAACCCAAGAATCGAATCTGGGTCTCCTGTGTTGCAGGTGGACTCTTTACCAGCTGAGCTACCAGGGAAGCCATGGGGCCTCATTTAATAGAGGTTTTGAAAAATGTATCTAAAATCTGAATATAAAAATTTCCCATGGAAAACTTTTCAGAAGATATATTGAATAAAATATACATTATTAATATCAGGCCTTCCTTGGAGGCAAATTTTGATGGTACAGAATGTGTGAGTATATATGTGTGTGTATTTGCATGTGCATTTCTATGTATGTGTGAGTGTTAGACAGGGTTAGCTATCCAAAAAAATCCATTATTCTCTTCTAGCATCATAGAGTCATAGCTAGGAAGCAATTACCAAGAGAGTATTATGTTTTCTAGTTTCTCTTTTAGCTGGATATGACCATATGATTAATATTTGCTGATAGAATATAAGGAGAATTGAGATCTAAAACTTCTGGCTGAGGCATCTCCCCCAAAATACAGATGCCACCAAGTACTCTAGGGCCACAGTACAAAAGTTTGACCCCTAAATAAACATCTAAAGGACAGTCACTTTATAAACAGGAACAAAAACCTGTACTATTACATGAATGAGAAATAAACATCTATTACACTGATAAATACCTTAGGATCTTTTTGTTACAATATCTTTTAGCACAATCTCATTAATACTATATTGGGAGAGGGGATGTGAGCAGTAACATTTGGGGAGATATTTGGAAAAGAATGAAGAGAATGACTTAGCATCAAACACTTAAAGGAGATAAACAGTATCTCTAGAGAGAAAAGCTAGGGTCTGATGGCTCTAAAATTTAGTTGTGCTTTATTCACTCTATCCAGGTGACTAAGAACACCAGTACTGGACACAAATAAACCCAGTTTCAATGTTTAGCTTGGCCACTTACTAATGTGTCTTCTGGGCCAAGTCTCAGTTTCCACGTGACAAAAACATGGATAATGATTTTCAATTTACACAATTATTTAGAGAATTAAGTGAAAAGGTATATGTAGTGTTTAACATGTATCTACCCATTGCTATTGCTATTGCTAAGTCACTTCAGTCGTGTCCGACTCTGTGTGACCCCATAGATGGCAGCCCACCAGGCTTCCCCATTCCTGGGATTCTCCAGGCAAGAACACTGGAGTGGGTTGCCATTTCCTTCTCCAATGCATGAAAGTGAAAAGTGAAAGTGAAGTCGCTCAGTCATGTTCGACCCTCAGCGACCCCTGGACTGCAGCCTTCCAGGCTCCTCCATCCATGGGATTTTCCAGGCAAGAGTACTGGAGTGGGGTGCCACTGCCTTCTCTGGTATCTACCCATAAGCACACATATAAAGTCATTAAAGTCACAAATATTTTATGAGTCTTCCTTTTGCGGATATACTATAATTTCATTTCCTTATCACATTTAGAATTAGGAGCTTTGAAATTAGGCAAAAGTTTTAAGAGCCAGTACACAATTTTCATGTCTCCCTTTTCCTGCCTTAGCAATTAGGAAACATGAGCTGGACTCCATTTGACCTGGTATTTGGAAGAGGAAAACCAAAGCAGAGTCCCCAGCTGATGTGCACTGGACATGTAGCATGAGTGAAAAATGAATCATTGTGGTTCTAAGCCACTGTAGACTAATGTGGTCATTACTGAATGATTCAGAAATTGGTATCTGGGTTAGAGTTCCTTCACAACATGAACCTAAGCTGCACTTACATACATAGCATTTGCTTACTGTTCAGTTGACAGTCAGTAAAGAAATTATGATTGCAATCTGGAAAGCCAGTGACCTGTGTTATAAAGTCACAGAATATCTGGCCAACCTGTTGCCTGCAATAATTTGGAAGGCAAACAAGTATCTAATGAACTTGGACTTCCAGGAGAGGAGACTGGGAAACAAAACGCTAGTATGTGTTAGGGTTAATCTTGGTTGCATTTGACAAGGCATTACCAAAAATGAGAGAAGCACAACAAAGTATTGGCTGGTTCACAAGCAGAAATGAAGGAGGTTAGAGAGAGTCCAGAGTTCAGATTTTCATAAGGTTAAAAAAATAAGTGCTTTTCAACTCCAGTGGAAACAGATGAAACCGAGGAAGCTCTTGAGCAGCAAAGACCCATTAACACTAAGCCTTGTGAGGAGGATCAACTCAAGAATATGGCTCTCACACCCATTGTTAAAACCCATAAATTAAGTTAATCTCAGAGTAAGACCCAATTACAACACTGCAACCAGAAAATCCTTTTAATTGGAGAAAGAACATCGATTAGAGAAAAGAGATTAAAAGTCACCATATGTCTAAAGAAAGTGAGACATATAGTGGTGGGGGGCATGGAGAAAGCAAATATATATATTTATGAAAATTATGTTAAGAATAAAACAATAGATGTGATGATTTGCATATACATCTGACTGTTATAAATAGATAGGAAATTTTTTTATTTGAGAAATTCATGCCATCAAAAAGGCTATCAGTCTGTATTAAAAAAGAATTTGACATATGATGACCACTGACTTTGCAACCTCCAAGGTATAATTATTTAAAACTTATCTCAGAGGTGAGCAAAAGAAATAATGGAGAAGGCCAAACATGGAAGGCAGAGTCAGAGTCTATTGAGAACACTGAGCATGACCTAAGAATCCTAGCCTTAGAGCCTGATATCTTGATTGATGGGAAACACTGAAGTGAGTATTTGTCATCAGCAGTAATTACAAGGATTGTGGAAGCCATTAGATTTGTTCATGATGATTCTATTTCTCCTCCATTTGGACATACAGTAAATTAAAATATTTATCTCTTTGATATGAGGGTGTCCACATGATTTCCTTTGAAAATAAAATGAGAGTGGGTAAGTTACAGTATCAATTCCAACTGAAAACTTAGAGAACTTAGAGAAATATGTCCTGTTTCTGTTTCCTACTTGGCAATAATGGTAACACAGAGATGGAATTTGCTTCAGCTTGGTTCCTTATTTGAGGATAACCTAGAAACTTTCCACATACATGAAGATTGAGAAGTAAATCAATTTAAGCCAGTGAGACTTTGAGGTTGTTTGTTACTGCAGCATAGTCTAGATAATCTTGGCTGAGAGAAATTCAAGTCAGCTTTACATGGATAATTAGTGTTATATCAGGTTCAGTCAGAAAAACATGCACAATTGATATTTAGAAGCAGTGTTTTTCTAACCATAGATTGTGACTTGCTCATTAGCAAGCCATAAAATCAATTTGATGGGCTCAGGGAGCAGCTTTTTCTACAATAGAAGGAAAATATATAGTAAGATTATACATGTTCTGCATGTATGTGTGTACATGTGTGTGTAAAACAGAACAGGAGAGAGGTCAATGAAAAGTATATTTCTTAGTGTAACTTCATAGTCAAAAAGTTTGAAAGTCAATGACCTGAAGCCTAGTTAATTGGAACATTTGATTGATTGAACTTAGATATGAAAGTCTATCCCCAAAGGGTGTGTGATCTGGTGACATCAAAGGGCTCTGTTCTCAGACATTTCCTGTTCAAACATTTGTTCATAGAGTTAAATGAAGAGCTTATCGATTTTTTATTGAGTTCAGGTGAAATTGATAAACCAGTGTTAGTGATGTATGAAAAACTATGTCAAATACAGCTCGAGGGAATGATAAAGATTAGCATATATTGTCCTGATTTTCAAAAAAGGATAAAGTTAGTGACACCTATGAGCTAGTGAGCTTGATATTGTGACAGAAAATATTACAAACTGATAAAATGGTATATCTACAAGGATTTAAAGAACTGACAGCATGAAATTTTGTGATTAAGTCATGCCAGATGAATATATTATTTTTAATAGTATTCAGAGTTATGTTAAAGACTGTCAAGATTTTAGAAAGTTATTTGACAGAATTTCTTATATTTGAAGAAATTTGGGCTGTGTGATTATACTATTGGATGGAATTATTTCTATCATGACCATTTATAAAGGGTATTGCTGATAAATCCATGTATCTGGGGGAGATGCCTAAGGACATATTAAAGTCCTCTGCCTGCATATCTTCCTACTCAAATATATGGTCATTGTCTTCAGTGAGAAGATTATCTCATTTTGGGGTGACATAAAACTGAGGTGGATATTGTAGGTTAGCAGCTCACAGTTAAGAATGTCCTCAAAAGGATAGAATTACGAGTCAACCTAAAAATTAAAACCCAGTTCAGTTCAGGTCAGTTGCTCAGTCATGTCCAACTCTTTGAAACCCCATGAACTGCAGCATGCGAGGTCTCCCTGACCATCACCAACTCCTGGAGTCTACCCAAACTCATGTCCATTGAGTCTGTGATGCCATCTAACCATCTCATCCTCTGGCGTCCCCTTCTCCTCCTGCCCTCAATCTTTCCCAACATCAGGGTCTTTTCCAGTGAGTCAACTCTTCGCATGAGGTGGCCAAAACACTGGAGTTTCAGCTTCAATATCAGTCCTTCCAATGAACACCCAGGCCTAATCTCCTTTAGGATGAACTGGTTGGATCTCCTTGCAGTCCAAGGGACTCTCAAGAGTCTTTTCCAACACCATAGTTCAAAAGCATCAATTCTGCACTCAGCTTTCATTATTTTTTTAAAATTTTATTTATTTTAGTTAGAGGCTAATTACTTTACAATATTGTAGTGGTTTTTGCCATACATTGGTATGAATCAGCCATGGGTTTACATGTGTTCAGCTTTCTTTATAGTCCAACTCTCACATCCATACATGACTACTGGAAAAACTATAGCCTTGACTAGACAGACCTTGTTGACAAAGCAATGTCTCTGCTTTTTAATATGCTGTTTAGGTTGGTCATAACTTTCCTTCCAAGGAGTTCAGCTCAGTTCAGTTCAGTCACTCAGTCGTGTCTGGCTCTTTGCAACCCCATGAATTGCAACACGCCAGGCCTCCCTGGTGTGGAGTCCCAGTCACACAGTCTCCCTGTCCATCACCAACTCCCGGAGTTAACTCAGACTCACATCCATCAAGTCAGTGATGCCATCCAGCCATCTCATCTTCTGTCATCCTCTTCTCCTCCTGCCCTCAATTCCTCCCAGCATCAGAGTGTTTTCCAGTGATTTACCTCTTCACATGAGGTGGCCAAAGTACTGGAGTTTCAGCTTTAGCATCATTCCTTCCAAAGAAATCCCAGGGCTGATCTCCTTCAGAATGGACTGGTTGGATCTCCTTGCAGTCCAAGGGACTCGCAAGAGTCTTCTCCAACACCACAGTTCAAAAGCATCAATTCTTTGGTGCTCAGCTTTCTTCACAGTCCAACTCTCACATCCATACCTGACCACTGGAGAAACCATAGCCTTGACTAGATGGACCTTTGTTGTCAAAGTAATGTCTCTGCTTTTGAATATGCTATCTAGGTTGGTCATAACTTTTCTTTCAAGGAGTAGGCGTCTTCTAATTTCATGGCTGCAATCACCATCTGCAGTGATTTTGGAGCCCAAAAAATAAAGTCAGCCACTGTTTCCATTGTTTCCCCATCTATGTGCCATGAAATGATGGGACTGGATGCCATGATCTTAGTTTTCTGAATGTTAAGCTTTAAGCCAACATTTTCACTGTCCTCTTTCACTTTCATCAAGAGGCTCTTTGGTTCTTCTTCACTTTCTGCCATAAGGGTGGTGTCATCTGCATATCTGAGGTTATTGATATGTCTCCCGGCAATCTTGATTCCAGCTTGTGCTTCCTCCAGCCCAGCATTTCTCATGATGTACTCTGCATATAAGTTAAATAAGTAGGGTGACAATATACAGCCTTGACATACTCCTTTTCCTATTTGGAACCAGTCTGTTGTTCCATGTCCAGTTCTAACTGTTGCTTCCTGACCTGCATACAAATTTCTCAAAAGACAGGTCAGGTGGTCTGGTATTCCCATCTATTTCAGAATTTTCCACAATTTATTGTGATCCACAAAGTCAAAGGCTTTGGTATAGTCAAGAAAGCAGAAATAGATGTTTTTCTGGAACTCTCTTGCTTTTTCCATGATCCAGCGGATGTTGGCAATTTGATGTCTGGTTCCTCTGGCTTTTCTCAAACCAGGTTGAACATCAGGAAGTTGACGGTTCACATATTGCTGAAGCCTGGCTTGGAGAATTTTAAGCATTACTTTACTAGAGTGTGAGATGAGTGCAATTGTGCAGTAGTTTGAGCATTGTTTGGCATTGCCTTTGTTTGGGATTGGAATGAAAACTGACCTTTTCCAGTCCTGTGGCTGGAATTAGGATAATCCAACTCCAATCAGGATAATAATAAACTTAGACTCTTTTGGTTCAAAGGCACAAACAAATACAGAACGGACAAAATTGTAGATATAAAAACATGTTTTAAAGACAACAGCAAATAGTAAGAGAAACCTTTATTTTCTGAAATAATTTTTGTAACTATTTTACGTGTATTTATTCATCACAATCACCCTGTGATGTAGGTATCATTTTTATCCCAATTACAGATGGAAAAACTAAGGCAAAAAAATTTTAAACAGCTGTGTAACATCACAGAGCTGATATACCATAGAGCCTAGATGAGAAGATAACTAGGCTGGTTCCAGAATCTCTTCTATTCATCCATCAGACATATGTATACCTATGGCTGATTCATGTTGATGTCTGAGAGAAAACAACAAAATTCTGTAAAGCAATTATCCTTCAATTAAAAAATAAATTAATTAAAAATATGTGGTAAAACTCACTGAAAGTTTTTAAAGTGCTCATTGGTCAAAGTAATAAATGAATGGTACAGATCTAAGCCAAGTTAGAGTCTGTGCAGTGATTAGTCCTTGTCTGAAATATTGGTTTCAATTATGGTCTACACCCCACTGTATAGAGTGTGTAATCCAAGGAAACGATCAAAAGAATTGTTGACATATCGATGATATGGAATCTGAAAAAGAAAACATGAGGACCACAGTAGCTGACTTAAGATTTGAATCTGTATCAGATAGGAAATAAATTTGTCTCATGAAGTAGGTAAGCAGCGCCTTGATAGAGTTAATAAATGGTAGGTTTTTGGCTCAGTATAAGTAACAACTTCCTAGTAATTACAGTTATTTATGTTATAATGAAAGGATTTCTTACTAGGTTAGTATGTTTTTAATACCAGGAGTGTTTATAGGAGGATGCATAATAATACATCAAGAATATAAAAAAATTTTATGCATATATTAAGCTCAGACTGCATGGTCTCAAGTATTTACAGGTGTGAGAGTTTAAGATTCTGTGAACTTAAAAAAAAAAGGAGGCAAAGTAGTGTCATTTCCCTTTAGACAGAGACCACCAAAAACACACTTATATTTGACCTGAGTGGGTTTATTGGCTTGTTTCATTGTTGACTCATGGGGTATCTCACTAAGAAAGAGTTAGAAATTACTTGTTTAAAGATTTGTCTGGGGTTAGGTGACTTGGGGGAGGTTTTAAGGAAATGGGGATTTATTCTGCATCAGGGGCTAAGAAGAAGCAGAGGTAATCCTATGATTAGGTATCTTAACACTTTTTATCTAGAAGGTGAAAAAAATGGAGTGAAGTTACAATTTTGATTGGTGGTAAAGCAGTAGACACTCCAGTGAGCTAGGATAGGAGAATATATAGTCTATTTTTATGGTAGGGACTATATTTGTTTTGTCTGTGAAGAGCCGATTGCACAGTTGCCTTGTTTCTGTCTTGATTTATCACAATCACAGAGTAGTCTGATTCTGGTATTCTGTAAAATTGTTTGTGTTCAACCAGAGAACAGAAGCTTAACTATGAGTGCTAGGACTCATCTTCCCCAGCTCCCATACTGCCTGTGGTAGCATGTCCTTCATGACTTCAGCTCCCGTGTGATAGGCCTGTGTTGGTTCTAACTTCCATTAGGTAACCTGTTCTCCAATAAAATTTTCAGGAGTAGAGGCCATGTTTTATTTACTTGTGTATTCCAAGAATAGAGCCTTGTATCTTAGAGTAGGCATTATTATTATATTATAGACTGCAAGGAGATCCAACCAGTCCATTCTGAAGGAGATCAGCCCTGGGATTTCTTTGGAAGGAATGATGCTAAAGCTGAAACTCCAGTACTTTGGCCACCTCATGCGAAGAGTTGACTCATTGGAAAAGACTCTGATGCTGGGAGGGATTGGGGGCAGGAGGAGAAGGGGACGACAGAGGATGAGATGGCTGGATGGCATCACTGACTCGATGGACATGAGTCTGAGTGAACTCCAGGAGTTGGTGAGGGACAGGGAGGCCTGGCATGCTGTGATTCATGGGGTTGCAAAGAGTCGGACACGACTGAGCGACTGATCTGATCTGATCTGATCTGATAATAATATTATATCTCTTATAGAATGTATGTTATAGAATATGTATTATGCAGAAATGATACAAAGTGAATGCTTGCAATTTGTTAGGTTTTTGACTGAATTAAATAGAGTACAACTCCATTTAGGTAAAACTAATGCAACTTTAGTACCTTTTATTGATTTCCAAAAACTTTACACATTAGATAAGCCTGTACTTATAAAATTTTCGAGGTCAAAATCACATTATTTCACTGACACACCTGCAAAACTTGAATGAAGAAAGCATAGCAGGTGTTGGGTAATTTAATCTGCAAATTGCATAATCAGACCTGTAGCAGCTCAGCTGGCATGTGAAAATCCATGCTTTTAACTATGTCCACTTCATTTAATAAAGAATTCTCTAAGACTTACCATGTTGGTTGCTCTCTCACTTTTGTATGCACTGAAGTTTCCATGTAGTGTGATAGTTGTGACTGAGGCTTCTCATGCTATGATCAAAGTTTACTGCACATGCATGGAAGCCTTTTTATGTTTGTTTGTCTGTTTATTCTCTTACTTTTAGGTGACACAGAAAAAAAAATAAAAAGGACAGATATTTTTCAATAACCCTGCAGAGATGAGTAGTCAGAAACATTAATAATCGTATTTGAAAGTCGTCACAGGTTGGTTAGGTATTTGCTTGCACTCCCTACACTTATGGGGCTTCCCCGTTGGCACTAGTGGTAAAGAAACTGCATCCCAATGCAGGAG
This sequence comes from Bos javanicus, assembly GCF_032452875.1. Classification (NCBI taxonomy): domain Eukaryota; kingdom Metazoa; phylum Chordata; class Mammalia; order Artiodactyla; family Bovidae; genus Bos; species Bos javanicus. Next base: position 45,197,911 of record NC_083870.1, read on the forward strand.
AAACGGATTCGATGCATGGGACGGGAAGATCCCCTGGAGTAGGAAATGGCAACCCACTCCAGTATTCTTGCCTGGAAAATTCCATGGACAGAGGAGCCTGGCAGACTATAGTCCATGGGGCCCGTAAGAGTCAGACTATTCCTACAGTTACAGTTAGCTCAGCTGGTTAGTACCTAGTGCAAAGGAGACCAGGTATCTGGCTTTGATCCATTTTGAACTAGAAAACTTCATTGAGTTGTATGTGCTTAGTTGCTTAGTGTTGTCTGACTCTTTGCCACCTATTGGACTGTAGCCTGTTGAGTCAGTTGAGGTTAAAAACTGTTCTATCGCCAAATGCTAAATCGCAAAATCAAAGGCCAACATGGTTGCTGGTTATCCTATAGTGACAGAAGTCTGTAATTTCTGATGTCCCTTTGCAGCTTTAAACCTCCTGAATCTTTTTACTCTCTTCCATTCAGCCCCCTCACCAGGCACCACAATCTCAACCTCTGCTTCAGGGCCACCTGGCCTCTTTCCATAATTTGTCAATTGGGTTACAATTCAGAAGAGGCAGTCAGGACCTCCGAGTCCCATCCATATCACAGAGTCCAGGTCAATCCAAAAGATTGAGGTAGAAATTCTTTCTCAGTAAGAAAACACTTCTATATAATTTCTAACTTTGCATCCATTTTTTTCTTAGGGAAATGAATTGATCTCAGAGATGAGCACTTTAAGGAAAATATGGTTTGCAGAGAAGTTAAAATACATTTGACTAACATCTGCAAAATCACTATGCTAGTTTCCTAACACATCTAGTCATTTAGTAACCACACACTAAGTGTTCAACACTGTACCCTTAACATAATGCTTACCTATTCTTTCATTTTTTAGAAATTAACAGCAGGAAATACTGGATGGGGAAAATCAATTTGGGGACAAAAAGAAAACAAAAGAAAACATGAACATTTAAGTGGGTATCTGGTTTCCATACAGAAGTAGGAACAGGGGCTTTCATTCCAACAAACCCTGCCTACTCTCATTGTGGTGACTTTAGCCACAATGGTTTTTCAGTTTGTGATACCACAAAGATACCCTGGTTTTTCAGTTTGTGATAACCACAAAGATACACTGGTGGTTATTATACTCTAATACTATCATATTTTTCAAAGGGCATAATATTATTCATAATACATAAGGGCACATACTTTATTTGAAATAGATACAACATGGCATCTTTTGCAGATGGTGACCTAGAATTTGTAAATATGTTCAGCCATGCTAAAGCAGTAATGAGTGTTGGAGGGAGCCATCAAGGGTGTGGGAACATTTTCAGGACATCTGGGGCCCATCAGCATCAAATCATTTAACAGAGTGCAAACAATTTAACACTGAGAGCCTCTCAATTATCCACTTGCAAATAAATAAATGATAAAATATAAATCTTTACACTGTAAGCAATTGAGCACACTTCTGGGTTGCCTTCTCCAATTTGGTGTCATTAGTTGATGAATGTTCAAAATATGTACACAAAGTTTAACATTTATCTTTGAAAAAGACATTATATATATTTTATATATATTATAAATATGTCACAAATATAGATACCCTAAAAGCACTGTGGTGTCACAATCAACAGAATTGTTATGCAGGTGATCCATCAGACAGGATTACTCACACTATTGTTCTGTGAACACTTACATCATGTATCTGACATTTTTATAGACTTTCTAGTATTGTGAAAAGTGCTAAGATTTGGAAACAGACAGATCTTGTTTGGATTTACATTTGTTAACTATGTGACTGTGATATTTTTTAGGCCTCAGTGTTCCCATTAAAAAAGAAAAAATGGCAGCAATAATACCTACCATTCTCATAAGGAAGCTTGTGAGAATAAAAGGAAGGAATACAGCCAGTATATACTATGTATGATTGTAATAGTAGCTGTCCCTGCTAATGTTATTATAATCATTATTCCAGTGCTTCATTAATACTTCATTTGACCATATCAGTCCTTTGATACAAGGATCATGGTGCCAAGAAATCTCAAGCCAGTGAAATAGCATTTCTTGGGCAAAATTTTATGGTGCTGCTGTAATCTTTGTCACAGTCAGATCACAAATTCCAAACTCCACTCAATGAAGTTTCACTATACTATTTCTTATGATGTACCTTGGTATTTTCTCACTTTCTCTTTCTATGCTATTTAGTTCTTCCTATGCTATTCATACTCTCACTTTCTCTTCCTATGCCAGTCATTTCATCCTGCAATTTCTCCTTTGCATGTACCACGCTGTTCATACTTCTGCCAACCATTGTAGACCTTTTCTTGCATGCAAACCATATGCTATGAAGCCATATTCCATTTAACCCGTGTAACAGAACTCAAATTATTTAAAAAAATATTTTAGTAGTTTGATGATTCAGAATTTTAAAAATAATGAATGATTTAAAAATTCCAGAAACACTGTTCATTCTTATTTTAGAGCAGTTTTAAAGAATCACTGCAAAATTACATTCATATGGTACCTTTATCACAATTAATGAACCAATATTGATAAATAGTTATTAATTAAAGTCAATACTTCATTTGGTTAACCAAGATTTTTCTAAAGTCCTTTTTTTCTGTTCCAGAACCCCATCCAAGGTACCACATTACATTTATCAGTCATGTCTCTTTATGTATCTCTTGATTATGGCAGTTTTTCAGATTTTCCTTGTTTTTGACGACCTTGACAGTTTTGAGGATTACTGGTTAGGTATTCTGCAAACTGTCTCTCAACTGGGATTTGTCTTATATTTCTCTTGTGATTAGAATAAGTAACATGCTTTGAGATGAAGATCACCAAGGTCAAGTGCCATTCTCATCACATGACATCAAAAATACATAATATCAATTTGACATTGTTTTGATACTAACCTTGGTCATTTGACTTAAGGTACTGTTTGGGGGGCTTTTTCATGGCAAACTAATTCTTTTCCTTTTCCATATATTCTTTTGCCTCTTTGGAAGCAAGGGACTATGTGGAGCTCACACTCCAGGAACGGAGAGTTATATTCTACCTTCTAAAGGACAGAGAATCTACATAAATTATTGGGATTCCTCTGCGTGGGAGATTTGTCTCTTTTCCCTCCATTTATCTATCTATTCAATTATTTACTTTTATCAAGACTCACAAATAACTATTTTATATTTTTGGATCTAATCCAACACTATTTTCTTGCTCAATTTTTTTCTGCTTTGACCATTGAGAACTCTTTCATATGGCTTTCTAATCCTTTTGATATATGTTCATTATTATGCATTAGTTTATTTGTCTTGAGTACTTTATTACTTTCTGGAATATAAGATGCTTCAGATAATTTTGCATATTTCCTGTCCTATACTTAGAATCAGTTATTTCTTTCAAGAAACGCTGGTTCCCTTTCTGGAGAAAATATTTTAGAAACTAACATTTAGGCACTAACATCATGATAAGGATTTAGAAAAAACAAACCCTTAACTTTTGGCAAGAGACTAGAACATTCACTGGAGAACTCTACTCAACAATTACAGTAGCTTTTCCTAAACCTATAGATTGAAACAAAATTCAAGCTTGCACACAAAAATCTGATAAACTTGTTCATGGCTGTTATAACTGACTTCATATATATGGTTTGCCAGTATGTTTTCCCATTCATAGATTGTCTTTTATTTCCTTTGTTGATATTTGATTAATTAATTTTTAAAAGGGATATTTGACCTCAAAGAAATACACATTTTTAAGATTATGAGTTTGTTACACTCATCACAAAAAACACTAGAAGAACAAACAAGACTAAAGATGAAAATAATTTAACAAAAATTAGACTCAATAATTTCTAAAATTTTTTTTAAATTTCAGTGTTTGTGTGTATGCACATTTTGCTTGCATTTTCCCTCTAAGCCTATTTCATTTCCTAAAAATTTTACTTACCATCATGAAAATCATGAGGAATTATTCATGAACATTATTCTAATGGATGGATAATATTCATCATAGGGATGTTCTTTAATTCAGTATGTCATCTTATTAGTGGCTACTTAAATTGTTTAGTGTTGTGTATGTGAGTATGTGTGTGTGTGTGTGCATATTTTCATACACTTCATTGGTTGTCAGATGGCCAGAGCCTATTTAATCATGTCCCTCATTTTTTTGCATAGTTTTAGCAACAGTACATGCAAGTCCTCTTTGATTTTTTTCTTACTTCCCGTGATCTATGCTACCATTCTTATCAATTATACGTCCCAAGTTTAATGTGTTTGACATATACCCTGATACATGTAGGATCCTTTTAAAACACCACATATTTTATGTTTACATAGCTTTCTAACTTTCTAACAAATGTTGTAATGCTTCAGAATTTCCAACATTTTAATCCAGAGACTTCTTGATTTTGAAGATTATGCATTCTGCTATAGAACATAAAATCTGTCTCTTAGTTTTACCCAGTATCCAGAACATTAAAAACTAATTTATTTCCCACTCTGCACCAGCATAAACAACCCTGGGTTAAACATTCTCTTACATGACTACTTCCATACGTGGTCAGAATTTCCCTGAAGCGTATAATCAGAAATGGGACCTCTGGGATAAAGAACACATATGTTCTTTCAGAAATGTTGCTAAATACTGACATTTTGCCTTCTAGGATACCTGAAATAGTTTACAACCACACTAGCTGTTTATGAAACTACTTTTTGGCTACCTTCTTTGTCAGCCCTTGATATTATCTGAGTTACTCATTTTTTCTATACTGATTTATATAAAGTGACATTTCTTTGTTTTAATTTGTATTTCTCAGAGGAATAGTAAGCCTGGCCACCTTTTCATATATACCTCTCAGTCATGTAATTTCCTTGTTCATTTTCTGTGTCCATTTTCATTGTGGTTCCTTTTCAGTAGTTTAAACAATATCTCCACAGATTACTGTACACTTCTTTTAAGAGTGTTGTGTGTGGACTGGACTTCTAAAGAATAGAATGTGGCAGAAATAATGGTGTGTCATTTGATATGGTCTGATTGTTACTGCCTGTCCTGGAATCATTCTATCATATTCCTATATATTCTGACATGTCATAATACCTAACAGAGTGATAGGCCTTTTTAAAAGTTAACTTGAGTATCTGTAGTTTCTTACTCTTCCACATTTATTTTAGGCCTTTTTGAAAGTAAACTTGAGCATCTGTAGATTCTTATTCTACCATATTTATCTTAGAATGAGTTTCTTAACTCTTCCTCTAATACCTCTAATATTTTTAACTTCCTCTAGTAACTCTTCCTATAATTTTCAAAAGCTGAAATACTATTATTCTCTTCTTAAAAAGAAATAGAAATTTGTGCAAAAGGTTCACATCCTTTTATACATAAATATGAATTTGTTTGAATAAATACAATATTCAGACTATATTTAGCTATGACTGAAGCACTTTCAGCTTTCTAGCCACAGATAGGACCCTTCTACTTTCCAAAGGGTTCACAGCCCTAAATTGACAGCAGCCTGATATCAGAATGAGTGACTGACACCTATAGCCAAAGTTCGTCCATAAATTTCCATACAATTGCTTCAGCAAACGGGAGAACTCTTGATTTCATTATTTTTAACAAATTCTCCTGGAACAAGTAGATGACAGAATCTATTTACAAAATTCTTAATCAGTATCCATAAGCTGTAATTCAAAACTGTATTCATTGGTTTTATAATTAACACAAGCTAAACTTCATTTGAAGTACTTTGTGCTTCCAATCACATCTCAAGTATACTGCGTCCATGCCTGCTAAGTCACTTCAGTCACGTGCAGCTCTTTGCAACCCTATGAACTGTAGCCCCCAGGCTCTTCTGTGCATGAGATTCTCCAGGCAAGAGTACTGGAGAGAATTGCTGTGCCCTCCTCCAGGGGATCTTCTTGATCTAGGGATCAAACCTGCGTCTCTTATGTCTCCTGCATTGGCAAGTGGGTTCTTCACCAATAACACCACCTGGGAAGCCCCTCAAGTATCCTGCTGCTGCTAAGTCGCTTCAGTCGTGTCCGACTCTGTGTGACCCCATAGATGGCAGCCCACCAGGCTCCCCCGTCCCTGGGATTCTCCAGGCAAGAACACTGGAGTGGGTTGCCATTTCCTTCTCCAATGCATGAAAGTGAAAAGTGAAAGTGAAGTCACTCAGTTGTGTCCAACTCTTCGAGATCCCATGGACTGCAGCCTACCAGGCTCCTCCGTCCATGGGATTTTCCAGGCAAGAGTACTGGAGTGGGGTGCCATTGCCTTCTCCGTCAAGTATTCTAAATAGTCTCAAATAATAACAGGAAAGTGACGCTTATCTTACAGTTAGTTGCCAAGTGGTAAGACTAAGCCATGAAGAGAAGTTAATAGATCACAATGTACAGTTGTGCATGAAAATCAAGTGAGGAAACTACTGAGAATTTTCAAAGATATAGAGATATTTTGTTCTACTATATGTAGAAAAGAGTATAAAACACCATATAAACATTTTATTGCAATTCCTTGTATGAATATTATTTAAAATGCACTGAAAGAAAGCTCCCACTAGCCAATAATGGTTTGAGATAAAATGTTCTTTGTAAAGCAATTGCCACTATTTTCCATCTACCCCAATTTAATGTATTCAGTTGTTTAAAACAGCTATTTTTATATTTGGTTAAATGTAATATTGCAGTTCATATCATTTTCCTTTCACAGGAAAATGATTTTATGAATCTAAAACTGAAATTTTAAATCAAGAGAAAACAAATTTAAATAAAGAGAAAAACGTGGAATAATAAATCAGTTAAATGACTTAAATAAGTCAACTAATCATTTCTACAAATCAACCTCATTTGATAAAATTAATTGGTCAAATTAGATAAAATATTAATCCAATTGCTTTAAAGAATCTTTCTTGGAAGGGAACAAGATGGCGGAGGAGTAGGTGGGCGTGGAGTATATCTCTCTCCACAGATACATCAGGAATACAACTTCAGACACAGAAGTGCATGCAGAACAGCATCTGAGGGCAGACAGGAGTTACCTGACCAGCAGTAAAGAATATATAGAACCACACAAAACTCAGTAGGATGAAGAAACTAGGGGAAAAAACAGGAGTGATACTAGGACCAGACCACCCTCGGCGAGTGGGGGACCTGAAGTAGGGGTCTGATCCCCATGTTGGGGCAATTGTCTGAGTCAGAGGAGAAACATTTAAGGCTGAGAGTCAAACAGTTGATCTGTGGCAGCCTAAAGGGAATGAGAATCAGACAGTCCTTACTGCAGCCATACTTACCCCAGACAGGGACGCAGGTTCCCTAGAAGGCGCAGTGGCTGGGAGCTGGAGCTTAGGGATTGTGCAGCAATCCCAGGGCAAGAGCTGCTGTTGATTGTGGAGAGACTAACTGAGGGGATGTGAAGGACAGGACTGTGGTGGGAAATGCCTGTGAAGGAAAGACAGGCAGCCATAGAAGCAAGACGATACTGCTGAGTCAGGCATAGGGGGTGGAGCCATCACCATAGCATCTCTCTTCCCAAATGCCAGCATCCGCAGCTGAATAATACAGAGAGGCTGGTCCATCAAGTGCCGGACACGTGGAACTACAGAGTAGGCGCCCACTCAGGGTGCTCCTTTAAGTGCCTGACGCACTGATCTACAGAGTAGGACTGCAGCCAGGGGGCCCCTCTTTATGCCTGATGTGCTGAACAACAGAGATGGACCCCAGGCAAGGGAGCCCTCTAAGTGCCTGAATGGGCGGAGCTATGGAGAAAGACTAGCCAAAGAGGCCTTCTGATTGCCAGCTGCCAGCGGCTTGAAAAATGACTCTGATAGGGACATAACTCCTGTGGCTGAGGCAGTCCCTGCACACGTGGTATTGCCACAGTCCCAATGACCAAGGCAGCTGCATCATCTTCATGCTCAACCCTCACTGGGGCAGAGCTGCTACAGGCCAAAAAAAAGAAAAGAAGTCTTGTGTCTATACATGCTGGGTTGCTTCAGTCATGTCCAACCCCTTGTTATACTATGAACTGTGGCCTGGTAGGCTTCTCTGTCAGGGGGTTTCTCCAGGCAAGAATACTGGAGTCTATTGGCCAAACTGGTTGCCATACCCTTATAGAGCACTATATTTCCTGCTGCCTTAGCTGCCAACTTCCCTGAGTACCTGGTGCTGCAGAATTCCTACAACTTAAGCACTTGCACACCTCCACACCTGGCCCTCCCTGGGGCAGGCCCAAATCTGCCAGGGTAGCCTCAGGAGCAAACCCCAGGGGATGACCCACATGCAGAGGTTGACATAAAACCACAATTGAAACCCGGGGCAGTGTGGCTAAGGAAGAAGACCCGAAACCTTCCCATCAGATGTACAGGCTGCAGATTAAATCCACATGATCAACTAGCCAGACTCTTTGTCTAAGGGATATATAAAAGGACATTGAGAGCTCTCACAAAAGAAAATGCACTAATTCTGAAAGCTGTGGATATTGGAGGCAAGAACACACAGGAGTAGGACCAGATTAGAATCTGAGCTGCCCCCATAGCAGGTCCAGAGACCAACACAGTATTGGAGGGCATCCTAGGGAGGTGAGGTGGACTGTGACTTCCAGCGAGGGAAAGGACTCTTACAGCAGTGAATCAAGAACACTTATTATTCTTATGTTTTGACTTGTTCCGTAGTTTCTTTTAATTTTTTCTTCTTTTCTTCTTTTTCTTTTTTTCCTCTCCGCCCCACCACGTTGTAGTTGTCAAGTTTATTGGCACTATGAAATCTAATTAAGCTTTTGAGGCTTTTTTCTCCAATCACACTTTTTCTTGTTGTTGTAAACCTCTGCCTCTAGGTTGGGCGTTTGCACTTCTATGGAGTTTTCCTTTTTTTAATTTTTATTTTTTTAATCCATTATTATTTTTTCTACATTTCCTTGTTTGCTTTTCCTACTGTTCTTAACCCCTTGCAATTAATCTTTAGTGCATATAAATCTTCTTTATCTACCTCTATGTAACTTTGCATATCTATTCTCTTTCATTTTTTTTCTTTCCTTTCCTCTCAACATATTTGTTAGTTTTGTTTTCATTGCTTTATTCCCCACTTGGCACCTTATTTTGTTTTGTTTTCCAATTTGTGCTTTAGTTAGTTGTGTTCTTAACTGGTAGATATAATTTTTGGTTTCCTTTGTTTGCTGGGCCAAGCTATTGTACTTTATTTTTGTTGGACCATTTTGATTTTGCTTATGGATGTATATGTGTATGTGTATATTCCATTATTTTAATTATCATTTGCCTGACTTTGTAACTGCCATTTGTCTGGGGTTCATCTTTGGTTTTTTGTTTTTTGGGTATGTGCTTTAATCTCAGTGCCCAAACACAGCACTTGTGGAATATGTGTTCCTGAGCAGAAATCAAGACCTGAGCCTTTGGAGTAGGAGCACTGACTCCAAGACCCTAGACTACCAGAGAACTAACCCTCAGTTCAGTTCAGTTCAGTTGCTTAGTCGTGTCCAACTCTTTGTGACCCCATGAATTGCAGCACACCAGGCCTCTCTGTCCATCACCAACTCCCGGAGTTTACTCAAACTGATGTTCATCGAGTTGGTGATGCTATCCAACCATCTCATCCTCTGTCGTCCCCTTCTCCTCCTGCCCCCAATCCCTCCCAGCATCAGGGTCTTTTCCAATGAGTCAACTTTTCGCAAGAGGTGGTCAAAGTATTGGAGTTTCAGCTTTAGCATCAGTGCTTCCAATGACAACCCAGGACTGATCTCCTTTATAATGGGCTGGTTGGATCTTCTTTCAGTTCAAGTGACTCTCAAGAGTCCTCTCCAACACCAGAACTGACCCTAGGGAGTGTCAAATAGTGAGAACTCCCATAAAGGAAAACACTTGAATGTGAGACCTGGCATCACGCAAGCACCAGTAGCACCCTGCACAGGATGTCTCATCCAAACAACAAACAAAACAAAAATACAAACCCAACCTTCCACAGACAGGATTACCACCTCACTCAGCCTTGCCCATCAGAGGAAAAATAACAACCAAAAAACTCAGCATAAATCTCACCTTATACAAAGCTTACAGAAACCACTGCACCAGCTTGAGGCTGGAGGGAACCAAAAAGAAGAAACAATTCAACTTGAAGCCTGGGAAAATGGAGACCTCAAACACAATAAGTTTTTTTTTTTTTTTTAAATAATGAAATGGCAGAGAAATACTACACAAATGAAGGAACAAACTAGAAACACAGAAGTCCAAATAAATGAAGAGGAAATAGCAAACTACCTGAAAAAAAAATCAGAATAATGATAGTAAAGATTATAAAAAATCTGGAAAGTAGAATGAGAAAATGCAAGAATCAATTAACAAAGACCTAGAAGAACTGAAGAGACAACACAGTTACTGAAATTAAAAATACTCTAGAAGGAATCAACACCAGAATGTTTGAAGCAGTAGAACAAATTAGTGAGCTGGAAGATAAAATGCTGGAAATAACTTCTGAAGAGCAGAATAAAGTAAAAAAGAAATGAAAAGAACTGAGGGTAGTCTCAGCAACCTCTGGGACAGTATCAAACACACCAACATTCAATTTATAGAGGTCCCAGAAGAAAAGAAAAAGAAAGGGTATGAGAAAATTTGAAGAGATTACAGTTGAATATTTCCCCAGAATAGAAAAAGAAATAGTCCATCACATCCAAGAGGCACAAAGAGTCCCATACAGGATAAACCCAATGAGAAACATGCCAAGACACATACTAATCAAATCAACAAAGACACCACCCTTATGGCAGAAAGTGAGGAAGAGCTAAAGAGACTCTTGATGAAAGTGAAAGAGGAGAGTGAAAAGGTTGGCTTAAAGCCGAACATTCAGAAAACTACGATCATGACATCCAGTCCCATCACTTCATGGTGTATAGATGGGGAAAAAGTGGAAACAGTCACTGACTTTATTTTTCTGGGCTCCAAAATCACTGAAGATGGTGAGTGCAGCCATGAAATTAAAAGATGCTTACTCCTTGGAAGGAAAGTTATAACCAACCTAGACAGCATATTAAAAAGCAGAGACATTACTTTGCCAACAAAGGTCTGTCTAGTCAAGGCTATGGTTTTTCCAGTGGTCATATGTGGATGGGAGAGTTGGACTATAAAGAAAGCTTAGCATTGAAGAACTGATGCTTTTGAACTGTTGGAAAAGACTCTTGAGAGTCCCTTGGACTGCAAGGAGATCCAACCAATCCAGTCCATCCTAAAGGAGATCAGTCCTGGGTGTTCATTGGAAGGACTGATGTTGAAGCTGATATTGGCAAACAATTATTTTGTTTAACTGCCTTTTAAAACAACCAACCTCTTAAAGGTTATTCTAATCAAAATCTCAAAAAGCTGTTCAAATCAATATTTTGGCCACCTGATGTGAAAAGCTGACTCATTTGAAAAGAACCTGATGTTGGGAAAGATTGAAGGCAGAGGATGAGATGATTAGATGGCATCACCAACCCGACGGACATGAGTTGAATGAACTCCAGGAGTTTTTGATGGACAGGGAGGCCTGGCGTGCTGTGGCTCATGGGGTCACAAAGAGTCAGACACGACTGAGCGACTGAACTGAATGCCTATCCTTCTAAAACTTGTCCAAAAAGTTGCAGAGGAAGGAACACTTTGAAACTCATTCTAAGAGGCTACCATCACCCTGATACCAAAACCAAACAAAGACAACACATAAAAAAAAAAACTACCAGAATTTTAGTAAGCAGAACTCAACAACACGTTAAAAAGCTCATATAGGATTATCAAGTTGGGTTTATTCCAAGGATGCAAGAATTCTTCAGTATACACAAATCAGTCTATGTGATATACCATATCAACAAATTGAAAGATAAAAACCATATGATAACCTCAATAGATGCAGAAAAAGCCTTTGATAGAATTCATCACCCATTTATGATTAAAACTCTTCAAAAAATGGGCATAGAAGGAACCTATCTCAACCTGGCAAAGGCCACACATAAGCCTACAGCAAACATTATTCTCCATGGTGAACAGCTGTAAGCATTCATTCCCTCTAAGATCAGGAACACGACAAGGGTGTCCACTTTTGCCACTATTATTCAACATAGTTCTGGAAGTCCTAGCTACAGCCATCAAGAAGAAAAAGAAAGAAAAGGAGTCCAGATCAGAAAAGAAGAAGTAAAGCTCCCACTGTTTGCAGGTGACATGATACTGCACATATAAAACCCTAAAAATACTATCAGAAAATTACTAGAGCTAATCAGTGAATTTAGCAAAGTTGCAAGACACAAACTCAATACACAGAAATCACTTGCATTTATATATACTAACAATGAAAAATCAGAAAGAGAAATTAAGGAATCAATCCCACTCACTATTGCAACAAGAAGAATAAAATATCTAGGAATAAACTTACCTAAGGAGACGAACTGATGTTGAGGCTGAAACTCCAATACTTTGGCCACCTCATGAGACGAGTTGACTCACTGGACAAGACCCTGATGCTGGGAGGATTGGGGGCAGGAGGAGAAGGGGACGACAGAGGATGAGATGGCTGGATGGCATCACTGATTCGATGCACATCAATTTGGGTGAACTCTGAGAGTTGGTGATGGACAGGGAGGCCTGGCATGCTGCGATTCACAGGGTCGCAAAGAGTTGGACACGACTGAGCCACTGAACTGAACTGAAGGAGACGAAAGAAGTGTATACAAAAGATTATAAGACACTGGTGAAAGAAATCAAAGATGACATAAACAGATGGAGAGATATTCCATGTTCCTGGGTAGGAAGAATCAACATTGTGAAAATGATTATACTACCAAGTGCAATCTACAGATTCAATGTGATCCCTATCACTAATGGCATTTTTCACTAGAACTAGAAACAAAAAATTTCACAATTCATATGGAAACACAAAAGATCCTGAATAGCCAAAGCAGTCTTGGGGAAGAATGGAGATGGAGGAATCAACCTTCCTGACTTCAGATTATACTACAAAGTTACAGTCATCAAGACAGTACAGTACTGGCACTAAAACAGAAATATAGACCAATGGAACAAGATGGAAAGCCCATAAATAAACCCATGTACCCAGGGGTACCCTATTTTTGACAAAGGAAGCAAGAATATACAATGGGTCAAAGACAGCCTCTTCAATAAATGGTGCTGGGAAAACTGGACAGCTAAATGTAAAAGAATGAAATTAGAAGAGTTCCTAACACCATGCACAAAGATAAACTCAAAATGGATTAAAGGCCTAAATATAGGACCAGAAACTATAAACTTAAAGAGGAAAACAAAGGCAGAACACTCGATAACATAAATCAAAGAAAGATCCTCTATTACCCACCTCCTAGAGTAATGGAAATAAAAACAAAAGTAAACAAGTGGGACCTTATTAAACTTAAAAGCTTTTGCATAGCAAAGGAAACCATATGCAAAGTGAAAAGCCAATCCTCAGAATGAGAGAAAATAATAGCAAATGAAACAATTGGCAAAGGATTAATTTCCAAAATATACAAGCAAGTCATACAACTCAATACCAGGAAAACAAACAACCCAATCAGCAAATGGGAAAAAGACCTAAACAGACATTTCTCCAAACAAGACATAGCGATGACTAACAAACACATGAAAAGATGCTCAATATTGCTCATTATTAGAGAAATGCAAATCAAAATTACAGTAAGATATCACCCACACCGGTTAGAATGGCCATCTTCAAAAAACCTACAAACAATAAATGCTGGAGAGGGTGTAGAGAAAAGGGAACACTCGTGCACTGTTGGTGGGAATGTAAATTGATATAGCCACTGTGAAGATGGCATGGAGATTCCTTAAAAAACTAGGAATAAAACCAACATATGACCCAGTAATCCCACTCCTAGGCATATACCCTGAGGAAACCAAAATTGAAAAATACACATGTATCCCCTTGTTCATTACAGCATTATTTAAAAGAGCTATAGCATGGAAGCAACCTAGATATCCATCAACAAATGAATGGATAAAGAAGTTTTGGTACATATACACAATGGAATATTACTCAGCCATAAAAAGGAATGCATTTGAGTCAGTTCTAATGAGGTGGATGAACCTAGAGCCTATTATAGAGAGTGAAGTAAGTCAGAAAGAGAAAGATAAATATCATATTCTAACGCATATATACAGAATCTAGAAAAATGGTACTGAAGAATTTATTTGGAGGGTAGCAATGGAAAAACAGACATAAAGAAAAGACTTATGGACATGGGGAGAGGGAAGTAGAGGGTGAGATGTATGGGAGAGTAACATGGAAGCTTACATTACCATATGCAAAATAGATAGCCAGTGGGAATTTGCTATATGTCTCAGGAAACTCAAATAGGGGCTCTGTATCAACCTAGAAGGGCAGGATGGGGAGGGTGATGGGAGGGAGGTTCAAAAGTGAGGGGATATATGTACACCTATGTCTAATTCATGTTGAGGTTTGAAGGAAAACAACAAAATTCTGTAAAGCAATTATCCTTCAATTAAAAAATAAATAAAAAAAAAAAAAAAGAAATCCTTCTTCTGTCTACTTAAAAATCAAGACTGAGAAAGTGTGATCAGAGAGACAAGAAAAGAACCATGAACCATGAACAGTGTTTAATCTCAGAGCTAAAAAGAAAAGAGAATTCCAAGGAGTGAATAGTCAATTAAATCAAACCAAGAAATACAATAGCTAAGATAGAGCAATAATTTTCATTGTATAGTTTTGTCTTGGTGCCAGAATCTAAATTATATTATTTTTAAAAATGTAATAAAGAAGTAGTGAGGTTCAAATTGGATCTGTTTGATTTGAAAAGTTCCCAGTTTTTCCTCCATGCTAGTAACTCTCAAACATTAGTAGGCATGCATAAGGGCTTCCCTGGTGGCTCAATCAGTAAAGAATCTGTCTACAATGCAGACCTGGGTTCAAACCCTGGGTCAGGAAGATCCCCTGGAGAAGGGACTGGCTACCCACTCCAGTATTCTTGGCTGGAGAATTCCATGGACAGAGAGCCTGGCAGGCTATAGTCCATGGAATCACAAAGAGTCGGACACGACTGAGACTAACACTTTCACTATAGGAATATTCTAGAGAAATTCTTGTGAATGTAGGCTCCTATCTTAAACAACAAATCTCTGGAGTTAGACATTGCGTTTTTAAGAATTCCCACCCCCAGGTGATTCTGATGAAGCTGCCTTTCAGTCACACTTTTAGAAACACTGCACTCATGCCAACTATAACAAGGAGCTTCTTGAAAGCAGGGACCTCTTTGGGTTTTCAGCAGTGAGCAGAATGCTTGATTCACTGTGAGGATATAATATAGCTTTGCAAAGCTAAACTGTACTGTGGTCTGAAAAAAGACTGTAATTTGAAAATATTATCTTATGTGGTCATAGCCATAATTTCTATAACTCAAGTGTTTTGAATTTTCACACTGATTCTAAACAGTGTCCTTTTTTGTTTCCCGGTGAAATCCTAAAAGGGATGCAGTGGTTTGCATCTTTGCCTTATGAATGGTCTCTTTACTTATTTAAATCTATAACTATCTTCACTGACATTGCAAGAATTCATTTGACAGGACTTTAGACTTCCTTAAAACAAATTTTCTAACCTCTATCCATTCTGAAGGAGATCAGCCCTGGGATTTCTTTGGAAGGAATGATGCTAAAGCTGAAACTCCAGTACTTTGGCCACCTGATGCGAAGAGTTGATTCATTGGAAAAGACTCTGATGCTGGGAGGGATTGGGGGCAGGAGGAGAAGGGGACGACAGAGGATGAGATGGCTGGATGGCATCACTGACTCGATGGACGTGAGTCTGAGTGAACTCCAGGAGTTGGTGAGGGACAGGGAGGCCTGGCGTGCTGCGATTCATGGGGTCGCAAAGAGTCGGACACGACTGAGCGACTGATCTGATCTGATCTGAACCTCTATCCAATATTTTTTCTAGCTTTTGTGATTTGAATTCTTATCCTAAAGATCATATGTGTTTATTATTGAAAATTTGAAAATTTTAGGTAAGCAATAGGTAAATAAATTTCTCTTGCTATGCTACAATAGATGATGTCTGTATATTTCCTTTCAATCTTATAATGATACATATTTAGAAAAAGTATGATATTGTATATACCATTTTACAACCTGTTTTTAATTTAAATCATTAGTAATTTTTGTACTATTCATTTTCATTAAAACTGAACTTAGCCACATAGTATTGAAATGTATGTATATGTTATATTTTCATATTATTTGCATTATTTTTGGACCTTTTGGCTATTTTCAATGATTTAAAATTATAAACAATGTTGGATAAAATTCTCATATTTAGATCTTTGCCTATATCTTTTTTATTGTTCCCTTAGTGTTTATTTCTAGAAATAAAATTGCTAGCTCAAAATGTAAGTATACTCAAGTATTTTTTTGCAACATTTCCATCCAAAATGTTTTACAATTTACATGCCCTAAGCAGTATCTGAAAACATCTAAGTACCCTCATTAACATTAGATTTTATTACTTGAAAAAATTGGTCACTTTAATGGTGACAAATAATTTTAATTAGTGTTTTAACTTGATTACCAGGAGGTTGAATTATTTATTATGCTTATTATTTGTTCATTAAAAAATGGTAAAATGCTTCTTATGTGCTTTTTGCAGAAAGAAACTATTAATTTCTCAGCACCTTATGATAGTCCAAAAAGATGGCTCTCCCTTTTTTGGTGGAAGATGTAATATAATTTCCTGATTTCATCATCTTTGAAAGTGCTTTACCAAGCATAACTGCTCCTCTGTTGTCAAGACAGGCCCTGAGTTATGGTGAGAGTTAAAGGAGATAAAGAAAGTAGATGTCATTATAAAAGCAAAGTTTTTACTGCAGTACCTGGCACATAGCAATCATCCAATACATGGTACAAATAATCATTATTAGGGGAACATAATCCTTGAAGTAACCAATAAGTAAACAATTGTCCAAACAGAAGTTTATAAACAGGAAAATATAAGTTTACTGATGCTCTTTGTGCAACTGAAATAAGATAATATATGTGAAAATTCCTCAAAATCTAGAAAGCTTCATTTGTTGAAACTATCACTATAATGGAAATAGTTCCTGCAACCTGTGGATGGCTATTGATCAGTAAACTGGAGTTTCAGCGTTAGCATCATTCCTTCCAAAGAAATCCCAGGGCTGATCTCCTTCAGAATGGACTGGTTGGATCTCCTTGCACTCCAAGGGACTCTCAGGAGTCTTCTCCAACACCACAGTTCAAAAGCATCAATTCTTAGGCACTCAGCCTTCACAGTCCAACCCTCACATCCATACATGACTACTGGAAAAACCATAGCCTTGACTAGATGAACCTTTGTTGGCAAAGTAATGTCTCTGCTTTTGAATATGCTATCTAGGTTGGTCATAACCCCACAAGTAGGCCTACTAAAGGCTATGATTTCTCATAGAGACAAAGTTTTCCCCCTTTCCACTCTAAATCAGAGCTGAGAGCAATGAGCTCTTTCGATGTCTATCTCTGAGGAGAAATGGTCCTCTACTGCTTCAGTTTATCCTTTTCTGAGTCCTGGCTTTACTAGTGAAAGACGTCTCTGATATGACCCCCAACTCTGAGAAAGCCCAAGGGTTTGTCTTTTGCCATCCAATTACTTACAGAATTAAAAACAGTTTAGATTTCTCAAACCTAACTTCCCAAATGTAGTAGGAACATAAATCACTTGAGTAACTTCTTAAAAGACAGATTCTCAATAAGCAATAAGGTGGAGCCCAAGATTCTTTACCTCCAAGAAGTACTCAGGTGATGCCGGTACTGCTGGTTTGAGAAGCAATACTGAATAGCAAGACTGTGCCAGTTAGAGAAACAGAACCAATGGCTATTCAGTAGCTACAGTGCTAGCTTAGCTCTAGGAATTTCTTCTCCTAGTTTGTTGCTGGCCACAAATGAGTTCTTTTAATTTCTTATGATGTTATACATTTATTTAAAAGGATGTCTTTTATTTTATCTAGCATGAATGCTTTGTAATATGCAAGTTTCAATCTACTATTTGTGGGAAACAATTCTTTTCCATATAAGGAAGAGAATAATATAATCCTTGGTATTCATACTTAAACTCAGCCTGTTAAGCATTATTTTATACTATAAAAAAAGTTGTACTGCAGTAGATTAAATCAAACATTTTCATGTGGAATAAAAATTGGTGTTTTTAAATGACTTTGAATTAGCTTTAATAATACAAGCAAAAAAAATAATACAAGCAAAAAGAAAAAAATGAATAAATAAAATAACAATACAGTGAACTTTTACATAACTTATGCAGATGACAGATGAAAAACAGATCTCATGTAAACATATTAGAAACCCATGGCTTGACTGTTCTCTACAACAGGGTTATATAAAATCCAGGTTCGATGCACGATACTGGATGCTTGGGGCTGGTGCACTGGGATGACCCAGAGGGAGGGTATGGGGAGGGAGGAGGGAGGAGGGTTCAGGATGGGGAACACAGGTATACCTGTGGCGGATTCATTTCGATATTTGGCAAAACTAATACAATATTGTAAAGTTTAAAAATAAAATAAAATAAAAAAAATAAAATACCAAGCAAAAAACAAAAAACAAAACAAAACAAAAAAGTGGATTTATTGTACTTTTGACCAGTGCATTTTAAAACATACTTATAAACATACATATAAAAATTCTTTTATACTTAAAAAAAAATCTGAGTTGCAACCATTTGATAGTTATTCTACAAATATTTAGATCACTTAAAAATATTCATCCAAACTCACTATGTGTCACTTTACAGCTTTGATTAGGTATTTGATTATTCAGAACACTTAATTTCCAGTAGTTTCATGCCACGAAGGTGAGTTATACTTGCAAATTATTAAAGTCCCACTGCATTGACTATTTTTTTAAGTAATAAGAGGTTAATAAAACTACAATTATTTTGTTTAACTGCCTTTTAAAACAACCAACCTCTTAAAGGTTATTCTAATCAAAATCTCAAAAAGCTGTTCAAATCAACAGCAAAACTTGACATATCTAGTGGCATTTGGACCTTAGGCAAGCTCAAGAACAAACAAATGAGTGCTAAAGGTTTGAATATAGATATTATTTTTGAAATCCCATAAGACTATCTTTTCAGTTTTAAAAATAAAACAGAATGTCCATATGTGCAAATTGTAAAACACGTTCTAGAAGCATATGCCAAAAAGAATAGATTTTTTTTTAAAATGAAAAGAAATAACCCATTCTTTTTCCACAAAAAAATAGTGTTCCAGAAAAAGCAATCTATACTGGAAATAAAGGGAGAAGAAATTAAACTACAGCATACAAATAAAACAAGCAAAGACATAGAGCAGGATGGATTAATGTAGAAAAATTAATTAAAGTGAATGTGAGGGATTTTTTTTTCCCCCAGATACAGCAAGGGAAATGATGAAATTAGCAAAAGGTGAAATATACACCACTAATGAATAAACAGGGACATGTAATAGGTAAATACTCTTAGTAGTGTTCTGAATTAAGAAAGAAATAATTTGGCTCACTGAGAATTGTACAGACTCTTCAAAAAATGGTCACTGACAAAAGACATGTTAAGAAAATATTGAGACAATGTGAACATGTACAGATTTCTAAAATTGGATCATGCTACAGACTATGAAAGACTGCAGAAAGAATTTATAATCATCTTCACTGAGTCCCTTAAAATTATTCTTAAGCTTAACAAGTTTGGAGAGAATTAAAAATAAAAATAAAACAGAAAATATGAACCTGACTTCACTGACAAGTAAGTGATCCTGGGTATGGCTTAGTGTAAGTCTGTTAAGAAGAAGTAAATGTTATGAGTCTTTATCTCATAAATTCTTAAAAGTGGTAAGTTTGAATTCTTAAAAGTAATAAGGATCATATCTTCTCAATATATTTATAAAGTTCTCGGTGATGGTTTCTCTCTGTGATAATAGTAAAGTTATAGATAGAACAGACCCAGATTTTCCAGCCCAGTAGTTCTAATGAATAAAACAAGGAATACTTAATGAAATAGGAAGATCATGTACTATTTTGTCCCTCCTCTGTTCATGTCCATATGAAACTACTAGAGAAATAATACGTATTCTCCTTTCGAAAGAACTTAGAATTAAATCACATTTCCCTCGGTCTTTATCTGATCAAAATGGCTATCATTGCATTCTGTGTTTTCGCTTAGAGGAAAGGAGGTGGTGCTTCATCACAGCACATGAAGAGACTCGAAATAATATTTTAAAAGACTTTTATAGAGCTTACATTCTAAATATCTCATATAATAAATTTCAAAACAATAAGCTATTAATAACCCCATGCTCACATAACCTTATAAATAAAGCAGTGTACTTTGAGAATCTTAAATCACTAATGTTTTTTATGTCTGTGTTTTTTTCCTCCTCTATGAACAGGTCTGCACTAGTCTGCATTAATTAAATTTAAGTAGGATTTCTGAGCGTGGATCATCATTAAGTCTGTGGCCCTGATTTAAATCTGCAGTAAAACATTTCTCCATTAAGTCTTGTGCTTTTGTGTCATATTTCATACACTAGTTGTCTCTTAATTAAATCCATGATGGTCCACCAACACAGACTATTAAAATAACTATACTTTGCTCTTGACATATTTATGAGACAGAGTCATAAGACTATAGACTGATACTTGAACTACTCACTAGAAATGCTAATAAGATTATGATGAAGGTAAGATTAGAACATTCTTCTTCTTTCTCTCCTCTTCTTTCTAGAGATTTATTTTTATAACTGCAGTTCACTTCTATTTCAGATTCTAACTTTTTCCCCAGGCCATCTGAAAGCTCTTTCATTGTAGAATAACTACCAATTAATAGGCAATGGAAACCTTGAAAAGTGTTAATTTATATCACCTGATATTAATATAAAACATTCAGATATATTCTCCTCTGAGCTTTGTTCTATTCACAACTGCAAATAAACTTGTTAATCTAAATATATGTTTGCCAAGCCTTTAGGTGTTCAGACGGAAGGAAATTTGCAAGGACTGAAAAGAGAAAATAGCCCTGAGTGAGAAAGCAGTTAACTCTTAGATGGGGTGAAAGGCAGTACACATATGTCAACACTAGATATACTGAATTTTCAATCTGCTCACCACAAAGAATGATGGTGTCTTCCCCAGGTGAACACTTAGAGAACTTCTTCCTCATAGCATATGGTGAAAGAGTTTCCAGTTTCTTTTGTTTGCTTTCAGTAGCTTGATGTATACTATGCTTTTATTTCATTTTTTTTTTAAGAAAAAAAATTTTTTTTTTTTTACATTGTTTGTTTGGGAAGTAGGTGGTAGGGTCCTTAAGGGGCAGACCTGTGATTAAAGGATCAGGAAGTTTCAAATGATTGGAAGCTGTATCAAAGTACAGACCTTGGACAGAAGAACAGGGAAACTCTTCATCAGGTTTAACACAAACAGGCATTATCTAATACAAATACAGGGAGGAGCTTTTAAATCCATTTATCTGTTTCTTTATTAGTATCAGCAGGTGTTCTGGAGTATTTAAAAATAATACTATGCAACTCATCATTTGGCTCAATTTTTTTTAGAAGTTTTTAAGAGTACTGGAAAAATGAGAGATTAACATATTTTTATTTCAGCATCAGTCTGCAATGAACAATGCAAATATGAAATAAATTCTAATGTCTTGTCAAGAATAGCAGCTACAGTCAGGCAGCTCCACTAAACACATTAAATCTAATAAAATCACCCTCACGTACTCCTGACACTAGTAGTAATTAAAATAACTTGTTTCAAAAAAATTGGTCCTATACATGAATACTTATTGGCAATTATTTCTTAGTTCTTCAAACCAAAGATAACATAATTTGATTCTCACACAATTTTCTTGTAAATGCGGTTCATATTGGGTTTTATATGCAGCTTAAGACTGTTAATTGCCATTTTGAGCCTCACAGTAAAATAGAGTTCAATATGTCGCTTTTCTCAAGCATAGAGAAATGTTTGAGAAATGCTTGTCTTAGTCTAATGAACTGTGAATAATTTACATCCTGAGTCCTATTTTTCAGTATAAGTGGTTCTGACTTTTCTTAAAGCTTGCAAAGCCTAATCAACTTGTTACATTCATCTGATTAAAGAAATCTCTGGCAAAGTAGAAAGGAATCCAGTGCTTCTTCGGTGCTGCTTTGGTGGTGTTTTGATTTTCTTAAGGCCACTTTTTCATTAGGTTCTATTTTTCCTTTACCATTCTAGACAACGTATTATAAACCAAGGGTTTTATTTTCCATATTTGTGAGAAAAATGTTATCTGACTTAAAAATTTCAAAATCTCCTACTTCTTGGATATTCTTGAATTTAGAGGCCTAGCTGCTCTGTCAAGAAGTTAAAGGAGCTCTTTTAGGTGCGAATATTTTTCATTTCTGAAAGAACCAAAACACGAGCTATGATTCCAGCCCCTTCTGAGCATGTGTGCTCAACAGAGCCATGCCGAGGAGAACAAGCCAGTGAATCTACATTCAACAGGGACCAGTGAAAACAGCAGCTTTTTGTCACCAGCATGAGGGTGGTGCAGATATTTCATCTTGCTCAGAAATTTAGAAAAGAAGTAAGCAAATTTCATATTCACTATGTATTGGTCGAGGATTTTTTTTTTTTTTTTTGGTAAAAAGGCATAATTTTTAAAAGACTTAGAAATATATTAGAGAATGTGTGCATCCAAAGGAACCTTAGAGACAATTTGATTTTACTCCTCACTCAGTAACAGAGGAAGCTAAAGGCCAGAAACGTTACGCAACACAGTCATTATGTCGTAACCATGCAGCACAATGACTGGTAACAGAACAAAGGGAATCATGATGTCAAGTCTCTAAAATTAGGAAATGAGGAGGAGACACATCAGTGAAGGGGCGAGCAAACAGTCATTCTTTCTGAGACCGTATTATGCTATGGCTGCCAGGAAAAGAGACCCTTGCTTGAAGCTACATGCCTGCAAGCTATGGGGTCTCCTCATTTTCAAAGCAAGGATAATGAAAATATAGTGGAAAATGAAGGCGGGGGAAAGAAAGAATTTGTTTACATTTGAATCTACCCAAATATTGAAAGTTCACAAATCCCACTGTGCACATATTTGTATATATAGTTGTATACGTATATGTTGTTGTTTCTGGGTAAACTATGAGTTGTAATACATCAGAAGAATCATCATCAAAAAAAAAAAAAAACTAAAATGTGGATATCAACTACCCCAAAATTCAAGATGTGGAAACTAAAACAGAGCCACTGGCAAGAAAGATGATGATGCCCTGAAGTCAAATTTGCCAGTAAATGGGCAACAAGGAGAAGATCTGCCTGGAGACCTAACCCAAGGACTAGGACAAGAAAACTGATGACTAATGTGTTGTGAAAAATCAGAACCTATGTACAAGAGGAAAGTGTATGATCAGAGACTAGCAATTTTTTTTTTTTTTTTTAGCAAAGGGTTATATAGTAAACATTTGGGGCTTTGAAGGTTATGTGGTCACTGTCATAAGTACTGCAAACTGCCAGCCACAGACAATATATAAACAAATGGGTATAGCTGTGTTCCAATAAAATTTTACTTAGAGGAACCAGGGCGGATCTGACCTGCAGCTATAATTTGGCTATGATTGCTCTAGACAGAAACATAGAGATAAATAGATGCTAGGTGGATAAGTATGAGGGGGGTGGAAAAGAGGGGTATAAATCTTTTTCCTTTCATAAGCAAAATATCTATTTATTTCTTGGGTTGTAACTAAATATACTCTGGGAATGATAAAGGAGTGTAGGCTTCTATTAAAAATAAAGAACACATCTTTGCTCCAAATAACCTCCATACCACAGACAGCACAACTTTAAAATATACACATCCATTCAGATCCTCCAATGATTAAAACTCTCCCAAGGTGTCCCTCTATAAGTAGACTACAATTCTGGACCGTGCTTAACCCTCTCATTTCACCTTTTACCATTCTCTTTCTTATTCACTACACTTTAGCTCAAATGGCCTTGTAATTTTTCAAACATTAAAGTTGACACCGAAGTCATTTAGCTTCCTGTTCTCACTGAGTAAAACCCGCCTTCTCATATGTCGGTACAATTGACTTTATTTCAATATTCAGGTCATCTTTCAATATTCAAGGCATCAGGTCATACCTTCCCTATTTACTTTCCTTGTAACACATTTGTCAGTGTCAGAAAGTAGCTTATTTTTTGTCTCCATAACTAGAATAAAGCTGCTATAAGGAAAAGGAATATGCCTGCGATATTTCTCACTGTACTCTAGAACTTGTAAGCGTGACATGGTAGATGCTCATTAAGCATTTGTAAATGACTAAACCTGATGAGGCTTTTTCATACATTTTCTTTTGTGATGCTCAGAACAGCCTTGCAATGCAAGTATTATTGCCAGATGATAAAATGAGGTCTCAGAGAAGTTATATGATTTGTCCACATTTATTGAGCTATAACATGACCTACTTATAATGTTCAGTGTTTTCCTCTTAATCCAGTTTAACATTCATTACCTATCAAAAGCTCTACTAACATTTACAAATATTAGCTCTTTATAAAACCTTTGCATCATAAGTGTTAGTATCAGCATTATTTTATTGGTGAGAAAACTGAAGTACAGAGAGATTGAAGAATTGTACAAAGTCTCAAGAATAGCAAGGGGCAGAGCTTGGATTCAAACCTAGATATTAGAGTTCTGGAGTCCTTTTTTTTTTTTTTAATATAGGCCTTTTAAAAAAATTAATGAATGAATTAGGCTATGCTGCGTGGGGCTTAGCTGCTGGCACATGGGATCTTTAATCCTCTTTGCAATATGTGGGATCTAGTTCCTTGACCAGGAACCAAATCTGGGTCCCCTGCATTTGGAGCATCAAGTCTTGGCCACTGGACCGCCAAGGAAGTCTCAGGAGCCCTTGTTCTTAACCAATACATTATGCTGTATTTATAAAAACACAAACAAAAAAGATCTTCACCACCCAGATAATCATGATGGTGTGATCACTCACCTAGAGCCAGACATCCTGGAATGTGAAGTCAAGGGGATCTTAGGAAGCATCACTAGGAACAAAGCTAGTGGAGGTGATGGAATTCCAGTTGAGCTATTTCAAATCTTGAAAGATGATGCTGTGAAAGTGCTGCAGTCAATATACCAGCAAATTTGGAAAACTCAGCAGTGGCCACAGGACTGGAAAAGGTCAGTTTTCATTCCAATCCCAAAGAAAGGCAATGCCAAAAAATGCTCAAACTACTGCACAATTGCACTCATCTCACATGCTAGTAAAGTAATGCTCAAAATTCTCCAAGCCAGGCTTCAGCAATACATGAACTGTGAACTTGCAGATGTTCAAGCTGGTTTTAGAAAAGGCAGAGTAACCAGAGATCAAATTGCCAATATCTGCTGGATCATGGAAAAAGCAAGAGAGTTCCAGAAAAACATCTATTGCTGCTTTCTTGACAATGCCAAAGCCTTTGAGTGTGTGGATCACAATCAACTGTGGAAAATTCTGAAAGAGATGGGAATACCAGACCACCTGACCTGCCTCTTGAGAAACCTATATGCAGGTCAGGAAGCAACAGTTAGAACTGGACATGGAACAACAGACTGGTTCCAAATAGGAAAAGGAGTATGTCAAGGCTGTATATTGTCACCCCGCTTATTTAACTTATATGCAGAGCACATTATGAGAAATGCTGGGATGGAAGAAGCACAAGCTGGAATCAAGATTGCCGGGAGAAATATCAATAACCTCAAATATCCAGATGACACCACCCTTATGGCAGAAAGTGAAGAAGAACTAAAAAGCCTCTGATGAAAGTGAAAGAGGAGAGTGAAAAGTTGGCTTAAAGCTCAACATTCAGAAAACTAAGATTATGGCATCCAGTCCCATCATTTCATGGCAAACAGATGGGGAAACAGTGAAAACAGTGTCAGATGTTATTTTTTTGGGCTTCAAAATCACTGCAGATGGTGATTGCAGCCATGAAATTAAAAGACGCTTACTCCTTGGAAGGTTATGACCAACCTAGACAGCATATTAAAAAGCAGAGACATTACTTTGCCAACAAAGGTCCGTCTAAAAAAAAAAGGTTTTTCCAGTAGTCATGTATGGATGCGAGAGTTGGACTATAAAGAAAGCTGAGAGCCAAAGAATTGATGTTTTTGAACTGTGGTGTTGGAGAACACTCTTGAGAGTCCCTTGGACTGCAAGGAGGTCCAACCAGTCCAGCCTAAAGATCAGTCCTGGGTGTTCACTGGAAGGACTGATATTGAAGCTGAAACTCCAATACTTTGGCCACATGATGTGAAGAGCTGACTCATTTGAAAAGACCCTGATGCTGGGAAAGATTGAGGGCAGGAGGAGAAGGGGACAACAGAGGATGAGAATGTTGGATGCCATCACTGACTCAATGGACATGAGTTTGGGTAAACTCCAGGAGTTGGTGATGGACAGGGAGGCCTGGTGTGCTGTGGTCCATGGGGTTGCAAAGTGTCGGACATGACTGAGTGACTGAACTCAACTGGACTGATACAAATACAGTCTGCCTCCATGATAGGCATAAATGATATACTCATTTCCTATGGTTGAGATAACCGATTATCTCAAATTAGTGACAAAGCCAACTTATTCTCTTACAATTCTGGAGATTATAACTCTTCAGTCAGTCTTATGAGACTACAATCAAGTAGTCAGCAAGGCTAGTCCTTTTTATCTCTTCAGGAGAGAATCGCTTCTTTCATCTTTCCTAGCATCTAGATGCCCAGTGTATTCCTTGGCTTATGGCCATTCCCTCATGTTCAAAACCAGTGGGTAACATCATCTGTTTCTGACTCTGCTTCCCTCTGTTTCCATAACCTTTTTCTGACTCTGACCCTCCTATATCCCTCTTGTAAGGATGCTTGTGGTTATATTTAGGTCCACCTGATAATCAAGGTTAATCTGTTCTTCTCAACATCCTTAATTTAATCAATCTAATTGCATCTGCAGAGTGTCTTGTACCTTATGTAGCTAACATTTGCAGGTTCTAGAGATTATGATGTGGAAATCTTTAGAAGGCTACCACAAATAATATGTAGCCAACTGTTCAATATCAATTATTTTAACCACTTAACCAAGTATAAGTGGAATGAAAGTGAATTAGTCATATTGTTGCTACTCAAATGTCAATCTGACCCCTTGTGGTAAGTTGCCACCCCCATACCCATTGTCTGCATCTTATTTTTAGCCTGCTCTAATTTTTCCCACAGCACTGCCACCATTCACAACTATAAAATTACTCTTCCTTCTATTAGAACATAAACTCTGTGAAGGAAGGAATTTTGATGGATTTGTTCATAGATGTATCCCACCCCCCATGTCTAAGACAATATCTAGCACACAATAGGTACTCAATAATTGTTTAAATAACAAATGCATTAATAAACATCAATGCACAGGTCAGCCTCTGTGAGAATTCCATAAAGCTGATCACAAAGGTTAAGCTTATTTAATTTACTTTTAAATTGACTATTTAAAAATATTTTATACAAATTATTCTGCTACAGTCATATGGCCTTATTATTGAAATTTTATGATGACAAAAGTATGCAATCTATTATTATAATACACCAAAGGAATAGAATAGTGCCTGGCACATGGTAGGCACTCAATAAAATTTGCTGATTCCAGAATGGATCACAGATTTAGGTAAATGAGGAGTCAGCTCCTTTGATAGGCTCATAGCTGAAAATGAATCTTTTAGCATGCAAAAAAAGATTACACTAATTGATTAGAACAGAATTCTAATATATATTCTAATATTATATTTAAATATATACATCTTCCATGGGGCATCCCTGGTGGCTCAGACAGTAAAGAATCTGGCTGCAACACAGGAGATCTGGGTTCAATCCCTGGGTTGGGAAGATCCCCTGGAAGAGGGCATGACAACCCACTCCAGTGTTCTTGCCTGGAGAATCCCATGGACAGAGGAGCCTGAAGGGCTACAGTCCACAGGGTCACAAAGAGTTGGACATGACTAATGCAGGCATGCAAGCATATTGCTATATGCAAATTATCTAAAAGTCTGAAATGAGGCAGATCGTTTTTAGCTGAGGTCATCTTCAGATTTTCTTTTCTATATATTTTATAGTTCCTAATTCTGTCATTTATTTAAATATAAACAGATAGTAGAGTTAATTTTGACTTTTCTCACTGTATCAACTCTTAGGTCCCAAAGAACATACAGATGCACTATCATTTGTGTTTAACTTCACTATATAAAAAAATTCTAGACTGAACAGGGTGAAGTAGTTTGAGAGTTAATTGGTCCATCCTTCTCTACCATAGTTCACTTTTTGCTATTTGTGTGGATATCTGAGTAACTCCCGTGACACACTCCTTGCATTTGGAACTTCTCCTTAGTCCTAACCTAAATCTCTATTCAAATATATCTTACTTTAATTTGTTTTTTAAAATGTTAGCTACTCTGTGGGCAATAGCCCCACTTCCATCTGAATTTATTAGATTGCTTCATAGTTTAAGTGTGGTACATAACTCTTTTGAAATTGTACTTTAAAAAGCAAAGATCCTCCATTACAGGCAGATTCTTTACCACTGAGCTACCAAGGAAGCCTAACTTTCCAGAAAGCCTTTTATGATTAATGTGAAATGGCTATCTGCCGGTATAGGAACCTCAAAAGGTTCCCTGTCAGGTTGCCAAACCATAGTTAGAAGTGCCCTAAATACCCCTGTGAACATAGCTTTGAAATTACCTTGCATTATCGTTGAACTGATGTATCTTAATTTCAAATCAGATAAACTGTCAATTCTATTTAAATAATCCTCATGCTTACAGAGGCTGACACTGTCCTTTACTTCCCCATCCCTCCCTTATATTTTTTTAAAAATTGAAACCACCACAAAGCTGGAATTGTGAATGTTTTACTTTTTTTTTTTTTTTAAGTAAAAGTGGAGTTGGCAGTGATCTTAAAATTTATTGGCCTACTTCAGCGAAAAAACAAAATCTACAGATGGACTTATAATATTTCACTTTTATTCTTATTCTACATAGCTGGACTCCTGCTTAAGTAGGAGGTGTGGAAATTAATTATTTTCCTCCCATGTGTACCATCCTCTTGTGGCTTCTGTCACAATTCAGCACACTGTGGGATTTTATAACCAGAATTCTGCCTCCAAGAATGCCTCATTAAGTGGATAAGATCACCAAATCTAACCTGGTGATTGGCTCAGCATAGTCACATGACTCACTGTCTATTCAGTATTGAGGTAGGGCTAAAACAATCTCTCATTAGCAATGGCAACCCCCTCCAGTACTCTTGCCTGGAAAATCCCATGGGTGGAGGAGCCTGATGGGCTGCAGTCCATGGGGTCGCAAAGAGTCGGACACAACTGAGCGATTGCACTTTCACTTTTCACTTTCATGCATTGGAGAAGGAAATGGCAACCCACTCCAGTGTTCTTGCCTGGAGAATCCCAGGGAAGGTGGAGCTTGGTGGGCTGCCGTCCATGGGGTTGCACAGAGTCGGACACGACTGAAGCGACTTAGCAGCAGCAGCAGCAGAGCTCAAAACGAGGAAACGGAACAGAAATTTCAAGCCAAAGAGACTTAAAGATTATTTAGTCAACCTCTTCATTTATAATGAAGAAAATTATCCTGGAGAGTTTGAGATTATTTTCTAGATTCCTCCAGGTAGTTCAAAGCAATCCTTCCCTTATTCTGTGCCGTCACTCTCATCATTCAGTAAAATGAAATCCCATAAGGAGCACTGGAGTAGACTCACGACTAAGGGATTTGGGTATGCTTTAGACTTTAATTCAGAAAATTATGTCACTCTGCATCTTAAAATAATTTGATGGCTTCCCATTACCTTTGGTACAAAGTTCAAACCTTGGCATATATGCTTCCTTCATAATCTGCCTTTTGAATTACCAGTTTCCTGTATTAAAATTACCTTAGAGGTCCCATTATTAGCAGTTCACTAAATATGCCATTCTAGCACATATTTTCTTCCTTATAAACTGCTCATTCCCTCTGCCTGGAGTCCTCTTTAATAAGAAGCAACCATCTAATGACACAGTCCTTCTTGAGCAGAGCAAGCATTATTTTTTGAGAGAAGCATTTCCTATGTCTCTCCAGGCCATTTAGGGACTTCTTTCTGTGATTTTCCCATAATACCTATATTGCACACTTCTTTTATATCTCTCCTAAACTCTATTATCGGAGAAGGCAATGGCATCCCACTCCAGTATTCTTGCCTGGAAAATCCCATGGACGGAGGAGTGTGGAAGGCTGCAGTCCATGGGGTCGCTGAGGTCGGACACGACTGAGTGACTTCACTTTCACTTTTCACTTTCATGCATTGGAGAAGGAAATGGCAACCCACTCCAGTGTTCTTGCCTGGAGAATCCCAGGGACAGAGGAGCCTGGTGAGCTTCCGTCTATGGGGTCACACAGAGTCAGACACGACTGACGTGACTTAGCAGCTGCAGCAACACTCTATTAGAAGCATAGATTTTTTGGAGTCCTCTATTAATATAAGCACCATGATCATAGAGACTTTAACTTCTTCATTTCTGTATTCCCAGTGCCTAGCATTCACTCTTGTGCCCAGTGCCTGACTCTGGTAGGCATGCTATATAAATTTGTTGAATGAATGAATGGAAATAGACATGTGTTTAAATTAAATCAAACCTCTCCATTTTATTTTAATTTCAACGTCCATTCCTACAGTCACCACTATTTAGACTTCTACCATCATTTCTCTTTCAGGCAGATGAGCATGCCATTCCTAATAATAAAATAATTCCCAGCAACTCTTTAATTGCTTTCATTTTCAACTATAACTCCCAGGGGCACATAACAAAGGCTAGGACTATGCAACACAAAGTAAAGTGGGGATTTGGCAGTCTGACCATTAATTGGATCAATGTAGATAACCAAATAATTTAATGCCTGCAGGAGAGGAGGTAAGTGACTTTGTCTGGCATTGTGCTTCATATTTATTTTTCTTTACAAAACAAAATATGTGGAAATTTTGTGGCTCTTCAGATTGAGTTCACTTTTTAGCATGTTTACCTGGATCAACTTACCAAGATACGTGTTGAATTTGCACTTCACTTTTTGTATATGCATTGTCTAAATGGTAAGAGTCTTTTTCCTGAAATACCACCACTTGGAAGAAGATATAAAATATGCCTCACATGAAATTTGTCTTGTAATACTGGGGAAAAAATGAAACAAAGCAAGAACAAGTAACATTTGGATTTAAAACTGACTTCTAGTTCTACCCCAAATTATCATAAGACATGAAAATACAAATAATGTTAAAATATTCTGCTTAGCTAATCAGATGAACTACGATAATATTTATATACATATATGTGTGTGTGTGTGTGTGTATATATATATATATAGAGAATGCTTTTAAAAGAGAGTAAAACATTAGGCTTTTTTCTATTAATTTAATCAGGAAACTTTGCTAATGGGAATATAGCAGACCCAAAAAGTGTTCCTCAGATAAATAACTTTAATTGCATTGTTCTTTTACAAATAGTCACATAAAAGTTTAATTTATAATAATAAGTTTTGAGATAACTGATTAATGTTGCTAAACTATTCAGATATAGTGCTTTGAAGTTATTCATTCCCATACCCAGAATGACAAAATACTTAAAAAATGAAGTGCAAAGAAAAATAAAAATGTAAACTATTTAAGAAGTAATAGTAGTAAGAATCAGTTGCTCAGTCATGTCCGACTCTTTGTGACCCCATGGACTGTAGCCCACTAGGCTCCTCGGTCCATAGAATTCTCCAGGCAAGAATACTGGAGTGGGTAGCCATTTCCTTCTCCAGGGGATTTTCCCAACCCAGGAATTGAACGTGGGTCTCCTGCATTACAGGCAGATTCTTTATATTGTGAGCCACCAGGGAAGCCCTTATATAAGACCCTTATTTTTTGTGTGAGAAATAACATATCACAGATTGATGAAGAAAACTAAAAATTCCTTTATGCTCAGAAAGAACTAAATAAAAAAACATACTACTCTAGTAAGAGTAGACACAGGAGTGTGTGTGTTTTGTGTATCTACAGAACCCAAAATAAGCCATAACATTAAGAAAAAGTAAAACAGAAATATTTCATGCAAAGTATGTTTCTGCATTTTCAAGAAATTGATTCTTCAGTGCCTTCTTGGATAGCCATTTCCTTTCTCTTGATACAGTTATGATGCATCTTGCAAAGTGATAAGATGGCAGTTTGAAAACACATCATGGAGATATCCTTTCATGCAGGAGACAAGGAGGCCAACATGCAAAGAGTCTTCTGGGGCCACTAGCCAGTTTTTTCAGGAAATTTCTATTCATCCTGCATTCTTCATGAATTGTTAAGTAGTTCAAGAAGTATTATGGGTGGTTGTCAGGGGGTAGGGGGTTGGAGAGGGATGGATTGGGAGTTTGGGCTGAGGAGATGTAAACTGGTACATATAGGATGGATGATCAAGAAAATTCTATTGTAGCCCAGGAAATTCTATTCAATATATTCTGATTAACCGGAATGAAAAAGAATACAAAAAAGAATGATAATAGGGTCAGGGAGGCCTGGCATGCTGCAGTCCATGGGGATGCAAATAGTTGGACACAACTAGACAATTGAACAACAGCAATGTATATCTGAGTCACTCTGCTGTATAGCAGTAATTAAACCACACTGTAAATCAACTGTACTTCAATTAAAAAAAAAAAAAGAACATAAAAAACAGGTAGTATGGAAATTCACTGACATTTGGAAGCCATTTGAGCTACACTATTTATAGGCTTCCTAACTATATTTTATCAGATGCCCACAGAAAACCTTTCCTGATTGCTCAATGATGACTTTATTCAGTGAAAGTGTAGGTTTCCTCTATGAAAAGAACAATCCATTACAGCACCATTTACAATAGCCAAGACATGGAAGCCACTAAAGGCCCATCAACAGAGGAATGGATAAAGAAGATGTGGTGCCTATATACAATGGAATATTACTCATCAATTAAAAAAAGAATAAAATAATGCTACTTGCAGCAACATGGATGAACCTAGTGATTATCATACTGAGTGAAGTAAGTCAGGCACAGAAAGACAAATATCATATGATACCGCTTATATGCGGGGTCTAAAAAAAGTTGGGGGGATTACAAATGGACTTATTTACAAGACAGAAGTAGAGTCATGGATGTAGAAAAGAAACTTATAGTTACCAGGGGATGAGGAAGGGATAGATAAATTGTGAGGCTGGGATTGATGTATACACACTATTACATATAAAATGGATTATTAATAACCCACTTATAGCACAGGGAACTCTACTCTATATTCTGCAATGGACTACATGGGAGAAGGATATTTAAAAAAAAAAAAAAAAAACAAAGAACAGGAGTCACAGGTGTAGAAAACAAACATATGGTCCCTAGGGGATAAGAGGGTGGGGAAGAGGGGTAAATTGGGAGATTGGGATTGACATATAGCCCTAGTATACATAAAATAGACAACTAATAAGAACTTACTCTATAGCACAGGGAACCCTCCCCAGTACTCTATAATGGCCTATATGGGAAACGAATCTAAAAAATAGAGGGGATGGTCACCTAATCTATGACAAAGGAGGCAAGAATATGCAGTGGAGGGAAAAAAGCCTCTTCAATAAATGGCACTGTGGAATCTGGGGAGCTATGAGTAAAAGAATGAAATCAGAACTCTCTCTAACACCAAACATAAAAAATAAACTCAAAATGGATTAAAGAACTCTATATAAGACTGGACACTGTAAAACTATTAGAGGAAAACACAGGAAAGACACTCTTTGACATAAATCACAGCAAGATCTTTTTTGACCCAAACGTCCTAGAAAAATAAAAATAAAAACAAAAATAAACAATTGGGACCTAATTAAAGTTAAAAGCTTTTGCACGACAAAGGAAACCATAAATAAGACCAAAAGATAATCCTCAGAATGGGAGAAAATATTTGCAAACAAAGCAACAGACAAAAGATTAATCCCCACAATATGCAAACAGCACATGGAGCCTAATATCCATAAAATAAACAATCCAATCAAAAAATGGGTAGAAGACCTACGTAGACATCTCTTCAAAGAAGACACACAGATGGCCCAGAGGTACATACAAAGATGCATGTATACCTGTGGCGGATTCATTTGATATTTGGCAAAACTAATACAAGTATGTAAAGTTTAAAAATAAAATAAAATTGGAATAATAAAAAAAAAAAAAAAAAAAAAAAGATGCTCAACATCACTAATTATTAGAGAAACGTAAATCAAAACTACAATTAAAAAAAAAAAAAAACTACAATGAGGTATCCCTGCACACCAGCCCAAATGGCCATCATCAAAAAAAATCTACAAACAATAAATACTGGAGAGCATGTGGAGAAAAGGGAACCATCTTACACTGTTGGTGGGAGTGTAAATTGGTACAGCCACTGTGGAGAACAGTATGGAGGTTCCTTCAAAAACTAAGCATAGAACTACCACATGACCCAGTAATCCCACTAATGGGCATATACCTTGAGAAAAACCACAAGTCAAAAAGACATATGTACCCCAGTGTTCATTGCAAGCACTATTTACAATAGCCAGGACATGGAAGCAACCTGGATGTCAACCTGGAAGATGAATGGATAAAGAAGTTGTGGTGCATATATACAATGGAATATTACACAGCCAAAGGAAGGAACGAATTTAAGTCTGTTGAACTGAGGTGGATGAACCTAGACCCTGTTATACAGAGTGATGTAAGTCAGAAAGAGAAAAGAATATTGTATATTAACACATGTATATGGAATCTAGAAAAACAGTGATGAACCTATTTGCAAGGCAAGAATACAGACACAGATGTAGAAAACAGACCTGTGGACACAGGGTGGGAAGGAAAGAGGAGGACGAATTGAGAGTAGCACTGATGCAACATATATAAACAACCATGTGTAAAATAGCTATGAGGAAACTGCTGGATAGCACAGGGAGCTCAGCCTGGTGCTCTGTGATGATCTAGAGGGCTGAAATGGAGGGTTGGGAGGGAGGCTCATGAAGGAGGGATATATGGCTAGTTCACATTGTTATACAGCAGAAACTAACACAGCATTGTAAAGCAATTGAAGTCCAAAAAAAAAGTGGGGGAAAGAGGGGATATATGTATAATTGATTCCTTTTGCTGCACACCTGAAACTAATATATTATAAATCAACAATTCTTCAATAAAATAAAAAAATAAGTATTCACTATTATAACAGGAATTAGAGATGGGTAGAATCACATCTATGAGGCACACTAACATTTCAGAAATTTCCACAAGTTTATTTACTTAATTTTTGGTATGGTCATTGTTATTTCAGGTATCCTCATTTCAAGACACCATACTGTAATGAGCTATGAGGCTTGTCCTGGATAAAATCATTGCTTTATATTCTGATGGATGGAATAGCCTAACTGTTCCCAATTCTGTGCCTGCATTCTTTCAGATGTTAGAGAGGTGTCTTTTTCAGCTGGCAATAGCATAAGGCTTTGCCTCTAGAGTAACAACAGTATCATGTCAAAGAGGGAAACAGACTTCGTTGTACCTGTGGCTTGATGTAATGGTTGTTAGGCACGGATCCACAGAGAGAAATTTCACGTAGCTCAGAGATATTCAACATCTGCCATAAGCCTTGACCCTATTTTACAAGAGTATCTATAAGCTATGGGGGAACATGTTATTGAAGGATGTCTGATTCCAAGAACCATCACAGCTGTCACTGGGGTTTACTCCATCCACTGGCTGATATGCTTATCATAAAACCACAAACCTTATATTGACTCATGTTCAGATCTTGACTGTTCCCATTATACAAGAAAGAGTTAGGAAATAAACACTTGTAGCAGTTTCAGCTTAATGCTTTTTAGAATTGTGTTGGCTAGACAGCGAATCAAATACCCCCCTCCCATCTTCCCTCCCTTTCTACTTTTCCATTAAAACAAACACACAAAAATCAAATAAAGCATCAGCTCATAGATCTTTGTGGTCACACTGCTAATGCTTGGAACTTGAAAATTAGACCTAAGGAACAGATGTGATACAGCTATTAGAAATATGTAAATCATCACAGGCCCATGGGCTGAGACCTAAAAAATAAATAAATAAAAATAAATCAGGTCAGGTCTGACAGATACCATCCTCTTTTGAATAAGAGTTTATATGCTATATTTAAAGTGGATAACCAGCAAGATCCTACTGTACAGAACTCTGTTCAATGTTATATGGCAACCTGGATGGGAGGGGAGTATGGGGAAAATGGATACATGTATTTGTATGGTTGAGTCCCTTGCTGTTCACCTGAAACTATTACAACATTGTTAATCAGCTATACTCCAATACAAAATAAAAAGTTTAAAAATAAAATGAGAGTTTAAACAGCACTGTGACTCTGAACATCAATCCTGAACTATTGGTAATTAAGGCTAATAGGTAGTTCATCATAGAGATGCAAGACAAGAAAGCCAAGACAGAGAATAGAAATATTTTTTTCAACTTATCTACTAGGTTGTTTAGCTCATCTGAGAATGTCTTTTGATGAAACAGTTTTCGATAGCTGGTATCCCTATATCTTAATGGTCATTAGCATATTGCAGACAGTCACTGTGATCATTTCACTGCCACAACGGGCTAAGACTGTGATTCTTAGAGACATCACCCTCTCTCTGTTTACTGAGCAGGAGCTAATTCCAGAACCATGCAGTGTTCTTTTTCCATCCTCTTGCAAGTACATTTAAGAGCAATGTTATATAATGGAGTTAAGTGCAGAAAACACCACATCCTGACAGTAAGTTAGGTCAAGGCTGTTTGGCAAGGTGGTCTCTCATCCCACTATATGCACCCCACTCCCAGGAGTTAAGATGTCCTTCACTTCACTCACTGTGTCTACACAGGAGGCAAATGATCTGGCTTTGAGACTTTTCCTGAGACTTCTCTGATGTTCACAACTTCATGGCACTTCTCTAAGTCATCCTGGGCTCTGTATTCCAGCTTTCTCAGGTCTTGAAGCTGTGGTGGCATAGCCTGAGCTGGGCCCCTCTCTTCACTGGATGGATCCTGCACACATAGACTTCACAGAGGGAAAGGTGAACACCTGGATTCCTGCAACCTTTCTCTTCTTTATGCCCACAACTTACCTTCTATTATGGTTTTGTTTTGGTCAAGCAGGGAGTCATTTTTAGCCTCTGAGGAGTCTATTAAAAACTGGACAAATGTTCATTTTTCTGGTGTTAATGTTTCTCAGTGTAAAACTCTAATTACCAGTTACTGCTGAGTTATCAAACTTCCCGGGTGGTGCAGTGGTAAAGAAACTGCCTGCCAATGCAGGAGATGCAAGAGTTGTGGGCTGAATCCCTGAGTCAGAAAGATCCCCTGGAATAGAAAATGGCAGCCTGCTCCAGTATTCTTGCCTGGAAAATTCCATGGACGGAGGAGCCTGGCAGGCTACAGTCCACAGGGTTGCAAAGAGTCGGACATGACTGAAGCAACTCAGCATGCATGCATACACATACATTTCTCTTAGCTGTCCTTGGAAGTACTCAGTATTACATCCTTCATGCTTCCACACTGAAGAGTCTCTAAAATATTGTCAGAATCAGAGTTAAATGTCATTTAAAAACATTGGCCAACTCTCCCTCGCCACTGACTGGTTTCTCCTGCCTGTCCTAGTTCTCCTTGACCTCATGACTTCCTTTGTGAGATCTCCCTGTGTCCTGGGCTTACAAGTGACTCCATGACAGAAATACTTGTGATGCTAAAAGCCCCCACATGAAAAGTTTTTTTTTTTTTTTTAATGAATTCTCTAACTGGTCCCTAAAAATAGTGCGCCGTTAAAAACCATTAACAGCAATAGCTTTTCTGCCCATCTCTAATTTACAAAGACACAGACGTAAGTCACTTATGGATCTGGATTTCCCAGGACTTCCCTCCTCAGATTACCATGGATCCACTACTAGCCACGAGTGATCCTACTGCCAGCTGTATACGCTGAAGATCCCTGATTTCTAAGCCTGACCCTGTGACAGGATTATCCAGAGAACAGGTTAAAATGCTAATTCTTACATCCAATTGCATACCTACTGATTTTAGAATCTTCATGGCAGTGGTAAGAGAAAGAGCACTCAAATCAGAAAGTTATTAATGTTTAAAAAAGCTTTTAAACAAATTCCCTTTCTAACCAGTCCAGTCCAAGTCTGATGACTGACATTTGAGAACTATTGTTCAAATTATATTTACTCTGTTTGAAAGAAAAGGGAATTGTACAGAACAAGATGTCAGTCCTTTGGTAATGTCGTGGTAGCTTATCACTGTACTTCCTATTCATTTTGTAGGACTTCACTTTGTCATGAAAGGAGATTTGATATGTTTGACATGGATATATCAGATGCTATAATAATTACATCCATAAATTCATTTTGTGATGGTTATTTCTTTGGTCACAGAAATCAGCAATCGTCCTGTTTTCTATATATCAGAGAATGTGTTTTTGATTTTAAGTAATTCTTTGCTAGGAGCTCACACTAAACCGGGTTTCCCAGGTGGCACCAGTGGTAAAGAATCTGCCTGCCAGTGCAAGAGACCAGGGTTTGATCCCTGGGTTAGGAAGATCCCCTGGAGAAGGGAAGGGCTACCCACTTCAGTATTCCTGCCTGAAGAATTCCACAGAGAGAGGAGCCTGGCAGGCTACAGTCCATGGGGTCACAAAGAGTTGGACACAACTGAGCGACTAACACTTTCACTTCACATTCAAATAAACAGTGTGGTCCCCTAGAGAATCCTATAGAATTCAAGAGCTCCCTTCAACAGGGAGAGAGACTGGTAATGCCCAAAAGGAGTAAGTCACAGTGACTGAATGGGAAACGACCTCAGGAGAAAAAAAGAAAGTCTACTTATATCCAAAGAGCCTACCTAACAATACTTAGACCGTTGAATAGAACAAACAGTGGTGGCAAGACTCAGGAGAAACTCCTAAACCTCCAAGCAAAATACTGCCTGGTGTCCGTGGATGCGATACAACATATGAGGGAGTAACGCAGTATGGAAGCTCCCCCAGGACCTGGGTAAGAAATGATGTGCTCAGCAAAAATGAACTTGGAGCACAGAATTATTTACCAGAAAGGGAAAATAGCATCCTTAGAGCCAGAGGTCTGCTGGAGAAGATCCCAAGTCAGAAGTCTGGGGCAGTGAACCTCCTGGAATGACAACACCATCTGGGTAGCAAGGGTTATACCGCCTATGCTCGTGGTTTCCAACCTTGCTCAAGTACTTGAAAGCAGATTCATAATAATGTCTGAGAGGACTTTAAAATGTTGTGATTGCTTTTGCTTGTATGATCTTTGTAGCTATCTCTCTATCCCTTTATCACAACTTCAATTTGATAAATTGTTTAAATATGCTTAAAATGTATTAACACAGGTCAGTCTGTTGGGTTGGCTGAAGGAATGCTTGACTAGGCCTGGGCACAGACTGGTACCATTGAAAGATAACCCAGTCCTTAGTCTCCTAAATGGGGATCCTCGTGCCATAACTGAAGACAAATTCTTTTAAGCCATGGACTGTATCAAGTCATTATGAACTGAAAGGATAGTTTTGTTTTTAAAATAAAGATTTGTATCTTCCAAATGCCTTAATGCAACCAGACTGACTCCACAGAATTAATACCAAAGATGATAATAAAATTGTGACCATAGAGAAATCTTTAGAAATTTTAGAACATACTAATAAAAGAGAAGAAGTCAATATTTTGTCATATCTTGACTGAACTCTCTCTATTCCTACCCCATTAATGTCTTATTAAGAAGAGCCAGATTCTAAGAATCTTTCCAGGATGTTGGATGATGTTTTTCTTTTCTTTTATATTTATTTCCATTGCTCTTTTTGGGAGAATTTATCTTCTTATTCTGAAATACTTTAATGACCTCATTCCCTAGAGTTTCTCACATGGCCTCCAAGATTAAAATTAAAACATCATGTGATTGGGCTTTAGATCTTCACTGGCTTCTTCAACGCACTCCATCCTAGACCCCTCACTTGTCCCTGAGCCTGCTCAAATTCTCTCTGCCCAGAGAAATACATCCTTTCTCTCCTTTAAACATTTTCTCTTCTCCTCTAATAGCACTTGATTCAATACTTCTTTTGTGGCAGCAATTTTCTCTTATAGCTTGTTTTTTGGACTCTATGTGTGTGTGGTCAGTTGCTCAGTCATACCCAACTCTTTGTGACCTCATGGAGGGTCTCTGTCCATGAGATTTCCCAGGCAAGAACACTGGAGTGGGTTGCCATTTCTTTCTCCAGGATCTTCCTGGCCCAGGAATTTAATCCACGTCTCTTCCATCTCCTGCTTTGGCAGGAGGATTCCTTACCACTGCACCACCCGGAAGCCCTTTGGACTCTACAGTTCTACCCTTGATGACATGCCTGTGTCTGATTCATCTCTAGCTCCTATCAGGTCCCTGGAAGAATGCTGAGCACACGGGAGCATACTGCTTTGCTCATTGAATATTTTAGGACAAACTAATGAAGAATCTTGGCACCTTAGAAAGAAAATTTCAAAACCTTCAGCCAGTGCAAGCTGTTAGGCAATGGTCTTAGAGAAATGTATTTATCAAACACTTGGAATTCTATGATCTTATATCTGAGATTCTGCTGTGCTCCTGAGGTGCAACAAATTATAAATCAAGACATTTGGCACTTGGGATGATGTCCTGGCCAGTAAATCACTGTCTTGGTTTCTTGATTTATGAAACAGGGATAATGACAGCCTAATATGGCTGTTGTCATGGACAGCCGAGACCCTCTATGTGAAAGTGCTATTGAAAGTACCAAGAACTATACAAATATGAGGGTTATTGTCTGATTTTACAAATGCTTGATAACAAACTGATTATTTGCTTGTCTGTTTCTCCTACATTTTTACATGTGTAAATATATGGACAAATTAAAAAATGAGGGAAAAGACCACTTAAACAGTACCCAGGCCAAACATTTTTGGTATTCTTTACTATGCTTCTAAATATTTAATAGATTATTAGTAGATGCAAACACAGAAGACACTATTTCACATTTGCATGTTAATGAAAAATCATGAATTATACATTATTTGCTGTGTGGAGTAGTGGAAACAGTATTCATTTTTTATACCCATAAAAACTTAGATTGTCTCCTGAAACACACATCAAATCCCCTTCTGTAACAGCGCCAGAAAGATCTGCAGGCTTTTTAAAACCATCTCCAATGAAATTAGATAGATTTGTTTGTGCTGCTTTGCAACACGCTAGTGTGAAAGTTCATTTTAAACAAAATAGTTTTAATAATGTCATTACTAATGTATATTTGGTCATCACTAAAAAATGGGGTTTTAATATGAATGTTTCATTTTAATAAACGGCAAAGGAAGCAAGTTGCCCTGAGTCAGCAGGAAGTAGTTATACACCAGAGAACAGCCTGATTGTGTTAGATTCATCCAGAACACTGAACAGCCCAGAGACAGTCCAAGAAAAAACAACTGGCTTTATTCAAATGATTAGGCTTACTGCAGCTCAATAGTGAGATTCACACATTCTCCTATTATTTCTTGACCTTGTGCCAAAAACTCCCACTTACAGTAATAATTAGAACTAGCGTTTCCAGTGCATGCCTCCATCTTCCCAACAAACAGTAAAAAAAAAAAAAAAAGTGGTGCTTACAAACTATGCAGGTAATAAAAATTTTCTTTACTCTGATTAATACAGCTCCATTTTCTTAACTCTTTACCATTATGCCAAGTATAGCTACCTTCTGTTGCAAAATCACTACAAGTGCCATGACTGCCTTTGTTGATCCTACGGTTTTGAAAGGAACCGGTATTTCATTCTTTCTCTAATTAAATTCTAAGAAATTTCTTTTTTCTTTTCCTGGTCAGAGCACATAAGAAAAGCTGCCTCTGACTACTGTCATTCTGGGCCACGTGTATTTTTTTGTCTGGTAATGTGGAAAACTAAATACTTCAAATATTGAATCACAAATACTGGAATTAGCATCGGTACAAATTGTTGTGCCTCCTGTTTTAATGAGAGGCAGAGTTTGTGAGAACAGTCTGGAAGGGCCCGTGAAACCTGAGTAGATGTCTGTGATACGGTTTTCTCTACACTACCTAACCGAACTCCTCTCTAGGCTTCTTACTACACTCAGACTGTGCCGCCATGAAGGGAATGGCAAGAAGGGAGTCATGTCATATTTATGTGTTTAGTGATTCTTGTAGCACTGTGGTTATTACCACTCACAGAAGCCTAACACATACATCCAAGGAATTTACCCTTAGTTGGCAGAATCTAATGGGAAATCAAATAGAAATCACAAGGTGTGAAAAACAAACAGGATAAAAATAATCAAAACTTAAAAAAAAAAAAAAGCTATATTTAATAGAATAAATCTGATTGCTAAGCCAAGTGAATTTCTTGTGAGAGACAGAGCTCGGGACTAGAATCTCAAAACCTAGACTACACCCCACAGCTTTGTCGCTAAGTGATTTTTACTCTGTCTTGATGAGACGTCTGGCTGGAGGAACTTCAGGCACTCTGAACCTTAGTATTCTCATCTCTAAAATTTAGAGTAAAGTTTCTACTTCAGTCACCTCACTAGTTAGTTGGTGGTGATGAACACATGAACAGGGTTGAGTCTTGTAAATTCAACACAGCTACCTGTTGATGAAGTTTTGAGTTCTTGGCAAGAGCCTGTGCAGTAAATCCATCACCTTATTCTTCTGCTTCCAGTGGAAACATGGAAGCCTCTCACAGCTTCACATAGCACTGGGTACACAGCCTCCTTGCAAGGCCTCCCTTGCATGGCTCTCTACAGTGGGGGCTCTGCTGCTTCCTCCAGGGGATCCAATCCAGGGGATCACACTAGCCTGGGAATATGCCAAGATCATTTCCGCTTCAAGGTCTTTTGTGTGCAGGACCCTCTGAGCAGATTGCTCTTTTCCCAGAGCTTAATGTAGCTTGGTTCCTCTTTCTTCTAGTCCACTTAAATTTTACCTCTTCAACTGGCCTTTTTTAGCTAAGATAGCCTCTCCCACAGCATTCTCTGCCTAATCTGTTATCTTTTTACAATATGAGATTATCTGCCCCATTTATTTATTTACCTTCTTATTACAGCCCACCCCCCACCAGGAATATAAGCTCCCTAAGAATCAGACCATTGCCTTTGACACCTAGAAAAGTGCCCAGCCCATAGCAGGGACTCATTAATATGTGTTGACTAAATGAATGAATATGGCAGTTGGACATTTACCAGGAGGGAGAACGAGCTGGAAGGACACAGCATGTGTTAAAGGCCCTGACTACTTCCCTTTTTGTAAACTGTCCCCAAACTACTCTCCCCTACCCTCATCCCATGGCTCCTGATCTCTCCCCACTCTAGGAACCCAGTGTCTCTCCTCCACCTTCTCTCCCAAGATTAAAAACAGTAATAGTGGTAATAATGAGTTAGCATAACAGGTAGCTAAGTATTTCACACCTGTGATCACATTTAAATCTTTCGTACCTTTTACTTTAGGGTGAATTGAGAATTAGAGAGATTGGATACGTTGTTGAAGATCTCCTCTCAAGAGGCAGAGCTGATTCTCAAATGCCTGTTGGTCTGACACCTATGCTTCTCTCCCACACCACACTGCTTTCTATACAGCAAAGTCCTTGTAGTCAGTGACTCATACTCCTGCTTCAACACAGCTTGACTCACTTTTTCTCTACCCTGGTATCAGCCTATATCCTGGGTGATGAATTGATTGAATTATCAGAGAAATGGGATCAGGCAGATCATGTTTTCCCATCATGGTATATACCATCAGAAGCTTTCTAAATACAAAATAACTGACACATCAGATGGATGATCAAAATAATAGTTTATGGAGCACACACTGAGTCACTTGAAACTTCATGACAACTCTATGAAGTAGGTGATGCTTTTCTTCTCATTTTTATAAATGAGGAATAATAATAAGTTTTATAAATGAGGAAACTGAGGCAATGAAGTTTAATAACTTGTTCAAGGTCACACAGCTAGCAAGCGGTAGAGCTGGGATTTGTACACACTAGTGTGACAAAAAGGCTGTGTGTTAATCACAGTGTTAAACTGGTGGGTCCATGAGATAGAGGTGAGGGCTAGTCCGCTTGGCCTTTAATGGTGACTCATTTTTCCATGGAGCATCTGGTATAAGATGAGCCCTTAAATCAATCACTTTTCATTTTTGGCAATGTTA
Source organism: Bos javanicus (assembly GCF_032452875.1). Taxonomy (NCBI): domain Eukaryota; kingdom Metazoa; phylum Chordata; class Mammalia; order Artiodactyla; family Bovidae; genus Bos; species Bos javanicus. Next base: position 45,242,242 of record NC_083870.1, read on the forward strand.
GTGCTTTCATCCCATGATTACATTTAATATTAGAATGATAAGAAAGAGCATAGTCTTGGATAAATAATCTATTTTTCATATGATACAGATGAGTCATCAAGCTGACAATATCATTAATCACTTTAATATATCTATCACCATCACTTTCTCTAGAATTGTTTATTTCTCTGTCAAGGCAAAACATATGAAATAAAACAACTGTGTCATAAGAAATCAGGCAAAGAACTCACTGGCATTTTCAGTTTTCATTTAATATTTTTTGTTGGTGGTGTTAAGATTTCAAATCATACTGATTTTAGTTAGCCGTACAATTTCACTAAGCCACAGTAGTTTAAACGAGGGAAGTTTTTAAAAGGAAGTAAAAGTAATCACACAAAAACTCCTGAAGAACAGGCAGTTTTAATGAGAGTTATTTCATTAAAAATGAGACATTCTTTTAAGAAAGTCAACCAAAAGGGAGAAAAAAAATATGACAGTTAGAGATTTGTGGATCAGGCATTTTAGTAATTAACCACCAAATTTCCAGATGATAAGGCAGAAAGCAAGTTATGTCTTGGAGAAATTGCCCTCTGGAGAGAAAGGAAGAAAAGGATTTTGAGTTTGACAGTGCAATCTTGTACCAGCACTGTTTTCTTCTCCTGCTGGTTCAAGGAGTTCTAAGCACCCTTCCGTAAATCATCATCTCACATCTATTTATTATCTTCCAGCTCAATGCACAATACTATCTGTTACACATGGATACCAGCAATAATACACGGGGGCTCCAGCACAGGAGACAAGCAAGCTCTGTGCTCATCTGCGTGCTGAGTCTCATCCTGCAATGGAGTTTCTGCTCACACTGTAGTTCACCATGGTCAGCGATTAAAACAAAGGTGTCATGTTCTAGTATTTAATCCTCTGTATGTTACCCATGCAATGTGATGTTAACCATCCAGAGTCATATGAAAAAAGAAAATGCTTGAATGCTTTAGAGGAGCATGAGGTTTTTTTCGGCTGTTAGAGTGGGCGATTCCATTAGACTTTGGTAACTTGTATGATAAGATACTTGTATACAAAGTGGCAGTTTCTATTCAGCAGAGAGCTAAAATGCGTGAATCTCACATTCCTTGCAGAATGCTACCAAAATGTTAGCTATTGTTGCAGAAGAGGGAATCAGACTGAGTGGAACAAAAATTAAGAACTTTAAATGTTAAATATATGGTATATTGTGATTCTCAACAGAGGCTGTAAGAATCACCTGGAAAGACAGAAAATACAGACAGTCAGGTTCCATCCATCAGAGATGGTGATTCAGTTAGGCAGGGGCAGGGCCCAAGCACTTGTAATTTTTTTTTTTAATAGCTCCTGAGATAATTTCAATTTGCCGGCAGGGCTGAGAACAACTGGTTTGTGGGCAAGAAACTTCAGAACCCTATTGTTGCTGAAGTCCTAGCACCGTATTAAGTACTTGTGAGACTTTCACTGAAGCCTTCTTCATCTTTTAGTTGCTTTGTGGTTTCATCCATCAAACAGAGTTGTCATAATGATTAATTAAACCATGTAAGTTTCACTGGTGAGCATAGAATGCTGTAAAAATATAAAACAAAAAAGAAATGAAAAAAATCTCTGAAATCACAGAATCCTGAGTTCTACTGTTGATTATGACAAGAGTTTTAGGCCCAGGACATTTGTCAGATATCAAGGATATCCTTTTATATCTCAACTTTATTTCCTTACCTGTAAAATGAAAATAATGTATTTAACCTGTAGCAAGATAAAGGGGAAGTGAAATACTCCTATTTTATAGAAGCATTAGGATTAAAAAACAGATTATTTTTAGGGTACAATTTCAATTTTTTGGTTTGTTTGGTTCCCTTTTTTCCAAAGTCTTTGTGAGGATCAAATGAGTTTATTTATGTGAAAGAACATTGTAAGTATAATTTGCTATTGTTATGCTATTATTATTATGCCTAAGTTTTTATTATGCAGCAATTTCCTCAACTGTAAAATGAAGAGTATTGAACTAAATCATTCCTAAAATGTCCTCTAAGCACTAAAAATCTGTGATTCTTAAAAAGCAAGATTAGTACAGCCTTTCTATTTCATTTGATTCTTAAGCGTGTGTGTGTAAGTTTCAGAGAATATTGATGGAAAGAAGCTTCTTGAGTTGTCTTAACCTAGTATTTGTCATACTCAGTGACTGACTTCCTCTGGGAGAATCCACAGACTTCAGAAGAGTTCACAAACAAGAATCCCTCTCCATTCTAGAAGCATAGGTACACCTTGAATTTTGCTGGTTTTTAAATCACTCAGTTGGGTGCTGAGATCTAACTTCGTTTCAAGCCAGAAGGCTAAAGGAGCAAGCTCTCTGACTACATGCTGCTCTCCAGGACAGCCCACAGGGGCCCAACTCTGTCCTGTCTGACTCACTCAAAGACAGAGCTGCTAGCTTCCTCAAACAGAGGCTGTGGCCAACTTTTCTGATGCTAGATTTGGGGGAGGCAAAACACATTTCTGCGTTTGTGACAGCATACAAGGGAAGTAGCAGAAAAGTGCTGTGTTCTGTTGGTAGATATATGTCTGTGCGGCTTCTGACTATTGGGTGAGTCTTGAAGCTGCCTTCTCTGCGGGCTCATTTCCTTTAGACTATAAGCATGTTCAGGTTTCTCCAATCTTAAGACAAAAACAAAAGGAAAGAGAAATTAGAAATCCTTCTTTCTAGCTACAGCACTCCCTTCTTATTTTCATAATCAACCCCCTTAAAGAGCTGTCTACACCTGCTGCCTGTATTTCATAACTCCTGATTCATTCCTTCCTAAATCCCCAGCAATCTGGCTTTGTCTCCACCTTTAGACAAGGTTGGCAATGAATTCCCAGGTGTTAATTTTAAAATGTCAACTATTCCTTCATTTGGGCCCCCTGATCACCATTGTGCCTCTCATTCCTTGACCACCTCTTTTATTGACTTTCTCTTCCCTTGGGTTTAAAACACTGACTGCTCCTAGTTCTTCCTCTCTGTCCTTCTGGCTTCCTTCAGCCTTCTGTGGTTCATCTGGTTCTTACATGCTGGTTCCGCAGGATCTTATTCCTACCTTTCTGATCGCTCTGTACACACTTTCTGGCTAGACTCACCCAATTACATGAGAGCAGTCATTACCTTCTCAGGCTTCTTAGAAAGCAACCTGAGTGAGACCTATTCTTACCCACCACTACTTCCTTAGGAATTGCAGTCTCAGAGAAGCATGAATGAGCAACACGGGAAATGAGTAAGGAGCAAGAACAAATACGAGGGTATAGTTCTCTACAGCTTTCTTTGTGTAAAACACAGCTGATTTCTCTTTCTCACAGTGTGCTTCAAAACAGCATGCGTGAGTGCTCAGTTGCTTCAGGTGTATCCAACTTTTTGCAACCATATGGACTGTAGCCTGCCAGATTCCTCTGTCCACTGGGATTCTCCAGGCAAGAATAATGGAGTAGGTTGCCATGCCTTCCTCCAGAGGATCTTCCTCACCCAGAGATTGAACCTGTGTCTCCTGCACTGTAGGTGGATTTTTTACTGCCGAGTCCCTGGGGAAGCCCCCAAAAGATCGTATAAAATCCTATATGTCAGAAGAAATTCTGAAGAGAAGGAAAGAATTTATCCATTGTCTCCCCTCCTGTGTTGACCAAAATCTACCCTATGGGGCATGGACACCTTCTCACTGACTTGTGCCATCCAGCCCTTCTGGGTGTTGTTAAGTACATTAGTTTTCTATGCTGCCATAAGAAATTATTACAAACAGTGACATAGAAAATCCAAATTTATTTGCACCAACAGTGTAGGAGGGTTCCATTTTCTCCCACTAGGAAGAACAGTATGGAGGTTCCTTAAAATACTTAAAAAAGAGCTAGCATAAGATCCTGCAATCCCACTCCTGGGCATATAACCAGAGGAAAACATAATTTGAAAGGGTACATGCACCCCAGTGTTCATTGCAGCACTGTTTGCAACAATATCCAGGACATGGAAGCAACCTTAATGTCCACTGACAGATGAATGGATAAAGAAGATGTGGTATATTTATACAAAGGAATACTATTCAGCCACAAAAAAGAATGAAATAATACCATTTGCAGTAATATAGATAGATCTAAAGATTATCATTATAAGTAAAGTAAGCCATACAAAGACAAATCTCATATGATATAGCTTATATGTGGAATCTCAAAATATGATACAAATGGAGTTATTTACAAAACAGAAATAGTCCCACAAATACAGAAAAAAAGAATTATGGTTAACAAAGGGAAAGGGAGGAGGGATAAATTAGGAGCTTGGGATTTAAATATACACACTATTATATACATAATAGATAACCAACAAGAATCTACTGTATAACACAAGGAACTATCTCAAGCTCTGGTGGTTCTAATGGTAAACAATCTGCCTGCAATGCAGGAGATCAGGTTTGATCCCTTCATTGGGAAGATTCCCTGGAGTAGGAAATGGCATCCCACTCTAGTATTCTTGGTGGGAAAATCCCATGGACAGAGGAGCCTGGCAGGCTACAGTCCATGGGGTTGCAGAGTCGGACATGACTGAGAAACTTACATTTCACTACAATGGAAAAGAATCTGAAAAAAGAATATATGTATGCACTGTATATCTTAAACTAACAATATTGTGAATCAACTATAATCTAAAAAATCTAAATTTATTATCTTACAGTTGTGTAAGTTTTAAGTCTAATGCAGCTCTCACCAGTTCAAAATCAATGTGTCATCATGGCTAGGCTCATTTTGGGAGGCTCTTGAGGAGAATCCATTTTCTTGCCTTGTCCAGCTTCTAGAAGCTGCCCACATGCCTTCACTCTTGGGGTCCCTTCCTCCATCTTCAAGGCCAGCAACAGTGAACTGAGATGAGTTCTCAGATTCCACCACTCTAACCTCTTGTGCTTCCTTCTCTTACTTTCATAGCTTCTTGTGATTACCATGGTCTCACCCAGAGAAGTCAGGTAATTGGCGACCTTAATTCTCCTTTGCCATGTAAGGTGACATATGCACAGACCCAAAGGACATTTTGGGGGAGAGGACATTATTCTGCTTATCAAACCAGGAAAACCAGATCCCAAGATTCAGTGGCAGCCTCTTCCTTAGGCAGCACAGGGTCGAGGTATGAGCTGGGATACTCTTGCTCTGTTTATTTGAAAACCACAGCTCAGGGGCCAGGGTGGATGAACCTGTGGCTATGCATGGGCCACACCAGTGAAAGAGTATCTTGGTTTTCAGAGGCAATGCAAAAACCCTTAGTAGGAGAGCAGAAACCCACTGCATGAGGTGTGAGGCACCATTGGTCCTGCCTGTAGGTGGCATGAGTGGTAAACAGCATCCATTCTAGTGGACCCAGCTGTTTGATCAGGCAAAATGCTATCACTGCCACGGAGAAGGCAATGGCACCCCACTCCAGTACTCTTGCCTAGAAAATCCCATGGACGGAGGAGCCTGGTGGGCTGCAGTCTGTGGGGTCGCACAGAGTTGGACACGACTGAGCGACTTCACTTTCACTTTTCACTTTCATGCATTGGAGAAGGAAATGGCAACCCACTCCAGTGTTCTTGCCTGGAGAATCCCAGGGATGGGGGAGCCTGGTGGGCTGCCGTCTATGGGGTTGCACAGAGTCGGACACGACTGAAGCGACTTGGCAGCAGCAGCAGCCACAATGAAACAATCTTCATACCAATAATGTGGGGTTTGATAATTCCTATGAAGTTGATAGAAATCTCTTCTTGGAGTTGCTAACGCCACATGATTTTCCTGGGAGGGTCATCAAGAGTCCTAAACCACAGCCTCACCAGTCTAAAAAAGGTACAGACTGAGACTGACTCTCTAGTAAAATCCTGACAACTCCCAATTTATGCTTCCCATTTGGTTCCTCTCATGGGTTCCAAAGTATCTGGGAGACATTTTAATGCAGATATCCCAGAGCTTCAGAGTATGCTGTATTAAATTCAACATCTTTTCTACCCCTCTAACTGCTAATATCTGCTCCTTCTATAGGATTTCATTTTTTTTGTGTGCCAGTGGTTCTTTCACTAAGTTAAGAACCCCAAATCAGAAAGTTAATAGTCATCTTTGACTCCCCTCTCTGCCTCACCACCAACCCATTCCTAATATCTTGAGGTCCCCTGACTTCAATTCTCACCATTCCTTCAGCATCAGTCCTTCCAATGAATATTCAGAGTTGATTTCCTTTAGGATTGACTGGTTTGATCTCCTTGTAGTCCAAAGGACTCTCAAGAGTCTTCTCCAGCACCACAATTTGGAAGTATTAATTCTTCAGTGCTCAGCCTTCTTTATAGTCCAATTCTCCCATCAGTACATGACTACTAGGAAAACCATAGCTTTGACTATACAGACTTTTGTCAGCAAAGTGACATCTCTGCTTTTTAATTCTTCCATTCTCACCATTCCTTCCTTCATTTGCTTTTTATTTTCTCTGAAATCTTCTCCATTCTTCCAATCATCACTCTTTCCAATCAATGCTTCACTCAACGTCAAAATTACCTTTCTTAAATAAGTATCTGATCCAGTTCCTTTTGCATACAAATCAATCCTTCAATGACTTATCAATGCCTTCAGGATAATACTGACAGTTTCTAGCATAAGGTTCAAGGCCCTTCATGATCTGGACTTGACTTTCATGATCTTGAGTTTCCTTCTCCATTCCTCCTTTTAAACTATGAATCTTAGCCATACTGAACTACCAGTACCTCCCTCCCAAAGTGTTGTGTTATGTTAAACCATTCTCCCTCTGCTCATGCACATTTCACTGTTCGGAATGTTCCCCTGCCCAAATTCTTCTGGTTTATGCCTACTCATGTGATAACACTTGGGTCATCTTTCCCGAGAAACGTAAAACTTCAGCCAGTCCCCTTCCTGCAATATGGACTCAGCACCCTTACTGCCTGCTCTCATTATATCTTATCAGTTTCCACACACTTTATGATGATTATTTTTCCTTTGGGACTTATTTTCCTGCAAGTTTGTGAATAATCATCAGATCAGAGATACCACAGATTAATTATATGTTTTTGATTCTCTGGTATCCAATGCAGAATGGAATGTGGAGTCTTTTGAATGAATGTTTGCTGAATGAACAAATGATTTGGGTGGCAACAATATACATTTCTGCTTCATATAATGCACTTCAGTGTTAGAGAGATCAGGTTACCTAATACATTGTTGTTATGGTTATCGTATTAGAAATACAATAGAAATCTAGGAAGGATTCTTTTCAAGGTAGATGATTTTTGACTAGAGGTTTTCTTTCTAGCATTTTCTGCTGCTGTTCCAGGACTTCCTCTGTCCAATAATTAGCATTTACTCTGCTCTTACTATTGAGGCTTCCCTGGTGGCTTAGACAGTAAAGAATTCACCTGCAATGCAGGAAACCTAGGTTCAGTCCCTGGGTAGGGAAGATCCCCTGGAGAAGGAAATGGCAACCCATTCCACTTTTCTAACTGGGATGATCCCATGGACAGAGGAGCCTGGAGGGCTATAGGCCATGGGGTTGCAAAGAGTCAGACTCCACCGAGTGACTTCACTTTCACTTTTTACTATTGTTCAGCAAGACACTGAGCTAAACCTATTAGTACTCGTAATACCCATATGATAGAGAAAATAAGTCACTTCACCAGGATAATATATATGAGCCAGATCTGGGATTTCATCACAGACCCCCAGACTTCAGAGCCAGCCTACCACTCAACATACCATTCCTGCAGCCCAATGATTGGTTTAAAGCACAAGGAAATGTAAGCATCAGGAAACCTGGGTTCTATTCCCTGCTTGTTTTATCGAGCTAGAGAACCATGCCTTGGGTCTCTGAGACTCAAGTTTCCCCATCTATAAAGCGGAAGGAGGGTTAATTCTGTTCACTATGGTCCCTTCTGACTCATATTTTGTTAATTAGATCACAAGTGTTGAGCTTAGCTTTTTAAGCCCAGTAGGAAAGGGAATCATTGTATATTTCCAAAAGCCAAAAATTAATTTTTAAAATACCAAAAAAAAACCCAACAGAGAGCCATACACCAGGGAAGTTAAAGGCAGAGCTGCTTGCCAGAGCTGCCCACCACCTAAGAACCCAAATGACTTTCAGATCAATCTATGTTAACTGAATTCACTCACTTTTCATAACAGCTCATTATGGAAACAGTTTATAAAATTGCTATTCATCCTTTGTTTGGTCCTCTTGTTGCCAGTTAGATAAAGTTACTTTCCAGAGCTGCTCAAGCACATCCTTCAGGTGTCTGAACAAGCAGAGGGAAGCCACTTTGTAGCTCATTTCTCTGAAGGTAAGCCCTCCTCCTCACCCCCACCTAAGGAAGATACTAAACACAGTGTCTCAAGGGATGCATTCGGGGAAAAATATGACTCTAAAGAGAAAGCTGCCTTTGTTACACAGTATGTTTCATCCCAATCACCCTAGGTATGAAATCAGGATTATAAATATTACACAAGCAACCCCCAGATATAGGGGTGTGTGTGTGTGTGTGTGTGTGTGTAAGGAAAATTAAGTGTATGCAGAAAATGGTCTTTCTCCAATGGAGATCTCTTCATTTTGCAATTAAGGTGAGGAGCCCTGGTTTTCAAAATCATGACCTTTAGTTCAGGTCTGCTCCTAACCAGCCTACATAGCCTCTTATAAGTTTCGTGTCCCAGAGTCTGTTTCATATCTAGAAAAGTAAGAGTTGGACAAAAACAATTTAAGGTCTTTGTAGTTCTAACATTCTATAATTCTGATTTTTGCTAAGGCTCTGGAATTTAAATTTATTCTTCTCTTCCAGATATTGCCACAAAAGTCTTTTTTGTTAAATCAATTTCATACAGCTCAGAATTTCATGCTCAGTGAAAAAACATTCAGGAGAAAAACCCAACCTTTTATTCCTTTCAATCAAGCTTAAGGATGAGAAACGAGAGTGTAGACAATCCTCTTGGGTAAACGCCGGTGTGCCCACATTGCCCTGGTTTGGAATTGTCTTCTCTTGGGTCATAACCAGACCTGTTTTGAGAGTCAATTGCTTCCCTACATTTCATCTGAGTTTGATCTGAATAAGAAAATTGCAAATAAAACCTAGAAATAATTTTTTTTTGTCAGAAGTCAACAAATTACTATAACTAAAAGGTTTTTTGGTCTCTGAATCAACTTTATTTCTTGTCTTTTTGCTCTTATGAAAATAAAAAGAATCTCATTTTCAGCTCACACAGGAGCATTAGTTCTTATTATTCCGTACATTAGAAGTCAACTGGTAATTCGTACAAATTAAATTAGTGATTTTGCATTTAATTTACTGATGACAAACTATAGGATTCAGCAGTTTTGCTCTGATAACCTTTAAATTTATTAATTTCATGAGTGATTTACATGGGGCTTTCTTTCCCACTGCTACAGCTTCATTCTCCAAAGCAGAAATGCCCCATGGTTTTTCAATTTGTTACCTAATCAGCACAATATATTCCTCCTTTTCTTCCTTTTATATTGTCTCCTAAATTTGAGACTTCAATATTTGAAGAAATTGCACCAAGAAATCTCACATGGTTTTTCTATTTCTGTGAACCTTTAAGGGAATAAACAGAAAAATTACTCCATTGAACTAGGGGCGCTGCTTGCAAGCACAGTGGTCTTAAAATGATTGCATTCAAATGAATTTTTTTTCAAATCATGATACATGGGCATTACAAAAATATTTTCACAAATCCACCTAAAGCTCCTAATGTCAATATACCAAAATCGCTGGAACTATACCAATGACAAATACTAGAGTTCTGAAAAGAAATTTCCTAAGGTGATTCTGATAAGGTGTACTGTATGACAAAGCCTGCTCTCGACTCCCTAGATGCCCCCATTCTGGCTTAGGACTGAGCAAGCAAATTCTCTTCAGGCTTCCCCTTCTCTATTGTTATTTCCAGGTCAGAGGACCCCAGAGATAATGCGAGTGATTACAGAATTGAGAAAACTTGAGGTTAGACACAACTCCAGTCTCTTTAAACTATTACAACCATATTCTCCATATCTCATTAAACCTATGGAAAAGACCCTCCTTCAGAATTTAGTATTGTTTGGAAGTGTTCGTTTGGCTAACGGCAGTGATATCAAACTATAAATTCAAAGTGCAAATATGGAATTTCTCCAAACTCAGTTAAACAAAGTGTTTATCTCATGTAAAGGAAGATGGTGAAGAGATCCAAGAACCACCAAAGTACCCACCACACATGCCTGGTGCTCCCTGTCGGCAGTGTGGAACATCTGACATGGGGCACAAGAGTTCGGGGAGAAATGAAAGTGCCCTTGAAGCTATACTGACAAAGTGGAGCAATGTTTGGCCAGCTGAGTAGAGATAGCCATTGTCTAACATGCCTAGCAAGTTCAACAAAAAACCCTGCAGGGGAATTATTTTCGGGGTGCTCTGGGGAAATTTATTTTGATTATAAAATGGAAGGACAAACATGATTCAGCAGTCTACAGGAATTAAACAAAACTCAAGTCCTTCCATTCTAAGTCATTTTATTATTTTGCTTACATGATGTTCATTAGGTGTACCGTTTGCCATGCTTGAGTTCTTATGACATTGAATCTATGAGGTAAAAATATATGATGTACCATACATTTTATTCACAAAAATAAGACATATCATAATATAAACTATAAAACACTATCTCTAAGTTACTACACTTATTTTTCACTTACACGTGTTCCTTATCAAACACAGCTTCTTAGAAAGGTTGACACTTTCTTTGTATACTGTTTGATAAAGAATCTTGTACTTATTCCTTAAAGCTCATTTCATTTTGAAAAAGACTCAGATTTTATTTATTCAATAATACTGTATGACATTTAAGCCAAATTTGCTTTACTAAACCTTGTTTTTAGTTCATGATTTCTGGATTGGTTGCTCTTCTGAATGGATATTAGAAACCCTGCTTTTTCATTTTTCACTTTCCAAATAAACTCTCTTGATTGATACTCCCCTTTCTCATTTCTTCATTTCATATTTTGCCCTCTCACAATTCCATAATAAGTAAATAGAGGAACAAAGATTATACTTTAGACTTAAGTAGAACTTTACTTCATGAGGGCAGTGACCTTATCCCCAGTCCCTCAGTATCCCCACCGCTTTTCCAGTCACTAGGACAGTGTCTGTTAGAGCGTAAGCAGTCAAAAATATTGTTAATTATTAACAGCACTCATTGAATCAATTGACCAGAAATGTTCCCAAGGTGGACTCAGCAATAATGCCAGCCTAGATGGTCTGCACCAGGGTAAACCTGGTGAGATTTTACCCAGCTGAGATGAAAGCAGCCTAATGAATCCTGTCTCAAGGGGGAAGCTAGAGGTCAGGGTCAGCATAAACTATCATTTCCCAAGAGTGTGGATCAAGTGCCACAGCTTAGACTCTTCCTATATGTTCCCTCCTGCTGTAATTAAAAGGGCATGCTCCATTCACTTCTAAGCATGGCAACATAAGAGCTGAATGCTATGATTTCATGGATCATAATGTGGATAAAAGAAAAATCTACACACAAGATCACATCTTATGTTTGAACCATGCAAGTGACTTTTAAAGTTTTACTAAGAAAGCAAAAATACCAGGGAGGTACAATATTTGTGAAAGGAGTTAGTAGTAAGCCACTAACCCAGGTTACTATTTAATAACCATACAGTAAATTCTTAGCCCAGGTGATCTGGATATTTTATTTCACTGAAAAAAACTATGTATGTATGAACTGAACTTTATAGCATCATTCTTAAAATATATACATATATAAGCTTCATAATAGGTATTCAAAATATTTTAAAGTCACATATTTTAATATCCAATTATGCAATACAAATAAGGCTATATGTCACTCAAATATGTGTATCTTATTGAAAATCTTTTTTTTATGCAGTGTGTATGTATTTACTCTTCCCAGGTAGCTCAAATATTAAAGAACCTGCCTGCCGGAATCCAGGAGATCTGGGTTCAATCCCTGGTTGGGAAGATCCCCTAGAGAAGGGCATGGCACCCACTCCAATATTCTTGCCTGGAGAATTCCATGGACAGAGGAGCCTGGGGGGCTGCAGTGGGGTGGCAACCACAAACTTCCTTCTCTGGGATGTCTAATTTGGGATATTTTGGATATATCTCTATGAGGCTGCACTATTTTGTTATGGTAATTGAAAGCAAAGTTTAAATTTAGTACATAGTAAAGATATATATGTCTTTATTATGGAGATTCATATTATAGATTCAGATCTGGACTAGTGTTTAAGGAAATCAGTTCACAAATGAGAATCCTATATACTGTTTCAATCTGCTGCACCTTTGAAGTTTCATGCAGCCTTGGACAACCACCCCTGAAGTTTGTCCCTTATTGTCTACATTTGGAGACTCTTTTTGCTAAATAAATTCCAGAAGTCAGATCAAGAGAGTTCTGTGACATATTTCTGTTTGAAACCAGCACAACTAATTCTTGCCATTACATAAAAGAGTTAAAGATTAAATATACCCCACCAGCTGTTTCAGCTGTGTCAGATTATTATCAATCTGTTTATGACAGAGAGCAAAGGGAATAAAAGGCCTCCTTCATGGGTGGTTTGCAATACTCAAATCTCTAGAGTCATACTGTTGACTTTTCTGTGATTGTAGTATACAACTCTGAGCCAAATAACGTATGTTGTGGAAAGGCCATACCCAAAAGAACATAAGCCTATTCTGTGCCTTATGTTTCAGTGTATTCAAAATAACACAAAATATATTTTAAGAGAGTGAGATAAGCGCTATTGTAAAAAATCATGAAGTTTCACTCAGAGTTACGTCTATAAATCAAGCAAAAACTGTTTCTCTGTGTTAAAAACTCCTACTCATCCTTCAAACCCCATTTACTGCCTTTAGCTTGTTTTCTAAAGCAGAGGTTCTAGAAAGAGATAATCACTTCCTCTTTTGTGATATCCCTATTCTTTGTATTTTTGCTGATTATAGGCATTAATGCAGCCATTTATTTAAAGTCTTTCTCTCCTACCATGGTGCTGTTACTGAGTTTAGGGATTAAGTTATTTATTCCTCTTCATGGTAACATTTTGCTAGCACACAGGAGACACAAGTGAATTTCATTAACTTATTGAACACACTACAACTTCCATTTTATCCCCCAATTTTTTTTTCTTTGTATTTGGACTGATGCTATAGTCCAAAGGTCAGAAACTTATTTTTCTATAAAAGGTCAGACAGTAAATATTTTAGCATTTGTCAGCCATGTGCTCTTTGTTGTCAATACACAACTGTGCACTATGGTGTAAAAGCCATCACAGACAATTCCTAAATGAATGAGCTTGCCTGTGTGCCAACAAAACTTTATTTATAGACAGTAGACTGGGTTTGGCCTGCTAGCCACAGTTTGTTGATCTGTGCTCTAGTCTACTCTCTTCAACTTGTTTGTATTCATTTTTCTTTCTCCCTTCAGTGTGTTTCCCTAATGCTACAATGAATTTCTGTCCTCATCCTCCCTTCCTTTTTTATCTGATAAATTCCTTTATAAATATTAAGACTCAGTTTGATCAGAATCTTCTTTATGAAATATGTCTTAATCTCCTTGAGAAGCATTGGTCATTCTGTCCTTTGGGCTCCCACTGTAGCTCCATTACATGATGGATCACACTCAGTGACATTTGTGGAAATGTCTGTCTCTGGTTTTAGACTGAATTCCTGGCGATAGAAATGAATCTTATTCATCTGTGTGTCTCCATTACCTACCATATGCCTGGCACACCACAGATACTCAATAAATGAATTGTCAGAAATTATTGATTATTACCTAGAATCCAGAGCACAGGTTATAGAGCTAGGTTACAAGGCATGAATCTGTCATTCAAATAGATGCTACCTTCTTTCTTTTATATTTGCTCTCTCCCCAAACTCAACAACTCATTCATAATGTAAGCAATTATGTCATGAAGCAGCCAGCATTTTAGTATTTTCCATAGAAACCGCATCCTTTCATTGAAAAAAATATGCAACTGGGATAAAAGTGAATTCCAAGTCTGAGGGATAGAAATTAGCAAAATATTGTCTGGGGCACTGCCTGTGTATAATTGGGCTCATGGACTATTGCCTATAACAACTGCAATAATGATACCTAACATTTGCCTTGCTCAAGCTGCTTTGTTCAAAATAATCCATTAGAGCAGGCTCACAGATCCAACAGCAACACACCACACCCCTAAGTCAACTGTGAGTTGTTGCCCGTGCTGAATTTTATTGCTCCTGATGGACTGCACTTTTCAATATCCTGCTTCCCACATCTGTGGCCCTATCGCTAAGAACAGAAAGGATATGCAGGGCTTACTTTCCTGGTCAGAAATGTGATTTTTTTCAGCATAGTCAGTCTTACAAATTTTAGGACCCTGTGTCTGTGAGAAAGTATCTGTTCTATTAGTTTTTTCTTAAGCACTGATGAGAAATTATGGTGCAATTCTATCTAAGCCTTCATTATGGAAATAAAGTGGGTTTTGGAAAAGCTCTGCTAAGTACTAGAAGCTTAGCACTGTTAGGCAGATCTAGAAGGATTTTTCATGTTTGATTTAAGTCAACACACACCTCTGAACTCCTCAGAAATGGTGTTTGTTTCTAGTTTCTACTACAACTTACTTTTGGATGACACAATCTACGTGTTAAGTCCTAAATACTCTCTGAGCATTAGACCCTAAATTTCAACAATATCATAAAGGAATTAATCTAGAGCTGATTTAATCTTCTCTTTTCTGAAGTCTGACATCTTTAAGATGTTCCTGGAAAAGAAAGCCGATTTTTCTTCTCAAATTACAAGCTAACTTTATCACTCCCTGGCTACAAAACACCTTCTGTCTATAAGACTCCCCATTTCTGTTAAAAATAAGCCCATCTTCCTTGTAAGAGAAAGTCAGAATGATATTTGTTAAGGGAAGACTCTGAGGCCAGTTGGACTGGGTTAGGGCTGCCCGATAAAACACAGGACACTCAAAAATGTAGTTTAGAGAATCAATAAATAGTTTTCACTGTATGTCTAAAATATGGCATGGGACATACTTATACTAAGAAATTTTTCATTATTTGTATGAAATTCAAATTATACTAGATGTCTTGTATTTTAATTTGCTAAATTTGGCAATCGTAGATTCTGCCAGTATCTACCCTTGAAACGTTATTAGCCTTTCTGTTAGGGTTGTTCAAGGACTTAAATTATGTAACATGTTAGACCAGTGCCTGGCATATTGTGTTTCATAAATGTTAGTTACTTTCATTATTCTGATCATCTATAGCAGGGATCAGCAAATTTTCCTATAAGAGGCAAAAGGGGCAATATAGTAAATCTCTTAGACTTTGCAGGCCATATGGTCTCTGTTGCGACCATGTGATTCTTCCATTGTAGGATGAAAGCAGAAGACCTGGACAATCCCTAAACAAATGGGTGTGGTCATATTTCCATAAAAATTTATTTACAAAAATAAGCAATGGGCAGATTTGACCCATGGACTATATAGTTTGCCCCAACTTAGACTAACCATGTGGTAATTTACTACTCCTACTGCATCATCTCCTTTTATTAAAATACTTATTATTGTACCCTCTTTCATTATAACATTTCCTATTTTAAAGGAACTTTTGATGGATCATGACTGACTACCTACTTAAAAATCCTAATGCTACCTAATATTCATAGAGTATATCTCATTTTTAAAGTGTTTCATATAAATGCATATAGTGATACTTTAATTATATGTATAATTATACATATACACATACATAAATCTTCACAACAGCACCATGAAATAGGTTAATAAAAATTTCTCTTTGATAGTCCTTAGTTCTTTTCTTTAATAGATTCTACTTTGGTCCTGTGCATCATCTTTCACTTTCTCCCATAATTCCCTGCAAGTTTCCTATATTACAATTTACCTGGACAATTTTCTATTCCCTTAATTTTACCCTGATTTTCATCTTTATGGGTTTCTATATATTCTTCCCTTATTATAATATGCTTTCTATCCCCTTTCCTTGCCAACAGATTATATATTCATAGAATGAGTAAAACTTAGAAAGGTCAAATTGTTAAAAAAAAAAATACCTAGATGTTGTCTCTGCTTTGCTTATTTTATAATTGTGTGAATGTATGTACATGTGTTTACGTGTGTTTGTGTGAGTTCCAAATAGTTTGTACCTTTATCCACTTTGAAGTTACATCAATTCTTTGTCCGACACTTGAAAAATAAGATACTAATGTTACTAAGACTCAATTTGGTATTGGGTTTCTTGATTCCAATCTGATTGCTGTTGTCAATGAGTGACTTGTTGCTCAGCACACTAATAGCTCTTCAATAAAGCAGGTTGAAAACCAGAGAGAGGTGGGTTCTTTAAAGGAAAAATTTATAACAGTTGAGAAATTAGAAGCCCTCTCTTATTACTGTATTGCTCTCCTTTCATCTTTAGCCTTCTGATGTTTTCCTTTTATTTCTTCCCTGATGCCCTGAATGTATTATCAGGCATTTTAATGAGATGTGGCTAGGTCCAGCCCTGGCCAATAATTAACTCCTTCCCCTCTGTCAGACTGTTAGCATTTTATGGCATTTCTAGCCTCTGGGAGCTTAAGTGTAGGGCCTAAGTAAGAAAGTATCTCTGGCACCGTTTCCAGGATAAGCTGCTTCTAAATCATCAGTGAAGAATTACACTTAAGAAGTCAATTTCATATAGATTCCGGGGATGGGAAAGCAGAAGGAGCA
Organism: Bos javanicus; assembly: GCF_032452875.1. Classification (NCBI taxonomy): domain Eukaryota; kingdom Metazoa; phylum Chordata; class Mammalia; order Artiodactyla; family Bovidae; genus Bos; species Bos javanicus. The sequence goes on from NC_083870.1 coordinate 45,258,995, forward strand.
GGAAGACAGAAGCTCAAATACAAAGGCAATTTTTGGCCAGCCTGGAAGAAGTACGATGTGACTTAAATAGAAGATGAGGCTGAAGAGAAAACTGCCACAGCAAGCACCACAAGGAGTGAGAGACATATAGTTCCAGAGTCTCAAGTGTGACAAGGATTGCAAATATTAATCCATAATCCTTCTCATCAGAAAGTAAATTTCACAAAGTGGGCTATGGAGTAAAGTTCAAACTTCCAATATAGAAACCCTATTTTTCTCCAGAAATATAGGTTGAGATTTTGACAAATTTTGCCACATGGGTGCCCATGTTCTGTACCCCACACAATTCGGAAAACATTGAAGACATCACATTTTAAAATGGCTCAATTAGGCAGCTCAAACTGTCTGCAACATAAATTAAACAACAAATACTGCTGAGAGAGTCTCCATTTTGGTTTTAAAGTCTTGCCAGTCATATTCCTTTTTTGTCTTCAAATGGCTATACTTTTGCATGAAAAGCACATTACCGTTTCTCCTAAGCACACCTTAATGAAATCTTTATAGCATTTTGCCAATAACTACAGTTTTAAAAACTAGGGTTTCGGAATATTTCAACTGTAGGGAGCCCAACTGTCTTCATCTGCTCAAGAAAAGGTCTAGTAGAAGAGAAGCCATTGTGCAATCAGTTTCTGCCACCTTATCTACATCCTAAGACCCTTCTCTGTAAGGTGACGGCTAAGGAAGGCTCCACAGAACACACAGACTGCTTGGTGGAAGGGCTCACAGCAATGGAACAAAAAGCTGAGTAGTTCCTCAAAGTCTCAAATAAAAGGTGTGCCTCCAAGCTACACAGAGGGAGCAACTCACCCCAGCAGCATGAATGGCATCTGAGGAGACGTGGCATCCCTCAGGGTGGTTTGGATCCTAATTCCCTGTTCCTTTTTCCTCCTTGTTGCAGTGTGTTGGTGTAGCACTGATTTTTGGTTTCCTGGCTTTCCTTTCTCCTTCCTATCAGCACTTTCATTTCCTTGCTGGAGAATAATCTCTTTGTACAGATTCCAGTGCAGATGAAATCAGGTGTCCTGTCCAGTCATATCTTAACCTAGAGGCGATCACTTGACCCCAACTGGCTCAATCAAATGCTTCTGGCTTAGAACGTGAAACGTGAGTACCTGACACATGAATAGAAATGATGCTGGAGTCCTTTTATTCCAACATCCCAGCCGCAGGTTTGGTTGTAGTTTTGCTATGAGACCATTTCTAATACAATCTCAGTTTTACAGTCACCGAAAGCATCATGTGTTCATCTACTCCCAAGCTTGGTTTCTAGCCATTCTGTAAATTCCAGAGGCTTCTAGTATTTCTCAAGAATATCCCCTTTTGTGTACTTTAGTGAAAGTCAGTTTCTCCTGCTGCAACTAAAGAAACCAACTGGCAGATTTTAGTTGGTGATTAGAATTTGTCAAGAAGTATCTACCATACTCTCAGGAAAACTGTGTGTGCGTGTATGTGGGTGGGTGTGTGTGCGTGATGAAGAAAAAAACACTGATACTTTCACCTGGCAAGAAACTAGCATATAGAGGTGAAAATTTTTTCATGCTATTCTCCACTTGGGCAGCTGGTTACTTCTCTACATTTCTATGCTTCCCCAGCAAATTATAAGGAAAAAGATCTATGGGAGATGCGCTCTACTATGCAAATATTTCTTCTTCTCTTTTGAAACATCACCAGAGTCTGTTAGCAACATATTCTTGGTTCTTAATAAGGCATAGAGCAGTAATAACTCGGGCAAACTTTGGGAGATGGGGAGGGACAGGTAGGCCTGGTGTGCTGCAGTCCATGGGGTTACAAAGAGTTGGACATGACTGAGTGACCAAAGAAGTAATAACTTGCAATAAAGTATGAGCTTGTTGCTTGCCACTAAGACCAAAAGAAGGTGAAACCTTACTAGTGGTTACTTCTTTGGCCACATTTACCCCCATTTCAATAACTCTTTCCTTATTCCTGCCTTGTAAACGTTTCTCTAGTATTGGAGAATTGGGGTTCCACTGGAAGGGATATTTCCTGCAAACCTTCAACTTTTCAAGCCAAACTGAGGCTTCATAAGACTCAGACCAATACACAAAAGAAACTTAAATTCTAAACATAATCATATTCTTCTGATTGTATTCTCCATCTCTTCCTCCCTAATAGTTTGATTAGGGAAAGTTTTCTACTCTAAATGGCATTTTTTATTTCTGGAAAAAGAAATTATTAAAGAAGGAAAATATTTAGAAGTTCTAGATTCCTTTTAACCTTACCACTAATTGCTAAGTGACTCAATACTTCTAAAAAACAGGGAGTGAAAATATTAAAGAGAAATGAAAGTTCCTTAATGGGATATTGACTTGCGATTCAACGAATACTTAGAAAACTCATGCCCATCTTTGATTTAAAGTGAAAAATGGGAAGTGGGGAGGGGCTAACCATGAAGATATTTATGTAAAAAAAAACCTCACTCAGTTAGCATAAAAAACAACTTAGGAAATCACCTTAATATCATTTTTAGAAGTATATAATAAACACATTGTTCTCCAGGGAATTCCCTAGAGGATACTACCAAAACTGGGCACTGAGCCACATGTCAAAGCTTTCTGCAGTTATTTCAAGGAAGAAAGAGCAATAGGCCACTCCTTGCACTTCTAATTCCTAAATGCATCCCTATTTAGAGTTTGACATATAAGTTATTTTAGTCTCACTCTGAATTCTTTAATAGAGAGCATGCAGTTGTTTTATGCTTATGAGTGAGTGAGTGAAGTCACTCAGTCGTGTCCGACTCTTTGTGACTCCATAGACTATAGCCTACCAGGCTCCTCCGTCCATGGGATTTTCCAGGCAAGAGTACTGGAGTGGGTTGCCATTTCCTTCTCCAATTATGCTTATAGGTTGAGTATAATAATTCAATAATAATGACCTTAAGTGGACAATAACAAAATTGGTAAATATAAATTGTACTTTTTTAAAAAAGGAATTTTGAGATGTTTCACCCATCATGTTTCCTCCTAATTTTTAAAATAGGTTTGGAGGTGTTCTGAAGACCCAAATTCCAGGTAAGCCCTAAGCTTTAACCTCTATGAGTTGTGGTAGAAGCTAAGGAAAGGGGATGCATGGAGGTTACTGAATGTAAAGAGAGAGGTGACCACTGTCTAGATCACCATTCCTCTGACCCCAGCTGGTGGAAGAAAGAAACCACTGTATTAATGGGAAAGTGGCTTCCCTGGTCAGAAAAAAAGCACATGTGCTTATAAGAGCCTCAATTAGCACAATGATTATTGTTTCAAAGGGAAAAGAAGGAAAATTACACAAGCAAAACTTTTTCTAGGATGTTCTGATAAGTACGATCAGGGAATTCATTTGGGACATTTATTACTGTGTTCAGTTCAGTTCAGTTCACTTCAGTCGCTCAGTCGTGTCTGACTCTTTGCCATCCCATGGACTGCAGCACGCCAGGTCTCCCTGTCCAGCACCAACTCCCAGAATTTACTCAAACTCATGTCTATTGATTCAGTGATGCCATCCAACCATCTCATCCTCTGTCATCTCATTCTCTTCCTGCCTTCAATCTTTCCCAGCATCAGGATCTTTTCAAATGTGTCAGCTCTTCGCATCAGGTGGCCAAAATACTGGAGTTTCAGCTTCAACATCAGTCTTTCCAATGAATATTCAGGACTGATCTCCTTTAGGATGGACTAGTTGGGTCTCCTTGCAGTCCAAGGGACTCTCAAGAGTGTTCTCCAACACCACAGTTCAAAACCATCAATTCTTTGGTGCTCTGCTTTCTTTATAGTCCAACTCTCACATCCATACATGACTACTGGAAAAACCATAGCCTTGACTAGACGGATCTTTGTTGGCAAAGTAATGTCTCTGCTTTTCAATATGCTGTCTAGGTTGGTCATAGCTTTTCTTCCAATGAGTAAGCGTATTTTAATTTCATGGCTGCAGTCACCATCTGCGGTGATTTTGGAGCCCCCCAAAATAAAGTCTCTCATTGTTTCCACTGTTTCCCCATCTATTTGCCATGAAGTGGTGGGACCAGATGCCGTGATATTAGTTTTCTGAATGTTGAGCCTTAAGCCAACTTTTTCACTCTCCTCTTTCACTTTGATCAAGAGGCTATGTAGTTCTTCTTCATTTTCTGCATATCTGAGGTTATTGATATTTCTCCCAGAAATCTTGATTCCAGCTTGTGCTTCTTCCAGCCCAGCATTTCTCATGATGTACTCTGCATAGAAGTTAAATAAGCAGGGTGACAACATACAGCCTTGACATACTCCTTTTCCTATTTGGAACCAGTCTGTTGTTCCATATCCAGTTCTAACTGTTGCTTCCTGACCTGCATACTGGTTTCTCAAGAGGCAGGTCAGGTGGTCTGGTATTCCCATCTCTTTCAGAATTTTCCACAGTTTATTGTGATCCACACACTCAACGGCTTTGGCATAGTCAATAGAGCAGAAATAGATGTTTTCCTGGAACTCTCTTGCTCTTTTGATGATCCAGCGGATGTTGGCAATTTGATCTCTGGTTCCTCTGCCTTCTCTAAAACCTGCTAGAATATCTAGAAGTTCATGGTTCACATGTTGCTGAAGCCTGGCTTGGAGAATTTTGAGCATTACTTTACTAGTGTGTGAGATGAGTGCAATTGTGTGGTAGTTTGAGCATTGTTTGGCATTGCCTTTCTTTGAGATTGGAATGAAAACTGACGTTTTCCAGTCCTGTGGCCACTGCTGAGTTTTCCAAATTTGCTGGCATATTGAGTGTAGCACTTTCACAGCATTATCTTTTAGGATTTGAAATAGCTTAATTGGAATTCCATCACCTCCACTAGCTTTGTTCATAGTGATGCTTCCTAAGGCCCACTTGACTTCTCACTCAACCACTTTCATTTGAAAGTTCTTAAAAATGAATCTTGCTCTATGTTTATAGGTGGTGGCAGCAAAAACAAAAACAAAAACAAAAACAAAACCCACAGCATTTTATTCTTATTTTGGAAATTTTGATTTACACACACACACAGCACATGGGTTCTGAGAAGCAATAAATAATCCTCATCTTCCTCTCCTCATTTTTGCTCCCCCCTTCTTCTATGTTAACAAGTCTTTAAATGAGAACATTCTGCAAATTTAAATTAGCAATGGCTATATAACCCCTCTGCTCCCTCCTCCTCCTTCTACTTCTTTCTCTTACTCTTTGATTCTCCTTCCCTACTTGAACATAGTATAATTAACAAATAAACTTGAAGTTGACGGCATGAATAAAAGGGAGTAAGGTAACTGATACTGAAGAGGAAAAGTTAAAATTTTACATAATCTACTTCTCCTTCTGCCTCTGTAACTCAGCTTGCCCCTTGCAAAGTCTAGGTCATGTAGTCTCAGAAAGTGGGGACTTGCAATACTAGGAGCTGGAGTTTATCTCACTCACCCTTGTCCTGCTCTTTCCAATTACCCAGCCCCTGCAAACTTGCTTAATTATGCCTGTGCAAGCCAGGCATCCCTCTCCCCATCTTGACTGCTGTTTCCACGCGCACATAACCCCTTAGTTTAAACCAGCCTATTAACAGCTAGTGTTGCCCACTACAGTCTGTCTATAAAAACTCTGTAATCCCTTTGTTCAGGGCTCAGAGCTTGGAGTGTTAACTCCTCTGGGCCCGCTGGCATAATAAACCTGAGTTCTCCAACTCTCTGAGTGTGGTGCTTGGTTTCTCGAGCACTGGTTTCTGCAACAATATAAGATAAAATTAGAGTCCTTGGGGAAAAACAGTAGCCTCTTCATTTGAATCTTGTGAGGATCATCGTTTTTACAGTGAGCTCCACATCTTTTATTGTTGCTGTTCAGTCAGTAAGTAGTGTCCAAATCCTTGCAACTCCATGGACTGCAGCACGCCAGGTTTCCCTACCCTTCACTATCTCCTGGACTTTGCCAAAAATATCCATTGAGTTGATGATGCTATCCAACCATCTCACCCTCTATTGCCCCCTTCTCCTCCTGCCCTCAATCTTTGTCAGCATCAGTCTCTTTTCCAATGAGTCGATTCTTCACATGAGGAGGCCAAATTACCTTTTATACACTTTCTAATACACCTTTTATGTGTGTGTATGCTAAGTCACATCAGTCCTGTCAGACTCTCTGTGACCCCATGGACTGTAGCCCGCCATGCTCCTCTGTCCATGGGATTCTCCAGGTAAGAATACTGGAGTGGGTTGCCATGCCCTCCTCCAGGGAATATTCCCAGCACAGGCACTGAACCCATATCTCCTATGTCTCTTGCATTGGCAGGTGGGTTCTTTAGGATGGAGGAGCCTGGAAGGCTGCAGTCCATGGGATCACTGAGGGTCGGACACGACTGAGCGACTTCGCTTTCACTTTTCCCTTTCATGCATTGGAGAAGGAAATGGCAACCCACTCCAGTGTTCTTGCCTGGAGAATCCCAGGGACGGAGGAGCCTGGTAGGCTGCAGTCCATGGGGTCACACAGAGTCGGACACGACTGAAGCGACTTAGCAGCAGCAGCAGCAGCACCACCTGGGAAACCCACGCTTTTTATACATAGGATAATTTTTAAACTATCTTTTCTGTTAGTCTTGGTTGCCAAGTTAAACTGTAAATTAATTATGCTAGTAAACCACTGCATAGGCATTATCTGTATTTTTTAAAATAGCTATAAAATTGATACTAAAAAGCACATACAGAGCATATACTTAATGATTAACTGATGGTTGATTGGCTTTATCAGTGGACCAGAAGAAAGGCTAATAAATTATGGCATAAAAACAATATATATCATTATAGAAGGTCAGAATTCAGGAATATTGTATTTTAGAACAAGCTTTCGACTCATTCATTCATTTATTCAACAAAGAGCTGTTGAATTTATTGTATTCCATCTGAATTGTATTTATATTGAATTTATTGTATTCCATTTAAAGTATTTGATCAGAGAGTAACATAAAGATGAAGAATAGTTGGGGTATTATCTGTATTGGGGTAAATCCCAGAGACTTACCCTCAGGAGCTGTATTAAATGCGCTTCTAATATAGAAAGTGACTTTCCAGGACACTATGAAGCTATATGAGGACAGCCATTCAAATGAGAAGCAGTGGCCATCTCAAGAGTCACAACTGAGGGGGGAAATATAGCAGCCTCCAGTGAAACCACAAAAGCTTCCATAACAGAAAGAGGTAGTGTAAAACATCCACAAGCTCAGAGGCTCTGAAGTCATCTTAGGATAGCAGCTCTCAAAACTCAAGTATTTTACTGATTGCCACTTTAAAACCAAGTTGGAGGAGAGAGCAGATAGTGAGAAGGGGCGAGCAGAGTGAAAACAAATGAGGAGGCCAACCATATCCTCTTCCCAGAAGGCTTGCAGCCTACCTTAGCCAGTTCCAAGTAGGGGAGAAGGGCTTAGGTTTAAAATACTGACTAATGTATTGGACTAAACAATTTATAATCGCTGAATTGAGATTATACTTAGATAGTAGTGCCTTTTATTACCCAGACATTATTAATACAAGAAAACTTATGAGATTTCCCAAACTTCTACCTTGTGGAAAGACGAGGACAACTTACACCAAGGACATTTACAGGGCTACTGATAGAGAAGGTTGAAGATGCTTTTCTGATGACTCCCTAAAAATTCTGCTTCATTTTCTTCTTCCCTGATTTATTATTCATATCCTCTCAGTTGCATCCATGCTATAGACACCATAACAGTGTTTTTTGCTACACTAAAAACATCACTCAGTTTCATAGCTTACAGACTTATCACCAGTGTTAATTATGAAACCACACAAAATTACAATCACAGGTTTACACAGTCCCAGATCTCACAGGACCTGGCTCAAATGCTCAATATTCTATATGATGCATATAAAACTGGCTGGGAAATGTTCCATGAGCAAGAACTTTGGGCAATTTCTGGAAATGTTTTCTAAAAAAGAATTTTGCTTGACCTTCTTCTAAATGCTCCTATTCATCTCCATGAATTAGAATTTTCTTTTTAAAAAAATAGGAAAAAAGTATCTCTAATTACTCTGCTTTAGTAAGTAATTAAAAAATGAAATATAGTGTATACATCCAGGATTGGCTACAGGTTAGACTGCTCCACTGTGACTAAAATAACTATAATTTAAGCAAACTGAAGGTTTCTTTTTTTCCCTTAGCAGTTTGAGCTTTGAAAGTACAAGTCTGATTGATGGCTCACTGCATGGAACTGGGATCATGTTCCTTTTACCTTGCTTTACCATCCTAAACACAGGGCTTCCCTTTCCTGATCCAAGAGAACTGATCCAACCCAGTCTTCATATTCAGATTTCAGCCAATGGGAAGGGGGAGAAAAGGAGGCAGGGACAGACTCTTTTCAAGTATAGGAACCAACAGTTATAAATATCATTTTTTGGTTACATTCCATTGGATAAAACCTTGTCACATGGCCACTGCCAGTTGAAGAGGAATCTGGGAAATGTGCTCAGCTAACATCTTATTAGCCTAAAGGAAGGGAGAACAGATAATGGGAGAATGCCTGGCAGTCCCTAATTTATATAATGAGGATAAAAAGAATCTATCATAAATTTCATTTCAAATCACATGCCTGTTTTAGAAAAGCTCCTATAGAAAGTAAAGCCTGGACAAGGATTAAAATGCTGATGCTTAGATTGGAAGCTACGGACCAAGGGTGTTGAGTGAAGATAAAAATGGGGAAAGAGGCAAAGAAAACAGCAAAGCAATAAGGTGCTTTGATGCATCACTATGGTTCGACATGCATTGTTTCTTCATCATTTGAGACTTCTCTAAAGAGTTGACCAGGAGAAAGTGCATCTCAGAGCAGTCTACAAACAGGAGAATGGGAAGAAAGGAAAGAAGCACCTGCCTGTTTCCTGACCACGCTTCGCTTTCTAATAGTTAAGATTTAACCCACTGGGAGTGAATTCTCCTGAACTTCTGCATTGTCTCATCTGGCCTCTTGAAGTCTGAGAGTCAAGTTGGTGTAGGTGAAGCCTTAAAAAAGACAGAGAAAAAACAGAGGCAGTTGAGGAACCTTAAGAAGGTGTCTGACTTTTGTATCTAATATAATACATTAAAGGAAGATATCTAATACTTAGTCTCCATTCCCAATGTCTCTTTTTACATGGAAGGGTTTCTGTTAGAGTCACAGCATCCACTAGAGTTATTTTCACCTTTCTCCCACCTTTCTCCCTTACTCAGCTCCATGGAAGGAAGTGTGACTTATCTGACAGGTAAATCTGATGTAAGAACTGGGCACACGTAGTTCAGCCACATTCCCATGTGTTTTCTTGTGATTTGCAGTCTAGAGATTGTATGTTCTCTGGTGCACTTAGTGCCATGCTGTTAACTCGGTGGTAGAGACCCTACCCCTGGGGAAGTTGGACAGCTTGCAGTTATCTGATTGGGGATGTCAGCCTCATTCTGAGGTGGAATATTGGGAGGTCTATTATTGCCTTGGATTAAACTGCATTCTCCAATATCTGTTTTATTTATAAAGGTAATAATTTTATTTCCACTTGCCATTCCTTCTGAATTACCTCAGAACCTGTACAATGAAAGGGAGTTGATCTATTAGTTCACTGAAAATTCAACAGAAAGGAAAACAGCAATCATTTTCTCTACACTCTGACTCTTTGCTGCATTTTAAGAGAGGAGGAAATTATATATGGTCTTCTTGTTTTTATATTATTGTAGTTTTAATTTATTGAGATCCTGAGTATTCCAGGCACTGTGTTAAGCACTTTATGAAGAGTATTTCATTTAATCCTTACAATAGACTTGCGGGGTTTGCAGATAGGCAAGCTGAAACTTATTTCTAAAGATTGATTAATTCATTCAATGCATATTTATTGCCTACCTACTATGTGCCAGGACTAAATAAAAATGCAGGCAACAATTACTCTCATGTAATAGAGTTTAATTGAGGGTTTAAAAAATATGTTGTGATGCAATGATACTTTTTTCAATTATAATTTGGAGAGCAGATCAGAGGAAATCTGAATGGATATTTTTTAATCACTCAGTGAAATTCTGCCAGCATCCAGGTGAGACAAGCTTGTAATTATATGGTACAAAGATGTGTATAAATTTTAAAAATATGTAAGGAAAGAACAGATTATATATGAGGCATGATGGAGAACAAAGTGTCAATGATGGCACTGAGATGTCAAGATAGGGTAACTAACCAAGAGTCAAGAAGCTGGTGCATCTGTTTACAAATCCAAACTCTTTCCATTATAAAAAAATAACCAGAAATATTTCAGCTTCAGAACAGAGTTTCACTATGAAAATCCAGTAATCTGCTTGACCAGGTTTATAAGGAGAGGTTCTTTCTCTCCTTCTTGTTTGCAATAAATGTCTACCTTTTAAAAGCATATCCAGACCATTTTCCTTTAAGAATTTCCTAAAATATGTGTTACTGAGATAAAAATCAATACAAAATTGCCCTGAGATACAGTCAGGCACCTTGTCAAAAATCATATGACTCTGAGTTTCAGATATATCCCTTTCTATGGTAATTAAATAGTTCTATGAAAGCCAGAATATATTTTGTGGACTCAAGAGGACAGAACTATTTAATGTAACTATAGCTTTGAATATTTGGTGGGGTTTTTCATATTGACCAAAGTCCTAGTAGCTTATTAGTGGCTTATTAGTAAAAATTAAGACAGAAAGGAAAGGTGTAGTTAACCAAAGGCTGGTTGTGATTTAATGGATCCTATTTTTGCATCTCCTTTTCTCATACTGCAGATCCTTAGAACAGATATAACTTTACCAAAATACCTATTGTGCTCTGCAGCTGTGTGATGGATGCTTTTCTAGTTATGGATTCACAAATACTATGTCTTAGATTAGCTAACAAGGATTTTTTTTTTTCTTAAATGAGGCAGAATAGTTAAGTGAAAGTCCCTTAATTTGAGCATGAGTGCTCCATTCCAATTAAGCTTGAAGAATCAAAGAAAAAAAGACTTGATTTCATTTTTTTTTTCTGAAGTGAAAAGTAAGCAGCACACTAAAAGATGAAAATGGTACAGTAGCATCTGCAAATCACACATTTTTGTTTAGAACTTAGGTCAAATATGAAAAACTTTAAAGGATGCTATGAAAAAATGAAGCTAATATAAAATATAATAAATTAACAAGTAGTTGGGACAGACACTAGCCAATGCAAGTGCTATTTACCTTAAAACAGAAAATGTTCAAACGCCACCAGCAGTGCCATTTTATTATTGGCAATAATGTACTGTTCATGGCAGTGTAATATCAGAAAGTTGTGTACAATTGCATAAGTACTTGTGTGTGTGTCCAGTCATGTCTGATTCTTTGTGACCGCATGGACTGTAGCCCGCCAGGCTCCTCTGTCCATGGCATTCTCCGGGCAAGAATACTAGAGTGGGTTGCCATGACCTCCTATAGGGGATCTTCCCAACCCAGGGGTTGAACCTGCATCTCTTGCATCTCCTGCACTGGCATGTGGATTCCTTACCATTGTGCCACCTGGGAATTCTGTGTATAATTACCATTACTTATATTAATGTTTCTTCTGATTCTGTTAATAAAAAAAGTCAACATTTCTGGAAACAATTTTACTATCTAAGAAATAAAGGACTATAGCCAGTTAATCCATGCTACCTGTATTGCTGGCTTAGTCTTATTGAGTTAATTACCACTGGGCTTTCCTGGTGGCTTAGACAGTAAAGAATCTGCTTGTAATGCAGGAAATTACAGGTTCGATCCATGGGTTGGGAAGATTTCCTGGAGAAGGGAATGGGAATCCACTCCAGTATTCTTGCCTGGAAAATCCCAGGGACAGATGATCCTGGCAGGCTGCAGGCCCTGGGGTTGCAAAGAGTTGGACATGACGGAAGCAATTTAGCATGCATGCATGCATTAATCAAGGTAGGCTAGAATATGCTGGGGAAACAGTTTTACTCAGAAATCTTAGCCACTTTACACAAAAGGCATACATTCGTCACTCACACAGTATATGCAGCTCTGGTTGGGAGTGAGTGCACAGTTCAGTTCAGTTGTTCAGTCATGTCCGATTCTTTGCAACCCCATGAACTGTAGCACGCCAGGCCTCCTTGTCCATCACCAACTCCTGGAACTTGCTCAAACTCATGTCCATCGAGTTGTTGATGCCATCCAATCATCTCCTTCTCTGTTGTTTCCTTCTCCTCCTGTCTTCAATCTTTCTCAGCATCAGGATCTTTACCAATCAGTCAGTTCTTCAAAGCAGGTGGCCAAAGTACTGGGTGCACTGGGCCACTAAGGGACTCAAGATGACATGGATGCAGCCTATCTTGTGATGCTGCTACTTCCACAGGTGGATTCGAGTGCCTGCCTCTCAGTTTTCCAGACCTATATCATTTCCACTCTCAGCCAGAGCTCATCATCCAACCTCAACAAGAGATGCCAGTAAAAGCAGGGAGCACATGGATTATTTAGTAAACACTACTGTATTTGTTACACTATATTAGTCAGGCTTGTGCAATATAAGATTGACCAGATGGGAAACTTTGATTGATTTTTAAAAAAAAAAAAGAATTTGAGCATGATTTTACAAGAGGAATGTTATGAAGGTTCAGCGTTAAAAAGAGATTCTGTCTAGGCTGGCAAGGAGCATGCAATGAGCATGGTTACTACAGAAGACTGATGTAAAGTAGTGGAAGAAAATGAAGCAGTTAAGGGAGGAAAGAAAAATTAGCAGTCTAAGATTCCACACTCATGGAAGCAAGCTAAATAAACCAATTAACCAAGATGACCTTGAAAGAATAAGACAAAATGAAAACTAAATGTAACATCGTGAGAGCCTTGGTTTCCTCATGAGAAGTTCTGACTTCCCTTGATGAATCACTGGATTATTTTGAATAAAAGAATGACAGATCTGTAGGGAAACCAAGGCTATTCCAACTATGGATTTTAAACTGAGTAAAATCAAGATTTTATGAAGGAGATGCAATAATCTGGAAATGTGTTAAGGATTTGAAAATAGAAACGAAGGTATGAAAAAGATGAAATATAATTTTGGCAATTTAGTGAATATGTATGCAATTCAAAGAGTAGGAATGAACTGTGATGTCTCTGAGAGCTGTATAATCACAGGCTTGAGGAGTCTGAAAGGAAAAATAAAAGGAGGAAGAGCGCAGAATGTTGAAAATATAGGGAAAGAAGAGTGTGGAGGAAAGAGTCTTCTGATCCTTGCCTTTTTAGAATCTAAAATTTAAACTTGCATCTAAATATGAATGGTGCAAAATATTTTTCTCTTTTTTACTTTTCAGCACAATAACAGTGAAAATAGCAATAACTTAAACTGGTTGCAAAGCTCTGTAACAAGTGCTTAACATGCATTATAGTTTTATAATCACAGTGTATTATGATCCAGTTCATTACAATAAATTATGCCTTACATGTGGCAAGTAACTTATCAAAATCAATCAACTCATAAGCTGGATTTGAGTCCAGGTTTATCTGAAATCAGACTATCAGTGAAAACTTTCTTTTCAACCTCTCTGCTTTTCTATTTTTATTTTTTCCCAATTTTTTCCATCTGTATATGTCTCATGCCTCACTATATAGTTCCAAAAGCATCCCCCTTCCCCACCAAAAAAAAAATCAGGATATTTTGTACAAATCAAATTTGAGAGAGATGACTTAATTAACTAGGGAGTAAATGTGCAGATCCTAATTTTTCCTATTTTAAAGGTTACTAGGGTTTACTAGGGAAATGAAAGAAAGAATGAATGGAGGACATGAAGGTCTCCATATTTAATTTAGACATCAAACTGTGTCTTCACAATTCCTAAGCAACTAGCTGAGAAACAAAAAGGGCAATTATTAACTGAGTTGAAATGGCTGGGGATGTATAATCCTCATACAAGTTATAAATTCTGGGAAATAAAAAAAATAATAGGTGATCTTGGAATTGTAGAGAAATTACATAGTACTTATTCTTTTTTTCTAGTCTTGTCCAGGCTTTCATATTTTCAGACATTTACCTTGTACATTGAGTTTTTATTTCATAAATTAATTAAACTCTATGGACTAAGATTTCATTTCATTTTGTTGCTTATTGTTATAAAATATAATATTACCCAGAGTATTTTAACTGCTTGATCAATGTACACTTGGTGTCTCCTGGATATTACTTTAAAATGGTTAAAAATGACTTAAAAGACAGTTCAAATTCTTTTTCCCACTCCCCAAACCCCAACTTGTGCTTTCACTTCCCTCATTTATTGAACTTCAAAATCTATAATAACCTTCACAAATATCATGGCATAGGCAGCAGACAAAATCTGATGAAGACGGCAGAGACACTGTTGTCAATGCTCTTCACAATACCCAGGTGGTATTATGGTGTTTGGAAACCCAAAGAGGAACAGCGATTTTAAAAGTAGGTTACCATTTTTATTGACCTCTATCCTGAGTCCAATATTTTTGTTCTAAAGAGTGGAACTAGCCCTTATAAAAGAAAATCTCTTCATGTTAGGAATCCCAGCTGCCTTGTTTTCCCCAACTAAGTTATGTGTAAAACATAAAGAGAATTCTTAGATCTGCTGGGAAATAGGGTTGCTAGGGTGACTGTTAAAGAAAGTGAGCCAGAAACTATCAGAGATCAATAAGAAAAAGAAGGCACGAGGGCTCAAGATAGGAATATTAAATCTTTGGACAAGACCTTTTTCTCCAAAGCTCAGAGATCTAATTGGTTTTCTTGGTTTCATCTCTCAGCAATGGTTACCTAGCACACGGACATCTCTTTTCAAATCATACACATGTTATCTCTCTTCTTTTCTGGGTGTTTCTTCAAGACAGACATGAAATGAGTAAAGATTCATAACTGGGAAAGAGGAGCCACCTTGGGTGGTTGTGTTCCATACCTCCTTTTATCTCATCATTGGTCCTAAAATTTCTCTCCTTTGCTTATTTCTTTTATATCACCCCTTCAAGAAGATCAACGCCCCTAAGCTTCAAACTAAAACCTCTTCATACTACACAAAGCCATCACCAAATATATAAAAAATAGTACACTGAAATTGGAAAAACCCTAACATTGTTGTAAAAGTGTATTTCTTACTCTCTGCCATGGTCCAGTGGAGGAAGGAGGAAACAAGGGAACGGAGTGAGGAGAAGGAATACTGCCTCATAAAATCCCTGACTAGAAATGATACATATAAATTCCATTGATAAGAACTCATCATTTGGCCATACCCAGACCCAGGGAGCTGGGACTTATATCCCTGATTGGGCAGCTGCATTTCATTAATAATATTATAGTATAGATTCTATACCATGAAAAGGAAAACAGATTCTGATGGATAGCTGACTTTCTACAGCATTATATAAATATTAACAACAGTATAAAATAATAAATGTATGATTCTCTGGGCTTCCCTGGTGGCTCAGATGGTAAAGAATCTGCCTGCTATGTGGGAGACCTGAGTTTGATCCCTGGGTCAGAAAGATCCCCTGGAGAAAGGAATGGCAATGCACTCCAGTATTCTTGCCTGGAGAATTCAATGGACAGAGGAGCCTGGCGGGCTACAGTCCGTGGGGTCACAAAGAGTTGAACACTGACAGAAACTAACACTTTCACTTTCACTTTTCATGATTAAATCAGTGATGTTATACTGCAGCTTGACTGATTTCTTTTGCCTGGTTAATAAATGAAAAGTATATTTATTGTATGCTTATAACGTGAGTAGACATGATTCTAAGTTTTGGAGATACAACAATGAATAAAACAGACAAAAACCACACCCCTCATAAAGTTTATAAACTTAGTGAAGGTATGTCAGAAGCTAGGTAAAATTTATGCTAAATTCTGTAGTTTAATTAAAAGAGATTAAGTGCCATGAAGAAAAATAAAATTTGGAGAAAGGGATAGCAGAAGTGGGAAGTGCTTTCAATAGGATGGTCAGGTAAGACTATTGAAAAGAGCTATTTGAAAGTGATTACGGAGAGAGTCACGTGCTACCCAGGCAAGAGTATTTCAGGTGATGGTGTAAGAACAGCTGGTAGGACAAGAAGCAAAGAGGCTAAAGCAGGGTAAATAAGAAGGAGGGTTCTAGGGGATATGCTCACGAGTGAAAGGAGGGTAGATCAAAGCCTTATACATATAGAAAGGCTTTGGCTTTAACTCTACAATAAAAAGTTCATTTGAAGGTTCTGAGTGGAAATGTGCCATGTTCTGCCTTGCATTTTAACAGAATCACTCTGATAGCAGAGTTGAAAATATAGTAAAGCAAGACAATCTGGAAGCTTACAGACCAGTGAGGAGGCTATTAAAATAAAGCAGGTAGGCAATATTAGCAGCATACATCAGGTTGCCAGCATAGGTGGTGGTGAGATGTAGCTGGATTCTGGATACATTTTAAAAGTAGAGTCAGAACAATTTGCTGAGAGTTTAGATACGGGAATGAAGGAAACTGAAGAGTGAAAATAACTCAGATTTTTGTCTGAGCAACTAGATTGGTGTTGGCATTGGGACATTGGGGAAACCTATGTTTCAATCAGGTTTGAGGGGTGATATAAAAAGTTCTATCTTGAACATAGTCAGTTGATATGCTTATTAGTCATCAAAGTAGAGAGTACGATAACAAATGGGATATACAAACATGAAGTTCAAGGGAGAACAACTGGAGCTTAAAATTTGGAATCTCCAAGTTATGGAAGGCATTTACACCCATGAGACTGAATGAGACCACCACGTGTGTGAGTGTTCAAGGAGGGGGTCCCAGGTCTCAGCAGTGGAGAGCCCCAGTGTTGATACGTTGGGGCAGATAAGGAGCTATATGTCTTATTGTATTCTGCACATCTGAAAAGTGAACCTCAAGTCAACTAAGGTTGTCAGCAGCCAATGATAGTCCCAACCCTGAAATGTCAGCAAACCCAGAAGTGCTGGAGTTCACTTCTCCCGGGGTCATTCCAGCCTTGCTCACGGGCAAAAGGCCAGAGACACAGAGACTGCAGCTGTCTGAGAGGGTCAGCAGCCACAGAACTGAGACCTTTGGCTGCACGTCCTCCATGCCTATGTGCTCCAACGCAGGCTTGTGCTCGTGCTCAGTCCATCAGAAGCATCCAACTCTTTGTGACCCCATGGACTGTAGCCCACTAGGCTCCTCTGTCCATGGGGGTTCTCAGGTAAGAATACTGGAATGCATTGCCATTTCCTCCTCCAGGGAACCTTCCCAACCCAGAGATCGAACCCAAGTCTCCTGCATTGGCAAGCAGATCCTTTACCACTGAGCTACATGGGAAGCCCTAAGTGCTAGTGTCATACAATTAATTATAGATACATATTTTCTTGAACTTCATTTCATCTAAGAAATTCAGATTTCTGACAAGTTATGATTTTCAGTGAACTTACTTTTGATTCATTCTTACATAGAATAATAGAGAGCTTCCCAACACTAGTTTCTCATCATAAAAGTGCAAATTTCCACAAGGCAGGAATAATAGTACAGTCATTTTCTATGAAGTCATTATCTGGATCAGAAAGAGAATAAAAAGAGAACAGATTTTCCAGGCAGAGACAAGATCACTGTCTGCAAAATTTAGTGGATTCCAGTCTATAAACCTCAAGCTTAAATAATTCAATTAGCTATTCAGCATGTCAGATTCCATCTTCCCTTCCGAAATTTCACATATCTCTTGAGTTTCCTCTCTCTCTCTAATTAATGGAATTTTAAGCCAGTAATGTCCATGTGGAAAACACTGTGGAAATTAAATCACAAACAAGGATACTCATGATGACTAAACAAATTTTTGAAAGGAGACTGGGAAGAGTATATAATGATAATTTATTATAGCCAGTACTTACATGATGTCTCCTATGTGTTAGGCATTTTACTATTGGGAAGGATATTTATTTTTATTATTATTATTGCTAGTACTCACATAATTTTTTTCTACATTAGGCCTTTTCATCAGTTTAACATAATAGTCATAATAATTGAACAAAGCATGTAAGATTATAATCTACATTCTATAGATGAAGAAACTCAGACACAAAGAGGTTTAGTAACCTGCCTAAGATCACACAGCTAGGAAGAAATCAGGATTTGGACCTAGGCTGTACTGCTCCCAGCTTTTATCCATCATGCTATGTTGCCTCTGAAAGTGAAAAATTTGAGTCACTCAGTCATATCCAACTCTTTGCAACGCCATGGACTATAGCCCACCACAACCCTCTGTACATGGAATTCTCCTGGTGAGAATATTAGAGTGGGTAGCCATTCCCTTCTTCAGGGAATCTTCCCAATCCAGGAATCAAACCCTGGCCTCCCACATTGCAAGCAGATTCTTGGCTGTCTGAGCCATCAGTCTGACACATCATTATCCTTGGGTTTTTCATTCACTGCCCATTTATCATGTTATTCTTTGACCTACTTCTTTCTACATGTTGAGTAAAGAAAAGATTTCCTTGAAAGAGTTCTAACATTTTTGTCATTCATTGTCACAATAGATGGGTACATTGGCAATGACTCATTAATGGTCATTCATTCACTTTTTCAATTAAAAAAATACTTATCCAGTTTGCAGCAGAAATTAAACTAGGTGCTAGGTTTTGTCCATCAAAAGACTGAAAAGAAGCATTAGACATGTAAACTGGATTAGAGTTTAGTTTGATAAATGACAAAATCTGCACTGGATCCTTTGGGAGCAAAGAGAGGAGGGACAGGAACAAATCATACCAATCCCAGTCCTTGAACAACTATAGGAGTCAGCCAGCTGATGGAGGAGGAAACAGAAAGTACAGGCAGAGGGCATGTAGGAGCAAACACAGGAGGCATAAACAAGTACGGCAAATAGGGAAAATTCCAAGCAGTTCAGCTTTGCTCATATTTCAAAATTATTGAGCACTCACTAGGTACCAGGCACTATGTTAAATCCTGGGGACTCAAAGAAAAAGAAGACACAGTCCCCACGCTGGATGAACCTATTTGCTGGGAAGGAATGGAGACACAGACACAGATAAATGGACTTGTAGACACAGCAAGGGAAGGTAAGGGTAGGATGGACTGAGTAAGTAGCATCCACATATATTCACTATAATGTTTAAAACAGACAGCTAGTGGGAAGTTGCTGTAAAACACAGGGAGCCCAGCCTGGTGCTCTGTGATGACCTAGAGGGGTGGGATGGAGCGGGCAGGAGAGAGGCTGAAGAGCAAGGGAATTTATGTATAATTACGGCTGATTCACCCTGTTGTAAGGCAGAAACCAATATAACATTGTAAAGTAATTATCCTCCAATTAAAAAAAAAGACAAGAAATTTAAAAGCAAGTCATGGTAACTCTTGGAATAGGCAAGGTGTTTTTTGGCAGATAGTGTTTAAAACAGTTGCCCCTGTTTAATTCTAGCTTCTCATGAACAGCAAAAAATCAGAACACTATAACACTTTGGGATACAGTTCTTGTTTGGAGGATATACCAATTTCCATCTTGTGTTGTCTTCCCATCACAAGCGGAGTCAGGGACTTAACTGGTGGGGCACTGTGACCCTGGCTATGGGGCTTTGATCTCATCCTAATGGCAAGAGGAGGCTTTGAAGGGACTTAAATCTGAAACTGACATGAGATGGAAATATCCCATGCTTTATGTGTTTTAATGTTCTGCTCCTTTAGCTCTAATGTCTCTTTTAAAAAGAGTTTAAAATCTGCAAAATGAATATCAGAATCATAAAATGGTAAACCTCATATAGCAATTTACTATAAAACAGAAGCTTAGATATAAAATGATGAGAGGAAGATAAAACAGATATATAAGTTACCCTTAACATCTGTGCTGAACAAATTTAAAATATCCGAATTTCAGATGCTGAGAATAACAATCATGTTTGCTAGTCAGAGTCTGCTTTGGTCCATCTGAGAAAAACATGTCAGTCATTCTTAATGGGCTCTGCAAAACCCTATCCTTGTCTTTGCCAAGGCTCTCATAATAGTTACATGATAAGCCCCACTGTGCTTCACAGTAAATCAGAGAGTTCCGCAGCTAAGTTACATGATAGGCCTTGCTATATTGAACAGTAAATCATGGAATTCCTCAATAAAGTTACACACTAAAACTCCCTAGCTTACTTATTTATTTTTCCCTTTATGGTATTATCTCCCAGTGGCGGATAAAGGTCAGCAATATGGCTTCTGCTCACCTCCTTCCCTTTATCCCTTTGTCATTCACATTTCTGGAGACAACTCCAAGCACCTCCTGTCACACCCAGAGAATGGTGACTATTAAACTTGCCAGAAACCCGAAAGACCTCAGAACTGGAATCCTCTTTGATGGAACGGTAAGGGTGGGAAACAAGTATGAAGAAGAGGTAGTGAAGTTAAACCCTTTGTTGTTTAGCACCTAAGATGTGTCCAACTCTTTATGACCCCGTGGACTGCCCACCAGGCTCCTCTGTCCATGAGATTTTCAAGGCAAGAATACTGGAGTGGGTTGCCATTCCCTTCTCCAGGGGATTTTCCCAACCGGAATTAAACATAATTATACATAAGTCCTGCATTGCAGGTGACTTCTTTACCTGCAATTCTTTATGAGCTAAGCCACCGGGGAAGCCCTAAAACCCATTAGAAGGAGTAAAAACTATGAAGCTTTAACCTACCTTTTGTTCATGAGAAATTAATGGAATAAGGTAATAGTAACATCAGTAAGGGATCCCCAGGTGGTGCAATGATAAAAACATCTGCCTGCCAATGCAGGAGACACAAGAGACTCGGGTTCAATCCCTGTGTCAGGAAGATCCCTGGAGGAAGAAATGGCAACCCACTCCAGTATTCTTGCCTGAAAAAATTCCATGGACAGAGGAGCCTGGCAGGCTACAGCCCATGGGATCTCAAAGAGTCACACATGACTGAGTGACTGAGCATCCACCCAACATCAGTAAACATTCTCTAATGGTAATTTAACGATTATAAACTGTTACATTATCAAGATAAAGTTTCATTTCCCTAATGATATTATGAATATTATTTAATGCATACCTACAGATACCGAGTATTTTATCCAAATATGAAAGGGTACTAATGGAGTCTGGGAGAAAGAATAATCATAGTTTGTCTACTCTCCCCTCATCCTCCTCAGGACACCAAGTGATCATAGAAATAATAAACTATGCTACTCAGTAACAGGAAACATAAGCACCAACATGAATCTGTGGACTAGCAAGAACTTTTATCACATGAGTCTACGTCTTGAGATGGATTTCATTTTGTCTAGTTATATATAACTCACATACACAAATAAGGTAGCATAAAATAAACACAGCCTACTGAGATATTAAAAAGGCAAACTAGTGCGCACTCAAACCTTAGTAAGTCTCAAATACAATTATCAGTTTCAAAACATTAGAGGTTACATCTAGCTTCTCAGAAAAGATATGCGAGCAGAGTAATATGCTGCCCGTTCATATTACTAAAACTTCATTACTCTACAAAATAGCTACAGTATATTTGTAAGTATGCTGCTGCTGCTGCTAAGTCACTTCAGTCGTGTCCGACTCTGTGCGACCACATGGACGGCAGCCCACCAGGCTCCCCCGTCCCTGGGATTCTTTCTCCAGGCAAGAACACTGGAGTAGGTTGCCATTTCCTTCTCCAATGCATGAAAGTGAAAAGTAAAAGGGAAGTCGCTCAGTCGTGTCCGACTCTGGCGACCCCATGGACTGCAGCCTACAAGACTCCTCTGTCCATGGGATTTGCCAGGCAAGAGTACTGGAGTGGGGTGCCATATACTATTATCATAAATAATGAAGCCCAAACAAAGCTGGTCAAAATAAATAAGCAAAGTACATTTTGTATTTTAATAATCTTGTTTTGACTGTGGGTTTGGGGGGAATTTTGTTGTTGTTTGTTTTGTTTGATTCTTATTTAGTTAAGGGCCAATTTCCTCAAATTGGTGACCCACACTTTTTTCTCTCAGTTGTCAATTAAATTTAATAAGAACATATTGTGTAGACAAATGATCTTATGTAAAATACTATCAGTGCAGCATTATAAGGAATAAACAATAGGAACTGCAAGCTTGATAAATTCAACATTCAGTGTATTTTACCTGGAATGTATGTATGTATTTTTTTTTATTATTTATCAACATGTTTAAAAAACTCAGTCAATTTAAGTGAAGGTCCTAAGGCTTACACTTAAGCTTTTAAAAGCATATACTGTATTTTTCTTACAGAAAGAAAAATAATGTGCTTAATTTCAGTGATCCATTTTTGGAAGCAGTGATTAGGAAAAATTGCAGCAAGACAAAGATTCAGCATTTATATTTATGCTTCTCCAAGCTTTTGGAGATCCATCCAGTCCATCCTAAAGGAGATCAGTCCTGAGTGTTCATTGGAAGGACTGATGCTGAAGCTGAAACTCCAATACTTTGGCCACCTCGAAGAGTTGACCATGTGAAGAGTTGACTCATTGGAAAAGACTCTGATGCTGGGAGGGATTGGGGGCAGGAACAGAAGGGGATGACAGAGGATGAGATGGCTGGATGGCATCACCGACTTGATGGACATGAGTTTGGGTGAACTCCGGGAGTTGGTGATGGACAGGCAGGCCTGGCGTGCTGCAATTCATGGGGTTGCAAAGAGTCGGACACGACTGAGCGATTGAACTGAACTGAAGCTTTTGGATGGATGGATGTACAGATAGACAGAAATACAGATACTCACAACTGACAAAAACAAAAAATAATCCACAAAAAATAAATAACTACCATTTGTTAAGCATTTCATGGATCAAGATCTGAGCTATGTGTATTTAATATATATATAATCTTTAATCCTAATAACTACACACTAGGCACATTTTTGTACATGGTCAAACTGAGGTCCGGGGTAATTAAGTAATTTTTCTAATCTTGCACAGCTCCTAAGAATCAGAACCAATAAGCTATAATGTAAAAGAATTTTTAAAAAGGATACAGATATATACATATACATCATTTAACAATCAAATTGGCTGTATGCTTGAAACTGACACAATATTCTAAATCAACTATACTTCAATTAAAAAAAAAAAAAAGAATTAGAGCCAGGATTTACATTTAGATTTGCCTAGCTATGAAGCCTGTGTCTTATTCCTACAGTATACTTTGCATCCATATGAAATCAAGTGGTCTCATGGTGTCTCTCTGAACAGATCAGATCTCTCAAAGATGAATCAGGATCTTCTATTACTGAAAGTGAAAGAGGAGAATGAAAAAGTTGGCTCAACATTCAGAAAACTAAGATCATGGCATCCGATCCCATCACTTCATGGCAAATAGAGGGGGAAACAATGGCAACAGTGAGAAACTTTATTTTGGGGGGGCTCCAAAATCACTGCAGATGTTGATGGCATCCATAAAATTAAAAGATGCTGGCTCCTTGGAAGAAAAGTTATGACCAACCTAGATAGCATATTAAAAAGCAGAGACATTACTTTGCTGACAAAGGTCCACATAGTCAAAGCTATGGTTTTTCCAGTAGTCATGTAAGGATGTGAGAGTTGGACCATAAAGAAGGCTGAGCACTGAAGAATTGATGCTTTTGAACTGTGATGTTGGAGAAGACTCTTGAGAGTCCCTTGGACTGCAAGGAGATCCAACCAGTCCATCCTAAAGGAAATCAGTCCTGAATATTCATTGGAAGGACTGATGCTGAAGCTGAAACTCCAATACTTTGGCCACGTGATGCTAAGAACTGACTCCTTGGAAAAGACCCTGATGCTGGGAAAGATTGAAGGTGGGAGGAGAAGGGGATGACAGAGGATGAGATGGTTGGATGGCATCACCAACTCGATGGACAGGGGTTTGAGCAAGCTCTGGGAGTTGATGAAGGACAGGGAAGCCTGGTGTGCTGCAGTCCATGCGGTCGCAAAGAGCCAGACACTACGGAGTGACCAAACTGAACTGAACTTACTACTTGCCTTGTCCCAGGCAGAGCAGTGGGAAGACAAAGCTCTCTAGCTTTCCTTTATGTGATGGGCTGCTGCTGCTGCTGCTAAGTCACTTCAGTCGTGTCCGACTCTGTGCGACCCCATAGATGGTTGTTTCAAATTATGTAAAAAAAAAAAAAAAGAGAGAGAGTAGAATGGTTACTTAATCCTACTACTTAATAGTTTTTCTGCAAACAGGGAGCTTGTGGTGCCTGAGGAAAACAAAATCAAATAAGCAACAAATCTTATGAAATTTCCTCATTTGGAGAAAGATTTTCTAGTTAAAGTATCATTTAAAAAATCTTTTTTCTTTCTTTTTGGTATGTGTATACAGTATTAGGGCTTCCCTGATGGTTCACATGGTAAAGAATCTGCCTGCAAGGCAGAAGACCCGGGTTTGATCCCTGGGTCTGGAAGATCCCCAGGAGAAGGGAATGGCAATCCACTTCAGTATTCTTGCCTGGAGAATTCCATGGACAGTGGAGCCTGGTGGGCTACAGTCTGTGGGGTGGCAAAGTGTGGGACAGGACTGACTGACTGACTAACATTTTCACTTTCATCCAGTATTTAGATTATCTGTATTCAGATTCAGATTGTTTTCTTAACTATGTGGCTTGGGGTGAGAATGTGGGAAGAAAGGTGAAACATGTAGAAACTGTTTCTTTAGTAATTCAAATTTCTATGTATTGAGTTGTTTACTCATCCACATTCAAAGCAGATTTTTCCTTTTTCATGCACCACTAGTTCAAAAATAGCCATCATCAGGACACTCCTGGGACTAGCTTAGAATACAGTGGGGTGTTTTTCAAGGCTCTTAGCCATCTCTGGAATTTGAAAAGGATGGCTAGTAGATGCCTTTTTTATTTTAAATCTAATCATTTTCCTCATTGCAACCTTATCAGCTTGGAGGAAGTCTCAGCCTCTGATAATGTCTGGGCTGGGGAGTTGTTACACCACTTCCAAATCTTGGCAATGCAATAAGAACCCTTCCACCAGGAGGGGTAGCATGAGGGGAAAGGAGGATATGACCCTATCTTCTCCAATTTTAGGAATTATGTCCCAGGAGTAGCATTTGGTGGTCTGTGTTTCAAAATGAGCAGGGTCTCAAAGGATAGATGGTTTCATTACGGAAATAGAAGAATTTTCTCTAACGATGCCAAGTGGTATGTCCCTTTTACTGAAGAAAGGGCAGCTCATGCTATTAGGAGAAGAAAGAGAGGGGTCTGGGGAATGTCAGTGCACTCATGCAAAGACACTGAGCTTTGGTGCAGAAGACAGAAAGGGAAACCAGTGAGTGACCACCCACCTGCCAACTGAAGGGAGGAATAACTTTGAAAGATATGTGCAGACAATCCCCTTTTGGGCACTTTCTATGAACAATGCTGAATGTCTAAGGATAATCAGATTTTCAGGTAGGTATGCACTCTCCAAAATGTTTTTAGAAGTATATCAGCCAGAAAGTTTTCATTGTTAAAATTTCCCTTTTGACCCTAAGTCCTTGCACACAACTGCCATATTATTTGACTGGAAATATTACTTTGTTATGTCACTTCCCTGCCTTAAAAATCTCTAATGGCTTCTGTTTACTTAATGAGATAAAGTGCACAAGCTTCAGTCTGGCATTCAAAGCATTTCACTCTCAGGTCTCAGATGACACACCCAGGTTTATAATCTACCTTGCCCACATTTATCCACTATAATTATATACATCTATTCTCTCTCCCTTGAAAACACCCAACAGTTCTCATCTCCATGAATGTGCTTATGCGATTCCATTCTCCTAATCTGTTATTCCACCTCTTTGCTCCTTTCAACGATGCAGAGACCCCCTAATGCCTTGTTTGAACTCACCACCACTGCAGTTATTTCTCCCACTCTAAGCTCCTATAGTATTTAATATCTGGGAAATTCATTTTGTCCTGGCTACTTGCTGCATTTTATTATCTTCATGAAAATGGTTATTTTCCTTTCTTAGAATTTTGTAAGCACTTTTCTACTCATTTTTCCTTTTTCTTTTTTTGTTAATTCCCTCACCTCCAGCACCTAGAACAGTGTTTTGAATTCAACAGATGCTCAATAAATGTTCATGATTTGAAAATTCAGGCTGAAAAAAGAAAGAATGCTAAAGAAGGAAGTTAAACATGTTGAATAATGTTTAGTTTTTACAAACATTTTTTCACATAATTTTCAAAGCAACTCTGAGAGGTGGCTAATGTTATCTCAATTTCACATGTGAAGAAAGTGAAGCTCAGAGAAATGAAAAGACACGCTAATGTGTATATAAGCCAAAGGAGGCTATATCTGTCTGTTCACTTCTAGATTCCAAATGCCCAGCACAATCTCTTGCATAGGAATATTTTATGTGCAATAAATTTGCAATAACCAACTTTTTAAAAACTAATAAATTTATTTTGGATTATGTTTTCTTCTAAATCCAAGTTCTGTATTTATGATATGAAAAAGTTTATGGATTTAGTAGATTCAGACATATTTATCAGGCAGAAAAGTAGCTTGATGCTGGTTTTCTCCTCATGAAATTTGAGAAAAGTGTTAACTCTAAACAGCAGGGAAGTACTAGAAAAATTTCCGGTGCCAACAGGGGACATAAGACAAATATATGCAACTTCAATCATGATTTAGGTCATTGTTTTCCAAAATTCAATCCCAGGAACTTTCACAGTATACATTAGGTGTTCTCTTACTTCCATTCTTTCTTTATTGTGTGTGTTTGTGATGTTCTGCAATCAAATGTGTTTGGGAAATGCTGGTGTAAACAAAGTCTTTTTACTCTGACTTTAAATGTGCTGATGCATTATGACTCTCCAGGGAGGGATAGAATAAGGTATATTTCTCCACAGGGTTTAGCCACAGAACTTTTTTCTCACAACAACCTCAAGACTAGAATTTCATAAAACAGGCTTTGAGAAACACTGTTATGAGTATGTATAGTATGAGATATTTCTTATTCGTTTCTAAAAGAATTAGGGGTCTATTGTGATAAATCCCTAAAACTACGAATGCTGTCAAGGCTTGCATTATCTCCATATGTTCTTTAATGTGTTGGAGGGAACAGGCAGTATGACCATGGGCCTAAGGTGTTTCTACTCTTATTTCTTGGAGCTTAACACTTCGCAGTTTATTATTGTCTTCCATTCATTTGGGAACCTGACTGGGAGTGAGACAGCTCAGCTGTCTGTATACTGTGTGCAGTGAATGTTTACTGTGCTTTTCTGATCATAGTCCTTTCCCTATTCTTTTGGTAATGGCCTCCACTTTCTTTGGGGAGTTGTCTTTCTTCACCCTGTGTGATTCTAGTGGGCTGGCCAAATAACAAAGCAAGGGGCTGGACAAGTGACAGTCCACTAGCCATTATTAGTCTAGTAGACAGCATGTAGTCCAAGCCAGGACAATCAGAGTCTTTCCCGAAGCTCTTTTGATTTGAATCTTTCACGCTATGTTCTAAAAGCTGGAAGACTCTGTCTCTGGAGCTTCCAGTGACCACATTCCCTTATATCAATACAATTTTTAAGAAGATAGCTAACCACAGGAAAGACTGAACACATTCAGAGACAAGTAAGGATAAGGGGAAAGAAGAGGAGAATGGAATGAGAGAAAGCAAAAATGAGAGAAAGAGAAAGTGCACAAGAGGGGGCAACAGCTGACTACACTTTGTGAATTCCTGCTTTGGGTCATATCTGAAGCATGTGTCTCTTTGGACTTCCCAGTTACATGAGTCAGTGCATTGTCTTTTTCTGCTTAACAAGTCTAAGTTCTCGTACTACCAACAAAAGCAAAGCTGCTTACTGCAATGTCAAGGTGGTTTCAAATAGTGAGCCAGGGAAATATATATTCTCTTAGCTAATTTGGTAGTTCTCTGGGTGCAAATGACAACACACTGTAGGTTTTCAAATTTATAAAAATAGTACTATTAAGGCAAGACCTTAAGAAAAATATGATCCAACCCCTGACTTTGCAGATTAAAAGATGAGGCATAGAAAACTTAGGGATAAGTGATTATCCTTAAAAATGTAATATCAACTTAAAGAACACAACCAGGACTAAACTCAAGCTCTAAGTTCTTTTCCATTTTAACATATTTTCTAATTTTGTCCTCATTTTATTTTCCATGATGCAAATGAGTAGGAAATGACATTGTATATTAGGAACCAGTTTAAGTTGGTAGAGAGAATATTGGATTTTGAGGAGGAAGTCTGAATTTGAATCCCAGGGCTGTTATCTCTTTAGGCAGGTTACTTAACCTCACTGAACTCGAGTTCTCTTACAGAGAAAATGTGACTAATAATATCACCTTGCATCCATCAAATAATGATTTCTGTAAAAGTACTTTGCAAACACTAAAATATGATTAATAAATACTCTAAAAATTACTCTCTGTCATCCTGAATACACTTTCTTATTTTGTAGAATGAAGTTTTTACCACTCATTTCAGGGGCAGTTATCCCTTTATCCATATAGGGTAATGACCCTATATTTTGCAGTAACTGTTTGATATTACTCTCATACTGGGAAGTTCAGCCAACCTAATAGCCATAGGGCATGTTTAATTCTACACGTGCATTTCAGGACAGTAATAAAAACACATGCTGCAATTGATAGGATATGCCCAATTTTTTTGATTCATATTCCTTAAGGCAGGGTCAACTGACAGAATTCTGTCTTCTTAGCAGTCTTAACACCTGATGGAGCCTTGATTTTTCTAAATAAAAAGTCAATTTCATTGACTACCTTCCTACTATAAATCAGAATGATAATTCTTTCAAGATTATCAGAGGAGGGATGGGTACAAACTGCCAACCTAAATCTCCTTGAAAAACTTTCATTCCTATTATCTCAAATGATATAATTATAGAAAATAATTGGATATGTGTATGTGGCAAGGAAGTGGTTTTATAATTGTTTCCAAAATCAATTGCCTTTTCTATAGTAGATTATTTTTCTCTATATCAACAACATCAGAACTTTGTGACTTGCTTTGACCGATGATATTTGGGTAGAAGTGACATGGCACTTTTATGCAGAAGCTTTAAGAAGCATTAAGTGACTCTGCCTCTACTGTCTTCCATGATACTAACAGTTACCCAGCTTGGGGATGCTCCTTTAGCCTGAGTCCCAGACTGAAGAGCCAAAGCCAGCATTCAGTGAAGATGTAAAATGACTGTGAAAGGCACCTTCATTAATGTGAGCCTCTACATTTTGAGGTCTTTTGTTACAGAAGCCCAACTTGACCTAAGCTCACTGACACAGTGTTGACATGTTAAATATCCTGAGCTTCCATATAGCAGTAATATTTCCTTCTCAGTACAGATGGACAAACTGAAGTAAAAGAAAGAAAGCCAACCTTGAGGAAAGTAAAGAAATATGTACTGAGGAAAGTAAATGTTTTGTCAGTATTTTACTGCTGGCCCTTTTCATTCTTCAGTTGAATTTTTAAATAGATAAAATTCAGAGATTTTTTTAAATTTTATTTTATTTTTAAACTTTACATAATTGTATTAGTTTTGCCAAATATCAAAATGAATCCATCACAGGTATACATGTGCTCCCCATCCTGAACCCTCCTCCCTCCTCCCTCCCCATACCATTCACCATTGCAATGGAAAGAATAAAATACTTAGGAATATATCTACCTAAAGAAACTAAAGACCTATATATAGAAAACTATAAAACACTGGTGAAAGAAATCAAAGAGGACACTAATAGATGGAGAAATATACAATGTTCATGGATTGGAAGAATCAATATAGTGAAAATGAGTATACTACCCAAAGCAATTTATAGATTCAATGCAATCCCTATCAAGCTACCAACAGTATTCTTCACAGAGCTAGAACAAATAATTTCACAATTTGTATGGAAATACAAAAAACCTCGAATAGCCAAAGCGATCTTGAGAAAGAAGAATGGAACTGGAGGAATCAACCTACCTGACTTCAGGCTCTACTACAAAGCCACAGTTATCAAGACAGTATGGTACTGGCACAAAGACAGAAATGTAGATCAATGGAACAAAATAGAAAGCCCAGAGATAAATCCACGCACATATGGACACCTTATCTTTGACAAAGGAGGCAAGAATATACAATGGATTAAAGACAATCTCTTTAACAAGTGGTGCTGGGAAAACTGGTCAACCACTTGTAAAAGAATGAAACTAGAACACTTTCTAACACCAGAGATTTTTAATGATGGTCCTAAATAGATTACAACTTCAGGCATGGAATAAAAGTATTCAAATCATGCTAAACTGAGGACTCTAATATCAATCCATAGACATTTTAATGAAAATAAATCATCACACAGTAGCATTCTTGTTGTATTTGGCCAGAAAGAATAACTGCAAGTGCCCTTTTGAATTCCCCATCATAAATCCCTTTGCTGGGCCACCTTCCCTCTTTCTTTGCGAGCACATCGGTACAATGTCACTTGGCCAACAAGAACTTCCTCTAAAAGGTTTGACAAGCCAAACAGCATGTAGAGTCTAACAGACAGTAGATTTACAATCCAATATGAAATAGTGTTCTTGCCTGGAGAACCCCGTGGACGAAGGAGCCTGGTGGGCTGCTATCCAGGGGGTTGCACAGAGTCGGACATGACTGAAGCGACTTAGCATGCATGTATGCATTGGAGAAGGAAATGGCAACCCACTCCAGTGTTCTTGCCTGGGTGGGCTGCTGTCTATGGGTCACACAGAGTCGGACATGACTGAAGCGACTTGGCAGCAGCAGCATGAGATAGTTATCACTTTTACATAGAAACCTAGGCAATGCATATCTGAGCATATTATTACAGGATGTTTATCTCTCACTCAAAGGCAAAGGATGAACATGCTTGCCTTTCCCTCAGAAGAAAACTGCTTTAAAACATAAACTGCAAAGTTTGCCTCAAATGCCTTTTAAACTGTGTATCTCCAAGACAATTCTCAAATGAAAACAGTGAAGAATATGTTCAATGATTTCTAGTAAACTTAACTTTGAATTTTTCTGTCCAGGAGCATAATATCAGCTCACCACAAACAATGCCTTGTTTAAGTAACGCACATTCCGTTCTAATTCGTTCATAGATTCTATCAAGAAAAAAACAAAATCATTAAAGATAAAGAAGCACCAATCCTCTAAGCTGCTTTGTTGTATTTATATCTTAAGAAATTGTACCTTGAGTCACGAATTAAAAATCAGTTGTCAGCTTCCCTTAATAATTAATGCCAAAACGAACAACTGTTTCAAGTACAACACATTCCATTTAATGTTAAACAGCGTTATATTTACTGTAATTCCACCTTTCATCCTAATGTCAACTTCTAAATCTTTAATGCTTTAATCACACTTCTTTTTCTGATATCCCTTGTGAGTTCCTCAAACCAATGCCCACTCCTTTGTGATAAGGTGGGCATTTTATGCTGCAAGGGTTAGTCAGCAGCAATTGTTAATTATTAAGGAAAACAAAATATAGCTGCTGGAAAATTGTGTTTGTTCCCAGCAGGGCATGTCACCTTTAATCTCTACTGATACTGAGGCGAGTGAAGTCATAAAAGGAAATAATGCATTTCAAGAACATGGCCCCATAGAAAATTAAAGAATTTCCTATAAAATTAATAAGCCTAATTACAGATAATGTCCATATTTTCCTTTCAGTAGGTTATCCGCCTTTCTGATAGAGAGCTGGAAAGAGGGGAAGCACAGGGTGAGTTCCCAAGGAGCTGCTTAGTTGCTGGTTGGGTGGAGCAGGAAAAATGAGAAGAAAGTCAAACTTTGTATCACAGGGCTTCTGTTTTTCCTGGAAACTAATGAGAGCATGAAAGGCTAATATGTGTTAAGAATGCTGTCTGCAAGGTAATGTACTTGGTGAGGTATTCTAGTTCTGTCATTGACCATGTTTGGGAGCCTTGGACCATTATTTCACCTGAGACTCCATTTCCTCACTTTTAACATGGATTACTTTGAGAATTAGTTTAAGATATTTTATGCAAAGCTCTTCGTGAAATGCTTGGAACCCCAAAACCCTGCACTAAGTGAATAGTTGTTGAATTGTCCCTGCAATTCTGAAAATTAGCTACTATTAACCCCACTCTCATTATTCTCCATTGTAAGCAGCTAGTGTCAGAGGACCCAAAATGTTAACTTGGTTCCTTCACACATTCAAAGACTTCAAAGACTGAGCTAAGATTATGTTCTTCATGTAGAAAAAGGACCATTCCCACCCCCCAAAAGACAGTTGAGTAATAAGTTGATGAAGATTTATTACTCTTCTTCAATAGGTAAGTTTTTTTTTTTTTTTTAACTTAGTGTTTACAGAAATTCAAGTGGGAAAGATAGCTATATGGCAATTTCAAGAAGGAAGAGCCTCAGTGAAAGAACAGCCCTTCAAAGTATACCAAACGTCCATATTCTTAAATGCCTGCTGTGCACTGCTCAAAACCTGCAACCTCCTTCAGGGGTCAAAAGCCACAATTACCATCCCCAAATGAGTCTGGAGTAGTGAAACTACAATAAAGGCAATTGGACAAAGCCTATTAATGCTTTGAAAGTTTTTAGAGTTGACTGAGCTTTGTGGTGCTTCTGAGGAGGAGGTAATCTTATTGGGCCAGACTCTTTAGGACTCAGGAATTGAAACTGAAAAGAATCCTCACAGTAGTCCTAATGTAAAAAAAAAAAAAAAATTCCTAACCATATTGGTTCATAAACTATTTTGAAAATTTGTGGAATCTTATGAATAAAGAAAAAATGTACATAAGTACTTAGGTATCCTGTATGGATTTTGCTTTTGATCTAGTGAATTTTAAGAGTTTAAAGTCTCAGTTAGGCTTTAAGTCAGAGCAAGTCTTTTTATTCTATCTTCAGCCCATGTGCCTTCCCTGAGGAATGGAGTTGCCCTTGATGTGCTCAGTGGTCCTCAGGTGGCTGCTGATTGACCACTGTGGGGCTGGGTATTCCAAGAGCATAATATCTGCTCAGAATTTGTGAATTTACATCCAATGTTCCAGAATATCTGGCCCAGCCTAATGACAAAGACCCTTCAGAATGGTTACTTTTTCAAGTCAACCCTTCACACTTGCTAGTCCAGTGAATAATTTCTAATAATATATCTTATATGAAATATATCTTAATATGAACTTTTGATTCACGTGAGGTTAAGTATATATGAAGGCATTTTTATAAACTATAAGGCATATGCAACCCACAATGAAAACTCCTTGACTTTTCATTTTAAGAAAAAGATAGAAAAATGACAAGGAAATGAATACTTTCCTTTTTTTCCCCATGTTATCCTTATAGCAGCTCTCAATAATAACTCTTTTTTATGCTTAAGAAAATGCACATCATTTAAATGTAAAAGTTTCTGTTTAGTATCCTAAAAATGTTTACCATACTTCTCCATGATGCAAAGATTAAATAAATTGCTGAGGTATGAAACTTGGGCAGAATATTCCTTAACGAAGATATTCCTTACTGACTTTAGATTGATGTTGTGCCAATAAGGGAAAAAAACAGCATTCAGCAGCTGCACTTTCTCAGCTGTAGGAGAATATTCCATAATGATCAGAAACTGTGCAACATAACAGGACAAATCTTAGTTGTTAAAATCATGATCTTCAGATTTAGACACACCTGAGCCCGACTTACACCCCTAGCACTTACGAGGTGTGTGACCATGGAAAATTGACTTAATGTCTCAAAGCCCTATTTGCTTCATTAATTAAAAGGAAGCATATTTCTCATGAGGCTGTTGTGTAGATTAAATGAGAGATGCAGGTTAAGTGCTTGGCATAGGTCTGATGCATAGTAAGCCATCTGTGTATGTTATCATTTGTCCTGTCGTTTATCATGTATTTATTACACATGTCCTATGAATCCCTTTAATGGTTCTTGAAAACTGAAATTCCAGGAGAGCTGAAGTAACCTATTACGATAGGCTACTCTGTCTTTTTTGAGTTTTATCTCCTTTTTCTTGAGCTTTAATCTCTTGGCTCTGTTTCTACTAATACTATGCATTTTTCCTCTCATTTCTCCAAACAGAGCAGACTTTCTGCTCAGCATTAAGGGAAACAGAGGTAAATAGGGCACAACGCCTGTTTTGATGACCTTGATATTTAGTGAGGCAGAGCAGAAAATGTCAGTGATTACCTTACGCAGGTAGTATTGGAGCCCAGAGAAGGAGCACGGAGGAGATGATTCAATTGCTGGGGTGGGTGAAGAACTACAAGGAATATGACATAAGCAGCAAAGTTATCATGTGCAAAGGTAGACAGGTGAAGCTAGCCAGGCAGCCGTAAGGCCAACCATGAAGGTATAATAAACCTCAAGGATCGGAATGTCACTCTGCAGGAAATGAAGAATTAATGATGTGGGGATGACGATGATCTAAGGGAAAGGGGGGAGTGGAAGATGACTTATAAGGGTGAGCCTAGAGTCATAGAGGGCCAGGATGCCAGGTCCTGAACTAGAGATGCAAAAGGAAGAGCAGAATTACAGGAAGAGAATGACTTCTGTTTGGAACACACTGAGCTGGTTTGTAAAGATGTTGAATGTCATCTGCTTCTTTTTTTCCCACCTAGAATGGGAGCTTGAGGTATGGACCCATTATTTTTCTCCCAGGCCTGCCATAGCAAAGGGCAACAAATTGGGTGGCTTAAAATTTTATTCTTTTATGGTTTTTGAGGCTATATGTCTGAAATCAGTGGGGTGACAGGCTATGCTCCCCTCTGAAGGCTCAAGGGGAGAATCCTTCCTTGACTTTTCCTGGCTTCTGGTGGTTACCAGAAATCCTTGGGTTCCTAGGCTTGTAGATGCATCACTCTAACCTCCACCTTCACTTTCACATGACACACTCCTCTCCTATGTCTGTGTCTTCTTCTTTCAAAGCTATCAGTCATTGGATTAGGGCCCACCCTAATTCAGGATGACTTCATCCTAACTTGGTTACACCTGCAAAGACCCTATTTCCAAATAAGGTCATATTCACAGGTTCTGGTGAACATGAATTTTGGAGGAACACAGCAGTACAACTCCTACATCCCATTTATGAGGATGTAATCAGTGGTTGATGGCCTTTGAAAACCCAAGGAAATCATGCACACCACCTGTACAAAACCACCACTTGATAGAGGCCACTGGAAGCACAGAAACCACAATGCATAATAATCTGCCCAGTAACGTAAGAATATCTTAGGTGTCTCTGTCCATTCTCCTGCCCAGATCCAACAGACCTTAGGAAAAGAAATGTTTCAGAGGTCTACATAAACCCTTGGAGTAGTAAAGGAAACGCAAGAAAGTTCACTAAATCCACACTGCTTATTTAAAAGGTAGAGGAGAGGTGTGAATTAAATATTGGGATTAAGATCATATGTTCAGTTCAGTTCAGTTGCTCAGTCGTGTCCAACTCTTTGTGACCCCATGAATCGCAGCACGCCAGGCCTCCCTGTCCATCACCAACACCCTGAGTTCACTCAGACTCACGTCCATCGAGTCAGTGACGCCATCCAGCCATCTCATCCTCTGTCGTCCCCTTCTCCTCCTGCCCCCAATCCTTCCCAGCATCAGAGTCTTTTCCAATGAGTCAACTCTTCGCATGAGGTGGCCAAACTACTGGAGTTTCAGCTTCAACATCAGTCCTTCCAAAGAAATCCCAGGGCTGATCTCCTTCAGAATGGACTGGTTGGATCTCCTTGCAGTCCAAGGGACTCTCAAGAGTCTTCTCCAACACCACAGTTCAAGAGCATCAATTCTTCGGTGCTCAGCTTTCTTCACAGTCCAACTCTCACATCCATACATGACCACAGGAAAAACCATAGCCTTGACTAGACGAACCTTTGTTGGCAAAGTAATGTCTCTGCTTTTCAATATGCTATCTAGGTTGGTCATAACTTTTCTTCCAAGGAGGAAGCATCTTTTAATTTCATGGCTGCAGTCACCATCTGCAGTCACCATCTGCAGTGATTTTGGAGCCCCCCAAAATAAAGTCTGACACTGTTTCCACTATTTCCCCATCTATTTCCCATGAACTGATGGGACCAGATGCCATGATCTTTGTTTTCTGAATGTTGAGTTTTAAGCCAACTTTTTCACTCTTCTCTTTTACTTTCACCAAGAGGCTTTTTAGTTCCTCTTCACCTTCTGCCATAAAGGTGGTGTCATCTGCATATCTGAGTTTATTGATATTTCTCCCGGCAATCTTGACTCCAGCTTGTGCTTCTTCCAGCCCAGTGTTTCTCATGATATACTCTGCATATAAGTTAAATAAGCAGGGTGACAATATACAGCCTTGATATACTCCTTTTCCTATTTGGAACCACTCTGTTGTTCCATGTCCAGCTCTAACTGTTGCTTCCTAACCTGCGTACAAATTTCTCAAGAGGCAGGTCAGGTGGTCTAGTATTCCCATCTCTTTCAGAATTTTCCACAGTTTATTGTGATCCACACAGTCAAAGGCTTTGGCATAGTCAATAAAGCAGAAATAGATGTTTTTCTGGAACTCTCTTGCTTTTTTGATGATCCAGCGGATTCAGACTTAAATTGAAGAAAGTAGGGAAAACCATTAGATCATTCAGGTATAACCTAAATCAAATCCCTTATGATTATACAGTGGAAGGGAGAAATAGATTTAAGGGACTAGATCTGATAGATAGAGTGCCTGATGAACTATGGACTGAGGTTTGTGACATTGTACAGGAGACAGGGATCAAGACCATCCCCATGGAAAAGAAATGCAAAAAAAAAAAAAAAAATCCTATGTTATATTGGACTTAATTTTAATAACTAATAATGGCTTAAAACTTATGGGATCATCCCAGATATCATAAGGAGGCAAAAATTAAGATTTAACATGGTAAAGTGAAAGTCAGTTATTGGAAAATAAAATGCACATCTAAACCCCCAAATATAGACAGAAGGTTCCTCTGATTACAGGCATTAAGAGATGTCTAATTAGGCTGAGATGTCACAATTTAGCCAAGGTCAAAGGCCTTAACAGAGCTCACTGGAACAGAGGAAAAACCTCAAGTTGCTTTACCCTACTACGTCTGTAAGGCAGGACCCAAACGTAGCCAAGGAGAGAATTTCACTCAGAATGAAGATAAGAAAAGTTCTTATGTTCATGAAGCCAAAGCAAGCCCCAGAGGACTTGTATTACACTGACCTCCTTCTCTACATCTGTCTTTGCCTTTTTACTGTCTGCAAAGGAATTTAAGTTTTATACAATAATATTCTCTTTTCCTCCACATAGCACTCTCTTTCTTGACTCCAGTCCTGATGGTTTTTGGCAAAGAACATTCATCCTTTTTTAAAATACTCAGTGTCACCTTGCAAATCACTCTCCACCTCCCACTCCTCAGCTGACCCTCCTCCCATCAACCATGATTCCCTAAAGACACCCTTTTCAGGCAGAAGAGGGTACTAAGAGTCAAACAAGAAAACTGAAAAGTGAAAAAGAATATTGGAGTTGATCAAAACGAGGAAACTTTGTTTAGCCATGGTTTCAAATCCCCTCTGGTCATCGGAGTAGGTATTCGAAGCATACTGTTTGAACTGAGGTTCACCATCAGCCACATTTTTAAAAAGTGTACTTTTCTAGTATTACTATGCCAGCTGGAGTTACTTATTTCATTTCAGATCAGTAGGAATCCACAGGCTGCATAAAAATACATTAAGGAATGTTTATAAGATGGCAAACAGGACCAAATGTATGGGAAAGAATAATATTGTGCATTGCTCATTACAAACATGATTATTTTGTGTATGTAACGGATGTGTTGTTAAGGCACAGTGGGTTGTTTGAAGTTTACAAGTTTGTTATGGATTGATTTATTCATGAAATGCTTTGTTTCTATGACAACTTTATTGGTTTGCCTGTGGTCTAAATACATATAGGCATGGCAGGAATTCCACGGTACAAAACAAATTACACACTCCCCCCTGAATCAGTTGCTGCCTTTAGGGAGTGTAGCAAAAGGATTTCCAACCAGGGCAGACATCACCATACAGAGGGCCAGCATTAGAGAGCTCACATAACAAAGGGGAAAAAGGCTTTCAAAAAAGAACAACTTAAAAGTCTCCAACGGCCTCCAACTCTGTAATATAAGGAAAGATGGAAATGAGCAGCAAAATGTCCAACCCAAGATAAGAGAAATACAGTCTACCCACAATGCATGAGGTTTTTATTTAAGAAAAAACACTGATCAAAGACTCATATTTCCTGCTATAAATAATACCCCTTGAAGGATACCATTAATATTCACAACAGTTGGGTAACTACAAAAGACACTGAGAATTGTTGTTTAGAGAAAATAATAATGGGTTTTGGGAAGATAAAAGAGAAAGATGGAAGGGAAAAAAGAGAGAGAGAAAGAAAGATATTTACTGTGGACCAAGGATAATCATGGAGGGTAATGGCTCTGAGTTATCCAGGGAAACTTAAGACAGGGAAATCATGCCTGAGGAGACTTGGACCTTTTGAAAGATGGAAATGAGAGGGCAGCATTGAGATAATTTTCCTCAATTTGCCCCAGAAATGCATACCCATGAATTTATGGGAGAAAAATTAAAATGAAGAAGATTATTTAGAATAAAATTGTTGCTCTTTATATATCCAAAAAATGCCATGTTACATAGTGGATATAGTCTTATATTCAGTGAGATAAAGTAAATTTAGAGAAAAATACACATGAAGAAAGATGCATTTACCCAAAATCATTATTTTAAATTTTTGTAAAAGCCACTTCAAATTTGTCTGCTCTTATTATCATTTACACAGACTTTTTTTTGTGTTGGTAAAGGTAGAAGATTTATTTTGAGGTATAGAACTGCCGACACAACCTTCTCTTAGAATCAGTCCCTCTCTCCATTTCCCTGCCAATGGGCTGGATTAGACAAACATATCTCTAACATGTGACTCCACATCACAGCCATCACAGATTAAGTCTGAGTTGAACATCTATCTGATTGAGGGGAACCGATCCACTCAAGTATTATCAACTAATTAGTTACTTTCAATAAATTACATATTCAAAAAATAATGGGGAGGGGGCATCACAAAACGAAAGGTCATGTCAAGTGAGATGTGGCGCAGGCATAATCAGCAATGGTGCACCAATGCCATTCTCCAGAGAGAAGCAGAAACAGTGGAGCAGGTGCACCAGAGGACACAGACATATACAAGCCACAAAAGAGACGAGAGAAATGGAGAGAAGAGATGTCAACCCCAGAGGACTCCAGTTCCCTGTTGGCTGCAACTTATTTCTCTGAAGATACTACGTCTTTTCAGTGAATTGTTTCTTTGTGCTGTTGCTCAGTCGCTCAGTTGTGTCTGACTCTTTGCAACCCCATGAACATCAGCATGCCAGGCTTCCCTGTCCTCCATTATCTCCTGGAGCTTGCTCAAATTCATGTCCATTGAGTCGCTGATGCCATCCAACCATCTCATCCTGTTTCCCCCTTCTCTTCCTGCCTGCAATCTCTCCCAGCATCAGTCTTTTCTAATGAGTTGGCTCTTCACAATAGGTGGCCAAAGTATTGGAGCTTCAGCTTCAACATCAGTCCTTCCAATGAATATTCAGGGTTGATTTCCTTTAGGATCAACTGGTTTGATATTCCTGCTCTTCAAGGGACTCTGAAGAATATTCTCCAGCACCACGATTCCAAAGTATCAATTCTTTGGTGCTCAGCCTTCTTTATGGTCCAACTCTCACATCCGTACATAACTAATGGAAAAACTATAGCTTTGACTAGACAGACCTTTGTCAGCAAAATGATGTCTCTGCTTTTTAATACATTGTCTAGGTTTGTCAGAGCTTTCTCCCAAGGAGCAAGCATCTTTTAATTTCATGGCTGCAGTCACCATCTGCAGTGATTTGGGAGCCCAAGAAAATAAAAGTCTACCACTGTTTCCATTATTTCCCCATCTATTTGCCATGAAGTGATAAGGCCAGATGCCATGATCTTAGTTTTTTGTGCTAACTTGAGGGAATTTTTTTCCCCTTGCAACTAAAGAACTTTGTTTAAACTGTATAATCTTATTACATCCTTCCTAACAATGATTCATTTACCTCTTCCGAGGAAATACATTCCATTCTATAGCAACTATGGACACAACATAATTACAGAGGTCAGGTAACCAACGTGAAAAAAACACTGTAACATGTCCCAGATATTGTCAGTGTATTTGTTGTTGCTGTTTTGAGTTGCTAAGTTGTGTTCTTTTCCAACCCCATGGATGGTAAACCACCAGGCTCCTTCTGTCCATAGCATTTTCCAGGCAAGAATACTGGAGTGGATTGCCAGTTCCTTCTCCAGGGGATCTTCCTGACCCAGGGATTGAACCTGTGTCTTCTGTGTCGGTAGGCAGATTCTTTACCACTGAGCCACCAGGGAAGCCTGTCAGTGCATTGCCTGGTTGTAACTAGCTGACTACCTGGATGGCCCAGTTGGTCTAAACATTAATCAGTGAGAAAATTTCAAACCAGTATAAGCGTCATTGATCTTAGTGGTGCAAAGCAATGCTGTATACGTTTTATATATTACATAGGTAATATTAGTCTTTATTTTTTGCACTTGATAGAGTCTAGTCAAATGAAACTTGGTGAATGAAACATCCTAGAAATCATCTCGTTCTAAAAAGTTACAACCCAAATACATTTATATTGTAGTTTACACAAATTGTACTTGTGTGATTGAGCCGGGAATGTGTGTATGCATGTGTGCTCATGAGTATTCGACTATTTGCGACCCCACGGACTATAGCCTGCCAGGTTCCTCTGGCCATGAAATTTTCCAAACAAGAATCCTGGAGCGGGTTGGCATTTGAATTGGGAATATGTTCATATATAATAATTGAGCATTCCACATTTGGACTTTAGGCTTTGGGTGTTTGCTGTGACACCACGAAGAGCTTACACATCAGTCTTATGAAGTTACTACTCCCACAAAGTACTAGGAAATCACCACTTACATACCAACATGCTTGTCTTGAATTCAAACCTCTCCCAGATTTGGAAAGAAATCAGTAAACATATTCATGACTGTGTCTCATCAAAATCACTTTCACAATTTGACTCAAAACCACAGAAAAAAATGAGTGACTTCCAGGGGAACTGAATACTGAATTTTTCTCGGGGAAATTAAGTGCTTTTCTCCATCACTGGCTCATTTTTATTTTAACAAAGATTTTTTGAGGCCCTATAATGTGCACACATTTTCCTCACTTTGGAGATCATCCATCATCCAGTGGGCCAGACAATAAATAAGTAAATCAATCAATAAAATCCTGACAAATGATGATAAGTGCTATGTGGGAAACCAATGTGGGGCTGAGACAGGTAAAAATAGTGAAATGGGAGAAAAATTACTGTAGATAAAATAGTTTGACAGTGATTTTTTAAGCTGAGATCTGACTAGTGAGTCTGGCACATGAAAAGCTCTTAATATATTATTATTGAGTTATGGGGGTAAGCATGTAAAGATGGGAAGAAATATTCTAAAATACAGGGAAACTAGATTTTAAAAGGATCTTGAGGCAAGAAAGAGTTTTGAATGTCTGAAAAATAAAAGTAGTAGTCACAGCTAACACTGTTCTAAATTCTTTATTTCTATCACATCCTTTGAGAAAAGACCATGAATGTGGCTCATGAAAAGCTCTTACTATATATTTATTGAATAAATGGATTTTTAAAATAACTGACTACATTCTATTGAAGTCTAATTACTTATCTGATGCAAAATATAGGATTATTTTGAAAGGAAAGTGGCCTGGCTTATAAGTACTGTAGAAGGTACTCAAGATGTTAACTAGACTTATTGTGGTAATCATTTTGCAATATATATAAATCAAATCATTACACTGTACAACTCAATCTAACTTAATGAAAGTGAACGTGTTAGCTGCTCAGTCATGTCTGACTCTTTGCGATCTCATGGACTGTATAGTCTGACAGGTTCCTCTCCACAGAATTCTCCAGGCAAGCATACTGGAGTGGGTTGCCATTTCCTACTCCAGGGGATCTTCCTGATCCAGGGATCAAACCTGGGTCTCCAACATTGCCACCACACCTGAATCTAATATAATGTTCTATGTCAATTATACTTCAATTAAAAAATAAGAAAGATACCCAATGACACTGGTCTGCACCCCTGCTATTTAAACAAAAATCACTTTTCTAAATAATGAGTCTCTTTTAGGGGTTCAGCTTCTGGAATATATTTTTACTTCATAGTTACAAAGAAATCTGTCCAGATAAAAGCTCTCACAATCGCATTGCACAACTCCAGGGGGCACTATTCACAACCTATTCTTTGTGAATGGTGCTCACTGGAATTTTGTAAGGCAGTGGCCTTGCTGATGAAGCTGTATTTCCACAGAGGTCACTGGGATACAAAGTAGATGTGTCTGGCTTACATAATCACACTTAGCTCTGAAGATAAAAAAGAAAAGAGAAGAAAAGTCAAATCTCCTTAGAAGAGGCTCATAGAGAATCCTTCTGGGGAACACATAGCATATGAACATTTTATCTCAACACTTTAGTGCCAGAACCATTTTGCTAATTTGACATGGGAAGCACTAATAAGATAAAAAGCTCAGGCGTCCTCATCCCATTAGCACTTCCTCTATAGTTTTTCTGACCCATATTCTGACCTGATCTCTCCCATATTCCCCATGGCTTGTATTGTACTGATTAAAACCTTCATCCTTTTGAAAAGATGTTGGGGAATTGACTGGATTTAACTAAAATTTCCAGCTTAAATTACCCTGTGATTTTAAGCTGATCAGAACCCATTTAACATAGGCACAAGTGGCCAAGGCAGGGGATAGACAACAGAGTAGAGAAAGTACATAAACAGAAGGAGCCAGTTAATAGGCAATTAAAGCTTCATTGCTTTCCCACCACCACAAAGCTCCTTATCTAGACTCACAAATGCAAGGAAGAAAGCCAGCCAGTTGAAATCACTGTTTATTTTGCTTGGCCTTTTCAGAGTTTTCTTTTTATTTTTTTGTTTTCTTAGATTAATCTGCATTCACTCAGAACTCATATCTTTCAACCCCCTAGCCTCATCTCTGCCTGAACTATTTTAGAATTTCTCTTTATCAGAAATACTTTGATCTCTTCTCATTTCAAACATGCCAGTTTATTTTAAAGAAAAATAATTAAGGACTATGGATTTATTCATCCCTAACACTCTAAGTGAAACATAATCCTTCTTTGCTCTTCTCCTTGCCAGGGTACATAGCCAGGCTTCAGTTATTTCCTGTTTTAATTACCACAACCACCTTCTTCTTGGCCTTTCTTTCCCATATTTTCTCTTTCTTATTCTATTTAGATCATCCTGCCAAGTCAATTTTCCTTGCACATTAGGGACCATGTTGGTGTT
Organism: Bos javanicus; assembly: GCF_032452875.1. NCBI lineage: Eukaryota > Metazoa > Chordata > Mammalia > Artiodactyla > Bovidae > Bos > Bos javanicus. The sequence goes on from NC_083870.1 coordinate 45,302,305, forward strand.
CCCTGGATCTTGACACAAGCTCCTCTGACATTTATGTTCCAACTGCAGACTGTCACGTTCAAGGCTTCTTTCTCCTACTAGTACTTTGTTTTCTGCTTCTGCATTCAACTTAGGCATCAGTTCCTTAGCACGTGGTCTTTTTTTTTTTTTCTTCCTGTTTCTCAATTGGGTGGTAATTTCTGTAGGTAGGAGGCATGACCACTTTTTTCTACTTGTCAAGTGGAGTACAGTAGTACAGGAGAGGAGATCTAGAAACAGTCCAGCACGAGGATTCATTTCTGAGAGGAGCAAACTAGGACACAAAAGGTGCAGGGAGCTGCTTCCCAGTCATCCTGATGGATGCTGTTGCAGAGGCCAGGGTAGAAGCCTCCCAGTTCTTCCTTAGGGCTCTTCCCTTCCACCAGAGGTTCCTAATGTTTCTAAGCATTAGGACCCCTTCTTGATGTCAACATTTTTTAAGAGACTTCTGGTTGAAAACAGTAGCTTGAAAACATTTATATATTTTTCTTTAAGAAAATCCATCTACAATTATTGTAAAGAATACAAAGATGGGGCTTCCCTGGTGGCTCAAAGGTGAGGCATCCACCTGCCAAGCCAGGAGACATGGATTTGATCCCTGGTGTGGAAAGATCCCACATACCATGAAGCAACTAAGCCTGTGTGCCACAACTACTGAGCCTCTGCTCCAGAGGCCAGGAACTTCAACTACCGAGTCCATGGGTTGCAACTACTGAAGCCTGTGTGTCCTAGAACCCACACTCTGTAACAAGAGAAGCCACCGCAATGAGCAGCCTGAGCACCCCACCCGTAAATGGAAAGTAGCCCCCACTAGTCACAACTAGAGAAAAGTCTGCACAGCAATAAATATCCACCACAGCCAAAAATAAATAATCAAAATTATTTTTTTAAAAGAAAGAATACAAAGGTGTAAATCCATGATATCTCATGGAGAGAAAGAAGGAATCGGCAGATGATAGAATTTCATCATCTGGAAAGTGAAGAGTATTTGAAGGATAATTGCTGATAAATCAGGGAAGGAAAAAATCATAGCCTAGGGTTGGGAATCTCTAAATATTTCTGAATATTTTAAATAAACACATACAATAGCACACACATTATATATATTTCATCTGGTCCCATCACTTCATGGGAAATAGATGAGGAAACAGTGGAAACAGTGTCAGACTTTGTTTTTTTGGGCTCCAAAATCACTGCAGATGGTGACTGCAGGCATGAAATTAAAAGACGCTTACTCCTTGGAAGAAAAGTTATGACCAACCTAGATAGCATATTGAAAAGCAGAGACATTACTTTGCCAACAAAGGTCCGTCTGGTCAAGGCTATGGTTTTTCCAGTTTATGGATGTGAGAGTTGGACTGTGAAGAAAGCTGAGCGCCGAAGAATTGATGCTTTTGAACTGTGGTGTTGGAGAAGACTCTTGAGAGTCCCTTGGACTGCAAGGACATCCAACCAGTCCATTCTAAAGGAGATCAGTCCTGGGTGTACTTTGGAAGGAATGATGCTAAAGCTGAAACTCCAGTACTTTGGCCACCTGATGCAAAGAGTTGACTCATCATAAAAGACTCTGACGCTGGGAGGGATTGGGGGCAGGAGGAGAAGGGGACAACAGAGGATGAGATGGCTGGATGGCATCACGGACTCAATGAACATGAATTTGAGTGAACTCCGGGAGTTGGTGATGGACAGGGAGGCCTGGTGTGCTGGAATTCATGGGGTTGCAAAGAGTTGGATACGATTGATAGACTGAACTAAACTGAGTGTCTTATTTATTATTAAACTTTCTAGGCAATTATATAATAGCATGCTTGCGTGCATGCGTAGTCACCGAGTTGTGTCTGACTCTTTGTGACCCCATGGACTGCAGCCTGCCAGGCTTCTCTGTCCATGGGATTCTCCAGGCAAGAATACTGGAGTGGGTTGCCATGCCCTCCTCATATAACAGCATACATTGTTTTTTAATAAAAAATTAAAATTATATTTACAAATGCACTATTTTAAAATTGAGCAAGTCTGTGTTAGTAGAAACCATATTTTTTGAGTGAACAAATGCTCAAAAGGTTAGTTCAAATTCAGGAGTTTATTAAAGTAAATTTCTTATTTATTGATCAAATTATATTTGCATACATGTGAAACACAATATGTATGTATAAAGGTCATGTTTTCAGTACACAGATATTGATGTCCACATGGTTGACCAGACTCCTTAAAATAACTTGTTAGTTATTGCACTTTGGGAACCACAACTCCAGACTATTCTGTCAATCTTTTAAGAGATTGAACTGCTTGAATGCAGTTAGGATTAGAAAAACAACAGAAAAGTCTGATGAAACATGATACCTTAGCCAATGCAGGCAATATTTCTTTGTAGGACTGAATGTCAGTAGAAGATTTACTTGGATTAGAGGAGATTTGAGCTTTTGAGAAAGTATGTAGAAGCCAAGGAGCCAGTGAGCAGAGAGGTTATTTACCTATGGAAAGAGAAGTAGACTTCATTCAATGACAAAACAATGTATTTGAACAATGCAGAAAGCTCATCAAAGTCATATTTATGGGACTGAGCTTAATAGATGTTAAGTCAGGATCTATTTCCTTTTGAAAAGTAATATAAATAATTCAATTTTGACCTTTATTTACATATTTTAATAAAGCTTTAGTTATTTAGGATAATTTCAGGTTAATTCTCCTGAATAAATTAGATAATTGTCTTCATTCTCAGATTGGTAATGAGAGCTAGTGTCAGACCTGTTACAAAAATGAATAACACTGTAGGCAGCATACTGTTTTCTCCTATGCTTTCAGTCAGACCCAGCCTTTTTCTATTTCCAAATAAAAGGGACATTCATTCCAGTCAACTAGCTCCAGTTCCGGCTTTCAGATTCATGCTCTTGTAATCCTTGTGTTCTCACCATCTTTGTAATGGTACTAAGTCTATCTTGATAGCTTCCAGATCCTCAAAGTCAATCTGTTAAAAAATGTTGACTAAAATGGCTCAATTCTGTATTCAAGACAAAACATTTTTCAAAAGAAGAAAATCTCCCTAATATGAAAAATCTTTATAGACCTTCTTTCTGATGCAACTCTGAGTTGCTCTGAGTTACTACTGAGTTACTGATGCAACTCTGAGTAACTCTGAGCTACTATCACTCTCAACCTCTTTAAAAGCACACTCCTGCCTCCCCTCTCTCTCTCCCTCTCATCTCTCTTTCTCACTGCCTAAATTTTTTTGGCCCTCGAATTTCACCATGAGGTATGTGGGCTATGATCATGTAAGAATTTTGAAAGAAATTTTCACAGTGCTGACTGTCTATCTCCATCAGAGAGATGAAGCAGATACATTTCTATATAAGTGTAAGTAACAAATAAGAAAATAAGTACACCAGAACTCTATTCATTAGATTTAAGAAATAGATTCTTTACAATAGATAAAAGGACACCAGCTGAAGGAGCAACCCAGTGACCCAAACTTTAAGCAACATGAAATTTTTAGAAATAGTCACTATTTTCTCTTTGTACCTGACAGTTGTCAGCAAAAATGAAGATCAGTACTATGGCACCCAAGCACTCTATAGTGTAACTGTTACAGGGTTATAATGGTACCACTTTTCTGCAAAATTTTGGAAATACTTTACTATTGTTTTCATCAGTCAAAATAGGTTATGGTAACAAAAAAGAAAAAAGCAAGGAAATTATTTCTATTTCATGCCACAAGTCCATGGGATCTGGAGATTGGGATTAGAGGGTACAGACTCTACTCATCATGGTGACTCAGAGATCCAAACTGATGGGTGCTCTATCTCAACACACATGTCTGTGCTCACCTCAGTAAGGAGAAAAAAGCACACTGTATGGGAAGGTCCTACCTGGAAATGCCACATAATACTCCTACTCAGGAGTATTCTAAAAAAAAAAAAGTTCATCAGCCAGAACTTTAAGGGAAAAAAATCCACTGATTTGCAGTGTTTGCAAATATGAGTGTAAATTCATATTTACACTCAAATATGAGTATAAATACTCCCACTGTGACTGATTTTAAGTTGAATGTGGATTTAGAAAGAAATGCAAACCATCATATAGCATTTTTATAGTATAACGACAATAGACAGGAATACCCTCAAGAAATCCATGCCAAGAAAATATAGTGAACTAATTAGGAAGTGATGCTTTTTGAGTATTTATTACCTTACATGTTTAAACTGAATTTCTTAATTTATATCATTTAGTTGTTAATAACGGCTATTTTCAACTATTAGCTCCCCAAATTTGTGCCTTGTAAGAGTCAGTACAAGCTAGCTTCAGGGCACCACTGTGACCAGTTTATTAGGGAAAGCAAATATGACCGTTCCTGTCTTTAAAGGTAGGAGGGAATACAGTCCTGCTCTACATTTAGAATGACTACTTTAGTTTCCATGCTAGTTTTGACTATCCATTTAAAATCATATATATTTTCAAAATTCTAGTGAGATATTGAAGACGGGGCTAATTAATTGAAGTTAATTAGACTTAAGCAGAAGAGTAGATGATCCAGGATTACTCACTGAATGGCTCAGTTAGCTGACACTATCAACTACTAGAGGAACAGGAACAAATTTATTCATCTTTGAACTCAGTTTCTAGTGGAGTACCTGAATAGGTTCTTAATAAATGTTTGTATGAATAAACTAAAGCTAGTAGTATATACTATTTTCTGATTCATGTTTAGACAGAGGAGCCTGGTTTGGTACAGTCCATGAGGTGGTGAGAGTTGACACAACTTAGAGATTGAACAACAATAACAATTTGCAACAAAATGCTAAAGAATCAGGATGTCAATGCACTGTTAAGATGCTAGAATATTAGATGCAACTACTTTAGAATGGAAGAGCAATTTCTTTTTTTTTAATTTATTTTAATTGGAGGCTAATTACTTTACAATATTGTAGAGGTTTTGGCCATACATTGACATGAATCAGCCATGGGTGTACATGTGTCCCCCATCCTAAACTCCCCTCCCACCTCCCTCCCCATCCCATCCCTCAGGGTCATCCCAGTGTGCCAGCCCTGAGCACCCTGTCTCATGCATCAAACCTTGAATGGTGATCTGTTTCACATATGATAATATACATGTTTCAATGCTATTCTCTCAAATTATCTCACCCTCACCCTCTCCCACAGAGTCTGAAAGACTGTTCTTTACATCCGTGTCTCTTTTGCTGTCTCGCATATAGGGTCATTGTTACCATCTTTCTAAATTCCATATATATGTGTTAGTATACTGTATTGGTGTTTTTCTTTCTGACTTACTTAACTCTGTATAAGAGGCTCCAATTTCACCCACCTCATTAGAACTGATTCAAATGCATTCTTTTTGATGACTGAGTAAGATTCCATTGTGTATATGTACCACAGCTTTCTTATCCATTCGTCTGCTGATGCACATCTAGGTTGCATCCATGTCCTGGCTATTGTAAACAGTGCTGTGATGAACATTGGGGTACACATGTCTCTTTCAATTCTGGTTTACTCAGTGTGTATGCCCAGCAGTGTGATTGCTGGGTCATATGGCAGTTCTATTTCCAGTTTTTTAAGGAATCTCCACACTGTTCTCCATAGTGGCTGTACTAGTTTGCATTCCCACCAACAGTGTAAGAGGGTTACCTTTTCTCCACACCCTCTCCAACATTTATTGTTTGTAGACTTTTGGATAGCAGCCATTCTGACCGGCATGAGATGGTACTTCATCGTGGTTTTGATTTGCATTTCTCTGATAATGAGTGATGTTGAGCATCTTTTCATGTGTTTGTTACCCATCTATATGTCTTCTTTAGAAATATCTGTTTATTTCTTTTGTCTGTTTTTTGATTGGGTCATTTATTTTTCTGGAATTGAGCTGCAGGAGCTGCTTGTATATTTTTGAGATTAATTCTTTGTCAGTTGCTTCATTTGCTATTATTTTCTCCCATTCTGGAGGCTGTCTTTTCACCTTGCTTACAGTTTCCTTTGTTGTGCAAAAGCTTTTACGTTTAATTAGGTCTCATTTATTTATTTTTGGTTTTATTTCCATTACTCTGGGAGTTGGGTCATAGAAGATCCTACTGTTTCATTCTTTTACAAGTGGTTGACCAATTTTCCCAGCATCACTTGTTGAAGAGATTGTCTTTCCTCCATTGTATATTCTTGGCTCCTTTGTCAAAGATAAGGTGTCCATAGGTGCATGGATTTATCTCTGGGCTTTCTACTTTGTTCCATTGATCTATATTTCTGTCTTTGTGAAAGTATCATACTGCCTTGATGACTATAGCTTTGTAGTATAGTCTGAAGTGAGGCAGGTTGATTCCTCCAGTTCCATTCTTTATCAAGAATGCTTTGGCTATTCGAGGGTTTTTGTATTTTCATACAAATTGTGAAATTATTTTTTCTAGTTTTCTGAAAAATACCATTGGTAGCTTGATAGGGATTGCATTGAATCTATAGATTGCTTTGGGTAGTATACTCATTTTAACTATATTGATTCTTCTGATGCATGAACATGGTATATTTCTCCATCTATTTGTTTCTTTGGTCCTTTTGACTATGAAAAAACTTTTCTTGTAATGAATCTCTAATAGTGCAATTCATATATTTAGGCATGTTTTCTGACCTCTTAGATTGTAAAATATGACTGTTTTACCATCTGATCTAAGCATAAACATGTATTTTCATGCATGTATTTGCTAAAGTAACAATGGACTTGAGTGTAATTTTGGTCTGCTTCTAATCTATGCTGGTATTCATTTTCTCAACACACTGTCTACAGTTGTCATAGTTGGTGACAGAAAGGTAGGTCATTTAATGAAAATCTTTGTTTTTCATCAGCGTTGTCTTGTAAAAGGTTTTAAAATGTGAAACATTCACTGAAATAATATTTAAGGGAAACTGGATATTTTTCTTTAATCATTTGTTTCTCTTCTGAGCATAACAATTTCTGCCTATGGAGTCAACTGGACTCAAACTGTAGTAGTCAGATAACTGTATTTTCTCTTTGGAATCACTAACATATCACCTTCCTTTAAAAACAACCACCCTTACCCCAAAGCTCCCTTTGGTATATTTTCAAATTATTTATTTATTAAATATGATTCTCTACTTCAAAACAATTTATTCCTTCCTCTCCCCACTCCCACCTTCCCTTGCTCTTTCATTCTTTCCTTTACTCTCCTTCCCTTCCTTCTCTCCTTCCTTTTTTCTATACCTTTCTTCTTTTCTTTTACTTTTATTCCCACCACTTTGGACACATTTTGCTAGCACATCAGTATTTTAAAGTTTTCTGAACTTTATAACAACAAGCTCATGAACTTGACCTTATTCTTCCTGCACCTCTAGTGATAGTCCACTTTCCTCTTAAAATCTTTCCAGCATTATTATCGTAGGGTAATTTTTTTCTGCAAGTAAGGTACGTCTGTTCTTTTCAACACACATTAATTTATCAGACGCAAAGCAATGTTTTCAAGGATCCTGTTACATGTATCAATCAGGGTTCAATAAGAGAAGCAGAACCATTAGGAGACACACACACTCACACACACACACATCACATGTTTACATACAAAGGGATTTGTAATAGGGATTTAGTCTTATATATAGCTAGTTATGCACCCTCTATAAGGCTGTTATCTTTGTGTCTGATGTTGTCTTGAAGTCCACCAGCAGGCAGTCAAAAAGGGAAGATGAATGTACTGTGCGGTATCAAGCATAATCTAGAATCCATAGGCATAGGCTGCAAATTCTCAAAAAGAGAGTGAAGCCCATAGTATTACATTGGCCAAAAAGTTCTTTTGGGTTTCCCATAACATCTTATGGAAAATCCAAAAGAACTTTTTAGCTACCCCAATATTCATTACCTTTGTCTTTGGTGTATGAGTGACTTTCAAAAACCAAGGCCCTTCATCATATTCCCAGCAGTTGAAGAAGCTGGAGGAGCTAGAGGAAAGTTGGTTAGTTTCACACCCAGTACTGCCATATGTCAAGGAGGTATGTCAGTGGATTAATGATAATGTATGTGAGCTACAAAAATGGCAGCTCCTTCCTTTCTCCCTTCCAAATTTCATAAGAATCTCCCTGTGGCCCACACTAACCAGAAACATACACAAAAGAGAATGTTGGGCACTGAATCAGTCCTAGCTGAACTGACACATGACAAAGCCACCAGTTTGTAGAGATGTCATTTTCGTAAGTGCCCTTTCCTCTACACCTGCATCCAGTCTATCACATGTTCTATCAATCCTACCTCCAAAGCATATTCTAAATTCATCTCTTCCTTTCCACCTCTATTTCTACTAATTAGAACAAGTCATCTTCTCTCACATGCAGTACTGCAGTCGGTTCAATTGTTCTCTCTTCATTTTTACATGTCTCCAATCTTTCTCTAAAAAGCAGCTGAAAGAAGCCTGGCATGCCTCTGCCCTCTTTAAAACATATCAAATAACTTGTCACCCATACAATAAAATCCACATTCTATGACAACACAATGCCCAATATGATACAGGATCTCACCCCAGTTTCATCTCAGGTCACTCTCCTCTTCATTCACTAAGTTCCAGTCACAACGATTTCCTCTTGATTCATTCATTAAACCCTCTGAGAATGTTCCCACTTGAGGCATTGGCACATACAATTTTCTTTGCCAGGAACTGTATTCTCTCAGTTTTTCATCATACTGTCGTTTTATCCTTCAGAAATATCACATTCTCAGTAAAGCCTTGCTTGAACACACAATTCAGAATGGGCATCCCCCTTCAATTCTCCAAATGTTTTGACACTCATCACATTATTATAATTTATAATTATATAGTTATCTATATCTATTTTTAAAATATATTCCTGTCTTCCCTCATAAGACTATACATTTTTTAAAGGACAGAAGTCATACCTTTTCTGACCATTATCGTATACCTAGAATCTAACTCAGGATCTGGCAGTAAATATGTGAAACTCATGAATGGATGTGTCATTCCTGGACTGAATGAATTTATACCAAATTACCCGCTTAATTTCATAAGCAAGAAAAAATAGAGAAGAGACATATTTACAACTGTACTAGAAACAGCAGGGACTATTTCAGAGATTTACAGCATATCCACTAAATGATTATGTTGTACAATCATTAAACTGATTTTTATTTAAAAAATCATGTGAAATAGAGAAACTACTTATGATACAATGTTAAATTAAAAACCAAGGTAAGACACATTGAATATGATTAAATCCAGGTTGTAAAAAGATATATGGGAAAGCAAGAGAAGGGAAATGTACCAGTATGTTAGTGTTGCTTTATTGGGATCATAAGATATTGATGTTTTCCCTTGGGCTTTTTTTAATATAACAATAAAAGACAAAATAGAGAGTCTAACATTTTTATGTCATTAGTTTACAGAGCAGTTTCACAAATATTATTTTAAATGATATTCAGTAATCCTACAGGATGTTTAGAAATGTACATGAAATCTCCATTGTACAATCAGGAAACTAAAGGTCACATAGATGTTAGTTGCCAAAGTCATGCCATGGCAGTGGTAGAGCCAACATTCTAACCAAGGTAGACTCTGAGATTGCAATTTCAAAGCCCTCTCTAATTTAGCTCACTGTGTGTGTGCATGCTGAGTTGCTTCAGTCCTGTCTGACTCTTTGCAACCTATGGACTATAGCCCTCCAGACTCCTCTGTCCATGGGATTCTCCAGGTGAGAATACTATAGTGGGTTGTCCTCCAGGGGACCTTCCCGACTCAGGGATTGAACCTGCATCTCTTATGTCTCTCCTGCATTGACAGGCAGGTTCTTTACTGCTACCTTAGCTCACTGCCTTCTAGATAATATATAAGGGCAGTAGAACACTGAAGACCATTGTCTAGTATGGGGATGGTGACTATGATGCCACCTCCCACCTCCATACCACAGGAGAAACTGCTGAACCACTGTGCCATTCTTTCCTGCTCAGCCCAGACGTAACTGCAAAATCCTTCTTAACACAAAATTCCACCAATCACCAGTAAAATGATACATGTTGACTACTGAGAATCTAAGTCATCTAAAAAAATAAGAGAATAAAAGCAGGACAACTGCACAAAAGAGAATGAGGCCAAAAAATACATCAAATTCATTGGACATGAAAACAAGTAAACTCAGTGAGTGAGTGATTTTATGAAATCATCATTTGGGCTCAACACAGCTAATGGGAATAATAATCAAACTTTACTGAAATTCTGAAATGTAATGGTCAAGGTGGACAAGATATTAGCAATAAATTACAGTGGAGAACATGTTATATATTATTTGTCATATATGTTAAAGTTGTAACAGGGATTAAAAATCAATGATAAGAAAAATAAGTGCTGCAGAGTATGGTAAAGTTTAGGAAATTGAAACTTCACTGTGCTATCTGAAAACTTTCATATGGGTGTAGGGGAACTGGAGACAGACTCTCTGGTGGCTCAGATGGTAAAGAACACGCCTGCAATGCAGAAGAGCTGGGTTCAATCCTTAGGTCAGGAAAATCCTTTGGAGAAGGGAATAGCAACCCACTCTAGTATTCTTGCCTGGAGAATTCTATGGACAGAGGAACCTGGCAGGCTACAGTCCATGGGGTCACAATGAGTCAAACATGACTGAGCGACAAACACTTGCATTTTCTAAAAGAGGAGCATTATCCAAATAAACAAAAAGAAAGATATTCCAGGTGAAGACATTGGCCTATATTTTGTGTAGAGTGCAAATTCTACACTGTAAAAGTAGAATAGACAAGATATCGATATAAAAATGAGTAGAATTCTAGCCGTACAATGACAGAATTTAGGACTGAAGAGGAATTCCATGTACTACAATCATTATTCTTGGTTCCATTTCCTCACTACGAGTGAGTCTAAAGGTCAGAGAGAAGATATACTTTGACAGTGCTTATATGTCAGTTAGAATAAATAATATAATCCAATTCTCTCAACTCCCACTCTAAAGCTTCATTCACTTCCTGATAGGACTTTTAGTTAATTTGGACATGAAAAATGGTAGGAGAGGTAGCAATGCTCAGACAGATAAAGCTTGAATTTTTTTTTTTTTTAAGTAATGGAGAACCACAGAATATTTTAGAGCACCACGGTGATACGATGAAAATGTTATGTTATAAAAATTATTCTGAAAGTGGTATTCAGGGCATGTAAGGATGACAGAGGGTACATTGGAGAATTTGCAACTGTCCATATCTGAAACAGTAAGGGCTTTACTAGGGTGGTAGTTGCAAACATAGGGAAAAGGCCAAATGAAATACAAGAAATACATCTACAAGATATATTAATCAGTGAAAATAAGAGGGAATTCAAATTCAAGTGTTTATCTATGTATTAGTATATATAATTACATCTATATATTAGAATTGCTTGCAAGCTAAGTTGCTTCAGTCACGTCTGACTCTTTGCGACCCCATGGACCTTAACCCAAGAGGCTCTTCTGTCCATGGGATTCTCTAGGCAAGAATACTGGAATGGGTTGCCGTGCCCTCCTCCAGAGGATCTTCCCAACCCAGGGATTGAACCCGAGTCTCTCAGGTCTCCTGCATTGGCAGGGAAGTTCTTTACTGCTAGAACCACTTGGGAAGCACATATATTAGAATCGTAAGGGATCAAAAGTAGCCAGGATCTGTTTGATAATGAATAGTTAGAAAGGTGATGAATTTGGTTTTGACATTTTGTATTTTGGTAAATCCACAACCTCTGGAGAAGGAAATGGCAACCTATTCCAGTATTCTTGCCTGGAGAATCCCCGTGAACAGAGGAGCCTGATGGGCTACATTCCATAGGGTTGCAAAAGAGTTGGACACGACTGAAGCAATTTAGCACACAAATTCACAACACTAAATGAAAACATCCTCAACAATAAGAAATTTTAAAAATTCCTTTTAAAAGAATAAAAAAGTTGAAGAAACATTTGAGATGAAATGAGATCTTAGCTAAAGCAGAATTTAGAAAGCTATTATCAATAGACTACTGAAAGTACCTAGGACAAAGTATATTGAAAGAGCATGGGGGCTTCTAAGTGAAAAAAAGGACAAGTGCTTTAAGCGTTTGGGAGCTCAATAAAAATTGATTTATTTTTTAGCACCTCACTGGGGTAGAGAAAACTATATTATTTTGAGGTAAAATGACAACATTAGAAGGCTCTGCTCTTCATACAGACATTTTACAACTCCAAATGTCTCTTCCATCTGTCACAAAAGTGGGTGGAACATACTGTACCATCTTAGAAATTTGAGGGCATTTATATAAAAAGTACTTGGGCAAATGGCAGTTTCTATCACAGTAGAAACATATGTAAAATTGTATAGTATTCTGGGAGAATTTTCCTTAGAATAAATTTGCTAGAGCAGTAGTCACAATCTGAAAGAGGCAAAGGAATTTCTGAGTCACATTTATGTTAAAGGATATAAACCCATTTCTGCATTTTGATCCAGAGGAATGGATAAGGAGAAGGGGGAAAGACTGGACAAAAGAGTTTCCTGGGTGAAAGTTTTGGAACTGTGGTGAAAAAATTAGTGAACTCTCCTAGGGAGTGCTGTAAGCTAGAGAGAAAGCTATAATTTCAGTACATTGGCTCAGGGCAGATGGCAACTTTATACTGGGAGACCAGTCCAGTCTCTCTGCTTTCCCAAATGATGGAGTAGTTGATAGACTTCTGTTTCTTACCTTAAATCTAGAGTTTCTAATTCAAGTCTTTCACCAGCATTGAATTTACCTTAAAATTTCAGTGTAATGAAAATCAATATATATGAGGCAAAGATAGGAAAAAAAGGAAATATCTTATTTCTAGCATATATATTGTTTTTGATTGGTATTTAGTAATTGATAGTTTTAGCTATCGGAGAAGGCAATGGCACCCCACTCCAGTATTCTTGCCTGGAAAATCCCATGGACGGAGGAACCTGGTAGGCTGCAGTCCATAGGGTTGATAAGAGTCGGACACAACTGAGCGACTTCACTTTCACTTTCATGCATTGGAGAAGGAAATGGCAACCCACTCCAGTGTTCTTGCCTGGAGAATCCCAGGGACGGGGGAGCCTGGTGGGCTGCCGTCTATGGGGTCACACAGAGTCAGACGCGACTGAAGTGACTTAGCAGCAGCAGCAGCAGTTTTAGCTATAATTTCTGCCTCTTTTGTTTTAATTACACCTGAGTTTTCAAAGCATTTCTTATGAAGTATTTTTTAATTAAATTAATTTAGGGACTTCCCTGGTAGTCTAGTGGTTAATACTTCACCTTCCAATCCTGGGGGTTCGGGTTCAATCCCTGGTCAGGAGCTAAAATCCCACAGGCCTCATGGTTAAAAACCCAAAACATAAAACAGAAGCAATAGATTGACAAATTCGATAAACACTTTACAAATGGTCCACATCAAAAAAAACTTTTACAAAATTAACTTAGAAAGTTTGACCTACTTTTAAGTTCTCCTTTTATTTTTCTCTGGAAATTAAAATTAGATGTTTGGATCTCTGTTTAATAAACACAAACATTCAGGAGTGTGGTTTGTACATGAGCAACAACTTCTGTTTGGTAATTGGCATTTATCCTCTTTCTGGCGAATCACATTTGTACAGCTCAATTTAGAAACACTTCACTAGAAACACTGCCAATCCTAATATTATAATTTTAATATTTTTAAAAGCCACTGATTTTAAATAGCAGAAAGAAAAAAGTCATGACAGCTAAAAATGACATGGAGGTGAAATAGCTAGAATACCTCACCTTTCTCTTAAAAAGATAGTAAAACGACAGTGGGATCAGAGACGTTTCTTCATTCACATTTGATAAGCTCTAGACCTTACAGGATGTTCCAAATGCATTGCCATTTATTTCTGATAGAATGACTATAAAGTAGAAGTTCAATAAATATTTTTAGAATAAAAGAAGGGGAGAAGAGAGTCTCTCTATATATATACATAATATTTTTACAGTGGAAGTGTACAGATTGAGTTTTCCTTTTAAAGACATGAAATTCAGAAAACTAAAATGAAAGCTTTGTCAGGTGTAAACTTTATAATGAAATATTTAGCTTGATGCCAAGTCCAATGGGCTGCCAATTCACATGTCTATGTTAGCAACCCTAATATTTTTTTTTAAAGAAAACATCTTTTAAAATGTTTTCATTTATTCATCCACTTGTCCCCAAAATGAGACCCAAGGGATTGATGAGTGACCAACATCTGGTAGCTCTGGGGTAAACCAGATGACTGAGACTTCCACTCATGTCCTAGCATGTAACCAAAGCACTACCACCCGCCACGTAACCACAGGGCCACAACCGGCCACAGAACAGGCTCACCACTCAGCTCTGAAATGGTAGCAAGTCGCTGTTAGCTGAAACCAATAGCTGAAATTATCTTTAAATTTGTTACTTGGCTCTGTGCATACAAATAGAGGGAGAGATTGTGTACATGGATTGTGGAAAGGCGTTTTGGGTGCTTAAACTCATATTTGCAATGCACTTAGTATATGTATTTATAAGCATGAAGTATATGCAAGCTTTGTTTTATATATATATACATATATATACACACACACACGTATGTATGTGTATATATGTGTGTGTATGTATGTACTTTGTTTTGTTTTTGTTGTTAAATAAGAAGAGGGTTTAACATTTTTTTTCTCTTTAGGTTACAACTGTCAATTTGGTTTCTAAAGCCAGGTTGGTGTCTATGTCTGGTGTTTTGCCAGTTTATGGCAAGAGCAATAAAATGGGCTTTCAGTTTCTCACATTGGGAGGGCCTCACATCTCCTGGGATGTTAAGTCCAGGAACCTTTTGTGCTGTCTATAAAATACAGACCTAGTAAGTCAGCAACTGTGGAGCTGTCATCAGCAAGAGAGGGAGACCTAGAAGGAAAGGGCATGAATATTCATATAACAAATGCTGCCTAGAGAAACTGGGAAAATAAATGATAAACCAACATATTTGGCTGAGGTGTTACACATGATTGAAAGCAAAGACATTAAAATATGGATGGGTGGAAGGCATTTCAGGAGGAACTAGTCACCAGATGGTAAGTAATTCTAAAGCTCTTGTTCTTTGTATCTCTGACTTGGAAAAACGGTCATAGCGAAATGACCTCTGAAAACGATACTTTTCTGAAGGATCCTCAAATATAGAGTAAGTCCATGTTGATGCCAAACAAAAGGTTAAGCAGCACATTTGATTCCCTTTTATCCAAGGTATGAAATTCTTTGAAAACCAGGACTAGAAAGAGCTATTTCTATGAAAAAGTCATCCACATTTATTGTTTATGGAGTGAAACAGCACAATACAAAACAGACGTAAACCAAGACTTTACCTGGTGATTCCAGAAGCTTGTTTCCCACAGAGAGTTTTGGCCCAAGGCATTTTAAAATTAACTGACTGGGTCAAGGGGAAGGTACCTTTATAGCCTGAACTGGCTAAAACTGATCATAAACATGTCTGTGATGGCATAATAAACTTTTCACTCAAAGCCACTAGGCCAAGTAACTAGATTGTGAAAGTTACATTACACTTGAGTCCAGACTTCATAAGCAAATGACACACTGTAGGCTTCGTTCCTCAGAGAGAGTCCCTATTAATTCGAAGGGGGTATTCATTATAGGATTCAAGGTTCATATTATGCAAATTTAGGGGAAGTCAAGTCATAGTCAAAGATGACGATTTATATTAGTCTGGGTTTTTGGCTTTCTGGCTTTCTCTCTCCCTCTCTTTCTTTCTGTATGGACCATTGAACATCTTCTTTTAGGCTGTAGCTTCTGGAAATCAAACCAATACATATTAGAATAGGAGCCTAGCCTCTTCTCGATTTGGTACTTGCCTTTTGTGTTCTTTAAACTATTAACACACAAACGTGAAGCTGTAATCTGCCATCCACTACACCAGAAGCCCAAATTTTGTGTTGCTCTCCTCTTCAGATTGGTCTCCATTGAAGATTTTAAGTTCCTACTGAGATAGTATCAACTTTTTCCATCCACTTAGTTGGAACTTCTAAAGCCTTTTGGAGTCAGAGTCCACTCAGCTAGATTAAACGGAAGTGATCCTGACTCTGTTACCGACTATGCAAACTAAGTCAAGTCCCATAAAATTCTTGGGCTTCACTTTCTTCATCTATATAAGTACTAAATTCCCACTGAGGTTCTTTCCCACTTCCAAAGTTCTTTGATTTTGTGATGATATTCCAAAGGTTAAGATCAGTCTCAAGAACTGTACTGTTAGAAAAGGATTTAAGTAGATGTTCTTTAGAGGTGAACAGAAACATCAAAGGAGGTTTCCTTTGAGTGTGTGGGGTCATACAATCCAAGCATCACCTGAAATATTTGGAAACATGATTACAGATATCACTGTCCTTACTGACTGGGACTGCTATGTCTCTGGATGGGAAACTAGAATCATCTAATTGTACTGTGAAGTCACTCAATCATGCCCAATTCTTTGCAACCCACGGACTGCAGCCTACCAGGTTCCTCTGTCCATGGGATTTTCCAGGCAAGGATACTGGAATGGGTTGCCATTTCCTTCTCCAGGAGATCTTCCTGACCCAGGGATCGAATATGGGTCTCCTGAACTGCAGATTCTTTACTGACTGGGCTACCAGGGAAGCTCTTAATTGTACCCTTTTCTAATACACAGAAAGGATGGCCAAATTGGTACAGATTACAACTAAAGATACCTTTTGCTATTATGTGGAACCACCTTTTCCTTTTATTACTGACCACTAAGTAAATCTGTCTAAAACTATTATTTGCAGTTTCCTAAAGATACTACATAACTGGAAATAGTTTTTCAAGTAATTTTAGAATATTTTTATTGTAGATATTACATTAATATTGGTATTAATGGCATTATCACTGTTAGTATTCAGCTGTCTTGGTTTTTGTCATTGATAACTTGAAGCCTAGATAAACTTAAAGCTTAAGCCTAAATAAGTAAGAGAATTGTTTGAAATATATCAGTTTCAAAGATATCAATCTCCATACAGTTTTCAGAGTAATTTAGAAAATTACCAAAATTGAGATGCTGAGTTCTCAGTTCTTGTATAATTAGTAACAATTCTTTCATTTTCATAGACCCAAAAGCATTGAAATACTTTTAATTTTACATGTCTTTTACTTATATCAGTGGAGAGGCATATCCATCACTTAAGCCTTATGCTAACTCTCTTAACCTTCATATCAACTGTTTTTAGCAATACAGAAACTGACTCTGATAGGTTAAGGAATTTGTGAAATGCTAGTTTTTATTCTAACAGAAGTTTACCTGATTCAGGGCTAGAGCACTGGGACGACCTAGAGGGATGGTATGGGGAGGGCGGAGGGAGGAGGGTTCAGGATGGGGAACACATGTATACCTGTGGCTGATTCATTTTGATATTTGGCAAAACTAATACAATTATGTAAAGTTTAAAAATAAAATAAAATTAAAAAAAAATAAAAGACTATAATTTTGTCATTTATTCCTTCCCTGGTAGCTCAGCTGGTGAAGAATCTGCCAGCAATGCAGGAGACCCCGGTTAGATTTCTGGGTCTGGAAGATCCCCTGGAGAGGATAGGCTACACATTCCAGTATTCTTGGGCTTCCCTGGTGGCTCAGATGGTAAAGAAACTGCCTGCAATGCGGGAGACCTGGGTTTGATCCCTGGGTTGGGAAGATTCCCTGGAGGAGGGCATAGCAGCTCACTCCATTATTCTTTCCTGAAGAATCCCCATGGGAAGAGGAGCTTGGCAGACTACAGTCCATGGGGTCACAAAGAGTCAGATATGACTGAGCGACTAAGCACACACATATATTATTATAGGAACTGATGGCTCAGTGGTAAAGAATCCACCTGCCAATGCAAGAGATGTGTGTTTGATGCTTGGGTTGTGAAGATCCCCTGGAGAAGGCAATGGCAACCCACTTCAGTATTCTTGCCTGGGAAATCCCATGGGCAGAGGAGCATGTTGGGCTACAGTCCATGGGGTCGCAAAGAGTCAGACACAACTTAGTGACTAAACAATAACCTACTAGGTTATGAGAATTTGAAGTCAACAGAACAGAATCCCTGTCCTTTAGGACATAACAGCCTAGAGGGGGAGACATTCAGTAAAACAATTTTTATCATAGTGTGGGGAGGGTTATAAACCAGAGTAACATCATGAAAGAGAACCTAACTCAGGAGGGATTAGGGATGTACCAGCAGTCTTAGAGGTTGAGAAGGAGTTGGGGGAAAAAAGAGCATAGATCATAGTGCTGAAAAAGAGCTCTGTTCAAAGCTAAAAGAGTTCTTCATATGATAAGTAAAAGATACAAGGTTAGTGTTGGAAAAATGACCAGAAAGCCAGGTTAGGATCAATCTCAAAGAGTATTTTATACAATAGTGATAAGTTTGAATGTTATTTGGAAGCCAACAATGAGATATTGATGGATTTTAATCAGTCACGACAGTATGGAGAATACTTTCAAAGGAAAGAACTGAACTTAATATCAGCTATGAGTCTACAAAAGTCAGTCGATTAAATGATTAGATCTTGAACTCAGAAAGTTGCAGTGAAGATAGAAAGTCATGAGGTTAGGAGAGTGGACACATTTGATAAATATTAAAAGACCACAGGGACTTCTCTGGTGGTCCAGGGTGGTCCACTTTCAATGCAGAGGGCCATAATTTGATGATTGGGGAACTAGGATCGCATGTTCCACAAAGCACAGCTTTAAAATAAAAACAATAACAATAATAAAATAATTTTTTATAAAATAAATTTATTTTTAAAAAGTTACAATACATAGGATCTGGATATTGAGTGGACGTTTATAGAAACAAAGGGGGATATGGAGGGACATTTATGAACATTTTAGGTCTCTAGTTAGCCAAGGTAGAAAACAGGGAGAAAAAAACAATTTGAAAGTAGTAGTAACTCCGCCCACGTCCAAGGAGCAGCGGCTGCGCGGGCGCAGGAGGGCCTAGAGGAGCTACTCCACGTTCAAGGTCAGGAGGGGCGGCGGTGAGAAGATACCCATCATCCAAGGTAAGGAGCAGGGGCTGCGCTTTGATGAGGCAGCCGTGAATAGATACCCCACATCCAAGGTAAGAGAAACCCAAGTAAGACGGTAAGTGTTGTGAGAGGGCATCAGAGGGAAGACACAGTGAAACCATAATCACAGAAAACTAGTCAGTCTAATCACATGGACCACAGCCTTGTCTAACTCAATGAAACTAAGCCATGCCCGTGGGGCCACCCAAGATGGGTGGGTCATAGTGGAGAGATCTGACAGAATGTGGTCCACTGGAGAAGGGAATGGCAAACCACTTCAGTATTCTTGCCTTGAGAACCCCATCAGCAGTATGAAAAAGCAAAATGACAGGATACTGAAAGAGGAATTCCCCAGGTCAGTAGGTGCCCAATATACTACTGGAGATCAGTGGAGAAATAACTCCAGAAAGAATGAAGGGATGGAGCCAAAGCAAAAACAATACCCAGTTGTGGATGTGACTGGTGATAGAAGCAAAGTCCGATGCTGTAAAGAGCAATATTGCATAGGAACCTGGAATGTTAGGTCCATGAATCAAGGCAAATTGAAAGTGGTCAAACAGGAGATGGCAAGAGTGAACATCGACATTCTAGGAATCAGCGAACTAAAATGGACTGGAATGGGTGAATCTAACTCAGATGACCATTATATCAACTACTGTGGGCAGGAATCCCTTAGAAAAATGGAGTAGCCATCATGGTCAACAAAAAAGTCTGAAATGCAGGACTTGGATGCAATCTCAAAAACAACAGAATGATCTCTGTTCGTTTCCAAGACAAACCATTAGATATCACTGTAATCCAAGTCTATGCCCCAACCAGTAATGCTGAAGAAGCTGAAGTTGAACGGTTCTATGAAGACTTACAAGACCTTTTAGAACTAACACCCAAAAGAGATGTCCTTTTCATTATAGGGGACTAGAATGCAAAAGTAGGAAGTCAAGAAATACCTGGAGTAACAGGCAAATTTGGCCTTGGAGTACGGAATGAGCAGGGCAAAGGCTAATAGAGTTTTGCCAAGAGAACGTACTGGTCATAGCAAACACCCTCTTCCAACAACACAAGAAAAGACTCTACACATGGACATCACTAGATGGTCAACACTGAAATCAGATTGATTATATTCTTTGCAGCCAAAGATGGAGAAGCTCTATACAGTCAGCAAAAGCAAGACCGGGAGCTGACTGTGGCTCAGATCATGAACTCCTTATTGCTAAATTCAGACTTAAATTGAAGAAAGTAGGGGAAACCACTAGACCATTCAGGTATGATGTAAATCAAATCCCTTATGATTATACAGTGGAAGTGAGAAATAGATTTAAGGGACTAGATCTGATAGACAGAGTGCCTGATGAACTATGGAATGAGGTTCGTGACATTGTACAGGAGACAGGGATCAAGACATCCCCATGGAAAAGAAATGCAAAAAAGCAAAATGGCTGTCTGGGGAGGCCTTACAAATAGCTGTGAAAAGAAGAGAAGCGAAAAGCAAAGGAGAAAAGGAAAGATATAAGCATCTGAATGCAGAGTTCCAAAGAATAGCAAGGAGAGATAAGAAAGCCTTCCTCAGTGATCAATGTAAAGAAATAGAGGAAAACAACAGAATGGGAAACACTAGAGATCTCTTCAAGAAAATTAGAGATACCAAAGGAACGTTTCATGCAAAGATGGGCTCAATAAAGGACAGAAATGGTATGGACCTAACAGAACCAAAAGATAGTAAGAAGAGGTGGCAAGAATACACAGAAGAACTGTACAAAAATGATCTTCATGACCAAGATAATCACGATGGTGTGATCACGCACCTAAATCCAGACATCCTGGAATGTGAAGTCAAGTGGGCCTTAGAAAGCATCACTACGAACAAAGCTAGTGGAGGTGATGGAATTCCAGTTGAGCTATTTCAAATCCTGAAAGATGATGCTGTGAGAGCACTGCACTCAATAATCCAGCAAATTTGGAAAACTCAGCAGTTTTTTTTTTTTTTACTCAGGACTGGTAAAGGTCAGTTTTCATTCCAATCCCTAAGAAAGGCAATGCCAAAGAATGCTCCAACTACTACACAATTGCACTCATCTTACACGCTAGTAAAGTAATGCTCAAAATTCTCCAAGCCAGGCTTCAGCAATATGTGAACCGTGAACTTCCAGATGTTCAAGCTGGTTTTAGAAAAGGCAGAGGAACCCGAGATCAAATTGCCAACATCCGCTGGATCATGGAAAAAGCAAGAGAGTTCCAGGAAAACATCTATTTCTGCTTTATTGACTATGCCAAAGCCTTTGACTGCGTGGATCACAATACACTGTGGAAAATTCTGAAAGAGATGGGTATACCAGAACACCTGATCTGCCTCTTGAGAAACCTAGATGCAGGTCAGGAAGCACCAGTTAGAACTGGACATGGAACAACAGACTGGTTCCACATAGGAAAAGGAGTACATCAAGGCTGTATATTGTCACCCTGCTTATTTAACGTCTATGCAGAGTACATCATGAGAAATGCTGGGCTGGATGAAGCACAAGCTGGAATCAAGATTGCCAGGAGAAATATCAATAACCTCAGATATGCAGATGACACCACCCTTATGGAGAAAGTGAAGAGGAACTAAAAAGCCTCTTGATGAAAGTGAAAGAGGAGAGTGAAAAAGTTGGCTTAATGCTCAACATTCAGAAAATGAAGATCATGGTATCTGGTCCCATCACTTCAAGGGAAATAGATGGGGAAACAGTGGAAACAGTGTCAGACTTTATTTTGGGGGGTTCAAAAATCACTGCAGATGATGATTGCAGACATGCAATTGAAAGACACTTACTCCTTAGAAGGAAAGTTATGACCAACCCAGACAGCATATTCAAAAGCAGAGACATTACTTTGCCAACAAAGGTCCATCTAGTCAAGGCTATGTTTTTTCCAGTGGTCATGTATGGATGTGAGAGTTGGACTGTGAAGAAAGCTGAGCGCTGAAGAATTGATGCTTTTGAACTGTGGTGTTGGAGAAGACTTTTGAGAGTCCCTTGGACTGCAGGGAGATCCAACCAGTCCATTCTAAAGGAGATCAGTCCCGGGTATTCTTTGGAAGCAATGATGCTAAAGCTGAAACCCAGTACTTTGGCCACCTCATGCGAAGAGTTGACTCATTGGAAAAGACTCTGATGCTGGGAGGGATTGGGGGCAGGAGGAGAAAGGACGACAGAGGATGAGATGGCTGGATGGCATCACCGACTCGATGGATGTGGGTTTGAATGATCTCCGGGAGTTGGTGATGGACAGGGAGGCCTGGCCTCCTGCAGTTCATGGGTTTACAAAGAGCTGGACATGACTGAATGACTGAACTGAACTGAACTGAATCTTGAGGTGCTCATGGGACCCCAAAGAGATCTACTCAAGCGCTTGAAACAAGTCTACTGAAAGCACTTGAATATTACAGTCTGGGACAAATGTATCTGGGAATCATTCATATATAAGAATAGAGGTGTAGATTAAAAAGAATCCAGAGGTAATGCACTGGTGGGAAAAGAGTTACATACCCTGTCCTGAGAAACAGGAAAATAGTCTTTGTTTGAGAAAAGGGAGCTGCTAATGGCATGTAATGGTAAGAACATACCTGCCTCTTAGGATAAGAAGACAAAATGAGTGTACAAAACCCTACCTCTTTCTCTTCCAGTCCTTAGTTCCACCTGCCATTGATGCATGTATGTGGATAGCAGACACTTCAGTTTGAACATCCAAGTTCCATCAACACCTGCTCCCCTACAAATGCCACCCGTTGCCACTGTTTGGACCCAGGGGACATGCACACTGGCAGCAAAGTCTCAGGTGAAGACCGTCATAGGGCAGAGGCTCAGTTTGGTCCCAGAATTAGAATTAGAGTGACTGAGCAAAGAAATACATTGGCCAAGTACCCAGAGAGTGGTGAGTGCATGTGGAAGTGTGGAAGAAGCTCCTAGGGCATGTCTCTTTTGTCCTGAGACTCCTCAGCCTTTTGAAAGGGTCATATCAAAACAGAGACACAAAGAACAACCTCTAATGCACAAAAGCAAGGGCAAGACGTCCCACATAGCCTGCTTTAGGGATAGTACTGGCCACAACAAACAGGATGTAAAACAGAGATATTTTTACAGAGCAATAGAAAAGGGTTTCAAGATTATAATATAAACTGCTATAGAGATGTCAAGTGAAAGATACAGGTTAAACGCTAAAAATGTCAAAAGAAAGAGGTATTCCTCAACTGAATGGATATTTCATAATATTATTGTTGTTCAGTCGCTAAGTCATGTTCAACTCTTTGGGACCCCATGAACTGCAACACGCCAGGCTCCTTTGTCCTCCACTATCTCCCTCAGTTTGCTTAAATTCATGTCCATTGGGTTGGTGATGCTATCTAACCATCACATCCTCTGCTGCTCTCTTCTCCATTTGCCTTCAATCATTCCAGCATCAGAGCATTTTCCAATAAGTCAGCATTTCACATCAGATGGTCAAAGTACTGGAGCTTCAGCTTTGCCATCAGTCCTTCCAGTGAATATTGAGGATTGATTTCCTTTAGGATTGACTGGTTTGATCTCCTGTGTCCAAGGGACTCTCAAGAGTCTTCTCTAGCATGATAGTTCGAAAGTATCAGTTCTTCAGAGCTCAACCCTCTTTATGGTCCAGCTCTCACATCCATACATAACTACTGGAAATACCAAAAGTCTATGGTTTTTTAAATCTTTGTCAGCAAAGTGATGTCTCTGCCTTCTAATATGCTATCCTGGTTTGTCATAGCTTTCCTTCCAAGGAGCAAGATTGTTTTAATTTCATGGTTGCAGTCACCATCCTCAGTGATTTTGGAGCCCAAGAGGAAAAAAAAAAATCTGTCACAGCTTCCACTTTTTCTCCTTCTGTTTCCAATGAAGTGCTGGGACCGGATGCCTTCATTTCAGTTTTCTGAATGTTGAGTTTCAAGCCAGCTTTTTCCTCTCCTTTTTAACCCTCATCAAGAGGTTCTTTAGTTCCTCACTGTCTGCCGTTAGAGTGGTGTCACGTGCATATCTGAGGTTGTAGATATTTCTCCCAGCAAAATTGATTCCAGCTTGTAATTCATTCAGACTGGCATTTCACATGATGTACTCTGCATATAAGTTATATAAACAGGGTGACAGTATACAGCCTTGTTGTATTCCTTTCTCAGTTTTGAATTTTGATTTTTTCCTGGGCTAGCAATACGTGGCAGATATTCTGTCTTGGCAGTGGCAGTGGCAGCCGGCCAGCGACAGGTCCCAATCAGTCACACTACCACGAGGGGAACAGTCATACAGTTGCCACCATTCTATATCCACACGAGCATTTTGTTTCTCACTTTCAGTATAGCAATCAATAAATTATATGAGATATTCAACACTTTATTATAAAATAAGCTTTGCCCACCTGCAGGTTAATCTAAATGTTCTGAGCACCCTTAAGTTCAGTTCAGTTCAGTCCAGTCGCTCAGTCGTGTCCGACTCTTTGCGACCCCATGAATCACAGCACGCCAGGCCTCCCTGTCCATCACCAACTCCCGGAATTCACTCAGACTCACGTCCGAGTCGGTGATGCCATCCAGCCATCTCATCCTCTGTCGTCCCCTTCTCCTCCTGCCCCCAATCCCTCCCAGCATCAGAGTCTTTGATGATTGCTAAGTTAGATGTACTACATGGATTTTCAACTTACAGTATTTTGTGTTTATGATGACATTTATGGTGGGACATAACTCCATCATAAACTGAGGGAGAGCTGTGCATAGAAAGCACTAAAACAATACTTAGAACCTTAAGTAATATGTAAGTATTACTTAAGTATTACATATTTATTAATATGTAAGCACTTACATTTATTATTGATTTCTCTCCACTAGGATCATAATTTTGAGAATTAACCAAGCTCCAGTAATCCTGGGGTCCTGTGAGCCCTCTACACCCAACTGTTCAGTAAAGCATGGTCTTTCTATGGCCATGATCTTGATACACTCTCACCTCCAGTTTGGCTCAGATGATATAGCTGATTTTCTGCCATTTATCTATTTACACTCTTTTTCTCTAGAATAACAGGAGTTTATTTTGTATCCTTATCCCTTTTATGAGGCCCTGACAAGCTCTTTAACTCTAGAGATTTCAATCCTGCTTCTTACACCTAGAGTACCTGGCTTTTTTCCATGTAGAATATACATCCAGCACTATGATGTTGAAAATCTGCCTGATTTATACAATGTCTGCTGGTTGCATTTTAATGTCTTATCGTCTCATGATGTGACAACAAAACCCAGAATCTGTGATGATCTAAAGTAAGGACTAGTAGGGTTTAATTTAAAAAAGAGAAATGGGCGAATTTAGGATCCATATCTATATCTATAGACAGGGAGAGAATAAAACTTTCAGGGAAAATACTCTGCCGTTGGGGAACAGATGGAGAGATTCTTTTTCTAGAACGTGTCTTTACTTACCTGATACTTAAAAAAAAAAAAGGCAGAAAAGTTCATAGGGCTAAATATCTGATATGTTTATTTTGAGGTGCCTCATGTAGCCCATTATGCAATTAAGTGTCCAATAAATATTTGTGGGTGATATGTGAACCCATGGGGAAATACTTTTAATAACAGAAGTGTTTTCCATCTACAAGGATGGAGTATTTCTATGAGTGTCATAATAGAAAGCTATTTCTGGAGTGACCAATAGTTTAAGTTTACCTCAGACTTTGCCAGTTTTAGCCCTGAGTCCTTCATCCCCAGAATCCTGAGTCAAGCCAGGATAACTGGTGACCCTGCAGTGGATCTATATGCTAGGTACATATCTCCGAAATAATTTTTTTCAGGATCAAGAAGTTTTTAGAAAAGATGTCAGATTAGCCAGATGAATTTATCTTTTCTCTCTCCCAGGACCAAAATGATAGGAAGAAATTTAAAAAAAATGTTTAGACAAGCATCATCTCACAGGGATAAAGCAAATCACCAAAGGCAGGAAAAAATACTTCAGAAAAGTTTTAGAAGATAGAAAGTAGACAAAGGAATAGTTAACAGATCTGAGGAAGTTATAAGATAGTGCCAACAGAGAAATACACCAAGGAGACTTGAGCTATGAACTCTGAAAATGTCGGGACTCTGAGGCACCGGGAAAAGCAAGGCGGGATTGGGGTGCAGGGCTAAGGATGGGAGAAGTACCAAAAGTTTATATACTGACAGGTAGCAAGATGCCTTCCCCACCCCATGTAGCTAAATGATGAGCATCCTTCCCCAGCCAGCAACACAACCCCAGAAAGCAGAAGATATATTCTCAACATAGACTTAGGAACATTAGGGGTGGTGGACATAGGCATGAAATTTCAAGCTGACAAAAGTATCAAATGACAGTCTGCATGGCAACAGGAGACATCCTTACCATCTTCTCTCCACTACTTCCAGAAAAACAATTATCTATCCATCAAGGATCAGGCTAAAATAATTTCTAACATGCAAGAACTCAGGATATTAACCCCTCATATACCCAACCAGAGTATATGCCCCAATAAAATTTCTCTTTCACCAAGAAAATAGAAAATATGGGATCCAGGAGGTGATAATTAAACATAGGATAAAAGAATTAACAAAAGGAAAGCCAGAATAGCAGCCATGTAGCCTAAAAATTAGTCAGTATGAATTTGAGTAAAAATAATTTTTTAACAAAGGGAGAAAATAGGACTGATAAATTTTTGACATGTTTTGATGTTTGAAAAAAATAACCTAGTGATAAGTGTATGATAGATCTGACAAAGAAATTTAAGATGTTCAAATATATATTTATAGTATAGTACACATGTGAAAAAATGAGGCTTACTCGGTAAGAGAAATGAAACATATTCTTAATACATACTTTTCTCTGCAGTGAACAATATTTGCATAATCAAAGTAATGTAAACATTATAGTTTTAACTAAAAATTGTTAAGAGTGCAAACTCTAAAGGACAACTGAATGAAGTTGGAGTGTGTAGGAGAGAAAAGTCAACCATGACAAAGCAAAAATGGTATCTGAATAATAATAAATAATAAATTAGGTATAATTATGGACATAATAATTTGGACCTTATAGTTATGAATCAAAAAAAGCCTGAATAGCTGAGGAAGCTAAGCCTTCAACCATTAGTATATAGGTTGGGGCAAAATGGGCACTCCAAGAGTAAGGAAGGCAGAAGAGGTAAGTCCCCGGGGTCAGAGAGAATTTGATGGGGTAGCCCGATTAGAGGTGAGGGTAGACTTGTACAGAAAAGGGAAGCCTTAGAGTATTTTTTAAAGCATGTGAAAGTTTTTTATTTTAATCCTAGGAGTGTTCAGTTAACATTCATTATATCAGTAATAGACAAAATATGCTCTGAGGAACCCCTGAAGGTCTTTGAGTCTCTTTCAGGAGATCCCAGGGTCAAAACCATTTTTCATAATAATACTAAAAAGTATTATGTGCAAAAAGCCTGTTACACATCCTTTCTTGCACTGTGTATGGTGGAGATTTTTAGACTCTGCATAGACTGTGATGTCATTTCTCTGATGGCTATGTGCATTTTTTGTGTTTTCTTAAGGTATAAATATATGCATTTTCAGAGTTTAACGGTTTGATATCAGCATTTCTACTCTGCTATTACTAGTTATTTCTGAGTATACTTGCTATAATTTTTTAACTTCATTATCTTTCCACAAATTATTAGCTTGAAATCCTGAAGTTTTCTTTGTAACTGTGCAGAAACACATACAGAACTAAAAACACTTTCACCTTAATAGTACATTTTTAATTTTGAAACTGTTTCTAAATTGTTGATCTTTTCCAAAAATTTTATTTTTTTAGTTAAGTAGCATTTTACTCTAAAATAAATCAAGCATATTTATAACATATTTTTATTATATTTAGGATGGATCATTGACCTTTAAAGAGAGATTAGAGGACCTGCTTTCTTAACCTGCCATTGCACCATCTACATCTAAAGACACTATAAAAGATGAAGCAGACATATCAGAATTCTCTGACTCATGGAAGAGAAGAATATACTCCAGAGGAAATAAAAAATCTGTAAATAAGAATTTGAAAATATGATAAAAGCTACCTTTCTCTCAACTTCAGAGATATTAAACATTTACCTTATCATGTCTTGCACAACAGAACTTTTAGAATAGTATTATGGTGGCATCATTTTGAGACCATCATTCAGAATGTAAAGGAAAAGGAACTGAATATTTTATACATAGGATAAATGAACTTTGAAAGGTAAAAATGGTTCACCACGTTGAAGACCAGAAATGAATAACACACTAAAGCACTTTACAGGTTACATTGTATTTTGTATTGGATGGAGACATTCAAACAACAACTGAAAGGCTAACAAAGCCTTGTAGAGTTGACAAGAAATTTCTGAATACTTGTTGGAGGAAACGGCAGTAGAAGGAAACATGGCACCATTAGTTTCCAACAATACAGTCCTTTGTTAAAATAATGACTTAATTGAAAATGTGAAGGCCAAGTTTACATCTCCTCTGAGGAATTGTTATTTTTGAAGTTTAACTGGATCAATGCACATACAGGTTGGGACTGTTTGTTGTTTTGTTTGTGTGTGTCTGGTAACAGCACCAGCTACTCATTGAAAAAAATTTATTTTATGTTGACCACAAACACAATGGTACTGATATACTTGTGTGTGTGATATATATATATATATATAGTGGTACTGACATATAGTGGTTCTGATATATTCAAAGAGTTTAATTTTTTAATATTATGCTTTATTCTGGAATAAGTCATATTGTAAAAGAATGTTGTGCAGAAGAATTTTGGGGAAAATGTACATGGATTGTGCAAAAGAATGCTGGGCAAAACTGCTAGTACCTTCTAGCATGAACCAAGACTGTGGCACCAAACTGTACTGACAGTATTCGCCCATGTACTCCTGGGAGGAGGGAAGCAAAGCCAATTTCACTTAAGAATATCTTGGTGCAGTAATAAAAACCACCATTTCTATAAATATCAACATTTGAGTACAAATGTTTAAAATGTTCTGTGCATGAACTGAGAAGTAAAACTCTTCTGGTGCATATCCAAGTAGGATAGTTGTCTCAAAGAAAAGCATTTGTGCAATTATTTAAGTAGTGAGCTAAACAGCTGATATTTTCACCAAACACCATTTTTACTCTAAAGAAAGACTTACAGACAGACTATGGTTATTCATACTTGGTACATGGCAGTCACTTTATCAAAAATGAACTAAGTGCACCTGTCACTTCAAAAAACATATCAATTGTTAAAAATGATAAAGTTAGAGGTTTCAAGTGAATTTTGGAAAATGTATATCCACTACCATGATGAGCCTGGCAGTTTCCAAATACCTAAAGACTTCTGATACATGTAGTAGTGACAGTAACAAATGTGATATTTTGATATTGAATAAAAGAAATATGTCAACATTTGAAGATCTATATAACTCACTGAAGTAATATTTTCCAAATGAGTGCATGATGTTTAAAATCACTCATGGGTAAAAGATCCATTTACAATGCTGGAAAGACCAATGAATTTTAATGTAACAGAGTATAAAAAGTTCAGTGATATGTTTTCAGATTCCACAACCCAACTAATCTTTCAGGAATATCCTGATGTAGTCAAGTAAAAAAAAAAAGCATTTTCTTCCCCTTAAAAAATGTAAAACCCCCTTGCTGTGCAAAAGCTTTTAAATTTACTTAGGTCCCATTTGTTAATTTTTGTTTTCATTTTCATTATTCTAGGAGGATCAAAAAAGATCCTGCTGCAATTTACAACAAAGAGTGGTCTGCCTATGTATTCCTCTATGGCTTTTATACTGTCTGGCCTTATAGTCAGTCTTTAATCCATTTTGAGTGTATTTTTGTATATTGTATTACGGAGTATTATAATTTCATTCTTTTACATGTAGCTGTCCAATTTTCCCAGCAAAGAAAACCATTAACAAGACAGAAAGAAAACCTTCAGAATGGGGGAAAAGTTTGCAAATGAAGTAACTGAAAAAGAATTAATCTCCAAAATTTACAAACAGCTCAGGTAGCTTAATATCAAAAAAATAAACAATCCAATCAAAAAATGGGCAGAAGACCTAAACAGACATTTCTCCAAAGAAAACATACATGTGGCCAACAAATACACACACACACAAAAATGCTCAACATCACTAATTATTAGCAAAATGCGAATTAAAACCAGGAGGTATGACCTCACACTTATCAGAATGGCCATCATTTAAAAATCCACAAACAACAGGGCTTCCTGGGTGGCACAGTGGTAAAGAATCCTCCTGTCAACACAGGAGATGTAGAAGATCCCCTGGAGAAGGAAATGTCAACCCACTGCAGTATTCTTGCCTAAGAAATCCCATGGACAGAGGAGCCTGGTGGGCTACAGCCCAAGGGGTTACAAAGAGTCGGACATAACGGAGTGACTAAGCATGCATCCATGAAAGAGTTTAAAAATCTACAAACAATAAATGCTGAAAAGGGTAGGAAGAAAAGGCAACCCTTCTTGCACTGTTGGTGGGAATGTAAATTGATACAACCACTCTGGAGAACAGTATGAAGGTTCCTTTAAAACTAAAAATAGGACAACCATATGACCCAGGAATCCCAATCCTGGGCATAAACCCAAAGAAAATTGTAAGTCAAAAAAGACACATGCACCCCAATGTTCAGTTGAAGCACTTATTTACAATAGCTGGGAATGGAAGCAACCACGGCCATCAACAGAAGAAATGGGTAAAGAAGATGTGGTACATGGAATATTACTCAGCCATAAAAAGGAAGGAAATTGGGTCATCTGTAGAGATGTGGATGGACCTAGAGACTGCCAAATAGAGTGAAATTAAGTCAGAAAGAGAAAACAAATACCATATATTAAAACATATATGTGGAATCTAGAAAAATGGTACAGATGATCTTATTTGCAATACAGAAATAGACTCAGACATAGAGAACAAATGTATGGACACCAAGGATGTGGAAGAGGGGATGGGATGAATTGGGAGACTGAGAGTGACACGTAGACACTACTGTGTATAATACAGAAAACTAATGAGAACCAGATATGTAGTTCAGGGAACTCTACTCAATGCTTTGTGGAAATTCAAGAGAGGGTATATATATATATATATATATATACATATATAGCTGATTCACTTTGCTGTACAGTAGAAAAAACACAACATTGGGAAGCAAATATATTCTAATAAAAATTATTTTTAAAAAATGTAAAATTCCTTAAAGAAAAATTTTAGTGTTAATTTCAAAAAAGCCTAGCTGAAAAGACTACCAAGATCTACCTCAAGCTACTTATGTCTCAGAAGCTGAAGTTTTTTCATACGCTTCAACTAAACAACATATTGCAACAGATTGAATACAGAAGCAGAAATAAGAACTCAGCTATCTTCTACTAATCTAGAGCTTAAAGAGATTCGCAAAAATGTAAAACGATGCTGTTCTTGTCATTGCCTGTTGTGGAAAACACAATGATTTTTCACACAAAAAAATATTGCAATGTTATTTTATTTTTCAGTGAATTAATATGTAAATAACTTTTAATCTCTCAGTTTTAATTTCTAATATGATAAATATCAGTCTTCCACAGTGACTAGGATGGTAAAGAATATACCTGTAATGCAGGAAACCTGGGTTTGATCCCTGGTTCAGGAAGATCCCTGGAGAAGGGAATGGCTATGTACTCTGGCATTCTTGCCTGGAGGATTCCATGGACAGAGGAGCCTGGTGGGCTACAGTCCATGGGGTTGCAAGAGGTGGGCACGACTGAACTGCTAACGCTTTCACTTCACTTTCACGATAAACATAAATGGATATACCCACAAGAACAAAAGGTTTTAGGGACTCTAAATAAATTTGAGAATATGAAGGAAGACTTCTGAGCCACAGTGGTTTAAAAACCACTGCATCAAACCTTTTATGCAAGAGTATCATAACTGGTTTATTCCTTAAGAATACGTTTGTGGGAGTAGAGTAGATTAAGTGACACTCATTAAGAGGTTCTTGCAGCATCAGTTTACAGAAGATGGTAAATTAAGCTGGTGTCAATGGAGAATAGTAGATATATTTGAGAATTATTAACCGATAAATCTAAGACTTGGAGAAGGATTGGTTATGACTTGATAAGAATATAGGTGAGGAAAATACAAGCCAAAGAATGCTCCCAGGTTTTGTAAGAGGATGGCTGTTGTTCAACTGCTAAGTCATATCCAACTCTTTGCCACCCCATAGGCTATAGCTTGTCTTCCCTGTCTTTTACCATCTCCTGGAGTTTGTTCAAACTCATGGCCATTGACTTGATGATGCCATCCAACCATCTCATCCTCTATCACCCCCTTGTCCTCCTGTTATCAATCTTTCCCAGAATCAGGGTCTTTTCCAATGAGTTGGCTCTTCACATCAGGTGGCCAAAGTACTGGAGCTTCAGTCTCAGCATCAGTCCTTCTAATGAACATTCAGGGTTGATTTCCTTTAGGATTGACTGGTTCACTTAAGACTGGTTTGATCTCCTTGCAATCCAAGTGACTCTCAAGAGTCTTCTGCAGCACCACAATTCAAAAGCATCAATTCTTCAATGCTCAGACTTCTTTATGTTCCAGCTCTCACATGTGTCTGTACAAGACTACTGGAAAAACCATAGTTCTGACTATACAGACCTTTGTCAGTAAAGTGGTGTGTCTGGTTTTTAATACACTGGCTAGGATGGACCCTCTCCCAACCTATGAAACATAGGAAGATAATAAAAATGGGGAATAGAAGAGAGATTATTTTTGTCATGTTGATTTGAATCTCTGCAGTTATAGTTAGCTAAATTGTACATCGTCTCCCCCCATAATTTATCTCAAACTACAATTCACTTGGAAATGATTGGGAGTTAACAGAGAAAAGCAACTTGTAATTCTCAGAAAATGTTTATAAGAAATAAACCTTGAGCATCAAGGTTAGTAAGTAGCAAAATTTGGTGGCTGAACTTGCTAAACACAACACATTCCCTCCCTAAGGATGAGGTGATTGCATTTTTCAATGAACTGGTCCCTATCAATGCAGACAGGGTGCCCTTTTCAAGTTACTTAATGATTTCCCTGGTGTAGTGCCCAGGACTCTGATGCTAAGATGTGATGTGGGTGGGAGAATCATGTTATCTTTAGTAATACATTCTGTTAACCTGACAAATTAAAAAGTAGCTGACAAATGCATACTGAGTAACTTTCTTGGATATTTTTCCTATTACATAAGCCATTCTAAAATACAAATATATCATTGATATTCTATTATGGGAACATCATCCCTTAGCATTAGAAAGACAGCAGTGGGGTCGCCACAAAACACAGATGAGATTTTAATTTGTAGTATATATGTTCTTATAAATTCAAAATTTATATCAAACAACCCTTTGTTTATGCTTAGAACACCACCACAATTTGGTATTTATCTTCTGTGCCTGCATTAGCTCACCAACTCTCTAAAAATTATAAGCTAATCATTAAAACATTTCACCTTAGAGAGCCACAAAAAAGAAACTAAGGAGGAACTAATGAACAGCCTGCTTAGTGCATTCTAGACATTCATGATGGGCAACTGTATGTGAGAAGAATGAAAAAATAAATGGCAAATGCATTCCCCTTAATTTCCAGGACTGCCATTCTCACTGAAACCCCCTGTGTGGATGTGTTTGTACACACACATGAGTTATAAGCAGGAACCTTTTTCATTAAGGGTGCGGTGTTTTTCATGCCAGTGCAGCACCTATCTATCTTCTTTCTGGCAGGGCTGTCTGCTTTTCGGTCAGCATCTGACTAAAGATCAATGAGAGAAAGCTTTTTGAAGGTGCTTTCAGGTCCTGCGGCAAGGGAGATGATCAGAAAGCTGCCATAAGCTTCAGACCCACTTGACAAATTAGGAACTATTTTGGTGCTCTATAAACTGCTGTCACATCAGTTACAAACACTAATTAGAGATACAATACTTTGTGAAAGTGTCCAGTGCATTAAATACCACTTTTGCTTTCTGCAATTAGCTTACACATTGACTTACACTTTGTAGTGTAAGACAGTCAGAGATTAAAAAGCATCAGCTATTATTAAAAAATTTATAAGGTAAATATGAGCTAACTGTCAAATAGCTTTTTTCCCATTGCCCTTTGACCCTTCACGTTCTTGTTTTTCAATGCTTTTGAACACAGTTTTTTTTTTCAACCAGTTTTCATCTGTCTGGACTAAATGTCATGCCTTATGATAGCCAACCATCCAGCATCAATTAATCAAATTCTGCATCCTGAAAATATGGTGTGTAAGGAATATTGTCTCTGGGTTTTACAGAGCAATTAGCAACTGGGCCATTACAGCATCCGGCAGTCCCAACAAATAGAATTTTATGCTTTTTCAGTGTAGTCCCAGTGATGGGATATTATTGATGAACAAACATTTAAAAATCCATCATGCTGATTTTTGAAAAACTACTTTAAAGTTTTTTTTAATGGCATTTCTACTTTGGTAGGAGGATAAGTCTGCATTTGAGAAAATATCTAGCAATAACTGACAGAAGTGGTATGTTTTTAACACAAGAAAAAAGTGGGAAAAATGTCAGGATTTTGGTGCTGATTATCTCTATAGAGTTCCAAGAATGCTTTTTTCCCGTGTGTCTGTGTGTGTGTGTATGTGTGTGTTTATGTTGGGAAGCTATATTTGAAACTTTTTCAAAGATTAAAAATGTATGTGAAATAGAAACCTCAACTTATTTATAATCCACTTTGTGAGATGGCATATAAAGCATTGGTTTACAGGATACTTTGGCTTCCAAAATACACAAATGAATCATTTTGGCCTCCCCTTACTCCCCCAGTGCAGCCCCTGAAACAGTATACTGCATGCTGTTGTTTCAACAATGCTTCTTGAAGAATATGGCTATGAAATAATAATTTAATATTGATCTGAGTATAAAGTAGAGGTAAGATATACAAATTTGCTCAAAAGTGAAAAAAGTAAGAGTCAAAATGAATTATATATATATAATATATATTATATATATATATATATATATATATACACTCATATATAGCAACCCATCAGTAATAGGTTAAATGGATAGAGTTCAAATTATTTTCAAACTATTTTGTGTGGTACCTTATATTTTACAAAGAAGAAACTAAGTCATCCATTTTAAATGCGTGAAAATCAAATGTTACTTAATTTTATAGAAACAAGCTCTGGGATCCAAATCTCTCTGTTCTCTTCCCACTTTAATTTATATCAGGGAGGCAGCATATGGTGGAGGACAGCCGAAGGCCTGTAAGTCACCTCTGCAGAGATGGTTTCAATGGCAACACACTGAAATCCAGTCTAGAAAATGGATGCAATAATTGTCATCACTTCTTTACTTCAAAGAGAGCTGAAAGGATTAAAGAGCTAGTGCTCCAAATTCAAATTCACATTTTCCTCCAAACCTCAGCAGAATTCTTTGTCATCCCAACAGAGATGATTTGAGTGAGAAGTGCCATTAAGGAAATAGTAGCACACGCAGAAGAGCTCCAGAGGGACTCAGAAGAGCACTGGCAGAAGTTCCGGGCTAGATGTAAACTCAGCCCAAAGCTCATAAAGCACGTTGAAATTCTCAAGTGATAGGCACTACATGGGAACAAATCATTCTTAATTTAAGAGATAAACATGCCATATCCAGAACTAATAATGAAGGGGCTGGAATAAATACGACTATAATGATTATGATCATTTATTCCTAAATCTTGCTTAGTCTCTCAGTGACAGCTGGAAATATTATGACAATTGTCTGTCCTGTGCTATATAATGCTGGCAATATTCAAGGTCTCTGGTCTTGCTCTGATTGTCACTAAGTAGCAGATTGAGCAAGATTGATCAGTCTGCAATGGTCCAAGCCTCTTTCAGCACCTACAGAAACAAGCTATCCACCAGCTTTAGCAATTAGGAAAAGCTCATGTGATTTCCAACCTGTGCACCTGTTTCCTTAAACCTTCAAGAGGCAAATTGTACTCACAGTATCAAGTCACCCATGCTCAAGGTCAAAGATAACACTATCTGTACCTTTGAAAAGAATGACATGGACAAGGAGGAAAGAATTTCAGAGTTCTTTTTGACAATTTTACCATCAAATAACTTTTAACAAAATGTTACTTCCTCTTAATGCAAGTTGTGTTTCACAAGACACTTGCTATAAAAGGTTTTTTATTCACCACATTAAGGTTAAAAATACACAATTACTTAGATGGCAAAATCACCTCTATCTATGGCTTGAACTCACATTATGAAGATTGTAACATAATTTGTCTAAGGTAATTTATTTTCTCTACTAACTGGAACAATGTGGACGTGCACACAGGAGGTGACTACAAGGCAATGGTATTGGTTCTGAGCTGCATCAACCTGTTAGTCAATTGTTTAGGTATAGTCCACTTACTATACTTATATAAACCCCATTCATTTTACACTATTATTCCATTGTTATCATTCACTCTTTTCCACAAACTTGACCAGGTGACTTATTGAAATCCAGATACTACATACATACAAAATTCTTCTATATACAAATTTAGTACTGTAGTCAATAGAAATTTGTTGAGTCTAACATAAATTGTTTTCACTTCTTTAGTTAATCCATGCTGATTCTCAGTGAACTACTCGCTGGAAAGTTATTCATTCATTCATATACTCATTCTGGAATCTGACAGCCATTGATAAAACGAGTTTAGGCCTGATAATGTGAATGGTTTTCATCTTATATGAACTGCTTCACCATTAAAATTATAATGCCCTTATGTTATCAATGAAATATATTGGAATTATACAATTATACATCTTGGATAGAGTAGATATTTTCCCTTCACCAGTTATCACAAAATCATAGCAGGAATGAAAAGAACACAGCTCTGGAGTCATAGGTTAAGATTTGAATTTGCCTCTTACCACCTGAATGACTTTAAGGTTGTTACTTAAATATTATGAGTACCCCTTACTAAATTTTTTGCAAATAGAGTTACAATATGTAGCTGAAAGTAAAAGTGAAAGTTGCTCAGTCGTGGCCAACTCTTTGTGACCCTAGGGGCTATACAGTCCACGGAATTCTCCAGGCCAGAATACTGGAGTGGGTAGCCTTTCCCTTCTCTAGGGAATCTTCCCAACCCAGGGATTGAACCCAGGTCTCCCACATTGCAGGAGGATTCTTTATCAGCT
Organism: Bos javanicus; assembly: GCF_032452875.1. Taxonomy (NCBI): domain Eukaryota; kingdom Metazoa; phylum Chordata; class Mammalia; order Artiodactyla; family Bovidae; genus Bos; species Bos javanicus. The sequence goes on from NC_083870.1 coordinate 45,339,562, forward strand.
GAGCCACAAGGGAAGCCCACAATATGTAGTTATTTGACTACAAATATATAATACATAAAATAAAAATATAATTTATTCTATTCGAATATGGAGAATCATTTTAGGTTTACACAACTAAAATGTACACAAACACACAGCTGCTGCTGCTGCTAAGTTGCTTCAATCATGTCCAATTCTTTGTGATCCTATAGGCCACAGACTGTGAGGCTCCTCTGTCCATGGGATTCTCCAGGCAAGAATACTGGAGTGAGCTGCCCTGCCCTCCTCCAGGGGATCTTCCCAACCCAGGGACTGAGCCCACATCTCTATGTCTCCAGCATTGGCAGGCGGGTTCTTTACCACCAGTGCCACCTGGGAAGCTGCCCGCCCCCATCACACACACACTATTTAAACATCAAAATACAGTGCTTAACATGACATACTAACTTATTTCTATGTTATTCTTCCTAAAGTTTCTTCTACTTCAGTTTCAATAAACAGTTCCTCATTATAGATAAAAGATTATGTCCTGATTAGGGCTTCCATCCATTAACTATAATTTTGAAAATATAAAACTGACAAGGTTTATTAAGTGTTTATCAAACTTATTTCTGACCAAAAAAAGAAATAAACTCTTTACCTCAGGTTCACAGGAATTTTCCACCAAATTTTGTTGATTACTTTCCACTGTTTTTTAAAAAGTAAAGATTTATTGATATGTACAAGGTTCACCTATAACAGAAATTTCCAAGTAACAATGACCTTAATCTCTTGAGAAGAGAAAACTTTATTTCTCTCTCCTCTAAAATTGGAAGGAGGCCATGCAGAGCCATTCTGTAGCTCTAAGATCCATTCCTCTTTCATGTTTCCACCCTGTCATCAAGTATCCGTGGCTCAGGATGGGCTTTAGCATCACACTCATGTTCCATGCATGAGGATAACAAAAGGAAGCAAGAAGGGGCAAATATTCATGCACGTGTTCCCTTTCATTATTTCATCAAACAATTTCTTAAGCATCCAGTATATGTGGGGCTTTCCAGGTGGCACTAGTGGTAAAGAATCTGCCTGCCAATACAGGAGACATAAGAGACTCAGGTTCGATTCCTGAGTTGTAAAGATCCCCCGGAGGAGGAAATGGCAGCCCGCACCAGTATTCTTGCCTAGAGAATCCCATGGGCAGAGGAGCCTTGCAGGCTACAGTCCACGGGGTCACAAAGAGTCAGACACGACTGAAGTGACTTAGCATGCACTCGTGCATGTGTTAGAATTTATTCCAGGTTCTGATCATACAACAGTAAAAAAAACAGATAAAAATATCTGCCCTCATGAAGCTCCCTTTTCAGATTTACTCGACATAAGGGAAATCCCAGAAGCTTCCAGATGATACTTCTCCAGTTAAGATTCTATAGAAAATAAAAGAAAGGAATTTATAGAAGGAAATCTAGCAATGTCTGTTACAAAATTCATCATAAAAATAGGAAGGAATGTTTTTGCCTTTGAAGCTATTACAAAAATCTGTGCATGAGCAAAGAATATAACTAGAATTTATAATGGACCACTCACCCAAAATGAACACTCAAGATTCATTTACATAAATAAATGCTGGTAGATTTCTTTTAAAATCCCTAATATTTTAACAATTCATTAATACTTTTGAAATAAGTGGCCAAGATCAGGACAAATAAAATATATACAAAATTTTAAAATTATCAACTGGAAAATAATTTACCCAAACAATAGGAAATTGAGAGTGAGAAAATACTTAGATGAGTATTAGGAGAATGAAGATATTTAATAAATTGGTGGCCCCTAATAAAAGAAAACACAATAAAAAAATACCAGTAAAAATAAAAAAAAAACAATTCAAAATTATTTAAATATGGATTTTAAGGTAAACATAGTCTGATATAGTCCCCCTTACAGTAGGTAAATTTCTCATAATTTCTAGATGTGAAGTACTATATCTAATATCATTTCCTGATTATGCCTCCAATGCTACATTTTTCTCTTCTTTCTACCTTCCCTCCCTTCCTTCCCTCTCTCCTTTTTAATCACTCTCTATCTTTCTAAACTTTTCATATAAATTTGAAGCATCTGTAAAATAGGGAGCTTTCAGCAGTTTCAGGTCTGAGATGAATTCTCACTTTACAAAGTGAGACGTTCTTTGGTAACTTACCTAACCTTCCTTTATGTAGCTTTCACCAAAATGGAATATGTTAGATAAGGGGACTTAGAAAACTAAAACAATAAAGAAATTTATTTTCCTCTTTTCCAAGTCATAATTTAAATTCTAAAATCTGACAACCTGCCTCCACAGGTCTGCAGTGTGGTATGGTGGAAGCAGTTCTGGACAGGCGCTCAGGGGATATTTTGGTTCTGGGGAAGCTTCTATGTATCTGTATCACCCCAGGGATATTACTTAACCTCTTTGAACCTCAGTTTCCACATCTTCAAAATGAAGGAGTTGGATATGATGACCATTATTATGGCTTATAATTCTACAATTCTATTATTCTAATTCAATATCTTACTTGGAAATGTATACTTTAATAAGGAGCTATTTGTACATGTCTGTGAGAGAGGAGATATCCTGATCATGCTACTAAATACTGTCTATCACAGTTCCCAGTCCTCTTGGAATACAAGTAAATCAACCAAAGTCAGGCATGCATTATTATACAGAAAAGCAGCAATGACACATTTATAAATGAGAAGACTGACTTGATAGTAGGATACATGTAATTCACTACATAAAATTTTCACGTACTATTCTTTCGGTCCTAGAAAATAGTAAACATTGAATGTCATATTTGGAACTATTATAAACAATGTTTTTCTGTGTATAAAGAATAAGACCTTTATAATCAAAGTGTAATACACAAAGGAAACATATTTTTTTGGAAAGCTAAGTATATTTTCAGTCCAATTCAGCACAAATGATCTGTTGTATTTTTTCATCCTATTTTTTTTATTATAATGCCGAAGTAAGCCTGAAAATTTTCATTACTGTTTCACAATTTAATGTTTTATGAGTGGGCTCTTCATAGTTCCTGTGTGGTAGGTGTGTGCCAGGTCGCTTCAGTCCTGTCTTACTCCTTGCGACTCTGTGGACTATAGCCAGGCAGGCTCCTTTGTCTATAGGATTTGCCAACCAAGAATACTGGAATCAGGTGCCATGCCCTCCTCCAGGGAATCTTCCCAACTCAGGGATCGAACCCATGTCTCTTACCTCTTCTGCAAAGGCAGGCGGATTCTTTACCACTAGCACCACCTGGGAAGCAGTATAGTATATAACATATAATAAATATTAACAAAAAGTTGCTAAAATAGTGATTTATCTAAAGCATTAATTTTTAAAATTTAAATACAAGACATTATTTTTTTGTACCTGATAGTCAAAGGAGTTAATAAGAATGTTCATCAAAAACAATATATATTTCTCAAACTGATGAACAGTTTGAGCATTGAGAAGGCACACCCATTTATAACATCTGATTTGTTAAAGAACAGAGAAAATAAAGCATTTCAAGTTTAAGCAGAGATTTTGGAGAGTAAAGCAGAGTTGATTGATTGGACATATTTTAAAAATAAAAATCAGAAAATGCAAGTGACAAACAGAAACTTTAATTTATTTATTCCTGTCTGATCAAAAGCATCTCCATAAACTGGGAATTGAATATTAATTTCTCATTATAGTAATATATATATTTAAGATCAAATGTAGACATCAATGTAAAAAGAAGCTAGTAATTTAACAGGATGTCCACTCCCTTTACAAATACTTATATATTTACTTATATTTCTCTTTATTAATGTGGTATTGAGAAAGTTTAGTTTGAGTTTATTCTTAAAGGATAGATTATTTAATTCTGTGCTTCTATGTTGACAGTTTATTTTATTTTTTACACTTTAACACTTCAAAACTGTAACACCATTATTTTCCATCTTCTGTGGTTGAGGTTGAAGTTCTATATTTAGTCTAATAATTGGGCCTTTGTAATTAATTTACATTTTTTTGAATGTTATAAAAATGTTTCTTTGATATTATTCACTCATGATATCTGGGTATGACTTACTACTTTATTATTATTATTGTTACTCCTGTAAACTGTGCATGTTAGGCCTAGAGATATTGATTTTGTCAATTCTGGAAAATTCTGAGCCATTCTTTTCACTTCCTCTGGAAACTTATTAACACACATTGAAAGTACTCTTTCATATACCCTGTTTTTCTATATTTTCCCTTGTTGCTGAAGCAGAAGCTCCAATACTTTGGTCACCTCACAAGAACAGTCAGTTAACTCATTGGAAAAGACCCTGATGCCGTAAAGACTGAAGGCAAAAGGAGAAGGGCCGGCAGAGGATGAGATGGTTAGATAGCATCACTGACTCAATAAACATGAATATGAGCAAAATCCAGGACATAGCGGAGGACAGAGGAGCCTGGTGTGTTACAGTCCATGGGGTTGCAAAGAGTCTGAAATGACTGAACAACGACAGTGCTATATCATGTTCTTCCCCCCAAATTTCCCTTCTAATGCACTTATTTTCTCATACTTTGGGGATGTCTAATTTGCATCTTAAATCATTAAGTTTTAAATTTCAATGACTATGTATTCCTATTTTTAGAATTTGTATTTGGTACCTTTCAAGACTGCATTTGTTTTAAATCAGTCTTCTGTTCTTTTGTTTTCTATAACATTTTTCACATTATTAATTTTAAATATACCTATTCATTCTGACTCATTGGAAAAGACTCTGATGCTAGGAGGGATTGGGGGCAGGAGGAGAAGGGGACGACAGAGGATGAGATGGCTGGATGGCATCACTGACTCGATGGACGTGAGTCTGAGTGAACTCCAGGAGTTGGTGATGGACAGGGAGGCCTGGCGTGCTGTGATTCATGGGGTCACAAAGAGTTGGACATGACTGAGCGACTGATCTGATCTGATTCATTCTATATAGTCTCCTTAATAGCATTAATCTCTTTTCTCAAGTTTTGCAGGTTAATTCTCTTGTTTGACTAAATCTTATTCATCATGAATATTTTTCATCTGTTTTGTAATTTTTTTTATTTTAGCTTATTTCCTACAAAGCATGATGTTATTATGGGAAATCCAAGCATTTTGGTTTTTGAAGTATCTCTCCAGAGAGATTTACATTTGTTTCCAACACACAGCAGAGATGTTTCAACGACCAGAGACCAATTTCCATGTTTATTTCTCAGTATGGTGTTTCTTGGAATACATGAACAGTGTAAACTTGGACTCCAATTAATCAGAGACACACACCTTGGATGTTGAGTTCTCACTGAAGAGGTTTTGTGCCACCCAGAGTCAAAGAGTGGCTAGTTCAATTATAATTATTTACAGCCAGCCTTTCCATGGGAGTTGAAAGTCAACTTGAGCAGCAATACAGTATTCTTACACCATTTCCAGGCTTTCCAGGTGATTCAGTGGGTAAAGAGTCTACCCGCAATGCAGGAGTTGCTAGAAATGTGGGTTTAATCCCTGGATCAGGAACACACGCTGGAGGTTGCATGGAAACCCACTTCAGTATTCTTGCCTGGAGAATACCTTGGACAGAGGAACCTGGCAGACCAGTCCATGGGGTTGCAAAGAGCTGGACACAAATGAAGTGACTGAGTATGCACACCATCTCCATCACATGTGTCCTACACAATCATCAGCTGGCATGACCTTTGCTCTGCCTCTCACCTACCTCTAGGCTTCTGGTGTGTGGGATTTCCATATCTTGCATGCTTCATAGATATAGCATTTCATTTATTTACTTATTTAATCCTGAATATAATGGTGGAAACTTCACAAAAGTATAATAGTCAGTCATTTCATCAAATAGAAGTCTGAGATCTTACAAATTAAACAAGGACATATGTAAATAGAACTATTGATAACTCACTAATGAACAGTACAAATTATTAATAAAAATGGAAAATTAGATTTCATTATTAACCAAGTAAAGACAAAATAAAATGCTATTTGTTTATTCAGCAAAAATAAAAAAGACTAAGAAGAATGGTAAAGTGTAATAAATCTGGGCATCCTTATATACTGCACAATTTCTGAAGAACATATGACTATATATATAGAATACATGAAGTATGAACATACCTATAACCAACTCTTTAAGTATTTCTATTCCCAATATTCTATTCTTAAGGAAGTAATCAGTTAATCTATAAAATTTTCACTGGAATATTATTTATGATAGTATTAAAAAATCTTTAAAGAAAACATTGTAAAGAACTGGCCAAATAAATTATGGAGGATTCTAAGTAATTTTTATATCTGAATAACAGAGGGATGGGTGGTTATTAAAAATGAAATTATAGCAAAAGAAATACAGACATGGGAAAATATGGTAGAGTAGTTAAGTTAAAAAAAAAAAAACAAAAAAACACTAAGCTGTATAGACCCAAATATGTAAAACATTTATAGATATAATTTTATGTGAAAAATATGGGTTCTACACAAAATAGAAGACCTTTTAGAACTAACACCCAAAATAGATGTCCTTTTCATTACAAGGGACTGGAATGCAAAAGGAGGAAGTCAAGAAATACCTGGAGTAACAGGCAAATTTGGCCTTGGAGTACAGAATGAAGCAGGGCAAAGGCTAATAGAGTTTTGCCAAGAGAATGCACTGGTCATAGCAGACACCCTCCTCCAACAACACGAGAAGACTTTACACATGGACCTCACCAGATGGCCAACACTGAAATCAGACTGATTATAGTCTTTGAAGCCAAAGATGGAAAAGCTCTATACAATCAGCAAAAACAGGACCAGGAGCTGACTGTGGCTCAGACCATGCACTCCTTATTGCCAAATTCAGACTTAAATTGAAGAAAGTGGGGAAAATGACTAGACCATTTAGGTATGACCTAAATTAAATCCCTTATGATTATACAGTGGAAGGGAGAAATAGATTTAAGAGACTAGATCTGATAGACAGAGTGCCTGATGAACTATGGACAGAGATTTGTGACACTGTATAGGAGACAGGGATCAAGACCATCCCCCCAAAAAAAGAAATGCAAAAAAGCAAAATGTCTGTTTGAGGAAGCCTTACAAATAGCTGTGAAAAGAAGAGAAGCGAAAAGCAAAGGAGCAAAGGAACAATATTCCCATTTGAATGCAGAGTTCCAAAGAATAGCAGTGAGAGATAAGAAAGCCTTCCTCAGCGATCAATGCAAGGAAATAGAGGAAAACAATAGAATGGGAAAGACTAGAGATCTCTTCAAGAAAATTAGAGATACCAAGGGAACATTTCATGCAAAGATAAAATGGGCACAATAAAGGACAGGAATGGTATGAACCTAACAGAAGATATTAAGAAGAGGTGGCAAGAATACACAGAAGAACTGTACAAAAAAGATCTTCACAACCCAGATAATCACGATGGTGTGATCACTCACCTACAGCCAGACATCCTGGAATGTGAAGTCAAGTGGGCCTTAGAAAGCATCACTATGAACAAAGCTAGTAGAAGTGATGGAATTCCAGTTGAGCTATTTTAAATCTTAAAAGATGATGCTGTGAAAGTACTGCACTCAAGATGTCAGCAAACTTGGAAAACTCAGCAGTGACCACAGGATTGGAAAAGGTCAGTTTTCATTCCAATCCCAAAGAAAGGCAATGCCAAAGAATGCTCAAACTACTGCACAACTGTACTCATCTCACACGCTAGTAACATAAGGCTCAAAATTCTCCAAGCCAGGCTTCAGCAATACATGAACCATGAACTTCCAGATGTTCAAGCTGGTTTTAGAAAAGGCAGAGGAACCAGAGATCAAATTGCCAACATCTGCTGGATCACCAAAAAAAACAAGAGAGTTCCAGAAAAACATCTATTTCTGCTTTATTGACTATGCCAAAGCCTTTGACTGTGTGGATAACAATAAACTGTGGACAATTCTGAAAGAGATGGGAAGAGCAGACCACCTGACCTGCCTCTTAAGAAACCTATAGGCAGGTCAGGAATCAACAGTTAGAACTGGACATGGAACAAGACTGGTTTCAAATAGAAAAAGGAGTCAAGGCTGTATATTGTCACCCTGCTTATTTAACTTCTATGCAGAGTACATCATAGAAATGCTGGGCTGGAAGAAGTACAAGCTGGAATCAAGATTGCCAGGAGAAATATCAGTAACCTCAGATATGCAGATGACACCAGCCTTATGGCAGAAAGTGAAGAAGAACTAAAGAGCCTCTTGATGAAAGTGAAAGAGGAGAGTGAAAAAGTTGGCTTAAAGCTCAACATTCAGAAAACTAAGATCATGGCATCTGGCTCCATCACTTCATGGCAAATAGATGGGGAAACAGTGGAAACAGTGGCTGACTATTTTTGGGGGCTCCAATACCACTGCAGATGGTAACTGCAGCCATGAAATTAAAAGATTCTTACTCCTTGGAAGGAAAGTTTTGACCAACTTAGCATATTCAAAAGCAGAGACATTACTTTGTCAACAAAGGTTCATCCAGTCACGGCTATGGTTTTTTCCAGTAGTCATGTATGGATGTGAGAGTTGGACTATAAAGAAAGCTGAGCACCAAAGAACTGATGCTTTTGAACTGTGGTGTTGAAGAAGACTCTTGAGAGTCCCTTAAACTGCAAGGAGATCCAACCAGTCCATCGTAAAGGAGATCTGTCCTGGGTGTTCATTGGAAGGACTGATGTTGAAGCTGAAACTCCAATACTTTGGCCACCTGATGCGAAGAGCTGACTCATTTGAAAAGACTCTGATGCTGGGAAAGACCGCGGGTAGGAGGAAATGGGGATGGCAGAGGAAGCGATGGTTGGATGGCATCACCAACTCAATGGACATGAGTTTGGGTGAACTCTGGGAGTTGGTGATGGACAGTGAGGTCTGGCGTGCTGTGGTTCATGGGGTTGCAATGAGTTGGACACGACTGAGCAACTGAACTGAACACAAATTTCCTTAAATGAACATATGAACTTATAACCAGAAGATAGAAATGAAAAATGACATTTTTTAAAGCATATATCCAGTCTGTCCAGTAAACTATTTTGAAGTTTTACAAACTTATCAGTCTCTGAAAATATTCTCTTTATTTCAATGACCTTTCACTCACCACACATACTGTGAGTTATCAAAAGCAGGCAATGCTTACTCATTTTTATGGTTTTAATAAGAGTTCATAGTAAGTTTTCAATAAAGTATATACAATTTAATCAAATAAATTAAAGAGTAAATAAAAAGTTTAATGATGTTGTAATCAACTTTGTATAGGATAGTGATAATTTAAAAAATTAAATGAAATTAATCATTGTATTAAAATGCATGACTATAGTAACATTCTAAAAAATGGATCAAATATTTTTGAAATTGATAAATAAATAATGTTTTGAACTTCAATAATTAACCACACGCAAAAGGTTTACATTTGTATAGGTGATTAATAAGACCAAATAGAAATAAAATATTTGAATGAATTTAAGTAGAATCTCCATGTATCAGTAATATCTTCTTAAACTATCCCCTGATAATCAATTTCAACCAAAGAATTTAGCTTCAATTTTTCTGCTAATGGCTCTTCAGTTTATGCTTTTTGAGACAACTCATAAGAGAGGAAAGAATGGGAATATTTTCAATGCATTCAATACCATAGTTCCTTTCCTAGCCTTTCTAAGCTCCATGGTAAGTGGGTATCAAAAGGGGAGTCTAAACTATCTCTGCTAAAGTGCTGGCTCCATATATAAATAGTCATAAAAGCCACCTAGAAAAATATATCTAAAACAAGACAGAAAAATCCTTACGAAACAAACTACGTACTGTGTGTGTGACAGGAGAGGGTTTAGATACATATGAAAGAATTGTCCTCTGCTCTGCTACTTTAGAATAACACCCCACTCTGAAAGGTAGGCAAGTTACATTCACATATGCTTGGTACAATACTGTCCTCATATTTTAAAAAATCAAATCAATATTCCACAATATTACACTTGGATAATTGTAAAGGGTAAGCTTTGGGATTTAAAAGGTATGAGTGACTTTGAAGAAAACACAGAACTTTACTAGGATTTTATGTTGTTATCCCGAAGTTGTTTTTAGTATCCTAGAGAACAAATCCATACTTCAGACTAAAATGTTACATTAATATAAAGATAATTATACTATCAGAAATCTGGTATGAGATTCTGTCGTCTGAATGGTGTATATTTTTAATCAATCCAAAATCTCTGATTGGGGGATTTAATACCAGAGATTGCTGTTGATTTCTTCAGATTTGTACTCATCATAAGAATCCTATTTCCCTATGAGTTCTTCCCTTCATAAAATCTTATCCCAAGACAGCTAACATCCTTCCAAGAGCACAAACAGTCAAACCTGGGCTCATAACGCAGAGATAAAACACTCTTTATAGCAGCATTCATTAAGGTACTAGACAGAGTACAAAAAGCAGCAACGGGGAGCTTTCCCCTAAAAGCTTTTAATATAGCTCTTTCCAAGACCCATTAAATCAGTCCAGCACTAAAGCCTCCAGCCACCCCCATCTATTGATCCCCATCGCTACAGAGCCCCCTACTCTGTCTGACTAAGGTCTGAGGTAATTTATGTCTGATGAATAGTCCACTGAAGAGTCACTAGTATAAAAGGAACAAGTCAGAATCCAAACTCTAAGTCAAATGTCTGTTCCTGAAAAGTCCCTGCTAATATAAATACTTTGTAATCCTCCTTCCCTTCCTTTCCATTTGACTTATCCAAACAGATCCTACAAATAGCAAGCATTTGTTGAACACATACTATGTGGCTGCACTAGGACATGTGTTCTATACATTATTTTTATTTAATCCTTACAACAACAGGCTAGTTCGTATGTCCCCATTTTACCGATGAGAGACATGAAGCTCAGAAAGTTTAAGTAACTTTCCAGAATCTCGAAGCCAATAGGTGGCACAATCACTGTTTGAAAAAGCTTTGTATTGAATCTGTCTACTCACTTACCTTGTATTTTTATTTTGGGATGTGTTACTATGTACTAAGACCTGTAGTGGACATAGTTTTGCAGGGGTGAACGACATGGACATAATTCCTGTGTTCACGGTGCTTACAGTTTCATGAAAGCAAAAGCTGTACATGAGTAAACTCAAAATCAATTGAAAAGGATAATAATTACTATGAGGAACAAAGTAAGTTAATATTTTTCATTTTGCAGAATTAATAACTCTGAAAGTTTCTTTCCCATTTATTTGGCACATTTAGTTATAATTTCAATAAGGTACAACCATAAAAAGATGTTTATAATTTTCTTTCTAATCAAAAGGATTTCTCATTCTTAATTCAGACAAGCAGAAGTACTCTGAAATTGATTATCCTTTATCCCACTGGCGCTTTCCTGGTGGCTCAGATGGGAAAGACTCTGCCTGCAATATGGGAGACCCAGGTTCAATCCCTGGGTCAGGATGATCCCCCGGAGAAAGGAAAGGCAACCCACTCCAGTGGAGAACTGGACAATTCTCTTGCCTGGAGAATCCCATGGACAGAGGAGTCAGGCAGGCTACAGTCCATGGGGTCGCAGAGAGTCAGACACGACTAAGTAACTAACACTTTCACTTTATCCCATAGGATAAACCACATATTCTGAACATAGAATCCCATGGATGCTTCTGGTCTCAGTGCCCTTTCTAGTTTAGCAATCTGTATTTTCCAAAATATCATAGTTTGGACAATAAACATGTATGATGACTTTATTATACAATATTTAGTCATTCTGAATGTGTTTAGAGAGAATAGTGGTGAGCCTAAACTACTGATTATGTCCTACAGTCTGCTAGAATCATTACATATGTAATTTCATTTAGTCTTCAGAACACCTCACTCAGGTGGTGATTGCTGTACACACTGTACTGGTGAGGAAGTGTAGAGGACAAGAAACATGCTCAAGGTCACAAAATTCATCCAAGCCCCTGTGCTTCAAAGTCTTTGATCATCAGACACACACACACACACACTACAAATTTACATGGAAATAATCAAGTGATGTTTCTTCCTTCTCAAACAGGATACAGAAATAGAAAATGGCCTGTTCTTCACCTTATGACTGATGGCCTTGACTGGAACAATAAAAACAGAAATGTCTTGAAGACATCATTTACAATCTACCAATCTGGACTTCTTAAGCGTCTCTCAAACACTCCCATTCTTCACCTCACCATTCATTCTCTAAATATTGATTGAGCCCATTGTTCCAGACATGGTGATAGGTACCAAGGATACAACTAAAGACAAGATGAATGTAGTTTGTCTCTGCCTACCTGGAGTTTGCAGTCTAGAGGAGAAAGCAAGCCATAACAAATAAAGAAAAACAAAATAACTATAAATTGCTCTAAATATTCTAAAAGCTAAGAAAAACAAAGTCTAGTAGCTTCCTCATGGGTTATTTTATTCCAGTATGCTAATACAACACCCCCCATGCCATCACTGAAATTTCTGAAATATTTAAATTTCTTTGAAAGCTCTTTAAAATCATCAGCATAAGTCTATATATGCAAGTCACTATGGTATCTTCTCTGCCTACAACTTTTGTTTATATTTGACATTATGGGCCTACGACCTACAATATTTTCTCACAACTGAAAAACTGTTATATGAAAAATAGACTTAGAAATAAGGTAATGGCACCCCACTCCAGTACTCTTGCCTGGAAAATCCCATGGATGGAGGAGACTGATAGGCTATGGTCTATGGGGTCACAAAGAGTCGGACACGACTGAGCGACTTCACTTTCACTTTTCACTTTCATGAATTGGAGAAGGAAATGGCAACCCACTTGAGTGTTCTTGCCTGGAGAATCCCAGGGACGGGGGAGCATGGTGGGCTGCCGTCTATGGTGTCGCACAGAGTCGGACACGACTGAAGCAACTAAGCAGCAGAAAATAAATATGCATATGTGATTAGTTATATGTCTAAAGAAGGTACCATTATATCAATTATGTTATATGTTATAATACATACTTTATATTATATATAGTATATTACTTTTAGAAATGCATATTATACTGAAAGTGAAAGTGAAGTTGCTTAGTTGTGTCTGACTCTTTGCAACCCCACGGACTGTAGCCTACCAGGCTTCTCTGTCCATGGGATTTTCCAGGCAAAAATACTGGAGTGGGTTGCTGTTTCCTTCTCCAGGGGATCTTCCTGACCCAGGGATTGAACCCAGATCTCCCGTCAACTGGCCCACTACTTGGTTCTCATTAAGTCTTGTTTATATTTCTCGTCTACTGTGACACTTATATAGTTCTGAATATTGACACCTGCCTTTTACAAAGTTTTTTGATCATGTATTTGTATCAGTAAAAAAAAGTTACATGCATATTAAGTATATATGTCTTTTGTATAATTATAAATGACATGCATTTACTACTCTTCTAATATTTATTCACATTGCATACAGACACAAAATAATAGAAACTAAAACCAAAAGGATGAAAGAAAAATAAAAGAATATTATAAAATGTTTTACTCTATATTATTCATAATATTACAAAAACCTTATTTCAATTTCACCAAATGTCATTAGAATTTAGCAATATCTTTATTAATATTCTAGTATGATAAATATCCTGGAGAAGGGCATGACAATCCACTCCAATATTGTTGCCTTGAAAATCCCATGGACAGAAGAGCCTGGAGGGCTATAGTCCGGGGGTCGCAAAGAGTCAGACACAACTGAAAAACTGAGCGCATACACACACACACACACACATGATAAATACATTATTTTAAAAATCATGTTTTGAATCCTTGTATCACAAGGATACTTTCTGAATTCATTTATTTGGAAACTAGGTTTTAATGGTTGTCATAACTGGAATGGATAGTATTTTTATTAACCAAATTAAAAAGTCCCAAAACTCATTGTATTTTTGTATGTTTGTCCCTTTTTTGTTTTTAAGGGGGTGTATGTAGACATAGGATCCCATGTATATAAGCTAATAATGCTTTAAGCTAATAATGCTTTTCCATTCATAACATGCTATCCATTTCAATCCTTTCAAAGGCTCTCTCTTATTTTATTTATCTATTCTGTTTTATCACCAAACCCTCATCTCATTCTCCTACCAATCCTCCCAAAGTAATATGTCATTATTTATCACTTGGTATACTTATACTCACAGACATGAGGGATTACTTTCGGTACATGTATTTTTAATTTATATGAATATTTCTGGTTTATATACCTCATTCTGTTTCTCACACTTCCCATCAAGAATTATATTTTGAAAGATAAATTCATGTTGCCATATGTACATTTAATTCTTTTCTTTTAATTTCTGCATATATTCATACACATTTGTATCTATCCACTCTCTCAGTGATGGACATCATTTTGTCTTTAACTCTCCATCACCACAAATAAGAGTGCAATAAACACTGTAGAGTATATCTCTTCAAAAGTCTATTGGAGGAATTCAGGGGGATAAACCAGAAGTGAAATTGCCACAACTATAGCTGAACATCGTAATCTTGTTTTCCAGTCATGAAAGTATATAATTCACCAAGGATTTTTCTTTCATCTTTGATGTGAATCAATTTTTCTTGTAAACCAATAGGAATGCATTATATTTTAATGAGCTCAAAATTTTAAATAATTTTTATGGACTCAAAACTCTCAGAAAGTCTTCATTTGGAAGACTGGAATAAATAAAATGTTCATAAACAAATGAGAATGCAACTCTCAACTCTTCCATATTGTAGAGGTCCTGTTCTTTCTTAACAGAAAGCTTGTACCTTAGTGACATAGGGCCATCTCACCAAATAAACAAGTTATGGTGCCAATGATAATCCCTATTTGACTATCAGTAAATTAATACATGGATTATCATTGGTGGAGTGGGGAAGGGAGTGGGCATCCAAGATACACACAGTGAGCTGTTGATTATTCATATTGACCATGTGAGTCATGTCACAGATTTATTCAAAAGATGAATGTAGATTTAACCAATTAGCTTTGTACATAAATTTAAATATACGGCCTTGACTGGGGTTGTGAACTTTCCACAAACTTAAAACAACAATAATAAAACTGTATCAGTGCATTGATTTTTTAAAAGATTTTTTTTAATGTGGACCATTTTTAAGTCTTTATTGAATTTGTTACAATATTGTTTCTGTTTTATACTTTGAGTTTTTGGCTGCAAGGTATGTGGGATCTTAGCTTCCCAACCAGGGATCAAACCCACATCCCCTGCATTGGAAAGCAAAGTCTTAATCACTAGACCACCAAGGAAGTTCTTAGATCAGTGTTTCTTAACAGGGAAAGCTGAAATATTACTATGCTTTCCCTGCTCAGAACTCTTCTTCCTCCACGCTAATAAGAAAGTATCTTCTGGACCTATGAAAATATATGGATTACATATTTCCTGAATGGGGGCCAGGTAAGTAAATTTGCAGGTAGTCAGAGTAAACTAAAAAGAGTCAATGTCATAGAATCAGAAAGATACTTATTTTTTTTTCACTCTGAAAAAAAAATGTAGATGCTTTATGTCCTTCTTTGATAATTCCCATGATTCACCTACCAGAAAACAGATGGGAAAAGAGATCTAAGTCTTTGTCTTAGTTTGATAAATTAATTTAAAAATTTCCTTTGGGTAATACTACAGCATTTTAAGTTAAGTTGTCCAGTCTTCTAGTTTTCCAGTGCCCTACTCTGCTCGTCTGGGAAACAGGCAAGATACACAGCACTTAGTGGTGGCAAAAGAAGTGATCTAGAGCTCAGCGCCTCACTATATGCTTTGTTATCTCACTCATCTCAGCCTGAGACAAGCTAGTTGGGTTTCCCCATGAACCAGATGCCTGCTGAGGTAAGCTAATACCATCCTGGGATTTGACTGACTTCTGATGCTATAGTGAGCTAAGGTTATATCTGTGGCTTTTTTCTTTTTCTTTCAGCTGGCCAGGAATCAGTTGTACATATGGTCCCCAGCTTATTATTCCACTTAACGATTTTTTGACTTTACAGTGGTGGGAAAGTGATTCACATTCAGTAGAAACTGTACTTCAAATTTTGAGTTGATATTTTTCAGGGCTAGTGATATGCAGCAGGACGCTCTCTCGTGATGCCAGGCAAGGGCAGGTAGCTGTGGTTCCCAGTTCACCATGGATCATGAGGGGAAGCCATCGATGCACTTACCACCATTCTGTACCCATACAGCCATTCTGTTTTTCACCTTCAATACAGTATTCATAAGTTATATAAGATATTCAACACTTTATTCTAAAATGGGCTTTGTGTTAAGATATATGATTTTGCTCAACTATAGGCTCGTGTAAGTGTTCTGAGCACATTTGATAGGTTAGGCTAAGCTATGATGTTTGAGAGGTTAGGTGTATTAAATACATTTTCAAATTACAGCATTTTCCATTTATGATGGGCTTATTGGGACACAAAGCCATCATAAGTCAAGGGAGATCTGTACTCCCTCTTGATATGGCACCTTCGTTCTTGAAGTTTCTGCATACCACTTCTGTAGATCTTCATCCATCCCCTGACCGAAAACTTCTCACCTCAGATCCTTGTATCTGAATTATGTGCCACATACCTCAGCACAACACAATGAAAAGATCACAGGCCCTTGATTATACCTACATTTTCCTACAGAAATATCTGAGTTTTGTTCATTGCATGAAAGAGCTGAGGACTAACTCTGTCTATCCTTCTGCTAAATCATGCTGCCTGAAAAGTTTACTTTGATTACCTGGAGAATTCCAGGGACAAAGAAGCCAGTGGGCTATAGTCCATGGGGTCACAAAGAGTCTAACATGACTGAGTGACTAACTTTCACTTTTACTTTCAACCAGTCATCAAATTGGTCCCAGGAAACCTGTGAGGCCATCTCTTCCCAGAGCAAAAGCCCAGAACAGGCAGTAGGCACCCATGTGTCTCAGCTGGCTTGTCTGGTACACATGGTCATACCAGCCAACAGAAACTGCTAAGAGGCTTGAAGCGCTCCCTTGCCTTACTTCCACATTCTCAATAGCAAGTGAGTGCATCTAATTGGCAGAATCTAATTCACATCCAGAACTTCAGTCGTAATGAAATCTGGAAATAATATATTTTAAATTTCTAGCTTCTACAATACAGGAAGACAAACTAGGAGGAGAGTAAAACCACCATATCCATTTCAAGCAAGCCCATAATTACTCTCGCACGTATAATTTCACATAGATTTATGCCTTGCTAAGAAATCTGCTTACTCTGGGGAATTTTCTGGACATCCTAATGGGAACTTAAGTCTCATATCATTCATACCTCCATAAGGAAATGTTCATTTTAAAGGAATAAAAGACATTAACAATTATTATTACTTCCTTAGGGGAATATGCTAAAATACCAAGTCTTCTCTATTAAGGTATCTTTAAGTTTCACACACAGGAAGAACGACTAGCCCAGGCAAATTCCAGGCCTTCTTATTTGGGTTCCCTCTAAAGCTTCCTTCGGAGAAGGCAATGGCACCCCACTCCAGTACTCTTGCCTGGAAAATCCCATAGATGGAGGAGCCTGGTGAGCTGCAGTCCATGGGGTTGCTAAGAGTCGAACACAACTGAGCGACTTCACTTTCACTTTTCACTTTCATGCATTGGAGAAGGAAATGGCAACCCACTCCAGTGTTCTTGCCTGGAGAATCCCAGGGATGGGGGAGCCTGGTGGGCTGCTGTCTATGGGGTCGCACAGTCGGACATGACTGAAGCGACTTAGCAGCAGCAGCAGCAGCAGCAGCAAAGCTTCCTTATCTGTTCGGGGAGTGGTTTATGCTTTTATTTAAAAGCTTAGTAAGAAAGCTTGAGAGTCGAAATTGAAAAAGCAAGAGTTCCAGAAAAACATCTATTTCTGCTTTATTGACTATGCCAAAGCCTTTGACTGTGTGAATCACAATACACTGTGGAAAATTCTTAAAGATATGGGAATACCAGACCACCTGACCTGCCTCCTGAGAAAACTATATGCAGGTCAAGAAGCAACAGTTAGAACTGGACTTGGAACAACAGTTGGTTCCAAATTGGGGAAGGAGTATGTCAAGGCTGTATATTGTCATCCTGCTTATTTAACTTCTATGCAGAGTACATCATGTGAAATGCCAGGCTGGATTAAGCACAAACTGGAATCAAGATAGCTGGGAGAAATATCAGTAACCTCAGATATGCAGATGACACCAGCCTTATATGGCAGAAAGTGAAGAAGAACTAAAGAGCCTCTTGATGAAAGTGAAAGAGGAGAGTGAAAAAGTTGGCTTAAAGCTCAACATTCAGAAAACGAAGATCATGGCATCCGGTCCCATCACTTCATTTGGGCAAATAGATGGGGAAACAATGGAAACAGTGACAGCCTTTATTTTTGGGGGCTCTGAAATCACTGCAGATGGTGACTGCAGCCATGAAATTAAAAGACGCTGGGCTCTTGGAAGAAAATGACCAACCTAGACAGCATAGTAAGAAGCAGAGACATTACTTTGCCAACAAAGGTCTGTCTAGTCAAAGTTATGGTTTTTCCAGTAGTCATGTATGAGAGTTGGACTATAAAGAAAACTGAGCACCAAAGAATTGATGCTTTTGAACTATAGTGTTGGAGAAGACTTTTGAGAGTCCCTTGGACAGCAAGGGGATCCAACCAGTCCATCTTAAAGGAAATCAGTCTTGAATATTCATTGAAGGATTGATGCTGAGGCTGAGGCTCCAATACTTTGGCCATCTGGTAAGAACTGACTCCTTGGAAAAGACCCTGATGCTGGGAAAGATTGAAGGAGGGAGGAGAAGGGATGACAGGATGAGATGGTTGGATGGCATCACTGACTTGATGGACATGAGTTTGAGTAAGCTCCAGGAGCTGGTGATGGACAGGGATGCCTGGTGTACTGTAGTCCATGGGGTCGCAAAGAGTCGGACATGACTGAGCCACTGAACTGAACTGAAGAAAGCTTGGGCTTGGACTTTTGCCCAGAAAGGCCTAATGTGAAGGAAGCCCCAGAGAGATTTTAGGTTTTCTGCTACTTTAGTTCCCTGAAGACTGAAACACCCCTCTATTTCCTGAATGGAATGGCCTCCAATTTCTTTATTCAAACTCTCAACAATACTTTCTCTTATTTTTCTGTACAGTCCTAGCCTACAAGTAAAGATTGCTTAGATTAAAATATTTCCATGTTCTCATAGAAGGCTCAGTGTAATATATTTAATAATTTTTTCCCTTTGACTTAACATAACAGACATTAAGGACATAGGTTCTGTAGCCAGATTGCCTGAGTTCAACGACCACTCCATGTTCAGGTGTGTAATCTGGGGTGACTTTCTTAACCCCTTTCTTCTGTATTTTCCTCATTTGTATAATGAAGTGAAAGAACACATAGGACTTCTGTGATGATTAGTCAATATATGTGAAGATCTTCGGAGAAGACAACGGCACCCCACTCCAGTACTCTTGCCTGGAAAATCCCATGGACGGAGGAGCCTGGTAGGCTGCAGTCCATGGGGTCGCTAAGGGTTGGACCTGACTGAGCGACTTCACTTTCAGTTTTCACTTTCATGCATTGGAGAAGGAAATGGCAACCCACTCGAGTGTTCTTGCCTGGAGAATCCCAGGGACGGGGGAGCCTGGTGGGCTGCTGTCTATGGGGTCGCACAGAGTCGGACATGACTGAAGCGACTTAGCAGCAGCAGCAGCAGCAGCAGTGAAGATCTTGGAACAGTGTCTGGAATGCTGGTGGCTAAGATGGTAAAAAATCAGCCTGCAATGCAGGAGACCTGGGTTCGATCCCTGGGTTGGGACGATTCCCCTGGAGGAGGGCATGGAAGCCCATTTTAATATTCTTGCCTGGAGAATCTCCACAGACTATAATAGTTAGTAAGCTAATAAAATTCTTACTGCTACTTTTATTAATAGTGCATCCTGAGGTATCTTTCAGTGTCCTAGACTTTTCATAGTGATGTAAATGTTCAAGGGGCAATGTGATCTTGAAACCAAGCAGGACCCTATGGGGCTCCTGAGCACTAAAGCCTTTCTGTGTTCCCCATTTCTTGACCTTCCCTGAGTTCCAAAGGGCAGATTCAAACAGTTGCTAGTCAGGAAAGGGAGAAGATGCGGAGACAAGGGAGGAGGAGACAAGAAACAATAGTGCAGCCTGGGGACAGAATTCTAGTTCAAAGTAAACACGTAACAGGATCTTTGGGTTCTTCTGCAGAACTAAAACTCCCAACAAATGGAAGATGTTCCAGAGAAAAGGTCACAGTTTGATAACCTCAGGAAGCTCATCAAGACCACCTGAGGCCTGATTAAAAGAGTGCAAGCCCTGTACATACTCTCATCCTTGTTAGCAACTCCACCCTCGAACCACTGCTATAAAACTCCTCACCAAATCCCCCCAGGTTGAGACACACAGTCTTGAGGGGCATAAGCCCGTTGTGTCCCCTTTTGCCTAGCGAAGCAATAAAATCACTTTTTTCAACTTTACCCAAAACTCTGTCTCCAAGATTCAGTTGGACACCAATGCACAGAGTTGAGATTTTGGCATCAATCTGACTTAGAAAGTCTTTTCAGCTAAGGCAGACCACACATCACTGTTACTTGTTAATTTTTCTTTCCAAAAAAAAAAAAATGTATTGAACAAGATGTATCAATTTCTGTATCTTATGTCCTTTAACCTTCACAAAAACCTTCTCAGATATTCATTATCTCCATTTTACAGATGATACAATAAAGGCAAAGAGAGATTAGCTTTTTTTTTTTTTTTTTTTTATGAGTAAGGTCTAATAAGGTGACTGGCTACAATGCAAGCCTATATCTCTGAGTCCAAGTCCAAAGCCTTTTCTATTGCTCTATACCACCTCTCTAAATAATAACAAATCTCCGGAGTTATCTGCAGCTTACAAAGCAATTGCACATATATTATTTCATTTAATTTAATTCCCACAACAACTGCATACTATTGACCATCAGGGTCATTTAGCTGCAGGTAACAGAGAGCCTGGATGGCAGTTGTTTAATTAAACAGAGGCTTATTGTTTGCACCCAGGAGTAAGCCCAGACTTAGCTGGTTGCTGGCATTGCCTCAGTGGCTCAGTGACACCGTCAAGAACCCAGGATCCTTCTGTCTTTTCCCTCCACCATTCTAGACGTGTTGACTTTTCAATCTTAAGCTTGTCATCCTGTGTTTGCAAAATGTTTCTCATAGCTCCAGGCAAAACAAGGCAGGAGCAGGTACTGGAGCAGATAGTTGGAGCAGATGCTGGCAAGGGAAAGAAGCAAACAGAATTTACTTCTTTTATAAAAGAGAAAAAAAAAAATCTTCCCTAGAGACATATCAGTCACGTGGTCGTAACCAGCCACAAAAGAGACTCTGAAGATAAACAGTTAACTTTTCACAGACTCTGTAGTGGGAGGCAGGAGAAGGTGAAGGAGGTTAGGAATAGCTCTTAGGAGTGAGACAACAGTAGTTTCCACTTGTGTTTTATTACAGAAATTTCTCAGATGGGGTCACAGATGCAGAGACATCGTGACTTGTCCAATGTTCTAGAGATAGCATTCAGTGTCCTAGTGGTTTTAAAGTTTTTTGTCCCTATTCTCTCAAATTTCTTTTCTATCACAAAAGCATAAGTAGGCATTGTTTCTCAGTTTTCCAGATGAACAGTAAGAAGAATGTAAATTCACTGGAGGGGATACTAATTATATCATAATTTATACTACTTTTTTTTCAAACGCAATGAGAAGAACTATAATAAAAGATACATACCTAATAATGTGCACAAATTGAAATTTAAGGAAAAACAAAAAAGATATGATCAAGAAGAGAAATAAAAAGCTAACCAAAGAGTTATAAATTACTGAGATTAATTTTTAAATATTGTATATATCTTGGCACCTGAAGGGAAGAAAGAACCAAAACCAAATGGGTTTATATAACTTCACTTATATTCTGAAACTTAGAAGAAATATTCAAAATTTACAAGACAAACTCTTTTCCATAATTAAATTTTTAAAGATTAAAAAATAATTTATGTGTTATAATGTAACATGAGGTTAGAACCTGGAATGACTAAAGAAATGCAGTATGTTTCTTATATCATCTTCTGTGGGCATCACTTCTCTCATCCAGGTTTTGTCTCGTCCAGACATTTGAGCTTTAATAACAGAAGTAATACATGCCCAGTGGGAACACACACACGCACACACACACGCAGAAGCAGATGAAATGAAAAGAGAAATAAACCACCTCTAATCCTACCACCCATAGATAACTGTTTACACATTTTTGCAGGAACCTAGCCTTAGTTTTTCATGCATAAAATGAGTACTTTTTTCTTTCTAAAAATGCTACTGTACTGTATATGCTGTCTTTGTGTCTGATTTTTCTTTTATTAATGCACTAGAAACATTATTCCTAATCAATTAATAGCACCACACATGATTTTTAATTTCACTTTCATATTCCATTATATGGATATATATCATTGTTTTACCCAGTTTCTTAATTTTAAACTCCTTGTTTAGATTTTCCCCCTATTATAAGTAGTAAAGGTGAACATATACCTTTGCATGAATTTATGATAAATTACTAGAAGTGGAATTGCTATGTCAAAGTGTTGAAGCGTTTTTAAACCTTTTGTCACATACTGTAAAATTGATCTCTAGAAATTTGTTCTGCCACCATCTCAGCCAGGCTTTGACAAGAGCTGGATAGCAAACAATCTGAATTATACTCTCTGATGAGTCCTACCATGATGCACTACCCTGACATTAGAAACAACCTTTCCCATTTCTCTGACATGAAGTTTGGAGGTGAGACAGGAAGTCCCGTCCTCAGAATCAGAACATAGAGGGTTTGACTGGAGTATTATTATCTGCTCAATCTATCTAATCAGTTGTTATGAAGATCAAGTGAGATAACATATATTAACATTCTTTATAAATATCATAGAACTTTGCAATCACAAGGAATTGCTAGTTCAACAAGGGCATTCTTCTAGGGATATCCCAGAAGAAGACATTATCTTAACCATAAATAAGAGAGAACTAAAAGAATCTACCTGGGGAATGCTCTTAGGGATGGAATTGCATGTTCTCAGGACCTTTCGCATTACTTTTTGCTTTATCTTTAGGAAGTATTTAAATAAATGTGAACAAAGGCTCAACTGCACAGGGTTTTTGTTGGGTGTTGCCCTGTTAGTGATTTTCTCATAGAGCCTAAGGGCAACCAGACATTAAAAGAAAATACAAGAGAGAAAAGGGGTAACTCTTTACCCTTTTCTAACATATAGGAGGAAATTGAGCCTAGTGTTTAAGAAATATTTCAAGATTCCTGGCAATAAATACTGTGTTCTTATTCTTTTAAAATTATATATTAAGTACATTAAAAAGTCACTGAATCTCTTTAAACAAGATTATTATTCTCATTGATTTCACATCCATTTTTAAGTGAAATTACCATTATCATCACCTTCTCTGAAAGTTTAGCCTCTTTTTTCCATTTATGATACCAAATAGGATAGTATGTTAGAATGATTTGTCCAATATAAATGATAGTGAATAGTCAAATAGCAAAAGTATGTGACTGTGGTGATAAAGATGGCTGAACTTTAAACAGGAAAATCCCATGCCAACAATAATTCTGAATAGCCTTGTTTAGTAAGTTGGTCGGGACATGAGTATCATTTAATGTCATTTTTTTCATGTCTATTGATTTGGCAGAGACTGTCAGAGCAGATTCCATTTCTGACAAAATTTGACTCTTGGCATCAAAGAATTAATAGCACTGAGTTCAGGGCAGGAGCAATTTATGCACTGATGCTTTTCCATGGAGTTTTCTCTTCCTGTTAAATCAGCGGTTCTCCCCCCACCCCCAAAAAAGTATTGCCTGCACTTGTCACATCACATAATTCTATGCTCAGACAACCTCTGAAATTCATAGCATTTTCCCAGTGTCATATACTGCATGTCACACCAGCTGCAACTTCGGTACTTTTTTACTTTTTTTCTCCAATATTTTAATGGGCAAACTTGAGTAATATATTTCCCAATTTCAAACCCTTCAACACTGACAGTCCAAAACTCCTGAGGATATGAACTAATGCAAAAGGTTCCGGCAGTGCTGAGCATCTTCAACTCTGGTCTATCAGTGTCAAGTCCTCAAGCTCTTGAGAAATAATTTTACTTATTAAAACACATTTTCCCACAAAAATACTGTAGAAAAGACAAAGCTCTCAGTGACCTCTTAGAAAATTGTTGAGTTAAGGAGAGAAGTCTATGTAACTCCTTCATTTTAAAGTCCTATGAAAGTATAATTAATGTACCAAGAAAACGCTCTGCTTTTTGTTCATAGATTTGAATTATTGAACTGAATCAGTACCTTGGGACTATGTTACAAACACGTTGCTTCCCAGCATCTCCTTTCTCTCAAAAATAAGACAGACAACGCCAACAAGTTGCATTGAAGAATGCAACATATATGTGCAGGTTTTTAGCCAATGTCTTAAAACCTCAAAGGTTCCCAGTTCCCTGAGGAATTTCATAGCCCTTAAATTGAGAATGACTATCAGGCTACTTGCGACAAACTCTTTAACAGTGTTTAAAAATCCAGTGTGTTCAGAGCAGTTTACTTTGATTTCAAAGAATGGGTCAGCACGATGGTTAGAGATTTCTATTGTGTTATTGTTAATATATAAGAAAGAGCTACTTGCAGATTCACTCATTTTCATCCCTTGCTAATTTTATATTATTATTGGAAAATATATGTCTTAATGCAAATCTTCATGAAAATATTTATTGAAGCAAAAGTCCTTTTACAAATGCAAATTCATATTACTTGTTTCTGCATGTGTTTTTCCATCACAGTACATTGGCCTTCCTTTTAAGACAGAAATGATTATTAAAAGTTAGTACTGGGCCAAGTGTAGGGTCAACAGCAGACAAAAATCATTCAGTTTCTTGAAATGAAGCCACTTCAGTTTAAAGAAAATCTGATTAAGAATATTAGTAAGATTAACATCCTGACTTAAAGATTTGATGTCATTTCCTTTTTGAAAACATTGTCTTTATTTAGTAATAGCCCTTGGCCACCAAGTTGCTTACAGTCCAATGGGAGAGAGTAGGCAAATGATTATGGAGTAGTCAAAAGAAGATGAAAAAGTAAAGTCTAGCAGAACAAGCAAATTCCAACTCTGTACACCACTTTATAAATGATACAGAATTTTTGATAAAACTGCCAATGAGATAGTTTATCATTCACATCATTTCATATATCCTATCAATCATCCCCTCCTCTTTTTAATCTGAAGTCCCACCCAGGTATGCCACTCTTCAAAAATTAAGGTACCTACAAACTTTAAGTTGCACAATAAATGCATCATGGGTATGAAATGTACAGTGTGAGGAATATAGGACAAAACTATGTAATATCTTTGTATGGCAACATATCATAACTAGATTTATCATGGTGATCAGTTTGAAATGTTCAAAAAAAATCATATGTTGTATAACAGGAACTAACATAGTGTTGTAGGTCAATTATACTTCAAAAACAAACATACATACAAACAAACCACAGAAAAAGAGATCAGATTTGTGGTTATTAGAGGCAAGGGGCAGGGGAGAGAGAATTGGATGAAGGCAGTCAAAAGGTATAAACCTACAGTTACAAGATATGTAAGTATTAAGGATGTAATGTACGACATGCCAAATATAATTAACCCTGCTGTATGTTATATAATAGAGTAAATTCTAACAATTCTCATCACATGTACACACACAAAATTTTTTTTTTATTTCTCTAAACAAACAATTTTTTTTCTCTTTCTCTAATTTTGTATCTATATGAGATGGTAGATGTTCACTAAACTTAAGACAATCATTTTAATATGTATCAATATGTAAGTCAAATCATCACTATGCTGTATGCCTCAAACTAGTACAGTGCTATATGTCAATTATATCTCAATAAAACCAGAAGAAAAAAATTAACCAGCACCTCTTAGCTTTGGGGGCTAATGATGAGGTAGAAATTACTAGGCAGTCAGTGTAGAACTCTGAGACTTCAGTCTTGTTTTCAGTAAACCCCCTACTCAATTGTCCTGAATGCTTGTCTTTAGTCTGATAAATTATCAGCACTCAGATTCAGGGAAGGGCAGAAATTAACTTCTGTTCCATATGCCTGAGGGAAAAACAACTGGTGATCACTAATCTTAAACTCATACATCTGGTCCAGGTAAAATGCCATGAAAAATGACTTAATCCAAGGAACAAGAGAAGCCATAAATAAGTTAAGTACCTTGACCTTTAAATTGATTGGTTAGAAATAACCTGCTTTAAGGAAGGATATAAAAACTGCTTACAGCAGTCCTACCCTGCCCTGGGGGGGGGACTCTTTACCCTCTCTCTCAGTGTCTATGCTGAGAGCTTTGTACTTTCCTCCTCTTTGGTCATGGTCTATCTAGTAAAAGCTTTTGTTTTTCCAGTAGTCATGTATGGATGTGAGAGTTGGACTATAAAGAAAACTGAGCACCGAAGATCTCTTCAAGAAAATTAGAGATACCAAGGGAACATTTCACGCAAAGATGGGCTCAATAAAAGATAGAAATGGTATGGACCTAACAGAACCAGAAGATATTAAGAAGAGGTGGCAAAAATACACAGAAGAACTGTACAAAAAAGATCTTCATGACCAGGATAATCACGCTGGTGTGATCACTCACCTAGAGCCAGACATTCTGGAATGTGAAGTCAAGTGGGCCTTAAAAAGCATAATTACGAACAAAGCTAGTGGAGGTGATGGAATTCCAGTTGAGCTATGTCAAATTCTGAAACATGATGCTGTGAAAGTACTGCACTCAATATGCCAGCATTTGGAAAACTCAGTAGGGGCCACAGGACTGGAAAAGGTCAGTTTTCATTCCAATCCCAAAGAAAGGCAATGCCAAAGAATGCTCAGACTACCGCACAATTGCACTCATCTCACATGCTAGTAAAGTAATGCTCAAAATTCTCCAAGCCAGGCTTCAGCAATACGTGAACCATGAACTTCCAGATGTTCAAGCTGGTTTTAGAAAAGGCAGAGGAACCAGAGTTCAAATTGCCAACATCCGCTGGATCATCGAAAAAGCAAGAGAGTTCCAGAAAAACATCTATTTCTGCTTTATTGACTATGCCAAAGCCTTTGACTGTGTGGATCACAATAAACTGTGGAAAATTCTGAAAGAGATGGGAATACCAGACCACATGACCTGCCTCTTGAGAAACGTATATACAGGTCAGGAATCAACAGTTAGAACTGGACATGGAACAACATACTGGTTCCAAATAGGAAAAGGAGTATGTCAAGGCTGTATATTGTCACCCTGCTTATTTAACTTCTATGCAGAGTACATCATGAGAAACGCTGCGATGGAAGAAGCACAAGCTGGAATCAAGATTGCCGGGAGAAATATCAACAACCTCAGATATGCAGATGATACCACCCATATGGCAGAAAGTGAAGAGGAACTAAAAAGCCTCTTGATGAAAGTGAAAGTGGAGAGTGAAAAAGTTGGCTTAAAGCTCAACATTCAGAAAATGAAGATCATGGCATCTGGTCCCATCACTTCATGGCAAATAGATAGGAAAACAGTGGAAACGGTGTCAGACTTTATTGTTTTGGGCTCCAAAATCACTGCAGATGGTGATTGTAGCCATGAAATTAAAAGACACTTACTCCTTGGAAGGAAAGTTATGACCAACCTAGATAGCATATTGAAAAGCAGAGACATTACTTTGCCAACAAAGGTCCGTCTAGTCAAGGCTATGATTTTTCCAGTAGTTATGTATGGATGTGAAAGTTGGACTGTGAAGAAAGCTGAGCACTGAAGAATTGAAGCTTTTGAACTATGGTTCAACTGTGGTGTTGGAGAAGAGTCTGAGAGTCCGTTGGACTGCAAGGATATCCAAGCAGTCCATTCTAAAGGAGATCAGTCCTGGGTGTTCATTGGAAGGAATGATGCTCAGGCTGAAACTCCAATACTTTGGCCACCTCATGCCAAGAGTTGACTCATTGGAAAAGACTCTGATGCTGGGAGTGATTGGGGGTAGGAGGAGAAGGGGATGACAGAAGATGAGATGGCTGGATGGCATCACCGACTCGATGGATGTGAGTTTGAGTGAACTCCGGGAGTTGATGATGGACAGGGTGGCCTGGCCTGCTGCAATTCATGGGGTCACAAAGAGTCGTACTCGACTGAGCGACTGAACTGAATTGAGCACTGAAGAGTTGATGCTTTTGAACTGTGGTATTGTAGAAGACTCTTGAGAGTCCCTTGGACTGCAAGGAGATTCAACCAGTCCATCCAAGGAGATCAGTCTGAATATTCATTGGAAGGACTGATGCTGAAGGTGAAACTCCAATACTTTGTCCACTTGATATGAAGAACTGATTCATTGGAAAAGACCCTGATGCTGGGAAAGATTGAAGGTGGGAGAAGGGACGACAGAGGATGAGATGGTTGGAGGCATCACTGACTTGATGGACTTGAGTTTGAGTAAGCTCTGGGAGCTGGTGATGGACAGTGAAGCCTGGCGTACTGCAGTCCCTGGGGTCGCAAAGAGTCAAACACAACTGAGTGACTTGAACTGAACTGATTCGCTTGAGTGCATGTTCGTGGATTTCATTCTTCAGCTCTGCAGACAACAACTAGGATTTCTGTCCCAGTGGGCTGATAGATAATTAGTTATGATTTATTCTAAAGAAATTACCACAACCTGAAGTGCCAATCCTTTCTTTGTTTACATCACCTTTCATTGTTTACTTCTCCATTCAGAGTTTCAGCTCACTGTGTAAGTGTAGCATATTCCCTGCCTAAGGCCACACTCAAATGTGTGTGTGTTTGTAAACATCATGATTCACTGAGTCATTTAGACCTCAAAGTATAATTTTCTGAGTCTGAACATCAGAGTCTAGATACAATAAAATTATTATTTATTTAAATGTTTAATAAAATACTAAATATTTTTAAACTAATTGTTTAAAAGAATTAAAAAAAATAATTTACTTTATTTATTTTATTTTTAAAAATAAGAATAATTTTTTAAATAATAATTAAAAAAAAAAAAAAACCCTTAAGGCTTCCTTAAGGGTTTATGCTACTCAGCCAATAATATCAAGTCCTTAATAGCCAGGTGTAGCATTGTTTATAGAGTTGCATAGTTACTTACATTACTTTTATTTTGTCAGGGAATTTCAGCAAACATAATTGCTTAGAGAAATAAATCTCTACTATAGAAATTTCTGACTCCTTCACCATCACTTGGGAAGACTCTTTAGAAGGAGATTCCAAAAACATCTCCAAAATCTTTCTTATAGCCCAAACTGGATCACAGTTATATCCAATGTTTAGGCTTCATGAAGAAGGAAATTTGGAACAAAGCTTAGAAATGTGATAGGAAAATGAATTGGCCAAGTGGATGCAGGTGGTACAGTAGGAGACCTTTTCTGGGTAGGAAATATTGCTGACCTCAAATCAGACTTGGTTCTCTTAGGCATAAACATCACCCTGCTTTTTAGCAAGAATAATGATCAAAAATTTTGTAACACTTTGTCCTTTAATTCACTCATTATGTAACAACTATAGCAGAGTAGAAAATGAATTATTATTTTACTGGTTGGCATCAGCTCTAAACTTAGAGAAAGAGAGTTGTCATAAATTAGAAACACTTTGACAGAAGCTTAAAAGAAAACAACAAAGGAGGAGGAATAGGGATTTGAAAGAATTTAATATTTTCTGTGAGTAAAGAAGAAATAATTCTATGTACTGCCAGATTTTTAAAAGGAACCCATGTGTTCATTCAATCCACAGGCATTTTGCAAGGTGGGGGGTGGGGGCATAAAGATTTATAAGCTGCAAGCCTTGCCTCAAAGGAGTATCCAGTCATCTATAATGTAATTTGTATGTTGTTCATAAAATTGCTTTAAGTTACTGAAAATATTAAAAAAAAAATAATGATGAATGGTTTTCTGTGGAAAATTAGACAGTTATGCTACCTGAAAAAGCTTTCTACCTTTCTTGCATTTAGGAAAGCATATATTTGCATCTATAGTTGTCATTATGTGGAGGAATAAAAGAGCACAAAGCCTAATCACAAGGGTATGTTAAATAACAGCCCCCTCAACTGTTGACAAGCACAAATTTTTCCATGTGGTATGTACTCCTAACTGAACAGAGTTTCTCTGGGTATCTGTACTTCAGTAGATTTGGACCATATTACACAATTTTTATCATTTGTAGTGTCACAGGCATCTTTTAAATCTATGTGTTATTTTGTATTATACTTCAAAAATACTTATTTAAATTGTTAGGTATTTAGAATAGGAAAAAGGAGTCCAAAATGGCAGTGGCTTAAAGACAAAGAAAGGGAAAAGTCCATGAAAAGGGAACAAAGGAAAAATACATGGATCAGAGCGAGAACCTCAGGTGAAACAAACATGCCCCTGTTCCTGACTAGCCCTAATTTGCATAGGGCAGGCTTGGGGATGGGAGAAAGGAGACAAAATGTATAAAAAGAGGGAGCCAAGACTCTTTTGGGGTCAGCCCACCCTCACACCTCAAGGGTATACTCACCTTCATTTGCCAAATAAAACTGAGCTGTAACCGAGCTGTAACACTGGTCTGCCATTTCAAATTTTTGTTGCAATGAGACAGAATCAAGGAAATTACACATTCTCCCAACAAAATCTATCTAAATTAACTCACTTTTTGAAACTTTATAAATTTATTCTGAGCAATAAGAACCATGAAATCAAAATTTTGATGTGTGATTTTGATTTTCTAATACAATTAAAGTAGATACAGGTATTAAAATTTGAAATGTTCATCAGCACATCATCTGAAAAGTCATATCATACCCATCAGCAGAAACATAGCATAGACACTAAGATGGGGAGCCCTGGAGCCACCCTGCCTGTACTCAAATTCTAGTTCCTCAAAACTGTGTGATTTTGGGTAAACTTTCTGTGCTTTGGTTTCCTCATCTATGTTTATTTTTGAGAATGGTTGTGAGACATAAGATATCTAATATAGCAAAAGTATTTAGGACAAAGCGAATCTTTTATGAATGCTAGCTGGTATCAACTAATATTATGCCACAAATTGGAAGTCTTTCAGGACCTTGGAACAACTACTATTCTCCCTTGAGGGTACAATCTATTTATAATCAAGAATCTAATGCCTTGAAAAGATCTGGTTCTCTAACATATTCAGTGAATGTGTTGAGAGTCTATCATCTCCAAGACCACAACCCAGAAAGGAATCCACTTAAGAACCACTCAAGGAGGTACTAGTCTGGT
This sequence comes from Bos javanicus, assembly GCF_032452875.1. Taxonomy (NCBI): domain Eukaryota; kingdom Metazoa; phylum Chordata; class Mammalia; order Artiodactyla; family Bovidae; genus Bos; species Bos javanicus. Next base: position 45,370,879 of record NC_083870.1, read on the forward strand.
AGTGAGGTCACTGAGAACACACCTATCTTTGTCTGACTGTATCTGATGTAATGAGAGATGCTTTAGACATCTAAGAGTTTGCTTCTTGGCAAGCAGTTACCAAACAGAAAACTTTCTGTTTTCTTTCTGATTTAAAAAGGAGAAAACACAAGGTTCACAGCTTAATAAAATGACCTATGAGAACTCATAAGCTGATTTGTATGAAGAGGAAACCCTGAATGCCAATCCTTTCTTTGTTTATATCACCTTTCTTTATTTCTCCATTCACAGTTGCAGCTGATAGTGTAAATGCAGCATATTCCCTGCCTAAGGCCAACTCCAAATGTGTTTGTGTTTGTAAACATCATTGATTCCCTGAGTCACTTAGACTCCAAAGTATAATTTTCTGAGTTTGAACATCAGGGTCTAGACACAATAAAATGTAATCTCAAACCTCATTTGTATTTGAAAGTAATTGTATAGGCTATGCGCGTACTGTACATTCAAGCCTTCTGAAAAAGAGGCTAACTGGTTAGGTGAAGCCTTAGGTAGAAATTCTGTTTCCAGTATATCATTACTATTTGTTAGCAGCATTTCTGATTTTGGATAATCATAGTGGGAAATATACAAAAAAGCCACTAAGCCATAAATCTCAAGCAAACTTGAGGAAAGCTGGGAGCAGCCAGCCTCTCATTATACAGCTGTTTCCCAACAGGCTCTTCAGGCACACAGAGGGTCTTACTGAATTTGAATGCGCTGTGTGCCATGTTTTTCTCTTAACTAAATCATTTTCCTATTCTATAATCTCCAGTAGCACTGTGCTTTTAAAAATACTGTTCCAAATATTTGAATTAAGAAATATGTATCTTGACTATTTGGGGGTATAGAAACATGAAGTTTTCCCTCTGTGGGACTGCAATATTGTATAATAATTAAGTACCATGAATGTTAATACATGCATAATTATACATTACATATATTATATATAATCTGAGTACCTAACCTGGGCTTAAAAGGCTGTGGAAGATGTGGCATGTCCTGACTCGTCCAATATCATCCTGTGCCCCTCTTCTCTTCACTCTTTGCCTTCTAGCCAACCTATCTTCAGAAATTGCTTCAAAATGGTCAGTCCTCTTTCTGGAATGTAAGAAACTTCCATGAATGCTGTTTCATCTATCTGGATGGAAAACTGGCTAGTTGCAATTCATTTTTGTTTAAGACCTAGCTTAAATATCACTTTACTCATTTGCTCATTCATTTATTCATTCATTCAAGAGTCAGGTGTTCATTGAACACATACTAAGCTCAGGAAGCATGTTAGAGTTTGAGAATGTGAGAAACCCCAGGAAGACAGTAGGCGCTGAGAGAGGGCATCAGAGGGCAGACAGACTGAAACCACAATCACAGAAAACTAACCAATCTAATTACATGGACCACAGCGTTGTCTAACTCAGTGAAACTAAGCCATGCCGTGTAGGGGCATGTGAGACGGACAGGACTTAATGGAGAGGTCTGACAAAATGTGGTCTGCTGGAGAAGAGAATGGCAAACCACTTCAGTATTCTTGCCTTGAGAACCCCATCAGCAGTATGAAAAGGCAAAAAGATAGGACACTGAAAGATGAACTCCCTAGGTCAGTAGGTGGCCAATATGCTCCTGGAGATCAGTGGAGAAATAACTCCAGAAAAAATGAAAAGACAGAACCAAAGCAAAAACAACACCCAGTTGTGGATGTGACTGGTGATACAAGCAAGGTCTGATGCTGTAAAGAGCAATATTGCATAGGAACCTGGAATGTTAGGTCCGTGAATCAAGGCAAATTGTAAATGGTCAAACAGGAGATAGCAAGAGTGAATGTCGACATTTTAGGAATCAGTGAACTAAGATGGACTGGAATGAGTGAATTTAACTCAGATGACCATTATATCTACTACTATGGGCAAGAATCCCTTAGAAGAAATGGAGTAGCCATGAGAGTTAACAACAGAGTCTGAAATATAGTACTTGGATCCAATCTCAAAAACGACAGAATGATCTCTGTTCATTTCCAGGACAAACCATTCAACATCACAGTAATCCAAGTCTATGTCCCAACCAGTAATGCTGAAGAAGCTGAAGCTGAACAGTTCTATGAAGACCTACTAGACCTTCTAGAACTAACACCCAAAAAAGATGTCCTTTTCATTATAGGGGACAGGAATGCAAAAGGAGGAAGTCAAGAAACACCTGGAGTAACAGGCAAATTTGGCCTTGGAGTACCGAATGAAGCAGGGCAAAGGCTAAAAGAATTTTGCCAAGAGAACTCACTGGTCATAGCAAACACCTTCTTCCAACAATGCAAGAGAAGACTCTACACATGGACATCACCAGATGGCCAACACTGAAATCAGATTGATGATATTCTTTGCAGACAAAGATGGAGAAGCTGTATACAGTCAGCAAAAACAAGACCAGGAGCTGACTGTGGATCAGATCATGAACTCCTTATTGCTAAATTCAGACTTGAAAGTAGGGAAAACCACTAGACCATTCAGGTATGACCTAAATCAAATCCCTTACAATTATACAGTGGAAGACAGAAATAGATTTAAGGGACTAGATTTGACAGACAGAGTGTCTGATGAACTATGGACTGAGGTTCGTGACATTGTACAGGAGACAAGGATCAAGACCATCCCCAAGAAAAAGAAATGCAAAAAAGCAAAATGGCTGTCTGAGGAGGCCTTACAAATAGCTGTGAAAAGAAGATAAGCAAAAAGCAAAGGAGAAAAGGAACGATATACCCATTTCAATGCAGAGTTCCAAAGAATAGCAAAGAGAGATAAGAAAGCCTTCCTCAGTGATCAGTGCAGTGAAACAGAGGAAAACAATAGAATGGGAAAGACTAGAGATCTCTTCAAGGAAATTAGAGATACCAAGGGAACATTTCACACAAAGCTGGGCACAATAAAGGACAGAAATGGTATGGACCTAACAGAAGAAGAAGATATTAAGAAGAAGTGGCAAAAATACACAGAAGAACTATACAAAAAGATCTTCACAACCCAGATAATCACGATGGTGTGATCACTCACCTAGAGCCAGACATCCTGGAATGTGAAGTCAAGTGGGCCTTAGGATGCATCACTACAAACAAAGCTAGTGGAGGTGATGGAATTCCATTTGAGCTATGTCAAATCCTAAAAGATGATGCTGTAAAGTTCTGCACTCAATATGCCAGCAAATTTAGAAGACTTAGCAGTGGCCACAGGACCAGAAAAGTTCAGTTTTCATTCCAATCCCAAAGAAAGGCAATGCCAAAGAATGCTCAAACTACTGCAAAACTGTACTTTTCCCACATGCTAGTAAAGTAATGCTCAAAATTCTTCAAGCCAGGCTTCAGCAGTTCATGAACAGTGAACTTCCAGATGTTCAAGCTGGTTTTAGAAAAGGCAGAGGAACCAGAGATCAAATTGCCAACATCCGCTGGATCATCGAAAAAGCAAGAGAGTTCCAGAAAAACATCTGTTTATGCTTTATTGACTATGCCAAAGCCTTTGACTGTGTGGATCACAATAAACTGTGGACAATTCTGAAAGAGATGGGAATACTAGACCACCTGACCTGCCTCTTGAGAATCCTGTATGCATGTCTGGAATCAACAGTTAGAACTGGACATGAAACAACAGACTGGTTCCAAATAGGAAAAGAAGTACGTCAAGGCTGTATATTGTCACCCTGCTTATTTAACTTATATGCAGAGTATATCATGAGAAATGCTGGGTTGAATGAAGCTTAAACTGGAATCAAGATTGCCAGGAGAAATATCAATAACTTCAGATATGCAGATGAAAGTGAAAGTGAAGTCACTCAGTCGTGTCCGACTTTTGAGACCCCATGGACTGTAACCTACCAGGCTTCTCCGTCCATGGGATTTTCCAGGCAAGAGTACTGGAGTGGGTTGCCATTTCCTTCTCCAGAGTATCTTCCTGACCCAGGGATTGAACCCGGGTCTCCTGCATTGTAGGCAAATGCATTACTGTCTGAGCCACCATGGAAGTCATTCCTTATGGCAGAAAGTGAGGAAGAACTAAAGAGCCTCTTGGTGAAAGTGAAAGAGGAGAGTGAAAAGTTGGCTTAAAGCTCAACATTCAGAAAACTAAGATCATGGCATCCGGTCCCATCACTTCATGGCAGATAGATGGGGAAACAGTGGAAGCAGTGGCAGACTTTATTTCTGGGGCTCCACAGTTACTGCAGATGGTGACTGAAACCATGAAATTAAAAGATGCTAACTCCTTGGAAGGAAAGTTATGACCATCCTAGACAGCATATTTAAAAGCAGAGACATTATTTTTCCAACAAAGGTCCGTCTTATCAAGGTTATGTTTTCCCAGTTGTCATGTATGGATGTGAGAGTTGGACTATGAAGAAACCTGAGCGCCGAAGAATTGATGCTTTTGAACTGTGGAGTTGGAGAAGACTCTTGAGAGTCCCTTGGACTGAAAGGAGATCCAACCAGTCCATCCTAAAGGAGATCAGTCCTGGGTGTTCATTGGAAGGACTGATTTTGAAGCTAAAGCTCCAACATTTTGGCCACCTAATAAGAAGAACTGACTCATTTGAAAAGACCCTGATGCTGGGAAAGATTGAAGGCAGGAGGAGAAGGGGATGAAAGAGGATGAGATGTTTGGATAACATCACTGACTCAATGGAGATGAATTTGGGTAAACTCTGGGAGTTGGTGATGGACAGGGAGGCCTGGCATGCTGTGGTCCATGGGGTTGCAAAGAGTGGACACGACTGAGTGACTGAACTAAACGGAACTGAACTGATGTGAACAGAAGAGATGAGGGCCTAACTTTCATGGAGTTTAGAGTCCAATGAGGAAGAAAAGCAATGAATAATTTCACCAACTGACATACAACACAATTATGACAACTGGTTTGACGGTAACCAATATAATTCTACAGGAGAGAAAAATAAAAGAGAATCTAACTTAGATGAGCCTGTAGTGATTTGGGGGAGAAGATTATGGAAGTTCTCTGAAAAGTGGCGATTAGGTTGAGATCTGAAAATAAAACTAGGTTAATGAGAGTCGGAAGAGCTTCTCAGGTGTAGGGAACAGCACAAAGACCTTAACTCCTTTATGATACCAGTTCTATATTTTATGTTCTTAATACATTCTATTCTCTTTTGTAACCTTAATTGCAACAGTAATTAAACAATCATGTGAAATACTAGCCTCTTCCTCTAGACTATAACTTTTATAAGACAGTAAAGACAGTAAGACAGTATCTGCTTTGTTCTCTGTTCTGTCCCAGGCACTAGGCACAGTAAGGTCTGATCCATGGTGGGTGCTGAACAACAGTCTGTCAATTAATTACCTGGTGGGCCAGTGGTTAAAACGCTGGAGGCACTCCCACTGCAGAGGGTGAGGGTTCGATCCCTGGTTGGGGATCTAAGATCTTGTGTGCTATGTTGTGCAGCCGATTGAAAAAAAAAAAGAACTAGATGAAATAAAGGGTCTTCATGGCACAGGGAGGTAAGAATGGGAAGTGCTGCATTGGTACTTTTAATCAACCATGAAGCCCTATTTAAATATGTACCATGTAATTAGTTCTACTCTGTCCATTAAAAAAAAAAAAAAAATAGACTAAAGTATGCATGGTGGCTGGGGCTTCCCTGATGGCTCAGATGGTAAAGAATCTGCCTGCAGTACAGGAGACCCAGGTCGGGAAAATCCCATGGAGAAGAGAATGGCTACCCATTCCAGTATTCTTGCCTGGAGAATTCCATAGACAGAGGAGCCTGGCAGGCTGCAGTCCATGGGGTCACAAAAAGTCGGATACAACTGAGCTACTAACACTCACTCACTCACTTGTGCATGTTGGTTGAGGGGTACAGGTGGGCACAATGCTGAAGGGGGAAGATTAGAAGTAGAAATCTGACTCATTCTTAATTTACATTTCAGTAACAAATACTGTCAATCATGCTAGTTTCTCCATTAGCACATTTATCCTTCTGGCACACAGTAGGTACTCAAATATTTGCACAATCAATGATAATAATGAATTAACAGAAGGCACTGTAAAGTTATGTTCAGTTTTTCCAATCATTTATTCAGCGATATCCACTGAGCACCTACTATGTACATAGGGTTCTGAGAATACACAGGTCAATTTTACAGTGATCACAGTACTCAAAAGAGAAAGAAAATCAAGATATACAAAAGCGGGGAAGTAAGGGCTGAAAAAGTCATTACTATAACTTACTATGTGACTTAGGAACGGGGAGAAAAAGCGGGCAGTTAGCTAAATGTAGACTAACAGTTTTTTCAAAAAGTGGTGGTCATTGCTATTCTGCATAGAACCAGTAGGAGTTACCCAGATTTGCAAACAAGGGAAAGATTCTTAGCCATTGATAATAAAGACTAAATTTCATAGCTGTTCAGGCTTTCCAGCCACATGAGAACTGTCTCCCCAAAATATGTGCAATTGAATTTTTTAGGCAAAGTTGTTTCATGCTGAGCTATATTGCTGAATTATCTGCGCTACAACAGAAGATAAGAGGCCTAACTCATTTGATATATAATTAAAAGACATGAATTAAGGATAGAAATGAACTCTTTAAAAAGAAAATATGTATTTTTTGTTGTTCTTGTTTACATTCTCAGTGATCTGTGCTTTCTTTTAGACCTGAAAGGATTTGGTGGGGGGGGGGGGGGGCGGGGACTTTTGTTCATGAAAAAACATTTCATGACAACAAAAGACAACAGTTGCTTGAAATTTACTCATGATGTTAAAATAGTGGTGAATGTGGCAGAAAATGATACAATGTGACTGAGACCTGTTTGTTGTGAATTGCTAATTAGTTAATTATTAACATCCAAAGAATTGCAGAGCAGGAAATTTTCAGCCCTGACTGCTTATCATTCACATGACAGAACTAAATTAAAATAAAATAGCACAGCTACAGAATAAGTAACAGAATGTTCTATAAAACCCTCAGGAACAATCTATTAGAGAATTACAGAAAAATTGTTCAGCAAAGATTGCCATTTTATTCCATTTCTCTAAAATATTTTTTAGAAATTCCAGAGACAATGTTTTATAGAGGAACCTCTACAAAGGCTGTATATTCAATTCCCTCCAGATCAAAGTGCAAGAACATATCTTCAATATATGGCCTTTCTATCAATACCTAAATATCCTTTATTAAATATAATGTTGAATCTTCTTTATTGATCATGCAAAAGCTGAAAACTGTATTCCAAAGAAATCAGTATATATTTTAAGCACAGGGAAATTCATGGGAATATGAAGGCATATTGGAGATTATAAAATTTTTATTATGCCTACTGGAAAAAAAGGAAAAAGCCCATTTATATAAAAAATCCTTAGGCAAATATTTTGAAATTGCTTTCTATCTGAGACTCAATTCAAAATTACTAACTAAAATATACTTATCCTTGAGCTGGGAGGTGAGTCAAATCAAAAACAGAAGTCTGATTTGGAGTAACTTTAATTTAAACACAAAACTGAATTCAAATCAGTATTTTCTATTTTATTTAAATTCTTTCTGAACTAAATTCAAGAAAAGAATTACATAAGTTCAAAAGTAGCATTAAATGAGGTTAACACCAGCCACATTCTATATGTATAACTACATAAATAGAGATGAGAGTTTCAGAAATTATAAGTCCTCAGAATACAGGATATAGTGAGACACAACAAAATGATTGCTGATATGACTCCCTAAAATGCCTCTGACCCACCATGTGTGTATATGGTATGAATTTTAATATGAATTAATATCTAAGTATTCATTTAGGGCACACTATTAATAATTCAGCGTTTAGAAAAACTGACTAAAGCTTCATATTGTGTATATGTGGCTGAAAAGAGAATACACAAACATTTTAATTACACATTTTAAAGTTAAGACATTATTTCACTTATTCATTCATTTATTTATTCAACATTAATTGAGTAGCTCCTCTTTGGGCCACTCTCTGCTTAAAAATACAAGAGAATGAGAAAGAGCTGACCCTACCTTTAAGAAGTTTTGATACTAGAAATATTCAGCATCCATTTTTATGGTAATCAAATAATTAAAAGGTCTGGTTAATATGATCAGACAATAATAAAACTAATTCCCTGAACTATCTCAATATATTTTTTAATTCCTGATCTTTACAACTATGGACCAACATGGAGAGCATATAGATTATTTAGATGATAATTGGAATTAGAAAACAGAACTCTGTGACAATCATAAAGGAACCAGAAATAATTTTGAGTAAATGAGTGTTGTTAATAATAGCCCAGTAAAAGGAAACAACCATCAAAGAAAGGGTCTTTGTGGAATGAAGAGAAGAATTTAGGCAAAACCATGAACAAAGAAGACAAATTTTATTAGAACTAGAACAGAAATAATTCCCTTAGCTTTATCTGGGTAAGGACTTTATCATTTCCTAATGAAGAAGTGGAAGTTAAAATCAAATTATTGCTTCAAATTAACTATAAATTATATCATAATAAATATAATGGGACTTCCCTGTAGCTCAGATGGTAAATAAAGAATCTGCCTGCAAAGCAGGAGACCCGAGTTCGATCCCTAGGTCAGGAAGAGCCCCTGTTGAAGGAAATGGCAACCCACTCCAGTATTCTTGCCTGAACAATTCCATGAACAGAGGAGCTGGGTGGGCTACAGTCAATGGGGTTTCAAAGCACTGGACATGACCGAATGACTAACACACAACATATATAATAATCACTCTATAGTTTGGATCCTTCCATTCTCAATTAAACATCTCTATTCTCTTTACAAAACTTCAAGTTTAAGAAACACTTTAGGTGTTATTACAAATAAGTGTCTGGCTCCCACCTGATAACTGTTCAAGCTTCCTGTGCCCAGAGCAAGTCATTCTTAAAAGGTTGATGCTGTAATGTGGCTATTTTGTTTGGACACGGCACATTATTTCTAACTGCTTGGCTTGCAACTTTGATGTAATCTAGCCTCTTATCCAGTTCTGCTCGTGAATTTCCTTGAAAGATGTCTTTTCTAGTAAGAAATTTGCCTACCCATGTGCCATATGAACCTCAGAAAAAATACAAAAGTCATGAACACTCTCCAGAGATTTCAGCAATGTTGGTGGAAATATTTTGGGTTTTCACACCATCTTACTTCAATAGCATCACTACCACCACTCAGCTTGGTTCAACCTCTATTCACATCACTGATTTTCACAATTCACCTTTGTTCAATTTAATCTAAATTTCTTGGTTGTCATCTTGCATGGGCTAATATATCCTTTTGTGTGTGTGTGTGTGGACCCATAATATTAACGTCACTGACTATTGCCTTTGTAACTTAGATAATAGCTGCCATCACCTTCTACCTCTTGAATTTGAGAAATGAGACACTGCAGGAGAAAAACTGATTGCTGTCAGGGTTGGTTCCTCCTTGATAGTAAAATTGACTGAAACCAAATCATATATTTACCCTGCAGGGAATGCCTTAATATGAGATTCAGTTTTTCCTTATTTGTCTTACTTTTGATGTTCTAAAACTTCTCTTCTGGAATAAAAAAAAAAAGCCGTACCTTTCACATTCTTCTCAATTTTCTACCTTTTTTTGTCTTTCTACCTGCATTCTTCATCATTTCTTCCTACTTATTGTTCGGTTCACTAATACTCTTTTTGGCTATACTGCGCTGCTGCTAAAACTATCTACTGGGTTCTTCATTTTAGCTATTTTATTTTTATTCTGGAATTTGTATTTTTTTTTCAAATGTGATATTTTAGTGTACACAGTTTCTGTTTTCTGCTAGACTTTTTAAATGTGGACTTTTTCATTCACTGTTGCTGTGCACTCATCTCTGACTCTTTGCAACCCCATGGACTGCAGCACGGCAGGTTTCCTGTCCTTCACCATCTCCTCCTTGCTCAATCTCATGTCCACTGAGTTGGTGATAATCTGATATTTCATATTTTATTCTGTTTGAAATTCTAATATGTTGAGGTTTTGCATATACGTTTCCTTTCTCTATTGAGTCTTCTATTCCCAGAATATATGATGCCTTTTTCTTTATGTGCCTAGTCATCTTTGACAAGTGCTAATGCCTGTGATAGGTGCATTTCTAGCAGGAATTCTAGGAGATTTCTTGTTAGAAATAATGCAAAGTTTTGAAGAAGACTATGGCCAAGAAGACTATGTATGGGCCAATATCTTTAAGATAACAACAACAACAAAAAAAACAACTGTCAACCTAGCAAAAATTTCTTTCAAATATTAAAGCAAAATAAAAATATTTTAAGGTATACAAATGCCAAAATTATTCACCACTGGCAAATCTATAAGAAATTTTAAAGAAAATCCTGAAGGGAGAAGGAAAATAATATCAGGTTTAAATATAAATCTACCCAAACGACTAAAAAGCATTAGAAATTGTAAATAAGTGAGTAAATATTTTTAAAAATGTAAATTTAAAAATACTGTGAAAATATAATTGAATATTTAAACAAAAAACAATAACAATGAATTGCAAGGTTTATGGTATATATAAAAGTAAAATAGATAACATAAACAGCACAAAAACTGGGAATAAAGAAATAATAATATAAAGTTCTTAAGTATAATGTTTTATATCTCTTAGAAGGCAGTTATATAGTTAAAGATGTATACTATATAGATTTTTTGAAAAAACACTAAAAAGATTATAATAAAAAACAAACATAAGAGATCAAGTACAATCATAAAAATGTAAAAAAATAGTCAATATAAAAGAAAACAAAAGGCTGACAGAACAAAAAATAAAAGTGGCAAACGGAAAATAATTAGCAAATGTCAGATTTAAATACAACCATATTTATAAAAACATTAAATATAAATGGTAAAAAAAAAATGCAAATTTGTCAGCCTGGATTAAAAAAAAATTCAACTGTGTGCTGCCTACAAGTAACCCACTTTAAGAGTAAAGAAATAGATTAAAAGTAGCAGAATGGAATCGGTATATTTGGCAAATTCAATGAAAGCAAGATAGATTTCAAAGCAAAAGGTATTGCTAGGATAAAAAGTAACATTTCATAATGAAGAAGGGGTCAATTCATCAAGAAAATCCTCCAAAGTTTTATACACTTAATAACAGAGCTTCACAATACTTGAAGTAAAAACTAATGTAACTACAAGGAGAAATAGATACATCCGGTTAAAATTAAAGATTTCAACACTCTTCTTTGTGCCTGATAGAAAAAAGTAGCAGAAAATAAGTAAGAATATACAAGATTTGAACAAGACAGTCAACCAACTTGATCTAACTGATATTTATAGAACACTCTGCTCAATAGCGGCAGAATATATGTTCAAGGACATGTTTATTTAGAAATAATTTGAGAGTTTAGTAAGTTGTCTGGATAAATCAACATACAAAATGTTTATATTCATTTAGAAAATATAATTTTAAAGGATATTTATAAGCTTATAAGAGTAAGTATAAATTAATAGCAAAATTTTATTTAAGCTGATCCAGGGGAAAAAAATGAAATTTATGAAAAATCACTAGAGAATGCCTAAGGAGACACCAGTTAAATGAATAGGATAATTTAGTGTTTTAAGAGGTCAAGTTTTTCCAAACAATGACTTTAAATCAATTTTAACCACAAAACTAATACAGTTTTTCAAGTACTTGGACAAGCTGATACTAAAGTTTATGTAGAAGAGGAAAAGTCAAACGATAATAAGGAGTCCTGACAAAGAATAAGAGAGAGGTGGGGGCTTGGCTTTTCATACCTTAAGATTTCTTATATAGCCTAGTATTTACAACTATCTAGTATTGCTGATGCAGTCATAGAAAATTTCAGTATTGGTACAGTTTGTAGAGTCCAGAAACAGACTCACATCTATAAGTAAATTTGATATGAGAAAGGTAGCATAGCACATTACAGGTAAATAAATGAGCCTGAACAACAAGCTGTCTTTAAGAAAGAATGGAAATGGGATTACCATTTCTCATCATATATAAAATCAATTCACAATGGGTTAAAACTTAAATATGAGAGAAAACTTTTAAACAAGATGTACAAAATGTTAAAGGAGGAGAATATTAATAATTTTAGGAATAAAAAATAAATTAATTATCAAAAGCCTTCATAAAGAAAGAACTTGGATAACTGGAACTTCTTATAATGGGAATTTAAATTAATGTGTTCACTATGAAAACAACTTGGCACTATCTCATAAGGTTCAGGATTCACATAATCTAGAACCTAGCAATTCTACTCCCAGGAACTTTTGCACATGTACACTTGGATACATCTACAAAAATACTAATATTAGAGAAACTGGAAACAAGTCAAATATTCACTCACAGAAGTGATGAAAAAAATGTACTATGTTCCTGTAAAGGAATAATATACAGTCATGAAAAATAGGAACTGTCACTACATGTAACAACATGGATGAATCAAAGTAAATACTGAGAAAATCTTATAAGATTACATACATGATTGTATAAAGCTCAAAAGCAAACACAACTAAACAATTTACTATTCTAACTTTTAAGTTGCAGTCGTGTATTTTCATGTTAATGTTTACATCATAGCCTACATCTTTTTACATGCATTCGTTTGCATTTTCAAATATTATAAAATAAAACTTGTTAAAATCTAAAGTTGTCACTTTGAAATGGTTCAGTTCAGTTCAGTCGCTCAGTCGTGTCCGACTCTTTGCGACCCCATGAATCAGAGCACGCCAGGCCTCCCTGTCCATCACCAACTCCCGGAGTTCACTCAGACTCATGTCCATCGAGTCAGTGATGCCATCCAGCCATCTCATCCTCTGTCGTCCCCTTCTCCTCCTGCCCCCAATCCCTCCCAGCATCAGAGTCTTTTCCAATGAGTCAACTCTTCGCATGAGGTGGCCAAAGTACTGGAGTTTCAACTTCAACATCAGTCCTTCCAAAGAAATCCCAGGGCTGATCTCCTTCAGAATGGACTGGTTGGATCTCCCTGCAGTGCAAGGGACTCTCAAGAGTCTTCAACACCACAGTTCAAAAGTATCAGTTCTTCGGCGTTCAGTCTTCTTCACAGTCCAACTCTCACATCCATACATGACCACAGGAAAAAACCATAGCCTTGACTAGATGGACCTTTGTTGGCAAAGTAATGTCTCTGCTTTTCAATATGCTATCTAGGTTGGTCATAACTTTCCTTCCAAGGAGTAAGCGTCTTTTAATTTCATGGCTACAATCACCATCTGCATTGATTTTGGAGCCCCACAAAATAAAGTCTGACACTGTTTCTACTGTTTCCCCATCTATTTCACATGAAGTGATGGGACCAGATGCCATGGTCTTCGTTTTCTGCATGTTGAGCTTGAAGCCAACTTTTTCACTCTCCACTTTCACTTTCATCAAGAGGCTTTTTAGTTCCTTTTCACTTTCTGCCATAAGGGTGGTGTCATCTGCATATCTGAGGTTATTGATATTTCTCCCGGCAATCTTGATTCCAGCTTGTGCTTCTTCCAGCTCAGCATTTCTCATGATGTACTCTGCATAGAAGTTAAATAAGCAGGGTGACAATATACAGCCTTGACGTACTTCTTTTCCTATTTGGAACCAGTCTGTTGTTTCATGTCCAGTTCTAACTGTTGCTTCCTGACCTGCATACAGATTTCTCAAGAGGCAGGTCAGGTGGTCTGGTATTCCCATCTCTTTCAGAATTTTCCACAGTTTATTGTGATCCACACAGTCAAAGGCTTTGGCATAGTCAACAAAGCAGAAATAGATGTTTTTCTGGAACTCTCTTGCTTTTTCGATGATCCAGTGGATGTTGGCAATTTGATCTCTGGTTCCTCTGCCTTTTCTAAAACCAGCTTGAACATCTGGAAGTTCATGGTTCACATAGTGCTGAAGCCTGGCTTGGAGAATTTTGAGCATTACTTTACTGTCATGTGAGATGTTTGTAACTGTGCAGTAGTCTGAGCATTCTTTGGCATTGCCTTTCTTTGGGATTGGAATGAAAACTGACCTTTTCCAGTCCTGTGGCCACTGCTGAGTTTTCCAAAAACCAGTAACGCTGAAGAAGCTGAAGTTGAACGGTTCTAAGAAAACCTACAAGACCTTTTAGAGCTAACACCCAAAAAGATGTCCTTTTCATTATAGGGGACTGGAATGCAAAAGTAGGAAGTCAAGAAACACCTGGAGTAACAGGCAAATTTGGCCTTGGAATATGGAATGAAGCAGGGCAAAGACTAATAGAGTTTTGCCAAGAGAACGCACTGGTCATAGCAAACACCCTGTTCCAACAACACAAGAGAAGACTCTACACATGGACATCCCCAGATGGTCAATACCGAAATCAGATTATGTTCTTTGCAGCCAAAGATGGAGAAGCTCTATACAATCAGAAAAAACAAGACCAGGAGCTGACTGTGGCTCAGATCATGAACTCCTTATTGCCAAATTCAGACTTAAATTGAAGAAAGTAGGGAAAACCACTAGACCATTCAGGTATGACCTAAATCAAATCCCTTATGATTATACAGTGGAAGTGAGAAATAGATTTAAAGGCCTAGATCTGATAGATAGAGTGCCTGATGAACTATGGAATGAGGTTCGTGACATTGTACAGGAGACAGGGATCAAGACCATCCCCATGGAAAAGAAATGCAGAAAAGCTAAATGGCTGTCTGGGGAGGCCTTACAAACAGTTGTGAAAAGAAGAGAAGCGAAAAGTAAAGGAGAAAAGGAAAGATATAAGCATCTGAATGCAGAGTTCCAAAGAATAGTAAGTAGAGATAAGAAAGCCTTCCTCAGCCATCAGTGCAAAGAAATAGAGGAAAACAACAGAATGGGAAAGACTAGAGATCTCTTCAAGAAAATCAGAGATACCAAAGGAAGATTTCATGCAAAGATGGGCTCGATAATGGACAGAAATGGTATGGACCTAACAGAAGCAGAAGATATTAAGAAGAGGTGGCAAGAATACACAGAAGAACTGTACAAAAAAGATCTTCACGACCCAGATAATCACGATGATGTGATCATTGACTTAGAGCCAGACATCCTGGAATGTGAAGTCAAGTGGGCCTTAGAAAGCATCACTATGAACAAAGCTAGTGGAGGTAATAATTCCAGTTGAGCTATTTCAAATCCTGAAAGATGATGCTATGAAAGTGCTGCACTCAATTTGAAATGGTAGTGAGCTTCAAAAGAGCTGATTTAAGTTTGCCCTCAGCATCATTTTCTTCAGTCAAAAGTAATCAACTCCATTTCTCCTCAGTAATTCTTCCATTTTTTTGTTTGTTTCTCGATGCTGCTGCTGCTGCTAAGTTGCTTCAGTTGTGTCCGACTCTGTGCAACCCCACAGATGGCAGCCCACCAGGCTCCCCCGTCCCTGGGATTCTCCAGGCAAGAACACTGGAATGCGTTGCCATTTCCTCCTCTAATGCATGAAAGTGAAAAGTGAAAGTGAAGTCGCTCAGTCGTGTCCGACTCTTAGCGACCCCATGGACTGCTAATTCTCTTATCATTCCTCTCACACTATAAGCCATAAAAATAGAAATTGTGTTCAAGTAGGTTTTGACCATTTGGAGAGGATTACTTTCTAGATATTTCTTGTTACTTTATTCTTTTTTTTTCTTTTTCTTTTTTACAGCTACTTTTTAAAAATCTTGTTTACATCCTAATAAATTGAAATTATTTGGGGAACCTGTTTCTTTGTAGTTTGTACTGAAACATTTTCAAGTTACTTTCTACATTTCCACAAATCAGTCTAGTGTTAGTTTGTATCCATTTCAGAGGTTGACACTTTTAATCTAATCTGTGGATCCACAGATTACCTCACAACTTGGATCCTAGTGTTCTCTATAGACTGATTTTAATGAGTGTTCTTTCTTTCTTTTTTTTTTTTTAGGTGAAATTCATTGTTTTGGGATGAAATGTCCTATAGATATCAATTAGGTCTAATTGGTCTATTGTATTGTTTAAAGTTTGTGTTTCCTTGTTAATTTTCTGTTTAGTTGATCTATCCATAGGTATGAGTGGGGTATTAAAGTCTCCCACTGTTATTGTGTTATTGTTCATTTCTCCTTTCATACTTGTTAGCATTTGCCTTACATATTGTGGTGCTCCCGTGTTGGGTGCATATATATTTATAATTGTTATGTCTTCTTCTTGGATTGATCCTTTGATCGTTATGTAGTGACCGTCTGTCTCTTTTCACAGCCTTTGTTTTAAAGTCTATTTTATCTGATATGAGTATTGCTACTCCTGCTTTCTTTTGGTCCCTGTTTGCATGGAAAATCTTTTTCCAGCCCTTCACTTTCAGTCTGTATGTGTCCCCTGTTTTGAGGTGGGTCTCTTGTAGACAGCATATGTAGGGGTCTTGTTTTTGTATCCATTCAGCCAGTCTTTGTCTTTGGGTTGGGGCATTCAACCCATTTATGTTTAAGGTATTATTGATAAGTATGATCCCATTGCATTTACTTTATTGTTTTGGGTTCGAATTTATACACTGTTTTTGTGTTTCCTGTCTAGAGAATATCCTTTAGTATTTGTTGGAGAGCTGGTTTGGTGGTGCTGAATTCTCTCAGCTTTTGCTTGTCTGTAAAGCTTTTGATTTCTCCTTCATATTTGAATGAGATCCTTGCTGGGTACAATAATCTGGGCTGTAGGTTATTTTCTTTCATTGCTTTAAGTATGTCTTGCCATTCCCTCCTGGCTTGGAGAGTTTCTTTTTTTTTTTTTTATTTGATAAATTTAACGCCTTTTATTGCCATACCTCATTTTACTGTGCTTTGCTTTAGTGAACTTTATAGATACATGTTTTTTTTTTCCCTTGTTAATTTTCTGTTTAGTTGATCTATCCATAAGTGTGAGTGGGGTATTAAAGTCTCCCACTATTATTGTGTTATTGTTAATTTCTCCTTTCATACTTGTTAGGATTTGTCTTACATACTTCGGTGCTCCCATGTTGGGTGGATATATATTTATAATTGTTATATCTTCTTCTTGGATTGATCCTTTGATCATTATGTAGTGACCTTCTTTGTCTCTTTTCACAGCCTTTGTTTTAAAGTCTAATTTATCTGATACGAGTATTGTGACTCCTGCTTTCTTTTGGTCCCAATTTGCATGGAAAATCTTTTTCCAGCCCTTCACTTTCAGTCTGTATGTGTCCCCTGTTTTGAGGTGGGTCTCTTGTAGACAACATATGTAGGGGTCTTGTTTTTGTATCCATTCAGCCAGTCTTTGTCTTTTGGTTGGGGCATTCAACCCATTTACGTTTAATGTAATCACTGATAAGTATGATCCCGTTGCCATTTACTTTATTGTTTGGGGTTTGAATTTATACACCATTTTTGTGTTTCCTGTCTAGAGAATATCCTTTAGTATTTGTTGGAGAGCTGGTTTGGTGGTGCTGAATTCTCTCAGCTTTTGCTTGTCTGAGAAGCTTTTGATTTCTCCTTCATATTTGAATGAGATCCTTGCTGGGTACAATAATCTGGGCTGTAGGTTATTTTCTTTCATTGCTTTAAGTATGTCTTGCCACTTGGAGACCCTTTTATTGTTTTGTGCTTTGCTTTAGTGAACGAATTTTCTGTTTAGTTGATCTATCCATAGGTATGAGTGGGGTATTAAAGTCTCCCACTGTTATTGTGTTATTGTTCATTTCTCCTTTCATACTTGTTAGCATTTGCCTTACATATTGTGGTGCTCCCGTGTTGGGTGCATATATATTTATAATTGTTATGTCTTCTTCTTGGATTGATCCTTTGATCGTTATGTAGTGACCGTCTGTCTCTTTTCACAGCCTTTGTTTTAAAGTCTATTTTATCTGATATGAGTATTGCTACTCCTGCTTTCTTTTGGTCCCTGTTTGCATGGAAAATCTTTTTCCAGCCCTTCACTTTCAGTCTGTATGTGTCCCCTGTTTTGAGGTGGGTCTCTTGTAGACAGCATATGTAGGGGTCTTGTTTTTGTATCCATTCAGCCAGTCTTTGTCTTTGGGTTGGGGCATTCAACCCATTTATGTTTAAGGTATTATTGATAAGTATGATCCCATTGCATTTACTTTATTGTTTTGGGTTCGAATTTATACACTGTTTTTGTGTTTCCTGTCTAGAGAATATCCTTTAGTATTTGTTGGAGAGCTGGTTTGGTGGTGCTGAATTCTCTCAGCTTTTGCTTGTCTGTAAAGCTTTTGATTTCTCCTTCATATTTGAATGAGATCCTTGCTGGGTACAATAATCTGGGCTGTAGGTTATTTTCTTTCATTGCTTTAAGTATGTCTTGCCATTCCCTCCTGGCTTGGAGAGTTTCTTTTTTTTTTTTTATTTGATAAATTTAACGCCTTTTATTGCCATACCTCATTTTACTGTGCTTTGCTTTAGTGAACTTTATAGATACATGTTTTTTTTTTTTTTTTCCCTTGTTAATTTTCTGTTTAGTTGATCTATCCATAAGTGTGAGTGGGGTATTAAAGTCTCCCACTATTATTGTGTTATTGTTAATTTCTCCTTTCATACTTGTTAGGATTTGTCTTACATACTTCGGTGCTCCCATGTTGGGTGGATATATATTTATAATTGTTATATCTTCTTCTTGGATTGATCCTTTGATCATTATGTAGTGACCTTCTTTGTCTCTTTTCACAGCCTTTGTTTTAAAGTCTAATTTATCTGATACGAGTATTGTGACTCCTGCTTTCTTTTGGTCCCAATTTGCATGGAAAATCTTTTTCCAGCCCTTCACTTTCAGTCTGTATGTGTCCCCTGTTTTGAGGTGGGTCTCTTGTAGACAACATATGTAGGGGTCTTGTTTTTGTATCCATTCAGCCAGTCTTTGTCTTTTGGTTGGGGCATTCAACCCATTTACGTTTAATGTAATCACTGATAAGTATGATCCCGTTGCCATTTACTTTATTGTTTGGGGTTTGAATTTATACACCATTTTTGTGTTTCCTGTCTAGAGAATATCCTTTAGTATTTGTTGGAGAGCTGGTTTGGTGGTGCTGAATTCTCTCAGCTTTTGCTTGTCTGAGAAGCTTTTGATTTCTCCTTCATATTTGAATGAGATCCTTGCTGGGTACAATAATCTGGGCTGTAGGTTATTTTCTTTCATTGCTTTAAGTATGTCTTGCCATTCCCTCCTGGCTTGAAGAGTTTCTATTGAAAGATCAGCTGTTATCCTTATGGGAATTCCCTTGTGTGTTATTTGTTGTTTTTCCCTTGCTGCTTTTAATATTTGTTCTTTGTGTTTGATCTTTGTTAATTTGATTAATATGTGTCTTGGGGTGTTTCTCCTTGGGTTTATCCTGTTTGGGACTCTCTGGGTTTCTTGGACTTGGGTGATTATTTCCTTCCCCATTTTAGCGAAGTTTTCAACTATTATCTCCTCAAGTATTTTCTCATGGTCTTTCTTTTTGTCTTCTTCTTCTGGAACCCCTATGATTCGAATGTTGTAGCGTTTAAGATTGTCCTGGAGGTCTCTGAGATTGTCCTCATTTCTTTTAATTCGTTTTTCTTTTATCCTCTCTGATTCATTTATTTCTACCATTCTATCTTCTAATTCACTAATCCTATCTTCTGCCTCTGTTATTCTACTATTTGTTGCCTCCAGAGTGTTTTTAATTTCATTTATTGCATTATTCATTATATATTGACTCTTTTTTATTTCTTCTAGGTCCTTGTTAAACCTTTCTTGCATCTTCTCAATCCTTGTCTCCAGGCTATTTATCTGTGATTCCATTTTAATTTCAAGATTTTGGATCAATTTCACTATCATTATTTGGAATTCTTTATCAGGTAGATTCCCTATCTCTTCCTCTTTTGTTTGGTTTGGTGGGCATTTATCCTGTTCCTTTATCTGCTGGGTATTCCTCTGTCTCTTCATCTTGTTTAAATTGCTGAGTTTGGGAGTCCTTTCTGTATTCTGGCAGTTTGTGGAGTTCTCTTTACTGTGGCGTTTCCTCGCTGTGTGTGGGTATGTAGAGGTGGCTTGTCAAGGTTTCCTGGTTAGGGAAGCTTGTGTCGGTGTTCTGGTGGGTGGAGCTGTATTTCTTCTCTTTGTTCAGTCGCGCTATGGGGAGGGAGGGAGGAATGCTGCAAACAAATGACACTGGTGTGCGCTCGCAGTGCCTCAGCCACACTGGGTCTGCCCCCGCTCACGGCGCGTGTAGCCTCCCTGCCCACACTGCTCAGGCTCTAGGTTGTTCCGCCGGGAACAATCCGAGGCTGGCCCTGGGTTGCATGCACCTCCCAGGTCCAAGCCGCTCAGGTTCAGGCACTCAGGTAGTCCTCAGAGGCGCAGACTCAGTTGGGGCTGCGTTTTGTGCTCTTCCCAGGTCCGAGCAGCTCAGGTGATGAGGTGTTTGGCGAGTGCCAATGCTGCGACTTATCGCCTCCCCGCCACTTGGTTATCTGGGTGTAAAACCGGCGCACCTTCTCAGGCAGATGTTGACCGTCCAGACCCCCAATAAGTTTTAGTTAGCAAAGAAGCCAGTTTTATAGATAATGTCTCTCTGGGGCTGTGATTGCCCCCTTCCGGCTCTGGCTGCCTGTCACCGGAGGGGGAAGGTTAGCAGCCGGCTACCTCTGTTTAGTCCTTTGTTCCGTGTGCGGGTTGGCGGTGTCTTAGGTTAGGGCTGGCTTTTCGCGTGGTAGATATCCCACAGTCTGGTTTGCTAGCCCAAATTATTTCGCTCAGATAGTGCTCAGGGTATTCAGGCCAGATTCTTACTCTCAGCGATGCAGCCCGCGCCGCGCCTCCCTGCCCAGCCCCCGCTTGCTAATGGCGGATGCAGGCGTCTGCGCTGCTTTTCCGCTGGAGGAGTTACCGTAGGGCTCACAATCTGCGAGTTTTAATTGTTTATTTATTTTTTCTCCCTGTTATGTTGTCCTCTGTGCTTCCAAAGCTCGGCACGGATTCGGCAGTGAGAAGGTTTCCTGGTGTTTGGAAACTTCTCTCTTTTTAAGACTCCCTTCCCGGCCGGAACTCCGTCCCTCCCTCTTTTGTCTCTTTTATTGTCTTTAATATTTTTTCCTACCTCCTTTCGAGGAGTTGGGTTGCTTTTCTGGGTGCCTGATGTCCTCTGCCGGCATTCAGAAGTTGTTTTGTGGAATTTACTCGATGTTTAAATGCTCTTTTGATGAATTTGTGGGGGAGAAAGTGTTTTCCCCGTCCTACTCCTCCGCCATCTTGGCGCCTTCCCCTACTTTATTCTTAATATATCTCAGAACCAAGTGAATTTTTTTGCTAGGAGTACTGCTACTGACTCATTTTAAGCACACAGTCAAAGCAGTAAAGCCTAGCAATTTATTTCCTATATGTATAGTTTATCTTTATCACATTATTTAGTATCTGGCTTTTATTTCTATCTTTCAGGGATCACATAGCTAATTTGTGAAAATCACTTTAAATTATATGCCTACCTTCAGAGAAACTGACAATTTTATTCAAATTAAAGTAGGTCTACCTAACATTAAACTATCTGATTAATATAGAGGAAAGAAACCACCTGGTATCTTAGGTTCTATGTCTGATAAATGAATTCAGCAATGCAGCTGGACACAAGATTAACATACAGAAATTGGCTGCATTTCTTTACACTATCAATGAAATATCAGAAAAGGAAATATTTTAAAATAGCTTAAATAAAAATAAAATAATTAGGAATAAATCTGACTAAGGAGGTCAAGGACTTACATATGGAGAACTTTAAAACACTGATAAAGGAAATTGAAGATGATTTAAAGAAATGAAAAGATATCCCATGTTCTTTGTTTGGAAGAATTAATATTGTTAAAATGGCCACATTATTCAGAGCAATCTACAAATTTAATGTGATCCTTATCCAACTACCAATGACTTTTTCAGAGAACTAGAACAAATACTCCTAAAATTTATATTGAATCACAAAAGATCCAGAATTGCCAAAGCAACCCTAAGGAAAAAGAACAAAGTTTCAGACTTAACCCTTCCAGACTTCAGACAATACTCCAAAGCTACAGTAATCAAAACATCATGGTATTGACACAAAATCTGACATAAGAATCAATTGAACAGAATAGAGAGCCCAGAAATAAACTCACAGATTTCTAGGTTTGTAGTTCCTGACATACATAAAAATGGGATCGAAAGGAGAGTGCATGAAAAAATTCATACAATGTAAACCACTGATTTTTTACCAAGTTGCCAAAGGAATTCAATGGATAAAAACATAGCTTTTCCAAAAAATAATGGTGAAACAGTAAGACACACCTTTAAAAAAAAGAGAGACCCTAGATCTTCATACCATATTTTACAGATTAATTTAATATGGATCACACATGTTGATGAAAAACCCAAAACTTTTAAAAGGAGATACAGATGAAAACCTTTATGATTTTGAATTAGGCAAAGATATTTTATATAGGATAGAAAAAAATGCAATCCATGAAAGTTTTATAAATTGGACATCTTCAAAATAAAAATTTCTGATCTGCAAAACATGCTAATATTAAAATAATAAGGTAAACAACAGATCAGGAGAAAATATTTGCAAAACATATATTTGGAAAGTAACTTGTATCCATAATACATGAAGGACTGATAATAATAAGAAAACAAATAACCCTATTAAAAAGTTGGCAAAAGATATGAACAGACCTATCACTAAACAGATAATGATGGCATATAACCACAAGAAAGATGCTCATCATTGTTGGTCATACAGAATTGTAAATTAAGTCCACAGTAAGGTATTGCATTATATATTTATAATCCAAAACAAAAGTCTGACAACCGCATATGCCACCAAGAATGTAGAACCACTGGAACTCTCACACACTGTTCATAGGAATGAAAAATGGTACAGCCATTTTGGAAAACAATCTTGTAGTTTCTTAGACATTTAAACATACATTTACCATATGATCCAGCAATTTCAATGCTATTTATCCAAAACAAAAGACAACTTAAAAACATGTAAAAATCTGTGTGTACATGTTTACAGAATCATTAAGTCTACATAGCAGAAACAATCAGCTACAAACCCAACTTACTGTTCATTGTCTCTTAAGCTAATATATTTTAAGTTCTATTTTACTGGCTACAAATATAAATATTGAGACTACTGGGCCTGAAATCATTTTTTAAGGGAAAATATTTGTTCTCTCATATATTGGTAATCATTTTTCATAAACTTTTCCATAAAACTTTCAGTTAGATGGAAAGTCTTCCATAACTCACACATATTATACCTACTGTACTCCATTAATAAACAGAAAACCTAAAAACCTGCTATGTTTGAGAAGCTTTACATGGTATAAAAGTATCATAAGGAAATGTTGATCATGAAAGTAATTGGGACAGAAAAAGAAAACAAGAAACTAATTTAAATTATTAGAGAATTAGTAGAAGATACCCTCAGAGAAGGCAATGGCACCCCACTCCAGTACTCTTGCCTGGAAAATCCCATGGGCGGAGGAGCCTGGTAGGCTGCAGTCCCTAGGGTCGCTAGAGTCGGACACGACTAAGCAACTTCACTTTCACTTTTCACTTTCATGCATTGGAGAAGGAAATGGCAACCCACTCCAGTGTTCTTGCCTGGAGAATCCCAGGGATGGGGGAGCCTGGTGGGCTGCCGTATATGGGGTCGCACAGAGTCGGACACGACTGAAGTGACTTAGCAACAGCAGCAGCAGAAGATACCCTTAAGTGCTAAAATAAAAAAGCATTTCTTAAAATTATCTTTTAATTACAAGATAAATAAGTACTAGGGATGTAATGTACAACATGATAAATATAATCAACTACTGGATGTTATATATTAACAATGTTATATATCCTAAGAATTCTCATCACAACAATTTTTTCTATTACTTTAATTATGTATCTTTATGAGAAGATGGACATCCACTAAACTTATTGTGACAAAATCACTTCATATGTAAATCAAATCATTATCCTGTATACACACCTGTATGGTGCTATATGTCAACTATATCTTAATAAAACTGAAAGCAAAAAGGCAATAACTACAACTAATTTAATGTTCTACTATATAACAATTTTTCAGTAAGTATGAATGAATGAATATAATATAGAAGATAATAGTGGGAAATTTTTTGTAAGTATAATGAAAATATTAATAGGTGCATGCAAAAGATAAACCCTTGAAGTAATTATATATTTTAAAATAGTACTTGAAGATAAATCCCCTCTTTTCTTCCATTTACCATGTTCCAGTTTCTGATAGGTTTGATACAAAGGAAGTTGCCCTTAATTGCACTGTGGACAAAGTGAGTGCTTGCTTGTATTCCATTTTGTGACTCTGGTTGCACAATGCAAGAAAAAACCAAAAGAACTCTACCTGGTTGCCCATGTTCTAAGGTCTGAATTAGAGTGATCTTTTAGTAAGTTTATGCTTTCTCCTCTTTTGCTTCCAGTTCAGTTCAGTTCAGTTCAGTTGCTCAGTCATGTGTGACTCTTTGCGACTCCATGGACTGCTGCATGCCAGGCCTCCCTGTCCATCACCAACTCCCAGAGTTTACCCAAACTCATCTCCAATGAGTTGGTGATGCCATCCAACCATCTGATCCTCTGTCATCCCCTTCTCCTGCCCTCAATCTTTCCCAGCATCAGGGTCTTTTCAAATGAGTCAGCTCTTTGCATTTCAGGTGGCCAAAGTATTAGAGTTTCAGCCTGAGCATCATTCCTTCCAATGAACACCCAGGACTGATCTCCTTTAGAATGGACTGCTTGGATCTCCTTGCAGTCCAAGGGACTCTCAAGTCTTCTCCAACACCACAGTTCAAAAGCATCATTTCTTCAGTGCTCAGCTTTCTTTATAGTCCAACTGTCACGTCCATACATGACCACTGAAAAAACA
This sequence comes from Bos javanicus, assembly GCF_032452875.1. NCBI lineage: Eukaryota > Metazoa > Chordata > Mammalia > Artiodactyla > Bovidae > Bos > Bos javanicus. The sequence goes on from NC_083870.1 coordinate 45,395,712, forward strand.
TAGCCTTGACTAGACGGAACTTTGTTTACAAAGTAATGTCTCTGCTTTTTAATATGCTGTCTAGGTTGGTCATAGCTTTTCTTCCAAGGAGTAAGCATCTTTTAATTTCATGGCTGCAGTCACCATCTGCAGTGACTTTGGAGCCCCCCAAAAATAAAGTCTGCCACTGTTTCCACTCTTTCCCCATCAATTTGCCGTGAAGTGATGGGACCAGATGCCATGATCTTAGTTTTCTGAATGTTGAGCTTTAAGCCAACTTTTTCACTCTCCTCTTTCACTTTCATCAGGAGGTTCTTTTGTTATTCATTTTCTGCCATAAGGGTGGCATCATCTGCATATCTGAGTTTATTGATATTTCTCCCGGCAATCTTGATTCTAGCCTGTGCTTCATGCAGCCCAGCATTTCTCATGATGTACTCTGCATATAAGTTAAATAAGCAGGGTGACAATATACAGCCTTGATGTACTCCTTGTCCTATTTGGAACCAGTCTGTTGTTCCATGTCCAGTTTTAACTGTTGCTTCCTGACCTGCATATAGATTTCTCAAGAGGCAGGTCAGGTGGTCTGGTATTTCCATCTCTTTCAGAATTTTCCACAGGTTATTGTGATCCACGTAGTCAAAGGCTTTAGAAGAGCTGTCTTATAAGTCTAGAATTGTGCTGTCCAATATGATAACCACTGGCCACATGTGATTACTTGAAATAAAATTAAAATTTTATTTTTCAGTTACATCAGCCCTAAGCTAAGGGAACAAAGTCGTGTCCTACTCTTTGCAACCCCGTGGACTGTAGCCCATCAGGCTCCTCCACCCATGGGATTCTCCAGGCATGAATACTGGAGTGGGTTGCCATTTCCTTCTCCAGGGGATCTTCCCAACCCAGGGATCGAACCCAGGTTTTCTGCATTGCAGGCAGACGCTTTAACCTCTGAGCCACCAGGGAAGCCCAGTCACAGGTAATAGGGCCTACTCTCTTGGGCACTGCAGACAGTAGAACTGTTCCATTACCACAATAAATTCTATTGGTCAGCACTGATCTGGAGCTAATAACTAATTTCTTATCTAAAAGTGCCTACTTAAAATAATGACACTTTTCTTCAAATGTGATTCCTCTCCCTATTCTTACCTCTGTAATGTTCTTATTTTTGCATCAAATTATTCATCACAGTATTTGGCTTAAAGTTGGCTCTATTCCTTCAAAGCTTCTCCTATCTACAAAGGATTTGGTTAGCATTGAAACCTAACAGCTTTTCTAAACTGAGTCATGTCCTCTCTTTCTGCACTGTGACTTACTAGAGACCTATGTGTGAAAATTATTGTGTTAAATGAGATGAGAATTTAAAACATCACAAAATACAACTAACAAAAATAATTTCAACTGCCCTACATAAAAGTACCATCAAATAGATTGAATACTGGATGAAAGTCTGTGAGTAGAGAAATGATAAATGGTTCTATCTTCGGTTCAGGTTTGGTGTCTCATGGGCTGCCGAGGAGTTCTTTGTTTAGCTTGGTTTTATTTAACAACTTTATAATGATTTGAAAAGAGGAGTAAAGGAGTCTTAATGGAACTCATTGATGAGACTGCTGGAAAGTGTTACAAACACAACCGACGACAAAGCAATTACCTAATGAGATGCAGAGGGTGCTGAACTATTGACAAAGGCACTCCTAATTATATTCCACTTGGTAAAAGTTAATGCTTAGACTAAGGATGACTAATTCAAAACAAGAGTGCTTAGTGCAAACATAACAAAGAGAGCTTCTGGCCTTTGCAGTATTGAACTCTACAATATACAGGTACTTACAAAGGAAACAGTAGGTTCTATTCCCTTTGTCTTAAGTTGTATGATCTGAAAATAGACAAAAATAGATATTTTTAGTTGTGGTACTATTATCTTAGGTATGCCTGATTATTTCAATATGTTCAAATAAATTTCAATTTTTTTTCCACTGAATTGATCTCCAGGTTATGTTTTTGAGTTTGATTATATGTGTGTGCAAACAAGAACATGGAAAATGCAAATGTAACTGGAGACATTACTGTCTATTCTATTCCCAGTTTCTTATAACAAATTCTGGCATGTACCAAGAATATACACATTTGGTCATACTTTTTGGCAAACCATACTGTCATACACAATTGCAATCAAGCAATGGTATATAATAATAATAAAAACAACAAATGAAAAACTACTGCCTCATTTATAAACATGATTATAAATATTTCAATGCTATTTGCTTCATATTTTTACTGTGGTAAATTCACCATTTTTAGTGTGTATAGTTCAGTGACATCTATGTGCTACCATCACCATTAACCATCTCTCAGAACTTTCTTTATCTTTCCAAACTGAAACTCTATACCCACTAAGCAACAACTTTCCAGTTCCCCTACACTTGGGCTATGCAGGTGGCTCAGTGGTAAAAGAATCCACCTGCCAATGCAGAAGTCACAGGAGCTGCCAGTTCAATCCCCGGGTTGGGAAGAACACCTGAAGGAGGAAATGGCAACCCATTCCAGTATTCTTGCCTGGAGAATCCCACAGATAAAGCCTAGCAGGCTACAGTCCACAGGGTTGCAAAGAGTTGGACATGACTGAGCACACACAACTCTCTCATTCCCTATCCTCAGCACCTGGTAACCACCATTTTATTCTCTGTCTCTATGAATTTCACTACTCCAATTACGTCATAGAAGAGGAATCACATAACATTTGTCCTTTTGTGTCTGGCTCATTTCACTTAGCATAATGTCTTCAAGGTTCATGCTTGTCAAAGCCTGTGTCAGAATTTCCTTGCTTTTTAGGGTTGAATACTGGAGAATGGAATGGCAAACCACTTCAGTATTCTTGCCTTGAGAACCCCATGAACAGTATGAAAAGGCAAAAAGATAGGACACTGAAAGATGAACTCCCCAGGTCAGTAGGTGCCCAATACGCTACTGGAGAAGAGTGAAGAAATAACTCCAGAAAAACGAAGAGAGAGAGTCAAAGTGAAAACAATGCCCAATTGTGGATGTGACTGGTGGTGGAAGTAAAGTCTGACACTCTAAAGAGCAGTATTGCATAGAAACCTGGAATGTTAGGCCCATGAATCAAGGTAAATTAGAAGCAGTCAAACAGAAGATGGCAAGAGTGAACATCAATATTTTAGGAATCAGTGAACTAAAATGGACTGGAATGGGATGAGTTTAATTCATATGACAATTATATCAATTACTGTGGGCAAGAATCCCTTAGAAGAAATGGAGTAGCCATGATAGTCAACAAAAGAGTCCAAAATGCAGTACTTGGGTGCAATACCAAAAATGACAGAATGATAACTGTTCATTTCCAAGGCAAACCAGTCATTATCACAGTAATCCAAGTCTGTGTCCCAATCAGTAATGCTGAAGAAGCTGAAGTTGAACAGTTCTATGAAGACCAAAAGACCTTCTGGAACTAACATCCAAAAAAGATATTCTTTTCATCATAGGGGACTGGAATGTAAAACTAGGAAGTCAAGAGATGCCTGGAGTAATAAGCAAATTTGGCCTTCGAGTACAAAATGAAGTAAGGCAAAGGTTAACAGTTTTGCCAAGAGAATGCGTTGATCATAGCAAACACCCTCTTCCAACAACACAAGAAAAGACTCTAACCATGGACATCACCAGATGGTCAATTTCAAAATCAGACTGATTATATTCTTTGCAGCCAAAGATGGAGAAGCTCTATACAGTCAGCAAAAACAAGATCGGGAGGTGACTATGGCTCAGATCATGAACTCCTTTTGCCAAATTCAGACTTAAATTGAATAAACTAGGGAAAACCACTACTTTCCAGAAAAGAGAGTTCCAGAAGAACATCCATTTCTGCTTTAATAACTGTGCCAAAGCCTTTGACTGTGTGGATCACAATAAACTGTGGAAAATTCTGAAAGAGATGGGAATACTGGACCACCTGACCTGCCTCTTGAGAAATCTATATGCAGCTCAGGAAGCAACAGTTAGAACTGGACATGGAACAACACACTGGTTCCAAATGGTAAAAAGAGTACATCAAGGCTGTATATTGTCACCCTGCTTATTTAACTTATATGTAGAGTACATCATGAGAAATGCTGGGTTAGATGAAGCACAATCTGGAATCAAGATTGCTGGGAGAAATATCAATAACCTCAGATATGCAGATGACACTACCCTTATGGCAGAAAGTGAGGAAGAACTAAAGAGCCTCTTGATGAAAGTGAAAAAGGAGAGTGAAAAAGTTGGCTTAAAGGTCAACATTCAGGAAACTAAGACCATGGCATTCGGTCCCATCACTTCATGGCAAATAGATGGGGAAACAGTGGAAACAGTGGCAGACTTTATTTTTGGGGCTCCAAAGTCACTGCAGATGGTGACTGCAGCCATGAAATTAAAAGACGCTAACTCCTTGGAAGGAAAGTTATGGCTTTTCCAGTGGTCATGTATGGATGTGAGAGTTGGACCATAAAGAAAGCTTAGTGCCAAAGAATTGATGCTTTTGAACTGGTGTGTTAGAGAATACTCTTGATTCCTCTCCTTCTTGGACTGCAAGGAGATCAAAGCATTTAAGCCTAAAGGAAACCAGTCCTGAATATTCATTGGAAGGACTGATGCTGAAGCTCGAGCTCCAGTACTTTGGCCACCTGATTCAAAGAACTGACTCACTGGAAAAGTCCCTGATGCTGGGAAAGCTTAAAGGCAGGAGAAGGAGACGACAGAGTATGAGATGGTTGAATGGCACCCCTGACTCGATGAACATGAGTTTGAGTAAACTCCAGGAGCTGGTGATGGACAGGGAAGTGTGGTCTGCTGCAGTCCATGGGGTCACAAAGACCCAGACACTACTGAGCTTTTCATTCCTAGAAAAATTCAAGTTGCTTGTGCATTACCTAATATATTTAATTGCTATGTATATTTTGGTAATTGTGTTTGCTATTTGCACCTATATTTATCAGTTAGATTAGCCTGTATTTCTCCTTTCTTTAATGTCCTTGTCTGGTTTCATATCAAGATAAAACCTGCCTTGTAGATTGAGTTAGGAAATGTTCATTCTTTTTGTCTTCTCCAAGAGAGGTTATGAAAATGTGGTAGAATTCACTAGCAAAGCCATCTTTACCATAGTTTATGTGTGAGAAGGTCTGAAATTACAAATCAATGTTTTAAACATAATAGAACTATTAAGATTTATTATTCCTTCTGTCAGTTTTTCTAAGGATTTTGTCCCTTTCATCTGAGTTTCAGTTGCTCTTTTTATAATTTCTTAAGGTGTAAGCTAAATTTTTTGAGTTCTTTCTACTTTTCTAACAGAAAAGTACAATTATATAACATTCTTTTTATTAATTGAACAGCTTTAACTATATTCCATAAATTTGGACATGCTTTGTTTATGTTTTCATTGAGTTAAAAATATCTTATAATTTCATTTGTGACTTTTTTCCTTTACTCCTGGGTTATTTGGGAATGTATTGTTCAGTTTATAAATATTGGGACCTTGCAGATATTTTTCCATTATTTATACTCTAACTCTGTCATGGTCTGAAAACATAATTTGTATAATTTTAACCCTTTTAAAATCACTAAGACTTTTTTGGGGATCTAATAATGGCACCCCACTCCAGTACTTTTGCCTAGAAAATCCCATGGATGGAGGAGCCTGGTAGGCTGCAGTCCCTAGGGTCGCTAGAGTCGGACACGACTAAGCGACTTCACTTTCACTTTTCACTTTCATGCATTGGAGAAGGAAATGGCAACCCACTCCAGTGTTCTTGCCTGGAGAATCCCAGGGACGGGGAAGCCTGGTGGGCTGCCGTCTACGGGGTCGCACAGAGTCGGACACGACTGAAGTGACTTAGCAATAGTAATAATGGATGTTTGGTCTTATTGAATGTTCTTTATGAACTTTAGTTGAAAGGAAGGGATGCCATATAAATTCAGTGGCGTCAAGTTGGATAATAGAGCTGAAGTAATCAAGGCTATGGTTTTTCCAGTGGTCATGTAGTCTGGAGATCCAACCAGTGGTCTCCAGTGGTCTGGAGATCCAACCAGTCCATTCTGAAGGAGATCAGCTCTGGGATTTCTTTGGAAGGAATGATGCTAAAGCTGAAACTCCAGTACTTTGGCCACCTCATGCGAAGAGTTGACTCATTGGAAAAGACTCTGATGCTGGGAGGGATTGGGGGCAGGAGGAGAAGGGGACGACAGAGGATGAGATGGCTGGATGGCATCACTGAGTTGATGGACATGAGTCTGGGTGAACTCCGGGAGTTGGTGATGGACAGGGAGGCCTGGCGTGCTGCAATTCATGGGGTCGCAAAGAGTCGGACACGACTGAGCAATTGAACTGAACTGATTCTATTTATTTATTGAATTTCCATCCACTTGTCCTACTAGTCATTGAAATCTCTTGAAATTGTAAGTGTGTGTTCATTATTTCTTTTAGTTTGATCAGTTTTTGTTTCATGTATTTCAAAACTCTGTTACTATGTGAATATGCATTTAGAACTTCTACGTCCTTATGGTGAATTAACCCCTTCATCATATTTCTGGTAGTATTCTTCATTCTGAAGTATTCTTTGTCTGACATTAACAGAGGCATTCCAACTTTGTGATTAGTATGTGAGAGTATTCTTTCTTCCATTTCTTAATTTTTAACCTATCTATGTCTATGTACTGTGAAGACTGTGTACACAGAAATGTTAGGTATAGCTTTTTTGACAAATGCTTAATTGACAAATGCTGCCCTGTTTTCAAATCTACTATACTGGTATTTGTTTTCAATTTGTCACATGTACTTTTTGTTAATTTTCTTTTTATTCTTCTTTACCTACATTAATTTTTACAATTTCAGTTTATCTTCATTATTGTATTTTTTTTTCTATATTTTGTGGTCCCCAAAAGGTTCACAAAGTGCATTTTTAATTTCTCATAGTATATCTTCAAATGATATCTATAGCAATTCAAATATAGCCTGAAAACCTTATTGAATATTTCCACTTCCCTACTTCTTTTCTGCATGCTCTTATCATGCAGTTTACTTCTATTTATGCTCTAGACCTGAAAATACATTATTATTTTTGTCTATATAGTAAATTATTGTTTAAAAGGCTTTTTATTTAGAAAAATATGTATCTTAAATTGACAATTCATGGTGCTATTCTTTCGTGTTTGTATTCAAATTTCTGTCTTGTATCACCTTCCTCCTCCTTGAATAATTTTTGTCTTAACATTTTTTACTGTACTGCGGATCTGCTACTGAAAAATTGTCTCAGATTTCATTTTTCTGAAAGAATCTTTATTTTTTCTTCATTTGAAAGATCTTTTTGCTGGATATATAATTTTTGGTTGGCAATTTTCTTCCCTTACCATAAAGATGTCTCTCCATGATCTCACTTGCATAATTTCTGAAAACATGTGTTTTTTTTGTGGTTAAATTTATTTATTTATTTTTGGTTGTGCTGGGTCTTCGTTGCTGTGTACAGACTTTCTCTAGTTGCAATGAGCGGGAACTACTCTTCATTGTGGTGCTTGGGCTTCTTATTGCAGTGGCTTCTCTTGTTGCAGAGCACAGACTCTAGTGTGTGGGCTTCAGTAATTACAGCATACAGGCTCAGTAGTTGCTGTATAAAGGCTCTGGAGCATGGGCCATAAAGTGTGGGCTCACACTACACTGTGTTATATGGACTTAGTTGGCCTGCATGAAGTGGAATCTTCCCAAACCAAGAATAGAACTCATGTCCCCTGCATTGACAGGTGGATTCTTAACTACTGGACCACCAGCCAAGTTCAAATGGGTGGTTTTATTCACATTTGTTCTTCTATATGTAATGTGGGAGAACACTTCAACTCCCTCTACTTGTACTGAAACCTGAAACCTGCTTATGGCAAGTAATCTGGAACTTGCACAGGGATCAATTCATGTGTTTCCCTTCTCTCAGGGATCATGGTTTGGCATGATCTGTTTTTCAGTGTCTTGTTTTATGATTTTTTTTGTTTGTTTCCTCCTTACTTAAGGTAAGAGAATAAATTCTGACCTTTTGAACAAAAGCAGATGTCTCTTACATTATTTAACTATACTTATTGTTATAAAGTTGTTCACAAAAACTTGTAATGATCTTTTTAGTGTCTGTGTGAAATGTAGTGATGTACCTTTATCATTCCTGATACTGACATTTTGTGTTTTCTCTCAATTTTTTCTTCATCAGTCTTAGAAGGATTTATTAATTTTGGTATCTTTTAAAAAACAAAAACCAACAAAGCTACCTAACTTTCAGGTTTATTGGCACTCTATTGTACATTTGTTTCTATTATTACATTCTCTATTCTTTATTTTTTTCTTCTTGAAATTTTCTTTATCTTTAATGTGTAGTTAATTTGCCAATTTCTTGAACTTGATGCTTTTATCACTTATTTCATTTTTTCTTGTTTGCTATCTTATGAATTAAAATTCTCCAAGCCAGGCTTCAGCAATACATGAACTGTGAACTTCCAGATGTTCAAGCTGGTTTTAAAAAAGGCAGAGGAACCAGAGATCAAATGGCCAACATCCGCTGGATCACCAAAAAAGCAAGAGAGTTCCAGAAAAACATTTATTTCTGCTTTATTGACTAGGCCAAAGCCTTTGACTGTGTGGATCACAACAAACTGTGGAAAATTCTGGAAGAGATGGGAATACCAGACCACCTGACCTGCCTCTTGAGAAATCTGTATGCAGGTTAGGAAGCAACAGTTAGAACTGGACATGGAACAACATACTGGTTCCAAATAGGAAAAGGAGTATCTCAAGGCTGTAGATTGTCACCCTGATTATTTAACTTACATGCAGAGTACATCACGAGAAATGCTGGGCTGGAGGAAGCACAAGCTGGAATCAAGATTGCTGGGAGAAATATCAATAACCTCAGATATGCAGATGACACCACCCTTACGGCATAAAGTAAAGAGGAACTAAAGAGCCTCCTGATGAAAGTGAAAGTGGAGAGTGAAAAAGTTGGTTTAAAGCTCAACATTCAGGAAACTAAGATCATGGAATCCAGTCCCATCACTTCATGGCAAATGGATGGGAAAACAGAGGAAACAGTGGCTGACTTTATTTTTCTGGGCTCCAAAATCACTGCAGATGGTGACTGCAGCCATGAAATTAAAAGACGCTTACTCCTTGGAAGGAAAGTTATGACCAAACTAGACAGCATATTAAAATGCAGAGATGTTACTTTGCCAACAAAGATCCATCTAGTCAAGGCTATGGTTTTTCCAGTGGTCATGTATGGATGTGAGAGTTGGACTGTGAAGAAAACTGAGCCCCGAAGAATTGATGTTTTTGAACTGTGGTGTTGAAGAAGACTCTTGAGAGTCCCTTGGACTGCAAGGAGATCCAACCAGTCCATCCTAAAGGAAATCAGTCCTGGGTGTTCATTGGAAGGACTGATGTTGAAGCTGAAACTCCAATAGTTTGGCCACCTGATGCGAAGAGCTGACTCATTTGAAAAGACCCTGACATTGGGAAAGATTGAGGGCAGGAGAAGAAGGGGACGACAGAGGATGAGATGGTTGGATGGCATCACCGACTCGATGGACATGAGTTTGAGTGAACTCTGGGAGTTGGTGATGGACAGGAAGGCCTGGCGTGTTGCGATTCATGGGGTCGCAAAGAGTCGGACATGACTGAGCGACTGAACTGAACTGAACTGATGAATTTAAGGCTGTATACATTTATTTAATATTGACTTTAAGTGAATTCCTTAAGTATTGATATTTAGTATTTTCATTATCATTCAGTTCAAACTAATTTTTTTTACTTTGTTAATGTCTTAATAATAGGAATTTCTCTAGTTAAGCTCTGATTATTTCTAGCTTAATTTCATTATGTTAATATTATATCTCTGTATATGATTTCAATTTTGTTGAAACAACAATTATGGCTCAGCATGTTGTTAGTTTCTGTAAATATTCTATGCATATTTGAGAAGAATGCATTTTGTGCCTATGGGTTACTATTATACACATACATATATATGTAAGATAAATTTATTCATGTTATTTTAAAAATGGAGTCCATTTTTAATCATGTTATTTAAATCTTACTCTATATACAGTTGACTCTTGAACAAACACAGGTTTGAACTGCACTGCTGCTGCTGCTAAGTCACTTCAGTCGTGTCCGCCTCTGTGCAACTCCATGGACTACAGCCTAACAGGCTCCTCCACCCATGGGATTTTCCAGGCAAGAGTACTGCACAGATTCATGTATATTCAGCCATGTCTGACTCTTTGCAGCCTCAAGGACTGTAGTCCACCAGGCTCCTCTGTCCATGGAATTTTCCAGGCAAGAATACCGAAGTGGGTTGTCATTTCCTATTCCAAGGAACCTTCTCAACTTAGGGATCGAACCCATGTCTCTTGCATCTTTTGCACTGGCAGCTGCATTCTTTACCACTGTGCTACTTGGGAAGCCCTTATTTTCATTTTACAGATCTTTAAATAAATTAAGTAAGGGGGAACGTTCATGTTCAATTATAGATCACAGCATGTAGAATCAAAAGAATTAGGGTCTGAGTCCTGATTCTATCTGAACTGTTTCAATTTCCTGCCCTTGGGTAGGTCATCTATCAGGTTTTTTTGTTTTTGTTTTTGAGACAAGAGGGCAGTATGCAGATTTTTGACTGCATGGGGGTTAGCATCCCAAACCCCTATCTTGTTTAAAGGTACTGTACTTTAAAAAAAATTGTAATCTCCTAAAATAAATATTTCTCATTTTTTGTCTACCTTTTCTATCAATTACTGAAAGGGGAGAAATTTTACCACTATGACTGTGAGCTAATCTATTTCCCTTGTAATTATTTTAATTTTTCTTTTATGTGTTTCGAGGTAATATGTGAATATAAGTTCAGAATTATTCTAATTCCTTGTAGTTGAAATTTTTATTACTTTGAAATGTCTTTCCTCATAGTTGTTCTCAATATGAGGGTTGATCTAAATCACATAAGCTAACCATTACAGGTATGGAACCATTGAAATATGAATGTATGGCCATAGAGCAGAAGATATTTAAGGAAAGTTTAAATATAGAGTTAAAATAATCAAAAGTGAAAATAGAGACACAATGAAACAAATACTTCTTTAATTATCTCTGGGACAAAGAGATAGGAGACATTGTGTCCAAATAAAATAGCAGAACACATAAATCAAAGAAAATAGGAGAAAAAGATACTTGAAATAAAAAACATCGTAATCAAATTAATAATACAAAATATGAAATTTAAAAAAATCAGATTCTCTTATAGAAAGAACAAAAATGAAGACATATATAAAATAGAAATGAGAAGATAAAGAAAGGAGGGATTTTGATGAGAAAAATGGAGCTTGATATTGAGCCCATGAAAGCCAACATCTAATTAATAAAAGTCTAAAAGCAGAGATAGGAGGGATCAGAGGGAAGAGTTATTAAAAAACAATATTAGGAAAATTTGAACCTATACATTTAATGCATCCAAAATTTATTTTTAAAATATATCATAATATGTTTAATACTCACAGTTCCATAATCCTAGAGTCTCAAAATACTCTCAATATAGAGATCAGATGAATTACTAAAAGATTCTAAAGACAAGAAGAAAATGAGTATATATGATATGGAGAAGTCAGAATGGCCTGGGACTTTTCAGAGGAGAACAGAGAAATTCTGTGATGATAATAAAGAAGGATGCCAGCTCAACAGCTAAGCAGCTGGCCTGGAGAACAACTAGTATAGGTGGGAAGAAGAGACAGAGGTATGTCAAAAGGAGGTTTCTATGAGAAAAAGTAGAATTTATAGATCATTTGATGTACTTATGAATTTGAAAAAATTAAAGCTATGCATTGAAACATTTGGCAAACTAAAAGGGCAGATATACAGAAATCTAAGCAAATGAAAAATGAAGACAATTATTTATCCCAGGAAAACAAGGAGTTACATGAAACAAAAATTTTAATCATAATTCTTTACAAGAGCATCAGGAAATAATGTTTACAAAGTCATAATAACCACCGACTTAACTAACATTATAATATTATCAAAATGAGCAAATAGTGGGAAATACAAAGGGGAGTTTTAAAATGTTCAGAAAACACAGCAGGGAGACAAGGCCTGAAACTGATAAATCAAGAACTAGTGGGATATGAATATGTTCACAAATATAGCAGCAAGCTTTTTAAAAAAATATATAAAGAGTTGTGTATATGTAAGAAGTCAATAATCCAGCTCTGTCTCAAATCTCATTTTTCTTGATCTCCATCACTGCTTACCTACCTTTCAATCTACTTGTCCCATGTCAGCTCCAGGGAGCGCACAAAATGCAAATCTTGTCATTTTCACCAAGCTCTGAAAACCCATAACAGAGTTCTTCAACTGCATTCCATTGCCTTGGACTCAAATCTTTGAGAGTTCTGAAGGCCATACACAGCCAGGTTTGTCGCTCCTTCTACTTTATCAATCCACTCCTTGTGCCTTCTGTGCTTCACTACACTGACCATTTGTTTTGTTTTGTTTTGTTTTTAACAACAACAAAAGGTAAAATAAAGAAAAACCACTGTTTTACTTCTCTGAAATTATCAAACTTCTTGCCACACTGGGATTTTGATATATGCTGCTCCAGTGTTTCAAAGGGATCCCCTGGTGGCTCAACAGTAAAGAATCTGCCTGCAATGCAAGAGACAGAAAATGTGAGTTCGATCCCTGGGTTGGGAAGATCCTCTGGAGGAGGAAGTGGTAATGCACTCCAGTGTTTTTGCCTGGGAAATCCCATTACTCCACATTCTTTTAGTGTGTACAAACTCAGGAGTGTCTGATTCTGTGCCAGCTCATGGACTGTAGCATGCCAGACTCCTCTGTTCATGGGATTCTCCAGGCAAGAATACTGGAGTGGGCTGCCATTTCCTACTCCAGGGGATCTTTCTGACCCAAGGATTAAACCCACATCTCCTGCATCTCCTGAATTGGCAGGCGGATTCTTTACCACCGAGCCATATGGGAAGCCCACATCCCTTTTACACACACACTTTGTGTTTCAAAAGTTATCTCTTTTTCTTTCCTTTCAAATCCCAGTTCAATAACTTAGTTTGATATCGATGACTCCCAGTACATTAAGGTCCTCTGGCTTGAGTTCTCTTTATAGCTCTTACTCAATTTTCCCACTTAATTGGCTGCCTGCCCCACATCCCTTCTTTCCCTACTATTAGACTGTAAACGTCAAGAAATGATAAACATTGTCTCTTTGCTCATCACTGTACACCACTACATAGCACAGTACCTGGAAAATAATAGGTGTTTAATACATATTTTATGAATGAGTTAACAAATTAAAAATAGACTAAACATTCAAAACCTAGATGAAGTCTTACCTAGCTACTTCTACTACTTACTAGCTATGTGACCTTGAGCAAAGCATTTAAACCTCTCTAAGCCTGACTTCCTCATATGTAAGTCATTGTAAAAATACATATTTCAAAAATTATTATAAAGATTATATGAAATGTAATATAGAAGTAAGTTTTACTCTGTGTATATGCTATATAAATGTAAGCTTTCTTTTCTTTCCTTTCTTTAAATCATTAATGATAACCTTGGCATATATTTGATCATAACATGTATTCTCTAAACTTAAAAGTAAAAAGGAAAAGAGATGGCACCTCATCAAGAGTAGTGGGTTTCAAGGGGCAGTGGAATATCTATGTTCACAGAGTAAAAAGGGCAAGGTGTCCCTAAGCTTTAAAGTTTTCAACCCAGTTCATCATTATTCACATTGTACTACCGAAACAAGTTTAACTATGGAACAGTTCATAAGTGCAAAATATTTGATTTGTGGCTAGAATAAATGAGACACATAATCACATCAAATGTACATTCAGTAGAAATTCCACTTTGCCATCTGTGAATTTTCACATACTTCAGTGTAACTGAGTTTCTAACAGAAAATCCAGCTCTCAAGGACGTTATATGAATCTGTGACATGACTGTAGGACACTCGCTGGGAAGGTAAAATAATGAACAAGGTAGGTTTTTTTTTTTATCTAGCTAGGAGATTCATCTGTGAGAGATATCATACTGATAATAATTTAATCACAATTTTGCTATTATGACATATTATTATGACAGCTAAGGTTATAATTTAATGTCACACCCTTTTAATTCAATAAAAGTTATTAATATATCAAAATCTTTTACTAGTAAAGATTTACGTGTAGCCAAGATTTTCTTTCTCTTAATAGTGTGAAAATTATATGTTCAGATAAAAAAAATAATCCTACAGCTTGAGTGGCAAACTGGGTTTTAATTTGGATTCCAAACAGATACTAATTCTGAGAGGTCTTGGGTAACTTCCTTAAATTTTCACCCATATATCACAAGTGTGTTTCTCTCTCTCTCTGTCTTTCTCTCTGAAATACTTGTTCACTTCTTCACCAAAATTCATTATTTAAAATAATTTGCCTCACCAGTTATGTTTCTGCATTTGCTCTTTCGACATCATCCAACTGTATTCCCTTCATGCCCAGACTAAAACTGTAGTGAAAGCATACATGCACATTAGACACAGGTATGGACAAAAAGAGAAAAAAGAAAGAAAGAGAAGCTAGTGTGATAATATTGGCAGCTTGCCAAGTCTCTACTATTTTGATGTGATTTCCTCTGAGTTTGGCTGGAAAGATGGCTGGGGCCTTAGCCTTTCTAAACCACACGGCAATCCCTCCTGAGCAATCTCTGTTTTCATTCCAGTACAGAGCCTCAGGCTTACAGACAGCACAGCAGGTCAACTCAAACTCTCCGAAGTGAGTGAAAATACTAACTCAGCCTATATTAGAGGTCAAATCAGTCACCTGACCAGTGCTTCTGAAAAGTGAACATGCCCATGGATCTTGTGATGATCTGGTTACAATGCAGATCCTAATTGGGTAGGTCTGGAGTGGGGACAAGTCACTGGGCCCTGGACCATACATAAGTAACAAGGACTGAGAATATTATCTCTACTCCTAAAATTCACAGATGCCATTAACTGACCTGCTTCTTTACCTCTCTTTCCACTTCTCCTAGATTTCCACATTGTAGTACTCTGCTTACACTAAAAATTAGAAAACAGAATTCTACCCATCATGAACCAGGCTTATATAGAATACAAAAATACTTCAAGGAGTGTTTTTTAGATTTTACAATGTTTCTAAGAAAGAATGGCATGGTTGAATGCGCATTGGTTGTGTAATTATACAAACTAAGTATAAATTCCAATTATAGACCTTAATAGCCAGGCAAATTTTAGGAAAAATAACTCAGTCTTATTATCAGTCTTCTCATCCACAGAATGGAGATAATAACCTCTACTTCATAGTAGTAAACAAAACAGGATAAAATAGTCCCTGGTATACTATAAGTTTATTGTGATCAACAGTCAAAGGCTTTGGCATAGTCAATAAAGCAGAAATAGATGTTTTTCTGGAACTTTCTTGCTTTTTGGATGATCCAGCAGATGTTGGCAATTTGATCTCTGGTTCCTCTGCCTTTTCTAAAACCAGCTTGAACATCTGGAAGTTCACGATTCACATATTGCTGAAGCCTGGCTTGGAGATGTATGTATGCAGAGTACATCAAGAGAAACACTGGGCTGGAAGAAGCACAAGCTGGAATCAAGATTGCTGGGAAAAATATCAATAACCTCAGATATGCAGATGACACCACCCTTATGGCAGAAAGTGAAGAGGAACTCAAAAGCCTCTTGATGAAAGTAAAAGAGGAGAGTGAAAAATTTGGCTTAAAGCTCAGCATTCAGAAAACAAAGATCATGGCATCTGGTTCCATCATTTCATGGGAAACAGATGGGGAAACAGTGGAAACAGTGTCAGACTTTATTTTTGGGGCTCCAAAATCACTGCAGACGGTGATTGCAGCCATGAAATTAAAAGACGCTTACTCCTTGGAAGGAAAGTTATGACCAACCTAGATAGCATATTGAAAAGCAAAGACATTACTTTGCCAACAAAGGTCCGTCTAGTCAAGGCTATGGTTTTTCCAGTGGTCATGTATGGATGTGAGAGTTGGACTGTGAAGAAAGCTGAGTGCCGAAGAATTGATGCTTTTGAACTGTGGTGTTGGAGAAGACTCTTGAGAGTCCCTTGGACTGCAAGGAGATCCAACCAGTCCACTCTAAAGGAGATCAGTCCTGGGTGTTCTTTGGAAGGAATGATGCTAAAGCTGAAACTCCAGTACTTTGGCCACCTCATGCAAACAGTTGACTCATTAGAAAACAGTTGAATTCCTCTGCTGCTGGAAGGGACTGGAGGCAGGAGGAAAAGGGGACGACAGAGGATGAGATGGCTTGAGGCATCACCGACTCGATGGACGTGAGTCTGAGTGAACTCCGGGAGTTGGTGATGGATAGGGAGGCCTGGCATGCTGCAATTCATGGGGTCACAAAGAGTTGGACACGACTGAGCGACTGAACTGAACTGATACTATAAGTTCTTGATAACTGTTGGGAAAATCATGATTAGATATATTTGGCTCAAAGGAATTACTCAATACTATACAAAATTATTTTTAAGTTGGAATTTAGCATGCTAAATATGGCAGTTTAAGAAAATGCTTCTTTAAAAAAGCAAAATCAAGGCATTATTAACTATTATATGCTTGGCAAAGAGATTCTATTTTTAAATATTGAATTTCACTTCAGATAAATTATTTTGCATTATAAAGTGGCTGTGTGACAGATATTGAATATTTTAATCAGTTTTCACCACCTTTGAAATACATTTGTTTAATTGGAAACAAAATAAGTGGCTTAAAATTTCTGTAGATGCAGCAACTCTAAATTGTGCTTGAAAATAAATATGTATCAAAAATATTTGATAAACAGCTAAATATGAAGAACACCCCCCCCATAATCACTTAGCACATCAAGATATATTGATGCATTGATAGAAAGGTGTCTAGTAATTTGCTGCTAATCAGTTTTAAAAAATAGATGACAGCAAGGTATTTTTAAAGAGTTCTCTTGCAGCTGACATGAACCTGGACTTTGTGAACTGAGTTACCATTTAAAACTGGACCATGTAGGACAGTGATTGATTCAGACAGTCCTTGACCTCAGGTATAACACTTGCCTTAGCTGAGGAGGCCAAATTTTCATTTGGAATGTGTTGTCCTTCAGTACTTTTGCCTTTTGATATTAATAAAACAGAAAGATTAGGAAAGCTTACGAGAAGTTAATACAAGAAAAGGCACCTAGCTTTACCCAAACCACTTATGCTGGGCAAAGAATGACAATCTCCTTTCCCAAGTCAGGCTTTGGGGATATATTTAACTGCCGCCCCCTCTTTACAGTTTGATTCATGTTTTGAGGTGAGCAGTTCTGATTTCTTTTCAGCATCACTATTGTCTTTCAAATGAAAATACCATTTGAATTGCCTGCAACACCCTAGATTTGGGGTATGAAGAAATGCTGCTGGCATGTGATTCAAGCTGGGTAAGGATGTACCTGATTCAGAATTGGAAAACTGTTAAATACGTTTGGAGAACATCTCCCTTAGTGGTGCTTTCTCTTTTCATTCTCACAAATGGGAAAGAAGAGCACTGTGAGGAGGAAAGCATGTTTTCTGAAAGGGTCTTCTCGAGCTGGAGAGATGCCAGATCCCATAGTTGAGAGCAGAGCTTTTCAACCTAATATTTAATTTTATTTCCTCCAAGTTACAACAATTTCTTGTTCTTCTCTTTCCTTTCTATTAATTGCTTTTAAAATTTCTTCTTCCATCTCTAAATATACAGATAGAGCTGAAGATCTCTATATATGTATAAGATTTATGTCTCTATTTTATAAACAGACAATAGGTCTAAATTGTCTGTATATATCCATATTATATATATCATATAGATAGACATATATGATGATAAAGACAAAAGAGAGAATAAAATAGAAAGATTCTCATTCTCTTTTTCTCTCTTCTTTTGCTCTTAGCCCCTTATACAATCTTGCATATGAGTAAAAATAATAAGTACATTATATATCCATCAGAATTAATCTACAGGGATTCCATCTTTGAATGGGACTATTAAGCTTGATGATTGTCTTTTTAATGGTATCTCATTTTGGTTCATGGCATAAAAAAGAAAATAGTGTTTTTAGAAAAGTTTCCATAATCTTCAATATCCTTACACACACACACAAATCTGCTTCAAAATGTAGCCAACTCTTGATTATTCTGCAAATAGGAAATCACAGAGTATACACAATTTATTGAAATCCATACATACTTTAAAAAAAAGTATCTAGTCCCACTGGTTTAAATTATTGTAGCAAATTTCCATCAAAACTGCTACAAATAACAAACAGAATCATTTAAAGTCTGAAAGCTTTGATGACTTTCTATCCTTTTTGCAAACACTGAAATGCCCTTAAAAAATAATCAACAAAGGATAAGAGGAAAATGGTAAATTTAGATCCAGATTATATAGACATAACACATTTTAACCCTAAATTTAAAATGAGATTTAAGTTTTATGGCTATGAATCAAATCATATGGTTACCTGAGTCTATACATACACACAAATACACATCATTTACCCATATATTGATAACATTTTTATTATGTACCAATTCATTTGTTCTGCCAGTAATGGCAATCCATACACTCTTTACCTAGGAAACCCTATACTTATTTTAAGACAGCTCAAGTGACATCTCTCTCTTTTGTGAAGTCACCCAAGACTTCAGGATACAACACTTAAAAAAATAAAGAAAACGCATCTCTTAAAATTGTAATCTACCTATACACTTTTATCTCACTTTATAATGTCAGGTTTTTGAAAGCAGAGATACACACACACACACACACACACACACACATACAATACATATTCCAAAATGTTACTAATTCATTCTCATTCTAAAAATTCCATGTGACACAGACCAAATAGGAAACTGTTGAAAATAATCATATTCTTAATATTGTGTAAATTCACAAATCCTATCATCTCAAATGATTAGAATACAAAGCAAATGATGCCACTATTCTGAGGGGTGTGTGTGTGTGTGTGTTCTTCATGGCAAAAGTACCCATGTAAGTACTATAATGTTACCAGTACTCGATATCTGCTAAAGCAAACTGTGGCAAAATTTATGGCTAAAGAGTCATTAAAAAACTGAGGGAAACTTGTTGAACCACACTGTACATATGGGAAAAGAACATGAATGGTGTGAAAAATACAAGGCAATCCATACTTATTTTATTACATAAGGACCTAAGTGTGAATTTATCTAAGATGAGTGATATACCATGATTACTCTCATCTGAGAAAATCGTTATATGAAACAGTTCAATATCAAAACAAGGACACTGCTGTTTTTTATGGGCATAATTTTAGGTAAAGTAATTGCTTCCAGTGACCTTCCTGTTTTTGTGAGTGTTTCATAGGGTATTTTCAATGCAACATTGTCTACAGCTGAAGTTCTCTTCACTATTTTCACTTTCAAGCAAGAATTTTCCCTGTTGTGTGTACCAGCCATTTGAATTCTAAAAATTCAAAGCAGTTAAGTAATTTTACGTTCTTAGTCATAAAAATAACCACTTATTTATTTGTGATTCTATATATTTTTGTTAATGCTACCTGTAAGAGAAATCATAATGCAGTATCTCAGCTTTAATTTCAAGAGATGCAGGCAGCAATTTCAGGTAGTTAGTCTTTCTTACAGACTAGTGTCTTTTCATATATTGAAGACAAGAGAAGCTGTTACAATGATAATGGAAGAACCTTATACATTTTCATTGACATCAAGTTGCCATTGACATCATGAAATTGACAAGGTAATGGTTTTCACACATACTTTCATTGACACCATAACATCAGAAGTGTCAGATACAATGGAAGTGCCTCCCATAAGATCTATTGGTATTAAAAAAAGAAGAATAAATGCAAAGGGTTATGATGATATAATATTATGTCTCTTAACATTCCTAATTGTCCATAATTCATCTGATTTATAATGAATTCCTCATTACCTTTCACACCCACAAATTTGGGAAAGGGGAAAGGGGAGAAAATTGGAGGTAATAAGTGTTAAGGCTATTGTGACAGATACAAAAATAAATTTTATCTGGAACTAACATTTATAAAGTACAATGTACAATTGTGCAAAACCAGAAACAGACTGTGGTAATGAGAAAATAGTCAAGGAACTCACACCAATTTGGTATTTCAGGTTAATTGCTTTATTATTAATACAGAGAGGTTGCACATTAGTTCTGTATAATTAGACAGAAATTATGCAGTGTTTGGTAATTGTAGCAGAATTTGTAGTTTGCTATAACTTTGTGCTGAACCAATATAAAAACTAAAGAATTACAGTCTTTAAAAAGATACACACAGTTGGCATCAGAGCATAACTTGAAGCAGAAGCTGATATATGACAGATTTTCATTATTCTTGTGAGGTAAGTTAACTCGATCATATCTGCATGACAGGGTATTAATAAGATACTGGGTGATATTTTTAGTGTAACTAGAAGTATCTCTAGCTGCCAGAGATTTAACTTGTTTTCCTCCCATTTACGAATACTTAAATTTTGAGTTACCTGATTCAGTTTATAATTTTAAATAAAGACTCTTCTGAAAAGTAGCTAAGACTGAATTTTTTCTGTGACCATAATTTTTATACCTATAAATTTTAGTGCATCCTAATGTTTCAAAGATGTACCAAGCATTAGAGACAGGGAGATGACCAAGGGAGACAACATCTCGACTAGTAGACCGTATATTTCTATAGGGAAGGCAGAGTCTGAACAGCTAATTTCCTATTTGTTATTTATTTACAGGACAGTTGAAAGGTATCCTGGAGAAATCATGGTGCTAAGAGATCATAGAAAAAGGCAGATCTGAAATCATCTTGGAGACAGGAGGTCTTCTCAGAGGAAATGGCATTTGTTCCAAAACCTGAAAACTGAGTTGGGTAGCTGGCAAAAGAAGAGGTGGTGAAAAAAAAACATTCAAAGAAAGAACAATTCTACTTGAAAGCCTTAAGGCACAGAGTTTGAATATGGAAGGTCAGGCTCGCATTCTGTGTTTCTTTAAAATGTGTTTATTTTCATTCTACATATTTGAGTGAAATACGCCCGAGTGAAGGAATCTATGAAGAAAGAACATTGTCCAGGTCACGATAAACTGGCCACTGTTGCCAGCTCAGTGTATCTGTGAAACTGATTTGCAGCCAGGGAGGAGAGGCTTCCATCCTGCAGTCATTTTGAAATTTTGACAAGGTTTCCCGTCCCCTTTCCCTAATTTATCTCAATTAGGTTCATTTTTAAAGTGAATTTAACTGCTGGCTAATTTTCATATTTATAGCTTAGAATATACTTTTTCCTGAAATTCCTGCTAGAAAGGTAGCAAGTTATCCTTTCAGAAGAGGCATGTGCCAGGCTGGCAATACAGTAATGAATAAGCATACATAATCTTGCCCTTACAAAACATATCATCTAACAGGAAGTCTAATAAAGCATAGCACATACCAATATATAAAACTTTGAACTTATAAAATATTTCTAAACTATATTTTAGCATCTTAGAGAACACAAAGATAAGAGAATTAGTTAATCAACTAACTCTGCAAATTAATTAATTCTGAAAATAAATTCTCTTCCAGACATTATACTCATTTTAGAACTATTTAAAGTACTCAGTCAATGTCCAACATGCACCAGATGCTCAGGCATCTTCTGGATGCACTAAGACCTTCTTCACACAGGCACACCTGACGTGCCACAGGGATGCTCACAGATGAAACCACTAAAGAGTAGGAGCAAAAGTTAACTTCCTATAGCAAAGAACTGGCCAGTGGGAGACAGAAAGCAGTAGATACATTTTATTTCTACTCTCAACACTCACCTCCAGAGTCCTGATAATATAATACAGAGAGAACTCAGTCTCACTGATCTAGTCTTTGATTTCATTTAGTAGTGACCAGATCAACAAAGGATGGGGCTTCCCCAGTGGCTCTACTGGTAAATAATCTGCATGCAATGCAAAAGACATGGGTTCAATCCCTGGGTCAGGAAGATCCCCTGGAGAAAGAAATGGCAACCCTCTCCAGGATTCTTGCCTGGAGAATAATGGCATCTTCTGTTGACTCTCCTTTCTTCCCTGCTTCACTCTCCCCGACCCTTGCTTTTGCTTGGGCGTATATATCGTAATAACTAACTAATAGCACATAAGCCATCAGCTGATGGATTTGCTTCCCAGGGAACTCATGCTAAGACTGCTCACTTTTTCCATTAAAATATACATTAAACATCCTGTCCTATCACTGTCAATCCTCTATCAGTTCAGCTCTGTCACTCAGTCATGTCCAACTCTCTGCGACCCCATGGACTGCAGCACGCCAGGCTTCCCTGTCCATCACCAACTCCCGGAGCTTGCTCAAACTCATGTCCATCGAGTAGGTGATGCCATCCAATATCATCCTCTGTCATCCCCTTCTCTTCCTGGCTTCAATCATTCCCAGCATCAGGGTCTTTTCCAATGAGTCAGTTCTTCATATCAGGTGGCCAAATTTCAGCTTCAGCATCAGTCCTTCCAATGAATATTCAGGACTGATTTCCTCTAGGATGGACTGGTTGGATCTTCTTGCAATTCCAAGGGACTCTCAAGAGTCTTCTCTAACACCACAGTTCAAAAGCATCAATTCTTCAGCGCTCAGCTTTCCTTATAGTCCAACTCTCACATCCATACATGACCACTGGAAAAACCATAGCCTTGACTAGACGGACCTTTGTTGGCAAAGTAACGTCTCTGCTTTTTAATATGCTGTCTAGGTTGGTCATAGCTTTTCTTGCAAGGAGAAAGCATCTTTTAATTTCATGGCTGCAGTCACCATCTGCAGTGATTTTGGAGCCCAAGTAAATAAAGTCTTTCACTGTTTCCATTGTTTCCCCATCTATTTGCCATGAAGTGATAGGACCAGATGCCATGATCTTCGGTTTTTGAATGTTGAGTTTTAAGCCAACGTTCTCACTCTCCTCTTTCACTTTCATCAAGAGGCTCTTTAGTTCCTCTTCACTTTCTGCCATAAGGGTGGTGTCATTTGCATATCTGAGGTTATTGATATTTCTCCCGGCAATCTTGATTCCAGCTTGTGCTTCTTCCAGCCCAGCATTTCTCATGATGTACTCTGCATAGAAGTTAAATAAGCAGGGTGACAACATACAGCCCTGCCGTACTCCTTTCCCAATCTGGAACCAGTCTATTGTTCCATGTCCAGTTCTAACTGTTGCTTCCTAACCTGCATACAGATTTCTCAGGAGGCAAGTCAGGTGGTCTGGTATTCCCATCTCTTTCAGAATTGTCCAGTTTGTTGTGATCCACACAGTCAAAGGCTTTGGCATAGTCAAGAAAGCAGAAATAGATGTTTTTCTGGAACTCTCTTGCTTTTTCCATGATCCAGCGGATGTTGGCAATTTGATCTCTGGTTCCTCTGCCTTTTCTAAAACCAGCTTGAACATCTGGAAGTTCATAGTTCATGTATTGCTGAAGCCTGGCTTGGAGAATTTTGAACATTACTTTACTAGCATGTGAGATGAGTGCAATTGTGCAGTAGTTTGAGCATTCTTTGGCATTGCCTTTCTTTGGGATTGGAATGAAGACTGACCTTTTCCAGTCCTGTGTCCACTGCTGAGTTTTCCAAATTTGCTGGCATATTGAGTGTAGCACTTTAACAGCATCATCTTTCAGGATTTGAAAGAGCTCAACTGGAATTCCATCACCTCCACTAGCACTGTTCATAGTGATGCTTCCTATGGCCCACTTGACTTCACATTCCAGGATGTCTGGCTCTAGATGAGTGGTCATACTATCGTGGTTATTTGAATTGTGAAGATCTTTTTTTGTATAGTTCTTCTGTATATTTTTGCCACCTTTTCTTAATATCTTCTGCTTCTGATAGGTCCATGCCATTTCTGTCCTTTATACATAAATCCTCTATACACATTGAGAATATGTGAATCCTCTACACATAATGGAAATTCAGTGAGATTACAACTTTGTCTTCCTTATTGCTTTATATTCAGTACCTATGACTGACATATAGGAGGTGCTTGATACATTTTTACTGACTATATGAATTTATCATTGCTGCAAAGAATGAATCTACCTTACTTAAATCTTTGCTAGGTTATATAAACCTCAATATGTTTATTCAGACCACAATTGGATATTGAAATTGTTCTTACTTTTACCTATTTTAACCTGCCAGCATGGAGAATGGAATGGCAATCCACTATAACATTCGTGCCTGGAGAAGTTCATGGAGAGAGGAAATGGTGGGCTACAGTCCATGGGGTAGCAAAGAGTTGGATATGACCAAGCTAATCTGCCAGCAAAATCTTGGCTCAGACTCATGATTAATCCATGTTCTTAAAAGTGAATTCTCTGGGTCAAAGGGTATGTACAATTTTAAAATGTTTATATGCATTCACCATTCAATTTAAATAAAAATTATGACATTAATTTTAAACTATTGGCAATTCTTCCAGAGAACTGGGATATTCTCATAACATCAACAGAGGAAAGGCATCACCTCTGTTCACCTGTTTCATCAGTTTAAAAACCACATGCTTTCATGGGATGGCAATGAGGGGGCTGATTAGGAGGGTCAAACCAGCAAGTCTAAAAAGAAACGTTTAAACCTTAAAAATCTTTGCTGCTGAAAACATCTTTTTTTTTTCTATAATAAGATCCCTCTTCCCACTACTCCTCCCAATAGCAATTTACTTTTCATGTCACAGAACCCAGCACCAAACAAATTAAACACTTTATCCATGGCTGTAAGCTCAAAATGCTCAGACCAATGTTTTTCACTGTAAGCCAGAAGCAAAGTGATTCCAGGGTGATTTTTCTGATAGCAAATGAAATCCTGGAAACTCTTTACAATTATTCCTGCATGGATCAACATGGCATACAGCAATAGTCTAGAGATCAGTATGAGACATGTTTGAAGCTGAATCCATACTGACAGAGAAAAACCTTCTGTTCATCGAATACTTGAAGTACCTCATTTCCTATGAACTGGATTATTCCTTCATAAATTGTTGGCACAACTAGTGTGAGTTTAGCTCCTACCTTTGTTACCAAACACAGCCTGCTGATCTGTGTGTAATAGAGGTAATAGAGTAATCGGTTTCAGAAACCAAAAAAATGTTTATTGTTTGAGAAACTAATCAGTCCATTCTCTGCATAAAAGGAAAAGCCCATTCAGAAACCTGTTAGCTATGAGGAGCTAGCCTGAATGTACCCACACCAAGCCTGGTATTACAACTTTATGTTGGAATTTGGAATTGCTTTTGTTTAGTATTAAGTTAATTATTGGAAAAATAAATTCAAATTGATAGATTAAAGATAGTCAGCTAACAGACTTTACCACACTATATCAAAACAATGTCACTGAGCATTAGTGCAGTTTTTTTTTTTAAGGGTTTTTTTCTGTCTCTTGAAATCTTTTGACTACCTCAAAAAGTTCTTTGTAATATGTGATAAATGTGTTTAAATATATACTTTCAGATACTCTTTAAAAGCTGAATTAAGTATGTTTCTTTTAATGGGGACAACAGAACCATATTACTGATGAAAAGTATAATCCCCAGGGAGTCAACAATCAGTTTAGTTGCAAACCTGGCCCCATGGGCTAGATGTAAACCACAGCTCTGTCCATTGTAGAACTTGAAGGGCTGAAATGAAATCAACACATGCCATCAATGCATTTCTGTTTTGATAAATACTGTTTAAATTTCCGCTGGCATTTAAAAAAAATATGTATTAAAAAGAAGAATGTGCACAACGCCGGCTGAGCTTCCTCAAATATGAATGTATTCGATTTCATATTTTTAGTTCTGTGTCTATTGAGAAAAAGCCATTTTTGCTCAACCCCAGTCTATAAATTCCTGTGTGCTTATTGACATAATATGTAAATGTCCTTGACCAGATAAAAAGACAAAAAGAAAACTGCCTGCCTGCTTGCACAAGCCATGAAGCACTGCAAACCCTCTCAAAGACCTCTCTCTTATCAAAACAATTCTCCAAGGCTGAGTGATGATCTGAAAAAAAACTAAGAGAAAATAATAAAGAGAAAAAATCAAGCTTGCACATTTTGACTTACATTTTTTGAAATATAAGCAAAAATATGAAGTTTTGCTAAAATAATTTCAATGATGCTTATTTCTAAAAAAAAGAAAAAAAAACAATTATGAGATAAATATTGCTAGGGGAACAAAAGCTATATGTTTACCACAAACTTGTTCTTTATTTCATTTTAAAAGACAGATGTGGTTCACCTTTAATATATGAAACTATGATAGATTTGTATTCTTTTTAAAGCAATTTTCTCTTTTCTAATGACTGCAATCATCTGGAGTTAGTCAATGTCCAGTAAGGGTTAAATGAATGAATTTCAAGTTTATTAGAATGCAGATAACATCTCCAAGCACTCTGAGTAAGTTCTTCACCTCACTTCTATGCTCAACTATCTACACCAGTTTCACCTAAGAAAACATAGTTTTTAAATATGAAATAATTTTTTTTTTTTTGCTATGAAACTTGGACTTGATTTTTAATGACTGATTCCTATTAGAATAAATCCTTAATGGGGTGCTGCCTTAGAGACTATCCTTCTTTTCGGAAAACTGACTCCATGAAGAGTTTTGGCAACAGAAAAGAAATTATTGTCATAGTCTCAAAACTACCCTGCTTCCAGATTCACAAATGATCTTCATTTCCTAAATCAATATATCTCTTATGCACATTTTCATAAAAATGTCAACTGTATATATTTAGATTTAACAAATACTTTATTCTAGCTCTCATTTCTTTTGATTACTGGAGATTGTTCTGACATCATGGGGGGATGTATAAAGACAAATATTAAATGCCACACTATACCAGTCATGTCAGTAGCGCTACTGAATGAAATTTTCACTGCTAAGCCACATGACAACTCTACAGTTTCTGCCAGACGTAAAGTGGACTTGTATTCAGTTGGCATTTCAGCACTTCTTTGGAACACAACCACTTTTCAGAATTACAAGGTTACTTAATTGAAAGTAGATTTTAAAATTACAGTAGTTGTTAAATACTAGGAGCTAAATTTCCACTTGTACACTTAAAGCTGTTATTTGGAGCTGAATTGGGCAGGCAGTTTAACAAGGAACAGGAAATGTTTAAAATCACCAAGATCATTATCCAGTGAAATTAAAATCCCAAACCAGAGGCCTCAGCATTGCATGGAAATTTGCAGGTGAAACCAGCATCCTCATGAGAAACACATCTGGATAGGCACTGGGATTGGATACCCTGGGCCAGTCTATGGAGGTAAAGAGAGGCCAGCAAGTCCCTAGCCTTGGGGAAGTCATGCCCCTGGAGCCTGCAGACATGGACTCAGGAGGACAGTAGAAGAGAACTGTCAGTTTTGGTGAAAGCTGCTATTAGTGCCCTGTGATGTATGCTCACATGCATATATGTGCATAAATGTTATTTCCCAGGCCTCTTTCCTAGACCTTTGGGGGACAATGGGGGTGAAAGATGTAAAATATGAAATCAGTAATCCTGAATTGACAGCAGGAAATGAGTACCATGCTACAAGAGTGGGAGAAGGCAGAAAAGTGGACCCCTAAAGAGTGCACATGCTTATCTCAAAACTTGTGAATATGACACCTTTCATGGCAAAAAGGACATTGCAAATATAAGTAAGTTGAGGATCTTGAGGTGGGGGGTCTATCCTGGATTACCTGGGGCAGGGGGACACAACAAACAGGTCTCTAAAGAGAGAGAGGAAGGAAAATCAAGGTCAGAGAAGCAAATTAACAATGGAAGCAGAGGTCAGAGAAAAGAGAAGATGGTACGCTGCTGCCTTTGAAAATGGAAGGGGCAACAAGCCAAGGAATGTACACAGCCTCTAGAATCTGGAAAAGACAAAGCAGTGATTGTCCACCACAGCCTGCAAAAAGAATCAGTCCTGCTAACATCTTGATTTTCTTGCCAGTGAGATCCGATTTTCAAAACTGTTACGACAAGCTTGTGGAAATTTGTTACAGCAGCAACAGGAAATTAATACAGATATTATAGTGCAATTTAAAGAAAGGCAATTTACTTTCCATAAAGAACCTTTACCCAGTGCCCGTTTTCAATGCATAGTGATGACCAAGATGGCCTTAGCCATGTTTCTTCCTGACCTCCCTTTTCTTAGAGCATTTACTTTAGAAATGCTCCCTTCCCTGGGTTCTGTTCTAACTAAAAAACCTCCAGAGGTCAAAGTGAGTGGGTTGTTATCATGTATTAGTGTCTTTTTTCTCTAATAATTATTCACTGGGCTTGTTTCAACTTAAGAATGCAGTTTCCTATACATTTCATCAGTGTGTAGAAAAGAGTGGGAGTGAAAAATCATTTTGTCCATATTTACCCAAAATTACGGAACTAGGAGAGTGGGACTGAGGATGACCATTGGTTGGGATACTAAGGTAATAAAGTATTTTCCTCTCTTCATTTAGAAAGCAACATTGCTTGCAGCTTCCCAGGAGAGAAAAGGACCAATCAATTAACATAGGTCATTGAACTGCCAACCTCTAACCCTTTTCTTTCTCCCTTCCCTACTTCCTTCCTTCCATGTATTCAATACTTCTTTCCATATTTTCTTCCTTCCTTCCAACTATCCATCTATAAATATTTACTAAATATCTAAAATACACCAGGAATTTTCCTGGGGGTTGTAAACATAAAGATGAGTAAGAAAAGGCACTTTGGCTTTCAGCCTTCATAGCTCAGAGGGGCAGACAGTTATGACCACTGACAGTAATGATGTACCCCTGCAGTCTAACAACTGCTATAACTTGGGTGAACAAAACACTGTGAGAACACAATGATCACCTATTACGCTTCTTTAAGACAGCGAAACCTGACCTGCACAGAGTTTTTTCAGATAAGACAAAGGTAATAGTGCATGTGTGCTTAGTCGTGTCCAAGTCTTTGCAACCCCACGGACTGTAGTACTCCAGGCTCCTCTGTCCATGGAATTTTCCAGGTAAGAATGCTGGAGTAGGTTGCCATTTCCTACACCAGGGGACCTTCCCAATCTAGGGATCGAACATGCGTCTCCTGCATTTGGCAGGCGGACTCTTTACCACTGTCACACCTAGGACGCCTCATATAGTGCATGTAAATGCCTAGAGAAGTAACAGGGCAAGAGCTGTTTACTACAGCTCCTGGTGGAGGAAGTACCGTGTGAATGTGGCTCTGAGAACACAGGTACGATGTCACAGTCAACGTTCATAGGTTAAATGGGATTAATCCATCAAGAGTTTTGTATTCCGTGTCTAGAAATATGAAACCTACCCTGACAAAGCAAAGGTTTATAATCAAGAAAGCAGCATTAAAGTTTATTTTTTTAGGAAGCTCTTAGTCTGCTCAGGCTGCCACAACCAAATATATACACTGGGTAGTTTGAAAAACAGAAATGTATTTGCTCACAGTTCTGGAGGCTAGAATTCCCAGACCAGAGTGCCAGCATTGCCAGGTTCTCCACAGAATTCGCTTCCTGGCTTGCAGAGGATCAACTTCTGGTTGAACTGCCAACCTCACATCCTCACATGGCAGAAAGAGACAGAGTTCTCTAGTATTTCTTAAGGGTGCTGATCCTATCATAAGGACCCCACTCTTACAACCTCATTCACATTTAATCACATACAAAGGGCTCCATCTCCAAATGCCATTACACCAGTTATTAGGGCCTTAACATATGCGTCAGGGTGGGGAACTAACATAAAGAAACATGAATAAATAACAGAACTCCTGCAGGGGTAGGAACAATGACTTAAATGAAGGGGTAGATGCTGGTAAAATCATTTTGATTGGGTATTTACAAAGTGAACAATTAAGCAAAGCAAACGAAGAAGGTGTCAGCATGGATGAAAAAAGATATTCATTTTAGAGATATTTCTGAGAGAGAAGTAATGATTTTTTTATTCATCTGACACAAAAAGTGAAAAAGAAGGAAAATTCAGATATAAGAAGATTTAATATAAGACATGCGACCAATATTAAACACATATCACTGTGTACTTTACCCTTGAACTTTGGCTTCTCACCTCCCAGTGGTAAAACTCTAAGGTTACATCACCATAGCATTCTGTCCTCCACTTCTTAACAGTAACAGTCAGTCAGTTCAGTCTCTCAGTTGTGTCTGACTCTTTGAGACCCCACTGACTGCATCACACCAGGCTTCCCTATCCATCACCAACTCCCAGAGTTTACTCAGACTCATGTCCATTGAGTTGGTGATGCCATCCAACCATCTCATCCTCTATCATCCCCTTCTCTTCCCACCTTCAATCTTTCCCAGCATCAGGGTCTTATCAAATAAGTCGGCTCTTCGCATCAGGTGGCCAAACTATTGGAGTTTCAGCTTCAACATCAGTCCTTCCAATGAATATTCAGGACTGGTCTCCTTTAGGATGGACCAGTTGGATCTCCTTGCAGTCCAAGGGACTCCCAAGAGTCTCTTCCAACACCAGAGTTCAAGAGCATCAATTGCTCAGCTTTCTTTATAATCCAACTCTCACATCCATACATGTATACTGGAAAAACCGTAGCCTTGAGTAGACAGACCTTTGTTGGCACAGTAATCTTTCTGCTTTTTAATATGCTGTCTAGGTTGGTCATAACTTTTTTTCCAAGGATCAGTGTCTTTTAATTTCATGGCTGCAATCACCATCTACAGGGATTTTTGAGCCCCCAAAAATAAAGTCTGCTACTGTTTCCCCATCTATTTGCCATGAAGTGATGGAACCAGATGTCATGATCTTTGTTTTCTGATTGTTGAGCTTTAAGCCAACATTTTCACTCTCCTCTTTCACTTTCATCAAGAGGCTCTTTAGCCCTTCTTCACTTTCTGCCATAAAGGTGGTGTCATCTGCATATCTGAGGTTACTGATATTCCTCCTGGCAACCTTGATTCCAGTTTGGGCTTCATCCAACACAGAATTTCTCATGATGTACTCTGCATAGAAGTTAAATAAGCAGGGTGACAATATACAGCCTTGACGTACTCCTTGTCCTATTTGGAATCAGTCTGTTGTTCCAAGTCCATTTCTAACTCTAAGTGTTGCTTCCTGACCTGCATACAGATTTCTCAAGAGGCAGGTCAGGCGGTCTGGTATTCCCATCTCTTTCAGAATTGTCCACAGTTTATTGTGATCCACACAGTCAAAGGCTTTGACATAGTCAATAAAGCAGAAATAGATGTTTTTCTGGAACTCTCTTGCATTTATGATGATACAGCAGATGTTGGCAATTTGATCTCTGGTTCCTCCGCCTTTTCGAAAACCAGCTTGAACATCTGGAAGTTCATGGTTCATGTATTGTTGAAGCCTGGCTTGGAGAATTTTGAGCATTACTTTACTAGCGTGTGAGATAAGTACAATTGTGTGGTGGTTTGAACATTCTTTGGCATTGCCTTGATTTGGGATTGGAATGAAAACTGACCTTTACCAGTCCTGTGGCCATTGCTGAGTTTTCCAAATTTGCTGACATATTGAGTGCAGCACTTTAACAGCATCATCTTTCAGGATTTGACATAGCTCAACTGGAATTCCATCACTTCCACTAGCTTTGTTCGTAGTGATGATTCCTAAGGCCCACTTGACTTCACATTCCAGGATGTCTGGCTCTAGGTGAGTGATCACACCATCGTGATTATCTGGGTTGTGAAGATCTTTTTTGTACAGTTCTCTTGTGTATTTTTGTCATCTCTTAATATCTTCTGGTTCTGTTAGGTCCATACCATTTCTGTCCTTTATCGAGCCCATCTTTGCATGAAATGTTCCCTTGGTATCTCTAATTTTCATTGAAGCGATCTCTAGTCTTTCCCATTCTACTGTTTTCCTCTATTTCTTTGCATTGATCACTGAGGAAGGCTTTCTTATCTCTCCTTACTATTCTTTGGAACTCTGCATTCAAATGGGTTTAGCTTTCCTTTTCTCCTTTGCTTTTTGCTTCTCTTCTTTCCATAGCCATTTGTAAGGTCTCTTCAAACAGCCATTTTGCTTTTTTGAATTTCTTTTTCTTGGGGATGGTGTTGATCCCTGTCTCCTGTAGAATGTCACAAACCTCCATCCATTGTTCATGAGGTACTCTGTCTATCAGATCTAGTCCCTTAAATCTATTTCTCACTTCTACTGTATAATTGTTAGGGATTTGATTTAGGTCATACCTGAATGGTCTAGTGGTTTTCCCTACTTTCTTCAATTTAAGTCTAAATTTGGCAATAAGGAGTTCATGATCTGAGCCACAGTCAGCTCCAGTCTTGTTTTTGTTGGCTGTATAGAGATTTTCCATCCTTGGCTGCAAATAATATAATCAATCTGATTTCAGTGTTATCTATCTGGTGATGTCCATGTGTAGTCTTCTCTTGTGTTGTTGGAAGCAGATTTTGCTATGACCAGTGCATTCTCTTGGCAAAACTCTTTTAGCCTTTGCCCTGTTTCATTCTGTACTCCAAGGCCAAATTTGCCTGTTACTCCAGGTGTTTCTTGATTCCTCCATTTGCGTTCCAGTCCGCTATAATGATAAGGACATCTTTTTTGGGTGTTAGTTCTAGGTCTTGTAGGTCCTCATAGAACCATTTAACTTCAGCTTCTTCAGAATTACTGGTTGGGGCATAAACTTGGATCACCATGATATTGAAAGGTTTGTCTTGGAAATGAACAGAGATCATTCTGTTGTTTTTGAGATTGTATCCAAGTACTGCATTTCGGACTCTTCTGTTGACTACGATGACTACTCCATTTCTTCTAAGGGATTCCTGCCCACAGTATTCTTGCCTTGAGAACCCCATGAACATATGAAAGGGCAAAAAGATAGGACCCTGAAAGATGAACTCCCCAGGTCAGTAGGTGCCCAATATGCTATTGGAGATCAGTGGAGAAATAACTCCAGAAAGAATGAAGAGATGGAACCAAAGCAAAAACACCACCCAGTTGTGGATGTGAATGGTGATGGAAGTAAAGTCTAAGGTTGTAAAGAGCTATACTGCATAGGAACCTGGAATGTTGGGTCCATGAATCAAGGCAAATTGGAAGTGGTCAAACAGGAGATGGCAAGAGTGAACATAGACATTTTAGAATCAGCAAACTAAAATGGACTGAAATGGGTGAATTTAACTCAGATAACAGTAACAATTTAGATTTAATACCAATTCAATTCAGGGCTTCCCTGGTGGCTCAGGTGGTAAAGCATCTGCCTGCAATGTGAAAAACCTGAGTTCGATCCTTGAGTTGGGATGATTCTCCTGGAGAAGGGAATGGCAACCTGCCCCAGTATTCTTGCCTGGAGAATTCCATGGACAGAGGAGCCTGGTGGGCTACAGTCCATGGAGTCACAAAGATTCAGACCTGACTGAGTGACTAACACACACATGCACAATCTATAACTTTTGTTTAGCTTTCTTGCTTTTAAGCCTAAACAAATGCCAACAGTATTTTATATATTGAAATAAATCCTTTGAGTGTCAAAGCCAAATTCCCAACAGAATTGACTCTTTGTGTGGGTTTGGAAATCTTCACTGCTTATGCCAAATCTTGTAGATCAGTAGCAGTGACCTAGTATTTTGGGGCAGTCAGTCTATGTCAGCCATCAATATATTGGGAGTCTTGGCTTGTCAACTGCTAGTTGCATTTTATGTCCCTCTTTATAGGTTGAGAAAATGCAGCTGGGCTTTCAAAACACAAAAAGAGTCAGGAAGAGCATGAAATCTCAACAAGCCAATGAGGTCATCTGAGTGATCATAGGAGAAATGAGGAATCATGAAGATTATATCTTGACAGAAGAGGGAGAGAAAACTGAAAGGAAAGCAAACCTGGAGAGGCAGCAGGGTCAGTGAAATAGGATGCAGAACCTTTAGTGAACAGTGTGTTTATTTCAAGGAAAATTAATAGCATATTATGAAGCACCTATTGATCGCTCTAGGTATGTGCTGGTGATGCAAAAGAATACAAAAGAAGTTCAAGATCTGAGCCCTCCTACCAAGGACATTTACATTCTATTCTCCTCTTTTCAGCTTTTCCAGTCCCACTCATCTTCTCTCCTTTCTACAAATCAATTCAAAGTGGCATCAAAATACAGAATACCAAGAAAACACTTTCAAGTGCTTTGTACTTCTCTTCCCCCACATTCTGTATCCTATCATTTAGACCTCTCATTAATACATGGAAATGTATGCCTCTTTCAATGCATTTATCTTAACTGTAAGCTTCCTAAGAACAGAAATTAAATACAAACAAGCTCTTCCAGCCCCCTTATAAATGCCTAGCACAGTGCCATATGCACAAGGAGATCTTAATATTAATTGATTCAGTTCTGGCTGGGACGACTGCTAAATAACAGTTTTATGAGTGAACAATGAATGCATGCTTTGGATCTCTAAAGCAGTGATATAACTCAATTACTTATTTTACTACTGAACTTTTTCATTTAATATACAAAAAGCAGAAAATGAATCCTGGTCCTGAGATTCTTTTTTATACTTAGTTGACTCTTGTGTTAAGCATTCCTGTTCCATTGTACTTCCATAGCCTCTTCCATCTCTTTAAATGTATGCCTTCAGGAGATCACAGGAATACATCAATTTACCAAGCACAGTTTTTAAAAAATTTAATCATGTATTTTACAGCATTATTTATTATTGGTATCTTCAACTCAGTTAAATAGCCATTTATTTTTAAATGCACTATTTGTTATGATGGAGAAACAGAAGATATGACAACTTGGTGTTTAAACATTTCAGTAAGGACAAAGAAAAGACGTATATAGACATTTTAATATCGTTATCAAGTGCTGTGTAAAAAAGCACCAAAATGATTCTTCCACCAGGATTATACAGAATGTAGATTTCATTGCAAGTCAATAGAAGCAAGAAGAATTCATGGTGTGAAGATATCTGAGCAGATCAAGCATCAAATAAGTGGAAAAGACAGGTAAGTGTACTCTGAGGGATTAGAAGGGCAGGGCGGTGCCATGAAGTAAAAGCAAAAGAAAGAAAATTCATATGGCTTGCACAAAAGGTCATGAGTTCCCCGCCACCTGGGGTGACCTGGGAGATTTTGGAGAAAACAGTTGTCAGACAGGTTGATAGATAGAAAAGACCAGAATATAAAGGACTTCTAATATTGAATTATTTTAAATTTTACTGAATAAATCAAATAATTCCAACCTCTCAGCATAAATATTTCATTCTTCCACTGTAAGAGTCTATCGTTGGAGGTGTCACACGCAATTATAAATGCTTCAGAGTAGAATAGAGCAATCACTCTGTTAGGGTTTGGAATCAGGCAAATCTTGTTCTATTTTTTACTACTTACAAGTTAGGTGATATCAAGCCAATGACTTAAACTTGCTGAATCTCATTTTATATATCTATGAAATGGAGACTGTACTATTTATTTCAAAGGATGTTATAAAGATCAAATTAAATTATACAATGCTGTGATACTGATTTATAAAAAGAAATACATACTTGATCTTCCAGTTTCTGGCAGAATCCTTAAAACCATCAAAATTCTCTAAGAGAGGAGAGCAATAAAAGATGTCTTTTGTAATGTTAATGATATTACTTTAGGAAAGCCCTTAGGTAAAGAGAGGCTGGGGCTGGTTTCCAGAGGAATCAACTTTGAATGGAAGGTTGGAACTTTCAGTCTACCCTCTGATTTTCAGGGATGAGAGGCAGCTGAGGTGGAATTAATTACTCAGTGACCAATGACTTAATCAATCATCCATATTTAATGAAGCCTGAATAAAAACTCCCAAAAGAAGGGTTTTGGAGATCTTTCAGGTTGGTGTACATGTGGTGATATGGGAAGACTGGTGCTCCTGGAGTGAGCATGGAAGCACCACACCTTTCCGCCATACCCTGTGCTGCAATTCCATCCGACTGTTCCTGAGCTACATCCTTCTACAGTAAAACCAGGGATCTAGTAAGTAAAATGTTTCTGTGAGCTCCGTGAGCCACTCTATCAAACTAATTGAGCCCAAGGAGGGGATCCTTGGAACATCCAATCTATAGCTAGTTAGAAGCACACGTGTCAACCTGGTCTTGAGCCTCACATCTGAACTGGGGGGTGGAGTGTGGGGACTTTCTTATAGGACTGAACCCTTAACCTGTGGAATCTGATGCATGCATTTCCAGATAGTGTCAGTACTGAGTTGAATTGTAGGATACCCAGCCGGTCTCTGGGAATTGCTTGGATATGTGTGGAAACGGCACACAACCTCTTGCCCGCCCCTGCCCCGCCCCTCACCCATTCCACCACCACCACTGGAATTAGTGACCAGAATTTTATATACTACATATAAAGTTCACAACGCAATATCAATAAATGCTGGTTGGTACTGTTGCTATGGTGGCTATTTCGTCTCAGTAATTCTGCAGAAGCTACCTAATTTCTTAGAACTTCAAGTACTCATTTCTTTTGGCTATTGTCAAAATCAAGAGAAACAACTTTGAACATTCCTAGGTGATCAATCGGAGAAGGCAATGGCACCCCACTCCAGTACTCTTCCCTGGAAAATCCCATGGACAGAGGAGCCTGGAAGGCTGCAGTCCATGGGGTCGCTGAGGGTCAGACACGACTGAGCAACTTCACTTTCACTTTTCACTTTCATGCATTGGAGAAGGAAATGGCAATCCACTCCAGTGTTCTTGCCTGGAGAATCCCAGGGACAGGGGAGCCTGGTGGGCTGCCATCTCTGGGGTCGCACAGAGTCGGACACGACTAAAGCAACTTAGCAGCAGCAGCATGCCAGGTATTGTTTTAGGTACTTGGAATTTGGCAACAGAATGAACGAAGACCTTCCTCTAATGAGGCTTACATTCTAGTGAGGCAGGCAATGTACAAATAAATAACTATGTAATGTAATGTCAATGGCATTAAAGAACAAGAAGATAAAAAGATAGAGAACAGTGGAGATGGTGGGTACTCTTAGGATGGTTAGGGAAGATTTCTTCGAAGAAGTGATGTTTTAGTAGGAAACTGAGGGAATAAGCCAGGGATTCCCCAGCGACTCAGAGCTAAAGAATCTGCCTGCAATGCAGAAGATGCCAGAGACGCCACAGGTTTGATCACTGGGTTGGTAAGATGCCCTGGAGGAGGGCACGGTGGCAACCCACTCCAGTATTCTTGCCTTGGAGAATCCCATGGACAGAGGAACCTGGCAGGCGGTTGCCCAGAGTTGGACACCACTGAAGCGACCAAGCATGCATGCATGCAAGGGAGTAAGCCATGCACGTGTCTGGTGAAAGACTATTCCAGCCAGAAAAACAGAAGGCACAGAGGTCCTGAGTCAAGACTGTGCCTGATATGTTGAAGAAAACTTACTTTCTGGTACTCAATATGTTGTACCATTGCTAAGAGTACAGCTTTAAGAGTACATTATCACATTTAATTCTCTCAGTAACATTATGATATATGAAATACTATCATTTCCACTTTACAAAGGTAGAATTTAGATCTAGAGAGGTTAAGTAACTAACCTAAAGTAATAGAGCCTTTACATGGTAGTACTTGAACCCAAAACTCTGAATCCAAGGCAAGTGGTGGAAATTGTCACAATACACTGCCTTGAAGAACATCTAGAAATGTAATAGATTCAGGCATGATTTCTAGATGCAGAAATAGAAAGTACAAAGGAATGTATTTCTAATGTGAATATGTTTGGAGAAGAGCAAATTTCCTAATTTGGCTTTAATGTAGACATTGTATGGAATACTAAGTAAGATAAAGTTTTAAAAAATAGGTTGGTTGGAGACACATTGTAGAGAGCCAGGTATCTTAGGCAGAAGTGTGTGTTCTCAGTTCGACTGAAGGGAAGTCATTCAAGGATTTGGGATGGGGGACAAAGTGGAGTAGGGCTCTGGAAAGTTCAGTCTGGTAACTGGAGAGTGTAATGGATCTGGGCTGGGAAGGCTGGAGGGAGTGGAACTTAGCATTTATGGCATCAGCTCAAACAAATTGCAGTGAGGAACTGAACCGGGCTGCTGGTGTTGGGAATGGAAAGGAAGGAGGTATGAAGTGAACTTAGAGGCTGAATCGATAGGTGACAACTGACTGGCATTAGGAAGATGAAGAATTCAAAGATGACTATGATGTGTCAAGCCTCAGAAGATGATCTGACCATGAACAGAAACACGGAAAAGGAACTGGACACAGAGAAATTTGGGCCAGATTAAGGAGCAATGACTCTCTGGCAGAGGAGACATTGATCAATGACCTAAGACATGAGAGTTGAGGTGTATTAACTAGGAGTCGTCCGTGAAGAAGTGACAGGTGGCACTAGATGAGATGATATTATCCGGGCAGGAGTGTAAAATAAAAAATACAGACCAGAAACCTTATGGCAAGTCTATGTTTAGGAGAAAGAAGGAAAGAAAAATAGGCACTCCAGGCTGTAAGATAACAATGATGGCTAACACTTTTCAAGCATTTACTATGTCTGAGGCATGAATCTAGGTGTTTTATATATATCAACACATGGATAATGAATTGGCTTGGAAGGCAGCAAAGATTCCATACCAAGAAGGGAGAACTTTCCTTAGGAATACCTCCTGGTCTGTCAGACTTCATGTTGGGTGATAGAGAGTGATAAGGAAGAATGGTTGAGCAATCGGAACTCTGACATCTCAACCCATTCCAACTCCACCCTGTGCTTGGACAGTTCAACTACGTGTTCTATGTAAGATCTCATTAGGGAAAAACATGAGGCTCTGCTGCTTAAAAGCACTCTGAAGTTCATCAGCTTAGGAGGAAGGGATGAACTCGTGGGCAAACTTTTCCAATGATAAGGAAGGAGGAGTGACCAAGGTTATGGGAATATTCACAAACAGTTAGGACATGGTAGAAGTTGTTAGATATTTATGGAGAAAGAAAAGGGACAGAATGGCTCTTATGACAGTGGGAGAGTAAATGGGCCAGGATAAAGTCTTAGGATGCCCTTCTTGAGATTAGTGGTCATGAATTTGAAATGACAGCAGTCAACATATCACTTACTGAGAGTGTACTCTAATATTCTGAGACAGCAAACATGAAAAGGTGTTTCCTGACCTTAAGGAAGGGATGAGAATTCAACATTCCTTTATATACATTATCTAATGTAATCTTCACTACAACATTATAAACTAGGCCATATATGAGTGGCTTGGTGATAACCACTCTACTCAAATAAAGGACAGGTATTAAAATGGCCAGTCCCTTTCAATGCAATACCCTAATTTGATACTTATATCCAAGTAAGGTCTTTTACCTTCCCCCAGCCAAGCCTATCTCAAGCCTGAAAAACCATGATGGGAGGGGAACTCTGGTGTTCTCTTACCTATTCCACTCTGTATCTTATTCCAGTAGTAAGAGATTCAGACCCCTCCAGTTCCAGCCCGGAGGGAGAAGGCGTTTGAAGGAAAGTAAACAGCTGACTCATTTGAAAAGACCCTTACGCCAGGAAAGATTAAAGGCAAAACAAGAGGGCATCAGAGGATGAGATGATTGGATGGCATCACCCATGCGATGGACATGAACTTGGGCAAACTCCAGGAGATGGTGAGGGACAGGGAGGCCTGGCGTGCTGCAGTCCATAGGGTCGTGAAGAGTTGGACACAACTGAGTGCCTGAACAACAGCAACATACAGTCTTAGTCGGTGTAGGGGTGTCAGGAATCTCTGGATACAACTCTTTCCATCTTAACCAGGGCCTTGTAGATTCTTCTTGAGAATCTTCTCCTAGAAACCCCTATCCAGAGCTCTTGGTTATAGGCAGTGCTGCTCCTCTGACTAAACAACAATCCTTCTGCCACCTACGCTTAACCTCACAAGTCTGCTGTGTCATTTTTTGCTTGTTTGGCTAGTTTTTTCTTTCATTTTTATTATGTTTAAATTTTTATTACAATATAGTTGATTTACAATGTTGTATTAGTTTGAAGTGTACAACAAAGTGATATGATATATATATATATATATATACACACACATACATGCATATATCTTTTAAAGATTCTTTTCCACTATAGGTTATTACAAGATTGTTTTTTTCCCTATTCAGGTTATCTTGCCTAGGCTGGAAGACCTTCAGAGTCCCTTTTAAAAGTATATTGGGTCAGCCTTCTCCCAAAGACCACATAGCCTTTGGGAAACTCGTGTACCCTTGTGTTGCAGGGGTGGAAGTACAGCTTGATCCCAGAGCAGCTTTCTTTCTCTTTGCTCTTCCATTCCAGGCCAAACCCCAGGGGGACACATTCCAAACTCCCAAGGCTCCTTGAAGCCTGTTTCACTTGAGGGAGGAGGTAAAATTCTATGGAACTGCACAAACTCTTGCCACAGCATTCTCACTACACTCCAACCTCCTTGACTTATAGAAACCAGAGGTGAGAGATGGCTAAGGTTGTCTAAATTAGTATCACAACCTTTTAGCAAATCTTGATTAAGTGGACCAGTTCTTTGATTTAGGATATGAGGTGACTCGGTACCTTTTGTATCGTTCTCAGCCTTTGGGACCTTGACTAAAATAGAGACAGAAAAGTCTCATTTTATCAATTTATCTGATATAAAAGCATTGTAAACACTGATAACTATTTGGTAGCATTCTTTGGAAGGCTTTTGGCATCTTGGTTAAACTTGTACTCTTCTGCTTACTATGGCAAATTTCTGTAGAAATGTTCATTTCTATGATTGTGTCTTTTATAACAACTTTGCCTCACACTTATATTACCTCTTTGTTTCCAATAATTTCTGTTTTCATGTCACCTTCGTCAATCTTGGATCTTGGCATCACTAATAGTTCCTGATCTACAGAAAACATATTTTCTTAACCTCAAACCTGTTCCACCATTTTCCATACTTAACTAAGGAATTGGGTTTATTGTACACCAAGAA
The DNA here is from genome assembly GCF_032452875.1 of Bos javanicus. Taxonomy (NCBI): domain Eukaryota; kingdom Metazoa; phylum Chordata; class Mammalia; order Artiodactyla; family Bovidae; genus Bos; species Bos javanicus. Next base: position 45,436,667 of record NC_083870.1, read on the forward strand.
AAACCATTGCAATTAGAAAAGTCTTTCAATAGGCTCCCACCACTAAACCTATTTGCTACATCTGTGGCCAGATTCTCTGACATTTCTTCCATTATGAGAGATGAATTGGTAATACTCCTATTAAGGCCAATCAATCCCCTCTTCCAAACGTGTGTGTGTGCGTGAAAACACACGCACACACACACATACTTTTTCTCTAGATCTGATCCCTCACTCATTCAAGGGTATTACCAATGCTTTCTTGTATCAACCATTTTTGTATTTCTTCCAGCGTTACAGACATGATATTGAATCATAGTAGAAAAACAACAAAAGCTTTTTCTGACCCGTTATGCCTTTCTAGCTACAGTTTCATTTCTTGTTCCTCCTTGCAGTGAAACTCCTCAAAAATTGTCTACACTCACAGTTGCCAATTATTCTCCTCTTGTTTTGTCTTGAGTCCAGATTTTTATCCTCTCTACTCCCCTGAAATAGTCCTTATCAAACGACCAGTGACCTACAGGTTGCTAAACTCAATGGTCAAGTCTCAGGTCTTTTCTCACTCCATCAATCTGCAGCATTCGACAAAATTGATTCTTGAAGGAAGGGAACTTTGGACTCAGGGCTTTTAAGACCTCTCTACCATGGAGCTCCTCTTCCTCACTGTCTACTCCTATTGACCTCTCTCTTTGGCTATGTTTTTTTTAAATCTCCTTAGTCTTGAATGATGAAAGTTCCCTGGGCTTTTTCTTTAAACCTCTGTTTTATCCATACTTGCTTCCTATGTGATTATACCCAATCTCAGAACTGTAAATCTGCATATTGATAACTTTCAAGATGATACCTCTAACCTGGCTCTCCCTCTCTTGAATAACAGACTCATATATTGAACTACATACTTTACATCTAAAAGGAATCTCAAACGGTCCAAAGTAGAATTTCTGATTTTCCTCCATGACCCGTTCTTCCTGCATTGTAGTAAATATAACTATGTTTCAGTTAACTCAGGCTAAAAATCCTGGAGTCACCCTTGATGCAGTCCTTCCCTAAAGTCCCTACCTTCAAAACACAGGTATTTTCCACTTAACATTAGTGTTTCTGAGCATTAGGTGTTCTGTACAAAAATGGTTAATCAGGGGTCTATGTTATGTAAAAATATATATTATGACTATGTGAAACCAAAAGCTGCCAATTAAAATTTTAAAGTGTGTTTATAACATTAAAAGTTGGGTTGTAAAGTGTTTCTTTATATTTCATTTTAAATAATATTGGTCAGAAAAAAATGGAAGCAAAAATTTACAATACCAATCAGACACCTCCCAATAGTACATTTACTTACCAAGTGAAGTGGATACCTGAGACTTGGCAAAGGTTGAGAAGGAAGAAGTGGAAAAGGTTAGAGCTGTGTTTGCCACTTGCTGTGGTAGGTGATGATGTTTGACAATTTGGGTGATAAATGGGCAATTTCAGACTCAGAGCAACTAATAGAAGTTCTCTGTCATTTGGGTATTTGTAAAGACCTTTGAAGAGTTATGACATGAAAAACATTTGACATGTTTGAATAAAGCATGTAAAATGGAGTGTTCCTTATATTTCCAATGTTTTCTGAACAGAGTTACAAGGGATGGGCCCAAGTAAAGTTTTTTATCCTATTATACTCGTGCTTAAGGTTAACGTTTCCCTGCTTCAAAATATGACTCTGTAATGCCTCTTAGCATCAACAACATCTTAGATGAGTATCCTCTTTTTGATATTTGGTTGTTATCCTAGTATCTACACATGATTCTAACGCTCTGCCAACTGTTTTTGAGTTTCCAGTTGAGATTTTTCCTGCATATTATATTTTTTTAATGCTTTATTCAGTTTGAGGACATAAATATTAACTTTTCCTATATTAGCATAGACTTAAAAATGTATTAGGAGATATGTACATAGCATGAAATGTGGGTATTAGAAAACTAAAAGGTGTTTCAGTGGGAAAATATTTATTAGGAAGCATTTCACATTGGATGTGCCTGTATATTCAAAATTGAACCATTTCTTTCTGTATAAAATCACTACTAACCTCTTCTGAGCTCATCCCCTCTGCATGGACTATCCAAGTAGCCCTCTAACTGTTCTCTGTACTTTATCCCTGCCCTCCTTCAGCTTATAACACAAGTGATCCTTTTAAAACATAAGTCAAATCATATCACTCTGTTCAAATTTCTATAATAAATTCTATTTACTCAGTGTAATATCCCATGTCTTTAAAGGGCCCACTGAATTCTCTCTTACCTCCTTCTCCTTATCATTCTACTCAACCCACACCAGTCTCTTTGTTAGTTCTAGACTGGTCCAAATGCACTCCTGCCTCAGAGTTTGCACTTGCTATAACCTTTGCCTGGGCCACTTGCTCCCTCATTTTTCATTAGAGGCTTTCCCTGACATTCTATATCAATAGTAACAGTCTACCCTCTCCCATACTCTCTTTTTCTTTACCCTGTGTATTATTTCAACAGGACTTATCCTCTGATGTATAAAAAGGGGGACTGAACACTGAGAGTGACAGAGGCTCTATTTGTAAGTATGCTGAAATTACAACTTCATTTACTACCACTTTCTATGAGAAGAAAAGCTCCAGGAAGGCAAGTACTTCATCTGTATTATTCAGAGCTGTATGACAAGATTCTCAAAGTGTCTGACAGAGGAGACACTTAGTAAATAAATATTTATTAAATGAATACATCAGTGAATATGTGTTCTGGTTTGGTGTCTATTCTATTTAAAATAAAATTATAAGAATAATCTGTGAATTTTTCCCCAGGGAGCATCCTTTCCTCTCCAGATGTCCATGCTTTCTATGGAGGACGTTCAATATGGGAGATATTTCCTAGGAAACACAAAACTGGTATTTTTTTAGACAAAATAAGGCTGTCAATCTTATTCTAATTTAGAGGAATTTAACTGAGATATCCTAATTTAGAATCCCATTTAAAATGCTAACCCAATATAAGCCCAACTTTTAAGTAGGTAAATTGTTATGGTTTTATATAAAGAATTTCTCATAAATTCAGTTTTGTGTTGCATGATTTAGTAAAGGAAAGCGTAATTTTCATGAGACAGTGTTATTTTTCAACTTCCTAGTCCTACAGTTTAAGCTCTAGCATATTACATATCAAAGAAGTCAAATCCTTTACTCCACATCAGTTTCAGTTTCAGACTGAAAATCATTTTATTTTTAGTGATCTCGTAGTCTCTATCAAACAGCTGCACAAAGCTATTTGCTCTTCTTTATCGTGCACAAAATCCTGACCTGTACACTCTCTGAAAGTGATGATGAATGAAATTTACTAGATGAATACTAAAGGACTATAGCTCAATCAAGACCACCTTGTTTATCAGCACGTTCTGTTTACCCCCTAACACCCCAAAAAAGACCAAAGTGAAATATCTGGGTATAATTATAGCTGATATTAAAGAATTCGCTATATTCTTTACCTGGCCTGAGTTTAAACTGAATATTTAATTCATGTAGTAGCAGAAGTTCATTAACCTTTACTGGACTTTGTTTAGTAATAAGCACAAATCATTGTTGTTTTCCCCTCTGATGCCTGTAATATTTAAAACATAATAGGACATTTTTATAACCAAAGACATCAAGAAAGACAGAACAACACAAGTAAACAAGAAAAATGACCCTAAATACATTATGGTGTTATTCTACAAAATGTTTTAATCTTAATAAAAGACACATTTTAAGCTGTACTGCCTAGGCAACTATGCTTTTATTTCACCGTGAGAGAAATCTGAAGTATTATTGTGTATGCTTGCATGTAAGGCTCCTAAAGTCTTTGAGATGTCATTTCCAGAAAGAGTTTAAAGTACAAAACAGATAGAGTACAATAAAGTATATTTATTTAAAGATGCACATAAATAAATGTGAGCATCTGCCCAATTCTGTGGAAATCTTTTTGAAGCCCTATAAATCTTTGTGCTTGAGTAGAATACATGAGAATTTTGGAAATCCCATTTAGTAAAAAAAAAAAAAATTAATAACATTTATTGACTTTTATGAGTCTCCTGATATTATCTGAAAATAATTTAGAGGATTATACCCATCCATTAAGTTTGAGAAAAAGACTTATAACTAATTTCAATTAAAAAATGACAATTAATGTTTCCACAATATGTAATTCATTGGAATACAAACCATAACAAATTATTTTCTGCAGTTTTCCTACTACCTCCATGGGTATAATTGCTCCTTTATTAATCTCCAGTCTTAGTCATTTTTATTGATAATTTTCTTTGCAACACCCAATCCACAAAATATATTCTAACCTGGAAATATTAGGTTGCAAAGAACAGATACCACGAAAGTTAACTTGGGAAGATAATTAAAAAGGGTTGTCATAACAAAACAATTTCTAATATTTAATATTTGCTTCTCTCTAACTTGAACTTGCACATGGTCTTACATAGCTGTGATATTAACACAGGTTGCAATGTTATATCACATTGAAGCTAAGGATCTAACCAATGGCTGATAAAAGTTTCCATCTCTTTGTTTCACATCTTATGAAAGAGAATCTGATTTATTGCTGTGTGAGTGACCAACCTGTTTATTATTCAATCAGAGATAACAAAGTAATCACATCATACATCAGGTTTCCCCTTAGAAAGGCCCCGTGAGGTTCAGATTCTCTAGAACATAATCCTAAAAGTGGATAAGACAAGCTAAATCAATTAACTCCAGTCATGGAAGAACATGACTGTCATAAAATATTCCTGTATAATATGTTTCAGTTTTACAGAGTCAATCTAGAATAGCAGTTGTTAAATTATTATTGTAACCCAGGACACAAAATAGAAGAAACACTCCCTACAATTTATGTTATATACATAGATTAATGTGTTATCTTAAAGGTATGTATTAATACAGATATGACATCTGAATAAATTTAAAAGAATACAATTTAAATAAATTAAGGTTTATTATTTTCTCTACAAAGCCATGATCAGAGACCACTTTTACTTAATTTTAGGTTTCATTTGATTAACAAACCCATATATCATACTAGCCAAGTGTCAAGTATCTTTCTATGAATAAAAATCCATGCTTTGGAATTTGATAAACTCTTGGGAAGCATTTCTGCCTCCTCCTGGTCGTGGAAGAGATTGTCGAGAAGCTTGAAGAAGTGGTAGTCGGTTGGCGAAAGGTTAGATGAATATGGCACATGAGGTAAAACGTTATAGCCCAGTTCGTTTAAACTTTTGAAGCATTGGTTATGTGACCTTGTGTGATCGGGCATTATCATGGAGGAGAACTGGACCTTTACTGTTGACCAATGCTGGCTGAAGGCATTGCAGTTTTCAGTGCATCTCATTGATTTGCTGAGCATATTTCTCAGATGTTATGGTTTCACTAGGGCTCAGAAAACTGTAGTGGACCAGACCAGCAGCGGATCACCGAAAAGTGACCATGACCTTTTTCTAGAACAAGTTTGGCTTTAGGAAAAGCCTTGGAGCTTCTTCTCAGTCCAGCCACTTACCTGATCGTTGCCGGTTATCGTATAAAATCCACTTTTCATCGCACGTCACAATCTGATTGAGAAATGGTTCATTATTGTTGTGTAGAATAAGAGATGACACTTCAAAACTATGTGTTGGTTTTGTTTTGTTTTGTTTTTTTTTAATTTCCGGTCAGCCCAATACCACGTAAAATCGCAATTATTTTTGCATCAACCTAATACACTATAGGAATAAACAAACATTTCTCACTGGCAAAAATGTTTGAATTGCAATGGTTCTTATTTTGATCAACAAAGATGTATTTGAGTTTAGTTACAATGATTTAAAATTCATGGCCTGAAATTGCAATTACTTTTGTACCAACCTAATTATCTCAAGAGTTAGTTATTTGGTCCATCATTAGACCAATCCAAACTTCCAAGGTGCCTCCATGGACTTTGCCAACCATATCTCCATTGTATAAAAAGTTTTTTTTAGATTATATTTTATTTTATACTCTCTTCTACTTGCTCTTGCTCACAGAAGCATCAGTTTCTCCCTGTCTCCTGAGAAGTAAGGATCTCCCACAGAACTGGCAAAACAATGGTTGAGATTTGCAATGTTAGATTTTACTGCAGAGAGAAAACAATTGTAGAAAAAAATCTAAAGTCTATCATTATAACTATAAATATAGAGATATTCCTTGGTGGATTGTTCTTCTCGTGTGTGTTAAGAACAAAAACACTGGGGAACATCTTGGGCAGCATCTTTTCCACCTTTCCTGACTATGCTGCCTCTAGGGCATAAGGTTAGTAAATCACAGTATTTCTCCTTTCTCTCCAGGGGTGATGAGCTTGACACTTCACACATAATGTAATGTAAAAACTAACTATAGCTTTACTTTTCTACTTTAGTTTCATTGTAGAAAATATGTCAGTGTAGCTCCAAAAATGGTTGGATCATGCAACAGAGACCCCCTGTTAATCACTAGAAGAGTACTGGGAGTGTGACTATCATATTTATTCCTCCCTTGGTCTTTATGCCAGGACTTTGCTTTTTGTTTCTAATATTATTTCTTTGTTCTTGTGAATTCTAGCACTAAATTGCTTTGAGAAAATAGTGTTTATTGTTCTAAATGTTTCCATGGTCATCTGCAGTGATTCAAGTTTTTGTTTGAAAGGAACTTGGCATCACTTCCAAAAACTGAGTAACAAGTGCTTAACCTACTAGACTCACTTTCTGGCATTTGTACCGAAAACAAATTGGTGCTTCCCTGTCTGGCCTCCGTACTGCAGAGGACATCAGACACAATTCTTTTTCCCTTCTCACAACCTCTTCTTGTTCTCATGCTGTCTGGAGCCTATTTTATTTCCTTTTAGTACACCTTTTCATCTTATCTACTTAATCTCAAAAACAACTTTCTTAGTTTCTAATTGAAAATAATCCTAGTTTATTTTGTCAAAGGCCTTGAGATTGAGGCAGATTCACTTCCTGGTGGTTCCTTAAAATTTTCTATGGCTTTTCACTCAAATGGTTTTTCTCTGGATCCTCCTTTGAATAAGTTTGGTGCTGTTATTCTTGAAGAGAAAGACACAAGTCAGAGTTGTGGAATTATCTGAAATATGAATTGAAGTAAGGAACCATTATCAGACTTCTCAAAGTGTATGGACTTTCTGAGTGTTAAGTTATTCAATGTGAATGAAATTGAGTTTCCCAGGTAAACAGGGCCCCATCTGTTATTCTAAGGGGAAAGAAAAAAACAAAATTTCTTCTCCTGCCCACAGGGAGACTGATTCTCCTTCTTACATTTCAGAAAAATATATAGCACACTGTGGGGAAACAGCAACAAGCCAGGAGGGCAAGTTTTAAGAACTTGCCCATAAGTTTCAGTATCTCTCCACTGTTTTCCCTTTAGGAATTCAGCAGCAATGAAAAGAGTCTGTGAATAGGCACTGGGCTCAGATCTTTGACTCTGCAAAAAGGGATTCTACAAAGCATGGTCCCCAGATGCCAGACACAGCTTCAGGGAAAGTTGCCTTTGATATGTACATAACATGGCATTGTGAGAGAAATAATATGAAGCTCACCCTCCATTCCACACTAACATTATACAACAATAAACAGAAATGAGTTCTGGAAAGCCCACTGGGAAGGAAGGTTGTTGGGAAGTGATAATCTTCAGTTCAGTTCAGTTCAGTCACTCAGTCGTGTCCGACTCTTTGCGACCCCATGAATCGCAGCACACCAGGCCTCCCTGTCCATCACCAACTCCCAGAGTTCACTCAGACTCACGTCCATCAACTCAGTGATGCCATCCAGCCATCTCATCCTCTGTCGTCCCCTTCTCCTCCTGCCTGCAATCCCTCCCAGCATCAAAGTCTTTTCCAATGAGTCAACTCTTTGCATGAGGTGGCCAAAGTACTGGAGTTTCAGCTTTAGCATCATTCCTTCCAAAGAAATCCCAGGGCTGATCTCCTTCAGAACGGACTGGTTGGATCTCCTTGTAGTCCAAGGGACTCTCAAGAGTCTTCTCCAACACCAGAGTTCAAAAGCAATCAATTTCTTCACCATCCAACTCTCATCTCCATACATGACTACTGGAAAAACCATAGCCTTGACTAGACGGATCTTTGTTGGCAAAGTAATGTCTCTGCTTTTGAATATGCTATCTAGGTTGGTCATAACTTTCCTTTCAAGGAGTAAGCATCTTTTAATTTCATGGCTGCAGTCACCATCTGCAATGATTTTGGAGCCCCCAAAAAAATAAAGTCTGACATAGTTTCCACTGTTTCCCCATCTATTTGCCATGAAGTGATGGGACCAGATGCCATGATCTTCATTTTCTGAATGTTGAGCTTTAAGCCAACTTTTTCATTCTCCTCTTTCACTTTCATCAAGAGGCTTTTTAGTTCCTCTTCACTTTCTGCCATAAGGGTTATGTCATCTGCATACCTGAGGTTATTGATATTTCTCCCAGCAATCTTGATTCCAGCTTATGCTTCTTCCACACCAGCGTTTCTCATGATGTACTCTGCATAGAAGTTAAATAAGCAGGGTGAAAATATACAGCCTTGATGAACTCCTTTTCCTATTTGGAACCAGTCTGTTGTTCCATGTCCAGTTCTAACTGCTGCTTCCTGACCTGCATATAGCTTACAGGTGGTAAAAAGTGGTAGAAGAAAAAGAAGATGGCTGCAATGGAATGGAGACAATGAAAACATGTGTCCCATTCTAAGGCAAAATTGTTGAGTTTCAAAAGAAAGAGGGCCACTAATTTAAAATCATCCAAAGCCAGTCCCCAGACATCTGAACTGGCCAAATTCTACTGCTCCTGCCTAAGATACCAATAGTACAGTTCCCAGGAACTGCACGGAAAGAAACAAAAACATTTCCAGAAATAAGGACATCTCAGAGATAGGACTTCCCACACATGCTGCTGATTTACACTCACAAACTCTCCTTCATCTACCCATTCAATAAACACTTAGAATTTCTAAGATATGTGAGGCACTGTGCTAGGTAAAGTCACAAAGGTGAAAAATCATGGTAGCTGTCCTCAAGGATCTTACCCTTCAGTGAGGAACACACGCATGAAGTTAGGAAAATAAATTGTTCTAAAAAACACTGAAGACTGATGAAACAGACTGAAGGAGTCAAGTTGTCTTTCGCGGACAATACAGGAGCTGTACTGAGACTTTAATGTGTTTAGTTGTTAAGAACTGTGATTACATTTTAACCAAAGAGAGTAACATCTACCAAAGTACAGAAAGAAGACACTGCCTGGCCATCCCAGGACAGATGAAGAAGACAGGAATTCAGAGCTATGTGAAAAGAGGGAGAAGACCAAGCTTTCGGCAGAATGGAGGAAACAAGTGTTTGTTAGTTTCTCATTTCATCTATTAAGTGCATGCTGATTTATAGTCATTAAAAGTTTAATGTGACTGTAGTAAAAATAAGTAAATACATAAATAAGCTATTCTCTGGTTCTAAGGGTCCCAAGGAGGAGGAAAAAAAAGATTATTCAACCCATCAGTTTTTCATGAAACTAATTAACAGTGACAATGCTTAAGAATTCAATGACATTGTTGTTATACCAGTGAAAGACTAAGAAATAAGAAATATGAAGAAAATTCTAAAGCATGTGCCCTTTTTCTCAATTAAAAAATTACTTTATCCAGAAAGATTTCAAACACACACAAAGGAAGAAAGCATAATGATTCTCCATGTAACCATCAAGTTTTTGCTCCATTTGATAGTGCCGGGTTTTTTTATTCTTTGCTGAATTAATTTTAAACTCTCGAACTCCTTTCACTTCACTCATATATTTCAGTTTATATCATCTTAAAAATATGGTATTTTCCTTAACAATTACGATGACATTATCACACCTAAAAAACAACGGTAACTCACTGTCATCATACAATGTATACTCCATAATTAAATTTCCCTGAATGTCTCAAAACATGTCCTTCTAAAGCATAGGTTTATCTGAATTAGGATTCAGGCAAGATTTACTGATCACATATAGCTGTTTTAAAATAAAGCAGTCCATTCACCCTTATACCTGCTGGCCCCACATCATGGGCTTATTACAGAAACTGGTTATTTGTCCTGTAAAATGGCTCACATTTTGGATTTATCTGTACTTCTATACGACATTATTTCTATTAATATTTTCCATTTCTCTTGTAAATGGAAGTTAGCTCTGGAGGCTTGAATAAATGTGGAGTCAACTTGTTTAGTAGCAACAACACTCCATCAGGGATGCTCCCTCAGGAGCACACACTGGCTGGTCCCCCTCCACGAGTGACACTTAGCTAATCATTAATTCAGGTGGCAACAGCTGAACTTTCTCTGTAAAGTTCCCCAAAAACCTTTCACCTAATTGTCTATTCTACTGAAGATCACTGTCTCAAGCAATTATTTCATTGGGGGTAGAAATTTTATGATTTTGTAATTCTTTCTACAATCATTAGTTGGCATTCTTCAGCAGAAAACATAATAATAATAATCCTCATCAGTTGGAGCTATTTGCCTACCCTAAAATACAGTTAGTGAAGGTAGGAAAATGCTTAATTATTTCCTTTCAAATCGCTATTACCAGAATAAGAAATTACAAGTATTCACATTTTAAAAACAGAATCACTTTATATACTGTCAGAAAAAAACTACTTAAAAAAAAAAAAAGAAAAAAATTACTTTCAGAATACTACCAAAACAAGAAAACTTAATTTTCAATATTTTCCCTTTCTATATTTAACACTCCTAAGGTAAAACTTACATCTGCTAAAACTATTTGGAACCAGTTTTAGTGGAATTACATATAGATATAAACCCTGAATAACATTCTAAACCATTTTATAGATATAATTTTGTCACTAAACAACAGTAAGCACCTAATCACCAGTTTTACTTTTCTCTCCCACTCTAGAACTTACATAATGATTTCTATGGGAAAAAATCAGCCTCTGGTCCTACTTCCTGTTCACAAGAGCTTAGAGAATAAGGAAGTCAGAAAATATGCTGTCCCTTTCTCTTCTTCAATTGTAGAAATTGTGATAAAATGTAAATATTTATAATATATGTATGGAAATTCATAGCATGCGCTCCTTACTCATAGAATTGGCATTGTTAATTTGTGATCTAGAGGGCATAAAGATCGCCATACTTTAGGAAGACAGCGTTGAGGTGGCTTCAGAGAATGATTGGGAGACCATGCCTTAATTATATTTCTTCCAAATAGCGTCATTAATAATTGGCATTGCTGAGTTCTATTTCTACCTCCCCACAAAATAAGTCTACAAAAAATAAAAAATCCCATTTGAAAACCAAGATAATAAATGTCTTCTCAAGATAAGTAATTTCATCTAGGTACAAAACAGCCACAACTATTTTTTTTAAATCCTGAATATTAATGTGTTGTGAAAAAAGCATGAACTCCACAAGCAGATGGATCATCAACAAAGGGATTAAACAGCCCTCAAAAGGCTCTCCAAAGAGCCATTAAAAATTGTCAAGGAATCAGAAAATTCCATAGTAAATGACCCAAATGACTTTGAGAGATGAAAAATAAGGAAGCTGAAATAGCAAAATAATAATAGTACTTGCTACTTACATAATAGCTTTCTTGAGAGAATTCTGAAACACTTTCCAAACATTAATCCAATAATTTTTGTCATTAGTCTACACAGCACTAAGGGGGCCTTTTATGCTATTTCTCACTAAGCACTTGAGGAAACTAAGGCTTAGGAACACAAAGATGGTGAGACTTTAATAGAGTTTCCCCTCATGCAGCAAAATGTTAATGCTAGAAGAGAATCTCAGAGAGAAAATGCAATCTTATTTTCCATGATAATATTACTAGATGCTAGTGATTCAAAATTAATTTGATATATTAGTAAAGAGAGCCAATACAAAATATTATCAATAGTTATCTAAAACCTGGGGAATTCATTAATTCAGAAACAAGCATAACTAAAATGGAGACCTGGAAAGAACATACACTCCACATTTGGAAGAACTGGAACCTATTATACAGAGTGAAGTAAGCCAGAAAGAAAAACACCAATACAGTGTACTAACACATATATAGGGAATTTAGAAAGATGGTAACAATAACCTGTGTACGAGACAGCAAAAGAGACATCGATGTATAGATCAGTCTTATGGACTCTGTGGGAGAGGGAGGGGGTGGGGAGATTTGGGAGAATAGCATTGAAACATGTATAATATCATGTATGAAAAAAAAAAAAAGATAAAGAACTACATCCATACAGGTATTTTTGTTAAAGGATTATATTCCTTTTTTTTTTTTCCTAAAATGGCATGTAGGAAAATAGCTAAATAAAAAAGCTAATGTAATACAATTCTAAATGAAAGTAACTAACTAATAACAGAGGACAAACCATGTAACTAAGACAAAATTTCAGGACGGAATCACAGTCTTCTGGTAATGAATTCACAGCTGCTTTGACACAAACTCAGTTTAATATAAACAGCAAAGCATCTGAGACTCACAAACTGCTGTTGATGGAAGTAAACCAGGTAAGGAACTCTGTAGGGGAGAACAATATAAACCAGAGGTAACAGGGGGGAAATGCAGTTTGTAGTATAAATTGCAGCAATATCGAAGAGCATCATTTGGGGGACAGAACAACGTACTCACGGTATGGGGAGAAGGGGAATGTCTCCTGTTTGTAAAGAATGGTAGTTGAGTGAAGGAAAAATGTACGTGCTTTTAAATCTTATTCCTCAAAGATAAATTCTATATGGTATTCTTGCCTGAAAAATCCCATGGACATGGGCGACTGGTGGGCTATAGTCTGTAGGGTCACAGATTTGGATACAACTGAATGACTGAGCACAAGGGAAACATTTCTTATCTATGAGATTTCTGAGTACTGTGAACTACATGCTAAAAAAGCCAAGACACTTTGGTGTGAAAATAAGTGTGTGTATGTATGTAAAGCTGATTGTGGGTATGTGTATGCTAAAGTGTGGGATTGGGGGAGGAGAGAGGAGGGTGATGGGGTTGATTATTCAATAGTCAGACTCCTGCTAGTACTGAAGACACCAAAAGGGCTGGAGCACCTTCCTTACAAAAAAGAAGAGAAAATAAATTTCTGGAAGAATTGGATACATTTCAGATAAGGAAAGAATAAATCATCAAGGATAAATTCTGAGAATTGCTAAGTCTCTCTTTTTTTAAAACTTTTTATCACAAACAATGCTGTGATAGTTTCGGGAGGACAGCAGAGGGACTCAGCCATACAAATACATGCATCCATTCTCCCCCAGACTCCCCTCCCATCCAGGTGGCACATAACATTGAGCAGAGTTCCACAGTAGTCAGATAGAAAAGGAGAAATATCCTATGACATCCCTTATATTTGGAATCTAAAAAATTATACAATTGAACTAACAGAACAGAAAGAGACTCACAGACTTAAAGACTGAACTTATGGTTGCCAGGGGGAAAGCCTGGGGGAAAGGGATAGGTAGGAAATTTGGGATGGACATGTATACACTGCTAGATTTAAAATGGATAATCAACAAGGACCTACTGTACAGCACAGAGGTCTCATTATATTTATACATAGTTTGGTGTTGTTTTTATTTTGTCATAACCTTTATAAGGCTTAGGCTTCTGAAGGTCTGTGTCTTAGCTCTGAAGTCTAGTAAGAAAACAACATATTCCCTTGGTGGGAAAAGCTTCAACCAAGAACACCGGAGATCGTGTTCTGATACGACATCCCCAAGGCAGCAAGACTATGTGTGCAGTCATGGATGACACGCATTAGATAGAATTCAGCTTAATGAGGTCAGGCTTGGGGCTCTCATTCCATTGAGTTGGTATTCTTTTTTTTTTTTTTTTCTTCATCATTTTTGGGCAGGTGGGATGAAATGGAGGTGTTATGTGCAGAAATTAAGCCCAGGAGTCATGAGTTTCTTCTTTCTAATATCGCAGAACCCAATTAGCCTCTTTGTGAAGAGAAGTATAGGCCCCAATGTCAGGCTGCCTGGCTCAACTGCATACTCATATGTATTGTATTGGGTTGATGAAAGAATTAAATGAGATTAAAAGAAGTAACATACATTCGGTCTTAAAAGCCTAGGCCATAATAAGCACTTAGTGGTATTAGGCAATTTGGGGTCACTTCATCCCACCTTGGCTGAGTTGATCATATTCCAGGTAATACCATTCTGTCTAATCCTGACACCAGTAACTGGAAAACAAGATTCCCTTTGGTGGGAAAGAGAATTCTAGTCAAAATTCTTACATGATTTAAGAAAACAGCTTCAAATTTTCAGACTAAAGGAAGAGGCACATGCCTTTGTACTTCCCACTCATGGTGCCTTGCCCAGATCCCCTAGAATTCCTTTTCTGTGTTCTCTGTCCCCTCCCTGAACACCAGCTTTACTTCAGAGGATTGCCCTCTGGCACCTCAGAGAAGCAGAAGTGCCAGGAGTTAGCACTCCAGTTTCCAGGCTCTTCCTGTCCCAGTGCACTTCTCAATGCCCCAACTGGTGTGATGGTACTAAAAGTCCTGCTCCTTTTTTTACAGCTGGCAAACTCTCAGGACTAGGCTGAATAAACTGCCCCTGCTTCTTCCCTGCTCTTTCCTATCGCTTCATATCCTTAATGATTTTGCCCAAGAAATAAAATGATTTGCACCTCAATCCCTGGCTCAGGGACTACTTCTAGAAGAATCTAATCTCAGAAGGCCTTAATTTGGGATTATCTTGAGAAAAAAAAGTGACAGGAGACAGAAGAATAGGAAAGAGAATATATATTCCAATTTGGGAAAAGCAACAAATGCAGAGTCATCCGTGAGTTCAATTCTCTCCTCCATTCCTATTTCATATAGTCAATTACTTGTTCTTTGAAAGTTGTCAACCAGTAGACAGGTAGTGAGGGGCAGAGGCTAAGAGAGTTAGGGTACGTGTGGGCAAGTTAGTGGCAGAAAAGAGGCATAGGTAGTCCCTTTCCTCTTCCAGAACAGCTGTATGGGGTAATCCAACTGATCTGGGTGATGCACTGTCAAGGTGGAACATAGAGAAAGACAGAAATTAAATACTGAATTCTGTTCTAAAGAGAGGGCAGAGGGTCAGGTCAGAAAACATGTCCAAATAAGATACTTAATGATGGAATCGGACACAAGAACTGGGAGCCAAAGAGCAGTGTCACAGTGAGTCATACAGCCTAAAATTACGTAACAAAAATTTAGTAACATTGAACCAGAGGTGTTCTGGAAGAAAAGTGAATCAGGACAGTGAAAGAGTTTTTATATATTTCTCATCCACTCCAGTATTCTTTCCTGGAGAATTCCATGTACAGAGGAGCCTGGAGGACTACTGTCCACGGGATCACAAAGAGTTGGACACGACTAAGCAACTAACACTTTAATTTTCATTTTATCTTCTGTAGTATGATACAAGGGACACAGAGCCAGGTTTTTATGATGGTTACTTACCCAAACACTCTAGCATACTCTATTGTGCTCCTGATTCAGAATACACACTGGTGTGCCTGAACTTTTATTCTCAACTGCATGGGAAAGGGGTAGGGTACACTTACAGGGAGACAGAATTGACTACAGGTTACCTTTGACAGGTGGTTCTGGGTAGGAGTTTCTTGTAGGAAGTATGCTCTTTCCTCCTTGCTGTGCAGAGCTGTGCTTAGACTGAGAAGAGAGCAGGCCATCATCATGTCCCTTCCTCTTAGATGTCCTAAGGTAGGAACATTCTTTATCACTCCTTAGTGCAAGAGAAAGAATCTCAAGAGCCTCGACTTAAAGAGTCATTGGTCCTGCACTTGGTCAGGTTCAAGGTGTTTGCCATACTGGGAAGTCAATTAAGTGCAAGGTTCTGGGTAGGAGGATTACGCTGGTTGTTATTAGCCAATTCTTAAGCAGCTTGAGGGATGGATTAGCCATGTTGACTTTCAAACTTTTTTGACAACTGCCCATGGCAATAAATACATTTAGATCATTTGACCCAGTAAACACACTGATACACACACACATACACACACATACACACACACACATACACACACTATAACCAAAACACTTATTTTATAGAACTAATACTTTCCTTATTTTGTATATACAAGCTGATGTTTCTACATTATTCTACTTTATTTAAAAAAGCACGGGTCAAAAATCCATTAATTTTATATTATGAGCCACTCATAACTTGAAAACCTATTGTTTTACTAATCAGATGATAAATTCTATCATCTTAGGTAAAGTCCTTTGGGAAGGACTGGTGGTTGACAGATGGATGCAGAAGTCAAGGGGATGGGGAAGTTATCTTTCCAAACTGAGATACAAACTATAAATCAAAGTCTGAGACAAGACAGTGTCTGAGATTAAGGATAATACAACATGTGTTGGGACCCTATAGGATGCATCTTTTGTGGATAGAGCATATCATCTTTAAAAGCCCTCCTTCATCATGTTTGCCTCTCTCTAGCTTTTCTTGAGTCCTTTATCCCCCAAATATCTTTCTATTTTACCATCTTTCTCACTAGTTCTGAAATACCTTAGGTCTTCCTTAATGTATTCCAGGTATTACAGGATAGCAGGAAGTGTAAAGCGTGAAGAGTGGGTACTGTCAGAATGGATAAGAATGGGATAAAGATAAAAGTACAGAGTGTCAGCTCAGAAATGGAAAGGGAAATTTTAAAAAAGAAATACTTTTGTAATAACAATCCTTTTCATCACTAAAAGTTCTTGATAGGCATTTTAGCATATTTTGAAAGGTATCTTGTAATAAAATATAAATTAAGGAATTACTATAACTACCAATCAAAAAATTTCAAGTAATCACTTGGTTCTCACCTTCAAGGAACCAATTTGAAAATTTCATTTCTAACATTTCTTGTTTCAATGATAGCTGAATCAATTAACTTTTATCACTAATGACAGAACACAATATGTTTTTGAAATTATTTTGGGGGGTCTTTATTCTCCATACAATGACATACTATAGCAAGCCACCCTTATGGACTTTTGCATCATTATTTAAAACAAAGAGCGATTAATTCATATATCTGTACTTTGGTTACAGTATTGTTTTAAAAGGTAGAGCATGAGAGAAAATCTGTCAATAAAATCATTGGACCTTTCCCGACTGATATGATTTATATGGAATCATTGCAGTTCTATTTAGAGTACTGTGATCTCAGTGGCTGGGTATGAGAGGTTTGAATTATTCATATTTTCCTGGTCAATATACATACACACACGCACACACTTACACGGAAGTTCTTCATTTTTAGGCTGCTTGCATGGATGTCTAAGTCTGGTTCCTTTTGGAGTGATTCAGAGTCCGTCAGTAACAAGCTGCATTCTCTGCACATGGACACCAACAGAGGCTTAAAAATAGGAGCCATGTGCACAGAGCTTCTTGTGCCAACCAACAGATTCTATCTGCATCTGCTACATATGGATTGACAGGAGAGGGGCCAAGTATACGTTGGTGTGAAGCAGCTTGCTGCTTCTGTTTTGAGAAAAGCTCATCATTGTACAAGTCCTGAACAAATTAGCCTTCCAATCACAATGCAAGGATATTGAAATAGGGTGAAAAACCTAGATGGTATCAGGCAGTTCTTGCCAAATTAGTAGAAGATTAAAGAGGAAAATAGAATTTTAAGACTGATAATTAGTAAGATAGAAAGATGTGAGGGTATGTTCAGATATGTGACTGAACCTTGAATTCAAAAAAACAGAACTTGTTGCCACTCATTGGAAAATAGCTGGGGTCAAACAGGAAAAAAATATCACAGAGCTCTGAGTTGTTCTTTGGTAGAAACAAAAGAATTTCTGTTAGATCCATAGAGTCAAGGTTGCAAGGGAAGTTTAGGTAGATCTCTGGATCTTGAAGTCACTTATCAAAATTCACAGAGCTAAGGTATTGAAAACCTAAGGGAAAATCCAGATCAAATAAACATTAAGACCGGTTAGTGTGAAACAATAGATATGAGAATGCTCTGTAAAATATAAAACCATGTACAGATTTTACTTTTAGTTATTTTACTATGCAAACAATGTGCAGTATAATCCTTTTACAACTATACTACCCCATGCTAAATGGATTAATCATTTCTCAAGAATATAATACAATTAAACCAATTTACAAATCAACGGCTTCCCTGGTGGCTCCGTGGTATAAGAATCTGCTGCAATGCAGGAGACACAGGAGATGAGGGTTCGATCCCTGGGTCAGGAAGATTCCCTGGAGGCGGAAACGGCAACCCACCCCAGTATTCTTGCCTGGAGAATCTCATGTACAGAGGAACCTGGCGGGCTACAGTCTATGGGTCGTAAAGAGTCAGACATGATGGAGCGACTGAACACACACACATTAGGGTGTGTGGACAAGGCCCATATTTTCATACCTTCTTTTGTCTCCTAAACAACTTTGTGCAAATTAAAAGGGGGCAACAGTGTATAAGGTGTATACTCCATCCAATTTATTTATTTTATTATCACTGCCATATGTAACCTTTCACTTCATATCCCTTAAGCCTGCATGTCTATCGGAGAAGAACATATGTTCTTAAGAACACAAGCATTGGAAGATAGCTACGTGCACAGCTAGCTCACTCACTCATTAACAACCACCACATGAAAATTACTGAGCAGCCACTGCGTGCTAGGCATTGTGCTAGGCACTAGGCAAGCAACACTGCCTGTTCTTTCAGAGCTCACAGACTGGAAGGAAAAACAAGACAAGAAAAAATGCAATTGTCACAGGGTGCGGTTCCACGATATGAGAAAGACAGGGTGATTTGGGAGCACACAGGAGGGACACCAAGCCAAGACTTTGGTGGTCAGAAAGGCTTTCTTGAGGAAACTGACTGGATTTAAAAGTCCACACTTAACTATCCTATAAACAAAAGGTTATAAACCAATGTTACCTACTTTATATATTAAGAAACAAAAGAGAATAAATGAAAAAGTGAAAAGAAATCACCATCTGAAAGAACAAGGAAGAGGGTACCCACTGTGGAATTTATAAGCAAATGGGCATGTTAGCAGGATGAGCAGGACTTAAGAATGTCTAGTTTTCTACTGTCTCTGTTTCTCTCTCTCTCTCCCTCCCACTCTCTGTCTCTTAACAATCCCAAGGGATCAGTGAGGAAACTGTGAAGAGCTATAGTGACCATCAATCTCCTGTAAGTTCCTCTTTGGATACCAGCGCTACAGAATTTTCTGCCCCAGAGAATATTTAATAGTTCAGAACTGAAACATTCCTTGTATTTGTACATAGCACACTTGATCACTCTTTCATTCAGGATGAACTATATAAAATACCAACACTTGTAGTTATGCTTAAGATATACTGAGTATTTAATATACGTTAGGCACTAAGTATTTTACATATATTATCTATTTTAACCCTAACAGCAGGGTGTGTTTGGTCCAATAAATATCCCTATTTTACAGAGAGGCACAGGACGGTTACCTACTTTTCTTAAGGTCACTCACTGGCAGAGTTATATTTGACCCAAGATCTCTATGACTCGGGAGTCTGAGCTTTTGAACACTCTACTGTCTTTCCATGCAGTAGTCCCATATTGTTACTGTTATTATCATCATTATTAGTAGGTAAGTTGCCATTTTATTTCCCCATAATTCATTTTGGAATGCTTATAAGGTACTTCTCTTCAAAAACACTAATGAAATAGACATTGGCACGTCCCAATATCTTTTGTATATTACTTCTTGGAAAGTCGCTAATACTGCAAAGTAACAAGAGGAAAAAAAAAAAAAACCCTCTCTTGTCTGAGCTTGAAGGGATACATACTGTGGCCTTAGTTATTAATTAAATGTTTTAAAACATTATTTATCAGTGTGCTTTTTCACTGTCAGAATGCCTTAGGGCTCCGCACAGCAGGTCCTCCACAGCTTTCAGGAAAGAGCTGCCAAGAGTCCTTGCCCAGTGTTCACGGCTATATTTGTTCATTCTATTACAATATATACTGTGCCTCTCCTAGTGATTTCACTTTAATCTATGTAGCAAATCATGCAAAAAATATAGAGATATTTCACTGCAGTAGATAACAAAGAAATTGAGATTATGCAAATTGGAAATTTTCTGTTGTTCCTTAAGGAAACAATATTTACATGCCTCTTCACTAAAAATTGGCCAAAGGAAACTGGCATGAATGCCATTCCCTAACCTTTGCACTTTCTTAATGATTCAGGGTGAAAATTAGACATACCAAGTAAAATTATGATGGCATGGGTAAATTTAGCAGGTGGTCATAAACTCTTCTCTTTTCCATGGAATTTGTATATCTTCCAATAACTATTTTTGATATACTCTTTGCTTCTCACATTGCAAATACTTTTACTTGGTTTAGTCTTTTGTGTTGTAAGTGTAGTGATAAGCAAAGGAAACACTGAGCTGGCCACCTTGTAAAACTGCAAGCAAATATGTTACTACTGGAGCTGAACAGATAGAGAACATATTAATCCCCATCACCCATGTGACCATGTCAGCAAAGAGAAGAGGATGTGGCTCCCACTCTTAAGTCAAGCTAACTAATAGGAAATTCAAGAACTTGAATTACACAATTTTCAACCTGTCAAAACTTGGCAAGATCAAGCATTTAGACTAAACAGAAAGTTTTTTTGGGGGGGGACTTTATTATTTTGCCATTTTTAATAACCGAAAATTGAAAAAAGAAAAAAAAAAGCCCCTTTTTTTGAGAGGGGATTCTGAATTGGGAGCATATCATTAACAGAAATTTCTACTTAAAGTATGCCACAGAAGGATAAGATTCCAGGAAGTATATGATTTATGAACAATTTCTATTTCCTTATAGTCAAAGGGTTAAAAATTAAAAATAAAAACCCCGCAACCCTGATTCAGCACTGACAAGTATAAAAGCTAAGAAATGATTGGCCAAACAAAAACCACACGTGAATGATGCAAGCAGTTAAACACTGAGCAAACTGAAAATATGATGATATCCCATATCACAGCTGAGGGAAGTCAAGTCCCTTGACCTTTCCATTTAAGAATACTTTATACATGAAGCTTTACCTACATTACTGAATCTGGGCAACAGGGAAGGAGTGGAGAAATTAGGAGGCTCAGAATAGAGAGGAATGACCTGAATCTCTTCTCGAATGGTGCATCTGGTGCCTACATTAGTTTCATACCCTGTCTGCCTCTTTCCTGAAACTCAAAAAGCACATTGTGGCAACGGGATTAACAGAACCGGAGCTACAGGACATAAAAGTAAGATGAAGTATTCCAGCGATCCCAGCTGCCCCACGAGTGATGGAAAGGAAACATTCTTCTCCACAGGTAGTAATTACCATAGTTAGATATTTTTCAGACTGATGTCACATATCTTACGTGATTTTTACATTTCCAATATAGCTAAAATGGGTATCATTAGGTACTTACCATATGAACAAAAGGCTGACAGTTATAACTTTATAAAAGGTCTCCTCAAGTACTTATGTTAAAAGAATATATACCTTTTCCCCCTGGGCCTAGGCAATCTCAACTTAAGTTTCCTTCTTTCCTCACTAACAATGTTTTCTCATTAAAAGAAAATCTGATTTCCAATAAACTCTTCCGGTGGAAAATACGGGTTCAGAATGTAAAAGACCACACTTAACATATATAGTAAGTGTATTATTCTTAAAAGAAGTTTCCCACACAACTTGGTCTCTGTCATCAGGCCACAGAAAACAACATAGTGCTAATTAAGTTTAAAAATTCTCTTTCCATTTTAAGACTAATTAGCATATAGCACTTTCATCAGATTTATTGAAAATTTATATTAGGGAATTAGTTTCGCAGAACATTGCTTCGTGACATAGAAAATCCCTCCCCCATAACCCCTCATACACAAATTAATTAGTTGTTATTTAATAGAAGAAATTTAGAATGTTTTAATTCCTATCACTTCTGTTCCATGTTATCGACATCCAATATTTTAGTTCTATTTTGTTTTTAAATTTCTCTCAAATTGGTCATCATGCCATAAAGTTTACCAGGATCACTCCACTGCTGTGTTGAGAATTTACTGTGAGATATCTAAGGAGAAGCAGTCAGGGTTGGCTGTAATCAGAGACTGGATAATTAAAATTGAGGTTATGGAGGATTTATACCTGTTTTAATGACAACTCTAGGATATACGTGAGAAAATTCCTGAGGTAAGATAGAAGACAATTTCACCGAAGAAGAGGTCATTAAAGAAGAGAGAAGCCAGGGCACTAAAATAATATATTCAAATTCTCTTAGATCAAGAACTAAGAGCACAGTAGTATTGAGGAGAGAGAAAGAGATACTGTGATCCGAAATCTTCAGGGAATTATAGGCAACAGCTATTGAATGCTTACAGTGAGCTAGACACTAATCTGTACAAATATTGACTCTTTTAAGCCTCACAAAACTCTATGAGCTACTATTATTGCCATTATTTTCAACCCAAGAAATCTGTGTAAAAATTACTTAAGTACTTTATGCAACTGATCGGTTGAACTCATATTTGATCCCAAGCTGTCTAGATCCCTAACTATATTCTTAACCACTCAATAGGCTTCACAGAACAAGAGAGGAATGACTCAAGGGTTGTGGTAGACTGCAAAAGGGTACTCTTGCCTGGAAAATCCCATGGACAGAGGAGCCTGGTAGGCTGCAGTCCATGGGGTCGCTAAGATTTGGTCGCTAAGAGCGACTTCACTTTCACTTTTCACTTTCATGCACTGGAGAGGGAAATGGCAACCCACTCCAGTGTTCTTGCCTGGGGAATCCCAGGGACGGGGGAGCCTGGTGGGCTGCCATCTATGGGGTCGCACAGAGTTGGACACGACTGAAGCGACTTAGCAGCAGCAGCAGCAGAATACATGAGATATTAAACTAAGTGTACTGGGGACTATGGGAAGATGACAGTTTGTGTCAGTGAAAACCAAACAATCAACTGATGTCTGACTCCTGACTGGAAAGTTCAAAAGCAGAGAGAAAGGAGAAAAGGAGACATGGTTAAATTTGTCACGATGTTCTAGAGTTTTTCAGAGCACTTTTGCCTAAATGTTTCTTGTGTATCAAATGAAGTCTACATGCTCTATGTCAGGCTGGCACACAGCATGCCTCATAAAACCATTCAAAGAGACTCCAGAGTTGACTGAAGAAGCAAAGCAAGCATCACCTGTCAATGAAATTGCACAGGAATGGTCCACAGAGCTGGGGGGTGGAGCTGAGTTCTCTGATTAATCCATAGAAGTACTCTAGGAAGGATAAGCTCTAAATGTTTCCTTAGACACAGAGAGTGACGGTGCCAGCCAAGTCAGGCTCTCCTGACCCAGATCCTCTCATCTTTCATCCCTCCTTTCAACTCCCTTCCTAAGACATAGAAACTACAGAGCAGAAGGCAAGAATGAAACCAACCATATTCACGGCCCAGAATGTAGGCTTCCCACTGCAGCAGGCTTAAGCTTTGAATGAACACTGAAGTGTTGACTACTCTTTGGGGAAGCACATGCTAATTTCTGAAGTAATTTAAAGTGACTCTGACATGTATTATCTAAAAGTAATTAGAAAAGACATTGACTCAAATTTCCAATGAAAGTGAGGGGAAGAACTTCTCTTACCAAAATCACTAATAAAAAGACAAGGAGAGAAATAAGAAACATAGTACATGACTACATCCCTTGTGTCCTGCTTCTCCAGCATACTAATTATAGTAGTCTCTCTGCTTTCATTCTTGCCCCTTACCATCCATCCTTCACGCAGTTATCAGTGAGATTTAAAATAAAAAACAAGCCACGTTAAATTTAAATTCAGGACTGGCAATTCACTACTCTTAAAATCATGTTCAAACTTTTTTCTGTGGCCCATAAAACCAAGCATTATTTCACCCCTACTTATCTCTGCTCCCATATTCTACCACTCCTTTCTTTCATTCCTAGGACTTGCTAAGTTCTCTCTCCACTTATGCCTTTGCACTTGCGGTTCATCTGCCTGGAATGCTTTCTCTCAATATCGCTTTAAAAGTCTTCCATGGCATTTGGCCTCTCTGTTTGAAAGACTTCTCAGAGTGGCTTTTGTTAACCACTCAGGCTAAAGAAACTGCCACAGATAGTTATGAAATCATCCCATTTCATATCTTCCTTCATAGTTCAATGACTATATGAAATTATACTATTCATTTGTTTCTTGTGCCTCCCTTCCTCTGAATAGATGCAAAAATCTATAAAATCAGTGATATTTTAACCTTGATTACTGTTGCATTCTCAGTACTGGAGCTTTGCCTAGCACACAGTAAGTCCTCAATACATATTGCTGCTTAGTCACTTCAGTCATGTCCGACTCTGTATGACCTTATCAACTGCAGCCACCAGGCCCTTCTGTCCATAGGATTTTCCAGGCAAGAATACTGGAGTGGGTTGCCATTTCCTTCTGCATAATACATATTATGTAAAAAATATTTTGATGTCAAATATGTTATATTGTGTTTAATAATATTTATCACTTCAGTCACTAGGTTGTTTCCGACTCTGCAACCCCATGGACTGCAGCAGGCCAGGCTGCCCTGTCCACCACCAACTCCCAGAGCTTGCTCAAACTCTTGCCCATCGAGTCAGTGATGTCATTCAACCATCTCATCCTATGTCATCTCCTTCTCCTGCCTTCAATCTTTCCCATCATCAGGGACTTTTCCAATAAGTCAGTTCTTCATACCAGGTGGCCAACATATTGAAACTTCAGCTTCATCATCAGTCCTTCCAATGAATATTCAGCACTGATTTCCATTAAGACTGCTTTGATATCCTTGCAGTCCAAGGGACTCTCAAGAATCTTCTCCAACATCACAATTCAAGAGCATCAAATCTTTGGTGCTCAGCTTTCTTTGTGGTCCAACTCTCACATCCACACATGACTACTGGAAACATGATAGCTTTGACTTTAGTTCAGTTCAGTAGCTCAGCTGTGTCAGACATTTGTAACCCCATGGATTTCAGCATGCCAGGCCTCCCTGTCCTTCATCAACTCCCGGAAGTTACAACAATCTCATTCTCTGTCATCCCCTTCTCCTCCTGCCTTCAATCTTTCCCAGCATCAGGGTCTTTTCCAATGAGACAGTTCTTCGCATCAGGTGGCCAAAGTATTGGAGTTTCAACTTCAGCATCAATTCTTCCAATGAATGTTCAGGACTGATTTCCTTTAGGATAGACTGGTTGGATCTCCTTGCAGTCCAAGAGAGTCTCAAGAGTCTTCTCCAACACCACAGTTTAAAAGCATCAATTCTTTGGCTCTCAGCTTTCTTTATATTCCAATTCTCACATCCATATATGATCACTAGAAAAACCACAGCTTTGACTAGACAGACATTTGTTGGCAAAATAATGTCTTTGCTTTTTAATATGTTGTCTAGGTTGGTCATAGCTTTTCTTCCAAGGAGCAAGTGTCTTTTAATTTCACGGCTGCAGTCACCATTTGCAGTGATTTTGGAGCCCAAGAAAATAAAGTCTCTCACTGTTTCCATTTTTCCCATCTATTTTCTATGAAGTGATGGGACTGGATGCCATGATCTTAGTATTCTGGATATTGAGTTTTAAGTAAACTTTTTCACTGTCCTCTTTCACTTTCATCAAGAGGCTCTTTAGTTCTTCTTCGTTTTCTGCCATAATGCAGCTTTCCTATGCCACAATCAAGGAAACTAACCAAACTGATCACCTGAACCACAGCCTTGTCTAACTCAATGAAACTATAAGCCTTGCTGTGTAGGGCCACCCAAAATGGACAGGTCATGGTGGAGAGTTCTGACAAAACGTGGTCCACTGGAGAAGGGAATGGCAAACCACTTCAGTATTCTTGCCCATGAATATCATGAAAAGGCAAAAAGACAGGGCACTGAAAGATGACCTCCTCAGGTCGGTAGGTGCCCAATATGCTACGGGAGATCAGTGGAGAAATAATTCCAGAAAGAATGAAGAGAGAGAGCCAAAGTAAAAACAACATCCAGTTGTGGATGTGACTGGTGATGGAAGTAAAGTTTGAGGCTGTAAAGAGCAATATTGCATAGGAACCTGGAATGTTAGGTCCATGAATCAAGGCAATTTGGAAGTGGTCAAACAGGAGATGGCAAGAGTGAACATTGACATTTTAGGAATTCAGTTCAGTTGCTCAGTCGTGTCCAGCTCTTTGCAACCCAATGAATCACATCACGCCAGGCCTCCCTGTCCATCACCATCTCCCGGAGTTCACTCAAACTCACGTCCATTGAGTCAGTGATGCCATCCAGCCATCTCATCCTATGTTGCCCCTTTTCCTCCTGCCCCCAATCCCTCTCAGCATCAGAGTCTTTTTCAATGAGTCAACTCTTCGCATGAGGTGGCCAAAGTATTGGAGTTTCAGCTTTAGCATCATTCCTTCCAAAGAACACCCAGGGCTGATCTCCTTTAGAATGGACTGGTTGGATCTCCTTGCAGTCCAAGGGACTCTTAAGAGTCTTCTCTAACACCACAGTTCAAAAGCATCAATTCTTCGATGCTCAGCTTTCTTCACAGTTAGAGAACTAAAATGGACTGGAATGGGTGAATTTAACTCAGATGACCGTTATATCTACTACTGTGGGCAATAATCCCTTAGAAGAAATGGAGTAGCCATCATAATCAACAAAAGAGTCTGAAATGCTGTATTTGGATGCAATCTCAAAAACGACAAAATGATCTCTGTTCGTTTCCAGGGCAAACCATTCAATATCACAGCAATCCAAGTCTATGCCCTGACGAGTAGTGCTGAAGAAGCTGTAGTTGAACAGTTCTATGAAGACCTACAAGACTTTCTAGAGTGGTAGTTGCTCAGTCATGCCTGACTCTTTGCAACCCCATGGACTGTAGCCTGCCAGGCTCCTCTGTTCATGGAATTCTCCAGGCAAAGTTACTTGAGTTACCATTTCCTTCTCCAGGGGATCTTCCTGACCCAGGGATCCTGCATTGAAGGGGAGTTTTACCATCTGAGCCACCAGAGAAACCTACTAGACTTTCTAGAACTAACACTCAAAAAGATGTCCTTTCCATTATAGAGGACTAGAATTCAAAAGTAGGAAATCAAGAGCTACATGGAGTAACAGGCAAATTTGGCCTTGGAGTACAAACTGAAGCAGGCCAAAGGCTAACAAAATTTTGCCAAGAGAACACACTGGTCATAGCAAACACTCTCTTCCAACAACACAAGACTCTACACATGGACATCACCAGATGGTCAATACCAAAGTCAGACTGATTATATTCTTTGCAGCCAAAGATGAAGAAGCTCTATACAGTCAGTAAAAACAAGACTGGGAGCTGACTGTGGCTCAGATCATGAACTCCTTACTGCCAAAGTTAGACATAAATTGAGGAAAGTAAGGAAAACCACTGGACCATTCAGGTATGACCTAAATCAAATCCCTTATGATTATACAGTGGAAGTGACAAATAGATTCAAAGGATTAGATATGTTAGATAGAGTGCCTGAAGAACTATGGATGGAGGTTCATGACATTGTACAAGAGGCAGTGATTAAGACCATCCTCAAGAAAAAGAAATGCTAAAAGGCAAAAATGGTCGTCTGAGGTTACAAATAGCTTTGATTAGATGGACCTTTGTCGGCAAATAATGTCTTTGCTTTTTAATATGCTGTCTAGGTTGGTCATAGCTTTTTTATCAAGGAGCAAGTGTCTTTTAATTTCATGGCTGCAGTCACCATCTGCAGTGATTTTGGAGCCCAAGAAAATAAAGTCTCTTACTGTTTTCATTGTTTCCCCATCAATTTGTCATGAAGTGATGGAACCAGATGTCATGATCTTAGTTTTTTGAATGCTGAGTTTTAAGCCAGCTTTTTCATTCTTGTCTTTTACTTTCATCAAGAAACTCTGTAGTTCCTCTTCACTTTCTGCCATAAGGGTGGTATCATCTGCCTATCTGAGGTTATTGATATTTATATATTTGATGATTTTAATATTTATCATGAAAAGTTTTTATTAGAACAGAAAAGTTCCCAAAGGAGTAATAAAGAAGGCATAGGAGCTAGACCTTCAGTGAGGAACTCTATTGAGAAAACTGGCCAGAAATCACACCTGTGAGGCAGCATTTTGACATGACAATTACATTAGTATATCAGTCACTGTTCAGTCAGAAAAACAAAATGACTACAAAATGTGGGACAAGAGACTTATCATAGGAATTAGACCTTCTATAACTGTGGGGGCAGTGGGGAAATGAATGTCTAAAAAGGAAAATTAAGATACCAGACAAGTTACAAACTAGTCAATCTCAGAAATCAAGCATGCCCAGATATCTTAGCGGACCCAAGTAGAGGAAGATGATGGAAGAATTTCTGGAAATTATTTGGTGATGAGCCTGAGGTGATGAGCCCAACTGGTCAGCAGTTGGCAAGAGAGCTGGACCTGAATCACAAAGAGAGTTTATAGACAAGCTAGACCCAACCAACTTTGTTCTTAGTCTGAATCCACAATTGACCATCACAACCTTCAGGGAGCCCTGGACACCAATATCCTTCTATCACCTAAATCTCATGCAAGTATCATTTTTATCCAGCTCTCACCCAGAACCATAAGAGAAGGAGGTTCTGGGAAGCACAAACCCAGCTTAACCAAGTGAACAACAGAGTGGCACCTCACAGTTAATTAGGTCTCATTTTACTTGTAGTGAAAGAAACTCAATGGAGTATCCCTAGAGATACATAAATTGTAAAGGATATGCACATTTTCTTGAAAGACAAAAGTAGGAGAGATTAGATATAATGAACCAGAAAGCCCTCTGACCATCTCTCTGTTTCTCTCTGTGCATCTTCAGTCTTTTTGCAAAAGAGCTTCTTCTCCTTTTCTTTTCATATAGTGGTAAGCTTAATCTGAATTTGTCTCATATAGGTAAGCCACATGAAAAGCAGTTGACCTCTCCTTCCTTCTCTTCCACTTACCTTCTCAATTTCAAATTCCTAAGGAAGCATCTTTGGATTTACCTACATTATCTACATACTAACCACTAATCCAAGCAATCCAGACCACTGAAGAGGGTTCATTAAATAAAATAGATGCCACGAACCTACGGCTATTCTCATGTACAAAAGGAACAGATAGTACTCAGAAAATGATAAATGAAATGTGATAAGTATCTAAAAACGGTATATGAGTACATATTAATACGTAAATGCAGGTGTGAATACTGTATACATGGGATAGCACTTATATATCTGAAAAAATAGCATGTTATGAACTTCTCTGTAGTTTCTGAAAAATAAATAGTATACATTCTGTGCTCCCTTTGTTACCTGCTGCTGCTGCTAAGTCACTTCAGTCATGTCCGACTTTGTGTGACCCCATAGATGACAGCCCACCAGGCTCCCCCCTCCCTGGGATTCTCCAGGCAAGAACACTGGAGCGGGTTGCCATTTCCCTCTCCAAGGCATGAAAGTGAAAAGTGAAAGTGAAGTCGCTCAGTCATGTCTGACTCTTAGCGACCCCAGGGACTGCAGCCTACCAGGCTCCTCCATCCATGGGATTTTCCAGGCAAGAGTACTAGATGGCAATAACAAATATTTGTATCAATTAAGAGAGAAAAACATAGTTGGACTCTAAAATAAGAAAAATATACTTGAGATTCCAAAATGGGATAGAGAGGTGCCCAGAACTGAAGCTGCAAGCCAAATGAGTTTTTGATTTAGAAAAAGATATAGGGCTGGAAGTTTCTGGAAGACAATGAGTACCCAAAGTGCTTCCGTTAGGAGAGAGAACAGGCTAACTGCTTAAAACCAATGGCTGATATGGAGCTTCCCTGTTCTACAAAGAAATCTAAAAAAATTCTGCTTCTTGGGTTAGATATTCTATGAACATGTTGCCTAAGGAGAGGAGAGGACAGCCAGAAATATCCCCGTGACAGAATCTAAAAAAATACTCCTGCTGGCTTAAAGACTGGTGACATGAGGCGGCCTTCTGAACTGATGAGCCTATGAGAAGAGTTCAAACCAATAGGTATGGGAGATTGAAACTTAGAGAAAGAGGGTAGTGAGAAATAAAAAGAAAGAGAATTTCCTATTTAAATGTACTGAAAACTTATAATTACATGAACAAAAAATATAGTTCTTAGAAATAACTTTGAGTCAACAAAATCAACTCAAAATTTAATGCAGCCAAGAGGCAATAAAAATAATATAACAAAGGTTTTTATTTTATTTTTTTTAATGAATGAGTAGAACAGAGAAATAAAGCAAGACTAACATTTGAAAAAGAATAAGAAATCCTGAAATCAAAAAATCAAATGATTAAATACAACTTGATAAATACGCACAGTATATGTATTAGTTTCCCATCTCTGAGTAACAGATTACCATCCTTATGGCTAGATACAACAAACACTTATCACCCCACAGTTTCTTTGGGTCAGTAGGCCAGGTACAGCTTATCTATGTCCCTTGCTCTGTGTCCCACAGATTAAAATTAAAGTGTCATCCTGGATTTTGGTCTCATATGAGTCTTGAGAACTTCTTCAAAGTTCTTGCGATTGCTGGCAAAATTAATTTCCTTGTAGCTACAGAAATCATGACAACTTGCTTCTTTAAGGTCATGAGGAGGGCACATCTACTGTTCCTATCTTTGACCTCTGAACCCTTTTTAAATGGCTCAACTGTTTAGAACAGACAGGTCTCACCTACAATCAAGGGGAAGGGCTTATATAAGGACATGAGTCACTGAAGGCTAACCTAAAATTCTGACTATCACACTACAAAAATAAATAGAGAAATAGAAAATGTGAATTTAACATACAGCCACTGTGAAGGGATAAAATATCTAAAAAGGTGGGATAAAATAAGCCTGGACACAGGGGGACAGGGACACAGATGAGAGAATAGGTGAAGTGGATGATACCACTGAAGTCTTCATCCAGAAAGTGGCACCAAGTCACAAAGGTATTAAAAAGAACAACAAAATGAAAGGGCAGTTAAGGATAAAGGAGTTCCTAATAAGAGTTCTAAATTGTTTTTTTAAGTTATGGAGACACAAAGTTTGAAAAGGTAATAGTAAGAATTTTTCCAAACTGAAGAAAGAAAGGAAACATCAGCCCTCAAATTCAAAGTGTCCTGGCAAGATAAATGAAAATAAAACTATACTTAAAATATCAAGGATAAAGAAATAATCTCAAAATCTATCAGAAGGAAATGGCAGATCATGACTATAATTTATCAGACATAACCTGACAGAATATTTCCTCATTGGCAGCAATAGATAATAAATTAGTATCATTAAAGTGATGGAGAAAAATAACTGTTAACCTCAAATTTTAAAACTAGATTATGAAAACTTTTCAGACATTCAAAGACAAGAGTGTAAGTTATAGATTCACAATAAAAAAGTTGTTGGAGTGGCATATCCCACAAAATTTTTCATGTGATGGCATGCTCAGAACATAACAACTGTATGTCCCATGGTGGCAAACAAGGCTACCTTCAGCTGGGAACACGTGGTCACCTCAGACCCACTGGACCATCCTGACCACTGAGCAGATCCATGCGCTGGTCTCCCAGTGTGCTGAAGCACACCAGTTTAGAACTCTTAAAGTTACAGAATCAAAGAGAACTGCTCCCTGAAGACAGGATGAGATTCTAAAAACAGTGAGTGGATAAATTAATAAAAATTCATCTCAAAATATAATTAACTATTGATTTGTTAGATGAAATACTTTGCTAAGTATTATATAAATAACTGTAAAACCACTGTTCTATAGAACAATAGCAATATGGATGTATATACGTATGCATGTGGTACTTGGTGAGATGTGAAAAGGGAGTGAAAGTGTACTACAAAATTTGCAGTGTGTTTGGGGAAGAGAGAGAAATACTGAATAACCTTAGGCTTTGTTAGAAATGTTTATATATAATCATGAATGTAAAAATAATTATGGGAAACCTCCCCTAAAACATAAACTGAATACAAATCCTGCCAACCAGAAGAAACAAAAAGGAATTTTAAAGTTTCTTAATGCAAAAGAAGAGAGAAGGATGAGAAAGGAAATAATACCAAGAAGAAACCATAAAATAAGATGACATAAATAAGTCTAAACATGTTAATATTTATAATAAATATGAATGCATTTTTTAAAAGAGAAAGTTAAAATAATTTCAAAAAATCAAAACTGAGCTAAAAACTACTTAAAAGTCAAAAGGAGGTGAGTAGGGATAATTAAATGTTAATTATTATTAACAATATTAACATGTAATTTAAACCCAAAAACCATCATAGCAATAAAAATGAATATAACAGACAAGAAAAAAGAAATTCACCCTGAAGATCTAATTATCATGTCATAAAAACACAACCTCAAAATGTCTACTTCAAAGACTGGCAGAATAACAAGAAGAAACTGATAAGAACACACCTATAAATGATAGATTTTAATGCATTAATATCAGAATCTGGTAAGTCAAGCAGACTTTAAACAAGAGATCACCACAATAATGAGATCTATCAACATGATATATCACCTGATACAATGCATAGAGATGAGTACAGGATTACTTATTTCTGTGACATTCTTATTTCACATGCATAGCCTGAATTTAATCATAACATCATCAGAAAAATCCAAGCTGAAGGTCAGTCTACAAAATAAAGGGCCATGATTCTTCCAAAGTAACAAGCTATGGACCAGGGGAAAATATTTACATTTATCTAACAAGTAACTTAAACAGAGAACACTCAAAGGAGTTTTGAAACTCAATAATAAGAAAACAACAACCCTTCCACAAAATAGGCAAATGGTGGAAAATACATTTCCCCAAAGAAGATATATGGATGACAAACAAGCACATGAAAAGAAGCTCAAAATCATTAATCACTGAGAAAATGCAAATTCAGACCAGAATGAAATATCACAAGAATTCAACTTAAATGGCTAATAGGAAAAAACAATGTCTAGTGCTGAGAAGGTGTGGAGGGACTGGAACTCATACATTGCAGAAAGAAAACAGCCACAGTGGAAAACACTTCAGCATCAAAATAAATACTTATCCTTGATATTTGCTCAAGAGAAATGAAAACATATATTCACACAAAAATCTGTCAAGAATGTTTATAGCAGCATATTCACTCTCACCCCAAAGTGGAAACAACCTAAACGTCTTTGACTTTCACTGGCTTAATGGATAAACAATGTGTGGGACATCCACACCACAGAACACTTCAGCAATTATAAGAACAAATTAGCAATACACGCAACAACATGGGTGAATTTCAACATGGTTGAAATGAAAAGTAAGAGAAATCAATCATCATATGATTCCATTTCTATGACTTTCTGGAAAAATAAAAACTATAGGAAGAAAGAACGGATCAGTGACTGCCAAGATTTAGAAATGGGTGGAGATTTTAACTACATAAGGATAACAAGATGAATTGTTGGGGCGATGCGACTGTTCTGTGTCTTGATTGTGGTGGTGGCTACACAAGTGTATGTACTGGCAAAATCTCATAGAACTGTTCAGAAAAAGTAATGATAACAACTTTACTTCATGGAAATTAAAACTGCCTTCTACAAAAATTGTAGATGAACCAGTTATCTCTATTTTGATATCAGCACTAAATACTTAGAAAAAGAAGCTAAAGGAATATATCTTTATGACATAATGGTTTTGATGACTCAAAAATTCTGAACCACTAAAGAAAAAAATATAAATTTAATTACATAAAAAATTTATAACTTTTGTGCAATAAAAAAGCTAAAAGTCAAGTGATTCACTGAGATAAAATATTTGCAGTATCTGTATATAAATAAAAGGTTCATATCCATAATATATTTTTAAAAATCTACAAATCAATAAGGAAAAACCAAAGAACCCAACAGAAAAGAAACAAAATAAGTAGGCAAGTCACAGAAAATGGAATTAAATGGCCACAAACATGAAAATATAGCCATCCCACTAATCATGAGTTAAGTACAATTCAAAGCAAGATACATTTTTAAACCTTTATTATCTCCCTAACATACCTCTCTAAGATCTGAAATATGAAATTGTATCAACAGATCTACTAAATGTATAAGCCAGAAATTCTGGTTGTAGTATATAACTCATGAAAAACTTTTCATGTATGCACAATGATACTTGTATTTATAAAATTAAGTATTACAGTAGTTAAATAAGCTGATATTCTGTATTTCAATATGGATAAATCTTAAAACCACAATACTAAACTAAGTTAAGTACTTACATAATGATAAATCACATATAACAATTTTCTCAGAGAGAAAGGGGAAGAAAATTGTTTGTGGATATATATCTCTGCAGTTACAATATAAAATCATGGGTAAGAATCACACACTTGTATTTCAGAATGACACGTCACCTGGAGTAAAAGGGAAGAAACAAGGGACAAGGAGGGATACAGAGAGGATTTTAAATGTTTCTGTAGAGTTTTAATTATTTATAAAAATTCTGAAGTGAATTTGGCAAAACACTAGATTTGTTAAAATTGGATGAGAGGCAGAACTTTTATTTTGCAATAGATATTTTTTCAAATAAATAACTCAGAATTGAGAGTTGCATATCTATCTCTAATGCTTGTTATCCTCACATTTGAAGTCAATCTATCCTTTGGGCCAGAGGTGCAAACTGTAATTCTTGCATCCCAAGCAGTTTATAAAACCAATATAAAGAAAGAAAGCAAATATTTAATTTTCAATTATATTTATATTTTCAACCCTTAATATAGCTTCCAAAAATTTTGTTTCACAATGTCCATAATCAAGACAATGAATAGAAAAGAAACCACATGTGTGGTGATATATCATAAGTTTACTAACTGGATGGCTGATTTAAGTGTTTGGAGACTGCTTCTCTAGGTGGTGATTTTTCAGATTTAAAGTACACATGTACCACAGATGGGTAGTGTTTAACATGTAGCTCCCTGGGGAATGGTATGAATTGAAATGCTCTATGTTTCAATTTAGTCAGTTTGGGGTTAGACTTTGAATCTACATTTTCAAAAAGCACCCCAGATGATTCTGAGGCAAGTTTCAAAGGACCCTATTTGGAAAACAACTCTAGAACAATACTCCTACAAACAAGTATCACACATAAGAACATGGCAGCTTAATTCCCTTAAATTTCTGCAGTAGAGTAATCCTTAGGCTTTCTATATGATTTCAGTGACAGAATATCACGTTAGGCCACCTATCTTCCATTACCACTGACATAAAAAGAAAAGGATATAGCTTTTAAGATAATTTGCAGATGAACATGTGGGGTTTTTTGCCCCTTTTTATCTGTCAAGGAAAAAAAAATCAGTGGGACTTCCTATACTGTGTATTACCTTTTCAAATATGTCCCATGGACAAAAGGTATAATTGGCAATATTCTTATTCCTTCTGCCCTGTAGATGACTGCAAACTTATCTCTGTTGATCCTTACAACAATTTTGTAAAACACAAAGCCTCATGCCATTTTATAGGTGGGAATACAGAGTAATAACAGACAGAGCAAGAATAAACATGAACCTCAGATGAGCAGACTTTAAAAGCCGTGTGTGTGTGTGTGTGTGTGTGTGTGTGTGTGTGTGCTCAGTTGTGTCCAATTATTTGCAACCCCTTGGACTATAGCTTGCCAGGCTCCTCTGTCCCTGGGATTTTTCAGGCAAGAATACTGGAATAGGTTCCCATTTCCTTCTCCAGGGAATCTTCCTGACCAAGGATTGAACCCATGTCTCCTAGGTCTCCTGCACTGCAGGTGGATTCTTTATTGCTGAGCCATGGGGGGAGCATTTAAAAGCCTTACACTGCTCCATTCTCCCCAAGTGCTTTCCACAGGTGTGAATAAATGTGAGCACAACTGTTCCATTATCACCGAGGAACTACATGCAGTGTGAAAATTTTACAGAAATTTAAAATTCCTGCAGAAAGGGGTTCAATATGCCAGGTTCCACTTTGCAATTTGCTATTTCTAAAATTTGAGGCATGCCTAGAACAGTACTTTTTGGATACCAAATTAGAATTCGGTTTATTGGGAATCAAGAGACATGATTTGAAGGACAAGATCTTTCTCTGTGTCCTCAAATCAGCCTGCCTTGAATCACACTGTTTGCTAGTCCTGGTATTCTTAGCATTCAGCCTGCTCTGTGGGGGAACCTATATCTGCGTTTTTGGGTTCTCATGGCAGGACCTCTGAAGAGGGCTACAGCTATACTTATGAACTTTTAATATCACCATTTGGGAATTCTGAGAACAGGAGATGTGTTTATTATCAAGCATCAAAGAGAATTAATAGGACAAGGTTTCAAAGCATTTATAAATATCACACATAATAGACTATTTTGCTAAATGCTAAAGAAATCATGCTAAACAACATGATTTTAAAGTTTCTTTCAGATTGTTGGTCATAATCATTAGAAAAGTTTTCCCCCAGAACTCAGAACTGCTAAAGTTGTAACCTACTACAGCCTATGGCTGCTCTTACATAAGGCTGAAATTTA
This sequence comes from Bos javanicus, assembly GCF_032452875.1. NCBI lineage: Eukaryota > Metazoa > Chordata > Mammalia > Artiodactyla > Bovidae > Bos > Bos javanicus. The sequence goes on from NC_083870.1 coordinate 45,473,136, forward strand.
AGGGGGAATACTGAACAAGTGCAGCTCATACTGGGAGCTCCCAGGTGGCTCAGTGGTAAAGAATCCACCTGCAATGCAGAAGATGCAGGAGACACGGATTTGATCCCTGGATCAGGAAGATCCTCTGCAGGAGGAAATGGCAACCCACTCCAGTATCCTTGCCTTGAGAATCCCATCGGCAGAAGAGCCTGGCAGACTACAATCCACGGGGTCATAGAGTGGAACACAACTGAGTATGCATGCAGCACAGATTATTGTTATTGTGTTATTATCTTGTAAAATAAAATATTGATAAACTTCACTGACCTGTATCTGCTATCTGATTCAAAATAAGAGAATAATCATTTTAAAAATGATCTTGGGGGATACATGTATATGTAGAAATACATGTATATTACATTTATATTTTACACATATGATATAATTAACAAAGCTATCCCTCTGATAGTGCTTTCTCCTTTGATTTACTAAGATCTGGACTAAAAGCTATGATCTTTGATTGTGTTTTTCTATTCCCATGCAAATAAAATGGATCATTTTAGCATCCATGTTAAGAATGAGTATTCTCTTGTCTTGAAAAAGATATGTCAAGGAATTTTGCCATAATTAAACATTTATAAATATATATATATCTACATAAAAGAAATTAAAGACCCCTGTCCAATAAAGCAAGTCTCAAGAGTCAAACTAAATCAAAGAACTCTTTGGGAGAAATATGGAGTGTTCGAGATAAATTTATCATCATATGCTCTTAAAGATGTGGAATAAAGTTGTAGAATTTATGGGTAACATTGCCCTTAATCAAACAAGTAAAGTGCTGTCTGCACAGAGATGGAATGTGACTACATAATTTCTTGGTCGTTGAGGGGAGAGAATCTTGTCTTCACCATCAAGCATACGTGTATTTTTTTCAAATGTCATATACTACATGATACGACAAACAATATTCTTTTTTTAAAACTTAAGTTCCTTTGGGTCCCTTTTACTGAATTTCATGATAGTATCACAGGCTGTTTTGGATTTGATCATTGGGAGAGAAGTTTCTACTGGCAAAGAAATATAGAATTTTAGAGCTGGGTCATTATGCTTTGTTTAAGCTTAGTTTTAAATATGAGCTCTTTCTGGAGAAAAATGAATTTATTTTATCTAAAATATGCATCTTATGAGCCAGAAAAGAAAGCGAAGGCAGCAAAAAAAAGTCAAAATTTATTGTACCTGAGAGAAATTACATCCAGGCACTTAATTTGATGAGTATATGGATTCCACTACTCACATTTTTCAAACAGATTACTTATTTTGGAATAATACTGATTGTTCATTAAGGCTGAAGCACGATAAAAAAAAGACTAAAGTAGCAAAATGCTTTATATTTTATAAAGATGACCTCAGTATTCCAAGGAGTTACTGTTGGGTAGGGTAAAAAGTGGAGTGGGCAACGGCACCCCACTCCAGTACTCTTGCCTGGAAAATCCCATGGATGGAGGAGCCTGGTGGGCTGCAGTCCATGGCGTTGCTAAGAGTCAGACACGGCTGAGCGACTTCACTTTCACTTTTCACTTTCATGCATTGGAGAAGGAAATGGCAACCCACTCCAGTGTTCTTGCCTGGAGAATCCCAGGGACGGGGCAGCCTGGTGGGCTGCCATCTATGGGGTTGCACAGAGTCAGACACGACTGAAGCGACTTAGCAGCAGCAGGGTAAAAAGTAACCAATCTTGAGGATAAGTCCACTGCCTCCTGGCCCCATTTTTCATTTCTGTACATTATTGGGTACATCTATCTCCCTTATTGATTTTCATGTTTCCTTGCAAGTAGGGAACATATCATACTCATGTGTATATCTGCAATAACATTTAGAAGAGTGACTTGTTGATGTTTTATTGTTTAAATAGCATTAAATAAAATTAAGTAAAAATAAATATTTTAAATTTATGAAATAGAAAACAAAATCAGACCAAATGTGCTGTGATACTTAAAGCAGAATATAAAATGAGCACAGCAGATCAATTATTATTGGTAGTGTCTACATTTATGACATAAAAAATGAAATTCAAATATAATATCCAGTTTAATATTATTCTTGAAAATATTTGAAGTCATAATTTTGGTTTACTTTGGTGAAGCATGCAGTTTTTTCTTGCTAGCTTTATAATCATGTAAATCAATGGCAGTAAAAAATTCCATTTGGAAGTTATAGTTTGGCTCTTTGGGCTTGTAAAGATTCTAATATCTTAGATGTCTTATTCAAAGTAGTGTTATTAAATGCTACCCAGTGGATGTCAATTTTACCTGCGTAAATGCATATATTAAATGTATATACATGAATATTGTATTAAATTATTAAATCACAAGTTGGAAATGTAAACCTCGCTTGTACCACAAATTTGAAAGGATGCCATCTTACTGTGTATTGATGAGCATATCAGTTTATATTATATGACAAATGGAAGTTTAAGATGATGGGAGTTGGAAATCTTAAGAGATGCTTTTCATGTAAATAAAAACCACCTGTTTCTCAAGGTTGCTATGGATGTAGAACATATAGAATAGTGAAGAGGTTCAGCAGCCATTTAGAAGTTTATCAGAAAGAAAGCAGCTCGTCATGTGCCATACGCTGCACCGAATGTTTTATACATCAGTACTCATTATCTACTGCATATTTATACAATCCCCTAATAGTAACTATTATATACCATTTTTTAAAATTAATTCATTTATTTTAATTGGAGGCTAATTACTTTACAATATTGTAGTGGTTTTTGCCATACATTGACATGAATCAGCCATGGGTGTACATGTGTTCCCCATCCTGAACCCTCCTCCCACCTCCCTCCCCATCCCATCCCTCTGGGTCATCCCAGTGCACCAGCCCTGAGCACCCTGTCTCATGCATCGAACCTGGATTGGCAATCTATTTCACATATGGTAATATACATGTTTCAATGCAATGAAAATGGACATTAGAAGATGTAACATGAATAACCCAAGGCCAGATTGTAGATCAGGCATTTGACACCAAGAGTTATGCTTTTGAGTTTCTGAGGCAAAGGCAAAGTTGATGGTTGTTTTCTTAGGAAATAACCAGAAAAAGCAACAAAATATGAGAAACGGAACAGGCAGAGGACTGAGCACTTTAGATGATATAATGCATGGAAATAGTAGCAAAGGTTTCAGTTATGAATGCAGAAACCATGCCAAATATAATAAAAGCACAGCAACTTCCTGTAGCCACTGAAATTGCTTGCACAGTTCCTGTTTTAACAGAGGACTAGGTAACAGAAGGCTAAAGGATACATCAAGTAAAGAATGTATCATTTAATGTGAAGTTAAAATCAAAGCAAACCTATTATTATTGATTACACCTGTCAGTCAGATTGAATTTTTTTTAATTTTTCTGTTTGGAGCTCTGAAACATGAAGATAAATAGCATTTAAAATTTGTTCAATGGTGTGGGTTCCTTACAGTGAAATAAGGAAAACAAAAGCAACATTTCCTAATTTGTATTCATTGAAAACATTTCTTTGTATTTACTCCTCCAGACATCTAATGAATACTTGCATGTTCTTACTAGGTTTTTTTATATGATGTACTTTACAGAGACTAACAATTGAAAAAAAAAAAAAATCCAGAAGGAAGATGAAATAAAGGAGGCACTAAAGTCTAAAGTTCCTCTGTTTTTAAATCCTAATGAAGGTACACACTGTAGATGTAGTGTTTTCCATCATTTAAAAAAAATTTTAAAAATATTTTCTGTGCTTTTAACCATTTATGATAAAAACAATATAGCTTACTAGAGATTTCTCAGTTAAGTTACTCCTGCTGATACTTTAATTTACTGTGAAAATTCTATGCATAATTTCTTTATACCATCTTGGCCCCATTTTCCTGATGAAAAAATATTATTAAAGTTGGCAGATCTTGACAAATACCATATGATATCACTCATATGTGGAATCTAAAATATGACACAAATGAACATATCTACAAACAGAAACAGACTTACAGACACAGAGAACAGACTTTTGGTTGCTGAAGGGGGTAGGAGGGAAGGAATGAGAACTGCAGATGCAAACTAATATACAGGATGAAAAAAACAAGGTCCTATTATATAATGCAGGTAACTATATTTATTATCCTATGATAAATCATAACAGAAAAGAATATGAAAAAAATATATATATGTATAACTGGATTACCTTGCTGTACAGCAGGAAATAACACAATATTATAAATCAACTGTACCTCAATAAAATAAAAAGTTGGCAGACCTTGATTCTACTAAATAGAACTTCCCTAACCCATAAATTTACAACTATTTAAAAGCAGAGAACTTTGAGTATGATTTTCCTTTTTTTTTTTTTTTAGAATTCTAAATTGTATTTTTTATTTACATCAATGATTGTAATTGCCCTGAGGGTATGTATATGTTTGTATATTTGTATATACACATTAGTTTTTTGTATTTTTTTAACTTTACAATATTGTATTGGTTTTGCCATATATCAAAGTGAATCCACCACAGGTATATATATGTTCCCCATCCTGAACCCTCCTCCCTCCTCCCTCCCCATACCATCTCTCTAGGTCGTCCCAGTGCACTAGCCCCAAGCATCCAGTATCGTGCATCGAACCTGGACTGGCGACTTGTTTCATATATGATATTACACATGTTTCAATGCCATTCTCCCAAATCATCCCACCCTCTCCCTCTCCCACAGAGTCCAAAAGACTGTTCTATACATCAGTGCCTCTTTTGCTGTCTCATATACAGGGTTATTGTTACCATCTTTCTAAATTCCATATATATGCGTTAGTATACTGTATTGGTGTTTTTCTTTCTGGCTTACTTCACTCTGTATAATAGGTTCCAGTTTCATCCATCTCATTAGAACTGATTCAAATGTATTCTTTTTAATGGCTGAGTAATACTCCATTGTGTATATGTACCACTGCTTTCTTTATCCATTCATCTGCTGATGGACATCTAGGTTGCTTCCATGTCCTGGCTATTATAAACAGTGCTGCGATGAACATTGGGGTACACATGTCTCTTTCTCTTCTGGTTTCCTCAGTGTGTATGCCCAGCAGTGGGATTGCTGGATCATAAGGCAGTTCTATTTCCAGTTTTCTAAGCAATCTCCACACTGGTCTCCATAGTGGCTGTACTAGTCTGCATTCCTACCAACAGTGTAAGAGGGTTCCCTTTTCTCCACACCCTCTCCAGCATTTATTGCTTGTAGACTTTTGGATCGCAGCCATTCTGACTGGCGTGAAATGGTACCTCATAATGGTTTTTATTTGCATTTCTCTGATAATGAGTGATGTTGAGCATCTTTTCATGTGTTTGTTAGCCATCTGTATGTCTACTTTGGAGAAATGTCTATTTAGTTCTTTGGCCCATTTTTTGATTGGGCCATTTATTTTTCTGTGATTGAGCTGTAGGAGTTGCTTGTATATTTTTGAGATTAGTTGTTTGTCAGTTGCTTCATTTACTATTATTTTCTCCCATTCTGAAGACTGTCTTTTCACCTTGCTTATAGTTTCCTTTGTTGTGCAGAAGCTTTTAAGTTTAATTGGGTCCCATTTGTTTATTTTCGCTTTTATTTCCAATATTCTGGGAGGTGGGTCATAGAGGATCCTGCTGTGATATATGTCGGAGAGTGTTTTGCCTATGTTCTCCTCTAGGAGTTTTATAGTTTCTGGTCTTACATTTAGATCTTTAATCCATTTTGGGTTTATTTTTGTATATGGTGATTTTCCTTGTTTAATAGCAACTGACTAGCTAACACATGAAATGTAATGATCAGTAGACATTTACATGGAAAAGGGTCCCACCTTGATCATTAACACTTAACACTTATGAATGGCCACTGGTTCCATTAGAAAAAATATTGTGGTCAAATAACAGATTTCATTTTGAGTGGAGAGGAAGGGATCTCAGCAGAAGACATTAGTCATTTACATACAATTGTTGGAAAGTGAATGTGAAAGTATGTTGGGAACTTTAAAAAGGTATGCAATCACAGTCTGTCTAAAAAGTGAGATTGAAGCAGTCCATTCCATGTCAGTTTCAAACCTTTATGGTAATATCAAGAGTAAATCTGTACTATTTTATAAGTGTTAGGATTAGTGAGGGCATCATTGAGTATTAGAGATAGAAACTAAGAAAAACGTCACTTTATTTAAAAAATATTTCAATTTTACTATTTTTTTTTTTAAATCTGAAGTTCATACTTTAATCTCCTCCTTAGGAACATCAATAGGTTCATCAAATACTACTCTCAATACTACTGCTACTACCATTACTGAAAGACGGAAGGACACTCTGGGACCCTCCTAAGTATAAATCTTTTCTGTGTCTTCTAGTTCTTGTTTATAGGATAGAGACTTCTTTTAGCCTCTTTGACCTTCTCTGAGTTCCAAGAGGCAGATTCAAACAGCTGCTTATCAAGTAAGGGAGGGAATGCAGAAACAAAGGGGGAAAAGTCAAGCACTGTCAGTGCTGACATTGGGAAGGGTCCGGGTTCCTTGTTAAGGAATATACATAACAATGCCTTTAAGTTCTTCTGTAGAAACTAAGCTCCCCACCCAGATGGCACACCTCACCACCATCAGAAGACTGCATACAGTAGAAGATAATGAAGATTCTGACCCCCCTCCACTCTCCATATGATTCTCCCTTTAAAAGCTTTCATGGTTGAGCAGAATCTTTGGAGTTGCTTTCTGGACACGAGTCCACCTTCCCCCTAAGTTGCTGACCTCCTGAATAGAGAGACCTTTCTTTTTCCAACCAACACTTGCCTCTCAAGTATTGGCTTTTGAGTGGCAAGTAGCTAAACTTGAGTTCGATAATACTACTGCTACTACTTCTAATAAAAGTATATTACTGATTTCTTATGTAAGTCTTATACTGAGTAAACAGAACTCTTGAGGTGCAATTACAAACACATTTTTTTGTCTCCCAATATTTCCATCTCAAACTCATTCTGTGGAAACAATTCTTCTACCTCTATGTAAAATCCACAGAAATCCCCACAGTATTTCTGATCATGATCAGATGATAAAGATATTTTTAAAAATTTCGTGTTATTATGTTTTAGTTTTCAATTAATTTAACAGTACTATTTCTAAGTACTAAAAAGATCTCAACTCATCAAGAGCTGAATTGTACAGTTTGATAGGAAACTATGTGCAAGGAATTATGTGCAATATTATTTCTAATATTTCTACCTTTTTAACTCTATTAAGTTTATGTTACCAAAAGCACAGAACTTTATTATTACTTGTGTTGAATTTTATCTACCTTGTGACTTATGATCCCATGCCAGCACCAAGAGAGAAAAAGTAATTTATGAAACCTAAAACTTATCCCATTTCACAATGAAGAGAACATTAACATGACTGGTGGTGGCATTTTTATCAGAAGTTTGCATTTCATTGACCTTTAACCATTAAAACATAGTTTCATTTAAAATGCACTTTTAAGATTTGCCCACCCATGTGAGTGGTCAGACTTTCTACCTGAAAGCACTTTTCAAACCACAGTGAAAGAAAATGATGCCTGCGTTAAGACAGTGGTCTTGCTGAGCTGAGCCAGCAGAGATTACACTTCAGGGCTACTGAAATGACTAGAATTTCAGAGAGGTAGAAGCTGTGTAAAAAGGAGCCTCAGAAGTTTGATTGAGGGTTTCTTATATGTCATTGACTGAGGACTGAGGGTTCTTAGCTGATATCTAACATAAGATTACAGAGAGGCTGTTATGAAACTAACAGCTCAATGGAGATATGTAAAACATACTGAAAAAGGAAAATATATTGAAACCAAGCAAGATCCCGAGGGGTCCTTCCAGGTAAAAAAGCCTTTCTGAGTATCCCCATTTCTTGTTTGTGGGGAAAATATTTTCAGCCTCCTAGGGTAAAGCATCTGCCTGCAATGCGGGAGACCCGAGTTCAGTCCCTGGGTTGGGAAGATCCCCTGGAGAAGGAAATGGCAACCCACTCCAGTACTCTTGCCTGGAAAATTCCATGGACTGAGAAGCCTGGTAGGCTACAGTCCATGGGGTCACAAAGAATCGGACACAACTGAGTGACTTCACTTACTCAGAGCTTCCTTAGTCTTTTGAGCATGAACAGCCCATTCTCTGTTTTGCCCTTGCAATAAACCTTTCTCTGCTCAAACTCTGACATTTCTGCTTGTTTAGCCTCACTGTACGCAGGGCACACACAAACATGGGTTCAACAACAATATGAGAACTGTTAACACAATGAATGAGGGTAAATGGAAAATATTGATATTATTGTTAGGGAAAGTGTTAGGTGCTCAGTCTCAGTCATGTCCAACTCTTTTGGATCCCATGGACTGTAGCCTACCAGAAACCTCTGCCATGAGATTTTCCAGGCAAGAATACTGGAGTGGGTTGCCATTCCCTTCTCCAGAGGATCATCCCAACCCAGGGATATAACTCAGGTCTCCTGCATTGCAGGCAGATTACTTACCATCTGAGCCACCAGGGAAGCCCAGTATTCACAGTTTAGAGTGGTAAAATACTCATTTTAGTCACACTTTAGTGAATTAGGAATGTATACTGTATACTGTAATGCTTAGAGCATTACATTGGTTAAAAAGCAAAAAGAGAAAGAAAGCAGAATACATAAAATATACAATTTAAACAAAAAAATCAAGAAAAGAAAAAATAAGAGATAGCAAAGATGATAAACCCAACCATACTAATAATTGCATTACATGTAAATGAACTAAACAATTCAACCTAAGTCAGAGATTTTCAGGCTGAATAAAAGAAATTATATATTTTCTACAAGAAATACACTTTAAGCCAACATTTATTACATACCTATAATGTGTGGAGTACTCTGCAACACATTTACATCTCAAAAAAGGTATATTAACATTATCACTCAGAGAATGTAAAATTAAGCTGGGAACTAGGTAAAGGGAAAATATGATTTAGAAACACATGAAGCAATTAAACCCATTAAATTTTTCATCAATGTCAGACACTGGGTAATTTTTGCAATTCCCTAATGACAAATAATGTTGAGCATCTTTTCATATGCTTTTATGCTATCTGTATATCTCCTTTGATGAAGTATCTTTTTAGAGCTTTGCCCATTTAATAATTAGGTTGTTTGCTTTTTATTGTTGAGTTTTAAGAGTTCTTTATAACAGTTATTTTTTTTTTAATTTTAATAATATTTTGATGCCTACTGGAGAAACTCACAGTAATCACAGCCTTCCGCTCTGTAATGACACGGTGTTGTTTTTCTGCATCATTAATAGCTTAATATTGTGCACCTACCACCAAGAAACTTCTAGTAGTACTTCAGTATGTACTAACATTATTTTAATTGCTGCTGCTGCTGCTGCTAAGTCGCTTCAGTCGTGTCCGACTCTGTGCGACCCCATAGATGGCAGCCCACCAGGCTCCCCCATCCCTGGGATTCTCCAGGCAAGAACACTGGAGTGGGTTGCCATTTAATTGCTAGTCACTCAGTTATGAAGTACTAAACTCCTTGGCCTCTTCTAATAAATGTTCACTTCTCCACTGAGGAAATACTGTTTAGCCTATACAATTCTGGCTGAACAGGTAGTACTCAGGTACCATGTACTTCCAGCCAAACAGCCCTGAAAAAGAAAAAAAGCACAGCAGAATTAAGGTTTGTGTCTGCAGCAATCATAGGAGATTTTTTTTTTCCTATAAGAAAGAAAGGTTCACAAATGGAGCAGGAGGCTAGTCACCAAGCAGCTCTTCAGCTACACATAATACATATTTTGATGAGTTCATATTTTACAAGCCACCAAATAATACATTAAAGTGCTTCACTTTTTATCCACATCCTTGTATGTCATTCTTGTTTCAAACTGCTAAAAGTGAAGGAGAAAAACACAGCAGTCACTTTTCTAAAATTTAACTTCTTTTTCTGGTCTGTGAGAGACTATGGGAACTTTTCTAGGCCTCTTTAACAAAGTGTAAAAGGCAGAACAGCAATGTTCTTAGAAGTCTAGGCTCTGAGTCAGATTGCTTGGACTCTTACCAGCTATATGACACTTGAGTAGCTGTAGTCTTGAGAAAATTCTTTAAGTTTCTTGTATCTCAGTTTCCTACTTTTAAAATGGAGATAATAATGGAATCTACTTCACAGAACTAATAAGAGAATTAAATTATTTAACACTTGGTCATAGGAAGAGAACACCACTCACTATCAGAAATGGAAAAGCTGAATAATATATTTTATCATGAAATGAGGAAGGTCGATGCTGGCCAGATACACACTCAATGAGTAAAGCAAACTGTTGAATCTTTTTAGGATATTTGAGAAATTCTTGATTAGAGGATGCTTTAGTTTCTGAGGCAAGAGCTATTAACACCAGCCTTGGAAGTGTCATTTGTGTTATCTGGGTAAGAGTCAATATCAACTTTATAAATCTACTCACTGCTATATTTAGTACACATGGCTATATTTAAAATGGATACCTAACAAGGACCTATAATGTATGACACAGGGAACACTGCTCACTATTCTGTAATAATCTAATTGGGGAAATAATTTGAAAAAGAATACATACATGTATATGTATAACTGAATCACTTTGCTATGCATCTGAAACTAATATAACATCAACTATGCTCCAATACAAAATTTTAAAAAAAAATTCAATAAATTCACTAGGATAAGTCTACCACCAACTAGCTAACTTTGAAGGTGTAACATTGCCACTAGTTGGCTGGCTTTCAAAGAAATGTTAACTGAAACAAATTGTCATTTATTGATTAAATAAGTTTAAAACCATTTCTCATATTTACTTGTTATCATGGTTAAGCTCTCAGTTTTTTTCCCATAAGCTGGAGGAATTTTTCATTACTCAGATGTTCAAGCTGGTTTTAGAAAAGGCAGAGGAACCAGAGATCAAATTGCCAACATCCGCTGGATCATAGAAAAAGCAAGAGAGTTTCGGAAAAACATCTACTTCTGCTTTCTTGACTATGCCAAAGCCTTTGACTGTGTGGATCACAATAAACTGTGGAAAATTCTGAAAGAGATGGGAATATCAGACCACCTGACCTGCCTCTTCAGAAACCTATATGCAGGTCAGGAAGCAACAGTTAGAACTGGACATGGAACAACAGACTGGTTCCAAATAGGAAAAGAAGTACATCAAGGCTGTATATTGTCACCCTGCTTATTTAACTTCTATGCAGAGTACATCATGAGAAACATTGGACTGGATGAAGCACAAGCTGGAATTAAGATTGCCGGGAGAAATATCAATAACCTCAGATATGCAGACGACACCACCCTTATGGCAGAAAGTGAAGAGGAACTAAAAAGCCTCTTGATGAAAGTGAAAGAGGAGAGTGAAAAAGTTGGCTTAAAGCTCAACATTCAGAAGACGAAGACCATGGCATCCGGTCCCACCACTTCATGGCAAATAGATGGGGAAACAGTGTCAGATTTTATTTTTGGGGGCTCCAAAATCACTGCAGATGGTGATTGCAGCCATGAAATCAAAAGATGTTTACTCCTTGGGAGGAAAGTTATGACCAAACTAGATAGCATATTGAAAAGCAAAGACATTACTTTGCCAACAAAGGTCCGTCTAGTCAAGGCTATGGTTTTTCCAGTGGTCATGTATGGATGTGAAAGTTGGACAGTTAAGAAAACTGAGCACCGAAGAATCAGTGCTTCTGAACTGTTGTTGGAGAAGACTCTTGAGAGTCCCTTGGACTGCAAGGAGATCCAACCAGTCCATCTTAAAGGAGATCAGTCCTGGTGTTCATTGGAAGGACTGACGCTAAAGCTGAAATTCCAATAATTTGGCCACCTCGAAGAGTTGACTCATTGGAAAAGACTGTGATGCTGGGAGGGATTGGGGGCAGGAGAAGAAGGGGACGACAGAGGATGAGATGGCTGGATAGCATCACCAACTCGATGGACATGAGCTCAAGTAAACTCCGGGAGTTGGTGATGGACAGGGAGGCCTGGCTTGCTGCGATTCATGGGGTCATAAATAGTCAGACATGACTGAGCAACTGAACTGACTAGATGCCATGTACATAGAAAGCACTCAGTGATCAATAGCTACCATTATGTGGTATTTCTAACTTGATTTAGTTAATAAAATAGTTGGAGACAATGCATCTTTAGCACATTTTTACTTCCAGGTCACAAATTTCTAATTGCATTGGTAGAAGTGAAGAATTAGGAGCCTGACTTAGATACTTCTAACATTTTAAGAAGGGTAGTAGTCCCACACATTGATACAGCTACAGCTGTTTGAAGAAGTGCATGGCTATACAAATGAATGAGCAGAAAAGAGATGGAATATTAGCCTGGGCAAGGAGTATTATGGATTAGAACATGTCATATCATGTCTATGTGATATCTTCTACATGTACTTTATAAGAAGACCAGGGAAGTGATTTCCTTTAGTCTCCATATACAAAGTGGTTATTCTAAACTTATCCAAAGGAAAGGATTCTATGAAGCCAGAAAAAAAAGCTAAGGAGCAAATACTGAAGCTAAATATATTGCCCATATTAATATGTACACTCTATTGCATATATTTGACATTTAATTTTATTATAATGTGTATTTAGCATTTAATATTTATTATAAACTTCAGTCTATGAATTATGTACAAATTGAGGCTTTCTTTGTCTTGTTTACAATGTTGCAAAAGCACTTGATATAATGCTTGGTGGGTTAAAAGGTAAAATTAAGCAGAGGGAAGTTAACTAAAGTTTTGTTACTGTTGTGGTTGTTCAGTCACTAAATTGTGTCCAACTCTTTGTGATCCCCGGACTGTAGCATGCCAGGCTTCCCTTTCCTTCAATATCTTCCAGAGTTTGCTCAAATTCATGTTTATTAAGTCAATGATGCTATCCAACCAACTTGTCCTCTGTTGTGTCCTTCTCCTCCTGTTCACAATCTTTCCCAGCATCAGAGTCTTTCCCAGTGAGTTGGCTCTTCACATTAGGAACCCAAAGTATTAGAGCTTCAACTTCAGCATCAGTCCTTCCAATGAATATTCATGATTGCTTTCCTTCAGGACAGACTGGTTTGATCTTGCAGTCCAAGGGACTCACAGGAGTCTTCTCCAGCACCACAGTGCAGAAGGATCAATTCTTTGGTGCTCAACCTTCTTTATGGTCCAATTCTCACACCTGTACATGACTACTGGAAAAATCATAGCTTTGACTGTACAGATCTTATTTGGTGAAGTGCTATTTCTGCTTTTTCATATGCTAAGTTTGTCATAGCTTTCCCTCCAAGGAGCAAGTGTCTTTTAATTTCATGGCTACAGACACCGTCCGCAGTGATTTTGGAGCACAAGAAAATAAAATCTGTCACTGTTTCCAATTTTTCCTCTTCTATTTGCCATGAAGTGATCTTAGTTTTCTTTAGCATATTCCAAATTCCTTATAGTTCCTTGTACAAACTAAAGCATTATTTCTGTCTTGTTGTTATTCTTTGAATTCAAATATTGAAATGCATTCTATGTATCTCTTTCAAAAGTTTCCATTAATCAGCATGTGTTCGGCTGTGTCAGTTATGTCACACTCTTTACAACCCCATGGACCGTAGTTTGCCAGGCTCCTCTGTTCATGGGATTTCCCCTGGCAAGAATACTGGAGTCAGTTGCCATGCTCTCCTCTTGGGGATCTTCCCTACTCAGGGATCGAACCCATGTCTCCTGAGACTCCTGCATGGACAAGCAGGTTTTTACCTGCTGAGCCACCCGGGGAGCCCACGTTAATCACCACATAACTAGTAAAATGTCCACAAATATTTCTATTTTTTAAAAAGTAAGAAAGTTAAACCCATGTGGATGGAGTTGATCTTCTAATAAATTACATAAATCTGAAAAAACTTCAGAGTATTTTCTCTTAATGTTATGAGGAAATGTATGCCTTTTATTTATTTTTTGGAAGACACTTCTTTGAAGAATTTCTTTAAAAAATAGGGGCTTCCATTTGTTTTGCACAATGAGATATGTATAAAATTACAACTTGATATCACAAGTTGTTAGTCATGCATAAATAATTCAACAATATTATAAAAAAGAGAAATATCTTGACTCTGCAATATAAAGCAATTCTAAATAACCTTCCCCATTAAAATATGTGTATGTAGTGAGTGATAATGAATGTCTAAGGTGATGAAACATAACTATGATGTAGTGAGGTGTTGTCAAGATTTTTTTTAATTTCCAATTAGTGTTTAGAGAGCTTTCACTACAATGTCATCAGCTTCACAGGCCTGTGTGAAGGCATTTTCACTGTTGACGAAACCAGGAAAATATCATGTCTTTCCAAGACTTAGAGAAAGTGAGAAATGTAATGCTGCATGCCGACTTTTTCAGGATGGTAAATGGCATTTTAAAAAATTAACTTTTGTCCTCCTGACTTTGCATTACCATCACTGCTGCTAATCAGAAAGGTGGCACTTAATGAGAGAAAATGTTTCGTACTAAATTTAAAATGTATCCTGTGTTGTTAAATTTACATTTTACTAATTTATAGATAAATTTTGACTTGCCTTAACATGGAAATAATATGAAGAGTTGGCATCTAATGGGTCAAGAAGAATATCTTTCATTTCAGATTAGCTAGATATTAACTATGTCTCTAGAGTTCAAAAGCTTGGCCAGGTAGTTAAATATTCCTGATTCCTCAAAAGGAATCAGGAATAAAATTATAACTTGATATCACAAGTTGTTAGTCATGCATAAATAATTCAACAATATTATAAAAAAGAGAAATATCTTGACTCTACAAACCAGCCTTACAGAGAGATAAATAAAGGTAAAATATCTCTTACTTATCAAAGGAATAATACCATTGTTATGTATATATTAATACTTCCCTTTAATCCAAAAATATTAATCAAATATATAAAAATGATTGGGGAAACAATCTGACAAAACATTTCGTCTTAATTTTATTTCAGCAATTATCTTTAATTGCTATGACCAACCTAGAAAGCATATTAAAAAGCAGAGACATTACTTTGCCAACAAAGGTCCATCTAGTCAAAGCTATGGTTTTTCCAGTAGTCATGTATAGATGTGAGAGTTGGACTATAAAGAAAGCTGAGTGCCGAAGAACTGATGCTTTTGAACTGTGGTGCTGGAGAAGTCTCTTGAGAGTTCCCTGGACTGCAAAGAGATTAAACCAATCAACCCTAAAGAAAATCAGTCCTGACTATTCATTGAAAGGACTGATGCTGAAGCTGAAGGTCCAATACTTTGACCACTTGATGTGAAGGACTGACTCATTGGAAAAGACCCTGATGCTGGGAAAGACTGAAGGCAGGAACAGAAAGGAAAGACTGAAGGCAGGAACAGAAAGGAACGACAGAGGATGAGATGGGTGAATGGCATACTGATTCAATGGACATGAGTTTGGGCAAGCTCCGAGAGTTGGTGATGGACAGGGAAGCCTGGCATGCAGCAGTCCATGGGGTCACAAATAGTCGGACACGACTATGCAACTGAACTGACTGAAGGTATAGGGCTTTATTTCTTAGTCTAAATATCTGAATTTTACCTATAACTCTAATTTAATCTCCATTCCCTTTGCTACACTGCTTAGCTAAATGCTGAATATCTAAATGGTTAGTTTTTCTTTAAGAATAAAATATGATTTAATGTTCAACTTGAACATGATAACAACAACAACAAAAGGGAGCCCTCATTAGAAATAAGTTTACATCTATTTTAAAGAGTACACTAAATCTTTCAACCAGTAAGTATATACAGTTGCTCAGATATGCTTAGCAGGGAAATACATGTGACAGGCAGTCCTTTATTTCTCAAAGGTTATACAATAGAAAGTAAGAACAAATATATACAGATGAAATATAGCTCAGCAATAATGCAAAAGAGTATACTGCTACTCAACAAATAAAAAGATACATAATTCTTAAATACTAAAATTTCATTAGAAGTGAAGTCGCTCAGTTGTGTCCTACTCCTTGCGACCCCATGGACTGTATCCTACAAGGCTCCTCTGTCCATGGAATTTTCCAGGCAAGAGTACTGGAGTGGGTTTCCATTTCCTTCTCCAGGGGATCTTCCCCACCCAGGGATCCAACCCGGGTCAGCCGCATTGCAGGCAGATGCTTTACGGTATGAGCCACCAGGGAAGCCAGGCAACAAAATAGAAAGGAAGGAACATGAATGGGCTTAAATCACAATTTTGCCTCCAACTAGTTAGTTAACCTTTCTGGAACTCACTTTCTTGTGTACAATGCCAAGGTGTGTTTACACAGTTTCTGAGATTACTTTCAGCTTGAACAATTGATAAATTGGAGCTGGGAGACTTAAAGAAGCTGTGTAAAGAAGTTAGGATTTCATCTGAGTCATGAAAGTTAAGAAAGATATGATTAGGGAGAAGAAATAATGGGAAATAGGAACACTATGAACTCAAAGCTGAATATGCCATGGTCAGGAAATGATGACAAGCTGGGCTAGAAGGAAAATGAAGCTGGATTGATAGAGAAAGATTGGAAGAGGTTACACACCATGATAAGGGTTTGAACTTTTTCCTAGACTATATAGGAACATGGAGCAGGGCAATAATAAAATATATATCTTAATAATATTAATCATATGTAATGGGTTGGTTGAAGAAAGGAAGGAGCAGGAAATACATGAAAAGTCAGTTGCATCTGTCTGGATATAAAAAACTGGACTAAGGTGACAGAAATAAGAAACAAAAAGCACTGATAGCAGAAAATATTTAAGAAAGAATATGTAGGTCTGGTGACTTGGAGTTACTGAAAGACAACAAAAAGCCAGATATACCTCCAAGATTTTTTTTTTTTTTGTGGGGGTACATGAAAAAAGGGTAACAAAACTAAGGAAATGGCAAAAATTAACTTCGGCAAGAAAGGGAGGCTGGGGTGTCATCAAAAATCGTGAATCTTCATTTAGCTAACAATCTCTGTCCCTACAGAATATATCACTCTAAAAAAGGTCTTGGAAAAACTTGAGCTCTAGAAGTTAGGGGGTAACTGTGGCAATTCTGAGGCATCTTGGCAGAGAAACAAAGCCAAACAAGGAGTTGTAGTATCTTCAGCAAATTTCGGCCTAAACGTTGAAAAGACGTAGTTAATGTTTTCCCTTGAACCACAGTAAGGTATTTTTTTCCAGTATAAAACCTCTTTTGACAACAATACTGGTAAAGTTCATTAATTTAAATCATTTTTTCATGAGCATTTTCACCATAAAATAAAAGTATCAAGTTAAAACTTGGCTTGTAGCTAACCACTTACTCTATATAGCATGTATTTTGTTAAGCTAAAATAAATCTACATAATTAAGTTTACTAGCAACTTGTGCCATTATATTTTGTCAAAACCAAGAGGTGACATGCAATTAAACTTACTTGGCTTTGTAACTTTTTCTGTTAAAATGGGTCTCTTAAACATGTCACTGGCAACTCTTCTCAGAAGCAAGATTGTGAGCTTGTAACAGCAAATGCATACTTGAGAAAATGGTATCTGAGAGCACAGAATCTAAATACTTTGTCTTAATGAAACTCAGTCGATCTTTACCAGGTAGACTTTATTCAATATAGGATCATGAATGCAATTATATTCTCTAATTATGACACTTAAGTGATTCCCTTAGTCCAGAAGGCCTCTGAATTATAGATCTTATCAGAATAAATGAACAGAATTTTAACACTTGTAATGCAGCTATTATGACAAATTTTTACATGGATGCCCCAAAGTATAAAAAGGACAGTGAGATTTTTCTAGGGAAGTGAGTGTTCTCTGTCAGGACTTATTCTATTAAATAGAAGAGGTCTTGTAACCTCCTTTTATGTCTTTTGCTTCCATACAACATCTAAGCACAATTTTAAATCAGTTCAGTTCAGTTCAGTTGCTCAGTTGTGTCCAACTCTTTGCTAACCCATCGCAGCACGCCAGACCTCCCTGTCCATCACCAACTCCCGGAGTTCACCCAAACTCATGTGCATCGAGTCGGTGATGCCATCCAGCCATCTCATCCTCTGTCGTCCCCTTCTCCTCCTGCCCTCAATCCCTCCCAGCATCACAGTCTTTTCCAATGAGTCAACTCTTCGCATGAGGTGGACAAACTACTGGAGTTTCAGCTTTAGCATCATTCCTTCCAAAGAAATCCCAGGGCTGATCTCCTTCAGAATGGACTGGTTGGATCTCCTTGCAGTCCAAGAGACTCTCAAGCATATTCTCCAACACCACAGTTCAAAAGCATCAATTCTTCGGTGCTCAGCCTTCTTCACAGTCCAACTCTCACATCCATACATGACCACAGGAAAAACCATAGCCTTGACTAGACAGACCTTTGTTGGCAAAGTAATGTCTCTGCTTTTGAATATGCTATCTAGGTTGGTCATAACTTTCCTTCCAAGAAGTAAGCGTCTTTTTAATTTCATGGCTGCAGTCACCATCTGCAGTGATTTTGGAGCCCCCCAAAATAAAGTCTGACACTGTTTCCACTGTTTCCCCATCTATTTGCCATGAAGTGATGGGACCAGATGCCATGATCTTAGTTTTCTGAATGTTGAGCTTTAAGCCAACTTTTTCCCTCTCCACTTTCACTTTCATCAAGAGGCTTTTTAGTTCCTCTTCACTTTCTGCCATAAGGGTGGTGTCATCTGCATATCTGAGGTTATTGATATTTCTCCCAGCAATCTTGACTCCAGCTTGTGCTTCTTCCAGCCCAGCGTTTCTCTTTTAGTTTTTTAAGGAACCTCCATACTGTTCTCCATAGGGTTGTACCAATTTACATTCCCACAGTGTAAAACAGTTCCCTTTTCTCCACACTGTCCGTCTCCAGCATTTTATTGTGTTTAGAATTTTTGACAATGGCCACTCCGACTGGTGTGAGGTGATATCTCAATGTAGCTGATCTTCATTTCTCTCATAATTAGTGATGTTGAACATCATTTCATGTGTTTGTAGGCTATCTAGATCTCTTCTTTAGAGAAATGACTGTTTAGGTCTTCCACCCATTTTTTGATTGAGTTGTTGGTTTTTTTTTTTTTTTTTCCAGATTGAGTTGCATGAGTTGTTTGACTATTCGAGACATTAATGCTTTGTTGGATGCTCCATTTGTAAATATTTTCTCCCATCCTGATAGTTGTCTTTTCATTTTGTTTATGGTCTCCTTTGCTATGCAAAAGCTGCTGCTGCTGCTGCTGCTGCTGCTGCTGCTGCTGCTAAGTCGCTTCAGTCGTGTCCGATTCTGTGTGACCTCATAGACGGCAGCCCACCAGGATCTCCCATCTCTGGGATTCTCCAAGCAAGAACACTGGAGTGGGTTGTAATTCCTTCTCCAATGCATCAAAGTGAAAAGTGAAAGTGAAGTCGCTCTGACATGTCTGACTCTTTGCAACCCCATGGACGGCACCCTACCAGGCTCCTCCATCCATGGGATTTTCCAAGCAAGAGTACTGGAGTGGGGTGCCATTGCCTTCACTGATCCAAAAGCTTTTAAGTTTAATTAGGTCCCATTTGTTTGTTTTTGTTTTTATTTTCATAATCTAGGTTGTGGATAGAAAAAGATATCTCTGTAATTTATGTTAGAGAGTATTCTGCCTGTATTTTCCTTGAAGAATTTTATAGTATCCAGCCTTACAGTCAGGTCTTTAAGCAATTTTGATTTTATCTTTATGTATGGTATTAGGGAGTGCTCTAATTTCATTCTTTTGTATGTTGTTGTTTAGTCACGAGGTTGTGTCCGACTCTTTGTGACTCATGGACTGCAGCCAGCCAGGCTCCTCTGTCCATGCGACTTCCCAGGCAGGAATATTAGAGTGGGTTGCAATTGCCTCCTCCAGAGGATCTTCATGACCTAGGGACTGAACCCACATCTCCTACATTGGCAGGCAGATTCTTTACCACTGAGCCACCTTGGAAGCCCTCTTTTGAATGCAGTTGTCCAGTTTTCACAGTACCACATATTAAAGAGACTGTCTTTTCTGCACTGTATATATTCTTGCCTTCTTTGTCATTGATTAGGTGGCCATAGTTGTATAGGTTTCTCTCTGGACTTTCTATCATGTTCCATTGATCTATATTTCTGTTTTTCAGTCATTACCATATCGTCTTAATTACCATTGTTTTGTAATACAGTCTGAAGTCAGTGAGCCTAATAACTCCAGCTCCATTCTTCTTTCTCAACATTGCTTTTGCTATTCAGGGTTTTTGTGTGTGTGTGATTTCATACAAAATTAAAACTTGTTGTTCTAATTCTATGAAAAATGTCCTTGGTAATTTGATAGGGGTTGCACTGAATCTGTAGATTACTTTGAGTAGTATATTCACAATATTCACATTTTTACAATATTGATTCTCCCAGTCCAAGAACAAGGTATGTCTTTCTGTGTCATCTTTGATTTCTTTCATCAGTATCTTGTATTTTCTGAGTACGTGTCTTTTGCCTCCTTAAGTTGGTTTATTCCTAGATAGATATTTTATTCTTTTCGATGCAGTGGTAAATGGGATTGTTTACTTAATCTTGCTTTCAGATCTTTCATTGTTAGTGTATACAGATGCAAGAGATTTTTGTGTGTTAATTTTGTAACCTGCAACTTCACTAAATTTACTAATGAACTCTAATAGCTTTCCAATAGCATTTTTAGGATTTTCTATGTATAGTATCATTTGCAAAAAGTGACAGTTTAACTTTTTCTTTTCCAATTTGGATTTCTTATTTTTCTTTTACTTATCTGACAGATGTGGCTAGGGCTTCCAAAACTCTGTTGAATAAAAGTGGTGAGAGTGGATATCCTTGTCTTGTTCCTCATCTTACAGGAAATGATTGCACATTTTCACCATTGAGTATGATGTCAACTGTAGGTTTGTTGTTTATGGCCTTTATTATGTTGAGGTAGGTTTCCTCTAAGTCTACTTTCCAGGTAGTTTTTATCATAAATGGGTGAATTTTGTTAAAAGCTTTTTCTGCATATGTTGAGATGATCAAATGGTTTTTTGTCTTCAGTTTGTTAATGTGGTGGATCACACTGACTGATTTGCATATTCTGAAGAATCCTTGTATCCCTGATATAAATCCCACTTGATCATGGTATATGAACCTTTTAATGTGTTGTTGGATTCACCTTGCTAGTATGTTGTCAAGGATTTTGGCATCTATATACACCAGTGATCAGTTCAGTTGAGTTGCTCAGTCATGTCCAACTCTTTGCGACCGCATGGACTGCAGGACGCCAGGCCTCCCTGTCCATCACCAATTCCTGGAGCTTACTCAAAAATATGTCCATTTAGTCAGTGATGCCATCCAACCATCTCATCCTCTGTCATCCCCTTCTCCTGCCTTCAATCTTTTCCAGCATCAGGGTCTTTTCCAATGAGTCAGCTCTTCGCATCAGGTGGCCAAAGAATTGGAGTTTCAGTTTCACCATCAGTCCTTCCATTACATAGTCAGGACTGATTTCCTTAAGGATGGACTGGCTGGATCTCCTTGCAGTCCAAGGGACTCTCAAGAGTTTTCTCCAATACCACAGTTCAAAAGCATCAATTCTTTGGTGCTCTGCTTTCTTTATAGTCCAACTCTCACATCCATACATGACTACTGGGAAAACCATAGCTTTGACTAGATGGACCTATGTTGGCAAAGTAATGTCTCTGCTTTTTAATATGCTGTCTAGGTCGGTCATAGCTTTTCTTCCAAGGAGCAAGGATCTTTTAATTTCATGGCTGCAGTCACCATATGCAATGATTTTGGAGACCAAAAAATAAAGTCTGCCACTGTTTCCATCGTTTCCCATTTCTTTGCCATGAAGTGATAGGACCAGATGCCATGATCTTAGTTTTCTGAATGCTGAGTTTTAATCCAACTTTTTCCCTCTCCACTTTCACTTTCATCAAGAGGCTCTTTAGTTCTTCTTCACTTTCTGCCATAAATGTGGTGTCATCTGAATATCTGAAGTTATTGATATTTCTCCCAGCAATCTTGATTCCAGCTTGTGTTTCATCCAGTCCAGCATATCTCATCAGTGATATTGGCCTGTAATTGCGTGAGTGTGTGTGTGTGTGTGTGTGTATGTATGTGATATCTTTGTCTCATTATAGTATCTTTGTTTGGCCTTGCTATTGGGTTGGCCAAAAAGTGCCTTCAGTTTTTAAGTAAAAAAAAAAAAAGACCTATTTTTCATTTTCACCAGGAACATTATAGAACAACACATTCACCCTTTGTTCCACTACTTTCTGCCATTTTCCAGGCAACTTCATAATTCTATCTTCCCAAAACTTTTTTCTTTCTTTGAGCAAAGAGCTGTTCCAGGTGCCTTTTAAATTCTACCTTGGAATTGAAAATTTTCATTAAGAGAATTCTGTAAAGACCTTAAATAAATGGAAATCCAGAGACACAAGGTCTGATGAGCAAGGAGGATGAATAGAACTCCCAGCAAACTGTAACAGCCTTTGAATGGGCATTAAAGAAACGTATGATCCTGAGTTATCCTGATGGAAGATGATGCATTTTCTGTTGACTAACTCTAGATGCTTTTCATCAAGTGCTGCTCTCAGTTGGTCTAACTGGGAGCAACTGTTGCTGGAATTAATCATTTGGTTTTCTGAAAGGAGCTCTGAATAGAGGACTATCTTCTAATCCCACTTCATTCTTTCTGGAGTTATTTCTCTACTGATCTCCAGTAGCATATTCAGCATCTACTGACCTGGGAAGTCCATCTTTCAGTGTCCTATCTTTTTGCCTTTTCATACTGTTCATGGGGTTCGCAAGGCAAGAATACTGAAGTGGTTTGCCATTCCCTTTTCCAGTGGACCACATTTTGTAAGAACTCTCCACCCTGATTTGTCCATCTTGGGTGGCCCTACATGGCATGGCTCATAGTTTCACTGAGTTAGACAAGGCTGTGGTACATGTGATCAGATTTGTTAGTACCTGTCATTGTGGTTTTCATTCTGTCTGCTCTCTGATGGAGAAGGATAAGAGGCTTATTGAAGCTTCCTGATGGGAAAGACTCACTGAAGGGAAAACTGGATCTTGTTCTGATGGGTGGGGCCATGCTCAGTAAATCTTTAATCCAATTTTCTGTTGATGGGTGGGGCTGTGTTCCCTCCCTGTTGTTTGACCTGAGGCCAAAATACAGTGGAGGTAAATAAGATAATGATGACCTCCTTCAAGAGGTCTCATGCAGGCACTGTTGCACTCAGGGCCTCAGCAATGCAGCAGGCTACCACTGACCCACACCTCTGCCAGAGACTCTGGGACACTCATAGGCAAGTCTGGGTCAGTCTCTTGTGGGGTCACTGCTCCTTTCTCCTAGGTCCTGGTGCACCCAAGGTTTTTCTGTGCCCTCCAAGAGTCTGTTTTCACAGTCCTGTGTAAGTTCTGGTGGCTCAATGGTGGGGTCGATGGCAACCTCCTCCAAGAGGGCTTATGCCATACCCAGGTCTACTGCAACCAGAGCCCCTGGCCCTGCATCAGCCTACTGCTGACCCGCACCTCCAAAGGAAACACTCAAACACAGTTCTGGCTCAGTCTCTGTGGGGTTGCTGGGTCCTGGTGTGCAGAGGTTTGTTTGAGCTATCCGAGTGTCTCTGGCGGGTATAGGGTTTGATACTAAACACGATTTTGCCCCTACTACCATCTTGCTGGGATTTCTCCTTTGCACTTGGAGGTAGAGTATCTTTTTTTGGTGGGATTCAACATGCTCCTGTTGACCGTTGTTCAGCAGCGAGTTGTAATTTTGGAGTTCTTGCAGGAGTGCACGTCCTGCTATTCTGCCACTCCTCCCTCGATTAGAAAGAGCTCCAGAAAGAATAAAGAGATGGAGCCAAAGCAAAAAAAAAACCACCCACTTGTGGATATGACTGGTGATAGAAGCAAGGTCTGATGCTGTAAACAGCAATACTGCATAGGAACCTAAAATGCTAGGTCCATGAATCAAGGCAAATTGGAAGTGGTCAAACAGGACATGGCAAGAGTGAACATCGACTTTTTAGGAATCATGGAACTAAAATGGACTGAAATGAGTGAATTTAACTCAGATGACCATTATATCTACTACTACTAGAAGAAATGGAGTAGCCATCATAGTCAACAAAAGAGTCCGAAATGCAGTTCTTGGATGCAATCTTTAAAATGACAGAATGATCTCTGTTCATTTCCAAGGCAAACCATTCAATATCACAGTAATCCAAGTCTATGACCTGACCAGTAATGCTGAAGAAGCTAAAGTTGAACGGTTTATGAAGACCTACAAGACCTTCTAGAATTAACACCCAAAAAAGATGTCCTTTTCATTATAGGGGACTGAAATGAGAAAGCTGGAAGTCAAGAGATATCTGGAATAACAGGCAAATTTGGCCTTAGGGTACAAAACGAAGCAGGCCAAAGGCTAACAAGGTTTTGCCAAGAGAATGCACTGGTCATAGCAAACACCCTCTTTCACAACACAAGAGAAGACTCTATACATGCACATGAACAGACGGTCAATAGGAAAATCAGATTGATTATATTCTTTGCAGCCAAAGATGAAGAAGCTCTATACAGTCAGGAAAAACAAGACTGAAGGCTGACTGTAGCTCAGATCATGAACTCCTTGTTGCCAGATCCAGACTTAAATTGAAGAAAGTAGGGGAAACCACTGGACCATTCCAGTATGACCTAAATCAAATCCTTTATGATTATACAATGGAAGTGACAAATAGATTCAAGGGTTTAGGTCTGATAGACAGAGTGCCTGAAGAACTAAGGACAGAGGTTTGTGACATTGTACAGTGTCAGTGATCAAGACCACCCTCAAGAAAAAGAAATGGAAAAAGCAAAAATGGTTGTCTGAGACCTTACAAATAGCTGAGAAAAGACGTGAAAGGCAAAGGAGAAAAGGAAAGATATACCATTTGAATGCAGAGTTCCAAAGAATAGCAAGGAGAGATAAGAAAACCTTCCTCAGCGATCAATGCAAATAAATAGAGGAAAACAAAAGAATGGGAAAGACTAGAGATCTCTTCAAGAAAGTTAGACATATCAAAGGAATATTTCATGCAAAGATGGGCTCAATAAAGGACAGAAATGGTATGGACCTACCAGAAACAGAAGATATTAAGAAGAGCTGGCAAGAATACACAGAAGAATTATACAAAAAATATCTTCATGACCTAGATAACCACGATGGTGTGACCACTCACCTAGAGCCAGAAATCCTGGAATGTGAAGTCAAGTGGGCCTTAGGAAGCATCACTATGAACAAAGCTAGTGGAGGTGATGGAATTTCAGTTGAGCTATTTCAAATCCTAAAAGATGATGATGTAAAAATGCTGCACTCAATATGCCAGAAAACTTGGAAAATTCAGCAGTGGCTACAGGATGGGAAAAGGTCAGTTTTCATTCCAATCCCAAAGAAAGGCAGTGCCAAAGAATGTGCAAACTAACGCAAAATTGCACTCATCTCACACGCTAGCAAAGTAATGATCAAAATTCTCCAAGCCAGGCTTCAGCAGTACATGAACCGTGAACTTTCAGATGCTCAAGCTGGTTTTAGAAAATGCAGAGGAACCAGAGATGAAATTGCCAACACCTGTTGGATCATGGAAAAACCAAGAGAGTTCCAGAAAAACATCTACTTCTATTTATTGACTACACAAAAGCCTTGGACTTTGTGGATCACAACAAACTGTGGAACATTCTTCAAGAGATGGAAATACCAGACCATCTGAGACCATCTGCCTCCTGAGAAATCTGTATGCAGGTCAGGAAGCAACAGTTAGATCTGGACATGAAACAACACACTGGTTCCAAATCGGGAAAGAATTGTGTCAAGGCTGTATATTGTCACCCAGAAAACAAAGATCATGGCATCTGGTAGCATCATTTCATGGCAGATAGATGGGGAAACAATGGAAACAGTGACAGACTTTATTTTGGAGGGCCCCCAAATCACTGCAGATGGTGGCTGCAGCCATGAAATTAAAAGACACTTGCTCCTTGGAAGAAAATTTATGACCAACGTAGACAGCATATTAAAAAGCAGAGACATTACTTTGCCAACAAAGGTCTATCTGGTCAAAGGAATGGTTTTTCCAGTAGTCATGTATGGAATGAGAGTTGGACTATAAAGAAAGCTGAGCACAGAAGAATTAATGATTTTGAACTGTGGTGGTGGAGAAGACTCTTGAGTGTCTCTTGGACTGCAAGGAGATCCAACCAATTCATCCTTAAGGAAATCAGTCCTGAATATTCATTGGAAGGACTGATGTTTAAGCTGAAACTCCAATACTTTGGCCACCTGATGCAAAGAACTGATTGGTTGGAAAAGACCCTGATGCTGGGAAAGATTGAAGGAAGCAGGAGAAGGGGACAACAGAGGATGAGATGGTTGAATGGCATCACCAAATCTATGGACATGAGTTTGAGTAAGTGCCAGGAGTTGGTGATGGACAGGGAAGCCTGGTATGCTGCAGTCCATGGAGTCGCAAAGAGTCGGACATGACTGAGCTACTGAACTGAACTGAACTTCCAATCCTACCATATACACGACATCACCTTCTTTGGATGCAGACCAGCCTTTGTGTGGTTGGTGGGAGTTCATTTTTCCTGCTTCACAGTCTCTTCCATTCCACATTATTGTATAATATCCACTTTCATCATCCTTCACAATATCTTTTAAAAACATAATGTTTTCATTAGGTTTCAGTTGAGCATCGCATGTGGAAACATGGTCTTCTTGAATTTTTTTTTTTTTTTTGCTTTACTTATATGGAGTCCAAACATCAAAGTGATGAATATAACCGAGCTGGTACAAATGATTTTCAATGCTTGATTTCCATAATTTGAATATGCTAGCTATCTCCAACATGGTATAACATTGATTGTTCTCAATTAAGGTGTTGATTTGATCACTATCAACTTCAACTGCTCTACCCTATCAATGAGCATCATCCAAAGAGAAATCTTCAGCATAAAACTTTGTAACCCACTTTTGACATATTCGATCAGTCACAGCACCTTTACCATATGCTGTACAAATTGTTCCAAACTCCACTTGCAGCACTCAACTCCCCTCCTTACCAGGAGACACATAACTCAAGCTGGGGTACACAGGGTGTGGCGTGAACCATTCACATAGGTCCTACTCTGTCTTACTTCCACAGGTCAGGTGCTGTGCTCCCCTCCAATTCCCCAAAGGTCCCTCTCTGTCCCAGCCAATCCACCCACTGTGAGGGGGCCTCTCCAAATGAGGGAACGACTCATCCTTCAGCTCTCCCACATGGGTGCCAGTCTCTTTCTGTTTCCCCTTTCCTGCTTTTGTTTCATCTTACCTGGTTGCATGGGGATTTTTCTTATCCTTTTAGGTGTAACAGGTCCTGTGCCAGTTTTCAGCAGGTAATCTCTGAGAACTGCTCCATCTGTAGATGCATTCTTGATGTATTAATACTTGTGAGGGAAGACAAACTCAACATTCTCCTATTCTTCCCTCCTCAAACATAAATTTTTGAATAAACGAATGAATAAATTTTTCTTCTAAGATCAATTTTTCCAGCCTAACTCTTAGCCCAAGAAAATGATTCTAATGGCAGAAATTTATGCACTCTTAGTAGATTAGTAATATCCTTGTAGTTTCTATTTCTGCCTCACTATAGGGTAGTGTTTGAATGTAAAATTTAACATTAACCTTGGAATCAAAGCATCCCTTCAAAAGTTTGACATATTACTTCACAACCCTTTCCATAATGCCCATCTATGACTAAACATTCAGAAAATAGCTGAAAGTAGCTTGGGGTGAGACAACCGCTACCCATTATCTACCCCTTATCTCCTACCTCCTAACTGCTTACAATTCTCCAAGAAGGAGACTCCAGCAAGTTTATCTGGAGTCCCAGAATGAACTCCAACTCTCAAAACTAATGAAAACAACAGCAGTGCTTCAGGAAGTGAGCAGAGTAAAATTAAATTTGTTTAAACCACAGGAGAATCTGATACCTCCAAAGAGAAATAGATAAAACATCCAACATATGCCTAGGCTGCTGAGTTACTGAGGACTGACTGCTATTCTGCAGTCTTGAAGGCCATGGTCTAAATGAAAAAGGGTATTATTTTAGGGGTAGAGTCAAAATAACCTGGATTAGAGCTAGATGACAGAAGAGATAAAGAATATTTAAAGGAGGGTACTAGAATTCATTCATAATTTGTCTTCTTGCAAAAATTTTTAGGAACAATAGCATTAGAAGGAGGACTTGTAAAGAACTGAAAAAATCATACCTCTACAGGTACAACAAAATAATAATTGTCCCAAATGAGCATCTCTCATCCAGGGGATATGTAAAACAATCCACTAGAATGTAATATAGTATGCTAGAATTCCTACTTACACTTTTTATATAAAATAAAAGAAAGTCTATTTTTAACAATTTTATTACACATCTGAATACTAATACTTACACTATGGCCATATGTCATCAGTCTCAAATCACAAGCAAATGCAAGTAGCCCAACATTTGCTAGCTTTCAACATACTATGATTTACTACATTTTAAATTCATTTATGGGTTACACTGTCTTCTATAATGAATGTGCACAATTATTTGAAGATGAGGAGTGTATGTCAAGCTTTTCACAATTTTTATGTACACTAGCTACCTTGAGACAATGTATTTTAAAAATTTGTCAGAATTAAAGGTTATTTATTTATGCATGCATGCTAAGTTGATTCAGTCATGTGATTCCTTGCAACCCTATGGGCTATAGTCCACCAGGCACTTCTGTCCGTGGGATTCTCCAGGTACAAATAGTGGAGTGGGTTGCCATGCCTTCCTCCAGGCTCAGGCATTGAACCCAAGTCTCCTGCATCTCCTGCAATTACAGACAGGTTCTTTACCACTAACACCACCCTGGAAGCCCTATTTATTTATATATTTATCTAAATTTATTTATTCACATCCACCTATTATCATCAATCTGCTGCTGCTGCTGCTAAGTTACTTCAGTTGTGTCCGACTCTGTGTGACCCCAGAGACGGCAGCCCACCAGGCTCCCCTGTCCCTGGGATTCTCCAGGCAAGAACACTGGAGTAGGTTGCCATTTCCTTCTCATCCACCTATTTATATAATTATCTATAAAGAATGTCCAAAAATGTATAAATGAGGTATAAAGGTAAAATGTTTGAAGACCATCATTATAGCAAACAGCATAAGCTTTTTCTTCCTTGTAGCCATATGCTGTCCTTCCAAATGAGTAAAGCATATTTTC
The DNA here is from genome assembly GCF_032452875.1 of Bos javanicus. Lineage (NCBI taxonomy): Eukaryota > Metazoa > Chordata > Mammalia > Artiodactyla > Bovidae > Bos > Bos javanicus. Next base: position 45,502,383 of record NC_083870.1, read on the forward strand.
CATACTTCAGTGTTGCCACAGCATCGACTGTAAGGAGATGTGGTTTTAATACTTAGGAAGTAATATCTTCCTCTATGAAAAACAGGAGTACTCAAAGGACCTGGAAGCTATATGCTGAATGAAGATGAAGAAGAGTAAGACATCTCATCAATGAAAAAGTAAAGACATTTTTGCTGGGTGATTATGGTAGCAGCATAAATGTTGCTGCTGCTACTGCTAAGTCACTTCAGTCATGTCTGACTCTGTGCGACCCCATAGATGGCAGCCCACCAGGCTCCCCCGTCCCTGGGATTCTCCAGGCAAGAACACTGGAGTGGGTTGCCATTTCCTTCTCCAATGCATGAGAGTGAAAAGTGAAAGTGAAGTTGCTCAATCGTGTCCAACTCTTTGCGACCCCATGGACTGCAGCCTACCAGGCTCCTCTGTCCATAGGATTTTCCAGGCAAGAGTACTGGAGTGTGTAGAGATGATTATTTCATCTAGCCATTCCTTAATGAACTCACTCAAAAGGTACTCATTTTGCTAGTACCTAAAATGTGAAAATGAAGATGACACATCCTTATCTTCAAGATAATCAAGGTCAAGGAAGTTTGCCTAAATAAAAATTTTTAATAATATCAAGATATATCTATAGCTTTAAAACAAAAATTAAAGGTGAAAAAAATACTGGTGATCAGGACTTCACTGGAGGTCCAGTGACCGAGATTCCACATTTCCAATGCAGGGGGCCTGGGTTCCATTCCTGGTCATGGAACTAGATCTCACATGCCACACCTGAAAGATCCCACATCCACAATGAAGATCAAAGATCCAGCATGCCATAACTAAGACCCAGTACAGCCAAATAAGTAAACACATATTTAAAAATAATAATGGTGACCATTCATTCCGCCTTTTCCTTTATAATATACATATATAATATGCTATTTTTGGTACAGAAAATAGAAGCCTGAAAACTCTTATTTCCTTATTTAGAAAACAAACATTAAATAACAAAAGTATATCAAATTAATATTATATAAAATACTTAAGCTTATATAGAACATTTAATTTATATAAAGTAACAAAATTGCAGAACACATTTTTAAACACAGAAGTGTAAGAACACCAACATCAGCTCATAAAAACAATCGCTGCCTGTGTTTAACACTATAAATACACAGGGAAATTGTCACATACACTTTAATACACTTTTGGCCCTCAAATCAACATTTCAAAATGCATTTATCCATAAGTGCTTTTCCTGGCGCAATTTATCAAACAACCATGTTTGACATTTAACTGAAAATTCAAAATGACTTTATATGATTTGGCTATTATTAGGGTGTATTAAAATGCACTTTATAATGGAATCTTGAAAAGATACTGATCTGACATATAACAGTTTAAAATCAGTTGTCATATGTTGAAAAAGTTAGGAATAAGAAATATTCATAAGAAATGAGCTACTGTAAGTTAAGTGAAAGAAGGAAGGAAGTGAGGGAGATTGGAGGAAGAAAGGAAGGAAGAGAAGGAAAGAGGGAAGAAGAAAAAGAAGAGAAAGAAAGAGACACGGGATGGAGGGAAGGAAGGAGGTAGGGGAGGGAAGAGGGATGAGAGAGGAAAGAGAGAGGGAAAGGAAACAGACTAGGGATCACCGCACTGTAATGTGTAAGGGATATATGAGCCTAACGCTTATTGAGCACTTTATCAGAAAGTGTCAGTCTCTGCAACATAAACCTTTATCCAAATCAGTGGTTCCATCTTTACTTGGGATCAGAAGGAGGTAAAAATTTTCCCTAAAGGCCCAGATAGTAAATATTTTGCTTGGCAGGACATATGGTAATGCAACTACTGAGCTCTGTCATTGTAGTGAGAAAGCAGCCACAAATTGTAAACAAATGGGTAAGGCTGTGTTCCAATAAAACTTTATTGTTTGACACAGAATTTTAATGCATCCCAAAGTATTTTCCTTTTGATATTATTTTTCCAACCCCTTAATAATATAAAAGCCAATTATCTAGCAGAACATACAAACACAAGCATCAGGACAGGTTTGACCTCTGGAACACAACTGCCACCTTTTTTCTGCTGTATCTACTGTTAGAATTAAGGCATTTTTAAGATGTTCTGTAAGACAGAAAGAAGTTATCTTTCCAGAAGTCTATTTGTATGAGATATTGAGAAGCTTTATCATGGAGAATTTCTTCCAAAGGAAAGAAAAAAGAATTGGACAGACAAGCTAGTCTAAGGATAGAGAGGGAACTGACTTCAACACAATATTTTTATATATATTAATACGTGGACATGGCTTTGCCTCATAGGTTAACCTCTATGAACTTGTGTCTGAAATTCTCAGGAAGGGTTTAAGCTTAAATGTTCAAACGAGCCGTTTTCCCCCTAAGAACTCTATAAGACATCAGAGTGGAAGCAGCATTGTTCTGCTGCCTAAGAGTTTACACGACAAGATAAGGTTAGCATTCACGTCCACTTCCCACCATATTTGGCACTTTGCTGCTGCTGCTGCTGCTGCTGCTAAGTCGCTTCAGTCGTGTCCGACTCTGTGCGACCCCAGAGATGGCAGCCCACCAGGCTTCCCCGTCCCTGGGATTCTCCAGGCAAGAACACTGGAGCGGGTTGCCATTTCCTTCTCCAATGCATGAAAGTGAAAAGTGAAAGTGAAGTCGCTCAGTAGTGTCCAACTCTTCACGACCCCAGGGGCTGCAGCCCACCAGGCTCCTCCGTCCATGGGATTTTCCAGGGAAGAGTACTGGGGTGGGGTGCCATTGCCTTCTCCGTCTGGCAATTTAAGGACTCTCAAATCACTGTGGCAATGTTGCAGCCCCACAAAACAGCAGCCCACAGTGGGTAGGATGCAGAATGAAAAAATGGACAAAAGGAAAGACCTTACTTACCTCCGGAAATGACTGTGCTGGCATACAAGCATGCATGAGGACTCTCTAGAGAAAGGTCAGGCTTTCCCTGGAAAGTGAGGGAAGAGGCTGGCCCTGGGAATTGGCAGACAGGGCACAAAAAGAGAAAAAGAAGTGGCAAATATGGCTACGATCAAAGCAATCTCATTTTTAACCCATTTGCCTAAACAACTGTAGGATTTCTCAGTTAATTTAACTTTTACCATAATCATGGGAAGCCAAGCCTCCTTTGGGCCCTAAGCTATTTCTCACAGAAAGCAGGCTTACTACAAATGGCGGCAGCAGCAGGTCTGAAGGGAATGCACTCTACGTCCACCTATTTTGTCCATACCCCAAGTCGGTACAATTTTTTATGGGATTTTTATGTCAGGAACTGAATGTATCTGCTCCAAAAATGTGCTTGGGGTTTTTTTGTTTTTACTTTTTCTTTTTTTTTCACCTAGTCTAACTGAGAAGGCAACTGAATAAATGTTTGAAGTGCCACTTACTATGGAAAAATTACTTTTAAGACTGATCTCAACTTCATACAAAAAATTTAAAGTATGAGTTTGTAACTGAGCACTTACAATTCAGTACTTACTTCCTCAACAAAAAAGAAAAGTCTTTCTAAACATATTAATGATCGCATTTTACAATTCGTTTTTGGAACTGATTTCCTTTGGATTATCATCTCACATTACGTGGCAGTACAGAACGCAACACTGCCATCTTTGACGCTATTGCTCGTGGGTGACTTTCATGTGCACCGCAAGAAGACAAACTTCAGAGGATTTTTTTTTAATTTATTTAAGCTGCGGAAATAATTCAGAAATGTGTCATTGTTTCCCAATGCTAAGGGTGGATCTATTGCTTTCAGTTCTACAAACAGGTTTTAACAGAACCCCAGTCCCAGGCAAAGCTTTCTCAGAGTGATGTGGTGAGAAGCTTCTATTGTGCCTGAGTCACTGATCAAAATCTTCATTCCTTCCAGTGTACAGCAATCTTTGCTATTGTTGCAGTGAAGACATTTTTGCCCATCCCACTTGATTCTTAGCTTTCTCATAACTGAATTCAAATTTTTAGATTCCAACAATGTAAAACAACAACAATTCCCTCCAAAACAAGGAAATCCTTGAAGGATAAACTAATGTGGGCTTACAGCAAGTCCACTCTTTCTATAGAAATCATTCATGTTCATAGATTCTAGTCCAGTGGCCCTGAAGATCAATCAGTGTTTTCTTTCCACCAAGGCCTACTGTGATACCCTCAAACTTTCTGAAACTGTGGTTACCACATTCAACCATGGTATTACAAACCACTTCATCCATAACAAATTTTCAATCAAAAAACACCTAACTTATTAAGTTGCATCTCCAGCTGACTTTGTATTCCATTTTCTTCCTACATTCAGCTGGAAGCATTCACAAATAGCAAAGTATAATACTTCCCATGTTATGTGTTGCCAGGCAATCAGGGCAGAAATAATTAACACAGAAAGTGGACTGCCAGTATCCTGCTGAATGGCTCTGGAAAGAGTTCAAATATGACAAACATTCTTAGCTGTCCCTTCTGGGACACGTGCTCTGAAATAACAGTTTGAAAGGACAACTGCCAAATCTAGTTTCAAACAGTTTGACAGCACTACAGAATTTCATTCTAAAATCTGACTCAGTTTTTATTTAAAGGAGAATTCATCTATGCACACGATGCCTGTCTTCCTTTGCCCATTCCTAAAAGAACACTTCTTGTTCTCCTGCTGCCTCCATTAAAGCCCAACTGCCTAATGAAGCTAATCCTGGGCACTAGATCTTTCTATAAATGTAGAATTCACACTGAATTCAAAGGGAAACCTGGGTCTGTGAAGAGCCTTGTGTCAGGCAAGCCAAGGGGAACACATATTTATTTTTAATGCTCAGTCTCACTTTCTATCTAACTTTGTTGAAATAAAAACCAAGTTCGAAAGCCAATCAATTCAATAAACACCTTCCCACAGATACACGCTCACCCAGAAATACGTACCACATGAAGCAAAGTGATAGATATCTAAATACATTCCAAGAATCCTAGCTGAATGCATTGCAATTCAGGTCAATGAAGATGTATTGTGAACCTATGAGGTACAAGGCTCCAGATTAAGTGCTGGAAACCAATAAGGACACAGTCGCCTAAATCCTCACATAATTTTTATCTGATGGGAAAGACAGGGATGTATACAGTTTTTCAGTGCAACATGGCAAACGCTAAAATAGAAATCTAGATGGGATGCAGCAGGCAGAGAAATGAGGAACACCTGAGGTGGTTTCCTCTTATAGAAAGGACCATAGTGACTATCTGTACATCAAGCGAATACACTCACTTCTAAACCAGAACACCACTGATCAATTATCACTGTTTTAACACTTCAGCTTAGAAAACGTGAGTTCAAGCTCTGGTCCTACTCACTCTACATTTCATAACACAAACAAATCGTGTTATGGATGTTAGGCCTTACAATCAAGGCCCCTGATTTAATGGATAGATTTTATCTATCTATATCTTTCACGTTTAATGTGAAAGATAGATATTTTGGTAAAAAGTCAAGAGTGCACTGGGAGTTACGAAAGAGGAGGAACAAATTGACGTTGCCCCATTCTTACTGTGCATTTGAACATGTCTCCTTACTTCTTTAGGCTTCAATGCCTCATCCAGACATGAAGAAGCTGGAAAATTCCATCTCTAAAGTCCCTTCCAGCCCTAAAAGATACTATAACTTCAAGAGAGAGAAAGTTAGATAGTTTGTGAGCAAATCTCATCTATTTGGAAACCACTGAACTTTTCTAAGATAATACCACTGAACTTTTTCTAAGATAACTTTTCCAAGATAATCACGATAGTGTGATCACTCACCTAGAGCCAGACATCCTGGAATGTGAAGTCAAGTGGGCCTTAGAAAGCATCACTACAAACAAAGCTAGTGGAGGCGATGGAATTCCAGTGGAGTTATTTCAAATCCTGAAAGATGATGCTGTGAAAGTGCTACACTCAATATGACAGCAAATTTGGAAAACTCAGCAGTGGCCACAGGACTGGAAAACGTCAGTTTTCATTCCAATCCCAAAGAAAGGCAATGCCAAAGAATGCTCAAATTACTGCACAATTGCACTCATCTCACACACTAGTAAAGTAATGCTCAAAATTCTCCAAGCCAGGCTTCAGCAATATGTGAACCGTGAACTTCCTGATGTTTAAGCTGGTTTCAGAAAAGGCAGAGGAACCAGAGATCAAATTGCCAACATCCGCTGGATCATCAAAAAAGCAAGCGAGTTCCAGAAAAATATCTATTTCTGCTTTGTTGACTATGTCAAAGCCTTTGACTGTGTGGATCACAATAAACTGTGGACAATTCTGAAAGAGATGGGAATACCAGACCACCTGACCTGCCTCTTGAGAAACCTGTATGCAGGTCAGGAAGCAACAGTCAGAACTGAACATGGAACAACAGACTGGTTCCAAATAGGAAAAAGAGTATCTCAAGGCTGTATATTGTCACCCTGCTTATTTAACTTCTATGCAGAGTACATCATGAGAAACGCTGGGCTGGAAGAAGCACAAGCTGGAATCAAGGTTGCCGGGAGAAATATCAATAACCTCAGATATGCAGATGACACCACCCTTATGGCAGAAAGTGAAAAGGAACTAAAAAGCCTCTTGATGAAAGTGAAAGAGGAGGTTGAAAAAGTTGGCTTAAAGCTCAACATTCAGAAGATGAAGATCATGGCATCCGGTCCCATCACTTCATGGGAAAGAGATGGGGAAACAGTGGAAACAGTGTCAGACTTTATTTTGGGGGGCTCCCAAATCATTGCAGATGGTGACTGCAGCCATGAAATTAAAAGATGCTTACTCCTTGGAAGGAAAGTTATGACCAACCTAGATAGCATATTAAAGAAGAGACATTACTTTGCCAACAAAGGTCCATCTAGTCAAGGATATGGTTTTTCCTGTGGTCATGTATGGATGTGAGAGTTGAACTGTGAAGAAAGCTGAGTGCCGAAGAATTGATGCTTTTGAACTCTGGTTTTGGAGAAGACTCTTGAGAGTCCCTTGGACTGCAAGGAGATCCAACCAGTCCATTCTGAAGGAGATCAGCCCTGGGTGTTCTTTGGAAGGAATGATGCTAAAGCTGAAACTGCAGTACTCTGGCCACCTCATGCGAAGTGTTGACTCATTGGAAAAGACTCTGATGCTGGGAGGAATTGGGGGCAGGAGAAGGGGACAACAGAGGATGAGATGGCTGGATGGCATCACTGACTCAATGGACGTGAGTCTGAGTGAACTCCGGGAGTTGGTGATGGACAGGGAGGCCTGGCGTGCTGCGATTCATGGGGTTGCAAAGAGTTGGACATGATTGAGCGACTGAACTGAACTGAACTGGACTGAACTGAACTGAACTTTTCTAACAACTTGGTGCAGTTGTAAGAATATGCACCTCTGGAGCCCAAAAGATACAATTCAAAATTGTAATACCACTACTTACCAGCAGAATGACCTTGGGATAATCTGTAATTTCTCAGAGCCTCTGATTTGCAAGAAAATTTTTAAAAATGATAACACAAATAAAAAAAGAAGCACAGTATAGTGGTGGCATATAGGTACAAAATGCTGCTAGTTACTCTTTTCTGCATTTCTTCCATCAGACCAAAATCTATTTATTTATCTATCACCTATCTTTTTCTCTTGTCTTCTTTCTCATTGAAATTTGCCAATTACTGAATTTATTGAACACCAGCATTTATTGAATGCCTATTTGTCACCCATTGTGCTAGGTGATGGAGAACAAAACAGTCAATTAGTCCCTGCCCTCATAAAAGAATTTCAATCTTTCTCTAGCTGTTTACCTACCTTTTCTAAGGTAAAGCCCTCACAGTCCTGACCTGCTTCTCTAGGGGGCTCCAGATCCTGAACTCTGAGCAACATCTCCAGTGACCCTTAGCCACGTGCAAAAGCTGTCCATGGATGATCTGGCAGTGCTGCCACAGCAGTTCCTCACTAGAAGGGTTAAAAGCCTTAAACCTACTTGGATAAAATATCAAACCAACCCCTGCCTTATGCAATCACAAATAAAACTCAGCTAGTTTTTGTAACCTTATGACTTAAAGTTGAACCTAACTGAACAAAGTTTCCACTCTTAGAAAATTTCCATCATTTAAGTGTATATCATTTTGATAAGTGATAACTAAAATAGCTTTGCCTTTCTGAAAAATTGGGGGGGGATTATGTCCAAGCACTCCTAATTTTAACTCCTTACAGGGCTCACATCTTTTTTCTCGTGTCCACCTTTGAAGTTTCTTTGTCCATAATTCCATTCCCTTAATTAGTTCCCAAATGGACAAAATTATCCAGCTCAACTATTTTCAGTTATGGCATTTCTAATTTCCTGTAAGAATCCTACTGAAAATATTTGTCCTGGTAGGCTCTTTCAAGCTATTTCTCATTACTGATTTTTTTTTTTTTTTTGACCTGAGAGTTAACTATTAAGAGTCACTCTTTCTGAAATAGATTTGGTTATGGGTGTTTTTTCCTCTTTCAGAATCACAAGAGTCTTTCTGGCTATCTGGAATCAATTACTATTTCACTCTAATAACTTGCTTTTTTTTTTTTCATTGGTATATATTTTGAAAGAATACTTATGCTGGATATTTTGACTGCTATTTGAGCCATTTTCTTCAGGCAATACTGTTTCCATTGCTTGTGGATTAATAGACAGAGTTGCTTCTTCATACCCCTGTGGACCAGACAATCAGTAAGCTGCTCTGGTCAATGAGCCCTAATGAAGTGTGATCAGTAAATTCTCTTATCACCATGGTAACTGGTATACTCCTTAGACAGTGTCCTATGTTGGTACCTTGGGGAAAGAGCTTGATGACACATCACTATGATCTCCCTCTACATTTACCTTGTTGTTTGAATCAAAGTCTTTGGGGACTCTATTTAAGCAATTACACGTCTATAAAACTGTACACATATATAGTTCTGCAACTTATCTGCAGTTAGATCATAAATAAGTTTATCAGATATTTAACTCAAGTTAATGTATGTGATGTTCAAATTCATTATTTTAATAATATCTTACAAAAGGGAAGAAAGTGGTTTAGCTAAATTATTCTTTAAAACCCCAAGTTGGATCTTAGTGTTCCTAAGGGTTCACAGAACACTGGTTTAATTTATATCAGAGTTTTCAGTTTCTGGTTTAACCTTGACATAAGACAGGCTTTTCTTGATTTGATTTAAAGCTTTTCTCTCTCTATTTTCCCTGAAATAATCAATATAGTTAGCTCATTTTCCAATTTTGTATAGAAGCTGGTTTTCCATGTCAGTTTCTATGTCAGTGGATATCTTTGTGTGATATAACCCAATTAAATTTCTACTGAAACAATCTTAGCTATTAGAATTCTCCATTCCAAACCCTTAGAATCTCAATCATTTGCAAAAGAATTTAGTAGGTTAGTTGTAGGTTATTTGCCAGTTTATAGGGGAGGAGAGCATTCACTGGTTTTTAATCTAATAAGGTTTATGCCTCCAATCCATTCTTTCCCAAATGATTAGCAATCTCCCAAAACCATATCTGTTTCTAAGACAGTGACCTTATCCAGACTCTTTCTTAAAAGCATATCGCTACTGGATGATAAACACCCTACAGGTCTCAGGAGTCCACATTTTGTATGTATGGTAATGTAGGAAGTGATATACCTAGCCAAGACTAATGGCTTATCTACTATAAACCATAGATGGGCATTGGCAGGTTTTCAGCTTTCCACTCAACATTTTCACAATTTAAGGCAGACTCTCAGCATCACTCGAATGCACTTTCTGCAGTTTACTTTATCATTATGCAGTGCCATGTGATTTCATGTCACAGCCAAACAAAGTGAATAATGGAACTTTTGCATTAATATTAGCCACAGGCATAACTCAAATGTTCTAGGACTTTACCTGCCTGTGGTGGATCCACAGGAGATTACATTACATTGCCAAATGGGTTGGTGTGTATTCCTAAATTTGGCCACCATCACAGATATTTCTATGGACCTAGGATAGTTTATGGATGCTAATGGCATCAATTCCCTTGATGTTCCTTATCTATGGCAACTCTTGCCCTAAGAAGTCTCTCTGTCACTGATGGAGTCTCTAGTATCCTCTGTGAGAAACTGCTTTTCATTTTTAAGGAAGTGCTTCCCAACACTTCAGGAAAAAATCCCAGGAGTACTCTACTAGTACCAAACAACACGGAGTGACGTCATTTCTTGTCCCAATTGTGTAAACGAATGTCTTACACTTAACTGAGAGCTGCAGGGTCAGCTCTCCAGAAGGGGGAGAAAACAACCCAAACTTGTGCACCTCTCTAAACTCTGATGTGCTGAAAGCTTCTGCACAAAAACAACTATTGAAACATTCTTATTGACTCCATACATATCAATGCACCTGAGAGGGTGGTACCAGCCCAGAGGATCATTTAGACACAATCTTACTTTATGTTCTGTCAGAACACTATGCTTAAATGGAGAGTGTTCTTCAACAAAAAGGAGCACTAGAAAAGATGGCAAAAGGGAAATCAGTCTACCTGTTATTCCTTTTTTTCTGTCCAGTCAGGAAGCAACAACTTCCTTCCAAAAATATTTAAGGGATTGTGATGCTTGTGTCTGCTCTGAAGATAACGGTCACAGCTGGAACCATTACCCAGACATCTCTTATGACTGAATCACTGTTTAGTGCAGGTCTGTTTCCCTACTCCTAATGAATCCTGGCTTTAGAACTGCAGAAATTCATCCAACAGAAGAGAGGAGTGCACTAATGTGTTATTTTCCCATGAGTGAATCACCTTCGATAGAGTCTAAATTCCATAATTTTGTATGATGGATGCCTGAGTGTTTTGTGAGTGGGCCCTGAAAATCAGGATCCAATTTGAAAACATTGGTAAGGACCCTGCAAATGACTATTGTGTTACTAAGCACACGTTTGTATACTTAAAGCAATCTCAATTACAAAGGATGGCATATGTAGGATAAAGTGATAACTGGCAAAATGACAAACACCAAGCCTTAATTCATTCAGGATTACATTAAATAATTGAAATAGTGTGTTTTCTAGAATAAGGTTGCAGAGATTTCTATGAAAAGCACCTTAGTAAGTAGGGTAATTTTCTCACCATCAAAGCATCTGTGGCATGGATGCCCTTGTTTTCTGAATAGAGGATCAAAAATCATGTATCTTGGAATGCTTTGAGACTAGTTTTCTTCAAGGCAGAGTCCTTTGTTCTCCGATCACTATTGAAATCAAGGATAGCCAAGTCAAATGGCAACCAGACAGAGGTCATAAACCAGTGGAAACAATAAGAAGAAGACACTCTAGTAACTTAAATGGAGTCCCAAATACACCTAACATCTCAGGGTGCATTTAAGAAAAAAAGGATGAAAAGATTATGAAAGTCCAGATAAACACAACTGCAGGCCCCATCTCAGGGGTGCTGCCAGCCTACGGGGAGCCTTCCTACACCACAATCCGAGGCCTTGTGCTACTCCCTGCTACACCTGTTTGCAACTTCTAAATTAAATTCATTCCTATTTCCTTTTTCCAAACCAGAGATACTCTCTAAAAGGCAGGTTATGTTCATTCATTTACATCTAAAAAACAGGTTATGTTCATTCATTCACACCTGTGAAGCAGAAGTCCTACTATATTCCCATTTTTGTAAAATTGTTGGGGGAAATGGTAAAAATAGTAATTAAATAGAATTATTTTTAACTAATCTATAACTTGGGGTCATTTATTCTCAAATATGAACTTCTTCATTACATGAGTATGCAAAAAATTCTAATCCTTGATAAATTCAGATGTCTAGATTTACCTTGTCCAAAAAATGCAAATAATTACTACACATAAAGCAGTTTGCTAGTAAGTGTTCATTTCAGCTGCTAAATTGAAATTTCAGCAGCTATTACTATCCTTTATGATAGTAATAACAAGTCAATGGTTGCCTTCCAAATATTTTTTTAAAAGCTGAAAGGGTGAGGACTGTGTTAATGTACTTCTTAATTTGCATATTTCACAGATTTTTGACTAGTTATTGTAGCTATTGCATGTTGAAATAAATACAGAGAAGGAATATACTCCAAGAATAGTTATCTGATTTCACAAATAATCTAAAATTCAGCTACTGTTTTTCTATCTTAAAGTTAAGCCTCTTAGAAAATAGTTAAGAATAATGAAATGGTTCAGATGGCAGAATGAATTTTTAAGAAATAAGTGAATCTACCATAAATATTCAAAATCATGTTAGCTTCATTTTTTAAACAATTTCTAAGATGTTAGCTTGCTACAGTGTAACTGCTGGTCAAATCAGAGGCATAAAGGTTAGGTTATGCTTCCTTCATTAATGATTTGGCTCAATGCACACAGCAGTATAATGTATTTTATGAGTGAGGGAAATGATATTGGTTTGAGAGGTCTCATGTAACAGTCACATCCTGTCCAAATAGAATTTTGAAAACAATCAGAGCCATTATGGCTCATACAGAAAGAAAGATAAAGACAGATAGCTGTATATGGGTTTTTAATAAGTAATTCACCCTGGGTCTTGAAACATCAGATTGCCAAGTAATGTTATTAATGTATAAGCATGTTGGTAAAATCATGTATTCTTTCCATTGGTTGGCTTTAGATATGTTTCCAATGCAAATATTGTGTAAATGTATTGAATCCAAGATATGCAAATCAAGAAAGTAATTCATCTTTCAAGAGTTTTACTTGATTATTTCACATGCCAAGGAGCATTTCTCTGGCAACAGTCTACTGACTATTTATATCTAACATTTTCCATTGGTGAAATTATGCATCTTTTGCTATTAGATATTAGTTGTTTTAACATATTGATCACCTCTGTCTTTGAGGTTAGTATTCTGTGAAACTTCTTGAGTCTTCCATAATGAAAGTGTGGTAAGAGACTTGATAGTATTGAACTGGTTTTTTTTTTTTTTTTTTGCAGAGAGGAGTGTATGTGTTCACAAATGAGAACCTAAAGCAAAGACAAAAATAAAACATCTCAAAACCAGAAGGTTGACCATCAATCATGTTGTTGGAGCAGATTTTAAAGACACTCTTTCCACCTGGCCTGCTCTCTTCTCCTCACTCTCCCTAAGACACAGTGGGTCTTTGCAATACAAGTTTTCCTCATCTTAATACCAATGTTCCAATTTGGAACCTTAACATGGGCATATTAACCCTCATATTTAGCATATACATACTTGACATCTACCCTGATAATCACCTTAAAACACAGAACAATGACATAGATTAGTTATCTACATTATTTTGCATGTTTGTCTCCTTATGAAATGCAAGCATCTTTGAGGACTTTTCTGTGTCATATTTGTCTTTGATACTTTGTTTCTACCCTGCCTCCACTCAACTCCATCTTTGGTACAGAATTAGTAATCAGTCAAGTGATGCTTTTCGAGTACTTATTATGTGGCCAGGCTTCTCAGGTGATGCTAGTGGTAACGAATCTACCTGCCAAAACAGGAGAAGCAAGAGATGTGGGTTTGATCCCTGGATTGGGGAGATGCCCTGAAGTAGGGAATGGCACCCCACTCCAGTTTTCTTGCTTGGAAAATTTCATGGGCAGAGGAGCCCGAAGGACTGCGGTCCATGAAGCCACGAAGCGTCAGACACAACTGAGCGAGTGAACATATTCTGTGGTCAGTTAATATTCTAAGGACTTTATATTATTATTTCAGTGAACGCTTACAATCAACTTTTGAACTAGGTTATTATTATCCACATTCTACAGTTGAAGATACTGATGTACTGATTATAGCCCTACAGTTAGTAAATGATAGAGCCAGGATTTGAAAATTTGAGTCCAGCACCTTCACTCTTAGCCAGTAAAACTGACAGCACTCATTACATTATAAATATTGTTTAAATAAATAAAAATAATGGCTAAAACTTTAATAATTTTGTATATGCCTAGGACTGTTCTAAGAAATTTTTCCAAGAATTTATAAAAGTTGGACTGTCCAGATGGTACAATGTATGGGAGTCCACCTGCCAATTCAGGGGACACAGGTTTAATCCCTGGCCTGGGAGGATTCTAGATGCCAGGGAGCTATGAGCCCATGAGCCACAGCTGCTGAGGTGTGTTCTGGAGCCTGCAAGCCACAATTGCTGAGCCAGCGTGCTGCAACTCCTGAAACCCCTGTGCCAAGAGCCTGTGCTTCACAACAGGAGAGGTCATCCATGGTGAGAGGTCTAAGCGCTGCCACAAGGAGTGGCCCCTGCCCATCCCAACTGTAGCAACACTAAGCACCCAGCAGTGAAGAGCCAGCACAGCCGAAAATAAAAATTTAGAAAAAGAATTTACAAAAGTAACATTACAAAATAGTTAAGATATCTGCTCAGGTGTGGGATGGTCTTGGTTCAAATCCCAGCTCCTCTTCTCATCAAAACTGTACCTTGGTTAGTGCTATTGCTATCCCATTTTGCAGATGAGGAAAACGAGAAATCAAGAGTCAAGTAACCATGGTCCAATCACGATCGAAGGTTTCCATTACTTTACAACATCTTCTAACTATGATGATTCAGCCAAGAGATGAACTTCTCTCCTGATGATAAACTTCCAAATGCTGGAAGTGGCATATGCCATCTTTAGGTAGCAGGAACTTTTGGAAGTTTCCTACTTTATTAAGCAGAAATCTTTTACCTATTGCTTCTTCCCTGAAGAAATAATTTAATTCTCCTCTGGCCATGGGATTTCCCAGGCAAGAATACTGGAGTGGGTTGCCATTTCCACCTTGAAAGGATCTTCCCAACCTAAGGATCAAACCCACGTCTCTTGCCTCTCCTACACTGGCAAGCAGATTCTTTATCACTAAGCTATCTGGGAAGCCCTCCCATTAATTCTAGTTCTATTCTATTAGGTAATGACTGAGTTTTATGTGTTCGGAATGAAAATCCTAGAACCTCCAGCCTAGTTTCTTCACTAGATTCCACACCTTTGTCAAAAATATAGCCAAATTAACATAACTTATTTTCTACTTCATGATTCTTGAAGTATGTGATAATTGCCCCATAGATGTTCATCTGTACCAGGGTAGACATTCCACTTTCTTAAACCATACTTATTTGGAAGTCTGACTCCCTCAATATATTCTACAATTATTTTCTATTTATTAACCCTCACAATCATATCCATTAAGTCGCTGATGCCATCCAACCATCTCATTCTCCATCACCCCCTTCTCCTCCTTCCCTCAATCTTTCCCAACATCAGGGTCTTTCCCAATGAGTCAGTTCTTCACATCAGGTAGCCAAAGTATTGGAGCTATAGCTTCAGCATCAGTCTTTCAATGTATATTCTGTCACCATCAGCAGTGATTTTGGAGCCCAAGAAAATAAAATTTGCCACTGTTTCCACTTTTTCCCCATCTATTTTCCATGAAGTGATGGGACTGGTTGGCAAGATCTTAGTTTTTTGAATGTTGAGTTTTAATGCAGCTTTTTCACTCTTCTCTTTCACTACCCTCTTTCACACTCCTCAAGAGGCTCTTTAGTTCCTGTTTGTTTTCTGTCATTACGATAGTATCATCTGTGTATCTGAGGTTGCTGATATTTCTCCCAGCGATAATGATTCCAGCTTGTGTTCATCCAGCTTGATATTTCACATGATGTACTCTGCATGTAAGTTAAATAAGCAGGGTGACAATACACCCTTGACATACTTCTTTCCCAATTTCAAACCAGTCCATTGTTCTATGTCCAGTTCTAACTGTTGCTTCTTGACCTGCATACAGATTTCTCAGGAGACAAGTAAGATGGTCTGAGATTTCCATCTCTTTAAGAGTTCTTCACAGTTTGTTGTGATTCACACAGTTAAAGTCTTTAGTGAATATTATTTGTGTATTATCATGGAATAACATCTTTGGTGATAGAAACTTAAAAGTTTGACAGTTTAACCATTTAGTTCATTTTATTTATATACATATATATATATACACACACACACATGGTATGCATATAAATATATATTGATACATATACAGTTTTAAAATATGGCTACAAAACTGGCCTCCTAGTTCAATAATATTTTTCATATATGCTTGTCAACTTGAAGAATCTTTAGGTAGTTGTATTAACCACTGGCTGCCTCAGTTAATTGAAATGTTTTCCTGTACTTGAAAACACCCCGTTTTTCTCTCCTTTTTCCCTGGTATCATACATTCTGTCTTTTTACCAATAATCACTGTGTCATTTATATCCTCTTCTTCAGTCAGTTTCTCTTTAATTAATCTTCAGATTTCATTCCTTATAGTTTTCCCCATGATTAATTTTCAAGTTACTCTACATACTGGTCATTACTCAGTCATACTATCTAAAATCCATCATTATAAATTCACTCTTTTGGTTCTCCTTTTCAAGAGTATTTTACTGAAATGAAAGTCTTTCAGGGAGAGGAAACTATAAAAATTCTATCAGCTGGGAATGAGTCTAAGATAAGATATGGTAACAGCTTAAAAAAAGGTAAAGACAAATATGGCTTGATTCACACCTCTGCCTATGGTTCTACTATCAGCACAAAATGAATAAAAAGCAATCAAAAACACCTAAATGGTAATATTCTTCTACTTACATATGCAATGAGTTCTGCTAAAATTACAAGAGAATAGATTTAACAAAATTAAATAGATTTACTAGATTTAACAAAAGACCTGTATATCTTGACTCCTTACAAAGGAATATAGTTATTAAAGTTCCAGGAGGATTCCAGGGATCCCAAGGATAGGACCAGAATTAAGTCTCAGTGTCTTGGCAATAAGAGATTTACTTCAGACTGGAAAGCATATATAGGAGGAGCAACACTTTGAAAAAAATCAGCAACATTTAGTTTCCATTTAGGAAATCAATGAGCACATAATTTGTGTATTTTACACGTGCACATTTAAGACTTGATTTAGAATTTCCACTCATTCACTGTGCAATAGTAAGACAGACGTATGATAAACATGCTAAAATCTAAAGAAAGCCCAAAGCTGAGGCTGTAAATACAGACGCAGCTTCCATGCACTAGATGCTAATACTTTTTTTGGGTTTTGGTTTGGTTTTTGTTTGTTTTCACAGTGCTCTTGATAGAGGATTATATGGTCCAAGAGAGGAGAAAATATTCACCCCAACATGTTATTTGTATTAGTAAAAACCTCTCTTGAAAATAAAATTTAAATTTGATTTTAGACCACAGAGAATTCACTGCTTTAAAAGCTTAGTAGGGAGGTATAGGAAATAAAAATGACTATAAAAGACAGAAATATTGATTGTGCCAAGCAGTATACATGCATATCCATGTATCCAAAAAGCAAACACTGCCAAAGTGGTACAGCCTTTCTTTCTTTAAAGTGCAGCTCCAAAGCCACCTCTTCTGGAAAGCCTCTGTAACTCTTACAAGCAGAGACAGTTCAGGTTTCTCCTAGTATCTCATGAATGTCTATCTACAAATTCTCACCACCCAGAGGATGTCCCATCACATGCTGTGACTTACCATAATTCAATGCATTTTGATAAATGGTACTTATTTTAAGTTGTCAGTCCTTCCACCATTGTACATTAAAAGAACAACAACAAAAACCCTACTTAGTTTACTCAATAATTGAAAGTCTGTGGAGAAACATCTAAGGAAATTATTGACATGAAATATCAAAGCAAGACTCAATGCTGATTTTTTCCCCTTAATTAATCTCTTTGGGAAATCGCAATCATTTTTACTTGTGTGACTCTACAAATACCCTAAATTGTGTCCCAAATTGTTGAACCTCTTTTGTCAGAAACATGGGTTCCAAAAGAGATGGATTCTCACAGGAATGGAGAACAAAGAGACATATGGAGTTTCAGTAGCAAATGAACTGAAAGAGATGATGAACAGTGCTACAAAGATTACCATACTAAGTGAATTAAGTCAGACAGAGAAATACAAATGGCATATGATATCACTTATACACAAAATCTAAAAGAAATGATATAAATGAACTTTATTTACAAAACAGAAACATTCAACAGATTTAGGGAACAAACTTATGGTTGCCAAGGGACAAGAATGGGGGAGAGGAGGAATAGATTGTAAGTTTGGGATTGACATGTATATACATATTTAAAATAGATAACCAACAAGGACCTACTGTATAACACAGGGAACTCAGCTCAATATTTTGTAATAACCTAAATGGCAAAATAATCTGAAAAAGAATGGATATTTGTATGGTATAACTGAATCACTGTGCTGCACACCAGCAACCTACACATCATTGCTAATCAACTATACTCCAAGATAAAACAAAAATTTAAACAAGAAAGCAGAGAATCACAAACATCTAATTTACCTCTCTCCTGGAGGTATTTAGTTTCTTCTGCAAATGTTAGTAACAGATATATATATATGATCTTAAAAGAGGTGGAAAAACTGCAAAAATGCCCAGAGTCATCTCATTCTACTTCTATGTGCTCAGGGTGATCATAAAATGCCAGATCAACCATCTACATGTGCCAAAAGTGAAATGGATCCTGTACAACATGGTCAACCAAGACTGACTCTCCAACTATGAATTTACAATGCTCTTTAGATGTTACTGGCTTAATTTTTTCATAAAATCTAACTTTCCATTACAGGATGTTACAATTTATTCCATTCTTTAATTTCTGGATCTGTCCTTATGTTACAAGTATACTTATATTACATAACAACAGACTTACAAAGTAAAAATTAACTTATCTTCTTTTTTTTAAATTTAATTTAATTTTTTAATTATTTTTATTTATTTTTTTATGTTTTTTTTTAAATTTTATTTTTAAACTTTACAAATTGTATTAGTTTTGCCAAATATCAAAATGAATCCGACACAGGTATACATGTGTTCCCCATCCTGAACCCTCTTCCCTCCTCCCTCCCCATACCATCCCTCTGGGTCGTCCCAGTGCACTAGCCCCAAGCATCCAGTATCGTGCATCGAACCTGGACTGGCATCTCATTTCATACATGATATTATACATGTTTCAATGCCATTCTCCCAAATCTTCCCACCCTCTCCCTCTGCAACAGAGTCCTCTAAGAGTGTTCTATATATCAGTGTCTCTTTTGCTGTCTCGTACACAGGGTTATTGTTAGCATCTTTCTAAATTCCATATATATGCGTTAGTATACTGTATTGGTGTTTTTCTTTCTGGCTTACTTCACTCTGTATAGGCTCCAGTTTCATCCACCTCATTAGAACTGATTCAAATGTATTCTTTTTAATGGCTGAGTAATACTCCATTGTGTATATGTACCACAGCTTTCTTATCCATTCATCTGCTGATGGTCATCTAGGTTGCTTCCATGTCCTGGCTATTATAAACAGTGCTGCGATGAACATTGGGGTACACATGTCTCTTTCCCTTCTGGTTTCCTCAGTGTGTATGCCCAGCAGTGGGATTGCTTAAAAATTAACTTATCTTCTTAACCAACATTATATTTTCTAAGAAAAAATAGTTTGTTTCAAATTATATAAGACATTTTATAACTTTTTAAGATTATAACTGCCTCCAATCACTGATATTAATGTAACAGTAATGCTACAAGGATAAACACAAATACAAAAAGTGCAATAAAGATTCTACCATGGCAGCTCCAAAATATTATTGGGAATTACTGATTCCACAGATAAACTGAAACTCTTATAACTGTTTAGAGAGAAGGTCTAGCATTGAATCTATGTACTAGGGAAAGGATGTGCCTAAATTTGGTACATTATGAAACTTCAAAGAAACATTCTTAATTATTCAACTTACGTTCCTTCTTGTGTCATTCTCAACTTATTTTCCCCTATACCAGATAATTCCTTCCTCCTATTACTGAACAATCACTGTTTGTCTCTGTCTTCTCTCTCTTACACTCACAGACATACAAACACACATACACACACATACACACACACACTTAGTTTCTCAAATACACACGTACATGAACACACAGGTTTATTGAGAGTTTGACTTTTTATCCTATCAACAAATTAAGTGCTGTTTTCTTACAGGGTTCACCACACAGGAGAGCAAAAAGCAGTTATTATTTATACCTTTAGACACGTAATACTCCGGGGAACTCCAGCATAGTAAAAAAAAAATGGTGTCATAGTTGGAATATTGAATGGTATTTATGGTAACTCACCTGTCTAGACTACAAAGTATGAAACCTTGGCATCTGAAGGTACTATTAATATCATCAAACCCAAACTTCTCATTTAAAGATAGTAAAGCTGAAGCCCACAAAGGTCACAGAACACAACTAGGGTGATGATATTTCATTACATATTGTGGAGAGATTCGAATTCTGCCATATTCCTTTAGCAAAGGATTAACTGCATGCCCTTGAGCCATCTCTTATGGATGGCTCAGTCCAATAAAGACTATCTTTTTGGATTTTCAGTGCTATTAGAGTTATTCTTTGGATTGGGTTAATACATCTTCCAAATGGTGGTTCCTGGAGCAAGAAATCCCCAAATCACTATAATGACATCACCATAAGTAACACACTAAGTTCTGCTCAGCTAAATTTGGATCTGGATTTGTGGAAATTTTCAAGAATAATAATTAGTTGGGATATTATTAGCACATCTCAGAGAGGTTGTGTATGAAACAAATCATTGGGAGTACACTGTTGTAAAGCTTGTACAGCCTTTACAGTTACCAGAACAGGCTGGACCTTTCTTTACATTTAAAAAATTTTTCAATCATGATACTAGAAGAGTATGTAACCTTTTCCACTTCCTCACTTTGGGTAAGAGAAAGGATATGCAAACGTTTCAAGAATAGAATAATGTTGTAAAGAAACATTTTAAATTAGATTGGAAAATATAAACTCCAGGCCTGTTCATTTGGATAATTGTTTTAAATTAATACATATCTTACCAATATAAAAATAAAAATAATATAGAGCCTAAGAAAAGCTGGACAGGTATGGTCAGGGTCTCAAGTTTGAGAGAAAAAACAGTGCCTCAAAGCAGACAGCGGAGAAGGCAATGGCACCCCACTCCAGTACTCTTGCCTGGAAACTCCCATGGACGGAGGAGCCTGGTAGGCTGCAGTCCATGGGGTCACTAAGAGTCAGACACGACTGAGCGACTTCACTTTCTCTTTTCACTTTCATGCATTGGAGAAGGAAATGGCAACCCACTCCAGCATTCTCGCCTGGAGAATTCCAGGGACGGCGGAGCCTGGTAGGGCTGCGGTCTATGGGGTCGCATAGAGTCGGTCACGACTGAAGAGACTTAGCAGACAGATGGTTCAGAACCCTGGACAGTTGCCCAGCTGCTGCTCCTGCTGCTGCTGCTGCTGCTGCTGCTGCTGTAGCTGTACCTTTTCTCTCAGACCCCGCCCCCACCCCTCACCCTTACCAACGTGGTTCCCTTGGCTGAACGAATACTTAGCAGTCTGCAGCACATTAGGACTGCTATAAACGTCACCTTAGTGGTCCCAAGAGAGACAAGACATACTGTCAAATGTGTGTTATCTTTACAAACATTCCAAAAACCAAGATTTGGACATTTGTATACTATCTTGTTTCTATTTCCATAATATTTTATATGACAGCCTAAAGAGAGAGAGATTGGCTATATTTTCAGAGTACATAACAGCAACACCAGAAAAATATAGTTGTTAAAAAAACTGAAAATTCTCCTCTCCACAGAAAAACAGTATTCTTAATTGAAATAATCAGTTTCTCATCTTCATACTTTTACTCTGCAAAGTCTTTGCAAGAAGCATTTCGTAACAGCCAGCATTGAACTCTTAATTGAAAGGCGAAAAATATTCAAATATATTTGTTTAAATTGCATATTATAGACTATTTTAGGAAAACCTACATCATCTTTTTGGGAATATATGAGAAACCACTTCAATTTGCCAACTGGTTTTGGTGGTAGCGGTACAGATTACATTCATGACAGAGCTTGAACTTTGAAAGAAATAAAAGATTTCAGTAATCTCAGGTAACATTTATAAATCTTTTGCAAAATTCAGCAACTAAACACATGTCAGGAGCTATATTTTCTTTTTCTATTTTAAAATCGGGATGCCTTGTATACTTAACTAACAAATACAGTATATGAATGACCTTCTGAACATACAGCTTCAATCATAATAGAGTTGCTATTTCAGTCAATATGTCCCTTATCTCTGCATATCTGAAAATGCCTGGAAAAAATAAAATCACAGAATATAAGCTTTGTAAACAGAAAAATTACTGTCTTTTAATTCTATGCTATATGAATACTGTTACAACAGATTTGGTTAACTCAAATTAATATACTATTTTAGTCAAATAATGCTGGATGTGCATTTATTCTTGCTAAAATATTTTAAACAGAATTAAAAATATACTCTTCATTTAAAAATGAAAAGTCAATATAATCTCTTTTCCTTTCATTAACTTTCTGAATATCTGGCAGCCCATTTACTGAATTAAAAAAACATGGGTGAAGAGGTTAAAGGTTTTCCACAAGTTTTGGGGTACAGCATTAAATGAATAAATCTATCCTAACAAGTTTTGGGGTACAGCATTAAATGAATAAATCTATCCTAACTTCTCTGCCTCAATCTAATTCTAGCCTCTTCAGCATTACCCAATCTACCCTAAATTGGAACAAGTCAGAACCAGAGTAAAATTAAATCTGGAGAGTCCACTGCAGACTGACAATCTCTCCAAGAGCACTCCCCAATGAGCACTGGTCTCAGCATTCCCAAAGACCTTTCAAAGTTATGCCAATTTCCAGGATCAGCTTAAGTTATAACTCCCTTTCTCAATAAGAAAACCTAGAATTAATGATTGCTCTCCAGCCAAAGGGGACATTATTTTAGAAACATGGTGATATTTTCCAATATTTCTGGTAGTTTTGTCTCAACCTAAAGCTTCAGAGAGTTTATTCAGGAATGGCTTGATCTGAGTAAACATGAACATTTTCATTCAGTTGTGTCGCATGACACAAACCGCGAAAGCTTCATGTCACCTTTACACTTTTGTGTTTTGTTCATGAGAACTACTGAACTATTTCATAACCTATGAGTTTCTTTCAAGCCAGAGATGAGTGATGGGTTAGAGCAGGTGAAAAAGTTCATGTTTCCTAAACAGGACACATCATCACTCTTCCTTTTCTTTTGCTCTATTGGGATAAGAGTAATAGCTTATGTCTGATGCTCTGTGCATTCTATAAATATTCCTAATTTTTCAACTAGATGATGCTATTAAGATAGCCATCCAGTGGCAGGAAAGATCCAAAACCACTTTTTATATAAGAAAACTGATCACAAATGTAGCTCAGTGCATTGGCCAAGGTCCATTAGTTGGTAAAACATCAGAGTCAGAACCTGAACCCAATGTAAAGAAAGATTTGTATTATATATATCCATTCATATTAAGGTTTGTTAGGTATTCTGAAACTCAGGAGACTGTGGCAAACTAGAGAGTCTCATAACTTTAATTATATGCATATTTTTAAAAGGTATAAATACTGAGTAAATATTCATAGTGTGCACTAGTGTAACAGTAAAAATATAATGTGTGGAGACCTCCTAGACCTGCTAGCATGTGAATTACATAGCAGTAAATACAAAGTTTAATTTGGAATAGTTGGCATATGGTGTTAGTGAGAACAAATATGTAGGTTTGATTTCTCAGTTGGGCCAGTTGATGCAATTCAAGGAAAGGGGGTGTTCCAGAGCTTCATGACAATCCCAGTCAGTCAGTTTTAAAGATATGTGACCACAAAGGAATTTAGGTTACAGAATACTACTAGGTCAATGGAGAAGAGGACAGAAGTCAGCCATTCTGCAGATCAACTTCTAAGTGTCAGTATTCTCTTTTGTTTTTTCTAACTGTTTACAGATTACTTTGGCCTGTAGGTATTAGAATAATTTTATAATGCAAATTTAAGCACTTGAAGATTTCTACTTCTTGAATTCCAAGTTCCATGATTAATGGTGACATCACCAAATTCACACTAGATCTTTTCCTCAATGAATGAGCATCAGAATCCTGAAGATAAAATGAATCATGATTCATAGCTTGTTTCTAACATCACATTTTGCATGTTTCTTGAAATTTCATAGTTAACTGTGACAACATTACAGATTAAAATGTCTTTAATCATGCAAAATTAATGCCAGAAAATTTGGAAAGAAGAAACTGCCACTAATTCTTGACCTAATGTTAATCTTAGTTTCTCAGATGAATTGTGATAATCCATTTATCACTTCACAGCCTTCAATTATCTAACTCAGCTTTTGCTCTGAACCATGCTAATTCATATATCTCTTGCAAACTATTCTGCCCTGGGCTTGAAAGAGGTCACATTTCTGCACTTGATATATCAACCAGAAAAGTCAGGAAAATACAATTCTGGACACGGGGATAGTAGGCCTTCTATAACTTTAAAGGTTTATTACTTATATCTTGTCTTTCTGTAGGGAACCTCTTCTTAAATCTAGTAATTCTTATACTCTTACTTATGTAATTCTTCCTGCTGTTGGATATCAAGGAATCTCAAACCTTTTCATCTCCTACCTTGTATGAACATATAGGCTTCCTGCTATCTAGAATTAGAAACCAATTTCTAAGACTCTGAGCACCTTCTGAATATGTCACTGTGCTTTGTGGAAATCTGTGCCCAGCTTAACTGTACCTGCAGGAAAAACTTCCTTTGTAACTGATATCCTTGGTACCACAATCAAATGTTTAAATCCTTTATGCTTTGGGGATGACTGAGCTATCCACAAAAAAAACCCTTGATGCTGTCTTTCCAAGAATTACCTTGGACTAATCAACTAGTAGTATCAAGTGAAACCAAAGAAAAGAGAAGCAAAGTTTTTTTTTTTTTTTTAATGCCTTCTATATTATTCAGTATTCTCAGAGAACTCTGTGCCATCCTTTATTATCTAAACTTGGCTAATATTAATTTAAGACTTTATCACTTAGCTCTATTTCTGAAATACAGAATTCACATAAAGACGTTTTCTGTGTAAAGAACACTTGCCCTTCCAAAACAAAAAACAGAAATGTTGCTTTTGGTTAGTAAATAAATTTGCTTATTCATGTGAGCCGTATCGTCTTTTAAAACATCAGAGCAACACTCCCCAGTTTGTTTTAGAATAATGTTTGTTTTTTTCCCCTTTGACATCTCATACCATGGCTTTATGACACAACAGGGTGTGCTTGGTTGGTGTGTTAATATCACAGTCTGAATGCAGTAAGCTATGAATTCAAAGGAGAGAAACTACAAAGGACCAAAAAGTGTATTACTGGTTGAATAAAGCACATCCTGAAGTGGTAATTCAAGTTTTGTTTTGTCACTTTATTAATGATACTCATTATATTATAAGGTATTATATTACATAAAAGGAATCATATGGCCCCAACTGTATATGGATAATGCTGTAATTCCATCAAAGCATTCCAGCGACGTTGTAAACTACCTGAGCAAAGCCTGAATAGCTTGTTTATTAGCACCAGAACCCAGAATTGAATAATAGCTCTGATTTTATATACATTGGGGATACATTACATACCACAACATGTATTTATACCAGCCAGGTATATGAAATGAACACAATTAAAGTGAAATTACATGATGAAATAATCAATCATAACCTTATAAAGAGAATTACTACACATCCCTTTGGAGCTCCAAATCCCTTCCCATTTCTGTCCATCAAAGAATCAGGAATGCCAGAAAGAAAAAGAAAAAAAAAATATTTTGCCCAGATGAGAGAAGAAGAGAAATTTGTTCTCCAAGTTAGCAATCTAAATGGCTGCTGGAGCTTATAATTTTCCCTGCTGCTTGGAGAAAACACCCAGGAGTGTGCTGGGTCTCTGCATGCTTGCTATGATGCCCAGTCAAGGGGCTTGGCACAGTGTGTCTTTATTTCCTTCTGGGGACCATGGACACTTTACTAGTTTCTCCATGAAAATATGAGACAATTTTACCATGTTGAAAAATAAATCACAGGACACATTAGCAAGGACTGAGAAATAGCAAAGCCTTCTTTTGGTCTGGTCATAGTCTGCGTTAATGCATGGAAAGTCACAGAAACAAAAGTTAACATTTACTAAATACATACAATGTCCCACACTAGGCTGAGTGCTCTATATGCCTCATCAGATTTAATCCTACAACTCTGTGAGTAGGCAGTGTTACTAATGTCACTTGCCCGAAGAACCAGCTAGACTTCATAGTGATCAAGTAGCCTGACCAGGGTTACAATGCCTGTAAGGATCAGAGTCTCATTTTCTAAGTCAGGCTTGCTCCAAAACCATTGCACACAACCATGTCTACAAAAGTACTCCATGGCAATAACATTTCCTCCACTTTTCAGGAGTAATCACAGCAGGAGAAGGCTGCTATATACTTTCATACCCCTACTTTGGGGTTTCCCTGGTGGCTCAGATGGTAAAGAATCCACCTGCAATGCGGAAGACCTGGGTTCAATTCCTGGGTTGGGAAGATCCCCTGGAGAAGGGCATATGGCAACACATTCCAGTATTAAGGCCTGGAGAATTCCATGAGATTCCCTGGAGAAGGGAAAGGCAACCCATTCTAGTATTCTGGCCTGGAGAACTTCATGGACAAAGAAGCCTGGCAGGCTACAATCCATGAGGTCACAAAGAGTCAGACACTACTGAGCGACTTTCACTTTCAATTTTCACCCCTACTTCTAAGCTTTCCCCCTCTACTTGAATGGAAGGGAAATATTATCATGACATTTTACTCTGTCACATGTTCTCAGAATTCTTGGTTCTTCAGAGAAGCTAACCGCTAGTCTTACAAAACTGAAAACCAACAATCCCTCACGGCCTCTTTATAGATATCTTTGAAGGGAAAGAATGCATACTCTGACTTGGAAAATGGGGAAGAAGATCTGGAGTACAGAAGCAAAATCCAAGTGGTGAAATTCAAAATCTGTGCTGAAATTTCTGAATTTTTCAGGGAACTTAACTAAGAAGGAATAACACAGTGCTTTACCCAAACAAAAATGGATTTTAAGATACATACTGGAATTTAAACCAACTTCAACAAACACTAGTTATGTGGCTTTAGAAATAGTATTTAATAGTTCCAAATCTTAGTTTTCTAATATGCAAACATTATCTATTTCACAATAGTTTTATGAATATCATACAGTATAATTTATAAAAAGTAACCTGTATGTGTCTAGCATGCTAAGTTGCAATTCATTTAAGTATACCAATGGAAATATGATTATCATAGGTGTGCCTTTTATAATCACTTTTTGTTCTATAAAAATCAGAGTTGTTTATGCTGTATTACAAAGTGGTGAATTTAGCAAGGACTCCAAGGCAGTGGCACCCCACTCCAGTACTCTTGCATGGAAAATCCCATGGATGGATGAGCCTGGTAGGCTGCAGTCCATGGGGTCGCTAAGAGTCAGACACGACTGAGCGACTTCACTTTCATTTCTCACTTTCATGCATTGGAGAAGGAAATGGCAGCCCACTCCAGTGTTCTTGCTTGGAGAATCCCAGGGATGGGGGAGCCTGGTGGGCTACCATCTATGGGGTCGCACAGAGTCGGACACGACTGAAGTGACTTAGCAACAACAACAACCAAGAGTAAGGATGCAGCCCTTTGTTCAACAGGGCTTAACCTCAGTGCTAAGTTTGGTTTTGGTGCTCATCTCCTTGGGACAGAGAGTGAATTCTGACACTCCCTTGGTTTTCCACTAGCTGTCAAGTAATAATATCCTGAGCAGTGGATTTGCTGCTGGCCATCACATGGAGGGAGATGACAAGCTTGGAAGGAAAGAAGGGGGAAAAAGCCACAGAAATAGAAAGATACCAGCAAACTTGGAGAGAAAGAAGATTTATTACTAAATCAGGTTATCTATATTGGTGCTGTCAAATAGAAATGTAAAGTGAGTCAAAAAATCTGAGTCACATATGTCATTTTTAATCTCTTAGTAGCCATATTTCTAAAAAAGGAAACAATTTCAAAAGTACATTTCACTTAGTCCAATAAATCCAAGAGTATCATTCCCACATATAAAATATAAAAATTATTAATATGGTATTTTACATTCTTTTTTAGACTATGTTTTGAAATTCAGTGTCTTACACTTACATCACAGCTTAATTCAGACTAGCCACATTTCAAATGCTCAACAGCCACATGTAGCAGCACAGAAATAGATAATACGTGCTCACTCACCTTTTTTTTTACCAGTAGCCTCCTAATATCTAGTTGTGGTAGGATCCACATTTCAGGTTAGGTCACAAGATAAGAGCACCCTCACAAACTCTCACTGACTGGTTTTGAAGTAGTGTTACCAAGGAACCTGTGTCCCCTGAGGCCAGTGAAATGCTGCTGCTACTCAATCAGGGAGAAAGTCCTAGGGGAAAGTGAATGTGAAAGTAAAATGTTAGATCCAAGGACCACAGGACTCCTTCCCATTGGGAGATTCTTCCTCTAGAACTCTCCTGTGGAGTGGAGAGCAGTCTGAGTTCTTTTCTGGCTAAAAAAGGTATGTTTCTACAGAGTGTCATTTCATTTTGTGTAATAAAAATAATCTTTCCATACGGCTTCTTACATCTTAAGCACTGTTATACATGCACTAAATATTTCAGATCAGTTAAAATATTACTTTACAAACACTTTGCTCAAGGTGAAACCAAATTACAGTGAGTTCCAGGAACTTGCTCAAGATCCTATAACTAGTGAGAAGAAGACATTGAGATGGAACCCAGTCAGTCTGGCTCCTAAACATGGCTTTATTGCCCCAGTAACTCAGTCACGTACCTTACCCTAATTAATGGTAGTGAGCACAAAACTATCAACCATATATGCAGTTTTAAAATAAAGATCAGATCTCCTGATCCTCAGCAGCCTGGGGTTCTAGCATGTGTATTAACTTAAATGAAACCCTAGATGTTCACTGCATCAGCACTTTTAAAAACAACACATGTAATTTAAAAAGAACAGGTTTCCTAAATGTCTCTGCATATATTCAAGAACACAACTATACATCTGGATCTTACTTGAGAGCTAATGGACAATTTCATTTGAAAAAACTGGCTGAGGTGAAACCTCTTTTGTTCCTTTTCCACTTATATAACATATAATTTTAAACTTTTGGCAGAATAGCTCCAAAAGCATAGAGACTAGAAACAGCTTTAGTCAACATTTTAGGGTTCCTCAAAACTGAACCAGTGAGTATGTGCATCATGCTAAGTCGCCTCAGTTGTGTCGAACTCTCTGTGACCGTATGGACTGTAGCCTGCCAGGCACCTGTGTATGTGGGATTCTCCAAGGAAGAATGCTGGAGTGGGTTGCCATGCCCTCCTCCAGGGGATCTTCCCAACCCAAGGATCAAACCTGTGTCTCTTATGTCTCCTTCATTGGCAGGCAGGTTCCTTAACCACCAGCACCACCTGGGACTGGAGAGTAAGGCGAGGAGTAAATGAGAAGGATCCCCATTCCCAGCTTGCTCAATGAGGCCCTGAGAAACTCATATGGAATTAGCATGTGACTTTCACTTTTGTCTCCTCCTTATCCCAAACATTCACCAATGCCAACGTTTGGTAGGGGAAGGAGCTACAGAGAAAAGAGCCTCTTTTTATCTGTCTACCTAACATTCTAGATCCTTAGTGCCAGTCATGCTATTTTCCCTTTCCAAAGCTCTTCACAGGGCTCAGGTAAGTGGAAAAGAGTGGATTTAGGATCAGTCACACCTGATTTGAATCACTGTCACTTACTAATTTTGTGACTTTAGGGGCTTCTCGGAAACATTCTATGTTTCAGTATGTATTGGCTAAATATGCCTAACACCACCTATTTCTTAAGAGGTACTGCAAAAATCAAACATGTATAAAATGCCTAGCACAGGGCCTTAGCTACTCTTTAAATGATAACCATTATTAACATTTTAAGGAGGATGAGATGAAACATTCCTCTCATAGAGATTCTTCTGGTCCAGGACTGGTATTTTAAATAAACAGACTCTAGGTATTATAGGCACCAAGAGATCAGAACAGACACTGACCTTGGGACAGCCCTTCTGGATCACACCCACTGAAGAGCGTTGCTGACTTTAGAGATGCGGTCGTATGGCCTTTCAATTAAGGTAGAAGACAAAGTAGGAAGGAAAATACAAAAACCGTGCGTCAGAGCCAATGTAGAGAGTTGAGCAAGTCAGCTTCTATTCCCAGGATTCTTCCATTCCTTTCTAAGCAGATAAGAAACTGCTTTTTGGGAGGACCTAAAATAAGTGCATGGAAGATACAGAACCAATTTTGTCCTATCACCCCTTTCCACTCCAACAGCGCCCTGTTGGAGTGGAAAGGGGTGATAGGACAAAATTGGTTCTGTACCTTCCATGCTAACTGCCTGACACAGGCTACAGCCAAGCCATCATCTCTCCTGTCCAGGTCTTTGGGCCCATAAATTATGTCCAGTTCTATCCCAGAACTGCTGAGTCATAGTGAACAGCCCACACAGGCCTGCAGACCGCACAGTCCTTTGATAAATCAGAATAGAAATGGTAAAGCAGGGAACTAGGGGTCATCACCCTTGCTTGAGCAAAAGCAAGAGCAGTGTCCTGCACTTTGCTGCCTCCATGAGTCACAGGAGTAAAGTAGCCATTTAGAGAATTGGGTCCTCCTCCAAGCTGAGGGTGGTGAGGGTTGTCAGGCCTCTTGCCTCACTTCTACAGGCAGAGTCTCATGGGCCCAGATGCTGGGAAGAATTAAGCTCTAAGTCTTTTTCACAGTAAATTTTATACAGCTTTCAATTACCTACAGTACTGGATGGTGGCTCTGTGGAAAAGAAACTGCCTGCCAATGCAGGAGACACGGGTTCCATTCCTGCTTCAGGAAGATTCTGGAGAAGAAAGTAGCAATCCACTCCAGTACTCTTGCCTGGAAAATCCCATGGAGAGAGGAGCCTGGCAGGCTACAGTCCACAGAGTCACAAAAGAGTCAGATACAACTGAATGACTAAGCACAACAGAACAACTGGATGGACACATCAGCATACACAATATAAGATGCCCACGCCAGAGCATGGAAGCCTGTTGATGAAATACTGAGAACTAAAGGGACATAATATTGGGTTCATGTTTAAATTCCAGAGTGAGGTATTATACAGTGCACTTATTTTTTCCCCCTCCACTTTGCCGTGTATTCTAAATAAGTCGATTATAAAATCCCTTAATATAAACCAGAGTAAAGATATTAAATTTTAAAAACCTTTTGGTCACTCAGTAAATGCTGATTAAGGACCATCTATAAGCCAAGAAGTGTTCTTGCCTGGAGAATCCCAGGGATGGGGGAGCTTCGTGGTTTGCCGTCTATGGGGTCACACAGAGTTGGACACAACTGAAGTGACTTAGCAGCAGCAGCAGCAGCAGCATAAGCCAAGAATGGAAATAAAACATGAGTATCTTCTTTGAGTGCCTACTGGTAGAGGCAAATGCCTCTATAATAATCACAGTGAGAAGTGATACATGCTATCATGAGGCAACTGCAAGTAGCTCTAGGTCAGGTTATTTAGGGAGAGTGTGGACTTGGCAAATACCACAGATTATGGAGTGGCTAATCGAAGAAAATCCATCAACAAAACAACAACAAAATACACTGCAAAAGGAAATGCCTCAAGTGTCCTAGTCCACGTTCAATAAATCACTTTCTCCTCTACTTCACTGAGAAGACGGAAACCAAAGATGACGTCCATCTGCCTCTCTTCCCCAAACAAACTTACTAGTCATACACCTTTTCTGCTCTCCTTCTACCTCAAAGGATGAGGGAGCCTCCCACCTTCACAACTACTGTTCTGACTTCTGCTTTGAGCCCTCTGTCTCCTCAGAAACACAATTTAACCAGTTATCCCTTTTCTCTTCTCTGCTCCAACCTCTTTCCCAGCATTTTCCCACAGCTTATAAAATAGCTCAAGATTCTCATCTACTAGCTCTACCTTGTAGTCACATATTCCTTTCTTCAGCTATTTTCACCCAAAATATCAAAACAAAAGTTTAGCCTACCCTGCAGACTCTCCCCCTCACTGGAAGTTACCTTCTGTTTTCACCACTTGACTGAAAATAGTCTTACCGAGCTCGCCAAAGGCAACGGACATTTCACAGTCACTGTCTTACTAAACCTCGGCTGTAATGCCACTTTTAGCCTTCTCCTGGTGGAATTCTCTCTCTACTCTCTTAAGAGTCCGTGGCTGTAAAACTGCTGTGGTTCCCCTCATGCCCCTCTGACTGTGTGCTCTCAGTTTCCCTTCCTGGGCTCTCTTCTTCCATCTGCCATTTAAGTGTCCGTGTTCCCCGGGGTTTCGGCTGTGCTTCCAGCTGCCTGGCCTCTTCCTGCCACTGCCCATTTTCTAAATTCCAGATTTCCAGTTGCATCTGTGAGTTATACACCACCTTTCAACAACTACTTTTATTTTCTAACTAAATTAGCCAGAGTCAGTTTCTGTTGCTAGGAGCTGAGCATGGAGAAGATCTGGCATAACAATAGAGGCTGGCAAAAAAGAACAGGGAATGCAGTTGTGTATGAGCTCAATATGAGTAACCTGGAGCCACAATACAAACAGGCAAATGATAAAACAAATAAATAAGCATCGCAGTAGACACAGTGTTCAGATTAACTAACATGATACTTCCAACTTACTGTGAAGCTGAAGTATTGTGTCCAACTTGGGGTACCACACTTGAAAAACAAATGTATACATTTAAAGATATTTATTGGATTTCACATGAAGAATCATACTTTACAATGAGAAACACAAGGATGAATAAGATCATTTTTTAGCAGAAAAAAATAAATATAAGTGCTGTAAGTGTAAAACGAGTGCTGGTAGTACAAAACAGGTGTGATCAAAGCTGCCTTGAGGAACAAGATTGGGTAACATTTGAGGTGCATACTGAGTGATGAACAAGATGTCACTAAGAATGAAAACATGACCATTCCAGGAAAAGTGAAAGGTAGTCAGAGGAAACAGATGAGAGATGGGTCTGGAGTATAGGGTAAAGGAGCAAAAGTCCCCCAAAATGAGAACACAGATGAAGGGTGGTGTCTGATCAAGAAAGGCCTGTCTGTAACTCAGTCCCTAAGCCTTCACAATCTGGATATCACAAGGCCTTGAAACCATGCTTCATGGGGGTCAAATGAAGGAAATGGGCTTGTTTTATCCTGAAAAGGATGAGCGCAGACACAAAATGTCTCCACACAATTGAAGAGGTGCATTTTGACAATACAAGTATGCAAACTTTCTGCCTATATGTTTACACAATTCAGGGAAGAAATTACTATCAGTGAATCAGCTCCACCAGAGAATGAACTGCCTTGAGAGGCAAGAGCGTTCTCTGCTACTTGTGGTATTCAAGCTGATCAGGAAAATTATCAATCAAGTTAATTGGGTAGGAAATTAGTTTATATAAGCTTTGAAGTTACTACTATTTTATGCACTTTTTTGCTGCCAACTTATTTGTATCCTTGGCCAGAGTTTTCCAGAGAAAAACCACTGTGCACTTATCTATTTCTCTTAAGGTGCCAGGACAATAACAGTAGCCAGTGAAACCGACCACTCTTCTCTCTTTTAAGGAAACAATCTTTAGTCCTAAGAACAGAACATGGACTTCCACTCAGAGTTTCAGATGAAATTGTCCTCTTAGTGACTTTTACCTTCATTCCACTTTAACACTCAACTATTTTCAATTTTGGCATCTTCCATCATTATTCCACCTTTGAAAGAATAAGATTAATGTATGACCATAAACGGTTCTTCCATCTCAAAGTAAGTTCCTTTATCCCCTTCTTCAATTTTTCTCCTGTATACTCTGACTTGTTTCCTTTCTTATCCAATCTATTCCTCATTTTCAGAACTGGAATTTTTACTTATCCCCATCTTCAATTTTTGGGTGAAATTACCCTTCAACAGGGCCCATCTGATAAATACCCAAACCTAAATTAACCCTATATCTTACTTTCTATACTCCTATATCCTAACTATAAAAAAAGAGAGAGAGAGAGAATTTTCTTTTCATAACAATATCAACTGAGGCCACAACATTTTTTGTGGCTGTCAATCTTAGCTGAGTCCTCATAAAGGTAATTATTTAATTTTATTTGGCCAATTAGTATTTCCCTCAAGACCCAATGCAACATCATAGCAGATGATCTTGCCTTGTACTCCACAGGCAATGTGAGGGCAATTAGTCCTCATTTTCTTTCCTCAATCTTCAAAATTATGTACATGCATCTTTATCCTTACCATTTTGCTTTTTCACCAAGGCTTTTTACTTTTATTATGCTCTTAATTCCCCCATGTTATTATTGATCTTATAACACTAATTAATACCTTCTTATTGTATCTTATCTTT
This sequence comes from Bos javanicus, assembly GCF_032452875.1. Classification (NCBI taxonomy): domain Eukaryota; kingdom Metazoa; phylum Chordata; class Mammalia; order Artiodactyla; family Bovidae; genus Bos; species Bos javanicus. Next base: position 45,536,714 of record NC_083870.1, read on the forward strand.
CCTCTGAACAAGAAATTTTCTGGTGTTTTTTTCATTTTATATCACTCAATAGACTATAGGTTATATAGAGAATACATCTGAGGATATAAGGTGACAATTAAGAGGCCTTTATACTAGTTCAGGGAGGAGATTATAAAGATATGAACTAGGAAATGGTTATAGTGATGGGGAGGCTAAAAAGGTTCAATAAATAATTAAGCAATAAACACAATACTGTAATTATATTATTACGCATTACCAGAATATTCTGTCACTGCCACCAGCACCGAATCGACCTATGGAAACCACTGATGCCCTCTGTTAAAGATATCACCATCGTCTGCAGGATGAATTCTCCACTTTCTTTCCTTCCTGAGTCACTAACTTCACATTCAAAGCCCTGGACTAGCACATTTGACTGGCCAAGACAAGCTGCTTGGGAACACTGCCCCAGGAAAGCAAGCAAGTATTTGAGTTTATGGTTGGAGGAAAACTACCTCAACTTTCGAAGAGAGATTAACTCCTGGAGAAGAAATACAAGTGTGACTTGTGCCATGGATTTTTTCACATAAAGACAAATATTTCTATCAATTCCTATTTAGTAAATTTGTCAGTCTTTTAACCCCAATTTTAACCTTTTTATTTTTATGGACCTTGAGTGTGTCCCAACATTTTAGCTATTCTTTCAAGCTTTAAACCACCTACCTATTAAATAAAATTGCTTACCCCCAACACAAACCCCTGTAAAACTGTACAAGGCAAAGACAAGAATAAAGCTCCGTCAAATAAAGATAAAGACTTTCAAGTTTGCAGTTGATCTTAATCAACCCCCACCCAAGAGCTCTTCAATGAGCTGTAAAGATAATTAACTATACTATTATCCAGACATCTATTTTAATATTTTCTCTTATTCTTAAACAAGTATCTAGGACTCCTCTGACATAGATCGTGCCCAACAACTAAAATCCAGGTGCACCAAGCTGACAATATTCTCTTGAGTTACCAAGATGGTAACACTATCCAAAATTGGGGAGGGTGTTGGTAATTTTAGCATGGTACTTTTTCATTTGGTAACTAAGGATAGAAAATGAGAATGAAAAGATGGGGAAATGTTTCCTGAGGGAAATGGAAATTAGGAATAATTCCACTGTACCTTGATAAAGAACACTGAACCCTGGAAGAAACTGGACAATCCACCAACAGATGAGCAAAAAGAGACTACATCATCAAATAATCTATCACTCTATCCTATCCGTTGGCATAAAGTGCCATGAAAGAGGAAGTGTCAAATATTAAGTGTGACCAGATGCCCTGGAACAAAATGTTCCCCAAAATGATTTGCCACCAACTTACTGCTTTGAAAACCAACAGGTGTCAACTAATTCATAACTTCAGAGGGGAACCCAGAACTGCTGGCAAATGGCCCTATACCTTTAGACTCACAATTTGTCCCAACCGGTGTCCCCTGCAGCTTCAGAACTGGCACACCAGGCGATGGCTCTGTAGCAAAAGCCTTTTTCGAACTGCATCTTTTTTTCAGCAGTTAAATCTGAGCTGTAACATTTGGCAGGTTTCCTTGCTAACATTTGGCAATAATTGTTTATCAAATGCTAACAAGGAATGCTGCCAAATGTAACAGCTCTGACTGAACCATCTAAAATATAATATTGAGGCAAAACTCTACAGACATGTGCTCAATCCTTTCTGACTAATCCTAGAAATAGGATCCCGTGCCCTTGGTCAGCAGACCGTGCTGCACCACAGCAGGGATGCACAAAGGACCAGATTCTCTTTCCTCAGCACGGTGTATTATTTCTCTTGATTTCTAAGGGAGCTCATGAGAAAGAGATGCCTGAAAAACACAGAGCTGGAAATTTACAACAGGCTAGAGACCACATACACTATAACTTCATCAATTTGAATGCAAATTTGTAGAAGATCAGGCAGCAAAACCAAGGCTGAATTACCTTTGATGGGCAAATCATTTTTCAGTCATACTTAATTCCCCTGGCTGCTCCTTGTTATCTCTTGGAAGGCCTCATGCTTGTGCACATTCGGTCCTTTTCTTCCAGCTTTCTATGCAGTATAGGTCTAACCTCTCTTGTCTTCGCTAATCCACATCTTTAAAAGATCTGAGGCTTCCCTGGTGGCTCAGTGGGAAAGAATCTGCTTGCCAATATTTGCTGATGCAGGAGACACAGGTTCAATCCCTGCATCAGGAAGATTCCCTGCAGAAAGAAATGACAACCCACTCCAGTATTCTTGCCTGGAAATTCCCATAGACAGAGGAGCCTGGCGGGCTCAATGGGGTCACAAAGAGGCGGATACAACCTAGTGACTAAACAACAGCAATCTTTAAAGATCTAGCTCAAATTCTGCCTCCTCTAGGAAGTCTTCCTTACTCCACCTTCACATTATTCTTTTCCTGCCTTCTATTTACTTAAGTTTTAAACCTTTATTGACTGGAGCCTTATTTGGCATGGATATTATTCCTCATTACCAGCATTCTCTGTAGGTAGATCAAGTATCTTAAATCTTACTTCCCTTCCCCAGTCAGTCTACCAAATCCTTGAGGGCAGAATCTGACTGCTTCACTCTTACATTTCTAGCATAGAGCTGTATAAAATTCTGTACTTATGACTTTGTAGCTAGAGTACAAGTTTAGAACAAACGCTTTTCAAGTGGTTTGGAAGTACTCATTTACATCCTGATATCTGATATGCTAACTCTAAAGTATGCTTAGCTATTCATCAAAATAGATCTTTTTAGAAACTTTCTCCAGTAATTTTAGCTTATGTTAGCTAAATTTAGGTAGCTAGGTATATTTGAAAGAAATCAGATTGCTTTCCTTCAGAAGAATTCTATGACTCAAAACTTTTAAACACTCAGTTATCTTTTATTGCTGCTTTGCTAGGCCCTTGAAATACAAAAATAGGAAAGATATTGTCCCATTTTTTGCTATCCTACTCTCACATCCTCAAAAATATGCTTGACAATGTCAAAATATTATTTTAATAATAAAAAACAAAATTAGTTGAGGGATAGAAACAAATAACTCACCATTTTTTTCAAACTGTGGAAGAAAAATTTCATTTAATATCTCCCCAAAGACTTTGAGACGATTTCCCACTTCATGCAAATACACAATAACTTCAAACATACACATACTACACATAGTACTACAAACCAAATTACCCCATGGGATAGGTTGTTAGAAGAAATAAAATCAAAGTTCTCGTCTCATTTATAGATAGATGACAAAAATACTTCCAAAGGCAAGCTCTTGGTTTTGCAGGAAAGCCATCTAGACTTCTAAGCACTCTTTTTTTTGCCACTTAGTAGCTAAGAGTTATTAGATAATTTAAGTTCGCAGACATCTGGATCCCTCATACATGAAATGAGGACAGTAATGCCTTCTCTGATTTATGCCCAAGACCTCTGTCAGATATTCTTTCAAGTTCTACATATAAGACCAACAAATATCTTACTTAGAAATAAGTAAGAATTATTACTTATATTATTACTTACTTAGAAATAAGTAGAAATAAGATGACAAGAGTTATAAGCAATTTAAGAGTCAACTAAGGACACAAACGATAATTTTTAAATTCTAGGTACTTCACTTAAATGTGTATTTCTGCTCCAGTCTTAAATCGTGCCCAAGAATAAGAGCAGTTTCCCCTCATCTACATATAAGGAGACATAGACAGTTCTCCTCATAATATGCTAAAGTATTATTGGACAGGAGCATCCCATCCAGAGTTGCCAGCCACACAGACACCTGTCCTATGCCTTCTTCAATCTTTACTCTCTAAAGATAAAGACCCAATATATAAATGGTAACCAGGCAAAGAAGTGAACCTTCACACAAAGGTTTTCAGCCCAATAAAACATCTAAATTAGGCAAGGCTGTTTGGATCAGGGCCAACAGAGACAGATTCATGGTCTTATCACAGCTTGGACCTTCTCACAAGACATGTTGGTTAAATCTTTCTAGTTATGCTTTTCTCCTTAATGCAACAAAGTCCAGCTGCCATTCAGGTTATAGGAAGCCATGTTGTCCTTCTGGTCAAGGGAAGTGGAGTTTTGTTAGCAAGAGGACATTTGGAAATTTGCCCTTTTTTGCTATAAGAAGAGGCCATCACAGCTTACACAGTGCCTCTGCTCAGAAGAACACCTTCTCACTATTTTTTCAACAGATGTCTTACTGAAGCGTATTTTACTATTTATGTTGGTCTCCTGTAAAACATCTGAGAAAATTCAGAATAACAATGAAAAATGATTGTGTTCACAAAATCAAGTAAATCCAATAATATTTCTGACAGAATTGATTACAATAATGTCAAACGCCCCTCTCCACTCTCTTTGAAAGTTATTTCAAACATAAAGATAATGAAATATGTTGCCTGTCACTTGTAAATTGTGTGCTGAAAGTCTAAAGAGATAATTTAAAGATTCCCAGGTAGAACTTGCTTTATTTTATTTGTCAAGAAAATATGTTAGTTAGGAACTTTCTGCTCTGGAAGTTAGAGACCTCCACCCTTAAAAAAAGGATTAGACATTTGAATTGTTATCTGAATGTCTTCGTGGGTCACAATTCCTGAGTTGTAGAAGTTACAATTACATGTAGAAGTTTTTACATGCAGTAGGAGTGAACAGGGAGGTGTTTAGGTTACATTTCCATAGAATTTAGATTTTTTTGCTGTCTTTGTTATGGTGGTATAGCAACTGTGGTTACAAGCATGAATATTGTTGTTGTCTGTTGTTTAGTTGCTAAGTTGTGTCTGACTCTTTTGTGACCCTATGGACTGTAGCCCACCAGACTCCTCTACTCATCGGACTGCCCAGGCAAGATTATTGGAATGGGCTGCCATTTCCTTCTCCAGGGCATCTTCCTGACCTAGAGATCAACCAGCGTCTCTTGCATTGGTAGGCAGATTCTTTACCACTGAGTCACCAGGGAAGCCCACAAGCATGAATGTCCAGCCTTAACAAACCTAGGATCAGATTTCTAACTCCATTACTCACTATGTGTGAGACTTGAGAAAGTCATTTAACTATCTGGAGCTTCCATTAAAAGAAACAATAATAATTACTTCATTGGTATGTAAAGTGAATAAAATGTACATAACAACTTCATGGTATGTGGCACATAATAATATTCAATAATGATAGCTATTATTGGGCTTCTCTGATAGCTCAGTAGGTAAAGAATCTGCCTGCAATGCAGGAGACCCCAGTTCGATTCCTGGGTCAGGAAGATCTACTAGAGAAGGGATAAGCTACCCATTCCAGTTTTCTTGGGCTTCCCTTGTGGCTTAGCTGGTAAAGAATCTGCCGGTAATGCAGGTTCGATTCCTGGGTTGGGGAAATCCCCTGGAGAATGGAAAGGCAATAATTACTTCCTTGGTGTGTAAAGTGGATAAAATGTATGTAACACATGCAAATGACTTTCATGGTATGTAGTGCACAGTAGTATTCAATAATGATAGCTATTATTATTATTATTGAATTCACTGGTAGTTACTATTATTAGATATAGTCCTCTAAACATAACCTTCCAAATCTCTTTTTTCTGCTTATCTCCATCATTTATTACCTTAATCTCATAATTATAATACTTCTCACATTCTATCGCTCTTCCACTTTGATTCCTCATTAAATTTTGTGAAGAAGAGCTTATTACTTTGTTTAACTCTTCATTTCCATTTCCCCATGAAAAGTAAACTGCGCATGGGCATATTTTGATCATCACTGGCCCCTCAAAACCCAGCATGTATGTGTCACATAACAAGGGCTCAGTACACAGGAGTTAAATAGATGAATGTACCACCCTGCTTTTTACATAGACAAGCAAACTGAGCAAAATAATTTAAAGATTGCTTAAAACCAAAGTCATTTCAGTAAGAGGAGGAGCTAAGATTTGAACACTGGCTATAATGAGAGCTCCCGCTCATTTCCCAGCACCCAGCAGCCTCGTTGAACCTAGAGTCATATGTGGTAGAGCTCTAGAAACCTAGCTCAGTTTTTTCTAACAATTTTTCAAAGCACACTTTCTCTCTACACTATCCTTAATGGAATATCAAAGGGGGAGACCAGTAAATCTCAGTTAGTGGAGTCCTTTTGTACACCAACCACTGACATTCAAGCAGTTAGGCAATTATTACTGCTGGAAATCCAAAAGTGCAACCTGCATGTTACCAGCACTTCCATCTCTAGTGAATTTACCACCAGGGACAATAAAAAGGAAAGTAGTGAAATGGTAAAGTCAGTGTCTGGTGCTTAAATGTCACAATAACAGATTTCTACAGCTTAATTTTTATGGGGGGTGAAAGGGAATGTTCCTTGGTAAGTAGTAGAGAACAGTTGGTAAGAAACCAATTTATGCTTGTATATTTTACAGTCATCAATAAAAGACATTGCCTTCATATGACTGACAAGGTATTTATTGTATACTTCTTTTAGATCGAATTAGATCTTCATTTTAACAGCTTTATCTCTGGATGATTATAATAATAATAATAATGACTTCCCTGATGTGGCTAAGTGGCTAAGACTCCATGCTCCCAAAGCAGGGGGTCCAGGTCCAATCCCTGACCAGGGAACTAGATCCCACATGCTGCGAATGAGAGTCCTGTACACCACAACGACAAACTAAGCCAAGTAGATACATTTTAAAAATAATAACGTCTATCTTATAGTGCTAAGACATGTTTCTCACTGCCAGCATGTGGATTACATTGTTTGATATTCACAACATCCCCACACAGCCAGAGAGAGGTATATTTCCCCCATTTTCCAGATGAGGTTATTGAAACAAAAGACAACAAGACTTCCTCCAGATCGGAAAGACTGTGACTGAGCCAGGATGGGGCTCATTTTCCAACCTGAAGCCCAGTGCTCCTTCTTACCCCCTCCAAGTCAAGTTCATACCAATAAGATTAGTAGCTCTGTTTAAATTTTGACTTGATTCCAAGCCAGTTCTAATAATGTCAAACATTTGGTGCTCTTCAAAGAGTAAGGATACCAGACAGAATGCTGATTTTGCACTAGCTCTTTTTTCTGCAGTAAATTCTACAGTTGATATCAGGAGACAGGCCACTTAATATATTCGTCATGTTTATTTGGTAGTTTCAATATTTCTCACTTTTAATAAAATTTTATAGATTTTTAAAAGAAAAACACAATACCGTGAATACTTTGGGGTCAGTCTCTGAATCTGATTAGCATCCCCAAATGAATACTTAGATTTATTTCACAGCCCAGTCTTAATTGTATTTACCTTTTTCAGAGCCAGAGTGTCAAAATCACTCAAGTTGTTGATGTGTGGGGTCTGCTGTGCAATCACAATGGACCTGTGGGGCACTGTTGGTATGATCTGCCATTTATAATAAACTGTGGAAAATTCTGAAAGAGATGGGAATACCAGACCACCTGACCTGCCTCTTGAGAAACCTGTATTCAGGTCAGGAAACAACAGTTAGAACTGGACAGGGAACAACAGACTGGTTCCAAATAGAAAAAGGAGTACGTCAAGGCTGTAGATTGTCACTCTGATTATTTAACTTATATGCAGAGTACATCATGAGAAATGCTGGGGTGGAGGAAGCACAAGCTGGAATCAAGATTGCCAGGAGAATTGTCAATAACCTCAGATATGCAGATGACACCACCCTTATGGCAGAAAGTGAAGAAGAACTAAAGAGCTTCTTGATGAAAGTGAAAGAGGAGAGTGAAAAAGTTGGCTTAAAGCTCAATATTCAGAAAACTAAGATCATGGCATCTGGTCCCATCACTTCATGGGAAATAGATGGGGAGACAGTGGAAACAGTGTCAGACCTTATTTTTGGGGCTCCAAAATCACTGCAGATGGTGATTGCTGCCATGAAATTAAAAGATGCTTACTCCTTGGGAGGAAAGTTATGACCAACTTAGATAGCATATTACAAAGCAGAGACATTACTTTGCCAACAAAGGTCCGTCTAGTCAAGGCTATGGTTTTTCCAGTGGTCACGTATGGATGTGAGAGCTGGATTATAAAGAAAGCTGAGCACCAAAGAATTGATGCTTTTGAACTGTGGTGTTGGAGAAGACTCTTGAGAGTCCCTTGGACTGCAAGGAGATCCAACCAGTTCATCCTAAAGGAGATCAGTCCTGGGTATTCATTGGAAGGACTGATGTTGAAGCTGAAACTCCAATACTTTGGCCACCTCATGCGAAGAACTGACTCATTTGAAAAGATCCTGATGCTGGGAAAGATTGAGGGCAAGAGAAGAAGGGGACAACAGAGGATGAGATGGTTGAATGACATCACCAAATCGATGGACATGGGTTTGGGTGAACTCCGGGAGTTGGTGATAGACAGGGAGGCCTGGCGTGCTGTGGTTCATGGGGTCACAAAGTGTCGGACATGACTGAGCAACTGAACTGACTGACTGACAACATTTTGACATTGACCAGACCATATAAAATAATTCCCGACAAAAACAGGTTTTTTTCTTACGGCTCTTTGTTACTTAAATTTAGGAGGGGGCTTCCTAAAGAAATATCCGGTTTGTCAAAATCTCTATAATTTATAATTAAAAAGACAATATAATAGGCTTGTGAACTTTAAAATACCATAAAAGCAATGTCTGTGAAATATAGTAAATAAGTCACCTTTCTAAGAAAGCGAAGTTCTATTTGGACCTCTTTGTTCCATTCAAAATAGGGCAACCACGTGTTAACACGATGCTTCCCCATGTTACCACAACCCTTCCCCATGTTACCAATACTTTAGCGAGGCACTAACATGGGGAAACAAGATTAGAGTTAGAAGTCCTGGCCTGACAGAAATTGTAGTGTCATTGAGAAAAAACGCTGAAACACAGAGCGCACTCAGACGTGCTCAAGGGAGGATCCATTTGATGAAATGTCTAGAATGCTGCTTTGTCCCTGGTCCCCCTGTCCTCTGACCCAAGAAAATATTTAGTATTTCACAATGCTAAGTTTCTCAGTTGTCTGACCCTTTGTGACCCTATGAACTGGGGTCTGCTGGACTCCTCTGTCCATGAGATGCTCCAGGCAAGAATATTGGAGAGGGCTGCCATTTCCTCCTCGAGGGAATCTTCCTGACCCAGGAATCGAACTCACACATCTTATAGTCTCCCACATTGGCAGGCAGGTTCTTTATTGCTAGTGCCAGCTGGGAAGCCCACAGTACCTTCTGTTAATAAGTACTGCCTTCTTGCAACCTGTAATTCCCTTAAGGAAGCCAGTATAACCCAAAAGAAAGATGCTAGGTTTTAGGGTTTGATAGCTCTAGGTTTAAATTCTACATTTTCCACTATACAGGGTGAGGAATATTGGGCAAGTTATTTAAACGCTCTGTGTAGGCTTTCTCTTTAAAAAGTTGTCGCAAAGATATATATGGGAGAGTAGCATGCCTGATAAATGCAAACCATAGGTCCCCACCGAATGTGTATTTCCTACTTTTAACTATGACACTGTATTTCTGTATTCCCAAATATCTTTCACCCTATGTTTGTAGTTGCTGATCCTGGTATAAAGTGTAAGGACAAGAATGCCATTAGGCATCCACAAGAGTTAAGTGGCAATTTTAACCCAAGGGAGAGACCCTAATTAGATTAATCTGCAGATCTGAATATAGGCCATTCTCAAGATGGTCAATTATTTTAAAAGAAGGTCTTCCTTTGCAGAAGGACAGAACCTTACCAGAAAACAAATTCCCTTTCATGTTGTTCTTAGCCAAGAGCAGATGTCTGGCAATATGAAAACGGAGCGGTTATTTTCACAAATGAGATCTTTCTTTCTGCAGGCAGCATTGCAAAGCTGACTCTGGCTCATCCCAGGCTTAATGGTTACTATCTGTGCAGTGTTTTTAGCAATGTCCTTACTGTTGCATTAAAAGACATTGTGACCTCTTTAAGTGCATGGAGGACCTTCCTCAACGTGCAGTTAAGAGCTCAGAATTATTCATTGCTCTTTAACCCAGGGGGTTCTCAGCTCTACTCCTTTGGGAAGTCCAATAAGTTTCTATTAATAATTGTTTGCACATGTGTACCTGTGGCTGATTCATGATGATGTATGGCAAAACCCTCCACAATGTCGTAAAGTAATTATCCTCCAATTAAAATAAATATTTAAAAAATACAGAAAAAAACGCTCATGTGAAAAAGAAAATTATTTGCATATTGGTGATTCCTCCTCCCATCTCTCTTTCTCACTCTCTCTTCTAACCTCATAGCATTATTCCACTAATGTGAAACATATACTGAGCTTTCAGGCCATTTTCCTCCAATGTTTTATGTTAATATTTGGAAAGGCTCCAGGTTAGCCATACCTACCTGCTTTTTATGGTAGTGAAGGCTTATTTTGCCTGGCATTGAATATATAGACATTTCAGTACTTTAGTAGAATATGTTATTCAGTATTGTCTTTCTCATTATTTTTCAGTCCAGATTATCTAGTGCCTGGGCAGAGTAAAGCACTTCAAAGGGACCAGTTCTGACTCACAACCTAGGGTGTAGCTCCAACAAGTTCATCAACCTCCTCTTCCTACATTGACTGACTGCTGGTAGACAAAAGGCAAAGTTCTCTTTTTATGCTCTTTCCCTCATTGGGCCTAGTCTTTGTCACAGTTCAGTTTATTTAGAGAAGCAAAATAGCTGTGAAAGAGACCAATCTTGATAAAAGGAACCAGGTCATTTAGACCAAAAAGCCAAATAAATGTGAAGTAAAATCCAATTTTTACACTACCCATATTTTATTTCAGTTCTGGGCCCCTCAGTTTTATACATTTGGACTAATAAGTACTTTAGCCATTACAACTACAGACTCAATCTCAACTCCCCAATCTCCCACTGCCTTTTTTTCCTGTTTCCATGTGTGAGTTGTGAAATGTTTAGATTTTTAAATATTCTGTGTGTTTCATCTTTAGAACACTGAAAAGCAAAACAGTCTAAGGAGCAGACCCTGAAGGTAGAGCTAAAAAATATAGAAAGATGCCACCTCTGCCTTAAAATATCTTTCCTAAATTGCATAAAATATTGACTTAATTTTTTATGCTGCCTGAAAGTCCAACATTCATTCATTCATTCAACAAATAATATTGAAAGCTTAGCATATGCCAAGTATATGTGAAGAATATGAAAGTATATGAAAGCTTTACATATGTGAAGTACTCTTGTTCCTTCACAGATCAAATTAATTTGGATTAATAAACCTCTTTTTTAAAGATGCAAGTATTAGATTTACAGCAGGGATCAACAATTTAAACTATTTCCAGCTGTCTAAACGTTGGTGTGAATTAATTCAATCAGAACACTTTCTGCTATCTCCAACTTAGGTTAGTGAGTGGTACAGATGTGAACTGTGGTTATGAAAAGGGGAGGTGAATCAGGAATGCAGAAAACTGAAAAGAAGGCTGGGCTTGGGACTTGAAAAACTAATAGTATACTGCATTACTGGGTATTTACTGGGTAAATAGGTGCCTGAGCACAGGGAGACAGGAGAAACATAACAAAAAAGAAAAAGGAGGAGGCTGAAGTATACCAAAGACAAACTGCTACTTAAACACTCTAACTCAGTCTCTCTCTCTCTTTAGTCGCTAAGTTGTGTCCTACTCTTGTGACCCCATGGACTGTAGCCTGCTAGGCTCCTTTGTCCATGGGATTCTCCAGGCAAGAATACTGGAGTGGGTTGCCATTTCCTTCTCCAGGGGATCTTTCCAACCCAGGAATCAAACCCAGGTCTCCTGCATTGCAGGCAGATTCCAACTCAGTCTAGGAAAAAGAATAAAAAAGAAAAAAACTCTTCTATCAATGCCATATTTCACTCTCTTCTTAGTATTCAGATTGTAGAGACATAATTGAGTTCCTCTTGGGCTAGCCTAGATACCTGATCATTGTTTAATTAAGAACAATTAATTAAATACTGTTTAATTAAACATTTAATAATATTTACCTGTTCCCTTTTTCACTCAGTAGGCCTTATGAGGGTATCACGATAAGATCAAACTTTCCTGGTGGTCCAGCGGTTAAGAATCTGCCTGCCAAAGCAGGGGGCACAGGTTCGAGGCATGGTCAGGGAAGATTTCACGTGTGGCGAGGCAACTAAACCCGTGCACCACAATGACTGAAGCCTGTACACTCTAGAGCCCATGCTCACAATGAGAGGCCACTGCAGTAAGTCCACACACCACAAATACAGAGCAGTCTCCAGTCACCTCAACCAGAGAAAGCCCGCATGCAACAACTAGGTCCCAGTGCAGCCAAAAATTAATAAATAAATCATTTTTAAAAAATTTTAAAAGATTTACAATCAAGGGCATAAAAAACAATTAGTTCACTTGTTACTTAGTTATTTAGTGTTACTTGGTGTTACTGATCACTCACCCTCAATTCATACGTGTGATTCAATAATGCCTATCAGTGAAGGGTAATACATTCAAATGGCTATTTATTCTGCTTTGTGAATATTTATTTGAGTAACAGGCCTTTATTTTGGAAGCTTCATCTTAGATCCCAAGATACCATAAAGGATATATTACAAAGAAACTGCCAGGCCAATTGCAAAACTGAGAAAGGAATGGTTGAAAAGTAGTTACAGGATGCTTGAAAACCCTCACTCTCACCAAGGATGTAAAATGGTGAAGTTTTTCGAAGACAAACTGAAATAGGATTTATGAGGAAGATCATTCTTCAGAGATAGCCATCAGTGTTCTAGGGGTGAGGATGGGAGAGGTCCATTCCCCTCAGCTTAAGCTTGAAGAGAAGGGCTAAAATATATGCTCTGGTATGTATCACCAGGAGCTTAGGAGCCAAAGTGGATAGTTATCTGACATATGCCTAAGGAGTCTAAAGGAAAGAGGCTCTGCTGTCAAACCGAGGTGGCAAGTGGTGAAAGAGATCAATGTGGGCCACACCACTGTGGCTCCATTCTACTGTTTATGACAGCAAGGATTCACTGGCTCCGACAAATGAGCGAGAGCCAGCCTGGAGCCTGTGAAAACATGACTAGAGAGGACAATCTGGAGGGGCAAGGTAATCCCAACTGGGGTAGACTGATGAGGGGCTGAGGAGGGCACAAAAGAATGCATCGGCTAAGTCCCAAATTATCCACTCCTTAGAAGGCGTGGTAAGAGGCTCCCAGTATGTTTCTCTGAAGAACCTAACAAAGAGCCCATGAGAGGAAGAACCATACTGAAACCCTCAATGACACCTTACAGCAGTATCAGCCAAAAAGAGACCTTCTTGGCTTCTTTCTGACCCTTCCTTCCAGAACTTCAACTCTAACAGCATCAATATAACCACTGCTGCTGCTGCTGCTAAGTCGCTTCAGTCGTGTCCGACTCTGCAACCCCATAGACGGCAGTCCACCAGGCTCCCCGTCCCTGGGATTCTCCAGGCAAGAACACTGGAGGGGGTTGCCATTTCCTTCTCCAATGCATGAAAGTGAAAAGTGAAAGTGAAGTTGCTCAGTCGTGTCCGACTCTTAGCGACCCCATGGACTACAGCCTACCAGGCTCTTCCGTCCATGGGATTTTCCAGGCAAGAGTACTGGAGTGGGGTGCCATTGGGGAGAAAGAGGTAAGAACTCGAAGTGCTATCTGCAGCCAGCTCTTGAGAGGACTAGGTACCCCTCTAACCATGAATAAAGTGTGAAGCTCTGATTATTACAGGGGACCCTAGGCATTTCTAATTATTCAAGGAGACTGTGTTTGTGACTTCAAGTGGCTGCAGGGCTTTTTATTACCTACGAGTGTATAGAACATTTTTGGACTGCAAGATTTTTTATCTGGGGTCAGAGGAGGAACTTCTCCCTGCTGAATAAATTTTATTAGAATAGTGGGAGACAAAATAAAGTTGCTTTTGATTACATCCCATGAGTGTTGCTCATTGAATATATCAGTTATACTTACTTTTAAGGCAGAGGGAATTGCTTAAGGGAATACATGATGATTCTTCTCAATAACTTATAAACAGACTCTAATTCACAAATTTGCTAATGGTTCTTTCCTGCTAGCCATTAACAGAGGGGAAAAAAAATCTCTGCTTGGCCATTAGCTTTAATTTAGATATAGCCTTAGAGTTACAAGGAACATCTTGAGAACAAGCAAATGGCTCTAGACTTTATTAAAACCATACTCCAATGAAACACTCTTGAAGCAGTGCCCTTTAGAAATACATGCTGGAAATATACAAACTGCAATTCTTTCAAAATTCCTCCAACTCTGGTTGCCACTTTTCCCCCCAGCTTATCTACATGATCTGATTCTTTCTACCCATCACCAATAGTCACAAATCCCCACAAGACAGATTCAAAGCTAGCCACCCCAGGAGCCTACTTTTTATTCTCTGATATTTGCCTCGACCCACTGTACCCTCAAAAGACTTACTAAACATATATGTTTTAAATAACAAGTATAGACCAGGCTCTGGGCAGTGATACAAAGATGATTAGAACCTACATTCCCAGAACTATCAATTTGGGAATGGAGCTATATATTTAAACAAGTAAATCACTAACAAAGACCAAAGAAATACATGATGGGAGTAGAGAAGCAGAGGTGATTAACTCCACTTGGAGAGGTGAGGGAAGCCATCTCAGAAGCAGTGACATCTGACCTGAGTCTCAGCAAGCAAGGGTTCAGGCAGAGCAGGCAGGGTGGCATTTTAAGTACTGCATGAGAGGAAAACACTGAGAAACAGCATGGGTTTTCTGGGAATGAGAGAGCGTTTAGAAAGTAATGAGGACAGGAGATAAGTAAGTTTGGGAGATGGCAGGAATAAGATGAAATTACCTCTATTGTACATTTTCATGCGTGGATCCTCTACCCAGTAAATGAAAGGAAACCACTGAAGAATGTTCAAGCTACCAGATTGGAAGGAGAAAAGAAAGTGAATGAGGAAAATTACAACCACTTTCGATACGTGGACAATACCCAAGGCTTTCTCTTGCTCTTCCTGAACTCACAGATGTGCACATATCAAAGTATCTGGGTATTTTAGTGAAACTATGCAATGGCATCTATCTCCAGGATAACTCAAAAAATATTCTTCCAGTTTTTTTACAAAAATGTAGAAGAAGAAAATTTGGTTACTGTGCATCATATCTTTAGAAGAACAAATTCATAAAAGGTAAACACTGTTACTCTTTATAGTTCTTATGACTTTGAAACAAAGTACAGAATCAGAAACATAAAAATGCTGAAAACATCTGCATGTGATGATAATCTGTCTTAAAATGTTGAGGGACTTATGTCATATGCTTCTGTTTTTCACGGTGTTTCTGTTGTACATCTCTCATCATACCTCCTGCACGTTGACACTGTGATTTGTACTTTATTAGCTGCTTTGTGTATGTCAATTCTTACCAGTAAAGTCAAGATTATATTCCATCCTGGGTTTACAAATGTATTATTTATTCTCACACCATTTCCTCTAGAGGGCTAAAGAACACGGTTTTAAAAATGAAAGATAATATTTATAATTCTTTCATGAAACTTTTAAGAGATCACCAAAGAAAAACTTACAGGTGTTTGAGTTTTATTTTTAAGGTTTCTAAAACTGTGAATGAGTTTATTTAAGAATCAGTTAAATCAAGAAAAAGGTAAGCTATTTTTACTACATATTTAGTATCATAAAATGTTGATTTTTAAGTCCTGATATATAATACTTAAGGATATTTTATTCTTTGATTCTTGACAAGTTCTTTTCAATAATGGGTTACTAACATTATTCATAATTACAAAAAACTTATATGAATGAATAAAAATAAAAGTTTATCCTAGTATTTTATTTATAGCCCATAGCTCATTCCCTCAGTATAGAACTTTGTTTCTACTCACAGACAACATTTTACCTATTCTAACACCTCATATAATCAGAATGATCTCTTTTCTTCAAAAGATTACAGGTATCACAAGGCCAGAATTCATATGTATCTCATTCATTTCTTTACTTCCATGGCTAGATCAGTGATTAATGCAAGATATGTGCTCAATAACTACTTGCTGAATGAACAAATAGAAGAAAATTGTATTATTGCCTGAAGTAACAGGCTAGTTCTTTGAAGCCTTTTCAGAATACCCATGGAAGTCATTACAACATGAAAAAACAATCAAGAAAACAAAACAAAACCCCTCCAGATTCATAAGAGCTGACATTTGAATCTAGGATGTTATACTATCTACTGTAAAGCATGGACAAGTTAACCTGATGACCAATTTCATCATCTGTAAAATGGAAATAGCAACATGAAGCTCACAGGATGCTTCTGAGGATTAAACCAGATGTCCACATAAGGTGAGTATTTTAGATCTCTAAAAATTCTGATCTAATCTATTTGTTCTTCTGCAGTAGCAAATAAGGAAACAGTTTAAAGGGGCAGAGACGTAAGGAAATGAAGAAAGGTGTTAAACATTTCTGTTGAGAGAATAGCTTGATATTGGTCGGAAGCATGAAGATGAACATTCAAAAGGAATGCCATCACTAGTAGGTCTTTGACCCATGCCAGTAATTTCTCTCTCTCTCTCTTGACATCATCAATATTTTCCTTTCTGATCTGTTACTCTCATCACTAGATAAACCTAATAACATTCTTTCCTCATATCCCCTCCTAGTTGTCATTCCATACCTCTCCTCCCCTTTTCAACACAACTTTTAGAAGGTATTTTCTTTATTGAAATGTCTCCTTTACCAAATATGTTGGTCGGTTTATTTCAGAGCTTATCTCATGAATCCATTAGTATTTGTTTTTTTTTTTTTAATTTTATTTTTAAACTTTACAATATTGTATTGGTTTTGCCATATATCAAAATGAATCCGCCACAGGTATACATGTGTTCCCCATCCTGAACCCTCCTCCCTCCTCCCTCCCCATACCACCCTCTGGGTCATCCCAGTGCACCAGCCCCAAGCATCCAATATCATGCATCGAACCTGGACTGGCGACTCATTTCATATATGATATTATACATGTTTCAATACCATTCTCCCAAATCATCCCACCCTCTCCCTCTCCCACAGAGTCCAAAAGACTGTTCTATACATCAGTGTCTCTTTTGCTGTCTCATATACAGGGTTACTGTTACCATCTTTCTAAATTCCATATATATGCGTTAGTATACTGTATTGGTGCTGATCCCTCTCTCCCTCCTCCCTTTAAAAAAATAAGATTCAAATATCAAAGAGATTTTTATTTAGTATATATTTAAAACACTCACTCCTATCCCCTTCCTAGCCATCTGCTTCCATATCTGCCCACCAAAAACACTTTTACTATTTTCTTGTATATATTTCCAATGTTTATGATATATATACAACTGTAGGTTTTCTTCCCTTTAATAAGGATAAGTTTTTGTTGTTTCTTCCCTTTAATAAGGATAAGTTTTTGTTGTTCAGTTGCTAAGTTATGTCTGATTCTTTGAGAACCCATGGACTATGGCACACCAAGCTTCCCTGCCCCTCACTATCTCCCAGAGTTTGCCCAAATTTGACCTATTATAGATAAAACAGTATACTATATATACTTTCACCTAATAATATAACATGGAGTCTTTTCTTACTACTTAATACATAGAGAATTTCTTCATTATTTTCCAGAACTGCATAATATTCCATAATGTAGATGTACTATAAGTTAAACAGCCAGCATACTTTAGATGGATCTTTTGCTATAATATAAAATGTTTCATTGAATATTCAGTATTCATACATAATTACTCATACATAATTGTGTTATACAATGTTTAAGTTCCTGAAAATGGGAATACTGTGCTAAAAGATAAATGCATCTATAATTTTTACAGATATGGCTAAGTTGCCATCCAATACAATGGATGAGGAACAGTAGTCTTATTTTGCATTGCTCTTATTATAAGTCACTTCATTCTTATTGAAAAACAGTCTTCACTAGGCTTTCAGAGGACAATTCTTTCCTGGTTCTCTTCCTCAGTCACTGGCTAATGATTATCTTTCTACTGAGGCCCATCCTCTAAATGTTGGCATTGCTTACTGGCTCAGCCTGCCAAATCATTTTTATTCCTAACCTTACTAATCTCTAGCTGGGTACTCAGGTTTACAGATTAGAAAACTATCTATATATTGACCACTTTCAAATTTAAATAATCTAGCTAGAACCTTAACCCACTCCAGTGTTCTTGCCTGGAGAATCCCAGGGACGGGGGAGCCTGGTGAGCTGCCGTCTATGGGGTCACACAGAGTCGGACACGACTGAAGCAACTTAGCAGCAGCAGCAGCTAGGACGTTTCTCTTGAATTCTAGACTCGTGCATCCAAATGTCTCCTGAATACCTCAGAACAGTATAATATATAATTCAAATATAATGTGCCCCAAATCAACTTCTGATTTTCCTTCCATATCCAAACTTTCCACATATCATGAAAAGAAAATGACATCCTTTCAATTGCTTAGGGGAAAAACTATTGAGATCACTCTCAAATTCTCTGTCTCTCAAATATCCTACAAGCTGTCATCAAATCCTTTTGGACATATTTTTAAAATAAATCCAGAATGCAACTACTTCTCTTCACTTCTGTATATGACTTTACCTTAAGTTACTACCATTTCTATCCTGATTTTTATAGTAGCCTCTTGAATGGTCTTTCTCCTTCCACCATTGCCACCTGGAATATATTTTCAGCGTAGCAGCCAAAATAAATCCAGTGTGTCTCCTCTCTGCCCAAATCCATGCAATAATTCCCATCACATTCTGAGCAGCCAAATCCTTCCCATGGCCTATGAGGAGCTAAACCATGGGAATCCCCACCCCCTTCCTTATTCATCTCTGACCATATCTCCTACTCCTTCTCACTTAGTTGCTTCTGCTCCATTGGCCATTTTTTTGCCTGCAATCTCAGAATCGTATTTTCACAAATGCAATCTCAGGGTCTTTTAACTTGCTGTTTTCTCTGTTTTCAATATTCTCCTTCACTCCCATCTCTACTCACCCAAATGGTCAGATCACTGTTCCATTACTTTCCACAATTCTCTGCCCAAATATTATCTTATCTGACATTCTGAGACATCACTCAATAGAAATAGTTACTCCCACCCTTAGCACATTCTATCCTTTATATTACTTCATTTTTATCCTTAGTATCTATCATTACTATACACATAATATTGTATGTTTTCCCTATGTAAGCAATATAATAGAATAGCAGGGGATTTTATTTTCTCCAATATAGTGTACATAAAATCTAGAACAGTTCCTACCATAAAATATGTGCCCATTAAATATGTGTGGAATGAGTACAGTATTTTTAGAATTTGATCCCCAAGAAATCTTGCAAAGTAATGAATAGTGACACCATTCTATAAATGAAGATGCTAAAACTTAGTAAAGTTAAATAATTTGCCAAAACCCACTGTAAATGAGAGTGTCTGAGTATGAACCTAGGCCTGCCTGATGAATCCAAAGCTAAAAAAAAAAAGAAAAGTGGAAAAAGTGATAGTTACAAAGAAAGGTATTTCAGCAATATCTATGGTGAGCAAAACTGTTAACAATCTAACATGAGGAAATGTTTAAATAAGCAAATATGAATTTGACTGACTAATGGATTCATTGAAATGAGCATCATAAGTCTATATGGCAACATGGACAATTCTGATATATTGTTAAAATTTGTATCTATATTATGATTATGAATGATTATGTAATTAAAATAGTATTTTTTGGTGAGAAAGATTAACAATGAATTTCTCCTTTGTATTTGATTTCAGTGATTATAAAGTGATGCTTCTAGACATATATTAAGAAAATAGCAAAATCTTTAAGTGTGATATAAATATATTCATATTAAGATAGTCTTCTGAATAATTATAGTCTTGTAAAAATCTTTAATTTTGAAGGAAAGAATAAAGGCTGAAATCAAAATATAAACAAAACCTCATCATATCATTGCATATATTATTACAGTAAATGTTTAGCAGATATTGGCTTAGAGTTACCTGACAATTAGCAACCTTAAATTGTAGGTCACATCCTATAAAAAATTTTAATGAATAATCACAATGTTATGTAATAATTTCCTTTGCTATCAAAAACAGATTTTTTTGCCTTCATGGTTTCATTTAAACTAGCTTTAATTTGGCATCATTTTATTCATCCTTTAATAGAATTCTCCATAAAGTGTTACATTTCCAAAAACATAAAATAGAGCTTCAGTTGTTATTTCACTTAAAACTCTAAAGTTTCCTAAACTAGCAAAAACATCTAGTTATTTAGAAATTAGTGATGATATCGGTTGTAAATCCACAATTTTATATGTATATCTCTGTTCATATTGTTGTTAAAATATAGCAGAGTACAGATGGTGATAACAAAACTGATATTATCTGACATAAATATATATTTGTCAGACAAATGTGCTATCTCACACTGTATTCTATGAAATAGAGGAATAAACTACAGAGATTTTAATCCAATCAGCAAATGTTTTTAGAGTTATTAATCTCCAGTAGAGAATCAAAAAATTCAAATATTTAAACAAGTTTGAAATCAGAATGTTTATATGCTCCAAAATGAATCCAGTAAAACTGAGGAGAGTGCTACTTTTCTAGAACTTGACTTTTGAATGACACATAAAGGCAACAAACACAAAAATTTAGACAAAAATTGACTCTGCCCAAATATCGCCAAACTTCTCTTCCTTATTCTGTGTCTTAAATAATAATGGAAAAGACTATGGTAATAGAACATGTTGCTAAGTCGCTTCAGTCGTGTCCAACTCTGTGCAACCCCATAGACGGCAGTCCACCAGGCTCCCCGTCCCTGGGATTCTCCAGGCAAGAACACTGGAGTGGGTTGCCATTTCCTTCTCCAACGCACGAAAGTGAAAAGTGAAAGTGAAGTCGCTCAGTCGTGTCCGACTCTTAGCGACCCATGGACTGCAGCCTACCAGGCTCCTCCATCCATGGGATTTTCCAGGCAAGAGTACTGGAGTAGGGTGCCATTGCCTTCTCCGAATAGAACATAGAAAGAGCTTAATAACTAAGGTAAAGACTACCTGAGCATCATTGCTTCATGAAACACCCAGTGTAAATGAGGTCCTAAAGAAACTGATGTTTTTCTACATCTTAAAAGCCATCCCATTATCTAGGCTCACAATACTCTCCCCTCACTTCCTGAGAGATCTTGAAGAATGTTCATCCTCTATCTTGCATCTTGGATCTTTCCATCTCTATGGGCTCCTCCTCCGTATTTCCAAATGTGCATGCATCTTCCTCATTCGGAAAACAAAAATCATTTCACTTAACCTTTTTAACTCTTTTAAACTATTAATAAACCCTTCCACAAATTTTCACATGAATCACTTGCATGCTATTCTAAATGAAAAACACTGGTGAGATTAAGCAACATTTCGTCTTTTAATTAATATATTTAACACTGGGCAAGATATTGCAATTTTTATATTCATTAAAGGAGTGCAATAGCCTACAACACCTCCCCTTACTTCCTGGCTTCTTTAAACAATGCAGCAGTTCTCAAGGCCTTATCTCTAAAGTTCCATTCTAACTAAAAATTGTTTGTTCATGCCTCATCTCTTAAATGGGCTTCCCAGGTAGTGCTACTGGTAAAGAATCCACCTGCCAATGCAGGAGACACAAAAGATGTGGGTCCCATCCCTGGGTCAGGAAGATCCCCTGGAGGAGAGCATGCAAACCAGTCTAGTATTCTTGCCTGGAGAATCCCATGGACAGAGGAGTGTGGCAGCCTATAGTCCGTGGAGCTGCAAAGAGTCAGACATGACTGAAGCGACTGAGCAGGCCCACATACACACACATGTCTTTAAATAAAACTTAACTTTCTTTTATAAAAAGAATGCTCTCCTGGCTGTCTTCCCATATATATATATATATATATGTATATACATTTTTTTTGGAGTTCTAGTTCAAGATTACTTTCATTACTCTTTTTCCAGCTTTATCTATGGCCACATGCCTCCTAAAATTTATCACTCTTTTCTTCTAAACATTTTCTCTTGTGGAGAACTCATCCAGTCTCAAAGATTCTCACTACCAATTCATTCTATGAACACTAGAGTGTTTAATCTATTCATGTGCTGTTCTAGGCAGTGGGTTCACAAGTATGTCTAAGGCAATGTTCTTGTCCTCAAGGAGCTTAGAACTGAGTTGGGGAAAAGACAAAAAAAAAAAAAAAACAGGCACAGGTAGGACAGTGAGTCTAGCAGAGGAGATACTGGGATACCTGAGTCAGTCAATAAGAAATAGTCAAATGTTTAAAGGTACACATACATGCTGCTGCTGCTGCTAAGTCGCTTCAGTCATGTCCGACTCTCTACGACCCCATAGACGGCAGCCCACCAGGCTCCCCCATCCCTGGGATTCTCCAGGCAAGAACACTGGAGTGGGTTGCCATTTCCTTCTCCAATGCGTGAAAGTGAAAAGTGAAGTCGCTCAGTCGTGTCCAACTCTTAGCTACCCCATGGTCTGCAGCCCACCAGGCTCCTCCGTCCATGGGATTTTCCAGGCAAGAGTACTGGAGTGGGGTGCCGTTGCCTTCTATCTAGTATATAGTAAATAATGTAAGAGCATTTCAGAGCGCAGAAGCAACACACAGATAAGGAAATTCTTAATTCTCCATAAATAAAGCAGATTTCTTACACAAACTTAAACCTTTTCAATTTTCCCTAAGATTCCACTTAGCTGTCTTTTCACCATATTAAACTCAACAGGCCTAAACATACTCAAAAGCAGTGCTGTCTAACAGAAGCGTAATGACAATCACATATAAAATTTAAAAACATTTAGTATCCACAATTTAAAAAGCAAAAAGAATCATGTAAAATCAACTTGAAAGTATATTTTACTTAAATCAATATATTCAAAATATTATTTCAAAGTATAAACAATATAAAATTATTAAAGGGATATTTTAAATTCCTTGTCTAAACTAACTTTTTAAAATCCAGTGTGTATTCCTCAATTATTTTGTTCTTGTTGTTGTTGTCGCCCAGCCGCATTCTACTTTGCAACCCCATGGACTGTAGCATGCCAGGCCTCCCTTTCCCTCACCATTCTTCAATTATAGTACAACTCATTTTATCCTAACCCAATTTTGACTGCTCCATAGCCACATGTCGTTAGTGGCTATCCTATTGGATAGCACAGCTCCAAGGAAAAAGTAAAACATTAAAGTATTGGCACATGAATAAACAGACAGATGAAACAAAAACAACCACAAAAAGCACAAATATAGACCCAAAGAAGAAATGTCACATTGCCATACTATTAACAGTTATCTCAAATCAGTGAGGTAGAATGAAATTTCTAACAAGTGATACTAAAACAAATGAATAGTATCAAAAGACAACTGAGACCTCTACCAGATAATCTCTAAATTGATTAAAGATATAAATGTAAAAGTAAGATCATAAAATTATTAGAAGAAAATATGAACAAATTTCTTTATAAGCTTGGAGGAGTAAATTCTCTACAATTCTCACACAAGAAAAAATTAATATGCTATATTTCATTCTTTAAAAGGCTCCATAAGTAAACACACACAAAAAAGGATAAAATGGGAACAAAAATGTCAACTGACATTAGAAACAAAGAACTAATCCCTTAATAAGTAAATGGCTTCAAGACACAGAGAATTAAAACATCAGTAACACTATAAAAATTAGGCAAATGGTGTGAAAAGACAGACCTCAGTAACAGGAACAGAAACAGTTGTTAAGCATATTAAATTTCTTACCTATCACTTCCTACCTATCATGTTAACAAAAATGCTTAAGTATGATGACATACTCTGTTGTCAAAGCTACAGGAAAACAGGCACTCTCATAAACTGCTGATAGGAATATAAAGTGGTACATGCCTCTGGAGGGTAATTTAACAATACCCATCAAAATTACTAATGCTTCACTCTTTAACCCACTTATGAACTGACTCAGATAACCTTTCACATGAACAAAATGGGCAACACACTAAGATATCATTGCAGCATTGCTTGTAGTAACATAAAGTTGGATACAGACAAAAGTCCTTCAATAAAGAACTGTTAACATAATTCATACATAAGTACATACATTCAACAGCATGCTAAGCAACTACTAAAAAAGCAAATAAGCAAACCAAAGGATGACAATTTCTGAAGAGAGACATGATGAGAAAGCCGAAACATATTTTAAGTAAAAACTCAATATGCAGAACAAACATATGTATATGTATATGCATATGTATCCTCCAGGAGAATCCTCTTTCTCTCCAAAAATATTACATATAGGTATATGCAAACATATATATGCATGTACATATATATATAGACAAACATAGATATATACAGATATTTATAATGTTAACTCTTTGTATAAGAAAAGGAGACAAAATATTTGCTTTTATTCACATATTACTGCATAAAGAAACCCTGGAAGAATGTCTACCTAGAGTGAGTAGGAAGGAATGGGGCAGATGAGGAAGGAGTTTTGATTTTTATTTGAAACTATGTCAATGTATCATCTATTCACATAAAATAACAAAATGTCAAATATATATGTGCTTGTACATATTTGTACATGTGTCTGTGTATGTGTATTTGAGATAATAAGGAAATGGAATAACTTTTGACAACAAGGAAAGTTTTGCTGTAAGCCTGGCTCCTCTGTGATTTGCTATGTTATATTGCCTCCAACTTTTATTCTTGATACTATTAAAATAAATATATATATCTTTTAACATCGTTATTATAGTAAGGTTATAACATTTTGTGTGATTATAACTTAAGACAAAATTAGGAATTTTAGAGTAAATGTAGGTACAAAAAAATGAGAATAAAGACATAAAGAAAGTAGAAGGTATTTGAAAGCACTGATGTGAACAAAGGGAGAGGGTGTTCAAAAGCAAGAGTATATTTTTCAAAAACATTGAGGGTCCATTTCAAGTTGATGACCATGAATCTGCGTAGTTGTGTGGTTTTCACTGTATTTGAGGAAGTGTATAGATAAGGTTTCCATTGCTGTCTTTGCTAGTCAGAAAAAAAGGAACAGGGAAATGGAGTATAGGATTTGATTAGAGACTAGCTGAAGTTTTTCCACTAGGGAAAGTAAGCTGAATGGAGGAGGGTATACAGTGAAAATCAGAAGGATTAGTAGAAAGCAAGAAAGGACAGGGCCAGTGATGTCACTGAGTGAATTAGTTGTAAAAATAAAGGTTAGAATAAAGAATAAGATATGGAAATTTTTCTTCAATAACATATCAAACATTATGAGTTTTCCATTCTCCAAATTTCTACACTTCCTACATTCTACACTCCAAAAGTCAGGCTTGATTTGCTAATCCCAGACATTCTTGCTGCTCACGCTTCCTTGGTTGAAATTCTGGGTCTACCCAGATTTGGTGGCACTGGAAAAGCTAGTTAAACTTCTGTGTTTCAGTTACATCACCCATAGAAGAGAAAAATACTGATCCACCTGCTTGAGCTTGTTTTCATCTTTATCATTTTGAGTCAAGGACCATTAAACAGTTAAAACATGATAAAATGCTTTCTTACTAGTTGTAAGACAACTTTTGATTTCAGAGATGTCATGTGAAAAAATATACACCTTGGATTTCATTCTTGAGTTATAGTTTGTTCCTTCTCACAATGGAACCTAAGACTTCTAAATTAATATTTTTAAGGCCAGAATAAAAATTTAGTATAACAAAATTATAGCCCATTAATGTTCATTCAGAAAACAAAGATCATGGCATCTGGTCCCATCACTTCATGGCAAATAGATGGGGAAACAGTGGAAACAGTGTCAGACTTTATTTTGGGGGGCTCCAAAATCACTGCAGATGGTGATTGCAGCCATGAAATTAAAAAGACGCTTACTCCTTGGAAGGAAAGTTATGTCCAACCTAGATAGCATATTCAAAAGCAGAGACATTACTTTGCCAACAAAGGTCCGTCTAGTCAAGGCTATGGTTTTTCCTGTGGTCATGTATGGATGTGAGAGGTGGACTGTGAAGAAAGCTGAGCGCCGAAGAATTGATGCTTTTGAACTGTGGTGTTGGAGAATATGCTTGAGAGTCCCTTGGACTACAAGGAGATCCAACCAGTCCATTCTGAAGGAGATCAGCCCTGGGATTTCTTTGGAAGGAATGATGCTAAAGCTGAAACTCCAGTACTTTGGCCACCTCATGTGAAGAGTTGACTCATTGGAAAGGACTCTGATGCTGGGAGGGATTGGGGGCAGGAGGAGAAGGGGACGACAGAGGATGAGATGGCTGGATGGCATCACCGACTCGATGGACGTGAGTCTGAGTGAACTCTGGGAGTTGGTGATGGACAGGGAGGCCTGGCATGCTGCGATTCATGGGGTCACAAAGAGTCAGACAGGACTGAGCGACTGAACTGAACTGAATGTTCATTACCAATCCACATTCCTCTCAGAAGTTATTCTGAAACAGTGATATAAATTGACCAAGTTGTATTCTCTGAAAAGATATTTTCATGATTTCTTTAGACAATACTTATTGATAAATATTTTTAGTAGAAAAATTACCAGTTACAATGTGCACTGCATTCTTTGTTTTTATTAAATAATTGTAGCTTGTTACGCCTGGTTATTATGACCCTTACAACACTGCAGGAAAAGTAGGGATAATGATGTTAATATTCCGCAAATCAAAATACTGTGTATAATAGAAGAACAAAATAAGGATTTGAAATCAAGCTTCTCTGTACTCTGTTATTTTATGTCTGTATGAATTTGGATAAATTACTAACCTTAAACTCTCAGTTTCTAATTTGCAAAATGGGTATAATAGTACTGTTTAATAGAATTGTTGTAAGGATTAAATAACATTTTTATTTATTAAATATCTAAACACATTAGGCTTGAATATTTGTCCCTATCTATCTACATCGCTTTCCGCTCTGGCATCTCTAACAGCATAAGGTTAAATAACAAAGGAATGCTTAGAAAGTTGGACCCATTACAAAACAGCTCTACAATTACTAAGATTACTCTCCCCTTCTTCCTCCCTAGCCCCACACAATTTAGTCACTTCCTCTTTTTTCAATATTCCATTAAAAATAGCCTTATTCTCTTTAGTTTATGATTGATTATCTGGGAAAGGGCTGGTAATGCTCTTTGTGAATAAGCTACATATTGAATTGAGAACAAAATAGCTGAAAACAGTCTGAAGCATTCTAGTTGGCACACAAATCAATTATAGATCATCATTTACCAGAAACCAAAACACAGACACTCACTAGAGAATCAATTTTGCCCTCAACCTCTTCCTGAGAAAAATAAGAAATATATATATATATTTATAAAAATGTCAATCTACCCCACTAACTTGTAATAAGGGAAAATATCTTTAAAATACCAATATTGTCTTTATTTTGAGTCAGAAAAAGGTTGTCTTTACCCTATGTAACCATACAAGTTCTCAGTAAAACAAAAATAAAATAGAAATTAGATTCTCTGCACAGTAAAGTATTACTTCATACAAAATATAAGTGAAAGATAATGCTGAGAACTTTTGGCATATACAGTAACCCATGGCTGTAGCCCCACCAGGCTCCTCTGTCCATGGAATTCTCCAGGCAAGAATACTGGAGCAGGTAGCCATTCCCTTCCTGAGGGGATCTTCCCAACCCAGGGATCAAACCCAGGTCTTCATCAATGCAAGCAGATTTTTTACCATCTGAGCCACCAGAGGAGCCCAGTAACACAGGTTGCAAAAAAAAAAAAAAAAGGAACAGTGCATAAATGCCTCTTGTTTCTATGCACATGCCTCTTTGCAGTATCACTTTGCTGTTCCTTCCAGCAAAAGGTAGGGTCGATTTCTCTCCCTGCATATAGGCTTAGTGACTCATCTTGATCAGAAAAATGTGATGAGCTTTATGTTATGGGGAGTTCCAAGTCTATGCCTCAGGAAGGCTTACAGCTTCCATTGTCACCTCTTTGGAAACCAACCACCATAAAAAGAAGCCTGAGCTAGACTTCTTGATATTTACAGGCTACGAAGAGAGGAGTGGAAGGAGTCCTATCAGCAGCCAGCTATAAGACCATCTTAGGTCATTTCTTCTGTTAAGCCTCCATATTACTTCATTCACAAGAATGACCTCAAGTGAGACCGCAGAAAAGCCACCCAGCTGATCCCAGCTAAAGTTTCTGAACAAGACAATGAGGAGCAAATAAAATGATTATTTCAGGCTACTAAGGTTTTTGCTTTAAGTTTTTCTGGAAAAAAAAGTGGCATATTTTAATGATTCTCAAAAAAATTCTCCCAAAGATTAATACTACAAGTTTAATATACATTATGAGCAATTATAACTTTTATACACAAGGAAAGCCAGGCTGTATGAAAATGAGTTAGCATCTTCTGATTCATCATCCATAATTAGCTGTACATCTTCTACTTCTGCTGGGGCATGTTTTGAATTCTATTTTTCTGAGTAACGATTGGACAAGGGTAACTAGCAAAGAACTTTGGCATTTCAGGGATACAATGCCTTCTTCAAATTTTCTAGAGGTTCTTCTCCCTCTTCTTATAGAGTTGGCCATACTCTAGTTTCTAACAATTCCTTATTGTGGTCATAACTTCATGTCTTATTTTGTTCTATTTTTTCTGATCCTACTTCAGAAGAGTCTTCTTCATAAAATACAAAAGAAGCCCAAAACTGTTGCCTAAATATCTGGTTTCTTTAAATTCCAGTCTACATCTTTACTTTCATTTGTGAAAGCAATCAAATATGAACTAAAGAAAATATTTCTGATTCCTTTAATGCTAAATATCTGCTTTACCAGACAGAAATAAAATGCCACAGCTGGTGGGGGAAAACATTAGGTCCTTCTCTCTAAAACTGATTTTAATAACTTCAGATTGGTAGGGTTCAGGGTATTTTATGTTTGAATAAACATATTTGATATGTAGTTCCAGCTAATTAATGTTGAATCATTTCCTTGGTGAAACAGAAATTGAAACTTACCAATCATAAATTTTACTTATTTGTTGTTGTTCAATCCCTAAGTCATGCCTGACCCCATGAACGGCAGTGTACCAGGCTCTCCTGTCCTTCACTAGCTCCCCGAGTTTGTTATAATTCATGTGTCACCTAGTGACTTCAAGACCAGGCAGACAATAGAAAAGAAGTCTTTACACAAACTGAAAAAGTTTTTTTTTCCATTGGTATGCAAACTTATCATTGTGACAGAATCACTGACATAGCCTACAACAATGGGCACAGCTTCCCCAAGCCACCATCATATTGGGTGATGTGTTATATAGCAGGCTGCTGCTGCTGCTGCTAAGTCGCTTCAGTCATGTCCGACCCCGTGCGACCCCATAGACGGCGGCCCACCAGGCTCCCCCATCCCTGGGATTCTCCAGGCAAGAACACTGGAGTGGGTTGCCATTTCCTTCTCCAAGGCATGAAACTGGAAAGTCAAAGGGAAGCCGCTCAGTCATGTCCGACTCTTAGCGACCCCATGGACTGCAGCCCACCAGGCTCCTCCGTCCATGGGATTCTCCAGGCAAGAGTGCTAGAGTTGGGTGCCATTGCCTTCTCCTATATAGCAAGAGACAACTGATATTAATCCACTAAGATGGAGTCACCAGATTTCAGAGAAAGAATGTTAAATAGAAAGACGGTACTCTGGCTTCAAGTCCTGGTTGCACCATGGATTAACCGTGTAAAACTGGATGAGCCTCTTAACCTCTCCAGACCACAGGGTCTTCTTGTGCAAACAGATTTCAATAGATTTATCTTTTAAGTCACCTGAGCTATAAAGTTTATGCTTCTAAATTACTATAGCTGACAGCAATTCTACAATTCAGCAATTACAAATTAATGGAAGCTTTGGTTTCAGAATACTGCTCATAACTGACTGGAGAGCCCAGATTCTCACCTGCTAAAGGAAGATGACATCTGTTATCTCTTTGAAAGCAATGATTCTGCCAAAAGTCTAAGGGAATTTTCTATTTTTGGAGATAGTTTTCTTTTATGAGTTGAATAAATGTAGTGTGATCAGGTGAATAGTACTCACCTGTATCTGCAAACCTAACACGAAAGGTGAACTTACAGAACTTACAGAACTTCGTAAATTGTCCCTATTTCAAAGCAAAGTTTTTTCTAAAAATCCTTAGCCACAGCAATAAATCTAGGCTAGAGGAATCTTCAGAAATACAGAAATATTTGACTGAAAAATGCTGTACCAAATTTTCAGAGTTCTCATTTCTTAACGTTCTCATATCATTTATGCAGCAAGAATCAAAAATGAAAATTTTGTACTATCCAAAATTCAATTCAACTGTAGACAGACATCATTGAATCTACTTATTCATAGCCAGCTAAACACGAATCTAGTGTTTTAAGTGTAAACATTTTTCAAATAGACAAAATATTTGTAACTAGCCTCAGGAAAGGCTACAGTACCAGTAAAAGTGTGTCCTTAATCTGGAGCCAGATAGTCACAGCTCAGTCTACAATCTGTCTCTTAGTTATGTAACTCTGGACAAACCACTAACCTCTCTGAGGTATAGTTTCTTCATCTATGCAAAAGCAATGATGATACACCCAAATTGACCATTTCGTAAAGATACGGTGAGAACCAAATCAGACGCTTCAGTGAAAAGGCTTTTCAAAATGCTCTATGGCTAATCCCCAGAGGAAAGGAAAAGTGAGAGGCCCAGGCAATTCTCAATTCAGTGCAATGCCTGAGGTCTGCTGCGTGTACACAAAGCTGTACAGTTTTGGATAGAAATGATTAACACCAGAAGGAGATTCTGTGTTTTCTTTTTTACGATCATTTTCTCTTGTCAATTGGTTTTTTTTTCCCCCATCTTCATTCTCTGCCCTTTTGCTTTTCATACGATGTGGCCTTCTCACTAGCATTCAGTAACTCAACCAACAAACATTTACTGAGCTCCTAGGGAACATGGAAGGCAAAGATGGTCAAG
Source organism: Bos javanicus (assembly GCF_032452875.1). Classification (NCBI taxonomy): domain Eukaryota; kingdom Metazoa; phylum Chordata; class Mammalia; order Artiodactyla; family Bovidae; genus Bos; species Bos javanicus. Next base: position 45,567,643 of record NC_083870.1, read on the forward strand.
ATTCGACCCCTAGTTTCAAGAAGCTGACATTCAAATAGAATGTCACACAAACAACTCATCTCGAGGCACTAAAAACTGTAATAAATACATGGCCTAAACACTATGAGAGCACAGAGGAAGAACAGGTATCCTTTCTGAGGTGTAGAGGAAGGACACTCTGGACAGAAAGGATAGAAAGGATACTCTCAAGGGAAGTGGCATTTGAGCCATATCTTGAAAGACGAGAATTTTTCTAGGCAGACAAGGGACATTTGAGGTAAATCATAATATCATAACATATGATAAGAGCTGAAATTAATTATGATTAAAAAAGTAATTTGGAGAGCTAACATCTATCAAGCATTTGTTACATACTAAGGAAGGAGTTTGGACTTTATATTTTAAAGGAAAGGGAAGATAACTGCTCATATTGTTTAGAGTATTTCCCACATCAAATATTCAATTCCTGATTTTTTATTTACATAATATTTTGGCAAATTAATGCCTCTAATTGGCACCTCAGTACCATAAAGCCCTCCAATAAAAAGCTACCTCAAGGCTAAGATGCATTTAGTAGTTTTTAAAATGCATCCTTTAGTTCAATGCAAAAAAGAACATAAGTGATGATTAATTATTAACAAACAGAAGTCATAATTAAATAATAATACATTCTAGGAATCTAGTCTGTTTATAAGGTGTTTAATCTTTCAAAAAATTGCTAATAAAACTAGCTGTTGGAACCATATCAATTTAACTTGCTCTTTCTCTGACATCAGTGAAAGGGTATTATTTATCACACTAAGTATATATTATAATCTTCTGTTGATAATAAAAGATCAAAGATTACCTTGCATCAAACAGAATTATGATGCCATAACATTTTATCTTGTTACAGCTGATATCAATCACTAGGTGACAGTGAGCCGCAGAGCAGAGTTTTCAGTCAATATCCCTGACATGTTCAAACATCTAAAATACAGCAACCAACTTCCATGTGCTTTGGTTGTGAAAGCGAAAAACGGAGCATAAACAAACAAGTGCCTGATTGCAAATATCATATATGTTGCTCAATACCACTTGGTTTCTGAGCACTTAACTGGTATTTTTACCTAGAATTTCATCAAAGGAGAGAAAAGTCAGTGTCAATAAGAGAAAGTGGAGTGTTGTTTTAAATGGAGACGTAAGAGTGGTAACGTCTTCAATCACAAGATTAGGGCAAAGACTCCTCCTGGTGTAACTCTCTGGAGACACATATATTCCCACTCTTTCATCAGAGAGCTATACAAGGCCCTGGCTGAAGTCACAAATCTCCCAAGTAAATCCTCTTTCTCAGGAAGGGTCACAGCCTCTTTCCTGCATCTATTTTGAGTTATATCATGTGCTCACGCAATGGGTAATCTGGGCCAACTTTTCCCCTTCCTTGTGGTTTTGTAACTGTAGAAGACTATTCCTCCCTTCTCATTATGTTGGGGCTTTGCTTTTTTAGAAAAAGATAGCGCAGGGTCTTTGAGTTTTTGCAACACTCAGTGCGCATTCAGTGTTATCAAATACTTAAGCTACAGAAAGGAAAACACCACATTTGTAAAATCTTTGTTCATCTTCATGTGTAAATTTTGTAGCTTGCTGATTCGTGTCAAAACTCAATACTATATTTATTCATTAGTCATACCAGCTTCTTAATATTTCTTTAACTGAAATGGCAGAATAAGAAGAGACTTATTATAAATACCAAACTTTAACCTTTCCAAGAACCAACTGTATAGTTTACTACATTCTTTAGAATTTAGTATTTTTATATTACTTAACACAGCAGTTGTTTACTCTGTGAATTATAAAATCATTTGCTTGAAAATTTTCTTTTCTCTTTTTTCCTATGTTGAGATGGTCACACACTACATCACAGAGAATACAGCAAAATCCTCCCAAACTTGCAAAATTATTGGATGGGGCATTCATCTTTATGCAAGCTATATGCATATTCATACAAAACAGTCTGAAAAATGTATCAGATATAATTAGCATGTTTATGAATCTATTTGCTCTGCTATTAAGTAACAAATTTGTAGTAACCATGGCAACTGCAACATCACAAGCATAAGTTCTATTTTTGTAATAATATGAGTACCTTACTTAAAGCAACATTCATGCTCAAGCTCTACATTTTAAAATTTTAAAAGAACAGCTTTTAAAATATCACTTCATTTTTCATTATATAACAAAACATTTTGATTTTATTTTAAATTAAAAGCTGTTTCTTTTTTGTTGTGTGTGTGTGTATTTGTGTGAGCACCAATAATACCATTTAAGTATAAAGGGAAAAACATGGAATATCAGGGGCAGATTAACACAGGTCATTATAAGATCATTAACTTTTAAAAATTCCACTTCATTTTAAACAGTAAAAGCATAACAGTGTTCCAAATTTTTAAACATCATATGTGGATTTCCTATTTGATTTTTATTTAAATTTTCACCAGTACCTGATGGTCTAGTGTTTAGGATTCAGCGCTCTCATCTCTGCGGCCTGGGTTTGATTCTCGGTCAGGCCTTTCTTCTTCCTCTGCCCCTGTCACCTACCAACCTCTGATATGACTATACCACCCTTCAGGCTTCCCTGGTAGCTGAGCTGGTAAAGAATCGGCCCGCAATGCAGGAGACCTCGATTCGAATGCTGGGTCGGGAAGATCTGCTAGAGAAGGGATAGGCTATCCACTCTAGTATTCTTGGGCTTCCCTGGTGGCTCAGATAGTAAAGAATCTGCCCACAATGCAGGAGTTCTAGGTTCAATCTCTGGGTTGGGAAGATCCCCTGGAGAAGGGAACAGCAACCCACTCCAATATTCTGGCCTGAAGAATTCCATGGACAGAGGAGCCTGGCCCATGGGGCCATGGAGTTGGACACAACTGAGCGACTAACACTTTCATTCAATCTTAATAATTATCTTTTCAAAATGTAAGCAGTAACATTTTTCTCTCTAGCCAATTTGGGGAGGTGTTTTAGTTAACATTTTTGTTCAAAGTACTTAACTGAACTATTATTCATTTTTATCATCTAAGTACTAACACTTCTAGAAATGTCACCTTGGGCCTTTTATGTGATCATTTCAAACCTCATTTTGCTTCCCTATAAAATGGAAACAATAATAATACAAACATTATTGGATTCTTGAGAAGGTAAAAATCTGAAAATGCCAGTATGATGAACATTCTCTGCTGTTCTTTTGAAATTACAATTTCATATTCAGGTATATTTTGTTATAAAAATCAAATCTAATTCCAAAATGAACAGTTTCAAATAATACAAACCCTACAAACATTGGATTTCTTCATTTTCTCGAAAAGTGGCAAACATATAACTGATGTCTGAAGAGTTGGGATGGTGGGATTGGGTATAGGGATTGTGTAAAAGCAACTCTTTCCTTTTTAAAACATTTCTGGCATGGGTTTGAGCCCCAATTCAAACCTCACCAAGCCTCATTTCCCTCAACTATATATGGAAGAGTAATATCTATTTCCTTGTATTTTTACATGCATAAATATAACATAAAGCAGCCATCATAATTTATGACATAATATGTCAATGAAAGTTGTTTTCTTAATCCACATTTCCTTTCAAAATTGTATAGACTTGAGAAAATTTAGAGTGTTAAAGAGAAACTAAGAGTTGAGCCTTTCTAGAAAAAACTGGAAGGGAATTTCTCTCCACAGACCCTGGTGGAGCTAGGATTTAGTTGGCTTTGAGAAGAATGTCTACAATTCCAGCTGAAAAAGTAACACTGTTGCCTGGATGGAAAGGTCCTGCTCACCCCTGAGACAGGGGAGAGGGCTCAGAGTCAAACTAGAAGGTAAGAGGAAAGAGCAAAATGTAAACACACGTCAGTGATTTGGAACTCTGGCTAGCAAGGAAAGGAGAACCCAGCACAGAGAGGGTCTGTACATCTGTAATTGCCCTCATCTTACCTCACCTCCATGTTCAACACCATCATGACAATTTGATTTAAAAATTTCATCCCCTAACAATCCTGTTTCCCCTTACTTTCTTGTTTTCTTCATAGGACTTACCAAATTGAAACAGGCTCTAAAATCATATTCAGTGTCCATCTCCACCCTCTGAGATGTAAACTCCAGAGACTTACAGTTCTTTCTTCACTACTGTGTGCTCAGTACCTGTCAGACCCTCAGAAAATATTTGCTCAATGATTGTTTAGCATGATGTTTGGCACCCCGTCAGCACAGAAAAAAGATTTGTCATTACTACTATACTTGTGTGTGTGCTAAGTCGCTTCAGTCCTGTCTGATTCTTTGTGACACTATGGACTGTAGCCCTCCAGGCTCCTCTGTCCATGGGATTCCCCAGGCAAGAATACTGGAGTGGGTTGCCGTGTCCTTCTCCGGGGATCTTCCTGACCCAGGGATTGACCCACGTCCCTTGTGTCTCCTACACTGGCAGGCAGGTTCTTTACCACAAGCACCACCTGGGAAATCCACTACTATACTTATTCTTTTTTTTTTTTCTCAAAATGCCTAAAAATAGTCTTTCTAAAACTAAAGATATTGGAAATAATGAATATCTACCTTATCCTTTTTATGACAAAGAAACTAATTTTGGTTAGATAAATCACTAACAAAAGATTTTAACATAAAAATAGCCTAATCTTTGAAAAGACTATAGTCCATAGCAGACTGACAACAAATTAATCCATTAGATTATCTGATCAATTTACTTTGTTAAATCAAAAAATTATACCTGATTATCCAAATTGGATGAATCTCATATTTGCCTATTTTTTTGGATACCATATACATTTTATCTCTTTATGATGTGTTCATTTACAAAAAATAAATAATTTGAAGTTTATCCCTTTTGTTGTATAATAACTTCAAGGCTGAGTTGCTTACTCTAGAGTAGGTATACATTTTAACTGATTTGTTATCATTTAGAAATTTAGGGAGAAAATTAATGATGATGGTAAGTGTGATTAAGTCTAATTTATCTCAGCCAATGCAGTAGACATAAATTCTCTCTAGTCAAAGTCAACATTTGTCAAGCTGACCTACCTTGTCTTATTTTCTGTGTGTATTTCAGAGGCATAGAAATAGAAGTAATTTGCTGAGCAATAATGTAGTTAGTGATGTACTAAACAGGACTTATGATCTTCTTAATGACAGAAGATGCAGGCTGTGAATAAAAGGGAGAAGGAGCATTGTCTGTATCTCATGAAGAACTGGAAAAGTGATCCTGTGGCAGGGTGCACTCCTAGCAATTGGTGGTACAGTTGAGATCCGATTGTAAGGTCAGTAAAACAACAGGACCATAAACCAATTGGTTGTATTTTAGTAGATTCCTTATAGGAAATTTAGAAAATAAAGTTCTTCTCTCTCTCTCTCTCTATATATATATATATAGATATAGATATAGATAGATAGATAGATATAGATAAGCAAAGGGAATGGGAAATGCCTGGATACTTACAGAACTATTTCAATTCAGATAACTCAGTTCAGTCTCAACAGAGTTAGGCACTGGCTACAAACCATATATCATGATGGTTGAAAAGAATTATGTTTGGTTATACTGTATAGTCAGCTGTTCTGATAAAAAAAATATTTCAAATGCATATGTCTCCACTTAATGTTTATTCCCTCCTTTTAGAAAAAAAAATGTGTTGGTTAAGGTTAAATTAGATAGCAATAATATAAATTATAAACAATCAATGGTTTCAAAAATAAAGTTAACAAATGAAAAATCAGAGTATGAAGGGCCGTATAGATAAGGTAGAAAAATTAGTTTTAATTCCTTCTCATGCTGTGTTGAAGGCTGTCCTTAAAAATTTCTACCCAGTAACTCCATTCTATCCTTCCTTTCCCTTGCCTTTAGACTGTGTCTTTTTCTCCTCTGTAGAATGTCAGCAAAAATTATTGCTGTGAATAAGATATGCTACTTTCAAGCTTCATCCTTGAAGTTCCCTAAACCAGCCCTCTAAATTCTTCCCTCCATCCTATGGGTAGGAATGACAATGACTTCAGATATCATGCATTTAAGATGGTATCGTTGTTAACAGCCTGGATCCTCAAATGATATTCATTCATTCAACAAATATATATTGAGTACTTCATATGTGCTCTGTACTATATTTTTCTAATAATTTGCAAGATTATATTTATTAATCAAGATGATAAAAATATTTTAATAATTGAATGTCATCCAAAAATGTGATTTTATAACATACTTAAGATGTGAGAAATGAGTGTGATAAAATTTAAACTCAAAAAAATACAAGACACAAAGTTGTCTATATGGTGTAATTCTAACTTTGTTTGATATTAATAAGGGTTGTATAGGCTTTCTCAGTACCCACTCCCTTCAGTGATAGAGGTTCAAAACCTAAAAATGACCTACTCCGTATCTTCCTGTAGCTTGGTTTCTCTTTCATTTGAAAGGAGTTATGAAGTCAGAGGGAGAGGTAGGGTGTGAGGCACCCATTCTGGTTGCAGGTGTGCATCAAGGTAGTAGCAGGGAGATGGTAGAGCCAGCAGCCAAGAGGAAAGCTTCCTTAGTGCGCGGTTTCATGAACTTGGCACACATAGGAGTTCTCTTGGTTCTCCTCTGGTTTCAAGTCACTTCTGAAAGCTTAGATTAGAGGCTTTTTTTTTAGCCTTCCAAAAATTGTGTGATCTTCCTATACAAAATGTGAAAGTGTGTCTGACTCTTTGTCACCCCATGGACTGTAGCCTGTCAGGCTCCTCTGTCCACAGGATCCTCCAGGAAAGAATAATGGAGTGGGTTGTCATTTCCTCCTCCAGGGCATCTTCCAGATCCAGGGATCAAACTCATGCCTTGTGCATTGCAGGCAGATTCTCCACCAGGAAGACCTTCCTAAGTTCTCTAGTAAAGTATTTCCTGCTTAAACTCCTTAAAATGGCATGAGTGTGTGTGCGTGTATGTGTGTGTACAGTTATTTATGAATTCTTGGATTAAGGATTTGTTAAAGCAATTTTTTAGCCTAATCCATAAACTCTTGGCATTTATCATTATTTTGATTACATACAAAAGGCTCATTCTAAGTATGTTAACTACAAATTTAATGTCTTCATTGTTTCTGAAATTATTCTTTAACCATATTGTAGTCTTATACCACTATTTTGATAATATGGAATTACTGAAAGTCAAACTTCACAGAAAATGTTGTAACATAAAATATTTATATTCATAACATTAACTACACTCCAAAAACATTTAACTATATGCTTTACACTTTGAAAGTCCTTAACAAAAAGCATTAACACTAACTGTAAACTCCAAAGTCTGGGTCTGGCATTGGTACAGTGAAGTCAAATAAATTGAACACTCTAAATAATTTTATTTTTTATTAAAATGATAATTTTAATAACAATCATCCAGAAACTTTTCCAATCATATGTTTAGATATTATATGTACATGGTTTTATAATAAAATTTATTCTTATTAAACAGACATTTGTAGTGCATAGGTCATTTATACTGTCAACCTAAATTGAAAATGTACTGGCTATCCTAGCACAATTATAGGCAGACTTCTTAATTAACACTTACATCATGCTAATAATATACTCGATTGGTATTTTCCTGTTAAAAATTGACAGGCGCCCCAAAGAGTAAATAATAATAACAATAATGATGATGATGATGACCAATTTCTTTTGAATAAGAAACAAAACCTCCAAACTATTTCTATTCCCATAATTCTATCACCAGCTTAAAAGAACTGATGTTTTAGGGGGGAAATGTTATAATTCATGATTATATAAAATATTGTATAACTAGAGTTACAACTATTCTATGTAAATTTATTAGAATAACTGTCATTTGTTTAATCACTGAATATGCATTGATTGTCTATTTTGAACCTGTCATTTTGCCCTGTACAGGTTATACAGTGGTGAAGAAGACAGATACAGATTCATGATGCTGACAGGCTAGACACTGAGATGATAAACTTGTAACAGGTGAATAAGTATCTACTTGCAAGCTCAGAAAATGCAGACATGATGCTGTGATAAAAGGTAACAGGTCAGGATCTACTTAGACAGGGTGACCAGGAAAGAGCCTCTGGGGAGATGAGACATTAGCCTAACAAAGACCTGAAGGATGGGTAGGAGCCAACAGTACAAATATTTGAGGAAATCCTGCAAAGGGAATTGACCTTGTGGATTCTCAGGAATGAGTTAACTTTAAAGGTTTGAAGAAATAAAATGCTATGTTATTAAATTATAAAAACATGTATGGTTATTTTTGTTGTTGCTGTGCTCAGTCATGTTCAACTCTTTTGTGACCCCACAACTGTAGCCCTCCAGGCTCTGCCATCCATGGAATTTCTCAGGCAAGAATACTAGAGTGGGTTGCCATTTTCTACTCTTGGGAATCTTTCATATCAAGGGATTGAACTTGTGTCTCCTGTGTCTCCTGCACTAGCAGGTGGATTCTTTAAGACTGGGCCACCAGGAAAGCCCCTATATGGCTATATATGTATACATAATATACATCATATAATATGAAATGTTTGACCTTTGGTGCAAAATTTTCACCAACTCCAAAATGTTAAACTTGCATGAAGAATGTAACTTTCCTTGCCTATAGGCTTACAGGATAGGTTACTGTAGTAAAAAACAAAATCTCAGTGTTAACTTCTCACTCTACCTGTCATGATTATGTGTAAGAGATGGTAATGGAGGGAGCTGAGGGCCTTGCTCTTCATCTCCCTCACTCCAGGACCCAGGTGAAGAGAAAAGTTTCTCAGGCAAAAAGTGGGCTGCATTGCACTCTGGCTCTTAATGTTTCCATGGAGAAGGACACATAGCACTTTGCTCACGTTTCCTTGACCAACATAGATATCATGGTCACAACTACTCCATGTGCCCAATCAGAATAAGAGATGCTTGGTACACAGCATTGGTAAGTCTGAATAACAGAGAGAAAAAGGGTGGGAAAAGATTGATTTTGATCACGTTATCAGGAAGCTCATACTTAAGAAGGCTTTTCCATTTGAGGAGAAATACGTAGCTCTGAAATGAGATGAACAAAAATTCTCAATAATATAAATTTACAGTCTTACATTATCAAATTTTCTAATGGTCAACAGTTTGATTTAATTGTGAATTTGCTAGTTTTGTTTTACTTTAATTCTCTAGAACTCTAAAAATGCTCAGAACTCTTAAAACACCAGCAAATCAAGACTGACAGCACCTGGAGGATATCCCCTTTCTTATTTACTTTCAATTTACTTTCATCATGCTCTTTTGAGGGAGAACAATGTCATAATTCTTGTGACACATTTGGAGTAATTATCCAAACATTCTAAACGTGTTTGTAGTCATTGCTGTGCAAATATTTTGCAATATAAAGCTATCTACCTTCAATGAATTTTATTTTCTTTCTTCCATAAACATTTCCTTTTCTTTAATCGAAAATGCTTAGAAAAAGAAGAAGGTCACTGATTATTGCAAATGGTTGTGACATACACCCTTTATTGCTCAAACAGGACCTGCTTCATCCAGACACACAAAACCAAAAGGAAAGAGATAAAGTGCATAAGACCAGTAAGAGTAGTCTTGGGAAAGCACCACTTCTGGAAGTAAAGAGGTCCCGCTGGAGCTTTAGGGTGTTGCAAAAGAAGCAAGCAAGAGATGGAGGTTAAAGGGCCTGAACGAAGTTACAAAATCAGAAGACAGAATCATCCACCTCTTCAACAGAAAAAAACATGAAAGAAAATTAATGTTACCATATCAGAAGAAGGAAGTACTCTTGAACTAATAGGTTACCTATCTCCTTTGTCTGCACAAAACTTACCTCTGGTCTAAGAAAATCAAACGCATTTAAAAATGTCCAACAACATTCATACAAAACTACTGTATGGTACAAGGAAAATGGAAAGTTCAAATCAAAGTAATTCAATTTACACTCTCCTTAATGAAACTACAATAAAGCAGAAAGAAACTGAATTAAATAACCTTAAACAAATTTACAAAATTTTTAAAAATTTAAATCATTGTTTATAAACTGTAAAACAAACATAAAAAAAGTATGAAGTATGAAGTAAAAACTGACAAACTCAAAGAAATGATACTTTCAAAATTATAAAAATCATCTTATAAATAAAAAATAAATTACAAGGTTCATAAGGGAGAATGGACAAAACAATAATAATAATCATAAATGATATTAAGAAATACAAACATAAAGCCACATCAATGAAAACAAAAGAAATCAGAAAAAAATGGAGAAAATATAATGATATATAAAATATAAAATATTTAACATAGAAATAATCTAATCCCCAGAGCATTTAAAAAAAATAATGAAATAAAATATATAAAGTGACAATCGAAGGAAGAAATTCTGGTAATAAAAAAAGACCTGACTCTCATATTAACAGGGCCCACTGTAACTGGGAAAACTGACCCAGACAAACTCTAACAAAACTAGTATTTTTTAGACTTTATACTCTAAAGGTGAAGAAAACTCCTCTGGGCCTAAGAAACACACACATATAACACCCACTCACCCACCCAGCCCCTCCCCACACACACCTATCTCTCCATCAATCTAAACAGAAACAGAAAAGTAAATAAACAAAACATTTACATGGAACTTCCCTGGTGGTCCATTGGCTAAGACTCTGAGCTCCCAATGCAAGGGGCTTGAGTTCAATCCCTGGTCAGGGAACTAGATCCCACATGCTGCAACTAAGATCTGACACAGCCAAATAAATAAACAAACATTAAAAACAAGAAAGTGTTCACAAAATGTTAATAATCAATGAACCAAGAACAAAAATATATGAGTGTCCACTGAATTATTCTTTCAAATTTTCTTTAGGTTTAATTTAAAAAAAGAGAAAGAGAAATCATCACTAGTAACAGAAAAGAGACAATCAACAGTTTTTATACAAGTAATTTCCTAATTTCCTACATAATATCATTATTTTAATGGTTGCATAATATTTTATAAGAATATTATACTGCTTTTTATAAACCAATAACCCTTGTTTGGAATTTAGGATTTTTTTCAATTGCTGCAAATCTTCAAATTTTGAACATCAGTTAAGATTTTTTAACAAACTAAAAAGAGACGAAAATGTAAAGACTAGCAGAAAGTAATGAGACTGACTTTTAAAACAATTCCAGAGGAGATGATCCTAAAAAGTGTTTTAATGATGTCAGCATGAATAAGATAAATATGATCATCTTGAGAGATAAAATTATATTTGCTGTGCAAATTTCATAGTTTTTTAAACGTTTAAGAAAAGAACAAAAAAGTTAGGAAAGAGAAAACATCACTTTATAGTCACAAAGAAGCAAAAAAATGATAGAATTATGGATATATCTCAAACAATATCACTACTTCCTCTCAGCTTGCATTTTTTAAGGAGACAAGTATATATATATATGTATACATATATAAAATATATATAATGTAATACAGGTAACATAGGCATGTACCTGACATCTGTAATACAGGTAATACAGGCATGTATGTAACAGTTATAAAACAGGTCAAGTGCGATATATGCATAATAGCAACCAAGAAAACACTGTGCAATATAATAAAGGGAAGAGAGAGAGTGCTTTAAACTTCTCAGAGGGCTCAAGAACAGAGACAGAAATAGTTTCATAAATGAGGTAAGGCTGGAGACAAGCCTGAGGTGAGAGAAGGGCTTTCCCAGGGAATTACAGAAAAAAGTCAAAAAAGAAAAAAAAACAAGGGTCAGAGGTCTTTGAGAATTAGTGGGTGGATGCAAGACAAATATGTGGCAGCAAATATCCATAAAGTTACTGAAAAAATATTTATTGAGACTCCCACATGGTGAGTATTGGTTGACATGCTCGGGACTTTGAAACTTGTCCTTAGAAAATCAGGACTATTGAAGGATTTGAAACAGCTTGTAATGGTAATTGATGGTCATGCAAAGGTTACGTGGCCGATGAGGACCTGGTCTCAAATCAACATAAGATGTCAAACCCTGCCTTGACTTTGTATACTTGATATGCCCGACTAGAGTATCTCTCACACCTGTGGCAATGTGGTTACTGCCTTAAACACTCATTTTCAATCAAAGTCATAACTTTTCCTACTTTATACAATTATCCCTAAAGGACATTCCAATTAGATAAAAGCTATTAAAATATACAAATGAATGCTGATAAAGGAAATCAACTGTCTTCTAAATAGCCATCTGTTAGTATAGAGTAGATTAATCACAGTGATAGATAAATGGCTCAGTTATTCTTTTTTTTTTTTTCTGTATGTTTGGCTATAAAATGTGCTCAGGGCCAAAGGTTTCTCCAGGCTGCTCAAACATTCTGGAAAAGCCTGGCAAAGATATTCACTTTGTCTCATATTTCTTTGTCCCTTTCATTCTCAGGAATGAAGACAGTGTACTACGTCAATAATCATGACTTTATTGGAAGTAAACATGATTTCTGGGTCTTCTGAAAAGTACTGTATATTTAGTAGCTGTGTCTACATGATTTCAATTTGAAACCAACCTTTGAATGAATCTTCTAGAGCTGAACTGCTTTTGGTTTAGGCCTCATTTGATTTAGGCAGTAAAAGAAAAACCATGTAGAGAAACATAGAGCCAAATATTCTGTGCACAGAAGTAGAGCTGTTGCCCTGTTCTTCCTAAGAATTAAGTGATAAGGTACAACAAACACTGGCTTGGATCAGGGACACTTGGGTTGCAATCTTAAGTCTGTCATATTAATTCATTCACTCATTCATTCAATAAATATTTATTGAGCTTCCTACATACAAAACACTGTCCTAGGTCTTGAATAGAATAAGATGGTATTGACTTTAGGGAAAGAACCTAACTTATTCGGAGCCAGTTAAAATTTTTCTGTGTGTGACTATCTGAAGTGATAATCTTAAAATGATCTGAGGAGCTAAGTAGGGAATGTGTGGGAAAAGGATGAGAGTATGGAGGAACTGGTGGTGAGGGTCAATGGTGTTCTAGGCAATCTATGCCCCAACTAAAGGCATTCAAATTCCATTTTTCAAAATAAAATGTAATGGGGAAAAACCACACTGTGGGCCCTATTTGGAGGGACTCTTGTTTCCTACCCTTGAACTACATGATTGATCTCTAGGACATTTTCTGGTCCTCACATCCCTTTCATACTTTAAAACGAATGAATGCGTGAATGAATGCACAACTCTAAGGAATCTATTTCCTTAGAGTTTGACTTCCATTCCATTTTCTAGACTTCTCTACTTAAATTCACATTTTTGTCAGGGGTAACTTCTCCTGATAATTTGTTCTATGAAAATGGGAAACATACTTGGGGGAGGGATAAAAGTAGGAATGAAAAGCCACTGAAAACACACTTGGCCCACTTATTAATAGCATATTTGCTTTAGGTGACCCTACCTACATACTTCCCCACTCAGCCTAAACGCAGAAGTACCTTTTGAGTCAAAATTCTTGTCTTCGATCTAGATTTAGGTTTGGTGCTAAAGAAGATACATTTCACACCCTGTAAATTACTAAGGACAGTGTCTGGCACGTGGTAAATGAGACTGTGAGCATACACACAGCAATGTATATAAGAGCCTTGCCTCCCATGTCAGAACTTCGTTTGAAACCAATTCTCACTTTTTACAGATGGGTGGGCTTGAACAAGTCATTCAGTCTTGTCTCAGTCCCCTCAGAGTACCTCCACATGGGGCTGCTGTAAGACGCAATGGGATATGTCATGTTTCCAGCACAGGGCCTGGTACTCAGCAAAATCCAAAGAAACAGGGGCCATCTTGTCAAGATTCATAAAGATGCTGCTTTCTTTTTTTAATTCTCATTTATCTTTTTGTAAATTGATATATAAAATGATAGCACATTATTAAATATGCTATAAAATTATTCTAAAAGAAGGAAGCCTTATACACTACTTTAAAAATTATTTATACACCACTTGAAAAATTATTACACATTGGATGGCTCTATGAAGAGTTAAATCAAGGCTTTATCTTTCATAAGCCTAGTGAAAACCAAATGGCACAAGGATCAATATGAAACTTAAAAAAATTTTTTTTCAGACGGAAAATCTACGACTATAGTTCAGGCACATTTTACACATCAGTGAAAGTTCCAATCAATATTCCTGAAACTTGTTGGCTAGCATAGATTTTCTTTATAGTTGGAAAATTGTGAAATGTTTAAACAAGGGGACAGAAGTTACGCTGGTATAAAAGAAAATAATAACATTTTAAAACTCTGTCACTAGCCAAAGTTCATCATCTTTGTTCTTATCTAAATTTAGGGAAATGAATTTGGTTTTTGTAAGTACTATCTGCATGCATTCAGTATTCACATTCTATTCATTTCCTAGAAATCAAGTAAGGATATTTTATCCTTATGTGTGAAGACATTTTAATCAACAAACATGCATCATACTATCAATATTTTTATAAGTATCAATTTAAAACATAAAATTCTGTATTTGCACATTGTACTTTTATTTACTTCTGTTTTTTAAAGCTGGTTATGGCAGAGCAAGATTGTGTGTAGCTGATTCCTTTAAGCTGAAGCTTTTCATGATGACACCAAGAGCTGCTCACCCTTTCCTCCACCCTATCCATACCAATCATTGCTGTGCCTCAAAGCGATTTCTTACATGAGTAGCATCTCTTCAACACACTCTTTACCTAAACCTTAAAACTAAACACTGATAGTAAAAATAATCTCTCAACATTAAAAAAAAAATCTTCACAGTGTCATAACAATAAGGGAAGACCTCATCTCACCCTGGATTTTATTTAACTTTATTCTGAGATGATGCTTTTCACAGTAGAAAGCACTTCTCCTTTGGCAATATTCTAAGGAAATTACTTTATTTCAGTTATATAAACCATAAATAAACAGAGATAAAAGAGATTGATGAGCACCAGTACAACTGAGTGACAGTCATTAACTACAGTTTTGCTTTACTGAAAAAACTCTGAGTTTTGCTCCATTAAGGCTATATCCTAATTATCTCAGTTTCATTCTGCATTAGTAACTTTATTTTCTTGGAAACAGTACTGATGGAGGAGTTTTAAATCATACTCTCACCAGTAAGGCAGAGTACAATCAAGAAAGGGGTTCCCATGTACAGTTCTGTGGGAATACATGTGAAATGATCACATTTCCTAAATGGTCTTACACATCAGACTTCAGCTAAATGTAGTACTCCATTATAAGGGACAGGGGAAAAAATTGAATGTTGGAGTTCAAATTCATATAATAATTAGAAGGGACATTTATTTCAAAATGTGGAAGACTTGACAGTAAGAAAATGACAGAAATTCAGCTCCACAGTGAATTATAAATGTCAAATTACTGGTACGCATGTAAAAAAGTATGTAGCTATTAGAAACCAGACTCTGCATTCACGTGCAGTGCTTCTGCCTTTATCAGCTTCTTATATTCCTCTAAGGTGTTCTGTCATTCACTGTCATATTTCCAGTGTAAGATTA
Source organism: Bos javanicus (assembly GCF_032452875.1). Lineage (NCBI taxonomy): Eukaryota > Metazoa > Chordata > Mammalia > Artiodactyla > Bovidae > Bos > Bos javanicus. Next base: position 45,583,111 of record NC_083870.1, read on the forward strand.
TAAGACATACGTCAGATCAATGTCCAAAGCTTTCCAGGTTCTGGACACACCAATGCAGTCCCATATTTTACAACATATTAAGTACATTAAATAGGAAAGCTGCTGAGTTATTAGAAGTCAGTTACAGAGTGTACTCTAGCATGTGATATCATCTACTCTGAGGAATGCAAAGTGCAGGGGAGGGGGGAGCAGAGCGATTCTATATTGTGTGTGGACTCATGATGCTGTCAGTGTCAGCAGGATGAACAATGAAAAGGATGTTAACTAAATTTTGATGTGCAAGAACATGTGTTTAATTTGCAAGATGCTTTGTTTAATTAAAAGGTAAATACCATTTACAATTCCTCTTGCAGACAAATCTAGAGCAGCAACAACACCTACAGAGTGTTCAAATTGCCGGCAGAATTTCTTGGATGCATCTGATCAATTAAAAGGGTACACATTTGGGGAAAAATAATTATTTTTTCCATGTGTTTTCAAATAGAAATGGCTTTATTTTCTATAAACAGATTATTCCTAGTGTTTAATGCCTAGCTAAGTATGGATTAAAAGATATAAAAACTATATTATTATATACCTAGTGCAGAGAAAATAAACCTGAAGTCTGAAAGTTTCTCTTGTCACTCAACAGCAAGTCAAAGCATTTTCCCCCTTCCTCCCTTTTTGTTTTTCCTTCCTTTACCTTCCCTTTTCCCTTCATCCCTCCATTACTTCATTCTTCTCTCCTCCCTCCACCTTTCTTCCTTCCTGTCTTTCTTTCTACAGAGAGGAGGCTCCAAAAGTTGAATGTTTCACAAAGACCTTTTCACCCCTCCAGAAAGATAACCTCAGTCACATCACTTGGGAGTGCCAACATAACTGTTCCATAAGCTTACTCAGATCTCAAAGCAGATAAAAAAAGGTCTGAGGTCTCATGTTTTCCTTTATTTAAGATTTGCTACTTTTTCAGTGATCCTAGAAGAGGAGGATGCTATTGCTTCTTCAGCGGGTCTGTGGGCAGAAAGTCAGAGATTCAGAGCTCTTTAGTTCTAACTTCTAATCTCAGTGATAGAGGTAGTAGAGATAAAAATTCAACCATTTATCTCCAACACAACACTTCATGTAGTTGTAGTGTAATCTTGGTTACACTTGGAGGCAGGAAATAGATTAGTGACTCTCTGGAGGATATAATGTAATCATTTCCTTGGTTGATACCAACACGTGGCATCCAGGCAACAAGAAAGAGAAATTCTCCAAGAGTTCCTTGACAGTTCACAATACACTGAATTAGATTTGGGTGACCCTAACTACAGGGCTTCCCAGGTGGGGCTGGTGGTAAAGAACTGCCTGCCAATGCCAGAAACGTGAGAGATGCAAATTCAGTCCCTGAATTGGGAAGATCTCCTGAGGAGGGCATGGCAACTCACTCCAATATTCTTGCCTGGAAAATCCCATGGACAGAGGAGCCGGGCAGGCTACAGCCCATAGGGTCACAAAGAGTCAGACACAACTGAAGCAACTTAGTATGCATGCCCAACCCTAACTATGAAATAGTCATCCAATAGTTCATTTTAGTCAGTCTTGCCTATCACATGACTAACACATAGGTTGCTGAAATGTTAAATAGCCAAATTACCCTATTACTAATATATTACACTATATTATTAACTACATTACAACTAATGTGTTATATTATTGCTTTATTGGAACTGAGAACAAATACAAATTAAATTGGCAGGGAAGGGCACAAAAGAATTTTAGTGGATAAATGTACTGTTTCCCCTTGTTTTATCAGACAAAAAACTCTCTTTCCCTACCCCATCTTCACTCCCTCCAATTACTGAAAGCTCAACTCTGCATACCTGTCAAAAAAAAAAAAAAAAACCTTCATTTCATTACTAAGCAAAATACAGTCAAACCCTGTGGGGAAAAAAAAATCTTCCCCTCACTAGTGGTAAATGAATGTGGACATGAGACAATTGGTCATCGGTCCTCAATGTTTAAACTCTGACAAGCAAAATTCTTTCAGGGGAAGCAGCAGGGGAGGGATTTTAGGAAGCTGTTGTATCCTCATCAGTCGGTAAATTTTCATTTCAACATCCAGTGTATGTTTTGTTTGTAATGGTCTGTTCTATTTTCTGAAAAATATTTTTGATGAATCTCACAATGAGATCCAGAATTTTACAGGGTTGAACTTTTTACACCTTTCCCTCCCCAATTATTCCATGGTAGGGTTGAAGGGGCTACTATATGTCATATTCTAAAGAGGAAAGTTGAGTTTATCACAAAAACCAACCTGAGGCGTCTCAGGTTGCCTCAAGCTAGCACCTCAAGCTAGCACCTTCCTGGCCCTTTGGTTTATCTGCTAGAGCATCTACTATACATCCAAAAATGTATCATTTTTAAAAACATCTTCTGAATAATTTCCTCTTTAATCTCTGTATTATTTCTTTATCCCAGCTCCTGCACAAGTCAATTGGAGAAGGAAATGGCAGCCCACTACAAGTGTTCTTGCCTGGAGAATCCCAGGGACGGTGGAGCCTAGTGGGCTGCTGTCTATGGGGTTGCACAGAGTCGAACACGACTAAGCGACTTCACTTTCACTTTTCACTTTCATGCATTGGAGAAGGAAATGGCAACCCACTCCAGTGCTCTTGCCTGGAGAATCTCAGGGACGGGGGAGCCTGGTGGGCTGCCGTCTATGGGGTCGCACAGAGTCGGACACGACTGAAGTGACTTAGCACCAGCAGCAGGAGCACAAGTCCATGCTATCTCACAGGCAAGGAATCCCAAATCACAAGAAGACTCTGGAAAAGTATTACACTTTACCCATGAATGGATCACCTGAAAGGGCAGTGCCTACTTGGTTACAGTGTGCTTTGTCCACTTGCCAATTTCTAGTCCATTAATTATTTGGCACAAAGGGTACCCCCAAATTTCTTACACAGGAAATGTGTAAGAATATCAGCATACGTTTGCTGCCATACACATGATAACACATGATAACACATTAAAGCTAACTTTAAGAAAAATGTCTTTATAACCATTATTGAGATTGGCATTTGATTCTGCTGCTGCTAAGTCACTTCAGACTCTGTGTGACCCCACAGACGGCAGCCCACCAGGCTCCCTTGTCCCTGGGATTCTCCAGGCAGAAACACTGGAGTGGGTTGCCATTTCCTTCTCCAATGCATGAAAGTGAAAAGTGAAAGTGAAGTCGCTCAGTCGTATCGGACTCTTAGCGACCCCATGGACTGTAGCCTACCAGCCTCCTCTGTCCATGGGGTTTTCCAGGCAAGAGTACTGGAGTGGGGTGCCATTGCCTTCTCCAGGCATTTGATTCTACCCACCATTAAAATATAAATTTCAACAAATTTAAGCCTTTTTTCTGGATTGTTTTATTTTTTCTTTTGTTGAATTTCTAATGCCTAGGAAAGCTGCCAAATTCATGGCAATAACTAGTTGTTGAATGAGTGACTGAATCTCTGACAGTCAAATAAAGAAGGAACATGGCAATGTGGGAATGCACTTGCCTTAGAGGCTGAATGCAGAAAACCTGGGTTCCATTTCTCATTCTTCCCTTAACTAGAGAGTTGACCTAGCAAATTCTGAATTGCCTCTCAGGACATCAATTTATCCATCAGTAAAATACAATGATTAGACTAGATAATTTCAAAAAGCCTTTCAAGTCTAAAAATCTGTGAAAGTGTTTATGGTACAAATTCACACAGACAAGCAAGTTTTATTATATAACATAATAGTTCCAAAATGATATTGATAGTAATGGTTTTAATGAGAGGTAGGAGAGAAAAAATTCCCAACTTGACATTAACAATCATATTCAACTAAATTAAACCTTTGGAAAAAAATCACAGATCCCCAATTTGACAGGAGGCCACGCAGCCAAATAATTTGCACACAAATGACTGAGAAAGACGAGACATATGGGCTGCAGTCCAGTCAGTGACTTAAGGCAGTTCATCTGGCTTCTTCTGATACTTTGAGCCCTACTGAAAATGAAGGAACCCTAAGACCATTTTATGAAGCACATTCGGTACTTGAGTTAACTTTACAACACAGAGTAAATCAGTTCTACACAATATACTTCAGTGCATTGTAAGTGTGCCTTAAAATGTGGATGCCAATCTAAAATCTCTTGAGAATTAATTTTATATATGTTTGTCATTAAAGTGGCCACCCTAGAGATTTGTTTTGACATTTTTACTGTAACCATTCACAGAACAAAGAAAAAATACATGAATGGAGATGAAAAGCACCAAAACCTTGTGCGTGTTAAACTCCTTCCTGAACAGAAGCTAGCAGAAATGGAATGTGGAAAGACTTAACTGGGGTAGTAAGATATGTCTTGGGGGGTGGAGAAGACTAAAATGGTACTCAGGTCTTTCTGATATCATTTTAACTGCTTTTCAAGTAAAGCTGATGTAGTTTTTATCTCATTTAATTCACCACTGAGAATGGCTGTGCACCTTGCCAGGGTAACTAAGTTGATTCATTCTCTCAGTTTTCTCATCTGAGATAGTGATAGGGAATTGATGACCAGAATTTTTTTTCAACAAGTACTCCCATTTTATCTAATGTTTTCTTGCCAGAAAAGATTATCTTTTTTTATGAAAGACTAAAATGTAGACTTAAAATATTAGTATATTACCAGCTTGAATTCAACACAACAAGCATCATTTCTCAAGCTATCTCTCCTACTGCCTACTTTTCAGATCCCTGTTCTTCTGATGACCACTTGTTGTCTCCTTAATCAAATAAATAAAACTTTCCAAGCTTTACTTTCCTGTTCTATAAAATGAGAAACTGTAACAGTACCTTATCCATAAGGCTGTAGTGAGAATTAAATGAGATAATGAAGGTAAAGGCTGCAACTTAGCACCTGGTAGTAACTAAACACTCAACAGTTATTCTTTTAATTGTCATTGTTATCTTCCAGAATTCTAGTCCCCTATGACCTGCTCAGATCTTCTGTATTGTTGGCTATAAAAGAGGTACCAGATCCCAGTTCAAATCAGCCTTATTCCCTTTCCTATTAGCAGATCAAACATTCTGTCATCCATCTGAAAATACGAAAACTAAAAAACATGTAGCATTTCAAAAGATACTTTCCTAGATCCTGCCTACTATAAACTAGTCTCCAGAGACAGTCAAAATCCTTAATTCTCTCCTCCAAAGACTGTGTGAAGAAAGAAGCAAACTGATCTTTTACTGGATTTATAACTATTATTTGCTTAAACTTATATAACAAGTTTTTTTAAACTCTGCTCCTTCTCCAAAGACACTAGACATCCGGAGGCAACAGACATTACTGAAAGTCATAGAATAAGACATTATGCCCATCTCTAAGTCAAGGTTGCCTGAATAGAAAGAAACATTGTGATGTCTAATAACCTGTACCTAAGCACAGAAAAATCTGCCACTCAAAGCATAGAGCCTATTTCAAGGTTAAACTAATTTCAAAACACCATACAGAACTAAGTCATGAATTGTCTAGATACACAAAACAAACACTCCCCCCGTTCTCTGGTGAGGAATGGGAACAGGACACAGGAAACCACCCCCCTAGAAATGGCTGAATCTCTCTTCCTCCTCAGTAGAAGGATGAAAACTTTTCTGCCCACGCGAGGACTTGGGACTGAGAATAGTACTCACGTCCAGGTAGGATTAAACTAAGGGGAATCTTTCTTCCTCTTCCCTCCTCTTTCCAATCTATAGAATTACTGGTGTTGTCTATAACCTAAAGAATCAGTAAACGTTTCCTTCAACACCTAATGAAATGTTTCCAGAAACATGCACATCAGTAGCCCTCTTCCGGACTGGTAAGTGTGGGTATAGGGTGTGTATGTGTGTGTGTGTGTGTGTGTGTGTGTGTGTGTGTGTCTGTATGTGTGTGCATGTGTTGTATCTTGTTTAATATTGATGCTTGCAAAACGTGCTTTCAAAAGCAGCCATGATCTTTCGTGGGGGCTGTATGTGTGTGGGGGGGCGGAGGGGGAGAGTCGCCCCTTTGTCTCCCCCAGATCTTAGCCCAGAGGACCAGAGGGAGGGTCAGAGAGGGGCGTGGGAGAGGCTGGACTCACACTTACCTTTAAGCAGTAGACGAGGTGAGAGTGGATTTTGGCGCCGTGTTTGTTTTGTTTTGTTTTCTGTTTCTTTTAACTCGCCCCAGCGCTGGGGGCGCCGAGGGTCGCAGCGGGGCGGGGCGCGGCGGGACGGCGGGAACCGGGAGCGGGTAGCCGCGCTGCCGCGTCCGGCCAGCAGGGGGCCCCTTCGCTCTGCCTAAAGCTGCTCTACCTTCTCCGCCGGATCTCAGCCCGCGCAGCCGGGGACCCCGGGAGCGCAGAAGATCGGGAGAGAGGAAGAAGACGAGGACTTGACAGAGACCAAACGGGGTGAGCCACATAGTGGCTTTCCCTGAAAGCTCGCTTTCTTGGAGCTTCTTGACACGACAAATTCTGGAGAAGTCGAGCGTTTTCAGGAACGGGGTCCGCGCCTCCGCTTTACTCCGGCTCCCAGGCGCCGCGGCGCCGTCTCGCGCCGGCCTCCTGCCCAGGTCGCCTTCGGCCCGAGGCAGCCTTCCCGGCTAGGGTGTGAGGGGGCGAGCCGACGTAGCCGGCCGGGGCACGGGAGGCCCCGGAGAGAAGTGGGAAGGCGGCGAGGGCGGCGATTCCCTACACCCTGGTCCCCGCGCGGATCGCACCTGGTGCTGCTGGGGCTACAAAATGCAGGCCGACTCAACCCAAGAGGCAAAGGTCTGTGTATCGTCCAGTGTAACCACACCTTGGTTTGGCTTCCTTTCCTCGATCTGAGAGCCAAAGTGGAGGTGGAGTTTTCGTTCCCTTACCGTCCCCCAGCAGGCCCGGGTCCGAGCCAACGATTCAGGGCCGCAGCTGCAGAAACTAGAGTGGAGGCTGGTAAAACGATGCCCTCGTCCCACTCCGGGGCGTCGGGGAAAGAGAGCCGAGTCCGGGCGGCTGGCCTCCCTCGGCGATGGAGCATCCAGCCTGCCGACCAGCGCTCTGCCCTTCGCCACACGAGAGTTGAGCCCCCGGCCGCCCGCGGGAACTGGCCTCCGGAGGTCTTCGGGACCCTCTCTACAAACAGCGCGAGTAGCTGGCCTCGGTCTAGAGGAGGAAGATACTGTATCTTTCTAAGGGGTCTCTCAGATCTACCTTGTTTTGATCTGCAGCAGAAGTGATGGCCTTGAATTTGTATAAAGTTACTGCCTGAGACACCCTCTCCCCAAATCCCCTCAACCCACACACCGCGCTCCACTACCGCTCCCACCACTCCCACTCCATTTGCATTTGAAAACCTCTGGAAACAAGCCCTTTCAGGATGAACCTACACACACACACACACACACACACACACACACACACACACACATTCCATCCCGCCAAGTGAAAACTGAGTTGAGTCATAGGATGCAAATAAGTCAGGTTGCCTGGCCTTTCGCTTCTGAGGAAAAGAATGACCAATAACCCAAGATTCCGGCAATAACAGAACATAACAAGGTTTCTAGAACCCTGTTCGGATCCTTTAGAAACAATTAGAATAATAGCCAGTGAAAGTAAGAGGAAAAGAATTGTGTTTTTCAGGGCACTTGCTGCCTGCTGCATCTTGTATGGGGAGAACTAAAAATTAATGCCCTTGATTCAGACCCACAGGTCAAATGACACCATCTCTCTTCGCTGGAGGATAATTAAAATCAACTCTGTCCATAGAAGTTTGATAGACATTTGACTCAAAATAGTTAAAAATTGTTTTACTCAATAGCAATGTGCTTCTACATATAAAATCATGTGTAATCATATCAAATATATGAAATGTACTTTTTAAAGAAAGGTGAATTTTCTTTACAAATATCCACTCAAAGACAGCTAGATATGTCAGCTGTAGGCAACAAGTCTCTATTTTGACTACAAGTTATGCAATGATAGTCAAACAGTCTAACCCAAATCCTCTCTTTGCTTCAAGAGTATTAAACTATAGAGGGAAAGACCTTAATTAAAGATGTAGTGTCCTTTTGAAATTTAACAAGCTTTAAAAATGTAATAAAACATGGATACGTTTTCAGGACTTTTTGTTTTTGTTTTTTTTGTTTCTTTAGTTGATTGGTTGGTTGGTTGCTTGATTAGTTGGTTTTGCTGTTAGATTTGTTTAAGATATAACATAGTCATCACCAGTTCCTATCCCATGTTTTTATTCCATAGGGTCTGAAAAAAGTACCAGTGAGTACAGTAAAAAATTCTCCAAAAAAAGCCCTGAGTCTTGCCACTATCCTCATCTAAATCTTTTGTGTGAATTTCAGAATAGCTCTAAGATAGCAGAATGCATTTCATATTTCTAACTACTTTGACAAAATGTGGAAATAATACTTCTAACATTTGACTAGGTATAATTCTAATTATTGCTAATTTGGCATTAAAATTAATGATATTTTGCATAATGATATGTCATTGTTCGATAAGACATATATTTAAATAATAGGAAAATACCATTGCAGGGTTCTTTACAACTCAGTGTAAGTAGCTATATCATGACTTCGAAACATAAAAGAATCCTCCCATAAACCTTCTGAAACACTCTCATAAACCCACTCCACTTTCTAACACTATGGAAAAGTTGATTTAATTTAATTTCTATTCTGCTGACATTAAGTTTATTTCATCTTGGAGAGGTGCCTTGTTTGGAAAAAGTTGATTGTAGGAAAGGAGGATAAGGTGGCAGGAGCATGAACACTGAAATAACATTCCATTTTATATCCAAGAAAAACAGTGTAATTGCCCCATCACATCAGTAGTAGGAAGACTCTGAAAGGGTTTGATTCAAAGGCACTTCATTGAGTGTACCAAGAGCACACTGATATCAAGTAGTAAACTACCCAGGATCATTTCTTTATTGCTGAGAAATCATAATTCCAATTCTGTCACCTTTGTTTTTAAGTTTTGCTGGAGCCTGTGGGAAAAGGATAAAGAAAGAGAAAGAAACTATATTGAGTGCATCAGAGTACTGCCTTCCTATGTGAAAACAAAATAGATAATCTGCTCCACCCAGCACCTCTCAGAAAGAAAACCCAAATCATCTGTCTACAAATATCATTTCAATTTTTCTCAGTTTACTAGCTATTTCTAAACAGTTTAAACTATGGTGTCAACAAACTTAAAGTTAATAAGTGGACTCTACTTAAGTAATGGGAGAGAATGAGTAACATGACTACCATAAATTTACCAGACTTGGCCAAATTCTGCCTGCACTTTCAGCCTAACCTGCAGGGGGCAATAGCTTGACACGAATAAGAACAAAGGCTGCTAAGCTATTAGACTTGGATTTCTGACTGTGACCCTGGAATGTTGTGTAGGTTGGAAAGAGTGCTTAATTAATGTATATTGAAACAAAAGATCAGGTAAATTGTTTGATTTGTCTTCAAGCTATATTTTTAGACTAATCTAATTCATAACTGTTAGGGTTTTTTTTTTTTCCTTAAAGAGATTATCAAAGTTTCAGAAGACATTCAGCTATCTCAAGAATTATCCTAAACACTAATTGTTTACTATGAATATATGTAATTTATGTTCTCAAAGGCAGCCAAATCAAAATAAACACAACTTTCAATATTCAAATGGATGACAAAATTAGAGGAAACATAGATTATTTGGATATAGATGATAAAAGAATGTCACATACATAGATAATAAACTCTAGATTCTTTTTTAATTTTAAAATATAAATGGATAAGGGACAATCAGTATTGTTTGCACTATTTTCTTTCCAGATATAAGACATTAATTTTGAAAACTGGTTTATATTTAAATATCATGATAAGCAATTAGTAAGTGACCTCTTTTATTGCCATAGATTTTTATTACAGATAAAACTGAATTTACTGGTTATTGATAATCCACAGTCTTCCTCCTCCCTTTCCACACCCTAACCCCATATCTCCACTCCCTCCCCTTCCCTATACCTCCCCCATCAGCTGATCAGGAAAGACTGGAAACCGACCAAAAGGAGTTTCAGCCAGAGGGAATAATTGTAGAATTAAAAAAGAAAACTCTCCCTATCTCCTCACTGCAATCACACTTAACGTTCATTATGTCAATTTTCAAGGATGCAAAATGTCTTACCCAAGAGGCATCCTGCTTTCAGGAAGTCAAAAGGGTACGTGGCATTAAACAACATCCAGTCAATCCTGGTTGGATTAACTGGGCTGAGTTTCTATATACTGCACATGCTATGGATCTACTCTGATCGCAGTAAGGAAAAAATATGATAATAGATTTTTTCTTTTTTTTTTTTTTAGAATTGCTGCACGGGAGTGTTCCGTTTCTTTTATAAGGCAGAATTTACTCTTGATAAAAATCTTTTAAAACATCCTTTTTCTTCCACTGTGGTAAAGATATGGTATCTATTTTTGCATTTCTTTAAGGAAAGAAGACCAGGTTACTTATACTGAGAAAGAAAATTTTATTCTCCAACACCCACCCCCCCATTTTACTAAACCGTTTTAGTCGACATATGTTTGTTATCAGAGAGAGGTGCTGTGAACACACAGCCATTTTCTTAGCAGCTTTTTTGACTGTATGTTACCATAGTCCCACAAGGCATTGGTCCTTTCCCATTGGGAAGTCATGAATAAGAGACTATGAAGCTTGCACGTCAGATCTTCCTCAATTAATCCACCATTAGCATGTTTGGGATCCACTACTGGATGGCTAACAGCAGCTTTTGTAACTGTACGCCGACCATACCCAATTATGCTCTGCTAAAAATGAACTCTTTGCAGACCAACCCTCTCGGGTTGTCAGTGTTTTCCGTTTTCCTATTTTAACGTTTGTGTATAGTGGCAGGCGACAGATGGTGTAGATCAGATCGATTTGATTGCATTAGATGATTTTTTTTTTCCCCTTCCCCACTCCTTTCTGGAAGCTCGCATCAGCTGAAGGCTACCGCCTGGGACTCCTCGGAAGCGTGAGCAAGCCGTCACCACGCGAAGGCACTGGGGCACAGCCAGCGCAAGGCACCGAGGTCCCTTCCCAGGGCTTGTTAACACTGTAACCCGGCAGTCCGAGGGAAGCAGCTCCCACTGCCCAGAGCTACCTCACTGCTCATCAGATGACTCTGGCTTCTACACACAGTTGGAGTTCCGCTTGAAACCTGGATTTAGAGGGTAAGCACTTCAATCGAGATGGATTTGTGACAGTTACTTTGCTATACCGCAAGACAAATCTCAGCAAACGGTAAAGGATGTAGGGTGTGTGGAACAGGGAGACTATGTTTACATCGATAAATGTGTTTCTTTTTGTCTGAGAATGAGAGTATTATTCAGTAAAGATGTGTATAGTGTTTTTCCATTGATTCTAAGAGTCGATGATCACACTCCTCCCGATTTTTTCCCTCTCCTCCGTGTTTCCCCCTTTCTACTTCAGAAGGAAAGAGAGAGGGAGAGGGAGGGAGGCAAGGGGGAGGAGGGGAGAGAGAAGCATTTCTGCTTTAGCTTAATTGGCTTATTTCCTCAAACCGATTGCTTTGTCGCGTTTCTTTATGTATATTTGGTTGCAAATTACCAAGCGTTTGCCTGGGATGGGTGTTGGAGTGTGGGGGATAGGGTGGGAAAGTAGTGGGGACTGGCAGTCAGTCGCGGTGGCCTTGAGAGATAAAAAGGTGCTGAAAGCCCTTGCCCTCAAAACACACCTCTAGTTACTGGGGAGCTAGGGAAATGTAGATTCTAATAAATATGGCTTGCAGGAGTCGATGAACAAAGGTACTTAATGCAGACCTAAGCCTCCGTTGATATTGCTCCGCTAGCAGTATCTAAATATTCAAAAGCAAAGTGTAAGTTGATCAACAAACGCCCTGGTGGTATTGGGCTCTTTTATTTTTTTTCCTTTCCCCTTTTCCGTTTTTGTGTAGAGGGTGGAGAAGGGGGGGAGGGTGGATGGGTGGGGGAAATCCGACAGCTTAAGGAGGTTTGAATTGAATATGCACCCAGCGGCAGTGGTCTCGTAGGAAATGGTGTTCTCGTAAGTCAGGCTGCCCCGCTGAAGCACGAGAGAGCTTTGGTTAGAGCTCAGAGTCAGCTCTGCTGCGAGTGCTGCCGGCAATCGGCCCGGGCTGAGCTGTCCACTCGTCCAGGTGCTGAAACTGGCAGAACACTTGGGTAGGTAGGAAAGGGCTGGCACTGGCTACTTGGATAAAAAGAAAGCATATTGACTGCGTTGTTCTAGTTTCTTAAAGCGTGTGAGTCTGTGGGTCAGTGTGTGTGTGTGTGTGTGTGTGTGTGTGTGTGTGTATGTTTTATTTCAATTGTGAGGAAGCAAAACTAAGATTACTAGGAAAGCACTGAAAAGCTGTGTAGGTATTTATGCTGTGATTCTGATATGCCAGGTATTGTTGTGTATGTACGTGTGTATGTATGTATATGTATATATGTACGTGTGTGTTTGTGTGTGTTGTGTATATATGTATATGCCTTGAAAATCCTTTTAATTCAAAAAGAATGTTTATTTACTAAATCAAAATCTGTCTGTATACCGTGTTTCTTATTTTCCTTTTAATGTTAGTTGATTTTAAATGGAAGAGTTCAGGAACAAATGTACACTTTGCTCGTAGACTATTGCATTACTTTCCCTAAGGGCTTTTGTTTCTAGGAGTTCAAGCTGAAGAGAACCTGTCAGCTTCCTGTGTGTGTGTGTGTGTGTGTGTGTGTGTGTGTGTGTGTGTGCTTGGTTGTAGCACCCCCAGAGAAAAGCTTCACTCTATAGCTATGTTAGGTAATGGCAGAAAATAGCACTTATTAATTTGTTAATTGGCATCTGTCTTTTTGTGAAAGGTGCACTTAAAAGTCATCTGAAAATATTGTAAAATAGGCTACTAATTGGGCAATGCTGCTTTTCTTTTGAGTTATTTTAGGCATCAGACATTATATATTAAACAGTTGTTCCTAAAACCTAGAATTCATGTTGATTTTTCTATTTGTAAGTAACATGTCAGGAAAATGATGAGTTGGTGTGTCTGAAGAAATAATATATTTTTTAAAAAATATTAGTAATAGGAGAAAGCATGACCTAAATGCCTTAAATTGCAACCAGGTCACTTAGAGATGAGTTGTGGTAGTGGGAGAGATTCTGTTATATAATTACCGCTTGATGAAGAGCTATTTGCACTTACATAATTTGAGGAATCATAATGTCTATTGCCATGTTTCCATATCCCCTCCCTATTCCACTCACATGGATGTACTTCCATGTATTTGAGAGTAACGGGGAAAGGAAATTGAGAACTTTCTAAGGAGCTACAAAATGTCTTGGGTAGTGACGTTGCACTTGTTCATTTTATTTAGTGAACAATAAACCCCTATTATCAGAATATTCACTGCAGGATCTTTAGACAAAGCTTTTCCAATAAGAGCCATATTGATCATCAAAGAATCACAGAGGTTCTCTTTCTGGAAGCCAAAATTATAGTCACTTTGCAAATGAGTTTTTATTGTTTTTTTTTTTTTTTTCTTAAAATAATTTTCAAGAAGACAGAGCTTCAAAGGTATTTCTGTAGAAGTGTTCACAACAACTGCACAGCAATGCATCTATACTGTATATCTGAAAGGTGGGCTATGGAATTACACATTGTGGTACTACAAAACGATGCCTAAATCATAGAAACTCTACCAGCTTGTCAACTCAGTGAGTTCTGATACTGTGGAAAATGAGTTTAATTATTTTGTGCTTTGAAGCTTTTTTTTTTCCTTTAAAAATCATTATGTTATATAGCTCTAAGGCCTTCAAAGGAGAGGTACCTATTTTTGTAGATCTATAAGTATTTGATTTCAAGTAGTAAATTGAAAGAGTGTTTATTTTCTGTGATCTTGGGCTTGAGAAAATGCATTTCCAAAACACACTGCTGAAAATTTCACCCATGCATGACCCTATCTTTATTTGAGCCTCACTTCTTCTTAAAGCCGTCTAGGCAAATACATTTGTAATATTTGTGTGCCTAACTATGCATGTCTCTTACAGGGCTCTCTCGCTGCCATGACACTCAATCAAAGCACCTAGAGTGGGCTGGCCGATACCAGAGGGGGTACCAAGCAGAGCAAGGACAGAGAAAGGCACTGGGAGAGCACCAGGTAAACTAAAGGTTACTTGTCACGCCCACCCTGTGCCCTAAGAGCCTTCCCACATCCTCCTTCCTCACTGGTAAGAGAGCACTCTTCTGTGTTAAGTGCTTGGTTTTGTGATTTGTCTTTCAGAATTGGAAATAGAGCAGCCATTTGGATTTGGGCAGGAAGCAGCCGTGCACAGCTTTGGATCCTTCTTTAGGGAAATCGAGTTATGGATTTATGGTCCCGGTCAAGCTCAGCCCAGCCCCAGCCAGGGGCGGGCTCAGCAGCAAGAGTTCTGGTGGCGGCGGCGGCGGCAGTAGCGGCGGCAGCGGTAGCAGCGGTAGCAGCAGCTTGGTCCTCTGACTCTCTTCGGTGACGGGTATTCTTGGGTGGATAATACGGATTACGTTGTTATTGCTTAAGAATACGCGTAGTCGAGGAGAGTACCAGCGGCAGGCGGGCAGCGGCCGCCCCTCCCAGCCCACCAGCTGGCCTGTAAACGCCTGTGGTTGCCAAGGTAGCACTTTTTTGATCTTTTCCTTTCCTCGGTGTTTTCGCTCCGGGTCGCGTGTTAGGTGATTACAAGACACATCCCACCAGAAAGGCAGTGCGCGCCGCGCCTCTGGTGACCCGGGCTGTAGAATGGGTGCGTGTCGGAGGGCTGCAGTCCAGGCGGTGGGGAGGGGCGGGGAAAGGATGGGGTTTTGTTCCAAGAAGCCTGCGGGGAGTTTCGGGGTCTCTGGCCTTCTAGTCTTCTCGTCTCCTTTCCCCAGTGGGCTCCGGCTGCAGGGAACGACACGGACTGGGCGAATCTGGAAAGTTGGGAGTGATTGAAAGGCCTTGAGCAGTTTGGCAGCGCTGCGAGCGAGGAACTGGCGCTCAGCAGAGGGTCGCTGGGGGCTGCCTGCGCAGAAAGGGCGTGTCCGTGGGCGAAGGTGCCCCCGCAAGCAAGCTGCGGAAGCTTGTGACTTCGCGAATCCCGGGCTGGGGCGGTGCCGGAGCCCCACCCCCAGCCGTACTACTCGGCTGCCAGACCTGGCTGCCGAGTGTGGAGCGGGCGGGAGGCCCGGGCCTGGGTCCCCCGGAACTTCCAGATTGGAAGTGTGGCGGGTCTCTCAGGGCCCTATATTTTCTTTTCGGATTCTCCGCGAAGGGGTGGAGAATCAGGATGGGAACTGGATTGGTTGCCGTGTGGCACAGAACTGGAACCTTCCTGAAAGTGATGGGGCAGGCAGTGACTGTTCAGTCGTCCAGTTTCTTTGGGACATCTCTTCAGCGCTGTCCTCCCTGCCTCTGCCGTTAGGACGAGTATCAAACATCAACAAACCCAAGGCACGTTCCCTCTCTCAGGTCTGCCGCGATGGGACTAAAGGAAGAGCGAGCCTTTCCCTCCTTCTACTTCCAGTTGTTGTTTGTTTGGTTGCTTCAAATATTAATGGAAGATAAAGCCCTACGGATTTGTCTAGGATAGAAGGGATCTTGGCGAAGAGCATTCCACCACTCACCGACCCCCTCCAGCACACCGGGCATCCTGAGGACAACCGGGTGTGTCAGTTGAGATGCCCAAGATGATGCTGGAAAAGATGATCCAGCGAAGAAGGCGCGGGCCAAGGAGGCTCCAGCTCTCAGCTCTTGTGGGCTTAAGACTCGGCTCTGCAACTCTCCTTTCCCTCAAGGGAGGCGCCAGGACCCGCCCAGTGGCGGCGCTTCAAAGGTGGAAGGAGAAAATGCTGGGGACTAGAACTTACCAGGCACCCAGAAGGTTCCACGAGGCTCACCAAGAACCTCCTGGGACCCTAAGACCAAGTTTCCTCCCTGCATGGTGGCTGTTGATTGTGCATGGGCTGTGAAGACTAAATTCCTGAGAAGTCCAAGCTTCGGGGGTAGGGGGATGGGGGCAGTAAGAAGCCTACAAAGCATCTCCCTCGCAGCGCTTCCAAACCGGCTCTAAGCCGAGCGACGCCCCAGACACCTTTTCCCTTTAAAGGATGGGCCTTTCCTGGGCGCGACTACGGTGCATGTACCCCGTTGGCTTCTTGCCCAGGAGAGCAGCTCTGAGCCCTAGAGACGTTGAGAGCAAAGTGCCCCGAAGGAGGCAGGGACATCCTCACACTTGCAGTGTAGAATCTCGCCTTTCTTCCAGTACTTTGGATTCCTAGTGATGGGTACACGGTGCCACTCCTACACCTGTCCCTATTCCTACCACGCCGCATCTGATCCCACAGTTACTTTCAGGGCATCAGCACTCACGGCTTTTGAGCTCAGGGAAGGTGGTTTGCAAGGGAAGTGAGTGGGGGCCCTTCTCAGAAGCTCCCAGGGCTGACAAACCCGTTTTAAGAATGAGTCTAAGTAGAAAAGGAAACACAGATGCTGTCTTTGCACTCGGAATTCTATCACTAGCAAAAGAATTTTGAACCACTGTTCTTTCCTTCCTTGTTTCCCTTTCTCTAGGTAGTCACTATTTGGTGATTAAGGGCTTTTAAAGATTGCGTTTGTTAATGTATTTAACAAAATTCAATATGTCTGCTGGTTCCCTGGTTTCATCTGAAAATTGGCAAAGTAGGGAGAAGCTACATAATCTAGTAATTTGGTGAGCTTTGAAAAGTTGGACTCATGCTGTTTGGCTAAATAAGTGTATGAGATTTTAAAGGCAGAAAAGCAACTGAGAATCCAGTGAGAGTTTGCAAGAAATGAAGGATTTAATACTCTGGCATTTGTTGAGAGAATGAGGGAAACTTCTGAAAAATAAGCTATTTCATTTAGTTCTTTACCACTGGTACTTTAGCTTATCATTATGATCGCTTCATAAGTGAATAATAATTTTTAGAGTGGAATAACTTTAAATGCTAGTGTTGAAATCTAGAGGAAACCTCTATTCATCTCATGGCCAGCAAAAGTATTTGGCGTTCTTGGTTCCAGTGACTTACATACTTATCTCTGCTTTCTTTCCTTTACAGAATTATCTCTTATAAAAGTTTCCATTAGGTGTCAGTCTGACTGAGCTGGCTCCTATTTAAATGTAGAAAAACAAACAAACAAACAAAAAAAACAAAATAAAAAAAAATATGGGTTTTATCATACTTTATCTTTTTAGATAAGGAGGAAAATTCCCAAATTATTAAATTGAAATTACTGTAGTTAATTGTTACTGTTATAAGGCAGCTTTTTTCCCCCCCTCAGAAAACAGAATTTTAAATTACATCAGAACTAGCTTTTGTCTAGTTCAAAAGTTTTCACTTTTGCCATGTTGGTATCATCTATATACACAAGATTAAAGAAGTAGGAAGTGATTGTGTGTTTTTTTCATGCTGGATATAAATGATTGTAAGTAATAATAATTGTTTTTCAATTGATGTCCAAATATTAGAAGCGTATGCATCCTTTTTTCTAAAATTTGGTTTGCTTTGCAAAAGTGACAAAATTATTTTCCTGAGAAAAGCATATGCATACAGCTGTATTTGACAGTAATACCTGAGGCACAGTGGAAGAGAAAGGAGAAAACTTGTGAAAATTGCCTTTGTCTGCTATTTTTACCTTAGTTAAGTCTGCCTAAGTATTCAAAATTTTATGAACACAATTTATGGCTTTTAATAGGGAATTTTTGTTTTCTCATTGAAATTTATATGTCTACGAACACTCAAATTTATATTATAATGTGATATTCATTAATAGGTGTAAGAAATATCATCTTAGTTGATGGTTTACTACTGAGTCTCAGGTAAGGAGATTGACAGAAACTGAATTTTACAAAGAATTTTCTGATTTTATTTTTTGTTTATGAATCACATTCTGATATTTTTGCTCGACTAGAACTGTAGGGAATGGCAGTTTTCAGGGTTAAACATCTATTGAGTATCATGAAAACCTCTATATAAATACAAAAAAATATTATTGTATAGATGATTCTGACCGAGTACATTTTTAAATTAATAATCATGTCCTGGAGCCATTATCTCTCTCCACATCCACTGTTAGCCCTAGAATGACGTGGTTCTTGGTGTCACAGCAGTGCCAGTCTAGAACTAGAATTGTCAATGAATGTCCAGGCAATGAAGTAGCATTTTGATGGGTAGAAAATTCCATAAGTCATATTATCCTTTTTTATTAGATTCCACATCAGCACTGGTAAATTTTCAAGTATAGAAATAGACAATTTTTTGTCAGGGTGCAGATGTTGGGCATATTTGGGAGTATTTTGTGCTTTTATGTAGGACAGAGAAGGACTAAGGACACAAAAGGCAATATAAGATGATCATGATTATTCACCAACTTTTCAATACTGTACAGTGTCAGCTGTCACTGAATCACAGAAATGGCAGGATGACGTTCTTGCTTTTAGACAGTAGTGTAATCTGCATTTTAGACTTGCTATTTGAAAGTAAATTTATTTGATGATAAATATTCTCAGTAGAAACAAAACATATTAATGACAGAATCCTTAAAGACTTTTATTATTATATTTAGCTATTACATTTAGTTATTGGTAGTTATACAGCCATAAACATAAATGCTCAATATGTTTTAAATGAGTTTTATAGTACAACTTGTTTTTCAAACGTTTTGAGATTTTTTTCCCTCTGGCACCTGTACTTTAAATCATAATGTAGAATGTTTAAATTTAAATTTACAAAACATTTCCTGTGAATATTTATTATAAGCTTTATATTTGAGAAGACATTACAGTTCATCCAAAAAATGTAAGCCAAAGAGATGTGCTGACATTTTTAAGTTTCTTGAAATACGTTTCGTACGGTTGAGTTTGCTGAGTACAGCTTGATGGTAGAACCAATACGTCCCTAATATTTGTATTGTTGTCCCAAAATACAAATATGTGACCACCTAAATCTTTTGCATTCTGAATTCTGTTATAGTTTGGTTAATAATGAGAGCTAAATAAGACAATGGGATCTCTAAAAATCAATGAAAAGTATTATACTATGTATACAAGTGTAAACACATTTTCATTTGCTGTGTTATGTGGAAATGCACTTTGAGGTTTAGTAACAATCCACAGTATCTGAAAATTTATACACATGCTACCTATAGCTGGAACTAAAAGTTTAAAAAGCTAAGAATAAACTATGAATTTTAAAATATTGAAATGATTTTAAATAAGTTTTCTTATACATTATATTAGCTTCAAAACAATACTGAATCTCAATTAAATTTCAAACTAAAAAAAAATTTATATTGCTGTAGTCTATTTACTCATACTATGTTTCTGGTTAAACTACAGTTTATATCATAGTACACTTGTTCTCCTGGTGACTCAGACAGTAAAGAATCTGCCTGCAGAGCAGGAGACCTGGGTTCGACCCCTAGGTCAGGAAGATCCCCTGGAGAAGGGAATGGCTACCCAGTCTAGTATTCTTGCCTGGAGAATTCCCTGGACAGAGGAGCCTGGCAGGCTATGGTGCATGGGTTTGCAAACAGTCAGACACGACTGAAGCGACTTAGCACAGCACACAGCACACTTTTTTCAAGTTGACAGTTGTATTACAATAGCATAATTGCAAACTTTGAAATTAGTGTCTATTTTTTAAACTTCAAATGTGTTGTCTTAAGAGACACTGTTTCTAAAAATCTTTTTGTAACATTGATATAATTAACTGGAAAACTGATATTAATTGCAACTTAAAGAAATTTATATCCAATACACAAGTAGAAATTGAGGTCTTTTTTTATCTCAGTGAGCAATTGTGGCCAATTTTAAGAATTGCTTCAAAAAGGCCCAAGATAAACAATAGTTAGTTATTTAAGATTGTTTCCACATATCTGGCAAATATTCCATTCATTTTTTGGACCTCTAGAAGAATGAATGGATGAGTGAGTGTCATGCCTAATATTCTATCAGAAGCATATATGCAAAAATCTCTTTCATAATAGGAACATGTTAGGGTAAAACAACAAATATTCTAGATAATTTTATGCATAAATGTTAGGGAATTAAATTTAAGAATGGTTATTTTATGGGTCGAGTTTCATGCACAGTTTGTTTCCATAAACATTTTTAAAAATATGCTTTCACTGTTTACAAAAACAAAGCAAATTAGAATTGAGGCAGTTATATGGAAAAATTCTGAATCACTTGCTTTCCTCAACTATATGATACTTAATGGAAAAGAGTACATCATATGGTAGAAAACACTTTGCAATAAAGGCTAGAAAATCTTATTTTGAGTCCAGGTTCCGTTGTGAATTGTGACAGCCACAGGGCTCGGCTGGCACTAAGTGTCTCATTTACAACAAGGAAGGCTGGATTTACATTCTCTCAAGGCCTTCCTACCTCTTAGGAATTCCATTTCCAAAATAACCTTTTTGTTTTGGCCTGAATTCTACTCTTTATTTTAATGTGTAGATCGTGAGAAAATTGATACCACAACTAAGAAAGTAGCTTTTAAGAAATACAGGAGTCTTCCAGAGGTATTCACCAATGTGTTTTACCTTGATATCAAACAAGAATTGGTCTTTAAGCTTTTACGTTCTTAAAACGAGCACATGGAAACATTTTTGTCATTTCTTTACCCTTTGATTTTTATTTTAAGTTTTAGTAGGAAAGAATAGCATCACCAAAATGACTTACCAGTTCATCTTAATGTGTTTTTGTGGGAATGCATGCATGTGTATGTCTCTATATGTATAATATACGTGAGGCTCTCAAACCCTGGACACATCTTAGAAATATTTCAACTTAAGAACAAGTCACAGACAATTCTTTTCAAAGTCAGTGTATATGATAATAGTGGGTAAAGAATAAAACACTTGGCCTTTTAAAATGTTTATCCTGTGTGTAAATGTTTATGCTATTAAATTTAATTACAATTTTTAGAGGAAAGGGGAAATTACTATTTTTCATTCTGTGAAAAAGAAAAGAATAATACTTGTCTAGGATATTTAATCCTAAAATAGCATAGCAAAGCCTTTTAAAATATCTAGTCCAGTGCCTGGCATGTGATAGGTGCTTAAAAATATTTATTAATTTAGTGAAAGCAACCATATTCTTTCAGGACATATTAATGCAGAATTTTACATTTTCCCATAATTAATGTCATTTTCAAAACTAGCTGTTGAACTGCATGTACTTAAATTTAACTTACTCTTAATGTAAACTCTAATTCTCAAATTTGTTTAATAGTAATTTATTCTGTTTTAAATTGTTTAAATTCAAGTATAGTTGATTCACAACATTGTGTTAATAGTGCTCTTTTATTCTTTGCAAAGATAAAAATTCATTTTCTCTGATTCTCAGGTGTAACTACAAACTAATTAAAAAATCTATGAGAACATTTAACTTGGTATTCTTAGAACTGCAAATAACTATTTAATCTAGACTCATTTAAGTCCATGTGGATTTTGATGCAGAAAATGCTATCTAGTATATTTTATTTAATATTAAATCTATAAATACCTTAAAAAACCTTAAAAATTTAAACAAATAATATAAGAGAACTCACTTTAGTCAATATAATAATTATTGTGATAGATATGTTTTTTTAAAGTCACGATCTGTGTCATGTATTTTTTTCATTATTTACTAGCAAAGAAAATTTAGACCACAATCAAACTTAATTTATACTTTTATTTGAAAGGTGTGACTCTCCTGGATGTTCCACATGTAATAAATATAAAATCACAAAAGGATACACCCATCCTCTTAAAATAATATGACTTGTCAGCTATTGTTTTAACTAGATAACTTACATAAAGTTTCATTCACAGTTTAATGATGGGTATGACACGTCATGTCCATTTAAAACTTTGAGAATAGGTTTAATAAAAGTTCTATAAAGCTTTCAAAAGCAATGATTTCTGGTGATAGGAGTGTGAAGTTCAGAAGCCATAGATTTTACACTTTAATTAAAATTTCTCATATTCCTCTCTTTTGCTGGATGTGGTTGTCCAAAGTAGCTCTGTGATTGTTTAACATTGTATATTAGAACAGAGTCAAAATATGAGGATTCTTGACCCCAAACAGATTTTTGTTAGTTGTGGCTGCTACATTAAGAATCTTTGTTGATGTTAAATTTTTTAGACAGTTTAACATTTAGATCCAGTGATTTGTGCAGATAGCAATTGGATTTGACAAGAGACAAGGGACAGTGATAGCAAGTAACCATATTAAGAATGTGGACTGTGGAGAAGATTGTGCCGTTCTGGGTGATGTGTTAAAGGAACAATAATAAACTTACTTGTGGCTGTTTTATTGGCAGATCTAATAGCTAATACCAATACACATTGAACAAATACCAATTTTTAGGAAACTTTACAAGAAATCTTTTTTATATAGTGTCCTTTTCCCAATATATGGGAAGTTGACAATATTGATTTTATGTAGTGTACTATATTATAGTATTTCTTTCCTAGTACTCAAAAGTTCTTGCTTTTATTTCAATAGAAAATCATGCTCTAGTTTGGAACTGGTACAGAATCAATTAAAATAGAAATAGTGTCTGAGTAGAATGGCCCTAACTTATACGTAGAAAACTGAGAAAGGCATGGAATCTGGATGTTTCAGGGGTCAAAAGAAAAAGCATCAATCTGAAAGACACACTTGTGGAAAATTAAGCCTAAGGGGAACATGGCTTTAAAAGGCCTTTTTAATCCATTTTTCTATTGGAAAAGACATATTATATTTGAATTCTTGCTCTAGAAATAAAGTTACCTAAGGGGGTTTGTTTAAGACTGTATTAGCAGTGTTTGTCAATATAAAATACAGACACTGATGTCTAAGAGTCTGGCTTTTCCTCTTTGCTGCAGTTTAGATATTAGGGAGGAGGACTGTTTGTTAATTAATGATGGTAAAGTTATAGAAGATTAACACACTTGTTATTGTCTGGTTTGGCTCTTAGTGTCCAAAGACGTTCCCATTTGATCGTTGGTTTTCTCTTGATGTAATTATTTTCCAGTCCATATCCACACAGAATACAAAATTTTATGAGTCTTGGATAAGCTTACAGTAAATTCTTATGATATATAGGTGTCATGATAATCTTCTATTTCAGATCCAGTTATTTGGTGTATGGTCATAATTCCACATTTTATACGTGAAATCCTTACAACACAGAGAATCTAAGTAAATTCCCCATAGACACCCAGATAATATTTAGAACCCATTTTCTAAGTCCTCAGGATATTTTCTTTCTAACACATCCACTAAAACTCCAATATTTCAATTTTTCTTATAATTTTACTCTTCCTGGTATCTGACAATACTTATATTATTCTTATCAGATGAATTCAATGATTCATCTGATTTAAACTTTTTCAAGCTCAAATATTGTAAATATAGACATGAATGTGCAAATAGATCCTAAAGGTCTATAGTGTACTTATACATATGTTTTTCTAAAAAATTAGGACGATTTTATAGGCCAAATTAATGTTAATGCAGAGACAAACATAAATCATAATTAAAGGAATAGCTTGAGCTTTTACCCAAGTTGCAGTGTTTCAGTAAAACAAGGAAGAATTTAATCTCAATTAAGTCAGGTCAATTTAATAAGCTCCCAGATGAAAATATTGGCTAAAAGATTGGAATGACAAATATTTGTCACATAGTACATTCAATGGAAATTTTTAAATAAGATTAGTAAATATTACTGAGTGAGTGATTTTCACACACCAAAGAACAGAAATCAAATCACATCTTTAATATATTTAATACAAATTAGAATTATATTTACTTTCTTTTATTTCAGCTTTTAAGTATTCAAAGCTATCTTGAATACAGAAAGAGAATGACTCTTGAATTAGAATAGAGTCAAAATAAAAGTCTCGAGTTTACTAAACCCTTGTCCACTGCTGTTATGCTTTTTATGAAAATTGCATGTAACACTAGCCCTTTAGGACCCCGAGAGGGTGATTTCTCACTGTGTAGTCACTCCAGTGTTCTTGCCTGGAGAATCCCAGGGGCGGGGGAGCCTGGTAGGCTGACGTCTGTGGGGTCACACAGAGTCGGACATGACTGAAGTGACTTAGCAGTAGCAGCAGCAGCAGTCACCCAGCTTATCAATCAAGGAAATATACTTCTTACACTTGAAGGATGACTGTTCCCAAATCAGACCTCACACACAGCACTGAGTTCCCTTGAAAAATGGTATAAGTAACTATTACGGTCTTAAAATTGACCAATATAGAAACATATCTGTTGACCATTATGTCCTCATCAAAAGGTTTTCCTTTTTCATTAACCATAAACAGTAACTGTAAATAACTGTGCTCATTATTTTCCTCAATTTTTAAAAACAAAATGTAGGAATAACTCTAAAAAAAATAAAGAGTTGAAACATGGAGGAAGGAAAGTTAAAGAGGGAGAGTGGAAGAAAGGAAGGAGGAGAGGAAGGGAGAAGAGGGAGGAGGAGAAAGAGAGAGAAAGAGAGTGAGATTTTCTTCTGATCTATTTTGGTGCGTAATTCAAGGTAATAAATAGAGTGGCGAAATTGACTCTGAGAAGCCACACCTAAAATAATCAGCATTTTGTCCAAGGAAAGATGTCTCATAGATTCACATAATTTGGTCAAGAACAGAAGGCTTTAAAATTTGTAAAGGATAGATTTTAATCCTCAAAGCAGCTAATTAAGCTTCCTCTGTACAACATACAGTTTTAAGTTAACAGTAATTAATATAGCCAGCTTGGAACCTAAGGAAGCTGAAGCCAGCAAGTGCTTTTTGGTTCACTCGAGAGGATGCGGTTTGATTGCTGGCGCCAGTAAACAGGTTGGGAATTGTCAACATTGTAATTAGCAGCAAGTTCCTGGATTCTCAGCCTGCCAGACTAGTGGGCTGATGCTTGGAGCAGTTGCCCCAGGGGGGAGAGGGAAAAACAAAGGAAGGGAATTTGAGCAACCTTGCAATGCTCTGCCAGCATATGCCACTGGACCAATGTTTTTCTTGGCAAAGGTCTATTTTAAGACATCTAGCAGTGGTTTCCACAAAATATGAAACTCACCATAGCAACCAAAATGGCAAGTATCTCTAGGAACATTTCTTTGATTGGATATCAGGTCAAAATTGTTTTCAGAGCTACATTGCCTTATGCGCAGTATAGGCTATGCTCTGCAAAATGTGGTTATTATCAGTATGATTAAAAGGGTTAAAATCTGTTTTGGCAGCAATCCTGTAATACTCTGATGTAAAGCAGTCAAAGAATAAAGTTATGTAAACCTTATTAACCCTTCGTGTAGTACAAACAGAAGGAAATGTCAACCTTAATACCACCAAGAATTCAATCTTCAGTACGAAAATGATCATTTAAATGTAGTTTTCTTAGTTCATAGCCACAGGGTTGTTGTGGAGAAAGGTTGTCAGAGATTTAAATATCCAAACAGGGTCTGTTTTCAGGGGCTCTGAGACTAAAAGCTACATTAATAAAATTTATGGGTAATTTATAACCCAAATGAACAAAGATTAGACTAGCTTTTAGAACCTACTTGATAAAAGTTTGTGTGTGTGTGTAAAATTTCACTAATCATACAGCAGAATAGGATTTGAAAAGTGAAAGTGCAAGTCACTCAGTCGTCTTCGACTCTTTGCAACACCATGGACTATAGAGTCCATGAAATTCTCCAGGCCAGAATACTGGAGTAGGTAGCTGTTCCCTTCTCCAGGGGATCTTCCCAACCCAGGGATCGAACCCAGGTCTCCCACATTGGAGGCGGATTCTTTACCAGCTGAGCCACCAGGGAAGCCCATACAAGTAACATACATACTCTGAGTAGCTACAGAATGGGTAATAAATCTATCCATCTACCTATCTTGTGACAAAAGCATAATAACAAACACTTTTACTTTTTCTTTAAAGCAGCTCTGCTGTGTGTTAATTTTACCTTCCAGTTGAAAAAGGTCAAGATTAAAAAAAAAAAAAAAGAAGAAGGTCAAGGTTGCTGAGTGTTGCTAAAATACACTTTTTAATTTCACCCAAAAAATGCTTGGAATCATATCAGGGATATTTTTACTGTCACTTTCTACCTTTGCCAAAATAGGAGGAGGCTTCAGAGATATAAACAGGATATAGAGAAACAACAAAATAGCTTTCTATACTGTAAAAAAAGTCTCAAATGGATCGATGTGCTATATTAAGCAATTGCCATGTGGCAGTTTCTGCAGGTGGATTATCAAAAGGGCCCAAGAAATGGCTGTGTCTATCTGGCACCCAGGTGTCTGGCGTTACATTTAACAGATCTTTTGTAGAGAGAAGGATTACTCATATTTGTTGGAGAGAGTACAATTCTCTAATCCTCCACGACAGAATCCGTATTGGAGTCAACCAGCAACGTAGTTCTTAGCCACTTTCCTCTAGACTCACAGAAATTTTTCACAATTATTTATTATTTTCAGTGGAATTAGATGCCTACAGGTGGCCCCATCATATACCTCCAGGCAGAGAACCTGCTATAAATTTTTAAGTTACTTTAACTTAGCAGTGTGTTGTCTTACAGCAACAGTTCATTCAGTTTGTGAGGAAAGGGAGAAAGAAGCAGAGTCTTTCGTGTTAAGCAACATTACAGTTCTTCCCCACCTGGTAGAGGGAGTTTCCCAGAAGCAGCCCTGCTGGCACTGGCGTGTGCGTGGGGGCCATGTCTCCTGAGAGAGTCAGAGGGAGTGTCGCAGCCAGCAGGCCTCAGTACTGTGTCCGGGGACTGGTGTGTTGAGTGTCAGTTTTAAAAAATAGAAGCAGAGCAGTAGGACTTTTCCTTTTATTTCTTTTTTTCTTTCTTCCTTTAAAGAGAGAAAAAGCCTTGAAATGACCTCTGTTATGAAAGTGTTTTGTCTTCAGTGGTTTCTCATAATGTGTTAGAAAAAATTAGCTCAACCTTATTCAGGCATTTGGGTTTATCAGATGTTATTGCAGTTTCTCCCCTACCACTCATCCTATACGCTTTAATTGTTTTTCCTGGGCTTTTTGGTTACTAGTCAGTGAGAGGAGGACAGAACTCCTTCATAACTCTTTAGTCATTGGGTTTCATGCTCATCTTTTCTTCGCAATGATGTAATTGTCATTTGGTGTATTCAGTTAAATCCCCTTGCATATGTTGGGGTACAATTCTCAGAACTGATGAAAAAACAAAGATAATATCTGTGTTACAATAATTACACTTTAAAAGCAGAAATTATATTAATATTTCAGGGGATATATACAGGTCTATTTAAGCCTGAGAAGTCCTAGTTCTAGGTTATAAAACTCTTTTTCACAACCACAAAATCTGGTTTCCACCATTCTAGTCTTATTAAACCTGTAGCTTATACTACAAGCGGCTTCCCAGGTGGCACAATGGTAAAGAATCCACTTGCCAGTGCAGGAGATGGAAGGGTTTGATCCCTGGGTAAGAAGTTCCCGTGTAGTAGGAAATGGCAGCCTGCTCCAGTATTCTTGCCTGGAAAATCACATGGACAGAGGAGCCTGGCAGTCCAGAGGGCTGCAAAGAGTCAGACACGATTGAGCACATGCACACAGGTACTACAAGTAACAATGATAATATGTTTATTTTGGATATATTTATTTTGCTTGTACAGGGTCATAGATGCAGTGTTAAAATGAGAACTTTTTAAATGTAGAAACAGGTTTTATTGTAATGCTGATAGCGTAGACATGGGCAAATTAGTAACTGAAAGCTAATTTGACATTTATTAAGTCATTTGCCTTAATGCAAGGATATTTAAACCATCCCACAATTCATTTTACAACTTCTGACAAACACACTGAGATGAAGCAGCTTGTATAGTCAAAAGAGTAGGATGGCTGTCCAAATAAATTGGTAAATAATCTATCATGCATACTCTTCCTGAGGAATGTATTCAGATCTATCAGCATTTATTAAGCATCTACTATTACCTGGCATTCTTCTCAATGTTGAAGTTATATTGTCCTTAAATCAATCATTCCTTATGGAACATCTCACAGTTCAGGGTATTACGGTCTCTGTGGGGATTCAAAAGAAAGTAAAGTAACATCTTACTTTCAAGAAGTTAAAAGATTGTGGTTGATATAATGAATATTACATTGTGCAAAGGTGAATTGTTGCAATAAGTTGTTACCATTGTATCTATTCACCAGAAGACACTTACCCATCACAATATTAATATAATAATAATAATCCTTTCTAAAAGGATTTTATCCCCTTAGCTTATAGACTAGTTTTTAGAACCAAAAAGACCAAGGAAGCACCTGATAAGAAAAAAATTAAGTACACATTTTTTAACCTCAAAGCAGTAGTTACTTTATTGCCATTTCTAAGTTATGATGATACCATTTATAACTACATAATTATATATTATCCTAGGAAAAATTGTTAGTGTGTCTATGGTTACCAGAAAATTTATTTTAGTAACTATTAAAATAATATTGAATACAAGCAATTCCCAAATCCATTAATAACCTTAAGCTTCACAGTCAATAAATGCCTTTTGAGACTGTGATGATAGGCTTTCTCAAAGAAGGTGCTAAAAGTACTCTGCTGCATTCAGATCAGTGGTTCTCAAAATGTGGTCTCTTGGTAGGTTATCTCAGCATCACTTGGGAACTTGTTAGAAGCACAGATTCCCAGATGGCATCACAGGCCCACTGAATCCAAAAATCTGGAGGTGAGGGTGTGCTAGTCTCTGTTTCAACAAGCATAATTCTGATGCCTGCTAGAGCCTGAGAACTACTGCTTCCTATTCCTTAAAAATAATTCACAATTAAAGTCAGGTTCTATGCAACACTGACTCAAACAATTTAGGCTGTGTTGTAGATTTATAGTAATGCTTTATTATTAATTACTGATTATAGCAGATATTTAAATTCAAAATGCAGACTTCACCCCACTGGAAAATTCTGTAACATTTGGGAAATATTTCAGGTTCCCAAATATTCCACTTTATTTGGAGATCTATTTATATGGATCTTATTAGTCTATATAATTCTCTTAATAATACTCTTATTGCTAATAGATTTATAATTATGATAATACATATTGAATTGAATTTCCCCCAAATTTAAACCTTTCTTTTGATATAAGTTATTAGCATTGTAGTAATTCCAGTAGCTGCCTAAATTTTCCTCTGGTATTAAATTGTGTCTCAGTCCAGAAGCAAGGAGAATCAGCTTCATTTTGTAAAAGACATAAAGCACTGAGTAAGAACTTAAATGCTGTTTGTGTGTGTTATTGTCCCATGGACCATTGCTAACATTTTTTCATTCACCAATGACACAAAGAATTTTTAAATTTTCATGTAAGTGAATTGCCTGATACAAATTCTTTGAGCATTCACAAAACATTCCAGTAAGTAATAAAATAATATAAAATAAATTTCCTAAGTATATTTATTAGAACTGCATTTGTTTACAAATTTACTTAGAATATAGATTATTATATAATAGTAAAAAGAATGTTACTGATTAAACAATTAGATTGTATCAGTTCTCATTATGCCAATTGGAGACTTTCATAAAACTACAATATGTTTTTAGCTTGTCAGACCACAGCTTTTTATTCAAGCTTTCATGGAAATACTAGAAATTTAAAGGCTAAAATAATTCAGCTCTAAAGTGCAAGGAATTTTTTCTGTTTACACTTTAAATTCAAATTAAAAGGACGATGATTCAACTGTATCACTCTGGATTTTAAGAGCTGGAATAGTTCTCTGATACATAAAAGTCAGCTTTTGCATTTAACACAAACAATAATTTCAAACCACCTTTGGGTTAATATTAACTGATTGGTAATAAAACTTGAATTTTTCTCAGTTTAACATCTTCCTTCTATTAATAAGACACTGTACTGGCTTATGACAAAGTATAAACTTAGTCATATACATTATAGGATACCAGAATATATGATGAAGAACTGATGATAATATTTCTTAGTAAAAATACAACCATTACTAATATATAAAGAGAGAAGGTGATAGTTCAAATATCAAAAAAATCACCTAGTGGAGAATATGTATAACATAGTATTTTACTTCATAATTTTAATGCAATAATGTGTTCTGTAGTATCCTGTTTTCTCAAAATAATTTTTACAGTTGTTCCATTACTTGATAAAATAATAGAACTTTCTGTCTCTAAAAATACATTCTGACTATAAGCAAAAGACTATAAATTCATTTTAGAACATGATCTTATTTCTTTTTCACAGAAGAGATAAGCAACCCTGTCCAGACTTACACACTGGAGTTAAGAGAATCTTAGTGGTGGAACAATTTATGCACACCCAGTTTAAATAGAATGATTGACGAGATATGTTAGAAATCCAAGTTATTCTTATGGAGGAAAAAAATCCATTATTTTGACAGTTAACATTTTAAAATAAAGCACTTCAGACTAACTAGAAAGGAAAATGAAATCATTTAGTGAGTCTGAAGTTTGATGGATTTCGTTATTAAATTAAATAGGCACTAATTTAAAGGTTAGTACTTTAGTCCTCAAAGAAGTTTTACTGTAAAAAGGATGCAGAGTAAGTACCAAGTAGCCTATATGTAGGCAGAAATGGTACTGACAATACAGAAATGTCAAAACAGTTTATTTTTCTCTTGTATTTTTATTAAATGTTTCAGCTTATTGTTGGTTCTAGTTCTTAAGTTATGGGGTATATTCATAGGTATTCAATTATTACATTGTTGATGTTTCACTCATTCATTTTTTAGGTAGCAAATCTAAACATTTTAAAGGAAAAATCAGTTTGAAAATTTTGTTAAAATTATAAAGCCCATTACAGTCTTTCTCAAATGAGTATACAGATTTATTTTTTAGCCTACATCTCATATGATTTATTGTGGGCCTATGCCACTGGTAATCTTACCACTGTGCATTTATTCTTAGTATAAATTAATACACTGATAGCTGGAAACTAGCAGTTTAACATCTCTATTCTAAAATGCTTGAATCCTTCTGCAAAACTGACTTAGTCATATCTCTTGACCATTTCATTGAAAACTGCTCTCTGATGCTACTTAGAAAGTTTTTCAATATGCTTACAAAAGTAGGTCTCTGCAGAAAAATTTAAACAATTATCTACCTGAAAATGTGGTTAGTTTTTGAACTCTAATTTTTAAATAACGTATGTGTTAAAGTTTGTAGTAAATAAAATTTCACATTTATAAAAAACTAGATATTTAATATGTTACCATCCAAAAGTGAGTGATGAATTCCATTAAGAACTGTTACTACGATTTTTATTTATAATAGGAAACTATTGCAATTAAAATTATGTGGTAACTATACACTTATAAAGTAATTATTAAGACTGTCTTTAAAATAATTTTAATTTTTAGACACTGGTTTCTAGCATAAGAGTTCACAGTCTTTCTGACATGAATTATGTTTTTTCTCCTAAAATACTCAAATGTTTATGTAACAAAGATTTTCCTTTAAAGAAGGTAATGTGATGTTTTTAGCCATACAGGAAAAGATACTAAAGAAATAAAAATGAAAGTACACTCTGGACATGTATTAAGTCCAGGTATTAAAAATAACATATTAAAATAGGAACTATTAGGTATAATGTGTGTATTAAATTGAATTATTTCTATTACTCATGCTTTCTGTTCTTTATTTTTGATATATTTTGATTTTAATGCCATGACTGGATCACTCACAAGAAGCCAACCAGATCACAATTTTAGCTTTTCCCTCAAATTACTTGAAGATAAGAGTCCAAGAATGACTTACTGCAACATGGTCTATTTTCTTGGATCAAAATGAATTGTTGTGCATTATAAATCATACTCCATGATGCTTTTGTAATGATTCATGAAACTACAGGGCTGACATTTTAGTGCAAATATTGCCACAGAATGCTAATAAAGCAGGAAAACTAATTGCAAAGTACCTCTAGATGATGATAAAGCATTCAGATAATTTAAATTCCTTTCTATCACTATATATAATGCTTCTCAGAAATCTATAAATACAAGCCAAAATATTTTGGTGGCTAAATTAATAAGAATTATTACTAATCAAAGCTAGGCCATTATAAAAGATCATCACATTATAAACTTGGTTTTACATCTCTTTGAAAAACAAAACCACTTACAAAATGTCCAGTCTTTAATATGATTCAGTATCTTAGTCTAATGTAGGAACAATTATAATATACAAAGTTATCATTTATATCCTCTTAAAATTGTGCTTTATTTTTCTTAAAAAACTTTATATCAAATATAAAATTATGTTCTGATTTATTAATTTTTATCCTAATTAATCTTGGTTTCTTAGTCTTTAAAAAGGAATCCTATATATCTCACAGATATGTCATATTCATTAATTAAATTTATTTAGATACATTTAAAAATGTAAAATAATATTTTAATAATCCTCACTTGTTAGTCATATTCATTTATTTGAAAAAACTAGGCTATTGTGTTGAGGAAGACACTACTTATTTTCAATCAAGAGATAAAAATCAAATTTGACTTAAAAGATTCTGAAATGATTTCCCAAAATGATATTTGGAGAATGGTGATTACTGTTTTCATCTTCCTCTCTTTAACTTTACATGTTGTTTATCAGCAGAAAGAACACTTACGGTAAAAATATGTTTACAAAAATTTGTTTTAAAAGAATTAGCTTCATGCAATTTCTCTCCACTTTTTAGTAGGATGGATATTTATATGGGTTTGGTGTTTTACATTTATTATACTGCAAAATTACACTAATTTAAGAAATAAATGGCTACAGAAATTAATTATTTTGAAAAATACATTAAATTCTGTTTTAATTTCCTTTAGTAGTATATTTTTAATA
Organism: Bos javanicus; assembly: GCF_032452875.1. NCBI lineage: Eukaryota > Metazoa > Chordata > Mammalia > Artiodactyla > Bovidae > Bos > Bos javanicus. The sequence continues at coordinate 45,615,939 of NC_083870.1, forward strand.
ACTATTTATGAATAATTAAATGTTATACATACATATCTATATATTTGATTTATATTAAATTTTGAAGATTACTATTTTTCCAATTTGTCTTTACTGTATTATTTTATTTTCCCCTAAGATATCTAATTTTAACCAGAAAAGTGATTTGTCATTCTGAATTTCTTGGTATAGCAAATTTAAAATTTAAACTACAAATAGAGGTAGATGGAAGTACATCTACTTCATGTTTAATGTGGTCTTAATTTCTGTGAATTTCATGCTCTCTTATCCCCTTCATCTCTTTCTGCAAGTGACCACTTTGTCACATGCTTAAACTGAAGGAGAATGAAAAACTGTAATAAAAGGCCCACCATCAGCATAAAGTGAGGCATTTTGAGCTCTGTGGTGCAAAGTGAAAGTATAATATTCATTGCAAAGAAGACTTAGAGTTCTATTATCCTGTCATTTATACTTAAAGGCACTTCGATTTCTAGAGTACGTTAAACAAAGGAAGTTTGGAATGGATGTCTCTTTTAAAATTTTGTAGAATTGGAATCCTGAGGCTTGAAAACCACTGAATACTTTCAGCCATGCTCCAAACAACATGGACAAGATGTTCCAGACAAGATGTAAGAAGCTATAAGTGTCAAAATATGTGAGGATAAAACAGGGAGCTGATTTTGTGATTTCGCTTATATCACAGCCACTGAGGGAATGGGTTAGTACGCTGAAACTTACTCCCCAGTTCTGGAGAACTGTGCAGTTCTGCTTCTGGTCTTGAAACTGGGATTTCCTGCTGAAGTGAAAACTAGGTTTATGCTGTCCTAAAGGGTCAGGAACAAACTAGGTTGTAATTATGGAAACAGTATCTCTGGGCTCAGTCCTAAATCCTCTAATAATCTTGGGCATTGATTTAATTGATAACAGGAACCTCACAGGGTGGAACATCTCCCCTCAAGCCTCAGTCCTGATGGACTCTGGGTACATGTACAGGATGAAAGACTCTATCTTTGAATTAACAATAGAATTGTTTTCAGTGGTTAGAGCTGAAAGAGACTTACATGGTCATTTTGTACAATCACTCATTTTAAAGATGAGAAAATGAGCGTTAGAGAAATCACAACTTCCCGTTTTAATACTGTTTTCTCCAAGAAAATTCCTGCCGATAGTAACAACTCCAAAGTCATAGATCAAGTCTAATCAGCACGTATGTGGTTTAACCTGGGTTCTGATCCCTGCTGGCTCAGATGGTAAAGAGTCTGCCTGCAATGCTGGAGACCTATGTCTGATCTCTGGGTTGGGAATATCCCCTGGAGAAAGGAAATGGCTACCCACTCCAGTATTTTTGCCTGGAGAATTCTGTGGACAGGGAAGCCTGGCATGTTACAGTCTTTGGGGTCAAACCTGCATATATATATATTTAGTATCAGGAATTTAATCAGAAACCTGAAATGGAACCAAGTGACTCACAGTGAAATAAATACAAAGTGAAGCAATGATTTCAGCTTGAGCTGTCTTGTTCAGTGGTCTGACAGAATGTCACAAACAAGCTAAGACACTGTGGTTTTCTGGCTGTGACCACTGGCTGTTACTTCTAACATAGCAGAATCGTCTTGGGGGAATGGGAGAAGTAGCACCACTTCTTACCATGTTCTCCCTCATACTGCCAGTCTCCCTCTGCCCCTGTGCTGGATGTAGCAGAGACCATCCACCAATCAGGCCAGGGTGGGTAGGCCAACAGGGAGGGACCAATCACTATTATCAATTACAGCCAGACTCACCCCCCACAGCAGTTCCTGTGGCTCTAGCCTGGACTCCTGTACGGGAATCTGGCAGTGGCAGCTGGAGAGGGTAATAGGACCTTCTGCTGAATGAAGTTGGGTGAATGAATGGGTGAGCTGCAGGGGTCAAAGGAACCAAGAGTGATAAGGAAACAACTCAGTTGAGGCATATGCTTTTAATCAGATCAGATCAGATCAGTCGCTCAGTCGTGTCCGACTCTTTGCGACCCCATGAATCGCAGCACGCCAGGCCTCCCTGTCCGTCACCAACTCCCGGAGTTCACTCAGACTCACGTCCATTGAGTCGGTGATGCCATCTAGTCATCTCATCCTCTGTCGTCCCCTTCTCCTCCTGCCCCCAATCCCTCCCAGCATCAGAGTGTTTTCCAATGAGTCAACACTTCGCATGAGGTGGCCAAAGTACTGGAGTTTCAGCTTTAGCATCATTCCTTCCAAAGAAATCCCAGGGCTGATCTCCTTCAGAATGGACTGGTTAGATCTCCTTGCAGTCCAAGGGACTCTCAAGAGTCTTCTCCAACACCACAGTTCAAAAGCATCAATTCTTCGGCGCTCAGCCTTCTTCACAGTCCAACTCTCACATCCATACATGACCACAGGAAAAGCCATAGCCTTGACTAGACGGACCTTTGTTGGCAAAGTAATACTCTGCTTTTGAATGTGCTATCTAGGTTGGTCATAACTTTCCTTCCAAGGAGTAAGCATCTTTTAATTTCATGGCTGCAGTCACCATCTGTAGTGATTTTGGAGCCCAGAAAAATAAAGTCTGACACTGTTTCCACTGTTTCCCCATCTATTTCCCATGAAGTGGTGGGACTGGATGCCATGATCTTTGTTTTCTGAATGTTGAGCTTTAAGCCAACTTTTTCACTCTCCACTATTTGGAACCAGTCTGTTGTTCCATGTCCAGTTCTAACTGTTGCTTCCTGACCTGCATACAAATTTCTCAAGAGGCAGATCAGGTGGTCTGGTATTCCCATGTCTTTCAAAATTTTCCACAGTTTATTGTGATCCACACAGTCAAAGGCTTTGGCATAATCAATAAAGCAGAAATAGATGTTTTTCTGGAACTCTCTTGCTTTTTCCATGATCCAGCAGATGTTGGCAATTTGATCTCTGGTTCCTCTGCCTTTTCTAAAACCAGCTTGAACATCTGGAAGTTCACGGTTCACATATTGCTGAAGCCTGGCTTGGAGAATTTTGAGCATTACTTTACTAGCATGTGAGATGAGTGCAATTGTGTGGTAGTTTGAGCATTCTTTGGCATTGCCTTTCTTTGGGATTGGAATGGAAACTGACCTTTTCCAGTCCTGTGGCCACTGCTGAGTTTTCCAAATTTGCTGGCATATTGAGTGCAGCACTTTCACAGCATCATCTTTCAGGATTTGGAATAGCTCAACTGGAATGCTTTTAATACCTGACTCCAAAACTTGCCTGTGGCATGAGGGATGCCATCTCCCATGGAAGAGAAGAGGGTGGGAGGCCTTATTCTTAGTAGTGAGTCTTTCTAGGAGCCAGGGCTTCAAAGCATAGGCTCCTGGTTCCTTCTCTCAAACACTCTTTCTACTCTCCACCGTCACTCCTTGTGCTTCTTCTTGTGCTTCTTCTTCTTTGCTGCCTTGCTGTCCTTTGACATGTGCCTTTCCCTCTTGCCTGTATCGTTCTCAGAGTCTGAGCTGTCAAGGTTAGATGACTTCCTGTCTCTATGTTTCTTTTACTTCTTTCTTTTTCTAGAAGAATTTCTTGTGGGGTCAGGCTTTTCAAACTGCTGATTTTGCCTCTTCCTTTTCCTCTTCCTCATTGGGTATCAGAGAGTACTTGGTCCCACCTGATGAAACAATCCTTTGCAAAGTCACCTTTACAGCCACACTTCTTGCAGGTAGTGTTCAGGACAGACGAGGGTGATCTGTCCAGTGTAATCCTGGAAGGACAGCCTCCGCCTCTCTTCTTGCTCAGTGATAACCTTTTGGGGATCAAGGTCCTTCCCAGTCCCTTGGTTGACAACCTTCAGGGAGAGGGATACTTTAATCCTATCAAATTCCATCTTTTGGCCAATAAGCTTCACCCACACTTTTTCTCCAACATCTACTATCTCAGAGGGCTTATCCACGTGACAGGGTAAGTCTAGTTCAGTGGACTAGACAGCCTGGGATTTTGATTAAGGCTCCATAGTCTGTGACCATAGCAGCCTCTCCTTGGAAAATAGTGTGGAGAGCAGGCAAGTTCTCCACGGTCTTGGGTCTTCCTGAATTCATCCTTAATGTTCTATGGTTCCTCCATTTCTCCCCTGCTAAAGCTAATTGAATGTTTGAGTGTCAGCCTCTAGTTTCACCTCGCAGCATTGCGCAAAACACCAAAACCCAGTCAGTCAAACCTGCCAATATTTCTATGATCTTTATTGTTATAAAAAATTCCTTCCTCACATAGTTTATCCTAATTATTCCATTCTTTACTCAATCACTCAGTACTTCTCTGAAACTTATTTAGTTTATAAGCTATTTCTATGCCTTTATTTGAAGTGAAAATACTGTTTCAAACATATGACAAATGAACATGGGATTCTTTTCTCTTTATGAAACATAGACACTAGAAAGACAATCGATGTTTGGTTATTACTCTCAATATTTACCTTAACATTAAAAATAACTGATTTTCACATTCAGCACATCTTCTCATTGGTATTCCCATGATGGAACATCCCCTCCTTTTCTGTGTAAATCTGATTAAGGGGCTGTTCCTGCTGTCAAAACTTCCATTCCATTTCAACAACAATCCTATTTACACAAGGACCTCAAGGTTGAACATTGAAAGTACCTAACCATTACTGAATATTGAATCATTTCTCTCCACATAAAATTGCAAATATGGTCTGAGAGCCAATTTCCCGATTACCTTGGTTGAGTAGGACTAATTACTTCTAAACTGGGTGCAGCCACGGTCTGCCAAAGCAATGCTGGATTCTTCCAATACCAGGAGAGCTCTGCCCACCCAGTGATTGTCTCATACTGAATGCTCTAAGATTACTCATGCTTATAGTAATGCTTCACTTTTAAAATAATGCTAATTGTAAATAATCATAATAGTACAATTTATCTGAATGCCTACCACATGGCAGGCATCATATAAAGTATCTATTATCTCATTTCATTTACTTCCGAAAATGTGGCAGGTATTATTATTGACACTTTACAAACAGGAAAGTTGAGTTTCATAGGGATTGTCACATACCCAAAGCCACAGAGCTAATAAGTTCAAGAGCCTAAGGCTATTTTATATTGATGCTTCACTACCATTTCCATGTTTTCTTAAAATAACCAGTGAAGATAAATGATGCCTGAGAAGAGCATCAGTTTGGAAATTAGTAGAACTGAGCTCTGTTCCTGCTTCAGCCACTAGCTGAAAGGTGATCTTAAACCAGCACTTTATTTCTCATTTCCTTCATTTGTAGAATTAAGTGATAGAACTAGCTTTAGCCTTCTGTGATTTTAAGTAATCTCAGAGAAATTTTGTTTGTTTGTTTGTTTGTTTTAAGAAAGAAAATTGGAGAAAAAAATCATTCACAATAGTAATGCCATTGAACAATATTTCTCTGGTAATTCCAGTTTCTCATCTGACTTCATGGCTTCAATCACAGAACAGTCCTTTTCATATAAAAAGTCCATGTTCTGACCAGATCAGTGAAGCACAAAGAAAGACATGGAATTGACTTATCATGGGTTAGACTCTTACAAAGTTTGAATTTAGCTTCATGCACTTATTATGCAGCATATATAAAAAATTGAATGGATGATATGAAGCAAGGTGGGAATTTAACACAAGCATAAAGGATATTTACAGTATGTGTGATGAAGCATAAAAATACACTTATCTCCCTCCAAAAGCAAAATGTTGGATATATTCATGTGAAACACCTTAGGCTATATCAAGAACACTATACTTAAATACATTTACATACTATTTAAGTACGTATATTGACTTAATCATAGCACCTCTAGGGATTCATGATAAGCTACAGAAATTGTTTTTCAAAGATAAGTGAATAAAAATTAACTATAGCACATCAGCAATTTCAGACACACATGCATACCACTTTGAAAATCTGTGCTCTTGAAATGTTAACAGTTCCTTACGTATTTTTCACAATGATGCATCCATATCACACATACAATTATCTAAACATATTGTATTTTTCTGGGAACATCAAACATCATTATGTCCCATGTCAATTTTGTAATATTTTGAAAGAACAAAATATGGTATAGTTAGCTGACATATTTTCCTTCATTGAAATATTCTTTTGTATGTAAACTCTTTACAGATTTTTCTCACCATTTTATCCTTTTCTGAAGTTGATAAAAATGTAAATGATGGGAAAGTGAAAAGAATTATCATATCTTTCAGCAGTTATTACTCTGTGCCCTCATATTGGTATTGCGTAAATATAGACAGAATGCTACAATTTTGTATTACAAATAACAATAAATAATTGTTTCAAGAATTTATAACAAATAATTGTTGCAAGAGTTTGTAAGCTCCTAGAACAACTTCTCAGAATATGTGATTTTCACACACACAAAAATATGTCACTTTAGGCTATTTTGAGTTAGTAGACATTTTGATGAAACTAAAAGTGTGGTTAAGTTGGTTTCACTCATTTATTTATTTGACATGTGTTTATTTGAACTCCTACTATGTGTCAGGCACTGGTGGTAGGAGGTTTTTTGCTAAAAACACAAAGTTGATGCTTACCCGGATCTCCCAGTACAATAAGAGAGACCAATAAACAATTAAACCTGTAGTTCAGTTCAGTCTCTCAGTCATGTCTGACTCTTTGCAACGCCATGAACTGCAGTGTGCCAGGCCTCCCTGTCCATCACCAGTTCCTGGAGTTTACCCAAACTCGTGTCCATTGAGTCAGTGATGACATCCAACCATCTCATCCTCTGTCGTCCCCTTCTCCTCTGGTCCTGAATATTTCCCAGCATCAGGGTCTTTTCCAATAAGTCAGCTCTTCACATCAGGTGGCCAAAGTATTGGAGTTTCAGCTTCAACATCAGTCTTTCCAATGAACACCCAGGGCTGATTTCCTTTAGGATTGACTGGTTGGATCTCCTTACAGTCCAAGGGGCTCTCAAGAGTCTTCTCCAACACCACAGTTCAAAAGCATCAATTCTTTGATGCTCAGCTTTCTTTATAGTCCAACTCTCACATCCATACATGACTACTGGAAAAGCCATAGCCTTGACTAGACGGACCTTTGTTGGCTAAGTAATGTCTCTGCTTTTGAATATGCTATCTAGGTTGGTCGTAACTTTCCTTCCAAGGAGTAAGCGTCTTTTAATTTCATGGCTGCAATCACCATCTGCAGTGATTTTGGAGCCCCAAAAAGTAAAGTTAGCCACTGTTTCCACTGTTACCCCATCTATTTGCCATGAAGTTATGGGACCGGATGCCATGATCTTAATTTTCTGAATGTTGAGCTTTAAGCCAACTTTTTCACTCTCCTCTTTCACTTTCATCAAGAGGCTTTTTAATTCCTCTTCACTTTCTGCCATAAGGGTGGTGTCATCTGCTTATCTGAGGATATTGATATTTCTCCCTGAAATCTTGATTCCAGCTTGCGCTTCTTCCAGCCCAGCATTTCTCATGATGTACTCTGCATAGAAGTTAAATAAGCTGGGTGACAATATACAGCCTTGACGTGCTCCTTTTCCTATTTGGAACCAGTCTGTTGTTCCATGTCCAGTTCTAACTGTTGCTTCCTGACCTGCATACAAATTTCTCAAGAGGCAGATCAGGTGGTCTGATATTCCCATGTCTTTCAGAATTTTCCACAGTTTATTGTGATCCACACAGTCAAAGGCTTTGGCATAGTCAATAAAGCAGAAATAGATGTTTTTCTGGAACTCTCTTGCTTTTTCAATGATCCAGCGGATGTTGGCAATTTGATCTTTGGTTCTTCTGCCTTTGCTAAAACTAGCTTGAACATCTGGAATTTCATGGTTCAAGTATTGCTGAAGCCTGGCTTGGAGAACTTTAAGCATACTTTACAAGCAATTGTGCAATAGTTTGAGCATTCTTTGGCATTGCCTTTCTTTGGAATTGGAATGAAAACTGACCTTTTCCTGTCCCTGTGGCCACTGACAAGCTTTCCATATTTGCTGGGATATTGAGTGCAACACTTTCACAGCATCATCTTTTAGGATTTGACATAGCTCAACTGGAATTCCATCACCTCCACTAGCTTTGTTCATAGTGATGCTTCCGAAGACCCACTTTACTTCACATTCCAGGATGTCTGGCTCTAGGTGAGTGATCACACCATCGTGATTATCTGGGTTGTGAAGGTCTTTTTTGTGCAGTTCTTCTGTGTATTCTTGCCACCTTGTCTTAATATCTTCTGCTTCTGTTAGGTCCATACCGTTTCTGTCCTTTATTGAGCCCATAAACCAATAGAGAGAAAAGTAATTACAAATTGTGAAAACTTCCACTGAGGAAATTAACACCTTGAGGAGCAGAGATTAACTGGAGGAAGTCAATTGATATAAGGTGAATTTCTGAGATCATGAAAGCCAGGAATGAAACCAGTGCTTGATGAAGAGTGTTCTAAGCCAAGGCAGGATCAAGTGCAAAGACACTAAGACCTATCAAAATATTTTAGGGATACATTTTCTGCTTTATCCTTCAGTTTCATTAATTACTATGATTCTCAAGAAAATTCCAACTCTCTGCAGAAAGGTTTGCTAAAGGGAGATGTTTTTTAAAAGTTGTAGTAATTTAGAAAAATGAAGAAATTACTCCTAAAAAACAGCTTTAAGTGGGCGGATGAAGTATTGAATACCTAAAATATTATTACTTATTAGATGTTATAGCTTTAAGAAACATATCCCAGAGCAATATTCTCTGCTTGAACTTTCTGCTAACAATAATCTATATGATAGATTTGGGGCTTTCCGGGTGATATGACATTAAAAGTATCCACCCTCCAATCCAGGAAGTTCAAGGGACACAGGTTCGATTCCTGAGTTAAGAGGATCCTTGGAGTAGGAAATGGCAATACACTCCAGTTGTCTTGCCTGGAAAATTCCATGGACAGAGGATCCTGGTGAGCTACAGCTCATGGGGTCACAGAAGAGTCAGATACAAGTTAGTGACTAAACAATGACAATAAGATAGATTAATGTGCTTTTATAAGACACGAAACTTATTCTGATGATTTTGTGTCCTTAGAGGAGTAGCTGTTCTTATTTGTTTCTTCTTATTTACAATGAATATATTTGGGTCCCAAATACATGCCATATTTGAGGAATACAGAAAAAGCAAAAGGTTTTTGTGAATAACATCTAAAAATATTTTCATGTGTACTTGTTTCAGAATAAATACATGAACTATCTCAAAGATTGGTTTACTACACTATCCTGTCATTATATTATACATGGGTGCTAGAGAGTGTTTTACTTTATTTTGAAATACATGGGACCACCAAAATAATAATTAAATACATTTAATAAAATAAGTATAGGTGTTTTTATGAAAATGAATTTTAATCAATTTTACACACACATTCATGATGATAACATATCTACTCAATGCCAAGACAATTTGATACAAAGTAGCAGAAAAATCAATTAAACTGGTTTTGTGTACAAAATATAAGGACTTGCCTTTTTTGTGATCATTCTGAAATTTGTGTAGGTCCAAATGTTCTTAATTGACTAGTACAAAGTAACAGTAATTAAATAGAAAATTGAATTAATTCACTAATTTTACATTTCTCTATCAAATGATAATACCATTTATTTAAAATAAATTAAAACTGTTATGTAAATCTTTAGCCTAGTAGTTGAAATAGGCATCATTCAATCTTCAGATTATTTCTGATAATTCTCATTTAAATTAATTGTAAAACATAGATATCAGTTAAATTTTATCATTCAATCAATTTAAAAATTAAAACTTAATAGGGACTAACACATCTTTTCTGATATGAAAGAACAGAATCCAGGTTTGAAGAAGGTAAATTCTAGAGCAAGCCTTTTGTGAAAGTCAAAGATACCAAGAATTTCTCAGAAAAGCTCATAAAATGTGACTTGACAATCTTAACTAGAGGCAGAAGCTTGAAAGTCGAAGTTAAATTCTTGTCCCATTATAATATAAAACTTACCGGAAGAGTGAGTAGATACCAGGCACATGAACATGGAAAAAAAGACACATGAACATGGAAAAGAAAGAGGGAACGATTAATTCAGAAACATTTTACACATATATTACAGACATGAGGCACGTCCGTTGGAAAGTATGTTTCAATTTCAGTTGCAGTTTGCTTGTTAAGGTTTGAAGCCCACTGCAGTTACTTCCCGGAGAAGGCAATGGCACCCCACTCCAGTACTTTTGCCTAGAAAATCCCATGGACGGAGGAGCCTGGTAGGCTGCAGTCCATGGGGTCGCTAGAGTCGGACACGACTGAAGCGACACAGCAGCAGCAGCAGCAGCAGCTGCAATTACTTCCATTCATACAACAAATGATGTCATTGAACATGCTTCAGTAAATCTTGTGTGAAAGATAAAATAAAGCAAATACTTAAGCACAGATAGTGATTCAGGAAAACATGAAGATATGTTAATCTGGAATCCAACTATAATAACAATTAAGGGAATTTCTGTGGTTTCACATTTCTTTATGAATACCTCTGGTACTCATCATTCTTTATTGTAATTATTGGTTCACATACCATTTTTTTCCTCCCCACTAAGAACTCCCTGAGTGATTTTCTCTAAATCATCTGTTATCTTTCCTGAATCTTCGGTAGGTATTCAGTCAATGTAAAAGGAAAGGATAAATGAATGAATGAGAAGAGAGAATGATGAATGTAACCAAGATGAAAATCAGCTAAGGTCCAGTGGTTAAGAATCTGCCTTCCAATGTAGGGGACGTGGGTTTGATCCCTGGTCAGGGAACTAAAATCCCACATCAGTTCAGTTCAGTTCAGTTGCTCAGTTGTGTCCGACTCTGCAACCCCATGGACTGCAGCATGCCAGGCTTCCCTGTCCATCACCAACTCCCAGAGTTCACACAAACTCATGTCCATTGAGTCGGTGATGCCATCCAACCGTCTCATCCTTGTCATCCCCTTCTCCTTCTGCCATCAATCTTTCCCAGCCATCAATCTTTTCCAATGAGTCAGTTCTTCACATCAGGTGGCCAAAGTATTGGAGGTTCAGCTTCAGCATCAGTCCTTCAAATGAATATTCAGGACTGATCTCCTTTAGGATGGACTGGTTGGATCTCCTTGCAGTCCAGGGGACTCTCATGAGTCTTCTCCAACACCACAGTTCAAAAAGCATCAATTCTTTGGTGCTCAGCTTTCTTTATAGTCCAACTCTCACATCCATACATGACTACTGGAAAAACCATAGCCTTGACTAGACGGACCTTTGTTGGCAAAATAATGTCTCTGCTTTTTAATATGCAGTCTAGGTTGGTCATAGCTTTTCTTTCAAGGAGCAACCATCTTTTAGTTTCATGGCTACAGTTACTATCTGCAGTGATTTTAGAGCCCAAAGAGATAAAGTCTCTCACTATTTCCACTGTTTCCCCATGTATTTGCCATGAAGTGATGGGACCAGATGCTATGATCTTAGTTTTCTGAATGTTGAGTTTTAAGGCAACATTTTCACTCTCCTCTTTCACTTTCATCAAGAGGCTCTTTAGTTCTTCTTCACTTTCTGTCATCGGCATATCTGAGGTGATAAAGCAGAAGTAGATATTTTTCCAGAACTCTCTTGCTTTTTCATTGATCCAGTGGATGTTGGCAATTTAATCTTTGGTTACTCTGACTTTTCTAAATCCAGCTTGAACATCTGGAAGTTCATGGTTCACGTACTGTTGAAGCCTAGCTTGGAGAATTTTGAGCATTACTTTGCTAGCATGTAAGTAGCTAAAGGCAAAGAAGAAAAGGAAAGATATACCCATTTGAATGCAGAGTTCCAAAGAACAGCAGGAGAGATAAGAAAGCCTCCCTCAGGGATCAGTGCAAAGAAATAGAGGAAAACAATAGAATGGGAAAGACTAGAGATCTCTTCAAGAAACAGAGTTATCAAGGGAACATTGCATGCAAATATGTGCAAAATAAAGGAAAGAAATGATATGGACCTAACAGAAGCAAAATATATTTAAGAAGAGGTGGCAACAATACACGGAAGAACTGAACAAAAAAGATCTTTATGACCCAGATAGCCACAATGGTGTGATCCCTCACCTAGAGCCAGACATCCTGGAATGTGAAGTCAAGTGGGCCTTAGGGAAGCATCACTACAAATAAAGTTTGTGGAAGTGATGGAATTCCAATTGTGCTATGTCAAATCCTAAAAGATGATGCTGTGAAAGTGCTGCACTCAACATGCCAGCAAATTTGGAAAACTCAGCAGTGGCCACATGACTGGAAAAGGTCCATTTTTATTCAGGTCCCAAAGAAAGACAACGTCAAAGATCTCACATGCCACACCACAACTAGTGAGTCCAAGCACCACAGCTAATACAACTAGTGAGAATCCTGTGTGCTACAATGAAGATCCCAAGTGCCATAAGTGAGACTTAACAGAGCCAAAAATAACATTTAAAAATAAATGATTTTTTTTTAGAAACTGTTACAAAATAAATTTAGGAAAACATATCTAAGGTTTATTTTTTAAAAGATCAGCTAAGCATAAAACAGGAGTTGGTTAGATAGAGGGAAAAGCAATCTTTTTATCTCAGTCCTGTTTACAAAACTATGGAGAAATGGAAAATGTTGAAGAATAAATTAAGAAACTATAATTTTTTGGTGTTTCAAAATGCCTCAAAGATTTTGAATGTTTTGGTAGGGAGACAGAAAAGGAGGCTGACAAACCAGGATCTCCCTTAGGCACATTTGTATTCACATGAGAATATACATCATAATTTCCACACATATTTACACTCTTGCTTCATATCACAACATCATGGTATCATTATGATCTGATTGCATTTCTGTTGATTGATCCTTGTGGTTCTATGGGTCTGCCTTATTGTTGTACAGAAACTTAGTCTCATATGCTTTCTTATTTTAATAGTTGTCCTTCAAGGAATAAAGATGGGCTGTATGTAAGGATGCTGTTTCCACTAAAATGTCATCTTAGCCAGTATAGAAGGGTAAAAATAGAAACGATTTTGGATAACCAACACTAAGAGTAGCCATCTGTTTCTCACAAAGATATGTGTTTTCCTGTTTCTTTCTTTAAAATAATTCATAAGATTCCATTCCTAAAATCTAAAATTATGATATTTCTCCAGATAAAACTTATAGCTTATAATCAAATAATTAACTTATAAACATCTTGGATAAACTTTAAATAGCTCATCAAATACTGTTGATGTGTACTTTACACAATTGATCCAGCAGCCATTTGAAGAACTGCTGAATGACCGAGCTACTATATTCCAGACTGAGGAAGTGATCGAAATGAGGAAAATGGGAAGAGTACCATACCAAATGGTGTTCCAACTAAACAGTACAAGTTGGTTCACAGCAAATAGTGAATAATTTCACCACTTTTCCAAATCCATATGGACATGGAAAGAGAGATGTAGACATCTGAGGAACAACTATTTCTTTAGAGAAAATGAAAGAAGATAAATTAGGATACTAAAAGCTACTGTGTTAACTGATAGGAAGTTACAACTTAAATTTTACTAAGTTCTCTGTTATCTAAAATAATTTACTTTGGGATATTATAACTATAACAGTGTCCCATAACCTCATAAAGTGAATGAGATAATAGAATAAAAATAGTCTATAGAATATGTTGAAATACATTGAATTGATTTCAACTGCATTTATTCTTTTTTCAGGTCAAAATTAATAAAAATGCAAACACACTTCAGGTATTATCTAGTATTTCTTTATGGTGTAAATCCCACAATTTTATACTGAGGTCACAGTTGCTTTCCAAAATTTCAGTAGAATAGAGAAACCTAAAAATTTATTTAAAGACATAACATTTACAACTTATTTAAATTATAATATTAGGTCACATACACCTGCTTCTATCATTGAGAAAAATTTTAATCTCATAGAAATCTATAGAGAGATTTTGTGAGTATGTGTGTATGTGTGTGTAAAATATAGCAGATGATTTATTTGCTATTATCACAAAAAGTCCTAGCCAATTTCAGACAAAGCAACGTATCATATTCTTGTATGGTTTGGACCTCAGAAACATATGTCAATGCCAAGTTTACTAATTGTGCACCCAGTACAAATATTGGAAAGCTCAGCCAAAACAACAGAAGTACAAAGTAAATGTATGCATAAAGATAAAATATTAGGGCAGGTTTTGATTTTTTTCTTATCTGTGTTACCTACTCGGCATTTTATTGCGAAGCTGCTTGGTGGTCGTGGTGGTGCTTAGTTGCGTCTGACTCTTTGCCATGCCAAGGACTGTAGCCTGCCAGGCTCCTCTGTCCATGGAACTTTGCAGGCAAGAATACTGGAGTGGATTTTCATTACCTACTCCAGGGGATCTTCCCGACCCAGGGATGGAACCCACATCTTTTGCATCTCCTATGTTGGGAAGTGGACTCTTTACCACTAGTGCTAGCTGGGAAGCCCCTGCTTGGAATATATAGTAATATAAATGATACATAGATAGAGATAACTCTGGTGATAATTGAATCAATGCAACTGTTTAAATCCATGCTGACTTTTGCAGAATATTATAGCATGCAATGCTATAACTGTCTCCTGTCTCCTCTACACTGGTGTAGAATACAAGCTACAGGAAACAGAAGAGACTTCTAGACATAATTTTAGAAATAGTATCTTAGAAACATGTATAAGTGGTTGTTCAAGTGCAAGGCAAACAACTGAAATTCCATATTTAAGTTTGCAGGGAAGTCCGAAACATGTTCTGTCCTTAACGTTGTCCACATTTCTTAAAACCAACACTCCACAAACAAATTGTAAGTAAAAATGTCAAACTCCAGAGTCTTAAAATTTACCGACCAATTTATTTTTAAACTGAGACTACCTCAATTTTAACAGCATTGCAATAATACTGAAAAGGTATGGGGCATTTTCTATGTGTCAGGCACAGTGCTTAGTTGAAATGAATTCTTTTATTTAGTTCTCACAGCCACCCTGTGAGATAGGCATTATTTTTCCATCTTATGGATAGAAAATGGGCACAGAGAGGTTAAGCCATTTGTCCAAGAGAAAACATTAGCAATGTCAGAAAAGGGCTTTAAGAAAAGCAATCCGACTGAAGAGCCCTTTCTGAAATTTATTACCCTGTTTTGCTGCTTCTCTTAGAATAATCTACCTAAAACATTCTGGTACTTCTTATTTTAAGAAATGAAGAAAACTCACAACATTTAAAAGGAGTTCTCTGGTAGCTAACATCAAGATTTAGTTGCTTCAAATGACTTTTGATATAGCTGTTTTACCCCTAAAGGCTTTGGTAAAAATTAATAGGCCAAGAATTCTTGATTAATGTAAATCATTTTATCAGTTCAGTGAAAATTAGTGTTATTTTTGTTTATAAACTGATCAATACATTTCTAAGGTATTTTACACTTTACTTTTAGCCTTTCTTTGTAGGAGAAGTATTGATAATGCCTTAGCCTGTATGAATAACTCATTTTGAAAATCAGAAAAACCTGTTTCAAGTATCAGTGTCGGTTGAAATCATGAAAATTAATCAAAATATTGGCAATCATGAATATGTAGATGTTTAATTCTTACTTGCTCTAAGTTCAAATGGATGAAATCACTTATTCAAATATTAAATCATCCTTTTCACCTGGAGAGCTAAGTCTCAGCTATGAATGAGAAAGGCATACATAGATTGGGTGTAGTAAAATTATTATTTTTATGCTGAGATATTATTACACTGATGAAATGAAAAATAAATTTATTAGCTACAACTATAAAGTAATATACTTTTTTTAATGTATGGAATCTAGCTTAGGTTGAAAAACTGAAAACCACTGTTTTTTTTTTAAAAAAAACTTTTAATTTTATATTGGGGTATAGCAGATTAACTATGTCATAGTTTCAGGTAAACAATGAAGGGACTCAGCCTTACATATACATGTGTCCATTCTCCCCCAGACTCCCCTCCCATCCAGGCTGCCACAAAACACTGACCAGAATTCCATGTGCTAAACAGTAGGTCCTTGTTGGTTATCCATTTTAATTATATAACAGTGTGTATATGTCCATCCCAAAGTCGACCCTATCTTTCCCCTCATCCTTCCCCCTTATGGCACCCATAAATTTGTTCTCTAAGTTTTAAGTCTCCTGGAAATCATTGTTTCATATCTAAATATTTTACATGGATGTGTCATAGGTCTAATATACTTTACTTCTCTACTTGTGTCTGTGTGCTTATCTGCAATTGTCATTCATGAAAACAATGAGGGCACAAGTGTTAAACCTGATTGCTGTCTCATATCCTCACAGACAATTCATTCTCAGCATGCAAAGTTACATAATGGATGTGTTTAGGGCCTTTATCTCTCTCCCTCAAGTTTCTATTATACCTGGATCTCCCTAAGATCACAAAGGGGAGAAAATTCTTACATGTTATACATAACAGTCCAATTTTCCTAACCTATGAAAATCAGAAGACTGCTTTTCTTTGTAGCTTTTCCCCTTCCACTTCTGGTTGTAAGGTTTATAAAATTAGCCTGTTGGAGATATAAATAATATACTCTAAATTATTCTTGACACCTATTTCCTTTCATGATTAACAAAAAAATGTCATTGTGATGCTTGGCTGCTCTGTTAGGTGGTATATACATGTTAAATAATGCTGTTTACACCATTTACAAAGAATATGAATACATATAACCAACATCTCCTGCGTCAGGTAGATATACTTTGAAAAACTCTGAAATATATATTCATATTTTGAAGGTTTTTCAAATTTTCATAATTATGTATTCCACAGTTACAGTAATTCAAGTTCAATAACTATTTCAGATGACTTGTTTAAAAAAAGCCTTCCTCCCATTCCACTATAATGTTGATTTTAAAATAAATGATCAATTACTTCTATAATGGAGCTTATTTTTTCAAAACAAAAAAAGCAGTTGAATATTTTAAACCCACAGATTTTTAAATTGTGCATGTATATATATATACATTCTTTTTCAAAACTGTGGTAAGAAAACTCGACATGAGTTCTACCCCCTTAACACAACTTTACAATACAACATTGTTAACTATAGACACATGTTGTCCAGCAGATTGCTGTGATTTATTTGTTTTACTTACTGGAACTTTATACCCATGGGTTAACAACTCTTCATTTCTCCCTGTTCCCATTATCTGGCAATGACCATCCTACTCTCGGCTTCTGTGGATTTGGCTATTTTAGATACCTTATATATGTAGAGTCATGCAATCCTTGTCCTTCTGTAACTGACTTATTTCACTTGGTATAGGGTTCTTTTATGTTGTCACATATTGCAGAATTTCCTTCCTTTTAAAGCCTGAATAATATTCCGTTGCATGTATACACTTTATTTACTTTAAACATTCATTTTTAAATGGACATTTAGGTTGCTTACACATGTAATGAGCATGAAAGTGCTAGTAACCGTTTGAGACAAGATCCTGATTTCGGTTCTGCTGGATAAATACCCAGGAGTAGAACTGCTGGATCATGTGATAGTTCTATTTTTAACTTTTTGAGGAACTGCCTACAGTTTTCCATAGCAGCTGTACCTTTTTACATTCCAACCAACAATGTAGAAGGGTTTCAATTTCTCCACAATCTTCAGCAACATTGTCTTTTTTAAAATAATAACCATTCTAACAGATGTTAGGTGATATCTCATCATGGTTTTGTTCTTCATTTTCCAGATGATTACCTGTGTTGAGTATATTTTAATATACCTGTTGGCCATTTGCATATCTTCTTTGGAAAAAATATCTATTCAGGTTATTAACCCCTTTTAACAAAATTTCATTATTAGACTTTTTTTGCTATGGAGTTATAGGAATTTCTTATGTATTTTGGAAATTAACTCCTTATCAGATATATATTTTGTAAATATTTACTCCCATTCCAGAGTTGCTTGTTCATTCTCTTATTGTTGTTCCATAAAGACACACACACAAAAACCTGTTAAACTAAGAACAACTTTAGTAAAGTTGTAGGATACCAAATGAACATAAAAACTCAGTCACATTTCTATACACTAACAATGAACTATCTGAAAAGGAAATTGGGAAAGTAGAAAATACTTAGAAATAAACTTAACTGATGAGATTAAAGAAGTACACTAAAAACTACCAAACATTGATGAAAGAAATTAAGGGATGAAGTCACAAGCAAACGAGGAAATATTCTGTGTTAATGGAGTAGAAGATTTAATATTGTTAAAATGTCCATACTACTCAAAGAAATCTACAGATTCAACACAATCAAAATCCCAATGGCAATTTTTTTTTAGAAATAGAAAAAAAAAAGCAACTCTAAAATTTATGTGGAATCTCAAAGGGTCTACAAGAGCCAAAACAATCTTGAAAAGATTAGCAAAGCTGGAAGCATCGCATTTCCTGATTTCAAAGTACATTATATAACTACAGTATGGTACTGGCATAAAGACCAATATATCAACCAAAGGAATAGAACAAAGAGCTCAGAAATGAATCCACATGGTAGTGTATAGATGAATGTGTGCTCAGTATGTCAGTGTAAAGCAGATACCTAATGAGAAGCTGCTGTATAGCACAGGGAGTTCAACTGGGTACTCTAATGACCTACAGGAGTGGGATAAAGCAGGGGATAGCAGGGAGGCTCAAGATGGGGGGATGGTATATGTATACATATAGCTGATTCACATTGTTGTACAGCAGAAACTAACACAACATTGTTAAGTAGTTATTGTTGTTGTTTAGTCACTAAGTCATGTCTGACTCTTTTGCCATCTCATGGACTGTAGACCACCAGGCTCCTCTGTCCATGGGGTTTCCCAGGCAAGAATGCTGGAGAGAGTTGCCATTTCTTTCTCCAGTGGATCTTCTCTACCCAGGGATCGAACCTGAGTCTCCTGCATTGGTAGGCGGATTCTTTACCAGTGAGCCACCAGGGAAACCCTAAAATAATTATATACCAATTAAAAATAAATAAATAAAAAACATATTAGAGATCCAAAAAGAAAGAAAGAAATGAATCCACTTGTTTATAGTCAACTGATATTCCACAAAGGTACTACGCATGCTTACTAGACATGGGATAGTCTCTTCAATAACGGTGTTAGGAAAACTGAATATCTGTACGCACAGGAACGAAATCAGACCCTTATCTTACACCATGCAAAACAAAGAGAAATCATCTCAAAATGGGCCTAAAGACTTAAATGTAAGACCTGAAACTGTGAAACTTCCTACAAGAAAGCAGCAAAATCTTCATGACATTGATCTTAGCAACGATTTCTTTGATATGCCACAAAAAGTACAGGCAACAAAAATATACAAGTGGAAGTACATCAAACTATATATGTATATTCTGAACATATATATATATATATAAAAACATATGTATTGCTAATTTACACTATATATATATATTTTTTAATGTAATTTAACCTGTAGTTATAGAGCATTAATGCTGTGTTTATGCTTGAAGTTTGGCAAGCAAGTAAAATGATTTAAAATCAAATTATGTTCTCAAATATTTTAAAAGTACATGACCTCTATTACAAGGATTAGAAAAACAGGTCTTATAACTTACCCTATAATCAAATAAAATTGCTGCTTTTTTTTTTTTATTAACTTGAAGTAATTAACTTCAAGTGTAAGATGTATGGTATGTGATTAATAATTAGCTGGGCCTATTTACAAACACTTGATCACTTTTTCTATTAATATAATTCAAATATTTTCATATATTCTGTATTCAGCATATGTAGAACATTTAGGTAATATGAAAATAAAAATCATACAGTATAATTATAAATTTGTAAATATGCATTTCTTGAGAATTTCAAGCAGAACTGCACCAAAGTAAAAGTTATGAAAGTATTGTTTTATAGCAGTGAGGTTTATATTTTCATTTCTTAGGGAACTGAGAAATCCTGGAAATAGTGTAGTTTTATGGAAGTATAACTTCTAGGCCAGAAAAATCTTCAGATTATAGTCATGACTCTATTGCAAGAATAATTAATGAGGGGTGTGTGTGTGTGTTAGTTGCTCAGTCATGTCTGACTCTATGCAACCCCATGGACTATAGCTTGCCAGACTTTTTCTGTCCATGTAATTCTCCATGGAAGAATACTGGAGTGGGTTGCCATTCCCTTCTCCAGGGGATCTTCCTGACTCAGGAATTGAACCCAGGTCTCCTGCATTGCAGGCGGATTCTTTAATGTTTGAGCCACCAGTTCAGTTCAGCCACTCTGTGGTGTCTGACTCTTTGCGACCCCATGGACTGCAGCCCGCCAGGCTACCCTGTCCATCACCAACTCCTGGAGCTTGCTCAAACTCATGTCCATCGAGTCGGTGATGCCATTCAACCATCTCATTCTCTGTCATCCCCTGAGCCACCAGGGAAGCCCCAATTAATGGCATAAGCTCCTTCAAAAGTATGTTGATCTAGGTGATCCAATATCACTTAGTTTGCAGTTGAAATTTTACTTTAAAATATGAGATTAACTCTTGCTCCTACAAATGTTTGAAGCATTTGATTTATTCAGAAAAGCTTTAAGAATCTGATAGAGCAGTTTTAGGAACAGGAATGGAGTATGTAGAACTTTTTTCCTCTCCCTGATTCATACTTTTAACTTCATGTTCAGTGTTTAACATTTTCTTCCCTGAGTCATTTTATGTATGGAAATAGTTACAGAGGCAAAGCTGAATCTCCGTTATACTCATTTGCTGTTAATACTTAATTGTTCAACCCCATGTCTTGGTACCTACTGTCTCTCTAGCCTAGAATTCCCTTCACCTCCTTTTGAAACTGGAAAGTGAAAGTGTTAGTCACTCAGTCGTGTCCAACTCTTCGTGACCCCCTGAACTGTAACCTGCTAGGCTCCTCTGTCCATGGAATTCTCTGGGCAAGAATACTGCAGTGGGTTGCCATTCCCTTCTCCTTTTATTTATCCTTGAATCTCAGCATCATCTCCACTACATTTTTATCAAGCCTTCAAACTGATACAAATGCCCTCCCTTCTCTGCTTTCATAGTGCTTGCATAAAGCTCTAGGTAGTTCTTTTTCAAATACTGACATTTTCTGTTCCTGTGTGTTTCTTCCCCACTTGATTATTAATTCTTCAAAAGCAGGAGATTTTTCCAAGTAATTTTGCTTGTTCCACGGCCTAATACTGTGCCCAGATGTCACAGCCTTCAATGAAAAAAGATAGTGTTTGGTCATAAAGTTATTTTATACAACCTGTTTTCCTTTCCTTAAGGAAAACCTTGATTTAAGTCATATCTTCAGGTAAAAATGAATAAATAGGCCTGCTTTTTGGATATGTTGTCATTATAAAAGATTCCTAATTGTAAAAATCAGAATTTTCCTGTGAATCGTCTTTGTAAAAATTCTGAAAGGAGGTTAGACAAAATTAAGTAATTCTTTGTAAATAAAACCATATGTTAAAACCATTTTGTGTCAGGAGACAAAAATCACACTAAATAGAATAAATATAAAATATTTAAATGAGACTCAAAAGAAGAGAGATATTCCAGATTGAATTTTTGCTTCATCAGAATTTAATAATTTGAATATTTATCAAACTAAAAAAAATTGTCCACATCTGGTATCTATATTATTTAATAGTGTACTAAGAAAGCATGTAAGAACATGAAGACCATTAAAAGATATATTACTGGCATACAGTTATAATTATATTTTTGAATGCATAGACACATAAATCACATATATGGTTGAGTTTTATAATTTATGAATCTCTCAAGAAGATATTTTATTTGCAGTTTTTAAGTTTAGAACATTATTGCATTATCCTAAATGTTTTATTTCCTCTGGACATGAAGCACAGCTGGTTGAATCATTTTGACAAAGTACTGCCTGGTAGGCTCAGAATCAAACCCAATCATATGGTCATTGAACAAATGGCTACTGTATTTCTTGGATTTGATGCAAGTTTATTCTCCCGTGTAGTTGCTCTTTTCTCATTTGGCAGTGTACTGTCAGCTCCCAATTAACTGCACATTGATGCTCTATGTATACTGAATACTGCTGCCTCTCAGCTTTTTCTTCCTTCCAGAACAGTATCACCTTACCTCATCATCCCGTTCTTCCAGATGGGCTTTTTTTCTCCATCTGGTTCTCCTAACTTTATCAGAAATTAAGTGAATGTTTACTCTCCTAGGCCCTTTGATGTGCACTAGGGACACCCACTAATTGAAAAAAAAAACAAACCACTATCTGACCCCCTAATAAGTTAAAGTCCTAGTGATGGAGATACCAGCATAGACACAAGCACATAAATGGACAATCTCATTACAATGGGAAATGTCATGAGAAATCTGTATAGGGTGCTGGGTAGGCTCAAGAAAAGATGTTCAGCTCTCCTTCGCAATGTTTCATGGAGAAATTATCACCTGGCTGAGTCTGGAACAAATACGGCACTTAAGTATAGAGATCATTTAAGGGCAAATAAAAGGCATAGGCGAAAGGAAAGTGAATAATCAGAAGACCATACGACCAGATGGAGAAGGAAATAACAACCCATTCCAGTATTCCTGCCTGGAAAATCCCATGGACAGAGGAGCCTGGCTAGCTACAGTCCATGGGGTCGCAAAGAGTCAGACAGGACTGAGCCACTAACACTTTCACACATCTGACCGGAAACAGAAATCCAGAAGGAGAGGAATATTTTTGGAAGGAAACTTGTTTGTAACAATGCTTTATTTTAATTTGTTAATACCATAATCTGCATAAATAGGCACTCAAGGAGTATTTGTTTGTTTGACTAAATGAAGATTAAATTGACCTTTTAGCAAACTCAAATGTGTACATTGTTGAAACTAAGAGAATTGGTATTAAAGGATATACCAAAATGGTGGTAGACTCCTGATATTTTTGATTTTTGAAATCTGAGGTTTCAAATTTACAAACAGGGACACTGCTTTCAGTTTTGGATTATTTTATTTCAGAAATCCTTTCACCAGAAGTTAATCACTTTTGTTTTTTACTAACTCCTCTTCTCTTTTGAAGACCCATTTCTTTCCACAAATAAATAGTTGTGTGTTTTTTTAACCATCCTAAGTGATATGCTTTGTGTGCAGAGGTAAAAAACAACAGACAGCATTGATGGCCAGTGCTTAACTAGGTTCATACTAGATAAGTGATTTTCTTCAAATTATTAGAACTAAAAAGAAAATAACTCAAATTTTCAGATTTGGAAAAATGATCAGTTTTTAAATGTCAAACTTTTGGTGCAGTTTGTGAAAATTCAAATTTCAAATGGTGAATCGATAAATGGCTAGACTCATACTAATGACAATGTTCACATTTTCAGTCTTCCTAGGTATTGGTTCTCCTGTTACCTACTTATCAGAAGTAGTTAATCTCTCAGTCTTAAAGACTGCTGAACCAGAAAGAAAAGTTCTCAATCAGTGACCCTATTTTTTTGAGCTACTCTTGTTCATACTTCCATTAAACTAAATATCCTAAATTAATTTAATTGCAATACCTAAAGATAAGTTTGCAGTATGTGAAGGTGCTTTGGGGAAAAAAAAGATGAAGTGCTCTAATATTGCCAAGGCTGCTGAAAGATGAGTGACACATCAAAGAAATTTGAGCTGGCTTTTCATATAATTTACGGGACTCAAGGTCCTTCTAAGTCAGTCCTGTAATAATACATCCTCTGGTCTAAGATTCAACAAAGCACTAGGAAAAGTGTTACGTTTAGTAGCTAACACAAACAATTAAACCATAATATAGTTAATTTTTTTCTCATGTTGAAACTTCCTTCAAGGTCCTATAGGACTATAAGGATTTAGAATAACTGGAATACCATAACCTACTAAACCAATTTAATAATACTAGCATCATCACCAGATTGAAAAGACTAGAAAACAAAGAATTGTAAAATATGATGAACTACAATGTTTGTTCATTTATGTTTTGCTTGTTTATATTGTTGTTCTAATTACAAGATGATATACAAATTTAATAATACCAAAATAATGAAAATAAAAAGAAAATTAATCTTCATTCCAACTCCCTCCTGCCTTCTTTCTTATAATCAAGATTAAAATTGCATTTAATTGTGGATGCCTTATTCACTGAAATACTATAGGGCTTCTGGATTTGGTTTCATACTCAGTATAGGGTACTTGAATTCCATGCTGCTTAGTTACTCCCTGCAGAAGTGGTTTTCCTTTGACCAACAGGCTAGAATTCAAGTCTTCTGCTTTTCTATGGTCAAAAGTATTTGAGTCCAAACACTTAAATGTGGATTTTTCTATTTGTATAATTTTTGGAGTCACAGAAGCCTCAGTGGCTATCTATAAGTGTATATCTCGAACAGATGCTTTAGAAGGGGTGATTTCATTTTGCATTGCAACACATGATGCATTATTAAAAGTAACAGTTTCCTATAAACTTTTAAAATCTCCATGCCAGTCTTCCAAGGTTACAGCTACCAACCAGGGACAGGCAGGTATGGTAAGATGGGTCTGCTGGGGGCTATGCTAAACTGGATAGTAGAAGTCCTATGTGGAGGGAACAGCTGCTGTTCAGGTCTAGCCAATTGTTTCCACATGAGGATATGGGCCCAGTGTTGTCAGAGCCTCGAAATTTTCAAGAGAAGCTGTAAAACCAGAGATTCATGTAAAAAACAAATACCCTGATGTTTAAATGCTGTCTTAAATTTTTAAAAAATATCATGCAGAGCGAACAACATTATTTGTGGGTCAAATTCAGTCCATGAGCAGCAAATTTGCAATCTCTGCTATCCATAGAGAAGCACATTTTTCATTTTATCCACTGACTAATTTATAATTCACATGTTTGAGCATCGATCCAAGTATGTCTAGGAGTGATCTCAATAATCTGGATCTACGCATTTCCATTCATGTCACCGATTTGCCAATGCTGCTCAGTTTTCATGATAAAAAGTAATTTGCTCTACTCACCTTGGTTGTGGAGATATGTTTTACTTTTCTTTTAAATCCTAAGCTTACTGAAGTATTCGGATAAAAGCTTGATTGAGTAAATAATGCTTTAAAAAACTCATGATGGGATGCTAGGATAAGTTTTGTATAGTTCATAACAAGCTCACTCTCCAACACGAAGAGAAGTGAACATTTTCTAAGGAACAGGTCACTACCTTAACCCAGTGATTTTATTAATTTTATTTTGTTTTTAATTGGAGGGTAATTACTATCCAGTATTGTGATGGTTTCTGCCATCCATCAGCATGGGTCAGCCAAAGCCATACATATGCCCCTTCCTCTTAAACCTCCCTCCCACTCTCCTCCCCATGTCACCCCTCTAGGTTGTCACAGAGCATCACCTTTGGGTTCCCTGCATCATACAGCAAATTCCCACTGGTTATTCTATTTTACATATGGTAATGCATGGTTCAATACTACTCTCTCAAATTGTCCCACTCCCTCCCTCCCCCACTGTGACCAAAACTCTGTTCTTTACATCTGCGTCTCCGTTACTGTCCTGAAAATAGGACCATTAGCACGAACTTTGGAGAAGGCAATGGCAACCCACTCCAGTACTCTTGCCTGGAAAATCCCATGGACGGAGGAGCCTGGTGGGCTGCAGTCTATAGGGTCGCACAGAGTCGGACACGACTGAGCGATTTCACTTTCACTTTTCACTTTCACGCATTGGAGAAGGAAATGGCAACCCACTCCAGTGTTCTTGCCTGGAAAATCCCATGGACGGAGGAGCCTGGTGGGCTGCCGTCTATGGGGTCGCACAGAGTCAGACACGACTGAAGCGACTTAGCAGCAGCAGCACCAACTTTCTAGATTCCATATGTATGTATTAATATATGATTTTTGTCTTTCTGACCTACTTCACTCCATAGAACAGGCTCTAGGTTCCTCCACCTCATTAGAACCGACTCAAATGCATTCCTTTTTATAAATGAGTAATATTCCATTGTGTATATGTACCACAGCTTCTTTTTCCATTCATTTGTAGATGGACATCTAAGTTGCTTTCATGTCCTAGCTATTTTAAATAATGCTTCTATGAACATCAGGATACATGTGTCTTTTTCAATTATGGTTTCCTGAAACTATACAGGAAATACATGGCATACACTACCATGCCCAGTAGTGTAACCTAGTTTATTCAAACATTGTTTCATGAAACGTAAAGGACCTCAATTTCTTTAGAGATTGCATCATGAAAACACTGTAGGTTATCATTTCAAATGCAAATTTTACTTAAAAATGAAAAGTTGCTAATATTTGTTTATTACATTATAGAATTAAAGGGGTGCTCCCTGATGGCTCAGATAGTAAAAATCTGTCTGCAGTGCAGGAGACCCGAGTTTTATCCCTTGGTTGGGAAGATCCCCTGGGGAAGGGAATGGATCCCCATTCCAGTATTCTTGCCTGAAGAATTCCACAGATGGAGGAGCTTGGTGAGCTATAGTCCATGGGGTTGCAAAGAGTCAGTTGCAATGACTGAGTGAATAGAACTTATGTATCAAGAGTTAAAAATCTATTTGTAAGGAAAGGTGTTTTATCTTCAGATCAATGGATTCAGAAGATCGATGAGCTACATGATATGGAAATGGACTTGCAAACTGTATTTTTAAAATGGCTTTTATCACATTCTTATAGGAGTCTGTGAGCCAACAACATATGATATTTAGAATAAATAATTATGTGTGTTTGAAAGCATGGACTCTGAAATTAGATCTATGTAAGTGGTTCATCTGGGCTTCCCCGGTGGCTCAGCAGTAAAGAAAATGCCTGCAATGCAGGAGTCACAGGAGACACAGATTTGATCCCTGGGTTGGAAAGACCCCCTGGAGGAGGGCATGGCAACCCAATCCAGTATTCTTGTCTGGACACACACACACAAGTGGTTCATCTAGGACTAATTGCAAAATTTTAACCCTCAGTTTGTTCATCAATAAACTGGGAATAAAATAGCATCTACCTTATTGTGTTGCAATGAGGTCCAAATGAAATAAGCAACATAAAAGGCCCAGTACAATGCTTTACATATAGGAAGAACTCCATAAACATTATTACTCTTGTTCTTGTTAATATTATTTAGCAAACTGAAACTCATATAGGAAAGGTCACAAGAGATTAACATTATTATCTTTGTAAACAAAGTGATGCTGAAGCACAAAAGGCAGAATGACTATTTCTTCTGGATAAGTCAGTGTAGACTTCCAGAAGATGTGGCTTTTGATCTAAGTCTTAAAGATGAATAGGAATTTACCAAAAGAAGAGCTGGGAGAAGACATTTCCAAAGAGAGGGCAAGAACAGTTTGAATAGACAGAGTATTCATGGGGATTGGAGAGCTCGGTAAATGGTGAAAAGGTCGGTACGACTAGAAAAATATAAACCAGGAGTGGATAGGCAGGAAAGGAGATTAGAGAAGTCGACTGCAGTTGAAATATCCATGTGAGTTTAGTTTTTAAGCAATATGAAGATTTTCAATAGGAGAATTTGATCAGAATTTAAAGGAAGATCATTCTAATGGTATTTTCTGGGATACATTAAAGTGAGTGTGTAACTAATATTTGTATGTGTTTAATATATGCCAGGAATTGTGTTATATAATAATTTTCTCAACAAATTTGAAATGTTCATATAATTATTTTATATCATACATGAGAGACTGAAGCTTGGAGTAAGTAGTTTGCTATCCAAGATCACATAAATAGTCAGTGGTGCAGCTGTGCTTTTAATCTTTTTGAAAGATTCCAAAGCCCCTTATGTTTCCACCAGTCTACATGGCAGAGAAATAGGATATGAAATTATTGCCATTCATCCAGATGAGAGGTGTTGTAGGACTAAAATAAAGTGGCAATGAGGAATCAATATTCAGAAACCATTTCTGAGGAAAATAAGCAGACTTAAAAAAAAAAAAAGATTCAGTGTAAAAAGGGAAATGGAAAGCACTAGTCAGGAGTGTGTAAATGTTATGAGACTGGTAAAGAACACAGGTGGCAACATTCAAGACCAAGAATCTAGTAAATGAACAATGACTTTTTTCTGGTAATTAAAGTATCATTGGTTCAGAGAAAATTTAATTTGTGATGCACTGAGTTTTAAGTGTCCAGAGGATATCAAAGAGAGAGGTCTAGTAAAGAACTGGATACACAGCTGTTAAGTGTCAGGGATGAGCAACACACACTATAGTTGAGGTCTTGTGGATCAGTGAGATTATTTGGGTAGAGTATGTAGAGAAGCGAATATTGACGTAATTCAGTTAGTAAGACATGTTTACATACTTTCTTCACTATTATAGGCCATGGTCTTTAGGACAGTGCCTTTATTGTATGTAGTTTTGAATACCTCAGAGATTTCACACTAAAGTATACATAGTAAATGCTTCACAAATGTTCTTTGAATAAAGAAGAAGAGCATAAAGAAAGAGAATCTAAGGAATGGAAAAAGAGAAGGGACCCAGAAAGGAAATGGAGAAAGCCTGGTTAGTGATGGAATGAGAACAGAAGGAAAAGGATGGAAGCCAAAGGAAAAGAGTATTTCAAGATACAGAGAACTGTCCCACAGACTGAAATGCTTCAGAGATATGAGTTGGGACAAAGACTTAAAATCAGCCATTAAATATGACAATGAGAGAGACTAAAAAAATGTATTTCCTATTCTCAACTGATTGCTGGAACTATATAATATTTCACTGGGATTTTGGAATACATCCTTTGAAGCCTTGGGAGTCAATATGTGTGAAGATTTCCAAACTCACAATTTAGCAACATAACTAGTAGCACAGATCTAGTATAAGAGACTAACAGGCAATTAATTGTGCTGATTTTCATTACAGGTGTCCTAATTTAAAATTCTTCCTGCTGATAGCACAAGCTAAGCATATATTAAAGGAAAAATGAAACAAAATGCATTTCCATTGTAATTCTTTAATAATTAAAACCCCCAAACACATTCATACTTTTTCAGAATGTATCGATTTGCCTAAAGGTTTCAAAAAATTTGAGTCAGTTTACAACTTCTTACAATGAAAAATAAACTAAGAATGCAAGAATAAAAGTATCACAATTCTTTGAGAAAAATCAGATGCCTTTGATATTTCTGTTTTTATGTATCATGCTTCTAGTTCTTGTATCTTTCCATGACAAGCAAACAGCTATTTAACAATTCAGCCTGATAAGAATCAGTATGTTGTTTAGGAAAAATTAAAGACTCATAAGTATGCTCTACCTTCCTGTATCTCAAATATTTTCAGTATTCCTCCTAATCTGGTGGACTTTTTGGATACTAAGTATACGGACATATTCAATTATGTATGATATAGTGCTATTATAATATTTCATTGGAATGCTCTGGAAGAAAGGCACTGAAATATTAATAATTATTGTATTTGAATAGTTTGGGGGCTTCCCTGGTGACTCAGATGGTAAAGAATCTGCCTGCAATGTGAGAGACCTGGGTTCGATCCCTGGCATGGAAGATCCCCTGGAGGAGGACATAGCAACCCACTTCAGTATTCTTGCCTGGAGAATCCCATGGACAGAGGAGCCTAGAGGGCTACCATCTGTGGGATCGCAAAAAGTCGTACATGACTGATCAAATAAGCACAGTATTGTTTTAGTGTTAAAAATTAATCATAGAAAAATAAGTATAGTTTCTTTACAAAAATTGAAGTAGGTGTCCTCTGAGCATCAGATACAATTTTATTTAGGCAATGTCTTATAAAGTCTGAAAATAAGAACTAAGATTTTTTTTAACTGACAAGAGAACCTGACACCTCTGAATTACTGAGCAATCATTGATCAGGAACTAGCATGGCCTCTTAAAGCACATAATAGCTAAGGGGAAGTATAGCTATAGGCTATAGAGTTAGGGATTTAAAAATGTCAAGCAACCCTAATAATTCATGCATCTTGGGACCATAAAACCAGCAGCATGTCAATAATAATGACCTGCTCTTTGGAAAATAGGTACAATTAATATGCTAGTGTTTTAAATTAAAAGAATATTACAAAACTTTGATTTAAAAAAACTTATTTTCTCTGGCATAGGAGGCTGCTGATTTGTGTTTTCTGTGTTGTGGCTACTTATTATGCCTCCTAGGCAGGTATCCCCAACACAGGGCTACACATACAGTCAGTTGACAAAGGGCCTGACATGGCATAATTAGCAAAAGGTGTAGGCGATATGCACAAATGCACAAAATAAATATCAATACCTGAACAAATCATGTGCACTAGGGATTTCATATGCAGAAAACATTTAAGAAAAGAGATGACAGAATAATGAAAGGCATCTTTAGAAAGCCTACTCTTGTTAAAATTTGCTGAGATTTGTCAGTTTTAGTTTTATTATTTCAAGATAGCCTATTTTAGAAGCCACACAACGCTTAGAAGCAACACTTCAATTCAGTGCCTTAAGAAGCTACTTGGCTCAACTGTCTTTTTTTTTTTCCATGGCCTTCACTTTTGAAAGAATTCCTTAAGAAAACAGCTGCATTTGAAGAAGAAGGGAGTACCGGACACAAGAGAAAAGGGAAATGGTGTTTTATTGAGCGATTTTTTTTTTTCTTACCACTCTGGGAACCAAAAAAGTGACTACGTCTATCAAATAAGTCTCCCTCAAAAAAATCTTTAGATCAATCTTTAATGAGAAAGAAAGGGAGGGGAAAAAAAGATGTTCACCCAGGTCTTATGTTATGCATACAATTCTGTATCTTTTCCTAACTCATCAATACACTCATGGTTCTTAAATTTAGTATTTAAATTAAATGCCCAAGAGCCTTGAATGACATTCATCCATCCATTAAAAGATATATAGATCAATTATATGGCATCAATGAAATCCTTGATGTGATTTGCGACCCTTTAACTAACAACATTTCCTCCAAAGTGACAAAATCACAACAAAACATAAAAAAAAGAGCGCCTCATTACAAAGAAACCCACCATACATTATTTAAATCTTTCCCTCTGAGAGGAAGAGCTAGAATGCATACTGAGTAACTGCTACTCAACATGAAATGATTCTTTTTCATGAACTCAGAGTACTGATTTCTGACTGGTCATTATGAGAAACACAAAAACCGTCTGCAAATAATAATTAGAATGTAATACTATTTAAGCTTCTGAAAAGAATATAAAATATGTATATGGAAGCTGTGAAGCTAATAAAAATATAATGCAGATTACTTCAAAGCACTTCACATTTAAGTTGCTTAAGCACTAATAAAATGAAACAATGTTAAATCCACTTTCTTAAGTCCTATTAAAAAATTTCTCAATTGAATCAGGAATGGTTCAGCTCACTCGAAGTCACAGCCTGGTTTAGGAAAATTGCATTTTACTGCTCTTCTATTGATTTTTAGCAAATTTAAGTCTGTCACTATCTGCTGATTCTGCTTATCTTTGAAATTCAAATGTCCACAGTATTTACATAGTATTGAAAAATTACTGTTTTAGCGTATTGTATTTTTAATGCAGCTCTATTTTGTGGTTTACATAGCTAGTTTGCTACCAACAGGACACTTTGATATCATACTCCTTTGTCTCATACAATGAAATCTCATATATTTCTTTTATCTACAATGATATGTTGATTGAGAAATAAAGCCATTTCTTATTTACTTCTTTTACCCCCATTCCTTTTTTTTCCACAATGATCCATGTTTCAATTGTTTTGCACTGTACTTTTCAATAAAAACTTGTATTTGGTATTACTGGGTAATTCAATACTTTAAAATTATTTTCAAACAAATATATCTTCATCTTCAAATTAGCCCAAGCAGAGATATCAAAGTTTTAATTAGTTTCTTAGCTTACTGGTAAAAATTCTACCCAAAGATAAATATATTATTCAGTTTCTGCTATCTGTAAAACCACATATGTAATAAAATACACATAAAACTCAAATCACAAGGCATTTGCTGAATGCTGCTCCCATCAATTATGCTTTCTTTCCCTATGGTTTTGCAAATGATTTATTCAGAAGATGAAGTTGGGGGATGCTTAAATATTTTGGTAAACAGTGTGTATCAATCAATATAAAAACCAGAATTTTGTCTAACTCCTGTTGAATCGATTTTCTTCCCTAAAACACACATTAACAAACAAAAGCTATAGATTCAGTTGCTAAGCATCCATTAAAAATGTAACAGCCCACACTGATGAAAGTCAGATCACTATGACAAAAAATGAAATTTACATTCTTCATGCAAATTCATTGTGATATGCAGCTCTCAACAGTACAACTGTAGGAGCCTATCAGTAATTTAATGTAATCATGAAGCTATATAGGGTTATTATTTAGGCATATATACACATTTCTACTTTCCAGAGATTGTAACTAAAAACCATAGCATTTTATCCACACTTCTAATTTACTCTGGAGATTTAAAATTTTTCTTAATAAAATAAATTTAATATCACTGGGTTGTACACTGATAAATACATTTTTGTTTGTTTTATATTGTTTTTAGCATGAAATCTTCCATGCCACCCTGCAGACTTGAATTTTTGACTCACCTATCAATTAAGGAAGAAACAGTGACGATGGAGGAGTTCAGGGTTCATTAAATGCCTGTCATTTATCCATTCATTCTAGGTTCTTTTCAGCTTGTTTCTATTGTGTACAAAATGCTGTGCCACAGCATGCCTGGTGCAGAGTAAACTTCATACATGTTAACTTAGTGCGGTTCATTCATAAACACTTTCCCTGCCTGTATTTATTCAGTGAAACAGTGCTGAAATTAGAGGTGTTAGCTGTGCTATTTATCATGAACAAAAATCATCTCATAGCACCATTATTCTTCCTCAGAGTTCTGTTACCAGGACAAAGTAAGCTATTGTGCCTATTTCCAATTTATTCTTGTCCTATGACCATTCTTCCGTATCTGTAGTTACCAGCTTGGTGGCAATATAACAAAACATAGTAATCGTTAGTACTATGACAAAGATCCTTTAACAACTCTGAGACTTGGTTTTGAAATAATCAAGATAAAATAAACTCCTATTAGTTTGTAAACATTACAGACTCAAGTTCTCTAGTCAAAAGACACTTAAAGTATACATTGAGATCATCTCCTTAGTAAAAAATTAATTTTATGGTATATTTGGTGAGTTATAAAGGTCTTGTTCTATATAATTTTTAAATGTTTTCTGTTATTATTTTTGCACTTTCTTTAGAATTTTAGAACTCTCAATTCACCCTTGTTGTCTTACACTGGAAAAGGGGAAGAATTAGAATTTCTACTATACATGAAGGCACATGCCTCAATTATTAGTAATAATTATACAAACTGAGTTATCAAGTATATTCCAATTTGTCACCCATGAGTAAGTGAAGGAATGTTTTAGCATATGGGGACGGTCTGATAGTGTTTTTTTGTGCTGTCAGGGACACAGCAGCTGATGAAGTGCATTCTTTCTCCATTATTAGGGGTTAAACCTATTTTTTAAAATAAGAATTTTGTGATTATAAAAATAATATCTAATTTTATACAATTTTGAAAATGTGCAAAAGTATAAAGAAATTTAAAAGGACACACAGAATGTTTCATTATCTCCTTAAGGACATTTCATTATGCATTTTAAATCGTTGTTATTTTTGTTTAGTCTCAAAATCATATCTGACTCTTTGCGACCCCATAGATTGTAGGCAGCCAGGCTCCTCTGTTCATGCGATTTCCCAGGCAAGAACATGGAGTGGGTTACCATTTCCTTCTCCAGGGAATCTTCCCAACCCAGGGTCTCCTGCATTGGCAGGTGGATTCTTTACCACTGCACCACTCGGGATGTCCATTTTAAATATACTTAGAGAGAAAAATGCAGAAATAGGTACAAAATAAAGATATGCACAAACATGCAGATATAATTCCTCATGCATTTATGTAATCCTTTTTCTAACAATTTTTTTCAATTGTCATTTTTATTTATTTTAAAGCATTTCCAAAATTATGAATAATCTTATAAATAATTTTAATTATTTGTACTCTCTTTTCCCTATATGAATGTATTATAATTTACTTATCAGTACTTACCAGTAATTTACTTACCCAGTAACGTTGTGCGGATGTACAAGTTATTCCCATAGTTCAATATCACAAATGTCACTATCATAAAAACCTTTCAATACAACTTTTAGTCAATATTCAAATGATACAAATATTTTAAGGTTCTGGATGCATTTTTAGCCAATCGATTTTTGGAAGGATTATCAATTCATTCCCACTCTCCCTGTTTTAAAATGTTGATCCCATTATACTTATATTATTTGTGTGTTCCAAATTCAATAAACTGTTGCTCTATTGATAGCCAAGAAATGGTATCACATGTTCCTTAAATATGTATCCTCCACCAGCTGAAGAGGAGGCCAGCAAGATTGCATTAAAGATACAGGCTCATGGGAGATGGTAGGGTCCCACCGGTGATCTGACCTAGCTAGAATTTCTCAAGAATAAACATGTAAATAGACTTCCAGGTGAAGCTCAGGGGTAGACAACTCTGGGAATTTTACACAGCACATGTATTGGACTTGACCTCCAAATAAATGCCCTCTTTGTGGGTAGAAAGTAAAGAACACCCAAATCCCCTTTTGTCTTCATATTGACTTCATATTGAAATATAGTCATAAATTTATGGGTGAAGGAGATTCTTTGGTAGACAACCAAAGACATAACCTTTCTATTTATGTTGTAGTAATAATTTTAGATGTAAGAAAAATAATTACCTTTGCAAAATGATGTCATTCAAAATAGCAGTTTTCTAAGATGTTGCTGAATCATTTGGAAAGAACCTCTTGTGAATGTCTTCAAAAACACAAAGCTTCACCTGTAACTCTACTTTGCTTTATACAGTTTTAACTATAGAAGCTGGAATAAGCACATAATAGTATCATTAGCAATCAGATAAAAAATGAGGAAATTTTTTACTTTTATACTTTCTCATGAATAACATTTTACTTATTAGTCCGTATAGTTGGCTATTGGCATCAGTTAATAAAATGGGTGAATGGAGCTACTTTTCTGAAATTAAATTTTATTATCTAAACAGAACTCACAAAAGATAATTTAGACTAATTCATTCGTTGCAAAAATAAATTAAACTGGATATTGAATTATAGAGAAAACTACCAAGTTCATATAAAGCTGCTAAGTCACTTCAGTCGTGTCCGACTCTGTGCGACCCCATAGACGGCAGCGGACCAGGCTCCCCTGCCCCTGAGATTCTCTAGGCAAGAACACTGGAGTGGGTTGCCATTTCCTTCTCCAGTTCATGAAAGTGAAAATTGAAAGTGAAGTCGCTCAGTCATGTCTGACTCTTAGCGACCCCATGGACTGCAGCCTACCAGGCTCCTCCATCCATGGGATTTTCCAGGCAAGAGTACTGGAGTAGGGTGCCATTGCCTTCTCTGTCATATAAAGATAGTATTGTAACTATTAATAGCTGATAGTTCAAATCAAGAATCTACAAAAAATAGCAAAGTCTGTTTGATGGAGTTAGGAAATATGTTCAGTTAGTACTTGGTAAGAAACTGTTATAAAAGAATCATAACTCAGAAATGGCATAATTTATATCAACTCAAAAGTATAAAATGGTTTAATAGGAAACATTAGTTTAAAATGTTCTGGAAATAAATTTAATGATCGCATAAATGTATTCATGAGTGAAAGTTTTTTTGTGTGTGGGCATCTGGAAACTGTTTCTCTAACCAGAACTTCAGAGGTTACACATACATAAAAAGACGCCCTGGCCTAATCTATTGGTGTTCAGGATTTAATCAATTATCAAATTGGAAAAATATAAGAGTAAGAACAATTTCTAGATAATAAGTAAGATGACACCAACTCACTTTATCTGTTTGTCTAAATACTATAGAATGACAATAGTGTGTATTCCCTATGCATTTAATAATGTTGGGGCATTTTTACTGTGTGTAAATTCAATGCTTCTTTTTTTTTTAATTCAATGCTTCTAATAAAACTCTAATGAATAGTTAACATACTGGGTAAATTTAATACATTATATGTGCAATTATTGAAGCTCATCAGAAATGCTATAAATACATTAGAGATAGTTGATACATAGTTTTGTGTCCTTTGCATTTCAAAATGTTGAAAAAATAGATCCATTGTGCTTGCTAAAGATGGGGAAAAGTCCAATGTTATCCATTTGAAGCACAAAACAAAAGGCACCGCCCAGGGACATATATATGGCAGATGCATGTTGATGTATGGCAAAACCAATACAATATTGTAAAGTAAAAATAATAATAATAATAATAATAAATTAAAAAAAAAAGAAACCAACAGTTTCCCCAAAACTTTCTAAAAGTATGACAAAGTTCAAATGTACTTAAGTAAGTTCCTCAGAAAAGATTTGATGTTGAACAGTATTCTTAAGTTATTTCAAGTACAAGAACTGCCATTAAGATGTCTGAGACAAATAGTTACAGATGGTATTTTTCTGTAATTGTGATCCAATTTCACACTGGTTTTAAGGTCACAAAAGCTCAAAACGTATTCCTGGTACATTATCTCAATCTCCAAAAGATGAGACAGCCCTCATGAGTACATGCTACAATGAGACTGTCTTCAAAATGGAAGAGATTATTATGAAAGTATGAGCAGGATAATGTCTTGGGAAATATACAAATGATTATTAATAAATCAAAATGAACATAGGAATCAACTGCTAAGTGTCACAGGTTACTGACATCATCATAGTGATATACAACTTCTTTTAGACTTCACTTATGGTTTTAAAAGCTTTTGAAAGAAATACAATTGATGTAATCAATCATGAGTATGGACTCGTGATTCTTTTCCCTTGGACAAGAAGGCAGACTTTTTCTTTAATTTTCCACTATTGGACACTATTTCCAAAGTTTTAGGGCTTTAGAACAAGTGAAATGGCTTTCATTTTATAGTTGTGTCACAGTTACAATCACAGTTGTAGAGCTGGTGTTTCTTTAAATTCTCTGGCACTCTTGGGGTCCTCTGCTCTCCAAGACATAAAAAGAGAAAATGAAGTTACACTGTAGTAGAAGAGATTAAAGCTACATATAACAATTTCTAGACAGGAAGAACTGTTAAATTTTGAACATACTAAAGGAAACTGATAAATCAGTCTCTCTCCCCTCACTTTCTCTTACTCTCAACTATTTAACTGCATTAAAGACATTTCTTTCTGAAATTAAGCTGGCTGACATGCTTAATTTTGTTTTAGAGATTATCATTGTTATATACAATTTAAATGAAAAACCTTGTATTTTAAACAAAAATAAAAGAAAATAAATCAAGTTACATAGATATGCCATCTTAATCTTTTCTTTCAAACCATTAAGAATTACATTAGAAAAAAGTTGCTTAGCAATCAATTTGCTACTTTGAACCCCAACTTTTGATTGAAAATTTCAGGAGAAAATAAAAACCCAAGTCACTACAAACAGATTCACATTTGCTAACTTCATTTATTTGAGACAAACCTCAAGTTCTTACTTATCATCATCTTCATCATTTTGAATATTGGAAGCAATCTAGTCCAACAGAGAGAATAGAGAAATATTCCTTGCTAAAATTTAGGCTCAAGAAAACAGGAAAAAAAAAGAACACATGGTCTTTTTAATGTTACCATTTCTTTCAAACCAAACACAGCGCTCCCCAACAGGTATGCCAATCTACCCTGATGTGTGCAAAAGGGCTGCGAGTGTGCCAAATAATGATGCCTGCAGCCCTCGGGGCTTCTGGGTTGGGCCTGAGGCCCATACCTTCCCTAGTTTTCAGGCTCTGCTGGAAGAAGCCTTCTTCTTCTTTTTTAAACTTTAGTGTGCTATACAAATGCTACTTTCAATGAGTGTTATGATGTGGAAAAATTTTAGAAACTCTGCTGAATAACATACATGGCACATGGTGATGTCAGTGGTAGTGTTGGAAATTATCCTAATTACAGTGATAAATGCATAAATGTGGGGTTAGAAAACCCCTGGAAGGAAAAGAGGTAACTTCTCTTTTTAATCTCCTAGTTTTTAAAGCGATTTGTGTTTGATGCAATCATCTTCAAAAGATCCCCGGGAAATGTGAACAGTAAAATAAACTATTAAAAGCTTTGCCTTTCTTATATTTATCCCTCAAACTAATAAACAAAACAAAAAGTCAACTGCAGTAGTCCAGAGACTTCAAGATCACTGCTAATACAGACTATTTTCTCCATGTTTTATTTTTGTAACTACAAGTAGAATTTTAGGGAAGTTCTAAAAATAAGGTAGTTCTTTTGCTTTTTGGCAGGTGTATTATCTGTGTAAGAGTCCATGTTTCTTAGTTCCCAATTAGTGGCCAATATATTACTTCTGGTCTTTTCAAATACACTCACAGAAATCACCATACCATTATTGACTCTTGTTGAAAATTCTTCCATTTTTCAGAGCACCTAAACCTATAAAACTGCTTTGATTAAAAACAAAAACCCAAACCCCTATGCTTATTATTTTGTTTTCAGTTTTTGTATTTGCAGTTGTATTTTTAAATTGAACATATCTCAATATGGTCTTTTATTGTCTGTAGATCTAATTCAGCAAACTTTGTCTTTAGAATTTCCTTGTGAAAATGTTGCACTTTAATTGTAATGTTACCACAGAGAAATGAAGTACCAAGAAATCTAATCCTTCACTACCACACAGGATTTTAATAAATAGTAAGGCAGAAAGCATTGTCTCAAGGCCATCATTTTAACTTACCATATTTCATAGATACATTATGTATACTGAAAAGTTCACATTGTTTAAAGACACTTTTACTATCATAAATAAATATTTACAAATCATCTTAAGCACCTCAAACTTCGGTTTCCTAACATCTTGTAAAATGCAGATAAATTACATAGTAATTTTAATGTATAGATATTAATTGCTAATCAGTAAAATACTCTATAACTCATTTCACAGCCTGTGAGGTAAGTACTAGTCTCCCCACTTCACCATCCTGCCTCTAGAGCTTGAAATATTTATAGGATTATCAAAGTGAGCAGAAAAATGCCAGCTTCAAAAGATAAAATAAGAAATATGGTGTATTTTCGCTTAAGATTATAGGGCACTTAGTAGTCAGAGACAGGACTAGACCTAGAATGAACTCTTCAGTCAAGATATAAACAGGTTTCCTAGCGTGAAAAGTTGTGAGTGATAACTTGATTCAATACTTATATATGTATAACTGAACCACTGTTCTGTACACCTGAAACTAACATAACACCGTAAATCAGTTATGTGCTTGTGTACTAAGTCACTTGAGTCGTGTGTGACTCCGTGTGACCCCATGAACTGTAGCCCGCCAGCCTCTGGGGTCCACAGGATTCTCCAGGCAAGAATCCTGGAGTGTATTGCCACGGTCTCCTCCAGAGAATCTGCTCGACCCAGGGATCAAACCCTGTCTCTTAACGTTTACCCTGCATTGGCAGGTGGGTCCTTTACCACCTGAGAAGCCCAAATACTCCAATATAAAATAAAAAAAAATTTTAAACACACCTGAAATAATTTTTTTTAACTTTCCTAAAGCATACATCTGCAGTTTCAAATAGCTCTATTAAGAAACTTCTATGAACAAACTTGCCTGCCTAAATTTTGGCACAAGGGGACTCTAAGAGCCATTTTCATTTATTCATTCATGCAGGGTTTATTCAGCTATATATAATGAACATCATATGTGGAGCACTTTGGGGAAAAAAATGAAAAGACAGGTCTTTTCATATACTCCTGGAACTAAGTCTACATGAAATAGCCCTGAAATCTAGATTCATTGTGGAGTAAAGGGCAAGGATTGAAGAGTTCTGAGCTTGCATGTGACATAATCAGATTTGAGTGTTGGAAATATCACTCTGGGAGTGAAGTCAGACATAGAGTAGGTGGGGATATTGACTTATGTCAGGGAAGCTGTAAGAAGGTAATTTCTGTAATCCAACCAAGAGAGGACGAGAACATACACTGGAATGAAGCATTTTAGATAGGAGGATGACACAATTTCAAATTCCATCCAATTTCAGCAAATGAGAATCATACCCAGATCATCAATAACATTCAAAGTCATATTTATAAAGGAAATAAGTAGATATTAGCAAGTATGTAACATTGATAAGTTATGCCTATAGTCACTGCTTCAAAAACATTAATCAAGTACTAACATGTTTTTAGTAAGGTCAGAGATACAAAGATGCATACAATGCATATGACACAAACCTTGCTTTTAGGGTCCACGTTTGGCAAGAGAATCACAATTAGACAGAGACAATTATTACAATACAGTATTTAATAGAAGATCTATAATGTTATCATTTAAAAGTACCATCACATTAAAGAAGGGAGTGTATTTAATACCTTAGAGAATAATTTATGTGGGACATACTGAATAAATTTATCCTTTCAGAAACTGTCATTAATAGTCTTCTATAAATTATGGGAAGTTTCATAGATTTATTTACAATCCATTCTCTGAAAAAGAATGGTGGGTGATCAAGTAATATTTCTGTACCTCAGGGAGAGGTACAGAACTGCACCAGTAAAATTCAATCCATAAAAAGCAAGGAAGACTTCCCAGAATATTATTTACAAAAATCACCATGTTTTGGATCAAACTTCTTCTTAAAATTGCTTTTCCATATTACTCCACTGAGGCTTCCTACTTAATGAGATGTCTGGCAGCGAAGATTTGGAGAACATTTATTTAAAATGCTAGAACTGCTTTCCACTTTGCTAAAATGCTAGCAAGAAACTTTGAAAGTGGCAACACATTTGCAAGACATCATTGTCAAATGTCCCCTAAAGGAACAATGTGAAGAGGTAGGAAGAGAGCTACGAATCAGATTGTCAATGCCAAGCTTATGCTATTGAATTTCCACGAACATGTCCCTAATTTTGCAACCACTTCTCCATTTCAGGAGTGGATTCCACTTCTTAAATTACTTTTTACTAACATTTAATCCCATGTGACTATCGTATCATTCATCACATTCTATCATTTGTCTTACTACTAGATAATATTTGTGTAAGGAATTAAAACAATTGAAAGATTAGCCAATCCAACACAAAAGTTAATAAAACAAACTTGCTTGGCAACAATCAGAATGCATTCGAAATTGAAGCAGAAATTACATACATCGTCCGCCAGACTGCATTATCGATTGGGCTAGGTAGTGTCTCAATGACTCTATGTATTTCTATGATAGATCTGACTGCACTGTATTGGTGTTTATCTGTTTCCACATCCATGTATGGATGTATTTTGGAGGAGACTTTCTTTCTTAGGAAATATGTGATTTTGGAGACTTACTGTATTTATTCAACTATGTATCTACAGAAATTCTTGGCACAAGTTTATGTTGTCCATACTGTATAATGGATGACTGACTGACTACCTAAAAAATAAACTAATGAGATTCCTCTCTAACAATTTGCATTGGGCTTATGCTCTTCCATTTATATCATTTATTCAGTTTTTGGATTGGCATAAAATTTAATTTTAAATTCTTTAAACATATATGTCTGTTGAAAGCCATAATATAAAAATAAGTACTATATTATTTTTTCATTCTAAAAATGAACACATGTATTAATCATTCTGAATT
Organism: Bos javanicus; assembly: GCF_032452875.1. NCBI lineage: Eukaryota > Metazoa > Chordata > Mammalia > Artiodactyla > Bovidae > Bos > Bos javanicus. The sequence goes on from NC_083870.1 coordinate 45,657,478, forward strand.
TCATTAATGTTTCATAGATAATATTTATTTGAATATTTGGCACACTCCTGGAATATTTTTTCAAACAGGAAGAAAAAATTGCCAGATATAAAGCTTGAGAAACTATCATAAAAATGTAACCTAGAATAAAAATATGTGAAGGTAAGAGAAAACCATTGTTGACTTCCAGAAACAATATAATCAATCATCCCTTTCCAGTATTCATCCATTTGTTCAACCGCATTGTCTTCCAGTGCTCTTTGGGGGGTAATTAGGTAAATACTTAGCATTCTCATAATAATAATAATAAAGGCATTCTGCTCAGAGAAAATAAACAATCTAACAAAGGAAAGAATAGTAAAGAAAAGAATAGTCATTGCAGATCTAAGGGGAGAACAAGCTTAAAAGAAGCAAATTACATAATGAACTAAGACATCAGAATGTAAATCAGTGGAAAATATAACTGTACTTTATAAATAAGATGATAGTCTAAGCTAATTTGTACTGTCTCTCCATGATCTCTGTTATTATTTGCACTAAAAATAATGCTATATGAAATATTGTTGTTTATATATGAGGACAGTTCTATAGCACATCAATAAAATCTACAAAATTGTTTTGTTTCAGGAGTAGGAAAGGATTGTCAATAAATTCATTCACACTCTCTTCTCTGGTCCTCTGTGAGCAATGGTGTACATTGGCAAGTTGAAGTTACAGCTGCAGCCTGAGAGTCTAGAACCAGTGAATGAAAAATCAATCAGATTATAATTAGTACATAAGAGAGATTGAATACCCTAACCTGACATACTAGTACCAAATTCTGACCAACTAAGCTTGAATATCCATATGGAGTCAAATAATACAGATACATTTAGTCCAGTTTTAAAAATAAACTGATATTGGTATACCTTGATGCATTTCAAAAAGCATCCCCAGTTCCTTTTTATTGTAAGGCCTTCAGCCTGTGCATTCAAAATAGAATGTCAGCAACAATCAACACTATAAGAAAACAAAAAAGAAAATGCTTTGTATGTCTCAACATTTTTGGTGGTGAAATAACCCAAGAAATACTTTGAGTAGTCGGTTCCTATAGGCTGGGCCAATCACTGACAGGTGAGTTTGATGTCCCTACAAAATAAATGAATAGGGATAATTACATTATTGGAGTAACTGTTTCCATTAGAATGTTGTAAGAAGGTGTGTTTAAGTGATATAAGTAATATCCAGCACAGGTTTTATAGCTAAGCAAACAAAAAAATCTATCACTGACCCAGAAACTACCCTATGCCATGTGCTATACAGTTTCCTTATATGAAATATTGTACATGATCCTGACACTAGACTTGTGAGATAAGTATCATCTTCATTTTCTAAGTAAGAAACTAGATCTTAGAGTGAAAAACTGGCCCAGAGTCAAAAATAGTGAAAGTTTCAGAATTTGGCCACAAAAAACTTCAAAATACAGTGATCATTTTATTTAAAATAAAAATAATATAAATATAACCATAAACTTGATAGAATTCAGATAATTTGTATTATTTACACTAACCAATGAATATGACTATTTGACCTAAAAATCCAAGTGGAGAACATGGATTTTTCAATAACTATAATTTGTGGCCAAGAGTTTTCTGGATACAGGACATATTGACAGAAATATCCTATTTTTTCAGTTATTCTAGCTTTATCTTAAAGACTTTGCTAGATTGGCAGAATTCCTGGGTAGTTTCAGCATTCCAGTGATTGTAATGTTTTAAAAGATGGTTATAAGCCAGAAACTAAACATCTGTTAGGCTAAAAATAAAAGCATTTCTTTTGTTAATTTATCCAAGACTTTTTAAAATGCTACTATCAGCACAGCTTATCAAGACCCCTATAAATATAGATAGCCCAATATTTATTGTATTAACCGCACATTCCAAGTCTAATCAAAGCAATTTTAATTTACCATTCTCTATGACGTTTTTCTGTTTGAACATACTAGGATCATTATTTTATTTACAGGTTAGGTAGCAACTGAGAAAAAGTAAAGTTACATACTGTATATGTATATACATAATGTGCAAACTTTCAAATAATTGATATGCATGTATGTAAGTGAATCACAGTAAAACAATAATTTCAAAACTAATTCGAAGGTTGGCTTAAAAGCTCTCCCTCTGCATTTCCAGGACCGCCTATGAATTCTGCTATATTACTGAACATGTTGTACTATCGATGCCGTTCTTCATAACTAGAGTATGAGCTTTGTAAGGTCAGAGACTGTGTCTTTTTTCCTAGGATCACAATGTATAATGCAGTTCTGGTATTCAATATTTACTTATTGAATAAATAAATACATAATGTAAAGTAAAACATCAAATTACATAATGGCAACATAGGTTATTCCATATTTGCATCTATGGAAAGATCTGGTTTCTTCTTGAATGCTTGGGAATACGTCTTTAGTTCACCCAGGCACAAATTTTATAGAAGAAAGTTATATTTAATCATGTATAGATGAAATAGAATTATTACTCAAAAGCAACAGAAGCCACCTATAGTGCCCGTGACAGAAACTGAAAGGAGTTGACTTTCCTTGAATTCTAAGCAATTGTTGCATGCTGGTCCCTGGACAATAATATAAAGCTGGTAAAGTTTGTATCTGAGGTGACCTTCACCCTGCATTGTTTGAACTTCTTTGACCTTTTGCCTCTGTTCCCAGGCATCCAGAGTCTTGGGATGTGCTCTGACTGTCAAGACTCTGATGTTGTGGAAAGAACATAAGCTCTGCCTCTGCTCAAACTAAGTAACCAGCTTGGGTGTGAGTTAATTTCTCTGACCCTTAGTGCCCTTAGTGTAAATTTAGAATAATAATGATGTTACTATGGAGAAAAGGTTTGGGCCTTATGAGAGGATGTAAGAATACTCTGTAAATTATATGACATTGAGTAGACATTTAATATTATTTAAAATAAACTTAAAACTGGAGAACTTTTGATGTCCACTCTGCTCTGAACTATCTATGACTTAAATAACTTCATTTTCTCCCCGCTTCAAATTCTCAATCAGTGCAATTCCTGGGACAAAAGCAATCTGATTGTTGTCTAAATTTATTCACTTTAACCTAGGTGCCTGATAAACATAAAACCACCCCAGCTTTTTGATATTATTAAATAGGAGACTGTGAATCCAGTTAATCTAGAGACTGCTGGGGACAAGTGCCACTTCGGTCTAATCTGATTGTTAATCCCTACCCTAAGACATACAGGGGTCAGAAAGGTGACATCCTAGAAAGAAAGGCTATTCATCTCAATTTAAGGCTCCAATACATAAAGGATGGTAATTTAATTTCCTGAAATGTACTTGTCTGAAAGTATAATTAAGACAAACCAAGTCACTAAATAGTTTTGTATCAAATATATAGGATAGTGGTATTAACTACTAGATGACTTATGTTTCTATAGTGATTGTTAAAATTATATTTATAAAAGAAGCCAAGTGTAACCATTTTAACAATTCTAAAAAGGCATACTCTAAGAGGTAAAATTAAAATTAGGGAAAATGAGGTCATTTATAATGGGTCGTTATGACTCTGAATAACGATGATTATTGGTTCTGGTTAATAAAACTGTCATCTAACACAAAATAGATATTAAGCTAAATTACATTACATTATCATTCTATGATGCTACAAAATTCACTGCAAAGCTTTTTCAGAAAATAAATCCTCAAGAAAAAAGACTCAATAGTAACCTTTCCTACCTATTTTCAAATGGTTTTAATTAATGAAGGAATCCATGTAAAGAATATTTTTAAATGTATGCTGTAAAATGCCACTTTTTACTAGAACAAATGATCAAACATTTATTATTTATGTATTTTTTTAAAGGATCTAGCTTTGGTATAATATTTGATGAGGGTGGGATCAGCCATTCTCAAATTTTTCTTTTGTTATTCAGTTTTATTGCAAAAGTTTTCTCTCCGCTGTCCTTTCTGCTAACTAATTCATGTACAGGAATCTTTGGTCTAGTCAAAGCTATGATTTTTCCAGTAGTCGTGTATGGATGTGAGAGTTGAACTATAAAGAAAGCTGAACATTGAAGAATTGATGCTTTTGAACTGTGGTGTTGGAGAAGACTCTTGAGAGTCCCTTGGGGTGCAAGGAGATCCAACCAGTCCATCTTAAAGGAAATCAGTCCTAAATATTCACTGGAAGGACTGATACTGAAGCTGAAACTCCAATACTTTGGCCACCTGATGGGAAGAACTGACTCATTTGAAAAGACCCTGTTGCTGTGAAAGATTGAAGGCAGGAGGAGAAGGGGATGACAGAGGATGAGATGGTTGGATGGCATTACTGACTCAATGGACATGAGTTTGGGTAAGTTGGCATTGGCAATGGACAGGGACGCCTGGCATGCTACAGTCCATGCGGTTGCAAAGATTTGGACACAACCGAGCGCCTGAACTGAACTGATCTGAACCTATACCACCATATCTAAATCTAATTGCACTCAGGTAATATGTCTCTAAATACTTTCTGTATTCCCAGAATAAAAATTAAACATGTGAAAATACAGACTTTTAGATATTTTCCAAACTTACTGATTCAGAAACTCTGTTGTGAGGCCTGTAAATCTGCATTTTAATTTTCCCCGAGGTATTTAAAAATATATATATCTCTGGTTTGAGAATCACTGTACTTGAACCAGTTTTCCCAAGTGGTGCTAGTGGTAAAGATGCTGGCTGCCAATGCAGGAGACGCAAGAGACTCAGTTTGGATCCCTGATGGGGAAGATCCCCAGGAGAAGAGAATGGCTACCCACTCCAGTATTCTTGCACGGAGCCATGGACAGAGGAGCCTAATGAGTTATGGTCCACAGGTTCACAAAGAGTTGGACATTCATGAAGCAACTTTACATGTATGCATGTATTTGAACCAGAGCCAATTAAAAAAGACAACCTATCAGTGCTAGAATACATTATTGCTGAGCTTAACACTTCAGTTCAGTTCAGTTCAGTTGCTCAGTCGTGTCCGACTCTTTGCGACCCCATGAATCGCAGCACACCAGGCCTCCCTGTCCATCACCAACTCCTGGAGTTTACCCAAACTCATGTCCATCGAGTCGGTGATGCCATCCAGCCATCTCATTCTCTGTCATCCCCTTCTCCTCCTGCCCTCAATCCCTCCCAGTATCAGGGTGTTTTCCAATAAGTAAACGCTTCGCCTGAGGTGGCCAAAGTACTGGAGTTTCAGCTTTAGTATCAGTCCTTCCAATGAACACCCAGGACTGATTTCGTTTAGGATGGACTGGTTGGATCTCCTTGCAGTCCAGGGGACTCTCAAGAGTCTTCTCTAACACCACAGTTCAAAAGCATAAATTCTTCGGTGCTCAGCTTCCTTCACAGTCCAACTCTCGCATCCATACATGACCACTGGAAAAACCATAGCCTTGACTAGATGGACCTTTGTTGGCAAAGTAATGTCTTTGCTTTTTAACTTGTTGTCTAGGTTGGTCATAACTTTTCTTCCAATGAATAAGTCTTTTAATTTCATGGCTGCAATCACCATCTGCAGTGACTTTGGAGCCCCCCAAAATAAAGTCTGACACTGTTTCCACTGTTTCCCCATCTATTTGCCATGAAGTGATGGGACCAGATGCCATGATCTTAGTTTTCTGAATGTTGAGCTTTAAGCCAACTTTTTCACTCTCTTCTTTCACTTTCATCAAGAGACTTTTTAGTTCCTCTTCACTTTCTGCCATAAGGGTGGTGTCATCTGCATATCTGAGGTTATTGATATTTCTCTCGGCAATCTTGATTCCAGCTTGTGCTTCTTCCAGACCAGTGTTTCTCATGATGTACTCTGTATAGAAATTAAATAATCAGTTTAACATTTAGCTACATTTAATCTACACTGTAAACATTTATCAATAATATCCACTTTGTCAGGCTGTTTATTAGATACTAGGGCTACTAAGATAAAGATATATCCTTTCTCTCATGCATCTTGTAACTTAATCATAAGATTTTCCTCTCTGGAATTACTATCTCAATATCTTGGCATTTATTTATTTGAGAAGTAAAGTATAAAATCTGGAGTTCTCAGCTTCTACAAGTAAAAACCAAAAAACATTTCAATCAAATAAAACAAAGTCATTGGAATAAAAAAAAAAATAGAAAGTATATAAAGTCGACTAGTTGTAGATGGAGAGAAAATGAGTGAATAGGAAGACTGGGGTATACAAAATGCAGCACAGAGAGAGATAGAAAGAAAAAAAGACACTAAAGAGAATTAAAAGAAATGGAGACAAAAAACAATCAAAAAGCTCTGACATATGTCTAATAATAATTTAAGTAAGAAATAATAGTGTTCATAAGGATGGGGAAATAGTTGAATTGTTGGTTGAAAAAGTACTTTAAATTCAAGACAGAGATGAGTCCTCATATCAAAAAGTTAGATAAAAAATAAAACAAGTATACTTATTTACTTTGTAGTGGATTGTACAACATCAGGGACAAAGAGAAAAATCTTGGAATCAAATAGAGATAAAGAAGAAATAAATTCTTTATTTAGAAAGGTATAATCAGACTAATAGCAGACTTCATCATCATTAGAGGCTAGAAGAGGATGGGGCAATATCTTCAAAGGGCTGAGGAAATAATATTCAAAGTAAAGTTAACATTTACAAGGCAGAGTAGAGTGAAAAAGGTTAAGAGCATACAATGACACACAAAGTGTGTCAATGCAAAAAAATACTAAATAAAGAACATATATCATTAATAAACAAATCCATAAATATTTAGGGAGCCACTGTGCAAATAAGTGGGTAAAACATATTGTTAAGTCTAAGTTTTAGGTAGAAATGACAATAATATTACAAACACTAAATTTTATTCTTTAAATAAAAACTAAGACTAAATAGTGGATAATGCAAATCTTTCTTAAACAAGGGATTTATAAAAATAGATTTTCAATAGGCAATAGTATAGCTTAAAGTGACATCGTGAAGCACTTGAATTAACATTAAATGTGTGATCAAAAATCAGTTTATTTTCCTTTAAAGCATCAATTCAAGAGCAACTTCAACTCTATGGATTTCAAAACAGATTTTGTTTTTACTAGTTAAAGAAAAGGATTGTTTTGACTTAGGCAACAATCAGTTCTGTTACATAGTTTTGAATATGTGAAATACGTCACACATGTAATTGCTGAATGATTAGCTCCTTGCAGAGAATGAAGACCCTTGTCTTAAAAACTGTTCTACTTATCAGAGACAGTCTAGTTTGTCAACTCATAGATATTATCAGCTAATATCTAATAATTTACTATTAGAGTAAATTTTATCAACAAAAAGAGGGTTCCCTGTAGTAAAGGGCTCAGTGGTAAAGAATCTGCCTACAGTGCAGGAGACACAGGAGATGTGGATTCAATCCTTGAGTCAGGAAGATCCCTGAGAGGAGGGCATGGCAAACTACTCCAGTATTCTTACCTGGCCAAGTCTCATGGAAAGAGGAGCCTGGCAGGCTGCGGTTCACAGGTCTCAAAGAATCGGGTATGAGTGAAGTGACTAAGAATAGCACAGTAGCACATCAACAAAAAGAGGTGGCCTATGTGGTGGAAAAAGAGCAACTTACATAAGGCAGAAAATTTCTTATGGAGTTGGAATGTACTGTGTATCAATAATTCTCATTTATATAGTAGCTATATTTTTTGAAAATCATTTGTTCTTTTATGTTTTTCACTCTTAATATAGTGTTTTTCTGAGGATTAACAACAAATTTTTAGTAACAGTTCTTGGTAAAGTCAGGAGGTAAATTTCTTTTTTCCTCTCTAAGAGATGTCTAGGACTTCCCTGGTGGCTCAGACAGTTAAAGCATCTGTCTATGATGGGGGAGACCTGGGTTCGATCCCAGGTTGGGAAGATCCCTTGGAGAGGGAAATGGCAATCCACTCCAGTACTATTGCCTGGAAAATCCCATGGACAGAGGAGCCTGGTAGGCTACAGTCCATGAGGTCGCAAACAGTCGGACACGACTGAGTGACTTCATGTTCACATTCAAGAGATGTCTGTAAGAGTTTTTTCAAGAGTACAAGAAGGAAATAATATGAATTTTCATATTTAATGAGAAATTCAAAAGATAATCTCAGTTCAGGATTTAATCACAAAAATTGTTGGCATGACTGACATCAATACACTGTCAACATCCACTAAAAGTTATCAAACATTGGTTCAGTCAATCAGGAAACAAATAGTTACTCAATTCACTGAAAAAATTAACTGCGTCATTTTCGTGTGGATAATGCTTTTTGAATTTTTTGTGTAGAGTGTGAAAATACATTGATTAAAGTTTTCTTTCCTCTACTAATTGTTACAGAAATACAATCTTCAGTCTTTTTTTCCTAGGTTTTTTTCCTACTACATTTCCATGTAATTAAGAAAATGATCCATTTATTTCTCTCTCCACAATTAATGGGTGAGCTCTTCTTTGAGACTCCTTAATCTTATGTCCCTGATAAGCAGCCCTCCAGTTGTGCCACCAGGACTTCCATTTCTGACTGCAGGTTGTAATTATGAAGCTCGAAGAGAGAAGTGTCCCTTTTATTTCTCATGCTGCAGCTCTGGGGGATTTTTTCTCTACAGTTAAAAGGCTAGAAATACATGAAAAGCATCAACACAATTAGCAGAAAAACTACCATGGAAAATACAAACATTCTACACATAAAATTCTCCAAAAGAATCCAAAAAAATCTGCTATTAATTGGGCTGCATAAAATGGAAGAAAACAGGTCAGTATTGCTTTGGGGATCATATGCAACCCTTCTTGCAGTAATCCAAACATATTATTATAATGTATCTACAGTAATCTGTGATTTCAAGCATCTAAGGAAAGAAAGAAAAGAAATTGTGGGAAATTTGAACATGCTATATCGTTTTATGTGGAAGTAAGAAGCTGAATGGAAAAAGAATTGAGAAGTGTTGGGAAAAGTTAGAGAACGTGAGGAAATAGGAAAGAGAACAAGTAAAGAGACTCCACAGTGATGAAAAGGCGTTGCTCAGTTTTGTTTATTTAGTTAGTTATACATTATCTCAATTTATCGAACCAGGGCACTCCCAATTTTTAAAAACCTGTGCTTGGTATAAATCTTAAAAAGCCATTTTCTTCAAATGTGAAATAACGTTTACACTGTTAGCATCTTCTGGTTAAATTTTATACTTGTGAGCACATGTTCTAATATGAGCCTAAGATCACACACTGCCAAATCCATAGTTTATAAAGAAAATTTCAGAAATATAACCAACTAGCTTGTTATTCATTTATATTTGCTTACAGGAAGATAATATTGTAACTTGCCATAGTATAGGAAACCTGAATAGTGCATTAATAAGAAGGATTTTATCACCTACATAGTACATACCATATCTAGGTAGTAACCATTTGTTGTATCATTTATTCTCATATCGAGAGTACATGAGAGAAGAGATTAAATTCTAAGCACTATAGGGAAGTTTTATCATAACATGAATTGTTAGTTGTTTAAAAAATGATAGATATTTATTTTAGGTGGTTTAAAGACTTTTTTCCCCCTGGAAACAGAATTTTAAACATGTGGACTTGTTTAGGTCAATTTCAACTCAATAATTGTGCATTTGACAGATTTTCAACTCCTTTTTACTAAAAAAAAAAAAAAAAACAGCTTTCTAAATAATAATCACAGTCAAAAATTCATCACCTTGTATAGTATGGTTTCAGTTTCACAGTAAGCATAGCATTTTGTCAAATTGAAACCGTATGTGAAACTCATTACATATTAAGATGATCTTTCATTGCAATAATTTTGTAATAAATTGTTTACTTATATAAAACTTCTGATTTAGTGTATTATTAAAGCATTTATTTTTCTCATCAAACGTAAATTCTTTTTTGAGGACCAGGATAGACTAACCTGGACCACAGTGAATGGCTGTGCAGGTTGCCCACTTTACAACTCTAAAGGAGCCATTCATAATGTACATGTTGCAGGTTTAAGTATTTGTTGCAAAAATTTTCTGCAGATGGCAGTATGATGGCTTTTTAAAATGGACACAAAGTGTTTTGAGTAAGAATGTCTTTTTCAAACTGTACGATAATGCCGTATGAATTAGTGACTGTCAGCCTTGTTAGCTCAGATTGCGTAGTGCTCGGCACACAGGAAACACTGGAGAAGTACTCATATTACAAAGATAATTTGTTAATTTATTGAAGTATAGTTGACTTATGTTAGTTTCAGGTGTACAACATAGTGATTTGATATTTTTGTAGATTATACTCCATTTAAAGTTATTATAAAGTATTTGTTATATTCCCTGTGCTGGACATTGCATCCTTGTATCTTATTTATTTTATACCTAATAGTTTGTAGCTTGTGTCTCTTGATCCCGTCTCCCTACCTCGCCCGTTCCCCCAGTAGGAACCACTAGCTTGTTCTCTTACCTTGGAGTCTGCTTCTGTATTACGATGTTCACTAGCTTGCTCTATTTTTTTAGATGCCACATATCATTGAAAACATGCAGTATTTATCATTCTCTGCTTGATATATTTCACTAAGCATAATACCTCCAGATCAGTATATATCGTTGCAAATGGAAAAATTTCATCCTTTTTATTGCTAACATTCCCTTGTATATATATTTATACATAACCTCTTCTTTATTCATTAATCTGTTGATAGATACTTAGGTTGTTTCTGTATCTTGGCTATCAACAAAGATAATTTGCATACAAGGCTCTAACAATAAACCTGACTGAGTTCTTATATATAGTATTATATATAATATATAGGTATGACAATGTGACTAATATTTATATAAATAAATAAATCCACTGAATGTAAACACATTTTAAGTGTAATCTGACTGCTATAATGATAAAATTGAAGATTGAAGATATTTATACCCATATATATTATTTGTATTAATGAACACATTGGATAAATGTAAACTATCCTTAACTCTCATTTTCAATCATGGTAAATTTCTTAAGTTACCAAGTACAGTTTGATATTAGCTGGGTAGAGCATTTGATAATTGAATGGATTATTATAAGAAAATGAAATTTTTATGGTGGCAAACTCCCCATCTATGAGATGCCTCACTTAATAATAGGTTGGGAGAAAGATTACTATGCAAACAATCACTTACAATATAAATTACATTTGCTCTCACAGAGGAATGGTCAAGGAGAGGTCAAAGGTTGAGGGTAGAGTGAGGAGAGTGGGAAGCGGACACTGTGGAGCAAGCTCACTTGGAAGGAAGCCACGATCAGCCTCAAACTGAAGACGATATCTGAAGTGAGCCTTAAAAATAAGTTTTTTCAGTAAGATAAGACAAGAGGTGTCAGATAAAGCAGAGGCAGTGCTGTGAACAATCATTAAAGATCCTGACATTTCTAAAATGTCTTATTCTTATACTGCAGACCTCGATTATGCTTCCAGAAATCACTGTGTCTCCATCTTAGTATTTGCTATTTTCATTGAAATAAATATTTACAGCTTCTTCTGTGGAGTATGGTATTCTGCAGGTCAGAAAAAATGCCCCCAGTAGCCAGCACAGAGCCAGGTATCAGTGGCTGTTGAATGGGACTGACCTTTGCTATTACCTCCTTCACCACACTCTCCAGAATCCCATTTCTGCCTTCCCTTAATATCTAACATATTTCTTGTAGAGCGCTCACCACTTGGTGTTAAATTATTAATATATTCTTTTCCTAATTAGACTGTGAGATCCTTGAGGGAAGAGATTAGATACTATTCATTTTATGATTGTCATTGATTGCCTTGCACATAGCAGGATTCTTGTCTGTTTGTTTGTTTAATAGTGAACTATCCTTAAGTATTTCTTTTTTTTGCCCACACATGTGGCATGTGGCATTTTAGTTCCCTAAGCAGGGACTGAACTCATGGCCCTTGCATTGGAAGTGTGGAGTTTTAACCACTGGACTACCAGGGGAGTCCCTATCATTAAGTATTTCACTCTTACTAGAAATGAGACTCCTATAGGTAGGAGTGAGAGGAGGGAAAAAAAACTTAAAGGCAGTCAAAATAGGGGGAAATTAATTTTTGGGATTAACTGATTAAAAACGAGGAGCTCAGGATGACTTCTATATTTCACATGAAGATAACATTTGCTCAGATAAGCAACATTAGAATAATAAGTTGGGGAGATAATAATGAGCTGAGACATCTACAGAACATCCAGGCATCTACTAGATGTATCCAATAGATACATGTGTCAGTGCTCAAAATATTGGGAACAAAGACAAGATTTAGGCATCATGAAGAGGCAATAAAGAGTAATAACAATCAGTTCAGTTCAGTCACTAAGTCATGTCCAACTCTTTGTGACCTCATGGATTGCAGCGCACCAGACCTCCTTGTCCATCACCAACCAGGAGTTTACTGAAACGGAGGTCCACTGAATCGGTGATGCTATCCAACCATCTCATCCTCTGCCATCCCCTTCTCCTCCTGCCTTCAATCTTTCCCAGCATCAGGGTCTTTTCCAAAGACTCAGTTTTACCCATCAGGTGGCCAAAGTATTGGAGTTTCAGCTTCAACATTAGTCCTTTCAGTGAATATTCAGGACCAATTTCCTTTAGGATGGACTGGTTGGCTCTCCTTGCAGTCCAAGGGACTCTCAAGAGTCTTCTCCAACACCACAGTTCAAAAGCGTCAATTCTTCAACACTCAGCTTTCTTTAGAGTCTAGCTCTCACATCCATACATGACTCCTGGAAGAACCATAGCTTTGACTAGACAGACCTTTGTTGGTAAAGTAATGTCTCTGCTTTTTAACATGTTGTCTAATTTGAGCATAACTTTTCTTCCAAGGAGCAAGCATCTTTTAACTTCATGGCTGCAGTCTCCATCTGCAGTGATTTGGGAGCCCCAAAAAATAAAGTTAGCCATTATTTCCACTGTTTCCCCATCTATTTCCCATGAAGTGATGGGACCAGATGCCATGATCTTAGTTTTCTGAATGTTGAGCTTTAAGCCAACTTTTTCACTCTCGTCTTTCACTTTCATCAAGAGGCTCTTTGGTTCTTCTTCGCTTTCTGCCATAAGGGTGGTGTCATCTGGATATCTGAAGTGATTGATATTTCCCCCAGCAATCTTGATTCCAGCTTGTGTTTCATCCAGCCTGGGCATTACTCATGATGTATTCTGCATATAAGTTAAATAAGCAGGGTGACAATCGATAGCCTTGACGTAATCCTTTCCTGATTTAGAACCAGTCTGTTGTTCCATGGCCAGTTCTAACTGTTGCTTCTTTGCCTGCATACAGGTTTCTCAGGAGGCAGGTCAGGTGGTCTGGTATTCCCATATTTTGAAGAATTTTCCGCAATTTGTTGTGATCCACACAAAGGCTTCGGTGTAGTCAGTAAGGCAGAAGTAGATGTTTTTCTGGAACTCTCTTGCTTTTTTGATGATCCAGTGGAGGTTGGTAATTTGATCTTTGGTTCCTCTGCCTTTTCTAAATCCATGCCTTTTCCTGAACATCTGGAAGTTCACAATTCATGTACTGTTGAAGCCTGGCATGGAGAATTTTGAGCATCACTTTGCTAGTGTGAAATGAGTGTAATTGTGTGGTATTTGAGCATTTTTTGGCATTGCCTTTCTTTGGGATTGGAATGAAAATGGACCTTTTCCAGTACTGTGGCCTTTGCTGAGTTTTCCAAATTTGCTGACATATTGAGTGCAGCACTTTCACAGCATCATCTTTTAGGATCTGAAATAGCTCAATTGGAATTCCATCACCTCCACTAGCTTTGTGCATAGTGATGCTTCCTAAGACCCACTTGACTTTGCATTCCAGGATGTCTGGCTCTAGGTGAGTGATCACACCATTGTGATTATCTGGGTCATGAAGATCTTTTTTATACAGTCCTTCTGTGTATTTTTGCCACCTCCTCTTAATATCTTCTGCTTCTGTTAGGTCCATACCATGTCTGTCCTTTATTGAGCCCATCTTTGCATGAAATGTTACCTTGGTATCTCTAAGTTTCTTGAAGAGATCTCCAGTCATTCACATTCTATTGTTTTCCTCTATTTCTTTGCATTGGTCACTGAGGAAGGCTTTCTTATCTTTCCTTGCTATTCTTTGAAACTCTGCATTCAGATGGATATATTTTTCCTTTTCTCCTTTGCCTTTTGCTTCTCTTCTTTTCACTGCTATTTGTAAGTCCTCCTCAGACAGCCATTTTTCCTTTTTACATTTCTTTTACTTGGGGATGGTCTTGATCACTGCCTCCTGTACAATGTCACGAACCTCCATCCATAGTTCTTCAGGCTCTCTGACTATCAGATCTAATCCCTTGAATCTATTTGTCACTTCTACTGTATAATCATAAGGAATTTGATTTAGGTTCTATCTAAATGGTCTAGTGGTTTTCCCTACTTTCTTCAATTTAAGTCTGAATTTGGCAATAAGGGGTTCATGATCTGAGTCACAGTCAGCTCCCAATCTTATTTTTGCTGACTGTATAGCGCTTCTCCATCTTTGGCACAAAAGAATACAATCAATCTGACTTTGGTATTGACCATCCAGTGATGTCCATGTGTAGAGTCTTCTGTGTTGTTGGAAAAAGATGTTTGATATGACCAGTTCCTTCCCTTAGCAAAACTCTGTTAGCCTTTGCCCTGCTTCATTTTGTACTCCAAGGCCAAATCTGCCTGTTACTTCAGGTGTTTCTTGACTTCCTACTTTTGCATTCCAGTCCCTTATAATGAAAAGGACATCTTTTTGGGGTGTTAGTTCTAGAAGGTCTTGTAGGTCTTCATAGAACCATTCAAATTCAGCTTCTTCAGCATTACTGGTCAGGGCATAGACTTGGATTACTGTAATACTGAAAGGTTTGCCTTGGAAAGAAACAGAGATCATTCTGTTGCTTTTGTGACTGCATCCAAGTACTGCATTTTGGACTCTTTTGTTGACTCTGATGGCTACTCCATTTCTTCTAAGGGATTCTTATCCACAGTAGCAGATGTAATAATGGTCATTCCAGTCCATTTTAGTTCACTGATTCCTAAAATGTCAGTGTTAACTCTTGCCATCTCCTGTTTGACCACTTCCAATTTGCCTTAAATCATGGACCTAACATTCCAGGTTCCTATGCAATATTGCTCTTTACAGCATTGGACTTCACTTCCATTACCAGTTACATCCAAAACTGGGTGTTGTTTTTGCTTTGGCTCCATCTCTTCAGTCTTTCTGGAATTATTTCTCCATTGATCTCCAGTAGCATATTGGGCACCTACTGACCTGGGGAGTTCCTCTTTCAGTTTCCTATCATTTTGCCTTTTCATACTGTTCATGGGGTTCTCAAAGCAGGAATACTGAAGTGGTTTGCCATTCCCTTCTCCAGTGGACCACATTTTGTCAGACCTCTCCACCATGACCCCTCTGTCTTGGGTGGCCCTACATGGCATGGTTCATAGTTTCACTGTGGTAGACAAAGCTATGATCCGTGTGATCAGATTGGTTAGTTTTCTGTGATTGTGGTTTGCAGTCTGTCTGCCCTCTGATGGAGAAGGATAAGAGGCTTATGGAGGCTTCCTGATAGGAGAGACTGACTGAGGGGCAAACTGGGTCTTGATAGCTAGCTTAGTAATAACAATAAGTAACCATTAAAGCACTTAGAGCTGGTATTGTTCTAAATGCCTTACATATGTTATCCCACTTCAATATTCACATAAACCCTGGGAGACAGGCATAATTATCCCAGTTTTATAAATTAGAACCTGAGGCACAGACCTACTGACTGGTTTACCATGGGCCACACAACTCCTAGCCAAGTAGGATTCAACCCAGATAGTCTGGTTCTAAAAACCACATTCAGTACAAATCCAGTGTGGAGATTCAGATTTCCAGCTTTTCCTTTCCCACCTACCAGTTATGCAACCTTAATAATGCTACCTACTCATTCTGTGCCTCAGTTTTGTTTTTTTTTTTTTGCAAAATGAAGGTAAAACTTCCATCTCCAAACAGTGTCTGGTATAGTGTGTGTGTGTGTGTGTGTGTGTGTGTGTGTGTATGTGTAGTGTGTACTCAGTTGCTTACTCTCTGTGACTCCATGGATTGTATCCCATCACAGCCCTTGTCCATGGAATTTTCCGGGAAAGAATACTGGAGTGGGTTGCCATTTCCTCTTCCAGGGGATCTTCCCGACCCAGGGACCTGCATCTCCTGCATCTCCTGCATTGGCAGGCAGATTCTTTACCACTGTGCCACGTGGTCAGCCCATGTCTGGTATAGAGTAGCATTCAATTAAGTCATTATTTTCATTAGCCTGTCAATGAATGTTGGAATTACAGAAGAAAGAGAGACTGGGTTGATGTGGGGAATGAGCAAAGGAGAGGGTCTTTAATCGTTTAAGGTGTTGTTGGATAGACAGAAGTCTACTGTGGAGGCTGTGTGATCATTCCAAGAAGAAATGTGAGGCTTACGGACCGGGAGCCAGGGGGAGAATCTCAGAAACCTGGTCCAGTGCAGTGGCAGTGTGTGCGCTCCACTCATTAGAAGCACTGTTGGGTACTGAGAAGATGAAACAGGAGGATGCCAAATTAAAAGCCTGGTATGCCATCCAAGAGTAAGCTCCATGTAAATGGATTGAGCAAAGAATGCTAAAGAGATTCAGGTTAGAAGGTAGGAGGTAAAGAAGTGTCTTAAGTAGGTGGCAGAATCTTTCTAGGAGGCCTGTGACCTGTAGTGTTGGTCAGAAGAGAGCTCTTAAACACAGTGGTGTCACATGAGCCGAGTTTTGAGAGAATAGTCAAGATGGTAGGAAGGAATGAGGATGAAGCAGCATCACAGAGCCAAGGGAGGAAAAAGATGTTGTGAAGTAAACAGGTGGGGAGCTGGGAGGTTAGAGTGAGACCACAACTTCTCCAACTCAGTTAATTCCAGCCACATTTTTATGAGGTAGGTACTTTATCCCCATTTTTTATAGTTCAGTAAATTAGGCAACACAATTATCAATATCTTGCCTGGGGTCACACAGTCAATGTGTGGAGCTGGGATTTGAATACAAGCAGTCTGGCTCAAGTCCATGTTATTTCACACTCCTTATTCCTGTCTGCTTTACTGCTTCAGGTGGTCCACTTAATTTCATCTTTCCTATATGTCTAATGAGAGAAAATCCCTTTATATCATTTCTCCTCCCCTTCCTTCATGCCAAACAAGCCTGGAACGCGGTAGGGGGCACAATTTTAGTTTTCAAGGAATTTCCCTCTCAAATATGTACCCATATTCTGAGTCCTCTCCATATCTCCTCCAAAGGCTTTGATTTCTTTGTAATCAACTTCAGAATAAAAGAAAACCAAACTAAATATTCATATGCATTTACCTCTATATTATTCTGAAATAGTAACAGTTTCAGAGCAGAGTTAGGGTAGAGAAGGGAGAAAAATGACACAGGAGAAAATTATTAAGGAAAAAATTGGCTAGCATTTTAGAACTAGTTAGTGAATTACTGAGTCATCAATGGTGGTGTTAAAAACAACTAATTTCTAAAACAATACTGCTTAGCTGCTTGGTGGTATCTAAAATGTGAAACATAGTGCCAAGTATGTGTTATATCTGTGTTTAAAGAGAGCAAGGCAAAATAAGGGAGTAACAACTCAGAAATGATTACATACTCTTGTCCTCTTTAAAGCTTAAAGGATTCAAAACCCCAAATGAGCTTGAAAATCTTACCAGAGTCCCAGTAACTCCAAAGAGAATCAATACTGTTATTGATTACATATGATATTAGGCTTCCCTCATTGTTCAGGTGGTAAAGAATCTGCCTGCAATTCAGGAGACCCAGGTTCAACCCCTGGAATGGGACGAGCCCCTGCAGGAGGGAATGGTTACCCCCTCCAGTATTCTTGCCTGGAGAATTCCACGGACAGAGGAGCCTGGTGGGCTACAGTCCATGGGGTCACCAATTGTCATACATTAGTGAGCAACTAACATTTTCTCTCCTCTTTTAATGATGTATTAAGGATCAATAAACTCTAGAATTTAAAATAGTCTGATATGAAATTACTTCTGTGCAAATGAAAATTGCAATTATAAACAACCAAAACATAGCTGAATTTTAATGTTGGTTGAAAAAATAGATCACTACATGAATAGAAGAAAAGGCCCAGGCATAAATTATGATGGTTTAATTTCAGGTCTTGTAACATACTCTTTATGAATAGTTTAATCTCAGGTAATTACCTATAGGTTTTAAAAGTCTAATTTTCTATTAAAATGAATTCCTTTTTCTACGTATATTTTCCATTAGCTGTAGATTTATTAAGTATCAAATTCTGACGCTAAAGACAGTGAAAGGATTCATTTGGGTGGATTTTATTGTCAGGGTACATACAGTATGTGAAAATTAACCTTAAACTAAATTCAAAATTCCAGTTTCCCCAGCCTACACCTACTCTCGAACTCAACGGTTTTCATCTCTGAGCATACTTCAGATTGCCTGGGGAATGTTTAAAAAATACCATATTGCTGAATCCCATCCAGGACGATTAAATGAATGTCTGGAGGTAGAGCATTACTGTTTGTTACATTTTACCAGTGATTACAGGGTATATCCAGGGCTGTGACCCACCACTCTGGCCTTTTTATTAGGTTTGATCTTAAGAGAATTCTATTGCTCATCTGGAATGTTAGAATTTTCAGGATGAAGAGGTGGAGGGTTAAAAGCTACTTCGTTCATTTATTCATTCACAATGTATATTGAGATCCTAGAATACAATGTTGTTTGAAGGTTTAGGGGACATATAGTCAAATAACAAATAACCAAGCCCTAATTCTGAAGAAACAATCTATTGCAGTGGAAAAAAGACAAGGGAAAGGTATCATCTTAAAAGATACAGAATTTTCAAAAAAAGGCTAGGCAAGCATATTTGGCCAAATAGTCGAAGTTACTGAAATTTAAAAACAAGCAGTTTAGAATTCTCATAAAAATCATTGGAGGTTTCTGAACATGATCAGGGTTATGTTTTACAAGAAGGAAGTGAGCATAGAAAGTCTAGTTATATAATTAATATTTTAGATCAAAGTTAGATGAGAGACTAATAGCAAAAATGAAAGTCCTGAGGGGGAAGCAGATGTTAGGAATATTGTGAAGGCAAAATCTACACAATTTCTAAACTTAATACATTTGGTGAGGATAATGGGGTGGGGAACCAGACCCGAGTGCAATATTCGTGTCTGGTTTTCTAAGATTATGGTCCTGCTACCCAAGAAATAGGAAAGTGTGTGGAGAGAGGAGAGAGATGTTTTTGGGTTTGAGGTGCTGGTGGTACAAAGGGTACTATAGAGTAAGAGTGATTTGGGGGAAAGCCTCACAAAGGTTCAAGTAAGGAGAGACAAGAGCGACAGTCCACAGATTAGAAAAGTAAAGGGAAAAAAAGCCTATCCTTAGGAAATACTTGCATTCCAGGACAAAAAACAAAACAACAACAACAACAAAAAAAAACAGAAGAAGGTAAATTGTTAGAGTTAAAAGAAGTCAAGGAAGCCAAGAGAAATACATTTTAAAATGAGAGTGATCAATAATATAAAAAAGCAAAAGGTGACTCATAATTAGTTCTGAGGAAAGGAGTCTTGCTATCTTTAACAGACAAGTTGGGATACAGGATGCCAAGCTGAAAAGTGTGATGTGAAATATGTAGTAAAAATCATAACAGTGAACACTGGCCATTCTCTGAAGAATCATAATTTTTAAAGACAAAGGTAAATTTTTATATTATATGTTATATGAATATAATATTTTTAAATTATAAGAGTAAGTCTAATTGCTTGTTTGCAGAGAAGTTTATGGAAAGGAGAAATTAGAATAAATGGAAAGAAAATAAAAGACATTAGCTGATTGACTAAAAATCATTTGACAACCATGATCTCACTACATCTTTTCCTTAGAAGAGGCCTCAGGTGAGGCTTAATTAATACTGAACTTCAATCAGGCTTCTCTGATGGCTCAGATGGTAAAGAATCTGCCTGCACTGCAGAAGACCTGGGTTCAGTTCCTGGATAAGAATGATCCCCTGGAGAAGAGAATGGCTACCCACTCCAGTATTCTTCCCTGGAGAATCCCATGGTCAGAGGAGCCTGGTGAGCTAAAGTCCATGGAGTCAAAAAGAGTCAGACACTGAGCAACTAACACTTTCACTTCAATTGGGCAGGCAATTAATAGTAAGACAAAATGATAAGGCTGATGCTGGATAATTTATTTGAACATTGTTAAAAAGTAATAAAAAAGCATAAGTAAGTAGTTCATACAATTCAAAGATAAACATTTACAAATACATTACAAAGCAAAATTAAAAAGAAAATATTGTTAATTTTTAACATAGATATTAAACATAATTGTAATATAAATTTTCAGTCACTTAGTAAAAACATTATTAAAACACTTAAAAAATGAAGAAAATGTAAGACAAATTGAAAGCAAATAAAATTCTTTGGCTTTATAAATTTGTGATCTTCAGTGGCAAAATTTCATTCTATCCATTTTATATTTTTCTAACTAGATTAATAATCTCTTGCCTTATCTGTGGGGGTCTGGGAAATGCTGCAGAAGAAGTTATAAACTATTTCTGCATATTTTCCTCTAATTCTTTCATTTTCAAATAATTCTACCTACTATTTGATAAATTTCAGATCTTTTTAAATTACCTTTCTTTCTTTCCAGGAACAGCAGTTTTAAAATAAAGGTAGAACTGTGGTTTCATTTTCTTTTGTTTAAACATTTTCAGTTTGTCTTTACCATCTATAATTTTATTTTATGTACCTGAAAATTCCTACACAGAGTTTCTGTCTCACTTTCAATAGTGTCTTATATGCCACCAGAGCAGGATAATTCTTACAATACATGTTTGCAGCAGCTTGATGTTTTGCTTATTGCATTATGCTGTGATCACTTTAGGACTGCAGATTACTTTTCAGCTTATCATTTTTGTATAAATTTAACAAACAAATTGTTCACTTTAATCTTATAATGTAAAAATTTCAGAGTAAAAATAAAACAATATTATACAAATGAAGTTACTGTTATCTTGGTACTTCAAATTGGTGTCATACTGTTGAATGTGAAATACCAAAAGCCTGTACTGGAATCACTACATTGCTAATAATATATTAGTTCTTATGTTTTAAAATACTGGTATTCATACTTGATGGATTTTGTAAGTGAGATACTATATGTTCAGTGCTTCAAATTTACATTATGCTCTGTAATATTCTGTAATTTAATTATCATAACCCTATTGTAAAGTAATAAAATTGCTAAGGTAATAAAGTTGCTTATTAGGGGAAGCAATTCTGCCATTCAGTTTTTTGTTCTTTATTTTAGACTGATGCGAGATGTCCACAGGAAATTTTACTAATATTTTAATAATTTTTATATTCTTTGTATGGTTATGAGTTTTAAAAAATTATTTAAAGTATTCTGTTTCACTTGAAGATTATTTGTTAAATTATTTTGCATTTTTAATGTTTGCATTTAACGTGTTATAAATGACATGGATGCAAAAGCAATTCTATTCAAGCATTCCCATTTTCATAATTTAATATCATATTTCATGTGGGGAAAACTACAAAAAATTAAGATTGCCTTTGCAGTTTAATGTTTAGACTTTTGAGTTTTATTTATTTTATGTTTCTAATTTCACTTATTTTCTGACATTTATCGATCTATTTACCCATTGGAACACCCATACATATTTATATACATATACATAAATGTTATGGCTCTATAGTTCTGCTTGAAAGTTTTGTTCTCCCTAGAATAAAATAGTTTGCCCTTCTCAGGTTTTCATATCTCATTATTCTTTATGATACTGTACAAATCCTGTCTGTTCTATAAATTTTCTTTAATCACAATAGCATAAAATCCTCTCTTCTCCCTTTGAATATCTTTAGCCTTTAATATTTATACCACTAATTTGTTAAATATGTACTACTCTCTCATAGTTCTTAAAATGTTACATTGCTTAAATATTTTTGCTTTTTATAGTTCACTAAGTTGTACAATTATTGAAAACAGGATGTTTCCTGTAAATCTTTATTAATTTGATCTCTGATTGCCTTCTTCAAAAATTAGCAAATACAAGATAAACAAGCAATGAATTCACCACTGCTTCCATATTTTATACTTACGTGGGAAAGTTACTATATATATATATATATATATATAGAGAGAGAGAGAGAGAGAGAGAGAGAGATGTATGTAAAGACTTTAATAACAATAAATTATAATAACAATCCTGATTAACCTATTGCAACTTTTCAAATTTATTCTCACATATTGCCTTAAATGTCAGGAAGGTCAGTTCCCTTACAGAGGAAGCTTATATTTGGATGATTATAATATGACTGCAAAGATTTGATCATTATTACTTAGTGAGGGGAAAACCATATTTAGAACCTAGGAGTCTTCTAATCCAGTGCCTCTCAAAATATCTGTAGTGATACATGAATTTATCACCCACTCTCAATCTGTCGCCATTATTTTTTAATAATATAAGTGAATTGGAAAAACAAAATGTATACACAAATCTAAATTTTTTATTATTGGATTCAACAGCCATCAAACGACTTTGGGAAATAGCTGTAAAAGTTCTGACATGGTTATCCACAATGTGCTTGTCATTTTGGAGGAGAAACAAATATCACAAGAACTAATTCCAGTCTCTGGACCACAGTTTGATTACTGTCTGTGTCAGTCATGATATATTCCTTCTAAGAGAATCATTTTCATCCAGAATGTCTGCCACCTAAGTGAAGATGTTTACTCACAAGTGATGTCTGTTTCCCATCATTTACAGATAATTGACTTGGGACCAAACGCTAGACTGGCCAGCAATCTATGAACAGTGGCCCAGCTTGAAAAGATGAGCTGGACCATTTTATTTTTCTCTCTGGATTTAGATCTAATAAGTGAAAAAAGGATGTTCCATGATAGTCCGTGATTTTGTACATGCTTGTAAGAGAGGCAGGTTCAACCCCTGGGTGGGGAAGGTCCCCTGGAGGAGGCAATGGCAACCCATTCCAGTACGGTTGCTGGAGAATTCCATGGACAGAAGAGCCTCGCAGGTTACAGTCCATAGGGTTGCACAGAGTCGAACACGACTGAAGCCACTTAGCACGCACACGCAAAGTATGAGCTATTAGAATATCTGAGTAAACTGTAAAAGTTGAATAGGGTAGAGAAGAGGAAGAAATCAAATACAGCTGAGTCATATAAATATCAGCTCACTAAAGGTTCAAAAATCACTGATGCCAAGGTACAAAAAATTGCCATAACTCTAGAATTGCCTCAGCCCCAGGCATAAAACAGCATTTTCTTTTGAATGTCCTAAGATTCAGATCCCATACTTTTTGTGATTTACGTATATAATCTAGCTGGCATAAATGGGTCTAAATTATACAGGAAACTTAGCTTATCAAAGACAAGTCCAAGGTTGTTTCCTTTATTCCAAATAAGCTCATTTCAAAAACAATAGATGCCATATTTGGAAGACAGGTTGTTAGTGTACACGTCTCTAACTGGCTTTCAGTCTGCAATGAGATTGTAAGCCAAACTGGGTTAGTCTGATGAAGCTCTTATGTTTGCTCTCTAATATCTATCTCCTACCTACATACTTTTCAAATTCTTTGTTTCCAACAAATTCCCTCCAAAAGATTGCTTACAACATTTTCCATAGTTAATGATAGTCTGATTTTTCTCAAGGAGGGAATCCTTTAAAATTAACATTAAACTATTTTAGTAATAGAAGAGCCTCCATAGCTTACTTGTCTTCTGTAGGCCCTCTGATTTGCAGACCTCTGAGAACCAGACCTATGTCTAACAGACCAGGCATGTGCTTTTAGTTTGTATGAATCCAGAAACATATCATTTGGAGAAGGAAATGGCAACCCACTCCAGTGTTCTTGCCTGGAGAATCCCAGGGACAAAGAGCCTGGTGGGCTGCCGTCTATGGGGTCACACAGAGTCGGACACGACTGAAGCGACTCAGCAGCAGCAGCAGCAGCAGCAGCAGACACATATCATGTGCTAGTGGTTTTTGGAATCATCCCAGAAATCAAAGCTGTGGGTTTGAGATTGAGTGCAGAATGATTCTCAAAACATGTTTATTGCCCTGATGCTTGTTGCTGTTATTTTTCAGATTAATGTGTTCAGATTATTTTTAACTCCTTAGCTACATTAAAACAGCATACTTGGTTTGTAGTAAAGAAGTACCTTTTAGCTTAAAAGTGGAAACATATCTTCTTTTATTATTCTCCAATAAATTCTAAATTTTAAATTGCTGCTAAACGTAATGGCTTATATCAGAAGGTAACAATATGGGGTATTAGATTAAAACAAACTCCATGTAATCTTATCGAGCCAGTAGGACACAGAAATAAGAGAAAATGTGTTTGAATCACAGGAGAGAAAGCATGTTGGATAGATCTGTAAAATGCTTTCTGTTGTGGTATCAGCTGATTGATAGCAGCGATTCTCAGAAGGGTTCCAATATTATGCCTTTTAAAAGCTGGAGATTAGTGCAACCATGGTGAATAGCACAGCGACACTCTGGCAAAGAAAAAGGGTCAGGGCTGGCAAAATGTGGCAGGTGTCAAAATAAAAGGTTAGGCTCTGTGCCTGGGGACCCATCTGTCAGATAGAAGTATGATAAGGCAATT
Source organism: Bos javanicus (assembly GCF_032452875.1). Taxonomy (NCBI): domain Eukaryota; kingdom Metazoa; phylum Chordata; class Mammalia; order Artiodactyla; family Bovidae; genus Bos; species Bos javanicus. Next base: position 45,682,154 of record NC_083870.1, read on the forward strand.
AATGTATTTATTTATATTGCTCGTGACAAATCATGCATTCCATAAAAACGGTCGATTTAAACACTCTCTACTGTTCTCTGGAAATTCGAATTAATTAAAAAAATAAAACGTTCAAAACAAAAAGCAAAGTCAAATAATAAAATGCCTTGTTTATATAAATAAAGATTTGATGAATTATAGTAGTATACACTGAAGGATAAAAACCCGTACATATAACATCTCTTTTTAATACTTGGGTATAGTTGATTAATAATGTGTTAGTTTCAGGTGTCAACGAAGTGATTCCATTGTACATATATATATATATATATATGTATCTATTCTTTTTCAAATTCTTTTCCCATTTAGGTTGATACATAATATTGAGCAGAATTTCCTGTGCTATACAGTAGTAGGCTTTGTTGGTTATCCATTTTAAATATAGAAGTATGTACAGCATGTTAGATATACCATCTTGACAATAGAGTGTTTATATTTAGGATAATACAAGATCCATGTTTATGTTGCAAGATAATTTCAGTAGTATTCTTTGTAAATTCTGCACACTTATTATTCCATTAGGCTAGATTTCATAATCTAATAGTAAAATGAAGCTCAGAAAAACCATGAGGAAATAGAAATTTAGAAATCTAAGATATGTCTTGCATTTTCTTTAAATGTTTTGTTCACAACCTTGTCATTATTAGAGCTTTCGTTTTCACGTTGTGACTAATCCTGACTCCTCTTTAACTTATTATTTATTTAGCTTTCTCACTACTTCTGCTTTGCAATCTGTTTAAACAAGAATATGTTTAGATTCAATATTCATCAGTGATACACTTTTACATATAAAATAATTTATCATAAATATTTTAAATGTCATGTTATTTTACTAGTCAATAAAAATCTAACCTATGATTCTGAGAAAAATGAGACTTACTACAGTTCAAAGTTTTATGCAAAAACTGACCCCCCAGATTTTTCTCTAAATAAAATAAATTTCTTAATTATCTTACTTAAATAAGTGAAGCTCACACCTTATGGTAATACCAAAATTCGAAGAGAAATAACATGTAAGTCTATAGTATAATATATATTATATGTATATGCTATACATAGAGGGAAAATTCAAGTTATTTAACTGTAGAAGGAAAACATGCCAATATCACTATATTATTGCCAAGTTGCACATTATGTCTGCTAAGCGATGAAATTTAACAAGTAAAGCCATTGGAATAGTAAAAAGAATCATTTGGCTTTGGAAAGAACAGAGATATTATATTCACTAGATTTATTTTCTTCATGTCGATGCAGCATTTTTGCCCTCATGAGTACTTTCCATTTATAAGAAGGATACTGGTTAAATTTTGAGTCAATGATTTTTCTCTTCAAAATTCTCTTCTAGCCCTTGACATTATTGCATTATTAAACTACTTTCTGTGAAACTTGGCTTTCCATAGTATGACAGCAATGTTAGAGTAGGAGTTGAGGGAGGAAAAGTAAATTAAAAGATATAAAACACAAACTTTTTATATTTTCCACTTAATGTTCTGATACATGATTTATAAGTTATGTTTGAAGTTTAATTGTAGTTAACCAGTACTTAAAATTGAATTCACTCATGGCTTCATTTCCTGATTCAACGTTGTTCCTATTGCCTGTTTTATTTATTTTTTTTTGAACCTCAGTCTTCTTAATAAGCTCTATTTCCTATCCATTTTTTTCATTTGCCTGGATGTACTTGAAAATGCATCAGGTCAAAAAGTTCTTATTTATCATTCTGTACACCTCTTCAAAACTCTAGGGTATGCTACATGATAAAATAATAATTTCAACAGAAAATCGTGATATCACTGAATTTTGCTATGGAGTAGCAAGAAAAATACATCAAACAGAAGGTAAGATTTTTGTTTTACTACTAGACAGTGAGAATTATCCATTTTAAGTTTGTTCTTTTTGCAGCATATGTTCTATCTTTATATAAGAAAAAATATATAACGGAGGTCATTTTTTAAAAAGAAAAATCACCTTTATTTTTCTACAGAAGCATATGAAAAAAAATTTGCTGGGTTACCACTCACTTCCATTCAGTTATTTGAATAAATTACGAAAATTCTGATGTTTTAAAATTCTCATTTTCTCCAGCATGGTATAAAGATTTATTTGGTCTATCATCACAGGTATGATTTCATAAATTTCCTCTTACCCATCAGATACAAATTAATACCAATTTGCAACATTGTTTTCTCCATTTTTCATAAAGCTTAACACATATAAGATTATTTGGGGAAAAATGCATTTTTTTATCTGTTATTCTTTCAACCCATGGTAATAATAAATGGTATTCACATGTACCTTAATTATTTTAACAAGGATGTACTTTCTTAGTATAAAATCTGTTATGCAAAGAAAATACCCAAGTGCACTTTTATTTTATACTATGAAAAAAAATACTATTGCTTTCAAAAGGTTTTTTGTTTACAAATCTTTGAAATGTGTTCCCACTAAACATCAAACATCAGCATAAAATGATGTTGGATCTCATCCATTCTCAAAGCATCATCCTATCCCCCTCTCTACCCTCCATTTTTGTTCCTCTTATAGTTCCTTGTTGGTTTGTTTTTTAAATGATCAACCACTCATACATCACAAGGTCTGTTATTATCCCCCTTTACAGATAGGGATACTCTGGTATAAAAAAATTCTTAAAATGTGAATCCATCACATTTTAGTAATTAGATTTCTATCCATCTACTTATTCAAACAAGGAGTGCCAGAATGTTGAAGAACTGAAGAACGTAAGTGTGAAAGTTACACTATAAGGTAAGAAAAAATTTAATAAACTATGAAAATGAAAAAAAAAAAGCATCCAACAGTCTGAAACAGCAAAAGAACTTGGGGGCCAAGCGTAGGGATATTAAGATGAAAAGTGACAATGAAATATGGATACGGAGCAACTCTAGCAAAATGTGTAAAAACTAAGATAATGGAAAGAGATGAATAATGGAAATGGTGATGGAGGAAGCATACAGTTTTTCTTTGCCTCTAACATGATTATTGAATAATTCTGATAGAATATTGCCTGTTTTCATTTCAATAGAATAGAGAATAAAGAAGGATCTGTGTTTCTGGAATTAAAAATATTGTGGACCTTCATGATTCTTTTGTGATTTGTCAGGTGAATAGTTTATTATGTCAGAAGGCATTATTGTATGATGGTTTAAAGGATGGACTTAGGAGACAGCCAAGAGCTCAAATCCTGGCTCTCCAACTTCCTATAATGCTTATGATCTTGGCAGTGAAGTACCAGAGCCACCTCCTACTGGCTCATGATAGCTGATTATGTGCATCTCTTCCCAACATCATGTTCACTGACATCACACTGGTAATTTGAAATCAGCCAAGTTGAGATTAGTTACATTGCAAAAACTGGCAAACCATAAAAATCAGGGCTTTTCCCCGCAATGTGCCGGCTTATCAGCACACCCCTGGACCTTGGGCAATTCCCTAATCTTTCTGAGCTTTAGTTTTTTCATCTGAGAACCTTGGGCAATTCCCTAATCTTTCTGAGCTTTAGTTTTTTCATCTGAGAAGAAAAAGTAAATATGGCAAGTCCTCACAATATTCTGCAGACCTTTCCATGGGTGATATATTTCACATGATGCCTGGTAACTAGTATAAACATCAATAATGGTAGCACTCTAGTAATTTAATTCAGCCTATTACACAAAACACTGAGCCATTTTGCCTTTCTAACACACTAGAAAGCATTTCAATTCGTTCATCAAAATTCCAGGAGAGAAGTGTTTATAAAAATTATTCTACTGACTTTACAGATGGAAGGATTGCTCCTATATATTTTTAGATTTTGTAAAGAAGACAATTGCTAATAGTTACTTAGTAAAATTTCTTCTGTATGATTAGTTTTAAAAAGTTACTTCTGTTTCCTACAGTGACTTATATCTGAAGGGCATCCTTTGGGGTTTTAACCCACCATCCCCTAAATTAGACTAAATTCATGGCTTTTGCTCTTCAAAATTTGTTGATAAGGTAATACAAGGACTGATGTTGGTTGTATACCCCACTGTTTGGAAAGCTCAAATAGAAAATTCTGAGCCACAGGCCACTCTGACTATCAAGATGACAGGCGATATGTATACCTTGAAACTTTGAAGGTGGGCACTGCAGGAATAAGGAATTTAAGAAAAGATTAAACAGTCTAGAGATAACCCTGCTTAGTTGCCTACTTAACAACTCTCTCATCTTGGTAGTCTTCAATATGGATTTATTCTTAAGATCTTTGCTTCATTTCTTCGGCCTTGGGATATAATTCTTCATAATGTTTTAAGATAAGTTATATCTACCCTGTTTCCACTCTAGCCTGCAAAGTATGAACATAATTTTCATGTCAAAGTTATTAAGTTGAATTGTAATGTCCTTTAGTATTTCAAAGACTTCATGATAAATTGCTTACAAAGATGACTAAAACAATCTCTCCCATCCCTGTCTGCACACACATTTTGTGTTATGATTTTGCTGTTTCTCTTGTCAAGAGCTGAAGTTTCTCTACCCCTTCAATCCAGGCTTTGTCAAGTGGCTTGCCTTGGCCAATAAGATGTTAGAAAACAGAATGAACATAGAAATTTGACAAGCACTTGCACATCTAGGCTTACTGTTTTGCTGCCCTAAGACTGACGTGTGAAGAAGCTTGAGCTAGCATCCTGGAGGATAAGAGACCACAGGAGGATAGAGATGAGCCATGCCAGCTAAGGTTCTCTAGACCCACCAACTTCTAAAGAGCAGGAAAAATGTACAAGGCCATTCTATATTATGTAGCCTTAGATGACCTCTCTGCTAACTGGATAATCAACTTATCATCACATAGAATCAAAAGCAAAATAGAATAGTTTTTGTATGAAGCCAGGGGTAAGTAAAAAAATGCATGCACTTTTTCAGGATCAATAATCTCTTTTATGGCAAAAACAATACCATTTCAGTTTGCATTTCTAAAGTACAATTATGGGCATCGCTAGCTGTACATCAATATTTCTTTTTCCCTTTTTCCATAGCAATACATTTGGTGGCAGGCTTAAAGACACTCAGTCAGAGATGACATTCACGAGCCAGATTCTCAGTTGTGTGTGACCAGAGGATGACGTTTTCACTTCTGAACTATGAATGGAAATGATGCATGCATTTACTGAGCTTTCTCCATGCTCCTATTTTCCCTTCCTCTTCCATTCTCCCAACTGGATCCTACAGAAATCTGATTTACCATGAGGACTAATGCAGCAGACTAATCTTATCTTAACTAATAGCATAGTTTTGTGCAATATATTTTGGTACCAGAAATGATTTAGTTGATAGAACATTGGATCTCGGGTCAAAAAATCTAGGGTGCTTTGATAAACTTTGCCCCAATTTTTGGAATTGGCCAGAGGCTTGTCAGTCACTTACAGGAACTATAATTTTGTCTCCCTAGATAAAAATGTACAATTCCAGATAGGCTAAGAAGGAATTTTGAAAACTGACCTTACTAATTCCTATTTCTACCAAGTAAGAGGGTCACGGTAACTGGCGATTGCCCTAGGCATGTGTCATTTTTGTCCCAAGAAATGCTTATATACCAACAAAGTGCCTTAGGTAATATAATGGGAAATAATCAAGGTGAGCTTTTGGCGCTTGGACAGCTAGGGATAGTTCTCCTTGAAAACACAAATATACTCCATTTCAAGGTATTGAAATTAGAAGAAAACTGGGAAAGAGGATTTTAGTTACCTTCTGAATATACATTCAATGATGGTAGCCCCAAAGTCTCAAACTTGGCTGTGTGTGATGAAAATTGTTAAGCAAACACATTTTAATTCTCTCTCTTCCTCTCCTCACTCTCCCAGAGGTTATATTTCAGTAGCACTAGGAAGCTTGCCTATAATCTCCATATTTAAATACTACCGTAAGTGATTCTAAGATAGGAGGTCAGTGGCCCTTTAGGAAACTACAGCCAGAGCAGACACTAAATTCATGTGTTCATGTACTAAAACTCAGTTCCAGGAAGTGTAGAAATCTAGATGTGGCAAGTAAGTTCTAGAGAAAATGAGTTATGGTTTTCAAAAAAAGATTTAGTTGTCAAATATTCTTTTATGAATGATTTTGTTAAAAAAACTAATGAGGAAGAATTACCAAACACAAGTATAAAAATGAAATTGCCTTACCTTGCCTGTGAGTTTCCTACTCAATGTTCAATGTATGGTTTAAAAGTACCACCTTTGGAAGTTACACTGGGCTTCCCTGATGGTTCAGATCGTAAAGAATCTCCCTGCTTTGCCAGAGACCCAAGTTCGATCCCTGGGTTGGGAAAATCCCCTGGAGAAGGGAATGGCAACTGACTCCAGTATTCTTGCCTGGAGAATCCCATGGACAGAGGAGACTGATGGGCTACAGTCCATGGGGTTCACAAATAGTTGGACACAACCGAGTGACTAACAAATGCAACTCATATTAGTTGTCTTTGCCATGTGCCTTCATCACACTCCATCATTTCTGGATCAGAGCAAGAATTGCATTGGGTTTAGTTGTCTAGTTTATGTCTTCCCCGGTGGACTAAATGCTCTTTAAGGGAAAAAACTGTCTCTTCCTTGGTCACCAAAGTATCCCCAGACTTATCAGGATGCCAGGAATATTTCAAGCATCTAACCAATATTTATTGAAGGAATGAATCTCTGTATAGAAAATAGCTGGTTGATTTTACCAACATGGGAAATGGACATGAACTATAATGAGACCAGGTGGAAATTGCCTAAAGGTTGTGCTTATATTAAATAGATACCTACTTAAGCAGTATAGACACAGCAGGGTTATATTCAGCAGATAATGTTGAGCCATGTCACATTGAGGACATTCTAGCTTGGAGAAGGGAGTAGATTTTAGTGCAGGTTCAAGCACTGGAGATAAAAATCCTTATTCATAAGAGCAATCTCCCTGTAAAAATGACACATAGCTTTGGGGTATAGACTGAATCACTTTGATTTTCTATTCTGTTATTCAATAATTACTGTGGTTATTTTTCTATGTGATTAAATAACCTTTTGGGTCATGCTGAGGATGGTGTGCTTGTAAGGAATGGAACTGGTGGTTAGACACCACAGCTAATCAAAGAAGTAATCATCTCAGATATTAGAATCCAAACTTTAGCAAAGAAATGTACAACTGAAATGTGAATTCTAAAAAATGCAGACTCATAGAAACAGAGTGGCATGGTGGTAGCCAGAGGCTGGGTGGTGGGGAAAATGAGGACTGTTGGCCAAAGGGTACAAACTGTAAGTTGAATAAATCTTGAGGTATCTGTTGTACAGCATGGGGACTATAGTTCATAATACTGCTCTTGTATACCTGAAGTCTGCTAATAGAGTAGATCTTAAGTGTTCTTACTACAAAAAAACAAAAACGATTTGAGACAATAGATGTGTTAATTAGCTTGATTGTGATAATCATTTCACAATATATAGCAAATCAGTACATCTTACACCTTCAGTCAGTTAGTCAGCTCAGTCGTTCAGTCATGTCCGATTCTTTGCAGCCCCATAGACTGCAGCACGCCAGGCTTCCCTGTCCATCATCAACTCCCGGAACCTATTCAAACTCATGTCCATTGTGTCGGTGATGCCAGCCAACCATTTCATCCTCTATAGTCACCTTCTTCTGCCTTCAATCTTTCCAGCATCAGGGTCTTTTCAAATGAGGCGGTTCTTTGCATCAGGTGGCCAAAGTATTGGAGTTTCAGCTTCAACATCAGTTCTTCCAATGAATATTCAGGACTGATTTCCTTTAAGATTGACTGGTTGGATATCCTTAGCGTCCAAGGAACTCTCAAGAGTCTTCTCCAACACCACAGTTCAAAAGCATCAATTCTTCTGCACTCAGCTTTCTCTGTAGTCCAACTCTCACATCCATACATGACTATTGGAAAAACTATAGCTTTGACTAGATGGACCTTTGTTGGCAAAGTAATGTCTCTGCTTTTCAATATGCTATCTAGGTTGGTCATAGCTTCCTGCCAAGGAGTAAGCGTCTTTTCATTTCATAGCTGCAGTCACCATCTGCAGTGATTTTGGAGCCCAAGAAAATAAAGTCTTTCACTGTTTCCATTGTTTCCCCACCTTACACCTTAAATGTACACAATTTTGTTTTGTTATTTATATCTCACTAAATCTGGGGAGAGGGGATAGGGGAAGGAACCACAACTGACTTAAAACATAAGCCATCTCTCCAGATTATGCTTTGACAGAATTATTTAAATTTAAGTAAAATAGATTATTTGCCTGCTTTAAAATTCAAGTTTTAACTTTCTGTGTATTCCAAGCATGACAGAGAAAAAGCAAAGACACAAATACTTTAGAGAAGAAAAGGAAAGAGCTTGCCAAAAAGATACAATTGCAGTCTGAAAAGGATGCAAGCCAATCTCAGCAAGCAGTTGGCCAGCTGTATGAACTGGGAATAGTCACTTAACCTCTTCTCTACCTGCATCTCATTAGTAAAATTAGGAGAAAGAATGAAATAATTTATAAGGTTGCTATTAGCTTTAAAATTTTTATGAGTTCAGAGCCTTTAAAAACTTGACGCCCTCAGCAAAAAATAGCACTGAGAATTTTTTTTTCAATATTCCTTTTATCTATAATGGAAACAAGTTAGAAATAATAGGCCTAATGTTCACAAATCATTAAATATTTACTGGTTACTCTCTTGGTCACCATTTTGATTCAATATGTATGTATAAATCTTCAATATGTTCAAAATTCAAAAATGTGCACAAAGGAACTTTCTAGTTTCTGTGATGACTTTGAACTAAAGTATGATAAACTTTCTTGTTTGTGTGTTTTAATGCTTATCATTTGTCAGTAAGCCCTAGAATCTAAGCACAATATTATATATACATGCTAAGTGCTTAGTTTATCATTAGAATTTTCTTCTTGAATTGCAAATTGAATAACTTTTCTAGAGTTTCCTCATTTATTTTTTAAAATGTTAGTGTCCAGGTACTAAAAAAAAAAAAAAAAAAAAAGGAACTTCTCCAAACCATGTAGTATGCTAATACTGAAAATAAAATGAGTGTTTACTGTCTCGCTTGTGCTAAGCCGCTTCAGTCATGCTTTGCGACCCTATGGACTGCAGCCTGCCGGGTTCCTCTGTCCATGGGTTTCTCCAGGCAAAAATACCAGAGTGGGTTACCATGCCCTTCTTCAGGGGATCTTTCCAACCCAGGGATCGAAGCCATGACTTTTTACGTCTCCTGCATTGCAGGCAGGTTCTTTACCACTAGCACCACCCAGTAAGCCCTGTTTCTCTTGAGGGAAATGTTACTAAGGATAAAAACGAGATAAATAGATAGGACATTTGTTTATACACAAATAATGTGATAATTCTATTTTATAATTCTATACACTTTTCTTATTTTAATTGAATTTGTGTCCTTACTAGTACTTTTGCTTTTTTAAATAAAGAAGTATTACTTGTTTTTCTTCTTATGATATACTGCTATCTTTTCTAACTTTCCCCAAATATTTATAAAATAATCCTCTATACTAGATATTGTACAGTGAATATTTGTTGATTGATTAACCTTCTCAATGCTCCTTCCAACACCTCCTTTCCATCCTCATTGTTACAAATACTGTCACTATCTACCTTCACAGCTCGCATCCCCACTTCTTCTAAGGATATGGGAGGCTGGTATGGCCAATGAGACACAAGACAACATCATCCTGGAACACTATTTTAAATACTCTTCACACAAATGAAAGAGATGCCTTTTCATCCAATCTTTGAATAGTATTTTGAGAAGCTATCGGAAACTGCAGTTGCCTTCTTGTAAGGCTAGAGAGAGTAAACCGACATACTTGAGGATGGCAGAAGAGAGAGATTCTAAAACAACCATATAGGACCACCCTACATTTATAAAGAATTCTTGATAGGTGACATAATAAAATTTCTTTATTGTTTAAGATACTTTTAGTTGGGTCTTCTGTACATTGTATCTGAAACTGATACACTCATTCCTTTATTTGCAATCTCCATACATATAAACATGATCTTACAGAACAAAGCTAGTGGAGGTGATGGAATTCCAGTTGAGCTATTTCAAATCCTGAAAGATAATGCTGTGAAAGTGCTGCACTCAATATGCCAGCAAATTTGGAAAACTCAGCAGTGGCCACAGGACTGGAAAAGGTCAGTTTTCATTCCAATCCCAAAGAAAGGCAATACCAAAAATGTTCAAACTACCTCACAATTGCACTCATCTCACACACGAGTAAAGTAATGCTCAAAATTCGCCAAGCCAGGCTTCAGCAACACGTGAACTGTGAACTTGCAGATGTTCAAGCTGGTTTTAGAAAAGGCAGAGGAACCAGAGATCAAATTGCCAACATCCGCTGGATCTTCAAAAAAGCCAGAGAGGTCCAGAAAAACATCTATTTCTGCTTTATTGACTATGCCAAAGCCTTTGACTGTGTGGATCACAATAAACCGTGGACAATTCTGAAAGAGATGGGAATACTAGACCACCTGACCTGCCTCCTGAGAAATCAGTATGCAGGTCAGGAAGCAACAGTTAGAACTGGACATGGAACAACAGACTGGTTCCAAATAGGAAAAGGAGTACGTCAAGGCTGCATATTGTCACCTGCTTATTTAACTTCAATGCAGAGTACATCATGAGAAATGCTGGGCTGGAAGAAGTACAAGCTGGAATCAAGATTGCCGGGAGAAATATCAATAACCTCAGATATGCAGATGACACCACCCTTATGGCACAAAGTGAAGAGGAACTAAAAAGCCTCTTGATGAAAGTGAAAGTGGAGAGTGACAAAGTTGGCTTAAACCTCAACATTCAGAAAACGAAGATCATGGCATCCGGTCCCATCACTTCATCGGAAATAGATGGGGAAACAGTGTCAGACTTTCTTTTTGGGGGCTCCAAAATCACTGCAGATGGTGATTGCAGCCATGAAATTAAAAGATGCTTACTCCCTGGAAAGAAAGTTATGACCGACCTAGATAGCATATTCAAAAGCAGAGATATTACTTTGGAAACAAAGGTCTATCTAGTCAAAGCTATGGTTTTTCCAGTGGTCATGTATGGATGTGAGAGTTGGACCGTAAAGAAAGCTGAGCGCCGAAGAATTGATGCTTTTGAACTGTGGTGTTGGAGAAGACTCTTGAGAGTCCCTTGGACTGTAAGGAGATCCAACCAGTCCATCTTAAAGGAAATCAGTCCTGGGTATTCATTGGAAGGACTGATGCTGAGGCTGAGACTCTGATACTTTGGCCACCTCATGCAAAGAGTTGACTCATTGGAAAAGACCCTGATGCTGGGAGGGATTGGGGGCAGGAAGAGAAGGGGACGACAGAGGATGAGATGAATGGATGGCATCACCAACTCGATGGACAGGAATTTGAGTGAACTCCGGGAGTTGGTGATGGACAGGGAGGCCTGGTGTGCTGCGATTCATGGGGTCACAAAAAGTCGGACACGACTGAGCAACCGAACTGAACTGAACTATGTCCTTTGAGAAAGAAACTGGTCACAGGGGTAGCCACTATCTCAGCTATATAATAATGACAGTAGTTTATAATTATTGAGTACTTTCACTGAATAAAAAGGACATTGTTTTACGAACTTCACATATTTTATATTCACAATAAACCTTTAGATTGGGAGACAATATTATTCCTATTTTTTAAATGCAGCAAATGTGGCAAGAGATAATAAGTAACCCAGAGCTAATAAGTGAATAAACTGAAGGTCTGTTTGGAATTAGCTAGTTATAATTACAGTGTCCCTTACTACATTTGTATATTTATTTATTTATTTTATTTTTAAACTTTACATAATTGTATTAGTTTTGCCAAATATCAAAATGAATCCGCCACAGTATACATGTGTTCCCCATCCCGAAGCATCCAGCATCATGCATCGAACCTGGACTGGCAACTCGTTTCCTACATGATATTTTACATGTTTCATTGCCATTCTCCCACATCTTCCCACCCTCTCCCTCTCCCACAGAGTCCCTAAGACTGTTCTATACATCAGTGTTTCTTTTGCTGTCTCGTACATTTAATATAAGGGGTACATATGGGCTTTTGGTAGCATGTGGGAATAAAATGAACAGACTAGTCCATCATCTTGGTGTTCTCTAAGCTTATCACTTATATTATAGCACTGTGTACAGAGTGAACTAAGGATTTGCAGGTACAGGAGGGGGTATTTAGCACTGTATGTATAGAAAGTATGTAATTCAAGGAAGGATATTTAAATGACATTTAATATCACCGATGGGCTTCCCAGGTGGCTCAGTGGTAAAGAATCTGCCTGCCCATGCAGGAGACACAGAAGATGTGGGTTCGATCCCTGGGTTGGGAAGATCCCCCAGAAAAGGATAAGGCAACCCACTCCTGTACTTTTGCTGGGATAATCCCACAGACAGAGGAGACTTGTGGGCTACAGTCCATGGTGTCTCAAAGAGTAGGACACGACTGAACAACTGAGCATGCAACATGCAAGCAGACAGCAACACTATTTCTCTATATTAAGAAAATTTTATATGTTCAGTGATAGTTTCAAAGTTACAGACACACCACTGAACAAAATTAGAAAACATGCTGAATTTCCCTGGACATCCTCTTATACCTCTTCTATACTGAAAAAATATCAGAGTGAATTGGAAAGCAGACCATTAAGTTGAATCAAAGTTTATCATTTTAACAATTACTCTTTTGTTGACTTTGAGAATCTAGGAGACTCACAATATAAAGTATGACTTTTTCCTGAATAGACCACAGTTCAAGGTTTCCAGTGACTAAAATTTAGTAACTAAATTGTTAAAATTCATTTTATTAAATAATTTTATCCCTGAATAATGATACATTTTGCTCTACTCAATAGATGTGATCTTTAACTTTTAAATTTTATATATTATTTTATTACATAATATGTGATATATAAAATTGATATATATCAATACAATATTTGAGATATAAAAATTATGACATATGAAAATAAAAGTTATGAACCTTCCAGCCAGCTCAGGAAGTAGTATATTACCCATGTCACACAGGCTTTGTGTGCACTTTCCTTCAAATTCTATCCCCCTCCCAATCCCCAAAGGTAACCAATATCTTGAATGTTGGATTTATACTTCCTTTACTTTTCAAGTAGTTTCTGTCATAAATATATCTATTTCTAGATTTTGAAGTGTATGTCCTGTGCTGTGGTGTGCTTAATTGCTCAATCATGTCTGACTCTTTGCGACTGCATGGACTGTAGCCCACCAGGCTCTTCTGTCCATGGGATTCTCCAGGCAAGAATACTGGAGTGGGTTGCCATGCCCTCCTCCAGGGGATCTTCCTGACCCAGGGAACGAACCCAGGTCTCCTGCACTGCAGGTGGATTCTTTACCAGCTGAGCTACCAGGGAAGCTCTTTGAAGTGTATAACATGATTTTATTATCTTCATGGTTTGCAACTTGCTTTTCTCTTTCAAGATTATGTTTCTTAGATTCATTGTGCTGCATGTAGCTGTAATTTGTTCAAGACTACATGATTTTTCACTAAGTGCTTATATAGCAGTTTTTTTTTTTAATTCAGTCACTTAAGAAGGCATATTTTGATTTTCTTCTAGTCTTTAAAATTGCTATTAAAAACATTTGTGTGTTCAAACTTTTTATATTTTTAAATTTCTTTCCTCTTACTGTATCAACAATTGAAAGGATGACTGCAAGTCTCTTTCTATGACTATTTATCACTTTGCTCTTGTTTCAACCATTTTGTTGTAGACGTTTTAAAGATGCTTTACTATGTGTACACAATTTAATTATTTAATATTTCTGGTATTTTTTTGTCATGTATTTGGGCCCTTTATTCATAATTATGCTATTTTATCCATTAAAGTATATTTTTTCAGTCTTTGATAAAATACAGTACATTTTTAAAATTAATATTTGCCTGTTATATATTTTTCTATATTTTTTCAACTTTTTCACGTCTTTATGTTTTACTGGTGACTGCTTAGAAGAGAGAATCTAAAAGTGCCTTGTTCATTGATGTTTAGTTCATGTCTTAAATAAACTTCCCTAGAAAATGCACCTTGAGGCAAAAGCTTATGTAGTATGACTTTCCTTGAGATGTAATCCCAGAGAAGCAGGAGTGAAGGAAAAGTTGAGTCTAATAAAGAGTGTGTTTCTGAGTTGGTCACAGCTTTTGCATCACAGTTGGTTGTTAATTGTTGCATTATATCCCAGAAGAGGTATATGTAACTATTGTAACTTGAAACAGTCCAGTGAGGAGAAGGCAAAGCAAACCATTTATTTGTAGGATTTCTGTATGCCCCATGCAGTAATAATGCCCTAGTTTCTGGGTCGTTGGCTCAGGTATATGCTGGGGAAGCCAAAGCCTCCAGACGTCCAATACCACCCATGATGTAATGTCTTTGTCAGTTGGTGCAACATGTAATTGTTTCTAAATTTGTGGTGATGAAGGTGGCCGTGGCAGTGTCCAGGGCTTCATAACCCAAGAAGGTGTGAGTGTTTGCTAGAGCCTCTCTCTCTCTACCCCAAAACTAGAGAAGGAGGTAGCTGAGGTCTGGAGATGTGGATGGTTTCAAAAAGTTCTCAGGTACTGCAAAACCTGAGCTCCGTACATTCATCCATGGCATTGCTTGGATCAGCTTGCAGTCAATCTCATTTGAATGTAAGTGCCCACACTTTTTCTCTGAAAGCTGACAAAGTGCAAGTTCAATCTGCTTAGGAGGTAGTGAATTGTAGGAAAATGAAAAACTTACAGACTTTTAGCAAATCATAGTTATGGTCTCACTGCTGCATCTGGTCCAGGGCTATAATTAGAGGATTTAAGGAATAAAAAGTGCAGCAAGTAATAGAAATGTAGAGAGACAGAAGATGGCGTTATGCTAGGTTTAGAATATTCAAAACTTGTAAGGATTCAGAGTTTATATCATCTCTAGTTTTTCTTATTTTCATGCCCTCTCACACTTGCTAGATGTAAAATATTTTTCATTTACTATGGAATTGATCTTAACATTTACCTTTTAATGAATACTTCTAGAATAAAAAAATGCATTTTAAACTTCTAAATGAAGTGAGAATGGATTTGTTGTGTAATTTCTAAAATTGATTCTCTGAATGGGATTATGAAGTTAAGCCACCATACAAAATGTAGAAACAGAACAGATTGTTCTATACCCTAGAGTATGTATTTAATGCAAACATTTTTTGAAAGTTAACTAAAAAGTTTCCTGGGTATGACTTGATGTGATGCAACTCAATATTGGGATAGAGACAAGGATAAATATGTTTTTAAAAGCTTATTAGAGGGGGTTCAGTTCAGTTTAGTCACTCAGTCATGTCCGACTCTTTGCGACCCCATGCATCACAGCACGCCAGGCCTCCCTGTCCATCACCAACTCCCAGAGTTCACTAAAACTCATGTCCATCAAGTTGGTGATGCCATTCAGCCATCTCATCCTCTGTTGGCCCCTTCTCCTCCTGTCCCCAATCCCTCCCAGTGTCAGAGTCTTTTCCAATGAGTCAACTCTTTGCATGAGGTGGCCAAAGTACTGGAGTTTCAGCTTTAGCATCATTCCTTCCAAAGAACACCCAGGGCTATCTCCTTTAGAATGAACTGGTTGGATCTCCTTGCAGTCCAAGGGACTCTCAAGAGTCTTCTCCAATACCACAGTTCAAAAGCATCAATTCTTCAGCATTCAGCTTTCTTCACATCCATACATGACCACTGGAAAAACCATAGCCTTGACTAGATGGACCTTTGTTGGCAAAGTAATGTCTCTGTTTTTTAATATGCTATCTAGGTTGGTCATAACTTTCCTTCCAAGGAGTAAGCATCTTTTAATTTCATGGCTGCAATCAACATCTGCAGTGATTTTGAGAGGGTAGGGCATAGCATTTTATAACAAGAAGATATTCCATACTTATGTGGAAATCTCCAAATTTTGGAAAGAACAGAGTAATCAGGAAACAAGGGAAAGAGACAAAATAAGTAAAACCTTTGGAGAATTTTGTAAAGAATTCCCCTCCTGCATATATATAAAAAACAAACAAAACACTAATTTGACAAAATACATGCACCCTAATGTTCATAGCAGAATTATTTACAATTGCTCAGATATGGAAGCAACTTTTGTGACCATTTACAGATAAATGGATAAGGAAGATGTGATACACACACACAGACACAAATACTATTTAGCCATAAAAGTGAATGAAATATTGCCATTGGCAGCAACATAGAAAGACTTAGAGGGCATTATGCAAAGTAAAATAAGTCAGACAGAAAAAGACAAATACTGCATGATGTTACTCATATGTGGAATTTAAAAAATACAACAAACCAGTGAATATAACAAAAAAGAAGCCGAATCACAGATATAGAGAAAAATCCAGCAGTTACCAGTGGGAAGAGGAAAGGGAGAAGGGGAAACTCAGGGGTAAAGAAGTAAGTGGTATGAAGTATTAGGTATAAAATAAGCGACAAGAATATATTGTACAACATGGGGAGAATATAACTAATATCTCACAATAGCTACTGTTGTTGTTGCATAGTTGAGTCTGACTCTTTGCGACCACATGGAATGCAGCACACCAGACTTCCCTGTCCTTCAACATCTCCCAGAGTTTGTGCAAACTCATATTCATTGAGTCCATGATGCCATCCAACCATCTCATCCTCTGTAGTCCCCTTCTCCTCCTGCCTTCAGTCTTTCCCAGCATCAGGGTCTTTTCCAATGAGTCAGCTCTTTGCAAAAGTATTGGAGCCTCAGCTTCAGCATCAGTCCTTCAAATGAATATTCAGGACTGATTTCCTTTAAGATTAACTGGTTTGATCTCCTTACAGTTCCAAGGGACTCTCAAGTCTTTTCCAATACCACTGTTCAAAAGCATCAGTTCTTTGGTGCTCAGCTTTCTTTATGGTCCAACTCTCACATTCATGCATGACTACCAGAAAAACCATAGCTTTGGCTACACTGAAATTTGTCAGCAAAGTAATGTCTCTACTTTTTAATATGCTGTCTAGGTTTGTCATTGCTTTTCTTCCAAGAAGCAAACGTCTTTTAATTTCATGGCTGCAGTCACTGTCTGCAGTGCTTTTGTAGCCCAGAAAATAAAGTCTGTTGCTGTTCCCTTTGTTTACCCATCTATTTGCCATGAAATGATGGGACCAGAATCCGAAATTTTAGTTTTTTGAATGTTAAGTTTTAAACCAGCTTTTTCACTCCACTCTTTCAGCTTCAAGACTCTCTTTGCTTTCTGTCATGAGGGTGGTGTCATCTGCATAAATTATTGATATTTCTCCTGACAATCTTGATTCCAGCTTGTGCTTCATCCAGCCTGGAACTTCATATGATGTACTCTGCATATAAGTTAAATAAGCAGGGTGACAATATACAGCCTTGACTTATTCCTTTCCCAACTTTGAACCAGTCTGTTTTTCCATGCCTGGTTCTAACTGCTGCTTCTTGACCTGCATACAAATTACTCAGGAGGCAGGTAAGGTGGTCTGGCATTCCCATTTCTTTAAGAATTTTCCACTGTTTGTTGTGATTCATGCAGTCAAAGGCTTTAGTGTAGTCAGTGAAGCAGAAGTAGATAACTATAACTATAAATGGAGTATAAATTTTAAAATTATGAATCATTACATTGTACATCTGTAACTTATCTAATGTTGTGTAACTATACTTCAATTAAAAAATAATTGAATAAAAAAAAAGATTTCCCATGACACTCTCTTGATAAACATTACATGAAAGCAAGGCACAGGGTTTGTTAAAGAAAAATTTCATCTAACTACCTGAAAAGTGAAAGTGAAAGTCACTCCGTCATGTCTTACAGTATAGTCCATGGAATTCTCCAGGCCAGAATACTGGAGTGGATAGCTGTTCCCTTCCCCAGGGGATCTTCCCGACCCAGGAACTGAACCAGGGTCTCCTTCTTTACAGATGGATTCTTTACCAACTGAGCTAACTACCTGAACTCTCTCCCAAAGCAGAGTATCTGAAAACATGTTACTTATGTTGATAATAAATGTATACCTAGAAGGATGCCAGGACAGCAATGAGTTAGAATTTCTATTATTAATTTTCCTAAACATAAAAACCAATTGATGATACCAAAGTGATAGGACAATTAGAAAAATCATGGCCATGTAATAAACATGATTCTTCTCTTCTCTTTTTGCTAGTTTCTGCATGTATCACTGACTGCTCATAGTTTCCTTTCCCAGCTGAAAACAAACTCTGAGGGCAATTCCTGTGTTGAAGTTGTGTGAGATAGGCCTGATCCACAAGACTAGGGTGAAATTTCTTTATAGATTGTAGAATATGGAGTAGAGAAACATTGGAAAAGTCAAGATTCAAGGGCAAGCCTGGGATCAAGCAAAATACTGTATTCTTCATCTGAGGAAGATGAGCTGAGATGTTGAGACTGAGACCAAGGTAAAAGACCAGGAAACTGTGTCCCAGCTAGAGACTTTTGAGAGCACTTCTAGAGTTACTGAGCTGGGAGAATTCACTTAGCTCTACAGGTAGTAGCTGCTTCAAACATCAATCAACTCAAATTAGATTCATTTTTGGATTTTATTCTTTTTCTCTTCTCTTATTGCAAAATGTCATTCCAGGGATTTGGTGAATATATATACTCTGTTCTATTGTTTGTATGTCTAAGAGCAGAATTGCTGGTAGTACATATATGTAGTTTTAATAGATATTTTCCAACCATTATTGAATATAGTTGTAGTAGTTTACATTCACACTAGCACTGTATGGAGTTTCAGTTGTACCATAATCTTACCAACACTAGCAATATCTGTAGTTTTCATTTTACTTATTCTGATGGGTGAGTAATGGTGTCTCAGCCTGGTCTTAATTTGCACAAACTTGACGATCTATGAAATTAAGCATGTTTTATCATATTCATTGGCCATTTGGATGTCTTTCTATGAGAATTGTCTATTCAAAACATTTGTCTGTGTTTCTTTTGGGCTATATGCTTTTTTCTTATTGATTTGAAGATATCCTTAGTATATTCTAGATAAAAGTTTTTTGTCAGATATCTATCTATCCATCACCTATCTATAACTTTTACCATTGTGTTTTGGTTTTGATACTATTAGGTGTTTTTGATATGTGGGCATTCTTAATTCTATGCAGAAAATTAAATAATTAAATATTATCCAATTAGTCATTCTTCCCTTTGTGTATTCTTAATTCTGTGTCTTAATGAAAAAATCTTTGCCTCTTCTAAAAACAACCAGAAGACTCCATTATACCTTCTCTTAATCTTTGTTGTTTTAACTTTAATAATTGGATCTACAATTCTTCTGAAATCTACTTTTCTATATGTCATGATGTAGTTATTGCATTTATATATAGTAACAATGAAACATTTAAAAATGAAATAAATAAAAATATTCCATTCACAGTAGTATCAAAAACAATAAAATACTTATGAATAAATTTAACCATGGAGGTGAAAGATCCATACACTAAAACTACAAAACATGGGTGAAAGAAATTGAAAAAGAAGAAAAAACAGGAAGATACCTATACTCATGGACTACAAATTGATATCTTTAAACTATTTGTACTTCCCAAAACTATCCATAGATTCAATGTGGTTCCTATCAAATTTCCAGTGGCATTTTTACAGTTATAGCTAGAAATTCTAAAATTTGTATGAAACCGCAAAAGATCCCAAATATCCAAAGCAGAGCTAGGAAAGAACAAAGCTAGAGGCATCAAACTACCTGATATCAAACTATACTACAAAGCTATAGTAATCAATACAGTATGGTACTGGCATCAAAAATAAATACATAGACCAATGGAACAAAATCAAGAGCCCAGAAATAAACATTTTCATGTTTTTTCAACTATATTTCATAAGGGAACAAGGAATACTCAGTGGGAAAGGATAGTCTCTTCAATAAACGGTTCTGGGAAAACTGGATAACATTATGCAAAAAAATGACATTGGACCCCTATCTTACACCATTCACAAAATTAATTTAAAATGGTTAAGATTTAAACATAAGACTTGAACGTGTAAAGCTAGAAGAAAGCATAGGGAAAAACTCCATGACATTAGTGTTAGTAATGATTTCATAGATATGACATCAAAAGCATATCAATAAAAGCAAAAAATTAATCAGACTACTGCAAACTAAAAAGCTTCTGCACAGCAAAAGAAATGATCAACAAAGTGAAGAGACAACCCATGGAATGGGAGAAAATATTTTCAAATTATATACCCGATGAGTTATATTCAAGCTATATAAAAAACTCACACAGTAGCAACAATATCAATTAAAACTGGGTAGAAGAACTAAATATTCATTTTTTCAAAGAAGACATACAAATGACCAACAGACACATGAAAAAGTACACAAAATCATTAATCATAAGAGAAATGCAAATCAAAACACAAGAGACATCACTACATATATATTAGAATGGCTTTCACCAAGAATACAAGAGTTAACAAGTACGGTCAAGGATATGGAGAAATTGGAACTCTTGTACACTACTGATGGGAATGTCAATTGGTATAGCCACTAGGGAAATACATATGGATGTTCCTTAAAAAATTAAAAACAGAACCAGCATGTGATCCAGCAATCCCACTTTTGAGTATATATCTAAAGGATATGAAGATATAAAAACAGATTATTGATATCTGCATTCCCACGTTCATCACAGTATTATTCATAATAGCCAAAATATGGAAACAACCTAAATGTTAATGATAAATGAAGATATGTGATATATATCTTATATATATATAATGGAACATAATTCAGCCATGAGAAAAAAAAGTTATATTGCCATTTGTGACAACATGGATGGACCTTGAGGGCCTTATGATAAGTGAAATGAATCATACAAGGAAGACACTGTATGCCATCAATTATATGTGGACTCTTAAAAAGCTGACTTTTAAAATAAGGTGAATAAGTTCTGGGGAGCCTAATGTGCAGCACTGTGATTATAGTTAATAATACTGTATTAAACACTTGAAAGTTTCTGGGAGAGTAGATTGTAAATGTTCTCAACATAAAAAAGAAATTACAATTATGGCATTTGATGTAAGTGTTCAGTCAGTTCAGTTCAGTCGCTCAGTCGTGTCCGACTCTTTGTGACCCCATGAATCGCAGCACACCAGGCCTCCCTGTCCATCATCAACTCCTGGAGTTCACTCAGACTCACGTCCATCGAGTCAGTGATGCCATCCAGCCATCTCATCGTCTGTCGTGTCGTCCCCTTCTCCTCCTGCCCCCAATCTCTCCCAGCATCAAAGTCCTTTCCAATGAGTCAACTCTTTGCATGAGGTGGCCAAAGTACTGGAGTTTCAGCTTTAGCATCATTCCTTCCAAAGAAATCCCAGGGCTGATCTCCTTCAGAATGGACTGGTTGGATCTCCTTACAGTCCAAGGGACTCTCAAGAGTCTTCTCCAACACCACAGTTCAAAAGCATTAATTCTTCGGTGCTCAGCCTTCTTCACAGTCCAACTCTCATATCCATACATGACCACAGGAAAAACCATAGCCTTGACTAGACGGACCTTTGTTGGCAAAGTAATGTCTCTGCTTTTGAATATGCTATCTAGGTTGGTCGTAACTTTCCTTCCAAGGAGTAAGCGTCTTTTAATTTCATGGCGGCAGTCACCATCTGCAGTGATTTTGGAGCCCAAAAAAATAAAGTCTGACACTGTTTCCCCATCTATTTCCCACTAAGTGATGGGACCAGATGCCATGATCTTTGTTTTCTGAACGTTGAGCTTTAAGCCAACTTTGTCACTCTCCACTTTCACTTTCATCAAGAGGCTTTTTAGTTCCTCTTCACTCTCTGCCATAAGGGTGGTGTCATCTGCATATCTGAGGTTATTGATATTTCTCCCGGCAATCTTGATTCCAGCTTCTGTTTTTTCCAGTCCTGAGTTTCTCATGATGTACTCTGCATAGAAGTTAAATAAGCAGGGTGATAATATACAGCCTTGACGTACTCCTTTTCCTATTTGGAAACAGTCTGTTGTTCCATGTCCAGTTCTAACTGTTGCTTCCTGACCTGCACACAGATTTCTCAAGAGGCAGGTCAGGTGGTCTGGTATTCCCATCTCTTTCAGAATTTTCCACAGTTTATTGTGATCCACACAGTCAAAGGCTTTGGCATAGTCAATAAAGCATAAATAGATGTTTTTCTGGAACTCTCTTGCTTTTTCCATGATCCAGCAGATGTTGGCAATTTGATCTCTGGTTCCTTTGCCTTTTCTAAAACCAGCTTGAACATCTGGAAGTTCACGGTTCACATATTGCTGAAGCCTGGCTTGGAGAATTTTGAGCATTACTTTACTAGCTTGTGAGATGAGTGCAATTGTGCGGTAGTTTGAGCATTCTTTGGCATTGCCTTTCTTTGGGATTGGAATGAAAACTGATCTTTTCCAGTCCTGTGGCCACTGCTGAGTTTTCCACATTTGCTGGCATATACAGTGCAGCACTTTCACAGCATCATCTTTCAAGATTTGAAATAGCTCAACTGGAATTCCATCACCTCCACTAGCTTTGTTCGTAGTGATGCTTTCTAAGGCCCACTTGACTTCACATTCCAGGATGTCTGGCTCTAGATCAATGATCACACCATCGTGATTATCTGGGTTGTGAAGATCTTTTTTGTACAGTTCTTCTGTGTATTCTTGCCACCTCTTCTTAATATCTTCTGCTTCTGTTAGGTCCATACCATTTCTGTCCTTTATCGAGCCTATCTTTGCATGAAATGTTCCCTTGGTATCTCTAATTTTCTTGAAGAGATCTCTAGTCTTTCCCATTCTGTTGTTTTCCTCTATTTCTAACACTACTGTGGTAATCACTTTGCAATATATATCGAATCACCACACTGTACACCTTAAATTTGTAGAAGGAAATGGCAACCCACTCCAGTACTCTTGCCTGGAGAATTCCACAAATGGAGGAGCCTGGTGGGCCACAGTCCATGGAGTCACAAAGAGTTGGACACAACTGTGTGACTAAACAGAAACAACTAATCACAATACTGTACACCTTAAATTTACACAGTGTTATGTGTCAAGTATATCTTAATGAAGCTGGGGGGGGAAAGCATCATTTTTTCATATGGATATTCAGTGGAAACAGTAATCCTTATACTCACTGCCCTGCAGTGTCATCTTTGTTTTACATAAAAGAATCAAGTGAGTGTGGGTTTGTTTCTCCATCCATTTCCTTTACCTATTATTTTGCCAGTACCATGTTGTCTTCATTACTGCAGCTTGACAATAAGACATGATAACTGGCACTGGAAGTAAGTTTGTCCACTTTATTCTTCTAAAAGAATCTTGGCTATTCTTGGGCCTTTATATTTTGATACAAATTTTAGAATAAGCTAATCAATTTTCAACAAGAAAAAAAAACTCTTCTGGGATTTTTAGTTGGAATACGTTGAATCTATAGATCACTTATAAGGAAGAGAACAGTTAGCTTATACACGATTATATCTTCCAATTCATGAGTATACTGTATCCTTTCATTTAAGTCTTTAATTTCAACAATGTTTTGTCATTTCCAGGATACAGAATTTTCACATATTGCAATCTATTCTAGAAATAGATTTATTTCTAGATACTTTATGTTTTGAAGTGAAGTGTTAGTCACTCAGTCATGTCTGACTCTTTGTGATCTCATGGATTGTAGCTCACCAGGCTCCTCTGTCCATGGAATTCTTTAGGCAAGAATACTGGAATGGATTGCCATTCCCTTCTCCAGGGTATCTTCCTGACTGAGGGATTGAATCCTCATGTCTTATGTCTCCTGTATTATCAGGCAGGTTCTTACCACTCACTTGGGCTTCCCTTGTGGCTCAGCTGCTAAAGAATCCACCTGCAATGCAGGAGACCTAGGTTTGATCCCTGGGTTGGGAAGATCCCCTGGAGAAGGAAAGGCTACCCACTCCAGTATTCTGGCCCGGAGAATTCCATGGACCCTACAGAGTGCATGGAGTCACAAAGAGTTGGACAGGACCGAGCAACTTTCACTCACTCACCCTTTACTGCTAGTGCCACCTGGGAAACCCCACTGTAAAATTTATCTTTAACATTTTTTATTTTATATTTTCTGTAGTTGGTCATTGGTATATTGATCTCATTTTTAGTGATCTAGCTGAATTATAAATTTTAGTAACTTGTCCACATATTTTTTTTATTTACAATATATGTATTTATATTGTTTATAATTAAGGACAGTTTTATTTCTTCCTGTAATATCTTGAAGCTCCAGTACTTTGGCCATCTCATGTAAAGAGTTGACTCATTGGAAAAGACTCTGATGCTGGGAGGGATTGGGGGCAGGAGGAGAAGGGGACGACAGAGGATGAAATGGCTGGATGGCATCACTGACTCGATGGACGTGAGTCTCAGTGAACTCCGGGAGTTGGTGATGGACAGAAAGGCCTGGCGTGCTGCGATTCATGGGGTTGCAAAGAGTCGGACACGACTGAGCGACTGATCTGATTTGATCTGATCTGAATATCTTGATGATTTTCATTTCTTTTTTCAGATATTTTTTCAGACTGAAACTTCCAAACGATCTTTTCCCCTTACCAAACTCCGAAAAATGTTTTCAATAAAACAAAAGATCCCATCTGTTCCCAACTTAAAAAAATTTTCTTTTCATGAATTATATTCTATTTTTCTTTACCTACTGATAAGATTGTATGTGCTTTCTCCTTTTCTTCCATTTATGCCAATTACATTGATTTATTTTTGATTGCTAAAACACCATTACAATTCATTGAATAAAACTGACTCATCTTAACATTCTGTATGTTTGGTGTAGGATTTTTGACATGTGTTCATGTAAAAAATTTTATCTCATTTAAATTTTTTATAAAATTTCCAGATTTTCTGGAATTATGCAGGCCTCATAAAAAGAATGGGAAGTGTTTCTTGTGCTTTTTTTAAGTCTTTGGAAATGTTTGCATAGAATTCTTGTTGTTTCTTCATAAACATTTTGAGGCATTCACTGGTGAAATTAACTTGACAAAATTTTTTTGGGGGGGAAATTTTGAATGGGTTCAATTATTAAAATAGACACAGAATTAATTTTCTATTTCTCTTCCTAACATCTTTAGCAAATTTTGTTTTTAAAGGTGTCTATTCCTTTCATCTAAACTTCAAACATATTTGTGTCAAGTTATTATCTTTCTGATATTGATACGACCTGTAACAGTGTTGTGTTTGTTCCTAATTTTGACAAGTTGATTATCTCTGTCACCATCTCTGTGTGTCCCTCTCTTTCTCTCTTTTTTCAACTTGATCAGGCCCATTTGTGGTTACCAATTTTATTACTTAAGACAACTTTGCCCTTTGTTTTTTTTCCATTCTGCATTTGCTTTCTACTTCACATATTTCTACTTTTATTTTTATTATTTCATTCAAACTATTTTTCTGTTTTTAATATGTTGTTCATTTTTCTACCTTCTTGAGATGGAAACTTTGATACTGATTATTAGCCCTTTCTTATCCAATATAAGAGGTTAGAGCTATAAACTGTCTCCAGAGAATATCACTGTAACTAAGTTTTCATGTACTTTACTTCCTAACGCTTTCTGATTGCTGTTGTGGTTTTTGTCTTTCAATCATGCAAACGATATTCCTTAACTTCCAAATGTTGGAGATTTTCTAGTTACTGGTTATTATTTTACTGCTTAATTTAGCAGTGACCAGAAGCCTATATTTTGTATTATTCAAGTTTTTGACACATTTTAAAAATTATTTTTATGGAATTTGCTAAATTTAGGTTTTGGAATAATTCAATATGCATTTAAAGATAATGTACATTCTATCATTATAGTATGCACTGTTCAATTTATGCCAATACGTCATTTGTTGTGTTGTCCAAATCTATATTCTTAAAATTTTTTGTGTTTTTCTATCAGCTATGAATAGTAGTGAGTTAAACTCATATACTTTGTATTTGTTTAATTATCTCTTTACTGTGTCAACTTTCACTTCTACCCATCTGTCTGTCTGGGCTTCCCCGTTGGCTCAAAGGTAAAGAATCTGTCTGCAATACAGAAGACACAGACCACCCGGGGTTCAACCCTTGGGTTGGGAATCCCCTGGAGGAGGAAATGGCAACCCACTCCAGTATTCTTGCCTGGGAAATCCCAAGGACAGAGGAGCCTGGCAGGATCACAAGGAGTCTAACACGACTGGGTGACCGATCATCTGTCTAGTTCAACAGCAATGAGTTTGCCTGCAGCGCGGGAGACTTGGGTTTGATCCCTGGGTTGGGAAGACCCCCGCTCCCAACCTAGCCCCTAGAGAGGGAAATGGCAGCTCACTCCAGTATTCTTGGCTGGGAAACAGGCAGAGAAGCTGGTGGGTTGCATGGGCTCACAGAAGAGTCAGACATGACTGAGTGACTAAACACAACATATATCTTCTATCATAACCTATATATGCTACGTTTTGGGGGGTATACAAACTTACAATTGTACACAGTGTTGTTAATTTGACCTATAAGTATGAAATATTTTCTTTTTCTGTATGAATTCTCCTAGCCTTAAATTTTAGTCTGTCATATTAATATAAAACCCAGCTTCCTTTCGAATATATCCTTATGGTACATCTTTTCATATCCTTTTATAGTCACTCTTTTTGTGTCTTTATATTTAAGATGAATCTCTAATAAGTAATATATTTGTTTCATTTTTTCAATCTTTTAGTCAATATTTAATCCCTTTATATTTAATATTGTTACTGATAGAGGGTTGATAGCTACTATATTATTTCTTTCCTATATAACCCACACGTTTTATATTTTATATTATTTCTTAACTTCCTCAGGATTAGTTATATTTTACTATTCTAGTCCCCACTGTTTGTTAGTTCATTATTTTTTTCTTCTGTGATTGCCATAGTTAACTAAAATATGATCCTTGAGGATAAATGATTGCTTTTTCACTGCCGAGATGATTCAAGGATCTTGAAATGATTTTCCTCAATTTATCCCACTTTACCTTTTTAGGCAAAATTGTGGTATAAATAAAATTATAAGATATTTAAAGTGTGTAGTGTTATGATTTATGTATATATTATGAAGAGATTATCCCCATTGAGTTAATTTTTCTGTTACTGTTATGAGGCACTTATATATACATTGTAAAGCCCTCAAGACAGTACTATGATTACTTAATATTCATTTATATTTACTCATATTTACTTACCTTTTCTTAATTATTCTCCCCTTATGAGATTATTTTCCTTCTGTCTGTCTATTTCATTTTTTTTTTTCTTTTTCTTTTTATGAGTTTACCTGTGCTAGCAACAAATTCTATCAGTATTGATTTGTCTGAAAAACTTTATTTCATCTTAGTTTGGGAAGAATTTTCTCTGGAAATAAGATTCCCTCCCAATACTTGGAAAACCATTTTGTTGTCTTCTGGTTTTGTTCTTTAAAAGAATGTACTGTCAATCTTGTTGCTCCTTTAAGGCTATGTGTTTATTATCTTGATTGTTTGCATAATTTTATTTCTGTCTTTAGATTTAAGTAGTTTTACTGTGGTGTCTTTATGTGTGTTTTTGGCATATAGCTTCCCCAGATTTGGAAAAACTTCTGAACTGTATGGTAGATAGGATATTGCCCATTATTTTTAGAAAATGTGTGACCATTTTGGATTCAATTATTTCTGCTTCCTTCTCTCTCTCCTTTCCTTATGAGAACTAATATCTATATTAGACATTTCTATTATATCATCCTTTCCCTTATGTTTTTCTGGGTTTTCATTTTTTCTGAGCTTCAGTCTGCATGATTTCCTGAACTCACTTTGCAGTTCTTTATCCTCTCTGATGCTTTGTCTAATCTATCATTGAGCCCTCTTTAAAGCTCTCACTTTGTTATTTTATCTTTAATTCTAAAATTTCTATTTATTTTTACATGTTATAATTCATTAAAATTCTTACTATTTTCTCCACCTTTTCGTCCATTTTGTTTAATATAGGAATCACATTTATACTTAAACATTCTAGCCTGGTAATTTCTAATATATTTTTAAATCTATTGTTTTTTTTTTTTTAGTTTTTATTCCTGTTTTCTTTGTCTTCTTGTATGTCTGGTAATTTATAATTGAATGTCAGTCCCACATTTTTGATACTGTAGAGTCACCATATGATATTATCTTCTTGCAGAGAGTGTTCATATTTTCTTTTGCCAGGCAGAAAAAAAAAATGAGGATTTAATTTAATCAGGGACTGGACTAAGTCAATACCAGTTGTAACTTTGATATTATTTTTTCCTACTTCTGGTTTGTTTATCTTCTGTATATCTGTCTACTATTTCCAAACTAGAAGTTAGTTTATTCATTTGGATTGCTTTCCCTGGTAGATCCTGAAATATTATGTTCATCTACTCATGGATGGAGGAGCCTGGTGGGCTACATTCCATGGGGTTGCAAAGAGTTGGACACGACTGAGCGACTTCACTTTCACTCATTTTGACAAGTGTGCCAAAACTACCAGTTTTTTAGAAACCACTTATCGTCCCAGTTCACACCTGTGTAGCTTCATAAAATGGCAAATATCCTGCAGGGAAAACTTGCCATGTAATGTGCAAGTTTTCTACCCCTTGTTTCTCAGTAGGCTCCTTGCCCCATAAGTCCCAAATTTCATCTTTTAACCAGCTTGCTAGTCTTAACTTTCCCTCTGTCCAAAATCTTGTGTCCCTAGTCCTGTTTACACCTGCAGTTCACCAGTACTTCTAAACACAAATATATATTTTTAAAGTAACAGACTTCATTTTTAGGAAATGTTTAGGTTTACAGGAAAATTGAATAGAAAATACGCAGAAGTCATATGCATTTTGAATAGCTCCTTCTATTCTTCTCAACGGAATGCCGGTCCACTGCAAGATACTCTACCATACCAACAAGTGCATGTACCGCAAAACCACCACTTCTTGAAAGGATCAGTATGTTAAAAAAGAAGCATTAACTTAATATCCATGTTGTACAAGTTCTCCATGTTGTAAGTAATATACTTACATATTTAAATAAAATACTGGGAAAATATTTTCAGCAAATATAAAAAGGCTGACAACATTTTACAAAAAGCTCATAGTTGGTAACTGGAATAATACCTCAGTAACTAGCTGGATAAAATTTATAAAAATTTTAGTGAGAAGCTAGATTTAACAGATTAATGTTTAATTTTAAACTGATTAATTTAACAAAATTAAAATAAATATTTTTTGTCCATTAAATCAGTTTTGGGGGCTTTCCTGGCAGTTCAGTGGGTAAGATTTTGCCTTCCAGTGTAGGGTATGTGGGTTTGATCCCTGATTGGGGAGCTAAGATCCTACATGACTTGTGTCAGAAAAAAACAAAACATAAAACAGAAGTAATAGTGTAACAGATTCAATAAAGGCCTGAAAAATGGTCTACATCAGAAAACATTATAAAAAATCTATCTTAATAACTGGTACATATGACTTTGCAGGAATTTGATCCTGACCCTTAATGCTAGATGTTAGGTGGATTTTGCTTTAAACTGGAAAATGCTGTCTTCAAATCCTGGTGCTTCTATGGAACTGACTGCAAGAACACCACCATCCTGAAATCCCTGCTGCTCTGCTCCAATCCACCAGCCTATATTTAGATATTATTATCAGAACAAATCAAGTGAGCCTGACATGACATATCCTCATCAACTATGATTTAGTTTCCTCACTACTCTCCTTAGGGCCCACCCAGTAATCAAATGAATTCCCTTATGCTCTTCTTCCCCATTCCTGACTTTCTTCCCTTTCTATACCAAAGTCCTATTATTCCTACGATTAAAGTACATATAGGTTACAACAATATCAACCATTTATGACAAAGTGGTAAAAATGGCAATTTCAAACATCATTAGTGTCAAGCAAGCTATTAGGCCATATTGAAAATAAAAGTGAAAATTACTCAGTCATATCTGACTCTTTACAACTCCATGGACTATAGAGTCCATGGAATTCTCCAGGCCAGAATACTGGAGTGGGTAGCCATTCCCTTCTCCAGGGGATCTTCCCAACCCAGGGATCAAACCCAGGTCTCCCACAGTGCAGGTGGATTCTTTACAGTCTGAGACATCAGGGAAGCCCTTATAATGAAAGCTGCTGCTGCTGCTGCTAAGTTGCTTCAATCGTGTCCGACTCTGTGCAACCCCATAGACGGCAGCCCACCAGGCTCCCCTGTCCCTGGGATTCTCCAGGCAAGAACACTGGAGTGGGTTGCCATTTCCTTCTCCAATGCATGAAAGTGAAAAGTGAAAGTGAAGCCTCTCAGTCATGTCCAACTCTTAGCGACCCCATGGACTGAAGCCTACCAGGCTCCTCCATCCATGGGATTTTCCAGGCAAGAGTACTGGAGTACTAAATGTTAAAAAAATAAGAGAATAGTTAGAGAAATTATCAGCTTATATATTTTTATACAATCAACACTTTAGTACATATACTATTCTAAATGGCTTATAAAATTTTGAAACATCAGGGGTTTAACAAACATTAAAATCATACAAAAACTACCCATGGAATGAACTTATGGTTACCAGGGGAAAGAGTGGAGGGGAAGGGATAGTTAGGAAGTTAGGGATCAACATGTACACACTATTAGATTTAAGATGGATAACTTGCAAGGACCTATTGTAAAGCACAGGGAACTCCCCTCAATAATATATAACAAGCTAAATGGGAAAAGAATTTGAAAAAGAATAGATACATATATGTATAACTGAATCACTTTGCTGAAACTAATGCAAAATTGTTAGTCAACTATTCTCCATTATAAAATAAACAGAAAAATCAAACAAAAACATTTAGAAAAAATAAAATCAGAGATAAATTTAGTACAAAAAAAAAAGCCTGAATTTTGCAGGGTTTTAGAAAAAAATTGAGCCCTGCTTTTTGAGTTTCCTATAAAGCCAAAACTTCAGCTGACTGATGCAATGAGCAAACTCATTGGAAAAAAAAAAAAAACACCTGATACTGGGGAAGATTTAAGGCAAAAAGAGAAGGGGGCAGCAGAAGGTGAGATGGTTGGGAAGGATCACAGACACAAATTTGAGCAAACTCTGGGAGATAGTGGAGAAGAGAGGAGCCTGGTGTGCTACAGTCATGGGGTCGCAAGAGTCATGATTTAGCGACTGAACAACAGGCCAAAAAGAAGAGCGGAGCAGTCAATTCCGAGACCAGTGTCTGAAAGACAAAAAGCAAACCAGTTGATTGGAAACAATATGATTTGTTCTGAGATCTGAAAGAAGCTTTTGCCTTAGGTACCTTCCCTTCTTACCTAGATACAATAATTAAAAAATCTTTTATATCAGTAAACTGCTTTTTCACAAGAAGTTTTATACAAATCCCTGCTATTTGAAATCATAAACTAGATTAAATGGGACTGATTAGATATAAGGAATTTGGGAAGATTTTCTTGGCAAAGAGAAGTCTTAGAAGCAACAAAGGTGCAAAGCAGTGGAAAGTGTATCATTTCTCAGGTTAAGTAGACTGACCTGTACAGATGCCAGTTCAGTCATGTAGGTTGTGTGACTGAACAAACTGCTATTGTTGGTGTTTATTTGCTCAGTCGTGTCTGAGTCTTTTCAACTCTAGGGACGGCAGCTCACCAAGGTCCTTTGGCCATGGGATTTCCCAGGCAAGCATACCAGAATGTGTTGCCATTTCTTTCCCCAGGGTATCTTCCCAACCCAGGGTTCAAACCCACATCTCCTGCATTGCAGGTGAATTCGTTACCAGTGAGCCACCTGGGAAGCCCAAATAATTCAGGCTTGAATATAATTTCATGGCATGCATACTCTCGCTTTACCCCTCTAAAACCAACCACAGACATCACTAACGATCATGGCTCCTTTCTACCGGCTCCCAGCATATCCTACTCAGCACAGTCCTCCAGAGTCACCATCAAGCAGCATGTTTCTTGCCTATATAGTTCCTGGCTCAACAGCTGTAGCATATCATTCATAAGTGCGTTGCTATAATAGTAATCCTTCCTTGTTGGGTGAAAGTGAAAGTTGCTCGGTCATATCCGACTCTTTGTGATCCCATGGACTATAGCCTGCCAGGCTCCTCTGTCCATGGAATTCTTCAGGCCAGAATACTGGAGTGGGTAGCCATTCCCTTCTCCAGCAGATCTCCCCAACCCAAAGATCGAACCGAGGTCTCCCGCATTGCAGGCAGATTCTTTACCAGGGAAGCCAAAGAATACTGGAGTAGGTAGCCTTCCTTATAAGGCAGTGAAGCTTAACTAAATGAGAAAAACAACGTAAAGTATCTGGATTATGGAATGTGCTATGAAAATATTGACTTCCTTCTTCTGTACTTCATATTTCTAACATCTTAATTTTATTATTATAATAGATTGATATGTTAATTACTTTACAGAGAAGAGCTCTTTGTAGGCTAGGGCCTATTAAGTAATTAAAACTAAGGTCCTGATACTTGCGTCAGGTGCTTTGCTGGGCACTGTACTAGGTGATGATACACACTTATAATTACAAATCTTCCTTGTATCTGTGATTATACTCTCTCTTTCATACATAATGTAAAGGGCTTGCATCTTCCTTTTTATTGACTTGCATTTTCTGCAGTTTGTCACTTTTAATGGTCTTTTGCAGAGCCAGCATTTACATTTATTTATCATTCTCCTGTTTTTTCTCATTTATAAATTATTAACCTACAATTTTTATCTTTATTATTTTTCCCTGCTTTACTTATACTCATTTTAAAGAATTATTTCTAGCTTCTTCACTTGAATGATTAATTCATTATTTTCATTTTCCTTGTTTAATATAAGATCATTTAAGCATTAAATTTTCTTCTGAGCATAGGTTTAGCAGCACCCCACCAGTTTTAAACATACTATAATTATAGTTTTGATTTCATATTTTATCTGAGTAAAGAAAATATTTTCTTTTAGATTGACCAAAGCTATTGATTGCCCGCACATTCTAATGGGCTTCTCTGATGGCTCAGCAGTAAAGAATCTGTCTGCAATGCAGGTGACCTGTACAGGAGACATGGGTTCAATCCCTGTGTCGGGAAGATCCCCTGGAGGAGGATAATGGCAACTCACTCAAGTAATCTTACCTGAAATATCATGGACAGAGGAGCCCAGAGGCCTACAGTCCATGGGGTTGCAAAAGAGCTGGACACAACCTAGTGACTAAACAACAAATAAACAAACAAGCAAAATCCTAATAGCACTTCCTGAAAAGTGAAAAAGTTAGTCGCTCAGTTATATCAGACTCTTTGCAACTCCATGGGATGTAGACCGCCAGGCTCCTCTGTCCATGGGATTCTCCAGGTAAGAATACTGGAGTTCATTGCCATTTCCTTCTCCACGGGATCTTCCCAACCCAGGGATTGAACCTGGGTCTCCTGCACTGCAGGCAGATTCTTTACCATCTGAGCCACCAGTGAAGACTGCTGCTGCTGCTGCTGCTAAGTCACTTCAGTCATGTCCTACTCTATGCGACCCCATAGATAAGCAGCCCACCAGGCTCCACTGTCCCTGGGATTCTCCAGGCAAGAACACTGGAGTGGGTTGCCATTTCCTTCTCCAGTGCATAAAAGTGAAAAGTGAAGTGAAGTCGCTCAGTCGTGTCCGACTCCTAGCGACCCCATGGACTGCAGCCTACTATCTCCTAATTGCTCTTGAAGTTAAGTGTCACCATGTAACAGTTCCACAAGGAGATGTGAATGAATGTGATGGAATGATGATGTGATTTAAACTCTCCCTCTGAAAATGAAAGTGTGTGCCTTCATTTTCTCAATGCCTGAAATCTACATATGAAGGAGAGAGGAGCTGGAGCAGTTAACTTGGACCATGATGTGGAAGTGAAAGGTCAAGGTGTGTAGAATAAGCAAGTAGAAGATGCTTGGGTCCCTGAAAATAGGAACTGCCTATCTACCCTGCTGGGTGATTCTGGTAAACAGAATTGTTTACGGGACAAAAATAAACTTTTAATTCATTTAAGAGCTGTTGTTTCGAGGCTCTGCATCAGCAGCTATAGTTATATCATAACCAATACAATTAATAATTTTTAGTTTCTTTGCATTGTTAATAAGAAATGTAGAAAGTATAATTTTTGCCCAGAATATGTTGAAATATTTTCGGTTGCCTAATAAATAAATGATCAAGTTTTGTAAACATTTTCTGTATTTTTTTAGTCTTCAAAGCTATGTAACTGTATGTGCATAAGTTTTGCATTATATTGATGTATTAATCAACTACTTAATCATATTACCGCTTTCCACATTATGCTCTATAGAATACCACCTCTGTGGAATATTAATGGGTTAATCTCAAAATAAAATGTTTTAATGGCCCCTATATGCCATGTTTCCTGTCTTTCTTGTAGTGGTTAATAATACACTGAACTAGATTGTTTGAATCCTAGGTCCCCTAGGCTGTGTGAATTTACTCAAGTTATTTAATCTCACCTTTCCTCCCTTTCCATGTTAGTAAAACAGGAAAAATAACAGTACAGTACTTACTGGATTGCTATGAGGATTGTAAGATGAATATATTGAATATTTAGGACAGTGTCTGGCAGAGTAAGCATTTTTAAAAATAGTTAGATATTGATACATTGGGCTTCCCTGGGAGTTCAGTGGTAAAGAAGCTCCTTGCAATGTAAGAGACGCAGGTTGTATCCTTGGGTAGGGAAGATCCCCTGGAGAAGAGAATGGCAACCTATTCCAGTATTCTTGCCTGGAGAATTCCATGGACAGAGGAGCCTGATGCACTACTGTCCCTGGGGTCACAAAGAGTCAGACAGGACTGAGCGACTAACACTTTCATGAACTAGATTATTCCGATGCACTGCCTAAGGGGAAATCTTCACCTTAATGTAAGGCACATGAATTCAATTTGGGAGGTCTTTAAATTGATAAGAGTCTTAGGGGTATATGAATGTGTACATGTTTCTGGGGGGAAAATCCATGGAATTTATCTTATTCTCAAATTTCTCCACATGCATATTGTTCAATTAAAACATTAGACACTAAAGTAGCGAGTCATTTTCTACTGTTTTATTGTTCTTCTATTTCTTGTTTGACTCAAGTTTATCATCATTAAGCTTTTTGAAATATCAGTGGATTTTTATTATTTTAATATAATTAAAAAATTTTAATTTCTTTGCAATTCTTTCTGAAGTCATTCGTTTACCATTTCACCTGAACATTGTCGTTCTAAATGACTTCTATTGTTTTGTAAGAGACAATGATTTCCTGCACACTTTTTCGAATGCTGATTGTCTTCTAATATTTCATTCTGGTTCCTGAACAAATCATATTCAGAAACAAGGTCCTTTCACCATGTCATCCAGGTGATGCTTCTTCTCCATTGCCTTACATTGTTATTTCATATGTTCAGCTTTGGCTTTTATTTTCATTATTATTAAACAGATAGTATCTAATCTCACTTCAAATACATCAGTTTAGATAGTGAGTAAACTTTCTTATTCCAGCACATTTTCCAACAGTGATTTTGAATAATCTTTTAAGATGTAAAGCTAATGGGGAGTTATACATGTAATGCAGTTAAAACTATATATATAGAGAGAGAGAATATATATATAAAGAATATATATTCTTTACCCACTGACCAACTTGGAAAGCCCATGACTGAGCACAGCATATATAGATATATAGATACATAGATCCTGTGTGTATGTGCATTAGCTGCTCAGTCATGTCTGACTCTGTGACCCCATGGACTGTAGCCTGCCAGGCTCCTATGTCCATGGAATTCTTCAAACAAGAATACTGGTGTGGGTAGCCATTCCCTTCTCCAAGGGATCTTCCTGATCTAGGGATCAAACTCAGGTCTCCTGCACTGCAGGCAGATTCTTTACCATCTGAGCCACCAGGCAAGCCCACATATCTCATATATTTCATAATTTCTATTAGATTTTGTCTATTATTCCTCCTTCATTTGAGAGAACTTTTCTATACCCACAATTAACACTCTGATACTTCAAAATAATGCAAATATCTTTACATAAAGTATAATTGAAGTAACTCAATTTATTAGGTTGGCATTGCTCTGCCACACATACCAAACAATAACATCGTAAGAAAGAAAATTTAGATATAGACCTCATAAATATGAATCTAAAAATGTGTAACAAACAGTAATTACTAACATCTTTATTTTTTTTTCTGTCCTAATATCTATTTGATTACACAGTATTTTTATTTCAAGCCCTGCAACACCACCTACCATTCATTCTATTATTGTCCTAGTTCAGATCCTTAAGATGTATCACCTGGTTTATAATAGTAACTTTCTTACCTGTCTCTACACTTTCACTTTATTCTTTTCATTACTCTCTATCAGAGTTTTCTTCCTAAACACTATATTATCATGTTACATCAGGATTTGAGGACTGAAAGTGTTAAAATAGTTTTACAGGTTTACTTAATTCCTCTTATCTCAACATTTGAAATTCTCCATTACTACAGTCAACTAATTTTTTAAGACTTTTATACCACTATCTACATGGCTTCCCTGGTGGTTCAATGTAAAAAATCTGCCTGCAGTGCAGGAGACCTGGGTTGGATCCGTGGGTGAGGAAAATCCCTTGAAGAAAGGAATGGCTACCCACTCCAGTATTCTTGCCTGGGAAATCCCATGGACAGAGGAGTCTGGTGGGCTACAGTCCATGGGTTTGCAAGAGTCAGACATAACTTAGCAACTAAACCACCACGACCACCATCACTGCCATTATACAGGCTGTGTGATCAGTTAGGCAACTCCGCAATCTTCCTCATCTTTCTTACGTTAGTACCTTTGCTATACTGTTTTTTACATGGAAACTTAATCTATTAAAATCCTATTTCCTTTTCTCCAGTTTTAGTCTCTTCACCTATCATGCTCCCATGATACTTGGTTTTAACACTCAGCAAATTCCACCTTCTATCATACCTGAATATAGCACTTATTATTTGTTACACATATCTGGAACACAGCAGATGATCAGTTCAGTTCATTGACTCAGTCGTGTCTGACTCTTTGCAATCCCATAGACTGCAGCACACCAGACTTCCCTGTCCATCACCAACTCCCAGAGCTTACTCAAACTCAAGTCCATCAAGTTGGTGATGCCATCCAACCATCTCATCCTCTGCTGAGCCCTTCTCCTCCTGCCTCCAATCTTTCTCAGCATCAGGGTCTTTTCCAATGAGTCAGTTCTTCCCATCAGGTGGCCAAAGTATTGTAGTTTCAGCTTCAGCATCAATCCTTCCGATGAGTACTCAGGATTGATTTCCTTTAGGGTGGACTGGTTTGATCTCCTTGCAGCCCAAGGGACTCTCAAGAGTCTTCTCCAGCGCAGCAGATGATATCAGATCTTATTTTCATCCTGTAGGTATTTCCTGGATTTCTAATAAAATTGGAAAACTTAAGGTTCTTAATTTATGTCTAATGATTCTCTGTCTTCTCATCATCTAACATAGTATTGTATATACATAACTATTAGATTATTAATATGTACTTAATGATGGTATCAGACACATTTAGTGGCATATTATAGAGTAAAGCCTGAAATGCCTGCCCCTTCTTCCAGATGCAAGCCTCGTTTGGAAATATTTGAATTTGTTTCTTTTCTGTTTAGCAGCATTTTTTAAACTGAAACTAAATCACACATGTCAAAATGTGTGGATTTTCTGCTTCTTGATTCTGTAATTTTCTTGTCCAATGAATAATAAAAGTATTTTTCACACTTTTGGTTAGCTCCTAGCTATTCTTACTTCTATCCTTGTTCATCTTTGACCATTTTTCTCATCACTCAACTCCAAGCTTGCTGGAAGCATTGCTTCTCCTATTCAGTGAAAGAACTTCTTTAATGTATATAATCATAATAGTGATTTTGAGTATTTAAGGACATTTTTCCCATCTAATTCGTACACGACTTGGGACACTAAAAATTCTCTTTCAGCCACAAGAAGTATAATTTATTTTTCAATTTATTGTAAAATATACAGAAAACTAACACATATACATACAGGAGCAACTCATCTCAGCATAATCTTTATGCTGCCTAGAAAATTCTTAACTTTAGTTTGAGTAGATATAGCTTAAGAGATACTCCTCTAAACATTTTGTTTAATATTTAGATACTTGTACTCTTCCTTTTATTGCTTAGTTGTGCATTTTATTTTATTTATTTATTTTTTCAGTTGTGTATTTTAAAAATACATGTTCAAGAGGCCCTACTGAAGAGATCAAAGCATTTGATATGCACACAAAAATGCCTTTAATACTTTCTAGGAATCAGATATTTGTATACTAGAAATATAAATATTGACTCAGAATGCTTCCAAGACACAAATTTGCTTCATAAAATCACCAAAAATGGCATCAACATTTATATCTGTTTACTGTGTTTAATCTACAAAACAGAAAAATAAACCACAGTTTTAATTAAATTCTAATAACATCATGCTCAGAAGATTCATAATTAGTGGACATATTTGCATTTAGCATTAATTTAAAAAATATTTATTCAGTACCTACCATTTGCCAAGCATTTTGAAGTAGAGGATGAGTGTTTTCTCAGCAAAAGATACCAACAATTTCAGGGTAATTTTAAAGAGAATACTTTAGTGGGAAAATGTAATCAATAGTTTGTCTCAACCTCAGAACAATTAAGTTGTCCCTGTTTCCAAATACCCAATTGGAGGGTTTCCAACTTTCCTATGTCTCTATTGTACTATGAATAATGTTTCTAACTCACTAATTTTGCTGCTAATCAAACACTAAAAAGAGATTCTTTATACTTTCAGATATGCTTTGAAAAAAAGCCTCCCAACGTATGCACAAGGGAATTATAAGTTCATTAGTATACAGCTTTTCAAATCTTAGATTCATGGTTCATTATGTTACCTTAGAGATAAAAATACAATTTTACACTTATATGACAGTAAAAAGAATTAGAATT
Organism: Bos javanicus; assembly: GCF_032452875.1. Taxonomy (NCBI): domain Eukaryota; kingdom Metazoa; phylum Chordata; class Mammalia; order Artiodactyla; family Bovidae; genus Bos; species Bos javanicus. Next base: position 45,721,214 of record NC_083870.1, read on the forward strand.
AACAACTGATTATGAGTTTTAATCTTTGAAGTTAATATACAGGCATCTCCAATTTAAATATCTCAAATCAAAAGCTACCTTTAATATTTTATCACAAACAATATTAAAACCTAAATTAGATCCACTTAGAGTAATACTTTCCAAAAGCATGCAGTATTTCTAGATCTTAAAATAATTTCCGTATTTTACAGTATAGACAACTTTAAAAATATATGCAGGCTGAACAACAAAATATATGCTGCTAAAAATATTTGCATTTTAGCAACATTTGCTATGCTCCTTATTCAACTCATTCTTCAATCAGTTATAGTTTGTGGCTACATATTTCAATGGGAAATGGTTTATCTGGAATCCAGTGATACAAAATAACAGTCTAAATCAAAGAAGTACATATCACATCATTTATGGCCAAGGAAATGTCTCAAGTTTGTTATTACATGTCAGTAAAGCCTAAATTAGCTCTGAGACAAATCCAGGAAATTTAGCTAAATATTTAATACTAAGCCCTCTAAAAAGCTTTACATACTTTGGAAAGGCTGCCATAAAATTCTACAAAGTTGTACAGAATAGAACGTTCAGGTTGTGTGTTAGAAAAAAACCCTAACACAGCTTATCCTTTCAGGAATATAAATTGGACAGACCTTACAGACCTGCCTTTCTAGCCCTAACTGGATATTAAGCATGAAGCCTGTCCTTTAAAGAGGGTTTGCATGCGTGCTCGGTCACACCTGACTCTTGCGACCCCATGGAGTGTAGCCTGCCAGGCTGCTCTGCCCAAGGAATTTTTCCATGCAGGAATACTGGAGTGCGGTGCCATTTCCTCCTCCAGGGGAATCTCCCGCACCCAGGGATTGAACTCATGTCTCCTGTGTCTCCTGGCAGGCAGATTCTTTTACCACTGAGCCACCTGGAAGGCCCCCTTTGAAGATTATTTTTGCATAAATAAATTATTTGGTTACAAATTGTATAAGGGTAATAAATTCCAACAAGATGTCTGTCTCAGTTCTTGTGATAATCCCTATACAATCAGAAATAATAATGTGAAATATAGTTATATATTGGTATAGGATATTCTAAGATATTCTAAGAGATATTTTGGACTAAATTGAGAGCTAAGGAGAACAATTTTTTATTTTATTTTTCATCCTGCCTCAATTACTCCTTCAGAACCCAGCTGAATTTCTTTGTCTTGAACATCTCTCCTCGTTACAAGAAGACACATTCACATTTATTTAGTGACATTTAAATGTATAAGAAAATGTTCTGCTATTTAATGTTCTGTCAAAATATGAAAAAAATCATGTCCAGAAAAAGAGACCAAAAGCAAAATATGTATGAAGTTTCTAAGGAAAGTCAATATAAACAAAGTTGCCCCAGGATGACAATGGTCATGGTTGCAAAAACTATTCTTACCATTGTTGTTTAGTCACTAAGTCATGTTTGACTCTTGTGACCCCATGGACTGTAGCCCATAAGGCTCCTCTGTCTGTGGGGTGCTCCGGGGCAAGAGTATTAGAGTGGGTTGACATTTCCTTCTTCAGGGGATCTTCTTGGATTAGGGATTGAACCCTTGTCTCCTGCATTTCAATTGGATTCTTTACCACTGAGCCACCTGGAAAGCCCTCAAAAAACTATACATCTCTTTATTTATAGTATCACGGGACAGCCCAGGATGATCATTAATTTGTATGCAAAAATTAACTCTTTGATCAAGAATATATGGCTGTCTTTCTAATTTGTTGTTACTCTGACATTATATGAAAGTATTTGAGTAAAGTGTAAAAGTATTTATTACTATTTATTGCAATTATTTTATATTTCTGTTAAAAAAAAACAAACTCTTGAATACTAGAGAAAGTTTCTGAAAATACTAGATATCAGTAAGAATTTTCATGATTTTGTCAGACACCTCCCTCTAGTACTCTTCAGAATTGCTGCCAAATTCTTAAGTCTAAAACACGGCATCATGTAATTTCCTTGCTATGTTACCTTTTAGTAACTTCTTAGAAATTCTCTTAACCCATCCGGTATGATTCTAAACCAAGTCCTTATTACCTTCTGAGACACATCTTCGCCCATACTGCTGTCTCTGAGCATGTCAGACCTCATTTAGAATGTTTGTCTTGTTCTTCTACACCTGGCTCATTCCAACTGTTTCCTTCCTATCATTTCTGGGTACCTAAGTGACTTGCATCTTTCTTGAACTTCTCAGGCAGATCCAAATTTCTCTTTCCTGAATTACTGCAATAACTAATAATTATACCTAGAAGTACTATATGTGATAATACGGATAATACCTAGTAAATTAATGCATTCCAAAACTTCATTTATAAGCTACTTATTAGAAGATGAAGACTTGCTGCTGCTGCTACTGCTAACTTGCTTCAGTCGTGTCCGACTCTATGCCAACCCATAGACGGCAGCCCATTCACCCATAAAAATCCTAAATATAATTGATATTCTGTGCTCTACGTTGGATAACCTAAAATGCAGCTCAAATACATTACCGACAAAAAGTGTAATTTCTAAAAATTTCAGTGAAAAGATGGATACTATACTCAAGACGAGGGCTTCCCAGGTGGCACTAGTGGTACAGAACCCGCCTGCCAGCGCAGCAGACATGAGACATGGGTTTGATCTCTGGGTTGGGAAGATCCCTGGAGGAAGGCATGAAAACCCATTCCAGTATTTTTGCCTGGAGAAACCCAGGGGAGCCTGGTGGGCTACAGTCCATAGGGTTGCAAAGAGTCAGACATTAGTGAGAAACTTAGTGCACACACACACACACACACACACACAGTCAGGAGTTATTAATCAGTAGGCATATTTAGGCAATATGAACAAGTTCCAGAGATCTGCTATAGAACTCTGTACCTATAGTCAACAATGCCATATTCTACACTTAAAAACTGTTAAGAGAATACATCTCAGGTTAAGTGTTCTTACTTCAATAAAATAAAATTTAAATGAAATAAAATAAACCTGGAAGCCAAACTTGCATCACTCCATGATCTATTCATGTGCATCCTTGGCAACCTGTGCAGTGTCAGATATTTAGTAGGTGTTTTTTCTGGTTATTCATTGCTTCAAAACTAAGCATCTCAAAACTTACTGGCTTGAAACAACTATTTCATTTGCTTACAAGTGTGTGGTCTGGGCTGGGCTCAACTTCCAATTCTTCTGACAGTCTGTTGCTGGTCACTTTAGTGGATGAATTCAGCAGGCAAGTCAACTGTGGGCAGTAGAAAGGTTGAGAAAGCTAGGCATCTCTCTCTCCCATCTACCCTCAGGGCCTCTCACTCTCCCTGCTTCTTCTTCTCATGGCCTTTCTAAAAGCATAGCTGAATTTCTTGTCCAGAGGCCCAAAGTTCCCTTGACTGCAAAAGTGGAAGCTGCCTGACTTTTTAAGGCATAAATTGGAACTGGCACAGTCACCTCAGACCTATTCCTTTAGTTAAGCATATTATTTTTTTGTTGTGTAGTCTCTAAGTCATGACCTACTCTTTGTGATCCCATGGTCTATAGCCCACCAGGCTCCTCTGTCCATGAGATTTTCCAGGCAAGAATATTGAAGTGGGTTGCTATTTCCTTCTCCAGAGGATCTTCCTGACCCAAGGATCAAACACGCATCTTCTGCATTGGCAAGTAGATTCTTTACCACTGAGCCACCTGAGAAGCCAAGCACATTATTAGTCCAGCCCATATTCACAGGGAGAGAATTGTATAAGGGGACAATACCAGCAGACTGATTATCGGGGGCCACCAATGGAATAGACTACCACATGGCTTAATCACTACTTATTGCATTGGCAGCTAGTAATACAAAACAATGTATTCCAAGCTCTAATCACTAGGAGGAAAATGACTTCCCCATTTGGTAACATGCAAAATTCAAATATATGGAAATTAATTTCTTTAGTATGTACAGAATTATTCTTTTGACAAAGTTCTACTTTAACCATAACTTAAGCTATAATTCCTAAAAAAAAAAGTGAAAATTGAAGTTGCTCAGTCATGTTTGACTCTTTGCAACCCCATGGACTGTAACCTACCAGGCTCCTCTGTCCATGGGATTCTCCAGGCAAGAGTAGTGGAGTGGGTTGCTAATTCCTTCTCCATCAGATCAGATCAGTTGCTCAGTCGTGTCCGACTCTTTGCAACCCCATGAATCCCAGCATGCCAGGCCTCCCTGTCCATCCCCAACTCCCGGAGTTCACTCAGACTCACGTCCATCGAGTCAGTGATTCCATCCAGCCATCTCATCCTCTATCGTCCCCTTCTCTTGCCCCCAATCCTTCCCAGCATCAGAGTCTTTTCCAATGAGTCAACTCTTTGCATGAGGTGGCCAAAGTACTGGCCTTTCAGCTTTAGCATCATTCCTTCCAAAGAAATCCCAGGACTGATCTCCTTTAGAATGGACTGGTTGGATCTCCTTGCAGTGCAAGGGACTCTCAAGAGTCTTCTCCAACACCACGGTTCAAAAGCATCAATTCTTTGGCACTCAGCCTTCTTCACAGTCCAACTCTCACATCCATACATGACCACAGGAAAAACCATAGCCTTGACTAGACGAACCTTTGTTGGCAAAGTAATGTCCCTGCTTTTGAATATGCTATCTAGGTTGGTCATAACTTTCCTTCCAAGGAGTAAGCGTCTTTTAATTTCATGGCTGCAGTCACCATCTGCAATGATTTTGGAGCCCAGTGAATAGTCTGACACTGTTTCCACTGTTTCCCCATCTATTTCCCATGAAGTGATGGGACCGGATGCCATGATCTTCATTTTCTGAATGTTGAGCTTTAAGCCAACTTTTTCACTCTCCACTTTCCTTCTCCATAATTCCTACCAATGGCAATTAAATAGGGTTTTCACTTTTTTTCTGTGTTAATTCATGATTTATAATGTTGAATGCATTACTGAAATATTAAGCTTTCTAAAATAACATGCCACACAGTGTGAGTAAGCTTGCAGAGTACTGGCTTTTTTTCTCCTTCCCAAATATTTGATGAGACTGGCTTCCATTTCATAATTTTGAGTATTCTCAAAATTTAGTAAAATCACATAGAAAAAAATATGACTAATCAAAGTAACCCAAATAATTAATTTACCATGCTAATATTTAAAGATACCACAATTACCTGTAATGTTTTAACCACATGCAAATATTAGTCCTAACAGCTTATAATGGATAACTTCAGAGTAAAGTGGACCTCATTCTTCAAGTTCCAACCCTTTTCACATCTTTATGGGGAAGAAAAAATGGTATGTTAGTTAGCAACTCCTGATTGGAAAACCAGACACACACTTAGGTAATCTACATCTTAGGTGGTCAAGATGAAGACATAAAACATAAATGAAAAAAACAAGAATCTCAAGTTGGCCCTGGGGTCATCAAATGGAGACTATTTGTCCTCAGAGATGACATGACTCAAGGCATCCCTATGAAGAAGATCATATCAACTCTCAGTCCCAGAAAATTGTCTTTAACCACGATTTTCTTTCCATCAGTTGCAAATTTTGAGCTCTACTTCTCATTTTTCTCAGCCATCTGGTTTCTGCTGACTCATATGGCTGGCTGTGTTTTCATTTGAGATGTTCAGTGATATCTGAGATGGGGTATTTCTTAACTGTGCAATACTCTTTCACACACTGCACCACATTGACTGAGCCTCAGACAATAAATGCCCACAGCACATACTGGTCATCGTTAAACCAAAGTACCCCAACAATCTGCCAAGCTCCCAGCGGGTGAAATATCTCCTCCCCACACTCAGGGAAGAACAACACAGGGTAATAGGTATTTTTTTCTCTCCTCTCTAGCTAACAAATGGCTAGCTGCCATAGTCTATAACAGGTAGGAGTTTTTCCACAAATATCCATTGCAATTCATATCTATTTGGTTGAATAAAAATAAATACAATGTAGTCTTAACACAAAATCCAGCAATAATGCCTCTAGGTATCTGCCAAATTAATTTGAAAACTATGCTTAGACAAAAATATGCACAATGAAGCACAGTAAAATATGCTCAACATCATTAGTCATTAGAGAAATGGAAATCAAAACTCCAGTAAGATGTTACTCCATACCCTTTGCTGCTGCTGCTAAGTCACCTCAGTAGTGTCCGACTCTGTGCAGCCCCATAGACAGCAGCCCACCAGGATCCCCTGTCCCTGGGATTCTCCAGGCAAGAAGACTGGAGTGGGTTGCTATTGCCTTTTCCGCCATACCCCTTAGATGGTTATAATAAAAATAATGGACAATGACAAGTACTGGTGAGGATAGAAATTGAAACTGTCATACATTGGTGGGGGCAATTTAAAATGGTATGACTGCTTTGGAAAACAGTTTGGCAGTTCCACAAAGAGTAAAATATAGAGTTAGCATGTGACTCAGCAATTCCACTCCTAGGAATAGACCTGAAATAAATGAAGATATACATTCATATAAAAACTGTACATAAATATTTCTAGCAAAACCATTCTTAATAGCCAAAAAGTAGAAACAACCCAAACATCCATCACCTGAAGAAATGATAAACAAATATGCTATATCCATGTAATGAACATATGTATATATATGTGGATATATACCTATGGATATAATGAATATATGGATATATACATATAATGAACCATTGTTCAGACATAAGATAGCAATTAGTATTGATACCTGGTACAACAGGGATGAACTATGAAACATTATAATAAGTTATCAAAGTCAGGAACAAAAGGCAACATATGGTATGATTCTGTGTATTCAAAATGCCAGCTAGAATAGACAAAGCCATAGAGACACAAAGAGATTAGTGGTTGCCAGAGACTAGGGGCAAGGGAGACTGTGGAGTAACTTCCGGTACAAGCTTTCATTTTGGTGTGGGGAAATTATTCTGTAATTAGGTAGTAGTGATGGTTACACAACATTGTAAATGTACTAAAAATACTTAAATATACATGCATTTTGTGGTGTGTGGATTATGTCAAAATTTTTAAAAGTAAGATAAAGCTAAAAGTCAATATTACATGTGAATGTTTCTAGAAACTTTATTCATAATCACTAAAAGTTGGAAGCAATGAAGACGTCTTTCAGTAGGTGAAAGGTTCAAGAAACTGTAGTATATCCAAATAATGGAATACTATTCAATGATAAAAGGAATGAGCTAGCAAGACATAGAAAAATATGCATGAATCTTAAATGTGCATTACTAAAGGAAAAATGTCAGTCTGAAAAGGCTACATGCTATATAAGTCCAACTGTATGAAATTCTGAAAAACATAAACTGTAGAATGGGTAAACACACCAGTAGCTGCCAAGGGTTGCAGAAGAGGAAAGGTTTGAATAGATGAAATAAAATAGATATTTTAGGACAATTAAGCTATTCTGCATGATACTAATAGCATTTGAACTTTCCAACACAAATAGTAAACCTCAATGTATGCAAATTAAAAAGAAATTATTTAGGAAATCAAGAGGTCCCAAGATAGAATGCAGATTGTGACAAGGAAATCTAACTGCATTCCAAAGCACAAAATAACCTCACTGAAGGAAGTGGGGGAATAAGTGCTTACCAAAGCAACTTTGGAAATTAGCAGAGTCTGTAAAACTAGGCAAAAGTGACCACAAAACTTTGTATTAGAGTTGCTTCTCACTGGATTGTGGGTTAGCAGTTCTGGTACTGCTATACATGTACACTGAAATTGAACAATTAAGAAAATTGATGGTGGATGATGGAAGCTATGTCTCTTACTATTGGAACAAGAGGTTACAGAGAAGTAAGGGGAGAAGTTTAGATGATCAATTTGGTAAAGAATTATAGTTGAAGACTTCAATATGAACTGATATTTAGTTTAATACAGTCACAGATGGATACACAGGAAATATTTATAGATATTTATCTACAAGAGAGTTGGTATACATACACATGGTTTCTTGCTTTTTCTGCTGAGAAGGCCTAGAAGCAATGGTACTTCAGCAGCAGTCAGCACATCTACTGCCCAGATCTTGGTTAATATCGTTCTCCAATAAAGTGAACCAGGGCTCCTTGGAGAAATGGCTGCTTCCAGACTGTGCAGGAAATAAACACGATGATCTTGCAGCATGTGTAGTGCTAGAGAGAAAGTGCTAAGACACACACACACTGTTAGGAGCTGAATGTATCTCCTCCAATTGATATGTTGAAGCCCTGAAAACCCATTTGGAGATGGAGGCTTTGAGATAATTAGGTTTAGATGAAGGTGGAGCCCACATAACAGGATTAATCAGAGCTTGCTCTTTCTTTCCCTCTCATTTTCTATTTCTCTCTCTCTCTCACTCCCCACCATGTGAGGATACAATAAGAAGGCAGTCATTTGCAAACCGGGAAGAGGGCCCTTAAAGAGGAACTGAATGAGTCAGCATCTTGTTCTTGGACTTCCAAGCCTTCAGAACTTGAGAAATAAATTCCTGTTGTTTAAACGACTGAGTCTACGGTATTCTGTTGTAGCAGCCTGAGTGGACTAATACACACACACACACACACACACACACACACACACAAACACACACACACAAATGGAATTTCAAAGCAACACATAAGCCAATTGAAAGAGCTCCCAATGTTTAAAGTTGGAATAATTTGATCAACAAAATAAAGTCGTATTGGATTATAGTCTAAATATTAAATAAATATCCATGAGTCCATATGAATATAAATAAATTATTGAATAAGTAAATACTTGGTAGAAAATTTTAAAAGCTTCCTTGCAAAGCTATGGATTTTCCAGTAGTCATGTATGGATGTGAGAACTGTACAATAAAACAGGCTGAGTAATGAAGAATTGATGCCTTTGAATTATGGTGCTGGAGAAGACTCGAGAATCCCTCGGACTGCAAGGAGATCAATCCAGTCAATCCTAAAGGAAATAAATCCTGAATATTCATTGGAAGGATTAATGCTGAAGCTGAAGTGCCAATACTTTGGCCATCTTATGCAAAGAGTTGACTTATTGAAAAAGACCCTGATGCTGGGAAAGATTGAGGGCAGGAGGAGAAAAAGATGACAGAGGATGAGATGCTTGGATGGCATCATTGAGTCAATGGACATGAGTTTAAGCAGGCTCTGGGAAATGGTGAAGGATAGGGAAGCCTGGTGTGCTGCAGTCCATGGGGTCACAAACAGTCGGATGCGACTGAGTGACTGAACATGATGCAGAAGAACTCCAGGTATTTAAACAGATCCTTAGCCCTCAAGGATGAGGGAGCATAACTCCCCATCTTCTGTTCCTCCTGCCTATCCAAACCGACCTCTATTTCAAAGCATAGATCACACTCAGTCTCTTCTACATACATCTCCACCTATTCATTCTTACCCACCAACCACTGATCTATTTTCTAAATATCAAGTATGGGCTTTTATAGTGACTCCATCACTCCATGCCACCCCCTACCACCAAATACAGTATGGAAAAAGAGAGAAAAAAAGTAACTTCACAATGGAGAAACTTGACAAATACTATTTCAATCAAATGATCAAGTTTACTATCAAAAGTGATGTCAGATTAATAACATACACTCTTGATACTATGAGAATGGCACTTTATCACTGTGATCTTCCTCCCCAAAACTCTTAACCTGGTGTAATCATGATGAAAACATTAGACAAATCTTCATTAAGGGCCATTATACAAAATACCTAATCAGCATTCTTCAAAACTGTTAAAATAATTAAAAAACAAGGATTTCTGAGAAACTATCAGAGCCAAGAAGAATCCCAGGAGACATGTCAACCAAGTATGAACAGGATATAGTGGATAGGGTCTGACAAAAGTTAAAAAATTAGGTAAAAACTAAGAGAATTTGAATAAAAGTTTGAACTTTATTTAGTAATAGTGGATCAATATCGGTTCATTAATTTGATACATGTACCAGACTAATTTAGGATGTAAATAATAATGAAAACTAGATGTGAGATACATGAGAACTCTCTGTACTACCTTTGCAACTTTTCTGTGAATCCAAAATTTTTCTAAAACCAAAGACTTATTAAAAAAATAAAGAGGCTATTTAGAGTCCATGTAATGTCACCTAAAAATACACTTTGACTTTTCACTATATGCTGTGTCATTTTTATCAGAACTCCTGCCTAGACAGCATACTGCATTTGATGATTGTAGCTCCACAAAAGGTCAGCCTCTACTTTATCTGGCTTAGCTGTGGAGAACATTTACCAGGATCGTAAAAACCATGAAATTTAGTGCTCAGTCTTTCCAGGAACTCATGGGAACTTCAACTTAAGATCCTGCCTATTCAGAGGGCCTCTACTCTATGGAAGCTGCACTCTCTTTTCTTTTTTTTACACTCTTTCCTATTTCTACTCAGGACTGAGGGGCAATTATCATTCTCATGCCACTCCCAAAACATGAGGCCTTTACTATCCCTCACCCCTTCTTTCTTAACATATGAATTCATATCTCAAAAAGGGCCTGTTCAGCCAAAAATCTCTCTACCAGAATGACAACATCATCTATTTATCTAACTTTGCTTGATGGGCAGGAGAACTGGAGAATAATTCCTTAGAAACAAGACAGAGCTTCCTTCCCAGGAGCCAGATGAAGCAAGAGGGGGAATTCACAACTAATTTACAATTAATGAATTCACATCCACAACTAATGAATCTCCCACCCACAGTGATAGACAAAATGCTCCTTCTAAAGCAACAATCAACCAACAAATGAACAAACAGCAACAATCCCTCATTTCACTACCACCACTTCTAAAGATATATAATAAAATTTATTCCTGGGAACACTTGAGACTCTAAGCAAAATTCTAATGTTGAGAATATGATTGAGCCACAAGTTATTACAGGAGAATTTTGGCTCTAGGATTCCAAATAAACACTGGGCAGTCAGAATGTATTAGATAACATAGCTGCAGGTTCAGAACATGGCCACCTTCCTTGGAAGAAACCAGCTATGTGTACTTGGTCAGCAGATGACAATATAATATTTTGTTAATTTGGTAGGCGTTTTTCTTTTTACTTTCCTCATTTTTTTTTTTTTTGCCTTTCCTCCATTTATTTGGTTGGATTATAGCCTCAAATAAGGGTTGTAAAAGATGAGTAAAATGAGTCAAATTTTATCTTTTTCTTTTAAAACCTGAGATCCAGGAACAAGGCTATGCTACATCATAATATCTGGGAAGAATATGTGATCAATTTCTATATTCCTTATCTTTCCTATCAAGAATGAAAAAAAAGTCACTTGTGGGTATCTGAGAAAAGAACCAGAGCTCTACCTCTTCTGCACTCACCCTCCCCTCATCTCATTCCTGACACATTCCCAATGTGGCTACAGAAGCAGAATAATGTGGTCCTTCTGTTTGATAGGAGCACAACAGTACCTGAGAGAGAACAGATGCTTGGAGGTCTTGTCTTCAGGAAAGGGAAGGAAACTACTTACATGTATGGACAGTGAACAGAATAGATGATGGTCATCTCATTACTTGTCACAGAGAAACATGAAAATGACTGTGGATCAGGTGCCCACAGGCCTTACTAAGCTGCTGGCCCTTTGTCAACTGCCTAGAATGTAGAAGCAATTCTATTTGAATGGGAAAAGAAGTTTTACAGTGAGTGAGATTTTGATTTTGCCATTTGACTGATTAAGAATTCAGAATAAAAACTGAGTTCTATTAAAGAATAAATTGAGTTATATTTTTGTTGAACCCAACTAAGTCTGAAGTCAAAGGTTAGTACCTACTACATTTTTATTAGTGTTTGAAAAAAGAGAAGAATGCCTTTCTTAATAATCATAACTTTGAGAAATCTTTGTTAAATACAAAACTGAAGGAATTATATTAAAGGAAAAAAGTGAGGAGGATTAATTATATAAAATATATATAAAATATATGAGCATAAATATATGTTTCCTTACACTTTTCAGCCCCCTTGCAATTAGAAGAGTAAAATAAACTCTTGGCTATTGGACTATGAGTAGAAATTGACATCTTATTTCTGGTTTAGGTATTTAATTGCTTAGATGAAAACGTCCTGCATCTTTTTAAAGTGCTACGTGACTCAGGAGGTCACATAGTCCAGAAGAGTCAACCAAAAGAAAGTAAAATCTCTGACAACTAGGTCTCAGCATGACTGTATGGAGCAGAGGTTCCCTGACCTCTGGGAAATGTAGCATGCTGGGAAATGTAGCATGGGAAATGTAAATGTAGCATGCTGCTGCTGCTGCTGCTAAGTCACTTCAGTTGTGTCCGACTCTGTGCAACCCCATAGACGGAAGCCCACCAGGCTCCCCCGTCCCTGGGATTCTCCAGGCAAAAACACTGGAGTGGGTTGCCATTTCCTTCTCCAATGCATGAAAGTGAAAAGTGAAAGTGAAGTCGCTCAGTCATGTCCGACTCTTCGAGACCCCATGGACTGCAGCCTCCCAGGCTCCTCCCCGCAATGGGATTTTCCAGGCAAAATGCACCATGAGTAAGACATAAACCTCTGTGGTTTTAAGCCTCTGAAATTTCAGGCATAATTTGTTATCACAGCATAACCTAACCTATGCTTACTAGTGTATTATAGAACACTCAAAACACAGAATTACATGAATCTACTAAATATCATATTTTGTGTTAAGTGAAAAAAAATCAGGTCACAAACCAAAGTCATTAAAATAATTACAATTGTGTAAAGCAATTGTATAAATTGACATAGATTAAAGCATTGATGGTGGAATTATGTGTTACATATTTTCTCCCTTACTTTCTTTTACATTTTTATTATTACATATTCAGAAAAAAATAAATTAGAAATAAAAAATGATCACATATCCCTTAAAACATCACTAGTGGACTGGATACAGTCTTAGGCACCTAAGTAGGAAATAGGATACATTTTTCTTTCAAGTAAAAATCAAACTTTGCAGGTTACAAACTTCTAAATTTTGTACATTTATTCATTTTACTTGAATATCAGCTATAAGCACTTGCTGAATATTTATTCAGTGCCCAATAATGTGTTATGTATTTTCTAAGACAAAAAGGAAATATATGTCACTTACTGGATTATTACACTCAGTATCTATGGAGTAAAGACTTAAACAACCAAGAATGTGTTCACAATGGCACATAAACATAACTCTCTTTGATTTCACCACATATATTAAATAAAGCACTGAGTTAAATGCATATGCTTAGTATTTCCTTGAAGCAAACTTGATATATTGTGGTAAATATCACTCTGGACCTTAGGTGCTTAAATAGATGGATCAAATCACAAAATATTAGAATTTGAAGACATTATGGGAATTTTTCTAATGAAAGAAATGGTCTGTGAATTTGGAAGTACCTGTGTTCAGTCTAAAACTTGATATTTCTGGCAGTTTGACTTTGGTCAGGTACTTAAACTCTTGAAGGCCCAATTTCCTTTACTGTAAAATAAGCATAATACTATTTCTTGAGATAGACTTAAGTATTGAATCAGAAAATATACATAATGGACTCAAGGCACTGTCTAACACAGTAATTTCTCAACAAAAGATGGCTACTTTTATTACTCATTCCTACTATGTGGTTTTACTCTGATAACAAATATAGAAGTTAAAGAATTGGGGGATAACATCATAAGGCTATATGAACACATACTATACTTGAAATGTAATATTAAATGTACTAAATACTCCAACAAACATATGATTCTAGTAAATATAAGAAAATAGACTATGAAGGGTAATCAGTATGTAATTTTCCAACCAGGGATTTTTGGAAGGTACCTACACCTTTTGATCTCTCCTCATGATTGACACTTTCCGCCTACTTTCTCCTTCATCTACTTTATCATGTCAAAGGGCTGGGGACAGGCCTGGTTATAAACTTTTATTGTACCTTTCATGGCTTAAAGCAGATAGTACAGCAAGTTAGGATAGGCAAGGCAAACTAGGGGCCCCAGAACCTGAGTGAGGAGCCAGGTAAGATTTTACAGTGAGAAACAGGATATGGCTCCATGGGATATGGCTGATTAACCATAGTGGAAGCTGGACGAGGAGAAGATAGAGGGATAGAGAAGTTCAAGAAGAATTACAGGAATGATGGCATTTGTTTGTCCACCTGTAACAGTGTTACTTATACTGGTATATTTATCTTCAGGTAATGGATACCAAGGAAGGTTAAGAATGAGAAAATGAAAATAATAACCCTAGGATTATTGGGAGAAGTATTATGGAGAGGGAGAAGGAATGAGCTGAATGACTTGAAGTACTAGATTAGGTACAGCGAAAAAATGGACAATTCAGGAGAGGGCAACACATGAGAAAAGGAAGACTGAGATAAAAGGAGACTGGTTTGCACTGGGATAATGAGGACACTTCTTAGTCCTTCTAATCTCCTCTAGAATTGTCAACACTGTGGCAATTGAGAATAACAGGACTAGCTGTTTTATAACAAATAGACTTGACCACAAAGAAGTGAACTTGAGAGTACTGACACAGTTTACATATGCCACAAACAACCACCTTCGGCCAGTGATGCTACCCAACTGTGCTGGACTCAAACAGATGACCCTGGGGTGAAAGGTTCTATTATCACAACATTTCTGATCACCAAGCTTTCCATGTTTCTTAAACTCCTTTCCTTAATATTCTACAGTGTGTTTATTTTTATGGTTATAAAGCCATCCTCAGATTTGCAATGATATTTACCACTATATTGCAGAGTATTTTAACTGATGTTAGTTCAAATCAATTCTAGAGAAACTTTCCAGCCAAGGGAATTGCAAGCTAGCTGGTTGACATTGGAGGTCAAATACTCCAGGGCATGGGTCTCAAATCACTTAATTCTTCACAGCAAATTAGAAATGGGACTCCAGCTGGTGCTAACGCGTAAGACAGACTTGCTGTATAAGGACAAGCTGCTGCTTGGATTTCAAGTCTTTATATTCCTAAAATAAAAAATATGAGACTCCATTTCCCTCCCCCAATCTCATTCTTTCAGGGTAAAAGCTTTCTTAACAACAGCAAAAATCTGGCCAACTGATTTCAATACATAAATCTTGCCAAGGTATAAAAATAAAATATGATTTAAGCAGCAACCTGTAATCTCCTGTTGACGACCAGCTGTGCCTCCTATTAGTATTAATGGAAGTTACACAGGCATAATAAGAAGGAGGGGAAAATGCCACCTTATGCTTTTTGCACACCTTAACATTTTTATAGCAAGTCTGATTACAAGGGTTTACTTGAGCGGCAATTAAACACTGATTGATTACTAAGTACAATTTGTATTCCAGGCAACATGCAAATGGCAATGAAATTCTCAAATAGGGAATGGAATAAATTCTTCTCACATCTAGAGAGAGAATCACATTTTTTAAATAGCAAATGTTTTCTAACACTGAGGAAAGAAGTTCACTGTAAGTTTTTTTTTTTTAACAATACATTTTTACCCAAAGACAATAAGCCTTGATTCATTTTAGGAGGACTAAATGATACAATTTCTGCAAATTGTACTTCCCAGTTCACCTTTAGACCTATCTCTAAAGAAATCTGTCTTGGATTATAGTACTCATGATACAGGAGAAACTGACACTAAACAGGTATACAAACATATAACATCAGTGAGTATACAGCAAAGAAAAAGTTCAGGAGAAAGACGGACGTTGCTGTGTATGTCTGTCTGTGCATGTTCAGGGGAAAATGACAGAAACGGAGCATTCAGGGCTTTTTACTGACTGTTCCCCGAGTGTGAAATGTCCTGATCCAACATTGTTGAGTGGTCACCTGCTCAGTATCATTTTCGTATTAACCCAAAGACAAAGGCTAAGAAGAGCTAAGAAGTTGGTGTTCTGGATAAGTAGTAAGCCCGGAGTGGCTGAAGTGGTGTGAGCTGGAGAAGAATAGGAAGAGGTAAGATCAGAGAAATAGAATTTCAGATCCTGAAAAGCCTCGTAGTCCATTCTACAAAATGTGGATTTTACTTTAGTTTTAACGAGAAGCCATTGCTGGTTTTGATCAGGGAAGTGTTATGATTTAACAATATTTTTCAATCATCAATCTAGTTTTTACACATATATAAAGAATTCATTTTAAGTGCATACATAGATGCCCTTGAAATCTGTATTTTTCCTGAAAAACTGGTTCACTTTATAAAATTGCTTTCACTTCTTGACAATGGAATGTAAAAGAGAAATGGCAGTTAATAGTCTTATAATCAGATGTGTTTAAGAAGAAAAGCCAGAAATTGTTATTGCTTAGGATATTGTTATGAATGGCAGGGAGAGATAGAAGAAAAGTAAGGGAATGAGTTATGATGTTTGTAAAACAAAAGTTTTGAAAAGGCCGCTTGAGATCTTGTTGTCCAATAGCTGAGATCTTGTTGTCCAATAGCTTGCTTCTGGGCTTCCCTGGTGGCACAGTGGTAAAGAATCTGTCTGCCAATGCAGGGAACACAGGTTTGATCCCTGGGTCAGGAAGATCCCCTAGAGAATGAAATGGCAACCCACTCTAGTATTCTGCCTGGGAAATCCCAGGGACAGAGGAACCTGACAGGCTACAGTCCATGGGGTCGCAAAAAGAGTCAGACGCAACTGAACAATTAAACAACAGCAGCAAGCTTGCTTTGAGGGTTGGGATAGTCATTTATGTTCTTTGTGCTGATTTCCAAGTATAAAGACTTCGTATCTTCCTTAGTAGTTCATTCTAACATTTCATTACTTTGGCATAAAATTGATTTTCCTTGAAGCCAATTAAACTCTTCAGTAGTTTGTTAAATTCATTTCTTGATCTGATGTCACAATAGAAAACTGCTCACTATTCTTACAAAAAAATTTAATACAATTGTTTATTCAAATGTAGCAAGTTTTATCTTCTCTAGGCTAAATGATTCCAAATTCATTTATCTTTCTCTGTTTTTTGTTGCTTTAGTCAGTTTTTTTTGCCAGTCTCAGAACAATCTACTTTAAAGTATGAATTGCTTTTTGTATCATTGCATCATATGAGTTGTTTTGAAATTTGTGTTACACATGTAGCAATCTAACTTTGTGCAAATGATGTGAGAAAGATGACATAGTATTTAACATATTATATTTCTGTGAAAATTTGTGACAGAGCTCATCACATAAGCATGGATTTATTATATATATACCAACTGCAAATATATATATTTACATGGGACATGGTTGACACATATATCTATCTTATATATTTCTTGTTGTAGCACAGAAAAGCCACCATTTAGATAATATAATTCCCTAAACATCAGCATTATTATAGATTACAGATAGACCAGAATAGAACCAAATAGAACTGAATAGAATAGAATAGATATATAATTAAGAAAATAGGTAGAATCTGCAGGAGGGTGTCACTCCAGTACTCTTGCCTGGAAAATCCCATGGACGGATGGAGAAGCCTGGTAGGCTGCAGTCCATGGGGCCGTGAAGAGTTGGACACGACTTCACTTTCACTTTTCCACTTTCATGCATTGGAGAAGGAAATGGCAACCCACTCCAGTGTTCTTGCCTGGAGAATTCCAGGGATGGCAGAGCCTGGAGGGCTGCCATCTATGGGGTCGCACAGAGTCGGACATGACTGAAGCGACTTAACAGCAGCTAAGCAGGGGGATGTAGGTTACTATAACTCTATTTCAAGATGAAAGATGTATTGAATGAAGGAGTCTTGGGCAAGAAACCAGGATATGCCTAGATTCAGTCTTGAGAAGATACACACTTTACCCTTACAAAGCCTCTTTTCATTGTGATAATTAATATAAAGATAATTATATAAAGAAGCACTTTAAAAGTAGGTATCATTCTCCTTGAACAAAACTAAAAATGCACTTTATAAATTATAATGCATTTATAACAAACAAAATCCACAAATTTCTAACATTGCTTTAATACCTTCTATCAAAAAAACTAGTTAACAGAAATACCAATAAAAGACATAAGCATCAGTTTCTCTGTAAATTCTGATTGTTGTGATGATTACATCAGAAACTATATGCAATGTCCAAGGCATACAGTAAATGATGAATAAAGGCATGTATTTTTATTAGCTCTAAGTAAAATTAATGACTAACCATGCATGGTTCAACAGAGGACACCACACATCAATCGATGATAGTTAAGACTAGTACAGATGGGAAGGTGGCTCTGTCCACACATTCCAGTCATTCATTGTCCAGCAACAACAAGTGTGGGCCAGGAAAATCTTTCCTTTGAACAACAGTGGATGCCAAGATCCTAACCGTTCAATACAATCTCTCAAAAAGAAACATTTGGTGGCCTTTAAATAGAAAATATGATGCCAAAAGAATGCTTTTGGTTCCATATTTTTTTAATCTCCAAATTACAAACAGTGGTGTTGAAAAATGTTTCTTGACTGAAAGATATATCATATTCATTAGGGAACCAAAGTCAATCCTGAAATATGTTAATATTGTTATATCCTAATGATGGGGCTGAGGGTGACAAAAAAATAATCTAAAGCCCTTAGGAAACAAACTTTTGTGTGTGTATGACACAGATGGTTGGAATAAATTATGGGACTCAATAAAAAGCAGTTTAATTTACTTAGTTTTAAAATCCATTTGGACATTTATCAAAGATCACATTGTGAAATCTATTTGTGCTACTTGGAAGAGTCACGCTAATCAGTCTCCCTCAACTTCCCATCTCTCATATCCAAAAAAAAAAAAAGAAAATAATAGGACAATATTTAAAAGAAAATCTTTCAACTGAAATCTAAAACAAGATAGCCAAGTTTATGAGTTCAGCAATGACTAACCTTATACAACAAATCTAAAACATATACTGACTGATAAAATACATCTATATATGCACAGACACATGTCACACACAATGGCACAAACATGTAATAGCCAGTGTTTCTAAAAGAGAGTTAAAACACTTACGGAGTAATAATTCTGCCTGTGACACAAACTGTGTTAGGTAGGAAGAAATTTTCCCCTCCCCTCCTAGGTTCTTCTGGATGCCTTAAGAATTAA
The DNA here is from genome assembly GCF_032452875.1 of Bos javanicus. Classification (NCBI taxonomy): domain Eukaryota; kingdom Metazoa; phylum Chordata; class Mammalia; order Artiodactyla; family Bovidae; genus Bos; species Bos javanicus. The sequence continues at coordinate 45,740,192 of NC_083870.1, forward strand.
ACTGACATAAGACAGATTAACAAGAGAAAATCAAACAAAAATTTTGTAACATGTATACATGGGAGAGACCCAGAGAAACTGAATAACTCGCCCAAATGGCTAAAGCGCTCAACTTAAGCAGCATCTTCAGCTAAAGACAAAGGAAGATGTTGAGGGTAAGAGAGTCAGTTTTAGGAGGTTATTAGGAAAAGCTTAGTAAACAAAGTGATTGTGATGCAGATTTAAGGCACTACTTTCTCCACTGATAAAATACTTGGTTATCCTCTTCCAGGCACAGAAATAAAGACACCCTTATTAAAATGGACATTCCTCTTATAAATATGTTTCTTACAAAAGGGCACCTACCTGGTTTTCGAGCCCTTTTCATGTCTGCTGTTTCTCAGAAAATAACCAATTTAAAATAATATGCCAAAGAGACATATTTTGGGGTGGCAAATTCTGCTCTCCAACACTACCAAATAATTGTTCTCTTGCATTCTGCAAATTGGATGCAATTTTTTTTTAAATTATAATCTGATAACATTTTCAATAGATGGAGAAGAAACTACTCAGGATACCCCCCCCCCCCCAAAAAAAAAAAACTAATGAAATTCTTTGAATGTTTAAGACATGAAATAAGAAAATGAACAATATTTTCAAATGTACTGAAAAGACTACTCTAGGTACTTTACACATTGACTATATTTATCAAATGTTGCCAAGTAAGTTGCTAAGGCAAGAATGAGAACAGGAAACATGTTTCAGAGTAAGCTACTAGCTTGGAGTTTCTGTGATTGCCATACATAATAAATTTCAACTTTTAAATGTTTAACGATGTAATTGGGCAAGTGCTACTGGAAAAATAAACATGCTGATTTTCAACCCATTTATTCCTTCGATCAACACATATCTGGGTACACCTACTTATTTCTAGACACTATATAAGCTAAGGATTCAATGGTTAACAAGACATAGTATTTGCCCTTGAATAATTCTCTCTGATGGGTAAGATAGAAAAATAGATCTACAATACTCAATATTAAATGCTAATACAAAGTAGGAAAAGAGTGAAAAGAGACCATAATACACTAGTTGTATCATCCATTCACATGAAATATTTGTGGAGCATATACACTGTGCTAGGCAGTTAGTCCAGACAATGAGGGAACATCAGTGAACAAAACAACCTTATAGAACTTAAGGTAGATGATGAATGGACACATAATTAAAATAAATAGAATACCAGTTTGCAATAAAGTAAGAAAAGAGGTACAGTGAATGGGACAAATGAGAGCTGCAATTTAAATGTAGTAGTCAGAATAGGTCTTACCAAAAAGGTGAATTTTACATAAAAGCTTGAAGCTGATAAGAGGCTAGCTGTTAAAATTGCTGGTAGACTATCACTACAGGCACAGGGAACAGCAAGTAGAAGAGCTGGAGTGAATAAGAGCATCAGGAAGTAGGAGAAGAGGAATAAATGAGTTAGATCATTGATGCCTTATGGGCACTATGAACTTTACTAAGTGAACTGGGAAGCCAAAAAGGTTTTGGAGCAAAAGTCTAAGTATCACTTTAAAATTCAAATAAATCAATGCATTCAATTAATTATGTTGTAATGGGATATTATTCAAATATTCAATTTATTTTGTCTCGTTAGATGAGACTTCCCTGGTGGCTCAGATGGTAAAGCGTCTGCCTACAGTGCGGGGGACCCCGGTTCAATCCCTGGGTCGGGAAGATCTCCTGGAGAAGGGAATGGCAACCCACTCCAGTATTCTTGCCTGGAAAATCCCATGGATGAGGAGTCTGGTAGGCTATACAGTCCATGGGGTCGCAAAGAGTCGGACATGACTGAGCGACTTGACTTTCCTTTTCACTTTCACTTTAAGCAGTGTTCAGTCTTTGTCAGTTTCTACAATTTGGACTGCAAAGAGATGAAACCAGTCGATCCTAAAGGAAATCAACGCTGAATATTCACTGGAAGGACTGATGCTGAAGCTGAAGCTCCAATACTTTGGCCACCTGATGAGAAAAGCTGATTCATTGCAAAAGACCCTGAAGCTGGGAAAGATTGAAGGCAGGAGAGGAAGGGGATGACAGCGGACGAGATGCTTGGATGGCATCACTGATTGAATGGACGAGTTTGAGCAAGCTCTGGGAGATGGTGAAGGATAGGGAGGCTTGGTGTGCTGCAATCTATGGGGCTGCAAAGTCGGACATGACTGAGCAACTGAATTGATAGAATGACACAACTTGAAAATTGTAGCCAGGACCATGATATTATAAATCTATTTGCCAGATTCTATAACTAGTACAAAATTTTAAGTACAAAATTCAGGACTATGAAATGAATAGTTATTTTCATAGAATGGACTGTAGAACATTATAGACACTTTTGCATGTGTGCTAAGTTGCTTCAGTCATGACTGACTCTGCGACCTTATGGACTGTAGTCCACCAGGCTCCTCTGTCTAAGGGAATCTCCAGGAAAGAATCCTGGAGTGGGTTGCCATGCCCTCCTCCAGGGGATCTTCCCAACCCAGGGATCAAACTCACATCTCTTCTGTCTCCTTCATTGGCAGTCAGGTTCTTTACCATTTTTAATGTAAAATATGAAAATTACAGTGAGCCTAACATGTGCCAAGCACCATGGTAGGAGTAAGGAAGGTCTTTCTTTCATGCACACACACAAATTTATAAAAGGTATATATGCTTATAATGCAACAGAGTTTTTAAGATATATTTTACTTTTTCCTATAATTAACTAATTGTGCTTGTTACTTATCCAAGTATATTTAGGCCATATAATCTCATATGTTCTTTAATATACTGTCAGTGCCCTTCACTGTTGGTAATATTATACAACCTCAGTTCTAAAGACTAAATAAAATTTAACTGTATCCATTCAATACAGTTGTTGATCAGCCACCTTTTGTAGGACATTTATGATGTTATGTTTTTGCTTTTGCATAAACAACTTTGGAATGAGCCATACTTTATGTAAATTGTACATAGAAGTATAATTTTTTTAAAGACACAAATATATCCAAAATGAAGTTGGAACAAAGGTAATGCACATGTTTAAAATTTTGGTGAGGGCATGTTCATTCACTTTAGTCCTGATTGGCTCTTTGCAAACCTGTGGACTGTAGCCCACCAGGCTCCTCTGTCCATGGAGTTCTCCAGGCAAGAATACTGAAGTGGGTCACCATGCCCTCCTCCAGAGGATCTTCCCTCCCCAGGGATCAAACCCATGTCTCCTGCATCACAGGCATATTCCTTACCCTGTGAGCCACCTGGGAAGCCCTAAAATCTGGGTGTGTTTTGCTAAATGGCTCTAACTATATACCATACAAAACTTTAGTAATTATAGAGTCTTATGAATCCATTAATTTTCCAACACCTTGACCACACCTTATATTTTCCTTGCCAGTCTAATGGGTGAAAAATTATATCTCATTATCATTTAAATGCCATTTCTTTGACTACTAGTTTGGTTGATGTAGTTTTACTTTTTTTATCATCCACTTGTATTCTTTATTTTTGTGTGTGTCTGTGTGTGTGAATTGCCCATTATTACCCTTTATTTATACACTTATTACTAGAAATCTTTTCCTCTCAGGTTTTCTGTTTCCTCTGTCATATTTAGAAAGTAATGAAGTGAAGTCGCTCAGTCGTGTCTGACTCTTTGCGACCCCATGGACTGTAGCATACCAGGCTCCTCCATCCATGGGATTTACCAGGCAAGAATACTGGAATGGGTTGCCATTTCCTCCTCCAGGGGATCTTCCCCACCCAGGGATCGAACCCGGGTCTCCTGCATTGCAGGCAGACGCTTTACCATAATTAATACGAATTTGAACATAATTATATGTACTATTACTAGGTACTCTTTAGGCATGGAGGAAGATAGGATAAGACACACTCAAAACTAACAAGGACTTCACACTATAGAGGAAATGGAGATCATGAAAACAAACCAAAGAACAAGAATAGCCTGTCATTCATTATTCAGAAGATTAAAAATGGATCTTTACAGTTTCATATTGGAAAGCAGAAAGAGAGCCACTGATTAAGAAGGGTTTAGGTTTTTCTTTCCAGACTTTGATTAAAAGCATAGGGATTTTTTTTCCCTCCACATATAAATGATAACATACAATATTTGTTTTTTCTATGTCTGACACTTCATGTAGCACAATGTCCTTCAAGTCCATTTATGTTGTTGCAAATGGCAAACTTTCACACTTTTTTATGGCTGAAAGTGATAGTCGTGCAGTTATGTCTGACTCTGCGACTCCATGGACTGTAGTCTGCCAGGCTCCTCTGTTTATGGAATTCTCCAGGCAAGAATATTGGAGTAGGTTGCCATTCCCTTCGCCATGGGATCTTCCCAACCCAACGATTGAACTTGGGTCTCCTGCATTGCAGGCAGATTCTCTACCACATGAGCTACCAGGGTAGCCTGATAGCTCCCTGGCTACTCACGGCTTAGTAGTATTCTATATATACATATATACTTCACATTTATTCATTCCTCTGATGATGGACACTTAAGCCACTACTATATTTGGCTACTGTAAATCAGGCTTCTATGAACATTAGGATACTTATACTTTTTGAATTTGTCTTTTCATTTTCTTCAGATATATACTCAGGAGTGGAATTTCTGGATGACATGGTAGTCTAGTTCTAAGTTTTTGAGGAACCTCCACACTGTACTCCATATTGGCGGCAATAAGTTACAAACCTACCAACACTGTACAAGCTTTCCTTTTCTCCATGTCCTCACCGACATACGTTATTTGTGGTCTTTTTAAAGATAACCATTCTGAGAAGTGTGAAGTGATATCTCATTGGGATTTTGATTTTAATTTCTTTGATGATTAGTGATGTTGAGCATCTTTTTATGTGCCTGTTGGCAATCTATATGTGTTCATTCAGCTCTTCTATGCCTTTGGAGCATTCCAGTTTATTCACATTTAAAATAATTACTGATAAGTTAAAGCTGAGCACCGAAGAATTGATGCTTTTAAACTGTGGTATTGGAGAAGACTCTTGAGAGTCCCTTGGACTGCAAGGAGATCCAACCAGTCCATTCTAAAGGAGATCAGCCCGGGGTGTTCTTTGGAAGGAATGATGCTAAAGCTGAAACTCCAGTACTTTGGCCACCTCATGTGAAGAGTTGACTCATTGGAAAAGACTCTGATGCTGGGAGGGATTGGGGGCAGGAGGAAAAGGGGACGACAGAGGATGAGATGGCTGGATGGCATCACTGACTCAATGGACATGAGTTTGAGTGAACTCTGGGAGATGGGAGATGGTGATGGACAGGGAGGCCTGGCATGCTGTGATTCATGGGGTCACAAAGAGTCGGACACGACTGAGTGACTGAACTGAACTAAACTGAACTGAATATATTACCATTTTTCTAATTGTTTGGGGGTTGTTTATAGCTCTTTATTGCTCCTTTCTTCTTATTTTGTTCTTTTATCTTGTGTCTTTTTTTTTTTTTTTTATGCCTCAACCCAAGACGAGGCCTGACTCTCCTGTCCCAAGTCAGCAGGGACCCTGCGATCGGAGTCTGAAGTCAGAGAAACCCTGAGGTTCCTGCCTCAACTGGAGATGAGGCCTATCTTGTGTCTTGATGACTATCTTTAATTGTTTGTGGATTCATTTCTCTCTCTTTAGTGTGTATGATAGACTTTTGGTCTGTGGTTAACATGAGATATTTATCTATCTATCTAGATGGATAACACATATATACATATAGTTTTTTTAGTTGCCCATCTTTTAATTTCAAGTATTTTAACAACCCTGCAATTTTACTCCCACCCCCTCACTACTATTGTATTTAACATCATATTTTACAACTTTTTGTTTTGTGAATTCCTTAAGTTCTTATTGCAGACATAGATGATTTTACTACTTTTACCTTTCAGTCTTCTTACTAGCTTTATACATGGTAGATTTACTACCTTGACTGCATATTTGCCTTCATGATTTTCATGTTTCTTGGTTTGGTCTTTTCTTTTTCCCTTGGAGAAGTCTCTTTTAACATTTTTTATAAAACTGGTTTGGCGGTACTGAACTCTTTTTCCTTTTTTACTCTCTGTAAAACTTTTGATTTCTTCATCAAATCTGAAAGAAAGCCTTGCCAGGTAGAGTATTCTTGGTTGTAGATTTCCCCCCTTCATCACTGTAAATATGTTAGGCCACTTCCTTCTGGCCTGCAGACTTTCTTCTGAAAAGTTGGTTGATAGCCTTCTGGGAGTTTCCCAGTATGTACCTTGTTATACCCTTGCTGTTTTTAAAAATCTAGCCTCTTTTTAAGTTTTGCTTTTCCATTCTAATTTCAAGGTGTCTTGGTGGGTCCTCTTTGAGTTGATCCTGTCTGGGACTCTCTGTGCTTCCTGGACCTGGATGCCTGTTTATTTTCCCAGGCTAGGAAGTTTTCAGCTATTATACCTTTACATATATTCTTTGCCCCTTTATTTCTCTCTCTCTTCTTATGGGGCCAGTATAATGAGAATGTTACTGTTTTATGTTGTTCTAGAAATCTCTTAAACAGTTGTTTCTTTTCATTCTTTTTTCTTTTTAGCTTCAATGATTTCCACTCCTCTATCTTCCAGCTCACTAATTTGTTCCTCTATCATTTTATTTACTTTTGATTCCTTCTAGTGTATTTTTCATTTCAATTATTGTATTTTTCACCTCTGGTTAGTTCTTTACATTTTCTAACTTTGCTAAAAACCTCTGACTTCTCACTTCATCCATTCTTCTCCTGAGTTCTTTGTTCATTTTCACGATCATTACTTTGAACTCTTTATCAGGTAGACTGCCTATCTGCACTTCACTTAGTTCTTATGGAGTTTAATCTTGCTCCTCTGTTGCTTCATTTTGCCTAAGTTGTTGTAATCTCTGTGTATCTGATAAGTTGTTTATGCTTCCTGAGCTGGGAAAAGTGGCCTTTTATAGAAGATGTTCTCTGATTCCCAGCAGGGCACTCCCCTCTCTCTGGTCACTAGAACTGTATTTCTAGAGGTATCACTTCTACTTGCTGCATGAGTACTTCTGTTGTGGTGGGTTGTGGGTGGCTTCTGTCAGTCTGCTGTCAGTCAGACCAAAGCATTGCCAGGCCCTGCTTTGTGTGGAAGCTCTTGGCCACCCTTTGGTGGGGCCAAGTCATGAGAAGCTGACTGTGGAATACTGGGACAAGGGGTCCCAGGGCTAGTGCTGGCTCGCTGGCTGGCAGAGCCAGGTTCTGGGGTGAGTGGTTGGAAGATCAGAGTTCCCAAGGGTAGTGTTGGACTGCGGGTGGGTGGGGCAAGTTCCTGACATGGCTAGCTGTGGGTTTTATAGTATTCCAAATCTGGTGCCTGCCTGCTGACGAATAGAGATGGATCCTGGGACAGAATCAATATAACAAACAGAAAAAGACTCACAGATATAGAGAACAAACTAGTAGTTACCAGTGGGGAAAGAAAAGGGGGAGGGGCAAATAGAGGTAGAAGATTAAGAAGTACAAACTACTATGTACTATGAATCACTATGGTGTACATCTGTAGCTAATATAATATTATAACTTCACTACATGCCCATGGGGAAAAAAATAGAGACCTGCTTTTTAATTATTAGAAAATAATAAGTGACAATGATATTGATACATGGTAGAAAACTCACTGTTTTGGTTTCCATGACAATGGTGACTATCAGCCAGTCTAGCATGTGGAGGAAATGACTGAGCCCAGAAATCACTGGCCTTTGTTGATTTTCACACATTCACCCAAGTGAGTATATGAATATGCAATTATACATATACTGCAATCAGAGTGATACTTCAAAATACATACATTTGATCATGTCATTGCATTGCTTTAAAAAACTTCCATGATTTCTCATTTCTTATAGGATAAAATTCAAAATCCTAAACTAAAACTAAAACAGTGCAGGCCATTCTTATTTCTACTGCCTCCCTCTGGGATAATTCCCACCCCTGCTCCCCAGCTTCTTGATCTCCAGATATCAGAGTTTTCTTTCCCTTCCAATAGGATAACACTGCTCTTGGAGTCTTTGCAGAGATAACTTTCTCGCCTGGAATGCTTTTGATCTCCTCTTTTTTGCCTTCTTAGGGGCTTCCCTGGTGGCTCAGATGGTACAGAATCTGTCTGCAATGCAGGAGCCTCAAATTTGATCCCTGGGTCAGGACGATCCCCTAGAGAAGGGCATGGCAACCCAGTTCAATATTCTTGCCTGGAGAATTCCATGGACAGTGGAGCCTGGTGGGCTACAGTTCATGAGTCGCAAAGAGTTGGACATGACTGAGCAACCAGCACTTTCACTTTCAATACTTTTTGCCTTCTTAACTCCTGTTGTCCTTCAGAAATTAGCAGCAAGGTCATTTACTCAAGCTATCCTTCACTGATTTCCCAGTACTTCAGATGTAACAGTTCTCTACATTTTCCTTGATGTTGTTATTCATAGTAAATATTATATTTTTGTGTGATTACTTGACAAATGTTCATCTCTCTAACTTATCTGTAAACTGCATGAGCAGAGAATTCATTTCTTTTTTGCTCATCATATCTCTATTTTTTTTCACTATACCTAGTATATATTAGGCATATAGTTATTTTTGATATGAATAAATATATGAACAAATATAGGAATATCTCAGTATATGGAAAAATTATGAGACTTTATTATGTGAGTCAGTTTTTTATGTCCAGATGTGTGGATAACTAAGTACATTTAAATACAATTTATTTTATCAGTGAAATAATGTTCTGCAGTGTTAATTCTGCTTAGGTCCTCTGGAAGTGAACCTAACAAAGAAATGTATACACAGGAAGTTTACTTGTTGGGAAGTGTTATTTGGATAAGGACCTGTTGGAGTGGAGAATGAAGCAGGATGGACAGAGGAAGCTGAATTCTTGGCAATTCCAACACACGTCTCAGATTATCCCATCAGGGACCTCTGAAGTTGGGATGGCCAAAGATATTTTGAACTGAGGCAAGTGCCAAACCTTTATGGCCCTACATCAGTTATTGGATGTGCATTACCATTGGAAAAGACCCTGGTGCTGGGAAAGATTGAAGGCAGGAGGAGAAGCAGACGACAGAGGATGAGGTTGTTGGATGGCATCACCGACTCAATGGAGATGAGTTTGGGTAAACTCCGGGAGTTGGTGATGGTCAGGGAGGCCTGGCGTGCTGCAGTCCATGGGGTCACAAAGAGTCAGACATGACTAAGCAACTGAACTGAACTGAACCAGAGAAAGAGGCAGGATTCTCAGGTGAATTAATCTCTTTAGCCAGGGGCAATTTCCAAAGAGTGACTCAGCATAGAGCTGTCAACCACCAGTAAGCCCAGAATGAATACCTTAGTCTTAACTTGCAGGGAAGGGTGGGAACCTATGAGGTACATGAGATGTCCATTGCAGACAACCAAAATAAACAGTGAATAATTTCAACAAGGTTCTGTCTCAATCCCAAATATAAACATACTTAAAACTACAAAAGAGTAAGCTCTCAGCAAGAAAACCAAGAGACAGCTTTTTAACTGCCAGCTGCTGGAATTATGGTAAATTTTGATTGTGAGAGAGAAGCAACAAGCAAGAAGAAAAGGATTTGCAGTAATGAGAGAAATTCAGGGACTATTCATTCTAGAGGATATTTTTTCCCTACTTTAAGTCAGCTAAGTCTATAAACCTCCTACTCACACTGCATTTTACCCTAAATCATTCATAGTCAATCATACTCCAATGGTGTATTTCCAGAACATGAGCATTGGAGAACATATCTTTAAATACTTAATGTGTAACATTGCATGGCATTTTGCAATTTACAAAATACTATCATATACATTGTCATTTAACTCTCATAATAACCCCATTCATTTAAAACACTTACTCAAAATCATTATGTGACAGTATGAGTTTCTGAACCAGTGGCTTAATTTTTGTGATGACAAGAAAATTGTCTTTATTATACACTGAGGTGTCACTAATGCCGACCTCAGTGTCTGAAACAGTAGCATTCGATAAGTAATCACTGAATAAATTTCTGACAGGGATTTATGTTTTCTCTGTTATCTGTGATTTTTATGCCAATACATGATACATATGTATATATGTAGCACCTGCGTGTGTATATGTGTATGCACAAGCAGGTTTGTATAGAATACATGATACACGTTGTTGAATAAATTATACTGTGTTTATTCCATAAAATAGGACTGATATTCACTCCAGTATCCTTGCCTGGAGAATCCCATGGACAGAAGCTGGCAGGCTACAGTCTATGGGGTCACAAGAGTCAAACACGACTGAGCAACTAATAAGCACACACACATATGTATTTATATATATAATTACATTTTCTGAGCAGGTATATTAGAAATATTTGAATCCACTTGATTTTCAGTCATGATTCTCTTGGTAAATTTGTATAAGAGTTAATCTGGCCTTAGAAAATCAGAAAGGGAAGAAAAGTTTTATGATAAATCAAAGTCTCTAATGTTTGGGAGAAAATCACCCTCCAAAGAATTTTTTTTTAATTGGAGGCTAATTACTTTATAATATTGAGGGTTTTTTTTTGTGATACATTCATATGAATCAGCCATGGGTGTACATGTGTTCCCCATCCTGACCCTTCTTCCCACTTCCCTCCCCGTCCCATCCCTCAGGGTCATCCCAGTGCACCAGCCCTGAGCACCCTTCCTCATGCATTGAACCTGCACTGGCAATCTATTTCATATGATATGATGACATATGATAATATACATGTTTCAATGCTATTCTCTCAAATCATCCCATCCTTGCCTTCTCCCACAGAGTCCAAAAGTCTGTTCTTTACATCTGGGTCTCTTTTGCTGTCTCGCATATAGGGTCATTGTTACCATCTTTCTAAATTCCATATATATGCATTAATATACTGTATTGATGCTTTTCTTTCTGACTTACTTCACTCTGTATAAAAGCCTCCAGTTTCATCCACCTCATTAGAACTGATTCAAATGCATTTTTTTTAAATAGCTGAGTGATATTCCATTGTGTATATGTACCACAGCTTTCTTATCCATTTGTCTGCTGATGGACATCTAGGTTGCTTCCATGTCCTGGCTATTGTACACCGTGCTGCAATGAACATTGGGGTACACATGTCTCTTTCAATTCTGGTTTCCTCTGTGTGTATGCCCAGAAGTGGGATTGCTGGGTCATATGGCAGCTCTATTTCCAGTTTTTTAAGGAATCTCCACACTGTCTCCATAGTGACTGTACTAGTTTGCATTCCCACCAACAGTGTAAGAGGGTTCCCTTTTTTCCATAACCTTTCCAGCATTTATTGTTTGTAGACTTTTTGATAGCAATCATTCTGACTGGCGTGAGATGGTACCTCATTGTGGTTTTGATTTGCATTTCTGTGATAATGAATGATGTTGAGCATCTTTTCAAGTGTTTGTTAGCCATTTGTATGTTTTCTTTGGAGAAATGTCTGTTTAGCTCTTTGGCCCATTTTTTGATTGGGTCATTTATTTTTCTGGAATTGAGCTTTAGGAGTTGCTTGTATATTTTTGAGATTAATTCTTTGTCAGTTGTTTCATTTGCTATTATTTTCTCCCATTCTGAAGACTGTCTTTTCATCTTGCTTATAGTTTTCTTTGTTGTGCAAAAGCTTTTAAGTTTAATTAGGTCCCATTTGCTTATTTTTGCTTTTATTTCCATTACTCTGGGAGGTGGGTCATAGAGAATCCTGCTATGATTCATGTCAGAAAGTGTTTTGCCTATGTTTTCCTCCAGGAGTTTTATAGTTTCTGATCTTACATTTCAATCTTTAATCCATTTTGAGTTTATTTTTGTGTATGGTGATAGAAAGTGTTCTAGTTTCATTCTTTAACAAGTGGTTGACCAGTTTTCCCAGCACCACTTTTTAAAGAGACTGTCTTTTCTCCATTGTATATTCTTGTCTCCTTTGTCAAAGATAAGGTGTCCATGCTGCTGCTGCTGCTGCTAAGTCACTTCAGTCATGTCTGACTCTGTTCGACCCCATAGATGGAAGCCCACCAGGCTCCCCCATCCCTGGGATTCTCCAGGCAAGAACACTGGAGTGGGTTGCCATTTCCTTCTCCAATGCATGAAAGTGAAAAGTGAAACTGAAGTCGCTCAGTCATGTCCGACTCTTTGAGACTCCATGGACTGCAGCCTACCAGGCTCCTTCATCCATGGGATTTCCAGGCAAGAGTACTGGAGTGGGGTGCCATTGCCTTCTCCAAGGTGTTCATAGGTGCGTAAATTTATCTCTGGGCTTTCTATTTTGTTCCACTGATCTAAGTTTCTGTCTTTGTGCCAGTACCATACTGTCTTGGTGACTGTTGCTTTGTAGTATAACCTAAAGTCAGGCAGTTTGATTCCTCCAGTTCCCTTTTTCTTTCTCAAGATTGTTTTGGCTATTCGAGGTTTTTTGTAATTCCATACAAATTGTGAAATTATTTGTTCTAAATCTCTGAAAAATACCGTTGGTAGCTTTATAGGGATTGCATTCAATCTATAGATTGCTTTGGGTAGTACACTCATTTTCACTATATTGATTTTTCCGATCCATGAACATGGTATATTTCTCCACCTATTTATGTCATCTTTGATTTCTTTCATCAGTGTTTTATAGTTTTCTATATATAGGTCTTTTGTTTCTTAGGTAGATTTATTCCTAAGTATTTTATTCTTTTTGTTGCAATGGTGAATGGAATTGTTTCCTTAATTTCTCTTTCTGTTTTTTCATTGTTAGTGTATAGGAATGCAAGGGATTTCTGTGTGTTAACTTTATATCCTGCAACTTTACTGTATTCACTGATTAGCTCTAGTAATTTTCTGGTGGAGTCTTTAGGGTTTTCTATGTAGAGGATCATGTCATCAGCAAACAGTGAGTTTTACTTCTTCTTTTCCAGTTTGGATTTATTTCTTTTTCTGCTCTGATTGCTGTGGCCAAAACTTCCAAAATTATGTTGAATAGTAGTGGTGAGAGTGGGCATCCTTGTCTTGTTCCTGACTTTAGGGGAAATGGTTTCAATTTTTCACCATTGAGGATAATGTTTGCTATGGGTTTATCACATATGACTTTTATTATGTTGAGGTATGTTCCTTCTATGCCTTCTTTCTGGAGAGTTTTTATCATAAATGGATGTTGAATTTTGTCAACAGCTTTCTCTGTATCTACTGAGACAATCATCTAGTTCTTATCTTTCAATTTGTTAATGTGGTGTATTACATTGATTGATTTGCAGATTAAAGAATCCTTGCATCCCTGGGATAAAGCCCACTTGGTCATGATGTATGATCTTTTTAATATGCTGTTGGAGTCTGTTTGCTAGAATTTTGTTAAGGATTTTTGCATCTATGTTCATCAGTGATATTTGCCTGTAGTTTTCTTTTTTTTGTGGCATCTTTGTTGGTTTTGGTATTAGGGTGATGGTGGCCTCATAGAATGAGTTTGGAAATTTACCTTCTTCTGCAATTTTCTGCAAGAGTTTGAGTAGGATAGGTGTTAGCTCTTCTCTAAATTTTTGGTAGAATTCAGCTATGAAGGTCCTGGGCTTTTGCTTGTTGGAAGATTTCTGATTACGGTTTCAATTTCTGTGCTTGTGATGGGTCTGTTAATATATTCTATTTCTTCCTGGTCCAGTTTTGGAAAGTTATACTTTTCTAAGAATTTGTCCATTTCTTCCAAGTTGTCCATTTTATTGGCATATAGTTGCTGATAGTAGTCTCTTATGGTCCTTTGTATTTCTGTGTTGTCTGTTGTGATTTTTCCATTTTCATTTCTAATTTTTTTGATTTGATTCTTCTTCCTTTGTTTCTTGATGAGTCTGGCTAATGGTTTGTCTATTTTATTTATCTTCTCGAAGAACCAGCTTTTAGTTTTGTTGATTTTTGCTATGGTCTCTTTTGTTTCTTTTGCATTTATTTCTGCCCCAACTTTTATGATTTCTTTCCTTCTACTAACCCGGAGTTCTTCATTTCTAGTTGCTTTAGGTGTAGAGTTAGGTTATTTATTTGATTTCTCTCCTGTTTCTCGAGGTAGGCTTGTATTGCTATGAACCTTCCCCTTAGTACTGCTTTTACTGAATAGGTTTTGCGTTGTTGTATTTTCATTTTCATTCATTTCTATGCATATTTTGGTTTCTTCTGTGATTTGTTGGTTATTCAGAAGTGTGTTGTTTAACCTCCATATGTTTGTATTTTTATAGTTTTTTTTCCTGTTCAATTCAGCAGTTCAGTTGCTAAGTCATGTCCGAATCTTTGCGACCCCATGAATAGCCACACGCCAGGCCTCCCTGTCCATCACCAACTCCCAGATTTCACTCAAACTCATGTCCATCGAGTCGGTGATGCCATCCAGCCATCTCATCCTCTGTCGTCCCCTTCTCCTCCTGCCCCCAAACCCTCCCAGCATCAGGGTCTTTTCCAATGAGTCAACTCTTCGCATGAGGTGGCCAAAGTAGTTAACACCTAACCTTACCGCATTGTGATCAGAAAAGATGCTTGAGATGATTTCAATTTTTTTGAACTTAGCAAGGCTAGATTTTTGGCCCAGGATGTGATCTATCCTGGAGAAGGTTCCATGTGCACTTGAGAACAAGGTGAAATTCATTGTTTTGGGGTGAAATGTCCTATAGAGATGAATTAGGTCTAACTGGCCCATTGTATCATTTAAATTTGTGTTTTCTTGCTAATTTTCAGTTTAGTTGATCTATCCATAGGTGTGAGTGGGGTATTAAAGTCTCCCACTATTATTGTGTTACTGTTAATTTTCCCTTTCATACTTGTTAGCATTTGCCTTACATATTGCGTTTCTCCTATGTTGGGTGCATACATATTTATAATTGTTATATCTTCTTCTTGGATTGATCCTTTGATGATTATGTAGTGTCCTTCTTTGTCTCTTTTCATGGCCTTTATTTCAAAGTCTATTTTATCTGATAGGAGCATTGCCACCCCTGCTTTCTTTTGGTCTCATTTGCATGAAATATCTTTTTCCAGTCCTCCACTTTCAGTCTGTATGTGTCCCTAAGTTTGAGGTGGGTCTCTTGTAGACAGACTATATAGGTGTCTTGTTTTTGTATCCATTCAGCTAGTCTTTGTCTTTTGGTTGGGGCATTCAACCCATTTACATTTAAGGTAATTATTGATAAGTATGATCCCATTGCCATGTACTTTGTTGTTTTGGGTTTGAGTTTATAAACCTTTTTGTGTTTCCTGTCTAGAGAAGATCCTTTAGCATTTGTTGAAGAGCTGGTTTGGTGGTGCTGAATTCTCTCAGCTTTTGCTTGTCTGTAAAGCTTTTGATTTCTCTTTCATGTTTGAATGAGATCCTTGCTGGCTATAGTAATTTGGGTTGTAGGTTTTTCTCTTAGTGTTCTGCTATTCCCTTTTGGCCTGAAGAGTTCCTATTGAAAGGTCAGCTGTTATCCTTATGGGGATCCCCTTATGTTTTATTTGTTGCTTTTCCCTTACTTCTTTTAATATTTGCTCTTTGTGTTTGCTCTTCATTAATTTTATTAATATGTGTCTTGGGGTGTTTCACCTTGGGTTTATCCTGTTTGGGACTCTCTGGGTTTCTTGGACTTGGCTGGCTATTTCCTTCCCCATTTTAGGGAAGTTTTCAACTATTATCTGGTCAAGTATTTTCTCATGGCTTTTTTTTTTTTTTGTCTTCTTCTTCTGGAACTCTGATGATTCAAATGTTGGGGTGTTTAACATTGTCCCAGAGGTCTCTGAGGTTGTCCTCATTTCTTTAAATTCTTTTTTCTTTTTTCCTCTCTGCTTCATTTCCACCATTCTATCTTCCACCTCATTTATCCTATCTTCTGCCTCATTTATTCTACTGTTGGTTCCCTCCAGAGAGCCTTTGATCTCATGTTGTGCATTATTCATTATTGACTGACTCTTTTTTATTTCTTCTAGGTCCTTATTAAACTTTTCTTGAGTCTTCTCAATCCTTGTCTCCAGAATATTTATCTGTAACTCCATTTTGCTTTCAAAATTTTGGATCATTTTTACTATCATTATTCTGAATTCTTTTTCATTTAGACTCCCTATCTCTTCCTTTTTTGTTTGGTTTTGTGGGCTTTTATCATGTTCCTTTACCTGCTGAATATTTCTCTGCCTTTTCATCTTGTTTAGGTTGCTGTGTTTGGGGTGGCCTTTCTGTATGCTGGAAGTTTGTGGTTCCTCTTATTGTGGAGTTTCCTCGCTGTGGGTGGGGTTGGATTAGCAGCTTGTCAAGGATTCCTGGTTAGGAAAGCTTGCATCAGTTTCTGGCAGGTGGAGCTGGATCTCTTCTCTCTGGAGTGCAATGAAGTGTCCAGTAGCGAGTTTTAAGGTGTCTATGGGTTTGGTGTGACTTTAGGCCACCTGTATTTTTGTGTTCAGGGTTATGTTCCTGTGTTGTTGGAGAATTAGCTTGGTACATCTTGCTCTGAAACTTGTTGGCTCTTGGGTGGAGCTTGGTTTCAGTGTAGGTATGGAGGCTTTTGGATGAGCTTTTGTTGATTAATGGTCCCTGGAGTCAGGAGTTTTCTGGTGTTCTCAAGTTTTGGATTTAGGCCTTCTGCCTCTGACTTTCAGTCTTATTGTTATAGTAGCCTCAAGACTTCTCCATCCATACAGCTCCGATGATAAAACATCTAGGTTAATGGTGAGAAGATAACCTAGATAAAACATCTAGCTTAATGGTGTTCCACAGTGAGGGACACCCAGAGAGGTTCACAGAGTTACATGGAGAAGAGAAGAGGGAGGAAGGAGATAGAGGTGACCAGGAGGAGCAGAGGGGGAATTAAAAGGGGAGAGAGAAGTCTAGCCAGTAATCAATTCCCTATTTGCTCTCCACAGTCTGGAACACTCAGAGAGGTCCATGGAGTTCCATAGAGAAGAGAAGAGGGAGGAAGGAAATAGAGGTGACCAGGAGGAGAGGAGGAGGAGTCAAAAGGAGAGAGACAAATCTAGCCTGTGATCAGTTCCCTAAGTTTTCTCCACAGTCCAGAACTTCCAAAGAAATTCACAGAGTTAAGAAGAGAAGAGAAGGGGGAGGGAAGAGACAGAGGTGACCTGGGGGAGAAAAAGGAGAGTCACAAAGTGAGAGAGCAATCAAGCCAGTAATCACACTCCTAAGTAAAAATGGGTATTGAATATTGGATTGTTAAAGGTACAGAATTGATAACAAATACCAAAAAGCAGAGATTAAAAATCTAAAGTAGAGGTTAGACTCTCAAAAATACAATATTAAAAAAAAACAAAACAAAATTGCAAAAGTTATATAAAAAAATGAAATTTGCTTTAAAAATAGGATCTTTTTTTTTCAAGGTAATAGTAGGTTTTAAAAATGAAAATTAAAGGAGTAATAAAGAACTTAAAAATAAAAAGAAATTTAAAAAATTTAAAAATGCTAGTAGTCAAATATATCTAGGAATTTCTCTGGCGCTGTTGAGGGCAGTGTGTGGTCAGTTCAGTTTCAGATTGTTCATTGTTCCACCTTATACTTCTTCTCAAGGTCTATAGGTCCCTTTCAATGTAGCCAGTGCTAACTACAGGGTTTTAATCTGTTGCACCTGTCACTTCCAAAGCCTCTCCCTCTTCTTTGTTTATTTTGGCTTCCTCTGTTTGCAAGTCACTTTAGTATCTAACTTCTGCCCTGACACAAGGGGGTGAAGGTGATCATTTATTTAGGCTCACTTGTTCAATTGTGCTGCGGGGAGGGAGGAACACTGCAAACAAATATCACTGGTGTGTGTGGGGAGTGCTCACAGTGTGTGGGCCACACTGGGTTTGCCCCTGCTCATGGTGTGTGTGCTTTCCCAGTCTATACTGCTCAGGCTCCAGGTTGCTCTGCAGGGGAACTGTCTAAGGTGGGCCCTGTGTTGCGTGCACTTCCTAGATCTACACCACTCATTTTCAGGTTCTTGGGTACTCCACAAAGGCACAGACTCAGTTGGGCCTGAGTTTTGTGCCCTTCCCAGGTCCGAGCAGCTCAGGCGACTAGGTGCTGGTCAAGTACACTCTTCCCAGCTTGGCGGTGTGTCTCATCACCTCCCTGGTCCCAGCCGCTTGGTTTCCTGGGTGTGCAGTGGGAGCGCTGTCTCAGGTGTGCTGTGTGTCTCTTCTGGGGCACTGATCTCTGGCTGCGACCCTCCTGATGGATGTCAACCATTCAGGATCTCAGGAAGACTTGGTTAGCAACTGGGAGCCTCACAGTTTGGTAGGGGATGCCGTCTCTGGGGCCAAGTTAGCCCTTTCCTTCCAGCTCTGGCTGTCGCCCACCTGCCTCCCTGCCTCTGGCGGGGGATGGGCTGGTCTGCAGCCAGCTGACTCTCCTCTGGTATTGGCTCAGTCCTTTGTTCTGTGAGTGGGCCCAGCAGTGCCTTACCTTAGGTTAGAGCTTTTCATGGGAAAGTTCTCTCTCTCTCCTTTTTTAATTTTTTTTTTTCTCTCTGGCTATCCCACAGTTTGGGTTACTATCTCATGTTAGCTCCCTCAGATTGCCCTCAGGGCATTCAGGCCCGGTCCTTACCCTAAGCAATGAAGCCCGCGCCTCCCTGTTCAGCCCCCGCTTGCTGGTGGCAGACACAAGCTTCTGGGCTACTTCTCCACTGGGAGTTGCAGTTAGGTGCATAATCTGTGGGTTTTATCTATTTATTTTTTCCTCTTGGTTATGTTGCCCTCTCAGATTCCAAAACTCCCCACAGACCCGCTGGTGAGAGGGTTTCCTGATGTTTGGAAACTTTTAAGACTCTCTCCCTGGGACATGTCTCCATCCCTAACTCTCTTGTCTCTCTTTTTATCTTCTATATTTTGTCCTACCTCCTTTTGAAGACAATGGGCTGCCTTTCTGGGTGCCTGGTGTCCTCCACCAGTGTTCAGTTGTTTTGTGGTATTTGCTCAGTGTTCAAATGATCTTTTGATGAATTTGTGGGGCAGAAAGTGATCTCCCTGTCCTATTCCTCTGCCATCTTAGGACCACCCCCCCAAAGAATGTTTTAAAAATTGCTTAATTTTTGAGTAAAGCAGGGACATAAAAGCACGTGGAAACCTACATGTTTATTGTGTTTCTAAGTTTGTGGTACTGAATAACTTTCCAGAAATGAAAGATGACTCATAAGCCTTCCTTCTGACTATAGTAATAATAATAATATTCAATTATGTAATGTAAATTATTAGGCTGAGATGCATTTTGGTAAGTTTGCACCATTTTAGATGAGCTGTCTCACCAAAGCCTACAAAAAAATTAATGTGGAACACCTGATATTTGACTGTGCTTCCAGATGGAGGGACAGCTTGACAAATGCCATCATAATTTACAACTTTAAAAAAGTGTACTGTGAATGCATTTTCAGTAAGCTTCAAACAGCTTGGATTATTTACAGGTACAACTGTGTTTAATGTGGAATTTCAATGGATTTAAAATATTATTAGATTCAATTACTGATCGTGGAGTATAGGTGTGGCATATGAGCAATGTGATTATATGCCTTAATTAAATTTCTCAGAATAGAATACATCTGTTTGGTAAGGTTGAGGGAATGGTAAAATAACATTTAAATTTTATATTTGATTATTGAGTATCACTGAAGAATCTCTCATCTTTGGAAAGATAGCATATTTGGGGCTTATCCTATATAGTGGTTTAGGAGAATAATAGTCACATAAAATAAAAATGGAAATACATTTCTAACTCTTAAGGATAACTTGCACACTTATACCTGTAAAACAACCAAAAAAGAAGTATGGATTGCTAATTGATAAGATCTATATTAGTGTGCAACCTAATAGAACACTTAAATCTATATCTCTGTGGTCAGGAAATCAACTATTGAAACTTTCTGGTTAACCTGGAAAAGGAATCATATGTATTACAATTATATATATGTCATATGTGTATATATGCACATGTGTGTAAATCCTCTTTCTCTCTTTCTAAATATATGTACAATATATGTATGTATGGGCTTCTCAGGTGGCTCAGTGGTAAAGAATCTGCCACCAATGCAGAAGATGCTGGTGATGCAGGTTCGATCCCTGTGTTGGGAAGATCCCCTGGGGAAGTAAATGGCAACCCACTCCAGTATTCTTGCCTGGAGAATCCTGTGGACAGAGGAGCCTGGTGGGCTACAGTCTGGAGGGTTGCAAAGAGTTGGACATGACTGAACACGCACCACTACTATCCATATGCATGTATACATTTAAAAAAATCTCCAAAAAAGAGGATATAGATGATCTGGTGGTAAGTAAAGTATGATTGTAGGAAGATGAAAGAAATCTGACTTTGGAAAATTACTCCAGGAAAAAGAAAGTAGTTTGACACATTTTAACTAGAAAGTCATTGATAAATACTATGATTTTACTTCCCAGGAATAAGTAGAACATTGAGAAGAATACATGGTAAAGTGAAACTACAGTTTCTAAAACAAACTGCTTAGTGTGTAAATCTCCTTCAGGATCTACTGAGTTCATTCAGTCACTCAGTATTTTTCTCATATGTTTCAGTCCTTGCCTAGAAACTGAATATTCAGTAAGCGACCAAGCCAAATATGGACCCTCGCTTCCTGGTGCTTACATTCATAAATAGATGTGACATATATTACACAAATCACACCACCCTTATGGCAGAAAGTGAAGAGGAACTAAAAAGTCTTTTGATGAAAGTGAAAGTGGAGAGTGAAAAAGTTGGCTTAAAGCTCAACATTCAGAAAACGAAGATCATGGCATCTGGTCCCATCATTTCATGGGAAATAGATGGGGAAACAGCTGAAACAGTGTCAGACTTTACGTTTTGGGCTCCAAAATCACTGCAGATGGTTATTGCTGCCATGAAATTAAATGACACTTACTCCTTGGAAGAAAAGTTATGACCAACCTAGATAGCATATTCAAAAGCAGAGACATTACTTTGCCAACTAACGTCCATCTAGTCAAGGCTATGGTTTTTCCAGTAGTCATGTATGGATGTGAGAGTTGGACTGTGAAGAAGGCTGAGCGCTGAAGAACTGATGCTTTTGAACTGTAGTGTTGGAGAAGACTCTTGAGAGTCCCTTGGACTGCAAGGAGATCCAACCAGTCCGTTCTGAAGGAGATCAGCCCTGGGATTTCTTTGGAAAGAATAATGCTAAAGCTTAAACTCCAGTACTTTGGCCCCCTCATGTGAAGAGCTGACTCATTGGAAAAGACTCTGATGCTGGGAGGGATTGGGGGCAGGAGGAGAAGGGGTCGACAGAGGATGAGATGGCCGGATGGCATCACTGACTCGATGGCCGTGAGTCTGAGTGAACTCTGGGAGTTGGTGATGGACAGGGAGGCCTGGCATGCTGCGATTCATGTGGTCGCAAAGAGTCGGACACGACTGAGCAACTGAACTGAACTGAACACTCAAATAAATTGGCAAATAAAATCTGACAGGGCTATGGGGCTTCCTTTGTAGCTCAGTCAGTAAAGAATCTGCTGCAGTGCAGGAGACCTGGGTTCGATCCCTGGGTCGGGAAGATGCCCTGGAGAAGGAAATGGCAACCCACTCCAGTATCCTTGCCTGGAAAATCTCATGGACAGAAGAGCCTGGTGGGCTGCAGTCCACCAGGACTTTATGGGGTCATAAAGAGTCAGGCACGACTGGGCAACTAATACCTACTTACTTATGGAGAAAAAAATAGGGTGCTGTGAAAGGATAACAGAGACAGGGTAGGTCTAATTTTGTTGGTGGTGGGCATGGGTCAGGGAAAGTTTCTTTGAGATCTAAAGTGCCAGTGGAATGGAGGATATGTACAAAGGGAGAAAAGTGGTAGAAGACAAGACGTAATATTACCTTGTAACTGGAACACAGTGACTCTTGGCAAGAGAAGCCCTAGGGTGAAGCTGCAGAAGAGAGGAAGTGCTGGTTATTCAGAGGTCACAATGAAGTTTGTATTTTCTTCTGAATGCAGTGGGAATCACTGAAAGATTTATTCTGTGTGTGTGTTTTATGAGCCAATTAATACTTTTTAAAGCTTACTGCTACTGCTAAGTCACTTCAGTTGTATCCGACTCTGTGTGACCCCATAGACGTCAGCCCACCAGGCTCCCCCGTCCCTGGGATTCTCCAGGCAAGAACACTGGAGTGGGTTGCCATTTCCTTCTCCAGTGCATGAAAGTGAAAAGTGAAAGTGAAGTCGCTCAGTCGTGTCCGACTCTTAGCGACCCCATGGACCGCAGCCTACCAGACTCCTCCATCCATGGGATTCCCCAAGCAAGAGTACTGGAGTGGGGTGCCATTGCCTTCTCTGTTTTAAAGTTTAATCTGCAGTGAAAAGGAGTAAGAATAGAAGTTGCAATACAATCAGCTTGGCTCTTGGTGGGTTCAGTGAAGATGGAGAAATGAAGAAATGTTCCAAGATGTATTTAAGAGGTTGAATTCTGAGAGCTTGGGGATGCTCATTAAATATGGGAGAAAAAGGGAGTCAAGAAAGATTTCAAGGTTTCTGTGTAACTTTCTACCTTCTCTTAATACACTATTTAAGAAAAATGTATCCATCTCCTAGTAAATTCCAGGTTCTGGAAGGTAATCTGATGGTTTGTTTAAAGAAGTCTTCCCACCCACCCATGATAGTGAGCACTCACACCCCATTGCTGCTGCTAGGTCACTTCAGTCGTGTCCGACTCTGTGACCCCACAGATGGCAGCCCACCAGGCTCCCCTGTCCCTGGGATTCTCCAGGCAAGAACACTGGAGTGGGTTGCCATCTCCTTCTCCAATGTGTGAAAGTGAAGTTGCTCAGTCGTGTCTGACTCTTCGCGACCCCATGGACTGCAGCCTACCAGGCTCCTCCGTCCATAGGATTTTCCAGGCAAGAGTACTGGAGTGGGGTGCCATTGTCTTCTCCGACACCCCATTAATTCTGCCCTAATCCTTCTTTTACCTTTCAGGCAGGCATCTCTGTCTCCTATTAGTTTGCTCATTTCCTTACTCTGAGTAACTTTCCATGAGAGTGATGTTTCTTCTTGAAGACTATAGCCAGATAACCTAACACAGTGTTTGGTAATGAAAATGTTCAATAAATATTTATTGAATGAAATGATGAACTAACGAAAGAATAATGATGAAGAGGAAATACTAGAACCCAGATGCTCACTGTCTAGCCAAGAGAACTAAGAAGTGTGACAAAATCCTTAACAGAAGTAAGCAAGATGAGTTTCAGGAGAAGAGAGGACGATGGAGGGAAAATGGAGAGAGACATGTGGAGTACAGATAGATATACTCAGAGGTGAGGAGAATATTTTCTGGATTGAGACCATCTCCAAACGAAATAGCTCCCTCCCCAGCAAGCTCTAAAACAAAACATAAAGAACAACTCCTGACAAGAGCTTCACGTTTTAGAATTATTTTTTTAAAGGCCATTAGAATGGATTGTCCTGCAAATATACAACCTTGATTCTGTACCACCTACAGGACTTAACTGCTTCCTGCTTCTGACTGTAGAAATTTTTTCTCACCTCTATTCCTGGCCCCTCTTCTCCTCGCCTCCCTCTTGCCCCCGCCCCCAGGGACCGTCCATTTTCAGAAAATTCTTGCCCTTTCCTGTTTCCGCCTATTTGTTGAATGTACGGAGGAACATTTACTACCTTATCCCTGAGGAATTCTGAAGATGCAGTTGCCAAAAGACAGTGTTTCTGCACCTCGCAGGGCTCCTGTGGAAGGAAAGAAAATGAATAATTTGTTACTTAGGGCGTCGATTGTTTTTACCTTTAATCTTGCGGCTCTGTCACATCTAGCCCCCACCTACCTAGCTCTGCCTCGAACAGTTTATAGACGAGAGGCCAGTGCGCTCTCTCCCTCCCTTCCTGCCAAGAGTAGCAGGAAAACAAGCAGCTAGGAGGAGGGGCGGAGGCGGGAGCCGGGGCAGGACTCCAGTCCGCCGCTCTGCCCGCTGTGCGGGGCTAGAGGAGCCTCAGGGCCCCGCGCGCAGCCCCGCCCCGGGGGCGTCACCGCCTGGCGCCCGCCCCGCCTCCGCGCCTCTGGCCCTCCGTTTCCTATTTCTAGGGGCGCTCGGGCAAGCTGTCACTTTCGTCTCTGGCTGAAGCCTGAGGACGCGGAAGGGTTCGTGGCAAGGAAACCCCAGGCTCTGGGCATCGCCATGGCCCCTGTGCTAAGCAAGGACGTGGCGGATATCGAGGTACCGACTGCGCGCGGGCTGGCGAGGGGAGGGCGGGGAGCGCAGCTGGTGGGTGCCCGAAAGGGCGCTGTGGCCACCGCCGGGCCGGGAAAAGAGTGGGAGACTCGGGAAACTTTGCCTCCGCTCGAGTTCTGCGGAGGAGGAGGAGGAGCAGGAGCAGCAGAGGAGCCGGCGCCCCGTGTGCGCTGGCGGGGAGAAGAGTGGGAGTCCGCGGCTGCAGGGGTGTCCTTCGCGTTGGGACCTGGCTGTTTACTTCGGAGTCGGGGTCCGAAGTTTCTGGGTGGCCGTGACTGAAGCACTAGAAGAGTTCGAGGGAGATGGACTTTCTCATAAGGGCGTTCATTTCGCAGCCTATCCCGCACTTCCTCTTTTGCCCTGTAAGCATTTCGGGATACCTGTCTGTTACCCCCACCTCCAGTCGCTGAATTCTGCATATTTGCAGAGGTGGAGGATAGAAATAATGGAGATGTATGTGTAAGCTACAGCAGCCACTGCTAGCCTTAGTATTGCTTATGAAAGTAACATAGGGAAGAACGAGATAGGATATTGAGAACATGAAAAATACAGTGCCTTCAGAAATACAAAATAAACTGTATATTCCTCTTCTCAACAGTTTTTTTTATTTTCTCTTGCACCCTGTTCCTGTAAAAATGTCATCTTTTTTCCTGTGAATAAACAGAAAGTAACATGTAGTAACCTGAAGTAACATGACCATTTCCTTCGATTTCTCCCTAGGACCTTTATGCATGCGACGAGAGAAATATAATTACAAGCAGTGATTTTAGACATACTAATCCAGTGTTCACAGTTCTGAGCTAAAATAAACTGCTTTTTAGTTTTTTGTTGTGTTTTGCTTGGGGCTTTTTTGTTCATGCCTGTGTTTTCTTAACAAATGACATTTTTCTTTCCTCCGTCCTTTCAGTCAGTGGCTTAAGTAAAACTTTAAAACCACCTGTTTGCAAAAGAGCTGCTTTTGCCACCGCGTTGCCTCTAACATTGATTGTAGTAACTTTGTGTTCTGTTTGGGGGATGGTAGTAGTGTTTTCTCCAGACTCCATACTTCGTTTGAAAAATCCATCGTGGTAATTAGAGCCAAAGTATGACTGAGCACACACGCACATGCTGTGTGTACATGTCTACTTAATTTTACTTGTGATTTCTCTTGTGGATAGTTTACTTTTTCATATTGATCAGTGTGATATATTTAACCCAATATTCATTCATGCACAAGGTAAAGGATGATTGATTTATGTTGGCCTTTTTGGTCCTTGTTACTTTGACTTAACCAACCCCCGTCCCCCCACCCCTTTTTAAGCTAACTCAAATAGTAACCTTCTGACAACCTTCATGTAGTACTGATGTACTGACTTCAGAATTAAGAATGTCAGAGGGCTGGCAGCTTTTGGAGTTTGAATTTCTTTATCAGTAGCTGTTTTGCATTTGTCCATGAAATCAGTTCTTAACCACATTACACTAAGGAAAAGATGCCACTGAAACATTAATGACCAGTTTAATTTCCCAAATTGTTTCAACTAAGACTATTTAAGAAGGTCAGACCCTTACATTTACTCACCTCAGTCTAACCTTAGTCAGCCTGATATTACTTGTAATATAAAATAGTGGTATTTAAGCTTTTTCAGCTTTTGTGTAGTTCACACATGCAACACACTTTAATCAGTAACATCTTTCATCACACATAGTTATTTTCTTTTCCCTCAAAGTAATATCCACGATTCCTGAGCTAGAGTACCATGAAAGAGCATGAAATTCATCATTAAAATATAATGCAGTGTGAAAAAATACATTAAGTCTAGAGGAATACATTCAAGCGTAGATGTCTCAAGTGATCCTATTGACTCACCAAAGTTCATTTTTTTGAATGAATTATGAAAGCTCATAATTTTTAGTTTTCTATCAAATTTGAATGCATACATTGGATTTGGTTTTTTTGAATGAATTCATTAAAACCATTGTCTAGAAATTTATCTGCTTGTGACCATTGCCTTAGTCTCAAATATATGAAGCACACCATCTTTAAAAAAAATTATCAGTGTAAAACAGAGTACATGTTCAATTGATAAATGAGAAAAGAACAGAAGGTGATAGTAACAACCCTCTATAACAGTGATTTAATTTCCCCCTTCAGCTACCTATAGAACCTCAAGTTGCAGTGAAGCAGCCAAGAAATATTTTATTTCTGGGGCAAAAAGTTATTGAGGTTTACAGAATTATTTTGTGTGCTCACTCCATATTTCTAACCTCAATCCAATATCACATCTGGGTTTGAAGGGCTGAGAGCATAAAAAACAGTCAGAAGGTCACCAGACTCCAAAACTAAAATATCCCTGGGTAGGAAGATAGGCATAGCAAGGATGCAGTAGTAGATAACAGGTACTTGGCAATAGAACCTAGCTCACATGCTCAAAAATTATTGTCGTTATAGAAGATGTATGAGAAATCAGACTTTTTTCCAGATATGTTAATGTGGTTCAGGACCACATTGTTTTGGAATCTGGTGCAAATTGCCTGTGGTTGAGGTCTATTTCTACGCCTTTTCAGACAGGTGACTGTTTAAATACCTAACTTCTCTGTGTCACATTTGCATGATTTGCTAAGTAAGGAGAATAATCAGACAAGAAAACATGTCATAGCACATCTTCTCCAGAAAAGAACAAAATATGATAAAATTAAAAATTTTGAACACTAAGGAAAATCACTGCCTATGAAATAATTGTTATTTTAAAGTTCATTAATGTAGCTATAGACTTAAAAGGTATTTTGCTTTGTGGGCTTACTTTTAGGATACAACTGAATTTTATCAAGAATGACTTTTGAATACAAATTCTTTGGGGAAGCTTTCAAAAAAGGTGACTATCAGACATTGATCACTTTCCCTCACCTCAGCAATACCTTCACAATAATTCACTTAGTTTGAATCGACAACTGGTCTAATGTCATTATCTGTACTTTTAAAAGCAAGTAAGAAGGATTTTGGAAGAGTTCACTTTTGTTCAGTGTTTTGTTCCTCTCCACTGACATGGATAATTGAGAATTTACTATAGAAGTATAGCTGAAGAAAAATGTTTGCAGGTACAGTGAACTTTTAATTAACTCTTTGGATATTAATAATTCTGGTAAGTATTTATAACTGAACTGAATTGCTATATACCACTCTACTGTTTCCACAACCCCAAGTCAAGATTTTTTCTTAGAATTATCAGTTAATGACTCTTTGGTAGTTTATAAACTCATTTAAAATTTACTGTGAATAATAAAAAAAAGGTTTCAGTCCAATATCCACAAAATCATAATACTTTTAGAGTTAAATAGAAATGGTTTTTGAATAACTGATCCTATAACTTCTATTCATTTGAGAAGACAGTCGAGAATTTTGTGTTTATTAATTAAGAAAATAAGATAATAAAGTGATGGCTTTGGGAAGCGGGAGTATAAGGGTAACAACTTGGAGAAATTAAATTTTTAGGAGAATTTCGCAAAAAGGCTAATTCGTTGGTAGAGGTGAGAAAAGATATTGCAAGAATACCCTTTATTATAACTGCTTTTGCCCCTGGGGAGGGAGGAGGTAGATCCCAAGAAGAAAATACAGACACAGCTTTGCAGAAGGTATGCATTATTTATTTATATAAACCTAC
Organism: Bos javanicus; assembly: GCF_032452875.1. Lineage (NCBI taxonomy): Eukaryota > Metazoa > Chordata > Mammalia > Artiodactyla > Bovidae > Bos > Bos javanicus. Next base: position 45,768,010 of record NC_083870.1, read on the forward strand.
ACTTTTTTTAAGTCCAGTTTTGTTTCCTTGCTTTTATTGATTGGGTGCCACAAATCTCTGGGAATGCTATCTTGACTTGCTAAGGCTTTTAAAGCATTAAAACTAAAATTTCATTTTCAATTTGTTTTGTGAGTTTGCATTTTTAAAAATATACTTGTTCTCCCTACTTTAAGCTGTCCTGTGGACAATACTTAATTTTAAAGTATTTCTCCTTTCTAAGGAATTTAGCAGGGCAGTAGAAACGTGCCTGATTACAGTATTTGGAAAGTTACTCCAAATTTGGAGTTATTTCAGTGGAAGCCTCTTGTAGCTTTAAGGTACTATACACATTTCTATAGTTAAGAATGGTCATATATATATATATATATATATACATTTCATTATAGTTTTTCTTCTAAATTCTGCCTCCTACACATGAATTCAGATGACTTGCTTTCAGTGATTTAATTAAAAACAGATTAATGACTAATGATGAATCCATCACTAGGGAGATTTTTAGATTGGATCTGCTTAATCTTAATCATAGCAGATAGTGTTGACTGATGGCTTAATTGTAAAAGTGTGCTAAAATTCAATAGCCTCCTTTCTTACATTGTAGAAGGAATATCCAGTTTTGGAAAGCTCCACCTTTGCAGTGAGGAATTAATAAGAATACTATGAAGACCTTTAATCAAAATGCTGAGATAATTGGATGATCATTAAGCAATCATATCTTTCCTTAACTATTTGAATACAGTATTTTACCATACGTTGTATATGAACTGGCAACACAACAGCTGAAAAATAGACCTTCCTGTAGGATAAACAGGTGTGGTCACTTGTGGGGAGAATTCAAAAAATTAGCATAATGTTAAGTTACAATATTAGAAATACTAAAATTAAAGACAATGAGACTGAAAAATATTTCTTGTCATGAAATAATGTGACAAAGAAGCCATAAGATATTTGATATAGTCTAGGCCTCCGTGTGCTGAAGAGATTGAAAATGAGAACTGGCCAATTTGCCTTTCTGCTTCTTAGCTAAATGGACACAGTGATAAATAGTCCTTAAAACTATAAAGAAAATTCTGTGTCATTTATATCCTGCCTTAATTAAAAAATACTTAATAAGGCATTCTAAGATTGTGAATTTATCTATGATCAGGATTTTGATTTTCAAATGTGACATGTTTGCCTTCTGAACTTCATTTCCTCTTAATCCTCCATATTAAGACAGAAGGTGTTTTTTGGCCTCAAACATCAATAATGTGGGTGTTCACAGATATCCTGGAGCCAGTTATACTACTGATAACTCTTAATAGGATTATGTCTTTCCTGTGGTTTATAATTATTACTGCTTCCATTGCTTTTAATTAAAATGTTATACTAGTAGATATGAAACATCTGTATTTAATTCAGCATATAACTTTTCTTTCAGACTCTTCACCATAGTTATCTATATATTGATGTTAGGAACTCATTATATTTATATAAAATTTTTGATTTGTACTTCAAAAAATTAAGCTTCATTTCATGGTTAGTTTAAAAAACAAAATAAACACACTGTGTTAAAATAGGCCTGTGTTCACATCCTGCCACCAATATTATATATATTTTTGTTTGTATGATTGTGGTCAAGTTGTTTCCTAAACTGTCATTTCTTTCTTTGTCAGTTGGATTTAATCTTATTTCATGTACTAGATATAAGGATTAATTGGAGTCATGTACATATAATAACTCAGCATCTGTCACTTGAAATATATACCTCTTGAATGGTAGTAGTTATTTTAAATATTATGATTGAATGTATGTTATACATATATGTTATATAAATGTCATTTGGTTAGAATATTGCCCAACTCCAAGAATTAACTAGTGGTATCAAAAGCTGTTAAAATATGTGAGGAAAGAGAGAGTTCATGAAGTTAGAAGAATTATGAGAGGGGCTTATTACAGATTAAAAAAAGTTGCAGACATGACTTATGAGTAAATTCCTGAATTATTTTTGTCAGTATTAACAGTGAGATGGGGGAGTTTTTGAAATTCAGGTCAAATTAAAAGGACTGTCTTCATTTTGCTTTTGATTTCTGTTTAAAAATCATTTTAGCACCCACTGAATAGCAAGCCCTATAGTGTAAGCTGTAAAAGATTTAGAGGAAGCATGTGGTGAAGGCCTTTTCTATATAGGATTGTCCACATCTAATACACTGGGGCAGAGAGTCAAATGCAGGAGTCCTCCTACTCCTAACCCTTGCTGTTTCACTGCATTTGTACATGTGGATTGAATTGTTGGTGTTTTTCTGCATGTTTTTATGACTAGATCAGGTCAAACCATTGGGAAATTTACTTCTTGGCATTCTCAATGATTTTCAGACAGGATTATTGTTATTCTTCTGTGAAAAGAAATCCTTATGTATCATTATTTTAAGAAAAAGTGTCCAGCTCCATATCTCTTGTGTTTAACTGGACTAAACTTACAGTTTCTTTAAGCCATCATATTAGCTTCAAAGAAAGTTTTTTCTGGGCTTCTAAGCTTCCTTCCACACACTATATTTGTATAGTATTTTATAATATATATTTACATTATATATTTAATATATATTATATACTGTATATTACAGTATTATATACTATGCTATATATATATAATATATATTATATATACATATAATATTATACATTCTGTAACTGTTTTAAGTCTGAGGGAGGAGGGAATTGGAGATCAACCTATTTTGCATCAGGAAAAGGTAAAGTGTGTCCTTTCTAAAGGATGACTCAGATCATAAACTTTTTGCATTACATTATAATAATTTCATTTCTTTGAGGATTTCAGCTTGGTTGTGTAATAGCATTCTCACTATCCTCTACCTCTATCATAATAATTAAAGAGACAATCTGTGTTCCTACCTCCCAGGTGCTTGGAAATTGATATTATGAGTGCTTATGAATGTCCCCTTGAGGCAATCCTGACTAGGCCACTTTGAAGAAAAATCTCTTCATCAATAATGAAGCCCTGAGGGCCACTTCTCAGGGGACCAACACAAAATTACATGTCAACTCCAGGCCTGATTTATACAGATGGTGCTCAAGGATGGAGCCTGACTGCACTTCTCACTCCCCCAATATTTTATTACCTCCCACTCTCTGCTGATCCACCCCATGCCCCTTCCCACTTTCACTTCTCCCCCCAAGCCTCAGCCTCCAGTTTTCACCTTGTTTTTTCCTACTCAAGATTGACTCCTGTAAGTAGATCCACTTCTTTAGTCCTTGTGAAATCCTTTGAATGATATTAAAAATTGACCATAGTAGCATGTTAAAGCTTTAAAAATCTTAGTATATTTAACTAAAGGCCAGGTGAAGATCTTCAGCAAAACAATAGAAGATAATGTGTATTTACTATATGTTAGTGAAAATAAGCATCCTGGGATAGGGGCCAAGTTTGGGCATATTTTTGCTCCACAAGTCAGATCCTTTGCGTCTGACCTTGTGGAAGTCACTCAACCTCTGGGAAGAGTCTGCTGATTTCCTCAACAAGTTTGTTATTGATCAGTCTTTCAGTGATGGTTTGTAATAAAATATGGGATTGGTGAAATTGTTTGGAAACATGACCTGCTGGGTGATCATATTAAGGAAATGCAAGGTGGTGGTGTCAGAGCCAGTGTATTTTACACGCTATGTAGGATTAAGTGCACCATTTATACCAGCTGTGTGGATTTGATATACATCTGATTTTTACTTTTTTCATGCTTGCCTGCTTCCTTTTCTTTTTTAATCAAATAAATAAGTCTAAATCTCCCCTGAGCATGCAGAAGAAGTCTGATTTTTCTATATATGGCTGGAGTTCTGTGAAGGTGATCTGGAATTCATAAATTCATATTTTTGTATATCTGTAGGATGATGCTATCTTTAACTAGAAATTAGGAACAGAGATTCCAAAAAGGAATCAGTTTCTCCAGTGTGCTTTTTGATCGATAACTGTCAGTGGAAACTAGATTACAAATAGTTGGGTCCCCAGGCCCACAGAAATACAAGTTACTTTTCTCTGACTCTGCACCACAGTGTCCTCAAAATTCTGGGGATTCTCTGCTATATATTTTTCCATGACAGATTTTGGGGAATGCTGGTGTAAAAGTTTGATGTCCTCAGTAATTCAAAGAGAAAGTTATTCAGTTCCCCTTCACAGATCCCTGGGAATAAATCATGACAACTTTCACAGAAAAATACTCTTTTTGAGAGGTTAATTTTCATTAAAACATTTTTTCATTTCTCTAACTTAATTTTAAAATTATTTTTAGTGATCATTATAGAAGATTTAAAAGATACAAAAAAGGGTGAAAAGAAGATCCCAAACATACAGTCACACCACATAAAACAGTCATGCTAATAGTAATTTAGTATTATTCTATCATGAGGTTTTTTTCCCCTAAATAGTTCAATCATATACAATATTTATATATTTATTGAGGTGTAGTTAATTTACAGTATTAGTTTCAGGTGTACAATATTATGATTCAAAATTTTTATATATTATACTCCATTTCAAGTTATAAAATATTAACTATATTCCCTGTGCTGTACAATATAACCTTGTAGCTTATTCATTTATACATAGTACTTTGTATATCTTAATCCACTACCCATATCTTGCCCTTTTTTCCTTTTTTCTCCCCGCTGGTAACCACCAGTTTGTTCTCTGTATCTGTGATTATGTTTCTTTTAGTTATTTTCATTCATTTGTTTAATTTATTTTTTGATTCCACATATAAGTGTTAACATGTAGTGTTTGTCTTTCTCCATCTGACTTATTTCACTAAGCATAATACCCTCCAGGTCCATCCATTTTGTTGCAAATGACAAAATTTCATTCTCTGTTTTGACTGAGTAGTATTCCAGTGTGTACACACACACACACACACACACACACACACACACACACGGCCCCATCCACCAGCGAGCAGGCTGCCTTAAGATCCCTTGAACACACAGCCTCTGCTACATATGGCCCTGTCTACCAGTGGGCCTGGGACTTGATCCCACACACCAGGGAGCAGGCATTAGAACTCGTATCCCTAGGGCCCTTCAACCAGAGACTCCAGAACCCAGGTCTTCCCTCAAGTGGGCAGGCAGTAATCCCAGAACCCAGTGAGTTTCAGCCCCATCTGCTAGTGAGTGGACACCAGTTCCAGTTCAGTTACAGCTTGGTGGCCTGCCATGACAGGGTCCACCTTACCTATCAGCAGGCTGACACCACTCTGAGAAACCTTGGCCAGCCGCCACAGGTTCTGACTCAGCAGTGAGTTAACACAAGCCTGGGGCCATGCAGCCAGAGACCCTGGGAACTGGCTCTGCCCAACAGTGAGCTGGCACTAACCCTGGGATCCCATGGACCCTGGCCCCAGTGTCCCGTGGAACCTACCAGTGTCCAGCACCAGCCTCAGACTCCACCAACCCTGGCCCGACCCACCAGCAGGCCAGTATCAGTTCTGAGATATCATGGACTCCTCAGCCAGTTGCCCTGACTTCCAGCTTCACTCATCAGCACCAAGTTTGGGACACCCAGAAACTCACAGCCTGCCAGGGCAGGAACAGGCATTATCTACCAGCAGACAGACTCTAGATCCAGGAATCTTAACCCTATGCCAACCCACTCCAGAACCAGCTTTGCCTAAGAGTTAACCAGTACAAGTCCTGGGACCTCCTGGGGTTCTCCATCCAGCTGCCTTGTGACCTGGTGCTGCTAACCAGTAGCTTGCAGCTTCTGTACAAGGCAAGACTTGGAAACCAACTGGATGAAGGAGCAGCTACATCTACCAAACTACCCACTGTACTCAGCCTGCTGCAACAGACGTACCCATGCAGCCTTCATAGGTGCACCACTGAAGCATATAGCTCTAGTGATCAGAGGGGACTATACTGCTGGGATGCATAGGGCATCTCCCACAGAAGGCTGCATTTCTCAGGTCAGGAAATGCAACCAACCTACCAGATAAAGAGAAATAAAAACAGCAATTCAGACACAATGAGGCGACAAAGAAACATGTTCCAACAGGTTAAGGTAAACCCCCAGATGGAAAACTAAGTAAAGAAGAGATAGGCAATCTACCAGATAAAGTGTTTAAAGTAATGATTGTGAAGATGATCAAAGAACGTGGGAGAAGAATGGATGAACAAAGTGAGAAGTTAGAGGTTTATAACAAACAGAAAATATAAAGAGAAACCAACTAGAGATGCAGAATACAGTAGTTGAAAGGAAAAACACACTAGAAGGAATCAACAGTAAATGAAATGATACAGAGGAATGGATCAGTGAGCTAGAAGACAGAGTAGTGGAAATTATGGACACTGAACAGAAAAAAAGAATGAAAAAAATGAGGACAACTTAAGAGATCTCTAGGAAAACATAGTAAAAACTATCTCATAAAAACATAGTAACATTTGCATTATAGTTGCCACAGAAGAAGAGAGAAAAGTAAGAGAACAAGGTTGAGGGTATCATAGGTGAAAACTTTCCTAGTCTGAGAAAGTACACAGACATCCAGGTCCAGGAGTCATAGAGAGGCCCAAACGGGATCAACACAAAAAAGATAATACCAAGATGTATTGTAACTGAAATGGGAAAAATTAGAGAGAGAGCAAGAATATTAAAAGCAGCAAGGGAAGAGTGATGAGTTATATAGAATGGAGCTTCAATAAGGCTGTCAACTAACTTTTCTGCAGAAACTCTATAGACATGGTGTACTTAAAGTGATGAAAGGGAAAACCTACAGCCAAGAATACTCAACCCTGCAAGGCTTTCATTCAGATTTGATGGAGAGATAAAAAGCTTTTATAGACAAGCAAAAAGAAAAAGAGTTCAGCACCACCAAACTAGCTTTACAAGAAATATTAAAGAGGCTTTTCTAAGCAAGTAAGAAAAGGCCAGAACTAGAAACATATATAAATTACAAAAGGAAAAGCTCATTGGTAAAAGCAGATACACACTAAAGGTAGTAAATCCACCTCATACAAAGCTAGTAAGAAGGTTAAGAGATGGAAGTAGTAAAATCATCTATATCTGCAAGAGGAAGTTAAGGGCTACACAAAAAGATGTAAAATATGTCAAAAACAATAGTAGTGAGGGAATGGGGAATAAAACTGCAGGATTGCTAAAATGCGTTTGAAACTAAATAAGCAACTTAAGAATCACATACATGTATGTATACATACATATATAGTTATGTATAGACCTCATACTCAATATTAACCTCAGACCCAAAATCTGTAATATATACCACACAAAAAAGAGAAGGAATGCAGTCTTATATTGGCCTTTTTATTCTGTCAGAAGCATTTCCCTACATTCTTACTAACTTTTTAAATATTTTTAAATAGCAGCATGATTCTCTGGGAGTGGAGATAACAAAATTTATTGAAGATAAACTTCATTATCTTTTCATTCATGCTTTTGAATTGTGGTGTTGGAGAAGATTCTTGAGAGTCCCTTGGGGTTCAAGGAGATCCAACCAGTCAATCCTAAAGGAAATCAGTCCTGAATATTCATTGAAAGGACTGATGCTGAAGCTGAAGCTCCAATATTTGGTCACCTGATGTGAAGAACTGACTCGTTTGAAAAGACTCTGATGCTGGGAAAGATTGAAGGCAGGAGGAGAAGGGAACGACAGAGAATGGGATGCTTGGATGGCATCACCGACTCAATGGACATGAGTTTGAGTTAGCTTAGGGAGTTGGTGATAACAGGGAAGCCTGGCGTGCTGCAGTGCATGGGGTTGCAAAGAGTCAGACAGGACTGAGTGAGCTGAAACTTTATTATCAGACATTTATTTTGTTTTTAGCATAGTTATTAAAAATAATGCTTCAACAAATTTTTTTTCTTAAAATACTGTAAATATTCTTGAGAGGGAGGCTTTAATGGTTTATAGTGCATTTCAGTTACACCTTTCTAACTTACAATGATTCAACTGAATTAAGCAACTTTAAAAGGTATATTTAAAATGGAAAAGGGGCTCATTATTGAGTGCAAAGACAGAAAGGACAAAATGGAATTGGAACCAATTATTCATTTGCCTCATCCTCATACCACCAATACAAGGCTATGAAATGACATTAGGCATTTGGAGGTCATTTCATTTGATGTGAATATGGTTTGATTTGGACTCGGTCCTGACTGATGCTTATTTTTAGTTTGTGGCTTTATTGCCCAATCATGGTTCCTTGTTTTTGCTGCCCTGAGATAACAAGATAAGGGGGTGGGGAGTCTCAAATTGTTATTTTGAATGGATAAATCTCAGATTGTCATCTCAAATGAATAAATATAATACCAACTGCAGATGTCCCAGTTTGTGACTAAGGATAGAAACTCTTATATTGAAGTCCAACTACCAAAATCACTCTAGCAGTCCAGATTCTCAAAGGATTCTTTCGCCTTAAGTCTTTACATCAAAAGAATGAATAATGTGTGTGTGTGTGTGTATACACAAGCACATGCATGTTTGCACTTTTTCCCTTTTTCTCATAGTACTTAAGAAGATGAAAGGGGCAATTAGTGTAACTACTTTTGCCTCAACACAGTTGTGTCACAATGACAAATTTAATAAAGCAAAACATTTTTCTTTTGTCCTAGGTGTGTTAACCAAAATAACTTTTTAAAGAACATTTCTTTTCTTTTTTTAATTTTTTAATCTTTGGGCTATGCATCCCAGCATGTGGAATCTTATTTTCCCAACCAGAAATCAAACCCACACCCCCTGCATTGGAAGCATGGAGTCTTAACCACTGTACCACCAGGGAAGTTCCAAAATAACTTTTGATTCATGCTTCCTTTTAAAGCTAAAATTTACTTGCAACCCGAACTCTGAAGATTGGTATTCTTAAGCCTCTATGTTTTTTGAAAGAGATAAAGCATTCATAGAAAATTCTTAGATGGTTCATGAAAATTACTGCCCATCACCCCTTCATCCCCAAGCTAGATAGTAGTAAGCAAAACTTTAAAATATTTTTATACGAGTTTAAGATCACATTATCATGAAAGGATGCTAACTGCAGGTAAACTATTGTAAGGATTCGAAATACTTGAAAACTAGTACAGTTTTATATGGCTTTTACCAGTGTTTGAATGTGTATAAAATGATACCCTTTTAAGGTTAATAATGTTTTTTAATTTTTATTAAATTTTTAAATAAAAAAAATGATGAAAACATCAAATGGTTCGATTCCTGGGTCGGGAAGATTCCCTGGAGGAGGGTGTGGCAACCCACTCCAGTATTCTTGCCTGGAGAATCCCATGGACAGAGGAGCCTGGTGGGCTACAGTCGATGGGGTTTCAAAGAGTTGGACATGACTGAAGTGACTGAGCACACCTAACTGAAGAATGGGGGCAGTAATAGTAACATACCATAAGATTGTTGTATGGTTGAGGGAGACACTACATATTTAATAGTTTTGAACACATAGTAGCTGTGCAATTATCAGCTATCAAAATATCAATGGCTACCAATGATTGTTTTTATTCTAAGGGGTTTTTTATCCCTTTGAAAATATGGAATGGAGGGGAGGGAAAGAAAACTCAATGTTTTCTTTCACTGAGTTTGATTTTCACTGAGTTTGGGCAGAGGGCAGTGTGGTAATCAAGGGGTTGGTACGCTGACAGGAACATAGAGTTATAAGGAGTAGAATACAGAGGAAAGATGATGTGAAGATACATGAGAAAAGATTGCCTTATGAGTACGGAGGCTGAGATGGAGTGAATCATCTACATGCCAAGTAATGCAGAGGATTGCCTGCAAACACCAGAGCCTCCACAAGACACAGGTTTCAGAGGAAATAGGGCAGTTGACACTTTAATGTCAGACTTACAGGCCTCAGAACTGTGAGCCTGTTGTTTTACGCCATTCAGTTTGTGGCATATTTTTTTAATGACAACCCTAGCAAATGAATACAGATTTTAATATGAATTGCAGAAAAGCAGGGATATTTGTGGAAGGAAGGAAGAGAAGGAGGGGTGAAAGTTTGGAAATAGAGATAGTAAGGCTAGGGATAAGCTAAAGTATGTAACAGGGGAGAGCTTTATAAATTCACATTCATAGCTTAAGGAAGTAATTAAGGTCAAATATCATAATATATTTTAAAGAGCCCTAAACATGCTATTAAAGTCCTGGTTCTGCCACTGTATGGCTTTGTCAAATTAAGCTAATTTCTGTTCATAAAATGGAGATCATGATCCTTTTCCTGTCTACATCACACTATAATTGATTGGAACAAATGAATTAAGAACAAATGCATTTGTAAGCTGGATTATCATGAAGTCATTTGACTTACAGACATGTACAGTACTTGTATGAGGGAAAAGTATGTTATAATTAAATATGACAAAGAACCAAATAGATAAATTCTAAAATCTACACAGAAAATTAAATATATTTTTTTGAAGCTAAAGTTATGAACAAAGTATGTATCTTCATTCAGTTTTATAAGTAATTGTTAAGTATCTGCTATATCCTAAGCACTGCATTAAGTATTAATAAGATGTGGGGGCTGGCTAAAAAGATTAATGTGTCTTTCCTAAATGAGCTTATGACATCAGAATGTAATTTGAAGCAAATTCACAAATAAGTATAAATCAAGATAGAAGGTGAAAAGTGCTTGGGTATGATGGTTCAGAATTATGGTGTTAGAATTAAAGTATGCATATTATAAATCTACTTTCATGCATCTTGATTTAGTTTCACACTGCTATTTTCATTTTATTGAATAAATGATAATAGATTCATGTAAGCTCTGATATAATCTTTTCCCACATTCGCTACAATCTCTTATAATTCAAGGGCCAAAAAATGAGTTAGGTGTCTGTTTCTAGGGATAGATAGAGGAGGACTGTCCTGGCTGAACCAGGTCAAGTGTAAGACAGGTGTTACTGCAGGAGCTGGTAGAGTTAGTGGTAAGAGGGTTAAATGTGGGTCTGTGTACTCAGAGCACTTTTTTCCCCCCACCTTACTTAAAAACATGTTTCCAACCTTTCAAAGATATATTAGTTTCAGAAGTGATGAGGCCAAAGGCATAGAAAGGTTAAATGGTGTGACTATAGGCAGTGGTGAACTGGAAACTAAAATCTATGAAGATGAGCCAGTTTTACATTGCTCTGTATTTAGACATTAAAAAACATGACATGAAAATGAGGAATCAAAGTAGTATAGGAGTGAGAAGTCCTTCAGATGTTACCTCATTTTTTCTCACTGTATGCATTCACAAAATTTCTCAATAAGATGTTTTATATTCATTTCTTCAAGGAGTCCTTCACATGTGTAAATGAAGCAAAGTATGAATGGCTTCTAATCCACAGACCAGATGGTTGCAGTGGAGGGAGCTGATGAGGCTTCATCAATCACTTCTCAACATGGTGTCAACTGACCAGTTTTGCCCTTTGCCAGGCTTCTTTGACCTCTGACAGGACACAGTCCTTATTTGTTGGAGAAATTAAGAAAAATCGGCAAAATGGACAAGAAAACTGGAATTGGTTTTGGGATTCTAAATATATATGATATATATGTTTTTTCTTTCTTTAGTTTCTATATATTTAGACATATGTTATAAAACTGATTCACCAGACCCCTTGACTGAAGGACATTATTCTTTTGCAGTTCTACTTTATAACAGTAATGATGCCACTGTGAAGACGTTCACTTCATATTTGAGAATTAGAAAAAAAATGCATTACAAGGGTGCGAGCTGTGATTAATTTGTATTAGCCTAACCATTGCCTCTTTTGTGTCTTTAGTACTAATACAATTTTGATTTAATTATGCTATAATGGCAAATGCTTAGAGGTCCATATTGTGTAATTATAATTTGCTCTACAATGTTCAAAACAAGGCAATTTGTCTAGTTCTCAGTTAATCTGAAAATGAAATAAATCAGGAATCTATGTAATTATTTCATTTCTCAATTTTAAAATAATATGCCTCCATAAGAACCTTTGGTTTAAAAATATAACCTTTGGGTTTGATAACCTTTATTCTTTGAGTCAACTTTTCTGGGGATATTAAATTACATTGACTAGTTATGCAAATTCTCATGCTATTACTCAAGCTCGCCAGTGCCTTTTAATACCCATGGGAACTACTTTGGATTAGAATGGACCTTTGAGTTCTTTCCATTATTATTAAGGTATTGTTGCTGAAATGTTATGATTACCTTGCTGCCCAGTGAATCCTATGGAATAAGCTCTGAATTATCCCATTGTTTTAATAAAGGCATCTTTAAATTTAATTTTTTTATTAGTGTAACAAATGCACAATATAAAGATAAAAAATAAAGAAAAGCTTTTAATGAAGTCAGTGGTTCTCTTTACTGTTCCTCCCAGTGATGGATTGGCAAACAACTGACTGGGAGTGAGGAGAGGGGGATGGGAGCAAGGAAGCCATGATTTGCAGCATTTGCTGATTACTAGGTCATAGGCACATTCTCTGTGGCAGACTTTAAACCCTAAAAACATGAAGTTGGGAAAAAAGAAATGTTAACTGTAGGCTCTCCAGTACCCACTGGAGCGCGCAGTCCAGCATAGCACTGACTTCTCAGCTGTCCTCTCATCTTCTCTCCATTCCTTTTCTAGAGGCAGCACTTTGAGCTGTTTCTGTTTTTAATTCACCCACTAATATGAGTCCAGTTTCTATTCATCTGTCACATTTTGGGACACTTTTCACTTTTTCTTTGGTTATTTGCCTAGCAGTTTCAGAAAAGTACAATATTTTAAAAGGCCACCTAACGGTTAAATTAAGATTTTAAAACATTAAATATTTGAGTCTCTGGGTTCCTCTAATAGAGTTGAAACTACCAAATAATGGGCTAGATGGTAGAAAACAATGAATTGTAAGATAGTTTCAAGGAAAGTTTTCTAAGGAATAATTTTTAAAAGCTATTATTGGTCCTAAACATATTACTAGGTTAATAATAGAATTAATGTAATAACCACAGGAAATTTCTACAGCCTTGTTCATGTAAAGTATTGATTTGCTAGACTAGAATGTTTTGTCTGTTTCAAGATTCTGGTTATGGCAGAAGCTTTACTTTAGAACTGATTCATGAATTGTGAGAAACACCATATATATATATATATATATATATATATATATATATATATTTAAAAGTTATCAAATAATTTACTGCTGCTGCTGCTGCTAAGTCGCTTCTGTCGTGTCCGACTCTGTGCAACCCCATAGATGGCAGCCCACTAGGCTCCTCTGTCCACAGGATTCTCCAGGCAACAATACTGGAGTGGGCTGCCATTTCCTTCTCTGAATAATTTACTAGGAGGGTTCAATTTCATTTTAATGAAAATTTTTACTTTCCTGATAAAAATTGTTATGTTCAGTATAAAAAAAAAAAAAGGCAAAGGAATCTGAGATCTCATTATCTGTGGTAAATAACTTGTTCCTAGTCTTTTAAGTTTTTATTTCACTTCATAGTAAATACTACAAGAGATGTATTAATCATCTAACCTTGGTTCCTTAAATCTTAACAAGTGTGTAAATAGCTTGACTGTTGCTCACAATCAATTCTGTCATTTAATTATGTAACAACCTTGTTGATTTCTATCACAGTCTTCCATTAAGTCAAATTCTTCTCTATGCCAAAATAATAACCTTAATTACAAGTTAATATCCATCATTTTTGAGGAAAATGTTTATACCTTTGAATGAATTTAAATGCCAAGAAGGCTTGTAGAATGTATGTGGACCTATACAGTGACGGGAAGTGCCTTTTATCAAATACCTGGAAGTTATTACAGGTATTTAGATTGAAATAGAGAACAATAGCTGATTGTTTCCTAGTGGTATGCCCCATTTTAGAAAAGTCTTAAAAGTTAAATGGTTCTGTTTAGTATGCTCTTTTTACAAAATATTCTATGAATAAAATAATAAATCTCACTAGAAGCTGAATGCTACTAATTTGATAAAATTATTACTCATTACACAGCAATCTAACTCTGCTTAAAATTTATTTTCAGTATGAATCTGTAATATGACAGCTGAAGTGTAAGAAGCTTTGTATTGAAAGTGATGGTGATAATTTACTCATCCTGAGATGAGTTATTATTTCAGTGGCAATGGAAAACTTTTAATGCTTAAAGAATTATTTAAATATAGGGATCGTGTAATCTTTCCTGTGGAAACAAAAGGAATCTAGTTTTATCCAAAAATTATGAAACACTGAACTGCTGACCTAGTATGCCTCTGTCTGGTCTTATTATTTATACACGGTTGATTCTTGCTCCATTTCTACCTTTTTATATGGCTTCTAGTCAGACAGAAGTGACTGGGTCAGAGGCAACATAAAATAGTGCATAACTCAAAATATTTGGTAGCTTCTTTGTAATAATATTCCTATATGAATATGGTAATGTAATGGAATCAGGAGACGTGGTCCTAATCTTGATCAACTTTAACTTGGGGTGTCCTTTCACCTTCCTAGGTGCATCTGTAAATGGAGGAGCCTTACAGCTCTAACATTCTAAGGAGGTGCAATTCAATTCATCGTAAACCTCCTTTATATTATATCTACACAAGGTCTTGAAGACACTGAGATGACTCACAGCCAGTCATTATATTCGTTATGGGCAGACAGGCACATAAGTAGACCATTTTTTACAGTGTGGATTTCACAGTGTGGATTTTATAGTGTGGATCATTGGAACACATGATCTAATAATACATGTAAAATTTTTTTTATAAACTGAAAGTGTTAAGCATATAATTTCTATTATAATGGGAGTAGTGTTATTTGGCATTTCTAAGTTGTAAACTATATTTTTGGTACCAGAGCATCTGTGATTTCTTCACAATTAAGGAAGCAGCTTTTCAGATAAGATGTCTGGACTTAATTCAAATTTAACAATTGAAAGGCACTGGTAACATGCTGTATTTCACTGTCAATTTTTTTTTTTTTTAGCTTATATGTCATTTGTAAGATGACACCAAAACTCAAGTGATGTGCCAAAATGAATTGAACACTTTTTCCTAAGCCAGTTCTGTATCCTAACTTTTATTTTCTGTGGTTATCCTTGCCCTTATAATCACAAATTGTTGACAAGGGAGATAGACGTATTTTTCCATTCTCTTCACAGTGTTCATTCATTGTCATCAGCTCCTTCCAGAGCTTCCTTAACAATATTTCTGAGACTTGCCTCTTTGTCATCATTTAACCCCCAAACAGGTAACCAGCTAGTTTGGTAGATGCTGTGGCTAACAGATAGATGATAGGTTTTTCTATAAGTCTGACTTATTTCATGTCTTGTTTACATTGTTATATGTCCTAAGGCAAAATTCATTTTATTATTTATGATGAATATGCAGCAATCTTTGAGTTGTGAAATATGAAAGAAATATGAAACTAATATTATTGGTGCCCATGGAGGAAGTACAGATTAGTGATTAACAGTATAGAGTCTAAAGACAAAACACATGTAGAATCTGTCACTTTCTGGGTGAGTTATTCAACCATTCACAGCTTTGTTTCCTCACCTTTGAACTGACAATAATATTAGTAAGGGCATGTAGGATTGTTTTGATGATCAACCTTAAAAACACTTAGAAAAGTGCCTCACAAACTGGAAACTCTCATTTAGAATTAGCTATTACAAACAGTCATCCAGTGCAAGAACACTGGGAAAATGAAGTATTTCTTCAAGTAAGAAACATTATTAAATTTTGAAAAAAAATGAGTTAAACTGTCTTGTTGTTTGAAATATATATTAGGCTGATAATAAATCTTGAAATTAAATCAGAAAGTATTGATAGAGATAGTGTATCTTGGAGCACTGAAGTGTGTAATCTACTAGAGTCTGGTAAGATGGGTTTAACACATCTTGGTTGGGAGTGTATATTGAAGGCAGAGAGTGTACAAATGATGATCATGGAAGGTTTCCAGAAAACAGTTTCTAAAGGAACATGGGGTAGATTTTTATTCACAACATCGTGCCATGCTGTAAAAAATTTATGTCAGTTAAAATGGAGAAACCTATTAACAGTCAGTCAATGGAGATTAAAATGAACCTTTTTTTTTTTCTTTTTTTCTGTGCTGGTGCAACAAAATTTCCATTGATCACTTCTTGAAGTGAGTAATTTTTGGTTTAGGATTTTTGGCACTGTGATGGATGTCAAGAAAAATAATAACTTATGCTGATGTGATTTCCCATTTTTCTTTTAAGTACATAAGCCAAATGCTTTAATTTCCATGTTTATAAATATTCTGACTCTGGATATTTTGCTTGTTGATGGGACTATCAGTGCTTCCCATACCTGGTTGGCCAACAGAATCACTGTGGGCACTGTAAGAACCAATTTATGAGGCATATTATAGAAAAAAATGAATAAAAGTGGCTTAAACAAGACAGTGTTTTATTTCTTCCTTGTGTGAAGAAGCCCAGAGATACATTGTACAGAGCACGCACTGCCTTTTTCTTGTCAACAGGTTTCTGTCTTTATGCTCTGATATCCTCAAGTCCACCGCATTGTTCAGATCGGAAGTTCAAGTTTCAAAAGGAGGGAGAAAGGGAAAAATAAAGGTGCACCCGTCCTTTTATTGAGACTTCTGAAAAGAGTCACATTTCTAAATACATCTTACTGGCTGACAATTAGTTGAATATGTAAGTGGAGAAATCACGTTATTGCCATTTTGAGAATTTTTCTTTGTTTATTTCTTTTCTTTCTTTCTTTTTTTTGGTCAAGATGATTTAGGAAGTTGCATGGGAGACAGGGTGAAGTGAAAGTGAAAGTCGCTCAGTTGTGTCCGACACTTTGTGACCCCATGGACTGAATTCTGGAGTGGGTAGACTTTCCCTTCTCCAGGGAATCTTCCCAACCCAGGGATCGAACTCAGGTATCCAACCCAGGTCTCCTCTTTACCAGCTGAGCCACAGGGGAAGCCCAAGAATACTGGAGTGGGTAGCCTATCCGTTTTCCAGCAGATCTTCCTGACCCAGGAATCAAACCAGGGTCTCCTGCATTGCAGGCAGATTCTTTACCAACTCAGCTATCAGGGAGAGAGTGGTCATTAAAATATGGTGTCTTGTCTATATTTCCACTTTTCCTCAAGGTGGAGTATTAATAAAAGGTGTGAGTTTACCTTTTGTGTCAGGGGTCCCCACGACCACTCTCTGGCTCATTAATTCACTAGAAGTATTCACAGAACTCTGAAGTTATTATATTCATGATTACAGTTTATTATTTGAAAGATATCTTAAGATCAACAAAGAGAAAAGGAACATAAGTCAAATTCAGAGGAAACCAGGCAGAAGCTTTTAGGTGTCCTGTCTCACTGGAGCTCTGTGAGACGTGCTTAATTCCCCCCCATCACAATGTGTAGCAACACGTGTGTAGTGTTGCTCGCCAGGGAGGCTGACCCAAGCCTTAGTGTCCAGAGTTTTTATTGGGCATTAGTCATGGGGGCATGTGGTGCTGCATGGCTGACTTCACTTATTCAAGCTCCAGACCACCAGAGAAAAAGCAGATGTTCATTATTAATCACATGGTGAGCTTAAATTATCTAGTCAGTTTAGTGTAGCATGGCCCAAGGCCTTAGGCATACAGAAATGCTCTGGTCAGAGCATTCTCAGCTTGGTTCCCAGGAGTGGGTCAAGGGCCACTTCTGAAAATAGTCCTTTTCTGGGACTGTGCTGGATTTGAGCAATTTAGGCCTACTGAATGAACCCATTCCTGCACATATTCCCACCTGACAGTAAAAATAAATGAAGCATATGAAACAATGTTTTTAAAGAAACTAGCTATCAGGCAACAAAAGATGCGATCTCTGAGAGACAGAAAACAAAGGAGGAGAGCCCTCCAAATTTCCCCTGCTTACTCTCTTGAAAGAGTTTGTAAGCTTTAGCTTAGGAAATTGGAACCCACCCAGAGCTTAGTGGACTCTGGGGATCCCAAGGCACTGGGCTTTGTAGAACAGAGTAACAGGAGAGAGCTTCTCAGAAGGAAAACCAGAGCCCTGCAGGGGCCTCCCCCTGAATCTTTCACAGAGGAATGATCGGCACATGAATGTGAGAAAAATTACCCAAAGCTGGGTAAAGAACAATCTGAGAGAACTAGAAGGAGCAGTATCTGACATTTACTCTGGTCTGGAAAGAGTGCCTGCTCCCAACCGGCAGGACTGGAACACTTTGTCATAGAGCATTAGGTACTTGCCTCAATAGTGAGAAATAACCCTGGACTAAATACTGCTCTGATACCACCTCACAAATCTTAGAAGCAAGACTCAAGAGGATCAAACTGTTTCCACATAACTCAACTGTGTCTTAGAACAAAACTCAAGAATATATATCGGAGAAGGCACTGGTGACCCACTCCAGTACTCTTGCCTGGAAAATCCCATGGACGGAGGAGCCTGGTAGGCTGCAGTCCATGGGGTCGTGAAGAGTCGGACATGATTGAGCGACTTCACTTTCACTTTTCACTTTCATGCATTGGAGAAGGAAATAGCAATTCACTCCAGTGTTCTTGTCTGGAGGATCCCAGAGACTGGGGAGCCTGTTGGGCTGCCCTCTATGGGGTCGCACAGAGTCGGACACGACTGACGTGACTTAGCAGTAGCAGCAGCAGCAAGAATATATATAGGAATACAGGAATATCCCAACAAAGTGTGTCCACAATGCTTGGCATCCAATTAAACATTACCAGGCATTCTTAAAAGAAGTATGAAAATACAACTCATCATGAAGGTAAAATGAATGAATTGAAACAAACTCAGAACTGACACATATGTTAGAGTTAGCAGAGGACACTAAAATAGTGATAACATATTCTAGGTGTTCAACAAGTTAAGTAGAAGCACAGAAGACAGAAATGTAAATTGAACTATAGAAATTGTGCCTACTATATCTAAGATGAAAAATACACTGAATAGGATGAAACACTGATTAGATAATGCAGAAGAAAAGATAGTGTAATTGAGGATGTAGTAATGATAAATATCGAAAATGAAGCACAGAGAGAAAAAAAATGATGAGTTACAAGTTGTGGGACAGCTTCAAGTGACCTAATATGTGTGTACATGGAATCCCCTAAAGAGAGGAGTGGAGGTGGGATGAGAAATCAGGAAAAAAAAAAAATTGTGAAAATAAATTCATAGGTCCAAAAAGCCCAATGAAGCCAAGCAGAAAAAATACAAAGAAAACCACAATAAGACACATAATCAAACTGATCAAAACCAATTATAAGGAGAAAATCTTCAAAGCAGCTAGGAAAAAAAAAAACCGAACAAGCAAATTATGTACAGAAGAATAAAGATAAGGTAAACAGATTTCTTCTTGGAAACAATGCAGATGAAAAGACAGAACAACAAATTTAAAGCACTGGGGAAAAAGCACACAACTTTCAAGCTAGAATTCTATACCCAGTGAAATCAGCATTCAAAAGCTAAGGTGAAAAAGACTGAGATAAGTATCTGAAGAGAAGCCATCTGCACCTCCATGTTCATTGCAGTGCTATGCACAATGGGCAAGATACAGAAACAGCCCAAACGTCCATCAATAGAAGAATGAATACCAAAAATGTGGTACACACACACACACACACACACACACACACACACACACACAACGGAATATTCAGCCATAAAAAAGAAGGAAATTGTCTCATTTTCAATGTCATGGATGAACTTAGAGGACATTATGCTAAAAGTGAAATAAGCTGGGCATAAAAAGACAAGCTAGAGGCTGGAAGGTGGGGGAAATGGAGAGATGATAGTCAAAGGGTACAAAGTAGCTGTTACGCAGAATGGACCTGTTCTGGAGATCTGATATGTACAGCATGGGGACCATAGTTAATATAATTTTGTATTTCTTGACATTTTCTGAGAGTAGACTGAAAATATCTGCCCCCCCCCACACACAAATAAAAGGTTGCTATACGGTGATAGATATTTTAATTGTGGTAACATTTCATGATGTGTATGTATATCAGAATCACATTGTATACCTTAAATAAAGTCCTATATATATATATTATATATATAATATTTGTCAGTTATGCTGCAATGAAACTGGAAAAAAAGAACAGACAAATCTGTAGTCAGAAAGTAGATTAATCATTGCTTGACGCTGGGAATTTAGGGGAAATGTGAAGTGACTGCTAATGGGTATGGATTTTTTGGGGGGAGGAAATTGATGCAATGTTCTAAAATTGATTATGATGATGATTGTACAACTCTGTGATATACTAAAAGGCATCAAATTGTATACTTTAAATGGGTAAATTGTGTGGTAAGTGAATTATATCTCAATAAAACTATTATAAAGATTACTTGAAAAATTTTAAAAAGGGACAAAATATGAAAAAAAGAAAATATGTGACAACAGCACAAAGAGAAGTAATGGGCAAATTCTTCATTATCAGAGACTTGAAAGAGTGTTTCTAATAGTGATAGGAACAGAAACTTATTTGCAATGAAAACCCAGGGGGTGGCTGAATATATCTGTTAAACTGAAAATATATATGCATTCCTCTGTGAATGCCCATTTTGTATTTTATCTTTTGGCATTTTCTTTTATTTTAAATTTGTGTGAGCTTTATATATGTTACAGAGTAACCCTTTGTCATATTTCTTTGATAAATTTGATATAGTTCAATAAGTTTTTGGAATAGGATTTCTGAATTAGGATGGGAAATATTAATATCTAAAGTCCATTCCAACTCTAATGTACTAAATTCTAGAGACCTTGAGAAGATGCAGGGAGTTCATTTTATTTATTCCTGAAAGAAAACCAGTTTAGGTCAAGTAGATACCATGTTTTTCGTTTTTCGTATGTTTGAGATGTCTGTATTGTGTAATAAAATCTGAAGTTTTGACCCTAGAACATTTTGAGTGGATAACAAGTAATTCATTTGTTTTCTTGTCAGAAATTGTTGCTGGTGTTATATTACCACAGATTGCAAGGTTCAGTTCAAAGTGTTTCGCTGCTGCTTCAGCTAGTGAGTTGCATGATTAATCCTTCCAATGAAAGTCTGAAAACACTGACCTCCCATTTCTGAGTAGTTAATGATTATATGGCTTAAAAATCTTTCTGAGTGCTGACAAGTACTGAATGACGTTCTTTGTCTTCTGCAATAGAGTGAACACTAAGAAGAAAACAAAATTCTGTTTGTTTTGCCAGTATTAAAGTCCATTCTCCAGTGGACATTTCTTGCTGCTTTTTCTGACTCTTCTGCTAAAGAACTATATATATATATATATATATTTTTTTTTCTAATTGGAGGATAAATGCTTTACAGTGTAGTGTTAG
This sequence comes from Bos javanicus, assembly GCF_032452875.1. Classification (NCBI taxonomy): domain Eukaryota; kingdom Metazoa; phylum Chordata; class Mammalia; order Artiodactyla; family Bovidae; genus Bos; species Bos javanicus. The sequence continues at coordinate 45,789,269 of NC_083870.1, forward strand.
ATTTTGCTGTACAACAACGTAACTCAGCTATACGTATCCCCTCCCTCTTGGATCTCTTCATCCCAGATCATCACAAAACACTGAGCTCAGCTTCCTGTACTTTATAGCAGGTTCCAATGTTTTACACATCAGTTCAGTTCAGTTGGTCAGTCATGTCCGACTCTTTGCGACCCCATGAATCACAGCACGCCAGGCCTCCCTGTCCCTCACCAACTCCCGGAGTTCACCCAAACTCATGTGCATCGAGTCGGTGATGCCATGCAGCCATCTCATCCTCTGTCGTCCCCTTCTTCTCCTGCCCCCAATCCCTCCCAGCATCAGAGTCTTTTCCAATGAGTCAATTCTTCCCATGAGATGGCCAAAGTATTGGAGTTTCAGCCTCAGCATCAGTTCTTCCAATGAACACCCAGGACTGATCTCCTTTAGGATGGACTGGTTGGATCTCCTTGCAGTCCAAGGGACTCGCAAGAGTCTTCTCCAACACCACAGTTCAAAAGCATCAATTCTTCGGTGCTCAGCTTTCTTCACAGTCCAATTCTCACATCCATACATGACCACTGGAAAAACCATAGCCTTGACTAGATGTACCTTTGTAGGCAAAGTAATATCTCTGCTTTTGAATATGCTATCTAGCTTGGTCATAACTTTCCTTCCAAGGAGTAAGCATCTTTTAATTTCATGGCTGCAGTTTTATACATGGTAGTGTATTTATGTCAAACCTAACTTCCCAATTTATCCCACCCTTTCCTTCTCCCGCCCACCCTTCCTCCGTGTCCACATATCTGATGTCTGTGTCTCAGTCTCTGTTCTTACCCTGAAACTAGGTTTATCTCTGCTAATACACATACATGCATTAATATACAATACTTGCTTTTCTCTTTCTGAGTTACTTCACTCTGTGTGACAGACTCTAGGTCCATCCACATTTCTATAAATGACCTAATTTCATCTTTTTTTATGGCTCAACATCACTAATTATTAGAGAAATGCAAATCAAAGCTACGATGAGGTATCACCTCTAACAGTCAGAATGGTCATCATCAAAAAAATCTACAAAAAGTAAATGCTGGAGAGGTGTGGAAAAAAAGGAACCCTCTTGCACTGTTGATGGAAATGCAAATTGATACAGCCACTGTGGAGAAAAAGATCAGTTCAGTTCAGTCACTCAGTTGTGTCCGACTCTTTGTGACCCCATGAATCACAGCATGCCAGGCCTCCCTGTCCATCTCAACTCCTGGAGTGACCTAAACTCATGTGCATCGAGTCGGTGATGCCATCCAGCCATCTCATCCTCTGTTGTCCCCTTCTCCTCTTGCCCCCAATCCCTCCCAGCATCAGAGTCTTTTCCAATGAGTCAACTCTTTGCATGAGGTGGCCATAGTATTGGAGTTTCAGCTTCAGCATTAGTCCTTCCAATGAACATCCAGGACTTTATGGTTCCAGTGAACACCCAGAACATCTTTAAGATGGACTGGCTGGATCTCCTTGCAGTCCAAGGGACTCGCAAGGGTCTTCTCCAGCACCACAGTTCTCAAGCATCAATTCTTTGGTGCTCAGCTTTCTTCACAGTCCAACTCTCACATCCATACATGACCACTGGAAAAACCATAGCCTTGACTAGACGGACCTTTGTTGGCAAAGTAATATCTCTGCTTTTTAATATGCTATCTGCTGCTGCTGCTGCTAAGTTGCTTCAGTCATGTCCGACTCTGTGCAACCCTGTAGACGGCAGCCCATGAGGCTCCCCGGTCCCTGGGATTCTCCAAGCAAGAACACTGGAGTGGGTTGCCATTTCCTTCTCCAATGCATGAAAGTGAAAAGTGAAAGTGAAGTCGCTCAGTTGTGTCCAACTCTTAGCGACCCTATGGACTACAGCCTACCAGGCTCCTCTGTCCATGGGATTCTCCAGGCAAGAGTACTGGAGTGGGGTGCCATTGCCTTCTCCGAATATGTTATCTAGGTTGGTCATAACTTTCCTTCCAAAGAGTAAGTGTCTTTTAATTTCATGGCTGCAATCACCATCTGCAGTGATTTTGGAGCCCCCCAAAAGAAAGTCTGACACTGTTTCCCCATCTATTTCCCAACAAGTGATGGGACCAGATGCCATGATCTTCGTTTTCTGAATGTTGAGCTTTAAGCCAACTTTTTCACTCTCCTCTTTCACTTTCATTAAGGTTCCTTAAAAATCTGAAAGTAAAACTACCATATGACCCAGCAATCCTACTACTGGGCTTATACCCTGATAAAACCGTAATTCAAAATACTCATGTACCCCAGAGTTCATTGTAGCACTATTTACAATAGCCAGGACATGGTAATAACCTAAGTGTCCACTGACAGATGAATGGATAAAACCAATTTGCTACATATATACAATGGAATATTACTCAGCCATAAAAAGAACTTTTCTTATTAGCAATTTTTTGTTTTGCATAATTTTACTAATGAAAAATTATGCTTGATTTTGAGGATAGGAAAATATATAAATGATATCATTACTTTTGAGGGTTTTACAGAGCAATTGGATAATAGAATACATCGATATTAATAATTACTTGATTTCTTATCTGATATGTCCAATGATAGTGTCAATAGGATATCTCGAAGTTCATGGGTATGAGCTAAATAGAGGCAGGGACAATTTTTCTTAATTTTTGAAGAAATGGATCTTAGATTGTAAACGAAAACTAGCATTTACACTAACATAAAATGGTTCCATCTTAGAAAATTTATGTGAGCAGAGGTGTAGATGTAGGATTGTACATGGACTCTATAAACAACAAATAAGGTGACATGTAAGCTTTGTGGTCTGTATATGTGTGTGTGCACATGCATTTATATGTGTGTATGGAAGATGTTTCTTACATAGGAAAGAAAGAACAGAATTGAGGTGAATAGTTTAATTAGGAGAGTACCATTATATCGGGCTTCCCTGGTGGCTCAGCAGTAAAGAATCCTGCAATGCAGGAGACACAGGTTGGAACCTGGGGTGGATAAGATTCCCCTGGAAGCGGGCATGGCTACCTACTCCAGTATTCTTGCCAGGAAAATTTCATGGAAAGAGGAGCCTGGTGGGATGTGGTCCATGGGGTAGCAAAGAGTCGGACATGACTGAAGCGACTAAGCCTGAATGCACACACTATGATATCATGATCCAAGTGAACTGTAATAGGATCTGCAATAGTTTATAGATGCAAGAAATACAAAAGGACAGGCCAGATGTGAGTAACATTGACTGGCATTGTGTGACTTTAAGGAACAAAAAATAGTAGTTGTAAATTGACCACATGTGAAGTTCAATTTACTAGAAAAGTGATGGTATTCTTGACAGAAGTCAAATGGAGTTAAAAATTGCTGGGGGGCGGGGCCGAAGAGAATGCATGGTTTTTTGATGTGAAGAAACTGAGATAATGATGGAACATGCAAGTGGGTTATTTGGCATCCACTGAAGTAGATGACTGTAAATCAAGACAGAACTGAGTGTTTAGAATGTAGGTAAGACTCAGCTGCAGAAAAGTAATCATTAGTAGAGGGGCATGCAGGAAGGGTCCAAGGACCCTTATTTGTGATCAAGAGGGAAATGGAAGTCACAGAAGTAAAAGTAGTCAATACAAAGGGAGGTCTCAAAGCTCTGATGTCAGGGAAATCAAAGAGGATGTGTTTCTGGATAGACGAGCCAATCAACAGTACTGAACACGGCAGAAAACCCATAGAGAGTTGAGAAGCAAACTAAAACATAGCATAATAATAAAAAATGTTTTCAAAAGTTTCATATTCTTGATTTTAAATAGTTCAACTTCCCACTTGACCATATTCTTGCTCCATTACTATCCTTCTCAGTTGTTACCAGACCTGGTTTAGATCCAGTTGGTTGGACTCCAGTTGAGTCCTTTCCATGCCTGCTGTTGCTTCCGCCAGTTGAAGAAAAGCAAGTTCTTGCCAAGCAAAGCAGGAAATTTTATTTATTGATTAAAGAAAGAGGAAGGGAAAGCTCCATGCTCTAACCATCCCTTCTTCCTGGGGGAGGCAGGCGAGAAAATGTCAAGGGGTTACGGTTGAGTATGTCATCAATTTGAGAAAGGGGTGGAAATTTCCAGAAATAACCAGAGCATGAGTAGTCCCTTGGGCCCTTTTGCGCACACTGTGTCTTGCCAAGTGTGGGTCCCCTCTTTGGGTGGAGATATTAGTGTAATCATGAGGCAAAGGCAACGTTCTCACACTTTGGGTCTCATCTACAGAGGTGCTGCTGTCGTGGTCTGGCTGGAGCCAGTTCAGGGCGGTGTGTTGCCATTTTAGCCCTTTCTGGTTCAGGCTGGTTCTTCGGTTTAACCTTAATTTATATTTAACAACTACAGCTGTGGTGGTTGGGAAAAAAGGTTAGTCTCTGCACAGGTATTAATAAAATCAGGAAATTAATAGGTCATTTCTGATATAAATCACTTGCTATCCCACATATGTTTTCTTTTAGCTGTTAACCATGTAAATGAAGGGCAGCTAGTCAATCCTTGATTTATTATGCTATTGTGAACCTGAAAATCATGCTGCTTGCTCAATTTAGTTAATTAAAAAAAAAAATCTAAGCTCAATTAACTAAAGTTCTCCTCCTTTCTTTCCCTTTAAATCTTGTTTTTGAGCTTTTTCATTTGCTCATCAGTATGGCTTTATTTTTAGCACGTTGATGGATACTTAACCTCTCGAGCTAAAATGACTCTTGGTCTTGTAAACACGGATCTTTTAGGGGACAATGTGTCTTTTACTCAATAGTTAATAGATTAAAGGTAAATTGTAATAGTTTTCGTATTTCTTCAAAAGAGTCTGAAAAGCTGATTTTACTTTGAGGCCAAAAAATTACTGTAAAGCAAGTTTTGAGATAAAGTTACTAATTTTACTTGACTCTAAAAAAAGTATAAATTCTAGAGTATGAATTTTCTTAATTATCAGTGAACTGATGAATATATTTTTGGTAATTTAATAATTCTCTTTAATTCTTTTAATCCATAATTTTATCTTCAGTTTCTGTGTATGTTCATATATATATTTTTCAGCTCTTGCAAGCATCAGATGTATTTTAACCTGAGTTTTCATAATTATTCCTTTTCCAAATAAATATGGGTTATTTGAATATATAAAGCACAGATGCTTTGCAATAATATATTAAATGGAAAAATAGTTTATAAGGTAATGAAATTGTTTAATAAAATGACTATAGTACAGGTTCTCATCTTTTTTAATATTTTTGATACCTCTCAATAAGGGTTTGCATGTGACACTTTTTTTTTCAATTCTTATAAAAATATATCAGTATGTAAGTTGGTACATATGCTATACAAATGGTTTAAGTAATAAAGATACATAATTAATGGTTAATTTCTTTGTTAATATTTTTATTTTTTAAAATTTAAGTGTACCATGTAATATCCCTTTTATTTATTTTAAAGTTTCTTCTTGTCTTGATAAAATAGAAATATAGACTCACTATAGTACCATTTGCAATCTAAAGAGAAAAATATCTTTTAAATTAATGCCCTGGATTTACAGCATTTGCATAGTTCCACAGACAATAGAATCCTTTCCATGGCGGTTATGGACTGAATGTTTGTCCCTCTTAAATTTTGTGTGGTGAAGGGCTGACTCTCAATGTGATTGTAATTGGAGATGAGGCCTTCTCAGAACTGTGAGAAAGAAATGTCTCTGACATTCCTTAATAGCAGCCCAAGTTGACTAATACAGAGTCTTAAGTCAGAGTCTGTTCAGTGTTAAGAATTACGAGAGTAATATCAGATGTATAAATTAGGGTTCCTGTGTTTGAATTCTTAATCTTTTCTGAAAAACATTAAAAGTCATTTTTCAATTAGGGAGCACTTAAGTACCTAGTATGTGATGTGTGTTCTGTAAGTGAAGGAGAGTACACACTGGGCCTTGCAAATACAGAGAGCAGCTTCATGTAGAAGATCTTCGCTTGCTGAGTAGGAGAGTGCCATGATGAAGTTTTTTTAAGGTACATAAACTTTTATTTGTGTTACCTATGGGTTCAGTAGAAATAAATCAAGTTTCCCATGCAATGTAACTAGCGTGTGAAGGGGTTCATTTATTTCTTGTTGATGATTTTTTTTTTCATTTTTTATAATTTTGTAACTTTTTACTTGTCTTTCTTAGGAAGGAATTGTAATGTGAGTTAACCTAAACATGTTGGGACCAAAGGTCCGTAAGTTATATATAGTTATATGTGTTATAAAATGATATGTACATTGCTATATACATGTACTGGATTTTAAAAATCTATGTTTGAATTTCATGACCCTCCCACACTGCCATTTTAATTTGTGTAGAGCATATTGCATTTTCAGACAAAGTGCCTTTGAAATTTCAGGCTTAGGGCAAGAATAACTTCAGGAACCAATGACTTGGTTTCATCTGGGAAACATCTCTACTTACCATCTCTTTACAGTTACCTTTTCACCTGTTTTCTTCATCTTTTTCTATATTCCTATACTTTGGGACTTTATTCTATATTCCTGGAATTTGGGCTTCCCTGGTGGCTCAGATGGTAAAGAATCTGCCTGCAGTGTGGGAGACCTGAGTTTGATTCCTGGGTTGGGAAGATCTCCTGGAGAAGGGAAAGGCTACCCACTCCATATTCTTTCCTGGAGAATTCCATGGACAGAGGAGTCTGGCAGGCCCATGGGTTTGCAAAGAGTCAGAGGACTGAGCGACTTTCACTTTTGCTTGTTTTCTTCATCTTTTTCTATATTTATCCTTTAAAAAATGATTCCTATATATATATTCAAAATGAACAATACAAGAATATGAATACAGATTGGTTCAGTGGAGTCTAAAATCTAGATCCATCACATACTAATTGATATCATGTGTTAAGCAATTTCTGGATGCACAGTTCTAAGTTTTATATGTAATTTTATGTCATCCTCAAAATGATCTTATGGGGTAGGTACTATGACTAATCAACACTTTATAGTTGAAGAAGTAGAGAGATAGAGAGTTTAAATAACCAGTGAAAAGCAATAGAGCTAAAATCTAAGCCCATTTAACCTCTAACACTGTGCATATTGTTTAGTAAATACTTAGCACAATTAAAGTTGTAAAACTCAAGACTGTTAGAGACTCCATCCTTCATCAATTATGTATTAATCATAATGAGTTAGTCATTGTGCATAAAGGAGAAAATATTCTTTGAATAGAGTTAATCAAATGAAAAATGTGGAAGATAAGTTATTTGGAAAGGTAGTACAATCTAAAGGAAAAGAAATCTGAGCCCGTACAAAGAATGAAAGTGCATTAAATATAGGAAAATCTAAGAGTTCTTGATTAGGACTGATTACCATGACTTTTCAAGGTTTTCAGACTTCAAGGTTATTTATGTTGATCTCTTAAATGTGGGTATAAGATGCAAAATTGAGGCTGTGTTCTTTCTTGTACTCCCAAACCAGCTGGAGTTCTGAGCTTATCCAAGAACCAAAGGCACCTTTGTAAATTCTTAAGTTACTTACTTAAACTCTCCTTACACTATGATTAGTGATAGACTTGGAAGAGGGTGGGGTAATTGGCTGAGATTGGGGTTTATAAGCAAGAGACTGTTAAGCAAATGAAAAGTTCAGTTCTCAACTGCTGAACATTTGTTAGATTGTTACCTGGATGAAGCAAGAGATACTTAACAAAAGGATTAAGCAACAGTTATTTATTTTTCTGTTAACCAGGAGTATTTATTGAAGAAAAAAATGCTGCCACAATACATTTTATTTAAATTAACATAGTTATAGCAAATTATGAAAAAATGAAAGAAACAAGTTTTAAATTTTATTTACTTATTATTTATTTTTAACCTGGAAAAGTAGGAGACATTTATAAAGAACTTAGGATACATCATCAGAGACAAAATTTAAGCATAATTTAAATAAGACAAAATTTAATGAATTAATAAGTTCAGCCTGTAAATTGAAAATGTTGGTATATGTGTATTATGTTGTATATATGTATAATGGCTCAATTAAAGTAAATAATGACCAGTACTGAAGAGGAAATATTTGCTTATAATTTAAAATGCAAAGGATAGAGGGAGCTTGCTGTGCTGTGCTGTGCTGTGTTTAGTCTCTCAGCCGCGTCTGACTCTTTGTGACCCCATGGACTGTAGCCCACCAGGCTCCTCTGTCCATGGAGAATCTCCAGGCAAGAATACTGAAGTGAGTTACTAGCCCTCCTTCAGGGAATATTCCCAACCCAGGGCTCAAACCCAGGTCTCCCGCATTGCAGGCCTATTCTTGACCATCTGAGCCACCATGGAAGCCTAAGAATACTGGAGTGGATAATCTATCTCTTCTCTAGCAGATCTTCCTGATCCAGGAATCGAACCAAGATGTCCTTCATTGCAGGTGGATTCTTTACCAGCTGAGCTACCAGGGAAGCCTGGAGAGAGCTTAATGGTGCATTAGGTTTGAATAATTGATACTGAGATGTAAAGCAAAGCTATGCTTTTATTTTTTATTTTTTTTAATTTTATTTTATTTTCAAACTTTACATAATTGTATTAGTTTTGCCAAATATCAAAATGAATCCGCCACAGGTATACATGTGTTCCCCATCCTGAACCCTCCTCCCTCCTCCCTCCCCATACCATCCCTCTGGGTCGTCCCAGTGCACTAGCCCCAAGCATCCAGTATCGTGCATCGAACCTGGACTGGCAACTCGTTTCCTACATGATATTTTACATGTTTCAATGCCATTCTCCCAAATCTCCCCACCCTCTCCCTCTCCCACAGAGTCCATAAGACTGTTCTATACATCCGTGTCTCTTTTGCTGTCTCGTACATATGCTTTTAGAAAGAGAATATATTGGCCAAATGACTTTCTGCAGTTGGAATTCAAGCTCTCAGCACTCAGTTCCAGTATTTGGGGGCCAAGACTTAGTGCTTTTATTTGTGAACTGAGGGCCTGTGATTGTAGTCAATAAGAGCTCCTTTTTGTGTTCTCTATGGTAGTAGTACAGAAGGCCACTTCTCAGATGCAGGATTCTAGTTTGTGTGTTGTGGCCTTCTATCTGCTTCCCAGAGAAGAATTGACAGACAGCACAGGGAAAACACATGCCTCTGATTTGATGTCGTGTGCGAATCTGTCTCCTGATCATATTCTATCATTTCTTAACCTAAATAAAATTAGTGCAGTGAAATTCTCTCAAATTCTGTTTGTTTTTTTTTTTCCCTCTAGAATCACCAGTACATTTTTATTGGGTTACTGAAAATGATTGGGGAAGCCAAAAGCCAAATTCTTTGCATGGGAGAAAATCTTCCTTTATAAGTAATATGCCTTATTTCTGAAAGGGTTAATGGGTCTCTTAAACTGCTCAATTTATCCAGAGAGGGGACCCTGTGACCCTGTTAGGACTTGGCTTTGGTCATTTCTTAGGAAGAATGCAATTTAGAACTCTCCTGTATTATTCTGCCAGCTGCTTAGTTATTGATGATATTGACTTTTAGTTTCAAAAAGTCTTGCTTTGGAAAATTGTTTTTAACAGCTCTCAACCACTCATGTCTTGTATTTTTATTTTATATCACTTTTCATTTGGGATATTATTAAGTCAAATCCTTGGTAACCATTCTCCACAATCCAATTTATTTTTACCCAAGATCCATTGAATTCAACTCACTGCCTTTTTGCAAAAGGTTAACCCAATATTTCATGTTGTGTTATACTTTCTACTTATGCTGTGCAAAAGAAAAGTTACTGTGATAAGCAGCCAATAAATTGCATTCAGAATGTTTATTCTTAAAAGTTACATTACTGTGCCAACATAGATAAACATAATCATTTATCACAATATGAATTGTGGAAGTAAAAACTAAATGAAATACAGCCATCTTTCTTGCATATTATCTAGTTCTTTTTTTTCCCCTTTAAATGTTGGCCACAATAACTACTTTAAAAAACGTCATCTTATTTATCAGCTTGAATTAATGTGTGAAATGACTAATGGTTCAAATAGGATAACTAAACAAACAAAATTGCTTCTGTTTCATGATAAAAAAATGTTTTCTTTTTTTTGTATATAAATAGGATTACTTATGTTTTCTATTGTTGGCTCATATTACTAGGTTGCTTTGGAATTATTTAATCGTGAGGAATATATTGTTTAAACCTCATAGATTTATTGTACATTTGTTGTCCAGAACACAGATATCTAAATTGATTGACTGAAGAAATATCATGTCTAACATATATAGCAATTACTAAAAGTAATCTTCATTTATGTTAGGCTAATAAAATAGGCCCCAATAATGTTTATTAGAATGAATGCAGTGTTCAGTGAAATTCACTGAATGTAGAATTTACTGTGTATTATTAATACTATTATTTAGTAACAGCTTTATTGAGATATAATTCACATACTGTACAGTTCACAAATATAGAGTGTAGAATTCAAAGACTTTTATTGTATTCATAGTTTGCTACTAAGACCGCAATCAATTTTCATCTACCCAAAGAAATCATATACCCTTCAGCATTCATGCTGCATTTGCCCCTAATCCTCCAGCCCCTGGCAACCACATCTACTTTCTGTCTCTATAGACTTCTCTATTTTGAACATTTTATGTAAGTGGAATAATACAGGATGTGGTATTTTGTAACTGACTCCTCTCAGCACAGTGTTTACTATGTGCATGTGTCTTGCTCATAAATTTCCCAAGTTTCCTGTTACTGATATCTGTATTCATTCCATTATGGTTGGATAGCTGCTTTGTATGATTTTAACCTTTTTAAATTTATTAAGGTTTGTTTTATGGCCTAGCATCTGATTTGTCACAGAGAATTTTTTGTGGACACTTGAGGCATGAAATTAAAAGATGCTTGCTCCTTGCAAAAAAAGCTATAACCAACCTAGACAGCATATTAAAAAGCAGAGACATTACTTTGCCAACAAAGGTCCGTCTAGTCAAAGCTATGGTTTTTCCAGTAGTCATGTATGGATGTGGGAGTTGGACTATAAAGAAAGCTGAGTGCTGAAGAATTGATGCTGTGCTGTCGGAGAAGACTTTTGAGAGTCCCTTGTACTGCAAGGACATCAAAGCAGTCAATCCTAAAGGAAATCAGTCCTGACTATTCATTGGAAGGACTGATGCTGAAGCTGAAGCTCCAATACTTTGGCCACCTGATGCAAAGAGCCAACTTATTACAAAAGACTCTGATGCTGGGAAAGATTGAAGGCAGGAGAAAAAGGAGACGACAGAGGATGAGATGGGTGCATGGCATCACTGACTCTATGGACATGAGTTTGAACAAACTCCGGGAGATGGTAAAGGAGGACAGGGAAGCCTGGGGTGCTGCAGTCTAGAGTCGTAAAGAGTCAGACGTGACTGAGCGACTCAACAACAACAAATTGTGTACCATATATCTTTAAGGCTGTGTTAATTTTTTGAAAAATATTTTTTGTCTTTGTCTTTTGGGACTGTATAATATCTCTTGAGTTCTCTTAAAGTTTGCTGATTCTTTCTTCTGCAAATTAAGATATACTATTGAGCCCTTCTAGTAAATTTTTTATTTCAGTTATTATAGTTTATTATCTCCAGAATTTAAAGAATAACTTTTATGTCTTTATGAGTATTCGCTGGTGAGATATTGTTACCATACCTTTCTTATAGTGGCTGCTTTGAAGTTTTTATTAAATGTTACACCTGAAACCTCTGAAAGGCAATGTCTGTGACCTGCTTTTGTTCTTTCATGGACCATATAATCCTGTTTCTTTGAATGTCTTGTTATTTTGTTTTAATGGAAAATGGAACATTTCAGATGATATAGCGATTCTGGATACTAATTTCCCTCTACCCCATCCCAGAGTGGGGGGCTGGTTGTTGTTAGCCTTTTGTTTAGTGATTTGGTGGACTGCTTTAGATATGTCTGTTTCCCTGATCTTTGATAGCACTCACATAGGGTGAGGCCATGGGCTTCAGTAACTGTGGTATGACAGTGCTTTTAGTGGAACTCTCTGTGCCTTCTCTTTGGATTTCTTTGTTAAATGGTCCACCTCTGTTGGTATCACACCCAGTTCTTAGTCTCTTTGATTACTAGTTGATTGCTCTGTTGTTTTTGGCAATGCCTTGGGACATATTAATAAATTACTTGACAGTGTCATTCAGTTAAATTTGGGCTCTTTTGCAAGAGTAGTTTTTAGGTGAGTCTTTGAGATTTCTTGTGGCCATACAGGAGCCATTAGGTATTCTTTCTGGTAAACTGTCTTGTGATTTAGTTTATCGCTCTCCTGAAGCTACCTCCTTCCTCTTAATTGTCTGGCATTGAACTCTTTATTGTTTTTGAGAGTACCCTTAGGCTTGAACTTCCCATGTATTAATTTAAATGAAGTCATTTCTTCTGTTTGTGTGACCTCTTTCTCTGGGAAAAAACCTCTGCCACAGCTCCAGATCTAGGGGTAGTTACAGTGGCCTGCATTTCTGGGAGCCACACTCCTGCTTTATGAGCAGGGCCCTGGTATAGGCAGTAACCTCTGATTTCAGTTGCTTCTCCTGGTTTGCTAACTCTAAGCCATGGGCGAGCTGAGATAATGGTGATCAGGATCCTGTTATGGGCCTGTTGCTCCTGAGATAGAGCCTTTCTTCTGTGAGTGGGTATGGGAGAAGCAAGGAGCTCCTGACTTCTCAGCTGCACTTTCTGGTCTTTAGTTGCTGCATAGCTGGTAGACTGGGGAGAGGGGAGTAGGTATGCTAATATCCTGCCTTTCTTTGGGAGATACCTCAGTGTCACCTAGAGGGTAGGCGGAGGGTCAGCCCTCTGTTCTTGGCTGTATTCACCGAGGTAGAATTTCTGTGTGCTGAACTGGGAGCCTGGAGGAGGGAGACAAGACTGCACTTCAAATGCCACAGACCTTTGCCATTCTTACCAAGTTTTAGTAGGTTTTTTTCAATAACAATTTTTTCATTTGCTCTTTGACTATAATAATTTCTGGAGACTTCAAAGGATTCTTATTTTTATTAATTTTTATCAGTTATATTGTTCTATTAGGTAGTTGATCTGCAGAGGTCCTCATTCATTCATTCTGGAAGAGTCCCAGTGGTCATGTTTCAAAGCAGACAGGCCTTTTAAATTAATTATTTCTTCAGTTATTCAGGTGCTGCTTTACACATGTGTTTAAAATGTTTTCTATTCTATTTTATACCTCAAAAAGTCACAATAAAATGTAGACTCCATCTTTGGTTAAATTCACATGTAAGCCCAACACTCAGAAGAACTGAATTCTGATTCAATCCCTTCCACATATTAATTGTGAGATCTTGAGCAGGTTACTTAATCACCCTGAATTTATTTCCACATCCAAAATTTTGAGATAACAGTAGCTATTTGTACATTAAATAATACATGTGAAAGCAGTTGGTAAAATTCTGAAAACTTAGTGGAGATTGTTATTTCTAGTTTAAATCGAATCTGTAATGAAGTGCCTGCCTCTTTTCATTCTTATTTAAGAATACTATTTATAAAATTTATCTTAAAGTCAACTGTTATATTTTACATGTTTTTGAACTCCTTCATGTTATCATAAATAAATATTTGTATAAAGTGAACTGGGATATCACCTAGTAAGTGATTTCTTTAGATAAGTTTGTTGTGGAATTACAATAGTATAAGGGGAAAACAACATTTTTAATATACATCTTTGGAGTATGTGTGTGGAATCTTAAAATTTGATTTTTTATAATCCCAGGATACTTATGCTTATATTTTGTCTATGCTATCTTCAGAGTATCCTGGCTTTAAATCCTCGAACACAGTCTCGTGCAACTCTGCGTTCCACTTTGGCCAAGAAATTAGACAAGAAACATTGGAAAAGAAATCCTGATAAGAACTGCTTTGTAAGTACGACTGATGCATGGTTTCATGCTGAAAATTATCTCATTCTATACTGTAAGACATGATTTTATATATAGAAATATAATTAAATATGTGTAAAATACAGCAGTAGTTTTTTCATATTTAAATATTTTATATTTGAATCTTCTAAAAAATGTGATTAATTTTGCTTCTTAAAAAATATTTTGAAATAGTTTAAAATCATATAAATTTAGTTTGTGCCAAATTTTATTTTTTGAAAATGAATAAAAACCTCTTAAAATATTTTTATAATAACACAATGATATGGACGAGTTTCCAAATTTCAGATATAATTCAACTGAAGAAGGGTATACTAGTATACACAAACTGTTGTTAAATATTCTTTTGGAGAACATATAAACATTAAGTGTTCAATATGAACATCTTGTATTTCCAGATGAGGTGCAGGTGGAAAAATCTGTGATTACTAACTGCTAGAATATTATATAATTGGGTCCATGAAATCATTATAGGGTTGGGATTATTAGGCTATAAATGAGGATTAAGTAAGTACAACTTTGAAGGCAATATTTAATATGCCATTTTATGAGGTATAAATATTTGTTAGGAAAACAACTTCCTTTTCACCTGATTTCCCAAATTAATTTCTCTAAGGGCTTCTTTGGTGGCTCAGATGGTAAAAGAGTTCACCTGCAATGCAGGAGACCTGGGTTCAATCCCTGGGTTGAGAAGATCCTCTGGAGAAAGAAATGGCAACCCACTCCAGTATTCTTGCCTGCAGAATTCCATGGACAAATGAGCCTGGTGTGCTACAGTCCATGGGGTTGCAAAGAGTTGGAGAAAAATTAATTTCTCCAACATTAATTTTCTCCAAGTGATTAGTGAACCAATTAATAAGTATAAACTTATTTAAGATTAGCTCTTTTGATACTTTGTGTATATGTTCTTTTTAATACAATGATTTTAGTTTATTTTTATGTACTTCTTAACTACATATAAACTCTTTTAGGATAGGAATTGAGGGTATTTGTATATGTACATTTGTATTTATCTGATTTTTAATTCTTCTGTCAATGGCCAACTAGCAAAGTTTTTTGAATTAAAAAAGAGAGAAATACAGGGAAACAACATGATTTGCGATGATAACACAGCCACTTAACTAGAAGATTTGGATTTCTAATTCAGTTTTCCTTGCTCCACTTCTGTGAGCTTTGCGTTCTACCATGACATTTCTCGTAGAGGTCTCTGGAAGGACACTAGTGTGCTCCAAATTAGATCAAGGAATGAATCAACTATCAGTTGTGATCCTGTATAATGATATAAACAATTGAAGGACACTGAAAAAAGAATCATGTAATTTTCAAACTTAGAAATCCTTTAATGATTATCAAGTCACTCTCATTTTAAATGTGTGAGAACTATGATCCAGATAAATTAAACTCTCTAGGGTTTCCCCTTAATAGATTATTATAGAGATACCAAGGGAACATTTTATGCAAAGATGGGCTCAATAAAGGACAGGCATGGTAGGGACCTAATGGAAGCAGAAGATATTAAGAAGAGGTGGCAAGAATACACAGAAGAACAAAAAGGATCTTCATGACCCAGATAATCACGATGGTGTGATCACTCACCTGGAGCCAGACATCCTGGAATGTGAAGTCAAGTGGGCCTTAGTAAGCATCACTACAAACAAAGCTAGTGGAGGTGATGGAATTCCAGTTGAGCTATTTCAAATTCTGAAAGATGATGCTGTGAAAGTGCTACACTCAATATGCCAGCAAATTTGGAAAACTCAGCAGTGGCCACAGGACCGGAAAAGGTCAGTTTTCATTCCAATCCCAAAGAAAGGCAATGTCAAAGAATGCTCAAACTACCACACAATTGCACTCATCTCACACGCTAGTAAAGTGATGCTCAAAATTCTCCAAGCCAGGCTTCAGCAATATATGAATCGTGAACTTCTAGATGTTCAAGCTAGTTTTAGAAAAGGCAGAGGAACCAGAGATCAAATTGCCAACATCTGCTGGATCATCGAAAAAGCAAGAGAGTTCCAGAAAAGCATCTATTTCTGCTTTATTGACTATGCCAAAGTCTTTGACTGTGTGGATCACAATAAACTGTGGAAAATTCTGAAAGAGATGGGAATACCAGACCACCTGACCTGCCTCCTGAAAAATCTGTATGCAGGTCAGGAAGCAACAGTTAGAATTGGATATGGAACAACAGACTGGTTCCAAATAGGAAAAGGAGTACATCAAGGCTGTATATTGTCACCCTGCTTATTTAACTTATATGCAGAGTACATCATGAGAAACGCTGGGCTGGAGGAAGCACAAGCTGGAATCAAGATTGCTGGAGGAAGTATCAATAACCTCAGAACTGCAGATGATACCAACCCTATGGCAGAAAGTGAAGAAGAACAGAAGAGCCTCTTGATGAAAGAAGAAAGTCAAAAAGTTGGCTTAAAGCTCAACATTCAGAAAACGAAGATCATGGCATCTGGTCCCATCACTTCATGGGAAATAGATGGGGAAACATTGGAAACTGGCTGACTTTATTTTTCTGGGTTCCAAAATCACTGCAGATGGTGACTGCAGCCATGAAATTAAAAGACGCTTACTCCTTGGAAGGAAAGTTATGACCAACCAACCTAGATAGCATATTAAAAAGCAGAGACTCTACTTTGCCAACAAAGTTGTCAAGGCTATGGTTTTTCCTGTGGTCATGTATGAATGTGAGAGTTGAACTATAAAGAAAGCTGAGCACCAAAAAATTGATGCTTTTGAACTGTGATATTGGAGAAGAGTCTTGAGAGTCCCTTGGCCTGCAAGGGGATACAACCAGTCCATCCTAAAGGAGATCAGTCCTGAGTGTTCATTGGAAGGACTGATGTTGAAGCTGAAACTCCAATACTTTGGCCACCTCATGCGAAGATCTTACTCATTTGAAAAGACCCTGTTTCTGGGAAAGATTGAGGGCAGGAGGATAAGGGGACGATAGAGGGTGAGATGGTTAGATGGCATCATCGCCTCAGTGGACATAAGTTTGGGTGGACTCTGGGAGTTTGTGATGGACAGGGAGGCCTTCCATACTGCGGTTCATAGGGTTGCAAATACAAAGAGTAGGACATAACAGCGACTGAACTGAACTGAAACTGTTTATTTAGAAGGGGAGACATTCACCATTATTATTGTTGTTGTTTTTATTATTCTTATTTTATGAAAAATTAGTATTTTCATTCCATAATGTTAGCTTATAAATTGTCTCATATTTTCATATTTTTTTGGTAATTGACAAGAATACAATAAAATAGGTCTTCCGCATTAAATACATATTGGCACAGATTTCTAGGAAAGCAGTTTAACAGTGTCTTTGTCAGTATCTTTGACTATATTTGTTAATACGTGCTGTTATAAAAAAGTACCTCAGACTGGGTGGCTTGATGAAGTTTATTTTCTCCATGTTCTGGGTGCTAGGAATCTGAGATCAAGGTGTCAGTATGGTTGATTTCTTCTGAGGCATCTCTCTTGATGATAGGTGGCTGCCTTTTCACTCTCTTCTCATGGTCTTCCCCCTGTACGTGTCCAGATACCCTCTTATAATGACACCAATATATCAGATAAGAGCCATTCTGATGACCTCATTTTAATTTATTTACCTCTTTTAAGACTGACTCCAAATACAGTTACATTCTGAGATACTAGGGTTTAAGCCTTCGATAAATGAATCTGAGGGGATTCAGTCCATAAGAATACCTTTAAATTATCAAACACTTAAACCTAGTAATTCATCTTTTAGTAAACTATCATAAGGAGCAAGTAAGGAATGTAGGTAAATAATTAAATAGAAAGAAGATTATCCTAATACTGTTTATTTGTAGAGAAAAATATGGGTGGGAAAATGTGGGTTATAGCTAAGTACTTAGGGCAGATCTATTCCGTAGTAAATTATGCAGCCATTAAATTACTATTTTTAAATAAAATTACTTTTGAAGTAATTAATAATCTGAAAAAGACATAATTTATATTATTAATTTATGGACAAGGTACAGAACAACACGATATTTCAGAATGGTTGTTATAGTTTTACAGAACCACACCTATACACATATTCATACAAAAAAATGAAATGTAAATATTAATTGTATTTGTTTTCTTAGCACTTTTGTATATTTTAGATTTGCTATAATAGCAAGTGTTAGAGGAAAAATGAAAGTTTTAAAGATATGTTAGTATTATCTCAATTATAAGATCAGATTTATTGCTGTGGATATATACTTGAAAACCCTATGTATTAACTGTATATACTGTATTAACAAAGAACAGTAAAATATGTTTCCAAAGAGGGAATATGGAACTAGAGTTGAAAGTTACCCTCAGTGTTGTTAAAGACTGTTGTTCTTTTCCTTTTCATTACTATTCTCTTTGTTTTCCATGAAGAATTGAATAAAAGTATTACCACACGATATGATTTATTTTTTAATTTATAAATTTTCATACTTGAGTTTTATAATTACACATCTAAATTAAAAAATATGCATAAAACAAATATGAGAAGATTCTCTAAGGTGTAGAGAAGGCTAATTAGGAATATGGAACCTGAAACAAGAAAGAGTGATGAATTCCCTGGGTTTTCTTTTTTTCTGCATATATCTTGGAGCCTCGGAGCCAAAGAAGTTAGAAAACCAGAAATGTTAGCTGATACAGACACACACACATACACACTTCAACAAAAGTTTGCTCTTTCTAGCCAAAATACGAAGAAATGAACAGTTTCTTTTCTGTTCATAAATAGACGAAAGATTTTTAGATAGTAACTGCTATACTCTAGCTGAATATAGCAACAACAAAAAAAATGTGACCTCATCCCAATGTATTCATAAATGCTGAGCTGGGAGCCTGGACTTCAGTCCTGTGATGAGATAATGAGATGCTTCAAGCCCTCTGCTTGGTGAAAGAGAAGGGAGTCAGGACTTTCATGCTCACTAGCCACCTGGTAACCAAGGCAGCCCGCATCCCAGACCACTGAATTTCTACCCTTATCAAGAAGAGAAGAAACAGGATGAGGCTGAAAAATACCCCAAAGGGATATAACAGGTGAAAACTCCCTAAATTTAGCAAGAGACACAAACCTACAGATTCAAAAACCTCTGTGAAACACGAGGGAATCCATATTAAGACATATCATAATTAAATTTCTGAGAACTAAATACAAAAACTGTATCTTGAAAGAAGCCAGCCTGTTTCCCTTAAGGCGAGGGCAGCTCCTATGGGCAGTCGTGCTCCAGATCCTTGCCCTGTGGCTCTAAGACTAGACACTATCACTGGCCCGTCCTTGATCAGTGTTTCCTTTTCTACCCTGCTTCATCCCTCCTGTATTGTTGTTTCCTGAAGAGCACTCACTCCATAAATCACATGTTTCAAATTCTGCTTTTAGGGAAAAGTGAAAAGTGAAAGTTGCTCAGTCGTGTCAGACTCTTTGAGACCCCATGGACTATACAGTCCATGGAATTCTCCAGGCCAGAATACTGGAGTGGGTACCTTTCCCTTCTCCAGGGGATCTTCCCAACCCACGGTCCAAACCCAGGTCTCCCACATTGCAGGTGGACTCTACCAGCTGAGCCACCAGGGAAGCCCAAGAATACTGGAGTAGGTAGCCTATCCCTTCTCCAAGGGATCTTCCCCACCCAGGAATCAAACTGGGGTCTCCTGCATCGCAGGCAGATTCTTTACCTACTGAGCTACAAGGGAAGCCTTTGCTAACTGAAGAACCAAACCTTGCTGTTAAGTAGCAGCAGCACTTAACATAGGCAGTCACTTTCTCCTTCCTGAATTTTTTTTTTTTACTTCCCTTCCAGGACCTCAAACTCCTTTTTTCTTCTTTCCTCATTGGTGTCTTCTTCTCAGCTTCTTTGTTGGCTCTTCCTCATCTTCTCACCCCTAAATATTAGAGCACCCAGGGTTCAGATCATTCTGTCTCTAACCCGGTGTACGAGACAGCAAAAGAGACACTGATATATAGAACAGTCTTATGGACTCTGTGGGAGAGGGAGAGGGTGGGAAGATTTGGGAGAATGACATTGAAACATGTAAAATATCATGTAAGAAACGAGTTGCCAATCCAGGTTCGATGCACGATACTGGATGCTTGGGGCTAGTGCACTGGGATGACCCAGAGGGATGGTATGGGGAGGGAGGAGGGAGGAGGGTTCAGGATGGGGAACACGTGTATACCTGTGGCGGATTCATTTTGATATTTGGCAAAACTAATACAATTATGTAAAGTTTAAAAAAAAAAAAAAGACTCAGTAAGTTGTTGATCACATTCTCTCTCCTCATTTTAAATACCATTTATAGACTGATGGTTCCTGCATTTATATCTCTTGCCTGGACTACTTTCTTTAATTCTAGACTTCTGTAACCAAGTGCCTAATGAATGTGTGTGTGCACTTAGCTGCTCAGTCATGTCTGACTCTTTGCTGCAACCCCATGGACTGTAGCCTATAGACTCCTCTGTCCATGGGATTTCCCAGGCAAGAATACTGGAATGGGTTGTCATTTCCTTCTCCAGGGGATCTTACCAGCCCCTGGGTCTAGTGAAAACCTTCACTTAAATCCCTAACAGGCATTTCAGTGTTCACATGTTGAAAATCCAAATTACGATCTTACATTCAAGATCTATTGTTCCCGGAGTCATCTCTATCCACCACTTTCTGAGAGCAAAATATTGAGTCCTAAATTTTATTTGTCTCACCTCCCATACTTAATTAGAAGATCCGTCTGGATATACCTTCAGTTATATTAATAGCTAGAATCTGATTATTTCTCATCACTTCCACTACTTCCTGCCTTTCTAAACCATCATCATTATTTTTCATCTGGATTATTTTAATTGGTTTGTAATGGTTGCCATGCTTATGCCCTTTCCTGGTAGAGTATCTTTATAATAATACACCTGAGAAATCCTTTTAATATTCCTGTACTCAGAAACTTTCAGTGATTTTTCCAGCTTACTTGGGAGTTCGCAGAGTTTCCTTTGTACACCTCAGCAAGGCTTTCTCCGGCCACTCTGTTTAAAACTCTAGCCTGCCACCATACTAAGCTCTCCTTAGACTTTGCTTAATTTTTTTTCATGGTACCCATCACTGATATACTGTTTTATTATTCACTGATTTGTTTATTTTCAGTTTTTTCCCACTAGCATATGAAATCCAGGTGGGCATGGATTGCTATGTTTTGTTCATTATATATTTTGTTTCATAAGCTGTGTCCCCAGCATCATGAACCCTTGGTGCTCACTAAAGATGTTACATAGTCTTCACATGCTGGATGTAAGGATCACATATTTTTTTGGTATATGGTTTCCAGACTACTGCTGCATATTGTGTTTGATTTTAATCATGATCTAAATGAAGAACCCAGATTTGTTTCTTCATTTTACTGACTATGCTGAAAATATTAAATTATTTACTTAAACTCATTAAAATTACTTAGTTTTGTAACCATATTTGGAATTCTGGTCATCTGAATCTTGTGTGCCTTTTCCAGTGCATTACCTCCTTAGAAAACACGAATAAGATTATTAGAAAATAGATACTTCAAAGTTAAGGAAAATGCAAATTGTAATGGTTGTCGCCATCGCATTGAAGGAGTCTTATAGCATTTATGAAGGCAGCTAAAGAGGTCATTTTGAGCCAACTCCCTGACTATCGAATGTAAAAGCTTGACATGTTTGTGTTTATTTTGTTTTATTTTCTAATAATTTTGCATTAACTTTACAATTTTCTATTTTGATTTGACTCAGATAATCACTGCCTTATCATTGTTAGCAAATCTGCATCGGGGTCATGGTTTGGGTTTATTTGAGTAGAGTTCTCTCTCTTTCTCTTTCTTTCTTTCCACTTTGGCCCTTGAAACAACCATATGTGAGGCACTGTAGTAATGCCACTCAAAGGTAAATAAAATATGCAAAACAATTAGTCTAAAATTGTTTATTAAATTAAATCACATTTAGTTTTAATAAACAAATATTTGTTTGCAGGCTTTATAGAAATTCTGAAATTTTTTACCCAGGAATTTCTTTCCTTGCCAAGTTAATACGATTCTAGTGATAATTAGAAATTCTGAATTCAGTAGGGGATTTAAACTGGCAAATGTGTTTTTACTGGTTAATGAAGCACAAAGCAGTTATTTCCAGTATCTGTTAAGCAGGTGTTCCATAACTGCTGTTTATTTTTGCCTTTTTTTTAAAGTGTTGAACTGTCCTAATTACATAAATATTTTGTACTCCTTTTCCATTAGCAATTTTTAAAGACCAGAAAGTGTTACAAACCAGAAAATTTATCCTGGATGAAAATAAAATGGAAAGGCAATTAAAGACAATCAATTATTTGACATGATTTTGGAAATTTTAGCTAATTTATTTTAAATTCATGGCATGTAGTAGGTGCTCAAATTGAAATAATAAAAATAAGAATAAACTGTAATATATATTAAGAATTTACTGAGTAGTTGTAGTTCAAAGTGCTTTTTGTGAAGTAACCCATTTAAGCCTCAGAACCACCCATACTATATTTTATCTTCATTCATAGATGAAGGAAGCTTAAGAAACCTGTCTAAGAGTCCACAGCTAAGAGGCTGAACTTATGCAGTATGGTACCAGAGCTCTGTAAGCAGACTTTTAAAAATAACTAGATAAAAATAAATCATTGCCCTTTTTTCTTCTAGGAAGTAACTTAAGTAACATATAAGTTTTGATAACCACTTTTTTTTTTCCCCTTCACCGTCTTAGTTACTGCTTTGTTTCTTCATTTATTGCTTGTTTACAGTGGGCCAGGCATGGTATCACTTAGAACTCTGGAATGAAGATGAACGTGATACAGGCCCTTCCAGGAAGGTTTCATGTTTTTTTGGAAGAAAATAGAAATATTAATATGTAGTACTCTTTCAAAGGATGAACCATGAAGGAACTTTAATTACCAGTGTGAGTTGGTCAGATTTGCCTTGAGATGTATCAGTCTATAACTTTCAGTGTGGAAGTTGGGTTCAATGTGGAAGGGGTGAAGCAGGGTCTCTGAGACTAATGTGGAAGCCTGGAAGACAAAATCATGAGGACCAGGGACAGTGGGTATGTAGGAGAGAGGACTAGCTTGAATATAGTTAGGAGGTGTCCTAGTCTGTTTGGGCTACTATAACAGAAATATCACAGACTAGGTGGCTTAAACAATAAACATTTATTTCTCATATTTCTGGATTCTGGGAAGTTTAAGGTCAAGACACTAGAAGATTTAATATCTGCTGAGGGCCTGCTTCCTCATTCATAGATGGATTTTTGCTGTGTATTCTCATGGCAGAAGGGATGAGAGAGCTCTCTGAAGCCTCTTTTGTAAAGGCACTAATCCCCTCTATGAGGGTTCCACCCTCATGAGCTAAACACCTCCCAAAGGCTGCACCTTCTAACACCATCACACTGAGGTTTAGGTTTTCAGTATGCAAATTTTGAGGGGACACCAATATTTGGTCCATAACAGGACATAAGTATGATTTGGGAGTTGACTTTATGTGTGTATTTTGTTGTGTATAGGATAAATTGAGAGAAATCTTGAATTCACTTTGAGATCTTTTGAGTTTCTTGTACCTGTGGGACATCCTGTTTAGTCTAAAGCTTGTAGCTAAGTAAAGGGGTCAGGAATGCAGATGAAGAGTTTTCAATAATCAGAATACAAGTGGGTAATTAAAAGCCTGTGGGTAGAGTTACCCACGAAGAGTATGTAGAATGGGAAGAGTGTGGAGGTTAGACTTTGGGGGCTTCTCCCAGGAATTAGGGAGAGGCGAGTTAGGCATTGGCTTCAGGTGAAAAATGTAAAAGAGGCACCGAAAGACTCAGTAATCAAGGTAAATAATACAAACATATAAATCATACAAAATATATAAATGATGCAAGGATATATAAAACACATATATGGAAGCACATGCGTGCATGCTAAGTTGCTTCAGTCATGTGCAACTCTTTGCGACCCTATGGATTATAGCCTGCCAGTCTTCTCTCTCCATGGGCCTCTCCAGGTAAGAATACTGGAGTGGTTTGCCATGCCCTCCTCCAGAGGATCTTCCAGACCCAGGGATCAAACCCACGTTTCTTACATCTCCTGCGTTGGCAGGCAGCTTCTTTACTGCTAGTGCCACCTGAGAAGCCATATGGGAGCACATTTCTTTCCTTTTGCCTCAGTCTCCAGAGTGGCTCAGCTTGGCACTGATAACCAGACAAGGGCAGGCAGATGAGAATTTAGCCAAGAAGCACTGTAATGGGTGAGGTGAGGAACACCGAGCATGGTGAGAGAGTTCTTACAGGAAGCAGGGGTCAATGTGCTTTTCCTGTAATCCCTGATTAGTCAATGTGGTTATTTTTTTGTACTTTGGAAATTAGCCTTCTATCTTATCTGCTGAGTCCATTTTTCCATCTCAATTTTATGTGAGTATTAAGAGATGAAATCCAAGTAGTTAATAAAGTTATTTGTTAGCTAATCTCTTTCAGAAAGTGAAGGTGGAAGCTTGAATCCCCAGCTCTGTTAAACGACAGGGGGTGCAGGTCCCAATATTGTTATAATTGTTTTTATTTACTCACTGAGTCGTGCCCTCCTCTTTTGTGACCCCATGGACTGTATTGCCTGCCAGGTTCCTCTCTCCATTGGATTCTCCAGGCAAGAATACTGGAACGGGTTGCCATTTCCTCCTGCAGGGGATCTTCCTGACCCAGGGATTGAATTTGCGTCTCCTGCACTGGCAGGTGGATTCTTTACCACTGAGTCACTTGAGAAGCCCTAGGTCCCTATATTGGTACATATCAAATTCACAATACGACTTTTTATTTTTAATCTCCAAAATTTAATGAGCTCATGATTCATAGTGAGAAAGCAATCTGATTCTGTCCTGGCCTCTTCTTAAACCATAGTTTGAAACAACTTCTCAAGCTTGAGCTTGCTTTTCTGATTGCTGACAATAGCTTTCTTCCCCAAATAGACTCAGTGCCTGAAGGAGTTTCTGGAATAAAGAAGTAACTGAAACCAAGATTCTTTGCGACTTAATGCCTTCTTCAGTAGGTGAAAAATACATTGTTTATGTGGAGAGTAGAAATATCAGACTAGAAACGCAGGTGTGCAAGAAATAAAACCTTTATTTTTCTGTAACTAAACTTCATTTTTGTTTTTTTTTCATTTTTGTTTTGAGCTTCTCTCAGAGTGGAAGTTCAGTCACTGTCACTCTTAGAATTCTCTTTTCTGTCTGCGTAGCCCTTTCCCTTCCCCCATTTCTCTGAGCTAATACCTGAGTTTCTGAGTATTTGGTGCCAAGTGTGGTAGGTGATCTGGGGCCAGCTGATGCTTCATAATATCTTTCTGCTAATAACGATCATGGGGAATGTGGAACCATCCTTTCTCCCATTTATCAAGTCCCTTCCTGTCCCTTACCTCTCTTCTACTTTGAAGTCACTCTTGAACACATGACAGTCATTCTTAAGTTCTTCTCAACATTGGGGCTTGGAGACCTTCACGGTTCAGTTGCCTCTTCCCAGGGCTTCATCTAGTGAGTAACAGGTTCTCAAGCTCGTGATTTATATGTACCTTGCTAGAGTTTGTCATTCCCCCTGTGCAGCCTGAGGAACTGATCTTCTTTCTCTGGATCTGACAATATTTCTGGACTCATCTCTTTCCTTTTGATCCTCATTTTGTTTCTCCATTCTTAAAATACTTACATAGCTTAGATGCAAAGGTAGGCGTGGAGGATAAAGTTTGCTTTTAACTAATCACACATATCCTCCTAAACCCACACTGTGAATCACCCAAGTTCTTCCAGTTTCCTTGAAAACTTGACTTCTGAAATTTGAAGTCTCATAGTAAATCTCTTTGTGCCAGTGCTTTCTGCACTTGCCTTCTTCCCTTTAAGAAATGAAAATCAGTGGCCTAGTTGCCTAACATGTATCAACTTTAGAAGGAAGGAAACAAAGTTACATTAAAACATCCCTTATCCCACAGAGTCTGATTTTGAATTTAGATTTAACAGAATTGATGATTATCTCCCATCCTTCATCCAGCAGAGTCTCAAATGAGATCTCTTGGTATGGGAAGATAAGGTAGGTTAAGTTCCTACTCTGGGTCAGAAAGACTATGAAATAAGGGTTCTTAGCCTGATCCTTACTGTGGGTCAGTCTAACTAAGACTAAGTGACTAAGAAAGAGGCCAGGGAAAGCCTTTCAGAACCCTGTGTTGGGAAGCTGAGACGGTACTTGCAGGACTGTGAGAGTGAGTGTCTCCTTAAATTTTGTGACATAGACACCTCACTTACATCACCATAGTACTGGCCCTGAAAGGAGCTGCCAACCAAAGGGCTTCCACAGTCCTAGAGGTACCAGCCAGCCTGGGACACAGGAATGTCCTCATGAGTGTTTAAACTTGGGTAGCAACTGCCAACCTGCAGCAGGGACTCAGATGGATTTAATGGCACAAGTAGACCCAGAACTCCTGGCTGGCTCACTGAGGGGCTTCCCTGGTCATTACATTCATTTCCCAGTAATGCTACTGTATATAGTATGCATTTTGGTGGTTTTTTTTTTTTGAAATTATTAATCTGGTATGGTTTTACCATACCAGATTAATAATATAAATATATTTTAAGAACTTTTCTCCTGATGAATTACTGTGTTGAGAACATTGTAATGAATTAAAAAAATAGATTTGTTTTTAAATGATGTATTTTAACTGATCTTTATTGGACAGTGTCTTGCATACGTCTAACAAAGATTAGAAATTATTACTGTATAAGTTTAGTACTTGATTTTATGTTTGTGTTAGGATAGTTATTAACTAGAAAAAACTATGTGATCATTTAAAGAAAATACAAGTTTAAAAGTTCAGCAGAGGCAAAAATTTGCAGTTAAAATATATGGTGAAATGTGACTACCTAAAAATTCTGTCAGGATACACGTATATACAGGATATGAAAATTGTCAGGATGTACAACTTTAAGAACAACGGGGATTCTGGGCCCAAACTCTTGCTGCATGGTCATTTGGACATATTTAGACCTTGTTATTTTGAAATTGGGATGAAGTCTTCTGCTATATGAATTCTGACCCATAACCAATATTTATTATAGAAGCATACTGCTTATGGGAAAGGCATTTTGGTAGAAGTCTAGTTAAGAATTTCAAAAGGAAAATTTTGGGAAATCTCAATTTCTTTAAGAATACAAAATATACCCTGAATTTGTAATTAAAATAGGAAAGCATTGGTTGGTTTCTGTTGTCTACATATGAAATATGATTTCCAAAGAACATCCCCTGAACATTTTTGGGCATTAATCCGATGACTGGAAATATTTCTATGGCAGTGAACTCTCTTAGATAATATATTGCATCATGCTTTCCCATATTTATAAAACACTGTTACAGATAAATTATTTTACTAAATATTTATAGTATATGTGCTTGAAATCTGAGTTGTACAGTTTAATTAATTACCATATATTAATGGAAGGCCTAATATGTGTCCACCAATATGAAAAGTTGGGAAAGGGACAGGTGCTTTTCTTGCCCTGACAGCTTACAGTCATTGGAACAAGCATTAAACTCATTCACGACCAAGTGTTATGCATATAGCCAAGCAGGGGCATTATAGCTGAAGTAGGTAACCTAGTTTTAGGATTTAAGGTTGAACTTCCCTGAGGAAACAGAATTTAAGTTGAAAATATAGGTGAAGGAAGGAAAGAAGATGAAGAAGGATCCCACCAGAGTACAGACTATATATTGCAAACACTTAAGATGGGGAAGGATATTGAACTAAAGGTATTTTAGCAACTTTAGTGCTGCATGCCTGAAGTGTAGAATATGTGTGGAAGTACCCAGTGATGAAATAGAAGAGGTCAGAGAGGAGTAGTACAAGTAACAATAACAGTGACAATAGTAATAATTACATTTATTGAAAAGTTCTATTTTTTGATGCTTTCATTAAGAGACATGCATGCCATCTCATTAAGAAAGCACACTGAGCTACCTGCTATAATTTAGAATTTTGCAATATATTAAGTTCTGTCTTTGAAAGTATGTATTTTCTCGGTGCTTTATTCCACTCATAGAATAGTATTATCAGAAATTTATTCTCCAGGCAAAATATGTAATAAAATGTTAATTGACTAAAAAGAAGAAAAGTGTTAACTCTTGATTTCCTGAGGCTGTTACAAGAAAGCTTTGCTTTAATTATTTATTTCAGACTGATCACAACTTTCTCCACATCCATGTACCATACAAATTAAACTCATTTGTAATTGTCAGCCATCAGCCCTGTTGCTTTTATTTTATTCTTCTTTAGTCTGAAATTTTATAATGGTTAAGTGGTGGTTCTGCTTTTTTTTTTTTTTTTTTAAACTGACTTTACTGTTGATTAGAATGCAGTGTACTTGTCTAGTCAGGGTTTAAATTGAACTGCAAAAAACTTTCCTCTAAGTCAGGTGGGTTTCAGCTAGCTTTATGAGCAAAAGAAAGAAATCTTTCTGTTTAAAGCTAGCTTTCTTTTCTTTGAGGTTGGGTTTTTATGAAAGAAGACTGAAACCTGAAGGGATGACATATCAGCAGAAAGGCTGGTATAAGAATGAGTTACAGAGATAAACTAATTGGGTTCAGTTATTGGTACTATAATTTACTAACTGTGTGACCTTGAGTAAATTCCTTTATCTCTTTCTACCTCCATTTCCTCTTTTGTAAATTAAGGATAATAATAGCATCTACTTGATATAGTTGTTGTTAGGATTAAATGAATCAATTTGCATACTATTCTTAAAACAGTTCCTGGCGCAAATGTATATAATCCTCTGTAACTGTCATCGTTTTGCATTGATGGATTGATGCTCACAGGTCTGTTTCTGTTACTACATATGTAGGTCCATAATGACAGTGGGTACAGAACAGAGTAACTAAATATGGAAAGAATGTGGAAAGAGACAGGAAGATATTAAGGATGGTAATGGAAAACAGAACAGACATTTCCTGCATTGCTCAGAAATTTCTTAGCAGAAAATTTTATGTGTGTGGTCTCTGTGTGTGTATGTATGTGAAAGAGAGAGAGAGAGAGAGACAAACAGGGAAACTGAGATACCAAATTTTTGAGCTCTGCCTAATGTATGCATGGAGTTGAAATGAATTATCTTCCTGATAATTTTTTTTTGCCATGCTTTGGCCTCTCCAAAAAGCTTCAGTATGACATCTTGGTCCTGCCCAGTTTCATTAGTCTATAGCTCTTCGTTGTCATGGGGACTTCACCCTGGTGGACACTCTGTTGTGCAAGCCCCTGCAGGGTACTAACTGTTAACCTGAAATGTTTCCCTCCCTTAAGAGGGCCGAGAGAGTGAAACATTTCCTCTAAACATTTGACAAGGAAGGTTCTCTTTGGAGAATTTGTTCATATAGATTACATATTAATCCAAAAATATTGAAAAGGGAATCCTAAAAATCTGAAACCAAACTGATTTGATTTGTTTATACAGAAATTCTTTGCATAGTCAATAAATACTAAACTGGAATTATACGATGCATTGTAGGTCAATAAGTACTATATAATAAAGCAGATGTGTTAAGACTATGTCTATAAAAACAGAATATGTATATTTTAAAAGATATTAATGAAGCATATTACTGTATTTGCAAATAAGAAATATCTTTGCATATGGGAAAATAGAATGCTCTCAACAAAAGAAATCAGCTGAATTGTCTTTAGAGCTTAATGGTATATTTTACCTTTGCAAAACATTTATTTGGTGCTCATAACAAATAAATATGCGAGTTTTGCTGTTTTCCCGAATGGACATACAAAGGCAGCTGTCTTTCTAATCGCTCCCCTATTCAAACACTAATCGGTGGAACCCACGTAGAATGCTAGCCGCCTGAATAGGTAGACAATGGCAGCAGCGTTTTTAATCACAGTCCTATTCAAGCACTAATCGGAGTGATGATTAAGGGACATTAGAGGGAGCACTTTGACATCTGATCCTTTGAACTGGCGTCTGTGCAGGCTGCACTCCACAGAGCTCACTTGGCCAGACTGATTTCCTTAAATAAAGTGCAATGATTTCCAGTGTAGGAAATATTACATTAGAGCCTATTGAAATGATTAGGAATTGAGGAGCTTTTCTTTCAGTGAGGATTTGCTGTGTGCTGTATACTCACAAAACTAGAACATTAATATTGCATGTACTCTGGGTGTCAAGGACCATAGAGACATAGCTTGAAAAAGGTCGTCCTCTAGTCACACACTTAAAATTGAATCTGAATGTGGAATTCTGCTATCATAGTTCTCCATTATGGAAGTTTCTTTGATTTTTTATGTAACTCAGTCAAGATCAGAACATCCTAACTGCATTGCATTTTTTTTTTTTTCTGTAGACCAGGGTATTGTATTGTTACCTCTCTTGAGTTTCTTTAATAACAACAAAAACAAGTATTGTGTTATATTCTATGCAGGGTTATGTCTTTAATAAGACAGAATGGAATGTTTCTATTTTTACTCTCTCAGAATTTCTAATATCTATTTAGATTTTACTAACTGATTCTCTAGAACATTACATATTATTGATCCTGAAAACATTAATATCTATTCAAAATTTGCAGATTGGATCAGTGGTTAACGTTTCAACACCAATATTTGAAGATGTAGCTTTAAATATCTATATATTTCTATATCTATCCATATTTATAATTTATGTTGAAAAAACTTTTCTATCATTTTATGTTCAGTGTTTGAGGTCTATGAATTAAACTAACAAAACACATTAATAGAATAAAAAGCATGAACATTTTATTTGATGTTACTACTTTATTTTTATGTCCATGAAGCCTTCATAGAAAAGAAGTGAAGACTCAAAGACACAGGTAGACTCATGGGCTTATATAGCATTTTAACAAAGGGTGGAGTATTGTGGAAAAGTGACCAGACAAAAGAAAAGGGGTTTGACTTCTAGGTGTGGTTAATTGTGGGAAGGTAAGTATATGGGGGAAACTAATGGATGGGAAGATTTATTTTAGTAAGGTTTGTTTGTTCATCTTGGTGTCAACTTTCTGGCTTCAGTGATAAGGATTGTTCTCCTGGTACAGGAGAACAGGGGAGAAACACTTTCACAAAAGGAAATTTATGTCCTGCTTTTAGACAGATAGCAGAGGGCAGAGAGCTCTTTGTGAATTTGCTTTGTCTTAATTGCCTTCAGCTCAAAATAATCTTTATGCTGAAGTAGCATATTTTGGGGTGGCATACTCTGATTGCCTTCATGTGCAGCCTCTTAGGATTGAACTTGCTGTATTTTTTTATGTTCCTTAGTTATAGGATTCTTTTTCTACAAGAGACAAATATGTATCATAAGTCCTGGAATAAATACAATTGTGGTGTATACTTTTGAGGATATCTGCCCCGCAGTTTACAGACACATAGTGTGGGCCCTTGAATTTATTCATGCACCATCTGACTCTGAGCTCATTCTAGGGTCAAATTCTGAATCTGATTGAGAAAACTGATCCAACCCAGGAAAAGCAGAATCTCTCTTAGAAATCTGGGATAAGAGATGGTATTTCATTCTAGGCTGTTTGGGCAGAAAAAATATGAAACCTGGGTGTTGTGGGGTGGCCATTTTCCACCTGACAATTATATTAAAAGAAGAAAAATCCAGTCTGGAAGAGAGAGAAGATTGAGGCAGATGTAGATAAAAAGCTGCCTGGGTTACTTATGGCTTTTCATCAGGAGAGTTTTGCAGTTTTGTGTTTTGTGATATATTCTTGTACCCAAATATAGTCATCTTATTTTGGCTTAAGCTAAAGTAGGTTTAGGTATAGACAACCAAAAAATCCTAAGGTGCACAATATGACAATTTCTCACATGTCAAATTCTAATGACTTTGAAAAATATGTTTAATTTTTAGGGA
This sequence comes from Bos javanicus, assembly GCF_032452875.1. Classification (NCBI taxonomy): domain Eukaryota; kingdom Metazoa; phylum Chordata; class Mammalia; order Artiodactyla; family Bovidae; genus Bos; species Bos javanicus. The sequence continues at coordinate 45,821,071 of NC_083870.1, forward strand.
ATATATTAAACATAATTAAAGTAGGAAAAGAAAAACAGAGTAAGTAGTAGTAAAATTTTACATATTGAGTGAAACAGTAGAGTGTAATGTAATCAACTCCTGCTTAGAGACAGACTAGACTGCGTGTGTGCTAAGTTGCTTCAGTCATGTCTGACTCTTTGAAATGCTATGGACCATAGCCCATCAGGCTCCTCTGTGCATGGAATTCTCCAGACAAGAATATTGGAGTAGGTTGCTTAGGTGAAAATCGTTTCTCTGCGTTTACTGACTTGATCTTGGATACAATTCTTTACTTCTATTAGCTAACTCCAATTTCCTTCAATAAAGAAGGAAAATACTAATAATTAGAGCAATCTAATTAAATTATTTTGAGAATTAAATGAACTAATAAATTTAAAATGGTATAATAAAAACTTGCGTGCATGCACACCAAGTCTCTTCGGTCATGTCTGACTCTTTGTGACCCCAAGGACTATAGCCCTCCAGGCTCTTCTGTCCATGGGATTCTCTAGGCAAGAATACTAGAGTGGGTTGCCATGTCCTTCCTCAGGTGGATCTTCCTGATCCAGGGATCGAAACCACGTCTTTTGTGTCTCCTGCATTTCAGTCAGATTCTTTACCACTGAGCCACTGTGGAAGCCCAATATAAAGTTTGCTGCTGCTACTACTGCTAAGTCACTTCAGTCGTGTCCGACTCTTAGCGACCCCAGGGACTACAGCCTACCAGGCTCCTCCATCCATGGGATTTTCCAGGCAAGAGTACTGGAGTGGGATGCCATTGCCTTCTCCAAATATAAAGCTGCACACGGTAAATGCTCACTAACCAATGTTATTTTATTATTTTATTTTTATGTACATATGGGGAGTATCTCGGGCTCAGATGATAAGACACTTATCTAGGATTTCTCTGAAGAATTTTCTGTCTTCAGTCTTGGTTGTTGTTCAGTCCCTAAGTTGTGTCTGACTCTTTGTGACCCCATCTACTACAGCATGCCAGTCTTCTCTGCCCTTCACTATCTCCTGGGCTTTGCTCAGACTCATGTCCCTTGAGTCAATGATGCCATCCAACCATCTTATCCTGCATTGTTACCTTCTGCTCGTGCTCTCAATCTTTCTCAGCACTGGGGGCTTTTCCAGTGAGTCGGCACTTTGAATCAGGTGGCTGAAGTATTGGAGCTTCAGCTTCAGTCCTTCCAATGAATTTTCAGAGTTCGTTTCCTTCAGGATTGATCTCCTTACAATCCAAGGGACTCTGAAGAGTCTTCTCCAACACCACAGTTCAAAAGCATCAGTTCTTCAGTCATAATTTATAGATATTAAATATTGAGAAAAGTGATAGTACATTTTTTTCAAATGTCACATGCTTTTTTTAAAAAAATGAGGTAAAATTGGTATGTAACATTAAATAAGTTTCAGGTATAAAACATTATAATTCGACATCTGTACACAATGTGATTACCACCAAAGATCTAGTTACCGTTCATCACTATACAATTGACCGCCTTCATCCATTTGGATATTTGGTTAACAAATCCAGGTTAATATAACCAGATTTTTATGACTAAATAGACCTTTTATCACAAACTCAGTGTTCTTTATTCTGTAAAAGACAAAACATACCCAGATGTAGTATTTTTAGTTTGTTTCCATATTACATGAAGTAATTGTAGTTGGTTATTTTGGATTACTTGCATTTTTTCCTTCCAATAAGAATACAGGTAGTATTTATGGTATGACTTTGCTCTTATTATCTATTGGTTCATCCTATCCATATGCTTTTAAATTGCCACTCATGTGTTTTGAGAATTGGAATCTGTATCTATACCTCTATTTTAATGTATCTCTTTTTATCTCTATCTATATGCCTTTTTTTTAAAGTTATACTTTCTGGCTTTAAAGCTAGTAGCTTTGTAAACTACAAATCAACAATAATCTACCCAAATCATTTCCCCACAGCACTGCCTAAAGTAGTTTGACAGTGTGGTTGTTTTTCTTGCACATATTTGGAATAGCTTTTCTATTATCCCTGGGCTCTTGCCGTCTTTTGGTTTAGTAGGACAAGATTTAAAAGAGTGCATAAAAGGAAGAGAGCCAGGAGGTCCAGCAAGGAGAATAGAGGTTTGAATGTGGAATATGCATAGTATATTTGGGAGACAAAAATCCAATAGATAGTTCAAACTTGAGAAAGGATTCATGTCTGAGAGCAATAGAAGAAGGAAGGGTAAAGATGGAGATGTCTAGAAAGGGAAACTGTATTGAGCTTGTGAAAACAATTAAGTATACTTTAGGGATTTGGATGTTTCCCTTAGGGTAATAAGCTCATGATTTTGACTACAATATGACCATCATAAAAGTAATGTTTTAAAATTAATGAGTAATCTTTAGAATATTAATTTGCAACTTTTTAGTTAAGAGCATCAATAAAGCTGGGAGTTATGGGAATAGAGAGAATGAGATTAAAGATTCTTCAGATATTGTGAAGATAATTTAGAAAGAATGAGCAGCTCTCTACATTGGAAAAAGATGAAAAAGTTAAATAAGATGTCGTTTATCATTCAATAAATATATACTGAGTACCATGGTGGTGGTTTAGTTGCTAAGTCATGTCCGACTTGTGCAACCCCATAGACTGTACCCCGCCAGGCTCCTCTGTTCATGGGATTCTCCAGGCTAGAATATTGGAATGTGTTGCGGTTTCCTTTTCCAGGGGATCTTCCCCACCCAGGAGTTGAACCTGAGTCTCCTGCATTTCAGGCAGATTCTTCATAGTAGGGGTATAAGAAGGTGCCCATATTTTTATTAGGGAGAAACAGACAGGAGTGGAATGTAGTACTGATGTATGGTGAGAACTACCAGCTGCCTTGGCCCATTGACTGGCATAGTGCCTGGCATATAGTGAGCAAACTCAATGACTGCTAGCTGTTATCTTTGTTCTTGATAGATTTTGATATCATTGCTGCTGATTTTTTCTTCTTATTGTTATTACAGACATTCAGTGGTAAAATCACTTCTTTCTAATTACTGGTGGTATTATACCTTCTGTGGTTCTGGCTGTACCACAATTGCCTCTAGGCAGAGATGAAAAAAAAAAAACACAAGTGGAAGAGAAGATAACTTCCCTCCAATCCAGACAAAGGCTGATAGAACTTATCAAGCCTCAAACTTTTGGGTATATATTGGACAGGTTATCTGCAAGGCAAAGTTTAGGCTTTATCAGATGTTCTAAGCTTTATTACATTGAATATCATATACTTGTAATTTTTTCACTGAAAGTGTTCTTTTGAAGAGTCTTACTTATCTTCCCTATAAAAAGCATTATTCCTTTTTACTTCATCTTATACCTTCTTGGAAATGTTCATAGTACATTTTGTCTAGCATTGAAACATTATTTTCTTTGTGATGAATGTCATCATAGTAATCTGGTTTTAATCTTTTGAGTGGGAAATATTATGAATCAATTGAATAAATGTTTAATCCCTCAAAGACAGAAATAAATGGAAATGGTGGCATTTCAATCTTTTCATTCATTCAACAAACTGAGTTTGGACTGATGGTAAAAAGATAAATATGATTTAGTCACTGAGTTGTGTCCAACTCTTTGCAACCCCTTACTCTGTAGCCTGCCAGGCTCCTCTGTCCAAGGGATTTCCCAGGGAGGAATACTGGAGTGGGTTGCCATTTCCTTCTCCAGGGGATCTTCCTGACCCAGGGATTGAATCTACATCCTCTGCATTGCAGGTAGTATCTCAATTGAATAAATATTTAATCCCTCAAAGTAAAAGTGAAAGTGAAGTTGCTCAGTTGTGTCTGACTCTTTGCGACCCTATGTACTGTAGCCTACCAGGCTTCTCCATCCATGGGATTTTTCCAGGCAAGAGTACCAGAGTGGGTTGCCATGCCCTTCTCCAGGGGATCTTCCCGACCCAGGGCTCGAACCCAGGTCTCCCACATTGCGGGCAGACGCTTTACCCTCTGAGCCATCAGGGAAGCCCCTAATCCCTCAAAGACAGAAATAAATGGAAATGGTGGCATTTCAGTCTTCTTTTCATTCATTAAACAAACTGGGTTTGGACTGATGGTAAAAAAGAAATGAACAGAGAAGGTCAAAATAGAAACAATTATATTTTTAAGATAAATCTTGAATAGATAAATTCTAAAACATAGAAAGATTCTAGAACATTGGATAATGTTGGGCATTCTATAAATATTTGTGAAATAAATAACTGGATAATTACAGAACATTTACCTTTGTCAGGAGGGAGTGCAGTGAATAGTTGGAGAACATGATGGATCATTTGAATCTTGAAGATGTAGCAGGCCTTTAAGCAAGCAGGAAAGAGAAGGGGGAAAGGAAACAACACAAGCAAATAAATGTCATGTGTAGCCTCACAGATTTATGGAACAGTGGCATATTTTCAATGAACTACAGATAACTATAGTATTACCAGAATAGACAGGATAATAAGGACCAGCTTTTGAAGGGCTTTAATTGTGTGTTACTGTCCACCATTTTAGAAGAAGAAATTAAATAGCACTCACTTAATTTTCACAATAATTCAGTGATGTTAAATACTAGAGTTATCCCTATTTAAAGACAAGGAACAGAGAATTAGAGATGTTAAGTTCCTTGTCCAAGTCATGTAGCTAGTAAGTAAAATATTTAGCATCTAGGTATGAAGTTGACACCTTTAAATCCTAGCACACTTCAGAATATATAAAAATATATATTTTTATAGGAAAAATTAAATGTCTGGAATATTTTTGTACTAAACTGAAAAAACACAGGAATAGCTGTTACATTTATCCACCTTTTAAAGTTGTTTTTGTTACCAGTTTTTCATTATGCAAGTTTTACTGGGATTGCCCAAAATTCAAATCAAATTTAACTAAAAATCTCATTTCAAAAGAGTGATCCAAGTCTACTCAGTAGCTTGATATACCTGACAGAAAATTGTCTCCAAGCAATAATGTTATTGTACTGTCATAAAGGCAGTAACGGAAAGAGAAATAAAAATACTTTATTATGAATTAGAAAATAGAAACAGATATTTTAGTAATGGGAATAAACATCTAGAAAGCTACATGTGAAAGATCAGTAAAATTCAGTAATGTTGAAAACAGTGCTTAAGTGCTGAAAATAGTGATGTTGTTGAAAGAAAAAAGTGTTTTGAGGTTTGCATTGTATTAGAGTCTTACCTTGGCATTGTTAATACAATGTTGGCATCAGGAAAGAATCTAGACAGAACATATACTTTTAAGAAATCATTTAAAATCTATCATGAATGTAATATCAAGATAGCAATTCTAGATTGCATTTTTAGAATGTTTTCCTCCAAGGAAGTCAAAACACTTGACATTTATCTTATTACCATGGTGAAGTATTTCTGTGGTAGGCATTATTGTTCTGTCATTCCTCTCAAGAGAAAATACATAGAAAGTGTAGGAGTTTTTTTTAACAGTTACCTAAACTTTTTTCTGTTTAAAAGCCAACTAAGTCTCGGTGAATGATAACTTTATCCTCTTAATTCCTCTGGCCAAAAATATTGAATTCTTTATTTCTCATTTTCTCTACACATGGTTTCTAGTCTGTTAAGAAATTAGCTCTACCTTCAAAATACATACAGAAAAGGCAACTTCTTACCTTCTCTACCTCACGAGAGCTTCATTTCTATTGTGATCCGTGTGAACGGTTTCTCCTAGAATTTTGTGTACAGCTGCACAATCATATCTGATCTCTAGTTGTTACACTTGCTTGGACATTTGTTTGGCTCAGGCAAGAATACAAATAGAAGCCCACATCCCTTCTGTCTGAATATTTATAGGCTATAATGCAAGACCAAAAAGTGTTAAAAAATTATGTTCTAGCATCCAACTTTAACAAATACATATTCATAGTGACAATGTTGAAAAATATGTCTTTTATACATGTCTGTTCTGTTGGTGGGCCGGTGAGGCTTAGATGAGTAATAAACATATGTATCATTTAAAAATTATTGTATTTATATTATGAAATTTATTTTTTCTTGCCTTTGTTTCAGCAGAATTCTACAAACTGTTGTGATAATTGAGGATGTCATATAATTTGTATTCTAGTGACAATAATGTTTTAAAGAATTAAACTATAAATGGAATTTAGTCAAAATGTACAAATTTAAATATAATTCATTAAAATGTAAATGAAAGTTTTTAAACTATTTAAACATTTACAGACTATTTGGATATATTTAAAATTTGTTTTTCTAAAATATTCAAATTATGAGAATGACATAATAAAATAAAAAAATTGTGCAATGAAGTAATATACTTTATAATTTTTAATGTCTCAAATTTAAAATGCAGATATTTAAATGAAGTTGGAATTTATATTTAACTTTTTTGTAAATATTATCAAATATTAGTATTTTGATAAAAATAAATTAATTTGAATATAAACCTTAGTTTTCATGTATATGGTACTATAAAGAATTATGTTTCACATATTCTATCTAGATCTATATAGGCATACAAATTTAAGAGTAATATGGATTGTTTAATATTGCAAGTTATTCTCTAGCTGCCACAAGCAGATTTTCGCAAGGATTATGTAGTCGGGGGTGGGAGGGGTGGGGGTGGGGAGGAGAAACACATTCCTCTCCAGGCCCTGCTGAGTTCCCTCTACCACACAGCACTCCTTGGTACTGCTAGCAAATGATACATGAAGTATTGCATTTATGCTATCTATAGGGAAGGACATTAATTTTATGTTGTTTATTAATTAAAGGCTTCTGTGACTCACTTCCTCCTTTCATTCCAAAGCACTTTTGTCTCATATGTCAGTAATGGAATAACTCAAACTTGTTCATATTGTCCTCTCTTTTTGAAGGAGATAGGATGGAAGATGTAGAAAAACGTTCTCTGGAGTCTGAATGGTTGATTATGATAATGGATGTGTAGAATTATGAGAGAGTTTAGACCTGTTTCTGCTCCTAATATCAGTTTCAGAATGACAGAAGCAGCCATCTGTTCTTTAGTAAATTTATTATGGGTGTTTATGTTTGAAATATAGAGGTTCACCAAAGTGACCATCTCTTGCCCTGATCTAAAGCAACATTGAACTTAATGTATTCTCCTCAATGATCTTCTTGTTTTCCCCTTGTCCTCAGCCATTAAAAAAAAATCCAAACCCCATATTATTTTTATCTTGAAACATAAAATGCAGCATGTCTTCTCACTGTCTTCCCATCACACTCAAGATAAAATACAGTATTGTAAAACTTGCAACACTGTCCTTCTTATTCCAACTTTTGTTGTTCTGCCCATGACTTAACTCTGTGGGATTGCTGGGTCATATGGTAGTTCTGGGGCTTACCTGGTGGCTTAGTGGCGAAGAATCTGCCTGCCAGTCCAGGAGATGTGTGTTCAATCCCTGGGTTAGGAAGATCCTCTGGAGAAGGAAATGGCTACCCACCCCAGTATTTTTAGCTGCGAAATCCCATCGACAGAGGAGCCTGGCAGACTACAGTCCATGAGATTGCAAAAGAGTTGGACACAACTTAGCGACTAAACAACAACAACCTGATTGTTCTAGTTTTAACATCTTGAGGAGCCTCCATGTGTTCTCAATATGGCACGATCAGTTTACATTTCCACCAACAGTATGCGAAGAGTCCCCTTCTCTCATGTCTTCTCCAGCATTTATCATATTTTCTTTTTGATAATCGATGTCCTAATGTGTGAGGTGATATTTCATCATGGTTTTGATTTGCATTTCCCTGATAATTAGTGATGTTCACCTTTTCGTGTACATGTTGGCCATTTGTATGCCTTTGGAAAAATGTGTAAGTCCTTTGCCTATTTTTCAATTGGGTTATTTTTGCTATTGAGTTGTATGTGTCCTTTGCATATTTCAGATATTAACCCCTTATCAGATATGTGGTTTGTGAATCTTTTCTCCTATTTCATAGACTGCCTTTTTATTTTGTTGATGGTTTGCTTTGCAGAAGCTTTTCAGTTTGATGTCGTCCCGCTTATTTATTTTTGCTTTTGCTTTTGGTGTCAAGTCCAAAAATTTTTTCTAAGACCAATGTCGAAGAGCTTTTCTCCTTTGTTTTCTTCTAGGAGTTTTGTATTTTAAGGCCTTTTGTTTAAGTTTTTAATCAATTTGAAGTTGATTTTTATGTATGGTGTAAGATAGGGGTCAAGTTTCATTCCTTTGCATGTGGCTTGTTTTCCTGTGATAATTTTTGTTGCTTTGAAGTCTGCTCTCTCTCAAGTTAATATATTTACTCTGGGTGGTGAATCTGACAGTATTTTGGAGGCTTCCCTATTATTGGGTTGCCTGGAGTTTTTCACTGTCGGACTTGTTCACATTGAGTCCCCAACAATTTATCAATTACAATTTATCTTTTCCTACTCTGGTACTGCTTCCCGTGGCAATTTGTGTACACCTGCCTCTCCCATCTTGGGAAAATGCATTGCTCTGGGTCCTCCCCTCTTTTCCTCTCTTCCAAGTCCAAGAAAAGCTGTTGATTTTTCAGCTTGTTCAGCTTTTTACTTTTTGTTAAGTTGCAGTGGTGACTTCCAATCTCTTTACTTGCAGAACCAGAAACTGGAAGTCTGTCTCCTTAATTTTTTGTGAAACATCATATAGCTTCCTGCTTCGTGGCATTTATACTATCTTTTTTTGTTTTTAATCTGAGGTACTCCTTCCCATATATCTGCATAGTATACTCTCTAACTTCCTTCATATATCTGCTCAGATGTTATCTAACTGGCAAGATCTTTCTTGAGACTGAAAGTCATAATAGCAATGTCTCCCATTCCAGCATTTCTTTTTCCTCTGTTCTATATATCTTTCTATTTCTTATTATCCCTATATACACCTAATTTTTCTCTAGCATTTGTTATCACCTACATATTTGCTGATATTTGTTTGTTGACTTTCTCCTTCTCTAGAATACAAGTTTCTTGAAGGCAGCGGCTTAGTCGGTTTTGTTCACAACTATATCCTCAGGGCTGAGACAAATACTTGGCAAGAGTACATGCACAAATTAATGAAGCAAAAATTCTAGAAACTAGACCATGTTACTATATCAGATCTAATTAACAAAACTTAAAACAATAGTCTCACATGTATCAAAATTGAAGTTCAAATTTAAAATTTGGTTTCCCAAATTCATTTGCCTTTGGACACCAATATTTTCATCTTGTATACGTTTTGTTGGATCGGAATTAGAAATATTTAGCCCCAAGTGTACTCAATAAAAAGGTCCGTAGTAGAATGCCCAATTATTTCTAACCATCTCTAACAATATTTTTAGTGAGCAAAATGATTCTGAAGTTGTATAAGTTATTATAATACTGCTATCATCCTGGCTTTTAATTGAAAAAACTAGGTCATAAGAAGAGAAATATCAGATAACTTATATCTTTGGATTGTTTTGATGAGAAGTTTTTATTTTTGTCTGGAATTATTCTCTATAAAACACTTGAGGAGGAGCATTTTATGCTTTTTTTGTGGTGCCCAAATGAAATCAGTAATAATGTTTCTCACTCTGATGCACTTAAGACCTGGACATCTTACGAAATTGTGAGATCCTTTGAGGCATACTTTGTAATATTGTTTGTAGGTTAAAATTTCACAAACAGAATAATCTAGCTGAAGAGAGCACCACTACTATAAAGATAGGCCATTTTTTCTATCATCACAAATTGAGTAATCATTTAGTACAGCACTTTCCAACCTTTTTCTTTATTTTATTCTGTTTTAGAACACCGTGGCACATACAGAAATATATACATGCCACACTGAAGTATCAGAGAGTATTTGGAGATGTGTAAATGGGGCTTGCTAAAGGAGTTAATTGCATTTCTGGATATATGTTAATTTATGTAAATAAAAGTTTTACATATAGGTAAATACAACATAAAGCATAAGTATGTCATTATCTATAAAAAATATGTATGTAAACAATAGAATGTAGAAAAATCAAGTACAGAAAGAAGATATTAAATGTTTATAATTTATTAAAAACCTTTCAAATAGGGTATTTTTGAAATTATTTGGATCAGAAAGGTAACAGATGGACCTATATAGTGTTCAAATATGTTTTCAGATGTGGTAAATTCTGAATGCGTACAGATGACTCAGTTTTTATCATATAAAAATGCTATCACTTTACATCCATAAATGTCTTGCCACACCTCTAAGCCACTCTCAGAGGCCGGTTAAGAATCTCCCTATGGAAGACATACTGAGTGCCTGTAGCCTATGTGATTACTCTACATTTGCCCTCCTGTGGCATCTTTTGATTGAATCAATCAAAGTTGGCAATGTGATTTGGAAAGTAAGTGGAAAATAAGGTTATTTTATATATCCTTTTGGAAATACTTCTTGAAGTTTCATCCTAGTTTTAAGGAAGGAAGTTTTATCTGTGGCCATGTAACTGTGTGTATTCCCATGACTTCTGTTATAACACTGGAGATGACTAGAGCCTCTCGGTGACAGGTCTTGTGTCTTAGTTGTCTTTGGTTCTTCTATCTGTGTGTAACCGCTTATAGCACAATAATGAAGAATTTTAAAATGCAGTAATCACATTCCCAAATATTGTCACTTATATAAAAAAAAAAGCCAATTGCCAATTGTTACATTATAATATGGTCAAGTATTTTATAATTTTGTAACTGATTTTAAAAGTGAAAGCAATGTACTTATATTGGTGTCATATTGGTGAATTTCTGGGTTACTTTTGCCATAAATTTAAGTAAAACAAAGTAAATGCAATGTTATTGACTCATGCTCTTTTGAAGTCTACCTCATAATGCTATAATATGCTACAAAAAATTTCTTATTAACTTTCAGCAAATATTTCCTGACAATTAACTGTGGAGAGAATGGAACAATGTAAATAATCAAAGAGTGAGCAAGGATGGCAAGAAAGAAACAGAAAAAAATAGAATGAGAGAATGGTGATGATGAAAATTCTATGGTAATTTTTCATAATATAAATGAATGACTTTCCAGTAATCAATAAGTAATGAATTTTAGGTCTCAATTATTTTATATTATTTGCAATAAATCATTTTTAGATATCTGCAGAAGTATTTTGATATTTTCACAAATACTATCCTAGAACACCAAAAGCACAGAGATATATAAGCTTGAATACAGTCCTGGGGAGAAAAACTAAATGCATTTCATGTAGTTCAGTCAACACGCTTACTCTACCCATTAAGATTGCTTATTTTTCTTTTCACATTCAAATAATAGGCAAATCTTTCTCCCAACCAACCAATGTCAATAAATAATCTTACACTGTTGAATTCTCAAAGTTCCTGGTCAGAATGTCCAAAAGCCTATGGAAGAAGCTAATTTTTTGAGTACAGTGCACGTTTTTCTTCCTCTACCTCTGCAGCAATATTTCCTTTTCCACATACAAACACAAAGCCTAAGCTTGTCACTTTAAAAAAAATTTGTTGAAGTATATATTATAACTAGAGGTATTCACAGATGTAATCAGATAAAGTTCGTTTTCTCATCCAGACCTCAAAATCACTACCCATTCTCTGGAAAAGCTAAACACTCATTTCTCTTTTACTCCTAAACCCACCACAATCGAGTTTCCACTTCCTCCCCATAATGAAATCGCTCTCATCATGGTCACAAGTGGCCTGTGTGTGGCTAAGTCCAGTGAACATATGTCCGATAATTTTTTTCTTACTAGAGCTCTCTGTATAATTTGGTATATGTATCAAATTCTATCTATCTATCTATTTGACATCTTAACCTAGGATACCCCACAGGAACATTAGTTACAAAATAAAACAATATTTTCACAGAAATCAGTTCCACTTATTTCTAAGAAGTCTTCTATTTCTTTGGTCAATTATATATCACACAATTCAGATATATTCATTAAATTCAATCTTGTTTTTAGGTCTCTCTGAGGTTTTGTATCTTCTCAGAAACTTTATCTGATTACATCCTACCCAGTATCCTGAATCTAGCTCCAGTGTAGCCCAACCTCTGTCCTTTGTATTTTGCCTTACTTTCTCTCCCTTTCTTTATTCAGTTAACTAATCTGTTGAGAATTTGTTAATTCCCTGGCCCCGCATTTTCCAAATTATCATAGTTTTCTTGTTATGTTATCATTTTCTCTTTATGCTTCATGGTAGTGAAAAAGCCTATATAAAAATTTGTTTTTAGAATTGACTGTAAAATATATTTTTAAACTTGTATAATATTAGGTTACTTTTAGGAGAAGGCAATGGCAACCCACTCCAGTACTCTTGCCTGGAAAATCCCATGGACGGAGGAGCCTGGTAGGCTTCAGTCCACGGGATCTCGAAGAGTCAGACACGACTGAGCGACTTCCCTCTCACTTTTCACTTTCATGCATTGGAGAAGGAAATGGCAACCCACTCCAGTGTTCTTTCCTGGAGAATCCCAGGGATGGGGGAGCCTGGTGGGTGGCCGTCTGTGGGGTCACACAGAGTCGGACACGACTGAAGTGACAGCAGCAGCAGCAGCAGCAGCAGGTTACTTTTAATGTCCTGAGAATAATTGAAAGTAAATTATGTCCCCTTATTATGGGCTATCATGTGAAATTTGATACATGTTTATTAATTTAAACTTGTTGGTTATGTTGTTTAAACAACACTATCAGTTTCTGTTTAAATGGGACTGATCATATGGCATGTACAATCTAGTTAGGAAAGATCAACAGTAATTAAACAGATTAAAATTTTGTCTATTATAGATATACTGTGGTGAATATAAATAGAAAAATGAGAGGAAATGGAGAGAGTCAATTCCTAGGCAGGTTGATAAAAAGTTTGGGGTCCCAGAGGAGGAGAAAGGGATCTGGGGCTCTCAAGGAGGTCAGTTCAGTTCAGTGACTCAGTTGTGTCCGATTCTTTGTGAACCCATGGACTGCAGCATGCCAGGCCTCCCCGTCCATCACCAACTCCTGTTTACTCAAATTTATCCCCATTGAGTCGGTGATGCTATCCAACCATCTCATCCTCTGTCATCCCCTTTTCCTCCTGCCTTCAATCTTTTCCAGCATCAGGGTCTTTTCAAATGAGTCACTTCTTCACATTAGGTGGCCAAAGTATTGGAGTTTCAGCTTCAACATCAGTCCTTCCAATGAACACTCAGGAGTGATGTCCTTTAGGATTGACTGGTTGGAACTCCTTGCAGTCCAAGGAACTCTCAAGTGTCTTCTCCAACAGCACAATTCAAAAGCATCAGTTCTTCGGCACTCAGCTTTCTTTATAGTCCAACTCTCACATCCACATGTGACTACTGAAAAAAACATAGCTTTGACTAGACGGACCTTTGTTAGCAAAGTAATGTCTCTGCTTTTCAATATGCTATCTAGGTTGGTCATAACTTTCCTTCCAACGAGTAAGCGTCTTTTAATTTCATGGCTACAGTCACCATCTGCAGTGATTTTGGAGCCCCCCCAAATAAAGTCAGCCACTATTTCCACTGTTTCTCCATCTATTTGCCATGAAGTGATGGGACCGGATGCCATGATCTTAGTTTTCTGAATGTTGAGCTTTAAGACAACTTTTTCACTCTCCTCTTTCACTTTCATCAAGAGGCTCTTTAGTTCTTCTTCACTTTCTGCCATAAGGGTAGTGTCATCTGCATATCAGGAGAAGACACTGGCGACCCACTCCAGTACTGTTGCCTGGAAAATCCCATGGACGGAAGAGTCTGGTAGGCTGCAGTCCATGGGGTCACTAAGAGTTGGACATGACTGAGTGAACTTCACTTTCACTTTTCACTTTCATGCATTGGAGAAGGAAATGGCAACCCACTCCAGTGTTCTTGCCTGGGGAATCCCAGGGACAGGGGAGCCTAGTGGCTGCCCTCAATGGGGTCACACAGAATCCGACACGACTGATGGGACTTAGCAGCAGCAGCATCTGCATATCTGAGGTTATTGATGTTTTGATTACAGCTGTGCTTCCTTCAGCCTAGTGTTTCTCATGATGTGCTCTGCATATAAGTTAAATAACCACAGTGACAATATACAGTCTTGATGTACTCCTTTTCCTATTTGGAACCAGTCTGTTGTTCCATGTCCAGTTCTAACTATTGCTTCCTGACCTGCATACTGATTTCTCAGGAGGCAGGTCAGGTGGTCTGGTATTCCCATCTCTTTCAGACTTTTCCACAGTTTATTGTGCTCCACATAGTCAAAGGCTCTGGCATAGTCAGTAAAGCAGAAATATATGTTTTTCTGGAACTCTCTTGCTTTTTCAATGATCTAGCATATGTTGGCAATTTGATCTCTGGCTCCTCTGCCTTTTCTAAAACCAGCTTGAACACCTGAAGGTTCACGGTTCATGTATTATTGAAGCCTGGCTTTGAGAATTTTGAGCATTACTTTACTAGTGTGTGATATGAGTGCAGTTGTGGGGTAGTTTGAGCATTCTTTGTCATTGCCTTTCTTTGGGACTGGGATGAAAACTGACCTTTTCCAAGGAGGAGATAGGGATCTGAAATTCTCAAGGTGGAGGAAAGTACAACATCTCTTTTTCCTCTAAGTTCCTGTTCCTTAGTCTTAGTTACATAAAATGTTTTTTACCTTCAGCCTGAAACTGATGATTACACAACAGACAACTCAGTTTAAACTCTGTACTAGGGATTATATAACAACAATGTATCCCCCTTGAGGACTGTTCCTCTTTCCTGAAAACCTTCTGACTAATCCTGATATTTTAGAATGTATATTATGGGAATGGGTCTAGTAAGATCTTTCTATCATTAAATTCTAATCCTGTTACCTTCAAATGTAAATTGTGAGTGTGGGTCTGGTAAAATGTTTACAACTTTGAGACATTCTTTTGATTGATTGCAATAAATAACTTAAAAGGTATGTAACTCCTTTGGTTAGACTAGTGAGGGGTCACTCTCTGTCCCCCATCTGTTGTCTGTGTCAGAGGCTTTCTCTGTCCCTTTTCATACTTTAATAAAAGTCTGCTACACAAAAGCTCTTAAGTGATCAAGCCTGGTCCCTGGTCCTGAAGCTGAATCATCTTCAGAGATCAAGAATCCGACACTGTTCACTGTAAACTATCAAAATTACATTGGAAATGAGAGGAAATGACTAAAATGACAGGGAATTTAGGTTGGATGACCTCTGAAGCAGTTCAGTCAGTTCAGTTGCTCAGTCGTGTCCGACTCTTCACGACCCCATGAATCGCAGCACGCCAGGCCTCCCTGTCCATCACCAACTCCCGGAGTTCACTCAGACTCACGTCCATCGAGTCAGTGATGCCATCCGGCCATCTCATCCTCTGTCGTCCCCTTCTCCTCCTGCCCCCAATCCCTCCCAGCATCAGAGCCTTTTCCAATGAGTCAACTCTTCGCATGAGGTGGCCAAAGTACTGGAGTTTCAGCTTTAGCATCATTCCTTCCAAAGAAATCCCAGGACTGATCTCCTTTGGAATGGACTGGTTGGATCTCCTTGCAGTCCAAGGGACTCTCAAGAGTCTTCTCCAACACCACAGTTCAAAAGCATCAATTTTTCGGCACTCAGCTTTCTTCACAGTCCAACTCTCACATCCATACGTGGCCACTGGAAAAACCATAGCCTTGAGTAGATGGACCTTTGTTGGCAAAATAATGTCTCGGCTTTTGAATATGCTATCTAGGTTGGTCATAACTTTCCTTCCAAGGAGTAAGCGTCTTTTGATTTCATGGCTGCAAATCACCATCTGCAGTGATTATGTAGCCCCCCAAAATAAACTCTGACACTGTTTCCACTGTTTCCCCATCTATTTCCCATGAAGTGATGGGACCAGATGCCATGATCTTTTTTTCTTAATGTTGAGATTTAAGCAACTTTTTCACTCTCTACTTTACTGAAGGGGTAGCATTTAAATTAGGCAGCCATATATTTTATCATGTGTTGAAACTCAATTTAAAAGTTTTGCTTTGTATTTTACTCTGTTAGTATAATTGTTAGTATATTATTGTAGCTGTTTTATTTTTGTTTGCTTACTTGAGATATTTATGTCCATGATTTTATCTTTAAAAAGTTTTCTTTCTTTTTTTTTTTTTTCTGGCTTGTTTGGTTTTGGTTTCTCCTAAATAGTATGTTTGGATTTAATTATAATTGAAGGTCAAAAAACTTGGTCTATTATTGGTGAATACAAATGATTATAGATTATAAATTTGTTAAATGCCTTCTTGATGTGGTTTGAGAATCTTTTAACTGTTTTCTGCCTTTTAGTTCATATGCTAAGATATATTTACCTCTGTCTTCTGTAATAATTTTGTAGAAAAAAAACATTTATTGGAAAAAAAGGGTACTTTTATAACTATATCTATACTGACACTGTTCTAATTTTAAAAGTCAATAATTGACTAGTAGTAAGAATGCTAGAGGGCTTCCCCAGTGGCTCAGTGGTAAAGAATCTGCCTGCAGTGCAGGAGATGCGGGTTCAGTCCCTGGGTGGGGAAAATTTCCCAGAGGAGGGCATGGCAGCCCACTCTTGTATTCTTACCTGGAAAAGCCCATGGACAGAGGAACCTGGCATGCTACAGTCTACTGGGTTGCCAAGAGTCAGACATGACTGAAGTGACTTAGCATACAAGTATGCTAGAACCTGTAATTGTTTTCTAGCTATAGATATTTTAAAATGTGATCTCATAAAAATATTTAGTATTTCTATTGTCTTTCATAACTATGAGAATCTAAGATATCTTATTTAATCTACCAGAGAAAGATTGAAAAAAATAAGATTGTTATGAATATTTATATTAATAGTGGAAGAAATCTTTGTCATTTCTATCTTTCTGTTTACCAGTGAGTCAATATATAGTGAAAGGTTTTCCATAGATTAGTAAGGAGATAGAAAGAGAAGGAATCCTTGTTACTGCTCTGTGTTTAAAAGGGCTGTGGATAATGTTGCTAGACCATACAGAATTCCAACAGAGAGCATTTTCTTTTAACCTTTAATTTTTTCATTTAGAAAGAGTAATGCTTAGGATCATCTGGGTAATAAGCAAGCAGATTTCAAGGTGAAGAATAAAATACAGATAACAAAAAATAAATTGTTTGATATTTTCAAAATCAAAGAAGTAAATCATCCAAAAGGGGGACAGTGATTAAAAATTACACTGTGGTAATATAAAATAAGCGAAAAAAGTCCAGTAAAAATTAAAAAACAGAAATAATTTCAAGCTAACTATAGATCATTATACATTTGTAGAACATACAGCATGTATTTTGATTCAAGATTAAGAACTACTGTCACATAATATTTGTCACATACATTCTGCATTTGGCATTAAAGATTTCATGTATATATTCATTAAGCATATATTATGACTAGTATTAAAATTGTTTTGACAGTAGTGTAGATTTGATAATTCTTATTTGAAGTACTAGATAGTAATGTCTATTTTTCTTTCCCAAAGCCTAGATTTTTAGGTAGTTTAGATTTTTTTAAACCAGGTTTATTTTAATAAACTTGCTACTTTCACCAACACATTGAATTTAATAGCTGGTTATAGATTTAAGTTTGAGTTTCAAATGTTTCTATCACAGGAGATTCCTGGTAAAACTCTTACTACAGTTAAGTTAGGGAAGACTTGTAAAACAGCAAAACAGAAATACTGCCTTTATACCATCTAGAAACAGAAGAAAACAAGCAATGTATCCATGACGTTCACTTTTCAATAAACTTTGTATATAAAACCTTATCCTAAGAATTGTAATTCTATAAGGTTTCCATAATCGCTGAAGTAATAGCCACAAAAAAGGGACAAATCACATTTATTATTGAACAAAGACAAAAATACTTGCTGTGTTTCTGGATTATTTCAGTAGATTTAAAAACAAAAATACTGAAATTACAGTACCTACAAGTTGAATAAAAGGAAGTCAATTTACTTATTCACATTTAAATTATGCACAGTTATAGAACATTTTCCTATGGATTATAGTCCTATGAGGGAGAAGGCAATGGCACCCCACCCTAGTACTCTTGCCTGGAAAATTCCATGGACGAAGGAGCCTGGTAGGCTGCAGTCCATGGCATTGCTAAGAGTCAGACACGACTGAGCGACTTCATTTTCACTTTTCACTTTCATGCATTGGAGAAGGAAATGGCAACCCACTCCAGTGTTCTTGCCTAGAGAATCCCAGGGACGGGGGAGCCTGGTGGGCTGCCGTCTATGGGGTCGCACAGAGTCAGACACGACTGAAGTGACTTAGCAGCAGCAGCAGCAGCATAATCCTATGAAACTTTCATTTGAGTCATATCTTTTAATTGTAAAAATTTGAAAAAAAATCAAAATTCCTTTAGTAAAGGGAGAAGAAAACCATCTTGCTATCTTCTGGATCTTCAGAAAGAGCTCGTGGGAACGTCAGATGAACTAGGAAATTCACATCTATTTTTCAAGCTATGTAATTAGTAGACAAAATTCAGTGCTTGGCATAGAGACCGCTTTTGTTGTCAGGGGAGGATGTACTGAGTGAGGGAATTTCTTCAGGGGATTGGATGCTCCAGGAAGTTCATTTGCACTTTACAGAACTGGAGGAAGATCAAGAGTTCCTCTTCTTAATCCTGTCCCTGAGCACCCCTCTGTAACACCTGACCTTTGGCAAATAGACCACTGGAGTCTAGACTAGCAACTCCAAGTCAAATGGGAGATTTGAGCCTAAAGAGGGTCCAAAACATCTACCAGTGAAAAGTCAGTTTAACTTGTGCAGGACCTGCTTTGTCAGAAGGGAGTTGGCTTGATGGAAGGACTGCTCATGTGGCTTTAATCCTGGGCTGGGGTGGTGGTATCTGGTCTGTTCTGGAGTTGAAACTGCATCTGGACAACATCATAACTTGATCTCCTTCCTCAGAGATCTGTTTATCTAGAGCATTTCCGGGTAGTCCTGTTTGGTCTCTGTTAAGTGCCCCACTTGGAGTATTGAGGATGTTAGTATAGTCAAAGCTATGGTTTTTCCAGTAAGCGTGTATGGATGTGAGAATTGGACCATAAAGAAGGCTGAGTGCCAAAGAATTGGTGCTTTGAAATTATGGTTCTGGAGAAGATTCTTGAGTATCCCTTGGTCTATAAGGAGATCCAACCAGGCAATCCTAAAGGAAATCAACTCTGCATATTCATTGGAAGGACTGATGCCGAAGCCGAAGCTCCATTACTTTGGCCATCTCACACGAAGAGTTTATTTGTTGGAAGAGACCCTGATGCTGGGAAAGATTGAGGACAGCAGGAGAATGGAGTGGCAGAGGATGCGATGGTTGGATGGCGTAACCGACTCAATGGACATGAGTTTGTGCAAACTCTGGGAGATAGTGAAAGACTGAAAAGCCTGGTGTGGTACAGTCCTTGTGGTTGCAAAGAGCTGGACATGACTGAGCAACTGAACAACAGTATACTTTTCAGAATATTTGATTTCTTAATAATTTGTCCAATGTGTAGGGATTTTGTTTTCTTATGTTATCAGGGTTTTTCCTTGGCTAGTAGATCTTTTATCTGAGTTATTGTGATGGAGAATAAGTTGCCTTATATAGTAGCCAATGATTTTTTTGATATTTTTTCTAAAAGTCTTTGGCAATAATTTTTTAGATGTCTGTCTCTTTAAATGTGTGGCTGATCTTTCCATTTCTGTTGGGAAGATTGTCTTCTATCTTTAAGGAATAAATTCACTCTAAACTGGATACTTTGTGAAAATGCATTTTAAAAATTCAGTTCAGGAAAAACTTGAAGCTTCCATCTCCTTTTCAGTGAGTGTATGTGTGTGTTTCTCACTGAAATGAAACTGCCGATTTGGAAAGTTTTGATATAACATTTAAGTACATACATTTTCTTATCTCCTTCAGTTAACTTGCTGCTGCTGCTGCTAAGTCGCTTCGATCGTGTCCGACTCCGTGCGACCCAATAGACAGCAGCCCACCAGGCTCCTCTGTCCCTGGGATTCTCCAGCAGGAGTACTGGAGTAGGATGCCATTTTCCTTCTCCATCGGTTAGCTTAGTTAGCATTTATTTATTTTTATTGAATTGTTAGAGAAGTAACATAGCTGCATCAATTAATTTCTTCAAAATGACTTTTAATTCGTCTTCTAAGAGGGCTCAGTTTTCTAATGCATTCATTTTAATTGAAGTATAGATGAGTGAAATTTTTATGTTATTTTCAAATGTACAACATAGTAATTTGATATTTTTATAGGTTATACTCTATAGAAAGTTACTGAAAATATTGACTATATCTCCTATGCTGTATACCTTAATCCCTATCCGCTCAGAAACCACTAGTTTTTTCTCTGTGTCCATGAATTTGTTTCGGTTTTATTTGTTCATTTATTTTATTTTTTAGACTCCACATATAAATGAAAACATACATAATTTGTCCTCTGCTGTCTGACTTACTTCACTAAGCATAATATCCTTCAGGGCCATCCGTGTTGTCAAAATTGGCAAAATTTCCTTTTTATTGTTGAGTATTAGTCCTCTGTGTGTGTGTGTTTGTATGTGTGTGTGTATCACATCTTATTTATCCATTCATCTGTTCATGGACACTTAGGATCTAATGCATTTTTTATATTCAGTTCCTATCTATGTTACCTTCTCCAAGAGCAGAAACCCAAACCCTTACTTTTAGGTAGATCAACCCAAAACTTGATCTTTCTTTATATTTTAAAAATTGTTTCATACACATTTTAGAGTTTTCTAATGTTTTAGTTTGTTTACTAAGTTTGTTCCCTTTCCCTTTCCATTCTCTGGCTTCTTGTGAAAGCAGTTTTGTCCTTCCCTGAAGATTGAAATTTTTATCTAATGCACTGTTTACTGTTATCTGAAGTTTTAATTCTTCTGGTGTATTTTGAAGGCTGTTTGATTGCAGCTACATGAAATTGGCTATGTTTTGATGTGTCTTCTAAAGACTGAAACTATCTTGGAACTTCAGCTCCCAGCTTAACATATTTTACATTTAGATTTTTTTTCTGTCTTTTCTAAAAGGAACTTTCCAGCTGTTTATTAAAGATTTTTAAGTGTACATATTTTTAATGATTTGTTCTTATATCTGATTTCTCTTAAAGTTGATTCTAGTCCTCCAAATTTCTTGAATCAGATTAATTTTATCATAAATTTGTTCTTTCCTCTAGAATATTTTCCCAGAACCAAACATTGTGATTAAGAATGTTTTTCCAACTTTATTATTTCCGGTTATTCTTTTATGCTTACATTTTGTGTGTGTGTGTGAGGATAAGATGTTTGCTTCCATGTGGCCTGGTTTGTTCTTATAACTTGGATTTTGAAAACAGTTTCATAAAGCAAATCATTGCTGGAAGATGGAAATAGACTATTCATGCCAATTACTCAATTTTAGATGAGGCATGTGACTCACGTGTTTTCTGATGCTTTCTTAGTATCTGATGACATCCTTTATGTCCACCTTATAATAAAAGTGTATTCTGAAGATAACTGAAGACTGTGTATAATATATTTTGAAAAAAAATTAAATGTTAAATAAATGATGGTTGTTAACTTATTTATACAGTTTAGTACATTTATTAAGCATTTTTACTCAGATAGTATTCTAGGTTAGATTCTAGGCTGGGTGTGGTATAGTATGTCTTATACTTGGATAGGAAAAAAATGAGCCTTGAAATTGTACTCAGAAATTTTATAAAGGTTACTGCTCATCATATGTACCCCATTTGGCAGGAGAATCTTAATTATTCTTTTCAGAGTGATTCACCTAGTTCAGAAACTTAAGTATGACAATACCCAAGAATTTTATTGAGTCTAAAGTTGTGAAGACTTCACAGGACTGAACTAATAGCATAGAAGTTCCTGAAGAGTTGAATTAAATATAAATCAATCATTAATTAATCCAGTAAGTGGATATTGAGCACCTACTATTGACCAAACACTGGGTTATACATGAACTTTTAAACACAGAGGAATGCTTAGTCAAGTTAGAGAGAGAAACCCATTAATAAAGAACTGTAATATAAGAGAAATAACATGATAGACAGATGCTCAAATGCTAGAAGGTGCTTCTATGGAATCATTAATCCAGAATGGGATTAATGGGTTTTAGGGAGACATATGCCTGTAGGTGATGTCAAGATACAAAGAATGCACTGTGGGATGTGGGTATTGATGAACACTTGGTTCTTACTAATAAGCTGGTAAGTTATTTCTGAGGGGAATATATGGGACTGGTTCTTGCTAACTTTCTGTGTACCAGTTTGTTAATTTATAATGAGGAAAGTAACTGCCTATGTTATTTTCTGCCTGTGTTTGAGCTACATGGGGCATTAAGTCATCATCAGAATTATGTTCTTGATTTAATTTGAGATGTCATCACCACTGAGAAAGGAACTCTGCTGAAAGTCAAATAATAATCAGAGGGTTGCTGTGTGAGCATCAGATCCATTGAATTTCAGTAAGATGAATAAAAAGTTGCCGTTCTGTGTAGCAGTTTCTCAATGAAGATTACCTTTTAGAAAATGCAGATGCTCAGTGCTCATTGGCTATAACTCTACTTTTACAATTTGGATAACATATTCATGAATAAAGAATAAGAATTATTATAATTCTTTGCATTTAGTATATTGTGTTCTATTTTAAAGATGGGAAAACTGAGTTTAGAAAATTACTAGCTCTGTAAAAAAAAAAGAAAGAAAATTGCTAGCTCCCTGATATTAGGAAGGTTATTTCCACTGTCTGGTGCTCAGTTTCTTCATCTATAAAATGAAGATGATGTTAATTTATACTAATATTGATAATACTAATAGCATATAAAAATAATATTGTTAGCGAATGTGACACCCTATTGCACATAGAAAGCACCATGTAAGTCATAATAATACTTAGTGAGTATTATTATAAGTAAGAGAAAACAGAAAGAAAATGAAAATAGAGCATTAGTTTTTAATACGAGAATTACTAATTTTAAGAAGCTAGCAGATAGTTTAGTTCCTAATTTTGATCCTTGAATGTTTGTTAAAACTGGCCCAATTTCCTCTTCATTTATCCATTTTCCTTCAGTAGTCCTATAACCATACTTCCTGACTGATTCAGATATGCAAACTTTAACAACTCAGTTTCTTTCCAGTATGCAGTTCTAGTGTACCTGAATTAAGTACAAACACACACACATATAGACATACAATTTTTAGCTACAGACAGGTAAAATTATAGAAAGCTTTCATATTCATGTGTTTGTCCCCTAATTATTATTTTTTTTCCTTGCTGCTGACACCATTAATCACTGTGAAATTTATAAAAGTAGGTATGGTCTGGTTTGATATTTGCAGAGTTTTGTGGACTAGGGTTAAATATCTAATTTTGATTTAGGGTCAGAAACTTTCTGTAAAATAGTGTAAATATATGTATATATATATGTCCAGTTCTAACTGTTGCTTCCCGACCTGCATACAGGTTTCTCAAGAGGCAGTTCAGGTGGTCTGGGATTCCCATCTCTTTCAGAACTTTCCACAGTTTATTGTGACCCACACAGTCAAAGGGTTTGGCATAGTCAATAAAGCAGAAATAGATGTTTTTCTGGAACTCTCTTGCCTTTTCGATGATCCAGCGGATGTTGGCAATTTGATCTCTGGTTCCTCTGCCTTTTTTAAAATCAGCTTGAGCATCTGGAAGTTCATGGTTCAGGTACTACTGAAGCCTGGCATGGAGAAGAAGCACTGTAGAAGTGAATAATGTCCTAATAGAGAGTTTTAAACTTCATTTTCATAACTAAAATTTTAATTAACCTTAACTTACTTCATTAATTAATACCTACTTTGGAATTTAAGTAACAGAGAAAACTGGAAATTTACCATGCATTTTACCATTTGTAAGAGAGGAAAATGTTCTGTATCAGTTGTAATCGCGTATGACTTTAATCAGATATTTGGAGGTCTACTTCAATTGCCTGCAGTGTTAGCTTTTCAAACTCAAAATATTGTGTAAGATTCCCTTATAACTTGAAAATCAGATGACTCATTTCCCTTAGACAGCTCAGCTTGTGCAATTTTAACTGTGGAGAATGAGCTGTCCATTACGCTTTATCACCATTCTCTGCTGAATGCATTTGCTCTTTCTTCCTTTCCATTGCTTGTGTTTGTTTATCTAATTTGGATTATTAGCATGCCATAATGGTCTGTAATTTTTCCCCTCAGTCATTTACTTCTCAGGCAGGAAATTTCTTAGTGCTCCTGAGGACAACGAGAACAAGTGATTTTTTGTTGTTGTTAAAGGAAAGTCACAAAATTAAAAGTTTGGAGGAGACTCCTCTCTTTAAGAAAAGCTTTATTCAAACATTTCTACTGAATATTTGTCTATTTTTTTCCCTGTAAATATGCATGGACATAGAACTGAGCTTGGTGATAAATGCAAGCATGACAGTCTTTATATTCATCAAGTTTGTTCCTTTTAATTTTTAATATAGCTATTATAATGCTTTGAGAATTATAGAAGATAGTTCTGTTCTTATTTGTGGAATGCTTAGTGTATAGCTCAGGTCCTGATACCATACTTGTAAGGTTCAGATCTGAGTGCTGTCAGTTTCTACCTAGGAAACTTTAGGCAAGTTATTTAACTCCTTTACAACACTTCACCAATCTGAAAAAAAATAAATTTAATAATGGCTCTTTTAAAGGGAGATGATAGGGTTTTAAAAAATTAAGACATAAAAGAACTTAGAACAATATCTGGCACTGAAAAAAACCTCAGAGTTAGCTATTAAAGAATTTTTGATAATGTAGAGAATTTTAGGAAATACACAGAACACAGAAAAATGGGATCACTTGAAATCCTACCCCTCAGAAATAAGCTCACAAATATTTTGGTGTGTTATTTCAGTCTTAGTTATTGTGAAGTCGTATACTTCTAGATTTTTACAAAATATGGGATTATTTGTTGTTCGGTCGCTCAGTCATGTCCAACTCTTTGTGACCTCATGGACCTCATGAACTACACTGCACCAGACTTTACTTCCTTTACCATCCCCTGGAGCTTGCTCAAAATCATGTATATTTAGTCAGTGATGCCATGCAACCATCTCGTTTTCTGTCATCCCCTTCTCCTGCCTTCAATCTTTTGCAGCATCAGGATCTTCTCTAATGGGTTGGCTCTTTGCATCAAGTGGCCAAAGTATTAGAGTTTCAGCTTCAGCATCAGTCATTCAAATGAATACTCAGGACTTATTTACTTTAGGACTGACTGGTTTGATCTCCTTGTAGTCCAAGGGACTCTTAAGAGTTTTCTCTAACATCGCAGCTCAAAAGCATCAATTCTTAGGTGCTCGGCCTTCTTTATAGTCCAACTGTCACATCTATACATGACTACTGGAAAAACTATAGCTTTGACGAGGCGGACCTTTGTCATCAAGGCAATTTCTCTGCTTTTTAATATACTGTCTAGGTTGGTCATAGCTTTTCTTTCAAGGAGCGAGTGTCTTTTAACTTCATGGCTGCAGTCACCGTCTGCAGTGATTTTGGAACCCAGGAAAATAAAGTCTCTCACTGTTTCCATTGTCTCTGCATCTATTTGCCATGAAATGATGGGACTGGATGCCATGATTTTCATTTTTTGAATGGTGAATTTGAAGCCAACTTTTGCATTCTTCTCTTTCACTTTCATCAATAGGCTCTTTAGTTCCTCTTCACTATTAGCCATAAGCGTGGTATTATATTCATATCTGAAGTTATTGATATTTCTCCCAGCAATCTTGATTTCAGCTTGTGCTTCATCCAGCCTGGCATTTCACATGATGTACTCTGCATATAAGTTAAATAAGCAGGGTGACAGTGTACAACTTTGATGTACTCCTTTCCTGATTTGGAACCAGTCTGTTGTTCCAGGTCCAGTTCTAACTGTTGCTTCTTGACCTGCATACAGATTTCTCAGGAGGCAGATCAGGTGGTCTGGTATTCCCGTGTCTTGAAGAATTTTCCACAGTTTGTTGTGATCCACACAGTTAAAGGATTTGGTGTAGTTAATAAAGCAGAAGTACATGTTTTTTCTGGAATTCTCTTGCCTTTTCAGTGACCCAATGGATGTTAGCAATTTGATCTCTTGTTCCTCTGCCTTTTCGAAATCCAGCTTGAACATCTGGAAGTTCTTGGTTCACGTACTGTTGAAGCCTGGCTTTGAGAATTTTGAGCATCACTTTACTAGCGTGTGAGATGAGTGCAATTTAGCGGTAGTTTGAGCATTCTTTGTCATTGCCTTTCTTTGGGATTGGAATGAAAACTGACCGTTTTCAGTCCTATGGCCACTGCTGAGTTTTCCAGATTTCCTATTCAGTGTGCTTTTACGTAATTTTTTTTAACAACTGATTATCAATTTATTAAAAAGTTTGATTTAGACATCGGCAATGGTGACTTCCACCTTGACTCCTGGTCAATACTGAAGGAAGTGATCTTCTTGACAGTTTCAGAAGGGCTGTGCAGGTCAATGAATCACTTGTGGATCTTCATTTGGAATGGAGCCCAAGTCTTAGAACCTTCACCACAGGAGTTTTCCTTGTAGTTATTCTCAAAGTCTTGGTAGGCATCCAAACTTGTCCTTTCACTATGAGATTCATTTCCTTTGCGCCTCTGATCAGGTCAGCACACACCTTCTCCAGAGACTTCACGTTGCGGCCGGTGAGGGTGATCCTAATCTGGTGAATGGCCACGCTGGCTCCATGGGAATCTTGCCAGTGTCTTTAAAGGCAGTGGCTGCAGTGCAGCTTCCTGACTGGCTTGTTCCTCCACGAGAGCGAACAGCAGTGAATCAGGAGCAGGAGTGGGCCTCAGGGAACTTGGAGCAGCGGCAACAACGTCCTCCTCCAAGAGCAATTTTTTTTTTTTACTGTTTCAATATACTTTTATTAGCAGTTATTACATCAAAATTCACATTTACAGGATCTGAAGGACTGTCTTAAAAATTCTAAAGTATATGTAATTAGATATATATAATTACACTCATAGCAATCTATTGAGTATATGTAATTAGGTATATTGAGTGCAGCACTTTCACAGCCTCATCTTTTTGGATTTGAAATAGCTCAACTGGAATTCCATCACCTCCTCTAGCTTTGCTCATAATGATGCCTCCTAAGGCCCATTTGACTTCAGACTCCAGGACATCTGGCTCTAGTTGAGTGATCACAGCATCATAGTTACCTGCATCATTAAGGTCTTTTTGTATAGTTCTTCTGTGTATCCTTGTGACTTCTTCTTATTATCTTCTGCTTCTGTTAGGTGCATACCATTTCTGTCCTTTATTGTGCCCATCTTTGCATGAAATGTTCCCTTGGTATCTCTAGTTTTCCTGAAGAGATCTCTAGTATTTCCCATTCTATTGTTTTGGGGCCTAGAACCTTACAATAGTGAGAGAAATTCTTTGGTATTATTGTTCTCCAGTTTGTAGGTTGTCCCCCTGGTGGGTATGGGATTTTATTTTAACTTGATTGTGCTCCTTGTATCATTTCATTGGGGCTTCTTCTTTGTTTTTGTATGTGGAGTATCTTTTGTTGATAGGTTCCAAGGTCCTCCTGTAGGTGTTTCTTCAGCAACTAGTTGTGATTTTGGTGTTCTCACAGGAGAATATGAGTGCACTACCTTGTACTCCACCATTTTGGTTGTATGAATTAGCCCAGTTCTGAATTTCTATTAATAAGATTCTTATTAGTGATATCTCTTAGTGATATATGAGTGGTGCAAGTTAGATCTGAGAGTGACTAACTAAAAGTGACTAGGATATTCATTGATTCCTCCCTATTTATTCATCTTATTTAATTTTACAAGCTAAAAGGTCATTTATCTCTTGTGCAGTATTTTAGAAATCTGTATTTCCTGATGAATATGTATATTCTAGAAGCACAAGATGAACTGATATTTTAAGAAGTTAAAAAAATTAGTAAACAAAAATAATTAAGGATGACAAAGTATTATATGATGATTTTCTTATGCTTTTGAAACAGTGATGCTGGATTAAGTGTTTCCCCGTGTTCATGTTGTAATTCCAGTAAATTACAAACTCCTTACCATAGTTTAGCAAGATTCTTTATGATCTGAGCCCTGTCCACCTCCCCTGTTGTAACCTCTACCGTTAAGCACAATATCAAACTTAAAAGAACACTTTCTTTTACTTGGAGTTAGTCAAGTTCATAGGAGAAGGCAATGGCAACCCACTCCAGTACTCTTGCCTGGAAAAATTCCATGGATGGAGGAGCCTGGTAGGCTGCAATCCATGGGGTCTCGAAGAGTCGGACACGACTGAGCGACTTCCCTTTCCCTTTTCACTTTCATGCATTGGAGAAGGAAATGGCAACCCACTCCAGTGTTCTTGCCTGGAGAATCCCAGGGACGGGGGAGCCTGGTGGGCTGCTGTCTGTGGGGTCGCACAGAGTCGGACACGACTGAAGTGACTTAGCAGCAGCAGTCAAGTTCATAGCCATCTCAGAATTTTTGCAATTCCTTTTTCCTGTATCATGACCTTAGAAATTAGGCTATCCCTGGCTATTCTGTTTTTTCTAGGTCCACATTTCCCTCGCTATCACATTACCATTGTGTCTTTCCCTAAAGCGTTTAACAGTATATAAGGCTAACAGTATTAAGTGTTGACATTTGAAGTATGTAATTTACCATATTTTAAATAGATATTTTGAGTATATATTTATTTAATTTTGCTCTGTATTAAAATGTAATTTTTACAAAGCCAGAGAGCTAGAACATATAGGATAAACTCTAAAAATATTATCAATTTATTTCTAATAAATCTATCCCAATAAAATACATATAAATGATGTATGTATGCAAATGCTATGAAGTGTCTGTTTCAGAGTATTGCTCACTCAGTAGTGGACATTTGACTTTTGAAGGAGAGAAATGTGGATATAATTTAATCTAATTAATAAACTAAGCAAGGTAAGCCTGATTATATGCTATTGTAAGTGTTTAAAAAATCAAGTTTCCAGTTCCCACTTAGCTGAGGAAATAAAAGTTCTCATGCAGCAGATGTATTGTTCACTGGGGATTGTCAGAAATTTCCATGAGTAATGAATTTGGGGAAGAGGATGGAATTATTCAAATCTACTGTGTAATGGCACATGAGTGTCACTTTTTACTTTGTTTTGTTGTCTTAAAATTGTATTTAGTTTACATGTAATCAGCTTGTGCTGAGGAAAATTATGATACAACTCTACAGAATTGTATATACTGAATATACTGAAGGAAAACATATTACTTACTATGAGGGAAAACAGCTTCTGCCACTAAGTCTGTAAGTTCTAGTGGGTCAAAGTATCATTTTAGTTCCTAAGAGCATCTAGAGCAGCCTGTTTGAGAGGGAGTTATTGCTATAGTAAGAAGCTCTAAAGCAATATTTTGTTGATTATGTTCAAAATTGGTTAAATGCATAGAACAGGTTGTCCAGTTTTGAGCCCCACTGCTAAGAAGGAAAGTTGAGAACTGAAGTGGATTCCTGAGATAAGCACGTGTATAAATTGAGAGTTGAAAACAAATCAGAATGATGAAGCAAGGCTAAGGAATTGGATTGTTCAAACTTGAGACTGTAAGAGTAGGGAGTTAATAACAGTCTTTGAGCATGAAGGGTTCTTACAAAAGAAAGATGACTAACTGTTTTCCATCTTAGTGAGTGCAGAACAAGAGGATAGAGTTTAACAAATATTTATTGAACATTTCCATTGAGGACAGAACAAGAGGATGGGAACTATAAGGGCTTCAGATTAGAACTAAAGAATATCCTAAGAGTGAAGATTTTAATTCCTTGAGAGGTTGTGAGTTTTGTTTTTTTTTGGGAAATCTTTTAAACAATATAGATTTTTTCTTTATAACTACCAATAGTAGTTTCAATTCATCAAACATTGCATTTTCAAAGACCTCTCCATTTCAGTGGTTTCAGCACCAGTCTGTCAATGAATATTAACAGAATATTGGGCAGATCTTTGTAGAACTAGTAACATATAAACTACTTAAGACAGTACTAACCACCATCATGATAATTATGATAATAATAATTCCGTAAAATCAGTAAAGGGTGTTAATGGTATCATTTAGTGGAGAATTACACCAAGTATTTTCCTATATGAATTGTAGGATATGTATAAGTGTATGTATGTAATATGTGTATAATGCTTAAGTGAAGAATTAAGATAATTTGACAATTTAAATATATAGATGTCTTCTAATAGAAATAAATAATAGTGAGAGAGGAAATCATTTGAGTTGCAGTATAATAAATGTCCATTTGAGAATTAAGCTCTAAGTAATTTTTTCATTTTTTGCAATTTTAACATCATCACTGACAATTTTATTATACTTGTTATTCTATTATTTTAGTTCAGTTCAGCTCAGTTGTGTCCGACTCTGCGACCACATGAACTGCAGCATGCCAGGTCTCCCTGTCCATCACCAACTCCCAGAGTTCACCCAAACTCATGTCCATTGAGCTGCCCTCTTATGCCCTTTTTCTGCGCCTACTGTCTTACTAGAGTTTCTCTTACCTTGGACGTTGGGTATCTCTTCATGGCTGCTCCAGCACAGTGCAGCTGCTGCTCCTGACCGTGGACATGGGGTATTTCCTCTAGGCTGCTGCTCCTGACCTTGGAAGTGGGGTATCTCCTCTCTCCTCTCTGTTGTTCCTGTGCCATGCAGCTGCCTAATAGCAGCCAGTACTTAATTATTCTAACAAGGATGACATGAGCTACTGGCAAGCTACTCAGTTTATCAAGTTTAAATATTAAATATGCTTAATAGAAATATTAGTCCCTCAGACTAATAGTTAGTTACTCAGTTATTTCTGACTCTTTGTAACCCCACGGACTGTAGCCCACCAGGCTCCTCTGTCCCTGGAGATTCCCCAGGCAAGAATACTGGAGTGGATTGCCATGCCCTTCTCCAGGGGATCTTCCCAACCCAGGGATCAAACCCAGGTCTCCCTCATTGCAGGCAGATTCTTTACTATCTGAGCCACCAGGGAAGCCTGCAATAAGAGAAATATTACTTTATAATAATTTAAATAATACATTATATTGTGTATTACTAATAGTCATTAAAAATGAAATTAAGATATGCTTATCATCTTTCCCAGTTTTTAAGAACTGTATCAATAATGTAGTGCTTATCAAAGGAGCTACTGCATAGTAGAGAAGGTCTGGCCCTTTAGCCCAGGAAAAATATCTATGAAGTCTTTCTTTTGTTTAATTTTAATATTATGCAAATCTAAAATTCTACATATAATGTGATTTTTATTCATTCATTGAGTGCCTGTTATGGTGAGGTACTGTTTAATGCCCTGTGAACATAGCAGAGAACAAAATATAGGAAAATTCTTTCTCTTGTGGAAATTACATTCTAGTTTTAATAAAAGTAACAGCAAAGAAATAAAAAGTAAAATATATAGTATGTCAGGTTGCTCTAAGATTTGTTCATTTTGACATTAAAATATTTGAATTGCTCGTTCCAAGGAACAATATATATATGTATTTTTCCCAGCTATTCCTTTTGGGTAACCAGTAGAATGCTGTTTCAGTGATCCTATCAGTGTTGGGAAGTTAGTGTAATTAAGAAGTACTTATATCACACATTAATTTCAGCAGTGTGGTTATTATTCTTTTTTAGCCTTCTCAGCATTGGCAATTTCACACAGTTATGTAGGGGAGAGATGCCATCACTTTCTTTTCTTCATTTCTTGCTAGGTACATCCAGATAATCACTAATAAGAGAGATCCAGAATCAAGTCAAAGAGCCTTGCAGTGCAATATTTTCAGACTGTGCTGATGGAAATTTTGATAAGTGTATTTTCTGATGACAAGTTAAGCCACTTGTGGCTTGTGATGAGATGAAAGGGATAAAAGGGTCACTAATCTTTTGGTCCATCTTCTCTTGTCTCTGTGATAATCTCATAAAAGGACTGATTCAGGGAAATGTGATGATTGATAATGCCATTAATTTGAAAACTGATACTGTAATTTTCATCACATGTAAATTATCTGAGCCTTGCAATCTACATAATCAACACTCTTCATTCAGTTTTCAAATTTCATTTTCATTGCAGTACTTTGGTTATGTACCATAAATATATATTGTTTTCCTTATAATTTTTTAAATGAATCATGCCCAAACTTGTAAAAATGTTTAAATAAGCCAAATTTGCAAATCTCCATGTTAGAGTGAGCAGTGACTTCAAGTGGATTTACTTTATTTCAGTTTTTAACCTCTGATAGGGTAGCATTTTTTCTTCATGAAGAAAAATTTTTGAACCAACACTTGTCTCACCAGAGAAAGCCAGCTATACACATTCTTATCTATTTCATTAAAATTTATCAAAAAATATGCTATTACTCCTTCAAACTTTTAAATAACTAAAGCTATTAATAACTGTTTTATGCTTAAGCCAGTTAAGAAAAAAAAGCAAATTTTTGGAGATGAAGTAAAAATTGAGAATGAGGCTATAACTCCTGGAACATTCAAAGTGGCATAGCCCAGATGCATATGAATCTTTTTACCTTTCATGGATTTGGCAACATTGTACACACAACTCCATTTATTTTTTCTAATTAATACAATATTTTAAAATAATAAAAAAATAAAAGGAGAAAATTCAAATAGTCAACTGAAATTTTCTTAACTGATTATTTTATCTTTAATGTTTGGAAAATGAACACATCATCATAAATAAAAGGGTGAAGTGGTAAACATGGAAAAATAAGGAAATTAGTGATGTTCATGCTTTCATTCAAGAAAAATACAGTATTTGGTTAATCTCTGTTCTCAACTAGTTATTCAGATGTTATTTGAATATATAAATGTTATGGTTTAAACATAAATAACAAGCCTATTGCAGTGTTGGGCTTCAAAAATGTACCCATTTCATCAGACAAGTGGGGAGGGATTCTCTTTTCTTTTTCTCTGTTATGAATTTTTCTAAAAACTTTACAATTATCAATGTTTATGATTGTTTCCTATGTTATTTCTTTAATGCTATAAAATTTTCCCTAAAAATCCATTTTAGCTTAAAATCTTATAGATTTTGTCATTTTTTGTCATTATTTTTAATATACTTTAAAAACAAGCAACAAATAACAGAGAATGATTGTGTGGAAAAATGTATCCTAAACAAGCCAAAGATAAGCAATTATCTGGGTATATGTTTATAACATAAGCAATTAAGAAAAACATCAAAGGATGTGAATAGGTAATATCTACAAAAGAAAATATAAACAACAAGTAGACACATAAAAAGATGCTTAAACTCATTAAGTGTCAAGTAAATGTGAAATGATTTCCAGTCTTAGTTGGCAAACATATATGAGATTAATAGTATCCAGCATTAACAAAGTTTTAGGTAACTAAACACTTTTATATACTGCCAGTGAGTTGTGAATTGGTACAAACTTTTGGTGAAAAATCTAGTTATGTATATTAAAATGCAAATAAGTCCTAACATTTCCATTATGAAGACATTTATCCCACAACAAGAATAATTATCATCATCACTCTTTTACAGTGGTATACATTTGTAGCAATAAGATGCTAGGATAAAACTGCATTTCTCTCATTAATAAAATTATTAAAATTATGAAAATTTGATGTAGTTTTTGGAATTTTAGAAACATGTTTATTGATCTGGTAGGAGATCTACATATTCATGTTATGTGAAAAAAAAAATTGCTGACTTTTTAAAAAAGTGGCCTCCGTTGAGAAATACTCTCCACACACACACACACACACACAAACTACAGCATCAAGTATATGTTTCTGTGAGTATGAAAAACTCTATAGAAAGATAGTAATTGTGCTTAAATGGCTAGTACAGAGAATTACAATAGATGCTGCCGTCTATGGGGTCGCACAGAGTCGGACACGACTGAAGGGACTTAGCAGCATATTGAGAAAGGACTGAGGCATGATATTTGTTGTTGTTCATTAACTCAGTCGTGTTGAACTCTTTCCGAGTCCATGGACTACCCTACATCAGGCTTCCCTGTCCCTCATTATTCCCAGGAGTTTGCTCAAACTCATGTCCATTGAGTTGATGATGACACCCAACCATCTTCTGTCGCCCCCTTCTCTTCCTGCCCTCCTCCTTTTCTCTATCTCAATAATGTGTATTACTAAATATTTTTAAGGAATATGTTGATGTATTTTGTGAGAAATAATTTTGTCTGTTGGTTGGTTTTATTGATGAAGAAAAAAGCCTGGTATCTAAAGTTATAAATTTACTTTTTAGGAAATTGCATCATGCGAATCTGCTGAAATCACTGGTTCAAGCTCCTACATTCTTTGGGCTAGCAGTGGTCCTGTTAATCTGATGTGGCTGCAGGGTTTATAAATTTAAATTCAGTAATAATACTCAACCCCCATTATTTACCAATTACTTAACATTTTTTTTGCATTCTGAGATTTCAGGGAAAGGACATAGTATTGAATAAAATGGAAAATGTGACACTATTGGTTCTAGTGACTGGCAGAATTTCCAAACATTTTCCCAAGATATCATTCATATAATTTATGTTCCAGGAAAAGATATCCCTTTTTCAGTGGTCTTTGAATACTCACAACTTTCAGCCGCATGCCTTTAACTACTATTACATCCAGTCATTTTGGTAAGTTATAGCATTGACGTATTCAGAGAATTTTAATTTTTATGTTTCTAATTCTGAAATGCTTGATATGGTGAGAAATGCACTAAAACTACTCTCTGGTATTAGCTATTAATTAAGTGTAATGATAACTATCTAAGACTTTGGTTTCTATTATGGTTACTAGCTAGGCTTATATCAAAACTTCATCTTTTAGTCCCATTTGTTTTATAAAAAAATTAAAACACATGTAATTTATAATTACTGGAAGAAAAGGAGAGAATTTATTTTTCATTTTATACCTTCTGAAATGAAGGTTATATTTTTTACAAAAAAATAGAAAAATCATTTATTAACAGATGATAGAAACTTGATACATATTTGAGATACACAATTACTGTCTTTCATATGTCTCTGGTGTTGAAATAAAAAAGGATATATGTCTTAGAATTTCAATTCCACTCTATACCTCTATGTGCCTGTTACCTGCTGTGTTAGAATTTTAACTAATCGGTATTTAAAAAAAAAAACTGTTATCAAATTCAAGTGCTTAGTTCCTGAGGATGGAATGTTCATGAGCACTGAATTTATGCTTTCCATATTGATCTACTTATTACTGATACTTAAAATTTTAGGACCGGTAATCACTTATTTTCTGGGGAATATAAATTATTTAATCAGTTCCAAACTTTTGAAATAATTGTCTGATGTTTTAGAAACCAGAAACAAAGATTATAATAGGAATTTAGACTATAATATATTGCTGCAAGGATAATTATTAAGGGAAAACACAGCTGACATTTTCTGATTTATGCACACAATCAGAGATGGAGTCCAAGGACTGTGACATAATTATCTTCATGCTAACAATTTTTGTAAATCTCTTGACAGAATTTTAGCTAATTTTAAAATGCCTTCTGAAGATTAGCACTTAAAATTGTTGGGGAAAATAGCACAATTTATTAGCAAGGGTATAATTGTAAACCTTCTAAATACTCATTGTGAATATCATTTAGACAGTAACTCCTGCTTTAGCAGCTGGTATATAAGACACCAGTTTATGGAGTCTTGAAACAACAGAGAGTGGAATCTAATTAAAGAGGATTACATGCCAACGAAAAATTATTAAAAACAGACTAATAGACAATTGTTCTGAATTTAAAAGTCTCTGCCAACTTCTCTTTTTGATACAAATTTATGTAAGTAACTGTCAAGTAAAAGCCTTTATTTCTTCAAAACCAAAAGGATGTTAGAACGTTTTATCTTTGTGACTTAAAAATGATTGCTTTTCTGAATTTTAACTTAACGCAAGAACTTAAATGATTCTATTAATCTTTCTTACATATTTAAGATGCACATGTGCTTTTAAGGATACATGATTAGAAATACTGTCTTAGGGTCTTTTGTTTGTTTGATATCTATCTAGCACCAGCATTTTGTGTTCATAGAGAAATCTTAGCTATATATTTTTATAAGCAAAACTCAGTTTATCAATTTAGGTACTGTTTATGGAGACTTATGTAGAATTGTATTGAATATTTTTTTGTAATGTTCATTTAAAATTTTTGATGCACTGAAGATTGTTCAGTTCTAGCACTTCCATCTACTGAAATTTCTCCTTCCTGTTTAAATTGACTTATTTTGCTCTGACCTCAGGGGTTTTATTCCAAACAAGAGAATTGAGATAGTTTAAAATGATACATAGGCAGATTTTAATTATTTGTTAATAGAATTTTAAAGTAACTGGTCCTTGTCAGCACTGGAGAAAAGAGTATGTTTACATCTCTTGAGTTTACCTGATGTCTAACTTTACATTTTGAATTCTCCATATGGTACTGTTATAATACATCATGCATTGCCTTACACAACCATATGGTCTGTAGATTTTTATAGATGTCTATAGATTTTGACCAAATTAAACATATTAAAGACTAAATGCTAAATACTGAGAATCATGTGTTTTCTATGTAATTAATTAGTGCATGAATAAGCATATTAGCTTCAGTAAATGAGAACATTATTTACAATTCTTTAAAGTAGATGTTATTTCTAAAAATAATCCTCCATGTGAAAAGCTTAACTATCTAAAATTGTCTTTGAGATGTAGAAAATCACCACTGATGCCAGAGTAGTAACAATGGAATTAATCCACTCCCCCAGTGCTATCAACCCTGACCTCAGAGTTTTCCTCATCTACCCAGATACACCTATTTTATTGTGTTCATAGACAGATCACTCACTGCTTCAGAGATAAACTTCACAAGGAGAAGGGATTATTTAATTTTAAAGCCTCCAGATTACATCAAATGTTTAATTTTGAATCCGATTATTACTGTATACCCCTAAAGGAAATGACAACCCACTCCAGTATTCTTGCCTGGAGAATCCCATGGACAGAGGAACCTGGCAGGCTCCAGTCCACGGTGTTGCGGCAGTCGGACACAGCTTAGTGACTAAACCATAAACCATTATTGTATATGGGCTTCCCTTTGGCTCAGTGGTAAAGAATCCGCCTGCCAATGCAGGAGACACAAGAGATGAGAGTTTGATTCCTGTGTTGGGAAGATTCCCTGGAGTAGGAAATGGCAACCTACTCTAGAATTTTTGCTTTGAAAATTCCATGGACAGAG
Source organism: Bos javanicus (assembly GCF_032452875.1). Lineage (NCBI taxonomy): Eukaryota > Metazoa > Chordata > Mammalia > Artiodactyla > Bovidae > Bos > Bos javanicus. Next base: position 45,858,263 of record NC_083870.1, read on the forward strand.
GAGCCTGGTAGGCTACAGTCCATGGGATCAAGAAGAGTTAGACACTACTGAGCATGCTTGCACACACAGTATCCTGCATAGAACAACTGTGTGTCCGTGCCTTTCTAATGGTGGTACTTACTGTAGTGGAGGCATACCAATGTTAGTAAAACTGTTAGTGTATTTTCAAGCTTCAACATGACAAAGGTTAAATAGCTGTTCGATCATGTGGTTGATGGTTGTTTTAATGCAGAGACCTTAGGCTATCCTTCTCTTCGATAACAAATCAGTCAGTATATGAAGTGCTTGGCACTCTGAACTTACTAGTATATGAAATGCTGGGTACTATGAATTTATTAGTATTAAGAAAATGAATTTATTTTTGTCATTTGGTAGAAATACTTTTTATTAAAATTAACTCATAAATATGTAACACTTACAGAACTTTGGGACATTTCTGATCTTCTTGGAATTAGGTTTTTCCTGTTGGCTTCATGTAGCATATCAGGGTTCAAAATATCCTCCAGAAGCGTATTTGAAGGTATACAAAGTTCTGTCATTCATTTGAAGATCACAGCAAGAAACTGCCAAAAAGGAGCTAATTCATGGTGAGCCGTGGTCTGCATGCACTCCAGTACTAAAGACGTTTTTTAATATGAGTGCACACACTCAGGTTTAGGAGACAAATATGGTAATCATAGCTTCTACTCCTCTGTACCATTCTGTCTTCCACTGTATCACTGAAGACAGGAAGGTCAGTTTGGCCAAGGAGTTTTTGCTATTCATCAAAAAAAAAAAAAAAAAATTATATAGCCATGCTATTTAGTAAGTATCATAAGTCTGAACTGGCTGAGAGTGCTGGAAATGAACTAGGATTGAAGTAGTGTTTTGAGAAAATGATACAAATGTAGATTATAATTTATAATTCAACTTTTCCCCCATTTATCTTATTCTTAGCAGACAGATTCTATAAACACCATCAGTTTCTGGTACTTTCAGTTTTTTTCCTCATCTTTTTTTTTTTTGCTTTCTCATCCACCACCCCACCGCAATACTATAGCAAGTTATTATGCACCTAATTAGAAGTCCTTGTTTTCTTACTATAGTGACTTGCAAAAAGTTTTCTTTTTGATTTATGTTTTGGTACCACACAGAGCATTTTGTTGTGACTTAGGAGCATGTATATTAAAAAGTTATCTTACAGAATTCCAAGATTCATCTGGCAGATGCAGACTTGTTTGGGTTAACTCTAATTCAATGTCCAATAGTACAATCATAGGATAAGATACGTTGCAAAGCTCAACAATGGCAGTGTCTATTCAAGTCAAATAACATCACTGGTATGATCTCTTTGTGGACTGCAAGAATGCTCTGTGCCATCTGTTTTGAAATAAATAATACTTTTTAAAGTCTGCTTTCTTTTCATTAGAATCTGTGCTCACTAACGAACATTGATTTTTATATGCCGTTCCATATTGAATTTCCTGAGAGTTAAATTTCACTCCTCATGTTATCATAATAGTCTCATTCATGTAACAGTTTCATGTAATAAATGAGTGCATTTGCACTCTAATTTTGTATCTCTGTTTCTATTAACTTGGCTAATGTGAGATAGAATAAGAAAGGCAAACTCATTGTCAGGACTGACAAAAAATTAACAGTTAGTTTGCCAAGACTGAATAACCAAATTTGGACCATGATGTATTTGTCAAGATAAGGCTACAGTGGAAAGTCTCTTGGAAGAAAGATAGCTACCTGCCTTCACTGACATCATTTAGCACTTTTTTAAAATTTTATTTTATTTTTAAACTTTACAATATTGTACTAGTTTTGCCAAATATAGAAATGAATCCGCCACAGGTATACCTGTGTTCCCCATCCTGAACCCTCCTCCCTCCTCCCTCCCCATACCCTCCCTCTGGGTCGTCCCAGTGCACCAGCCCCAAGCATCCAGTATCGTGCATCAAACCTGGAATGGTGACTCGTTTCATACATGATATTATACATGTTTCAATGCCATTCTCCCAAATCTCCCCACCCTCTCCCTCTCCCACAGAGTCCATAAGACTGATCTATACATCGGTGTCTCTTTTGCTGTCTCGTACACAGGGTTATTGTTACCATCTTTCTAAATTCCATATATATGCATTAGTATACTGTATTTGTGTTTTTCTTTCTGGCTTACTTCACTCTGTATAATAGGTTCCAGTTTCATCTATCTCATTAGAACTGATTCAAATGTATTCTTTTTAATGGCTGAGTAATACTCCATTGTGTATATGTACCACTGCTTTCTTATCCATTCATCTGCTGATGGGCATCTAGGTCGCTTCCATGTCCTGGCTATTATAAACAGTGCTGCGATGAACATTGGGGTACACGTGTCTCTTTCCCTTCTGGTTTCCTCAGTGTGTATGCCCAGCAGTGGGATTGCTGGATCATAAGGCAGTTCTATTTCCAGTTTTTTAAGGAATCTCCACACTGTTCTCCATAGTGGCTGTACTAGTTTGCATTCCCACCAACAGTAAGAGAGTTCCCTTTTTCCACACCCTCTCCAGCATTTATTGCTTGTAGACTTATGGATCGCAGCCATTCTGGCTGGCGTGAAATGGTACCTCATAGTGGTTTTGATTTGCATTTCTCTGATAATGAGTGATGTTGAGCATCTTTTCATGTGTTTGTTAGCCATCTGTATGTCTTCTTTGGAGAAATGTCTATTAGTTCTTTGGCCCATTTTTTGATTGGGTCATTTATTTTTCTGGAGTTGAGCTGTAGGAGTTGTTTGTATATTTTTGAGATTAGTTGTTTGTCAGTTGCTTCATTTACTATTATTTTCTCCCATTCTGAAGGCTGTCTTTTCACCTTGCTAATAGTTTCCTTTGTTGTGCAGAAGCTTTTAAGGTTAATTAGGTCCCATTTGTTTATTTTTGCTTTTATTTCCAATATTCTGGGAGGTGGGTCATAGAGGATCCTGCTGTGATGTATGTCGGAGAGTGTTTTGCCTATGTTCTCCTCTAGGAGTTTTATAGTTTCTGGTCTTACGTTGAGATCTTTAATCCGTTTTGAGTTTATTTTTGTGTATGATGTTAGAAAATGTTCTAGTTTCATTCTTTTACTAGTGGTTGACCAGTTTTCCCAGCACCACTTGTTAAAGAGATTGTCTTTTCTCCATTGTATATTCTTGCCTCCTTTGTCAAAGATAAGGTGTCCATATGTGTGTGGATTTATCTCTGGGCTTTCTATTTTGTTTCATTGATCAATATTTCTGTCTTTGTGCCAGTACCATACTGTCTTGATAACTGTGGCTTTGTAATAGAGTCTGAAGTCAGGTAGGTTGATTCCTCCAGTTCCATTCTTCTTTCTCAAGATAGCTTTGGCTATTCGAGGTTTTTTGTATTTCCATACAAATTGTGAAATTATTTGTTCTAGCTCTGTGAAGAATACCGTTGGTAGCTTGATAGGCATTGCGTTGAATCTATAAATTGCTTTGGGTAGTATACTCATTTTCACTATACTAGTGTCTGATTCCAGAGAAGGAAATGGCACCCCACTCCAGTACTCTTGCCTGGAAAATCCCATGGACGGAGGAGCCTGGTAGGCTGCAGTCCATGGGGTCGCTAAGAGTCGGACATGACTCAGCGACTTCACTTTCACTTTTCACTTTCATGCATTGGAGAAGAAAATGGCAACCCACTCCAGTGTTCTTTCCTGGAGAATCCCAGGGACGGGGGAGCCTGATGGGCTGCTGTCTATGGGGTTGCACAGAGTCGGACACGACTGAAGCGACTTAGCAGCAGCAGTGTCTGATTCATGTATGTGAAAGTTCCTAGACCATCCACTCAACAAGCCTTTAATGGTTAACTACTATGTGGAAATACAGTAGTAAATAAATTAATAAAACATGCCTCTTGCCTTCATAACTACAGTAAATATTTATAAATAAAAAATAATCACTTGCCTTTATGAATACAGTCTTTTAAAAATACTGTAACATGTAATATAATATTAGGTATAATAAATGCCATGAAGAAGAATAGAAGGTAGGGAAAGGGGCAGAGAAAGTGGAGAGAGATTCAGTTTTAGGGACAATGGTTAGGAAAGATGTTTCTAAAGAAGTGCCATTTAAATAGAGACCTGAATGAGATGAAAGTGTAAACTCTGTGAATATTTGGCAGGACATATCAGACAGAGGGAACAGCATGTGCAAAGGACCTGAGGAGACAGTGTGCTTTTGTCTAGAAGGAACAGCAGGGTGGCACTGTGACTGGAGCAAACTGACTGGCAAATGATATAGCCTGGTAGCAAATGAGATGGGTCCTATCATACAGAACTTGAAGGTGAGCAAACATCCTTGGTTGAAATGACAGATTGCAGAATTTCAACTGCTGTTTGAAAGCCTTCCTCTGATCACAATTAAGTGAATAAGTAAATAACAGTGGCTTCCAGAAGCAAATATTAAGGTCTGTATAGCAATTTGAGACTGAGCAACTTCACTTTCAATTTTCACTTTCATGCATTGGAGAAGGAAATGGCAACCCACTCCAGTGTTCTTGCCTGGAGAATCCCAGGGACGGCGGAGCCTGGTGGGCTGCTGTCTATGGGGTTGCACAGAGTTGGACATGACTGAAGTGACTTAGCAACTTAGCAGCAGCAATTTGAGATTGGCAATGCCTGGCACATGGTACTCCACAATATTTGTTGAAATAATGATGCTCTTTGTTATTTGGTTATCCTGTAAACCATGTGAGATTCATTCAAAATGTAACCATACGTTATGTAAAGAACTGTGTGGTAATTTGAATAAGAAATTAAGATTAAAAAGTAAAGACTCAATCTTGAATTTTGTTGACTTCCTTTAGATACAGAAATTGATGCTTAGCATGTAGGATTTGCAGAACTGTTTTTCTTTTAACTTTTGCTTTCTTTGGGAAAGTACTAAAATATTACTTAATTCTTACCATGGATAAAAGTTAAAATCTTAAATGTGGCGAAAACACATTGTGATTAAGTGTATGAGCCTGGAAATGAGATTTAGTTTGTCCATTTAAAAATGTATAGCACTATTTGAACAGTACTTTCTTGTTTATCTTTTCACATACATAATCTCATTTAATTTATCCTCACAACACTTTAAATTATTTATCATTACTTTTATCACTTTCATTAATATCTTTGTTTCATGAGGGAATATTTGCAGATTGAGATGTTAAACATTTTCCTAAGAACATATAAACAGTGTATTTGCAAAGCTGAAACTTAAAAACAGATTTCCTGTTTCCACAGCTCCTCCATCTCATACTATATTATATTCCACTTCACTGTTACTCATACGAAATTCTCCTCGACAGGCCCCAATTGTAAGCTGGCCACCGTTAGTGAAATGACATTAGCTAAATATGATTATGTCTTAATGTTCACTGAAAGGATTAGACTAGTTAAGATGTACCAAAGGGAAAAGCAATTATCTATTGAAATATGAATCTCTTGATTAGAACTGGAAATCATATATTGGTTTTAGAATATTCATCTGGAATTTTAAAAATCTGAATATAGTTATTACTTTTTTACTTCTCCTGTAAAGAACTTCAGTGAGGTTAGTTTTGAGGTTTTTTGATGAGTGCCAAGATTTAAAGCAACATTTTACTGGAAGAGTAAGCTCATCTAATTGACTCATTTTTTTGTAGAAACTTAGACCATAGGAATTTCTAACTACATGAAAAACATAGGCATTGGTATTACCTTTTCCCTATTTACCTTACTGCCTAAAGAAAATAATTAAATTAATCAATGTTAAATTGCCTTAGAGTTGTAGTGGTATAACTTAGAGCATGCTGTTTTACTTGTTCAGATTTTGAAATATAAATTTATAATTGCCTGCATAAAACTTGTGGCCTTATTGATAATAATCCCCTGTGAGTCCTTCAAAATATGGTGTCCTGCTGGCTTCCAGTCATCTGAGATTTGTAATGATTGTAGTAATATGTGATTAATGTATGGCAAGGATTCTTCCACTGGATGTGGGACATACTTGCCTGGTAACAGTTTCCTTATTGGATTGATACTGTGTTTTTTTAAATGAAGAGGTTTTTGTTTTTGTTTTTTAAAAAGCCTTTGTATCCTCAGTGACCAGTGACTATTACACATCTGGCATGTATTAGAATATAAATAACTTTGAATGAGTGAATAACTTGCTTTTATTATTAGCTTGGGAACAAGATTGACTTTTGCATCATATTTTTTATTAATAATTTGAATGCTTGAACTGAGCATTATTATCAAACAATAGAAACTTGCCAGCTATTGGACCTCTTGCTTCTCAGTTTACTTGGACAACATAGTAGCTTTCATTTTTAAGTCATCTAAGTCCATTGCTTAGATTGGACTGCAAGGAGATCCAACCAGTCCATCCTAAAGGAGATCAGTCCTGGGTGTTCACTGGAAAGACTGATGTTGAAGCTGAAACTTCAATACTTTGGCCACCTGAAGCAAAGAGCTGACTCATTTGAAAAGATCTGATGCTGGGAAAGATTGAGGGCAGGAGAAGGGGATGACAGAGAATGAGATGGTTGGATGGCATCACCGACTTAATGGACATGGGTTTGGGTGGACTCCGGAGTTGGTGATGGACAGGGAGGCATGGTGTGCTGCAGTTCATGGGGTCGCAAAGAGTCGGACACGACTGAGCGACTGAACTGAACTGAAGTCCTTTGCAAAATCATTCTTCCTGATGTTAAAATTTGGTGCACATAGACTTAGGACCAAAGATGGGCTTCAGGAGATCCATTGGTTATTGAAATTGTATATATAGCATATTGTGCTGGTTGCTATAAGTTATAAGTTGCTTCAGTCGTGTTGGACTCTTTGCAACCCTATGAACAGTAGCCTGCCAGGCTCCTCTGTCCATGTTCTCCAGGCAAGAATACTGGAGTGAGTTGCCATATCTCCCTACAGGGGAACTTCCTGACCCAGGGATTGAACCCATTTCTCTTACATCTTCTGCATTGACTGCTTTGTGAATATTTAAGTTTTTAAGGGACTTCCCTGGTGGCTCAGTGGTAAAGAGTCCGCCTGCCAATGCAGGAGACTTGGCTTCAATCCCTGGGTCAGGAAAGAGCCCCTGGAAAAGGAAATGGCAACCCGCTCCAGTATTCTTGCCTGGGAAATCACATGGATAGAGGAGCTTGGCAGGCTACAGTCTCATGGGGTTGCAAAAGAGTCAGACATGACTTAGTGACTAAACAGCAACCATTTTTTTAGGAGAAAAGGATCTTGATTTTTCATTATATTCTCATAAGGATCTTATGATCAAAAAGTTAAAAGTCTTGTTTTCCCATAAAGACTGTATTTATTTTGCTTTATTACTTATTAGTATCACTTGGACAACATGAGAAGTACACCCTTTTCTACCTCACTCCATAGCATCTGATCCGTTAGTATTATGGTGGGGTTCAGAGATACTCTTCCTCTTCCTCCTCTTTATTTTTTTCCTTCGCTTCCTCTGTTTTTTGAAAACCTTCTATTTGTTCAGTGTACTAAGTGATTTACATACATTACCTCATCTAATTAGGCTGACAGCTCTAGAAGGTTCAAGTATATTTTGCTCAGGATAAACTAAGTGCCCTGCCTAAGGACATATAACCAGTAGACAGTGATGCCAAGGTCTGCGGCTAGGGCCAAGTCTACTACCTTTTCCTCTTGCCCCTCCTTAGCCCTCTTAATCCGGAAAAGTTTGAATCAGAGATATGTTTAGAAGTCATGAACCTAGACATCTCTACTCTAGGAGAATTAATTCCTCTCCCTTCGGTACATTATCATTGGATTGTGATCAATATGAGGGTCTTTTCTTATTCAACTTTATATCCCTGATGCTTAGTATGATGCCTAAAAAAATAGTAGATTTTCAAATTTCTTTTTTTTAAATTGAAATTTAATTGATTAATTTCAGCTTTTGTTATTTAGTAAGTATGACACTAAAGTTCTAGTAGCTGTGCCATTAACTCTCTGTGACCTTAACAATATACAACTGTTTCCTCATTTATTAAAATTAATTAACTAATTAAAAAATTTAGGTTAATATATACATTTTAGATCCAATTTATTTAGTTCTGGTTATTGTGATTATTTCATAAAGGAAATGTAGTCCTTATAAAAACTAAATTATATGGTAATACCATCAATTATTTTATTTAATAATGTAATTTGCTAACTTTTTTGCTTCTTTTCTGTCCTATCCAGCATGTGATTTAGTAGATATTTGGTTGAATTTATTATTGCTTGGTTTAGTTTAAGTAAAGATAATTCAATGATCTTGTTTAAATTTGTCAGCATTGAGAGGTATTCTTGTGTATTACTTTGCCCCAAGGTTGCTGTTGATATTCTGCTCATTTGTTTTGTTATATTTTATACAATCCTTAAAACAGATGAGATATAAAACACTGTAAAATTTATCACAATTGAAACTTTAGACCTTCTCTCAACCCGTGGGGATTCATTTGGCAGGAGGCCACCAGAACCAGTTCTTTTTGATGCTTAGTTTCTAGTTTCCACTTTAATTGCTGCCAAAATCTGAGCACTTGGGAATTTAATTGCTCATTATATTTGTCACAGTGGTGTCACAGACCCAAATACAGACTGTTGCATGCACAATATTTATGGATATTAATTTGGTCTAAACGTGTATATTGGATTCCTCTTTTTTTCCTACATTATAAAGTATAGCACATCTAGAAAGAAGTCAGTCAGTATTGTGTATGGACTTATGCCCCACTTAACTAGTAAACTCTTATCTATCCTGTGCAGCATCTAAATTTAACAATGGAAAACTAGAGGAGGACCTATTCAGAACTTTATTATATTCACTTTATTCAGTTTACTCTTTTGAAGCAGTCTGAGGGATTTGAGTCTAGCTTTGAGGATAGACTCCCTGGGTTCAAATCCCTGTTTTATCACTTACTAGCTATATGACCTTAGGCAAGTTATCTTAATTTCCCTATACCTTTTCCCTCATTTGTAAAGTATACAGCTCAATGATTTTTGTGCAGATTAAAAGGGTAAAGTTCCTAGAAAAGTGTATAACACAGAGCAAGCCCTTCATGTTAGCTACTTTACTATAATATATCTTTATATGCCAAAAAACTGTAACATTTACCCTGGTTGATGGTATGGATTTCCAGTTTCCTACTAATTAAGTAGAGATAACCTTTGCCTACTGTAGCAAATGGGATGTCTGGTCAGCACTAAATTCAATACTTTCATGTCCTTCCATTTTTCCTGTGTGTTCCCACTTACTTGCCCAATGGTGTTTAGGCTAATAGGCCTGTTTTTTTGTCCCAATGTTTTATTACTAATCACTGGTTTTTCTTGTTCTTGTACTTTCTAATCTGAAGAATAGTTTGTTCATTTTCTCTGTGTGTCCTCTTTTCCTTTTAGTATACTTTTGCCTTTCCCTTCCTTATTTCCTACAAAATTGATGGTCCATCCTGCCTCTGCTGTGATGGTTGCAGCTTTCTTATGCAATTGTCTTGGTCAAAAGAAATTATGAGGCCCTTGAAAAATAGGAAATATCAGTCATCAACCATGGGAAAGGTACTGTTTCAAAGTTTTTACATCCTGGGAAGTCCCTTATGCCTTACTTATGCCTGAAATTGTGTTCTGGGGTAAGTGAAGTCGCTCAGTCGTGTCTGACTCTTTGTGACCCCATAGACTGTAGCCTACCAGGCTCCTCTGTCCATGGGATTTTCCAGGCAATAATACTGGAGTGGATTACCATTTCCTTTTCCAGGGGATCTTCCCAACCCAGGGCTTGAACCCGGGTCTCCCATATTGTAGACAGATGCTTTACTGTCTGAGTCTACACTTATATATAAAATTCCCTTGAAACAGGACGGAAGCAGGCAGGGTACAACATTTAAAAGAATGACATAGCCATGCTGCTAAGTCGCTTCAGTTGTGTCTGACTCTGCGCGACCACATAGACGGCAGCCCATCAGGCTCCCCCGTCCCTGGGATTCTCAAGGCAAGAACACTGGAGTGGGTTGCCATTTCCTTCTCCAATGCATGAAAGTGAAGAGTGAAAGTGAAGTCACTCAGTTGTGTCCGACTCTTAGCGACCCCATGGACTGCAGCCCAGCAGGCTCCTCAGTCCATGGGATTTTCCAGGCAAGAGTACTGGAGTGGGGTGCCATTGCCTTCTCCGGACATAGCCATAGGACATGACAAAAACTGGTTAAAGCCAACTAGGTTCGAGATGGTGGAGATTTGGCTTCCAGTGTAGCTTGAGCCTCATTATATGCTCATTGTAATACATTACCATGCTAAATGACACATCTGTCAATGCCATGACTGTTCTGAGACCAGCCAAAAAAGGTCAGAAAGTGGGCAGAGGCTCAGTTCTGGCAAATCCCTGCCCTTTCTTCAAAGTGGTTGGAATAATCCTCCCACTCATTAGCTAATGAAATTATTAAGCCTATAAGAACTAACCATGCTATATTTGGGGGGCCTCTCGCCTTCTGAGATTGCCCACACTGTCTGTGGAGTGTATTTTTCTCTAAATAAATCTGCTTCTTACGTATCACATTGTCTTTCACTGAATTCTTTCAGCAATGAGATATTAAGAACCTGAGTTTTATTAAATCTTGAGACCAAGTGTGTGATCTCATTTAAAAGACTATGGGGTTTAAGTCCTGATCTGAGTTACAGGATTTTATCCTGGAGTAAACAACATATTATTTGTTACTTAAAAATAAGTTTGTGATTTTTCTCAGGTACATACTTGTGTTCACTGGGCTGAGACTAGATTTTGATAGGAGGATGTTGGCTCCATTTTACTTACAGTTATCCCTAATTTTATGAAAATGTTAGTGATAGTGGACATGATAGTGAATGTTTTTACCCCTCATCTAATGGCTCTGATACTTAATTTACTTATGGAGAGGATGAATATATAAAGATGTTAGTTTCTTGAGATATTAACTTGATTCTGGAAAAAGACTGACATTTGTTTAAATTAGATTTAACCCTTGTATCTCTTCTTTTGTACTTTCATATGTTGTTCTTGAAAAAAAACAAAAACAAAAAACAAACCTTGGATTTGATTTCCTCAGGACTTAGAGGTACTTTTGGTGAAAGAAACAACTAGACTGTTTAAATGTTTACAGCATTCATTTGTTTCCTCTTTTTTTTTTTTTTTCTATTGGGCACAATAAGCTTTGTACAGACTCAGGGACTCTGAAACAGTGCATTTCTGGTATTTGTCACTCACTTTGGGTTCTCATTGCACTTCATGGCAAAATTTGTCATTTTAGCCACTTCCAGATAAAATCATTAAATTTGAGGCTTCTCATCATTAAAGTGAAGAAATACCTTCAGATGCTGTGGAACACTTTCTCTCTCAGTCAACTCTGAGTTCTTTGGCTGTCCTCAATTCCTGGAGCCACAGTGAGCTCAGTGGTGCTACTTTAGGCTTTTGTGTCCAATTTTCTCTCTCTGTCTTCAGCAGAGTGTTATCTCCTATCTCTGTGGCTGGAAAAACTAAACAGTCAAGTACTTTTTCCACTGTATTGTTTATGCTAGGAATAGGCCTTTAAGATCTCAAAATCTAGTGATTTTATTAATTTCTTTTTAAATGTCCTTCATAAACTTGTTTCTCTGCAGCAGTGGTGGCCAAAATAAAGTTTAAAATTACAGTGAAGGTTGCAAAGAGGAGGAAGGTGATGAGGGATGTCAGGTGCAAAAGAAAAACAGACAAAACAGTATTTTTTCTTCATGCTCTCAACTTACCACATAGAAAGGGGGCAAAGACTTTTTTTTGTACTAACATCTAGACTCATTGGAGATTCTGAAGCCATCTATATAATTTTTAAAAATATAAATCTGAAAAAGTAAAATTTCCGCAAGAATTCTGTTTTTGAATAGTTGTCTATACATAGATCTTACTGTGAATTGACCTTTTCCAAAAATTGATCAGATTAACATTTACTGTTTGGGAATGATTTATAAATTATGAGAAATGATAAGAGCTTTATTTTTTATTTTTATCTTTGACATTTTATTGTACAGTTTTTCCCAAGGGACTGAGAAATGGATATCGAGGTGGCAAGAGATTTTTGTGAACTATGTCTGTGTTTGCTTTTGATTCTAAGCTGCTGTGTCACATGGTTGTAGCAGGCTGCCTTAAAATATTTGTTATCTATGACTTGTTTTGCCCTGGACGTTATTGCTCTGGTCTAGGGAGTTACTTTAAACGGCTATATTGAAATCTTAAAATTCTCTCTTAATTACAGTAGTGAGACTTTCTAGCTTTTCCATTAGATTTAATGAGTAAATCTCAGATGTCCTATAAATAGCATGTCTTAAAGACGGTAACCTAACTGAAGACAATTATTTTTAAATAAAAGGATTCAGATATAATTTTATTTGATTTCATTAATCCCTGTTGGTGAAATCAAAGTTTCTAAGATAGTCTTGAAAACCAACCATGCAAAACAAAAATACCTTGTCAAAGTACAGATTTATTTCTGTTAAATGACTCCATTTAGCAAACATATTTGTATGTATGTGTGTGTGTTTATGTATATATATATCCAAAGTAGGTGGTTTATTAAAAATATGCCCATAACAATTAAATAGAAGTGTCTATTTCCACATCTGATTTATAAGCCACCTGTGAGGAAGCAACGGATGCAGTTTTCCATATTGAATTGGTAAAGTTTGATTGAAAGAGATTATGAAACCTTTTTCAATTTAAGATTTAAATGTGAGACTCTTAGCAGTGATTCATTTAAATTGATGGTGTTGGGATTATGGAAAACCTAGCAAAAAATAAGTATAATCATATGACCACCAAGAAAACATACATTGCTTTCCATCAGTGGTTGAACTGGGAAACAACAAGAATGAGATTTAGAATCAGTCATCCTGAGTTTGAGTATTAACTTTACCATAGTCATACATTTTGAATATATTTAACATGAAAACAGTTTGAGTTGGATGGGAAATTATTTGGAATGAATAATCCAAGTTAATGAATATTTATGTTTTTCTTAATACTTTTAAGCTTGTATTTCATTTTCATCCATCTATTCCTGTTTTATGTTTGTAATAGCATTAGAAAGAAACAAATCAAACCAAAAAGGAATTAGCTAAATAAGTAATAGCACATGGATGCAGTGGAATATTATGCAACTCTAAAAGTTGTATCATGAAGTCTGTTTAGAATCATGAATAGATACTGCTACTGCTAAGTCGCTTCAGTTGTGTCCAACTCTGTGCGGCCCCAGAGACGGCAGCCCACCAGGCTCCCCGTCCCTGGGATTCTCCAGGCAAGAACACTGGAGTGGGTTGCCATTTCCTTCTCCAATGCAGGAAAGTAAAAAGTGAAAGTGAAGTCGCTCAGTCATGTCCAGCTCTTAGCAACCCCATGGACTGCAGCCTACCAGGCTCGTCCGTCCATGGGATTTCCCAGGCAAGAGTACTAGAGTGGGGTGCCATTGCCTTCTCTGTGAATAGATACTAGTTATCTGTTATTAAGTCTGAATATATGAAACTTCAAAAAGTACACTGCAAATATTATATCACTAGTAATTATGTTTGGGTCTTTTTATGCATTCACTTAAGTAGCATTCAAGTGGTATTATTTGAGTAGCAGTTGTACACAGTAGGTTAAATATAGAAAATATATGTAACTGATTTTATTACATGACTTTATTTTCTTTTACTGCTTTGTGTACATCCTTATACCTCTTTTGTGAGTGCAAGATTTAAAAAATAAAACTTATTGGAAGCTTTTTTTTGGACAATTTGAAATAGTAGAACTTTCGTGAACTCATTGGCAAATAGAGGAGGCAGAAATCTTATTTTGTCAAGGTCATATTTAATATAAAAAACAAATGTTGGAAAAGTATATTTCTGTCTTAAATTTCTTTTGTTGCTATCTATTATTTTGTTGCATTCTATTTTACAAAGCACATTCAATATAGAATATACAAATACTTCAAAAACTTTAAAAAAATCTCTTGATTTTTTTTATCTTGAAGTAAAAAAAAATGTAAACATATAACAAAAACCTTGGGAAATATTGAAAACTATAAGTAAAAAAGATGTCCTTTTTTATTTAACATTTTGAGATAATCTGAGTTATTCTTGCGTTGCTAGTCTTTTTTGGCTTTGCTTGTTTGTTGGCCATAATTGTGATTGTATCATACAACATGTTCAATTCAATAGTGTCTTTTTAAAAAAGGTACTCAATATCACACATTGACTATGTCCACCTAAACAGCATTTATAATTAATGCATAATATCCTTTAAATTTAAAGTGCTCTATTTAACCATTTTTTCATTATTGAAAATTTAGAATCCTCCCCAATATTTCACTGTCATAAAAATCCTGCATTGACCACACCTATAAATGTAAAACTCCTTAAAAATATTATTGTTCCCATAGAATATTTGAAATGGCACTATAATCTGTACAGTTTGAACTCTACACGCCCTCTTGCTTTTCTGCCCTGATATCCAGTATTAGGCAAAAGACTGGAAAAGTCTGGTTTCTAATTTAGAGGCCTAGACTATACATTTTATCTCAGGAGTACTGGGAGTGTTCTTCAAAGCCAAGCTAATTCAATAATTATGTTATTTATCTTTGCAATTATAGTCAAATAAGTGTCATTCTTTAAGACTATCACTGTATAGAGAAAAAGTCTGTAATTTAGTTAGGGAGGTATCAAAAGTTTATCAGGGTAAGTTACAGAAATTTGATCTTTATTACAGAATTTTAGTAAATAATAAAATGTTATTTCACTATTATTAGCTGATAGCTAACATTTACTATGTCAGATACTTTGAACTTCTTATCTGCCTTTTTTTTTAAACAGTAGTGATAATACTGTTGCATTGTGATTCCTTCACCAGAATTCAAACTATCTTTTAAAAGTGTCTTATTGCAGTATCACATTTGGAAAAGTAAACAGATCCTAGGTATTCAGGTCCATGAATTTTCACAAAATGAAGTGCCCTAGAAGACTCTTCTGCCTCTTGTAGTCACTATACACTGCTTTCCAACTGATTAGTCTTGCCTATTTTTAAAATAACAGCTTTACTGATGTATGCACATACCATAAGGTTCACTCTTAAAGTGTATATAAATGGGTGGTTTTTAGTATATTCAAAGTGTTGCTCACTGATTGTCACTGATATCAGAACTTTCACGTCGCCAAAAAGAAACCTCGTTACCATTAGCAGAAATTCCTTCCCTCTCAGCAGCCACTGGCAACCACTAATCTCCTTTCTGTCTCTATGGATATTCCTGTACTGACATTTTATATAAATGAATTGATGCAATGTGGCCTTTTATGTCTGGCCTTTTCACTTAGCATAATGTTATTAAAGGTCATCATGTACCAGAACTTTACATCTGAATAGAAATATCATTATATTGGCATACCATATTTTTTATCCATTTATCATTCTATTGACTTGCAGTTTTTTACTTTTTGTCTTCTGTTGTGAGTAATGCTGGCATGAACATTTGTGTGTATGTGTGTGTGTGTGTGTGTGTGTGTGTATGGATATATGTCTTGATTATTGTAGATTTATAGTGATTTTTGAAATTAGAAAGTATTAGTCCTTCAACTTTGCTCTTCTGTTTTTAGGAAGATTTTATCTATTCTATGTTCTTAATATTCTGATAGGAATTTTAGGATCAGCTTATTAAAGTCTGCAAAAAAAAAGTCAGCAGGGATTTTGATAGGAATTGTGTTAAATCTTTAGAGTGATTTAGGGGGTAGTACACCTTAACAATAGTAAGTCTTCTACTCCATGAACATAGGATGTCTTTCCATTGATTTTGGCCTTTAATTTTTTCATGATGTTTGTACTCAGTACCCAAGTCTTAGGCTTTTTTGTTGTTGTTGTTAAACATTCAGAAATATTTTATTCTTTTTATGTTCTTATAAATGGAATTATTTTCTTATTTTTGGAATATTCACTATAGCTTTGTTTATTTTTGAACTTCATGTAAGTGGAATAATTTTCCTGTATGCTCTTTTGTATATCATTTAATTTAATGCTTGTGAAATACATCCATGTTACTCCACATAGTCATAGCTTGTTCATTCTCATTGCTGTGTATTTTCCATTGTGTTAATATAGCACATTTGATTTGTATGTCCCATATTTATGTACGTTTGACTTTTTTTTTTTTTACAGTTTTGGGAAATTTGGTAGTGCTACAATTAACATTCTCATACATGACTTTAGGTGAACATATTATAATATATATTTGTTCTGGGTGTATTCCCAGACATGAATGTTCAGCTTTTGAAAATGCAACCAAAAAGCTTTATAAAGTGGTTGTAACAATTTGCAGTTTAGTTTTTAAACTACAAAAGCACTTTTGTATCATCTATCTTGACACTTCCAAAATGTGTGTGATATCTCATTTTTAAAATTTCATCTTTCTCATAACTAATACTGTTGAGGATTTTTAAAAAAGATTAGTTATTTGTGATATAGTGTCTATATATATAGGGTCTCTGGTATATAGAGTCTATGCAAATCTTTTGCCCATTTTACATTGAATTATCTGTTTTTTTCATACGTACATGAAGGCATTCTTTATTTATTATAGATATAAGTAATTAAAGCAGTGTGATACTGGCACAAGAATAGCAAATTAAACAGTTGACCATTATGGACTCCAGAAACAGATCCCATGTATACTGTATCTTACTTCATGGGAAAGATGAATTAAAGTGGGGGAAATGATGGTCTTTTCAATCAATAGCAGTGATCTAATCACTGACCTATATGGTGTGATTTTGTTATGTACTGTATATAAGTATCAATTCCAGATGAACTATTCATCTAAATGTAAAATGAAAATAATAGAGCTCTGTGGAAAAAATATAAGAAAATATATTTATAACCTTGAGGAAAATCAAAGATTTATTAAATAGGACAAAAATAGCACTAATCATAAACCTAAGCAATAATAAATTGGGCCTTTTTAAAATTATGAATGTATGATAACACATTTACAGGAGGCTTGGAAAATACAGAACAAAATTACATATAGTTCCACTATATATGACAACTAATTTTTAAAGTAGATAAATTAAGATTTTTAATTGGAGTTTCAATATAAAACTCTCAAAAATTAATAGAATCAATATACAGAAAAGTAAAAGGATATGTGGTGGTTTAGTTGCTCAGTCGTGTCCGACTCTTGCGACCCCATGGCCTATAGCCTGCCAGGCTTCTCTGTCCATGGGATTTTCCAGGCAAGAATACTGGAGTGGGTTGCCATTTCCTTCTCCATCAAAGGATATAGTAGACTTAAAAAGCACCATGAACCAATTCGAGATCATTAAGATTTATATAATTTTAACACAACAGTAGGATACAAATTCTATTAAAGTTCCCATAGATTAAATATAGATGCTGGAACATATTCAGGGACATAAAAGAAGGACAAGGTGCAAAAATTTCATAGTATGAAGGTATTGAAATCACACATAGTCTGTTCCCTTATCACCAGGGAATTATGTTAGAAATCAATACAAAAGATATTTGGAAATAACCCACATACTTTCAAGTACAGTGTGACATTTACCAAGAGAGATCTTTGGCTTAGCCATTGAAAGCCTCAATAAAGTGTGAAGACTGAAAAAACACAGAGCATGATTGCAGAAAAGAAAGCATTTAAATGAGAAATTAATATCAAAGATATTTTAAAAACCCATGTATTTGAAAATTAAATGTCTACTTTAAAATGGCATATGTATCTAAGAAGAAATTGGGCCTCTTTAAAAATAAGAAATTCTCTTTAGGAAAAGATACTATTAAAAAGTGAAAAGAGAAGGCACAGAGCAGGAGATATTTGCAACTTACATATCCATAAAAGGACTTTTATTCACAGTTTAAGTTATTTTAGGTACAATTTTGTGATTTTTCAAGATTTTCATTATAAAACATGCCTCTGTGTTAAAATGAATGTTTTCCTTAATTTGGCCAATCTAAAAAAATCAAAGCACGATCATATTGATATATATATATATATATATATATATATATATATATATATAAATGGGTTTTAAATCAATGAATACTTACACACTGAATATTGTTAATCTAAATTCTGTGTTCTTGTAAAATCCAGCATATTTATTTACAATTTAAATAGAACACACTAATGTTTAAAACTATATTAGTTTTTCTTTCTTAAATTAACTAAAATGTTAATTAAGTCCAATTATTTTATTACCTAAGTACTACTAAATTATATATGAAATATAATGTGCCAAAGATTCATATGGATGCACTTTTTAGGCTAAAATTTAATCTTGTACGTTATGTTCTCATAGCTTATTAGGATCATATGAGATTAAGTTACTTTTACATATAAAAATATTATTAAAATTTTTAAAAATCTGTTAAAAAATTCAGTCAGTATTGCTAAGAGCTTGATACTGTGTCACTTGATTTTAATGATTGGACTTATTTTCAAATATATGTACATATGTATATTGTGAACAGTTTGTATTTTTGTTATTTAAAGATCAGTTTAAAATTTTTTGATTTCAAAATGTTTGAACTTTATTATTATATTATGCTTGGGCTTTATCTTTCTGTTTTCAGTAAATACTAATATTTTTAGAACTGAGTATTTATCATATCCAGTTTAATATGATTTCAAACTTTATTGGCTTTCTTTTAAATTACAGTTGGTTTTGATATACTTAGATTATTTTAGAGAACTAATTTTTTAACTTCAAAACTCTAGAAGTTGTACTACTTTTATGTAATATTCATTTCTCCTATTTAGCCAGTTTTCAAAAACTGATAAGACGAATTCTGTGACAGCTGTATCATAAGACGTTTTTATTTTGTTGCTGTTGAATTCACACTGTCAATTTTAATGAATCCTACCCAATTAAAGTGGTGTACATATTTTTTGAGTCCATAATCAATATAATCAATTATATGTTTACATAATTGCATAGATATAATTTTATCTCTGGATGTTAGAGGACTAATGCATTTTTCTAATATGTTACAGAATTGCGAGAAGCTGGAGAATAATTTTGATGACATCAAGCACACGACTCTTGGTGAGCGAGGAGCTCTCCGAGAAGCAATGAGGTAAGTCTGAGTCACCATAGCAACAGTCACAGATGTGGTAAAGAAAAAGTCATTCTTCATTATTGGGGGAACAAATGAGTTCATTGCCACCATTCAGCTCTGTTCTCTAAGGTATTAATTTGTCAGTGGAGAGACTTCCCTTGAGGCTCTACTTTGGTTTTGAAGCAGCATAAATGTTAAGCCTCAGTGCACAGTAAAAAATGTAAATGTTTAATTTGTTACTTAAAATGCTTAAGGGGTGTCTTGTTTTATATTTATACTAAACTGTGTGATTGAATTGAAATATTGTTCATCTGCATTCTGCTTGTATAAAAAATAAATAGTACAATGGTGTTTTAACTGAGTAGAATTTTCTCCTAATTAATATTTAATTAAAAAAGAGATATTTAAAATTTCATATTCTATTAGATTTTATAGGATTATACCATAGTATTTTTAAACCAATGTACAATTTTATACTGTTATAAAGCATACAGATTAACTTTTTTCAAATACAACAGTCTGTAATGAACCTGATTTTTTTTTCTTTTTAACATTCCTATTTCTGAATGTTTTTCTGAAATCTCCCCAAACTTAATACCTTTTTAATAACTTTTAGGAAGCAGTCTTCAAATCCATCTGATCAGAATCAATGAAGGCTTTTACTAGACATTGAAAATGTGTGAAGAATAAAACTTAGCATCCTTACAGCTGGAGAAACGACAGCAAATGATGTTAATCTTAAAAGTTCTGAGCTTGAATCTTGGAGTGGAATAATTTCCACTGAAAGATTTCTATATATTTGTATAGAAATAGTATATTTACCTTGAATTAGCCTGTGAAACTAAAATTGGTTTTTAAAATATATCTCCTCCTATCATTGCTCATTATATTAGGGGCTTAACTCAAGGCAAAAGAAAGTATTTTAAATAGCAGAAAGGATAAAACCTATGAAACTCCCTAGAATGGTAGTTTGGGTACAATTTTGTTATTGCTGGCACACAGTTACCATATACTTTAGTCTAGAAGCTGCTCTCATTTAGTGACCTCCCTTTTACCACGCAAGCAGCAGGGGAAAGTAATTAAATTTAATAGAAGCTGCCCTCATTTTGAAGCCACTTCTATTTAAAACCACAGGGGGAGGTAATTAAATTTAATGGAAACAGTAGCTTCTACACAAAGATACATGGTACTTCTATATAGATGATTATGATGTCACAAAAAGAGGAATAATATATTACTAGTACTGAGAAATTACCAGCTGGAGCAAGTGAGCCTATTTTATTGTTAATGTCTTTACTAATAAAAAAGGGGGAAAAATAAAACTGAGTTCACAATAGAGAATTTGTATGTATATAGAATGTAGTTGGACATTCTAAGAAAGTTAAAGTTATTGAAAATAGTAATTTAAAAATAAAGAGTAAAATACATGTGGAAAAGGCCAAGGCAGGAGTTGTGACTGAACTGCTGTTTTTCAATATATTCTTTATCCTCTATATAAAACTACCTCAGGTATACATTGAAAGCATCATTTTTATAAATATTTATTATAATAACTTTGAATATAATAAGCATAACATCAGTATTTATTTAGAACATTACAGTTACTCTATGTGTTTTTATTTCTGTTCGGTTTGAAGTAAGCACACAGACCCACTGGAAGACAAAGAGAATGCCAATTCTGAAGCTTTGAATAAAAGGCCAAAAACATAGAAAAAATTGCAAAGGGGCATTGTGAATGAAAAATGGATGTGAGTGAGGGAAATACGATGAACAAGGAAAGGACATGTAATTAGTACAGAAAATTTGTCATCAAGGAAAAAAAAAACAGAATGAAGTATGGGAGAACTGCATTTGAAGAGATGATTAAATTCTGCCAAATTTTGTAATACTTGTCATTTTAGGAAATACCAGGATATTCTGCTTTTTAAAAAGTAGAGATGAACTAATGAGAAAAACAAGTATTACCTGATTGGAGTAACCTCTCAACCACCCATGCTATGAGATAAAGCAGTAGTCTGGGTGAATCAGTATTTAACATATGGCTGTGTAATGTACTTTATTTACATAGGCAGCATATTTTACACACACATACACTCACACTCATAATGTTTAGATTTGCTAAGCAAAATTAAATAATCTAGTTACCAAAAACATTCAATAATATAGCATACTGTGGAGCTAGCACTTTTCAAAAAATTTTTGGGTTTTGCCTTTAGAAAATCCAGCAGGAGCTCATTCTTTATATGGGAAGATTCTGGAAGCCTCTAAACAAAAAGTTATAATGTTATATGACAAATCGAATATGAGGAGAATGCATCCAGGGGCAAAAAATTAATTGTTCTCTCATCTGTGATCACTTTTTGTCTTACATGAAGGGTGTCAAATCAAACGAAACCATGGAAAATGTAAGAAACTTGATCTAGGCCTTGAAGATGGCCAAGTTTGTAGCTAGAGGGAAAAGTATTGAGCAGAGGCACTGAGCTGCAGGTGCAAGGTGTATTTCAAGAACGGTAAAGTGGTCTGATGTAAAGCAAATTTTTTTTGAGCTTTTTTGAATATGTTTTCCTGCAAAACTCATATAGGCAGCACTATTTGGTCTGTAATGTCTCTCCTTATATGCCAAGAATCCTTGGATATAAATAAAGCATTTACAAGTTTGGCAGGATTGATGGGAACGATTTAGAATCTCAGAGTATGAGTCGGGGGCAGGGGGCTCTGGGAAACAAGTATGAATAATTTGGCAAAAATTTCAGTTACCTCAGGGGTTGGCCTCAGGACTCTGGTTGAAAATGTGTTTGTTACCATATCCTGGAAGTCAGGCTTCCCTGGTGGCTCAGACGGTAAAGCATCTGTCTGCAATGCAGGAGACCAGGGTTCTATACCTGGGTTGGGAAGATCCCCTGGAGAAGGAAATGGCAGCCCACTCCAGTACTCTTGGCTGGAAAATCCCATAGACAGAAGAGCCTGGTAGGCTACAGTCCATGGGGCCCCAAAGAGTCAGACAGGGCTGAGTGACTTCACTTTCACTTTAGCGGTCAGTAACATAGAGTCTAGCTTTCCAGGATCAGTTCAGTTCAGTTCAGTTCAGTCGTTCAGGCGTGTCTGACTCTCCGAGACCCCATGAATAGCAGCACACCAGGCCTCCCTGTCCATCACCAACTCCCAGAGTTTACTCAAACTCATGTCCATCGAGTCGGTGATGCCATCCTCTGTTGTCC
The DNA here is from genome assembly GCF_032452875.1 of Bos javanicus. Lineage (NCBI taxonomy): Eukaryota > Metazoa > Chordata > Mammalia > Artiodactyla > Bovidae > Bos > Bos javanicus. Next base: position 45,880,580 of record NC_083870.1, read on the forward strand.
CCTTCTGCCCACAATCCCTCCCAGCATCAGAGTCCTTTCCAATGAGTCAACTCTTTGCATGAGGTGGCCAAAGTACTAGAGCTTCAGCTTTAGCATCATTCCTTCCAAAGAACACTCAGGACTGATATCCTTTAGAATGGACTGGTTGGATCTCTTTGCAGTCCAAGGGACTGTCAAGAGTCTTCTCCAAGACCGCAGCTTGCCAGGATAGATGGTTTAAATTACTTAAGGGCGAAATTGTGGTTTGGGGGCTTCCTAGATCCAACCAGTCCATCCTAAAAGAGATCAGTCCTGGGTGTTCATTGGAAGGACTGATGCTGAAGCTGAAACTCCAGTACTTTGGCCACCTGATGTGAAGAGTTGACTCATTGGAAAAGACCCTGATGTTGGGAGGGATAGGGGGCAGGAGGACAAGGGGATGACAGAAGATGAGATGGCTGGATGGTATCACCGACTCTATGGACATGAGTTTGGGTAAACTCTGGGAGTTGGTGAGGGACAGGGAGGCCTGGTGTGCTGAGATTCATGGGTTTGCAAAGAGTTGGACACAACTGAGTGACTGAACTGAACTGAACTGAGGAGAAGGCAATGGCAACCCACTCCTGTACTCTTGCCTGGAAAATCCCATGGATGAAGGAGCCTGGTAGGCTGCAGTCCATAGGGTCATGAAGAGTCGGACACGACTGAGCGACTTCCCTTTCACTTTTCACTTTCATGCATTGGAGAAGGAAATGGCAACCCACTCCAGTGTTCTTGCCTGGAGAATCCCAGGGACGGGGGAGCCTGGTGGGCTGCCGTCTATGGGGTCCCATAGAGTCGGACACGACTGAAGCAGCTTAGCAGCAGCAGCAGCAGCAGCAGCAGGTAGCTCAGTGGTAAAGTATCTGCCTGCCAGTGCAGGAGACTCAGGAGACATGGGTCTGATCCCTGGGTTGGGAATATCCCTTAGAGGAGGAAATGGTAACCCACTCCAGTGTTCTTGCCTGGGAAATCATATGGACAGAGGAGCCTGGTGCACTACAGTTCATGTGGTCGCAAAGAGTCAGATACGACAGCACAGACACAGCAGCAGCAGATTGGGGTTTTTAACAAAGGTGGTGACAAGATTAAAAAGTATGAAGATCATTTTACAGCTTTTCAGAATTTGAATAGGATGAGAAAATACAATGTGGGGATAGAGTCAATCATTCATTATTTAATTAACATTTATTGGGTTTTAGTAATATACCAGATAATGGGGTTACAGATATAAATTAGAGAGTCTCTGCCCCAAGCAACTAATGGCCTAGTCGGGGAGACAGATACAAAAATCAAATGATGTGAAGACTCAGAGCCCCAGTACTTGAGTTGTTTTCCTGTAGCCAAAATTCCATGGCAGTTTCCCTCGTGGCCCATTGGTATGGCATAGCTTGGCTGTGGAGCATTCTTTTTTTCTCACTAACTTTACCTCTGCAGCAGCCCTTGGTGGTCTTTGAGCACCTACAATGGTACCCTCCTTCTGAGTGTGTCTAGCCTGGAGATGTTGGAGCAAAACTGGACTGTATGTGACATTTGACATCTTGTAGATGCTGTGTTCGGGTATTATCGAATAGCCCCTTGTTTAAGGTTCTGCTGCTTATAAGCTCAGAACAAACAAGTGAGGTCTCTGCCCTCAGTCAATACTCTGTCACCTCATCCAATTCTCTCTGTGGCCAGTCTTTGCCATGCGGTCTTGGACCTGTTCTTTCATCAGTGTCACAGCTGAGCAATTTTTGAGGACCTCTCCTAGACTACTTCCTGGTTCCAGATGTGAGGATCGAATCCTGGGCGCAAGGACCTATCACCGACTGTTTAAAAAGCATAAGAGGCTACAGTCTAGGTTTTAGATTAGGTTTTAACTCGTACTCAGAATGGAAAAAAATAATTTAAAAGCTTGTTTTGGCAGCAAAATAGAGGGTACAGTGAAGAGGGGGAGAGAGAGCAATCAGTGACACCACTAATATAAAGGTTAGAAGGGGGCAGCAGTTCACAGAGGGGGAGTGTCTTTGAGAAAATTAGAAATATTTAGAAGGTAGATCTGATGAAACTTTGTGATTTAATAGCCACAAAAACCATAAACTTGGTTTAATCAGTGTTGCTCTGTTTACAGCCTTTTAAAGTTTTCCTATGCTTGCAGAATAAAGTCTAATTTACTTGAGTATCCTACTAGATAGTAGAGCCCATGAGGGTAGGAGAATTGCTATTTTGCCCTCCTTTTTATTCTTAGCCTTACCATAGTATTAGCATATAGTAGGTACTTAAAAATTGTTTGTTGAATTTTTTATAAAGATTAAAAGTAAGAATAAGGACATTTATCAAGGGCAAGTCGAAAAAAGTTTTTTGATTTTGTATTCACCTGTTTTCTTTTCCCTTCCAGTTTTATTGAGTTATACTTTACATGTAGAACTGTATATGTTTAAACTCAAATGTGTTTGAGTATTTGGATATACATTAATTGAGATAGGGAGAGAGAAAAGAAGGATAAAGTAAGATGATTTTGTTTTTCAGATGAATTTGAGATAGCTGTGGCAAACCCATGTGCACATGTGCAGTAGGCAAGAGAATGGACAACTCTGCCACTCAGGAAAAAGACTAGAGATTGAGGACTGGGATTTGTTAAATATTTTGATATTTGTAGCCATAGGAAAGCATCTGATTTCCAACAATAGTGCACTGAATCAGAAAGGAGGCAAGTCTAACCAGATGCCTAATGAAATAGGTTTAGGAAAATGTTTCAGAGAGAAATGTATTTTCAGATTAAAAAATTTTAAATAACCTTCTCCTATAGTGTGATGTGCCTGAGACACAAAGGATGGTGGCATTGTTGCCCCATGTTCTGTGGCTCATGGATACATCTAGAGCAGTGCCACTCAGTAGAACTTTCTGCTAACTGGAGTAAAAGACTGCCTCAGTTAAAAAATACCCTCAACTGTTCATTATGACCACCACTGGCCCTGTGTGGTTACTGAGCATTTGAACTGTGGCTAGTGTAACTGAAAATTCAATTTAATTTAATTTTTATTATTTTAAATGCAAATTGTTGCATGTGGTTAGCGGCTCTGGTTTGGACAGCATTGTCCTGGAAGAATGTTTTTGTGTTGCTAACATGACATTCATCTTCCTCTCACTGACGGAATTATCAACAAAGGAAAGTCTAGGGAAAGGCTAAACCATGTTCACACATATCACACCTACACATCACACACACTCTCTCTCAAAAAATGAAGAGTAAAAGTAGATCCAGAACATAATAATGGATATAAAACCCAAATTAACAAATAAGATAAGGAGAAGACAAGGTGACTATTACTCTCTGAAGGCATGATTTATATGTTATGTAGACATCTCTATAGAATTAACAACAAAAACACTCTAGAAATTCATAAAAGAATTTAGTAAGGTGGTCAGTTTTAAGATAAAGATGGACATTTGTGACGTTTTTTTGTGTATTACCTATTCTATGAAGAACGTATGAGGTAGTTATATTAGACCACCCCAATCATCCAGGACATGAGGAATCACTCAGCAGATGGTCTAAAAGGCAGTTATTTGGCTGTTTAGAAAAACAAATCACCTTATATTTTCACCTCACAGCTAGCTGTTAAAGGAAGTTTCATGTATATTAAAGAGCTAAAGGAAATAAATGAGATAGCTAAAGTCCAATGAACTATGTGAGAGACTATCTCAGAGGTTTGGATGGGAAAAGAAATAATAATCTAAAAAGTTGGGAAATAACCAAGCTTTGATTACATTGAAAGAGCTTCTGTAGATGGAAAAATACAAAAATTTAAAGACATCAGTGTTCTGTATTGCCAAGTGTGTAAGAGATTCAAAAAGATTTAGGAGATCAGTGCTTAAATGGCAGAGTATGATTAAGAAACCCTTAAAATAATCAACTGTAATGGCAAGCAAAATATAAATTACATTTAAAAGTACTAATTTCTTGGTTACTGACATTACTGCAGTTCAGTGCAGATGAGATTTTGAGTGCTGGAGATGGAGTGATAAGAGTCATTGTCCCATTCGCAGAGCTCAGAAAGAGTTGAAAGTACTTGTGCACTGAAGGAAAGGAGTATACCAATAAGCAGTAAGAACCTTGAAACAAGCATCCCCCCTTTCACATAAATTTAACTTTGTGAAATATGCTATGCACAAGACATAGAAATTGTGTATACCTGTGGCGGATTCATGTTGATATATGGCAAAACCAATACAATATTGTAAAGTTAAAAAATAAAATAAAATTAAAAAAAAAGGAATTATGGGCAATCTGAAACTATTCCTCAAACTATAACTAACAAATTTAAACAATTAGCTAAACCTAATTGTCTACTATTAAGGAAATAAATAAGAAAATGCAGAAAATGAAGTTTCTAGAATATATTCATATATATGATATATCATAAATTATATACATAGTGGTAAATTGTGGCATATTTAGTTATATCTGGATATTAAAATGATCTTTAGGAGAGTGATTTTTAGTGACCCAAGAATCTTCATGTTATAATGTTTTGTGAAAAATGCCAGGAAACAAAACTGGATGTAGCACATGATCTTTATTGAATATTAAAAAAATGAAGAGAAAAAATAGGAGTAAACGTAGTAAAATGGCTACTGTGTCTGGGTGGTGGACTTACATTTTTCTCAGGTGTGTAGCTTTCTGTTCTGAGTTTTCTATAAGAGCATATTATGATTATGAATGATTTAGAAAAATAATTAAGAGATGAAAAATTAAAAGAATAAAGTAAGATGAAAATGCTACAATAAGTGGCAAAATCAGATTTTAGACTCCAAAACTTGATTTTAGATAAAGGCATATATTAAATCTTACTTTTTTGTAAGGTTGGATTAAAATAGAAGTGATATGAAGAAAATAATAATGTAGAAGAGAATGCTTTGTAATTTATGAAACATTTAGAAAATGAAGATACAAAGTACTATAATGTTTGTATATATCATTTCCATTTAATGGTGGATAGTGCTTATTTCAAAGAAAGTACATGTTGTACATAATGGAATTGACTGGAAAACTTCAGTGTGGTTTTATAATGTAGAATACTGTGCTAAGTAAGTTGCTTCAGTTGTGTCCGACTCTTTGTGACCCTATGAACCATAGCCTGCCAGGCTCGTCTGTCCATGGGATTCTCCAAGAAAGAATACTGGACGAGTTGCCATGCTCTCCTGCAGGGGATCTTCCCAACCCAGGGATGGAACCCTCATATCTTCTGTCTCCTGCATTGACGGGAGAGTTAGTGCAGGAGACAGTCCACCTGGGAAGCCCATAGAGTGTAGAACACTAACAGAAGGGATGTTTTTTGCCTAACTTAGTGAGTCCATTGTAGTTTCATGGCTGTGTGGAAATATTGTACACGATTTTTAAAAATGATGACATAAAAATTTTTTAAAGATAGAAAAAATGTATCATCTCTAAGTGAAATCTCTATAGTATGATAATAGTTGATTTAGAGGTGAAATTCTCAATTTTTTCATCATTTTTTCCCTTATCTTGGTCAATCAACTCTCTTATCATCCAAAATGATTTGGTTTCTATAATATTTTACACCTGTCTTAGCTCCTTTTAAAAAATTCTAAATATGAAGGGGAAAAGTGGGAATTTTTTAAAGACAATATCTCTTTGTCCTCTTTTTACTTCCTGAGGCAGTAGTGGGCATGCATAGTAGAAATAAGAAATTGGAAAGCATTTGAAGTTGAATAACTTGAGAAAATGGAGTGTCAAAATCTTAAAGAAAAGGTACAAATAGAATATAGCTCATTAAGAAAAAATGTTAAAAAGTGTATGAAGCTTTCTGACAATGACTTAATGCACAAAAATATAGATTGGTGAGATCTATGGCTATACCTCTATGGTGAGAATATACATTACATTTTAGAGTACAGACATTGCCAATTAGGGGTTAGTATTTTATTTGCTGGACAAACATATTCAGTGAGAGCTATTACGTTTGGATCATTATTATAGAGATGAACTACCAGGGCATTATATCTCTGAAATCTATTCCTTTTTGCTTAGCTTTGTCACGTGTTAGGAATTCTGTCACTAGATGGTGATGTTGAGTTGCACAGTTTATGTTCTTGCCTTTTTTTCTGGTGTCTGTAATAGTAATTGTAGGTATACTTATGTATCCAGAGTTAAAACTGAAAGTATAGCTGTATAAATTAGGAGAATAATTTTAAGAGATACATTCTAAACATCATTTAAGTCAAAAGGTAAAAATCCTCTAAAGCTATTGCTTTACTTTAGACTCATAGACTTTGAGAGGTAGAAGGAATATAGATAGCAATCTAAACTTTTCATTGAAGAGTGAGGTCTGAAGAGAGATTCAAAGACATTAAAAAGAGGTATTTTTCACTTTTTCCCTTCTAGATGTATTAGTTTAAAAGAACAACTTTAATTTAATTTCCTGGTTAATATTTAGTGGTACTGAGGCTGTTTGCCATCTGGTCTAAGGGTTGTGTTACTCCTAGTACTTCGATATTGTTTTAGTTTCTTATTGTTTTATTTACATTAATTTTACACTCCTTGCTAAGCATAATGGTCAAGCTACACTGTTTCTTTAACTGGTATTTCTAAATGAATTGGAGTAAAAGACCATCTGGTTACTAGAGTAATTTTGTCCATCTGAATAAGATTTGAAGATAATATTAAAAGGAGACCAAGCCAGTCAATCCTAGAGGAAATCAACTGTGAATATTCATTGGAAGGACTGATGTTGAAGTTGAAGCTGAAATATTTTGGCTACCTGATGCAAAGAGCTGACTCATTGGAAAAGCCCCTGATGCTGGGGAAGATTGAGGGAAAGAGGAGAAGGGGAGCGGTGGAGGATGAGATGATTGAATGGCACCACAGACTAAGGACATTATTTTGAGCAAACTCTGGGAGATACTACAGTGAGGACTGCCTGCAGTGTGGAAGACCTGGGTTCAATCCCTGTGTTGAGAAGATCCTCTGGAGGAGGGCATGGCAACCCCCTCCAGTATTTTTGCCTGGAAAATTGCCATGGACAAGAGGAGTCTGGTGGGTTACAGTCCATAGGGTCACAAAGAGTCAGACAGGACTGAATGAGTAAGCTGCGCTGGGAGATAGTGGACAGGGAAGGCTGGAGTGCTGCAGTCCATGGGATCACAAAAAGTTGGACACGATTTAGTGACTGAATAACAGCAATAACTTAACCTTACACTTGCAGATAAGTTGGCATGGGTGTATGTGTACATATATTGTATATGTGTAAATGTGTGTTTGTTTGTATATATATATGTTCATGTATATGTACTCTTATTTCCATTAATTTCAGTTGTTCTCTTTCCAAATCTTCCTGTCTCAGTCAAGAAAACCTTGTGGTGTGATTGCATTTGAAATTTGGAGATCCCTTTTCTTTTCAGATATATCTGTTAGAGTTACAGTTGTATGCATAGCAAGTTTCAATGAAATTCTTCTATGATGGTAAAAAGAAAAGAGGAGCAGGGGAAAAGCAGGCAGCCTAAACACTTATGAAGAGTGAATTGAATGAGCAGTTTGGAAAACAAAAATAAGGCATGAGAAAATTTGAAGTGGCATTGAAGAAAAATATAAAATAAAATGAGAAATAATTATTAAAATACTTCTCATGCAATCAGCAGATTGTTTAATGGCATGAAAAGTAAACACAAATTGGTTAAAATACTGAGTACATTATATCATGATATCAGTGGCTACATATGATTTAGTATCAGTAACGTATTTTTGTTTTCAAAGTTTTCAAAACTAAACATAATTATAAAAGCCCTTGTATGTATGTGTGTTTTAACTATATGCAAAGTTTGACCTGTGAAACTGGATGCAGAGGCAGTGTGTAAACTTTCTATTTTAATCCTATTTCTTGATCCTATGGTAATTATAGTTGTCTAAGTGTTTTTCCACTAAATGGATCAGCAGTAATATTTGGAAAGCTCTCCCACCCACCCTCAATGATCAGGTTACAAGAGTATCTTCTTTTCTTCCATGCAGAGGAGAATATCTTGTCTAATTATCATTTCTGTTAGAGAGAGGCACACACTCTAATATGCACATAGTAGATTTTATAAAATATAAAGACAAAAAGCACACCATCACTTTTTCTAGATACTGGTGATGCAACTACTTTGATAAGCATTATTGAAATGCAACTTAATAAATATGTTAGGCATTAGAAAAATGATGAATTGCATAAAAATATGTAATTAATTGAATTTTATTATATATTCAATGTAATTAAGTTAATTTGTGTGATATGAATATAAATGTATACACACACTTTACACATATGTGTGCAAATGTGCACATGTGCATGCACACTCACACATACATTGGATATTATCTGTTAACTGTATAACCTAAGAATGTTACTTTCATTCTCTCCAGGGATGAGTAAAAGCAAGATTTGTCGTTCACTTTTAGATGAGCTAGATAATTTAATTTTTTCACCATTCATGGGGAATAGAAGGAATGTTCTATATTAATTTTCACTAATGTTTAATAAATCAAATATATGCTTAATATTAATACTGTGGATTATTTATGGATTTGGTAGCAATTGGGATATATGAATTAGGAACTATGTTGATTTACAATATTTTTCTCTACTTTGAACTTAGAACTTGAATGTGAGAAATACTGATTATGTACTAATCAATTATGAATTTTGTGAAACAGCAGCACAAATAAATCAAACATGGATTAATACAATTATATATTTATAAAATGCATTATAATGTTAGTCTGAGCACTGGTTCTTTCAACCTAGTGCCTATGATGTACTAGACAATAGTTAGTTAAAAGGAATATTTATAGAAAAAAATCAAACTAGTATTTTGACTGTTATTTTATGACAACTTGATACATTTAGAATAAGACCCAAACAAAATATATATTATTAGTATATTCAGTGTTACTATTTATAACAACTTTAGCAACAATATAAATAAATAGTACGTAACTAAGGTAAAAAAAATTGCATTTTTCCCTTAGTAGTAGAAGATTGTGTGTTAAAAATTGGAAAGAAAGGATATAGCTTTTGTTTTGCTGCCAAAGAAAAGTACAGAGCCAAGTCTTACTCTAGAATGTGTAACCGTTTTAGATCCAGACTTTGAATTAGCAGTTAATAGCTAAAATTATTTAGGAGATAAAAATTGGTACTGTGAGGATTAGCTTTAATTTTAAGTATCCATAATTGAAGTGCCACATTATGATTTTAATGTTATGATAATCTTGTTAACAAGCTGTTGTGTATATACTATCATATTTTAATGTAGTTGCAAAGCTTAAGTAAACCATAAAGTAAATTGCTTTTTGAATCAGGCTTTTACAAGGGGAAAATTAGTGGTTTACATGTTTTGAATACATATTTTGTAATTATAGTTGGCATTTTCTACAACTTAAGAAGAGTAATAGAATGGGTTTATAGATAATTCATTATTGTTTATAAGTACATTGGTTTATTTTGTTATTGCTATTTCTAATTAATTTGGGTTTATAACACAGTAGCTGATTCTATATTTTTTCTGTATCAGTCTTCTCTTCTAGAAGACATACATTGCATTTAGTTTTTCTGCTTATTTCTCATTTATCAGCACGTTACATTTAAAAGAAAATTTCTGCCTTTCTTATCTATTATTTCTCCAGATTATTATGTGTGTGCGTTAGTCGCTATTGTGTCTGACTCTGTGATCCCATGGACTGTAGCCCGCCAGGATCCTATGTCCGAATTCTCCAGGCAAGAATACTGGAGTGGTTTGCCATTCCCTTCTCCAGGGAAACTTCCAAACCCAGGGATTGAACCTGGATCTCCTGCATTGCAGGCATATTCTTGTACCATCTGAGCCACTAGGGAAGCCCTAGATTACTGTGATATATACTAAATTCCATCCATTAGGAGTGTTTATGTTGATTTTATTTTTTCAGGGAGCGAGGAAGTATCCCATTTGACAGTTAGTGAAGATAGCTAGTAAGTTAGATTTACTTTTCTGAATTTGTTGCTTCAGTTAACAGTTAACATGATATTTGATAGCCTAAAGCAGAAGTAAGCAAACAGTTTATGTAGAAGTCCAGATAGTAAATACCTTCAGCATTTCTAGGTCAAATGGTCTCTGTCAGAACCACTCAGTTATGCTGCTATACTGCATTTGCAGCCACATAGACAATATGTCAGCTGACGGGTGTGGCTACATTGTTGTGGCTGTGGTCTAATGAAATTTTATTTACAGAAATTGGCAGCCAGCTGCATCTGTCCCATGATTCATAGTTTACCAAACTATGTTTAAGAGCAAACTTGACATAGATCAATTAAATTAATATCAAAGAATTGTTTGGTATATATGTGATGAATCTGTGACTTTCTCTGGTAGACTGTTACTAAAAACACTATGAAAGTCTTCCAGTTTTATTAATAAGCACTACTTAGAACATTTACTGAGGTGTCACATTTCCCAATTTCTGAACTGTTCCTTGAAATTGAATAAATTACATTTCCTGATTACTCTTGCAAGTAAACAAGCATGATTAAGAATTAAATTGCCAATCGCAATTATAAAATCACCAATACACAGTCAACAGGAGGCGTTGGTATCAATGCCACTGAATCAATTAGCATCGTTTGTTATGTTTGTGGTTGAAGAACCATGTACATGATAAAACAGTATAATGTTACTCTCCAGTTTGATACTAGTTAACCACAGCGTGGTACCAATGAAAATACAACATTGTGATAGTTTAGTTATCAGTTATTCTTATAAATGGGTGATTTAAGAATTTATAAGTTCTTATAAATCGTGGCATCTACTAAAGTACATACATGATATTTGATATTTATTGGAAAATATTCATTTTGATGTGTTTTTGGTCTATTTAACTCCTTTATAAAGTTTTCTACCCATGGGAGTCTCTGACGAACTGCCTTTATTTGAAAATTTAATATCAATATTTATTTAATAAATCAGTAAATAATGAATAAATAATGAATGAATATTTTTCTTCTCATGCACAAAGATTCAGTGAGATGCTACATGGGATTTCTGAACAGTTTTTTAAAAAAATGCTCCTGATATTTAAGGTTCAATCTTTCTAATATGTTTCAAGAAACCTCCTAGGAAATTTAGTTAATTTAGTATATGTCCTAACTTTTAGCCCTATAGTTCTCTCCCATTTTAAGGGCCATTACTTTGACTAGCAAATAGAAAAAATACTAGTAATCATTTTATTTAGAAGTCTTCTCTATCAACTTCCATCAAGTTTTAGTGGAAATGGGTGTCATCACTGGACCACAGAGGTGATAAAAGTCGGTATCAGTGCTGTGTTTACAAACCAATTATCTTGCCAGTATCTCCCTCTATCTTTGAGGAGAGTTTAGAATAATCTTTTTTTTTTTTTTAGATGGGTAAGAAAAATGATTTACAATAAGGTTAAATTACTTACTGGTATTATATTTGTCATTGTCACATTTTTCCTCTATATTTCATTTCTTCCTTCATTCCCTTAGATGTTGTTTATAATTTCATATTCTGTGAGGAAATATTGCTTCAGACATTTCTCACCCAGGGCTAAGAATTGTGTGGAAATTTAAACAGTTTGGATGAAAAAGCTTTTTGAGGAATTGGATTTCTTCTTTTTGAGATTGAAACAAGGATAAGAAAAATTTTAATTGTAAAGAAATAAATTACTAGTTTTGACATATGATTATAATGAAATGATTTCATATGAACAGAGTATATTAAATAATTTAAAAAGGATTGGTTAACAAGTTTGAACCAGTTAGAACCATTAATTGAAACCTGAGAATCATTCCTTAGAGTGGGTCATTCTACTAAAATTAAAGTCTATTTTTATTTGGTAGTAATTCAAAACTTGTTCTGCAATTTATATTTCTTTAGAGTTATTCTGCTTATTTAAAATTTTAGAGTATTGATTGTTCTTTCAGTACTCCACCAAAATATTTGTTTGCTTTTAAGGATTATGATAGGTATTTTTATCAAATGTATTTCTATAGATCATATAGTTATCCCAAAAGATATTTTAACTATATAAATACTAAAGCATACTATTTCTAATTTATAGCTAAATGAGCAAACTAAGATTATATATACATGCTAAATTATTAAATGCCTTATTATTTTTTTGTCTGCTTATATATAACAACAAATACATTTTAATTATGATGCATAGAAATATATATTTACACACATTTCTAAACAGTCTATTTAGGCTATGAATAAATTCCTTAAGCTAAGTTTTATATTTTATATTTTCATAAGTATATAACATGGTAGATTATTTGGATTTTACTCAATCCAGGATGATCTGTTAATGTTAAAGTACTCATGTTTTAAAATGGACTTTGCAAAGAAACCCTCAAATTTTGAAAACATATAAATGTTAAACACACACACAATATATGTATATATACACATCACACACACACACACAGAGCCACACTCACCTGCTCCTTGTAGCATAATTCAAATTGAATATCTTTGAAAGTCTTATCACATTATAGGTTTATGTTGTGCTCAGAAGTGCTAGTAGTTATCATGTATGTTTAAAAACAAAAGTAGACAACCTTTTTCTGTTCTTTGCTATTCAAATTACTTTAATTATGGGGCCTGCCAAATAACCAGTGTGGGCTGGGTGCCAGAGTTGAGGGGAGAACACTCAATCTCTGCTTTTAGAGAACAGTGCCTGGGGGTAGGTCTCCTAGTAAAAGAGGTGGCTTTTATAAAATGCTTACATAGAATCCAGTAATATACATAAAAATTTGGTAAATTATTAGCATGTATTTATTAATTTTAAAATCATAAGGGAAGATTAAGTGATGAGGAGCAAGATGCTGCTGCTGCTAAGTCGCTTCAGTTGTGTCTGACTGTGCGACCGCATAGATGGCAGCCCACCAGGCTCCTCTGTCCCTGGGATTCTCCAGGCAAGAATACTGGAGTGGGTTGCCATTTCCTCCTCCAATGCATGCTGCTGCTACTGCTGCTGCTAAGCCACTTCAGTTGTGTCTGACTCTGTGCGACCCCAGAGATGGCAGCCCACCAGGCTCCCCGGTCCCTGGGATTCTCCAGGCAAGAAACACTGGAGTGGGTTGCCATTTCCTTCTCCAATGCATGAAAGTGAAAAGTGAAAGTGAAATAGCTCAGTGTCATGTCCAATACATGCATGCATGCTAAGTTGCTTCAGTCGTGTCCATCTCTGTGTGACCCCATAGACGGCAGCCCACCAGGCTTCTCTGTCCACACAGTATTCTCTAGGCAAGAATACTGGAGTGGGTTGCCATTTTCTTCTCCAGATGAGGAGCAAGAGATGCAGCTAAAAACCTAGAAATAGTCACAGTACAAGGTTGTTGATAAGAAAACAAGCTACCATCAGCAAGGGATGATTTCCTTGGTTTATGAACTTTCAGTTTATATACTCAATGATTTTCTGATTTTGACTACTATTCTTGAATTTGTTATTTAAATTAACATATTTAAGTTAGTAACTACAAGCTCTTTATATTTGATTAGAAATTAAATGGTATTAGGATTTATGAGGACTATCTATACTTAGAATTATAGTGAGCCTTAACATAAACTTAACAAAATGTGGTCCACTGGAGAAGGGAAGGGAAAACCACTTCAGTATTCTTACCTTGAGAACCCCATGAACAGTGTGAAAAGGCAAAAAGATAGGACTGAAAGATAAACTTTCCAGGTCAGTAGGTGCCCAATATGCTACTGGAGATCAGTTGAGAAATAACTACAGAAAGAATGAAGAGATGGAGCCAAAGCAAAAGCAACACCCAGTTTTGGATGTGACCGGTGATGGAAGTGAAGTCCAATGAGGCAATTGGAAGTGGTCAAACAGGAGATGGCAAGAGTGAACATCAACAGTTTAGGAATCAGCAAAGTAAAATGGACTGGAATGGGTGAATTTAACTCAGATGACCATTATATCTACTGTGGGCAAGAATCCCTTAGAAGAAATGGAGTAGCCATCATGGTCAACAAAAGAGTCTGAAATGTAGTACTTGGATGCAGTCTCAAAAATGACAGAATGATCTCTGTTTGTTTCCAAGGCAAACCATTCCATATCACAGTAATCCGAGTCTATGTGCTGACCAGTGATTGCTGAAGAAGCTGAAGTTGAATGGTTCTGTGAAGACCTAAAAGACCTTCTAGAACAAACACCCAAAATAGATGTCCTCTTCATTATAGGGGATTGGAATGCAAAAGGAGGAAGTCAAGAAACACCTGGAGTAACAGGCAAATTTGGCCTTGGAGTGCAGTATGAAGCAGGGCAAAGGCTAATAGAGTTTTGCCAAGAGAACACACTGGTCATAGCAAACACCCTCTTACAACAACACAAGAGAAAACTCTACACATGGACATCACCGGATGATCAATATTGAAATCGGATTGATTATATTCTTTGCAACCAAAGATGGAGAAGCTCTATACAGTCAGCAAAAATAAGACCAGGAGTTGACTGTGGCTCAGATCATGAACTCCTTATTGCTAAATTCAAACTTAAATTGAAGAAAGCAGGGAACACCACTAGACTATTCAGGTATGACCTAAATCAAATCCCTTACAGTTATACAGTGGAAGTGAGAAATAGATTCAAGGGATTAGATCTAATAGACGGAGTGCCTGAAGAACTATGTAATATCAAGTCACATGGGCCTTAAGGAGCATCACTGTGAACAAAGTTGTGGAGGTGATGGATATCCAGTTGAGGTATTTCAAATCCTAAAAGATGATGCTGTGGAAGTCCTGCACTCATTGTGCCAGAAAATTTGGAAACATCGGCAGTGGCCACAGGACTAGAAAACATCAGTTTTCATTCCAGTCCCAAAGAAAGGCAATGCCAAAGAATGTTCAAACTACCTCAAAATTGAACTCATCTCACACGCTAGCAAAGTAATGGTCAAAATTCTCCAAGCCAGGCTTCAACAGTTCATGAACCTTGAACTTCCAGATATTCAAGCTGGTTTTAGGAAAGGCAGAGGAACCAGAGATCAAATTGCCAACATCCCTTGGATCATTGAAAAAGCAAGAGAGTTCCAGAAATACATATTTCTGCTTTTTTGAGTATGCCAAAGCCTTTGACTGTGTGAATCACAACAAACTGTGGAAAATTCTTAAAGACATAGGAATACCAGACCACCTGACTGGCCTCTTGAGAAACCTGTATGCAGGTCAGGAAACAACAGTTAGAACTGGACATGGAAAAACAGACTGATTTCAAATCAGGAAGGAGTATGTCAAGGCTGTATTTTGTCACAGTGTCTATTTAACTTATATGCAGAGTACATCATGAGAAATGCTGGACTGGATAAAGCACAAGCTGGAATCAAGATTTCTGGGAGAAATATCAATAACCTCAGATATGCAGATGACACAACCCTTATGGCAGAAAACGAAGAAGAACTGCAGAGTCTCTTGGTAAAAGTGAAAAAGGAGAGTGAAAAAGTTGGCTTAAAACTCAACATTCAGAATACTGAGATCATGGCATCCAGGCCTATTCAGTTCAGTTTGGTTCAGTCACTCAGTCGTGTCCGACTGTTTGCGACCCCATGAATCACAGCATGCAGGCCTCCCTACCATCACCAACTTCCTGAGTTCACTCAAACTCATGTCCATCGAGTCGGTGATGCCATCCAGCTATCTCACTCTCTGTCGTCCCCTTCTCCTCCTGCCTTCAATCCCTCCCAGCATCAGGGTCTTTTCCATTGAGTCAACTCTTCACATGAGGTGGCCAAGTATTGGAGTTTCAGCTTCAGCATCAGTCCTTCCAATGAACACCCAGGACTGATCTCCTTTAGAATGGACTGGATGGATCTCCTTGCAGTCCAGGGGACTCTCAAGAGTCTTCTCCAACACCACAGTTCAAAAGCATCAATTTTTCGTCGCTCAGCTTTCTTCACAGTCCAACTCTCACATCCATACATGACCACAGGAAAAACCATAGCCTTGACTAGACGGACCTTTGTTGGCAAAGTAATATCTCTGCTTTTTAATATGCTGTCTAGGTTGGTCATAACTTTCCTTGCAAGGAGTAAGCGTCTTTTAATTTCATGGCTGCAGTCACCATCTGCAGTAATTTTGGAACTCCAAAAAATAAAGTGAGCCACTGTTTCCCCATCTATTTCCTATGAACTGATGGGACCAGATGCCATGATCTTAGTTTTCTGAATGTTGAGCTTTAAACCAACTTCTTCACTCTCCTCTTTCACTTTTATCAAGAGGCTTTTTAGTTCCTCTTCACTTTCTGCCATAAGGGTGGTGTCATCTACATCTCTGAGGTGATTGATATTTCTCCCGGCAGTCTTGATTCCAGCTTGTGCTTCTTCCAGTTCAGCGTTTCTCATGATGTACTCCGCATATCAGTTAAATAAGCAGGGTGACAATATACCACCTTGACCTACTTCTTTTCCTGTTTGGAACCAGTCTGTTGTTCCATGTCCAGTTCTAACTGTTGCTTCCTGACCTGCATACAGGTTTCTCAAGAGGCCGGTCAGATGGTCTGGTATTTCCATCTCTTTCAGAATTTTCCACAGTTGTTGTGATCCACACAGTCAAAGGCTTTGGCATAGTCAATAAAGCAGAAATAGATGTTTTTTCTGGAACTCTCTTGCCTTTTTGATGACCTAGGAGATGTTGGCAATTTGATCTCTGGTTCCTCTGCCTTTTCTAAAACCAGCTTAAACATCTGGAAGTTCACGGTGCACATATTGCTGAATCCTGGCTTGGAGAATTTTGAGCATTACTTTACTAGCTTGTGAGATGAGTGCAATTGTGAGGTAGTCTGAGCATTCTTTGGCATTGTCTTTCTTTGGGATCTGAATGAAAACTGACCTTTTGCAGTCCTGTGGCCACTGCTGAGTTTTCCAAATTTACTAGCATATTGAGTGCAGGACTTTCACAGCATCATCGTTCAGGATTTGAAATAGCTCAACTGGAATTCCATCAGCTCTACTATCTTTGTTTATAGTGATGCTTTCTAAGGCCCACTTGACTTCACATTCCAGGATGTCTGGCTCTAGGTCAGTGATCACACCATCGTGATTATCTGGGTCATGATGATCTTTTTTGTACAGTTCTCCTGTGTATTCTTGCCACCTGTTCTTAATATCTTCTGGTTCTGTTAGGTCGATACCATTTCTGTCCTTTATCAAGCCCATATTTTCATGAAATATTCCCTTGGTATCTCTAATTTTCTTGAAGAGATCTCTAGTCTTTCCCATTCTGTTTTCCTCTATTTTTTTGCATTGATCACTGAGGAAGGCTTTCTTATCTCTCCTTGCTATTCTTTGGAACTCTGCATTCAGATGCTTATATCTTTCTTTTTCTCCTTTGCTTTTCACTTCTCTTCTTTTCACAGCTCTTTGTAAGGCCTCCTCTGGCAGCCATTTTTTCTCCCATTACTTCATGGCTAATAGATGGGGAAACAGTGGAAACAGTGAGAGACTTTATATTTTTGGGCTCCAAAATCACTGCACATAGTGACTGCAGCCATGAAATTAAAAGACACTTGCTCCTTGGAAAGAAAGTCATGACCAACCTAGACTGCATACTAAAAAGCGGAGACATTACTTTGCCAACAAAGGTCTGTCTAGTCAAAGCTATGGGTGTTCCAGTAGTCCTGTATGGATGTGAGAGTTGGACTGTGAAGAAAGCTGAGTGCCGAAGAACTGATGCTTTTGAAATGTGGTGTTGGAGAAGATTCCTCAGAGTTCCCTGAATGCAAGGAGATCCAACCAGTCCATCCTAAAGGAGATCAGTCCTGGATGTTCATTGGAAGGACTGAAGCTGAAGCTGCCACTCCAGTACTTTGGCCACCTGATGTGGAGAACTGAGTCATTTGAAAAGACCTTGATGCTGGGAAAGATTGAAGTCAGGGGGAGAAGAGGATGACAGAGGATGAGATGGTTGGATGGCATCACGTATTCAATGGACATGAGTTTGAGTAGACTCTGAGAGTTGGTGATGGACAGGGAAGCTTGTCATGTGGAGTCCATGGGTTCACAAAGAGTCAGATACTTCTGAGCAATTGAACTAAACTGAACTAAAACTTTGAATTTCTATTTATAATATGAGATTATAACTTAGGATATGTTTATGTCCATGGGATTCTCCTTAGTAGAATACTGAATTGCCATGCCATCATCCAAGGGATCTCCTGGATCCAGGGATTTAGTTTGCATCTCACATATCTCCTGCATTGGCAGACAGGTTCTTTACCACTAACACCATCTGGGAAGCCCCTCTGTGTATATTGGGGTGTAATTAAATATAATGATTGATAGTATAATTTGTTGAATTTTAAGGATGACTTTAGGATAAAAACGATGTGGCATATATACGTAATGGAATATTGCTCAGCCATAAACAACAACACAACAATGCCATTTGCAGTGACTTAGATTGACCTTGTTATTGTCATAGTGAGTGAAGAAATTCAGACAGAGGAAGATATTATGCTATGGTTTATATGTGGAATCTTAAAAATGATACAAATGAACCTGTTTACAAAAAAGAAATAGAGTCACAGTTGTCAAAAACAAAATTATGATTACCAAGACGGCAAGTGGAGAGGGATACCTTTGGAGATTGAGAATGACATACATACACTTGTTGTTGTCATTCAGTTACTAAGTCATGTGTGACACTTTGTGACCTCATGGACTGCAGTATGCCAGGATCCTCTGTCCTCCACCTACTATAAACAACATGGTACTGTATTTAATTCTCTTTAATAACCTATATGGAAACAGAATCTAAAGAAGGGTAGATATATGTGCACACACACACACACACACACACATATATATAACTGATTCACTTTGCTGTACAGTAGAAAGTAACAGAACATTGTAAAACAGCTATAGTCCAGAAAAAGTTAATTTTAAATAAAGGGTATTTTTTATATACTTCACTCAATAGATTTGGCATTTTTAAAATCATAATTCAAAACTTTTTAAAAATATGAAGTTATATTTTACATACAAAATTCTCAAATCTCATCTATGATGTTTTAGAAGATTTGAATAACGAAGAGGGCTTTATTATTACACTAATTTTTTTTATTCTTTTGATCAATGTCTGTATTTGTGGACTCTAATAGCACTTATTTAAAAGGGTGTCTCTAAGTGTAATAGAGGCCACTGAAAACACAATGAAAGTTTGTGGAGATAGCTTCTCTTAGTTATGATTTAAATATTTATTAAATTATTACACATGCAAAGGGCAAGTAGGAACAAGAGTTACAGTCTTAAGCAAATTTTCATGAGCTTTACAGCTATAATTTAGTGAGAAAGGAGGTAGGCATTTATCAAATAACCGCATAAACATATATTAAATTATAACTAAGATAATTCTGCAAAGGAGAGTTTTATTGGTAAGAGTACAAATTATAGGATCTTTTGACAGGGAAGATTTCCCCAAGGGAGTTAATTGACTTGAGATCTGAAGGAGGGCTGGGAGGCTATAGGCTAAGAAAAGTGTGTATTAGTTACTCAGTAGTGTCCAACTCTTTGTGATACCACAGTCTGTAGCTCACCAGGATCCTCTATCCATGGAGTTCTCCAGGCAAGAATGCTAGAGTGGATAGCCATTCCTTTCTCCAGGGTAATCTTCCCAATCCAGGGCTTGAACCCATGTCTCCTGCATTGCAGGCAGACTTTACCATCTGAGCTACGAGAAGAGGTGAAGACATAAACGGAAGATCTTTGTGAGACATAGTTCTTTGGGAATATGGTGCATGAATGAACTGCAGCCAACCTATAACTCTCCATTACCACTAATTCACTTTGTAGTTTAACAGAAAACAACCTAGTCCAACAATTGAGTCATTCTTGAACTCTTTTTATTCTTTTTTTTCCTCAAAATCTACATTCTATTAGAATCCATCAGAAAATATTGACTTTAAAAATTTATCCAGAGTATTCAAACACAGTAGTTCTGAACCTTGGATGCAGATTGGAATCACCATGGGGACATGGAAAGTTTAACATTTTCCAGTTCTTAAGCCAAACTCCAGGCCAATTAAATGAGAAAAGTGTGTGTGTGTAGGGAGGTGGGGGGAGCTTTTAGTAAGCTTCAGTATTTGTAAGGCATCTCAGTTTATTCCTGAATGCAGCCAAGGTTGAGGACTATACTTCCATTTGGTCTCCATAAAGTATGTTTTCTATGCAGCAGTTAGAATGACCTTATTAATTTGTCAGATCATATTTCTCCTCTGCTCAAAACCCCTTTGGATTCTTACCTCACCTAAATTAAAAGGGAAAATTCCTACAATAACCCTTATATTTAACATTCTCTTAATTGCCTCTCTGACCTTATATTGGGTCCTCCAAAAAGGTTGTTTGGGTTTTTCCCATAAGACGGACTACCTTCTTGACTATCCTGATATTTTGTGACTCAGTTTCCCTCTTACTTATTTCCAGCCAGGGTGGACTAACTATTTAGAAATTAAACAGCAAATTTAAAAACAACCATGTTTCAGAGGAGTAATCACAGGTGAAATTTAAAAAAATGAACTGAATAATAATGGAAATAAAACATCAAAATATGTCAGATGCAATTAAATAATTTAGAGGAAAGCTTACAGCCACTCTGAAAGAAAGCTTCACAGTTTATTTTGAAAATAAACTACCCTTATCATTTTTGCTTTGTTTGAAAAAAAAGATTGATTGACCATAGATTAGTGGTTTATTTCTGGGCTTTCTATCCTGTTTCATTGATCATATTGATATAGTTTTGTGCCACTATCATGCTGTTTCGATGACTGTAGCTTTGTAGTATAGTCTGAAGTTTGGGAGCCTTATTCCTTTAGCTCCGTTGTTTTTCCTTCTCAAGATTGCTTTGCCTATTTGAGCTTCTTTTGTGTTTCCATACAAATGCAAAAACAAAAAAAATTGTTCTAGTTCTGTGAAAAATGCCACTCGTAATTTAACAGGGATTGCACTGAATTTGTAGATTGCCTTGGATAGTATTACCATTTTGACAATGGTTCTTCCATTGTATATCTTTCTATTTTTGTCTTCTTTGATTTCTTTCATCAGTGTCTAATAGTTTTAGAAGTGCAAGTATTTTGCCTCCTTAGGGAGGTTTATTTCTAGGTATTTTATTTTTTGATATGATGGTAAATGAGACTGTTTCCTTAATTTATCTTTCTGAAAATATACTTGTGGTTTATTCAGCTTTTAATAGTTTTCAACAATTCAGGCATTAAATAGGCACCAACTGTGACCTACTACATTCTGTCTAGAAGATGAAGTCCTGCTCCGCCTACCTTAGTGCACTGTATTGGTTATTAAGTTTATGTACTGGTGGAATATAAGCAATTACATGTAATTATAACTTTAGAGGAAAGCAAATCTTTTTCTTGTTTTATTCATTTCAAGCAGAATATTTAATCCACTCCCCCACCCATTCTAAAAATAGGGATATAAGAAGCTTTCATCTTGGGTCATCTTCTTACTATACATTCAGACCTTTAGTGATCTCACCTACTTATTTTGCCTGTATTCATAATGTGTATATTAGTTACTGTTTCCTAAATCTGTATTGTCTAGTTTTTCATAGCTTTCTTGCCCAGAAGCAAACGTGTGATTTCATGGCTGCAGTCACCATTCTCAGTGATTTTAGAGCCCAAGAAGAGGAAATCTGTCAGTGCTTCCACCTGTTTCTCTTTTTGCCAAGAAGTAATGGGGCCACATACCATGATCTTCAGTTCAGTTCAGTTGCTCAGTCCTGTCTGACTCTTTGCATGCCAGAGAGTGGACTGCAGCATGCCAGGATTCCCTGTCTATCGCCAGCTCCTGGAGCTTGCTTGAATTCATGTCCATCAAATCAGTGATGCCATCCAACCATCTCATCCTCTGTCGCCCCCTTCTCCTCCTGCATTCAATCTTTCCCAGCATCAGGGTCTTTTCAGATGAGTCAGTTCTTCACATGAAGTGGCTGAAGTATTGGAGCTTCAGTTTCAGCATCAGTCCTTCCAATGAATGTTCAGGACTGATCTCCTTTAGGATGGACTGCTTGGATCTCCTTGCTGTCAAGGGACTGTCAAAAGTCTTCTCCAGCACCACAGTTCAAAAGCATCAATTCTTTGGCACTCAGCTTTCTTTATGGTCCAACTCTCACATCCATACATGACTTCTGGAAAAACCATAGCTTTGACTAGCTGGACCTTTGTTGGCAACGTAATGTCTCTGCTTTTTAATATGCTGTCTACGTTGGTCATAGCTTTTCTTCCAAGGAACAAGCATCTTTAATTTTATGGCTGCAGTCAACACCTGCAGTGATTTTGGAGCTCAAGTAAATAAAGTCTGTCACTGTTTCTTTTGTTTCCTCATCTATTTGCCATGAAGTGATGTGACTGGATGCCATGATTTTAGTTTTTCTTTTTTAATATTTATTTTTAAGCTGGCTCTTTCACACTCCTCCTTCACCCTCATCAAGAGGCTGTTTGGTTCCTCTTCGCTTTCTGCCATTAGAGTAGTACCATCTGCATATGTGAGGTTGTTGATGTTTCTCCCACCTATCTTGATTCCAGCTTGTCACTCATCCAGCCCAGTATTTCCTGTGATGTGCTCAGCATATAGATTAAACAAACATGGTGACAGCAGACAGACCTGTTGTACTCCTTTCTTGATCTTAAACTAACAGTTGTTCCATACAGGGTTCTAACTGTTGCTTCTTGACCCACATGCAAATTTCTCAGGAGACAGGTAAGGTGGTCTGGTATTCCCATCTCTTTAAAACCTTTCCACAGTTTATTATGATCTACACAGTCAAAGGCTTTAGTGCAGTCAATGAAACTGAGGGTAGATGTTTTATTTTTACAATTTCTAAGCTTTCTCTATGACCCAGCGAATGTTGACAATTTGATCTCTGGTTCCTCTTCCTTTTCTAAACTCAACTTGGACATTTGAAAGTTCTTGGTTAACATAATGCTGAAGCCTAGCATGCAAGATTTTAAGCATGACCTTACTAGCGTGGGAGATGAATGTGGTTGTCCAATGATTAGCACATTCTTTACCCTTCTTGGAAACTGGGATGAGGATTGACTTTTTGTGGTCCTCTGGCCACTGCTGGGTCTTTCAGATTTGCTGGCATATTGAATGCAACACCTTGATGGCATCATCCTTTAGGGTTTTGAATAATTCTACTGGAATTCTGTTGCATCCACTAGCTTTATTAACAGCAGCGTTTCCTAGGGCCCGCTTGACCTCACTCTCCAAAATGTCTGGCTCTGGGTGGCTGACCACACAATCATAGTCATCCAGTTCATCTGGATCTTTTTTTATTCAGTTCTTTTGTGTATATTTCTATCTTTTCTGGATCTCTTCACTGTCTATCAGGTCTCTGTCGTTTGTTCTTTATCGTGTCCATGTTGGGGCAAAATGTTCCCTTGATATCTCCAGTTTTCCTGAAAAGATCTCTTGTCTTTCCCCTTCTATTTTTTTCTTCTAGTTTTATACACTGTTCATTGAAGAAAGCTTTTTTGTCTCTCCATGCTGTTTTTAGAAAATATGCATTTAGTTGGATATACCTTTCCCTTTGATGCTTTGAATTGTGGTGTTGGAGAAGACTCTTGAGAGTCCCTTGGACTGCAAGGAGATCCAACCAGTCCATTCTAAAGGAGACCAGTCTGGGGTGTTCTTTGGAAGGACTGATGCTGAAGCTGAAACTCCAATACTTTGGCTACCTCATGCGAAGAGTTGACTCATTGGAAAAGACCCTGATGCTGGGAGGGATTGGGGGCAGGAGGATAATGGGACGACAGAGAGTGAGATGGCTGGATGGCATCACCGACTCGATGGACATGAGTTTGGGTAAACTCTTGGAGTTGGTGATGGACAGGGAGGCCTGGTGTGCTGCGATTCATGGGGTTGCAAAGAGTTGGACGCAACTGAGAGACTGAACTGAACTGAACTGACCTTTATCTTTCTCCCTTGTTTTTCACTTCTTTATCTATTTGTAAGGCTTCCTTAGGTAACCACTTTGCCTTCTTGCTTTTCTTTTTCTTTGGGATGGTTTTGTTCATTGTTTCCTCTGCAGTATTACAGACCTTTGTCCATAGTTCTTCAGGCACACTGCTTACAAGTTCTAATCCCTTGAATCTTTTCATTACCTCCACTGTATATTCATAGGGGATCTGATTTAAGTTGTACCTGACTGGCCTAGTGGTTTTCCCCACTTTCTTTAGTTTAAACCTGAATTTTGCTATGAGAAGCTAATGATCTGAGCCACAGTCAACTCCAGGTATTGTTTTTGCTGACTGTATACAGCTTTTCTATCTTTGGCTACAAAAAATAATCAATTTGATTTCAATATTGCCATTTGATGATGTCCATGTGTAAAGTCATCTCTTGTGTTGTTGAAAAAAGGTATTTGCTATGACCAATGCATTCTCTTGGCAGAATTCAGTTAGCCTTTGTCCTGCTTCATTTTGTTCTCTAAGGACAAACTTGCCTATTACTCCAGGTATCTTTTGACTTCCAGTCCTCAGTGATGAATAGAACATCTTTTTTTTTTTTTTTTTGGTGTTACTTCTAGGAGGTCTTTTAGGTCTTCATAGAACTGATCAACTTTAGCTTCTTCGGCCTTGTTAGTAGGGGCATAGACTTGGGTTACTGTGATGTTGAATGACTTGACTTGGAAACAAACAAAGATCATTTTGTAATTTTTGAGGTTGCACTCAAGTACTTTATTTCAGACTTTGTTGTTGATTATGAGGGCTACGCCATTTCTTCTATAGGTTTCTTGCCCACAGTAGTATATATAAGGGTCATCTGAATTAAATTTGCCCATTCCCATACATTTTAGTTCACTGATTCTTATGATGTCAATGTTTATTCTTACCATCTCCTGCTTGACCATGCCCAATTTACCTTGATTCATGGACCTAACATTCCAGGTTCCTGTACAATACTGTTCTTTGCAGCACCAGATTTTACTTTCATCACCAGACACATCCACAGCTGAGCATTGTTTCCACTTTAGCCCAGCCATTTTATTCTCTTTGGGGCTATTAGTAGTTCTCCTCCACTCTCCCTGAATAACCTGGGGGAATCATCTTTTGGCATCATATCCTTTTGTCTTTTTATGCAGTTTATGAGATTCTCATGGCAAGTATGCTGGGGTGGTTTGCCATTCCCTCCTCCAGTGGATCACGTTTTGTCAGAACTCTCCACTTTGTCCCATCTGTCTTGGGTGTCCTTACACAGTGTGGCTCATAGCTTCATTGAGTTGTGTAAGCTCCTTTGCCACCACACGGCCATGATCCATGAAGGGGATGACAAACCTAGACAGTGTGCTGAAAAGCAGAGACATTACTGTGCTGGCAAAGTCTGTATAGTCAAGCCTAAGGCCTTCCCAGTGGTCACATATGGCTTTGAGAGCTCAACTGTAAAGAAGACAGAGCATCGAAAAATTGATGCCCTTGAACTATGGTGCTGGAGAAGACTCATGAGAATCTCTTGGACAGCAAGGACATCAAACCAGTCAATCTTAAGGGAAATCAACCCTGAATACTGACTGGAAGGACTCATGCTGAAGTTGAAACTCCAGTATTTTGGTCATCTGGTGCGAACAGCTGACTCATTGGAAGTCTCTGATGCTAGGAAAGATTGAGGTCAGAAGGAGAAAAGGGCATCAGAGGATGAAATGGCTGGATGGCATCACCAATGCAATGGATGTGAACTTGGGCAAACTTCAGGAGATGGTGAGGGACAGAGAGGCCTGGTGTGCCACAAACTGAACAACAACAAAATGTGTATTATCTGGTGCATCACCCTCTTGAACCCCAGACCCAAAGCTCAAAATATTTATTTGACATTTGCGTTTTTGTCATGCAAACTCAACTGCTTAAAACCAAATTTAATTTGCTTTACCTGTCAAGATCTCCTACCTTTCCAGAGTTCTAGTTTTGACTCTGTCCCTAGGAATGATTGTAATTTTTAGTAAGCTCTTTAACCTCTATGAGCCATATTTTTCAAAACATTTTCGTTTATATTTCATTTACATGAATCAGAATAGAGCTAGATCATTGCTTCTTTAACAAAATATTTTAGTAAGTGTCAAGTTAGTGTTTGTTTTTTTAAAAAACAAAGTAATATATGTTCGGGTTACCCCACATGTAAATGAAGTAACTCACTGCTTTGATAAGAATAAGTTATTAACTGGTCCTGTCATGAGTTTAGTGCTAAATAGTGTACATTTACAAATCCTAAGAGACAAAGGTTAATTAGTTTTAATTGGGCTCTTTATATGACCACTTAAGCACTTACTTTTCCTAAAGTGACTGTTTTTACAATTATAATATGCAACCTGTTATCGTCTAATTTCTTTAATTCTCTCTTTACTCAGGAGGGAGTTCTGTATCATTGGTATGCTGCACGTGGGTGAACACAATCAAATGTTTTAGTCTTTGGTATAGGAAGATAAATATCAGTGAGATTCTGTAGGGATAGATGTCAAAGACACATTGTAGGAGGATGTGTCTAAAGTTTTATGAAATAAATGCATTTACTTATTTTTCTTAATGAATTTGTGTAATATGTTAAAATCCTCAGAAATAGTTTTAGGACAGAATTTTAGAACATCATACCATACGATGTCATTTTCAAAATTATGTTTAGTTCCTTTTTTATTTTTTATTTAAATTATATTCACAAGTATCTGCACCTGAAGAAATTCTATGTGTGCTTTTATGTAAAACAAAGTTTTTTGGTATCCTTTTATTCTGATCCTCAGTAAATGCTGACAGTACTTAAGGAACAGGTGGTATTTATATAAAGCTCCAAATTAGATGTTATATCCTGTTATACGAACTCCTTTATTTCTTCTCAATGATTTCTGCATTAAATGAGAATTAGGGTTAAAAAGACATTTAATATACTACCAAGTTTTTTTTTTTCTAAATGGAATGTGATAAGACTTTTTATTATTCACTAGAAATAACATTTTACATCTATTAGCACAATTCACAAAGCTACTCCAGCTTAAACATCTTTCCAGTGAATTTTTTATTTCAGTGACAAAATTCACCTTAAAGGTGTTCTTAATATGAGGAATCCAGGGAGAGATAAAGTGGAGTTATCAAGCATTTTCTAAGCATTGTTTATAATTTTTCTATAAAGATATTAACACTTCCATAAAAGTTATTTAGTTTGAGAAAATTAGCCATGAAAAAACTGTATAATATGTAATAAGATTCATTAAATATAACCCTAAACCATAATCTCCAGATGTAAATTTTAAGACTACTTTGTATACAAGGAGACTTTGCTTTTTAGCCATATTTTATTTGAAAATTAAAAGGAAAAAACAACTTTGTAATCTTTAAATAATAAAATATATGCTGTTAATAATTTAAAACATTTGAAGAAGACATATATTTTTTTTTCCAGAATGCTTCTCTCTCAATCTGTGTCATCTCATTTTAGAGCTGTTTGGATACAAACATATGTGTGCCTGTGTTTTCACTGTCAAAAAATACATTCAGTCATATTATTAGGAGCATTTGCCATTACAAATAGTCTTAACACAACTTTTGATTAATATCTTTAAATTTTTGTGTCATATTATTCTTATCCCTAAAATTCAGAAATCCTTATATTGTATATACAGGAAGAGCATGAAACAAGATTATTATACTAACTCAGTGATATATTATAAAGAAGAGTATTTCCTGTAGGGTAGTCCAATTACAAAATAGTAAAACAGGAACAAAACACAATAAAGTGTTTTTCTTCTATTTGTTTCAGTAAGTTTAGCACAGCAGGTATTGTGGCATTCCTCCTGGCTGGTGCGTCAAATCTGCAGTTTGAAATGTAACTGCAAATGGGAATTATTTGAAAGACATATATAAGCTAATAACCTGAGTCATATAAATGAGATAATTACACAGCATTTAGTATATTTAATTTGCTTTATTGTAATAATTTCATACCTTCAGTTTGAGAAAATAATGTGTTTATTTGAGAAGAATAATAAACTAGTATGTTTAAGACATGTAAGAACAAAACTTTGAATCATTTAAATGTTGCTTTTGCCTGTATCAGGTTTTTTGCGGGTGTCTTTCTACCTGACTATATCTTGATGAGCCAGTTCAGTTTAGTCTGAGGAAAAAAATGTTACTGGTGGTGTAAATTAAACAACCATATGAAAGAAAAAACAAACAAACAAACTGATATAGGATCCAGTAGAACTTACGAAGACAAAGCCTGAAACCATTTCAGGGCCAGACTTTATACTATAGCCCGAGAGGGGAAAATATGTGCATTTTGAAGAACTGTAGACATTTAAAACAACTTTTAAATGGTAAAAGTTCTAGATTTCAGAACAATCAGCCAAAGCATAGAGGATAAGTAAGCAAGCTCTGACATCCTGCACTAAAGCGAATAATATCCCCAAAGACAGGATCTCAGATAGCGAGCGAGTCTTTCAAAGATAAAGCTGGGTGGGAGTCTTTGTAACAGATATATCTGAGGAATATATCTGGGTCACCTAAAGAAAAACAAATGATCCTCTGATAGGGGAAATTGCTTATGACTCAGTGGTTTCTTCTATATTTCCTCAAGTCCAAAATTCTTATTGGAACCTGGATAGCCTTGAACCTGTGTGAGAATGTGCTTAGTGGTTCCTGCTAGCATGGCATGCGTTTAAATGTGGAGACTATACAATAAGTTTAGACAGAAACTTTTAGTCTTGCCCTCTGACATTTTAGCAGTTTCTTATTAAGGCAGAAGAAAGAGTTATCTTAATTAAGGCTTATGTTCATATGTTCATAATTAAATATTTTTAAAAACCTGAAAGAATTCACTAAGTACCACCTGTCAGAACTGTGCTGTATCCAACGACAAATTTCTCTGAAGGCGTTTCACTGCCAACCTTTTGGAATATGTAATCTGAACAGTGTGACTCCATGTCTTCACCTCTCAGTCATACCTCTATCCACGACAATCTGGCTTCTTTGCATCCCTTTTCTATTAGGCATAATGCTGTTTCTTTACAAAGTAAAAGCTCAGTTGACGTACTGATTACTTTAATTTGATTTATTTTATTTAATATTTATATCCTGCTTACTTATAAAATAAATTAGAAGAGAATCTCTTTGCATGAAGATAAGACACAACTAGTCAAAAAATAATACTATTTATCACTTACTGGAAAGAAAAGGAAACAGGAAAGGCATAAGAAATTTAAAAAAAATCCCTGGATAGTTATTATACATGGCTGAAAATTCTATTAGAAAGAGATGAGGCAAACCATAAAAAGTTTCACAGAACACAGGGAAAAAGGAAGATATGAGAGAAGAATCATCCTTTGCATATTCCATTCTCTCTGCCTTTGCTTCTTCTCAGTCTTTAGTTCTCTTCTCTGAAGAACTGAGTTGTCTGTTGTGATCTCTCCATTTTCATTTCTAATTTTGTTGATTTGATTCTTCTCCCTTTGTTTCTTGATGATTCTGGATAATGGTTTGTCAATTTTATTTATCTAGCTTTTGGCTTTGTTGATTTTTGCTATGGTCTCTTTTGTTTCTTTTGCATTTATTTCTGCCCTAATTTTTGTGATTTCTTTCCTTCTACTAACCCTGGGGTTCTTAATTTCTTCCTTTTCTAGTTGCTTTAGATGTAGAGTTAGGTTATTTATTTGACTTTTTGCTTGTTTCTTGAGGTGAACCTGTATTGCTGTGAACCTTCCCCTTAGCACTACTTTTACAGTGTCCTATAGATTTTGGGTTGTTATGTTTTCATTTTCATTCACTTATATGTATATTTTGATTTCTTCTGTAATTTGTTGGTTATTCAGCAGCGTGTTGTTCAGCCTCCTGATGTTGGAATTTTTAATAGATTTTCTCCTGTAATTGACATCTAATCTTACTGCAGTGTGAAATGTTACCTTCTTAGAGACATCTTCCTTGGCTGCTATATAAACGTTACCCAAGTTGTATCAACAGTTCTTATCAATCTTTCCTAATTTATTTTTCTCCTGAGAACTCACAGCTGTCTAACTTACTGTCTATATTACTTGTTTATGTTTAATGTATCTCCCTTAGTAGAATGAAGTTCTGTGAAGGCAAGAAGTTTTCTGTGTTTGTTCACTATATATCCCTACTACTTAGAACTGTTCCTGGGGCATATCAAATGCTTAGCACATATTTGTTGAATTTCAGTGCATGACTAGATTCAATAATTATATTTGACATACATGCCCAAAGGTAAGGACAGAGATGGGCTGTAAGGTGGCGATCTGAGAATGAAGGACATATATATGATAAGTGTGGAGATATAACTGAAGCCATGGAAATGAATGTGTAATGAGACAAAAGAGCACAGTAGAATCTTGAAGAACTCCAATATTAACAATTATTTAGGAAAAGATGGAAAAACACAAATGAAAACTAAGGAGACTGGAGAATGATCATAAAAAAGGGGGAAAGCATAGAGTTTTTAAAATTGAAAGAAAGATAATGCTTTAAGATGGAAAGAGCAGCCAACTTTATTGAATCCTTCCAAAAGTTCAAATAAAAGGAGATCTGAAAAAGTATTCTGTGGAATGAGTGGCGTAGACATACTGAGTAACATGAATATCATCCATGGAGAAGTAAGAGCAGAAGCTAGACTGGAATAGACTATGGAATGAATGAATAAACATTAATAAGTGGGCAGGAAGAAAGTGGAGATGGTCAATATAGACAACAAATTTCTTTGACTTTTTGGCTACAAATAGGGAGGAGTGAGATGTAGAATTCGGCTAGAATGTTATCACATTGGAGTAACTAAAAATAATTAGATGTGAACATGGAGGTTCCAGGAGATGAAAGAAGAAGAGATGAAACTTGAAGGCATGTGACTTTAGAGACAGTAGAAGGAGATGAAATCCAATTACATTTGTAAGAATTCATGTTTGATAAAAAGAGGGCCAGAAACAACCTTGTGATAAGGGGCAGAAAAAAAAAAATAAAGCAGGTTTAGAGAATTGTTGGCATCTCTGTTTCAGAGCACCAAATTAAGACTTTTGTCACAAAAATACAAAGGGAGATTATCATGATGAAGATAAAGGAATCGAACAAAAACGGCTTGGAAGTCAGGAGAAAAGATGAAAGTTTTCAGTAGTTGGAGAATGGAAGAACAATAAGTTGACCGAAGAAATAGGTGCCCTTTCTGTGGAGTCTTCAGAGCTCAGTTTATTGGTGACATTGGCTGTATTATGATGCTGATTTTCTGCATGTATGTATGATTTTCTCTGTGGACATGAAAGTTTTCATTCAGAATATGAATTTTTTAAGAATGGCATAAGGGAAGAACTGAATAACAAGGGGATAGCAATCTTTATAGAAGGGTTTTAAAAATCATTAAAATTGAGTTCAAATTTAAAAAGGGGATGAACCAAAATAGATATAAAGTTGAAGGACTCAATGATAAAAGGTGTAATTTTTTGCTTACATATATGCCAAGATTTATATGTGATTACTCACTTAATTCTTGTGACAATCCTATGAGGTGAATACTATTATTACGTAAATTCAAGGTATTCTTACATTAATTTTACAGTTAAGAAAACCCTGCCTAAGGCTGCACAGATAATAAAGAGGAAATCAGGGACTTGAACCATTTGATAATCAAGTTCTGGGTGTCTTCATTTTAACCATTTTGCAACATAGAGTATAGCAGAAACCTTGAAGAACATAAAGACCTGTACTAATTGAGAAATTAAGTAAAAATGGGAGGCTAAGAGATCAATGTTGGAATTGTGGGATGTTTGAATTAGTCGGTTCAGCAGGAATACACTGTGACAACAAGGTTCTAGTTTTGGTGTGCATACTTATATTTTTTCCTGCTTTCCTCCAATGGAACTATTCAACACTGCAGGTGTAAAATACTTTAGTCACACTTGGTGAAGATTATGTTTTTTATGTATCGTTTTTGAAACATGGGATTGTTGGCAAGTCATTGAGACCCTAGTAATTTTTATGGATTTTTAAGAAACTGGATTAAAGTATTCTCAGTGAAAACTCCATGGGAGAGCATCTTGAGGTAATAATCTCAAGAAATGGGTCAGACAGAGATAAAGACTAAAATCACAGAGTAGCAATATATGTTTATTTCACGTTATGATGAATCACATAGTTTGTACTTCACCTTTGTTATTTCAGATATCTAGTATGGACTTTCAGAAGGTATTTTTTCTTTTTCCAGGATGCGAGCATATTAACGCAGGTATAAATTTGCCTCTAGAAGGCACTGTCATATAGTCAGTGATTTCCATGAAAATCTACTTATTAATCACACAAGTCAGGGTCACATTTTCTTGTAAAGCTAGGATAATCTTTGGTGATTCCTAAGAAATACTGAAGTTACTCAAATGTAGAGACGTCATAGAAACTTTATTTCAGTTGACATAATGTGCCTGACTAATCATGGTATAAATCCTCCATGCTTCCATGTTGCTTTCTATGAGTGCAGGTGTGGTACACGGGGTTCCAGCCCACTTTGATGTCAAGCTTGGCATCCTTGAGGACTCTGAAGATAAAAAGTGTGCTTGGAATTTGGAAGAGAAAGATGAGTTCTAGGGCAGTATATGACCCATTAGCTGTGGGAAGGAGTATGAGTTTTATTTTAATAAGCAAAAAAAAAAAAAAAAAGCAAGTGGACACTTACAATCTCTACCCTTTTTAATAGATAATTCAGATTCAAAAAGCTTCAGTAGTTTGCAGATGGGAACTCTCTTAGGTGACACAACTACAACCTATATAGTCTTGTCTGCTTGATACCAAAGTTTGTTTTCAGTGCCACCTTTCATTCCTGGTACACAGAAGATTACTCAGCAAAGTTTTTGGAACATGTTTCAGCTATGTGACATGGTAAAAATTTAATCACTGAAGTGAATATATCTTAAGTATTTTAGATATGTTTAATACATTACAGCTATAACATAGATGCTTATTATAATCTTTCTAATTTTCAATGCTATGCTAAACACTTTACGTGGATTATCTTGTTTCTTTCTAATAATAATTCCATGAGGTAGGTACTATTATTATGCCCATTTTAAGTATGAAGATACTGAGATTCAAGTAGATCAAGAAACTTTCCTATGGTCATACACAGAATAGTGGTAAATTTATAATAGTAAAAACCATTGCTCTATTTATTGGGGGTGGTTTATTACTTTAGTTTGTAGCCAGCCTTTGTGGTGAGTTCGTATTAAAATAAAGTAAAATAATATACCATAATTCCCACTCTCACTGATCTTTTCTAAGATATTGTTGAGAAAATATTCAGAGACCTAAAAATTAGGAGACTAACTCTAGAGAAGTATGTGTCAGAGGAGATGACTCTAAATGTTGGTTAGGACAAGGTCATTATTGGGAATATGGCCAAATAAGGATTTTGAGAATATTTGTTCAATTATTCAGCAAAAATTGTAAACCTATTATGTGCCAAGTACTTTGGGAAAAAGAAGTTTGGTGGGTAGGAGCCAACTAAGATTAGAACATTTATGTCTGTGATTTAGCTTTTCTTCAGAACTACATTCTACATTGTCAGAATGTAGTAGTCTCTGAAGTTAGGCTGACAGGAATCTATGATATGCCAAATGAAAGACTTTCTAGTAACTATTGACCTTGCATTGCATATACAGGGAAAATATTACTCAGCAAAAGCTTATCATAAATCTTAAGATGCAATTATATCTCTAGGTACAGGTTGATCATTTTAAAAGCAAAAATAGATTTTAAAATACTTACTGAACTCTGAAGAATTCGTATCTGAATTTTCTATCTGAAAAATGACAAAATAGTGCCAATCTCATGATACTTAGTTTAGCACAGGCACATAGATGTTAGCTAATCTCAGCTGTGCACTCAGCCAATTTGTTACCATCCCAGAATGGTATTCAGCCTGTTTAGTGTTATGAAAGAAGGGTGAGCTGGAGAATCTGGCCTGTACCTCTGGGCTGCTAAGCCATCCAAAGCTTGGGATGTATAGATTTTAAAATACACGGCTCTAATTCAGAATTTCTTTGGTATCATACAGTTATGCTTTTCCACTTGAGTGTATACTCTCTTCAATATTTCATGCAGAAAAATAAAAAAGAGAAATGTAAGCTGCTATTCTTTTGGCCAATGTTCAAATTTTCCTTCTTTGACTTTGAAGATAGTAGATGGCAGATGTAATGGATCTTCCTTTTTTAATGAATATCTTTAAGCAAAACTGTTTTTAAAAAAATACTTGGTATTCTGTTTGTAGCTAAGGGTTGCCTAGCTATCTGCAGTATGCATGCTTTTCTTAAGTGTGTATATGTGTGTGTGTGTATCAGTTTGGTATAGCTTCTAATAACATGTAATAATTTCAGGGGTGGAAAGAGAAAAATAGAGCAAGATAAATGTGTTACATCTTTTACTTTCTTCCAGTTTTGTAAAGATAAGACTCTGTTACTTATTGTAAACTGGTAATTTGATTATTACCTGCTATTCATTTGAACTAACTACAGTCAACAAATACTGAACAGTGAATGGGAGGGAACACTTTTGGAAAGCCAGGTAGATTTTCCAAGGGTGATTGCTATGCCATGTGTATTTAGCTAGACACATTCCCCTGTATAATCAGCTTGCTGCTGCCCATTTTACTCCTGCCCATTCCTTCTCTGTCATAGCATAATACTGTTACCAAGGGAACAGCTTATAGACAACCTTTACAGTAGTGCCACAAATTAATTTCACAGTTATCAGGATGTAGGATGATAACAGTAACATGAGCTACTGTGAAATTACCATTGTTCCCATGGAGTTACAGGGTAATTATTACTTTTGTGGTAACTAAGCAAATAATTCATATCGCTACTGCTGGATATTTGTTCTCTCTTCTGTTTCTCTGTCTCTCCTGCCTTATCTCTCTTTCCTCTTCTCTTCCTATACTTTCCTCCTTGGTGTTGATTCAGAATTTCCCTGACACCTTTTGCACAAATAACAATATAGAGTAATTTTTATACCGGCATTAAGAAAGAGTTAAAGTAAATTGGAGTGAAAGCTTATTTATGTATGTCATGTGCATAATTATAATGTTTACTTACATCAAAAATATATAAGGACTAAAACACAGATTTTACTGGTATATTAATGTTACTAAAAATGCATGTTTGAGTGTCTGATGCAGTGAGGCTAAACAATATTAAAACATTGGAGCTTGAAACAGAGAAAGGTATATTACAGGGCCATACAAGGAGATGGATGGCTCATGCCTTAAGAACCCCAAAGTTACTGAAAGCTTTCAGCAAAGCCCTTTTAAAGAAAAGAGATGAGGAGGGAGGTGGCTAGTTGTTGCAAACTTCTTGGTGTCAAATCCTTTGTTCTTGAAGTCAGGTCATGGTCATGGTCAGGTAACAATGTTACTGTAAATCCCTACCAAATGAATGTTTATTCTCTGTCCTGACAAGAAAAGCAAGGTCCTAAGGCACAGCTTTCACCCTCCAAGGTCCTCATCCTAGCTAAGAGGAGGCAGGTTTCAGTTGGCAGCTCCCTCAGCGCTAGGTCCCCACACCGTGCCCAGCTGTCATCACTGAAGGAGCCAGGTGCCCAACCCAGCTGGCCCTCAGGCTCCTCAGGCCACTCAGAGGGGAGACCAGGTCGCACAGAATGTAACCCAGGCACACTGCCACTGCTGTTAGGTCACAGACGCAAGGATGGGGGAAGAGGTTCACTGTTGCCTCAAGGCCTGGGCCAAGGCTAGTGGGTGACCTTGATGAGGGCTCAGAGCTCTGCAGGACACAGCCCCAAGCCTGTTCTCTGGGGCCCCACCCACCTGCTAGCCCAAGCTAGGTGAGCTGGAGGGCCTCAGGGAGAAGGCTGGGCTGGGATCCACCTCTTACCTCACTCTCCACCTCACAGCCACCACTCCACTGCTGTCCAGAATCCCTTCACTAACAGTCCTTTCTTGACCATTGGTTGCTTGTGGGCAGGGCTAACTGAGGCACCACCCAATGGCTGAGCAGGACCACTAATGGTAGCTCAGTGACAGTTGGTTGCTTTTGGGTGGGGCCCACTGAGGCACTGCCCAGTGTCTGAGCAGGACCTGCTGTCTGGTAAACAGGGTGTGGAGTAATGATGTACTCACTGTGCTCTGTTACATTGAAAGGATATTTTAAACTTGTGTTTGTATGGAATGAGAAAGTGCAATCTTCTTTTCATAAAAAAATTAAATCCATATGTGGAATAGAGGAATCCATTTAATGTGATTAAAATCACTGAAGAAACATGAATGTTACCTAACTTCCTTAATTAGGTGTGTAATTTGACACAAGAAAATAACTTCCTTAAGCCTCAATATTTATGTCTATAAAATGAGGGATTAACAATAATATCTCCCTAACAGAATTGATATGTAGATTAAAAGAGAAAATGAATTTTAAACTATACAGTACACTGAAAGTTTTAAGATATCACCTTCATTACTATGTTGTTAATGAGGGTGTCTCTTGATGAAGTACTGTTTTTGTTGGTAGAAGAAGATTTATAGGGTGACTTTAAAATAATAATAGTAACACAGGGAAAGATAATTTTTATTACATTTTATAAGAAAAAGAAATAGTATTTAAGTATGTCTGGAAATAGCAAAATGAGACATGTAATCATCACTGTAACTTCCTCAGAGAATGAAATTTGTATTTTATACTATATTGAACATGTACATATATTAAAGTTAAATATGTCTATGCATAAGGAGTGTGTATGCTATGTTTATTGTTAAAAAACTACAATGATGAATGTGAAATTTTATTATATCAAATAAATATATCAAAATGTGAAATTGTTAAAAGTATGTAAATCATAGTCAAATTTATGTAGAAAACCTTGTTCTTATTATTTGTTATAATGTACACTATTCTTCATTCTACTTTAGTTTACTTTTTAAATATATTTTATACATTCTATTAGTAGAGCCAGCATGACTTATAAGTAATATTTTTAACTAAATATTCAATAGTTGATTGCATATTTATTATTCCAAAATTTAAATTTGCATATCCCTAGCATTTAGAAAATCGATAAATGATGGAAAAATAATTTGATAATATTTGTTATAGGTAGATATGTTTATTGAATGAATGAATGAATGAATGGTGGTGAGTATATGGTAAGTGGCCTCCACTTGCTAAATCTTTTTTAAGATAGGGTAAAAAATTACAAATAGAAACTTTTTTCTCTCCTGTATTCTTCTGCTAGCCCTTTTGAAGTTGTCCAAGACTGACTAACTTACATAAAGGAGCATGACTTTAACTGAAGTTTCTGGTTATATTATTAGAGGTGGCTCAGTGGGTAAAGCGTCTGCCTACAATGTGGGAGACCCGGGTTCGATCCCTGGGTCGGGAAGATCCCCTGGAGAAGGAAATGGCAACCCACTCCAGTACTCTTGCCTGGAAAATCCCATGGACTGAGAAGCCTGTAGTCCATGGGGTCGCAAAGAGTCAGACATGACTGAGAGACTTTCCCTTCCTTCCCTTCCCTATATTATTTCAATGACACTTAAGGGTGGTATGACATAATTTAGGCTTAGTTTCATCACTGATTAAATGGAAATACTGCTAAAATGGTGTGGGACTTAGTTAAAAATATGTATAGTATTTAGCACAAGGAAGGTCTGTTGTAGACTAAAGAGTCAGTAGCAGTATCTTTCCCTTTTTTCCTCTGGGAGATGGGCAAAGTCCTATAACTAAATTGGTATCAGGGAAGTGTTCCTGATTAAGGTCTTCTGATAATATATCCTTTTTTGTATCTAATGGGCCTTTATATCATATTATATGAACAATTATTAATTGAAGTATCATTACCCTGTATTGCATTATGACTGCATAAAAGGGTTAACAGAGGAAGCTTCTCTTCAAATGCTATTAAGAAACTTCAATATATTTCCTCATTTTAAAAATACTTATAAATTTTTGAAATCACTTTCTTAATTCAAAATATCATAAACACTGGGCTTCCTAGAGCAATTAAGAATCGAAAAGATTTTTTTCTTTCTCATTACAAACTCCTTCTCTATATTCCTATTATATTTA
Organism: Bos javanicus; assembly: GCF_032452875.1. Lineage (NCBI taxonomy): Eukaryota > Metazoa > Chordata > Mammalia > Artiodactyla > Bovidae > Bos > Bos javanicus. The sequence continues at coordinate 45,918,680 of NC_083870.1, forward strand.
TTCACAATTTAACAAAACATTAATACATGTTTAATTTAAGCATCTAATAAAACATTGATGTTCAGTATTTAACTGAACAAATTTCAGTGATCACAGTAGTTTTAGATGCTATGCTTTGCTAAGTCGCTTCAGTCGTGTCCGACTCTGTGTGACCCCATAGACAGCAGCCCACCAGGCTCCCCTGTCCCTGGGATTCTCCAGGCAAGAACACTGGAGTGGGTTGCCATTTCTTCTCCAATGCATGAAAGTGAAAAGTGAAAGTGAAGTCGCTCAGTCGTTTCCGACTCTTCGCTACCCCATGGACTGCAGCCTACCAGGCTCCTCTGTCCATGGGACTTTCCAAGCAAGAGTACTGGAGTGGGGTGCCATTGCCTTCTCCGAGTTTTAGATAAGTCAATAAAACATTTGTTTTCCTCTTGTCCACAAATGTGCGAACTTTTTGGAATGGATTAGTTTAGTTTATTGTGTAAGTGTTCCTTTTCTCAAAGAAAGGGAATTTTAAAGAAGTAAAAAGACTGTACCTGGGGCCAACTGATGCGTGATCAGACCATGATATAGTTACTAGGCCTAAACATGGTTTCCCTGTGAGCTTTCTGCATTATTGCAAGTGCAAATTTCTCACTCTTTCAAAAATGTTTAGCACAGCTGTACTATAAATATACACTAGACCATAAAACTTGTTATAGTACTGCTAATGCTACAGTTGCAAAAACAGATTATTATGGTTTCCAAGTTAAGTAGATGTTTCATTGGTTTCAATTTTGTAAAAAACTTCTATTCCCTCCTGAATTCTAAAGTGAATCTATTAATTATTCTTAACTGGAAGAGTGGGTACCCCTCAGGAGGCATTTGAAAATGTGGGGAGGCATTTTTGGTTGTTGTCACAATGATGAGTGGATGCTTTGGCATGTAATAGGAGGACATCACAGATCTCAGACATCCCCTGTATAAAAAAAATAAAGACTTGTTCCTTACAAAATGTGAATGATGCCTCTTGAGAGACTGTGGGTATAACTGATCTGTCATATTGGGAATTGATTTATAATATATGTCTAATTCTTAGTTAGACACTTTGGATGAACCAACTACCTATTTCCTGACTGAATGTATATTAATAAAGAAGTTTCAAGCTCAGTAGAGTAACTTATCTATTTATAAACTATTTTATGATACTAGATAATTGGAAACCTTCTGACTGTAGTTTATACTAAAGCAAAGTAGGCTATTTACCATGTGATAATTGTAGATAATCTTTACTCATGCCTATAAATATAATTAAATGACATATCAACTTTTTTTCTAATTAAATAGTTTGAATTCAGCAGATTGTCCTCTGTAGTAACTGTACTTTTCCCAATATAAATGATTATATATAAACCTAAATTTTCAAAAATTCTAAAGGAGCGTAAAAAAGAGATAAAAAGAGAGTAACAAGAAATAGTATTCAAATAATAGGATAACAGAGAAAATTACTTTTTACTTTTCCAACATGTGTTATTATCCACATTTTGCCAAAAAAAAAATATATTCAGACAACTTCTCTGAAACAAATGTCAAAAAAGTAAGATAATCATATAAATTCCATTGTTGCAGAATATTCTGTGCCCTCTGTGGAAACATGGTACTTTTGTTTGAAATGCATAGATGCTGTAGAAATTCTTTTCTCTTCTGGGACCTGATGCGGAATCCCTCCAGGCGTTGTACTATCCTTTTTAATATGTGTAAGAAAGAACTTTTAGCGACTAAAATGCTAATATCGTTGCTCCCCTCTTATGCAAGAAAAGTGGCCTCTTCCAGAATCACCTTCTCTGCTTAAAAAGAGCATAGTCTTGAAGTCAGTTGGGTCTATGAGTAGTGTCTCTTTTGAGCCCAGACTAACTTTGAGACAGAATTGATCACTTTTTTCCATCATCAGAAAGAGTTCTTAGAAATTGTTATAGTAAGCAGTGGAGAAATTACTGCAGATTTTCTGAAGGGGGTGATTTAAAGCACACATCTGTCCCAAATTCCTGTTACTGTGGCTCCTCAGTGGCCTGTGGCTTCCCCAGAGGTGCACCTTCCCTCTCTCGGGCATCCTCAGGTGCTGCCGGTGTGCTTCTCTACGCTGTGACTTGATTTGCTCCCTTGTCCTATAGAAGACCTCCCTCCTTGATTTTTCAAAAGCATCCATCTCTAAGTCTGTCAGAAAGTTAAAGTGGTATTTTTGTTACTAATGTGTTAAAGCTTTTTGCTAATAACTAGCAGATACCAGCTGTACTCAGAGGCTGAATGTGTTGACTTGGGGAAAAGAGTTGAGTGATTTGAGGACGTGGAGTCCTTTGGGAAATGTATCTAAAAAGACATATTTATGTTATACTTAATTTTATTGTTTAAATATTGCTTTTTTGAGCACTTGAGAAAATGGTGGAATAGCAAAAGGAACTCAGGCCAGCATGAGATCCCACGGGCTGAGAAAAAAGTGTGGGAGGTGAGAGAAAAGCAGAAAAAAAAAAAAGAAAAAGAAATGGGGCTATTTAAGTTTTTGCTTAATATCTATAATAAAAAATGTGATTTATGTTCTGGGAAGAAAAGCCTAAAATTCATTCCACAAACTATTTTCCCAGAAATTAAGCTACTTGAATTTACCACACAGATTTTTGTATCCTGGTGATCAACAGTAAGTATATGAGTAATAGGTTATTCAGTTTTACAAACGAAATGATGCTGCTGTTCAATGACTGATGCTCCCAGTACAGTCAGAAACCATCATTAAATCATACCTCAGATAAAGAATGTTTGAGGGAGGTTCAGCTTATATGGTCCTGTTATATTGGTTTCTGAAATGTGGCTTTATCACTTTCAAAATTTTAATACTGAATAGCAAATTAATAGTAATATTTTTAATTGGGGCTGGTGCATGGACTGTTATCAGATTCTGAATCACTATGAGTTTATCATTGAATGAGGGTATTAATGTGTCTCACTGATGTGGGTCATCTCTTGGCCTTGTTATTGCGATTCACATTCGATCACAAGATTTTGTGTTCCACTTGAGCCTACAGCTTGTATTTTTGCCTTTGCACTATATTTTCATTCTGGGTGGGAATTCAGGGGAATTGGCTTTTTTCTCTTTACTAGCTGATTATTCTTAGGGAAAATTAGATTAGATTTAATAGATTATAAGGAAAATTCCTTATTTAACGACATTTATCTATTGTTGCATAAGTGCAAGTGAAAGTGAAGTCGCTCAGTCGTGTTTGACTTTTGCGACCCCGTGGACTGTAGCCTACCAGGCTCCTCCGTCCATGGATTCTCCAGGCAAGGATACTGGAGTGGGTTGCCATTTCCTTCTCCAGGGGATCTTCCCAACCCAGGGATTGAACCTGAGTCTCCCACATCGCGAGCAGATGCTTTAACCTCTGAGCCACCAGGGAAGCACCATCCCAAAACTTAGTGGTCTAAAACAGCAGTTTACTGTTTCTTACAGTTCCTTTTGCTGGACTCAGCTGGGTAGTTGTACTGGTCTTGACTGGACTCACTTGTGTAGTTGCAGTCCTGTAGGCGCTCAGCACGTGCTGGAATGCCAGGATGCTTTCACTTGCAGGAGGAACCACATGGTACTCATCTTCAAGTGGGCTAAATAAGCGTCATATAGCATTAAAGTTGCATTCTAAGAGAGCAAAAGTGAAAGCTTCTAGGCCTCTTAAAACCTTGGTTCAGAACTGGTTCAACGGCACTTCTGGCGCAATTTTATTGATCCCTGGAAGTCCTAATAGAATGTGGTCTAGTTTTAAGGAGGAATGGTTTCCATCTCTTAAAGGGAGAAGGGGCATGCACATACCTAGGTGGAAGGGATTGTTGGTACCCTCTCAAGAAAAGCTATCACATATTACCAATGAAGTAGTTGTTACATTGTATCACATTGATTATTTCATACCTATTTCCCTACCCTGGTATAATTTTTTAGGGGAAGATGTATTATTAAACTTTATCTCTCAAATGTGTACACTAGGTGAGCAGTAACAGTCAATGGCAAAGTGAACTCTGTGCAGATGGATTGATAATGATAATATCAATGTTAATGCACACTTACATCTTAGCACTTAACATATAAATATCTTCTCTTTTCAGAAAAGAACATTCTGAGAGTCATTAGCTCTAATTTAAAAAGTGCTTTTATTACTATAATTTTACTCAGTTGAACTGCTGTTTGTTCGGAATTTCCCAAAAGACTTTAGCTTTTTTTTTTTTTTAATTTTTAAAGTAAAGGACATCATAAATTTTGTATCAGACTTCTACCTTTGCCAAGAACCATTCTTTAAAGTGTTTGCTGCTTCTCTGCCTAAGGGTAAGTTGAATCATGTAAATAGACTTCTTTCTTCTTCTTCATGTATTGCAAAGTACCAGGAGAACCTTGCCATGGAAGACTGCCACTGTTCTAAATGGATACTAGAAATGCAGGTTGACAATTTAAGCCAGCACTTATGATATAGCATCTAGAAACTTCTTTCTTTCCAAAGTGTCATTATGATCTATTTCACTGTTTGGAATGAAAGTCTCACTTTTTTCTATTTTACTTTAGATATAGATGCAATTATGGCTTATTAAGTTTTGCTTTCAAATATTTTTACTGCCTATATGAAGTATCCTACTGAGAAATCTGTGAAATGAGAAAAGGAGCTTTATTTTCATGAATTTACATATTACCTGTATGCATATATAACTTGAAATTTTTAGTAGTCTTTTCTGTAATTGAACAAAAAGTTCAATTTTCTCATTACTATTGTACGAAGAATAGAAGGTGGCATGAATATTTTAAGAACTGCTCTTAGTTCACAGTGACCTGTGTATTTTTTCCCCAAAGCCAGGGAAATAAAGCATAAAATATGAAGCTGTGATTAAGTAGTCTAGAAGTTAGGGAGTTCCATGCACAAAGAGAATGATTTAGCCAATTTTCCCCCTCAGCAGTTATGCCAACATTAGCTTTTCATTTCCACCCAGATTCTTGCAGGTAAAAGCTGTATTTTAACAAACTTTACCTTTGTAAATTTTTGCTATTTTTAAACCAAACAAAATAAGTGATAACTGCTTGTTGCCAAGATAGTGTAAATTAACTCATTGGCCTCAGAATGTGTAAATTAATAGCAGCCCTCAGGAATCACACTCTTTAGCCTAAAAAGAATGCTATTCTTTAGGTGTAAACTTCTCAGTTGTCTATTCTAAGTTTCATTCAGAGACGAGAGATTAAAATGACCAATACTCACACCTCCTCAGGTGGGGCCCTAATCTTGTATGAGCATTTTTCCACAATGAGGAGGAGGAATATTTAACGGATATTCCCTTGGTATAAAATAAGATAATCTCTGACAGATGGTGGTTTTAAATGAGAACATTATAATAATCCAGAGTGGATTGGGCACATTTCATCTTTCTGCTTTATAAAAAAAATATTTGCAATGTCAATGTCTTTTGTGTAGAAATGGAGGCTAATTACAAGTCACACATGTAAATATTTTTAAGTATCACCCTATTTTTTTCATTTTTATGTTAAGAGAGGGCATGGATTTCCTAGAAATAAGATCAAAGTTTTTGAGGCAGCAACCATCGTATTTGATAGGCTTGGTAAAGTAATGGTTACTAATAAACATGTTATGAAGACAGAAGGGAATGCATTTTAGAAAAATTGTCTTTGTTCTTTTCAAAGTAATAAGATTTAAATGTCATTCATCTATAAGATTGTCTTGAGAATTTTTGGAGAAATGCTGAGCCTTTATTTTGTTTGTTTTTTAATTCGGATGAGGCATATCATTGACCTAAGATTTAAAGGCCAAATTGGTCACACGTTATTTCAGTCAGGAGGTAGTGATCTATAAGGAAAGGTCATCTTTCTCTTTCAACTCATATAAAGATCTGTTAATAAACAAGGAGGTGTCTGGTGTGTTTGATATCTACTGAATATTTAGGTTCCCTTTGTGTTTAGAGAACTGCTATAAAAACATGGCATGAAAGACTATTAATGGGTGCGTGTCATTGGGTGGGTGTCATTGTGTAAATGAAAGTTTTGAATCACAGATGTGTGTGTGTGTGTGTGTGTGTGTATGTAGTTATCTTCTTCTATTTGTAAAATGCTACTCTAAATGTATATTCAAATTGAATAATATGCATAGTGTAAAATGATGGCCCAAACTGATTTATGTGATACTAGCAGAGGAAATGGTGGGGGGGGTCCTATTTCTGGTATATACTCCAAAAGATACATTTTTGATGTGTCTTATATTCAGTAAAAGCATATTTCTGCCACTGCTGTTTAGTTGTTAAATCTTATGCAACTCTTTGCCATCCAATCGACTGTAGCCCGCCAGACTCCTCTGCCCATGGGATTTTCCAGGCAAGGATACTGGAGTGGGTTGCCATTTCTTCTCCAGGGGATCTTACCCACTCAGGGATCATACATGCATCTCCTGCATTGGTAGGAGGATTCTTTACCACTGAACCACCTGGGAATCCCCCAAAGCATATTAAAATGTGGTAAATTTTCTCACAATTACATATAGGCATGTTAATGAAATTGAATGTTTAGTTGACTTCATGGTGTTTGAAGCTTGTTGGAAAGGCCAGTATATGTTTATATGCTGCTTTGCTTTTTCCCTTCTACAAAGTCTGAGTTAGCTATATTCTCATTTAATGGTTTTAGTAAATAGCAAAATGTAAATCTAATTCCCAATACACAACAAAAATGTTGTGTTTACTAAAGTCAGACAACCATGTAAATGATAGTCATATATTATTTCCTAACGCCAAAGTTACAAACCCAGGAACTACTTTTCCATCTTCTATTGATGTTAAAATTCCTCTGGACATACATTTTTATGCATTGGATAACTTTGTCCTCATGTACTTAGCACTGTAAAAGATGGAGACATTAAGAAGTTGATATATATAACCATCAAAATCACAGTCTCTTAACATTGGCGCTTTGGATAACATGTGTTAGCCTAGTTACTCAGGTAATATGAAATCACTCATGTTTTTCATAGAAGTAGTTAGAAAGGACATTCTGATCTGGGACTGGAGAGGGACCATATATTTGAACATAGGTCATCTGCGAGAGGCAGTGCTTCCCCAGTGCTCTTATGAGTAATTTAATCTGGTTGATTCATAGCCTATTGCAGTAAATGAGAACCGCTACCACCCCCCCATCCCCCCTCGCAGAAAACTGGTGCTCCATTTCTTGAGGACAGTGGTTTAGTCTTGTAAGATTGTGTATATTTCCATTGGATAGAGGAGCCTGGCAGGCTACAGTCCATGGCGTTGCACAGTCAGACATGACTGAGCCACTAACACTTTCACATTTTCTGTAACACACTTAGAGACTAAAGTGTATTCTCTTGTTCTGTATGTCCTTTTCCTCTAATGAGCTCTTTCATGTATTCCCAGGAGCTTTTTACCAGGGAGACTTGCTTACTAAATAGATATCTGTACTTTCAAATGTTGATATGAATAGCTGAAAAAATGTTTTTATTTTCACCGTAAGAGTAATTTTTTTTTTTTAAAGGAAAAGCATAGTTCATACTTAGGGAACCATTATTGCTTGGAGAGATAATGATCACTGGGAATTGAGATGTCCTTCATTTTGTTTTTATTTATGATTCCTTTTATTTTGAACATTTTTAATATCTTTGGAATAGAAATTCAAATGAGATCAAATATTGCACATCAGATTGGACATATTATAATGTGACTCACATTTGTGTAAATGATTTCTAATATTACTAACAAAACATAAGAAGATAATGTCAGTATAGTATCAGTCCTATTTCTTAAACCACCATTATTTTTCTTATTTTTACTCTACCCTTGCGTCTCCTAAGATACCATCTGCTGCTATGAGTAGCATGATTTTATTAGAAGTATGAGGGATTGTGTAGGAGAGCTGATGCTTTCTATTACTGACATGAGGACAAGTTTGGGATTTAGGACAAAGCACTGATCTTAAGAGAAGTATGGCCTTTCATTGAAGGAGTTATCATCTGGTTCTCTCTTTCGCTAGCTTTATGATTTCCAAGAAACGATGCCTTCTTATTCTTGCCTGGAAGTAAAATAGTGTATATTCTTCCCTGGTTCATCAACATCATGCCTGGGGTAACAACCCTTCGATCTAAACCCAAGTATGAAAGCACATCTCATTTCCTATGGTCTGCATCCACTTATATAAAAACATTTTTTTTTTTTTGCATTTTTTAACAGGATGATCAATATATGTCTCTGTAAAATTGGGCCATGAAGTTCTTTGTATTGTAGAAGAGGCAAACCTTTTCTAGTCATAATTATTCAAAAATTATTTTCTCAAGATGGAAATTTTTTGTTCTTTTTTTTGTTGTTGTTCAATTGTCTTGATTCTGTAAGAACTAGGAATGGAATGTTTGAGAGGTGGGTAACACAGGAACTATAAATGGTAACATTATATGCTTCTCTCCAACCCAGCCCTCTTCTACTCTTCAAGAATTCTTGAGTGCCTGTCACATCATTGCACATTTCTCTAGGATTGTGCCTTCATCATGTTGATTCACATTTTGTATTTTTTAGTCACAAAGAACCATAGCAACACCCTTATGATACTACCAGCTGACATTCAGAGAATATATTCTAAGGCTTGATTCATATGGACAAACGCAGAAAAGGAATTTAGTTGTCCCTGGTGGCTAAGAGGTTAAAGCGTCTGCCTCCAATGCGGGAGACCCAGGTTCGATCCCTGAGTTGGGAAGGTCCCCTGGAGAAGGAAATGGTAACACTCTCCAGTATTCTTGCCTGGAGAATTCCATGGACAGAGAAGCCTGGTAGGCTACAGTCCATGGGGTCGGACACGACTGAGCTACTTCACTTTCACTTTCTATTTTCCAAATGTAGTCAAGGAAAATAGTTTACTTTTTATGAACGACTTAAGGCAATTGATGAAACCTGTTAATGCTAGAGTGAAGTGAAAGTCAGTTAGTCATGTCCAGCTCTTTGCAACCTCATGGACTATTACAGTCCATGGAATTCTCCAAGCCAGAATACTGGAGTTGGTAGCCTTTTCCTTCTCCAGGAGATCTTCCCAAGCCAGGTCTCCCACATTACAGGCGGATTTTTTACCAGCTGAGCCACAAGGGAAGCTTGAAAGGGAAGGGGGTGCTAGAGTGGGTATATACAACAGTAGTATGATTTTTGTGATCCTTTTCTGAGAGGGCCTTCCCTACCTGCCCTTTGCCTTTGTAACACTTTGATGTTCCATGTTTTTGTTGGTAGTTTTAAATGTAAATAGGCAACTGAATGAAATCAGACTGCAGCTTAGTAGGGTGGGAAGTGGGCCACCCTGGTGGCTCAGCCGTAAAGAATCTGCCTGCAGTACAGGAGATGCGGGTTTGATCCCTGTTCCAGGAGAAAGAAATAGTAACCTACTCCAGTATTCTTGCCTGGGAAATCCCAACTATAGAGGAGACTGGCAGGCTACAGTCCCTGGGGTCACAAAAGAGTTGGACAGGACTTAGAGACTAAACCATCACAGGGTGGGAAAAAAGAGCGAGTGTGCATGGCAGTGTCGGGAGCAGTGCAGATGTTTTACCTGAAGATAACCAAGACGTCTCTGTGGTAGGCTTCCCCTCTTCAGAGAACAGGTAGCTGCCAGGAGAGGATCTTCCATAGAACATGTGCCAAGCTAGGCTTCAGTGACTGCCATCCATTGTGTTGTTAACTGAAAGGAAACTTGAAGTAAAATGACTTGTAAAGAAGTGAGGACTCCAGAAGTAGTAGGGTTATGAGTATATCTTGTCCAGTGAGTTATGTAACTCACAGAAACCAGGAATTATAAACTACACCTCCTACGTAGAGATTCTTTGTTTGCAGTGGTTTAATTTTGCATCTATTAGTGGAAGAGGATGAAGAAGAGAGGAAGCAGAAAATAGTGACTGGGTTTCCTGCCTCAACAATTTGAGTGCCATCTTTCTGTCCTTTAAAGTTACTTTACAACATATATTAAAAAACACAGTCTAGTATTTGTACCTGAAAACTTTGTCAGGGAGTAAGGGACTGGAAGGACACATGGGCTGTGTCACAAACACGGGCTGGACACAAACACGAATCAATTACTCAGAACCCCAGTACTCTCTCTGTCTGCGTGATCTTAGGCAGCTCTCTGAACCTTTGCACATCTCAGCTTTCTCATCTGTAGTGTTGGGTGTAAAGATGCCTTGTTCTCATGGATGATGTGGTGGTTGTATGCAAATAATGTAAAATTATAAGCATTTGAAAAGTGGATAATATTGTTAATAAAATATAATTTAGTGTTGATTACCCACAAAAGGTGTGTTATTACTGGTATAAAAAATGAGAGTTGACATGCTAAAATCATTTATGTAATTCTTAGGCTTTATGTGGAAAAGAAGCAAGTAATTAGTTTCATTAGGAGGCTGTTAGCAAATTCCTTATACTATAGAGTTTAGTGAGAAATGTTATGAGTGTTTATAGGGATTCAGTGATTGCTATCATACCATCATTAAGACATCATACCCAATGGAGACTATGATGTGATTCATATTCTTGATACATTCTCTTTCAGATTTTGTAGAATATTTTTCCCACCCTAAACTAGATTCCAGCTATGAAAGAAATGTTTAGTGATATAGAAGGAATGGTATATAAATAAAATAAAAGTGCATGGTATATGTTCTATAGTAAGTACTCAACTAATGTTTTTATGCAGGCATATGAGAATGATGGACAGATTAACTCATTCCCAGTGGCACTTCAGAAATAGTGAAGCTTTAACTTTAAATATTGTCCAGTTTTATGAAAAGCATCTCATGATCTTAAAATTATAAGTAATTTTTGGTGGCAATAATATATCACAAAATTATTAGTTTCTGATCTTTGCATACATTAACAATTAAATCTGGCCACATTATATTTATAATTATCATGATAATTTTGTATAATGGACTGTACTGGAGATGCAAGTGGGGGTTTAGCCATTCTAACACAACTAGGATGCCTATATTATAAATAATATAGCTTGTTTTCTCGTTTTCTGTGGCTGTGTGCTCCAAGCAGATTGCACCATTAACTGTTGTGAGAGATGGCTCACAGTCATAGTCATTCTGGACATTATTAAGCATCTAGAATGATGTCTTTTATTTCTTCATTCTGTTATTATATTAAAGATACAATCATATTTCCATTGTCTTTACCTTTATCATATTCGCTTAGAGATGTGGTATGGTCTTTATCTGGAAAAGCATCCAACATCTTTGTTTTTATTTTAAAATATCAGTGAAATTATTCTGAAATTGAGTGACAAAGTATTTAAAGCTGAACATAAAGAGTGACGCACAGTACGATTTATACAAATTCTTTATTTGCAATTTGACAAGTTGCATATTTCCATCTGGCTTCTTTTCAGTTAAAAGAAGGGACAGAATGAGGTTTCATGGAATACTACTTGCTTGGTAGAACTTAGAATATACCTCCTTCTGAGTTGACAGCTGTTGCAGTATGTTTAAGAAGTATCCATGATTTCTTCCCTGTGGCGTCACCAGGTGCTGCCGTGCCTAGAGGAGTTAAACGTGGCACTAACTTTTACAGATGTCTCCACTGTTATCCACATGTAAGAACTCTCTTGATTAAAACTTTGGGGCAAACAGCAAATCAGTAATTAACCTAAGCAATGTGTTACTGTGCACAATTTCTTTTTTAAAGTTTTGATCCTTTGCTTAAAATTTTAAGCAGAAATGTAAAAGTTGAGTGAATTGTCAGCTTTTTTCCCTTAAAACTATAATGCCAGAGTCTTTAGTACATCCATTTATTTATTCTTCATTTATGATTTAAATTCAGCTGAGCAGTTGATTGAAATATTCTTGTTAATAATTCTGCTTAGTTCAAAAAGAGTATGAGGGTGATTATAAAAATAAAGAGCAATAACTGCTTTTCCTAAATTCTAGGACATTGCTGGTTTAAAAATATCTTTTTTTACAGAACACTACTGTATTAATTGCAATTATAAAATATAACAGTTTCAGAAGTTTTATTGAAATAAAAATGTAGACATTGTTATATGAGTAACCATTCCATTTTAAGCACCCAACAAATATTAGGTATCTCTTATCGTCGTCTCTAATGATTATGATAATTGTGCAAAGAAGGTATTTTAACCTTAAGTTACAAATGACAAATCTATAGTTTGTCCTAGAGATGGAGTAATTAATCAGGATCCTAGAGCTAGTAAAGGTTAGAACTGGTTCTAGGTTTTCAGCTTCCAAAATCCATATTCCTTTCACAGTACCAAGTATATACATAAAAATGAAAGTAAATGACACCATCAGGCAAAAGTAAAAATAAGGCATAAAAATGAGGTGTAACCAGGAGTAATAGTAGAGTACCAAATGCATACAATGGCTTCTTATATACTTGATAACTATGAATCATATATTTGTCTATAAGTACCTTAAGAGCTAATGGAAAAAAGGAAACAAAACCCGATACAAACATGAGCCATGGATCCATAGAGAAAAATAAGCCAGATGCTGGGAAAAAGCTCCACATTTTCCAGTATGATAGGAATTTCACAATGGAAACAGGATTCTATGTAAATAGGTCTTTAATTTGTAGTAGTAATAATACTTATTTTGCCTTATTGTCAATTTCACACAAGAAGGACTTTATTCAGCTTTACTATCTTTCCTAATTTTAGTGTTTCTTTCCCCTATTTTCCAATCAGAACCATTGCAATTTTTATAACTTTTGAGTGTGTGTTTGCAGTATGATAGATACAGTAAGGGAATAATGCTTTGTATATAACTTCTGAAGCTATAATTGGAAAGTAGACTCAAAATTTAAGTCCATTGCTAACATGCAGTCAGTTATATCTTGGTCTCTTGAATTTAAAAATGTTTACATCATGTCATCAAAATCACTGTTATTCAAAAATCTAAAAATAGTCTCTTACGTATAGCTTTTTTCTCTTGGTCTATTTTCAGTTGAGCTAGGGATTTTATTTTATTTATTAATTTTACATTTTAGATAATTTCTGTACTTCATGGTCATACTCCTGGCAAAAATTTATTTTTAAAACAGTGTTCTGAAAATTAAGATATAAAAAGAGTTGTCATAAGGTGGCAGTATGTTTCAATGATAACCATCAGTATAGAAAGAGAGCTTGTTCCACCAAGTGGTTCCTTAGCCACTGTTGTGCTGTACATTAAAATTCACTGTAACTTTTTTTTTCCCTTTGAGGAAAATTGAGCAGCTATTTCTTAGGGAATATGTAGGAGATTATCAAAGATAGCTACTCTTTTGAGTTTTACTGTTGCTAATTCCAAAGATTGTTAGTTAAGTATTCTCTTCACCCTGTCTTTGCCTATAGACAATGATGTAGCAGTGAAAAGAAATGTATTCTGTTATATCATTGTTACATTTTAGTTAGAAGTGGTAACTAAGTTTACATGTTTTAAGAAATACATTTTAGTAATTTTGAATATTGAGTGTAGTAATTATAATTTTCATTTTGGTGGTATTGAATATAGGAGTTTTTGGACATGGTTTAATAAACAGCATTTGTCTGTGGAGAAGTGATAGAATGAATTTAAGCTTTTTAATGAAATGGACTAAGTTTAATTTCCTGCCTTTCCACTCCTTAGCTTTGAGACACTGAGCCAGTTACTTTGCCTCTGAGATTTTTCTTCTTATTAGTAGTTTGGAGATAATAGTAATGCTTACTAAATAAAGCCATCGAAAGAGTAAATGAGATGATATTATTGATATGCTTACTAGACGTTGAGATATTTTTTTAATTATTATAGTCAAAGAAAATATTTTTTATTTCTAAGTACTTTCTGATGTGACCTTACTTTGAGAAAAAGTTCGAGGTTTGTCACTATTCAGTTGTCATTTTATGATATGGTACATAATTGCTACTTAACCATGCGGTCCAGCCGAAACAACGACAGAACAAAAGCATGTCTTGCTTATCATCCATCATTTATGAGCACTTCAGCATTTTTCACTCATACCCATACTCACTCATTGTGTGAGTATGAAAGAGGTTACCGGGACACAGAGGACATGATCTCTGTCCTTAAATACCTTCCCATCTGGCTAGAAAATTAAAACTGGAAAAGAAATTGTAAGACCTGTGTTCTAGCCTCAGTTCTGCCATTAGCTTGCTTTGCAATCTTGAATATGTCTCTGTGGTTCTGTTCTCTCATTTGTAAATTGAACTTGATAATCTGTAAGGTCCCTTCTGGCACTTCTTTCTCAAGAACATTTCATACTATGAATCTGCAAATAATTAAGCACTAAATTGCATGTTAGTGAGTGAATGTGCAATAGATATTCAAAGTGAGGAGAAATTAATGTGAGCTTGGGTGTTTGGAGTATCTCTGACACTATTTCCAAGGAACAGATTTATAGTTACTCATAAGCAAAGGGAAAGTCATTTTCATTACTAAATCATTTTCTATATTGCAAGTGAAGAATCAGAGATACATAATATGAGAAAGCCTGGCATATATAAATTTTAAGATGTTAATATTTTAAATAATTTGATTTAAAAATTAATCATTATGGATTTTCACTATCAGCTTTTAGGTGGCAAATAATGAGTACCCAGGGAAGAAAGACATATAAATAAATAAGTATTAATTGTAGTTAGTAGTTTAATCATGGCAAATAGTATCCACACTTCATGTGGTATTTTAGATAATTTTGGTAGAAGGATATACTGTCTGTCAACAAACTGGAGTGCTGCTTTAATTAACATATACATAATGTAGCCTTTTCCAGATTTTATGAACTCTTAAAGAGATATACTAAAATTTTACAAAACACTGACAACTAACTCTTATGGACAATCTAATAATCTTAAAGAATTACATATTACATATACATCAAAAGGAATTCCCCTAAGAGAACTTGGCCAGCTTTTATATTTTTATTGTGCTTAAAATGTGTATCATAAAGATGCCTGAGACTGAGGGAGGCATCATTGCTCTAACTTCTGACCTGGGGAGTTTACACATGTGATAATGAGAAAGACAGGTGTCTGTTCCTTTGTATCCTTCTGGAACTTCTATGGAACAAAAGAAACTCTCGCTCCTGTCCCATACATGCCTCCTTCCTCTTTCTACACATAGGAAGATAATGAAAGGACTAGAGAAACTGGATAGGAAGTCTGTAAAATCTAATCAAGTCATAGGGTCTTCCATGAAAGGTAGGCCCAAGATAGTCACAGGACTTCATCGAATGAAGCCAATGAACCCAGTCACAATGTCTGTAACTGTTACCCATTACCTTTTTTCTAAAGATAAGTACATTGAAATGCACATATCTTGGCAGAATTGTAGGACCTCAACACAGTCAAGAAGGCATGACTTCTGTGAAAAAAAGAGTAGAAAAGGGAAGAGATAAGACAAGGGAAAGAGGTAAGACAGAACTGCTAAGAATCTAAATCAAATAAATTCCACTCTGGAGACTGTAATGAGTAGAACTAGGGATGAAATAAAAATAAAATAAAATCTGTGATTAAAAGAAGACATTTGAGCAGCTTTTAATAATGCAGATGAAAATGATAATGTTTAAAATAATGTGAGACAAAATCAATTATATTTAAGCTAAAATGATGACCTAATATATGTGATTTCAGTGATTCACTCAAAACATATTTTATTATCTAGCTATTCTAGATCTCATTCAATTCTCTAGGGATGAAGCAATGAACAAAGTAAATACTGTACCTGCTCTCACAGAGCTGACATCCTACGGAGGGATGACAGATTATAGACATGGGAATAAGGAAATATATAATACATTAGGAATGATAAACACTTTGATGAAAAAGAGCAGAGTAGAGATGGAATAAAGAGTAGGGGGGCATAAATAAATGTGTTCCAAAGAGAAAGTACAAAATGTGGAAATGAGACAATAATCGTAGGCACAATAGAAGAATTTTATTTACCTAAATATGTAGCTTTCAGTAATTTCTTTCTGTTATTGTCAAATTATTATACTACAGTAATTAAGAAAAGTTCTATCAATATCTAGGCCAAAGAAACAAATAGATTACATAGAAGGGTAAATGTCAGTTGGCTTCACCCATCTTATTTTCGATTCCACATGTCAGAGACAATGGAGAAATTCTATCTACAGAATTTTAAGGAAAAAATAGATTGGTGGTGTGATAGTTTTATAAACAGGACATTCATCTATGGTAGTATTATAGAAATATTCAGAATATGCATTATTTAATCTATTAGGGGCTTCCCGGATAGCTCAGCTATAAAGAATCTGCCTGCAATACAGGAGACCCTGGTTTGATTCCTGGGTTGGGAAGTTCCCTGGGAGAAGAGATAGGATACCCAATTCAGTATACTTAGGCTTCCCTGGTGGTTCAGATGGTAAAGAAACTGCCTGCAATGGGGGAGACCTGGGTGCAATCCTTGGGTTGGGAAGATACCCTTGAGGAGGGCATGGCAACCCACTCCAGTATTCTTGCCTAGAGAGTCCCCATGGACAGAGGAACCTGGCAGGCTATAGTCCGTGAGGTCACAAAGGCTGGGACACAACTAAGCGACTAAGCACAGCACAACCTATTAGGAAAAACTGCTGGAAAACTTATCCAACTGAATAAAAAAGCTGAGAAATCAAGAATAGAATTTAAAATATCTTATGTACAAGTGAATGTAAAAGACACATATTCTTGAAAGAATAGATTATAATGTAAATATGTCAATATAATTATGATAATCTGCATGTAAAATCCCAGGTAGTAATAATGAAGACTGTGTAATTATGGAGTAGGGAAATGAAAGAAATTAAAATATGCAGTTTACTTTTAACTGACCAGGAGAGAAATAGGTTCATTTATGCTGTTAAATGAAACACAAAAACTAAAGAAAATCAAAGCACATTATGTGCCTTGTAAAACACTGGGGAGACAAAAAAAAAGATAAGAAAAATATTGCACTATTTATAATGAGAAAACTATTAGAATTAGGGTGCTCTATAGAAGCCCAGTAGTAGTGGAGGTACACGATAGCAGTTGGGAAGTCAGTAAAAATTAATGAAGGTATCAAATAAAAAATGAAAAAACTTATAATGCAATCTGAGCTGGTTTTAAAAAATACAAATCAGTTATTTAGATAAAACAAACCAAATGGATAAAAATCAGTAATATGAAACATAAATTTAGAATAAATAAATGCAGAAAAATTACTAGTTATTGCTTTATAAGCTCTAGACTACTCAAAATTTGAAACCTCACTTAAACAGGGTTTCAGGAAAGTATTAATGAATTAGAAAATGTACATGGATTACATGATGTTAGTAAGTTAGAAAGTGTTACTAGACATGTAACAATGGAAGAGTAATGAAGAGGGGAAAAAGAGAAATTTACAGAAAGGAAAAAGATCTAAAAGCAAGCAGAGTTGCTACACAAATACAGGTGAGCTTTAACAATCCTAAATAATAAAAATTATTATATACATATATAGATAACTAGTTATATAGTTATAAACATATATCTAGGTAAATGTAGGCTATATACATAAAAATACACAGGTAACTATATATACTATACAAATATATATATAATTCATTCCTCACTATTTGCCAGATCCTATTGTAAGTCTTCAACATATATTAACTCATTTAATATTCTCAACAATCCTATGAGGTAGATACCATTATTATCTCCCATTTTGGTAGTCCATAAATCAGATGCATAGAAGTTAAACAACTTGTAGAAATTCTCAATTATACAATTTAATTTTAGTCAAATATTTGGAAAATAAAGCTACCAACTGTGAGTTAGATTAGCCTTAAAAATAGTAAAATGTTTTAGAAATTAAAAAGAAAGGAGTAGAGCTCTAAAAGGAGAGCTCAGTGAAACAGACTCAAAGATATGGGGTTTATTAAATATTTGTTTTAGTTGCTAAGTCCTGTTTGGTTTCTTTTGCATCCCCATGGACTGTAGCCTGCCAGGCTTTACTGTCCATGGGATTTCCCAGGCAAGAGTATTGGAGTGGGCTGCAATTTCCTTCTCCAGGGGATCTTCCTGATGCAAGAATCAAACCTGTGTCTCCTGTATTGGCAAGAGGATTCTTTACTGCTGAGCCACCAGGGAAACCATTTTATGTATTATAAACTCATAAGAAACTTGGAATGGCATAACATGAACATAAGCAGTTATACATATGAAGTGATTTCTTAGCTATTTGTTCCTAATAATGAAATAAAAAAGATAAATATTTCATTTGTCCAACAATAGGGAATTGTTTAAATAAATTTTAGTAAAGCCATACAATGTAATAACATATGATTAAAAATTATGGCATCATTTTTGTTAATCTATACTCTATTTTTACTATTTTGTTGACCTAACTCTTTTTGTACTATGTGCATATTGTTTATTTCCTAATGTGCCTTATAAAAATAAGCTCAGAGGAAATACCTATTAATGATTAAGGTCATAAATTCTGGATTCAAGTTCCATCACTTGCTGGCTTGTTGCCCTATATGTTACCTGAGTTAATAATGGTGTTAGCCTTCCAGGATTGGTTTAAGACACAAAAGATGCTATAGTAAAGAGCATAGCAGGGTATATGGCACATGATAAAAACTCTGCATTTTCTAGAGCTACTGTTAGAGATAGAAAAGAACCTTTTAGTATCTTCTTCTGGAATTTAAAGAGTTAATTTAAACCAGTTTTAAATTCTTAGCTAGTTAATTAGATGATTGAGTTTCTGTTTTCTCAGGAGAACTTTCATTGTCCAAGTGAGTCTCCTTTCAGTTCAGTTCAGTTCAGAGCAGTCACTCAGTCATGTCCGACTCTTTGCGATCCCATGAACTGCAGCACACCAGGCCTCCTTGTCCATCACCAACTCCAAGAGTCCACCCAAACCTATGTCCATTGAGTTGGTGATGCCATCCAACCATCTCATCCTCTGTTGTCCCCTTTTCCTCCTGCTCTCAATCTTTCCCAGCATCAGGGTCTTATCAAATGAGTCAGTTCTTTGCATCAGGTGGCCAAAGTGTTGTTTCAGCTTCAACATCAGTCCTTCCAATAAACACCCAGGACTGATCTCCTTTAGGATGGACTGATTGGATCTCCCTGTAGTCCAAGGGACTCTCAAGAGTCTTCGCCAACACCACAGTTCAAAAGCATCAATTCTTTGGCACTCAGATTTCTTTATAGTCCAACTCTCACATCCATGCATGACCACTGGAAAAACCATAGCCTTGACTAGATGGACCTTTGTTGGCAAAGTAATGTCTCTGCTTTTTAATATGCTGTCTACGTTGGTCATAACTTTTCTTCCAAGGAGTAAGTGTCTTTTAATTTCTTGGCTGCAGTTACCACCTGCAGTGATTTTGGAGCCCAGAAAAATAAAGTCAGCCACTGTTTCCCCATGTGTTTGCCATGAAGTGATGGGACCAGATGCCATGATCTTAGTTTTCTGAATGTTGAGCTTTAAGCCAACTTTTTCACTCTCCTCTTTCAAATTTCATCAAGAGGCTCTTTAGTTCTTCTTCACTTTCTGCCATAAGGGCAGTGTCTTTGCATAGCTGAGGTTATTGATATTTCTCCTGACAGTCTTGATTCCAGCTTGTGCTTTCTCCAGCCCAACATTTATCATGATATACTCTGCACATAAGTTAAATAAGCAGGGTGACAATATACAGCCTTGACGTACTCCTTTTAGAGATTATCCTTAGTACAATGTTGGTGAAAGTTGAGTTTTTTTTTTTTTTTAAGGTTGAAAAAAACTGTGATTACTTGTTTGAAACTTGATGTTCTATTTCTTTAGAAAAATTTGTATAATTGTATCCAGCTCTTGTATTCTTTGAGCTTGAAAATTATATGGAGACTGCTTCATTTTTCCTAAAAATCCTTTTCCTTCCTGCAGAATAGTGCTAATAAAGGGAAATCAAGGCAAGACCAGTAATTTCTACTTAATTTGTAAGAATCTGGGACATTCTGTCTATAGAAAGATGAATGGCTACAGAAATTCTTGTTAGTTACAATCTAGTAAATGCTATTTTTTTGTAATTTTATATGAAAAACTGAATAGAGTTTTCCTGTTTCAGATCTAATGCTTTTATTTTTTATTTAGCAAAATTATGTGATATATCATAGTTAATATAAGTATTTTATTTCTTATCTTTTAATTACTCTAGTATGATAAATATTAATATTTATCCTATCTTGATAAATATATCTTGCTAAAATAGATTTTAGCAATTTTGTGAAATTTCTTTGAAGAAATTTGGAAAGAACCCTTATTTAGTCTTTGATAAATAGTAAACTAATATGTACTTCTTCTTTTTAGAAAAAGATGAATTTTAAAACAAATATTTGTGATTTAGGGAATCCTACAGGCATAAAAGTTAGTTTTACTTACAGCCAAAAATGTTGAACATTTATCCATCTTGTAGTAGGAATTTAGTTTCTGTAATTGAAATATTCTCATTTTTACATGACTATGAAATAACTGGTCAACTAAACTACAAAGAAATGACTAAATTTAGAACGTGAAAAGATAGTTGAAATTTTTATGTTATCATCACAGATCTTAATGTGTCTTCTAAAATGACAATAAAAAGGATGAGTGAGTTCCTTTTACTTTTAATCTATGATTTGTGGAGAAGTTCTTGCCTATAGAATTACGTTTGGCAATGCTTGCATGAAGTGTTAGTTGCTCAGTCGTATCCGACTCTTTGCAACCACATGGACTGTAGCCCACCAAGCTCCTCTGTCCATGGAGTTCTCCGGGCAAGGTTTTGCCATTCCCTTCTCTAGGGGATCTTTCCTACCTAGGGACTGAACTGGGACTCCTGCCTTGCCGGCAGATTCTTTCCCGATTGAACCACCAAAGTACATAGGAAAAGCATTTAGAATCAGCTAACATTTAAATAAATGCTTAGAAGAGTACACTCAGGGTAAAAGTATGTTTTATGCTTCCCAATCCTATAGCTACATTATAGTGAAATTTTAAATTAATGATGTTTGACACACAGATAGACATAAAGCACTTAAAAAAAAAAAACTATATCATAAGTCTCATGACATTACAGAATCTAGAACTTTTAAACATAAGAGGGTCTCTTGAGGCCTAGGTTCAGAACGGGTACACTGTTTGCCACATTCTTTTGGCCAAGGTATCAGGTATCAGTATCAGCTTAAAATCAAGGAGTATGGAAATAGACTACTTTCTGGTGAGAGGAGCTACAAAGTCACGTTGCAGAGTGTATAGATGTGGGAAGGGGTGTAGAAATTTTTCACTGGTCTTGTTCCTGGCTTCAGTTACACATGTCTCTCCCCAAAGCAAAATTTCTTCATTCCAACTCAGCACCTTCAGAAATCTCATCCAGTTTTAGCATCATGTTAATTCCAGAGTCTTGTAAACTGCATAAATTTCTGAAGTGTTTCCTCAAATGTAGCTCCAAAAGGGGGGAAAATGAGAGGAACCAAACAGTCACTGGTCCAGAGTAATTCTGAAACCATGCTGGAAAAATATTATCCTGTCCCTCAACTCTAAAACAAGAGGAAATATTCCTTGATTAGGTCCTGACTTTTCCTCTGACAGTAACTTTCCAGGTCATTGCTCCCCATGGCCTGCTCTGGGGTTTTTGCTCTGCCTGGTGGTAATATCCTTCCTAATCTGTTGCTTTTCTTGGCTACTTTTGGAGCAACACTTTTCATGTTCATTTTGGCACCAGAGAAGTTTCCTGAGACTTATTCCTGCTCATAGAAAGTTGGAGCCCCAGAGATGTTTTGCAGTTTGAACAATTTAAATCTCTTTTATTACTGGCTGGTGGCTCTTTTACCTATGAAACTTACTATAAACTTTTGTGAGCTTTCTCTGGGTCTGGTATAGTTTACTGTCCACTGCAAAACCCAAACCACAGTTGTTTTCCAGAAATGGTTTTCTTTATACACTTTATTTTCCCGTTTTTTTTTTTTTTTTTCTGATTTGGCATCTGTGAGACCACAACTTAAAGATTTCTAGAAGCCCCTGTCCTCATTGCTTCTCTCCCCACTAGACTCCACATAATTCTTTTAGAGTTCTTAACAAAGGACCTTGAAATCATAGCCTTGACTTGATTGTAGTCCTTGGGCATCATTTCACTTTGAAAATGTTTTGCCAGCTGGAAAGACTAGAGATGAGAAACAATTTATTTTGCAATGTAGTTACCCTAGGCTTCTCAATATTCGCTCTAATATGGCTTGCAAATAGACAAGTACTTTCTTGATTCTCTCTTTATTAAAGTGCCTTATCATATGTAGTAAGACCAATGGACATTGTGAATATATCACCTGAAAAGTCATCTTGCCAAGGTCCATAAATTCATTAGGTATTTATTATCTCACTTTAAATTTACCATAGGCCAAAGTATTACATTTATTGCTACAAAACACATCACCATTTTTTTTCCTAAGCATCCATGATAATTTCAGCACTTTTTCAATTTTTAGTAATAATTCTCTTGCGTTTTTCTATCGTTTGTGAGAACTTACAGCCTCTGACTACCGCCTCATTGTAGATTGAGTACCATATATTTTAGGTTTCTGTTATAATGATTAGTACTGAACTTCTAGGTACAGTTTTCCTATCAATTAGCTATTGTCACATAAAAAGCCACCCCCAGCTCATTGGTTTAGAATAATGTGCATATGTTATCGCTTACTAGACTATGGGTTGGGTGGAGGGTCCTGTAGATTTGTAGTAGGTTTGATTGATTTGCCATCTTTTTCACCAGTTGTTACTATCTCCTTAAGAGTAAGGCTACCAGCTACTCCCCTGTTTGTGTTCTAATCCTGTCTGAGATGTGTGAGCTGTTGACTGGAGATGGAACTTGGAAATTCTTGAGTGGATGTGTGGTATTACCTGCCACAGGTGCTTGTCTTCCACAGCTGATTCTGTGTCCTCTGAGCTTGCACCTGAATTTCTCAGATGTCCTTCCTAATCATGTAATGACTGTGAGTATAGTGATCTTGAGATGGTCTAATAGCCTATCTGTATCCATAGCCCATAAAATGCATTAAACAAAAAATTCTGCAGACATTTTGCTGACACATGTTAAATATTCAATTTGAAACATAAACTGCAAAACATTTCCTTCCCTCAAAGTCTATAAAGATCTCCCTCATAAAGTTTATGATAGTGTCACATACTTGAAACAAAAAGCTAAGAATCTCATGAGAGTGAAAGTTAACATTTAAATCTATCATTGAATGACAGAAAGCTCAAGGCATTTAAACTTTTAAGCCTCAGAAAGGATGCGATTTTTTAATGTTTTCAGGCAGGAGAATATCATCATGAAATAAATATTTAAAGAAGATTAAGGAATTCCCTGATGGTCCAGTGGTTAGGACTCCATGCTTCCATTGCAGGGGCCACAGGTTTGATTGCTGGTCAGGGAAATAATATCCTGCATGCTACATGGCATAAAAAAAATCAATAATATTAAAAAATAAAAAAAGGTTAGCTTGGTATAATAGGCAGTTTAGATAGCATATTGAAAAGCAGAGACATTACTTTGCCAACAAAGGTCTGTCTAGTCAAGGATATGGTTTTTCCTGTGGTCATGTATGGATGTGAGAGTTGAACTGTGAAGAAAGCTGAGTGCCAAAGAATTGATGCTTTTGAACTGTGGTGTTGGAGAAGACTCTTGAGAGTCCCTTGGACTGCAAGGAGATGCAACCAGTCCATTCTGAAGGAGATCAGCCCTGGGATTTCTTTGGAAGGAATGATACTAAAGCTGAAACTCCAGTACTTTGGCCACCTCATGTGAAGAGTTGACTCATTGGAAAAGACTCTGATGCTGGGAGGGATTGGGGGCAGGAGGAAGAGGGGATGAAAGAGGATGAGATGGCTGGATGGCATTACCGACTCAATGGATGTGAGTTTGAGTGAACTCCGGGAGTTGGTGATGGACAGGGAGGCCTGGCGTGCTGCGATTTATGGGGTTGCAAAGAGTCGGACATGACTGAGAGACTGAACTGAGTACTGAGAATGAAGGAAGCGGATAGATATATTGTGTCAAACATGAAAAGATTAGTTCACACAGGAATTAAAGTATACCTAAGCCATAACATTTCATTGGTATATTAATTAATTAATTAAGTCAACAAAAACTTGTTGAATGTATATAAATTGTTGGGCATTGTGCAAAGCATGAGAGCTGCAACATGAATTAGAATTAATATCATTTTCAAGAAGGAGAGAATTATAAAATAAATCTTATACACAAAATATGGGAAGCTATTCAGAAGGCAGCATTGTAGGTGACAATAAAGTACTATAAATATTTATTCTTAGGGAAACCAGTCTTATTCCTAGAGTTTTATAATTATTATAAAGTGTAGGTTAATTATGAATAGAAACTGGTTTATTTCTTTTAGCCTAATATGTGAAAATACAAACTGATAAATAATTTTGTGTAAAGACATAAAACTAAGCTTATTATTTGGCTTGAAGCTACATGACAAGTGGTGGAAAGTATGCACTGTTATTAATGTGAATATGTAATGTATATGTAATGTCACCTTTATGCTAAATCAAAACAGATGACTGTGATCTAAATCCAGATCTCATATTTAAGTGTTTTGGAATTGCACAACAGTTTCTGGGCTTGAAATGTGCTAAATGGTTAAAAGACATTTTGAGACAGCTGAGTCATTTTATCTTATACTATAGTCTAATTTCATAATGCTAGAATTTTATACATATGGATAGAATAAATATCATATGCATCTAAGAATTTTTCCCTTTCTATGCTCTTTGTTCTGTTTTCTTGTTTTTCACGTTTTCATTTCTGTACTCCTCCTCCTCATTTCATTGTTACCTTTTTCACCCTCATCAATTTTCCCCTTTTTATTCTGTCCTTTTTCCCCTTTTTTCTCAATACTTTCACCTCTTTCTTTCAGTTTCCTATTCTCCTTTTCTCCCTTCTTTCTCATGCTTTCCTTCTTACCTCAACAGATTGTCAGCAATGTTTTCTTAGTTTTTAAATATAATGATAGATTATGTCAATTCTAAATTAATAAAATATGTAGTAGCTATTAGTACAAGCAATTATGAACTGATTGGAAAAAAAATACTTGAGGATGTTTTCACACACAATAAGTGCATGATAATTAGGTTGTATGAAGCTTGACTTTCAGAGAGAAGATTCATAATAAATAATGAATATTGAGAATCTTAATATCCTATATGATTTTTAAAATCCTCATTTCAAGTTCTCGGGCATAAATCAAAATAATCAAGTTAATAAATCATAATAATTTAAAAAATTCATTATATTTTTATGATGCATTCTACTGCTGGGAAATGGCTTCCTAGGTAGTGCTTGTGGTAAAGAACATGCCCGCCAATGCAGGAAACATAAGAGATGCAGGTTCGATTCCTTGGTTGGAAAGATCCCCTGGAGGAGGGCATGGCAACCCACTCCAGTATTCTTGCCTGGAGAATTCCATGGAGAGAGGAGCCTGGTGGTCTGCAGTCCATCGGGTTGCAAAGAGTTGGACATGATTGAAGCAACTTAGCATGGCAGGTCACTGCTGTGAAAAATACTCTTAATTCATTGTCAAGATTACTTAAGTCAGATTAACAAGTTTGAGCTCCTACCATGTGTGAGAAATAGTCTAGGGAACAGAATATGTTATTGGATATTGTCTTTAAGAAGTTCATACTGTGAAGTTTTAAAAAGCATTGGTTGCATGTGAGTGCACATTGGGGCATGAGTGGGAGATAAATGAGATGGTAACTACAGTAATTTATTTATCTAACATTTAATATTAACTCTCTGCTACTTGCTGGACACTGTGCTAGGTATTATAGGGATGCAGAAAGACTGCAAGGAGATCCAACCAGTCCATTCTAAAGGAGATCAGCCTTGGGTGTTCTTTTGAAGGAATGATTCTAAAGCTGAAACTCCAGTACTTTGGCCACCTGATGCGAAGAGTTGACTCCTTGGAAAAGACTCTGATGCTGGGAGGGATTGGGGGCAGGAGGAGAAGGGGACGACACAGGATGAGATGGCTGGATGGCATCACCAACTCGATAGATGTGAGTCTGAGTGAACTCTGGGAGTTGGTGATGGACAGAAAGGCCTGGCGTGCTGCGATTCTTGGGGTTGCAAAGAGTCGGATACGACTGAGCGACTGAACTGAACTGAGAGAGGAATAAAGGTGTGCACTAATCTGAAAGTTTTACAGACTCACAGGGGTAGACAGCTGTGTAAATAAGTTTAACCAAATAAAAAAAACAGAGAAAGATAGTCACCATAACGGCACTGATCTTTTCTTTATTGGTTAATAAAGAATGTTAGAGAATGCTGTTGTTGTTAAGTATTAAAGGAGATGGGGAAGTAACATTTATTAAGCAGTTACTACTTTACAAATACTTAGGCAGACTCTAGATATTTAATCTCTTCTGGTCCTCCTAATAACGTTATAAATCCACTTGTATAGATTCAGGAGGTGAGGTTCACAACAGTTCTGACTTGTCACATTAGTAAATGAGGAGGCAGGATTTGAACCCAGATCTTTTTGACTTTTAAGATAATATTATTTCTGTTATTGTTTTCAAGAGTCTGCACTTCATTTGACTCTTGTTGGAAAATAGTATGGCTGAAATATAATAGTATGATTTGAGATATCCAGTCATATTGAAAATAAAATTATACTCTGGATAGTAAGTAATAGTAAGGTTCTATGCTGGGTGTTCGAAGGAAAGAATGAAGATAAGGATACTGGTAGAGAAGGGATCTAGACTCTAGAGGCAGAGAGATACAGGATGACAGAAATAAAAAATCTGACCTAAAGAGTAGTCAGTAGATCTTTGGAGTTCTAGGGCCTTAGGAAAGTTAGTGAAATATTTCTGAATGCTAACTTAGCAAAATGTGAATATCTGTACGATTCGGTAATTCTGGCTTATAGCTTGGGTAGCAACAAACAAAATACAAGCCAAAAGACTTAATTCCCAAGAGACACATACCAGGTACGGAGGTGTTGGGGTGAGTAGGAACACCAACAAGCAGAATGTGTAAGTGAATGCATAAGTTTGTTTTGAATATATATTTGGGCTTCAGCTCTTCATAGACATTATTCAATTCTCATGATTCTAAGGTAAATATTACCTCATTTTCTGGATGAAGAAGGTAGACATAGACGGATTAGGTGGATTACCCAAACCCACAGCCTTCAAATAACAGTGACAGGATATAGGCCATATTTTCTGGCCCCTGTTTTATTCCAGTACACTTTCAAAAACGAGTTTGCTGTTTTCTGTGCAGGAGGCTAAAATGACATGATAAAGATAGAACTAAATGGGAATTTCTGGCTGAGGTGTAGGTAGAGGAGGTCAGTTTGTAACATTTAAAATTGGAGTTAAATAACTTTCTTAATGACTTTTTAGTTCAAAATTAAGTCAGATTGCCAAGAAATACAGCGTGAAGGAATTGGAAACATTCTATATCCTCATCACTTAATGTAGCTGGACATCCTGGACCAGATGAAGGTTGTCAAATATTTTACCATTTTTATGACTGTGAGTTGGATTTCTTTCAAGTTCTTCACATTAAAATAAGGGTTTCCATGTTACTAATGAAATTGTAGGAGAGGTCTCACTATTGGGTTCAGACTCTGTTTAATTTATTGAAAGATGCACTTTTCTCATTAAAAAAAAATCTTTATAGTTTAAAATTTTGGTGATTCTTTATCAACTCCTTAAACTGAATGTGGTATTTATAATTTTTCTTAATAATTTTCCTTTGATAATCTCATAATATTTAAGAAACATGTGAGGAGGACACTGGACCATGGCCCTTTTATGGTAGAAAGCACTTTAGAGACCACTTGATCATATAACCTTGCCTTTAACATAAGAAAACAGAGACCTAATCCAGTTAAATGATGGGATCAGGATTATGTAATTTGTTCCTAACATGATAGGAACTGGAAAGGCCTCTTTGTCCAGTGCTCTTGCAGTGCAAAGGAACATTGAAATTCCTCTTGATTCTTGAATTTGTCTTCCCTGAGAGTTTATTTTTAGGTGTCTTTGCCTCATGACTGAATCATTTTGTGATGGGAAATGTCTATAATGATTTCATCAACCAGGGGGAAGTGTTCCTTTTTCTTGGGCAGTATATATTATGGGAATCCAGTAGTGCCGACAAAAGAAATGGTTAGTGCCAAGCTGTCTTTTGGGGCATTCATTTGGTAAGGCTATGTGGAAAATGAGGATCATTTTTCTCCTAAAGAGACTGTACAATTTACATCTTCTTGGAATCCACAGAGAAACTTGGTAAATATTATAAATATTTCCTCTGGAAGCAGATGTACATTAAGATGTGTGTTTTTCAAGTTAGCTGCATCATAAATACTTTATATACTGTATTTAAATCTGAATTATAATTCTCTAAATTACTTTTAAATATATGAAAAGGGGAAGGTCTTAACAAGGCAAAAATATTCCTGTTTATAGTAATGTGAAGTAAATTACCCTGTAAAATGTTTAATTTTCCCAAGATACAAATAACATAAACCCTCAAAAACCAAGCAAGTGCATAGTCTTTATTATTATTATTCATTTATTTATTCAGCAAACATTTTTGATCACCTGGTATGGCTAGCTGCTGGAAGTCCCAGGCTAAATCTGTAGTCTCTCAGCCCTTGTCAGCCACCCTCCCCATCAGTTCCTGCTCCAGGCACCAGCGCCCTTCAAAGCCTTCAACCTCTGAGCCTCCTGCCATCTCCTAGCATCTGTACATCTGTTTCCTTTGCCTCCTCCCTTCGTCTCCTTGCTTGGGGGTAACTCCTATTCATCCCTGTGATGGCAGGAAGAATTCCCTGATCTCCCGATCCCATTGCTCTATGCTATTATAATTCATCTTCATCTTTAGAGTGAAATGTTTGCTTAACCCTAATATGCAGGTATCTATGTTTAACCCTAAGGAAGTATCTATGTCTGTTTTTCTAGCCATCAGTTCCTCATGACTTACAGATGCTCAGTGTTTTTTGAATGAATAAAATTTATCTTCTGAGACATATCAGCTATTTGGGGATACAGTTTAAAAAATCTGGTAAAAGATGAAAATGTGGGTATATGAAGTAAATGAATTACCTTTAAGAGGAGAAAATGAGGTAGTTGAGGGAGGCTTCTCAAGAGGAGAGATACCTAAGCTCCATTCTGAAGAATGCCCCAGAATTTGCCAGAAGAGGAACATGAGTGAGGAGTCCTGCATTTTATATTGAAGGAAACATAACAGCAAAGGCAGAAAATTAGGAAGAATATGACATGTTTACCTAAAGATACTGCTTTTGTATCAGTGTTACCAAAATCAATACTGTACTGTCGTCTTACATATAGAACTTTAACAACACTTCTTCAATAAAAAGGATTTATACACTCACTATTCTGAAAGAACAGATTCATATCTTCCTAGCTTGTGAAGCAATTTCCTCTTCATGAAATTGTTCTGAAAAATTCACCTTAAAAAATATGAAGAAAGGAGCAGTTGGGACATTTCACAGCTTGAGTAAAAAGGTAGTACATAAGAAAAATTATTCTCTAAAAATATTTAAAAATGAGTTTTTCTGTTTACTTAAAGTAGAAAATTTAGATATCCCATCATATGAAATACATTCATGTGTTGAAAAAGTATCCATTTTAGATGTAGGAAATAATAGAAGCAAAAAGTTATACCTCTATCAGAGGTGCTTCCTTTGACAAAGCAAGATTCATTTGCCTTCCTTCCCACTCTTACCACCCTAGGTTCCAAAGCCTTTTTTTCTTTGTAGACGTATAAATTTGTCTACACTAACTACACAAATAGAGAACTGGTTACTAACTGTCTCACTTAAGCTATTTATAATGAACTAAAGAAGAGATCATTTGGACAAATGAGGTACGGACGCCAAATCATGGCTGAGTTTGTCCCATCATGCTAATAGCATATCTGTAGAGATCAGTTTATGTTTGGCTTTATTATGTGACTGCTGTTTTCATGACCAAACTTGTGGATACACATAATAATTACATCTTACATATTTGACTTCATATAATCTTATGGTTACACATTCTGTTTCTATTCAGAGTGATATCAGTTCACTTCTGTATTCCACAGACTCTTCTTGAATTGGTTTGGAAGATATTCATACTTTTAAAAATGTTCTCAAATTATCATTTATCAGGCAACTTTTATGAACATGACATTGTTGCTGGTCTCTTCTTAATTGTCTTATTTTGTTTTTGCAGTAACCTGTGTAGTAGATATTATTTTACAGTTATATCTTACAGTTACATCATAACATTGTGCTTTTCAGTAGCTGTGGAAAAGAAGTACTCATTTATTCCATTGCATTCTCTATTGTTCCTAGACAATAATGATTTACAACAGTGATTTGTATCATTGAGCCTTTATTATGTGGCAGGCCCTAAATGTTTTACATATATTAATTTAAGCAATCCTCCCTATAATGGTATAGTGTCTAGCCTATAATTAGCAAGTTAGATGAGGAAGCTGAGGGCACAGACTATTTAAATAATTATTCTAAGATCACAAAGCTAGTGAGTGATAGAGTCCAGATTTAAGTCTAGAATCCATCAAAGTATATTGTCTTTTATGGTATTGTATTGTCTTGTGATGACTACCTACTGGCTGGTGTGTAGTTAAAGGAAGACATATCAGATGAAAGAGATGATCTGTTTGTGATTGAGATGAACCTAAAAGTAATTGGGCAGAGGGCTCAATGCTACTTTCATTTGTTGTTTCTATTTAGTTGCCCAGTTGTGTCTGACTCTTGTCACCACAGGGATTTGAGATCTTCCAGGCAAGAATACTGGAGTGGGTTGCCATTTCGTTTCTCCAGGGGATCTTCCTGACACAGGGATCAAATACTCATTCAGTTCAGTTCAGTTCAGTCTCTCAGTCGTGTCTGACTCTTTGCAACCCCATGAATCACAGCACGCCAGGCCTCCCTGTCCATCACCAACTCCTGGAGTTCACTCACCTCACATCCATCGAGTCAGTGATGCCATCCAACCATCTCATCCTCTGTCATCCCCTTCTGCTCCTGTCCCCAATCCCTCCCAGCATCAGAGTCTTTTCCAATGAGTTAACTCTTTGCATGAGGTGGCCAAAGTATTGGAGTTTCAGCTTTAGCATCCTTCCTTCCAAAGAACGCCCGGGGCTGATCTCCTTTAGAATGGACTGGTTGGATCTCTTTGCCATCACCTGCCCCCATCTCCTGCACTGCAGACAGGTTCTTTACCGGTGAGCACTGGGGAAGCCCATATCAGTTCAGTTCAGTTGCTCAGTAGTGTCCAACTCTTTGCAACCCCATGAACCGCAGCCCGCCAGGCCTCCCTGTCCATTGCCAAGTGCTGGAGTTTACCCAACCCATGTCCACTGAGTCAATGATGCCATCCAACCATCTCATCCTCTGTCACCCCCTTCTCCTCCTGCCCTCAA
Organism: Bos javanicus; assembly: GCF_032452875.1. Lineage (NCBI taxonomy): Eukaryota > Metazoa > Chordata > Mammalia > Artiodactyla > Bovidae > Bos > Bos javanicus. Next base: position 45,950,162 of record NC_083870.1, read on the forward strand.
TATTTCCCAGCCTCAGGGTCTTTTCCAATGAGTGAGCTCTTTGCATCAGGTGGCCAAATATTGGAGTTTCAGCTTCAACATCAGTCCTTCCAATGAACACCCAGGACTGATCTCCTTTAGGATGGACTGGTTGGATTTCCTTGCAGTCCAAGGGACTATCAAGAATCTTCTCCAACAGTTCAAAAGCATCAATTCTTTGGTGATGGTGTGAAGAAAGCGATTCCTCAGCTTTCTTTATAGTCCAACTCTCGCATCCATACATGACCACAGGAAAAACCATAGCCTTGACTAGACGGACCTTTGTTGGCAAGATAATGTCTCTGCTTTTTAAAATATACTGTCTAGGTTGGTCATAACTTTCCTTCCAAGGAGTAAGTGTCTTTTAATTTCATTGCTGCAGTGGCCATCTGCAGTGATTTTGGGGCCCAGAAAAATGAAGTCAGCCACTGTTTCCACTGTTTCCCCATGTATTTGCCATGAAGTTATGGGACCGGATGCCATGATTTCAGTTTTCTGAGTATTGAGCTTTAAGCCAACATTTTCACTCCCCTCTTTCACTTTCATCAAGAGGTTCTTTAGTTCTTCTTCATTTTCTGCCATAAAGGCGATGTTATCTGCATATCTGAGGTTACTGATATTTCTCCTGGCAATCTTGATTCCAGCTTATGCTTCCTCCAGCCCAGCGTTTCTTTTGATGTATGTTGCATATAAGTTAAATAAGCAGGGTGACAATATACAGCCTTGATGTACTCTTTTGCTATTTGGAACCAGTCTGTTGTTCCATGTCCAGTTCTAACTGTTGCTTCCTGACCTGCATATAGGTTTCTCAAGAGGCAGGTCAGATGCTCTGGTATTTCCATCTCTTTCAGACTTTTCCACAGTTTATTGTGATCAACACAGTCAAAGGCTTTGGTATGGTCAATAAAGCAGAAATAGATGTTTTTCTGGAACTCTCTTGCTTTTTCTGTGATCCAGCAGATGTTGGCAATTTGATCTCTGGTTCCTCTGTGTTTTCTAAAACCAACTTGAACATCTGGAATTTCAAGGTTCATGTATTGCTGAAGCCTGGCTTGGAGAACTTTGAGCATTACTTTACTAGCATGTGAGATGAGTACAATTGTGCGGTAGTTTGAGCATTCTTTGTCATTGCCTTTTTTGGGGATTGGAATGAAAACTGACCTTTTCCAGTCCTGTGGCCACTGCTGAGTTTTCCATATTTGCTGGCATCTTGAGTTCAGCACTTTCACAGCATCATCTTTCAGGATTTGAAATAGCTCAACTGGAATTCCATCACCTCCACTAGCTTTGTTCGTAGTGATGCTTCCTAAAGCTCACTTGACTTCACATTCCAGGATGTCTGGCTCTAGGTGAGCGATCATACCATCGTGATTATCTGGGTCATGAAGATCTTTTTGTACAGTTCTTCTGTGTATTCTTGCCACCTCTTCTTAATATCTTCTGCTTCTTGTAGGTCCCTACAATTTCTGTCCTTTATTGAGCCCATCTTTGCATGAAATATTCCCTTGGTATATGTAATTTCTTGAAGAGATCTCTGGTCTTTCCCATTCTGTTGTTTTCCTCTATGTCTTTGCACTGATCGCTGAGGAAGGCTTTCTTAACTCTCCTTGCTATTCTTTGGAACTCTGCATTCAGATGCTTATATCTTTCCTTTTCTCGTTTGCTTTTCACTTCTTTTCTTTTCACAGCACTTTGCCAGGCCTCCTCAGACAGCCATTTTGCTTTTTTGCATTTCTTTTTCTTGGGGGTGGTCTTGATTTCTGTCTCCTGTACAATGTCACGAACCTCCATCCATGGTTCATCAGGCACTCTGTCTATCAGATCTATTCCCTTAAATCTATTTCTACTTCCACTGTATAGTCATAAGGGATTTGATTTAGGTCACACCTGAATGGTCTAGTAGTTTTCCTTACTTTTTTCAATTTAAATCTGAATTTGGCAATAAGGATTTCATGATCCAAGCTGCAGACAACTCCTGGTCTTGTTTTTGCTGTGTAGAGCTTCTCCATCTTTGGCTGCAAAAAATATAATAAATCTGATTTCGATGTTGACCATCTGGTGATGTCCATGTGTCTTTTCTTGTGTTGTTGGAAGAGGGTGTTTGCTATGACCAGTGCATTCTCTTGGCATAACCCTATTAGCCTTTGCCTGCTTCATTCTCTACTCCAAGTCCATATTTGCCTGTTATTCCAGTTGTTTCTTGACTTCCTACTTTTGCATTCCAGTCCCCTCTAATAAAAAGGACATCTTTCTTGGGTGTTAGTTCTAGAAGGTCTTGTAGGTCTTCATAGAACCCTTCAACTTCAGTTTCTTCGGTGTTACTGGTCGAGGCATAGACTTGAATTACTGTGATATTGAATGGTTTGCCTTGGAAACGAACAGAGATCATTCTGTTGTTTTTAATATTGCATCCAAGTACTACATTTCAGACTCTTGTTGACTATGATGGCTACTCCATTTATTCTAAGGGATTCCTGCCCACAGTATTAGATATAATGGTCATCTGAGTTAAGTTCACCCATTCCAGTCCATCTTAGTTCACTGATTCCTAGAATGTTGATGCTCACTCTTGTCATCTTCCTGGGGAAGCCCAGATACTAAGTAGCAAATACTTTCCATTCCTTTATTTTATGTAAGCCCTATATTACTTGGCATATTTGTTATTTAGTTGCTAAGTTGTGTCCAACTATTTGTGACGCCATGGACCACAGCACACCAGGATTTCCTGTCCTTCACTTTCTCCTGGGGTTTGCTCAAACTCATGTCCATTGAGTTGACAATGCCATCCAACCATCTCATTGCCTGTCACCCCCTTCTCCTCCTGCCATCAATATTTCCAAGCACCAGGGTCTTTTCCAATGCTCTTCTCATTAGGTGGCCAACGTATAGGAGTTTCAGCTTCAGCATTAGTCCTTCAAATGAATATTCATGGTTGATTTCCTTTAGGATTGACTGATTTGTTTTCCTTGCTGTCCAAGGGACTCTCAAGAGTCTTCTCCAGCACCACAGTTTGACAGCATCAATTCTTCTGCACTCAGCCTTCTCTATGGTTCAACTTGCCCATCCATACATGACTACTGGAAAAATCATAGCTTTGACTATTCAGTACACACACACGCACACAGACACACACACACCCACAGACATACAGACACACACACACACACACACACACACACATATTGTAGAGAAACAAATCTGTTCATTGTGTCCTTAGCAGTCTACTGGGAACTGAAGCTAGAGGAGTGAACCGTGAGGCAACTATATACATCCCTCACCTCTCCATTATCACACCTTCTCCTCATCTGAGAATGTCTGCTCATTTGCCTGAAATCTCCACTGTGACCTTTTTGAGGGCAGAACCCAAGTTTTACTCATTATGCTTACTCCCGAACAGCAAATTGCAAATCCTCAACAAATAACAAGTGCTCTATAGATATTTATTGACTGAAAAAAAAAGGGAAGGAAGGAAATGAATGAAAAAACAAGGAAAATAATGTGTTACAATTCCATAGACCACAAACATTAAGTTCTATTAATTTCATTCAAATTCTTTATTTAAATTTCTTAAATTTAATGGTGCTTGTGACAAAGTATGACAGCATTGGCAGTGTTATAACAGTCTTCATTAGAATTGTTAGCTCAGTCACTCAGTCATTTCTGACTGTTTGTAACCCCACGGACTGCAGCAAACTAGGTCTCCCTGTCCATCACCAACTCACAAAACTTGCTCAAACTCATGTCCATCGAGTGGGTGATGCCATCCAACCATCTCATCCTCTGTCCTCCCCTTCTCCTCCTGCCTTCAGTCTTTCCCAGAATCAGGGTCTTTTCCAGTGAGTCGGTTCTTCGCATCAGATGGCCAAAGTATTGGAGTTTCAGCTTCAGCATCAGTCCTTCAATGAATATTCAGGACTGATTTCTTTTAGGATGGACTGGTTGGATCTCCTTGCAGTCCAAATGACTCTCAAGAGTCTTCTCCAAAACCATACTTCAAAAACATCAATTCTTTGGTGCTCAGCTTTCTTTATGGTCCAACTCTCACATCCATACATGACTAGCCGGACTTTGTTGGCAAAGTAATGTCTCTGCTTTTTAATATGCTGTCTAGATTTGTCACAGCTTTTCTTCCAAGAAACAAGCGTCTTTTAATTTCATGGCTGCAGTCACCATCTTCAGTGATTTTGGAGCCGAAGAAAATAAAGTCTCTCCCTGTTTCCATTTTTTCCCCTTCTATTTGCCATGAAGTGATGGCAGTATTGCCATGGTTTAGTTTTTGAATGCTGAGGTGTTTTTTTTAAATTAATTTATTTATTTTAATTGGAGGCTAATTACTTAACAATATTGTAGTGGTTTGTGCTATACATTGATATGAATCAGCCATAGGTGTACATGTGTCCCCCATCCCTAAGCCCCCTCTCTCCTCCCTCCCCTTCTCATCCCTCAGCATCATCCCAGTGCACCAGCCCTGAGCACCCTGTCTCATGCATCAAACCTGACTGGAGATCTATTTCACATATGTTAATATACATGTGTCAATGCTATTCTCTCAAATCATCCCACCTTGCCTTCTCCCACAGAGTCCAAAAGTCTGTTCTTTATATCTGTGTCTCTTTTGCTGTTCATTGTTACCATCTTTCTAAATTCCATATATATGTGTTAATATACTGTATTGGTGTTTTTCTTTCTGACTTACTTCATTCTGTATAATAGGCTCCAGTTCTGTCCACCTCATTAGAACTGATTCAAGGGCATTCTTTTTAATAGCTGAGTAATATTCCATTGTGTATATGTACAACAGCTTTCTTATCCATTCATCTGCCGATGGATATCTAGGTTGCTTCCATGTCCTAGCTATTGTAAACAGTGCTGCGATGAATATTGGGGTATGCATGTCTCTTTCAATTCTGGTTTCCTTGGTGTGTATTCCCAGCAGTGGGATTGGTGGGTCATATGGCAGTTCTATTTCCAGATTTTAAAGGAATCGCCACACTATTCTCCATAATGGCTGTACTAGTTTGCATTCCCACTCTCCCAGGGTAAGAGTTCCCTTTTCTCCACACCCTGTCCAGCATTTATTGCTTGTAGATTTTTGGATAGCAGCCATTCTGACCAGCATGAGATGGTACCTCATTGTGGTTTTGATTTCCATTTCTCTGATAATGAGTGATATTGAGCATCTTTTCATGTGTTTGTTAGCCATCTGTATGTCTTCTTTGGAGAACTGTCTGTTTAGTTCTTTGGTCCGTTTTTTGATTGGGTCATTTATTTTTCTGGAATTGAACTGCATGTGCTGCTTGTATATTTTTGAGATTAATTCTTTGTCAGTTGCTTTGTTTGCTATTATTTTCTCCCATTCTGAAGGCTGTCTTTTCTCCTTGCTTATAGTTTCCTTCATTATGCAAAAGCTTTTAAGTTTAATTAGGTCTCATTTGTTTATTTCTGCTTTTTTTCCATTACTGTGGGAGGTGATAGAGGATCCTGCTGTGATTTATGTCAGAGAGTGTTTTGCCTATGTTTTCCTCTAGGAGTTTTATAGTTTCTGGTCTTACATTTAGATTTTTATTCTATTTTAAGTTTAATTTTGTGTATTGTGTTAGAAAGTGTTCTAGTTTCATTCTTTTACAAGTGGTTGACCAGTTTTCCCAGCACCACTTGTTAAAGAGATTGCCTTTTCTCCATTGTATATTCTTGCCTCCTTTGTCAAAGATAAGATGTCCAAAAAGTATGGAACGCTTCATGAATTTGCATGTCATCCTTGTTCGGGGGCCATGCTAATCTTCTCTGTATTGTTCCAATTTTAGTGTATGTGCTGCCAAAGTGAGCACTGAATGCTGAGTTTTAAGCCAGCTTTTTGACTGTCCTCTTTCAGTTTCATCAAGGGACTCTTCAATTCCTTTTTGCTTTCTTCCATATGGTGGTGTCATCTGCATATCTGAGGTTATTGATATTTCTCCTGGTAAACTTGATTCCAGCTTGTGCTTCATCCATCCTGGCATTTCTCATGATGTACTCTGCATGGAAGTTAAATAAGCAGGGTGACAATATACAGCCTTGATGTACTCCTTTCCTGATTTGGAACCAGTCTGTTGTTCCATGTCTGGTTCTAACTGTTGCTTCTTGACCTGCATGCAGATTTCTCAGGAGGCAGTTCAAGTGGTCTGGTATTCCCATCTCGTTCAGAATTTTCCACAGTTTATTGTGATCTACACAGTCAAAGGGTTTGGAATAGTCAATAAAGCAGAAATTGATGTTTTTCTGGAACTGTCTTCCTTTTTTGATGATCCAGCGGATGTTGGCGATTTGATCTCTGGTTCCTCTGCATTTTCTAAATCTAGCTTGAGCATCTGGAAGTTCTTGGTTCACGCATTGCTGAAGCCTGGCTTGGAGAATTTTGAGCATTACTTTGCTAGCGTGTGAGATGACTGCAATTGTGTGGTAGTTTGAACATTATTTGGCATTGCCTTTCTTTGGGATTGGAATGAAAACTGACCTTTTCCGGTCTTGTGGCCATTGCTGAGTTTTCCAAATTTTCTGGCATATTGGGTGTAGCACCTTAACAGTATCATGTTTTAGGATTTGAAATAGCTCCACTGGAATTCCATCACCTCCACTAGCTTTGTTCATAGGGATGCTTCCTAAGACCCACTTGACTTTAGACTCCAGGATGTCTGGTTCTAGGTGAGTGCTCACACCACCATGGTTATCTGGGTCATGAAGATTATGTGTGTGTGTGTGTGTGTGTGTGTGTAGTTCTTCTGTGTAATTTTGCCACCTCTTCATAATATCTTCTGCTTCTGTTAGGTCCATACCATTTCTGTCCTTTATTGTGCCCATGTTTGCATGAAATGTTCCCTTGGTATCTCTGATTTTCTTGAGGAGATCTCTAGTCTTTCCCATTCTATTGTTTTCCGCTATTTCTTTGCACTGATCACTTAGGAAGGCTTCCTTATCTCTCTTTGCTAGTATTTGGACTCTGAATTCAGATGGGTATATCTTTCCTTTTCTCCTTTGCCTTTAATGTCTCTTCTTTTCTCATCTATTTGTCCTCCTCAGACAACCATTTTGACTTTTTGCATTTCTTTTTCTTGGGGATGGTCTTGATCACTGCCTCCTGTACAATGTCACAAATCTCTGTCCATAGTTTTTCACGCAGTCTATCAGAGCTAATCCCTTGAATCTATTTGTCACCTTCACTATATAATCATAAGGAATTTGATTAGAAGTGTAGTCAATGGAATTTTCTGTGTTTACAAAATTATATATGATTTATCTTTAGTTTTTTATTTTCCTGCTTTTAGAGTTTAAATAATATGCTGTAGGCAGCTAATTTTCATGACTGTGTTCAAGGTATTATATCTGAACATTGTATCCTTTGGCTTCTAAGCCAGTTTTTTTCAAAATATTCTAATAATGATCAGACTATCATCACATTAGTTCATTTCCAGGCAGTGCTATTGTCTGAAACCCTGGTCTACCTTAAGATATGAATTAAATTAAGAAGATTAAACATTTATATTCTTATCTGTTTTTCTCTCATATTCATTAATTTCCTGAAAATCTCCATATTCTTCATGTGAGATGTCATCATTGACTCTTAGACATTAAACTCCCAAGAACTGAAATGGTGTATAAGTCACTCCATTCTAAACCTCGTGGGAAGTAATAGTAGACTGGACAACATCTTTAATGGAGCAATTTTGGTCTTACCTGGAGTCTCTTTGTCTAATATATAATGTTGCAAATGCTATATAGTGACAGAATTATTTTAGACTGGTAATGACTATAGATGCTGAATACATTTTATCTATTTTTGACTCATGTTTGTGATATCTTTAGGTTGTTTCTAATTGTTTTCCTTTGTTTATCTGGTATTTTTATTGAGAAGATTAATCTTAGTGATCTCTGTAGGTAATTTAGTATAAAAAATGCTTTGTAAAGGATTACATGATCTGTAAGTATTATTGCTGGGTATGCTGTGAAGCAGATAAGGAGTTTTGTTAGATTGCATTTGAAACCAGCCATGTGTGGCATATATTGTATCAGAAGGTCTACAACATATATTATTCTTTATATTATATCAGAAACTTTCTCAAATTCTCACTGTGACTATCACTATGGAAACTACTGCAGAAATGAAATTATGATACCCACAGTCTGGACTTTGGAGAACATCAGACCTGGATGGATAAGAGTCCTCAATCTGGCTTTCCATTCCACAACCTGGAGGCAAGCCCTGACTTCACCAGACACTATTATGATTTTAGAAGAGAAAACTGGGAATCACAGGCCTTTGAGAAATGTCGGTTAACTTTGTTTAAAATTGGGGTATAGTTTCCTTACAATATTGTACAGTTTCTGTTGTACAATGAAGTGAATCAGCTATATGTATACATATATCCTCTCTCTCAGACCTCCCTTTCCCCCATCTCACCCTTTTAGATCACCCCAAAGCACAGAGCTGAGCTCCCTGTGCTGTATAGCAGGTTCCCACTAGCTGTCTGTCTTACACATTGGGAGGGTATATATGTCAATCCCAGTCTCCCAGTTCATCACAGTTCCCCTTCCCCACCCCGTGTCCATATGTCCATTCTCTAAGTCTGTGTGTCTATTCCTGCCCTGCAAATAGGTTCCTCTGTACCATTTTTCTAGATTCCATATGTATGCATGAATATATGATATTTGTTTTTCTGTATGATTTACTTCACTCTGTATAGAGACTCTTGGTCCATCCACATCTCTACAAATGACCCAGTTTCATTCCTTTTATGTCTGTTAGCTTAATGATCACCAGGATCACAGAAATGGACAATAAAATATTTTACACTTAAATCAGAGAAGAAAATTTTGTGCCTTATTATCTTAAAATGAGAATAAAAAGTTTCTACCACATCAGATTATCATAAAGCCATAGTGAATTAATATTTATGTCTTCCTCACTGAGTGGTTATGAAAATTAAGTGGGTTAGTATTTATAAAACACATAGAACACAACTGGCATATAGCAACTCATATACTAAATAAATTAAAACAAATATAAATATCTTTTACTGTAAGCATATATTATTTACATAAGTTCGAAAGGAAGTTATTAAAATTGTTTTCCGAAACATTAAAAGAAGTGACTGGTACATTTCCAAAATTCTGGTTGGCTTTTTCAGCCAATTTAAAATTAATTTATTTCCAAGCAGACCTACCACAAAGACAAGGAACCCAAACATTTTCTCAGTGGAGAAGGATTCAGAGAACAGAAAATCAACTGTTAGTGTCCAGTGTGATCATTACTTTCATAAAAGAATCCACAGGGTGCTCTGGAAGATGAAAATGGTAAGAACCAGGGGGCTCCATGAGAGACATTGGAGATGAATTCTGTAGCTCTTCAGGCAAGGGAAGATCATGTTGGAATACACAGAGGTTGAAAAATGATGACCTGGTCACAAAACTACAGAGTTCCAGAGTCGGTCAGTTGTTGCAGCTGGAGCTGGAGGAATGCAGTAGGCAGGGGCCAAGTTCAAAGGCCATTGTACTGTATGCCAGTTCTCCTTTTAAGCAAGAGAATGTCATAATCAGTTATGGGTTTTAAAAAGATCAGCTGGATTGTGTATAATACTTAAAATTTTTTTGTGCTGAATGCAGTTTTCTTTTACTTAAATTTTTTTTTATGCTGAATGCAGTTTTCTTTTACTTAGGGTAATCAACATAGATTTAACTATGTAAAAGGAATGAATATTTAAAGTATGCTTTAAGGCTTTTACTTTTAAATAAGGAGGAGTGACATTATTTTTATAAAGTGAAGCTTTTAGACAAATTTTTATGGGCTCCACACATGAAACTGAACACTAGTACCAATAGTTGGAAAATTCAAGGATGGTCATTGCTCTCCATATTTGTTCTTTTATCACCTCAAGTATTGCAATAACTGTTGCACTTACAAAGACAAAAATACTGGACAGAATTCTCTTTTACATGAAGTAAGTCTGGTATATTTTTAAATCAATATCTTCCATACATTTTTACACAAATGTTCTTTTTTCATGATCAATATATCCCACATATCTAGGAATTGTATTTTATTTGTAGATTATACTGTTTGACTTTGTTTCTCTTTTACATGTTTATTAGAAATCAGATAAAAATCTGCCAACATTACTATTATTCTTATATTTTTTCTGAAATTACCTGCAAATTCATAAATTATAAAGCTTTTTCAGTTTTGAAATTTGCTGAAAATTTTGCTTTAAAAACATCTATGACTAATATAAATTACTTTTTTTGGTTGGCCTTCCTAAGGGAGCATCATTGACATTAAGGTAAACATATAACAGGTGTTTCAAAGTTTGAAAATATAATTTGCACATCATATGGATATGTTATGAGGAAGAATGTCTTCTTTCTAAGAAGCCTGGAAGGATTCTCAATATAAATCAAAGAGTTTATGACACTACTGGGGAAATAGTCCAGGTGAAATAAGATTATTGAGTAGTAGGAAAGCTGTAATAAAAACTGTCAGTACTGTCACCCAGTTCTCTCTAAGGTCTGTAAAGGATCAAAAGTGTATTGAGCATCATGTAACAGCTGTCTAGAATGTGAGGGGAACACAATTGTGCTCAGCAACAATATGCTGGTTTGAAAAATAATTACATATGGCTTGTTGTAGTTAAATTAAAAATAGCAGGTTAGACTGTAGATGTATTGCAAATCTTGGATTTTTCAAAATGACTGCATGCTTAACTGAACATGTTGTTGTTGTTAGTTGCTCAGTCATGTTCGACTCTTTGCGACCTATGGACCTGTCAGACTCCTCCATCCATGGAATTTTCCAGGCAAGAATACTGGAGTGGGTTGCCTTTCCTTCTCCAGACTAAGCATGTGATTGATCTTTATTACGAGTGTATGTGATCGCATGTATATTCAATCAGTTCAGTTCAGTTTCAGTCGCTCAGTTGTGTCTGACTCTTAGTGACCCCATGGACTGCAGCACACCAGGCTTCCCTGTCAATCACCTTATTCAAATTTAAATGGTATATAAATCATGGATATTTTCTTAATTGTAAACAGTTATCTAAGGAAATATTTTATTTGTTCATAGATAGCATATTTTGTTAAGGCAAAGTGCTACTCTACCCTGGAGGGTAAGAAATACTCTGTCACCATCTCTTCAGGTGGTAGCAATGGAAAAGCGAAAGGGAGAAATATGCCTTACACAGGCATTGAAAATATAGGTAATATGTGGTTCAGCAAGAAAGGAAAGCCTCTTTCACAAGGATTCTCATATTTACTCATTTCTTTCATTACTTTCTCAAGTATACATTCATAACAAGATCAGTTACACCTTTAGTTAGGATATATCCATTTTTCAAAAGCTCAAACCTCACAGTATATTGAATTGCCCAACCTATCATCTTTAATTTAACTTATTTTGGGGAGGAGAATATGTTTGCCTCATATTATTAGCATAAAGAAACAACAAGAAGCCTTAAGAGGAAAGGATTCTGTATAAATAACACTGGATCACTGATGAGATTGACATGCATTTTAGCAGTTTGATCCCTGAAGAAATGCAATAACAGGAATTTTCCATAAGCATCTGTGAGCAACTGTGCATGTGCCAGCTACAAGCATAGATATGGAGAACCAGTGTTGGGTCATTCTCTCTGCCCTGGTTGAACCCATAGTCTGTTTTTTTTAAAGAATGATATTAGGCAGTAGATGTTCTTTTCCCCTCATTCCATCCCCTCATTCCTCTCGTTTATTCCTGCCATATTACCGGGCAGGTAAAATGCACATTGTATAGTAGCTGCTACTGAACTGATATGAAATATGGAGAATGACATATGCATCTGAAACTTGGTCTCAGTATTAGGCTCTGGTAGACTCCTTGGTCCATGGTAAAATCCTACTTATTCTGCAGTCTCCAGTATAAGTATCTGTTGAGAAGGCTCTCTGATTTTCCTGAAATGTAAATACTCTTTGTTTCTTCTGAAATCTCATAAAGAGAAAATGAAGATTTAAAGCATATGTTTATGTTGGTCAGAAATCCACTATGTTTAATATATTTAGATAACTATAAAACACTATAGTGTGATTCTTCACTGACCCCTTTCACATTAAAGGAGAGAAAGCAATACATAACTTTTCAGAGCATTTTGAGAATTATAGAGAATGACTGTTAAATAACTAAAGGAGTACATACTATTTGGTGTAAGTGTGTAATATTTTAACATTCTCACAACAAACCTCTGAAGTACAAATTATTATCTCCATTTGCATATGAGAAAACGGATCCTCAGAGAGGTTAAGTCATTTGCCTAACATCTTAACACCAGTAAAGCTAAGTCAAGAATTAAATGTGGATATCAAATCCCAGAACTTGTTCTCTTAATCTTTATGCTGTGCTTTCTGGGTTAATATATTTAAAGGCTTTGTACAAACAAGCACATTTAATCACTTAGTAATTAATATTTGGGTACATGTAAGTCTAGGTGTGTGCACACACACTATGTATCACACATATATGCTTTGTATTTATCTGACTTGTTCGTGCTGGCTATTTCCTATAAATAAAGTAACCCAGACCATCTGACCTGCCTCGAGAAACCTATATGCAGGTCAGGAAGCAACAGTTAGAACTGAACATGGACCAACAGACTGGTTCCAAATAGGAAAAGGAGTACGTCAAGGCTGTATATTGTCACCCTGCTTATTTAACTTCTATGCAGAGTACATCATGAGAAATGCTGGGCTGGATGAAGCACAAACTGGAATCAAGATTGCTGGGCAAAATATCAATAACCTCGGATACGCATATGATACCACCCTTATGGCAGAAAGTGAAGAAGAACTAAAGAGCCTCTTGATGAAAGTGAAAGAGGAGAGCGAAAAAGTTGGCTTAAAGCTCAACATTCAGAAAACCAAGAGCATGGCATCCAGTCCCGTCACTTCATGGCAAATAAATGGGGAAACAGTGGAAACGGTGGCTGACTTTATTTTGGGGGGCTCCAAAATCACTGCATATGGTGATTGCAGCCATGAAATTAAAAGACGCTTACTCCTTGGAAGGAAAGTTATGACCAACGTAGACAGCATATTGAAAAACAGAGACGTTATTTTGTCAACGAAGGTCTGTCTAGTCAAGTCTATAGTTTTTCCAGTAGTCATGAATGGATGTGAGAGTTGGACTGTGAAGAAAGCTGAGTACTGAAGAATTGATGCTTTTGAACTGTGGTGTTGGAGAAGACTCTTGAGAGTCCCTTGGACTGCAAGGAGATCCAATCAGTCCATCCTAAAGGAGATCACTCCTGGGTGTTCATTGGAAGGACTGATATTGAAGCTGAAACTCCAGTACTTTGGCCACCTGATGTGAGGAGCTGACTCATTTGAAAATACCCTGATGCTGGGAAAGATTGAGGACAGGAGGAGGAGGGGATGACAGAGGATGAGATGGTTGGATGGCATCACTGACTCAATGGACATGAGTCTGGGTAAACTCTGGGTGTTGGTGATGGACAGGCAGGCCTGGTGTGCTGCAGTCCATGGGGTCACAAAGAGTCGGACACGGCTGAGTGACTGAACTGAACTGAACCCTATTCAGGTACATGACTTGCCATTATCTCATTACTGCAAGGTGGAGGAACTCTCTATCTTCTTGAATCTGGCCATCTTCTTCAATCACTTTGAATACTCTCAATCCCTACTGTCCTTAAGTTGAATAAAGAATGGTTTCCAAGAGGGTTTTGGCAAGGACACCATCCCTCCAGGACATAAAGAAGGACTTTTATCTATAGTATTCTCTGGTTTTTTGATCAAAGTATAACTCTATTATAGCTGCAAGTGACAAGGATCAAATTATATTGTAGATTTTAGGGCCTAGATATCTACTGGGCAGAGAAACATTTAATAAATACTCTGATTTGTTCTGTATTCATTGACTTAAGTGCTTTTGTGTTACTGACATATTTTTAAAAACTTGTAAATGAGTAATATTACTTCTAATAGTTGTCATATAATAGCATTCATTATTCCATTTCAACAATTCAGTTTGTAAGTTATGACCTTGTATTCTTTGAATAACTTTGTAGCAGAGGGAAATTAGAAAGGGGGTCATTGTCCCTTCACTTCTATAACCTGCATTTGGCAAATATACATATTTTCTTTAGATTTTCGGGTGTGTGTGCTAAGTCAGTTCAGTTGTGTTTGACTCTTTGTGAGCCTAGGGACTGTGGCCTTCCAGGCTCCTCTGTCCATGTGATTCTCCAGGTGAGAGTATTGGAGTGGGTTGCCATGCCCTCCTCCAGGGGATCTTCCCAATCCAGGGAGCAAACCTGCATCTCTTTTGCCTCCTGCATTGGCAGGCAGGTTCTTTACCATTCCTGCCACACCCTTAGATTTTGGTATTGGTATTTAAATCTTGACTTGTTATTTAATACTTCAATCTCTAGTATCTTTAAGCCCCAGTAGATTCTGAAAACTTTAAGGACTGACTTCACTTCCTTTAATCATGCTTAGTTCTCTTTTCATACCTAATTAGTGTTGTCTTATGTATGTATGCATGATGTGTGTTTATTTTCTTACAGTGACTTTTCCTGCAGCTTATAACGTACATTGATTCCACCACATTCTTCTTATTCCACTTCTGTACAGCAAAAACAGAAACTTAAAGTCTGATTTGCTCTTGTAAGAAAGAGAAAAATCTAAGTTTAAGAACAATATTCTAAGATACTCCTGATTATGATCTCTTTGTGTAGGAAAATACAACAATATATTTAAAGTTTTCAAGGTGGTACTGTGTACTAAGTTCTTACAGAAGTGTCTGATTTGCTTGCAGGATAAGATGTGTGCAAATTAATGGCTTCTTAGCTGTTGAGGTTTTTGTAGCATACAAAGATTTTTAGAAAACTATCTTTCCAGTAGATATGTCTGTATCAAAGCTGTTTAAAGTTGTAATAGAATTAGCCTTCAAAATTGTGTAATATCATAAAACTCTAATGTTTTCATCTTGACTTGAGAAGTCTCTTGAGGTTAAGACTACCTTCTGCTTTTTTCTTTTTTTTTTCCTTAAACTAAAATTGGACTCCAGGAGAGAGGATACTATAGCTTTCTCTAGCTGAGACTTCTTAACTGCCTTTTTTCTCAGTCTTCAAATTACTGTGGCAAAGAGGCACTGATGATGCCAAAGTATAAGGTCAGTAAAACATCACCTTTTAAAATTTTAACCCGCCTTCATATATGAATGGACTAATCCTGAGTATAAGATGGTAAATATGTTCTAGTATTTCCTTCAAATGCCTTAGCCACCTGTATCATTATGCCTCTGGGAGATTTCTGGAACCTCAGTTTTTTCATCAATGAAGCAGAAATAAAAATAGTCTTATTAATATTTAAGAATCAGTTACATATGAAGAGTAAAAATTAATATTATTTTTTTTGTACTTTAAGTTCCTTCATGTAATTCAAATTATGCATAAAATGTAAAATATACTGTTTTTAGCCATTGCTATTAGAAAACCAATAATTTTCTGTGTCAGACTATAGAAAGTTTATAGAAAAGTTTATATCTATATTATATTTCTATATTCATGATCATCCAACAAAATGTTTTGAGCATCAATTGTTTGAATTGTGTACTATTTAAATTTTGTTTCTTTTGAACTGTCTTGAAACACCAACGTGTGAATGGAAATTTCTAGTGGATAAATATCTTTACTTAAAAATATTTTTGTTGTTAACCTACACAATCAAATATGTATTAAAAGCCTTAAATCATGAATATCATTGATGTGGTTAAAAATGCAGAATGGTGCACAGGATAAAAATTTCAGTTACTGTAAGTAATTTTGCCATAGCTTTCCACCCAGTGGAGTGTAGAAACTGGCCAAGATGCATATTACTATTGCTAATTGCTAAGTTGCTTCACTTTTGTCTAACTCTTTGAGACCCTGTGGACTGTAACCCACCAGCCTCCTCTGTCCATGGGATTTCCCAGGCAAGAATCCTGGAGTGGGTTGCCATATCCTCCTCCAGGGAATCTTCCTGACCCAGGAATTGAACCTGAGTCTCTTACATCTCCTGTATTGGCAGGTGGCTTCTTTACCACTAGTGCCACCTGGGAAGCATATTAGGGGTATTAAAAGTCAGTTTCAAGTATGCATGAGTTAATAAGAACTTGTGGTGTAATCAGAGAAACAAAGAAGTATAAGAATGGTTGTTAATGGAATATTGAGACAGCAGAAAAAATTATTTTGAGCTGAGAATGGCCCTTGAGTGTTTGATGTATCAGAACATTGGATTGATGTCATGTTTTAAAGATGCCAACCATCCTTTTTGGGGTCCTTTTATTGTGACCATATCTGGGTTCCAGATATGTCACTGGGTACCAGTGATATAAGCTGTGAAACTCAGACATAGGTATGACAGTTTTAACCTTCATTTCTTGATTCACACTCCTTCCATTCAGTCTGATACTCCATTCTGCCTGGTTTCAGTAGAAATTATTGTGAAGCTGGGGACGGATATTAGACTATAGATTTGCCTACACTGGTATTACAGGGTAGAGAAGTTACCTCGTATACCCATTGCTGCATTTGAATTAGACCTTTCAGATAAAGCTGCTGAACATCAAAGATCTGAGGAAAATCAACATCAATATCAAAATAATTTTTAATGTAAATGCTAACTTCCTTGTTAGATTATATATCAATTAATATAGATTATACATAATCTGATGAAACAATGCTGGCTTGATTGAACCAAAGTATAGCAAATAAAACCCAAACACTGTACAATGTGAGGTTTAAAGTCTTTCAAATATATTTGTGAGATTTTTTTTTTACTGGCAAAGGAATTATTTAGACTCAGAGATTAGAAAATTCTTTAACAAGGCTAGGTTACTATTCCAACTGTTATGGATGCTTAACAATAAAAGAAGCAGGTGTCTGTTCTTAAATGTGTGAAGGATGAAATGCTGCTGCTTCTGTTACTCACTATAATGTTTTTGGTATCATAATATAGAATAAAACTCTCCAGCCTCACTGATATTTGGGGAGAGGAATCATAGCTCTCTTTCCCTAGAGAAAGATACTGGATAAATATATCTTTAATAGTTTTTGTCCCTTAAATAGTGGTACTAAATTTTTCATACATTTTTTATGGTGATGTTGAATCATGAAGGATTAACATTATTAAAGATTCTATATTTTGTTTTTTAATGAAATCTATTGTCATGTTCTCTATTAAATATGAAAATGAAAGAAGTTCATCACTAGGAAAAAATCTAAGATGTTTTATTGCTTTAAAATAACTTAATATACTCCTTATAAATGTAATTATTTGGGGATTAAAAATATTACATGAATGTTTATCTGAATTAACTTTTGCCGCTTACAATGCATTTCAAAATAAACTGCACTATAAAAGGATAACTTTGAAACATAAAAGGGGAATTAAATGACTGAAGATAAAAACAAGTGTAATTTAAATGTTAACTTCTAACGAAAAATTTATGTAGAACTGTGGTTTACAATAATTGTTGACATATTCCCCTAAGTACTATGTCTGTGGTTTTTCATGGTATCAATCATTTAAAGCAGTTTAGGTAATACCATTCTGACATGCATTTCTGCTATTTTATTTACACCATTTGCCTACATCAGTGCAATGCAGTACCTTTCTGATTTGGTACAGTAAATGCACTCTGTAATATCTATTATGGCTTGGTCAAAGGATAATTTATTGTCAAATAGAAAAATAGGTCAACACTAATGTCACTTGATGATCAACCCCCCCAAGTTTAATAAAACATCTCACCAGTATGCATTCCACTGCAGTGGTTGATATTTTATTAGGACTACCTGGCTATAGCAGTAGTGTAATTACTGAGCTGTCAGAGTGATAAGTGGGATTAATGGCAGCCTGATGCACTTTAGTCTGCAGAGCGCTTAGAGAATTGCAAGATGGTATTATTATCAGAGTCTGCCCATTCTGGCATATTCATGGCACCAAAGAAAAAAAGAATGCTACAATTCAGGTTTGCGTTGCCCTGCCTCATTAACATCTGACATTTCCAACAGCTGTTATTTGTGAACTAGCTCAATAATAAAAGGAGAGTTATTTGGTAAAGAGGCTTAATAACCACAACTAAAAATCCTTACGTTGTCAGTGCTATTAAGTGAATCTGTTTATGTTGAATTTAAGATTTCTCTGGAAGAACAGAAAAATACACTTTGCATTAATTTGACTCATTTATACCTGCTGACATTATAACTTTATTTTTTAATTGCCTTATATTTAAGTTGGGTGTTAGAAAAAAGAAAAGCCAAAAACTTGTGCCTTATTAGGGATAGCCAGAATCCTCTATCTATCTGTCTGTCTGTCTATATCTTTATCTATCATAAATATTTTTGTTGTTTTAGTCTTGTGGAATTGCAGATGTTTAAAAAACTGTCAAAATGACTTTTACAAGTCAGAAGATATTTATTATTGCATATTATTTTATAGCTTTTTATTTTAGCTTAGCTACTTTATTTTACCTCATAACAGGATATCCTTTCAAACACTATTAATCTACAACATGTTTATCCACGTGAAGTTAACACATATAGGTATCACCTATATGTTATATTTCAGAATCGAGGACCAAATAGACCTTTTTTTTTTTTTTTTTTTCTTTTTGGATTGTTGTGCTACTGATCAAGAATTCCAAGAAATTCTTTTTAAACTCAGTGACTATGTTTTAGGGGAAAAAAAATCTTAAGTATTAGAAGATAGGAATTCAACTAAATGATAGCTGTGAATCTAACAATGGCATTTAGAGAAATGATAGGGGAGAGGTTTAATGACTGCATTTCAGAGAGGACAATTGATTATGAAAAGCCTTTGGTCCTCATTGTGTAAAATTTAATTTAGAGAGAAGGCTAAGGGCACAAACCAGAGAAAAGAGATCAGATTTTAAAACAAGATATTAATTAGGTACTGAGAAATTGGTCCAGACAATGAAGAGGACTCTCTGATTGACAAAAGAATGACAAGGAGACTGGTATTGTTTTCTCAAAGGAAATGAACCAACGTCTTTACACATGGAAGTGGATAGAAAATGAGCTTGCTCGTCACCTTTGTCACTGAGCAACGTGGGACTCATTCTGAGGCAAATCTCAGAGAATTCTCGTCTTCTGCCAAATGTGACAATGATATATCTTAAATTTTAGGTCACCAGCCTAATTCCTCTCTATTCTCACTCTCACTTTATGCCAGACCAGATTCCATTAGTCTACCTACCCTGTCATGTTCTTTTCTCTCTAGTCCTTGGCACATACTGTTTTTATGTTTTGGTCATTTTCTCGAGTGATCTTCTGCTCTAAGTCCCACCCTCCTTCACTTGCCTAATGCCCTGTCATTCTTCAAGCATCCCTTTATGTATTATTTCTCCCAATAAGCTTTGCCTGACCTCTCCCTCCTGGTCTGCTGTTCCTCTTATATGCTCTATTAGCTTGCTGTTTCTACCCAAATTCACACTGACCACATTGACACTGCAAGTGCCTTTTATATGTTTGAACTTGCTCCAGACTGCACGGTCCACGACAGCAGGGCCATGGTTGTCCTTTTCATCATTTTTATAACCTCATATCCCAGGTTCTAACATGTAACAAGGGTTCATTAAATATTTATCAAATAAATTCACAAAAGTATAAGAATGTAGAAATTAAAGACTATTCTAGCCAGTGGTTTCAGTCCTAAAGTAGTAATTATAGAATTGTGATACTCACTGTGTGGCTCCAATCATGTTTCTCAGAATCACCATGAAGGACAGTCATTGGGAGTGGGGGAGTGGCAGCAAAATGCAGATTCCCAGGACATTAACTAGAATCTGCCCACCAGTGTAGGAGACATGGGTTCAGTCTCTGAACTAGGAAGATCCTCTGGAGAAGGAAATGGCAACCCACTCCAGTATTCTTGTTTAGAGAACCCTGTGGACATAGGAGCCTGGCAGGCTACAATCTATGGGGTTGCAAAGAGTCAGAAAAAACTGAGCGACTAAACAAGAGCCAATAACTCAAAATCAAGAGGAGCTTCTCTGTGCAAATTATGACATTTATCAGGCTTCCCAAGTGGTTCTTAGTCACATTAAAGTCTGAACGTGTCTCTGGTTGTTTCTCCAGGAAACAAATTCTGATATGAAATTAGTATGTGGAAAGTTTATTAGAAGATATACATCTATATTAGAGTGATGGAATCAAGATTGGACAGACATAGCAACAGTAAAGGCTGCAGTGCATCCCTGAAGACTTGTTACCCAAGTAGGGGCAAGGAGAATGGGTCTTTACTTCCTACCAGTGACCTGTTATTGGAAACTCGCTGCCCCTGGGAAGGCGGCATGACCTTGGTTCAGCCTGTTTTCTTTACCCGAGGGCACAGCAGCTGGGAGAATAAATGTTTCAGTCTGGAAGGCAGGGGATCTGGTCTATGCATTGCAGTATCTACTACAAAGCCCAATTACTGTGTATATAGTGTGTATGTTAAAGAAAAAAAAATGGAGAAAGGAGGGATGATCAGAGAGGAAGAAGGAGTCAGGGAAGAGAGGTGGGAGGATAAGTGGAAGGGATAAAGAGAGGAAGAAAGGGATTTACAAGTGGTAAAAGGAAATCTTTTTCTTTGCATTTGTGTAATAACTACTGTCTAAAAGACATACAAACTGTTATCATAAAAGGTTCTATTCTCAGGACTTCCCTGGTGGTCCAGCAGTCAAGACAATGCACTCCCACAGTAGGGGACACAGGTTAGACCCCAGATCAGGGAACTAAGATCCTTCTATGCTAAGCCACTTCAGTCATGTCCGACTCTGTGTGACCCCAGAGATGGCAGCACACCAGGCTCCCCCGTCCCTGGGATTCTCCAGGCAAGAACACTGGAGTGGGTTGCCATTTCCTTCTCCAATTCATGAAAGTGAAAAGAGAAAGTGAAGTCGCTCAGTCGTGTCCGACTCCCAGTGACCCCATGGACTGCAGCCCACCAGGCTCCTCCATCCATGGGATTTTCCAGGCAAGAGTACTGGAGTGGGGTGCCAGATCCTGCAGTACGTAAATAAATTAAACAAACAAACAGCAACAATAAAAAGGCTCTATTCTCTAAGCATTATCAGTGCAATGAGAGATCCAAAAAACACTGATTTAGTAAATGGATGAATCATGTACCTTAAGTAAATATGGTCTTCTTAAACTCTAGGAGGAACACCAAGAGAAAGGATAGCTGTTTACCTGAATGGTGCTATATCATACACCTTAGGAAGTGTGCAAAAAGTGAAACACAAGTACTCTTTGTTTATTGCTTAAACAATTTTTGTTCCTAAAAATAATATAGTTTTATTTGTTCTTACTGGACACTAACTCTGAATGTGTTTAGGGTAGAGAATATATAGAATGTTACTTGACAGTTTCTTTAATTCAGTTATTTTATTCCCTAGATGCCTGAAATGTGCAGATGCCCCCTGTCAGAAGAGCTGTCCAACAAATCTAGATATCAAATCGTTCATCACAAGTATCTCAAACAAGGTAAATTTGGATTTAGCTCTGCAAATGAAAATTAATAACAGCCTTTGATCTTGTTCTCTATTATTACCATGATTAAAGCGTAAAGCTTGTCTTAGTAAATTAGGTTAAAGTATTAAAGTTATGATTTCTGTAGGCATGTGAGAATGTGGCACATTTTGTTAATTAGTCTCTTCCTAGTTGTGATAATGATTATTGTGAAATCCATATTCATTTTTTATTATCTTAAAAATTAGTTTGTGGTGAATTGAATCATTTTTTAATACAAACCATTCACTGAATAGATTGATTCTAGCTTAAGCAGGCTAAATGCTTACAGATAGGAACTGTCTTTGATTATCAAAACACATTTCAAGTTTGATATCTTTGTTTTAAAATGTACTTTAATATTAACTCTAGGGCACTGGAACAAATCAAAGGAAGTTGTCTAAGACTTGGAATAATTCATAGAGACTGATAGCGTTTTAACCAAAACCCCCACAACAACTAAAAAATAGAAAACGGACATTAGTAGAAAAAAAGGAATTTTGATCTTTATGTTGTTTTTTATTTTTTTATTTTTTTAATTTTTAATTTTATTTTATTTTTAAACTTTACATTTTGTATTAGTTTTGCCAAATATCAAAATGAATCCGCCACAGGTATACATGTGTTCCCCATCCTGAATCCTCCTCCCTCCTCCCTCCCCATACCATCCCTCTGGGTCGTCCCAGTGCACTAGCCCCAAGCATCCAGTATCATGCATTGAACCTGGACTGGCATCTCGTTTCATACATGATATTTTACATGTTTCAATGCCATTCTCCCAAATCTTCCCACCCTCTCCCTCTCCCACAGAGTCCATAAGACTGTTCTATACATCAGTGTCTTTTTTGCTGTCTCGTACACAGAGTTATTGTTACCATCTTTCCAAATTCCATATATATGCGTTAGTATACTGTATTGGTGTTTTTCCTTCTGGCTTACTTCACTCTGTATAATAGGCTCCATGTTGTTTTTTAAATCAATGTAAGACACTGATGTATAGAACAGTCTTATGGACTCTGTGGGAGAGGGAGAGGGTGGGAAGATTTGGGAGAATGACATTGAAACATGTAAATATATATTCATTTTGATATTTGGCAAAACTAATACAATTATGTAAAGTTTAAAAATAAAGTAAAATAAAAAAAAAAATAAATCAATGTAAGGCAAAGCCCAGTTTTTAGTAAACAAGAGAATGGTTGATTGATTAAATGATGAATAGTATCTTTTGTTTGTGAAAGAAGCATTATGAACTCTTAGCCAAGGATCCTATCCTTTAACTACTGAGCAAAAACTGAAGGCATCTTCCTGTAAGGATGTAGAGATTGCTTCCTTTCACAGGATTTAGTACTTATATGCTAAAATGCTGCTAAAATCCAGTAAGTACTCCTTCAACTAACTGGTACCTTTTTACATAGAAAGATTATTTCTCAGTATGTCAGTGATTTAAAAATGTTGTAGGAGAAAAATTATAAATTTATATAGCTTTACGATTTCAAAAGAATTAGAGGTTATTACTTAGATATAGGACATGGTATTAATCTACATGGCCAGATCTGAAGTCCAGGTTGAATTTTTGCATTGAACCCCTGTGAACCCAAGGAAAATGACTTATTTCTACACTTTGATTTATGAAAGAAGAATAGCATCTGTCTTACAGGATGGTGGTGTGAACTGAATAATATTTTCATGTGAAAATCTCTGATATGGCAATTACTCAACAAATATTTTGTTGATGTGGAATTATTATTATTTTTTCTATTCATTCAATATGGTAAATACTATACAAGTGATTACTATTTTTGTTTCTGGTATTACTTATTGAGCATCTACTATCTATCAAACTCAGTGACATATACTAGCTGAAAAAGGATCCCTGCTATGACCTTGCCTTCTGGAAATTATGACTCTAAGCAAAACCAGATACATTAAAAAAATAAAACAACACAAAAACCTACCGATAATTCAATGTGATTAGTGCTGAAACCATTCAGTTTAAGAAGATTATTCAGCATATGAAAAAGCAAGAATGTGGGCTATACATGGTATGTGTAGGGAAATATAATAAATTCAGTGTGGCTAGAATGGAGCCTTGATTACATAAAGAAGAGTGATGGGAAAGAGACAAAGCAGTTAGACTGATATTAAGTTGTGAAAATATTTGAATTCTATGCTCAATATTTGAGACAATTCTATAGATAGTAGGAAATCACTAATGCTCTGTATTTGTTTTGTAATTAAGAAGATAAAATCTGAAAAGAGATCTCATTTATTAACTGAAATATCGTAAACATTTATCATCACAGAATCTCTGACATATATGAAAATAAATAATTTATGTGAAGCATGTACATGAAATCTCATGAGAAAAAGAATAAAATAAAATGTCCAAAATTTTGAAGTAGAAAGAGTTTTGGCTAAAATTATATAAGGTTGCACTCCTGGCTTTAAGCATGAGGCAATGGAATTGTGATCCATGCTAGCTAAATTTTCCCTGCTGCCGCTGCTAAGTCTCTTCAGTCGTGTCCGACTCTGTGCGACCCCATAGACGGCAGCCCACTAGGCTTCCCTGTACCTGAGATTCTCCAGGCAAGAACACGGGAGTGGGTTGCCATTTCCTTCTCCAACGCATGAAAGTGAAAAGTGAAAGTGAAGTTGCTCAGTCGTGTCTAACTCTGCGATCCCATGGGCTGCAGCCTACCAGGCTCCTTCATCCATGGGATTTTCCAGGCAAGAGTACTGGATTGGGGTGCCATCGCCTTCTCCGAAATTTTCCCTAGAGAATCTATAATTTAGTAGTGATTTTGTGATTCTAATAAGTGTATAGCACAATCATTCAAGCTATACAAAAATTTTATATATGAAAAAAAGACAAAATGGGAATAATGATATTCTTTGAAAAACTTATAAAATGTCTAAGTAAGATCAGAATCATCTCTATTTTAGGATAATGTTGTTTCATTAGTTTGTTCATATTTCTTACTACCTGATGAAGCATTGCACCTTGGTATTTATTTAAATAAATTTCCATATGAAGAGAAGATATTTGAGGATATTTAATTGAAAATGTAATCTTTTCAGACATTTAAGGAACTCTATTGTAAGCAGTATTTTGTTGAAGAATCATTGTAGCAATCATAAAAGGTGAGATTCTTGTACTTTAAAGCCTGCAGCTTTTAAGATATTCACCAGCTGTGTAGGATGTAGGCTGTCCCACATTGCTCTACCAGTGGACCTCAACTCAGGAGGGGGGTTCTTTCCAGGTTGAGAGGGTAATTGAATCACCAGACTCAATGAGCCTTGAGCCTTTTTGAGAAAAGCATGTCACTTGGATTGTATTGTGTTAGGTTTCTGTGATTCAGTGGACTTTAGACCAATACTTTCATTCTTTATTTTTTTACAAACTGGATTACAGCTCTAGTTTCTAAAGGTACACTCAATTCTATTGTACCTCCTTGGTCAGTTTTTCTCTGTTTCATGAAGGTTATTCTTCGCAATTTTATCTCTCAATGGAAAGTACATGTTTCAGATTCATCAAACTGTAAATAAGGGTTATATTTTTGGATAGTTTTCTTTTGGGAAAAAAAAAAACAACAACACTACATTATGTAAGAATTCATAAGGTCAGTCTATAAATGTAGTGAAAAACTGACTTTAAAAAAATTTTCCTTAGTTACACAATCCTTTATTTTCTAATAAAAAGTATTTATTTTCTTTTTCAAAATTTTGTATTAATTTGTAAAGCAATGGCTTCTCCACAGACTTGTATATTTTACAGAATCTGTATACGTTTTGTATACAATCTGTATAGATTTTACAGAATCTATGTAGATTTAGTGGCTTTTATAGCTAGATAAATACATTTAATAATATACATTAGAAAAAAACAGTGTCACATAAAAGGCTCTTATCATAGATTCCTATTGAAAGTAACTAAAATCAGAGGAGCAGCACAATTTAACCAGCATTATTTATTGATAAATATTATTGACGACAGTAGTTTTATTTAAAAATGTTTTCTTGATATATGTGTGTATGTATATATGCACATGCATGCACAAATATTATAAAGCAGAAGTGCAATCAATAGATTTAGTCCATTCTGCTTTAGGGTTTGCTTTTCAGTTTCAATGGCCACGAGGTTTATACCATTATCAAATAAAATATTGATCATTTTCAGAATAATTTTCTAAAATCATAGCTTTAATTATATTGTACTCTTGTTCAAAAAACTTCAGTGGCTCGCCATTGCCTATAAAGTAAAGCCAATTAGGTACCCCCCATTTTTATGACAGAGAAGTAAGTAAATGAAAAAGGTATTAGGAAGTCCATAATTTACTAATCAGTAATTTAAAAAGTGAATATTTTAGATATATAAAATAAAATGTGATAATTGAGATTTCAGATTTCCTTTGAATCACAAGGCTAGTTCTCACACTTTTATTGTCAGATGGTACTTGGAGCACCTCTGTGCATCCTAAGAAGACTGACAGAAACTTACCTACCTGCCATAAGATGGTGTTCAAGGGAACACAGCTTATAAAAACTTTATGTGATGCTCTAGAACTAACAAGTCATTATCCTTCAGAGTTCAGTCTGCCATTTGGTTTACATAAATAGTTCTGAACTTGTGTGTCAGTTCCCCTTACAGTCATGATGCCAATTTTTAAATAATGTAAAATATGTAATTTTTTCTGTATTTTACAACAGCTAAATATTATGGGTCTGTGTCATTCCAGAGCCCAATCTGAGTGGGTCTTGTGGCATAGACTAAGGTACTGCAATTCTAATTAGCTCTTCCTTATCTAATTAACAATAATGCTTTCTTTTTAAAACTTGATGAATAAAATGGTATGCTTTATTATTGTATGCTAATTACTGTATACTTATTAATCCAGTTTTGGATTAGTTTTATTCAAATTGTTGGCAGTTTTCTTCAGTTTTTTTCCCCCTTGTTGAGATTTCCATGAGAAAGCAGTTTATTTGTGCTTAGAATAAATGTCAGTTCTTTAAATCTTTTTTGGTAAGGATATGCTGTTAACCAACTCTTTTTGTTTCTGAAACTGTTCATACATTTCTTAACTCTCATAAAATACTTTGTGCATAGAGTAAAGGATTTGCAGTTATTTTTTACACCTCTCAGAGAGTATTATTTTAGTGTTTTATGTCATGCATGCTATTTGAATGTCACCAGCATTCTAGTTATTGCTCACTTGAGAATAATGTCTTTGGAGAGTGGCTGATTTAAAGACCTTTTAACCTTCAGTGTTCAACAGTGTTACAGTTATTTATATCAATATGGATTTCTTTTATTTATTTTGCTTTGTTTTCATTATGACTCTTAAATCTGTGGATTGATATCTTTCATCATTTTGGGGACTATTTCATTGTCTTTACTTCATTTTATGGAGTTCTCATTAAGTATATGTTAAATATTCTTATTTTATTGTCTATGACTCAACTTATTTTTTGAACTTTCATTTCTTTGTTTTTTGGAGGTTACATTTTAAATCATTTCCTTAAATTCTACTTTCAAGTTTTCTAAAACCTTCTTCACCAGTTTCAAATATGTTCTTAAAATTGTCTGCTGAGTTTTGAGTTACAATTTTATCTTTCATTTCTAGGAGTTCTTTTTTACATTTAAAAACCCTGTTAGCTTTTTATTTATTTTTCAAGTCTACCTATAATTTCTTAAAGCAGATGAAATTACTTATTTTTATATTCTTGAGAATCCCACTATCCAAAATATTTGTGAGCATGATTATATTGCTTATGATGTCTAGTGGGTCCAGACATAGTGTTTTGTTTACTTTTATGTTTAATTTTTAAAATTATTATTATTTTTTTTTCCTTTTGGAGGCTAATTACTTTATAATATTGTGATGGTTTTTGGCATACGTTGACATGAATCAGCCATGGGTGTACATGTGTCCCCCCATTCTGAATCCCCCGCCCACCTCCCTCCCCACCCCATCTGTCTGGCTTGTCCCAGAGCATCAGCTTTGAGTGCCCTGCTTCATGCATGGAACTTACACTGGTCATCTATTTTACATATGGTAATGTACATATTTCATTGCTTGTCTTTATTGCAGTCCTTATAAAATTTTCACAGATAAAGCCTCAAAGAAAATGAGCAACCATAATTCGAAAAATAAATGCTATAATAAAGATGTTTATTTAGAAAAGGAATCTATATTTGCTGTGTTCTCAAAGGCCCTGAAAATTAAAGGCTTTTTTTAACCTGGTTTAGCAAATGGCTTTAAGGTTGTTCCACTTATTTCTTTGCTTAAATCTTGTCATTTTCTGTCCCTGAACATGAAAGTTCATGGATACATTCACAATAACTAAAAAATATATCTTACCTATAATTTAAACTTTAAAAATTAGAAGAGCCACAGTAGGTAACTACTTCTCAATACATGTGAAAAATGCCTATAAATATTTAAGATCTAATGGGTAATCTGGAGAAGGCAATGGCACCCCACTCCAGTACTCTTGCCTGGTAAATCCCATGGAGGGAGGAGCCTGGTAGGCTGCAGTCCATGGGGTCGCTAAGAGTCGGAAATGACTGAGCAACTTCACTTTCACTTTTCACTTTCATGCATTGGAGAAGGAAATGGCAACCCACTCCAGTGTTCTTGCCTGAAGAATCTGAGGGACAAGGAGCCTGTGGGCTGCCATCTATGGGGTCACACAGAGTCCGACACGACTGAAGCAACTTAGCAATGGGTAATCTAGAATGATTGAAACCTACATTTTTATTGGTAAATTCTGGAATGGTAATCAAAAAGGCATATTGAAGAAATAGACTGTTGAAAAATAAGACAAAAAGATTTGCCATATCAGATATTGAAACTCACTGTACAGCTACTGTAGTCAGTATAGAATTGGTACAGGGATACACATCTCTGAAACAGATGAAGGTCTGTAAATGAAACCAAGTAAATAAGAGAACACAATATATAATGAAAAGGATATTTTAATTCAGTGGTAAATGATGACTTCTTTGAAAAGTGGTCCTGGCATAATTTTGCCTTTACCTTTAGAACACTTCATCAGGCCATCTAAGATAAATTTTAGGTGTACTAAATTTTTAAATATAAAAAGGAAAAGGTTTAAGGATAATTCTCAATCTGTGAGCTATGTGAGAAAAAATTTTACTACACACATTTTAAAATGTATTTTAGAATAAAATCAAACTGAACTTGAAACCAAGTGAACACTTTTTTTTTTGTTCTGCATGTTTAGGCTAAGTGTTAACTTCTATTAAATCCGAGTTCCTAAAAATTTAAATAAGAAAAAGAACCCAACCTTGCATAGGCAGTGTTCTCATAAGCATTAAAAAGAGGTCACGCAAATGATTAATGGTCATACTAGAGATGTCCTACTTTCATATTAGCCAGAAATGTGTAAATAAAAGGGCGATACCAGTTTTCTCTCATCATATTTTTAAAGTTAAAAAGTTAAGTAGCCTCCTTTGCTATTTAGCAGAAGGGAAGCAAGAAATCTCATACAGTAGTAATATATTTGAAAATTTCAAATATTTATACAGTTGTGCTAGCAATGCTTTGCTATCTGTTCTTCCTAGAGAAACAAAAGTATGACCATATAATGGTATATGTACAGTAGTATTTATTACAGCAATCACAGCATTGTTTGAAGTAGCAAAATCTTGAGACAACAATAGTGCCCAACATTAAGAAAAGTGTTTATTAACCTATTTTTATATTATGGAATGTTATGTGGCTCTGCATTATTATTATATTTGTTGAGCTAAAAGGATATTCCTATTAAATTAAGAAAGTGAGTTGCATACTAGTATGAATAGCATAACACTATCTTTAAAAAATTCTGATTTATGCATAAGCTAAACATGGCATAGAAGGACTTGAACTTTAGATTCCTCAGTTGATTGAGGTTGAGGAGGGGTAAAGAGGTTATTAACATTTTTGCTAAAAATGGCCGTATTATTTTACTTCCTCAGTAAGCATGTATATTTTTAATAAAAATAATAGATTAAAATTCTGTAGTAAAATAAAGTAAAGCTAATGGTTTACAGAGTAACATGTACAGATCTTACTCTTAGTTTTTATTTTGGTACAAAAAATGAGAAAAATATTCAGCTTTTTTTTTTCCCTAAATGACTAATAGTTCCAAATCTGTTTATTGAAAAATATATTTTCCCTCATTCTAAAGTGCCACATCTATCATATACTTAATTCTACATTTATTTAGGTCTATTTCAAACCCTTTATTTGTCCTGTCAATCTATATATCTTTGACAGAACCAAGATATTTTATACTATGCTGTGTAATATATCTTACCATTGATAAAGGCTATTCCCGTGATAGTATATTTATTTTCAGAATATCCTAACTTTTCTCAACATGTAAAGCTAGCTTCATGAAATGAAAAGAAGTTCTACAGAGTAATTATTGAATGCTGTGTCTGGACTATGCATGCATGTTAAGTCGCTTCTGTTATGTCCAGCTCTTTGTGACCCCATGGACTATAGCCTACTAGCCTCCTCTGTCCATGGAATTCTCCAGGTAGGAATACTGGAGTGGGTTGCTATTCCCTCCTCCAGGGGATCTTCCCCACACAAGGGTCGAATCCATGTTTCTTGCATCCACAGGTGATTTCCTGCATCAACAGGCAGGTTCTTTACGACTAGCTCCACCTAGGAAACCCTGTGTCTAGACAGTGGTAATGTATTAATTTAAATTTAGTAATGCAAATTTATGCTTATCTTACCTCATACACTTATCAGCTGGTAACATTAACTCAATTTTCTAGAATTCAGCCTTGAATTTTAATATGTAACTTCTCAGTTTTGAGACTAGCAAACGGTAAATTTACTAAGTGCTAAATTACCAATAGCTGTAATATTTTCAAAATGTACCCTCTTTTCTAATGTGCTGGTGGAAAAGAGAGATGCATATTACATTGTTTATGCTGTGCTTAGTCGCTCAGTTGTGTCCAACTCTTTGCGACCCCATGGACTGTAGCCCGCCAGGTTTCTCTGTCCATGGGGATTCTCCAGGCAAGAATACTGGAATGGGTTGCCCATTCCCTTCTCCAGGGGATCTTCCCCACCCAGGGATTGAACCAAGGTCTCCAACATTGGAGGTACATTCTTGACCTATCCAAATGGAATTTAAATCTGACTAACCATCTATTATGTGGAAAATAAATATGAAATCCAAAAAGGTTAAATGGTTTATCCCAAATCACATAACCACTTGATAGTGTAACAGTATTTTCCTGAAATCTTCTCCAGTGTACTTTCCTTTTCATCACACTGCACTAATTATATGAAAAAAGTATGTAAAACTCACTATTAAAATATGAAGTGCTAAATAAGTAACATATTTTCTATCATGACACTTTTCTAAGTACCCAGTTCTTTCAGTTCAGTCGCTCAGTTGTGTCTGACTTTTGCGACCCCGTGAACTGCAGCACACCAGGCCTCCATGTCCATCACCAACTCCCGGAGTTCACCCAAACTCATGTCCATTGAGTCAGTGATGCCATTCAACCATCTCATCCTCTGTAGTACCCTTCTCCTCCTGCTTTCATCTTTTCCAGCATCAGGGTTTTTTCAAATGAGTCAGCTCTTCACATCAGGTGGCCAAGGTAGTAGAGTTTCAGCTTCAACATCAGTCCTTCCAATGAATACCCAGGACTGATCTCCTTTAGGGTGGACTGGTCGGATCTCCTTGCAGTCCAAGGGACTCTCAAGAGTCTTCTCCAACACCACAGTTCAAAAGCATCAATTCTTCTGCATTCAGCTTTCTTCACAGTCCAAATCTCACATCCATACATGACTACTGGGAAAACCATAGCCTTGACTAGACGGACCTTTGTTGACAAAGTAATGTCTCTGCTTTTTAATATGCTATCTAGGTAGGTCATAACTTTCCTTCCAAGGAGTAAGCCTCTTTTAATTTCTTGGCTGCAGTTACCACTTGCAGTGATTTTGGAGCCCAGGAAAATAAAGTCAGCCACTGTTTCCACTGTTTCCACTGTTTCCCCATCTATTTGCCATGAAGTGATGGGACTGGATGCCATGATCTTCGTTTTCTGAATGTTGAGCTTTAAGCCAACTTTTTCACTCTCCTCTTTCACTTTCATCAACAGGCTCTTTAGTTCTTCTTCACTTTCTGCCATAAGGGTGGTGTCATCTACATATCTGAGGTTATTGATATTTCTCCCAGCAGTTTTGATTCTAGCTTGTGCTTCTTATAGCCCAGCGTTTCTCATGATGTACTCTGCATATAAGTTAAATAAGCAGGATGACAATATACAGCCTTGACGAAGTCCTTTTCCTATTTGGAACCAGTTTGTTGTTCCATGTCGAATTCTAACTGTTGCTTCCTGACCTGAATACAGGTTTCTCAAGAGGCAGGTCAGGTGGTCTGGTGTTCCCATCTCTTTCAGAATTTTCCACAGTTTATTGTGATCCACACAATCAAAGGCTTTGGCATAGTCAATAAAGCAGATAAATGTTTTTCTGGAAGTCTCTTGCTTTTTCCATGATCCAGCGGATATTGGCAATTTGATCTCTGGTTCCTCTGCCTTTTCTAAAACCAGCTTGAACATCTGGAAGTTCACGGTTCATGTATTGCTGAAGCTGGCTTGGAAAGTTTTGAGCATTCCTTTACTAGCGTGTGAGATGAGTGCAATTGTGCCGTAGTTTGAGCATTCTTTGGCATTGCCTTTCTTTGGGATTGGAGTGAAAACTGACCTTTTCCAGTCCTGTGGCCACTGCTGAGTTTTCCAAATTTGCTGGCATATTGAGTGCAGCACTTTCACAGCATCATCTTTCAGGATTTGAAATAGCTCCACTGGAATTCCATCACTTCTACTAGCTTTGTTCGTAGTGATGCTTCCTAAGGCCCACTTGACTTCACATTCCAGGACATCTGGCTCTAGGTGAGTGATCACACCATCATGATTATCTGGGTCGTGAAGATCTTTTTTGTACAGCTCTTCTGTGCATTCTTGCCAGCTCTTCTTAATATCTTGTGTTTCTGTTAGGTCCATATCATTTCTGTCCTTTACTGAATCCATCTTTGCATGAAATATTCCCTTGGTATCTCTAATTTTCTTGAGGAGATCTCTAGTCTTTCCCATTCTATTGTTTCCTATTCTATTGTTTCCCATTCTAAGTACTATTAAATCTTAAATAATTGCAGAGTATATAATACAATAAACTTTATCTTAAGGAATTTTGAGTTTCATCTTTAGACAACTATTTGATAAATTGAAGAATTTTAAGTAAATAATTGTAAAGAAGTGAAAGTTGCTCAGTCATGTCCAACTCTTTGCCACCCTATGGTCTATACAGCCCATGGAATTCTTCAGGCCAGAATACTGGAGTGGGTCATCTTCCCCTTCACCAGGGGATCTTCCCAACCCAGAAATCAAACCCATATTGCAGGCGGATTCTTTACCAGTGAGTCACAAGGGAAGCCCAGGAATACTGAAGTGGGTAGGCTATCTCTTCTTTAGCGAATCTTCCTGACCTGGGAATTGAACCAGTGTTTTCTGCTTTGCATCTGGATTCTTTACCAACTGAACTATCAGGGAAGCCCTAATAGTAAACAAAACTAATTATAATTTTGAAATTCATATGGGCTTAAGTTAATGCACTTTGAATGGAGACTTTCTGAAAACTGTGTTTGTATCCTCTGTGCAGATTATAGCTGACTGGTGGTTTTATGAGCAATATATAATAACACACTATATTAGACAGCAAAACACCCAGTTGATTAAGAAATCTCATTTCTGTCTGTGAAGAGCAAACCTTCATAAATAGTCTTACTTTATTTTGTTTGGATAAAAGAAAATAGGAGTGCTAAATTGTAGTCTAGCTCTACTATCATAAGTAATAATTCTGTCTTAAGTTATTATATATATATATATAACTTTCATATATATATATATATATATAATGATGTCCAGCAATAATTTCTGAGTTTGTTTTTTTAAATATTGTTTAAGGTAAGATTATTTGGAGTGAGGTAGTTTGATCTCTTTCTTACCTTTTGATTTTTTTCTTAATTTTGCCATTACTTATACTTGTTACTGAAAATATAAACTTATTTTTAAAACTTGGCCAATCATTTGATTGACTTGTGTTTTTTTGCCCTTCTTAATAACAAATGATTTTTAAAGAACAAAGAAACAACAGAATTTCCAGTTTTCTCCTTGTAGCCAAATATTAATTACCAGTATATTTAAGTTATATCAAAGATGAAATAATTCTCAATAGTTTACTGAGTAGGCAGTAGCACATGTGATATAGCTTTGTTTTTAGTATAACATCTTTCAGAAGAGGGAGATATATGAAGTGCATTAATATATCCAGATACTAATTTTCTATTTCTGATGTTGGGCAACAAATGCCCTTTAAGTATAGAATTTGTGTTATATTTTTGTTCCAGTAAGAATAATCAGATTTAATCTATATTTCTGGTTACCTTTAAAAGGATTTACAGTTTAGTTGGGTTGTAAAGAAAAACAATCTCAGTGAAAGATGAAATTTGTAATATCAGATTAGAGAAAAATCTTTTAACATTTTATATAGTATATGAATAGGTGATTCTATCAATATTAATTTTACTTCTCCTTCAATAATTTCTCAAATTAACTTTTTTTTGCTTGCAAGTTATGCAGTATTTATAAATGATAACTTCTAGACTTCTACTTTTGCGTATTTTTCTTAGCTTTAATGATCACTCTAACATTATGATCTTGACTCTACCATATATGTTTCTATATTGGCATAGAAGTTTCTATGTAGAAAGGCATTCTATCTCCTTGAAGACATTATACCATGAATTATGGTAACTTATAAGAGGGGGCTTCCCAGGTGGCGCTACTGGTAAAGAATGTGTCTACCAGTGTAGGAGATGCAAGAGAAGTGGATTCGACCTCTGGGTTGGGAGGATCCCCTAGAGTAGGAAGTGGCAACCACTCCAATATTCTGGCCTGGAAAATTTCATGGACTGTGGAGCCTGGTGGGTTACAGTCCATGGGATTGCAAAGAGTTGGACACGACTGAACGACTTTCAATTCACCTGTCGGCTGTGTGATCTTAGGAAAATCACCTATCTTCTCTGAGCATCACTTTTCATTTCATTTTTGGTATATGTGAACTCTAGCACTCTAAATGAAATAACCTTGTATTCGGTTGTTTATTTCTGTGTTTCGTCATATCTAAGAATAAAAAATTATACTTCTGTAAATTTCTTAGAAAATCTATTGCAAATTTCATTATTTTCTGTGGATAAAATGGGCATTTTATTATTCACAATAGATATTCACATTACTTACTTTAAATTGGCAATACAAAATTATGAAGTTGTTGTTATTGTTCATTCACTAAGTTGTGTTGGACTCTTTGCAAGCCCATGGACTGTAGCACTCCAGGCTCCTCTGCCTTCCACTGTCTCCTGAAGTTCACTCAAATTCATGCCCTTTGAGTTGGTGATGCTAATGATTTGAATTTTATATAAATTTTTATTTTTGATATTAAAAGATAAATGCTGATCAATTAAGTTTCTAGTAGTAATTCTACTGGAGATTAGATATGGTCTCTGAACTTCAGAAATTATTAAAAGCTAATAGAAGACACTGGAGAAGGCAATGGCACCCCACTCCAGGACTCTTGCCTGGGAAATCCCATGCGTGGAGGAGCCTGGTAGGCTGCAGTCTGTGGGGTCCCTAAGAATCAGACACGACCGAGAGACTTCACTTTCACTTTTCACTTGCATTAATTGGAGAAGGAAATGGCAACCCACTCCAGTGTTCTTGCCTGGAGAATCCCAGGGACGGGGCAGCCTGGTGGGCTGCAGTCTATGGGGTCGCACAGAGTCGGACACGACTGAAGCGACTCAGCAGCAGCAGCAGCAGAAGACTCATCAGAAAAATATAGAGTTATCATAAATTTATATTAACAAATACAATGACCAAAAAAGTGTAGTACAAAGAGATGATATTGTGGCATTATGTTTCTAGTTGGAAAATGGTGAACAATGGAGTTTTTTAAAGGAAATGTTATTTGAGCAATGGTATATGGTATGAACAGGATGGATATTGGTATGGATGAAAATTGTATTCCATTTAACCAGAACAATGTACAGGCAAAAGCACTGCTTCTTCATGCATATCTAGTGCTTACCAAAGGGCCTCTCACAGAGTAGCTGCTCATAAATACTTGATGATTGGTGAATTGAGTACATGCACACATGCACACTAAGTTATATTAATTAACTCAGGGAAAATTATACATTCTCAAGTCAATTAAACAGAGATAGGTGGGTATGGTGCAGAAAATTGGAGAACTAGAAATGAGATTTTTGCATTTCTACAATGTACATAAATTATTATGCCTTTACTTGCATGTTTCTCTGCCATTTCTTCTTCATAACTTAGTAGATTGTGGTAGTTTTTCTTTCTGTACTTTTTACTCTTATTTGCTGTCTTTCTTAATTTACTTCCTAACATGAGTTTTCTTTAATAAATGTTAAAATCTTTAACTGTTAGAATTAACATTTTAAGAAACTTCTTAGGAGAAAAAGCCTAGGGGATGGGGTGGGGACTTAAATTTATTAAATCTATCCTGTGCTTCATAATGTACTAGGCATCTTATCTGTATCAAGCATTTTAAAAATATTTAACATAAATATGACTAATTAATAAGGAATTTTGATCTGTATTTTTTAAGTGATAAAACCTGTGCTAAGAGGTAATACATTTTCCTCCAGTCATATGGTTTAAATATGATTCAAATTCAGGAGCGTATGGCTCTGAAGCCTGTGTGTGTGTGTGTGTGTGTGTGTGTGTGTGTGTACTTGAGTATGTGTTTTCTAGTTTACCATCTTAAGGTCAGATAAAAACTTTATTTTCTACAAGAATTAAAAAAAATTTTTTCCTTAAGTGAGACCAAAATAAATTCATAGTTCTGGTCTACTCTTGTAAAAATCTTATAAAATTTAGTGTATGTGTTACAATGAAGGATTTTCAGAAAAAAAGCAGCCAAATCAATTCTTCCATCCTCATTTGTCTTCACAAGAATGTGAGTAATATGAGGGCAGGAGGTTTCGTGTATTCTGTTCATAAGTTATTCCCACCTCTACTTTACCAAATACTTGAAGATCCATCGATTGTTTATTGAGGGATGATTGGCAGAGATGTCCTTTTCCCTATTCTTTTTGTATGTACTACTAGATATTTTTCTATTCAACTAATGTACATCATTACATTCACCATTATATAGCTCCATCCAGAAATACAAGCAATGTTAATTCACCCTTCTCACACATGCAAACTTACTGAAGTTTAGCCCAAGTATTTTTTAAATGCAACAGATTGGAGTTTATCTTGGAAGGGTGCTTCCATCTGTGAAAACACTCATTGGAAGAAGGAAGAACACTTTAAAATAAATCCACCAGCTGTATTGATAATGGTGTAGTGACATGAAGGCCTGAATATGATAGAACTATTTGTTAAAATAGTTATACCATATGAGAGAATAGCTAGCTTGTGGGTTTCTTGTGTTTCTTGATACTGACTTTAAAAATCATTAAATTGTAGAGGGATGACACTAATGAGGTTTCAAGCTATACTTTTAAAATAAAAAAGAATAAAACTTAAAGTTTTCTTAAAATTAACTCACATAAATGGCACATGGGGTACCTTAAATTCTGCTTTAAAAATCTCAATGAGTAATAGAAAATTCAGCACCAGCAAGATCCTGGGTAAGCTAATGGACTGGACAGCATTCAAGGCCTATTCTTTTGTGTTGCTATAAAAGCAGCAAATATATCAAGCATCATTTTGTCTCTAGATTTTTGTTACAGAAGGGTAAAAACTGTCATCCAGTATGTATAAAATAAATCTGTGCACAAAAGATCAGATATTTATTTTTTATCCCTGCTAATATAGCCTTCCTTGTACGTTTTTTTTTTCTTTCACACAATAGAAGACTAATATATGTGTGACTGAATGAATAACATGAAGAAACTAGTGAAGTGGTTGTGTATTTTCAAGGAGACTGCTGGGGTATCTTTAAAGTACCCTTATAAATTTAAATTTTATAGCCTTTGCTATTAGAAAGGTTTAAGAGCTCACAGACTAGGAGTCAGATCTCTTATTTAGAAGGAGGGCTCAAGAAACCCACTTACTATGAGAGAAATAATTGATATTGATCGTGAAGTTCTTGATGGGAAGAGTTGAGGAAGTGTTCTCTTTCTAATACGTTCCTGAATGTCTTTGACTCTAAATAGCAGATCTCTATACACAGAGTTATCTGCCATTTTTTCGAAGTTATTTGTAAGAGGTGAATTGCAAAGATGACTTCTCAATTATTGCTTAATGTTGTTTCAGCCCATTTTCAAAACCATGTTTCTATGTTCTGTGATATATGCCAATACTTTCTTTTTTTAGGTTTAACTGTGTCTTCTTCACATTCCCAGTATTTCTGCTCCCTTTTTGAGAATTTCCACATAATCTATACATAAGTCTTCCCAGCTAGTCCCTTAGTACTTGCACCCTTCTATGAATATTAAAAAACTTCAATTAAATACCAAATTCTTACGCTGGCAGTGAAGGTTCTCCATAATATAGTTCAAGCATATTTTCCAAATATATCTCCTAATCATCATTTCCTGAGTGAATAAGCTCTTAGCCAAACTGCCAAGTCATCACACCAAATTTTGATTATTTACTCATTTCAGTCCACAACAACTTGTATGTCCTTCCCTCTCATCTCTTAGTTCTGTCAACTCGAGTCATTTGAATGCCACCAGTTTTAAAACTAAGTCTAAACCTTAGCCTGAAATGACCTCTTATACTGATAGCAAAGCAGTTTGATTTCAGAGAGTGAATATTTGCCTTAAAAAAATTGCCTTGGTGATTTTTTATTTAAGAAATGTTCAATAATACTTATTACTTTTTAAGAATTTTATAGCCTCCTACAGGAATACTCCCAAGCTCATTCTGTGAGGCTACTATCACTCTGATACCAAAACCAAAGATATTACACAAAAAAAGATAGACCAATATCACTGATGAACATAGACACAAAATATCCTCAACAGAATGCTAACAAAAAGAATTCAGCAACATGTTTAAAGGATCATACACCATAATCAAGTAGGATTTATCCCAGAAGTGCAAGAAATTTTCATTCTACACAAATCAATGTGATACATTGTATTAACAAACTGAAGAATAAAAACCATGATTGCCTAAATCAATGCAGAAAAAGCTTTTGACAAAAGTCAACATCCAATTATAACTTAAACTCTC
The DNA here is from genome assembly GCF_032452875.1 of Bos javanicus. NCBI lineage: Eukaryota > Metazoa > Chordata > Mammalia > Artiodactyla > Bovidae > Bos > Bos javanicus. The sequence continues at coordinate 45,989,060 of NC_083870.1, forward strand.
CAGAAATTGCACATAGAGGGAACTTACCTCAACAAAATAAAAGCCATCTATGATAACACCATAGCAAACAGCATTCTCAATGGTGAAAAACTGAAAGCATTTCCTGTAAGATCAGGAACAAGGGAAGGATTTCCACTCTCACCTCTTTTATTCAACATAGTTTTGGAAGTCCTAGCCATGACAGTCATAGAAGAAAAAGAATTAAAAGAATGCAAAGTAAAAAATAGGTAAAACTGTCACTGTTTGTAAATAATAGAATGATACTATATGTAGAAAACTCTAAATCCTAAAGATGCTACCAGAAAACTACTAAAGCTCATCAATGAATTTAGTAATGTTGCCATACGCAAAATTAATATACAGAAATCTCTTGATTTTCTATACACTAACCACAAAAGATCAGAAAGAAATTAAGGAAATAATACAATTTGCCACTGCAACAAAACGAATATCTAGTAATAAGCCTACCTAAAGAGTCAAAAGACATTAACTCAGAAACTGTAAGATATTGACAAAAAAATCAAGGACTGCACAAACAGGTGGAGAGATATACCATGTTCTTGGATTGGAAGAATCAATATTGTGAAAATGACTCTACTACCCAAAGTAATCTATAGATTCAGTGCAGTCCCTATCAAATTACAAAGGGTATTTCTCACAGAATTAGAGCAAAAAAAAAAAAAAAATTACAATTTGTGTGGAAATACAAAAGACCTCAGGTAGCCAAAACAGTCTTAAGAAAGAAAAACAAAGCTGGAAGAATCAAGCTCCCTGACTTCAGAGTATAAAGTACTGTGTCAGTTGCTCAGTTGTGTCTGACTCTCTGCACTCCATGGACTGTAGCCTGCCAGGCTCCTCCGTGCTTGGGATTTCCAGGCGAGAATACTGGAATGGGTTGCCATTTCCTCAGAGGATCTTGTCTAGCCAGGGATCGAACCTATGCCTCTGTGTTTCTTGCATTGTCAGTCAGATTCTTTACTGCTGCACCACCTGGGAAGTCCATAGACTGAACTACAAAACTACAGTAATCAAGACAGTATGGTACTGGCACAAAAATAGAAATATAGATCGATGGGTCAGGACAGAAAGCCCAAAGAGAAATCCATGTGCCTATGGTCACCTAGGAGGAGACAAGAATATATAATGGAGAAAAGAATTTTTTTTTAATAAGTGGTGCTGGGAAAACTGAATAGCTGCATGTGAAAGAATGAAACTAAAACCCTCTATAATACCATACACAAAAATAAACTCAAAATTGACTAAAAACTTAAATGTAAGGCTGGGCACTATAAAACTCTTAGAGGAAACCATAGGCAGAATGCTCTTTGACATGAATCAAGGCAAGATCTTTTGTAACCTACCTGCTAGAATAATGAAAATAAAAACAAAAATAAACAAATGAGACCTAATATAACTTAAAAGCTTTTGCACAGCAAAGGAAACCATAAATTAAATGAAAATACAGCCCTCAGAATGGGAGCATATATTTGCAAATGAAGCAACTGACAAGGGATTAATCCCCCAAATATACAAACAGCTTATGCAGCTCAATATAAAAAACAAAAACAAATAACCCAATCAAAAAATGGATGGAATACCTAAATAGACATTCTCCAAAAAGACAGACAGATGGGCAACAGACGACAAAGTCTTCAACATTGCTAATTATTAGAGAAATGCAAAGCAGAACTACAATGATGTATCACCTAACACAGGTCAGAATGACCATCATCAAAAAATATACCAATAACAAATGCTGGAGAGCATGTGGATAAAAGGGAACTGTCTTGCACTTTTGGTGGGAATGTAAATTGGTACAGCCACTATGGAGAACAGTATGGAGGTTTCTTAAAAAAACTAAAAATACAATTACCATATGCCCCAGCAGTCCCCCTCCTGGCTAACTCCTAGATAAAACCATAATTACAAAAGATACATGTACCCCAATGTTCATTACAGCACCATTTGCAATAGCCAGGACATGGAAGCAACCTAGATGTCCATTGATAGATGAACAGATTAAGAAGATGTGGTACCTATATACACTGGAATATTACTGAGCCATAAAGAGGAACACAATTGTGCAATTTGCAGAGGTGTGGATGGACATAGAGACTGGTACAGATTGAAATAAATCAGAATGAAAAAACAAAGATCACATAATATCACATGTATGGAATCTAGAAAAATGATACAGATTAACTTATTAGCAAAGCAGACATAGAAACATAGAAATAGAGAACTGACATATGGATACCACGGAAGGAAAGAGGGGTGGGATTGGAAGATTGAGTTGATCTATATATATATATATATATATATATATATATATATATATATAATGTTTAAAATAGATAACTAATGAGAACATACTATATAACACAAAAAACCCTACTCAGTACTCTATGGTGACCTAAATGGGAAGGAAATCCCAAAAAGAGAGGATATGTGTATATGTATAACCGATTTACTTTGCTATACAGCAGAAACTAACACAATATTGTAAGGCAACTATATTCCAATAAAAATTAATTATAGCATCCTATAATTTTATTTTGGTATAAGAGTTATACTTGAAGCTGTGAGATTGTTGATGAGTTACTGGACAGTTTTATTGTCAATGATAGGCTGTGATAGATCAGGTCCTAGTTTGACAGCTGTGGCAAATGGTGAGCCATAAGTGTAATTTAAAATGTTTTGTTTCATTATATTTTATTTGTTATGACATATATATATATTTTTCTTTCCTTCTGTCATTATTTTTGTGTTTAAAATGAATTTGGGACTCTTAAAACAATCAGCATCCTTGTGGAAAAATCCTTCATTGTTTAATTAGATTGTGTTCTTTCTCCATTTTTTCCATCAAATATCCTGACACGTTATCTGCAATTGACATTTTTTGCCATGACACTATTTTTATATTATAAAAACTTCTAATTATGCAATAGGATATTTTACTCATTGAGTCAGTCAATACATATTTGTTAATCAATCATGTCACGTGTTCCTGAGGTGACAAGTAAGATGAGGAAAGAATGCTTAAAATGACTTTGAGATTTTTCTCTAGCAGTGATTTAACTGCTAGTTTAATTGTAGGTGCTGAGTTAGAGGATCAGTGGGTTTAAGTAGGAACTAAGGAAGTTTGCTTAGGAATAGAAGATTAATTTTAAGTTACTAACTGTTTGGTATGAACAGTTTTATGTTTGCCATTATTAGGTAAAATTATCCAAAACCATAACTAAGACAATGAAATAAGTCTGTATCTGTTTGCTGCTATAGTAAAGCATTTTGTAAGTAAATACAAGGTGATCTCTAGGTATTATTTAATTTTTAGGAAAATAAATATGAACATATTAATTAAAATATTAAACTGTAAATTTACATCTTTTCTTTTAGATTTGTGTACAGTAGAGATGCAATTTATCCTTTTTTAGTAGAAAAAAAATTCCAAAAATTTTATTTTATTCCCTTCCAGGATACTGATGGCTCAATTGATAAAGAATCTGCCTGCAATGCAGGAGACATCCTGCAATATAGGAGACCTAGGTTCGATCCCTGGGTCAGGGAAATCCCCTGGAGAAGGAAAAGGCAACCCCCTCCAGTATTCTTGCATTGGAAATTCCTTGGACAGAGGAGCCTGGCAGGCTATAGTCCATGGAGTTGCAAGAGTAGGAAATGACTTAGAGACTAAACCACAGGATATTGTCCAGTTTTGCATCTAATTTAGCAATCTTATTCAAATACCCTTTGCTAAAAGTTTTTAATTTTTACAAGAATTATTTTTATTGCCTTCCACAGTGCCTATATAATTTCCAGTCCTATATGTATACTTTTTAAAAATATAACAGCTTTTTTGAGATATAACTCATTTTCCATACAATTTGCCAATATACAGGGCATAGTTCAGTGGTGGCAAATATATTTGCAGTTACACTTATTACCGCAATCAAATTGAGCATATTTTTATCATCCCAAAATCAAATCATATACCTATTAGCAGCTGTTTTCCATTTCTTCTCCGAGCCCCAGTCATAGACCATTATCAATCTGTCTTCTGTCTCTTTATTTTTGCCTATCCTAGATATTTTCTATAAACAAAAACACAGAATATGTAGCCTTTTGTGAGTAACTTCTTTCACTTAGCATAGTATTTTTAAGGTTCAGCCATGTTGTAGGGTTTATCATTACTTCAGTACTTTTTATTGCCAAATAACATAGTAACATAGATTATATGGATATATGTTTTTTAGCCTTACATCAGTTGATGGATAATGGAGTTGTTTTTTTTGTTTGTTTGTTTTAGCCTTAGAAATAACACTGCTATGAGCATTAGTGTACAAAGTTTTGCATAGATAAATTTTGTAAATGTTCTTGAGTGCACACCAAAGAGGGAAATTCCTGAATCTCATGGTAACTTCACTCTTAAAACTGAAGAGCTGCCAAACTAATTTTCAAAGCAGCTATATCATTTTCCAGTCCCATCAGTAGTAGATGAGGGTTCCAATTTCTTCACATCCTTGCCAACAGCTTTTACTGTATGTCTTCTTGATTATAGCCATCCAAGTATGTGAGAAATATGTCTTTGTCATTTTGACTTGCATTTCTCTGATAATATTGAGCATCATTTCTTATGTTTGTTGATCATTTGTATATTTTTGAAAGACTATTTATACTAATATTTTGCTCACTTTAATTGGGTATTTATTTTTTATTAGTTTTTAAATTTGTTTTTATTAGTGAGTTGTAGATATTCTTTATATATTCAAGTTGGAGATTTCTTAACCGGTTTCCTCCTGGGTTGTCTTTTAACTTTTCTGATGGTATTCTTTTAATTTTGATGAAATCCAGTTTATCTTTTTTGCTGTTGCTTGTGTTTTGTTGTCTTATATAGAAACCATTGCATAACCTAGTCATGAAGATTTACTCCTATGTTGTCTTCTAAGAGTTTTATAGGTTTAGCTCTAAAATTTAGATCTATTATCTATTTTTCAGTTCAGTTCAGTTGTGTCTGACTCTTTGTGACCCTATTGACTGCAGCACACCAGGCTTCTCTATCCATCACCAATTCCTGGAGCCTGCTCAAACTCATGTCCATTGAGTCAGTGATGCCATCCAACCATCTCATCTTCTGTCATCCCCTTCTCCTCTTGCCTCAATCTTTCCCAGCATCAGGGTCTTTTCCAATGAGTCAGTTCCCATCAGGTGGCCAAAGTATTGGTGTTTTAGTTTCACAATCAGTCCTTCCAATGAATTCAGGACTGATTTCCTTTAGGATTGACTGGTTTGATCTATTTTTAATTAACTTTTATGTATGGTATGAGGTGGAGATTCAGCTTCATTCCTTTGTATGTGAAATTTGGCTATTACTGCATCACTTGTTGAAGAGAATGTTCTTTACCTCTGGAATTCTTGGAATCCTTTTAAAAATCAATTGAACATAAATACAAAGGTCTTACTGGATTCTCAATTCATTCCATTGAGGTATATTTTTATCATTTTTCCATTACCACTTTATCTTGATTACCATAGCTGTGTGGTAAGTTATGAAATCAGAAAAATGTGATTCTTCCAAATCTGTTCTTATTTTTCAAGGTTCTTTTGGCTATTCTGATTCCCTTGGATATTCATATGAATTTTAGGGTCAGCATGACCATTTTAGCAAAGTACAAGTCAGCTAGGGTGTTTAGAGGGATTGCTTTGAGTGTATTACTATCCTGACAAGAAACTTTCCAATTATTATCATGGATCTATTTTCCATTTTTAAGTCTTATTTTTTTCCATCAGTGTTTTGTTGTCTACAGAATATATGTTTTACACTTTTTTAGTTAATATAATTCTAAGTATTTTTGATGCTCTTCTAAATATAAATATTTTCTTGATTTTATTTTTGGTTTGTTCATTGCTAATATATATAAATACCAATTATTTTTTATGTATTTATGTTATATATTTATGGTTGCTGTGTTTCTTGTGTGTGTGTTGAAAGTGTTAGTTGCTGAGTTGTGTCCAACTCTTTGCAACCCCATGGACTGTAGCCCGCCGAACTCCTCTGTTCATGGAATTCTCCAGCCAAGAATACTGGAGTGGGTTGCCGTTCCTTTCTCCAGGGGATCTTCCTGACCCAGGGATCAAACCCAGGTCTCCCTACTCTAGGCAGCCTTTTACCATCTGGGGCACCAAGGAAGCTTGTTAGTATTCTCCAGACAAGCAGAATATATCACATATAGATAAATAGATATACATATAAAATCAGTGTATATATCATTAATGTCCCAGCTCAACCACAAGAGACAAGTTTATCCTTTCTGCACCATTTTTATGCTATTTAGGTCCTCAATGGATTGTATGTTACCTACCCACATTGGGGAGAGCAATCTACTTATCTGAATCCACCAATTCAAACTAATTTCATATAGAAACACCTTCATATCCACACCTCAAAGTAATGCTCAATCTAAGCATCCCAAGGCACCAATTGATTCATAAAATTAAAGATAACAGTGCTAATAATTTTAAATTAAATTTATTATGATTTTCTATGTGAAAGATTATTTTATCATTTGTTGTTGTTGATTCGCTCAGTCATGTCTGACTCTTTGTGACTGTATGGACTACGGCATGCCAGGCTTTGCTGTCCTTCACCATCTCCCAGAGCCTGCTCAAACTCGTGTCCATTGAGTCAGTGACGCCACCCAACCATCTCATCCTCTGTCGTCCTCTTGTCCTCCTGCCTTCAATCTTTCCCAGCATCAGGGTCTTTTCCAATGAGTCGGTTCTTTGCATTGCATTAGGTGGTGAAAATATTGAAGCTTCAGCTTCAGCATCAATCCTTCTAATGAATATTTAGGATTGATTTCTGTTAGGATTGACTGGTTTGATCTCCTTGCAGTCCAAGGGACTCTCAGGAGTCTTCTCCAACATCACAGTTCAAAATCATCAATTCTTCAGTGTTCAACCTTCTTTATGGTCCAACCTCACATCCATATATGGCTACTGGGAAAACCATAGCTTTGGCTAGACAGACCTTTGTTGGCAAAGTAATGTCTCTGCTTCTTAATACATTGTCTAGGTCAGTCATAGCTTTTCTTCCAAGGAGCAAGTGTGTTTTAATTTCATGGCTGTAGTCACCATCTGCAGTGATTTTAGATCCCAAGAAAATAAAGTCTGTCATTGTTTCCATTGTTTCCCCATCTAATTGCCATGAAGTGATGGGACTAGGTGCCATAATCTTTGTTTTTTGAACGTTGAGTTTTAAGGCAGCTTTTTCACTCTCCTCTTTCACTTTCATCAAGAGGCTCTTTAGTTCCTCTTCACTTTTTGCCATAAGGGTGATGTCATCTGTATATCTGAGGTTATTGATATTTCTTCCAGCAATCTTGATCCCAACTTATGCTTCATCCAGCCTGGCATTTTGCATTTTGCATTCATCATAATTGGAAATAATTTTACTTCTTCCTTTGCAATCTGAATAGCACTTACTTCTCTTCCTTGTCAAATTATCTGGTAGATTTTCTGTACTGTGCTAATTAGAAACACATCCTTTGTTCGTGATCTTTGGGAGGAAGCATTCAGTTTTCAGCATAAAATAAGATGTTAGCTGTTGGATTTACATAGAGGTCCTTTATCAGAGAATAAGTTGATTTGTGTTTGTGGTTTGTTGTAAGTTTTTACCATAAGTTTTGTTGGAGTTTGTCAAATGCTTTGCTGCATCTTTTGAGATGATTGTGTGATTTCTATTCTTTATTCTATTGATACAGTGTATTTGGCATAATAAACCAATCTTGCATTTCTGGGTTAAATTAGATATGTGTACTTTGGAGGTATTTATTAAGAATTGATGTACATATTTGAATATTTTATAGAATTCATCATTTAAACCAAATCATCTTCAAATGCTTTTTTAATCAACTTTGCTATTTAATGAATTTTTATTTATTAATATATGATATAATATCTTTGGCTTATTTTTTGTATATGCTCTTTCTATAAGTTTAAGAGAGTCCAATGTTAATTTTTGAAAATTAGACTTTGTCAGTTAAGTGCTTTATTATTGGTCCTTATTAGTGATACTAACATACCATCACAAAGATATTGGTAAATGTGACCAAATTTAGAGAAAGAAGCCGATCTTAATCTTTTGAACTAAGAGTAAAAGACATGCCTCATAGTTTTAAAATGGACTGATGAAAGATCAAAACTAAAGAAACTATATAAACAAAAATCATCTGATGAAGTATAAAGAATAATCTAATGGGCTTTCTGTCTACCTTCCTAATTATAATGAAAAGAGCTTTGTGTTTCTTTTACAGTGTGGTATGTGCTATAACTGAATAATAATATCATAACTAAATTTTATAATCTATTGAGTAATGAACAGTAGACTTTCATATGAAATTATACTTTAGTACTTAAGAGTATACAGCCACAATATGGCTTTGGATTCTGACTCTGCCACGTATATACTATATGATCCCTTGGCAAATTATTTACCCTTTATATTTCACTTTCCTTATTTATAACTTGAATCTCATAACACATTTCTACTAGCTATTCAGAAAATGTGTATTGAAGAGTCATTTACATATGTTAGATGTGACTGTTGGTTGCTAAGTAGACACTGAATAAGAGAAATATTGTTAATCCACCATGGATGCTGTTAAAACCATGCGTTTAGATCTATTTTTAAATGTTTCATTCAGTTATTCAATATAAGTTTGATTATTTTTTAAATAATTATAATATTATGATTGTATTTTTATTGTTTCATGTATTTTGTGTATCTTTTTGCCTGAATTTTTATTAAAATTAAATTAAAGGTTTTATCTGCTAGCATTATTTTCTGTATCACCTGTGGGTCTGCTTCATTAATTTACTTTTTATCTAGTTATCAAAGATTTAATTCTATTTTTTTCTCATGCCTAGAAATTTTTTCTTGAGTGCTAGATATATTAAATAAGATGATTGATGTTAAAAACTTAGATAAAGACCTGGTAAAGTGTCAGAAATATAGTACAGAGTCAATAAATAGTAAAGATTAATGCTGTTCTTTATTATCCTCAATATTTTATCTAGGAATTTGTATTTATGATTGAAATTAGTCGTGGAAATAATGTATGTTTTCAAAGACTTTCAAATGTACTTTAAGTAAAAGCTGAAAAAAATAAATGCATCTGTTTCATATTGTTAAGTACATTCTTCCTTATCTTCTTTTAAAATGTATTTTAGAGTATTTTTATATGGGAAAATGGACAAAGAATTTTATTCCAGTTTCACCTATTAACATATAACATTGTATAGCATATTTGTTACAACTAATGAAACTTTATTAATGTGTTGTTGGTGGTGGTTTAGTCGCTAAGTCGTGTCCTACTCTTGTGATCCCATGGTCTGTAGCCTGCCAAGCTCCGCTGTCCATAGCATTTTTCAAGCAAGAATATTGGAGTGGGTTGACATTTCCTTCTCTAGGGGATCTTCCCAACCCAGGAGTCGAACCCAGGTCTCCTGCATTGCAGGCAGATTCTTGACCGACTGAGCTATGAGGGAAGCCCAATATGTTATTATTATTAACTAAAGTTTATATTTTCTTCAGATTTCCTTCGTTTTTACTTCATGTCCTTTTTCTGATCCAGGATCCTCTCTAAAATAACAGATTGCATTTAGATGTCACATCTCCTTGGGGATCTTTTGACTGTTACAGTTTCTCAAAATAATCCTTATTTTTGACAAAATACTTAACAGCTTTGAAGAATACTAGTCAGATTCAATTTTAAATTTTCATGAAAGGAAAACATATTTCTGAAATGTTCAACGTATTTTCATTATTCAGTAAAAAATGATGTATTTGTATAATTTATGAACAAGTAGGATTCCAAAAATTCTTAATGAAACGCAAAAGATTCTAAACTAGTCTATAATAGTCAAATGTGTGGAAGGGAGTGATGAGGAATGAACTTAACAGTCTAGTCTTGTATAATGAGTTTCATCTGCATATTTGGTTAATAGGTTGTTACTGAAGGATGATACTCAACACAAGAGTGTTAAAATACATAGTATCCATGGACAAACCAGATGAATTGAATGGGAAGAGAGCCCTGGCCACCCTTAATATTGTTACATCATGGAGTATATCCTGAATTACCTGAGCATAATTTTTTTTTCTTTAGTTTTAAGGTTTAGGTTTTAAGCCTGTTCAAGCAATCTACTTAACTAACTTTTGTTAAAACTGAAAAGAAATATTTGTAGCAGGATAGAATTAGATGGTTTATTTTAAATTTCAATTTACCAAATCTCATTATTCATTATTAATATATATGTATTGGACGTGTATATTTTACTATGCTAACTTGATGGATTCTGATGCTAAAGACTCTTATAACCTCTGCATCTTATACACTGATCTAATAGAAAAAGCCATCATAATTTGAATGTTAAAAGGTACATTGTTACATAAGAACATTTTATTTTGCAGAACTATTATGGAGCTGCTAAGATGATATTTTCTGACAACCCACTTGGTCTGACCTGTGGAATGGTATGCCCCACCTCTGATCTTTGTGTAGGTGGATGTAATTTGTATGCCACTGAAGAGGGACCAATTAATATTGGTGGATTGCAGCAATATGCTACTGAGGTATGTAAGATGTACAATTGTTTTTTCTATCCCTGAAGCACGAAAATCTTAAAATAACTTTAATCCTGAAGCTTTGTTGATATCCAACATTTTTAGTGTGATATACAGCTACAGTTTAAGTATTTTGTGTCATAAACGATGTTTTTATTCAACGACTTGGCTTCAAAAATGAAATTTCTAAAACCATATGTCAAATTAATTGTAATCCCAGAAGGTTATTAAAATACTTTCACTGAAAGTTATATAAATTGGAGTATCTGAAAATAGAATTTATTCATTAACTTTACGTTGGAGTGTGGCTAGGGGGTCCCATTATGGGAAAATAAAAAACAAACTATCTTAACTAGTTCTTTTTCCTGAAAACATCTTTAATCTTCACAGCTTGAAAGAATACATCAGCATTCTTCTATAATATTTTTTGAGTAATAGAGGTTATAGAATTATCAAAAACCCTCAAACTGAATAATATTTTTTAACATTAGATTTTGTGAACCTGTGGATTGAAAGCAGATGTGTTTTTTGGATGCAAATTTATAATGAAATAATATGAAAACATTTTGTCCCTATTTTCTTATAAGTTTGGGCCATGTCTTTCTTTTTTAATGACTTTGAAGCTCTGGGACATCTTATTCTCTCTGGGGCCTCCATTTTGGAGTCAACTACCAGATCCATTCCTGTGTATCATTTAAATGATCAGCTTATATGGAGGTTACAGTAGAATTTTGTAATCCTTGGGGTCTGTTTGGCTAGAAGACCAAATTAAATAACCTGTCAGCACTAGATTTTTAATTAATGACTTCTCTGTCTGATGTTGTCAACTCAAACACAACGTATTCTTTCTTTTTAGGACCCTTCTCATAATATCCCTCAAGCTTAAATCTTACTTTGCTTTTAGTAATAAATCAGGTTTTTATTCCCTTCCTGCTTTCTGACAGGTTAATTCTAAGGAAGGGCTCCTGGGAGTGAGAAAATAGAAACAATTTGAGGTTGTGAGTTGTTGCAATAAATTCTTGTATTTAATTTCTTCTCCTACCAAATTCAAAATTGCATTGGTTTACCTGACCAGTGCAAGGTATGATCTTTACAACCTGAGACAATCCCTAGTTGATGGAGAAGATTCACTTGAATTCTTCCACATTTTTCTTTGGGGACTCATTGTCTCTTCATTAAAACGGGGCAGGCTTGCAAGGATGTAGTAGGTAAAAGTTCACACAGTATCTATATAAACTAACACTGCATTTCAAAGCAAAATCAGTTAAAATAATGTTATTTGTCTGTGGTTTGGACTAGAGAGGGAGGGAGGGAGGAAGGAGAGGGGAGAAGGGGAAAAGAGAGAAAGGAAACAGTGAAGGGGGGTGGGGAGAGTGGGGAGAAAGGGAAACATCATTCCTCTGAGAACTCTGTTTTAATGAGGTTGTACCACTGCTTTCCAAAGCAACGTCTATTTATTTCAGACATAGCATAGATTAGGATGGCATTAGATGCATTTTAAGAGACTCATGGAATTTAGATAGCAATGTATCTCCTTATTACATTCCATTTATGCTTCTTATTACTGTGGCTTCAAATATATCTATCAAATTATAAATAAAAATATCCCAGTGGAACTACATAGAAAGGCTTTCATTTTTTTTTAAGTTGACTACTTAAGGCAATTTATTTTAGAGAGTTCTGTCAAAGGGTTGTTTACTTAAATTTACCCAACAGTCAAAGTTGTTGTGAAGGTAAGCAGTACTGGATTCACAGATATAGGAAACAGACTTGTGCTTACCAAAAGGGAGAGGGAATGGGAGTAACACACTGGGGATATGGGATTAGCAGATACAAACTGCTATGTATAAAATAGAGAAGCAACCAGGATATATTAGATAGCACAGGGAATTATTATCTTATAATAACCTAAAGGGAGTATAATCTGCAAAAATACTGAATCACTATGGTGTATCCTGAAACTAGGGCTTCCTAGATGACGCAGTGGTAAAGAATCTGCCTGCCAGTGCAGGAGACGGAAGAGATGCTCGTTTGATCCCTGGGTCAGGAAGATCCCCTGGAGTAGGAAATGGCAACCCCGTACAGAATTCTTGTCTGGGAAATCCCATGGACAGAGGAGCCTGGAGGGCTACAGTCAGTGGGTTCCAAAAGAGCTGGACATGACTGAGCGGGTACACACACACATAACCTGAAACTAGCACTAAATCAACTCAATGAAAATAATAAGCATAATGCAATGAATTAATTGACTGCTGCTGTAAAGAAAGAGTACAACTTTTAAAATAATTCTAAAATAAAAATATTAAATAATGTTATAAATAATATATGCAAATACCATTACTCTTCCAAACTACTAAACTATTGATAGGAGTACTTAAGTAAAAGCTGAACATGATATATAAATAATTTGATGTTTGTTTGATAAAATAATGATTGATTTTTGACTTTTAAAGAATTATAAATCTATTTTTCAACCAAATTAAGCAAAGGTTAGGAGAGCAGAATAAAATAGTATGGTATTTTTCAAAAATGTTTTTCCTATAATTTATGTGTATATATTTCTGTAATATATATGTGATTTTTGATATATCAACTCCATAGTCTACCTTTATTATTTAAATCCATACTTAGATTATACCTTTCCATTTAAACATGGGCATATGATTTAGAACATGTAATAGAAATGTATGTAGTATGTAGTAGAAAAGGAATAAATCACATAGAGGATAGCATGAGGAGGATCAGGAGACCAGCTACTTTAACTACTTTTGTTTTGTCCTGTATTGTCAATCCTGTGCTGTCCCCACATCTGCAGTGACTTTGCTTCATACACTTTTGCACATGTGAGACAGACAGACTACAGAATGATTCTAGATCTCTCTAGGGGGCAGTTTTTTCTTAGTTCAGTTAAGTATAACAATAGTGCTTCAAATAAATAATTTGGAAATAATAGCTTGCTGTGGATTTTCTTATCAATTTCATCAGTGTCTTAAAATTTCTCTATATAGATTTAATACTTGAAATTTTTATGTTGACATGTCTTTGATCATTTAGTTGACTTATTAAGAAATCATATATTTATCACATTTAAATAACCAACTACACTCTCATTGCCTCTCAAATTTAACTAATGAATTGCTGCAAAAGGATAATGAAGAATGCATCTTTCTACTAATTTCCCAAAGTTTGAAAAATAACTATAAATAGAGAATTAACTGCATGTCAAATCACTTCCTTTCCACTGATATTAAAGAGTTTTAGGAACAATTTAGAAAAATTAAAATTCCTAGGTTCTAAAGGCTGGATGGCATCACCGACTCGATGGACGTGAGTCTGAGTGAACTCCGGGAGTTGGTGATGGACAGGGAGGCCTGGCACGCTGCGATTCATGGGGTCGAAAAGAGACGGACACGACTGAGTGACTGAACTGAACTGAACTGAAAGTTTGACTCTAAATCTTAAAATGAATGAGGCTCAGAGGATTAGTACTTAAGGTTGCTGCCTCAATTATGAATTTTTAGAAATACATTAGATTATGAAACTGGTATCAGAAAACAGTACTTGTTTTTCACAGTAAATGTTCTATGGGATTATATTAATACCCATTAAACATACTGTTTTGCATGGCATATACTCCTTGCACTGTACTTTGAATTTCCTTTTTATACTTTTAGTTAAGAACAGAACTGAATTATTCTTTAGATTTTTCTTTAACTGTATTTTTCAGGTCTTTTATATCAGCTCTCATTTGAAATAGCCTATTTTTGTCCCATCATCATATGCTATTTATATACTATCATTTGCTATTTTTACTTATTTCCATAATTTATTGAATAGACATACTTCAAATCAAATTGACCAGTGCTTATAACATAATAAAAATACACTGATATAGTTCAAACAATCAGGTATTATGAGGCTGCATTAAGTAAACTAGTAAAATTATTTGAATGATCAACATGTTTTGTTAAATGCTGCAGTCAATAATTTAAAGAATTGTGAGTGAAGAAGGAACATGATTACTTGAGTTAGTGATTATTTTAATAAGACAAATAATCCTACGGTATCTTCAACTTGAACATGGAGCTGCTAGAAGCTTTAAACTTTTGATGTCCACAGTTATATTGGCGGAGGATATAGAGACACATGTACACTAAAAAATAATAGAATGTTATGTCTTTTTTCAAATAATATATTTTTGTGATGCATCTTCCCATCTATCAAATAGATAAGTATAGAAGAAGAAAAAATTAGGTGTAGTCCTCATATTAAAATCAATTACTGCAAAAAAGTGCATAAACTGAAATGTGAGATTAGGTATACTCTATGCTGCAAAGAGCAATATTGCATAGGAACCTGGAATGTCAGGTCCATGAGTCAAGGCAAATTGGAAGTGGTCAAACAGGAGGCAAGAGTGAACATTGATATTCTAGGAATCAGTGAACTAAAATGGACTGGAATGGGTAAATTTAACTCAGATAACCATTATATCTACTACTGTGGGCAGGAATCCCTTAGAAGAAATGGAGTAGCCATCATGGTCAACAAAAGAGTCTGAAATGCAGTACTTGGATGCAGTCTCAAAAAATGACAGAATGATCTCTGTTCGTTTCCAAGGCAAACCATTCACTATCACAGTAATCCAAGTCTGTGCCCCAACCAGTAACACTGAAGAAGCGGAAGCTGAATGGTTCTATGAAGACCTACAAGACCTTTTAGAATTAACACCCAAAAAAGATGTCCTTTTCATTATAGGGGACTGGAATGCAAAAGTAGGAAGTCAAGAAACACCTGGAGTAAAAGGCAAATTTGGCCTTGGAATACCGACTGAAGCAGGGCAAAGACTAATAGAGTTTTGCCAAGAGAACGCACTGGTCATAGCAAAAACCCTCTTCCAACAACACAAGAGAAGACTCTCCACATGGACATCACCAGATGGTCAACACCGAAATCAGATTGATTATATTCTTTGCAGCCAAAGATGGAGAAGCTCTATGCAGTCAGCAAAAACAAGACCGGTAGCTGACTGTGGCTCAGATCATGAGTTCCTTATTGCCAAATTCAGATTTAAATTGAAAAAAGTAAGGAAAACTACTAGACCATTCAGGTATGACCTAAATCAAACCCCTTATGATTATACACTGGAAGTGAGAAATAGATTTAAGGGACTAGTTCTTATAGATAGAGTGCCTGATGAATTATGGATGGAGGTTCATGACATTATACAGGAGACAGGGATCAAGACCATCCCCATGGAAAAGAAATGCAAAAAAGAAAAATGGCTGTCTGAGTAGGCCTTACAATAGCTTTGAAAAGAAGAGAAGCAAAAAGCAAAGTAGAAAAGGAAAGATATAAGCATCTGAATGCAGAGTTCCAAAGAATAGCAAGAAGAGATAAGAAAGCCTTCCTTAGTGATCAATGCAAAGAAATAGAGGAATACCACAGAATGGGAAAGACTAGAGATCTCTTCAAGAATTAGAGATACCAAGGGAACATTTCATGCAAAGATGGGCTCAATAAAGGACAGAAATGGTATGGACCCAACAGAAGCAGAAGATATTAAGAAGAGGTGGTAAGAATACACAGAAAAACTGTACAAAAAAGATCTTCATGACCAAGATAATCACGATGGTATAATCACTAAACCAAAGGGCCAGATATCCTGGAATGTGAAGTCAAGTGGGCCTTGGAAAGCATCACTACTAACAAAGCTAGTGGAGGTGATGGAATTCCAGTTGAGCTATTTCAAATCCTGAAAGATGATGCTGTGAAAGTGCTGCACTCAATATGCCAGCAAATTTGGAAAACTCAGCAGTGGCCACAGGACTGGAAAAGGTCAGTTTTCATTCCAATCCCAAAGAAAGGCAATGCCAAAGAATGCTCAAACTACCACATAATTGCACTCATCTCACACGCTAGTAAAGGAATGCTCAAAATTCTCCAAGCCAGGCTTCAGCAATACATGAACTGTGAACTTCCACATGTTCAAGCTGGTTTTCGAAAAGGCAGAGGAACCAGAGATCAAATTGCCAACATCCGCTGGATCATGGAAAAAGCAAGAGAGTTCCAGAAAAGCATCTATTTCTGCTTTATTGACTGTGCCAAAGCCTTTGACTCTGTGGATCACAATAGACTGTGGAAAAGTCTGAAAGAGATGGGAATATCAGACCACCTGATCTGCCTCTTGAGAAACCTGTATGCAGGTCAGGAAGCAACAGTTAGAACTGGACATGGAACAACAGACTGGTTCCAAATAGGAAAAGGAGTATGTCAAGGCTGTATTTTATCACCCTGCTTATTTAACTTCTATGCAGAGTACATCATGAGAAACGCTGGGCTGGAAGAAGCACAAGCTGGAATCAAGATTGCCTGGAGAAATATCAGTAACCTCAGATATGCAAATGACACCACCCTTTTGACAGAAAGTGAAGAAGAACTAAAGAGCCTCTTGATGAAAGTGAAAGTGGAGAGTGAAAAGTTGCCTTAAAGCTCAACATTCAGAAAACGAAGATCATGGCATCTGGTCCCATCACTTCATGGCAAATAGATGGGGAAACAGTGGAAACAGTGTCAGACTTTATTTTTTTTGGCTCCAAAATCACTGCACATGGTGATTGCAGCCATGAAATTAAAAGACACTTACTCCTTGGAAGGAAAGTTATGACCAACCTAGATAGCATATTGAAAAGCAGAGACATTACTTTGCCAACAAAGGTCCGTCTAGTCAAGGCTATGGTTTTTCCAGTGGTCATGTATGGATGTGAGAGTTGGACTGTGAAGAAAGCTGAGTGACAAAGAATTGATGCCTTTGAACTGTGGTGTTGGAGAAGACTCCTGAGAGTCCCTTGGACTGCAAGGAGATCCGACCAGTCCATTCTGAAGGAGATCAGCCCTGGGTGTTCTTTGGAGGGAATGATGCTAAAGCTGAAACTCTAGTACTTTGGCCACCTCATGCAAAGAGTTGACTCATCGGAAAAGACTTCTGATGCTGTGAGGGATTGTGGGCAGGAGGAGAAGGGGACGGCAGAGGATGAGATGGCTGGATGGCATCACCGACTCAATGGACGTGAGTTTGAGTGAATTCCGGGAGTTGGTGATGGACAGGGAGGCCTGGAGTGCTGCAATTCATGGTGTCGCAAAGAGTCGGACATGACTGAGTGACTGAACTGAACTGAACTGATGTCTTATGTCAGTTGCTTTATTAGTTAATCATGCAAAAGACTGGAAGAATGAATGAGAATACTGTTAACAGTTAGTGCAGTTCAGCAGAGCAAACCTGCACTATCCCAAGAAAAGTGGCTTATATGAACACCAAATGTATTATTACACTCCCAGTAGGTAAGGATTTAATTAATCAAACAAACACTGATTGAGCATTGATTAGAATTAAGCATTGTTGTAGGCTGCTTACACATACTACATGTCCTGAAATTCCTTAGTGACTTGATAAGGCGTATGTATTTACATTAGCATCTTTAGACTAATAATCCATCTCCATTAATATTCCTTGTTTGGTTCCGGAGATGAGTAGACCTTAGTACGAAAAACAGGATCAGATGGGGGGGCAATGTAGAGTCATAATACCTATACTTGCATAGCACCTCAATCCTTTTTTGTAATATCTCATTTAAAAATATTGATAACCATTAAGACGTGTAAAGTTCTAATATTTTCCCCATTTTGGGCTTAAGGAAATGAAGGATCAAAATGCTTCTAAACTGATGGTTAATTAGACAAACTCCTTTAGCCTTGGACAATGTTAGGTACTGTACTTAGAAATTGATCATACTCAAAATAACCCTCTAGATAAATGTTATCATCTTCATTGTATGTATGAGTAACAAGAGGCTCGTACAAGTTCATATATAATAAAGGGCAGATATAGAGTAAAAAGCCTCAGATTCCTTTATTTCACAAACCCTCACTTGCCCAACCTAATATTAGGTCATTATTACAAAGTCAAAGTAAACTTGAATTTTCTGGCTGCAACCTCCCAGTGTTACACCTTGGTGTCTGAACCACAGATACCTCAATTACTGTACCTTGTTGCTGTTGTTAGTCGTGTAGTCATGTCTGCCTCTTTTGTGACACCACTGACTGTAGCCCTCCAGGCTCCTCGGCCCATGGGATTTCCCAGGCAAGAATACTAGAGTGGCTTGACATTTCTTCTCCAAGGGATCTTCCCAACCCACCCAGTTGAACCCAGGCTCTTCTATGTTGCAGAGGATTCTTTACTGCTGAGCCACCAGGGAAGCAGTCCAAGGGACTTTCAAGAGTCTTCAACACCACAGTTCAAAAGCATCCATTCTTACCACTTAGCCACTAGGAAAGCCCCGGCATAGAAACATTCAATAGTAGACAGGGGACTTGGACCACTGTCTGCTAGTCTCTACATAAGCAAACCATCAGGGGCTGCTGGGGAGTTTGACTGCTGTGGGGTAGTAGGTACCAAAAGCTTTATGCATGGTAGAGAAGTGGATTCAACTACCCCTGGTAGAAAGTTTGAAAAAAAAAAAAAAAAGAACAGGGCTTGGGCTGGTATGAAGCTGCAGAGAGCTATGTCTCAGTGTTTTAGGCATGTGCCTAGTGGCCCAGTAACTTGCTTCTGTATTGTCTGTAAGTATTACCTGGAGACTGGAGCTATGGGCCTCCATTTAGAGACTTGGTTCTGCAGTGGTGGAGAGGGAGAGGAGTGATACGGGGTGGAAAGTATTGTGTACTTCATGTAAGAAGCAGGAGGGTAAGTGCAAAAACAGAAAGTTTTTTCTCACTGTAAGTCTAAAACCTAAAGTTCAAAACAACATTAGAAAAACTAGTTCAACCAGTTTAAAAAACTAGTTAACCAGTGATAATCAAAAGACTCAAACTACAGATGATTTTATACTAATTAAACCAAATAATATCATATTCAGGCCTTTTAAAATAAATAGAAAATAATATCCACATAAATAAGGTAAAATTATTAATAAAACTGAATTTGATATGAAATACTTGATTAGAAATATTGACTGAAATAGAAATACTAGTAAAACTTTAAATTTAGAACTGGATTAGAAATTGGTGTAGAGCAGTCTTAAAGCAGTCTTAAGGCAGTTGTAGTAGAGGGTTTTCCAAAAGAAAGGAAAGATATAAGTTCCTCATTTAGAACACGATTGTAATATTCTGAAATGCCAAGGTTCTTGAAAGAATCAGCTTCTAGGGGAAAAAAAAAGATTATTCTAAAATCAACAATCTCATTAGTATCCATAGATGTTAGAAGCCAAGAACACAGTGTTTTAAAGGAGTAGGATAAAGAACTGTATTTCTCCCTTAACAATACAAACATGAATAAAGATATTGTAAGCATTTAAAATCTAAAGTGGTTTGTCATTCACCTTGTTATAAGAATACTTAAAAAAGTTATTCTTCAGCATGATTGATACAAACTTGGAATGAAAGAGGGATGTAAGAAATGATGATGCAAGGAAACCAGAAAAATATAGTCATAAATAAAATTAACTATTGACCATAGATAAGAATGACAGCTCATTTTGGGGTGTGAAAAATAAAGATAGAGATAAAAATGTTACATAAAATTGACAAGGAAGGTGGTTGAGGTGGGAGTCAGGGGTCAGGTAGTCAGGGGTGCTAAGGGCTTTTTGTATTGAGAGAAGAGAAATACTTGATAACTTGGGAATATATTTTTTAAAACATTGAAATATCTGTGTTAAAAATTAAAAGGTAATCACATAAAATCTAGAAATGTAATTTGTAAGCAGTCATAGAAACGAAGATGGCTGAGATGGTAGAAAACTTAATCCAGTGAGAGACAGAAAAGGGAAAATAAAAATCAAGAGCATGAGGAGCAAATACAAAGCATAGGAAACAGGAAAAACAAGGCAGATAGAAGAAATAAATGCAAATACATTATTAACCACAAAACTAACTTTTATCAAGTTTACCTATTAAAACATAAGAGGCTCTATTATGGATTAAAAATAAACACTTCAAACAACTATAAGATGTTTAGAAGAGAAATACATTATTTTAGCAAACTTGAAAATAATCTGGTTGAAGCAAGAAATACTATGTAAATACTAACCATAATAAGTTAATGTAGTGGTATTTATATGTAACAAAAGTGGACTTTCAGAGAAAATATGTTATGGTATGGGGAGGGAGGAGGGAGGAGGGTTCAGGATGGGGAACACATGTATACCTGTGGCAGATTCATTTCGATATATGGCAAAACCAATACAATATTGTAAAGTTAAAAAATAAAATAAAATTTAAAAAAATAAAAAGAAAATATATTAATAAAAATAAAGAGAAAAATAAGTAATGAAAAGAAGAATAAACATTCTTAAAATTACATATACATTACAACATGGCCTGACTTAAAATTTTTAAGAATTATTTGAATTAAATTTATTAGAATGATTTAATGAATGTATAAAAGTTTCTGTATCCAACTAGTAGAGTGAGTGTGACCTTTTCAGGCACCTGTGGAAAGAAGATTTATCCAAATTGACCATGTACTTTCAGAAATATATATATATGTGTGTATGTGTGTATATAGTTTTCAGTTAAATCACACAGACTACATTTTTTTTCTACAACACAACTAAATTAGATATAAAATATCAAAGACAGGAGGAGAAGGGGACGACAGAGGATGAGATGGTTGGATGGCATCACCAACTCTATGGACATGAATTTGAACAAGCTCCGGGAATTGGTGATGAACAGGGGAGCCTGGCATGCTGCAGTCCATAGGTCACAAAGAGTCGGACATGACTGAACTGATATTTTCATGAACTGAACTGAAAATACCAAAATATTATCAAAATGAAGGCAATAACAACAGATTTAAACCACATTTATAAATAATGCATGGGTTGAAGAGGTTGTCACAATAGAAATTATAAAATACTTAGACTGAATAACACAATTTCCATTGACAACCTGTAAAATGTAGCCAAGTGAGTTAAGTCATTCAGTCGTGTCTGACTCTTTGTGACCCTATGGACTGTGGCCTACCAGGCTGATCCGTCCATGGGATTTTCCAGGCAAGAATACTGAAGTGGGTTGTCATTTCCTTCTCCAAGGGGATCTTCTCCATCCAGGGATCAAACAAGGGTCTCCCGCATTGCAGGCAGATGCTTTTTACCCTCTGAGCCACTGAAAATTTGTGATTTTACATGTTTATAACAAAAAAGATAAAGATAAGCAGGTTTCATTTCAAGATGCTACAGAGAGAGGAAACAGGTTGGGGAGGGATGTTTTAGTGGTGGTGGGGTGGTAAATTATGAAAAAAATGGAAGACAGATAATGCAAATAATACAAATGAAAACAAAAATGATGATGGCCTACAAAGAAAACCTGACTCTTTGAAAATAGATTAGTAAATGATTATCTGGCCATATCATATAGTAACCTGTATATTTCAGTTACAGCTGCCTTCTAATTACTGTTCTTTTATTATTTTATTGAATTGCTTATGAGTAGTTAATCATACTTAAGTAGTTAATCATTTTCTAGAAAAATCATGGTAGCAAGCGATTGGAGCTGATAGAATAGGGGAAGATCTCTCTAGTCTACCATATCTCTGTCACTCTCTGTTGCCTGCCTGCTCTCCTTTCATCCCCAGCAAGCTGTAAGATGGATTGCCTGGCCCCTGACAGCGTTATTTTCCAACCCCAGCAATGAAAATATATTTGAGTGACTGACTAGATGCTTGCAGTGTCTGGGTGCTAAGGACACAGTGATGAACAAGATAGGAATGATACTAACCCTCAGGTAGCTTATTGCTTACTGAGAAAAACAGACTATTAAGCAAATTATAATGAAGTGCTGAGGGGAGCAGTCAGACAGTACTGTGGGAGCCAGTAGCTAGGAAACCTAACAGATTTCCTAACCTATCAGGGAGGGTAAGCTGAATTGAGAAAGTGAAATTTAAACTGAGTCCTGAAAGGTATACATCATGTCCAGTAGAGTGAGGAATAGGTGAGAATTCAAGGCACAGAGAACAGCATGAGCAAATCCCTGAAGGCACATAAGTGTTTTTATTGATTAGTTTGAACCTGCATATGATTTTGGATCAGTAAAGTTGCTCACGACCAAAGTATACACACCTATGCTTTCAAATTGTTTTGTCAACCATTTATTTCAATTGTAGCCTTAAAGCATGAGTAGAACACATAGCCTAATCATAATAAAAATATGAACCATAATGTAATAACAATAATTTAGGAGTCAGTTCTGCTGTGTATAAAATGAACAATTGTAGCTAACTTCGAAGAGTTTGGGAAGCTGAAGATATAAAGGGTTAAGCACTCAAGAGAGTGCCTTATAAAGAGAAAGTGTTAACCCCTGGAGGTTATCATCATTGATTTACTCAATCTTCACAATAAATTGTTGAAATAATTATTACTCTCTGAATTTTAGAGCTGACATTTAGAGAGGTAAAGTCTTCTCCACAATAACATATGTCATTTTTTTTTTTTAAGATTTAGTTAAGGTGTTATTTTTCCTCCCTTCTGGGATAAGTTTTCTTTCTCACTGGTTCCAAGAGCACCGTATATAAAAATGAATCCTACACATTGGCAGATTGCATTGTAATAATTTTTCTGTGTTTAAGATGTATGATTGTTCTGTTACCCAGGGAACTACTTACTGGAAGGTCTATGTTTGTCTTACTCATACTTGTGTCTAGTGCATAGGGGGCACATGAAGATATTTACTAAATTAAGGTGAAAATTGAATAGAACAGAACATTCTGATTTCGCATCATATAATATTTTTACCATGCCAGTTATATATTACAACAATGACTCTTTTAATAATAAGAAAAATAATGCAGCAACATTTTTAAAAAATCACTAAGTGCATTAATAATTAACTAAAAATGTGCCATTGAATGAAGTTTTCCTTTATTTCTGATATGTTTGAAATAGACTTCCCACTTTTAGTGTCCCTTGTTTAATTGTTGTGGAGAAACTGTCAGGTAGCCCGAGAATATTTCTTTTCAAGGGATGAGGGCAGGGGATAGTATGTACTCAATGTTTCTTTTGACTTCCTTCACAAAAGGAAGCACGTTATCAGGAAAATTACATAGAAGCGTCTCCTGGAAGCCATGTAATTTGAGGTAACGTAATTTTGGATGCACAAATAACAATCTCTCTCCATTCAGGCATTCAAAAGGTAACCAGACTGGTATATTGCTAATTAAATAACTCAAAGAAATTGAAACCAGTGAAGTGAAAAACCAGTGTTTTATTTGTGTTAAGATTTCTCTTAGACCTACACTGATGAAATAATATCCCTTTTGAAATGACCAGAAATTATGTTTTACTCTATAATAAAATCAAGTTAAAATACTTGCAAAAATACTTGCACTCTTATGGGATGTGTAGGATACAGCTAATCTTTTAACATATATCCTTCAACTGGTGGAGATATTCTGAAATTTCCAAAAATATTTTGTTTGTCATGATTTCCCTATGGTTTACATTTGCTATTTCTTGGTTAGTAATAACAAGTAGAGCAATTGGGGAAGAATTATAGCTACCAAATATTTCCGTTTGTTTTCATTGTGTATCATTTCATAAAGTAAGAAAGATTAAAATGAGAAAAACTTACCCTCAAATTAGAGTTGGTAAATATCTTTGCATTTACTGTCTTATGTTCTTTTCCATTTAGAGAGGACTATATAATTATTAGAAATTTATACTCTTTCTGTCTCCTTAATGTGAGGAGGCTTGGGGAAAAAATCACCCCCAAGTGAAATACTGGCATCTCTCTGTCTCAGTCTTTAAAATCAGGATAATTTCTCCCTTGCCTCAAAATGTGAAAATTATAGGGGAAACAATAATAGAGTCAATATGGAGTGATGAAAGAAATGCCCTTTCCAGATGGGTGAAAATTTAGAAATCACAGGACAATTATGCAAGGAGATCTATTTTAAATACCCCTCAAGAAGATTATTCACTTAGAAATAACAGATAGGTAACTGTCCTTATGTATCAGTGAGAAAGAACTATGTATGGTACTCATTTATTGAAGCCTATCACTGGAGTTCAGAGCACAGGAATTTTGAAATTAATCAGAATCTTGTTGGGTGCCTACTATGTGTTATAACTCCACTGTGCCCTGACATTCACTACAGATGGGAGGAAAAACACTCAGATTAGCTTTGCACTTATTAACTCATTCAGTCCTCATAGCAGCCTTCAGTTCAGTTCAGTCAGTCAGTCGTGTTCAACTCTTTGCAACCCCATGAATCGCAGCATGCCAGGCCTCCCTGTCCATCACCAACTCCCAGAGTTCACTCAGACTCACGTCCATTGAGTCGGTGATGCCATCCAGCCATCTCATCCTCTGTCGTCCCCTTTTCCTCCTGCCCCCAGTCCCTCCCAGCATCAGAGTCTTTTCCTGCCGGGGGCCGGCATGAGGACCTCCACCCATGGCAAAGGTCATGAGGAAGGAGGCTCGACATACGAAAAGGCGGGATTGAGCCTCAGGAGTCCCCTTGGAAAATTCTTGAGCATCTACCCCCATAACCAGAGCCTGCCTACTTTACTACTTTGTGCTCTCACCTACACCTCTGACTTTATGGGGGACTGTCCCCCACCACCTCTTTCTGAGAAGGAGTCAACTTAGAGCTCCAGTTAATAATAATTCCTGGGCGTGATAGGAGTGTTTCAACCTACAAACTCCTCTGAAGGTTCTCTAGCCTGCCTGACAGGCTTGTCCAGCCACATGTGATTGCTCATAGCCTCCCAACCATGAGAGGCACGAGATGCTTTAAACCTTCTAAAAACAGGTTCTTTAGAGAAGTTAGAAAGCTATAAGTATAATGGGCTGATTAGAAATTGTATTGGTGAAGGGTTTTTCATTTGTTGAGCCAATGTTTACTGCTAAGTCTCCACATCCTCTGCCCTTATACACATTAATGAATATATAGAAGAAATAAGTATTAACCTTTGATATTAATCATGTTGGACCTTAGGCTAAGTAAATTCTTTCCTTAATTAAAACCCATTATACCCTCACCCTATAGGAATGTAACTTTATCTGGTACCTTTGGAAGGTGGTGTCTGTTTCAAAAATAATCACCCCGGGAGAAGTAAGTGTTCTGGTTCACTGACCACTGTTAACAAGGAGAGGGTCATAAATTGTCAGCAGGCCCCCTGGCCAGAAGATGATGTAACACCCCTAAGACCTCTGTATACATTTGTATGAAGCACCTGACTTTAATAAAAGTCAGGACTGCTGTCCCTGCGTGACTTTTGTATAACACCTCAGTGTATAAAAACAGACCCTGGAAAATAAAGAATTGGGATCAGTTCCTCAAAATATTGGTCTCCCCATATCGTTCTCTCTCTCAAACTCTGGCTGAGTTTCCATCTGGAGCGCGGAGCCTGCCATGCTTACTAATTATGCTTGGGCTCTAAGATCTGACCAGGGAGGCCTCAGTGTCTCCTCTCCTTCGGGAGAATGGAAGGATGCCTGCGGCCTACGTAAGTGGTACAAACTTCTTGTCTTGAAGTTTTATTGGTTTCCCGCGTAAACCAAGCTACTCAGCCTCTTTTCTGCACTAAATTTTCCTGCTGAGCTATCCTCATTCTATTACTCTTTATATCTCTAATTAATATCTAGTTAAAGCCATTGTATTCACCGACGACGTCTCTCCTTTGAATTTCACTGGATCCACCGGGACTGGACCCTGGCATTTTCCAATGAGTCAACTCTTTGCATGAGGTGGCCAAAGTACTGGAGTTTCAGCTTTAGCATCATTCCTTCCAAAGCATACCCAGGACTGATCTCCTTTAGAATGGACTGTTTGGATCTCCTGGCAGTCTATGGGACTCTCAAGAGTCTTCTCCAACACCACAGTTCAAAAGCGTCAATTCTTTGGTGCTTAGCTTGATTCACAGTCCAACTCTCAAATCCATACATGACTACTGGAAAACCATAGCCTTGACTAGATAGACCTCTGTTGGCAAAGTAATGTCTCTACTTTTTAATATGTTATAGCAGCCTTCAGTTCAGTTCAGTTCAGTCTCTCAGTTGTGTCCAACTCTTTGTGACCCCATGAATCACAGCATGCCAGGCCTCCCTGTCCATCACCAACTCCTGGAGTTCACTCAGACTCACGTCCATCGAGTCAGTGATGCCATCTAGCTATCTCATCCTCTGTTTTCCCCTTCTCCTCCTGCCCCCAATCCCTCCCAGCATCAGAGTCTTTTCCAATGAGTCAACTCTTCGCATGAGGTGGCCAAAGTAGTGGAGTTTCAGCTTTAGCATCATTCCTTCCAAAGAAATCCCAGGGCTGATCTCCTTCAGAATGGACTGGTTGAATCTCCTTGCAGTCCAAAGGACTCTCAGGAGTCTTCTCCAACACCACAGTTCAAAAGCATCAATTCTTCGGCACTCAGCCTTCTTCACAGTCCAACTCTCACATCCATACATGACCACAGGAAAAACCATAGCCTTGACTAGACGGACCATTGTTGGCAAAGTAATGTCTCTGTTTTCAATATGCTATCTAGATTGGTCATAACTTTTCTTCCAAGGAGTAAGTGTCTTTTAATTTCATGGCTACAGTCAAAATAATAGGATAGTGAAAGAGGAACTCCCCAGGTCAGTAGGGGCCCAATATGCTACTGGAGATCAGTGAAGAAATAACTCCAGAAAAAATGAAGGGATGGAGCCAAAGCAAAAACAATACCCAGCTGTGGATGTGACTGGTAATAGAACCAAGGTCCGATGCTATAAAGAGCAATATTGCCTAGGAACCTAGAATGTCAGGTCCATGAATCAAAGCAAATTGGAAGTGGTCAAACAGGAGATGGCAAGAGTGAATGTCGATATTCTAGGAATCAGCGAACTAAAATGGACTGGAATGGGTTAATTTAACTTAGATGACCATTATATCTACTACTGTGGGCAGGAATCCCTTAGAAGAAATGGAGTAGCCATCATGGTCAATAACAGAGTCCGAAATGCAGTACTTGGATGCAATCTCAAAAACGACAGAATGATCTCTGTTCGTTTTCAAGGCAAACCATTCAATATCACAGTAATCCAAGTCTGTGCCCCAACCAGCAACGCTGAAGAAGCTGAAGTTGAATGGTTCTATGAAGACCTACAAGACCTTTTAGAACTAGCACCCAAAAAAGATGTCCTTTTCATTATAGGGGACCAAAATGCAAAAGTAGGAAGTCAAGAAACACCTGGAGTAACAGGCAAATTTGGCCTTGGAATACAGAATGAAGCAGGCAAAGGCTATTAGAGTTTTGCCAAGAAAATGCAGTGGTCATAACAAACACCCTCTTCCAACAACACAAGAGAAGACTCTACACATGGACATCACCAGATGGTCAACACCAAAATCAGATTGATTATATTCTTTGCAGCCAAAGAGGGAGAAGCTCTATACAATCAACAAAAACAAGATCAGGAGCTGACTGTGGCTCAGATCATGAGCTCCTTATTGACAAATTCAGACTGAAATTGAAGAAAGTAGGGAAAACAACTAGATCATTCAGGTATGACTTAAATCAAATCCCTTATGATTATATAGTGGAAGTGAGAATTAGATTTAAGGGACTAAATCTGATAGAGTGCCTGATGAACTAAGGACAGAGGTTCGTTACATTGTACAGGAGACAGGGATCAAGACCATCCCTATGGAAAAGAAATGCAAAAAAGCAAAATGGCTGTCTAGGGAGGCCTTAGAAATAGTTGTGAAAAGAAGAGAAGAGAATAGTAAAGGAGAAAAGGAAAGATATAAGCATCTGAATGCAGAGTTCCAGAGAATAGCAAGAAGAGATAAGAAAGCCTTCCTCAGTGACCAATGCAAAGAAATAGAGGAAAACAACAGAATGGGAAAGACTAGACATGTCTTCAAGAAAATTAGAGATACCAAGGGAACATTTCATGCAAAGATGGGCTTGATAAAGGACAGAAATGGTATAGCAGCCTTAAGAGATGGCTATTACTGATCCCAGTTTACAGTTTGAGGAGACTCATGCATGGAGATATTAAAGTCTTTATTCAAGTACTTTACCATGAGAATGATAGAGGTCAAGAGTCAGCCTCAAGAGTGTACTTTTAAAGCCAGACCTCTAAATATATTGCCGTCTGAGAGGAAGTTTACAAAGTTTTATTTAGATACTCACTTCATCGGTAAAAACTACTGCTATCAAACTAAGGGAAGGGGAGCAATCAGGTGCAATAATAAGTGGAAAAAGAAAAAAATACTGACCCATCTTCCGTTTATGAGTCCATTTTTGCTCACCTGTCAAATTACTGTTAAGGACATTTATTTTGGTTTTGATTTTAATTTTGAATTTCTTCTTTTTAAAAATTTCTCTTTTTTAACCAAATTTAAGTTTCCTGGTGAAGTCACATTCTTATAAATTTTTTGAACATGTTCATTGTAGTTTTTCTGTATAAAGTCCATTTGTGATAACAACATGTACTGAATTATGTATTCATATCTATATTTTCTGAGTTATTGGCAGTTCTTAGTTAATGACAGACCTGGGATTTTTGATCAGAAGCCAGGCCTTGTATATGAAAATTTGTAGACACTGTGGTTGACTTATTTACCACAGAAGGTTCACCATTTCATTTGGTAGGTAGACAGGAGTGAGACCATATCACCCTTATCTAAATCAGGAGCTGAGCTGACTCAGGCTGGGTTGCATGTCTACCTCTGGTCTGCTCCACTTGCAGAGTATAACCCTCCATAAGTTTCAGCTGTCTGCTAAGATGTTGTCTAGGACTTTCTCTTCTTTAGCTACTCCTGTACTCTAGTTGTTTCATTTGGTCCATCAGAGTGCAGAAGGCTCCCTTCTGCTTTGCATGCATGCCAAGTTGCTTTAGTCGTGTCTGACTCTTTGTGACCCTGTGGACTGTAGCCCTGCAGGTTCCTCTGTCCATTGGATTCTCCAGGCAAAGATACTGGGGTGGATTGCCTTGCCCTCCTTGGGATCTTCCCGACCCAGGGATCGAACCTATGTCTCCAGGGCATTCTGCACTGGCAGGCGGATTCTTTACCACTGAGCCACCTGGGAAGTCCCCCTTCTGCTTTATAGAGACTTTTCTTTTTAATTGTTGTTTATTTTCTTAGTCTTTTTCTTATGAAGTATAAGAATTAAGCTTTTCTATACTTTCTTCTCGGAGAAGGCAATGGCACCCCACTCCAGTACTCTTGCCTGGAGAATCTCATGGACAGAGGAGCCTGGTACGCTGCAGTCCATGGGGTTGCTGAGGGTCGGACACGACTAAGCGACTTCACTTTCACTTTTCACTTTCATGCATTGGAGAAGGAAATGGCAACCCACTCCAGTGTTCTTGCCTGGAGAATCTCAAGGACGGCGGAGCCTGTGGGCTGCCGTCTATGGGGTCGCACAGAGTCAGACATGACTGAAGCGACTTAGCAGCAGTAGCAGCAGCATACTTTCTTCTGCTTCAGGTTTCTAGCCTCTTACATTCCCCAAACCCTGTGTTGCTCTAGTCCTAGAAGATTACCTAAGATCTCTCTTGCTCTTTCTTCTGAGCCTTGGTCTTCTATCTACAAGATTCCTCATTTTGCTAAGAAGTCACCGATTCCCTCAGGATAAAAGTAACTCCTATTCTATCATCTCACTTCTCTGATGTTCTCTTTTTACTTGCGATCATGGCTCCTGTAGTCAGAGTTACTTCAGAGGCTATCCAGTGCTTCCAACATATTTTTGAAAAGTTATCCTTCAAAAACTAGTCTGTCACAATCAGAAACAGATGCCATAAATTATTTACTGAATGTCTACGTGCCAGGATAGTGCTCACTGCTGGTTATACATGGTAACATGTGTCTAAAATATTTAAAACAGTTAAGTTATATATTTTTATATATATATATTATATATAATATATATATATATATTAAGTTATATATTTTTATATCTGACCTATTCTCTGACTCAAGAACTAATGTTCTGCTGACTAATATGGAAACATGACACACATGGTAAATGATTTTCTTAGTAGCAAGCAAAATGTGATTCAGGAGCTCAGAGGAGGAATGCTTAAGTTGGCCCAGAGAGTGGAGTAGGAAAAGTGAGTCAGGAATGCTTCCTAGAAGAAGTGTGACCTTAGGCAGAAATTTCAAAGATTTAGAAAGAGTTAGTCAAGCATAAATTGTCATCGACTGGACCCAATATGACTTCTAAATATCCTATGTTAGTACTTAAAATATGTTTATTTCTATTAAAAGCATAAGTGAATTTTAAAAATTAAAAATACATTTGAGGATGTAAAAGCTATCTTAAAAATTTTAACCACGCCAATTGATTTCTCCATAGGTATTCAAAGCAATGAATATCCCACAAATCAGGAATCCTTCTCTGCCTCCCCCAGAAAAAATGCCTGAAGCCTATTCTGCAAAGATTGCTCTTTTGGGTGCTGGGCCTGCAAGTATAAGTTGTGCTTCGTTCTTGGCTCGATTAGGCTACAATGACATCACTATATTTGAAAAACAAGAATACGTTGGTGGTTTAAGGTAATTCCTACATTTATTTCATGTTCATAGTGTTAAAAATAATGGGGTAAAACAATTATGAATATTGTTGGTTTGTAATCAAATAGGAACTTCAGGTTCACAGATGGTATTTTAACTGTTCTTTTTCCAAATGCTCAAATTTTGATTTCATTATTCACTTTAAATTTGCAGTTGGCTTTAAGTAATATTTATTTTAAAATTTCTCTGTCTAGTTCTGTGAATTTAAGAAAAATCACAGCAAAATATTTTATGAATAGAGGAAACAATCATATGAAAGCTTATTTCATCCCTGTCAATCTTTCCTTTAATGGAGATGTATGTGAGTTTTGCAAATTAGAGATGGGGAAACCTACCTCCACAGAATATTGGATGATTCATTTCAGTGTGTATGTAGATGTGTTGTCTTGGTCATGTATTTTCATTCTCCAATCTCTTAAGTCTTGCATTTGATTACAATTAAGTTAGAGACTACTAAGAATGTTCCATTTTAATGTACATTTATGCAGTGTTTTATCTCATAAGTACCATATTATGATTTGCTATTAAACAACATCATTGTTGTAAACCAGGATTCATCACATAAACATTTATTCCCTTGAAGTTCCACACACAAGTATGGAAAATATTCACTGTGTATAAGTGATTTTCAGATATTCATATCAGGCTTGGACAATGGATGGAGTTTACTTTATTTAAGATAAATGGATTCTGTAGAATAAATAGTGGAAAAAAGGCAGTCTTTTCAATGAGTGATGTTGGGCAAGTTGGACAACTCTATGTAAGTCATTAAACTTAGAACACTTCCTCAAGCCATATATATAAAAGTAAACTCAAAAGTGCTTAAAGACATAAATAAAAGATATGACACCATGAAACTCCTACAAGAAAACATAAGCAAAGCATTCTCTATCTGGTATAAATCTTACAAATATTTTCTTAGATCAATCTCCCAAGGTAAAATAAATAACAACAATAACAACAAAAATCAGTAAATATAACCTAATCAAGCTTGAAAGCATTTGCATAGCAAAGGAAATATTCCACAAAACAAAAATACAATCTGTGGAATGGGAGAAACTATTTGCAAACAATATGACCAACAAAATTTAATTTCCAAAACAGCTCGTACAACTCAGTGTCAAATTAAAATAAAATAAACCCAATCAAAAAATGGGCAGAAGAACTAAGTAAACATTCCTCTAAGAAAGACATACAGAAAGCCAACAGGCACATGTAAAGATGATCAACATTAATAATCATTCAGTTCAGTTCAGTTCAGTTGCTCAGTCATGTCCCACTCTTTGCGACCCCATGAATGGCAGCACACCAGGCCTCCCTGTCCATCACCAACTCCCGGAGTTCACTCAAACTCATGTCCATTGAGTCGGTGATGCCATCCAGCCATCTCATCCTCTGTCGTCCCCTTCTCCTCCTGCCCCTAATCCCTCCCAGCATCAGAATCTTTTCCAGTGAGTCATCTCTTCTCATGAGGTGGCCAAAGTATTGGAGTTTGAGCTTCAGCATCATTCCTTCCAAAGAACACCCAGGACTGACCTCCTTTAGAATGGACTGGTTGGATCTCCTTGCATTCCAAAGGACTCTCAGGAGTCTTCTCCAACACCACAGTTCAAAAGCATCAATTTTTTGGCGCTCAGCTTTCTTCACAGTCCAACTCTCACATCCATACATGACCACTGGAAAACCATAGCCTTGACTAGATGGACCTTTGTTGGCAAAGTAATGTCTCTACTTTTCAATATGCTATATAGATTGGTCACAACTTTTCTTCCAAGGAGTAAGCCTCTTTTAATTTCATGGCTGCAGTCACCATCTGCAGTGATTTTGGAGCCCAAAAAAATGAAGTCTGACACTGTTTCCACTGTTTCCCCATCTATTTGCCATGAAGTGATGGGACTGGATGCCATGATCTTCGTTTTGAATGTTGAGCTTTAAGGCAACTTTTTCACTCTCCTCTTTTGCCTTCATCAAGAGGCTTTTTAGTTCCTCTTCACTTTCTGCCATAAGGGTGGTATCATCTGCATATCTGAGGTTATTGATATTTCTCCCGGCAATCTTGATTCCAGCTTGTGCTTCTTCCAGCCCATCCTTTCTCATGATGTACTCTGCATATAAATTAAATAACCAGGGTGACAATATACAGCCTTGATGTACTCCTTTTCCTATTTGGAACCAGTCTATTGTTCCATGTCCAGTTCTAACTGTTGCTTCCTGACCTGCGTATAGGTTTCTCAAGAGGCAGATCAGGTGGTCTGGTTCTCCCATCTCTTTCAGACGTTTCCATAATTTATTGTGATCCACACAGTCAAAGGCTTCGGCATAGTCAATAAAGCAGAAATAGATGTTTTTCTGGAAATCTCTTGCTTTTTTGATGATCCAGGAGATGTTGGCAATTTGATCTCTGGTTCCTCACGTAATCACTAGAGAAATGCAAATCAAAACGACAATGACAACGACAATGACAAACCTCACTCTGGTCAGAATGGTCATCCTTCAAAAGTTTACAAATAACAAATGCTGGAGAAGTAGTAAAGAAAAGAGAACTGGTCTGCACTCTTGTTTGGAATGTAATTTGGTGGCGCCACTATGGAAAATAGTATAGAGGTTTCTTAGAAAACTAAAAATAGAGCTACCATATGATCCTTCAGTTCCATCCCTGGACAGATATCCACAAAATATGAAAACTCTAATAGGACAAAAATGTATGCATCTTAGTGTTCCTAGCAGCACTCTTTACAGTAGCCAAGATATGGAAGCAACCTAAGTGTTCATTGACAGATGAATGGATAAAGGAGGTGCAGTAAATATACATATAATGTAATATTACTCAGCCATAAAAAGAATGAAATATTGGCATTCACAGTAACTTGGTTGGACCTCAAGGTTATCGCACTAAGTGAAGTAAGTCAGACGGAAAGAGACAAATATTACATGATATCACTTATATGGAAACCTAAAAATAATTCAAATAAACTTATTTACAAACCAAGACTCACATAGAAAACAAACTTATGATTACCAGAGGGGAAAAGGAGGGTGAGAGAAATGAATTAGGAGCTTGGGGTTAGTAGATACAAACTACTCTACCTAAAATAGATAAGCAACAATGATTTACTGTGTACCGTGGGGAACTTATTTCAATATTGTGTAATGTCCTATAATGGAAAATAATCCTAAACATTATAAAATAAATAGAACTTTATAGTAACATGTATTTTATTTAGGATCATAAAAAATTAAATTTATTTTAAGCAGGGACTGGATATTCTTTAAAACATTTGATGTAAAAATGAGCAAGAATTTGCATGATAATTTGATAGTATTATTGTTTATTTTTCTTTTTCCCTAAGTGTGTTTTTGCAAAAGAAACTCATTGATTATAAAAATATATCCAGTTGGCATATCTGTTGCTTTACTTAGCATTTAAATTTTGATGGCTACTGAACTATTTTTTAAGCAACAGATTTGTCATATTTAATAATCAGAGAAAAAATTAAATCAAGTTGTGACTAAAATTTATGTTGTTTTTACATTTTATGGCACCTTTAAATATGTATTAATAGATATATAAATATCAACATTGGTATAATGACAATATGCTAAACTACAAGTAAGCTATTATTAATATAAAACTATTAGACTAAATCATCAAGCAAAAATATCACATAGTATGAAGATGCTTTAGAGAGGATATGAAGCTTAAACTGAAGAATAAATATCCTGATAGCCCAGAAGCAATTATTTTTCTGTATTGATGTTTCACTACGTTGAGTTTTAAGGTATCACACATACTTTGTAAATTTTTCTCCTGGAGAGTAAAATACCTAACATATTTTTTTGCTGGAATTATTTAGGCTTTTATTTTCAATGGCATTTTACCACAGCTTCATTAATTAGGAAAAACATAATCTATTAGCAACATATATATATATATACATATATACACACTGTACTTTTTTTTCAAATATACACGTCAATGAATATGTGAGCTAGTTTAAAAAATATGGACTTAATTATTGGGTAGCTGTATAGACTAGAAATAATCTTTCTACACTTTAATTGCATTTGCACGAGAAGCTTTAAAAGGAACAATCCCTGTTTGTGAATTATTGTGTTGACAATTTTGGTAGAAGGTTTTTGTGGTAGTTAGCATCTCTATTTTTTTTAAATTTTAATTTATTTTTAAACTTTACAGTATTGTATTGGTTTTACCAAATATCGAAATGAATCCGCCACAGGTATACATGTGTTCCCCATCCTGAACCCTCCTCCCTTCTCCCTCCCCATACCATCCCTCTGGGTCGTCCCAGTGCACCAGCTCCAAGCATCCAGTATAGTGCATCGAACCTGGACTGGCAACTCGTTTCATACATGATAGTATACATGTTTCAATGCCATTCTCCCAAATCTTCCCACCCTCTCCTTCTCCCACAGAGTCCATAAGACTGTTCTATACATCAGTGTCTCTTTTGCTGTCTCGTATACAGGGTTATTGTTACCACCTTTCTAAATTCCATATATATGTGTTAGTATACTGTATTGGTGTTTTTCTTTCTGGCTTACTTCACTCTGCGATCCAAAAGTCCACAAGCAATTAATGCTGGAGAGGGTATGGAGAAAAGGGAACCCTCTTACACTGTTGGTGGGAATGCAAACTAGTACAGCCACTATGGAGAACAGTGTGGAGATTCCTTAAAAAACTGGAAGTAGAACTGCCTTATGATCCAGAAATCCCACTGCTGGGCATACACACTGACGAAACCAGAAGGGAAAGAGACACGTGTACCCCAGTGTTCATCGCAGCACTGTTTATAATAGCCAGGACATGGAAGCAACCTAGATGTCCATCAGCAGATGAATGGACAAGAAAGCTGTGGTACATATACACAATGGAGTATTATTCAGCCATTAAAAAGAATTCATTGGAATCAGTTCTAATGAGATGGATGAAACTGGAGCCTATTATACAGAGTGAAGTAAGCATCTCTATTTTTTATGCAGGATATGCACTTCTAAATCATATAAATTGACATGAAACTTGTGTTTCTATGTATTTCCTAAACATATTCAGTGGGACAGATTCCCCTGGGTAATGACCAAGCATGTTTAAAAAGAAAAATCTTTTATGATTTACTTTGTTTCCTTTGCCTTTGAATCTTCCCAGTCTCCAGGGACAATCAGGTCAGTTCAGTTCAGTCATGTCCCACTGTTTGCAACTGGACTGTTGTATGGACTGTATCCGACTCTTTGCAACCCCATGGACTGCATCACACCAGTCTTCCCTGTCCATCACCATCTCCTGGAGCTTGCTCAAACTCATGTCCATCAAGTCAGGGATGCCATCCAACCATCTCATCCTCTACTGTCCCCTTCTCCTCCTTTCTTCCATCTTTCTGAGTGTTAAGGTCTTTTCCAGTAATCAGTTCTGCATATCAGGTGGCCAAAATATTGGAGCTTCAGCTTCAGCATCAGTCCTTCCAATGAATATTCAGAACTGATTTTCTTTAGGGTTGATGGGTTTGATCTCCTTGCAGTCCAGGGACAATATGAAGTGTTTAATCAGTCTCCTTTGGATCGTGCCATGGTAGCAGCATGTGTCACTGCTGCAAGATTATAAAAACTGACACTGGAATTTAGCCAGAATCACACTGCAATACTTTTCTATTAATTTATTTTCTCACTTAAAGATACCTCTCATTCTCTTGTATCTTCAAAGTGGCTAAAAAAGATTAAATTAGCTTTGTATTTGAAATCAATTGCTTAAAGAGGTGATGTCAAGTTTTATCTTTCCTTTTCCTTTGCACGCAAACAGAATCTTCTAAACCTGGTACACAAGTATCACAACCAGTTTGTAAAACATCACTAAGTTGGGTAAAAATTATCCAGGACTTAATCCCTATTGTATGGTGTCACGATAGTGTCAACAAATTTGTAAAATAATCAGTTTTGCTTTCCTTGAATTGTGGCTTCTCCCCCACCAGTATGTGAGTTTTAAAAGTTTAAAGGACTTGATATTATGATAACAAAGTTATATGAATGTGGTATTACATACAAATGTATACATGTATATGTATATATATATGTATACTTTCTGATTGTTTTCTATTATAAAATTAATATATATGAATTATGACTTTTTGTTAAATAGTGTAATTAGAATAATAACGTCCTTTGCCTTAGCTAATTTAGATGTTATGTTTTCACTATGTCTATTGCATTTCATGTTGACTAACAATAAAGAAATAGGGTTTAGGTGAAATAGTTTTATTCGCAGAAAGTATTTTGAGAACATGTGTGATGTAACACAAATTTAAAATGTGGTACCTGTATCATAATAAACTAAAGCAAAGTTTTTTCAAAGTATGAGAATTGTGCTTTAAAAAGAAGGGAAGGAGGTTGTTTTTAATTAATTCCATTTAGATGAAAGAAACATGAACATACAAGAATAATTTTTTTTTTCAGGATATCTGAGCACTCCACTGACTGACTGTACTAAAAGATTTGTGGCCACAAGGAAAGTTTCTTTTGAAACTTTCTTGTTAAAAGAGAACATATAGAATAAAAGGTTGTCTTTATAAATACAACAAACTTGAGATGTAACTATTCTAATTAAATTCCATCTTCTGTCCTCATATCACCTTTCTCAGTGTGCAGTCTTGAGGGTAAGCTCCCTCTCTCCCGATTTTCCTTCCTTCTTTCTTTCATTCCTTCCTTCATTTTTTATTTATTTATCTCCTACTATGTGCTGGTCATTACCTTAGCCCATCGAGTTACAACGGTAAATAAAGCAAAGTGCCTGTTCTCATGGGAGCATATGTTCTGGTAGTGAGTTGTTTAAGTCACTCAGCCATGTCCGGCTCTTTGCAACCCCATGGACTTCAGCATGCTAGGCTTCCTTGTCCTTCACTATCTCCTGGAGATTGCTCAAACTCATGTCTATTGAGTCAATAATTCCATCCAACCATCTCATCCTCTGTCACTCCTTCTCCTCCTGTTCTCTGTCTTTCCCAGAATCAAGGTCTTTTCCAGTGAGTATAATCTTCTTATCAGGCAGCTAAAGTGGTGCTTCAGCTTCAGCATCAGTCCTTTCAATGAATATTTAGGGTT
Source organism: Bos javanicus (assembly GCF_032452875.1). Taxonomy (NCBI): domain Eukaryota; kingdom Metazoa; phylum Chordata; class Mammalia; order Artiodactyla; family Bovidae; genus Bos; species Bos javanicus. The sequence goes on from NC_083870.1 coordinate 46,027,336, forward strand.
GATTTCCTTTAGGATCGACTGGCTGGATCTCCTTACTGTCCAAGGGACTCTTAAGAGTCTTCTCTAACACCACAGTTCAAAAGCATCAACTCTTTGGTGCTCAGCCTTCTTTACAGTCCAATTCTCAGATCCGTACATGATTACTGGAAAAGCCAGCATTGACTATACAGACCTTTGCCATTAAAGTGATGGCTCTGCTTTTTAATATGCTGTCTCTTCCAACAACACAAGAGAAGATTCTACACATGGACATCACCAGATGGTCAACACCAAAATCAGATTGATTATATTTTTTGCAGCCAAAATGGAGAAGCTCTATACAGTCAGCAAAAAGGAGACCAGGAGATGACTGTGGCTCAGATCATGAACTCCTTATTGCCAATTCAGACTTAAATTGAAGAAAGTAGGTAAAACCACTAGACCATTCAGGTATGACCTAAATCAAATCCCTTATGATTATAGTGTGGGAGTGAGAAATAGATTTAAGGGACAAGATCTGATAGACAGAGTGTCTGATGAACTATGGATGGAGGTTCGTGACATTGTACAGGAGACATGGATCAAGATCATCCCCATGGAAAAGAAATTCAAAAAAGGAAAATGGCTGTCTAAGGAGGCCTTAAAAATAGCTGTGAAACAAAGAGAAGCGAAAAGCAAAGGAGAAAAGGAAAGATATAAGTATCTGAATGCAGATAAGAAAGCTTTCCTCAGCAATCAATGCAAAGAAATAGAGGAAAACAATAGAATGGGAAAGACTAGAGATCTCTTCAAGAAAATTAGAGATACCAAGGGAACATTTCATGCAAAGCTGGGCTCGATAAAGGACAGAAATGATATGGACCTAAAAGAAGCAGAAGATATTAAGAAGACGTGGCAAGAATACACAGGAGAACCATACAAAAAACAATTTCACAACCCAGATAATCATGATGGTGTGATCACTCACCTAGAGCCAGACATCCTGGAATGTGAAGTCAAGTGGGCCTTAGAAAGCATCACTATGAACAAAGCTAGTGGAGGTGATGGAATTCCAGTTGAGCTATTTCAAATGCTGAAAGATAATGCCGTGAAAGTGCTACACTCAATATGCCAGCAAATTTGGAAAACTCAGCAGTGGCCACAGGACTGGAAAAGGCCAGTTTTCATTTCAATCCCAAAGAAAGGCAATGCCAAAGAATGCTCAAACTACCACACAGTTGTACTCATCTCACATGCTAGTAAAGTAATGCTCAAAATTCTCCAAGCCAGGCTTCAGCAATATGTGAACTGTGAACTTCCAGATGTTCAAGCTGTTTTAGAAAAGGCAGAGGAACCAGAGATCAAATTGCCAACATCCGCTGGATCATGGAAAAAGCAAGAGAGTTCCAGAAAAGCATCTATTTCTGCTGTATTGACTATGCCAAAGCCTTTGACTGTGTGGATCACAATAAACTGTGGAGAAGTCTGAAAGAGATGGGAATATCAGACCACCTGACCTGCCTCTTGAGAAACCTGTATTCAGGTCAGGAAGCAACAGTTAGAACTGGACATGGAACAACAGACTGGTTCCAAATAGGAAAAGGAGTATGTCAAGGCTGTATATTATCACCCTGCTTATTTAACTTATACACAGAGTACATCATGAGAAACATTGGGCTGGAAAAGAACAAGCTGGAATCAAGATTGCCAGGAGAAATATCAATAACTTCAGATATGCAGATGATACCACCCTTATGGCAGAAAGTGAAGAGGAACTAAAAAGCCTCTTGACGAAGGTGAAAGAGGAGAGTGAAAAAGTTGGCTTAAAGCTCAACGTTCAGAAAACGAAGATCATGGCATCTGGTCCCATCACTTCATGGCAAATAGATGGGGAAACAGTGGAAACTGACTTTATTTTTCTGGGCTCCAAAGTCGCTGCAGATGGTGACTGCAGCCATGAAATTAAAAGACGCTTACTCCTTCGAAGGAAAGTTATGACCAACCTAGATAGCATATTAAAAAGCAGAGATATTACTCTGCAACAAAGATCCATCTAGTCAAGGCTATGGTTTTTCCAGTGGTCATGTATGGATGTGAGAGTTGGACTGTGAAGAAAGCTGAGTGCCGAAGAATTGATGCTTTTGAACTGTGGTGTTGGAGAAGACTCTTGAGAGTCCCTTGGACTGCAAGGAGATCCAACCAGTCCATCCTAAAGGAGATCAGTCCTAGGTGTTCATTGGAAGGACTGATGCTGAAGCTGAAACTCCAATACTTTGGCCACCTGATGCGAAGAGTTGACTCATTGTAAAATATCCTGATGCTACAAGGGATTGGGGACAGGAGGAGAAGGAGATGACAGAGGATGAGATGGCTGGATGGCATCACCAACTCAATGGACATGAGTTTGAGTGAGCTCTGAGAGTTGGTAATGGACAGGGAGGCCTGGTGTGCTGCGATTCATGGGGTCGCAAAGAGTCAGACACGACTGAGCGACTGAACTGAACTGAATTAGGTTTGTCATAGCTTATCTTCCAAGGAGCAAGTGTCTTTTAATTTCATGGATGTAGTCACTGTCTGCAATGATTTTGGAGCCCAAGAAAATAAAGTCTGTCACTGTTTCCATTGTTTCCCATGTATTTGCCATGAATGATAGGACCAGATGCTATGATCTTAGTTTTTTGAAAGTTGTTTTTAAGCCAGCTTTTTCACTCTCTTCGTTCATCTTCATCAAGAGGCTCTTTGATGAAAAGAACTCTTTGTCAGGTTCTTTTTTGCTTTCTGCCATAAGGGTGGTGTCATCTGCATATCTGAGGTTATTGATATTTCTCCTGGCAATCTTGATCCCAGCTTGAGCTTCATCCAGCCCAGCATTTCACATGATGTACTCTGTATATATGTTAAATAAGCAGGGTGGCAATATATAGCCTTGACATACCCCTTTCTCAATTTTGAACCAGTTCATTGTTCCATATCTGTTTCTAACTGTTACTTCTTGACCTGCATGCAGGTTTCTCAGGAGGCACGTCAGGTGGTCTGGTATTTCCATCTCTTTAAGAATTTTCCACAGTTTGTTATGAGACCAACACAGTCAAAGACTTTAGCTTAATCGGTAAAGCAAAAGTATATGTTTTTCTGCAACTCTTTTGCTTTGCAATATATTTTTTCCTATATAAAAGTACAGTTTTTAGTGAACATATCACACACTCATACATACATGTTCTGTAATTATATAGAAAATATATATACTTTTCTATATAGTTATTGAATACATATGTATGTATGATGTACGTATCAAAAACTGTCTTTCAAATAATTTTTTATTTTTTAAGATATTCTTCTCTTAAGACATTTATGGAATTGCTAGTAAATAGATCAACTAAATATTGTGATATACTTAAATGTATAGGAATTGCTTTTGATGAATTCTCTAGTATTTGTTTTTCATTGTTTTTATTTTTTCATAAATTTCTACTGTTTCTGTAATAACACATTCATATTTTGTCATGCATATAAAAATGTGTATTTCCTCACATGCGTCTTATACATTGTGAAAATACCCATAGAAGAAATACTTATTCCTTTAATACTGATCAGAAACACGTGTTGCATTTTTTAAACTGCTGACTTTTCCACAAATGTTTCTCTCTCTTTTTTTTAGTACTTCTGAAATCCCTCAGTTCCGGCTGCCATATGATGTAGTAAATTTTGAGATTGAGCTTATGAAGGATCTTGGTGTAAAGGTAAGTGAAAAACATAACATTTATGTATTGCTTTAAAAGAAAGGAGTAAGCTCTGTATTGAAGATTAACAGCAAAATGTCACACACTTTAGGAAAGAACAATTAAAAGCTACACCAGGCAGAAGCAGAAAGATGCTTCTCCTTGCTTAGGGCATTTGTCTGTCTACTGTCTGAATGCCACTAGCCTGGAAAAGGGCAATCAATAGTTCTCATCTGGCACGCCTGCATGTGATTAATTGTCTGTGAGAAACAAATTCCTAAATTGCTTTAGGGGTTCAGTGCAGCTAATAGAAGGATTTGGTTTCTTTAATCACTAAATTTATTGCTATTTTTTTTCAAAACTTTTATTACCTTTCCATGACAGATACAAAATAATAGATTAATGGAATATTATAAATTACACAATACATTGTTGTAAGTACATATAAAAACTGTTTTGAAAAGTGGTTAGCAAACTATTCATGATTCTTGCATTTAGAAATACAAAATGAAATAACCAGTAAAAAGAAAAACACTCATAACAATATTTTGTGTTTTTATACTTATAATTAATTTTATTTGGCAGTGGTTAGGTGATGAAATGTGTATACAATCACCAAAGAAAAACTCTTCTAGCAAATATGAAATACAAATGTGCACACATTTATGAAAACTGTTCAAAATAATGTTCAAAATAGATTTAAGGGTGATTACTTGCTTCAAATAAATATATCCTGAAAAGTTCTTTAAATGTCTTTCATTTTGAATGCAAGTTCTTACCTAAATCTCATTAAGTAAGGAAATGATTTTGAGACCTCAAAGTAATATATTAGGTGTTACTTGAAATTGAAGATAAATCAAAAATTAATTTAAGACACATCTAAATTCATCTTATAAATAATTATAAAATTGCATTCAATTTCTACCTTACTGGATATGTTGCATAAAGTAGGGCATACCCATTACTCTTACTAGGAAACTCATCAAGACATAGTGACATAGTAGTAGTCAGTGCACTGAGTGCCAGAAAATGTACATTTCAGCTACAGTTTTGTCTCTTCCTAATTTTATAGTCAGATAACCTTGATGAAGTCAATTAATGTCCTTCACCTTGGTCAGTATTTGTTCAAAGGGAAAAGTATGCTATTACCACTTTTATAAACAGATCTGCTTATATATGCCTGAAAATATATGTGCTCTGGACATGTGTAATAATCCAGTAGCGTAGATTGCCTTTGGGAAGGTGTAGGAAGTCATTGGAGAAGGCAATGGCACCCCATTCCAGTACTCTTGCCTGGAAAATCCCATGGACGGAGGAGCCTGGTGGGCTGCAGTCCATGGGGTCGCTGGGAGTCGGCACGACTGAGCGACTCCACTTTCACTTTTCACTTTCATGCATTATAATGGCAAACTCCAGTGTTCTTGCCTGGAGAATCCCAGGGACAGCCTGGTGGGCTGCCGTCTCTGGGGTCGCACAGAGTCAGACACGACTGAAGTGACTTAGCAGCAGCAGCAGCAGCAGCAGGAAGTCATTTATCATCATTTTGTACATTTGAATTTTAAACCCTATGAATTTATTATATTATTGAGAAATTATTAGAACCTGAATTGAGGAGGTTAATGCTATCTTGTCCATCACTCAGGTTGTTTTAAAATTTGAAGGAAATAAAGTATTCAAACTTGCTTTGTAAACAAAAAATTCTATGTACAATTCTGAAGAGAGACAGTAACAGAATTTGTTTTCAGCTTTGAGGACTGGCATCCATTGATGAAGTACTTTCATCTTTTATGACTTATCAAACTTACCCATGAAAGGATATAGGAAATGGTCTTTGTTACCACCTCATCAGCAATATAACCTTCATGTTTTTACTCTGAAACTGTAATTTTAAAGTCAACAATAATTTACTGGCAATGAAGTGGATTTTTCTCTGGATTTATTCTCTTTGGCTTCTGGGCAGCATGTGATATATTCTTATATGTATGTATGTAACTGTGCATGTGTGTGCATGTATCTATGTATAGGGTATACCCATGATCTAGCATTATCTTGGAATTACCTCTCTCAAGACAATAGATAAAATTATTAAGAATTTACTTTGGCCAAGTTAATTACTAAGGATTCTTCTAGTACCATCTTTCTTTTGAGCTCCAGTTCTGTATTCTTAGTAGTTTAATGAGCATATTTATCATCCAAATAACATACATTCATCATATCTAAGCTTAGCATAATTAATTATCTTCCCTCCCAACTATGTTCTTCTAAATTTCTTGAGTAATTTCAACTTATTTCATATCTATAGCTGATAGATTAGTTCTTATTTATTTTAAACTGAATTTTTCCAATCAAAGATTGTGTCACAGTAAAACTCTATTTGTACGTTGTATGTATGTATGTATGTATATTATACACACACACACACACACACATATATATATATATACTTTTTTCTTCCACTGTTTCATTGTCTGGAATCTCTAGTATGTTGTAAATGTGATAATACATGGCATCTTTTCAGATCTATGAAATAACATTTTTATCATACTGAATAAATATTTTCTTTTTCTAGATTTATTAATATAATAGTAACATTTCTGTAGTTATTTTTTTTTTATTTTAATGAAGAAAGTTGGGCACAACTGAGCGACTTCACTTTCACTTTCACTTTCATGCATTGGAGAAGGAAATGGCAACCCACTCCAGTGTTCTTGCCTGGAGAATCCCAGGGATGGGGTAGCCTGGTGGGCTGCCATTTATGGGGTCGCACAGGGTTGGACACAACTGAAGTGACTTAGCAGCAGCATACCTTCATCTAATGGCTTTAGCAATATATGCCTGACTACTCTAAAACATCCCAGCTAAATTCAGATAAAATTCACTTCACATCAAGCTTAGTGTAAGTTGTTGTTCAGTTGTAAAGTTGTGTCCAACTCTGTAACCCCATGGTCCTGGGATGAGGGAGTTAGGTCTTGTGATTCTGACTTGTTCTTTCCTTTCTTCAGTTGAGTTGGCTGGAAAGAATGTTAAGGTGCTTATTGTTCTTAAGAGAAGCATGAGAAAGCACAAAGTCTTCTGCAGTTGTGCCCAGAAAATATTCTGTAAAGTGACCATTGACATTGGTTCAAGGATCTTTACAAAGAATATTCCAGGATGAGCATGTAGGCCGCAGCTTGAGGCCATGGGAAGGATTGTTATCTGAGACCTGTTTGTGAGGGGAATATTTATGGCAAAAGAAGTTTGCTGAACTTAGGGTTTAGGAATAATTAAGAATAGCTTAGAAGCCTTTTTAGGAGATAGTGATCTTAAGATGCTAGGGGCAAACAGGATTCAGAAAGATAAGAAATAAACTGAGGAATGTAGCATGAGTTACAATGTAATCACAAGTATAGGACACATAAGAGGAAGTAGATAATAGATAGTCAAGCCAATTCTGAGAGAATCCCTGAAGCAGGAACTCTGCTTGTAGGGCAACAATGATTTCTGGAGATAATAAATCTGGGTGGGGGAACTAAAAATGTCAAACCTCTGACCTAATGCTTTTGTCAACATATAAAGAAAACCTGAAGCTTGAAATAAACATGTAGTCCCAAACCTCGAGTCAGAGGCTACATCATTGTCCGCCGACACCATTCACCCCTTCAGGCTGATTTCCTGGAGCTGGACTCCGGCAGGGATGGTCTTGATCCCTGTCTCCTGTACAATGTCACGAAACTCTGTCCATAGTTCATCAGGCACTCTGTCTATCAGATCTGGTCCCTTAAATCTATTTCTCACTTCATAATCATAAGGGATTTGATTTAGGTCATACCTGAATGGCCTAGTGGTTTTCCCTACTTTCTTCAATTTAAGTCTGAATTTGGCAATAAGGAGTTCATGATCTGAGCCACAGTCAAACATTATTTTGAACAGTTTTCATAAAGGTGTGCACATTTGTATTTCATATTTGCTAGAAGAGTTTTTCTTTGGTGATTGTATACACATTTCATCACCTAACCACTGCCAAATAAAATTAATTATAAGTATAAAAACACAAAATTCTGTTATGAGTGCTTTTCTTTTTATTGGTTATTTTAATTTGTATTTCTAAATGCAAGAATCATGAATAGTTTGCCCTGCTTCATTCTGTACTTCAAGGCCAAATTTGCCTTTTACTCCAGGTATTTCTTGACTTCCTACTTTTGCATTCCAGTCCTCTACAGTGAAAAGGACATCTTTTTTGGATGTTAGTTCTAAAATGTCTTGTAGGTCTTCATAGAACCATTCAGCTTCAGCTTCTTCAGCATTACTGATTGGGGCACAGGCTTGGATTACCGTGATATTGAATGGTTTGCCTTGGAAATGAACAGACATCATTCTATCGTTTTTAAGATTGCATCAAAGTACTGCATTTCAGACTCTTGTTGACCATGATTGTCCTCTATTTCTTCTAATGGATTCCTGCCCACAGTAGTAGATATAATGGTCATCTGAGTTAAATTCACCCATTCCAGTCCATTTTAGTTTGCTGATTCCTACAATGTCGATGTTTACTCTTGCCATCTCCTGTTTGACCACTTCCAATTTGCCTTGATTCATGGACCTAACATTTCAGGTTTCTATGCAATAGTGCTCTTTACAGCACTGGACCTTGCTTCTATCACCAGTCACATCTACAACTTGGTGTTGTTTTTGCTTTGGCTCCATCCCTTCATTCTTTCTGGAGTTATTTCTCCACTAATCTACAGTAGCATATTGGGCCCTTACCAACCTGGGGAGTTCCTTTTTCAGTATCCTATCATTTTGCCTTTTCATACTGTTCATGGGGTTCTCAACCAAGAATACTGAAGTGGTTTGCCATTCCCTTCTCCAGTGGACCACATTCTGTCAACCTCTCCACCATGACCTGTCCATCTTGGGTGGCCCCACATGGCATGGCTTAATTTCATTGAGTTAGATGAGGCTGTGGTCCGTATGATCAGATTGGCTAGTTTTCTGTGGTTATGGTTTCCGTGTGTCTGCCCTCTGATGCTCTCTTGCGACATCTACCGTCTTACTTGGGTTTCTCTTACCTTGGACGTGGGGTATCTCTTCACGGCTGGTTCAGGAAAGTGCAGCTGCTGCTCCTTACCTTGGAGGAGGTCGCCCCTCCTGACCTTGAACGTGGAGTTGCTCCCTCTCGGCCCTCCTGTGCCTGCATAGCCACTTCTCCTTGGACATAGGGTAGCTCTTCTTGGCCGCCGCCCCTGACCTCAAAGGTGGGGTAGCTCCTCTCGGCTGCCGCCTCTGACCTTGGACGTGGGGTAGCTCCCCTGGGCCGCTGCCCGTGACGTTGGATGTGGGGTAACTCCTCTCAGCTGCTGCCCCTGACCTCGGATGGTCCTAGTCCCAGTAAATTAACACTGGGAATTAAACTATTTATCTTTGTAGTTTTCTATACACAAAAGTATAGTTCAACTTGTTTGCTTCCTCTAGGGTGGAAACAGACTGAGAAATGCAAAATGTTTGTGCATCCTTCTTGTATGTTACATATTCAGGGGCATGTTCACTCTATCAGGGTGGAAAATTTGGGATATTTTCATTCCCCTTTGATAAATCACATAACACCCCTACGAAACTACACATACCCATATACACAAACACACACACAGGCACACAAATACCACCTCAGAGAGGGGGTCTTTCTTGAATTTTTTTTGCTGAGACCAATTAATAAACCAAACCTAACGTCAAGTATTATGAGCATCAATTCTGTTGATAAGCCCATTGACAGGGCAATACACTGCTCAGCTTTAGAAACTGTATACTTACTCAGATGAATAAAATTTTATTTAAAATATTTGGACCTGTAGTTTTCTTTTATGTCTAACCTTCATTATATATTGGGATTGAGATCATTAAAAAAATAAGCACTAGAACTTTTATCATTCTTTCTTATCAGAAATAGTTTAATACAAAGTCTACTCTTTGCAAAGTAAATTGCAATTCTAAAGATTCATTATTCAATACTTTCAATAGCATCTCATTCCACTAACTGTAATAGTAATACCCACTATTAGATACTTAGTATTAAATACTTTTAATATATGTGTTTAATTATCCAGTTTATTTCATGGTATTTGATGTATTCCAGAGTTCTGAATTATCAGTTACTAATCTCACCTTGGTTGTTCCCTGCTTACAAACTTTCAAATTAAAATTAGAACTAGTATTTTAGTAAAAAAAAAAAAAAAAAGTGCCCTCTATGTTATATTCCAAGTCCCCTTACTTTCTCTTTCTATTCTTTGCTTTGTGCTTTACACTCCAGAAACACTACATTTTCAGTAGTTCTCCACGTGCAATATGTTGTTCTGTGTTTCTGAGGATAGTTCTTGCTCTGCGCTTCATTCTCCTTTTAACCTCAACAGACGTAAGTGCGTAGCTGTTATATGTGCTGCTTCTGCCATTAAAGTACATATTTGACTTTGGTAAAGGTTGTCAAAGCTTTTTTGTCCCTTAGTATCATCATTTGTAAAATGAAGATCATTCTGTCATTTTTGAGATTGCACCCAAATACTGCATTTTACACTCTTTTGTTGACTATGAGGGCCACTCCATTTTTTCTAAGGGATTCTTGCCCACAGTAGTAGATACAGTGATCATCTTAAATCCACCCATTCCCATCCATTTTCCCTGATGATCCCACTTCATAACACTATTGTGAGGATGAAAAAAGTCCTCTTTACAGTACTTAAAAGAGAGTTTTGCACTTAGTTAAGTACTCTATGCAGGTTAGCTGCAATTATTTTTTAATGGATAAACTTTGTTCTTCCACTATGAATCAGTTTAGAGACTTTGTTTTTTGAAACATATTGCCTTCAAAACTCAAAGCAGCCTACCAGACATTTTGCTTCCTTATTTAATATTGGTAAATGAGTGCAAAATTGCAGTAAATTCTTTTATTTTTGAAGTATATACTGACAGATACCTGACAAGTAGACCTCATTGAAGTGACTAATCCCTGATCTTCATGAGGTTGATCTTCTGCCCTCTGGAGTCTATGCTTCTTAAAGTCTCCAGCATACCAGCTACTCCTTGCTTATGTTGTCCAGTCTGCATGATATTTTCAACGCAAGGGATCATAATGATATGCTATGCTATGGCCAGGTTGTTTCAGATTATGTATATTATTGTAGAAGATAATTGACATATTCTTGAGGCAAACCAGTAAATGAATATTCTTGTTTCTCCCATGAATGTGAACTGTTTCCGATCCCTTTTCCACAGCAACAGGATGAAAAGTACGCATTCACCAAATCAATGGCCATGTGCAGTGTACCTGTAGGCTTACCTAATCTGCAGTAATACCACATTTGCCATAGACACTGCAGTCAGGACTACACTTTGGTCAAATCTGCAGTAGTTTACATTCTCCAGGAATCATCTCGTCTCAGCAGGGCCAGACTGGGGAATGAAACAGAAGTAGAACATAGACCACCACCATCTCTCACTATTCCACCCACTCCAGACTACGATATTGTGTTTGATTTAGTCTCTTGACCAGGGTTTCAGAAGTTTTCTGGCCTTCCCAACTATTGTAGCTGTAATAGCTCTTACTTTGCAGACCAGAGACCCATTGTGGGGGTTACTTCTACTGACACATTTAACATTTTGGTTATGCACCTAGAGACTTGGGGATGACCACTACCTGGGTTGCCAGTGAATTTGAGGTTCTTTCTTCATCACGAAAGAATTCAGAGATGAAGCAGAGAGGTTAAGAAAGTGAAGTGAAAGTTTATTTAAGCAAGGATACGCTCTCAGAGGGAGAGTGAGCAGGCACTTCAGGAGCTGCCACCGGGTTTCTTTGGCAAGCCACTTATGAGGGGCCTACAAATGAAAGGGTGGACTATTCACTGGGGAAGGAGGGATTTTTGTCACCATATAGCTTGAGTTAAAAGTGTCATGGCCTCATGGTGTCCTTATACAATGATTACTTCTTATCTGTTAGACTAATCTTATGGTAATGAGGGCCCAAGGAGAAAAGGTTGCATTTGGATTCAGGAGATTCACCCTTTTCCCTACCTTTCTTTGCCTGCTACTTGGACTCTTATCACCCTAAATATATTGTTTCCTATAAGTCTGAAGGCTCCTACTTTACTTTGTCTGTCTATGGACTCCTGCTGCTTATACGTTGGGTGGTTTAGGCCCTTGCCCCCATTTCTCTGCTTATACCTGGTTATTTACCTGCTGTAACACCTGGAGCTGTGCTCCACTTAGGCCAACTGTGAACTTTATCTAGGCCTATTTTTCACCCTGTCTCTGTAGGCCCCGCTCCTCAGATATCAAGTCAATGAAGAGCCTTTTCCAGTGTCCTTGAAAATGTGTGATTATTCCCCTTCCCCAGTGTGCATACAGTTACATGGGTAAATGGCCGTAATTCCTTTTGAAGAAGTAGAGGAATCTTTATAGTATTTACTTGCTAGGATGTTGCAGGGTGTTTCTTTCTACACGACCTGCCCACCTCTTCAGTCAGCAAGTTCAAGATCTGAAAATTGGCTCATGTCTGGGAACTGAGCAATGGATTGTGACTTTTAATAGGAGTGTCCACCTCTGACTCCTGACTTTATTCATCTTCCCTGGACAGTGCCCACTATCAAAATCCTATTGATTTTTAAAAGGGATTTATTGCCTGGGAACTATATTCAGTATCTTAAAATATAATGGAAAATAATTTTTAAAAGAATATAGATATACACACATATATGTTTAAACAAATCACTTTGCTGTACACCTGAAACAAACAAAATATTTTAAATCAACTATACTTCATTAAAAAAAAAAAAGGCTTTATTGAAATCCCACTACCTCTCTTTTTTCTTGTATGTATGACCCCAGCCAAAACGAATCTCTCTGTCCCCAGAATTCTTGTAGACATAATGCTGATCACACTCTGTTGTTTGTTATACTTATTTCTGTATATCTCCTGCACAGATCTTGACTGTACATTAGGCTGAAACTCTCATTTATCATTTTATTCTTTAAAATACCACACATAGTGCCTTGAACATACTGAGAAACCTGTGAAAATTTACTGACTTGATTTTAAATTGCTAACTTTTCTTCTGCCACTTAATTAAAAGGCAAAAATGCATTTAGCCATTAAGTAGAATATGTTAGTGTTCTATTTGTATACTATTTTATATATGTAAGCCTATATACTAAAAGACAAAATATTTTCATATATATATATATATATGGAATTATATATGTGTGTATTAAGCTAGATTATTTTTGATGTTAAAGATTAAGATTTTAATTATTCAAATGCCAAAATCTAATTACCAAAATCCTTCTTTACAGATAATTTGTGGTAAAAGCCTTTCAGTGAATGACATTACTCTTAGTACTTTGAAAGAAGAAGGGTACAAAGCTGCTTTCATTGGGATAGGTAAGTAGCTTATTTTCAAATATTTTTCTTTATATATATATATATATTTTTTTTTTTTACTTCCTGACAGTATTCAGAAGAATAACTACCTTCAGACATTTTTTGGTAGAAGTTGTGTCTGTTCAGAAAAAAGCAGATAGAAATGAATGGCCAAAGAAAATTTTCTGTTTTATAATGAGTTACACTTTCTCACCTCATTATAGATTGACTTGGACAAGACAGTCTTTATCTTCCCATTCTCTCACCATATCCTCGTCACCAGTAAAATCTAACATGCAAAGTGTTTTCAGGTCATGCCACAGAAGCTCAGAATTCAGGCTTAGAAATATCTAGATGCTGTAGCTTTCTCTTTATGATAAAACAAATTAGTTAAATTGATATTAAGAGGTAGAATTGGCTCATTTTCTTTTTCTACTTTTTTTGATATTTTCTAAAGACTTTTCATATTTGGCTGAATTATAAAGATGTTTGATCACAGTTCTGAATATCACATAGTGTACAACTGCTAAGTCAATCAATGTGCCCTATGGTTCCATATTTTGCCTAACTATCCCAGGGAGATTGAGTTTTCTAACATGTTCCCCTTTCCCTTACTCTGTACTGAGACCAAAGAGAACACACTGTTGATATAATTTATTCTTTGTCTTGTGAACTTTGTATTTATTCTCTTATATGATCATATTATGAACAGTGATTGGCATATAAACTGAGTAAGTGCATCTCAGGTCTTTTAGTTTGTCATCTCCTCTCTAGTTCACTTTCTTTGAATATAAATGTCTAGTAAACCTACACAGGAGTAACAACTGTTCCATCTCTTTAAATAATCACATGCTAGGTAACATTTATTTTGGGGCTGTCATTTTTCATATGTTTCTAGAATAAAATCATCAGGAATGCTTTTTTGCCTACTAAATTTTTATCAAGATGGTATATCTTCTCTTACTGGTTAGTTGATAGCAAGTCTTAAAACCATCTTGTCACTCCCTTTACTTAGGTGAAAAATTAGGAAGAGGCAAACAAATTTTCACTGCCTTCTAGCTCCTAAATGTCTTTATTCAACCTCCTTTCTTTCATAAACTTGATTGCCATTGTCATCAATATTTCTCTAGGTTATTTAAGTATAATAATTATGTGAGATAAAAACAGGAAAGAGAAAATTACCCTTGACTTTGGCTTTATTTTTCAATATTACATTTGTACTGAGAATTTTACATAAAGAAATAGGGAAAGTATTTTTTTCACATATATTCTACCAATACCAGCAAAATTGAATCATTAAGTTGCTTTTTCTCTCATCAAATGCATATTAAAATATGTTCTGTTGTTCTTTAGTTGTTAAGTCGTGTGCAACTCTTTGTGACATGGTGGACTGTAGCCCCACTAGGGCTCCTCTCTCCGTGGGATTTCCCAGGCAAGAGTACTGAAGTGGGTTGGCATTTCCTTTTCCAGGGAAAATGTGTTTAGTTAATAATAAATGAAAAATTTAGTCAGGCAATAGGTCTGAAACATTGGCAATGTTTTCAAATAGCTATTTGAAATTCGCCGTTGTAGTTTCCTATAGCAGTTGTATGTAAAAGATAGGGAATTGTATATGCTAATGCAGTTTCATGTATCTCTATGAACTTTGTCCACAAAGAAGCTCTGTACTGAAGAGATAGGGGCCAAATAAACAGCCGATACGCTGAAACATATCCAAATTAACTGCTCAAGAAGCAAATTATAACAAAATTGGGAAGAATTGAAAGTTTTATAAGTCTGAGTGGTTTCAGTTATAAAGTGCTATCTTCCATCTGCAAGAATCAGGAATGTTTCAGAGTTTTCTTTTATTCCATTAAGTCCCCTTACATATGTTATTTGATAGTGCTACATCCCATTCACAAAACTCCATTTGACTCTGCATTGAGGTGTGAATAAAGCACTTAAAATGTGAAGTCCTTTCATATTTATGTTCCTGTGCATTTTCATGCTGAGAAGTGAATCTTTTGACATTTTAGTGTAGTGATGTGTAGAATGCAGTTATGTTCTCTTTGAGTATTCTGTATGAAATATGTACAAGAAAGTTTCATCTTGTCAAAAAAAAAAAAAGAGAGAGTGGTGTTCTGTGTATAGGAGACAAGTAGCCTTGCTCTCCAGGAAGTACTTACTTGACACTCTTGATTGCCAAGTTGGGAATTTATGACCTTTCTATTACCATCTGACAGCCTATTACTTAGACAGCCTCACATCTTTACATGCTTTTGTTCATTCACCATGCTTCTATATTGTAATTCGACTTCACTCACTTTGTTTACCTACCTTTTCCTACTTAGGATAGAGAAGTAAATTTTGGAATAGGAATTCTATATCACTTAGGATATAGGTTTGGCCACTTTAAGAAAGGAAAATAATAAAGACTTAAACAAGATATATGTTTAGTCCTCTCTCAGTTTAACAGTGTGAACCATCCTCAACACGTGTCTTCCATCTTTGGTTCTTAGGTGGCCAGTCTTTCCACATTCCTGCTAACAAAAATTGGAAATAAGAAAGGGAGTTCCTTTCCTCTTAAATTTATGACCCAGACACTGCACATGTTACTTCTGTTTTTATCTTATTGTCTACACCCTAGTAATATAAACATACCTGGCAGCACAGGTTGCAGGGAAATATAGCCTCTAGCTGAGTGGACATAGTGCTCCATTAAACTTCTATTCCTATAGAGAAGGAGGATGATAGATATATAGAGAGGGAAAAAATAGGAGTCTCGCCTTTGATGTGCATCATTATTTGTATTTGACACATAGAATCCTTATTGAGAGAAATCGGTAAGCAGTTAATAGCCAAGAAAGAAACTCAAAACTTAGCACTCAACCTGTTGGTTATAATGATAATGGAGTATTTTCTCTTTCTGTCATTGGGAATATCATATTTTAGACCTATGTTTGTAACTATGTCTCATTCTGTGTTAGTCTAAAGGAAAAATAAAAACTTACGTTTTAATTAAATATGACTTATGAAGGATAGCTTTGTAAGTCTGTGCCTAAGTCCATAGCATGTAAGTCCATCTCAGATTCTGAAGATTACTGATTTTTAATATTGTTTGCGCTATTGCTGGTGAAAAGTTGCTCACTTTTAGTTTTTTTCCAAATTCTAACAGAATCCATTAAGGAAACTATCTCATTGTACATACATCATTGTGAGACTGAAAAAGTATGTCTCTTTACCCATGAGAGGTTTAGTTTTTTCTAAGTGAAATAAAAATAAGTGAGATAAAGCTCTGTGCCTTATTCAAACTGGATTGAGTTATCTTTGAGATAATTAGTATTTTTTTCAAAGACTTTAAATTTTTGATATTTTTATTGAAATAAAAGCACTGGCACAGTATGTTACTGTCAGTGTTTAGAAATAAAGTTAGAACATCTTCTGTACAAGGTTTTTTCAAAGTATTGGATGGCTTTCTTTGGTACAATTATATAAAGTTTAAAAATAAAATAAAATTTAAAAAAATCAATATAATGGATGACAATCATCATTTTTTGTTATTAAAAGTGACCACAAAATAATAGAAAATATCAGTGTGTTGCACATTGTTCGGGTGAGTATTATTTTGAGAAAAATGTTTTTCCATCATATGTATATTTGGTTGGTGTATGTGCTTGCACATGCATATTGCATTATATGGGAAATGTGTTTTTAAAATGTGGTTTGGTAGTCAATGCTCAAAATCCACTGTTGTACATTGTAAAGGCCCTAAAGCACTAATTGCCTTTTCCCCATAGCACGACAACCCTCTCAATAAGCAGCTGCTGAGTGAATTAAATAGGTTTTGCATGATTACAGTATTCTAAATATTTGTTTCTTTTTGTTTTAGTTCTTTGGGTGATTATATTCTAGAGCCAATCTGAGTATCACTGTTCTAGGTGACTGAAGAATCAAACCCTTAACGTTTAATTCAAAGTAGCCTATTTCCCTCCCCCACCCCATTTTTTTTTGGCTTCAGTAGGTCTTTTGGAGTATGGACACTCTCTAGTTGTGTTGCACAGGCTTACTTGCCCCGAGGCATGTAGAATCTTTGTTCCCTGACCAGGGGTCGCACTTGCATCCTCTGCTTTGGAAGGTGGATTCTTAACCACTGGACTGCCAGGGAAGTCCCTCTCTTCCCATTTCTGATCGTCTGTTTTATGGTAATTTACTTCTTATATTCTCATAAAGCATGACAGTGATGAAAAAACTAAACAAACGTGTAAGGGAAGGAACATCCATGAAGGCACTCTCAGAAAAGGTGTAATGCTTTATATATTCTTTTGACAAAGTAGTTTTTTTCTGAATTTTTGTTTTTAATACTTGGGGGAGAGAAAGAATTATGGGGTAAATAGGAGTAAAATGCATAATTATAGTCACAATAGATACAAAGGGAGCAGAGACTGCAGGAGGATATTAAAAAGCTGAATATCACCACCCTATGCTTTACTTGTGTCAACTCCAAAGATTTCTCTTGAGTTTACTTGTGACTGTCACTATTCTCCTCCTTTCATGTTACTAGGCTACTCCTTAGCCTCCTAACCAGTTTTCTTGGCCACTATTAGCCAAACAACAGAAATAGTGATCTTTTTAAAATTAGATCTCATCACATCATTCTCTCATTTAGATTCCCCCATTCCCCATTCAATAGCTCCTTATTTTCTTCAAAATACAGGAAAAATTCCTTAAAATAGACTGCCAAGGCTTTTCATAATTTATTAACAACTTATGTCTTTAGTGACTTATTACATTAGGTGTTGCAGACATTTGAAATATTTTCAGTTTTACCTCATCTCAATCTTTTAAAATCAATTTTTGGACCTGGTGTTGCCTGAACCCAGAACTGTCACTATTTTCATATTTGTGTTTTTACATGTACTTTTTTCTACTTCATGTAATTCTCTTTGCTTATAATGATCCATCCCCTACCTTCACTCTTTACCGTGGACAAATAAAGCCACTTCACCATCACCAGTCATCACACCATCATGTTTCTGTTCCCTCTCTGGATGTCTAGATCAGATTTTAGCATTTATTTCCATGTATCATAGTAGACTGGTTATGTATTTGTTTCCACCACCAGTTGTTAAAACCCTTGTAGTTTGAAGAGTCTGTGTGCCTTCAGTTCAGTTCAGTTCAGTCACTCAGTCATGTCTGACTCTTCGCGACCCCATGAATCACAGCCCGCCAGGCCTCCCTGTCCATCACCAACTCCTGGAGTTCACTCAGACTCATATCCATTGAGTCGGTGATGCCATCCAGCCATCTCATCCTCTGTCATCCCCTTCTCCTCCTGCCCCCAATCCCTCCCAGCATCAGAGTCTTTTCCAATGAGTCAACTCTTTGCATGAGGTGGCCAAAGTACTGGAGTTTCAGCTTTAGCATCATTCCTTCCAAAGAACACCCAGGACTGATCTCCTTTAGAATGGACTGGTTGGATCTCCTTGCAGTCCAAGGAACTCTCAAGAGTCTTCTCCAACACCATAGTTCAAAAGCATCAATTCTTCATCACTCAGCTTTCTTCACAGTCCAACTCTCACATCCATACATGACCACAGGAAAAACCATAGCCTTGACTAGATGGACCTTTGTTGGCAAAGTAATGTCTCTGCTTTTGAATATGCTATCTAGGTTGGTCATAACTTTCCTTCGAAGGAGTAAGCGTCTTTACACATTGATAAATCTTCAATGTCTAGCATAGTTCCTGGCACGTAGTAAGAACTCTATAAGTATTTTAAAATTATTGATATTAATGCAGCTGTTTTGACTATTTGCCAAAATAAGTTGGTAGGATGTTAAAATATGTTGGAGTTTTAGGGTATTACAATATTAATCAAACACAAGGGGAAATAGCTACTACATTATTTTTAAGGTAGTGTTACAATATAAATGAAATGAAGAGTAGGGACAGTGATATTAGTGGTAGTGATAATGATAGTAGTAGCAGTATTAGCTAAAATATTCTATTCTCAGTCTTTAATATAATTTATGCCATTCAATTTTATTATGACCTTTGAAGTAGATATTATAAACTCTATTTTAAGGATAAAAATTAAGGTTAAGCAATGTTAAAGAAAACTAGTAAATGGCAATCAAAACATGGAAAGATAATTTTATACAGAATGTGGGAAAAATGTAATAAATGCAAACGTCTATGTGTGGGAAGTTGCTTCAGTCATGTTCAACTCTTCGAGACCCCTTTGGCGACTTAGCATAGATGTTTGCATTTATTTCCCAACCCTGGAATCAAACCCAAGTGTCTTACATCTCCTCTATTGGCAGGCAGGTTATTTGCCACTAACGCCACCTGGGAAGCTGGAAAACGCCTATACTTTGGCATAAAAAGCTGTTGCAGGGCTTCCCTAGTGGCTCAGTGGTATGCTAATGCAGGAGATGCCAGTTTGATACCTGGTCCAGGAGATCCCACGTGCCACTGAAAAACTAGCCCAAGCACCACAGCTGTTGAGCCTCTAGAGTCTGAGAACTGCTACTACTGAAGCCTGGGCTCCCTAGATCCCATACTTTGCAACAACAGAAGCCATCACAATGAGAAGCCCTTGCACCACAACTTGAGCGTACCCCCCGCTTGCTGCGACTAGAGAAAAGCCTTCACAGCAACAAAAACCCAACATAGCCAAAAAACAAAAACAAAAACAAAAAAAAAAAAGGAAGAAAAATTTAAAAAAGATTTGAATCAGTTCTAATGAGGTAGATGAAACTGGAGCTGATTATACAGAGTGAAGTAAGCCAGAAAGAAAAACACCAATACAGTATACTAACGCATATATATGGAATTTAGAAAGCTGGTAACAATAACCACGTATGTGAGACAGCAAAAGAGACACTGATGTATAAAACAGTCTTTTGGACTCTGTGGGAGAGGGAGAGGGTGAGGGTGGGATGATTTGGGAGAATGGCATTGAAACATGTATAATATCATATATGAAATGAATCACCAGTCCAGGTTTGATGCAGGATACAGGATGCTTGGGGCTGGTGCACTGGGATGACCCAGAGGGATGGTATGGGGAGGGAGATAGGAGGGGGAGTTCAGGATTGGGAACACATGTACACCCGTGGCAGATTCATGTTGATGTATGGCAAAACCAATACAATATTGTAAAGTAATTAGCCTCTAATTAAAATAAATAAATTTAAAAAAAGAAAAAAAGAAAAAAAATTATTGCAGACACAATGACTGAAAATCAACATGTTAGTTGATGACAGCTGTTTATATTGGGGAGTTCTACTTAATGATCTTGAACATGGAACTTCATAATCTGAAAGAATTAGGCTTTATTCTTAGCCTTACTTTTCTTATTGTTACCACCATTGAGTTTCTTCCATTGCTATCAGAAAAGAATATTTTTTAAATGTGATGATGCCCAAATATTGTAACAGCTGAAGAAGAGATAATTACAATTAAGGAAATCCATTGAGAGACCTCGGTATTAAATTTGCTAGTGTGGCCTTTAGTTAAATCTCTCGTGCCTTCTTAGAGCCAGAATTCTTCTCTGTAAAAGTTATTCTTAATTAGCTTTTTAATCAGGAGTTTCTAAATTGTACACAATCACATATACTTCCATTTATTTAGAAGAAAATTAAATGGGGTTTTTAGACCACCCATTTCTGAAAACCTGAAGTTGTTTAAGAATTATGCAAAATTCTGAATAGATTATTTTAAAATAATAAACCTGACTTAATTGTAAGTGAAAGAAAGATCATGGATATTTTGCCAATCCACATTTTTTAATTTGCAGTAATGTCTACTCTAGTGTCATTTGTAAGTACTCTGGTATAATTGTGAGATGGTTCCCAAGAATTCAGAAATGAGGGAAATAGAATTCCAGCTGAGAGTTCATTAAATCATCACTTAATGGGTTCAAGCAAAGCCCCCAGAAGGAGATAAAATAGATGTAGGGCAATTAGTCTTTGATCATATTAACATATCTATAGAAAGTGCATCTTAATCTGCAGAAGCAGTTAATAGGGGCTGGTCAACTTTCCAATCATAGAAAAGGCAGCAGGGGTTGGGGGGAAGAATCTGAGGAAATTGGCGGTGTCTTTTTAAAGGCATCTAAGTCAAAGAACCTGGAGTTATTTGATCCCCTATCATGAAGATATATATTAAGTCCATTCTCCTCTAAATTTCCTTGTTCTAAGTTTACCAAGCTGATACTGATTCCTAAACAGTTCAGTTACATTAGGAGACTATTCTAATCATGTCAGGAAGAGTAAATCTGGTCCCTAGGATACATATCACTGCTTCTCTGAGTAATCTTTTTTGTTGTTCAGTCACTAAGTCGTATCTGACTCTTTGCAACCCTATGGACTGCAGCATGTCAGGCTTCCCTTGTCCTTCTCTCCCCTCCAGAGTTTGCTCAGTCAGATTCATGTCCATTGAGTTGGTGATGCTATCTAACCATCTCATCCTTTGCTGTTATATGATACTCTGATATGAAGAACTTTCCACCTACAGTAACACTACATAAAGATAAGTTATATATGTCTCGATACTTTTTTTTGACTGTCAGTACATTCAGAATAAGTCATATTTTCTTAGTATGACTTTCAACTGACTATCAGAGCGGTCCAAAATATACCCCTTTTTAACCTTCCCACGATCACATTTCTAGCCATTCCTTACAGGTAACCTATAGTCTCCCACCATTATACCTTGGCTTATACTCTGAGAAAAACTTTGTCTGTCTCCATATGGTAAAATGAATACTTATTAATTTCAAATGATATTTCCTGCATGAGACTCTTATACTCATCCTGCTGATATAAACGTTTGCTCTATGTTCACACATAGCAAAATGTTTTATTTGTTATTTATAGGGCTGAATTTATTTTTCATCTTATTTTTGGTTATGTGCATATATTCACTCCTACACCCCATGCACAAATACACAATATTAAAAACCTGTGAGAGCTGAGATTAGTTTTTTAAATGTATTCTACAGTTTTAGCATGTTTCTTGAGACATTTAGTATGTCAATATGACTTTTTGAAATTTAATGATCAAAATCACTGTGGACGGTGACTGTAACCATGAAACTAAAAATGCTTACTCCTTGAAAGAAAAGCTATGACAAACATAGGCAGTGTATTAAAAACCAGAGACATCACTTTACCAACAAAGGTCCATATTGTCAAAGCTATGGTTTTTCCAGTAATCATGTATGGATGTGAGAGTTGGACGATAAAGAAGGCTGAGTGCCAAAGAATTGATGCTTTAGAACTGTGGTGCTGGAGAAGACTCTTGAGAGTCCCTTGGACAGCAAGGAGATCAATCGTCAATCCTAAAGGAAATGAACCCTAAATGTTTTGTGGAAGGACTGATGCTGAAGTTAAAGCTCCAATACTTTGACCACCTGATGCTAAGAGCCAACTCATTGGAAAAGACTCTGATGCTGGAAAAAATTGAGGGCAAGAGAAGCAGGCGACAGAGGATGAGATGGTGGGATGGCATCATTGACTCAGTGGACTTGAGTATGACCAAACTCTGGGAAATAGTGAAGGACAGGGAAGCCTGGTGTGCTGCAGTATATGTGGTCACAAAGAATTCAGACATGACTGAATGACTGAACAGCAATAAATTGAAAAAGTGAAAAGAGAAACAAAGGAAAAAGTTGAAAGAATGGCATAATGATTTCTTAAGAAGTTTGAAACTATACTTGATCAATTAACCTTTTTAAAATTCATGTAGTTTTCAGGTGCCTTATTTTTGACAAAATACAAAGATATGTTCGTGATTTTCATTACCTGCTCAGAGGCATGCATGCATGCTAAGTTGCTTCAGTTGTGTCTGACTCTTTGTGACCTTGTGAACTGTAGCCCTTCAGGCTCCTCTGTCTATGGGATTCTCCAGGCCAGAACACTGGAGTGGGCTCCTATGCCCTCCTCTAGGGTGTCTTCCCAACCCAGGGATTGAACCCCAATTCTTATGTCTTGCATTGGCAGATAGATTCTTTACCACTAGTGCCACCTGTGAAGACCTATTCAGGGCAACAAGTTTCTAATTCTAAATGGTTTAGTTAATAACATTTTTACATTTATGCCAAATCATTACACCAAATATTATAATGTTGAATATTAGGTATTTTTGAGCATTTTTAGTAATGGCAAAGCTATTTGCTTGAGGGTGTTTAGTAAGTATTTTATGGTAAAGATGATGATACAAGAAAATCTTTTCTAAAAAATAGATTTTTCTGCTGGTAGAATTCCTGGAATATTATAGGTGCTCAATAAATATCTATTGAACTAGCCATTGATTTTAAGCATATTTACTACTTCCATATAGTAGTCAAAAAGGAAGTAATTTATTTAGCAAGATGATTATTATAAAATATTCTGTAGTTCATGTTCTTTTTATTTAAAATTTTATAAAGGAATATAATTATATTTTAAAATATTGAATGCATCTTTGGATTTCTTTGGATAAAGACATGGAGGCATTTCTATTATATTTCTCTATATGTTTTTTATAGAATGAAAATATATTTCACTTACAGTAGTTGCTGAAGTAACAGGAGCCCATTTTTAAAGCACTGTATTTTATTTTATTTTTTCTTTTAGCAGTTCTCAATGAGTTATGGGCTTCCCTGATGGCTCAGTGGTAAAGAATACAACTGCAGTGCAGGAGTCATGGGTTCCATCCCTGGCTCGGGAAGATGCCCTGGAGAAGGGCATGGAAATCCACTCCAGTATTCTGGCTGGGAAAACCCCAAGGACAGGGCAGCATGATGGGATACAGTTCAAAGGGTCACAAAAAGTCAGACATGACAAAGCCACTGAGCACGCATGCACACAATGGCTTATGACTGATGGTTACATTTTTTTGGTGAGTGAAAATCATCGTCTGAACTTGGAATGGGATATTATTGAACTTTCACTATGGAAGTTAGGATGGATTTTCTTAAGTATAGTAATCATCGTTTAGGCATGGATTATCCTCTACAGCTAGGATTTTGATGTTGAAGGATAAACTTTGAAATAATTAACAAAATTAGAAATCACTTAGTGTATATTATCATAGAAGTATTAAGAAATGCCACAGTACACAACCTCCATCTCCAAACCCCCTGTTCAATGAATTTGTATCTAAAATTCATGACTGTATCAAACACACATGTATAAAACATCAGTGATTTCCATTTAGAGTTGAGGCATACTATTGGGGTAAAGATAGTTTTATTCACATTACAAATTACACAACTCTGTATATCTTACCTTTTTGTAAATCACTGTATTTAAAATTTGATAAAGGAACCCATTAAACACAATGAAAGATTTAAGAGAGGCAGAGAAATGATATGGAAATGGCAGACTTGATGTAAATTAGAGGAAACTAGATATATTTCTACATATGCTTTAGCGTTCTATCAGTAGAAGTAAATTTTCCCAAGGAATAGAAATAAGAAAATTTGCAAGCTAATCTGTGTCTTATTTATCACTTATTTACTATTTATACAGGTTAGATTATACAGTCTTTGGCTAGGAGCACTAGATCAGATGAACAAATACGCTTTTCCATGGGCTTTTGAACACCTTCTTTGACATAAATGCTTAAAAGCAATGTGTTCTAAAGAAGGAGGCATGCTTTGAAGAGACTTCATTGACATAGTATTTTAAGTAATGCATCTATTTTAGAAACAATTCAATTGAAATTGGTATCAAATTGTTTTTTCTCCAGATCCTATCTTTGAATGGTTTAGGGGGCCTCAAGCAAAATCATTCTCTGAATTCCTCAAGGCTCTTTTGTATGACATAAATTTATTTAAATGAATAAATGGAAGTCAGTGGGGGAGAACTTAGATTGGTTACATTCAGTTCAGTTCAGTTCACTTCAGTTGCTCAGTCATGTCCGACTCTTTGCAACCCCATGAGTTACAGCATGCCAGGCCTCCCTGTCCATCACCAACTCTCAGAGTTCACTCAGACTCATGTCCATGGAGTTGGTGATGCCAACCAGCCATCTCATCCTCTGTCGTCCCCTTCTCCTCCTGCCCCCAATCCCTCCCAGCATCAGAGTCTTTTCCAATGAGTCAACTCTTCGCATGAGGTGGCCAAAGTACTGGAGTTTCAGCTTTAGCATCATTCCTTCCAAAGAACACCCAGGACTGATCTCCTTTAGAATGGACTGGTTGGATCTCCTTGGATTACTCTTTCTTAATTTTTTAAACTCATATTCATAATATTATTTAAGTTATATAAGGAGTTAATTATGAAGAAAACAGTACTACGATCATGATTAATTTATTTTATTAAAACAACATAAATCTTCAGAGTACACTTAAAAGCATATTTGCCATAGACATTGAAGAAACAAGTTTTAAAACAAAATTTTGATTTATTTACTTTTTTTATCTCAAAATTTGCGAGAAACTTGATGTGTGTTATCTTCTGATTAGCCATGCAGTGCCACCTGGTGTGCAGATGGGAAGTACATTACACATCAGAGGCTCTGTTCACACCCCCCCTCCCCAAACACAAACTTCCATGACAGGAAATTAACAGATGTTCACTTTGCTTGTGTTATGGAGATAAATTGTGCATCCAACTCTTAATTCGTAAGTTAAATTTGGAGAAGATGTTGATATTGAGTTAATTAGTCAAAGATTATGTCAGTACATCCAGCTTAGTGGAAACAAGTAATGTTAAATGGAAAATTGCTACCTTGGCTGTTTAAATTCCTATTTTGTACTTCATTCTTATGTACCTGACGGTTTTGTTTTTTAAACCTTAATATTTATATTTTATTGATAAATTTGTCAGTGCTGGAATAATTTATTTTAAAATTTACTGCAATTGATATTTCTATGACTGTTTTCCTTTTACTGAAAGAAAACAAGTTTTTTTTTTATTTTATAAAGACTATATCATATTCAGGTACATTGCCACTGTTCTTATTCTTTTAATCTTATCATCAGCTAATCATATTTCAAAGTATGTTATTAAACTTCTACCATAGCTGCTAAGGGTTATAGATTGCAAAATAAATTTAAGGGTTTTGATTGATTTAGAAAATAATGCCTGCTGCTGCTGCTGCTAAGTTGCTTCAGTCGTGTCCGACTCTGTGCGACTCCATAGACGGCAGCCCACCAGGCTTCCCTGTCCCTGGGATTCTCCAGGCAAGAACACTGGAGTGGGTTGCCATTTCCTTCTCCAATGCATGAAAGTGAAAAGTGAAAGTGAAGTCGCTCAGTCGTGCCTGACTCTTAGCAACCCCATGGACTGCAGCCTACCAGGCTCCTCCGTCCATGGGATTTTCCAGGCAAGAGTACTGGAGTGGGGTGCCATTGCCTTCTCCGAAATAATGTTTACTTTAATGATATTCGTAAATAAGAATTGTGTACATGTGAATATATTGAAGGACTTCCAATATCATTGGAATGCCGAAGCTGAAGCTCCAATATTTTGGTCACTTGATGCAAGCAGCCAACTCCTTGGAAAAGTCCCTGATGCTGGGAAAGATTAAGGGCATAAGGAGAAGAGGGTGTCAGAGGATGAGATGGCTGGATGGCACTACTAATGCAATGGACATGAACTTGGGCAAACTTTGGGTGTTGGTGAGGGACAGGGAGGCCTGGCGTGCTGCAGTCCATGGGGTCACAAAGAGTTGGATATGACTGGGTGACTGAGCAACACATATAAATATAACACATATAGCAGCTAAATTTCTTGAAGTACTGACTTGTTTTTAATATTGTAAAGTAATTAGCCTCCAATTAAAATAAATTAATTGAAATTAATAATAATAAAATATAAATTGTTTTAATTATCTTGAAGTAATTTTAGATATTTCTGATTCTTTCATTTCATGCATACATAAATTGTGTCTGAAAGAAATTAAGTAATTTGTCTTTACTAGAAGATTTGAATTCAGGTCCATCTGAAACCAAAGTTTTACCGTTAACCAATACAGTGAGATGGTATTGGTTATATATAATGATTTAAATTTTTAAATTCATTTACAGATTGTGGTGAAGTACTCATAACATGAAATTTATTATTTTAACTATTTTTTACGTGTACTGTTCAGTGGCATTATGTGCATTCACCTTGTTGCACTATGATCACTCACTACCATTCCTCTACAGAACTCTTTTCAACATGCAATTGAGGCTGTATACCCATTTAACAACGCCTTATTCTCCCTTCCCCCTGTTCTCTGGTAACTACTCTTCTACTTTCCATATTTATAAATTCTACTATACTAGATACTTCATATAGGTGGCATCATACAGTATTTGTTCTTTTGTGCTGACTTATTTCACTTAGTATAATGTCTTCAAGGTTTGAGCTCCCCAGGTGTCACAGTAGTAAAGAAACTGCCTGCCAATGTAGGAGACACAAGAGACACAAGTTTGATTCCTGGTTGGGGAAGATCCTCTGGAGGAGGAAATCTCAACCAACTCCAGTATTCTTGCCTGGAAAATCCCATGGACAGAGGAACCTGGCTGTAGTCCATGGAGTCATAAACAGTCAGGCACAACCAAGTGACGGGCCACACACACATACAGACACTTTAAGGTTCATCTGTGCTTGAGCATGTGTCAGAAATTCCTTTTATTTTTAAGGCTAAATAACTTTCTGTTTTATGTATTACCACATTTGTTTATCTTGTCATCTGTCAGTGGACCCTTGGGTTATTTCCATCTCTTGGCTGTTGTGAATAATACTGCTATGAACATGAGTATACAAATAATCTCTTCAAGTCTCTGCCTTCACCTGTTTTTTGTGTATACCCAGAAGTGGAATTGCTAGATCATGCAGTGATCCTATGTTTAATTTTTCAAGGAAATTCCATAATGTTTTCTATAATGACTGCATCATTTTATATTTCCACCAGCAATGCACAAAGATTACAATTTCTCCACATTCTTGCCAACACTTACTATTTTCTGATTTTTTGTTAGCAGCCAAAGTAATGGGTGTGAGGTGGTATATAAGGACTTTTAATACTTTTATTTGCATCCTAATTATCACCAACAGAAACTTGCAGTGATAATATTAGATGTAATAAATGTTAAAGATATATAGGTTAATGCAGAATTAATCAAGAGAATGAATTAGAAGAATCTCTCTGAGTAAAATAAAATTATTTTTTTGAATTCATGAGGACCTCAGTTGGATTATAAGCTGACAGGATGGGAAGAGAGTGCAAAATTCAGCAAGGAGTTCAGTTTAAAAGGGTCAGGGAATATTAAAAGACCGAACTTAAATATTAATGTCTATTTGAGATTCTAACTGGTAAAAAAAAAAAAAAAGTCAAATGAGAAGTCAGTGAAATTTTTCTCTAAAAAACAGAAATCAGTATTTACTTTTAGGTTTTGTAGGCCATATTGTGTCTGTCCCAACTACCAAACTCTCTGCCTTTATAGTGAAAAAGCAGGCGTAGAATAGAATATATGTAAATGCATGAACACAGATGGCTGTGTGTCAGTAAAACTGTATTGTAGATAGAAGACCAGATTTGGCCAGCAGACTGTAGAATAAGGGATTACTTAAGAATATTAATTGCTTATATTTTCTCATAGTTTTGAGACAAGAGAAACTTTTACATAAAAGTCTACATATAATGAAAATCAAGTTAACTTTTTAGTGTAATACCACCTGTTTTGAGAATGTGTACCTGTTTGTAGAATACTTCTAAGAACAGCAATATAAAACCTGTCTTTGAAGCAGAAGATGTATCTGTCACTGTATATTTTGTTTGCTGTTGTTGTTGGTCAGTCGCTCAGTTGTGTCTGACTCTTTGCAACCCCATAGCCTGTACCCTGCCAGACTCCTCTTTCATGGGGTTCTTTAGGCAAGAATACTGGAATGGGCTGCCATTTCCTTCTCCAGAGGATCTTCCTGGATCAGGATCAGGGACTGAACCTCCATCTCCTGCATTGGCAGGTGGGTTCTTTACCACTGAGCCACCAGGGAAGCCTGTTTATTTTTTGAATGTTCTTTGAAATAGGCTACTGTAAGTGGGTCCCCACATTTTCATGTTCATTAATGCACCTGACTTCCTCACTTCTTAGTTACTAGTTTAGCAAATAGATTATCTGAAAAGTGTATCCAGAAATAATTTTCTTCCTGATGCCATGACTGTATTAGTTTTTTAAAAGCATTATTAACATAGGTAAACTTGCTGTTTTTCTCAGGTTTATATTTTCATCCTTTAAAAGTAATCTTTGGTAAATAAATATATGCTTGGTTTCAAATCAAAGAAAAAAATAAAATCATAGCCAAGATTTAAAATCACAGCAGGATTGAGATTGAAATCACTCAAAAAAATTTTTTTTGAAGTGACTGATGGTTATAAAGGTGTAATCTTATAAATTGTGATTCATGGTTAGTTTTTTTCTCATTGATTTTTGATAGGTAAAAAAGAGCATATGAAATAAAAATCTTCTTTGCTTTAGGTTAGGACATGATTTATAAAATCTATGTAACTTCTTGCTTCCCTGGTGGCTCAAACTTCTTTCTATTTTATTTTGTTTTCTCTCTCAACTCTCCGTTATAATTTCTAACAGTTAGCCCCTACTGATTCAACCTGGAAGTAGCAAAGAGGCGTTCAGACCATAATTCCTTTTATTTTTGGTACTCAGGGAAGTAAGTTGGTCATTATTTGGAACATATCCTCACATTTTTATGCAACTGCATCCATCATCTTATTACAAAAGACACATAAGGTGTTTGTTATATAGCAAAGTCTATTAAAGATTGTAGGAAAAGTATAACTGGTAAATGAAAAGGATAAAATTAAACTAAATACTAATATGAAAAATGTGGCTATTGAATTTGTAATTTTTCTTAGCTTTAAAGGTAATAATCAAATAGAAATGCATTCTCCTGTGCTACTCAGTGGAATACAACACATTTTATTTTAGTTCAGTATCTGTTTGACCAACTGTAAAAATATATTGAATTCAAGACTAATTTATTCAATTTTTGTTTTTTTCTTAAACTTGACTTAAATTGGATTTAGGTTTGCCTTTATGGTACTTAGAAAAATACCCTCCCCTAAGAAAAGTAAAAACTAAAACCCAAATGTTGATTATAATTAATAATGAAAAAATCCTATTGTCATTTTTGAAAGGTGTAATCAGTTGTTATAAAATTAAAATTTTTTTGTATATAAATTTACTTTCTAAAGAGGAGTACTCTGACACAGTCAATAAATGAATTATTAAAGTTGTGTGACCATATCTATGTTTTCCTCTGCTATTGACTGTAGAAATGCTTTATTAATGGGGGACTCTAGACACAGTTGAATCATTGTTATGTATATCTTATGTTCACCCTTATAATAAATTTTCGGTAGTGATTTACTAAAATTTCTAGTGGGAAAATTCTGGGCTATTATAGCATGGATCATATGAGGAATAAAAAAGACTAAGTCTGTAATGATTGGTTCAACAGTGAAGTTTCCTATTAGAAAGGTAAAGATTTGACCCTAAAGCTCTCAGATTTCCTTGTGACTATTTTTCATTATATTTAAATACGTTCTTTTTCCTTCTACATATATGTGTTTGTGTGTACAGGTATACACATGTTATAGACACACACACACTCGTTATGAAAACACCTCAGTTCTGGGCATGTGTTTTGGAGTGGAGTTGTTTGTTTCATTTTAATTCTCAAATATCATATTTTTGCAATTTATAGTCAACTTTCTGAAAAATAGAAGCTTGAGGAGGATAAAGTGAAGAAAGAGTAATTTTGTAAAGGCAACATAATCTTAAAGTTATTTCTATTCTATCACCACCTTTTTTCTGTTGAATGAGATTCAGAAAGCAGCCTAGGGAAATGAGGAGAAGCAAACCTCACTTGTAGAGTTTAGAAGTTTTCTATGTATCAGGACCTCTAAGAACAAAATAAGGTACAGTTTAAAAGTGCTTTGACACAGTATCATATTAAAAATTAGTTTTGAATAGTTTAATATATGTAGCTATATTTTTTACCTAACTATGTCCATATAGTCTGAAAATGTTATTTGAAAAATCTAGTATTTCTGTGTTATTCTTCGAGTCCAACTCTGGCATCACTGAAAAATATCAACAGACATACTTAAAGTATTATCAATAATAAATGACTTTCATTCTCAAATCTAGACATCATAATAAAAAGCAGAGACATGCCTTTGCTGAAAAAGGTTCGCATAATCAGAGCTGTGGTTTTTCCAGTAGTCATGTATGGATGTGAGAGTTGGACCAAAAAGAAGGCTGAGCGCTGAAGAATTGATGCTTTTGAATAGTGGTTCTGGAGAAGACTCTTGAGAGTCCCTTGGACAGCAAGGAGATCAAACCAGTCAATCCTAAAGGAAATGAACCCTGAATATTCATTGGAAGGACTGATGCTGAAGCTGAAGCTCCAGTACTTTGGTCAGCTCTGATGGGAAGAGCTGATTCACTGGAAAAGACCCTGATGTTGGGAAAGAATGAGGGCAGAAGGAGAAGGGGGCAACGGAGGATGAGATGAATGGATAGCCAACTCAATGGATGAGAGTTTGAGCAAACTCAGGGTGACAGCAAAGCACAGGGAAGCCTGGTATGCTATAGTACATGCAATTGCGAAGAGCAGGACATGACTTAGCAACTAAACAACAATCATTCTGTAATTTTTATAATGCTAAATCTTTAACTCCCATTATTGCTTATATCACCTCATTTAGTTGTTTCATCCAGTAAATATTGAGTTCTTAATAGGTGATTAATATGGCCTTGCTATCAAGAAGCTTGCAGTTTTGAGGGAATACAGACATACAAATATTTCCTGATTATTCCCCAGGTATCTGTTTCTTTCTTTCCTATTATATGTAAGATGGTGGCACAACATCTAAAAATGGTATTTTCTTACTTTTATGTGCTTCTATTTAATTCCTCCTAGGCTATTAACCTCTATAGGAAAAAGACAAATCGGAGATTATGTAAGGGGCACAAGATGAGAAGGACACCCAGATATAGGGAATATCACATGTAACAGCTCCTTATTGTTGCTGTAGCTTTTACTGCTAGGAGTATGTTCTGGAAGACAGATTCAAACAGATAGAGTCAGATCTGCAGATGTTACATGGTTTGCACATGAGTTTAGTTTAGTTGGTTAGTGTATTTCTTTTGTACTGTGGAAGATGAAAGAATGTAATGTGAGAGGTAAGAGATATGAAAGATAATTTGGTGGCACTGTGGAAATGGATTGGGGAAGGTCAAGATTGGACACTGGGAGATTTTTACATTGCGCCTATTAAATAATTCAGGTAAAATAAAATTGAAGGTCTGAAGTACGGCTGTGAGAGCTGAAAGCAGGGAACAAGCATGAAGAAGTGCAATGAGTAGGTCTTAACACCTGATTAGATATGATCAATGAAGAAAAGGAGCAAGGATCAGCAAGGCAGATGCAGAATTGAAGGAACAGCTATAAGTCAAGGATGGTTTCAACAATTCTTTTGACCAGTTGGATGGTGGTATCAGTTTACCAATGGAATAAGAAAGGAGAAGATTATGAGTTCTGATCTGACCTCTTCCATTTGGGATTCCTTGTGATATCCCAGTGGAAAGATGCAATAAACCCTCATCTGTAGCTGATTATGTCTGTAAATCAAATGTGAAGTGTGGGCAGGAAAGGTGAATTTGGTATTACTAGCTGCGTGCCTTAGCAAAAATAAATGAATAAATAGATACGCCTTAAAGCTGGTTATATTCAGTCAGTATCCCACGATTCATAATTATTGGGAGTAATAGAACTAATGCAAGTTGTCTTTTCAGTGAAACTGGCATATGGTAAGGAATTAAAAAATGGCAGTCATTACTCTTATCAGCTTATATGTATCATATGAAGCCTTGGCATCAGTGGGATTACGTATTTGTTTTTTATAGCTGCCCTATATGGCTGAGAAACTAAGGCCCAGTGAAACTGTATAACTGCCCACACTTAAGAGTGTGATATTCAGACACACTGCAATTACTTTATTCTAATTCTCTATCTATGAATATTATTTCAACATGACTTACTCATAGTTATTTTTACTTTTGTTGCTGTCCCATTATTTTGTCCTTAGCATAGATTAGGTAAATCTTTGCTTAGATGAAAGTTTTGTGGTTTTTAAGAAAAAGTAATGTTAGCTCACATAAAGAAGCTGAATTTCTTTAGTGGGATGTTGGTATTAGCTGTTGATGTACAGAACCAATATCCCCAAACCTGGATATTATTTGCTAAGGAGTTAGAAATGTTAGATATTTGTCAAAAGTAAGCTTGGGATACTAAATAATATTGAAAATATACCTTTTAAAACAAAATTTTGTATAATACATATGTATTTAGAGAAGAAATTGGAAAAGCAATTTTTTACTTAAAAAATAATCATGGAGTCCTTACAAAGGAAATGGCTAACAAGGGTTAACATGAGATATAGTTACAAAAATTATTGATTTTTTCTATAAAGACATGTTTACCACATAAATTAAGATGTGTGTTTTCAACACATTTTCAATAACCAATAAAATTATCTTGCAAAAAAATATCCAGTTTTCCATAATTTATTTTTAACTTTGCTTCTTCCCTAGAGCGTTGTTACTGGCTTTCTGTATTTTGTAGTTTACCTAAATATAGTACTACTATCGGAGAAGGCAATGGCACCCCACTCCAGTACTCTTGCCTGGAAAATCCCATGGATGGAGGAGCCTGGTAGGCTACAGTCCATGGGGTCGCTAAGAGTCAGACACGACTGAGCGACTTCCTTTTCACTTTTCACTTTCATGCATTGGAGAAGATGGTAACCCACTCCAGTGTTCTTGCCTGGAGAATCCCAGGGACGGGGGAGCCTGGTAGGCTACCGTCTATGGGGTCGCACACGACTGAAGTGACTTAGCAGCAGCAGCAGCAGCAGCAGCAGCAGTACTACTATGTGCTTAATACATTTAGAAATTCTCTTTTAATTACGCAACTATTAAATAGATACATCTCTAAAATTACCTTTTGCCATCATTAGGGTTCAGTATTGTATTCTCCTAATGTCTGGAAAATATGCATTATGTATTATGGAAATGTAAAATCAGTCTTCACAGATTCTATATGTTTTCACAATGCAGAATAACTGAACATATGCTCTTCACAAACCACTGCAGGTTGATTAGTATAGAAAATAGAGGGAAGGAGGAATATCTTAGGCAAGTCTTTTATCTCAGAGCTTATGTTTACCTTCTTAACAAAATGAATTTGTAGTAATGAGTTGCCCTAAACTCTACCCAGTACTTATTACTACAGATAATTTTTGTTAAATTTACTAAACAGATCTTTTAAACATTGGTAATTGTTGTTGTGTTAAATTCTTTTCTCCTCAACATTATAACTTTTTAGAATACTGATAACAATATATAAAATTATTCATTCATTATTTTTATTCAATTTTTAAAAATTATACTGGTTTTATTTCTATTCAAAAAGAACTAATTTTCCAAAAATGCTTAAATATGCTATTAAAATCACCTACCATTCAGTTGAAAAGTGTTGTATATTTTTCTTCTCAAATTGCTTGCAATGGACAGTTCCCTTTTATTTATAATAGGATGCTGAAAGGATTCTGGGATCCTATGGAAATTCTTAACGTGTTTCTGATCATCCCAACCAGTGTAGATGAGTGACAGGATACCGAACAGTTAAACACAAGCTTGTTGATCACAGATGTCAGCTCTCCTCAAATAGTTATAATGAAAATGAACAAAATCCTCAGCCAAGTCATTTAGAAGGTTTTAAATGTCTATTAATCAGTCTAGAGAATGTTTCATGATCACTTTGTGAGGACTGTTTTGAAATGCAGCTTTCTCTGGTGGGTCCTAAATCTGAGTTGTGGGAATTGTCTTTGTTGAGTATTTTGAAAAAAAACTTTTAAAAGTTCTATCAGTAACTTGATAAACTTGAGAAAAACCATTCTAGAAGGTTCATCTGGTGTTTTTGAGAGTTTTTCTTATCTATTGCAAATAAATCTCATCTGTCAAATCATAAATGTCAAATTTGGCATGAATCATCAATGCCTAAGAGCTTTGCTAACATCTTCTTGAATGCTTACTATGTGTTAGAGTCTTTGTACACATGATCTCATTGGATCTCGTGTAAATTGCACTATAATTCCACAGAGTAGGTGTTTGTTACATCAGTTTTAATGCTGAAAAAACATGTCTAGGGTAGAAAAGTTACTTGCCTAAGATCACCAAGATTCTCAAGAACTGAAACATATATCCAAGCTTTGTGGTTTTCTTACCATTCCACTATATTCCATAGAGTAATCATGGGGAAGTAAGTTAAAAGTGGTGTATAATGGCTTAAGGGAAGAGGAGAGGTGAAAAAGTTATAGTTACTGTTTTAATAGATAAATCTGAATACATTTTATGGCAAGGCAAAGAAGAAAATGGAAAACAAAAGTTTGAAATGATGATGTTTAAGGAGGAGAAGGTGGGTAAGAGTAAGAAGAGACTAGGAAAGAACAGCATAGGCAGATGTGTTAGTTTTTGAAAGTCATAAGGATGTTTTTCCTCACTGACAGTTTGGTGAAGATGGGAAAAATTCTACAGTAGAACATAATAGCCAAGTGAGGGGGTGGGGTAGTGGGGAAAGGAGAGACAGAACCTTATCTCCAGACAAACAAAACAGAAAATTTGAAGAAGGTAAAAGAAACTGCACAGCAAAATAGAGATACATAGACATAGAACATTAAAGTGTTACTTAAGTACTTTTACATTCATGGGAGTCTTAACCAGTTTATTTTTATGGGATGAAAGGAAGAAAAGAAAATAAAGCCATTTATTGTAAAAGAGGAAACATGTTGTGTTGATACTTTATTGAATATTAGTTTCATTTTTATTTGTATTTAGAACAAAAGTAATATCTCGAATTTATTACAGTGAAATAAGGTATTATTTTTTCAGTGGGGTTGTAAGAGACCTACAAAATTATTATCCCTTCAAGCAGATATAGAACCAAAGGCACAAAAAGTTGATTTGAGCCCGTTTGTCTGTCTAGAAGTTATACTCAGCTATAAGTAATTTATTGCTTTGAAAAGGAGTTAATTCTATCAGGTCACTGAATAACCCCAACAGTAAATTATAATGACAAATATATTGCCCTCAAAAATACAGTATTATTAGCCTTTAGCAACAATTTGTGTTTTGCTTGGGTACAGTGATGAAATATACCATGCCATTAGAGAATATTTCTATTAGGAAAATGTAGGACATTTTGTAAGTTAAAAATTAAAGATAAATTCATCCTTAGGCATATCATGCTGTGTTACTGGAGCTTTGTAGGCTGGGCTTATGTGAAAATCAGATGACTATGAATGTACAATATTCATGTATGAGGTGGAAAAGGAAGAAATTAAACTATGAGGAGAGATGAGAGAGCAAAATAAACATGTGAAATTCAATGAAGAATGATCTGATTGAGGATTAATGTAAAAACTTGAGTTCTTACACTCTGTGTATGTATTTTACTTTTAAATAATCTAGGTCAACTATAGAGCGTGAGTGAAAAAAATAACAAGTTAAAAAAGCCTTATTTGCTGACTTGAAAAATGAGGTAATTCATTTTGAGCTAAGCCTTTAGGCCAAATCTTTAGTCAAAAGAAAAGAGTGGGTTATGCCAAAGGCTTAATTAGCCATATGTTAAAGGACAATAGTTCAACATATGTAGTATGGAAAATATGTCTCATTATGGATTGATCTTTTTAAATTATACCTATTTGGAACACTACAGATAACCAAAAAAATTCCATTATTGAATATGTGGATCAGATACTACCCATGTACTGGTGCACAAGCTGTATTCTGTGATAAAAAAGTGATCATTGGAATATTTCTCCCAAATCTCCACAGTGCCAATTTACAAGTGGCCTATTTGGACTTATCTAATTATATCAAAATTATATATTCATCCTACAGATATTTCCCATGATTCCTATAGCTATAAAAACCTTCCAGATTTTTAAAACGCATAATCAAATTATCACCTGGGCTTAAAATTATAGAGGCAGTAAAGCAGTAAAGGATAGGAGCAGGGAATTCAAGGTTAAACAGACATGAATATAATCCCAATTGTGTTAAATATTCCTGGTTCGATTCCTGGGTCAGGAAGATCTGCTGGAGAAGGCATAGGCTACCCATTCCAGTATTCTTGGGCTTCCCTTGTGGCTCAACTGGTAAAGAATCCTCCTGCAATGCAGAAGACCTGGGTTCGATCCCTGGGTTGGGAAGATCCCCTGGAGAAGGGAAAGGCTACCCACTCCAATATTCTGGCCTGGAGAATTCCATGGACTATAGAGTCCATGGGGTCACAGTCATACATGACTGAGCGACTTTCACTTCACTGTTAAATATTAGCTGTGTGAAGTGAAAGTTGCTCAACCATGTCAAACTCTTTGCATGGAATTCTCCAGGGGATATTCCCAACCCAGGGATCGAACCCAGATCTCTCACATTGCAGGCAGATTCTTTACCACTTGAGCCACCAAGGAAGCCCAAAATTTATTTGGCTTTGCTGAGTCTTAGTTGCCACACATGGGATCTAGTTCCCTGACCAGGGATCGAACCTGGGCCCCCTGCATTGAGAACCTTGGAGTCTTAACCATTGGTCTACCAGAGAAGCCCCCACCTTGAGTAAATTCTTTAACTTCTCACTGTTTAGGTTTCCTCATCTTTTAAGTGGAGATAGTAATTTGCCTCATGTGTGTTACTCTGATGATTATGTTAATTTAACACAGTTCTTAGTACCAAGGGCTCAATGGTTGTTAGTATAATTTTCATTGAAGTTATGGATTTCCCTTAAAATCTTTGTGATCATAAGATAGGTAAAAAAACACTTGTGAGTAAGAAATGAAAAAAATGAAACATTAAAATTTGACAAATAAATTGTACTTCATCAGAATTAAAAGCTGCCTTTTAAATGAAATAGCAAATCACAGATTGAGAGAAAATATTTCATACATACATGTGTATATATTTCATGAAATATATATGTGTGTGTACTCAGTTGCGTCCAACTCTTTGCAACCCCATGGAATGTAGCCTGTCAGTCTTCTCTGTCCATGGGGTTTTCCAGGCAGAATACTGGAGCAGGTTGCCATTTTCCCCTCCTGCGGAGCTTACTGACCCAGGGATTAAACCCGTGTCTCTTGCATCTCCTGCTAGTGGTAAATAACCCACCTGCCAATGCAGGAGATACAAGAGGTGTGGATTTGATCCCTGGGTTAGGAAGATTCGCCTGGAGGAGAGCATGCAACCTGCTCCAGTATTCTTGCCTGGGAGAATCTCATGGACAGAGAACATAGCAGGCTACAGCGTTGCAAAGAGTCAGACATGAAAAAGTGACTTAAGCATATGTATATATTACCTAGCTAGTGTATTAAAAAGCAAAGACATGACTTTGCTGACAAAGGTCCGTATAGTCAAAGCTATGGTTTATACAGTAGGCATGTATGTATATGAGAGTTGGACCATAAAGAAAGCTGAGTGCTGAAGAATTGATGCATTCATATTGTGGGTCCTGGAGAAGACCCTTGGAGAGCAAGGAGATCAAAACAGTCAATCCTAAAGGAAATCAATCCTGAATATTCATTGGAATGACTCATGCTGAAGCTGAAGCTCCAAAATTTTGGCCACCTGATATGAAAACCCAACTCCCTGGAGAAGACCCTGATGCTGGGAAAGATTGAGGGCAGGAGGAGAAGGGGGAGACAGAGTATGAGATGGTTGGATGACATCAGCAACATAATTGACATGAGTTTGAACAAACTCCAGGAGATAGTGAAGGACAGGGAAGCTTGGTGTGCTGCAGTTCATGGGGTCACAAAGAGTTGGACATGACTTAGTGATTGAACAGCAACATAGTGTTTGTATATTTCCAGAATATGCTAAGAATTCTTTATGATATATAAGAAAAACAATCCAGTTTAAAACGAAGCAAAAGCTTTGAACAGACAAATAAATACATAGGGCTTAGCCAATATATGTTGGAGAAGTACCCCACTCCAGTACTCTTGCCTGGAAAATCCCATGGGCGGAGGAGCCTGATGGGCTGCAGTCCATGGGGTTGCACAGAGTCAGACACGACTGAGTGACTTCACTTTCACTTTTCACTTTGATGCATTGGAGAAGGAGATGGCAACCCACTCCAGTGTTCTTGCATGCAGAATCCCGGGGACGGGGGAGCCTGGTTGGCTGCCGTCTATGGGGTCGCACAGAGTCGGACATGACTGAAGTGACTTAGCAGCAGCAGCAGCAGCAGCCAATATGTATATGAAAAAGATGCTAAACATCGTTAGTCGTTAGATAAACGGAAATGAAAACTACACAGGGAAACCACTTCACACTCACTGGCATGACTAAGGTAAAAAGACTAATAATACCAAAGATTGCCAAGAGTATAACGCAACTGGAACTTTCATACATTACTGGTTAGAGTGTAAAATGTACTTTGGAAAGCAGTTTAGTAAGTTTTGATATGGTTAAACTTATACCTACCCAGTGATGCCAGTGCCAGATATTTCACCAGGAGAAATAAGAATATGAACACAACAAAGACTGCTAAATGAATACTTATATTAGCCAAAAATGGGGATAAATTCTTCACAAATATCTATTAGTAAATAAATGGATTAAACAAATTCTGGCATATTCACCAGAATGAAATAATCCTCAACAAGAACAAAGAATGAATTAGTGATACGTGAAACAACATGGCTGCATCTTGATGTTGTATTGAACAAAAGAAATTGTAGGTACTGCTTGTTAAGCATTCAGTAACAGAAAAAACATTGTACTTGACTTCAGGAAGACTAAAGACTCATTGTGTGTAAAGTAACAGTTTCAAAACATCTTGATATTGTATGTAGTGACTGAAAGGTGCCCAGTTTTGTGGGGGCACAATGGGGATGCCTGACGTTATCCATGACCCTGATGAATATAAGTGTAAGAGCGTTTTTTTTAGGGTAGGGGAAGGGAGTCATGGATACTTCCTAGAGAGAATGGCAGCTTTACTGAGTTGAAAGAATGATTAAGAGGTAGCAGGAAAAGAGAAGATGGAGGGAGAAGTTATTTCTGCCAGAAGGCTCAAGAGAGCAAGTTTTCAGTGAACTAGCATAGAGAATCCTGAGTACTTTTAGTGTTGTTGAAGTGTGTGAATCTCTCATTGTTGAATGTTTGGCTTGAAGAGTTAGGCAAGAAGCAGATATTGAAAGACTGCTTAGGAAGCTGAGGAAGTTGCACTGTTATTCTGTTGAATACAAAAGATGATTGAACGGTTTTAAGCATCATAGTCTATACAAATAGGATATGCATTTGAGAGTAACAAGACAGGGCATATGGAGACAAGTGGTCAGTTGTTATACAATGTAGATAAGAAATCGAACTTGGGCCAAAGATGAGTTAAGTAATTAATATTTAGGTCTAAAGGTTTAGATCTTTTTTAACTTAAAATTAGAAATCTTAACGAGAAGTCTGGAAAATAAATGACCACTTAGCAGCTATTTAGACTTATATCTGCAGTCTTGCTCTTAAGTTCCTGTAGCTTTGGCTTTTCAATGTTGTATTAATCTCTATGTACATAGCATAAAATCTAACATTATCATAAAAGTAAAAATCATTATTTTCACCAAATGAAGCTATATTACCCTGGCATTAACATTATTGAAATGATATACTTTGATCAGCATTTTCAGATTATGTAAAATTATTCTTATAATTGGTTTCAAAACACTTTTTCATATTTATCTCTCAGAATATTAAAGCTCATTAGGAAATATATATTTAGATATTCAAGAAAATTAATTTATAAAGCTAAATGTAAACATAGCAACTAATTGAAATGCTTAATAGAGCATCAACAAAAACTAAATTCTAGTACAACTGAACAAAGTATTTTCTTGATGTTCTTATGGTTTATTTGATGAAAACTGCAGGTGCTATCTGTAGAATAAGAGCTAATAGAAATTTTGAATGGAAATAAGCAACTGAATAACTGTTGATTTCTCTAAGTGTAGTCCTGTAGGTATATTTGAACCATTAATTAACCTTAAAAATTTTAAATTCTCATATGAAATTCAAGATCATTTGAAGAGATCAGGTTTTAAAATTCTTCAGGAATAATTCTAATTAGAAATTTTTATAGTTATATCATCTAGAGAATGGTCTCTGAGAAGAACTGAGTACACAATCATCTTCAATATCCCTCATTAGTTATATAATAAATATATTTCTATTTGGAATATATTATCAATGTTTATTAGTTTTCTGATACTGTTGTTAGAAGAAAAATGCAGTATAAACTTAATTTTCTGGACAACTCATATTCCTTTGTTAGGGAATGATCTTTTAT
Organism: Bos javanicus; assembly: GCF_032452875.1. NCBI lineage: Eukaryota > Metazoa > Chordata > Mammalia > Artiodactyla > Bovidae > Bos > Bos javanicus. Next base: position 46,068,772 of record NC_083870.1, read on the forward strand.
CAGATGTACCTGTAACTATAAGAAAATGGATAGTTTTTCATTTATATTCAATGTATTAAAAATAAAACCTGCTGCTTAATCTGTAATGGCAATAGGATGTAATATCGTTGATTGACAAAAGCCCCAGAACTGTCAAAAAAAATTTGATTTTATATTTTATTAACTCATATAAAATATTGACAGCTTTCTTTAAAAGTCAGAAGCATGGCAACTCATGGGCAAGATTGTATTTTTTTTTTTTAATTTATTCCTTTATTTCTCATGTGTTCCCCATAATACCATCCCTCTGGGTCGTCCCAGTGCACTAGCCCCAAGCATCCAGCATCGTGCATTGAACCTGGACTGGCATCTCGTTTCATACATGACATTTCACATGTTTCAATGCCATTCTCCCAAATCTTCCCACCCTCTCCCTCTCCCACAGAGTCCATAAGCCTGTTCTATACATCAGTGTCTCTTTTGCTGTCTCATATACAGGGTTATGTTACCATCTTTCTAAATTCCATATATATGCGTTAGTATACTGTATTGGTGTTTTCCTTCTGGCTTACTTCACTCTGTATAATAGGTTCCAGTTTCATCCACCTCATTAGAACTGATTCAAATGTATTCTTTTTAATGGCTGAGTAATACTCCATTGTGTATATGTACCATCTTATCCATTCATCTGCTGATGGACATCTAGGTTGCTTCCATGTCCTGGCTATTATAAACAGTGCTGCGATGAACATTGGGGTACACGTGTCTCTTTCCCTTCTGGTTTCGTCAGTGTGTATGCCCAGCAGTGGGATTGCTGGATCATAAGGCAGTTCTATTTCCAGTTTTTTAAGGAATCTCCACACTGTTCTCCATAGTGGCTGTACTAGTTTGCATTCCCACCAACAGTGTAAGAGGGTTCCCTTTTCTCCACACCCTCTCCAGCATTTATTATTTGTAGACTTTTGGATCGCAGCCATTCTGACTGGTGTGAAATGGTATCTCATAGTGGTTTTGATTTGCATTTCTCTGATAATGAGTGATGTTGAGCATCTTTTCATGTCTTTGTTAGCCATCTGTATGTCTTCTTTGGAGAAATGTCTATTTAGATCTTTGGCCCATTTTTTGATTGGGTCATTTATTTTTCTGGAGTTGAGCTGTAGGAGTTGCTTGTATATTTTTGAGATTAGTTGTTTGTCAGTTGCTTCATTTGCTATTATTTTATTCTGAAGGCTGTCTTTTCACCTTGCTAATAGTTTCCTTTGATGTGCAGAAGCTTTTAAGTTTAATTAGGTCCCATTTGTTTATTTTTGCTTTTATTTCCAATATTCTGGGAGGTGGGTCATAGAGGATCCTGCTGTGATGTATGTCAGAGAGTGTTTTGCCTATGTTCTCCTCTAGGAGTTTTATAGTTTCTGGTCTTACGTTGAGATCTTTAATCCATTTTGAGTTTATTTTTGTATATGGTGTTAGAAAGTGTTCTAGTTTCATTCTTTTACAAGTGATTGACCAGATTTCCCAGCACCACTTGTTAAAGAGATTGTCTTTAATCCATTGTATATTCTTGCCTCCTTTGTCAAAGATAAGGTGTCCATATGTGCGTGGATTTATCTCTGGGCTTTCTATTTTGTTCCATTGATCTATATTTCTGTCTTTGTGCCAGTACCATACTGTCTTGATAACTGTGGCTTTGTAGTAGAGCCTGAAGTCAGGTAGGTTGATTCCTCCAGTTCCATTTTTCTTTCTCAAGATCGCTTTGGCTATTCGAGGTTTTTGTATTTCCATACAAGGATTCTTCAATATCTGCAAATCAATCAATGTAATACACCACATTAACAAATTGAAAAACAAAAACCATATGATTATCTCAGTAGATGCAGAGAAAGCCTTTGACAAAATTCAACACCCATTTATGATAAAAACTCTCCAGAAAGCAGGAATAGAAGGAACATACCTCAACATAATAAAAGCTATATATGACAAACCCACAGCAAACATTATCCTCAATGGTGAAAAATTGAAAGCATTTCCTCTAAAGTCAGGAACAAGACAAGGGTGCCCACTTTCACCATTACTATTCAACATAGTTTTGGAAGTTTTGGCCACAGCAATCAGAGCAGAAAAAGAAATAAAAGGAATCCAAATTGGAAAAGAAGAAGTAAAACTCTCACTATTTGCAGATGACATGATCCTCTACATAGAAAACCCTAAAGACTCCACCAGAAAATTACTAGCACTAATCAATGATTATAGTAAAGTTGCAGGATATAAAATCAACACACAGATATGGTATAGAAAACTATAAAACACTGGTGAAAGAAATCAAAGAGGACACTAATAGATGGAGAAATATACCATGTTCATGGATTGGAAGAATCAATATAGTGAAAATGAGTATACTACCCAAAACAATTTATAGATTCAATGCAATCCCTATCAAGCTACCAACAGTATTCTTCACAGAGCTAGAACAAATAATTTCACAATTTGTATGGAAAGATTGTATTTTGAATTTAGAAATGTAAATATACAAATATTAATACTTTCTGAAATTTTTAGTAAACAAATATCTATAAAAAGCCATAGCTGATTTTTTTTGCCTTATGTCTTTCATACTTATGTGATAATTGTACAGTGAAGGTGCTAAAGAATACAGTTAATGCAATGATTTTAGAAATTACATTTGAACTTGAAAGTTCAAGTTAAGTCTGGGAATATAGACCAAAAAGAGAAAAGCCACACCTACAAATAAATTTTCTAGTTCTATTCAAATTATTTAAAAGAAAATAGAAAAGTTTTCAAGTATTAACACAAAGTAAGATATGGTACATAAGTTCTTATTTTTATAATTAGTTCAGTGAGACTTGCATTTGAAAATGTCAGGCTGAATACAAGCATATCCTTCTATCCTACACTGAATTGCTGCTAAAATAAAAGCTACAGAATTTTTCAAATGCCATAAGCTCTGCCCACCCCACCAAAAAAGAGGTGGAGAGGAAGCAATGATAAAATTTTAGAAGCTGAAAATCAGATGGCTATATGAGATCAGAATCAGCAGGCCCTAGGAAACTGAGTCCTGAACTGGACAGACAAGGAGTATCATGATGTGCAGCACTGAATCCACTTAATGTTTCAATATTAATAATACCATGTAGCTGTAGGTGTAGGAATGAAGGAACTTTGCCAAAAGTCTGTTAAAAAGTAGCTAAATCTCTTGATTCCCTCATCCACCTTGAATAGCTCAAGAACTCCGTCTGTTTAGTTCTGTAAACTCCGTGCCTAGACTGGAGGACACAAGACACAAATGTAGTCTAGTGAAGAAAAGCATATGTACACCACTGATATTATGTATAAAGTAGATAACTAACGAGGACATACTGTATAGCACAGGGAACTCTACTCAGTGCTCTGTGGTGACCTAAATGGAAAGGAAATCCAAAAATGAAGGAATATATATATATACCTGTAACTGACTCACTTTGTTGTACAGCAGAAACTAATACAACAGTGTAAAGTAACTATACTGCAAGAAAAATTAAGAAGTATACTCTAGTGAGAAAAAAGAAGGATTAAGCGAATTTCTACATTTTGAGTGAGTTAATTTTTCTATAAGTTATGATTCTTATTATCACTTCTCTCACTGGGCTTTCAGAGCTACCACTGTGTCGGTAGAATAGGACAGTCCAGCATGGTTGTTTGTCATGCAAGTTGTGTTGTTATGACTTGTAAAGAGATTGATAACTAATGGAAATGGTACATTAAAGTTATAAGAGAAATGGAATACAATAAAGTCAGAGCTTCAGGGGATGTTGCTATTTTGAAAAGTCCTTTCAATCTTCTAAGCTCCCATTCTTGTAAAAAGATAATGATATTCTTAATCAATTATTTTTCATTAAGTTAAAGAGGAAAATGTCTTTATTTTGAGTTTCCTAGGCGTGTAATCCCACTTTCAGCCTTATTTCGTCTAAAACAGTGAAAGCTAGATGACTCAAAAAAACACTTAAAACTCAATATTTTTATTAATTGTTTTACAACACAAATCCTTTTGTATTTATCCCAGATATGTACAGTTTTTAAGTTTTTGTTTCCTTAAGTGGCAGAAGATGCCTGTGCTTTGTGTACTTGTGTGTGTTATAGTCATTTGATTGTTTCTTCTATAAAAAGACTATTTTAAAATATTTTAACTTTCCTTATTGAGTTCTGAAGGTTTTATTTCCCTTACTCTGGCTGAGTTTTAAGAATCAGTTTGTTTAAATGAAAATAAAAATGACACTCCATAGAGATGACCGCTTTCACTTTGGAGCTGGGATGGCTAGATGTGTTGCAGCAGGCAACATGGGAAGAAACTCATAAAAAACATCTGAGAGCTGAAACAGCGGTTACAAATGTGTCTCACTCTGACCATGTTTTAGCCTCTAAGGAAAAATAGATACATTCTCATTTGTAGGAAAGTAATGTAGTAATTTGAAAAATCAAATCCATGACACTTCATTATGGGATCATGTAGGATTTTATTTTCAAGATGCCTCATTGCAAAATTAGTTGTAAAGATATTTTTCTTAGGAAATGCAAGTGTTTAATCATTTTGTATACATTCAAGTAGGACACAACAGATAGAAATATATCCCTTTTATGGTAGTCCATTTTTTGATTCATTAGTTTTCAAGTTGTATATTATTGTTTGCTATTTAATATTTTGCTAATTTTTATAAAAGATGTTTCTGATAAGTAGGATAATATAGTCAATAAATTCCTTTTTTTTAGGATACGTATTTGCTGCTCTAATCAGATAATATATATTAGTGATTCTATATAGAAATGTTACAAGGATATGATATTATATTCTTATGAAGGTTACAATAAGATATCTCACAAATTTAGAAAATTATATGGAACTGTGTATATAGGCATTTTATTATACAATTCCCTACACTTCTCTGAATATGAAAAAGCCAAATATCTTCTATTCCTTTTGTAAAGTTACTATTGAATACTGTTATATTGGTCAGTAAATTTTATCTATTGACTGGTATAACAAAATTTCTTGATAAAAATAGTCTCTCCTGATGCACTGGTAAATTTTCTTGCATTAGATATTGATATCTATGTAGTTTATAATCATTTCATTTTTACTCCATTGCCAGGAAGCTCAGAGTTAATGGAGTCTTCAATCAGTGTAATTATCTCAAATATTATATTATGTTAAATACATTATGAAACCAGGAGAAACCATGTTTGTAACCTATTTGGCCATATGCAAATTTGTGAATGACATCTCTATTTATCACCATTAATTTTTGATATTATTGGGTTAGTTGAGATAAGATAGGTGTTATAAACTATAGATGACTCCTTGATAAGTTATTGCACATACATATGGAGAGCACATGCACAATAATGATCACTGCTAGACATTAAGTTCAGCTTTAAAAGAGATCTGATTCTGATTTCTTTCCTCAAACCCTTCTAAACCAAAATGTACAATTTCACAACTAAAGGCTTATTATTTAGCATAAGGACAACATTGTAGGCTATCCTTGTTAAACATATGTCTTGGAAGAATAAAATTTTAGCATTATAACTTATTTTAAACTTAAAATATTTCAGATGCTTTTCTTGTAGGAAATTAAAAAAAGAATATAGAATGGATAAAGAAAGAAAAGGAGGGGGGAGATTGGTCTTATAAAAATGTAAAGACAAAAAAATTATCAAGGCATAAATAAGAAATTCAAATTCTTACTGCTAAAGACTACTTTTACTCATTATTTTATTCAATTATTTGTCATTTTTAACAAGTGTTTTTGTTCCAGGTACTCTACTAGCCATTAGCAATTTCATGATTATTTAGACATGCTCTCTTCATAGCTAAACTCATAAATCTTTAAGGGGTAAAAAATACTGTACTAAAGTATCCATACAAGGGAGAACAGACAAGATATTTAATGACTATCTAGGATGAGACTTTAACTTGGTAGGGTGGGAGTTTTTTAGACAGAGAAGGTGAGGTAACTCCACTATTGGCAGAGAAGATAGTGTCCCCCACAAGACAAGACTTGAAGGAGTTGAGTGAAAATCGTGACATGTATTAGGTGATGTATTCCAGGATTCATGCTGAAGTGTAGAGTGGATAGGGCATGAGGGTAGGGCATGAATAAATTGTCATGGGTCATATATGAAGTTAAGAAGTCTGTGGAGTTTGGATTTATCCCTGGGACAGTGGGAAGCATCTGGATTTCTGGATTGATATTATTGGAGCCTCCATGGGGAAACAATGGAAACAGAGACTTTATATTTTAGGGCTCCAAAATCACTGCAGATGGTGATTGCAGCCATGAAATTAAAAGACACTTGCTCGTTGGAAGAAAAGTTATCACCAACCTAGATAGCATATTAAAAAGCAGAGACATTACTTTGCCGACAAAGGTCCATCTAGTCAAAGCTGTGGTTTTTCCAGTAGTCATGTATGGATTTGAGAGTTGGACTATAAAGAAAGCTGAATGCTGAAGAATTGATGCTTTTGAACTGTGGTATTGGAGAAGACTCTTGAGAGTCCCTACCAGGAGATCCAACCAGTCCATCCTAAAGGAAATCAGTCCTGAATATTCATTGAAAGGACTGATGCTGAAGCTAAAATGAAACTCCAATACTTTGCCCACCTGATGTGAAGAACTGACTCATTTGAAAAGACCCTGATGCTGGCAAAGATTGAAGGGGGGATTAGAAGGGGATGACAGAGGATGAGATGGTTGGATGGCATCACCGACTCGATGGACATGAGTTTGAGCAAGCTCTGGGAGTTGGTGATGGACAGGAAAGCCTGGAGTGCAGCAGTCCATGGGGTCACAAAGAGCTGGGCAAGACTGAGCGACTGGGCTGAACTGACTGATGCTTAGGAGCATCACCATGCACACACACAGATGCACAAATGCCATAGTAGTGTTACTCTCTGCTCTTCCCTCAAGTTAATATTCTATAAGGTCAGCTGAGACTTGACTGAAATCATGGTAACATGCTTTTCATGTCACTTTTCTTACTAATTTTGAATCCCTCAGATCTGATCTGAAAAAGGATCTTGCAAAATTTCACATAATTTTAATTATAAATTTACTGGAAAAGGGACCATATAAGAATGTATGACTTTTTGCACCATACCTTAATGAGAGAGAGTTTATGAATATTTAGTAATGATATCGATTCATAATGATGAAATATTTATAAAACATTTCCTTTATGTTTAATTGCATGGCAGTCTCCAGTTCATTAATTCATTGTAAGTCAATTTTGATCTTTGAATTCGTTTTGAATTCTTATTGTTCAAGACTTACTAATCAAAGAGAATAAATAACTTGAGACCATGTTTTTGAAAATAAAATGAAAGTGATTGCTGAAATTTTTCCTTGCACTATCTGTATTGCTGAGCTATTTTTAAGGCAGTAAAGAAATGCTGTTTGCATCAGTTATCTGTTCTTTAGGTCATAAGGATGTTATGGCGTGTCTCTAGTGACTCATGATCCATAAGATCATCTGTAATATCTTGTATTACAAGTCGATCCATTTTCCATAATGTGTTTCCTTAGGAAAAAATTGAGAAAAATTTTACAGTTGTCTCTAACTTTGCTCCAGTTTCTTTTGTAGGCTTAAAAATTACTGTGGGTAGACAAATTGCCTTTCATTGTTTTTTGAAATGATTTAAATAGCTTAAGCAAAAATTTTTAAGAAAGTACATCCCTACATCTGTGTTCTAGAAATGTGATGTGTTAGATATATTCATAGAACCAGAGCTTATATTATAAATTTATTATTTTTGTGTACCTAATTCTGAATGGACATTATGACTGCATTTATTTGCCATTTTAAGTATGTAGTGTGATTTCATTCAGGATAAAGCAATATAGAATCCAAATATATAATACCACATAGGATTTTAGCTGGAAAATCTATTACACCGTAGGAGGTTTCACATTTCTAAAATGCAAGCAGTGAGTACTGTGGGGTCAGGGACTAACCAGTGAATGAAAGTCAGAACTCAAAATGAAGTGCCTTTTCTGTTTAACACTGGGCAGTGATAGAAACTGATAATGTTTGATTAATGAACGGCAGCCTTACAGCGGGTGAAAACATCTGTGAGAAGTGATTTATTATTTCAAAGGTATTGGAAGCTTGCAGTATCTTGCAGATTTAAGTATGTGTGCCTGAGTAAAATAAATGAGATGCAACATGTGAAAAATGAAAACACATTACTTGTAAAGGATGTGTCACAAGCAGGGTATTTTTGTTCAAGTACACTTTGTCATGGGGACTTTTAATGCTGTTCTGAATACAAATCATTTAACTGGTTCATAAAATCGCCTCAGTTGGAATTCTTGCATCTATCATCCAAGACATAAATGAGGGTTAAACTTAATGTGGTGTAACATCCCTTAAATGTTCAAATTTTGCATCATATACCACTGTTAAAATTGCACATATGTTTTATGTATAAAGATGAATAAATTGTAGATACTTAAAACAACAGTCCCCAAACAGAAACAAGATGTGAAGTCTTGAGGTCTTAATTGAACACTCATCAGATACTCAGAGTTAAGGATTTCACTGCAACTATTATAGCTAGACATTCGAATAATCTATCATTTTATGATTGAACAGTTTTTAGTTAGGTGACATGTTTTATGATAAATAATAGAGTGCAATGAATGGAATGGTACTATTTTAAGCACTGTTGTTGAAGCTCTAATGTGTGTGTATGTGTGTGTATTGTGTATGTGAGTGTGTGTGTGTTTTTGTGTACACACCTTGAATTACTCCCTGTTACTTAGGTAAAAATTATGCCTTTTCTATAAATGTCATTACCTATATTTCATACTAGATCGTTATTTCAGAAAATAAAATTTAAAATTCTTCCCAGTTACTAGTAACCTGATAATAGTAATAGTGGGTTAAATCCACTGAGAAATAATGTTTATATAGTTTATATATAAAGTTTATTTTCATAAACTTGGAACAATGTGAGAATTGCACCTTCAGGACTATTAATCCTTTTTATTGTGTAATATGTGAAATGTGTCTGCTTGTTTAACTCACCACTAAAAGATACCTTTGCAAAGTTGGGTGTTGTCATTATAAGGAACATATTTTTCAGATCAACAGGATTTTAAAACATGTAATCACCATTATAAGCAAACTAAAATCTAGGAAATAAAAATGTTTAGAATTATAGAACTTACTACATGCATTATTCTTAATGAATTAGAAACTGAAATGGGGCAAGGTTTATGCATCTGTTTTGCCCATGGTAGCTTTTGGACTGAGCATAAACTAAATCCTTATTAAATATTTTATTGAATGATTGAATATATGAAGGGATTCAGTTCAGTTCAGTCACTTAGTCGTGTCTGACTCTTTGTGACCCCATGGACCCCAGTATGCCATGCCTCCCTGTCCATCACCAACTCCTGGAGTTTACCCAAATTCATGTCCATTGAGTCAGTGATGCCATCCAACCATCTCATCCTCTGTCATCCCCTTCTCCTCCTGCCCTCAATCTTTCCCAGCATCAGGGTCTTTAGTGAAGAAAATATTATTCATTGCAAATTTATGTATTCATTTAGTAGTGTACTGGAGAAACTGCTTCATGCCAAGCATTGAGCTGGTTCTGGAAACATCAAGATAAAGAGAACACACATAATCCCTGCTCTTAAGGAGCTCTTAGACTGGTGGGAAACAGATATTATACAATACATATCACACTGTGAAATAAGTTGAAAGGTGATATAATGAAGCATAAAGAACTCTATGGGCTTCCCAGGTGGCTCAAGTGGTAAAGAATCCACCTGCCAGTGCAGGAGACACAAGAGACATGGGTTTGATCCCTGAGTCAGGAAGATCCTCTAGAGTAGAAAATGGCAACCCACTCCAGTATTCTTACCAGGGAAATTCCATGGACAGCGGAACCTGGTGGGCTACAGTCCATAGGGTCTCAAAGAATTGGACACAACTGAACACACATACACACACACAAGACTGTGTGACTGCATTCCAAGGACACCTATACTGAGTGGGAGATAAGATCATGCTAGCTGAGTGTGGAGGGAGGAAAGAAAGGAGACTAGTGGCCTAAGAGGTGAGGTAGCTGAGTTGGCAAGTGAAAGGATTCGATTTCCATTTTAAAGGAATTACTTTGGCAGCTATGGAGTGGGAGGAGTGGAAGTGGGAAAATCATGTAAGAGGCTTTAGTAATAGGAACACAAGATGACGACACTGATTCTACTCTTTTCAGGAATAGAGATGTTTACCTATTAATGTCTCTCAACCTCTCTCTTCTCTCATTTTCTGTTCTCTGGGAGTGCTCATGGCCTGAAAATAAGGGGTTTTTCACCACTACTTTTTGGTACCTCCCAACAGAAACCTATATGCAGGTCAGGAAGCAACAGTTAGAACTGGAAAACAAGTACGTCAAGGCTGTATATTATCACCCTGCTTATTTAAGTTATATGCAGAGTACATCACGAGAAACGCTGGACTGGAAGAAATACAAGCTGGAATCAAGATTGCTGGGAGAAATAGCAATAACCTCAGATGACACCACCCTTATGGCAGAAAGTGAAGAGGAATTCAAAAGCCTCTTGATGAAAGTGAAAGAGGAGAGTGAAAAAGTTGCCTTAAAGCTCAACATTCAGAAAACGAAGATCATGGCATCTGGTCTCATCACTTCATGGGAAACAGATGGGGAAACAGTGTCAGACTTTATTTTTTGGGGCCCCAAAATCACTGCAGATGGTGATTGAAGCCATGAAATTAAAAGACGCTTACTCCTTGGAAGGAATGTTATGACCAACCTAGATAGCATATTCAAAAGCAGAGACATTACTTTGCCAACAAAGGTTCGTCTAGTCAAGGCTATGGTTTTTCCTGTGGTCATATATGGATGTGAGAGTTGGACTGTGAAGAAGGCTGAGCACCAAAGAATTGATGCTTTTGAACTGTGGTGTTGGAGAAGACTCTTGAGAGTCCCTTGGACTGCAAGGAGATCCAACCAGTCCATTCGGAAGGAGATCAACCCTGGGATTTCTTTGGAAGGAATGACGCTGAGGCTGAAACTCCAGTACTTTGGCCACCTCATGCAAAGTGTTGACTCATTGGAAAAGACTCTGATGCTGGGAGGGATTGGGGGCATGAGGAGAAGGGGACGACAGAGGATGAGATAGCTGGATGGCATCACTGACTCGATGGATGTGAGTCTGAGTGAACTCCGGGAATTGGTGATGGACAGGGAGGCCTGGCGTGCTGCAATTCATGGGGTCGTGAAGAGTTGGACACGACTGAACGACTGAACTAATTGAACTGAACTCCCACTTCTTATATTTAGCTTAGAATTATTAATGAAATCTTAATTACTATTTAAATTAAACACAGGGGTACTTGTCTGGCAATAAGACAGTCCCAGAAGAATTTTCTTGTATTTTTTGCTAATTTTCAAAATATCGACTCCACTGAAATGTCAAAAAAATTTAATACCATCTTTTAATTACAAAGTAATAATACATGATTAAGTGCATTGTGATCATATTTAAATACATTGCTATACACAACTACAAAATCATTCAAAACTGCAAAAGAAACATTTTAAGTAACTTATTCATGTGCAGACACAATTATAACTAGAATAAGAAATATGAAGATTTAATAACATTCATAGAAAGAATTTCTGTAACTTTTATGTTTTCTAAAATTTGCTAACCTTCACTGTCAGGAATATTTTCATCTTTTTTTCTTATGAATCAGTTTTTAAGTGAAAATAGGCACGATCATCTTGAGAACTCCTTATGTAGCTGAAAATCTTCATTAAATTGACTTCTCCAGGCTGAATAATTATAGTTCCAATTAATTAAAGACTAAAAATTGCTTCCTCAATTAAACTGAAATATGTAGGCAAACATGTGAAAATATAAACCTTCTAGATTTAAGGGTTTTCTTAGAACTCCTTGCTAAGATGTCAAATATTAATATTGCCTAACATCCTTAACATCAAAGAACATATAGAGATATGTTCTTCTTCCTAATTATGTAGATATAACATATGTAAAACAAAATTAAGATCCAGGGCATACTTAGTATGAATCTAATAAGGATTCAGAATAAATACAGGTTTCTGGTTCTTTGTATTCTTTAAACTGCAACCTTGGACAAGTCACACCCTTCCCCAGTCCCAAATGCAGGGTTGATATGATGATGAAACGAAATGACACATGTGAAAACTTGATAATTATGCATCAGTCTATAATCCTTATAAATTTTAAGTGTTGGTGCTGACACTGATTCCCACTTTTCATCTCCTATAAAACTAGCGCAGGTTCAGGCTCATATGAATAGCATAAGCAAACTCTATGTCCTTACATGGGTCTTTCATAAGAAAATTTGAACACCAACCAATCCTACATTAAGATTATTTTTTGCAAAGTTTTGTACCTTCAACTCGGAGAAGGCAATGGCACCCCACTCCAGTACTCTTGCCTGGAAAATCCCATGGATGGAGGAGCCTGGTAGGCTGTAGTCCATGGGGTTGCTAAGAGTCAGACACGACTGAGTGACTTCCCTTTCACTTTTCACTTTTCTGCATTGGAGAAGGAAATGGCAACCCACTCCAGTGTTCTTGCCTGGAGAATCCCATGGATGGGGGAGCCTGGTGGGCTGCCGTCTATGGGGTCGCACAGAGTCGGACACGACTGAAGCGACTTAGCAGCAGCAGCAGTACCTTCAACTTAACACTGTGGGACATTTTTTTAGGCTGACTTTGACGGGAGAAGGTAGCACTTGGTGATTTAAACAACTAAAAGCTAATTGTCCATTTTGAGAGATTTTTCATGATGGATAAAAATTTGAGAGTTTACACTTTCAGTAGGGTTTTTGTTCTAGGAAAGAATTCAAGGTAATAGCGTAGTTTATGTTATTTTGTAATAAAAGTATGAAAGAAATGTATATATTCAAAAGGATACCTACGTGCTTTGGGGCAATAGTTCAGAAAGTGATTGTGGCAGTGGATATTAAGTAACTGTATTAAATAGCTATTTAAATAGTCTCTCTCCATTCCTTCCTACATATACACACATATAAAGTTATCATATCACAGTAATTTGGACTAAATGATTTTGAGGTTTGAAGAGAGAAGATTAAGCTGAAGTAACACACAGTGTTGCTCTTACTCTATTATTTCAGTCAAAGCAGACCAGAGACTATCTTTGTCACAGTATAATCCAAATGTAAGAGCAGGGTCATAGACTCCCCTAAGATTTTAAGGGGAGTAATGGCAAAGTAATCTGCAATAGGGCATGCATGCCAGGGTGGGAGAAGTTATTATGGCCTTCAGTGCAAACAGTCTACCATCCAGATAGCATGTTAAATGAAGAAAAATAGTAGAAATTTTTCCAGGTGGTTTCTCTTTTAGCATAGTCTTCCTACATTAAAATGTTCTATGGAGGATCTCGGGTGACTGAAATAAGATAGTAGGAGTCATATGCACATGTGTAGCTTCAAAGAATCATGTATTCTAAATGATTATTATAGAAGGTTTCAAAACTGTAGTGCTTGGATCTAAAATTTGGTTTTTTTTTTTTTTTTTTTTTTGAACAAGTTACTCAATGTCTCCTTGTTTCAGTCTTTTTAAATCTGAAAAATAATATAATTGACACATAGGATAATAGGATTAAACTATTTGGTAAAGATAAAATGTTTAGAATAGTATCTGAAATAAAATAAATGCTTGTCAGTTCTCTACAGTGAATAAAAATATGTGCTTATGATATAAACAAATGGAATCTCTAGTTTTAATTATGTTTCTACCTGTTTTCTCTTACTTTTTATTTGTATAGCTACTTTCAGTAATTATGTTCTAAACTTTATTCTCAAAATACTAATTTTAACCATAATCATATAACAGAAATAAAGTTTATTCCCTAAGTGTCTGCTTTCCTAACAAGCATAAGACATAATACCTAGTGAGATGATCCACAGACATTAAACTGCTTTTAAAGCTCAGCTCCCTAATTCCATTTCCTATTATGTTAATACATACAGTCCACAGCACCTGATGCACTTTTACCTTGGTTTTAGATTAGTTTGCCTATAATGCCTTAGACATTCTCTCTTAAACACCAGATTGATCTCCACAGTTCTATGAAAGGTTGGGCTTTCTGGATAACAGCTGCTACTTGACTGAATCCAGGATGCATCTCATCACCTAGATGATTCCTTACAACTATTTCTGTTAGACGAAAACTTTATTAATATTCTCAAGCCATCACCTAGTAACACCCGTAATTAAATCCAGACCTGACAACTGGTAGCTTAGTTATGATTGAAAAGTTCCTTTTAACAATAATTTTTCATGTTTCTGTGAGGCTATCATCAAAGTGAAAGATAATGATAATTTGATTTGGTAGTAGCAGCAGAAATGAAAATAAGAAGAAGAATGAAACAAAAAGGGCACAGTTGACTCATCAATAATTGGCAAAATATCAAATATATGAATTGGGAAACAATTAGAGGAGATTCTGAGGAGACTTTTGTTTCAGTAAGCCTATTGGACATGGTTTTGGTTATGATATAGTACTTAGCAGTATTAAAATTAGTAATAATTAGTAGTAATTTTAGTAATAATTATTAGTAATTGTTACTAATTATTAGTAATAATTTTAATATTTTATTAGGAAAACAAATATATAGTAAATTTACATATCTTTATTTTCAGAAGTTATATAATTATACAAAGGTACTTTAAGATAAGTATCTTTGGCTTATTCAGAGATAAGTTTCTTTGGCTTATTCAGAGAAAGTATAAAGATGTAGCACTGTTGAATAAAGTTATGCTCAATGGTTTATTACACATTATAATGAGAAAACTTCTCCCTTTTTAACATGTCTGATCTTGGATTTAATTTTTCTGCTTTTAGTAAGAAACACATACTATATAAGTATATATTAGCAGAAAACCTGTATATTATACTCTTTTGTTATCATAGTTCTTTACATAGTATATCTCACCTCTAGGGATTTCTCTAACATTTCTAATCAGGTAAATAATTGGGCTCTGGACTTCTCATTGCATGGGCTATCAATATAAGATTTCCTTAGAATAAAATATATAAACATGTTAAAAGTGAAGAATAATATATATTACTTTAATTTTTCTTTATTTGTGAAAAGGAGACTAAAATATTTAAACTTATATTTTCCAGTAAATTCACATTTCTTCTGAAAATCAACATCAATAATATCAAAAACATCCAAACACTTTTTTTTCAGTAAAATCAAAATGTAAATATGATGTATACTCCAAAGTATTTTACGGTTAATAATCTTGGAAGGTTCCTTTCTTTCGCTGCCTAACCACCTCTGCAGACTGCTGCTGCTAGGTCGCTTCAGTCGTGTCCGACTCTGTGCAAACCCAGAGACGGCAGTCCACCAGGCTCCCCCGTCCCTGGGATTCTCCAGGCAAGAACACTGGAGTGGGTTGCCATTTCCTTCTCCAATGCAGGAAAGTGAAAAGTGAAAGTGAAGTCACTGTCGCGTTCAACTCTCAGCAACCCAATGGACTGAAGCCTACCAGGCTCCTCCATACATGGATTATCCAGGCAAGAGTACTGCAGTGGGTTGCCAATGCCTTCTCCAACCTCTGCAGGATCATCCTCTAAATAATTGGTCTAAATGAATATAAATTGTTAGGTAATTAGTAAGATTATTGTGGCATTAAAACAAAAATACTATAAGAAATTGTGGAAAAAAGCAAATGTATTTACCAATATATGAATCACACTCTGCAGAAACATATAAGAAAAATGAGCATACTAAGTTGCTTCAGTCCTGTCCAAGTCTTTGAGACCCTATGGACAGTAGCCTGCCAGGCGCCTCTGTCCATGGGAATTCTCCAGGTAAGAATACTGTAGTGGGTTGCCATTTCCTTCTCCAGGGGATCTTCCCAACTCAGGGATTGAACCCGCATCTCCTGTAGCTCCTGCATTGCCACAGATTCTTTACCGCTGAGCCACTGGGGAAGCCCTATAATAAAAATAATAACTTTGTTTTTGTTCTTTAACTGGTAAATCGTTTCTGACTTTTTGTGATCCCATGGACTATAGCCTGCCAGACTCCTCTGTCCATGGGATTTCCTACACAAGAATACTGGAGTGAGTTGCCATTTCCTTCTCTAGGAGATCTTCCTGACCTAGAGATTGAACTTGTGTCTCCTGCATTGGCAGGTGGATTCTTTTTTTTTTTTTTAATATAAATTTATTTATTTTAATTGCAGGTTAATTACTTTACAGTATTGTATTTGTTTTGCCATACATCAACATGAATCTGCCACAGGTATACACGTGTTCCCCATCCCGAACCCCGCTCCCTTCTCCCTCCCCGTACCATCCCTCTGGCTTGTCCCAGTGCACCAGCCCCAAGCATCCAGTATCATGCATCGAACTTGGACTGGCAATTCATTTCATATATGATATTATACATGTTTTAATGCCATTCTCCCATATCATCCCACCCTCTTCCTCTCCCACAGAGTCCAAAAGACTGTTCTATACATCTGTGTCTCTTTTGCTGTCTCCCATACAGGGTTATTGTTACCATCTTTCTAAATTCCATATATATGTGTTAGTATACTGTATTGGTGTTTTTCTTTCTGGCTCACTTCACTCTGTATAGTAGGCTCCAGTTTCATCCACCTCATTAGAACTGATTCAAATGTATTCTTTTTAATGGCTCCATTGTGTATATGTGTACCACAGCTTTCTTATCCATTCATCTGCTGATGGACATCTAGGTTGCTTCCATGTCCTGGCTATCATATCCAGTGCTGCGATGAACATTGGGGTACACGTGTCTCTTTCAGTTCTGGTTTCCTCGGTGTGTATGCCCAGCAGTGGGATTGCTGGGTCTTTCTTAACCACTGCACCATCTGGGAAGCTGCCCAAATAATGACTAATATTTTGCTGTTTATTTAAGAGAAGAAAACTTATTGTAGCATTAGTTCTACAAGTAAAAGCTATAAAACCTAAGTGCCAGAACCAACACAGAAAAATAGGAGGAGCTAGAAGATGAATTGACAGCATATAAGAAAGATGACCCCCAAAAAAACACACCAAAAATGAAAACAAAACATTTAATGAAATAAAGCAGTAACAAACCTGACAAATTTTCCAATTCTCCCAAAAAGAAAAAATGAAAAACCAAAAAAGCTATGTACCAGTCTTACCAGTCTCACTTATAAATTTTATTGTAAAATACTAAATAAAATTTTGCAAGCAGACTCCACCAACAAATTTAAAGAATAACGCACTAGAAAAAAGGGAAGTGTATTAGAGAATGAGTTTGTTTGACATTAGGAAAAGTAGTGATATAACATGTTAACATGTCTAAGGAAAATATGATAATTTCTATCAAAATCAGGAGGTCATTTAACAGAGTTCAACAGTCATTATTGACTTTCAAAGAAAAGCACTGTAAGTAGGATGATATGGATATATTCTTAATACAAACATATCTATCCTAATGCAAATCTAACAGAGCATTTCTCTGATGCCTAAAGAGTATCCTCATTCTCAGTAAAGTCAGGACCAAGGTGATGGTGTCCATTATCATTATTATTTCACATATATTGGAATAACTGTCAGAACACTGAGGGTAAAGAAAGGAGATAGAGATACAAGAATTGTATTGGTTGAGAAAAACTTTAATTCTAGATGAGTATCAATGAAAAATCAACGGATAAACTACAAACAAATTTCAATAAAATTGGAGTTCAAAATTAATATACTAGAAAGAATGTTATTATAAGAGAAGTTAAAGTATATTGTGATAAACCTAAAACATCACTGTTGCGTCAATTAAAATAATATGGTATTAGTGCATGAAAAGATAGATCAATAGAATAGATTAGGAAAATCCAGAGACAGACACAGATGCACACAGGAATTTAGTATATGTAGAAGGTAGTATTTCAAATTAGTGTGGAAAAACAAATTATTCATTATATGGTTTTGGTATAAGTGGGGTATCTTCTACAATAAAGTTGGATATGTGTTTCACATCCTACACTAAGAATAGCATATTTCACAGAAAAAGAAATAAAAAATGACCCTTACACAGTTTGAAAAAATACTGAACATCACTCATAATGAAAGAAATGCAAATTAACACTCCACTGACTTACTATTTTATCTCTTAGAGTGGCAGATTTTTGATGAGGCTGTGGGAAAATAGACACTCTTATACAATGCTTATGTAAAGCCATCAATTCCACTTCTGAGAAATTACTTTATGCATAAGAAATGTAGTGTCTACTAGTTTATTAACTGCAGTATTTTTTAGAGTAGTGAAGAAATGGAATCAACCTAAGTGTCCATTGGGAGAAGCTAGCTAATAATCTACAAAAAAATTATGGTGTATTTATACAATATTAGGAAGCATTAAAAATATGAAGAAAAGCTTTATATATCAGTTGGGAAATATCTCTGAGATGGATCCGTAGTGTGAAGAAAAGTTGATGTAAACAACATATGCTGTCATTTGTGCAAAAAAAGAATAGAGCAATAAGAATATTTACTTGTGTATTGATTAAAATTCCATATATTAAATGCTATCCAAAAGTAAACTTTAAAAAGACAACATGGAAAGGTAACTTTTCACAATGTACCATTTTGTATCTTATCTTTGAACTAAGTGAATGTCTTACATATATCAAAATGTAACTTTAAAATATTTTCTTTTAAAAACATGTGATAAGTTTCACTCTGTAGTGCATTATCATCTGATATATATACATAGATATTTGCAACATGTAGAGCCCTGATAGAACTTCCCTGGTGGCTCAGACAATAAAGAATCTGCCTGCAATGCAGGAGACCCGAATTCAATCCCTGGGTCGGGAAGATCCCCTAGAGAGGGGAATAGCTATCCCTCTAGTATTCTTGCTTGGGGAATCCCATGGATAGAGGAGCAAGGCGGACTACAGTCCATGGGGTAGCAGAGTCAAACATGACTGAGCAACTAAACAGGCATGGGCATAGCCCTGATAACTGGGATAGAAAGCAGTGGGATGATATTTTAACATTACTCTTTGGTAGTTATACAAAGTTACAGTTTTGTTTCTTGTATCTGAGAGATGGAGGAGCTTGAAAGTTGTAGTTCAAGTTTTATAGACATTGCAATCAATAATAACAAATGTTTGTGTGTTTGTTTTTGTTATTCTCACTGGTAGTCTTCTTTGCAGAAAGCTGCTGCAGCTAGCTCAAGTAAAGAGTGATTCATAGTAAATATAGGATGTGAAATATTGCCAGGCTTTATGGGAAATGGAAAGAATCAGGGATAGAAATAAAGCTCTTCATTTCTTGGTGGCCAAATACTCTTGTGTCTGATCTCTCTTTTTGTTTCTGATATCTTCATCTTTTACTTTTCTATACAACTCTTACCTGTGCTTATTGTACTTGTCTCCAAAAGAAGTCCTTAACCTTCTATTAGTACATTATAAATACCAATCAAATTCCCCACTACAGACTGCATACAGTATTTGGATGGACTGGTCAGAGGTTAGGACCTGGATTAAGCATTCATCCCCCATCTAACCAGTTGTGAACAAAGGAGGATCATTTGGTTTATTCCAGGTGAAAGACTTGGGACAGGCTAAGTAGTGCCATGAAAGTGAAAGTGAAAGTGAAGTCGCTTAGTCGTGTCCAACTCTTTGTGACCCCGTGGACTGTAGCCCACTAGGCTCCTCCGTCCATGAGATTCTCCAGGCAAGAATACTGGAGTGGGTTGCCATTTCCTTCTCCAGGGGATCTTCCCTACCCGGGGATCGAACCCAGGTCTCCCTCATTGTAGGCAGACGCTTTAACCTCAGAGCCACCAGGGAAGCCCCTAAGCAGTGACATAGGTCTTTTATATTTCATGCATGTGTCAGCTAGACAGTCTTAATCTTCATCTAAGAAAGACAGGGAGGCTAAGACTCACTTTTCAGACTGAAGAGGAAAAGTGAAGCATTGACTTCATAAATAAGCATTTTATGCCAGAAGACCAGCTGCTGGGATCGATCTCTTTAAGGGGTTTGACCTCTCAAAGTCATAGCAGGCAAGAATAAACAAGATATTTAAACTCACTTTCAGACCTCAGAGCTAGAGCACCGGAGTAAAGTATGAGTCACCCTTTTCAGCTATTACTCTATTGGCCTCTGTGTCTTTTCTATAAAAATGACCATTTTATTCACCAAGGGAAAATTTCCACAATACATGGCTGCCGTGAAAGGTCAGGAGCCTCAAGGCAGTGACCATTGTTGCAGATGGAGAGTCTGTCCTAACTTCTCTACAAATACCAGGGAACCACTTGCACTGGTTAGGCCTTGATGTTGTTATGCAGCCAGTACCATTACAGACACACAGAATCTTTTAACAAAATAAACATGTAAATAAACATATCTCTGCCAGAGGTCGAACACAATACTAAAAACAACCTTAAATGTGCCAATGGACTTGAAAAATGCCTTTTTTTCCTCCTTAGGAATTTCTTTTTAAAAACAAATCAGTGAATTTGTACTCTTGAAATTCTGCAAGTCACTGTGTAACCTGACTTCATTCATATATATTTAAATATTTTGATGAGTTGTCAGTTATACATGCAGTCTAGATAAAAAGATTCTCTGATGACTGATTGCCCTTGGATTCTTCTGTTTTGATAGGTAACTCCTTATTTATGATACTATAAAAATACAGTTCTGTCCCCATAGTTCAATTAAGTTGAGTAGAATAAGAACCAGCTTTCACATGACTCTTGACCTTATCAGTGTCACTCAGAAATCACAGCAACTCGCATAGGAATGTGAAGCATCATCTTGTGATGCGTACATGTGTTTGAGGATCTAATTTGGTTATATTTTGTTAATGGAACTTAAGCCTCCAGGGGGCTCCTTAAATTAACAATGAGATAATTGGAATCAATGTCATAGCTGAAAATCTTATTTCTTTGTTTACCTACCAATTATATGAAATTAAATACACAGACACACACCACTGAAACTCAAGGACTCAGCTTCATAGACTATTTGTAAGACCGCTGTCTTGTTTTTAATGAGACGATTGATTATTTGATATTGCATATCACTTTAATGATCATCAGGAAAGGAAATTTTTTAAACCTTCAGAAAAGTCAGCTGTTTCTTAGTTACACTTTTTAAAATGCATGGCGCTTGCAGTTTCTTATTTCCAAAATGTATGTAACAGGAAAAGAAAAGATAGGATGTGAAGAAACAGCCAAATATATACACACAAAATAACAGCTAATGTTAACTACAGCAGTTTTATTTGGTGTCTGAGTCATGGGACAGCAGATAACAGAAGATAATAGAACATTATTCTTAAATTCAGTACACATACATTTATATTATGATAATAGTGTTATCAATAAAGGGTAAGGAATGAACATTGATTGAATGTTTACATGTATCAATCATATATAATGACTTAAATCATTGTGGCAATTCTAGAATAGACAGTCTCATTCTCATCTTATAAATGGGGAGAGCAATAGCTGCCTGGCTCCTGCAGCCCTTGGTTGCAGACTAAGGGTGGTACAATAACCGGAAAAGACCTGCAGACCCAGGAAGCAATCCCAGGTTTTTGGTGAATGAAATTCCAGCCTGATGGGTGGGCGCTTAGCTTAAGCTCCACAGAGCACCTCATCTCTTGGAATACAGCCAAAAATGACTAGAGCAGTGCCTTCCGAAATCCAGAGTCAGGGGCCCAGATAGCCTAGGCCTGAAGGCAGTTCTGTTCCAGACTCTCTCTTCAGAAACATATCACTCTCAACAGATCTCTCATGGTGCTTTGTGCCTCTTCACTTTAACACTCCATCTAAGTAAACAGAGCATAGACTGAACACATTCGTTCTTTCTGGTTATTTGCATTTTAAGCCTTTTATCTCTAGCTATAGATTGAAAGGCTTTGTCTCCAGTTAAAGGAATTTCAGGCAATTGCAACTAGATGGAGGAGATTAGATTTGGTCCTGAGGGGCTTTTCTTTGTCCCTAAAAATCCTACTCTTGTCAGTTGCACTACACTAGACATGAATAGGTTTTGTTCTGACACTGTTCTATAAGCCCTTTGGAAACACATGTGCCTGCTTTGCCCACCAGTGTTAAATACTATGAAATACTCACCTACTATTTTTTTGAATCACACTTCTCTGTTTTTCTGTTTTATTCTTGGAACTTCAAAGATATCTGTTGGTATCTTTCATATCTTCTACCTGCTTATTCATTATTTTCTCTTCTGCTTTGTGGATGAATTTTTCAAAATCACTGCTAATTATTATTTTGTCATCTTCAGAGCAAGAGTTTTTTCTTTTTCATTTATTGTTATATTATTAATTGTGTTTTATTTCCAGTATTTCATATGAATTTTTTTTTCAAATCCATTGTTTCATATTGAATATTCCTCTTTTTGTATTGGGAAGTTAATACTTTTTTAAGGAAAACCAATATGTAATATTCTATTCTGAGCATCCTAAACATACATATTGTAATGTTTTTGTCAGATTGTTCCATAAAATTAGTTTATTTTTTGTAATTCCTGTTTTGCATATTGACTTAGATCATTTTCTGTTTTAGCATTAGAATTCTTCATAACATTTAAGGTTGTTATTGCAGATTTATTTTTAATAGAATTGAAAGTTTTTGTGTTGGTTTACTTTTCTCTTTCTCTTCATCTGTACCCTCTCTTCCCTATCCAGTGGTTTTGCAGCTTCCTTACCTGTTCCTCTAGAATGTTAGTCTTGAATCAGATCTTTTAAGAGAATCAGAATATGCCACCGCCAAATATGCCACTTAAACATAAGGATTATTTTCAGTTGAAAGCAATTAAGAATCACAGATACAGGAAGAGTACTCTCCTCTTCCCTTATCTCCCTAAAGGCAGGACATAAATTTCTCTTCATGAAGTGCGCTCTAGTCATACCCCACCCCACCACGCCCACCAGGAAAGGAGAGAAGAGGAACTCCAAACCAAAGATTGGATGCAACACTTACCATGAGTTTGCATAAACAGACTTTACTAAAATAACCCTTAGCTTTATTTCCCCCATATATTTCTCAATTGTTTCCCCATAATTTATCTTCCTTTGTAGTTCAAACCTCTTTTCCATTGTTAAAAGAGTATATAAGCCTCCAAGTCTAATTGCCTCTTTGAGTCTTGTTTCTTTTCTGTGAATGTTAATATTAATGTAACTATTAATGCATGTAAATATTAGTAAAAAATCATACACCTTTCTCTGTTAATCTTTTATTGACTGAATTCATAAGATCCAGATGCTGAATCTAAGAGGATAAAACAAAATATTTTCCTTCTTAACATCTTAGTAAGGTGTTTGGGGACTTCTTGCCCAGTGATCTAATGTCTGAAGTGGTTGGCATCTTGGTTTGATCAATGTGAAGAGGCTGTATCTATGCCCAACTATCCCCTCTAGGTCCACATTTTAAAATGGCATACTTCTGGTCAGCAGGTTGGCAATGGTTTTGGCCACTTTTTCCTGGCAGGTTAGCCCAACCTAAGGCCTAGACTTTCGGGAGAAAGCTGGATCCAGATCTTCATCTCATTTTCAGTACCCTTTACTAGGGCCTTAATTTTTCTTGCTGTTTTATATTTCTATTCATTTTCTGGTCTAAGATGATTTTCATCTTATATTTGACACTGTTTTCTTTTTGAAAATTTACTTGTTGGCATCCTGATTCAAAATTCTCATTAATATGTTTGACCTCACCTTTTAGATGTAGCTTTCAGACCTCTTAATCATTTTTTTTTTTGAAACTCTTAATCAAAAGCATATAATTAGCAATAGAACCAAAGAATTTAGTGTGGCTTCAACATATTTGTTAGTGTTAAAAAGCATGCCTTACAGTTTTGTGTTAGAATTACTTACATTTTGAACCTTGGAAAGAAGCCAGGAGCATTTTTTCTTAGTAATGTGCATGTTGCCTATATCCTTAGGCTTTAAAGACCAAACTAAGAATAACCAGAAACTGCAAAAATATTGACTTCTGTGAAACCATTTTGAACATTTCACCCCCCCCCAAAGAAAATAACGCATCCTCAAACCTAGTAATATAGTTTACACAAGTGAAAGTAATGATAGCTGTATTTATATTAAAAATTCTGGGAGTATCATTATAAGACTAATGATAACGAGCAACCATTTCAATAAAGCACATACCACCCAATCTGCATGAGTTGAAATTGTGGAAGTCACCAGCAAGACTGGGGCCATTATTTGGCTTAAAATTTTTCTGGTGAGAGTCAAACATGATGAAAAGCAATGGGCACATATGACTTATATTCCAAGAGAGTTTTTTTTTTTACATATATGTGTATTAAAATATTTTGTTAATCTTATTTATGTCCAGCTTTTGAGTGAGTTTGGCAATATATCTATGTATCTGTAGTCATTTGACTCATTATCTCTATATGCATTCATTATTAAATAAACCTCACAGGAGATAGCAAGATTGTTTACTTAAGCAGTATAATACTGGAGATGGTAGATAGCTCTAGAACACAAGATTACATTGCCAGGATGGCACTATTTATTAAGCTATGATAACGCTAATGTTCCTCTTTGATGTATAGCATGTGCGACTTCAGCTGAACTTGTAGAGAGCCTTAAGGATGTTTCATTGAACATTTAGTATGGCAGCCAGCCAGAATACATTTAGCCTAAGCCCAGATGACGGGCTGGTAATGAGGTAGTGATTGATGACCACAGCTTCCTTATGAAAACCTGCTTGATATGCTGGGGGGGAAATGCATTGCCAGCTCTTTTCACTTCACTCCCTGTTATATTATTTATTTTTACTGTGGAGGAAGTTACATGGTCTTGTGCTTGTGTACCCTTGGCATTAGTTGTAGGTTACAATTGAGTGGTGATATGGAATTTTAGACGTCCAATCCCATGGCTGTATTTATGTATAATTCAAATCTCAATTTCAAAGGGGTCTTTGAAAGTCATTTTTAAAAACTATGGCTGTATTATCCATAAAATTATCTAATATTCTTATTTTGTATCTTTTAATGGTTATGGTTTCTCTGACTCTTTTATTCCTGTACTGTATTATAAAGATCTCCACAATTTTTTTCCTACTCCCTTAACTTTAAAGAACAAACATTTATCCAAAATTGTAAATTATGTTCAGTAATATTCCACTTTCATTTATTTTTATGCTTTAGTAGTTTGCATATGTGTCCTTTTTCTGAATAAAACATAGAAAAGTTATTAATTCATATCTACTTTTATAAATGAAATTCCTTCAACTTAGTTCTGAATAATGCATTTCTTAGAAGCCCATTTTTTTGTCCATCTCTTTATTGTGTTATGCATTTGATCTCTTACTCTTTGTCAACATAAATCATTTCTCAGATTGGTTTCACATAAGTGCTTATGATTGCAAAATGCCACTTGGTAGAGTGACCACTTTCATTGCCTACTGACCTGGGACAAGGT
This sequence comes from Bos javanicus, assembly GCF_032452875.1. Lineage (NCBI taxonomy): Eukaryota > Metazoa > Chordata > Mammalia > Artiodactyla > Bovidae > Bos > Bos javanicus. The sequence goes on from NC_083870.1 coordinate 46,094,277, forward strand.
GGAGCAAGGCCCAAGATTGACATTTCACCCTTAATAAATCTTGCTTGTTGAAATGCCGGCAACAAACAGGGTTTGTTAGATTGACAAGAGAAAATAACTGTGCTCTCAGCTGGCTTGAGAGTGGCTGGCTGGGCTTTCGGTTTTGCTGATCAGAAGAAGCTTGTGCCTTTTTTTGACTTGTGGTCCTTTGAGTATGGAGTGACTAGCTGAATGCCCAGTACTCTTGACCCCAGTCCCATCATTGGGGTAGCTGAGACAATGACAGTTTGAAGGAATGGGAAGTCTTTCTGGGATCCCTCTAAGCCAATCCCTGGGATACCTGTAAGCCACACTAGGTGTGATATCAGCAAAATGAGAATTGGTGAGCTGCTCTCAGAAGCCTGTTATGTACTTACCTTTTTGTTGTTGTTTCGACCACTTTCATTTTTGCATTATTTATTATGGAACCTAGAATGAAACATATTGAGACAACAGGAGTATTATAGTCCCATAGAGGTTTGGCTTAACTCTTGAAGCTTTTGATGATACTGCCTATTGAACAGGCTTTCTAAGGAGCAGGAAGCTGTGTTACCACTGTGATTCTTTGCTTTGCTCCCCATCAAAAAAAATCGTAGCAAGTAGTGCTGTACCAAAGTGGAAGGCTTATCCCTTCCTATTACAGAACTTATCTTTCATTAATAAGTTGCCTACTACTTTTACCACCAAACCATACTGTCTTACTAGAGATAAAGAAACTTGTTATTTACTGGGAAAAGTTTCTAGTAGCAAAAACTTGACCTGAAATGAATTATTTACAGGTTTAGAAGAAAGACTTGCTAAGTCAATGCTACAGCTGAGAAATAAGCCAACACTTTCTCCAAAACAGCTTGAAGCTGACAAAACACTAAGCTCTAAGGTCCTAGAGAAGCAGCAGTTCAGGGTCTTGTTAGCTTCAAGCGGCAGGAGAGACAATACTGGCAGAATGCTCAGAGGAAGGAACAAGCCCCCCAGGAGAAGGATGTGAAGGGAGCTAGAAATAGAGTGACTGAGAAGTCATGGAGAAATAGAGCAGCGTCAGATTAGACACAGGAAGAGATGTTGGGGCATACAGAGTATTCTAAGGGATTTAAGAAACAAAGAAAACAAAATAGACAGAAGTAAGTGGTTAAGGAAGGCAAATGGAAATGAAATAAAATGAACTGTACACAAAATTTAGTATAAAGCATTAAGAAATGTTAATTATAAGAATAATGTTTTGTAGTACATTTATATAGTGCTTTAAAGCATATATATATTATTTCATTCAATTCTCACACCCTAGGAATAGATTTCATTATCCCCATTTTTTTGGTGACATATTAAGATTTAAAACTTATAATAAGATTTAAGATTTATATAAATCATAATGTCATCTAGATCCTAGTTTTTAAAATCCATTCATAGAATCTGCTGTATATATTGATCTTGGACAAAAGATTGCTAATGTTTGAAATAAATTTTTGACTTTTAAGGGGAGTGGGGTGCTATTTTAAAATAGAATTATCAGAAATGGCATCTCTGAGGAGAGTCATTTGTTGTGTAATTGAATTATGTGAGGATGTCAGTCATGCTGATCTTATTGCATTTGATAAAATATAGCTGTATCAATCTAAAATAAAGAGCTAGGATGAGACGACAGTGGAGAGGCGCAGGATGCACTGAAAGAAATAATGCCTCTACAAGCAGCCTTCAAACTGTGACGGATGCTCCCTGAATGCTCCAGGTACCAGACCCCTGGGATAGCATAGCTCTGAGGCAAGTATCCAACATTGGCTCTCAGAATCGCTAGCAGGTCTGAGCTCATTACTCACGGGTTAACTTTTTGGAAAACACCTCTTGTTTTTGTTCTTCCCTTTCCCAACTCCTGCCCTCAACCCCCAAGGATATAATCATCTCCCAAGTAAAGTACTTGCAATTGATTTCTTGTCTCAGGCTTTGTTTCTGGGAAAACCTGAACCAACTGGTAGCAACCTAAGTGGTAAAAAGATGTTAGATCTAGCATGTGACTTAGAGATGGACTGATAGCTTTTACTACTAGAAAAGTTATGGAGTGGTAGGAAAATGGAAAAACAAATAAGTCAGTGATTTGCAATTTTTTTTTACAAAAAAAGATAGCTATTAACTTAAAAAAAGCAGTAATAATATCTAGTATATATGAGAGTTTACTAATTGCTAGGCACTCTTCTACTTCTGTTATATGTGTTAATTCAAATGAATTATGCTTATCTCCTCATGATTGCAATTTCTAGTTGAAAATCCATCCCAGGTTATTTCCTTAGTATGTAGAGACTAGGATTTGAACACAGGTGTCTAGTTTTAAAGCCTAACTACATAACCACTATGCTCTTTTGCATGTAATATATGGGCCATAAAATAGCACAGTCGCACATTCGTATTTACTAGTTCTCTTTGCATACAATGAAATGAGAGTCAGAATTTTTCTTCTTCTAACCATATTTTTGCATATATAAGTCATTTTAAAAGTCTAAGTAGTGTTTGGCTACCACCTCCCAAATCATCGCTGTTCTCATCTCCTAAAAATTGTAAAGAGATATTATTTATTATCATTATTGTTATTATTGGCAAGCTTCCTAAGTGGTACTAGATTTCCTATAATTAACTGTTATTTGATACAATTGTTTGAGAATATTGCTATGTGCTTGATTACAGGACCTAGAGCAGCAGGCAAAACATAGGATGCCAAATGCATTTTTTCTTATTACTAGCTGATTTTCAAATGACAATTTAACCATTAATGTCTGAGTTTTGGTTTTGTTTTGTTTTTTTACTCTTTGGCTTACACAATAGAAGAATCACTGTGCATACTGGGTGATAGCTAGGGATGGAATATGCATCAAGATTCATAGAAGAGTAATGAGTATACATTGGCAGTGACCTTTAGCAGGCTATGGAAGTAGATTCCTGAACTCAGATGATAAAGAATCCGCCTTTAATGCAGGAGTCCCGAGTTCGATCATTGGGTTGGGAAGACTCCCCTGGAGAAGGAAATGACAACCCATTCCAGTATTCTTGTCTGGGAAATCCCATGGACAGAGGGGCCTGGACAGCTACAGTCCATGGGGTCACAAAAGAGTTGGACACGACTTAGTGACTAACACACACCGTAGTTCCTCTTTGCTTTCTGCCATAACGGTGGTGTCACCTGCCTACTGAGGTTATTGACATTTCTCCCAGCAAACTTGATTCCAGCTTTCCCCATTTGGAACCAGTCCATTGTTCCATGTCCAGTTCTAACTGTTGCTTCTTGACCTGCATACAGGTTTCTCAGGAGGCAGGTAAGGTGGTCTGGTATTCCCATCTCTAAGAATTTTCCACAGTTTGTTGAGATCCACATAGTCAAAGGCTTTAGCGTAGTCAATGAATCAGAAGTAGATGCTTTTCTGGAATTCTCTTGCTTTTTCTGTGGTCCATCAGATGTTGACAATTTGATCTCTAGTTCCTCTGCCTTTTCTAAATCCAGCTTATACATCGGGAAGTCCTTAGTTCATGTACTGGTGAAGCTTAGCTTGGAGGATTTTGAGCATTACTTTGCTAGCATGTGAAATGACTGCAATTGTGCGGTAGTTTGAACTCATCAGTGACCACAGGCCAGAAAAAGGTCGTGAGTTTGAGCAAGCTCTGGGAGATGGTGAAGGACAGGGACATCAGGGTGCTGCAGTCCATGCGGTCACAAGGAGTCGGATATGTCTGAGCACCTGAACAACATTGCTACCAGGAAACCTGAGAAATCGAAAAGCAGGAGGGTGATCTGGAAGGATATCTGAAACAATGTGAGTTGCTACCAGCTGGCTTCTCATGCTGTCAGTTTATAATACAACAAGGAGTGATTAGGTGGGTAACAGCAGCTTACTAACCTGGAAGAGACAATTGAAATGATTATAGTTAATAAATTATTGTTGTTAATATTTAGATATAGAGTTTCATTAATCCTGAAAGGCAGTGTGTTGTAAATTAAAGGATGTAGGCTTTGGATCCAAATCCTGAATCTGCCGCTTCAATTCAGTTCAGTTCAGTTCAGTCACTCAGTCGTGTCCGACTCTGTGACCCCATGAATTGCAGCACGCCAGGCCTCCCTGTCCATCACCAACTCCCGGAGTTCACTCAGACTCACGTCCATCGAGTCAGTGATGCCATCCAGCCATCTCATCCTCTGTCATCCCCTTCTCCTCCTGCCCCCAATCCCTCCCAGCATCAGAGTCTTTTCCAATAAGTCAACTCTTCGCATGAGGTGGCCGAAGTACTGGACTTTCAGCTTTAGCATCATTCCTTCCAAAGAAATCCCAGGGCTAATCTCCTTCAGAATGGACTGGTTGGATCTCCTTGCAGTCCAAGGGACTCTCAAGAGTCTTCTCCAACACCACAGTTCAAGAGCATCAATACTTCTGTGCTCAGCTTTCTTCACCGTCCAACTCTCACATCCATACATGACCACTGGAAAAACCATAGCCTTGACTAGACGGACCTTTGTTGGCAAAGTAATGTCTCTGCTTTTCAATATGCTATCTAGGTTGGATCTGCCGCTTAGTGAATGTTTTAACTTGGGAAGTTACTTCAGCCAATTTAAGCTCCAATTTTTCCTTAAATAAACTAGAAACAATAATACATTAATATTTCATTAGATGCTATGGCTTCTAATGTGGCTTCCCTGGTAGCTCAGCTGGAAGAGAATCTGCCTGCAATGCAGGAGATCCTGGTTCAATTTCTAGGTCAGGAAATCTCCTGGAGAAGGGATAGGCTATCCACTCCAGTATTCATGGGCTTCCCTGGTGGTTCATACAGTAAAGAATCAGCCTGCAATGCAGGGGACTTGGGTTCGATCCCTGGGTTGGGAAGATCCCCTGGAGGAGGGCATGGCAACCCACACCAGTATTCCTGCTTGGAGAATCCCTATGGATTCAGCCTGGCGGACTGAAGTTCATGGGGTCACAAAGAGTTGGACATGACTAAGCGACTAAACATAGCACAGATTCTGTGGAAACTGAATATATGTCATCTCGAAAATACCTAGGTTCCCAGGTGGTACAGTCATAAAGAATCCACCTACCAGTGTAACGGATGCAGATTTGATCCCTGGGTTGGGAATATCCCTTGGTGTAGGAAATGGCCACCTGCTCCTGTATTCTTGCCTGGGAAATCCCATGGACAGAAGAGCCTTGCAGGCTTCAGACTATGAGGTTGCAGAGTTGGACACAGCTGAGCAACTGAGCACACAGAAAATACGTGGCACATAATAAGTATCTCAAGAACTATATTTAGTTCTCCTCCAATCTCTCCCCTGTCTCTTTTCATTTTGACAATTGTCAAGCTAATACAGAAAGGAAGCATGATAAGACTTGATCCCTCTCACCTCTGCAAACCAGGCAAACATTAACAACTGATAACCAATTGAACATTGTTTTAGAAGACTCTTGTTTATGTTGGAAATATAGACATCATATTTAGAAACTATAGACTGAAATGGAAATGTGAGAGAGAACACAAACCTATTTTCTGTTAGGGGTTTTTGGAGGGGCTTAGAAGCCATTCTTTTTTTTTTTTTTTTTCTGTCCAGTAGTAACCAGTGGTAGGCATTGAAAGTATTCACTCCCAAATTAAATCGAGATTAAAATCATCTTAAACTAAAGTGCCTGAAGTAGCTGGATATTTGCATGATATTTTTCCCATTACTTTAATAATTGTTTTCTCATTTAAGATATGTTGGTGTCATTGACATTTAAAAATAATTACAACTTTGGCTAGAGGTTAAAACATTTTTTCCTATTGATTTGTTTCAACAAACATTAATGAAGCACTGACAAATGCAGGAGACTCTGGGCTTGGCACTGTGGGAAATATAAACTTACTCACTCAGCAATATTAATATATTTCTTGCTATATTTCAGGATCACAGAGAGTGAAAAAAAGAAGGAAGTGGTCTCAGATTTCACTTTGCCCACAGGCTAGTAGGTGCACAGTCAAGAGGATAGGTTTTTTTTTTTTTTTATCATTGATTTCTTAAATGACCTCAAGAGGGCAATGATTTATCTGTTGAGGGATTTATCATCTGCCACAGCCTGCATGAGGTCCCTCCTCCATTTTCCCAGTAACTTTTGAGATGTCAGGGTTATTGAACAAGTTTGCAAAACCTCAGAATTGAAAATTATTGTGTAAATTATTGTTTTATCATTACATTAACTTTCCAAGGTTAGCATAACAGAGTACCACTAACTGGGTGGCCTAAACAGCACCGTGTGTTTTCCCACAATTTTGGGAGCTAGAAGTCTGAGATCTATGTCAGTATGGTTGGCTTCCTCTGAGACCTAGCTCCATAGCTTGTGGATGGCTATCCTCCCCCTGTGTCAGTCTTCCCATGCTCTTTTCTCTGTGTATTTTTATTGTCTTAATTTCCTTTTCTAATAAGGATACCAGGCATAATGGATTAAGACCTATCTCATGACCTTAACTTCATTTTAGCTTAGCTACCTCTTTGAAAACCCTATCTCCAAATCCAGTGGCATTTTGGCTATTGAAGTTTGGGACTTCAACACATGACTTTTGCAGCACAAAATTCAGATCATTATCATTACTATCCTGGATATCATTTACAACTAAACTATCATAATTCTATATCTTTTTTTCCTTCTGTTTATCTGCTATTACTCTAATCCAGATGTTTATACATGTTAATATTTTGTCTTAATGACAGCCTCTCTATATCATAATTTCTTCTTTTATTTTGTCCGTTCAACTAAAATTATCTTCCTTAATAGTTCTTTTAATTATATTGTGTCCCTATCAAAAACCCCCTCATTAAAATGCTTCTGTTGCCCAGGGCTGACTTTCTGGGGTCTTGGTAACAACTGAACACTCTATGGTAACAATTTTATTTCTGATTATTCTGTACTGCATTGTCTCTACTCTAGATTGGTCATTCTTTTCACTTTCTGATATTCGACCTTCGAACTTGTTCTGGTCTGTTTGGCTAAAGTAATGTATGATAGGTTTCCTCACTATTAAGTTACTCTTTTTCTCTCTTTTCATACTCTTTGGAAGGAAGTCAGTGTAAGCAGGCCATACTTAAAAGCTGAGGTACCCTTCCCTTTTTGATAATAGAATATCTGCATAAATTATTTAGAATTATTGTGTGTGAAGATTTATCTATTCTGCCTGTTTTATTTATTTACATAATCATTTATTTATATAAGGGTGGACTCATGGATACTTATTTTGTGCTCTGGGATATAATCTAATATTAAGTATATTATATAGAATACATTTATTTTGTAATTTTTCTATCTGTGGCCATTAGAAGTTCTTTAAGTTGGTTCCAGTGTTTCTTTGATATATCCCCATTATCTGGGGAGTGTGTTATGAGTGTGTGTATTTGTGTTTTTATCATTTAACTTCTAGCACTGCAAGAGACTATAGGCATTTATTTCTTGCATGATTCTTACCCTAGTCCTGGAATCAGCCATTTTGCCAAGGTCCTTTTTACTAAAACCAAGATCTCAGAGCTAAGCATGCAAATTGGTATTGCAGTACTGTTGCTTCTAGGACCTCTTAACTGACAGAACAAAATAAGATACATGTGTATTCTTACCTGTGTACATACATATACCTATAAATATATAATCATCTGTATCTGTAAGCACTTCCCTGGTGGCTCAGATGGTAAAGAATCTGCCTGCAACGCGGGAGACCTGGGTTCGATCCCCGAGTTGGGAAGATCCCCTGGAGAAGGAAACGGCTACCCACTCCAGTATTCTTGCCTGGAGAATTCCATGGACAGAGGAGCCTGGTTGGCTACCCACTGTGGAGTCACAAAGAGTCGAACATGACTGAGTGACTAACGCTTTTACTGTCTCCCTCTCTAATTCAGTGCCACACAGTCATTTTAGCATCTTCCCTTTATTTGCCCGTGTCTTCCTACACCTCCTATGTGAGAAAGCTGACTCCCATCATCTGTCATTGATTTACCTAATTGTTCAGTTCCAGTGTATGTGTATGTATGCTAAGTCACTTCAGTCATGTCCTACTCTTTGCAACTCTATGGACAGTAGCTCACCAGGCTCCTCTCTCCATGGGATTCTCCAGGCAAGAATGCTGGAGCGGATTGACATGCCATCCTCCAGGGGATCATTCCAGACCCAAGGATCAAACCCCTATTTCTTACATCTCCTTCACTGGCAGGTGGGTTCTTTACCACTAGTACCACCTGGCAAACCCCAGTGTACATGTATCAGTTCAGTTCAGTTCAGTCACTCAGTTGTGTCCGACTCTTTGCAACCCCATGAATCGCAGCACGCCAGGCCTCCCTGTCCATCACCAACTCCCGGAGTTCACTCAGACTCACGTCCATTGAGTCAGTGATGCCATCCAGCCATCTCATCCTCTGTCGTCCCCTTCTCCACCTGCCCCCAATCCCTCCCAGCATCAGAGTCTTTTCCAATAAGTCACTCTTCGCATGAGGTGGCCAAAGTACTGGAGTTTCAGCTTTAGCATCATTCCTTCCAAAGAAATCCCAGGGCTGATCTCTTTCAGAATGGACTGGTTGGATCTCCTTGCAGTCCAAGGGACTCTCAAGAGTCTTCTCCAACACCACAGTTCAAAAGCATCAAGTATTGCTAAGTCGCTTCAGTCGTGTCCGACTCTGTGCGACCCCATAGACGGCAGCCCACCAGGCTTCCCCGTCCCTGGGATTCTCCAGGCAAGAACACTGGAGTGGGTTGCCATTTCCTTCTCCAATGCAGTATAGTAGTATCCAAATTAACTATATCCCTATCGTAACTCATTAACTATAAAATAATATGTGGGTACCATGTACATGTGATTTCCCAGGTGGCTCAGTGGTAAAGAACCTACCTGCTAATGTAGGAGCCACAGAAGACACGGGTTATATCCCTGAGTTGTGAAAATTGCCTGGAGTAAGAAATGGCCCACTCCAGTATTCTTAGCTGGCAAATCCCGTGGACAGAGGAATCTGGAGGGTTACAGTCTGTAGGGTTGCAAAGAATCAGACATGCTGAGCACACACATGCACATGCATGCACCAGGTACCTATCGTATTTCTGTCTTACTCAAAGTACCTGCTGCTGCTGCTGCTAAGTCGTTTCAGTCGTGTCCGACTCTGTGCGACCCCATAGACAGCAGCCCATGAGGCTCCCCCGTCCCTGGGATTCTCCAGGCAAGAACACTGGAGTGGGTTGCCATTTCCTTCTCCAATGAATGAAAGTGAAAAGTGAAAGTGAAGTTGCTCAGTCGTGTCCGAATCTGTGTGACCCCATAGACAGCAGCCCACCAGGCTCCTCCGTCCATGGGATTTACCAGGCAAGAGTACTGGAGTGGGGTGCCATTGCCTTCTCCGACTCAAAGTACCTAGAAGAGTGATAAATGTATAGTAAGTTCTCAATGCTTATGCTGAAAATAGTTAATATTTTTAATACTCAAAATTCTTTGATATCCAAAGACATTCAGCTTCTTGCAATGCTGGCATGACCATCATTATGAATTTAGGTACTCTTATACTGTAGATGTACAAATTTGCCAATTATTAGATAATGGAGTTTGAAGTAAATATGGTATGTCTCTTAATGGGATGAAAACTTTTAATTATCCAGATTCATATAAAACTATAATACTTTTGCAAGTGGGAGGCTGATTTTTTTATTAAAATATTACAGTAAAAATTGAACCATAAAAGTGTAATTTAAATGATTAGACAAAGGCAGAAGTATGCAGGAAGCCTACAGCTTAAATCTCCATGTGTTTGGAGACTAAAGAATGAAAGTGTGTGCTAATAAAAGTCATACAATAGTGAATCATATAAAAAATAAATATGGATTTCTGGTCTGATGTGTGATAGTGTAAGCTATTTGAAGTTTAAGTGAAATGTTTTGGCCAATTTTATTTACCTGTTTTTAAGAAGATGATATGGAAATGTTCTTGTAAACCATGAGATGTTACTAGTGAGAAATTGAAATATATTCAAACGGATCTGAGAACACCAGTACATAACAACTTTAAGATTAATGTCCTATAGATACCCTGAAATAGTGATGTTGTCAAATAGCCCTAGAACCTTAGTTTGATTCATAGTAATAATTCCAGAGTTCCTGTATATTTTTTTAACTTATGCTGGGGAATTTTGCCTAACTATAAAATTCAATAAAAAACAATGACTAAATCAGTTCTCATAGTGTTCAGCTATGTGGTGTTTAGAATCAATCGTGGCAATCACAGATGTTTGATTTTGATTTAACTTACCCAGATCTATTTTTCAACATGAGAAAAAGCTGTCAAACAGTATAAACTTAAAAATGCTTTAAGTCTAGAAATTAATGTTGACATATTTAAAATATCCATTTTTAATGGATAAAAATTGCTTCCAAATTTCCTGGAAACTAAGTGAAATTAGACTTTGTATATGTGTAAGTGCTTCTTAGGTGGTGCTAGTGGTAAAGAATCTGCCTACCAGTATAGGAGACACAAGAGACTCAGATTCAATCCCTCAGTCTGGAAGATCCCCTGGAGAAGGAAATGGGAACCCACTCTGGTTATTCTAGTCTGAAAAATCCCATGGGCAGAGGATCCTAGTGGACACACCAGGAGCTATGGAGTCACAAGAGTCAGACACAACTGAGCACACATGTGTACACACACACACAAATATGTTTTAAAAATTGAATAAAATACCAACATTAAGGAGGGAAACAAAAACTTTTTAAAGGAACAAGAAACACAGCTGCTGAGTTGTTAATGCTGATCAGTATTGCAAAAGTAGAACCAAGGGCTCTAACTCTATCATTAGTTTCTCTTGCATTGATTAAAACATGGATATAGATTGAATATATGTAATATATTCAAAAGAGAAGTAAATTGTTTTTTCAGAGTTCTCATGTGACATTCTGAACAATTAAATACAAAAGTAGACTTAATTCCAATATAATGGAAAGTAGTTAATTTGTTATCTTTACATATTTCTAAATGTATAGGCAAGTGAATCAATACAGAACACTGTATTTTATCATGACAGCCAGCATATCCATTTTGATTATAAACTGATAGTTGTCAGCTTGATATAAATAAGATTCTTGAATATAATTTGTTATAAATTGTCTAGGAATAATTTTATTAATCATCTCTAGCAATTCTAAGAGAAATGAAAATATGTTTTGACTACCTAATTTTGATTGGGAACCAAACAATTAATTGGTTACGTTTCTATATAAGATTAGATTTTGTAAATTAACAATATGTATAAAACAAAGTACTAACACTTTGTCAAAGAATCCATATAACAACCCAGTGATGTGATATATTAGTCTGTTATAGACTGGAGTATATATGAAGATGAATAAAAACATCTTCATTGAACTACATACTAGTTGTAAAGCTGAGACATAAAATTACAGCCTCTGATGTTTCTGGGCTTCCCTCATAGCTCAGTCAGTAAATCATCTGCCTGCAATGCAGGAGCTAAGCTAAGCTAAGCTAAGTCGCTTCAGTAATGTCCAACTCTGTGCAACCCCATAGACGGCAGCCCACGAGGCTCCCCGTCCCTGGGATTCTCCAGGCAAGAACACTGGAGTGGGTTGCCATTTCCTTCTCCAATACATGAAAGTGAAAAGTGAAAGTGAAGTCACTCAGTCGAGTTCGACTCTTAGCGACCCCATGGACTGCAGCCCACTAAGCTCCTCCGTCCATGGGATTTTCCAGGCAAGAGTACTGCAGGAGACCCACGTTCAATTCCTGGGTTGGGAAGGTCCCCTGGAGAAGGAAATGGCAACCCACTCCAGTATTCTTGCCTGGAGAATCCCATGGACATAGGAGCCTGGCAGGCTGCAGTCCATGGGGTCACAAGAGTCGGACATGACTTAGCAGCTAAATCCACCTGATGTTTCTGGTCCATTATGATTTCTTCCGTGTTGCACAGCCTATGACTTGATTTGGTTCACTGACAAAAGCTAAGTACTGGACTATAAGCAAGGAACCCTGTGCTCCAGGCTGAGCTGTGCCTTTCGGGAGTCAGTGATTATAGTACCAAGATTGAAATGGTGCTTCTGAAGCCTGCTGATCTGAATTGAAATCTATTTATTTCTGAAGTGTATGACCACCTGGGTTCAAGTTCTCTGTGGTCTGTAGTAGTGCCACTGACAGTGTAACCATTGACTGGTGCCAGACTCTGAAGTAGTTGGTCAGAGATCAGATCAGATCAGTTGCTCAGTCGTGTCCGACTCTTTGTGACTCCATGAATCGCAGAACGCCAGGCCTCCCTGTCCATCACCAACTCCCGGAGTTCACTCAGACTCATGTCCATCGAGTTGGTGATGCCATCCAGCCATCTCATCTTCTGTTTTCCCCTTCTCCTCCTGCCCCCAATCCCTCCCAGCATCAGAGTCTTTTCCAATGAGTCAACTCTTTGCATGAGGTGGCCAAAGTACTGGAGTTTCAGCTTTAGCATCATTCCTTCCAAAGAATTCCCAGGGCTGATCTCCTTCAGAATGGACTGGTTGGATCTCCTTGCAGTCCAAGGGACTCTCAAGAGTCTTCTCCAACACCACAGTTCAAAAGCATCAATTCTTCGGTGCTCAGCCTTCTTCACAGTCCACCTCTCACATCCATACATGACCACTGGAAAAACCATAGCCTTGACTAGACGAACTTTTGTTGGCAAAGTAATGTCTCTGCTTTTGAATACGCTATCTAGGTTGGTCATAACTTTCCTTCCAAGGAGTAAGCGTCTTTTAATTTCATGGCTGCAGTCACCATCTGTAGTGATTTTGGAGCCCAGAAAAATAAAGTCTGACACTGTTTCCACTGTTTCCCCATCTATTTCCCATGAAGTGGTGAGACCGGATGCCATGATCTTCGTTTTCTGAATGTTGAGCTTTAAACCAACTTTTTCACTCTCCTCTTTCACTTTCATCAAGAGGCTTTTGAGTTCCTCTTCACTTTCTGCCATAAGGGTGGTGTCATCTGCATATCTGAGGTTATTGATATTTCTCCCGGCAATCTTGATTCCAGCTTGTGTTTCTTCCAGTCCAGCGTTTCTCATGATGTACTCTGCATATAAGTTAAATAAACAGAGTGACAATATACAGCCTTGACGAACTCCTTTTCTATTTGGAACCAGTCTGTTGTTCCATGTCCAGTTCTAACTGTTGCTTCCTGACCTGCATACAAATTTCTCAAGAGGCAGATCAGGTGGTCTGGTATTCCCATCTCTTTCAGAATTTTCCACAATTTATTATGATCCACACAGTCAAAGGCTTTGGCATAGTCCATAAAGCAGAAATAGATGTTTTTCTGGAACTCTCTTGCTTTTTCCATGATCCAGCAGATGTTGGCAATTTGATCTCCAGTTCCTCTGCCTTTTCTAAAACCAGCTTGAACATCAGGAAGTTCATGGTTCACATATTGCTGAAGCCTGGCTTGGAGAATTTTGAGCATTACTTTAGTAGTGTGTGAGATGAGTGCAATTGTGCAGTAGTTTGAATACTAACCAATAATAAACTGGTGTTTATGTTCATGTCTGATGAATCAAATAATAAAATATCAGGGCATATATTTGTATGCTTGCTGTTTTTTCAATTCATATTTCTAGTAATTTATTTTTATGTTATTTTACCAAAGTGATTTTTTGAAGTGGATTTGAATTAAAGACTGCCCCCTCACTACAGAGAGTTGGAGAAACGCTGATCTAATGGCACTAATGATGCTTTAATTTTCTCATCAGTGAAATGGGACAAAAGCAAATCAGGGGAATGACTTGCATACAATTTACGTGACCACATTCAAAAGGGTCCAGTGTAGCACCCCAAAATTTTTTCTCTGTATACTTCTCTATTTGGTTTCTTATGCAGTTATTAGAACTACAACAGATTTGGCCATGGTATGACCTATGTTTTGGTGGGAACAAGGGGCAAACCAAGAGTCTTTCAAGAGAAGGTAGGTTGAGACTTCTTTTTTTCATAAAACTTTATTCTTACTTCAGGGTGAGAACTAATGCTTTAATGCTGTGCTTAGTCTCTCAGTTGTGTCCAAGTCTTTGCGACCCCATTCGGGATTCTCCAGGCAAGAATACTGGAGTGGGTTGCCATGCCCTCCTCCAGGAGATCTTCCCAACTCAGGGATCGCACCCAGGTCTCCCACATTGCAGGCAGATTCTTTACCAACTGAGCCACCAGGGAAGCTTAATGTAAATATGAGTTACCTCTTATCTGCTTCCAGCTGTGGGTCTAGGGTGGAGGTTGGAATTTCTCTCAAGCTCTTATGTGATGCAGATACTTCAGATTTGCAGACCTTGCTTAGAGAAGCAAGGGTTTAGCAAGGGTTGTTTCTCTGGTGTACCTTTCCTCCTAAGTGTTTGTCAGAAGACACCCTACTCAGAGAAAGAACCTCCTACAAATTTTCTGTAACCATCCCTAGGTCATAAAACAAGTTTCATCCTCAGTCAGCCTGGTCGTCCACAGTAATGGTGTTTTTCACTGGACATGTACACTACCAAAAGTCAAAGATCCAACAAAGCTAAGAGTCTAGAAATTCTAGTGTAAACGTGACTTTATTAAAGCTTAATTTTTTTTTTTAATGCCAACTTGCAGATATGGATAGGATAGGTCTGTTTTAGTCACCATATCTTACGGATCTAGAAGCCTGGTAAAAGGCTTATAATTGTGCCTGAAATCAATAGCCCGTTGTCAATGAACTTCATTTTACTGTGGACTGGTTTAGTGTTCCTTTATAGGTGTTTTCAAAACTGAAGCAACCCGGCTAGCTCAGTCGGTAGAGCATGAGACTCTTAATCTCAGGGTGAGCTTTCCTGGTGGCTCACCAGAGAGTAAAGCGTCTGCCTGCAATGAGGGAGACCCAGGTTCGATCCCTGGGTTGGGAAGATCTCCTGGAGAAGGAAATAGTGACCCACTCCAGTATTCTTGCCTGGAGAATCCCACGGACGGAGGAGCCTGGTAGGCTACGGTCCATGAGGTCGCAAAGAGTCAGACACGACTGCGAGACTTCACTTTCACTTTTCAAAACTGACTTCTGTGGAGTCGTGGGCTTGAGGTTTTCGTGAAGAAAAGTGTGGGAGCTGTAAACATGCACGTTGTGTATGTGTGTGTTTCTTCATAGCTTAGCCTCATCTTAGTATGTAGGAATTGGGTCTTTAGATCATTTATGAATTATGAAAGGCAGGAAGGAGTGGTGGGAGGGAGGAAGGAAAGGAGAAAAGATGGAAGGAGGATGGGAGAGAGAGAAAGAGGAAAAAAGAAAAAAAAAGTCATAACTTTATTTTAGAACAAATCTCTGGTCTCATTAACTTAGGAATTTTAATACAACAGCAGGATATTCATTCTTTGAGCTTTCCTTTTGTCAATAGCATTAAAATTGAAATGAAAAATTTAAATGTTGAAAATTGTGCTAATCATTCCCCTGGGAGATATATATATATATATATATATATATATATATATATACACGCACACACACACACACACACATACACATACATATATATGTATATATATAATACAAATATATAGTTTGTATGAATCAGTTTTCTGCTTATTGTGTCATCACAAAGTAATTTGAGCTGATATGTGAGTAGTGACATTTATTAATATTTCTTATTCTTAGCTTTATAATATTGCCATGTTTGGAAATTTTGGTTGTAGCACAACATCCAAATTATTTTTATAAATAATTAAGTGAACAATAGGTAACTATCCGGAATCTCTTTATTGTCCCTCTGGTCTCTGAATAGAAATCCCATTTTGTTTCAGAAAGATAATATTTTGAAGAAGTATTCTTTTCTTAGAATAATTTTGAATCTCATTATCCTAAAATTACATTTGGATACTTGAATATTAAAATAAAAAAGGATGAATCATTCACATATGTAGGGAGCTTTTATTTTATGATGCTGAGAAAAAGTGTGAAAGTAAATGAAAAATTAAGAAATAACTGAATTTACCATTCCTTCATTAGACTAAAATTTATTGAGTATCTACTGTGTACTAAGCAGAAAGTATACAGAGAATAACAAAGCAGGGACTTCTCCTTAAGGAATTCAAAGACAAAAATAAAGAAATAATTAGAGTGTAAAAATTGGTAGAATAGACTGAAACACTGGTTATATAATAATAATGAAGAGGGGGGATAAGGAGGGGGAATTTCATATCTCACTTTGAGGTAGGTGGTGACACTGATCTATAAATCTTCTCAAAGATATTGGTTTATCATTTGCTTCTTAAAGAAAAGATAAGAAATAACTAGACAAAAAGGGAGGGCAGGACATTCAATCAGAGAGAATCAAAATAATATGTGGAGAAACGAGAAGGGATATTGTGTTCAGGATACTACACAATGAAAGTTAGATTGGTCTATAGGAAGTGAAGTGTAGTCATTAAAAGATTGGGAGATGTGAGACTAAAATTCAAACAACTTGAATAAGGGTTTTCTATTCCATGCTAAGGACTTAAATGCGGAGAGTCCCTGATCAGTGACAAACTTTCCATTTCTCTCTGCCAGTATGGTAAGGAATGATTCTACTAAGATGAGCTACAAGCAGGAAGATCAGTTTGGGAGATTATTTTTGTCAGCCAGGAAACAGGGCCTGTACTATGGTAGTGAGATTGAGAAGGTTAACTTGAGAAATTAAGTCAAAACAAGTAGGATTTTGTGATTTAATATGTAAAATGAGGTTTGATGAAGAAGGAGATGTTGAGGTGAATGATTCCTACTTCTTTGCACAGCTGATGAGCTGGGTAGTTGGTGTGTACCTTGCAGTATTTTTTTTTTTTTTTACATGAAGGCATGCATCAAATCAATATTGGTCAGCGTGATTTCTCAGCACACTGTCTCATAGTAGGTGCTTATAAATATATTTTGAGTGAATGCTAACCTTATTGTTTATAAAAGGAAAGGTAGGACCAACATTATATTTGAGGAGGAAAATGATGAGTCAAATTGTACACATGATGAATTTGATGTGATATTAGGCCAAGCAGTGGAAAATGTTCAGTAAGTAGTTGGGTATATGGATATATGATTTTTTTAAACAAGAATCATGTCTTAATCATGTTTTTTCATTCACCGGAACACTGTTTATATAGCTCTTTAAATGTGTGTTAACTTGAATCATACTGCCAACAATATTCAAGGAATATTTCAGAGTTTAGCAGCCTAAGCTATTAATCGTTCTTTTTGAACTCAGTTGCTCAGTCATGTCCAACCATTTGTGACCACATGGGCTGCAGCCTGCCAGTCTCGTCTGTCCATGGGATTTTCCCAGCAAGAATACTGGAATGGGTTGCCATTTCCTCCTCCAAATGGTTCTTTTAAGTATGTATGAAATATCTGAAATGGTTTTAGATTTGTAGAAGCCTGAAATCTGTATGCAGTTCAGGAAGCAACAGTTAGAACTGGACATGGAACAACAGACTGGTTCCAAATAGGAAAAGGAGTACGTCAAGGCTGTATATTGTCACCCTGCTTATTTAACTTATATGCAGAGTATATCATGAGAAATGCTGGGCTGGAGGAAGCACATGATGGAATCAAGATTGCCAGGAGAAATATCAATAACCTCAGATATGCAGATGACACTGCCGTTATGGCAGAAAGTGAAGAAGAACTAAAGAGCCTCTTGATGAAAGTGAAAGAGGAGAGTGAAAAAGTTGCCTTAAAGCTCAATATTCAGAAAACTAAGATCATGGCATCTGGTCCCATCACTTCATGGCAAATAGAAGGGGAAACAGTGGAAACAGTGGCTGAGTTTATTTTTGGGAATTCCAAAATCACTGCAGATGGTGATTGCAGCCATGGAATTGAAAAACGCTTACTCCTTGGAAGGAAAGTAATGACCAACCTAGACAGCATATTAAAAAGCAGAGACATTACTTTGCCAACAAAGAACTGTCTAGTCAAGGCTATGGTTTTTCCAGTGGTCATGTATGGATCTGAGAGTTGGACTATAAAGAAAGCTGAGCACCGAAGAATTGATGCTTTTGAACTGTGGTGTTGGAGAAGACTCTTGAGAGTCCCTTGGACTACAAGGAGATCCCACCAGTCCATCCTAAAGGAGATCAGTCCTGGGTGTTCATTGGAAGGACTGATGTTGAAGCTGAGACTACAATACTTTGGCCTCCTGATGTGAAGAGCTGACTCATTGGAAAGGTCCCTGATGCTGGGAAAGATTGAGGGCAGGAAGAGAAAGGGATGACAGAGGATAAGATGGTTGGATGGCCTCATTGACTCAATGGACATGGGTTTGGGTGGACTCCCTGGGCTTACACAAACTCATGTCCATTGAGTTGGTGATGCCATCCATCCATCTCATCCTCCGTCATCCCCTTCTCCTCTTGCCTTCAATCTTTCCCAGCATCAGGGTCTTTTCCAATGAGTCAGTTCTTGGCATCAGGTGGTCAGGGTATTGGAGTCTCAGCTTCAGCATCAGTCCTTCCAATGAACATTCAGGACTGATCTCCTTTAGGATGGACTAGTTGGATCTCCTCGCAGTCCAAGGGACTCTCAAGAGTCTTCTCCAATACCACAGTTCAAAATGATCAATACTTCTATGCTCAGCTTTCTTCACAGTCCAACTCTCACATCCATACATGACTACTGGAAAAACCATAGCCTTGACTAGATGGACCTTTGTTGGCAAAGTAATGTCTCTGTTTTTGAATATACTATCAAGCTTGGTCATAACTTTCCTTCCAAGGAGCAAGCATCTCTTAATTTCATGGCTGCAATCACCATCTGCAGTGATTTTGGAGCCCCCAAAAATAAAGTCTGACACTGTTTCCACTGTTTCCCCATCTATTTCCCATGAAGTGATGGGACCAGATGCCATGATCTTCGTCTTCTGAATGTTGAGCTTTAAGCCAACTTTTTCACTCTTCTCTTTCACTTTCATCAAGAGGCTTTTAGTTCCTCTTCACTTTCTGCTATAAGGGTGGTGTCATCTGCATATCTGAGGTGATTGATGTTTCTCCCAGCAATCTGATTCCAGCTTGTTCTTCCTCCAGCCCAGTGTTTCTCATAATGTACTCTGCATCTAAGTTAAATAAGCAGGGTGACGATATACAGCCTTGACGTACTCCTTTTCCTATATGGAACCAGTGTGTTAACAGTTCCATGTCCAGTTCTAACTGTTGCTTCCTGACATGCATATAGGTTTCTCAAGAGGCAGGTCAGGTGGTCTGGTATTCCCATCTCTTTCAAAACCTTCCACAGTTTATTGTGATCTACACAGTCAAAGGCTTTGGCATAGTCAAAAAGCAGAAATAGATGTTTTTCTAGAACTCTCTTGATTTTTTGATGATCAAGCAGATGTTGGCAATTTGATCTATGGTTCCTCGACCTTTTCTAAAACCAGCTTGAACATTTGGAAGTTCACGGTTCACATATTGCTGAAGCCTGGCTTGTAGAATTTTAAGCATTTCTTTACTATCTTGTGAGATGAGTGCAACTGTGCGGTAGTTTGAGCATTCTTTGGCATTACCTTTCTTTGGGATTGGAATGAAAACTGACCTTTTCCAGTCCTGTGACCACTGCTGAGTTTACAAATTTGTTGACATAGTGAGTGCAGCACTTTCACAGTGTCATCTTCCAGGATTTGAAATAGCTCAACTGGAATTCCATCACCTCCATTAGCTTTGTTCTTAGTGATGCTTGCTAAGACCCACCTGACTTCACATTCCAGGATGTCTGGCTCTAGGTAAGGGTAAGTGATCACACCTTCGTGATGATCTGGGTCTTGAAGATCTTTTTTGTATAGTTCTTCTGTGTATTCTTGCCACCTCTTCTTAATATCTTCTGCTTCTGTTAGGTCCATACCATTTCTGTCCTTTATCGAGCCCATCTTTGCATGAAATGTTCCCTTGGTATCTCTAATTTTCTTGAAGAGGTCTCTAGTCTTTCCCATTCTGTTGTTTTCCTCTATTTCTTTGCATTGATCACTGAGGAAGGCTTTCTTATCTCTGTTTGCTATTCTTTGGAACTCTGCATTCAAATGGGTATATCTTTCCTTTTCTCCTTTTGTCTTTAGCTTTTTTCTTTTCACAGTTATTTGCAAGGCCTCCTTAGACAGCCATTTTGCTTCTTTGCATTTCTTTTTCTTGGGGATGGTCTTGCTCTCTGTCTCCTGTACAATGTCACGATCCTTCTTCCATAGTTCATCAGGCACTCTGTCTATCAGATCTAGTCCCTTAACTGTATTTCTCAATTCCACTGTATAGTCATAAGGGATTTGATTTAGGTCATACTTGAGTGGTTGAGTGGTTTTCCCCACTTTCTTCAATTTAAGTCTGAATTTGTCAATAAGGAGTTCATGATCTGAGCCACAGTCCGCTCCTGGTCTTGTTTTGCTCACTGTATCGAGTTTCTCCATCTTTGGCTGCAAATGATATAATCAGTCTGATTTCGGTGTTGACCATTTGGTGATGTCCATGTGTAGAGTCTTCTCTTGTGTGGTTGGAAGAGGGTGTTTGCTATGACCAGTGTATTCCTGGCAGAACTCTGTTAACATTTGCCCTGCTTCATTCTATACTCAAAGGCCAAATTTGCCTGTTACTCTAGGTGTTTCTTGACTTCTTACTTTTGCATTCTAGTCCCCTGTAATGAAAAGGACATCTTTTTTGGGTGTTTGTTCTAGAAGGTCTTGTAGGTCTCATAGAGCCATTCAACTTTAGCTTCTGCGGTTCATGGGTCGGTCAGAGTCAGACCGACTGAGTGACTGAACTGAACTGAACTGATTTATAAAATGATACAGTGAGACCTGATGATATCTGGGGTGTCTGCAACCTGTTACATTAAGTAATCATGTATTTTCACACTTCAGCATGATTTAGAAACTTCATTGAAAAGTGTGTGTTTTGATGAGTGGGAAAGATGTACGTGTGATTTATTTTGGTGCATAACCATGATGCTTTGATTGTTAATGAACTTGAGAATTAAGTCATTGGTTTCAGGCCCCAGCTTGGTTACTTATTTGACTGTGCATTTTTGAGCACATCAAGCCCCTTCTGAGAGAAAATCATCCTTGAAGTACCCTTATCTCAATATTATCTGGTCTATAAAAAGTTTTTATGTTTGATTTTACTCTGTCAGTCTTATGAAGGAAATCACCTCGCTGTGTTGTAAATAACATATGCTGTATCTGGTGGCGCTAGTGATAAAGAACCTGCCTTCCAGTGTAGGAGACACATAAGATACAGGTTGATCCCTGAGTCAGGAAGATTCCCTGTTGTAGGAAATGGCTACCCACTCCAGTATTCTTGACTGGAGAATCCCATGCACAGAGGAACCTTATGTGCTATGGTGTATTGGGCTGCAAAGAGTTGGACAGGACTGAGCACACACACACACACACACACACACACACACAGGTTTTGTCGTTTGGCCTAAACATTTATAAATTAGAGTTTATTTGTTGCATATGTTTATATTCATAGCCTACGTCTTTAAATTGTAATTTTAATTTGTGAATGCATATTTAATAAATGAACAGATTTTGATACATATTGGCAAGTCAGTGTTGGTAGCAGGAGTTTTGGAAGTTTCACCAATACCTATCAGTGTGCTCTTTCCTCTGCCCTCTCCTTTTGCCCTGCTCCCTTCAGGATCACATCATCTCTCCTCCTTGAGTTGACTCATCCTTCACCTTGACGTGCTTCACAGTGAAAAACATACTTGCTTTAGGTTATTCAATGAGAAATCAAAACTCCTAGATATAGTATCAAAATGCTAACATTTTGTGATTGATACTACCTCACCATTTATGTGAAACGGGTGATGAGCATTGTGTTAGAGGATGAACGATAATAAAGAATTTATTAAAGATTTTAATGACATGCTTATTCTTTCGTAGTTTTTTTCAGAGAAGTATGATTGATTTCTGTGAGCACAATGAACAGTGAGTTTGTCCCCTTGGATTATCAAGACATAAAATAGTTTCCTTTGAAAGAGAGTTTGCAAACTTAAACTTTATCAACTATTGACAGCTGCAATTATGCTTTGATTGTGCAAGTAGACTTTACACTAAATTTAAAGCAAATTTATATAACTTCTCAGAAGAGAACATTGCCTTTCATATCAAGGCCACTTAATAAATATTTACTGAAGAACGATGGAATATAGGGAAGGGGAGGAAGAAAGTAGGGGGAGAAGGAGAGAGGGAAGAAAAATATCTGCCTAATTCAACTTTAACCTTTATCACATTTTAAGGCAGCAATGATAATTTGATTCATAACATTCACTGGGTTATTTAATAGTCTATGTTAATCAGTAAGGAAATGTCAAAATTAGATACAATTAGACTCTTAATGGAAAAACATTCATATATTGTTGTCTTGACCTTGGTTTTCTTAGTATTTCAGAGAAGTGCCTGCTCATAAAAAGGAAGCTTGACGTAAATTACAACCTTGTTTAGCCCTGGGGGTGGGCAGAAGGTGGGGGGTAGAAGAAACAAACCCTGTTGCCAGGACATAATTTGTCCTGGGGCTGTGGAAGGCATTTTACATATAATCATTAAAACTTAAATTAAAGATATATTAAAGTGAAAATTAAAGATATAATTTGTTGCTTAATAAATGATATATGTTTTATAACATCATTAAGGATGCTACCTTCCTTAATTTTTGCAGACCATGAGATTTTAAGTGAGGTGCATATTAACTGCAGAGATAATAATGTTTCTATATGTTAATAATTTTAAATGAAAAACACTTGAGCTATTTTCCAGCCACATGGGAGGAATCATTTACATCTTTAAAGGCTTATTTTTTACCATTAACCCCTTCATTTGAGTGGAGTGGATAGCCATATGTAAAGTATTAATTCTTTTTACATTAGTGCTAATAGCAAGTATTTTAGACCCACTGGTGTGAGAGGATTAAAAGCCACAACATTAGGCATGCACCAACATTTCTGAGATTAATCCTTGTTAGAGCAACCTAGCGGGAATATGTAACTTGATTTTCTGTTTATTGATCAGATGCTTCTTGTTTCTTTTATCATGTGAAATGGAACTCCACAGAGACAATATCATATTGCATTAATATGCTGAATTTAAAAAATGCAACACAGGATTAAGTTAGTCTCTTAACACTTTCTACTTTTAATGTCATTTACTATATTATTATTGCAGGTTTTAAGGAGAGATCTGTGGAAACAGGATATACTCTAAATATTTGGCATTATGCTTTTTCTAGTTGTAAATTAATGCTTGAAAGTCATGTTAACAATACATCTCTGGGAATATTTACTTTTGTTTGATAGAAGGAGGGATTAAGAAGTCAGTGAAAAATAGATGTACTCGAAGATTTTGAAAAGAGGAAAAGGACAATATTTCTGTGTCTCTTTATTTCTTTGTTGTTCAATCCCTACCCCATCTCATTCTACTCTGTTGCTGTGTTAGCATAGAAAATATTTCCTGGCCTCTCATCCTCATGCTTACTTTAATTTGGCTAGATTCCAGGAGTGACATTTATTTATATTAATTAACCAGCAGAGCATGGCACGACCAATCAGGAGGTGCATAGTCTATGAAGGACTTTGTGATGGATGGCTTGGTTGTTTGGCTAAAAATTAACCTGGTCTGGTGGACATCTTATCCCTGATTGGTCTGAGTGTCTTAAAACACCTTGGATAGTGTGAGTCAATGGATTCTTGGTAATGTCCATCCTATAAAAATGTTAAGAGATAAAAGTAGGGAAGAAGAGAGGCTATTCTCCCCAAAGCATATAAACCTGCTTAATCTTGTGAATGATTTTCAAAACCATTAGAGGGGACCAGGTAAGCTAATTAATTGTGTTACTTTTTGATAGAGCTATACTATATTTGTTATTAACTAATACATGTAAAACATACATATACAGCTAGATAAGTAGATATGGAATTACCTGTGTATTTGTAGTTGTGAATGTTTGCATACATATATGATACTAATATGTTTTATATACATTCCCTGGTGGCTTAGAGGATAAAGCGTCTGCCCACAATGCAGGAGACCCGGATTAGATCCCTGGGTAGGGAAGATCCCCTGAAGAAGGAAATGGCAACCCACTCCAGTACTCTTGCTTAGAAAATCCCATGGACGGAGGAGCCTGATAGGCTATAGTCCATGGGGTCAAAAAGAGTCGGACACGACTGAGTGACTTCACTTTACTTCCTAGACACATATGCAAAGTCTATCTTCAGTTAATGCAAGTTGGCCTCAAAAATCTGTACATAAGTTGGCATTTACAGTAATCAATTTATAGCAGTGTTTTTCAGGTGGTATATTACTCTTAGCTCAGTTCAGTTCATTTCAGTTGCTCAGTCATGTCTGACTCTTAGTGACCCCATGAACTGCAGCAGCCAGGCCTCCCTGTCCATCACCAACTCCTGGAGTTCACCCAAACTCATGTCCATCGAGTCGGTGATGCCATCCAACCATCTCATCCTCTGTCATCCCTTTCTCCTCCTGCCTTCAATCTTTCCCAACATTAGGGTCTTTTCAAATGAGTCAGCTCTTCACATCAGGTGGCCGAAGTATTGGAGTTTCAGCTTCAACATCAGTCCTTCCAATGAACATCCAGGACTGATTTCCTTTAGGATGGGCTGGTTGGATCTCCTTGTAGTCCAAGAGACTCTCAAGAGTCTTCTCCAGCACCACAGTTTAAAAGCATTAATTCTTCTGTGCTCAGATTTCTTTATACTCCGACTCTCACATCCATTCATGACTACTGGAAAAACCATAGCCTTGACTAGACAAACCTTTGTTGACAAAGTAATATCTCTGTTTTTTAATATGCTATCTAGGTTGGTCATTACTTTCCTTCCAAGGAGTAAGCGTCTTTTAATTTCAAGGCTGCAATCACCATCTGCAGTGATTTTGGAGCTAAAAAAAATAAAGTCAGCCACTTTTTCCACTGTTTCCCCGTTATTTGCCATGAAGTTATGGGACAGGATTCCATGATCTTAGTTTTCTGAATGTTGAGCTTTAAGCCAACTTTTTCATGCTCCTCTTTCACTTTTATCAAGAGGCTTTTGAGTTCCTCTTCACTTTCTGCTATAAGGGTGGTGTCATCTGCATATCTGAGGTTATTGATATTTTGCTGACAATGTTGATTCCAGCTTGTGCTTCCTCCAGCCCAGCGTTTCTCATGATGTACTCTGCATATAAGTTAAATAAACAGGGTGACGATATACAGCCTTTCCATACTCCTTTTCCTATTTGGAACCAGTCTGTTCTTCCATGTCCAGTTCCTGACCTGCATACAGGTTTCTCAAGAGGAAGATCAGGTGGTCTGGTATTCCCATCTCTTGAAGAATTTTCCACAGTTTATTGTGATGCAC
Source organism: Bos javanicus (assembly GCF_032452875.1). Taxonomy (NCBI): domain Eukaryota; kingdom Metazoa; phylum Chordata; class Mammalia; order Artiodactyla; family Bovidae; genus Bos; species Bos javanicus. Next base: position 46,119,633 of record NC_083870.1, read on the forward strand.
ACAGTCAAAGGCTTTGGCATAGTCAATAAAGCAGAAATAGATGTTTTTCTGGAACTCTCTTGCTTTTTCAATGATCCAGCGAATGTTGACAATTTAATCTCTGGTTCCTCTGCCTTTTCTAAAACCAGCCTGAAGTTCATAATTCCTGTATTGCTGAAGCCTGGCTAGGAGAATTTTGATGATTACTTTACTAGCGTGTGAGATGAGTGCAACGGTGCAGTAGTTTGAGCATTCTTTGGCATTGCCTTTCTTTGGGATTGGAATGAAAACTGACCTTTCTAGTCCTGTGGCCCTGCTGAATTTTCCAAATTTGTTGTCATATGCAGCAATTTCACAGCATCATCTTTGAGAATTTGAAATAGTTCAACTGGAATTCCATCACCTCCACTAGCGTTGTTTGTAGTGATGCTTCCTAAGGCCCACCTAACTTCTCAATCCAGGATGACTGGCTCTAGGTGAGTGATCACACCATCGTGGTTATCTGGGTCATGAAGATCTTTTTTTGTACAGTTCTTCTGTGTATTCTTGCCAACTCTTCTTAATATCTTCTGCTTCTGTTAGGTCCATACCATTTCTGTCCTTTATCGAGCCCATCTTTGCATGAAATGTTCCCGTGTTATCTCTAATTTTTCTTGAAGAGATCTCTAGTCTTTTGTATGCCATTGTTTTCCTCTGTTTCTTTGCATTGATTGCTGAGGAAGGCTTTCTTATCTCTACTTGCTATTCTTTGGAACTCTGTATTTAAATGGGTATATCTTTCCTTTTCTCCTTTGCTTTTTGCTTCTCTTCTTTTCACAGCTGTTTGCAAGGCCTCCTCAAACAGCCATTTTGGTTTTTTGCATTTATTTTTCTTGTGGATGGTGTTGCTCCCTGTCTCCTGTACAATGTCAGGAACCTCCGTCCATAGTTCATCAGGTACTCTGTCTATCAGATCTAGTCCCTTAAATCTATTTCTCACTTCCACTGTATTTGATTTGATTTAGGTCATACCTGAATGGTCTAGTGGTTTTCCATACTTTCTTCAATTTAAGTCTGAATTTATCAATAAAGAGTTCATGATCCGAGCCACAGTCAGCTCCCGGTCTTGTTTTTGCTGACTGTATTGAGCTTCTCCATCTTTGGCTGCAAAGGATATAATCAGTCTGATTTCGGTATTGACCATCTGGTGATGTCCATGTGTAGAGTCTTCTCTTGTGTTGTTGGAAGAGGGTTTTTGCTATGACCAGTGCATTCTCTTACCAAAGCTCTATTAGCCATTGCCCTGCTTCATTCTATACTCCAAGGCCAAATTTGCCTGTTATTCCAGGTGTTTCTTGACTTCCTACTTTTGCATTCCAGTCCCCTATAATGAAAAGGACATCTTTTTTGGGTGTTAGTTCTAAAAGGTCTTGTAAGTCTTCATAGAACCATTCAACTTCAGCTTCTTTAGCATTACTGTCCGGGGCGTAGACTTGGATTACCATGATATAGAATGGTTTGCCTTGGAAACGAACAGAGATCATTCTGTCGTTTTTGAGACTGCATTCAAGTGCTGCATTTCGGACTCTTTTGCTGACTGTGATGGCTACTCCATTTCTTCTAAGGAATTCCTGTCCACATTAGTAGATATAATGGTCACCTGAGTTAAATTTATCCATTCCATTACTCTTAAGATATCTAAAATGAATGTTTTTAGTTCCACAAAGCTTTCCTGAACCAGTGTTTAAGAAGTGGTACTTTATTTTCCACTGAATATCAGTGTCTCACCCTCTTTTCTGCCCTTAGCCGATTATTCCCAGATCTAGACTCTGAGTCTCATGCCCTTCCACCCGAATTTGGGTGTCTTTTATTTGAACAAACTGCAGTTACGTTTATCATTCTATTTACCACTTGACTGGGTGTGTTATCCACCAACTTCATTACCATATAAGGTGCTGGTCCACACCTGGATTCTTTCTCTTTATACCTTTAATATAGCATGGCTTTACCTAGGGAGAATATTACTTTCAGAGAACAGCTCATTGAAACTGAACAGATTTGAGCATACATGGAACAGAACTGGACTGATAGTAATAACCTCACTGGATGGGTTAAAATGTTACTATACTTTTCAGATCAACATATGTTTTAACTAAGATTAATATTTATTTTAAATAGAAGAATAAATATAACTTTCTGTTACAAAATTTCACATAGAAAATTCATTTCTGTTGGCCGGGGTGGAGTCATTTTTCTTAAAATAAAAATGTCAAAGTCATTCCTATATCTGTTTTCTTTTCAGAGGTTTCTGGCTGTTCAAAATGTCATGGATTTCATTAAATATTTTAAAATCAAATGATAAAATAAATCGCTCCTCCCTGTTCACCACCACACCCTGCTTTATTGGTTTTAGAGTATCAGTTGACTGTGTGTGTGTGTGCTAAGTTGCTTAGTTGTGTTCGACTCTTTGTGACACTGTGGACTGTAGCCCGCCATGCTCCTCTGTCCGTGGGATTCTCCAGGCAGGAATAGTGGAGGCAGTTGCCATGCCCTCCTCCAGAAGATCTTCCAAACACACATCTTTTAGTCTCCTGGGTTGGCAGGTGTGTCCTTTACCAGTAGCACCACCTACCGCTGCCAATTTGGGGCTTTTAAACTGTGAACCCAAACACAATAAATAGAGAAAAGGCAGCTCCTGTGAAAGTAATCTGTATCTATCCTTAGATTTTTACTGAATGCTGATTTGTCTATGGGAGGAAACAGAACAAATGTGCTTTTTGCCAGGACTTCATGTAAAAACCTTGTTAGAAATATTTTAAATTCACTTATAAATGTGTGCTCTGAGCTGATGCCTGACTGATTCACTCTTATTTCTTCTCTGCCTAAAGCATAACATATGTCTATCCATCCATCCATTTGTCCAGTTCTTTATTCCTTCATTCAATAAGTATTTATTGACTATCCCCTCTATGTAGCTGGTGTTAGGATTGACACTTTGCATAATTAATTTCATTTGATCCCTATATCAGTCTTTCAAGAAAAATATTAATATCTTAATTTTGTAAATAAGTAGGCTGATGTCCAAAAGTTAAGCAACTTGCAAACATCAAATTGTTGAGTCTTCTGCTCATCTTGTTTCCTAACACAGTCCTTGTTACATAACGAGCTCTTACTGGATGTTTATTAATGAAAGAATGAGTGAACTAGAATGTATTTTATTATATCTAGCAACTATTTTATGCCCATAAAATACCACATATACTTCCATATTTTCCTACATTCTCTCATTTTCTCATTATAAAAGCCTTACTAAATTCATTGCTATTAATGACCACATACTTGTTTTACAGATGAGGGATCTGTGGCAAAGATGGTAAATTGATATGCTCAATATCAGACAACTGGAAGGTAGCACAGTTGGAAATTACAACTTAGGCTCTGCCTCTAACACCTTTCTGTTTTTTTTTTTTGTTTTTGTTTTTTTTGTCTAGCACAATATAGGATGCATTGTTAATGCTCACAAACTGCTGCAATGATGGTGGTGATGACGTGGAACAGGAATTTTTATATGATGTAGAGAAAATTCTATTCTGTATTAACTAGGGAATTTTCAAATATCGTTACCTTGACTGTTCCCCAAAACTTCTAGAACACTTTATATTTGCTCTATGTTTAACAATAAAATACGTTATTTATTATCTTTATAGAGAAATAAGAATGTTTCTGCATTTGTATGTAAATGCATTATCATATATATTTATGTTAATATATATATAGAGAGAAATGAATATAAAGATATAAAACTAATAAACTGGTGATACCTTTCTTATTCATATCAGTTTGAAATTTAAAGTTCCCAAAAATGTAACAGTGTACCTGAATGTATGCGTTTAGAAACAATCATTTTTTCAAATGCTGATTTTAGTAAATGATGCAGTCTTCATTGCTTATAAATAAAGATTTTCATTCAAAGAAGTATGGTGCAAAATTATGATGAAATTTGAGATATAAAAAGTGATTCCACTTTAAATGGTGTAGTAGTGGAACAAATCACTATAAAGTTTGTTTCTGTAGTCAGTTGGTCACATGTCCACAAAGACAGCTTTGCTTTTATAACCCGTTGTGTATACATTTTTCAGTATTTAGCTCTGTCGTTAGAGAACCCTGGGAAGCAGTGAGGGTAATGAGGAGGAATGATAGTTTAGATGTATTTTTTCCTGGAATGCCAGTTGAATTAAATCTTTCATTCCCACTGCACAAGTACAAATCTATAACCTCCTTTCAAGATGAATCCAGAATCAGGAGTCTGCGTTCTTTTATTCTTGGTCCGGAGATTAAAATTGATCACAGACCACACAAGGGAGTTGGCTGTAGTATCACAGCTCAATGTGGTTAACGAGGACAGCGCTTGCCTTCTGTTCTCCTTAACCGTGCACTTACAAGTTACAAATATTATTGATTCCAGGGGTCATCTGAGGCTGTTGGGAGGTTGTATGACTTGACAATATTTTGCTGTTTTTAAAGGATAAGAGCTATTGGCCCTGATAGCAACTGGGACAGGGAGAGTTTAAATTTGACAAATGAAGATTTATACTTTTTTGAGCTGGCAAAATCCTTCATGTAGAAATAATGAATGGAAATTTGAGAGTTGACTTAACATAGGTCAAATGACTTGCAGTGAGAAAAGGAAAATAATGCTTTCATTATTACTCTTTCATCAAAATGAATTGATGATGGGTTTGTCATTGTAGATCTGAGCTTTAAACAAATGAATAATGCTTAGAAAATCCTTTTACAAGAGATCATTTAAAATTAAGTAGGCATAGTTTTACTAAAATCTTTAAAACTGTAGTGTAGGTGGGATGATACATGAATAATCACCTACTAATCTTTAAAGCCTGTTTTTATCTTTCTTATGAATAAAACTACTGTATTAGCATTCAGGAAATATAAAGGTGCCACAGATCACTGAATGCTAAATTTTTAAAGACTAACTTATGGTTCCTTTTTTCCCCTAATAATAAAGTCTATATACTAGCCTAAATATATATTTTATGTAATGGTGGAAGAAACACTGTATTTAAGAGCTTTTGCTGGATTAAATCTGGCTTTGGCACTTATTAGCTATGAGATTTTAGAAAGCTTATTTCACTGCCTTGAACCTCAGTTTGCTCATTTTTTAAATAGTCATAAAGATGTCTAGCTGATAAAGTTGTTGTGGAGCTCAAATATACAAGAAATATTTTTTAGGTAGTAAAACATGCTACAAATGTAAACTTTTAAAATATTTATTACTACTGAGCTTATATGAAGTTGAATCTGTATTTAAGACAGTTGTGGGGAAGAGAGCTTCTGAACTACATCCTATCTGCTCTTTTTTGTAATCTACAGAATACAGGCAGCAAGTTAGAGTTAATTGTGGCTAGAATGTAAAACTATTGAATTAGATTAAATCGCTAATATTGGTTTCACATGAACCGTGGTCTAAGCAGCACAACTCAAACAGCTTAGCATTAGAATATGACTTTTTATTTATTTATTTTTTTAATATTTTTTTTAAATTTTATTTTATTTTTAAACTTTACAATATTGTATTAGTTTTACCAAATATCGAAATGAATCCGCCACAGGTATACCTGTGTTCCCCATCCTGAACCCTCCTCCCTCCTCCCTCCCCATACCCTCCCTCTGGGTCCTCCCAGTGCACCAGCCCCAAGCATCCAGTATCGTGCATCGAACCTGGACTGGCGACTCGTTTCATACATGATATTATACATGTTTCAATGCCATTCTCCCAAATCTCCCCACCCTTTCCCTCTCCTTTTTAAAAATATCTGAAAATATTTACCATGATAAGAAATGGCCCTAAAATTATATTTCAGAGTAGAAATGACCTGTTCAGAAACTGGATGAAAAAAGAAAAGATCAAAACATTGATTGCTCAATTCATTAAACCAAAGGCATTTGGATAGAATTTATTATTTTATATAACTTTTAAAAAGTGTAATTTTTTATTGACAATGTCAAGATATATGCTCTATATACTATGATTAGAGTGGTTCAGGTGCTTTTGCATATAATTTAATTTTTTATTGTATGTGTGTTAATAGTTCATAGGTAATTTAAATAATTTCTAAAGAGCAACCCAGAATTTCAACTTGATCTCCCCGATTAATCCAGCATCCAGTTACTGTAGTTTGTTCATCTCACAGTAGTAAAAGAAGATGAGACTCTTTGTCTGTCTGTGTAATAGAGTCCATTATAATGAAAGTATTTTCAGTGATTATTAATTACATTTCTTTTATTTGTATAATGCTTCATGATTCAAGGTCTTGGAAAGTCTCAGGGAAGTGGGTGCTTAAAAGCTTCAGTTTATAGAAGAAAAGGCCATGGTACAGAGAAATCGGCTAGAATGCTGCATATCACACGCAAGTGGGTGGAGATGCTGAGAGCAAACCGTCACTGCCTTGGCTGGCCATGTATTTCACCTGTCTGGGAGCGTTATTTGTTTTTGCTTTCAGAGGTCAGAAACTCTGTTGCAGGGTAAACCACACATCAATAGCCACTTTTGTTGGATTTCCAAACCTACTGGAGGTGGAACACAGCTCCCTAATTCAAAGCTTCAGTTTTGGCAAAAGTATTTAAGAGAAATTCTTTATGAACCATCCTAAATCAGCAAATATTTTACAAGCTGTGATATCCATTACCTGAGAAATTGGTTCAGAATTTCATTAATGTAGAGTTGCCATTGTTAAGTAATTCTTTCTTCTTAAGAAAGCACTTTAGTGAGAATAATATATTCTCAATTGATACTGATTCCTAGGAAGGCATATGATATATTCCTCTTCTAGCAAAATATTTTCATACTTTGGTGGGCATTACCACTAGAATACCTTGTAGTGTGGGTGTCAGTGTAAGGTTTGTCCTGTTTCTTCTTCCTCTTCTGATGTGCCTCATTTTTATTTATTTTTATAGTTACAGTAAATCTGTTTCAATTTTGTTGTTTCTGTCCTGTTTTAACTCTTTTTTGAAAATATACTTTCATTATATTATTTCTCAAAATAATAATACTATTTGTTCCATTTTATAGTATAATGACCTTATACTATACTTAAAATTCAAGTGGGATGAGTTCTAAAATCAAAAGTACTCTTTAAATATCTGTCTCTTGGTACATTTTTATACACTGGATACACACACACACATACACACACACACACACACATACATATATGTATTTTTGTTATTGTTGTATATTTTCTTCTGCAGACAAGAAAGTATGGACTCACACCTCTCTTCTCTTGGCTTTCAGCATACTGCTTTCTCTTGCCCCTCCCTGAGTCCTCTTCAATTTCCATTTGGGCTCCTCTTCCTCTTTCTTCCTTTAAATGTCCTATTGATGCATTATGTAGGGCTCCACCCTGGGATTTCTTTAGCTCAGGATTAGCTCATTAGCATTCATGGCTTCCAGTACAGTCTGTTGGCTGATACTTTTCAGATCTCTTGGTCCAGACCAGATTTCTTTCATGAGACTTCATTCAGACTTGAATTTTTACTTGTCTGTTATCTGTAGGATAACTTTACTGGTTGCCCATACTCCATTCAATATGTTCCAAATGGGATAATATTGTTGCCTAGGATCTGCCCCTCCTTTGCTGTCCTGGCCTATAGTCAGGCACTCTACTGTTGAGAAAGCCACCAGAACAGGAAGCTGAGGCTCAGCTTTGGCCCCACTATTCCTTCTACGCCTCTCATCCACTAGGTGCCAAATCCATTGAAATTAACCCCCAAAGACTTTTAGGATATGTTTTTATTCTCCTGTATCCCCACTGTCAGTGTCTTAATGTGAATCCACACCCCCCCCCTTTTTTTCTTCCATTAAAGTTACTGTAATAGAGAAGAGAGAGAAAACATACCTCTAGGGAATCCTGAGGCACAGTTTCAAATTCCACATACAGAATTTCTTTGAAGTATTAAATTTTTCTTCATAATTTGCATTTCATTCATCAGCATCTCCATTTTTGTCTTAATATAAACACCATAATTTACATTACCTATCTTTGATTGAAATTGTTGCCCCCAGGAAGGTAGACTGTGTTTGTACTGAGGCTGTGGACACTCCCTGCCATGCCTTGTTAGTAGAGATGACTAATAATCCAGGTTAAGAAGTACAAGGTTAGTGTTCCTTTCTTATCTGGATTTATGCAGCATCCCCTTACATTATCTAGATCTTTCATTCTCACCACCTGCAAATCAGTTCTACACACTGCTACCAATTTGTCCTTGTTAATATACAAAGCTGACTATATTATTTCCCTGCAGTGTTTCCTCCGGGTGAAATACAAACTCCTTAGTGTGGTTTGCATAGCCTTTTATAGTTTGGACCCTATCTGTCAAATTTCAAATTTTGCTCTGACCTCTCCCCTGTTGCTAAAGCTGAGGCTTCAATACTTTGACCACCTGATACAAAGAGCCGACTCACTGGAAAAGACTTATGCTGGAAAGATTGAAAGCAAAAGCAGAAGTGGATGCAGAGGATTAGAGATGATTAGATAACATTACTGACTCAGTAGAAATGAATCTGAGCAAACTCCTAGGGATAGTGAAGGACAGAGGAGCCTGGAGTGCTGCAGTCCATGGGGTTGCAAAGTGTTGGACAAGCCAGGGACTGAACAACATCAGCAGCTCCCCTCTTATCTGGTCCCCTACCACACCCTAATTTCAGTCAGATTTAATGCTTGCCCCACTCACATCTTTGTATATGCTGCTTGTTCTTCTTCTTTCTTTTTCTACCATGGGAAACATTCATCTTTGAATTTTTCGGTTGATCAGTCATGTCCAACTCTTGTCAACTCCATGGACTGCAGCACACCAGGCTTCCCTATCTTTCCCCATCTCCCAGAACTTGCTCAAACTCATGTCCATTGAGTCAGTGATCCATCCAAACATCTCATCCTCTGTCGTCCCCTTTTCCTCTTGCCTTTAATCTTTCCCAGCATCAGGGTCGGTTTTCTAATGATTTGACTCGTTGCATCTGGTGGCCAAAGTATTGGAGCGTCAGCTTCAGCATCAGTCCTTGCAATGAATAGTCAGAGTTTATTTCCTTTAGGATTGACTGGTTTGATCTCCTTGCATTCCAGGGGACCTTCAAGAGTCTTCTTCAAAACCACAGTTTGAAAGCATTAATTATTTGGCACTCAGACTTCTTTATGATCCAACTCTCACATCCATATGTGACTACCAGAATACTTTGAATACTTAACATAATTACCAGTGTCACCAGGTCAGGTGAAGTGTGTTTTGTAAGGGCTTCTGTGCACTTATCTATGCATCTCTTTGTCATAGCACTTACCTTGCTTTATGACGTTTTTGATTATATGTCCTTTTCCCACTAGATTGGAAGCTATTTATCTTTGTATCTCTAGTACCTTATGTGTCAGCTGGCACATGGTAGGCACTCAATATATATTAATGAATAAGTGTTTAGATAAATGAAACATTTAAGATTTCTATTTCCATCTGATCTTAAATACAATTGAAAATCACAACTAGTATCCAAATTTGAATGTTGATCGTGATAGACTGTAGTTTTGCTTGACTTTTTTATGTATGAAATATTTTAGAACTAGCTATTCAGAGCCTGGTAGGCTGCAGTCCATGAGGTCGCTAAGAGTCGGACACAACTCAGCGACTTCACTTTGACTTTTCGCTTTCATGCATTGGAGAAGGAAATGGCAACCCACTCTAGTATTCTTGCCCGGAGAATCCCAGGGACAGGGGAGCCTGGAGGGCTGCCGTCTGTGAGGTCGTACAGAGTCGGACACGACTGAAGCAACTTAGCAGCAGCAGCAGCATACAGTGAATATACATTTAATGTGCTGAGTTTTATATGGTTAATTACCACACCTAAGGAAATGTTGATTGACACTTAAGTTAAAAATTATCTGTAGTTTTGGTAGTTGTGGTATTTTATATTAAAATTATATTAAATATTAAAGAAAAATATCAAGGAAGGTGCAAGTTGAAAGTAATAGGTTTTTTAAATTTGGAATATAATTGCTTTATAATGTTGTGTTAGTTTCTGCCGTACAGTTAACTGAGTGAGCTGTATGTATATATATATATCCCCTTCCTCTTGGATCTCCCTCCCACCATCCTACTCCATCCTACCTGTCTAGGTCATCACAGAGCACTAAGCTAACTAAGGTTCCTGTGTTTTATAACAGGTTCCCATTAGCTCTCTCTTTTACACATGGTAGTATATATGTGTCAATCTTAATCTCCCAGCTTGCCCCTCCCTCCCCTTCCCCCCATGTCCACGTGTCTGTTTCTTATGCCTATGCCTCTCTTCCTGCCTGAGAAATAGGTTCACCTGTGCCATGTTCTAGATTCCATGTATATGCATTGATATATTATATTTGTTTTTCTGACTTACTTCACTCTATGTGACAGTCTCTAGGTCCATCCATGTCTCTACAAATGACCCTATTTTGTTCCTTTTAGTGGCTGATTTATATGATACAATGGAATATTATTCAGCTATTGCAAGTAATAGGATTTTGAAAGGTAAAATATATAAAAGCCAATTCTTTGATTAGCATTATCACATGCCAGTCACTATTGTAAGCATTTATCATATTATCAAGATATATTATCTCAGTTAATCTACCTGATTTCATAGATAAGGAAACTGAGAATTGAAATTTAAGTTGCCGTTAATATATAAGATATAGTCGATATATAGTGGAGTAGTAATATGAACAAAGTTATGTCTGATGTCAAAACTGTTACTTAATTCTATCAGGCCTTAGTATATTTACAAATTCTTAGAGGAATTGGTATTCATTCATGGTGTGTAGCAGTTGTTAGGTGTGGATAATTACATTACATTTTGGCATTTGAGACCACACTCCATGCACTTGGAATGGCAGTTGGATAAATGATACTGTATGTGTGTTTAGTCTATCAGTTGTGTCTGACTCTTTGTGATCCCACCAGGTAGCCCACCAGGCTCCTCTATCCATGGGATTTTCCAGGCCAAAATACTGAACGGGTTGCCATTCCCTTCTCCAGGGGATCTTCCCAACCCAGGAGTCAAACCCAGGTCTTCTGCATTGCAGATAGATTCTTTACCATCTGAACCACCAGATCAGATCAGATCAGTCGCTCAGTCGTGTCCGACTCTTTGCAACCCCATGAATCGCACACGCCAGGCCTCCCTGTCCATCACCAACTCCCGGAGTTCACTCAGACTCACGCCCATCAAGTCAGTGATGCCATCCAGCCATCTCATCATCTGTCGTCCCCTTCTCCTTCTGCCCCCAATCCCTCCCGGCATCAGAAGCTTTTCCAATGAGTCAATCTTTGCATGAGGTGGCCAAAGTACTGGAGTTTCAGCCTCAGCATCATTCCTTCCAAAGAAATCCCAGGGCTGATCTCCTTCAGAATGGACTGGTTGGATCTCCTTGCAGTCCAAGGGACTCTCAAGAGTCTTCTCCAACACCACAGTTCAAAAGCATCAATTCTTTGGTGCTCAGCCTTCTTCACAGTCCAACTTTTACATCCATACATGACCACAGGAAAAACCATAGCCTTGACTAGACGAAACGTTGTTGGCAAAGTAATGTCTCTGCTTTTGAATATGCTGTCTAGGTTGGTCATAACTTTCCTTCCAAGGAGTAAGCATCTTTTAATTTCATGGCCGCAGTCGCCATCTACAGTGATTTTGGAGCCCAGAAAAATAAAGTCTGACACTGTTTCCACTGTTTCCCCATCTATTTCCCATGAAGTGATGGGACCAGATGCCATGATCTTCGTTTTCTGAACGTTGAGCTTTAAGCCAACTTTTTCACTCTCCACTTTCACTTTCATCAAGAGGCTTTTGAGTTCCTCTTCACTTTCTGCCATAAGGGTGGTGTCATCTGCATATCTGAGGTTATTGCTATTTCTCCCAGCAATCTTGATTCCAACTTGTGTTTTTTTCAGTCCAGCGTTTCTCATGATGTACTCTGCATAGAAGTTAAATAAACAGGGTGACAATATACAGCCTTGACAAACTCCTTTTCCTATTTGGAACCAGTCTGTTGTTCCATGTCCAGTTCTAACTGTTGCTTCCTGACCTGCATACAAATTTCTCAAGAGGCAGATCAGGTGATCAGGTATTCCATCTCTTAAAGAATTTTCCACAGTTTTTGTGATCCACACAGTCCCAAATGATATGACATAGTTGAATTAATCTTGGTGAATATTATTCTTTAAGCATTTTTGAGTTGCAGGCTCCTTTGGGTATGTAATGAAAGGTATGAAGCCTCTGCACACATATATGATAAAATACACATATGTACAAAGATACTTTTCATAGTCTTGGATTCTTTGAGAAACACAAGGAAGTTTCAAAACTTGGTTTCTAGATAATCTGCCTATTTTGTAGATGAACAAATTGAGGTTCAAAGTCAACCATGTGTTTCTGAAATGGTTGACCATGTCTATCCATAAAGAATGTCCTTGGAAAATTATTACTTTGTGGAATTTTCTGAATTCCTAGAAAGGTATTCTAATTTCAAGACTCTTAGCTTAGCAATATACCAGTAGTACTAAACACATTCCAAGTGTATTTAATCTTGGAAATAATTTAATGTTTTTCTTATATCATACACATTTCTAGAAAAAAAAAATCTGAGGTAAGTGTTTTTTGTAAGATTTATAAAACCACAGTAGTGATTTAGAGGAAGATAAATAAATTTCCTCAGAAATATATCATTTGAGTAAAGAACAAAATGCATAATTAAAAGATTAATTATATGATAGCAAAACCAATATTTATAATTATGAATTGCTTTTCTGCGTGTAAAATTCAGTTGTTTCATCAGTATAGAGCTGCATTATGCTTACTTGTCCATGTAACAGGAAATTTCTGTAACGAAATGCACTTTTGTGATTCTTCTAATTTCAAAGATGAGAAAACCGAGGTTTAAAATTTAATGACTTGGGCACAAGCCTATAGCTAATAGCTTAAAAGTAAAGGTCGGAAGTCCATTAGAAGTCTTTTGAGTCTGAATCAGGCAGCTCTCTATTGTTTCACAGACATGCCTGTGGAGAATTATATAGATGAAGAATCAACTTTCAGCAGCTGAGAGAGTCACCAAGCACATTGGGTGCATGGTCTTTATTGTAAAGTCTGCCACTTGCTTGCTTAAACTTGTGTTGTTTCACTTTGCAGAGCTTTGAAGGCCAGGGCATACGTGAGTAATTCAGAATGATTTTTGGCTTTCATTTCAGTTTTAATCCATAATCCATGACCTCAACTCTTGCATTGTGTTTCACTCTTTATTTCAGTACTATAGCAAAGATGATTTTGGCTTTAAAGGACACAGTTTTACTGCATTATCTAAATGCATGTTATATTAAAATGTTTTGCATAAAGTTTTTGATAGTACAGAATACTTTAGCCTCACAATATAGTTGTAAAATTCATTAGAAAGATGACAAATAAAAAGGTTACCAGTACCTATACTTAAGAATTTATTTGAATAAAAAGCGTAGAAATGAAATTAAAAATACCTTTGAGAAGGTAACTAATACGATACAATGAATGTGAGGTACATTTACTGGTGATTAACACATTAGTAATACTTTTGAGATTACGTTTTTAAAGGGGTCTTCTCCCTTCTACAGAATGTGTGTTTATGGTGGCAGCTTTAATGCTATTTCCTGCTGTGCAGTTCAATAGAGTATGTTTTTAGGTGGCTGGTTGAGGGTTTTTTTCGTTATGTATGTCGATGGAGATAAGTGTTTTAATTACTTTTTTAATGTCTGTGCTTTTGTATTTTTCTCCTCTCTTCTCTTTTATTTCCTGCTGTTGAGATTACTGCCTCATCTCCACAGCAGGTGGCTGTTGCAAATTTGTTTTCTTTGTAAGCCTGGTAGATTTATTTTGTAATATAACTGTTCCTTTTAGTATTTTATTATTAATGATTTCTTTACTTTGGAATATAGTATACTACATAGTCCTAAATAGTAATTTTCTAACACCATCTAAGAATTCCAGTCATTAAGGAAAAAACCTTTGCCTGAGGCATGTTCTTTGAATTTTTTTGCTTACCCTTACTTCATGATGTGAGGATTAAAATTTAAGGAAATTGTTTTAGAGCAAAAGCCAAATGAAAATGAGAAACAGAGAAGAGAGAAGAGAGGAAAATAAATAGAAAAGGCCCAAGAGATAAAGCACACTTTAATAAATAATACCAAGAATCAAAGGGCTAGGTATAATTTTGTGACAGAAATAGAAAATTACATTAATATATCTTTTCTGGAAGAGAGCTTTTAATGAGATCTTATGTTCATATTAAAATTAAATTTTAATTAGTTAAATAATTTTTTCTAATTATAAGAAAGATTACAAAAATATAAAGAAAAATATTTCATCTTTTTTTTTTGGTCCAAGATTTTGGTTTTTTTTTTTTTTGGTTCCTTCATGTGTCCTTTTATATAGAGAACAGTAGATAAGGTAGATCCTGTCAGGAGAGTGTGTGATTTCCTTGGTTCTGTCTCGCCGCAGCAAAAATTTGAAGTGATGGATGGACCTAGTGTTACAGTTCAGTTTTATTTGGGAAGCAAAGGAAAACACATCCTCAAGGCTTGAGGGCGGGCTGTCCCAAAAGATGCAAAGAGAGCCAGAGGCTCAATTTTGGCTCCTCTTTTTATGTTTTTTTCCTCCTCCCCCCAGCCTACCCTATGTAAATTAGGCTAACCAGGAGGCTGTTTGCTTCACCTGAGGTCTTCACTCTGGTCCTCAGACCTTCCTTCCTTTTATTTTTGTGGGCTTTTCCCTTCTTTGTCTTTTAGCCACTGACATTCTGGACTCTGCACCACATTCCATGGCTGCCACACTGGCTCTCTGCAGTGGCCCACAACCTGTGGAGTGTGCTTCTCTCTAAATCTGGACAAATCCACCTCTCACCTATCACTGTGTCTCTCACTGAATTTTTTTTGCAACGAGACATCAAGAGCTGGAGCCTCATTAGGTTCTAAAACCAGGCACCTTGGGTTTTGGCTGGGCTCAAGTCCTGGGAAAGAAGAACTGAAGGATGGGAGGAAAAAGCAGGGGGGAAAACGTGCCGAGGAATCTTCTTCATAACTTGCTGGAAAATCTGCTAAATACCTGAACTGTACTCACAGTTTTCATTGGCCCGATTCTTGGCACAAAGAAGATTAAAGACAGAAGAATCCCCACCCCCTTGGGTAAGACTACTGGAGTGCAGAGGATAGTGGAGCCTTTAGGACACACTGGGGAGTAGCCTCTCCAGAGTCCCTCAATTGAACCCACTGCTGCTTGCCCATGTGAGGGTGGTTCAAGGAAACAAGAAATGCGAGATTGTAAAGGAATTAAGATTTTGTTAGCCATATGTCCTTCCAGACACAGGGGCGAGGACTTCCTACCCCAACCGGAGGTCTTCTGGCATCTGAGACTGAGCTGCATGAGCTTTCTGCCGAATTGGTTTTCGATACCCCAGTTTCCAGCATGCTGGGCTTCTTGTCACTTCCCCTGTGCTGGGTTTTCTTCATGCTCAGCTTCCACTGCGGGAGTTTTTGCTGAGTTGGACTTCTGCTGTGCTTGGCCTCTGCCTCGCGGGGGTCAAGCCAAGGTTGTTTCAGCGAGGTTAAATATGAGAAACGGCACCACAGATGTCTGGGGAGTGTGTAACTTCCTTGGTTCTGTCTCACCACATCAAAAATTTGAAGCGATAGACAGACCCAGTGTTACAGCTTGGTTTTATTTGGAAAGCAAAGGAAAATCCTTGAGGCGTGAGGGCGGGCTGACCCAAAAGATGAGAAGAGAAGAGAGCCAGAGGCTCAATTTTGGCTCCTCTTTTTATGGTTCTGTCCCCTCCCCTTGAGCCTGCAGTATGTAAACTGGGCTAACAAGGAGGCTGTTTGCTTCACCTGAGGTCCTCACTCTGGTCCTCGGACCTTCCTTTGTTCTATTTTTGTGGGCTTTCCCCTTCTTTGTCTTTTAGCCACTGCCATTCTGGGTCTTTTTTCCTATTCTAACTACCTAACAATCCTAAGTATAAGCATTATTTATCAGGAAAGTAAAATACACTCAAGGATATTTTATCCATCTTTGAATTCTTGGACATTATTGTCTTAATGAAAATAAAGTCTTCCTCTCTCTCTCCATTTTATCCAGGTGTATAAAAGAAGTAAAAATTATGAGAGTACAAATGAAATGCATAGTGAGCAGTATTCTCATTGTGTTGTATGAAATTGCTAGATATTTTATAACAGGTAAAAAAATCTTCTAGAAGAATTTTAACTCCTTGGATTCAAGTAGTTTACTTCATATGCGTTGATCTTGTGAATACAATGCTTTATTTCATGTATTGTTTGTCACCCATACAAACTCTACATTGGAGCCTGACACTAAGTTTTAATATGAAGTTTTATGTACTGCTATTGGAGAAGGCAATGGCACCCCACTCCAGTACTCTTGCCTGGAAAATCCCATGGATGGAGGGGCCTGGTGGGCTGCAGTCCATGGGGTCACGAAGAGTCGGACACGACTGAGCGACTTCACTTTCACTTTTCACTTTCATGCATTGGGGAAGGAAATGGCAACCCACTCCAGTGTTCTTGCCTGGAGAATCCCAGGGACAGGGGAGCCTGTCCTGGTGGGCTGCTGTCTATGGGGTCACACAGAGTCGGACACGACTGAAGTGACTTAGCAGCAGCAGCAGCATTGGTATAATAGAACTTGTAGATATTTTCTACATGAAATCATAAAACCAAAGTGAAATGCATTTGTTATGTTGTAGGAATTATTATGTTTGTTTACTTTATTCTCTTCTCCAATGCTTTTTTCCCCCAGTACTTTTAAAATTTTCTTATTTTTATAATGAAATACAAAAAAAGTAAAAAGATCTTTGTTCAGCCTCTATCCAAAATTATATGAACGTTCATTACTTCTCTTAGTTCTGGATGTCATTATTGTTATATGTCTTTGTATAGAAGAAGACCTTATGAAATGGGAAAAAATATGAGATGATTTCATTCATAACATTTTTTGAAAGTCTTCATCTTGCTATGCTCTAATGAATTATGTGATCCATACAATTAATGCTTGTGGTCAGTCACATAGAGAAGGACTAGACTGTGGTTATACACAACAGATGTTTAATGGGGATTTAAAAATCAGTGAAATGAATACTATTGTGATGCATGGTGATCTGATTTCATATGTATTATATAGAATCACTCTATTCTTTCTGAATTCAGTCTGAACACTCAGAGCTAAACATATTTACAGTGGGGTATCAGAAAAAAGGAGGGGAGTTTTATTGAGAAAATAATCACAATAGGGCATCATTGATCTGTTCTCTTTCCAGTCAATATATAGATCCTAGAATGATAACCCTTATGGCACTGTTTTCCCTTGGAAATAAGATATAAATCCTTTGAGCCATATAAATGATTTTTAAGTGAGATGAAGAACTTTATAATCCATTGTGGAATTGTAAAATGCTTAGGCCCTTGAAAAGAATACTTTACTTCCATATTGTAATCTCAACTGTTCAAGCTTGATATGGAAATAGTTTACTTTTTCTAAGTATATAAACATGTGTATCCACAAATATGCAAATTTATGACTCATTCCTACATTTACATATCTATATACAGCCATTTAAGTATCTTCTTATAATTAACTACAATATTTTCTGTTTGTGAAAGTGTGTACTATGAATCTTTTATAAACGAGTCTTTATTATCCACAGTTTTTGTATTTTGAAGTGAAAGTCAGTCATGTCTGACTCTTTGTGACCTATGGACTATACAGTCCATGAAATTCTCCAGGCCAGAATACTGGAGTGGGTAGCCTTACCCATCTCCAGGGGATCTGCCCAACCCAGGGATCGGACCCAGATCTCACGCATTGTAGGCAGATGTTTACCAGCTGAGCTGTCAGGGAAGTCCTTTTGAATTTTACCAGACAGTAATAATAACTTACATTTGAATGTTATTTTAGATTTAGTCAGAGTGCTTTTTAAAAAACCTTCCAAAGTGCTTTTATGCATAATTTTCTACCTCATTTTCAGAACAATCTCATACGTAAGTCAGGAATATCTTCATTCTAAAAGCAAGGCAGTTAACTTGACTTACTGTGGTAATCATTTTGCAATATATACAAATATTGAATCATGTTGTACACCTAAAACTAATATATTTCAATTATGGCTTAATAAAACATATATACATTAAAGAAATTAATTTGAGAGCCATATAGGCTGTATATTGTCACTCTGCTCATTTAACTTATATGGAGACTATATTATGTGAAATGCCAGGCTGGATGAAACACAAGATGGAATCAAGATTGCAGGAGAAATATCAATAACCTCAGATATGCAGATGACACTACCCTAATGGCAGGAAGCAAAGAGAACTAAAGAGCCTCTTGATAAAAGTGAAAGAGGAGAGTGAAAACCTGGCTTAAAACTCAACATTCAAAAAACTTAAGATCATAGCATCTGGTCCCATTACTTCACGTCAAATAGATGGGAAAACAATGGAAACAGTGACAGACTTTATTTTCTTGGGCTCCAAAATCACTTCAGATGGTGACTTCAGCCATGAAATTAAAAGATGCTTGCTCCTTGGAAGAAAAGCTATGACCAACCTAGACAGTATATTAAAGATGAGACATTACTTTGCCAACAAAGGTCTATATAGCCAAAGCTATGGTTTTTCCAGTAGTCATGTATGTAAGATTGTTGGACCATAAAGAAAGCTGAGTGCCACAGTATTGATGCTTTTTAACTCTGGTGTTGGAGAAGAGTCTTGAGAGTCCCTTGGACTGCAAGGAGGTCAAATCAGTTAATCCTAAAGGAAATCAGTCCTGAATATTCATTGGAAGGACTGATGCTGAAGTTGAAGCTCCAATGCTTTGGTCACCTGATGCGAAAAACTGACTCATTGGAAAAGACCTGATGTTTGGAAGGATTGAAGGCAGTAGAAGGGGATGACAGAGGATGAGATGGTTAAATGGCATCACCCACTCAATTGACGTGAGTTTGAGTAAGCTCCAGGAGTTGGTGATGGACAGGGAAGCTTGGCATGTTGCAGTCTATGGGGTCTCAAAGAGTTAGACAGGACTGAATGACTAAACTGAAAACTGAACTGAATGATCTTCTAGCTGCCTAAGGTTCTGGGAGGGATTGGAGGCGGGAAGAGAAGGGGACAACAGAGGATGAGATGGCTGGATGGCATCACCAACTCGATGGACATGAGTTTGGGTAAACTCCGGGAGTTGGTGATGGACGGGGAGGCCTGGCGTGCTGTGATTCATGGGGTCACAAAGAGTTGGACAGGACTGAGCCAATGAACTGAACTGAACTGAACTGAAGGTTACTTAAGGAAGCCCCTGTGTTAGTTTGTATCCATTGTGTGCCTAGAGCATGTTCAGGAATGAGAAAAGTCTCTGTGGTTATTTTGTAGCATATCTCTGAGCTCTCCTAGGCCTGTCTGGGTTGGGATTAAGAGATCAATTTCCACCTTTTTGGGCTAGGCCACCCCTCATTGCTCATGCCTATTTTCTTACCTAAAAATTCTAACCAGTCTGTCCAGTACTGACAGTTTAAATGCTCAGGAGTGTTAATTGTGTATATCATGGATGAGATGAGCATTTAATTTATATCTAGCCAAATGTATCATTTGATTATATTAAACAAAGGCTTTCAGGGAAAGAATATAAATAGAAGGAAACATGAATTTCACATCTATGCAAAGAGCTTTACATGTATTGTTTTCATTTTATTCTCCTAACAAACCTAAGATAAGGCTGCAGCTGCCCAGAAAGAATAATTTGCTTGCCCAAGGTCATAATTGCCAGTAAGTGCTAAAACTAGAATTTTAATGCAGAAATGACTTAGATGTTTCACTCTTATTCAGTATGCTGTGTTTACAAATGCTAGAAATAAGTAAGTTGATGTTAAGATACTTAAAAAGATTTAATAAACAAAAATAAAACCAATGGTTACACAGGGACATTTCTTACAGAGGCACAGGTGCATAGCTGTGGTAGATAGCTTAGTGTCCCTTAGAGTTTGTTTAATGAATCCATGTTTAATCGTCACGTTATTGTTCTTCCTAATGTAGCACCATTCCCCGAACCAGGCTTAGCAGTGAGGACTGAGATCACACAACATGCTTGCTTCTTTGAGAAGAAAACAAGGTCTCAGATACAGAAGTACTGAGTAAAGTAAAACACTTAGGACATTTACCATCAGCTACATTTTGCTGTGTGCAGCCAGTAGACTTGAGAGTAGGACATAGTCAGTGGGATTTTATGTCTATTAAAATCTTATTAAAAAAGCACTTCTGTGAAATAACAAGACTTGAAGAACCTGCCGAGACAGTTCAGCATCCTAGAGTACTGCCTTTTCTCATAAACCACTCTTTTGCCGGGTCCCTGAGGCAGTCTCACAGTGTTGTGTGCTGTCTTCTCCACTTCTGTGGGGTGTGTGAGGCTGTCTCCAGTGACAGGTCTATCTGGTCACCATCTTTCCCGTGATAGCTTAGCTGTCATTCAGATGAGAGGCATCACACTAATGCTTGCTCAAATCAATTAACACGGAATAAGAGACCCAGTGAAGTAACAACCGCAGGTATTACATATAAAATCTGAGAAATTCACAAACATGCCCATCCTATAATGGCTATGAAGACTCATCCTTTGAAACTTATTCCTCCTCTATTACTTACTAGACGGTAACATGAAACAGAATATTTAATATCATGTTAATGTTCATTGAAGTTGTGTAGAACTTAATATGGAGCAAAAATAATTTACTGTATACCCTGCTGTTGTTTATCCTGTAGTTGCTCCAGAGGGAGCTGCTTCAGAAACAAAGCAGAGATACAGATTTCAAAGAATATCAAATCATTGAAAAATAACCAGTAGACAGCCAAGAGGAATACACTAAAGGAAGAAAACATTTTCGAAAGGAATTATGCTAGGGAAAGTAATCACAAAACAAAGACACAGTCTAGAGAAGCAGCCAGTCTTTTCTCTCCCACTAGAGAGGAACATTCTGTGTTGTATATGTATCCAGAGCTTTACAGTGAATCTTAACACAGCTTAAGATTGAATGATTAATTTAGGTATCACTTGTTATGTAGCAACACATTATAACATGGCCTAATTAAAACCTTGTATATGGCAAAGGCAGCATTTTCAAGTTAAAGCATACACACTCTATAGTCAGATTGTCCAGGTTAGAAACTGGCATTGCTACTTCTTTCTTCTATGACCTTCCACAGAGTTACTTAATCTTTATGTTCATCAGAATTCTCTTATCTGCAATGCAGATAATAAAGAGTTGTCTTACAGAGTTGTTTGGAGAATTAAATGAGTTGGTATATAAAAATCACCTGCCTATAAGTCAGACACTTAAAACAGTGCCTGTAAATAATCAATACATGTTAAGTCAGATTTTCTGTAATGTAAGCAAAATTTTGTCTTTTCTTTTTTTTGGAGAATTGAAAATAATAATCTTTCAGTGCTTCTTAAGAAGGTGTTCCTTTGTATAAATACATGATGGAAAACCAAAAACTTCAGTAACTATTCTAGGGGAACAAAGAAACTATCTGGCCTTATTGAAGACAAAGAACACTATACATATATTATACTGAGCTGTTTTGTTTGTCAAATCTTTGTCAATTTCTCTTTATTCATAAACCTCCTTCTTCCCACTGAAAGATGAATTAAAAAGTCATTTCAGTGCCATTTTGAAATCATCTTAGTATAGACACGTACCTTATTTATTAATATGCCACCTACTCTCAGGGAAACCTTCCTTTGATAGATGGGTATTTGCAAGTTTCATTATCTTTCATATTTCACTTAAGGTTGCTTCATTTTTCTTCTTTTGTAGCACTTTGTTTAAATTTGCTAAAGTTTAATACTTTACTTTTATTTAAGCTTTATTCTTTCCTTGCCACAAGATGTGGAATTTGAAAAAAAAAAAAAAATAGAAAGTACCAAATAATCAGTTCAGTCTCTCAGTCGTGCCTGACTCCTTGCAACCCCATGAACCGCAGCACGCCAGGCCTCCCTGTCCATCACCAACTCCTGGAGTTCACCCAAACCCATGTCCATCGAGTTGGTGATGCCATCCAACCATCTCATCCTCTGTCATCCCCTTCTCCTCCTGCCCTCAATCTTTCCCAGCATCAGGGTCTTTTCCAATGAATCAGCTCTTCACATCAGGTGGCCAAAGTACTGGAGTTTCAGCCTCAACACCCAGGACTGATCTCCTTTACGATGGGCTGGTTGGATCTCCTTGCAGTCCAAGGGACTCTCAAGAGTCTTCTCCAACACCACAGTTCAAAAGCATCAATTCGTCTGAGCTCAGCTTCCTTTATAGTCCAACTCTGCTTCTGTTGGGTCTATACCATTTCTGTCCTTTATTGAGTCCGTCTTTGCATGAAATGTTCCCTTGATATCTCTAATTTTTCTTGAAGAGATCTCTAGTCTTTCCAATTCTATTATTTTCCTCTATTTCTTTGCATTGATCACTGAGGAAGGCTTTCTTATCTCTCCTTGCTATTCTTTGGAACTCTGCATTCAAATGGGTATATCTTTCCTTTTCTCCTTTGCTTTTCACTTCCTCTATTTTCACAGCTAACCCTATCTTAATAGCTAATATTTATTGAGCATTTACTATGTACTAGGTCCCAATGCTTTGTATTCCTTTAAATCTCACATCTATGCAAGAATATAATTATTATTCCTGTTTTAGAAATGCAGAGGTAGAAGATCAGAGAGAGTAATGAATTATTTCAGGGCTCTCTCAAATGATAAAAACTTTAGGAAATATAAGATAGAAAGAGTGGTATAATATATTTGAAAAATTTGGCTTATGCAATTGTGGAAGCTGACGAATCTGAAAGGTATAGGTCAGGGCAGCAGACAGACAGAACTTCTTCTTCCTTAAGGAAACATTTTATTTCTTAAGACCTTTGAACTTATTGGATGAGGCCTACCCAGGTTATTGAAGTAATTTCCTTTACTTAAAATCAAGTGATTATAGATATTACTACATCTATATAATGCCTTCACAGTTATACCTAGATTAGTGTTTGGTTGATAATTTGACAGGCATACTTAGCTAGGTATACATAAAACTAGCATAGAAACTTATAGAAAACCACAGTCAGAAATATGAGAGAGGACGAACTCATGTCAAAGTCTGATGACAAAACCCTATTCCTAATCACCCAAGAGCTGTCATGGTTAGCAGAGGATTAGGGTACTTCTGACAGCTGGGCTGGAGTACATGAGAGTCTGTGAGAAGAGGTTCAGATACATGGTCCTATTGGATGACCGGCCACCCAGGTGGGAGAGAAGGGTTCCATGGACCTTGGGAATCTCAAAGTGTGCGTGAACTGGGATGTGGCTAAATAGGCTGCAGAGATAACCCAGTCATAATGACCCTGTCTAGTTACTGGCTCATTTTTCCTCTCCTCAAGCCAATATCTATAGGTCAGGATATGTAACTGGTGCCCTCCGGAACATTTACAGGGAGAATCTGAGCTAGTAAATGTTAAATTCATTACAGTGATAAATGCAGAGTGGGGTGAAAACAGGAAACACAGTCATCTTTGTCAGTGTCTGATTCAAGTGAAAAAGGGAAATTTAAATTTTACCAAAGCTTTTTTCTCATGAAATAGTTCTCGTGGAGAGAAAAAAAGTCATCATCTCTGTGGGTCAGCTAGTGCACTTAATAAGAATGCCCTGCATTTCTTTATATAACAGTTATTTTAGCAGTGGGTCTAGAAATTAAGCACAGATGTAAATCTCCATTTTGCCTTAGTCCTTAGCAAATAGTGAAAAAGATCAGATTAGGAATTAGTAAAGGAATGATCTTAGACTTTGTTACCAGGAACTGAAATTCTTATCCACCACTTGCATTCTCTGTGCTTTGTTTTTGATCTGCCTTAAACATTTTTCCTTATCATATCACCTTGAAATTGCAAAACACTTCACATTATTTTCCTTGTTGTTTATTGTTTTTTAACAGGAAAATGAGAAAATGAGTATCATAGAACATACACAATCTCTGTGGTATAGTAATATAAGAGGGGTGACACGTCATTATTTAAATATATGTCTATTTATATATATGGATATAAAATGATTTATATTCCTTTGACTAATCAAATGTAGCTTAAACTACAATCATCTTAATAACTTTTGAGAAAAATTATTTTGTCATTAGGATATTCAAGTACTTAGTCACCTCTTATTTATGTAAGTGTATCCACCCCCATCTCAGTCTTTCTAAAATAATTACATTAATAACCACACATTTATGTAATAAATGTAATTATAGGAATAAGTGTAGTGTAATGTAATATAATATGTTGCCATGTTACAAATAGACTAAAGTATATTCATCAATGTCAGCAAATGAAGAAATAAACTTATCCTCCTTTCAGTTATAGAGAAGTAAGACAAAGGCAAGTCAAATGATTTGTTTAACTTTCTTAAATAATTAAAATAACTTAAAATAATGCTTTTAGAATAATCTAAATACAAAAGGCAAATGTTTTCAGGGAGTAAATGGAGGAGGTGATGGACAAGGAAGAAAAACGTTTGATTTAATTTGAAGGGACAGGAGTGGTTTATTGCTGGCTACAAACTCAATCCACAAGCCCCATTCAGTTTTCAGGTCAAATATCGTATCTACCTTATCTCACACAACAAAACTCATCCCTTGCACCATGCTTTTTGCTCTTTGTATCCACCAACTACCATTGCCCTTCATTTAACTCTGAAATAAACTCCTACTTCTCTGGAATGGCCTATTGGTCGACTGAATTTTAGATAGTAAATAACATTAAATTTAAATTTCCTCCTTATGGAATTGAGATGAAAAGTTTTCCTGTAGTGAAGTGAAAGCTATCAGATTTGTTTCAATTGTAGTTTGAAAACATTTTAGTTGCCTATTCATATTCTTTTCAAACTGTTGGCAATTATTTCCTAATTAGTTGATACATGAATATTACAGACCATTTGGCAAATAAGGAAAAAAAAAAAAACAAACACAATGGAATATCCTTAATCCCACTCCCAGAAATGATCACTATTCAGATTATATTGCTTATATATATATATATGTATATATATTATTTTTTACAAAACTTGAATATACAATGCTTTGTGTCCTGCTGGTTTATTTAAAATTGTTTTTTTATTGCAATCTGTTACCACATTTTTAAATGTTTGTTTTAATAACTGCATTTTATTCTATTATCTTTTTCTTTTCTTAAAATAAAATTGTATTATTCATTCTGTTGGCATTTTTGTATTCCACTATCCTTTCTTTGTCTCTCTCTTTCATTTTTTTTTTCAATTACCATTTTTGTACATTAAACCTTTATTTGCATGTCTTAGTGTTTTCTTATGATAGATTCAAAACTTTTTTTAGAAGTTGAGCACCAGTTTCTACTAAATTTCTACCAAAGGAGCATAACAAATCCCATTTTTAACCTTGCCATATGGTGTAGTTTTCTTAAATCCTTTACTTTTTAATAGAAGAAAAATCATATCTCATTGTTTTAACTGGCAGTTCTTATATTACTAAAGGGTTTAAGTTTTCTGGTGCTTATAAGCTGTATTTTTTTTATCCCGTTTTTATTATCTTTGTTTATTCTTCTATTGAGAATTAATGTTTCTTATTAAAATTGAGAAATGTCTTTATATAGAAAAGACATTTTATTTGTCAAAATAGTCTTCTAGCTAATCATTTACTATTTAATTTGTGTATATTTTGAAATGTAGAAGTAGTTGAATTTTTGTGGTAAAACTCTTTTCCTTTGAAGTCTTTTAGTCTTTTTTCCCCCTTATAATTAGCTTCCATATTTAGGAACTAGATAAATACAAATTCACATTTTCATTTAGTTTTCTTGATAATTTTTTATACTTAGCACTTTAGTACTCAGAAATATTATTTTTGTTATGAGGAAAGAGTATAAGCGGATTTCCCTCTTAACACTATATGTGTGTATTCATGTTTTTAATTATGTGTACATAAATGTGTGATTTATGATGTATGCTTTACATATACATCAAAAGTACAATTTATCAAGTACAAAAATTTTATATCAAAAGTACACTCTGATGTCTGTTACATTGTTTTCTGTACACTTTTATATTAATTTGGTTATATTTTTTTTTCTTTTAGAACCACATCATTTTAATGAGTGTAGCTTTCTACTTTCTTTCTAATGGTCGGTAAGAAAAGTCACTCTTCTTGCTAATAATATTTTATAAATTTGTATTACTTAGGTTTGCCAGAACCCAAGAAGGATCACATCTTCCAAGGCCTGACACAGGACCAGGGGTTTTACACTTCCAAAGACTTTCTGCCTCTTGTAGCCAAAAGCAGTAAAGCAGGTATCACCAATTGTCTTCTGTTCCTAATACTGCCTATGTTGTTATATGTATTATACAATTATGTTAAATCCAGGATCAGTAGGAAAATTTCCAGATCTCCTGTTCATCCTTCATAATAGCAAGGTAAAAAAAAAAAAAATCTGATATGATTGTTAGCCAGAATCACATAACTGTCCATCCTCCTAATAGAACATCATCATAAGGACTTTTCACTGTATTATATACAGGTCTAAATTGCATTATGAAAAGTTGCTTCAAAATAAGAGTGCCTTAACAAACATCAGAAGGTGTTCTTATAAGAAACTGCAGCAATTTCACTTTGGGAACTATTTTTGTTTGTTTGTTTTAAAATGGGGCAAGTGATCGTGTCTTCTTTATTTCTATCCACACAAGCAGAAAGATTCAGTCCCTTCTTGAACCACAGTTTTATGAAATTAAAGTAAAACATTTTGATGACTACCCTAATACCTAGTCTCTGTGTGCTATCACTTCACATAACAGGAAGATGAACCGGAAGCTATGCTTGTCTTCTGCTGTGACTAGGCTAGGGTCATCATCTTAGTGAGAAGGAAACTACAGGGTATTCCCTAAAAACCAATAGCCAAACTCCTTAAATACATACTTTTAAAGAATTCTGAACTTAAGCTGTTCTAACATATAATTACCTACTGAAAACATAAGAACTTACATTTATTCTCCTAAATTGAAAAATACAAGAAACTGCCTCTCTTAGATCAATCTGCAGAATTTTACAGCTAAAGTTGTGTACTATCTTTATCTTTTTCTTCCAAGAGAACATGATGCTTGCTAGGAAAGCAAGAATATCTTAGTACACATAGTATGTATTTGAGAGTTACAGAGGCTAATTATGTAACCCCAAACAGAAACTTTCAAGCAAAATGATAACACTAAGTTATCTTTGTACCATTTCAAAAATTATAGTAATTTATCTTGTCACCAATTTTATTTAATCCAATAATACAATGCTACCTAATATATAGCAAACACCTGCCTTTCACTTTTTAAAAGAATCTTCATGTGGACATTAAATCTTTATATAAATGCTGTTGAAAAATGCTCACTTGGAGATTAATATTTTTTATTGTTCAATTTTACAGGAAAAAGCAAAAAAAAAAGGGGGGAAAAGTTTTAACTATTTGAAGAAAATAATTCTTAGAAATTCTTCAGTTATATAAAGGGAACAGACTCAGCATGTTAATTTTCAAAATTTACCAAATATAATATACAGCAGGGCTACACATTAGAAATCTACACATTAGATTTCTTATGATATCTAAATAAAATGTTGTAATGAAATACTGCAGATTATTAACCCAGATCACAAGGATCACTCTTTTCCTTCTAAAAAAAAACTTAATGACAGTAAGTTAAAAATACACATCACAACTTTGACAAAGAGAGTTTTAATTGGTTAATTCCAGCTTCTTAAGACTCAAACTCTTCAAAATATGTTATAGATATCCTTCTAGAAAGAAAAAAAAAAGAAGTTAAAGGTATTGACTATGAAATTACATATATGAGCATATTTTTAAAGTGGGAATAAAACTGTCTTTCAATGAAGCAGAATAATTTGATAGTGACACTCCATCCTGGAAAACTGCAAGATGCAATTTTACACTGCTTTGAGTACAAGTATCTTTTGAGCTGTCATGCAGAAATGGTTTCTCTACTTGAAAATGGGGTTTTCCTTTCATCATTCAGGAATGTGCGCCTGTCACTCTCCATTGCTGTCGATACGGGGAACCGTGATTGTACTCGGAGCTGGAGACACAGCTTTCGACTGTGCAACATCCGCTTTACGTTGTGGAGCCCGCCGAGTGTTCATCGTCTTCAGAAAAGGCTTTGTTAATATAAGAGCTGTCCCTGAGGAGGTAAAAAAAAAAAAAAAAACCGTCAGAAAATATGGAGTTGTAATGCAACAGATTTTAGAAGATACAACTGTTAATGTGCAGGCTCTTAGTTTAAATCACTAGAATGTTCTTCAGATTGTGAAGTGCAAATTTTAAAATTTCTGGGTTACCCATAGTTGCTATTTTTTAGTACAGACATTCAAAGGAAAAGAAAATTATTTTATAACACTGATTTGGATAAAATGAATTTATCTTTGTCATTTCACAAGTGCTTCTTACTCTGTGTTAATATCATTGAAAGATGTTGTATTTAACTAGTAACAGTGGAATGTGCTAAGTCTTCCATATCCTAACGATAGATACTCTTCCCAAAATGATGCATGGATATTAGGAGAATGTGGTAATTAGAGACATTCAAAATTTTCTGTAAACCAAATTTACAAGCTACATTTAAATATATATATATACACACATATATATGTCATAGTCAATTCATTATTCTATGAAGCCAATAGAACAAGGGGATTATCGTTTATTTTTTGAGCTCTAATGTAAGCATTATTTAGAATTAATTAGTTAACTACTAAAAATGACAGATTTTAAATCATATCATTCTTACAGGAGACTGGTGACCAATCTTGATTGAGACATCAGCTGGGTACATGTACCATAGAGTTCTCAAATTTTAATGTTAAGAAAGATAATACCTTATAAAGGATATTAATTCTGAGAACAGGAACCAAATGTATTTATAGAGAGATAAATTACTTATTTTATACAAATCAGTATTATGAATTTGATTTGCTTTAGAATTCCTGAACATATTTGGAGTCTTTATACTGGGCAAGAATTATAACTGTAGTCAATAGGTAATTTGTCACATGTAGGCTAACTACATTGCAGATTAATCTCACTGAAATATCAGAGTCACCATTGGTTCATGACTGAGTTTAAAATGTCAATTTTATTCTCCAGGGCTTTTCTCCATCCACTCTTTTTCAGACTTTCAAATCTAAGGTGGAGATAGTCTTATAATCCTAGGAGTTTTTTCTGGAGCACTATTTTAGGCATGAATTAGTGCAATGAGGGAGACCTGGGTTCGATCCCTGTGTTGGGAAGATCCCCTGATGAAGGGAAAGGCTACCCACTCTAGTATTCTGGCCTGGAGAATTCCATGGACTGTATAGTCCATGGGGTCGCAGAGAGTCGGACACGACTGAGCAAAAAAGAAAAAAAAAAAAGTGCAATCTTACATTGATACAAATACAGGGAAAATAGTCATCCTGGAGTAAAGTGACTTGCTTAAGATGAGAGAAGACAGGAGCTAATGTTATTCATCTTTATATCCTCATGTATAGCATAGGACCTCAGCAAATAATAAGTACTTGAACAATTTTGAACTAAGTACTTTACATCTTATTTTTCTAAATCTAAAGCACCTTGAAATTTGGAAGGGAAGACACACAGGAATGGCAATGTCAGTTTACTTCATACTTTATATTATAGTCATCTTCCATTGGCAAGGGTCACTAGAAATGAGTGGTGGCTATTTCTGCATAAGTAGAAAACACTCACACACACAAACACAATGAGACCAGATAATTAATTACTTGAGAGGGTAGAAGTTTTGTTTGCTTGTTTGTTTAATCAGCTTAAAGTTTATTGAGCATCCTTTGTGTATCAAGCCTGTTTTAGGCAATTGGAATACAGCAGTGAACATATCGGATAGAAAATCTTGTGCTCATGGAGCTCATACCTGGTAAGGAAAGATACTCGATCAAGCAAGTAGATTGTCACATAAGTGTATGTTGAACAGTGGTTAATGCAATGCAGAACAAAAATTTAAATAGGACTATAAGAAGTGTGAATTTGGGGAGAGGTTATGGTGAAAGAGGGAGAAGGCAATGGCACCCCACTCCAGTACTCTTGCCTAGAAAATCCCATGGACGGAGGAGCCTGGTAGGCTGTAGTCCATGGGGTCGCTAAGAGTCGGACACAACTGAACAACTTCACTTTCACTTTTCACTTTCATGCATTGGAGAAGGAAATGGCAACCCACTCCAGTGTTCTTGCCTGGAGAATCCCAGGGACGGGGGAGCCTGGTGGGCTGTCATCTCTGGGGTCACACAGAGTCGGACATGACTGAAGCGACTTAGCAGCATGGTGAAAGAGAAGGTGAGATTTCCATTTTAAACAGGGTGACCCCGGAAAGCCTTTCTATTACTATGACTTTGGGGCATAGGCTTCCCTGGTGGCTCAGAGGTTAAAGTGTCTGCCTCCAATTCAGGAGACCTGGGTTCAATCCCTGGGTCGGGAAGACCCCCTGGAGAAGGAAATGGCAACCCACTCCAGTATTCTTTCCTGGAGAATCCCATGGACAGAGGAGCCTGGTAGGCTACAGTCCATGGGGTTGCAAAGAGTCGGACATGACTGAGTGACTTCACTTTCTTTCTTTTGGGCATAAAAATGAAGACATTGAGGAAATGTAGACATCTGGGAGAAAAATGTTACAGATCAAGGCAAATGCATTCACCCTTGATTGAGGAAGTTTCTTGGACTTTTAGAAATAGAAAAAAAAAGTCAGTATGACTGGAACCGAGTATGAGAGGATAATATGTGCCTATATGTGATGAGGTCTTGTAAGTGTTCCAAAGGCCAGTATTTACTGAGGAAAGAGGAAATCCTTGAACTGGTTTGAGCAGACAAACACCAGGATCTGAGTTAAATTTTAAAAGGATGGCTCTGTTGATAATTGACTAAGGGGGTATTGGGTTAGACGCAGGGAAGCTATTCAGGGGCTAATTGTGAGAGTAGGCTGTTAGATGCTTCCCAGGTGGCTCCGTGGCAAAGAATCTGCCTGCAATGCAGGATATGCAAGTATGATTCCAGGGTCAGGAAGATTCCCTGAAGAAGGGAATGGCAACCCACTCCATATTCTTGCCTCGGAAATGCCATGGACAGAGGAGCCTGGTGGGAACAGTCCATGAAGTCACAAAAGAGTCAGGCACAATTTAGTAACTAAACAACAACAAGGCTATTGATGTGACTGGTTTATAGGAAGGAAAGGATCAAACTCCAGGCATTGCTCAGTCAGAAGGTCAAGCCTTGGTGGGATGAACTATGGTCATCAAAGTATTGGGAGGAAGCAATGGGTTGGTGGGATAACTTCTTTTATTGCCTGCAGTAGAACTTAGTAGACTCAACCAGAACTGGGGCTTAATTAAAACTAGAAGAACAAATGTTTGGATGTTTATTATTAGTTTACAAGAAATGAAAACATTTACATTGTCTTAAAATCCCTGGGCTGTGAGCTCTATGAGAATGATGCTATGTCATCCTTTTTTTTCTTCCCCTGCCTAGCCCAATGAATGTCACATGAAAAATGTTTAATAAATAATTGTGGAATGAATGTTTTCTGGAGAAAATAAGCATCCAGGGCTTCTAGCATTGAAAAGGCTAACACTTACCAAATTAGCTTAGTTGTTAACAGCAGAAGTCATTTGAAGTTTCTTTTGCGAATTCTAGGCAAAAGTTTTCAGTGTTAAAGAAGGAATAATACAGCAACAGAAGGTGCATGGATTTTAGGGTTGGATCACTGGCCTGTGAATATGCATTTTTCAGACTGAGGACTTCCAGTATTTGTAAAGATGGCAAGTTAATACCTCTTGACCATTATTTAATTTTGCATACATCAAAGAGGCCTAGGACATGGTAGTGCTAATGCTTATGAAACTGCTAAGTCAATATCATGTATCTACTTTAAGATAACAGATTTTGAGAATATCCTGAGACAAATTTTTAATGTATATGAAGAATTTAATACCAAATTTAATTTCTTTGTATTTTTTCTATTTCTCATATGCTTTCTACCCCAAATATACACAAACTGCAATCACACTTGGTTTCTATGAAGTCAATGAAGATTGACATTTAGAGCTTTTCTCAAATATGTATATTGTTTATTGGGCTTTGACTCTTGGGTGGAATTTGAAAATAACATAATTTGTCTATTGGTAAAAGGCCTCACTGTCAGGCATGTCAGCATGTATATATCCAAAGCTGTGGTCTAATCCTCAAGTAATTTTTGAAAGAGGAGGGAACTAGAGAACAATATAAAGTTTTCTCACCATTTAATGGCAAATATAAATTACTACCTAGGCCAGTTAGATTTAACAAGAATTTTTACATGGTTAATAACAAAGAACCATATAATTCGATCCATAAATGTTTTAATCTACTAAGTGAAGAATCACTACCCAATAGATGCTGCAGTGACAAGCACATCCCACTTAACTAATCAGAGGTTTTCATACTTTAGTGTGCATCAAAATAACCTGGAGGGGCTTATTCAACACAGCTTACTGGGGCCCCATCCCAGTTTCTGATTTGGTAGGTGTGGGGTGGGCCTGAGAATTTGCATTTTTAACAAGTTCCCTGGTGATGCTGAAGCTGCTGATCCACTGCTCTCATGTATCATCGATCTAGTTTCCCACTGTCTAATTAGAGCTATAAGCAGTGTGCTGTTTTGGGGCATTTTCCATCTTAGTTAAGGAAGCATTAATGCTACAGAATATAAGGTTTGATGAAACGAAGATGTGGAGGCATCATCAGCATATTGATGTAATTCTGATTCCAAATGTCTTTCAGTCTCCCCTGTGGCCTCACACACATGCTAAATAGGATGCTACTGAAAAACTAGCACTTCGCAGCCAAGGGTCCTTAGGGAAACCAGCCAATCATTCAGCACTATCCTCTAAGAAGATGAGGGAAAATCTGTTAATAATTCCCTCCAGAACTTTCTGCAAGCTTAAATAGGTGAGATTAAATTTCAGAGGATAACAGAATCCCCCAAAATGCTGGTATTAAAAGCTGTTGACAGATCAGATAGACTGCAGAAATGCTTTAGGCTGTTGGGAATCCCTAAAAGGAGGCATGAAGGTCAGGACTCAACAGACCCACTTGAGTTGATAAATTTAATGGATAAGGTTGGGGAAGGACTTTGTAGTTCTTATTAATTATTACTGAGAAGAATGCAATACAAAATTATTTTAATAGCACAGTCCCACACACAGAGAACATACCAAGAAACATATTCGGTTTCCCAATAGCAGCAAAACACGATAGATCTTTAATTCTGTTGTTTTAATTTTTGGCTGCACTGAGTTTTTGATGCTGTATGTGGGCTTTCTCTAGCCCTGGCAAGCTGGGCCAACTCTCTTGCTGCGGTGCGTGAGCTTCCATTGTGATGGCTTCTCTTGTTGTGAAGCATGGACTCTAGGGAGTGTGGGTTCAGTATCCTGCGCATGTGGGGTCTTTCTGGACCAGGAATTGAACTTGTGTCCCATGCATTGGCAGGCAGATTCTTTTTTTTTTTTTTTTGGCAGGCGGATTCTTTACGAGTGGTCCCCCAGTGAAGTCCTCTGTGATTTTTTTTTATATTATTTTTAATTGGAGTATAATTTTGCAGTATTGTGATGGTTTCTGCCAATATCAATATGAATCATCCATAGGCATACCCATGCCCACTTGCTCTTAAACCTCCCTCCCACCTACATCCACCTCCCACCCCTTTAGGTTGTCACAGAGCACCAGCTTTGGGTTCCCTGCGTCATGCAGCAGATTCCCAATATGCATTACCTCTGTTGTTTTATTTGGGCTCACTATTTTATTCTACCTGTTCATTTGCCAGAATAATAACTGATTTAACTTTGACAGTGCCTGTTTTCATGTATTTTAGCTGTACAGAAGGTCAGCTATTTTGATAATACTGCTTTATTATTTTTAATAATAAAATAACAGAAGCAGATTGACTGGTCTGCTAGTCAAAAACGTCTTCATCTGTTACCATGACTCTGAAAAAAAATGCATTTTATGTGAAAAATATGTATCTTTTAATTGAATCCTTCTGGTACCACAGAGCATTCCCCATTTTAGATCATTAATGTGGTATGATCTGCAGGTCTCCTCTGAAGTATTTTTAAGGTCAAATGATCATGTTGAAGCTACATCTGTATTTTCTTTCATCATCTAAATATTACTAGCTAAATATGCCTTTTCTTACCAGTAGCTAATGGTTTCTAGTTTTTATTTAGTTTTAAGAAATATGACTCTGGGACTGTTTTTAGAAAATAACCTTTATAAGCTGGCAAAATTAATTTTGCTTAGTTAAGGGTGATGCTTATAGCAGCTCTTCAGTAGTTACCACCTGCACATCATTTGAGCTGGTGGTCTCCATGGAAAGTAATCAGAGACCCATTAGCTAGGTTAGTGATATGAAGATACCTGCAAACAAACAAATGCACAGTTGTCCCCAGGCACACAAAGTTATTAATGGTAGTTAGGGGCTTTCCTGGTACTAAGATATTAAATACATCTTTAATAATTTATGATGACGTTGGAATGACATTCCAAGGATCTGTATGTGTTTACCTTTTTGAAAAGACTGAAATTTCAGAGAATGGAATAGTCACAAAAGGAATTAACCCAAAGTTGAAGTACTTGGGTCTAGGTTATGTATTTTAGTCTGATATGCCCATCTATAAAATCAGTGTTATAACTATATGCTTCTAAAATTTCTTCTATTCCCCAAGTTGTGTATTTTGAACATTTAGGAAAAATATGCGAATGATACAGAATGTGGACAGGAAGGCTTTATCTCTTCATGAAATGACAGGAAGTCTGTATTGAAAATTTTGGCAATATCTATAAATACTACACTTGAAACAAGTTGCAATTAATGTGTCCCCAGTCAGTTGGTGAGGTAAAATCTGCTGCAATCAAGACATGGATATTGAAGAAGCTGACAGGTGAGACTGTCAGAATTCTACACTACATGTGATAATTTAGATAGTAAGTGAAAAACAAGGACTGTAAACAGGCCAGAAGCCAAAAAATGCTTGTGCCCATTCAAGATTATATATATTCTAAATGCTTACTTATTTTCAAAAATCCCAAGGGATGGCTACATCATGTTTATTTAGGAATATCTGTAGAGCTAAAAACAATGTACCTTTTAAAAAAGTTTACCAGCTTTCCCATGTATGTATTGATGCCATGGTTGTTCAGTTAGTAAGTCATGTCCAACTGTTTGTGATCCCATGGACTAAAGCATGCCAGGCTTCCCTGTCCATCACTATCTCCTGGAGTTTTAAATATAATATATATTATATACACATACATACACACAGATTCATTAATAGTGCACATTTTAAACTGGTGTCAATTCATTATCAAACTATATTAAACAATGGCATTTTGTTATTACTCTATTAAACTTTATGTTGTCATTACTCTATTAACTTTTATGTGAAATTTAGAAGATGCTCTTCCATTAATAATATTCATCTCAGCTTCCCAATATCTTCTTTCCTTTTTTACAAGTTGAAAATATTAAAAACTAATTTATGTAATTTTAAAAAACATATTTGTCATGCATGCAGTTTAAAAGATATAAATGAAAAGCACATATGAGTTAATACAAAACCAAAAAGAAACATTGTCATTCTTTTTAAAAGTGATTTTTTTTTTCTCTTAAAAAAGATCAACTCATCCTTCAAGGTCTGTTCTAAATGTCATTTTCTCTTTGAAGGCTTCCTTAGCTCCATCCTAATTAGCCTCTCCCTCCTGTGAGATCTTACAGTTCTTTATGCTTCCTATATTATGACACTTATAGAGTAGTTATTACTTTATACTCATCACACAAAGTGCAATCTCCTTCAAATGGTTTGGCTCATTCAACTTGAGTTTGAATGAAAATGTAGAGTAGTGCTTGATCCAAGTCAACAGATCAGTGAAGCATGTTGAATAAAGTACTTTGCTGCTGCTGCTAAGTCACGTCAGTCGTG
Source organism: Bos javanicus (assembly GCF_032452875.1). NCBI lineage: Eukaryota > Metazoa > Chordata > Mammalia > Artiodactyla > Bovidae > Bos > Bos javanicus. Next base: position 46,155,761 of record NC_083870.1, read on the forward strand.
TCCAACTCTGTGCGACCCCATAGACGGCGGCTCGCCAGGCTCCCATCCCTGGGATTCTCCAGGCAAGAACACTGGAGTGGGTTGCCATTTCCTTCTCCATAAAGTACTTTAGGGGCATTGAAAACCTTATAGGAAGACTTTAAATGAATATAAAGTTATTAAAATATGTAATTTATATTTTATGCATATATATATACTTCAAAATTACTTCTGATAGCTTTTGAATAAATAGTTCATTCAATTATTTATCAATATATATTAATCTAAATTTTTAAAGTTTATTTTATTACAATATCAACCTAGCATTGCAAGTAGATTGAAAATGTCAATTTTCCTTGGCCTTCAAACTCTGAAAAGATAGCTATGAATTTAGAAAAAAAGAAAGAAAAAAAAAGAAATTCAACCAAGCAATATATGAAATCAAAATTAAAAATCAGTAAAAAATATAGAATCAGAGAGGATTAGCAAGTTGCACAAGACATAAGATCCTAATTTGTACAGAATTTGTACGAAGAGGCATTTCAAGATTGAAGAAGGTATTACAAAGGCACCAACCTAATACAGAAGATAATCTAGTGAGACATTCCAACAATAGCTTAACTGTATTCCAACAAATATTCTAACAAATATCTTGTGAGATATCCCACTAACAGCTTGATTGTAGCAAAATCTAAGATGAGGATTAATAAAAGCTCATCAGATTTAAGAACATTTTGTCAGTCATAAATGAGTAATGTTCAAAAATACTCTCTTCTTTTAAAAATTATGTATTTCATAATACCCGTGCAAAGGCATTTTAAGCCTCTAAATTATGCCACACATTGCATCTCTGGTTTTTGTAGCTTCATCATGACACAGCATAGTTAAGGGGCAACTATATCCAGTGTGTAGTAGAACTCTCATTGGAGAAATGTTTCTTTCTGTTCAAGATTCTTCCATTTTAAAACCTTACAGTTAAAAGATGCCAAATACTTGTAACACCATAGGAAGTAGTAAAAAAAGTAACCTCAACTTGTGGTTTCAGCAAACTTTTGCCTAGAAAAGAATAATTGCAGAGTTAGCTTGTATATTCCAGAGACTGGTAAGCACATCAATTGCTCTGCATTCCACCACAGACTGTGAGTCTGTATAAGTCAAAAAGTACAAAATATATTAAGCTGTTTTTAATAAATTAAAGGAGATGTGATCAGGAGTAGATTTTCAGAGTTTACTGTCTCTTTTATCTTCCTTTGTCTCCCTGGTAACCAAAACAACCAGAAGATTGGATTGTGAAGTCAAACTCACATGAATTAGAGTTATAACTTGTATCCAGCTTTATTAATAATTTCAAGGATACAAGTAAACATGAAGTGTGCGGTAAACAAGAAAAGGTACAAGACTGCCATCTTGTTGCATCAGGGTATGCTTTGATCCAGAATAACGTAGTCTCTAAGTAACATTAGTAGCTCTATCACTTACACAAAACGAAGTTGTTTTAACTATAAAATATCTCCAGTTTATACGCAGATAGTCACATAGTTAACATGACTGTTTAGAGAGAGCTATGCTGCATAAATCCCAGGTTTTGTTTACCTTAGCAGTCCTAGACTAGCAGGTATACCTTGGCAAAAGCATTACAAGGATAACTGCTCTCCCAGTTGCAAATGCTGATTGATAGCTTGTTTCCATTAGCATGTTTACAAGGGGATTTGACCAGGTCGCTTTCTTTCTTGAGATAAACTCTTTTGCCATCCTACATCTTCTCTCACCGAAGGAAGATAATCTGTTTCATACCAGAATTTCTAACTAATTCCTACTCATCTTTCAAGATTAGTTTATATTTTACATTTTTCAGGCAGCCCTTTTGTGACCTGCACAACTGCTGTTTAAAATAACCCTTTTATGTGCCATTAAAACAGAATGTGTTTATATGTTATCACAAAATATAATTGCATATTTGTTTCTTTTTCTGAGATTTTTGAAAGTAGGAATTATTTTATTAACTACAGCATGTAGCACCATTTTTGTATATAATAAGGACTTAATAAATGTTGGCAAGTTAATACATCAATAGTGTTCTTATTATGTAGTATGAATAATTTAATAGTGATGAAGTAAAAGATAATATTTTCCAAGATTATCACTGGCCAATACAGACTATCAAACAATTTTGATTTGAAATAACATCTCTGAGGTCCTCATGTTCATATATTGATAGAACTGATCACTTGTTGAATGTCTGGCTGTTAGACGATAATCTGTACAAAGAATATTGTTTCTTCACATCATTTCTCCAACTTTGGCAATTAGAATTTAATGTATGCTGGTTTTGAGTTCTGCTCATTATGGCTTATAACCTATGCTTACTTTGTCTATATGCAATCTAAAAATGAGTTGACATCATGCTTTTAATTATAGTAAATTATGTTGTTTCATAATTTCCACAGTACGATGCCTGTAATATTAATCAGACCAAATCATCACATTACATAAAGTTAATCATTAAAATGATGATCTTTATTGCATGCTATAGCACTCTATTTTTATTTCACTCTGCATCAACCACATATTTTCCCCGAATATGGAGGTAAAAATCAAAGCTAAGAAGCGTTTTTTTTTTTCCCCTCAGACAGTATGAAAATAAAGTAGCGATTTATTGAACTTCAAAAATGGAAACTTATGGATGCTTTTGTATCTAATTTCCTTGAATATTTATTGGTGGGGAAAAAGACAGGAGACATGTATATTTGCTTGGTGTACCAGTTGTTCCTCATGAGAATAGGCTTATCAAACAAGTAAATAAATAAATATATGTGTCACGAACAGAAATGTCCATATACTCAATTCACTGAATTGTTGATTATTAATGATCATTGGGGTTTCCCTGATGGCTCAGTGATCAAGAATCCACCTGCAATGCAAGAGATGAAAGAGATACAGTTTCAATCCCTGGGTCAGGAAGATCCCCTAGAGAAGGAAATGGCAACCCACTCCAGTATGCTTGTCTGAAAAATTCCATGGATGAGGAGCCTGGTGGGCTACAGTCCATGGGGTTGTGAAGAGTCGGACATGACTGAGTGATGGAGCACACACACAATGATCATAAGCAAACATTAGGTATTAAAAGGCACTAACACTGACATCTGTGAACCAGTTATTAGCACAGGAGCCTGATTCATTTGAACAACAAAATGTTAAGACCTACTTCATAAAGTTAGATCATTGGTCACTCTGGTCCATCATAAACATATGGCACTGAAACTGACAACTGAGAAGGAGTACCATTTGCTTTTTCATTTCAAACTCACAGTATAGGATGCTCTGGTCAGGTAGCATGTCTTCTAAATGTTAAGTGTTCCTTGCTATAAGATGAATATTTAGTATTGTCGACTCCATTTACTACGAGTCAGTTGTCATTTTGTTAGCTTGAATATCTTCGGGGTTTTCATATTAATCATTCATTGTGGTAAACAAAATGTTATTCGGTGTCAACTGTGTGCCAGTCATTTTATTAGATACTTATATGGCTGAAATCCACCGGATAACCTTTCATGTGGCATATTGGCTAGAATATATCCTGATTTGCCAGGCATCTGTCCAAATGTTCATTTTCTTATGCTCATCATTTCTTAAATATTCGAATGTCACAGCTGGATATTGAGGATAGAAAGTTAAGTAAGATATTGTCTTTGTACCAGTTTATTGTCTAACAAATAAATAAATTTGAATTCTATTTTAATTTTCTATCTTTATATCTTTAGATAATGTATTCTATGTCTCTACTGTTTGCTTTATGAAGTAGTACTTCTTTGTTCTAAACTTACCCTTCCTTTGTATTCAAGGAGTCTCCATTAACTAATCTACAATATTGAGTTCCTAAGTCCATCACCTGGTTCCTGTATTTTGTGATTATACCTCTAAACTTACTGAGACCAGGAAGCTTGGATTTCCTCTTTCCACTGAGGACAGCCTTTATCCAGCCAAACCCTTACCTTTAATTTGCCTTTGGCTAGATCCTTTCTGGAGAAGGCAATGGCAACCCACTCCAGTACTCTTGCCTGGAAAATCCCATGGGCAGAGGAGCCTGGTGGGCTGCAATCCGTGGAGTCGCTGAGTCGGACACGACTGAGCGACTTCACTTTCACTTTTCACTTTCATGCATTGGAGAAGGAAATGGCAGCCCACTCTAGTGTTCTTGCCTGGAGAATCCCAGGGACGGGGGAGCCTGGTGGGCTGCCGTCTATGGGGTCGCAGAGTCGGACATGACTGAAGTGACTTAGCAGCAGCAGCAGCAGCAGATCCTTTCTTTCCTGTTCCAATTAGCCTTGTTTTGAAATTCAACAAATGTAGCTATACAAAGTCTCATTCTTTCAAATATACTAGAATTTCTGTCTTTGAATAAAATTGAATACCACAGGGCTTTGATTTAGCCATAGCATAATTTTAGCTAAACTTTGTCATTTCTTAATATTCCTTTGGTTTCTCTGAGCATCAGTTTCTCTTCTGTAGGAAGGAAATAATACTTATTCCCACAATTGTTTGTTTATGGGGACAGCAAGCAGGAGGCTGTGTGATTAGTCTGTAAATCATGATGGTATCCACTGTGTTTTTGGCTTTTAGAGCTGCAACAGAGAGAAAATTTTGAAACTAAATACTTAAAATAAGCAACTAATATACAAATGTTATATCTCCTTTGTGAAAATTAAAATGAATTATGTCTTAAGAACTTAAAAATAAATATATGAGTATTTATTATTATTACTTTTGTATTTTCAGATAGATTTCATAGTAATGGAAATAAATTCCTTTGTTTTCCACAAATAAGTCATAGGGTATTTCACTTAACGTATGGCTTTGCTTACTTTGAATTTCTCATTTTCCTAATATTTCCCTATTGACTACAGTAAATCTTATTATCTCAGTTCTTTTTTCAATATAATATCAATACTTTCCAAATAATTATATATATTCAAGTCATGTCTTTCTATCTTTTCTTTAAAAGTTATTCTCTTTTATGTAAAATGGAAAATCTAGGTATCTAATAGGTCCGTTTAGTCAAGGCTATGGTTTTTCCACTGGTCATGTATGGATGTGAGAGTTGGACTATAAAGAAAGCTGAGCACAGACGAAATGATGCTTTTGAACTGTGGTGTTGGAGAAGACTCTTGAGAGTCCCTTGGACTGTAAGGATATACAACCAGTCCATCCTAAAGGAGATCAGTCCTGGGTGTTCATTGGAAGGACCGATGTTGAAGCTGAAACTCCAGTACTTTGGCCACCTGATGTGAAGAGCGGACTCATTGGAAAAGACCCTGATGCTGGGAAAGATTGAGGACAGGAGGAAAAGGGGACTACAGAGGATGAGATGGTTGGATGGCATAGCCGAATCAATGGACGTGGGTTTGGGTGGACTCCGGGAGTTGGTGATGCATAGGCAGGCCTGGCGTGCTGTGGTTTATGGGGTCGCAAAGACAGACACGACTGAGCAACTGAACTGAATAGCAAGATAGCAGGACAGAGTGTGATTTATGTCTGCTGCTCAAATCTTAAATGTTTGAGAGACTAAATAACATTGTAAGTTTCAAAAGCAGAATTTTGGAATAGTCTGCTTGTGGGCCAGTGTGTATACCTTCTGACTTCTGTGCACAGTCAGATAGCTGGCACAAATACTGAATATTTGAATACAAGTTATGAACCCTGGTGCATATGAAAAGTTATTATGTGAGTTGAGGACATATTAAAATGAAGTTTCTTCCTGTTCATAATAGTACATAGTTTTTAGGCTAAAAGTTTTACTCAAAAGCCATGCAAGAGTACCACTAAATCTTATTCAACCTTAATCTTATTGTAAATTCTTAAAAGTTTTGATTTGTTTGCAGTGTTCAATAACTCATTCTAAGTTAAAGGCCAAATTTGGTAAAAAGTATATAAGGTTATCTACATATAATAACATATACTATTTAAGTATTCATAGAGAAGAGTAGAAAGGCGTGAAACACACCCTAGAGTCTGAGACGTGCTCCCAGTACGTGCATCCTTGGTTCAGGAATTTGTTTCTGCCCTCCACAGAAAAGAGTACTATTATAAATACACACCATGTATTGATTTACTCAAACCATAATGATTTGGCACTGCTCTCCAGTCAGGTTTGCCATTATCATTAAAATTAGCATCACTTGACATTTTGGAAACACACTAAACTGGTTTATGTTGGTGAGCTATAAGACACTCCCTTATGCAAAGGTGAGTAAAGTGATACAGAAAGCGTAGCATTATATGCAACTATATTTATCTTTTAATTTGAAGTATTTACGGAATATTTTGCTTTCCAGACATCACACATTTTTGTTTTGTAGAATGTTAAAGAGGAGTATAAGTTTTCTTGGCTTTTCCTTTTTTTTTTTATTCCTTACCTTTGCTGCTGAGTTACCTTGATGTTGGAGTCATAATCTTAATGCTAAGTGTTACTGAGTAGGTTGAAGAATGATTTGGAGGAATAGTGAATTCAGAAAAAGACAACTTCAAATAAATTGCATTTATTTCACCTGTACAAGCTAAGCTTGCTTCAGGTGTTTTACATTTCTGAATTGCCTTAAGCAACACCACATACCAATTAATGTAGCTAGGTATTGTTATCCCGTTTTTAAATGTAAGGTCAAAGCGATTTAGCAACTATCCCAAATAAGCAGTGGAAGTAGGTTTCAAACTGATTCAATCCCACTTACTTCTCTCTCCCTTATAAACCACGAGCAGTTTGAGAGCCACTGGCTTGTATATTTACCACCCACAATACCCACTTATTTATTGTTTTTGCTATTGCTAATCTCTTAATTTTATAATGAAAAGGAAAAAGTTATGTGACAGTAGTTTATGGAGCTGTTTTCAAGCCTTCAAAACCAGTTTTCAAAAAACATCTTAATTAAGACGTAGACTGAAATAGCTTCATTCCAATATGTAATAATGTGTTTTTCAAATTAAAAAAAAATCATCATCCCTTGAAGGAGTTTAGATATTTTTAGATTTTTATGACATTGTAATGTTCATACCATAAATATTCTGTGTATCTGTTTATATGCTGTGACTCTATGCTATTATGTTATGTAAGAAATTTTCTTCTCTGAGGAAAATAAATTTCACTCCCTTGTGGGTGATACTAATCTCACTGACAATTCATGGTATAGATCAATCGACGTTCAGAGATAGGCAGCTATAGTCTAAACTGACGTGGTTCACAAAGTGTCACTTCTGGAACAGCAGCAAAGCATCACCTAGCAGTTTGTTAGAAATGCAAATCTCAGGCCTCATTCAGTGCTACAGAACTGGGGGTAAGCCTGTGCAGGGTTTTATCAGGTCCTCTAAGGTGATTCTGATGTACTGCAAAGATGGAACCACCACTCGTGGATGGAGTGCTGAGACATGGGTCCATGGCTTCATCGAAACATTGAGCAAGCTACTTTTTGTCTCAGTTTTTTCATTTTGTTGTAGCCCAGATAATTCCTGGTTAGAAGCCTTACACATTCAATTTTCTCAACCTCACTCGTCAACTGAGAATCTACCTTTCTTCCATCGGGTAGGGAAAGAATGAGACTAGACACACTCACAACCTCTTCTGTGGGGTGTTTTTACATTTCCTGCAAAAGACTAGTCAACATACAGGTTAGGATCACATTAACAAAGGCCTGGCACCCAAAACAGTAGGTGGAAAAAGAAGTGAATAAATAAATCTTAACATTCTATTTTAATAGACATCCCATTATGGGCACGAAAGCAAAAACTAGAGTGTCCAATTTTATGGCAGAAAAAATTATGTCAGATAAGTGGAATAACTGGGAATTTGTCAAGAGGAACATGTTTGTTTCTCTTTCTTGAAATTTTCATTTTTTTTTTCCGAAAGTAAAAATAAATGTTACTTGTTTCTTGGTTCTACAGAATTTCTCTAATCTTTTCTCTTTCCTACCATTCTAATCAGTTACTTCCACAGACTTGCTCACCCACTTTATGGACTTTTTTCTAGTTTAGATATATGCAGCTTGGTAATAATCAGAATTTATTTTCATAAAAGGGATGATTAAAAAGAGAATTTAACCTACAGAAATAAAAGCATAAGGAGACCACGCTATTGTAGTGAGAAACCTCACACACTGCCAGCCATAGGGCAGGCACTACCTAAAACTTCAGAAATAGCTTGTGATGTCATGATCTGGACTTACCAGATGGCACTAGTGGTAAAGAACTCACCTGCCAGTTCAGGAGACAAGAGACACAGGTTTAGTCTCTGGATCTGGAAGATCTCCTGGAGGAGGGCATGGCAACCCACTCCAGTATTCTTGCCTAGAGAACCTCATGGACAGAGGAACCTGGAGAGCAAAAGTCCATAGGGTAGCACAGAGTCAGACATGACTGAAGCGACTTAGCATGCACGCACGCTCGCCATGATCTATAAAATTCCACATGACAGCTTCAATGCAAGACTTCCTGTGTCAGTGATTTACAAAATGTGAACAGCTGATAACTGAATCTCAGCTTTGGTGAAAGAAAAATCTTCATGTTGATTTAAACATTATAAGCTTTAGTATGAATAATTGAATTAAAAATCAATATTAAATCAAGAAGAAACATTTTCAAGTTTTTCTGTGTTCTGTTTCATTTTAGATGGAGCTTGCTAGAGAAGAAAAATGTGAATTTTTGCCTTTCTTGTCTCCACGGAAGGTTATAGTAAAAGGTGGGAGAATTGTCGCCATGCAATTTGTTCGGACAGAGCAAGATGAAACTGGAAAATGGAATGAAGATGAAGATCAGATAGTCTCTCTGAAAGCCGATGTGGTCATCAGTGCCTTTGGCTCAGTTCTGAGTGATCCTAAAGGTAGAGTGCTTGGGAGCTGAAATGTGTTATGCAATTGTCTGTTATTTTACTGCCGTAATGGTTTCCAGCTTTCAGGGAATCGTTTTTCACTTGAACATTCATTTCCTTCTTCTAGTATGGAATGCAAGAAATCTTGATTTGTAAGACTTAGAAATGGTATTTAATACTTATACAGAATTATATTTAAAGTACTGGGAATTGAAAACAACATTAATCTTTCTTTTAAGCTTATAGTCAAAATACATATCCTGCTTTGTAACAATGTTTGTCTTGTTTCCTCTATAAAAATCAGCTTTTTGTTCAATTAGACCTAGAGTTAGAAAATGTGGCAGAGAACTTGTAATAGCCAATCTTCAGTGATTCAAGCAAGTTAAGATCTAATGAATAGTCAAAAATAGAATTCATGTTTACTATTATTCGCATACCAAATTATCACTAGAAACATCAAAATTGTCAAATTAGGAAGTCTGAACTTCTGTCATTTCATCTAACTGGCATAAATGGACATGCTAAGAACAAAATGCTTTGAACAAGATGTGAGAAGAAGAAATAGATAACATCCCAACTGAATAATAAGCCAATCAACTAAGACCAGTTTGTGTTGTTTTCCTCACGCACAGTGTTTTTGTGGGCCACTTTACATAAAGGCTTAGGTTCCTCCGTACCCTTCATTTTGCAAATCTTTTACTTTTTACTGCACACTGTCAAAATGACATCTATTTTATTAACTAAAAAGAAAATAAAGATGTTTCTCTAATTTCAAGATTCATTAGGAAAAAGAGTAAGTAAAATTTCTAAACCTGATGATTCCTAGAGCTTCCTACTATATGCATGCTAAAATTACATTTTGTGTCTGAAACAGAAAAAGATAATGCTTGCAAATGTGCATTTTTATCCAATAGATAAGTAAAACGTTTAAGCACTCATCAGGATATTTTATCTGCAGGACATCAAACATCTTGGTATTTGGAAACATCCAGATGTTTAATGTCATCAAGATAAATGTTTTCAAATAGTTGGATGATGGCCTGAATTTGTCACTTTTCATCTAGACATTTATGTGATATGCAGACATAGTCACAGTGTGCTTTGTTATTCATTGATGAGTTCAGGAAGGAAAAAGAGAGCAACATATAAACTGTATTCTGTTATCTACAAAAAGATCATAATGTTCTTACCGCTCTGTATATGACTGAAAACTGAGTAAAAATGTGAATCACTTAACTTGCAATTTTGTTGATTTTTTGTCTATCAAAAAACAATTTATCTTACCATTTAAATTTATGTTCCACAACTGACAACTCTAATATCAAGGAAAATATATCTTTTCCCTAGCAAACTTAAGTAGATGTGACTCAGAAAATCATAGAATACAGCTTTCCAAAGCTTATGTTGGTATGTGTGTAAAGAGTGAAAGATTTATCTTAATATTTAAAATATTGAGTAGAAGAAAAGAAAACCTGATTTACTCGTGTTTATTTGACTAAATCATTATAAAATTTATTTGTGAATTTTGTTCCAAAATTTACTTGTGTATGTTTCTTCCAGGGCTCTATATGTTTCACCCTGTATACATTAGAGAAATCAAGGGAAAATGATCAGACCTTCCCTTTCCCTTTTTTTTCCCCCTCCTCCTGACTTGAAAAACAAACTGCTTGAGAAAATTTTCCTCAAATAGAACTAATTGCTTTACGTGGACCTTCAACGTTGACATTAATGAGAGCTACTTTCCAGTTAGAGGGGAGCTGGAAGAGCTGCAATGTTAAATAGCATTCACATCTCTGCTGCTTTCTAAATATATTCAATACTGTTTTTTGAATGGAAAACATTTAAAAATGGTAGAGAGAAACATCATTTGTGAAAAGTTGATCAGGAAGATCTTACCCAAGCAGTATTTAAAATCTTGAAACAATACTTTCAAAGAAAACTTTCACTTGCTCATGTTACCAGATAGAGTGAAAATCAGATTGTAGAAAGCAAGTTGTCAGTTTGGGTAAGAAGAGAAGCTGTTTGTGTCTCTTCTGCCCTGAATACTAGCTCAATACTCCTGTGATGTGATTTATGTGTGATATTTTTGTGATTATTGCATATGTGGTATGATATACTTCAGTATATTTACTTATAACCTCTTTCTTAAATCATCAATCTGCTTTTCTACCCTTCTTCTTCGCTCCTTCCCAAGCTCTCTTTGTACAGACTCCAGCGAACTGCACACAAAACTCGGGGTAATCTTTTCACTCCTTATTCTGTTTTCTGCATCTGACAGTTGTGTTTGAAAAACTCTTCCGCATCACTTAACCTTTCTGAGCCTCAGCTTCTTCCTCTGTAACAAAACATGGATAATAATACATACTCTTTCTACCTCTCAGGATGGTTATCAGAATTAAAATAAAATAATGTGAAAGTGCTTTGGAATTGAAACTGTAACACATTATTATTGTTTATGACACTCCATTTTTTTTCTTTTTCTTTTAACTGTTCCTTTTCCACTGTCACTGACTGTTTTCTTCCTCTAAAAAGTTCAGACTTTGCCCATTTTCTCTTTTCTTAATATATTTATTTCTTTACTGAACTCATTCATTCATTTATCCATACATACATTAATTCCTTTTAAGAATATTTAACGGACAACTTTTATGTGGCAAGGGGTAGCCAGGCTTACAATAAGCACTATTGCACTTGTGTATAAAATGGCTCTAAAATCTCTTTCTCTACTTTTCATTTCTCAGAAGGTATTTCATCCTCTGTTTATGCTCATGCATGTAACAAGCATTTAGTGAGTTTCTAGTGAATGCCAGGTACCAAAATGTATTCTGCAGGGTACAAAGATGAATGAGGCATTTCTTGAACTTAAAAACTTCACAGACTGGAGCCGGAGGCAGACCTTCAAACAAAAAAGTTTGTTTTATCAAGTTTAGAATACATTTAGAGAGATATGCACAAAATAAGGAGCACCTCATCAGGTTGCCCTAAGACTGATTGCCTCTCAAGTTTGCTGTTATTGGAAATGGTACAATAGTTCTCTTCTCACTAAAGTTCAAAAATGATATCCCAGATTCAGATATCTAATTCCAATTTTGCTTTTCATTAAAGTCACCAGTGTTGCCCTATACAAGAGGATGAAACTCCTCCTGACTGGCTGAGAACTTCAACAAATGATTTTATGTGCTATGTGCCTAGCTTTACTTTCCAGTGTTCCCTATTGAACTGTTTCTCCTAGTATCTAGTACAGGGTGGATTACGTAGTGGTTAATTTGGAAAGTCCTTGGTGAATATATTATGTAAATATATGCTGAAGAATTAAAGGAATGAAATAAACTTGACAGTACAGTCATAATTTATTCTCTCCACATTATCTGATTACAATGATATTTTAAGTGAAAATAGTGAAATGAAATTGTAGTGTCTCAATTATATCAATAATAGGTGTTGGTAAAGGTAAACTAAATTGGGAAATTTGAAGGAAATTATTTGTCTAATTTTTTCGTATATACTACATTGTTTTGTAAGTCCCTTAATTTATGCATTTCACAATGGAGAATATAAAATAGCTTTAGTATTAAGCACCCAATGTATCTCTAATACTTATTTCATGTCATAAAAATAGTAACTGCCTCAATAGCTTATAGAAAAGAAAAATGTGTCAAATTTATAAAACAAATTTGTGTAATATCCTTAGATTACAGTTGCTAATTATTTCATTCTTTCCAAGGCTTATCACAATTATAAGTAATCATCATTATTTTACTTAATTCTGTTTTATTTCTCTCTCTTTTTTTTTTTTGGATTATAGCAGTGAGTAGAAAATAAGAACAAAAGACTACATATTCCACATCCCTGTGCATGAAATTTATGTGTGCTTATTATAAGCACAATTTAATTGAATCCTTCATTAACTACTGTTACAAATTCTAAAGGTAGTATGGTGTCCAATTTCTAATTTGATAGGGATGATAAATTCTTAGCCTTATTTAATATCTTTCCTATGAAAAACTCAAGGTGGTTCCACCTTTTCAAAATTCTCATCCATTTCCTCTAAGAATGTAAGATCCCAAATCATATTTAATTTGGATTTTAGTATTCAAGTCTGATTTTAAAGGCTCTCGGTAAATTAAGCACAGGCTACCTCTAACTGGCAACCCACTCCAGTACTCTTGCCTGGAAAATACCATGGACAGAGAAGCCGGGTAGCCTACAGTCCATGGGATCCCAAAGAGTCAGACACGACTGAGCGACTTCACTTTCACCTCTAACTAGCATTTCTACTCCACAAATATTGCCCTTCACTGGAAATTTTAAAACATGTATTTATTTATTGTAAAAGCATATGTTTCAAAATATAAGAAGTCTTTTCTTCTGGTAAACACCAACATCAGTGTTTGGAGTTGAATTTTCCCTCTTTTTGTTAGAGCAGTGTCAAGTTTAAGAGACTTTTTTCCTTATTTTATTCCCTTTTCTTTCTGCTTGGAACCAAACTACCAGTTATGAAAAGAATGTGCATATCTCTACTGTTAGTTTGGAATTGATAAGGAGAATCTGTTACCATTTTTACTGACCTCACAGCTTCATTTTTTCAGGGGAGGTGATAACATATGTCCTTGTTTGCACTTTCCTAGGAGGTGTAGATGATACAGTTTTGTCTGCTTTTTGACAACTGAAGGAAGGCACTTTCAACTATGCCATGACCTCGGTGCCTCTCTCACACACTGCACCAAGTCATCCTCTCATTCCTTTGAAATGTCTACTTTGAAAAGACCCATATGCTTTGATGTTTCCGAACCTGTTATAATGTATCTTCTAGTTAGATTGTAAACCCCCAAAGGACAGAGAATGTATCTTTACAGTACATTGTAGTCCCAATAATAGCCATGGTAGATGCTTCGTTTATATTTGTGCATTTGATTTGACTTGATTCTTGTTAAAATTTTAATTTCTTTATTTGTTGTTGTCTCTCAGTCTCTTGTGACACTTTGTTGAGTCCAACTCTTTGCGATCTCACGGGCTGCCGCGTGCCAAGCTCCTCTGTCCTTCACTGTCTCCTAGAGTTTGCTCAATTTCATGTCCATTGAGTTGGTGATGCTATCTAACCACTTCATTCGCTGCCACGCTTTTCTCCTTTTGCCTTCAATCTTTCCCAGCCTCAGAGTCTTTTCCAGTTTTATTATACCTAGTTGTTATATTTTTCCTGCTGTGGGGTTTATTTGATTTATTTTTCTTAGAAAACATAAATGTTAGAAAAGTTATTCTGTTTTTTCTTTGCTATTGATTTTTCCCTTGTTTTGGCATAAATTGTTGAATTCTTTATAATCCAATAAATATGACACTAATTAGAGTCCGTCTGGTGTAGCAGCTTAGAGCGGGGGCTTGAGAGCCAGGCTGCCCAGCTGGAAATCTGGCTCCCTTAGTCTCTTTGTACTTCATGGTCTTGATCTTTTAAGAAGGAAAATTACAGTATCTACCTTCTAGTGTTATTTTAAGAATAAATAAATTAATAATATATGTAAGGCACTTAGATATATGTCTAGCACATAGTTCAGTTCAGTTCAGTTCAATAGTGAGCATCTCTTACATTGCAGATGTTACCATCCTTGTGTAACAAAATCACACTTTGATAATTAAATTGAGTTACAGTTGAGTTATAGTACACCCTTATGATGGTATGAATCTTATCTAGGAATAAAAGCATTGAGAATTAGGAGTTCATCTGGGGCCTTTCAGGCTCTGTCCACATGTCTTTTGTAAATGAGTAAAACAGATGCCCTTACAAATTATGAATTTTTAAAGGAGAAAATGTTTTATTTCATTATTTTTACTTTGCAGAAAAAAGTACACAGTTTGTAACTGTATCATATGTTTTCAAAATGTTTTATTATCAATTCTGATGATTTTTATACCATTGAGAGGGATTTTCTTTCAACTAATTTTAGTAGGTAGAAATCTGCATTTTGGGTTTTCCATAAATCAGATATTTAAAGAACAGAGGATATGTTTAATATCTTTGTTTTCTCCTCTTGAACATCCGAGGTAAAATCTGGGCCAAATTTTTGTTTTGTATGATTGCTCATGTTTATGTGAAAAAGGAAAGAGAGAAGCACTGTTGATGTTGCTAAATTGGAGCCTTTAAGCACTTGAAAATTATGGGATTAGATAACTAAGATTAAAAACCTTTGTTTTCGGAAGAAGATAGGAGGAATGGCGGCAGTAATACCCATTCAGGAGAACGCTGCACAGCCTGCTCAGGCTAGCAAGTGACGAGGTGACTGAGCTCTCCGGGCATAGCATGAGTGTGGTGCTTCTAGGAAAGGAGTTTGTGTACTTCACCCAGAGGCTACGTTTTCTTCCTGCTCATTTCACTAGAGACAACAAGGAAATACAAAGCCCAGCGCTTTCTGAACCTTTAATGGACCCCTCAGAAAACAGCTGCCTTCATAGCATTAATAGCAATTAGTTCCATAAGGAAGTGTTATTTATTTTTTTGTGGGGGGGGTGGGTAGGGTGCGGGGAGGGACTGGCAGGATGGTGGGGAGGCTATAAAGTGACTTACCAGCTCCTCTTATTAGAAGGCCCTCAGAAAGTGTTTTCAAAACCTCATGAAAAGTAAATAAAAGATTCTGCCAATACTAGCTTCAAGTATAGTTTGATTCACTTGCTGTCATCCTGAAAAAAGGAGCAGTCCATAGGTTAATTTGCCTTATTCTGGCCTAAGCCAGAGCTTGAAAAGGCTAGGTATGTAAGAAATAGTGTGCATGAATCCATGACAATGCAGATATTCAGGAATTTTTCAAAAGGGCCCATTTTTCCTCCATTATTTTAGGTGTTAAGAAAAACCTAGAAAAATATTTTAAATTGAGCAGTACATGAGTCAAGTGCCCAATAGTCATACTTATCTGTGCTTGAAAAGAAATGGCATCAGTATGTTTAATTTGCTTTTTTTCTTATTAAAATGTTATTTATATGCTACTTTGCTAATGGAAGTGGAACACTAGGGCATTTTAATAACCCGCCCTTTTTAACAAGCATGTTTCATCTTTCAAACAATAAAACAGCTCCTTCAGAAGCCACTGATGGCACTTAGAAATTCAGCAAACTTTGCTTTGAATAATTGTCTACTTTTTGTGGCTTTTAACTTTCAGAATTCCTTTTCTGCCTTACCAAAAATAAACAGGAGAGGGATGGAATGGAATACCAAGTTGAGAATATGTCATAATTGATCAGATTTTCCCTATTGTATACGTTTTTATAAACAGAAATGTTTACAATATAGTTTCAAATTACAGATTAAGGAATATTGTACTTTAATGCCAGCTAGGAGAACTTTTTGACTGATGGCAGAAATGTTAGAGGAAGGGCCTCACTGATGATTAATATGACTAGGGATGGATAGATAGAATTGAAAAATAAAGTAGCAGGCATACATCACAATATAGCTACTAGCACTGATGTTTTCCTTACTTATATTTGCAAATGTTGTGGAAGGGACTTACTGTTTTTGTTTAGTGTCTAAGTCTTGTCTGACTCTTTTGCAACCCCACGGAGCTCCTCTGTCCATGGGATTTTCCAGGCAAGAATGCTGGAGTGAGTTGCCCTTTCCTTTTCTAGTGGGTCTTCTCAACCCAGAGATGGAACCCATATCTGCATTGCAGGCAGATTCTTTTCCACTGAGCCACCAGGAAGACTGCTAGAAGGGACTTAAGAGATAACATACTCTAGACTCCTAATTTCACAAGTTTATTTGTTTAGCTAATAGTTTCTGATGGCCTGCTGTTCCAGACACTGAGTGTGTTCTCAGGATAAAGTGGAGAACAGGCACATGCAAACTTGGCATCCAGGAATGCAGTTTAACCAGGCAAGACTCACATTCATAATAAATTGTGCTGGGAGAAGTTTAGAGTCCTCAGGAAGCAGAGAGAGAACAATCTGAAGGTTCAGAGAAGCCTCCTGGAGGAAGTGGGTTGTAAATTGAAGGCTGAGTGATGTGTAGGAGTTTCCAGGTGGAATGGGGGTGGAAGGGAGAGAGCCAGGGGGAGATTATGCAACTTGCTCAACACCACATTGTTAGATTAAGTCGTCATTTTACAGTCATTTTTAAAAGCTATATTAAAAAAATACCATGTCTTTAGAAAGTTGTCATCCTACTTATTTCATGCGTGTTCTTTCTCATCATTATACATGAAAGTCTGAATATTTCACTTTTATGTCCAAAATTTAACTTTTTATTTTATGATTTCTATTATTTTTTCTCTCATTATTTTTCATTCAATGAATAACTTTTTAATACCCAAATATGTTATAGGGACTGTCCAGGCACTAAGAATACAAATATGAGTAAAAGGGAGTCTTGGCCTTTCAGGGATTCACATAGGCTAATGAGAGAAACAGGCATGTAAATAATACATGCACTGTAGCATAATGTGCTAATCTGAAGTGATATTTGGTTTGGATTGTAGGGCTTGAGTAGGAGTTTCTCCTGCTCAAGCCTGAAAAGATGATGCTATGAAAGCTCTGCACTCAATATGTCAGCAAATTTGGAAAACTCAGCAATGGCCTCAGGACTGGAAAAGGTCAGCTTTCATTTCAATCCCAAAGAAAGACAACACCAAAGAATGTTCAAACTACCGCACAATTCCACTCATCTCATATGCTAGCAAAGCAGTGCTCAAAATTCTCCAAGATAGGCTTCAACATGTAACCAAGAACTTGCAGATGTTCAAGCTGGATTTAGAAAAGGCAGAGGAACCAAATCAAATTGCCAACATCTGTTAGATTATAGAAAAAGCAAGAGAATTCCAGAAAAATTTCTACTTCTGCTTCATTGACTATTGACTTCTACTTCATTGTGTGCTTCATTGAGTATACTAAAGCCTTTGACTCTGTGAATCAAAACAAATGGTGGAAAATTCTTCAAGAGATGGAATACAAGACTACCTTATCTGCCTCCTGAGAAACCTGTATGCAGGTCAAGAAGCACAGGTTAGAATCAGACATGGAACAACAGACTGGTTCCAAATTGGGAAAGGAGTATGTCAAGGCTGTATATTGTCACCCTGCTTATTTAACTTATATTCAGAGTACATCATGTGAAATGCCAGGCTGGATGAAGCACAAACTGGAATCAAGATTGCTGGGAGAAATATCAATAACCTCAGATATGCAGATGACACCATCCTTATGGCAGAAAGCGAAGAGGAACTAAAGAGCCTCTTGATGAAAGTGAAAGAGGAGAGTGAAAAAGCTGCCTTAAAACTCAGCATTCAAAAAACAAAGATCATGGCACCTGGTCCCATCACTTCATGGCAAATAGATGGGCAGACAATGGAAAGAGTGACAGACTTTATTTTCTTGGGCTCCAAAATCACTGCACATGATAACTGCAGCCATGAAATTAAAAGATGCTTGCTCCTTGGAAGAAAAGCCATGACAAACCTAGACAGTGTATTAGAAAGTAGAGAGATTACTTTACCAACAAAGGTCCTTTTAGTCAAAGCTATGTTTTTTCCAGTAGTCATGTATGAATGTGAGCTTTGGACCATAAAGAAGGTTGATCGTCGAAAAATTGATGCTTTTTGAACTGTGGTGTTGGAGGAGACTCTTGAGAGTTCCTTAGACAGCAAGGATATCAAACTAGTCAATCTTAAAGGAAATAAACCCTGAATATTCATTGGAAGGACTGATGGTGAAGCTGGAGTTCTAATACTTTGGCCACCTGATGCAAAGAGCTGACTCATTAGAAAAGACCCTGATGCTGGGAAAGATTGAACGCAGGAGGAGAAGGGGACAACAGAGGACGAGGTGGTTAGATAGCATCACCAACTCAATGGACATGAGTTTGAGCAAGCTCCAGGAGATGGTGAAGGACAGGATAGCCTGGTGTGCTTCAGTCCATGGGGTTGCAAAGAGTTGGACACGACTTAGTGACTGAACAACAACAAGGATTTTCTCTGTTAGAGGGAATATCATACACAAGGTGCAAGCTGATAAACGGCCTCAGGTGACCAGACAGCAGTGAGATTCTGTTTAGCTGGAGCACATGCTGCATGTTAAGATAAGGTGGGAAGTGGATAGCGGTAAGATTGGAGGAAATTTGTCTACAAATTTAGGTGAAATTAGGAGACTTACATGCTAACCCAGGGGTTGTGAATTTTGTCCTATACACACCCAACTGATAAATGAGGAGGCTTAAATATTGGAGAGATCTTTATGTTAATGTAGCAGTTCTGGTAGGTGCTGGATCTTCCTTCTCTCTACTTGGGTTTGAACCATTTATAATATTCTTCAAATAGTTGGGAAACCATGAAGTCACCCTTGAGGTGCTTCATATCAGAAGACAAATGTGTTTCCTGCTATTAGATGCCTGAAGTAGGTAAGTTACTCACCAGTCACAGGTGTGATCCAACAATGCAGGTTCCCTGTTGGGAAGCTGAAGCAGGAAGATTTTTAGTTTAAAGGAAGGGAGGCACCCTCAACTGGGCAGCTAGCTGTCAAGCTATACTCTTGGCAAGGGTGTGCTGTTGTTGTTCAGTCGCCCAGTCGCTCTTTGCAGCCCCATGGATTGGAGTGTGCCACGCCTCCCTGTTCCTCACCATCTCCTGGAGTTTGCCCAAGTTCAGGTTCGTTGCATTGGTGATGCCACACAAGCCTAATTTCTTCTTTCATATCTGCTAATTATAATTACCGATTGCAGCTTTTTAAAGATAGGTGAGATACAGAGTGACACCACAAGTATTATACCAATATTTGTTTCCCCACATGAAAAGAAGCATCAGGAGTGTGAAATAAACATGCTTCTCCAAGGTGGCAGTGATAGTGATAAAGATGGCTTTGGATTAAGACAGAATAGTATTGATGAAACCAGTTAAAAGACTGTCAATTTGCATGGTTACTGCTTAAGGCTTAAGTTAAGTTAAAGGACATAGCACTACTGAAGAACATCCAGAATCCAGACGTATTTTTTACACAGACATTAATGATTTGGTCATCTGTTTGATAAAGAGGTGGAATATGGAGAATCTAGCATGGGATCTAACTGGATATAATCAGATATGTCCATATAATGCCTGAAGAACTCATGAATGCAGCAGGTAGAACAAATAGATCCGAGGGAAATGGTGATGTGTTTCATTTGGATTTGCTAATCCACTCAACAGCTGGAAATAGGACTAGAACTAAGACGTTTCTGATTGAAAAGAGACAGTAGGTATCATTATATATCATTTGTCTTTTCACTTTCATAACCTAGTGTCTAGAATAGTGGTTATTCATTGGTTGGATTAATGAATAAAGACTATCATAACTTATAGCTTAGATGACAGTTTCTTAAAAGTATGAATAAAGAGGACATGTGGCATTTCTTCTGGAAATCAAGAAGAATCTGTCATATTATGAACAGGAAAAAAAGTCAGCCTTTCTTATGCTTATCTTTAGATGGTAAATATTTTAGGAGGACATGGGCATCAAGACAGTTTTAGTCTGTGATTCTGCACCTCCCCCAGTTTTACTAATGCATGTAGTTCCTGATACTACCTTTCCATTATCCTGAGAAATAAAACATTGATATATCCTTTGTATTGTTGGCCCAGTGATGAGAATAAATCCCTTTTCAGTCCCTGTACATTGTCTTGCTTTTAACCCTGTTTTAGAAAAGTAGCATTCTCAGAAAACCAATAGTAAAACTGTACATACTTTCTTAAAGATTGCCCTAATTATCAGATTTTTTTTTCTCACTGAAAAATTTATTATCTTTTTATGATAGAATATACTGTGAAGAGTGAGGATAAAGTGGTAGAATTTAAAGCACGTACTGGCATTTCTGCATAATAACTATCCAAAATAATGGAGTCTTTGCATAGTTTTTCTTTGGAATTACTGTAAAGGGGTGGAGGTGATGAGGAAGGAGGTCAAACTGATAACAGTGTTGAAAGTGATTTGGAATCAACATCACATCACTTACAACTGCCTTGGACATCCATTGGAAGCATAACATGATATTTCTGCAATTATTTTACTTCCCTCTAATAACTGCATAGGAATAGGTTTGTTTCCCCAGTGAACAGCTCTGTTCAGAGCCTTCCCTTATCTTTATTTTCCAGGTTTCACTAGTGGTTGATATCATATGCATTCTTACAGGGAGACAGTGGATAAATCAGTACTTTTCCATCAAATCAAAGATTACACACAAGAAGTAGAGCAGCGGCATGTAACAAGTTTTGCTGGGAAAAGAAGGGAGAAAATGGAAAAATAACAAAATTGTTTCAGAGAACAGAAATCTTCAAATGTAGGAAAATGGTATTCAGCATATAGTGACTGTAACACATGTCAAGAGCTTTATTGATATAGCCTATTATATTTGCCTTTTAAATACTAGTTAGTTCATGGTACACTAAAAGTTTATTCTTAAACCTGATATTCTTGTTAAGTGTTAAAATATAGTAAGCTGCTATGATGTAAAATCAAGATACAAAATTTAGTCAAATTAAAAATTGAGGAATGATGTAGATTTTACGCTAATTATCTTAGTAATATATATTTCATATTACAGATTATTGTTAATTACTTTGCATTTGTGTTCTTGGCTGAAAGCACAAAATAAAAATAACAATATACCTATTTTAGACAGATAAATTCGGAGAAGGCAATGGCACCCCATTCCAGTACTCTTGCCTGGAGAGTCCCACGGACGGAGGAGCCTGGTGGGCTGCACTCCAAGGGATCGCTAAGAGTTGGACACGACTGAGCAACTTCACTTTCACTTTTCACTTTCACGCATTGGAGAAGGAAATGGCAACCCACTCCAGTGTTCTTGCCTGGAGAATCCCAGGGACGGGGGAGCCTGGTGGGCTGCCATCTATGGGGTAGCACAGAGTCAGACCTAAGCGAAGCAACTTAGCAGCAGCAGCAGCAGACAGATAAATTAGATATTGACCTACATGCATATAAGTTGTAATTTTATGAATTAGGAAATTACATTGAATCATATTTAATATGTGCTAAGTCACTTCAATTGTGTCCAACTCTTTGCAGCCCAGTGGACTGTAGCCAGCCAGGCTCCTCTCTCCATGGGTTTCTCCAGGCAAGAATACTGGAGTGGGAGTGGGCAGGAATACTGGAGTGGGTTCCAGACGATCTTCCTGACCCAGGGATTGAACCCGTGTCTCCTGTGTCTCATGAAATGCAGGTGGATTCTTTACCAAATAGCTGCTGGGAAGCATATTTAATATATAGCCCCCAAATATGGAAGCTACCTAATGTAAATATAATATGTTCATATAATTTATTAGATTTCCCCAACATGCTGGCATTGCTGGAGGAGAAAGCCAGCTCTTATTTGAACATGTATTCAGAGGTCTCACTCAAGCTTTGTATGTTCCAATGCTATCTCATGCCCACCTTGTTTCCATTCTAACCATTCTTATAGTATTTTGTGATTATGAAGCTCTTTAAAATGTTTTCAAGGGACTTTCAATTACACAACCACTTTTTCCATACAAGTGCATGAAAGAGTACCAAGCATATTGTATTCAGCGAACATCCAGTGATTTTCCAAGTCCTCTGAAAAGTATAGTGATGATTCACTTGGTTTAATACGGCCCAGTGTTTTCCCTGTATTTGAACACTGATGCCAAATGAGCTACTAGATCATCAGTATCATTGCATTACTCTCATGCTTTAGAATCTAAAGTTATTCTCCCCTGATGGTGGGATTGAAACCAAATGCTTCTATTTAATTCTGACACCCTTCTAATCTGCCCTCCTACATACTTGTGGGACTTTACTTCCTATGCTTTCATTCTTGGTTTATTAGATTCTGTGTTAAGTTCTCCTGAGTTCACAGAAAATGAATGCATTGACTCTGTCTACAGGAGCTTGCCGTCTAAAGGAGAGGGAAAATGCACATAAAAATGCCATTAGGTAGACTCAAGGAGAAATAGATACACTGTTAGCATAACACACAGGATGGAGAGATGACTTGCAGCTGTAATCATCAAAGAAGGTTTTACGGAGGCAGGGGTATTTGTAATAGAGATGGGAAGTGGGTTGGAATTAAGAGACTAGAGACAAGGGAAAAGCACATTTTGTCAGAGTGAACAGGATGGATAATACAAGGGGTAATTCCTTCGGCTAATTCCATAAAGCATCCAACAAGAAAAAGTCATATAATATATATCATTGAAATATACCATTGCTAATTCACAAAATATTTTAGTGTAAGACTAAAGTATTTGAATTTTATTCTAAAGTTGGTGGGTACCTGAAATCTAAAGGGCCATGTCGATGAAATACGTTCCCCTCACCACAGAGTAAAACATATAGTTAATCGGCTCCTGGTCTTCTCCTGTTTCAATCCATACACTTTATGTATTCTAATTATGTTGACAATAGGACTGCAGGATAATTTATTCATATTTTAATCCAAAGTACCCAGCAGTCTCAAGGGGTCACTGAATGAATGGATAAATGGATGAATGAAGAGATGGATAAATGTTGGGATGAACAGAATGAAATGATTGCTTTATTCTAAATGCCCCTACAGAAAATTCAAGGTAAAGACAAGAACATTTGAAAGTGATGTTTATGTTAAGTGTCACATGAAGACCGGCAGTCCTCCTTCTGTTGAGGCAATGGTTAGATGCTGGCCACTGTCACTTGCATAGAAACTAGTAACCTTCTCACTGGTCACCCTGCATTTACTCTTTCTTCCTTGTAATCCTATCAGAATCAGCTTTATAAACAGAAATTACATCATTTCATCCCCCTGTTCCAAACCCTCCAGTGGTTTCCTACTTTATTTAGAATGAAATACATAAAACAAATCAATTCTACTTTGTCCTACTTTATTTAGAATAAAATCCTTCCCAGCTTCTGAAGCCCTCCTTGATCAGCCTCTGCCTGTCTCTTGGCCTCCTCTCTTCTCGCTTGCTTCCTTCTACCCACATAAAGTCTCCCTTCAGCTCTCCAAATGCATCAACTTCCGCTCATTCTAACTCCTCTGTAATGGTTCCCTCTGCCTGGAGTGATCTGCCTCAAGGTCCTCACCTGCAATTCCTGTCTTATCCTTTATGTATTAGCTCAGATGTCATCTCATCAAGAATCGTCTGTGCCCCTGCATCCCCACCATGATCTACAGTACCTCTTCTACTTCTTAGTCCCCTCCCCACATAACACTCTCATTCATGTCATTCTCTTCATAGCCATTTTCACCATCATTTGGTTCACTCATTTACTTTTATTTATTTTATCTTCTGCCAACTGAAATGTACATCATACAAGGACAGGTCCCTTATCTGTGCTTTACTACAGTGCCTACAGCTGGATTTACTACACAGTAGATAATAAATGAATATTTGCTAATAGAATGAATGAATGCAAGCTACTGCCTTAATTTTTTTCCCTATGCAATCGTTATTAAACTCCCAGAAGACTATCCTGTATGCACTGCCTTGCTGTCTTTGCCAGATCTTTTCTCCTTAACCCCTTTTATTCTGATTTTTGCCTTCATCATTTATCTACGAAAGTCCTCTTTTTACTGCTCATTGACCTCCAGATCCTCAAATCTAGTTATCTACCTTACATTTCTCTTGTATTTGGCATTTCTTAAAATTACCACTTCTTGGCTCATGTGACAAAGAAATACCTTGATCTTCATGAAAGTCTGATGATTCCTCTTCTGGCTTTAGCTCAGGTAGTGATTGCTACCACTTTAAAAATAAATGGTTCATTCTATTTTTACCCAGACTTGTGCTCTTTCTCTAAGAACTTCTTCCATCCTATGACTATATCTAATCTTAAGTTGTAGGGCCCTCTCCTAAGGTTTAGGTATTTATCTCCAAATGCCCATAAAGAACTCCATGTATTCCCACTTAGAACAGCGACAGTGGCTTGTAGTTAGG
The DNA here is from genome assembly GCF_032452875.1 of Bos javanicus. Classification (NCBI taxonomy): domain Eukaryota; kingdom Metazoa; phylum Chordata; class Mammalia; order Artiodactyla; family Bovidae; genus Bos; species Bos javanicus. The sequence goes on from NC_083870.1 coordinate 46,180,487, forward strand.
TTCAAATTATGAGATAGTAATCTGTGTAACTTAGCTCAGTCTCAGTTTCCTAACTATAAAATTAAAATAATACCTCTTCTGTGAAAATACAAAGAGATAACATGAGTTGACGCGTCCAGAACCAGCTACATGTTCCTGGGGGCACTCAATAATTGTTTGTCATTATTATCATCACAAATTCTATTTAATATATAGCCTTTGTCAGTACCAAAGGTATTTATTGACTACATAGTAATACAATCAATACTCTATAGAGAACCTATATATTTGACTTTTGCATTTACTTACGTGCTAAAATTGTTTAAAATAAATTCTATTGTATGTTTTAAATTTGCACTGAAATCTGCCTGCAGCCGATTGACAAGGAAAAAAAGTCATAAGATGGATATCAAAAAATAACATTAATGAGCTGCTAAAGCTAAAATTACAGGAACTTATGAAATTGGTTAAACATAAAAACCATTAAACTGTTTACTGAAGCTTCACAGATATACTGCAGCTAATGAGCATTTCTGCTATTTAAATAAGCCCAAATTGAACACACATTACATGGATACATAATTAGTCATGGCAGTCAAACACACATAGACTTACTTTTAAAGCTCTATTTAGGGAATCTTTTCCATTTGATTTATTTTGTTAATTAAAATATTTTTCAGTATTCACTTATATTTTAATAATATTGTTTTCACAAGTAGTGTAATTTACTTCTGGCTTTCTATTTGTTTTTATTTATGCTTTAAATGCAGCAAATGAGGATTTTATATTAAACATTTTTTAACCCCTTTCTGTAATTATTTCTAACACTTGATGATATCATTCAACATTTTAAAAAGTTCTTTCACTGAGAAGTTATATAAAATATTTCAGTAGCCTTTCCACTTTTTTTCACTGTCTCCTAATTATCAAGAGGTATTAAGCACCCAAATGTGCATAGAATTATGATGATTATAGTCCAAATCAGATTAAAGGATGGTCTATTCCTTCAAGGAGTTTGTAGTCTTAAGTAGATGGTATCATTGAATATAAATAAGCAAATCAAAGTGCAGCATTTGGGAATCCAACAGAGAATTTGAAAACAATCCCCATATATTTTCTTCAAGGACACTGACCTCCTTGAGAGATCTCTTCCAGAGAAAATGAAATCAAATCTTCAAGGAGTTTAGTGTTTTAAATAGATGGAATTATTGCAGAGGAATAAGCAAATCAAGGTGAAGTGCTTAGGCAATTTTAATTCTGAATTGATTAGTTGGTCAGTTTAGGAAATGAGAAGGAGACTCCCTGTAGAATACAACTAAAACAAAAGGAGTTGCTACAGGCTATTATTGACATCTATCTTTTGTATTTAATTTGGGGAGCCTAAGCTTATCCTGGGCAAGGAAGGAAAGAAAATTAAATCTGTACTTTTACATTGTCTGAGTTCTACAAGCATATCCAAATGAACATTTTTTTTTTTAAATATAGCAGTGGATCATTCAAATAGTTAAATCAATCAAAAGGTATTAGCCAAGTGCCTATTCTACTTGTCAGCGTAATTGTCATATAGAGTCTTTCTTTGTTGCTGTTTAATTGCTAAGTCCTGTCCAACTCTTTGAAACCCCCATGAACTGTAACCTGCCAGGCTCCTCTGGATATGGGATTTTCCAGGCAAGAATACTGTAGTGGGTTGCCATTTCCTTGTGCAGAGGATCTTCGCAACCCAGAGATCGAACATGTATCTCCTGCTTAGCAGGCAGATTCTTTACCACTGAGCCACTTGAGAAGCCCAGAGACCTTCTTTAGAAGCTTTATTTTTCAAGGGAAATATTTGGGCTTCTTCTCTATAATGAACTGACTCTCAAATTGTGGAAATAAGACCTACAAGAAAAATAATCACTGTCTCTTCAACTCCAATCTGCTTCATTTTAGTTATTCCCATTGTTCCCAGAAGAAGAAGAAGAAGAAGGTGCCATTGCCTTCTCCCATTGTTTGGAGAAGGCAATGGCACCCCACTCCAGTACTCTTGCCTGGAAAATCCTATGGGTGGAGGAGCCTGGTAGGCTGCAGTCCATGGGGTCGTGAAGAGTCGGACAAAACTAAGCGACTTCACTTTCACTTTTCACTTTCATGCATTGGAGAAGGAAATGGCAACCCACTCCAGTGTTCTTGCCTGGAGAATCCCAGGGACGGAGTAGCCTGGTGGGCTGCCGTCTATGGGGTCGCACAGAGTCAGATACGACTGAAGCGACTTAGCAGCATTGTTCCCAGTAGAGAGATGGTTTTTGGTCTATCCCTGGCTTTTTCTTGCCCTCACACCAAGGGTCAGTGGCAAGAAGAGCTTGGAAGTGAGAAATAACTGGTTTCATAGGAGCTGGTCTTGGACAGAGAAGCCTGGCATGCTGCAGTCCATGGGGTCACAAAGAGTTGGACACGACTGTGTGGCTAAACTGATATACTGACTTTGCCATCTCTTAGCTGTATTTAGGATGCTACTAATAATACCTAACTTAAAGAATTGTGTTGTGATCTAAATGAGATTACTGTATGGAAACATCCAGAATCGGATATGTCTGCCATACACAAGGGATCAATAAATGCTAATTGCTTTTCTTGTTCTTCATTAGGTGAGGATGATGTGAATGAGATGTAGGAAGTAACTAGGAGAGAGTTTCTTTCTGTTCAGTTGTTAGTATATGGTAATTGGCCACATAATAAGATGATTGGAGAGAAAAGATTGAAAAATTATACCAAAATTAAGGCCTATTTCCAGGTTTTTGTTTTTTGGTAAAGGAGAATAGAAAAAAACAGCAGTAAAGGTTAAAGTGTGATCATGGAGGCACATGGAAAAGCAGGAAGTGTGGTGTCATTGAAGCCTAGATAAGGGACTTTTATGAGGAGGAAGTGGTTATCTGTTGAGAGCTCCTGAGAAGTCAAGGAAGGCAGTCTCATGCTTAGGTTGAGACAGTTGAGGCACTGAACTGCCTTTGCATGATCTTGTGCCTAAAGACCTTCTTAAATCTTACTATTTGGATGCCTCACCCCACCTCACCCTAGTCCTGGTCCTGAACTGGGCCGATCACTGGAAGAGTCGCTGGATATGGCCCTCTGGATCATCATAGTGAAGAGAGTTTCAGTGAAGCTTTGGTGGTCACAATGAGAAGGAGACATGAAAAACCAAGCTTACTGATAATCACTTGTAAAATGTGAAAGGCCCAGAGGAAGCTGTTGAACTGGGTTTTAGATGTGATGATTTAGGAGGGACAGTAGAACATCCACGTTGGAATCTCTAACCAGGCAGATGGGAGTGTCAGAATAAAAAAGTGGAAGGTAGCATTTGAAGTCACTTCCAGAGAGATGAAGTTTAAAGACAGAAGTGAAGTGAAGTGAACTGAAGTCGCTCAGTCGTGTCCAACTTTTTGCTACCCCATGGACTGCATGACTATAATTTCTGATGCAGTGAAGTGTAGCAGATGATGTTTGAGAGCTACAAAGAGGAGGAGGATGAGATGAGGCGTAGCCAGATGGAGCCCATGGACAGTTTAAAAAGAATGAGAGCCCAGATAGAGTAGCATTCTGCAAATCAGAGAAAGAGATCAAAATTAACATGATTCAGCTAATGGGCTATAGAAAGGGAAAAGCGAGGAGGACTGAGGTCATGGAATTTGGTGACAATAAACACCATATTTTCATAAGAGGGATAAACTGAAAGGAATAATTGGGTGGTGAAAAAGGTAGGAAGTCAGTGTAAATTAAGAAATTAGATAGAAGAAGATGTGAGAATTGCAGTGAGAAGAGAGATCCAGGTTATTCAACCTAGGGCTTCCCTGATAGCTCAGTTGGTAAAGAATCCACCTGCAATGCAGGAGACCCCAGTTCGATTCCTAGGTTGGAAAGATCCACTGGAGAAGGGATAGGCTACCCTCTCCAGTATTCTTGGGCTTCCCTTGTGGCTCAGCTGGTAAGAGTCCGCTTGCAATGCCGGAGACCTGGGTTCAATCCCTGGGTTGGGAAGAGCTCCTGGAGAAGGGAAAAGCTACCCATGCCAGTACCCTGGCCTGGAGAATTTCATGGATTGTAATGGTTCATGGGGTCGCAAAGAGTTGGACACTACTGAGCAGCTTTCACTTTCATTCAACGTAGGAGGTGACAGAGGAGAATAAGAGAAAGATGATATTCTAAAAAGAACCAGAGTTACTTGAAGTCCAAGAAGGGGAGGAAGGTAAAGTATCAAGGTTGACTCTTAAGGGGTTTACAGAAAGAAGTTGATGAACCTTCATTGTTCTCTCCCTCGTGTTTGGGAATGGACTGCATATTGATTCGAATACTTAGAGGAAGAGGGAGATGTGAGGACAGAGCTCATGCCTTCGGGACTTGATATTCTTAGGCATTCTGTGGTTCTGTCCCCTCCTCACCCCAGCTTATTCTATTTAAACAGTTCTGATATCCTGGCCCTGTAATTAGAATTTATTTGCTCTTGCTGATATTTTGTTTTCAGCTCTGATTTACTGAGGTTATTGCCTCAGCTTGTCTTTTTGTTTCATTGTGCTTTGGTCCTATTGGCTAAGAGGTTATGTAAAATTAAACAACAAGCACATAGATGAATTCATCTGTTTTCAAGATATCATTTTCTTATAAATGTTGGAATTTTTTTATTCCCCCCATTGTTTTATAGCATCTCAAATTCACTGAAAAATACTAATAATCCTTCTTCATTATAATTTCTGTTGTATTGTTTTATTGTTTATGGAGAATTAATTTATATTTATGTACTAAAATATAACATCTTTGACATCTTTTTATAAACACTGAGAAATATACTTGTCATATGCTCACGGGTTTCTCTTCTACATATATGACAGCACAGCTACATCAGTTTAATTGACCTTGGCAATCTGCATCTGCTAGTGATGTGTCCCTCAGGGAGGGTTTCTGCAATTTTAAGCTGTGGCTTATTGAAGAACTTGTGTGTCACAATACAATTAAGTCTATATAAAAAAATCATTTCATGCATAACATTAAGTTGACTAAAAGTTCCTATTTCAAAACCGTTTCTTGTTTTAAAGCTACCTCAGAGTGTCTTTGTTTTTTAAATCAGCTCATTGGAACATAGTAGTAATTAAAGCCGAAAATTAACATAAATCTTGAATGTTTGGTATGAATAAAGGATGTTTTTGTTCCTTTTAAAGACTGCATAAAATTCCAGGCACCATATCATTTAACACATTTCTCTCCCATTTGCAGAATAATATAGGCTGTGAATAAGCACATTTTAGGATTCTTTTTCAAGTTCTTTTTCTGTTCATCTACGGAGCTACCAGGGCATATGCTGCAGTCTCCAGCAAGATGCAATCTCACGAAAATCTGTGGGGAAACTGTGTATGATTGTAACAGAAAATCCCACTCTACCCACCCCCATTATTTTATAAACAAGAAAGAAAATAATACAATCCTTCTATTAATATTCATTTAACACTTCACAGGAAATGACAAGCAGTTATTTGGTTTGCAAATGTAAATATACATTTTTCATCCACTTATGCTTTCACTCTTTCCAAGCCAGATAAAGGCAGAACAGAAGATATCCTTCTGAGACTTATTTTTATTGTATCCCAAGTTAGACGTATCAGCAGAGATGTAAGGCGTATCAGCTGTGAGGAGTTCATAGAAGGATGGTTACAATGACGATGAAAGTCTCCCTCGTAAGAAGCAGCTAAATAAATGAACTCCTTTCTGACAAATTATGAATAAAAGCACATGTAGTTTTTTTCACTGAATCTTTAATTTGCATTCTAACTTAAATACTTTGGAGCTTTAAAAGTATGATTAAATGATGGAAATAACTGCTGTCTTTCAAAGGAGTCATTGAAATTGTGAAAAAGTGTTACTTGGATCCGCAGTATCCAAGTGTTACTTGGATCCAGTCAGAATCAACAAAATTTCAGAAAATTAATGATCCCCCCTCTTTCTCTCTGTCTCTTTCTTTCTCTCTCTCTACCTCTCATGCTTAAATATTGAGTCTATTGTGCTTATAGGGAAATGATCCTAATTATCTGCTGCTCTAGTTGTAATGAACAGTCATTCTTGTGTTAGCTGCTTAGTGCCACTGATAGAAAACATTTCTGACTCACTTAAGGGTCACTTATATTCTTATAAGCTGTCCATGTTCTACTTTTTCAATGATAAAGTTTGTCCAAATGATAAAGGACAAGTTGAACTATTAGATATTAAAATGCAAAGAAACGATTTTTATTTTGATTGATGTAAGTTTTGCTATACTATTTCATAACAGCATAACCAAATGCTTGGTCTCTCATTGCGTTCTATTTATTTATTAAATGAACCTATGGACATTTTAAACTTGAAGGCCTCTAAAAAAGAGTAGGGGGGAATTAAATAGATGATTTTTAAAAGAGAGCTGAGATAATTTTAATATGAGACATAAATTCTCTTTTGGAATAGAGTATCAGGAAATTATTTGATTATTTATGAGGTTAGTTGGATGTTACAAATGATAGAATATAATTAAAACAGTTTGTAGTCAGATCTAAGTCTTTAAGTTATAATTGAATCAAATATTGAGGAAAGAGAGTATAATTTAAAAAGTAAACATGAGTATATATGAATGTCTAGAGACATAAAATAATACAATGTGTATCTAATGGAAAGACCTGTGAATAGAATTAGTGCTTTTGAATTCACAAATACATATTCCTAGGTTGATTTATAGTGTTGGTGCTAAATATTTTAAGAAATGCAATAATTACTTATTAAACTTCTAGTAACATCTCCTGACTATTTATTGACTGAATTAGTAATGGCACTCTAATATTAAAGTGAATCATACCATGTGCATTAAATCATAAAAAAGTATAAAACACATTACTCATGAATTTCACTTTAATTCAAGCATTTATTCAGCACCTACTATTTACAATTCACTGAGCTTGAATAGATTCAAATTTTGTGAGACCTGAAGCCTATATAATTTGAGGGCTTTTCTATAAAAAAAGAAAAAAATTGCAAATTCAAATTTAGGTCTTGAAAGAGGCCCATGCAAGTGAGGGACCCTGGAGCTTAATCTTCAATAACTTCACAGTATATATGGCTTTGACTAATAGCTGCTGTGGGAAATCAAAGATAACTAAGGCATAATCCCTGCCTTGCTCAAGCTTAAAGTGAAATCTGTGCTAACCTTCAAGAGTATTCCTATAAAAAATGAGAAAAATGTATAAAAAGGCTTTGATCTCCTAGTGAAATAGTTTCGAATTCCTTCTCATTTAAAAATCATCTTTATTTCATATTCTATACAGGACAAGGTTGTATCAAAGTCTTGGACAAATAAGGTCATTTCTTATACAGGAGAATTATTTTTTATCTCTTGCATATGTTTATGCTTATCTATGGGACTTCCCTGATAGCTCCGTTGGTAGAGAATCTGCCTGCAATGCAGGAGACCCTGGTTCGATTCCTGGGTCAGGAAGATCCCCTGGAGAAAAGATCAGCTACCTGCTCCAGTATTCTTGGGCTTCCCTTGCGGCTATACCATTCAATGATGGTGTGTTAACAGTTACCTTTATTATAATAAGTTGAACAGATGAGTCATGCTCACTATCAAAGTTTTGAAACTCAGGTAACTGTCAACAGATGGTAGTGATGATCTTTTATGCAATAGGGAACAAATGTTAAGGTTTCTTTCCATGCGACCTTTAAAAACATTAGAAAAATCTTCTCATAATGCCATCCTGCATTGAAAATAATTATATGTATATTAAATTTTGCTCTCAATGAAAGGTGAATTTGCATCAGAGATACAAACAGTAGATTTTTAAATAAAAACCTGAGCATGATGGCATTGACCCATCTACTAATTTATTCACCCATCCATCCATCAATCCATTCATCTATCCATTGAATTGAGTGTCTTCCGTGTTTTAAGTGATATACTAGGCTTGGTGACACAGTGGTAAGCACCACAGCATGGATATATTCTTGTTCTCATGGAACCTACAGTCTTGTGGAGAAAGCACAATCAACAACAACAACAAAAAAAACAATAGTCCCTTAATGGTTTTCTAGAATTCTAATCTGTTTCAAGCAGAAAGCTACAAACATGTACCAGAGTTTATTTTTATATTTTTTCTTTATTGTTCAGGAAAAAAAAATTAGAATAACTTATTTTGTTTTTACACTTGGCTATTTAATTTTGAACTTAAATTGTCAGTCTATTCAACAACTAACTTTTGTGCTCCAAGAACTTCTATTATCTTCTCCCTTAGTTTGAAGTGAAGTGAAGTGAAGTGAAGTTGCTCAGTCGTGTCCGACTCTTTGTGACCCCATGGACTGTAGCCTACCGGGCTCCTCCGTCCATGGAATTTTCCAGGCAAGAATACTGGAATGGGTTGCCATTTCCTTCTCCAGGGGAACTTCCCGACCCAGGGATCGAACCCGGGTCTCCTGCATTGTAGGCAGATACTTACCGTCTGAGCCACAAGGGAAGCCCTTAGTTTACATAGTTATATTTTCTTTTCAATTACAGTAAAGAATAGCTCCCTTTAGTATATCATGAGAACTTGTAGGGCTTTCCAGGTGGCACTAGTGGTAAAGAACCCACCTATCAATGCAGAAGACATAAGAGATGTGAGTTCAATCCTTGGGTCAGGAAGATCACCTAGAGAAGGGCATGGCAACCCACTCCAAATTTCTTGCCTGAAGAATCCCATGGACAGAGAAGCCTGGTGGGCTACACTCCATAGGTTGGCAAAGAGTTGGACATGACTAAGGTGACTTAGTACATACACAGACACACGAGAAGCTCTGCTTAAAATTTATCACATGAATATCTGAAAAGAACATTTTATCTTAAACATTGGCTCAGTTTGCTCCATCATATATGGTACGATCTATCTTTCTTCATTTCTTCTCTAGATCAACTTCTTATCTAACTTCTTATCTAACTTATCATCTCTTCCAAATATCCAGATCATGTGTCTAGTCAACTTCTTTAGAAATTTTTTCTTAATGGGATTCAATTTCTCCCTTTTTCTGACATGTTTAAATTCATTGGGACACAGCATATTTAGCAGGAAATTTAAATCTCTTTTACAGAGAAATTTCCCCAAAGAACTAATGTTAATGTTTGCATTTGTTGATTTTTGCTGGCTAATTTTAACTGTATTCTTGATTCATTAAATCACCTAACATTAAATGTAAAAAACTTGATGAAAATGTATAAGATTTTTTCTTGTTTATAAAACTTTCTGTGAAAGGAAGATATTGGCAATTGACTCAAATTCATAATATAACTTACACCGGTGTTACACAGAAATAAATTTGGGGTCATATAAGTAATAAATTTGTGAAAATAATGCTTATGGACAAAGTTTTAGAAATGCTTTTTATAACATTTATAATATTTAAAGGACTGTAGTCTCCCATTTTGTCTAAGATTCTTAGACAAAAATACCAGATCTGAAATATTGCCTGTATCTATACATGTGAGTTTTATTTTGAGTTGATTAAGTTGGTACACTTTGAATGTATTGTTAACTCAGATATTTCATTAACTTTCCATTTTTATGGTTCATTAAAAACAGTTTTTTGAATCCCTTGAATAATAATTAAACCATAATTTTTCTTAATTTTCAAATTATTGTTATGTGTTGCACAAATTAGTCATTGCTTGCTTTCTTTCACTTTTTGCAGTAAAAGAAGCCTTGAGCCCTATAAAATTTAACAGATGGGATCTCCCAGAAGTAGATCCAGAAACTATGCAAACCAGTGAGCCATGGGTGTTTGCAGGTGGTGATGTGGTTGGTATAGCCAACACTACAGTGGAAGCCGTGAATGATGGAAAGCAAGCCTCTTGGTACATTCACAGATATATACAGGTAGGCATTTACCATCAAATTCAGTTAATTTTTTCCCAGTGGATTAGTACTTCATTTATCTTTGTTACTTATTCATATGAGCATTTCTATAAGGTGTATGGAGAAGGCAATGGCACCCCACTCCAGTACTCTTGCCTGGAAAATCCCATGAATGGAAGAGCCTGGAGGGCTGCAGTCCATGGGGTCGCTGAGGGTTGGACACGACTGAGTGACTTCACTTTCACTTTTCACTTTCATGCATTGGAGAAGGAAATGGCAGCCCACTCCAGTGTTCTTGCCTGGAGAAACCCAGGGATGGGAGAACCTGGTGGGCTGCCGTCTCTGGGGTCGCACAGAGTCAGACACGACTGAAGCGATTTAGCAGCAGCAGCATAAGGTGTATAGTTACTATATATGTGAAATATGTCACATATATATTTTATTGGATAAAAGTTTTTAAATGTGGACTGGATAGCAGACCTGTTAGGTGATTGAAAATTCATTGTACATTTCTACCAGTGTAATGCTATGAAGTTATTTATCCTCTGTGTTTAAAAGATTCATCAATGTATTAAGACATAGACAATATACTTATCAAATCTGGCTAATATACAGTATTATATAAAATCTATATTCCTGAAGATTTATCAATCCAGAAAATTATGTTGTCTGTCCATTTGAACAGGTGAGCTCCTATTTGCTTCCTAAATTATATGCACCTAATTGAAAAGAAAACAAGTATTTTATCAATATACATTCTAATGTTTTTCACTATTGAGTTTTGTGATACACAAGCAGAACGTAAAAATGATAAAATGTAAAATAAACTACTCTGCTACCGTAACTTTGTGGTCTAGGGGATAAAAAGCCGTAGCTATTAGGTTTCAGTTGTCTTACTTTTTGATGAAATGCTCTCTTCTCTTACTCTATGTTTTAACTAAACGTAGACACAGTGACCTAATTTACATAAAATGTTTCTGGAAAAGTTTGTTTTTGTAAGTAAAATTCTTATTTTTCTTTCTTATTCAGGAATGACTCTAAATTCAAAATATAATTCCTGCCTGCTTCCTTTTGGTATCTTTGGTTTCTTACATACTAACAGGATTTACTTTGTCTTTAATGTTTCCTTGACTATTTTTCTTCCTCTTTGTCCTGACTATTTAGTCTGTTCTGATTGTTCTACTCTTTCTGTAATTCATCCATGACTACTTACTTCCTAGGTAGGGCTTAGACTTGGTACTGATTACATCATATTTTTATGTTCAGTTAACATACTTACTTGCACCTCCCTTGTGGCTCAGCTGGTAAAAGAATCCACCTGCAAAGTGGGAGACCTGGGTTCGATTCTTGGGTTGGGAAGATCTCCTGGAGAAGGGAGCAGCTACCTACTCCAGTATTCTGGCCTGGAGAACTCTATGAACTGTACAGTCCATGGGATCGCAAAGAGTTGGACACGACTGAGCAACTTTCACTTTCACACTAACCTCACTTTGGCATCTCTGAGTAATGGAGCTTGAGATACCAGAATGTGGACTAGAGTGTGGTGTCCCAGAAATATAAAGGTCTAGTTATGGTTGTGCAGAGAAGGCAATGGCACCCCACTCCAGTACTCTTGCCTGGAAAATCCCATGGACGAAGGAGCCTGGTAGGCTGCAGTCCATGGGGTCGCTAAGAGTCAGACACGACTGAGCGACTTCACTTTCACTTTCCACTTTCATGTATTGGAGAAGGAAATGGCAACCCACTCCAATGTTCTTGCCTAGAGAATCCGAGGGACGGGGAAGCCTGGTGGGCTGCCATCTCTGGGGTCGCACAGAGTTGGACACGACTGAAGTGACTTAGCAGCAGCAGCAGCAGTATAGTTGTAAACCCTATTGGCTGTGCACTGAGACAAAAGTGTGATTTAGGAAGCAGTGTTTTTGCATGCATGCATGCTAAGTCACTTCAGTCGTGTCTGACTCTTTGAGATCTTATGGACTGTAACCTGCCAAGCTCATCTGTCTATGTGATTCTATAGGCAAGAATACTGGAGTGAATTGCCATGCCCTCCTCCAGGCAATCTTCTCAACCCAAGGATAGAACCTGCGTTTCTTATGTCTCCTGCATGGCTGGCAGATTCTTTACCACTGAGCCACTGGGGAAGCTGTTCAGTGTTTTGGGGAGATGCATCGGTGGTGGTTTCCACTGCAGGCTCAGCAGCATCTGTATTTTGGAGTGTCCCCATGACCTCAGAAACACATAGCAGGAACAGTTCATGACAAGCACTGAGGATGGACTCCTGCTTTGGCTCTTTTTGCTTTTTCTGTCCTCAAACCTATCACCCTTTTTTGTGTTTCCTCATTCTTCTCTTCTTATATTCCTAGTATTCTCCCAGGGCACCCATGTGCTTAACTTCCTACTGTGTATCTCCAGTAGGAAATTCTGTCCATGGTCTCACTGGCTGCTAAACATCTTCACTTGTCTAAACAACATTTCAAATTCAGTACTCGACTTGTATATATATTTTACCTACACTTCAAACTCACCGCTTTTAAACCAAACACAACCTCCTAAACTTGTTTTACTTCCTGTGTTTAAAATTTCTGATTCCTAGAGTCAAATCCTCTACATCAGTGGTCCTCAGACTCTGGATTCAGTTCAGTCCAGTCACTCAGTCATGTCTTTGCGACCCAATAGACTACAGCATGCCTGCTTTCCCTGTCCATCACCAACTCCCAGAGCATGCTCAAACTCACATCCATTGAGTCAGTGATGCTCTCCAACCATCTTATCCTCTGTTGTCCCCTTTTCCTCCTGCCTTCAATCTTTCCCAGCATCAGGGTCTTTCCCAGTGAGTCAGTTCTTCTCATCAGGAGGTGAAAATATTGGCGTTCCAGCTTCAGCGTCAGTCCATATTCAGGACTGATTTCCCTTAGGCTTGACTGGTTGGATTTTCTTGCTGCCCATGGGACTCTCAAGAGTCTTCTCCAACACCACAGTTCAAAAGCATCAATTCTTAGATGCTCAGCTTTCTTAATGGTTCAACTCTCATATCAATATATGATTACTGGAAAAAACATAGCTTTGACTATGTTTGACTATACAGACCTTTGTCAGTAAAGTAGTGTCTCTGCTTTTTAATATGCTATCTAGGTTTGTCATAGCTTTTCTTCCAAGGAGCAGGCATCTTTAAATTTCATGGTTGCAGTCACCATCTATAGTGATTTTGGAGCCCAAGAAAATAAAGTCTGTTTCCATTGAAACATGGGGAAAACATTTGCCATGAATTGGCAGATGAAGTGATGGGACCGGATGCCTTGATCTTAGTTTTTTGAATGTTGAGTTTTAAACCAGATTTTTCACTCTCCTGTTTCACTTTCATCTAGAGGCTATATAGTTCTTCTGTGCTTTCTGCCATTTTCTTTCACTTTTTGGCAGAAAGCAAAGAGACTCTGGATTCTTCAGGCTAATAAAACTTTCAAAGTCAATTTGGAAACCAATATACTGTCGATGGCTTCTTATTTTGCTGAGTAATAGCATTAAAATAGAGATTCAAACACATGAAATTATATTTACTTTCATTTATTAACAGTCTACTTCATGAGAAAAGTAGGTAACAGCATAGTCTCAGAATAGAGTTATTTCTTAAGAAAACACAGTTGAAAGAGTTACACTAGTGTGCTGATACATATATTTTTTCTCATAAAACAGTACAATTGTGTACACTCTTCTTTATGAGCTACTTATTTAAATTTCTTTTCTTCCCTCTCTCATATATACCTGGTCAACTTGATCCCTATAAAGACTTTCATAAACTTATTTTAATTTCATTATTTTTTGTGTGAAATACAATTTTTAGTTGACCAGACACGTCACTGACCAGTCTGTTAGCTCCTTGAAGAAATGAGAGTGGACTCAGGAGAAAAGGCTTCTGTGCTAGGCCAGCAAAAAACCTATTGAAGATGTGAATTCAGTTTGCAGAAGTGAAAATGATAGGAAGGAAGCAATGCTAAAGAGATTTGAAAAGGTAAAATTGAACACAGGCAAGTGGAGAATGGTTAGTGTTATTGTTTTCTATATATTTAAATCCATTTATAGCTTTTAAGATGACATAGAAAATATTTACTATACTTTTGGAGGTGGTAGTTTTATGGTGCTTCACAATTATCATTCAAAGGGATTCTTAAGAGTGTTTTTTAATTCATTATTATCTTTCTACTTTCCTAAATCTGATAAATGTGAACTGATAGAAATGAACAGTCATTTTACTTAGTTTCCACTTATTCATAAAAGATATAGACTCTTAAGTATGATGAAAAAAAGTGCATATGATTTATATATATATATATATATATATATAATTTCTAGCAATGATAGTTTTTAATATATAAAAATTAAAAATTAGTGACCAGTAAGCATTTTGGATTTGGCTGCAGGATTCAGATCAGTCAAACAAAGTATTGAATGGCACTTTAAAACAGAGTTAAAATGGAAGGTAGGTAAAATCTCTGTCAGGTAAAGTTAACACTTCCACCTTTCTGTGAGGGTGCTGGATACAAAGTGCTAGGCAATTATGAGAATAAAAAGGAATATACAGATGAAGTAGGATTTTTCTTTCTATACAGTCAGTATCTTAGTTCTCGCCTCTGTCACCTCTTAAAATTGTCTCCAGTTTCCTTCTGTCAAATTCAAGGCCCCTGTACTGAAGCCAGAGTTTTCTTTCTAGCATACAAGCTCTTCATTTAAAACTCTTCAGAGGCTCCTCTTTATATTCAAGTGGAGTATACTCCTCTTTGTGTGTTCAATCACTCGGTAATGTCAGATTCTTTGTGGACCCCATGGACTGTAGCCTGCCAGGTTCCTTTGTCCATGGGATTTCCCAGGGAAGAATACTGGAGTGGGTTGCCATCCCCTCCTCCAGGGGATCTTCCCAATCCAGGGATCAAACTCATGTCTTCTGTGTCTCTTGAATTAGCCAGTGGGTTCTTTACCACTAAGCCACCTGGGAAACCCATACTGCCCTTTGTACTCCTTCGCTCGTGAAACCAATTTGAATTTCCCCTAACACATCAAGATTTCTCCTACATCTGGTCCTTTCCCAACTCCAGTCATTTCACAAGTCTGCATCTCTCTTGCCCTTCAGGTTTTGCCTTCTCCTCCTCTTCCAGGAACACATTCTTCCTGGTGTGTTCTTTAACATCCTGTGTTTTGTGTTTCCCTGATTAGAGTCTGCTTACTGGTCTGATACTGCACTAGCCAGCGGTGTGCTATTTACTAATATATCCTCACAATAAAAAATGTATTCATTTATTAAATAGAAAAAATATATAGTGATAATTGATTTTAAAGGAATTTAAAGAAGAATTAGAACTAAAAACTTGTTATATAATTAGCACTGTAAATAGTGTTTTCTTATGAATGTAAGAACTGTAGTATTCATTTAGAAAACTTTCTATAATGCCTGAAATATATTTATGAATGAAAGCTTATAACACCTTGTCTTATATTATGCTTTTTAGGGAAAAATGTAACAGTGGATAATGGATTTTTAAAAAAACATTGTGTGTGTATATTATAGTCTTATTTCATGCATGCAGTCATTGCAATTGGATAGACTTTCTTTGTAATATACTTTTTTAAATAAAGATATACTTTTTTTTAGACATAATCTTGAAGATTTTTAAAGAATAAGTATTTTTTGTAATTAAACGTTATGCAAACACGTGCCACGCTTGCTTTGTCCATGCATATGCACTATATACAATTTTGAAAAACTGTGTTGTCCTCTTGTTTTAAAAGTCATATACAAAGTGATTATTAAAGACACCTATGTTGAGATTTCAGTATTCTCATAGTTATCTGAAGTGATCTTTACTTATATTTTATTAGTTAATTTAGTCAATTACCACTTATTGAGTACCAGCTCTTGGTCTAACACTTCACTTTGGGAGGGTACCAAAGTGAATAAATGAGGGGAAGTATAAAGAGTCATTACATTTTTGGGTTGTGGATTGAACAGACCAGATTTCAAATCCCATTCTAGCAGTTTCAAACTGTATGACTTTGGTAAAATCACATAATTGTTCCAAGACGTGGAGTTTTTAGGAGAAAATAAATGAATTATTAATAAATTAATATTGATAATTATTAATATCAATAAGTTATTAATGGTCATTAATAAAGGAGAAATGATAAAGTTGCTACTCTATTGGATTTCAGGGAAAAATACAGAAGAGAATTTATGGAAAGCTCTTAGTAAAATAATAAATATTTATTTGTAAATTATTAGAGATTGTTCCCTGAGAACAATTAAAAAAATCAAGAAAAGTTATAAAATTGGAGATTTGAATAGAATGTGAAGGTAAGTATAGTATTTTAATAGATGAAGAGTGAAAGAGACTATTTCAGATAATGATAAGAACATTTTACCTAGTGATTCACTTATTTATCCATTTGCAATTTATCCATTTATCAATCTGTCTCTCCATGTAGTCATTCTTGCATGGATTCATTCATTCATCCAATAAACAATATTTTTTTAAATGGTGCTTTAAGAATAGTTATGTAAACATACATATAATACAAATTAGCAAATGCAATAATATTAAGTGTAAAGGCACAAGAAAGTATAGAAGAGATGATGATTGATTCTGTCTGGCTGTAGGTATCAGGATGTGGAGTCAGCAGACTTCATAAAAATCAGGATATGAGTAAAGCGGGAAGGTAAGAAAAACTGGAAGAATATTGAGTGATTTGAATTGTTGGAGCTTAAAGAACACTGCTAGATAAGATTGCATAGCATGCTCACTGTGCAAGGGGTGCCCAAACAAGGGTACCAGTTGGCTGAAATCCAGACCGAGCTGCACTCACTGAACAATGTTGTTGTGCTGCTTCTATTCAGAGCAAGTGTCTTCCTTGAATTGTCATAAAGGTGTTTTCTGCCTGCTCCATAAACCTTGCACCTGTGCAACAGCTTTGTTTTATTTCACCAAAAGGCTTTCTGGGCTAGTGGAGACCCTGAACATGGAGAATATATAGAAAAAATAGGAGAAAGGATCTGTTGTAATACTGGGGTTAAAAATTGATGAGAATACCCAGCTTGGGAATTTAATTTGATGTATGCAGTGGGGCAGAAATGTGGTAAGAATTGTTTGAATAAAAAAGTGCTCGTGTCAGATCTAGAATTAACAAGGAGAGGAATATTTTTCATTTTGTCAACATTTCCCCTCCCCTTGTAAGTCATTATTTTAAAATATTAAACGTACTCTTTTTTGGTTGTATACTAATGTGATCCAATATGACTTCACCTTACTTGTTTGAAATACTGTGTTAGTGGAGTCCAGGCATATTTAAGTTTTCTTCTTACACTTAAGTAAGAATACTAAGATAATTTGGACAATGTACCAAAAGAAAGAGTATGTAACTGAAAGAATAACTGCAGGTAAATAAAATCTATGAAATTAAAAATTTGTATTTCTACGTATATCTTTCTAATGGATTTATTTATTCAACTAATATGTATATGTGTATGTTTGTGTCTTTATGCATGTGTGCATGTATGTTAACAGATGGATAGATAAAAGTTCTATACTAGGGAAAAAGAAAATTGATCACATTAACCCATCAGCCTTTCTTCTCTCAAGGAGCTTATGATGTTGTTTGAATTTAGTTATTTTATCCATGCTAAATAATCAGAGAAAAGTATGTATGATGTAATAGAAAGCTAAATTTACTACAACTAGTAAATGCTAATGTAGTCAAATCAATGTTGGCTAGACTTTGGCGAGAAGACTCCCCAAAGCAGTAGTCCCTGATTTTTATCCTCTTTGAAACATACCTTTTTTATTCACTTGTCAAATGTTGAAGTAACGACAGCTAATTCTTTAGTATCTGGGCTTCCCAGGTGGTGCTAGTGGTAAAGAACCTGACTGTTAATGCAGGAGACATAAGATATGGGGATCTGATCCCCGGGCCAGAAAGATCCCCTATAGGAGGGCATGGCAACCCATTCCAGAATTATTGCCTGGAAAATCTTATGGACAGAGGAGTCTGGCAGGCTGTACAGTCCATAGGGTTGCAAAGAGTTGGACACGATTGGAGCAACCTAGCACACAGCTGTTTAGCATCTATCATAAATTGTGCATTTTTGGGTTAAATGACTCTGTTAAACAGGCATCATTATCTGTGTTTCATAGTTGGTAAAAATAAAGTCTTAAATGATAAATCTTCAAGGTCAGTATCCTGTTAGAAATGAAGCCAGAATTTGAACACACAAGTGCCTGTTTCCTTATACCAAACTACTTCCCTGGTACTTTTCAACGCTGAAATGTTAGTTTTCTTGCCAATTAGCAGCAGTCCTTGATATTAACATCTTCCCCAACTGTATGTCTTAAAATTTAAAAATAAAATAATGCAATAGAATTTATCCTGAGAGTTCCTCAGTAGTTTGAAATTAGAAGATTGTGATTGGAGGCTATAGTCTTTGTATAACTTAATTCTTATTAAAAATATACCTTAACTGGAATGATTAAGTCGATGGAAAATTCTATGAATTTGAACTTTCCAGAGAAAGAAAATAAGGGGACAATTAATTAGTATGATTAAAGACCATTTAATTATTAATTGGGATAAAAATTAGACAATTATATAGGTAAATTTAGAAAATTTATTAATGGTAAACTGGTTAAATCCAGAACATTTATTTAAAAACAGAAGAGTACAAAAATATTGTCTTGTCCTATGGAACAATAATCACCAATTTGTTGGTTAATCCAAAAAAGTTAAAATGGGAATATATAAGAAAAATATACACATACTTTAAGCATATCATTTTATTTTAAAGCATTTAGATATTGTCTCATTTTCATTTCTGTTAAAAAAAAATAAACAGGGCCAGGATCTTTTCAATTTAGTCTCTGGAGTTCTAACATATTTCTTCTCTAAGTCTATCTATAATACATTGTCTACCACTTCCTTTTTTTTTTTTTTTTAAAGGAGCAACATTTTCAAGGAACATACAGAGCAATTTTCTGAATCTCTGTAATTGCCTTGAAGTCATTTCAGTTCTTTCTCTCACACCTAATTTGACAGCTACTGTTTTTTCGTATCTCACCTTTTTATCATACCTTTGAAAATATTCAACTTAGTTTTTACAGAATAAACCCGCTTTCTTTTCACATTCATACAGCTCATCAATTTATGTAATTTTTAGTTATATTTAGAGCCAACACAAATGGGATAAGAAACATACAACTCACTGTTAATAAGCACACAACTCAATGGATAGAGTAGAAGGTTCATAGGCACATAGGGGTACCCCTCCCATTACAAAAATGTAGGACTCCTTGGCCTTCCTTTGTATATCTCAGAGAGGAAAAGGAGAGAAGAAACTAGTTCAATGAATCTGGCAAAACCAACTTCATAAAGAGAGTGTAAAAGGTGCTTAAGATTCTGCTTTACCAAAGAGAAGAGTTAATACCAAACGTTATTTACAAAAAAGCAGTCATTCAGAAGATTCAGCACTTGCTTTCTTCTACTATTAACGTACAAACAAAAATGTAGTCACAAAAAGTAGAGGAGGGAAAGGGCTATATGATATCTCATCATGATAGATGTTCTCTGAGAAATTGGACATAGAATACAAGCTAAATTCTTCTAAATCTAATCCTAGATCAGAAGATCATTTTCCCTAAAGTATTCATGGGAGTTCTCAGAAAACGATCTTGTAAACATGAGCTGTGTGCGTGCATGCTTAGTCTTGTCTGACTCTGTGACCCCTTGGTCTGTAGCCCGCCAGACTCCTCTGTCTGTGAGACTTTTCAGCAAGAATATTGGAGTTGGTAGCCATTTCCTCCTCCAGTTGATCTTCCAGTCACAGGGACTGAAGCCATGTCTCCTGGTCTGCAGGTGGATTCTTTACCTCTGAACCATAAGAGAAGCCCTATAGACATGAGACATTACATTAAATAAAGCAATCTAAACATATGGAAGCTATAATCTCAAAACTCACAGTTTTATTACATCATTAGAGTAATGATGACATCCCCTCGTCATGTCATTCTATGACTCAGAATTCTATTTTAAATTCACTGTCTCTTATGTGTGTCTGTGTGTGCTTAGCTGCTTAGTCGTGTCCGACTTTTTGCGACCCCATGCACTACAGCCCTCCAGGCTCCCCTGTTCATTGGATTTCCCATGCAAGAATACTGGAGTGGGTTGCCATTTCCTTCTCCTTACTCTCTCATATGTATATTTTAAAAAACCACAATATTTATTACTTGGACTGGAAGGGTTTCACTAAATTTATATGTTGCTGCTATGAAAGGAGTTGTAGTGGTACAAAGATAAATATCAAACAACAGAAGACAAGAGTTCTTAGTAGAAAGATAAATATGGAATGTATAGATATTCAAATAAGGAAGAGCATTTGTGTAGAGCTTCTTCAACTATAGGCAAGGTATGGAAAAGATAATGCCTGGTTTCTTCCAGGTAGAATTCCTGAGAAACTACAAAGGATAAGGAAGGAGGCAATGGGTCATTACAGATTATTAAAAAAAAAGTTTTGGTTACTGAGTTTACAAGTGATTTCAGTTCAGTTCAGTCGCTCAGTCATGTCCAACTCTTTGCGACCCCATGAATCGCAGCACGCCAGGCCTTCCTGTCCATCACCAACTCCCAGAGTTCACTCAGACTCATGTCCATTGAGTCGGTGATGCCATCCAGCCATCTCATCCTCTGTCGTCCCCTTCTCCTCCTGCCCCCAATCCCTCCCAGCATCAGAGTCTTTTCCAATGAGTCAACTCTTCACATGAGGTGGCTGAAGTACTGGAGTTTCAGCTTTAGCATCATTCCTTCCAAAGAAATCCCAGGGCTGATCTCCTTCAGAATAGACTGGTTGGATCTCCTTGCAGTCCAAGGGACTCTCAAGAGTCTTCTCCAACACCACAGTTCAAAAGCATCAATTTTTCAGCACTCAGCCTTCTTCACAGTCCAACTCTCACATCCATACCTGACCACAGGAAAAACCATAGCCTTGACTAGATGGACCTTTGTTGGCAAAGTAATGTCTCTGCTTTTGAATATGCTATCTAGGTTGGTCATAACTTTCCTTCCAAGGAGTAAGTGTCTTTTAATTTCATAGCTGCAGTTACCATCTGCAGTGATTTTGGAGCCCAAAAAAATAAAGTCTGCCACTGTTTCCACTGTTTCCCCATCTATTGCCAAATGTGATTTAGGGGTCAGTAAATACTAAGTTACAGAATAGTTGAAGTTGAATAGTTACAGAATATTGTTTATTGGCAATAAGCATTTGAGGTCAATTCTCAACAACAAAAAGTTAATGTTATTATTAGTTTGGTTTTGATGTTCCTTCTATATACATGAGTTTGTCTACATACATGTTTGCAAATAATATGTTTTATTCTTTCTCTTTCTCAAATTTTACCCTTAATTAGGTATACTGTATTCCTATAATGGCTTCCCTGGTGGCCCAGAGGTTAAAGTGTCTGCTTGCAATGCAGGAGACCTGGGTTCAATCCCTGGGTTGGGAAGATCCCCTGGAGAAGGAAATGGCAACCCACTCCAGTATTCTTGCCTGGAGAATCCCGTGGACAGAGGAGCCTGGTGCCTAATTCCATTATGTTATTTTATTTATGATTATTTCTTATGTCATTCTTTCTAATTTGTCAATCTCTTCTGAAACTAATTCTTTTGGCAAAATTTTCTTAGAACATATGTACAAAATACACACATGAATATTCTGGCATCATATTATATCTAAAATGCCTTTCCTAATCCTGTAAGATCACAGAACACAGGTATCTTTTAAGTTTTAGCTTTCCACAGTGTTTTTCAGCTCAACTTTCTACAGTGTTGTGCACCTTCAGTGACACTTATATGATATTTTAATGGAGGTTTGATGAAGTTCTCCCACAGTTAATGTGATTTTACTCAGTTGTATATAGTATATGCATCGATAACATCCTTCAAAACTATCGTAAATCCCTTTCACTGATGACCTGATTCTCTATTACTTGAGGTTTTTGTGTATTTTGTTTTGGTTTGATTGAGGCACAAAGGAATCACTAGTTTTTGAAGGAACTAGATATCTCATGGGCTTGGTAATGACATACAGAGCCTTTAACCTCTTGGTCACTAGTTAGATCTGCCTCAGGTCAAGGGTGACAGAAAGTCATTGCCATCTCTTGGCAGTTCAGTACTCTATGTGAAGCCAATTTGTGATTTCAGTACCTAGTGAAGAGAGAGTCACGTCGTAGTCCCACCGTAGAGTGAGTGAGTACAACATGCTAGTTGTGATTTTAGCTTGAAGAGAAAGATGTCTTCCCAGTCATTGCTAAGTATTTAATTTTCTCTGTGAGCTGAGACCCTTCTTGGTGGATTTGTTGATGGAATGTTTTGAGAAAACTAGGTTTGTCTTTGTGTTGGTTTGTGATTTGGGGCCATGAGATGTCCATCCTGAGGAATCCCCATCTGTCAATGGGGATTGTTGCTAATTGGGTAAAATTCAGCATCACTAAATTAACTTTTAAAAAGTGATTTCAGCCTCAGATGGTGATTAGTTCAAGATTCAAATATCTTTCATGTCTCCTGTTTCTTCCGTGTCTTTCTGCATATATTTTTAAATGTTTCATCTTCCTCTTTCATCATATTATTAATTTTATCTGCATTTGAACATATGACTGAACATTTAGAGGGGCCTATTCAGTCTTGTCAGTCTTTCACATGGGAAATACTGAGTTAACAAGCAAGAGTAGAAAATTGTAAGGGCATTTTGTAGACGGGGAATTCAAAATTGAGCACACCGTGGAAGGATCATTGTCATAAAGCTAATTGCATTATGTACATTCATATCAATAAATGAAATCTTTCACCTTCTGCCATTTTTAGGATTTGAGATTATGTGAGGGATTTTGTCTGTCTAATATCTTTAGTGAACAGTCAGGTTATTAAAACTTTTGATTTGGGGATCTCTTTAAATGTTCCCTTTCTAAAGAGAAAAAAAAGTCCTGTCTTTACACTTGAAAGATTTATAAGATCACAGCATTTTCTTAATACTGTGGTATTTACAGTTTCATTTTATATTTAGGTCAATGGTTTTGGAAACAAACCTGTATTGTTAGACTGTTAGAATTTTAAAGCTATTGCTAATAGCTATTCTATGATGTGAAAATAAAACCTAAAGAATGGTAACAACAGGGGCCTTATGTTTAAGATTTCTACTCTGAACAGAAATGTGAAACAAAAATATGACAGTCTGGGATTTTAGCAAACAAACTTGGAAGAACTTATCTATGTCCAAGTCTCTGTTTCTGAGAAGACCTTCAGTGCCAACTTTAAATAAAAGGGACTTACCATCATCATTCCTTAAAATATCACTTTAATTCCACATCTTCAAAGAAATTATTTTGCCCTGAAATATACCAGTGGTTTCTACAATATCTGAGAACTATGATTTGAGAATTAGAAATTTAAATTGCACAGGCTTAATATTAGAGTATTTCCGTTACCCTTTGCAGGTTTTGAGGCAGCTTATTCGACCTTACAGTCTCACCAGGAAGCTAATGGGAAAGCCTTGCAGCAATCTTCACAGGAAAGTTTCCAAATGTCAAGTGTCATCTTTCCAGCTGTTAGATGAATGGGTAGCCAAGAGGCATTTATTTGGGTGTGCAGCCCCTGTGAAATCTGGGTGAGGCAGGAAAAAGGGCTATAATTTGGTGGTTAGTTTACCAGCATTGGTATAGTTGCAAATCTCCTAGCCAGGCAAAGGACTTCATTTGTGGTTAAATGATTGACAGCCAACTGCAATGTTCTTTCTACTTAGAGAATAAAAATGCCTTATAAAAAAGCATCATCAATTTGTCATACTAATTTTTTTAATCCTCCACTGCTTCAGATAAAAACTATCTTATCAAGGGAGCTGGCTTCTTCTCTAAACCCTCTCCAATTGAGAGGAGGTAAGGCTTTACAAATGACAGCTGTATTAAAATCTTGAGACCTATTGAAAAAGCATTTTTTAGTTTAAGATATATTTCAGACTCTTTAATTTCTGTGTTAAGAGAAAATTGATATAAATCATTGGCCACTGTCAGGTTTGAAAACAATGAATATCAATAAAAAGACAGTTTTAAATCATAATGGATTTAGTTTGAGATAGTGATAGCCTCCAAAAAATAATATTGAAGTATGTCATGGCTAAATGCTGTTTCCATGCTAAGTTTTTCCACTTGGTCAAAATCACAGTATTGTGATGACTTCAGCTCAGGTTTTCATTGGGAGACTGGACCTTTAGCCTGAACAAGAATCAGAAGTGCTTTGTGATCTCATTTTTATCCCTTTCAGTGGGAAGTAGAAATGTTAAATTGGCTTACTGTCATTGAAAAATGACACCTTTTGGTGGTATAGTCATGTTAAGTTTTGGTGTATACCCTAGCTAATATTTAAAGTAATTATTAATTATCAGAGATGACACTTTTTTATTAAAAATTCAATTTTAATAATGTATAGTTTTTGTGTATGAAGAGGGATTTATTTTTTAAATCATCTGTGTGTCATAAAAATATATCAAAGAAAAAAATGAGGAATGAATCTATATCTAATGGAGCTATCAAAACAAAACTATGCAGTTGGTGATAGAAGAAAATGCCATGACTAATAAGTAATTTTAATGCCTTTTATTGACTTTGTATAAGGTTCCAAGCCTTATTAAATGGCAGCACTTGACCTGAAAAGTAATTTAAAATGAAACTGTCTCCATAAAGGCAGAATATTTCCTTACCAATCTAGCAGTAGATTGCTACTTCAGGCAGCTAACTCTAGAAGAGTTAGAAAAATAACTCTGAAAAATCTGATCCATGCCATATAGAACCTGATCTCAGTGTATGCTTCTGTTGTATAAAAGAACTCAGCCCCTTCCGTGTCACTTGGTTCAAATGCACTATATAGGTGTTAAGAATTCCGGACCAAATCTCTAACACCTTGATGCCTGGTGCTGTATGGTGCTAAGGACAGTATCACAGTAGAACAGAGCTCTAAAAAATCTTTAGCTTCCTGGGAAAAATTCACCTGCAAAAAACTCAATTGACATTTTTACCTAGAATTTTGTTCTCTGCATTCAATGATTTATTAAAGTTGAATCTTACACAAGTTGTAAAGAATTAGAGTTTGGGATTGACATGTGCACACTACTATATTTAAAATAGAAAACCAACAGAGGCCTCCTGTATAGCACAGGGAACTCTTTTCAATATTCTGTAACAACCTAAGGGGAAAAGAATTTGAAAAAGAATAGATACATGCATATATAAAACTGAATCAGTTTGCTGCACACCTGAAACTAACACAATATTGTTAATCATATGTACTCCTATATAAAATAAAAATTAAGAAAAAAATCTGGATAAAGTGATGTAATGGAAGGCTAAAAGTCAGGATACCTGGGTTCAAGCTCTGACTTAATTACTCGTGAATTCTGCCTTCAGACCTTTGGGAGTGTCATGTTGCCTTTTGATCATCTCATTAATGGCTTTGAGGCAGCACAGTATGTTAATATTTATAGATGTGAAACTCCTGATTTAATAAAGTCACCAATGTGTTATCTTGGCCTTACTATTTTCATCCATAAAAAGGACAAAATTAAATTCTTTATGGTTTGGAAACCCAAATAATACATGTTTCAAATAATCTAATTTATTGAATACCTTTATAAAAGCTTAGCATTAATGTTATACTCAAAAATTACCTCTGGAATAAACAGTTTCCCCCATTTTACAAATTGGAAAACCTATGCTCTCATGTCACATGCTAGTAAAGTAATGCTCAAAATTCTCCAAGCCAGGCTTCAACAGTACATGAACTGTGAAATTCCAGATGTTCAAGCTGGATTTAGAAAAGGCAGAGGAACAAGAGATCAAATTGCCAACATTCGTTGGATCATTAAAAAAAGCAAGAGAGTTCCAGAAAAACATCTACTTCTGCTTTATTGACTATGCCAAAGCCTTTGACTGTGTGGATCACAACAAACTGGAAAATTTTTCAAGAGATGGAATACCAGACCACCTGATCTGCCTCTTGAGAAAGCTGTATGCAGGTCAGGAAGCAACAGTTAGAACTGGATGTGGAACAACAGACTGGTTCCAAATAGGAAAAGGAGTACTTCAAGGCTGTATATTGTCACCCTGCTTATTTAACTTAAATGCAGAGTACATCATGAGAAACGCTGGGCTGGAGGAAGCACAAGCTGGAATCAAAATTGCCGGGAGAAATATAAATAACCACAAATATGCAGATGACACTATCCTTATGGCAGAAAGCAAAGAAGAACTAAAGAACCTCTTGATGAAAGTGAAAGAGAGTGAAAAAGTTGGCTTAAAGCTCAACATTCAGAATACTAAGATCATGGCATATGGTCCCATCACTTCATGACAAATAGATGGGAAAACAGTGGAAACAGTGAGAGACTTTATTTGGGGGTTCTAAAATCGCTACAGATGGTGACTGCAGCCATGAAATTAAAAGACATGTGGTCCTTGGAAGAAAGTTATGACCAACCTAGACAGCATATTAAAAAGCAGAGACATTACTTTACCAACAAAGGTCCGTCTAATCAAAGCAATGGTTTTTCCAGTAGTCATGTATGGATGTGAGAGTTGGACTATAAAGAAAGCTGAGTGCTGAAGAACTGATGCTTTTGAACTATGGTATTGGAGAAGACTCTTGAGAGTCCTCTGGACTTCAAGGAGATCTAAACAATCATTCCTAAAGATCAGTCCTGAATATTCACTGAAAAGACTGGTGGTGAAGCTGAAACTCTAATACTTTGGCTACCTAATGTGAAGAACTGACTCATTTAAAATTACCCTGATGCTGGGAAAGATTGAAGGCGGGAGGAGAAGGGGATGACAGAAGATGAGATGGTTGGATGGCATCACCGACTCAATGGACATGAGTTTGAGTGGACTCTGGGAGTTGATGATGGACAGGGAGGCCTGGCGTGCTGCAGTCCATCGGGTTACTAGGAGTCGGACATGACTGAGCGAATGAATTAAACTGAATGCTGAAGTTGGTTGAGAGGGATATAGGTGTCATTTGATTCAACCCCTTAACACGCAGGGCAGGAAGTGAGGAACAGACTTTGAAAGAGTAAATTCAAGTAATAGGACAATTGAATCTTAGAACTATCTTCTGAAAGGGTTTTACAATAAATACTTTAAAAATCAGAGACAAAAATAGCAATAAGATCTGCCAAAAAAAAAAAAAAATAGCCCATGGGAATGTAGCCTTCAATATGTTTTTGTCAGTTTCTTCTCTATGATTCCTTAATGCCTAGAAAAGCTCTTATCTCATAGTAGGTGGTTGGCAAACAAATGCCGACCATGTGGTAGGAACTTGATAATTGTGGTTGAAAAATTGAATATGCTGAGGATTACAGGGCACGTAAGGTTTAAGAAATAGATTTTTACAAATTCACTCAGATCATTGGTGATAAATACTACTTTCAGCTGCTAAAACAGGGGGTGGGGTACAGTTAATGTGGAAACCGAAGGGTGCTATAATTTTTCTCTTTTGATTCCCACAACCATGCTTCACAACTATTGGTTTAAAGATGAGACAGATGAGTTTCAAAGCCGCCTAACTGACCTGTTGAACTGGCAAAGTGACCTCTGAGAAACCATACTAGTTTTCTCCCTGCATCCTACCCCCACCTTAACTTATATCAGAGTCTTCTCCTCTCAGAAGTACAAGAGTTAATAGGTTAACACAAAAGCCTGGTAGGTTGTTGACTTACAATATTGAGCTTTTTATTCCAAGTCTTAATATTTAACATTGCTGCTGCCACCTTTCTTAAATGTCAGCTTCTTTTATTTGCCTTCATCCCTCTCGCCTTGATCATACTGACTCCTTTGTGCTACATGGATTTGCTGTCAGGCACCACCCTGTGCTGGTCGCCAGGCTTTTCTTCTACTAGTCATTGACATCTTGTCAGCAGTGTTGACACCTTTGCCCCAGGCCTGTGAATATGGCGATTGTTACCTTCTTGACTGACATTTTTGAAAATTTGTCAACATGTTAGTTATTATTTGCAGAGGGCGGGGGGCAGGGGATCCTTCACTACTTTAGAAGCCCTTTCTTAAAGTACTGTTTTATTCTTTTAACCAACCCTATGGTTGTATGAAGTACAGGTTCTACATACCACATACTGTTTTCTTTTCTAAAAACTAATTGATTAATTTTAAAATTAATTAACTTTTTTGAGGTATAGTTGATTTATAGTATAATTTAGTTTCTGTTGTATAGCAAAGTGATTTAGTTTATATATATATATAGATATAGATAGATAGAGATATACATATATTCTTTTTTAAAATTCTTTTCCATGGTAATTTTTTACAAGATACTGAATATAGATCCCTGTGGTATACAATATGGCATTGTTGTTTATCAATTTTATATTAATTTGTATCTGCTAATCTGAAACTCCTGATTTATCACTGTCACTCCCACTTCCTCTTTGGAAACCATAAGTTTGGTTTCTATATCTGTGAGTCTCTTTCTGTATTGTAAATAAGTTCAAAAAAGCAAGAAAGTTCCAGAAAAACATCTATTTCTACTTTATTTACTATGCCAAAGCCTTTGACTGTGTGGATCACAATAAACTGTGGAAAATTCTGAAAGAGATGGGAATATCAGACCACCTGACCTGCCTCTTGAGAAACCTATATGCAGGTCAGGAAGCAACAGTTAGAACTGGACATGGAACAACAGACTGGTTCCAAATAGGAAAAGGAGTATGTCAAGGCTGTATATTGTCACCCTGCTTATTTAACTTCTATGCAGAGTACATCATGAGAAACGCTGGGCTGGAAGAAGCACAAGCTGGAATCAAGGCTGCCAAGAGAAATATCAGTAACCACAGATATGCAGATGACACCACCCTTATGGCAGAAAGTGAAGAGGAACTCAAAAGCTTCTTGATGAAACTGAAAGAGGAGAGTGAAACAGTTGGCTTAAAGCTCAACATTCAGAAAACTAAGATCATGGCATCTGGTCCCATCACTTCACGGCAAATAGATGGGGAAAGAGTGGAAACAGTGGCAGACTTTATTTTTGGGGGCTCCAAAATCACTGCAGATGGCGACTGCAGCCATGAAATTAAAAGATGCTTACTCCTTGGAAGGAAAGTTATGACCAACCTAGATAGCATATTCAAAAGCAGAGACATTACTTTGCCAACAAAGGTCTGTCTAGTCAAGGCTATGGTTTTTCCTGTGGTCATGTATGGATGTGAGAGTTGGACTGTGAAGAAAGCTGAGCGCCGAAGAATTGATGCTTTTGAATTGTGATGTTGGAGAAAACTCTTGAGAGTCCCTTGGACTTCAAGGAGATCCAACCAGTCCATTCTGAAGGAGATCAGTCCCGGGTGCTCTTTGGAAGGACTGATGCTAAAGCTGAAACTCCAATACTTTGGCCACCTCATGCAAAGAGTTGACTCATTGGAAAAGAATCTGATGCTGGGAGGGATTGGGGGCAGGATGAAAAGGGGATGACAGAGGATGAGATGGTTGGATGGCATCACTGACTCGATGGACATGAGTTTGAGTAATCTGTGGGAGTAGGTGATGGACAGGGAGACCTGGCATGCTGCGATTCATGGGGTCGCAAAGAGTCGGACATGACTGAATTGAATTGAACTGAACTGAATGATGAGTGATTTGGGGCATCTTTTCATGTATTTGTTAGCTATCTGTATGTCTTGTTTGGAGAAATGTCTGTTTAGATCTTTTGATCTTTTTCCCACTTTTTGATTGAATTGTTTCTTTTTCTGGCATTGAGTTGTATGAGCTGTTTGTATATTTTGGAAATTAATCATTTTTCAGTTGTTTCATTTGCTACTATTTTCTCCCATTCTGAGAGTTGTCTTTTCACCTTGCTTATAGTTTCCTTTGCTGTGCAAAAGCTTTTAAGTTTAATCAGGTCCGACTTGTTTGCTTCTGTTTTTATTTCCTTTACTCTAGGAGGTAGGTCATAGATGATCTTGCTTTATGTTATCTAGTAGTCTGCCTATGTTTTCCTATAAGAGTTTTATAGTTTCTTGTCTTACATTTAAGTCTTTAATCCATTTTGATTTTCTCTTTATGTATGGTGTTAGGAAGTGTTCTAATTTCATTCTTTTACAAGTAGCTGTCTAATTTTCCAAGCACCATTTATTGCAGAGGCTGTCTTTGCCCCATTGTATATTCTTGCCTCCTTTGTGTTTATTTCTGGGCTTTCCATCTTGTTCCATTGGTATACATTTCTGTTTTGTGCCAGTACCATACTGTCTTGATGACTGTAGCTTTGTAGTATAATCTGAAGTTAGGAAGGTTGATTCCTCTGGCTTCATTCTTCTTTCTCAAGACTGCTTTGGCTCTTCAGGGTCTTTTGTGTCCATATGAATTGTGAAATTTTTTGTGCTAGTTCTATGAAAAATACCATTGGTAATTGGATAGGGATCGCATTGAATCTGTAGATTGTGTATGGTAGTATAGTCATTTTCACAATATTGATTCTTCCTACCTAAGAACATGGAATATCTCTCCATCTGTTTTTGTTGTCTTTGATTTCTTTCATAAGTGTCTTATAATTTTCTGTGTACAGTTCTTTAATCTCCTTAGGTAAGTTTATTCCTAGATATTTAATTCTTTTTGTTGCAATGGTGAATAGGATTGACTCCTTAATTTCTTTTCTGATTTTTGATTGTTAGTATATATAAATGCAAGTGATTTCTGTGTATTAACTTTGTATCCTTCAACTTTGCTAAATTCACTGATTAATTCTAGTGATTTTTTGATACTATCTTTAGGGTTTTCTATGTACAGTATCTCTCATCTGCAAACAGTTAGAGCTTTACTGTTTGTTGATATGCAAAGTTAAATAGAGGTAGATAAAGGTAGATTAAGAAGATTTATATGCATAAAGATTATCTGCAAGGGGTAAAGAACAGTAGGAAAAGCAAACAAAGGAATAAATGTAGGAAAAATAAGTTTAAAAAATTAAAAATTAAGAGAAAAAAAGAGAAAAAAAAAAAAAAAAACAGGGAAACTTCACAAAACTGCAAAAGCCCAATGTAGAGGCAGAGGTTTATAATGACAATAAAAAAATGTGACTGAGCAAAAGAAAAAAGTTCACAAGCTTAATTAGATTTCATAGTGCCAATAAAATCGACAACTAAAGCAGCATGAGAAAAAAATAAGAAAAGAAAAAATCCAAGAGAATCTACAGAGCAAGTCAACATAGGAATAATAAATGTTTTTCTTTAGTCACTGCTGTCAGTGTCCTTTCCCTCCCTGGGAGTCACAGTCCACCTCACCTCCCTAGGATGCCCTCCAACACTGTGCTGATCTCTGGACCTGCTGTGAGGGCTGCTTAGATTCTAATCTGGTCCTACTCCTGTGTGTTCTTGCCTCCAATGTCCACAGCTATCAGAGCTAGTGTGTTTTCTTTTGTAGGAGCTCTCTATGACCTTTTATATATTCCATAGACACAGAGTCTGGCTAGTTGATCATGTGGATGTAATCTGCAGCTTATATAGCTGGTGGGAAGGTTTTGGGTCTTCTTCCTTAGCCACACTGCCCCTGGGTTTCAATTGTGGTTTTATTTCCACCTCTGCGTGTGGGTTGTCCACTGGGGTTTGCTCCTGGGGCTGCCCTGGAGGGCTTGGGTCTGCCCCTAAGAGGACTAGGTGTGGAAGTGATGCAGCTGCTTGTGATGCAGCTGCTTGTGTTGCAGGGGTTCTGGCAGAAATAGGTACTCAGCAGGGGTTGGAGGCTAGGGCAGCAGGAAATATAGTGCTCTAGAAGGGTATGGCAACCAGTATTGGCCAATACATTCCAGTATTCTTGCCTGGAGGACCCCCTCCCTGACAGAGAAGCCTGGCAGGCCAGTCTACAGGGTCACAAAGAGTCTGTCAGGACCGAAGTGATCCTGTGCCCATAGACACAACACTGTTTTTTTTGCCTGTGGCAGCTCTACCTTAGTTGAGCATAAAGTTGGTGCAGTTGCTTGGCTTGCAGGGACCCTGGCGATGCCAAGTGTTTGGGACACAAACTGCCTCCGTTGCAGGAGTTAGGGCCCTATCAGAGTCTTTTCTTGAGCTTCTTGTAGCTGGCGATCAGAGGGCCTCTTTGGCCAGCCTTTCTGCGTAGCTCCTCCTGTTCAGGCACTTACAGGGCTCCCTTGCCTGGTGTCCTTCTCTGTTGTTCAGTGCATCCAGCACATAAAGGGGCCCTCTGGCTGGGGTCCTACTCTGTAGATCCGTGTGCAGGGCACTTAAAGC
The DNA here is from genome assembly GCF_032452875.1 of Bos javanicus. Classification (NCBI taxonomy): domain Eukaryota; kingdom Metazoa; phylum Chordata; class Mammalia; order Artiodactyla; family Bovidae; genus Bos; species Bos javanicus. Next base: position 46,212,641 of record NC_083870.1, read on the forward strand.
GGCACCATGGGTGGGGTCCTACTCTGTAGTTCAGTGCATCAGGAGTCTGATGGGCCAGCCTGTTTATTGTTCAGCTGCCAATGCTGGTGTGTGGGAAGAGAGAGGCTATCCTGATGGCTCCACTCTCTACACATGTCTCAGCAGTATCTCCTTGCTTCCATGGCTGCCCGGCTTTCCTCCACAGGCATTTCCCACCACAATCTTCTCCCTCACATCCCCTTGATCTGTCCCTCAGTTAACATCAGCCTTCACCATGGGATTGCTCCACAGTCCCTAAACTCCAGGTCTCAGCCACTGCATCTTCCAGGGGACCTGCTTCCCTGTCCAGGGTATGTATGGCTGCAGCAAGGACTGTCTTATTCTCATTCCATTTAGGCTGCCACAGATCAGCTGTTTCACTCTCAGCCTTAAGTGTTTCTCCTCTGACTCAGACAATTGCCCTGATGTGGTTGTCAGACCCATGCTTCAGTTCCCCCACCTGCTGAGGCCATGTCCAGTCCTACTAACACTCCTGTTTTTCTCCCTAGTTCCTTTATCCTACCGAGTTTAGCGTGATTCTATATATTCTTTTCCTCTGGTCAGGTACTCCTGTCCACTCTTGGTGTTGGTGTTCTTGTATGCACTTCTGTGTCTGAAGGTGTATTCCTGATGTATCCATGAAGAGAGATGTACTCCACGTCCATCTATTCCTCCGCCATCTTGTTCTCCCCTCAAAACTTTTTCATAGTCTCATATCTGTCTAAAACTTTCATTAGAAATAAAAATTTCTCAAAATGGAGAAATGAAATCTGATTTTATGTTATAATTATAATCCTGTACCTAGGTTTTTCCATCATGGAAGCAGCTAATCCAAATAATTTCTGCTTTACAAGTTTTTTCCCCCCTCAGATATTTCTTCAAAGAGCAAAGTAAGTGAGCTAGAGTCAATTAATGCATTAATCCAACCTATGAATTAATCTAGCTATAAGTAGCTACACAATGTAATTTTTTTTTGCCTTAAAATAATCTCAGAATGGATGCTTCAAGAGCTGTTGTACCCCAAGATAGGGAACAATGTAGATATGTCATAATGAAATATAAGTGAAATGAGTGAGTGAAAGCTGTTTGATGATTTTAAATTGCAAGAAACATAGTAATAGTTATTATCTCTTCTTTAGTCCAACATAACACAGGCAATAGTCTTGCTTTTAACAGTGTTTTTTTTTTTTTTTAATCATTCTATTAAGGCAAATTAGGGGAAAATGCAATTGGGGTACATAATTATTATGTAATTTGCTTTCCTCCCAAAGATATAACTGTTATGTATGCATATTTTTCTGTCTATGAATTCATGACCCAGCCAGGTTAATAGAACACTAGTGATAAAGAGTAATAATATAATAATAAAATAATTGGTCATTGTGTTATAGGATTGTACTTATTTTTATTTCTATTCTCAAATGAAAAACATTATGATTGAGTATCTCATTAATATCTGAATGGTATGTACTTCTCACATTTGATGATCGTTTTCCATGCATGTGCACATATGCTATGTGTGTGTGTTTAATAAAACCATCATGAATAATTTTTAGGTCAGTTTCCTAATAAGTATTATTTGCTTATTCATTCAAGTATCTTATTCATTTTGATTATAAAGTAAGTGACCTATTTTTACAGTGGGCTTTCACATTTTGAAAATGTATTGTTGGTGGTCAGAACTGATGCCTTTTAAGCAGATAAATGTCCCCATATGAACACTTTTTAAGAGTATGTGCCCAGCTTATTTAAATAAGGTAGGCATTTTAGATGATGGTGGCTAAACTTGAATGTCTCACTTGAGAATAAGAATTAGGAGAAGCTTTAAAATGGCTAAAGAAATGATTTTCAGGCTTGGGTTCACAGTGCAATCTCTTATAGAGATTTTTTAAAATTAGAGTGTTTGAGTCCTACTCAGAGTGATTCTGATGTAACTGGTATGGAGTCTCTCTTGCCAAGACATTGGAATTTAAAAAAAAAAAAAGCAAAAACCTCTCCAAAATTTTAACATGTAGATTTAAAAATGTCTGGGCTAGACCTATAAAATATCAACAATTCTGGATAAGGAAGCAAAGGAAGTCAATTTGCAGAGACATAAAAATCCTAGATAAACAGAGAGGAGGAGAAAGGAAGAGATAAATCATATGGCTTTCCGAGTGGAGTCCCAGCCTTTCCTGGACACCATGATGCATTCCCTCTGAGTTACGTGAGATACTTCTATTCCATCCCAATAACCTTCTGAACCTAGTTGTTACTTGGAACCAAAGGAGTCCATTTGAATCTGAAAGTTCAAAATCATGGTGGGCAGAAATGTGACCCCTATGGACTGTAGCCTGCCAGGCTCCTCTGTCCATGGAATTCTCCAGGCCAAAATCCTGGGGTGGGTAGCTGTTCCCTTCTCTAGGGGATCTTCCCAACCCAGGGATCAAACCCAGTTCTCCTGCACTGCACGTAGATTCTTTACTGTTTGAGCCACCAGGGAATCCCAAGGATACTGGAGTCAGTGGCCTATCCCTTCTCCAGGGGAATTTCCCAACCCAAGAATCAAACCAGGGTCTCCTCCATAAAGTTCGATTCTTAACCAGCTGAGCTACCAGTGAAGCCTTATTTTAAACTGGATCCTAGCAAAATTGTGAGGTCAATTTTATGTCAGTTATTGTGATTGAATTAAAGAATACCTGTATTTACATTGCCCAGAAAGTTATTTTTCGTTTCTACTAGGTAGCTCTTTTGAGAGCCTTTGCTAAATTCTATAGTCTTCCAGAGGTAAGAGTTGAATGTTGCTCTTATTGTTCAGTTGCTAAGCTATATCCAACTCTTTGTGACCTCATAGACTGCAGCATACCAGGCTTCGCTGAGTTTCAGTGTCTGCTGGAGTTTGCTCAAACTCATGTCCATCACTCTTGGTGATGCCATCCATCTGCCGCCCCCTTCAACCGATGGATGGCATCACCAAGTGATGAACATGAGTTTGAACAAACTCATGAGTTTGAGTCAGTAATGCATCCAACCATCTTGTCTTCTGTCATCTCCTCTCCTCCTGCCTTCAATCTTCCCCAGCATCAGGGTCTTTTCTAATGAGTCAGTTCTTTGCATGAGGTGGCCAAAGTATTGAGGCTTCAGCTTCAGCATCAGTCCTTCTGGTGAATATTCAGGGTTGATTTCCTTTGGTATTGACTTACTTAATCTCCTTGCAGTCCAAGGGACTGTCAAGAGTCTTCTCCATCATCACAATTTGAAAGCATCAGTTCTTGAGTGCATCAATTCTATGATCCAACTCTCACATCGATACATATACTCTACATTAGAATAATAGAATATTGGACATTTAAAAAATATCTGAAATATAGCTAATGATTATTTCATGTAAACTGATCATTATCATCTTATGGAAACTGATGTAAAAAAGAAGGTAAGTACTAGTATGAAGGTCACTAGTATGATGCATTCAACAAATATTGTAAGCATTTTTCTGCTAAGTCTTATGCTAGGTGCTGAACGTAAATTAGATGGGACACAATACATGTAAGCAACCAAGAAACAAAGTATGATTTGGTAACAACTGTGCTTGTGGATAGCTGCGGAAATGTCCTGGTGGAGATAAGACTGACTCTTAGAAAACTAGTTGGAATTTTCAGAGCAGGAAAACCAGGCAGGAAAAAACATTGTAGGAAAAATAAAAAATCATAATGCATAGATGCATTAATGATATTGGTTTTTATGAGAAATTATAAGTGGTTCAATAAACTGAAGTATCAGATGTGAGGGAATGGTAGTAGATGAGATTAGAAAGGCTGAAACGTGATTAGAACAAGTAAGCAAAGGGAAAAACCCAGATCACAACTGAGATTATCTAATAATAAAGAGATTATGCTGTATTCTGTATTCTACAAGCATTGAAGCTCCTTGGAGGATTTTGTAGATGGAAATGAAATGAAATGAAATTTAAGTACAACCTTTAAGTATATAAATTTGGGACCTCTCATGGTCTATGATTGTCATGGAGTTATTTTTTTCTTTATTAATTTATTTTAATTGGAGGCTAATTACATTACAATATTGTGGTGGTTTTTGCCATACATTGACATGAATCAGCCATGGGTGTACATTTGTCCCTCCATTCCAAACCCCCCTCCCACCTTCCTCCCCATCCCATCCATCTGGATCATCCCAGTGCCCCGGCTTTGAGTGCCCTGTTTCATGGATTGAATTTGGACTGGCCATCTATTTCACATATGGTAATATGCATGTTTCAATGCTATTCTATCAAATCATCCCACCCTCACCTTCTCCCACAGAGTCCAAAAGTCTGTTCTTTATATCGGTGTCTCTTTTGCTGTCATGAACATAGGGTTGTCGTTACCATTTTTCTAAATTCCATATATATGTGTTAATATACTGTATTGGTGTTTTCCTTTCTGATTTGCTTCACTCTGTGTAATAGGCTTCACTTTTATCCACCTCATTAGAACTTATTCAAATGTGTTCTTTTTAATAGCTGAGTAATATTCCATTGTGTATATGTACCACAGCTTTCTTATCCATTTGTCTGTCGATGGACATCTCGGTTGCTTCCATGTCCTAGCTATTGTAAACAGTGCTGCAGTGAACATTGGAGTACATGTGTCTCTTTCAATTCTGGTTTCCTTGGTGTATATGCCCAGCAGTGGGATTGCTGGTTTGTATGGCAGTTCTATTTCCAGTTTTTTAAGGAATCTCCACACTGTTCTCCCTAGTGACTGTACTAGTTTGCATTCTCACCAACAGTGTAAGAGGGTTCCCTTTTCTCCACACCCTCTCCAGCATTTATTGTTTGTAGACTTTTTGATGGCAGCCATTCTGACCAGCGTGAGATGGTACCTCATTGTGGTTTTGATTTGCATTTCTCTGATAATAAGTGATATTGAACATTTTTTCATGTGTTTGTTAGCCATCTGTATGTCTTCTTTGGAGAAATGTCTGTTTGGTTCTTTGGCCCATTTTTTAATTGGATCGTTTATTTTTCTGGTATTGAGCTGCATGAACTGCCTGTATGTTTTGGAGATTTAATTCTTTGTCAGTTGTTTCATTTGCTATTATTTTCTCCCATTCTGAAGGCTGTCTTTTCAACTTGCTTATAATTTCCTTTGTTGTGCAGAAGCTTTTAAGTTTAATTAGGTCCCATTTGTTTATTTTTGCTTTTATTTCTATTACTCTGGGAAGTGGGTTATAGAGGATCTTGCTATGATTTATGTAAGTGAGTGTTCTTCCTATTTAGGAGTTTTATAGTTTCTGGTCTTATATTTAGATCTTTAATCCATTTTGAGGCTATTTTTGTCTATGGTGTTAGCAAGTGTTCTAGTTTCATTCTTTTACAGGTGATTGACCAGTTTTCCCAGGACCACTTGTTAAAGAGATTGTCTTTCTTCCATTGTATATTTTTCCCTCCTTTGTCAAAGATAAGGTGTCCCTAGGTGTGTGGATTCATCTCTGGGCTTTCTATTTTATTCCATTGATCTATATTTCTGTCTTTGTGCCAGTGCCATACTGTCTTGATAACTGTAGCTTTCTAGTATAGCCTGAAATTGGGCAGGTTGATTCCTCCAGTTCCATTCTTCTTTCTCAAGATTGTATTGGCTATTCAAGGCTTTTTATATTTCCATACAAATTGTGAAATTATTTGTTCTAGTTCTGTGAAAAATACTGTTGGTAGCTTGATAGGGATTGCATTGAATCTATAGATTGCTTTGGGTAGTATACTCGTTTTTACTATATTGATTCTTCTGATCCATGAACATGGCATATTTCTTCATCTATTTGTGTCATCTTTGATTTGTTTCATCAGTGTTTTATAGTTTTCTATATATAGGTCGTTTGTTTCTTTAGGTAAATTTATTCCTAAGTATTTTATTCTGTTTGTCACAATGGTGAATGGGATTGTTTCATTAATTTCTCTTTCTGTTTTCTCATTGTTACTGTATAGGAATGTGAGGGATTTCTGTGTATTAATTTTATATCCTACAACTTTACTATATTCATCAACTAGTAATTTTCTGGTGGTGTCTTTAGGGTTTTCTATATAGAGGATCTGTCATCTGGAAACACTGAAAGTTTTACTTCTTTTACTATCTGGATTCCTTTTATTTCTTTTTCTTCTCTGATTGCTGTGGCTAAAACTTCCAAAACTATGTTGAATAGTAGTGGTGAGACTGGGCATGCTTGTCTTGTTCCTGACTTTGGAGGAAATGCTTTCAATTTTTCACCACTGAGGATAATGTTTGCTGTGGGTTTATTGTAGATGGCTTTATTATGTTGAGGTATGTTCCTTCTATTCCTGCTTTCTGGAGAGTTATTATTATTATTATTATTTAGATTGAATTGTAAGTAACTGAAATCTTTTCTCAGTCTCCTCTAAAAAACTCTGAAGTAGAAAAAGCAAACTGAAAAAAGTCATCTTTAGACATCTCTCATTCTCAGTGTCTCATGTCTGACAATGGTTTTATAAAAGAAGTGTTACTTTTATCTTTACTGTCAAAAAATCTGCTGAACATTTAGTCTCTCCTTTGTCTCTGGGTTTACTCTTGCCCTCCATCCTGATCTCAGTTCTTTATTACTTCACCTTTCTTTGATTCTGTAGTTTTCCTTTAGTTTCTAGGTGTCTGACTCCCATCAACCCTCTAAGCTTCTCTATAGAAAACAGACTCTATGATAGTGGGCACCTCATTGGACTTACTCTGTGCTAAATCCCCAGTGACTATACTAGTACCTGGCATATAATAAACATTGCACAAATGCTTAACTGAACTCATGAATGAATGAATTCATCCATTATGACCGTGGTCCTTAATCTGTTTAAAGTGCATTTTGAACAGCTAGAGAGATTGTGGTGATGTCCAGATTATAAGATGATTCCTTCATTAGAGAAGGGAAAGGAGGAGGGAAATTTAAAATTCAGGTTTCTGTATTTAACCCTTTTAAGTACGTTAGCTGGTTCCTCCATTTCAGAGCACAAAAGGTAAATGAGCTATCTAACAAAGGACAGTGAGAATGTTGAAAAACATATGTTAAAAATAATAATGAGCAAATAAATAATGAGGATTACCTTGAGGAAAAGTGATTTTATTTATCTTTTTCTCTACAAAGGGCAGAGTTGCCTTTAGGAATAAGTATTTTATATAAAATATGATGTAATATAAATGTATATTTTGCAAATATTTTTGATTCTAATGAAGATATTAATTTGAATATGCTACAGTCACTGCCTTCAAGGAGCATATATTCTGTTTGCAGAGAAAAATCAACCTGCACAGCCCAGTATGATGACTACTGAGGTGGAGCCATATTTTAAATGATAAAATATCTAAGAAAAGAATCAGCTACATTAGACAAGTGTATGGAATCTATTAAGGAAATGCCCCAGGAAGCATATGCTCACATAAGTTGAGTTTCAAAGAATCACTAAGAGCTTGATGGGTGAAGAATGTGTTAGATTATATTTCAGGCTAATGGGAATACATCAGATAATGCATGAGGCAAAGGATAGTGTGGTTAATGATCTGTGATTTTAATTTTGTGTTCACTTGATTGGTTGGTAGGTTTCTTTATGTTTTTCTATATGTAATCTTAAGAGACTTTATCTGTTTTATTCACCACTATTTTTTACTTATTACAGGATAGACTCTCTTCTATGTCAATATTTTCTTTTTCTTTTTGTTGTGCCTGATGCCAGTATAACATCCTTTGTACAGTAGTGTGACTGGGGAACTAATTCTCGTCATTCAACATCTAGGTTTTTTCTTATATTTGTTAGGTGGCTCAGACAGTAAAGCATCTGCTTGTAGTGAAGGATACCTGGGTTTGATCCCTGGGTTGGGAAGATCCCCTGGAGAAGGAAATGGCAACCCACTCCAGTACTCTTGCTTCGAAAATTCCATGGACTCAGGAATCTGGTAGGCTACAGTCCATGGGGTCACAAAGAGCCGGACACAACTAAGTGACTTCACTTCACTTCACTGGATGACTAGAAAAATAGTATTATATGAAATTATATTATATTGAATATTGGAATAATATTCTTTAGAAGGGAATATGATGAGGTACATTTTGAAGGAGTTGAGTTTGAATTAACAACAAAGTATCCACTTCCAAATGTCTTGAAGTCTCTTGGAAATCTGAATCTGGAGGTTGCAATTTGGATTTGGGAGGAATTAACCTTGTGATGAGGGCTGAAATTTAAGATGCTTAAGTTCCTTGAGCAATAGTGCAGAGGGGAAGAAGCTATCAAATTTCAGAAAATGAAGGCTTGAGTATATTATGAGGTCAAACAGACTGGGTTGCTATAACACCACACTATGGTAAAAAGTCACAAAAACAAAACAAAAATATTGCCCTGTATGTACAACATGAAAAAGGACTGCCTATTATGTGGCATCCAGTTCTATCACTTCATGGCAAATAGATGAGGATAATGAGGAAACAGTGTCAGATTTCATTTTTCTGGCATCCTAAATCAATGTGGATAGTGACTGCAGCCACAAAATGAAAAGATGCTTGCTCCTTGGAAGAATAGCTATGACAAACCTGGAAAGTGTATTAAAAAGCAGAGATATCACTTTGCCAGCAAAGGTCTGTGTGGTCAAAGCTCTGGTTTTTCCAGTAGTCATATATGTATGTGAGAGTTGGATCATAGAGAAGGCTGAGAATTGAAGAATTGATGCTTTCAAACTGTGATATTGGAGAAGAGTCCTGAGAGTCCCTTGGACAGTAAGGAGATCAAATCAGTCAATCCTAAAGAAATCAAATGTGAATATTCATTGAATAGACTGATACTGAAGCTGAAGCTCCAATACATTGGCCACCTGATGTGAAGAGCTGACACTTGGAAAAGACCCTGATGTTGCAAAAAATTGAAGGCGGGAAGAGAAGGGGATGACAGAGGATGAGATGGTTGGATGGCATCACTGACTCAATGGACATGAGTTTGAGCTAACTCAGGGAGATTATGATGGACAGAGAAGGCTGGTGTGCTGTAGTTCATGGGGTTGCAAAGAGTTGGACACAACTTAGTGACCAAACTAACCATAACAAATTACAACTAAAGGTTGTATCTTATCTGCCTATACATTAGTAGTATTTTTGTTGATAAAATAAAATATACATTTTATGAAAAGTTATACCTCTCATTTGGAAAAGTTTTGTGTGTATTGCTTTTTTTGTTATGTGTTTTGCTGTTTGCTTTTCATTTTTGTTTTGAAACAAGAAAAATCTTGCAAAGTTTGCCCACATTATTTCCTTTCTAAATATTGAGGTAGCAACATTTGTAAGAGTTTCAAAGCAATGCTTTGTGTATTTAAAACTACATAAATTAAGAAATGCAAGTTGAATTACACATATATGTCTACTTCCTTGGTCTATTGTCCAAAGCCGTATAACTATAATTTTTGAAAAACTAAAATTCACCTGTGAGATTCAAGAGGTTAGTTACTTCAGTATAAAGCCACAAAAAGATGAGAGACTGTATCACTTCAGTGAACATGGAACTATAAGCATTTCTATCATTATCATCAGATGAAAGGTTTCCCAAAGTTTCTAGGTTCCTCAGACTTGGAAGGAAATTTTTTTGTAAAATTTCTCTGGTGTTAACCAAACTGTGGTGTCAGGAAATTCTTCCTTCATCTGATCCAAACTTCCTTGATTCAGTTTGAATTATTATTTAGAGCTAAGGAAGGGCTTCTCAGGTGGCTCAGTGGGTAAAGAATCTGCCTGCAATGCAGGAGATGCGGGTTCAATTCCTGGGTTGGAAAGAGTCCTTGGAGGAGGAAATGGCAAAGCACTCCAGTGTTCTTGCCTGGAGAATCCCATGGACAGAGGAGCCTGGTGGGCTACAGTCCATAGAGTTGCAAAGAGTTGGATACAACTGAAGCGACTAAGCACGCAGGCACAGAGCTGAGAAAATCTCATGGAAGCTGTTTATTTCCTCACCTATTCCTGCACACACTCACACAGACACATGTGCCTCAAATTAACACATCTCAGATTATCCCGCATTTTGTTATATTATATATTATAACTTTTGTTTTTGTTAATAATCCTTTTAATAATATTGCAATCCATGTGAGAACTAGAAGAATTATCCACACAATATAGAACTGCACAATATTCAGAAATGTGCCTTGAAACCCAGAACATTCTTGGCAGAAGATGCGTGCCACAGCCAAAGCGTAGATGCCATCAGGCACCACTTTGCAGGCACCAGAGACACATTAGTCTTTCAGTTGACAAGTTTGATGCCTTTTTACATATTAAGTGAACTTTACTTTGCATTATAAATGGTGGAGGTCCAGAAATAATTTTTATGCAAGTCATGGCAATCTTTATCTACATAAGACACACTCCTATAAAATTAAAGTTCTGCTCAAACAACTTTTGAGTGATTATTCACAAGAGAAAAGAGTTCTTACTTTAGAATTAACTAGACTGGTCCATTCAGTAACTGCTTTGGCTAAGAAAATTCATCTTCTTTATATTTGCCAGTATTATTTGTCTTTCAAAGATAAACAGAGAGAAAGAGAGGAAGGGAGGGAGAGAAGGAGAGAAACAGAGACATTTTATAAAGAACCCGATGAAAGCTTTAATAATCTCTGCAATCAGAGAGACAGCATTTGGCAAGCACCTACTATGTTGCAGTGGGCCATGCACTTTGTAAAGGATTTTTTGATTGATTTTTTCCAATAATTCAAGGTAGCTTTATACTGTACCCATTTAACAAATATAATTTTACAGTTTGAGAGCCAATGGATGATTTCAACATTAACTGTTTGGTACCTGTTTTTGCTGAAGAAAGTCTCCCCGTACACATGAGTACATTATCCACTTTCCAAATTAGATGTCTCCCTATGGCTTATGATTTCCTGCATTTTCCAGTATCTCTAGGAGGTGGGAAATTAGGCAGCCAGAATTTATGCTGCTGTACTGAAAACGGTAAAGGAGAAAAAACAAGGATGTGTTAGGTGGCTTTCCTAAATTCTCATAAATAGAATGAATTTACTGGAAATTGAATTTAGGTCTCCTGACTTGCTGTTTTTTTTTTTTTTTTAACATATTTCTGAGCACTAAAGATACTTCTACAAATTAAGTACAAAAAGGCTAGGTTAATGGGTTCAGGGTTTTTTGTGTTTGAATCTCAGTATGTTTTAAGTATAGTTTTTTGTTTATTTAATTGATATTATTTCTGTTAATATTCTCTGTACTGCTTTTGAAATAAGAAAAAGATGATATATGAATTTTATTCTCTGCTAACTGACTTTATTGGCCAGTCTTAATCATTCCAAACAGACCAGTGTGATCTATATTAATATTAATGCTGTGCTGAAGTGATTTTTGTAAAAGATTATATGGAGAAATCAGATGTGATTCAAGAATAATTATTGGCTATTTGTCTTTTTTTGCAGTCACAATATGGAGCTTCAGTTTCTGCTAAGCCCGAACTCCCCCTGTTTTATACTCCCATTGATCTGGTGGACATTAGTGTGGAAATGGCTGGATTGAAGTTTACAAATCCTTTTGGTCTTGCCAGTGCAACTCCAACTACCAGTTCGTCAATGATTCGAAGAGCTTTTGAAGCTGGATGGGCCTTTGCTCTGACCAAAACTTTCTCTCTTGATAAGGTAAGAAATTATTTTTGAAGTTGTGTTTAAATATCTATCACTTATTTTAATTAGGGCATAAATATTATAATGCAAAGGTTCACCAAGATATAACAGTTATTAAACTATTGGGTAAGACCGATTATTACAAATGAGCTAATTTCATTACATTTCTTCTGTCTCAGGATGGGGAATGGGATAGATTTCTATTTCTCATTTGTCTGTATGTGTGTTAGTCACTCAGTCATGTCTGACTCTTTAGGATGCATGGACTGTAGCCCGCAAGGCTCCTCTGTCCCATGGAATTCTCCAGGCAAGATGCTGGAGTAGGTAGCCATTCCTTTCTCTAAGGGATCTTCCCGACCCAGGGATCAAACCCCAGTCTCCTGCATTGCAGGCAGACTCTTTATCCTGAACCACCAGGGAATCACTGTGTTTTGTCTAGGAAGTAACAAAATTTTAAATACTACAGAATGTCTATTTCATTTAATAATCACAGACTAACTCTTATTTTGGCATTATTACTTGTTTTGTGATTTCTGAATGTGTGTGAATGAGAACATGTGCCTCAACTCAAAGTTAGACAATGAATTTGACTTGCACATAATTCTGGAAACCAATTCATGTAAAAATGAATCACTCAGTATAACTTAATTGGTGCCTGGAATAAGAGTTTTCTTGAATTTTTAAATACAGAAATGTTTCCCCAAATGCATTGACCTGAGTTTAATTTGACATTATGACTGTGTTCTCACATTACAAGTGGACATACTTAGTAGAAAATTAACTACATATTAAAGTTAAGATTGAGTCTTTAAAATACAGAAAGTATATAAGTGAACATTTTAAAAGTAGGATAATTTATGCAATAGAGGGTTGCATCCTCATATGACTTTCAATTAGAAAAGATCAGCAAAATTTAGCATTTTTTGACCTTTTATTGATAAAATTTTAGATGATACACCTATTGGTATATTTAATACTTACTGGTAGTTAGTAATAATTAATGTATAAGAATGTGTGAATCTAGTGACTGAGAAAAGACTATTATTATTTAAATCAGCCTTATCCTTAGGCAAAGAAAATAATAGAGAACAAAAATGCCCCATTAAGCACATTCTCTTCTTTCTCCTCTTACTAGGATCAATAGCTGGCATTATTATGGCTAAAACATCTTGGCTGTCTCATTCTGACAGCTTCACAAGATGCTACGTATAAATGTGATCATGATTATCTAGAAATCCTCAAAAGTTAGAAACCTACTGCATGAAAAAAAATTACCTAAATATTTTTATATTAAATAGCTAAAGGAATTTTTTAAAATAAATTGGCTGAATTCTCAGAAATTCTTTGGTTAAATAAAGTGTAAAAATAAACAACATACTGAATTTAGCTTCAGAATATCCTTAATCAGTTGTTTACATCTTTATAGAATATTGACATTATATTTGTTTGTATTTCAATTCTTCCTTTAAGAATTACTCAGAAGCTCTAATCCGATGTTTAATCCATTGAGAAAAACTGAATCTCTGATACCATTTAATGACTAGTTATGCTATTGAAAAAATTTTGTATGTAAACAAAAATGGGTAGCTAATCAGGAATAAGTGAAGAATGGTAGGAAAAAGGATGTTTGCTTCGAATTTGCTGGTTTCTTTGCTTACAAAAATTGAATTCTGATTAATCAGAGACATTTGTCTTTACTCTGTTGGTGACATGCATTTGATTTGTGAAGCTGTCTCTTTCAGTAACCTAAAAGCAGTTACCTTCATTAAGATCACCAGCAGAAATGAATGTGGGAGCTAACTTCCTTCTAGACCTCCAATTTGAATTTAATCTATCAATTCAGAAGTCTGTGATGATGTTTCAAAAGGAGAGTTAGGGACAGATGCAAATTAAATTTGGCACATAAAACATAATGGGGTTTTAGGAAGCTTTGTTTTACTTACTTTGATGATGGCTACAACAAAATATTTGTGCAAAAACTATGTTAAATGCACTCATGCAGATTGTAGTGACATAAATAAGGATGCCTTCTTGGGCTTCTGTAAGTCTATTTTAAAAATGATTACTTCCCATACATGATTTTGCAACATAGTCAGTTTGTATCATGAAGATCTACTTTTTGTTTTGTTTTCTCATATTGTCTCTATTTAATGATTAAATATGTTTCAAATATATTATTGTCCTATGATTTTTGTGCTTTCTTATTGGTGAAATGTTGTAGTATACAACTCATGTTTTTCACAGCCTCTTACTAAAGACATCTATTCAAGTATTATATGTACTACACATTTGTGTGACATTATAGCATACCAATTTAGATTATCCTTGTTATAATTAGTATGCAATTTCAAGAATCTACTTAAAATGTATTAAAATTCAGAGTCCTGACATTTGAAATTTGGATGCTTTTAATATGACAAAGGTTATTCTATGGAGTTTTGTTATCATATGAAATATTAATATTTCACAATGCAGTTTTGATGAAGTACAATTTGCCAAGCTTGCATATGATAAAGAAATTAAATGCTTACCAAGGGAGTTCAGTAAAAATTAGAGCCCTGTCTGAACATCTGCTGGAAATTTTATTATCCTGTCCTACTGACAGTGTGGGTCCCTCTTTGTTTTTCTAGATTGACAGCTGAATATTACACTGATTTCTATAGCAAGCGTGTTTAGGTGAACTTTGTTTCCCTTTTTTTTTTAATTTTTGGAGCATTTGGAACATGCTTTGACTTTCATCCTATATATTTATATATATACTCTTGACATTTGTAGATACCAGATTGAGGTCTAATATGCTATAGCAATGATAGACCATTGACTTACAGTGAAATGCCAATTGATATCTCAGTAAACAGAAATATTATTATTCTTTACTGTGCAGTCTGTATAGAGGCTGTATGTGCTTTCTTTAGAGAGGCAAATGATCAGTCTTTTAATGTTAAATATAACAAAGACCTGTGTTTGCTTTTGTGTTAAATAGCATAAAAGTTGGCTTTTATTAACTATATTCTTCCTTCCCAAATCAGAGTTGCTTAGAGTTTCTTAAAATACCTAGATTGCTTTTCTTGAAGTCCTGTTTATAAAGACAATATTGGAAATATCACTATAAAATGATATTTAAAATATAATTATAAAATTTTAATATAAATATATACTGAGTTCAAGTTTAAAAAGGTAGGAAAGAAATCAATTGGTCAAGTTTAATTAAAGCCAAACTCTCACGACAAACTGATGTAATGCTTTAACTGGCAATATTAGATGTTGTTAATATTTCATATAAAATAACCTCCTTACCTGTGTTTGCATTATACTGATAGAAAATAGAAAACGTGTTTTGGTTTTGTTAATTTTATTTTATTTATTTCTCTTAGGTAGCAATATATTATATACTTCAAATATATAATATCTAACTGCAGGGTGTATATATCTTTACTACACAGATAAACTCAGAAGGGTTTACCACTATAATAAATCAAATTCAAACCTAAGCAGAAGTTCTGTTCATTTATAAGCTATATATATGCTATATATATATATACACATACACACACACACATATACACACACACACATACCTATATATATATATATTACAGTATACTTGTGATTGATTTTTTAATATCTCGAATGCATATATTTTATTTTTTAAGTATAAAATAATTAGGTAAATAGATATACAAATAATGAGTTTCTCTCAACATAAAATACTGAAAACTAAAATCTGAGAAATATTTAAGGTTCTTCATTATTTCTTTGGCATCAAAGTATTGATTGTAACTGTTGCCATAAAATAGTCTTATACCACACAGCACAATGCTGAGTGTATAAGAAGAGTTTGATAAATGTTTCATAAATATTCTTTGGATAAATGAATTAGTAAATGAATACATAGATTTCTTGGCAAGAGCATATTGAGCTTATTTTTTTTCTAGCCACATAAACAGATAGTTAACACAAAAAAATTGATTGTTCTGAGTATTGATCTCAATCAAGGGAGAAAAGGCCAATTTAAAATTTTCATATCCTAGGTTGCTTTTATAGTTTATGTTTATATGTCTAAAAATGAAAATGTCAGTGGAATTTCTAAGTGCATAGACTGCATATTAAGTTTTAGGTTGTTGACTAAGCCTTTAAAAATACAGAGAATTTTTTAGAAAACAGTGTAAGTATCACACAGTATCAGCAAGGGGAATAAAAATTACCTGGCTGAATTATCTAAGTTCATGTGTGAAGAGCCCTGATGAAAAAAAAATGTAGCCTGTTCTTGAATACTTTTAGTGATAGAACATGCTAGATCTTTAAGGCAATGCAGCCAGCTATAGGCATAGAAAGATCTAGTTTAGAAATATATTTCATTCATTGTCCCCAAATCAGCCTTCTCACAAGTTGCATCCATGTTTTATAGTTCTGCCCTCGGAGACATCATGACATAAATTAATCTAACTTATTAACATAAATGAATTGTTGATTTTAAAATATGGTGGTTTTTTTTTCTTCTTCCAAGTAAATAAATACCCTAGAGAAAGGCTAATAAGTATGGAAATGTAGTGCCATCTAGGGAAAAGAAATTTGACCTGGGCAATTCTAGTCTCTGTTCAAGGTTGCTTCTGTATCACTGTCTTGAACTTATTGTTTGAAATTGGAGGTCATTGTTATGATTATTATTTTTATACATATTACTAACTACCATTTATTGAGTACTTAGAATGTATGGACATGGACATTGCCAAATATTGTTCATAAGTTATTCATTGAATCTTCATAATATCTCTATAAGATAGTAAATTTGAACGCCATGGGTAATAGGAGCACTGACCCCCTACAAAGTTGAAAATATGCTTATAACTTTATAGTTCAACTCTCTGTATTTGTGATTCCACATCTGCAGATTGGACCAACCATGGGCCCATATAGTACTTAATTACTGAAAAAAAAAATCTGCAAAGAAGTGGACTGTGTAGTTCAAATTTGCACTGTTCAAGGATCAACTATAATAGTCTGAGAAAGTTAAATAACGTGCCAAGGCCTTGGAACAATTGCTTTTTCACTCAGTTAAACTACTACACTGGTAGTTTGGTTGAAGGAGCTTCCCAGGTGGCCCAGTGGTAAAGAATCTGCCTGCCAGTGCAAGGGATGCAGGAGACACAGATTTGATCCCTGGATTGAGAATATTCCCTGGAGTAGGAAATGGCAACCCATACCCGTATTCTTGCCTGGGAAATTTGATGGACAGAGGAGCCTGGTGAGCCACAGTCCATGGAGTTGCAAAGGGTCAGACATGACTGAGCACACACACATACACACACAGTTTGGCTGAGCTCATATGGGAAGTTCTTCTGCATCACATGGTGTCTGCTGGGCTCATTCATGCCTTTGCAGTCAATTGGAGGGATGCCTGGGGACTGGCATGATGCCTCCACTCATGTGTCTAGTTGAAGTTGCTGTAATTGCTGAGATGGCTGGCCCCCATCCATCTCTTCATAATGTCTCTTTCCTCTTGGTGTTCTAAGAAGGCAAGAGTGGAAGCTTCAAGGTCCATTGAGACCGAGACCCCAGTCACACACTGTCACTTCCACTGT
The DNA here is from genome assembly GCF_032452875.1 of Bos javanicus. Lineage (NCBI taxonomy): Eukaryota > Metazoa > Chordata > Mammalia > Artiodactyla > Bovidae > Bos > Bos javanicus. The sequence goes on from NC_083870.1 coordinate 46,229,871, forward strand.
ACACTCTGGGACAAAACAAGTTACAAGATGCAATACACATGCTGTAGGTAGTGTGTTTATAAAGACAGTTGCAATAATCCTTCCATGCTGCATATATGCAGCTTTGTGATTTGATTTTGCTGTTTTTCCCACCATTGAGCAGATGGTATTTACCTATTTCTTGAATGCATGCATGCTAAGTCGCTTCAGTTGTGTCCAACTCTTTGCAACACTATGGACTGTAGCCTGCCAGGATCCTATGTCCATGGGATTCTCCAGGTAAGAATACTGGAATGGGTTGCCATTCCCTTCTCCAGGGGATCTTCCTGACCCAGGGATCGAATCCAGGTCTCCTGCATTGCAGGCAGATTCTTTACCACTAGCACCACCGGTGAAGCCCATTCTACTCCCAAGTAGTGGTTCCCTAATCCATTGTCCTGTCCATTATTGGCCCTACCTTCTGGACTGTTGATTCTGTCTTCTGAGTTTTGTTTTGTTTTCTTTTGTTTAGAAAGGACCAATCATGGCCCATGTTGGCAGTTGAGTAGCCTTTTCAGAATATTTCTGCCCATAGAAAGTTAGGAATTCTTATTCTTTCCTTTATTTTGAATTATCCATTTTAATCCTAGATCATAGTGATGTCACCAAAAACTCTCTTAAAAACCTTTCAAATCATGCCCCAGAGCCACATCCATAATTATTTGAGACAGACTTCTCTCCATTTTGAATATGTGTTGCTGCTATGACAGCGTCCTAGAGATGCTTAGAATCTATATTGTCTACTTGGAAGAATCCACTAGGACTCCTGCAAAATCTTTGTAAGGTTCTAACAAAGTATCATATAGAAAAGCTCTTGATGCAGTCTTTACCCTGCAGTCATTTCTTAGTTTGAAAATCTTCTTCCAGGAGAGATAAAGTATAAATAATAGCTTTATTTTCCAACCCAGCAAGTGCTAGTCTCATTTGCTCATCTGCTTTACTCTAGCAATCAAATATATCCTTTTTGGCTCTTTTTCTCTATTACTGTACCTTATTATACTTGGGAAGAAACACTCAACAAACACTTAAAGCATTCTGTCTAGAGATATCTTTAGTCAGATCCACAAATGCATTATGTACGTTTTCTGTCTTTTGAATTATCACCAGTGACATTCTTGCCAATTGTTCTGTCACTACATAATACAGTCCACTCTTCTCCCAGTCGCCAATAACAGTTTTCACACTGCATTCCCAGCTTCCACTAGCATTCTTCCAGACTTTACTAGCAGACTATTCTTGAGTTTTCAAGAGAGGCTTCTGCCTGCCTTCAATCTGAAATCCATTGCCACATGTTTTAGACTAGCAAGCATTTCTGTCTCACTTATTTATTGCTATATATCAAACTGCCCCATAATTTAGTGGCTTAAAACAACAAATAATCTGCTCTTGATCCTATAGTTTGGTAATCTGGTCAAGGCTCAGTTGGGTAAGCTTCTTTTTGCCCCATGTGATACGTTACTTGTTCTGTCTGACACCCTTCTTGGTGGCTGACTGGTCCCTGACGGCTTCATTCATGTTCTTGGGTCCTCAAACAGGACCCAGGAGCATAGGTGTGGCTTCTCTCACTCAGCGGTTTAGATCTGCCATGCCTTGTTTTGAACCCCCATCTATTTGATACAAATCCAGACTCTTTTCTCTATATATCCTCTCTGGATAAATTCATGTCTAAAAATGAAGGCAGTTTGTCTCCACCAGCATTTGGAGTTCATTTGAACAGGTGCACTGAGCGTCTCCCACCCCTTGCTTCAAGCAAAGTGGCACTGAGGAGTTTATGTCTACTTTGGTTCTTGAGAAGTGGGCCTGGTGGGGGAGAGACAGATTGATTAAAAACCTCTGGGAATCCATTTTCATGAAAAGCCAGTCTTCCTGCACCATCGTTCTCCAACCATACTGTCCTTCCTTCCTGCCCTCTAACATGGTCAGCTCCTCCATTTCTGAGGGCTGTTTTCCTTGTGTTTGCTCTGCCTTCACGTCTTTATACAACTACTCTTGCTTCTCTTTCCGTTTTCACATGAAAAATTTCCTCAGGAAATTCTTTGCTGACCACTCAAATCTCATTCTGTCTGTCCCACATTTCCTTGGTTGTTCTTTCTTCACTGTGCTTGTCACCATATGAAATTACCATGTTCTTAATCATTTATTTATGTGTCTACTTTCTGTTTTAGCCATTTGAAGTAAGCTTCATAAGAAGAGAGATGTTATCTTTCTTGCTCGCTACTGTATGCCCAGTGCCAAGAACCATGTCTGGCAGATAAGAAGGACGCAATGCATACTTGTTAGATGAATGAATAATTATAGGCTTCTAATTTAAACCACAATTCCACATGACAGCTCTTCAGTTACTTGGAGACAGCTCTCATGTCCTATCCACAAGTCTTTTCTTTTCTCTTTCTAAATAGTCCTGTTTTCCTTCCCATAATAAGGTTTGCACACTTTTTACCATGTCGGTTGTCTGTTCTCCCATGTGGATTTCCAGAATCTTGTTTCAATCCACATTATCTTAATTGAGAGGAAGTTGCTGGCATTTGCACAAATTGCTAGCACCTATCAACCAGACAAAAATTAGGACTAACACTGTCAGGACTATAAATACTGAAAATAATCTTTAACATTGTTAAGGGGAATTTCACAAATAAGTTTCACAATAATATTTTAGTGCCTAGCTAATTCTCTTTGGATTACAATACAGAAAATCACAATTTACTCTTATAACTCCTTTTGGAAAGTCTTATGAGCAATGAAGATGTGTGTTTGTAAAAGATTATATCAAAACCAATATTTTTTTATTATTGCATTTCTAAATTTCCTTATCATGAAAATCTGTGAAACAATAAATGAACAACAGTTCACTGCATTATTTTCACTGCTGTAGTTCTGGCTTTAAATTTAGTACATAAGTAATTTGTTTTTACTGTATGGTATTGCTTTCCTAATATATATCTATACATTAAATAAGGACTTAAAATTATTTAAGCACATTCAATATAAACTTTTCATCTGGGAAACTTTTAGCATGCTAAAACCATCAATGATTTCTGTGTAGTAACAGTTTGATTTTCACATGGTTAGTCAACCCAGGGATCGAACCCAGGTCTCCCTCATTGCAGGCGGATTCTTTACCAGCTGAGCCACAAGTGAAGCCCAAAAACACTGGAGTGGGTAGCTTATTCCTTCTCCAGCAGATCTTCCTGACCTAGGAATCGAACCAGGGTCTCCTGCATTGCAGGCAGTTTCTTTACCAACTGAGGTATGAGGGAATTGAAGTGAAGTCACTCAGTCTTGTCTGACTCTTTGCGACTCCATTGAAGAAGGAAATGGCCACCCACTCCAGTACCCTTGCCTGGAAAATCCGATGGATGGAGCTATGAGGGAAGCCCTTCGTTATTTAGATGAATTATATTCATAAATTTGACTGAATTTACAATTTGTAAAATTTATGCATCCTCGGATTATAAAGAATACGTTTTCTTAAAGGCTGCAGTCCACATGTAGTAGTCCGATGAGAGATTTTCATCCAAGTGTTCACTTCAAGACAATTTAGCAAGCTCTCCTCTGATATAACCTTGATTTCTCTAACAACAAAAGAATATTGCATGCCCATTATTGTTTACACTTGCAGTGATGAAGCTAAATCTTGCAAGTTAGACCAAAGTTCTAAATGAATAATTTTCAAGCATGTCATGTATGCCAGGCTTAGTTTATTCAAGAGAATATATAGATTGTGATGTTTCTAAACAGATTAAACACATACTTCTAATTTTAAGCATAAATCTTTCAATTGTAACCTAAGTAGTATTTTTAGCCTGGTGCATTATTAAAGTTATTTAAGGTGTTCTCAATTTTTTGTTTTTACTTTCTATATCACCATTTGCGCCATCTGACTATGGAGACCAATCAATTTTCCAATATAATTATGTCTTTTTTCCATCTTTTTTCCATTTCAGACTGTGATTTTACACTTGTTAATTAGTTAATCATTTTGGTAGAATGGTTAAAGTGAGACTCAAATAAGTTTTTTAATAATATAAATTGACGTGTACAATTTTGATCTGAGTTAGCTAGTAGCAGAACCTAACGTAGTGGAAAAATACCTCTTATTCAGTTCCTTTTTTTTTTAAGCAAATGGCATCAAGGTTAATGGAAAATTCTCATAATTATGGCTAATGGAAATTGTCTCAAAGTATAATCCTGCTGTTGGGAAACTGATTTCATGTTCCTCCTGTCTCAATCTCAATTGCAGATTTTAAATTTAACTAGCTGAAAAATATCCATATTCTAGATATATTTGAATGATACAGTCTTGGTTAAAGTTAAGATAACTTGAATTCCATAATACCGTCCTTGGATTTGTATTTTCTTTCTTGATTTTTAACAAGAGGCTAGTCACACTACATATGGATACTCTTTATCCTTCATTTAAGTATGTTAGTTGTTCAGTCATGTCCAGCTCTTTGCAAACCCATGGACTGTAGCCAGCCAGGCTCCTCCATCCATGTAATTTTCCAGTAAAGAATCATTCATTTAAAACAAAACTTTAAATATAAAAGCCCAGTGGTTACCTCACTTTCAAATTTTTTTAAAAAAACATGCCTGCATTGGCTATTTTGTTATTTTATAAGAATTTGTTCAGTTTTAAATTGTAGTTGTATTTATGCTTCTTTTTCTTAGATGACTTGTAATGGGCTTTATATTCAGTATTCACTGCTTCATAGTCACCACTATTTCTGAAATAAGGTGTCACTACATGCTTAAGGAAGTAGCTGCTTTTTTAGAGAAACATTCAGCAACACTTTCTCTTTATATATCACTTACCTTTACTTACCCAACTTCCCCATCTGCTTCTTTCATTTCAGCTAAGTCCAGTGGCCTTTTTATCCTGCTCTGCTTATTCATTTGCACGTTTTCGCACAATATCCCATATGTTTGGAACAATTTATCATTAGTTTCTGCCAAATTCACCCTCTATTAAAGTTAAAATTTATCTAAAAGTGTCATGAGTGTCACTTTTAGGTATATGGACTAGACTAGATGTATTCTGAGAGCTGCTGTTAATTGTCTTTATATACACTTTTTTTTTTTTATCTTACTCACTCAGCATACATTTGTTAGGCACTGGCCATTCATATAGTATGCCTCTCTGAGTATATGTGTGTGTAAATAGTTTTGCTCTAAAAAATTTAAACTTGTTCAGAATATGCACCAAAGATGCAGGACTAAATGTTGACACCAGACAGCAGAGATTATTAGACTAAAAATGTGACTTCAAACTAAGGATTTTACTTTTTTAAAAAGAAAACTGACTTCACATTTGAGCTGTATCTTTATTTTAGGCAGAAGGAATAGCACATGGACATCCATGGTCTTGAGTGTGCCAAGCATATTTAAGTTTCAGCAGCTGAATCTTAAGTGAGATTCAGCATGTTTTGCAAGGTGGTATAAGTAGCTGTGGTGACTATGGGAAAGGCCAGTTGTGCTGTGAATTTAAATGTGATTGTATAGACAACAGGGACCTGAAGGGGTTTTAAAGCAGAGGAATTGTGTAATTCAGTTTGGAAGTCTCTATTAATCATGATGTAACTTCCATTCACCATTTCAGTGATCACTTCCATTTCCCCTCCCAAACAGACAAAGTCTCTCTTTTCTGAGTAATCCATTCTAGTCAAGGGATTTATGTTTCCATTATCTACACTTTAATTTTACCATTTCTCCTTACAAAGACTTCTTCTCCTATTCTAATATTTAAAGGCCAGTGATGATGCAAGTCCTCTGTCACTGTGTTGACCAATTATCTTCTCTACATTCTTTAAACATTTATAAAATTTTACTTAATTGATAAAATTGATTTATTAAATAAGATAGAATGGATTCTTTTTTGTTCCTTTTTTCCTTTCTTAAACGTAAGCCTCTGGAAGGCAGCTCCAATTGAAGGGGTTGGAAAGTACCTACTTATTGACTATTTCCCTAGTCTAATATGTTTTAGAATTTAACATAGTATTAAGCATTATTGTGAAGAATAAATTTTTAAATGTCACTACTTCACGATGGGCTTCTCTTGTAGCTCAGCTGGTAAAGAATCCACCTGCAATGTGGGAGACGTGGGTTTGATCCCAGGGTTGGAAAGGTCCCCTGGAGAAGGGAAAGGCTGCCCACTCCAGTGTTCTGGCCTGGACTATACAGTCCATGGAGTCACAAAGAGTTGGACACGGCTGAGTGATTTTGACTTTCACTTTTCACTTTCACTTCATGATGAATAATTTTATTTTCTTGGATAAATAGAATTTTTACATCTATATTATTCTTCTTTAGGACTCATACTTTTTTAGGCTCACATGGGTTCAACAAAAATTCCTCCAGTCATTAGGGAATAATACTCTCCCCCATGGTTCTTTTGGGGCTTCCCGGGTGGCTCAGACGGTAAAGAATTTGCTGCAGTGTGGGAGACCTGGGTTCGATCCCTGGGTTAGGAAGATCCCCTGGAGGAGGGCACGGCAACCCATTCCAGTATTCTTGCCTGGAGAATCCCCATGGACAGAGGAGCTTGGCAGGTCCCAGTCCATGGGATCACAGAGAATCAGACATGACTGAGTGACTAAGCACAGCACAGCAATGGTTCTTTGAGTCTTTGGTTATTGCTTACTCCCTGCACAACTCCTGGGAGCCCATTGGGTTCATTAACTTTTCTTTGCTGAGACCTCTTTGCCTCTCTAGGTGTCCCTATTGAATAGAGCTTAAGCCTTATTTTATAGGGTTCCTAAACTGGTCCATATTGCCTTTGCCCTGACAAATTCTAGGAGTACAGACTGGTCAAGGTACAGTTGCATCTCCTCTAGCTCCTCTTTCTGTAACAGGCAACTCAGGCTTTACCCTTCAGACATATCAGAGTCGGGCACCATGCATTGTGCTTTCACCCTTCAAAAGGGAAATAAAATTGCAGGGAACACATATCAAGTGTTATGAGGGTCTCTTTTTAACTACTCTCTTGGAGTTTGGTATGGCAATGAGACTCAAAACACACCATTAATGTCCTCCAAAGAAATAATTTTATAATTTCCAGAATGCTTTTGTATTCTGTTGAAGGTGAAGGGCATAAGGATTCCTTAAGCAGAGTTTTGTCACCTATTTGGAAATTTACTCAACGGGAATTTAGTTTTGTAATTTATTTCAATTCCCCTTAAGATCTCAAGCAAAATTTGTATTTCAACACAGTTGCATTACTAAAGTCTATGCCAAATTTAAATTATGTGAAAAATGTGTGACATTTTATATTAATTATGTGAAAATAAATTACAAAAATTTCTTAAATTTTACAAAATTTCTTTCATATTCAGAAATTTTTCTAGATGCTGAGGTTGTCACTTAATTGATTATTTCTGTTTAACATGCCATCAGAATTGTTTTAGTCCAGATCTTCCACAAAAGAGTTGCTGAGATGGGATTAAATGTGTTAGAAAGTTATTAGGTGAAATACCTGTGAGAGAAAATATGAATGAAGGCAGAGAAGACTGGGAGAGCTGTAAGACAGCAGTGTAAGTCTGGGCCCAAGTGAAGGAGAGGAAGGAAGAGTCAGTGGGAGCATTCTAGAGTACCTTGCAGTTAGTCAGTTTTCAGCAAAGCCTTTGTTTTCCCTTTTTTATGGTTTTCTAATGAAGCTCAGTTTGAATTAAAAAAAAAAGTAGACATAAAAAATGATTTGTAACTTGTGAAACACCATGTCAGTAAGAGTTGCAAATATTATTACCATCTGCAAGCCAAACTAAAACATTATAATAGTTATGTAACCATTTATTAAAGCATAGAAAATCACTGTAATTTTGCCCATCTCCTTGAAGGAGTTATCTCCAGTAGTATTACCCACATCTGAGCCACCATGAGTTCTCACAGAAATACTATTCCAGTTTCCTACAAGAGCCTGTCTGCTTCTGCTCCTGCCTTTCCTGCATGCCAGCCTGCCTACCATAGGCTAAATGGTCTCCTCCGTACTGTAGTCTAACTGGTTTCTTACAACCTAAGTCACACCACGCCACTCTTTTGCTTAAAACAGTCTAATGGCTTTCATAGCTCTTAACTAAGATCCAAAATTCTTGTACAGATCACTTTTATCATATAGGTTCTGCCTGTCTCTCAGACCTCATCTCATTCTACTTTTACCAATTAAGCTAATGTACTTACTATGTCAAATTTTTTTCTATATTATTTACATTTTCCCATTAGCAATGGTTTTCTCTTTCTTTCTTTCTTTTTTTTTTTTTTTTGAATGTAAGGGCCCAAAAGTTCTAGGCAAGAAGAACAATTAGTGAAAAGCCATAGGTGAGAATGAAGTTGGCTCACTGGATTTTGTGACTTTTAAATCATCCCCAAAACTTCATCTTTAATGTTTCTGAAAAGAAAAAAGGTAAAGAATTGTTGTTTCTTATGGCTGTTGGAATCCCACTAGTTTCTAATCATAAAATCCCCAGAAATGGGAAAGTCTTTTAGAAGGGTCAGAAATTGCCCTGCAAAGAGCAGTGGATGTTATGTGACATACACATGGGCTCAGAGAAAAACATTTTTAAAAATGCTTTTTCATGTAAAACTTAGTAAGTGTTAATGTAAATGTTAAAACACCAAGATATGATTACTTCCTGATTTCTGAACCCGTTCATAATTAACTGAGAACTAGGAAATGCTTCCCAACTCTAGAATACATTCTGTTAATATGTGTGGGGTTTGTGTCTGTGACTGTTATTAACATTAATGGGATTTAATCGAGTAGTTCTCTTACACACAGAGCAGAAAATTCACTCAAATTATTACAGGCATAGTCAATCATGGAGCATAATTCACAGTACATGTGATTTACAGTTTTACATTAAAACATGAAATAAGATGTAAGAAGTTGGCTCTAAAACCATTTTTGGAGTGGGTACTTAAATATCTTTAATATTGAACTTCCAGTATTAAATAAAAGACAAGTTTATAAACAATTCAATAATTGGACAGACTACGTATTGATTTTTTCCTTTGTTACATAATATGACCCACTTCTCCATCCAGAACCCTGTCGTAGTAGGTTGAGGAGTGCTAGAAACATGGTTGCTGTTGTGTATTGGAATGTGGAGAGACGGAAAGGCTGTCACAGCAGTCAATAAGATCTGAGAGGTGTTGACTAATTGCCTGCTAATTACACAGTAAATTGTCTAATTAAGCTGATGGTTAATTAGGGTACGCTTGCACAGCAGTCTTGTGGAATTTGTGTCTGATGTCTGGGAAGCAGCTTGTGTAATTGGCAAACTGGTAAGGACTGGCAGAGAACACGACTGGAAAACTCACTGCCAGTGGATGACAGAATAAGGATTTTGTGGAAACAAAAGGGCTTTCATTTTTAAATGAAAGTTTTGTTTCAGTTCTGCAGCTATTCTACAGTGAGCAATTGAGAAATATATTTGAAACCTAAATTATGTGAGTAAAGGAAGGCTTAAAATGTGCTTCAACATGTAAATATGCTGCTTGCCTGGAAGTTATCAGCTCTGATACACTCTATCACATTATATTAATGTACACATTGTGTTTTTACAGTTCCTCCTTTTAACATATGTTATTTGGTATCATGTGCCAAAAAAAAAATCCCACGTATCTAAGGAAAAAACTGCCTCTTTATGATAACATAAAAAGTAGCAAATATGACTGATGGAAGATTTGGAATTGAATCTTGGGTGAATTATTTAATATTTCATTTATGCATCACCAAGAACCATAAAATAGTAGACATGCTACAGATACAAGTTTGAATAATGCTTTAAAGAAATGAAAAATATTATTTGTAATGGGAGAATTTCAGTTTTATTATTTATGCAATTTTACCATTCAAATGAATTTTGCTTAAATTTAGTAAAATGTAAGAACAGAATAGTCTAATATTAAATTATATGTATTTCATTTCTAAATGCATGTGAGTAGTGCTGGAGGAGTTACAAAAAATTTTAGTACTTTAAAAATAAAAGATCTAAAAATGGATTTTGTTGCTATTGTTCTTTATAGCTGAGGAAATATAACTTCATTTCAGAAAGTTATCTATGGTTTAAATATAAACATGAAAATTCTCCTTGTAAGTAAACTAATGCTTTGAAAAATATAGGCCCTTTATAAATGAAGTGAGGTATATATATATCTCGCCTTTAAAGGAGACCTGAAGCAAATGATTGCTTCTGCCATTTGCTTCTAGATTCCAACATCTTTGAGGATTTTGAAATAAGATTTTTGAATAGAACATTAGGTTGCATTTGAAGCAAAAGACCACAGATGCACAATAAATCTTGTATTTATACTTTTATGTTAATAAAGAAAGATAAAATTTAAGTGTTTCAAAACTAGATTTTTGAAAGATAAGAAGCCCTTGACTAAATTATAGTGTCAACATTTCTTTTCCTGATTTATTAGCAAACAAACCACATGTATGCATCTGATTCTGATGGCTCAGATGGTAAAGCATCTGCCTAATCCTCTGGAGAAGGAAATGGCAACCCACTCCAGTACCCTTGACTGGAAAATCCAATGGACGGAGGAGCATGGTAGCCTACAGTCCATGGGGTCGCAAAGAGTCAGACACGACTGAGTGACTTCACTTTCACTTTCATGCATCTGATTAAATGAATGTGTATGTTTTTATTCTCGCTGTTTTCCATGGAGGATTTGAAGTTGTGTTTATGCTATATGTTTAAATAGAAAGAAATATACCTTATATACTCTGAAAAAATCTTTGAATTAAAATTAACTTTGAAGTTACATGCAATCACAAATGCATTAGGAAGTATCACTATAAACAAAGCTAGTGGAGGTGATGTAATTCCATTTGACCTATTTCAAATCCTAAAACATGATGCTGTGAAAGTGCTGCACTCAATATGCCAACAAATTTGGAGAACTCGGCAGTGGCCACATGACTGGAAAAGGTCAGTTTTTATTCCAATCTCAAAAGCAATGCCAAAGAATGATCAGACTACCACACAATTATATTCATCTCACATGCTAGCAAAGTAATGCTCAAAATTCTCCAAGCCAGGCTTCAACATTACATGAACCGTGAACTTTCAGATGTTCAAGCTGGATTTAGAAAAGGCAGAGGAACCAGAGGTCAAATTGCCAACATCTGCTGGATCATCAAAAAAGTAAGAGAGTTCCAGAAAAACATCTATTTCTACGTTATTGTCTATGCCAAAGCCTTTGACTGTGTGGATCACAACAAACTGTGGAAAATTCGGAAACAGATGGGCATACCAGACCACCTTACCTGCCTCCTGAGAAAGCTGTATGCAGGTCAAGAAGCAAGTTAGAATTGGACATGGAACAACAGACTTGTTCCAAATCAGGAAAGGAGTACGTACGTATATTGTCACCCTGCTTATTTAACTTATATGCAGAGTATGTCATACGAAATGCCAGGCTGGATGAAGCAGAAGCTGGAATCAAGATTGCCAGGAGAAATATCAATAACCTCAAATATGCAGATGACACCCCGTTATGGTAGAAAGTGAAGAAGAACTAAAGAGTCTCTTGATGAAAGTGAAAAAAGAGAGTTTAAAAGTTGGCTTAAAACCCAACATTCAGAAAATTAAGATCATGGCATCTGGTCAGATAGATGGGGAAACAATGGAAACAGTGAGAGACTTTATTTATTTTGGGGGGCTCCAAAATCACTGCAGATGGTGACTGCAGCCATGAAATTAAAAGACCCTTGCTCTTTGGAAGAAAAGCTATGACCAACCTAGACAGCATATTAAAAACCAGAGACATTACTGTACCAACAAAGGTCAGTCTAGTCAAAGCTATGGGTTTTCCATTAGTCATGTATGGATGTGAGAGTTGGACTGTGAAGAAAGCTGAGAGCCGAAGAACTGATGCTTTTAGACTGTGGTGTTGGAGAGGACTCTTAAGAGTCCCTTGGACTGCAAGGAGATACAACCAGTCCATCCTAAAGGAAATCAGTCCTGAGTATTCACTGGAAGGTCTGATGCTGCAGCTGAAACTCCAATACTTTGGCCACCTGATGCAAAGAACAGACTCATTGGAAAAGACCCTGATGCTGGGGAAATACTGAAAGTACGAGGAGAAGGGAACAACAGAGGATGAAGTGGTTGGATACCATCACGGACTTGATGGATATGAGTTTGAGTAAGCTCCGGGTGTTGGTGATGGACAGGGAAGCCTGAGATGCTGCAGTCCATGGGTTTGCAGAGAGTCGGACACGACTGACGATTGAACTGAAGTGCATGACAAATGATAATTTTACTCCTTTAACAAAAAAGATGTTTTTCAAGCTGTTTTAAACTGATACCTTAAAATATTAAGTCACAGATATAAAAAAGATATAAAAATATTCTTTATTTCAAGGATAAAGAAAAATCATATTCATTCCATATGGAACCTTAGGTTATGAAGTCTTTTTAAAGAAATTATGCATGATAGAAGAAAAGTGAATTTACCAAAGGAATACAAGGCTAAACATTGAAATTGCTTATTTAAAACTAGATATCTTTAGGGAGAAAAATCATATAGAGGTCAGTGTTTCAAATGCCAACCATTCTATTTTTTGATTTACTCAGTTTTTCATTTTATTCCTTAGAGAGTAATATGAAAAATTTATTTATTGTTAGTGAGATAAGTTTGCATAAAAAGAAATCAAGTATATCTGTCTATCATTCTAGGTAAAGTTTTACAAAACGCTTTTTACAAAGCACAAGCTTCAAAATAAGTTCCTCGTTTATGTTTATATATAAATTTCAATTTTTTTCTATTATTTCAAAAGCTAGATAGTTTCCATTTATATATAGCTAACACAGGAATAAATTATACATATCCTGATATCATGTAATTATCTGCTGAGAACTTATAATATTTACTTTGACAGATATATATAGTATATAAAATATTTGTGTATATTTTATATGCCTAGATATTTGTGTGTGTTATGTAATCACAGTTTCTTTTTTAATTATTTGGAAAGTTTTATCTCTGAAATTAAAGTATCAGTGTAAAAAATATAGTATTTAGCAATCTTAGCTATCAACTTCATTATAGATTTTTCTTTTACAATTTATACATCATAAAGTTTACTCTAAAAATATGGATTTTATTATTTTTAATGTACTCACAGAATTGCATAACTATCACCACTGTCTAATTAATTTCAGAGCATTTCCATCACTCCAGAAAAGAACCTTTATACCTGTTAACAATTGCTCCCTATCCCCTCCTACCCCTCAGTCCCTGGAGACCAGTAATATGCATTCTTTCTCCATGGATTTGCCTATTTTGAACATTTTATACAAATGAAATCAAACATATGTTACCTTTTGTGTCCAGTTGCTTTTATCTAGCACAATATTTTCAATATATCGTTCATGTTGTAGCATGTATCCAAACTACGTTCTTTTCTGTGGATATATTAATATCTTGTTTATCCATTCATTGGTTCATGAATATTTAGAATATCTTTTCTACTATTTTTGCCTATTACAAGTACTGTTTTCTTGAACACTTATGTATAAGTTTTTAAGTGGATGTATGTATTCAATTTTCTTGTGACTATACCTAGGAGTAGAATTGCTGAGTAATATGGTGACTCTATGTTTAAGTTTCATTGAATCACCAAACTTTTCTCCAAAATAGCTTTACCAATTTGCAGTCCCACCAGCAGTGTGTGAAGGCTCTAATATCTTCAACACTAATCAACATTGTTGATTGTCTTTTTTTATTACAGCTGTCAGAATGAATTTGAAGTTTTTTCTATTGTGATATTGACTCCCAATATAATTGGTAACTAAAATAGTAAAAGTATGAAGGCCTTATAATTGCATTAATATTCTTAATAACATGTCGTCATGACAGCTAATTATTATAACTAGCTGTTAACATAGCTGCCATTTTTCATTCTTCTCTCTTGATCTTCAAAGTATGGTCATTAGGAAAGGTTGATGCACTTCCATTGGAGGCATAGAGTGATAGCAGGTCTGAAAATAAGAGTTTAGGGTGGAAGGTGGAAGGCACCCTGTAAAAAATAGCCAGTTCATATGGACCTCTGGCCTGTGGGAGATATTGTTACAGGAAGTCATATACTCAAAGAGTAGTCTCTTATTATTTGGTCATTTATATAGTTCAAGGGAATGAATAAATATTCCAAGCTAAATTATGAGCCCAACTTAAAATTAGACACCTAAGGAGAAACATTTAATACACTCTTGATAGCAAGATTAAAGAATATTACTCTAGGAGTCTGGATCAAATGTTTTCCCCTGCTTTTGCTGCCCTATTTGGTAATTTTCTCAGTCTAGTTACAATAGCACAGATCATGAGAGTTTAAAAAAAAATTACCTTAGCTATAACTCCAGTCTAAGAGCTCCCATTTACAGATGAGGAGAATTAGTCACAAATTAATTAGTTATCAGCTTTGTTCAAGTTCATGTAGATGGTATAGGGCAATCTCAAACCATGTATTTGGTACTCAACACTGTATTTTTAAAATTTTTAATTGGCATTAGTTGCTTTACAATGTTGTATTCATTTCTGCTGTACAGCAAAGTGAGTTAGTTATATGTATACATGTACCCCCTCTTTTTTATATTTCCTTCCCAGTTAGGTCACGACAGAGCATTGAGTAGATTTCCCCGTTTAGCATTGTATTTTTATTAGAACTATATTATCTCTGTAGTTCTTTGTTCATTTTTTAAGGATTACAAATTGTTGAACTATGACACTACCCTTGCTCTTAGAGAATTTAACATCTGCTGGTGAGATACACTGGTATCCAATGCACACACTTTGTAAAGCATGTTTAGAGAGGTAGAAAAAGGGAACCAGAAAAATACTAGACCAAGATTGGGAGAAAGGGATGTCATTAGAAAAAGATATTTAAGAGGGGTTCTGAATAGTAACTGTCAGAAGAAGAGGGAACAGGCAGTGCATAAGTAGCATGTACAAAGTCAAGTAGAGAGAGAAAGCCCAGTAGAAGCAGACGTAAGGGTTGAGCTTCCTCACAGGGATGATACATTGAGAATGCTGCTGCTGCTGCTAAGTCGCTTCAGTAGTGTCTGACTCTGTGCGACCCCATAGACGGCAGCCCATCAGGCTCCCCTGTCCCTGGGATTCTCCAGGCAAGAACACTGGAGTGGGTTGCCATTTCCTTCTCCAATGCATGAAAGTGAAAAGTGAAAGTGAAGTCGCTCAGTCATGTCTGACTCTTAGCGACCCCATGGACTGCAGCCTACCAGGCTCCTCCATCCATGGGATTTTCCAGGCAAGAGTACTGGAGTGGGATGCCATTGCCTTCTCCGATAGTGAGAATAGGCAGAGTTAAATTAGAATCAGGTAACAAAGGGCCTTATTTGTTCATTGGGGAAGAGCTTATAATTTTTTTTTTTCTTAAAGGGTAACGGATGGACTTCATGTGAAAATGACAAGATCAGATGTGTTTTTCTGGGAAAGATTTCTCTAGTACCAGGCAGACAGTTTTTAGAAAATAGCCATGCAAGAGTGGGAGGGTCAATATATTCACTCCACAAATACTTATAACAAATACTCTATTTGCAAGCACTGTGCTTGAGCACTGAAGCTAGAATAGGGAGGAACATGACAAGGAGCTTCCAGATTTCATGTAATGTATAGGAACTTTCCATTAGGGAAGAAATGGTATTAGCCCATGGCTGTAGACTGAGTAATATCAACTTATTTAGTGTATATAAAGGAAACTACAGTAGCAGCCTTGGTGACTGATCGCATGAAGCCAGCGATGGGGAGGGACAAGGTAAGAACAACTCCTGGATCTCTGACTTTGCAGCTGTTTATGTTTGTGCCATTAACAAAGGAAGTGAAGAGAAAAACCTGGTTTCTCTGTTCTGTGCCAGTCACTGAAGTAGGATTTTTCAGTAGCAAAAGAAAATTGTCAATGGGTACTTTCATTCTCCAACTTAATTACTTCAAATATTTGGAAAGAAAAGGTCACCCTACTGGAAGAACTGCAGTTATTAAAATTGAACTGAAAATGTTAATAATTTTTCAGATGAAATATAGGTATTAATGTAGAGTTTGAAAGTTTGAACTCAATATAATTATTCCAAAATTAGATCTAAAACTAACATGTACAGGGAAAAGTTAAATAACAGAACAGGATTTTAAATCGATATGATTAATTAACTTGATATAAATAACTTGAGTATTGCTATGTTTATCTGTAAATCATTTATCATGGTACCAGCTGTAAAAGTAAATCTTAATAATAATGATAATGATGTGTGTCATCCTCCTACCCAGCAGAGGTGTCATGACAAATTGTTAACAAACTGTCTTACAGCACTTCACAGATTCAAATACTAAGGTAATAATAGTATAGTCAATAAAATCAACAATGGAACAAATAACTTGGATGCAGCTTAGGAAGGGAAATTTGTTAAAACTTTGGGTTCACAAGTGAATAAAGTACCACCAACAGAACTCTTCATCCATTTAAGTCCATATTTATATTTCGACTCTTAAGTTTCTATGAGGGAGAGAGAACACAGAGAAAGGCAAGAAAAACATTTTCACAGTTTATTGAGATGGGGGAACTGATCAATCTCTCTCTCTCTGTCCCTGTTCCTCTCCCTCTCTTTCCTTCCTTCTCTCCTTCTTTCTCAAATGGAGTATTGACTATTCCCATAGAATCCTTTTCCAAATCCAGAATACTCCATACACATGTTTCTTACATCTGTGCACTAGCTTTCCTTGTTCAAGGCTCATTTGTCTTCACTTTGATCATTTCATGAACCCCTTCAAAGGTCTAATTTCAATGGTGTTTTCAAACAGAAATTAATATACTTATTTTCAACCAAATTTACCCACCTAAAGTAGATTTTGGCATGTCACTACTCTGTCTACCTGTAGACGAAAGTTCATACTCCTTAGCATATTGTGCAAAGTCCTCTGTCATCTCAACCAGCTTTTTCTTTGCCTTAAGATGTCCACTCCACCGTTTCACAAAAGGAAGTTTAGTAACAGAAAGCCTAAGATTTTTTAAAATAGTAGTGTTCCCTTTGTAGCATTATACAATTTCTGAAACCCCGTGTGTCCTTTTTATTATCCAGTCTCCAGACTGTGCTTGTGCACAAGATTTATAGACTGCTCACTGCTATAGCCGCACCTGCCTAAGGGCACCCTCATGTTCCCCCAGCACTTGTTCATGCAGCCAGGTCCCGTCTGAAGAGCCCTCCCCATTTTATCCCCTACTAGAAACTTAATTTAGCCTTAAAATTCCCTTAAAACTTAACTCCCTTAATATTGTGTTCCCATAAACCACTGGAGCTCTAGAATGACCTGTTTTAATAGGAAAAAAAGACAAAAATTGCAATGATATTTCAACACACTGTGTAGCCTTGTAAAATGAAGTGAGTGAACTCCAGCTCTTTTCTCCTCTACCATGCTGAATGTTTAATTAGAACATTTAAAATCTTTTTAGAGTTACCTGATTACCAGATTTATGTCTCTCTGAGAAACTAATATTGTATATTATTAGTTTCAAGTATATAGCAAAGTGATTCAGTTATATATGTATATATATATATTCTCTTTCAGATTATTTTCCATTATATGTTATTACAAGATACTGAATATAGATCCCTGTGCTATTCAGTAGGTTCTTGTTTTTTATCTCATTTGTATATGAAGTGAAGTGAAGTTGCTCAGTCGTGTCCGACTCTTTGCGACCCCATGGACTGTAGCCTACCAGGGACCTCCCTCCATGGGATTCTCCAGGCAAGAGTACTGGAGTGGGTTGCTATTTCCTTCTCCATCATTTATATATAGCAGTGTGTATATGTTAGCTTACCAGTTTCCGAGTTCCCTTGTTGTGTCTTCTACAGTCGTATTTCAGTGCCACGGACATAGTCACCACTCAGCAAAGACCAGAGTCCTCTCCTCTGTTCTCTTCTATTTCAAGTTAGGACTTTTTTTATTTTTTCAGGTGGCAGCATGATGTAATTTATCATTTGATACAAACTGGTCAATAATACATTTGTCCTGATTTAGCTATAGGTTGAATTTAAGTTGCTATAAGTTTTTAGAAAAGAAGTGAGAAATTTATTAAAAGATTTACTATTGGCTTCTTTTAAGCTATCTTATTTTATGGGACAAGATTACTCCCTCTTAAATTCTATTGTTCTTGGGATCACCTTTGACTATTCATGGGTCATCCTTGTTTTGTTGGTTTTATCTCTCTGGCCCTTGTTCCAGTAAGTTGTTTTATATGCTATGAATTCCCAGTTCTTGGACAAAAATGACTCAACTCCAACATTCACCCATATTACCAGTGAGGTTTTGTGTTAAGTGGAGCTCATTTAAATCCAGTGCCCCCACAGGGAAGGCGATGACCCTGGAATCACGCCTTTATTTCTTAACGTTTTTAAGTACTGCAAATAATTTCAGAGGCAATGAAAAAGTTTCTTTCGAATTGAACTCCCCTGAGCTGTGGATTTCCATGGCTTTCTTCACTGCTGATGTTTTAGTACAGTGGTATGAATATGAAAACCGTTAGTACTAGGGGATTATCTTCTCCCTGGTGCTCTATGCAATATTTTAAAGGTGTCCTGACATTATAGATTATGCTGAAATAATAGAGCTTACTCGGTATTACATTCTGTATTCATATTTACTATAAAATGTATTGCTATAGCACATTCCTTAACTTCCTATAGAGAAGAATATAATGTACAACAGAAAAGTACATTTTTTTTAGAAACAGCAAAATGAAAGTTGTTGATTTTAAAAGACATTTTGTCACAGATGAGTGAGAGAGAAAGAGATCAAACGAGCAAGTCTAGCCAATCCAAGGTTTCATTCATGCATCTCTTCTGCTTAGTGCTTTCCCCTTCGGTATCATTAGCATTTTCATTTCAAAAAATGACAGTCTGCAGTAGAAGCAGTAAAAATGTTCAACCTGTGGTTTAAATTATTGATTTTTTAGAATATTGAAGCAGTATTTCAAATGGATTTTGTTAGAGATACTTCTGGGTGGGGGCTTTCAAAGGTAATTTGATATCCAAAAGCCTGTGTATTTCAAAGACTTCATTCTTTGAATTTCTTTAGACTCTGGTTGATTGGATAAAACTGTTTATTGTCTTCAGGATTATAAGTAGCAGATCATTGCTGCTTGAACTTGAAACATATCTTTGCAGACTGTGTTCTTTGTGATTTATGCTGTATGTTCATACTATGATCAACTGGAAAAATAAATCTTCATTTGGAAACAAAACCTGATTTAAAATGAAGGAAAACATATTGTGATTGGCATGCATAGAAGGTCAACAGTTGAATGATAGCTAGCTTATTGTAATAAAGCATCCAAGGTATGGTTCTGTAAGGATGGATTTTACTGAAGCTCCTCAAATTTGTGTTATGCTCATAGGGAGTAGAGTGTGGCTACAGAGATTCTCCTTAAAATCTTTTTAAGTCTCTCACCACAGTCAACACTCCCATATGAACAGAAAATGTTTTGACAAGGAGTGAGATTACTGACTGCTGTGTGTATGCTATGCAGGTAGTTTGCTATTCTCAGCATGCTTCTACTTATGGAAAAAAGCTACTTAAAAATTACATTATATCAAAATGCCTTGATCTGCAATCATTCTACAAGTCGAAGCTCTATTGAAGTCAATGAGGGCTTGGAGTGCAAATTTATGACTGTATTGAGCTTAATATGTGAAGAGTTGCATCATATTTTGTGATGTCAAGTATCACACAGCAATGGGATGACACAAATTTGAAATAAAACCTGATATTCCCTCCTTGATAAGTGGAAATGAATTAAAAACACCACATCAGAAGAGCTCCTTTTGAGGCATTGGGACATAAAAGGGAAAGCCGCTACTGAATACTGAATGCAGGAGCTGTATCCATAATCATGTATCCATAATAAGTCCTGTTGTTTCAACCAGTTTGAAAATACATTCTCAATAGCAGTGCTACTATGATAGTTGGGTGGATAATCTGCTGATGTTGCAGTTTTGAAAGAAAAATATTTAATCTGAGGGTGCAAAATTCTAGGATCAAATCTCCTACCTTCCTCTAAAAACTTTATACAGAGGAAAATATGACTGAAATAATTTATGACATTGACCATCTGATTTAATCATCATGATAGATCTTAGAAATGAGAATGTAATATCTTCTCACATTATTTTATAATCCTATAATGAAGGAATCAGAATCCCAGAGAAGTAAGTAAACTATTCAGGGTCACATAGCTATTAAATGATGAAACCAGAATTCTTACTCAGGTTTATTTAACTCCAAAATCAATTGTTTTTCTACTATAAAATATCTTCCCCTATTCTTTAATCATGTTACTCTAAAAATGGCATCAAAAGAAACTTAAAAAAAAACAAAACAACAATGACCCAAAAGAGCAGTGAGCCCTCACAATTGTGCAGTATGTATAATGTTTAATTCTTTTTGGTTTCAGGGGTAAGGTTATGCATATCTGCTCCATTCTCCAATTCATTAAATGTTTACCCAACTGAAAGCAATTCTTATTTGTTTATATTCCAGAAACTGTAGGTTAACTGCCTCACTAAGTCTCCACAGCAAGCCTATGAAGTATGTGTTAACATTAGTCCTGTACAGCAGACGAGGATGAGACAGAATGCTTGCTTTCAGAGAAGCTATTAGTAAGTGGTAGACCAGATGAGAGTATACACCATAAAGAATTGTTGTGAATAGGCACTGAGTTAATGATAGTGATGATGATGATAATGTACTAGTAAAGATACTGTAATTGTGAATACTTTATAGAAAGGGAATCAATACTTTATAGAAAGGACTCATAGAAAGGTTAGTGACCTGCCCAACCAGTATCATGCAGTGGTTGATTTGGCATAGTGATGAAAGTACTGGATACATTTCTTGACATCTAGTAATTGCCCCCAAAATATTAAGGGTAACATTACTAGGTACATATTTAGAGCATGAATAAAAATTTTGTTGCATTTTGAATTAATGAATAAAGTACTGTTCTTCTTTTTTTCTGATTCACCAAGCAACTTTTCATCTAGCACTGCCACTGGGAATGAATTTTTAAGCTGATTTAAACATCAACAGGATTTATTACAGTTATATCTCAGGTATTCAGTAGCAAGTTTCCCTTTCATGTCCCAATTTGCTAGGGGACTTTGTCCAAGTTATTTCAGCTCTAAGTTTCAGTTTCCTATTTCTAAACCTGTTGTAATGAAGTAGTAATAACAACTACAAGTTACTGAGTTCACCCATGTGTCAAGTACACTACTAGCAAATAATAGAAGCAAAACCTTATAAAGTGTTTATGACATAGCAAGTGCTCAAAATGGTAGCTATCATTATTGATACATTTTGTCATCTTTGTGATAGTAGGAAAGGATTAACCAGGATAGAAACCTCGGGCCAAGTCTGAGATAATATCATCGAGTAGTTCTAGCACATGTGGTTGTGGTGGGAAAAGACTCATCAGGGACAATCTGAAAATTTCTGAGTCTGGATTCTTTGCCTTTTACTGTACTAAATTCACCCAGTTTTTAGAGGCTTTTGCCTTGATGACAAGGTAAGAGCATGGGTCCAAACCTTTTTTTTTTTTTTTCCTGTTTAATTATATTCATTTGTTGAATTTTGGATTCTACTTATTAGTGATATCAGACATTATGATATTGTCTTGCTCTGTCTGATTTAGTTCACTAAGCATAGTACCTTCCAGGTCCATTCATGTTGTTGCTAGTGGCAAAATTTCATTATTTATTCATAGATGGATAGTATTTCGCTGCTAGTATACACTCACACACACACGTACATACATACATATATCACATCTTCTTTATCCCTTTATCTCTTGATGGACACTTAAGTTGCTTACATATCTTGGCTACTGTAAATAATGCTGCTTTGAACATTGGGGTGCATGTATCTTTTCAAATTAGTGCTTTCTTTTACTTCAGATAAAACCAGAAGTGGAATTGCTGAATCATATCATAGTTGTATATTTAATTTTATAGGGACCTCCATACTATTTTCCACAGTGGCTACACTGAATTACCACCAACAGTGTAAAAGGGTTCCCTTTACCCCATATCCTTATAAACATTTGTCATTTGTGGTATTTTTGGATGATAGCCATTCTGATAAGAATGAGACACTATCTCATCTGGTTTTGACTTGCTTTTGTCTAATAATTATCAATATTCAGCACTTTTTCCTATATCTATTGACTATCTTTTTTTTGAAAAATGTCTATTCAGGTATTCTCCTGAATTTTTTCATTGGGTTGTTTGGGTTTTGATACTGAATTGTATGAGCTGTTTATATATTTTTGATATTAACCCTTTAGGGTGACACATGCCCCAAACTCATTAGTTCCTTAAAAATACATTTTTCATCATAATAAATTCTCCTAAAAATAAGGTTCCTGATATCAGCAAGTATAAATAGTTTCATGAAGCTATGGTTTGTCTTTTCAACCAAGTTTTATGTGCTCACATAGTGGTATTATCCTGTCATCGTCACCATTTTTCGGACATTACACCTGTAAGTCATGTTAGTTTGTGGTTAGCTTATGATTTAGAGATTAAATTTACAATAGACACAAACATTCTTTTGATATAAATATATATATATATATATAAATTATAAAAGATGGGACATAAATTGAAATATTAGTTACAGATTTTTATAGAACCTGTTTTGAAAGTCTGAAAAGGGATAATGGAACTTAGTATTCATGTCATATTAAAAACTTCTACTTACAGAAAATTTCAAAATGTAGAAAACATGCCCACCCCCAAGCTGCAATAATTATAGCCAACTTTTATCCATTTTTACCTCACCACTTTTTCTATTTTGGGTTGAAGTAAATATCAGTTGTTTTATGATTTAATTGGTAAATATTTCAGTATATGTCCAAAAACACTTTTAAAATGAAAATGATACTAGAATAACAACTAAAAATAATTTAAAAATTCCTTAGTATTATAAAATAACTAGTTTTTTGTTTGTTTTTAATTTTGTTTATTTGAATTAGTATATCCAAATAAGACCCCTAAATAGCAGTTGTTTGATGTATCTCTTAAATTTTCCATCTCTTTAAAATTTTCCATCTCTTTAAAATTTTTAATTGAAATTTTTGTTAGAGAAGCCAACTAATCTGTTCTTTAGAGTTTTTTTAAAAATTTTGTTTATTGTCTCTTTGATCTTTCTTTTAAATTATCTCTAGATTCTTAGATATATTGTAATATATGTAATATATGGTTAGATCTAGAGAATTGATAGTATTTGTGTTGTTGTTTTGTCAAGAATATCTAATAGTTATCTATACTCATCTCTCAGGGTATACAAAATAGCCACTTTTCTGTATTGATGATGCTTGTAAGTAGCTATTGGTCATCTCAAGAGGTTATAAACCCGAAAAAGCCACAGGTTACATGTTTTTTTCTAGTGTCTCAGTAGTACCCTGACTTAGAAAACAAATTTTGTTATTCATATTACTCTGTTGGTTGTGGGTCTATTAATTTATTTGGCATTGCATAAACATGATAATTTATTTCTATCTTACCTTCTTCAGATGTTAACTAGAATTCTGTAAAGAGTAATTTCCTACCATGAATTATTTGATGACCTGGAGCTAGAGTTCATATAGGAAAAGCAAGATAAATGCTTTAGTTTTTCCACTTATTTATAAGTTTTCACATGACTCTGGTAATGCTCTTGTATTTTTTGACAGCTTCCTTGCTTTTTGATAGGATAAAATGTTTTAGGCTCACTTTGCTTTCTTTCTGCCTTGAAATAGAATTAGTCATTTCTCTAAGCAATTTTAACTAAAAAAGTAGTATTTAGAGACCATAATCTGGATCTTAGGGCCACCCACTGATGCTAGGTTGGTCATTGCTTCTAGGCTTTAAAAAGGCAGCCATCTGAATATTAACTGTTTTAGAATAAAATAAATAATAATACAAATTATTTCCAATGCAAATTCAAAACTGCATGAATTTTAGTTAACATTGTCGATGTTACATTTATACTTTTTTCTTCTGTACTATACACAGCAATACCATTATCCCAACAAATTTAATACTGAAAAAATGTTGACATATTTTATTTTGTTTTGCTTTACATTATGTTTATCCCACTGGAGATACACAAATCACAGTGTTTTAAAGTAGCTGTATTGTATGGCACCTCTCTGTGTGGTTATTCTACTAGCTGGTATTCAATTATACAAAATATGGTCCAGAGATAAATGTATGCAAGATATAGTCAAGGAAGTCAAGGTTGTATTTGTGTTCTTTCCCCCATTCTCTCTCTTTCCCAATCTTTTTTTTTTTTTTTTAGCGTATTCTTTTTTTTTTTTTATGTTTTTATTTTTTTTTTATTCTTCCAATTTTATTTTATTTTTAAACTTTACATAATTGTATTAGTTTTGCCAAATATCAAAATGAATCCGCCACAGGTATACATGTGTTCCGCATCCCGAACCCTCCTCCCTCCTCCCTCCCCATACCATCCCTCTGGGTCGTCCCAGTGCACCAGCCCCAAGCATCCAGCATCATGCATCGAAACTGGACTGGCAACTCGTTTCCTACATGATATTTTACATGTTTCATTGCCATTCTCCCACATCTTCCCACCCTCTCCCTCTCCCACAGAGTCCATAAGACTGTTCTATACATCAGTGTCTCTTTTGCTGTCTCGTACACCGGGTTATTGTTACCATCTTTCTAAATTCCATATATATGCATTAGTATACTGTATTTATGTTTTTCCTTCTGGCTTACTTCACTCTGTATAATAGGCTCCAGTTTCATCCACCTCATTAGAACTGATTCAAATGTATTCTTTTTAATGGCTGAGTAATACTCCATTGTGTATATGTACCACAGCTTTCTTATCCATTCATCTGCTGATGGACATCTAGGTTGCTTCCACGTCTTGGCTATTATAAACAGTGCTGCGATGAACATTGGGGTACACGTGTCTCTTTCCCTTCTGGTTTCCTCAGTGTGTATGCCCAGCAGTGGGGTTGCTGGATCATAAGGCAGTTCTATTTCCAGTTTTTTAAGGAATCTCCACACTGTTCTCCATAGTGGCTGTACTAGTTTGCATTCCCACCAACAGTGTAAGAGGGTTCCCTTTTCTCCACACCCTCTCCAGCATTTATTATTTGTAGACTTTTGGATCGCAGCCATTCTGACTGGTGTGAAATGGTACCTCATAGTGGTTTTGATTTGCATTTCTCTGATAATGAGTGATGTTGAGCATCTTTTCATGTGTTTGTTAGCCATCTGTATGTCTTTTTTGGAGAAATGTCTATTTAGTTCTTTGGCCCATTTTTTGATTGGGTCGTTTATTTTTCTGGAGTTGAGCTGTAGGAGTTGCTTGTATATTTTTGAGATTAGTTGTTTGTCGGTTGCTTCATTTGCTATTATTTTCTCCCATTCTGAAGGCTGTCTTTTCACCTTGCTAATAGTTTCCTTTGATGTGCAGAAGCTTTTAAGGTTAATTAGGTCCCATTTGTTTATTTTTGCTTTTATTTCTAATATTCTGGGAGGTGGGTCATAGAGGATCCTGCTGTGATGTATGTCAGAGAGTGTTTTGCCTATGTTCTCCTCTAGGAGTTTTATAGTTTCTGGTCTTACGTTTAGATCTTTAATCCATTTTGAGTTTATTTTTGTGTATGGTGTTAGAAAGTGGTCCAGTTTCATTCTTTTACAAGTGGTTGACCAGATTTCCCAGCACCACTTGTTAAAGAGATTGTCTTTAATCCATTGTATATTCTTGCCTCCTTTGTCAAAGATAAGGTGTCCATATGTGCGTGGATTTATCTCTGGGCTTTCTATTTTATTCCATTGATCAATATTTCTGTCTTTGTGCCAGTACCATACTGTCTTGATAACTGTGGCTTTGTAGTAGAGCCTGAAGTCAGGTAAGTTGATTCCTCCAGTTCCATTCTTCTTTCTCAAGATCGCTTTGGCTATTCGAGGTTTTTTGTATTTCCATACAAATTGTGAAATTATTTGTTCTAGCTCTGTGAAGAATACTGTTGGTAGCTTGATAGGGATTGCGTTGAATCTATAAATTGCTTTGGGTAGTATACTCATTTTCACTATATTGATTCTTCCAATCCATGAACATGGTATATTTCTCCATCTATTAGTGTCCTCTTTGATTTCTTTCACCAGTGTTTTATAGTTTTCTATATATAGGTCTTTAGTTTCTTTAGGTAGATATATTCCTAAGTATTTTATTCTTTCCGTTGCAATGGTGAATGGAATTGTTTCCTTAATTTCTCTTTCTGTTTTCTCATTATTAGTGTATAGGAATGCAAGGGATTTCTGTGTGTTGATTTTATATCCTGCAACTTTACTGTAGTCATTGATTATTTCTAGTAATTTTCTGGTGGACTCTTTAGGGTTTTCTATGTAGAGGATCATGTCATCTGCAAATAGTGAGAGTTTTACTTCTTCTTTTCCAATTTGGATTCCTTTTATTTCTTTTTCTGCTCTGATTGCTGTGGCCAAAACTTCCAAAACTATGTTGAATAGTAATGGTGAAAGTGGGCACCCTTGTCTTGTTCCTGACTTTAGAGGAAATGCTTTCAATTTTTCACCATTGAGGATAATGTTTGCAGTGGGTTTGTCATATATAGCTTTTATTATGTTGAGGTATGTTCCTTCTATTCCTGCTTTCTGGAGAGTTTTTATCATAAATGGATGTTGAATTTTGTCAAAGGCTTTCTCTGCATCTATTGAGATAATCATATGGTTTTTATTTTTCAATTTGTTAATGTGGTGTATTACATTGATTGATTTGCGGATATTGAAGAATCCTTGCATCCCTGGGATAAAGCCCACTTGATCATGGTGTATGATCTTTTTAATGTGTTGTTGGATTCTGATTGCTAGAATTTTGTTAAGGATTTTTGCATCTATGTTCATCAGTGATATTGGCCTGTAGTTTTCTTTTTTTGTGGGATCTTTGTCAGGTTTTGGTATTAGGGTGATGGTGGCCTCATAGAATGAGTTTGGAAGTTTACCTTCCTCTGCAATTTTCTGGAAGAGTTTGAGCAGGATAGGTGTTAGCTCTTCTCTAAATTTTTGGTAGAATTCAGCTGTGAAGCCGTCTGGACCTGGGCTTTTGTTTGCTGGAAGATTTTTGATTACAGTTTCAATTTCCATGCTTGTGATGGGTCTGTTAAGATTTTCTATTTCTTCCTGATCCAGTTTTGGAAAGTTGTACTTTTCTAAGAATTTGTCCATTTCTTCCACGTTGTCCATTTTATTGGCATATAATTGTTGATAGTAGTCTCTTATGATCCTTTGTATTTCTATGTTGTCTGTTGTGATCTCTCCATTTTCGTTTCTAATTTTGTTGATTTGATTTTTCTCCCTTTGTTTCTTGATGAGTCTGGCTAATGGTTTGTCAATTTTATTTATCCTTTCAAAGAACCAGCTTTTGGTTTTGTTGATTTTTGCTATGGTCTCTTTTGTTTCTTTTGCATTTATTTCTGCTCTAATTTTTAAGATTTCTTTCCTTCTACTAACCCTGGGGTTCTTCATTTCTTCCTTTTCTAGTTGCTTTAGGTGTAGAGTTAGGTTATTTATTTGACTTTTTTCTTGTTTCTTGAGGTGTGCCTGTATTGCTATGAACTTTCCCCTTAGGACTGCTTTTACCGTGTCCCACAGGTTTTGGGCTGTTGTGTTTTCATTTTCATTCGTTTCTATGCAAATTTTGATTTCTTTTTTGATTTCTTCTGTGATTTGTTGGTTATTCAGCAGCGTGTTGTTCAGCCTCCATATGTTGGAATTTTTAATAGTTTTTCTCCTGTAATTGAGATCTAATCTTACTGCATTGTGGTCAGAAAAAATGCTTGGAATGATTTCTATTTTTTTGAATTTACCAAGGCTAGCTTTATGGCCCAGGATGTGATCTATCCTGGAGAAGGTTCCATGTGCGCTTGAGAAAAAGGTGAAATTCATTGTTTTGGGATGAAATGACCTATAGATATCAATTAGGTCTAACTGGTCTATTGTATCGTTTAAAGTTTGTGTTTCCTTGTTAATTTTCTGTTTAGTTGATCTATCCATAGGTGTAAGTGGGGTATTAAAGTCTCCCACTATTATTGTGTTATTGTTAATTTCTCCTTTCATACTTGTTAGCATTTGTCTTACGTACTGTGGTGCTCCCGTGTTGGGTGCATATATGTTTATAATTGTTATATCTTCTTCTTGGATTGATCCTTTGATCATTATGTAGTGACCTTCTTTGTCTCTTTTCACCGCCTTTGTTTTAAAGTCTATTTTATCTGATATGAGTATTGCTACTCCTGCTTTCTTTTGGTCCCTATTTGCATGGAAAATCTTTTTCCAGCCCTTCACTTTCAGTCTGTATGTGTCCCCTGTTTTGAGGTGGGTCTCTTGTAGACAACATATGTAGGGGTCTTGTTTTTGTATCCATTCAGCCAGTCTTTGTCTTTTGGTTGGGGCATTCAACCCATTCACATTTAAGGTAATTACTGATAAGTATGTTCCCGTTGCCATTTACTTTATTGTTTTGGGTTCGAGTTTATACACCGTTTTTGTGTTTCCTGTCTAGAGAATATCCTTTAGTATTTGTTGGAGAGCTGGTTTGGTGGTGCAGAATTCTCTCAGCTTTTGCTTGTCTGAAAAGCTTTTGATTTCTCCTTCATACTTGAATGAGATCCTTGCTGGGTACAATAATCTGGGCTGTAGGTTATTTTCTTTCATCATTTTAAGTATGTCTTGCCATTCCCTCCTGGCTTGAAGAGTTTCTATTGAAAGATCAGCTGTTATCCTTATGGGGATTCCCTTGTGTGTTATTTGTTGTTTTTCCCTTGCTGCTTTTAATATTTGTTCTTTGTGTTTGATCTTTGTTAATTTGATTAATATGTGTCTTGGGGTGTTTCTCCTTGGGTTTATCCTGTTTGGGACTCTCTGGGTTTCTTGGACTTGGGTGATTATTTCCTTCCCCATTTTAGGGAAGTTTTCCACTATTATCTCCTCAAGTATTTTCTCATGGTCTTTCTTTTTGTCTTCTTCTTCTGGAACCCCTATGATTCGAATGTTGTAGCGTTTAATATTGTCCTGGAGGTCTCTGAGATTGTCCTCATTTCTTTTAATTCGTTTTTCTTTTATCCTCTCTGATTCATTTATTTCTACCATTCTATCTTCTAATTCACTAATCCTGTCTTCTGCCTCTGTTATTCTACTATTTGTTGCCTCTAGAGTGTTTTTAATTTCACTTATTGCATTATTCATTATATATTGACTCTTTTTTATTTCTTCTAGGTCCTTGTTAAACCTTTCTTGCATCTTCTCAATCCTTGTCTCCAGGCTATTTATCTGTGATTCCATTTTAGTTTCAAGATTTTGGATCAATTTCACTATCATTATTCGGAATTCTTTATCAGGTAGATTCCCTATCTCTTCCTCTTTTGTTTGGTTTGGTGGGCATTTATCCTGTTCCTTTATCTGCTGAGTATTCCTCTGTCTCTTCATCTTGTTTAAATTGCTGAGTTTGGGGTGTCCTTTCTATATTCTGGCAGTTTGTGGAGTTCTCTTTATTATGGCGTTTCCTCACTGTGTGTGGGTTTGTACAGGTGGCTTGTCAAGGTTTCCTCGTTAGGGAAGCTTGTGTCGGTGTTCTGGTGGGTGGAGCTGTATTTCTTCTCTCTGGAGTGCAATGAAATGTCCAGTAATGAGTTATGAGATGTCTATAGTTTTGGGGTGACTTTGGGCAGCCTGTATCTTGAAGCTCAGGACTGTGTTCCTTTATTGCTGGAGAATTTGCTTGGTATGTCTTGCCCTGGAACTTATTGGCCCTTGTGTGGTGCTTGGTTTCAGTGTCGGTATGGAGGCATTTGATGAGCTCCTGTCAATGAATGTTCCTTGGAGTCAGGAGTTCCCTGGAGTCAGGGTTTGGACTTAAGTCTCCTGCTTCCGATTATCGGTCTTATTTTTACAGTAGTTTCAAAACTTCTCCTTCTATACAGCACCATTGATAAAACATCTACATTAAAAATGATAAGTTTCTCTACAGTGAGGGTCACTCAGAGAGGTTCACAGGGTTACATGGAGAAGAGAAGAGGGAGGAGGGAGTTAGAGGTGACCCAAATGAGATGAGGTGAATCAATAGTGGAGAGAGTGGGCTAGCCAGTAGTCACTTCCTTATGTGCACTCCACAACTGGACCACTCAGAGATGTTCACGGGGTTATACAGAGAAGAGAAGAAGGAGGAAGGTAACAGAGGTGGCCAGAAGGATAAAAGGGGGGAATGAAAAGGAGGGAGACAGATCCAGCCAGTAATCAGTTCCCTAAGTGTTCTCCACCGTCTGGAACACACAGAAATTCACAGAGTTGGGTAGAGTAGAGAGGGGTTAGGGAGGAGACACAGGCGACCTGGTGGAGAAAAAGGAGGGTCCAAAGGGAGAGAGAGCAGTCAAGCCAGTAATCTCACTCCCTAGTGAAAAATGGGTCCTGAAGATTGGGTCCTTAAAGGTACAAAATTGGTAACAAATACATAAAAGCAAAAATTAAAAATCTAGAGTAGAGTTTGGAATTTCAAAAATACGATGTTAAAGAAAAGAAGAAGGAAAAGAAAGAGAGAAAGAACGAACAAACAAAAACAAACAAGGTCGCGAAAATTATAAAGAAAGTACAGGTACAAAATTGATAACTAATACCAGAAAGCGAAAATTAAAAATCTAGAGTAGAGTTTGGAATTTCAAAAATACGATGTTAAAGAAAAGAAGAAGGAAAAGAAAGAGAGAAAGAACGAACAAACAAAAACAAACAAGGTCGCGAAAATTATAAAGAAAGTACAGGTACAAAATTGATAACTAATACCAGAGAGCGAAAATTAAAAATCTAGAGTAGAGTTTGGAATTTCAAAAATACGATATTAAAGAAAAGAAGAAGGAAAAGAAAGAGAGAAAAAATGAACAAACAAAAACAAACAAGGTCGCGAAAATTATAAAGAAAGTACAGGTACAAAATTGATAACTAATACCAGAAAGCAAAAATTAAAAATCTAGAGTAGAGTTTGGAATTTCAAAAATACAATGTTAAAAAAAAAAAAAGAAGAAGAAGAAGAAAAATAAAGAGAGAAAACAAACAAACAAATACGAACAATGTCACAAAAATTATAAAGAAAATACAGGTACAAAATTGATATCAAATACCAAAAAGCATAAATTGAAAATCTAGAGTAAAGTTTGGAATTTCAGATATACAATGTTATATAAAAGAAGAAGAGAAAGAAACAGAGAAGAAGAAGAAAAAAAAAATCACAGAAATTATATAAAAAAAAACTATAGGTACAAAATTGATAACATATACCAAAAAGCGAAAATTAAAAATCTAGAGTAGAGTTTGGAATTTCAAAAATACAATGTTAAAGAAAAGAAGAAAAAAACAAAAACCAACAACAACAAAAAAAAACAACAAGGTCAAAAAATTATAGAATATATATATATGAAGTTTGCTGAAGAAGAAAAAAATAGGGTCTTTTTTTTTTTTTTGCAGAGTAATAGGTTATAAAAGTGAAAATTAAAGGAACAATAGGGGACTTAAAATTTTTTTTTTTTAATTAAAAAAAAAAAAAGAAAGAATGATCGTAAAAATAATAAAAATATATCTAGGACTTTTTTGTTTCTTTTTTTGTGGGTGTTGTGGGTTCAGTTCATTTTTGGCTAGTTCCTTGGTCAGATTTATATTTCTCAAGATCTATAGGCCCCTTCCTATGTAGTCCGTAGTAACCACAGGGTTTTGATCTATTGCCTGTAGCTTCCAAGGCGTTTCCCTCTGTTATATCTTCTTCTGTTTGCTAGTCTCTTCAGTATCTGGTTTCCGCCCTGACTCAAAGGGCACGGTGGAGGACACTTTTTTTTTTTTTTTTTTAGGCTTACTTGTTCAGTCGCGCTGTGGGGAGGGAGGGAGGGAGGGTGCAAACAAATAACACTGGCGTGGGCTCGCAGTGCCTCAGCCACCCTGGGTCTGCCCCCGCTCATGGCGCGTGTAGCCTCCCTGTCCACACTGCTCGGACTCTAGGTTGTTCCGCCGGGAACAATCCGAGGCTGGCCCTGGGCTGCATGCACCTCCCAGGTCCAAGCCGCTCAGGTTCAGGCACTCGGGTAGTCCTCAGAGGCGCAGACTCAGTTGGGCCTGCGTTTTGTACTCTTCCCAGGTCCGAGCGCCAATTTGCTCTTCCCAGGCGAGCGCCAATGCTGCGACTTATCGCCTCCCCGCCACTCGGTTATCTGGATGTAAAACCGGCGCACCTTCTCAGGCAGATGTTGACCGTCCAGACCCCCAAGAAGTTTTAGTTAGCAAAGAAGCCTGCTTACAATTTTATAGATAATGTCTCTCTGGGGCTGCGATTGCCCCCTTCCGGCTCTGGCTGCCTGTCACCGGAGGGGGAAGATCTGCAGCCGGCTATCTCTGTTCAGTCCTTTGTTCCGTGCGCGGGCCTGGCGGTCTTAGGTTAGGGCTGGCTTTTCACGTGGTAGGTATCCCACAGTCTGGTTTGCTAGCCCAAATTATTTCGCTCAGATAGCGCTCAGGGTATTCAGGCCAGATTCTTACTCTCAGCGATGCAGCCCACGCCGCGCCTCCCTGCCCAGCCCCGATTCGCTAATGGCGGATGCAGGCGTCTGCGCTGCTTCTCTGCTGGGGGAGTTACCGTAGGGCTCGCAATCTGCGAGTTTTAAATTGTTTATCTATTTTTTCTCCCTGTTATGTTGCCCTCTGTGCTTCCAAAGCTCGGCACAGATTCGGCAGTGAGAAGGTTTCCTGATGTTTGGAAACTTCTCTCTGTTTAAGATTCCCTTCCCGGGACGGAACTCCGTCCCTCCCTCTTTTGTCTCTTTTTTTTGTTTTTAATATTTTTTCCTACCTCCTTTCGAAGAGTTGGGTTGCTTTTCTGGGTGCCTGATGTCCTCTGCCGGCATTCAGAAGTTGTTTTGTGGAATTTACTCGACGTTTAAATGCTCTTTTGATGAATTTGTGGGGGAGAAAGTGTTCTCCCCGTCCTACTCCTCCGCCATCTTGGCTCCTCCCCCTCTCTTTCCCAATCTTTACCTGATTCCAAACATAAAAATACGGATTGGAGATTTAACTGAAAATGTGTTATGTTGGGAGATTGGAGGAGGATGGATTTACATGAGAGGTAATATGCTACTAAGTCGCTTCAGTCGTGTCTGACCCTGTGCGACCCCATAGACGGCAGCCCACCAGGCTCCCCGTCCCTGGGATTCTCCAGGCAAGAACACTGGAGTGGGTTGCCATTTCCTTCTCCAATGCAGGAAAGTGAAAAGTGAAAGTGAAGTCGCTCAGTCATGTCCGACTCTTAGCAACCCCATGGACTGCAGCCTACCAGACTCCTTCGTCCATGGGATTTTCCAGGCAAGAGTACTGGAGTGGGGTGCCATTGCCTTCTCCGGAGAGGTAATATAAAAAGAACTAAAATCTTAGCTTCCATAATGGGAAATTACAGGTGAAAGCAGAGGCAGGTGGAGGACTTTTTTTGTGCAAAGATGACTGGCCTATTCTCAGTACCTATAAATACAGACTTTTAGTAACTACTCCTAGTAGGAGAACTAAATTTGCTACCTTTGATTCCCTATAAAATATTTAAAATTCTTTCTTATTATCACTAATGAAACTGGCCTGCACATATCCTTCATTTACCTGAATCTGGTTCAGTAGTTTTACCTGAATCTGGTTCAGCCTTCACCTGAGGCGGGGGGGTGGGGGGGTGGGGCGGGAAAATAGTGGAATTTAAGTATATATTTTCTATTAGAGAACTCATGTGGAAACTATCTTTGCCTCAAGTTCTTCACCATAAATAACCTAATGATGTCAGTCAATACTTATAGAATTGTAGCAATCTTAAACTCTAATGGGGAAGGAAAAATATAGGTGTCTGTGATGTATGCATTGATTTTTAACAGTTCATCCTTAGTGGAAAATGTAATTGAGTATGTTTCCAGGTGGATAATACCACTTTAAAGGAGGAATAAGACAGGTTAATGCAATGGGAAGAACTGGATACATCCACATATTAAATAACTGTATAGTTCACTGAATGACAGTAAATCTTTATATTTAGATTATATATATATGTATCCCTAGACCATTATCTCAACAACAGTGCTATCTTCTTCAATTGTTGTCAAGTTGACATCTAGTATCACTTTCATAACTTTCAATGTGATACACCTTTCCTTCTTCCCTCACCCCTGTCACCCCCCAATAGGAAAAGGTAATGCATTGGCTTTAATAGAAGCAATATGGAAAAAAATACTTTCAGTGCAGTAATGATTTATAATCCACTATTAGTACTCTCTTTCTCTAGGAATGTGTATGTGTGTGTGTTTTTAGATGAATCTATGTGTGTAAATGATCATACATATACAAACAGAGAGGGAGAAAGTGGAGCTCACAAAGTTTTCTAAGAGGAACTAGTAATGTAAAATATTTGTTGGATAAAAATATGTGCCAATGCAGGTATCAATTAGTTAAATGAAACAGCCAAAGGAACCATGGCTTTTTTACTTAAAAAATAACTAACTTTATCAAGATTTTAAGGTTTTAACAAGATAGTTATATGAATGACTGTGGTTTTATTTATCTTTTTGCAGTCTGCCCTAGTACAGTGAGGTACTAAGCAAGTACCTCATTGGTATTATTCACTCATTTTTAAAAAATGGCATCCCAATTCTCATTGTATGGATTGGATGTAGCATGATTTATTCAACTATATTTTTCTTGGTGGACATTTGGATTTTATAAATTTTTGTCATTAGTAATGTTCACATTTCATGTCCTGGAATATTATTTCTCTAAACTAGATTCCTAAAGGGGAATGTCAAAAACATCTGTATTATTTAATTTTGAGAAACACTGAAGATTAAATTTTCAAAAATGTCCTAGCCGTTCACGCAGCCAGAGTACCCATATTCACCATGAATTCTACCACTGAATGTTATATCAATCTTTCCATTTTTTTTTTTACTTTCAATCTTTAAAACATAAAGGAAAGCAGTTTAGCCCAAAAGGCATGTTTATTTGAGAATAGCAGAGGAATTGCAATTTAGGACATGCCAACTATGACTGAACCACAGGTATATCTGAAGAACAAAGCAGAGGAACATTCTTTTGAAAAGTATGGGGTTGGGAGGGCCTGTTTGAGAATTCATTGGAGGAAAGCAAGAGTTCAGCAGAGTGGCAGCTTCTTATTGACTGAGCATCACTGTTTTTCATTGGTTGGGCTATTGCTGGGCAAAGAGACAATCTTGAGAGTGCCGGTACAAGAGAGATCCCACTTCAGGGCTTGTCCACTTCATTTAAAAAGAGGTTTTCTTTATTTGTTTTCACACACTGTATTGCAAAAATATTATGATTGAAAAATGATGTCTCCTGGTTCACGTGCATTTTCCTGAGGACTGGAAAAGTTGAGCATCTTTTTATACTGTTATCTTTATTTGCTCTCCTTCCTCTGTGAAATGACTGTGCACATCCTTTAACTATGCTTTTTTGTTTTTTCCTTTCTCCTGCTAAACTTTAATAAAGAATAAGGAAAAATATTGACTTCTTTTCTATTGAGTCATTTGTCTCTAACAATCGAGGGGTATTTTTATACATAGAGAATAGTAATCTTTAACATAGTAGATTGTTTAAGCCTACTTTCTATAACTATTTTAAAATAAAAGTTTGTTAGCAAAGTATGTACCCAGAGTTAAACCTCAAATAATACTAAAAATATTTCTATGAAAATCAACTGTACCCTGCCCCACATTTTAGCACTTTCTTTTCTTGCTATTGCAAAGCAATTCTTTCAATTCTTACTTTTTTTTTTTTTTGAGCTTTTTAAAACACTGTGATTCTAAATAATATACTTACGTTGCATTTTTTAGTTAGACATTTCCTACTGGCTTCCTATTACAGTTTCTAAGAATTTTATTCTCAATTATTAGTGTTTACCTTACTTTGTCTGTGTAAATATTGTTCATTGTTGACTAAAGTTGTGTGCAATGGTTGTTTCCTTTGACTTACAAATATTTGTTTAACATAGATTTAATAATTGCACCTTTAAAAAATGTTTTATTTTTTATATAACTCTCATTCTTTTTCCTGTATATTTTACCTGATTTCTTAGATATGCATAAGCCATTTTTCCACAAAAAGTTCCAACGATTCAGTCAGCTTGTTCTGACTTATGGAGACCACCCACTTCTGTTCTAATCTAGACTCTTATTTCTGAATCTTCAAATTACTTTATGCTACTGTGCATGTTTCCTGAATCCCATTTCTTCCTTTCTTGGTTAGATCTCTTATTTTCCTAAAACCAGTCCTCCAGAAAGCTCCTCAGAAAGGATGTATAGCAGGAACATTTTTAGAAGTCTCCCTGATTTAAGATTTCTGGCTTAAAAGTTACGCCTCTTCAAAAATTTGAGGCCTTTCTTCTTGCTTTCTAGAATTTAAATGATGCTCTTGAGAAATAAGTTTTTTAGGCAGAAATAAAGGAAAAGCAGGGACGTGCAATGTCTATATCAGGAAGCAAAGCTTTTCCAGAAATTCTCAGATTACTTTTCACTGGCCAGATCTATATCAAATGGCTTCCCCTAGGTGCAAGGGAATATCGGGAGGCAAGTCTTAAATTGGGCACATTGATCCCTAAATGATATCTGGAATCCGTGAGTAAGAACAAAAGTAGAAGTGAACACTAGATAGGCAGTGAACAATGTCTGATGAATTTGGTTTCACTATAATTTTAGGGTTAATAATTTACTATTTGACATTTAAAGCTGTGTTAGTTTGTTTGCTGTTACAAATAATATATATATGCATTATATATATGTGCATATAAATTTATATTTTGTATGATTTACATTTGAAATAAAATCCCAGAAGTGAGACTATTGTTCAAAAAGTATATTTTATTGCACCTCTGTTGCTAAATTCCTTCGTTTTCCAGTGTAAACTCTAATAATAGCCCGTGAAGTTTCCCATTCCCTCACGTTTCACCAGTATTCACCAAGTTTTATCATTAAAATAAATTCTGTATTGATGGGCACATAATGAATAATGGGGTATCTTTTAAACTTCTTTGATTACTAATGAGGTAAAACTTTTTTATTGTTGCTCTTTTCATTTTTCATACGAATTTTTATTTTACCAGCTACTTATTCATATTTACTGCCATTTTTCTCTTAGAAGTTTCATCTTTTTCTTACTGATTTAAAACCTTTTATAATTGCACTTATATTTATTCTTGTCGGCAGCAGTTGTCTTTGGATTTGGATTAGTAGTCTAGCTCAGAAGCTCAGTATCAGGTTTACTTAGCTTTGAAGAAGACCTGGGACAGGTCTGTTCAGCATCCAAAGTGACAGCAGAGTGGAAGTGACACGAATCTCCAGCACTGTTTCCAACATCCACAAATCATTCTGTACTATGGATTCACATGGTTACTAGAAAAGAGGCTACCTGGGTAAAGACTCCCAGTTCAGAGCAACCATCACCTCTTTGGGATCCATTTAGTCTTAACCTTGCTAGTTTATGGTTATTCCAGTGGTAGGTATGTGGCTCCCATTCTTTGATGTAGCTGTATCTCATCAATTAATTAATTAATGACCAAACTCAATAACAAGGTGCAACTGTCTAATGAGTAGAGCATAATCTCAGCAGGACTCTTGTTTAAAGTAGATGGGATATACATTCTTTGAATTATTGTTGTAAGGAGAATTTGGTCAGAGATCAAGTTTTTGAGCATCTCTGAAGCTAGAACAAAGGTCAGCAAAGTCAGGCCCAAGGGCCAAATCCGGCCCCTTGCTTAGTTTTGTAAATAAAGTCTTATCGGAACACAGCCACACCCATTAGTTCATTTTGTCTGTGGTAGCTTTCATGGTACAATTGCAGAATAGTTGTGGCAGAGACTGATTGAATCACAAAGACTGAAATACTAACTAAATAGCTCTTTACAGAAAAATTTTGCTGATACTGGAGCTAGAAGAGAGGCCACAACTCAGCTGTTAATCCTTCCCTTCCAACTGAGCAAGAGTATTAATCCAAGTTAGCTATGCTGCAAATATTATCCCAGGTTTCCATTTATATTTTTATAATTATATGGTATGGAAGTATATTTAAAATTTTTATTGTCTAGATTGTCCTATTTGTTTGCTTTCATTGTTGTTATACTTAGAAAATTTACCAACGTGTAAAACTGAGACTCATGTTAACATATATTTCTTCTATTTCCTCTTATTTGTTTACTTATTTTACTTTATAAAATGTAATATCTTTGCTAGTGTATAGACAATCATCATTATGTCTAGCTTATGCATAGCTACATGCACGATCAGTTGTGTCTGACTCTTTGTGACCCTATGGACTGTAGCCCACCAGGACCTCTGTCCAGGGGATTTTCCTGGCAAGAATACTAGCGTGGGTTCCCATATCCTCCTCTATGGGATCTTCCCAACCCAGGGATCGAACCTGCATCTCCTGTATTGACAGGTGAATTCTTTACCACTGAGTCACAAAGCAAGCCCATTTTTAATTTTTTTTTCTCTAAATGATGTATCAATTGTCCTAGTACAGTTGATGACTATTTCATAAATATTTCCCTTAAATTGAACATTACAGTCTAACTATCCACCATATTCACAAACATGCCCACATACACTGGCTTTCTATTTTGCTCCATTGTTCAATTTCCTATTGTGATAAAACCATGCTGATAAAATTACTGATTTTTATTCCTCTGTTAATTTTACTAATATACATTATTGTACTTTTCTTATTTTTTACACTTCTTTAGCTATTATCACTGCTTTATTGTTGATAGGTAAAATTTGGAATCATTTTTTTGTATAATTTCAAAAGTCAAAGGAATTTATAATCAAATTGCATTTTATTCAAAATTTATTGATTTCTGTAGAAAAAAAAGTGATGTCCAGTTTTTGTTATATGTTTCATTCAGGATAAATAAAAGTTTAAGAAAGATGTTCAAAATGACAAAATTACATATCGGTATGTATTTTCTATATTATATACCGCCATGAAATATTATATTCTGTATTCCTGAAAAGGTGATTAGAATACACAGAAACAGTTCAGTTCAGTTCAGTCACTCAGTCGTGTCCGACTCTTTGCGACCCCATGAATCACAGCACGCCAGGCCTCCCTGTCCATCACCAACTCCCAGAGTTCACTCAGATTCACATCCATCGAGTCAGTGATGCCATCCAGCCATCTCATCCTCTGTCATCCCCTTCTCCTCCTGCCCCCAATCCCTCCCAGCATCAGAGTCTTTTCCTGAGTCAACTCTTCACATGAGGTGGCCAAAGTACTGGAGTTTCAGCTTTAGCATCATTCCTTCCAAAGAAATCCCAGGGCTGATCTCCTTTAGAATGGACTGGTTGGATCTCCGTGCAGTCCAAGGGACTCTCAAGAGTCTTCTCCAACACCACAGTTCAAAAGCATCAATTCTTCAGCACTCAGCTTTCTTCACAGTCCAACTCTCACATCCATACATGACCACAGGAAAAACCATAGCCTTGACTAGACGGACCTTTGTTGGCAAAGTAATGTCTCTGCTTTTGAATATGGTATCTAGGTTGGTCATAACTTTCCTTCCAAGGAGTAAGTGTCTTTTAATTTCATGGCTGCAGTCACCATCTGCAGTGATTTGGAGCCCCAAAAAATAAAGTCTGACACTGTTTCCACTGTTTCCCCATCCATTTCCCATGAAGTGATGGGACCGGATGCAATGATCTTCATTTTCTGAATGTTGAGCTTTAAGCCAACTTTTCCACTCTCCACTTTCACTTTCATCAAGAGCCTCTTTAGTTCCTCTTCACTTTCTGCCGTAAGGGTGATGTCATCTGCATATCTGAGGTTACTGATATTTCTCCTAGCAATCATGATTCCAGCTTGTGCTTCTTCTAGTCCAGTGTTTCTCATGATGTACTCTGCATATAAGTTAAATAAACAGGGTGACAATATACAGCCTTGACAAATTCCTTTTCGTATTTGGAACCAGTCTGTTGTTCCATGTTCAGTTCTAACTGTTGCTTCCTGACCTGCATACAAATTTCTCAAGAGGCAGGTCAGGTGGCCTGGTATTCCCATCTCTTTCAGACTTTTCCACAGTTTATTGTGATCCACACAGTCAAAGGCTTTGACATAGTCAATAAAGCAGAAATAGATGTTTTTCTGGAACTCTCTTGCTTTTTCCATGATCCAGCTGATGTTGGCAATTTGATCTCTGGTTCCTCTGCCTTTTCTAAAACCAGCTTGAACATCTGGAAGTTCACGGATCATGTATTGCTGAAGCCTGGCTTGGAGAATTTTGAGCATTACTTTACTAGCATGTGAGATGAGTGCAATTGTGTGGTAGTTTGAGCATTCTTTGGCATTGCCTTTCTTTGGGATTGGAATGAAAATTGACCTTTTCCAGTCCTGTGGCCACTGCTGAGTTTTCCAAATTTGCTGGCATATTGAGTGCAGCACTTTCACAGCATCATCTTTTAGGACTGAAATAGCTCCACTGGAATTCCATCACCTCCACTAGCTTTGTTCGTAGTGATGCTTTCTAAGGCCCACTTGACTTCACATTCCAGGGTGTCTGGCTGTAGGTGAGTGATCACACAATCGTTATTATCTTGGTCATGAAGATCTTTTCTATACAGCTCTTCTGTGTATTCTTGTCACCTCTTCTTAATCTCTTCTGCTTCTGTTGCTGCTGCTAAGTCGCTTCAGTTGTGTCCAACTCTGTGCGACCCCATGACGGCAGCCTGCCAGGCTCCGCCGTCCCTGGGATTCTCCAGGCAAGAACACTGGAGTGGGTTGCCATTTCCTTCTCCAGTGCATGAAAGTGAAAAGAGAAAGTGAAGTCACTCAGTCGTGTCCGACTCTTTGCGACCCCATGACTCACAGCACGCCAGGCCTCCCTGTCCATCACCAACTCCCGGAGTTCACTCAGACTCACGTCCATCGAGTCCATCCAGCCATCTCATCCTCTGCAGTCCCCTTCTCCTCTTGCCCTGAATCCCTCCCAGCATCAGAGTCTTTTCCAATGAGTCAACTCTTCACATGAGGTGGCCAAAGTACTGGACTTTCAGCTTTAGCATCATTCCCTCCAAAGAAATCCCAGGACCGATCTCCTTTTGGAT
The DNA here is from genome assembly GCF_032452875.1 of Bos javanicus. NCBI lineage: Eukaryota > Metazoa > Chordata > Mammalia > Artiodactyla > Bovidae > Bos > Bos javanicus. The sequence continues at coordinate 46,271,092 of NC_083870.1, forward strand.
GGACTGGTTGGATCTCCTTGCAGTCCAAGGGACTCTCAAGAGTCTTCCCCAACACCACAGTTCAAAAGCATCAATTTTTCATCGCTGAGCTTTCTTCACAGTCCAACTCTCACATCCATACATGACCACAGGAAAAACCATAGCCTTGACTAGACGGACCTTTGTTGCAAAGTAATGTCTCTGCTTTTGAATATGCTATCTAGGTTGGTCATAACTTTCCTTCCAAGGAGTAAGCGTCTTTTAATTTTATGGCTGCACTTGTTAGGTTGCCTTAAAAAAAAAAAAAAAACCCATGAAACAACTGTTGGTGAAAATGTGGAAAAATTGGAACTCTTCTAAAAGGAACTCTCTACAGAGAAAGTATTGCCTCTTTAAATAGCTTTGGATATTAAAAGTATGATTGAAATCATTTGAATAGTTCCTAGTTATTGTACAAGTTATTCCTTCTTATGATGATTTGAAAAATAGTCAAAACTTTCTATGTATGAATGCCCTTCATATAAATGATTAACGCTTTTATATATCATTTGTTTTACCTTCTGTAAAATACTTCTTTTAACTATTCCTCATATGATATCATTTTAAGTCTCTTAACCATTTTTATTGTTTTTTAAAGAAAGTGTTCTGTTGCCCCAAATTGGTAACAGTGCTCCTAACAGCTATAACAAGAGGGGGACAATCACATCCCTTTTGTAATACAAATTTACTGTGAATATATTCACTGTTTTCTGTGTGTACCCTCCTTTTTTATAGCCATACTGAAATAAAAGCACCATGATATTTTATTATTTTCAGTTGATGACCTGTTACCATTCTATCTTGCACTTGTGTATTTGGAGTGTTAGATCCAAAATACAATTACTCATCACATGCTATTTTAATAAATCAAATCTATCATTCTGGCCCATCAGCTTCTCTTTGGGATTTGATTCTGTGTCCAACATACTGCTGCTGCTGCTGCTGGAGACCAACATACTGGTCTCCCTTTCCGCCTCTAGTGTTTTTTTCTTTTCTTTTTGTCCTGTCATGGGACAATCCATGTTAGTCTTTGTGATCTCCGTTAAAACATATTGAAAGTAGAGAGAGTATAATTTGTAACTCTTGAGGAAACTTTATTGATCTCACTATACAGATGAAGAGGGCACCTCAAGCTTTGTACAAAGTTTCCCTAAAAGGATATGTATGGTCTAGATCTTTTCTGCATTGTAGCACTCACAGTCTCTAGCTCAAATTCTTTCCCTTTACCAGAACAAGCAGTGTGCGTGTTATCAGGAAACTCCTTCAGAAATCTTAAAATCCTTTTGTGGGTCCAGTTGTGTCAACTAACACGTGCAGCTTCAGTAAATTAGCAGAAGCCTTCCTAAAGACCAGAGTTCTCCAGTATCTTTCTGCAATTGTACTACTTAGAACCATGCACAACATCCCTAAAACACAGTATCAATTCATCAAAATAAGATAGACATCAATTTTAAATCAGATATATTGAAACTATAGAAAGGGTAAAGCATGTTAATGCACAAAAGACCATTGAACTATAATAAATATTTATAATATATCACATTCTAAGCTCTACATGTACATTGTTTTACCTTATCCAAGGTAAGGTTTGTTTTTTTTTTCCCAAGATAGCTTTTTAAATTTTTATTTCTGTCTTCATGTTACCAGTGAAGAAAGTGAAGTGGAAGGAGGTTGTAACTTGTCTAGGTGCCACAGCTAGTATCATGAGAGAATCAGGGTGTGAACTCAGGTAATTTGACTTTATTTTCTTAACCAATACACCATACTGTTTCTTGGTATTAAAAAAAAAAAAGTTTTGGAAAATGCAGGACAAATGGGTACAATAGGATTAATGTAATCAGTATAGACCTGTGTCTCTTAATCTGATCTCTTACACTATTGAAGCATTTTCTTCTAGTCCCCCTCAATCAAGTCAATACATTTAATAAATATGATCTCTATCTCTATCAGGTCTTTATATATCCATCACTTATTTATAAAAATTACAAACATGACTTGGAGCCCTTTTGTTTAATATTAGAAATCCTTTTTTCATGTGAATAGCAATAATTTAAGGTTTTTTTTTTTTCCTAGTTCATTTCCTCCATTTTATCTAAGGGAACAATCAGATACCTTACTTGCTGTGATTTAGGTACTTGGGATCTTCCATATTTCTCTATATATTAGATTTGTAACCATTTCAAAAAGAAATAAGATTATTTTGAAATTAGCCTATTACAAAATTGATCCAAGACATTGCAATCCAATTATAGGATCATTCTATGGTGCTATGGTTAGTATCTACAATCTGAGTTGTGAACCGTGTATAGCTTAATTTTGTTATAGAAACAGAAACTTATCAATATGCTGATGAATGAATTTCAACATGCTCTACTTTGTAAAGTATTAAGCAGTACTGCCTGTAAGTACTGTTTTATTTTTGCTACCAGAAAATCAGCAATAAAAATACTATTTTTTAAAAAATCAACCACAACTAAAAAAGTTTGTGAGGAAATAATGGCATTTTATTTGTGTCCTTTGTCTTTGCAATCAGAGCTTCCCCTTTGGGCTATTTTATCACACAAATTGTACATCTGTAGGCCTGCAGTGTATAAATTACTCATTCTTTAGCCTTTGGTAATCAGAACCATGGGTTTTTATCACATTTACATTTATCAGATAAAAGGCTTCTGGAGATCTATGATGTTTATATAACCCTCACCTAAACGTGAAAATAATTATATGTAGTGCTATGAAACATTACAGATGTTAGCACAGCATTTTGTTCCTAATGAGGTTGATATATTAAAAGGCAATTCCTTTACATCATTTTTGCAAGGACAATTCCAGCTAATAAACATCAGTGCTGACTGTCCACAGAGAGCCATAAGGACCATGGATCCAGCTCTGACTGATCTTGGACTTTCCTGAAAACTTGTCAAAACTGTCATCATTTAAAAAAATATTGTGGACAGCATTTCTCTATACATTTATGTTTTGGAATCGATTGTTTTATACTGACCAGCTGTACTTTGTATTGTTCCTTACTGTCAAACAGCTTATATGTCTTAAGCCTTCCTGAACCTTAAGAAACAGGATCATCTTTAACTGATTATTTGCATTTCGCCTTTTAAAGCTTTGCAGGAAAATCAGAATGGTGCTTTCCCTCATTCTCTGTAGTCATCCTTTGTTTGTTCTTTAATCTGCCCCTTTACACTTTGAACAAGGGGTCTGGGTACAGTGGCTGACTGACTAAATCTGATCAGTCTGTTTTTATACAGCCTGTAAACTGAGAATGATTTTTAAATGTTTGGGGGGAAAACAAAGGAAAAATAACATGTATAATTTGTGAAAATTACATGAAATTTATGTAAGGAGCAGTAAGAAATAAATAGTTGGCCAGTACTTAGCATGAACTTCAAATTTTAGTGTCCACAAATATATTTTCATTGGAACACAGATTGCTCTGTCATTATATTTTGTCTATGACTGCTTTCATGTGACAATGGCAGAATTGAGCAGTTGTGACAGATAGTATTGCCTGCAAAGCCCAAACTATGTGTTACCTGACTCTTTACAATAGAAGTTTATTGACCTCTGCTCTAGACAATCTTCCTGTCCTTTGGAAGATTTTAAGCTTTCTCTCTGGACAGATTTCTCTTCTTTTTGTACTCCAGAGAGATCTTTTTCAGTGCCCTCCTGTCCATTGTGAGTTCAAAGGTCTCTAGAGCATTGAGATATAGTAAGAAAACATGAGAATATTTTATTTTTGTAAATGATTTATTTGGAGATGGGTGGTCAAATGATTGCTCATAATGATGGGTATGAGATAAAAAATTTTAAAGACCACTGCCCTATTTGTATGCCATAATCTATTTTCTATAAAATATTAAAGGCATACAGGATATTATTTGGCAATATAGGAGAAAAAGTTTCAGAGTCTGATGGGTTTGTGAGATAATGAATTATAGAAAGGTTGACAGATAAGTTTAGTACTGGATATCTTAAGACTTTTTATATGGTTAGAGTGTATTGTGAATCACCAAGAAGAGATATCACTTGATGTTATCCCAAGACAGTCTAGCCACAGAACTTTCCATCATACCCAAATATTCTAGCAAGCAGCTTTGGAAAACTGTTTCAGAGGATGTTTAAGTACATTAAATTTTATTGTATATGTGAAAGTACAGATGATATTGTAGACCACCATTCAAATATGAGCTATCATTTTAATGGGCTTTTACCAATCTTGGTATCTGGACAAGCATTTAAGTGACTGAATTCATTGCTACCTAAAATATATTCATTATCATTATTATTGTCATTTAATTAATTTTGAATATACTTAAAGTCAGATTGTGATTACTATCCAAAGAAAAACTGATCACTGGATTGTTCCTTCTAACCATCCAATGATCTCTAAGCTAGTGGTAGAGTCTCAAATTAGTATTTTAATCAAAGTGATAGAAGATTTTGATTATAACATCTCTACCAGAAATTAATTGATTTTTAGGTCGGTATATAAGAATGTTTATTTTATGGTTACCTCTAGCATTCTCATCTGCCCATCACTGTTTTATTATGATTTTGATTATACCATTTCAGAATTAGTAACTATTATAGCTAAAGTAATTCATTAAACAATTTAAGTGGTGAAATTCTCCATTTCATGCTGTCTTCTGAAAGATAAGTAAACAAGAAAGTATATTATCTCAGAATACTGTGATTGAACTAACTGACAAATCCATTTGTAGGGGAAGAAAAAGTTTTCCTGGAACCTCATAGGGTTCCAGGCTGGGTTCTGAAAATTAAACTGACAAGACAGATTAAGAGGAGAAAAGTATCCACCTTTTGTTGAGTTTTTACGTATACATGGAATTCTTCAAAAGAGAATAAAGACTCAAAGAAGTGACCAGAGCAGGAAGCATTACTACCTTTCAGACAAAGAAACACTGTATTTTTGAAGAATGGGCAAGACAAAGTGGTTTGGGCTAGGGGTAGTAAGTGGTGAAGGAATATCTAGGAAGATAAGGATAAGTTGAACAAGTTCTGTTTGTACAGCTTTCTTGGCCCTCCCATTCCCCATCTCTGGTGATAAGAGTGTACTCCAAGTACAGGAAGGGTACTTTTTACACCAGAGTTATATAAAATGTTTCAGGGGAAGAGAGTAAGGGGGAAAGAGGTCCATATGACCTTTCTGCTTCCATTTTAAAAGATTCTTCAGCTTAAGTTATTTAATATGCCAAGGCGCCATATTTTGGGTTAGCATGTCCTGAACCCGATAAAAGCAAAGATTTTGCCATTCAGTTTTCCTTTTTACAATAATGCCTAAAAAGTGAACACATTCTGAAGTTCAAAATTCTCAGTTTCTTTGCTAGGTTTTTCTTCTTTTATTTTGATTCTGATTTCTTCCCCTATAAAGCTGTATTGATCATCTTCTAAGAGTATAAGTGCAAGATTATCTCTTATGAAACTGAAAAAAAAACCTTGAAAAACTAGAAGACACAGACAGGAAGTTTTTCAAATGTCCTTCAGTTTTCTTGTTTGCATTTCCTCAAATGAGACTGCTGCAAAGCAGTTCAGAGTTTAGAATAGCTTTGAAAGCTTTTATTGTTCCATGGCTAATTTTAACCTGTGATAAAGATTGCTTTTTGTATTCAGTTGAATGTGATATCCAGTAATTGTTTGTCAAGGCTAAGTGCTGTAGGACATAATACATTTTTTAAATGGCATTTTGTAATTATAATACAAGCATCTTTATGGCCTAATATATGAAGGAATGTTATTGAGGAGGGGTGTTACAATTATGAGAAAATAGACTTTAAACTTTATTATTTCAATTATTAAATCTTATGGCTGCTTAACTTACATTTAGGGAAGTCTGATTTTGTATATTTGCTCAGATGAATGATTTTTGGTTAGCTGACCGTTTCACAGATTCTTGGCAGTAATAAACTTCTTTTTTCTCTCTCATACTCTGTCTTCTTATTTTAGTCAGTAGAATATTGGTGGGGAGGATTCCCTAAAATAGCCAAAGCATGTGTGAATGTAACCTAAAGTGTTTTTTTGTAATAATTCGATTTATTTATTTATGGCTGTGCTGGGTCTTCATTGGGCTTCCCTGGTGGCTCAGAGGTTAAAGCATCTGCCTGCAATGCAGGAGACCTGGGTTCGATCCCTGGATCAGAAAGATCCCCTGGAGAAGGAAATGGCAACCTGCTCCAGTATTCTTGCCTGGAGAATCCCATGGACAGAGGAGGCTGGTAGGCTACAGTCCACGGGGTCGAAAAGAGTCAGACACGACCAAACCACTTCACTTTACTGGGGCTTCATTGCTGTGCAGGCTTTTCTCTAGTTGCAGAGAGCAGAGTCTACTTTCTAGCTTCGGTGCGCAGACTTCTCATTGTGGTGGCTTCTTTCACGGACTCTAGGGTGTGCAGGTTTCAGTAGCTGCAGCAGTTGGCCTCAGTCATTGCGATTCCTGGGCTCTGGAGCACAGGCTTAACAGTTGTGACACGCGGGCTTACTTGCTCCCCAGTGTGCTGGGTCTTCTTAGACCAGGTATTGAAGCAGTGTCTCCTACATTGGCAGGTGGATTCTTTACCGCTGAGCTACCAGGGAAGTCCTAAAGTGATTTTAATATGAGTTTGACATTACCCCCAAATCATGAATTTGCATCATGAATTGAAAGTGTGCAGATAGAAATATTTGCATGTTGAATGTTTTAGTTTTATAGATAAATGGCTTTTTGTTATCCTAATCAGTGATGACTGAAAATGATGGGAAGAATCATGTCACACAATGTCACTATTTTGTTAGAGGAACAGTAGAATCAGTGTTCTCTAAAATATCATTCAGGGCCATATCAACAGAGGTGGTTAAGGTTGAGGGACAACACGCTAATCTCAGAGTCTTAGATGGCTTACTGCTTCTGCTGCTGCTAAGTCTCTTCAGTCGTGTCCAACTCTGTGCGACCCCATAGACGGCAGCCCACCAGGCTCCCCTTCCCTGGGATTCTCCAGGCAAGAGCAATGGAGTGGGTTGCCATTTCCTTCTCCAATGCAGGAAAGTGAAAAGTGAAAGTGAAGTCGCTCAGTCGTGTCCGACTCTTAGCGACCTCATGGATTGTAGCCTACCAGGCTCCTCTGTCCATGGGATTTTCCAGGCAAGAGTACTGGAGTGGGTTGCATTTAAAACCATAAAATACACCAAAAGGTATGTCTAATTTAGATATATAGTTTAAGAAATAATAAATGAATATCTTTCATTTCACAAATTAAGATGCAGAGCAGGGCATTTCTGTACCTTTGGGTCTATGTAACCCTCCTCAGTTGTGTCCTTCCCTCTGAAAAGTGAAAGTGAAATTATTAGTCACTCAGTTGTGTCCAGTCTCTGTGACCCTGCAGACTGTAGCTCCTCAGTCCATGGAGTTCTACAGACAAGAATACTGGAGTGGCTTACTGTTCCCTTCTCCAGAGGATCTTCCCAACTTTGGAACTGGGTCTTCTGCACTGCAGGCAGATTCTTTACCATCTAAGCCACCAGGGAAGTCCCATCCTTCCCTCTCAGTTCGGTTCAGTTCAGTTCAGTTGCTCAGTCATGTCCAACTCTTTGCGACCCCATGAATCGCAGCACGCCAGGCTTCCCTATCCGTCACCAACTCCCAGAGTTCACCCAGACTCATGACCATCAAGTCAGTGATGCCATCCAGCCATCTCATCCTCTGTTGTCCCCTTCTCCTTCTGCCCCCAATCCCTCCCAGCATCAGAGTCTTTTCCAATGAGTCAACTCTTCACATGAGGTGGCCAAAGTACTGGAGTTTCAGCTTTAGCATCATTCCTTCCAAAGAAATCCAAGGGCTGATCTCCTTCAGAATGGACTGATTGGATCTCCTTGCAGTCCAAGGGACTCTCAAGAGTCTTCTCCAACACCACAGTTCAAAAGCATCAATTCTTCAGTGCTCAGCCTTCTTCACAGTCCAACTCTCACATCCATACATGACCACTGGAAAAACCATAGCCTTGACAAGTTGGACCTTTGTTGGCAAAGTAATGTCTCTGCTTTTGAATATGGTATCTAGGTTGGTCATAACTTTCCTTCCAAGGAGTAAGTGTCTTTTAATTTCATGGCTGCAGTCACCATCTGCAGTGATTTTGAAGCCCAAAAAGATAAAGTCTGACACTGTTTCCACTGTTTCCCCATCCATTTCCCATGAAGTGATGGGACCAGATGCCATGATCTTCATTTTCTGAATGTTGAGCTTTAAGCCAACTTTTTCACTCTCCACTTTCACTTTCATCAAGAGGCTTTTGAGTTCCTCTTCACTTTCTGCCATAAGGGTGATGTCATCTGCATATCTGAGGTGATTGATATTTCTCCCGGCAATCTTGATTTCAGCTTGTGCTTCTTCCAGTCCAGCATTTCTCATGATGTACTCTGCATATAAGTTACATAAGCAGGGTTACAATATACAGCCTTGACGTACTCCTTTTCCTATTTGGAACCAGTCTGTTGTTCCATGTCCAGTTCTAACTGTTGCTTCCTGACGGGCATACAGATTTCTCAAGAGGCAGGTCAGGTGGTCTGGTATTCCCATCTCTTTAAGAATTTCCCACAGTTTGTTGTGATCCACACAGTCAAGGGCTTTGGCATAGTCAATAAAGCAGAAATAGATGTTTTTCTGGAACTCTCTTGCTTTTTCCATGATCCAGCGGATGTTAGCAATTTATCTCTGGTTCCTCTGCCTTTTCTAAAACCAGCTTGAACATCAGGAAGTTCACGGTTCACATATTGCTGAAGCCTGGCTTGGAGAATTTTGAGCATTACTTTACTAGCATGTGAGATGAGTGCAATTGTGCAGTAGTTTGAGCATTCTTTGGCATTGCCTTTCTTTGGTATTGGAATGAAAACTGACCTTTTCCAGTCCTGTGGCCACTGCTGAGTTTTCCAAATTTGCTGGCATATTGAGTGCAACTGAATTGAATTCCGTGATAATCATTTTCTTGCTTTTGTTTATGTTTTGCCACATATGCCTCCCTAAATAGTGTGTTGTTTAGTTTTGCCTGTATTAATATTTTATGTAAACATAATCAGACAGTTTATATTTTATGCAACTTGCTTTTCAATTCTTAGTGTTCAATCTTTAGTTTTTCACATTTATTGCAGTTGAAGTCACATTAGTTCATTCATTTTCCCTGTTCATTCATTTGCTCATCATTTTTTTATTTGAAAACATCTTTATTTTACTCTTATTCTTGAGTTATAATTTTGAAGGTATGCAATTGTTCTCAGTCAATATTTCTTCTTTAAAGAAAATAGTTTACTCTCTTCTGACTTCCACTGGCACTGCTAAGAAGTTTCACTATCAACCTGCTTTTTCTTGTTGGTAGTCATTTTAATCTTTGGTTTCTTTTTAAATCTCTTTATTTTTGCTACAAGGAACTACATTTACTTATTTATTTTTGAGTAAAATTGATGTACAGTATTATATTAGTTTCAGGTGTACCACATAGTGATTCAATAGTTTTATACATTATGGAATGTTCATCTTGATAAATCTTGTTACCATCTGTCACCATATAGAGATGCTATAGTATTTTTGACTATATCCCTTATGCTGTATGTTACATATCTGTGTCTTATTTATATTATAACTAAATTTTTTACCACCTAATCCCCCTCCACTATTTTGCCCATCTCCCCATACCCCACACTTCTGGCAACCACCAGTTTATTCTCTGTATCTATGAGGCTATTTCTTTTTTGTTAGGTTTATTGCTTTTTATATTTAATGAATAAATAAAACTGTATGGTGCTTCTCTTTCTTTGTGTGATTTATTTCATTTAGCATAGTACCTTCTAGGTGCAACCATCTTGACACAAACAGCAGAATTCATTCTTTTTTATGTCTGGGTAGTATTCCATTCCCCTTCATGGATCACAGCCCTGCCGTGGCAAAGGGGCTTGTATAATTCAATGAAGTTATGAGCAATGCCGTGCAATGCCACCCAAGACAGATGGGTCATAGTGGAGAGTTCTGACCAATAGTGGTCAACTGGAGGAGGGAATGGCAAACCACCTCAGTATTCCTGCTGCAAAAACCCAATGGATAGTGTGAAAAGGCAGAAAGATGAGACGAGAAGATGAGCCCCTAGGTCAGAAGGTATCCAGTATGCTTCTGGGAAATAGCCAGGGCAATTACTAATAGCTCCAGAAAGAATGAAGTGACTGGGCCAAAGCAGAAATTACAGTCAGTTGTGGATGTGTTTCTTGGTGGAAATAAAGTCCAACACTATAAATAATAATATTACATAGGAACCTGGAATGTTAGGTCCACGAATCAAGATAAATTGGACATAGTCAAGCAGGAGATGGCAAGATTGAACATCAACATCTTAGGAATCAGTGAATTAAAATGGACTGGATGGAGGAATTTAATTCAGATGACCATTATATCTACTACTGTGGGCAAGAATTCCTTAGAAGAAATTGAGTTGCCCTCATAGTCAACAAAAGAGTCTAAAATGCAGTACTTGGGTGCAATCTCAAAAATAATAGAATGATCTTGGTTTGTTTCCAAGCCAAACTGTTCAGCATCACAGTAAGCCTTTTAATGAGGGTGAAAGAAGAGAGTGAAAAAGCTGGCTTGAAATTCAGCATTCAACACACTAAGATATGGCATCCAATCCTATCATTGCATCACAAATAGATGGGGAAAAATCGGAAACAGTGACAGATTTTATTATATTGAGTTTCAAAATCACTGCAGAAGTGACTGCAGCCACAAAATTAACAGACAGTTGCTCTTTGAAATGAAAGCTATGACAAGCCTTTACAGTGTATTAAAAAGCAGAGACATCACTTTGCCAACAAAGGTCCATATAGTCAAAGGTATATTTTTTCCATTAGTCATGTATGGACGTGAGAGTTGGACCATAAACATGGCTGAGTGCCAAAGAATTGATGCTTTCGAATTGTGGTCCTGGAGAAGACTCTTGAGAGTCCTTGGACAGCAAGGAGATCAAACCAGTCAATCCTAAAGGAAAGCAACCCTGAATATTCATTGGAAGGACTGATGCTGAATCTGAAGCGCCAATCCTTTAGCCACCTGATGTGAAGAGCCAACTCACTGGAAAAGATACTGATTTGGGAAAGACTGAAGGCAACAGGAGAAGGGGATGTGAGAGGATAAGATGGTTAGATAGCATCACCGACTTGATGGACATGAATTTGAGCAAATTCTGGGAGATAGTGAAGAAGAGAGGAGCCTGGCATGCTACAGTTCATGGGGTTGCAAAGAGTCAGACACGACTTTACTGAACAACAACATATTCCACTGTATATACATGCCATATCTTATTTATCCATTCCTTCATCAGTGACTACATAGGCTGCTTCCATATCTTTGCTAATGTAAATAAAGCTGCAGTGAACATTGGGTGGGTGCATATAGCTTTCTGAATTGATGTTTTATTTTTATTTAGTTAATACCTAAAAGTGAAATTTCTGGGTCATATGATACTTCTGTTTTTAATTTGATGAGAAACTTACATATTTTTTTCCCATTTTGGTTGTGCCATTCTACATTCCCACAAACATTGCACGAAAGTTGCTTTTTCTCCACGTCTTCACTAACACTTGTCATTATTGTCTTTTTAATAACAGCCATTCTGACAGGCATGGGATGATATCTCATAGTGATTTTGATTTTCATTTCCCTGATGTTTAGTGATCTTGAGCATCTTTACATGTGTGTCTATTGGCCATCCATACATCTTATGTGGAAACATGTCTATTTATGTCCTCAGCCAATTTCTTAATAAAGTTTTTTAAAATAGAATTTTATTTATATTTGGCTGTGCTGAGTCTTAGTTGCTGTGGTGGCTTTTCCCTAGTTGTGGCAATTGGGAGCTACTCTCTAGTTGCGGTGCCCAGACTACTTACTGTGGTGACTTCTCCTGTTGCAGAGCATGGGCTCTAGGGCACATGGGCTTCAGAGGTTACAACACCTGTGCTTAGTGGTTGTGGCTCCCAGGCTCTCGAGCACGGGCAATAGTTGTGCTGTATGGACTTAATTTGCTCTGCAGCATGCAGGATCTTCCCAGGCCAGAGGTTGAACCAGTGTCTCCTGAATTTGCAGGCCAGTTCTTTATGACTGAGCCACCAGCGTAGCCCCTCAAATTGTTTTCTGTTACTGTTGTATGAGTTCTTTACACATTTTGGATATTAATCCTTTATTGGACATATTTTTGCAAATATCTTCTCCCAATCAATAGGCTGCCTTTTCATTTTGTTGATGGTTTCTTTCACTATGCAAAAGGTTTTTACTTTTCTGTAGTCCTATTTATGTTTTGCTTTAGTTGCCCTTCCCTGAGGAGACACAGTCACAAAAATATTGCTAATACCAGTGTAAAAGAGCTTACTGCCTATATTTTCTTCTAGAAGTTTAATGGTCTCAGGTCTTATATTTAAGTCTTTAATCCAATTTGAGTTTATTTTTGTATATGGTGTAATATAGTAAGTCTAGTTTCAGTCTTTTGCATGTAGTTGTCGAATTTTCGCAACTTTATTGAAGGGACTACCTTTTCCCCATTGTATATTCTTGCCTTCTTTGTTATAGATTAATTGACCAGATAAGTATAGGTTTATTTCTGGGCTCTCTATTCTTTTCCATTGATCCCATGGACTTTCCTTGAGTTTGTTGAGGTCCCTAGATCTGAAGATTGACATCTTTCTTTAATTGTATTAAGTCTATGACAATAAATATTGAAATATTTCATTTCCTGATTCTTCCAATTATCTTCTTGTGAACTTCAGTCAGATTTCTCATTTAATTCCCCATGTTTCATTTCTCTTTACTTTCATCCCCTATGTCTGTGATGCCTTTCAGGTAATTTTCCCAGATATATCATCAAGCTGACTACTTTTCTTCAACCATGTCTAGTCTCTTAATTACCCTAAACTATTCAGATTCTTTTTTTCCCAATTACTGCTTTTTATTTCTAAAAATTATTTTTCTGATACGTAAAATTTTATGGTAAGCTTTGAATTTCTTATTCTTTGATTTATACATTTAAGCCTCTCTTTTATTTTTCAAACATGTTAAATTTTAGATTCCATATGTGAAAATCTCAATATCTGTGTATTTGTTCTTTTTTTTTTTTTTGATAGATCTGACATTTTAGCATTTTCTTCCTACTGACTTTCACTTATGAGGCTTTTTGCGCTCATTTGGTTAGTAGAATTCTATTGTGAACTCACATCCCTGAGGTAAAAATTTCTCCAGAGTGATGTGGACACTAGTTACCTGAAGACACTATGAGCAAGAACTACTTTTAAACCAAATTTTCCACCTGTGCTTTGGGGCCCAGCCAAATTTGTATTCGTAGGAGAGATATTTTCTTTCTCACACAAAACCAGGACTCAAACGGACACATCCCATCATTGCCCTACAGTAATTCTTTAGCTCACAAAATGAGATGAGAGCATCACTTTTTGTTGGTCCTACCTGTATGTGGAGGTTTCTTATCACCCAACTAGCGCACTTGGGCCCTGACTTTGCCAGCTCTCTCAGGCGTTTCTAAGCCATTAGAAGTCTTACTCTAGGCCACTTGAGACTGGCAGACACCTTGGGGGCAAATATCACCCTACAACTGGTTTGCCTGGTGGATCTCTGCTGGGTTGTCATTTCTGATCTTTGAGAAACCTCCTTGTTTTGACACAGGGATGGTTGTGCATCTCTTGGTTTTGTTTTTTTGGTACCATGTCCAGTCTTTTTAAGTGTCCTGTGTTGTGAGGGTTTTCTCTCAATATCTTGTTAATTATAATGCAAAAATGGAGAACTCCTGTCTGATTCTTTTGGATGCCCCCTTCTTTAAGTAATAGTCATTTCATTTACAGTGGCTTCTAGAGTAAGACCACATTATTTATACAAGTTTTGTACAAAGTAAAGCCTTTTTAATGTTTATCAGTTTTAGTGAAAATTCTGCTCTAATACTTGAAGGTGTTTAACAATTATTAGAACTGACTCATGCTTACACCTTCACAGCTGCTGTTTTGGGCTCTAAAAGATTTCTTCAAAGCATATCACATGATCATCTTATGAGCAGGCCAGCAGAAATTTCTAAGTTAATTACAGTTTGGCAGAGTGTATCCAAAACCTCTTATCTGAACAGTGAACCCAATAATTTAATCAGTCTGTGTGTTGATTAATCACGTTCTAATCCATCTGATATCAGCACTGAAAAAGCTCTTCATCTGTTTTTTGTAAAACTTACCTCTGTGAATGCACAGCTGCTGTGAGCTATTGGTATTACTAACTTGAATAGGAGACAAAACACAAAAGATTCTCAAAGCCTGCATGAAGAATTTTAGACTCTTTAAAACAGTCATTCACGACTCTTTAAGCTGACCCAACTCTATGCAGTCTTCCTATATCCTCATTTCCTGTTTCGTACCCAGCTTCAGCTTGTGCACTGCGGTTGCTGCTGCTGCTAAGTCACTTCAGTCGTGCCTGACTCTGTGTGACCGGGCAGCCCACCAGGCTCCGGCGTCCCTGGGATTCTCCAGGCAAGAATACTGAAGTGGGTTGCCATTTCCTTCTCCAGTGCATGAAAGTGAAAAGTGAAAGTGAAGTCGCTCAGTCATGTCCGACTCTTAGCAACCCCATGGACTGTGATCAGACTACCACACAATTGCACTCATCTCACACGCTAGTAAAGTGATGCTTAAAATTCTCCAAGCCAGGCTTCAACAGTACGGGAACCATGAACTTCCAGATATTCAAGCTGATTTTAGAAAAGGCAGAGGAACCAGAGATCAAATTGCCAACATCTGCTGGATCATCACAAAAGCAAGAGAGTTCCAGAAAAACATCTATTTCTCCTTTATTGACTGTGTCAAAGCCTTTCACTGTGTGGATCACAATAAACTGTGGAAAAGTCTGAAAGAGATGGGAGTACCAGACCACCTGACCTGCCTCCTGAGAAATCTGTATGCAGGTCAAGAAGCAACAGTTAGAACTGAACATGGAACAACAGGCTGGTTCCAAATACGAAAAGGAGTATGTCAAGGCTGTGTATTGAAACCCTGCTTATTTAACTTCTATGCAGAGTACATCATGAGAAACACTGGGCTGCATGAAGCATAAGCTGGAATCAAGATTTCTGGGAGAAATATCAATAACCTCAGATAACGCAGATGACTCCTCCCTTATGGCAGAAATTGAAGAGGAACTAAAGAGCCTCTTGATGAAAGTGAAAGAGGAGAGTGAAAAAGCTGGCTTAAAGCTCAACATTCAGAAAACAAAGATAATGGCATCCGGATCCATCACTTCATGGCAGATAGATGGAGAAACATTGGAAACAGTGGCAGACTTTATTTTTGGGGGCTCCAAAATCACTGCAGATGGTGATTGCAGCCATGAAATTAAAAGACGCTTACTCCTTGGAAGGAAAGTTATGACCAACCTAGATAGCATATTCAAAAGCAGAGACATTACTTTGCCAACAAAGTTCCATTTAGTCAAGGCTATAATTTTTCCAGTAGTCATGTATGAATGAGAAGACTTTTGAGAGTCCCTTAAACTGCAAGGAGATCCAACCAGTCCATCCTAAAGGAAATCAGTCCTGAATGTTCATTGGAAAGAGTGATGTTGAAGCTTAAACTCAAATACTTTGGCCACCTGATGCAAAGCGCTGACTCATTTGAAAGGACGCTGATGCTGGGAAAGATTGAAGGCAGGAGGAGAAGGGGATGACAAAGGATGAAGTGGCTGGATGGCATCACTAGCTCAATGACCGTGAGTTTGAGTAAACTCTGGGAGTTGTTGATAGACAGGGAGGCCTGGCATGCTGCAGTCCATGGGTTCGCAAAGAGTCGGACACGACTGAGCCAGTGAACTGAACTGAACTGAAGTAAGTGTTAGTCACTTAGTCATGCCCGACTTTTTGCGACTCCATGGATTCTAGCCCAGTAGGCTCCTCTGTCCATAAGATTTTCCAGGCAAGGATACTGGAGTGGGTCACCATTTCCTTCTCCAGGGGATCCTCCCAACCCAGGGATTGAACCTCGGTGTCCCGCACTGTGGGCAGATTCTTTACTGACTGAGCTACAAGAGAAGCCCTGAGCATGTATGTGAATCTTAGTCAGTTCTACTGTGCCATGTGTGTAAGTCACTTCAGTTGCGTCCAACTCTTCGTGACTGTGTTTACTGTAGCCCGCCAGGCTCCTCTGTCTGTGGGATCCTCCAGGCAAGAATACTGAAGTGGGTTGCCATGCCCTCATCCAGGAAATCTTCCTGACCCAGGGATCAAACCTGGGTCTCTTATGTCTCCTGCATTGGTAGGTGGTTTCTTTACCACTAACGCCACCTGAGGAGCCCTCCTTCTTACTGGATAAAGTTAACTATACAAACAGGGACTCTCAGACCCAAGTGAAACACATCAGAGTCTCTGCCACCATGGTTGGTCGACCTGAGAGTTTACCAGTTTGGGGGAGAGACTATACATACAACTTACAACCTAAGTCCTGTCACAGACTTGTGTTCTGTCATTAGAACTGAGATAGAAGAAGCCATCTGTAGGAAAGAAAAAGAATGAACAGATATACAAATTGAAGCAGAGAAGAGACAGAGAGTCAATTCCTAACTGAATATCCTTTCTGGCATTATGTGATATATTCCTTTTCTTTAAAGCACACATGCCACATCCCACTTTTAAAATATAAGTTAAGTCAATTTATATTTCTTGCAACTAAAGTCAGTACTTCGGAGAAGGCAATGGCACCCCACTCCAGTACTCTTGCCTGGAAAATCCCATGGATGGAGGAGCCTTTTGGGCTGCAGTCCATGGGGTCGCTGGGAGTCGGACATGACTGAGCGACTTCACTTTCACTTTTCACTTTCATGCATTGGAGAAGGAAATGGCAACCCACTCCAGTGTTCTTGACTGGAGAATCCCAGGGATGGGGGAGCCTTGTGGGCTGCCATCTATGGGGTCACACAGAGTCAGACACGACTGAAGCGACTTAGCAGCAGCAAAGTCAGTCCTAATTATTATCATATACATAAACATTAAATCACTAATAATTTTATTACTCATATAACATAAATACAGCTAGATTCTAGTCTCATTTCTAATGCTCACTAGAACTGTGTAACAGTGGGCAAGTCACTTTAATTTCTCTAAGCCCTGACTGTAGCATTAACTGCATGGTGATAGAGTTGCAAAGATCAAATAAATGATCTATGTGAAATATCTGTGCTATAAAAGTCTAAACTATTATTGTTTCTGCATTTTCAACACCACTATTTCTCTGATAAATTGTTTTGTGTTTTTAGGAAAACATTGTTGATCTTGTTTACTGTGTTTAACCATGTGGATAGACAGATTCAAAGTTCCTGATGACAAATGGGTATATGTCACTAATTCAGGTTTTGAGTGCTTTGTACAAGATACTAGGATGGAAAATTGACGTATTAAAAACAAATTCTCATCCTATTCATGTCACTCATCCAAAACAACAAAATGGAAATTATTCTGACCATTATAAAGTTTATTTCAGGGACTAATCAAATATTAATAAACTAAGTTCATGAAGAAAATAAAATGTTAGAGAATTCTTTCATAATAGTGGAGTTGCACTGGAAACTGGGCCACTGTTGAATTTTATTTTATGTTTTGCTATTCCCAGGGTAGCAGTATGCCAGATTTATAATGATGGAATCATATTATGTAACAGGATGTTTGTCATTAGATTTATCTATAAAGTGAGTCTATGCTTTATGGAATAATGTATAGTTAAATCCCACTTGTATAGAAAGTGATAGATATACTTTAAAGGACATTTTTTTCCTGTAGTGCATGACATTTTTGAAATTCTAACTATTACAACCAAATAAAACTTTTTGGATTAAAAAACAACCAATTCACAGCAGACTCTTGGAAATTAAAAAAGAATAAATATACCTAAGATTTATGTTACAGGTTTCTAGGTAAACCAATAAAGTTTTATCAATAGCTTATAACAATATTCACTATGCTATCAAAAAATTCATTAAGCAAACTTCTTATTCTACCATGTGTTTCTGCAGTTCAGGAATAAATCTTCTTTAAAATTACATATTATGAATGTTTGTAGAAAGCCTCTGTTGCTCCTCCACCCCCTAATTTCCCCCCCAACTTACTCCAAAAAGTAATAGTGGTAATTGTTTTAAGTTATTCTCTGAGTTACTTTTTATATTTCATCACAGAAGCATGTTTTAGGTATCATAGTATATATATATATTTTATATCTTGCTTTTTTCACTTAACATATTTTTAAAAATTCATTTGTTGTAGTATGATAGCTGCAGTTCACTCTGCAAATT
Organism: Bos javanicus; assembly: GCF_032452875.1. Taxonomy (NCBI): domain Eukaryota; kingdom Metazoa; phylum Chordata; class Mammalia; order Artiodactyla; family Bovidae; genus Bos; species Bos javanicus. The sequence continues at coordinate 46,289,456 of NC_083870.1, forward strand.
TTGTTTTTCATTTTAATCTACCATTTTTGGATGCCAATTCTTTTAGTTTTTACCAAATCATCTCTGAAAAGTTTCCTTTTCAATTTCAGTGAGTCCATTGTGATTATCTTACTCCAGCAGTAACCATGGAAACAGCATAGTTTTTTTTTTTTTTAAGCATAAGAAAGGTCAAGTAAATGATCTTAAGCAAACAAATATAATCAGCCTGTTTACCATTTAAATCTCCTTACTAGTACTGAAAAATCACTATCATCACTCTGAATATTAAGAGGTCACTAGCACTCCATTTTATAATGGTAATTATAGTATCACATGAAGCAGAGATATCACCTAATGCTATCTTATCAATAAATATCAATTTTTTAAAAAAATTGAATATTTCTAATGGGCCAAACACAAGAACTATGGTAATTCATCTTTTTTTTTTTCTTTTTTATAGAAAATAAACTTTTATCTGTTCTATTTTTGAATAAAGTGAAAAGAAAGTGAAGTTGCTCAGTCGTGTCTGACTCTTTGCAACCCCATGGACTACAGCCCACCAGGCTCCTCCATCCATGAGATTCTCCAGGCAAGAGTACTGGAGAGGGTTGCCATTTCCTTCTCCAGGGGATCTTCCCAACCCAGGGATTGAACCTGGGTCTCCCATGTTGTAAGCAGACGTTTAACTGACTGAGCCACCAGGGAAATCATAAGTGCTTCGCTGGTCATATGGAGATACCCCATGTCCAAGGTCAGAGAAACCCCAGTAAGATGGTAGGCACTGGAGCAGCTGTGAGGAGATACCTCATGTCCAAGGGCAAAGGAGAAGCCCCAACAGGATGACAGGAGGGGCGAATTCACATTTAAATCAAACCCCATTCCCACCAGAGATGCTCAGAGGGCTCAAACAAACCTTGTGCACACCAGGACCCAGGGACCCCACAGAGACCGAGACAGAACTGTGTTTGAGCATCTCCTGTGGAGGTACAGATCAGCAGTGGTCTGCCACAGGGATAGGGGCTCAGACTGTGGGTATGGCATAAGTCCTCTTGGAGGAGGTCGCCATTAACCCCATCATATAGGTACCAGAACTTACATAGGACTGGGGAAAGGATTCTTGGAGGGCACAACAGAACCTTGTGTACCAGGACCCAGGAGAAAGGGACAGTGACCCCACAGGAGACTTGCCTGTGGGTGTTCAGGAGTCTCTGGGGAAGGCGTGGGTCAGTGGTGGCCTGCTGCAGGGTTGGGGGCAAGGACTGTAGCAGTACATGCATGGGATCCTTTGAGGAAGGTCACCATTATCTTCAGTACCTCCACCATAGTTTGGCCCCAGGTCAATAGCACAGAGGGAACACAGCTCCACCCATCAATGGCCCTGCTCATCAAAACAAGAACCAGGATGCCCCTCAGTCAGTCTATCCCATCAGGAAGCTTTCATAAGCCTCTTATCCTTCTCCATCAGGGGGCAGACAGACTGAAAGCCACAATCACAGAAAACCAACCAATATAATCACATGGACCACCACCTTGTCTAACTCACTGAAACTATGACCCATGCCATGTAGGGCCACCCAAGGCAGATGGTTCATGGTGGAGAGTTCTGACAAAATGTGGTCCACTGGAGAAGGGAATGGCAAACCACTTCAGTATTCCTGCCTTGAGAACCCCATGAACAGTATGAAAAGGCAAAAAGATAGGGCACTGAAAGATGAACTCCCCAGGTTGTTAGGTGCCCAATATGCTACTGGAGATCAGTGGAGGAACAACTCCAGAAAGAATGAAGAGACGGAGCCAAAGCAAAAACATCATCCAGTTGTGCGTGTGCCTGGTAATAGAAATAAGGTCTGATGCTGTAAAGAGCAATATTGCAAGGGAACTGGAATGTTAGGTCCATGAATCAAGGCAAATTGGAGGTGGTCAAAAGGAGATGGCAAGAGTGAACATAGACATTTTAGGAATCAGCAAACTAAAATGGACTGGAATGGGTGAATTTAACTCAGATGACCATTATATCTACTATTGTGGGCAAGAATCCCTTAGAAGAAATGGAATAGCCATCATAGTCAACAAAAGAGTCCAAAATGCAGTACTTGGGTGCAGTCTCAAAAACAACAGAATGATCTCTGTTTGTTTCCAAAGCAAACCATTCAATATCACAGTAATCCAAGCCTATGCCCTGACCAGTAATGCTGAAGAAGCTGAGGTTGAACGGTTCTATGAAGACCTACAAGACCTTCTAGAACTAACACCCAAAAAAGATGTTCTCTTCATTATAGGGGTCAGGAATGCAAAGGTAAGAAGTCAAGAGCTACCTAGAGTAACAGGCAAATTTGACCTTGGAGTACAGAATGAAGCAGGGGAAAAGCCAATAGAGTTCTGCCAAGAAAATGCACTGGTCATAGCAAACACCCTCTTCCAACAACACAAGAGAAGACTCTACACATGGACATCACCAGATGGCCAACACTGAAATCAGATTGATGATATTCTTTGCAGACAAAGATGGAGAAGCTCTATACAGTCAGCAAAAACAAGACCGGGAGCTGACTGTGGCTCAGATCATGAACTCCTTATTGCCAAATTCAAACTTAAGTTGAAGAAAGTAGGCAAAACCACTAGACCATTCAGGTATGACCTAAATCAAATCCCTAATGATTATACAGTGGAAATGAGAAATAGATTTAAGGGACTAGATCTGATAGACAGAGTGCCTGATGAAGTATGGACGGAGGTTCGTGACATTGTACAGGAGACAGGGAGCAACACCATCCACAAGAAAAATAAATGCAAAAAAGCAAAATGGCTGTCTGAGGAGGCCTTACATATAACTATGAAAAGGAGAGAAGCCAGAAATAAAGGAGAAAAGGAAAGATATACCCATTTGAATGCAGAGTTCCAAAGAATAGCAAGGAGAGATAAGAAAGCCTTCCTCAATGATCAGTGCAAAGAAATAGAGGAAAACAATAGAACGGGAAAGACTAATGATCTCTTCAACAAAATTAGAGATACCAAGGGAACATTTCATGCAAAGACAGGCTCAATAAAGGACAGAAATGGTATGGACCTAAGAGAAGCAGAAGATATTTAAAAAGAGGTGTTAAAAATACACAAAACCAATACAATATTGTGAAGTTAAAAAATAAAGAAAAATTAAAAAAAAAAAAGAATACACAGAACTGTACAAAAAAGATCTTCATGACCCAGATAATCACGATGGTGTGCTCACTGACCTAGAGCCACACATCCTGGAATGTGAAGTCAAGTGGGCCTTAGGAAGCATCACTACCAACAAAGCTAGTGGAGGTGATGGAATTCCAGTTGAGCTATTTCAGATTCTAAAAGATGATGCTGTGAAAGTGCTGTCAATATGCCAGCAAATTTGGAAAACTCAGCAGTGGTCACAGATCTGGAAAAGGTCAGTTTTCATTCCAATCCCAAAGAAAGGCAATGCCAAAGAAGGCTCAAACTACTGCACAATTGCACTCATCTCACACACTAGCAAAGTAATGCTCAAAATTCTCCAAGCCAGGCTTCAACAGTACGGGAACTGTGAAATTCCAGACGGTCAAGCTGGATTTCGAAAAGGGAGAGGAACCAGAAATCAAATTTCCAACATCCATTGGATCATCAAAAAAGCAAGGGAGTTCCAGAAAAATATCTATTTCTGCTTTATTGACTATACCAAAACCTTTGATTGTGTGGATCACAATAAATTGTGGAAAATTCTGAAAGAGATGGGAATACCAAACCACCTGACCTGCCTCTTGAGAAATCTGTATGCAGATCAGGAAGCAACAGTTAGAACTGGACATGGAACAACAGACTGGTTCCAAATAGGAAAAGGAGTATGTCAAGGCTGTGTATTGTCCCCCTGCTTATTTAATTTATATGCAGAGTTCATCATGAGAAACGCTGGGCTGGATGAAGCAGAAGCTGGAATCAAGATTTCCGGGAGAAATATCAGTAACCTCAGATATGCAGATGACTCCACCCTTATGGCAGAAATTGAAGAAGAACTAAAGAGGCTCTTGATGAAAGTGAAAGAGGAGAGTGAAAAAGTTGGCTTAAAGCTCAACATCCTAAAAACAAAGATCATGGCATCCGGACCCATCACTTCATGGCAAATAGATGGGGAAACAGTGGAAACAGTGTCAGACTTTATTTTGGGGGGCTCCAAAATCACTGCAGATGGTGACTGGAGCCATGAAATTAAAAGACGCTTACTCCTTGAAAGGAAAGTTATGACCAACCTAGATAGCATATTCAAAAGCAGAGACATTAATTTGCCAACAAAGGTGTGTCTCGTCAAGGCTATGGTTTTTCCAATAGTCATGTACGGATGTAAGAGTTGGACTGTAAAGAAAGCTGAGTGCCGAGGAATTGATGCTTTTGAACTGTGATGTTGAAGAAGAGTGAGAGTCCCTTGGACTGCAAGGAGATCCAACCAGTCCATCCTAAAAGAAATCAGTCCTGAATCTTCATTGGAAGGACTGATGTTGAAGCTAAAACTCCAATACTTTGGCCACCTGATGTGAAGAGCTGACTCATTTGAAAAGACCCTGATGTCAGGAAAGATTGAAGATGAGAGGAGAAGGGGACAACAGAGGATGAGATGGTTGGATGGCATCACCGACTCAATGGACATGAGTTTGAGTAATCTGTGGGTGTTGGTGATGGACAGAGAGGTCTGGAGTGCTGCAGTCCATGGGATTGCAAAGAGTCAGACACAACTGAGCAACTGAACTGAACTGAACTGATTTTTTAATATGTTTATTTTGTTTTGTTAACTCCATTGCAATGCTAATATGATTTATCTATTAAATATTAAAGCAAAATATTATCTTATTAAATAATACATTCTAGTATTCCCAGGTCAAATGCTTTAGTTAGTTATTGCCCAATTGTTGAAGCTCTAACTCTAATCAGATAACTACAGATTATTGATTGTATCCAAGTTTTCATTCATCTTTCATTTAATTCAAAAAGTCTGAATCTCCAGTCAGTGGAGAAGGTTTTCGACAAAGCAATGGCATATATGACTGCATTTGCAAAACAAAATCTAAAATAAAGTTTATGTTACTGATTTATCATTGGGTGTCCATATTGGAATTTTGGCACTTTAGATGAATTTGAAATATTCATATGCTGAATTTTTAAATTGCTGTGATGGTAACAATTGATTCATGGATAGTTGAGTTCTACACAATAGATGGCTGTAATTGGGGCAGTTATTAAGGATCTTCTGTGCTTGAGTTAAGGAAAGAGAAAACTGATCGATTTAGAGGAGCACTATTGTTGTTCAGTCATAAGTCATTCTTATGTGTGTGCTAACTTGCTTCAGTCATGTCTGACTCTTTGCAACCCTATGGACTGTAGCCATCTGGGCTCCTCTGTCCATAGCATTCTCCAGGCAAGAATATTGGAGTGGGTTGCCATTCCATTCTCCAGGGAAATTTTCCCAACCCGGGTATTGAACCCATGTCTGTTATATCTCCTGCATTGGCAGGCAAGTTCTTTACTTCTAGCGCCACCTAGGCAAGCTGCTAAGTCATAAATCAACATAAAGGAATAAACAATACGTGTCATGAAGTAGAGAAAATTTCCCTTTGATTTGCCTTGTACTTCCTGTTGATTCTTGGTTAAGGAAATCATTGATAATCCTCAAATGGTATATTACAGTTTAACATTGGTTTATAGAAGAGGAAAATGAAACGACTCCAACATTAACAATGAATTCAACCCATAGTACACAAATTCTCTAATGAAGAATTTGAGGTTTTAAGGTATCACTGAGGCAGGATATTTGAAGAAAAAAGCATTTGCTTAACTGTCATTAAATGTCACAGTTTATTGATCCTTTTGGCTGTTTTGAGTTTCTGGCAAAATTGTCATTAGGAAGAATCCTGTAAAATAGCATATGGCTTAAAATTTCTGGGCTATTGAGTTTTTCTGTTCTCAGTACAGCTGTTATTCTTCTATTCATGTCTTTTTATTTTATTATATAAAAAAATCTCTGCACAGTCTGTGAAGATGTGAGCACAGCCTAGGCACAAATAAATACAAGAGGCAACTATAGTTGGTTTAGGTCTTGATAGGAAGAAATCATCTTCTTATCAGGACCTTACCCGAAGAAATCTCTTAGGAATTCTTATCCACTTGAACTGGAAAAGCATAAGAGTTAGTTTATATATGAATGAGCTTATTCTATTTGGATCTTAGAGATCTGATAAATCCAGCAATTTAAGCTCAATGGTCAAGAAGGTCTTAGAAGTTACAGGGTGGTCAAGTTCAATTATGCTTTGTGTCATTGAAGCTCTGCGGTAGGCTAGGATGGGGAGAAGTGGAGTATTAAGCAAACTACATCACTGCCTGCAGGTATGAAGATGTAGCCATAGTGTCGGGTAGGGGACTCTTTTCAGAGAAAGTGTCTCTGAGGGATCAGGGTAAGCAAGTAAATGGACTAGAGTGTGTGTGTGCAGGCTAAGTCGCTTCAGTAGTATCTGACTGCCATATTGTGGACTGTAGCCCCCCAGGCTCTTCTGTCTATGGGATTCTCCAAGCAAGAATATTAGAGTGGATTACCATTCCCTCCTCCAGGGAATCTTCCTATTTAAGCCACAAATGAATGAGTTCCTGAATGTAAGTCCAAGCCCATTTGTTCACCAACAGAATAAGGCCAACAATGAATACCTTATAGTTCCCATGCCTCAGGACAAGCCCTATTCTAGGGCCTAGGGTTTTAGTCTGGGTTCCTTCTTAAAACATTATTTGAAACAACAAGAATCTACTGCATAGAAACCATTTTGTAATAATCTATAATGTAAAAAAATCTGAAAAAAATACACACACTGTGCATGCATACTCGGTTGTGTCCAACTCTTTACAACCCCATGGACCATCCCAGGCTATGTTGTCCACAGAATTTTCCAAACAATAATACTGGAGTAGGTTGCCTTTTCCTACTTGAGGGGACTCTTCATGACCCAGGGATAAAACCCATGTTTCCTGTGACTTCTGCATTGGCAGGAGGATTCTTTACCATTGCACCACCTGGGAAGGTCTCACACACACGAAAGAATCATTTTGCCCTACACTTAGAGCTAACCCAGCATTATAAATCAGCTGTACTTCAATGGAAAAAATTATTTGAACACATTAAAAGCTAGGCTAGAAGCTGGTTATGTAATAGTAAACAGGATAAAGTTCCTTCCTTTCAAGTTTACACTCTACTGGAATGTACTGACAAAAATATAGACAATACAAATATAGAGTATTAAGAGTACCAATTGGGAAAGTTATGTACTGTGACGATGGTGTGAATAAGATTAGATTAAGTGATGGTGTTGGAGAGATCAGAAAGGATTCCTAAATAGACTGAAGTCTAAGCTAAGTCCTAAAGAATGGGCAGGGGCAGCAAGTCTAAAGCATGAGTCAGTTTTGTTGAATAAGCAGAAAGTGCCACTTCCAGATGCAGGGGTTCAGAATTAACCTCCCCAAAATGTGTCACTTTTACATGAACGTTATTTTGAGCTAAAAGAAGTCAAGATGCTTCAGCTTCAAGAGAAATCATTGCCCTCCCTTAACTACATAGAATAATTTAAATTGGGAATTTTTCCCAGAAAGGAGTTACTTACCTAAAGTGACCCTGTCTATACAACAAAGCAAGCATCTGCTTACCAAATATTTACTCTTCTTATTGACCTATAATGACCCTTCTGTTCTTGGAAGCCCTGTACCCCCATTCCTTTCCTTAACTCTGAATGGCATGTATATTTCATTTAACTTTTCTGTCTCTGAACCTCTCATGTATGTGGCGACTCTGACACTCTCACGTATGTGGAATTCCTGCATATATGAAGTGAATTTCATTTTCTCCTGTTAGTCTATCTCATGTCAGTTTAATTCTTAGACTAGTCTGAAAAATCTAGAAGCATAGAGGAAAGATTTTTCCTCCTTAACGCAAACCAATAAATTATAACAGTCATTTAAAACATGTGGTCTTTCATTTGTGGAACTACCCAGGGCTAGGGAACATGACTTGATAAACTGAATATGAACTCTTGTCCTGAATATATTTGCCTCCTTGGTCGAATTCTCCTGTGCTGAGCACAACCTGTGACCTAGATTGGCCTTATCAAGGTTACGAAAAATTAGAGTAGAGGAGACAGCAGAGGAAAGGAGGAGCTCAAAGCTTAAAATGATGGCTCTTGAAAATTGAAATATGAGAGAAAATCAGCCTGATTTGAATGAAACATTTCTAGAATTGTCCTCTCAGACCACGACAGCCTGAGAGTCCCTACCTGGATGAGCTGCACAGAAGGTACCTGCAGAGATACACTCCACACATTTAAGCATTTGCCAAGAAAGAAATTGGACTCACTAGGCATGAGCTTCCTGGAGTGACTCTACATGTCATTTTACCCGTTAAGATTGTGTAACATGGTTTCACAACAGCAAATCAAAGTAAGGCTGCTGACGTTCCTACAGTTACAATAGAAGTGAAATAGCTTAATTAGTAAAACATTAACTGGCAGGATTCCTATAAGTAAAAACGTACATATTTAAGGCAGCTTATTGTAACATTTATACCATTTATTTTATAATATACTAATTCAAATGTAAAAGTGAATGTAAATTGCCAGAAATTAACATGCAATGTGTAGAAAAGTCCTTTTATCCTCTGCAACTGTAGCATTTGGCAGATTCAGGAATAAATAATCTTTTGTGGCAAGGGTATGCCTTATCAAACATATGCAGATCAGCACTAATTAATGCTAATTAAGGTTTCCTGTCTATCTAGTTGGAAAAACGTCCAAATGTTATGAAATCCAGTTAGTATGCCTATTACGCTAATTGTTTTATATGGGGTGGTTCTTAATTAAAATATGTAAATTGACCTTAATTGCTATATACTAATGGGGGTTCATGTTATCTCACTAAAAGTGACAAGATGGTGAGGAGGGGTACTTAAATGACTAATTCTGATAAATCCTTAACTAAATGACCTTTACTCAAAATTAATTTTAATTGGAAGTTGGCTAAAGAAACATTTTTCTTCTTTGTTTCATTTTAGTTTTTTGTAATGTAAGAATGTTCCTCTTCTTTGTTAATACAGCTTTAGAAGCAGTTATGGATTGTTAATTACACTTAACAAGCAAGTTAATTTGACTGTTTACTGTTTATAGTTATCAGGAAGTTATTGATATCCTCATTTCAGTTTTGGGAAAAACTGGTTCTTACTGAATGTAAATTTATAGTTAGAATCATATAGGTAAGTCAACCTAGTTTGTTAGAATGTGTTTTCAAGTTTGGTGAGTCAGTGGTGCTAATATATACTCTAGCTGATTTATATTGAAATTACTTTCTGGAAAAAAAAATTTTCTTTGCAAACATTAACTCTTATTTGAGTTAAAATCTCACTAATGATACTTAGATTAAATAGACTGAAATAATATTTTGACATTTTACTTGATGTGTTTTTATTTATTATTTAATTGCAAACAAATTAAAATGTATATGCCACAAACCAATATAAATGAATTTATATATTTTTTCCACCATCCTAACCTTTCAATTATAGGAAGTAATTTAAATAAAGCTAACAAATATTATATTTTACTTTTTCATTAAGTAGTTTATGTTCAGCTGTAATTTAAAATATATTAAAAATGTGAGACAGGACTTGGTAGAATGCTGTCATATGGAAATGAGCATAGAATGAAGATAACAGTTTTTCTTTGTAGAAAGGAGACCTAATATCTTTACTCTTTCAACAGGATATAGTGACAAATGTTTCACCCAGAATCATCCGGGGGACCACCTCTGGCCCCATGTATGGCCCTGGACAAAGCTCTTTCCTGAATATTGAGCTCATCAGTGAAAAAACGGCTGCATATTGGTGTCAAAGTGTCACTGAACTAAAAGCCGACTTTCCAGACAATGTAAGTGTGATTTAACGCCTAAAACAAAAGAATTGGCATAAGTTGGTGAATGTTTATTTAAACATCCAATTCGTAGGCTTATAAATATTAATGTGTATAATATATTTTATTAAAGAATCTGCCAGTTGCTTTGCTGATGCATAGAAAGATAAAAAAGAAAGAAATGCTAAAGAACTCATAAAAATCCACACAATGTAAGGCTTTGTTATAAATGGGTGCCATGTAGATGGAAGAAGTATCTATATAAGCAGGAGGAAGAGAAATGAAATACTCATTTTATTGAGTTGGTTTTCACTGTATGTGGCTAGTATTTATGAAGGTGATGACCTTAGGAAGAAATTGCAGACTGTAAATCATTTTAAATATAAAGCTGAAGCAGATGCAGAATTTCTTATGTAGTTTATATTTTTCAGTGGGAAATAACTTACCAAATATTTTAACACCTTTATTCTGAATGAGCAAACTAGTTTTTATAAAACCTTTTTTTCTTTCTAAAGTACTATATACAAAAATTATAGTAAAATCAGGCTTACAGACAGTATTTCGTTTCTTGGTGGATTTTTATATATTGCCTGTGGTATTTTTTAGTCCACAGTATTTTTCTCTTCAATATTGGTTAGGATTGTCCTTAATGTCATTCATTCATTCTCCTCCTTGTCCCCTAGCCCCTTACACTGTGCACACACATGCACCCACACACACATTTCTCTCTCTTTCTCTTTCTCTCAATGAGCCGGTGGTGAATTGATGTTGAGGTCTGGGGCAATGTTTGCATTGTAAAAAGATTTTTCTGTGATGATCTTTTAAAGATAAATGCTGCTGCTAAGTCGCTTCAGTCGTGTCCGACTCTGTGCATCCCCATGGACGGCAGCCCACCAGGTTCCTCTGTCCCTGGGATTCTCCAGGCAAGAATACTGGAGTGGGTTGCCATTTCCTTCTCCAATGTATGAAAGTGAAAAGTGAAAGTGAAGTTGCTCAGTCGTGTCTGACTCTTAGCGACCCCATGGACTGCAGCCTACCAGGCTCCTTCGTCCATGGGATTTTCCAGGCAAGAGTACTGGAGTGGGGTGCCACTGCCTTGAGAACACTTCAAATATTCTAATAATAATAATAAATAATTTAATTGAAATCTGTGGATATTTGCCCACAAACTGATAAATCAGAAAATTTTACAAAGGGACTTAAGCTATCACATATTGGCCTAGCTCATCAGGTTTATTTTTCTGTTTTAGAAAGCTCTAATTGTTTCCAAAATCTCTCTTATCTTAAAACAAAATATAATCACATAAGATACCATTTATCTTCCTCAGTTCAACCCTTCAGATGTGAAAGAAACTATATAAAGGCCATCTGAAATCAATAGCTTCTGCTTATTAGGAATTTTTTAATTTTGGAGCTTGATGTTGCAATTATCAGTATGAGCATTATACAATCAACTCTAGTAACAATTTTGTTGGACTATTTGCATTTTAAAGAATCCACATCTTTTGGAAATCTCTTCTCATAATGCCAAGGACAAAAGTGTTCAACCATAAAAATAATTAATAATATATTTTAAAACATAATCTACAGTTTTATGAAATAAAATAATAATGGTAATAAGTGTGTGTGCAATGGCACCCCACTCCAGCGCTCTTGCCTGGAAAATCCCATGGATGGAGGAGCCTGGTGGGCTACAGTCCATGGGGTCGCTAAGAGTCAGACATGATTAAGCGACTTCACTTCGACTTTTCACTTTCATGCATTGGAGAAGGAAATGGCAGCCCGCTCCAGTGTTCTTGCCTGGAGAATCCCAGGGACAGTGGAGCCTGATGGGCTGCCGCCTATGGGATCGCACAGAGTCGGACACGACTGAAGCGACTTAGCAGCAGTGCATGCTTAGTTGGTTCAGTCATGTTTGACTCTTTGTGACACTATGACCCTATGTAAGAATAAGCACTTATATAATAATCACTCTGTACTAGATATGGTTATAAATGCTTTATATATTTTAATACTCATTTAATTTTCTAATAGCTTTATAAGATAGGTAGTACTATTTCCCCCATTTCACAGATGAGGAAACTGAGGCATGTGGCATTAGGTAGCATGCCTAAGGCTCGCACCTGTTATATGGTGATGCCAAAATTTGAACTTGAAATTTGATTTTAGCATCTATGCCCTTTGTAGTAATAGTGTTCAACAGTATACTTGCTTATATTGCAATATCATTTCAGGTCCTCTTAAAAGCTCAGTATTACTTATTTAATGCAAAATAAGAATATTATGAAATATTCCTTCAATAGTATTTAGATGAACCAATGTAATAAAAAACCCTTTTTCCGGACAATAACTCTTATTAATAACTTGTCTTAAAGCTCACCTGATACTTTCTACCCTCTTTTGAGCAGGAATAAGATATTATAATAATGGCCTCTAAGAAATGACAGTAAGTAGATAAGAAAGTTAAGACAAAACCCTTGCTTTGTGATTCTACAGTCAAGTAGAAAGACTTGAACGCATTTAAATGTTCTTTTCAATTTCCCTGGAAACAATTTTCTTCTCTTATAATGCTTGTTCTTCTGAGAAAACAATACATGCTTTTCTTGTTTCTAATTCTTTCACCATTTAGATTTCACTCAGTATTCTTTTTCTGTATTCTTAGAACTAATTTCTAACATTTTTACTCCCCATATTAAAGTTAACATTTTAAATACAATTAAAATGGCATTCCCATTTGAACCCATAGAAATAATGTGTGTGCACCTAGATATTGCTATGCTGAGAGTAGAATATCCCCCACTGTTTTAGAATTACTCTGATGCCAAACCCAATGAGCTGAATGAAAGAAGGTGACCCTTCATTTTCCAAGTTTAATTATCACTCTCACTGGAGTTTTCCCACATCATTCTCAAGTGCCTGGCTGCCACCTTTAATGACAGGGATTGGATAATTCAACCCATTGTGGCAGCTTCTAACCAAGGGTTAACTTTTTTGAAAAAGAAATTGTGTTGGGGGGCTTATAGGTCAGCTAACACCCATAACCAGTATCTCTATTTCCCGAAGACAGTAGGCACCAGTTGACCATGGAGTAGAGGAGACAGCAGGAAGAACGTCTTGAATATAAAGATGAAATGTCTTGTAAGGGGCTTGTTTCTTGACTGTCACAGAATTATACCAAAGCCTACACTCATATGGCTTCCCTGGTGGCACGGTGGTAAAGAACCCACCTGCCAATGCAGGAGACACAAGAGACATGGGTTTGATCCCTGGGTCAGAAAGATCCCCTGTAGTAGGAAATGGCAACCCACTCCAGTATTCTTTCCTGGAAGATTCCATGGACAGGGGAGCCTGGCGGGCTATAGTCCATGAGGTCACAAAGAATTAGACATGACTGAGTGAATGAGCACCCACACACCCACACATACACATACACACACACATACTAGATTTCTTCTTGGCTTTCAAGGTTTCCTTTTATTTATCTGTGAGTTAAATTTGGCACACTGATAATTGTATCAATCAATCTATTGCTAAGGGTTTTTTTTCCCCCCTAAGCTGAGATTTTTGCAATGCTTATTATGAAATGTATAATTAAGGCTTACAGAAATCAATTTTAAGTGAATCCTTTCATTCTCACTACAAAAACCTTAGAAATCATATATTTTAGGCTTACAAAAAATTTTACCAACAAATTCCTGCTGCATTTTGTCTGAAGGCACTGAATTAGGAAGCAAAGACTGACATTTTCTATCGTTTGTGGCAGTTAGAGTGAGAGTTAGGCAAAAGGTAAGGATTTATCAGTGACTCGGCTGGTGAAGGTAGAAAAGGGAATGATGGCTTTGTTAGAGAAATTAATGAAGGAAGAACAATGGTATGTAATACTTCTATTATAAGATATGTAATTTCTACTGAAGCCCTTTCTCAGTTTATTACTGAAAAAGCAGCACTGCACACATTATGTTCAAAATTACTCAAGTTGCCCTTCATCAGCATTCTGAAGATGCATTCCTGATTACTAGCCTCTAAATACAGAGTTCTTAACTTTGTGTGAGTGCCATGACCTCTGTAGGCACCCTGGTGAAACCTAAAAGCCCGTTTCAGAATACAATTTTGAATGCATAAAACGAAATTTGCAAGGTAATAAAATATTCCCATTATATTAAAATGAAATTCTTGAATTATTTTAAAAAATATTAGTAATATATATTACTCTAGTAAGAGACTAAAAATACAGTCTAATGGCAGATTAATACTTACTGCAGTCTCGATGTAATGGTGACTTCAAATGCCACCTTGAGCTATCTGCAGCAACTCTACAACTCAACATGATTCTGTGTGGTTTCCTTTGGTGCAAAGTCACAGGTATTGATAGTGTTACACTGGTTTGTTGCTTCATAATACAGGAAATGATACATTTGAATGAGAGTCTAGGGAAAATAAAGATCTAAATTTTTTTCCGTCCAAGTTCATGAATTTACTATTTTTCTCTCAAGAGTTCTAAGGACTTCAGATTAAGAATGTATCTCTTGCATTTCCTAATTCTAGTTGCCTATTAGGATCTCCAGGAGACTGTGTTCATTGCAGCACTGTTTACAACAACCAGACCATGGAAGCAACCTAAGTGTCCATCTACAGATGAATGGATAAAGACAATATAGTACATATATACAATGGAATATTACTCAGCCCTAAAAAAAGAGTTAGTTTGAGTCAGTTGTAGTGAGGTGGATGAATCTAGAGCTTGTTATGCAGAGTGAAGTCAGTCAGATTATGCATTATGATTAATGCATAAATCAATATGCATTATTATTATATATTAATGCATATTTATGGAAACTAGAAAATTAGCAGTGATGAACCTATTTGCAGGAAAGAAATGGAAATGTAGACACAGAGAATGGACTTGAGGACACAGTGGGGAAAGGAGAGGGAAGGATGAACTTAGAAAGTAACATTCACATATATACACTGTGTTGTGCTGTGCTTAGTCACTCAGTCATGCTCAACTCTTTGCAACCCTTTGGACTCTAGCCAGCTAGGCTCATCTGTCCACAGGAATTCTCCAGGCAAGAATATTGGAGTGAGTTGGGTTGGGAACATGGGTGGGAGTAGGAGAGTGTGTGTGTGTGTGTGTGTGTGTATAAATACATAATTATGGCTGATTTGTGGTTTTGTACAGGAAATCAACACAATATTGTAAAGCAGTTCCAGGTTCGATGCATGATGCTGGATGCTTGGGGCTGGTACTTGGTAAGGGTTCGGGATGGGGAACACATGTATACCTGTGGCGGATTCATTTTGATATTTGGCAAAACTAATACAATTATGTAAAGTTTAAAAATAAAATAAAATTGGAAGAATAAAAAAAAAAAAATAAAAAAAAAAAAAAAAAGTTAAAAAGCACAGTATGTTCTAGGAAATTTATAACTGGAATATGAATCTGAAATGTGTCCTAGTTAAGCTGATACACTTGTAAGGAAAAATTAAAGAATTCTTTAGGCATCCAGGCAACAAGATACTATCAAAGGGGAAAGACAGTGATAAAAATTCTTAATATTAAAAATACTCCATATATTAAATAAAAAAAAGAAAGAAAAGTTCAGCACCAAATCTTAGCTTGACTGAGATGATGTGACCAAATGATGACTCAGTTACCACTTTCATTGTGGGTGAACTTAACTTCACCAAGAAATTAAGTCCAGCCTCATAGCAAAAAGAAAGTCACTGAATAAATATTAGCATTACAGACTTAAAAGTAAAGCCCCACCACACTGCCTTGTTTTAGACCACTTTAGCAAGTTGTTAGAAGAGATGCTTGCTGCCTGCCTAGACAGTGTTCAGCCTCAACTCAGAAAGATGCTATAGGTTTCAAACAGAAGACGCTCTGGCCTGGTGTTTGCAGAGAGAGTTTTGGAGAGCCTCCCACCACTGAGCCATGGAAATGCGCCTGTCCCTACCTCCAGAGCCCCTTCCACGTGTCTGGGAAGAATGAAGGGTTTGAGCTGTACCCTTTCTGTTGATAGATCGTGTCAGGTGTTCATTGGGTATGCAGTTCCCCATGCCTCCCTCACTTGCATGCTCTCTGCCTCCCCTTCTCAGATCCCAGGTCAAGAGAACCCTCCCTGTTTCCTCTGGGGTTTGGCCAGGTCCCCTGCTGTGGTCAGAAGTTCTTGAGTCCTCATGACACTGATCACGGTGGTCCGTTGCCATTTGTGCTGTTTATCAATGTCTGCCTCCCATCAAAGGAGGACTACTAAGTCAGGTGTTATTCTGGCTCTTAGCACACACCTGATGTGTTGGACTTCTAGGAAATTATATCTATATATTAATAAAATGGTCACATCGTTTTATCATCTTAAGTCATGAGTTCAGTCCTTAAGACTAGCCTCAGCATTAATATATGACATTGTTTCTCTCTCTCAGACTTACTTTACTCTTTATGACCTGCTCTAGGACCAAAGACAAGGTTTCAACACCATGTCAAAGTTTGTATCTTTTTCAGATGTATTTTAATACATCTGTTAATGTATAAAACATTAACTTGTTAATTTTGAAAATATTTATGTGCTTTGCAGATGATCCATGTTGAAAAGTAACTAAGTCTGTATGAAGGAGATGAAATAAAAATGATTCAGTGTGTTTTGTTTTTTTTTTTTAAAGAATCTCTGGGAGAGTTAGGCCCTATACTAGTTCAATCATTTCAGTAATTCTGGCATGGATAAAGTGAATATATATCTATGTGTATGTATATGTAAGTATGTGTATAGATACATATTTGTGTGTGTGTAAAGTTCATCAATTGATTGTACTACATATATAATCAATATCACTCATGAACTTTGCATACATCATTAAATATTTATAAAACTCCTAAACCAGAACTATTTACTGGGAGCTGTTTATTTTTGCTAGGAACTGTACTAAGGGCTTTATGTATCTGTGAAACAAAGATTTTCCCCATTTTACAGATGAGGGAACTGACATTAGAGATATTGCTTTAACTGTCCAGATCACAGAGTTAGTAAGTTAATGCATTGGAACTGGAAATCATCCCATTATACCATGAAGCAGGTTCCATTTGACTATAAAGAACCTGAGGAATTAAGAACATATGTATTACAATCCTCCCTTGCTGATATGGGGCAAATAGATTGAGCTTTCTCAACTGCAGACTCTCAAAAACCATTAAAAATCTTTTCACTTGACAGAGAAAGTTCTGTCATTAGTTCCAGTGAAGAATATTTTATGGCTCAGCTCTTTTGGCTTTGCAGAGATGGAGGTGTATCTATAGAAAACAATACCAGCAACTTGGTGTGGACTGATTTGAACTGTTACCCAGCCTCCTTTTAAGTTCTATATTTGAAAATAGGAAGTTGAGAGTCAGATCTAGATATCTTCCAAACAGGAGGATGCTCTCTGTTTATTCAGCAGACATTCATCACCCCATCATTCCTGTACAGTCTTCTTACAGGTGTCCTGGAGGCTGACTCAGCAGAAATAGGCTTTCTTTTCTTTGGGATATGTGTAACTAAGTCTAACTAATTAGAAAAGGGGGGCGGGTGCTGTTACTCATGCAATCCGGTCAGAGAAATAAAATTTAGTAACAAATAAAACTACAGTAAATGTATTATCAGCCAGCAGTGATCAGTACACGTTCATTACTTTTGCTTTCCTATCACAGAACTTATAAAGTATAAATAGCACCCTAGCTCTTCTCTTCTCATATCCCAAGAAAAGGGTTTCACCAACAGAGATGTAAGAATGTCATATTTTTAGTGATTCTTCTGAATTTGAGTTACTCATACTTTATGTAGACTATAAGGTCTTCTGACTTCTTCTTCAATGTTTTATTCATTGTAGTTCTTTTCCTTAATATCATTCATTCATTTGCTCTATCCAGAATTATTTGAGCTTATTAAGTTCATGTTTCTGTAAATTTCTACATGTTCTCAACTGGTTTGTGTTTTTTTTTTTTTTTTAGAAAAGTACTGGATCAGGCATTGAAGGGAAGTCTAGTGAATCCTCTAGGAAGCCCTTCCCTTTTTCACACCATCGCTTAAGTAGTGATTTTGTAATACTGTGAATTCCAGAAGACAGATATTTCCCAACTTCCTTTTTTTGCTAAAATCTCAATTATCCAGTGACATTATTTTTTTTAAAAAGATCTATTTAGTGTATGTAAATAAAAATAAATCATATTTAAATATATCATAGTCTAAAAAATAAATCATAAAATGGAAATTTAAAATATTAAAGTGGATGGGGCAAAGCAGTCCATGTCCAGTTATCTTAATAAGTATCTATTTTCACTTTTCTAGAGTATATGGAGTCCAGGGATGACAGGCATAGGGTTTAGAATCAGAATGGATTTAAATCTCAGCAGCTCCTCTGACTTGTTGCTTTATTGATACTTAGCCTCATTCTCATCAGTATGATGATAATACCATCTCTCAGAGTTTGTTGTAAAAATTAAATGAGATATTATAGGTAATGGGCTTGACATATTGCAAGTATTTGTGACTTTAAATTATACTGCAGAGAATGTGTCCTTAGTCACTCAGTTGTGTCTCTCTGAGAGCTCATGGACTATAGCTGGCCAGGCTCCTTTGTCCCTGGGATTCTCCTAGCAAGTATATTGGAGTGGGTTGCCATTTCCTTCTCCAAGGGATCTTCCCAACCCAGGGATCAAACCCATATCTCTCACATCTCCTGCATTGGCAGACAGATTCTTTACCACTGAGCCACCTGGAAAACACTTCATAGAATAACTTTATGCATTTAGATTTTATTTCTACTAAAAATAATAATTTTTTTTCATGAAATATTCTGAGGGGTTGATTTAGCAAATAGAAGGAAACATCGTTTTTATAGCTCTTGAATCATGTTGCCCAATTGATTTTCAAAACATTTTAAACAGTTCATATAAAAGACACTATTTCAGAAATAATTACCAATTAAAAATTAAATACTAAGTTAATAAATATATTTTTAGTGATTATTCTGAATTTGAGTTAATTATATGTTATGTAGAATGTAAGGTCTTCTGATTCTTTCCTCAGTGTTTCATTCATTGTACTTCTTTGCCTTAATATCATTCATTCATTTGACTTAGCTTCTGATTAAAATAAAGCTAGAATAATGACAGTTATTTTCTTGGTTTCAGCATAGAAGCAAAGAAAAATTAAACTATATTTAATTCCACAAAACAAGAGTAGCCAAAATTAATAAGAAAACATAATATAGCTCGTAGTTACATGATTTATTTCTGGCTCCATGTAGCCAAGCAGTTTCTTAAGATAAGGCATTTCTAGTTCCTTAAAAAAAAAAAAAATTAGTAGCATCCTAGATGGAGTAATGGGACTGAATTTACTCTCTCAATTGAAATAGTAGCATCCAAAAACTTATATATGAAACAACAATTTTTAAGAGGTAGAACATCAGTCAGTAAGGACAGTGGTCACTGAGAGATGGAAAGCAAAGGAAATGAACTCTGCCATTGCCCAAGAAAATTTCCAGGCTATAGGGCAGGCAGCAAAAACCAGTCAGAAATCAGAAAAGTAGAACTGAGAGTCCAGAGAGAACAAGGGTGACTAGCATTCATAAGATAAAGCATCAGAAAGTAGAGAGCTGCATACAGAAACACCTTTGGAGATTTGCAAAAGATCCCTTGAGTACTTAACAGAGTACAGATCAGCTCATGCCTGTTAGTAAATTAGACTACAGAAAGAACTTTCAGAATGGATTTGAGGGGCTATTATTCAATTTTCACATATATCTGGAAATTATGACTCTTCTTGACAGCCAGAGTGAAAAACCTTATGAATCACAATTAGTCATAGGCCAAGCAGTTGTTTGGGTATGCCCAACAAACCTTAAAAGCCAGACCTGAAAGGCTAAAAATATGTCTAAGTAATGTAACTGCTAAGAATGTGAAGTAGAAGGACATGTGTTCATTTTCTCCTGTGAGAATTCCAAAATTGCGATTCGCTGCTGAACAACCATCGACAGGAGAATGTTGGATCCTACCAAAAAAAGATACCCCACATCCAAGGGTGAAGGAAAAGCCCCAACATGACAGTAGGAGGAGCTAAATCTCATTTAGAATCAAACTCTGTGCCCGCCAGGTACACTCGAGGGCTCAAATACCTGGTGTGTACCAGGACCCAGAGACCCCGCAGAGACTGAGCCAGACCTGCCTTGTGTTTGAGCATCTCCTGCAGATGCACAGGTCAGCAGTGGCCAGCCATGGGGCCAGGGGCTCTGGCTGCAGCAGATCTGGGAGGCAAGGTGTGTGGCTTAAGTCCTCTTAGAGGAGGTCGCCATAAGACCTACATGGACACACCAAGCAGATAACCCACAAACTGGAGACCAGTTATACCAAAGAAGTTCTCACACTGTTATGCAAGTTCTAGGACCCACAACAAATTTCCCAAACCTGGGGATCTGACAAAGAGACTGAGAACCCCCAGGGAGTTTGATTTGAAGGCCAGTGGGATTTGATTACAGAACTTCCACAGGACTGGAAAACAGACTCCTGGAGAGCACAAACAAAACCTTGTACACACCAAGACCCAGAAGAAAGGAGCAGTGACCCCACAGACTGAGCCAGACTTGCCTTTGAGTGTCCAGGAGTCTCTGGCAGAAGCGTGAGTCAACAGTGGCCTGCCAGGGGGTCAGCGGCACTGACTACAGTAGTGCTGGCATAAGTCCTTTTGAAGAGAGAGAACAAAGGAAGGGAACACAGCCCATCAAAGAAATTGGATTAAATATTTACTGAACATAGAGCCACCCATCAAAACAAGACCCAGATTCCTCCACAGCCAGTCCCTCCCATCAGGAAGTTTCCACAAGCCTCTTATCCTTATCCATCAGAGGGCAGACAATTTGAAAACCATAGTCACATAAAACCAGCCAAACTGATTACATGGATCACAGCCTTGTCTAACTCAATGAAACTATGAGCGATGCCATGTAGGGCTACCCAGGACAGATGGGTCATGGTGGAGAGTTCTGACAAAACGTGGTCTGCTGGAGAAGGGAATGGCAGACCACTTCAGTATTCTTGCCTTGAGATCCCCATGAACAGTATGAAAAGGCGAAAAGATATGACACTAAAGATGAACTCCCCAGGTCAATAGGTGCCCAATATGCTACTGGAGAACAGTGGAGAAATAACTCCACAAAGAATGAAGAGATGGTGCTGAAGCAAAAACAACACCCAGTTGTGGATGTGCCCAGGTGATGGAAATAAAGTCCAATGCTGTAAGAACAATATTGCATAGGAACCTGGAATGTTAGGTCCATGAATCAAACTGATTTTGAAGTGGTCAAACAGGAGATGGAAAGAGTGAACATCAACATTTTAGGAATCTGTGAACCAAAATGGACCAGAATGGGAGAATTTAATTCAGATGACTATTATATCTACTACTACTACTTCTAAGAATCCCTTAGAAGAAATGGAGTAGCTCTCATAGTCAACAAAAGAGTCCTAAATGCAGTTCTTGGGTACAGTCTCAAAAATGACAGAATGAACTCAGTTCGTTTCCAAGGCAAACCATTCAATATCACAGTGATCCAAGTCTATGCCCCAAACACCAATGCTGAAGAAGCTGAAGTTGAGTGGTTCTATGAAGCCCTACAAGACCTTCAGGAACCAACACAAAAAAAGATATCATTTTCATCATAGGGTACTGGAATGCAAAAGTAGAAAGTCAAGAGATACCTGGAGTAACAGGCAAGTTTAGCCTTGGAGTACAAAATGATGCAGGGCAAAGACTAACAGAGTTTTGCCAACAGAACGCACTGGTCATAGCAAATACCCTGTTCAAGAAACACAAGAGAGGACTCTACACATGGACATTACCAGATGGTCAATACCACAATCAGATTGATCATATTCTTTGCAGCCAAAGATGGAAAAGCTCTATACAGCAGGCAAAAACAAGACCAGGAGCTGACTGTGGCTCAGATCATGAACTCCTTATTGCAAAATAAGATTAAATTGAAGAAAGTAGGGAAACCACTAGACCCTCAGGTATTACCTTACGATTATACAGTGGGAGTGACAAATAGATTCAAGGGATTAGGTCTGATAGACAGAGTGCCTAAAGAACTATGGAGAGAGGTTCATGGCATTGTACAGGAGGTGGTGATCAAAACAATCCCCAAGAAAAAGAAATGAAAAAAGGCAAAATGGTTGTCTGAGGAGGCCTTACAAATAGCTGAGAAAAGAAGAGAAGTGAAACAAAAAGGAAAGATATACCCATCTGAATACAGAGTTCCAAAGAATAGCAAGGAGAGATAAGAAAGCCTCCCAAAGTGATCAGTGCAAAGAAATAGAGGAAAACAATAGAATGAAAATGACTAGAGATCTCTTCAACAAAATGAGAGATCCCAAGGGAATATTTCATGCAAGGATGGGTATAATAAAGGACAGAAATGGTATGGACCTAACAGAAGCAGAAGATATTAAGAAGAGGTGACAAGAATGCACGGAAGAACTATACAAAAAAAGATTTAATTACCCAGATATCCACAATGTTGTGATCACTCACCTAGAGCCAGACATCCTGGAAAGCAAAGTCAAGTGGGCTTTAAAAGCATTACTACGAACAAAGCTAGTGGAGGTGATGGTATTCCAGCTGAGTTATTTCAAGTCCTAAAAGATGATGCAGTGGAAGTGCTGCACTCAATATGCCAGCAAATTTGGAAAACTCAGTAGTGGCCATAGGACTGAAAAAGGTCAGTTTTCATTCCAATCCCAAAGAAAGGCAATGTCAAAGAATGTTCAAACTATGGCACAATTGCACTCATCTCAAACGCTAGCAAAGTAATGCTCAAAATTCATCAAGCTAGGCTTCAATAGTACATGAACTGGGAACTTCCAGATGTACAAGCTGGATTTAGAAAAGGCAGAGGAACCAGAGATCAAATTGCCAACATCCACTGAATCATAGAAAAAACAAGAGAATTCCAGAAAAATGTCTACTTCCACTTTATTGACCTTTTGACTGTGCCTTTTGACTATTGCCTTTGACTGTGTAGATCACAACAAACTGTGGGAAATTCTGAAAGAGATGGGAATACCAGACCACCTTACCTGCCTCCTGAGAAATCTGTGTGCAGATCAAGAAACAACAGTTAGAACCAGACATGGAGCAACAGACTGGTTCAAAATTGGGAAAGGAGTGGCTCAATGCTTTATATTGTCACCCTGCTTATTCAATTTATATGCAGAGTACATCATGCGAAATACCTGGCTAAATGAAGCACAAGCTGGAATCAAAATCCCTGGGAGAAATATCAATAACCTCAGATATGCAGATGATGCCACACTTACAGCAGAAAGCAAAGAGGAACTGAAGAGGATCTTGGTAAAAGAAAAAGAGGAGAGTGAAAAAGCTGGCTTAAAACTCAACATTCAAAAACTAAAGATCATGACATCCAGTCCCATTGCTTCATGGCAAATAGGTGGGGAAGCAATGGAAACAGTGGCAGACTTTATTATCTTGGGCTCCAAAATCACTGCAGATGGTGACTACAGCCATAGAATTAAAAGATTCTTGCTCCTTGGAAGAAAGGTTATGACAAACCCAGAGAAGGCAATGGCACCCCACTCCAGTACTCTTGCCTGGAAAATCCCATGGACGGAGGAGCCTGGTAGGCTGCAGTCCATGGGGTTGCTAAGAGTCAGACACGACTGAGCGACTTCACTTTCACTTTTCACTTTCATGCATTGGAGAAGGAAATGGCAACCCACTCCA
Organism: Bos javanicus; assembly: GCF_032452875.1. Classification (NCBI taxonomy): domain Eukaryota; kingdom Metazoa; phylum Chordata; class Mammalia; order Artiodactyla; family Bovidae; genus Bos; species Bos javanicus. The sequence continues at coordinate 46,313,127 of NC_083870.1, forward strand.
GTGTTCTTGACTGGAGAATCCCAGGGACAGGGGAGCCTGGTGGGCTGCCATCTATGGGGTCGCACAGAGTTGGACCCGACTGAAGTGACTTAGCAGCAGACAGCATATTAAACATCAGAGACATTTTTTTGCTAACAAAAATCCATCTAGTCAATGCTATGGTTTTTCCAGCAGTCATGAATGGATGTGAGAGTCAGACCATAAAGAAAGGTGAACACTGAAGAACTGGTGCTTTTGAATTGTGGTGTTGGAGAAGACTCTTATACTGCAAGGAGATCCAACCAGTCTATCCTAAAGGAAATCAGTCCTCAATATACCTTGGTAGGACTGATGCTGAAGCTCCAATACTTTGGCCACCTGATGCAAAGAGCTAACTCATTAGAAAAGACCCTGATGCAGGGAAAGATTGAAGGTAGGAGGAAAAGGGGACAGCAGCATATGATATGGTTGGATGGCATCATCGACTTGATGGACGTGAGTTTGATCAAGCTCTGGGAGATGGCGATGGATAGGGAAGCCTGGGGTGCTACAGTCCAGTGGTTGGTTGCAAAGAGTTGGATGTGAATGAGAAACTGAACTGAACTCAGTATAACTGCAACTGAGAAAGAATTCTCGAGAATATTTATAGGAATACAAACTATTACCAAACACTGTAAAATTCAATTTTTGACATCTAATTAAAAAATTACCTACCCTGTAAAGAAATCAGAACGTAAACCCAAAATAAGAAAAAAGAATCAGTTTAAACTGTGTTATGTTAAAATTAGCAGACAAATACATGAAAGCTGTTTTTACAACTATATTCCATACTTTCAAAAATCCAAGTTAAACTATGGAAGATAGATAAAAGACCTATATCAAAATTACAGGCTTGAAAACTATATTTCAAAGGGTAAAGAACACAATAAAATTTGTTAGGAGCATGTTAGGCACTGCAGAAGAAACAGTTAATAACTTGAAGATGGAGCAATGAAAACTACCCTAAATGAAGCACATACACACACACAGAGAAGAAATTAAACATATACCTTGTCAGCTGGGGACAATTTATATATACTGGAATTCCTGAAATCTGAAGAAATAATGGACCAAACTTTCTTAATTTTTCTTAAAACAACAAGCCTTCCCCACTCCACAAACAATGCTAAAACAAACAAAAATAATAAACAAGAAGCTTGATGAACTCCAAGTATAAGAAACATGAAGAAAATTACAACAAGGTAGTGCATCATAATCAGATTAATTAAACCAGTGATAAAGGGAAAAAAATCCTTCACAGCAGCTAGGGACAGAAAGCATGTTCCATACAGAGAAACATAACATAAGAAAAACATAATATTCTGCTGTAATTTATCACCAGAAGCAATGCAAACTAATGTCATCTTTAAAGTGCTGAAAGTTTAAAAAACAAGCAAACAAAAGCTGTTAACAGATTTCAAAATTCAGTAACATGCCTCTCAAAGTGCAGGTGAAGTAAGTACTTTTCAAACATAAAAAGAGTGAAAGAATTCATCACCAGAAAATCTGCACTACAGGAAATGTTAAAAATATTTTTTGTTAAGGAAAAGGATGCCAGGTTGAAATATTGATCTATACAAAGGAGTAAAGAGCACTAGGATTTGTAACTACATGGATAATATAGGTGTTTTTTTAAATCATTTAACTTACTTTAGAAAAGAATTTGTTGTTTAAACAAAAACATAAGATAGCATGGGGGTACATAACATACCTGGAAGTAAAATGCATGACAACAATAATGCAGAAGTTGTGAGGAAGAAATGGAAGTATACTACTATAAGTGTCTAAAACCATATATAAAGTTTTATATCCTTTGAAGACAGACTATGATAACTTAAAGATATATACACTAAGCTCTAAAAATAATTGAAATTATGTGACTGAGTTACAGATAAATCATAAATAATAAAGTATGAAATAGAGTCAAATCACTCAAACCAAAAGAAAGTAAAGTTAAACCTAACCATATCAATCTAGTCCAAACTATTGTTTTTCCATTGGTCATGTATGGAAGTGAGAGTTGGACCATAAAGAAAGCTGAGCCAAAGAACTGATACTTTTGAACCCTGGTACTGGAGAAAACTCTTGAGATTCCCTTGGACTGCAGGGAGATCAATCCGGTCCATCCTAAAAGAAATCAGTCCTTAATATTCATTGGTATGACTGATGCTGAAGCTGAAGCTCTAGTACTTTGGCCACCTGATGCAAAGAGCTGACTCATTAGAAAAGACCCTGATGCTGGGAAACATTGAAGGCAGGAGGAGAAGGGGACGACAGAAAATGAGATGGTTGGATGGCATCACTGACTCAATGGACATGAGTTTGAGCACCCTCCAGGAGTTGGTGATGGAGAGAGAAGCCTGGAGTGCTGCAGTCCATCAGGTCACCACGAGTCAGACACGACTGAGTGACTGAACTGAACTGAATTGAACTGATATCAATAATTGCATTAAATGTAAATGGTCTAAACAACTGAATTAAAAGGGAGAGATGTCCATATTTGATAAAAAGTGGGATTCAACTGTATGCTGCCAACAAGGAAAAAAAAAAGATTTTAAATATGAGTACACAAGAGAATACTGAAGCAATGGAAGGAGATATGTCATGCTAATTCTATTCAAATAAAATCTTGTAATATTTATAGCAGATAAAGTAGTTACAACAGCAAAGAATATTATCAGGGGTAAAAATGATCATTTTATAATGATTAAAAAATCAATTCATGTAGAGTTGATAGCAGTCCTAATTGTTTCATTCACTTAATAGCAGAACTTCAGGATACCTGAATACAAAAAAGAGACAACTGTAAAGAGCAGTGGAAAGAAATTATAAATGGAGATTTTCATACCTGCTTGTCAGTAATTAATTAAACAATAGAATAAGGCCATTGAGGATTTGAACAATGCAATTGCCTTATTTAGTTGACATTTGTAGGACTAGCCATCCAAAGGAGGCAGAATACACAGTCATTTCAAATACATGCATAACATTTACTAAGATAGGCCATATTCTGGGTCATAAAAGATGTCTCAGTAATTTTAAAAAACTTAAGTCAAGCAAGATATATACTCTGCTCAAAGTAGAATTAAATTTATATCCAAAAATAGGAAAGTATTTGGAAAATCCTCAAATATTTAAAAAGTAAATAATATACCTCAAAAACACTTGGATGAAACAGGAAATCATAAGGAAAATTTAAAAGTATTTTCAACTGAATGAAATTTAAAACATGAAATATCAAAATTCATGGTATATCATAAAAACATTACTTGAGGGAAAGTCTATAGCATCAAATTCATGTATCAGAAATTAAGAAAGGCCTCAAATAAATGACCATAACTTCCACCTTCAAAAACTATGGCAAGAGAACATTAAGCCCAAAATAAATACCATAATGGACACGATCAAGATCAGAGAAAGAAACTGATGAAATAAAGAACAGAAATATAATAGAATATATCAAGGAAGATAGAGCTGATTTGTTAAGAAACATAAAATTGATAAACTTTAACCAGACTGAGGAAAAAAGAGAGAAGAAACACAAAACAATATAAGGAATTAGAGAGGGGCCACTGCTGCAGACTTTACAGATATTAAAAGGAAAATGACAGGACACTATGAACAATTTTATAGAAATAAACCTGTCCACATAGGTGAAATGCACAAATTCCTTTAAAGATGCAGGCTTTCAAAATGAAGTCAGGAAGCAGTGGATAACATTAGGGAAGTTGAATTTCTGTCAGAATACTTGCATGATCAAAACTACTGACCCAGATGGCTTCATGATTTAATTCCACCAACCATTTAAGAAAGAATAATGCTAATTCTACACATACTTTTTCAGAAAAGCAGAGGAAGTACTTCCTAACTAAACTTATAACACCAACACTTTGATATCATAACTAGACAAAGGCAGAACAAGAATACTATAGACCGATGTCGCTCATCAGCACAGATGCAAAAATTCTAAACAAATTTACAAGTATTAACCAATAATATAGAAGGAATATAATAGATTGTGAGCAAATGAGGTTTATTCCAGGAATTCTAGTAAGTTTAACATTTGAAAATAATGCTGTTCACAAAAATTACAAACTAATAACACCAAAAACACAAATAGAACAAAAACATTTCAAGAAATCCAAAAATGTATTCCTAATGTTTTAAGAAATTTCAGCAAATAAAGAATAGAAAAATAATTTCTTAAATACATTAATTAATGCATTATAAAATTATAAATTATATTTTAAAAAATCGCTACACCTAACATCTAAGTTAATGGTAGAAAACTGAATATTTTCTTCCTAAAAAAATGAAACAATATTTGCTTTTGCCATTTCTAGGACACACTGTACTAGAGCTCCTACACTGTTTAATAAGGGAAGATAAAGAAATAAGATATCCAGATTGCAAACGAAAAAGTAAAACTGCCTTTATTCACAGATGACATAATTGCTTATATAGAAAATCTGACTAAATATACCAATAAAAACCATTTTATTTACAAAAGTAGGTAGCTAGCTTACAAGCTCCTGTTTTCACATTTGCCTTTTTAAAAAATGACATTGAAATACTGTTTATTTTCATTACTGACTTTTCTTGTACTCTGTTAAATTCTGCACTCCAGGCAAATGCCTACCTTGCCTCAATCTGGCCTTACCCTGCCAAACTGCTAAGTCACTTCAGTCGTGTCCGACTCTGTGCGACCCCATAGACGGTAGCCCACCAGGCTACCCTGTCCCTGGGATTCTCCAGGCAATAGTACTGGAGTGGGGTGCCATTGCCTTCTCCAAAATGCAACTTTAAATAATAAATGAGTTTATCAAGACTGCAAGATACAAGATCAACTTTTAAACATCATTCTTACTTTTTATATACTAGTAATTAACAATTAGAAACTGAAATAAGTATATCACATCTATATAGCAAAAAAATGAAACAGGGATAAATTTGACATAAAATATGAAATATATGAACACTGAAAACTACCATATGTTACTGGTAGAAATTAAAGAAGAACTAAATACATGGGGGGACTTCCCTCTTGGCTCAGTGGTAAAAAATCTTCCTGCATTGCAGGAGATGCAGGTTTGATGTCTAGGTTGGGAAGATCTCCTGGAGAAGGAAATAGCAACCCACTCCAGTATTCGTGCTTGGCAAATCCCATGGACAGAGGATCCTGGGGTGCATGGGTTCGCAAAAGAGTCAGACATAACTTAGAAACTGAGCACATATCGTGTTCACTGATCAGAAGAGTCACTACTGTTAAGGTGTCAAGCAACTTCATATTGATTTAAAGGTAAAATGAAATTACAGTGAAAATATTAGCATGATTGTTTGCATTATTTGACAAATTGATTCTGAAATTCATAAGGGCTTACCATAACCAGAATAATTCGAAAAGAACCAAGTTGGAAATTTAAAACTTTCTGACTTCAGGACTTACAGTAATTAGAATAGTATTGTATTGGTGTAAAGTTAGATTATTGGAGCAAAATAACAAGTCTAGAAAGCAACATACAAATTAGTTTTATGAACAAAGAATTTTTGACAGAGATACTTGAAGGAAATCCAGTGGACAACATATAGTCTTTTCAACATAAAATGCTGGTAAAATTCTTGCCTGGAGAATCCTGGGGACAGAGGAACGTGGTTGGCTATAGTCCATGGGGTCACAAAGAGTCAGACAAGACTGAAGGGACTGAGCATGCACGCATGCAAAAAAAATAAATGACTCATATCCTACACAATACATAAAAATTACCTCAAAATTTTTACTACCCCCAGGTAGGTATTTTACATATGGTAGAGTATATAATTCAGTGTTACTCTCTCAATTCATCCTACCTTATACTTCCCCCCACTGTGTCCACAAGTCCATTCTTTACATCTGTGTCTCTATTCTCTCAGTTACAAAGTTGTGTTCGACTCTTTGTGATCCCATGGACTATAGCCCACCAGGCTCCTCTGTCCATGGAATTCTCCAGGCAAGAATACTGGAGTGGGTTGCCATTTCCTTCTCCAATGTCTCTATTCTTGCCCTGCAAATAGGTTCATCAGTACCATTTTTCTAGATTCCATATATATGCATTAATATACAATTTTTGTTTCTCTCTTTCTGGTTTACTTCACTCCATGTAACAGGCTCTAGATTCATCCATCTCAAGTCAGCTGACTCAAATTTGTTCTTTTTTATGGCTAAATAATATTCCATTCTGTATACGTCCTACAAATTATTGTACCAAAACATGTGTCTATACAAAGACTTGTACAGGACTGTTCACAGCTACTGTAAATGTAATAGCATAATACTCTGAATGATTCAAATGTCCAGCTGGGTAGGTATGTATACAATAAAATACTACTCAGCAGTAAGAAGAATGAGCTCTTAATACATACCACTTGAATTAATCTCAAAAATTATGCTGAGGGAAAAAAGCCAGCCTCCCTCCCTTCAAAAAAGTATACATTTTATAATAAAATTGTAGGAACAGTTAACTAATCTATAAGGACACAAAATAAGTTAAAGGTTACCTGAAAGACAGGCGAGGAGTTGGAGGGAGGAATTATAAAGAGTCAGAAGGAAATTCAGGGGCATGATAGACACATCCATTATCTTGATTCTGATAATCGTTTCAAAGTATATACACATGTCAAAACTCATAAAAGTATAAGTTCTAAATATGTGCATAATATTGTATGTTATACTTCATGTAACATATACAATTGTATTTCAGTAAATCTATTTTAACAGACTCAGTAGGTTAAATTTAAAATTTCAAAAGTGCTTTTCATGGGATGTGTACTGGCAGTTAATCCCATGTTGGATTAAATGGCCAAACCTTTATCACCCAACTGTTCAATACCTACCCACAGCCCAAGCCACCAGTCAATTATTACTTTCATGAAATTTTCTAGTGTTTTGATCGTATTCACTTTGATATGGGGATACTGGAATTAACATAAGGTTAAAGATGACCTTATGCGGTGTTAAGAAAGAAAAGAAATGTGTGGATTTTTAAGTTTCTGCTTTGTAGGAGATTAAAATGCTAGTGCTTTGTCTCATTCAGTAAAGGAAAAATCTTAAGAAAATCCATCAAAGCTTTTCGATCACTTTGTGTATACAAGCATTAACTGCCTACAACATACTTTTTCTCAAATTCTCCGCTACTTTGTAATTTGTCAGGCTGCCTTTTGGGTAACAATATCTGCCCATGGGGTGGCAGAGAGTTGGACACTACTGAGCAGGCACCCACACGCACATTGCCTCCTCGGTTTGGAAGTACAGCGTCCAACACAGTTAGCTCTGTGGAAAGAGACCCTGGGGATGGCGATGTTCCATTGAGTTTAGATTCTGTTGGTATAAGCTTTAGCTCATGAGAGGGGTAGTGGAGACTGTAAATTCTATATGTTTACTACTAATGAGGCCATGTCATAAAATACAAAGTCCATACTCAAATAACTGCAGAGGTTTGTTCAGTGGACTCAATTTAATTAATATCATTTTGGTAATATTTCACATCAGTTAGTGTCCTCTTTTTGTGGAGAAGTCAACTCTAATGCATTCTTCTCTTAAAAATATTAGGGAAACTAGGAGAAAGAATAAAATAAAACCTCTTACTGTCCCTGAACCTATAAGTCCCCCAAATGCATTTTCTTTCCTTTTTTTTTTTCAACCTCAAATGGCGCATTTAATCTATTAATTCTTTAAAAAGAACCAAGATTTTATGAGAGGCTAGAAGTAAGAAGTTGTCAAATAAAGGTTGTTATTTAACATAAGGTATGGACAGAGGCTTCCCTGGTAATTCAGATGGTAAAGAATTCATCTGCAATGCAAGAGACCAGGTTCGATCCCTGGGTTGGGAATATCCCCTGGAGAAGGAAATGGCAACCCACTGCAGTATTCTTGCCTGGAGAATTCCATGGACAGAGGAGCCTGGTGGGCTACAGTCCATGGGCTCCTGAAGAGTTGGACACGACTGAAGTGACTCAGACGCTTACACTACAGTTATATGTGTTGCATTAACTTTGTTACAAACTACTTTTTCTATTTTACTTTCCTTTTTTTTTTTTTTTGCCACTAGTTATTTTATTCTTTTATACTGTACCTTACAGAGAACATTCCTAGAGGGAATATTCCAGAGATTTATTTTTCACAAGGAACAAATTTCATATTTTTCCCCTTAGGTCTTCTGAGGTATTTACTTAAAAGTATTCTCTTTATTCTTTAAGACAGTTTTCTAAAAACTAAATGCTTAGTACTATTTTAAAGATTAATATACTGTACTTTAATAACTGTCTTTTATTTCAACCATTATTTATGGTTGAATAATTGATTCAATTTGATTAGAATTTGAAACTATATCTGTGATGAGCAAATATGATCTAATTAATCATAAATAATCTAAAGGGAAATGGTCACAGAGGTACTGGACTAATTTAATCACCAGTAAAATTTGATACTTCATCCTTGTGTGTGTGCGTAATCAGTCTTGTCTGACTCTTTGTTATCCCATGGACTGTAGCCCACCAGGCTCCTCTGTCCATGGAATTTTCCAGGCAAGAATACTGGAGTGGGTTTCCATTTCCTTCTCCAGGGGATCTTCCTAACCCAGGGATCGAACCCGTATCTCTTGCACCTTTTGTCTCCTTCATTGGCAGGGGAATTCTTTATCACAAATGAAGCAAACTGAATAGAATAAACATACAGATATTGAACCCTCTAATTTACATAAAATTTGTGTCTTCATTTTAACAATCAAAGTCATGAAAATATACTTTAAAATGAGGTCTGTTTTGGTAAGACTATATTAATACAGGCAACTTGAGACTTTCCATTTTAATAGAAGATAGAGAAGAATTGGTGAATGAAATACATTAATAAAGATATGGTATTTTTACCAATCACTTCTGCTTTTCTACCAAGAGTACAATTCATAACCATGTTAAGAGAAAAAAGCTCTCAAAAAAACAAAGCAGGAAGAAAACAAAAACACATTTTTTGTCAAGGAACCTTTTCCCAAGGCAAGCCTTGAATCTTAATAGAAGAAAAGGAAGCAAGAATTGACAAAGAGGTTTTATGAATTCAAAACCTAACAACTTATTAATTTTGTATAGCCATTTACAATAAACAAATTTCTGTTTCTCTGAGTTGATATCACAATAACCTTGTAGGGAATGCATGAAAATATCATCCCCAATCCATGTTAGAGTCTGATACCCAGATGAAGATAATTTCCCAAGGATACTTCTCAGACTGTGAGAGGTATAATTTCAAATTGATAACAGAAGTCTGATATACATACACTCACAATAGAAAAAATATATCTGCATATATTTTTTAAAGTCAAGCTTTAATTGTCAAGACAACCTAAAATTGTCCTGTGTCTGAGTTACTTTTTTTTCTTTTCACCTGGATTTTCTTCCCCTTCTTGTGGAGGTGCTAATGAGCAGAGAAATGGGAAAGGTAATCAGCCAGAGGGAAGAGAAGAATCAAAGACCTAGATAATTTGCAAACTGGAAAATGAGCTCCTAACTAATCAAGATGGGATTGTAAATAGGATAGAAAGAATTTATGCATCCCTGGTATTGGCCTGAATAGCATTTTCACCCAATCCAAGGAAAGTATTTGCAGATTTCACAGTTGGGTATTTTTCTCCCTTTGAGATTTTTCCTAAACTAATTATCCATTATATACTTGAAGTAAAGAAATAACTTATCATTAAAGTCATTTTTAAGATAGATACTTCACTTCACATGTTGTTATAATGCCTAGAATATTAATAAGGAATGAGTTAACTATTAATACAGCTTCTTTGGGGAGTTTCTGATCTATGTACTGATCACTCAAAAGGAAATTTTGTATAATATTTTATTCATGAAAAATTTAAAGAAGTAACTAGATTGACTAATCTTTCCAAAATAAATAATTTAATTTAACTTTGTGCTGCTTTTTGCATTTTAATTTTTTCATAATATGTCCTTTAAAATCTCCTACATTAAAATGATCAGTAACTGTTTTGTGGTTGATTTAGTTAAAATTGTATATTTAGTTATGGCTCTTGGATTCTAAGATTGGGGGAAAGTGTCTTAATATAAGAAATGAACACATTTATATATTGGAAAAACTATGTGTGCAATAAGTGTTTAGATGAATTATTAAACAGCTTAGAAATCAACATAAAATGGTATATTAATTTAATAATTGTCACTGTTACTATAATCATACCTCAAATACTTTAATATACTTTTGTACTGTTCAACTGCAGGGTTTTGTATCATGTTTTATGACTCAAAATTGTTGCCTTATCTCTGCTTAACACCTTCCAAGACCTTCCCAATTCAAACTCAGCCAGGATAAATACAATATGGTTAGATTGTGACTTTGAATTTCAGGCAGGGCTTCTGCTTCTAGTTAGGAGACAGAAAGCCAGGAGAGATTATACTCCCACCCCAAAACCAGAACAAATCAGATAATCAGCAATATTGGATTTGTTTAAAACCCATCCAGATTAACCCCAATGAACTAAATTCCAGAAAGCAATAAGCTCTTTTGGGGAGAGAAGAGACTCTTGACTGCTTTTCTTCTTAGAGGAATGGTGGGAGGGGGAGGAAATCACAATAGAGAAACCAATAAAGATTTAAAGAATATTTAGTGGATGTGTCTGGAGTGGTATGATGTTTGAGAACCTCAAAGAGCCCAGGCAGAGAACTTGTCAGCTATTAGCAACCAAATCTTTGCCATGTCATTTTGATACCATTCACCTCAGATCCCACTCCAGTACTCTCGCCTGGAAAATCCCATGGATGGAGGAGCCTGGTGGGCTGCAGTCCATGGGGTTTCGAAGAGTCAGACACGACTGAGCGACTTCACTTTCACTTTCACTTTTCACTTTGCTGCATTGGAGAAGGAAATGGCAACCCACTCCAGTGTTCTTGCCTGGAGAATCCCAGGGACGCGGGAGCCTGGTGGGCTACCGTCTATGGGGTCGCACAGAGTCAGATACGACTGAAGCGACTTAGCAGCAGCAGCAGCACCAAACTCAAACCTGCTCCAAACTCATGGTCTAAGATAACACACCTGGTTTTAGGACTTAATGAAGCTCAGGTTCTTTGTGTCTCAATGCAGAAGGAATTCAGTGACAGGCAAAGTGACAAGGCTGTATATTGTCACCTTGATTATTTAACATGTATGAAGAGTACATCATGCAAAATGCTGGGCTAGATGAATCACAAGCTGGAATCAAGACTGTTAAGAGAAATATCAATAACCTCACATATGCAGGTGATACCACTCTAATGGCAGAAAGTGAAAAGGAACTAAAGAGTCTCTTGATGAAAGTGAAAGAGGAGAGTAAAAAAGCTGGCTTAAAACTCAACATTCAAAAACTAAGATCATGGCATCTGGTCCCATCACTTCATGGCAAATTGAAGGGAGAAAAGTGGAAGCAATGACCTACTTGATATTCTTGGGTTCCAAAATAACCGGGGATGGTGACTGCAACCTGAAATTAAAAGATCCTGTGGCTTGGAAGGTAAGCTATGACAAACCTAGACAGCGTATTAAAAAGCAGAGACATCACTTTGCTGACAAAGGTCCATATTGTCAAAGCTATGGTTTTCCTCGTAGTCATGTACTGATGTGAGAATAGGACTATAAAGAAGGCTGAGTACTGAAGAATTGATGCTTTCAAATTGTGGTGCTGGAGAAGACTCTTGAGAGTCCTTTGGACTGCAAGGATTTCAAACCAGTCAATCCTAAAGGAAATCAACCCTGAACTGGAAGGACTGATGCTGAAGCTGAAGCTCCAGTACTTTGGCCACTTGATGGGAAGAGCCAACTCTTTGGAAAAGATCCTGATGCTGGGAAGGACTGAAGGCAAAAGGAGAAGGGGGTGGCAGAGGATGAGATGGTTAGATAGCATCACCAACTCAATGAATATGAATCTGAGCAAACTCTAGGAGACAGAGAACAGGGGAGCCTAGCTTTCTTCAGTACATAGGGTCACAAAGAGTTGGACATGACTTAGTGACTGAACAACAGGCTTACATCATTAGCTCTTCCCTTCTTATTGGGCAGGAGGGTGTCTGACCCTGTGATGCAGAACTAGGATTATCATAAGTGAAGTGAAAGTGAAGTCACTCAGTTGTATCCGACTCATTGCGACCCCGTGGACTGTAGCCCACCAGGCTCCTCCGTCAATGGGATTTTCCAGGCAAGAGTACTGGAGTGGGTTGCCATTTCCTTCTCCAGGGGATCTTCCCGACCCAGGGATTGAACCCAGCTCTCTTTCATTGCAGGCAAAGGCAGGCAGCTGCTTTAACCTCTGAGCCACCAGGGAAGCCCAGGATTATCATAGCACTTATTAAAAACCGTAGAAGGGTGGTGACATTTTTCTTTCACCTGATGGCCTGGGGCATATCTTGTGCTTTTATTTATGGTTTTATAGAATGAAGCAAGGCTGCTTCATTCCACAACATTCCAATAACTTTCTTGAATGATCATTAACTTAAAGTTGTCTCCCAGAATTTCCTAGGTTTCTTTCTCTATTTATAGTCCTCTACTGGGATTTCTACTTGTATAGCGATCTGATTCTATCTCTATCAGCTTCACTGAGCTGCTTACCAGATGTAGAGCCAAGGTAGGAGATCCCAGAGACATCATCCCAAAGGGAAGCAGGACCTTTTCCAGTTACAAAGCGGAGGCCTGCTGAATTCTAGGGTAGGGAAGTCCTGTGAGGAATTCCCCAAGGCTTTCTAGGCCTTCACTGATTATACTGCAGTAGCTCTTTGAAGGTTTGAGGAAGGCAGGCTTAGCAGAAAGATACTCTGAAGCACAGGAAGCCATTGTAGAACTAGAGAGCAAAGAGAGCTCCCCAGCAACACAAAAGGCTCCCCAGCTGGCCTACAAGCAGCAAGAGCTATCCCATGGTTTGCAATGTTGGAGGCTAGACTAATCATAATAAAGAGACACCAGAGTCTTTCTGTGGCCCAGTTCCCAGGTTGTACTGAACAGAAAGCTTTGATCCAACCCTCACAACATTTGAAGCTAGTGAACTAAATCTGGTAAAACCAACACAAAAAGTGAAAGTGAAAGTGTTAGTCACTGTCATGTCCAACTCTTTGTAACCCCGTGGACTCTAGCCCACCACTTCCTCTGTCCATTGAATTCTCTGGGCAAATATATTGGAGTGCATAGCTCAACTACAGATTTGATCAATTCAGTCTCCTATGTTGTCATTGTTCAGTTACTCAGTCGTGTTTGACTCTTTGAGAACCCATGGACTTCAGCATGCCAGACTTCCCTGTCCTTCACCATCTCCTGGAGTTTGCACAGACTCATGCTCCTACATTAGCAGTCTGGTAATAGAAGGGGATGCACCCTTTTCTGAGATCATTTTTATTTGTCTCTAATGTTCTTTTATATAAACTATCTGGCATAAAATTTAAAAGTATAAGGTTAAAAAATGTGACCCAGGTCAAGAGAGTTTTCTTGTGAGTTGTCTGTAGAAGCAAATCAGGAAATAGAATTGTAATGATCACATAGAGACTCTGCTGCTCAGTCGCTTCAGTCATGTCCAACTCTATGCAACCCCATAGACGGCAGCCCACCAGGCTTCGCCGTCCCTGGGATTCTCCAGGCAAGAACACTGGAGTGGGTTGCCATTTCCTTCTCCAATGCATGAAAGTGAAAAGTGAAAGTGAAGTCACTCAGTCGTGTCCGACTCTTCACGACCCCATGGACTGCAGCCCACCAGGCTCCTCTGCCCATGAGATTTTCCAGGCAAGAGTACTGGAATGGGTTGCCATTGCCTTCTCCAGTAGAGACTCTTGCTGTTGCTGTGTCACTTCAGTCATGTCCGACTCTGTGCGACCCCATGGACTGCAGCCTACCAGGCTTCTCCCTCCATGGGATTCTCCAGGCAAGAACACTGGAGTGGGTTGCCATTTCCTTCTCCAATGCATGAAAGTGGAAAGTGAAAGTGAAGTCACTCAGTCGTTCTGACTCTTAGTGACCCCATGGACTGCAGCCTACCAGGCTCTTCCGTCCATGGGATTTTCCAGGCAAGAGTACTGTAGTGGGTTGCCATTGCCTTCTCCCAGAGACTCTAGAATTACCATAATAAGTGTGAAAGGCAGTAGGGGAGGGGGGCGGTAGGGGAAATATAGTCATGGAAAGATAACTAGAATTTTATCAGATGGTTATAAAATATTAAAAAGATCCAAATGGAAATATATGAAGAATACTATTTCAGAAATCAATAATTCATGATATAGACTTGAGGGAGACTGGATATAGCAGAGAAAAGAATCAGTGATGTTGAAGACAGGGTAGTAGAAATTACTCAAACTAAAAAACAAAAATATGTCACAGGGTTTGAGATCTGTAGGACAATATCACATCTCTTAACATTCATGTAATTGCATCTTATCAAGAAATGAGAGATTCAAGCACAAGTTATTAATTTGAATCATACCATTTTATAATAGTTTTCCTTGACCATCCTGTAGAGAGCATTCCCCATCGCAAACTCCAGCAGCACTCATTACTGTCAAAATTGTTTCTTTTTGTTTGTTTGTTTTTATTTTTTAATTACTTTTATTTTATTTTTAACTTTACAATATTGTATTGGTTCTGCCATATATTGAAATGAATCCACCACAGGCATACACGTGTTCCCCATCCCAAACCCTCCTCCCTCCTCCCTCCCCATACCATCCCTCTGGGTCGTCCCAGTGCACCAGCCCCAAGCATCCAGTATCGTGCATCGAACCTGGACTGGCGACTCATTTCATACATGATATTATACATATTTCAATGCCATTCTCCCAAATCATCTCACCCTCTCCCTCTCCCACAGAATAAACAAATGGGACCTAATTAAACTTAAAAGCTTCTGCACAACAAAGGAAAATATAAGCCAGGTGAAAAGACAGTCTTTCTTTTTTTTATTCTACCGGTATTTTTTTTAACTGGAGTATAATTACTTTACAATGTTGTGTTAGTTTCTGCTGTACAGTGAAGTAAGTCGACATATGTATACATATGTCCCCTTCTTCTTGAGCCTCCCTTCTACCCCTAACCCTATCCCACCTCTCTAAGTTATCACAGAACACTAAACTGAGCTCCCTGTACTACACCACACAAAATCTTTACAGAAAAGTAAAAGCTAAGAGAATTCAGCACCACCAAACCAGCTAAAGGAACTTCTCTAGATGAGAAACACAAGAGAAGAAAAAGACCCACAGAAACAAAATCTTACCAGTGCTATTGAATAGATACTGCGTGCCAGAAACTGTTTTAGAACATGGTATTCAACTAGTCCCTTTTCTCATAAAACTTATTTCTTCTCTAGAGTGTAAATTTCATAAGGTTAAGGACCTTTTTTATTTTTTCTCATTTACTCTTGAATCTCAGTCTTCTAGAACAGTAGCTTGTGTACAGGAGGAGCTCATTTAACATGTCTCAAGAAAAATGAATAAATGAATTTTTCTAAGGGTCATTTCTAAGGCCCTGTTTTATACTGTCTGGCCAGAGACTGACAAAAATGCTTCAGCTTGTTCTGCTATGTTTCATTTCTCTTTCTTTGTTCTTTCTAACCTCCAGGCTCTACTTTTACATTCTCAAAAGGATTGATTCACACATAGCCACTTTTTAGATATAAAAAGTAGATCAATGTAAACTAGAATTTTTACAAGAGGAACTAGTTATGGGAGAAGGATAATCATACTTCTGTCTGTGCATATATCACTCTTCCTTGTAATTATTTGCATATATGTCTCTGTTCCCTCTAGATAATGCTCCCTCAATATTTCTAGGGCCACACCACATGCCCAGCCCAGTTTAATTATTTTCCTGTCATATACATCATACTATGTTATTTTCATGTAAAAGTGAATATTTTTTAATATTTTCAATAATTTGTAAAAATCAACCACATAATTAAGTGACACATGCCATGAAAGCTTTTTTTGGGGGTTTGTTTTGTTTGTGTTGTTTTAAAGAAAAAACAACTGTCAAATACTTAGTTTAAATTTTTATTTATTTAAGAATCTATGTCCCCAAGCCATGTTGACTGAGTCTAACAAAACAGATGATTAAATCTGTCAAAATCTATTAGTAATTGATTACATGAGTGTGCACCAAGTTGCTTCAGTCGTGTCTGAGTCTTTGAATCCCCATGGTCTGTAGCTCACCACGATCCTCTATCCATGGCAAGTATCCAGGCAAGAATACTAGAGTGGGTTGCCATGCCCTCCCCCAGGGGGTCTTCCTGACCCAGGGATTGAACCAGCAGCTCTTACATCTCCTGCATTGACAGGTGGGTTCTTTACCACTACTATCACCTGGGAAGCCCGATGGATATATAGTATATATCAAATCATATATTTGACTTTTCCAGGAACTTCTGTCCATCTCCTGTGACTTTCTGATTTCTGTTAACATTTGCTTCCAATTAAAACTGAAGTGGCCTTCTGATCTTAGAGGGAAAGCTGATGATGGTAGAAAAAATTGGAGTTGCCATTCTTTAGCATTCTGAATGAATGTAATTGAATTGTTAGCCATAGAGTCATTGAATGCCATATAATCTTTGTATCCTTAATTTCCAAGCATCATCTGGCTCAGTCTGTTCACTAAGGAGAAAAATGCAAGTTGGAGACCGATCCCAATGTCATATAAACTAGTGTTCAGTTTGTCCACCTTTATTAAGTACCTCATGCCTCTTTTCCTAAATACATGTTTTTGGTTATTACTAACGTTCCCTTCCCACCCCTCATTTCCCTGGCAAAAATAAGACATGCCCAAGAAGAACTGTGCAAAAAAGATCTTCACAACCCAGATAATCATGATGGTGTGATCACTCACCTAGGGCCAGACATCCTGGAATGTGAAGTCAAGTGGGCCATAGGAAGCATCACTACGAACAAAGCTAGTGGAGGTGATGGAATTCCAGTGGAGCTCTTTCAAATCCTGAAAGATGCTGTGAAAGTGCTGCACTCAATATCCCAGCAAATTTGGAAAACTCAGCAGTGGCCAAAAAGACTGGAAAAGGTCAGTTTTCATTCCAATCCCAAAGAAAGGCAATGCCAAAGAAAGCTCAAACTACTGCACATTTGCACTCATCTCACATGCCAGTAAAGTGATGCTTTAAATTCTCCAAGCCAGGCTTCAGCAATACATGAACCATGAATTTCCAGATGTTCAAGCTGGTTTTAGAAAAGGCACAGGAACCAGAGATCAAATTGCCAGCATCTGCTGGATCATGGAAAAAGGAAGAGAGTTCCAGAAAAACATCTATTTCTGCTTTATTGACTATGCCAAAGCCTTTGATTGTGTGGATCACAATAAACTGTGGAAAATTCTGAAAGAGATGGGAATAACAGACCACCTGACCTGCCTCTTGAGAAACCTATATGCATGTCAGGAAGCAACAGTTAGAACTGGACATGGAACAACAGACTAGTTCCAAATAGAAAGAGGGCTATGTCAAGGCTCTGTATTGTCACCTGCTTATTTAACTTGTATGCAGAGTACATCATGAGAAACGCTGGGCTGGAGGAAGCACAAGCTGGAATCAAGATTGCCGGGAGAAATATCAATAACCTCAGATATGCAGATGACACCACCTTTATGGCAGAAAGTGAAGAGGAACTGAAGAGCTTCTTGATGAAAGTAAAAGAGGAGAGTGAAAAAGTTGGCTTAAAGCTCAACATTCAGAAAACTAAGATCATGGCATCCAGTCCCATCACTTCATGGCAAATAAATGGGGAAACAGTGGCTGACTATATTTCTGGGCTCCAAAATCATTTCTGGGCTTCCCTCGTGGCTCAGAGGTTAAAGCGTCTGCCTGCAATGCAGGATACCTGGGTTCGATCCCTGGGTCGGGAAGATCCCCTGGAGAAGGAAATGGCAACCCACTCCAGTATTCTTGCCTGGAGAATCCCATGGATGGAGGAGCCTGGTTGGGTACAGTCACAAAGAGTCAGACACGACTGAGCAATTTCACTTTCAAAATCACTGCAGATGGTGATTGCAGCCATGAAATTAAAAGGCACTTACTCCTTGGAAGGAAAATTATGACCAACCTATACAGCTTATTAAAAAGCAGAGACATTACTTTGTCAACAAAGGTCCATCTAGTCAAGCCAATGGTTTTCCAGTGGTCATATATGGAAGTGAGAGTTGGACTATAAAGAAAGCTGAGCGCTGAAGAATTGATGCTTTTGAACTATGGTGTTGGAGAAGACTCTTGAGAGTCCCTTGGACTGCAAGGAGATCCAACCAGTCCATCTTAAAGGAGATCAGTCCTAGGTGTTCATTGGAAGGACTGATGTTGAGGCTGAAACTCCAGTACTTTGGCCACCTGATGTGAAGAGCTGACTCATTTGAAAAGACCCTGATGTTGGGAAAGATTGAGGGCAGCAGGAGAAGGGGACGACAGAGGATGAGATGGTTGGATGGCATCACCAACTCAATGGATGTGGTTCTGTGTGGACTCCGGGAGTTGGTGATGAACAGGGAGGCCTGCTGTGCTGCGGTTCATGGGGTTGCAATGAGTCGACTGAGTGACTAAACTGAATTGATGCTGGGAAAGATTGAGGGGAGGAGGAGAAGGGGATGACAGTGGATGAGATGGTTGGATGGCATCAACGACTCAATGGACATGGATTTGCGTGGACTCCGGCAGTTGGTGATGGACAGGGATACCTGGGGTGCTGGGGTTCATGGGGTCACAAAGAGTCAGACATGAGTGAGCGACTGAACTGAACTACACTGAAGAGAATAGTATTAAAGCTCAGGTGCATGTCCTTTAGATTTACTTTTTGCCAGTATCTATTAGTAAGAGTAGCATAATTAATGATAAGTACATTTATTAGTATTAATAATAACTACCTATTTTTGTGCCAGTTGCTATGCTGAGTAGTAGACCTACTTGATCACTAGTGCCCATCATAGTTTTAATGAGAAAGTATTATTTTCCTCACTTTGCAAATGTGGAAACTAATCCTAAAAATGAGAAGTAAATTATTAATACCTAAGAAAAAAGTGATAGAACATAGCAAAGCCAGGAATTCAACTTCAAAGTTTTCAGTCTCTCCAATATACAGCAGTTACCTGTAACAATATCTACCTAGTCATTCTTCATCCAAAAACAAGGCAAAACAATACTAAAAGAAGAAAAAGGAAAGGAAAGAAAATATAAAGGAAGAAATTGAAGACCACAATGATAGATATTTTTGCATATTTAGGTTTAAGGCAAACAAAATATGGGGTCACAAAGAGTTGGACACAAATGAGTGACTAACACTTTCACACTTAAACAAAATATGCTGAATTTATTTCTTATATAAAATATTTTCACCAATGTTATTATTGATTTACTGAAATATAAAAAGCCTACAAGTTAATTAAGCAGCATGTAAAATCAAATTATGTGAAATAAAGTAAGCTATAAAACATACCAATCTTTACAATCATAAGAAAGTGAAGTCGCTCAGTCGTGTCCGACTCTTTGCTACCCTGTGGACTATAGCCCACAAGGCTCCTCTATCCATGGGATTTTCCAGGAAAGAATACTGGAGTGGGTTTCCATTTTCCTCTCAAGGGGATCTTCCCAACCCAGGGATTGAACCCAGGTCTCCTGCATTGCAGGCAGATGCTTTAACCTATGAGCCACCAGGGAAGCCCTTAATATCATACACATAGTACAAAATTACAGTCCTCATTAACTCAAATTTACAAAGATGTATATCATTTTATACTATTAACAGTTTGAGCTAAATATTTAACTGATTTCTCTATATAGTTACAAAGGATGCATAATGGTTTGTATTAATTCTACCAAAATCCAAGTTATGTCTAATGTCCACTTTTAAAGACCCATGCTGTTTTAGTACTTAAGCTCCTAAATTTTCCTGAACTGATATTGTGATGTCATTTGCATCCTTGTAAAATTTTCTAAATGCTTTACAATGTTGATACTCTAGTTACCCAATATTCTGTTTAACAAAATAAGCCATTTTCTCAATTGAAATTAATACTGCAGTTTGTACTGCAAACTAATACTGCATGGTTACTGCACATAACCATGTGCACACTTTAAAAAGAAACTTTTCTTACTGGTACTCATGTGAACAAACTTAAAAACATCCAAACACTCAAAAATACTTAAGGGCTTGATGGATTTTGAACATGTTAAATTTCAAATTATATGAATCACTTATTAGTGTAAGTGATGTCAAGTATTTTTTTCAGGACTGTGTGTTGATTTGCTTTTAGTTCTAATTCCTTGGTTGGTTGATAGGATGTCTGTCTTAGCTGCCTCCTGGCACATGATCCACTTATTTTAAGTAATGAGCTCAAACTGTAAAACTTCCTCTGCGAACAAAGCCGACTCCCTTTCTACCTCTAAGATTCCACCTCATTAATTTTGTTCGACAGTATCTGGCATATGGTAACACTCAAATATTTATTGGCTGTTAACTTTTTGAATTTGTGTTCTTTTCAGGTTTCACATTTGAAGAAGTACTTGTCTTTCTAAAATAATTTCAAGCAACTGATTTAAACTGAGATTAGGGAGTCTGCAGCTTTGTGAGGGGGATGGGGAGGGGAGGAGGATGAGTTTGGGGGACAGTATGGAGTTTAGGAAATAAATGAGCTGGGAACTACAGTCTTTTGCAGCTCTGTTGGCAACCATATGAACTTGGGCAAGTCACAGTCTCATCCATAAACAAAGAGCTTGAGCGATGTTATCACCACCCTAATAATACTGCACTTCTGACTTTGATTTGATTAAAAAGATCTCTCACTGAGGCTGAGAAGTCTTATTGTATCATGTAGCATAGATTGCAGTAGTATTTGTTGCAGTGGGTATTGAATAGTGGAATAAAGCACTCTAAATTTTAACTGAACCATAAACACTTAGTCATTTTTTAGGCATCTTTGAGTTGCACATAAGAGAAGCCAATGGGATCTCATGCTCAGAAAATATATGAGATCATTCCAGAGGTGAATACATGCTCTTTTCTATTTCCTACTCCATTTTAGCCATGTGTAATGAAATAGTTTGATGGGAGCAACATAGAAAATTACTGAGAATTTTTATATTCAGAGGTTTTTTGACTATTGGCTGAGTGGGCAAAGGGGCAGGATTAACATCTATTTCTGGAAAAAATTTGATATGGAGGTACATTTTCAGAGAGAGATTTTTTTTTTCTTCTTGCTTCATTGGGCAAGAAAGCTTTATCTTGTCTGTGAGGTTAACTATGGGAACAGACCACTGCTGGGAGCTGGGGAACACATTGCAGAAAGAGGAAAGGAGAAAATGCTCTGTTAGTTTCCTGGCTAGACAGGTCACATTGCACTTGGGGCATGAAGATGAGGGTAAGAGTTTTAAATCAGCTGTGAAATTATTTTGGTACCTAGTGTAGAGTGAAGGATTGGGGTTATGTTTTCTTAGTAATTTCCTAGAATAGACAAACAGGAGTTTTGTATTACAGCTTGTATGTGATGAAGGTACAGGTCTTTGGGAACTCAAAAATGTCAATCATTTGACCAAGCCCCAATAGAAATAGGTTTATATTGGCTCTTGAGATAATAGCCAGTAAAAGAAAAAATAAAAATAAAGGAGGTCATTTTTGTCTAATTCTCAAGATTTCCCATATCAGAAAGCTTATATTTTGAATGGACTTATGAACAAATAGATAATTACTTCAAAAAACAAAGGACAATGCCTTGGCTATATGCCTTTCCTTTTGCCTCAGAGTATTCCAAGTCAGTGGGTATTGATAGAAATTTTCTCAAAGAATGTATTTGAGGATTAAATATGAAATAGTGCAGAATTAAAACAACTTAATTCATATATTAAATGCTGCATAAATGATGAAGTTCTACTGCCAACTCTGAATCTGAACTCTCTCGTGCCATAGGAATTGCAGGAACATGAACATCATATTAAACAAAATCCTAAGTAGTCAAAATGGCCTGAATAGTGACATCTATTAGTGTCACTAATAGTGATTGAACTCCTCCTCTTATTTTATCCTGAGTTCTGCATTATTGCTGAAGGTGAAATCTCTCCGATTAGTTATTACTCTGTAAGACTTAACTTTATTCTTTCTTAGAGTACCTTCCTTCTAATTTACTCTGCCCTGAGAACCCATGTTCTATTATCTTCTGATAACATTAATATTTTCCTAGAGTCTTATATCTACCACTTTGCCTTAACAAAAATATCTCTGTCCCCTCAGAAAGTGGAGCATTCTTTAAGTCTCTCTCAAATAAAGGTCACCTTTCCCCATTCTTCCTGCCTACTCTTTGCCCTACCCACTACACATTCACATCTCTACTCAGGCCGGTAGTTGCATTAGCATTCTTCTAGCTTCCCACTGCCCTTTCTAGTTTTCTAGTCAACTGTACCTTATCAATGAACCATATTCCATGAAATTAAGCCACACTCTTCCTATCCTATAGCCTTGTGGACCCTTGCTCTGTATTCCCTTTTCTTCTCCCTCATCTTCAAATATTCATGAGACCTTTAGTGTATGGCTTTTAACTTTCATCTGCTATCATCCTAGGCAACTTTATCAGCATTGTTACTTTGTCTTCACTTTTTATCCTCTGGATAATTTTGCCATCATGTTTCACTAGCTTTTTTCCATGGAGGGCACCTGATTTTGTTTCCCAAAGAACTATGAGGCCTCTACCATCTTGAAGGCTTAGATCCTGTTTCTGAACAAAAGCCCTTTCCTTCTATAACCCCCTCCATGTGTGAAAGGATATCTCCATGACTTCTTGCCTCTTAATTCCATTCTATTCTCTTCAACTGTCATCCCACTCTTGGTTCTATAGCTCTCCTTTTCTATAGTGTATTCAATAAGCACATTTCAATTCATGCTTTTATCTTAGTATTTTTTAAAAATGAAAAATAATGAAAATTATATAAAATAATGTAACAAACATCTTTGTATGCACTACTCATGACTAACAATGCTAAGATTTTTTCATACTTGTTTTACTAGAGTTTTTTATTAAAGCTGTAAAGAAGACAGGTTTGTTTTTCAGTAAGCTGAAGCCAATAGATATAATATGTATGAAAGTATACAGTTAAAATGCATGCACGGAATGGAAGTTGTGAAAATGGGAATCATTAAAAGAATACTGTCAAAAATTCAAGTAAGAATGTTTTTAGAATCAAATGTAGGAGGATTTGATCAGAGTTGGGGGATAAGGGTGAAGCCATAGCATGTCTGGATGAAGGCTGCTTTTATAAAATGTCAAATATACTTTTGTATATTTGAAGTTTGTCTGTAATCTAGGAGCATAATCATGTATGAAACCTTACTAATCATGGACATATGTTTCTATAAAATGTCCCTTCTAAACTTTCCTCTGGAGTAATGAAGAACTGAATCAGTATAGGAGATTAGGGTTTTCAAAAAGTTGTAGTCATAAAAGAATAGAGTTTTCTGATTTTTTGTTTTCTTCTAATATCTTTAGAGTTCTGTTTTTAGTAACAGGATATTCCCAACTAATATTTAACTAATAAGACAATATGATAATTACACTATTTACTTTGATAACTTGTTGCCATACTGGAGTGTCTTGATTTGCCTAATTGTGTTCTACCAAAATGTACTAAACAGGCAGATCATCAGTTTATTAAAATATCAGCTTAATGATCTATTGTATTGTTATAAAGAGGAAGGAGACAGTTTGTTTTTCTTGAACTGAAATATTTTGGTAACATCTAGTTATCCTGCTGCTTTTAATAGACACTTAATAAAAGAATTAATTATGTATGCCAAATGTACATGTATTTATCATCTAGGGATTTCAAATTAATTTTACCATTTTTTTTTATAATGCACTACTCTAAGCATGGTCATGATATGCCCTAAAATTTTTAAGGCAGACTCATCTGCCTTAAATCTGAATCTATATTCAATAAATGTGATTCTATTTTTATAACTTTATACATTTTTAATACAAGAAAAATTTTAAATCTGAAAAACTGAATCAGTTAGTCAATGCCTTTGGAACATATTAGAATAAAGAATTGGGAAACTGGGACTGGCCAACTAAGAACTCTTACTTGCTTGGTTTGTATATTTTAGAAAACTCTAAGAAAAGTTTAACCTTAATTAAAACAGCATGTGGAAAAGTGTTTTATTCACTGTGGCATGAGATATATAATACTCAAGGGCACACTAGATCATATACTAATATCAGTGTCTGGAGAAGAGGAAGACTCTTTTCAAATTGATCTTACGAAAGTGACAGAAGGATCTTGGAAGCATTACTGAGCCTAAATTCGGTAATGCTTGTTGTGAAGAACTTCACTATAAGTATTTGCATAACAAATAATAATTGATAAATAGTTTCATAATCAATGTTCATTTCCCCCTTACTGTAGTTCTGGTGATACAGTTTAACCAGTAGGGCCAAAGGATCTTGCTTTCACAAATCTAGCCAGTCTTATTTCCACATGACAGTTTTCTTTCTTCTCTGAGCCACATGTCTGTGTTTTCTTTGCCAATAGTATTCTAACACTCTCAGTTGTTTTTTCTACCCATGTGATGAAAGACATATTTCCATCCTGCCTCCTTCCAGCAATGTGATGGCTGCTTCTGAATAAACCACCCTAGCAAAAGTTCTGAAGTGTTCCCATGTAACCATGGAATACCCTTTATTATAGGGACTACTTTTCCATAGGTATTTTGATTAAAAAAAATATTAAATGTTTCCCAGATGTGATTCTTATTAGTTTTATGAACCACTTTGGAAGTATATTTTTAATTCTTTTTGACTATATATTTTTTTGGAATTATCTCTTATCATCAGTAGATAAAATTAAATGTGATATTTATTATGTACTAAGAAAATTTCACAGGAAAAGACCAAACAGATATGATATAGTGTTCATTAATTAAAAAGGCACAAATCTTAGAATCAAGATGACCAGCTGTATTTCTGGTTGTGTATCTGGTTTTATTACAGACTTATAGACAAGATTTTGTATTCATAGGCTAATAGAATGATAAGCAACACTATGTATATCTTGTTTTAAAATCAGTGTCAAAGAAGATTTTCAGTGCAAAATGCCTGGAAAGAGAAAAGGACTGGAAAGTAAAGGGTACATTAAGCTGGAACCCAAAGTGACAGGGCTGTGTCACATTGCAGAAATCCTACAGTATGTCAAAGGGCTGGTGATTTAATTGTCTGAATGCATGATTTGGTGAGTCGGTTTAGACTAGAGCAAACTGGACCTGTCACTGAAATCACAATGGGCCAAAATGGACCTATTCAATCTGCCTCTCAATACCCCAAATTCTTCCTGGTTGTAAATTAGAGCTTCTGGACAATACATTAACTCACTCGGGTCACCAGGGTACTATGTCAGCTCAGGGCTCACAATTGCCCATGACCAATTCTGCACTCTCCCCAGCAGGAGGGCTGCAATGTCATTTTGTACTCTCTTCTTCAGGATAATATCAGGTCTGAAAGGAAAGGAACAAAAGAAGTTGCTTCTTTCTTTTCACCCACCCCACTTAGCCATAATCATACCCCTCCTCCCACTAGGCCAGATGATGAACTAGACAAGAAAAAGAGCTTACAGTGTGAATGTGTGGTTACCTACAGAGTTGAATGAAATCAAGAATTCAGTGATGTTCAACTCCACCCTCGAGTTGAAAAAAATAGGCATATGGGCAGCATGGGAGAGCACGATAGTTTTCTAGCTCATTCCTAGTAAAATCATCATGATGTGGTTTCATTTGCTGAAACCAACATTTTACTATGGTTCCTATTTGCTTGCATGACAGCATCTAATACCATTTCCTCCTGTGAGTACCATCCAATAACACTAGTCTTCTCACTGCATCTGGGTCTTGATATATGATAGTCCGTTTAGTTGAATTCGGCCATTTTTCACCCCCCCAAATTTGACTTATCTGACAGATCTTTCACTTGCAAGTCACTTCTATGGGTAGACATTACCTGAAAGGATTATCTATATTCAGTTCAGTTCAGTCTCTCAGTCGCGTCCGACTCTTTGCGATCCCATGAATCACAGCACGCCAGGCCTCCCTGTCCATCACCAACTCCCAGAATTCACTCAAACTCATGTCCATCGAATCAGTGATGCCATACAGCCATCTCATCCTCTGTTGCCCCCTTCTCCTCCTGCCCCCAATCCCTCTCAGCATCAGGGTCTTTTCCAATGAGTCAACTCTTCGCATGAGGTGGCCAAAGTACTGGAGTTTCAGCTTTAGCATCAATCCTTCCAAAGAACACCCAGGACTGATCTCCTTTAGGATAGACTGGTTAGACCATATTAAGTTCCCATTATTCTTTGTTGTATATGTTTGTTTGGATACCGTAACAACCTACTTGTATTCATCACCGTTTGTAGGAATGTGAGTGTTTCTTTTCCTTACTGGACTGTAATCTTGACTGTGTATGCTGGTATCACATATTTTCATGACTACTCTATACCTAGAACCTAGCACAAATCCTGGCAGATAGTAGGTACTCAGTGAATGAAGCACCAGAGCCCACCACCCTGTCTTGTGCTCAGAGTCTAGTCTGACCTGTAAGATTTGAGACAATGCCACTGACCTAACAACACCAAGGAAGTAGGAAGTGAGATGTTGTAGACCCTAATGAGAAAAGTAAAGTTTATTGTGTTTTATTCCTCCTTGGTTTGCTGACTTCATGGTCTTCTCCCAGGTCAGCCTGCGTACCACAGTCCCTGCTCAGCAGTGGACATGTTATCAGAGGACGTCTGCAAATGTGACCTCAGTCTATTCATTTACTGTCATTTGCCCTTTGAAGCTCTATCTACTCGTTTTCATGGTACATTGATAAGGACTAAACAACTTGTGATAGTCTTCTTTAATTGTAAAACCCTCCCTAATGAATATATTATTTTTTAAAAAGATGTGCATTTTCTAAACTGCAAACAGTTCTTTATCCAAACAGTGGTACTTTTCTTCAATATTGTAATATTATAATTTGAAACTTGGATTTTTTTTAAATTTTATTTAACTTTACAATATTGTATTGGTTTTGCCATATATCAAAATGAATCTGCCACAGGTATACATGTGTTCCCCATCCTGAACCCTCCTCCCTCCTCCCTCCCCATACCATCCCTTGGGTCATCCCAGTGCACCAGCTCCAAGCATCCAGTGTCGTGCATCGAACCTGGCCCTGGCGACTCGTTTCATATATGATATTATATATATTTCAATGCCATTCTCCCAAATCATCCCACCCTCTCCCTCTCCCACAGAGTCCAAAAGACTGTTCTGTACATCAGTGTCTCTTTTGCTGTCTTATATACAGGGTTATTGTTACCATCTTTCTAAATTCCATTTTTTTCAGAATACCACTTAGACTTAATGGTGAAGATAATTCTTCTATATCGCTGCCTTTTCACAAAGATAAAACAAGGAGTAGGAATGAATCAGAATTCAGGAACATTTAACTCAGTAGCAGCACTCAGTGTGAACAGAGAACTTCAATCGCTGTTGTTCCTGTGTTATGTATCTCCTTGCCTCTGTCCTCAGAGGCAAGTACATTACCTTTCAGATCCTCATCTCTTACAGAACTTGTTCCTGCTTCTGCTCCTGGAAGCACTCCTCCTATTGATTCTGCCTTCAGGTCTTCAAAGCTAAGGAGGACTTCCCATCAGAGATAAGTTTTTAAGACCCTACATTGTTGCCATGCTTTTTGAATAGTGTGTCCACCCTCCTGAGGAGTTGCAGTAATTTCCCAGTCACTCAGACAAAGGGCATGAGTGTCACTTTATGTGATATGCAATTTGTGTCCCAATTAAGGCATATACATTCTTCCACCAAATATTATTATCCCCTGTTATATGCTAGACACACTTGTATGCTATGGATTACACAATGAACAGTAACTGACCAAAAAAAAGTCTACCCTAATAGTTCTCCAGGAACCCAGAGATTTAGGCAGCCACCTGTTTATTTTGTCTGTTCCCGACTTGATGCCTTCAGGAGTTTTAATGTCAGGCCCCAAACCTTTTCACATTACTCCAGGGAAATCTAATGGTTTTTCATGCAAATAGTCACTCCAAAACTCTTGGAAATGGAATCCTTGGTCATTTGATATGATACATAAACATTTGGAGCAAGCAAGATTGTGTGTGTGCTAAGTCACTTCAGTCGTGTCCAACTCTATGGACTGTAGCCCACCAGACTCCTCTGTCCATGGGTTTTTCCAGCCAAAAATATTGGAGGGGTTGCCATTTCCTCCTTCAGGGAGGGAGGAGGGATTCAGTCCCTGGGGATTGAATCTTATGTCTTATGTATCTTGTCTTATTATCTCTTATGTCTCCTGCATTAGCAGGTTCTTTACCCCTAGTGCCACCTGGTAAGTCCATAGACAAGATTAATGACTAACAATTTACTGAGTGC
The DNA here is from genome assembly GCF_032452875.1 of Bos javanicus. NCBI lineage: Eukaryota > Metazoa > Chordata > Mammalia > Artiodactyla > Bovidae > Bos > Bos javanicus. The sequence goes on from NC_083870.1 coordinate 46,341,591, forward strand.
TTCTATACCAGATATAGTGGTAAAGGTTTGGCACAGTTAAAACTCTTAACTCTCACAACAATGGTAAGAGCAAAGCACTATATTACACCCATTTTGCAGCTAAGGAACTTGGAGAAAAGAAGGAACTTTACCATGTACACACAGCAAATTAGCGAAGGCTTCAGGATTCAAGCTCATCAGACATCAGAATCTCTGCTGCATACCAAACAGGGAGATGAATAAAGTGAGCAAGCAAGAAGCCCTTCTCTCAAGTTGTTCACAGCGTATAGGGGAAGATAAACAAATAGACAGGTTCAGAAAGCTATGAGCAGAAATCTACAGTGTCACATAGAGGTTGAGAGTACTGAGTGTCTATCTTTGCCAAAAGAGAGTTGGTTGGGATGACCCTTCCAGAGGCACAGCCTCTGGAGTGGCATCTTGAAAAATGAATAGGAGTTGGCCATGTGTGCAAAGGAGAAACTGGTTTTGCTGACCAAATAATGCAGTCACATACAAGTGTGAGAAAATGGTTCACAACTGAGAACTGCAAATGGCTCAATCCTGCTTGAGTGTGTATATGCTCAGTCGCTCAGTTGTGTTCAATGTTTTGCAACCCCATGGACTGTAGCCTGCCAGTTTCCTCTGTCCATGGGATTTCTCAGGCAAGAATAATGGAGTGGGTTGCCATTTCCTTCTCCAAGTGATTATCCTGACCCAGGGATCAAACCCACGTCTCTTGCAAATACTGCATTGGCAGGCAGATTCTTTACCACTTTACCTGGCAAGCCCATTTACTGCATGAGAGCTGAGTACAAATGGGCGTTTTTTGGCAGCAGGCATGATGGCTAGAGAGGTGGCTCCAGACCACAGGGGCCCAATTATGAAAGCCATTTATTCTTGCCTAGGAATTTCAACTTTATGCAGGAAAATGAGAACTACTGAGAGATTTTATGCAGAGAAATTGCACAACCCCACTTGCATTTTGGAACAATCCCTAAGTAGCTCTGCAGAAACTTAATGGAAAAAGAGCAAGAGCAGAGACACCAAAACCAGTTAGCAAAGGAGTATTTAGTGGTTCAGAATGCAACATGGCAGAACAGAAATACTCTCATGCCTCGGCATTATGCACAAACTCTTTTTAATCTTCAGCTCTGGGAAATGACAAGATATGGTCGACATCTTCAGTGTGCTGCTCAGATCTGCTCTCCCCTCTCACATAGTATCTGTATTTGGAAGGTTGACCCGTGTCAGTGGGTCCCCTTGCCCCTTGGCCTCCAATTGGGCTCAGTCAGTGGGACCAGAGAGATTGTGGAAAGGTTGGGAAGATCCTTCCCTAAAGGCTCACTGTGAATGCCACAAAATCTCAGCTCCTCTGCTGGCCCTCTTAACCAGCTTTCAGGTCTTGGGATGCCAATAGCTCCCTACTGGCTTCTGTAGTATGCTCCATGGTCCCTTGTGGTTTTTCTACACAAGTCTATACCTTTGTAAACGGCCCTTTTATGAATCTTTACTCAAATTACCCAAATTACCCAAATTGAGTATACCATCTGTTTCTTCCAGGATTATGATTAATAAAATAGATTATAAGAAAGTGGATATTTTCATACACTGATAGTGTATGAACAGTGTATGTATTTTTTATACACTATTTCTACAGAGCAGTTTGACCATAGCAATAAATTTTGAATGCATGGGCCCTTTGACCCAGAAATCTCTTCATTAAGGTTTTACTCAATGGATATAATCTCCAACATATGTGTACAAAAATATTTTTTGGTATTATTTAATGATTTTTTTAAAAACTAAGAAAAAAGATATAGACAGAGACTGACTTAATAAATATCAAAGATAAATTTGGGGATTGACGTTCAAGTTGCAGAACCATCTTCATGATATGATCTCTTTGGTATAAAAATACATGTTTTTAATAATAATAATATTCATATTTGTGGGAAAAGGTTCTAGAGGCAGAGAATAGAGTTAGAGGTAAGTTTTTATTCTTCATATTGCATTTTTCTAAACTTTTCATTATCCAAACCTTAATACACATGAATTTTAATTTAACAAAAAAACCTTTAAAATGGGAATATTTTTTTTTATTATTTTTTTATTATAATAAATAATAATAAAAAAAAAAAAGATAAAGGCTGAACAAGAAGAAAAAAAAAAATAAAATGGGAATATTTTTACCTATGTCATAACATTGTTGTGAGATTAACACCATAATATATCTTAAGTAGCTATTAGGTACCAGATCTATAGAAGGACCTCACGTATGTAATAAATGGGAATACTGGACAACAGTAGTGGACATGGAAGAGGTGATAAATTTTAGAAAGTGTAAGAATTAGAATTGCCAGAGATAGTGACTATTCAAGTACTACTCAACTGGTGTAGAGTTTATTGCATAAAGGAAATAAAGTATAATAGAATGATTCTGAGTTTTCTTAACTATATTTGATGGCTCTATTCACTGAAGATAGAATATAGTAAGAGATACAGACTTGAGGAGAGAGATGGTAAGTTTGGCTTTGGGTACAGAGTGTTTCCGGTGCCTGTAGGATATGTAGTTGGGTTACCTACAAAGGCATTTGAACAAGAGCATGTAGAATGATATCATGGCAAGTTGACCCTCTCTTCATCCTGGTGTATCATCATCTGGGGTCGGGACAGTGGGAGTAAGAGTTCAAAACCAATTGGAAATCTCAAGAAACTTTTCCAGAATCCCTACTTCCACCTTGAACTTTTTTACCCCTTATAGTGTGTGATCTTCCTTTTGCAGTCCTTAGGCATTGATAATATCATTACTTCTAGGTTTCAGCCAAAACCTGTCTGTGTCCATTAATGCAATTTAACCTGCATCAGCAATCTAAGATACCAAAACATCTTGGTAAATTTACAGTACAACTGAACTGATTTCTTGCTTTCTATGTCTTCTTGCAATGTATTTTTACACCAAGAAGATTTTCAGTCTTTTCTAGGACTGTGTATTTGATTGATATATTTATACTTATGATTTTTACTTTTCTTGTCATATATTCTCATAGAAAAATGTATGACATGTTATTTCATCTTATATCCCTCTGAATTAGAACTAGAGGCAATGTTAATGCAAAACAACAAAGGTAAACTGTGTTTTGCAGAAAGCTTGCTAAAGCAAATAACTGAATCAATAACCCTACATCTGCTTTTTACATCTCTTATGTAATTATAGTACTTCAGCCATCTAAAACCTCAGAAACATATTTTACATGCAGATGATGCTAAAGGAAACAAAGGAAAGAGGAGATAATTTGGTAAATTATTTACTAACCCTTCCACAAAATATTTTTTTCAAATAAAAGGATTATAGATCAGTAATGTCAAGATATTCAGCATAGCTTGTCTTTATCAAAATAAGGAATCTTTTTATTAAGGCATCCCAGAAAGAGTAGAATTATGGATTGAAGGGAGTATGTTTAATATGTCCGTATCCATCTAGATTGACAGTTCTCACAGACATGAATTTCCCCAGAGAGGCAGTGTTACTGGTGTCAGTGGATGGCGTCATTTACTTCAATGTTCTATTATTAAATTGATAACAAGATAATTCCTTTGCTTCTCAGAGACATGAGAGGGTTTACAATGGTTAACACTCTTATTGCATGGGATTTGATATTCTAGGTAGTTTTTAATAAGAAGCATATTTGTATTTCAATATTGAAAAAATTGAAGTCAAAACAATACAGTAAAATAAAATAAAAATCAGATATATCAGGTAATAGAATGTATATTTAAAGAATATTCTTCGTACTATATGTAGCTTTGTTTAAAAGAAATGCATTTTTAATATCGCCTTCAATCATTCTGCTAATGCCATTCTCCTGCTTAAAGGCATGTGTTATAATGGGATATTTGTTGACACTGAAATTTACGTATTTGATTTAATATTTATATATAAGAAATATATGCTAATTTTACCTAATTACAGAGGCAAAGGAGCTAGCTAATAATTTTGGGGTGTTTTATGTTTATCATTTAGCAATACATGTATAGAAACCAGAGATGGAGATAGGATTAGAGATAGCAAATAGATATAGAAATAGACAAATAAATATAAATGCTTTGTAAAAAACAGCTCAAGAATTCACCAAGGCAGTTATTATTAATCCCATGTAACAGATAAGGAAACTGAGGCTCACAGAGATTAGTAACCAAGGAACTGTGAAATTTCTCTAAACTCCACAGCTAATAAAAGTGGAAACCCAAGCTCTTTTCACTATGTCATGTGACCTCCTTTGTAGACTTTAGGGAAGTATGTTTCCTGTCAGTGTTCAAACAGCAAGCAATGGAGCCTGTAGTCCAAGATCTCTCACATCTTCAGTTCAGTTCAATTCAGTCGCTTAGTCGTGACTGACTCTTTGCGACCCCATGAATCGCAGCACGCCAGGCCTCCCTATGCATCACCAACTCCCGGAGTTTACTCAGACTCATGTCCATCAAGTCAGTGATGCCATCCAGCCATCTCATCTAGAAAATATTAAATTAATTAACCTTTTGTGACAACAGTAGAGGGTAAATGTTGAGAACGAATGGTAGGAAGATCTGAGTCAGTAAGAAATCCTTTGGGTTGGAGACGAAACCAGGACCTAATTAAAAGGGAATTCAGGGAGCACCTCTCAGTTAAAGATATCCCAGAGCGTTTGGATTACTTCTGTCATCCCAGTGACAAATGGAGCAGCACTTTCGCATTTGTCCACATTTGTTTAAAACTGTGTTGAGTTTGCAAAGTTTTATAGGGCACGGACCTCTAATGATTTCCAGATAGAGTGTTTTTCAATTTCGCCAAGAATAATGTGACATTTTGGCAACTGCTAATTACCACAAAAAGTACTGTGAGAGAAGTGTTATGCCAGTTATTCTAGAATCCATTTCTGATGGAAAAAAATGTGGCTATATACCTAGAAGCTAAAATAAAATAGCATCTTCAAAGTTAAAAATGAAGTAGGTCCAAATTTGGATGCTTATGGATAAGGCAAATCAGAGAGTAAAGCTTTAGCTCAATGATTCTGGAAAAATCTAGCACCGTGCACAGAGACTGGATGCATTTCCTTCGCCTATTCCAAATTACAGCTCTACATGAGCCACTGACAAGACAATCAGTTTCTGCACCACATTGCATGAGAGGCTGATTCATGTGAATTTAGTCCTTGCAGGTGGATGGGATGACACACTTTGAAATCTTTTCAAAACCATAAGAAATTTGATTGCCTTCTTCTAGTTTTAAATACAAAATACGTGTCATATACTTTTACATCTATAATGTGGTTTAAGTGCAAATAAGGTGCTTTCTTTAGTCCTTCCAAAAAGGGCATTTTTAATATTTTGACACAAATTAAATTTCATCCTGCCAATGGTTCTAATTACAGTATATATATCCAAACCTGGAGAGTAGCAATAAAGAAGCCTATATCCTGCCATGTTTTTCAAGTTCTCAACAAAAAGTAATTTAATAGCCAATTCTGACAAAATGAGAACTGAAAACATTAACAGTCCTTAACTGAAATTCTCTCGCTATACTAATCATTTCCTTCATGTTTTTATAGTAAGCTGCTGCTGCTAAATCGCTTCAGTTGTGTCCCACTCTGTGCGACCCCAGAGATGGCAGCCCACCAGGCTCCCCGTCCCTGGGATTCTCCAGGAAAGAACACTGGAGTGGGTTGCCATTTCCTTCTCCAATGCATGAAAGTGGAAAGTGAAAGTGAAGTCGCTCAGTCGTGTCCGACTCTTAGCGACCCCATGGACTGCAGCCTACCAGGCTCCTCCGTCCATGGGATTTTCCAGGCAATAGTACTGGAATTGGGTACCATTGCCTTCTCTGTTATAGTAAGCTAGATGACATTGAATAGTTTTTATATCTACTAATCAGGGGAATAGTTAATGTATGTAAGACACTATACGTGGGAAAATACATATGTAAGAATCCCTGCCTCCAAAGAGTATACACTTGGGAAGACAGGTCAAACGCATTCAAAATAATTTATTTTAAAGATACTATTTTATAAAATTCATATCTTTACAAGCTATAAATGCTACAAGAGTAAACACACACACACACACATGCACACACACAAACATGCACACACATACACAAACACCCTACTAGGGTAGCTCTATCACAGAAAAGGGCTGATGCCATAGAGGTGTCAGGAAAAACTTTATCAGTAATAAGTCATGAAGATGCCATATTGCTGATTAGTATCTCATTGAAATATGGACAACTCAGGAAGCATAGTGGTTTCTATTATTGTAAATGAAGTTTTGTTTCATCAAAGATGAAGACTATGGAAAAGATTATTTGGTTAGTTTATTAGAATTGATGACTGCTACAACACTAGCTTAAAAAGGAAGTCCTTTAAAAATACATAGATTGATAGTTATTTCCCCATATTTTCATTCTAAAGGTCTCCTAGAGTTTTTTATTTTCTTTTCCTTAAATGTTTTTTTTTCTTCTTTATAGATTTAGAGAGGGTGGCTTCATATGAAGTAAAAACAGCCATGCTACTGGCAAAGAAATTTTAATCTGATAAAGGAAAATTGAATGAAAAGTAAGGAATGTTGATGAGTTTATTTAACAAGAATGACATACCTAAGTTAATAAAGATTTTTTAGAGTGGCCTAAAAAATTTTCATCAACAAAGTTATTTAAGATAAAATGAACAGAGGAAGAAGCTGACACTTTAAACCAGACCAGAGGCCAAGTCAGGCAAGAGAAATGCTTCAATATAGCTTGCTGTTAGCATGCGCAGAGATACAGGTTGTGAACTAAAATACTTTGCACCTACAGAGACTTGACTCTCTGCAATTTTATAGCTACAGCATATTCAGTGGAGAGTGATAGCTCTACTGCAAATAAATAAGAAGGCAGTAAGAAAAGGAGTGGGGCAGAGTAATTCTACATGAGAAAAAAACCACCATTAAGGCATAAGTATTTTGAGAAGATGAGCGTCTTGCTCTGACAGTTAAAAAGCCCAAGTTAATTTTCCACTATGAGTCCCTTCTGATGCACATTGCAAAATGACACCATGAAACTGACACCAGAGCAAAACTACACATGTCCTTTAATACATGAAATGTAGCCACTAATTTGCTTTGAGTGAATTTATTCTGGCAGTTCTAAGACCATGTGTTTAAGACAGAGATGATACCCCATATAATGAGCTTCACAGCACCTAGCTTATTGGTTATGGTATTTTGATACAATGAGTACTTTACCAGAAATTGCTTGTGCATTCAATCAAGAATGGTAACCTTAAATTGATAAAAAGACTTATTGTAATAAATTACAATTCAAAAAGAAGGACTTTGCCTAGATAGGACAAAAACTTAAGGTTAAATTTGTATACAAGGATTTTTTCCTTTCAGTTCTGAAAATGGTGTGTGTGTCTGTGTTTGGGTAATAAAGTCTCATAAGTGGCTGATTCACTGTAGTGTAATTGGGGTAGTATATGTCTATATGTATGCATATAATCTCTATATGATTTCTGTGCATCATGTGTGTGCATTAACTTTTGTGTCCAACTCTACACAACCCTGTGGATCATAGCCCGCCAGGCTCCTCTGTCCATGGGATTCTCCAGGCATAAATACTGGAGTGAGTTGCCATGCCCTCCTCCAGGGGATCTTCCCAACCTAGGGATTGAACCCCAGTCTCTTATGTCTCCTGCATTGGCGGGGGGGTTCTTTGCCTCTAACGCCACCTGGGAAACCCTCTATGCATCATAATATGTATTACTTACATAAATAATTCAGGGGAATATATTATACTTTTAACCAATGCAGTAAATATCTCTAGCTTGACTGAATAATATCTACTGAGAAATAATACTCCAAGTCATTAAAATATATTAAAAGAGGAAAGGGATTGCTTAACCCGATTCAAGAGGTGGTGTACCCAAGTCTATCTTGAAAAGGGAAAGAAAAACACACACACACACACACACACACACAAACTCTTGACAGTAACTTCCTATTGTGAATTGTTCCTAAAGAAATAATAAAAATTCATGTTACTGAAAGTATGCTGAAGGAAGCATTTAATACTATACTGTAGCAAACAGTTCCTTACTAAGGAGAAGATGGATTGGCTGATACACACAAGAGGTCTACATTTGTTTCTCCTTTCCTCCCTATCTGTCCCTCATTGAACACTTTTGTCTCAAGAAAAGAACAGCATGGTGCCCAAGGAGGATTCCACTCAGTCTTTACAATTCTTCATTCCTTCCTTTATTTAGTAAAAATGTAAGAGGTTTTTGTTTTGCTTTTATGCTTTTTTGTTCCATATACGAGTCCAGGAACCATTCACCCTTTGTTCTTGGTAGTTGAAAAATGTAGCATATGGTAAACCTTTTCACTTAATAGGTATTCACGATCATGCATGTGAAAATGCATTAGAAGAATTTATGAGACATATGGGGACATGGGCTGCATCCGAGACTAAAATCCTGATCACACGCTTTTATGTTATGTACTATGATAACTTGTTTGATGGGGGAGGTAAGGACAACTATCCATTCCTTCCTCAAATGATAGAAAAACTGGAGTTGTTGTAAATAATTTAAAAAATCTTAACAGGAATTTGTTTTTTAAATCAAATCATTCTGTTCTTTGCAATATTCAAGTAATTAAAATAATCAGTGCTATAGTTTTATAATGTTTTTGAAATACAGTGGTAATTATCAAAACAGAAAATGCTCAATGACCAAATTTTAATCTTATGCCTTTTCCCAACTCTTAATCGTGTATGCTTTTATACAATAATTCCCATGACATGTTATGCTTATAAATTCACTTTTTAAACAAACTTTCAAGTTGGCAAATCTTACATAGTAGGGAAGATGTATAATCTGCCCTTAATTTAGAGGACTGCAAACTCCAGCCTTACAATCAGTTTATTTTGAAAGGCTACTGTTCTCTTATTTGTTTGGAAAGTTTCAGAGATCACATAATTATATGTGGAATAGAGGAGAGTAAAGATTATAAAACGAAAACCTTGTTGTTACTTAAAAATAGCATTGTTATCACATCTGTGCAATCATGAGGAAGCTGGAAAGTGTGAACAATCAGGAAAAATAATATTTGAAAGAAAATGTCTAATTTTTAAACTTTATTGTTAAAAACATCAAATTTTAAACTATGAAAAGGCCCTTCAGAGTTTGCTTTGCATTGGAAGTCCTAGTACACTAATTATTGACAAATGTGACTTTAGCTCAGCAGTTGAAATAGATACTACTGCTATTAGAAATATCTTATGAAATGACTGAAGCAAAGAAATTTGAGGATTTTCTCATTTGCTTAATGAGAGGTAAACCCATTCATTCATTGTAACTATTACTGCATATGTGTTTTCTTAGAAGTATGGCTTGAATATCATTTCATGATTCTAATTAGGCTACACTGCCTTTTGGTATCTTCATTTCACAGGTAATGTGAATTTAACAGGGACTTTGCTGTGCTCTCTGTTGTATTTTTATAGTATGCAAATAAGTTCAAAATGCCAACACATTCATTATGCTGTATAAAGTTTATACCGTAAAGGTTCCAATCACTTTGTAAAAGATCCTGTCATTATTTCTGTTGTAAATCCCTATGCCAAGCTTCTGAGAAGGAACATTTCAAACTGAAATTTGGAATGTAGATGAAATCTTAAGATGTTTACAAAATGTGGAAATATCTTTGATTTGATTCCCAAGTATCAACAGCATATGAAGGCAAGGGAATCATTTATTCAGTGATACAATGGATGTTTCTTAGTTATTCATCATTATCCTGAAAAGTGAAGTGCGTTAGAGGGTTTTGTTCTACTGCTGTTAACCAAGGTGCCCACTGTTGGCAGATGTGGCAGATCCAAGTGGAGGAGGAGGAAGCATATGGGTCCAAACATGGGAAAAGCTTCTTGTAAAGAAAGGTCAGAGAAGGTGAGGGAAACTGGTGGGGTTGGGGTCTGATGAAGAGGAGGAAGGAAAGCAGAACAAAAGCAAAGATGGAATCATTTGTATGAAAGGAGGGTGCATGGGATCCTTCATTTATTTAGTCATCTGGTTTTCACTCAGCTCCTTTTCTGTGCCTGTTTCAAAGCAGGCGCTGAAGCAGGTGGTCTCATGGGGAGAAAGGGAATGAATGAGTACTTACAGAAGTGCATAGGGGAAAGACCGGAGCAATGGAGATGCATGTTTCTTCTGCAGAGCATGGGTCAGAAGAAATGCTTCCAGCATTGTGGTCTAGAGTGCATGTTCCTTAGACCTCTCAGGGAAAGGGCATGGTTCCGAAGTCCTCTCCCACTCTTCAGACTTTCTTCATCCAACATCACAACTGATTGCAGCGTGCTACTCTATCTTTAACATGGAATTTGTTTACAGTATTGATCCTCTTTGGGTATTCCAAATAAGAAAACATACATGTCTGAGGCTCAAAGTCCTTAGAATTGTTTCTGAGTGAATAGGAAAAAGATTGTAATCTCAATTCTGATAAAGCAATTTAAGCCAAAAAATATAAAATTTAATAAATGGTATCCTAGCTATTAGTCGATTTCCTAGTATTTTAGTGAAATCTAAATAATATTTAAGTATCTACAAAATGTGACTTGATCTATACAATTTGATTCTGTGGATCTGCCCCACCCTTTTTTTAAACTACATTAATTTACCAATATGCCCACAATATGATACTACCGAAAGATCCAAGGAGTGCATAAGATGATGCTTTCTACCCTTTCCAATGGCATGTTTTTAAGTCTTATCTGTGGATCTTTAAAATCAAAGTGGTGTGCTATTTCAAAATGTCATTGTTTGCACTCTAACTAAATTTTAGAAAATGGCAAATCTGAATATGACATTATTCTCTTAGTCATAAAAAATAATTGAATTTCATTGAAAAGTATTTAATGTCAAATATATAATACTATGTTATTCTTGGAATAATCCCTATGAAATAAATATGGTAAATCAAGTTATTCCCATTTTATAGATCAGTTAGCAGATGCAAAAAGATATTTAAATGATATATTAGTATTTGATTATTCATTTAACAAGTAAATAGACTCACTCTATGCCCTTACTGTTCTGTATCCAAACTCTTCCTCCAGTGGAGCGTGCATTCCCACTGAGGTGAGAAAGACATTAACTATTTTAAATAAAATGATATAATAGTGCCATGGGAAAGAAAATAGAGCTGGGAGGGGATGGTTTGCATTCTTAAAGTGTCACTGAGGCAATGACATTTGAATAAAGACAGGAAGGAAGTATGGGAGAGTGCCTGTGGGTGTCTGGAGAAGAATATGAAAGGTTGAGGCAGAGTCAGAGTCCCCCAAGGGTGGGCAGCTTATCCCATAATAAGTGGGATTTAAGCATTCCTATAGCTGAGCGCCAAAGAATTGATGATTTTGAACTGTGGTGTTGAAGAAGATTCTTGAGAGTTCCTTGGACTGCAAGGAGATCCAACCAGTCCATTCTAAAGGAAATCAATCCTGAATATTCTTTGCAAGGCCTGATGCTAAAGCTGAAACTCCAATACTTTGGCTACCTGATGTGAAGAAGTGACTAATTTGAAAAGACCCTGATGTTGGGAAAGATTGAAGGCAGGAAGAGAAGGGACAGAGGATGAGACAGTTGGATGGCATCATCAACTTGATGGACGTGAGTTTGAGTAAGCTCTGGGAGATGGACAGGAAAGCCTGGCGTCCTACAGTCCATGGGGTTGCAAAGAGTCGGACACGACTGAGCGACTGAACTGAACTGAAGTGACAACATTTCTCTGAGGTAATAGCACATAGTTGGGAAAGAGTAACTTGTGTGTTTTTAGAAGTCCCTGACTTCCTAAAAGTATTCACTTACTACATTTCAACTATTCTATTTATCTCTGTATTCAACAAATACTTTTAAGTTCCTAATATGTGTCAGGTACATTAGTAAACAGAACAAGCAGTCCCAGCCCACAAGGCACATATGCTGAGATGGAAGACACAACCTACATCCTCCAGAAGCTTACCATCCCATGCTTAAGACACAATACCACTATCTTACACAACAGGATTATCTAATTGAACTTGCATTAAACATGCAATCATAGTTAATGAGAGCAAAAGAGCTACATCTCATAAAATAATTACAATAATGTTTAGTATTTACATAAAATTTTCATTTGGGATTTAAAGTCTTTAACACAAAATAATCTTTGTAACACGCAAGTGCTACATGTTTAGTATTGGAAGAAGTGCCCAAACTCTCATGTAGTGCATCATTCCATGTAATTTTCTTGAGAGTTTCTTTATTACTATTTTATTTTTAATTTCTTTTTACCTTCAAATTCCTGTGTCACATTTTAACACTGTATTAATTAACCTTATTAATTTATGAAGGTATTTAATTAAGTGAATATTTATTTCCTCTAAATAGAAAGAGTTTTAAACTGAAATATAGAAACTTTATATTTCAAATCAACTCTTTTATGTGCCTTTGAAAGGCTAGTCCTTGAGTGAACTACATCAATACAGCAACATATCATGACCTTTTAAATAGAAGAAAAATAAAATCTCATACACAGGTTTTCTGTAGGTAACATTTTTGTGTACATGGAATTCAAATTTTATGCCTTCAATTGACTCACTGCAACTTCAGTAAAGGGTCAACAGTGATAAAATAACCTAAATCCAGTTGGACATCGTAGATTAAAGCCAGTGTCAAAATCATGCTATGAAGGCAGTAAATGGCTTATAGGTATAAAAATATATAGTAGTCTTGGTAGTTTTATATATGTACTTTTTCTCCATTATTGCAGCAAGTACTATAATCTTTATAGGGATAAACTAGATTTTTTAATTAATAATAAGTAACAAAAGGACATCCTTCCTTCCATAGATATTTGTTAAATTCATTAGATGCTATGCAATGCGAACCAAAAGATAAGAAAATAAAGGTGAATAAAAAGTAACATGTTTTTCCATTGAGTGGAGTAAGGGAAGACAGTGATATAAATAAGCACACATTTGTGATATAGTGTGACAGGAACTGGAGTAGAGAAGTAAATTCATCACTCAGATATCAGTAAAGACAGTAGTTCTGTCTCTGAGCTCATTGAGTGCAATAGAATAGAAGTGCTCTGTGTTAGAAACTTGAAGAGTGGATAGAAGATATATGGTCAGAGGAATGGAGAAGACTATAAAAAGAAGAATCTGCACACAGAAGAGAATGGAAGCCTAAAAACAATCTGGTGGCCAATATATATAGTGAATTCAGTTTGGTCGGTCAAGATAAGGGACAGTAAGATGATTTGGAGACAGATTATAAGGGGCCAGTACTACCCTATTTTCATTCTTTAATGTTTTTAGGTGGTTAGGAAACAGCGAATCATCTCATTGGGCCTTTCTCACTTGATCTTCCTTTGACTTCATGATTTCCTAGGGAGTTCTACCTGCCTATCCTAGCTTAGATGGTATTTATAGAGTCACAGTGAAATAATACATACAGCAAGAACACAGTAATAATGTTAGTCTCTGAGAATGAAAGTAATAAAAATTGACACACATTGAATAAAATCTACTGGGTATAAAAATAAACCCACAAGGTTTTCTATAAATGTGTATTTAAGGAATGCAAAAAATGATTCAGAGAAAAAAATATTGTAGGTAGAGAGTTCAAGATTTATAGTTACTCTTGTTAGCTATACAATCATGAGCATTACTTAACTTCTTTAAATACATTTTTTCTTTCCTATATGCCAATCAGGACTGATAAGTTTCACCTTATCATGATTAGAGGTAATGCATGTGCTTGGCACATGCAAGTACACAGCAAGTGCTATTTCTTATTGTTGTTATTGTTACACTTAATAAAAGTGGTATCAGTTAAGTTTGGCTACATAACAAAACACCCCAGACTTAGTTGCTTGAAACAACTGTTACTTTAATTCACAATTCTGCATGCATGTGAGTGATTTAGGTTGAGCTAAACTGTGGTTCTTCTGGTCCCAGCTTGTCTTACTCCATCTATAGTCAACTTCCAGGTGGGCTGTGGGCTGACTGGTCCCAAGTAGCCTCAGCTGTACGGCTCATCCCTGTTCCATGTGATGTCTGATCCTTCAGCAGGCCATGCTAACTTGATCACATGACTTCAAGATTTCAAGAGAGTAAACAGAAAAGGACAGGCCTCTTTAAAGTTGTGGCTTGATACTGGCACAACATCACTTCTGTCACATTCTGTTGATTGAAACAAGTTACAAAGCCAAGTTTCAAAAGGCAGGTAAATAAATCCCCCACTTAAAGAGTAGCTGCACATCTGCATTGCAGTGGCTTCCCTGGTGGCTCAGCTGGTAAAGAATCTGCCTGCAATGTGGGAGAACTGGGCTCCATCCCTGGGTTGGGAAGATCCCGTGGAGAAGGGAACGGCAACCCACGCTAGTATGCTTGCCTGGGGAATTCCATGGACAGAGGAGCCTGGCTGGCTACAGTCCATGGGGTCCCAAAGAGTCAGACATGACTGAGCAACTAACAGACTACGTTGCAGAGAGGTATGAATGCAAAGAAGGGACACCTTTGTTCAAATGATTTACCACAAAAGGACTGAGAACACAAAATCAACTAGAATCTCTAATGTAAATTGAAAGGATGGGAAATCAATATGGTATTGTCTTGATGTAGTCAAGAGGAACTTCGAGTCAAAAGACCAGAGCTTAATCCCTGCCTCTCCTATTGATTTATTTGACCCTGGTAAAATAAATTATCTGTGCTCATTATTCTCAATATTAGGTTTTCTACATTCAAAATTATTATGTTAAATAAATTAGATAATAGATGTGAAAATGTGTGTTAAGTGTAAAATATAAATAAATGATTTTTATTCTTTGATATAAAGTATATTTTATTAAATATGAGAGGTTCTTGAATACTCTTACCTTGAACCATCTATCTGTTCTTATTGTCTCTGTAGACTATAAAAATTTACTTACATTTAGATATTGTAAATGTAATGCAATGCATTATTTAACTACTTGGATTACTTGCAAAGTGTGTTCCTTTCAATCTCTTTTCTCAGTTACCTATTTCAGTATTCCTTTGAGGCAAATATTTTTTGAATCCCAATTAAATATAAGGTACAATACTAGATGCTAGTATTTTCATTGGAAAAGACCCTGATGCTGGGAAAGGTTGAAGGCCAAAGGAGATGGGGGTGGCAGAGGATGAGATTATTAGACAGCATCACCAACTCGATGGAGATAAATTTGAGCAAGCTCCAGGAGATAGTGAAGGACAGAGGAATCCAGTGTACTGCAGTCCATGGGTTCGCAAAGAGTTGGACATGGCTTAGTGACTGAAAAACAACAACGAGATGCTAGCAATACAGTGATAAAAAATATGGGCTCTAATCCACTAAACTTTGGTCATCTTTTAAAAACATAGAAACACCAATTTAATACAATATAACAAATGTTATGATAAAGAAATGCAAAGGATGCTGTGGGATGTCAGAAGAGGGGTGCCTGACAAAGAGATGGAAGGGTGAACAAGTAAGCCTTCCTAGGAGAGGTAATGTCCAAAAGAAGAGCAGGGATTTGCTAGGCTGAATAATCTAAAATTCAAAGCCAAATAATCACCTGGTTAGAAACCATTGTTTTAGCCCCTTGCTTGAATAAACCTGGTTTCTACCTATGAAAACAGCTCCATTGCCCATGAAGTGAAGCCATTCATTTCCCCCAAAGCTAACTGAACTCCTTGAGATTCCTTAAACAGAGCATATTCCTTAAAGGCAACACCCTTTGCCTTTGTTTCTGCTGCTTAGTACAACTGGAGTACTCTTGGCTGTTTTATTCTAATCGGTTTCCAATAAATACTCATGTATGATTTCAGAATCAATTAAGAGTTACTGTTCTATGAGACCTTCCCTGATTCACACAGGTACAAATAATCACTCTTTCCTTTCTGCTCTCACTGTATGCTGTTTCATACACTATAATTATTTTTGTATCAATTTACATATGTCTGCTTTATTATACCATATGCTCCTAGAGCACAGGGACCATTCCTTATTCATTCAGACAAAAAGAATAGACATATGGTCAAGAGAATGCAGAATACATGTTATATTCAGGAAACAAAGTATTTAATTCTTTGTGGTTAGAGAAAATGTTGCATTATGGTCTTGTATAGCATATTAAAGAGTTGGATTTTTATCTTGAAGTCAGATTTGAAGCAGAAGTGTGATATGATCAGGTTTGTCTCTTTAGATAGATCTGGCAGATGGCTTAGCCTGGTATCAGAGATGGGAAGACTAATAGGAATATATTTCAGTAATCCAGGGGAGCAAGCATGAACATCTTAACTAAAACAGATATGATGAAAGAGTCAGAGACACCTAGAAGAGATATTTGAGGAGTAAATTAGAGCAATACTTCTCAAACTTTCCTGCAGGTTAGAATTACCTGGAGGTCCTTGAGAGAACACTGATGTCTGGGCCTAATTACATACAAATGTAAGAGTTATGTTTTTAACTCTCCAGATGATTTCAGTGCTCAGGCAAATTTCAAAACCTGTGTACTAGAGAGTATTTGGAAATAGTTGGATGTAGGCAGTGAGAGACATGTAGAAAGAAAATCTAGTTTTCTAACTTGGAACAAAAGCATAGAGTATAAGCATATTTAATGGAGAGAGAAGGCAAATTCCAGGTAGAGAAGTTTAAGTTTGATTTTGGGCAAGTTGAATGTAGGTTCTTTAAGGCAGTTGGATATGCTGTTCTTATACCCAGGAGAAAGACACAGATTGGAGGCATTTCTGAAGTTTCTACGTATAGGTATTATCTGAAATCATTGTGAATATGATGTCTAAGGGATGTGCATGAAACAATGCTAAAAGAGGACCATGAGTACAACCTGGGGACGTTAACATGTAAAAGACGCTCAGGGCAGAAGAGCCTGAGAAGGAATAGCAAAAATAGGAACAAGAAGGATAAAAGGATGTATCTCAAGAGCCCACATGAGGAGGGTTTCAGTCAGGAAGCTGGAGGTGGTTAACCATCTCAGTGCTGGAAAGAGTTCTGGTAAAGGTTTGGGCTGAAAAGTATCTGATATTTTTGTAACTGGTGACCAATGGTAGATCAGTTTCTAGATACAAAGGGGATGGAAATTAGATAAAAAACTAATAAAGTGAAAGTGAAAGTCAGTCAGACGTGTCCGACTCTTTGCGACCCCTTGTATTGTACAGTCCATGCAATTCTCCAGGCCAGAATACTGGAGTGGGTAGCCTTTCCCTTCTCCAGGGGATCTTCCCAACCCAGGGATCGAACCCAGGTCTCCCACATTGCAGGTGGATTCTTTACCAGCTGAGCCACAAGGGAAGCCCAAAAACCAGTAATAAGTGATCAAAAGAAGAAGAAAAAATAGCAGTTACTGTAGTTCCTGAGTAGTCTACAGTGGTTGTTTATTTCTTGTACTAGTGGAAAACGTCTCTGATTTTCTTTTTTTTTCCCCTATCTTTTTTTGGCTCATATTGCTTTATTTTAAATTTATTTTAATTGGAGGCTAATTATAATATGTAGTGGTTTTTGCCATACATTGACATGAATCAGCCATGGGTTTACATGTGTTCCCCATCCTGAACACCCCTCCATCTTCCCTCCCCATCCCATCCCTCTGGGTCATCCCAGTGCACCAGCGCTGAGCACCTTGTCTCATGCATCGAACCTGGACTGGCTATCTGTTTCACATATGATAATATACATATTTCAGTGCTATTCTCTCAGATCATCCCACCCTCACCTTATCCCACAGAGTCCAAAAGACTGTTCTATACATCTGTGTCTCTTTTGCTGTCTTGCTAGGGTTATCGTTACCATCTTTCTAAATTCCATATATATGCATTCCATATATATCCATAAGCACTGTATTGGTGTTTTTCTTTCTGGCTTACTTCACTCTGTATAATAGGCTCCAGTTTTATCCACCTCATTAGCACTGATTCAAATGTATTCTTTTTAATGGCTGAGTAATACTCCATTGTGTATATGTACCCCAGCTTTCTTATCCATTCATCTGCTGATGGACATTAGGTTGCTTTCATGTCCTGGCTATTATAAACAGTGCTGCGATGAACATTGGGGTACACATGTCTCTATGAAAACTATGTGCACATTTTGTAACTTTGAACATGGCTTTTTCGTATTAGAAATAGTTGTATAAGCGAGATATATGTATGTCCCAAAATAAGCAAAGAAAGAAAACACTAAATATTAAAATAATATAAAGGAGAACTTTAAGAGTACTATTCTCATTTGCAACCATTAAGTTAACAATAACCATATAAAATTTGAAGAGCTTGTGAGTTTTACTTTTAATGTTCTTCTCTCAATGTGTACATTCCAGGAAAATTGTACCTATCTCATTTTCACTATATTCATATAATGGCATAAAGAACATTTACAATTTGAATGTTGTACAATTATTTAATATTTAATGAACTTTTTTTTTTTAGTTTAAATGCCTGAAAATCACATGTCCCATGTTATTTTTTCCTCTTCAATGTAGTATAATCCCCGTAGTGTTAGGAAAGATTTTGTTAAATTGTTTGAGAAAACCTAAGTTGACTACTTGTAATTTACACTGTTCCCCTTTGTCACTTTGCACTTTGCCTATTTTTCCCTACTAAAAATTTTAGGTTGTCTTGCAGCTGAACTATTGACTAAATTTCCATTGTAGTTCACAGTATGATTACAGGATACCAAAACAGTATTTCCAACCTGTGTTGTAAGCATAGACTGCAAATGTTTGGAAATTTGACAAGACAGCCAAAGATAAAACTTGGAAGTTTTATATTGTTCTTCACCATAATTTCTGACATGCAGACTTCATTGTCATTCAGCTTGAAAAAAAAAATGCTTAATAAAATCATTTTCTTTATTCCATAAAGAAATGAATTATATAAAAATAATTTGACCAGAAATTGTGATTCTTTAATTTAAAAGCTTTGAAGGATGACAGTTGAAGCCATTTAGCACTATTTTTTCTTTCTGTGGAGTAAGTGCCCTGTTTTTTTTTTAACCTATGAAGTATTTTTCAGGCAGAAACAACACAAAATCTGATTCATAAATTATTATAGTTGGCATTTTATATGCTTTAGAACATTAATGTTTAATAGAAATTGAATGTTTACACATTGTAATTTTAAGCTACATGCATTAGTCAAAATGAATGTCAAAACTATGTAAAACTGCAATTTAAAAGTATTCTCTCAACAACAGAATTAGATATAAGAATGCCCTTTTATGGAATGCACCAAATTTTTGTGACCAAAGCAACAAAAAACATCTTGATAATATGAGTTTCAACTTTGAAGTAATCTATAAAACCTGTTTTATGGTCAGCTGTGTAAAGGGAGCTTTCTTTGTACTAATTTTCTAAATTATACTGTCCTTTTACTAATTTCATTTTATAAAAACACGTCCTGATTAAATATTTTTGCCTTTCCAGCCTAGTGTTCTTACCATAACCCCTTGGTAAATTTTTGTTCCCATTTTCTTAGATGTCTAGGTCAATACTTTCATCTCCCTCTCATCCTTCTAAACCTGTCTCTACTTCTCTTAACTGTCAGTAGGAGACCTCATCTGTTATATGATAAAGAAAATCTAAACACCATGGAAGATAATTTCACTTTTTCCACACCAAATCTGTAAACTGAACTATATGCATTCCTGTTTTCTGTCTACTCTACCTTTCCATATTGTTAGACTGGAAACAATGCCTGTGCTCCTTGCACAGTTTACATTCTCTACTTATGTGATAGATTCATCATCACCTCTTGGCTTTTCAATAGTTTCCTCCTCTTTTCCATGTCACTTCCACCAGTATAAAAACATATGTAATATATAGCCCATTAAAAAAACGAACAAACTCTCACTTGCCCTCCCATAGCCCTTCATTTACTGCCTCATTTCTCTTTCAGCAAGCCCACCAAAACTATTAGAACGCTTTGTGTATCACTTCCCTAACTCCTTCATGTTCTCTTTATTCAGTCTAGTCTGACTATCTGCCCTCCCTGCTTCCCTGACATTTCTCTTGTAAAGGTTACCAGTGGCATCTGTATTGCCAAATCCTGTGGACAGGTCTCTGTTTTCTTACATCAGCTCTCAGAAGCATCCATCCTCATAAATTTCTCCTTTCTTTATGGGACATTTCCCTCTCTTGGCATTTGTGACACCACATTTTAATGTGACTCTAGGTCAATCCTCATCTCTTTCATTTTGTCTTGTTTTATTGTATTCTGTTTGTAAAGTCACTAAGCCAGGTGGCTTTTAAATACCATTAATGTTGGAGTCTCTGTAATATTCACTTTCAACCCTAACTTCTTTCAGTTCAGTTCAGTTCAGTCACTCAGTTGTGTCCGACTCTTTGAGACCCCATGAACCACAGCACACCAGGCCTCCCTGTCCATCACCAACTGCTGGAGTTCACCCAAACCCATGTCCATTGAGTCGGTGATGCCATCCAACCATTTCATCCTCTGTCGTCCCCTTCTCCTCCTGCTCTCAATCTTTCCCAGCATCAGGGTCTTTTCAAATGAGTCAGCTGTTTGCATCACGTGGCCAAAGTATTGGAATCTCAGCTTCAAAATCAGTCCTACCAATGAACACCCAGGACTGATCTCCTTTAGGATGGACTGGTTGGATCTCCTTGCAGTCCAAGGGACTCTCAAGAGTTTTCTCCAACACCACAGTTCAAAAGCATAAATTCTTAGGCACTCAGCTTTCTTTGTAGTCCAACTCTTACATCCATACATGACCATTGGAAAAACCATAGCCTTGACTAACTTCTTTAGTGACTTCTATACTCATGTATCCAGTGTCACAATTAATGTCATCATGGAATTCTCTAGGCGAGAATACTGGAATGGGTTGCCATTTCCTTCTCCAGGGGATCTTCCCAACCCAGGGATTGAACCCCGGTCTCCTGCATTGCAGGCAGATGCTTTATCCTCTGAGCCACTAGGGAAGCCCCAATAGTTTGCTAAATACTTTATATGTAATATATTAAAGTTGAACATCTTAACAGTTCCTGACTTATAATTGGACTAGGCTTTGTCCCATCTCAGTGAAGCATCTATGTTCCATTCAGTGGCTCAAGCCAATAATCTAGGGATCATCCTTAATTTCTTATTTTTTCTCACCTCCTGAGAATAACCATTGACTTATCTGGCTCAGATTTCCACGTCTGGCCATTTCCATGAATATTACACAAGTCACCTTATTTCAACTAAACTGAACTCTTCACTTTTACCCTACAGCCCCCTCATTCTGTTCCCTATAAAGTAGCCAGCATCTTTTAAAAACGTAAATCAGATCATTTTATTACCCTCTTTTAAACCTTTCAGTGGTCTCCTGGTACCTCCCATATGCATGCATACCTGTGTGCTCAGTCATTTCAGTTGTGTCTACTCTGCGACCCCATGGACTGTAGCCCACCAGGCTACACGGGATTCTCTGGGCAAGAATACTGGAGTGGGTAGCCATGCCCTTTTCCAAGGGATCTTCCCCACCCAGGGATGGAACTGGCATCTCCTGTGTCTCCTGCATGGCAGGTGAATTCTTTACCGCTGAGCTGCCAGGGAAGCCCCATTACCCCTATAAAAAAAAAAAACTCCCACAGGTTTCAGCTCCCAGAGAAATGATTGCTTCCTTCTCCTCTCATTTCCTTTTGCACTCTTCTTGCCCTGTCATGAAGCACCAATGACAAAGGCCTTCTATTTTTTAAGTGTATCATGATCACTCCTCCTCCGGAGTTCCTGCTTACAGTTTCCTCTACCTGGAATGCCAGCTTTTACCCAAATCATCTGATGTGGCTTTATGCATCCCTGTGATTCTCCATCTTGCTCGCCTGTATTGTTTTTAAATCTTGACCCAAAAATAGTTCAAATAATGTATTCTTTAATGCCTTTTTTCCCCCTCTTAAAAATATAGGGACTTTCCCTATATTTCCTTCATCACTTCAGAGTTACTGGCACATAGGTCTCAAAGAAATACTGATTGTTGAATAATCAAAGACTCTGAATCAGTGTCTTCAACTCCTCTATATGTCATTTAGTGCCTACTACAGTAGATACTCAGTTTCCATATTAAGTGATTAACTAATATGGTTTGAATCTCTCACTTGACTCTTAAAATGTTCATAAAATGTAAGATTAGTTAAAACATTATATAGCATTTGGCTTTTATGTATAAACTCATCCAATAATGTTTTAAAATATGAGCCATAAAAATGGAGCATTAGAAATGGCATAAATTAAATGAAATATAGGGAAATGTTGTTCTTTTAAAAAAATGTTTCATTGGATATTCATTTCTAGTAACTTTTCATGATGTTTCACAATATGAAATATACATTAACTCTTTTTTTCCATAGGAAAAAAGTAACCTGTCTTCCTTTGTTTGATTAAAAACCAGGCACTGCAAATCACGGAAGGGCTTTCCAATCCTCGAGGAAAGATTAAATTCTATTCAGTGTTCTTTTACTGTTGATGTGTTTTAGCCTGGCCTTTTGAAAAATGCTTATATCTTTTAATCAAGAATAAAATGATTTTGGGTCATCTTTATTCCTCTGAAATAGAATGTCAATATATATTTTCATGAACCATCCCTTGATTTTAGATAAAGATATTTAGATTTCTTAGATAATTTAGCATTTAAAAATAAGGTATAAAGTTATTTTCCCCTTAAATTTACTTGACAGAAAAAAATGCTTAGGAAGTTATTTTAAAAGTGACAATTTTAGTTTTGCATGTAGTAATTGTCAAGACTGTCAGTGATAGAAACCAGAATATAACTTGAGTTTCCTTAAGTCAAAAGTGCTGTTTACTGGTTCACTTGGACAGGCATGCTAGTGGTACACCAGACTTAAAAGTGACAGAACCGTGTCTCCATCTTGCGTCTCTACTTTCCTCTGTCTCTGCTTTTTTCATCCTAGTGCAGCTAGCTTTGAGTGGGAGTGGGAGGGTTGGCTTGGGTAAGTAAGGAATCAGTCAGTGATTACTAGCTGCTATGAACACACTCCATTCCAGTTTAGGGACCAAAGAGGAAAGAAGTCTTTTATCTCCTCAGTTCAGCTGAAGGACTTTAATGAGAGTAGAGTAGCTGATTACTATGATTAACCCTGTTGGAGATATTTTCCCAGCTTTTTGGGTAAGAAGGTAGAGCCTGTTTTTTGAAGATGAGGAATGAAGAACCGGGTAGTGCTTAGCTGTTCAGAGCACACAAAACTTCTGTCTGCTCAGCATTATCTATCTCTCCCACCTGTGGCCACCCCTCCCCAATGACAGTGTGCCCCAAATCATACCCAGTCACTGCGTTCCTAGGCATTTGATGGCACCAGTGTTCTCAATGTTCAGGACAGTTCTCTGGGTGTTATTTACTTCTCTCCATCAAGCTCAAATGTAGCTCCTCATAATCCTGGGGACTTAAAAGGTGAATGATGATTCTAACGAATCCAGGCACAATCAATATATATTTGAAGAAAAAACAGCTTTGTCAAAATCACCATTTAGTAAAGAGGAACTATGTTAGTCCCTACTTGAGAACATCTATCATATCCAGTTGTCAGGGCCAGTAAACCTTGATTTCTTGGAAGTGGCTTTCTTGGTCAGCCCCTCTGCCTACCTGGATCCTCCCCACTAGAAGGATCTTCCCTCTTGTCCTCTGTGGCACCTGAAAGGGACACGGGAGGAGGATGCCATCCTGATATAGCAGTCACTTCATATTTATATGGGAGTATAAACTTGAGGGTTACTTTGCCATAACTGGAAGCAAGTTTGGTTTTTGTGTTTGCCTGTCTTTTCTTGGTTTTGGCTAACAGAACTCCCTAAAAACCTAGGTCTACTGTTTGTCTCTTTCACCACAGAATCAGTATCTAATAAGAAAGTCATTTTTTCAGTCTGAATCTTTGGATCTAACCTTGCTCTTGACATTTTACCAGCAAGCTTGGGGAGTCTGCTCCTTCCCTAAATCCTTAGATTAACCTTTCTTTATAGAACGGTCTTTTGGACTCTGTGGGAGAAGGTGAGGGTGGGATGATCTGAGAGAATAGCCTTGAAACATATATATTATCATATGTGAAACAGATCACCAGTCCAGGTTCGATGCATGAGACAGGGCGCTCAGGCTGGTGCACTGGGATGACCCAGAGGGATGGGATGGGGAGGGAGGTGGGAGTGGGGTTCAGGATATACATGTACACCCATGGCTGATTCCTGTCAATGTATGGCAAAAACCACTACAATATTGTAAAGTAATTAGCCTCCCATTAAAATAAATTTTAAAAAATAAAAGAAAGGTGTATTTGTTGACTTGAACTCGAGGCCACTGAGGACAGTAGAATCTGTCCACTTGCCCCCAGCCTTCATCCCAATTGGTTTTCATTTCAAATGAAGTCCCCCGTGCAAGGAATACTCAAGAGGAGGTAATAGTGTAGTCCTTGAAGGTCTGGTTGCCTCTCTGGGGAATTCCTCCCTGCTCTGTTTTCTAACTGGAGGGTGGGGCAGAATAACATCAAGATTTTATAGCATGTGAAAATGGCAGAGTGTATTGAAGAGGCATAATTACTCTGGTGACCCTTTCTTGCTTGTAGATGGGCAAGTTTAGAAGTTGACCTTTCACTTTTTTTCAGCCCGTATAGAAAAGGCCAAGGGTCATTCTTACATTTTTTTTTTCCTCCCCAGTTCTTAAAAGCTACACAAAAGTTGAATCCTAAACTCAGTAAAAAACAATCATGCATTCTTACTTTTCCTCCTCTAGTCATCATCTACTTTTACTTTTCTCTGTTTGTTCCTCTCTCTAATAGGAATCTGTTTGAATACACTGTTTCTCCTGGCTTCCTTTTTTCTCAGCATCATCTTACTTTTGTCTGACTAAAGTTGTAAGATTTTCTCAGTCACTCACAGTCAGCTTCTCAGATCTCCTGATTCTTCTTTTTCAATCTTAATACACACAGTTTCTGTGTATTTTGACATCTGACCCTTTCTCTGTCACCAAGACCAGCATTCACAACTGTTCTGCTCACTCTTCTCTCTGAATCATACAATAATAATTTGCCAAAAGTTTTCACCAATTGTTTATTTTTTCCCTTCTCTAACTCATGGTGTTCATTTCTGCTTAATCTTAAAAGGATAAACTGAAAATGCAACTCTCTGTTCTTAAACCTTTAGTGACCTCGTACATTTATTCAATCAATTCTACTATGTGCCAAACATCATGCTGGTTATTGTAGATAAAATGATGAATGGTGCAGAGCAGTCCAGGTACCCATGGAGGATTATAGTCTATCAGGAAAAAATTGACCCAACGTTAAGGACAGGCTTATTCAGTATTTAGAGCTCTGGTATTCAGAACTCTCTCCCGTATGATTATAGCTTATTTTCTTTCTTTTCTTGATAAAAGCATTCATCTGACTTGTTTGTCACATCTTTGTTTTGTTTTTTTTGACATATTAAAAAAAAAAAAAAAAGCTGTATGTGGTGAGAGCCCAGTGGCTTTTAGCGGACTCTTCTACTAGACTCTGTGGCTTCAGATTTGGCACAGACTTTATGTCCTGATCTCATAGTCTTTAAATGGTAATAATAGAAAGTAATTACTGACATATACTGAATATTTACATTAGGCCTGCAAAAAATAATGGTTAAAAGCACAGATTCTTAGTTAAATTTTTGGGTCTGAGTCCTGGCTCTGCTTTTCATTAGCTCTGTAACCTTTATGTCTCAGTACCTCAGCTTCTTCATCTGTAAAATGGGGAGAATCATTTGAGAACAATTAAGTAAGTTAATAGGATAAAATCCATTAAAGCATTACCTAGTACATTATTAGAGTCATAAACTCTTAGCAATTTGATTGTTACTTTTCTAAGTAGATAGTGGGTTTCCCTGGTGACTCAGTGGTAAAGGACCTGCCAATGCAGGAGACATGGGTTCTATCCTTAGGTCAGGAAAATCCTCTGGAGAAAGAAATGACAACCACTCGAGTATTCTGGTCCAGGAAATTCCACAAACAGAGGAGCCTGGTGGGCTATAGTTCATGGGGTTGCAAAAGAGTCAGACACAACAGCAGCAAGTAGATTGTAGTGTTATCCATGTTTAACCAATGAGGAAATTAAATGTCTTGTCCAGCACCACACAGTTAGTGATAGAGTCTGAACTCTAATCTAGACATTCTGGCTTCAGAGCAGATACTAGTAACTACTACTCTATGAAGCCTCCATTATATTGTAATACTGTAGTTAAATAATCAACATTTAGCAAACTTTAAAACTGTAATTCACTCTGAATATGTAAGGTGTAATTATCCATACTATAATAAGATGTGATTGAAGAAGACACTAATTTATTTCCTTTCCATATCTTGAAACCTTTTAGCTATACCAGTAATTACGTTAATAAATATTTCTACGTCATTATGGGCTTCCCAGGTGGCTCAGTGATAAAGAATCTGCCTACCATTTCAGGAGATGCAGAAGACCAGGGTTCATTCCCTGGGTCAGGAAGATCTCCTGGAGTGGGAAATGGCAACCTGCTCCAGTATTCCTGCCTGAAAAATCCCATGGACAAAGGAGCCTGCTGGGCTGCAGTCCATGGGGTCACAAAGAGTTGGACATGACTGAGTACACATGCACTACATCATTGGATAACTTAAACAACTCTTTTTGCATACGCAAATTCATGTAATCACTATCACTTTTTGATGTTGGCTAAGTCAGTATTATTATCTCCATTTGAAAAATGAGAATGCTGAGGATTGGGAAGTTAAGTAACTTGCTCAAGCATTCAAAGATAGTAAATGAGAAAGTCTCTAACCTAAGTCTGAAGCCCCAGATCTTATCCTTTGCTTCACTATAATTCCATGCTGTACTTTACTGATTTCTTTCAGCAGATGGAAAACTAATTTTTATGATATAATTTACCATTATAAACATATATATGTAAATATCATAGACCCCTGTGTATAAAGACATAACTATTTGAACTAATTTTCTTTCCTTTCTCTTTTTAAAGATTGTGATTGCTAGCATCATGTGCAGTTACAACAGAAATGACTGGATGGAACTCTCCAGAAAGGCTGAGGTAATGATTTCTTTATATTTATTTTATTTCTTCTCTTCTATTTTTATTAGTTTTAAATAAAGAGCTGTCATGAAAAATAACCCTGTAGAAGAAAAATTGAGTGAAAAATGGTAACTTAAAACATTTCTATTACAATTTGTTTACCCTGTGTTTTCATTAAAATGATGGAAATGTAAATTTAAAAGGAATCTATTCTATAAAAGTAGTCCCTTGGATTTCACACACTGCCTAAAAATCCTTTATTCTTTGACTCCATATACTCTTTATTTGCATATTAAGCAAACTGTATATTATGATGGATGCCATGATAAAATTTAATTCTACCTTTGAGAGTCTAACTTGATCTTACCTTGCCTTTAGGCAAGCTAGTTTGACAGCAAGAAAAGAAATTTTGAATATAAAGCTCTTGAATATTTAAAATATAAAAGGTTCATTTAATACTATACTAGTTTGAATACAGACATGCATAAAATGGTAGGACAGAATGCTCCTGAATGGAACACTAGTCAGCGAGTTTTCTATAATATAAATTGAATCTTGCACAAATGCAAACAACTAACCATGTGCCTCAAATTTCTATTTCAAATAGAAAAATACATACTTAAAATTGTGTACTTATGTCCATTGTTCTATCACGAAAAACACTGTAGCTGGGGTTTCTTGAAAACCTCTAAGAAGTGAAGACTAAACCTAATAATAATTATGAACTAACAGCTCTGCCTTATGAAATGTTATAAAGCTTTCTATAGCATTTAAAAATTGTGATTGTACAGTTTATTTGGATATCTTAGATCTGTGAGGGCAAAAATTGTTTCTGGGACTTAGATGAAATTAAATATGATCAGTAATTGGCTTCGTGATCTTTGTTGCTGGGTCCATTTTACACATGTATTTACCTAATTGACCGTGAAATTTTCCACAGAGCCCAGGTTTGGCATGAGTTTTGCCAATTTAAAGCTGACTATGATGAATGGCTTTATCACACTACTTGCTCTTCTGCCTTCTGTAGAATAAAATACTGAAAGTATTTTTGTCAATAATAAGCCTTAATTTTTAAATAAGCCAATTTTACTTTTAAAAAGTCAAAAGCTTTTATATATGTATAAAGATACAGCTTAAAGATACATTCCATATTTCTCACACTCTATATCTAATTCTTTAACTGAGGTTTTATTCAATATTATTTTGTAGCTTCTCATTAGCAATCAATCAAAGTAAAAGGGGAAGGAAGAAAAAAAGGAAAATATGTTTGAAAGAAAGAAAAGGAAAAAGATATGCCTTCCATTCAGTCAAAATAGTCTGTTAGATCTCTCAACAGAAGAGCAATTTGTATATCAAGGAGTTCAATCTTGAAGTGTGTCAATTAAAAAAAGTTCCCTCTAATCTTTGAAATATGGACCAGCTCAGGGCATAACACAGGAAGGAACTATCCCCAGGTCTTCATATTTCCCTGGAGGGAAGCAATAGGCAGGATGGTTCCACCATAGCTCATATGGTAGGCACCCAATAAAGCTTTGTAGAGTCAGTATTTGGTTTTGTTTCTGTGAACACATGCTTCACAACAGATTAAAACAGATTTTCTTACAATGGAAGAGCCCACATTAAAACAAATCAACAAAAACAAAAGTGTTCAAGCCAAAGTTACTATACTACTTACAATGTACATTTGTTTGGGGGTGGTGATAATGAAGGGTAGGAATCTGAGAGAACATACCAGCTGTTCTACAAGCCATTGCTTTTAAGTTCAGCAAATCACTTAATATGATGATGGATATACTTTAAATTCATGAAGTTCCTCTCCACAGAGTAGATTAATTCTTGAATTGCACAACAGGGAATTCAGAAAATCTTGCTATCAGCTCTTTACTGTTATATCTGAAAACAGAAATGAATGTGTGTAATAGCAGAGTAGATCCATTTGTACAAAAATATGAAAAAATAGAGATTGAGAGAGAAACTCTATATCAGAATTAAAATTTGGACAAGAAGGGACCATTATTATTTACTTCATTGGAGACTAACATTTTATTGTATTATTTTGAATAAACATTTAAGGCCATGTTGGGGGGTGGTTAAAAAACCAGGAACCTAGTACATTCTTAAACTATGGTAAAATCTACCAGATGCTGTTTTTAAAAGTCAGTGTGCATGCAATATATCATTTTTTTCACATGCATATTCTTGGAAATAGAACCATGTTGAACCAAACTTTCTTTTTCACTCTAACTCTCTAGAATACACATACTTTTAATGTCTTATTCCTCAACCTGGTTTTAATTTGTCTTGTTTTTTGAGCACCATAAAACAGAAGCAGCCTCCAGAAAAGTTTTTATAGCTTGGTGTCAAATTAGTAGCATTGTTAGGCTCTGCTCAATTTCTTTGGTTCAGGTATCTGATCACATGCTATCCTAATTTTCTGGGACATTGATAAACTATTCCAATTCCATGGAGGGAAGATCTCTGAAGCACTTACTATTTGCAGAGTCCCTGGCCATCCAAAACAAAGGTGAATAAGGTATAGCCTCAGCTAGGTAGACATGTTCACACTTTAAATGTGTATACCAAATTGAACCATACCCCATAGTAGATCTTAAATAGATCTTGAACTCATTTGAATAGATTTGGAATCCATTTCTTTCTTAATGTGTGTTAGCTTAGAAAACAGAGCCTGAGTCAAAATTAATGTGAAGATGCTTCACTGAAGGATTCAATTCCAAAGCAATAAGATTAAGGGGGGTGTGAGGGGAGTGAAGGCAATGGGAAGAAGGGAAAGCAGATGGAGCGTGGTGTGTTCCAGAGCTAGCTGCCACTTCACAAGGAGATGGAGCCAATTGCTCAGCCATGTGGGATGGGAGGGCTGTGTGGGATCATCCTGCCTCACAACAGTTTAGAGAAGAAGACGAGTGAAGGACACATCTACTGGTTCCTTCTGTTTCTTCTCTCTCACTCGTCACACTTTATACCCCAAAGGTTTACTTTCTCTGCACATTTGGGCTGCATGTCCCTCCCTCCTTAAGCAACTGCTTCAGAAGCCAAATCCCACAGCATGTTGAGAGCACTGGCCCTCCTGGAGCTCCCACTCTGACACATTCAGTGGCGAGTCCTGCTCTCATCCTGAGGGAGCTATGAGAGCTGGCAATGACAGGAAAGCTGAGGACAGCAACAGGGACCAAGGTTCTTTTTTAAGCTAGTGGCAAAAGCTTGGGTGGCAAGTAAGGCCACCAAATTTGAGGAGACATATAAATTAGGTGTGGCTCAATATGCATTGCGTTTGTGTATGCTAAGTCATTTCAGTGATGTCCGACTCTGTGTGACCCTATGAACTGCAGGCTGCCAGGCTCCTCTGTCCATGGGATTTTCCACACAAGAATAGTGGAGTGGGGGGCCTTGTCCTCCTCCAGGGGATCTTCCCAACCCAAGGATCAAACCTGCTCTTCTATCTAACCTGCATGGGCAGGCAGGTTCTTTACCACTCGTGCCACCTGGGAAGCCCTCAATATGAGTTGCTACCATCCTAATCTGAAAGCCCCATTAATCTCTTTGCTTCCAATCAACCACAGTCTTCCCGCTAGCTTTCTGACCGTGTAAAACTCTTAACTTGACCTGTATGGTCTGGTACCTGGCCATTCTCTGGTGTCCCCTTGGGTTTGTTCTTTACATTCCAGACCCCAATGGCCTTCTTTTACTCCTCCAACACACGTGCACCTCAGAGCCTTTGCCATTATCCTGGGCTGAAATGTTCTCTCTTCCTCCTCTTGGAGCTCCCTGACTAGTAGGTTAACCCCCTGTCCTACTCCTTCTGAAATCCTATGCTCAGAAGCTAGTTTATCATAAAGTTGATGAAGCTTAAGTTTCAGAGCCCTTACTTGTACAAGCTACTTCCAAGGCCCATACCTGATTTTCTCTTTTTAATTTTTAAATCATTTTTATTTTTAAAGAAGTATCTGCAAATTGTATGAACTTCAGGCTCCTCCCCCAAATCTGGGTCTACCTCTGCTTGTGCCTTTTCTCCACAGAATTTAATAAAACTGGTGATTAACAGTGATGTCATCAGCTCTTTCACCTGTCTTCCTTATGACAAAGCAACCTGTCTGGGTGGAGACTTCACCTGGTTCACTATTTAACCTCCAATTCCAAACACAGGGCTTTGCTGGTCAGTGGATAGTCCTCAGATATTTGTTGAATGAAGCAAAATAAAGGCACAGAGCTGATATACAGGCATGTGATAAACAAAAGGAAGCAATTACAGAGTAAATGGGAAGAATGAATTTGATTTGGCACAATGAACTTGAGGTGATTAAAATCCAAAGCTGAAGGTTTCAGGTCAGGGATTTGATGGGCGATTGCCAAGGGTCTGACTGTAACTGGTAGGCCAAGACAAGGAAGGTCCAGCTGAGAGGCATAGGTGTCAAAACCAGGTGACCATACTATTCCTAGTAGAGAGTCCAAATAAACCACTTTGAAGCCAGGTTCTTTTCATGTTTTCGGTTTTTGTTTTTGCTTTTTTATAAACTAGGATCTGGACTAGTGGTATTTCATAAAATTAAATAGATGTTGAAGTTAGGAAATCTCAAATAGGCTGAGATACAAAGCAGACAGAGGTACATGATAGGAATACGTAGGACCAGTTGGATATAAATTCCTGAATACTAACAGTCAGCAGGACAGAATAGAATCAGGAAAGATAGATGCCTAGTTGGAGATAGGAGATAGTCACAGACTTAGTACCCAGTGGGGCCCAAGCCAATCCAGTGTTGACCTGTCCCAGGTCCACCTCGAAGTGGTCTAAGATCCCAGAGAACTTGAGTCCCCGGTTTTGGATAGTTGAGACTAATTGACAGTGTTGCTATGTAGAAAGTTGGCAGTGGGCCTCATGTATTCTTCTAACAGAAGAAAATTAGGGAGAATCCAAGAAGTGTCCTTGGAGTAAGCAATGGCAGCCCACTCCAGTATTCTTGCCTGAAAAATTCCATGGACAGAGGAGCCTGGCAGGCTACGGCCCATGGGGTCACAAAGAGTTGAACATGATTGAGTGACTGACTGAGCAGGCACCAAAAAATGTAGCTTCATGTCTTTCTACCCTGCTTGGTCTCTTATATCTTTTACTTGTTCCCCTTGACCCATGGAAGACTTCTCTTCCCACTAGGGCTCTGATTTACTACCCCAAGCCACCCTCCACACGTCTGTCATTCTCACTGTGCTCAGGCTCTGATACCCTCACTGGGCCCTCATGGCTCTTCCTCAGAACTTCCTAGTCACCTACCTTGCTCGTCCCCAGCCAGTGACTTTAGAACTATCCAGATCGATAAGGAAGAGAGAGGTAAGGAAAGGAGAAGGAAAAGAACCGTGTACCCCATTTTGTTGGATATATTGTACAAGGGTTTGTGGTTTTGCTTCCCTAATTTCTCTGAGAGGTTTTACAAAATGAATCAGAGAATTTTAGAAATCACATTACTACCACTACTCTGAGAATTTCTTAGAATAGTTTTCTGCTACCCCTTCCCCCAGTCCCAAGTATGGATTTTTGTTGTTTTGTTGTTCAGTCACTCAGTCATGGAATTCTCCATGGACAGAGGATACTAGCAAGAATACCAGAGTGGTTTGTCATTTTCTACTCAAGGGGATCTTCTCAACCCAGTGATTGAACCCTCGTCTCCTGCATCTCCTGCATTGGCAGGCAGATTCTTTACCACTGAGCCACCTGTAAAGCCCCCGAAGTGTGTATAGCTACTTTATATTCTTTTTCAGATCAAAGCTGAGGAACAGCAAGTTGGAGATTGTAACTGAATGGATAGATGGATGGATAGATAGATGGATAGACAGTGAGACAGGTAGTTAGACTAGATTAACTGCTTATACTACATAATATTTACTGCAGTCCAGGCACTGTTCTAAGTCATTCACTTTTATTAAATTTATTTGTACCTTAGAAAAGCAATCTTGTGAGGTACTTTTCTGTTTTCCATGTTTTGGAAATGAGGAGACTGAGGTCAAAAGTTGTTAAATAATATGCCCAAGTTCACACAGCTAGTATGTGGTAAAAGTGGGATTCAAACCCATGAAATCTGGCTCTATAGTCCATACTATTAACACATCATTCTACTTCATGCCAATAAACAGATGATAAATAGATAATGTATGAAATTAGGAGCAGCAAATTTTCTATGTCACTGCCTTCACTAGATTATTTTATTGTATAATCATTTAGGTGAGGCAGAATAAACTCTGGGCTAAGTGACTAAACTAAAAAGCTTGTGACTAACAGGAGTCAGAATGCATGCCCAGTTTCAGTTAATTTAACATTTCATGGTAATTCAGCAATTAAGCCTTTTTGAATGCATGTGGTTGCTTAGAAATAGCATTAACTGCCTTTTAAGGTGGTGTACATCGTATGACAAGAGTATTGAAGCAGAGGCCAAATGAGTATTCCCCAGCTCTTGGTGTTATTTTGAGCAGGATTATCTGTTTTTGAGGCCTAGATCCTCATTTCAAAGATCTTTATGGGTATGTTTAGTGGGTTAGCATTTGTATATGGGTATAGTGGTGGGAAAATTTTTGACAGTCACTGAAAAGACTAAATTTAATAAGTGGTCTTACAAGATTTTAATATCTATTTAATATTTAGAAACTTGAAAGATGTCAAGTTGTAATGTTTTGTTATCACGTTAAAACAATTCTAGCCATGGATTACCTGATTTCTAATAAGTTATGATAGTGACCAAGAATACAGGTTCTATACTTAAAATGCTTGATTTAAAGATCCTATTCTCATTTACAAGCTTTAGAATAATAAATTAGTCACTTGAACTCTTTGTAGCTTGATTTTATCAGTTACAAAATGGGAATAATGATAGATCCATTATAAGACTCCTAGTAAAGTATCTGACATATTGTAAGTGTTCAATAAATGTTAGTTATTATTGTCTACTATGAATCTAATTGTAAGCTTGCACTTACATTTTAGAAAATATGTATAAATATCTATACAAATGACACCTAAAGCTTATTCCAAAATGTTGTTGAATTGATTTGCTATTAATTGCTGCATTTCAACTAGCAGTCTAAAGCAAATAAGTCTAAAAGAAATATTTGAAATAACTAAGACATAATAAGAAAAAATATATACTTGCAGTGTACAATCTTTTAATTAAGCTGCAGATTCTCACATGACACGGTTTTGAGATAGGTCCTATTGTCTCCAGTTTACACTTGAATGTATGTGTGCTTAGTGCTTAATTGTGCCCAACTCTTTGAGGCCCCATGGACTGTAGCCCACCAGGCTCCTCTGTCCATGGGATTTTCCAGGCAAGAATACTGGAGTGGATTGCCATTTCTTCCTCCAGAGGCTCTTCCTGATCCAGGAATGGAATCCATGTCTCCTGAGTCTCCTGCATTTCAGGCAGATGCATTCTTTAGTGCTGAGCCATCTGGGAAGCTCTTACACTTGAACAGATGGGAACAAAGAAGGTTAACTTACTTGCCCAAGTTCCTTAGCAGATCTAGAATTAGAACTCAGAGTTGTGTTTTGTCTAAGGTTACCACCAAACTGTGATTCAAATAATTTTCAAATAACATGAAGCATGTACAAAAACCATAATAAAACCATGTTAGAAAATAGGCTGAATGATTCAATGAACTTTCACAAATGTGCAGAAGGAAAAGCAGACTCACTAATGAGTAAAAGTGAGTAAGAAAGTCAACCAAGAAAGATATAACTATCGATAGAATACTTGTTTGTTGAGGTATTATTTAAAATTAATAAAATAGGAAAAAATCTTGAACGATTAGGAAGAAAAGAAAGATTTAAAGAAAAACTGTTGGACTAAAGAAAGGTCTGATATGCTTAGAAAATAATGAACTTTTAAAAAAGTCTTTCCATGATGTGATAGACATGTTATAATATTATGGAAACTGAGCCATGCTTACCTTACTCAAAAAGAAATGGTGGCATTGAAGGAATTCTAGAAGTTAGGTAAAAGAATCATTGAGTTTATCTTCCATTTCTCAAATTTAAAAAAAAAAAAGTGTTTTAATTGTTCTTAGAGTTTTTACAGAAGACTTCTAAAGAATTCTATGGTTCTCCAGTTATTTTAAAAATGCTTAGTGTGAAATATTTTGTTCATTTCTATAGGATCCATTTGTATAAATTAATGAGTTAAATAAGAAAGATTCCTACTTAATTATTAAATTAAAACAAAATTATCTGTGCTTCATGTTTCTTAGGATGGATTTTTAAAAAATACAATAAAATTGATTCAGTTTAAAAAGATGAGAGAAATAGGTGAAGAAAATTAAGAGGTACAAACTTTCAATTACAAAAAAAAAATGAGCCATGGGTATGAAATGCATGATATAGTCAATAGTAGTGTAATATCTTTGTATGATAACAGATGGTGACTAGGCTTATAATGATGATTATTTGTAATGTATAGAAATGTATAAAAGTATTGAATCACTGTGTTGTGCACCAGGAATTAACATAGTATTAGATGTCAATTATACTTCAAAAATAAACAAACTTATAGAAAAATATAAGTGAAAGAGGAGAGTGAAAAAGTTGGCTTAAAGCTCAACATTCAGAAAACGAAGATCATGGCATCTGGTCCCATCACTTCATGGGAAATAGATGGAGAAACGGTGGAAACAGTGTCAGACTTTATTTTTGGGGGCTCCAAAATCACTGCAGATGGTGACTGCAGCCATGAAATTAAAGGACGCTTACTCCTTGGAAGAAAAGTTATGACCAACCTAGATAGCATATTCAAAAGCAGAGACATTACTTTGCCAACAAAGGTCTGTCAAGTCAAGGCTATGGTTTTTCCAGTGGTCATGTATGGATGTGAGAGTTGGACTGTGAAGAAGGCTGAGGGCTGAAGAATTGATGCTTTTGAACTGTGGTGTTGGAGAAGACTCTTGAGAGTCCCTTGGACTGCAAGGAGATCCACCCAGTCCATTCTAAAGGAGATCAGCCCTGGGTGTTCTTTGGAAAGAATGATGCTAAAGCTGAAACTCCAGTACTTTGGCCACCTCATGCGAAGAGTTGACTCATTGGAAAAGACTCTGATGCTGGGAGGGATTGGGGGCAGGAGAAGAAGGGGACGACAGAAGATGAGATGGCTGGATGGCATCACCAACTCGATGGATGTGAGTTTGAGTGAACTCCAGGAGATGATGATGGACAGGGAGGCCTGGCGTGATGCGATTCATGGGGTCACAGAGTCGGACACAACTGAGTGACTGAACTGACTGAACTGAACTGAACGTGGCCCAGCCCATGGGACCCAGTTTTGCCCTCAGTCTCTTCCATCAGTAAACTTCCATAAGGACCTTTTCCCTATCCATCAGAAGGCAGAGAGAATGAAAACCACAATCACAGAAAACTAACCAAACTGATCACATGGGGCACAGCCCTGTCTAGCTCAATGACACTATGAGGCATGCCATGTAGGGCCTCCCAAGATGGACGGGTAATTGTGGAGAGTTCGGACAAAACGTGACCCACTGGAGAATGGCATGGCAAACTACTTCAGGATTCTTGCCTTGAGAACCCTGTGAACACTGTGAAAAGGCAAAAAGGTATGACAATGAGAGATGAACTCCCCAGGGCAGTAGGTGCCCAATATGCTACTGGAAAAGAATGATGAAACAACTCCAGAAAGAATGAAGAGATGAAGCCAAAGCAAAAACAACACCCAGTTGTGGATGTGACAGGTGATGAAAGTAAAGTCTGATACTGTAAAGAGCAATACGTATAGGAATCTGGAATGTTAGGTCCATGAATCAAGGCAAATCAGAAGTGGTCAAACAGGAGATGGCAAGAGTGAACATCAGCGTTTCAGGAATCAGTGAACTAAAATGGACTGGAATAGCTGAATTTAACTCAGATGACTGTTATATCTATGGCTGTGGGCAAGAATCCCTTAGAAGAAACGGAGTAGCCATCATAGTCAACAAAAGAGTCTGAAATGCAGCACTTGGATGCAATCTCAAAACGACAGAAAGATCTCTGTTTGTTAAGGCAAACCATTCAATATCACAGTAATCGAGTTCTATGCCCCTGGTGGCTCGGACAGTAAAGCATCTGCCTGCAATGCGGGAGACCCGTGTTTGATCCCTGGGTCGGGAAGATTCCCCTGGAGAAGAAAATGGCAACCCACTCCAGTACTCTTGCCTAAAAAATTTCATGGATGGAAGGAGCCTAGGGGCTACAGTCCATGAGGTCCCAAAGAGTCTGACATGACTGAGCGACTTTACTTTCATGCCCTGACCAGTAATGCTGAAGAAGCTGAAATTGAATGGTTCTATGAAGACCTACAAGACCTTCTAGAACTAAGACCCCAAAAAGATGTCGTCTTCATTATAGGGGACTGGAATGCAAAAGTAGGAAGTCAAGAGCTACCTGGAGTAACAGGCAAATTTGGCCTTGAAGTACAAAATGAAGCAGGGCAAAGGCTAATAGAGTTTTGCCAAGAGAATGCACTGGTCATAGCAAACACCCTCTTCCAACAACACAAGAGAAGACTCTACATGTGGACATCACTGAGATGGTCAATACTGTAATCAGATTGATTATAGTCTTTGCAGTCAAAGGTGGAGAAGCTCTATACTGTCAGCAAAAATAAGACCGGGAGCTGATTGTGGCTCAGATCATGAACTCCTTATTCCCAAATTCAGGCTTAAATTGAAGAAAGTTGGGAAAAGCACTAGACCATTCAGGTATGACCTAAATGAAATCCCTTATGATATTACAGTGGAAGTGACAAATAGATTCAAGGGATTATATTTGATAGACAGAGTGCATGAAGAACTATGGACGGAGGTTTGTGACATTGTACAGTAGGTGGTGCTCGAGACCATCCCCCAAAAAAAGAAATGCAAAAAAGCAAAATGGCTGTCTGAGGAGGCCTTACAAATAGCTGAGAAAAGAAGAGAAGCTAAAGGCAAAGGAGAAAAAAGATATACCCATTTGAATGCAGAGTTCCAAAGAATAGCAAGGAGAGATAAAAAAGCCTTCCTCAGTGATCAGTGCAAAGAAATTGAGGAAAACAATAGAATGGGAAAGACTAATGATGTCTTCAAGAAAATTAGAGATACCAAGGGAACATTTCAAAGACAGGCTCAATAAAGGACAGAAATGGTATGGACCTAATAGAAGCAGAAAATATTAAGAAGAGGTGGCAAGAGTACACAGACGAGCTTACAAAAAAGATCTTTATGACCCAGATAACCACTATGGTCTGGTCACTCACCTAGAGCCAGACATCCTGGAATGCTAAGTCAAATGGGCCTTAGGAAACATCACTACGAACAAAGCTGGTGGAGGTGATGGAATTCCAGTTGAGCTATTTCAAATCCTGAAAGATGATGCTGTGAAAGTGCTGCACTCAATATGCCAGCAAATTTGGAAAACTCAGCTGTGGCTACAGGACTAGAAAAGGTCAGTTTTCCTTCCAGTTCCAAAGAAAGGGAATGCCAAAGAATGCTCAAACTACAACACAATTGCACTCATCTCACACGCTAGCAAAGTAATGCTCAAAATTCTCCAAGCCAGGCTTCAACAGTATGTGAACCGTGAACTGCCAGATGTTCAAGCTGGTTTTAGAAAAGGCAGAGGAATCAGAGATCAAATTGCCAACATCTGCTGGATCATGGAAAAAGCAAGAGAGTTTCAGAAAAACATCTACTTTTGCTTTATTGGCTATGCCAAAGCCTTTGTGTGGATCATAATAAACTGGAAAATTCTGAAAGAGATGGGAATACCAGACCACCTGACCTACCTCTTGAGAAACCTCTATGCAGGTCAAGAAGCAACAGTTAGAACTGGACATGGGACAACAGACTGGTTCCAAATCGGGAAAGGAGTATATCAAGGCTGTATATTATCACCTTGCTTATTTAACTTATATGAAGAGTACATCATGAGAAATGCTGGGCTGGATGAAGCACAAAGCTGCAATCAAGATTGCCAGGAGAAATATCAATAAACTCAGATACGCAGATGACACCACTGTTATGGCAGAAAGCAAAGAACTAGAGCCTCTTGATGAAAGTAAAAGAGGAGAGTAAAAAAGTTGACTTAAAGCTCAACATTCAGAAAACTAAGATCATGGCATCCGGTCCCATCAGTTCATGGCAAAGAGATGGGGAAACAATGGAAACAGTGGCAGTCTTTATTTTGCGTGGCTCCAAAATCACTGAAGATGGTGATTCCAGCCATGAAATTAAAAGATGCTTGTTCCTTGGAAGAAAAGCTATGACCAACCTAGATAGCATATTAAAAAGCAGAGACATTACTTTGCCAACAAAGGTCTGTCTAGTCAAAGCTATGGTTTTTCCAGTAGTCATGTATGAATGTGAGAGTTGGACTATAAAGAAAGCTGAGTTCCCAAAATTGATGCTTTTGAACTGTGGTGTTGGAGAAGACTGCTGAGAGTTGCTTGGACTGCAGGGAGATCCAACCTGTAAATCCTAAAGAAAATCAGTCCTGAATATTCACTGGAAGGCCTGATGCTAAAGCTGAAGCTCCAATACTTTGGCCACTTGATGCGAAGAACCAACTCACTGGAAAAGAACCTGATGCTTGGAAGGCGAGAGGAGAAGGGGGCAACAGAGGATGAGATGGTTGGATGGCATCGCTGATGCGATGGACATGAGTTTGAGTAGGCTCTGGGAGTTGGTGATGGACAGCGAAGCCTGGCGAGCTTCAGTCTATCGGGTTGCAAAGCGTCGGACACAACTGAGCGACTGAACTGAATAATCCT
Source organism: Bos javanicus (assembly GCF_032452875.1). Classification (NCBI taxonomy): domain Eukaryota; kingdom Metazoa; phylum Chordata; class Mammalia; order Artiodactyla; family Bovidae; genus Bos; species Bos javanicus. Next base: position 46,381,443 of record NC_083870.1, read on the forward strand.
TGTATAGATACCCTCATTTGAGAGAGTCAGAATACACCTCATACAATAGCCGTGGTTCAGAAAACAGAGTAGTTAAAATTTGTCAAATGTGACCTATGTTGTATTATCAGTGGTGAAAGCCTATTAGTACACAATTAAAGCTTTGTGTTTTTTTTCATTTTCCTTCCTCATCTTAAAGGCTTCTGGAGCAGACGCCCTGGAGTTAAATTTATCGTGTCCGCATGGCATGGGAGAAAGAGGAATGGGCCTGGCTTGTGGGCAGGTAAGGACCTCAACAGCTGCCGTTATGTATGTCTGTGACAGAGCAGGCCCCTGTACAGATAGTTACTCTACTTTAGGCAGGAAGATGCGAAGATCAGATGACTGGCTTGAGACTTCCAGGTCTGTATTGTTTAAATATTTAGTGCTTAAAAAGTAGAAAATTAGAGAAGCTGAAATTACAGCAACTGTTTAGTTTTTATTGAGGAAAATATCACATTATGTGCTTGACAGGAGGTAATATCATAACAAATAGTTTTTAAAAGCGCTGAGGCAGAATTAGCTGATTTCAAATGCAATGTTCTTTATTCATTCCTGATGCTGATCCACTTTCCCTGGAGCAATATATTGTACAAAATGCATTGTTCGTAGTGATTTTGTAGTAAATGGGGCACAGCACAAATTGCATTTTACATTTTTTAGCATATGATCATTATTCTCTAACTGTGTTTTGGGAGTTGCAAAAAGACTTTGATGATATTTTTATTTTTTGATACAATAAATGGAACCTTCATGCTAAAACTCTTTCAGAAACTTAATGAATAAAATGTGGAAATCTGTGTTAATATGTAGAAAATACTGCATCTTTATGTAACTAGATACAGTGTTATATGTTAAGAAACAATGTAAAAGCTTAATGCTAAAAAGGTGAGGATTTTGCAACTAATTTAGCTTTTCAGCCCAGAGGGAAATGATGTGAGTTAAATAATACAAATTGTTGTAATTTATGACAAATTTCCTAGTCCTAGAAAGTTTAATTTCCACATTTGACATGGAGCCTTATACATAGTAGGTAGTCAGTTCTTTTTTTTTTTTCTCCCCCAAGTCATAGAATTATCTGAATTAAACTCTGAGGCCAGAGATGCTTAATTTGGACAGGCAGAAATTTCTGCTTATTCAAATGAACGTAGTTTGCTATTTTCAGATTAGCATTCAGGGAGAATTTTAAAGTACCTTGTAAATATTTAATTAACATTCAGGATGGATTTGTGACTGGGAAGAAACCATTCTTTTGTAGCAGCAGGAGAAGGTGGCCTAGTCAAATGTTGTTCAAGTATACTCTCTACTCCACTCACAGCAGATTATCCAGAAGATCATTCAGTGTGGTAACAGAACAAGCCTCAGAATCACCGGTAGAGGGAAAACATCATTATGTTACATCATAATTTTTATAAGTCATGTGATTAGGCAGCAGTCTGTGTGTCATGATAGGTAACTTGGTTAAAACAAGGAACATTCTTAAAAGGATATCTGGAGCAAAGTCCAAGGGAGTTGAGTTTCTCTCTTTACACCTTTCCCAAATATCTTTTAGTTACATGGATTAAAACAGCTATGGAAAATTTGAATCTATTGACTAAGTTTTAAAAGAAAGATGTATTTTCATATGTATTTCTTCCCACAAATATGACAATTATTTTGAAAATGTCACCCAGCTTTATTTTTTACAGTGGACTTTTGCTCTGTGAACACCTCAAAACTTACCCAGCTGTTAAATGTCTTAGGTGGATCCTCCCCAGAGTTATTTAGCTGGATAAAACAGCCTTTGGCTGAATGAGGATGCAAGTGCTAACATTTTTCAGTCAGTTATCATTAAGATTTCTAAAACTCATGGAAAACGTATGTTCCAAAAACTATCATGTCTTAGACTGAAGGAAACTTAGAAGCATTTCCATTTCTTTTATTAGTTAAAATCTCTAAAACTATAACCAATTCTACTAGCCAGCTTTGGAATTTTTCTTTTGAATTATATTCTCTTGTACATTGTCTAATTGAAAAATAAAGCTAATTTAATTAGTTTGCTCCAACATAATTTAAATGATTTCTGTGCCTTGGGACACATGCATGTTCAATATTTTAGATATCGGGAAGGAAGAATATTAGCACACTGGAAAAAAAACCTGACTATACCTCTGAATTTTTAGAGTGGGCACGAAGACATCTGGGGCTTATTCATTTTCTCCTTTACTTCCTATTTCCTTTTCTCTGCCTCCTGTTCCCATTGCTTCTTCCTCCCTCCCTAAGGTTTATAGTCTTAAACACTCACAAGTTGGTGGGATGGGGAATTTGTACCCAGTGTTGGGAGACTGAGGAGCCATTCCAATTTGTCTTCCTCATCATAGTATGATCTGCATCCTGTTTGCTAAAAGCTCCCTTTGTGCCAAGTAAAGAGCTATGTGTATCGCCAGAGCCTGAGAAACATTTGCTTCATCAGTGACTCAAACTGACATTAGTCCCATGGCTAGAATATTTTTCCATTAGAAACATTCTCTTGTACTGTCACCGTTTCTGGTGTTTCTAGAAATCATAATGATTTTAGCTCCATAAGATGAGTATAAGCAGAGTATAGTAATACAGTACATTTTCCTCTCTAAACATTTTTTTTTCTTCTTTATCTCAAATATTTTCTTGCAAATCAACTAAGTGAAATACACTGCTTTTATACCTGAGTTTAATTAGCTGTATATATTTAAACATATACATGTAAATTTAAACTCTTTATATATGTTTCCATAGTGACTAAAAGTTGTGAAATATAGGAATAGAAAAGGCTATAACCTTTATGACATAGAGACATCATATATATTTATGGAATTTATAGAAATAAATAAAATCTCAAGCTGACCTGGGAATTTGAATTGTGTATCCCCTGCATGGTGAAACTTCATATAAAATCTTAAACACTTAGCAGGACACTTGCTAAGTGTTTAAAGGCAATCTCATTCTTTATTCTTTCCATCAACCGTCTTTGTCACCTTGATCAAGCCACTTACTCTCCTGAAGCATCAGTTTCCATCTCTATAATATGGCATTTGAATTAGATGGTCTCTAAATCCCCTTCCAGCTGTAATATTCTTTAAATGCTAACATTATAGGCAGCAAGCTAATATGTCATTTTTAAACTATTCATAAAGACCATTGGTAAAATAAGAACAACTAAAGAAATAAAAATTGCATATTATGTTATTCTTTTTAAAAGCATTAACATTTACCTGGCTTGCATGAAAGTCAATGTTTTATTTATTTAATTTCTTTTTTCTTTTTTACACAAATCAATTCTGCTCACTTTCTGGTATATTTTATTTATTTGATGAATATCTAACTAGCAGTTGTTTAAAAAACCTTGGTTTAATAGACATTTTGTACTTTACATAGTTAAAATAGAACCCTTGTGCTTTTAGTATGTCAGCCTGCTCTTCTATCACATTTTTTCCATTTTAGTTAGTGGTTTCACCCAATAAACTTGATGCTCAAGCAAAGGTAAAAAGACCTTCTAGTTTGGGTGGCATATAGTCCAAAGAGTCAGAGTTATATTACAACATGAATTTTTTTTCCCATCTTTTCTTCAGTTCATAGCAATCCTCTGAAGTAGGATGAGTTTCCATTCCATTTAACAAATTAAAAAAAGAAGAAACAAAAAAACCTGACCTTCCATGTTTCCCAGGTCACGAATCTGTCAGTGGCTACCAGGCCTGAGCTTTAGTTAGCATGCAAGCTTGAATATAGGGAAGGCGCAGAGAACAGTTCCCAAGAAATCAGTATTCTAATGTTAGTATAAATATTATCATTATTAACTTAAAATTAAGAGCAGGATTAAGCTCTAAAATCCCAAACAAACCTGAACATTCTATGTAAGTGTTCTGTCTCTCAGGAATGAGGGAGCTGTGATGTCTTGACAATAAAATTTAAAGTTGTCTACATGCAATCTATGCAAACTTTCTGTGACAACATATTACTTTATAAAGGTACTTGAACTATAATAAATTCTATAAAGTGAAGATGAAATGGCACCTCTTTGAAGTCTTCTTTTGTAAAATGCTAAGTGTCCATAGGACATTAAGTAAATATTCTTCTTCCGTCCTTTCAGAATTATGCTGAATATTTTTACTTCAACTTCATAGAACCTCCTAACCTAGATTCACACAGGAGCTGAAAAGGCCTTAAATAGCTTTCTATTGTTATTGTGTTTGTTTTGTTTTTTAAATTATTACCAACATTTTAAAAACAGGTGGCTGACAAAAAAAAAATCTACTTCTTTCATCTCTTGAAATAAAGAAGATATGGCCACACTTGACCTATAACTAGAGCTTCATTAGGCTCCTTTAACCCTCTATGAGGTACACATAAACAGCATCAGACATTTGACCAAGGATAAGTGCTCACTCAATATGGATTTTATCAGTATGTACCTCTCTGATTCAACCTTAAAATATTGAAACCAAGCCTTCCCAGGATTTTGCTAATTTTCTGGGTTCTTGACATTGAAGATTCTCTAGATTGCCTTCTTCAGCCAGCAGTACTTTTAATTCTTAGACCCTCCATCAGCTACCAAAAGAAAAATAGTAGGGAATAGAGTGTGGCGTATGGGATAAGTTGCCTTGTCTTCCTACCTTCCTATTTTATCTTCCACATAGCAAAAAAGAAGAGCAGGAGGCAACATGTTCCACAGGACTTTGTAATACTAGTTACATAACTCCTTAAGATGATTTTTTGTGCTTGCCATCAGAAAGCATGTATTTTTAAAGCTTTTTCTTATTTTTCATACCAGCTGTTTTCTTCTTTGCCTTGAGTCAATGATGTGGCACAGACTCTCAGAATTGAAAGGAACCTTGAAGATTTCCCAGTTCAACCTCCTTATTTAGAGGACAGGAATTTGGGACTGGGAAGTGATCTAAATAGCCTTAGTCTGAGCTAACCAACTAGCAGAGCCCAGCGCCTGTAATGCCCTTGTCATTGACCCCCGTCTAGTGTTCTGACCAGTATTTTCTACTATGTCATCTGGGTGTACTCAGATCTCCAGTCAACTGAATGAGTCAGTCAGTTGCCCTGGAAACTTCCTACTCTGTACCTTTTTAAATACTATTATTCTCTCCACCTGGAATTCATATCTTTTCAACTGAAATTATTCAAATAAAATTCACCTGTCTAATTCTATGGTGGATGACCTCTAATTCATTAATTGGGTATATATTATCAATTAAATTGTCCATGATAAAGAAAAAATAATATGTTATAAATGAACAGGTTAAAGATAGAAACTAGATACATACTCTCATTTCAATCTCACTGTCAATGAGTTTGGATTTCTTTACCTGAAAATTCTAAGAAGTTACGAAGATGTTGTTTATCTGGCCCTTGGAGGATTCTCATTGTTGAATGTTTGCAAGCCATGATTTGGCCTTCATCATAGGTGTGATTGCTAAATAGTGCACAACTAGTTCAATAACAATTCCTTTGAATGGAAAATTCCATGATAGTATATAACTGGAGGGAAAACTGCTCTAACTTTACAGACAGAGCAGAATCCTGAATAAAGATGGTGCACCGTCTCATCACTTGCTATGTCTTGCTTTCTCACAACCCCATCCATTTGTTTACATATATTCTCTACATAGAATTTGTAAACACTGGAATATTCAACTCAATCTTAACAGTTACCATCAGGAAATACATATACAGTCTTGCTTTTATGATGATTTATCTAGGCAAAACAAACAGATTTAAAATTGCTAAATCTTATATGTTCAGTGATCTTAAATGTACTGATTTATATTAATATCATCTAGAGCAAGATTTTGATATTTCCCTCATGATCTGTTCTGTGTCCAAATTTAATTTGCATAAACTCTGTATTTTTCTTTTTAAAAAAGAAAAAAAAAAGATTTGTTTCTGTTACAACATGCCAACATTTTTCATAAAACACAGATTATTGCTCTTTCCCATGCCAGAGAGCAGATGTCTGTCACCAGGAAGAGAATCCAAAACTGAGTATGAGGACCGCATTGCCCCAGATGTGCTATCCTTTCCCTTGGGAAATAAAACCTTTTCCAGCAGCTGGGCTAACAGACCTTCTATCTCATTTGCCGTACAAGGTCTAGGGAACAATGACCAAAGCTCTGCCTCCCATCTGGTTCCCACGGCATGTCTGTGGAGAGGACAGTATAAAGATACTACTTTTAAAGCCAAAACAGCTGACTAGTCATGGCACTTCCTATATACCCCAGAGAGTGAAATGAAGGCACTTGGGAATATGAGAAATCTTAACGGAGAAACAGACATAGAAGCTCCAGCAATGGTAAAAATACAGCAAACTGAAGCCACAGTGCTGTCTCTGGTATGTCTTGGGGGATCTAAGGTGAGGATCACTGCTGAGTTAAATTTCCTTTTTGATACTTGTTAGATGTGTGCACATGAGGCCTCCAGTATTTCAGGTTCTTGATTCCTCTCACCCTTTCTGACTCTAGCCTCCTCTAAGAAACATGGGTGGCAAAGTGCTGCTTTGTTCCTGAACATGATGTGTAATTTTGCTTTAATCAGCATGGATGAATGTAAGTTTAGGCTGGAAATTGTACCTGAGGTCTGTGAGCTGATTGGTTAAATATGGGCCCAACTAGGTTTGCCTCTGTGGATTGATCCCTGAGACATCATAGGTTTGGAAATCACTGCACTATAAAATAACCTCATTCCTGGAAGAAAGACAAGAAATGGCTGCATGATATAAGTTCCTGCCAAAAGCGACTAAAATCCAATATTACCCAAACACATTTTACTTAGCCTGCCTTCTTTTATTTTCCTTTTGGTGATACAATTTTGGAAGTGCTTTAAAATAGATTATCAACTTGTTTATGAGAAAAAGTATCTCTGATTAAAAAGAAATATTTGCTTTACACCATATTATGTTGCCTAACTTTTTATTTGATTTTAATTCTCAGCCATTTGCATAGACATGGGTGCTTGGATAAGTAGATAACTATAGGAGATCTGTAAGAGGCATTTCTACAACTGCCAATATTTTGCCTTAAGCTGGTTCTCTATGAGTTTTTCAATTTTAGTTATTAATGCTGGCTAATGATATAAAAATGATTGCTTTCTATTAAAAATTATAAATGTTTAGGAGAAAGCAACATCCTTAAATCTAATCTAACTAACTGAGATGTTAGTTCTAGATCAGGAAATATCATTGTTGCTATCTATAATAACAATCATGTATATGTCATTTATAAAATAATTATGTTGTACAAATAGGTGGACCACTTGGTGAATAGTTGCAGGAAGAACATTGAAATATGTGGTTTTAAACTTAACATGGTTTTTATTATACTTATCATGCTGAAATAAAGCAGCAATAACATTTCTAAGTTTTTTTATGAATCACTTTCAGATGGTCACATCACAGTAAATTTGAGAGTTTTCTATATGTCTGTTGACTTGGGCACAAAGATGAACTAAAAATATCTTTGACCTATAGAGAGGGATGTGAGAGTAAGGTGAGGGAGAGACTGTGAATTTAGTCTGTGATGTCATACAATTTGTAAAGCATATGTTGTTGAAGAGTAAATAGGTATCAGCAGTGTGAAATGGAAACAAAGTTGGGAACCGTAATTATTAAAATAGAAATATTGGCAAAGAAATGGAGAGTCTAGTCATAGGATCCAACTGCTGCTCCTAAGTCGCTTCAGTCGTGTCCGACTCTGTGAAACCCCATAGATGGCAGCCCACCAGGCTCCGCTGTCCCTGGGATTCTCCAGGCAAGAATACTGGAGTGGGTTGCCATTTCCTTCTCCAACGCATGAAAGTGAGAAGTGAAAGTGAGGTCGCTCAGTCATGTCCGACTCTTAGCGACCCCATGGACTTCAGCCTACCAGGCTCCTCCATTTGGAAGAACTAGCAAACAGGGCTTGAATTTGATGTTAAAATGGACGAAAGACCCAAGAATAAAGGATGCTGAATTTGGGGTTAAAAAGCAAGATTGGACAGAAATCTAATAAGAACTCAGGAACTAAGAGACTCAGAGGCAGCAGAGTTCAAGATAAGGTAAGAGAGAGAATAATAAATAAGGGGAATCAAGGGAAGGTATAAGAGGCACCACTTCTAAGAAGACTGTAAAATTAAGGCAACTTCTACTTCAGAGACAGTTTTTACACATTTATCACTGGGGTAGAAGTAATCTTTAAAGTACAATCAGTTTAAGTCTTCCAGCTGGGAATAGAGGAGCAACATTAGGAAGGTGGTATATCGGTTTGTCTGACTAGAGGTGGAAATATTGCCCTCTCCCCACAAAAGTAAGTCAAAGAAAATAGATTTAACAAACTCATAGCATTTACAGCCTAGGAGTACTGATTCAAAATTGAAACTTTTATGGCTTTTGTTACCATCATTTGGCAGCTACGTTCCCAGAGAACTGTTAGGCTCCCCCACCCTCAAACACATGAGGTGGTTCTTGTTGGGAATCACGGATGTTATACAAACATGAAGTCTGTTTTGTTGTCAATTACGTTGCAGAAATCTTAATGACACTCATGTTTGGAGCTAATGATGGTTTTGTTCTTTCATCAAAAAAATCAATTTATCAAGTAACAATGTGATTAATTAATATATACTCTGAAAAAAAAGTTTTGTTTAAAGGGATATCAACTTTAAGATGACTGTCAATTTTAACCACTTTTAGATGCCTTGAATATCTTTAGTTCTTTTCTTAAAATATTTGCTATTTTACTTTTTCTAGAGTTAATGGTTTGAGTGTTTATTCTTCTCTATCTGTTGTTCCTGGGTGTATACAGCTTTAAAAGTCTTGATAGATCAAGTTGCAAATCTGGTTACATTTCCTGGATGTTAACCACTCATCAAAAAAGAACATGCAGATGTTTTTGTCTTTTTTGTAAAATTTCTAGTCCTCTATCAGCTGTAATTTCTGTTACCAGTTTTCAATTGCCAAGATTTTTCTCTTCTTGAATATACCAGAAATTATATGACAACACCATAGTATGCATTCGATTCCTGTCTTTCCTATAGTTATGCTTCAGTGTATGCAGGAGCAGTGAGTTCTCTTCAGTTCTAGTGTCTGTTCTCTATTCCTCTTTCCTTGTTCACTGTTGATTCTTCTATATCCTACACCTGTCTCAAACTTTTAGAGAATAGCCTTTTTATTTAGGAGAAATAGATTTTAGACAGCCTATTTGGCACTCCCTGAATCACCAAATAGTTCTCTACTTTCATTCATTCAATAAATTTTTAGAGTATCTACCATGTCCAAGGGCTTCCTAGGTGGTGCAGTGGTAAAGAATTTGTCTGCCAATGCAGGAGGCACAAAAGACGTGGGTTCCATCCCTGGGTTGGGAATATCTCCTGAAGTAGGGAATGGCCACCTGCTCCAGTATTCTTGCCAGAAAATTCCATGGACAGAGGGTCCTGGCAGGTTACAGTCCATGGGGTTGGGGAAAGTCAGACATGACTGAGCATAGCACAATGTACCAAGAATTGTGTGAAATGCTGAGAATACAGTGATAAAAATAGACATGTTATCTGTCCTCAAGTAGCTTTCCATTTAGTAAAGTAGAGATATATTGGATAAATAACCTCACAAATAATAAGTGGTGAGTTGAATGGTGATAGTGGTGGATATGATAAGACTATATTTTCATTTTGAGAGAACAGAATAGAGGAGCATGAGAATAGACTTGAGAAGACAGGCTAAAATCTCCTACAATAAATAGTTCAAGTAAGAAATATCAGTGCTTTGTATCTTAGATTAGGAAAATGATGGTAGAGATAGAGAAATGCATATGCCAAAGATAAGGATCACACTGAGTAGCATCTGAAGATAAGTTGTATGGAGGTTCTAAGGAAGAAACAAGTGTAAAGATAGTTCTTAGCTTTCTAGCTTTTGCCAAAATTCTGGTGTTGTAAACTAAGACAGGTATATTCCCTATGTAATTGATGATACAAGGTTAAAGTTGACTTCATGATTGGATCCAGGAAAACAGATATTTTCAGCATTCTCACTCTTTATGCCTCTCTCTCCTTTGCTCCATGATGTAGTGAATGATGCATTCTTATACAGAACAGATAAACATTCTTTATTCATCTGATGACCTCGCCTCAGACAAATAAATGGTTTATAATCCCACCCCTGTATTCTTGCCTGGAGAATCCCATGGACAGAGGAGCCTGGTGGGCTACAATCCATGGGGTCACAAAGAGTCTGACATGACTGAAGCAACTTAACACTGCACGCAAGCACACACAATTCTAGCTCTCAGGAGATCTTTACCTTTCCAGTCCTGGTCCATCCACTCATATCTGTGATTCTGATATTTTCTCCATTTCTTATTATTAAACTCTTATTAAAAGTTTTCCTCCAAAGGGAGCCATGCTTATTTTAAACAATTAAAAACTTAAACATGTATAAAATGTATTAGATATTTATTCTCTCAATAGAAATGATAGACATGGTAAAGTGAAGTGTACACTTTTCCTAATGGTAAATAAGGAATTATATTTTTGAGGTGGCTATAAAGTTACCATGATATATATAGATATATAGATATATGTGTGTGTGTGTGCATGCTCAGTCATGTCTGACTTTTTGCAACACTATGGATTGTAGCCTGCCAGGTTACTCTGTCCATAGAATTTTCCAGGAAAGAATACTGGAGTAGATTACTATTTCATATTCCAGGGGATCCTCCTGACCCAGGGTTCAAGCCCACCTATCCTGCATTGGTAGGCAAATTCTTTACCACTAATATGTATGTATGTATGTATTATGTATGTGTGTATGTGTGTGTGTGTATGTATAACAAGATAATCAATTCATAAAGAGTTTTTTTAATGAACATTAGAAATTGAGTTTATTTTACTTAGTGCCAATATTATTCTAGGCAATGTGCTAGGTCTTTCTATGCATGGAATTGCATCCACTCTTCAATCAGCTTTGAGGGGGAAGATAAACATCTACATTACAGACAAAGGAACTATGGCTAGAGTGACTTACTCTACATTGAACACCCAGGTTTAATGTCATTCTGACACATTATAGGTTCAGTAAATATTTTGGACAGGTTAATAAAGATATGAATGAATGAGTGAATGAATGAGTAATTTGATGAATTAAGCCTTCATGCAAAATGGATTCTTGTGCTATTCAGATTAAGAAGGTCTGGAGCAGAGTGATTTATGAATATGACTCAGTAAAGCAGTTCTTGATTTTTTGTAACTTAGGAACTTACATTTTAGGTCATTTTACTTGCCTGTGAAACCAATCACAGTTCCTTATTCTGATTTTTTGTTGTCTTTGCACCACAGATGTTTTAGGTTTCATGTGCCTGATTTCTTCAGTTCAGTTCAGTACAGTTCACTCACTCAGTTGTGTCCGACTCTTTGCAACCCCATGAACCGCAGCACCGCAGGCCTCCTTGTCCATCACTAACTGCCGGACTTTACCCAAACCCATGTCCATTGAGTCAGTGATGCCATCCAACCATCTCATTCTCTATCGTCCCCTTCTCCTCCTGCCCTCCATCTTTCCCAGCATCAGGGTCTTTTCAAATGAGTCAGCTCTTCGCATCAGGTGGCCAAACTATTGGAGTTTCAGGTTCAGCGTCAGTCCTTCCAATGAACACCCAGGACTGATCTCCTTTAGGATGGATTGGTTGAATCTCCTTGCAGTCCAAGGGACTCTCAGGAGTCTTCTCCAACACAACAGCTCAAAAGCATCAATTCTTCTGTGCTCAGCTTTCTTTATAGTCCAACTTTCACATCCATACATGACCACTGGAAAAACCATAGCCTTGACTAGATGGACCTCTATTGATAAAGTAATGTCTCTGCTTTTTAATATGCTGTCTAGGTTGGTCATAACTTTCTTTCCAAGGAGTAAGTGTCTTTTAATTTCATGGCTGCAGTTACCATCTGCAGTGATTTTGGAGCCCCCAAAATAGTCAGCCACTGTTTCCACTGTTTCTCCATCTATTTGCCATAAAGTGATGGGACCAGATGCCATGATTTCTTCAATATGTCTCAAATCCATTCTAAACATGTTTGTCTAGAAGTACATACTACACACATATACATATTATTCCTAATTCCCTGTGCCCTGGGCAGGAATCTACCTCCTTTTAAAATATTGCATTTTTGGAGCCCACTAATCATTTTGTAAGAATAAGCCTTTCCACATATTACTGTAGGTGTTTGGAAGATAAAAAATGTCAAAATGTCTGACTATGACTTCCTTTTGCACGTTTGCTACCCTGTATAAACAAGGTATGTACCCAGGAATGAGGGAAGGGAAAAAAAGTATACCACATCAGCTTGGCCTCCAGTGGAATTAAGAAGATTATTATCTCCTGTCTCCATGCCCATCACCTAATGACAGAAAGTTCTGGATTACATATGCTTCTGAATGTCTCCCACGTTATTTGAGAATAGGTAAAAATCACTGATTGGGCTTCCCTGGTGGCTCAGACCGTAAAGAATCTGCCTGCAATGCAGAGGACCTGGGTTTCATCCCTGGGTCAGGAAGATCCCATGGAGAAGGGAATGGCAACCCACTTCAGTATTCTTGCCTGGAGAATCCCATGGACCGAGCAGCCTAGTGGGCTATAGTCTGTGGGATAAAAAAGAGTCAGACAACTGAGCAACTGCACTTTCACTTTCACACAATCAATGAAACCTGCCTTGCTGTTTGCCAGGTTCTGATTCAAGGTCTAACTCATGCAATCCACACTACAAATCTATGGTGTATGGACTGTTATTAATTCCTGTTTTACAAAGGGGAGAACCCAGTGTAAGTAATGTGGCAGGGCCACACAGCACATAAAGGGTAGCGTCAGGATTGAAATCCTGGGCATCTAATTCATGAACCTCTGCTCCCAACTTCGGGCACGAATGCCTTTCAAAAAAGAATTTGAAAGAAGTAATCCCTGGCTTTACTGACCATAGAAATGAATACCTATCTTACTGATGTTTCTGTCTTTGAAGACAGTGCTATTTGTGAAAATAATGAAAGCTCTTCTATATAAATACTACTGAAAAGGCCGTGTTCCTGAAAATGAATGGTAAAAATGATTTTAATGATGTTTATTTTTATGTCCTATTTATTTTTCCTGTATCCAAATTCATTATAAAGAGGAACCCTAACAGGGTTAGGTTCTTTGTTAAATCTCCAGATGTGATTAAAAGATAATGCAGTATTACAGTCATGAATGCTAATTTTCAAGGACTGTTTTTCTTCTAAAAATCTATTTTTTCATCGTTCCAATTTTTACATCATCCCTCCCCTATAGGAAGCAGTGTGTGGTACCAGGCATTCAGAAACTGTCCCTGATAGATGGCGATTATCCAGGAGACGCTGGAGAGGGGTGAAACACTCCCCACCACAGAGGTGCCCCCAGAGTTAATTCACCCTTCTTTCACATGGTGGAGAGCAGTAAATATGCATAACACCATCCTGCCTGTATGTGGTTCTGTCCTCGCCTGCCATTCCGCAGCCCTACCCTCTACAAAGGGTAGATCATTAAGCCATCCAACGGTGGGGAGTATTTTCATATAGCTGTTGCCCTTTATAGCAGCCTGGCAGCGAGTGACCATAATAAATTATGCACTGTTCTGTGAGGCTGTGACACAATGCACTGGCAGAACAGCGGGGGTGTTAGAAAATCCATTATTTGAAATTTTTGTTTCTTTTTCTTACTAGATTCCATGCTGCTCTATTCCTGTCATCTTGTTCCTTTCTTTCGTATCTATTGTTTTGAGGGTTTTGTGTCTGACAGTTCTTTTCTACTGCTGGTTTTGTCCTTTTTGTTACCTTGTTTCTGCCTTAGCGGGCTCCCCCACCCCCTTTTCTTGGTCTTGTGTGTTGTGAGCCCCGCTCTTTTCTGTCACGCAGTCGTTCTCCTTACTTTTCTTTTTCTTTCTGCCTTATTGTCTCATAAAATGCAAAAACAAATTCTCTTTTTTGTTGGCATTCTTTTGCGTGATGTTATGTGGTTGTCATTTTCCCTTCAGGATAGGTGTACTTTACTGTATGTAATATTCATTTTGGTTCCAAGAATCCCACACATATGGCCAGAGGAGTGCCAAGGTTGGTGACAGTAAAAAAGCAATCGAAGCAATCAGTAGAATAGTTCTCTGAGAACAGTGAAGACCTATTTCTTCCCTGTAGATCAATTCACAAAGAATCTCTATGTTTTTGTTCCTAATTTCAGATTATTCAGTGTTTTCATCTTTCTCCAAGAATAGGTCTATTATTCCAAAGTGGCAGTCATTTTGACACTATTCCTGGCAAATCTACTGATTTGCTTTTCCTTCATCCTTTTTCCACTGATGAACACAGCCTGAAATGATTGTTTGGTAGTTGAAACACCCATTGGTTTAATGAATTCGTTAGTTATTAACTGAGCAACTATTACATGGCAGGAGTGAGGATGGTGTTGAAGATACTGGACGCTACCAGCTTTGTTCTGCATTTTTACATTCTTTAATTTAGTTATGTCCCGTATTCCCAATTTCTTTCCTCTTTCTGTGGTCACATATTGCTATTTGTCATTCTACCTTCTCCATTTTCTGTTCCTTGATCATTTTGGATCTAGCACTCCTGTTTTTATTTAGACTTATTTACAAAGAACTTCTGATTTTCTTCCTAAATTGGATTAGGAGGCTCAAATTTCCTTGGCAGTGAGCACTCAGGAATATACCAGATTCTCCAATCTCAGTTTTGAGTTGCATTTAAAGACAAATATAAACAATACCCTCACCTCTGCTGTGATCATGATTTTCTTAATATTTGCTATAGCTGAATTTAATGTATTAATATGTATATTTATTAAATAGTAATGAATTAAATCAAAATCTACAATTAAACTTTTCCTGGTTTCTTTTAAAAGTTTTCCCTCTGTTTTCACTTACTTATTTTTTTGTAAACGATCTTCTAAATTTGGTTTCTCCTAAATCACCTTTGATTTTATGTTTCTATCCCTATTATGTTTTTATATTTCCATTATCTATTTATTTCATTGTATTCCAGGGTCATTGCTATTTTTGAATTGTACTTCTTATTTAAAATAAGAATTGTAAAAGTAGCTCAAAAATAAGTATATTGCTTTTTGCCACTTAAATTATTTTTTTCTATCTCTATATTCATTTCCCTTATATTTTTAATCTCCCTACTCTTCCTCATGTCTCCAAATTTATATTTCCTTTATTCTATTTTCTTTTTCTTTTTGTGCTACTCAGAATTCTGTCCCTTAACTTTTCTGTATAATTCGTTTCAAGAAACACTGGTCCTATTAATATCATTTTACAAATTCCATTGGAACAACTTATCTTATTTTTACTAATTGGGTTTTCAGTGTAAACTCTCAAACTTGTAATATAGTGTAGCACATAGTCCACGGGGTCTGAAAAAGTAGGACACAACTTAGGGACTGAACAACAATGTACCCACAAAAACAAGTCAGTTGTCCTGTCAGCTTCCAGATGCATTAAAATGCTCATGTTATTTTCTCACGTATTTCACCCTTACATTTTTAATATTGTCCTTCTAAGTTGGGAGAAGAGGAGGGAGGAACATATATAAAGAGCTATGAAGATGTTGTGAAAGTGAAAATGAGATAATAGACCGAAAGTAAATAAGGAAATATAGTAACTAGGACACTTGCATCCTTAACAGATGCCACGGGAAAATATTTTTGGTGACAAAATAGAAGAGAACTTCAGGAAACCTCCCACAGATTTGTTCCTAAAAAGCGGGGCTTTTATAACTGATTCATCAAACAAAACTGACTTTTTTATTAGGTGAACCCATTTCACCCTCTAGAGTTTTAGTGATCTCATTGCTAAATGGTTCTGCCTTGGCTGGGCATTGCTTCTGTTTTCTGTGCCTGTAGCGTGATTCCCCAGTTTTTAAAAATTGACAGTATCAATCTGTTTTGAATCTCCTATTACATTTATACCAACCAGATTCCACTCATGATATAAACAGTTGACTAAATGCTAACATTTTTAAAATCAGTATATAAAACAAACAAAAAAAATTGTCATATTTTCTCCTTATTTTGTGACTTATAACATCACTAATAATTGAAGCTTAGTTCTTCCTGTGCCTTTATTGACTGGTGCCAGTCTTACTACAAAGCTTGTAGTCTTAAAAAAAAAACATCAAAAATAAGCTATTATTTTATCAGTTAGTTTATTTTGCTGACTCCTGAACCCAAACTTTCAGATCACCTTTGAATTTGTCAGGTGGAATAGTTGCCTACAAAAATTATCTACTTATATGTAGATGAGTAAATATAAAATTGGCATGGGCAACCCACATTCTGGTATAAGTTGTGAACATAAAAATAGAGAAAGTTGGTAAATATAGAGGGCTATAGTATTATTTTTTAAATAATTTTATAAATATTATACAGTGGTACGTTTCATATTAGCAAGCTGTTTAAGTAACATATTTTGGGCTAAATCTTATATTTGAATATTTAATTTCTTCCTTCTCACCACCAATGCCCCAGTCAGTATTATAACAAAGTTTAATTTCCTTAGTTAAAAAGGAAGTTTCAATTTCCTTAGGACTTCCTTTCTTTTTCAGTCACCTTTTCCTGTCATTCTTACCTCCCTCTCCAGCTCTCAAGAGGGGCAGTCCCAGGTCTGAGATTACTTTTATGTCACAAGAATTAAAAAAAAAAAGGTCTCATGATTTGTTGTTGTGGCTGAGTTGCTAAATTGCGTCTGATTCTTCCTGACCCTGTAGACTGCAGGATGCCAGGCCTCCTTGTTCCTCACTATCTCCCAGAGTTTGCCCAAGTTCATTTACTTTCTATTTCTTTAATTACATTTTGCTTCTTTTTTTTGATTACTTAGCATTTTTCTTGTTTGAATGTGTCTCATGGTTTCTTATTTTCATAGAATCATCACTTTTTTTTTTTGGCTGCACCACGTAGCATATAAAATCTTAGTTCCCTGACCAGGACTGAACCTATACCCCCTGTATTGGAAGTACAGTCTGAGCCACTGCACTCTCAGGGAAATCCAAATCATCACCATTTTTTTATAAGAATTTATAGTTTGCTATACATTGGCAGTAACAAATAGATCTTGTTTTTTAATGAGATTTCGTTATGTACCAAGACATGTATTAACATTTTACATAGATTATGTTATTTAATTTTCAAACAGCCCTCTGAGCTATCATTACCATGTTCCTGATTTTTGCAGATAAAGAAACAGAAGCATAGAAAGGTTAAACAAAATGTGCAAAATCCAGTAGCTAAGAACTAGCCAAGCTAGGCCTCAGAGTCATAGTGTCTGTCTGCAGGCCTGCCCGTTTTACCACTACTCCATAGCTCCTGTTTTTAAATGATGCCCGTTGTATTCATTTATTTTTAATCCTGATGTAAAAATAAGTGATTTCCTCACTGTATCCTTCTTCATCATTAAATCTGATGAGAGCAGCATGTGTGTGTGCTAAGTCGCTTCAGTAGTGTCTGACTCTTTGTGACTCTATGGACTGTTGCCTGCCAGGCTCCTTTGTCCATGGGATTCTCCAGAAAAGAATACTGGGGTGGGTTGCCATGCCCTCTCCAGGGGATCTTCCCAACCCAGGGATCAAACCTACATCTCCTGCAGCTCCTGCATTGAAGGTGGATCTTTACTGCTTAGCCACAGGAGAAGACCCTGATGAGAGCAGAATTGTATCTGTATGGGAGGTATGAATCCTGTGGTGCTGACATCTTGATCCATACGCTCCTTGGCGTATTCTCCTGGCTGCCTTCTGCCCATCAGCCAGATGAGATTAGTTTATGCATGAAAATGACTCTTATCCTACCTCCATTACTAAAGGAAATATTACTTTACTTTAGTAAAGAGTAGATCTATATCACATTCCTTTTTATATCCTCTACCTTGTCTTGTACCTTAATAGTTTCCAGATAAAGGGTCAAAATTATAGAACCTACTGTCCAGTACTCATCATATAACTGATCCATCTTTTCACATACAGGGGAAAAGGAGGCAAGGCATCATCCTTCATTCAGTATAGGCCAGATAGAGACATTTCAGAGTCTTTCCCAAGTGGTCTATTTGCTAGAAAGTAATTCAGTTTTACACATTTTTATTTTCTTCATTTATTGGAATTGGGCACAAAAGAGGAAACGGGATAACTCGGCTAAGCAGTTAACTTTATAGAATCCAAGAACCTCGTACACTTGAAAAGGCATTGTAGATTTTTAATAAATAGTCCCAAAGAGCTTATGTTTTTATTTCGAGTTACAATTTGACAACATTTAATCCCTTGTTCTTGCTTTGTCAGACTTTTAATTGAATTATTCAAAACATGAAACAAAAGGAAAGAATTGCAGATAGCACAGTAATATTAGCAGAATTACCAGAGTGCTGAGAATTATTAAAGAGGACATTATGTTTGTTAATCGGGCATTTAATTTTACTTCTGTTTGTTGATGGGAAACAACCTCTTGGAAAGGATTTTTTCAAAAACCTTAATTGTGACAATGCCATCCTAACATCCATGAATATACTGTGCAACCAAAGCTGTTTGAAACCTAATTAGTCAAAAAGACTCCTAATTTCCATTTTAACTATAGAATTGCTAACCAACATTACATTCAGATTGGTCTTCAGCGCATAGGAAAAAAGCAGACCTTCCAAAAGTGGCTTTTAAAAAATGGGAAGTGTTTGGAGGAAAGATTTTAAAATATAATAGATCATAGCAAAAAAAGGAACACCCTCTCAACTCATTTTATGAGACAGGCATAACCTCGATATTAAAAGGCCAGTGTGAGGAATTACAGGCTAATCTTATTCATGAGCACTGATACAAAGCACCAAACAAAATATTAACGTGTTGAATCCCACTAGGCCTAAGAAAGGTGAACATGGAATGACACTTGGGGCTTATCTCAATGAAGCAAGTTTATAACCAGAAGTATATAAATTAATATAAATTATCATATAAACAGTTAAAAGGGAAGGAATTCACATGATCATCTCAATAGCTACAGAAAAAATATGTGATAAAACTCAAATCTACTTATAATTTTAAAACCATCCTAGACAACTATGAACAGGAATGAATTTCCTTAAAAGTAATCAAACATGTTTGCAGAATAATTGCAATATATATCAAACTTAATGGTAAGCATTTCTTTCAGGTCATTGTGAAACAAAGATGGCTGCTGGTTAAAATACCTGTTCTACATTGTACTAGATATAAAATGTCAATTCAGTGAGAAAAATAATTTTAAGTAAACTAAAATATCAGTTCAGTTCAGTCGGTCAGTTGTGGCCGACTCCTTAGGACCCCATGGACAACAGCACCCAAGAACTCCCTGTCCATCACCAACTCCCGGAGTCCACCCAAACTCATGGCCACTGAGTCAGTGATGCCATCCAACCATCTCATCCTCTGTCGTCCCCTTCTCCTCCTGCCCTCCATCGTTCCCAGCATCACAGTCTTTTCAAATGAGTCAGCTCTTCACATGAGGTGGCCAATTGGAGTTTCAGCTTCAGCATCAGTCCTTCCAATGAACACCCAGGACTGATCTCCTTTAGGATGGACTGGTTGGATCTCCTTGCAGTCCAAGGGACTCTCAAGAGTCTTCTCCAACACAACAGCTCAAAAGCATCAATTCTTCGGTGCTCAGTTTTCTTTATAGTCCAACTCTCACATCCATACATGACCACTGGGAAAACCATAGCCTTGACCAGATGGACTTTGTTGGCAAAGTAATGTCTCTGCTTTTTAATATGCTATCTAGATTGGTCATAACTTTCCTTCCAAGGAGTAAGCGTCTTTTAATTTCATGGCTACAGTCAACAACTGCAGTAATTTTGGAGCCCCCCAAAAATAAAGTCTGCCACTATTTCCACTGTTTCCCCATCTATATGCCATGAAGTGATGGGGCCAGATGCCATGATCTTCATTTTCTGAATGTTGAGCTTTAAGCCAGCTTTTTGACTCTCCTCTTTCACTTTCATCAAGAGACTCTTTAGTTCTTCTTCACTTTCTGCCATAAAGGTGGTGTCATCTGCATATCTGAGGTTATTGATATTTCTCCAAGGAATCTTGATTCCAGCTTGTTCTTCATCCAGCGCAGCATTTGTCATGATGTACTCTGCATATAAGTTAAATAAGCAGGGTGACATTATACAGCCTTGACATACTCCTTTCCCGATTTGGAACCAGTCTGTTGTTCCATGTCCAGTTCTAACTGTTGTTTCCT
Organism: Bos javanicus; assembly: GCF_032452875.1. Lineage (NCBI taxonomy): Eukaryota > Metazoa > Chordata > Mammalia > Artiodactyla > Bovidae > Bos > Bos javanicus. Next base: position 46,401,713 of record NC_083870.1, read on the forward strand.
GACCTGCATACAGATTTCTCAAGAGGCAAGTCAGGTGGTCTGGTATTCCCATCTCTTTCAGAATTTTTCACAGTTTATTGTGATCCAAGTCAAAGGCTTTGGCATGGTCAATAAAGCAAAAATAGATGTTTTTCTGGAACTCTCTTGCTTTTTCCATGATCCAGCGGATGTTGACAATTTGATCTCTGGTTCCTCTGCCTTTTCTAAAACAAGCTTGAACATCTGGAAGTTCACAGTTCACGTATGAGCATTACTTTACTAGCATGTGAGATGAGTGCAATTGTGCAGTAGTTTGAGCATTTTTTGGCATTGCCTTTCTTTGGGATTGGAATGAAAACTGACCTTTTCCAGTTCTGTGGCCACAGCTGAGTTTCCCAAATTTGCTGGCATATTGAGTGCAGCACTTTCACAGCATTATCTTTTAGGATTTGAAATAGCCCAACTGGAATTCCATCACCTCCTCTAGCTTTATTTGTAGTGAAACTGCCTAAGGCCCACTTGACTTGGGACCCCAGGATGTCTGGCTCTAGGTGAGTTAACACACCATCATGATTATCTGGGTTGTGAAGATCTTTTTTGTACAGTTCTGTGTATTCTTGCCACCTCTTAATATCTTCTGCTTCTGTCAGGTCCATACCATTTCTGTCCTTTACTGAGCCCATCTTTGCATGAAATGTTCCCTTGGTATTTCTAATTTTCTTGAAGATATATCTGGTCTTTCCCATTCTATTATTTTCCTATATTTCTTTGGACAGATCACTGAGGAAGACTTTCTTATCTCCTTACTATTCTTAGGAACTCTGCATTCAAATAGGTATATCTTTCATTTTCCCCTTTACTTTTCGCTTCTCTTCTTTTCATAGCTATTTGTAAGGCCTCCTCTTAAAGCCATTTTGCTTTTCTGCATTTCTTTTTCTTGGGGATGATCTTGCTCCCTGTCTCCTGTACAATGTCATGAACCTCTGTCCACAGTTCATCAGGCACTCTGTCTATCAGATCTAGTCCCTTAAATCGTCACTTCCACTGTATAATCATAAGGGATTTGATTTAGGTCATACCTGAATGGGCTAGTGCTTTTCCCAACTTTCTTCAATTCAAAGCTTGAATTTGGCAATGAGGAGTTCATGATCTGAGCCACAGTCAGCTCCTGGTCTTATTTTTGCTGACTGTATAGAGCTTCTCCATCTTTGACTGCAAAGAACATAATCAATCTGACTTTGGTGTTGACCATCCGGTGATGTCCATGTGTAGAGTCTTCTCTTGTGTTGTTGGAAGACGGCGTTTGCTATGACCAGTGTGTTCCTTGGCAAAACTCTATTAGCCTTTGCCCTGCTTCATTCTGTATTCCATTCTGTATTCTGAATTTGCCTGTTTGTATTCCAGTTCCATATAAAGCAAAGAACATCTTTTTTGGGTGTTAGTTCTAGAAGGTCTTGTAGGTCTTCATAGAACCTTCAACTTAAGCTTCTTCGGTGTTACTGGTCGGGGCATAGACTTGGACTACCATGATACTGAATGGTTTGCCTTGGAAATGAACAGAGATCATTCTGTCGTTTTTGAGATTGCATCCAAGTACTGCATTTCGGACTCTTTTGTTGACTATGATGGCTATTCCATTTCTTCTAAGGGATTTTTGCCCACAGTAGTAGATATAATGGTCATCTGAATTAAATTCACCCATTCCAGTCCATTTTAGTTTGCTGATTCCTAGACTGTCTGTGTTCACTCTTGCCATATCCTGTTTGACCACTTCCAATTTGCCTTGATTCATGGACCTAACATTCCAGTTTCTATGCAGTATTGCTCTTTACAGCATCAGACCTTGCTTCTGTCATCAGTTACATCCACATCTGGGTGTTGTTTTTGCTTGGCTCCATCCCTTCATTCTTTCTGGAGTTATTTTTCCACAGATCTCCAGTAGCATGTTGGGCACCTAACCACCTAGGGAGTTCATCTTTCAGTGTCCTATCTTTTTGCCTTTTCATACTGTTCTTGGGGTTCTCAAGGCAAGAATACTGAAGTGGTTTGCCATTCCCTTCTCCAGTGGACCACATTTTGTCAGAACTCTCCACCATGACCCGTCTGTATTGGGTGGCCCTACAGGGCATGGCTTAGTTTCATTGAGTTAGACAAGGCCATGGTCCATGTGATCAGATTAGCTAGTTTTCTGTGATTGTGGTTTCAGTCTGTCTGGCCTCTGATGCCCTTTATCAGTACCTACTCTCTTAGTGGGGTTTCTCTTACCTTGGATGTGGGATATCTCTTCACGGCTGCTCCAGCAAACCACAGCTGCTGCTCCTGACCTTGGACATAGGGTATCTCCTCTAGGCCACTGCTCCTGACCTTCGAAGTGGGGTATCTCTTCTCGGCCTACCAGAACTGCGCAGCCGCCACTGACCACTCCAGTGCCATGCAGCTGGATTGGTTAGTTTTCTGTGATTGTGGTTTTCAGTTTGTCTGCCCTCTGATGGTGAAGGATAGAAGTCTTATGGAAGCTCCCTGACCCACTGAAGCTTTGTGACCCATGGACTGCAGCATGCCAAGCTTCCCTGTCCATCACCAAATCCCAGAGCTTGCTCAAACTCAGGTCCATTGAGTCAGTGATGCCATCAAACCATCTCATCCTCTGTTGTCCCCTTCTCCTCCTGCCTTCAGTCTTTCCCAGCATCAGGGTCTTTTCCAGTGAGTCACTCATTGCGTCAGGTAGCCAAAGTTTTTTAGCTTTAGCTTCAGCATCAGTCTGTTCAATAAATATTCAGGACTGATTTCCTTTAGGATGGACTGGTTGGATCTCCTTGCAATCCAAGGGAGTCTCAAGAGTCTTCTCCAACACTGCAGTTAAAAAGCATCAATTCTTGTTCAGCCATCATCTTTCTTTATAGTCCAACTCTTACACCCATACATGACTACTGGAAAAAAAAAAAAAAAAAAGCTTTTTGACTAGATGAACCTTTGTTGGCAAAGTAATGTCTCTGCTTTTTAGTATGCTGTCTAAGTTTGTTATAGCTTTTCTTTCAAGGAGCAAGCATCTTTTATTTTATGGCTGCTATCACCATCTGCAGTGATTTTGGAGCCCAAGAAAATAAAGTCTCTCACTGTTTCCATTTTCTCCCCATCTATTTGCCATGAAGTGATGGGACCAGATACCATTATCTTCGGTTTTTGAATGTTGAATTTTAAGCCAACCATTTCACTTTCCTCTTTCACTTTCATCAAGAGGCTGTTTAGCTCCTCTTCATTTTCTCCCATAAGGGTGGTGTCATCTGCATATCTGAGGTTATTGATATTTTGCTGACAATGTTGATTCCAGCCTGGAATTTGGCATGATGTACTCTGCATATAAGTTAAATAAGCAGGGTGACAATATACAGCCTTGATGTACTCCTTTCCCAAGTTGGAACCAGTCTGTTGTTCCATGTCTGGTTCCAACTGTTAGATTTCTCAGGAGGCAGGTCAGCTAGTCTGGTATTCACATGAGATTTCTTAGGAGGCAGGTAAGGTAGTCTGGTATTCCCATCTCTTTAGGAATTTTTAAGAATTTTAAGAAACTAAAATGTAAAAATGTTTAAATATAAGAATTTAAAAACTTATTTTTTTTTTGCCATTTAATCTCATTGACAAAGCTTAGTTGTCAATTTTATTTATTTATTTATTTTTAATTTTATTTTATTTTTAAACTTTACATAATTGTATTAGTTTTGCCAAATATCAAAATGAATCCGCCACAGGTATACATGTGCTCCCCATCCTGAACCCTCCTCCCTCCTCCCTCCCCATACCATCCCTCTGGGTCGTCCCAGTGCACTAGCCCCAAGCATCCAGTATCGTGCATCGAACCTGGACTGGCAACTCGTTTCTTACATGATATTTTACATGTTTCAATGTCATTCTCCCAAATCTTCCCACCCTCTCCCTCTCCCACAGAGTCCATAAGACTGATCTATACATCAGTGTCTCTTTTGCTGTCTCGTACACCGGGTTATTGTTACCATCTTTCTAAATTCCATATATATGCGTTAGTATACTGTATTGGTGTTTTTCCTTCTGGCTTACTTCACTCTGTATCATAGGCTCCAGTTTCATCCACCTCATTAGAACTGATTCAAATGTTTTCTTTTTAATGGCTGAGTAATACTCCATTGTGTATATGTACCACTGCTTTCTTATCCATTCATCTGCTGATGGACATCTAGGCTGCTTCCATGTCCTGGCTATTATAAACAGTGCTGCGATGAACATTGGGGTACACGTGTCTCTTTCCCTTCTGGTTTCCTCAGTGTGTATGCCCAGCAGTGGGATTGCTGGATCATAAGGCAGTTCTATTTCCAGTTTTTTAAGGAATCTCCACACTGTTCTCCATAGTGGCTGTACTAGTTTGCATTCCCACCAACAGTGTAAGAGGGTTCCCTTTTCTCCACACCCTCTCCAGCATTTATTATTTGTAGACTTTTGGATCGCAGCCATTCTGACTGGTGTGAAATGGTACCTCATGGTGGTTTTGCTTTGCATTTCTCTGATAATGAGTGATGTTGAGCATCTACATGAAAAGAATTTAAAAACTTATTAATATATATACTCTGATCAATGAAACTCTATATTAATCCACTGCAAATTATTAGAAATAAAAGGATTTTAGAAAGTTTCTAGGGAAAAAATTCTATATACAAATATCAATTTGTCTTTATATACTAGCTACACAATGTTAGGAATGTATTTTTTTAAACTATACAGTATTATAGTTTTAAAATTATAAATAAATAGATTTAATCTAACAAAAGATGTATACAATCATTTTGTAGAAAATTTAAAACTTTTGATTGAAAACATTTTAAAAAGATGTAAAAAAAAGAAAATTATCATCTTCTTCCCTGTGGCTTCCCTGCAAACCCGAGTTTGATCCTTGAGTGAGGAAGTTCCCCTAGAGAAGGAAATGGCTACCCACTCCACTATTCTCACCTGGAGAATTCCATGGACAAAGCAGCCAGGTGGCTCCGGTCCATGGGGTTGCAAAGAGTTGGACATGACTGAGCAACTAACACTTTGACTTTCACATAAATATTTTCACTTTTTTTCCAGATTGGTTTCAATGTTTATTGAACATCCAGTCAAAATCCCAGCAAAATTATTTTATTGATATTGACCAACTGAATCTAAAGTTTATTTGGATGACAAAAAATAAATAAACCCACAAAAATAGCCAAGACTTTCAGTAATAACTGTAAAGATTCATATAACATTTATTCACTTTTAAACATTGTTCTAAGAACTTAATATATATTGAGTGGGCCTTAACCACTATCAACAATTGTTATAAAGCGATAGCTCTTAAGATAGTGACTTTGGTACTGGCTTAGATAGGTGAAAAAAGTTACAGAATAGAAAATTCATGTAAAAAAAAAAAAAACCCAAATCATGTGGAAACTTGATTTAAGTGTGCTATAATTACAAAGCAATGTGAAAATATCGAATGAATAACTAAATGGTACTGAGACAATTGTTAGTTGTTGCTGTTGTTATCCAGTTGCTCAGTCGTGTCCAACTCTTTTCACCCCAATCGACTGCAGCAGGCCAGGCTTCCCTGTTCCTCACCATCTCTTGGAGCTTGCTTAAACTCATGTCCATTGAGTCAGTGATGCCAATCAACCATCTCATCAAAAATATTCTTTTGTATTTATTCTATTTAAATAATGAAGAAAGTCTCTATTTAAAATCCCTGCAATGTGTTGGGTGGAAATTGTCTTGAGAAAAATAATTCAAAAACACCAAACCAAGTGCAAATAATTTCATTGGTGCTTTTGTACTTCCATTAGGCAGACTGAACAGATACTAAGATCCTAGGACTAGATTGCTGCATTCATTTCCTCTTCTATTAAATGGATTAATAATAGTACTCATTCTATGGAATTTCGGTGAAGATTATAATACATGTAAATATTTAGAAGAACAGAGCCTGTTTGCATATGTAATTGCAGTTGAGGTTCCTGTCAATGTTCTTCCTGCAGTTTTCCACTTATCAACAAAAAGGCATGTTCTTGTATCTCCACAGTCATCATGATCCAGTATAAGATATGAAATCTATGAGAGGAAGCTGATTGAGCAGCTCTGCTTTGATTCAACATATATTTTGAGTTGTGGATGAATAGTAAAAGTATAGAAAAATGCCAAGACTATGTTGCTGAGTGAATTGGAGAGGTGATAAAACAGAACAAATACAATTATTTTATCTCATCATTGATGCTACTAACAAGACGTAAGCCAAAAAAAAATTTTTATCTTTGTGTGGGTAGAAATATGGACAGTTTTAATCTTGTTTTGCTTATATGAATTTTCTAAAGTGAACATGCATTATCCATATAAGTCGGAGGAAAAAAAGACATAGAAGAAAAGATTTCTAGCCAATTAATAAGAAAAAGACAAACGACCCTATAAAGAATGGGTAGTGAATTCAAAGAAGCAGAATTGCAAATGGCCAGTAAACATGAAAAGATATTCAACTCATTGGTCAGCATGGAAATGCAAATTAAGCCAACACAGATATCAAATTTTTCATCAGTTAAATTGGCAACGAGCCTAGCCTTCTGTGCTATTGAGAGTGTGGGGGAAGCAGGCATGTTCCTATTTTGTTAGTGAGGAAGTAAATCGTACCACTCTTGGAGAAAGTACTTTGCTGAATCTAACTAAATTTCAGGGCATGAACTTTTAGGCCCAGTAATCCAATTCTAGGAAGCTATCCTATAAAAATTTTAGAACATACATAAACATGTTTAATATATTCAGTGCAGCACTATTTGTAAAAAGACAAAAACTAGAAGCAATTTAAAAATTCATCTTTAAGGGAATGGCAGATCCATACAACAGGATACTCTGCCATTATCAAAAACAATGAGGTAGGTCTGTATGTCTTAATCAGAGGGAAGAAGTGAATATTTCATGTATATCAATGTATGTGGTGTGTGTGTATATATATGTATGTATGTGGTATGTGTGTATATATATATTTCCATATATGTAAACATATGTATATGTATTTATATGGTTTCCCTGGTGGTGCTAGTGGTAAAGAACCTGTCTGCCAATGCAGGAGACATAAGAGATACAGGTTCTTCTATCCCTGGGTTGGGAAGATGCCCTGGAGGAGGGCATAGCAACCCACTCCAATATTCTTGTCTGGAAAATTGCATGGACAGAGGAGCCTGGTGGGCTGCAATCCATAAGATCACAAAGAGTTGGACACAACTGAGCACACAAATGAAAGAAAGAAGAAAGTGAAGTTGCTCAGTCGTGCCGACTCTGCGACCCCATGGACAGTAGCCTGCACCAAGCTCCTCCATCCATGGGACTTTCTAGGCAAGAGTACTAGAGTGGGGTGCCATTGCCTTCTCCAGGGAATCTTCCTGACCTAGGGATCAAACCCAGGTCTCCCACATTGTAGACAGACGCTTTACAGTCTGAGCCACCAGGGAAGTCCGAGGACACACATCAGATCAGATCAGTCACTCAGTTGTGTTTGACTCTTTGTGACCCCATGAATCGCAGCATGCCAGGCCTTGCCGGGAGCCGGCATGTTGCATGTTGAGTGCATGTTGCGTATTGCATGTTGAGTGCAGCGCTTTCCGTGGCATTGTCTTTCGGGATCTGGAGTGGCTCAACTGGAATTCTGTTGCTGCCGGGAGCCAGCGTGGGGAGCTCCGCCCGTGACGGGGGTCATGGGGAAAGAGGCTCGGCGTGCGCAGAGGCGGGATCGAGCCTCGGGAGTCCCCCTGGAGATTCTCGAGCATTTACCCCCAGGGCCGGGGTCTGCCTACTTTCTGCTTTGTGCTTTCACCTACACCTCTGACTTTGCGGGGGGCTGTCCCCCACTACCTCTCTGGAAGGGGAGTTGGCTTACAGCTCCAGTTGATAATTCCTGGGTGTGACAGTGTTTCTACCTCCAAACTCCTTTGGAGGTCCTCTGGCCTGCCTGAATGGGTTTTTCTGGCCACATGTGATTGTTCAGAGCCTCCCAACTGTGAGGCAGGAGATGTTCTGGACTATCTAAGCACAGATTCTTTTGAGTGGTTGAAGGATTGACTGGAAATTATATTGGTGAGGGGATTTTCACTTGTTGGGCCAATGTTTGCTGCTAGGTTTCCATGTCCCTTGCCTGCTGTGTCCCTGGCAGTGTATTGATTAATATAATTGGTGTGAGTAGTAGCTTTAATGTTTGTGGCCTGGGACCCTTGAGTTAATTCTTTTTCTTGTTATAGCCCGCCACACCTTTGCTCTGTAGGAATGCAGCTTTATCTAATGCTTTTGGAGGGTGGCTCCTGACCAATCACCTTTACAGAAAAATAAGTTTTCTGAAGAAAGGGTCTTGGAATGTTGGCAGGCCTCCCGGCCAGAGGATGATGCGAATCACCTGGGCTTTTGCATATGATAAGTTTGCAGGAAGAAAGCCTGGCTTGCTGCATGACTCTACCCCTCCCCCCATTGTCCTCTATGTATAACTTAAGGTATGAAGACTGCTTTGGAAAATGAAGTGCGGGCCTTGTTCACCGAAACTTGGTCTCCCCATGTCGTTCTTTCTGTCACCTTCTGGCTGAATTATTCAGCCTCTTTTCTCCACTGAATTTCCTCACTGAGCTATCCTCATTCTATTACTCTTTATATCCTTAATTAACGTTTAATTAAGCAGTTGTTTCCTGATCCTCGCCGATGCCGTCTCTCCTTCGAATACCCTGGATCAGCCGGGGCTGGACCCCGGCAAGGCCTCCCTGTCCATCACCAACTCCCGGAGTTCATTCAGACTCACGTCCATCGAGTCGGTGATGCCATCCAGCCATCTCATCCTCTGTCATCCCCTTCTCCTCCTGCCCCTAATCCCTCTCAGCATCAGAGTATTTTCCAATGAGTCAACTCTTCACATGAGGTGGCCAAAGTACTGGAATTTTCAGCTTTAGCATCATTCCTTCCAAAGAAATCCCAGGGCTGATCTCCTTCAGAATGGACTGGTTGGATCTCCTTGCAGTCCAAGGGACTCTCAAGAGTCTTCTCCAACACCACAGTTCAAAAGCATCAATTCTTCAGCACTCAACCTTTTTCACAGTCCAACTCTCACATCCATACATGATCACAGGAAAAACCATAGCCTTGACTAGACGAATATTTGTTGGCAAAGTAATGTCTCTGCTTTGGAATATGCTATCTAGGTTGGTCATAACTTTCCTTCCAAGGAGTAAGCGTCTTTTAATTTCATGGCTGCAGTCACCATCTGCAGTGATTTTGGAGCCCAGAAAAATAAAGTCTGAAAAAAAAAAAAAGAAAAAGAAAAAGAAAGTCTGACACTGTTTCCACTGTTTCCCTATCTATTTCCCATGAAGTGATGGGACCAGATGCCATGATCTTCGTTTTCTGAATGTTGAGCTTTAAGCCAACTTTTTCACTCTCCTCTTTCACTTTCATCAAGAGGCTCTTTAGTTCTTCTTCACTTTCTGCCATAAGGGTGGTGTCATCTGCATATCTGAGGTTATTGATATCTCTCCCGGCAATCTTGATTCCAGCTTGTGCTTCTTCCAGTCCAGCGTTTCTCATGATGTACTCTGCATATAAGTTAAATAAACAGGGTGACAATATACAGCCTTGACGAACTCCTTTTCCTATTTGGAACCAGTCTGTTGTTCCATGTCCAGTTCTAACTGTTGCTTCCTGACCTGCATACAGGTTTCTCAAGAGGCAGATCAGGTGGTCTTGTATTCCCATCTCTCTCAGACTTTTCCACAGTTTATTGTGATCCACACAGTCAAAGGCTTTGGCATAGTCAATAAAGCAGAAATAGATGTTTTTCTGGAACTCTCGTGCTTTTTCCACGATCCAGCGGATGTTGGCAATTTGATCTCTGGTTCCTCTGCCTTTTCTAAAACCAGCTTGAACATCAGGAAGTTCACGGTTCACATATTGCTGAAGCCTGGCTTGGAGAATTTTGAGCATTACTTTACTAGCGTGTGAGATGAGTGCAATTGTGCAGTAGTTTGAGCATTCTTTGGCGTTGCCTTTCTTTGGGATTGGAATGAAAACTGACCTTTTCCAGTCCTGTGGCCACTGCTGAGTTTTCCAAATTTGCTGGCATATTGAGTACAGCACTTTCACAGCATCATCTTTCAGGATTTGGAATAGCTCAACTGGAATTCCATCACCTCCACCAGCTTTGTTTGTAGTGATGCTTTCTAAGGCCCACTTGACTTCACATTCCAGGATGTCTGGCTCTAGGTCAGTGATCACACCATCGTGATTATCTGGGTCATGAAGATCTTTTTTGTACAGTTCTTCTGTGTATTCTTGCCATCTCTTCTTAATATCTTCTGCTTCTGTTAGGAGCACACACATACTACACAGTATATACATAGATGCATGCATGCTAAATGGAGAAGGTGATGGCACCCCACTCCAGTATTCTTGCTTGGAAAATCCCAGAGATGGAGGAGCCTGGTGGGCTGCAGTCCCTGAGGTTGCTAAGAGTTGAACACGACTGAGTGACTTCACTTTCCCTTTTCACTTTCATGCATTGGAGAAGGAAATGGCAACCCACTCCAGCGTTCTTGCCTGGAGAATCCCAGGGATGGGGAGCCTAGTGAGCTGCCGTCTATGGGGTTGCACAGAGTCGGACATGACTGAAGTGACTTAGTATAGGATATGCATGCTAAATCGCTTCAGTCATGTCGGACCCTTTGCGACCCTGTGGACTATAGTCTCCAGGCTCCTCTGTCCGTGGCGGTTTTCTAGGCAAGAATACTGGAGTGGGTAGCCATTCCCTTCTCCAGGGCATCTTCCTGACCCAGGGATCGAACCTGGATCTCCTTCATTGCAAGCAGATTCTTACATTCTGAGCCACCGGGAAGCCCATATCAGCCTATATAAATATAGGATAAAAAGTGAAAAAAATACACACTAATGCTCATAGTGGTTAGAAACTGTGGGATTAGGAAGGAAGAAACATTTTTTATACAATTATATAGGAACAATTGTTCATTCTTGTGTGTTTCAAAATATGTCAGATTTTAAAAGGATATTATTATGTTTGAGTGCACAAGATGTGACCCTGTAGTTAAAATAATTCCACTACCACTATTGTTATTAAGCTATGAAATATTTTGCATGGCATTAAATCAAGCCCAGTTTTGGTCTGCCTGTTCAAAGAACACACCAGGTTTATTTGGAAATATATTGCTTCACTTTCAAAATTCCTTAGACTTTGGGACTGATAATTGCAGGTTAACTTTTGGGAAGAGTTTCATTATTTTCTTATTGGAAATAACGATCTACAATAAATTATGCTAAACTCATTACTTGATCTAGAATTCTTGCCTATGAAATAGTCCAAAAATGACTAGTTTCCATCTAATGAGAATTGTAATTTGATAGTGCTCTATAACTATTTAATGATAATGTATCAGTCAAAAATAATTAAAATTATTGGAGTAATTTTAAAAACCAAGATACCGTTTAAAGAAAAATTCACAGTGGAAACAGCACATAAAGCTTTATTTACCATTTACAAATAGGCAAAACAGGTAGTAAGTTATGATACAAATATAAACAAGTTGAAATTGTAAAGACTTATCGACATTTTAAATTTGCCATTGCTTTTGTGAAGATTTATAATATCTTACCAGCTATTTTTCGCCTATTTATTATAGAAAAGGGACTTATTCTTTCATACCTGCCCATAAGAGAAAGCCATTTGTAGCTTCAGCACTCATATATTAAAGAAGTTGTATGCTTTCCTTTAAAATTTCTCATGGAAGAAATAAACCTAATCAAACCTTTCTCCCCTCTAGCTGGTAACCTCTGCATGAACTAAAGGGTTGAAATATTGTTTAATCATGCTACATACCACTTTTTACAGTTATGAGAAACATTATTTTGCTGCAATAGAAGCAGCAAAACAAAATGTTTTTACTCTGTGCGAAGAGAAATGTATTTGTAAATTATTTATTATTTTAAATGGCTTGATTTCTTATGAAACTACATTTTCTTTCTCTGGATTTCAAATATTACTTTGGGGAGAAAGACACATTTTAAAATCGTGTTAATATATATGTAATCTGTGGAACGCAGACCCTAATACTGACTTGTGACTCGGAGAGGAACAACGTGCTAATTTCAGTTGGCAATCTTTACTTGATTCCTTCAGTCCAAACTCAACTATTATTAACCTTTGTTTGTGACAATTGAAGAGAATAATGGTTGAATTTGGGGCCTTTAATGTCACATTGAAATCAATAGCTGTAAATGGTAGTTGCCACAGTTCTAACTGATCTGTCACGTTCAAACAAAAGAAGGTCTTTCTCGGTTCATAGAAGATAGCTGAGACAATTAAACACACACACACACACATACACACACATCTCAGAAGACCTTTATAACGTTAAAGAACTGCACTGATTTTCAGTATTTTTATAAGTGTTTTTTTTATTTTTAATGTTGTTTGGTGTTATCTGTGTTTTTTTTAATGTGTGTGTTGGTGGGGCGGGGGAGAGTTCCACTTCTTTGTTTTAACAGTGTTTTAAAAATACCTGAAACTGTAAGTCAGATACAGGAAGTAGCTGACTTAATCCAGACCTCAAACTTGTCTCTGTCATAAAAATAAATTGAATTGTCCTTCTTCAAGTGGTGATGATGGTGAGTCGTGGGGGTGCTGATGATAAGCCCCTTCATGTGCTGGCAAGGACAGAAATTGCAAAGGCTGCTAAATAAAAACAACTCAAACCCCTTAGAGCCAGGACTCTGCCTCCTCCTGACAACCCCCTTATCATGACTTCAACTCCCAACACAAATCCATCTTTTAGACTTCTGCACATTCATCAGTGTTAAACTTTCAGTGCTCGATTTTGACCTTGTATTTACCTTTCTTACTTTTCTGGACATTTTGTGGATGAAAATTAAGGGATTTCAGTTCATGTTCCCATACATGACTGTGATTTGCATTTTTGCCAAGTCTGAACCTAATACTGGTTATAATCGGCTGGACGTTGATTAATTCTATTAAGAACATAAGTCCACTTCTGCTTAGCATTGTTAACTTGTATGAAGTAATAAGAATGTTTCAGTGCTTTATCAGAAAGAAAAAGCTTTGGTAATTTTTTCTCTCCATAGAGTAATAACAGGTCTCCAAGTTTTATTAAGGCATAATATGAAAAATTCTTACTCGCTGAAATGCCTTTCTAACTGTCCTTTGAAAAATTAAATTAGTTGTTCTTGGAAGTAGAAACTAAAAAGATTCACTACTACAAGAATATAAGAGATTAAAAAGGGAAGTAGAAAAGATCATGTTTTTAACTTGCCTTAAGCAAAAGTACAATTCTTTTCTAGCTTGTAATTTTATGATGATTTTTCAGACTTAACATTTCCTAAAATTATTAGTTTAAGGAGTCCATGACTTTTTAAAAAAGTTATACTTCTCAGAAATAAATTCATTTACTCAAGTGGAACATAATCAGTCTTTATATAGGCCTTTTCCACTTTTTATTTTTTCCTACTAGAGCATGAGATTCCAAACTTTGTCTAATCAACTACCTGGAACAAAATCAGTAGTTGCTGTTGACTAGCTCTATGGAAAATAAACCCCTGATCTGTAATATTTGTGCTTTCTGTCATATAAATGCTTCCACTATGGCCAATTTCAAGCAACAGCTGATGTCACTGAATATAGAGTTGGCTCCAGCCCATGGAGTAGTTAGGCTTCATCTATGAAAGACTTAGTTCTGCAGCTGCTATTAGCACTGACAACAGGAAAAGATATGCCAATTGTTATCAAGGTGAGAAACATGGAGTGATAAAACGGCTGACCAAGAAACCAACTGTCCTTATCAGATCATCATGCTTAGCTGCTTTGAGGTAAAGAAAATGAGAACCCTTAACTTTGTAGGTAAAATGAAAAAGTCTTTAAGGTAAATTTCACCTTTTAAAATGCTAAGCCAGATAACTCAAAATGTTCATTTTTAGTGATGTAGTCTTTGTTCAGTGAGAGAATTTAGAAATTTGAAAATTCCATGGGTTCCCAAATATATTCTATACTCAACAAAAAAATTTTTTTTCTTAAATTATGCTATTCTGGGGAAGAAAAGAAAGATTCATAAGAGAAATCTAAGTTGTCAAGCCTTATGCATAGGGATATAAATCTGAGGATCATGGTGGTTTAGTCGCAAAGTCATGTCTGACTTTTGTGACCCCATGGACTGTAGTCTGCCAGTATCCTCTGTCCATGGGATTCTCCAGGCAAGAATACTGGAGTGGGTTGCCAATTCCTTCTCCAGGGGGTCTTCCCAAACCAGAAATCGAACCTGGGTCTCCAGCATTGCAGGCAGATTCTTTACCAACTGAGTTACAAGGGAAGCCCCTAAATCTGAGGCTCTCTGCATTAATTTGGGGTTTTTGCAATTCTACTGACGTGAATGAAAGTGTTTATATAAATTTAGTATACATGTTTGCATTTTATATGTGGAGAGAAAAAAGAGAAAGAGAACCTTAAGTTAGTTGGCCCTTTTTTGGATGAAAATATAAAAGCTTAAGCCAAATGAGGGAAACGTTGGCTAGAGCCAAACCACAGGAATGACAATACAGCTGACTTGGGAAAAGTGGAGACAAGAATTTGATGCCTCAGTACCTTCTCTATCTATTGAATCAGTTTCTCTCTCTAACTCAGCTCTGTTGTCACTCTCCTACAATAACATCAGTGGATTAAGGACTATGGTAGGTCATCAACTGGTGATTAATGCCTAAAATTCTGTGGTTTCTAGTCAAAGAACTCAGTAAATAAGATCACTATTGCAGGGGAAACTGCTGAGATATTTCTCTTGTGGCTGATTGTATGTCCAGGGTATTCACATTGCTAACTGAGAAAAATACATGTGCTTCATATGTTAAATAATTCCACAATAATTATATCAAGCTTGTTAATTGTATCATTCAAATGATCTATATCCTTACTTAGTTTTCAGTCAACATCTAAAAGATTTATTCAAATCTCCAATCATCGTTTTTTAAGTATTTTCCTATTTGCTTCCTAGAATTGTAGTAAAAGTTACCCAGTTGTGTCCGACTTTTTGCAACCCCATGGACTGTAATCTGCCAGGCTCCTCTGTCCATGAATTCTCCAGGCCAGAATACTTGAATGGGTAGCCATTCCCTTCTCCAGTGTATCTTCCCAACCCAGGGATCAAACCCAGGTCTCCTGCATTGCAGGCAGATTCTTTACCATCTGAGCCACCAAGGATGCCCGAGAAAAAAAGCTCCCCTGACCTGACTG
Organism: Bos javanicus; assembly: GCF_032452875.1. Taxonomy (NCBI): domain Eukaryota; kingdom Metazoa; phylum Chordata; class Mammalia; order Artiodactyla; family Bovidae; genus Bos; species Bos javanicus. Next base: position 46,416,996 of record NC_083870.1, read on the forward strand.
GGAATCAAACCCAGGCTGTAGTGGTGAAAGTGCAGAATCATAACCTCTAGACCACTAGGGAGCATCTAAGTGAAAGTTAGTCACACAGTCGTGTCCAACTCTTTGGGATCCGATGGACTGTAGCCTGCCCCACTCTTCTGTCCATGGAATTCTCCAGGCAAGAGTATTGAAAATGGGTTGCATTTCCTTCTCTAGGGAATCTTTCTGACCCAGACCCAGGGATTGAACCTGGGTCTCTTGCATTGCAGGCAGGTTCTTTACCAACTGAGCCTTATGCTAAATAAACCTTATGCCTTAAAGTTATATTAAATGTATTATCTTGCTTGGTGTATAGTTTATGAATATAGTTTTGGAAATATGTTAGTTATCCCTCTATAATATCACTCCTTATCCTCACTAAAGTTTTTGATCTAGATTTTAACTCTTTTTTTTTTTTAACTCTTAAAATTAAATTACTATTTCTACTTTCTCTCTCTCTCTCTCTTTTTTTTTTTTTTCTATTTTAGCTATTTGATTTGATTTTTTTAAGCCCAATCTGGATCTTTTTAAAATTTTGATAATGAATTCAACCTACTCACATATATAGTGGTAACTGATCTAATTGATATAATATTTCACATTATTTAGTGTTTACTATTTACTTCCTTTGTTGAATTTCACCCCCCTTGTTTTCCTTTTTATTTTTTACTCCAATATGAACTTCTGTTCATAATGATATGTAAAGCACTATTTCTCAATTAGTGTATCAACTTCAATAATTATGATGACTCTACTAGAACAACCTACTTGCTTATTTTACCCCTGAAGCTCTTATCCTGTGTTTTTTAGAGACTTTCAGACTTCTGCCTGCCTTCCTCCACTTTCTTCCCTCCACAATTCCTGGGTTTCCTAAATAGCTGGGGGAAATTTTATATATATATATATATATATATATATATATATAAAGAATCCTGTATTATAACTTCTATTCTAAATCTTAGTTATGGAGTTATCATCATATAATTAAAACAAATTGCTTAACATTTTTCATTGTTGTATTCTTCTTTCCTCAGAATGAAACGATTTGCTTCTGGTTGAATTTTTTATGAGGTTGGGAGTACTTCCTCAAGTATTTTCTACAGATAAGATATCAGTACATGGGTGGCATATTTTCTGAATCCTCGAATGTTGAAAACCATTGTGCTTTTTCCTTAACATTTGAGTATTATATTGGCTGGTTGAAAGATTCTTGGATCACAGTCCTTTTCTTTTAATAGCATAGTCAGATAATCTTTCCTTTGTAAAATAACTATTTTTTGTTCTGGGTAGAAGAAAGAATTTTTTTTTTCATTAGCATCAGAGGTCAGACATTTCCCCTGATTATATCTAGGTGTGTGGCTTTTTGTAAAATTAATCCTGTCTGAGTCTTAGTGAGCCCATTCATTCAAAAGGCACAAGTCTTTCTTCAACCCAAGGAATTTTTATTCTATTATTTCTTTGATTATCACTTCTATTCTATGCTCAATTTTTCCCCATCTGGAACTCTACTTCTTTGCATATTCTATCACCTAGATCTTCCTCTAAGTCTCTTATTTTATTGCTAATTTTCTTCTCCCCCTCCCTTTCATTTGATCATCCAGGCAACTAATTCAGTTCTCAGCAGTGGCTACTGTCTCTTTCATTTTCTCTGTTAGTTTTTAGAATTCTGAAAATCATTATTGTCAGTTCAAGTGATTTTTATTTTCTAATTGCATCTCCTTGAGAGCACTCATTACATGTAAATTAACATTCTTCTCTAATTCATTAGCTCTTCCTTAATAATAGCTACCTGTTCAGCTTGACCTCCTTCCCACAACTTACAGAGTCTATGGAATAGATATTAATTCTTCTTTGACTTCCCCATGTCATAGGTTTTGTCACTCAAGAACAGGCCAGGACTTGAGGTTCTCTGGAGCAAGTGGAAGGTTGTGGCTGATGCACAGGTTTTGTTTCAGGAGCTAGTAGTCACACAGACCCCTGAACCCCTTCTCTGAGAAGGGTATAGGATCAGGTCCTAAAACTTTACAGGTGCAAGTGGAAGAAAGTCAGTTCTTCCTAAAAGGTGAATGCTTGGAGAAATTTATTCCTTCTGCTCCCCAGCCTGCAGCCCTTCCAGGTCTGTCTGCCCTAGCAGATCAGGTACCTTCCGGAGGACAGATGTGCAAGATAGGAGCATCACTGGCATATGTTGGCTGAGCCCTCTCTAGTGGCAACAAAAATCTGCTGTATTAATTTCAGATCTACTGGGACTTCTGCTTCTTTCCCCTTCCCAAGGTTAATGAAGCCTCACACTTGCTGTCTTTGGGGAACTCAGAGCTTCTTTAGGTGTTGAGTTATTCTGGCAACTTTCTATATTCCCAGAATCTGTTTCCACAGTTTTAAATATTGGCATCAAGTGTGAAGGCTTAATGTATACGATTTTTCACTTTCACCTTTATTTTGTTTTTGGTTTTTTTTTCCTACTAAGCCTAATTTCAGTCAAAATAGTTTTGAGATTAAAATGGCAGGGCAAAATAACAGGATCATGATATCTTGCTACTTCATCTACAAAATTCTGTAACAGAGTAATTGCCACATTTAATAAATTGACATGGAGGAGCCACTCATCTAGAAAAGAAAAAGAAGGGAGTCAAGATATAGTTGTCAATGGAGCTAAGCAGGGATCACCTTCTGCTTGCTGGTTTAGTGGTAACTCCCTTCCTATGAAGTAAACCAAGTTCTTCACTTAGCCAGTCGGGCTGCCATGGATTCAGGTTCTGTTGCTGGGAGATAGCTCTTGCCCAGTATTAACTCAGCCACGCCTGTTAATATAGTTAAGTGGTGTTCAGCCATTAAGCTGTCTCTTGCCATTCTGCCAGACTTAGAGATTCCTGATGACATAGTCCTTCAAAATCCTACTCAGCCCCATACTGATTTCATTTGAGGCACTTTCTTAGCTGGACTCCAATTTCCAAAAAATGTATTGAGTCAAAATTCTGCAATTTAGACCTCCCTTAGTAGTTTCTGAGCAAAAACCAAAAAGTTGAACCCATCTGCTAATATGCCTTTTGAAGGTCTTTTGCCTTAAAGCAGTGGGAGATGGTAGGTATGTGTCCTGGGAGACCTTACTAAGTACATTATACTGGAGAGTTGAGCCCATGTGTGGTGGTCTGAACAAGGTACAATACTTTTCCTGAGACAGAGACTATAGTGGGAAGTATTTTGTAGAGTCCTGAGGAATTCTGCCCCCTCATTGCTCTGACTCTCCTGGGAATATTTCTTTCTAGTTGGCATTCCCCTGTAGGCTGAATATCAGATGAGTCCCTCCTCCTTTACAAGACAAACCCTTCTTCTCAAGTGCTTAATCCTAACCTTGTCTACTTCTTTAATGTCTCACTTTCTTCCTTATACTTATATTTTCAATTTCTCCCTTGCCCTGGCCCTTCCCCATCTCCAACATGTGTGATCAAACTCCTGAGATAAACCTGTTCCAATCCCACCACCATCTCAATATATCTGTCCTTGTATTTTCATCTCTTCATTTCCAGTCATCTGGAAAACTGCCTTCACTTCTTCACAGCTTACACTCCCCCCAAACTTCTTTTGCCTGACTTTCCTCTCACTCTAGCCAAAATACTATTAGAAATAACGCCAATGGCATTTTCACAATCATCTATTTCCTTATCTCCTGCACAGAATTTGACCTGATTTAGAATTCCTTCTTGAGATTTCCTTTCTTTTAAAAATTGTATTTTTATGGCTCATTTCCATGCCTTTAAGCACATGTTTTCCTCCTTTTCACGTCCATTTTCATCTTGTTCCTAAGCTAGAACTCAGGTTTCCTGGCTTCTGGTTCAGTTCTCTTTCCTTGGCATTTAAATATATTGGCACAGTCCTTCATTCTAAACAGTTATTGAGCACCTACTAGTCAGGCATTGAGTAGTCTACAAGGTGTAATTGAGGAGGCTCTTTGTAAAGTCTTCTTGGTCAAATGAATCTTTTCTACTCTTGTGCCATGGTGTCTAAACTATCCACTATTACTAAGTCATTCTGTGAGGTGGGGACATTATTTTATTGTTGTTTTCTGGAGTTACCTTTTAAAATGTGACTCTCCTTTATAAGGTAAAATCATTAAGCTAGTGGTAACTTCATGACTTAAATGTATGGAACCAGTTACCCTGAAGAAAGAGAATGAGATGTTAGAACATAAGGAAATGGATCAAGAAAACAGCCCTTGGGAGTAAAGTGAGAAGGAGGTCTGAATGGCTTCATGTCACTAGGAAGAAGGTAGAGGAGTAGAAGACTAAAGGAAATTAGAAAGAGTGCACTCCATTGTGTCTTTGCCTCAAAAAAGTATGTGGATTGTTTTTAGGAGAGAAGCAACTTCACTGTTGTACTTTCCAACATGCTGTTTTAAAATGTAAGAAATTTAGAGTTAACTTTGTTTCTATCTGTTGAATTGGCCAAATGGGAGGTAATGCAGAAGACTGGGGGTACCCAGTGGGTCAGAGAGAGAGCTCTGGTAAATGAAGTTAGCTTTCAGGTATTGATATCTCTGCAGTTAATTTCACAAGGTGACATATTCCATTATTTTAAGGAGAAAATACACAGTTATCCCAAGGAGAAACAAGGATGCTATTATATCTGAACAGGTAACTATCTTTGACCTGCATTTTAAAGAATTGCTAAGAAAAAAAGATATGACCTAAAAGTTCCTTCCCAATCATTTCTGAAGATTAGAATCACTGGTGAAACTCTTTCCAAAAGATGCATGGGCCTTTCTTCCCTAGATTCTCCCAAAAGGCTGAGTCAAAGGCCTGTGTGTGTGTGTGTGTGTGTGTGTGTGTCTGTGTCTGTGTGTGTCTGTGTTTAAATGCGCAAGTGATTCTGATGCACAGTGTTGAAAACAACTAAGCTGGAAATTTGATGAGCTGAGTTTGATTAGATAAACTGCAATAAAGGAAAGAAGAGGGGAGGCTCTGCTTCCGCATTAGGAAGCATCTTCTAATTAAATTTAGGAAGCAGCCTCTACAAAAAGCTGACAGCAGAGCTTCCTGTGCATGTTGCAAAGGAAAGCATGATGAAAAACAAAGGAAGTTCCCTCTCTGGAAGCTTATCAGAGAGACAAGCAACCTGTCTTTCTTTTGAAATCTTCAGTTTTGAGCTGATTTACCCTCACCCATCCGCAGAATCTCCATGGTACAGCGTTTACTCTGCTTTTCCCACTATGAACCTGGCTTTCCTGTTCCCTACAACACCTTCGTTTGTGTTTAGGTCACAGCACAGATTTCCTTCCAACGTCTGCCCAGTCAAGCTTGTTTGTTCTGCAAGGATAGAGTCAAAATATCTACCAATCACTGTCCCAAAATGACTTTTTCCTTCTCTAAACTCAACAGAATTTCTGTTGGTTATCTTGTCTGTTGAGCTTCTAGTGTGTGCTTGGAACATGTCACGTAGCTGCTAAGTGACAGAGCCAGGGAAACAAAGGCTTAATTCATTCCAATCCCACATTTTTTTTTTCATTCTGTCATCATGCTGCTTCCAGCACCCCAAAGCAGCCTAGCTTTGCTTCCCTCTTAGAATATAAACTATTTGTGGCCACAGACCATGTATATACTTGTTATACATAAAGCCTGCCATAGTTTTCAAAAATGAGTCAAAAAATGACCAAGCAGGAGCAGTCAACAGCAGTTGGGCATATAACTTTAACCATGGCTTATGCTAGCACCTGGGCATTTGGAGAAATTGAAGTTCTTAAGATATCTTAAGTCCTCAGTGTCTATCCATTGTAGTGTCAAGTTTAAAAATAACTTTCAAGAAAACTCTGCACCTTCAAAAAGAGTTTCATCGTAAGCTGAATAAGCCATATTTTAGCAATTACTGAGGAATTAAGAAGAAATTATAGAAGAAAAGTAAATCTACAAGTGCTGAGACTTCAGTATTAATGAGGGACAGGTCCCAAGATGGTCTCAAATCCCTAATATCACTGTGATATATAATTTTCCTCATAAAAAGCAGTAAGCAGTTAAGTGTAACTGAAATATTTCATTGATCCCTGTAGACCCTAATGATTCTATAGAAACAGAACTAAATTCACTTATAATGCTATTAACATCAATTCTGAATTGAGCACCAGCTGAAACATTTTCAAGCATCACTTTTTCTTGTTTCCCATATAGAGCGTATGGTGTACTCATTTTTGCCTGAGTCATCATCAAATTTACCCAGAATTTCTATTTCCTGAGATGCATCAGCTTTATAAAACTGTTGCACTTTTTTTTCTCATTTCCATCATAATAATTAGCTAGTGGGCTTCTTTTGGGGTCACTCTACACAAGAGTTTTTTAATATATTCAAAAATTATTTTGTACTTCTAAGTAAAAAAACAGTTAAGCTGCACTGCAATGTAGGTGCTAACTATAAAAGCTCTTAAAAATTAGGCTTATTCCTAGCCAAGTGCCTCATTCACACCAACCTCATGACATGATCCAAGTTTCTTTAAAAACTATAAATGAATATATGTTCTATGGGATCATTCACAAACACTTGAGATTTCAAATATTTAGTCTATGAATATCAGAGACTTACTGTATGAAGGAGTAGTTTTAATTCTTGCCTCTTTTGTGTTTCTCACTGTCTACCAGTAATAATATGGAATTTATTCATTTATTGACTCTTCACTTATAATTTATTTCCCCAGAGTTTGTGATTTATGTGTTTGCTTATGGTATGCCAGGATCCAATAAGTGGTAAATATTTAGTCTCCGTCACATGATGCAGCAGCACTGTTATTTGTAGTCACGCTAAAGCCTGAAGACGGGGTACTCAGCTTGGAGCAGATGAAGATGCCTTTAAGACAGAGAACCAAACAAAATGATCAGGTCTTCAGACAGAGATTTCTTACTGCAAACAAACTGCCAACAATTTGCCTATGGTAGAGCTAGTCCTAGTCCTACGTTCATATTACTGCCACCGTTAATATATTTACTAAATATATAATATGCATGTGTGCTAAGTCTCTTCAGTCCTGATCAACTGTGATGCTGTGAACTATAGCCCACCAGGCTCTTCTGTTGATGGGATTCTCCAGGAAATACTACTGGAGTGGGTTACTGTGTCCTCCTCCAGGAGATCTTCCCAACCCAGGGATCAAACCTGCATCCCCTGCATTAACAGGTGGATTCTTTACCACTAGCACCCCCTGGGAAGCCGTGTGTGTGTGTGTGTGTGTGTGTGTGTGTGTGTGTTATAAAACAGAAACATGAAAACTGGCTCAAAGACCCCATATGCAGATAGGATATGTCATCATTTTAAGCAAACAACTCAGACCTCAGAGTGCCAAATGGGCTTCCCTGGTGACTCATATGGTAAAGAATTTGCCTGCAATGCAGGAGACCTAGATTTGATCCCTGGGTTGGGAAGATACCCAAAGGAGAGCCTGGCAGTCCACTCCAGTATTCTTGCCTGGAGAATCTCCATGGGCAGAGGAGCCTGGTGGACTACAGTCTGTGGGGTCGCAAAGAGTCAGCAACTAAGCACAGAACAGCACAGAGAGAAAGATAGCACAGCAAGGTAAGAGGGGTGTATCAAGGCCTGGAAACACCAAGACTGTTCTCAGTGTTCACAATCAGAAATAATTAACAGTGATTATCTCAGTAACATTTCAGATGGAATAAAAAGGACCTCGAAATATAAAACCTGAAGTTGAGAGAAATAAGGCATTCTTCCTTCTAATGTAAAGATTCCTAGGTAATAAATAAATGGTATGAAGAAAATTCCCTTAGTATTGTGAAGTTCTATTTCTCTGAACGCCTGCTCCAGCATAAGTTATATAGCTTTAAGTATAATTTAATCAGTTATTTTCTTTTTTAAAATTAATTTATTTTTTATTGATGGATAATTGCTTTACACAATTTTGCTGTTTTCTGTCAAACCTCAACATGAATCAGCCATAGGTATACATATATCCCCTCCCTTTTGAATCTCCCTTCCATCTCCCTCCCCTTCCTACCCCTCTAGGTTGATACAGAGACCCTGTTTGAGTTTCCTGAGCCATACAGCAAATTCCCATTGGCTATCTATTTTACCTATGGTAGTGTGAGTTTCCATGTTACTCTCTCCATATATCTCACCCTCCCCTCCCCTCTCCACATGCCCATAAGTCTCTATGTATGTTTCTCTATTGTTGCCCTGTAAATAAATTCTTCAGTACCATTTCTCTAGATTCCATATATATGTGTTAGAATACAGTATTTATCTTTCTCTTTCTGACTCACTACACTCTGTATAATAGGTTCTAGGTTCATCCACTTCATTAGAACTGACTAAAATGTGTTCCTTTTTATAGCTGAGTAATATTCCATTGTGTATATGTACCACAACTTCTTTATCCATTCATCTGTTGATGGACATCTAGGTTGCTTCCATGTTCTAGCTATTGTAAATAGTGCTGCAGTGAACAATGGGACACATGTGTCTTTCAGTTTTGGTTTCCTCATGGTATATGCCTAGGAGTGGGATTGCTGGGTCATATGGTGGTTTTATTCCTAGTGTTTTAAGGAATCTTCATACCGTATTCCATAGTGGCTGTATCAATTTACATTCCCACCAACAGTGCAAGAGTGTTCCCTTTTCTCCATACCCTTTCCAGCGTTTGTTGTTTGTAGACTTTTTGATGAGGGCCATTCTGACCAGTTTGAGGTGGTATATCTTTGTGGTTTTGATTTGCATTTCTCTAATAATGAGCGATGTTGAGCATCTTTTCATGTGTTTGTTAGCCATTTCTATGTCTTCTTTGGAGAAATGTCTGTTTAGGTCTTTTTCCCACTTTTTGATTAGGTTGTTTGTTTTTCTGGTGTTGAGTTGTATGAGCTGCTTATATATTTTGGAAATTAATCCTTTGTCAGTTGTTTCATTTGCTATTATATTCTCCCATTCTGAGGATTGTCTTTTCACTTTGCTTATAGTTTCCTTTGCTGTGCAAAAGCTTTTACGTTTAATCAGGTCCCACTTGTTTACTTTTGTTTTTATTTCCATTACTCTAAGAGGTGGGTCATAGAGGATCTTGCTTTGATTTATATCATCGAGTTTTCTGCCTGTGTTTTCCTCTAAGAGTTTTATAGTTTCTGGTCTTACATTTAGGTCTTTAATCTATTTTGAGTTTATCTTTGTGTATGGTGTTAGGAAGTGTTCTAATTTCATTCTTTTACATTTAGCTGTCCAGTTTTCCCAGCACCATTTATTGAAGAGGCTGTCTTTGCCCCATTGTATATTCTTACATACTTTGTCAAAAACAAAGTACCCATAGGTGAATGGGTTTATTTCTGGGCTTTCTATCTTGTTCCATTGGTCTATATTTCTGTTTTTGTGCCAGTACCATACTGTCTTGATGACTGTATTTATAATATAGCCTGAAGTCAGGAAGCTTGATTCCTCCAGCTCCATTCTTCTTTCTCAATTCTATTTTGCCTATTCGGGGTCTTTTATGTTTCCATATGAATTGTGAAATTTTTTGTTCCAGTTCTGTGAAAAATGCCATTGGTAATTTGATAGGGATTACAATGAATCTGTAAATTACATTTGGTAGTATAATCATTTTCACAATTTTGATTCTTCCTACCCAGGAACATGGAATATCTCTCCATCTGTTTATGTCATCTTTGATTTCTTTCATTAGTGTCTTATAATTTCCTGTGTACAGTTCTTTTGTCTCCTTAGGTAAATTTATTCCTAGATATTTAATTCTTTTTGTTGCAATGGTGAATGGGATTGATTCCTTAATTTCTCCTTCTGATTTTTCATTGTTAACAGAAATGCAAGTGATTTCTGTGTATTGATTTTGTATCCTGCAACTTTGCTAAATTCACTGACTAGCTCTAGTAATTTTTTGATACTATCTTTAGGGTTTTCTATGTACAGTATCATGTCATCTGTAAACAGTGAGAGCTTTACTTCTTCTTTTCTGATCTAGATTCCTTTTATTTCTTTTTCTTCTCTGATCGCTGTAGCTAGGACTTCCAGAACTATGTTAAATAATTGTGGTGAAAGTGGACGCCTTTTGTCTTGTTCCTGATCTTAGGGGGAATGCTTTCAGTTTTTCACCATTGAGAATAATGTTTGCTGTAGGCCTTTCATATATGGCCTTTACATTGTTGAGGCAGGTTCCTTTTATGCCAATTTTTTGAAGAGTTTTAATCATAAATATTACTGAATTTTGTCAAAGGCTTTTTCTGCATCTATTGAGATGATCATATGGTTTTTATCTTTCAGTTTGTTAATATGGTGTATCACATTGATTGATTTCCATATATTGAAGAATCCTTACATCCCTGGAATAAACCCAACTTGATTATGGTGTATGAGCTTTTTGATTTGTTGCTAAATTCTGTTTGCTAAAATTCTGTTGAGGATTTTTGCATCTATGTTCATCAGTGTTATTGGCCTGTAGTTTTCTTTTTGTGTGTTGTTTGGACTTCTGTGTTTCTAGTTTGTTCCTTCATTTGTGCAGTATTTCTTTGCCTTTTCATTTTTTATTTTAAGTTATTGTGTTTGAGGTCTCTTTTTCCCAGGCTTCAAAGAAAGTTGAATTCTTTCCTCGAAGAAGGTTGAATTCTTTCTTCCTTTCGGTTTCTGGCCTCCTAAGGTTGGTTCTTGGTCTGTGTGAGCTTCTCATAGGTGAGATTTGTGCTGCGTTGTTCTTTGTTTGTTAGTTTGTTTTTCCTCTGATGGGCAAGGGTGAGTGAGGTGGCACTCCTGTCTGCTGATGATTGGGTTTGTATTTTTGTTTTGTTTGTTATTTAGGTGAGGCATCCTGCACTGGGTGCGACCGGGGGTGAAGTGATGCCCGGTCTGATATTCAGGTGGTTTCCTTTTTGTGAGTGCTCACCATTTGATACTCCCTAGGGTTAGTTCTCTCCTAGTTTAGGGTCTTAGAGTCAGTGCTCCCACTCCAAAGGCTCAGGGTTTGATCTCTGGTTAGGAACGAAGATTCACAAGTGTTTTGTTATGGCATTAAGGGAGAATAAAACAAATATCCAAAATTAAGAAACCAAAGATGAACCCCAGACAAATGGCAGTTACAAAATCAGGCAAATAATAATTAAAATAATGGAATATACATATATACCCATGAGCAAAATGAAAACAGTCCAACAAAAATAAAGTACAGTAGATTGATCTGGCAAACAAAGGAAATCAAAAATTATATTTACAAATTAAGAACAAAACTAACTTAAGCACAAACTGGAAAACAAAACTAAAGCAAGGTGTCAAAAGTGGAATAAAGCAGTGAAAACAAAACAAACAAATGTGTTGAGAGGAAAGGAAAGAAAGAAAAGAAAGAAAGAATAGATATGCAAATAGAGCTAGATGAAGAAGATTTATATACGTTAAAGATTAATTGCAAGGCAAAAAGAACAGTAGGAAAGGCAAACGAAGGAATAAATGTAGAAAAAATAAAATAGGTTAAAAAATTAAAATTATAAAAAAGAGAAAAGAGAAAAAAAACAGAAGAAGAAAGAAAAAAGGGGAAAAAAAGGCAGAGGTTTATAACAACAATAGAAAGTGTAACTGAATATACATATATACCCATAAGCAAAAACAAAATAGTCCAACAAAATAAATACAATAGATTGACCCAGTGAACAAAGGAAACCAAAAATGGTATCTACCAGAACAAAAATAATAAAACATAAACTGGAAAACAAAACTAAAGCAAGGTGCAAAGTGGGGAATAAATCAATGAAAACAAAACTAACACATATGTTGAGAGGAAAGGAGAGAAAGGAAAGAAAGATAGAATAGATATTCAGAGTTAAATAGCGGTAGATAAAGAAGATTTATATATGTTAAAGATTAACTGCAAGGGGAAAAGAATAGTAGGAAAAGCAAACAAGGGAATAAATGTAGAAAAAAAATAATAGGTTTAAAAAATTGAAACTGGAAAAAGAGGAAAACTCCACAGAACTGCAAAAGTCCAACATAGAGGCAGAGGTTTCTGACAACAGTAAAAAATATGACTGAGGAATAAAAAAAAAAAAAAAAAAAAAGTTCAAAAGGTTAATTGGATTTCTTAGTGCCAATAAAATTGACATCTACAACAGAGGAGGGAAAAAGGGGGGAAAAGAAAAAAAAATCCAAAAGAATCTACAGAACAAGTCAAAAAATAAGAGTAATAAGTGTTATTCTTGAGTCGCTGCTGTCAGAGTCCTTTGCCACGCTGGGAATCACAGTCCACCTAGGATGCCCTCGAACACTGTACTGACCTCTGGACCTGCTGTGGGGGCTACTGCTGCTAAGTCACTTTAGTCGTGTCCAACTCTGTGCGACCCATAGACGGCAGCCCACCAGGCTCCCCAATCCCTGGGATTCTCCAGGCAAGAACACTGGAGTGGGTTGCCATTTCCTTCTCCAATGCATGAAAGTGAAAAGCGAAAGCAAAGCCGCTCAGTCATGTCCGACTCACAGCGACCCCAGGGACTGCAGCCTACCAGGCTCCTCCATCCATGGGGATATTCCAGGCAAGAGTACTGGAATGGGTTACCATTGCCTTCTCCAGCTGTGGGGGCTACTCAGATTCTAATCTGGTCCTAGTCCTGTGTTTTCTTGCCTCCAACGTCCACAGCTATCACAGCTAGTGTGCTTTCTTTTATGGGAGCTCTCAGTGGCCTTTTATATGTTCCATAGATACAGAGTCTGTTTAGTTGATCGTGTGAATTTAATCTGCAGCGTGTACAGCTGGTGGGAAGGTTTTGGGTCTTCTTCCTTAGCTACACTGCCACTGGGTTTCAATTGTGATTTTATATCCACCTCTACATGTGGGTCATCCACTGGGGTTTAGCTCCTGAGGCTGCCCTGAAGGGCTTGAGTTCCAGGTATGGAGGTGGTGCAGCTGCTTGGGTCTCAGGGCTTCTGGCAGGACCAGGTACTCAAGGGGGGTTGGCGGCTAGGGCAGCAGGAAATATAGTGCTCTAGAAGGGGATGGCAACCAGTATTGGCCAATACGCTTCATCCAGTATTCTTGCCTGGAGAACCCCTCTCTGACAGAGAAGCCTGGCAGGCCACAGTCTACAGGGTCACAAAGAGTCTGTCAGGACTGAAGTGACCCTGTGCCCATAAACATAACAGTTTTTGTTTTGTTTTTTTTTGCCTGTGGCAGCTCTGCCCAGGTGACAGTTGAACATGAAGGTAGTGCAATTGCTTGGATTGCAGGGACCCTGGCGGTGCCAAGTGTTCAGGGACACAAACTGCCTCTGCGGCAGGAGTTACGGCCCTATCAGAGTCTTTTTAGAGCCTCTTGTAGCTGGCAATCAGAAGGCCTCTTTGGCCAGTCTTTCTCAGTAGTTCTGCCCGTTCAGGGACTTAGAGGGATCCCTTGCCTGGGGTCCTTCTCTGTAGATCAGAGCATCAGGCACTTAAAGGGGCACTCTGGGTGGGGTCCTACTCTGTAGTTCAGTGCGTCAGGCATTTGATGGGCCAGCCTCTCTATTGTTCAGCTGCGATGCTAGCTTGTGGCAAGAGAGAGAGGTGATGGCTCCACCCTCTACACCCCGTGACTCTACAGTATTGCCTTACTTCCATGGCTGCCTGGCTTTCCCCAAAAGGCATTTCTCACCACGATCTCCTCTCTCACATCCTCTCAATCTGTCACTCTGCAGTCAATTGCAGCTCTTGCCCTGTGTTTGCTCCACGATCCCTAAACACCGCTCCCAGCCGCTGGCGCTTCCAGGAGACCTGTGTTCCTGCCCAGTATATGTATGGCTGCATCAAGGACTGTCTGATTCTTATTCCATTTAGGCTGCTACATATCAGCTGTTTCACTCGCAGCCTTAAATGTTTCTACTCTGACTCAGACAATCGCCCGGCTGTGAGGATCTGACTCCTGCTTCATTTCCCCCACCTGCCGAGGGTAGGTCCAGTCCTACCACTACTCGTGTTTTTCCCCCTAGTTCCTTCGGCATACCAAGTTTTGCGTGGTTCTATATATTCTTTTCCACTGATCAGGTCCTCCTGTCTGCTCTCAGCTGGTGTTCAGCATGCACTTCTGTGTCTGAAGGTGTATATCTGATGTATCCGTGGGGAGAGATGTACTCCACATCCACCTACTCCTCCCCCATCTTGTTCTCCTCCCCAAAGTTATTTTCTTAATAAAGGTAGATATTCAGCTAATGCTATACCATTCTGTATCTATGTCTGAAAACACAGATGGCACTATCACTTAATTTGTAACAAAAATAAAATGTCATGATGCTTTGGGAGAGTTAATTCAGTTTTTGGGTCTCGTCTTCATTATCCTACCTGCCTACCTACCTTCCTATTGCTTCCTTTATTCCTTCTCTCCTTAAATCTCAATGTGTGTGCTTACTCACTCAGTCATGTCCAACTCTTTGCTACCCCATAGACTATAGCCCACCAGGCTCCTATGTCCAAGGGGATTCTCCAGGCAAGAATACCTAAACATAATCCATTTGAACATGAGTGTGAACATTTGCAGTTTTAGCTACTGATGACTGATCTCATATAAAATACAGCAGTATATAGTTTTCTAAGAAAATTGAGCCATACAATAAGGTTAGTGTAAGTGAATCACTTGGCTAAGAATTAGTCTAACTTTTAGAAGCTTTTTACTAGCTAACATCTGCATCTCAGTTTCCTGTTATCCTTTATACATCAGTTCAGTTGCTCAGTTGTGTCCAACTCTTTGCGACCCCATGGACTGCAGCATGCCAGGCTTCCCTGTCCATCCCCAACTCCTGGAGCTTTCTCAAACTCCTGTCCATCAAGTTGGTGCCATCCAACAATCTCATCCGTTGTCCTCCCCTTTTCCTCCTGCCTTTAGTCTTTCTCAGCATCAGGCACTTTTACAGTGAGTCAGTTCTTTGCATCAGGTGGTCAAAGGATTGGATGTTCAGTTTCAGCATCAGTTCTTCCAAAGAATATTCAGGACTGATTTTCTTTAGGATTGATTGGCTGAATCTCCTTGCAGTCCAAGGGACTCTCAAGAGTCTTCTCCAACACCACAGTTCAAAAGCATCAGTTCTTTGGCACTCAGCTTTCTTTATAGTCCAACTCTCATATCTGTACATGGCTACTGGAAAACCCATATCTTTGACTAGACATACCTTAGTCAGCAAAGTAATGTCTCTGCTTTTTAATATGCTGTCTAGGTTGGTCATAGCTTTTCTTCCGAGGAGCAACTGTCTTTTAATTTCATGGCTTCAGTCACTATCTGCAGTGATGTTAGAGCCCAAGAAAACAAATCTCTCACTGTTTCCTTTGTTTTCCCATCTAATTGCCACGAAGTGATGAGACTGGATGCCATCTTTGTTTTTTGAATGTTGAGTTTTAAGCCAGCTTTTTCACTCACTCTCCTCTTTCACTTTCATCAAGAGGCTCTTTAGTTCCTCTCTGCTTTCTGCCATAAGGGTGGTGTTATCTGCATGTCTGAGGTTACTGATATTTCTTCTGGCAATATTGATTCCAGCTTCTGCTTTATCCAGCCCAGCATTTCAAAGCAGATACATTACTTTGCTGACTAAGGTATGTCTAGTCAAAGATATGGGTTTTCCAGAAGTCATGTACAGATTTGAGACTTGAACTATAAAGAAAGCTGAGTGAAAAAGAATTGATGCTTTTGAACTGTGGTGTTGGAGAAGACTCTTGAGAGTCCCTTGGACTACAAGGAGATCCAGCCAATCAATATAGCAAATCATAGTACTTATGTACTCTGCATATAAGTTAAATAAGCAGGTGACAATATACAGCCTTGATGTACTCCTTTCCCAATTTGAAACCAGTCCATTGTTCCATGTGCAGTTCTAACTGTTGCTTCTTGACCTGCATACAGATTTCTCAGGAGGCATGTCAGGTGGTCTGGTATTCCCATCTGTTTCAGAATTTTCCACAGTTTGTTGTGATCCACACAGTCAAAGACTTTGGCATAGTCAATAAAGCAAAAGTAGATGTTTTTCTGAAACTCTCTTGCTTTTTTGATGATCCAGTGGATGTTGGCAATTTGATCTCTAGTTCCTCTGTCTTTTCTAAATCTGGCTTAAACATCTGGAACTTCTTGGTTTACATACTATTGAAGCCTGGCTTGGAGAATTTTGAGCATTACTTTGCTAGCATGTGAGATGAGTGCGATTGTGTGGTAGTTTGAACATTGTTTGGCATTGCCTTTCTTTGGGATTTGAATGAAAACTGACCCTTTCCAGTCTCATGGCCACTGCTAAGGTTTTCAGATTTGCTGGCATATAGAGTGCAGAATTTTCATAGCATCATACTTTAGAATTTCAAATAGCTCAACTGGAATTCCATCACCTCTACTAGCTTTGTTTGTAGTGATACTGCCTAAGGCCCATTTCACTTCAGACCCCAGGATGTCTGGCTCTAGGTGAGTGATTACACCATTATGGTTATCTGGGTCATGAAGATTTTTTTGTGTAGTTCTTCTGTATATTCTTGCTACCTCTTCTTAATACCTTCTGCTTCTATTAGGTCCATTCAATTTCTGTCCTTTACTGAGTCCATCTTTGCATGAAATGTTCCCTTCATATCTCTAATTTTCTTGAAGACATCTCTAGTCTTTCCCAGTCTATTTTTTCCCCCTACTTCTTTGCATTGATCACTGAGGAAGACTTTCTTATCTCTCCTTGCTATTCTGTGGAACTCTGCATTCAAATGGGTATATCTTTCCTTTTCTCCTTTGACTTTCACTTCTCTTGTTTTCTCAGCTATTTGTAAGGCCTCCTCAGACAACCAATTTGCCTTTTTGCATTTCCTTTTCTTGGGCATGGTTTGATCACTGCCTTGTGCAATATCGAGAACCTCTGTCCATAGTTTTTCAGGCACTCTGTCTATCAGATCTACTCCCTTGAATCTATTTGTCATACATAATACTAGGTATACATAATACTACGTAATAGAAGCTTGTAGTTATCAAACTCACAACTATGATATAAGATAATTTGAAAGTGTATTTATGTTTCAAAAATAGAGTAAAATATTTATTTAGTGTCTATTCATGTATACTGACTCAAAGGTATCTCTTACCCTTACCTGTTAGTAACCAGAAGAACACTTCTCAAGTGTCACTTTAATTCACAATTAAATACTGGAAATAATAAATACTGGACATGTAACAACAGACTGTTTCCAAATAGGAAAAGGAGTACGTTAAGGCTATATATTGTCACCCTGCTTATTTAACTTATATGCAGAATACATCATGAGAAACGCTGGGCTGGAGGAAGCACAAGCTGGAATCAAGATTGCTGGGAGAAATATCAATAACCTCAGATATGCAGATGACACCACCCTTACGGCAGAAAGTGAAGAGGAACTAAAGAGCCTGTTGATGAAAGTGAAAGAGGAGAGTGAAAAAGTTGGCTTAAAGATCAACATTCAGAAAACTAAGATCATGACATCCGGTCCCATCACTTCATGGGAAATAGATAGGGAAACAGTGTCAGACTTCATTTTTCTGGGCTCCAAAGTCACTGCAGATGGTGATTTCAGCCATGAAATCAAAAGATGCTTACTCCTTGGAAGGAAAGTTGTGATCAACCTAGACAGCATATTAAAAAGCAGAGACATCACTTTGTTAACAAAGGTCTGTCTAGTCAAGGCTATAGTTTTTCCAGTGGTCTTGTATGGATGTGAGAGTTGGACTGTAAAGAAAGCTGAACGCCGAAGAATTGATGCTTTTGAACTGTGGTGTTGGAGAAGACTCTTGAGAGTCCCTTGGACTGCAAGGAGATCCAGCCAGTCCATCCTAAAGGAGATCTGTCCTGGGTGTTCATTAGAATGACTGATGTTGAAGCTGAAACTCCAAAACTTTGGCCACCTGATGCGAAGAGCTGACTCATTTGAGAAGACCCTGATGCTGGGAACGATTGAGGGCAGGAGGAGAAGGGGACGACAGAGGAAGAGATGGTTGGATGGCATCACCGACTCAATGGACACAAGATTGGGTGGACTCCGGCAGTTGGCGATGGACAAGGAGGCCTGGCATGCTGCGGTTCATGGGGTTGCAAACAGTTGGACATAACTTGAGTGACTGAACTGAACTGGAAATATAGTTTAAAATGTGCATTTTCCCTGATTACAAGGCAAAGGGAAATTTACTGGATTTTAAATTTGCTTATAATATAAATAGCTCTTATAAGTCCAATATGGGTAATTAGAGTTAATGTCTTAACCATAAAACTGAATGTATGTAGTATCCAATTTGGTAGCAATTCCATATCCTAAAACATATTTTTGTTAATGCTCATTCCTATTTATGCAATTTTAGCAAAATTCAGATATATAACTACTTTTCTTCTTTTCCCTTATTCTCTAATAGCTGTTTTAGGCTATTAATTTCATCCTGCCATAGTGCTCTGAAGTCTCAGAAGTAACATTTAAAAGTTGTCTGTTACTCAACTTGGGAAACATTTTCTTTAATTTATCACACTTAAACAAATTGTTAGCTTTAATTAAATGTTAAATAAAACAAAGGCATAAATTAAAAAGCATCTTGGGTATGAAGAACTGATATAATAAAATTAACCTAAGCATTTATAAATTATACCTCTTTTCTATAAAGATTGATTCGAACATAATCAGAAGAAAATTTTGGCAAAGTTTAAAGAAATTTAATTGATGGAGAGTAAATATATGACTCTCAGATAATTAGCAAAAGATTATATAAAGATGCTTTATGAAAGCATGCTATATTTAATGTAATTTGACTTTTTTGTGACTATTTTTTTAATTGAAAGTTAATTGCTTTACAGAATTTTGTGGTTTTCTATCACACATCACCAAGAATCAGCCATAGGTACACCCATATCCCCACCCTTCCAAGCCTCGTTCCCGTCTCTCTCCCTATCCCACCCTTGTAGATTGTCACAGAGCCCCTGTTTGAGTTCCCTGGGTCATACAGCAAATTCCCATTTTACATATGGTATTGTTAATTTCCATGTTACTCTCTCCATACTTCAAACCCTCTCCTTTCTCCCCTTAGACATAGAGAACTGACCTTTTTTTAACTTAGTAGTATGTAGTTTTTCTCTTTTCTAACTAATACCTCTTTGGAAATGTACAACCCCAAATCACTGCAGATGGTGACTGCAGCCATGAAATTAAAAGATGCTTACTCCTTGGAAGGAAAGTTATGACCAACCTAGACAGCATATTGAAAAGCAGAGACAGTCCTTTGCCAACAAAGGTCCATCTAGTCAAGGCTATGGTTTTTCCGGTAGTCACGTATGGATGTGAGAGTTGGACTGTGAAGAAGGCTGAGTGCCGAAGAATTCATGCTTTGAACTGTGGTGTTGGAGAAGACTCTTGAGAGTCCCTTGGACTGCAAGGAGATCCACCCAGTCCATTCTGAAGGAGATCAGCCCTGGGTGTTCTTTGGAAAGAATGATGCTAAAGCTGAAACTCCAATACTTTGTCCACTTCATGTGAAGAGTTGACTCATTGGAAAAGATTGGTTGATGAAATTGCTATCCCCCTACAATGACAAACCACAGAATTGTTGTTGATTTTCATTCAACAGTTTGTTCTCACCTTGCAAGTTTTTAATATTCATCCTTAATATGATATTACCGCCCACTTTGATGTTCTTGATTTTCACTAGCACTTCTATACCATAGGTGTCTCTTCTCTTTCAGATTGATCTCCCTGCTTGCACTGTGTCTTATCCTACCCAACCCATAGACATATATGGAATTATATTTCAAAAACATGGATTTAACCGTATGGCTTTTCATATTTTCTGATTGCTTAAAGGATAAGGCACAGACACTTTAGGAAGCTGACTCTAAACTCTCATTGAACAGTTTAGTCATATCTCCTCTCTGTTCCCTTCAAAAGCAATAATTTAGATGAATTTTTTTCTATTTCCCATCACACCATGCATTCCTATGCTTTAGAGGCTTCCTAGGTATTCGTTATCCATGTGTTTCTCCAGAGGCCCTACTCTAGTTGTTGCCACATTGTGAATCCTTCAAGACTCCAGTCTTTCCCCTCAACCCCAAAGGCATACACTTTAGAAGTAAATAAAAGTAATCACTCTGCCACTAATGTCCCACCTTTTTGTACACACTTCAAAAGGAAAGAAAATTGTTTGGAGTTCTTTTTATGTCTGTTTCTTATTCCAAAATAAGACCATTCATAAAGTCTTCATGGTTAGCTGCAGGGTGATTGCAAATGTTCAGAAAGGTTTATATTCTATAGTTTTTTAATTCCCACAAACACTGTATTGAGCAGGGAAAGGAAAACGTAAGAATAAGACTATTGCATTTGTGATTCCAACTGCCCCATGTTAAAATCTAGGAATATTAGCAACTGGAAATGCATAAGTAAAGTCTTTTTGTAATGCTGAATTCTGTCCTTGCCCAATATTCTAGAAAGCTAATTATTTGCTGCAGCATGTGAATGTTAATTGTATGATCCAGTAAGGTTTACCATACTTATTTTTAAGTGAAAAAATGCAAAGTAGAAACTATCTAAATTTAGCAGTCCTTTGGGTACTTTACATTTGTTGAATATTACAAAAGTAAATACTTATCTCTTTTTAATACTAATATGATTTTGTGCATCAAGCAACTTGAAGATTTTTTCCTCATGCAAGGTTCATCAGCTGTTTTATCAACTGTGTAGGCTGCAGGCACCTTAGTAAAGTTGAGTTGGGATAAATGAAAGATCCTTGTCGAATTGGTAATCATGCAGGTATTCAGAGTGAAAGGGAGATCCTATTTTAATTTAATTTCAGTACTTCAAGATATTTTTTCTTATGGGCTGTATTACCAGTCTCTGTTTACATATCTATCTTTTAAGAAATCATAGCTACTCTTAATACATTTCAAATCAAGCTTCCCTATACCTAGGTGATATGTATTACTTCTTTCTGCAAGGGCCTCTTTAATAATATGATATCTTGCTTATTATGACATATTCAAATGCTAAATCATTTATAGACACATAATGACATATAATAATCCCTAAGGGCATTTATATATTCTCTTGTCTTTGACCAATTTTTAGTGCCCTAAGTGATTCTGATTGTACTTGAGGACAAATTAATAC
This sequence comes from Bos javanicus, assembly GCF_032452875.1. Lineage (NCBI taxonomy): Eukaryota > Metazoa > Chordata > Mammalia > Artiodactyla > Bovidae > Bos > Bos javanicus. The sequence continues at coordinate 46,438,068 of NC_083870.1, forward strand.
CTTATTTTTTTAAATAATTTCACAATTCATGGAAAGTTTTAGGTTAATTATTGGGGATTAAATAAAAATATTATTTATTTATACTATATAATCCATGAAGCTAAGGACCTGCCCCACCCAAAGCTCCTTTCTAAAGGAAAATTATCAAAGACAATATCTTGCTGTCAGAAAAGTATGTGTGCTAGATATCTTGACCATGATTCATTGGAATAGATTTTGTATCCTGAGCAAAAAAGTGACCACCTACAGACTAAAGAAAGAGAATAGCAGGCTATCAGGGAGTCTGGTGTCAAAGGCAATAAGGCACTCTATATTTGGTGCTGGCTGACTATCATTTAGAACTCTTAATTGTAAGAAACAGAAACCGATTCTGGTCTCAGAAGTGAAAAGGAAATTTATTGGAAGTATACAAGATGTCTAAGAGAACCAGAGAAGCCAGGAACGCCAGGCTTAGAAGAGGGACAGAAACCAACGGATCCAGAAAATGGGCAGCAAGGATTTTCCCCATAATGCAGCCTCTACCAGGGCTGATATCAGCCACCGGTGCCTTTGTTGGGCACTGTCAGGAGATGCTGCACCACACACTACACAAAGAAACATCAGCCAGTTTTCTGATTATGAGATTGGAAATTTGGGCTGGAACAGAACAGCAGTTGGCCATGCGTAAAACCATATTATTGTTTATTAGTTGACAGAGAACAGGGACAGAAAAATTCTCTCTTCAGTGGGTTCCATATTGGTGATACTTTCTGTGTCCCACCAAAACTTCATGCAATGAGGATTTAACAAAATAAATGGGAAGGGTGCGAAGTAGGAGGAATGGCCAAAAAAAAGAATTATTCTGCTTGTATCTGAGAATCTTCTGTGTGGGTTTGGTTTTGAAATATATAGATTCTGCGGCAGATCATAGCAAAATTGAATTGGAGAACCAAAAAGGCAATATAGGAAAAAATAGAAAGGGAGTAGAAGTAGAAATGAAAAAATAGATACTGAAAAGTAAGAGCAAATTCATTAATATCACAGAATTTCTAATCCTAAAAACCGTAGACACCAACTCTTAAAGGAAAACAAGAGAGTAAGAGCTGCTTTTTGTCACTGATTTCACCAAAGTGTCACCAGAGCTGCTGTGTGTCCTACAGATATGAAAGACATCCCAGATCCCAGAGGCCTGGCTCTTCCTTTGTCAAAAATATTTCCCTTACCTTCTTACTTCCCCATATATACTTGTAAGAAGCCTCCATAATGGGGTGGGAGGGGGTAGGCTCACCATGGTTCCTTTCCTTTACACTTGAAAGACTTTAAAATAGAGAATCTTCTTTTTACACACGTAAGTTCATACATACACACACACACAGCCCGTGTAATGCATACTCTTATAAACCATGAGTATGAATAGATAAGTATATAAAAATTAAATTGCATTCAGATTGCTCAAAATTTGGGAGAAAATATAAAATCCATGAATTTCCTTTCAAGAGTTTGTGAAAAACCACACTTCCTACAGGTCACGTTCTAAATCTTCCCCATCCCATATTTTTACACAAAAACTTTTGAATAAAGTCACCCTTCTTTTAGTTATCTCAAAATCTTTTTCAGCTCGTAGAGTGAAATCAGTCTACTGTACTGGCAAGACAAAGACCTAGCTAGGTACCTCTTCCTAGCTCTCATAGCAGCAGTAGGAAGAAATCCCTTAAGGAACTGTACCAACTTGTTATGGATGCATTCCTTAGCTGAAACCATTCATTGCCAAGGGATTGCAGTTTTCTCTGCTATGTTATTTAAAATTCCCTCGGCAATAATTCCTTCTTGCTTGGATTTCATAAAGTTCCCAGAACAGAAGCATGACTTCCCTAGACTCCCTTCAGCCTAAATGTATCAGCATTATGGGTGCTCCAGGGCAGAAGGCGGTTTTACACTAGCCTCCTCCCTGTGTCGGTTAATCATTCACACCAATACGGGGTTATAAAGATACTGAGGTTTTGTGCTTCTGGTTGTTTTTAACTCTAGCATTCAGAAATGTGGACTAAGTGAATAGACCAACAGATGTATAAAATATCAATTGTTACACTGTTTACACTAATGTTTTGCATTAAGAAAACAAATGTCAAGCTGCCTGAAGTCTGCAAAGAATAAAAACTCCTTGTTATACACTTAAATACTCACTTGCCCTTATCTAAAATGAATCCGCACACAGTAGTGCAAGTGACTGCTGGCATTTCATTACCTACTGAAGCCTTTTGAGTGTGTTCTGAACAGTGATTGGGAAGCCTGCTGAGTTTCAGTTTGGTTCAGTTCGCCCACAGTTTTGAACCCCTACTGGTGGTATCAGCAAAACATGTGCATAGCCTATTTTTCCATAGAGTAAGATTTTTCAAGTTACTCTGAGTAACCTCATTAAGAAACTATGGACAACACTCTTTTTGCATGATGGACAATACTAACCTTTGAATTCACAAATAAATGACACCCCACATATAAGGAAAGATCAAGGTCTTTGCAGGGCCTCAGCATAAATAATGCTGAAAAGAATACGCCATTTTCACAAATGTTTTAATATAGAGGATTTTGAAGCATCTCTATTTCTATGAACTATGGCCAGAATATGGTTCTCAACGTGCATTTGTTTGCCTATGAAGATAGACATGGAGCCTGTGTCATTCTTGATTTGGGTGGGGAGAGGGATGATAAAAACTAAAACAAAGGAAGTAGTGATGGAAATACCCAGCATAGGCAAAGGAAAATCATTGTGAAGCAGAAGGCAATGACTGGCTGTAACTGACCGACAGGTCACGGATCAAGTATGGGTGCAAACAGGGCAACTGCAGGTCAATTCAGGCAAGACTCAAGGAGATCTTATCCAGAAAGAAGTGGGCAAAGGATAAAGTCCAGAAATGCAAGAGTTCAGGCAAGCAGAATGGATATGAAAGCAAAAGCAGACTTTAGGATAGAATATTAGAGACCCAATGCACCTGTAGGAAGTTTACAAAGGTCTCTTCATGACATTATTAATTACCATTACTTTCTTTTATCAACAAGAGACATGGCAGTGAGGTAAGGACTGGCATATACTCCGATTCCCCTGGCTGCACTCCCCTGATGGGTAGACTTGGCCTTTCAGACACAAAAGTACCGTCTACTTTATCCATAGATTTCTGCACAGTCATTTCCAGTGTCCCACATCACAGCAATGACTCTTCCAGCAGATTCTGAATCAAAGATGAAGTAGCTATCTACACTCTCCAATGATGACTCTGAACTGTCTGAATGGAGGACACCCAACCATTGTCTGCTACTATTCCCTTAAAACAGTCTTTTTCAGGAGAAAATTAGTCCTGGTTCTTGGTATTGGGCCTTTTCTTACTCAGGAGTATATATATTGTCCATTGTTGAGTAAAGTGACTTGATTTTTTTCCAGGAGCTTCCAGGAAAGCTGAGGTTGAGATTTGTTGGGATTCCATTTAGTTTGCCTGAGTTTCTCTCAGTTAGACACTCTGGGGTCATTTGGGTGAGTTTCTTTTCCTTCTTTAACTTTCTTAGAATTTACCCTAATCCTATCACAGAGAGAATTTAAATCCAAGTAAGGAATTGAAGCCTCTGGGAATCAGGCAGATAGATGGAATTAAAAGTGCAAAAGAGTTCTGGAGGAGTAACACCTGTGGAAAAAATAGGCAGGACTCAGGATTGAAGAAGGGGAGCAGTCAGACCCGGAAACAGATATGAGAAGAGTCTTCACCAGCCCAACAGAGAACTGTAGGGCAGAGATGGCCGACTAGAGGAATCCTGCATTGGATGGAATGGCTGGGTCCTTATACCAAGATTTTGCTGTCCATTGCCTGAGGCCTCCCCAAGAGGACCCTGACCCCAGTTTATAAGCTGAAGGTAACTTGGAAAGGTGAGCAGTTGGCTCACCACACTGCTGCAACTGAACATAAGTCTTTTCCTGAAGGAAGGTCTGGGTGGTGCCTGACTCAGTCTATCAGAGTTGCCAGCTTCTGCATGTCTTCACAAGAACATTTCAGAACCCAGTTAAGTCACCTTGTGTATGTATTCATCTGTTCTTGCGAAAGATTAGACAATTTTCCAACAGTTCAAAAAGTTGATCCACTTACAGAATCTGAGTTCAGCTTGTTTGTTTTGGTATAATTTGGGGTTCCTAGAATAGAGGCTCAAGGTATTTGTATAATAAGACAGCAATAGTGCTATAAGGAAGAGTTTCCACAAGACATTCATTGGCTAGCATAGCACTGTGAGCAGGAGATGTCCATTGGCCTGATTAGTGATCAGATATGTCTTCTCCAGCTTTATTGCCTTAGTCAGTAGAAGCAATGGATTTATAGTTGGATTAAGATAGGATCAAGATAAATCAAAGAAGTCTGAATCTGCTTCCATAGGAGCAAATTATGGAGGAGAAAATTTGAACAGTTTTCAGAGCTGACCTCCACATGAACAATTGCCATTTGGAACAATGAAGTGAGCTGGTAGACCAGAGGGTCCTCAGATGAGATAAAAATAATGACTCAAAGAACACTTATTTCTTAAGAATTACATATAAATAGTCCATGGCAATTTTCATCCATCTGTTAAAAGTTTAAGGTTCTGAAACTGTGTGTGGGAATGGGGAAAAATGACACTAGAGATATCAGAGGAATCATATGCTAGAGAAATGCTGTATGAATGGAAGAAAAAATAGCATTAAGTCCTAGTCACAGGGAATGGTATTTAAAGTAATACAAGTTCCCTTTAACTGACAAAACTGTGTGTAGACTTCCCCAGCAAACCCCAGAGACCACTAACTGGGTCTTGAGGCAAGGTTAGGGGTACACACTCTGGAAAACCTTCAATATCCTAAAGATTCAGACAGAAAGGGCCATGGGCAGCCTGGGACCTCAGGGAGATTTTAATGTATTGCGGGGCCCAGGAGGGCACTGCTGTCTTGAAAGCAGTTCACTACCTGGTAGAGGACAACAAAAGACTGCTTCCAAATTCCACTGGCTTGTGGAGCAAGAGCTACGGATATCTCCAGCTTATTTTGGCTCCTTTGAAGGGAAGGGGCAATTGTTTCCTTTCTCACTGTGGAAAACTGGTCCACATTTAGGAATTCTTCATTCTTTTGTTCAACACAGTATTTATTATCTTTAGTATCTCAGACTTTATAGAAAGTGATCAGGATAAAGGAGTACGATATATCCCGTAACAGACTGATAGTCTAGTAGAGATGAAAAAAAAAAAGATTATAAAACACCGTAATAAATGAAGTAATAAAGACATATTTTGGGAGTATTTAGAAAGGAGTCATTATTTAGTAATCCATCCTGTGTTGAGGTAGGAGGGAAAGGGTTATTATCCAAGGGACAAGAGATAAAGGACATTCCAGGCAGGAGAGAAAGGCCCAAAGCTAGACTCAGAATGGAGAAGGCTGTGTGTGCCTGGGGAGGAGAGAACACACAAGCAGTTAGTTCTGTGCTGTCTTCAACTTAAGGCACAGGGGACATGAAGGAAGAAAAGTATACCTATAAAATATTTTATACGTATATACATGACATGTATATACACTTATTGTATGTTCATATTACATGTTTGTTATATCCTCCCATCAATTATGAAGTGTTTTATTTTGTTTTGTTTTCAAGAATGGAGATAGTGTATATACATTTTTAACACCATTGTCTAACATAATTCATAGTGCCTGATATGGTTATTAGGTTACCTTGGACCAATAATTTTATACTCCCAATTTTCTTCTAAGTAAGTACAAATGAGAAAGTCAATGTTAATTTATGCAATGTGAGCTCTATCAATTCAACAGTATTTAAGTGCCTACTCTGTGCCAAACGCTGTGCTACATGCTCTGAAGTGTTCTGAAATGAGAGCATATCAGGATCTCCTTTTTCATACTTAACATCCATTGCATGTATGCTCAGTCATGTCTGACTGTTTGGAACTCCATGGACTGTAGCCTGCCAGACTTCTCTGTCCATGGAATTTTCCAGGCAAGAATGAATACTGGAGTGGGTTGCTATTTCCTCCTCCAGGGGTTCTTCTCGACCCAAAGATTGAACTCCTGTCTCCTGTGTCTCCTGCACTGCAGGTGGATTCTTTACCACTTTAGCCATACATTTTTGTGTGTGTGTGTGGACTGTAATTCCTAGGAGACTCTGCCTTCCTCATCTGACTCATCTTTGTCTCCAGCAGAGGCCAGTTGGAGTGCCTTGTGGTCAGTAAATATTTGTTAAAATGATAGAACCCATATTGCCTAGAATGACCCTGGCTTTAATTTTCTATTTATGTTTAGAAAGCGAAAGTGAAATTGTGAAGTCGTGTCCGACTCTTTGCGACCCCATGGGCTGTAGTGTACTAAGCTCCTCCATCCATGGGATTTTCCAGGCAAGAGTACTGGAGTGGCTTGTCGTTTTCTTTTCCAGGGGATTGTCCAACCCAGGGATCAAACCTGGGTCTTTTGCACTGCAGATGGATGCTTTACCATCTGAGCCACCAGGGAAACCCTATTTATGTTTAAATACCCTCGAAATTATCTTGGGCTTCCCTGGTGGCTCAGTTGGTAAAGAATCTGCTTGCAATGTGGGAGACCTGAGTTCAATCCCTGGGTTGGGAAGATCCCCTGAAGAAGAAAATGGCTACCCATTCCAATATTCTGGCCTGGAGAATTCCGTGGATTGTACAGTCCATTAATATTTTAAATGAAATTTGTAGTGGTATAATTTACTTAAAACAGAAAAAACACATTCAAATCAAAACATTGATACATGTTGACAAATGTCTATACTCATGTAAGTACCATCACAATCAAGATACAGAGCATTTTTTAATTTACAAAAGTTACAAAATTTCCTTACACCTTTTCCCATTTAATCTGTCTCCCATCCCCAAACCTCAGTCACAGCAACCAATTCTGTGCTTTCTATCAGCATAGTTTTCCTTTGTGGAATTTCATACAAATGTAATCATATAGCAAATACTCCTGGTGGCTCAGACAGTAAAGAATCTGCAATGCAGGAGATGGGGTTTGATCCTGCAATGCAGGAGATGAGGTTTGATCCCTGGCTCAGGAAGACCCCCTGGAGAAAGGAATGACAACCCACTCCAGGATTCTGGCCTAGAGAATTCCTTGGACAGAGGAGCCTGGCAGGCTCCATGGGGTTGCAAAGAATTGAACACAACTGAGCGACTATCACTTTCACTTTTTACTGAGAATAATGTTTTCTTAATTCTGTCCAAGCTGTTGCATGATTTCTTAGTTGTTTTTTTTTTTTTTTTTTTTTAATTTCTGACTAGTATTCCATTGTGTAGACATGCCAGTTCATTCTACTAATGGATATTTGAGTTGTTTTCAATTTGGAGCTATGTTGAAAAAGTTGCTATGAACTTTTGTGTGCAAGACTTTGTGTACATATATGTTTTCATGTCTCTTGAATATATCTTAGAATGGAATTGCTTTTTAGATTGGTAAGTGTATATTTACCTTTATAGGAAAGTACCAAGTGATTTTCCAAAGTGACTGTACCATCATTGGAACTCTTATGTCAGGAAAACTGGTATAAGAAGGACATATGCTAAAATACAAGTTAACTTAAAACATCTACATTCCTATGCTTAGCTGGAGTAATTAACTCTACCTGTCTTGCTTTATTAACATAGAAGGATAAATACATCACTTCTGCCTGTTATTCTGAACCTGCATCTAGTCTGACAGGTATAAATGAAGTAGAAGCCTTTTATAGTTCTCGTTTACAATTGATGGCTGCATTTTACTTTAGGGGGCAATTTTGCTAAAGAAGATGATGGTTTAGGACATGATAATGGGAAAGAAAATTAAAAAGGTGAAATAGGTACTGAGATTGATCTTCTGGGCCCCAGTTCTCTCTGTCAGAAAAGTGGACGTAATGAAAATGCTAGCATGTCATGTGAATTAAGACTTAGGAGTTCCTTAGTGGAAAACATTTCATAACTGGTAAAATTTTTCAGTGGATTCATTGAAATGCCACCTTCTAAGAAAGCCATTTTGAAAAGAATTGTACAGAGTGAAAATTACCAGGGAAATTGGAGAAAAATGTTTCTTAAAGTCAAAAATTTCACTTGTAATTTAGCTTATCAAGAAATTCTCACAGTCTCATTCTCTGGTGCTTATTCCTTTGTACCAGGGCACGAAATCAATGAGATTTGATGTCCTAGGTAATTGGTGGAAATACCTGTCCTACAATGGAGAGGTCATCTAAGGGTCCTCAAAAGCAACAGGGTGCATCATTTGTAGAGCCTCCTTCATGTGTAACTAGAGACATACTAGTTACTGGAATTAAAAATTATTATCTTGTGGCCCAGATAGAAAATTAAGCTTTTAAAAACAGCCAGTTTGGGACAGTGGAGATTTCTGCAACAGTCTTCTCAGAACTACATTTTTTGCTTTTTGTTACTATCGTTGTTGTTTCTTATTTCATAGGAAGCTATTCCAGAGTGTATTAATTACAGACAGACATAGATCTGCTCCTCATTAAAATTGTCACAGAGGTCACATTTAGCTCTAGTTTGCTTTTATCCTCTTCTTAGCATATCACAAGCTTAATCTGGTGCTTTTATGTCACATAGTACCCTCAAGACCACCAGGTGCTTTCCTGGTCTGTCATTCAATCCTTAAGGGTTTCATTGCTTTCCTGCTTGTGATAAGACACACCTCCATCACAGGACAACCCATTCTGCTGCCTCACAATTTTCTTTGGTGATCACATAAATGACAAAGGGGTTAATAGATATTAAAGTAGCACACACACATACAAGCAGTTGCTGGGGGAGAGATTACAAATCACAATCAGGGATGGGCATTGTGCATATCTGTAGGAAAAGCCAATAAAAACTTGGTGATACAGGTGAACTTTGTGTGGACTAGACACTTTAAAAGATTTGTTCAGTTTAGTTGCTCAGTTGTGTCCAACTCTTTGTGACCCCATGGACTGCAGCATGCCAGGCTTCCCTGTCCATCTCTAACTTCCAGAGCTTGCTCAAACTCATGTCCATTGAGTTGGTGATGCCATCCAACCATCTCATCCTCTGTTGTCCCCTTCTCCTCCTGCCTTCAATCTTGCCCAACATCAGGGTCTTTCCCAATGAGTCAGTTCTTCACATCAGGTGGCCAAAGTATTGGAGTTTCAGCTTCAGCATCAGTCCTTCCAATGAATATTCAGGACTGATTTCCTTTAGGACTGACAGGTTGGATCTCCTTGCAGTCCAAGGGACTCAAGAGTCTTCTCCAACACCACAGTTCAAAAGCATCAATTCTTCAGCACTCAGCTTTCTTTATAGTCCAGCTCTCACATCCATCCTTACATGACTACTGGAAAAACCATAGCTTTGACTAGATGGACCTTTGTTGGCAAAGTAATGTCTCTGCTTTTTCATATGCTGTCTAGGTTGGTCATAGCTTTTCTTCCAAGGAGCAAGGGTCTTTTAATTTCACAGCTGCAGTCCCCATTTGCAGTGATTTCAGAGCCCAAGAAAATAAAGTTTGCTACTGTTTCCATTGCTTGCCCATCTATTTGCCATGAAGTGATGGGACTGAAAGCCATAATCTTCATTTATTGAATGCTGAGATTTAAGCCAGCTTTTTCACTTGTTAGGCTGTTCTTTTTCCATGATTATCAACCATTTTTCTTCAGAATCTTTCTTGATTTGTAAAAAGGCCTTCATGAATTTCATCCTTTTAGACAGTCTCTGTCATAAAATGTATTTGTTTTTCTTAAACCCAGACATAATCTATAAATTTATGTATATATAAAGAAATCAATTGAAAATCTATGAAATTATCATTTATTCTTCTTCCATTGACACAACAGAATTTTTTGAGTGCCTACAGTGTTATATGCTTAGAATTGGAAAAGAAGTCCAAAACTGTCTTCTTTTATTGACTTTTTGTTGGTGTGGATAATGTTAAAGTCTCGATTTGTCTGAGAGACTGTAGTACCTTTGTATATTTCTTATCCTAAAGAATTTTCAGAGGGGAGAATTAGAAATTGTCTAAAGTTTATTCATCTCAATAAGATTCAGAATATTGGGAACACGTGTGCACCCATGGCAGATGCATGTTGATGTATGGCAAAACCAATACAATATTGCAAAGTAAAAAAAATAATAATAATAAAAATAAAAAAAAGAATATTGGCCTGTGAGGAAGGGCATCACCACCTGATGCTATCTGTAGCAAATGAGAAGACGCAGAGCACTATTCATTGCTTTTAAATCTTAAATATTTTCATAGCAAAAGTGTGAGGATTTTAGAAGTATGTGAATAGTTTCCCCAAAGTATACAGATTCATTGTTTGTATTTATTAGCCTCACCACATTTTTAGTAGTATTAGAATATTTCCCATTATGCCTGTCAAACAAAACTTTGCAATTTACAGAACAGTCATTAAGTTTTATAATAATGTTGGCTAGAAGTTGTTTTTAAAATTCTGATAATCAAATTATGTTTCAGCTTTGTATGAGGATTAGTACACAGCTAGCTCAACTGTGTATAGAAACAGGTAACATATGTCTTACTCACTATAAACTTAAGGTTAACAGCATAAACCTTACCAATAGAAATATGGTGGTTTAGTTGCTAAGTCATGTCCAACCCTTGCTACCCCATGAACTGTAGCCTGCCAGGCTCCTCTGTCCATGGAGTTCTCCAGGCAAGAGTACTGGAATGGGTTGCCATTTCCTTCTCCAGGGGATCTTTCCGACCCAGGAATTCTTTCCAGGATTCTTCCAGACCCAGGATTCAGGAGTCTTCCCGATCCAAGAGTTGAACCTGGGTCTCCTTCACTGAAGGCAAATTCTTTACCGACTGAGCTATGAGGGAAGCCCTATTAGAAGTATGCTGCTGCTGCTGCTGCTAAGTCGCTTCAGTCGTGTCTGACTCTGTGTGACCCCATGGACGGCAGCCCACCAGGCTCCGCTGTCCCTGGGATTCTCCAGGCAAGAACACTGGAGTGGGTTGCCATTTCCTTCTCCAATGCATGAAAGTGAAAAGTGAAAGTGAAGTCACTCAGTCGTGTCCGACTCCCAGCGACCCCATGGACTGCAGCCTACCAGGCTCCTCCATCCATGAGATTTTCCAGGCAAGAGTACTGGAGTTGGGTGCCATTGCCTTCTCTGTATTAGAAGTATAGTGGCAGATAATTCAAGTAAATAAAGGTAGCCAATGGACCATAGTTTAAAAAAAAAAAAACTGAAAAATTTTGAACAAATTTCAAATTGAAATTAATAAAAGGCATTCATCCAAAGTATTCAACTAGTGAGAATCAACAAAGAAGAAAGTGTAACAAATGTTCAAAGTAAACTATACGGGCATGGTGGTCAATAGTATTGAAAGCTACTTAGAAACATATATCAGATTATTAGTGTCTACTGTATCTGAACCAGACAATATTTTAAATTTGTTTCACTAATTCTTATCAGGCTACCTGCCATGTATTATGCAATTTAAAGATTCGATGATCTTTAAATTATTGGTAAATTCTGCCTTAAAGAGAGCTTTCACAAAGAACATGCAATTTGTATCATCTAGAGTTACTGTCATTTCTAGGCTAAGTCCCATGGAAATTCATAACTTAAAAATGAAAGTCACAAAGATGCAACTGCCTTCATAATGCCAATGCAGTGGTTATAAATATTTCATGAACATTGCATGGGCAGGGGCAGATCTCCATTTTCATGAGTTAGAATTTGTATGGTTAAGTCTCTAGATTTTACTATTCATAATGCACAGTATGCCCTGTAGAGCATTCTATATAGTGCTTTTTTAATATTTATGTTTAATGAAGAAATTACTGTTCTGAAAAGAGAACAAGCCAAGTCAAAGATTTCTTGTTAAAATTATTAGTTTGTTGAATAGAGACAATAACAATCTACAGAAATTACCTCATTGCAATGTCTTAGCACATACGTAACTTTTAAAGTAATACAAGATGACTGATCAAGATACATTAAACCTAAGTGAAAAGGTTCTTTTCTAAAGGTTAAAACATTAGAAATCTAGTCTTAAAAGAATTTGAAAGGTTAAAATGCAAAGAGCAACTTTCTTACATATAAAAATATTAATTACAAATGAAATACTTGCCTCATGTTCCATGGAGTAAATATATGTCTGTATTTTTCTGGGTGGATCTTTAATTAAAAAAAAAATAAAGCATTTTAACTTCCTAGGAAAATATTACCAAGTTCAATAATGAATTGCTATTGCATATTTTAATGTAATTTATCAAAGCACATTATCATTACCTGTCAGAATAAATTTTGCACTAAAAGTAATGAAAAAAAGGACTATTGTATGTGTTGAAATCAAAGAATATTACTACTGCTAAGTTATTTTCAATGGAAAGGAAGGTGATTGCCCTCTAAATGATACTTGTCCCATGAGAAACAAGAAGCCTGAAAAATCACAAGAAACAGGCTCAGGAAAATGTCTATGCCTTGCTTTTAAAAATGAGCGTTTGATATTTTGTTTCATTTTTGTCATTTTGATCAATTCTTTCAAGTAGATGAATGTTGAAAAGTACTGCAAAGATCTTAGTAACATTTACAGAAGTAAGCTAAAGTTACTGATCAGCTCGTGTATAACCTAAGGCTGAATTATCCCATATTAGCATATACTATATATCATAATTAGATCGACTAGGAAGTCACATATTTTCTTTTGAATATACTTCAACAAAACTAAGTGTTTTAATAATGAAAACAATAAGCTTCAGATTTCATATCATTCACCTGGGAGTCAGCTCTTCAAATATTTTTATAGGCTTAAACCAATGAGGTCGTTAGAAATTCTGTGATGTTTCTCAAACTTACCTCCCCAGAAGTCTATGCTTTATTTCTAATATTATTTAACTGTGAGTGGGAAACACTTTCCATTTGGTTCTTTGTAATTTTATTTTCCAAAGGCTCCCTTGAGGAATTTAACCTTTATGTGATGAATTTGCAGTTCACTTGAAGTGTGTTAACCTTCGTTCCCTAATGAGCCTAGGTGTAATACTGAGGAAGAATTTGAGAAATTTATCATGTAGCTCATTGTCAGGTTGGATTTGTCTTGCACATCTCCAGCTTTGCTGTTGTTCCAGTACACATTTTGATCACAATTCTTTAATTATTTTCTATATTTAACTGACCTATTTGAACAGGATCCAGAGCTGGTGCGGAACATCTGTCGCTGGGTTAGGCAAGCTGTTCGGATTCCTTTTTTTGCCAAGTTGACCCCAAATGTCACTGATATTGTAAGCATAGCCAGAGCTGCAAAGGAAGGTAAGAACCCAACTCACATCAGTTTGCCTCCTTAGGTATTCTGGGCCTAAATTTCGTAGGCATAATAAAATGTATCTCATCTATCACTTTATGTGTACATCTCTGTTTAAACTTTAAGAAAGTTATTAAATTGAGCACTTGATCTCACAAATGTAATAGATCCATACCTATACTCAACCTAGTGGGTGGACTTCCAACTTTGGCCCAGGAATACAAGTATATCTATCATTTTTCCTAATAAGTACCTGCTTTACACACAAAGAATTAGAAAACAAAGCCACAGTCACAGCAGACCACTGCAAAATAAATGACCTCATAATGTAACAGTCCAGCAACAGCATTTGAACTTTTAATGAAATTTTTTTATAAGATAGCTGCTTCCACAGGTGAAATTTCTTATGATCTCCCTTTGTATTTGATGGACGCTAGTACACTGCCTTAAACATATGCTCAATAAATATCTTGAATACATCAATTGTACAATCAGTGCATGGTTTTACAAATCATATATGCTTGCATGCTATCCAATGGAATTTGCATCCTGATTTGTAAAGATATTGTAAATTACCTGGAAAATAACACTGAGTACAAAACACAACTCTGTATAATAATTGGAAAAATAAAGTGGTGATAATTAAAAATTCTTATGTCTAGCATTTTAAGCATAATTATGGGAATGAAATTAGTGGATACATTTGAGGAGAGGAAAAGCTGTCAAGAGAAAGTAGTGTGTGCATTTTCCTGGATTGTGTGGGTTTGAATGGGTTTTAACAATTGTTCCTTTAAGAGCTGCAGATGAATGCTGTGTTTTTTCATAGGTGGGGCAGATGGTGTTACAGCTACCAACACTGTCTCAGGTCTCATGGGATTAAAAGCTGATGGCACACCCTGGCCAGCAGTGGGCCGTGAGAAGCGGACTACATACGGCGGAGTGTCCGGTAGGTGTTACCCTCTTCTTGCATTTCTGCTTCCTTGAGGACTGGTGAAAACTCAAGAGACCATGTTACCAGCAAGAATGCTGTGTCTTTTTTGATTCCAAATTTTTATAACTCACTGCTTGTCAAAATTCCTAATAGTTATGACAAATGGAACAGATCCATCAAGTGAGTGATGGCACAAGAAGAGAGAATACCAAGATAGGGCTTCACACAAATTCTATTCTCTTGTGGTCTGTGCATTACTCAGGATTTCTCATTGTCACAGTTATCTCATTACTAATTAGTAAAAACTAATACAAAGGCCTTATAAGAAGAATATAAACACAGTGATTTTAATACCTTTTCCATAGTCTGGGTTAGTTTCCACTCTTCCTAGAAGTTTGAAATCTTCATTCTTCAAAAATCTTACTTTCACAACTGTGAAATAAACCATTAAAACATTCCATTTCAAGATATTGCAGACCTCATACCTTCGCGCACATTTTCTCATCATAAAACACTTGCATTTGAAACAGAAAGAGAAGTTTTAATCCCAAAGTCCCGTTCAGTGTCTTTGCTCTGTGCAGTCTGTTGCTGTGACAACATGAACTTGGTCATGCAAAGACGGTGCTGTGAGGTTCTTGACTGTACTGGTATGGGGATTAGTCTCCTTGGTGATAGAGACAGTGGTAAATATACATAACATAGCAGTGTCCCACTGTTCAAGAAAAGCTTTGCTGAATCAGACCAAAATGTGCTTTTGGAAGAGGCTGCATAGACACAAATAAAGCTCTCTCCATGCTGAGGTATTATGTTTTGAGAGCGTGAAGTGTGGCTATAAGCCATGCTTTTTTTTTTTTTTTTTTTTAAGAGTATATTCTGCTTTTAATTGAATGCCATTCCCACAATGTCAGAAAGAGGAAGGCTGACGAGGAGCACCTGTTCAGGGTCCAGACAGAACTCCCTTTTATCAGGAGCTATCAAACAGGGCCTTAAATATTATTGTAATGCAGAGTAAGGTGGATCGAGTTAGCTTGTGTCTCAGAGAGTTGTGAGATTCCAGAGTTGGGCTGTAACGTGCCCTGTGTTTTCTGTCAGCCCGTTTCAATTTTTCCAGCCTGCCATGTTGACAGCAA
The DNA here is from genome assembly GCF_032452875.1 of Bos javanicus. Classification (NCBI taxonomy): domain Eukaryota; kingdom Metazoa; phylum Chordata; class Mammalia; order Artiodactyla; family Bovidae; genus Bos; species Bos javanicus. The sequence goes on from NC_083870.1 coordinate 46,453,411, forward strand.
GAGAATAAAGGAGGTCACAGAGGGTACTGAACATTAAAAATTAATAAAAGAACTATTGCGGTAGTATTTTATATAAGTAACACCATTCACGTTTTCTCATTTGAGCTGCAGTTTCTGAATATTCTCCCATAGTATAACTCAGTCTAACAAAATGATGGAATTACAGCATTAGAAAAAGTCTTTTGTGTTGCAGTCTTTTAAGCATACATACACTAGGAATTATAGTGGTACCTGCAAACAAGTTCAGCTATACCTCACAGCCTGTTAACATTTCCATAAAACTCTCTTTCTAAGATTTATAAACTCATGTATAAATATTCACTTCAGCTATAAACTCAGCCAAGCCTGTGTGGAACTTCAATTTTAAATAACAAAGTGTCCCTAATATTTTTAAGGTTTTGTACCTCATTTCTAATAGGGTCTATATTCAGTCCTTTAACATTAAACAATTTGTTTTGAAAATAGACTCTCTCCATATTGACGGAATTAATAGTTTTTTCTCCTTTAAGGCAATGTTTGCTTTAATTCAAAGGTAATATAATCTGAAAAACAGTTTAAACTGGCAATGATAATATATTTTAGGATAGAAGTCAGTTCTATAACAAAGTACCTTCAGAATGAGTTGTAGTGAAACCTAGCCTAGCAAAATGTGTTGAATAATAATGGCTTCAAAGTTTAGGAATGATGAAAATATCAAAATGGCTAAATACCATTCCTAGTTTTATCAATTACTCTGTTTCGGTATAGAAAACCACACAAAATATGCCAGGTATTTTTACAAAATTAAAAAAAAAATTCCCACAGCTCATTTCCAGTGCTAATACTTACTCAAGTCTTGTCTCAGAACACTGGAATATCTACTTTTAGAAAAATTGCTGGAATCATAGGGGTTTTTTGGTCGTTGTTGTTGGTTTTTTTTTTTTAAGGGAAAGCTGAAAAGAGTTCAGTTTTGGATAGCCACCTGAAATACAAAACATACTTTTTATTGCCGGGAAAGGATATTTTTCTCTTTCTATACCTTCTAGCTCTTGATCAGTTTTTGTTTTGTGTTTTTGTTTTTCCTCAGAATAAGATTCCTGTTATTTGAAATGGGGGTTTTGGTTTTGTTTCAGCAGGGAAATGCTGAGGAGCTTGGAGTAATGTACATGCTATAGCACAATATTCACATTTCAGTAATGTCCTTCCTTTAAGACACGTTAGCTGATAGGGGGCTAGCTTCAGAAACAGAACCTCAGCTAAGGAATGTCAGTTTCATTGTTTTAAATATGATTAGTCTGGATTCTAGAGTATTCTAAAGCAATGTTTCTCAAACTTTGGTTCCCAGCTTATGAGTGTATTATGGAATCAAGCTTAATGAACTGTAATCATTTGTTTTTTAATGAAATTGGATAGGAAAAATGTCCAAATGCTTTGCTCATGGGTGGGATAAGCAGTGGTTAAACATCTTTTTTAGTTATCCATGTAATGCATACATAGGTATATTTCAGTACCAGGTCATGATATAAAATGAATTTTTTTACTGTGGTTAATTCAAAAATTTTGGAAAGCTGCTGTTTTAGAGGGAGGTTTTTTTGTTAAATAGAAATGTCATTTTGCCTATAGAAGTCATTAAGTCAGGTAACTTCTACCTGTTGAAGTTTAAAATTTATATCAAGAGGGAGAGTAAGGACTTCATCCCAAGGTGTCGTCCTCAGCTTTGTTATTTTAGAAAATGCATTTGCCAAGTCATCTGTAGGTAATTGGAGTAGGGAGGATGGTCAGACATATGAACCAATTCATAGTAAGAATGATGTATAAACCTATATTTTACTTGTAGGAAAAATACCTGGTAAGATTCATGATAACAGTATGAGTCTATTAATGGTGATTTCATAATGAGAATAGTATCAAAAGAAATCTTGTTCAGTATTCATAAGGAATATTTTCATGAAACTAGGATGACTAATTAAGTTTTCCACCATACAAGTACTTCTGTCCAAATCACTGACTCTAAAGGATCAATATTCTCTACCTTTCTTTGAACAGTAGAGACCTCATACCCTGTTGTTACCACCCAATTTTCTTCATTCTAGAATCCGTGTGAAACACTTGTATCACTACAGAGTTGAGTAAATTACTGGATTTTCCTTTTTTCGAAGGGAGGGGAGAAAAATCTTTGCTCCTATTTGGTCAGAAGAAACACTAATCTCTTCAGGATTATTATTTATTAGCTCTGTCCTCAAGTTAATTATTCATTATTTTTCTTACTTTTAGTTTGTTTTTTTTTTTTATTTAGTTTCAAACTTTGACCTTTTTCTTGATCTTATCCCCAAATAATAAAGATACTTAAGCCCACTCCTAACTCAGTGATTACTATCACCTATATAAATGGTATTACACGTCTGTGGTATGATGTTTTCACATGAAATCATCTCTGTGGATAAGACCACACTTTTAGAGATGGTTAAAAATGAGTCCTATATGGCATAACTAAAGTTATGTCTTTCTTGCAACTGACTTCAGGAGGATAACCTTTATTCATTTATAACTGCATCAGGAGAAACAGTAATCAAGGAATGGGGTAAACTCATTTAAAGGAGTCTTGTTATTGATCCTTACTGTGTTTTAAAAGGTTCTTTTTATCAGTGGAGAATGGGCATACTCCTTAGGTTTATTGTTATTCTGTTGCCCAGTACATGTTTCCTTTCTTTCACATGTAATCACATGCACATACATACCCACATATAGGGAAAAGTTCTGAAAGTTATCTGCAGAAGGCTCGATAAAATTTACTTTCTACAGGCTGAAAAATAAACCTGTACTTTTATTTGCTTGCTAACTTTATTTGTCAAAAAAGGGAAATTCTTGTTCTTAATTTCAAATTTTAGATGTTTGAAATTATTGAATCTGTATCAAGTTACTCAGTTAAAACAATAGAACACTATTATTATTCACTACTAATACTTTCAATCTTTATACTGATTTCTGAATAATTCATCAAAGATGGCTTTCAAGATTTGATTTCTTTCTAGGAACCTAGATTTTTCTAGTCACATGAAGGATTACTACAGAGGTTAAATAATTTTGTATTTCTTAGCAAATGATAATGGTGTACTCCATAAATACTCTCACATTCTACAAATAAATGATGTGTGATTTGAAATCTTGCAGTGTGGGCTATTGGACATTGAAGGCTTATATTTACAAGCCTAAACGTGTGTGTGTGTGTTGTAAAACCAACATGGCATAGGAATTACCAATAAAAGAAGGTGCAGGTTAGAAATGTGCCATCAACTTATAACTCTGTGCCAATGTAGTGCTAGAAACGAGTACAAAGTGTATAGTTCAGCAAACTTGCTGGGATCGATGTAGTAGCTTAAAAAAGAATCTTAAGCATTGGCTCCACACTGCATATTTTATGTTTGTCTTTAGAATAGTTACTGAAAGGTTGTTGGGACTGTGCAATAGCCTAGCAGTATGTACTACTACCAGGCACTACATAAATACAGTCCAGTGTAACCTGCTCCAGTCATAAACGTAAACTTATTTTCTTGTATTTATTAGTAACTAAATTACACTAATTTATGTGTAAAATGGGGAAGACAACAAAACTTACACTAGATTGGAAACTCCAAAGTTTCAGTTTCATTTTCTTTTGAATAACTATTTTTATACGTGCAAGCAACTGAAAATTTTGGTAAGATTTCTTGACGTTCTTACACTATACGTTAGGATTATATCTTAAAATACAGTACTGGTATTTTTTTATAAGAAGTAGTTTTTAATGGGCTGGATTATTTTGTGTCAATCACATGATTACTGATGCATAAAATCCTTTCAGAAAAACACGCCTACTATGTCATAAAATCTCAGCTGTCTATTGTAACCATCTTTATCAATAAGAACTTAGCTGTTAATACTGAAATGTCTAAAATAGCCTGATAAAAATAATATTTAAATGAATAAAAACGTAGTGATAAATCATACCAAAAAGAATAATTAAAAGAACCTGTCACTTTATACTCATTTATTTCTTTTCTTTTTTTAGTATGTACCAACATAATGCAAAATAGTCTAGTCTGTTATTCACATATTTAAAAACATTCTTAGACTATCACGTTTGATCAAATTCTTAAAGCATTTGTTATAAAAATATATGTAGTATATTTACAGGATAGTCAAAAGTAGGCATATCAAATAAAGATGCTGAATTATAATTTTCTTTATAAATTATCAGCTTAGTCGAGAGAAGCTCACCATTAGAACTCTTCTCATTTAAATCATGCTTATTTGAATATATTCATGTACAGGTTGACAAAGAATCTCCTTTTGCATTATATTGCTTTTTCTGAAGCCAGAGTTTCTCACTGTTTGGCCGTCGTTGGTCTATGCAGGAGATCAGAGCCCTAATAATAGATTTTTGACAGTGAGCTCGCCTGCTACCTGCCCTACACAAATCCGCACTGCTCATGTTTGCTTCATGGCAACAAAGCAGACAGAAGGAAAATGCCAAGTGCTGAGTTTGAGGTACAGCCTTGGCTTGGCTTGACATTTCAGCAGAATAGCAGTTTATGAGATGCATAATTTTTCATCTGGGACTCAGCTGCCATATTCATAGATGCTTACAGCTCATGGACGGACTGGAGCTAGGGCAGAGGTTTAAAGCATAGATCAAGGTCTACGTTATTTCCTTAGGTATTTTAAAATAACTGCAGAGAAATGATAAAAATGAATACTGTTTAAGAGCCAACAAATTCTTGGGTATCTGGATATTGTATTTGTTTTCTTTGTTCAAAATTAGGAAAATAATATCTGTTACCAGATCCTAAGAAAATATTTGATAGACTTTGTAAACTAAAGGACCCTGACAAGCATATTAAGAAAACTTACCTTTGCAGTGGTGGTAATGAATTATTAAATTTCTTTCCTCTGTGTGTGTTTTCATAATGATTTCAAGCTTGAAATTAATAAAAATGTTCTATTATGAAAGTAAAACTAGAGAGTATTGTGTCACTGTTTGAGCTTGAATTTAAATATTCACAGATTCATGCATATCTACTGTACTAAAAAATCGGTGTAGGTACACGTCAGCGACTATTTAATTTAGAGCTACACATCTCTGTAAGCTTCAGAAACAGTTCACCATGTCACAGTCTCATACAGAACAATGGAACAGTACATTGGATTAATTAAAGAAGCCTTGCAGAGAACTGAGTTCTCAGTATGTCAAGATTTCAGTTTTATGTTAAATATTTTCTAAAGGCCAGACCCTTAAATCTCAGGGGCTGTACCAAGCAGTGAGCTGTGAATTTAACCATAGGCTAACTGCTAATGATAAGGAAAAGAGTCCTAGTTGAGGCAGCTGTAATACAGTCATTGGATTAGGCTATCAATCACCCGGCTCCCTAAGGAAAAGTGGAAGACCAAACAGTGAAAAGGGAAATTAGGAAAGGAGGGCATGACTAGAATGAGATTCTTCGCCATCTTTATACACGCGTTGGCTGAAATCCATAAGCATTGGTCTGAACTCTCCAGTAAACTCTGACTATACAGCTAATGCATTTATTCCTTTCATCTAGAGACCTATCAAAATGGTTCTCAGTAAAAGATCTTGAAAGCCTCTAGAAGCAAATACCTGATCACATAGTAGAAAATATATAGATTAACTCTTAATTGTTGGACTTAAGATTTGTATGTGTGATTCTTTTACGTACCAGCACTCATGTATGGCGATAAAGGAAATATTTCTATTTAGCTTCTAAACTGTAGCTAATTTTTACTTATGGAGTCATGTTGGTGAGGTAAGACTCCAGGAGATCAGTGCTTCTCAAACTTCAATGTGTGCCAGCACCTGGAGGACATATTAGAGTACAGATTACTGGAGGCTTCCTCTTGAATTTCTGATACATGAATCCTGAGCTAGAGAATATGCATTGAACAGTAGATGACATACAGTTAGTGTCACTGAGCATTTGGTTTGAATAACTTATTTCTAAAATAACCTAAAAGTCTTTAATCCATGATAAAATTAGAGACTCATGGTATCCTATAAATAAATGCAGAATCTCTACCCACAGTTAAGTATCTGAAACAAATTGTAGTTAATAGGGTCAGAAATAATTCCTAGAAAACTTGTAGAACACAGTATTTGAGGTTTCACTATAGGAAAAATATCACCCCATTCCAGATTAAATGTTGAATGCAAACCACTGTTTATGCAAAGAGAATCCATTCTGAGTGCCACTAAAGACCATTTATGGATATTAGTAATCCTTTCAAGAGGAAACAGGTGTCAGAGGCAGACAAGGGTAAAATTAAGCTCACGACTGTGAAATACTATGTTTTCCTTTTAGACTTTGTATAGATACTAACATACTGAATAATAACAGTTTTCTCCCAGGACAGGCTCTTAAATATCAATGAACCTAGTTATTTTCTCAGACTCTTAAAATATAGAAGACAACAGTATTGGTAGCCTCCTGTTCTCTCTTCACTTAGTTCTTTCCTGCCGTCCCCATACAATGGTATCCTCGTATCAGTGAAAGGGAGGGGGCACCAATGCTGTGGAGATAGTCTGTTCCAGTGCACAGTATCTCTGCTGTTCTCAGGATTACACTGTGCGCTGAGTCTCCCAGTCATGTTTATAGCCTGTTTGCCATAATGCTTATCAACCTTGGAAGCTACCTGCAATCTTCTTGGGTGAAGGAGTGTCCTGGTGTGCAACCTAGACAATTGTGTATCATGTGAATACCTGATAAGTTCCCAGAGGTCCTTAAGTATAGGGCATGGTGAACTCCTTGATGAGGCCTAGGCAGTATCTGATGCATTAAAGGTGCAGACTGCCAGGATGACACAGGAGTGATGGTATGGGAACAGTTAAGGCTGAAATGGAGGAGGCAAAGGAATCTGGTCTGGTGGCTTAATTTCCTTTGCTGTGCTTTTACCAAAAGTCCAGCAGTTTGAACTAGCATTTTGATCAGTATTTCTGCATTCCTCAGCCCTGCTGCTGCTGCTGCTGCTAAGTCGCGTCAGTCGTGTCCGACTCTGTGTGACCCCATAGACGGCAGCCCACCAGGCTCCCCCGTCCCTGGGATTCTCCAGGCAAGAACACTGGAGTGGGTTGCCATTTACTTCTCCAATGCATGAAAGTGAAAAGTGAAAGTGAAGTTGCTCAGTTGTGTCTGACTCTTCGTGACCCGATGGACTTCAGCCTACCAGGCTCTTCCATCCATGGGATTTTCCAGGCAAGAGTACTGGAGTGGGGTGCCATCGCCTTCTCCGCTCCTCAGCCCTGGCTATTCAAAAAATTAGTAACAGCTGTGTGGAATATAAAGGCTTTTTAATAATATGATCTTTATGTGCCCAACACTGTATTAAACACTTCTAAGTGCATTCTTATTTAAATAACCCTATGAGGTGGCTGTTACTAGGCCATTTTACAGTCTTAGAAGCTCAAACTTCAGATAGTTAAGTGACTTGCCAAAGTTTACTTAGCCAGGACATGTCAGATTCAAAGTAAGATCTGTCTCCAAAGATGAACTACTAGGCATTTTTATCAATGTTTTCATCCAAAATCTGCCACAATACATCTGAATGGTATAAATATGGTATACTTATTAAATTCTAATAAGGTACAAATGTCACTTAGTAATCTAAAATTTATTCTGTCTGGATTTGAAAGCCTGTGAACTTTGTGAAACCCGTGTCCCTTATTATCTGTATCACTTCATCTCCATATTGGAAAATTGAGTCTAATAGGTGAATTAGGAAAAAATCTTGAATTGAACAGACAACACCAAAAAAGACAGGAAGCATTCAGGCATTTTCTTAAAGTATAATCACGCAGCATTTGCTTGAAATGAAACTGTCATCAATATAGCTACAAATAACCTTATTTGTTACTGACTTAGATAAACTGTATGAGGGCTTCATTCAGCTATGATGCTAAGAACAAACTTTGGGTGTCCTTCCTAATTCCTTCTTTGTAATCTTCAGTCAGTTACAAATGACCATGTATTCCTACAACTGTCTCACCTTCATTTTGGACAGATCCATCTTTTTCTACAGGAGCAGTACCATCTCCTCCATAATTTCAACTGAGCTTGCAAAAAGCACTATTAAGTAATTCAGAGATGTTTGTTTTTCATTAAATGGAGAGAGAGAAAAGGACATTTTGAAAATTATGAGGTGGGGAAGAAATTGGGCCAAAAAATCAATGCTAAGCCCTTTCTGAAAGGGAAAAAGTAAGCTACATAATTTCTCACTTTCCCTGGTTTAAAACAAAAGAAGATAAACATAAAATAATAAGGTGAGACATTCTTAGTATACATTGGGCATGATATGATGTAAGAAATTTTAATCCCTGTTCATTAATTTTAAAGAAGTATATAGACATAAATCAAGAGTCCCAAGGAATGTGTCTTGAACATTTTGTTCATTTAGCAAAGCTCTTTAATGATTGACCTAATTGGATTATAAACTTCGTAAAAGCAGGGGCATTTGCTGTTTCTTTGTCATCTCCACCCAAACATAGGAAAGTTAGAGGCAGCTTTTAGACCTGCAAAAGAATCTGCCTGCAATGTAGGAGATGCGAGTTTGATCCCTGGGTCAGGAAGATCCCCTGGAGAAAGAAATGGCAATCCACTCCAATATTCTTGCCTGGGAAATTCCGTGAACAGAGGAGCCTGGCAGTCTACAGTCCACAGGGTCACAAAGAGTAGGACACAACTGAGTGACTAACACATTTCGCTTTTGACCTGCAAGAAACACTTTTTTTTTTTTTTAAGAAACGCCTTTTGAGTCCTAGTTTTCAGCTGTGTTTAATGCAGAAAGTTTTGGAATTAGACTGCCTCTTAATCTCTGCCATCCATCTTGACTTGCTGGTGAGCTTTTGGTACCTAAGAAATTCTAATAGACAATAGGCCATTTTACTATGCACCAGATACTAAAAGCTTTTCATATGTGATACCATTTAATCACTACAGCCTGCTCAAGTGGTCACAGGTAGTGACCTGTTTTACTGAAAAGGAAACTGAGGCACAGAAAGGCCAAGTAAATTCTGTAATGTCACACAGCTGATACCTAGGTATACTGGGATTTATGTTGTCCTACACTTGATATTATGAATTTAACCATAAATTGTTCTGTGTTATAGCGGATTTCCTATTCCAGTTCATCCTGTATTAATTTACATTATTATGCTTTTGTAATGTTCTTAACATATTGTAGGCCGAAAATACACAGAGGACCACTTTTGTATTTCTTTAATAATAAAAAAAAAATTAGGCTGAAACTAACCTATAAATATACCACTAAGATTAATCACTGTTTTAAAAAAAATCCACAGTAATGACAGGTCACAATTATACTGTAAGTGGTCTAGTAAACCTCTCAGTATTCCTATTAACCTCTGTGCTTCATGCATTTCTCATATTAATATACTGAGAAATAACACAAAGAAACATATGTACTTTTCAAGGCAGATGCCAAAGGTTTAATGGATCAAATTATTTCTGTGCTGGGTTTTTATTCACTAGTTCCAAACATTTTTTCTCTTACTTTAGTGTTTAGTCCAATGTCAAAATGGAATTATAAATTTCTGTCTTAAATAGTGTAAAATAAAACATAGTAGAAATGAATTGGGCTAACAATAGTAGTTTGTGTAGTTGAACTGTCTTTTTGCCTTAGCTTTTCTAGCTTCCTAAATCTTCGTTTTAACAGCAAGTTTATACTTGATGGGGGTATGATAACTTTTTTGTAGAAATAGTGTGTGTGTTTGTGTGTGTACTTGCGTGTGTATTCCTTGTCCATTATTCTAAATCATTTCCAAAAGAATTTTGTTTAGTTTTACCATTTTTATATAGGTTTATAACAGGGATCACCAACAGGTTTTATGTGATGCTGTCACCTAAGGGCTTTGTTAACTGTCATTTCCATCTCATTCAGTAGATCTGAGGTAAGGTCAGGAATACTTACTTTTCTCAACAAGAATCTTGGAAGATTCAGCACCTGTGATCTTCAGCCCTCATTTGGCAGGGTTGGGAGGGGATTTTAATGTGGGAACTGTCACCATCACAAGTTATCATAATTCATATAAAAATTTGAGATATTTGTTTTAAGGAAAATGAAGTGAACCAATATATCTTTGATGGTTCAGTTTAGTCATTGATATTTCTAATAATAATTTATATTTTAAATGAGTAGACCTACAGATAGATTCTCCAAAATTCTCACTGAAACAGGAATGAAAAAATAAAGACTGACAAAAATTCAAAGGAGCAACATAACATTGAGTTAACTTAGCCAGATGTCACACATGTCAAACAATTTTTGCTAATTTTCTGTTTGTTGAACTTTACATAAAAGTATTAAATCTGGGGGATGGGATACATCTTTAGTGGCTCTTCTTTGTCACTCCTATAGGACTCCTGACCAGGTATTTCTGAGGATATGCATATGATTGAATGTATCAAAAGAGCTGTTTTTATGAGAATATTTTTGATAATTTTTCTTAGATTTTTCTAAACCAGGAATAGATAAAAACAGAGCCAAGAAGTACTTAGAACTTTTATACCTACTTTAAGGCAAGCAGAATTGCTGTTGTGTCAGTGCCATAAGATGAATTCTAGAATGAATGAAAACTTCATCTCTCTCTCTCTCTGTGAGGGGTGGCAAGGAGTAGCTGGAGGCAATGCCTAATGCTTAAGAGCTCTAATCCTCATAAGCTAAGATCTTCAAGTAGAATTAGAAACTCCAAGACTCCTAGTATCTGTTCACTGGGAATTATGTAGTTTTACATATATTCCATCTGTAAAGAGTGTCAGAGATCAAGGCAAGGAAGAAAAGATAAAACTTTCCTACTTTAGTCTCACAGACTCCCATGGTCTGCTAGAGCCTACCAATTTACCTTTGAAATATGAACATCAGTGATGCATGTACCTGTAGTCCTGAAGAGGGGATTTGCCCAAACAAGCAGACAGAAAAAACAGGGGCAATTTATTCATGTTGGATTGAGATGAGAAGATGCAGAATGGATAGGAAAATAATTAAGAAATGGAAAAATAGTAAAAAAGCGAAAATATAATAGCAAAAGAGACACTGATGTATAGATCAGTATTATGGACTCTGTGGGAGAGGGAGAGGGTGGGGAGATTTGGGAGAATGGCATTGAAACATGTATAATATCATGTATGAAACGAGTCGCCAGTCCAGGTTCGATGCAGGATACTGGATGCTTGGGGCTGGTGCACTGGGACGACCCAGAGGGAGGGTATGGGGAGGGAGGAGGGTTCAGGATGGGGAACACAGGTATACCTGTGGCGGATTCATTTTGATATTTGGCAAAACTAATACAATATTGTAAAGTTTAAAAATAAAATTAAAAAAAATAATAGCACAAACAAAATACACACTGCTTTTATGACAGAGAAAAATAGATACCATGGAAATTCAAATCAATGTTGTGAAGGGTAACCTTAGGAATCTCTCCCACATGTAGACAGACTAGAAAAAGAAGTCAAAATCATGAAAGAGAAGGTGATGGACATACAGACAACTGAAAACAGAATTCTTGCTGAGGTAGCAAGATGGGTGTGGGGCAGTAGGAAATTAGAGAAAAGACACCAATCACTATTATAAGCTTACTTTCTATATTTTAGTTTCTTTAATAGGCACTTTCCATTTGTTATTTCATAATGAAAGGCATATATATTTAAACTGTTAATAGCCTTTCCTAAATTGAAAAATAATTTAACTATAAAAGAATTCACTGATTACCAGAAAAATCTGTAAAGGGACTTACCTAGCACATTCTACAAAATATTTTGAATTATAAGAGTAGATGGATAGAATTAGGCTAACGCTGGATATGGTCTCAGCAACGCGAAATAGCAGAAGAAAATGGAGTGGCACATATTAGAAGAAAGGGTAATCAAATATCCAAGTTGATATTAATATGCAAAGATTCTCATATATTCAAGGGCTCAGAAAATATATCATTCTTTAAAAATATTATTGAAGACATATGTACTAAATAACTGAGTGATCAATTACAAAAGTGGCTTTCAAATTATGGTTTCTGGACTAGCAGCAAGCATCACCTGGGAACTTATTAGAAGCACAGACTTTTCAGGGTAAACCCCAAGACTTACTAAATCAGAAATTCTGAAGTGTAGCACCCAGCAGTCTGTTTTAACAAGCCCTCCAGGTGATTCTGATGCACACTAAAGTATGAGAACCATTAAATTAAATTATGAATCTAAGAATTAGAAGGGTGTTGTATAAATGTTAAGCTCTTAAAATATTAACCAAATATGTAGGCCTAAATAGCTATTGTAAATTGAGTTTTAAAATTAAATACCTATGTCAAAACTTAATCCTGAAAATTAAGCCACAAATATCAGCAAAATTTTAAAAGGAAATAAATTAGATCTAAATTCCAGATTATTTTAACAAAGAATAATTTATGATAAATAAAGCTGTTGGTGAAAATTCCAGTATTCAAACTTCTTATCCTAAATTGGAGATTTGGGGTGTTTTTTTTTTTTTTGCTTCATTTTGATAATTTTATAAAGGTTAAACAAGTCTTTGAAAAACTTAAGGGTAATTATTATGAAATAGTGAAATTTAAAAAGGACATATACTATAAAATGCCTAGGAATAAATCTAAGTAGGTAAAAGATCTGTACTCAGAAAACTATAAGACACAAATGAAACTGAAGACAACACAAAAATGGAAGGATATACCATGCTCATGGATTAGAAGAATTAATACTGTTAAGATGGCCATACTACCCACAGTAATCTTCAGATTCAGTGTAGCCACTATCAAAATACCAAGGGCATTTAGACACATTCCACAAAAGTTTTACTGGCATATTATGTTTATGATCTGCTACTACTCAATGAGTGCTTTTCAGGTGGCCCAATATTAAAGAATACAACTACCAGTGAAAGAGATGCAAGAGACACAGTTTTGATCCCTGTATTGGGAAGATCACCTGAATTAGGAAATGGCAACCCACCCTAGAGCCAGACATCCTGGAATGTGAAGTCAAATGGGCCTTAGGGCACATCACTATGAACAAAGCTAGTGGAGGTGATGGAATTCCAGTTGAACTATTTCAAATCCTGAAAGATGATGCTGTGAAAGTGCTGCACTCAATATGCCAGCAAATTTGGAAAACTCAGCAGTGGCCATAGGACTGGAAAAGGCAGTTTTCATTCCAATCCCAAAGATAGGCAATGCCAAAGAATGCTCAAACTACCACACAATTGCACTCATCTCACACACTAACAAAGAAATGCTCAAAATTCTCAAAGGCAGGCTTCAGCAATATGTGAACTGTGAACTTCCAAATGTTCAAGCTGGTTTTAGAAAAGGCAGAGGAACCAGAGATCAAATTGCCAACATCTGCTGGATCATGGAAAAAGCAAGAGAGTTCCAGGAAAACATCTATTTCTGCTTTATTGACTATGCCAAAGCTTTTGACTGTGTGGATCACAATAAACTGTGGAAAATTCTGAAAGAGATGGGCATACCAGACCACCTGACCTGCCTCTTGAGAAACCTGTATGCAGGTCAGGAAGCAACAGTTAGAACTGGATATGGAGCAGACTGGTTCCAAATAGGAAAAGGAGTATGCCAGGCTGTATAATGTCACCTTGCTTATTTAACTTATATTCAGAGTACATCATGAGAAACGCTGGGCTGGAAGAAGCACAAGCTGGAATCAAGATTGCTGGGAGAAATATCAATAACCTCAGATATGCAGATGACACCACCCTTATGGCAGAAGTGAAGAACTAAAGAGCCTCTTGATGAAAGTGAAAGAGGAGAATGAAAAAGTTGGCTTAAAGCTCAACATTCAGAAAACTAAGATCATGGCATCCAGTTCCATCACTTCATTGCAAATAGATGGGGAAACAGGGGAAACAGTGACTGACTTTATTTTTCTGGGCTCCAAAATCACTGCAGATTGTGATTGCAGCCATGAAATTAAAAGATGCTTATTCCTTGGAAGGAAAGTTATGACCAAACTAGACAGCATATTGAAAAGCAGAGACATTACTTTGTCAACAAAGGTCCATCTAGTCAAGACTATGGTTTTTCCAGTGGTCATATATGGATGTGAGAGTTGGACTATATAGAAAGCTGAGCGCAGAATTGATACTTTTGACTGTGGTGTTGGAGAAGACTCTTGAGAATCCTTTGAACTGCAAGGAGGTCCAACCAGTCCATTCTAAAGGAGATCAGTCCTGAATATTCATTGGAAGTACTGATGCTGAACCTGAAACTCCAATACTTTGACCACCTGATATGAAGAGCTGACTCATTTGAAAAGACCCTGATGCTGGGAAAGAGTGAGGGCAGGAGGAGAAGGGGACGACAGGGGATGAGATGGTTGGATGACGTCACCGACTCAATGGACATGGGTTTAGGTGGACTCTGGGAGTTGGTGATGCACAGGGAGGCCTGGTGTGCTGCAGTTCATGGGGTCGCAAAGAGTCGGACACGACTGAGCGACTGAATTGAACTGAACCCACCCTTGTATTCCTGTCTGGAAAATTCCATGGATGAAGGTGCCTAGCAGTCCATTGGGTCACAGAGTCAGACGTGACTGAGCATGCATGCACACACTACTCAGTAAAATGTTAACTTCCCAAGAGCAGAGATATTTTACTGTGTTACTTAATGATATATCTTCTGTTGCTACAGTGGTGGCTGGCACATAGGAGGTGCTCAATAAACACTGCTGAAGGAGTGTATCTTCAAAATAACGATCTGATATAAAGAATGGTGGTGTGGTAATATAATTAGAAAATAATATTTTTGAAAGTCATGTTAAACAGTGTAGTGCTCAAAAGCACAGATTTTTGAATTAATACATTTTGAGACCTTGGGAAATATTTATCTCCTGAATATTCTCGTCTGCATAGTAGGAATAAGAATAATGCTTATTTCAGAAGCAGTTTTGTGATGGTTAAGCAAAATTATATGTATAAAATTAATGGTTGCATTTATAAGGTGCTTCCTCTTTGCTAATACTACAGAAATAGTACCAGAATATTTCTGTAATGGAAAAGTCATTATGAAACTCAGCATACTAAAAAGTTGATTTTTTTAAAAGCACCAAATAAAGATTTTTGATCAGCTTCAGTTATGAATCTAAATGTACATTAATTACTAAGAAGTTGAATTTCAATACTATATTAAAATTATCCATCTTAACCAAAGAATGATGTTCCAGGAATGCAAGGGTGGCTTGATTTCATGAATATTAACTATGTATTATCATCAGATGGTTACCTAATATTTTGCTGGAAATTATGCATAACATGAAAAAAGGGATATAAATTTTTAGAAAATATTGTTACTTATCTGTAGGTGCTTTGCTTCTATACCTAGGAAATGCAAAATGAAATATTAAATCTTAGTTTAGGACATTGTAATGACAATGGTGGCACCAAGATATTATAGCAGCTACCTCTTATTAAAGGGCCCCTGAGTGAGTACCAGGAAGTGAGCTTAGCAGCTTTTGCAAAGAATCATTTAATAAATGAGGAGAATTGTGTCATAGACTCAGGTCATTGTTATTTGAAGCCAAGTCTGACTGATTCACAAGCCTATGCTTTTAGGGTAGCAGTGCCTACACCATACAGCAGGTATACAAGCATGAATTGCTTTCCTATACACTAGCATTCACACTAGTAAGGGGACGAAAGCATAAAATTTTCAACCTTAGCAGATAACGTATGGAATTGAAAGGAAGAAACAATATAACTGCAGAGCATGGAAAAGCAGGCCAGTGGTAGAGAACCCAGCTGCCAATTCAGGAGACATGGATTCAATCCCCGGGTTGGGACGATCCCCTTGGAGAAGGAAATGACAATCCACTCAGCATTCTTGCCTGGGAAATGCCATGGCCAGAGGAGTCTAGTGGGTTGCAGTCCATAGGGTTGCAAAAGAGGCAGTTATGACTTAACAACTTAAACAACAACAAAATATAGTATATTCTTGTAGTAAAAAACTCATTATTATAAATATGATATTTCAAATAATGTTTTATGTTTAATGCAATTATAGAATTACAATAAGTTTTTTACTAAAATATGCATTATTTTAAAGTTCAGAACCAAGACCAAATAGGAAAAAAGAAGTTACTGAGTAGTATTTTTAACCAGAAAGAAAGGTGAAAAAGGACATATGCAATTGATTATATAAGCCAATTGCAAAATTATGATGATTTTTAAATGTTTGCTACCATAACAATCAGTGACAAACCAAGGAACATAACAGAAAATTCTGAAACTCTGTATTCCAAACAACATAACATATTATAAAAGAAGACTCTCAAGTCAATTGGAAAAAGATATTTTATTAAACATATAATGAATGGATAAATTGGCCCTTTGGGAAAAAATCTAAGTATATTCTTTCTTTATACTATATATCAAAATAAGTTTTATATTAAATACTTAAAGAAGTCCTGTACTAGATTAAATTACTGAAAAAAAGAAAAAAAAGATGGATATTTACTGTATTGGAAAATGGGAAAGAATAGCTTTCTAAAGATGAAAGAAATGAAAAATTATCACAGTGAAGACACTGAATGTATTTGCATGGAATTTTATATTTATTTTTTAAAATAAATGAACAAAATTAAAATGTGGATGTAAAAAGTGTTTGTAAGATGATACTGCAGTTGTTTCAGAACTAAGGTGCATGCCTTCTCACTGAGTGAATACTGTGGGATATAGTAATTCTATCGTCAACAAAAGGCTTAAGAGCCAACATGCTATCACCAATGAGTTGTCTTTCTAATAACATCAGTTGGTTTTTAGCATGATATCCAGGTCTAATTCAATAGAAGCAGTTCTTTGCTGGTCTGGCTTAAACTAGAGGTACAGTTTTAAAGTTGTTTGAGCAAAAGTGTAAAATAAATAATAAAAAAAGCTCTTTTGACTCAGTTTACAGAAACATGCAAAGTAAAGCAGCAGTGAGCTATTTATAAGAATCAAATTGCTAAAATATTTTAAAGAGAATATTTAATTCAAAAGATGGTAGTGAAGTAGAGAATTTGACACCCTATTGGAAGAATTAAAGAGAATTTGATGTATATTAAAAAAAAAAGAAAGAAAACTATGCTCTATGTGTCCATCTGGTATCATTTAGGAATGTCCCTTAACTTAGTACTTGTGTTAGATTCTCTATTTCTGTGTCCTCCTGTTCCTCATGCTTAGTGTATTTATTTATTTATTTTTTCTGAAACTTAGCTTGAGAACTTTCTGAGATAGTCTAAGCATTCTCATAAATTTTAAGTTCATGCATATTTGAAAATGTTTATTCTATCTTCATATTTAATTATTTGAGCATAAATTCCTTCATTAAAGTAATTTTTAACTTAACATTTAAGACATTATTCCAATTTATTCTGCCAGTTATTGAGGAATCTGATTGAAGTTAATGCCTGCTCTTTCAAAACTGTGCATGCATGCACATGCAGTCTGATCTTTTGAGACCCCATGGACTGTAGCCCACCAGGCTCCTCTGTCCATGGAATTTTCCAGGCAAGATACTGAAGTGGGTTGCCATTTCCTTCTCCAGAGGATCTTACCAACCCAGGGATCAAATCCATCCCTGCATTGGCATCTAGTATTTCCTGCATTGGCAGGCGGATTTTTGACAAATCTGCCACCTGGGAAGTCCCCTTTTAAGATACATATATTCCTCCTTTCAGATCTCTTTACCCTTTGTGATCTGATTTTCTCAGTGAAGATTTTCCTTTAAATTTTCTGTTGAACTTTCAGGGCTTTGGTATCTGAAAATTTATACCTTTTTGATCTAAAAATTTTTCTGGTATTATTTTGTTATAATTTGTTTTCATTTTTTCCTGTATTTCTTTTAGTAATTCTCCTGTCTAATTAAAAAAATATATTTTTCTTCCATTTGAATCTTACTGTTCTCTCTTTTGGGAGATTAATTATTCTGTATTTTGGGAAATATTTTTATATAATTTCTAATTTCCTAACATTATTTTATTGGTAGTTATAGCTTAATTTTCTTAAAATTCTTTGTTTTCTGGTAGTTTTTTTTATTGCATCCTTATCTTTTGAATGCAATGTTTTATCTTGCTCTTTCTAAGGATATTAATGGTTTCTGTTTTTTTCTTTCCATTTTTTTTCCTTCAGTTCTTATATACTTACTATTTCCTCCTCATTATTCATGTATTTATTATTTTGATGGTTTGTTTTTTTATTTTTCTAGTTCATGTAGGAGACTTTCTGAAGTGTGTGAGGATCCAGGGCTCTTTTTCTTGATTCAGTTTTGAGCATGAGACATTAAAAGCTGATTGGAAGCTCTGAGTTTGTGTATGAACTTGATCAGTTATAGAATTTAAATGTTAAATGATGGGAAAATAAGCTCTCCTTTTTATTGGGGCTCACACTTGTGAGTATCTTGAGGTCTTTTCTCTATAAATAAGTAGTTTCTTAGGAGAAGAATCCTCAAGTGTCCTACGGCGAAAGCACGTGTCTTCCTAATATAAATAGAAAGAAGGGTAAACAATAGTTTCAGTGTTCAATACACAGACTTTCATTTCATATCCCTACTTTTCATAATCATCTCAATCACAGCCTTCTACTAGTTTGATATCTGATGTATCTCTAGTACACTTTCTCCATAAAAATACATCTCTGGTCTCTAGGGACCAGCCTGACTGCAAAGAGTGGGAGAGGGGACCTAGGGTCCTAGGGATTGATTTTACGTATCAATCTTCAAACAATAGTCCCATTTTCAATCCCCTGTGAGCCCTATATCCCACTTTTCTGAGCCTTCCTGGGATTTCCACACTATGAATGTTCATAGGTTTCTGCTAAGTCAGTTACTACTTTTCAGTTCACTTTCCAAGTTCCAGAATTTTTCATCTGCAGAAGCACCTTCCTTACTCTCCCTGTCTTCATACATCTGTGCTTATTTTCTTTTAATACTTACTTTCTGTCACCCAGGTGGTGTTTTCAGGAAGGACTGAGTAGATGTGGTGAATCTGCAATTCATTCAAATGTGTGTTACATTTCAGAATAATAAAGAAAAAATTATTTGAAAAATCTCAGAGTAAGAACCTTGATACTTAGAAATCTAACACATCACATTATATTAAAAGTAAATTCTTGCCATTCCTAAGCTCAAGTTCAGTGTCTAACAAGAGCTATGGAAAAATTTTATGTGAAATACCCTTGTCTTATTCAGTGTAATCTATATGTATGTGTGTGGTTGCATTGTATTTTGTGTATACACATGCACACATAATTAAAGTTGATGTGGGAACTAGTAAATTTCCGTGTGCAAGGAAAATATTCTCAGCACAGAACTCAGGATTTTATTTTATTTTTTAATTTTATTTTATTTTTAAACTTTACAATATTGTATTAGTTTTGCCAAATATCGAAATGAATCCACCACAGGTATATCTGTGTTCCCCATCCTGAACCCTCCTCCCTCCTCTCTCCCCATACCCTCCCTCTGGGTCGTCCCAGAGCACCAGCCCCAAGCATCCAGTATCGTGCATCGAACCTGGACTGGCAACTCATTTCATACATGATATTATACATGTTTCAATGCCATTCTCCCAAATCTCCCCATCCCTCCCTCTCCCACAGAGTCCTGATCTATACTATAAGACTGATCTATACATCAGTGTCTCTTTTGCTGTCTCATACACAGGGTTATTGTTACCATCTTTCTAAATTCCATATATATGCATTAGTATACTGTATTGGTGTTTTTCTTTCTGGCTTACTTCACTCTGTATAATAGGTTCTAGTTTCATCCATCTCATTAGAACTGATTCAAATGTATTCTTTTTAATGGCTGAGTAATACTGCATTGTGTATATGTACCAAGCTTTCTTATCCATTCATCTGCTGATGGGCATCTAGGTTGCTTCCATATCCTGGCTATTATAAACAGTGCTGCGATGAACATTGGGGTACACGTGTCTCTTTCCCTTCTGGTTTCCTCAGTGTGTATGCCCAGCAGTGGGATTGCTGGATCATAAGGCAGTTCTATTTCCAGTTTTTTAAGGAATCTCCACACTGTTCTCCATAGTGGCTGTACTAGTTTGCATTCCCACCAACAGTGTAAGAGGGTTCCCTTTTCTCCACACCCTCTCCAGCATTTATTGCATGTAGACTTTTGGATCGCAGCCATTCTGACTGGTGTGAAATGGTACCTCATAGTGGTTTTGCTTTGCATTTCTCTGATAATGAGTGATGTTGAGCATCTTTTCATGTGTTTGTTAGCCATCTGTATGTCTTCTTTGGAGAAATGTCTATTTAGTTCTTTGGCCCATTTTTTGATTGGGTCATTTATTTTTCTGGAGTTGAGCTGTAGGAGTTGCTTGTATATTTTTGAGATTAGTTGTTTGTCAGTTGTTTCTTTTGCTATTATTTTCTCCCATTCTGAAGGATCAGGATTTTAGATTTCTCTAGCTTTTTGTAGCGTAACCAAATGACAGGAAATTATTTTTTTTCTTAAATGATGTCTTCTTTCCAATTATGTACATCAAATTAGCCTGATTTGGTTGTCCTATTTTCGTCTACACAGTTTTCAAACTTTTAGAGGAGAGCAATGGTAGGAAGTCTGCTTGGGGGTTGGTAATATCATCCGGTAATTCAGCATAAGTGGAGCACTGGTCTGTCACTTTCTATATTCAGGCATTGAGTTAAGAAAATTGAGGAACATTGAACTAACTCAGCTTAGTCATGTGCTCTTATATTATCAACAACAACTGTATATCTTTTTCCCTATCCACTCACTTTCTGGAGGTTTTGGTTGTCCTTCCCTGAATTATAATGTGGTAAAGAGGCAGTCAAGTAGTAAATGCAACTTTTGAAAATTGGAACCTCAAAGCACATTGCTCTGTTATAGACTATTACACTAACTTTTGGCTTTCAAGTCCCTGAGTAGGCAGACTTTCATTGATATTAGAAATTGTTCAAGTTAGAAGGGAATACATCTCTGAAGATGAAAAAATAGTAAGCCACAATCAAAGAGAAATTAATATTTTTTGATCTTTGCATTTCCTGGAACAGGCTGCATCATGAGATGAATGACAGTAAATAGTTATATGGCATATTAATCAGAGTTAGTTACATAAAGTGAACTGCAAAATTGCAAACTAAATACATGGATCAGTACCACCGAAGAAAACATTTTGAAGAAAGTGCCTTATAGGGGAAACAGAAAAGGTAAGCTATCACTCATGAATGTTCAGTTAAGCTATGAAGAAGAGATTGGTGTGTCAGGAGACAACTGAGCATGATCTTGATCAGAATGCATCCAAATGCTAAACTGGTCCATTACTTGAAATCAGTTATTCAAACCTATTTATGATATGTTTTATTAAACATTTATTAATTGAATATTTATTCAATACATATCATCTTGCTATTTTCAATTGCTCAAGAATATAAGACTGATTAAGATAGATGAGCTCTGTTGCTATCACAAAGGTTAACATCCTAATAGGGGAGACATGGAATAAATAAATAGGTAAATAGATTCCCAATGCAATGTGGTTACAAGTTCTGTAAAGAAAAGACAGGAGAAGGGGCAAAGGAAATATGTGATCACAATTTTATAAAGGATAATGGTAAAAAAAAAAGACTTGAAGTAAATGTGGGGACAAGCCGTATTTCCATCTGCAGAGGGAAGTACAGCACACAGGCCCTGAAATGGTGGAATGCTCAGGAGCATCAGGGAGGATGTGTGGTGTGAAGTCAAGTGAATGAGGAGGAAAGTGGTTGAGGATGCAATTAGAGCTATAAACAGAGGTCAGGGAGGCCTTCTGTGCATTTTGGATTTTATCCTAATTTTCAGGATGGGTGTATGACCTGATTTCCATTTTTAAGTCCAGTGTCACAATAGCTATTCTGTGGTAGAGAGAATGGAGATGGGGAGATCATTTTGATGGCTAATGCAGGAATCCAGGCAAAAGATGATGGTCATTTAGACTAGTGAGGTAACAATGGAGAGTGGGAATATTGCATTCAGGGTAGGCTTTATAAGTAAATCAAGGCGATGGATTGGGTTTTGGAAGTGAGAAGATGGGACGTTACAGATGACTCTAAGTAGTTTGGATCAAGGATCTAAATGAACAATGGCACCACTTAAAGTGATGGAGGACCCTGGAGAAGACCAATTTTATGGTATGGGAGTGGGGAGGAAGATCAGTAGTTTATTTCAGATGTGTTGGATTTACAATGTCTATTAGAAATGCGAGTGATGATTAGTCACTGATTGGATATTTGATTATGAAGCTCAGGGGAAAGGAAGAACTTGAGACGTACATACAGCATTCCAACTATGAAGGATGTGCAGTATTTAAAAATCATGGGACCTGATGAGTTAGACTAGATATGCATACTAATAAAGAGAAGAGATCCAAAGACTGTCTCAACTTCTGTGTTCAAAAAGAGTAGGAGGATCTAGCAAAGGAACATGAGAGAAGAAAGATTAGAAGGCAAAATACAGCAAGCACCATGTAATAACTGTGCACATATCTATAAATCGAGGAGAGGGGAAGTAACCTCCTGACCCATTCAGATCAGATCAGATCAGTCGCTCAGTCGTGTCCGACTCTTTGCGACCCCATGAATCGCAGCACGCCAGGCCTCCCTGTCCATCACCAACTCCCAGAGTTCACTCAGACTCACATCCATTGAGTCAGTGATGCCATCCAGCCATCTCATCCTTTGTTGTCCCCTTCTCCTCCTGCCCCCAATCCCTCCCAGCATCAGAGTCTTTTCCAATAAGTCAACTCTTTGCATGAGGTGGCCAAAGTACTGGAGTTTCAGCTTTAGCATCATTCCTTCCAAAGAAATCCCAGGGCTGATCTCCTTCAGAATGGACTGGTGGGATCTCCTTACAGTCCAAGGGACTCTCAAGAGTCTTCTCCAACACCACAGTTCAAAAGCATCAATTCTTCGGCGCTCAGCTTTCTTTACAGTCCAACTCTCACATCGATACATGACCACTGGAAAAACCATAGCCTTGACTGGATGGACCTTTGTTGGCAAAGTAATGTCTGGCTTTTCAATATGCTATCTAGGTTGGTCATAACTTTTCTTCCAAGGAGTAAGCGTCTTTTAAAACCATTCAGGGAGAGGGACAAAGCAAAAGTTTCCTGGAAGAAGTAATGATTGAGATAGTTCTTCAAGGTTTTAGGCTTATAAATAATTGGCAAGCTACTGTCCATCCATCCTAGAGTCTAAATCTAGTCCCCTTTAAAGGAGTGTGCATTCTTATAGGAAATAACATGATATATACTCAAATAACTCAAGTAACATTTCTAGAGTACTTTCATGTACTCACAATGATCCTGTGTGGTAAATGTATGTATTGTTACCCAGAAGTAATAAGGTTAACAGACTTGTCCAAAGGCAGATAGACTACAGCTTTGTGACACAATTGAGGGTAGATCCCTTCCCTTCTGAATCCTACATCCCTCTTCTTTTTACTCCACCACCTATTGCAACATAAAATGAAGGGAATGCCAGAAGATCAACTCAAAAAGCGTTCTGGAGGAGCTCCATGGAAAACCTACTTCTTTCTGGAAAGATCAGAGATTTGTGGGAGAGGTACCATTTTTGACTAGAATTTATAAAATGGACAGAATTCCAGGATAAAAGTTGCCTTACCTTGGTATTCCAAGTTCATGCATGATTCCGTCCAGCCCAGCCATCTTCATCTGTTTTCATTACTTACAGCTGCGGGAGGCCACAACTGACCATGCTGAGCCACCCACACACCCACACGTGTACATCATGTCAACCTCTCTCTTGCTGATGTACCTACAGTCACACTGCTCCCTTATATGTAGAGGCATTCCTACTATAAGAGCCACTCTTCCATGTATTCTTCCAGACAAAGTCCAGTGTTTTCCTTACACTTCCCCCGAACAATTTAGAAGCCCCTCCTCCTAAGTCCATGCATACTGTGCATCTCTCAGTCAAGGTTCCATGGTATTCTACTTCCAAATTCTTATCTGTCTTCCTTAAACTGTGAACTTCAGGAGAGAAGGACTTGTCAAGCATGTAACTGATGCTAGTCCCACGTACCAAGGTATAGTGGTCACTCACACTGATCACATCTTATCCCCATGGAGCTTCAAGTATAGCAATACTTAGTAAATACTCACTGGACATTTTATTATTATGATGATCATTGTTAATGAGTATATGTACTTTGTTCATAGTGTTCCAGATCCATATTGTATAAGTACATCTTGTGCTTCGACGTATTATCTGAACTAAGGTTTATTTTACCTCCTTTAAAGTAAAGTTTATTTTATTTCACTTTATTCTTTGAAGTATATCCTTCTGAAGTAAAGATTGCCACAACTTTATGGTGTATCAAGTCTCCTCTGAGCAAAATAGGCATCAAATAATAATTCACAGACTATGATGATAATTTAGAGTCTGTGCTTCCTTCAAAAGAGATATTTTCTCCAACTTTACCCCTAAGTTCAATGGGAAAGTTAAAAAAATGGCTTATTTGTGTATGTATGTTTCATTAGACATTATCTTATCCTTTGAATCATATTACTAAATAATTTTGTTCCTGAATTGTACAGACTGCAAGAAATTTGGGGGCTTCAGGATTTCAAATAATGCAAATGACATATATCAGACAAGCAAGACACCTGCATTTTAATACGTGTGAATTCATGCAAGAAAGAAGACAAGATTAAGGAGTGGGATAAATGTTTTGCCAAAAAAAAACAATAAGTACAGAAATCCTCCAGGAAAAGTGGTGCAATAATTTAATCACATATTGACAATATATATTTCTAGGCAAATACAAAACGCCTTCCAATTTATAAATAGCTTATCACCTTCCTTAGTCCTCTCCAACACTTTAAAACTCTGGCTAGTAAGCACACAGAAGCACAGATTTACACTTTTAAGCCTTAACTTCCATTTTGCAGTTTCTGTGGAGGTAATTAGACTATATTAAAAAATGGTATCTTGTAAGACCAAATAGTTTAGAGTATAGATGAATATCTATGTCATCCTATTAGCATATTAGCATAGTTTATAAATTTCTGTGTTGATTTTCTGCATTCATTTTTTTGTAAAGATTTCAGGGGTCATAAAATACTGAGTTTTACCCTTAACCCTATTGTGCTCATGGCGAACCATCTTTTGGAAGGCTTGATTATGTTAGAAAATTACATTTCTTAAGTTTACCTCTTTGCTGGAGACTGTTAGCTAATTTGGGGCTTCCCTCATGGCCCAATGATAAAGAATCCACCTGTCAATGCAGGAGACACAGGTTTGATCCCTGATCCAGGAAGATTCCCTGGAGAAGGAAATGGCAACCCACTCAGGTATTCCTGCCTGGGAAATCCTATGGACATAGGAGCCTGGTGAGCTACAGCCCGTGGGGTTGAAAGAATCAGATATGAATCAGAGATCAAACACACACACACACACACACACACGTTAATTTGCCTTGAAACTGAATGTAAGTCTGAAATTGTACATTATGAATTTAAAATATAGTCACCTATGAGTTATTTTTGAAATAACTATTTTGTATTTAATGAAAGGAAATCTCAAATATTCTTATGTTTTTAATTTTGTGGTATCATATGTTAAACACCCTTGTTTTCATTTCTGCCAGGTAACTTTAGTGTTAAAATTTTGCAGTTTGATTTTGGCTCAAATATAATTTTAAAACTAATTGTCACTCCTTTAAAAACCAATGAGAAAATGTGCACTTTTGTAAAAATTTAATACAACTGAAAATAAAGATCTAAGATCAACTACATACGATTTATCTGATCTCAAGGAAATGGCAACCCACTCCAGTATTCTTGCCTGGAGAATCCCAGGGACGGAGGAACATGGTGGGCTGCCGTCTATGGGGTCACAGAGTTGGACACGACTGAAGCGACTTAGCAGCAGCAGCAGCAGAGAATCCTTATAATCAAAAAGTTCAAGATATTTGTTGGTAAATAGTCTAAAGAAATTATTCCCATAAGTCTGGTCAGAGAGATAGCTTGTAATAAAGTATCTTTTCCTCAGTCAAAAAAAAAAAATTGGCTTGAAATAAGCAAAGATCACTACGTCATTAATCTATTTAAAGATTAACCTTTTAAACAGCCAAGATTTGTAACATACTTGTTCTTATTCAAAGTTCAATTGTGCTCAGCACCATGGAAAGTTTTATGATTGAGTATATGTAATTATAGTATATGAAGATTTAAAAATAACTCAAGGGATTGGACAAAGTTTTCCAGTAGTTAATCATTAATGAAGATCTTAAATCTGTGCTTTAAATACAGACAAAACTAGTTATAATGATCTCATTAATGCCTTATTAAGGTTATCTATTTTAGTATTTGTCAGGAGAATTCAGATGGAAATGAACTCCTTAACATATTTAGAAAGGGTTGTTGATCATTTACTCAGATAAAAGACATATATAGGTGATTAATTATTGTGTAAATAAAGGTTCCAATAGAAGCATCAGAATGTGCTTCTAGCTAAATGTAGCATGCTCAAATAAAATAAGCTTATATGCCAGTGCTCTCTGCCGTCTGTCTTTTTATTTGCTTTTACTAATTTAGGAAGTAATTTTAAAATGTAGTGGAAGTTGGAGAAAAAGTAGAGATGAAATAAATATGAATGTGAGTTGGGTTTTCCTAGGACTTCACGGAGTACCAAATGGAATCAAGACCTTTCACAGATGTGTTCAAAACTTGAGTTTTTAAAAGGTGAAAACGTGCTTGTTTGCCTTTGACAAAATCTGTTGTCCCAAGTTCAAACTGCAGAAAACAAGACATCTTTCAAAAAGCTCACAATTATCTCTTGCTCTTAAAATGGAATACTGTGATATAAAGCCAAAGGAAACTGCAATTACTGATAAGAAAGAAGAATATAATTAATGGTACAGGTAAAGAATTTGCCTGCAATGCAGGAGACACAGGAGATACTGGTTCAATCCCTGGGTCTGGAAGATCCCCTGGAGAAGGAAATGACAACCCACTGCAGTAGTCTTGCCTGGAAAATCCCATGGACAGAAGCCCCTGGCAGTCCATGGGGTTTCAAAGAGTGGGACATGACTGAGCAGCTAACACTTTCACTTTCAAGGGAGCATGCTTGAGATCAGTTATTATTATTCCAAGTGTGCAAGTGATTCCATTTGAACACTGTGATTCAATGGTTCACCAAGTGGGAAACAGGAATCCAGACAATTAAAGTAGAAAACAGTGGTGAGTGGGCAATAAATTGAACAAATGAACTGTATATTTGTGTGTGTGTATTATTCACTAAGTCATGTCTGACTCTCTGTGACCCCATGAACTGTAGCCCACCAGGCTCCTCTGTCCATGGGATTTCCAAGGCAAGAATACTAGAGTGGGTAGCCATTCCCTTCTCCAGGGGATCTTTCTGACACAGGGATTGAACCCAGGTTTCTTGCATTGCAGGCAGATTCTTTACCAACTGAGCTAACAGGGAAGCCCAATCTGTGTTATTGTTGTTCAGTCACTCAGTCGTGTCTGACTCTTGTGACCCCATGGACTGTAGCACACCAGGCTTCCCTGTCCTTCTCTGTCTCCTGGGGATTGCTCAAACTCATGCCTATTGAATCTATGATGCCATACAACCATTTCATCCTCTGTTGCCCCCTTCTCCTCCTGCCCTCAGTCTTTCCCAGCATCAGGGTCTTTTCCAATGAGTTGGCTCTTCACATCAGGTGGCTAAACTATTGGAGCTTCTGTTTCAGTATCAGTCTTTCCAATGAATCTTCAGGGTTGATTTCCTTTAGGATTGACTGATTTGATCTCCTTGCCATCAAGGGACTCTCAAGAGCTTCTCCAACACCACAGTTCAAAAGCATCAGTTCTACAGTGTTCAGCCTTCTTTATGGTCCAACTCTCACATCTGTACATAACTATTGGAAAAACCATAGCTTTGACTACATATAGACTTTTCTCAACATTGATGTATCTGGTTTTTAATACACTGTCTAGGTTTGTCATTGTTTTTCTTCAAAGGAGCAAGCATCTTTTGATTTCATGGCTTTAGGCATCCGCAGTGATTTTGGAGCCCAAGAAAATGAAGTCTATCGCTGTTTCCATTGTTTCCCCATCTACTTGCCATGAAGTAACCGGGAGTTTGTGATGGACAGGGAGGCCTGGCGTGCTGCGATTCATGGGGTCGCAAAGAGTCGGACACGACTGAGCGACTGATCTGATCTGATCTGAATGGGTCAGGATGCCATATTTTTACTGTTTTGAATGTTGAGTTTTAAGCCAACTTTTTCACTCTCCTCTTTCACCTTCATCAAGAGGCTCTTTACTTCCTCTTTACTTTCTGCCATCAGGGTGGTGAAATATGAAGTGAATATCTGAGGTTATTGATATTTCTCCCTGCAATCTTGATTCCAGCTTGAGGAATTCCAGCAGGCGAAATCTACCACTAGTGCAACCTGGGAAGCTCACTCAATGCACATTACCCCTCCTAAAATAAGAGCCTATGATAAGTATTACCATATCTGATTGGTCTCCAAAGCCTAAAAAGTCTACTTCATTGATTTTCTGAGTTTGTCTTTTTCTTCTAACCTCCAAGATTATCTCTGATTGGGAATATTAAACTCCTAACTCATTTTACTACCATGATTTCTCTCCCATCTTCTGTCTATTCTTTTACACCATACCCTACTTTATTAACGTGCACAGACTTATCCTTAGCCATCATTCTAGCCGTAGTTTCTTCTGTTGTTGTTGTTGTTTTCCTACCTGTCTACCTCCCTAGACTCAGCTGTCAACCTCTGGTCTTATAATGTTCCCTGGTTCCCATGCTTCTTGCTTTTCTCTTGTTTATCCCCTATCTGGGGAAATCCCAGTTTTTCTTCACTGTGCAAACAAATCTTTCCGGCAAACTCTCTTGCTAAATTAAATGCTCCCTTCAGTGACTTCCATGTACTCTTGATGTGCTTCTATCAAAGAAATCAATCATTCTGTGTGGTTATTATTTGTTTCTATCTCTCTCTCAGTAGTCTGAAGGATCTTTTAGCACAGAAATGCTATATTGGTCATTTAAAGGAAACTCTTCTGTTAGTAAAGTTGCTGGTGTGTGGTAGTAGTAGTGGATCTTCAATAACTGCTTGGGGAATCAATACAAGAGATGGATATTAGTAACAGAAGTCATCCTTACTAAAATTACTCAAAATACATAAAAGCGTTTGTGATAGAAAGTATAGAGCTAGTTCCAGGGCTGGCTCTTGGAGAATCTAACTAAACAAAGTTTTTGCCTCTCTTACTTTTACTTCCCCTTTTAGCAGACAACTTCCCAGTGCCCATATTACCCTTCCTTGTTTGAGCCCAGTTTTTTGCCTCCCAAGCCCCACCTTGGGATAGTGATTGTTTATATTCCAAATATTTTCTGGCCCCCTACACACTCACAGCAGACTTTACCTCTTCTGTGTGTTGTCCCACTCAGACGTCATAGCTGTCCATGTGAATGAGAAATGGCATAAGTGCCTTAGCTAATTAACTTCCACACATAATGTATGTCTGTTTTAATTAGATTCTTCTGGATATCTGTGATGTAATCCAAAGGAGTAGCTCATATATGGGGAGTGATAGCACTTGGTTCAGAAGGGCAAGGAGGCAGTTGGGGAAGGAGAAGGATGGAGATTTAGCGTCTGTAGACATCCTTCTGCAGTACCAAACTACCTTTCAGCGTCACAATAGCATAGATCCTTGGAAAAGCAAAACTCATTTTCCCACTGTTTAATAATTCAGGCTCCTAATGGGATATTATTAGGTGTTTAGTGATCCCATTGCCTTCTTGCCTTCTTCTCTACCCTCTTTCCTTCCTTTAATAAATATATATTCCAGGCAGTCTGCTGGAATGAAGTGAGGGAAACATGTATGGCCTCAGGCCTTCAAGGTGTTTGTAATCACTCTAGTAAGGGAATAACTCTTGAACATTTAGAAGATAATTGCCATTGTGCTAAGTGGTGTGAAGAAAACTACCAACTAGACGAGCATCTATCTTCAGGGTTTCAAAGTAATATCCACAGTGTGTGCGTGTGCTCAGTCACTGAGTTGTGGCTGACTCATTTGGACTGTAACAACCTGCCAGGCTCCTCTGTCCATGGAATTCTCCCAGCAAGAATGCTGGAGTGGGTTGACATTTCCTCCTCCAGTGGGTCTTACCAACCCAGGGATTGAACCCAGGTCTCCTCCATTGAAGGCAAATTCCTTACTATTTGAGCCACCCAGTATCCACAGAGTTAGTGTTAAAAACTATTTTGTATATAGTTAACACACTATAAGTTTTGCAGATTAAGTGTTGGATAAAGGCAGTTTTTGTCCAAATACACGGTGCCTAGGATTATAATGCAATCCTCCATTTTTCCAATGAGATGATTGAGAAAAAAGTTTTCAGCTAATTTGTATAAATAAATTGTATGAATGTGAATAAAATTTTTAAATGCTTAATGATATTATTTAATATTTTACTTTCATTACTCATATGTACATAAAAGTACATTGTATGTAAATAATGTTAATTTGGAAGTACTCTTTCTCATGTTCATTTCATAAACAATCTTATTCAGACTTAAGCACATCATCAATAATAGTGATGTATCATCAAGAAGCTACATTTTAGTTACCAGTTCAGTTTTCCCAAAGACATTTTTACTTATATCTAATAAATTTCCAATAAAATATTTTTGAAATCATATATATTTTATCAGTGAAAATTTTATGTCAGACTACAAATGCCAGTTCACCTAAATTTTGGTCTTTTTCCTCCTTTATCCTATATGGATGCATTCATGATCTTGACAACTTTTAATTTTATATTGAATTTTACTATAATATCCAGCCTTTTCAGTTATGAGAATAACAATTAATGATAAAAATATTTGCCTGCTTATTTAAAATAGGGCTTTCCTTGTGGCTCAGCTGGTAAAGAATCCACCTGCAATGCAGGAGACCTGGGTTTGATCCCTGGGCTGGGAAGATCCTCTGGAGAAGGGAAAGGCTACCCACTCCAGTATTCTGGCCTGGAGAATTCCATTGACTGGACAGTCAATGGGGCCTCAAAGAGTTGGACAGGACTGAATGACTTTCACTATTTAAAATAACCCTAGCAGATAAATACTGAAATCTCCAAAATATCATATTGTTTCTTTCACAGAATGAGTTTGTTGGGAAAGTACAACATGATTGAAAGACTTTAAGGGCTTGAATATAGATGACTTTATTTTCAGTGGGATTAATTTGAGGCATTACAGTTTATCCTCCATTTGAATATTTATGAAAATATGAGTACTTTTGCTCAGTTTAAGTGAATTATTTAGCAATGGACTGAATTATGTCCCCTCAAAATTCATATTCATTAGGAAGCCCTAGTTCCTGATGGATTTGAAGATAGGACATGTGAAAAGGTAATAAAGCTAAATAAAGTCACAAGGGTGGTGGTGCCCTTATAAGAAGAGGGAAAGACCCCAGAGCTCTCTTTCTTCTGAATGAGGACATAGCTAGAAGACTCCTGACTGAAAGCCAAGAAGAGAGCCCTCCCCTCCTAAGGAACTCAGTGAGTTGGCACCTTGATCTTGAACTTCCCAGACTCCAGAACTGAGAGACATAAATTTCTACTGTTTAAGCTACTAAGTCCATGGTATTTTGGTATGGCAGCCAAATCAAGCTGGTTAAGTACAGTTACAGCAGGCAAGTATTAATAGTAAAAGGCAAGCTGTCATGGAACAGCTCTGGGATAAAAGATATAAAACATTCCTCCTCTTTATGCCTAAGTATAGTATTCTTGGATGGCCAAAATTGCATCCCTGCATTGGTCCCAGTTGACACTTGGAAAGGGAAGAGACTTGAACAGTGAGTGACAAGGCTACCAGTAATATAACAAATACTCTTATACCAAATGATTTCAAATTATAGCAATCTTAAATCCAATAAATTTGACACCTTCAAATGATTATCAAAACAAAGACATTATTGTTAAAAAATTTTATCTGGATAAAAGAAAAATATATATTAAAAATATAAAATTCAGTAATTCTATGCTGTCTTCACTACTAATGCATGTGTGTGCATGAACACATTGTTTTGTACACATGTATGTCTATACACACAAGAAATTTATATTTTATCATCACTGAAAACTACTGTATATTCAATTTTATTTTCATTCTTTTCCACTTAAAATTATATCATCATGTTTTGTCATGTAATTAGAAATTATCATGATTATCATTTTTAATAGTTGCATAATCTGATAAGAACAGATACTACACTTGATCTTAGAGGGAGGAGGGTTCAGGATGGGGAACTCATGTATACCTGTGGCGGATTCATTTTGATATTTGGCAAAACTAATACAATTTGTAAAGTTTAAAAATAAAATAAAATTTTAAAAAATAGTTGCATAATATTCTTAGCTTGTCTAGGATATAAGAAAAAATAACAAGCACATTGAAAAGTGATTATTAGTTCAAAGATCTAGTCTTTGGAGCAAGTGGTGTTCCAGCCAAAGCTGTTGACAAGTGTATTCTTCATGAGGGATTAATGGTGACAATTCCCAAAGTAAAGCTGGGTGCTCAGTCAGGGTTCTGCTTGGTGTGATTCTTGTGCAGAGTACAAACTTTGAGCTCCCCCAACAGCTAGTGGGGAACCTTGCTGAGCTAACAAAGTTGACAGAAGAGCCAAATAACGTGCCTCTGTGTGACACTCAGAGATCCCATGCTTTTCCTCACTTAAGCCTCTGAAGAATCTTAGCGAACACTTCAAGAGTACCAAAATTTTGAAAGGGGAATTTGGCTGTCCATGTATGCTAAATGATGAGATCAGAATTAAAGGACTTTGTTATTACTTACTGTGTTCTTGCATTGACAATAAAACTTCTCAGTGGCTTAGCAGAGAGCACACTGCTGAAAAAAATGAACCAAACACCTGATTCTGGAGTTTGTGAAGTTGTGTTCTAACTCCACACTTCTTCAAAACCAACAGTCATGAAATCAGGTCTTAATCCTTCTTATCCTCACCAAAGCTGAAGAATGATCTGGAATATAATCTTATGCAACCTACAACTTCAGGCTGCCTTGAAGGCTTATCCCAGCTAAGAGAGGGAAAAAAAGATAGGTTCCCAGCTCCATCTCTCTTTTTAAATCACCATTTGAGTTAAGATGCTGAACTCTTCAGGAACTTTCTTCTGAGGGTCAGATAAGTTACTCTGACCTAAATAAAAGTTTTCTTTCTAACTAGTCTTCTAAAGGGAAGGGCAGAGCATGATGATACAGGTTTCATTTGAAATATTCACATAAAAGATGAAGAAAATTGCAAATCCAGCAGAGGTCACTTGACAAGGTATAATGAAGTATACCTTCATTAATTTAACTGAATTGCATGGGAAGGCCAAAGCTCCAGGACCCTGAATGGTAGGCCACAGCAATGTTATTTAATCAGGTATTGATTTGCCTTCCTAGAGTCTGTCTTGATGCTTCCTGCACACTCTCTGTCCATGGTGCAGAGCTTTCTTCTCCTGACAATTGAGTATTCTGGGCTCAACTGCACTATTTTTTATTCCCTGGCTGGTATTCTCCCTTGACATACTAAGCTGTCTAGGGACATTTATGAATACCTTCCAAACTCAGAGGGACGAATCATACAGATTTTATAGCACAGTATTTCTCTGAAATGCATATTCCATTAAAATTGTTATGAGTTAATTTTGGGGAAACTTACAGTTCTTTATTTCAGATAGCTCCATCTTTTTATCTAAAAAAATCTGGTAATTGGTAATAACTTTATTCAATACTACTATTTGTCTAAATTCATATGACTTAAAAGTAATTTTCACTTTTACTCAAAGCACAAAATGTTACTTTTCTCCATAAAAATGTTGTAGAATATATCTGATGAAGAACGTATAATTTATAAAATTCTGAGTGAAAGAATCAAACTTATACTACAATAAAGGAATTGGATTTTCTTAGAAATTGGTCATCTAAGTGGAGAATACTAAAATATTCTGATTTATGAATAGATAGGTGACATGTTTGAAATTGAGCTAGTTAATAGGAGACCTGAAATTATTAAAGAAATACTGTGTTTAAAAGCGTAATGGAAAGATTAAAATACCAGATTCATCGTATAGTCAGTATTTATATTAAAAAATAAATTACATAATAGAAAATAGGCAATGAGGTTGTTTATACATCATAGTGACACAGCTTCCCAGAGATGGGGCCGATAATGACAAATGTTATTTCTTAAAAATATTTTCGTGGGATATATTGTATCTGGATATTAAAGAGACTGATTCAATTCTTTATCCTTCAACATATTTGTAAGAGAGCTTACCATATGCTAGGTACTGTTCTAGACTCTGAGCAAACAATGGTGAGCACTCCTCTCCAGGAGGAGAGGGTAGGGAGAAGAGAAATAAACAATTAGGAAGGATAATCTCAGGGTGGCTCAGTGGTAGAGAATCCGCCTGTGGATGCAGGAGAAGCAGGAGTGCAGATTCTGTCCCTGGGTTGGGAAGATCCCCTGGAGTAAGGAATGGCAACCGACTCCAGAATTCTTGCCTTGAAAATCCCATGGACAGAGGAGCCTGGTGAGCAACACTCCATGGGATTGCAGAGAGTTGGAGACAACTCAGCAACCAGGTACACACAGGAGGATAATCTGAGTTACTTCTAACTGTTATGAATATAGAAACACTAGGTAGTAAGATTTTGTTAAAGAAAGAAAGGAGAGCGGCTTTAGATTGGGGTTCGGAGTAGGTATCTTTGAGAAATAGATTTGAGCTGAGACTTGTGTGAGTAAAAGGTGCCAATCATGCAATCATATGGATACTTAGAGCAGAGGGAAGAGGACATGCAAAGGACATACTACATGAGTTTAGGAATTTAAGAAAAAGTAAATACTAGTGAGGCAGAAATGTGGTGAGCCAGAGCAAAGTAATGTGGTGTAATTTGTATCTAGGATTCCCAGCATCTAATAAGGCAGTGTCCAAGGTTAAAAGGGATAGTGAAGAAAAACTGATTTGCTGCTGTTATCCATCAGGGGGAAATTGAAGTGGTTTTCTAAGACTGCACACAGTATAACTGAAATGGTTAGGCTTTATGTTTCCCTAACTAAATCTTCAACACATGCTGGAGAGTCATGTCTCTCTTAAAATACACACATGTATATATAGAGAGAGATCCAGAAGCTCATCATTGTTTGTATCCAAGCTTTCCTTTGATAGAGAAATCTCTGATACGTTGCTAAAGACAGAGCCCCAGGGTTGTAATCAACAGACCTAGGTTCAAGTCATGCTTTAAGTACTTGGTGCTATCTTATGCTCACTTGAGCCATCCGAGCCTAGTTTCTCATCTATAAAATATGAGAATAATTATGAGGGTCAACTGACATTGGGGAAGCTAGTTAGGGACAATGGTGGGAGGGTATATCATTTCATAAAAGTTCAAGTAGAATTTAAGAATGTATCTCAGGTATTTGTCTTCCCTTAGGAAAACAAATATGATAAATCAAAACTGTATTATTTCAGTAAATCATTAAGAGTTTTCAATTCAGAAATTTGTAGACTGAGAAGAAAAATTTGCCATTTATGTATTAAATGAAATAACTGTGCATCATAGCTGTCTGTAGCTAACCAAAAATAGCTGGATCATGGTCTGGTTCCTCTGGTGGTTTCAGCTTGATTCTTACTAGTGCAGCATTGATCTGATTTCATCTTTAGTCATTATTTTGGATAAAACACTAAGATAAGTGATATCAGGGCCATTTTCAGTTCTATTATGTAAGGAACTTGACATACATGAAATTTTTTTCACAAAATGAAAGGAGTAATTTTTCAATTATGTGAAATACGTTTATCATTTTGTTATTATTTTTGCTATAATCTTCATCATACTGAATTTCATAAATGCTTTGTCAGGCTCAATAAAAGGGATATGTAGATTGCTAACCTATATCTATTAAACCAGAAAAGTCAGATGGGAAATAGAAATGTATTAGTCTATCACAAAATACTAATTTTCTTATCATGATTTATTCTTAATCACCAGAGTGAGTATAGGTTTTCTTCATTATAAGACTGATCCTCACTATATTTTCTTAAATGTAAAGGATAATGGCTACAGAGGCTTAGAAATTTCATAGTATCATTGAAGAAGGTTCTAAGTATAGAGTTATTAAAATTGCAAACTATTTGTTTTTAAGTTTGTAGGAATCACTACCCATAATCTCATCTGTTTTACACTTATTTCTCAGTATGGATTAACATTTTTTCCAAACTTTTTTCTGTATTATAATCATGGTGGGGAAATGCTATTTCAAACCTCAGATAAAAGCCTTATAGTGATTCTATGTGACAGAATTTTATCTGGGTTTCAAGAAATCCTAATAATAGCATTTACAATTCTTCTTTGCAATTTTTCCTCTTCTTGTTACTATAGAAATATGGAAAACACGTTCCTGGTTTAAAAAGCTAAAAGAAAAAAAATCAGCAGTTTAATCTGAGTCTTAGGAAAAGGATCACAAATCCTGGTATAGTATTTTGTATTTAAGCTAGTTTCTGTAAAGGCCCCTGACATGCCCCCTGGGAGCTAAATATTGACAAGCATGCTTTGGCAATCAAGATCAAGCTTGTTGAATTAACACAGCTCAAGTCTTGCATTGACACTATAACCCAAGACTGAGAACTCTTATCTCACCCCATTTATTTTGGCTTTATAGGTGATACTGTACACTTGAATTAGGGATTTTCACTGTATCTTAAACGCTACAATGTGGATTAATTTGATTTGAGAATATACTAGTCCTTATCATGTTCACAGTGGAAATTATAAATGAAATGGAACATTCATTGTTTTCTCTCCCAGCATGGATCCAGAATAAAACTAACTATATGCCTAAGTCTGATATCTTTTCTATTAGAAAATGTCTTATAATTTCCACCTCTTAAAAAAGAGAAAGAGAAAAAAGAAGGATAATATTGTCCTTTATGTATCTTCCAGGTAAAAGTTAATCTATCCCAAATTGCTAATTCTTTCAAGGCTTTGATCAAAAATTAAAATATAAATTATAAAAGAAATAAAAGTTAATTTATTTTTCATCATGACTCTTCAAACTCAAATGGCAATATCCCAATGATGATTATTTTTGTAAAACTTAAAACTGTCTTCAAGTTTTAGAGGAAAACGTAACCCTTTACAATCTTTCAGGAGTTAAGTATTGAATTTTATTAATAGCTAGGAATAAGGATGTAGTGGTAGTGGTGGGAAGAACTAACACTCATTAACAGCTTACCATGTGACAGATTCAGTATGGAGCACTTTACATGCATTTTCCCATTTAACTCTATAGGGTGGTTATTTTCATTGGCCCTGTTTAACCCTTGAAGAAACAGACTGAAAAGAGCTTCAGAAACTTATCTGGTCATGCTCAGTGTTTCCTAAAGCCTACTCTTTTTTTTCTTAATTAATTAATTTATGTTAACTGGAGGCTAATTACTTTACAATATTCTGGCACTCTTATTTTCTATTCCATGAACATGCTCACAGTCAAGGTAGTAACTAGACTTTTCTCCTGCCCTTACAGAATGCATACCACAAAGGAAGAGGCATGCGTGCCTGTTCTGCTGTCATTCAAGGTGATGACCGCTAGTGCTAGAGGAAACAAAGGGAAGGAACATGGTGACTGGGGATGACCCAAGAGGGCCCCCAAAAGGACATCACATTCTGTAGGGACTGTAAGGGAAGAATAAGCAAAGAAGATGAAGAACATTTCAGACAGTGGAAATAACAAGAGAATTGACACAGAGGTGGGAATAAACACAACCGCTTCAAGAAATTGCTGATAGTTCAGTGTTTCAGGAGTTACTGGGTGGAGGCCACATAAATGATGCAAAGAACTGAATGAGTTTAAACATCAAAGGTGTACTTACCAGCTGATGACCTCTGTATCGTCACTGTGAATTGAAGATAATAACCCAAATCAGACCTCCCAGCGCTGTTATGAGAGATGAATGAGATAATGCATGCTGAATGCCTGGCTTAGTCTTACTTCTCAATTCTAAGATTACGGTTTCATTTTCTCAAGTTAAAATCACACTCGTCTCAACCTTCAGAAATAATTTTTGAACTAACTTCTGAAATTAATTTTTTAAAATAAAATAGCTATTTGGCACAATATTCCTACCTCCTATAAGAAAGTAAAAGTTGCTCAGCCATGTCTGACTCTTTGCTACCCCATGTACTATACAGTCCATGGAATTCTCTGGGCCAGAATATTGGAGTGAGTGGCTATTCCCTTCTCCAGGGGATTTTCCCAACCCAGGGATTGAACCCAGGTCTCTTTGCATTACAGGCAGATTCTTTACCAGCTAAGCCACCAGGGAAGCCCAAGAATACTGGAGTGGGTAGCCTGTCCCTTATCCAGAGGATCTTCCCGATCCTGGAATTGAACTGGGGTCTCCTACACTGCAGGCAGATTCTGAGCTACCAGGGAAGCCACCTCTATAGGAAAGAGATGTGAATTGGGTCTTTTTTGATATATTGTTGTTGTTGTTCAGTCACTCAGTTGTGTCCAACTTTTGAGACCCCATGGATTGCAGCATGCCAGGCTTCCCTGTCCTTCACCAACTCCTGGATCTTTCTCAAACTCATGTCCATCGAATTGGTGATGCCATCCAACCATCTCATCCTCTGTCACCCCCTTCTCCTCCTGCCTTCAGTCTTTCCCAGCATCAAGGTCTTTTCTAATGAGTCAGCTCTTTGCATCAGGTGGCCAAAGTATTGGACCTTCGGCTTCAGCATCAGTCTGTCCAGTGAGTATTCAGGATTGATTTCCTTTAGGATTGACTTGTTTGATCTCCTTGCATTCATAGGAACTCTCAAGAGTCTTCTCTAACATCACAGTTCAAAAGCATCAATTGTTCGGTGTTCAGCCTTCTTTATGTTCCAACTCTCACATACATACATTACTATTGGAAAAACTACAGTTTTGACTAGACAGACCTTTGTTGACAAAGTAATGTCTCTGATTTTTAATATGCTGTCTAGGTTTGTCATAGCCTTTCTTCCAAAGAGCAAGCGTCTTTTAATTTTGTGGCTGCAGTCACCATCTGCAGTGCTTTTGTAGCCCAAGAAAAGACAGTCTCACTGTTTCCAATTTCTCCCCATCTATTTGCGATGAAGTAACAGGACCAGACGCCATGATCTTTGTTTTTTGAATGTTGAGTTTTAAGCCAACTTTTTCATTCTCCTCTGTCACCTTCTTCAAAAGGCTTTTTAGTTCCTCTTCACTTTCTGCCATAAGGGTGGTGTCATCTACATATCTGAGGCTATTGATATTTCTTGAAATATAGGTTCTTTTATCTCTTTCTCAAAGACGGTTGTCATAATTTAATCCCTACAAGCAAGTGTCATTTAGTACTAAACTTTCCCATATTTGTATGATTGGTTTTCTAAAATAATTTTGAATTCATATGATTTCACATACCTATATTTGTGATAAAGTAAATTATAAAGATGTCATACTTAAAGTCAAAGTTGTCTGTCACAGTGCCCAGCACATAGAGGCACCCAATTAGTTCATCTTTCCTTTCTCTGCCTTCACCTTTAATTAAAATCTCCTTCAAAATCTG
The DNA here is from genome assembly GCF_032452875.1 of Bos javanicus. Lineage (NCBI taxonomy): Eukaryota > Metazoa > Chordata > Mammalia > Artiodactyla > Bovidae > Bos > Bos javanicus. The sequence continues at coordinate 46,493,089 of NC_083870.1, forward strand.
ACCAATGCTGCTCAGAAGTAACTCTGTGTATTATGCCAGTGTCTCACTTGTCAAACTTCTTAGCCATCCTAGACTAAACCTCTGCAATCTAGCAAGCATCTGCTCCCCAATTTGCATCTCAGTGAACATTGTACAGAATGTCTACGCAAGTTGAACACTTATCTTGTTCTATGAAATCATTGTATACATTCTCACTTCCATGCCTTCTTTCAAAACAGTTTCTAAAGTTTGTAATGCCTAAGGTCTATTTATCTCATTTTGTACTTCGCTGATCACTTTTCCCCAGCACATCTTGGAATTCACCTGCTCTCTGATCACCTTTGGAACTGTCCACAGTATCTCTTTGGCATTCAGAGATGATACATTATATAATTATGTTCACTTTGCAAACCCTCTCTCCGGCAAATTATAACTCACATTAGGTTAGGGACCTTTTTCTCTGTATTTGACACAAAAAGTAATTTTGCTTTTGAAAAAAAAAAAATCATCATTTTTTTAATCAAAGAGCACATTCAATAAAGTATATGTATCTATTTCATAAATTATTTAAACATTTTAACTTCAGATAATTGCAAGATATATCATAAACATTCTTACCTCAAGTCCATACTTTTGCAGTAAATTAAAATACCCTCAAATCATGTTTTAGTAATTATTAAAATGGAAAACTCTTCAGATTAAATGATGTAATGCCATTGCATCTTTCCAGCATACTTTCAAGTAGTTCTAGAATATATTTCTATATCTTATTTCTTATGTCAGTATGGAACAGTGCCGTATAAATTTCGTTACAAAAAAGATACAGAAATCTTAAAAACTAAATATTTAGAAACTGATGTAACTAGTTATAAAACCATAATTATATAAGAGAGTGTTCTTTTATAACAAGAAGGCTTCACATCTGTCATCCAGTGTTTTAAAGCCTAGAGTACTTATTAGCTGACTATTTCTATTATTACCATTCTACAAGCAACTGCCATTCTTGAAACTGATTGATGTTCAGAAATAAAGCACATTTATTACATGTTGCCAACTTCAGAGGAGCAGTCTTATAACCTACAGCGCTTTTTGAGAAGTGATGATACCTTATATTTCTGGAACTAATCACTGCTAAAGAAAGTAAAGGGTGAAAACACAATATTTTTTTTCCTGTGAAGACCTTTCATTGCATTATATGCCATTCAACTATAAAATGATTATAGTGTTTTATCTGCCAAGAATGACAGTGGTGAAAGGCGACTTTATATATATGTAGAGGTGTGTGTACATTCCTATCTATCCATACATGCACTGTCCGTATCTTTTCCTTATTTTAGTCTGGCTAGACTGCCTTGAACAGATATGGGGGAGGGATGAGAATAGAAAGCAAGAATTAAAGCTTGTTGAGTTTTAATGTGAACAAAAATTAATGATGTTCATATAATTATTTTATTATTTTACTACTTCCAAATTACTGCTGTAATTGCCTTCAATTGCCATCCTTTGAAGTTCTTGCCTTTTTTATACCACTTGAATTTTTGCACTGGCCATGCCTCAGTTATGTCACTTGATCTCACCTACTGTCCTTAAGTCACTGTCCCACCTTGATTGAACACTTTGGTCCTTGATTGACTGGCGTTTTTATCACTCTAACATCTGCCATCATCATTAAGGGATAATCATGAACTACTTGAAGATCTAGCTAGCATACAGTAAAGGTAATAAATTTTAGCTTTTATCATCCTCACCAGAAACAGACTTCATGTTGCCAAGTATCCATCAATTTTCAAAGCTACTCTCTAAATGATATGGTAACTGATATTTGTGTAACACTTTTACTGTTTCAAAGCATTTTCAGAATTTCATTTGATTCTCACAACAACCTTATGAGGTAGGTGATGTTAGCTTTATATTTAGAGTGATTAAAATCCAGTTCACGGTTGCTATCAAGAGAGGAAAGCAAAATTTATACTGAGTTTATGACCCTAAAATCCAAAGATGAGTTTTCAATTGGACAACATTTTGGGAAATGCTTTCCAATAGTCAACACTGTCACACCTTCTTAGGCTACTGTATATATAGAAGACACTTACAGAATCCTAATTTTATGCGGTGCACACTATGCATGACAAACCAAAATATAAATAATGGACTATATTCCATGTTCCTAAGTAGCTCAGGTGTTTTCCAACTAGATAACCTCAGGTACTCACGCAAATTCAAATTATCTTCTACAAACCAAAAATTATCCCAGTTAGTAGAGGTAATCTCTTGAGTCTTCTGAATGCCTCTCAGCCTCTTAACTCTGTGCATCTCAAGAATGACAGGTTCCCATGTGATCCATCTCTGAATGTGACAGAATTTCATTTACCTCATTTTCTGTCTTTATAACCTTGATTTAGTCCAAGCCCATAAACTTACACATGATGAACTTCTTTTCTTTAATCTTGTCTGTTTTAGATACTATCCAGTCAGGTATCAGTGTACATAAGTCACTTAATTCCACTCTAGTTACTATTTCAGTTGTTACTGGTTTTTTAGGAGCTTCCTGTGTAGTTTTTCAGAGCTTAAGTGAAATAGGTGGAGAATAATCAATTCTATATTCTTTTTTTTTCACCAGCAAACAGCCAAGTAGAAATCTACAAAAATATACTTATTTCTTAATCTCACTAGTTTGGGGTTCATTTGTTTGGATTATCTCAGATTCACAAAGATGGGTCTTCAGTCACAAGACACTACTATCATGATCGGTCCATGCATGCTACTCTTTTATTGACTTATTAATTCATTATTTCATTAATATAAGCACATAATCCCACTAACCCAATTTAAGAACTAAAAGTTGCCCACAACCAAGCCTATCTGTTCCTCCCTCTCTTTTCCTCCTGTCTCACACCCAGAGATAACCACCATTCTAAACTTTATCATTATGTTTACCAAGATCTTGTTTTTTCTTTAATTTTATTTTGTGTATGTATTTGTGTGTGTGTGTGTAATACACCTAAGCAATATGATATCTGATTTTGCTTGGATTTGCAGTTTATACAAAGGGCATGATACTGTATAGTATATCCTTGGGGACTTACATCTTTTACTCCAACAGATTATTATTAAAAGGTCATCTAATGACCTTTTGATAATCTCTTCACTTTCACTTTCATCTCCTTCTAATCCTTAACACCACTACCATTTACAAAGTCTGCAATACCATTGGATCTGGTGACCACTCTGCTCAAAATTCTCAGAGGTTTTCCCTGCTCCTGTGAGAAAAAAATCCAAAATGCTGAGTGGAGTATAGGACCCTTCAGAGACAGGCCCCATTGTAACTCTCGGTGCCTTAGCTTGAGTTCTCCTGAATGCCAAACCTGTGACAAAAACTCGGATGCAGGTAGTTTATTTGGGAAGAGGGAACATGAGGCAAAGAATAAGCAAAAGCCAATGAAGAGCATTATTCTGAGACCATAACTGTAAACACCCAAGAAATATAGAGACGGCAAAGGTTCTTACTGAATTTTCCACCTGAAGGACAAAAGCTGAAGCATTTATCCAGTGGCACCCATCACCCCTACTTGAAAGTTGTCCAGGGAATTTTAACTGCTTGGAACTTCTGTGGGTGCAGTTGTGCAGATGTAATAGGCTTTTACTGTGCCAGCCTCAACCCTGGTGCGCAAAGTTGAAAGAAGCCTTAGCAGAATGTGAAGTGTGCCTTTGCATTCTTGGGTTAGTAATAGCTGGCCTGGAACTCTTCAGCTATAGTAGAAATCAGAGGTGGTTGAGAAGATGAGATGTGGGTCCCAGAGACACCTGCCACACTCTCCTTCCAGACTTTTCCCCTTCCTGTCCCTTCTAATTCGCCTAATTCAGCCTTACTCTAGGCCTGTGACACACCTCATGTTTCAATTACATCCAAATCTTTGATCTTTTGCTCATGCAGTTCTATCTGTAATTTCTTTACCTGCCTTCTCTGCATTTTAAAACAACACTTATCCTTTAAGACTTAGCTCATATTATCTTAAAGATGACCCAACTAGACAGAGTACATGGTACCTTCCTCTGAGCTGCCATGGCCATTTGCTCAGGTGTTTCTGGAGCCAGTAGCATGTATTACAATAAGTTATTTCACCACCTCCAAACACAACAGCTACTTTATAGTTAGCATTTAAGAAATGTCTAGTGATTTAGTAGCTGAAAACACTTGAGTTCTTTATGTATACTTTTTTGTTATTTAAAGTCATGTCCAACTCTTTGCAACCCATGGACTGTAGCCCGGCAGGCTCCTGTGTCCATGGGATTTCCCAGGTGAGAACAGAGGAGTGAGTTGCTGTTTCCTTCTCCAGAGGATCTTCCCCACCCAGGGATCAAACCCATGTCTCCTGCATTGACAGGCATTTTCTTTACCACTGAGCCACCAGGGAAGTCTTATATATAGTTTAAACTTGTGTAAAAGTTCTTTTTCAATTCAAACTGTTTTCCAGTTGAAGGTCTGAAATGTCACTTAAATTGAGGAAAAGTTGTTAAGATATTCACACTCAGGTACCATATATATGTATCTATGTATGTGTGCTTAGCCACCCAAACATGTCTAATTCTTTGTGACCTCATGGACTGTAGCCCGCCAGGCTCCTCTGTCCATGGGGATTCTCCAGGCAAGAATACTGGAGTGGGTTGCCATGCTGTCCTCCAGGGGATCTTTCCAATCCAGGTATTGAACCCAGGTCTCCCGCATTACAGGTGTATTCTTTACCAGCTGGGCCATCAGGGAAGCCCTGCATATATGTATATATAATCTTTATTTTAGTCTCAGTAGTAAAAAACAAAAATCTGTTCTCAATAATAATGCTTAAATATCAGGTTTTCATTTATGAGAAGATGGATCTCATTCATCTAGTGTATGTACTATATGATAAATTGTTACCAAAATTATACTATTGAAATAGCTTATATTCTAATAAAGCATGTCAAATGTAGAGATCATATACATATTAGTATATATTTCAATATTATCCAACTTATTATTGGGGAAAAAATTCTGTATCTTTTTTGAGAAATGCATTTTGTAATTTTGCTATACTTTAGTTTTCTCTTTTGAAATGACCCTTATCATGATTTGAGAAATTTTCCCCTCATTGTGGATATGTTAAAAGTTTTTCTTCATATGTAACAATGCCTTCTGTCTCCTGACTTCTTTTTACCAATTTTTGGCCTTGAGATTGTCAAAGGGATTGATTGGTGTCATGGACAGAATGTTTGTGTCTTCCCCAAATCCATATGCTAAAATCCCAACCCCCAATGTGTTTAAGAGGTAGGGCCTTTGGGAGCTGATTAAATCATGAGGGTGGCACCCTGGTGAATGGGATTAGTCACATTATAAAAGAGACCCCCAGAGAGAGCTTCAGAATATGAAATCTACTACTGTTGGCTTTGCTTAAAAATGGAATTGCGAGCGTTTTTGTCTAGAAGCCATAGAAACATTGTAGCGGGAAATAATTCAGTCACTACCAGACATTCTCATTTTATCCATAGATGTTCAACCTTATGTAGGAAAATGAAATTTTAATATAGGCAAAACAGAAAGAATACATAACTGTAATCAGTCATAAGTCAATATTAGTATCTTATATTAATAGAAATATCATTAATGATTTTACTGTTGTTAGCTTATTTACAGAGGTGATAATTTTCACAGATTTAGGCTGGCCCTGCCTAAAGAGGAAGTCATGAACTTGACAACTTCTTAAACTTACATAACTTCTAGACCATGACACAAAATAATGTTATCCTATTTCCGAAAGGCAGAAGCCTAGACCAGGGATGAAGTGCAAGGACTCTGGTGCTCACTGCTTCGGGTAAAATTCTGGTGCCACCACTTCTTAGTTTCTCTTGGATAGGTTACTCAACCACTTAGAATTTTCCCAGGTGGGGAAAAAATTGGCTAAAATAAGAGAACCCATTTTGTCTAACTGTTGGGAGGATTACATTGCTTGATATCTGTACAGCACTTAGAATGGAGATTAGCAGATAAGAAGTGCCATATAAGCTTTATTATGAAACTCTACCTTTATTCATGGAAGCTCCATTTCCTGGAGAGTTTGGGATACATCAGACTCTTCTCATTAGTGGATTCATGAAGTAGAACGTATGTTTTCTTTGTAGAAATACCACCAAACAGTATGTTTCATTTGTAATTTGATGCTCAGGCAGGCCTTGAAGTCTCAAAATTGGTTTAAATAAATGTGATGTCTAAATGAAGCCACTGTAGGTGATGCTGTGTACCACATTCTGAAAGCTTTTCCCAGATATGAAGCATCAAAACTCCCATCACATCTTCTGATCTAGCCTTTCCAAACCAAGGACTCTAGCACTGAAACTCCGATTTTAGCCTCTGTGTTTTGGCCTCTTGACATATCTTAGCAAAGGAAATCTTTCCTTTTTGTCTGAGTGAATCTTCTGAAGTAGAAAGTGTTGAAATAAATGGCTTATGACATGTATAGTGTTGAAATAAACGTTTATTTTAACACTTCATAAGTCATGAGCCATTTATTTTAACACTTTTCACTTGAAGTGCTTAAATAATAGGTTTTATACAGGGATGTGTCATCCACTCTGTTTAATGTAAAAGTGAATATGTAAATATATCCATCTATCTAATCTGGTTTTTCCACCCTTTGACTGCCAAACAGTCTGGTTACCATAGTTTCTGGAGTAATCTGAAATTAAATTTTCTGCTTTTTCTTTTTCATTTGATAGGTAATTTGGTGAATCTCAAGGTGATTGGACATCAGTCTATTAATGAACAAAGGCTAAATACATCCTTTTTTAAAGTAACCTGAAGAAGTGTCAGCAAAGAATAGATAGTGAAATGTTTTCATAACTAGAACAGCTTTTACTAGAAAATGTCAGGTGTTTCCTTTTGTTTTTAGGACAAATAGCAGCTTGTTTTCAGGGTTATTTTTGAGCACTCTTTCAAATGTGCAACCTAGAATGGTGCCTGGAATCATACTAGTATGAGCATAAGTACAAGAATGCTAACTTTTTGAAGTGAGGCAATGTGGAAAGTGGCACTAATTTAGGAGTCAACAGATTTGATTGGAATCTAAGATCTTTCTCTTATTACAAGGGAGGGATATTTAACCTCTTTGAGCATCTAAAGTAAAAACTCCTAAGGGTTTGCTGAAAATTAAATGAAACTGTTTAAGTAAAAACCTTAATAGAGTGCTTTATATATACTCAGTTTAGTTCAGTCGCTCAGTCATGTCTGACTCTTTGTGACCCCATGAACAGCAGCACGCCAGGCCTCCCTGTCCATCACCAACTCCCAGAGTCCACTCAAACCCATGTCCATTGAGTCAGCGATGCCATCCAACCATCTCATCCTCTGTCGTCCCCTTCTCCTTCTGCCCTCAATCTTTCCCGGCATCAGGGTCTTTTCCAATGAGTCAGCTCTTTGCATCAGGTGACCAAAGTATTGGAGTTTCAGCTTCAACATCAGTCCTTCCAATGAACACCCAGGACTGATCTCCTTTAGGATGGACTGGTTGGATCTCCTTGCTGTCCAAGGGACTCTCAAGAGTCTTCTCCAACACCACAGTTCAAAAGCATCAGTTCTTTGGTGCTCAGCTTTCTTCACAGTCCAACTCTCATATCCATACATGACCACTGGAAAAACCATAGCCTTGACTAGATGGAACTTTATATATACTGCTGCTACTATGCTATGCTATGCTAAGTCACTTCAGTCATGTCCGACTCTGTGTGACCCCATAGACGGCAGCCCATCAGGCTTCCCCGTTCCTGGGATTCTCCAGGCAAGAACACTGGAGTGGGTTGCCATTTCCTTCTGCAATGCATGAAAGTGAAAAGAGAAAGTGAAGTCGCTCAGTCGTGTCCGATTCTTAGCAACCCCATGGACTGCAGCCTACCAGGCTCCTCCGTCCATGGGATTTTCCAGGCAAGAGTACTGGAGTGGGGTGCCATTGCCTAGACAGCTTAATAAAAGACAGTTATTATTATTACTATTATCTCTTAATAGGAAATGGCAATTAATAAAAACAACTATAAATGCTATTTTTTTAATTTTTAAAAACTTTTTATTTTGTATTGGAGTATAGCCATCAACATATGATAGTTTCAGATGGACAGCAAAGGGACTCAACCATGCATAAACATGTTGCCATTCTCCCCCAAACTCCCCTCCTTTCCAGATCGCCACATGACATTGAGCAGAGTTCCTTGTGTTATAAATGTTATGTTTTTAAAAAAAACTGTTTCCAGTATTCACAAATTTGTGTCTTCATTTCTGCCAAACAGTATAGACAAACTGATATTTTTTGTATGAGCAGGAAGAATCCAAGTGCTGTATAAGGGATTTCTTTTAAACTCATTTTTTTTTTCTGAAATGATTTTGGATTAACAGAAAAGTTGACATTATAGTACATAGTTTCCATATGCCCATCACACAATTTCTTTTATTTTTAATTATAAGAAGTATTTTAATTTACAAATTTACCAAAGTAATATCTTATGGTAGAAAGTATTTATGCCAAAGCCTTTATTCTGACAAGCTAACAAAGTGAAACTGGAGGCTGAGAAGGTCATAAGGGAAAGAAGCCAAAAGGAACAAAGACTAAAGGAGGAAAATTGGGGTTAACTTGCATTCTCATGAAGACGTGACACTTTGCTGTGTATAAAACAGCTCCCTGACAAATCTGAATCTGTTGGAAGAGTTAACTGAGACATGACTAGGCAAATGTTTGCTTTTGCTTTTAGATACTAGGAAATCTTTTAAGAAATGACTAAAATCTAAGTAGTGAGAATGTTCCAGAAAGAATACAAACACTGACATTCATTTTCCATTTGACATTTTCCAATGTCTATGAATGCTATTGATTTCAAATTCTAAATTATTTCACTTCTGAACATGCCTTGTAGAATTATTACAATGCTGTTTGTGTGGGCTTGTAATTATTGATTGCAGCATTATACTCTCCATAAATGTGCCATTGTGAATAATTAAACTTGTTAGCATTTTGTTTGCCTACAGTCTTTAGAGTGCTAGCCCTTTTTTTGGCAATCTCAAATATGTTTCTCTAGTTCAGTGTGTGCTAGATATGGGACACATATCATTTTTTCTTGAAACTTTTTAATAGTTTGCCATTTTAAAATTTCAAATCTTAAGAGCTGTTCTGTAACAATTTAGCTTTTAGTAAATAATAACTCTGGGAATCTTATGATTTGTATTTTGGAGTTTATAAATAAATGATCTTCTAGAATGTAAACAGGAGACCTTTTTCAAGCCACTTACTGCCTGTGAGCATTCTATTTCTCACACTTTATTCTTATTGCCTTTGGGCTTCCCTGGTGGCTTGCTGGTGGTCAAGAATCTTCCTGCAATGCAGGAGATGCAGGTTCAATCCCTGGGTCAGGAATATACCCTAGAGAAGGAAATAGCAACCCACTCCAGTGTCCTTGCCTAGGAAATCCCATGGACAGAGGAGCCTGGTTGGCTACAGTCCATAGGGTCACAAAAGAGTCACACATAATTTAGCAACTAAACAGCAATGACAATTACAATTTTTATTGCCTAGAGTAAAACAAATATTAGTGTTAGAAAAGAGAAATATATTGTGACTGCTGGCCTTAGTTATACCCATTGCAGGTATCCTTGAAAATATTAGAAAGATTGATATAGTCCTCAATGACTTCTGTCAGCTACTACACAATTACAAAGAGTCTTTGAGCTCTGTTGAGAAAAACAATATATAGCACTTTTGGCAAAGTCTCTTTAGAAAAGTCTCTCCCCTTGAGGCATAGAAACTGTGTTCTAGCCATGCCTCTGGAACTGGATTTAGCACATCTGTGATGCCCATGCCCGATTCTGAGTGGTCCAATGCTATTTGAAATCATTATGCACAATTTAAGCATTTGGACGATGAAACACTTACAGCAACAATATAAACTGAATGAGCATCTATGAATGAGGAAAAACATATGCATCACATTTCTGCTTAGATATGTGTATTAGATACTGACTATATATCCTTTTTCCACCATGTTGGTCCTGATAATAGGCTGTCTCCTTTTCATGCATGCAGAAGTTAGCTAAATGCCATTTGGCAATGAGTTGAATCATTCGGGGTTGCACACTTGCCAATTCAGCCTAAATAGCCATGCCAATCGACAAAGTAATGACCTCAATTTGACAAGAGCCTGAAATTTCATCAGAAAACATAAAAGATTGGGAAAGCAGCAAACAGGGAGAGGGTTTTTTGTTTCAAACCCATCATAGACTTGACATAAGCTCTAAGCCAAATATTCTTTAAAGATTCAGCTGGGAAGATAGTTTATGATTACAAGGTTTTAATAGGAATAACACCCTCGACCACTCGCTGTCTTGTTTTGGAGAGGTAAAGATATACTTAAATAGCAATTTGGACATAAAGTGCAGAAACAGAAACTCTCATTATATGTTAACAATATTTATGATCAGTTGATGACATTTTTGAAATTTGGCTCTGGAGTCTTACTCAGTACAACAGTCAGCAAAAAGCCAAACAGCCTTTGCAGCTTACTGGAGTTGTGTCTTTGTACATGAAGCAGTGCTTAGCATGCCTGGCAAATTCAGGGGCTGTGCTTTAGATCTATAGCCTGGCCATAAAACCTGTCTTTATATTTACATCACTTTGGTACTCCATTCATTTTTATTCTTAACAATCAGTAACATCACTGATGGTGTGTATTTGTTCGTGTACATGCTTACATAGGATGTATATGGCATCTTTAAAAGCATTGCTTTCAAGAATATTTTATGAAGATTACAAACATTGAAGAGGCCAAGAACATCTTAAAAAGTACTTCTGATGGGTCGTCTTGTTCTCCATATTTCTCTTCCGTGATGTACTGCAGATATGATCTTTAGTCCTGTTTACTTTTAAAATGTAAGATTCATTTTCTCTCAGATGTAGCTTCTGCCCACTAATGGGAAGGATGCTCTCATATTTTGTAAAATGAAGTCTTTGAGTGATCTAACCATCTAAAACTTCTTAGACGTGGATCCAGCTGGGAGATGTTTACTTTTAAGATGGACACTTTTTGCTACCTCTTATATATATTTACATATTTTTTATTTTTTGTATGAAGTGTATTTTATATAGGATACAGGGCACAAATATTAAGTGTTCAGCTAAATTACCACTGACTACTGTCTACATTTTTAGTAACTACAGGGGCTCAGGTGGTTCAGTGATAAAGAATCCATGTGCCAGTGCAGGAGACACATATTCAGTCCCTGGGTCAGGAAGATCCCCTGGAGGAGGAAATTGCAACCCACTTCAGTATTCCTCCTTAGAAAATCCCATGGATAGAGAAGTTTGGCTGGATACAGTCCATGGGGTTACAAAGCATCAGACACTGCTGAGCGACCGAGCATGCATGGAGTAACTACAGTTTGAAATAGAATAGAGTATATTTCTTTCATACCTGAAAATTCTCTTGGTACTGCTTGACAATCAGTTTTATATATATATATATATTTAACTATTCTTAAATTTCATATAAATGAATAATTTATTCATTCTCTCTGTCTCCCTCTTCTTTACACCCCTACTACTCTGTGTTTGTGTGTGTGTGTGTGTGTGTGTGTATTTTTTGGGTTCATTTCCTCAGCTATATTTTTCATATCCATCTATATTGTTGTAGGTACTAGTAGGCAAGTCCTTTTTATTGCTGATAATTTTCACTAAATTAATTGACCACAATTTGTTTATCCATTCTCTTGTTAATGGACATTTGGGTGGTTTCCAGTTTGGGGCTATTATAAACATTCTTGTACGTACACTTTTGTAGTCTTATTTTCATTTCTCCTGGGCAAACGTTTAGGAGTGAAATTGCTGAGTCATAGGATAGATATATGTTTAATTTTTAAACAGATTTCAAACAATTATCCAAAGTGATTTTCCCATTTTGTACTCCAGTTAGCTATATATGAGAGTTCAACTTGTTCCACATTTGTGTCAATGTTTGGTGTTATCAGTCTTCTTTCTCCCTATTTTCTAATAAGTGTGAAGTGGAGGCTCATGTGGGTTTTGATTTGTATTTCTCTAACATGGGGTAACTTTCCTGTACTCATTGTCCATTTATATGTCTTAAAAAGAAAAGTCTGATCAAGTTTTGCTCATTTTAGTTATTACTCATCTTGTAATTATCGTTTTTTAGGAACTCTTTATACACTTTAGATATAAGGTCTTTTTTAAATTTATGTATGTGAATATAATAATTTTTGTAGATTTTGGCTTCTTTACTGTTTTTTATAAAATCTAATATATCAATATTTTTTATTATTTAGTAACTTGTTTTAATATCTTTCCAAAAATATCTTGCTTAACTCTAGGCTATAGAGATACTTTCCTACGTTTTGTTTGTTTGTTTTCCTAATTCATTCTGAATCTTTAAAAAAATTTTGTATACAGTAAGAGAGCAACTAAGGTTTTTTTTAATCACCTTTTCTTACAAATATCCAGTTGTTCTGCACTGTTTGTTAGAATGATTTTTCTTTCCCCTACTGAACTAACTTAGTGACTTGGTCAAAAATCAATTGACTTTATAGTGGTGACTATTTTTGGATTCCATCCTGGTCTATATTTTTATACTGTTATCATGATACTGGATATTTATGCAAGTCCTGAAGTGAAATAGCATCCTTGAATTGTGTTTTATTTTTCATAATTGTTTTGGTTATTCTAGTTTGTATTTTTATATAAATTTTAGAATTAACTTATCAGCTTCTTCAAAGACAGTTTGCTAGAATTTTATTAAAGACATTTGAGTCTATATTAATGAAGAATATTGGCCTACAATTTTATTTTCTTTTAGTATATTTGTTGGATTTTGGTATCAGAATTATGCTGGTCTCATAAAATGAGTTGGGAACTGTTCCTTCTTGTTCTGTCTTCTGCAATTATTTCCATAAGGTTGATATTCTTTTCAGTCATGTCCAACTCTTTGGGACCCCGTGGACCCACCAGCCTCCTCCTTCCATGGGATTATCCAGGCAAGAATCCTGGAGTGGGTTGCCATTTCCTTCTCCAGGGGATCTTCCCAATCCAGGGATTAAACCCAGGTCTCCTGCATTGCAGGCATACGCTTTAACCTCTAAGCCACCAGGGAAGCCCTTAAGTTTGATAGAATTTACCAGTGAAGCCATTTGGGCTTGCAGTTTGCTTGTTACAATTGTTTTATTATTATAATAATAATTACTATTATTATTACCAGTTCAATTTCTGTGATAGTTATGAGGTTTTTTGTTTTTATTTTTTGTTTTTTGTTGTTATTTTTGGTTAGATATGGTTTGCTTGGAATTTGTCCATTTCATTGTAGTTGTTTAATTTTTTACCTAAAGTTGTTCACAGTGTCCTTTATTTATATTGTTTTAAAAATCTGTTGTGATGGTACTGCTTACTAAGCACTTACTAAGCATATGTGCTTGTCACAGAGGTACCTGCTTTACATAGGTTATCTTATTTGATTTTTACATGGTTCTGTTTATGTCCATTAGATGTTCCTTCCCAGTATATGGTTTGTCCAAATAGCTGCCGGTTTCTAACTACTCACTTGCCTGAGAAGCATCCTTGCTTATAGTTCAAAGCACTAAAATATCAGGGGACACATGGATAAGCACATATTGAGGCTAGATGACCAGTTTAAGCCCCCAGTTGCCCTCTGGTATAAAAGAAGTTTCCAGAATACACCCATGATCTAACATAGTGTAAGAGTGCCTCTAGGTAATAGTTTGGAAGATCTTGTAAAGAAATGTAATGTTAAATTATTTTCCCTTTCCTAATTGCTTGACCGTGTGCTCTGTTTTAATGCTTGCTGCAGATTCCTGCAATATTTATGATGTTTTTTAAGACCATAAATGCATTTATGAAAATGAAAATGTATGATACTAGTAACAGTTGTTGAATGGAGTGGAACTTGTACACTCTTCCATTACACAAGCTTCCTAAGTTGTAAAAAGAAGAAACATTATTTTAATTTTAATTCCAACTTCTGATGGATAAAAATCCTATTACTTTTATTTTTTTATTTTTTTAAATTTTATTTTATTTTTAAACTTTACATAATTGTATTAGTTTTGCCAAATATCAAAATGAATACATCACAGGTATACATACTTTTAAAATCAGACTACAAAGATCCTTATGATCTATATAAAGGCTACAACCAGGGACATGTGTGTGTGTTTGTCACTCAGTCCTGTCTGACTCTTTGTGACCCCATGGATTGTAGCCCACAAGCTCCTCTGTCCATGAAATTCTCCAGGCAAGAATACTGCAGTGGGTTGCCATTTCCTTTTCCAGGGGTCTTCCCAAACCAGGGATCAAACCCGGATCTCCTGCATTGCAGGCAGGTCCTTTTACCATCTGAGCTACTACATAGACTATATATACTGTTTAGTTTCCTTGGAGAAATATTTTTCATTAGCAATGAGATAAATCTGGGCTTCTTTCATTTTATTATATCTTTTTTTCAGACATTCATAAGAATTCAAAAATTCATAAGAATTCATAAATTCATAAGAATTCAAAAATTCTCATGCCAAGTCAGTAGTTTAAAAATCAGGTTTTAAAATAAAGTATTGTATAGAAATTCATAGCAATATCTGGGGAGTGGGGGTGTTGCCCTCTGCTCACCAGGCAACACCCCCATGCAACCCAAACTCATTGTATATGGTTCCCCAACCTGAGAGGCTACTTTAGTTTTGTTATTAATGTAACAGTCTCAGAAACATGAATTATTCATTACTGTAACAGCAGTTTTGCCCACCTTGTCCCCAACCCTTGCCAGAATTTGAAATATCCTAGTTCTGAACCCCAAACCTACCTACTCGTCTCTCAAGAGCCTAGCTGGTATCCTGCATCTCTCATAAAGCCTTTCTGAACCACTTCAGTCTTCCTGGATCATCCTATTCTGAGTTTCAGCAGTTCTTCAGTCTGGTTCAGATAATCAGGATGTGAACATGTGTTGCCCATGTCTTCATTATAGCAACTTAGTCTCATAAGCTCAATGAGAGGAAATACTTTTATTGCTGCCTTTTAGCAACTGACATCATACTAGGTACAAGAAATAATTTTGACTAACAATGATTTCTCATTTTTTACCCTATTGAAATGTAGGAAGAAATTTTACTGTCAGTTAGTTGAGAGGGCAATTACTGATCAGTAGAGCAAATATTGGTGAGTAGAGCTCCTACTTTCCAAAGTGCCTAGTCAGTTTACAGGAGCATTGGTCCTCAAAGGGTTCTGATAGAGTCCAGCTGGAGATGACCTTGTCCACATTATTATTTTTAAACATATGTCAGAACACCTATCATCAAAAAGTCTATGGATAACAAATGTTGGAGAGAATGTGGGGAAAAGGGAACCCTTGTACCTGTTGGTGGGAATGTAAATTGGTAAAGCTACTATGGAGTAGTAAATTGCTACAGCTATTATGGAGTTTCTCCAAAAAGCTAAAAACAAGACTACCATGCTATGCTAAGTCACTTCAGTTGTGGCCGACTCTGTGCGACCCCAGAGACTGTAGCCCACCAGGTTCCCCCATCCCTGGGATTCTCCAGGCAAGAACACTGGAGTGGATTGCCATTTCCTTCTCCAGTGCATGAAAGTGAAAAGTGAAAGTGAAGTCAGCTCAGTCGTGTCCGACTCTTTGCAACCCCATGGAATTGATCCAGCAATTCCACTCCTGGGTACACATCTGAAGCAAATGAAAACACTAATTCAAAAATATACATGCATCCAGTGTTTATAGCAGCACTATTTATAATAGCCAAGATATGGAAGCAGCCCAAATGCCCATCAGTAGAATAATGGATAAAAAGGTGGTATATACACAGTGGATTACTACTGAGCCATAAAAAATGAAATCCTGCCATTTGCAGCAATGTAGATAGAGATAGAGAACATTTTATTTATTGAAATAAGTCAGAGAAAAACAAATATTGTATATCACTTTTATGTGGAATCTAAAATATATTACAAATGAATATATGCAAAACAGAAACAGACTCACAATATAAAAACAAGCTAGTGGTTTCTGATGAAGAGAGGGAACGGTGGGACGAAATAGGAGAATGAGATTAAGAGATACAAACTACTGTGTATAAAATAGCTAAGCAACAAGGATGTATTGTATAGCACAGGAAACTAAGCTATGCTCTCGTGATAACATTCAATGGAGTATAGTCTGTGAAAATACTGAATCATTGTGCTGTACACCTGAAATTAATATATTATTATAAATTAACTATACTTCAATAAGAAAAAAAATTTAAGTCCATTATTATCTTTGAGAGGTGTCCACCCCAGAGAAGAGAACAAAAACCTCAGTGCTTGCTGTACAACCTTGGTTTCATCAGGCTGTGAGAAATACAGCCGTATCATAGGGCACAGAAATTTACACTGGTAATTCATTGTCAAATAAAAAGAACGAGAATAAAAGGAAAATTTTGACGGTAGAGCAGGTGCGACCATGGACACCCTGACCATGGAAACACCCACAGTGTAAACTGAGTACAGAATTTCAGAGAGGAAAGAAATATATGACATTCCAAAGAAAGAGATAATATGATCCTAACGAATGTGAGAACTCTTTTTGTTATTTTTTATGTCTTCAAGAAAAAGGCTCATTTTTAAATGTCCTGGGTCTCCAAGAGCAAAGCCTACTTCTAATTATCAGCATTACCATCATTTTAAACTTCCTCTTTCTCTTCTTCAAATAACCATTTTTGAACACACATAGACTGTGAGATTTTTATGTGGTTTCATAACATTTGTCCTGAACATTCTTAAGCAAATCAAATGAGAAATATTTATACACCAAATTTGCTAACTCATGGTTCTGAATCTCTTCACCAAGGAAATATGTGTATTTTTAAATAGTCATATATTTATATATATAGGTAAATTTGTTGTATTTACAGGTTTATAGCACTGCCAGAAGTACTTAAACAAAAGAGACAGAAGGATATGGTAATCTGGAAATAAAGAAAAACCCTCAAATTCAAACCTATCAATGTATTTTATGGTCACATTGTGAACTAATTATTTTATTGCTATAATGTGTTACTTCACTACATGACCCTGTCTTTCTTATGTACATTTGGTATTTAACTTTTCTGAATTTCTTCATCTGTACAGGGGGAATAATGCATATACAACTTGTTGTGAAGATAGAAATAATGTGTAAGTAACTTAGTAGTGAAAGTGAAAATGTTAGTCACTCAGTTAGGTACAACTCTTTGCGAACCCATGGACCGTAGCCAGGCTCTTCTGTCCATGGAATTCTCCAGTCAAGAATACTGGAGTGAGTTGCCATTCCCTTCTAGAGTGGATCTTTCCAATTCAGGGATCAAATCCCAATCCCAGTTGGGAAGACCTGGAATCTTCCCAATCCCAGGTCTCCTGATTTGCAGGCAGATTCTTTACGATCTGAGCCAACTTAGTAGTTCAGTTTAGTTCAGTCGCTCAGTCATGTCCAACTCTCTGCGACACCAGGGACTATACAACACCAGGCCTCCCTGTCCATCACCAACTCCTAGAGCTTGCTCAAACTCATGTCCATCGAGTCTGTGATGCCATCCAACCATCTCATCCTCTGTTGTCCCCTTCTCCTCCTACCTTCAGTCTTTCCCAGCATCAGGGTCTTTTTCAGTGATTCAGTTCTTTGCATTAGGTGGCCAACGTATTGGACCTTCAGTTTCAGCATCAGTCTTTCCAGTGAATATTCAGGACTTATTTCCTTTAGGATGGACTGGTTGGATCTCCTTGCAGTCCAGGGGACTCTCAAGAGTCTTCTCCAACACCACAGTTCAAAAGCATCAATTCTTCATCGCTCAGCCTTCTTTATGGTCCAACTCTCATATCCATACATGACCACTGGAAAAACCATAGCTTTGACTAGACAGACCTTTCATGGCGAAGTAATGTTTGCTTTCTAATATGCTGTCTAGGTTGGTCATAGCTTTTCTTCCAAGGAGCAAGCATCATCTAATTTCATGGTTGTAGTCACCATCTGCAGTGATTTTGGAGCCCAAGAAAATAAAGTGTCACTGTTTCCATTGTTTCCCTATTTGCCATGAAGTGGTGGGACCAGATGCCATGGTCTTAGTTTTTTGAATGTTGAGTTTTAAGCCAACTTTTTCACTCTCCTCTTTCACTGTCATTAAGAGGCTCTTTAGTTCTTCTTCACTTTCTGTAATAAGGGTGGTGTCATCTACATATCTGAGGTTATTGATATTTCTCCTAGCAGTCTTGATTCCAGCTTGTGCTTCATCCAGCCCAGCATTTCACATGATGTACTCTGTATATAAGTTAAATAAGCAGGGTGACAATATATAGCCTTGACATACTCCTTTCCCGATTTGGAACCAGTCTATTGTTCCATGTCCAGTTCTAACTGTTGCTTCCTGACCTGCACACAGACTTCTCAAGAGGAAGGTCAGGTGGTCTGGTATTCCCATCTCTTTCAGAATTTTCCACAGTTTATTGTGATCCACACAGTCAAAGGCTTTGGCATAGTCAATAAAGCAAAAGTAGATGTTTTTTCTGGAATTCTTTTGCTTTTTCTATGATTCAATGGATGTTGGCAATTTGATCTCTAGTTCCTCTGGCTTTTCTAAATCCAGCTTGAACATCTGGAAGTTCTCAGTTCACATTCTATTGAAGCCTCACTTCAACAAAAGAGAATTTTGAGCATTACTTTGCTAGAGTGTGGGATGAGTGCAATTGTGTGGTAGTTTGAGCCTTCTTTGGCATTGCCTTTCTTTGGGATTGGAATGAAAACTGGCCTTTTCGAGTCCTGTGGCCACTGCTGAGTTTTCCAAATTTGCTGGCATATTGAGTGCAGCACTTTAACAGCATCATCTTTTAGGATCTGAAATAGCTCAGCTGGAATTCCATCACCTCTACTAGCTTTGTTCGTAGTGGTTTCCTAAAGCCCATTTGACTTTGGACTCCAAGACACCTGGTCTAGGTGAGTGATCACACCATTGTGGTTATCTGGGTCATGAAGATCTATTTTGTATAGTTCTTCTGTGCATTCTTGTCACCTCTTCTTAATCTTTTCTGCTTCTGTTAGGTCCATACCATTTCTGTCCTTTATTGAGCCCATCTTTGCATGAAATGTTCGCTTGGTATCTCTGATTTTCTTGAAGAAATCTCTAGTCTTAGTAGAGCACCTGGTATTCAGTAGACCCTTAGGAGTATTTTCTTTTTGCTATAAAATGATACAGCCATTGGTTTTGAATTCTAGTCCGGTTTTATCATATTGAAGGCCTACAGCTTAAAAATTGTGACAGTCTCAGAGAGTTTTATCTCTGGTGACTCAGAAACACACCATGAGCCCTTATCAGTAGGTCTTAGAATAGGGAGCTGAATAACAAGGAAGAAGCTGAGATCCAAACCCTGGTCCATTTTAAATGCTAAATACCAGCTGAGATGTAAAAGCAGTTCATAGTTTTTCTTGATAACTCTGCTTTGAAAATTTGCATCATTTTGTAAGTAAAAACATACTTAAATATTTTAAAAATGAGAGTAAGAAAAATTCTCTACTTATTTCTCTTGTGTAGAGGTTACTGAACAAATAATATGGTGAGTATATTTTGCATATTCATAGATTCACATGATTTTAATTAACACCAGCCAATTGCATGAACCAATTTGCAAAACTTTCCATTCTTGTTTCCAAAGAGAATACATATGTTGTAGCATCTACTATGAAAACTATCCAAGTTGGAAATAGCAGCAATGTACTTATTTCAGTAATCTTTTTTCTTTTGTCTGTGTGTCTTTACTCAATGTTAACATGTCTGCATGCTGAATTTCTTTCTAAATCTGAATGTCCTTGCTGACCATATTGAAGAATGTGCTTACTGTACTGTTTCATTAAACCGCTGTGTTATCGGGTAATTGTTTAAGCATAATGCCATAGCACTATCAAAAGGAAAGGTGAACTAATGGCATTTGCAAATGTCAGGGATTATCTTAACACTTTTATTATAGTTTATAAAAAAGTAGGTTCAGGGCATTTCATGGCAATTATTTCTACAGAAATTGGTTATTTAAATAAATTGCTAATTATCTGAAGAGGACAGTATTGAAAATGCTACTAATGAGTTGTTTAATAAGTGTAGCTTGTGGTGGCCACCTACAGGTTGAAAATAGAAAGAACATATAGAATAATTATGCCCAGATATCACATATAAATACCCTATATTTTTCCTTCTAGTAATAAATTCAAGGAAATGTGTCTCTTCATGCCGTCCTTTGAGTCTTGGACAGTGTAGTCAGTTCCTAATTTTTCATAGATTATGATTTTGTTCTAAATCAAATTTCATTTGCTTTCATAATTATCTTTGTGCTATAATCCCTAAATACAATTTCATTATAATTTGTAATCCAAACTAGGTGCTTTTTGAGTGAAAGGGGATGGTATTTATCATTGCATCATGTAATTCCAAATAAATATAGGTGTGACAAACTGGGACTTCCTAGGCAAGCTGGGTCATAAATTACTATTGTTTCTAATTCCTAACCGACAATTATACTTGTATTCTTGCTTTTATCATATGTGGACAACAATTCTTTATTAGTTACAAAATTAGTTATAAAATTTAGTCTTATTTTTTTAAAAATTTATTGAAGTATATTTGACTTATCCTTCTCCAGGGGATCTTCCCAATCCAGGGATCGAACCCAGGTCTCCCACTTTGTAGGTGGACGCTTTACCATCTGAGCCACCAGGGAAGCCCATATTGAATCATTGAATGTTAAAATTTGACTTTCACTTATAATCAATCCTTTTATATGTTAGCTTCATCACTGGTATCTATTGGGAAACCACAGAGCATATAAAATTACTCCTTAAAATACCATGACAAAGTTCATAGTATCCTGGAATTTTTAATTGGAAGAGATCATATAATCCAATATTTTCTATGGTACAGAGGTCTTTTCAAATGGCCACTACCTGCCAAATACCCATTTAGTTTCAAGTGATAGGGGCATAGCAATGTAGCTACTTCTGTTGCTGAATTTGCAATTGGCAAATTTTAATGATATTAATGATAAAAAATAATAATAAAACCAAAAGTGTGTGCTTAACCATTGGTTCTAGTTATCTTTTGAGAAAAAACATAGATGGAATCTTTCTTCATGATTACCTCTTAAATACTTGAAGACAACCATTAGATTATTAATTCTTTCAGCCATTTTATACACCACACATATGCATATTATTGTTTAAAATTTTTATTTAAAAATTAATTTTATTGTAGCCAAAACAGTGGAATTAACTTTACATAATAAACTATTTGCATATAATATATGTATGTATGTGTGTGTATATATATATATACATATATACGTCTTAAATTATGGGGATAGAATTTATTTTGACAGATATTGTTAAAATTAAAATTGCATACTTTAGTAATAGAACTCAGTATCCTTAATTGATATGTGTGATACATTTTCTTGCTTTCTTGTATTCTGCTAAATCACTGTAGCCTAAACTACTTCATAAAACTGACAATTAGCTTTATTGAAATTTAACTTTACTGATTTTGCTTACCCTTTGATTCCAAACAAAACTATTTATATGCTTTTTCTAGCTCTGGTTCCATCTCATTATGTGTGTGTGTCTGTGAAAGAAAGACAGGGACAGAGATCACAGTCATCCTGTTCACCCTATTTTGGATATATTCTGTTAATATTTTACTTAAAATATTAGATATAGAACCAAAAGTGCTCTTCTGAAGGTACAGAGAGTAGAAGCACTGCACATCTTGTACATAAAAGTTTCATAGCACAGAATCTGAAAATGCCTATTCCTGTATTGTTTTAGACGCATTATAAAAAAAGGTCATTTTTCATTGCAGAAGTGAATGACACTTTCTTACCTAAAAGAATCAAATAATATGGAAGTACAGATATCAAACTTGAAAGTTCTTCAGCCTGTTTCCCCAGAGATAATGTAGCAGTTTAAAACACAGTATTCTGTGCATTTACATGTCCACATACTAAGTGTAATCATATTTTTTCTTTACCTAAAATGGGACCACACCCTATATATTGTTCTGTTACTTGTGATTTAACACATAACTATGTATCCTAGACATATTTCCATGTCAATTTTAAAGGTTTCCTGCAGCATCACATGAATGAACTATAATTTATTTTCTAGCATAACTACTAGTGATTATTTAGGTTGTTTTTCACTGTTTTGTTATATAAAACAGTATTTCAAGGAACATTTTTGTGCATGTAACTTTTTATCTATGCACTAATGGATTATATTTCTCAAAATGGGGTTTCAGGATAAGACATATACCTTTAGATATTGCAATTGCATTATAAATCTAATAAAAGTTCATCACACAAATAAATGCATTTGCAATCATAGACTTAAACTATATTTTTTGGAAATGAAATGACTTAGGATCTCCAAATTTACTGTCTAGAATATTAACTAACACCCCTTAAGTATTAAGTGTTTAACCACACATGTTTCTAGTGAATGCTTATTTCTCTGGTCAATTTTCTGTGACTTCAGTAGTAATATCAACCTTTATACACTACAAACCAGGCACTGGACTGAATGCTTTCCACAAACTGTATCATGTAATAGTCCCCAAGTTGCTATGATATTGTTGTTGTTGATGTTCCTGTTTCACCGATACCAAAAACTGATGTTCTAGGAAGCTGAGGAGCTTGCTCAAAGTCACAATTGTGTAAAGTAATAGAGTCAAGACTTACACCTACTTGGGTGGACTTTCGAAACTGAGCATTGGACCCCAGGCAGAACTGATACTGGCTTTCTGAAGGTGATGCTCATCATAAGCTGCACTGTCAGCTCTCAGTTCAAAAGTACGGGCTCCACACAGAGATTTGATCTTTAAACTTTTAAACTGCGACATCAAACAAGTTTTATTCAGGTTGAACTACCCTTTCTTCACATACATGATAGCATCTACCTGCCCAGCACTGCAAGGGTTAAAACTCACGCTGTATATGAAGCCCCGGTCTCCCTGTCTAGTATCAGGGAATTTGGAAATCACTTCATGAGCAAGCACCCAGAGAGGTAAATGTCCCCTTCTTTGGTAAATAGTATTAATTCTATTGCTTTAAAATAAAATGTCTAGCACATTCTAGGTACCAAATTATTGAATATGAATTGACTATGAACATATTGAATATGTTATAAAGCAGATAAAGTTATAAAGATATAAAGACTGGGGGAAATTTTCTTGAAATACTTAACAAAATTAAAACATCTCATAAGAAAAATTTTAGTTTTACAATAAGCCTGAAATAACAATATAAAACAACTGGTTTTCTCTCTCCCATTTCTCCTGTTTAGATTTCACATCTCTTGATATAACCCTGATCCTTCTAGTACTTCAGTTTCTGGTTGAATTATGCTAATTTTCTCAGGGGACTTTAATCCGTGTGTAGAGATGTATTTTTAATTAGTTGTGCTTTACATATTTATCAGTATATTAGGTTCATTAACATTTTAAAGTTGTTTTAAAATATACATTTTTGGTGCTTGATTTATGTGTTTTATAAAAATCAATCTCTCAACTCCTAAATCCTTGAAAGTTTAGATTTGCTACTATTTTCTTTCTTCTGTGTGATGTTAAAACTGTTAACAATTAGGCAGTCAAAGTTCAATTTCTAATGAATTTGTTATCCACTTAATTCATTATATTTTAATTAATGTAAGCAAATTAAAACTACATTTTCTTTTTGTATACACAGTGAGCATGAGTGAGTATTATAACCCAATTTCTGTTTTATTGCCAGCTAGAGCTATTATCAGGGAGTTTATTGTGGACTTAGCTCTAACAATTAATTCTGTAACAGTAGCTGTCCTAGAAGTCAAATGATTAAGGCAAAAACAAACAGAATTAAACTCAATTATTCAAAATTTCAGTTATCCAAAATTAGCATATGTTCTACACTATCTTGCCCATTAAAAAAGTCTTTTCTCTTCAAGGATTTAGTCATTCTAAGTAAAGTTCTGCTTACTTCTCACAAATAAGCTCAAGTTCTGATGTCGTTAAAAGTTTTGCATATTGATTTAGGGCATGGACCTTCTGATTCTCAAAAAAAAAAAAAATGTAATATATGGATGTCTGTGTTTGAGATTTTTAGCTTTGGAGTCAGTTAATCCTACCAGCATCATGACATCACTCAATAGAGACGGGGAGAAGAAGCAGAAGATGGTTCTTCTAAGGGAGCAGAGGTTATAAAGTTTCATCATCCTAGGCATCATGCTTTTGTCTACAATAAAAAAAAATTGTATTACTAAGCACACAGCAACAACCTAGAAGGCACAAAGTAAGCTAAAGAAATGCTCCCTCTGAAATCAGTTGTCCTTTTAGGGTAGTACAGCTTATAATAGCAAACATTTGTATAATATTTGGCACCTCCCTGGTGACTCAATCAGTTTGCAATACCAGAGACCCAGGTTCAACACCTGGGTCAGGAAGATCCCCTGGAGGAGGAAATGGCAACCCACTTTCGTATTCTAGCCTGGAGAATCCTGTGGACAGAGGAGCCTGGCAGGCTACAGTCTATGAGGTGGCAAAGAGTCAGACACACCTGAAGTGACTTAGCACACACATATAATCTTTATCATGAGCTAGCCCTTTATATATATATATATATAATCCTCAGAACAGCTCTGTGAAGTTATTAAAATTTTATTATTTTATAGATTAAAAGATTAAGAAATTTTCATAAGATTACACAGCTTGTAAATAGTGGAGCTAGAATTTTAACCTAAGCAGTTGAGCCTGTTGTTTCTTTGATACTGTAACTAGTTCATCTTCAAATTCCCTTCTTTCTAGGAGTAATTATAAAATATATGATGTTTAAATGAATGCAAAGTTTTCTTAATGGTACATGTCTTGGCATCAGTGTTGGAACTCACAGGTCTGGTTCACATTTGTTTGTTTCTTTGTTTGAACCTGCAGCTTTTTTCAAAATGTGGGGATTCAGGGTGGCTAACTTTCCTTGGCATATCCTACACATTTGAAATGGAAACGCTTGATGTAACTGAATTCCCCATCAGGCCCATCTGGTTATCCCATGTAGATGAAGACTTAATTTAAATTGCATGTTTCCTATTAGTTAATTTAAGCTAATAGGATTTCAATTTTTTAAGTTTAAACCTTGTTGTTTCCTTTAGGATGGAGTCTACTTTTAATTCCTTGAGCTTCTTGAACTGGCCTCTTCCTCCCTGGTTTTTGATCTAAAATCATTAATTACCATAGCAGTGCCAAAATTAAAAAAAAAATTATCTCAATAGTCATGATTCTGAAAATCTTTATGCATTTTGATTAACATATGTATAATCTTGTGTGGTATTGATATATATGACCAGATGTTTTATTTTTATATTGAATCTATTATTTCCTCATTTCTGTCATTTTAAAACTAAAAAAAATTTCTGCATGACAATTTGAAAGATCTTTTTATGTACCTTCAGTTTCCTTCCAAAAACCTTTCATGGCAGATAAAAGTCATTTTTAAAACCTACTCCCCATAAAAAATGCTGAGAACAGGTAGATTATATTTCATTTAAATCAAGTTATTAAGAAAACCAATCAAATAGAATTTATAATGGAAATTAAAACTGAATTTACTATTACCCAGCAACAGAAGGATCCATTTCTTCATTTTTGGATCACATTTCCTTAGAGAACATAATTACTCTTAATTTTTAAAAAGATACCTTTATTAGTTTGAAAGGTTTTCATGTTCATTAGGTAAATTAGAAAAGCTTTAGAAAAAGAAGGGAAACATCAAGTAGAAAACATCTTATTGACCTAACAGAACATTTTAAAATGCCACTGAGGGTTTGCTGATGTTCTTTAACACCTGTGTAATAATGTTGCCCTTTAAATGGAACTGGTTAAATTTTCAAAGCTGTGTTCTGGGATTTTGCCATTTGATGTCCATTAATATCAATTCAAATATGTGGCCAAATCCCTGTGTACCACTTTGAAACTTTACCCCTTAGTGTTAATGATAGTCTTCTAACAGTGCAGTTAGAAATAAATTATTTATCTGCTTAGCACAAATTTCCTTTACTCTCTAGGGTCAACTGAATAAGAAAAAAAAAATCCCAATATTTCTTTATTGCTTCAAAGTAACATGTGTGTAAAGGAGCCATCAACTTCATATATATTGAACATGTCATTTATATTATGCCAGGATAGCTATATGTCTGTCTAAAAGATTCAAGTTACAAATTCCCTAAAAATGCTTTCCTCTAACCTTTACTCTCGAAATTTCTTTTTAGTATAGCTGAAGATATGTTTTTACAAGTATGTGTGTGTGTATTCTTTCCATGCATCCTCCTGTCCACTGTGTTCACCTTTTTCAATGATTAAAACATTCAGACTAAGAAGAAGTCACTGCTAAATATTTTAAAATAGAAATAGGGTTCTGATGTTCAGTTTCTAAATGGCCCTAACTTTCTGCCTTGTATTTAAATGTCAGTTATGGAATTCCGAAGTTTCAGCATTGAATGTTCTTGCCTAAGAATACTAATATCCAGAGGAAGATATTTTTAGGTTTGGGAGCACCAAGTAGTCATTTCCACAAACATTTTGGTGTTGAATGCAAAAGCATTAGTTACACATAAATCCAGTTTCATCTGAAATGAAGAAGATGAAAAGAAAACCACCGATTTTATTTTTTTAATTGTTATTTTTTTTAATTTATTTCTGTTTACTTACTAACTCTTGGCTATGCTGGGTCTTCATTGATGTGAGGGCTTGTCTCTAGTTGCAGTGACTAAGGGCTGCCCTGTAGTTGTGTGCAGACTTATTGCAGCACACAGGCTCAGTAGTTGCGGCTCCTAGGCTCTAGTGCACAGGCTCAGTAGTTATGGCACACGAGCTTAGTTGCTCCTCGGCATGTGGATCTTCCTGGATCGAGGATAGAACTCATGTCTCCTGCATTGGCTGGTAGATTCTTTACCACTGAGCGACCAAGGAAGCCCAACCACTGATTTTAATGAAAGCTCTTTGTGCTTCCTTAATGGGAACACCAATAAATACATACTGAGAATACTGGTAAAGATGCTGGTGAAGGTGGACAGGATGCCAAAGGACTCACCACCAAAGACTTGTTTTTACCTTTCACTTTAGTTGTTTGTGGAGGTCTGGTTGAGGCAATGCCACATTCTTGCACAAAAGAAACTACTTTTACTTCAGAGAATGCCTTTAAGGGACCATTGACTTATGAGTGTACATCAGAAATATTAAACTACATAGCTATATTGTGAGAACATTAATTTACTCCAGATTGTGTTAACCCTTGAGAGTCTAAGCAGCCTTATAAAGTGTAATCATGTGAAATATGACCTAAAAAATGATGTCTTCTGTCCATCCCTGCAGCTTTTATTACACTTAGCAAATAATGTATTGGTGATGTTTGGTTAAATAATGTATAAAAAATCAAGTATACAATCTCTAATTACTGAATTCTAGTCAATTCTCTTTAACTTGGTTAAAAATTTCTAACATATGAAAAATTAGATTAGGCTCACTGTGTTTCGTCAGATTTGGGAAAATACATGTAAAGTGCAATATGGAATCTGTAAGTTCATCAGCACCTTACTTGTTTTGCAGTATCTCGATTCACACCAGCTGCTTTATACTTCGTGGAAACATAACAGAGCTGTATGTCTATTTATGCACTGTATGTGGTTGTTTTTCTTTTACAAAATCTGCCATTCCTTGTTCTTTCTCAAACAGATGCTTGAGTGTTCCATACAATCTTTTACACAGTACTATATATCAAACTGTAGTATGTATGTATTTTATGCAGGAGTTTGCATTGCTCTACCCACTTGCATAACATTCCTGCATGCAATAATAGCATCAAAGTCCTTAAAATAAGAATATATCCATTTATAAATTAACATACTTTGAAACATAGCAATGTTTCTATTTTGCATACTCATATATCTTAAGTAGAGATGAAATTGAATTTTGTCTAGTACAACACTGCCATCACACAGTAGTGTTATAAGGCGGTATGCTCAAGTGGTCAATACTCTAACCACTGATCACCCTTATTTTCCATAGGCACAGCCATCAGACCTATTGCTTTGAGAGCTGTGACCACCATTGCTCGTGCTTTGCCTGAATTTCCCATTTTGGCCACTGGTGGAATTGACTCAGCTGAAAGTGGTCTTCAGTTTCTCCACGGTGGTGCTTCGGTGCTCCAGGTAGTACTTGTGTTTGTCTGTCCCTTCATAAAGCTCCATCTAACAAATAAAGGGTAAATTATGTGACAACAAATATGTTCTTGTAGGGTCTTGTAAGAAAGAATCCTTGTGGAATCAAACTGGGTGGCACTTATTAAGTTTCTATTATGAGTTGAGAACAACCCTGAGGTTCATTTCCTGTCCTTTTAAGAACTTATAAACCCTCTATTTTTTAAACATATTTGTGCACCTGTATGTTTCTAAAATAAATGGGATCAGGTACCAAAATGCATACTGTGCTACTGGATAAAAACCAAATACATGAGGAAACCTGGGTGAAAGCAAAATCTTGACTGGAAAATAAAAGAAGCTGAAGGTAAGGCCAATACAAAATCTCTGCTGTATGGTACTGTAAGGATTAACAAAAGTGACTCTGAACTTCCTGGTAGCCAAAGCAAGGAAATCACAGTTTTTCAAAATATACAAATAAATTAGTTGTGTACCTTCTTGTGATATAAAGCTGAAGGAGATTTTTTCATTGTTTTCATAAAAGGATACTCTGAGATGTAGTGATCATACTCTTATTGCTGCTGCTGCTAAGTCACTTCAGTCGTGTCCGACTCTGTGCGACCCCATAGACGGCAGCCCACCAGGCTCCCCCGTCCCTGGGATTCTCCAGGCAAAAACACTGGAGTGGGTTGCCATTTCCTTCTCCAATGCATGAAGTGAAAAGTGAAAGTGAAGTTGCTCAGTCGTGTCCGACTCTTAGGGATTCCATGGACTACAGCCCACAACGCTCCTCCGTCCATGGGATTTTCCAGGCAAGAGTACTGGAGTGGGTTGCCATTGCCTTCTCCATACTCTTATTAATCCTCTACAAATAACTTAGAAATCATTTTATTTTTTATTAATTATATACTTGCTTTTTACATTATAGTCCTGTTCAGTGTAGATGCAGTACAGTGCCTTCACATTTTATAGTATAAGCATTACTCTCAGGGGCCAGATATGCAGGTTTCAGTGATGTGATGTGAACCAGAGGTAAAATTTTTCACATGGCAAGTAGGCTGTGACTTCTGAGGTAATATTCCTTTAATATGGCTTCTTACTACCTAGCATCGATGGTAATTGGGGAGCAGAGTGTTTGGCATCACTTATATTCTCTGGCAAAAATGTGAAGTGTAAAATAATGTGCTGCCAATTTGACACTTGGAATTAACATCCCATTATGAAATATAAAGTGAAAACAATGTATATCAAAATGTTAATGGAGGCAGACTTCTGCTTCTAAGAAGATGGAGTAGATGTAATTTTTCCTATGCTTCTGAATTTTATATATAAAATTAACATAAAGAGACTCTGAAATGTGAGGAGAAGGCAGTCTGGCTAGGAATCTCAGGACCCAAGGCACAACAGAGTGGACAGTTTCCTGGGTTTTCTTTTTGCCTCATATATCCAGACTTGGATCCAAAGAAGCCAGCAACAGAAAAACAACAGAGGTAGACCAAAAAAAAAAAAAAATATATATATATATACACACACACACACACCCTTTGTAGCTAGAGAACCAAGAAAGGGCAACCTAGCAGACAGAAAACTTTTAGACCATGACTGCTCTACTCCAGCCAAATACTAGCGCTAAAACCTGCAGTGCCAAACCTGTCCACACAAACAAAGTACAAGCATGAGTCTTAGACTTAGTCTCAGGAGGCTGTAGCAAGGCACCTAGCATTGCCCGTGGGCAGTAGTGATCCCCCACATGTTGGAGGCATGGTCTTCCATCCCACTGACAGTGATGAGGTATCCCTTCTCCTCCCCTTTGTCAGAGGAAGTCTAATGAGGAATCAGGACTCTTATCACCACCCAGTGGTAACAAGGCCACTCTGTCCCTCCCACCGCAGTGGGGAGCCAGATCTCCTATCCTATCCTGGCAGTAACATGGAGAATGTCCTTCAGAGTCAATGGAGGTCAAGTAGGGTACCTGGGCAGTAAGGAGGCAGCAACCTCCCCCTCCCCTGCCAGAATGGTATCCAGAAAAGCCAGCTAAAACTGGTTTCAATAAGATGAAGAATCTCTAAACATAGTACTCAAAATGTCAGTGTTTTGATTGAAAATCACTCACCATACCAAGACCCAGGAAGATCTCAAGGTGAATGGTAAAAGACAATTAATAGATGCCAATACCAAGCTAACAGAGATTTAGAGTGATCTGATGAAGATTTTGAAATCAGTCATCATAAAATTTCTCTAATATGGTGATTACAAACTTGCCTGAAACAAATGGAAAATATGGAAGGTCTCAAAAAATAGATGATATAAAGTACTTCAGTACTGAAAAAATGAAAACTTCAGTACTGAAAAATACAATAGCAAATACAAAAGTCAGTTGACAGGCTCAACAGAAGAGTGGGGAGGACAGAGAAATAATCAGTGAAATGGAATATAGAGAAGTAGAAATTAACCAATCTGAAAAATAGAAAAAAGACTGAAAGGGAAAAAATGGGCAGAGTATCAAGGAACTGCGGAAGTACAGCAAAAGATCTAATATTCATGTTATCAGAATGCCAGAGGAGAGATCAAGGAAAGAGGGGATGAAAAGGAAATAACATCTGAAAACTTATCAATTTTTGCAAGAGACATAAACTTACAAGATTCAAGAAGTTGAATGAATCCCAAATTTGAGAGGCATAAAGAAATCTATACCAAAACATATCATCATCATACTTCTGAAAACTAAAGACAAGCAACCCCTTGAAAACAAGAAAACCATGACATTTTACTTATAAGGAACAAAAAATTCTAATGGCAATAGATTTCTCATCAGAAACCATGAAGTTCAGAAAGTGGGACAAAAGTTTTCAGTTGTTGAAAGAAACGATCAACCCAGAATCCTATTTCCTTCAAGAAAGAAAGATAAAACATTCTTAACTCAAGAAATACCAAGAATTTATTTCCAGAAAGCATAACTAAAAGAATGACGGAAGAAGTCCCTTAAGAAAAAGAAAAATTATGAAAGAAGGTACTTTGGGGCATCAGAAAGGAAGAAAGAATACAGAGCAGATATACAGATGTGTAAATACAATGCACATACGTGAATATAGAAAGTGCTGTGTGTCCTCATGAAAACATGTGATGAAAGAATCACTCAAATTGCAGTTTCTGCTTAGGCTCATCTGGGACTGAAAAGCAAAGAATCATTCAAACTTCCTGAAGAAAATGAAGCCTATTGTATAGTATTTATGAATGCAGACAAGAACTACAAGAACCAATGGGGCAGTTCTCTACCCAGAGAGGGCAGAGACCTTTTCCACCTCTCTTTTGTGAGCCATGTGATTTTTCCCAAAAGGAATCTATAGTTCCGTCTGTTCCTCTTTAAGACTTATTCCTCATTTCTGCCTCCTCTGAACTGCCTAGCACATGCTCATCATGGGCCATTTTACATAGTGGTCTTTCAGTTCCACTTTTTACATGAAATACTTTACCAGCTGAGTATCTATCTCTTGGCTTAGATTTTCAAGAGGAAATCTGCTTGGCTTAATGTATCTTTTCATGCCAAGCATCATCATAAAACACTAGTCACCTGATGTATTGGCTGGTGTATAGCAGAAACACATTAAACATTTGTTGAATGAATTTTTTAAGTGAGTGTGCTTGAGTTGTGAATTTTTTTACCAGATTGTAAAGAGGGGATGAGAGGGTCAACATGGTATTAAAAGGTGGCCGCCAAAGTGTTCCTTCAGCTTAGGCTCGGAGACTTTCCAGCTATGTAAAATATTGACTCCAAGTTGATGTTGTTAGAAATGTAAATTTCCACACATAGTCTTTCACTGGTGTAAAATTGCAGGTTATGTATCAATTATGTGTCATTATGGACATCACCAGATGGTCAGCACTGAAATCAGATTGATTATATTCTTTGCAGCCAAAGATGGAGAAGCTCTATATAGGCAGCAAAAACAAGACTGGGAGCTGACTGTGGCTCAGATCATGAACTCCTTATTGGCAAATTCAGACTTATTATTAAGGAAAGTAGGGAAAACCACTAGACCATTCAGATATGACCTAAGTCAAATCCCTAACGACTATACAGTGGAAGTGAGAAATAGATTTAAGGGACTAGATCTCATAGGCAGAATGCCTGATGAAGTATGGATGGAGGTTCATGACATTACACAGGAGACAGGCAACAAGACCATCCCCCAAAAAAGAAATTCATGAAAGCAAAATGGCTGTCTGAGAAGACCTTACAAATAGCTGTGAAAAGAGAAGCAAAAAGCAAGGGAAAAAAGATATACCCATTTGAATGCAGAGTTCCAAAGAATAGCAAGGAGAGATAAGAAAGCCTTCCTCAGTGATCAGTTTAAAGAAATAGAGGAAAACAATAGAATAAGAAAGACTAGAGATCTCTTTAAGAAAATTAGAGATACCAAAGGAACATTTCATGCATATGTGGGATCAATAAAGGACAGAAATGGTGTGGACCTAACAGAAGCAGAAGATATTAGAGGTGGCAAGAATACACAGAAGAACTGTACAAAAAGATCTTCACGACCCGGATAATCACGATGGTGTGATCACTCACCTAGAGCCAGACATCCTGGAATGTGAAGTCAAGTGGGCCTTAAAAAGCATCACTACGAACAAAGCTAGTGGAGGTGATGGAATTCCCGTTGACCTATTTCAAATCCTAAAAGATGATGCTGTGAAAGTGCTGTACTCAATATGCCAGCAAATTTGGAAAACTCAGCAGTGGCCACAGGACTGGAAAAGGTCCGTTTTCATTCCAATCCCTAAGAAAGGCAATGCCAAAGAATGCTCAAACTATTGCACAATTGCACTCATCTCACATGCTAGCAAAGTAATGCTCGAAATTACTTATATAGCATGCTGCTATACCTTCTAGATATAATGCTGTCTTTTGATCTGAATTATCTAGTGTAATGTGTAATAAAAACCCACTACTCACACGCAGGTAAAGTAATGCTTAAAATTCCCCAAGCCAGTCTTCAGCAATATGTGAACCGTGAACTTCCAGATGTTCAAGCTGGTTTTAGAAAAAGCAAAGCAAACAGAGATCAAATTGCCAACATCCGCTGGATCATGGAAAAAGCAAGAGAGTTCCAGAAAAACATTTATTTCTGCTTTATTGACCATGCCAAAGCCTTTGACTGTGTGGATCACAATAAACTGTGGAAAATTCTGAAAGAGATGGGAATACCAGACCACCTGACCTGCCTCTTGAAAAATTTGAATGCAGGTCAGGAAGCAACAGTTAAAACTGGACATGGAACAACAGACTGGTTCCAAATAGGAAAAGGAGTACGTCAAGGCTATATATTGTCACCCTGCTTTTTTAACTTATATGCAGAGTACATCATGAGAAATGCTGGGCTTGAGGAAGCACAAGCTGGAATCAAATTGCCGGGAGAAATATCAGTAACCTCAGATATGCAGATGACACCACCCTTATTACAGAAAGTGAAGAAGAACTAAAGAGCCTTTTGATGAAAGTGAAAGAGGATAGCAAAAAAAGTTGGCTTAAAGCTCAACATTCAGAAAACTAAGATCATGGCATCTTGTCACATCACTTCATGGCAAATAGATGGGGAAACAGTGGAAACAGTGTCAGACTTTATTTTATAGGGTTCCAAAATCACTGCAGATGGTGTCTGCAGCCATGAAATTAAAAGATGTTTACTTCTTGGAAGAAAAGTTATGACCAACCTAGACAGCATATTAAAAAGCAGAGACATTACTTTGCCAATAAGGTCCATCTAGTCAAGGCTATGGTGTTTCCTGTGGTCATATATGGATGTGAGAGTTGGACTATAAAGAAAGCTGAGCGCTGAAGAATTGATGCTTTTGAACTGTGGTGTTGGAGAAGACTCTCGAGAGACCCTTGGACTGCAAGGAGATCCAACCAGTCCATCCTAAAGGAAATCAGTCCTGAATATTCATTGGAAGGACTGATGTTGAAGCTGAAACTCCAATACTTTGGCCACCTGATGAAAGGACCTGACTCATTTGAAAAGACTCTGTTATTGGGAAAGATTGAAGGTGAGAGGCGAAGGGGACAACAGAGGATGAGCTAGTTAGATGGCATCACTGACTCAATGGACACGAGTTTGAGTAAGCTCCAGGAGTTGGTGATGGACAGGGAGGCCTGGTGTGCTACAGTCCATGGGTCACAAATAGTCAGGCATGACTGAGCGACTGAACTGAACTGATCTGTCATTAGTTTAAGTCACATTTTTATTCAGCCAGAAAATATTTTTAAACCAATTTTACCTAAAGTGAGAACTAAAATCAGTATTAAGATATATTTAGGACAGTTATGAGTGGGAAAATCCTTGAATTTACAATTTTGACTTGGCATTTGAGTGGGGTGGAAAAGGTATAATATTTCTATATCTCTTCCATTGTAGCTAAATTTTACCCTGTTCTATAGACCTGGGTTAATCTAACCTTTCATTTGCTATAGTTCTGGGCTGCTGAATATTATTAGAGAAATTCAGGTAACTCTGCCAATTGAATTTTCTCCAAATTCACAATGCTTAATGTCAGCAGGGCCTTGGGTGATTGTAAGCATCAGTTTTTATTCATCTTAAAAAAAATTCCCATTAAATTCCCTACGGCAAGTTTTGTACACTTCAAGGCCCTAAATCCCTCCATCATCACCCTCCCATTTTCTATTGCCATTTCTTCCCTGGCTCTTACTGCCTACTTCATCCTCTTCTCTGGTTCTGTAATATTTCCCTTGAAAAGCTCATCCACTTATATATCTTAAGGTGGACTTCTATGAAATCTATTTTTCTAACTATTTCTACTCAAATGTAAAGTGTGTACTGACAAGACACATTTTTTACAAGACACCGTCATACAAATGTCATGTATTTAAATAGCATGATGGTGCTGATACACTCAAGTATAGAAAGAGAAGTAATAGGTACAGAATTGTGATTAAATTAAATTTAATGTCTAAACATTTGATTCTAATATTCTTGATACACATATATAAACTACATAGATAGGTGAATTCACTGCTGGAATAAAAAATTATACTCAAAGTAGCAATTTCAAATTCAGTTTTAAATGCATTCAATAACCATGACCTTCTATGTGCCTTTAGAACAAGTACTGACATTTCAAAAATATAATGTTAAAATTTATTTCCTTGGTTTGATAAATGTGACAGAACATGAATTTCTTGTTAATCAGTACACATCACAGAGAATCATTCATTTATTCATTCAATAAATATTTATTGAGAATCTACATGCCTACATTCCTGTTCTAGGAATTTGGAATACATACTTCTGTGAGTAGAACAAGCAAAAGTTCATTACCTCATGTGGCTTACATTCTAGAGAGGACAAAGATATGATAAATATGGAACATAAGTATATTATCTGGTATGTAAGATGATACCTGATGTGAAAAAAGAGAGGCTTCACTGCAAAGGAAACATTTATATAAACAACTGAAGGTGGGGAATCAGGGGAAATTTTTATTGAATAAAAATATTTAGGTTGTAGCATCACTTGCTTAAATTTTTGCTAATTGAGAGTTTAACTGAAATATAAAAAATCACAAAATATTTTAGACCACCTTGCAGTTTATAAATGGAAATTCTTTTAGGGTTTCAGAATTCATTTTAATAGGCAATTTTTTGCTTTTCAAAGTCTGTTTACATTTTTAGGAATGTATCATTGGTAAAAAGCCTTCCTGCAATGCAGAAGACCTGGGTCAGGAAGATGCCCTGGAGAAGGGAATGGCAACCAACTCCAGTATTCTTGCCTGGAGAATTCCATGGACAGAGGAGCCTTGCGGGCTCCATGGGGGTCACAAAAAGTTGGACACGACTGAGCGACTTTCACTTTCACCATTTCTCATTGGCAGTTTATTTCTGTTATCTTGCTACTTGCTTTGACAAATATTTTAACATTTTAGTGGGAAAATATCCAGTTTATTGTTGTTCAGTTGCTAAGTCATGTCTGACTGTTTGTGACCCTATGGATAACCCTACTTTAAAATGCTTCAGTTAATGTTGAATAGAAAAACTAAGCAGTTAGCTAGAGAGTAATTTCAATATTCCAGAGCATTTCCCTGAAACAATTTCGGAGTAAAAGTGACTATTAGAACAGAACAAGATGTAACACACTGGCCAAGAAATAAGGTTCAAAACTGATTATGGGTCTGTATTCTTGGGTAACTGCTCTTATTAGTCAGTCAAGTCAACTAACAATTCATTTGTGAACCCCAGTGTCTTGAAATCTTATTTTTCATGTTTTTTGATAGGCTATCATTAGTTTTAATACGCAAGTTAGATCTATAAAAATTCTAAATGAATATTATTAGTAAATTTCAGATACTGAGTGCTGAAATTTATAAATATCCCTTTGCTAAATTACATTCTCAAACTCTTCGTAAACTCTTGCAGTCTTAAATCTTTTGAAGGGCTATTCTGAAAAAAAGAAGTTTGCTTCTGCATGTCCATGAGTTATTTAGAAAAGGGATAGTAAATAAACAATTTGAATAATTTCCCTTTAAACCAGTTTGAAATGACTATGTTAATAAATTAACCCTGGCTATTTTTTTTTTACTTTTAGTTTAAATCATTTGTCCCAGACTTAGCCTTCAGAATTCTATATCCCCTTCATCTGACTTAAGTGTTAGTCTAAAATTTCTATTAATAAAAAGCTACTTAGGAATTTCTATTACAACCGAAACCCAGACTGAGTCAGTTGTTTTTAGTGATAAGTTTCATCACAAAATGTTCACTCTCCTCTATTGTATATATAGAGAGAATATAAGTACTATACTACCTTTTGTCCCACTGAATTACTTTGATTTTCTATAATTTAATTTAATGATACTGCCATTACAATTCAATCTTCTAAGGACTTTTATTCAGGACATCAGAAATTATAGGAAGCCATCAGTTCATTCATGTACAATTATGACCTGTGCCTTCATTGAGATTGTATGGGAATTTTTTTTTAATCCATTTCTTTTGTGTGAGTTTGTCACTGAAATTAATAGGAAATCCTGA
This sequence comes from Bos javanicus, assembly GCF_032452875.1. Taxonomy (NCBI): domain Eukaryota; kingdom Metazoa; phylum Chordata; class Mammalia; order Artiodactyla; family Bovidae; genus Bos; species Bos javanicus. The sequence continues at coordinate 46,530,401 of NC_083870.1, forward strand.
AATACAACAGAAACAGGGAGTGTAGTGGGCATTTGCTGTGAGTCATGGTCAAATGACAGACACTCACTAGAGTTATATAACCAAATCAATTTTTAACAATAATCAGCTACTCTGATGGAGCTAGTTCCAGCTAAATGGAATTTTTTAATGTGATCAAGAGATATATTATTTTATTGAAACTAGAGAAAAAGAAGTAATTGAAGCAGCATGATGACACTATTTCCACGTGAATGCAGATGCGTAGCTGACATTCTCTCTTGGTCATAATGCACAGGAAGACTTCAGTGCTTCAACTATTTAAGTTGGGGTTTTTGGATAGTAAAAATTTTGCCTACTGTATTCTAAATTCTTGTTGGGTAAGTGAAAAATATGTTTTTTCAATTATTTTGTATTTTTTATTTCATCATCGTTCACTTTGAAATCAGGCTATGATACCTGAAGGTAGAATAGTTGATACCATTCAAAGTTATTTTAAATGGCATCAGAACTATTTCACATAGCTAGTTAAAATACACATATTAATAGTTTTCTTTCCACTATGCAATTTCTTGTTTCCTAGCTTTAATGAGTGTTTCATTTACAATGTTAAGAACAATATGCAAGTAGTTATTTAAAAAGAAACCCTGTATTCTTAGGATAATATATAAGGAAAATATGCTCTTAGTATCCATTCAATGAAACTCAAATTATTGTCAATTATTACATTATTTTTAAATTACTTTAATAGATGGTTTCTTTAATGGAAGAGGTTTTAGTTTTTGAAAAGCATCTTGATTCCAGGGCAGCAATGTTGTTTATAAGCAAATAGAGGAAATTAAATGGAAGCCTGCTAGGCTTTTGAATTATTATACACTCACCACTTGATAGATTAATATCTACATTCAAAAGAAATTAATTGAAATTAAATCTAATCTTTTTGAATGATAGTTTTACTATAAGAAAAAATAACTATATCACACAATGACTTTTATGTGAGAAAATAACCATGAATTAGCTAAGATGTTTGTAGATATAGCCATATGAAATTTCTGATCTTGTGTGAAATTCTTCGACTAAATTTTTTCCTGACTCTGGCCAGATCCTTTATATTGTTTGTTCCTTTTAGCTTTGTATGCAGAGCTATGGTTAACTACTAGTTTCACTTCTTCATGAAAGAATCTTCATAAGTTTGACAAAAAATTTTAAACTACTATTTACCTTTTTATTCTTCAGTTAAAAAAAAAAAATCCCAGTATTTTAGATATTCTTTTTCACATACTATTTTTCAAACATTGTGTTTTCTATGTTGGTTTTCTCTGAATCTTTCCAGTTTATCAGTTTATTATTTGAAATGAATTGTGATTGAATGTAACTAATTTTTAAGTAATCATTTCATAACTTATCCACTCAAATGACTATTAAAAATAGTTACTTGGGAGCTAAGGTATTTTCAATTCCATCAGTAACTACTCTTCATACTTTGAGAATGGATCTCATTTCCTATAACAAAGCTAAGGAGAGCCAAGTTGAGTGAACAAAGTTGGTTGTTGAACTGAGTTACATATGCAAAATCACAAGTCTCTTTTTCTTTCAGTCCATAAACTGACTTTAATAAACAAGTCCAAAAAGGTGTAACAAAATTATTCTGAGGAGTGCCAACATCCACCAAAGTGATTATTTTGAAGAACCCAACCTAATTTAGACGTGCATAATTGTGTATTTGTTTAAAAAATCCACCTTAATATTTTAGAAACTCATTTTGGTACTAAGTTAGGGTTCAGAATTCAGACTGAATAGAGAGTTAGAAAGCATTGCTGCTGCTGCTTAGTAATCACAACTATGTCTCCCATTTAGAAATTTAAAAAATCAATGATAAGTTTAAGGTGTTTGAGAAGTTATAAAGCAAACTTCAGACTCTCTCTCCGGACCAAGCAACTCCTAATTCACAATTCAGAAACCAGGCTAAGGCCAGATGACCTATGTCTAAACTAGGAGCATGATCAAATTCAGCATTGAGATACAAGATTATGATCAGTTCCACTAAGTAGAAGAATTTTTATCAATTGAATTTGACACCAACATGAGAAAATCTGGATTTTGTCAGAAGTATTCTGTGCAGATATCTATAAATATTTACTGGATTTTGGCATCTTCCTCTTGCACTTATACTCCTTAAAAAAATGTATCTGATAGAAAGTGTTTACTTATATGTTAAAAGTTTGCTCAAGGAATGGAAATCACATCATCAATACTCCCACGTAAAATGCTTTTAGGGGAAACTTTTGAATATTTTATTGTAGACTGTTCAACGAATTGTAATTTCAGATAGAAGACCAAATGGATTTTGGTTTTATCTAAGTTTTTAAAAAATCATTCAAAAGCTTGCCTCTCTAAAAATATGTATCTTTGCATCATGTATGTGTTTTATGGCATAAAAGTTACAGTTCAATAGATTTCTAAACAGCTTTTGAGACAGAGACATGAATTTTTACAGATTCTAATTACAAGTTAGAAGTCATCTCACTGTGGGAAATTAAAAATGGATACAATTAGAGAAAATTCCAGTTGAAAGAAGAATGCATTATGGAAAAAGCAATAAAGGCACAAAAAATAGGAAAGTAAAATCACTTCTCAGTAGTTCTTCTATGATTCAACTATAGATCAATAGTGTGTAGTTAATGCATTACCAGGAGAGCATTAATTTGCAATTACGGCAGGTGATCTGATCCACTGTGTTCTGTCCATTGACACAGATGACCTTTTGTTGAAAGAGATTCTATGGTCATTATTTTAAATAGAGCAAAACGCAAGTATTCTGTAGGTGAAAGTAGGTCACTTTCAGTCGTATCTTACACAACACAAAGTGGGAATCTTTGTAGTACAGCCCCAGTAGTCACATAAGGGAGAAGGATGCACCTGGGCGCATCTGTGTGCAGAATGGATATAATACGCACTGTATGGTGCTGAGCAAAAATGATTCAAGGAGAATCTACAAAGTAAGCATAAAATAAAATAGACCTGTAGTAAACCTCTACACAGGAAGATATGAGAAACTTTGGTACAACTAAATATGTGTTTAGCGATGCTTCATTTTGAAAATGTGAGCTACAGAGCCCAGGAGGTAGAGTCTGATGCCCCAAAAACCACATTGAAAGGAAGTGGATCTCAGCTGTTTAGAAACCTTATTCTAACCATAAACATGTGTCAGGGACCCAAGGGTCTTGTCCAGAATCTGCTACATAGGCAATGATATCGGCCTCAGACTTGCCAGCCAGGCATGGGAGACCTTAGAAACTGCACCTCACTGATAAATGTTTCAACACTAATGAAAATGCATACACTGTGCAGAGTGAAATCCTAGCTCTGCTGTTCACTAGCTACTCCAGTATTCTTGCCTGGGAAATTCCATGGACACAGGAGCCTGGTGAGCTACAGTCCATGGGGTCACAAAAGAGTTGGACACAACTTAGCAACTAAACAACAGCAACAACAATTCTAGCATGTAGGTAGTCTTAGTTCAGGTTGATTGGAACAGAGTCTAAGGGAAAGATCAAGTGCTGATGTTTTGTTGGAAGGTAAAATCTAGGATAGTGAGAGTAAAAGAAAATAGAAGTGAGAAAGAAGATGCCATTTGAATACAAAGTGATGCATTACTGAGTTGGCCACTGCTTCACAAGATGCAAAGACAAGCAGAGAGCAGCTGGCAATGTGGATTGCCTTCAGACACTCTAGATAAAAACCACTGCCTTGAAGGAATTCCCTGGTTGTCCAGTGGTTAGGACTCAGCTGTTTCACTGAGGTGGCCCGGATTCAGTCTCTCAGCATAGAACTGAGATCCTGAAAGCTGGTGGCAAAGAAGGAAAAGAAAAAAAAAAGAATGAAAGAAACAAATTTAAAAAATCCATGTCCTGGGACTTGGGACAATCTATTTCAGTGAAAATGAAGAAGAAATTTATCTACCATTCCCTTCAGCCTTCTGTTGCCCTTTGGTTAAAGTCCATCCTTCCAGAGAGTTAACTTTCCCATCCTTCTGGGTTTTATCACCCTGCAAAAGCAGACTCCTATGAGCTGTAGTGTGGCCCATGGTGGCACTTCATCCAGGATTCTAATCTCTTCTGCACATCTGGTTATCAAGCCTCTATATTCACAGTGACAGATAATTTATTGCATTACAAGTTATCCAGTTAAAACTATAAGCAAGTTCTGCCTCATATTTCCATGGCTTATACCTGCTTCCATGTATCTTTCATCCACTGGCCTTACTTCTTTTCAGACAGAAAAGAAGCATAAGATTTCAGAAAAAAAGAAAAATCTTGTGAACAGTAATAATGAAATATCATATTCATACTGTTCATATCTTTGATTTATAAATGTAAGTGGTATTGTCAGTCAGTAAGTGAATTTTTAGCATAAGATCAATTATAAGTGATGACTTCACTCCCAGAATGAGACACAGAAAGCTAAGAAATTGTGTGATCTCAAGTAAAACTGGCTTGCTGTGAGAGAATTAAATGGGTACCCCAAGACTCCCTGTAACTTGGGGAAATTAATACAGCAGTGACCTAAGCATGCAGAAGTGATCCCACTTCTATTAATAGCTGGAATGCCAGGGGAAGTGCTCTGAAATGCTCTCAATAATATTTTAAAACTGAGTAACTTGCATTCAAAACATAGTCTAAAGGGACTTCCCTCTTGATCCAGTGGTTAAACTCTGCTTCCAATGCAAATAATGCAGGTTCCATCCCTGGTCAGAGGACTAAGATCACACATGCCGCACAGTGCGGCCAAAGGGGAAAAAATTTTTGAAAAAATGAAATATATCTGAAGAGCACATGAGACTTGTATCTTTCTAAAACAGTATCTAAAATAGGCATTGTAGTGATTCAAGAAGGGGTACTCTCATCCTTGCTTCTTTCTCCATTCAGTTTTTGGGTGAGGCAGCAATGATTCATTAATCATCCAAACAGTCAAAGGAAAAGGGGGACAAAGAAACAAATATGCAGATAAAGAAAAGGGAGGAATAAGGTCTTTATGGTCAATTGATTGGGAACTGAATCCAACTTTATATAGGAAAACAACTTGTCTATAGTAGCTTTCCATTTTTTTCATGGATAGATACATTTTATGAATAAATGATGAGTTAATGAATAAATGCTTAAATCAGTTGAAGTCCCAATTTTGACCAGAGTTGTCTGGGAGGTCATTCTGGCCATTTGGGGTCTTACCCGTTCTAATTATATGTAAGATATTTAGTTCCATTTGTGTAACAGTTGACATGCTAGTGACTGCATATTGTGATAACTATCTTAACCAACATCATGTAAGGAAGTGATAATGAAGAGAACATAAGTAGTTTACCAAAGCCTTACTATAATCCACAATAAGAATGTATATACATTTTAACTCTGCAAATCTAATAACAAAACTATTATAATGGCTAGTGCTTACATTGAATTTACTAAGTGTCAGATGCTTTTGTAAGCTAATAGTTATACTAATTCTTCTACTCCTCCAATAATCTTGTGAGATAGTTATTGGTATCATTCCCATTCTATAAACAGAAATATCAAATTATAAGATGATAAGTAGCAAAACTGTAATCTAAACTCACATGATTTGACTTAGCATATCTGATTTTAACCACTATACTTTATTGACATTTTGCCCACTAGGATAACTATATTTTCGAAAGGCAGACAGTAATAAGTGCTAGTGAGGATGTGGGAAAACTGGAGCCCTCGTGTATTGCTTGTGGGAATGTCAAATGGTGCAACTACTTTCAGAAACATTTTGGAAGCTCTTAGAAAGTTAAACATAAATTTACCACACAATCCAGAAGTTTCACTTCTACATATCTATCCAAAATAAATAAAAACATACATCCACAAGAAGACTTATACATATATGGTCATGGCAGCATTGTTCCTTATACCCTCAAATTGGATAAAGTTCAAATTCCCATCAGCTGATGAATGGATAAACAAAATGTGGTATGTCCAATGGCAAAGTATTCACTAATAAAATAGAATGATATCATAACATAGATTGTTTAACATGTGTAAAACATTATACTAAGTGAAGACCAGCAGACAGAAAGTACAGTTCTATTTGTATTATATAATTCTATTTATATGAAAATGATCAAAAGGAGTAAATCTACAAAGATAGAAGACTGATCAGTAGCTGCTGGCAGCTTGGGGAGGAAGTGGGAGAAAGACTGTAAAAGGGTACATGGGAACATTTGGGTGGTAGAAATATCTTTAATTTGGGCTGGCTGGTGGCTCTACAACTCTGTAAACTTACTAGAACTCATTGACTTACACACTTGTATAGATAATTTTTATGGTATTCAGTTCAATTCATTCACTTAGTCGTGTCTGACTCTTTGCGACCCCGTGAACCGCAGCATGCCAGGCCTCCCTGTTCATCACCAACTCCTGGAGTCCACCAAAACCCAGACCCATTGAGTCGGTGATGCTATCCAACCATCTCATCCTCTGTCGTCCCCTTCTCCTCCTGCCCTCAATCTTTCCCAGCATCAGGGTCTTTTCAAATGGGTCAGCTCTTTGCATCATGTGGCCAAAGTATTGGAGTTTCAGCTTCAACATCATTCTAATGAACACCCAGGACTGATCTCCTGTAGGATGGACTGGCTGGATCTCCTTGCAGTCCAAGGAACTCTCAAGAGTCTTCTCCAACACCACAGTTCAAAAGCATTAATTCTTTGGTGCTCAGCTTTCTTTATAGTCCAACTCTCACATCCATACCTAAATAATACTATTTTTTTAATGCACATATCTAGAGATGTATTATTGGGCTTCTCAGGTAGCTCAGTGGTAAAGATTCCATCCACCGATGCAGGAGAGGCAGGTTCAATCCCTGGGTTGGGAAGATCCCCTGGAGTAGGAAATGGCAACCCATTCCAGTATTCTTACTTGGGAAATCCCATGGAGAGAGGAGTTGAGTGGGCAGCAGTCTATGGGGTCTCAAAGAATTGGACATGACTTAGGGACTAAACAACAACACAGCAACAAAGAGATAGATTAACATTGTTAAATACTGTATGTAACAGAGTTATTAAATATAAAGGTTTTAAATTTGGATTAATAGTGATTCACAGTGAAAAACCCGGAAGGTAAGCAAGAGGAATATTGAGAACACTTCAGAGTTCTGTTTCTTTAATTTTACTGGTAAATAAGACATGGTACCTTTTAAAGGAATCCATTAATATTTATACTATTATTATTATCTCAAATGTAATCAGATTAAATAAATGTTTATGAACCCTGCCTAATTTAAAAGTAAGCACATTCACAAAAAGAATTATTTCACAAATAATTCTATGCATTAAAGTATTAACATTAGACTATCAATAAACATGATCACACTTGATATAAATGCTTATGTCTGATGCAAGTATTTTAATTTTTAAGGCTATATGTTATGTAGGAAAAGTTAAATAGATAGGGAGAGATTAACTTTGATGGTATCAATAAGTAACATCTGTTGAGAACTTTAGTCATGAAAGTCATGTGACCAAGCAGTGTTAGGTAGTGGTTATAAATCATGCCCATTCATTCTCTGAATAGTTATTTAGTATCTGATAGTACCAAATAGAGTAATAAGAAGCAAACATATAAGAAAAAAATGCCACAAATAGTGATAGGTGCTCCACAGTGCTCTTAAACTAGAAAATGTGATAGTGACTGGGTGGCTGGTTTGACTGGTTGGAGATCTGGAGAGGTGACATTTAAGAGGAGAATTGAAAGAGAAGACCACCAGCTATGTGAAAATACAGAGAAGAGTATTATAGGCAGGTAGGGCAAAAATAAAGGCATGAGTGACAAAATAAAAGGCATCTATAGCAGGCGTGAGAAAGAGGTAAGCAGGGACCAAGTCATACAGAGCTTGGTCAGGTGTTATATAAGATGTTCCCATTTGCAAAGTGAGATAAGACACTTCTGGTTTTAATCAGTGTTGAAATATGATCTAATTTATATTATAAGATAATTATTCTAGTTGTTGTGTAGATAACTGGAGAATGGTCAACAGTGAAAAGTGAATATTCTAATAGTCCAGATGAGAGATTATGATGGATTTAATAACAAAAATCAGTAGATATGGAGAGAAATGAAGTGATTCACAGTATATATTTAAAGGAGTGCAATAAGACTTTCTGAGAGATTAGAATTTTGTGGGCAGGAATCAAAAGGAATGAGAATGACTCCTCAGTTTGGACTATTGGAGAATTAAGTTGTGACGAGCTGGAAAACTAAGAATGCTTTTCTGGCCATAGTTCAGATGTCCTAGACACCTTAGTGGAGATGTCAGAGAGTTGTGTGTCTCCTTTTCTCTATCCTACTTTCCAGAAATGTACCAAGCCTTCAAACGCATGTATAACCCATAAATGTTTGTCTTCTCTCTCAACTGGGATGTATGCTTGGCAGTATTAGGCACACAGTAGATACACGGATAAGTGCTTGTGGATAGATGCTGAGAATTGAGTGATATTCTATAGATGTCTATATCAGTATATGTCTAGAAATATACAATAAGCATCTAGTGTTGAATAGTTCAGAGGGCAGTTTCAGTTACTCCTTATTATCCATATATATATATATATATATATATATATATATATATATATATATATACATATATCCCAAAGGTGAGATCCAGAAGATTGTTAGTGGAAACAATTTAAAGAATAAAATTTGATGCAAATGTATATTTTTTTAAAAATAAATAAAATGTCTAAAGGGGAAAATGTCCAAAGGGGGAAAAAAGCCTAAATTTATCAGTGTTTAAAAACACTCTCATTCATTTTCTTAGTTCATTTTCTTCAAACATTCAAGAAATATTGCTTCTCTGTTGTGTTTGAGGGGTCAAATTTCCCACACATTTAATGTTTTTATGACTCATGGATCTTTTGAAAACTTTCAGACCAGATTCTCCTGGTCTGAAACATACACATTCCTAGTTAAACACCTCTCTTACCCTGATTCCACCCCATGAAATCAGAGGAAAGAAAAATAGTGATGTTGTTTTTTTGTTTATGCTGATAGACTTGAACCAAGAGTACCTGAAAACTTCTTGGAATTAGAAATTTGGGTCTGCAAATGTAAACCCTCATTATCTCTGAATCAATTATGCTTTGTTTGTAAGACAAAGACAATAATATGTCTAAGGATCAAAATATCAAACCTGTTTCAGATAGCTGGCTTAATCCCACAGTGATAGACATGTCAGATATTATAATATTTAGCATATTTCCTCATGTGGAAAATGATAGGATTTCAGTTGTCATGCTTTAAGGGCATGAGCCATAATCTCATTATCATCTCCCTAAATCAGTCACTACATCCTGGATGTTAACTCCATCCTAATGATACCAGATGCAGTAATATATATGAGGTGAGAGAAAAGTTCCATGACTCATCATTGGGCCTGAAAACAATGATGCAAGCTAAAGACCAATTTAATCACTGGTAAATTCAGCATGAACAACATTGCACATGCCTGGTTTTACTAAATAAAGAATAATGTTGCATATTTATAGGGCCTGATGTCTCTGAAACACACAAAGTAAATGTGAATAATCTAAAGAGAGTTAAAAAAAATAAGCCAGATCTATAGCATTTTAAAGCATTACATAATTAGGGAACATTCCTTATAACAACTTCAGGATGTAAGTAATAGGTGAACTTATAGTGTAACCTTTCATAGGAAAGACTGAAATGTAAAACACATCAAATTCACTGATCTGCATTTAACTTATCTTTTCTTTAATTCATATACATAGTCTAGTTCATATTCAATCATTGATTTAAAATTTACAATGTACTGATATGTGGAGAGGGGATAACAATCAGATTTTAGTTTATGTTGTCAAAGCATAACAGTGGAAATTCATTCGTTTCTTGGTCCTCACATTTTATCTTATATATTCATCTGTGTGTGATATGTCAATCACTTACAACATAGAAGTGATCATTTTAGTCCTGGGGCTCAATGTAGTAACTTGTCTTAGAAATTAATCATCATGGGAACAAAACTCAAAAGGCACTAGTTTCACATCAAGATATACAATTAAGAACTTGAATCGTTATTCTTACCTCTAATGAGACCCACTGTGTCGTACATACAGCAAAAAAGCCTTCTCGTAAATAGTACTTCATAATTCTCATCTCATTTGTCCTGACAACATCTTTTTGAGGAAGGTTCACTGTGATAGATATAAAACAAACAGCATACTCTCAGGAGACTGCAGTCAGAAGTTTTGTTTGATAATAGAATTTGAAAAGAAACCAGATGACTGGTTCATAAATTAGTATCATTGAATGAAAGAATGCATGAGTGAGTGGGTAATTTTTGAGTAATAGGGAAAAATTTTTTTTGAAGAAATGATGTCAAAAAATTGCTCTCTTATGATCAAAATTCAGAATGATCTATAAAACACTCCTGGCTACATCCCAAGCAAATAGAAAAGGTCTTTACTGGGAAGATGCAGCAATTTTGCAGGATACATATTAAAGGAGGGCAAAATGTATCAAATACCAATATTTCCACAAATCTGTTCAATAGTAAATAAATTTATTTACCGTGAGCTATTTAGAGGAAGTTGATAAAGTTCTTAACTTTACATTTAAATTATAAATTTGAAATAATCAAAGAGAAAGAATTCTTTAAAATGGAAATATTGGTCCTCATCCAAAGAGACACTGGCCTGACCTGGATGTGTGTGTTGCAAAAGTGAAAAAATTAAATTAAAAAACCCAGGCACAGAAAAACACAGAAACTTTTCCCTTAACTTCTCTTGGCTCTATTTTATCTATTCTTCACCAATGGCTAAAATCTAGACTGCTCTATATGAATATTTCAACATATATACATATACATGTGAAAATTAGTATTTTAGAACATTACATAAATTGGACATGATAAATAAATTACATATGTATCCAGTTGTTATTGTAAGAGACTACTAGAAGGGAAGAATCAAATGACAACTGCTGTCAAGTTTCAGGTATCTAGAATGGGACTCCCAGATAAGCAATAATCCATATACAGGCCAAGTTTGGCTGTGACAAAATATGTTGATTATCAGGAAGAATGTTAAAGAAGCAGAGCTGCTTCTTTGCATACTAGAAAGGCATTGATATCCCCAAAAAGAGTTAAGTGATAATGCAAAGAAGTTAATGTTTAATGGGGCATGAATAGTACAGACTCTAATATAGTAGGAATTAAAATAATATCTTACTGTGGGTTGGTGTGAATTCTGAATTATGATGTATTTGTGTAAGTAGAGGAAGAGAAAATATGTTATTGACAGAAAATGAAAGAGAACTATGCTCATCATTGATTGCTATTACTCTCATATCTTCATCTTATTTCATTCATTTATTCAATGAACAAGTCACATGCCAACCACAAATCTCTATGTGAATGTGCAGTGATGAACAAAACAGCTATAGCACCTATCTTTTGACTGTGTTTCTGGAAGCTGAAGAGTGAGATCCAGGCAATGATACCTGCTATACATGTACTTTAGGTACATGAACTAGATACATGCCATTTTATTCAATACAGTCCTCACAAGAGTTCTATTTTAAATAGGCAGATAGATAAATAGATTCATAATATATGTATATGTGTGTGTTAGTTGTTCAGTCATGTCTGACTCTTTGAGATCCCATGGGCTGTAGCCCCGCCAGGGTCCTCTGTCCATGGGATTCTCCAGGCAAGAATACTGGAGTAGATTGCCATTCCCTTCTCCAGGGGATCTTCCTGACCCAGGGATCAAACCCGGGTCTCCTGCGCTGCAGGCAGACTCCTTACCGTCTGAGCACACACACACAGTTATTTATTTATCCCTGTTTCTTCATGCGTTATTGTAGTGGTTACAACAGAAAAGCAAGAGTACACAGGAATTTTGAGAAAGGGGTCTAGAAGGAGATAGGATTTGAACTTCTTTTGTTCTGCTATTTATTAGCTGTATGATCTTAGTCAAGGTCCTTAGTTCTCTGACTCTCTTTTGTTCAGTCACTAAGTCGTGGTCCAGTGCTTTGTGGCCCCCAAGGACTGCAGCACCCCAGGCTCCTCCATGCTCCACTGTCTCTGGGAACTTGCTCAAATTCATGTCTTTTGAGTCAGTGATGCTATACAACCATCTCATTCTCTGCCATCCCCTTCCTCTCCTGCCCTCAATCTTATCCATCATCAGGGTCTTTTTCAATGAGTCAGCTCTTTCAGTTTGTGATCCATCCAGTCAGGCACTTCTCATGATTTACTCTGCATATATGTTAAATAAGCAGGATGACAACATACAGCCTTGTCATACTCCTTTCCCAATTTTGAGCCAATCAGACTCTCTGTTTCCCATCTGTCTATTGAAGAAGACAATAAAATTATTTCATGGTGTTATTGTGATATTTAAATGAACTTTTTTAAAGCACAGTGCTTGAAATGTAATAACTATTAAGTGAATTTCAAAGTGCAGTAAGCCTAAAAGAATTTGGGTAAAGTGTAAGGAAATGATAGTAAAAAAGAACAGACTATTAAATATGTAAAGTACATCAGATTTTTCCATCCTTAAGGATGGTTTTGTTTGACCTACAAGATTCAGATTTAGGGCAGTCCTTACTGTTTCTATACTTCTTGAGTTCTTTTTATGCCAAAAGACCCTTGGCAGCCAAGAGTGCCCCTTTATACCTCGGCTTCTCTAGATCAGATCAGGTATCCAAGATTCTACCTAAGCATTAAAGGCCCTATGACTTCAATCCAGTGTTCTGTTCTGAGGTCTGCATAAGTACCTGAAGGACCAGAATGTTTAACCAAGCCAAAAGTAACAAAACATTTTGGAATGTGTTTTAAGAGGATAAGTGAAAATCTCCATCCAATCTAAACACAGGGAAGAAAGCCATCTAATAAGTAAGAAAATCATAGACCTAGATTTCTCCAGGACAGTTTTAATTTATGCTGATTGTCCTGGAGTTTTCATTACCAATTTCCCCGTTTCCCCTCAAGTGTCACAATTTTGATGGTAAATCATATGATCACCTTGGAGTATCCTAAAACCCTCAGCCTAGAATTTTTTGTGGTGTTGGTAATTTTCCCTCAGGTTAATTCTCATATTCCACACATCATAAGATATATGCCATTTTAGTGAGAAATGCAGAAATAAAACTGCTTGTTTGATCATTTCAGTTATTCATCTGTAACCATATTCCAATGATCCATTTTTGGAACCTGAAAGCCAGGCATTTTGTCTTTAGGTTCTTGTCTTCATTAAATTAATAATAACTAAAAAAAACCAAGCATACAGTTTATTTCCCTGATTTTTCCACAAAGTCACAAACTTTGTGTGCCTCGTGTTTTCCAGCTGTATTGTAAAGGAATGAAGAATGTCTTTAATGCTCTTTGTCTTTAGGTCTTTAATGTGTAAAAAGAACACAATTTAAAAAAATATAAACCTTTTTGCTTTGCTTTTCCAACCTTCCATCAGTACATACAAGTGCTTTCACTATATTAACTTAGATATTGGCAGGATTTTTTTCTATAGCACTTTGTAAGTACTTAGGTCTTCCCTGATAACTCACTTAGTAAAGAATCTGCCTGGGTCGGAAAGATCCACTGGAGAAGGGATGGGCTTCAGTATTCTTGGGCTTCCTTTGTGGCTCAGCTGGTAAAGAATCCACCTGCAATGCAGGAGACCTGGCTTTGATCCCTGGGTTGGGAAGATGCCCTGGGAAAGTGAAAGGCTACCCACTCCAGTATTCTGGCCTGGAAAATTCCATGGACTATATTCCATGGGGTCACAGTCGGACATGACTGAGAAACTTTCCCTTTCATAAGTACTTACTCTTAATCAGCTGAACTTTGTCTAACTTTCTGTCCCACACTACATTGGCAACTCAGTCAAGATTCTTGACTCACTGATAACAGTTACAGACCACTCTCACAAATTTGTGTTTTTACCAATAATAGATTAAGCATAAAATCAACTACTGAATTATGAATGCTTTGAGTTCAGAAGGGGACAGTATTATCTAATATGCTAATTTTCACATTAACATTTTTCTCGTTGCAGGCAAATAGTCCATTTTTCTTAGAATGATGAATGTCTCCTTATGTTGTTTAGTATCCACATACCTTTGTTCATCTTCAAGGTCCAGAAAAAAATTTCCATGGGATAATTTGCCCAATAGATGTTTCCTTTCTTGGCTTTATGACTTATTCTCTTTCTGTCATCCAAACCTCATGTGGTATTTTAGTAAATGATATCGTAAGTCAAGTTTTCACAGCTGTGTTGACTCTGTTGAAAAAGAGAGATTGCCTGAAATTAAGGATTTTAGTCATCTGACAGCTATTGTTTAGGTATATAGTTTGCTTTTCTTGCCCCACTTTGATCATGGGAGGTGCTGAGCTTGCACAATGCTACATGAAACCCTTGCACCAACACCTGTGCTGCCGCGGAGTAATTGAAAATTACTGTGGTAACTGATGCTGCACGAAAGCAATAGCCCAGGATGGTGAGAATTTTTTTAGTAGAAAAATCTAGTGCTTCTGAAGCAAAAGTGACCAAGCTTCCTCAAACTGCAGCCGTAGTCCCTAACCAAAGAATGGGCTGCATAAGACCCTGATGTACAGAAGACTCCAGGTCTTACCCCAGTCTTTTTAGCCTTGTATTTATGTCTGTAAGGAAGCTGGGTCATCCACAGTAGTGTCTTTGAAGAGGCAGGACAGAAGTCACCATTCTTTGGCCCTGCATGTTGTGCCCGGTTCACTCATTTTCTCTCTAGCCCCTCATAAAAGGCAAATAGAGGTGCTGTGTCTCTGTATGGTTCTTTTTATTATTATTTCTTCGTTCAGGTCATAATTGAGATCTGAGTTCACCTGGAACTGACTTTGTAATGGACGAGACAAGGAGGGGGACAGAGGCAATCTCACCTGCAGGGCATATCCCTTTGACTAATCAGCTGAGGCTGGTGACTTCCCTGGCGCTCCAGTAAAGACTCCGCACTTTCACTGCAAAGGGCACAGGTTCGATCCCTGGTCAAGGAACTAAGATCCCACATGCCACAGGACATGGCATTAAAAAAAAAAAAAAAGTGGCCTCACATGAGGAATTAATTAGCCCAGACCATCTTCAGTCAAGTTGTGTCATCAACAAAGTATGAGTAATATCAGTTCCACATGCTATTCTAAATAACAGTCAAGTGGGTGACCCATCACCTGTGCTGCCTTTGAGAAAATACTTCAAGAATAGATGAATATATTCTGGTTGGCAAAGGTGGTCTGGATACCAGAATAAAATACCTTGGAAACACTTCATACACTTAGTCTGTATTCAGCTGAATTGTGGGTTACAAAATTCATCAGAAAGAGAATGACTACAGATGGACATTGAAAAATAACCTTTCAAGCTCCATAAAATTCATTCTTGATTGGGAAAAAGGAGGCATTCAGACACTTAGAATTTTTCAGGAAATATATAATTTTAAGGATTAGATAAGAGGATAAATAATGTAATCTACAATGAAATAGATGAATATACAAAACAAAGTGACTCCTATACCTTTAAGATTTATCAATGAGTAGCAGTTAATTGAAAAAATTAATAAGCTTAGCTTCTTATCCATTAGGCTTTTCCTGAGTTGAAACTTTGAAAAAAACAACTTCTGTGGGGCTATTTGTTTGTTGTCCTTTTTGCCCCCTCTCCAATTTGCTACAGTCAGAAAGTAGAAAACTGAACTCAAAGCCAGATTTCTTAATAGGATGGCATTTGGACAGCTATTTTACTTAGTGATCCTGTGCAGGTTCGTAACAAAGCTGAAATAAGCCCTCTCCTTTTGGGGGAAACAAAATGGTATTCTGTTGAATGCTAGAATTTTATCACTTTGGAAAAAAAAAAAAAAAAGCTGCTTGAGAGACCTAAGAGTATAAAAGCATTTGAAATCTCAGAAGGAGTTTAAATCAATGCATTGCTACAGTTACAGAGCAGATGAAAGAGCCTGCTGTCTCAATTGCCAGGAAACTACTTAGAAACTCTCACTTTGATTTCTTCACATAGTCTGTTACATTACTGCTAAATGCAATATATAGGGACATCACAACTTTGATGTCGTACAGCTCCAACAAATGGAAACTAATGTGATAGAACAACTAAGATTTGTGGTTTTATGTGGATATACAAATACATCCCTGTCTAGCTCCCTATGTACTGTGTGTCTCCAGGGGCTGTCTTTTCACCTATAGCTTTATAAAATTATAATTTTTGGTGTTTTATTCATGAATTCCAGTAAGCAGTGCCATGTTTATGTAGTACCAAAACCTCATAGGGGGATATTGTTATTGTGAATTATTACTTCAATAGTATGTATTGTGTACCAGTTTGAAAAGTACACTGTAATTTTATACATGTTTGTCAGTACTGGTCAGAACCCAGTTCAGTGAGGAATGACTTGATTCCATGCCTTTGGAAAATCTGGTGTTTTTAATCAGTGGGTGTGGACAGATGGAGTTGGAAACTGCATTTTCAGCCAACAACAATAGAGATCTGTTTTCCAGTTTCAATAGTAAAACTGCAGTAGTCATCTAATTATTAAAATCCTTATACAGATCTGTGGATTTCTGACATTATTCATTAAATAATGAATTTGAAATTATTTTTCAATAATGTGCTTCTTATGAAAATCACAAATATGAGCATATTCAACTACGGAAGACATTACAATTAAGATTTTGGAATTTATAGGAATAAGATAAAAGCAGAGGTCTGAAGACCTGAATCTGACCATTGACTCTATCACCTACTAATCTTTTGAGTTGGAACATAGCATTCAGTGTTTAATTTCCATTTCTTCACGCAACTAAAGATTTAATAGCAGCTTCTCTGTCTTGCTCTTAGAATTGGTACATGGACTAAGTGCTGATATTAAAAGTCAGTGCCTTAGCTGGAAAACTTCAGACTGGGTGGGAAGACCAACAATGCCTCCAGTTGTGTGTTACCATGGACAGTTTAACCTTTCTGGACTCCTAACCTGTGACACAAAGAAATATCTAAATTCCTTTTTGTCTTTGAAAACAATAAAGCACTATGAAAATACTGCAGGTGTTTTACATTGCTTAAACAGATTAACCCTTTATCAAAATGGATTGGTAAAGGAAGATCATAGGGTCACTTTTTTCCTTCTTTTTCTGGGAAATCTTTTAAGAATTCAGTAGATAATCCTTCTCATTCACTGTTTCACTGATGGTTTGTTTAATGGGAATATTCTTGAATTTCCTCCAACCACATAAGACTCTGTTATTAGTATATTTTGGTATGTGTTAAGCATTGCAGCATAATTCCATTTTTACTTAAATGTAATCACTGCCCAGTACTCCTCTTACTAATGAATTTACAGAAACTTTGAGACTACTTTGGACTTAAATTGTAATCGTATATTTTGCAGTGTGGTGGCACACATTTCTGAGACCTGGAGTGTAGTTTGTCCATCTGTGTGGTAATAATGAAAAGGAATCGTTATGATTATGGGTTTATCTGAATTATGTCTAATACTTTAAGATCCCTATTTTAAAAATCTTGTCACATTTCAAAATATCATTTGAAAGTTGTGCTACTCAGCTACACTAAAACCCATGCCAACCTCACATGTCATACTTCTCTAGAACTCTTCTTTGCCAAATTAGTTGCCTGAGATTAGTATTTTTAATCCAGTTTGAATTCTGTTTGCTAGTTTTCTAGTACGTTGTCTTTTACATTTCAAGGACTTTGGCTTTTTCTTTACAGACAAAAGTTTCCATTTTGACCTCCACCAAGCCCTTTAACTTCTAGATTACTTGATGAAAACTGTGGAGTTTAATACCAGTCTGTCTAAATAATACTACAATTTCCACAGTAGTTCCACCTTCATGAGGTAATTTCATCCTCACAGTGATGAATAAGATACCATCATCTACTGTTTTCAAATTGGAAGATGGGAGAGGAGGACTCAAAAAGCTCAAAGACTAGTTTCAGTCACACAGCTACTGAAGGACTTAACTGGGTCTCAGACATGTCTTTTGACAAGACCTAAGCTTTTCCTGAAATTATTGCTTAATGCAAATAAAAAAAAAATATCCATGACCTTTTACTGCATTAGACCACAAAAACACAGATTTAAAAAATTATATTCTGCCTAATTCATGCTATGATGATTTATACATGTTATGAAATTTATTTTTGGTGCCAATCTAGCTTACAAACTGCTGGCTACTGGCTCAGAGATTAAAGTGTCTGCCTGCAACATGGGAGACCCAGGTTCAATCCCTGGGTCAGGAAGATCCCCTGGAGAAGGCAATGGCAACCCACTCCAGTACTCTTGCCTGGAGAATCCCATGGAGGGAGGAGCCTGGTAGGCTACCATCCATGGGGTCGCAGAGTTGGACACGACTGAGCGACTTCACTTTCACTTTCACTAGTTTATGTACTTAAATATGTTACCTTTTACTCTCCTATGTGCATAGTATTTAATCTCCATTTTTAAGTGAAGAAAGTTGCACATACTTAGGCAGCTAAGATGTAGTTTAAACCCAATTCTGCCAAACTTCTACAGGCATATGCTTAACCCCTAGGCTATACTACTTGGTGTGGCATAAAACCCACTTGATTAGATTTTAAGAAATAGTTTTTCAAGTTCAAGCTCTTTCCATTGTTAAAGCACAAATATTGATAGTATCCTCTCATCTGCCTAATTTGTAGCTTTGCGTTGAGTATTGAGAATTTCTCTCAATGTATGTGAAGGAGATTTTAAAAATATCAGATCAGTCACTCAGTTGTGTCCGACTCTTTGTGACACCATGAATCACAGCACGCCAGGCCTCCTTGTCCATCACCAACTCCCGGAGTTCACTCAGACTCATGTCCATCGAGTCAGTGATGCCATCCAGCCATCTCATCCTCTGTCGCCCCCTTCTCCTGCCCCCAATCCCTCCCAGCATCAGAGTCTTTTCCAATGAGTCAACTCTTCGCATGAGGTGGCCAAAGTACTGGAGTTTCAGCTTTAGCATCATTCCTTCCAAAGAAATCCCAGGGCTCATCTCCTTCAGAATGGACTGGTTGGATCTCCTTGCAGTCCAAGGGACTCACAAGAGTCTTCTCCAACACCACAGTTCAAAAGCATCAGTTCTTCAGTGCTCAGCTTTCTTCACAGTCCAACTCTCACATCCATACATGACCACAGGAAAAACCATAGCCTTGACTAAACAAACATTTGTTGGCAAAGTAATGTCTCTGTTTTTGAATATGCTATCTAGGTTGATCATAACTTTCCTTCCAAGGAGTAAGTGTCTTTTAATTTCATGGCTGCAGTCACCATCTGCAGTGATTTTGCAGCCCAGAAAAATAAATCTGACACTGTTTCCACTGTGTCCCCATCTATTTCCCATGAAGTGATGGGACCGGATGCCATGATCTTAGTTTTCTGAATGTTGAGCTTTAAGCCCACTTTTTCACTCTCCACTTTCACTTTCATCAAGAGGCTTTTTAGTTCCTCTTCACTTTCTGCCATAAGGGTGGTGTCATCTGCATATCTGAGGTTATTGATATAGACCATCATAAATAGGTAATTTACTACTAATATAGTTAATCTCATTTAATGAAAAATAATGAGAAAGGAGTAGCACCCAGCAACCCTCTGTCACCTCCCAGGTATTTTTACAGTTGCTTTGCATAGACAGGCTCCTGTTAAATGTGTCTTCACCTAAAGTGAAAATTCAGGGCACTGTGTCAGACCTCTGGAGGGGACCGTTTGGTGGCCATGGGAACTTTATGGCACACCTCAAATCATGCTGCACAGGGGGTCACCACAAACTCAGCCTCTGCATACAGCTGGCCCTGCTGAGAATCAAGGGCCCCTATTTAGAACAGCTCACTGTAGGGAGATTCACGCTCATGGAAATAATTAATGGTGGCAATGATCCTTATAATGGCACCTGATGCCCTGCTGCGAAGAAAGATAAACCAGCCTTCACCATAAAGAACTTACAAATTATACTGAGCAAACATGTTAACAGCTATTAAGAGTCCTAATCAGAGCTGTTAAACAAACAATTAAGAGATGTCATATAAAATACACCCATTTAGGAATAGCAGCTACATGTTTGGAGTTTTAAAAGGAACCATTTACCTTTGAGATAGAGATAAAACCCTCAGTGCAGGTTAGGGAAGAACAAGGCACCTTTCTGAGCAAATCCATTTTCTGAGCATCAAATCCCATGGACTTACTACTTCATCAGAAAACTGCTCTTGTGTTTTCACATATAACATTATTGTAAGTAGAGCTTTAAAGGGCCAAAATATTGCAGTCTGATAATAAAAAGCAGGAAATTATTTGTCTGGAAGAAATTTACTTTGCAGAAGGCATTTCTAAGATAAGAGATTCATCCCCACCAGTGCTTAAATCTTTGTTATTCTAAATGTAGTCGGCAACCTTAGCACCACCTGGAAGCTTGTCACGAAGGCAGAAACTTGGAACTTGGAACTCACTCCAAACCTACAGAAACAGAATTTACAGTTTAATAAGACCCTCTGATAATATGTGTGTGTGTGTGTGTGTGTGTGTGTGTGTGTATATTATTTTTCAAAGAGATAGCAATCTAAAAGCTTCTATTATCAGAAATTCTTTCAGAAAATTAATGTTTAATCTTATGGGGAAAAAAGTTAAATTATTTTCGGAAAGTATATTATAGTGTGACAGTTCTTTATGATGAAACATGTCTGAAGTGGTCCCCTCTGACCCTGATGGTGGGGTCCAGGGCTTCCAGCATAGCACCCCATCCCAGCCATGTTCAGTCACCAGCTGGTAGTCTCTCCTCCCTCTTCAAGTCCTATGTCCTCCTCACCTGCTCAGTGCAGCTCCCAATTATGTAAGGACAGTAGAATAAAGAGCATACAAGAGGGTGGGAAAAAGAGGAAGTCTTTTTAGTCTTTAGCACCATATGATCTTCCATAGTTAAAATACACAAGTCACTCCAATCACTCTGGCACCACTTGACTGAGTCCACTCTATACAAATTGTGGATTAAGGGAAGTAGTGGCTTCTGTATCTTCTCACCAGGAAAGTCAGGGAGGACTAAGACTAAACTTGACTATTCATGCATTGCAAAGTGGCTAGAGTCCTTTTTAGAGTCCTTTCAGCAGCAGGTTTTCACAGCAATCGTGAACATCCTATAAATTACATGACATGATGTGATTTTCAAAATCTGATCTCTTATGTTCATATGGGTAAATGTTTTAAGACTATAGTAAAAGTGTAGCCATTAGCATATACTACAAAAAAAAAAATAGAATCTCACAGAACAAAGAAGATTAAGTAAAGTGTCAGTTGACTTTTACAGTTTAAAAAAAATCCTGTGGAGGAGATTATAATGATGTTCTTTATCATTGTTCTGAAAAGAAAACAACTCTAAGAAAGTTATAACGGCCTAATTAATGCTTAAATTGTTCTTCCTGAGAAACAGGTTTTTTATGTGATATAAATGGACTTCCTAGAAAATATTCTTGTCTGTATTTAGTTATTCAATGTTCTTTCCTACGTTGTAGTAACATACAGCCCTTCACAATAGGAAATGAAAGGTTTTTATTTCTGTTTTTGGTTTTGGCTTGTTGTTTTTACTCATACTATACAAGTAAGAAGTAAAACATGAAGACATTGACAATTTTTATCTACTAGATCAGTTTTTCAAAACAATAGTTATATTTGGGTTGAAGATAATTGACCATTTAAAATATATATGCATGGTTTTGGTTCATGGAAAAAATAATTTTCATTATATGAAAAGAGTTTTTCTGCTGTGAATGTCTCCACCTAAGTCACCTTAGCCTGCATGGTCATGAATTATGTAGTATAATCCACTTTCTAACCATGTGGCCTGCCTGGGACAAGTCAGTTAATGTCTCTGCATCTCACTTGCCTCATCTGTAAATTAGGGCTAAAAATTAAACCTACCTCTTAGTGTTATTTTGAGGACTTCATGATATAATACATTAAAAAGTGTTGAACAGAGTATGTGGCCCATCATAAGAGCCTACCTCATGTTATATATTGCATTGTTTTATTCTTACCACATCATCATTCAACCAAGTTTGACAGTAATTTAATATACAGGAGCCATTCTGTTTTATTCTGAAATATAAAATGGCCACATTCCCTTAAAACATAGCCATTTTCATCCTTATAAAAATAGTACACAAAATTCTCCTACTTATACCACTAGCTCTGCTCTTTTTCTTACATGAGCCAAACTTCTCATCAGATCATTCCATCTTCATATCTTCAGTTCCTCAATCCTCATCGACTCCTCAATTCATCCTAACACGCTTCTGCCCTATTGCAGAAATTATCCACCATAAATGCTAATGTCTTTTGATTGACAAATTTAATGATACCTCTTCACCTCTGATATTATTGACCCTTCGTGCAGCATTTGACATCTGTCTTGTGTCTCTTCTGAGTGTCCTTCATTGTCTTCCTTAAGCCTTCATTTTAAATGCTTCTATTCCCAGAATCCCACATTTGGCCTTTTTATATGTACATAGTGAAATGACTACCACTCTTTGCTGAGAACTGCTAGGTATACATTCTTCTTGCCCTTTCTCTGTTTCTATCTATTTCCCATTCCCTATTCTAGAACCTCTCAGTATGTTTTCAGTAAATTTTCTCAACCAGCCTAGCAACAGCTAAGTATTTGGTGGTGTGCTAGGCATGAGGATTGTAATGAAATATATTAATTAAACACCCAGAAGGCTTTAAGAGACCTTGAAGTAGAATATGGTTTGTCCTTCTATTTTCAGGTATTTCCTCATCTACATTCACATATGACATGAGTTTTCATTGTTGTTGTTATTCAGTCGCTAAGTAATATACGATTCTTTGCAACCCCACGAACTGCAGCATGCCAGCCTTCTCTGTCCATCACTATCTCCCTGAGTTTGCTCAAACTTATGTCCATTGAGTCTGTGATACCATCCAACCATCTCATCCTCGTCGCCCCCTTCTCTTGGCCTCAATTTCTCATCATTGGGGTCTTTTCCAATGAGTCAGCTCTTTGCATCAGGTGGCCAGAAGTATTGGAGCTTCTTTATTGGCTGCTATCCCCAGGCACTATGATATATGCTAAGAATCTAACATCTGGAAAGATAGGCTAGAAATGAGTTTTGCTTTGCTTACTTTTGTTTGGATGGTTGTTTCTTTGGATTGATTTGAAATATGGATGTGGAGAGTCACTGAATTCTAGGTGATAAATTTTCTGTTTAAGTGATGGTGGGCCATATGGATGAAGAGGTCCTACCAGCAGTTGTAAATGAGTTTCTGGAGTCTATGTGTAGTATAAAAATTGGAGAATTATCTTTGTAAGTAATCAATCTGAAAGTGTTTCTCTAAATCCACTGAATTCAAGCTCTAACTCAAATCCTAACAGACTCTCAAATATGTTGTTTTTAGAAGGATCCTAATTTCTCAGATTCAGCCTTCCTTAACTCTAGAATTAAATCTCTATTTTCTAACAAATGGTCATGCAAAAAAAAAAATCTCTCCTGCATATGCAGTCATTAAACATATCTCTATTAAGAGCAGAATAAGTGACAAACTCTGTGCTAGTCCCTGGGGATAATATGTTGTCCAAAATAAATATAGGTTCTTCCCTCCTAAAGCTTCAGTCTATCGGGGAAGGGAGCTGTCAATCAAATAATCTTGCAAAAGTTCGAAGTCAAAACTCTATGAGTTAAGGAGGCTTTAACCTCCTTATGGAGCTCCTAGAGGCCTCCTTGAAGAAGTAATATTTCCCATGAGACTGAAGCCTGGGGGGTTGGTCAGCCATGTGTAAAAGGCAAAGGCCTTCCAGGCAGCAAGGTCTTATGAGGTCTCAAGGCAAAGAAAGAATGTGGCAAATCTGAGGAAAAGAGGAAAGACCTGGATGATTGGAGCATAGTGAATACAAAGAAGAACAACAATATATGAGGCTGAAGAGGTAGCATTGGTACCTGCGGGCTGAGTTAACTGATGAGAGCACTCCAGCCCAGCATGACCACCTTCAAACAAGGTACATGACCAGCCAGGACATGTACCTCTAAGCAGTACATCTTAACAGAAAGCAAATGAGAGATTAAAATGTCCATTCTTAGGTTGTGCTGAATTTAACTCCTTGGAAATTCTACCTATTGGACCTAATTTTTTACAGCCATACTGACTATGCATGACATAGGGTTTCCCTGGTGGCTTAGATGGTAAAGAATCTGCCTGCAATGCAGGATACCTGGGTGCAATCTCTGTATTGGAAAGATCTCCTGGATAAGGGAATGGAAACCAATCCAGTATTCTTGCCTGGAGAATTCCATGGACAGGGGAGCCTGGAGGGCTACAGTCCATGGGGTTGCAAAGTCAGACACAACTGAGAAACTAACACTTTACACATATTTAAAGTATACAGTCTGATGTTTTGAAATATGTATATACCTGTGAGACTGTCCCCACATCAAGCTGATGAAAGTATCCATAGTCCCTGAAAGTTTCCCTGTGCCCCTTGGCAGTTTTTCCTTCCCTAACACTCCCATCCCTGGCAGGCAATGACTGACATGTCAGGCTTAGACCAGTGCCTGGCATGTAAAATAAATTGTGTTGACTGTCTGAAAAGTGAGTCTGTTTGGAGAATTAGCTCTTGGTTTGACTGAAGCTGGTACTCCAATACTTTGGCCCCCTGATGTGAAGAACTGACTCATTTGAAAAGACCCTAATGCTGGGAAAGGTTGAAGGTGGGAGGAGAAAGGGACAACAAAGGATGAGATGGTTGGATGGCATCATCAATTCAACGGACATGAGTTTGAGTAAACTCTGGAAGTTAGTGATGGACAGAGAGGCCTGGTGTGCTGCAGTCCATGGGGTCACAAAGAGTCTGATAGGACTGAGCAACTGAACTGACATTCTGTTGGTTGCTCTACCTTTTCTAGGTATGCAGTGCTATTCAAAATCAGGATTTCACTATCATCCAAGACTACTGCACTGGCCTCAAAGCCTTGCTTTATCTGAAAAGCATTGAAGAACTACAGGACTGGGATGGGCAGAGTCCAGCCACGAAGAGTCACCAGAAAGGGAAACCAGTCCCTTGTATTGCTGAACTTGTGGGAAAGGTACGTGGTCACCTCTCTTGGGTTGTCCTTGAGGACTCTGGCTTTTTCTTTTTCCATTTCGGGTCTTGTTTGCCCTCCCACTGTACTACTAACAGGGGAAACACAGATGCCCCATTGGATGTGACTGCATAGTAGAATTGTTCTGAAGGAGCCTTGATTACAACTGTATGACAGGTCTCTGAGCTACATTTTTATGAAACCTGTATAACACAAGATCACATAAAGGAAAAAGATTGAAGTTTATAGTATAAAATGCCTCCAAATTCTTGCTTACTGTGGTGATGACTGGCATTCTTTCCAGTGGGAGGCTGGAGATTTCTTTATTCTTTAACCAGCTCTGGAAATTATAACATTACCTTTCTATTTTCAGACAATCAAATCACTGGAGCCCTGAATAATATGATGAAGTTTTTAAAATTAAAATCTAATCAGTATCTTTTGTAACTGCTTCTGCTATGTGTGTGGTTAAATCTGGGCTCAAAAGGTTATGTCCCAACTTTCTCTCTAACTGCTATTTTCAGAGAAATATACACTACATTTACATTTTGTATAATACAGTGATTTTAGCAAATCTTTTCTGAAACAACATTCAGTATTTTGCCTTTGTATTTCCTTTGTATTATTCTAAATAGACAACCATTGTCAGAAGACGTTTCTTGAGTCCTGAATGAGGGGAGGAAAAAATTATAATTCTTAGTCTTTTCAGCTTGTCGCTACATCAATAATTAACTTTAAAAAAAGAGAGGCAAGTATAAAAAGATTCTTTAAGGAAGCATTTAATAATTCAAATGAATCTTAACTTGAAACAGGTCACGTGAAAAAGAATGGAAAACAAAAACCCTGGGTTCTGTGCTTTCGATGGCATGGTTAGGGACTCAGAAAGAATAAGAGAAACATCATATAATGATTTACATTGAGATAGCCAAAAATAAGAGCTTCTTATAGATTAATGTGTATGAATGACTGCAAGTCCAGTGATCAAAAATAAAAGGGGAGGGGGGGGATAAAATCTTGCTGGTTTCCAGGAAAATATTGTGATGAATGACTCCATGAATGGCAATCAAACAGAAAGGCTGGGTGACATTAATATTTATAATATTATAATTAGCAAGACTGTGCCCAAGCAGTATTATTAGTGTAACTAATCATATTACTATAAACTGAGTCTGAAAGTATTTAGACAGTGAGTGCTCATGCCTTTATCAATGACCATCAATATCCCAAGGTTGTTCATAACTAAAAAAAATTTACAAATAACTTTACGCTCATGCAATGTAAACATATCCAGTTAATTGTTTCTGACGTGATGGTTTTGATAGTTTATGACCATCTATAAAAGCATTGTCTCAAATATATGCAGTCATCGTGAGAGCTGAAATGGAAAAGGCTGCATTGCACTGCGTCATTTTGTCTCTAAAGGACTTCCACACTCATTTCAAAACTTACATATTCAAATAAAAATAGGTAATGATGGAGACACTTGTGTCAATAACATAAGTGGAAACTGATTTTCAGATAGTTTGAATCTAGGTTTAGACTTCATTTTGGTAAGCCCAGCCTTCATCAAAGTTGTAAGCGTAATTTCCAGTATTATCATTTGTTAAAAAAAAAGGAAGATCTTGCCTATGTGATTGTATTACTAATTCATTTCTCAGCACTAAGTTGAGGAACAAGCAGATGGTCTGGTAAATAGATCTATGCCCCAGAGTCTCCGGTGAGGGCTGACATGACTCAAACAATAGGTGACTATCTCCTTTAGGTTAATATTCCTAATAGTGAATCAAAGCACTCCGGGTCCACAGTACAGGTGGCTTCCTAGCTGTTCTTTCCTGGTGTATGTATGTGTGTGTATCTTTGACAGTAATTCATATTATATTCTCATTAGCTAAGGAGTAGGATGCTGCTTCTTACCATGTTTTCATGCTATAGGGAAACAAGAGAAGATGCAGACGCTTTTAAAAAGCCCCGCTAGAAGTAGCTGGCTTCTTTAGACAGGAAAAAAATTTATTTGGAAAGTATAATTGTTACTCTACTTAATCTTTCACTCAGAGGTCAGGCTAGAATAAATTAGAGTAGAAATTTAGAAGAAACCAATTACAGTGCAGTGTTTGAAGATGGAGGAAAATGAGACTTGAGCCATGGAAACAAGGATTTGGCCAAATTAGTCATGTTATCTTTCAAGTAATTAGTATATTTAATATATTCTCCCTAATGCATGCCTCACGTATTAATTGATTAAACTTCCCAAGCAATGTTTCTTCATGTGACTTTGGAAGAGCAAGAAGTCAGGCATTTATAGTTTGCTCTGGTCTTATGGTGCAAGTTGTATAAATTTGTGCCTGCAAGCATGAGAGTAGATTCCATAGGAAGGGCAGTCATAGCTCTTCTACACCACAAAGCTGTTATCTCAAACTCATGGTGCTTGAATACCATGTGGCATACATCTGACAGTGTAGATTCCCCGGCTCCACTCCTAGAGATCCCGATTTAACTGGTCAAAGGTGCGTCCAGGAATCTGCATTTTAACATCCTGATTCTGATGGAAGAACACAAAGATCCATGTTGCCAAGAGGACTGAAGTGAATAGCAACTGAGTACAGTCAGAGACTGAGAAGATAGTGATGGACATAACACAGCTTCTTTTGTAGGAGAAAGCTGGTAAGAAATGATTTTGAGCTGGAAGAGAAATGACATAGAGAATAGGGAGAGGAAATCCAGAGAAGCAGCACACTGGGTTCTGAATGACCAGTGGTTGAACATGCCCATTGAGGAACCAGGGAGTTAGTTCAGCTGTTGGATCAAAGACACGTAAGCAAGAAGAATTGTAACGCAGAGACAGTTGTCAAAGGCATGACATCCAGAGTCCATGCCTGACTTCTTGCTCTTCCAAAGTCACATGAAGAAATATTGCTTGGGAAGTTTAATCAATTAATACATGAGGCATGCATTAGGGAGAATATATTAAATATACTAATTACTTGAAAGCTAACATAACTAATGTGGCCAAATCCTTGTTTCCATGGCTCAAGTCTCATTTTCCTCCACAGTCAGCAATGAGGATGTCTGTGAGGATTAGGAAGTTGAGACTATTCACAATATCATCAAAAATGGAGGGGCATCTGTAGCCAAACCCTTTTATTTTATACTCAGTTACCTTAATTCCCTCTTTACCTGGCAAAAACCTGGCAGCTCAATAAAAGTGAAATGTTTGCTTGCTGTATGTGGGACAGTGGTTACTGGCAGAGTTCAGAGCAAGCCTGTGGGGTTTCTATGAGGCTTCGTCACTTATTAACTAAGCAACTCCGGTGAGTTAATTAATCTCTCTAAATCTGTGTCTCAAACTATAAAATGAGGATAACCACAAGTCCGCATTCTCTCATTAACAATTCTGAAACCAAAAAACTCTGTAACCAAATGTTTCACATAACTCATTTGGCAGCAAACCTGGCCTGAACTGATATGAGGCTATTTATAATCTTTATTTATTCCTTTTAGAGTGAACATTTGCATGTTTACTGCAGAGAGACTAATGTGTTTGAGTCCAGGTTGCCACTCCACATCTTGCTGGAGGTATTAGGTATAATGTAGTAAATGTACCATTTTTCTTTCTTAAAGTCCAAAAAAGTTTCTGAATTTTGAAATACGATTCGCCTTAAGTAGTTTAGATAAAGTGTTGTGAAGAATACTTAAATGAAAATGTAACTGCGATTATATCTTTATCCACAAATTCTTCTTTAGAGTTGGAGGCAAAGTATATATTTTAGTGACATTAGAAAATAAAATGCTAATATTTGGCATTTTAAGGTGTGAAAATAAGAATTATGTTGAGATAATTTGCTTGAGAAACATGGAAAAAATTGCATGCTAAAAGAAAAAAACAAAATTTTACAATCAGAAAGCATGGAAGGAAATGACTGTACTTTTCTGTGCTTAGGATAAAAGCAGAATTCCTAAGCAAGAGCCCTTGAGAGAAAACAACACAGGACAACACAGCTGATTGCTTGGGGTCTGTGCACATTTTCACCTGCTCTTCTTTACATCTGGAGTCTTTCCAGTTCACTAAAGAGTAATTAAAGCATCCTCTTCTCTTTGAGTTATTCTCTGACCTCTCTGACCAGGGTTAATTTCTCCTTTTCTTCTTCCATCTGAGTTGCAACCAGTATCACACAGCATTTGAATCTCTGCATCTCTGATTCTTCTGCCAGACAGTCTTCCCCTTTGTATCCCAATTCCTGGGTACCCACTGATACTCAGTAAGGGCTTAATAAATGATGTTTGAATAAGTAAATGAATGAATAAATAAATGCTGTAAGAAAACAGCTAAGTGGTAGAACTAACAGTCAATATTTACCATGCATCATTTCCCCCATTACATCAAAAATGAAAAAAGAAAAATAGTAACTTTGAACTTAAAAGTCTTTTATGGTGTATGAGTCTAGTAAAATGAGATGGAAAGAAGCCAGAGTGAAAAGAATGAGGTATGCAACTGAGCGACCTTGATTCCTTCTAGAATTGGCAAAATGTACCTAGAGTATAAGCTTCTTGAGGGTCTAGACCACACCATGTGCCAGTGCCTGACCTAATGTTCATCATGTAGGAGCAACAGCATGGTAGCTGAATTACTGAATGATATATTAATCACTCTTTTATTTTTTTAAATCTTAAATGTGTTATCTATCTTAAATGTCACTTCCTTTGTGAAGTCATCTATGACTGTCTTCCTCTCCCTCTAGGAAAATTGAGTTGCTTCTTTGATAGCTCAGTTGGTAAAGAATCTGCCTGCAATGGAAGAGACCCCGGTTCGATTCCTGGGTTGGGAAGATTCCCTGGAGAAGGGATAGGGTACCCACTCCAGTTTTCTTGGGCTTCCCTTGTGGCTCAGCTGGTAAAGAATCTGCCTGCAATGCAGGATGCCTAGGTTCGATCCCTGGGTTGGAGAAGGGGAAGGCTACCTACTCCAGTATTCTGGCCTGGAGAATTCCATGGACTGTATAGTCCATGGGGTTGCAAAGAGACACAACTGAGTGACTTTCACTTTCACTTTTCTCCTACAGCCCTTTGTTCATATAACCAGTATTGCAGTTATTAGATGATCTTCTAGTTATATTACTTCTTGTCCATCACTGAGCTCATTATGAGCTTCTGGAAAACAGAGATCATGTCTCATTTATATTTGAATTTTCAAGCACCTCGCACAATGCTCCATGTTTATAGAATTAAGTTGCACAGACTATCTGTGGTGTCCTTCTTTAGAAGAAAAAAAGAAAGCCAGTTTATAATTAAAATTCCAGCCAGGCCCTTTCAAGAATAGCAAGCATTTTAGAAGAAAACAGTAAACGTGCCAAATTACTTTCAGTAGGTATTAAAATATGATGAAATACCTATCAGTGATATTAATAAGTGAACATAATGTGTACTCATTAAAAAGCTTTCATTGGGATAAAATCAGAAACACTGTCTGGTGCTTGTATAGTGATTCATAATACAAGGTTTTATTTTGATGATAAAAACCAAAATGTGTGCATCTATATGGCCAGATGCATCCTTCTCATGTTTTTAAAATCAAAAGGAATATGATTTATAAAACTACTGCTATGTAGTGGTGGTGCTTTGTATGTAGATCTCTATCTATTTACTTGTCTCTGGTATGTTTTTCAATACAGGGAACAACGAAGCATCCACAAGGAATATATAATGTCATAAGCATGACTATCACAAAAGTCCTCATAATAACAGTGGTATCTCCTGTTTACTAAAAACTTTAAAAGTCTTATGTCTTCATGCTATTTATTTTTTTGTGCTTTTCATTTTTCCAAATTGAAGTTTAGTTTACATAAAAATGGACAGATCTTAAACCATTTGATGAGTTTTGGCCAACAATAAACCAATAAAATCCTTGCATCTATCAAGATACACAACATTGCCAACACCTCTTGGATTCCCTTCTACATTTTCCCAGTCATTATCTCTCTGTCTTTCCTACCACCAGAAGCAAACACTAATTTCCATCAACATAGGTTAGTTTGCTCATATGCTTTAGCATGATACAACTAGAATTCCATAATGTATGCTTTTTTCTGTGTGGTTATTCTCAATACAGTGTTTCAGAGATTCATCCATGTTTGGGGGGCTGTAAAGCAATTCATTTTTATTGGTAAATAATATTTTATTGTATAAATATACCACAATTTGAGTATTCATTCAAATCAACATTTGGGCTAGGTTCACTTCCCCAATATTGTAAATATATCTGAAATAGGCATTCATGCATAAATGGTTTTGTGAATACAAATTTTTACTTCTCTTGAGTAAAATCCAGGTGTGTAATATCTGCATCATAAGGTAATGTGTATGCTTTATAAGAAACCTACAAACAGATTTCCAAAGTGATTGCAGCATTTTACACTCCTACAACTGCAGATGGGTGTTTTGGTTTTTCCACATTCCAGCCAACATTTAGTATTCTCTTTCCTTTTCATTTTAGACATTTTATTGTATGTACATGACAACCATACTGTAATATGAATTTTTATTGCCCTGGAAATTCATGATGTTCACCACTTCTTTGTGTTCTTTTTACACATCCATATGTCTTCTTCTCTGAAGAGTCTATTCAGTTCTTTCCCCTACTTAATAATTGGGTTGATTTTTTAATTAAATTTTAGAAATTCTATATATGTTCTAGATACAGGTCCTTAGAGGCAGAAAAAGCATTTGACAAAATCTAGCAACTACTCATCATAAAAACCTAAGCAATCTAGTGGAAACCCTCAACCTGATAAAGCATTTATAAAAATTCTATAGTTCATACTATATGTAATGGTGAAAAAAAATCAACTTCCCCTAAGATCAAGAACTAGGCATAAATGTCTACACTCACTACTTATATCCAACATTATACTGGAGGTCCTAACTACTGCAATAGGGACACAAAAAGAAATAAATGGTATCTAAATTGGAAACAAAGACTATGAAGACTGTCTTAATTTGCAGGTAGTAATATTGTGTACATAAAACTTGTAAAGCACCTGTAAAAACACTATTGTTGTTCTTGTTCAATCAATAAGTTGTGTCCAATTCTTTGAGATCCTATGGGCTGCAGCACACCAGGCTTTCCTATCCTGCACTATCTCCCAAAGTTTGCTCAAATTCATGTCTTGAATCAGTGATGCTATCTAACCATCTTATCCTGTACTGCTCCCTTCTCCTTTTGACATCAGTTTTTCCCAGCATCAGAATCTTTTCCAAAGAGTCAGCTCTTTGCAATAGGTGGCGAAAGTATTGGAACTTTAGCATCAGTCCTTTCAATGAATATTCAGGGTAGATTCCCTTTAGATTGACTTATTGGAACTCCTCGCTATCTAAGAGACTCTCTCAAGAGTCTTCTCCTGCAGCACAATTCAAAAGAATTCTTCCTGATGTAGCCTTCTTTATGGTTCAGCTCTCACATCCATACAGGATTACTGGAAAAAATATATCTTTGACTATATGGACCTTTGTTGGCAAAATGGTGTTTCTTCTGTTTAGTATGCTGTCTAGGTTTGTCATTGCTTTTCTTTCCAAGGAGCAAGAGTCTTTTAATTTCATGGCTGCAGTCACTGTCCACAATGATTTTGGAGCCCAAGAAAATAAGATCTATCACTGCTTCCACTTTTTCCCCTTCTGTTTGCCATGATGAGACCAGATGCCAAGATCTTAGTTTTTGAATGTTGAGTTTTAAGCCAGCTTTTTCACTTTCCTCTTTCACCTTGATCAAAAGGTTCTTTAGTTCCTCTTCACTTTCTGCCATTAGAATGATATCATCTGCATATCCGAGATTGTTGATATTTCTCCCAGCAATCTTGATTTCAGTTTGTGATTCATCCAGGCTATCATTTCTCATGATGTACTCTGCATAGAAATTAAATAAGCAGGGTGACAGTCAATAGCCTTGACATACTCCTTTCCCAATTTAGAACCAGTTCTTTGTTCCATGTCTAGTTCCAACTGTTGCTTCTTGAAACCACATACACAGGTTTCTCAGGAGGCAGGTAAGGTAGTATTCCCATATCTTTAAGAATTTTCCACTTTGTTTTGATCCTCATAGTCAAAGGCTTTAGCATAGTCAATAAAGAAGAAGTAGATGTTTTTCTGGAACTCTCTTGCTTTCTCTATGATCCAAGGAATCTTGGCAATTTGGTCTCTGGTTCCTCTGCCTTTTCCAAACCCAGCCTCTACATCTGGAATTTTCGATTCACATACTGCTGAAGTCTAGCTTGAAGGATTTTGAGCATAACCTTGCTAGCGTGTGAAACATGTACAGCTGTACGGTAACTTGAGCATTTTTTGGCACTGCCCTTCTTTGAGATTGGAATGAAAAATTAACCTTTTCCAGTCCCATGGCCACTGCTGAGTTTTCCAAATTTGCTGACATATTGAATGTGGTACTTTAACAGCATCATCGTTTAGGATTTTAAATAGCTTTCAGCTAGAATTCCATCACCTCCACTTGCTTTGTTCATAGTAATGCTTCCTAATACCCACTTGACTTCACACTCCAGAATGTCTGGATCTAGGTAAGTGATCACACCATCATTGTTATCCGTGTCATTGGAACATTTTTTGTATAGTTCTTCTGTGTGTTCTTGCCACCTCTTAATCCCTTCTGTTTCTGTAAAGTCCTTACTCTTTTTGTTGTTTATCATGCCCATCCTTGCATGAAGTATACCCTGGTATCTTGTTTTTTTGAAGAGATCTCTAGTCTTTCCCATTCTATTGTTTTCTTCTATTTCTTGGCATTGTTCATTTAAGAAGGACTTCTTATTTCTCCTTTCTATTCTCTGGAACTAAAAATCAATAAATGAACTTAGCAGAGTTTCACAAGATAAAGACAATATACAAAAGTCAATTGTATTTTTATATATACAGCCCCAAAATTAAATTTTAAAATGCCCTTTACAATAGCATTCAAAATCTCCAAAATACTTAGGAACAAATTAAAATTTGTGCAGTAACCACCCACTGAAAACTACAAATTACAAAACTATAAAGAATTGCTGAGAAAAATTAATGAAGAAATATCAATAGAGAGATATGCCAAGATGCAATTTTCTTCAAATTGATCTGTAGATATACGACAATCCCAATCAAAATCCTAGAACATGTATTTGTAGAAGTTGACAAACTGATTCTAAAATTTGCATTGGATTTCAAAGGTCCAACAGTAGCCAAAAGAATCTTGAAAAAGAACATACTTAGAAGATTTGATCTATCTGTCTTCAAGATTTTCTATAAATCTGGAATAGTCAAGCAAGTCTGTTTTAGTGTCAGGACAGACAAATAGAGCAATGGAACAGATAGAAAGTCTAGAAGTAAACCACACATATAACCTCAATTGATTTTTGACAAAGACACCAAAGCAATACAATGGAGAAAGGAAAGACTTTTCGATAAATGAGCTGGAATTAATGGATAACCATATATAGATATAGATACATAGGTATTTAATGAACCTTCATATTAACCTCACACAGGACACAAAAGTAACTTTAAATATATCACAGATATAAAAATAAAAAAAATTATATAATTAAAAAAATGTAAGTAAATATCCTTTGGGATAAGAAAATTGTTTAAGATACAAAAACATACTCGAAAAAAATTAATAGTTGCACTTCATCAAAATTAACTTCTGCTCATCAAAAGGCAAGTTAAGGAAATGAAAATTTAAATTAGAGAATTGGAGAAACTATCCATAATACTTGTAACACACAAATAACTTGTGGCCAGAATATATATATAATACTTTATTAAAGTAAACTGGAATTATTTAAAACAATTTAATCTTATCAACAAGTATATGGAAACTTAAAATAAAAATCCATGGTGAGAGACCTGCCTGTGGGCTGTTGCATCAGTCAGTTCACTTCAGTTGCTCAGTAGTGTCCTACTCTTTGCGATCCCATGGACTGCAGCACACCAGGCCACCTTGTCCATCACCAACTCCTGGAGCTTACTCAAACTCACATCCATTGAATCGGTGTTACCATCCAACAGTCTCATCCTCTGTAGTCCCCTTCTCCTCCTGCCTTTACTATTTCCAGCATCAGGGTCTTTTCAAATGAGTCAGCTCTTTGTATCAGGCAGTTTCAGCTTCAGCATCAGTCCTTCCAATGAATATTCAGGACTGATTTCCTTTAGGATGGACTGGTTGGATCTCCTTGCAGTCCAAGGGACTCTCAAGAGTTTTCTCCAACTCCACAATTCAAAAGCATCAATTCTTTGTTGCTCAACTTTCTTTATAGTCCAATTCTCACATCCGTACATGACTATGGGAAAAACCATAGCCTTGACTAGACGGACCTTTTTTGGCAGAGTAATGTCTCTGCTTTTTAATATTCTAACTAGGTTGGTCATAACTTTCCTTCCAAGGAATAAATGTGTTTTAATTTCATGGCTGCAGCTACCATATGCAGTGATTTTGGAGTTCAAAAAAATAAAGTCTGCCACTGTTTCCCCATCTATTTGCCATGAAGTGATGGGACCTGATGCCATGATCTCAGTCTTCTGAATGTTGAGCTTTAAGTCAACTTTTTCTCTCTCTACTTTCACTTTCATCAAGAGGCACTTCAGTTCCTTTTCACTTTCTGCCATAAGGGTGGTGTCATCTACGTATCTGAGGTTATTGCTATTTCTCCCAGCAATCTTGATTCCAGCTTGGGCTTCATCCAGTCCAGCATTTCTCATGAAGTACTCTGCATATAGGTTAAATAGGCAGGGTGAAAATATATTTTTGACGTACTCATTTTCCTATGTGGAACCAGTCTGTTGTTCCATGTCCAGTTCTAACTATTGCTCCTGACCTGCATTCAAATTTTTCAAGAGGCAGGTCAGGTGGTCTGGTATTCCCATCTCTTGAAGAATTTTCCGCAATTTATTGTGATCCACACAGTCAAAGGCTTTGGCATAGTCAATAAAGAAAAAATAGATGTTTTCTGGAACTCTATTGCTTTTTCAATGATCCAGCGGATGTTGGCAATTTGGTCTCTGGTTCCTCTGCCTTTTCTAAAACCAGCTTGAACATCTGGAACTTCATGGTTCACGTATTGTTGGAGCCTGCCTTGGAGAATTTTGAGCATAACTTTACTAGCGTATGGGATGAACGCAATTGTGTGGTAGTTTGAGCATTCTTTGGCATTGCCTTTCTTTGGAACTGGAAGGAAAACTGACCTTTTCCAGTCCTGTGGCCACTGCTGAGTTTTCCAAATTTGCTGGCATATTGAGTACAGCACTTTCACAGCATCACTGTTAGGATTTAAATAGCTCAACGGGAATTCCATCACCTCCACTAGCTTTGTTTGTAATGATGTTTCCTAAATACTTTGGTCACCTCATGTGAAGAGTTGACTCATTGGAAAAGACCCTAATGCTGGGAGGGATTGGGAGCAGGAGGAGAAGGGGACGACAGAGGATGAGATGGCTGGGTGGCATCACCAACTCTATGGACATGAATTTGAGTGAGCTCTGAGAGTTGGTGATGGACAGGGAGGCCTGGTGTGCTATGATTCATAAGGTCGTAAACTGAACTGAACTGAAGGCCCACTTGACTTCGCATTCCAGGATGTCTGACTCTAGGTGAGTGATCACACCATCATGATTATCTAGGTCATGAAGATCTTTTTTATACAGTTCTTCTGTGCATTCTTGCCACCTCTTCTTAATATCTTATGCTTCTGTTAGATCTATACCATTTCTGTCCTTTACTGAGCCCATCTTTGCATGAAATGTTCCCTTGGTATCTCTAATCTTCTCAAAGAGATCTCTAGTCTTTCCCATTCTATTGTTTTCCTCTATTTCTTTGCACTGATTACTGAGGAAGGCTTTCTTATCTCTCTTTGATATTCTTTGTAACTTTGCATTCACATGGGTATATCTTTCCTTTTCTCTTTTGCTTTTTGCTTCTCTTCTTTTCACAGCTATTTATAAGCCCTCCTCAGACAGCCATTTTGCCTTTTTGCATTTCTTTTTCTTGGGAATGGTCTTGATCCCTCTGTCCTGTACAATATCACGAACCTCCGTCCGTAGTTCTTCAGGCACTCTATCAGATCTAGTCCCTTAAATCTATTTATCACTTCCTCTGTATAATTGTAAGGGATTTTCTTTAGGTCATACCTGTTAGTCTAGTGGTTTTCCCTACTTTCTTCAATTTAAGTCTGAATTTGGCCACAGGGAGTTCATGATCTGAGCCACAGTCAAATCATGTTCTTGTTTTTGCTGACTGTATAGAGCTTCTCCATCTTTGCCTGCAAAGAATATAATCTATCTGATTTCAGTATTGACCATCTGGTGATGTCCATGTGTAGAGTCTTCTCTTGTGTTGTTGGAAGAGGGTGTTTGCGTTCTCCAGTGCATTCTCTTGGCAAAACTGTTAGCCTTTGCCCTGCTTCATTCTGTACTCCAAGGTCAAATTTGCCTATTACTCCAGGTATTTCTTGACTTCCTACTTTTGCATTCCAGTCCCCTGTAATGAAAAGGATATATTTTTTGAAGGTTAGTTCTAGAAGGTCTTGTAGGTCTTCATAGTACCATTGAGCTTCAACTTCTTCAGCATTACTGGTTGGGGTATAGACTTGGATTACTGTGATATTGCATGGTTTGCCATGGAAATGAACCGAGATCATTCTGTCATTTTTGAGATTGCTTCCAGGTACTGCACTTCAGACTCTTTTGTTGACTATGATGGCTACTCCATTTCTTCAAAGGGGTTCTTGCCCACAGTAGTAAATATAATGGTCGTCTGAGTTAAATTCACCCATTCCAGTCCATTTTAGTTCGCTGATTCCTAGAATGTCAACGTTCACTCTTGCCATCTCCTGTTTGACCACTTCCAATTTGCCTTGATTCATGGACCTAACATTCCAAGTTCCTATGCAATATTGCTCATTACATCATTCAGCCTTGCTTCTATCACCAGTCCCATCCACAACTGGGTGTTGTTTTTGCTTTGGCTCCATCTCTTCATTCTTTCTGGAGTTATTTCTCCACTGATCTCCAGTAGCGTATTGGGCACCTTCTGACCTGGGGAGTTCATCTTTCAGTGTCCTATCTTTTTGCCTTTCCATACTGTTCGTGGGGTTCTCAAGGCAAGAATACTGAAGGAGTTTCCGATTCCCTCGCCAGTGGACCATGTTTTGTCAGAACTCTCCACCATGACCTGTCTGTCTTTGATGGCCCTACACGGCATGGCTCATAGTTTCATTGAGTTAGACAAGGCTGTGGTCCATGTGTTTAAGATGGGTTACTTTTCTGTGATTGTGGTTTTCTGTTTGCCTTCTGATGGAGAAGGATAAGAGCCTTATGGAAGCTTCCTGTTGGGAGAGACTGACTGAGGGGGAAACTGGGTCTTGTTCTGATGGGTGGGGCCACGCTCCATGATAACATGTTTTTGCTAGTTTCTTGAATGATCACTTGCAAAGCTAACCAAGAAAAGAGAGTACAAAGAAGATAAAGGTCATTTGTTTTCAAGTTCATCTTATGGCCTTGTATTTCTTGTCCATGCTTTCTTCTCTCATTTAAGCTTTGTCCCTGCAGTTATTTGTGTGCATGTATGGGAAGGGGGGAGTTATATTATATTGTTAGAGAAGTTCCAAATAGCATGTTACATTACTTTCAGTTACTTGGGTAATGATGGAATTAGAAAGCAGTATTATTGAGGTCACTTTCTATGACTGATTATATGAGGCTAAATATTTTTTATTGTTTTAGTTCACTTCATAGGACATGGCAAAAAAAAAAAAAAAAAAAATTGGTTCCTAGAAATTCAGACTTCCCGAAATTAGTAAATCAGTCTACCTCATGGTTATTGTGGCAACTTGTTTACATCTCTAAATATCATCAGATGGTTTGAGTAGTATCTTAGGTAGAATGCTGAACTGCCAAGTACCCTTGAAGAATAGGCAACCACCTGTTATAAATGGTGATTATTCCTACTTAGAAGCAAAAACTGTTGGGTAAGTTTTGATAGTCCTTGATGGTCTTGTAGTCCTGAGTGTCTCATCAGCTTATGAATGTGTAAGGATCCCACAGTGAAGTCAGTGCACTACTGTAGTAAAAGGAGCACAGTGTTTGGAGTCCGGCAGGTCTGAATTTGAATCCTGGTTCAGTGTCTTACTGCTGGATGAACATGCCAGCCACATGAATGCTGCAGTTCTCCTTTCCTGGAATGACATATTTAGACAATGATAGTGATTTTGTATGTGCTTTGTGTTTTGTGAGGACTAGAAATCATATGTGTGATGTGTATAGCATATAGCAGACATTTGATGTGCAGCAATGGCAGTTATTTTTATAGTTAATTCTAACATAGCTAGCTAGCTACATAGGGGGTAATTTGGATATATGATATATTTGTATCCAAAATATATGTATAATCTTAGGGTAAATATGAACATTTGAGCAATGCTTTATGAATTGATTTATCCTAGATGTTGCATAGATTTTCCAGCTGGTATTCATAGATTATTTTTATACATTCTCTTGGCCGTCTATTGATAACATGCTCTTATTAGGTTCATTTGAACTGGTTAAAAGCTGGTAACTTTGTCCTTTGAAGCACTCCCTTTCATACCCATATAAAAAAGTTCCTGAACAAATCAGTGTTTGCTTTCCAGGTAAAATGGAAAGGAACATGAAGTGAATGAAAGTATTCGTTGATCAGTCATGTCTGATTCTTTGAGACCCCGTGAACTGTAGCCCACCAGGCTCCCCTGTCCACGGGATTCTCCAGGCATAAATACTGGAGTGGGTTTCCATTTCCTTCTCCAGGGGATATTCCCGACCCAGGAATTAAACTCAGGTCTCCCGCTTTGCAGGCAGACTATTTACCATCTAAGCTACCAGGGAAGCCCAAAATGGCAATAAATTTGTTAATTGGGGGTTTGGGCAGTAAATTGGTTTGAATGGTTCATCACTGGTCCTAAAATAGGTAGAAAGGAGGGGCCCACTTTTGCCCTCTATTTTGACAGAGTAACTGTCAGAATGTGAAGTGAACCATTAGGAGAGGGGCTGGTAGAAGTTTCTCATTTTATGGGAAAAGATAGTATTGCAATGCTTATGACCAGAATAGCTCTTCCCCTATAAATCTCCCCGTGTTTTCTCCCATCTCTGGGGTGGGTGGGTTCATTTCACAAGGGAACTCTGATCACTTTGTAGAAATTACTGGGAGCACTTTGTAGAGGAGTGCTAAGCCCAACTCAAAGCTAAGCCCAGCAGAGGTATGTAACTGAATGGAAATGCCTACGTGGGCACTGACACAGAACAAGACGTTTCAGGACATGGCTTTTAACTTCCCAGAACGTGGAGCTTGGTTTAGGAATTTGGGCAAACATGAGCTCTTGTGTTTGTAAACATTGCACCCACCTTGTTGTGGTCCACCATTGTAGGCCTGAAATAAAATATAAACCATATAACATTTTTACTGCTCCGAGAACCCCATCATGCTTTTAAAAAGTATAATTCCCTATTTTTTCTCACTCATTAAATTGATATCTAATTGCCAAGTACAAATGAAATTATTCTCTTTGTCACTTTCATGAAAGTAAGTGGTTATTCCTCATACTTCATCAAATATACTACTTTAATCAGAATGCATCTCATTAATATTAATTATATACTTAGAACTTGTGCAAAAGTGCTTTTCATCTTCAACACAAGTTACCCACATTCATTTTTATGGTACTTTTAAGCCAAGAAAAAAGATTAGGATTTCTCTTGTTCTGGGTGGGGACTGAGGATTTGTAAAGAAACCGTTACTATAAAAGCATGTAAGATAAAATTTGAATTCAAGTACTATCCTTGAACTCATTCCCTCTACCCACTCCTAAGAACTCTACAGAATCAGTGAACATTTATTGCAAACCAGTTAGCTTTGTTCCTAATTTTATGGAATATCCTGATTTTATGGAATAAAGCAAAATATCTCTCTGTAACTCTGAGCTGTGCTCCTGAGAGTCTCCCTGAGGAAAAACAAAAAACAAAAAACAAAAAACAGGTATTTGTTATATGTCTGTTTGAGCTCTTCTGTCCACTTGAATAAAGGGAATATTAGATAAAAGATATATTTTTCTGATATTAAGGGAGTCAAAGGAGTCAGTTTGATAATGCAAAGAGCAAACAGAAATTCTAGTTATATTCAGCTTTATACCAAGTTGTTTTAATCTAAGATTTGAGAAAACGAATTAAATATCTGCTCTTTGAAATTCAAAAGAGGGATCTGATTTACCTCCTCCCCAGAAAAATCAAACAAGACACACCATAGTACTTTGCTTTTGTATTTTATTTTTCATTTTGGTTTTGTATTTTTTACCTGTGAAATTTTATGCATTGTGACTGTATTGAATAGGGTTACTAAAACCCTGGAAGTTCAGGAAGGATAGGCAAAGATATCTTCAATTGTACTGAAAACTGGCATTCAATCTCTCAATTAACTAAATCCATTTAGATATCCAGATGAAGTATCTATCTCTTTTCCTCTTCTCTTCAGAAACCTGACAAGTTTGTTTGGTTGCCCATGTTGATCTAATTACCCACTTCATTTCTAAATCTCCTGTCCATTTCATGCTGTATAGACATTGGAAAGCAATCTTATTAGTGTCTAAAATCCATGCCCTGTACTAGTCTGTGCTTCATGGCCACCAGTGATCCCTAGAAATGTGTTTGAGAAGATGTGACTGCAACCTGCTCAGAGAACATGACTCATGCTACGTAGAGAATCCTTTGATTCTTGGAGCCTTTGATTTACAGCTTCAGGCTCTTTCTGTGAAGTAGTCTCATAGACCTGGAAGCACCCTGAAGCCTCACTCCCAGCTCCTCACACCTTGCTGGCCCATCTGCTGTGGATTATTTCTGGATAATCATGTCAAGACTGTGCTTCTTGAACTTCTGTTGCCTTTTCTCTTTAAATCACTTTTCTGGCCTTTCCTGCATTATCAGTTTTATCCTATTTCATCTCAAACTGGAGAAGCGTCTCTAGATCCTCTGCTGGCAGTTATTCTCTGCATGTGCCCATTCCAACTGAGCTGTAAATGGTACCCATCATCTCAGGGCTATCAAGGTGGTAACCTTTTGGAGCCTAAATGTTACACAGTGTTGCTAAGTATCTCTTTATATTTAATGTAGGTCTTAAGTGAAGGTAATGAAAGTAAACATGTGGCACTTGGGGTAATCCAGGCCTCCTAAGAATTATTCTAAGACTACTGTATACAGTCTTCACTGAGATATATAAGAAGCATGCAAGCTGATTTCTCCTCTGTTCATGCCTACAGAGTTTGTGGTCAGCATTGGTGGTGCTCACTAGCATTTCAGGGTTCTGTAGGAGAAGTAAACGTCTTTGCCTCTTAAATGTTCCGTATGACCAGGTGACATGCTTTCGTCGCTGCCACATGAGTGAGATGTGGTGTGTGATTCGGAGGGGAAGCGTTTCACAGAGGGCGCTCAGGTCTCTAAATTACCTATCCTTTGCCACAGCAAACTCTGAAGACTCAAGTTGAGAAAGTGCAGCATAAAATGGATGGCCTAGATTGCTGAGTCGCTACATTGAAGATATCCAGAGATACAACAGACTTTTTTTTTAATGAGTGAGAAATCAGCTTTTATTGTATTAAGTCACTG
Source organism: Bos javanicus (assembly GCF_032452875.1). NCBI lineage: Eukaryota > Metazoa > Chordata > Mammalia > Artiodactyla > Bovidae > Bos > Bos javanicus. Next base: position 46,573,194 of record NC_083870.1, read on the forward strand.
ACATTTCGAGTTTATTATTACCAGCCAGTGAGGATTAATACAGAATTGCAAATAACCTGTAGCTGTTGCCAGAGGATTGATAGCTCTGTAGCCCTTTGAAAAATTATAAAACGGAAGAGCTTTTCTTTAGTGACCTTCCCTTTTCTTTCTGCACCTCTTTCCACATGCTGGCAGCTGGTACCATAATGCAATTTCCCATTACATCACCCTACCCTGGGTCTGACCTCTTAGTAAAATGCCTGAAGATACTAGATAGACATTTATTCCCAAACACACAGCAATGATAATTATTCCTGCCCTGTACCTGGTTATAAATAAATTACTATGAAGAGATCCAACCATTGGCCTAATCCAGCTGAGGAAATTGAGCAGAATGTGTGCCTTTCACAGAGCTTCTTTCTTGTTAGTAGTAAGGCCTTGGGCAACTTACATACTCGGTCTTAGCCACCATTTCCTCATCGAAAAACTTGGGATAACAGTAGGCATTCCATAGGATTATTGAGAAAAATAAATAATATTTTCTGAATTTTTTTCTTCCTTTCAGAGTTGAGATTCCAGAAAACATTGCCTCTACTCACTGTCTCATTCTTTACTTGCTTTTCGGTCTCTGATGCATTTAAATTATATTTCTGTCTATCCCCACCCCCAAAAATCACTAAAACTACTCTTGTGAGGGTTGCATGATATAGTGATCACCAAATCCAGTCATTTCCCAGTCTTGTCTTCACCACATCTTGTCACATTCCATAGTCAACCACTTCTTCCTGTTTGAAATGTCTCCTTTGATTTTTGAACACACTTTTCTACTTGTTTCTCCCTTCCCTTTTATCAAGCAAACAATTGTTAGCACCTAGTATGTGCCAAGCATTATAATGTTGTCTTCCTTAAAAGGTTCACAGACTAGTATGGAAATCAGGCAATTAAAGAGTTATTTATGTAATATGATATGATGATGACAGTGATATAGAGAAATGCACAGGATAGCAGAGGTATCGAGGAGTTTGAGGGTGTTTCCCAAAGTAATCTGAAATGAAGGTCTAGTAAATACCGGAAGAATACCCTAGGCTAAGGCAGAAAGTCTGCAGAGGCTTGGAGGCAAATAACATTTCTATGTGTGAAGAGAACCTTCCTGGAGTTAATCTTTCAGGACACCTTTCCTTTTTCTGGCTCTTAAATACGAACATTTGCCTATCCATGGCTCTCCTTTGAGAGCCTCCTCCTCTGTTATCTTCCAAATTTGTACTGTCACCAGAGACCCCGCCCTCTGGACCCCACACACCCATCTAGCCAGCTTAGTGGTGGACCTTGCCACCCAATGGTCCAGTTCAGTGCTCATCCTGCAACCTAGGAATGAAATAACAGAAGTGATTATTTTTGACAATTATATAAGCACTTTATAATTTACAAAGCACTTTGGCATACATTATCTCACCAGCTGCTTCCTTAATGTAATAGCAGCAGTGGGCAAAAAACCGTGTCACTGCCAACAGTGCTTTTCTGACCTTGGTATCCCAACCCCACCTACTGAAAACATGAGAGCAGCTGGATGGGAGCTGATTAGAGGCTGGAAGCTGACCTTGTTTGGGGACCAGGGGAGTGTGACAGCAGTAGTTGCCACCTCCACCTTCTCCATCTCCGGAGGGGCTACAGAGCAAGCCAGAGGTTTCGTAGCAAAATTTAGGAGGCTGCACAGAGAGCAAGGCTTCTCATGGGTTGGCTCAGTGCAGACTGAGGGTGGCAGGCATCAGCTTGTGGGAGGTTAAGCACTTATCCACTCTCCTCCTCCGTTTCAGATTTCTCATTTCTTACATGCATTAACTATCATTTTGAAAGTTTCAGTGGGTTAATTAAATTCTTCCAGTGTTGATGCTAAGAAAGCTGAAACATTTTCAACTGAGATTGACACTACTCAAGACATAGGCTTCACTGATGTTTGTTCAGTAACACTCCAATATGTCACAGGATTGCTGAGAGAACATCTGAGAGCTATAATGAGCTAAAAGTCAAGTACAGGGGAAAATATGTTCCAGACTGCTGCAGATGTTCTCAAATCAAATCATATTTCTGTGAAATGCCATATAGAATATTCAGCAGTTGAAGGATGCAACATGAAAGGACAGCTCAATTGATTTGCACTGTATTCAAAAATTTTATTTAGCCTAAATTGTATGAAATGTGGTGAGTTTTTTTTCTTTTTCTACTTTGAATAAATTAATAAGAGATACACTTGATTCTAATGAGCTTCAAGTATAATTTCCCTGGGCTAAAGAGGAATGCATTAGCTGGTTAAGTAGAAGTCAAGGCCTAAGAAAGAAGCAATTGAATAAAAGAAACAAGGTAGAGAGCTCAATAACAGATATTCTATAGCCCCACACCATTGTCTTTATTTTTTCATTAGTATTTTGACCTCAAGATTGAGCAGACCTCAATTTAATTAGGGGCTTCCACTGTAGCTCAGATGGTAGAGAATCTGCCTGCAATGCAGGAGACCTGGGTTTGATTCCTGGGTTGGGAAGATCCCCTGGAGAAGGGAATGGCACACCAATATTCTTGCCTGGAGAATCCCTTGGACAGAGGAGCCTGGCCTGCTACAGTCCACGGGGTCGCAAGAGTTGGGCATGACTTAGTGACTAGACCACCTGTTTAATTAGTTCGCCAAAATTCTGAAAAGCCTATCTGTGATGCTATGTTGATGGTGGTTCATTCTGCCCCTCCTGGGGAACTCAAAGGCAGCTTAGCAGTAATGAGTTAAGGAAATGTTTTGGTAGATGTATCTTTTGTTATCACCAACTTCTGTTCCATCACACAGGTGGTCTTTCACATCACTATAGTTTAGGTAGACTGGTGATTAGGAATGATATTCTTCTAAGTAAAGGACAGCACTAGGTAAAAACAAATAAACCCGGGTAAGAAAAAAGAGAAAAATGTTTAGGTGACTTTGGAAATTGCAGCAAAATACTATAATGAGATACCACTTCACACCCTCCTCACACCCACTGTAATGGCTAAAATTAAAAAGACTGATAACATCAAATGTTGGCAAGAATAGGGAACAACTAGACCAGTGGATATATAAAATGCTATAACCACTTTGTAAAACTCTTTGGCATTTTCTTATATTGTTGTTGTTTAGTCACTAAGCCATATCCAATTCTTTGTGACCTCATGGATTGCAGCACGCCAGGCTTCCCTGTCCTTTGCTATCTCCTGGAGTTTGCTCAAACTCATGTGCATTGAGTCAGTGAAAATGAAAGTCGCTCAGTTGTGTCCAACTCTTTGTGACCCCATGGACAATATAGTCCATGGAATTCTCTAGGCCAGAATACTGGAGTGGGTAGCCTGTCCCTTCTCCAGGGGATCTTCCTGACCCAGGAGTCGAACTGGGGTCTGCTGTACTGCAGACAGATTCTTTACCAAATGAGCTATCAAGGAAGCCAATAAGTCCATGATGCTATCCAATTATCTCATCCTCTGCCACACCCTTCTCCTCCCGCCCTCACTCTTTCCCAATATCAGGGCCTTTTCCAATGAGTTGGCTCTTCGCATCAGGTGGTTTCCAAGGCAAATCATTGAGCATCACAGTAATCCAAGTCTACGCCCCAACCACTAATGCTGAAGAAGCTAAAGTTTACTGGTTCTATGAAGACTTACAAGACCTTCTAGAACACCACAAAAGATGTCTTTTTCATCATAGGAGATTGGAATACAAAAGTAGGATGTCAAGAGATACCAGGAGTAATAGCAAGTTTGGCCTTGGAGTACAAAATGAAGCAGGGCAAAGGCTAACAGAGTTTTTGTCAAGAGAACACACTAATCATAGCAAATACATTCTTCCAGCAACACAAGAGACAACACTATATGTGGACATCACCAAATGGTCAATACTGAAATCAAATTGATTATAGTCTTGGCAGCTGAAGATGGAGAAGCTCTATACAGTCAGCAAAAACGGGACCTGAAGCTGACTGTGGCTCAGACCATGAGCTCCTTATTGCAAAATTCAGGCTTAAATTGAAGAATATAGAAAAACACTAGGCCTTTTAGGTACGACCTATATACAGTGGAGGTGACAAATAGATTTGGGGGAGTAGATCTGGTCGGCAGACTGCCTGAAGAACTATATATAGATGGAGGTTTGTAACACTGCAGGAGGAAGTGCCCAAAACCATCCCAAAGAAAAAAGAATGCAAGGGGGAAAAGTGGTTGTCTGAGCAGGCTTTACAAAAATCTGGAAAGAGAAGAAAAGGCAAGGGAGAAAGGGAAAGACACCACCCAACTGAATGCAGAGTTCCAGAGAATAGCAAGAAGAGAAAAGAAAGTCTTCTTAAGTGAACAATGCAAAGAAATAGAGGGAAATGGTAGGATGGGAAAGACTAGAGATCTCTTCAGAAAATTAGAGATATCAAGGGAACATTTCATGCAAGGATGAACACTTTCTTATAAGACCAAACTATTCTCCTGGGTATTTACCCAAGAGAAATAAAAGCATATATCCTTAAAGTTTGAGGTAGATAAATTTCAAAAACATTATGTTAAGAGAAAGAAGCCAGACACAAAAGCATACTTAGAAAATAATTCCATTTATGTGAAATTTAAGTATGGGAAAAATAAGTCTATGTTATTAGAAATTGATACCAAAACCTCGGCCACTGTGCGCCAATGCTGAATCAAATCTCAGAGACAGAGTTTTGGGTGAAGCAGCAAAGAATAGCTTTATTGCTTTGTGAGGGAAAGTTGGGGCACAGCAGGCTGGTGCTCCAAAACTGTGTCCCAACTGGTGGGGATATGGTGAGGAATTTGATAGCAGTGGTTCAAGAGTGAGGCTGCTGATAAGGATCAGGGATGTTCAGGGCCTACACTCCTTTAATCTGGCCTCAGGCAATCTCCTGATGTACTTCGGTGGTTCTTGAGGTTACCAAACTGTGACCAACCTTCTCTATAGAATGAAGAATGCTTCACCAAGTAGTTAACATCTTCAATTTGTTGGGGGGTTTATTTATGCAGAAGAGCTCAAAAATATTGTTAGGTATATCCCTTGAGGCAGAACCAGGATCCTGTCCCAAGGCTTCACTGCTGTTTCTTGACTGCTCCTCCATTGTCTCTGTATCCCCTCCCTGCCCTGGTTAGCAACAGTTTGAACCTGCTGTTTGGAACTCAGAGAAGGTCATGGAGGCTAAGCCCATTCCCTACAAACAAGAAATGGGGACATAGAAAGTCTTCCATTCCCAGGAACCCCATAGGGTCCTGCTCAGTCTCAAAATCACAACAGTGATAAGTAGAAATTTACTGGAGTAAGGCATAAGGGAATTTTCTGGAGTGATAAGAGACACTGATATATAGAACAGTCTTTTGGACTCTGTGGGAGAGGGAGAGGGTGGGATGATTTGGGAGAATGGCATTGAAACATGTATAATATCATATATGAAACAAGTCGCCAGTCCAGGTTCGATGCACGATACTGGATGCTTGGGGCTGGTGCACTGGGATGACCCAGAGGGATGGTATGGGGAGGGAGGTGGGAGGACATGGGGAGGGAGGTGGGAGGACAGGATGGGGAACACATGTATACCTGTGGCGGATTCATTTTGATATATGGCAAAACCAATACAATATTGTAAAGTTAGAAAATTACATTAAACTAAAAATAAAAAAAAGGTCCTATACCTTGATTAGGGTTATAGTTTCATGGATATATTTATTTATTCAAATTCCTCCAACTGTATACTGTTCCTATGTATTTTTCTGTGTGTTAATATACATAAATACATTAAATTACTTTTAAAAAAGTAAACAACTGGCCAGGAAAGAAACTAGAGAAGAAACATTCAGTAATATTTCTAGGGACAAAGCAAGATATATCTATCATACAAGAAATACTAAAGACATTTTTTGTGTCCAAATTCCTTTTAATCAGATAGCCTTTGGGAACTAAAAACCTTGTGAATTTAACCATTGGAAAATAATAACTGGTACCTAGATAACAATCTTGGCTGGAAACTAGCTTAAAGAAAATGGATGGCTGGGGGCATAAACAAATGTATTTCCCTCTGCCAACTCCCCTGCAGCAGCTGGGTGTGGAATTGGAATACTTCAGGCCTTGCATATCAGGGAGGCTGGCTAGGTCTTAGAAATCAAGAAGGGGAACATCTGGCTCCTTGAGGAGTGACACAGGTAAGGGATGTGGCATCACAATGCAAATGAGAAGCTGTTTCGTAAAGATGGAAAATTTGATTAGGTCCTTTGGTAGACTTTCAACTTGCTTTGCTTTGTAGGATCAGCCAGTGCCTGTAGCCTCAGTTAGTAAAAGCTGGCCTTGCCTGAGGCCACAGCTCCCAGAACAGAACCTTAAATCGATTGTAGATAGACTGTTACATGCAGGGCTGGGCTCTTTTGCCCTAATGTCCTACCCACCTTTATACAAACAAACCCAGTGGGACATCTGTCTGGAAATTTAAGCCAAATGCCTTTCTAATGCTTTAATATATGCATTGACATTTTGTCTTGTAATAGCACTGTTAATAATGGACAATAAAATTATATATAACATTTACTAAAATAAAGACAAAACTCTTGAGTTTGAATTTCCATTCATACAGGTACACTTTCTGCATTTTGTGGGGTGTTACTATGGCAAAGTATAAACGGTTCAAAGCTATATTTTGATGCAGGTAGTTTTTTTTTTCTTTCAAGTTCTGCTTTTGTGCTTCTTGTCATCTAAGTCTCATCTCCTAAAAACATATGCCTGGAAACAAATATCACATATCTTTTCTGAACTCATAACTTTTGTTGTCAGGTTTCATTTTGAGTATTAACTAGAATTTATTTTATGTCTCTCTGCCTAGCTCAGAAGCTTTGAGTCTGACTTTTAATCACTTAAATATATATCTGTTCATTCAACACATATTGAATATCTGTTACATACCAGGCATTGTGGTAGATAATTGAGGTTGAGTGATGAACAACACGAACACTTTATCATCAAGGGATGGTCAATTGCAAAAAAAAAAAAACGGCAATAATAATAAACTCATTAAATGCTTTACATAACTATATACACATATGCATATATATGCATTTACTTATATACACACACACATATATTTATATCCTTATTTTATAAAGGTGAAAGCTAAAGCTTAAAGTCTCAGAGAGTTGGACGTGGCTGAGCAACAGAATTGCACTGAATTGAAGGCTTAAAGAGGTTTAGTTGTTACTAGTGGAAGCATGATATAAACCCATGTTTTGTTTATTGCAAAAACTGCCTTTAACCACTTAATTATACCTTCTTTCAGCATAACTGCTTTTATGATATCAGAGTTATAGAAGCAGAAAGTAATGTGTCCATCTCAACCTGGGAAATAAGGAGCAATTGAGAAGGGATAGATGAACTGTCTTGAGGGATGAAAACAGTAGTATAAGCTTTATGTAAATGTCCTCATTAATTCCAATCTATACTAGGCAATGGCTGTGGCCAAGTGATCACGTGAAAATTTCTGTGTCTTTATTTATAGCAGAGAAAGAGTTACAGATCTGTTAGATAATTAATTCCATCCCCTGATAGGGTACAGGCTTCATTCTTAGCTTGTGCTTTTGGGTGCCGTTGTCTTTTAGCATAAATCCCATCAAATCTTTGTGAGTTTTGCTTTTACATTTCCTTCATCTGTGACGAGAAGATTCTATTAGCAACCCTGGCACCTTCCATTAAAGTCTACAACTTCCAACTGCCAGAAAGGGATAATGAAGTGATAAATTTAATTTGCTACCAAAATATGTAAGGCAGAGATATCTACATGAATTTATAGCGTTAGCTGTGTCTTTCCTCTTAGCATTAACAAAAGTTTTATGGCAGGTTATCAAAATCAGTGTGACAAAAACAAATTTATATGAATTTTCACACACAGAAATCAGATCTATAACTCTGTATCAGATCATGCCTATCTTTCTCCTTCTTAGCATTTCTAGGCTCATCAGAGCTTAATCCAATAAGTTTTAAGTACTTTATTTACTACTTGAAGATTGTCCAAAAAAGTGTTAACCAGAGTAAGGCAGTTTTTACTCACTAATATACAAACTCTGGAGTTTATAAAATATGAATCCCCTTCTCCTACCCACTTCTAGAGTCTCTAAAGCCTATGAAGAAAGATAATAATAGCGTCATCCACCTATGATTGTGACAATGGAGTGCTTTGGATTCTATGGGACACAAAATCTACTTTCACCTGATTTTTTAACTCCTGTATCATGGTCATAAACCCAGTGATTCCTTAGCTTGAAAATTTTCTTGTATCTTCTCCAGATATTAACATTCCAAGAGTTCATTTGTTCCAATGCACTTCCTCTTCCCTGGTCTCACCATTCTCTGTCTTGTCAGTGGGATCAGTCTTGTTATTCCTGGGGTCCAGTGAAACCCCTCAGCCGCACCCACTGAATATATAGCTGGCGAAGTCCTGTTTCTGCCATTCATTGATTATGTGTTCATCTCATAACACAGACTAAGCTGTTAGAGTCAGTGCATGATTTCACACTTGGTGGTTTGCCCAGTAGTTACGATGATATGATAAAAACACTTTCAACTGGGTGTCATGTAGTGTTGTTTTGAGGGTCTGTATGTTAGCTACTTTAATCCTTGTAATAATCCATGTAAAGTTTCAACCATTATTCTCTTTCTACTGAGAAAAGTAAGAGTCAGGAGGGTGAAGAAAGTCATACAAGTTCCCATGCTAGTATAAAAACAAAGACAACATTTAGGCCTGGGTGTATTTGCTCACAAAACCTGCACACTTGCCTTCTGTGCTTCACTGCCTCTAGTTATCATCCTGTGCTAAGGCAATCCTTGGTTTGAATGCTTTAGATTTGATCCTGGTTTGACAGATAGCAGACTAGGATTCTATTAATCTGTGGGCAAAGTGGTGAACTTTCCACCTCCCTTCCAGTGACCTGTGGTAGTGGATTGTACTGGGAATCACTTGACACCTGCTTGCTCACCTGTATTCAGTGGACTCAGGATAAATCTTTACTTTTGCAGGCACATCACATCCTTCCCTAGGCCCTTAACCACTAGCACTAAGATTATTAGCCACATTGTCATCTTGCTTACTGGGCCGATCCTCCGTGTACTCTGTTTACTGGCAGAGGTTGTGAACTCCTCTCTCCCTTCAGTCCTGTCTCTTTATTTTGGATTTCTTGACTTTTAGCTCCTCTACCACAAATCCAGTTTAGGTTATGAATTTATGTATTTATAAGCATATATTTTCTCCACCAACTGCCTTAATGAATCTAGTCCTTGTCTGCTCATTTTTGTCTTCAATCATGTTGAAGATAAAGGGAGCCAGAGTGTAATGGAGAAGAGAAAGCCTTCAGACAACGGGGAGGAGCCAGGCCCTGAAGTCTGCTGAGGCTCCAGCGGACTGCTTTGTTCTCCCAGCATCAGGCCTCTTCTCCAGCAGCTGCTGTGCCTGTCTCGATTTGTGTGCATGTCTGGCTGGATGCCCAGCCAAACTGTGAACATTGCCGTCTTTCTCTCTTAAGTCATCTCAATTCCATATAAAATCAGCCATCTAGGCAGTAGCTGTATATTTGAATGAACTTTAGACTCTCCTACGGTACACAGTCTCCTATGGGCTTCTAATGCCTGCCACTGTCCAGGGTACCAGGCAGTGACAGGTTTATACAGGTTTATTACTGGTATGCAAACCCCTCCATACACTTTGCAAGAATTTTGAAACATTTTCATTATATTCCAGATGAAGCTTCCATTCCTGTAGTCCTTATTCAAGCATTGTGGGCTGCAGGAAAGCAACATTAAACCTACAAGTGTACTTGAAAATCCCCTAGATCTGTATGTAGGTGATATGCCCTAGTCTTGCAATGCTTTATACCTCCTGTATTTACTTCTGTAAGGTTCTTTCTGGAAGTCCTAGAGAAACCTGGCCTTATACTCTTTAACCCTAGAAAAATTCCAGGAAAACAATTAAAGTTTTGCATCCATTTTTTATTTTTATTTGGTGTTTCAAGGTATAACATGCCATAGCTGGGTGGGGTGAGATGAAGCAGCAGCAGGATTTGGGGGTGGAGGGGCAAGCTCTAAAGGTGTATTTGAGAAGATTTCAGTGTAGTGAGTATATAAAGTCAAGCAATAATCCCAAGCAGGGTGTAGCTGTGCATACAAGAGTTATACTGCTGGTCAGCATTGAAGAGTATTTTTTAATTTTTTTTATTTATTACACTAAATGTGTACAGAATGCAGGTTAGAACAATGTAACTTGACTCAGTAGTGATAAACTGCTACAAGCTGAGAATGTTAATCTAAAAAGCAAAGTATGACAGTGTTTCAAAACTTAACCCAATTCATCCAAAAAAAAAAAGAAGAAAATCTGGTCATTACCACAAGTATTTGTAAACACATATTCATACTAAGAGTATTTCCTCGAAATATTTTTCCTTAGAAAAAAATATATGCTTCATCTAAGACAAATTGTAAGAAGGATGATGATATGGAGCTATTTTGATTTGGAAAGAAAAGAATAATGTGGAGGTATCCATCTCATCAGTAATATATATATATATATATATATTTTTTTTTAAGAGCTACCGGGTGAAAATGCTAGTGATCAGATCATTTCTTAGGAAAGTAAATATAAAATTAGGTGTTCACTGGTGATACAAAATGGACAGAACTACTCAGCTCCTATTTGGTTTCTATCTTCTCCACCAAGAAGGATCATCTCAGTCTGGAAAGAGCAGAACAAAAATCACTAAATCCAAATTGAAGCCCTGTTTCAATATGAACAAGTGTAGTCAGGTAGTACTGAACTACTTTAAATGCAAGTTTCCAGCCCCAGACAAATTGCGTCCAAGGAACTGAGTGAGCTTGAAAATCCGATCAACCACAGTACTGGTCATCTCTGAGAAATTATCACACACAGGGGAAGAAATCACACACAAATAACTTGGAAGATATATCCATTTTACTGAAGGGGGAAAAATGTGAATTTTGAAAATTTCTGAATATTAAAGTTGACTTTGGTCTTCTGGAAAATACTAGAACTCATTTTTTTTTTTCATTGGTTTATATATATATATATATATATATATATATATATATAAATTGTGAAAAGAAAGACTATTCTTTTGGAAGCAGAATTTGTCTAAAACAATGCTCATGGGTAGAGGTAGTTTTTGTTGTATTAGTTGCCCAGTTGTGTTGGGATCTTTGTGACCCCAAGGACTGTAGCCTGCCAGGATCTTCTGTCCATGGATTTCTCCAGGCAAAATTACTGAGTGGGTTGCCATTTCCTTCTCTAGGTGATCTTCCCAACCCAGCCATCAAACTCAGGTCTCTGGCATTGCAGACAGGATTTTTACTGTCTGAGCCACTAGGGAGGCCCTAGAGGTAGGGAGAAATGAAAACTTATTAAGAACAATTCATGCCAAAAGAACCCAACTTCTTTTTGATATTTCTCTAGCAAACATAACTATTGTTAACATTCTCCTGGCTCCTACAAAGTACCATGTGCTGGACTGAGTGCCTCATTTAAGCCTCAGAACAGCCTATGAAATAGGTCTTGCTGGTATCCCTGTCTCACAGATGGGAAGACACTCAAGGCTAGTAAATAGCTGAGCTGGGATTTGAACCCAGTTAACAGGAAATCAGAACACAAATCCCAAACCATTCCACATCCCTCTCAAAAAAGAATGGCTGCTGGCAAAATGTACTTTGATTCCCAGAATGGATTTGCTGCTCGACTATGATAGCCTGTTGAACCCTATAGGGGATGACTATCACAGAACAAGACAGATATTAGTTAAGCCTCATAATATTCTTATTTCCCTATGAAAAGCTTAACTTGCTGTCTGGAGAATACCAGACTTATACAATGTTTTCATATTCTCAGAGTTCTTCAGATTTACAATTAGAATCTGTAACTTTTGAAAGAAAAAGTTTAGGCTTCTCATGCATTATGGAAATCTGTCATCCAAATTTGAAAACCAAACTCAGAATATGATCATATTTAATTAAAGTTATGTATTTATGAATATTAAATAAGAGTAGTGGACTTCTGAAAGAAAGGCCTCAAATTTTTTCAGAAACTAATAATGGAAAACTACAAACTTGTAAATTTTCAGTTCAATTCAGTTCAGTTGCTTAATTGTGTCCAACTCTTTGCGACCCCATGGACTGCAGCATGCCAGACTTCCCTGTCCATCACCAACTCCCGGAGCTTACTCAGACTCATGTCCATTGAGTCAGTGATGCCATCCAACCATCTCATCCTGTCATCCCCTTCTCCTCCCACCTTCAATCTTTCCCAGCATCAGGGTCTTTTCAAATGAGTCAGCTCTTCGCATCAGGTGGCCAAAGTATTGGAGTTTCAGCTTTAGCATCAGTCCTTCCAATGAATATTCAGGGATGATTTCCTTTAGGATGGACTGGTTGGATCTCCTTTCTGTCCAAGGGACTCTCAAGAGTCTTCTCCAACACCACAGTTGTAAAGTTTAGATATAACTAAAATGCAGGACGTTTATTCATTAGTAGCTGTAGTATACCTTTATGCTATTTGATATAAAAAATACTGCCTTGTTAAATAAATTATCAGTATAAACACATTTCCAGAAACTGTTTAACCTACTTAAGATAATTAACAGCTTTCAAGTATGCTATCAAAATTCTTAGGAAAACCAACAATGAATGTGCTGTTTTAAATGAGCATTTGTTAGCAATTTTTTCCAGTGGATGTGTATTTCTTTCTCAATAATCTATAATTCAGACTTTTCACCAATTCAAAAGAACTCTTCACACAATTCATCCAAATTAGTGAGCTTTTACTGTAGACTTTTATGGAATATAGAGAGCACCATATTCCCCATGGATATCATTTGATCTCAGTTATGTAGTCGTTGTCTCATTCTATCTCCTTCTGCCAGGAATCTTTCATTAGTTGCTTACTGATCTTACTCTAGAGACTCAGAGTAATTATGTCCAAGAATTGTACAGTGTCAAGAAGTGGCAACTTACAGGAAATGGAGTGATATGGGTTTTAATTTTTAAGTCTAATACTAAATAAATCCAAGGAGTGTATGAACATGAGGAAGATATTCCGCAGAAGTATTTACCATGTTTTTCCTATGGCAAGAAAATTTTAACTTTTGATCAACACTAAAACTTTTGATAAATATAAAATTTTCATGAATATTCTCTGAAAAGAAAAAAGAATTTAATATATAAATCCCTTCTTCCACTTTTTAATAAATCTAAACTTTTGCTATCAGAAGCACTCCTATTTTCTAATTTACCATTAATATGTTCTCTAAAGTTGAAAACACTAGTGGTAATAAAAGGTACTGAAAATAAAATATAAGGAAAATTTCCAAAATGCTCAGATAGTAGGGTACATAGGTAATTTTCCTGTTTCTGCATTAAATTCTGTTTGTTTGTTTTTTAACTTTAAAGCACAAGATCTGACCCATTTGGCAAATTTCTGCACTCTTCATTATGTTTGGAGAACTCTCAACACAAAATATAACTCCTGGCAGGTAATTCCTAGTATCTGGGAATTGGGAGAATAGAGAAGTTTGGAAGGAGTAGATAGCTGAGTTGATCAGCTGCCAAAGGCTGAGGGAACAGTACAGGTAAAGCATCAAGCGTTTGAAGAAAACCCCAAGAGGAAAGTGTTTTGGTTTTTTTTCCCCCATCTGAATAAAGACTGTTTTACTATACAGCTTTTTTTTACCTTCTACATTTTTTTTTTTCAAGAATCAAACTCTAGGGACCAGAAGCAAGTGAACAGCCTTACCCTTTCAACCCTGTTTCCAAAAGAGGGTCATCCCTTCTTCTACTACTGTTCACAGTATGTGGTCTTGGGAGGTTGGTTGTTTTCTTTCCTCCTGGAAAATCACTCTAACTACACATGGTTAGGGTTTCTCTGGTGACTCAGTGGTAAAGAATCCACCTGCCAAGGAGGAGATGCAGGTTTGATCCCTGGGTCAGGAAGATCCCCTGAGAAGGAAATGGCAACCCACTCCAGTATTCTTGCCAGGCAAGTTGCATGGACAGAGGAGCTTGACGGGCTATAGTCCATGGGGTTGCAAAGAGTAGAACAAGACTTATTGTCTAAACAACAACAGCAATGCATGGTTTAGGTTTCATGTTGAACTTGAAATTAAGAAGGAGGATATCTCTATAGATACCAAATATATAACTCTTTCTTGATTGGCTTGGAAATACTCTCATATCCCTCATGATTGCAGATGCTTTCAGAAAAAGAGTTCTTTACAGAGTCTCAATTTATTGGAACATTGATACTGTTGTTTCTTATACTTATATTAATGTTGAATAATGATGGATTGCCCCCATAGCGTTTCCAGGCTGTTTTCTGTGATAGAGCTTGTAACATTAAAAATGAAAGTATTCAAAGATAGTGGTGTATTATATATTGGGCTCTTTGAGACACTCCCTGTGGCTGTGTAGAAAAGATGCTTTATTTAAGGAAAATCCTTGGAGAAATTAATTGATACAAGCCAGAAGTTGTTCAGCCAATTTAATCACTAATCTGCTGTTGTTTCTAAATTGCATGAAATACAGGAAGTCTGCCTGCCTCCAAATCAGCCAATTCAAGATAGAAACACAGGACGAAATTTAGTCCACTATATGCTAAACTCCCTGCTTGAAATGAAACAGACTTTGCTTGGGGTGGGGATGAGGGAGGGATTGGCCTGGTTGTTAAACATGCTAATTCACTTTTGAGGGCATTTTGCCAAGTTAACTAAAGCTATCCTGAAGCTATTTGAAGAATTAACTGGAGAACAAACAATGACCGAGTCCAAATTTATGTTTTCAGAATTTGTTAGGAACTGGGCCTTGAAAAAAAAAAGAAGTAATTAAAGTAAGGCTTTTATTCATATACCACATTCTTAAATTCCAGTAATGGTAGTGTCTATCATAGACAAAGTAAATAATTTGGATGGTACATGTCAAACTCTGACTGATTCTGTGTGTAAAGCTGTTGTGTTCCCCCTGAAATTCTGATGTTCAAACTTTATGAAATAAGGAAAAGAGATATCTGGAGTAACAGGAAAGTTTGGCCTTGAGGTACATAATGAAGCAGAGCAAAGCCTAACAGAATTTTTCCAAGAGAACACACTGGTCATAGCAAACACCCTCTTCCAACAACACAAGAGAAGACTCTACACATGGACATCACCAGAAATACTGAACTCAGATTGATTATATTCTTTACAGCCAAAGATGGAGAAGCTCTATACAGTCAGCAAAAACAAGACCAGGAGCTGACTGTGGCTCAGATCATGAACTCCTTATTGCCAAGTTCAGACTTAAATTGAAGAAAGTAGGGAAAACTACTACACCATTCAGGTATGACCTATATCAAACTCCTTACAATTATATAGTAGAAGTGAGGAATAGATTTAAGTGATTAGATCTGGTAGACAGAGTGCCTGAAGAACTATGGAAAGAGGTTCATGACGTTGTACAAGAGGCACTGATCAAGACCATCCCCAAGAAAAAGAAATGTGAAAAGGAGAAATAGTTGTCAGAGGAGGCCTTACAAATAGTTATGAAAAGAAGAGAACTGAGTTCCAAAGAATAGCAAGGAGAGATAAGAAAGCATTTTTGAGTGAACAATGCAAAAAAAAAAAAAAAAATAGAGGAAACAATAGAATGGGAAAGACTAGAGATCTCTTCAAGAAAATTAGAGATACCAAAGGAACATTTCATGCAAAGATGGGCTCAATAAAGGATAGAAACAGTATGGACCTAAAAGAAGCAGAAGATATCAAGAGGAGGTGGCAAGAATACACAGAACTATAAAAAGAAGATCTTCATGTACCAGATAACCACGATGGTATGATCACTCACCTAGAGCCAGACATCCTGGAGTCCGAAGTCAAGTGGACCTTGAAGCATCACTACGATCAAACCTATTGGAAGTAATGGAATTCCAGTTGAGCCATTTCAAATCCTAAAAGATGATGCTGTGAAAGTGCTCCATTCAGTATGCCAGCAAATTTAGAAAACACAGTGGTGGCCACAGGACTGGAAAAGGTCAGTTTTCATTCCAGTTCCAAAGAAAGGCAATGCCAAAGAATGCTAAAACTACCATGCAATTGCATTCATCTCACATGCTACCAAAGTAATGCTCAAAATTCTTCAAGCCACACTTTAACAGTATGTAAACTGTGAACTTCCAGATGTTCAGGCTGGATTTAGAAAAGGCAGAGGAAGCAGAGATCAATTTGCCAACATCCGCTGGATCATCGAAAAAGCAAGAGAGTTCCAGAAACACATCTACTTTTTGCTTTATTGACTATGCCAAAGCCTTTGCCTGTGTGGGTCACAACAAACTGTGGAAAATTCTGAAAGAGATGGGAATACTAGACCATCTGACCTGCCTCCTGAGAAATCTGTATACAGGTCAAGAAGCAACAGTTAGAACCAGACATGAAACAACAGACTGGTTTCAAATTGGGAAAGGAGTGTGTCAAGGCGGTGTATTGTCACCCTCCTTATTTAACTTATATGCAGAGTACATCGTGAGAAATGCTGGACTGGATGAAGCCCAAGCTAGAATCAAGATTGCTGGGAGAAATATCAATAACCTCAGATATGCAGATGACACCACCCTTATGGCAGAAAGCAAAGAAGAACTAACGAGCCTCTTGATGAAAGTGAAAGAGGAGAGTGAAAGTGAAGTCGCTCAGTCGTGTCCGACCCTCAGCGACCCCATGGACTGCAGCCTTCCAGGCTCCTCCATCCATGGGATTTTCCAGGCAGGAGTACTGGAGTGGGGTGCAATTGCCTTCTTCGAGGAGAGTGAAAAGCTGGCTTAAAACTCAACATTGAAAAAACTAATATTGTGGCATCCTTTCCCATCATTCCATGGCAAATAGAGAAACAATGTAAAGAGTGAGAGACTTAATTTTCTTGGGCTCCAAAATCATTGCAGATGGTGACTGTAGTCATGAAATTAAAACATGCTTGCTCCTTGGAAGACAAGCTGTGACCAGCCTAGACAGTGTATTGAAAAGCAGAGACATTACTTTGCTGACAAAGGTCTGTTTAGTCAAATCTATGGTTTTCCAGTAGTCTTGTATGGATGTGAGAATTGGAACATAAAGAAAACTGAGCACTGAAGAATTCATGCTTTTGAACTGTGTTTTGGAGAAGACTTGAGAGTCCCTTGGACTGTGAGATCTAGCCAGTTGTCCTGAGGGAAATCAGTCCTGAACATTCATTGGACAGACTGATGCTAAAACTGAAACTCCAATATTTTGGCCACCTGATACAAAGAACTGACTCATATGAAAAGACCCAATTGCTGGGAAAGATTGAAGGCAGGAAGAGAAGGGGACGATGGAGGATGAGACTGTTGGATGGCATCACTGATGCAATGGACATGAGTTTGAGCAAGCTCCGGGAGTTTGTGACAGGGAAGCCTGGAGCGCTTCAGTACATGCAGTCTCAAAGAATTGGACAGGACTGTGACTGAACTGAACTGATAGGCCTGTGCATGTGTGCTCAGTCGTGTCTGAGTCATTTGTGACCCTATCGACTGTAGCCTGCCAGGCTCCTCTGTCCATGAGATTCGCTAAACAAGAATACAAAAGTGGGTTGCTATTTCCTACTCCAGGGAATCTTCTTGACCCAGGGATCGAACCTGAGTATCTTGCATATCCTGCATTGGCAGGCTGATTCCTTACCACTGTACCACCTGAGAAGTCTGTAAATGTATGCATCTTACTAAATTTGAGTTCTATTAGTTATTATTTCTTCAAGTAGTTTTTGTGTCCTATTTTGTATTTCCTTTTTTCTAGGACTCCAATTAAATGTTTATTAGACATTGATATTATTCCATGGATCCCTAAAGTTCTTTTACTTATTTTTTCAGTTGTTTATTTTCTCTCGTTTTCAGATTGGATAATTTCTATTGATCTCCCTTCATGCTTACTGAATATTTTTTCTTATACCATATCCATTATGCTGTTGAGCCAACATAGTGAAAATTTTATCTTTGATACTGTATTTTTCAATTTTAGACTGTGATCTTGTTTCATTTTTATAGCTTTTCTTTCTTGTAGGTTTCTAATCACTAATTTTTTTTTAATATCACAAGCATTGTTATGATCAGTTCGGTCAGCTCAGCTCAGTCGTGTATGACTCTTTGAGACCCCATGGACTACAGCATGCCAGGCCTCCCTTTCCATCACCAACTCTCAGAGCTTACTCAAGCTGATGTCCACTGAATTGAAGATGCCATCCAACCATCTCATCCTCTGTCATCCCCTTCTCCTCTCGCCTTCAATCTTTCCCAGCATCAGGATCTGTTCCAATGAGTTGGTTCTTCACATCAGGTGGCCAAAGTATTGGAGTTTCAGCTTCAGCATCAGCCCTTCCAATGAATATTCAGGACTGATTTCCTTTAGGATGGACTGGTTGTATCTCCTTGCTGTCCAAGGGACCCTCAAGAGTCTTCTACAACACCACAGTTCAAAAGCATCAATTCTTTGGCCCTCAGCTTTCATTATAGTCCGACTCTCACAACCATATATGACTACTGGAAAAACCATAGCTTTGACTAGACTGACCTTTGTTGGCAAAGTAATGTCTCTGATTTATAATATGCTGTCTAGGTTGGTCATAACGTTTCTTCAAAGGAGCAATCATCTTTCAATGCCATGGCTGCAGTCATCATCTATAGTGATTCTGGACCCCAAGTAAATGAAATCTCTCACTGTTGCCATTGTTTCCCCATCTATTTGCATGAAGTGATGGGACCAGATGCCATGATTCAGTTCTCTGAATGTTGAGCTTTAAGCCAGCTTTTTCACTCTCCTCTTTCACTTTCATCAAGAGGCTCTTTAGTTCTGCTTCACTTTCTGCCATAAGGGGTGGTGTCATCTGCATATCTGAGGTTATTGCTATTTTCCCGGCAATCTTGATTCCAGCTTGGGCTTCATCCAGTCCAGCCTTTCTCATGATGTACTCTGCATAGAAGTTAAATAAGCCGGGTGACAATATGCATCCTTTACGTACTACTTTCCAATCTGGAACCAGTCTGTTGTCCCAAGTCCAGTTCTAACTATTGCTTCTTGACCTGCATACAGGTTTCTCAGGAAGCATGTCAGGTGATCTGGTATCCCCATCTCTTGAAGAATTTTCTACAGTTTGTTGTGATCCACAGAGTCAAACGCTTTGGCATAGTCAACAAAGCAAAACTAGATGTGTTTCTGGAACTCTCTTGCTTTTTCAATGATCCAGCAAATGTTGGCAATTTGACCTCTGGTTCCTCTGCCTTTTCTAAATCCAGCTTAAACATCTGGAAGTTCACATTTCACACACTGTTGAAGTGTGGCTTGAAGAATTTTGAACATTACTAGCGTGTGCTGCTGCTGCTGCTGCTGCTGCTGCTAAGTCGCTTCAGTCGTGTCCGACTCTGTGCAGCCCCATAGATGGCAGCCCACCAAGCTTCCCCATCCCTGGGATTCTCCAGGCAAGAACACTGGAATGGGTTGCCATTTCCTTCTCCAATGCATGAAAGTGAAAAGTGAAAGTGAAGTCGCTCAGTTGTGTCCGACTCTAGCGACCCCATGGACTGCAGCCTACCAGGCTTCTCCATCCATGGGATCTTCCAGGCAAAAGTACTGGAGTGGGATGCCATTGCCTTCTCCTACTAGTGTGTGAGATGAGGGCAATTGTGTGGTAGTTTGTGCATACTTTGGCATTGCCTTTCTTTGGGATTGGAATGAAAACTGACCTTCTCCAGTCCTGTGGCTACTGCTGAGTTTTCCAAATTTGCTCTGGTGTATTGAGTGGAGTACCTTCACAGCATCATCTTTTAGTATTTGAAAGAGCACAACTGGAATTCCATCACCTCCCTCCACTAGCTTTGTTCGTAGTGATGCTTCCTAAGGCCCACTTGACTTCGCATTCCAGGATGTCTGGCTCTGGGTGAGTGTTCACACCATCGTGATTATCTGGGTCATGAAAATCTTTTCTGTACAGTTGTTCTGTATATTCTTGCCACCTCTTCTTAATATCTTCTGCTTCTGTTACTGCTACTGCTGTTAAGTTGCTTCAGTCATGTCTGACTCTGTGCGACCCCATAGATGGAAGCCCACCAGGCTCTGCCGTCCCTGGGATTCTCCAGGCAAGAACACTGGAGTGGGTTGCCATTTCCTTCTCCAATGCATGAAAGTGAAAAGTGAAAGTGAAGTCACTCAGTCATGTCTGACCCTTAGTGACCCCATGGACCACAGCCTACCAGGCTCCTCTGTCCATGGGATTTTCCAGGCAAGAGTACTGGAGTGGGGTGCCATTGCCTTCTGTTAGGTCCATACAACTTCTGTCCTTTATTGTGTCCATCTTATATATAGATCAGATCAGATCAGATCAGTCGCTCAGTCATGTCCGACTCTTTGCGACCCCATGAACCGCAGCACGCCAGGCCTCCCTGTCCATCACCAACTCCTGGAGTTCACTGAGACTCACGTCCATTGAGTCAGTGATGCCATCCAGCCATCTTATCCTCTGTCGCCCCCTTCTCCTCATGCCCCCAATCCCTCCCAGCATCAGAGTCTTTTCCAATGAGTCAACTCTTCGCATGAGGTGGCCAAAGTACTGGAGTTTCAGCTTTAGCATCATTCCTTCCAAAGAAATCCCAGGGCTCATCTCCTTCAGAATGGACTGGTTGGATCTCCTTGCAGTCCAAGGGACTCTCAAGAGTCTTCTCCAACACAACAGTTCAAACGCATCAATTCTTCGGCACTCAGCCTTCTTCACAGTCCAACTCTCACATCCATATATGACAACTGGAAAAACCATAGCCTTAACTAGATGTACCTTTGTTGGCAAAGCAGCTATTTGTAAGACCTCTTCAGACAACCATTTTGCCTTTTTGCATTTCTTTTTATTGGGGATTGTCTTGATCACTGCCTCTTGTACAATATCACGAACGTCCTTCCATAGTTATTCAGGTACTCTATCAGATCTAATCCCTTGAATCTATTTGTCATTTTCACTGTTAATCGTAAGGGATTTGCTTTAGGTCATACCTGAATGGTCTAGTGGTTTTCCCTGCTTTCTTCAATTTAAGTCTGAACTTGGCGATAAGGAGTTCATTTTCTGAGCCACAGTCAGCTCCTGGTCTTGTTTTTGCTGACTGTATAGAGCTTCTCCATCTTCGACTGCAACAAATATAATTAATCTGATTTCAGTATTGACCATCTAGTTATGTCCATATGTAGAGTCTTCTCTTGTGTTGTTGTGAGAGGGTGTTTGCTATGACCAGTGTGCTCTCTTGGCAAAACTCTGTTAGCCTCTGCCCTTCATTCTGTACTCCAAGGCCAAATTTGCCTGTTATTCCAGGTATTTCTTGACTTCCTACTTTTGCATTCCAGTCCCTATACTGAAAAGGACATCTTTTTTGAGTGTTAGTTCTAGAAGGTCTTGTAGGTCTTCATAGAACCATTCAGCTTCAGCTTCTTCAACATTAGTGGTCAGGACATAGACTTGGATTACTGTGATACTGAATGATTTGCCTTGGGATTGAACAGAGATCATTCTGTCTTTTTTGAGATTGCATCCAGGTACTGCATTTCAGACTCTTTTGTAGACTATGATGGTTACGCCATTTCTTCTAAGGGATTCTTGGCCACAGTAGATATAATGGTCATCTTAGTTAAATTCACCCATTCCAGTCCATTGTAGTTCGCTGATTCCTAGAATGTCGATGTTCACTCTTGCCATATCCTGTTTGACGACTTCCAATTTGCCTTGATTCATGGACCTAATATTCCAAGTTCCTATGCAATACTGCTCTTTATAGCATCAGACTTTACTTATCACCAATCACATCCACAACTGGGTGTTGTTTTTGCTTTGGCTCTGTATCTTCATTCTTCCTGCAATTATTTCTCCACTGATCTCCAGTAGCGTATTGGGCACCTTCTGACCTGGGGAGTTCATCTTTCAGTGTCCTATCTTTTTGCCTTTTCATACTATTCGTGGGGTTCTCAAGGCAGGAATTCTGAAGTGGTTTGCTACTGTCTTCTCCAGTGGACCACGTTTTATCAGAACTCTCTACCATGACCCATCCGTCTTGGGTGGCCCTACATGGCATGGCTTCTAGTTTCATTGAGTTAGACAAGGCTGTGGTCCATGTGTTTAAGATTGGTTCGTTTTCTGTGTTAGTTTCTATATATATATATATGGTTATAATAGCTGCCTTAACCTTGACCTCTAATTCTAATATCTGGATTGTCTCAAGATTGATCTATATTGACTGCCCTTTCTATTGAGAAATGACACAGTTTCATGCTTTATCATCTGTCTGCAATTTTTTTTATTGTTTCTGGATCGTATGAATGATGTGTCGTATAGACTCTGGACTCTATTATTTGCTACCTAAGAGTGCTGATTTTTATTTGTTTTAGCAGACCGTTAACTTATGTAAATGC
Organism: Bos javanicus; assembly: GCF_032452875.1. Taxonomy (NCBI): domain Eukaryota; kingdom Metazoa; phylum Chordata; class Mammalia; order Artiodactyla; family Bovidae; genus Bos; species Bos javanicus. The sequence continues at coordinate 46,595,664 of NC_083870.1, forward strand.
AAATCTGAAACTCTGTCTTATCTCCACTTTTTTGTTGTTTGGTCACTATGTCCAACTCTTTGCAACCCCATGGACTGCAGCACACCAGGCTTCCCTGTCCTTCTGTCCACTTAGTGGAAATCAAAATATGTTTCTCAGTTATTTGAGCTTTAGTTGGGCTGCTTGAAGTCTTTGAAGTGTGTGCATGTCTCAGAAGTCAGTCAGAGATTTGGGTCAATATGTATGCAGAATCTTCTGCTCTGTAACTTTCCCCTTTCCTAGAAATTCACCCAGTTTCTCGGGGCCTTGAGGACACTAAATTCTGGTTTCTCACCCAGTTTGGACTGTGGATTTCTCTCTGAATTTTAACCTCTCTGATTAATACCACTGAACCCATCCTCAAGCTGAAAGAATGATGTCATCCCCTTCTTCCAAATGCCCACTTCCCTTCATTTTCCATTTTCTTTTAATCATTATTCACTGCCTTTGGATGACATTGTGTGTGTGTGTGTGTGTGTGTGTGTGTGTGTGTGTGTGTGTGTATGTGCGCGCGCGCTTGTGGTGAGTTACCTGCTGAAGAACTCCAACACAAGGTACTTTGCCATTAGCAGAAGTAGACTCTCCAAAAATCATCCCTAGTAAGTGAGGAACATGAAGAATCCTCATAAAAAGAACATTTACCTATATATAAAATTCCCTGAGTTTGCGGATTTGTACAGTTTGAAAATGTTTCCTGCTATTGTTATTTTTTAATTCTTATCCAATGTATGGCTATCTCTAAATCAGAGCAATGAATTCAGTGGTTGTGAGCAACTTGACATGATTTGTAGAAGCACAAAAGGCACTGGGGAATTGGACTTGGTATTGCTCACTTTTAAGCTAATAATGAGAAAACCCTACAATCAAATGCAGTGAAGGGTATAATTGGTGCAATACTGCTTGCTATCAGTGTACTTTTCAGGGTCATTTTTGTTAACTGCAGAATGAAGTAAAACATTTGTAAGCACCCAGTACTTCAATAAGAATATATATGGTTACCCTGAGCAGTCAAGTCCAAATACATGATGCCTGATTATTATGGAAGCACTTATTCAACACTGCTCATTGTAAAGAATCTTATTCTCTGGCTGCAGATATACATCACCTGAAATCAAGCCATGTCTAGAAAATATATCACTTTTAGCTCCATGTACCATTAAGGGTGAATAAAAATGTCAAAAATAAAGGAGAGCTTATACACATATTACAGGTATGGGAATGCTTGTACAACTTGAAAATATATCCATCAAGATGTGTGGGCAGTTTTCACAGAAAGTAAAATATTTCAGAAGTGATACTCCATTCTGTGCCATGGAATACACATTTCCTGAGTCTTAAGAAAGTTCAAGGCTCCTTTTTTTCTGTCTCATATGCTTTGGCTTGCTCCTTGTAATCATTGCTTTTTCAATCAGTCAGCATGGTAATGAGAGGAACTTTGATGTCCTCTACAGAGGACTGCCTTAATAATAGGAATAGCTAGGCATTTGTGTTCCTCAGGGGTCAGTAACGAAACCTATATTATTTGAGGAATAAAATCTCACGTAAGTAGATAATTCTCCCCAATAAGCAGAAGACAAGAGGGTGGTAAGACATTGAAAAGAGATCTCTAAAATTGAATGAAAGGGCAGAAAGGTGACATGTGTTTGAACATGAGTAAACATTAGGTAATATAGCTTACCATCAAGAAGAGCTTGAAAGAACCAAGTAGGCATTTTCTTACCCCAAAGCAGAACCCTAGATCCTGAAGAAGGGAAAACCAAACGCTCATCACCTTTTAAGGTCATTTTGAAGTGAGAACTTTTCTCTAATCCTAAATCAAAGAAATTCATCTCAAATAGCCACCATTTCAAATTAAAATCCAAGTGTAAAAAGCATGAGCATTTTCATTAAACTTTTATTTGAAATCAGTTAGGTTATTTATGTAATTTGCATGAGTTAAAATGATCTAGATGAATGCTACTCAAAGCCTGGTATCTGAACCAGCAACATCACATCACCTGCAGCTTGTCTGAAATGCAGAATTTCAGGTCCAACCTCAGATCTACTGAATCACAACCTGTAGTTTAACAAGAATCCCAGGCATTTGACATGTACATTAAAATTTAAGGAGTGCTGGTATAGATAATACAATAAAGTAAAATCTCAAAGTAAGAAGCACATTCTAGGTCTTATTTAGAGATCTCACTGGAAAATGAGGCCAAAAAACAGTAAGGAAACTTGTAGATGGTTATAAAACTTATAGTTTTCTGAAAACTTTTTAATTTTTAGAAAAAGCTAACTTGCACAAAAGAATCTGAAGACATTACAAATAAGGAAGAAGAAATGAAATGAAACCTGGTTAAATGTAAGATATGAATCTGTGAAATAATAATGCCAAATAAGACATTTAATAGACACAGTAAGACATTTAATAGACACAATTTAGAAAACAGTAGTATCAGGAGACCTAGAGCCAGGATGAAAGTGAAGAACAAATTATAGTAAAATCAGCTTTCAATGTATTAGGATAATAAAAACAACTAATGCAATTTGGGGCCTCCTACCCAGAGACAAATTATGGAAGAGGCAGATAATGGTTGTTTTTTAATGACTCTGGTGAAAATTCAAAGAGAATATTTGGCCACAAAAGCAGAAAGGTTCATGCTTCATATAGGATCCAGAGAACAACAGGTTATAAAGTTTTAAAGATGAAAAGAACTACGAATAGTTTAAATGATGATCCCAAGGTCAGACATCTGACAGCATATGGAAATATGAAATGTGAAAAGCCTTTGATTCTAGGAAGCATGAAATTTGAAGTATAGTAATGAAATCAAACAGAAAACTATGTCCCAAATGTTACATCCCACGTACTTAATAGTATCCAGCCCGAGTCTGTGTGCTCAGATATTCAGGCAGGTAAGCATTCTCCCAAACAGAAGATAACTAGTTGAGGCCAACTCCCCACTTGAGAAAAGTTCAGTCTAATACAGTTCTAGCCTGTTCCACTCTCATGATGACACAGGTAAAAACGCACTTAATTTACCTAGGACAATGGTACCTACTGTGCAGGTTGCCTAGACACATGCTCTTAACTCTGTCTTCACTATGTTCTACAGCCTACAGCCAGGCTTCAATTCACCTATCACACCATGTCAACAAATAGTCCACAGACACAATAGTGGTGGAAAGGGAGTGTAGAAGTAGGGTAGCTGTTGTCCTGTTTCCCCCCAGCTGAACCTAAATCCTATTCCTCTGGATTGTAATTCTGCTCATTAGGCTCTAAATTAAATATGTTACAATAGTAATGCAAAAAAAAAAAAAAAAAAATTTAAAACAGGCTCTTATCAGCTATCATCAGATTAAGCTGCAGAGCATATTTAGGTTTGCCCTGCAAAATAGTACCTGTGTTATATGAACGTCAGTAGTTAAAACACAAATAAATAAATTGCTGATTACAAAAGATTTTTCTCACATTTCAGAAGGCTTCTCTGTAGGGTTTCTTTTAAAAAAATCGATCTCCTCGTGTGTTTTTAAGTGTTTTACAGATCATTAAGTACATGGCAGAGGGGCAATGAGAAGGGATTTCTAAATTTAATGAACTAGGAAGCACTCAAATTGAGGACAGATAAAAATAAAACAAGTTATATTTAAAATTCTACTTTATCAGTGGAAAAATACAACAAAAATTATCAAACATAAGCTTAAAAAAGTATCCATTTCTTAGTCATGCTATACCTGAGAGAGGAACAACTTGACAAAAAAACTTGATAATGTTAACATCAGATAGATAATTACATATATTAATATATACAAATATTGTATGTTAATATCTATTTTCTACTGTATATGTCAATATATGTATGCCTATCTACATATATATAGTAGCATGTATTATATATAACATAAATATTAAATGAGTATACATATATATATGTATGTGTGATATCCCACTATCATTTAATAGATATAAATATGGGAATCTGCATATGTGTATGTCCATATATACTTATACATATTTGTGAGTCAGCTGTCACCTTAACAATGGCTTCCCAGGTGGCACTAGTGGTAAAAATCCGGCCAGCCAATGCAGAAGGCTTAGAGAGACGCTGGTTCAATCTCTGAGTCAGCAAGATCCCCCTGGAGGAGGAAATGGCAACCCACTCCAGTATTCTTGCCTGGAGAATCCCATGGACAGAGAAGCCTGGCAGTTGCAAAGAGTCAGACACGACTGAAGCGACTTAGTGTGCACAGACATCACATAACAAAGTGGAAATATCAAACTTCCTACCTTTGCATTTTACACCTAAATTTGATACTGACAATGACCTTGCAAATCTCATTCATCTGAATTTAATGTAATCCAGCCATATACTCACTCCCAGTTTTTAAACTCTTAAATCTCATTTAGAGATGGTTTAGTCCAAGAAAGAAATCCTTCATATCCCTGGAAACTTTGGACAAAATTGCATAGTGTATTTTCCTATTGAAAGTATTGAAAATGTTTCCTATGGAGTAAGTGCTTTACAAAGTTACCACAAGAGATTTCCTGGAAATACCTAATGCATTTTGATGGGAAACCAAGACATCAAGATAATGAATACTTTATTCATAATATGAAATCAGGCTAGAAAAAGTTACTTCTTAAATAACTGTAGTGTTAATTTAATACACTTCTTTTTTGATGGGGAAAGGTTGATAAGGGCTTAGTAAATAATACTAGACAAATTCAGATCATGTACTATTGTAAATCTTCATGAATTATTGTAAGACTTCTTCATGAATTAACTTTTTGCTATTAAGTTCTTCCATGGAATAGTAGAATATGTTCATCAGAACACTTTAAATTTAAAATATATTTTATGTCTACTGTGTTTGTTAAACATAGAATGGTAAAATAGAAAGAATAGGACTCTGAAGATCTGAATTCTGACTTTATTATTGGCTGACTGCATGGTCATAGATAGTATTTCTGAGCCTCAGTTTTTTCATCTAGAAAATGGAGATAGTTAAATCTTCCCCTGCTGATTTCATAGAAGTATGATAGAGAATCAAAATAAATTTTACACACATACATATATATGTTTATACATTTAGTATATTTTTATATAAGCATAATATATATAAATATATATAATAAAAAGTTCCTAATAGGTGCCATATATATATATATGTTAACTATTTTAATTTTTTCTTAGCCTTCACATTATAAATGGAATAAATTTCATAGAAGAATATTTTAAGAATGCAATGATTTTTTATTTTGAACATAAGATAGCTGGATTTGATATCAATATTAATTTTCCATGTGTGTACTGATTTTGCTGCTTATCTTATAACAAGATGCCATAATCCTAGCATAGTTTTATTCTATTGACTTTATTACTTTGTCAAAGCTAGTAATTATACTTCTAGTATTTACAGGCCAACAACAAAAACAGTTGAACCTAATACAGTGAATATTGCTATAAAAAACATTTGTCATAGTAGTATACTAGAGTTCCAGGAAGAGGCAGTATACTCTATCTGCGTGTGGTTTCTTAAAAAGGGTCCTAATTCTATTTGAAGCCAAAGAAAAACAAGATGGCTTATGAAAAATAACAGCCCATTGTTCTGAAATAGAATAGAAAGTGAGAAAGAGAAAGCCCTAGAAAGACACATTATATCTCAGACCATCCAGGAGTCATGAAAGCAGACGACGTGAGAAGATACTTAGTTTGGGGTCTTATTTTGTATAACAGAAATAAATATTGATAAATGCTCATTGTTCTGAGAAAATATCTTCTTCCTAAGTACAGAAGAGCCTACTAAGTACCCGCCCCTCTCCAAATGCCAAAGTGAACTTGTTATATTTCTGGGTGCCCGAGCGAATTACATCTTAACTTCATGAAAAGAATGATAATAATGAGAAAAGTGTCACTGAGCATTTGAATGAACCTTGCATTCATTCTTTTACTCATTCATTCATTCAGCAAATGCTTATTAAGCTCCTGCTGTAAGCTAGGCTTTGTGCCAAATGTTGTTATACTGGAGTGAATAAGATCAACTGGGTTCTTGGAGGTTATAGTCAGATAATGGAGAGAATTTTAATTTTTTTTAAAGTTAAAGTTTGTGATACTATAATGAAGGAGAGAAAGACGTGTTTGGGAGAATGTGTGGAATGCCTAGCTACTTTGGTTTAGGGATCAGAAATGGTTCTCTGAGAGAGTGATATTTGAAAGGAGATCTGAAGGATGAGAAAGACTCAGAGATCAGCATTCCCTGAGAGAGAAAAGCATTTGTGATTTAGTTTAATAGACTGAAAGAAGACTTGTATGGCCAAAGTTAGAGAAAAAGGGTAAAAGTCACACTGCATAGGATTAGAGAGGCTGGCAGTGGCCACATTGTATAGAGCTTTATGGGTGATGATAAAGAATTTGGATTATATTAAATGTGCAAGGGAAACTGTCAAATGGTTTAGCCCAGAAACAATGATATTATCTACATCTCATTTTAAATATATCATTGTTCTGCTATGGGAAAACAGAAAATATGTAAAATCAAATCAGAGAAATCATTAGGAGACTATTATCAGGCCCAGCTTCATGGGTGTGTGACCTGTGCAGTCTCACAGCTCTCCCTATAATGAAAATGAGTATACTACCCAAAGCAATTTATAGATTCAATGCAATCCCTATCAAGCTACCAACAGTATTCTTCACAGAGCTAGAACAAATAATTTCACAATTTGTATGGAAATACAAAAAACCTCGAATAGCCAAAGCGATCTTGAGAAAGAAAAATGGAACTGGAGGAATCAACCTACCTGACTTCAGGCTCTACTACAAAGCCACAGTTATCAAGACAGTATGGTACTGGCACAAAGACAGAAATATAGATCAATGGAACAAAATAGAAAGCCCAGAGATAAATCCACGCACATATGGACACCTTATCTTTGACAAAGGAGGCAAGAATATACAATGGATTAAGGACAATCTCTTTAACAAGTGGTGCTGGGAAATCTGGTCAACCACTTGTAAAAGAATGAAACGAGAACACTTTCTAACACCATACACAAAAATAAACTCAAAATGGATTAAAGATCTAAACGTAAGACCAGAAACTATAAAACTCCTAGAGGAGAAGATAGGCAAAACACTCTCTGACATACATCACAGCAGGATCCTCTATGACCCACCTCCCAGAATACTGGAAATAAAAGCAAAAATAAACAAATGGGACCTAATTAACCTTAAAAGCTTCTGCACATCAATGGAAACTATAAGCAAGTTGAAAAGACAGGCTTCAGAATGGGAGAAAATAATAGCAAAAGAAGCAACAGACAAACAACTAATCTCAAAAATATACAAGCAACTCCTAGAGCTCAACTCCAGAAAAATAAATGACCCAATCAAAAAATGGGCCAAAGAACTCAACAGACAGTTCTCCAAAGAAGACATACAGATGGCTAACAAACACATGAAAAGATGCTCAACATCACTCATTATCAGAGAAATGCAAATCAAAACCTCTATGAAGTACCATTTCACGCCAGTCAGAATGGCTGCGATCCAAAAGTCTACAAGCAATAAATGCTGGAGAGGGTGTGGAGAAAAGGGAACCCTCTTACACTGCTGGTGGGAATGCAAACTAGTACAGCCACTATGGAGAACAGTGTGGAGATTCCTTAAAAAACTGGAAATAGAACTGCCTTATGAGCCAGCAATCCCACTGCTGGGCATACACACTGAGGAAACCAGAAGGGAAAGAGACACGTGTACCCCAATGTTCATCGCAGCACTGTTTATAATAGCCAGGACATGGAAGCAACCTAGATGCCCATCAGCAGATGAATGGATAAGAAAGCAGTGGTACATATACACAATGGAGTATTACTCAGCCATTAAAAAGAATACATTTGAATCAGTTCTAATGAGGTGTATGAAACTGGAGCCTATTATACAGAATGAAGTAAGCCAGAAAGAAAAACACCAGTACAGTATACTAATGCATATATATGGAATTTAGAAAGATGGTAACAATAACCCTGTGTACGAGACAGCAAAAGAGACACTGATGTATAGAACAGTCTTATGGACTCTGTGGGAGAGGGAGAGGGTGGGAAGATTTGGGAGAATGGCATTGAAACATGTAAAATATCATATATGAAATGAGTTGCCAGTCCAGGTTCGATGCACGATACTGGATGCTTGGGGCTAGTGCACTGGGACGACCCAGAGGGATGGTATGGGGAGGGAGGAGGGAGGAGGGTTCAGGATGGGGAACACATGTATACCTGTGGCAGATTCATTTTGATATTTGGCAAAACTAATACAATTATGTAAAGTTTAAAAATAAAATTAAATTAAAAAAAACAAACAAACAAAAAAAGAGTTCTGCTCTTCGTTTACTGCCCTACTAACTCCATCTTGAAGTTTGTAATACTTTTTAAACTGAGCTTGCATTTTTATTTTGCACGAGGCAGATGGGACTGGCTGTTACAGAAATTTAGTTGCAAGACAATTGTTGCCATAGACTAGGATGATGGCACTGGGGATGGAGCAAGGTAATCTGTCTTTTGCAGGTGAAATACAGTTAGAATCCAATATCATTGCCACCAATATGAGCTTTCAGTTTGGTCCACGTGGAGCATTTTATTTGTGCAATGTTATCTTAAGATAACACATACCCTATCCATTTAGTAAATGCTAGTTTTCAAAGTGAAAGTCACTCAGTCGTGTCCACCTCTTTGTGACCCATGGATTATACAGTCCATGGAATTCTTCAGGCCAAAGTAGTGGAGTGGGTAGCCTTTCCCTTCTGCAGGGGATCTTCCCAACCCTGCAATGAGAGAGACCTGGGTTCTATCCCTGAGTTGGGAAGATACCCTGGAGAAGGGAAAGTTTCCAAAAGACTGCTATTTATTGTCATCCTATGTTAGCACATCAACACATTATGTTTCTATAATAGAAATGAACTCTGAGGAGGGTGAAACATTTAGATTTACCTTTCTATTCCACTAATAACTATTGAGCCCAACGCACATGAATAGCTCTGTGCTGTGAACTTAGAATGAAGCAGATGTTATCTATTGAGAACTTATAATTTAGTTGAAAGGTAAGACTTAAATAGCTATAATGCAAGAAAGAATATACCAGAAGCATATAAAGGAAATACAAGCAATGCACTGTAGGGGATTCCATTTATGTAGAACAATCTTTAGAAGTTTTATCAAATGATTTTTGTTATGACATCAGAATATGCAATGATATTATTGTGACATTTCATTTTAATTAAAACCAGCTATTTCCAGGGATCTCATAGTAGACATGTCCCAGCGTGTAGCAAGCCGTAAGATAGCCCTGGTGTATTTGAAGATTCTATGTAGGAGATAAATATTATTGAGGTCTTTAAAGAAAAAAAAATCAGAATGCTTCTTATTCCCTACAGAATGAAATAGAGCTGTGAGTAAAATAATTCTGAATATTCATCATCAGAGTTGAAAAAAGAAAACTGGAAATTTGACCATTAGATGAAAAATCTAATGAAATTAAGAGATAAATGAAAGCATTCCAGTTGCCATGCAGTGTTATCTGTCTTCAGTTTAGCAAGTCACACAAACTGCAGGCTGATGTAGATGTTTTTTCTATAGGATGGTGCTCTCCCCAGGGAACAGCCGGTTTGATGACCAGACTTCAAAGCAAATGTCCCAAAGGAAAACACACACACACAAACGCACACACACACGCACCCCTACACAGATACACACCAAACAGAAGACATTTGGGCAATGGAGGGATGTTTTAGTGCCCCAGAGACAGAGACCTCTGGCACTGAAGAGCTTAAGTTGTCATGCATCACAGCTTTAAGACTCGAAACACTACATCCCAAGACATTTGTTACACTTTCAGGCTTCCATGATTCAGCTGTGGGCAGAACTTCTGACTTCTTCCACCTAAAACAAACTCGGAGCTCTGGTTTGCCTTGCATTTATCTTCTTTTTCGAAGCTGCACCTATAAATTAAAGTAGTTATATCCCCAGAGTGCTCACACTTTTAAATATTAAGGCAAAAGAGTAAATAGACTCGCCCTCTTGGTCCTGAGCATTCTCAATGTAGAGCTCAAGACCTGCTCTCCAATAAGAGATGGACATGGAAGCAAGAGAGGCTGGTGGGCTGAGGACAGAGAAGACACCGAGAAGTTACAATGCAACTTGAGAAATGTTATAAGTCTCACAGTAGGGGTATTTCAAAGAGAGTAGAAGTACTTGAATCAGCCCGCCCCATTTATCCAACTCAAACATCAATATTCTAGTGTAGGTTTTTAGGACCACTCTCCTGCTCTGCAACTAAGAGGCTTTCTCGTCTCAGCTTCTCCCATTCCAGTCCTCTTGCATATCACTGACAACTTACTCTTTCCAAAACTCATTTTCCTGTTCAGAGCCTCAGTAATACTGCATGATCAGTAGACATAAAGGATTCTTTCCTTTGGCATTCAAGGCTCTTTGTGATCTTGGTGCAGCTTATTATACCAGCCTTACTTTAGTTATTCATCTGCACGTCACCTCTGAGTCAAGTGGTCCCAAAACATTCCCTGCCCCTTCTTATCACAATCGCCACATCTCGGCTTTTGACGTGCAATTAATTCCCCAGACTCGATTGTCTGTGTCAGAAGAAATTCTACTCATCCTGATTTCATTACCTACTTTAGGAAGCTTTGATCATTTTTCCTCACCAGCTAGGATAGTTCTCTCCTCTGAACTAGGGGACTATCTGGTTTATACCTACATTGACATTTACTGTGTCTACCTATTTGTTTGAGTCATCGTGCCACCTGTCTTTAACCATCTTTCCACCCTCAGGCCTGTTTATAAACATCACAAGGACCATACTTTTTATAAATTGTTGTCTCTCATAGTACCTGCTGATCATTAAACAAAGGTTCAAAAAGATTTGTTTCAATGAGTGATTAGAAAGTAGTGTAACAATGGATTTTTGTTCTAGTCTACCACTGTCTTCCAATCTTTGTACTTCTAGCCAGAACTTATGGAGTATCTATTGGTTGAAGGCACAAACAAAACCCCTACATGTTTAATACAGACTGTCTAAAATAAGAGAATGTATTGTACTGCCTTTGGTCATGGTTGAGTTTCTTTCACATTTACCAATCTAAGAACTTATGGTTAGGATGGTCATGTAAGCCAGTTTGCATGTGACAAACCTGGCTTTTATGTCTTCAATTGTTGATACCCCTTTCTCTTTCATTCTCAGAAGAGTTCTGGTTTAGATGAGAAATTATACGGTCACTCTCCTTGAGGACCATTTTTATTGACAAGTGAAAATATTTACCTTATACCTTGTGTTTGTTTTCTTAAACTGGCTAGTATGGAAGCCTCAGGTTAGTCTAAAAACCAAACCAACCAACGGACAGACAAAAAAGCAAGAAAGCAAGACACAGGGAAAAGAACTACCAGGGAAGCCCTGTAAAAAGGAAGACACCAACAGACAAAAAAAAAAAAAAAAAAAAGCTAGGAAAACAAGCAAACAAAAAACAAGCCCCAAAGGTTAAGTCATTTGAAGTACGAAAGGATAAAACATAAAGCTTCATATCATCAGGAGAGATTTTCTTAGCCTTCATTTTTTTCTTTTGTCTCCAAGGAATTCTTCATTAGACTCAATTTAAGCCTTGAATTTGAGGTTTTGCATTCTCCATTGGTAAGCACACCTATTAAAAAGCAATGTATTCACGTATACTCCCTGGCATCAGGAGGCTCTGTGTATTCACCGCTAGCAGTGGACACCATGCCAGGAGAACCTGACTCCGGGTGGAAAAGGATTAAAAAAAAAAAAAATTTGAGCAATGCCAAGAAAAAACAACAACAACAACAAAAAAACTACTACCACATAATTCTTTTCTCTACTCTGTGGTTTGTTTTACTTAGGAAAGCGGCCTGGTTTCCCCTGCAGCACGCATTCATTACTGTGATCTTTGACTGGCAGATGCAGAGTAATAGGATGCATATTTTAGTGCTTATTATAATACCCTGTCCAAAAACAACTTGACAAATTTGTGATTTCGACAATATCTCATTTTGCTGGCTGCAGTGCTCTGTGATTGTCTGGCCCACGTGGCTTCCAGATTATGCATACCACCAATACTTCTCATTAAAATGGCCACAGTTCACCAGTTTCGGTAGCTTGGAACGAACTTGGAATGAATTATTATACAACAAAGAGGCTGCTGTCATGCAGAACAAAAGACAAGCAAAAGAGAGCTTTGGCTTAATGAGGCTAAGTGAGTGTCTCCCCTGCATCACAGCTACTTGACGGCCTTTGAGCATGGATTTTTTTCTCCACAGGCCAAAACCTTTGGTCTATTATTTTGTGTTTATGCACCTTGAGGCTAATATACATTTTAATATGCTTCACATGGAGAAAAAAAAATCAGCCATTAGATTAGAACATGTGCACTCCCTGTTAAATTAATGACAACCGAACATAGAGATAAATTTAGGTTTTCATATTTAATTATAGCACACTGCAGTACGTTTAGCAAGGATAAATTGCACTATTATTATGCTTCATTTTTTTTTGACATCTTCTCCTATTAACGGTGCATACTTGCCCCCACCCCAGCACCCTGTACCATGCTAACATCTCTCTATACATCACCCTTCCCTCAACATGACTGAATCTTAGCCACTGCATTGAAAGGTATATTATTTTATTTGTTAAATTTGCTGAGAGAACAACTGCTATTTTGGCATATCTATAAAATGAATAAGAATGTAATTTGTAAGAGAAAAGTGATAACTTGTCTAAGGCTACTTCAGTTGTCACTCTTTTCTGCTGCATCAAATTGCAGTGATGGAGCTGAGTCCTCTCTCTTTCTGATCTACCAAAGGCATGCAACATAGCACATGACTCCAAATAGGTGGTATTTCATCAAGACTCAGAAAATTTCCATGTAAAGAAGTAAGCGTAACAATCTCAAGAAAACCCAATAATTTTGTCACTCTTTGGAACTTTTTCTGTTGATTTTAATCCATTTGTTACAGAAATGAGAACACTTTAAGTAGTGAGAAGTTTTAGGTTACTACCTATCCAGTGGTCTTCAAAAAAATTAACAAAACCGGTAGTAGAGATTATGAATATAGCTGGTTATTCTTCCAAGGCCCCCAAAGTAGGAACAGATTGTTAATACAACAGAAATGTCAAAATGGACTTTTCATGTAGAATGACCTGATGACTCTTAGTTCTTTTTCATTTGGGGGCTGTGACTTTACCTTCTATTAATTGAGTGCACTTGTTCCCTGTTACATCTGGAACATATCGTTTACTTCATCTACTAGTTAATTAAGTTCTGGTTTGTTGCCCAGAATCAAAAAATCCTTCTACTACATTTATGTAAAGCAGAAAGTCAAGCACTTGTGTATCTATCTACTTTAAGGATGCAGATACAGCATGTGCGCTCAGTTGTGTTCAACTCTCTGTGACCCCATGGACTCTGGCCCTCCAGGCTCTTCCATCCTGGGATTTTCCAGGCAAGAATACTGGAGTGGGTTGCCATTTCCTCCTCCAGGGATCTTCCCCACCCAGGGATCAAACCCGAGTCTCTTGCGTCTCCTGCATTGGCGGGCAGAAGGAAACATGCATGACAAGCATTTCTTGTCCTTCTGCCTTAAAAAATTACTTGAATTATTAATGTTTACCGTTTACTGGGTATTTGATTCATGGTTATACATATTGGGGTTTGATGACCAGAAAAGCAAATCAGGAATAAAGATTACCATGTAGGAAAGGTCTGCAACTAGGAATACCGTATACACTAAAGCAGTCAGTCATTGTTGGCTGGGGGATACCTCTTCTTGATGACGCAGAAAGGCAGCCAATACATACTTACTAAGAATAACTCGAGCTTCCCTGGTGGCTCAGTAGTAAAGAATCCACCTGCCAATGCAGAAGACACAGGTTTGATCCTGTGTAAGGAAATCCTGCATGTTGTGGATCACCTAAGCCTGTGTAACACAACTATTGAGGTTATGCTCTAGAGCCTGGGAGCTACAGCTACTGAGCTCATGGACCACAACTACTGAAGTGCGTGAGCCTAGAGCCTGTGCTCCGCAATGAGAGAAGCCACTGAAATGAGGAGCCCGCCCATGGCAACTAGAGGGGAGCCCCTACTTGTTAGAACTAGAGAAAAGCCCATGTAGCAACAAAAACCCAGCACATAAATAATTTAATAAAAGAAAAAAGAATAGCAGTCTCTTTGCCCAGATTCTGGTAGAACAAAAATTTGTAAGATAACATATAAGAAAAGGCTCTACAAAGTTGGGTTATACATTTTATTTTCAGAATGCTTTTTGGTTTATAATTTTGCTCATATCAGAAAATAAATCTATAAGGTAATGAATAGTTGTTTCCTGGTAATATGCTATGGTTAAAAAAAAAGTTCTTATGATTAAAAAGAACTAATTTTTAATCTGTGAATACTTGACAGACTTAAATTCTAAGAAAATCCTTGTAGAATGTAGATGAAAATATATTTGCTCTTTTCTAGTTGTTGACACTGAGTCACTACGTTCAAGGGTCTACCTAATTGCTGCAGCCACTGGATGATGCTAAAACGTCTTGCTCAAGAGTCTAGGTCCTTGAGGTTTCTTTGGGTAAAAAATTCAAATATCTCAATCAGTGATGGTCATCATGTCACTTTTCTGGGTTTATTTCCTTTGCAGTTCAAACAGTTTGCTCTAATTGGTTAAGTATTCTCAGTTCCAAATACTCGCCATTAGTTATTTTAGTGTGTTTAAAGCAAATGCTGAGATACTCCTTATATAACTGTTCTACCAAGCAGGATTTCAAAAATATATCTTGTTATAAACAACTTTAGCCGAGTGAAAGTGACTCCTTTTTAAAATAAATACAATATTTAAAAAGAATGTTTACTGTACCTAGGAAATGTTCATATTAGGTTAAAAACCAGGAAACTAAATTATATCTAAATGTAATTCCAGTTTTGTTCAAAAACATGTATGTGTGGACAGAAAGAAACAGCTATGATGATACCCATATATTAACTGGCATTTCTTAGAGCAGACATTCTGGGAGATTTTGGTTTCCTGCTTTTTCTTTTCTGTATTTCCTCAATTTCCCATAGTGAACATATATATTTTATAGTGACAAAGTCTAAAAATGAAAGCAGTAGCTTTAGAATGTTTTGTAGGAGTCTCTAAAGAATATTGATCAAATATTTCATCAAAACAGTCCTGGAAGAACCAAATTTAAAAGAATCAAGACTATTCAAGTGGCAGAAAGCACAATCAGAAAGGGTGTAAAGAACTGGCAGTATTTAGCTTGTAGAATAAATTGAACTTAGTTTAGCCACAAAAGAAAGGCTGAAGAAAAATTGCTACTTTTTAAAAAAAAAATGTAAAGTTTTTTTTTTAAGAGTTCAGTTTTCTAAGTCTACCACTGAAGAAGGGAAATTAAATCAATACAAAGAAGCTAAATCTGATAGGAGTTATGTGAATAAACTATTTGAAGAGATCTGAAAAAACAATCCCTAGAAACTTCTTTTATTTTTTTTCTTTTATCTTTATTTTTTTCTTTGGTCTTTGAGAAAAAGAGAGATTCCCACGTATCTATAATTCTAAATTTGTAGAAATATATATATATATATAGTTATGGATGCTAGTTTCTTTTCCTTCCCTAATGTTACATGAAGTTTTCTTTAAAATGCATTCACCAGAATTCTCATTAGCTGTTCAAGGTAACACCAGAAATACTTGGTGAAATCCTACTGAAAATAGATTTATTTTTCCTTAATGTAACATGTTATTATTTTTGGTGCACTTGGTGTTCTCTGAATGCAAGTTGATTCGAAGAACTTTGTAGTCTAAATCCTGTTCTCTCCGCATGATATAGGGATAGATCTCAAATCTTGAGTACCTCCAAATCGCTTCCAAACAACCAAGGAGGCATCCAAAGCAGTTCTTCCACCTGCCATTTGACTTGAGAGCCCCTGCGTAATTCTTCTTTTTTTTCCCAGTTTTATTTAAATGTAATTTGACAGATAAAACTGTAAGATATTTAAAATGTACAATGTGATAATTTGATATTTGTATACATTGTTAAAGGATCCCTCCCTCACTGCAGAGTTAATTAATACACTTATCACCTCACAGATTTACCTTTTCTTTTACTTTTGTGATGATATTGAAGTCTTACTTTCTTAGTAAATTTCAGTAATATAATACAGTGCTATCAACTGTAGTCATCACTTATACATTAGTTCCTCAGACTTTATTCATTTTATCACTAGGTTTGCACCTTTCACCAACTTCCCTCAATTTCCTCCACCAACCTCCTCCTAGCCCCTGGCAAGCACTTTTCTACTGTTTCTCTCAGTTTGATTTTTCTTTTTCCTTTTTATCTAGAGTTAACATATAATTGATATGTGTAGTATTTGTCTTTGTCTGTCTTGCTTATTTTACCTAGTCAAATGTCCTCAAGTTTCATCCATTTTGTTGCAAGTATCAGAATTTCCTTCTTTCTCATGGCTGAATAATATTCTAGTGTGTGTGTGTGTGTTTGAAAACTTCTGCGGGGAACATAGGAATGCAGGTATCTCTTCAAGAGCCCCTGAGTAGTATTTGAATGTGATTTTCAAATACCCAGGATACTGGCTTTTGGCAGGAGGTCATGGATACACATTGCAGTTACTTGTCTTAGAGGTCAGTAATTGCTTAGTCGCCCACAGGTTATATTCTGTTGTATTTCAAAGGGAATTCGGTTAACATGGCACAGAAACCTCAGGCCACCTATAATCATTCTTCATCAGCTTAGGATAGCTATTGAACCCCTATTATTTTCCAGACATTGCCCTAGACAATTCAGTTCAGTTCAGTTCAGTCACTCGGTCATGTCCGACTCTTTGCGACCCCTTGGACTACAGCACACCAGGCCTCCCTGTCCAACTCCAACTCATGTCCATTGAGTTGGTGATGCCATCCAACCATCTCATTCTCTGTCGTCCCCTTCTCCTCCTGCCTTCAGTCTTTCCCAGCATCAGGATCTTTTCCAGTGAGTCAGTTCTTCGCATCAGGTGGCCAAAGTATTGCAGTTTCGGCTTCAGCATCAGTCCTTCCAATGAATATTCAGGACTGATTTCCTTTAGGATGGACTGGTTGGATCTCCTTGCAGTCCAAGGGACTCTCAAGAGTCTTTAACACCACAGTTCAAAGCATCAATTCTTTGGTGCTCAGCTTTCTTTATAGTCCAACTCTCACATCCATAGATGACTACTGGAAAAACCATAGCTTTGACTAGATGGACCTTTGTTGGTAAAGTAATGTCTCTGCTTTTTAATAAGCTGTCTAGGTTGGTCATAGCTTTCCTTCCAAGGATCAAGCGTCCTTTAATTTCATGGCTGCTATTACCATCTGCAGTGATTTTGGAGCCCCCAAAATAAAGTCTCTCACGGTTTCTATTGTTTCCCTGTCTATTTGCCATGAAGTGATGGGACCAAATGCCATGATCTTAGTTTTCTGAATGTTGAGCTTTAAGCCAACTTTTTCACTCTCCTCTTTCACTTTCATCAAGAAGCTCTTTAGTTCTCCACTTTCTGCCATAAGGGTGGTGTCATCTGCATATCTGAGGTTACTGATATTTCTCCCGGCAATCTTGAGTCCAGCTTGTGCTTCTTCCAGTCCAGCATTTCTCATGATGTACTCTGCATGTAAGTTAAATAAGCAGGGTGACAATACACAGCCTCGATGTACTCTTTTCCCAATTTGGAACCAGTCTGTTGTTCCATGTCCAGTTCTAGCTGTTGCTTCTTGACCTGCATGCAGGTTTCTCAGGAGGCATGTCAGGTGGTCTGGTATTCCCATCTCTTGAAGAGTTTTCCACAGTTTGTTGTGATCCACACAGTCAAAGGCTTTGGCATAGTCAATAAAGTAGAAGTAGATGAGTTTCTTCCCTGGTGGCTCAGAGGTTAAAGCGTCTGCCTACAATGTGGGAGACCCGAGTTCGATCCCTGGGTGGGGAAGATCCCCTGGTGAAGGAAATGGCAACCCACTCCAGTATTCTTGCCTGGAGAATCCCATGAATGGAGAAGCCTGGTAGGCTATAGTCCACGGGGTCACAAAGAGTTGGACACGACTGAGTGACTTCACTTCACTTCAGATGTGTTTCTGGAACTCTCTTGCTTTTTCAATGATCCAGCGAATGTTGGCAATTTGATCCCTGGTTCCTCTGCCCTTTCTAAATCCAGCCTGAACATCTGGAAGTTCACGGTTCACGTACTGTTGAAACCTGGCTTGAAGAATTTTGAGCATTACTTTGCTAGCGTGTGAGATGAGTGCAATTGTTCGGTGGTTTGAACATTCTTTGGCATTGCCTTTCTTTGGGATTGGAATGAAAACTGACCTTTTCCAGTCCTGTGGCCACTGCTGAGTTTTCCAAATTTGCTGGCATGTTGAGTGCAGCGTTTTCACAGCATCATCTTTGACAATTAGGACATATCAATAAAAATGAGTCCTATCCTTTTAGAACTTATATTCAAGAAAGGGGACATAAAAATGAACATTAGGGATAACAAGTGAAAGTATGTTACAAGACAGGGCTATGTAAACAGAATAGAGTAGAACAAGTAGTCAAAAGTATGGGAGTGAGCAGAGTGGTTGCAGTTCATTGAGAAGGTGACATCTGAGCACAGTTGTGAAGGATGTGAAGAATAAGCCATGTGGACACCTGTGAAGAGATTTTCAAACCAAAGGAGCAGGCAGTGCAAAAGCCTGAAGAAACAGCAAGGAGCAGTGTGCTGGAGTAGAATGATTGGGAGAAGTGACAGATAAAGTCAGGGAAGTAAGGCAGGGTAGAGCAAGGGTGCCCATCTTTATGCCCTAACTTAGTTCCCCTCATGAACCTATTGGTCACTTTCTGTGTCCATCTGCCCGGTTGTCTCTCAAGCTGCCAAGTTCAGTTTGACATGCATTTATCCAGCTTCCATTATCTGTCAGGAACTGTGCCAGAAAATGCAAGCACCTCCTCCATGAAGCCAGGTCACCATAGTAGCACCTCCCTGTTTGAGATTATAATGATAAGGTTTGCATATGTCATGTGTACTCAGAAGAGAGCCTCCCTTACCCTCCACGTGTTTGCAAACCTACATGACTTAAGGCCCACTCTCGGCTCACACCGATGTTTAGATTTGTGGACACATGCGTAGTTGCTAAGTCACGTCTGACTTTTGTGATACTATGGACTGTAGCCCGCCAGGCTCCTCTGTCCATGGGATTTCCCAGGCAATACTGGAGCAGGGCAGAAGGAAATGGCACCCTACTCCAGTACTCTTGCCTGGAAAATCCCATAGACAGAGGAGCCTGGTGTGCTACAGTCCATGGGGTCGCGAAGAGTCAGACATGACTGAGCGACTTCACTTTCACTTTTCACTCTCATGCATTGGAGAAGGAAATGGCAATGCACTCCAGTATTCATGCCTAGAGAATCCCAGGGACAGAGGACCCTAATGGGCTGCAGTCTATGGGGTTGCACAGGATCAGAGACTACTGAAGTGACTTAGCAGCAGCAACAGCAACTGGAGCAGGCTGCCATTTCTTCTAAGGGATCTTCACGACCCAGAGATTGAATCCATGGCTCTTGCATCTCTTGTACTGGCAGGCAGATTCTTTGTCCCTAGCCACCTGGGAAGCCGCATGTTCATATTTGTAGTATAACACAAAACTAAATTACTTGAGTATTAGAAAAACTGATACTACAGTTAACTGAATGAGCTGCACTTTCATGACAAGCCAGGAACAACTCTATTCTCGCTCAAACCCAGTGAGAACCCATTCTGTCTCTCTTTTTGCTTTTGGATAAAACCCTGGGCAGATCCCAGAGTTCTTCAGGTCACTCATTCTCAGATGTTAAGGTTAAACCCGAATTCTAGGGAGATAAGTTTTAAATACTGGAAGTCCAAGAGTTTTCAAATCCACAAATAAAACTCAGTCTTTGGATTTGGTGCTATTTTATTGTTCTATTACATATATGGAAGTTGTATTATTGAGTTTTTCACAATGTTTTGACTTTTCTTTGATTCACCTTATGAAACCACTTTACTAATAATTATTTTTATTTTAATAACTTGTTCCCAGTAGAATGAAAAGTACTTTGCAGCCTTCTAAAAATCCCATTTACTTAATCAATTGATTGCTGTAACATCAGAAATGAGGAAGAAGTATCTGAGGCACCAGGACTTGCGCAGCACTAATGAACCAAAGCTGGCATGGATCAGAACAGGACCATTGGAATTTCAGGATTCCTCATTAGGAACTATCTCAGGCTAAACAAGATTCATGAGTCCACAAAGCTTCAGAAGAAGTATGCAGTTGTGGCAGATTTCTTTCTTTCTTTCCAAAAGATCAAACTAAATGACAGAATTTCCAGATTTCTTAAAAAAAAGTTGAAGTGGAATCACCTTGGTATTTTATTCTATGACTAATGTTACTGTATTACTGTCCATGAGTTTTCTGGTGAAAGTAAAATGTGTCTAACTAAGTCAGCCATGTGAGTAGGATCAGTGAAAGCTGGTCACTGCTTCTGCATAATAACCCACAAGTGGTCATAAAGTCAGACGGGCTCTCGGTTTTCTAAATCCCTGGAAAATGCATCGCCTTAATTAGCAGACACCAACTTGAGTGACTCCCCTAGAGACTCCCAATTAACTAAGCTTCTAGACTAACATCATTAGTACTTCCCTCTTATTAGTTCATGTATAGATAGATATATACACACATATATACACATATTATATATATATATATATATCTTACATATATATATATATATATATATATATATATATAAAACAAACATTCTCAACACTTTGTCACCCTAAAACCCAACCCATATGTATATTTTCTGGTAGTAAATGAGAAAGAATGAAAGTAATGCAGTTTATTAAGCAATTAATCTTAGAAGCAACACACCACACCATAGCTCACAAGCACATGAGAGTATATTTGCTGCTGTTTTCAGTCACTTCTATTTATGCTTCTAACTGGATAAACTCATCATGCCCCCTACTGCTTAGGAGCAATACTACCACAGTGTAACACAACACAACACATCCTGGTATACTCCAGAGATTTATTCCAGGCCATATGCTATCTTTCAGAATGCTTGTTGAACAATGTTGTTTGTCTCCCCTTGGTCACCAATGCCAGGATAAATCTGTGGAGTCATGCTGGCAGAAGAAATGGCCTCCACTCGGCAACAACAAACAAGTTCCTTATTACTGCCCCTGCCATCTGTCCCACTTTCCACATGCCACACTTCACATAGGAACACGTTTCAGCCAGGCCACATTCAGTGTGCAGCCAACATCCGCCGGTAGGGTCAGCTTGAATACCCAGGTTGTATCTGTGCTTAGCCCCATACCTAGCTAACATCACTTCCTCCAGACTGGAACGTAGGTGGTGGATACTGAAAAAGTCCTTTGAGAGTCCACCGCCTATCTGAGAGTGTTCACTAACATCTTGGATCAGGCATGTGTGGTCAGTGAAGCCATCAGTCTCTCTGTGGGAAAGGCAAAAGTAGGTGTTACGTTCCTTTAGGGTGTATACCCACCGAGACCGCTCTGCTCGTAGGTAGTGGGAATGAAAGCAGTGCTGCCCGGCACATTAACTACTAACCCTTTAAAAACTTGTGTAGAATAGCCAGACATATTCCCAAGATGAAGTAATTTCCTAAAGGCTCATTCTATAAAGAGGCAGGTGATCCTACGTGTTCTCCGTTGTAGTCTCGATATTAATCAGTCTCAGTATTTATCCCCACTTGCAGTGTATCTTGAGTGCTGAAAACACCACATTTGGTGACAAGAATAATTTAAAAAAAAAAAAAAAGCAGTGCTCTCAAACCAGCCATACCAAAGTAAGTGTGCCAAGAGCACATTATGGAAAAACTGATAGAGATACAGAGCTGGCAGAATGTCCTCAGAGGCGCACAATGAGGGCAATTGTCTTTTCCTGTTAAAACCATTATGAGAAAGCTTACTGAAAAGTTCTATTAGGTGTTTGTGTATTTAAAAATAAGTACATAAAAAGAAAAACTCTTCCTCTGTCTGGAATTTAATGCTACACAAAGTACTGAATAGTCAAGCTTCAAGAGAGATGATAAACCTGGAAGAATTACATTGCTACCTAAAGTATTGGTCATTGTACAGCAATTTAAAATTTAACAACCACATTAAACACCAAGCTAAATCAATAGTAATATGTTCTGTCTCTCCAAGGCAGATGTTTAAATCTGCTGCAAACATTATGGGGTTGTGTGGCATGGTATTTAGGTGGGACATGTGTCACTGAGGCTGGCATCCAGCATACTCAGCTCTGGGAAGACACTATACTCTTAGCATGTTTAAATGTCCCACTATTCCACAGCTACAAAAGACCTCCAAACACTACACAGTACTGGGATACCAACAGCTGAACAATTAACATGCTTCAAAGTGAACCGTTTCATTGGCATTTGCCATATGATTCCTTAGGCTTCATAAGAAAAATTAACAAGCAGATCACCTTTGGCAAATATCATAATTATGGAATGGAGAGATTTGTTAACTGAGACATTCTTTGATTTGCATCACTTTTAAATACTATGGTGTTTATTGTCCATTTTATTCTTTCTAGTCTGAGACAACCTAGCATACTACTCTTTTCTGGTGTTGAGGATGGCATAAACAAAGAAAGGAGCCAGTTGCTTTCAGCTTAGATTCCTTCCTTCTCTTTACAAATTTGATTCCTACATTCTTCCAAGGTCCGCCTTAATTGCAGCACGTTCTTTTCACATCTTTTGGGTGGAATTCAGACTATTCCTGCTTGACTTGTCCAAATTCTTGGTGTTTGCTTGGGTTCCAGCACGGTTTGTGACTCCAGTCATCAAGTGCTGAGTATAAACTTCCGTTTTGATGGCGGGAAGTTTCCGGGGAAGAGGCCTAAGTGGGTAGGAAGTAGGAATTCTATTAGAGGAATATTAAGGTAGCTCAATCTGACCACATAAAATCTCTGTGTATCTAAAAAAGAAAGCGATGGATTTACTGTAAGGGATTTGTGAGGCAGTACTTGGAGTAAATGAGAGCTCAGCTAAATCTCGTACTAAGCATGGGGCCTGCTGCTCATTTTCTCATCCGTAAAATGGGAATAATGGCAATGCTTACATTGGAGGTTACTGTGAAGATTATAGGAAATAATGAAACGTGTTTAACATAGGGTCTGGCACTCTGTTATTTATGTCATGATTCCTAGCACTTTTAAAGCTTAGAGGTTATGAATAGAGATTCTAATTAGGGTCATGCTTGATTTCAAACCTTAATGCAATTCATTTTTACTGTGTAGACACAGAAAGTAAATAAATGGATTGGCCTCAGCTGACTCGATTGGAAAATGAGACGCCTCAATTCCAGTTTTGACTTTCTAATGACTTAGCATGCTACCTTTGCAAATGATATAAGCTCTTTGGGCCTTGGTTTCCTAATCTCTGAAATGAAGCAACTGGACTCTATCGAAATCCTTTCCAGCTTAAAGAATGGTGATCCTGGATATACTCTCTCTTACATATAGAAAATAACCATAGTCCATTGTGGAGGAATTTGAAAATAACAGAAAGCCTCTCTCAGTTTAATATTTCTCCTATTAACCTGTCATTTTTTAATGAAAATTCATTGGTAAAAATCCTCTCTAGATATCCTCTTTTAAAAGACAGCTGTCAATCAATCAAGTTATTTATTGACTACCTAAAAGTGAATGGTATAGAAGGTATAAAACAAAAAAAAATCCTGCTGTAGGACCCTGAAATTTACTTGGAAAGAAAAAAATTACCACTGTCTTTTAAAAATTTCTTTTTCCATTTAATAAAGCCCAAATGGGCTTACCTGGTGGCTCAGTGGTAAGGAATCTGCCTACCAAGAAGGAGACTCAGGTTCGGTCCCTGGGTCAGAAAGATCCCCTGAAGAAGGAAATAGCAACCCCCTACAATACTGTTGCCTGGAAAATCCCTTGGACAGAGGAGCCAGGCAGGCTGTAGTCCATAGGGTCACGAAAGAGTCGGACACGACTTAGCAACTAAACAACAACAGCAACAACATGGTTTTTAAAGCAGTTTACAGGTTTAAATTATTTGAGACAATACAATTTTTTTTAAATTCAAGAGTGATCAGCAATCATTTAGGAAGTAAAAAATACTTGTATCAGAAATCAAAGATAAGCTATATGACTAAAATAGAACACCAAGTTTAGCTCTAAATAGTAGCAGTTGGCTTTGCAGTGCTTGTTGTCTAATAAAAGAGGATGACTAGGTTTGTCTTAAGAGACAACATTTTGTTCTTGGCAGGCACTTAATACTAGGAAATTTTGTTACATGGATCCATATTTAAGAAACATTCTTTAGTATAATGTACAATGCCTACAGCTGCTATTTTGTGAAAGACACAAAAATGTCTTTCAATTAACTATATCACTTCAATTCTTAGTAGAAGCTAAAGTGAAAATATTAGTTGCTCGGTCATGTCCAACTCTTTGAGACCCCATGGAATGTATCCACCAAGCTCCTCTGTCCATGGGATTCTCCAGGCAAGAATACTGAAATGGATTGCCATTCCTTTCTCTATGGGATCTTCCTGACCCAGGGATTGAACCTGTATCTCCTGCATCTCCTGCATTGCAGGCAGATTCTTTACCACTGAGCCTAGCCAAGTCAGCTCAGTAAAAGTTATCTATATGCAGAGCTGAGCTAATAAACTCTAGGATTATTGCTTCAAGGTGGCCAAACTTAATGCTTAGAGAAACCTAGAAAAATGGTGGGTTAAGCTGACCTTTAGGAAGATTTTTTTTAATATCAATTATTTTTGAGACACTTTTTAAATAAAAAAGTACATGAGATCCTGCCTATAAGAAGTAATCCACTAGCTTCTATTCACCTTTGTGTAAATTATTCTATTAGATTTTTACCATTTATACTCTCAACATTGAGTTACTCTTCAATACTAGTTCTACTAAGAGAAGATACATGTCAAAGGCAATACTGACATACTTCATCATCAGGCCTAGGACTTCTTAGAAAAAGAAACATTCAGCTTGTCCCAGCAGAACTGGGCAAAACTTTCTAAAAATATGTAGTAAAACTTCACTGCTAAATCAGCAACCACCAACTTCTAAAACTTAATGTCAAAATGAAAAATTTAAGTAGTGAACATCTACTTATATTTTAAGATTTAGCCAAATGATAACCTTTTCTAGGAAAGCTTTGTTAACATAATTCCCCCTTTTCCTCCAAAACTATGTAAAGTTTTATATATATATATATATAGTTTTTTATATATACATATTAATTCTATAACAACCCCAGAAGATAATGACTGTTACTGTTGTCATTTTATATATGAGAAAAGTAGTACACAAAGAGGTTAAATAATTTGCCCTAAACTATCCAGCCTGTTAGTAGCAACACAAAGAACTGTACTCAGCCAGTCTGGCTTCAGAATCCATGCTAACAATACTATGTTGTGATACAAAATGCAGTCTTATTTTAAACAGATCATTTACCAAAGGAAAACAAACATTTATACTCAAATTTAATGAAAATGGTTATTTTCATTTTGGAGATTGAATCATAACTTAGTTTAAAAATTGGAGGCAATAATCTTCTCATTTCTTGAAAACTTAGGATCAGGCCAGCACCAATTCTATAAAGTTCTGGCTTGGTCAAAAGTCATTGTCTATTAATAGAAGATAAGTAAATTATTATCAGTATATTATTGCTTCCCATAATTATATTGTTGATGTAGTTAACCCTTAAAAACAAGTCTCTACCTATGTAGAGTATAATTTTAAATTAAAAATGGAACCTAGAATGTATAATACGTTCTGTGAATTCTGTGTATCACAGAGAGCTTCATACAATTGCAAAGCATTTTTAATTAAAATATATTATATGGTAATGTATAGCAGTTACATAGAAAGAAATCTAAAATGTCTTATGCCATACACCAAAGCAAATTCCAAAAGGACTAATAATTAGATATAAAAACAAACCAATGAATAGGTAGAAATTAAAACTGAATACTTATCAAACTTCAGCAATAGAATTAGGGAGAGTATAATAAGCATGGCAGAGTTAATGTTTTTAAGGTTTTTAAGGTTAAATTAAAATTTTAAGAAATATACCTTGATAACTCCATAATCAAATTCATGAATAAAAGTACAACTAATAAAGAACATATAAAAAATTTTTAAACCCACTAGTTTTTGAAAAAAATTGAAGGAAAATAGTATCATTTTTATATCACATAACAAATAGGCAGCATAAAAATTATATTTATGTATATTAAGACAATATCAAGTATATCAGTATGTAACTGGTGATATCATAAATATTGATCACTTTGGAAATATTCATTGTTTTAACTCTTTGGAAAAGAAATCCTATGATCTGTGTGTGCGTATGCATGCACAGTCGTGTGTGACTTTCTGTAACCCCATGAACTGTAGCCTCTGACAGGCTCCTCTGTCTACGGAATTTTCCAAGCAAGAACACTGGAGTGGGTTGCCATTTCCTACTTCGGGAGATCTTCCCAACCCAGGGATTGAACCCACATCTCTTGCATCTCCTGCATTGGCAAGCAGATTCTTTACTATTGCGCCACCTGAGAAACCCTTTTAATTAATTCTAAGGAAATATTCCCAAATACATTTTTTTAAATGTGCACACAAGTTCACTTCACCATTATTTAATAATCAAATATAACTATAAAAACTTGGAAGCAATACAGAAAATTGATTAAATCATGGTGCATCATTGAATAAAATATTTCAGTTTCTAGGCAGTGTTCTGGCACACTCCACATGATAAAATGCAAAATGAGTAAATATATTCTCAGTCATTTTGCATCATGATGACGTGCACTTGAAAAAGATGAAAGGAGGACCCATGAAAATGATAAGAATTTTTAGAGCATTAATTGTGTGTGTTTTACTTTTCTCCATGTCGGTTTTTTCTATAGTATTATTTTACCTTTATAATTAAAAAATATAGAAACAGGATGTTTATGCATATCTCTTATGCTGTAAAGATTTCCTGCATCTTATTCAGTTTCTATCCTAGTAAACTATTCTATAGTCAAGTTTATAGATGTTTAATATATTAGTGAAATGATATAGTAGTTTATCTGTAGGGCCATTTTCTATATCACTAAAGGGAAAAAGTTCTTAGCATTGTAATTTTTTTATTATTAGTAACAGCTCTTGCACTGAAGTGTTAACCTCAATCATGATGTTCCTTTTGATGAAAGCATTAGCAGAGATTTAACTGATTGACCTAAAGAATGCTGAGATGTAAGAAAGTCTGATGAACATAATGAAGGAATTACATTATTTGTGTGTATCTTTAAAAATATCTTTAAAAACAGTTTTTTTGTTCCCCTCCTCCCCAGCCCGGGCTTCTTTCTCCATGCTCCTCCCAATTTTAGTTGTGTTCACTCTTCATAGTGTGGTAATTGTAAGGTCACAGAAATCTTTTCAAATGTATTTTAAATTATAGACACCTTAGCAACCAAGCCAAGGTAAATAAATGAATTAAAAGTTTTGTAATATAAGAAAAAATACATTAAGGTAACCCTAGAAACTATAATAATTTAGTTTTTAATGACCTTTCTTCATTGCTAGTCCAACTGAGCATTATATGAAAGGTGGATTTCCTTCCTGTTATGACTGGATCTCTTGACTTGTTGCAGCCTCATTCTTTAGGAGACAATACTTTGAACTTCTCAATATGGACATCTTGATTTCACCTCTGTATTGAGTCATACACAGTCATGCCATGACGACTGGCATTTGAACTCAAGTTTCTTCAGATCCTATGAACATTCACACACAAACACAAACACAAATAGTTGTCTCTTCAGCTTCCACTGCTCCTGACCTTCTCAGTGTCTTTCTGTTATCTTGCTCTGACATAGATCAGGGACCAACCATCTATGCTCCTTGCCCCTCTTTTGTGCACATCCCATAACACTAACCTTTCTCAGGTGGAGGTAAGAGAGATATTGATGACTGTTTTTTATGACTCCTGTTTAACAGAGTTAGTGAATATGGTGGTGCCTGAGTATTATTACATATGTGAAGAGTGACATTCTCTTTCAGATCCTCTTTGTGAGGATTATAGTAGGGAGAAAATACTGCATATGTGGCCTCACCCTTTTATGTAAAAATTATGAAGTATGACTCACTATAAACACATGAAAGCCAATAAGCATGAATACCATATTCTTGTGTTTGGCTTCCTTCTAGTGACCCAATTACATCTTACTTGTAATCTTTTTCTGTGGAATTTTTTCATGCTTCAAAATTCTCTGGGTTCAATCACAAAACCTTTGAGTACCTTCTGTATATAAAGTGTCATCTTATGTTCCTTGTATGAAGTTAAACTCACTAGCATATTTTCCTCAACTCTATTTATATCTTAAAACTTATTACAGTGATTTCAATAGGTAATAACTGGATAAGTAGATGATAAACATTGATAGATAGACAGATGTTAAGGAGAACTCAGAAGATAGATATTAAAGTGAGAAAAATAAAATGGAAAAAGAATGGAGTTATTAGGCAAGGGTCTATGAGTGGCCTTATGTTTGCTAATAAAAGAATATAGAGACTAAGACTCTAAACTGTCTAGCAACTAACTGTGAGACTATTTCTAATTGGAGAAATCCAGGAATATTACAAGAATCTTTTAAACCACAGTTTGACAGAGGAGCCATATTTCAGAGGATGAAGAAGTTCAAGGGGATTTAAGTTTGAGCAGAATGTGCAGAAGAACCTGAGTGCATCCGGTGCTGCTGTTATAAGGATTTCTTAAAGGAATAGTCATCCTATGGGTGGCATGTTGAAGGGTTATTTGAGTGGGTAACCCTTGAGTCACATTGATTAAGATATGATTGAATTAGGCCATGGGAGATAAGGCTTCCCAGATGGTGTTAGTGATAAAGAATCTGCCTGCCAAGGCAAGAGACACAAGAGATGCAGTTTCGATCCCTGGGATGGGAAGATCTGCTGGAGTTGGAAATGGCAACCTGCTCCAGTATTCCTGCCTGGAGAATTCCAATGGACAGAGGAGCCAGGCAGGCTACAGTCCATGGGACTGCAAAGAGTTGGACACGACTGAGCAACTGAGTGTGCACGTGTGTGCGTGCACGCCCGCGCGTGCACACAAACACACACACACACACACACACACACGATAAGGTCAAGGCCTGAAACTAGGGAAGTGCAAAGATAGAGGGAGAAGTGGGTAGGAGAGAATTGAGAGGATAAATGAGCTGTACTTGTTGATCAACTAGAAACCAAAATGAGAAGTTGGAGACTGTGCTAAGATTTCTAGGCTCTGTGTCTCCATGATTAGATCCATGATTGTGAAGAGGAAGACAAGAACTCTGTATACGCTTCCCAGGTGGCGCTAGTGGTAAAGAACCCGCCTGCCAATGCAGGAGGGAGACGTAAGAGAGGTGGGTTAGATCCCTGGGTGGCAAATATCCCCTAGAGAAGGGCGTGGCAACCCACTCCAGTATACTTGCCTGGAGAATCCCACGGAGAGAGGACCCCTGTCCATGGAGTCGCACAGGGTCGGACACAACTGAAGCGATTTATCATATAGGAAGAAGCTAAAAGTTTGAATCTAGAGCTCAACAAGTGAAGCGTTTTAAGAACACAGAGGCTCTTTCAGAACCTTCTGTAGGCTTACAAGAATGATTACAGAACGACAGGGTCTCCAAGGAACTACCTGTGGCCTGCCAAAATCTGGATGGGCTCCAGTGGGAGAGGACAGTGAAATTGTATTTGGTTTCGCACCTCTATCCACATGCTAAATGTCTCCTCTTGTAGCTTATGAAATTAAAATATCGTCCAGGAACTATTGACTTCTATCTCCAGCAGGAAAAACAACAACAACAATAAAACCAAAACAAGGAGACTGTAATTGCATTAAAGTTAGCATAGTACATTCCCAGACTTCTGTTCACTGCAGAAACAGACGAGCTCTGATTCAGGTTGCGAGAGTCTGATATACTGCAATGTTCCTGCCACGCAAGCAGGCAGCATTCCCTCCCCAAGTCCCGTAAGAGCACTTTACATTTTCTTCCCATCTTTCAGCTCATAAACATGTTTCTCTTCAGAACACACACCATATGCCATTGGAAAAGGGTTGTAAAGTTTTATAGATATATTTGAGAGTATTATAAGAGTATAATAAAGCAAAAGTAATGCAAAGGAATGGGAATTATTGAACAATGGAATTAAAATATTAGGCACGGATAACTCTAACCACATCCAGCTTCTGTTTGTGCAATCCATAAAAACCCAGAACTCTTGTTTAGTTCAAAGATATGAAGCCTTTGAGTTGGGCTTTAAAAAAAAAAATCAGTAATGGCTATATTTTTTTAAAGAGTATGTTTCTGTATTATCTTAAATGCCATATATGAAGCTCTGTGTATTTGGAGGTGAGAAAATTTATTCTCTTTTGCACCTCCTTGGGATTTTTCCTTTTTCTGAAAGGATTAATTACATTCATTTAATTAGCTTTTATTGAGTTGTCTGTACCAGTGAGAGTGTAGGAGGGTGTAGAATAGAAAAACTAATTCTTATTCCTAAGAAGCATGTTTTCCAACATGAATCAACAGTCATTCCATTCATTTATTCACTAAGCACTTATTAAATACCTACTACTATGTGCTTGGTTCATCCAAAATCAGCTATACAGACAAGGTTTATCATTACAATATATAGCATCATGAGGGTGAGATTAACAACTTTCATTTAATATGCTTTTTCCATAATCCAAGATGTTCAAGGGAGCTTGGCCACAAGTTAGTGTTTCAAAAGACACACAACACAGAAGTATATAAGACAAGGAAATGACTCCAGAAATGGAAAAGTTGGAGTCAAAGTTCTCATAAGGACCAGGAAAATGTGTAGCAGGTAAATTGGAATTGAATGGATACCAGTAAGAAACTGCAAAAGATGCTAATTATTGAGATTTTTTTAACCTGATATGAATAATAAAGCTTAATGGGGATGGGAGAAAATGGTTTGACAATGACCTTTCCAGCAGACTTCAAGTGGGGCTTTTAGAGGAATCAATGACTATGTCATAAAATAATAAGGAAAGGATCAAAATGATAAGTATTTCTGTGGCTTTGTAGGAAAAAAGTAAGATACAGAAATATTATATAGAAAGATGAAGCCAGACAATGAGAGATTTATAGCTCTGCTCATAAGCTTCAGTTGTCCCCTTTGTCAACCAGAAATCTAACTCTGTAGCTTAGCATTAAAGGATCTCCACTATCTAAACCCAGGCTCCCTCTCAGCATACTACAGCATTGTTCTCATTCATAAACCTGGAGCCCCAAATAAGCTTTCGTCTGTGTTTTAAGTGTTAGTCACTCAGTCATGTCCAACTCTTTGCAACCCCATGTACTGTAGCCTGCCAGGCTCCTCTGTCCATGGAGTTCTCTAGGCAAGAATACTGGAGTGGATTGCTATGCCCTCCTCCAGAGGATCTTCCTGACTCAGGGATTGAACCTGGGTCTCCTGCATTATAGGTGGATTCTTTACCATCTGAACCACCAGGGAAGCTGTGTTGTCTGTGTTTACGTGCTGTCTATTTTCCTCTTTCTTCTTTGCACACATTATCTCATAGTTTGCAATGTTTTTTCTCTGTATGCCATAATGTCCAGACCCTGAACGTGCTTTACGACCTTGTTCATGTTTAGGAAGACCTCCCTTATCTCTCCAACTAAACACATCATTTCTCTTGCATGACACTCTTATTTCGATGATGATGTGCTTTATGCCAGTCTTTCCTTTTCTATTAGACTGTAAACTTTTGAAGGGCAACACTCAACTATGATTTCCCTTGGTGTTTTTTTCCCACAACCTTGACAAATGACTTGTACACAAATAAAACTCAAAAATATTTGTTGAATAAATAAATAACTGTTCAGGCAGAGTAGGTAGAAAAGTCCCAAAGATAAAAAGGATTTGAGTAAATTTCAAGCTTCTATTTCCAGGGCATTAAAAAGAACTGAAATGAGGAAGTCATGTGCAGAAAGCACATTAAAGAAAAGATGATACTTTTACTATCTAGTCCTCCCTATATTTACTCCACACACATATTTGAGCACAGCTGTGTGACAGTCATGGTTTTTAATAATACTATTACAGTCAGTCCTTGCTCTTCAAGAAACTAGCCTAGGGAGAATGTCAAGTACTCAGGGGAGGGGAGTGGAGTGAATGTTATGAATGGGTTAACCTCAAGTGTTATATAAATGAGTGTTGACCAGAGTGCTTTCTAGAGGAAGCAGCTCGTGGTACTAGTGGTGATGCAGGTTCGATCCCTGAGGATATGGTAACCCACTCCAGCGTTCTTGCCTGGAGAATCCCTTGGACAGAGAACACCACCAGGGTACAATCCATGGGGTCACAAAGAGTCAGACATGACTGAAGCAGCTTAGAAAGAAAGACCTAGGATTCACTAGATTAAGCCTAGAAGAAAGATGTATAGGGCCCAGAGAAGAACATATGTGTACATGGAGAGGCACGAGATATAATGGAGCCTTTGGGGATTGAAAGGAATTGAATTTGGTTTCAGTTTAAGTGTGGAGGAGTGGAAGAAGGACCCAGGCAGGCACATCAAAGCAAGTGCTTGTTTTGTTAAGATCCAGAGCTTTCGACAGGGCATTTATATACAAATGCTTCATAATCTACAGATAATAAAAATTACTAGGATAGAATCAAGTTTGTCAGATATTCACATTTAGAAGTTCTACTCAAGCAAATTTATCAGATTTATGTTTAGATATTAGAATCTAAAGAAAAGATATCCCAACTTAAATCATTTGGGAACTTTGTACTAAAAGTGGAGAAATAGTAGCTACTGCCTTTCAATTTCTCCAGCTATTCATCACTTAATACCACATCTGTTAAAATGAGAGCCAAAGAACAGTTTTGGAAAAAGTCTCACACATATAGTAAATTTCACTCATTTTTATCCCCCAAATTGAGAATCTATGACAGATCAGGCAAGAGCAAGGCTAAAGTTAATCCTTGTTTTATTAATCTCAAATAGATTTATAAGCCATTAATAGTATCAAGAGAAAGGAATGATATAAATTACATCTCCACTAAGCAGTAAAGAATCTGCCTGCAATGCAGGAAACATGGACTCAATCTGTGGGTTGGGAAGATCCCCTGGAGGAGGAAATGGCAACCCACTCCAGTATTTTTGCCTGGAGAATCCCATGGACAGAGGAGCCTGTCGGGCTACAGTCCATAGGGTCACAAAGTCGAACACAACTTAACAAGTAACCAACAACAACAAACAGAATGAACTGTTCCCAAGCATTTATATAAAAATAGTTTATTGCTTATCATGGTTTGTTCTGGCATATTCAGTAAATTAAAGCTTTTATTTTCTTTTAAATGTTATATATTTATTTTTGGCTACACTGGATCTTTGGTGCTAGAGTAGAGCTTCCTCTAGTCACAGCAGGTTAGAGTTTACCCTCTAGTTGCGGCGCATGGGCTACTCATTGCCATGAGCAGGCTTAAGTCGTTGCGGTGCATGGGCTCAGTTCCCCTGAAGCATGTGGGATCTTACCAAACCAGGGACTGAACCTGTACCCCCTGCACTGACAGGTGGGTTCTTAACCACTGCACACTGGACCACCAGGGAAGTATTTTTTTTTTTTTTTTAATGTCTCTTTTGGGCCATGCCACAAGGCATGCAGATTTTCCCTAAACAGGGATCAAACCCATAGCCCCTATATTGTAAGCATGGAGTCTTAACCACTAGACCACCAGGGGTGTCCAAGGCTTTTAAATCTCAGGCGTATGTAGGTATTTACCATGAAACTAGAGTTTTTCTTTCACACCAAGTAGAAAAAGTCAGGGTGCACAGACAGAAGGAGAATGCCTTTCCTAAATTCATAAGACAAAGATTGCCCAGCATTTCACTAAGAAAAGATCATGAAAACCACTCTATTTTCTGTGTGCATGCACAGACATTTGGAACAGGAGGCAAGTAAGAGATGGATCTTACAGGATGTCCAAAAATGCAGGCAAATTTTAGTAACATCTAATTTTTCTCAGTGGGCCTCTATCCTTGGAAACCAAATATTTTACCTCTAGTATCTGTCCAAATATGGAGAAATAAATTCCAACTGGACCATGGAAAATATATTTTCCATTCTTAGGAGACACTGAAACAAGTTGAAGAAAATAATATAAAATGCAAAAGACAAATTTGCATATGGTCATTGACCTATTGAATCTGTGCTTGGAATAAATCTAGTTCTTTGGTTTCCCTTGGCTGTCTGCTGGGAAACTGTGCCTCTCTGTGATTTTAAAATTACTGAGAAAAGTTACTAAAAGTTATAATATTAAAGCATTGTGACCCAGTTAGCATGACTGTTTGCCTTTTCTCATAGCAAAGCATTAAGAGAAATAAATAAACTCAGGTTTAGGAGAATTATTTTATTAGGGATTAAAATCTATCTGCTTCAACTAATGGCATATTAAAATGCCAGAAATATGTGCTGTTTGGAGCAGGGCAGGGGGAGCCATTTGCTTCAGTAAAATAAGAAAGGAGTTCATTCTGAAATTTTTTTCTGGTTCCTACACATTAGTCATTGTGTCATTTTAAACTGTAAACTCACTGATTGATCAGTGACTTTCATGCAGAGGTTTAAAGTGTAAACTACTTCTCTCAAAGTTGTTTAATGAAACAAAATCCAAGGAAAAGTGAAACACAAGAAACTCCAGCATGATTTAAAATACAGGGATGGAACTTCGCCATGGCAGGCCATATTTGGCAGGGACCCAGATTCATTACTGCGTATTGACTTCTGTGTGCTGAGGGCTCAGAACCTGCATCGTCCTGACAACTCAATAAAGGTATCCACCCAAGCCCAGCAGTGGCTAAATAGGAAACAGGATGCTTAGGATGGTGTAATGTAGCATTTTTTTTAAGTTGTTAAAGATTAGATAGGAAATAAAGGAAAAATTGAGGAACAATGAAAGAATAAAAACCAAAAGTAAATATTGGTATACATTCATGTATATTTTCTTGGTGAATAAATGCTCTCATCCATTTTAAAAGCATTTAGGTTTCTTATTTTCTTACATTCAAAGGACCAATAAAGAAAAATTTCATAAATAAGCTAGTATATAAATGTGATGTCAAGGAGCACATGTATTTTTCTTCATATATTTACTTTGTTTATCAGATTTAGAAAGTAGCAGAGTCCTCTGGGCTATTGAAGGTGCCATATTTCAAGGTTTTCTTAAATTCATTTTATAGTACCAATTTCAGAGGGTAATAAAGGACCAAGTCTCAATGAACTGGTCAAACGCCAACCTTATTATTAGAGGCAGAATTTATTAAAAAAATAAATTTTATCTACAGGAACTGTGGTAAACTCTTGGTGTGTCTATCTTTGTCCTGGCTGGTATGCGAGGTAAATGTGTTTCTGATTCCCAGTTTTCAGAAGTCAAATGAGAACCTAAAATGTTATAGTTGGCATTAAAAATTGCAGTCTACATTTAATCACCTTAAAACTGAGGGCTCTACTTTCAAATTTAAATTAATATGTCAAAACTACATTTCCCTCTTACTTGGTCACGTGATAGTTAACCTTTACTCTGAAGGTAACGAAGGATGATCTGGCCTAACTAGGTCTAAGTATAGAAAGAAGAAAATCTGAGGTTATAGGCAATCTTATATTTAATTAGACTAATCAGAGCAATGCAATTGAGGACTAAAAAGTCAATCAGTGACGTGAAACAGCCACCAAATGATCATCTACTAGTCTCTTTAATAGGCATACTCTTCAAGATACAGTTTTATTGTTACTCTTCAGAAGGAAATATAAAGACAGCAAAGAGACCTAAGACTTTTGTCTTTTTTTTTTCTTTTTTTTTTGGCTAAAGGGATAAAATGAGTGACATTAGGAAAAATTCTAGCAACAAGGTTTTAGAGAACAGTAGATTATTTCAGCAAAATATTCTTCCTTACTCTCTTCAGGCATTTAGGAGGCTAACTTTTATATGGCATATGGTAATTCTCTGTATACATATAAGATGAAATCAGATAAAATTGGCTATAATGAAGGTTAAAAGGTTTGGTTTGAAAATGAGAAAGAATTTCTTAACAGTTCAGAGTACTGGAAAGATGAGTGAGAAAAGTTGCAAAGTCCCTATCTAGGAAGCCTCTGAAAAACAAATGTGACTCTATTCTAGAATATTCTTTTATGAAAGATTAGATATTGGATGAATTTCATAGTTTTTAAGTGTTATGATTCAACACTCATAAATATTTATTTGCTTAGCTAATTATGTTTACCACCACCCCATTACCCCCACAAAACCAGAATAAAATAAAATATCCTACCTAAAGCACAGACTTTTGAAGGAGTCTGTTCTCACCTTAAAAGATACTGCTGGTTCCCCAGTAAAATAATACAACATATAAAACCAAATCTCCGATATAATTAGCCACCTGTCTTTCTAGATTTATCTCCCTTTTCAACATCCCTCCAGTAAACATGTCTGCAAGTTAAGTGGACTACATGAAGCTAATTGCTATTCCTCAAATGCATTCAGCTTTTTGGAACACCATTCCCATTGCTTTTAATGCCATTCAACTCATCTCTGCTGCTGAGAGCTTTGCCATTCTTCAAGATTCAAGGTAGTAAAACTCCATGTCCTGCTCCAGTCTTGAAATATACAAGCTAACTACTGTAGATCATAATCTACTTGTAGACACAGGCCAGATGCATCTCTTTAGCAGTGCCAGACATGGTAATGTAATGTAATGTGCTCATTCTCTCAGTCATGTCTGACTTTTTGTGGCCCCATAGACTGCAGCCCCGGAGAAGGCAATGGCACCCCACTCCAGTACTCTTGCCTGGAAAATCCCGTGGACGGAGGAGCCTGGTAGGCTGCAGTCCTTGGTGTTGCTAAGAGTCAGGGATGACTGAGCAACTTCATTTTCACTTTTCACTTTCATGCATTGGAGAAGGAAATGGCAACCCACTCCAATATTCTTGCCTGGAGAATCCCACGGACAGAGGAGCCTAGTGGCTGCCGTCTATGGGGTCGCACAGAGTCAGACACGACTGAAGTGACTTAGCAGCAGTAGTAGCAGACTGCAGCCCACTAGGCTCCTTCACTCTTGGAATTCTCCAGGCAAGAATACTGGCATGGGTGCCATTTCCTTCTCCAGGGTGATCCTCCCAACCCATGATACCTACACCATAATGACCCTCACTAAATGGCCCAATAGCAAAAGCCTTGTGTCAAACTGAAACCATCTAGTTTTGTCTGTACAACTCCCAAGTCCCAGGATCTGATTGTTCACAAGCCCACACTTAGACTAGTTCACTGGTCTGGTTTGGAGTTGGGCTTCCTCTCCTCTACTAGTCTCAGTTCTTATGGAAGTTCTAAGGATTCTCAGAGTAAGAGGTGACTTTCTTCACAGACACAGCCATAATGTGTCAGCCTCCAGTAACCCTCTACAGCAGGCCTTGGTCTAGGATGACAGTAGAGGTGCATTGCTGCCATTCCTCCCTACAGAGAACAAATCTGCAGATATGGCCTTGTAAAATGTCTTTGGGAAATGATTACCAGGTACCTGCTGCTGCTGCTGCTGCTAACTCGCTTCAGTCGTGTCCAGCTCTGTGCAACCCCATAGATGGCAGCCCACTAGGCTCCCCCGTCCCTGGGACTCTCCAGGCAAGAACACTGGAGTGGGTTGCCATTTCCTTCTCCAATGCATGAAAGTGAAAAGTGAAAGTGAAGTCGCTCAGTCGTGTCCGACTCTTAGCGACCCCATGGACTGCAGCCTTCCAGGCTACTCCGTCCATGGGATTTTCTAGGCAAGAGTACTGGAGTGGGTTGCCATTGCCTTCTCCTACGAGGTACCTACAGTGTGCCAAATGCTATGCCATGCTCTGAGGATAATTTAGTGAACAAGTAATCAAGGCACTTAACATTTTACCTGAAATGGAGATAGACAATAAAAATAAATTATAAAAGAGGTTGAAAGTCATAAGTGTTGAGGAGAAAAAGAAGCCATGTAAGTTGTATAGATAGGTGGAGCTGGGGAATGACACAAAGCAGGAAAATTTCAGTTTAAAAGGATGCTTAGGGAAGGTGAGGTTTGAGCAAAGACTTGAAGAAGCGATTCATTTGACATGAGATTCCTGTTGAAAGGGCTTCCCTAGTGGCTCAGATGGTAACGAATCTGCCTGAAGTGTAGGAGACCTGGGTGCAGTCCCTGGGTCTGGAAGATCCCCTGGAGAAGGAAATGGCAACCCGTTTCAGTGTGCTCGCCTGGAGAATTCCATGGACAGAGGAACCTGGCAGCCTACAGTCCATGGGATTGCAGAGTCAGACAGCACTGAGACTGAGTGACTCACACTTTCACTTTCACTTCCCGTTGACCACCTCCCTTATGGGATTTGCTCATCCACCATGGCACTGGTTGCCACGTGGCTTTGAGGTGGCATCCTTCCCTTATGACAATGCCATGTCCAGAGATGAGTAAGTCTCTGTCTGCCAGTCATTCTCCTGCTATGAAATACAGAGAGAAGGAGTGAAACTGATGAGTCATTTTATGGTGGACAGAAAACAGTGTTGTTCCCTTAGAACTCTCCCCAAGGATTAATTATGATTAAACAGCCCCAGTTTACTAAAAATGACTGGGCTTCACAACCTCGTGCACATTTTAGACACTTGGCATCCCGTTTTTACAGCGTTTTCCAAGCATCCTTAGCAAAGTTAACAAAGTGTAGGCCAAGATTTTTTTTCTCCCTAGAGCCCTTCATTTCTCCAACTTGCTGTGCTCACATTGATTTCAATAGGAGCTTTGCATTCACAAGAAAATCACAGAGGACTTAGTATGTGACCCATGTTTTACACAGCCATACTATTTTTAAAAAGGGAAGAAGCTCAAAGCATTTTCACATTTTTACATTGACGGAAATTGGCTCTTTTGACAAGGGGAAGTCATGGCATAGGATTTTTTAGCTAAATTAACAGAATGAAAGTGCTAAATTAAAATTGCCACATTGATTTCCTTTTTAGCTCAGCTGTGCATTATATAAAAGGGTCAGAGGAAGGATTTATTATGGGCGATGAGTCTCTGTCGCCCACTAAGAGAGACCAGTGTAGAAAATAAAGTTGTCCATTTCAGACGCCCTTTGTCTTCAAGGAATGCTGTCTAGGGACCCACGGGTGGCACAAATGCTGAAAGGAAATGGAAATTGATAATCGGCCCTGTTAGGCTGCTTCTCTGCATGTTCAATTCATATCCTTTTGAAAAGAAGAGATTAGGATGAAATTCCTCATTGAGGAATACACATTTTGAAGAAAATAGAAACAAAGGTTCTGCGAGGCTATTTCAGTTGGTGTCAAATGTGAGAACAAGGCGCACAAACTTATATGAAGAAAGGGCTTTCACCAAATCCCCAGACAAAGGAGGAGCTAATAGCAAATATATGCAGCCGTCTTTGTGGATGCTCACAGGAGAAGTGGTACAACTTGAGTTACAAAGGACCTGGATAATTATTTGTTACTTGGAGCCAACCCTGCTTCTCCCTCTGCAGAGGGCAGGCACTGACCATCTGCGTGTCTTAGTTTTGCTTTTGTGCGAAGGAGAATTAGCCACATTTTTGTGTCTGGTAAGCTTTGCATGAAGAAATGTTTGAAGCACTGGCTTTGTTTTGTTTTAAATCTTTAAACTGTTCCCTCCGCTTCGGTCAGAGGATTATTGCACATCTAACCACAAATAAATTGAAATATCAGCTGAAGAGAGCGTGTGTTGCTCGCTGACGGAATAATGGACGGCAGGTGGTAGAGGGTTTTGTTTTCAGAAAAGCACAGGAGGCTAGAAGTGACAAGAGTGATTTTGTGAGAGGGCTGCAACTGTCAGGATGAAGTCATGGGGGTCAGTAGTTCCTGAGCTGACCTTTTTAAACAAACCCTGAGAAGACCTTTCACTGGATCCTCACAGCAGTAGAGCATTCATGCCAGAAAGGTTGCCCCTCCCTCACCATACTAAGAATTTGAACAAGAAGCATATTTTCTATGATAGGGCCCGTGTTCTCGGCTTCACTCCCCAGGTAGTCTGACACTCCCTCTGCTGTCAGCCTGTGACACACGATCCTAACTGCTCACCTATCCTTAACACCTTTCCGCAGCCTTTGATACCATCTTCCTGTCAAATCATGGAAATCAAGGGACTGGGCTGCAAAGCGGGACACGCAGTGTGCTAATTTCCATGTCACTGCCTTTCAGCAGTCTTCTCGTGCAGAGCTGTTACACGGGACTCTTACCTGACTTCTGGGGACACGCTGAAGGGATGAGATGTGTTGTCAATGGGCATAAAATTGACTTCCTAATGTTTGTGAACCAGTTATAGAATGCATGGTATTGGGCATTCTTTTCAAATACTGTTCTGGCCTCTAATGCATCACTAGAAATCACAATAAATAACACATCCAGTGTGCTTTTATACTGAAGGCTTTTTGTTCAAAATTGCCAGCACCTGAAGGCAAGAACCTTTTGTCTACAAAGCCTGTGAAAAACAATGAGGGTTTTTTTTTTCCTTTATTACTAAATGATAGTATATTATTTTTCATCTCATTACATTTTTTTTAATGATGTAGAGAATTTGTCTTACACACAGAAGAGTCATCCTTGTGGGAGCTGTGCTCCTTGCCCAGGACAATGTGCAAATAGCTTCATTCCAGAGTCAGAGATCTCCAAAGCTATGCACCTAAATTTAGAAATTTCTTTTCCATTTGCAACTAGCACAGGAACTTTCTGACTCAACTTCAATCCTCAGATGACCTGGTCTAGACCACTGAAATGTAAAATAAATCATTTAAAATAAGCAAATAAGCTTTTATAAGTTTTGAAGCAGATTCAAGGGACTGTAAAACTTATAATTAATTTTTTTTGGTTTTTATTTTCAGTTTGACTTTATATCCTTCTCTAATCTTTTGAGTAAATAAAATGATTTTTGTAAAAGATCCCTTGGACTTTCCTGGTGGCTCAGTGGTAAAGAATCTGCCTGCAATGCAGGAAACTCAGGAGATAGAAGTTTGATCCCTGGGTCGAGAAGATCCCCTGGAGGAGGAAATGACAACCCACTCCAGTTTTCTCACCTGGAAAATTCCATGGACAGAGGAGCCTGGCAGGCTATAGCCCATGGGGTTGCAAAGAGTCTAAGATCCCTTAGAGAAGCCTTAATTTTTGAATCTGGCAGAAAAAATAATTTAAGCAAAGACCTAAAGTCTTAATTTTCCCAACTGATTCTAGACTCAAAACTCTTTTCAGAACTGTTTCAGATGCTGCTGTTTATTGGTACTTAAACAAACAGAAAACTCACTAATGTCACTCATTACTCCTGGACCTAATTTTTTATTCTCTTCCCATCCCTACTTCTTTGCAGAAGCCAAGGAACATGGAATCTATTTTCCAACCATCTATTGCTTTCTACACATGTATATGCACATGGTCTGTATCCTTGAAAGCCAAAGTTTCTGGCTTGAAATGTTGAGGGAAAGAGAAATCTAATCTTAAAAAGAAAGAGCATCTTCACAGAAGGTTAAGGACAGGGATAAAGTAGAAGGGAAAAGAAAGAAGATGTACTCACAGTAGAGATGGAAGATCATCAAGAGAGCTCACAATGCTCAAAGAAGGGAAGGTGAACCTCTACCAGGGAGATACATTGGATCTAAGAATATCCACTTCTCCTGGATATCAGCAAGATATGTTTGGAAAATGACAACAATAACAGAAAAGAAAAAAGTATAAAACAAAAAATGTCATTTGAAAAGAAAAGCCAATAAATACAAAAAATTATTAAAAATTTAAAAGTAGGAAATCAAAATATATTCTGTAAGAATGAAAACAGAAGTAACTTCGGATATCAGAGAACTAGTAGGAATAATAATGTGTTATGTATAACTTGTTGGCAATAAAATCTAGAGAGAATAACCAATTTCTAATCAAAAATAAATGACCAAAGTTTTGAAAACATGTAACAAGTTATCATCGATAGAACTGGCATGCAAACTTTAGATTTTACCATGAGAAGCATATCAGGCATGAGTAGTTTTGCAGTTGAATAGCTGATAGTTTTATGGGTTTCTATGTTATTTAACCAATTAATGCTTATAAAAAGATACAGGCCCCCCCAAAACTTATGAAACTTGATGAACTTTACTACTAAGACCTAATTGTACTACAGTAAAAAAAAAACAGACAAATTTTAACTTATGAAGAATGATGCAAAATTCTAAATCAAATAATATTTAAAACTTCATCTTTGATGTTTTAATGATACTGACTATTTTATGCAGCATATCTCTCCAATGGACTAACTTTCTCTTCTAATCTTTGTATGACTTTCTAGACTGTGAATAAACCCCAGTATATAGGTTGAATCAGTATATGAGAAAGATGGTAACGGTGCTTGACCTAACTGCCTCTAAGTGTCCTCTGCAATTATACGGTAATAATAAAGCTTCAGGCTACAATTCTGAAGTGATCTTTAGTGAAGATTGTTCAGGAAAAAAAATCTGTGTTCATCAATACATTGACATATACTTGAAAGGTCAGATAAATGATTGACCCTTGATAATGATAAGGCATTCAATCAATAAAGGTTTTATTTGGGAAACCTGTAGTATTAGCACATTCAACCTGTCATTATGCTTTTTGTCCCATGGAGATGTGAATTTTTTCTTCAAGCATCTGCTGGGATATATTTTAGAGGACAATAACCAAAATTGGAAATTCATCATCACTACAAAATGTTGCAAGAAAGGGATTATGTACAGAAATGAATTCTGTGAGAACTCCCCTGGATCCATAGCAGATCCAGGACTGTCATTTCATACCGGTTGTATGTCTCTAGGCCTCCTAAGCTGGTGTCTCAGTGCAACACAACTTAGCCGCCTTTAGAAGGTGTCCATGGCTTCCCAGGTGACACAATGGTAAAGAACCCACCTGCCAGTGAAGGAGATACAAGAAACTCAGGGTGCATCCCTGGGTTTGGAATATCCCCTGGAGTAGGAAATGGCAACCCACTCCAGTATTCATGTCTGGAAAATCCCATGGACAAAGGAGCCTGATGGGCTACAATCCATGAGGTCTCAAAGAGTTGGATGCAGCTGAGAAGGTACGCACATGCACACAGAGGTGCAGTTAGCCTGGGTCTCCTTGCAGACAGTGAATCAGTGAGAAAAGGCAATGCCTAAAACATTGTAGATTCTCAGGAAACATTGGGGTGCACATGTGCCTATGAAGTGGTGTCTGATTTTTTGCGACCCCATGGACTATAGCCTGCCATGCTCTTCTGTCCATGGAATTTTCCAGGCAAGAGTACTGAAGTGGGTTGCCATTTCCTACTCCAGGGGATCTCCCCGACCAAGGGATCGAACCTACATTTTTTGTGTCTCCTGCATTGGCAGGCAGATTCTTTACCACTGTGCCACCTGGGAAGCCCAAAGATTTGTTGCTGTTGTTCAGTCTCTCAGTTATGTCCAACTCTTTGTGACTCCATGCACTGCAGCACTCCAGGCTTCCCTGTCCATCACCGACTCCCAGAACCTGCTCAAACTCATGTCCATTGAGTCAGTGATGCCATCCAACCATCTTGTCCTCTGATGTCCCCTTTTCCTCCTGCCTTCAATCTTTCCCAGCATCGTGGTCTTTTCTAATGAGTCAGCTCTTTGTATCAGGTGGCCGAAGTACTGGAGTTTCAGCTTCAGCATCAGTCCTTCCAATGAATATTCAGGACTGATTTACTTTAGGATTGACTAGTTTGATCTCCTTGCAGTCCAAGGAATTCTCAACAGTCTTCTCCAACACCACAGTTCAAAAGCATCAATTCTTAGGTGTTCAGCCTTCTTTATGGTCCAGCTCTCACATTCAAACATGACTGCTGGCAAAACCATAGCTTTGACTAGATGGACCTTTGTAGGCAAAACAATGT
This sequence comes from Bos javanicus, assembly GCF_032452875.1. NCBI lineage: Eukaryota > Metazoa > Chordata > Mammalia > Artiodactyla > Bovidae > Bos > Bos javanicus. Next base: position 46,639,757 of record NC_083870.1, read on the forward strand.
CTCTGCTTTTCCATACGCTGTCTAGGTTTCTCACAGTTTTTCTTCCATGGAGCATGGGGTCTTTTAATTTCAAGGCTGAAGTCACCATCCACAGTGCTTTTGGAGCCCAAGAAATTAAAGTCTCTCACTGTTCCCCCATCTATTTGTCATGAAGTGATGGGACCATACACCAAGATCTTACTTTTTGAATGTTGAGTTTTAAGTGAACTTTGTCAATCTCCTCTTTCACCTTCATCAAGAAGCTCTTTAGTTCTCCTTCTCTTTCTGCCATAAGGGTGGTGTCATCTGCATATCTCAGGTGATTGATATTTCTCCCAACAATCTTGATTCCAGCTTGTGCTTCATCCAGCCTGGCATTTCCCATGATGTACTCTGCATACACATTTATGTAACTTAATTGAATTATTCAGACAGAAGATTATCCAGCTTTCAAATCACATCAGATGACTCAGCATTTGCAGAGTTTCAACAGCTACTTTTTCTGAACTTCAATATCATATACAATGGGAAAATTAATGTTTTATTGATTCAATAATGTCCTTCATTTACCTTTTTTTAGATCATGTTCACATGCCCAATTTCCCCTTTATGCATCTGTCCTTTGCTTCCAGAGGAAGGTGGAGTTTAAATTACTGTTGGCTTCTCTCCATGTGTACTTACCTGTGTGTGTGTATACATAGTGTATAGTGTGTATAGTATATATTTTGTTTATACAGGCTGTATATGTGTGTATCACAGGCCTGAGTGAAATACAAATACCAATTTTTAAATGTTTGTGAAGTAGATATTATCTTAATGGGTCTTCAATGTTTGTAAAGTACCAGTCTTCACTGTGTCTAACCAACTGTTGTTTATAATCCTCTCTCTACTGATACCTTATTTTTCCAGCATCAGTGTATTTGCTGCTATGGCCTCTAATTTATGTATATAGTCTTTGTTTCATATTTTAAAAAACTGATTTTATTAATCATGGGGTTCCCTGGTGGCTCAGATGGTAAAGAGTCTGCTTGCAGTGAGGGAAACCTGGGTTCAATCCCTGGGTCGGGAAGATCTCCTAGAGAAAGAAACAGCAACTCACCCCAGTATTCTTGCCTGAAAAATCCCATGGATGGAGGAGCCTGGCAGGTTAAAGTCCATAGTGTCACAAAGAGTCAGACACAACTGAGCGACTTCACTTTTTCATTATGCTAGTGAAACTTCTCTCATACTCACTGACTTCTACATAAAAAGAATTTCCTACAAAAGACATCACTAGCCAGTAAAAAGTGTTCTTTTTCATCCACAAACAGTCCTATTGAAACTAAATGTGAGGGTATTACTTAGCTTGATAGCTCTTCTCAACTCTGTTCAGTGCAGATGATACTTGCCACCAAAGATCCTTCTGGAGATGCAGTATTTTTAGGCTCGGGGACATTCAGTAAACTACAGTTGTTTAGCTGTTAAACTCAACTTTGGAGGGACAAAGTTTTATTCTGAATATGATTATGTATGAATGTGAAAGTGAAAATCGCTAAGTCCTGTCCAACTCTTTGGGACCCCATAGACTATACAGTCCATGAATTCTCCAGGCCAGAATACTGGAGTGGGTAGCCTTTCCCTTCTCCAGGGGATCTTCCCAACCCAGGGATCGAACTCCTGTATTGCAGGCAGATTCTTTACCACCTGAGCTATCAGAGAGGCCAGTATGAGTATAAGTGCTTTATATTGCATCTTTCTAAATATATGTCTCCTTTCAGAAATATAAAATGAATAAATATCTCACCCTAATAAAGGCTAGTATTAGTTACATTTTTAATTCTTAAAGTTTACATTGAAGTTTAATTCTTGGAAGCATATTAATTTTCCACCACACTATATAGGACATTTAGTTATATATTCAGAAATAAACATTCAGTTTCAGTTCAGTCACTCAGTCATGTCCGACTCTTTGCCACCCCATGGATCGCAGTACACCAGGCTTCCCTGTCCATCACCAACTCCCAGAGTTTACCCAAACTCATGTCCATTGAGTCAGTGATACCATCCAACCATCTCATCCTCTGTCGTCCCCTTCTCCTCCTGCCTTCAATCATTCCTAGAATCATGGTCTTTTCAAATGGGTCAGCTCTTTGCATCAGGTGGCCAAAGTATTGGAGTTTCAGCTTCAACATCAGTCCTTCCAATGAACACTCAGGACTGATCTCCTTTAGGATGGACTGGTTAGATCTCCTTGCAGTCCAAGGGACTCTCAAAAGTCTTCTTCAAGACCACAGTTCAAAAGCAACAATTCTTCGGTGCTCAGCTTTCTTTATAGTCCAACTGTCACATCCCTCCATGACTACTGGAAAAACCATAGCTTTGACTAGACGGACCTTTATTGGTAAAGTAATGTCTCTGCTTTTTAAAATGCTGTCTAGGCTGATCATAACTTTCCTTCCAAGGAGTAAGTGTCTTTTAATTTCATGGCTGCTGTCACCATCTGCAGTGATTTTGGACACAGTCAGCCACTGTTTCCCCATTGTTTTCCATGAAGTGATGGGACGGGATGCCATGATCTTAGTTTTCTGAATGTTGAGCTTGAAGCCAACTTTTTCACTCTTCTTTATTTTCATCAAGAGGCTCTTTAGTTCTTCATCACTTTCTGCCATAAGGGTAGTGTCATCTGCATATCTCAGGTTATTGATATTTCTCCTGGCAATCTTCATTCCAGCTTGTGCTTCATCCAACCCAGGGTTTTTCATGATATACTCTGCATATAAGTTAAATAAGCAGGGTGACAATACACAGCCTTGACGTACTCCTTTCCCTATTTGGAACCAGTCTGTTGTTCCATGTCCAGTTCTAACTGTTGCTTCCTGACCTGCATATAGGTTTCTCAAGAGGCAGGTCCAGTGGTCTGGTATTCCCATCTCTTGAATTTTCCACAGATTGTTGTGATCCACACAGTCAAAGGCTTTGGCATAGTCAATAAAACAGAAATAGATGTTTTTCTGGAACTCTCTTGCTTTTTCAATGATCCAGCAGATCCTGGCAATTTGATCTCTGGTTCCTCTGCCTTTTCTAAAACCAGATTAAACACCTGGAAGTTCATGGTTCATGTACTGTTGAAGTCTGGCTTGAAGAATTGTGAGCATTATTTTACTAGCCTGTGAGATGAGTGCAATTGTGTGGTAGTTTGAGCATTCTTTGGCATTGCCTTTCTTTGGGATTGGAATGAAAACTGACCTTTTCTAGTCCTGTGGCCACTGCTGAGTTATCCAAATTTGCTGGCATATTGAGTGCAGCACTTTCATAGCATCATCTTTTAGGATTTGAAATAGCTCAACTGGAATTCCATCACCTCCACTAGCTTTGTTTGTAGTGATGCTTCCTAAAGTGATGCTTCCACTTGACTTTGCATTCCAGGATGTCTGGCTCTAGGTGAGTGATCACACCATCATGATTATCTAGGTTGCGAAGATCTTTTTTGTACAGTTTTTCTGTGTATTCTTGCCACCTCTTCTTAATAGCTTCTGCTTCTGTTAGATCCATACCATTTCTGTCCTTTATTGAGCCCATCTTTGCATGAGATTTTCCCTTGGTATATCTAATTTTCTTGAAGATATCTCTAGTCTTTCCCATTCTATTGTTTTCCTCTATTTCTTTTCACTGATCACTGAGCAAGGCTTTCTTATCTCTCCTCCTATTCTTTGGAACTCTGCATTCAAATGAGTATATCTTTCTTTTTCTCCTTTGCTTTTCGCTTCTCTTCTTTTCACAGCTATAAAATAAACATATGTAATCTCAAATTGTATTCAGTGCCTTGTTAGAGTGGATGAACATTTCTGATTTAATGTGTATTTAACCATTTTTTTAGAACCTGGCCTGAGATCTGCTTATCATATTTATGTCTAGTTATGCCTTTGAACTGTGGTGTTGGAAAAGACTCTTGAGAGTCCCTTGGACCACAAGGAGATCCAACCAGTCCATCTTAAAGGAGATCAGTCCTGAGTGTTCATTGGAAGGACTGATGTTGAAGCTGAAATTCCAATACTTTGGCCACCTGATGCAAAGAGCTGACTCATTGGAAAAGACCCTGATGCTGGGAAAGATTGAGGGCGGGAGGAGAAGGGAATGATAGAGGATGAGATGGTTGGATGGTATCACCAACTCAATGGACATGAGTTTGGGTAGACTCCAGCAATTGGTGATGGACACCGAGGTCTGGCATGCTGTGGTTCATGGGGTTGCAAAGAGTCGGACACGACTGAGTTACTGAAGTGAACTGATTGCATATGGTTTCTCCCACTTAGATTTACTTGGTAGCTACCATCCCAAATTTATACTTGAAGCTTATAGTTTTAAAAAAGAATAGCAGTTTTTCCCACAATGATAATTGTCATTTAATCCCACAAAGGTTTTATAGTATTTTCCACTAGTATATTTTTTAAGACAGTATTTGTTTTAATAACATTTTTCTTATTATGAAAGTAATACATGCTCACTGCAGAAAATTAGCAAAATACATTGAGTATAAAAAAGATCATTGCTAATCTTACTGCTCAAATACCCTAACTGTGTGTGCAGGTGTGTGTATACACATATAGGCAATAATTTCTCAAACTAAATTGGTATCATACTGCATATACTGATCTAATTCTACTTTTTATTTCTCTTAAAAATATATTGTGTAAGCATTCCTTATACTTCTTATAATCCTCCTGTATGTGATTTTTTTAATGGCCATCAAGGATTTTGAGGAATGAATGCAAGTTTAGCCAACCTACTGTACTGGAACTTTTAAAAAGCCAAAATCCATTTTGATGACCAACCACAGAACTTACTGAAGCCAGTCCTGGCCCTCTGGGAATTTTCTCTCAAACATGAATTGTGAGATCATATGAAAAAATAGGAGCAGGAAGAGACCCCCAAAGTCAGTACCCAACCTTGATTCTGTGTGACAGGAAACATTGCTGAGTGCGAGCGAGCCTTGGAGCTCCCCAGATTGTCATATGTGTAATAGAACCTGGACCATTGTATAACCAGTAATGGCTTCTTTGGCCATAAGTCGAAGACATCCTATTTACACTAGGGTCCTTTTTTCAATGGTGAATAGATTGCTTTTAAATTATAAACTTGGAAAGGAGAAGTAAAAGGGTTACTGAGTATGAGAGATGAATGAAGAAAAGCAGTAAATCCTGTGCGATCAGAGGGATAAGTCTCACAGTTCATCTGACATAAGAGATGGATTACAATGGCTCTGAAGTGAGGGATGGTTTACTTAGGAATTTAGCAGTAATTTGCATTTAAGGAATCCATTAGTGCCATCACATACACAGTTCCATCATGCGATGACTAACAGGAGTCTATAGTATTTGCTTATGACTTTATTGACTCTTATAAATTAGGACATTATCGTTTTGATTCATTCTTACTCAGGGATAACCTACTTTCCCAGGACTATTGGCTGATGTAACCCACACCAGCCATTATAAATGGCATAACAATGCTCTATCTTTTGACACTGTCTTGTGTAGCTTTCTCCTGTGGCTCGTTCTGTCCTAGAAAAAGTATCTCCGAGGGGCAGTGCTAGAATTTTTCCCTGCACTCTGATCAACAGACATTTCTTCTGGAAATAACTAAGTCCATCAACTGTTCTGGTATTTAGCCCATGCAGAGACATTCATAAGAAATACAGGAGGTGAATTTTGCTCTTAAAAAAATGATCACATATGATTATCTTTGAAGGAGCACTATTGCTTATGACAATTTCTCCTTAAACTCACAATAATCTTTTGTTAAATGGCATTACCTATGTCTAGATTAGATATGGGGGGATATAGAATTCAGGAAACAAAGATACCTGTCTCAGAGGTGGGCAGACCTGGACTCCACCCAGATCAGAGGCATCCAGTGAGTTCTCCTCTCTGCCTTCTCTTTATTTTAGATACTCACATTGTTTGGGGGATAAAGCTGGAAATAAAACAGTGTTTATTCCCTGCCTTTTTCTGATGATAAGGTTTTTGTTGTTGTTTTATACTTCTAAAATTTGCACTCTTATTTATGAGTGGAATTTTAGGAATGATGTAATTTTCACATAGCATTGCTCTAGGAATAATGAAATACCATTGTTATAGCTACTAACAGTGATAAGAAAGAAACTTAGAAATATTTGAGCCAGTAAATATTTGGGGAACATAGTATATCCCATCAGTTATAAGACATGCTTTTTTTTTTTTCCCACATTTTAATACCTCTGAATCTGGATGCCTTGCAATTAATTGATGGCATCTTTAAATTAGCAGACTCTGAAGGGAAAAAAGTTTTACTAACATTTTAAACAATTTATTCTGCTTATTTTTCCTCATAAAATATGATAACATCTTAAATGTGATTAAATATAATGCTGTGCTTTTAATTGGTCGTAAATAAAAACAAAATTATCCAGTACTTTTAACTGGCATTCTAATACAGCAACATAGTCTCTGTCCCAAACTTCACTAGACAGAGAAAAACACATTTTCTTGGAATGATCTTCCACAAAAGGAAATTCAGAATCTCATCATCACCTGTTTAAAAAGTCACTTTCTGAAATCTAACTAATAGAGCATTGGACCAGGATGGATTAATTGAGTCTATAGATAATCCCCCAAAACTCAATTTTTTCATTAATATATTATTCCTAAGTATATTCCTAAGGCTTGATGGGTAACCAGATTAATTATTCTGTTACGTATCTTTATGCTTCTCTTCTGATAGTCAATGAAATACAAGGACCCAGATAATTTCTAACTGGATAACCACCCCTGGACAACAGGGAGCCTACTATGCTTTATGTCTTTCTGTTGAATTCAAAATATTGGATTAGAGTATGGATGTCTTACTAATATGTGTGTGTATATATATGTGTGTGTGTGTGTGTATGTGTGTGTGTGTGTAAGCACATACCTATTTAATTACATTTTGTTCTTGTTGTTCAGTCGCTAAGTCATGTCTGACTCTTTGTGACCCTATGGGTTGTAGCACACCAGGCTCCCCTGTCCTCCACTATCTCCAGAAGTTTGCTCAAATTCATGTCCATTGTGTCGGTGATGCTATCTAACCATCTCATCCTCTGCTGCCCCTGCTCCTTTTGCCTTCAATCTTTCCCAGAACCAGGGTCTTTTCCAATGAGTTGGCTCTTCACATCAGATGGCCAAAGTATTAGAGCTTCAGCTTCAGCATCAGTCCTTCCAATGAATATTCAGGGTTGATTTCCTAAAATGACTTTGACTGGTACGTCCCAAAACTACTATTAAGAAAACAAACATAAAATGCACATGCTGAAATTTCTTCCTGGCTTAATGAGATAAGGGGGAAAGTTATTGGGCATTTGCAAATTTATTTATAACATCGTCTTTAAAAATATCCAATGACCTACATTTATGGAAAGAAAAAACAGTCAACTCCAAATGTAACTGTTATCTTGCCTGGTATTTATTAATAGACAGATGGCTGTTATCTTTGTTAAAATGCTCTGAGTTGACAGAATTTCATTTACATAAATGGGTAGAAAGTCCTTTTCTTACTTGTCCAACAAACTGGAGACAAAGTGCCTGCCAGTGTTTTAATTTCTTTTTCATGTTCTGGTTAGAGAGTGAGGAGAATGCCTTCACTCCACAGTGTCATGAATATGATAATCTATGGAAATCACGGAAAGCAGGTACTTAAGTTAAGCATATACTGTACTATGAGAATCCCTGATGAATTCAAGTCTCTTCTGTTTGGAGAAGATGTTGTTGCCTGTGAAGTGACAGACTGCCAGATGTTCATGGAGTAGCATGGTAATGGGCTCAGATCTGAGGCTCTTCCCTACCCCCACAGATGACAGCATTTACTTTAGGCTACAGAATGGGCTTGTCTTCATTCTTTAAGCACTAGTGTTTATATTTACTTCTCAACCATCAAATCTTCATTTCCTTAATTTTACTTACTTAAACATGCAGAGCTTAAAGTTGTATAACTATATGAGCAATTCTTACTCTATAGAATGTATGCAGTCTAAATGTGAAATAATCTTCCATAATGTAAAACATGCTTAATCCATTGACTTCCCTTGTAAACACTGGGGAAAAAAGTTTATTGGAAGGAGGGAAATGTTAATTCTAGGGTAATATAAGCACATAGCAAAATATGCTAAAGCACATGTAAGATAGTAATAGTAAAAACTGTAACACCCTGCTGGGATTTCTATAAAAATAATTATGTTGAAGAGCTAGTATTTATTAAGTGCCTAATATGTACAAAGCTCTGACTTTGTTTTATATACCAAGTATAAATTATATAATCCTTACTACCACCCTATGAAAAATTACTCCCATATTATGAATTAGGCAACTGAGACATGAAGGTTAAACAAAATTTGCCTAGGTCAAAAACCTAGTAAATAATGGAACCAGGGTTGGAAGCCAAGTTCAAGTCAAGGACTGCACTGTTTATCCTAAATATACTATATACTGCTACCCAATACCTTCTTTCACTAAGAATATTCAATGAGTCAGCCAGAGTTCAAGGTCCTTGGGAAACATCAATGAACAAAATTGATAAACAGCTTAACCTGGTAGTCTATACCTTCTAGAGAAGATAGAGAAAAAACACTAATTAATTATTAATTATAGGATTATTATTAAAAGTGAGATATGCAGAGTGTGATTTGGAGGGTCTACTTTAAGTATAAGGCTATAGGAATTTATAAGACTTGAGAAAAGCAAGAAGACCAGTATGGCAGCAATATAGCGAATTAAGAAAACAAAACAGAACTGAAGAAGTAGTCAGGGACCAGATAAATCTGCAGTTATTGTGAAGCTTCTATATTTTATTTTAAGGACACTGAGAAATCATTGGAGAATTTTAAGCAGAGGGGTGACCTGTTCTCATTTCTGTTGGAGACAATTGCTCTGGTTGCTATGTGGAGAATACATTATAGCAAGTCAAAAAAGAAAGGAGGCAGATGAGTTAGGAGGCTACTGCTCTGTTCCCTGTGAGAGACAGTGAAACCCAGACTAGTGCCTTATCAGTGAAGACAGTGAGAAGCGGAGAATTTGGGGATGTCTGTTGAGGGTGGAGCCTAGGTATTTTGCTGAAGGAATAATCTAAGCAGGATGGTAAGGGAAAGAAAGAACCTAGAATAACCCTAGGTTTTCCACTTGAGCAAATGAGTGAGCAGTCACTCCATTATCTGAGATGGAGAAGATTAGAAAGAAATCTATTTGGAGTGAAATAGTAAGGAATCTACTTAAGATACGTTAATTTTGAGATTGCTTCCCAACATTTAATTAAGTATGTTAATTTAGGTGCTGGACTTACAAGTCTGAAGCCCAGTATAAAGAACAGTATCGGAGCTATAAATTTGAAAGCCACAGCTGAAATGATATTTAAGGCCATGAGACAAGATTAAATCACTTAGAAAGAGTATGTTGATAGAGGGGGGGAAAGAGTGTCTAGGACTGAGTCTTGGATATTCTAACTTACAGGTTTCATAAAGAAAAGTTTAACCAGCAAAAGGGGTACAAAAGTGATGTGGGAGGAAAAGAAGGGTAGTATTTTAAGAAAGAAGGAGGGGTTTTTCCTAGGTGAATATTATTGAAAGATAAAGTAAAATGAAGGGCTTCCCTATTGGCTCAGAAGGTAAAGAATCTGCCCACCTGCAGTGCAGTAGACAAAGGAGACATGGGTTCAATCCCTGGGTTGGGAAGATCCCCCAGGGAGGAAATGGCAACCTACTCCAGTATTCTAAGTCACAAAGAGTCAGACATTACTGAGTGACAAAGCACACAAAGTAAAATGAGCACAAAAGCATGGCCATGTAATTTGCAATATAAAGGTGCTTTATGACCTCATTACCAAAGCATTTCCTTAGTTTGGAAAAGAGGACAGATTCCTGAAAGGATTATCAGTTCAGTTCAGTAGCTCAATCCTGTCTGTCCGTGTCCGACTCTTTGCGACCCCATGAACTGCAGCACGTCAGGCCTCCCTGTCCATCACCAACTTCCGGAGTTTACTCAGACTCATCTCCATTGTGTCAGTGATGCCATCCAACCATCTCATCCTCTGCTGTCCCCTTCTCCTCCCACCTTCAATCTTTCCCGGCATCAGGGTCTTTTTCAAATGAGTCAGCATTATGTGGCCGAAGTATTGGAGTTTCAGCTTCAACATCAGTCCTTCCAATGAAGACCCAGGACTGATCTCCTTTAGGATTGAATGGTTGGATCTCCTTGCAGTCCAAGGAACTTTCTCAAGAGTCTTATCCAACACCACAGTTCAAAAACATCAATTCTTCAGCACTCAGCTTTCTTTATAGTCCGACTCTCACATCCATACATGACTACTGGTAAAACCATAGCTTTGACTAGTTGGACCTTGGTTGGTAAAATAATGTTTCTGCTTTTTTTTTTTTTAATTTTAATTTTATTTTATTTTTTAACTTTACAATATTGTATTGGTTTTGCCATATATCAAAATGAATCCGCCACAGGTATATATGTGTTCCCCATCCTGAACCCTCCTCCCTCCTCCCTCCCCATACCATTCCTCTGGGTCATTCCAGTGCACCAGCCCCAAGCATCCAGTATCGTGTATTGAACCTGGACTGGCAACTTGTTTCATTGATGATATTATACACATTTCAATGCCATTCTCCCAAATCATCCCACCCTCTCCCTCTCCCACAGAGTCCAAAAGACTGTTCTATACATCAGTGTCTCTTTTGCTATCTTGTATACAGGGTTATTGTTACCATCTTTCTAAATTCCATATATATGCATTAGTATACTGTACTGGTGTTTTTCTTTCTGGCTTACTTCACTCTGTATAATAGGCTCCAGTTTCATCCACCTCATTAGAACTGATTCAAATGTATTCTTTTTAATGGCTGAGTAATACTCCATTGTGTATATGTACCACTGCTTTCTTATCCATTCATCTGCTGATGGACATCTAGGTTGCTTCCATGTCCTGGCTATTATAAACAGTGCTGCGATGAACATTGGGGTACACGTGTCTCTTTCAATTCTGGTTTCCTCAGTATGTATGCCCAGCAGTGGGATTGCTGGATCATAAGGCAGTTCTATTTCCAGTTTTTTAAGGAATCTCCACACTGTTCTCCATAGTGGCTGTACTAGTTTGCATTCCCACCAGCAGTGTAAGAGAGTTCCCTTTTCTCCACACCCTCTCCAGCATTTATTGCCTGTAGACTTTCGGATCACAGCCATTCTGACTGGCATGAAATGGTATCTCATAGTGGTTTTGATTTGCATTTCTCTGATAATGAGTGATGTTGAGCATCTTTTCATGTGTTTGTTAGCCATCTGTATGTCTTCTTTGGAGAAATGTCTATTTAGTTCTTTGGCCCATTTTTTGATTGGGTCATTTATTTTTCTGGAATTGAGCTGCAGGAGTTGCTTGTATATTTTTGAGATTAGTTCTTTGTCAGCTGCTTCATTTGCTATTATTTTTTCCCATTCTGAAGGCTGTCTTTTCACCTTGCTTATAGTTTCCTTTGTTGTGCAGAAGTTTTTAAGTTTAATTAGGTCCCATTTGTTTATTTTTGCTTTTATTTCCAATATTCTGGGAGGTGGGTCATAGAGGATCCTGCTGTGATGTATGTTGGAGAGTGTTTTGCCTATGTTCTCCTCTAGGAGTTTTATAGTTTCTGGTCTTAAGTTTAGATCTTTAATCCATTTTGAGTTTATTTTTGTGTATGGTGTTAGAAGGTGTTCTAGTTTCATTCTTTGACAAGTGGTTGACCAGTTTTCCCAGCACCTCTTTAATCCATTGTATATTCTTGCCACCTTTGTCAAAGATAATGTGTCCATAGATGCGTGGATTTGTCTCTGGGCTTTCTATTTTGTTCCATTGATCTATATTTCTGTCTTTGTGCCAGTACTGTACTATCTTGATGACTGTGGCTTTGTAGTAGAGCCTGAAGTCAGGCAGGTTGATTCTTCCAGTTCCATTCTTCTTTCTCAAGATTGCTTTGGCTATTCGAGGTTTTATGTATTTCCATACAAATTATGAAATTATTTGTTCTAGCTCTGTGAAGAATACCGTTGGTAGCTTGATAGGGATTGTATTGAATCTATAAATTGCTTTGGGTAGTATACTCATTTTCACTATATTGATTCTTCCAATCCAATTCTTCCAATTCTTCCAAGGAACATGGTATATTTCCTTCCAAAGAGCAAGGGTCTTTTAATTTCATGGCTGCAGTCACCATCTGCAGTGGTTTTGGAGCCCAAGAAAATGAAAGTCTCTCACTGTTTCCATTGTTTCCCCATCTATTTGCATGAAGTTATGGGACTAGATGCCATGATCTTAGTGTTTTGAGTGTTGAGCTTTAAGCCAACTTTTTCACTCTCCTTTTTCACTTTCGTCAAGAGGCTCTTCAGTTCTCTTCGCTTTCTGCCATAAGGGTGGTGTCGTCTGCATATCTGAGGTTATTGATATTTCTCCCAGCAATCTTGATTCTAGCTGGGGGCTTCATCCAGCCTGGCAATTCTCATGATGAACTCTGTATATAAGTTAAATAAGCAGGGTGACAGTATACAGCCTTGATGTACTCCTTTCCGTATTTGGAACCAGTCTGTTGTTCCATGTCCGGTTCTAATTGTTGCTTCTTGAGCTGTATACAGGTTTCTCAGGAGGCAGGTAAAGTGGTCTGGTATTCCCATCTCTTGAAGAATTTTCCACACTTTGGTGTAATCTACACAGTCAAAGGCTTTGGTGCAATCAATAAAGCATATTGTGTGTTAATAGAAATAATATTTTTAAAAATGAGATTGAATCACGGATGAGCATAGATGAAAATTACAGAAGCAAATTCCTTCAGATCATCAGGTGTATATGAGAGATAGAGCCCTCGATGAATTGTTGGAAAGAACCAGTGTGCTTCCCATCTTAATAGAAGAAATGATGAAGGATGATAGTACAAATGAGGTAGATTTATAAGATTCAAGATAGAAAAATTGTTTCAAATATTTTAACCAATAATATAATGATTTTTAACTAAGACTATCAACTAACAATTAGGAGTGGCAATTTAGATTTGAGAAGAAAGAAGGAGGTATAAAAATGTTCTTTTGTAATGAGAAAGCCCCAGGTTGACAGTGGTAACATTCCAAGGCTTATTGGACAGGACTGAGTGCCCAGCTGGGGACAAGGAGCAGTTATATTCTCTATCCATATATAGTTTTCAAGTGTAAACATAAAATAACTGGGTATTTGGGTTAAATACAGGCAAAGATTTTGCTTGGTGAGTGCAACAAAGGGTTAGAAGTTGTTGTCTGATAGGATTAGACCTTAAACAAATGATTACATAAATATATATCAATAAAATTGTGATAAATGTTGTATGTATTTATAGTATTATTTATTTATGTTTAATCCTATTACATGAAAAACTACTACAAACTACTAAAACTGCCAAAAACCTTGCAGTAGTTTTAGGTGAAATGGCAGCCAAAAAGCTTGGGAAGAACATGATCAGTCAGTGTAGAAGGCAATGGGGTTAAGCTTGGTGTTGGGAGACCAAGGTCTGAGTTTGCTCTGCTGCCTACTGTTATGTGGCCTTAGGCGTTAAGTGTTTGCCACATCAGTGGGCTTCAAGTTTCATCAGTATTATAATAATTATGTTATGATAGAAATTGAGATAATACACAAAAACAATTTCTAAAACTTTAAGATCTATAACCATGTTATTTGGTACTAATTCTTCTTGGGACATGTGATATTCAACAACTGGTTGATGTCTGGTGAAGCTCAGATAATTACGTAACTAATAGCTGATTTCTTTGCTGTCTTCATTTTGTGGTATTAGTCAATGCCAAGTATTAGGCTCATCTTTAGGCCCAAGGGCTGGGGTTGGGGATAAAAAGAACCACAGCATGGACAACACAACCATTTGGCTTTTGTGAAGGCCACAGAATCAACTGGATTGTACCTTCAGGGATATTTGACCTAATGTGATAATTGCCTAGGTTCACAGTTGTTTTAAGTAAATTTTCAATAAAATAATGATTTTTTTTTATAACTATGATTTATAAAATATTTTGTTGTTTGATATTTTTATAAAGAATATGTCAGGCGAGTGTATGCTCCTCGGTTTTTGTCTCATCACAACAAAGATTTGGAGTGACGGACATTAAAGCCCCCTAGGCGTGTCACAGCTCTCAGGTCCTGGATGGACCGTGTTATAGCTCTCAGGTCTCAAACGGACTGTGTTATAGCTCTTAGACAAATCAGTGTTACAGCTCAGTGTTACAGCTCTATTTTATTTAGAAGATAGCAGGAAAATCCGTCTTCAAGGCGTGAGAGCATGTCGATCCAAAGACGTGGAGAGAAGAGTGCCCCAGCATGCGGGAGACAGAGAGAGAGAGAGAGAGCCCTTTGGCTCTTCTTTTTATATGTTTTTTTCTTCCCCCGGGGCCTGCCCTATGTAAATTGGGCTTAGTCAGGAGTGCTATTCTACCTGAAGTCCTCACTTCGGTCCTCGGACCTTCCTCTGACCTTGCTCTGTTCTATTTTCGCGGGCTTTTCTCTTCCTTGTCTTTTCAGTTCAGTTCAGTCACTCAGTCGTGTCTGACTCTTTGCGACCCCATGAATCGCAGCACGCCAGGCCTCCCTGTCCATTCGCCACCACCATTTTGGACTCCTTTTCCCTATTTTAACTACCTAACAAAGAGAATGAAATAGTGGGTCATTACTATTTTCTTATTAAAAACTTAAAGCAGAGAACCTGTAAAATACACTGAAATTATTTGTATTGAACTCTAAGCATACAATACCTTATTACTTATTCAGCTATAGGATGTTTTCACAATTCAAAGTAAATGTTATTACCAGGGATTGGTTTATGCAATACTATGGAAATATCATCTGGTCATTAAGTGTTAGATCAATCCCACTCTTGCCAAACATTATGCATAGAGGGAATCTTTTTGAATATTTTGTGCAAAAGTGTTCAGGCTAGATCATGTGTTGTCATCATTAAGCTGTGACCACTTAAGGTTAGCTGAAATTACTTGTCAGTATAGTTTTCTGTCAATTTTAACCCTTCATTCATTCATCAGATACTTAATTATTGCCAACTAGATGCAAAGAATTAAGAGGAATGATGAAGAATCAACAGATTCTCAAAATGTTTATGATCTATACAGAAAAAAAAGAAAATGCACAAATAATGGTATTATAGTTTAGAAGGTGATGTGTGTGGAAGAGACAGGGGAAGATCCAAATCTGTGGGACAATGACTGCCTTCAGCAGTGACCCAGGTCTGGATGCAAGTCTGATGTTACAGATGGACGTTAGCTAGTGTATTCGAACCTGCATGGAAAAGCTGTTGTTTATAGAGCCCTTTGCCACACATGTAAAAGATTCTTTCCCCCTGTTAAATACTTCCTACCAGCATGGTAATTAATTATGTTAGAAAATTCTTTTCCTTTCAACTAAAAACTTGCACTTACTTTCATTTTCTCTCCAATATAAATTTCCTGCTTAGCATAGAAACCCTAAAAATTGACTTTCAAAATGATCATTTTTTTCAATATATCCTGAAATGTAACCACAAATAGGATTTTTGATTGGATCAACATGTAATACTTTATATCTTGTGCCACACTTTGAGGTAAGAAGGTTTTTAAAGCCGTCATCCAGGTGTTTCCATGTAGGAAAATATTAGGTATTGTAGTATATAAATCTGAAAAAGATTGATTAATCTTCTAATGTGGCTCCAAATATAGCCTGAAACCTGAGTGCCTTTTTTCATGTTTATAGCAGTCCCATTTTCTTCATCACTCCACTTTTATGTTTTCCTTTACTTCTATCCCATTGTATGAAATAATTTTTATTCCATTTTCCCTCATTGGTTTTTGCCCTTGACATTCTATGCAATATTTTGCCATGAAAGCAGTGGCATTTTGAAGGTGGATTTCAAAACATATTATTGCATCCAAGTCCTCCTAAAGCACTGGAAGAACTATCGTTCAGGAAGTCTTTCTTCATATGTAGTTTTTTGTGACATTTTTAAAACGCAGCATACTCACTTCATCTTTATATTGTTTGCTATATTGACTGTAAATCATATTTATACTCAATATATTAAAATAACACGAGTTCTAGGCTGCTTTATACTTTATAAAACAGTAAAAGCTCTATTTTAATAATCTGTTAGTGCCTTCCTATTTCAAACAATTGTGAAGAGTGAGGAGGCAAGAGTGATCATTATTATTTTTTTTTTACATAGATAACAACTGAGGCTCACAGAGGGCAAGTGACTTGTCTTAGAGACTCAGTGTCTCAGTCTCTGCATCCAAGATGAGTGACCATTCTGTATATTGCACTGTTTAGTGTTATAGAAGGGTCTATTTTGGGGGGGGGCTTCCCAAGTGGTGCAGCAGTAAAGAATCCGCCTGCCAATGCAGGAGAAACAAGAGACACAGGTTCAATCCCTAGGTCAGGAAGATCTCCTGGAGAAGGAAATGGCAACCTACTGCAGTGTTCTTGCCTGGAAAATTCCGTGGGCAGAGAAGCCTGGCAGGCTTACAGCCCACGGGGTTACAAAGAGTTAGACACAACTGAGCACACATACACACACACTATTACTTTCTTTTAACAGCCTAAAACTTCCAATATACACAAATGCAATCACAAGTGTATCTACATTTTATTCTTACTTACTTGGCAGGTTCATGCCCAGTAATAATGCCAGTCACTTATATCTACCTCTAAATGTGCATGGTTGATTTTGTAGACAGTGTGTCTCAGGTGACTTTGTAAGTAAACATCAAACTTTGTAAAGGTAATTACAGTGTAGTGTTTGTTGTGATCTGTAGGAATTTCCCGATTTATACAGATTATTTATAGCTTTCTTTGTAAAAACTGTTTTATTTCTGCTAATTATCCATACAGATTTTATTACTTAATGGATAGATAACAATGCTATATGTGGTTGTACCGATGAAGCCTAAAGCAGTGTAAGAACTCATCCAGCCTCAGGAGTTTGGTAAATATTAGCTACACTATCCATATTTTTACTACTTAAATAGATTCAGAATGTTCTATCATTAAGTAAGAGGGAAAGAGTTATGTAAGTTATGACTCAATCCAGCATTTCCTCCACAGACTATGTGTTGTTACCTGGGCATAAACCCTGAGGATTTCTAACTGAATTTGAAAACAAAGCAAAATGTGACAGTGTAAGGAATATTATATATCATCTGGTCCAACCTCCTCATTTTTAGATGAGAAAACCGAGAAAGTCACAGCACTGTGAGAGGTCACAAAAAGAGCTGGTAGCAAGGTTACTGTTGGAGCCACATCTCCTAACTCTCAAGAAAGTACTGTTTGCAATATATCACATTGTCTCCCCGCAAAAGATGCCTCCCATGGGGTGCTGCATCTTGAGAATGAAGCATATTAAATTCATATTTGGCTAATCATTTTCTCAGCAGTTCTATGGTATTTCATTAACTACTGCATGTAACACTCTGGCCTTTCACCTGTATTAACTTGGGCTCATTAAACTTGAGGCCAGTAATAAACAGGACTAAACTAATACAGATATTTTGCATGGCATGTGTTCAGCATTCTTTTGAGGCATTTTTCTCTTCACAGTTTGTGGAATGAGAAAAATAAGAAGCATAGATTTCAAGGATTGGAATATGTGTGTGGTATTTGTCCTTACATCAATCAAAAATGGAGTAAATAGTCATTTAATAAGCTTTGTAAGGACTACAGAGGTATGAGTGACAGCACAGTGCAGAGTCTAGCATCTGGCAGACTGGGAAGTGAATCCTGGATCTGTTTTTGATTAATAAGTAAGAACTGGAGCAAGTTATTCAGCCTTTCCAAGCCTCAGTTTTCTCAACTGTAAGTGGGGACAAGAACAATACCCACCTTATGGGTTTTCAGTGAAGAAGAGTTGATGTACTCCTGCACTTTGCAAAGGGCTTGTTGTGAGGGATGCTGGATACATATGTTGATTTTGAGGAAGGTAACGATGATGGTACAGTTGCTTCCTGGATAGAACTTACAGTCACCTCTCACTAGAGCTATTGTTGAGGAAGCTGATTTTCCCATGTCTTCTCCCTCTAGTTCATCACCAGTACAAAGCACAAGCAGGAGCTCTCCAGTGTGCAAGGAAAGAAAACGGAATCCTATTTTGTCCCTCCCAGATTCCCTACCCACATTGTTTTATGTTCATTTTCCTGAAGATGTAACTCTTCTGTAGCTTACAACCTGTGCAGTCACCCGTTAACACAGTTCCCACACGATTTTGAAAACGCCTGAGACTCTGATTGTGCGGGGGACGGTGAGAGAGGAGAGGTCATTTGCAGGGAGATGAGCAGTAAAGAGGTAAAAGCAGAAGTTTGTCAGAGAGAAGTTCTGTGTCGGAAAGAATGAAAGCGAGGTGGTTTCAGGCAGCAGCCATTGTCAGAGCAGGGGCGCACCAGTTGGTGAGTTGTGAGGGAGTGAAGACTTATGTGAATTCTTGGGGTTGGTTTGTGTAGTCATTATTGGGCCTCTATTTTTCAGAGTATACAATATTTAAAAGATATTTTCCTGTGTATAAAAATTCATTTTTTGGATTGATTTTGCTCTTCATTTCCTTTTTTCGTCCTTGCCTCTTTCCTTTACTCCCTCACTCCATTCCGCTCTTCTTTCTTTCATGTTTTTTTTCTTTTTCTTTCTATTTAAATTTTTTTCACAGTGCTCTGAAATCCAATATACTTCTTGAACTCAGTATCTCCAACATTCTGGATCATTCTCCTCTTTCTACCACAAGCATTCTCCCAACAATTCATCCTTCTGTCTGCCACCACAGAGACCTGATTACATAAAAGTATATCAGGGTACGTGTTTCCCTACACCCTGAAGAATAAAAATTCAAACCACTTTGCCCTAAATTCAGAGCCCTCCACAGATTTCCTGGCTTCACTTGCTACTATTCTTCAGGTATTTACTATGTTTAGGTTGTCTAAGAATGAGTTCATCCTGTAGTTTCTTAACTTTCCATCCCTTTACTCAACGATTCCTTTCTCTTTTTTCCCCTTTTCTAGCACCACATGCTATTTCTCCTTTTTATAATCTTTCTTCACAGTTTGAATTCCTCCTTTACTAGGAAGTCTTTAATCTCTTGCGTGCCCACTACGTGCATGCTCAGTTTCTCAGTTATTTCCGACTCTTTTGTGACCCCATGGACTTAGACCTCTTCTGTCCATGGGGTTCTCCAGGCAAGAATGCTGGAGTGGGTTGCCATTTCCTAGCTCCAGGGGATCTTCCTAACTCACAGATCGACCCCATGTCTTCTGCGTCTCCTGCATCAGCAGGCAGATTCTTTACCACTGCACTGCCTGGGAAGCTCTTAGTTGAAATAAATTGCTCATTAGACCAGGATTACGTCAAACTGTGCACCTCTTCCTCTGCATATCTCTCCTCCTTATAATTATGTACACAACCCAGATGTCAGCTGAGATCACCCAATCCCATCCTCTGGATATTGCTACAAACTTCCTAGAGGTTATGCTCTCTACATCACTTTTGGCGATAAATTCTTACTCCCACTGATTTCTGAATCTCCCTCACATCTCACCTCTCATTAGTCTATTCTTGAGGCCAACCTCAAGAATTCTCTAATCCAACCATGAAACTCAATCCTGTTTTCCTGACTTTCTTCCAGATTTCTCTCCAGGGCAGGTAAGTGGGTAGGAGATGTTATTAAAGTTTTAGGGGTCATAGAGGAGGATTTGGGCTGCAGCAATAGAAACAGCTTAAAGTTGAATATTAGCTCTTCCTCGTTATGAAAGTCCTCCAGCCATCACACCATCAGGTTCTGCTCCCTCTCTCTCTGTCTCTCTTTTCCTTCTCTTAATGATCTTTCCTCTTCTCTCCTTTCTTCCCCCTCTGCTTCAGATTCTTCTGCATTTCTCATGCATAGTGGTTTGGACATCTCTTTGGTTTTATTTCTTTTCAATCACTACATCAGGACTTAATCTCCTGAACTCCAAGCTAAAGATATTGCTTTAAAAGTTATCACTTTAAGCAATAAGTTTGTTTCTTTAGAGGAATCTGCTATACATCACTTAAATAATATGTCAATATAAAACAGTAATGATCTTACCTGAGTTCCGTCGAATATGAGTCAGTCTTCCTCACAGGCCATAAGCTGCTTTTGGAAAGAACCACCTCCTTGTTGTGTTTGTGGCTCCAGCACCTGCACAGTCTTTGGCAAAAAGCAAGTCTTTCCTCCTTCACCCTTTTCTGGCATTCCATTCATGTTAGATTTTCTTCTCTTGATTGACATTCTTCTTAACATACATCCCAGTGTCATCACTTCACAACAAAACATGCTCTGCTTGCCCTTCACTGAAGAAGCTCCACACTCTCTTATATCTTATTAAACACAGGGCAGAGGGTCAGCAGCCTCCTGGCCCCCCAGCGCTGCTTCCAAAGTGTTACTCTTTTCCCCCTGGTATTTCGTTTACTTGGAAGATTTTCTTTCCCTTTCCTAACCCTCACATCTCTGTCTTCACTACTCGCCAATCAACTTTCACGCTATCCTTCAGAACTTAGCTCTAATGTCATTTCCTCTAGAAAAGTTTCACCCTCTCAGCCTGGGTTAGGTCCACGTTGTCATTGCTCATCTGACATCTGAGGTCACCTCTGCCACAGCCTTTGTCTTGGCATACTGCTGTTGTTATTAACTATAGGTTCTTTAAGATGACAGATTGGTTTTTTATATATAAAGTAGGTGTCTTGCACTGTTTTTTTTTTAATTTATGAATCACAGATGTTGTGTAATATATAATATTTAATTTTAAAAGAACCTATTTCTGTAAGTTAATTTCTTTCTGAAAGTAATTGTTTGGGATTGTCTGACATTTCCAACAACCAGCAGGATTTTTAACTTACATTCAAGATATTCATGCATGCATTCATTCAGTAATTTTTCAAGTTTTGAAAAACTTATTGAGAAAAAAAAAAAAACTAAGCAACAAGCCAAAAACAAGGGGGAAGAAAATACATTGAGTAGCTACATCAAAAACTAACCAGGACCTCAAGTGGGGAAGATGAAGTCAGAGGCCTGTAATGATACGACAGTGGCATAAATGCAAGGATACAAGTGTCCAGAGTGCTTTGCAACACTTCGAGGGGCTCTTAATACTGGGGAGAGTGGGGAGTCAGTAGAGGACATTATTAAGATCCTGTGAATACTGAACTGAGACAAAACACCAAATGGACATGTCCCAGGTTAAAAACACAGGGTGGGCTCATTCCTAACATGAGCAAACATGGTCATACAGAGCATGGTACACAGTGCAATGTAAGCAGTTAAGGCTTGTGGGAATAAATTGGCAGGGATGAACTTTACAAATGTTATCCCATTTAATGCTTATACCAACATCGTGAGTTAGATATTATCATTCTCATTTCATTGATAAGGAAAATTAGTAGCAGAATGGTTAAGTAATTGGCACATAGTCACATAGCTAATGGGTGTAAAACTGTGATTTTAATGCACATTTGACTTGTAAATCAGTATCCTAACCACTATGCAAATGTTGCCTTTCTGCTTTCACTATGAAGCATGAGTTATCATTGCTTTTGACTGCCATAGACGTCAAATTTTTGATCATAAGTTGTCCACTTAAATTTATCAGGTTAAACTAAGAGTTACATTTCATTGATATCATATATTTTGCAATGTCCAGCCCCAGTGTCCCAATTTGTACCACGGGGCACCATATAGTATTATGCTAATGTAATGTACAGATGGTCCTCTCTGTTTCTTCTTGTTTTCCACTGTCCAAATTTGATAATACCATGAAATATTGCTTAGTATTATATCAGTGATTAAGTATTACAAGCTATTCATGGGGAAAATCCAAGTTTCTAAATGTAAGCCACATTAAAGCAGATTATGGAACAAAATTCAGAATCAAACATAAGCAATTAATTGCTGTCATAATTGAAGGAAGGGAAGAAGAAAAATTAGTGTATTCAGACAGAACAGAACAGACCTCTCATTTCTGTTTCCCATACTTTCTTACATCACACTGAGCATGTAGTGATTTAATTAGGGTGTGTTAGGCAATGGCATCCCACTCCAGTTCTCTTGCCTGGAAAATCCCATGGATGGAGGAGCCTGGAAGGCTGCAGTCCATGGGGTCGCTGAGGGTCGGACACGACTAAACAACTTCACTTTCACTTTTCACTTTCATGTGTTGGAGAAGGAAATGGCAACACACTCCAGTGTTCTTGCCTGGAGAATCCCAAGGACGGGGCATCCTGGTGGGCTGCCGTCTATGGGGTTGCACAGAGTCGGACACGACTGAAGTGACTCAGCAGCAGCAGCAGGAACACACTAAGAGAACCCAGGCTCCCAACCATTGTGCTCCTACATTTTTATTTTAGGTATCCAAAAGTACTCGTTGCCTTACTGAATTTTGTTAAAGATTAAATCTTGGAAAGTTTATTCTCTTCACTTTGTGTTGATCATTGATTGAGATTAAATAGTTTTCCAAGGATCTTCGTACACAATGCCTTTAGATAACAACAAAACTAGATATGCTTGATATATTATTCAGTATGACACTAGCCCTAATGAATGACAAGAGATACTTATAAAATTACTAGCAATGATAATTATACACATTACATATAAAAATTACTCAACCTTTAATGTAGCAAGGGACACTTCCTTGTGCAGAATAGGCATTTGATATTGTGTATGTTGACTAATGGTCATCTGAGTTAAATTCACCCATTCCAGTCCATTTCAGTTCACTGATTCCTAGAATGTCGACATTCACTCTTGCCATCTCTTGTTTGACCACTTCCAATTTGCCTTGATTCATGGACCTGACATTCCAGGTTCCTATGCAATATTGCTCTTTACAGCATCGGACCTTGCTTTTATCACCAGTCACATCCACAGCTGGGTATTCTTTTTGCTTTGGCTCCATCCCTTCATTCTTTCTGGAGTTATTTCTCCACTGATCTCCAGTGGCATATTGGGAACGTACTGACCTGGGGAGTTTCTCTTTCAGTATCCTTATCATCTTGCCTTTTCATACTGTTCATGGGGTTCTCAAGTCAAGAATACTGAAGTGGTTTGCCATTCCCTTCTCCAGTGGACCACATTCTGTCAGATCTCTCCACCGTGACCCTCCCATCTTGAGTTGCCCCACGGGCATGGCTTAGTTTCATTGAGTTAGACAAGGCTGTGGTCCTAGTGTAATGAGATTGACTAGTTTTCTGTGAGTATGGTTTCAGTGTGTTTGCCCTCTGATGCCCTCTTGCAACACCTACCATCTTACTTGGGTTTCTCTTACCTTGGACGTGGGTTATCTCTTCACGGCTGCTCTGGCAAAGCACAGCCATTACTCCTTACCGTGGATGAGGGGTATCTCCTCACTGCCACCCTTCCTGACCTTCAACGTGGGATAGCTCCTCTAGGCCCTCCTGCACCCGTGCAGCCACGGCTCCTTGGACGTGGGGTTGGTCCTCCTGGCCACCGCCCCTGGCCTCGGGCATGGGGTTGAATTTAACTCAGATGACCATTATATCTACTACTGCGGGCAGGAATCCCTCAGAAGAAATGGAGTAGCCATTATGGTCAACAAAAGAGTCCGAAATGCAATCTCAAAAATGACAGAATGATCTCTGTTCACTTCCAAGGCAAACCATTCAATACCACAGTAATCCAAATCTATGCCCCAACCAGTAACGCTGAAGAAGCTGAAATTGAACAGTTCTATGAAGGCTACAAGACCTTTTATTTATTTATTTATTTTATTTTTAAACTTTACATAATTGTATTAGTTTTGCCAAATAACAAAATGAATCCACCACAGGTATACATGTGTTCCCCATCCTGAACCCTCCTCCCTCATCCCTCCCCATACCATCCCTCTGGGTCGTCCCAGTGCACTAGCCCCAAGCATCCAGTATCATGCCCAAAAAAGATGTCCTTTTCATTATACGGGATTGGAATGCAAAAGTAGGAAGTCAAGAAACACCTGGAGTAACAGGCAAATTTGGCCTTGGAATATGGAATGAAGCAGGGCAAAGACTAACTAACAGAGTTTTGCCAAGAAAATGCACTGGTCATCACAAACACCCTCTTCCAACAACACAGGAGAAGACTCTATACATGGACATCACCAGATGGTCAACACCGAAATCAGATTGATTATGTTCTTTGCGGCCAAAGATGGAGAAGCTCTATACAGTCAGCAAAAACAAGACCAGGAGCTGACTGTGGCTCAGACCATGAACTCCTTATTGCTAAATTCAGAATTAAATTGAAGAAAGTAGGGAAAACCACTAGACCATTCAGGTATGACCTAAATCAAATCCCTTATGATTATACAGTGGAAGTGAGAAATAGATTTAAGGGCCTAGATCTGATAGATAGAGTGCCTGATGAACTATGGAATGAGGTTCATGACATTGTACAGGAGACAGGGATCAAGACCATCCCCATGGAAAAGAAATGCAAAAAAGCAAAATGGCTGTCTGGGGAGGCCTTACAAATAGCTGTGAAAAGAAGAGAAGTGAAAAGCAAAGGAGAAAAGGAAAGATATAAACATCTGAATGCAGAATTCCAAAGAATAGCAAGAAGAGATAACAAAGCCTTCTTCAGCGATCAATGCAAAGAAATAGAGGAAAACAACAGAATGGGAAAGACTAGAGATCTCTTCAAGAAAATGAGAGATACCAAAGGAACATTTCATGCAAAGATGGACTCGATAAAGGACAGAAATGGTATGGACCTAAAGAAGCAGAAGATATTAAGAAGAGATGGCAAGAATACACAGACGAACTGTACAAAAAAGATCTTCACGACCTAGATAATCATGATGGTGTGATCACTGATCTAGAGCCAGACATTCTGGAATGTGAAGTCAAGTGGGCCTTAGAAAGCATCACTACGAACAAGGCTAGTGGAGGTGATAGAATTCCAGCTGAGCTATTCCAAATCCTGAAAAATGATGCTGTGAAAGTGCTGCATTCAATATGCCAGCAAATTTGGAAAACTCAGCAGTAGCCACAGGACTGGAAAAGGTCAGTTTTCATTCAATCCCAAAGAAAAGCAATGCCAAAGAATGCTCAAACTACCGCACAATTGCACTCATCTCACACGCAGGTAAAGTAATGCTCAAAATTCTCCAAGCCAGACTTTAGCAATATGAGAAGCGTGAACTTCCTGATGTGCAAGCTGGTTTTAGAAAAGGCAGGGGAACCAGAGATCAAATTGCCAACTTCTACTGGATCATGGAAAAAGCAAGAGAGTTCCAGAAAAACATCTATTTCTGCTTTATTGACTATGCCAAAGCCTTTGACTGTGTGGATCACAATCAACCCTGGAAAATTCTGAAAGAGATGGGAATACCAGACCACCTTATCTGCCTCTTGAGAAACCTGTATGCAGGTCAGGAAACAACAGTTAGAACTGGATATGGAACAACAGACTGGTTCCAAATAGGAAAAGGAGTACGTCAAGGCTGTATATTGTCACCCTGCTTATTTAACTTCTATGCAGAGTACATCATGAGAAACGCTGGACTGGAAGAAACACAAGCTGGAATCAAGATTTCCAGGAGAAATATCAATAACCTCAGATACGCAGATAACAACACCCTTATGGCAGAAAGTGAAGAGGAACTCAAAAGCCTCTTGATGAAAGTGAAAGAGGAGAGTGAAAAAGTTGGCTTAAAGCTCAACGTTCAGAAAACGAAGATCATGGCATCCAGTCCCATCACTTCATGGGAAATAGATGGGGAAACAGTGGAAACAGTGTCAGACTTTATTTTTCTGGGCTCCAAAATCACTACAGATGGTGACTGCAGCCATGAAATTAAAAGAAATTAAAAGACGCTTACTTCTTGGAAGGAAGGTTATGACCAACCTAGATAGCATATTCAGAAGCAGAGACATGACTTTGCCAACAAAGGTTCGTCTAGTCAAGGCTATGGTTTTTCCTGTGGTCATGTATGGATGTGAGAGTTGGACTGTGAAGAAGGCTGAGCGCCGAAGAATTGATGCTTTTGAAGTGTTGTGTTGGAGAAGACTCTTGAGAGTCCCTTGGACTGCAAGGAGATCCAGCCAGTCCATTCTAAAGGAGATCAGCCCTGGGATTTCTTTGGAAAGAATGATGCTGAAGCTGAAACTCCAGTACTTTGGCCACCTCATGCGAAGAGTTGACTCATTGGTAAAGACTCTGATCCTGGGAGGGAACGGGAGCAAGAGGAGAAGGGGACGACAGAAGATGAGATGGATGGATGGCATCACCGACTCAATGGACGTGAGTCTCAGTGAACCCCGGGATTTGGTGATGGACAAGGAGGCCTGGCATGTTGCGATTCATGGGGTCGCAAAGAGTCGGACACGACTGAGTGACTGATCTGATCTGATGTTGACTAAATTACAAAAGATAGTGTAACTAAGTCATATGTAAACATGTTTTTTATAAAAAGTTGTAAAAAATTTGTAAAAAAATTAATTCTTAGTCGTGAAGCATACTATATCATTTACACTTAATTTATTCTTCAATCTGTCAGTGTGTACACACACACACAGTATACACACACACACACACACACACACACACATGGATTTCAGGTTTTTACTGAGTGCAAAATATATATGCAATTTGTAACACATATATATATATTGCACTCAGTGTATATATATGTGTGTGTGTTTTAACAGTATATGAAATATATATATTTATATCACACTCAGTATAACTTGAAATCATTTTATCTTTTAACTTATTACCTTTTGGTTATCAAATAAATTACCTTTCTTGCCCTCATTGTTTCAAATCAGGTAAGAGGATACGATTAAAAAATAGAGTTGATCTCTTACAGCACCGTGCTGCTGCTGCTGCTAAGTCTCTTCAGTCATGTCCGACTCTGTGAGACCCCATAGACAGCAGCCCACCAGGCTCCCCCATCCCTGGGATTCTCCAAGCAAGAACACTGGAGTGGGTTGCCATTTCCTTCTCCAACACATGAAAGTGAAAAGTGAAAAGTGAAAGTGAAGTCGCTCAGTCGTGTCCGACTCTTCGAAACCCCATAGACTGCAGCCCACCAGGCTCCTTCTTCCATGGGATTTTCCAGGCAAGAGCACTGGAGTAGGGTGCCATCGTCTTCTCCGTACAGCACTGTAGACTTGTGCTATTAGCCAACTTGCTGCCATTCTCATAAAAAATATGCAATTTAAACTGGGAGATACTAGTGCTTGCTTCTATTAGAAACAAGAACCCTCTTCTGCTTCATAATATGCTCAATTACCTTTAGATTGATCCATGAATAAATTATAATCCAAATAGACTTCTTTACCTTAAAGCTTTGCTGGCTTAAGGTATCCTTGTTGATTCATTATGTTGTCACTTTTCTATCGGCAATGTAATGCTTTTAGTATCTGGATAGAGACAGTTTTAGTGTGAGATACTGTTATCTTTAAATGAGTAGGATTTAGCTTTTCTGGTGAGGACAATTTCATCAATGATGAATCCCTGGAGAAACTATTGAAACAAAAATCACACCATTTCTGAGCTTTGTTCAGCTCATCAGTTACAAAGCAGCTTTTGAGAGTCCTAAAGAACTTTTTCTTTTGTTTAAGAAATATAGCATGACGCTCAAACCTCTCACTTGGAGTTACCGCAGGCTACAACTTTTTCTGCAAGAAAATAATGAATGAAGAGGAAAAGCTCCTGCTGCTGGCTCTGTCAGGGCCTGCTGCTTCTCCTCCTGCAATAGGAAATCAATTAACTGTATGTTCGGGCAGAGATTTGAGCTAAATGCTTTATTAATCATCACTGATTGCACACATATACAGTGGCCCACTATACTTTCACCTTCACTCTTTCTTATTTTTATTTTGCTCTGGTTTGTCCCTTTGGCAAGATCTAAACACAGACATATGCCTAAGTGTAATATATGGTGCTCAGATGCAAGGGGCAATTGATCTTTTTTATTTTCAGAAAACTTAACTTTTCAAATGTTCAGTTCTCGGCTATCTTAGAGGCATTTAAGTATGAGCAACATAATAATAATTTTTTAAAAGCACTGAAATTTCTTATACTAATGCAGAAAGCAAAATGAATATAGCAACCTTGAAGTTTTGGAAACTGCTCCTCCAACACTTCAGACTCCATGTGGCAGTGAGAAACCACATGCAAAGAGACCCTCATTGATTTGGAGATAAATGGCGGAACATCGAAGGTGCAGTCAGTGATCTGTGTGGGTGTGCTGTCAATTTAAAGAAAACTTTGACAAGAGTTTTCTTTCTTTTCCACTGTTTTCTTCAACTAGCACACAGAGAAAATCCTGTAAGAATCTTTATGTTAAATTGAGAACCTCTCCTTAGGATAAATTATAAAAGATTAACACATTATAATTATAGCACTTCTAGTCATGAAAAGGCTGCATTAGTTAAATATGGCAAATATGGTCAGCCACTGCAAAAAAAAAAAAAAAAATGCACCAAATAACAAGTGGTTGGTGTCTGTGCAAGCTGTATTCTACTCTGTATCAAACAATTTTTCTATTATTATTATTATTACCATTATTGGAACAATTTAAATCATCACAGTTTAAATGTAACTACTTTATTTCTCTTTGGATAAACAATAATTTAAATGGAAAAGAAATATCTCCTCTGGTCTATGTTTAAAAGTAGATTAACAAGTTCCAAGAATGATTTCTTTTGAATAACTTTATAGAACTTTTAGGTGGAATGAGACAGTGTTGAATAAGATAAGACCCTGTCAAGGAAGAGGATAATGGTTCAGATTTTCATAAAACTCGCCTTCCTCATGAGGGATCTGCTAGCCTCAGAGGTCATGTGTTTCACACTAACAAATCTTGATAATCTTCAAGGATGTAAGATTAGTGTGCGAGTGTCCTTGATGTAGAAGTGTGGTGAGAGTGATATTCTGACAAGATTTGTATCAAGTGGACATGCATTCACGGCCTTCTGAGGTGTTATCAGAACCCTAAGGGGTATTGGCACCAAGTGTAATCCCTAACGCCTCATGTGCCAGGGGAAAGAGTCATTTCGGTAGAGGATACTCTAAGCAAGCTTGTCTTTTCTATATTAAAGGGCCCTAAATATGTGATAATATTAAGGATTTGTTTTATACTGTATGTGTTTTAATAGCACAGCATCACTTATTTTATGATTAAATAGATACAATATATTCATATATTCTCTCCCTCCATCATATCATTTCACATATTACTGTAATCATTAAATATAGTAATTTAGGAAAGCATTAAGGTGCAGAGATGAAGTGTATAGTTCAGGTTTAATTGTATGTAAATTAAATTGGCATTCATAACATTGTTTCTATTTGCTCGACTTGACATAATTACAGTAAATTGACAATGGAAGTAACAATCATAGGTAGTTACACATAAGTATTTTCTGTCAATATAAATTTCCAGTTGCAGTTTGGCTGAATTGTAACATAGTTTAAGTTTGGTTTACCTACCCAATTGACATCTCTAAAGGACCAGAGAACTCACTTTCCTAGGGCATTATGCAACCTGGCAGGTAGAGGCCAGTGTTTTGAAACAACTATGATTTTGTACCAAAGTACTTGCTAGGTCAGAGATCAGTATGACCTTGGAGTGCTGTAGTTTTCCAAGCCTTCATCGGCAAGATAAATGTGCTTTATTCTGCAGGAGAGGTGGGAGGGGGTTATTTTTGCAGTCTTAGAAAAGAGGCCTAGCAGTTCCAGGTTACAAGCAAACACGTAACATTTGGAATTCAATGGTGCCCATCATCAGCAGTATATGTCAGTAAAAGTGAAGATCAAAGGTTCTAGAAGAGAAGGACAAAGTGAAGAGGAAATAATTACAGGATAATGAATAATAGGAGGGCATATTCATGTTAACTTGAAACCACTTAGCATTTTTCCATGACACCCAGGTATCTTTCTAAATGAACTTTGTAAAGTACAATTGAATAACCTTGAGATTTAAAGCTACATAATGTGATTTTGAATACTGATGGAGTTTGTTTAAGCAATGTGATATTTCTCCTGCTTTTCGTTTCTATTTTTGCCACCTTCATGCAAATAAAGTTTATTTTCTGTACAGAGAAATCAATATTTTTACCATTCTGTTTTTCAGCTATTCCAGTAGACTGCAATAAACGTTAGTTACAATCTTTAAAGAGATGTAGTAAGAATTTGAACATAATAAAATAGAGATACAGATTAGAACTTTGGCAAAGTATCTTTGCTATTGACAAAAGCATTTGTCAGAGACTGGGCTGTGTCTATACTGTGCTAAAAACCTGATGAAAAGGAAAAAAACCATCAATAGGTTTCACCTTCTGTCTATACGAACTAAACAAATTGTCTAACTAATAGCTATTGTTTTAAGTGAGTGGTCTGATTTTACCATTGTGAATTTTATTCTGTTTTTAGAGATGTATTTTAAATTAACATTTGTAACACATACATATTTGGTAAAGGTATTGTGATATTGTGTTCTTTTTAATAATTAATGAAATCTAATACCTAGAAGACTAATGGTCCAAGAATGAAGACCTTGTTGCAGTTTACCTGAACCAATCTCCAAACACACATTTTGTTTGTTCATAATATTTATGTGTTTATATTCTCACATTTTTCTATTCTGTGAAGTAAAATGCTTTCTTATTTGTGTGTTTTCCTATTAGAAACTGCCAAGCTTTGGACCTTATCTTGAGAAGCGCAAGAAAATCATAGCAGAGGAAAAGTTGAGACTGAAAAAAGAAAATGTGACCGTTCTACCACTTGAAAGAAACCATTTTATCCCAAAAAAACCTATTCCTTCTGTTAAGGTAAAGATTAAGCTGTCCATGTGTATATATATATATATATGTATATGTATATGTATATGTATATATATATATATATGTCTGTTTTACTGTTTGCTAAATCACTTCAGTCGTGTCCAACTCCGTGCGACCCCATAGACGGCAGCCCACCAGGCTTCCCCGTCCCTGGGATTCTCCAGGCAAGAACACTGGAGTGGGTTGCCATTTCCTTCTCCAATGCATGAAAGTGAAAAGTGAAAGTGAAGTCTCTCAGTCGTGTCCGACTCTAGCAACCCCATGGACTGCAGCCTACCAGGCTCCTCCATCCACGGAATTTTCCAGGCAAAAGTACTGGAGTGGGGTGCCATTGCCTTCTCCGATTTTACTGTTTAGTTTGTGTTTATTTCCTGCTTAAATACATCACTGGTTTTGTTTTTAAAATATATTGAAAGTTTAAAAAAATTTTTGTCTGTGATGATAGGATAGCCTCTTTTGTATGCATGCATGCTCAGTTGCTAAGTTGTTTTTGACTCTTTTGCATTCCATGGACTGTAGCCCACCAGGCTCCTCTGTCCATGAAATTTCCCAGGCAAGTATACTGTAGTGGGTTGCCATTTCCTCTTCCAGGGGATCTTCCCATCCTGGCGATGGAATCTGTGTCTTCTGCATTGCAAGCAGATTCTTTACTGTTGAGCCACTGGGGAAGCCCCGCGTGATCAATATGCACCATCAATATCCATATGATACCTTACATTGTAGAAAAACTTTCTCTGGTTCAGCCTGGAAAAGTCTGTTCAAATTTGGGTTTTAGAATTATTTTCTGGATAATATCAAAAATTATTATTAAGATGGAATTATGTGTGCATTATATTTCTTGTTTTCCTTCAACTTTTTCATATGAAAGAGATGTAGATTCACATACAGGTGTAAGAAATAATACAGAGAGGTCTCGTGTACTCTTTACATAGTGTCTGCAATGTAGCATGTTGTAAAACTGTAGTACAGTATCACAACCAGGAAAGTGACAGAGATACAATCTACTGATCTTATTCACATTTCTTCAGTTGTACTTCTCATTTGCATGTGCGTGCATACATGTGTGTTTAGTTCATGCAGTTTCACCCCATGTGTAGGGTCCTGTGCCCTGTGTGCACAACAGTCAGATACAAGATTTCCCTCAGCATAAAGATCCCTCAGCTTGCCCCTTTATAGCCATATCTACTTCACTCCTGCCCACCTCCCTCAAGATGGAATTATTTTAAAGCAATCATAATGAAAAAAAAAGGAGGCAGGGTGGTATTACAGGCCCATATTCTCTCTGAAATCACCATCACTGAATGTGCTTTGCATTCACTGAAACCAATTCTTCTCTGTTCAGTGACTGTCTACTCCTACATCCCCATTTTCTGGTTGAAGCATCAGTTGAAAAGCTTGGTCTTAGGAGTTTTCTGGAATTCCTCTGTTACCCCTCTTTTGTAATCAAATTGGAACCCTTAAAAATATCTTGTACCTATAAGAGAGAAAAAATGTGCCCTATAAAAAAAGAGTGGAATTTTGACTTGATATTGGGAGGGTTAAATGATTCAGAGTCCTGAAACGAAATATGGAAGTGGCTGAACACAAATTCTACCAGCACTTCAATGCCATAATTCCAAATAAAGTGAACACTTGGGACTTTCAACAATAAAATAGCCCCAAAGAGTCTCTTGAGCTGTTTCCTTTAAATTATTTGTGTGCTGCTAAAAGGATGATGTGGACACAGATGGTTAAGAAGAAGCTGGATCCTTCAGCTCTTCACAACTGCCCCCCCATGTTTGACTATAACTACTGTATGATTTGGGGTTAAGGGGGAATTGTGGGTCTATTTCTCTAGTTAATTAGTTTCAAGTAAACATAAGATCTCCATCTTTTCTGTATGTATAAAAGAATCAAAAGAAAAATATTATTTATATTTGAAATAAAAGAAATGCAATGTAAAAGCATTGCAACTTTTCCCAGTCTTCCATTCCTTCATAGCATCCAGTCCTCTCACTTCATGGCAAATAAATGGGGAAAAGTGGAAACAATGACAGACTTTCTTTTCTTTGGCTCCAAAATCACTGTGGATGGTGACTACAGCCATGAAATTAAAGACACCTGCTCCTTGGAAGAAAAGCTATGACAAACCTAGATAGTGTATAAGCAGAGACATCACTTTGCTGACAAAGGTCTTTATACTCAAAGCTATGGTTTTTCTAGTAGTTATGTACGG
Organism: Bos javanicus; assembly: GCF_032452875.1. Lineage (NCBI taxonomy): Eukaryota > Metazoa > Chordata > Mammalia > Artiodactyla > Bovidae > Bos > Bos javanicus. The sequence goes on from NC_083870.1 coordinate 46,672,821, forward strand.
ATGCGAGAGTTGGACCATAAAGAAGGCTGAGCACTGAAGAGCTGATGCTTTCAAATTGTGGTGCTAGAGAAGACTCTTGAGAGTCTGTTGGACAGTGAGGAGATGAAACCAGTCAATCCTGAAGGAAATCAACCCTGAATATTCATTGGAAGGACTGAAGCTGAAGCTCTGATACTTTGGCCACCTGATGCAAAGAGCCCACTCATTGGGAAAGACCCTAATGCTGGGAAAGATTGAGGTCAGGAGGAGAAGGGGGTGACAGAGGATAAGATGGTTGGATGGCATCACTGACTCAGTGGGCATAAATTTGAGCAAACTCCGGTAGATAGTGAAGAACAGGGAAGCCTAGTGTGCTGCACTTCATGGGGTTGCAAAGAGTGGATCACAACTTAGCAACTAAACAACAACAAATTCCTTCAGGAAATGTAGAAGCAAAACAGAAAGAGAACAATAATTTAATAAATCTTCACAATACCTGGGATAGGTATATATTATGTATAAAGGTATATATATGGGCTTTCCAGGTGGGTCAGTGATAAAGAATCTACCTGCCAGTGCAGGAGATGCAGGAGACGTGGGTTCAACCCCTGAATCAGGGAGATCCCCTTGAGGAAGAAATGGCAACCCACTCCAGTATTCTTGCCTGGAGAATCCCATGGACAGAAAAGCCTTGTGGGCTACAGTCCATGGGATCGCAAAGCACTGGACACAACTGAGCAATTGACCACACAACAACTCTGTGTGACAGAGTAGTTCTATCTAGGCTTAATTCAGAAAACTATTTTCCCATTAATATAATTTGCTAAAATCTTACAAACTTTGCTATATATTTCAATGAAGGAAACAGCTTCATAAAAATTCCTTGCAGTGACTTTCTTCAAACATGGGCTACTTCCTAAAATGACACTGGTAAGCCCAAATTTAATTTTGTTAAATGTTTATGGCATTGCAGTAAGTAGAAAATCTTAAGATACATCACTGTTTTATCCAAGATAACTTCGTGTATTATCTGGATTCTATTCCTCCCTTACTTGCCAAGAATACTGGAGTGGGTTGCCATTTCCTCCTTCAGGGAATCTTCCCGACTCAGGGATTGAACCTGTGTCTCTTGCATCTCCTGCATTGGCAGGCGGGCTCTTTCACCAGTGTACCACCTGGGAAACCCCTCTGTCACAATGCTGGGGTTCAAATCGTGGCACTGCCATTTAGCAGCTATATGAACTTCCCTCAGCTAACTAATCTGTAAGATGGACATAATAAAAGTGTCTGCCTCATGCAGTTATAAATTAGGTAGTGTGCAAAGTGCTTTTTAGTCTGTGCTGATGTGCTCAGTCATGGCCGACTCTTTGCGACCCCATGAACTGTAGCCTGCCAGATTCCTCTGTCCATGGAATTTTCCAGGCAAGAATACTGGAGCGGGTTGCCATTTCCTTTTCCAGCTTTTTAGTCTACACCTAAATATATCCTAAATAAATGCTATCTGCTATTAGTTAAGATGTTAGGAATGGACAACTTGAAGGAGGTAACCAGTTAGGGTGACTTTCCATTTCCTTATAGCCAACAAAATAAACTTAAGAGTGTAAAGCTCTGGAGGTCTACCAAGCTGGAAGTTTTGAAGAAGTTCATATATTTTTTAGGAAATCTTTATTGCATAGCTACTATGAGACAAGCAATGTGCTAGGAATTGGAGACTCTTGAGAGTCCCTTGGACTGGAAAGAGATCCAACCAGTCCATTCTAAAGGAGATTGGTCCTGAGTGTTCTTAGGAAGGAATGATGCTGAAGCTGAAACTCCAGTACTTTGGCCACCTCATGCGAAGAGCTGACTCATTGGAAAAGACTCTGATGCTGGGAGGGATTGGGGGCAGGAGGAGAAGGGGACGACAGAGGATGAGATGGCTGAATGGCATCACTTACTCTATGGACGTGAGTTTGAGCAAACTCCGGGAGTTGGTGATGGACAGGGAGGTCTGGCGTGCTGCAATTCATGGGGTCGCAAAGAGTCGGACATGACTGAGCTACTGAACTGTACTGAGTACAAAAAATAAAACAGACACAGGCTCTATCCTCATGAAACATATAGAACAGAGAAAGAAACATAAAATTATGTTTATAGTACAAACTGTAAATAAAAAATACAAGATGTATGCAGTCTTTTTCATAGCATGACCTAGTTTAGATTGAACGGGATGAGGAAGGCCTCTTTGAGGAAGTGGCATCAGTTTTCATTCCAATCCCAAAGAAAGGCTCAAAGAATGCTCAAAGAAAGGCCAAAGAATGCTCAAACTACCACACAATTGTACTCATCTCACATGCTAGTAAAATAATGCTCAAAATTCTCCAAGCCAGGCTTCAGCAGTGTGTGAACCGTGAACTTCCAGATGTTCAAGCTGGTTTTAGAAAAGGCAGGGGAACCAGAGATCAAATTGCCAGCATCCGCTGGATCATTGAAAAAGCAAGAGAGTTCCAGAAAAACATCTATTTCTGCTTTATTGACTATGCCAAAGCCTTTGACTGTGTGGATCACAATAAATTGTGGAAAATTCTGAAAGAGATGGGAATATTGGAGCACCTGACCTGCCTCTTGAGAAACCAGTATGCAGGTCAGGAAGCAACAGTTAGAACTGGACATGGAACAACAGACTGGTTCCAAATAGGAAAAGGAGTACGTCAAGGCTGTATATTGTCACCCTGCTTATTTAACTTCTATGCAGAGTACATCATGAGAAACGCTGGGCTGGAAGAAGCACAAGCTGGAATCAAGATTTCCAGGAGAAATATCAATAACCTCAGATATGCAGATGACACCACCGTTATGGCAGAAAGTGAAAAGGAACTAAAAAGCCTCTTGATGAAAGTGAAAGAGGAGAGTGAAAAAGTTGACTTAAAGCTCAACATTCAGAAAACAAAGATCATGGCATCTGGTCCCATCACTTCATGGCAAATAGATGGGGAAACTGTGGAAACAGTGGCAGACTTTATTTTTGGGGCTCCAAAATCACTGCAGATGGTGATTGTAGCCATGAAATTAAAAGACACTTACTCCTTGGAAGGAAAGTTATGACCAACCTAGGTAGCATATAGAAAAGCAGAGACATTAATTTGCCAACAAAGGTCCATCTAGTCAAGGCTATGGTTTTTCCAGTGGTCATGTATGGATGTGAGAGTTGGACTATGAAGAAAGCTGAGTGCCAAAAAATTGATGCTTTTGAACTGTGGTGTTGGAGAAGACTCTTGAGAGTCCCTAGGACTGCAAGGAGATCCAACCAGTCCATTCTAAAGGAGATCAGTCCTGGGTGTTCATTGGAAGGACTGATGCTAAAGGTGAAACTCCAATACTTTGACCACCTCATGCGAAGAGTTGACTCATTGGAAAAGACTCTGATGCTGGGAGGAATTGGGGGCAGGAGGAGAAGAGGACGACAGAGGATGAGATGGCTGAATGGCATCACCAACTTGATGGACATGAGTCTGAGTGAACTCCGGGAGTTGATGATGGACAGGGAGGCCTGGCGTGCTGTGATTCATGGGGTCTCAAAGAGTCGGACACGACTGAGAGACTTGAAACCAAACCAAGACTGAGTAGTTACTAGAAGATTAAGAGGAAAAGGGGATATTCCCAGTGATAGGGTAATGGAAACATAGACAGAGGTGAAATTGAAGAAGTCCTGTTAATTCTTCTAAAACTTGGTGATTCTTATATATACTGGGGGTATAAGGAATGGTAAGGCTTTGCATTTAAGGAGATTAAGATGCTTAGATTATTGATAGTGAGTGAAGTCACTCTGTCATGTCCGACTCTTTGACAGACCGTAGCCTACCAGGCATCTCTGTCCATGGGGTTCTCCAGGCAAGAATACTGGAGTGGGTTACCGTTTCCTTCTCCAGGGGATCTTCCCAACCCAGGGATCAAACCCAGCTCTCCCACATTGGAGGCAGACGCTTTAACCTTTGAGCCACAAACTAAAATAAAGAAAAATAAAAGATAACGAATCAAGGTTTTTTTCTTGGTGTTTTTAGGTTTGATGAGTTTTTTTGATGTGGATGAAAAATATAGATTTGAACATATTGAAGTTAGTGAACTCAGGCTAATTATGGACCTGTGCTGGAGGATATAAAGAGAAAATAACTAACATACTCACCGCCTACTAGTTTCCAGTCACAGGACAGCAGCTTCTCATATATTTTCTTATTTCTTGCTTAACCTAATACCCTATGAGGGAATAGAAATTCTGGGGAAGAAAATGGGATCAAGTGATCAAAGAAATAAGAGAATAACCAGAAGGAAATGGTGATGTGGAGGAGGGGAGGGGAGGGAAGAGGAAGTCTGGGGATGTGGACCACAGGTCAGAAAGTGCTACTCATCTTAGCAAGGGCATTCAATACTGTGTTATTGTTTCTTTCACATGTAACCACTGAGATTTCAATTGCCAATTGGCAGTAATTGTCCTATTTACCCATACATCCATTTTGTCATTCATCCAATGACTATTAATATCCACTCACTATGTTCCAGCAATGATCTAGTCACCAGCAAGTCAGTAGTGAACAAAACAAAAGCCTAGTTCTGAGGGTGCCTGCATTTTAGTGAGAACAGTCAATAAACAAATGAGCGAATGGATACATACTGTTATCAGATGGTCACAGTGCTGTGGAGAAGATGCAGCAGGGTTTGGAGAAAGGAATCGCTGGAGAGGTTTTTCAGGGGTTGCCTGCCTGGTTAAATGGCATGAGTAGATACTTCACAGAGAGAGAGTGATAAATGCAGATAAGCACCCGAGGCTACAACATTCCATTCAGAAGGAACAGAAAATGCAAAGACTCCGAAGTAGGAAAGTCCTTGGCAGGAAACTGTGGAGGCTTTTTTAAAAGGCAGAATGATGTAATCAGACTCAGTTTTTCCAAGGATCATCTGGCTGCAGGGTTGAGCGAGATTCTAGATGGTCAAGGACAAAAGCAGGGAGACTGGTTAGAAGGCTATTGCAACAAGATAGGGGAGACACTGGCAGCAAGGAGAATAAATACTAGATGTCAGAAGGCCGCAACTCCATTGTTCTAAATGAAGTGATGTGTGTGCAAGTATCGTACTCAGCATGTTTGCCCAGCGGCTCAGTTGTGTCCAGCTGTTTGTGACCCCATGAGCTGTAGTCCATGAGGGTCCTCTGTCCATTGGATTCTCCAGGCAAGAATATTGGAACAGGTTGCCATTTCCTTCTCCCGGGCATCTTCCCGACCAAAGAATCAAACCTGCAGCTCTTGTGTCTCCGGTATTGGCAGGCGGATTCTTTACCACTGAGCCACCTGGGAAGCCCCCTCACCTAAAGCATGCTGCTACTGCTAAGTTGCTTCAGTCGTGTCCGACTCTGTGCGACCCCATAGACAGCAGCCCACCAGCCTCTCCCGTCCCTGGGATTCTCCAGGCAAGAACACTGGAGTGGGTTGCCATTTCCTTCTCCAATAGTTCTATTCAAATGTAAGGGGACACAGTTATTGTCCCTTTCATGCAAGCCCCCCGCCCCTTCCCCATTAATTCCCACTCCATCTGGATGACATTGAAATGAATAGTCACATTCCCTTTAAGAGTCATTTTATCTCTGCCTGTGAGTCAGACACTGCTTCCCCGTGCTTTTGTTGTTTCACTGTACCGCACTTACCCTGGCACACCACGTTCTTCCCTCTGCTGCTTCATCATTGCCTTCATATTTTCTCTACAGTGTTTCTTCTATGCTTGACATAACCATTTTTCCTTCTTCCCTTTTTCCTGAGGCTCTGGGTTATCTATTTTCATGCTTAATATTTTTTTCTGTCCACCCATCTGTTTATTTTAGCTTGTTTGTTCTCTCCTCTGCTGGCCTCTTTATAGATTCCTCTGTTCAATAGTTTAAACTCCATGACAATGCTTTGTTTATCCTCTCAGCTAGCACAGTATATTATTCCCCATCTGCTATAGAGAGGGCCCCAGTGCCCCACAAAGTTAACTAAGCCCCTCTTGTCTGAACAAGTTTTTCAGCCATGCATTCAAGTTTCTAATCTACCCCCGTCTTCCCTGGTTATGAGTGTGACAATATTATTTCTAAGCAAGCCATGCTCAATAGATCTCATCTTTTGTTCTTCTTTTTCTTTCAAATACCTCAGATAAGAAGTAATGGTCTGCTGCTACAGACGTAGGCAGTTTCAATATCAGTCACTCAGTAAATATTTATTGAATATTTGCTATGTGACTGGCAGTGTGCTAAGGACTGGGTCTATTTCCAGAGACATACAAGGTACACAGTCCAAGGCACCACAATTTTCCTGATCTCGGAGGACATGTAGTGCTAACATATATTTATTATGCAGTCGCTGCAATCCAGGAATTGTGCTAGAAACTGGGAATACAACATGAATTTTAAAAAGAAAGATATCTATCTTTATGGAGCTCATAGTCTAACAAGGGAGAAAGACACATGTTAAAAATTATTTACAGTTCATTCAAATATGTACAAAATGCTCTGGGAACAGAGAGGAGTGAAAGGGATTAGTTCTGCCTCGGGTAATTGTGGAAAGCTTCACAGAGATGGTGATATTTAACATGGAGTTTAATAAATTAGTGTTAATTAAGCAGAGAATTAATAATAAAAGCTAATATTTATTGAGTACTTATGAGGTTTCAGTCACTGTTCTGCACGCCTGTGAATTAACTCATTTAAGCCTCACCATAGCCCTATCAGGTACCCATGTTTTCCCTAGTTTACTGATTAAGTAATTAATAAACAGAGAGGTTAAATAACTTATCTAAGGTCACACAGCTAGAAAGATGTCAAAACCAAGATTTGATTCCAAAATCTGGCTCTAGAACTTGAGCCCTTAATCACTATCTTCTACTGTCTCTCATGAAAGGGAGGAAAAAAAAAAAAAGAAAAGTGGCATTTTAAGCATATGAGTATGTTGGCAAAGCATAGTATTAATACATAATTAGAATAATTTGCAGCCATGGGATCTTAAATCCAATACAACTCATTCTTTTGTTCAATAAAACTTATAGAAAGGACCAAACTAGAGGTAATAATGAGGAAAATAATCCAGTTTTCTCCATTGGTCTTAATATAATGTGAAAAGGCAAGGAGATGTACTGATTACACATCTAAGAATTTCAGCTGGAGTACCAGGAGTTACACAGTGACTAAGAGTCCCTAAGAACTAGAAGTCTTTGCTAGCCAACATGGTATCCAGGTTCTCTTTGCATCCTTGGAAGCTAAAAACTGGTCTCAGAGACTGTCAGTCCTACAGCAAGGAATAATCTAGGGCCCTAGAGTCAGCTGGGCTTCCCTGGTGGCTCAGATGGTAAAGTGCCTGTCTGCAGTGTGGGAGACCCAGGTTCAATCCCTGGATTGGGACGATCCCCTGGAGAAGGAAATAGCAGCCCACTCCAGCACTCTTACCTGGATAATCCCATGGACAGAGGAGCCTGGTAGACTACAGTCCATGGGTTATCAAAGAGTCAGACATGACTGAGAAACTTCACTTTCACTAGAGTCTGCCTGGCATCCAGTCAGTTTCCTCTTTATCAACCCTACATCTTGGCTTCCACTTCATAGTGACACAGCCTTTATTGTACATATTGCCATACTGTGGGGCTTTCACTTTTGTGAAAGAAATTGAAAGAAAAGGATTCTGAGGAAAAGGAGGGTAATCCAAATCAGTATTGGAAGACTGAAGGGGAAGAATGAGATAAAGTAAGCAAAAGACAGCTGGCCTCCAGCAATACATAAGTCTTCTCAAAGATGAACCAGGACCTTCTGAAGAAGCTTCTGACATTCCACAGGTTCACCTGTGCTAGAGAAAAGAAGCCAAATAGGAGGCACTTTTGTCTCCTGGCTGAAGAAAACTGAAGTGACAGTGTGCATATTTGGCCCTGATAAATAAGAGACGTGCTTTCTTCCCAGGCAGCGTATAACAGAGATTTGAGATTCTGCCAGGACTTATAAAGTTCCCCGAATGCTTCCCACTTCTGTTGATATATATGAGAATGAATTCTCATTCTCTTTATGAAGTCAGGAATGTATCTCTAACGTCTTTGAATTTCTGGGTAGGAAAATGAATGGTTTAGGGGCACAAGTGATGTTTTCATCTCTTCTTCCTGCTGCTTCTAGTAGGAGATGGACTGCATCTCATAAGACTGGCAAGACAGTGTTGGCAGGAGACCAGTCAGCCTGATCGAGTGGTTTATTATTTCAATTGAGTTGTGAGGGGAAGGAGAAAAGTACTCAGAGAAAACTGTAAGGCCATATTATATACTATGAAGCATAAAAGGGATGGCGCAGAAAGAAAAATACTGCAGGACTTCCCCAGCAATTTTCAGAAGATACCAGAGAAATGGGCAGGAGGTACTCACATTCTCAGTTGTCTGTATACAGACAAGTAGGAGATGAAAAATCATCAAACAGAACTTTAAAACACACGAAAATAATTTTTTGGTAAAAATCATCTCTTAAGTCTTGCGAGGATATTTTGAAATGTGATTCCTGACTGGAATATGATGATGGAAAGGTGTATCTTGTTTGAAATAAATAGGTCTAATCGAACAGCTAGAGGAGAAGCAGTATATGTCAAAAAGATGTGCACATGCATGGAAATCCACATACCTGAAGGTAAAGCATGCAGGAAGCAGCTGCAGGAGAGTGTGAAAGGAGAACAGAAGTGTTATCCTGGGATTACATCAGAGACCTCGTAACCAGATGGTTAATATGGACGGGCAAGATAGAGCAGCAATGTAAGCCTTTATAGACTTCAGATGAAAATCCCACTCCACTAAAGGCAAAACATCGGAAAAATTATTGAATTGCCTTGTTGGAAATTTAATCTCACAAAAGAGAAAGAAGCAATGAGGAACTTACTGCATTGGCTTATTTCTGGCTCCCTATAAAAATCTGTTTGTGGAAAATGGCAGCTAAAAGAATCTTGAAGGAAAGTAACCATTCTATATCATCTTAGAGTTCATTAGGCCATAGAAAGGAAGTCTGAGGTAAAATGTACAAGTATGCCACCTTAAGTGAATCTACTTTCAGGGAATTCAGAAACAACAATAGAAAACAATCCCGTAGTCAGAGCTCTAACTCGAACATTGATCAAGAAGAATGATAAGCTGCCAAATTGAAATTTGATGACATAATCTCTGAGTTTCACAAGGAGTAGGAAAAGAGTTAAGCATTTAGATAATTCTGTTTTCAATGGTCATATGAGAAAATAGAGATCATATAACCAACGATGATCAGAAAACAGTGGCCTTAAGATTTTAACATGTTTCAGAAGTAACAAGACCTCAAATTATCTGAATTTGGAGAAAATATTAGGAAAAGTAGAAATGTACTTTGTTAATTTTTTTTTAAAAGGGAAAGAGGAAACACCTATTACTTTGAATAGATGATATATAATTAATTTACAATTAGAATTGTTCAATTCCTATTATCTGTCTAGCATCCCCATAAAGAATGCTCTCAGAACCGAAAAGAACAGGGAAAACATATTCAAGAGTTGAATAAGGTACTACTACTACTACGTCGCTTCAGTCGTGTCCGACTCTGTGCGACCCCATAGACGGTAGCCCACCAGGCTCCCCCGTCCCTGGGATTCTCCAGGCAAGAACACTGGAGTGGGTTGCCATTTCCTTCTCCAGTGCATGAAAGTGAAAAGCGAAAGTGAAGTCGCTCAGTTGTGTCCAGCCGTCAGCAACCCCATGGACTGCAGCCTACCAGGCTCCTCAGTCCATGGAATTTTCCAGGCAAGAGTACTGGAGTGGGGTGCCATAAGGATACAGTAAAAACACATCACATTTAGCCTCATTGCTACTGCTACTGCTAAGTCACTTCAGTCGTGTCTGACTCTGTGCAACCCCATAGACGGCAGCCCACCAGGGTCCCTGGGATTCTCCAGGCAAGAACACTGGAGTGGGTTGCCATTTCCTTCTCCAATGCATGAAAGTGAAAAGTGAAAGTGAAGTCGCTCAGTCGTGTCTGACTCTTAGCGACCCCATGGACTGCAGCCTACCAGGCTCCTCCATCCTTGGGATTTTCCAGGCAAAAGTACTGGAGTGGGGTGCCACTGCCTTCTCCGTTTAGCCTCATTAAATGCATTTAAATATAAAGTGTCTGGCAAGAACTTGCTACTTTAAAGCCTGAATCAACCCACATAAAAAGAATACAGTGATCAGGGCCACATATCTGTACTGAACGAACCTTCACCACACCCAAATCACACCCATTTGTCTATCTCCCACTCCACCCTCTCACCTCACCCACTTCATTTCCCAGATCTTCATTAGCTTCTGGGCTTCCCTAGTGGCTCAGATGGTAATGAATGTGCCTGCAATGCAGGAGACCTGGGATCAATTCCTGGGTCAGGAAGATTACCTGGAGAAGCGAATGGCAACCCACTCCAGTCTTCTTGTCTGGAGAATCCCATGGACAGAGGATCCTGGCAGGCTACAGTCCATGGGATCACAAAGAGTTGGATACGACTGAGTGACTAACACTCCATTAGCTTCTATCCCATCTCTTGGTTTGCTTGCTTCTCTCACCTTCTCCACTAACCTACTTCTTTATTTCCTGAATCAAGCTTTGTCTCTGCCCTCCCAGTTCACCTTATTCATCCTGAGTCCTGTTATCAGAGTTCAACTGAATTTAAATTCTAAACTGAAAGAATTTAGACTTCTTTTTCTAATTGTACAGTTACCCTCCATATCTCCTTCCTCAGAGGACATTATACAAGATATCAAAAATAAATTGTATGCAATATTTTTGAGAGTATTTTTGTATGATATTGCTCTATCACACTGCTGAAAAATAAATGGTGCTCTGGGTTCTTTGGGGCTTCCCACATTCTTCCCAGTGGTCAGGAATCCACCTGCCAATGCAGAAGATGTGGGTTCCATCCCTGGGTTGGGAAGATCCACTGGAGAAGAAAACAGCAACCCACTCCAGTATTCTTGCCTGGAAAATCCTGTGGACAGAGGAGCCTGGTGGCCTACAGTCCATTGGATAGCAAAGAGTTGGACATGACGAGCGACTGAGCATGAACACGCCAGGTTTTTTAGAAAAGAAAAAAGTGGATGTGGCAAGGAGAGTGAGGAAAAGACAGAAGTAGAAAAGCTTCATTAAGGATCATTGAACTTTTGATTTGAGAACATTAGTTAAAAGAGAAATTATTAAGTGTCAGCATAAATTCAGTAGAAACAAACCAAATTATCTCATTTCCTATTTTGATAGGATAATTAAGCAAGCAGTGAACCTGATATAAAAAATATGAACCTGTGACATTGGTAACAGTACAGAAAAGGAAATGGTAAAGTTATTAAACACCTACATCAAATAATTTAAATATTGGCTGTTTCGGATAGATGGGGGTCCTCTAGTTCCTCATTCTTTGATCCTAAAGTTTGTATTAAACAGAAATATTGACTGATCTCTTTTACAAAGTTCTTTTGATTATCCCAAACAAATAATTAATTGACAAATATGTGATTCTAGAATTCTGTACTCTTTTCCAACATTAATTTTGGGAACAGATATTTAAATCAAATGTATCATCTATACTTTAAAGAATTTAGCATCACTTTTTCCCACATACACATTCATACATAAACTTTTCCACTAATCAGGGATGACTATAGCACATCACGTGACCTTTGTACAGCCGTAGACTCAAGGGTTTTCATAAGCTGACAGTACTACATGGAAGCTTTGATTTTAAACAAACGTCCACATTTTCCACCGCATAGAATGATAATTCATTTTCTTTGATACTCTTTCCAAAATAATTTAAAATAGTTGTCATTCTTGTATCATTTTTATATAATTTTCTTAAGAACTATGATGAAAGAGAGGTGATTTCTTTTTAATTGGGGAATAATTGCTTTACAATGTTGTATTGGTTTCTGCTGTACAACACTGTGACTCAGCTATCAGTATATATATATGCCCTCCCTCTTGAGCCTCCTCTCCACCTCCTGATCCTACCCCTTAGGTCATCACAGAGCACTGAGCTTAGCTCACTCTGCTACATAGCAGCTTCCCACTAGCTATCTATTTTATACATGGTAGTGTATATATAGGCTTCCCAGGTGTTCAGTGGCAAAGAATCCACTTGCCAAATGCAGGAGACACAGGAGATGTGGGTTCAGTCCCTAGCTTGACAAGATGCCCTGGAGTAGACATAGCGATCTGCTCCAGTATTAATGTCTGGAAAACTCCATGGGCAAAAGATCTTGGCAGACTATGGCTGAGGGGGTCACAAAGAGTTGGACATGACTGAGTGGATGTGCACGAGCACAAATGTATGTATGCCAAAGCTGCCCTCTCAATTCATCCCACCCTCTCTTCCCCCGCTGTGCCCACATGTCCGTTCTCAATGTCTGCATCTCTGCTTCTGCCCTGCAAATAGTTTCATCAGTTACTGTTTTCCTAGGGTCCATATGTATGCATTAATACACGTTCTTTTTCTTTCTCTTTCTGACTTGCTTCACTCTGTGATATACTCGAGGTTCATCACATCACTGCAAATGACTCAATTTAACACCATGTGTTAATAAACTTTAGAGCTCCAAAGACTTTGTTTTATTTAGTTTCACATTAAAAAAATGGTGTTCTAATAAATGATGAGAACAATTCTCCAATAAAGTGCAAAAAGGGTATTCGATATATGCAGAATGTGAATTTGCTTCCTACAATAACATTTCTTAGAAATATGCATTGTTTCTTTGGAATAAACCTTATAAGCTGGATTCCTGTCTAGGGAGTTTCCTGTTTAATCATGTTTTGAATATTTACTGATTATTTCAGTCAAGTCATGCTCTAATCCAATGAAACAACCATTTTGACTGGGTTGTTTATTAGATTGAAAAACTTATTTTCTATCACATATTGTCTTTTACGGCCATAGAAGAACTTCATCCATTTACTGACTTAAAATAGTATCAGAAAATATTAAGCATATCCAGATTCTTTGACTATGATTATTTTGTATTTAAAGAAGTAGTCAAGATTCCTTAAGAAGCTAGGAATAAAACTACCATATGACCCAACAATCCCACTACTGGGCAACTACCCTGAGAAAACCATAATTGAAAGAGACATATGTACCCCAATGTTTGTTGCAGCACTTTTTACAATAGCTAGGATCTGGAAGCAACCTAGATGTCCATTGACAGATGAATGGCTACAGAAATTGTGGTACATCAATACAATAGAATATTACTCAGCTATAAAAAAAAATAACACATTTGAGTCAGTTCTAATGAGGTGAATGAACATAGACCCATTATACAGAGTGAAGAAGTAAGAAAGCAAAATACAAATGTTGTATATTAATGCATGTGTATAGAATCAAGATGATATTGATGAACCTGTTTTCAGGGTAGCAGTAGAAACACAGAAACAGAGAACAAACTTGTAGACACAGTGGGGGAAGGAGATGGTGGGGAAAATTGAAAGGATAGCATGGAAACATATACATTATCATATGGAAAATAGATAGCAAGTGGGAATTTCCTGTGTGACACAGTGAACTCAGCCCAGTGTTCTGGGACAACCTAGAGGGGTGGAATAGGGTAGGAAATGGGGGGGGGGGGACTTCAAGAGGGAGGGGACATATGTATAGCTGTGGCTGATTCATGTTGATGTTTGGCACAAACCAACATAATATTGTCAATCAAAAGCCAACATCCGTTGGATCATCAAAAAAGCAAGAGTTCCAGAAAAACATCTACTTCTAAATTATTGACTACGGCAAAGCCTTTGACTGTGTGGATTGCAACAAACTGCGGAAAATTCTTCAAGAGACGGGAATACCAGACCACCTTACCTGCCTCCTGAGAAATCTGTGTGCCTCTTGATGAAAGTGAAAGAGGAGAGTGAAAAAGTTGGCTTAAAACTCAACATTCAGAAAACTAAGATCATGGCATCTGGTCCCATCACTTCATGGCAAATAGACAGGGAAACAATGGAAACAGTGAGAGACTTTATTTTGGGGAGCTCCAAAATCACTGCAGATGGTGACAGCAGCCATGAAATTTTAAAAATGCTTGCTCCTTGGAAGAAAAGCTATGACAAACCTAGACAGCATATTAAAAAGCAAAGGTCTGTCTAGTCAAAGCTATGGTTTTTCCAGTAGTCATATATGGATGTGAGAGTTGGACTATAAAGAAAGCTGAGTGCAAAAGAATTGATGCTTTTGAACTGTGGTGTTGGAGAAGACTCTTGAGAGTCCATTGGACAGCAAGGAGATCAAACCAGTCCATCCTAAAGGAAATCAGTCCTGAATATTCATTGGAAGGACTGATGCTGAAGCTGAAACTCCAATACTTTGGCCACCTGATGAGAAGAACTAACTCATTGGAAAAGACCCTGATGCTGGGAAAGGTTGAAGGTAGGAGGAGAAGGGGACAACAGAGGATGAAATAGTTGGATGGCATCACTGACACAATGGACATGAGTTTGAGTAAGCTCTGGGAGTTGGTGATGAACAGGGAAGCCTGGCTTGCTGCAGTCCATGGGGTAAAAAAGAGTTGGACACAATTGAGCGACTGAACTGAACACAATATTGTGAAGCAATTATCCTCCAATAAAAAATGATTTTTAAAAAGTACTCAAATCTTTTTGTGAATCTCATATTTTTTTAAAAAATATTTAGTAAATTAACAAATAGCTATTAGGCCCATACAACTAATATTTTAGTTGTAATAAAACTAATATTTTAGCCTAATATTTTGCCATATATTTAATATATAAAGAAGTGAAAGATGCACTTATTTTAACAAATATTCAAGTACCCATTAGATTTCAGTGATCTCAGGAGCAAGATATACCACATATGACACAAAGATGAATAAAGCCTAGTAAAAGACTGCATATAGGAAGCAAATATAGAAATATGTATAAGATGATGCAGAATTTGCTAAACAGAGAAGTAACAGATGAGTCAGCATAACAGAGTGCTTACAGACATAGATTTTGAAATTAGGCAGCCCTAGTCTGAATGCTTGCTTTTTCATTTACTTACTCTTATACCTTAGATATTAGGCACTTCATCCTCTATAATATATGTGAAATTTAAGTGAGAAAATGCTTAAAAATTATGGTGCTGGCCCAATACATAGTAAGAACTCAAAGTAATCTGTAATCATTAGTTCCACATAATAGATAAAATACTATGAGCCATTGTGGGTGTGTAGGAAAGAAAGAAGTGGGAAACAAAGAAGAGAAAGAAGAAAAGAGAGATCACACCTTTCTTGGTTAGAAAAGAAGGAAAGATTCAGGAAATCTTCTTGGAGTAGTGGTGTGTCAGCTGTCTTTGAAGGATGGACAAGATTTTTCAAAATCAAAATGGGAAGGAAGAGTATTCTGGACAGAAGACCCAAGATAGAATTAGGTACCAGAAGAGTTGATTGATAAGTGTGTTCAGTACAAGGCATGTGTCTAGTATAGCATCAGACCAAAAAAAGGCATGCCAGTGAAAGCCTTAAATGCTAGACTTAAATGTGAAACTGTATTTAATTCAGTAGATTTTTTTTTTTTTTTTAGTAAGGTAGTGGGAAATTCAGTTTGTGCTATACAGCACAGATTAAGATGACAATACTGCATAAGATAGGATGGGAAAGGAAGAATATAATAATGAGACTTACTGTGTAGGCTCTTATAACTACCTTAGAAGTAATGGGAAATTAATTAATAGTGGTTAAAGACGAAGAATTGATGCTTTTGAACTGTGGTGTTGGAGAAGACTCTTGAGAGTCCCTTGGACTGCATGGAGATCCAACCAGTCCATTCTGAAGGAGATCAGCCCTGGGATTTCTTTGGAAGGAATGATGCTAAAGCTGAAACTCCAGTACTTTGGCTACCTCATGCGAAGAGTTGACTCATTGGAAAAGACTCTGATGCTGGGAGGGATTGGGGGCAGGAGGAGAAAGGGACAACAGAGGATGAGATGGCTGGATGGCATCACCGACTCAATGGACATGAGTTTGAGTGAACTCCAGGAGTTGGTGTTGGACAGGGAGGCCTGGCGTGATGCGATTCATGGAGTCGCAAAGAGTCGGACATGACTGAGCAACTGAACTGAACTGAACTGAAGTGAAAGACCATAGTGGACATGGAAAGAATATTCAAAAGATTTTGCAAATCCAGAACTCAAAAGACTTGGCAACCATTGAGATATTGGAGTAGGGAGAAGTAGGAGTAAAATACAACTCTGAAATTTCAAGCCTCAGTGATTGAAGAAATCCTAACAGTATTTCTATGACTAAAGAAATCAGAAGAAAGATCCAATTTTGTGATGTTGATGAAAAGTTCAGTGAGTGGTGAATTTGTTGTACCAAATTCTAGGAATGGTGCTCATCATGCCACTGATGAAGATCTTAAGTTTGTGAGAGAAACTCTGGATAGAGATATTGATTTGGAGCCCAGGCAGCCCCCTACAAACAGACAGTGAGATTGTTGAAATTATATCTTCAACACCCTGAAAAGAAAATAGTAAAAGACAGTAAGTTTCTGATCTTATTCCTTGAGAGCTATACCAATAAACAGTATATAATAATGTAAACTTTGTTTCAGTTTGAAAGCCCAAAGTCATGAGCATATTGTCATTTAGAGTGGAAACAGGAAAAAAATAAAAGTTAAAAAGGGTAAACCAAGGTCATAAAAAAAAGAGCAGGAAATAAAATACCAAAGAGAATATCAGAAGATGGCTTTAATAAGAGTGAAACCTCCTTGAACATGGACCTTGAATTCAAACAAAAGATTGTCTTGTTAAAATTTAAAAACAGAAGCAGAAAATCTTGACAGCATACTAATTTGACAAACATTGTTACATTCTCTTGTTTTGTTTTATGAAACAAAGTGTTTCTTATTGTTGATGAAACATCCTCTGTGCTTCACATATTAAGCACACTTCCAATTAATATGAAGAACAAAGATGTGTAACGGCATGAAGAATCTTCAACGGTGAATGAAGAAAATCCGAGTTCTTTAATAGTAAAAGAGCATCTTATTTAGCTACTAGATTAACCTAATTAATTAACATAAATTAGAATTTTTAAATAATGAAATAACTCTTCAAAACATGACAGGTGGGTATGCTATCAAAGCATTTTTTAAATGAAAATCTAGACTTCAAATGCAGTGCTATAAATGCATAGTGTTCACATTTTTATTCTCATTCCTAGCAATCTTAACGTTTTCTAGTATCAATGCATTTCCCTTTGTTGCTCCTTATTACTTGGATCATTCAAAGTCCAAAACAGACGAAAAGAAAGCCACAACCATTGAAAATGTGTCATTTCTCCTGCCCACAGAAACATTGATTTAGATCATTTGTGGAAAACCTGTTGAATGCAATGAGTTAAGTCTTGTGTTTCTAAGCTAGATATAGAGAGAGGGTCCATCTTTCAGGAGACAGAAATATGTAAGCTACAATTATAAAAAGTATATCCATGAGAGCTACAATATCTAAAATCTTCTAAGTTAGATAATGCAACATTCTATAAAAACAGGGAGATTTGGACCGATATTAGTCATAACACGATAATGTTTTAAAATGAGCCCCGTAAGTAATCCGGCGCCTATCTTTTAGGATGTGATTGGAAAAGCTCTGCAGTACCTTGGAACATATGGTGAACTGAACAACACAGAGCAGGTTGTGGCTGTGATCGATGAAGAGATGTGTATCAACTGTGGCAAATGCTACATGACCTGTAATGACTCTGGCTACCAGGTAAGAATCATGCTGTAATTAGGGTGCTGTGAGGCATGTTTCTTCTGGCTTTTGTAGCAGAAAGCATCTTTTGTTGTGAAGTATGGGATTCAGACCAGACATGCCAAATGTCACTTCTCAGCAGTGACATAGCATTCCATCCTCTCACATTCATAGCACAGTGGTGATTTTCCTTTATCATTGGAGTAACAGTTGCTTTGCAATGTCGGGTTAATTTTTGTTCTACAACAAAGTGAATCAGTTTATTTGTACATATATCCCCTCCCTCATGGACCTTGCTCACACCTCCCCTATCTCACCCATCTAGATCATGAGAGAACACTGAGCTGAACTCCCTAAGCTATAGAGTAGGCTCCCACTAACTCTCTGTTTGACACAGGGTAGTATAGATATGTCAATCCCAGTCTCCCAATTCATCCCACCTCCTCTTTCCCCTCACCCCATGTCCACACCTCTGTTTTCTACATCTGCATCTCTATTCATGCCATGCCAACGGGTTCATCCATACCATTTTTCTAGTGATTTTTTTTAAAGGAAGCTAATAATTCATATGAACGATGCCACCATTCAATGCACAGTATTGTTTTAGTGTCATTTCATCACTCATAAAATTGGAAGGAAAAATTCAAACAAAAATTCACACAATTATGGCCATAAGGAAGCATCATACCTTAAAGGAGAAAGAAGGGAAAAGAACTAGCACTTATTTCCATGATCTTGAAGAACTGGCTTCTGTGCTCTTCCATTCAGTCCTGATTGGGCTTTTACTACAGTTAGAAAGAAAAAGCATTTTGCCACCAAATAGCTATGCTGGTTGGGACCTATCCTTCTGTAGCTGGAAAAGCTGAGCAATTTGTGTTCCTACCGCATAAAGTGAGCCAGAGCTTCTTCCCAGTCGCTGAGTGCTCAGCTGAGAGTCTTCCATGGAACAATAAAGAAAAAAGTGGGTATCAGCTGTCTTCAGGTTAAGAACTACAAAATAATATTGTTTTAATTAAATATTTCACACTTTAAAGAAGTATAATAAAGTAAAAATAAGATCCCTTTAAGATGACTAATGAATTTTCAAGATAGATAAAATGACCCATTTTTTAAAAAACTATATTTCATTTACCTTATTTAGCTTGGACAAAGATGCTATTTGCTTGTGATATGATTTTATGTATTCTTCTGACCACCTAATGGAGGTATGACAGACATAAGTTTAAATTTTAAAAAACCTCTTTCTCCTCAATTTAACACTGTTCCATACCCAATTTTTACCCATTGTATTTACTCATCTTTTTCTACACCTGAAAAGCATCTCTAGCAGTTATTTTGAAAATACTAATCATATCATATTCATTTTCATTTCATCTTTCCTCTCATTAACCAAACAGAGATAAGTCAGGAAGTTCTAACACTAAAATCACAGAACTAGGGTTCTAACATCTTAAATCTTAGAGGTTATGACTCCCACCTTGGAACTGTAGCCTTGGCAAAACTTCAACAAAAATAATCTTATTAGTGAGGGGGGAGATTGCAGTTACGCATTCAAAAAGATTTTTAAAAGCCTTCCTTTGGCTCTTCTGTCTCTCAAAGATAAAAAATAGAAAATCAAAATATTCAAATAAATGTGAAGTTTTACATGTTTTCAAAATTTCAAAGTGTAAGATTTCTAAGATGTAAGTATTATTTTATTTTCATCAGTTGTTTCTTGTATTTCTGTTTATAATAGAGTACATAAGGAAGAGAATAGCTTTTATTCATTTAAACAGTCATCTGAGATGTTGTTTTACAAAACATGGCAGCAATTTGGTTAGACCAAATTTCTTAATGGTTTGTCATAGCTACAGTACTTGTTCAGATATATGGTTGTTTCCTTAAAGCTCAGAATTTTTAAAAAATATTAAGCACTCTGACATAATTTACTCTAATGAGACCATTTTAATTTGTTATGTTCATAAAAGAGAAAAAAAATTAAGTTGCAAGGAACCTTATTTGAGGGAGGGAAATTCATAAACATAACAAATACTTTAATTGGATTTTATAACGTGTTGTATATGACACAGGAAAAAAAAAATCAGAATTCAGTAATTATTTGAAAATGTAAGATTTGCAGACCTGACCTCCAGGAGTATTTGGGGCAAGGTGGGGGCTTACTGACCCTCGTAATTTTTCTCAGCCCCCTCACTCATCCCTCCAAATTAGCACGCAGTCTGAGTAAAAACATTGACTTGTTCTGCGAGAGAGACTTCTCAACGAGTCCTCAAGCCCTCTCTGCCCCCATGTAGCTGCCCTGAAGTCTTTCCTAGATGGAAATTCCTGTCTGTTGTTTCCATTGTTGAAATATCTCTTTAACAGGCAAGTAGTCATCATGACTTTAAATGAAAATCTCAGTTGTAAATTTCACACCAGGTATTTTCATTGCATGTTACAGATTGTTGTTGTTCAATTGCTACACCATATTATAAATTAAATCATGTTAAAAGGAAGGAAAGATGAGAGAGAAGGAGGGAGGAAGGAATAAATTATTGAGTTTCTCAAAATCCTGAGCGGTTTGAGAACTGAAAGCTTTATCCTGGTCCTCCAAGCAGAAGAGTGCCGGGCCAGGACCAGAAGCCAGGTGTCCAGGCTCCCGTCTTTCAGTGTTTTTCCCCTTGGTGGAGGAGCAGTGCCTAGAATCAGCTTGGAAACCCTCAAACCTGAAAGCTGGCTCTTAAGCAAATTTTTTTTTTCTATTGCCTTTCTGTAAGCACTATAGCCATAATATGAAACCCAAACAAGTGCATTCATTGCTTCATCTGACAGTGACACTTCTCCACTGTCGAGAACCAGGAGTGTGAAAAGGACAAGGTGTGGAAGCGCCCTGCCCGCCTCAGGCAGCCGACCCACCAGGTCACGGTCAGACCGGCAGGACCCACACTCTGCTCACAATGCAGGAAACTAGAGAGTTACTATGTTATGAAATATTTTCCTCACACAAAGAAAGAAAAATACCTCTAAGGAATTTTAAACATCGTGTTTCTAATTTAAAAGGATTTTTTTTTTCCTGTCTTTTTTTCCCCCCCTCTTCTCTAGCAGCTCAACTGTTGCTATAGCTGCACCACAGTCTGGGCGTAGCTGTCTCCAAGTGCAGCTCTCCTGCAGTGGAGAAAAACGTTGATGCTAAAATAGGGGCGTTCTTGCCCTTTGTGGGCAGTGACAGCAAGACTCTTTATTTCTGTTTGCAGGCTATCCAGTTTGATCCTGAAACCCACCTGCCCACCGTTACTGACACTTGTACAGGCTGTACCCTGTGTCTCTCCGTCTGCCCTATAATCGACTGCATCAAAATGGTTTCCAGGACAACACCTTATGAACCAAAGAGAGGCTTGCCCTTGGCTGTGAATCCTGTGTCTTAAGGTGATTTGTGAAACAGTTGCAGTGAACTTCGAGGTCACCTACTTATGCTGATCTTTTCAATAGTGATCATTATGCTCAGCTTTTTCTAAATTCAAACATATAATTTCTAAATTTAAAAAAAGATTATTTCTAAAGAAATTTCTAAATTTTAAAAATGTCTGCTTCCAGTGATCATTCAATTAATGGTCATAAAATAGAATAATTCTTTTCTGAGCAGAATTGTTCAATATAACTATGGAGCAGTTAATTGGATGTTCACCATCAGTTGTCCATTATGAAAAAATTAACTTTTTTGTAGCAATTAATGCTACACTTTTCAAATTGCCCTATGCTGAGTTCTGTCTTTGATTTCTAATTGTAAGGGAAATTAAGTATTTTAGAACAAAGTACAATTTAACTTACAACAAATGTTTCCAAGGAAACATTTTATAATTAAAAATTACATTTAATTTTAACTCTGTTTCTAAGCAAAAGTAATTAGCTCCATAAAGCTCAGATGAAGTCAAATAATTATTTACTGTGGTAGCAAAAGAAAGCCAATGAGGGTTTGGGAAACTTTCCTTAAGGTCTCTTCACTGAAATAACTGGATACTGAAGGCCAGAGTGTTCAGTAACCATTTGTATCAAGCTATGCTATTCACCACTCAGGCCTGAGATGCCTGTCCAAATGCTACCAATGAATCAACATGACATTCCTGTTTAAATATTTAAACTATGTTCCTAACAAAGTAAGACATTAGGATGGAACTCTGGTTAAAGCCACTCTTTTGCTGTGCACAGATCTGTTCTATCTGCTTCTAATATAGTCACCTTCGTGATCCTAGCAATTAATGTTTGAACACAGCACAGATTATACAGAAGTGGGGTCATGTGCTTCTTTATTCAAGAATGAGAAATCCAGTATGGGTAATATATATTATATGGGTGATACCACTTTACCAACTCTTTATTTTAGTGTCCATGTTGAATTTCGAAAGTAATTAAAAAAGAAATGGTATTTTCTGTTACTGCCAAATAATATTTTTATATTCCTTGATTTTTTAAATCAGCAAATAGCATCTTATAAACTTGTTTATCTCTTCTTTGTGGCATATTTTAATATGAATCCATAAGTAGTAAATCTTCATGTAATCATCCATAGCACCTTTCTATGACAAATGCAAGATCAAGAGAAAAATAAATGTTTGATTATGCACTTTTAGAAATGCACATTTACCACAAAATCTGTATGATCAAATAATATTAAATAAAATTTTATAAAGCATTTTAAACAACATGGTCATTTGCTATCTCTTCTGCAAATACAATCGCATGTCAACCATTTAGATTCTGAGGTAGAGTAGTTTGGGGTTAACTCTGTTGTAAATTCCATTGACATTCAGTAATACATATAATAAAGTTCAGTTCAGTTCAGTCACTCAGTCATGTCCGACTCTTTGTGACCCCATGAATTGCAGCACACCAGGCCTCCCTGTCCATCATCAACTAGTTCAGATCTAATGAAGATGTCCTTGAGACTTCTTCCCTCTCCTCCATGCTGATTGATCACCCCTTCTGTACAGATGATGCTAACGTCTATACCTCCAAGTTGGACTTCTATCCATGTATCTGACCACTTGCTGTATTTAAGCATTTCAAACTCAATTTCAAAAGTCAAAATAGTTACTTCTCCACTTTTTGTCTTCCCTGTTTTCATCCAGTCCTTTACCGTGTCCAACAATTTTACTCCTAAAACATTCCCCAAGGCTTTCCCCAGCTTTAAATTGTAGAAACTGCCATAGTTCATTCCTCTAACATGTATTGTCCAGCTCTTGTAATAACTTCCTAACAGGTCATCTGACATCCCTGCTGACATCCCTGCTCACTTTTTCAGGTGTTATGCTACATTACTGGCCAACATGATTGTCCCATCATATTTCTCCACCATCATAAAAACCTCCAGATCCTTTCATGTGTTAACAAATTAAATGCGGTCTCATTGTAGCTTAGTTGGTATAGAATCTGTCTGCAATGCAGGAGATCCAGTTTCGATTCCTGGGTCAAGAAAATCCACTGGAGAAGGGTCAGCTACCCACTCCAGTATTCGTGGGCTTTCCTTGTGGCTCAGCTGGTAAAGAATCTGCCTGCAACACGGGAGACCTGGGTTTGATCCCTAGGTTGGGAAGATCCCCTGGAGAAGGAAATGGCAACCCACTCCAGTGTTCTTGCCTCGAGAACCGCATGGACAGAGGAGCCTGGCAGGGCACAGTCCATGGGGTCGCAAGAGTCAGACATGACTTGGCGACTAAACCACCACCATTAAAATGGAATACAATACTCTCCTGCTAAGACCCCTCCACTACTATTCCAAACATACGTCCCTTACATAACTGAGCTTTAGCCAAAGTTGGAAGATAACTACAGTCTCTGGAGTTTGATATCTGCCTGTCACTTAATTGCTTGTTACCTCAGACAAGCAACTTCAACTGTCTAATCTTTAAAACTGGCATTAAAACAGTTTCTAATTCCCAAGGTTATTGTGAGGATAAAAAAATAATAATAATACAGGTAGGTTAATTAAATAACTCACTGAATAAGCAATTATTTTTACTTACCTAAAAGCATCCTATAATGAAACAATTTATAAAATAAAGATATGTTTTGAATACAAATCATCTTCTGTCTCTTCTCTTATGTGTTGTTATTTTGAAATTGAAATGTTTATACTAGAACAAGTTGTAAATCTTACTGGTTCCCTTGTCAATAATGAGTTCATCAAATTTTTAACACCTGTTCACCTAAAAATATGTTTATACTAGAACTCATATAATCAGGTTATATTTTATAATCTATACATAATTTCAATAATAAAACAACACTCAGTTGCTAAGATCTTCTTAATATTGTCTGAGGATACATCAGAGGTCTGTCTTATATTATTCATTT
The DNA here is from genome assembly GCF_032452875.1 of Bos javanicus. Classification (NCBI taxonomy): domain Eukaryota; kingdom Metazoa; phylum Chordata; class Mammalia; order Artiodactyla; family Bovidae; genus Bos; species Bos javanicus. Next base: position 46,696,871 of record NC_083870.1, read on the forward strand.
GAGAGCCTATCATCAATGGCACCCCACTCCAGTACTCTTGCCTGGAAAATCCCATGGACAGAGGAGCCTGGTAGGCTGCAGTCCATGGGGTCGTTGAGAGTCGGACATGACTGAGCGACTTCACTTTCACTTTTCACTTTCATGCATTGGAGAAGGAAATGGCAACCCACTCCAGTGTTCTTGCCTGGAGAACCCCAGGGAGGAGGAGCCTGGTGGGCTGCCATCTATGGGGTCGCACAGAGTTGGACACGACTGAAGCAACTTAGCAGCAGCAGTAGCAGTCACCATGATAAAGCTGTGATCCATGAAGGGGATGTAAACAATATTTACAGGTGACTTTTTTGTTAATGTACAAGTCAACAAGAATTTTTAAGTTATTTTATTGTAATGCTGCTAAGTCGCTTCAGTCGTGTCCAACTCTGTGCGACCCCATAGACGGCAGCCCACCAGGCTCCCTCCTCCCTGGGGTTCTCCAGGCAAGAACACTGGAGTGGGTTGCCATTTCCTTCTCCAATGCATGAAAGTGAAAAGTGAAAGTGAAGTCGCTCAGTCATGTCCGACTCTCAGCGACCCCATGGACTGCAGCCTACCAGGCTCCTCCATCCATGGGATTTTCCAGGCAAGAGTACTGGAGTGGGAGCCATGCCATGTAGAGCCACCCCAACGGATGGGTCATAGTGAAGAATTCTGACAAAATGTGAGGAGGAAATGGAGAAGGAAATGGCAACTCATGCTAATATTCTTGCCTAGAGAATCCAAAGAACGGTATGAAAAAGCAAAAAGATATGACACTGGAAGATGAGCCCCCTAGGTCAGAAGGTGTCCAATATGCTACAGGGAAGAGCAGAGAGCAATTACGAATAGCTTCAGAAAGAATGAAGTGGCTAGACCTAATCGGAAGCAATGCTCAATTGTGGATGTATCTGGTGGTTAAATTAAATTCCAATGCTGTAAAGAAAAGTATTGCATAGGAACCTGTGATGTTAGGTCCATGAATCAAGGTAAATTGGACATAGTCAAGCAGGAGATGGCAAGATTGACCATTGACATGGTAGGAATCAGTGAACTAAAATGGACATGGACGAGAATGGGTGAATTTAATACAGATTATCATTATATTTACTACTGTGGGCAAGAATCCCTTAGAAGAAATGGAGTAGCCCTCCTAGTCAACAAAAGAATCCAAAATGTGTTTCCAAGGTAAAACATTCAACATCACAGGAATCCAAGTCTATGCCCTAAACACTAATGCCAAAGAAGCTGATCAGTTCTATGAAGTCCTACAAAACCTGCTAGAACTAACACCAAAAAAAGATGTCCTTTTCATCATAGGAAATTGAAATGAAAAAGTAGAAAGTAGACTAAACAACAATTTTTTATATGCCACACATTTAATGCAGAGGAAGTTCTTTTACCATTGTTTCAAAACCATATCAACCAAACAACAGCAACAAACCAAAATTGAAATGTAACTAAAATGTATCATTTAAGCATATAGTAGTCTAATCAGACTAGAGGTTATTAGCCCCATTTCATAGATGGAAAACCAAGGCTCAAAGAGTTAATGAAATTTACCTAAGACCATACACTGAAGAGGGCAAAGTCCATATTTAAATCCAATACTGAGCTTCCCTCACTACACAGCCTATGGTCCTTGTTCCCCATCTTCATTCGCACTTCTCAAACCTTCCTACGAATATGAAAAACATTTTTCATCTCACACACATTCAGTTCAGTTCAGTCACTCAGTCATATCTGACTCTTTGTGACCACATGAATCACAGCACGCCAGGCCTCCTTGTCTAACTCCCGAAGTTCACTCAAACTCATGTCCATCACACACGTTATTAGAACCTATATCTGCTGCATGCCAAATGCATGAACTTGGATACTTTAACTATACCACTGAACCTCAATTTCCTCATCTGTAATAGGAAGATGATAGCTTTGCATTTAATACATTAGATATCATTTGTGTTGAACATAGAAATTTATGTTTATGCACATAGAAATTTCAAATACACTTTAAAGAGATAAAAGGCTACTAGCAGAAGTCTACATTTGTTAGACTCAAAGTCAGACTGTCTTAGTATTAACTGGTGGAATGACCTTCTAAGCATTCATTCATCATCTTAGCAATCAGGAAAAAGACATTCCAAGCAGTTGGAAAATCAAGATTCTCTTAAAAAGACAGTAAGATGAATTATAAAAATGAAAGAACCCAGTGATGAAACTTAACATATATCAGTTCAGTCGGTTCAGTCACTCAGTCATTTTCTGACTCTGCGACCCCATGGACTGCAGCATGCCAGTCTTCCCTGTCCATCACCAACTTCCAGAGCCTACTCAAACTCATGTCCATCGAGTCAGTGGTGCCATCCAACCATCTTGTCCTCTGTTGTCCCCTTCTCCTCCCACCTTCAACCTTTCTCAGGATGAGGGTCTTTCCAATGAATCAGTTCTTTGCATCAGGTGGCCAAAGTATTGGAATTTCAGCATCAATACTTCCAATGAATAGTCAGGACTGATTTCCTTTAGGATGGACTGGTTGGATCTCCTTGCAGTCCAAGGGACTCTCAAGAGTCTTCAACATCACAGTTTAAAAGCATCAATTCTTCAGCACTCAGCTTTATTTATAGTCCAACTCTCACATCCATACATGACTACTGGGAAAACTATAGCATTGACTAGACAGACCTTGGTTGGTAAAGTAATGTCTCTGCTGTCTAGGTTGATCATTTCTTCCAAGGAGCAAGTGTCTTTTAATTTCATGGCTGCTGTCACCATCTGCAGTGATTTTGGAGCTCAAGTAAATAAGTCTCACTGTTTCCATTGTTTCCCCATCTATTTCCCATGAAGTGATGGGACCGGATGCCATGATCTTCGTATTCTGAAAAAAGTTTAAGCCAACTTTTTCACTCTCCTCTTTCACTTTCATCAAGAGGCTCTTTAGTTCTTCAATTTCTACCATAAGGGTGGTGTCATCTGCATATCTGAGGTTATTGATATTTTTCCTGGCAATCTTGATTCCACCTGGTGCTTCATCCAGCCGAGCATTTCACATGATGTACTCTGCATAGAAGTTAAATAAGCAGGGTGACAATATACAGCCTTGACGTACTCCTTTCCCTATTTGGAACCAGTCTGTTTTTCCACTTCCAGTTCTAACTGTTGCTTCTTGACCTGCATACAGATTTCTCAGGAGGCAAATCAGGTGGTTTGCTATTCCCATCTCTTTCAGAATTTTATACAGTTTGTTGTGATCCACACAGTGAAAGGCTTTGGCATAGTCAATAAAGCAAAAGTAGATTTTTTCTGGAACTCTATTGCTTTTTCTGTGATCCAACGGATGTTGGCAACTTGATCTCTGGTTCCTCTGCCTTTTGTAAATCCAGCTTGAACATCTAGAAGTTCATGGTTCACATACTTTTGAAGCCTGGCTTGGAGAATTTTGAGCATTACTTTACTAGTATGTTAGATGAGTGCAATTGTGTGGTAGTTGAACATTCTTTGGCATATATATGTATATATAATTATCCAATTATCATATTTAGAAATGAAGCTCAGCTGACTTAAATTTCAGATGATGCTTTCTCTTCCAGATCATTTTGCTAAGTGGATACTATCTATTTTTTTACAATATGAATATTTGCAGATGTTTTATTCACTTTTTGTGGTCTTAAGGTGCCTTTTAATGACTTGAAGAAATTGTGTAATAACCATAGTCTGAAAGGGTTAAGATACAGTCCTTAGAAATGAGCTTATTACCTGGCAGGATCTGGTCTACTTCTGTCCTATGAAGTTAATTCATTAACAGGAAAGCCATTAGACACACTATTATCCACCCAGAGCTGTAACTTCCCCTTTTATCTACAGATGCACAGAATTCAGCAAAATGCATGCAGAGTAAGAATTTGGACGAGATCTTTACTGATCCTGGGAGATTCATGTAGTCTAACTCTTTTATTAATTAATATGATAACATTAATTAATATGGTACCTCTTTCCCTCTTTTATTAACTAATACAAATTTTCTGCTTAAATTTTTTAAATTACAAATGACATTTTTAAAGTGAGTAGTCCCATTTAGCTTGGAAAATTGCACGGCTAGTTGTCCCTCTAAGTATATTTGCCTTTCATTAACTGATCTACAGCATTTATTAACTGTGATATTGTTTATTATTGTCCTCATATTTACTATTCTTCTAATACATATTTAAACTGCCACGCCATTGAAGAAGCCAAGCCATTTTGTCACTGATAAATTCTACAGTAGTGAGTTATCTTAATTAATGTATCTGTACAGTTATTTATTTACAGAATTTATGTAGTGCTTTTCCATATGTTGTGTTCTGTAAACATCAAGAGGCTTCCAGGTCCCTGCCTTCTCTATTCCACTATCATTAATGAATTCAAACTCATATACAGCTGGCAGTTTTTGAAGATTTTCTCCTCTTCTAGTCACTCAAGATTGCCCATTAAAATAACAATAAACTTTTTCTTTCCTTCCTGCCCCATATCAGTCAGAAAGCTTAATTTCAAGTGACAGAACACCCAATTCAAACTATTTTAGGTAAAGAATGTTATTGGCTTACACATCTAAAAACACAGAGGTAGTGTTTGTTGGATGCGGAGTTTCAAATAATGGCATTGACAGAACTTAGATTCCCTTCATCTCTCCATTCTGCTTATGTGGCTTTATTGTCAGGTTCCACATATGACTCTTGGAGCTCAAAGTTCACATCATCTTTGTTGTATCACAACAAATAATATCATGTTGTGTGGTAGGCAAAATAATGTCCCTTGCCCAAACAGCTTATGCCCTAATGTCTGGATCCCATGAGGTTATCATGCTACATGACAAGTGAGTGAGCGACTATCATGCTACATGACATGACTGAGCAACTAACACTAACACACAGCAAGGGGAGAAAATAAGTTCTGGATAGAATTAATGTTGCTAATCTACTGACCTTAAAATAGGAAGATTATCCTAGACCATCTGGGTGAGCTGAATGCAATCACGAGAATCCTCAATAAGTGGAAGAAGGAGGCAGAAGAGAAAGAATGTCAGAGTGATGCAATGGAGAAATACTCAACTGGTCACTTAAGGCTTTGAAGATGGAAGCAGGGTCACAAGGCAGGAAAAGAAAGCACCTCTAGAGGCTGGAAAAAGCAATAAAATGGACTTGCCTCTAGAGAATCTAGAAAGGCAGGAAGCTCAGCCCATCCCTAGTTTTTAACCTATGGAGATACTTTTTGGACTCTGACCTCCAGAACTGTGAGATAATAAATATTCGTGTTGCTTTAAGTAACTTAATTTGTGGTCATTTGTTACAGGAGCAATAAGAGACATATATTCTGCAAGGATCGGGAGCCTTCTGTGGGCTCTGTCTTCTATGCCTCTACTGTTACCAAATTTGGTTGAATGGCTGGACCAAAAAATAAAAATCAACTACAATCTGTTCCACTTTATTCCTCCCATCCTTTGCCAATTTTTATCAATTCTGCTTCTGAAATAAGAATTGTTTCTGTATCTACTTCTATTCTCATTGCTCTACTTCAGCTCTTTATCAAGGGATTTAAAAGTGATTTTTAAGGTCCATACTATTTCTGTGTTTCTAGAATCTAGTACCTAAGATAAAAAAAAAAAAATCTAAAGTAGAAACTCACATGATCTTAGAATTAAAAACTAAACATTGATCTGTGCCCAAGAAATAGCAAATTACACTGATGTATGTAGAAGATGAGAGAATAAAATGTAGAGACAAATATTTCCAAAAAGGATTTTAATATGATTTTTGTCTTATGTGCTAATTTTATTTTTTATAAACTTCTTTTATTAAAATGTAACACATGCAGAAAATTTCACAAGTTGTAAGTTTCAGCTTATTGCACAAAGAGAACCATATTCATTTAATCCCCATGCAAGTCAAAAATCTCCCTACATCTCTGAAATCCTCCTTGGGCCTTCTTATTTTCCACCAAAGTAACCATTGCCATGACCGCTAACATCATGCTGGTTTACCTTTGTTTGAACTTTATATAAATGGAACCATACAATTTGTTTTGTTTTTTGCCACATGTCGCTACAAGCAGGGTCTTAGTTCCCCAACTAGGAATCAAACCTGTACCCTCATAGTGGAACCTTAACCACTGGACCACCACAGAAGTCTGCCACTATATATACATGTATATATATTATATACATATAATATATATTTTAATGACTGATGTCTTTCACATGATATTAGCCTTTGGAGAGTCATATATGCTATTGGATGTAATGGTAATTTGATGATTTTTATTGCTGTGTAGTATTCCAGTGCATAAGTCATAATTTCATATCTATATTGTTACTGAAGAAAGTATATGTCATTGGTAGTCTTTCTAACTATTACAAATAATGTTTCCATGAAGATTCATCTTGGTCCATATATGTATGCATTTCATTTGAGAAATAACCATGAATGGGACTGCTTAATCATAGGAATTATGTGTGTTTACTATTATTTGTTTTCTCAAATAGTTTCCAAAATGATTATAGCCATTCACACTTCACCAGCAGGAATCAGATTCCTCTTCACCCTTGTTAACATTTTATATTGGGGCATGGGTATTAGTCATTTTATGGATATATGGTGGTAAATGTTTAATAAGCAGGAAACAAAATTGCTAATCATGAAAGAAAAAGTTGATAATGACAACATTAAAATTAGGAGTTTCTGGGAATCCCTAGTGGTTCAGTGGTTAGGACTCCATGCTTTCACTGCCGAGGGCCTAGGATCAGTTCCTGGTTGGGTAACCATGGTCCCACAACCCATGAGGCATGGCCAAAAATAAATTTACTTTTAATTCTTAAAAATTGGGAATTTCTACAAACTTTAAGCTTAGTAGTTACTGGTCCTTCTAACAACAATGACTGATACTTAAGAAGCCTACTGTCTGTCATCCAAATATTAACCTTAGAATTTAAGATTCCACTCACATCATGAGAAGTAGTACAGTAAGGTTTCGTCCATTAATTATTTTTAAAGCTTCAGGTGCTAATAAAGCCGTTGCCCCAATTACTCTTAGGCAGTGGGGCCACCCACATGCAACTACATCTAATTCTCTGCTTAGATAAGCAATAGGTTGTTGGTGAGGCCCTCGGGGTTGTGTCAAAACTCCCAATGCCACACCTTTTCTTTCAGTGACAAACAAATTAAATTCTGACCCTGTGGGCAAGCTCAGAGCTGCAGCTTGCAGGAGAGCAGTCTGAAGAACCTTAAAAGCCTTTTGAGTTTCTGGAGACCAAACCAGTTTGTCGGTTTGGGCCTGCTGAGTTTCAGCTATAAGTTTATATAAAGGCCGGGCAAGTTCCCCATAACCCGGAATCCAAATGCGACAGTAACCTGTGATTCCCAAAAATCCTCTCAATTGTCTTAAAGTCATAGGTAGGGGATGATTTAGTATAGGTTTAATTCTCTCAGGGCCTATGGCCCTAGTCCCTTCTGATATGATTAGGCCCAGATATCTAACTGATTGTTGACAAAGCTGAGCCTTTTCTCTTGATGCCTTGTAACCACAGCCTGCCAGAAAGTTTAAGACATCTTCTGAGGCTCGCGAACAAGCTTCCTCTGTCTCAGCACAGAGCAAAATATCATCTACATATTGTAACACCACTGCTTCAGAGCTGTTAAAGTTTTGTAAATCCCGTGACAAACTTTGTCCGAATAAGTGAGGACTGTCACGAAATCCCTGGGGCAAAACTGTCCAGGTTAACTGAGAAGCTGGCTGCTAGGGTCTTCAAAGGCAAATAGGAATTGACTTTCTTCCGCCAAAGGCACTGAATAGAAGGCATCCTTTAAATCAATTACTGAGAAATATTTGGCCCGTTCAGGAATTTCAGACAATAGAGTATAAGGATTAGGCACCACGGGGTGTAAAGGAACTACAGCCTCATTTATTATTCGTAAATCTTGAACTAGTCTCCATTTACCATTTGATTTCTTTATACCCAAAATAGGAGTGTTGCAAGGACTGTTACAGGGAATTAATAGTCCCTGTTCCTTTAAATTTTCGATGATGGGTTTTAACCCTTCTTTAACTTCAGGTTTCAGTGGATACTGCTTCTTATGTGGAAATATGTGTGGGTCTTTGAGCTTAACAACTACAGGAATAGCATTTTGTGCTCGACCCACAGATTTTCCATCAGCCCATACTCTAGGATTTACATTTTGTTCAACTAAAGGGAGAGAAAGGGAGGGCTCCATATTCATGAAAACAGAGGCATGGACCTTGCTCAGTATATCCCTTCCCAAAAGGGGTGAGGGAGATTCTGGCATGGTCAGACACTCGTGTGAAAACAGCACAGAATCCCAGTTGCAAGATAAAGAATAACTGAAATAATACCTTTTGGCTCGTCCAGACAGTCCCATTACGGAAGCGGATCGGGAAGAAAGTGGGCCAGGGGCTTCAGTAAGCACAGAATAAGTTGCCCCAGTATCTAAAAGGAAATCGACGGATTGGCCCCCCACAACTATTAATACCCGGGGTTCCTCAGGTGTAATTAGGACGGGAGCTTGTGTGGGGACCCCCGGGCACCTTCAGTCCTGATTGTCTTGAGAGTCTGACCCCGGAGACCTACGCCTCTGGGGACAGTGTCTCTTCCAGTGTGGTCCTTTGCAGACCGGACATGGAGCCGGGGGCGGCTTAGATGCCTGAGGGCAATCCCGCTTGAGGTGCCCCTCCTTTCTACAGCAGTAGCAAGCCCATCCCTTTTCACCTGGGCCCCTCTGGGCATTTTTCTCAGGCTGTTTAAGAACGTTTTTCATAGCCATGGCGAAGGCTTCCGCCTTTCCTTTGTCTTTTTTTGAAACACCTGATCACGATTGTTCTCAATTCCTAACTTTAAACTATGCAGCTCGGGAGGATCTAAAGGATACCCCATTAGACAATCCTGACATGGAAATATTTACAGATGGCAGTTCTTTTGTTCAGGATGGAAACCGTAAAGCAGGTTACGCCGTGGTGACTGCTGAACAGGTTTTGGAAGCAAAATCTCTCCCCCAGGGAGCCAGTGCTCAGTTAGCGGAGCTTGTGGCCCTGACCCGAGCTCTAGAATTAAGCAAAGGGCAGCAGATGGGCCTGATAATCTATGTGAGTCTACTTCTGCTGACTCCAAATATCCTGAGTCTGCCATTGGATCCTCAAGACAATGTCCTCCTGTCCTGGGCTCACTCCTATGCTGCATTCCACAATCGGTCTAACTGCTGGGTCTGCGGAGCGCTCCCCTCTTCGTCAGTGGAAGGCTTCCCGTGGTGGACATCCCCACTTCAAGGAAAAGACTTTCTCCAAGTCTGTGAATACCTTCGACAACAATCACATGCGATGCCTCTTCGTCATCTGATGACATCTACCAACCCTAAAATGGACTGGTGCAACGCTTTGTACTCTAACTATGGACATAATGTGACTTTTAATTTTGATTCTAAATGTTTTGTTTTTACTGTTTGCTCCCTACATCTGTAACTGTATAACTGGATTTGTTTCTAGCCGCATGAAAGCTTTTAAGTTACAAATGGTTGCTCAAACTCCTGCTACTGCTGTAGCTTCCTAGGGGCCCCTGGATCAGATATCCTCAATATGAGGATTAGGAGAATATGTTGCCTCACCAATTTAGGGCGCCCCTTATCAGCTTGGAAGCAGTTATGGAACGAGAACGACGCCCTTTTCCCTAGGCAACATAATTCTCCTAAAAAAGGGGGAATGAGAGTCATTTCCTAGGCAGGTTGATAGGAAATCTAGGGGTCCCCAAGGAGAGGGGTCTGGAATTCTCAAGGAGCACTTTAGATTCCAGTACAGAGATTCCTACATTCTTTGGATTCTAACTTCATTGTCAACTAGCTAATCTCTATGTCATTTTTACTAAAAAAAAAAAAAAAAATTGGGAATTTCTTTTCAATAGAAGACCACTAAGAGAACGAACAGGTAAGTCAGAGAGTGAGAAAATGTATTTGCAATACATATAGCTGACAAAGGACTCATGTACAAAACTTAAAACTCCTACAAGTCATTAAGGAAAACAGACTACCAATAGAGAAAATGGGCAAAAGCCATGATAGAGGCCACACAAAAAAAAGAGTATTTTATCAATTAACAAAATGTATGAAAATGTGTTCAACTCCATTGGTCATCAAGGTATTGAAAGCTAAAGTATAAGGTACAACTCCACTAGATAGGAAAAATCTGAAAGAATTGTTGTTCAGCTACTAAGTAATGTCCGACTCTGTGACACTATGGACTGCAGACCACTAGGCTTCCCTGTACATCACTATCTCCCGGAGTTTGCTCGGATCCATGACCACTGAGTCAGTGATGCTATCTAACAACTGTAGTAAATAGAAAATTCTGAAGCTGCCAGGCCCCTAACCAGATTGTGTAATTGAGGAGTTAATAAAAACTAGCCCACAAGTTTCATGCTGAGGCAAAATGAGAAACAAAGTTTTCTTAATCTTTATGCATTGTAAAGGATTTGTTTATTTAGGAAAAGAAGTTTATTACTTTCTGCATCTTAAGTGACATTTTAATGAATGAATGACTGTCAGTTTCAGAGAATTTAGAAAATACCTTCCTTAGAGAAGATGTTCATTACTATAAACAGATCCATATGGAATTTGTCAGGCGGTTGAAAATTTTAGATGGCTTGTTTGATACAACAACAGTAAAGAAAACCATCTTTTGCATATTAGTATTGTGTCAACCATTTTTACACTCAGCCAAACGTGTGCATGCTGAGTTGCTTCAGTCATGTCAACTCTGTGTGATCCCATGGACTGCAACCCACCAGGCTCCTCTGTCCATGGGATTCTTCAGGCATGAATACTGGAGTTGTTTGCCATGCCCTTCTCCAACACTCAGCCAAGAGGTGTTTACAAATCAACACTCTTCATCACCATGCATTAAATAGCAGACACAGCTCCTCCACATTTATCAAATAACTGTTATTAAAGAATTTCAAGTGTCAGGGCTGCCCAAATTATGGAATAATTGGATCCAAAGGTATATATGTTTAACTTTCAGATCAGTTTTATCAACAGGGAGACTCTAGGAGTATTTTTTGGTTGCACAGACAAAGGCTGACTAGGAGTATTTCAAACCACGAGGTATGATAATGGGTATGGCAGCACCGTTTAATTACAGTACTGTTGCAGCCACTCAAGAAATTTTGAGACCTTGAACTGATAAGGCAGCAATAGTGTGGTTAGGGAGGAAGGGATGGATTGAAGATATATTTAGCAATAGAGTTGGGAACAACATGTATTTATTAATAACCAGTAGATATCAGCCACTGTGTAAAGGGAAAAAACTAGAAATACACAGTAATTTTCTCCTAATAAAATGTTGATCATGCTACTGTGGAAATAATATAAAGGCATATTTAAGTCAATCTGGGGAAGACTAAGATTTCTTCACAGCAAATATATACCAGGTGAACAGAATCTTGTGGACCGGTGATGTGGTGTACTGATTTAGAATGCAGATTCTGGAATCAAACTCCTTGTGCTTGAATCCTGGCTCCGCCTCCTAGATGTGCCTTCTTGTGGATGGCACTCAATGATCTTAGCCTGTTTTCTTAGTTGTAAACAGAAGGGAAAACAGGCTGAGATCATTAAGTACCCTGGTGGCTCAAATGGTAAAGAAGCTGCCTGCATAGCAATGAGACCTGGGTTCAATCTATAGGTCAAGAAGATCCCTGGAGGAGGAAATAGCAACCCACTCCAGTACTGTTGCCTGGAGAATCCTGTGGACAGTCCATGGGGTTGCAAAGAGTCAGATGTGACAGAGAATGGACACACAACATCCTCCTACCTCTCAACAATGCTAGAGCAATTGCCCAATAAAATGCTTTCAAAAATTTATCTTTTCCTTTTTTAGCATAGAATTTTTAAAAGTGAACATAACCAGGATATATATATATAAACCCCAATACTTTAGCAAGTGCTATTTCCTCTTTATATATTGTTCTTCATCAGATCATACTAAGAGTAAATTTTTTTTTTTTTTTCAAAAACTAACTCAAGAAGTTAAGCCCTCTTCCCAAGGGCATGCCCAGAGATGAGAGTTAATTATTCCCTCCTGGTAATATCTTTGCTCATTATGCATGTGCCTAGAAGGCAATGGCACCCCACTCCAGTACTCTTGCTTGGAAAATCCCATGGACGGAGGAGCCTGTTAGGCTGCAGTGCATGGGGTCGCTAAGAGTCGGACATGACTGAGCGACTTCACTTTCACTTTTCACTTTCATGCATTGGAGAAGAAAATGGCAACCCACTCCAGTGTTCTTGCCTGGAGAATCCCAGGGACGGGGGAGCCTGGTGGGCTGCCGTCTATGGGGTCGCACAGAGTTGGACACGACTGAAGTGACTTAGCATACCATAGCATGAGTGCATTGGGCTTCCCAGATGGCTCTGGGGTAAAGAACTGCCTGCCAATGCAGGAGACTTAAGAAACACAGGTTCAATCCCTGGTCTGGAAGGTCCTCTGGAGAAGGAAACGACAACCCACTCCGTATTCTTGCCTGGAGAATCCCATAAACAGAGGAGCCTGGAGGGCTAGGCTCCTAGTCCATAGAGTCACACAGAGTCGGATGCAACTGAAGCGACTTAGCATGCATGCACACATGAGTGCATTAGGTTGCTAGCAATTGCCATATGCGTATCTGCATTCCCATGACCAGGTTGAGGGTCTGGCATATTGTAAGCCAGGGACAGAATGGATTGTTTAACAGCTTTACTGAGATGTAATTCACATAACACAAAAATTCAGCCATTTTAAGTATACAATTCACTAGCTTTTAGTATATTCACAGAGTGGTGCAACCATCACCATTACGAATTTTATCACCCCCAAAAGAAATCCCATACCCACTAGCAATCACTCCCAATTCCCCTCTGCCCTGACCCCAAGCAAACATCAATCTACTTTCTGTCTCTGGATTTCCCTATTCCAGACATCTCATAAATGTAATCACATAATATTTGGTTCTTTATGACTGGTTTCTTTCACTTTGCAAAATCTTCTCATCCCACCCATCTTGTAGCATGTAGTTTATTTCTTTTTGTGACTGCGTAATATTCCATGATACACCAATGTTTTATTTACCCATTATCAGTTGATGTACATTTGCCTTGCTTTCATTTTGAGCTATTATTAATAAAGCTGCTATAAGTATTCATGTCCAAGTTTTAGTGTAGATATGTTTTCATTTATCTTGGGTGCATGCGTAGGAACAATTCCTAGGAGTGGAATTGGTGAGTCATGTGGTAACTATGTTTGAGCTTTCAGGAATCCACTGGGTTTCTTTCCAAAATGGCTGTGCCATTTCACATTCACACCAAGAATGCATGAAAGTCCGATATTTCCACATCCTCACCAACACTTGTTATTATCTGTCCTTTTGATTATAGTCACCTAGAAAAGTGAAACAGTATCTCCTTGTGTATTGATTTGTTTTCCTGATAGCTGATGATGTTAAATATCGTTTCATGTGTTTATTACTATCTCTGCTTTGGTTGTTTAGTCGTTAAGTCATATCTGACTCTTTTTGATATGGACTGCAGCACACCAGGCTTCCCTGCCCTTCAGTCAGTTCAGTTCAGTCACTCAGTCATGTCTGACTCTTTGTGACCCCATGAATCACAGCATGCCAGGCCTCCCTGTCCATCACAAACTCCCAGAGTTCACTCAGACTCATGTCCATCGAGTCAGTGATGCCATCCAGCCATCTCATCCTCTGTCGTCCCCTTCTCCTCCTGCCCCCAATCCCTCCCAGCATCAGAGTCTTTTCCAATGAGTCAACTCTTCGCATGAGGTGGTCAAAGTACTGGAGTTTCAGCTTCAGCATCATTCCCTCCAAAGAAATCCCAGGGCTGATCTCCTTCAGAATGGACTGGTTGGATCTCCCTGCAGTCCTAGGGACTCTCAAGAGTCTTCTCCAACACCACAGTTCAAAAGCATCAATTATTCGGTGCTCAGCCTTCTTCACAGTCCAACTCTCACATCCATACATGACCACTGGAAAAACCATAGCCTTGACTAGACGGACCTTTGTTGGCAAAGTAATGTCTCTGCTTTTGAATATGCCATCTAGGTTGGTCATAACTTTCCTTCCAAGGAGTAAACGTCTTTTAATTTCATGGCTGCAGTCACCATTTGCAGTGATTTTGGAGCCCAGAAAAATAAAGTCTGACACTGTTTCCACTGTTTCCCCGTCTATTTCCCATGAAGTGATGGGACCAAATGCCATGATCTTCGTTTTCTGAATGTTGAGCTTTAAGCCAACTTTTTCACTCTCCACTTTCACTTTCATCAAGAGGCTTTTGAGTTCCTCTTCATTCTCTGCCATAAGGGTGGTGTCATTTGCATATCTGAGGTGATTGATATTTCTCCCAGCAATCTTGATTCCAGCTTGTGTTTCTTCCAGCCCAGCGTTTCTCATGATGTACTCTGCATAGAAGTTAAATAAGCAGGGTGACAATATACAGCCTTGACGTACTCCTTTTCCTATTTGGAACCAGTCTGTGGTTCCATGTCCAATTCTAACTGTTGCTTCCGGACCTGCATACAGATTTCTCAAGAGGCAGGTCAGGTGGTCTGGTATTCCCATCTCTTTCAGAATTTTCCACAGTTTATTGTGATCCACACAGTCAAAGGCTTTGGCATAGTCAATAAAGCAGAAATAGATGTTTTTCTGGAACTCTCTTGCTTTTTCCATGATCCTGCGGATGTTGGCAATTTGATCTCTGGTTCCTCTGCCTTTTCTAAAACCAGCTTGAACATCAGGAAGTTCATGGTTCACGTATTGCTGAAGATACGTGAACTGGCTTGGAGAATTTTGAACATTACTAGCATGTGAGATGAGTGCAATTGTGCCATAGTTTGAGCATTCTTTGGCATTGCCTTTCTTTGGGATTGGAATGAAAGCTGAGCTTTTCCAGTCCTGTGGCCACTGCTGAGTTTTCCAAATTTGCTGACATATTGAGTGCAGCACTTTCACAGCATCATCTTTCAGGATTTGAAATAGCTCAACTGGAATTCCATCACCTTCACTAGCTTTGTTCATAGTGATGCTTTCTAAGGCCCACTGGACTTTACATTCCAGGATGTCTGGCTCTAGGTCAGTGATCACACCATCGTAATTATCTGGGTCGTGAAGATCTTTTTTGTACAGTTCTTGTGTGTATTCTGCCACCTCTTCTTAATATCTCTGCTTCTGTCTGTATCATTTCTGTCCTTTATCGAGTCCATCTTTGCATGAAATGTTCCCTTGGTATCTCTAATTTTCTTGAAGAGATCTCTAATCTTTACCATTCTGTTGTTTTTCTCTATTTCTTTGCATTGATCGCTGAAGAAGGCTTTGTTATCTCTTCTTGCTATTCTTTGGAACTCTGCATTCAGATGCTTATATTTTTCCTTTTCTCCTTTGCCTTTCACTTCTCTTCCTTTCACAGCTATTTGTAAGGCCTCCCCAGACAGCCATTTTGCTTTTCTGAATTTCTTTTCCATGGGGATGGTCTTGATCCCTATCTCCTGTACAATGTCATGAACCTCATTCCATAGTTCATCAGGCACTCTATCTATCAGATCTAGGCCCTCAAATCTATTTCTCACTTCCACTGTATAATCATAAGGGATTTGATTTAGGTCATACCTGAATGGTCTAGTGGTTTTCCCTACTTTCTTCAATTTAAGTCTGAATTTGGCAATAAAGAGTTCATGGTCTGAGCCACAGTCAGCTCCTGGTCTTGTTTTTGCTGACTGTATAGAGCTTCTCAATCTTTGGCTGCAAAGAACATAATCAGTCTGACTTTGGTGTTGACCATCTGGTGATGTCCATGTATAGAGTCTTCTCTTGTGTTGTTGGAAGAGGGTGTTTGCTATAACCAGTGCATTTTCTTGGCAAAACTCTATTAGTCTTTGCCCTCCTTCATTCCGTATTCCAAGGCCAAATTTGCCTGTTACTCCAGGTGTTTCTTGACTTCCTACTTTGCATTCCAGTCCCCTGTAATGAAAAGGACATCTTTTTTGGGTGTTAGTTCTAAAAGGTCTTATAGGTCTTCATAGAACCGCTCAACTTCAGCTTCGTCAGTGTTACTGGTTGGAGCATAGACTTGGATTACCGTGATATTGAATGGTTTGCCTTGGAAATGAATAGAGATCATTCTGTCGTTTTTGAGATTACATCCAAGTACTGCATTTCGGACTCTTTGGTTGACCATGATGGCTACTCCATTTCTTCTGAGGGATTCCTGGCTGCAGTAGTAGATATAATGGTCATCTGAGTTAAATTCACCCATTCCAGTCCATTTCAGTTCGCTGATTCCTAGAATGTTGACATTCACTCTTGCCATCTTTTGTTTGACCACTTCCAATTTGCCTTGATGCATGGACCTAACATTCCAGGTTCCTATGCAATATTGCTCTTTAAAGCATCAGACCTTGCTTCTATCACCAGTCACATCCACAGCTGGGTGTTGTTTTTGCTTTTGCTCCATCCCTTCATTCTTTCTGGAGTTATTTCACCACTGATCTCCAGTAGCATATTGGGCACCTACTGACCTGGGGAGTTCCTTTTTCAGTATCCTATCATTTTGCCTTTTCATACTGTTCATGGGGTTCTCAAGGCAAGAATACTGAAGTGGTTTGCCATTCCCTTCTCCAGTGGACCACATTCTGTCAGATCTCTCCACCATGACCCGCCCATCTTGGGTTGCCCCACAGGCATGGCTTAGTTTCATTGAGTTAGACAAGGCTGTGGTCCTAGTGTGATTAGATTGACTAGTTTTCTGTGATTATGGTTTCAGTGTGTCTGCCCTCTGATGCCCTCTTGCAATACCTACCATCTTACTTGGGTTTCTCTTACCTTGGACGCGGGGTATCTCAGCTACGACGGGCGCACTAAGCATGGCCGAGAGGAGCTACCCCACGTCCGAGGTCAGGGGCAGAATCTGGGAGGACCCCATGCCCGAAAGGCGGCAGCCAAGAGGAGTTACCCCACGTCCGAGTCAGGGGCAGTGGCCAAGAGTGCCAGGCTGCAACGGCGCAAGAACAGCAGAGAAGAGCTACCCAAATCCGAGGTCAGGGGCGGCGGCCGGGAGGACCAACCCCACATCCAAGGAGCAGTGGCTGCGAGGGCACAGGAGGGCCTAGAGGGGCTATTCCACGTTGAAGGTCAGGAAGGGCGGAGGTGAGGAGATATCCCTCGTCAAAGGTAAGGAGCAGCGGCTGCACTTTGCTGGAGCAGCCGTGAAGAGATACCCCACGTCCCTGCCCTTCACTATCTCCCAGTTTGCTTAAACCCAACTCCATTGAGTCTGTGATGCCATCTAGCCATGTTATCCTCTGTTGCTCCCATCTCCTCACGTCTTCAATCTTTCCCAAAGTCAGGGTCTTTCTAATGAGTCAGCTCTTCGCATCAGGTGGCCAAAGTATTGGAGCTTCAGCTTCAGTATCATTCCTTCCAATGAATATTCAGGGTTGATTTCCTTTAGGATTGAGTGGTTTGATCTCTTTTTTGTCCAAGGGACTCTTAGATTGCCTTTTGTGTATTCTAGATACAAGTCCCTGATCATATATAAAATTTGGAAAAATTCTTTTCATCCCATATGTTGTCTTTTCACTTTCTTGATAGTGTTTTCTGAATCATAAAGTTTTTAAAATTTTGACAATATCTGATTTATCTACTTTATTTTGCTGTTTATGCTCCTGGTATAATGTCTAAGAAACTAGTAGGAGTCCGGCTTCATTCTGTTGCACATGGCTCTTCATTTGTCCCAGCTTTATATGTTGATGATATCATTCTTTCGCCTCCAAGAATAAGATTTTGAATTAAATGACATGGTTCCTCCCTTCAGGGAACTCACAGTATGATGATGGAAACTGGTAAGTATATCAGAAAATTACGTAACAATATGTGAGCCCAGAAAAGTGTAAAGGTCGGCTAGAAATCCCTTCTAAGTTTCTAGACTAAGCCCTGGTTCTCTCTTCCTATGAGGTATAATTTAAAATGACACCTGAATAATATCTGGATTTGGGGATGGGGGGCACCAATCTTTCCACCTCATGGGAACATCAGTTTGTAATCACCAAGATGTCTTTAATGACATCATTATGCCCATGGTTAAATCGATCCATTCATTTAAAATACGAACCCCGTACACTTCCTTTTCCCACCCTCTGTCTCCTTCTTCATCCTGAGTCAGGCGCCTGGCTTCTCTGCAGACATTGCTGAAATCACCAAACTCAATTAGGGAGAAAGGCCTGCACTCCTTGCTTTTGGATATCTGTCAGGGTGTTGGTCTGGTCAAGGCCAAGAGATTGAGCAGAGCTTTACAGTCCCAGTGTCTTATTTCAGAGTCTGCCCCAAGCTTTGGACTTTATACTTTGAAGATGGTAAAGAAAACTCTGACCTTAAATGACATTATTTATCAAAATGTTGCCATTTATCTCTCAGTTATAATAAACTGACAATATGCTAGTATCATTTTTCCTTAATCTGACATTGTGGTCATGGGTATGAACAGATACATATATGCAGCATTTCATAATTATGCTTTTCTAGTAACAAAAACAATCTGTATAATAATTTTTATTCATTGAATAATATGGAGGTTTCTAAACCCTCTAGAATTTTATCCATAAAGATCTAAAATACTCCCTGTTACATAAGAATGATCCTAGGGGGTTGTCATTTGCTTTAATGTTTGGCACTACTTTGCTGATGACCTGTGGAAGATGTGTTTGCCTTGCCAGCATCTGGCTACCTGGCAGACGCCAAAGGCAGCTGGGGAAGAAACTTCAGAGTTGCTTCTGGGTCTTCCACATAATTAGCCTGTTTATAGGCCATCTGGGTTGCTTTGATTTCACCATCACCATTTCTTTCTTTCTGAGGAATTTCTATGTATTTCTCCCTTTGGGACTAAAATCATTAATAAGTCCTTCCTTCGTCAGGGACACTGGCTTCTTTAATGTATCTGGCAGCTCTCTGTCCCCCTGGATCCATCTCATTATGAAGCCCCCCTACAGACTGAAGGAGTGTGGTGTTGATATTGGAGAAGGCTGTCACAAAATTAACAGGACTCATTAGAAGGAAATTACAGATTTGGGGCTCCCTAATAGAATAGGTTTTTAGAAAACCCTCAACCAAAGAATTACAAAGGGTACTTAAAGAGAACTATTGCAAGAAGGGCTGGATTTTAGTGAGCCTGTCTCCAATGGGGACACACGCTGACTGTCAGCACTGGGCTAATCAAACAGCACTTGTGTGAATGTTCACCTGATTTGAATGTCTTCAGGCCTCACTAGGTCACTGTGTGGACCAATAGGTCATATTAACTTTATGAAATAAATGTTAACAGCCAGCCTTCACTTGCAAACCTACCTATTATTATTGTTGCTCAGTCGCTCAGTCATATCTGACTCTTACGTGACCCCATGGATTGTAACCCATCAGCCTCCCCTGTCCATGGGATTCCCCAGGTAAAATTACTGGAGTGGGTTGCCATTTCCTTCTCCAGGAGATCTTCCCAACTCAGGCGTTGAACCTGCACCTCCGCGTCTCCTGCACTGCAGGGGGATTCTTTACTGCTGAGACACTGGGGAAGCCCACAAGCCTACCTATGACAGCCCTTTTCTAAGAGTACACCCCATTCTCAACTTCCTACAATAGCAAAAGGTTAGCATCTGTCTCCATGGGGCCATGTGCTCCTGCATGCTCCTGCACTCCAGCCATGTGCCTGGAGACACCAGGGTCCCCTCAGTCTGAACCTGGATTCTGCTCATCTGAGTTTCCACTGCATAACATCCTCTTGTTAGCAAAGCTCTCAGTCCTCTTAGTATGGTATCAACTCTGTGTGTGTGCATGCTAAGTCGCTTCAGTCATGTCCAACTCTGTGACTCCATGGACTTAGCCCGCCAGGCTCTGCTGCCCATGGAATTCTCCGGGAAAGAATACTAGAGTGGGTTTCCATGCCCTTCTCCAGGGGACATCAGCTCTACTTTCAGGTAAAAAGAATAAAAGTTGCCCTCACTCCTTATATTACCTTCTGTTAAAGGGGTCCAGTGAGTTGCCCTGATATTTATGGTGCCTGGGGCAAAAGTTCAAATGGAAACTGTCTTCCCAGCCTAAGTCTTTCTCTCTGTACTCTCTCTCTCTCCCTGTTTGTATCTGTCAGTGACCTCAGACACATGCCTGCGAATCCTTTAGTGCAAATGTTCAGGTCATTGGAAAAAAATTTCTCTTCCTCCCAACAGCCATTCCCACATTGCACAGAACACATGGCATGATTGGATACACCTTTAGAAAGAGGGCCCAGGGAATCGGGCTGGGCCAGTCCTAGAAATGCTGATTGGTAATTTTGGGCTCCTGAAGCATAGTCTCAAGGGCTTCTATTTGCCAGGTGATTTTAATCTCAGCTCAGGCTTAGAAGAGACACGCTATCCAGTAATGTAGCAATGATGCTTAAACATTCGCTGAGTTTTGTTGCCAGTGTTACAGGCAAGATGATGTGCTTTTGAGGGGAGGCAGTGACATGCACTGCAGGGGCTTCCAAATGGATAAAACAGATGCAAGTTGAATTTCTCTGGTTGAAACAGGCCAAGAATAAAAGCGCTCATGTCCTCCTCCCTTCCTTTATGTATTTATTCATTTTTTTAAAACAAATACTTAGTGCATGTACTGGGGCTTCCCCAGTGGCTCAGTGGTAAAGAATCTGCCTGCCAATGCAGGAGCTGCAGGAGACACAGTTTCGATCCCTGGGTCAGGAAGATTTCCTGTAAGAGGCATGGCAACCCACTCCAGTATTCTTGCCTGGAGAATCCCATGGACAGAGGAGCCTAGTCGGCTACAGTCCATAGGGTTGCAAAGAGTCAGACATGACTGAAGCAATTTAGCACACACACACACACACACAGTGTATGTTCTATGCTTCCCAGGTGGCACTAGTGGCAAAGAATTCATCTGCTGATGCAGGAGACTCAAGAGATGCGAGTTTGATTCCTAGATCAAGATTCCCTGAAGTAGGAATTGGCAACCCACTCCAGTATTCTTGCCTGGGAAATCCCACGGACAGAGGAACCTTGAGGGCTATGGTCCTCAGGGTTGCAATGAGACACAATTGAGCACACACACACACACACACACACACACACACACTGCATGTTCTAGGCCTTGGTGGTTTCAGCGTAAAGACAGACAAAATCTCTGCTCACAGTGACTTATGGTCACTCTCTTAAACTCTAGAGTTCCACAAGGTACCTTTTGAAAACCATAGCTACAAAAGAAGGACACAGGCATCGACATTAGATTGGATTTGGGTTTATGCCACTGCCACTTAGCAGCAGCAGGCTACTGGACTCAGAGAATGAGAAGACTGTCATACTTTATAGGATTTTGGTATGACCTCTGATACCTGTTGGAACAATTAGCATATACTAGATTTCCTTCAATGTTCCTTCTCTCTTCTTCTTCCTATTTGGTATACATAGTCTATCTTGGTCCCTTTTGTTTGCAGATTGAGTGACCAGTCAGGAGTGGAGTTTGACTTTTGACCAAATGGAAGTTATCTGCCTGTGTGGAATTCACTAATCTCTACCACTACAAATAATAAAACACATATAATGGGAAATGGGCAATGAGGGAAAATTTATGTACTTATTCATACTAGTTAGCTGGCCTAAACACCTAATTTGTAATCTTTAAGTTCTCTTAACATCTCTTTTTATTATTATTAACTCAATAGGTGTTTGGTGATTCCTCTATGCCAGGTACTGTCTAAAGCACTTTTACAAATAATAACTAATTTAATTCTTATTATGCAGAGTTTGGAAATCCAAGCCTGGGAGGTGAAGTCATTCATCCAAGGTCTCACGGCAAGTAGATGCCTTTAGCATTTATACTCCTAATACTCATCATGGGCACTCATCATGGGCACCTTCAGTTTTTGGATAATTCTTCTCATGCTATTCTTTTTTATTAGAAAGCTTTTCTTCTCTCCAGTTCAGCTATCAAAACCTGTTTATCCCCAAGCCTATGTCAAATCGTACCAAGCATGCAAATTGGCCACAATGGAGCCATAGAAACAATTTTGCTCATATCAGATGGCATTAAAAGTTTTACTGAGTCAACCTCTTGAAATCAACATATTTCGTATCATGAACCTGATTTCTGTATCTTTTTGAAAACTCAGATCCAACAACTATCAATTCTAGAGCAGAGGTTGCCATACCTCAGCGGCCACACCAAGGCAGATTGTGTTTATAAATAAAGTTTTATTGGAGCAAAGCCACATTCATTCACTAACTGAACAGTCTATAGTTGCTTTCATGGGTAACAAGTTGCATAGCAGAGTGGCAACAGAGTTTCATAGTCACTAGTTGTGACAGAGACAGTATGGCTGAAATATTTATGATCTGGCACTTTCCAGAAAAGATTTGCTGACCCCTGAGTGAAATCTAGAAACACCTGCCCCTTCCAGCAGAGCTCTCCATGTGGACAGACCAGCCCCATCACCCCTCCATCGCCTCCGTGCCTCCTGCATACCTACAAGTGTCTTCCCTGTTTATAGGTTTCTAAAACCTCTCACCAAATCTGTTCATGCCTCTCTCCTCCTCTTTTAACTAAGTCAGTCCCCAAGTCTTCCCACTGTCAATCAAACCAGCCACACTTGCCTGCCCTGGTTTAGCTGCAGAAATGGTTTATTGTTTAAGTTTGTTTGTTTCATCCTCCCAGGGCAGAAACATATCTCCTTTTGCATGCCCCTAAGGCCTGGCACTGTGAGGAGAAAACAGACACTTAGTAAATATTTTTGACTAATTATTGTCAACCTGATGTACCTTAACCTTAGAAAAGAATAAAGAATACCAAAAATAGCTGTTTTCCTTCAGGAAGAAAACTTGGAGGGGAAGATGCACATTTCCAACTTGACAACTCAAGAATCTGTCTGTGTCAGCTGAACCTTATCACCCATCTGCTCTCTGCAGGCAAAGGCAGGCAGTCTCAGGAGAGCCTGTGCCCACCTGCTAGAAGCCCTACAGGCTGGAAACTCAGTCCTGGGAGCTTATTAGCATACACAGCGGACTAGCTCCACATCTTGGGGCAAACTCCTACCACCTCCACTCACAGAGACTGTACAATAGGAACCAGAAAAGTCAAGGAGCCTGCACTCTCAGCCCCTTCAGTTTAGTTCAGTTCAGTTGCTCAGTCATGTCCAACTCTTTGTGACCCTGTGGACTGCAGTACGCAAGGCTTCCCTGTCTATTACCAACTCCCGGAGCTTACTCAAACTCATGTCCATCGAGTCAGTGGTACCATCCAACCATCTCATCCTCTGTCGCCCCCTTCTCCTCCCATGTTCAATTTTTCCCAGCAACAGGATCTTTTCCAATAAGTCAGTTCTTCACATCAGGTAGCCAAAGTATTGGACTTTTAGCTTCAGTATCAGTCCTTCCAATGAATATTCAGGACTGATTTCCTTTAGGATTGACTGGTTTGATCTCCAAGGGACTTCCAAGAGTCTTCTCCAACACCACAATTAGAAAGCATCAATTCATTGGTACTCAGCCTTCTTTGTGGTCCAACTCTCACATCCATACAGGGGAAAAACCATAGCTTTGACTAGACAGATCTCGGTTGGTAAAGTAATGTCTCTGCTTTTTACTATGCTGTCTAGGTTGGTCATAGCTTTTCTTCCAAAGAACAAGCGTCTTTTAATTTCATGGCTGCTGCACCATCTGCAGTGATTTTGGAGCCCCCCAAAAATAAAGTCTCTCACTGTTTCCATTGTTTCCCCATCATCAAGAGGCTCTTTAGTTCTTCTTTGCTTTCTGCCATAAGCGTGGTGTCATCTGCGTATCTGATGTTATAGATATTTCTCCCAGCAAACTTGATTCCAGCTGGTGCTTCATCCAGCCTGGCATTTTGCATAATGTACTCTGCATATAAGTTAAATAAGCAGGGTGACAATACACATCCTTGACACACTCCTTTTCCAATTTGGAACCAGTCTGTTGTTTCATGTCTGGTTCTAACTGCTGCTTCTTGACCTGTATACAGATTTCTCAAGATTCAAGTCAGGTGGCCTGGTATTCCCATCTCTTTCAGAATTTTGCACAGTTTGTTGTGATCCACATAGTGAAAGGCTTTGGCGTAGTCAGTAAATCAAGAGTAGATGTTTTTCTGGAACTCTCTTGATTTTTTATGATCCAACGGATGGTGGCAATTTGATCTCTGGTTCCTCTGCATTTTCTAAATCCACCTTGAACATCTGAAAGTTCACGGTTCACATACTGCTGAAGCCTGGCTTGGAGAATTTTGAGCATTCCTTTGCTAGCATGTGAGATGAGTGCAACTGTGTGGTAGTTTGAACATTCTTTGGCATTGCCTTTCTTTGGGATTGGAATGAAAACTGACCTTTCCAGTCCTGTGGCCACTGATGAGTTTTCCAAATTTGTTGGTATATTGAGTGCAGCACTTTAACAGCATCATCCTTTAGGATTTAAAATAGCTCAACTGGAATTCCATCACTCCACTAGCTTTGCTCATAGTGATGCTTCCCAAGGCCTATTTGATTTTGCATTCCAGTATGTCTGGGTTGTCTTAACTCAATGAAACTATGAGCCATGCCATATAGGGCCATCCAAGACAGATGGGTCATGGTGGAGAGTTCTGACAAAACATGGTCCACCAGAGAAGGGAAAGGCTTCTTATTCTTCAGTATTCTTGCCTTGAGAACCCCATGAACAGTATGAAAAGGCAAAAAGATAGGACACCAAAAGATGAACTCCCCAGGTCAGTAGGTGCCCAATATGCTACTGGAGAACAGTAGAGAAATAACTCCAGAAAGTATGAAGAGAAGAAGCCAAAGAAAAAATAACACCCATTTTTGGATGTGACTGGTGATGGAAGTAAAGTACAATGCTGTGAAGAGCAATATTGCATAGGAACCTGGAAAGTTAAGTCCATGAATCAAGGCAAATTGGAAGTGGTCAAACAGGAGATGGCAAGAGTGACCATAGACACTTTAGGAATCAGCAAACTACAATGGACTGGAATGGGTGAATTTAACTCAGATGACCATTATATGTACTACAGTGGGCAGGAGTCCCTTAGAAGAAATGGAATAGCCCTCATTGTCAAGAAAAGAGCCCAAAATGCTGTACTTGAATACAGTCTCAAAAATGACAGAATGATCTCTATTCATTCCCAAGGCAAACCATTCAATATCACTGTAATCCAAGTCTTTGCCCTAAACAGTAATGCTGATAAAGCTGAAGTTAAATGGTTCTATGAAGACCTACAAGATCTTCTAGAACTAACACCCAAAAAAATGTCCTTTTCATAATAGGGGACTGGAATGCAAGCCTTTATGTCAACATATTTTTTCCGTCTAGGCAAGCAAAACAGGAATAAAGTAAAGGGAGTTGGTAGAAGGTTGGAATGTTCACTGACATCAGTTTCTAGTAGTCCAGAGCACCTGGGCTGGTAAAGCACCTCCCTAGCCAGAGTCCTTTCCCTCCACACTGCTTTAATGATTTCCATCTCTGATACCATTTCTAGGATTTCATTACTAAACACCCTTCTAATTCACGTTCCTTGTCTAGAACATTTAAGTACCAGAACTAGCATCCATGGGCTTCCTAGGTGGCACCAGAGGTAGAGAACCTGGAGGAGATGTAACAGATGCACGTTCAATCCCTGGGTCAGAAAGATCCCTGAAGAAGGATATGGCAACCACCTCAGCCCACTCTTGTCTGGTGAATCCTGTGGACCAAGGAGCCTGGTGGGCTATGGTCCATAGGGTCTCAAAGAGTCAGACACAACTGAAGCAACTCAGCACAGCACAGCACTAACATCCGTGTCTAGTCTTTCTTTAACATGATGTTCTTTGTCTGCTATAATCTGTTAGATATTTGTAAATTTCAGAGATACCATCTTATTTTCAAGACAAGTGGAAAGAAAAGGGAAGGTGTCAGCCCAGAGTGGCCACAGGTCCTCTGCAGTACTGAAGGGGGGAAAGGTGTGGACCACTCAATAGGGCAAGAGCTCTCAGCACCAAACTGAAAACTAAAGATGAGTAGGACCCCAAGTCTCCAACATGCAAAGGAAGGCCTTATTGGAACTAGAAATGTTAGGCTCACAAGGCCATATTCTAACCTCACTGAGGAGATCACCCTTCAGATTGAATTCTGATTGCCCAAATAGTCTTTAAATTTAGACTCCTGGCTTCAAAAAAGTAGGGACGAGTTGCTTTCTCTAAGGTAAGAAATCACCACAGTCAGGCTGTGGCTTCATATTGATGGCCTCCACTCTCTGTGGGAGCCTACCAGGACCGCCTGAAGATGAAAGATGTCTCTCCAGGAGCAGACGCTCAGAGGTGATCGCCCACGGAGGAGTAAACAGATCACACTGGGTCAGCTTGCTTTACCAGATCAAAATGTATCTCTTACTAGGTGTAGTTCTTAATCTCTTATCCACAAAGCTATGGTCCATACATGTTTTCTATTTCAGAATTTCTCACATTTTAGGGAAAAAAATGAATATGCATATCCTTTATATCATGGCTTCCCAGGTAGCTCAGTGGTAAAGAATATGTCTGCCAATGCAGAAGACTCAGGAGACACAGATTCAGTCTCTGGATTGGGAAGATCCTCTGGAGAAGGAAATGGTAACCCACTCCAGTGTTCTTGCTTTGAAAACCCCATGGGCAGAGGAGTTTGGCAGGCTACAGTCCATGGGGTCACAGAGTCGGACATGAATGAGCAACTGAGCAACTGAGCAACTTAGCACCAAAAAAACCCACCCTGTATATCATATCCCCAGAAAGGTCAGGGCAGCTCTTCATATATGAAGTCATTAATATTTCTGGTTGTGTGTATTCACTCTAAGGGTGATGATGATGCTATAATAGACTCACATCACATCCATTCAGATTTCATTGCCACGTGAGTGCAGATCAGGTTAACTTTGGTGACAAAAGACAAGTGACTAAACAACAACCATACAATACCCTCCTCCCAAAACACTCTTGGATTTTGGAGTTTTTTTAGATGTTGGAATTGTGGATCTGTATTGCCAAATAAATCTGTGAATTGATTACCACCCACTCTTGACTTATCTTTGGTGCTCTCTCAGCACAGTGGGAATTGCTATCATAACTCAGGACCTTGGTTCAGGCTCAGGCAGTCTCCCATGACATTCTTTCCCTCCAAGACACAAGCAGAAAGGCTTACGCTATCCATTAAGTAGGACACAGTGATCTCAATGTTTGAGGATGTTTCTTCCAGAAGGGTAATGTCAGCTCCTGATCATCCCCAAAGATGAATGCTCAGCTCTTTTCATTTTACAGTCTTGACTCTAAACATTACAGAAACCAGAGAGGGGTAATCCATAATAATAATAAAACTGGGAAATAATAGTATGAACATCAGTCATCTAATAGCAGTGTTAATATTTATTAAGCCCTTACTAAGTGACATCTATTATCTTAGTGGATTGTTTATATGATCTGATTTAACTTCAAAATAAGTCAGTGAGAAAGGCAGTACAATTATCTTCATTTTTGAGATAAAGACATTAAGGCAATGATAGATTAATTGATAAAATTACAAACTTTTAAAATTCCTATCATGATTGATGAGATAAAACATTACGACTGGGTTAGACTTTGGGTCTCAGTTTGTTGGTTTTTTGAGGGTAAAATTATATATTGTTCTTTCTTTTCTCTAAGAACCCTCTTCTTCAATCATTAGATTTTTAAGTTATGCCAGAGTGCTGCTGCTGCTGCTATAAGTCATGTCCAACTCTTTTGGGATCCCAAGGACTGTAGCCCACTGGGCATCTCTGCCCATGGGATTTCCCAGGCAAGAATGCTGGAGTGGGTAGCCATTTCTTTCTCCAGGGGATCTTCCCAACCCAGGGACCGGACCCACATTTCCTGCTTGGCAGTTGGATTCTTTACCACTGAGCTACCTGGGAATTCCTATGACAGAACAATAGAAATCACCTTGTCCTTCAAGAAAGTAACTGATTTCTTCCAGTATTTTCTGATGATGTGAAAAACATTAGTGCCCCTTTCAGAGTTTTCTCATACAAAATATAAGCCAGACAAAGTTCTCTGTTGTCTCCAAGACTTTCTACAGTAATGCCTATCAACTTCTGGAAGAAATGAGAAAGCTTGAAATAAGTCTTGTTGCTTTTTAAGAAACTCTATAACCAGTCGTCCTGTAGAAGGATGAAGAGATGATCATGGACCAGCTGGTAAACTTTAGCAAATGTAATAGCAAAATGCTTTGTTCAGATTAAGGGATGATCCAAATTCAATTTAATACAAGTTAACAAGCAGTTCAGAATTCACCAATAATTAGACAACAGCCTTATGTTCCCCAGAACTGCATTCCTGTTTGAAAAAGATAAAGATTATAATAGTGCATGTTCTCTATTTGCACTCCAAAAAATGTGTGTTTTTCTGTCTTCAAAGCTATTATCAAATGTATCAAGGTGCATATTTCCACCCACAGGTAGTGATTTATCACCAAAATAAACACAAAAGCTAAGCTCAGAGGAAAGTAGTGTTTGTAAAAGACCCTACCCTGTAGAATGCTACCATAAAATTAAAACAAAAAAGCCTTAATCTCCTATCATACACTTTGATAACTTAAAAACCTGCCCATTAAATATTATCATAAAAGAAATATACATCCCACAACTAAAACAATAGTCAATGGTCAATTTCTCCAGAAAAAAAAAATCCCTCCCCACACTCCCAAAGGCCTTTTCTATTTACACATGAATTACTACATAACTAGGATTTATCGTCTACTGAAAGAACATTTTCTTTATTCATATGTTTTGAGACTTCTTGCAATCACCATTTCTATTTGCCCTTATTAGGAAAAGGTTCAAATATAGTAACCAATAATAACATATCTAATATCTAGGAGTTAATGTTTCTCAGGAAATGAGTTACCAGTATCACACATATTAGAGAGCCTGAGGATGAAATCATCCAATTTGATTATACAGATAATGACATTGCTGTCCTGATTCTAACAACTGAGGAATACATAGACAACATCTATGTAAAGAATGATCATAGTCTTGTTAATAATTAAGACATTTAAACTGACTTGAGATCTGATCTAACCACTTCTAATAAAGAAGAAAAGGAGACAGTTCCATGCAGACTTCTGGAGCTACGTTTTTATTTAAAGATGATTCTCCTGAAAAAAAATAATGAAAAAAATTTATTTGCCTGATCCCTCTCCTTTTAGGAGTCATCAGCTTTGCAGAAGTCCCAAAGTAATAGCTCATTTGGTTTAGTCACTCTCCTATAAACTTTCCTCAGTCTTCTATCAATTTCTCATTTATCTGGGTTGTCTGCCTTCATATCTATTAAATTAAAAACAAACAAACAAAAAACTCTTAAATAAATAGTGTATCTGAACCACTAAAAATATTAATACTATAACTAAAGTGGCACTGGGATTCCCAGCTGGCACTAGTGGTAAAGAACTTGCCTGACAATGCAGGAGACACAAGAGACATGGGTTCTATCCCTGGATCAGGAAGATCCCCTGGAGAAGGGCATGGCAACCTACTCCATTCTTGCCTGGAGAATCCCCATGTACAGAGGAGCCTGACAGGTTACAATCCATAGGGTCACAAGGAGGCAGACATGACTGAAGTGACTTAGCATGCATGCACAAAATGGCACTAAAAATATTATCACTCCATTTCATGCATTGGCATATTTTTTTCAAGTACCTAGTAAGTGCTAGGAATTCTGCTGCCGCTGCTAAGTCACTTCAGTCGTATCCGACTCTGTGAGACCCGATAGACAGCAGCCCACCAGGCTCCCCATCCCTGGGATTCTCCAGGCAAGAACACTGGAGTGGGTTGCCATTTCCTTCTCCAATGCATGAAAGTGAAAGGTGAAAGTGAAGTCACTCAGTCTTGTTGGACTCCTAGCAACCCCGTGGACTGCAGCCCACCAGGCCCCTCTGTCCATGGGATTTTTCCAGGCAAGAGTACTAGGCACAGACAATCCAGAGATTTGTCCATATACAGTACTCTACCTTTCATTTATTGAACTATAATCTACTTATTTGCAAGATCTGAATTTTATAAATAACTTGTGTTCCAGTTCCAGGCGCAGTTCCTAGTACATTGCAGGTCCTCAATAATATTTGCTGAATGAATTCAGTGAAATTTTATTGTGCACTGATTATGTCAGATACTGAGCCAGGTTCCAGGAATGCAAAGGCACAATCAGGTTGTCTTCCAGGTTTAACAGATGTGCTTACACTTTATTTTTACCAGAACATAATCACATAAAAACTTCTCCTCTTTAAAATAAGCCATTAAGAAAATGAAAACTCAAGCCATAGACAAGGAGAAAATATTAGTAATATATACATAAAACAGAAAACTTGTTTCCAGAAAAAAATATTCTAAATTCTCACTACTCAAGAAAAAAGGACAAATTTAAAAATGATCAAAAGATTTTAATAGATTCTCATCAAAAAGATAAACAGATGACCAAGCACATGAAAAGATGCTCAATGTCATTAATCATCAGTTCAGTTCAATCACTCAGTTGTGTCCGACTCTTTGCGACCCCATGAATCGCAGCGTGCAAGGCCTCCCTGTTCATCACCAACTCCCAGAGTTCACTCAAACTCACGTCCATCGAGTCGGTGATATCATCCAGCCATCTCATCCTCTGTCGTCGCCTTCTCCTCCTGCCCCCAATCCCTCCCAGCATCAGAGTCTTTTCCAATGAGGCAACTCTTTGTATGAGGTGGCCAAAGTATTGGAGTTTCAGCTTTAGCATCAGTCCTTCCAAAGAACAATCAGGACCGATCTCCTTTAGAATGGACTGATTGGATCTCCTTGCAGTCCAAGGGACTCTCAAGAGTCTTCTCCAACACCGCAGCATCAATTCTTTGGCGCTCAGCTTTCTTCACAGTCCAAATCTTACATCCATACATGACCACTGGAAAAACCATAGCCTGGACTAGACAGACCTTTGTTGGCAAAGTAATATCTCTGCTTTTGAATATGCTATATAGGTTGGTCATAACTTTCCTTCCAAGGAGTAAGCATCTTTTAATTTCATGGCTGCAGTCACCATCTACAGTGATTTTGGAGCCCAGGTAAATACAAATCAAAACCACAGTGATATTGCTACACACCAACTAGAATGGCCAATATTGATAAGAATCACACTCTAAGATGGTGGAGAAACTGGAATCTCATTCACTGAAGAAAAATAAAATTGTTCAACCACTTTTGAAAATAATGTGGCAGCTTCTTGTAAAGTTAAACATATCCTTACCAATCAACTGAGCAATTCTATTTCTAGATATTTACCCAAGAGAAACAAAATACATGTCCATGCAAAGAAGTGTACTTGATGGTTCATAGCAACATCATTTACACCTTAGGTGAAAACTGGAAAAACTCAAGTGTCCACGAAGGCGTGAACAGATAAATTATTGAACAATGAAGGAGGGTACCACACAGCAATAAAATAAAAGGATTATCGATAAAACAACATGGGGAAACCTCAAAATCACTGTGCTGGAAGAAAAAAAAAAACAGACACAAAAAGCACATACTATATGTTTTCATTGAAATTCTAGGGGGAAAAAAACCTAATCTATAATAATAGAAGGCAAATCAGTGGTTGCTTGGGGCCAGGGGTAGCAGTGGGATTGACTAGTTAAGGGAGCCAGGAAAATTTTGGGTGATGGGATACTCTTTATCTTGACTGTGATGATGTTTACAGGCTGCTGCTGCTAACTCGCTTCAGTTGTGTCCAATCCTGTGCGACCCCATAGACGGCAGCCCACCAAGCTGGGATTCTCCAGGCAAGAACACTGGAGTGGGTTGCCATTTCCTTCTCCATGTATTAAAAGAATCCATCAAACTATACAATTAAAATCTTTGCCTTTTATAGTGTGTAAATTATGCATGGATAAAGTTGATTTTAAAACTTGAATTACATTGAACATACTGTTTTCTTCACCTGTTAGTAACCCAAAAAGTTAGCAAAAAAAAATTTTCTGTATCAGTACATGTATATCTCTAGCATAGTTTGTAATGGCTTCAAAATATTCCATATCGTGTCTATATCCCAATTTAACTAAATGATTTGATGATGAGATATTTGAATTTGGACCACTTTTTATCATTACATATAATACTATGTTGTTTACTTTTGAAAATACGAGTTAGATCTAAAATTACAAATTGGAGAGCATTAAATGGAGAAGCAAAAAGACAGACCTTCAAATTAAAGGAAGAAAGAGTTGTAAAATAACCCAGACATTGAGAACATACTGTCCATTTGGAAAGCTTCGAAAGGTATTTTTGGCCAGAAAGGAAGATGTGGGCATCACAGGAGATAAGAGTGAAGTCACTAAGGTTCAGATCATGAAGAACCTTCTGAGGAGACCCTGCCATTTGCAACAAAAGGAATGAAACTGGAGGGCATTAGACTAAGTGAAATAGACCAAACACAGAAAGAAAAATACTTCAGACTCTTATGTACACATGTAATTTTTTAAAGTAACATATATAGAAGCAGAGAACAGAATGGCGGTTACAACGGGCAGGGAGATGGGGGAACGAGGAAATGTTGGTCATAGGACACAAAACTGCAGTTCTGCAGGGTGTTAGGTCTAGAGGACTAGTGAATACCCTGACTGTAGTGAATAACACTGTATTATACTCTCAAAATCTGCTAAGGGAATAGATTTCAGGTACTTTCATTAAAAAGTAACTATGTGAGGAGATGGATATGTTAATTAGTTTGACTGTAGTAATCATTTCACTATGTACAGGTACATCAAATCATCATGAACACCTTAAACATACGTGGTTCTTATTTTTAAAAAGAAACACAGATGAATTAAAAAAAGAAAGAAGTTTGGATTTTTTCCTGAACATAAAGGGAAACCGGGATTCCCATGTGGCTCAGGGTTACCACTGAATCCGCCTGCCAATGCAAGAGAAACAGGAGACGCAGGTTGGATCCCTGGGTCAGGGAAGATCCCCTGGAGGAGAAAATGGCAACCCACTCCAGTATTTTTGCTTGGAAAATCCCATGAACAGAGGAGCCTGGCTGGCTACGGTCCATGGGGCCACAAAATGTCAGACAGGACTAAACAACTGAGCATGCACCAAAGGGAGACTATCTGAAAATTTTTAAGACAAGTAACATAATTTGATTTGTGTTTTAAAAAGATCACTCTGACATCTGGGAAGAAATTAAGTTGGGGCGCATTTGATTATTACAGTAATGCAGGGAAAAAAACTCTGAGCACCCAAACTACGATCATGATCGAGAGTGGAGAGAACAGTTCTGATAGAGATCCATGACGAGCAGAGATGAGGAAGACAAAGAAAGCCAGAACATCGTCCAGGAACCAGAGGGTAGAGAGAAGAAGTTTATAAAGAAAGATGAAATATTACATGGATCTTTGTCAGAATCCAAAATTGATCTGAAATCTAAGGTAGATTTACTGGTGTGATTATTCAGCAAATTGAAATGAACTCATTTTCACAGAAAAGCATTGATGAGCCTGGAAAACAAACTTGTTCACGTATTATATTCTGGTGGGTTTTAAAATTGAATTATTTTTGCTGTTGCATTGCTGTTGTTGTGGCCAGTGATGTTGTTATCTCAAATATAGTACATTCCTTCTGACTGGTTAGATAATAATATGTTTGATAATTACTCTGATATCCCATTGGAACATATTTTATTTCTTACAATTTCCACTCAGTAAAGGTTTTTATTTTTGCAGGAGTATATGTTTACTTTCCAGATCACCTCTTAAGATTGAGCATAGGTAAACTTCTTTTATAAGGTTTATAATGTACAAACATATATTCTTTTTTATGCTGCTGGTCTATTTATTGGATTAACTGGAAGGATTTGACATGAAAGCTTAGGATGATATTGAAAACACATCACTTCTATTGTAGCTAAGAAAATCAGCTTTAGAACTAGAGAGACCTTGCATTGGGCATTATGTATAGACCTTTAGCTTTTTTTCATCACAGCTGTTCTTTGTTGCCATGACAACAGAATTAACTATTTCATTAATATCACTGAGCAAAGACACTTATTTATGCATGTCTGACTTCGAACATAGTCTCTGTTCAGATTTCAAGGTCTTTGGCATGGTTATATGCTTGTTTTTATCCCCTAATATTTTGCTTAATGCTTCTACAGGATGTTTAAGGCAAACCTTTGTATTTTGAGAATTAAATTTCTATTGGTTATGTTGGTTTGGCTGCTTTCAAAGTGTCCCCTGTGTGGCAAAACGGGCTTCAGAATCTGAAGCTGGGGAAAGCAATAGGGAAGGAAATTTAATACAAAAGAAAACAGTTACCTGTTATAAGGAAAGTCACTTGTTTGTTTTTTGCTTCTTTTGGGCTCCACTTGGTGAAATGGGTGTTACTATAAATAATGAAGAGTAATCCCTCATCAAAATAGGTGATCCAGCTGTTTCTGTTGTTACTGAGTGAAGGTAGTGTGCTGATTGCAATTGTGATGAAAGGGCAGGAAAAAAAATTCCTAAGATAAGTAAAATCTATTATTTTCAAAATAATACCTGAAGAGAATAATTTTAACCATTCTCCAAAGGATGAATCCTTACGTTTCCTTCTAGCTTTTCTTTTAAAGAGGGAAAAAATGCTTCTTCATATTGAACTTTCTATAAATATTCCTATTTTTAAAGGCGAAGGCAAAAACTCCCTCCTGAACATGAAAATGGCTCGAGAAGGCTAACTCTGTTTTCTCATCATGTACTTTAGTTAAACAGAACTGTTTCCTTCAGAGATTACTGTTATTAATCTCTCATTTGAATGTCTATCATGTGCTAAGCAACTTTGCAAAGAGCTTAAAATACATGATTTCATCTATTACCCAGGAGAACAGCTGTGTGAAACTGTCCCCATTTTACAGCTAAGGAAACTGAGATTCAAAAAGAGAACTTGTGCAGGATTTCACAACTAATAAGCAGGGTTGAATCTTCATTAGTCAGACCGCAAAGCCTGTGCTCTGCTCTGTTAGGGCAAAGTGCCACCCCTGGCTCTTTGTTTGCAGTCATATAAATATTGTAACAACATTTAAAATATTTACATTCCCTCCAAGGCATTTTGTCCTGGAAGGGGGGGGAAAGTCTGAAGGGATATTATTCATAATAATTAAACTCATAAAACAAGAAGGCAGATTTGAACCAATGACATAAAATCTTTAAAAACCAAGGAAGGTTCTGAGGCTAACTGCACACATATGAGGAGTTTTGAATGCCAAATATCAGACAATGACAATAAAGGAAAAGACTTTTTTCAGAACAGAGTGGGTGTTTTTTGTTTTTTTTACCCTTGTTTTTTTAAATAACAGCTTTATTGAGATATAATTCCAATACTGTACAACTCATCTGAAGTGTACAGTTCAGTGGTTTT
The DNA here is from genome assembly GCF_032452875.1 of Bos javanicus. NCBI lineage: Eukaryota > Metazoa > Chordata > Mammalia > Artiodactyla > Bovidae > Bos > Bos javanicus. Next base: position 46,732,392 of record NC_083870.1, read on the forward strand.
TAATATATCCCCAAAATTGTGCAACTGTCACCACAAGCAATTTTAAAAGAATTTTATCACTGCCTGAGAAAATCTTGTACTTGTTAACAGCAGCTTTCCTTTTCCTCTCACTGTCTCCAAACTTCCCTGTTACCTCAAGTCCTAGGAAACCATTAGTTTACTCTATATCTTTATAGATCTGCCTATTCTCAACATTTCACAAAAATGGAATCAAACATTATGTAGCCTTCTGTGTCTGGATTATTTCACTTCACATAATGTTTTCAAGATTCATCCATGTTGTAATAAATATAAGTGCTTCACTTCTTTTTATGGATGAATAATATTCCATTGTATAGATAAACCACAGGTTTCCACTGAAGGACATTAAGATTATTTCCATTTTTTGGCTATTCTGGTAATTATGAATAATACTGCTATGAACATTTGTTTGCAACTTTTTGTGTGGACATGTGTTTTTATATTTCTTGGGGCTCTGTTTGCTTTCAGTCATTTTTGTCTTTTAAAAAGATGGAGTTCAAACATCATCCGATGACTAAAGACCTCGTAGAATTCTAACATGTAAGCCACGTCAAAGCTTTACTTCTCCATTCTGTGAGTTATGTGTTAGAGACAGAGTGATTAATTCAGATAGCATTGCTCACAATTCTTCATCACTCATAACTTCACAGATAGTCAACTAATTCTTTTCTAAGTGACAATAATAATTATTTGTTAAGTTGTTTAAAACCCTAACTTAAAAAGTACAAGAAAGCATTTGCATAGAATAAAACACTATTAAACTATCAGTTAGAAATAATCCATTTACTTGATCTACTTATCAAAAATGCATTTTGGAATCACTGCTTTTGCAATAAAACTATAAACTTGGAAAAATAAGACAAAAAAGATGGGAGAGCGTGTGTGCTCTGCTTTTCACTTGTAAGTCCTAATTTTGGAAGGAGTTTTCATGTTTATTCTTTCCCTTTCGTGACAAAGTCAAAACTCAGCCTCAGTAGACTAAAAGGAGTTAATTCTGACTTCTTTTTATTTAGCTATATGCTTATCAGATCAGAAGATTTTGTAATTAGAAATGAGCACATCATTTATTTCTTAAGAGGGGAACCATGTAGATTCTTCCTATCAGTGGGCTATTTTCTTATATGGAAGTGAAGTTTATCTTTGGTCTGAGTTGTATTAAAGAATTATGAAAATCATAATTTATTTCTAACATACAAGGAGTCCCAAGTAAGGTTAAGAGCAGCTTCTTGGTATTTTTAAAAGATGATTTGTGGGTGTTGTGCAAAGTTTTAATGTCCATTTCAGAATCCAACAGAAATTGCATCACTAATAAGGCAAATGAGGTTTTTAAACAGTTGCTTCTCATCTCCGCACAAGAGGGCAGCCTTTCACCAAAACCAAGGAAACAGTTGGGCAGAACTTTGTGTTAATTTGTATAGAGACCCCTCCAATCATAGAACTTCCAAGGAGAAGACCTCTCTTGCTATAAAGAATGAAGAAACTTTGAGACAGTTAATATCATGTGTAGTCAATCCCAGAAAGTACCTTCACATCTAGATTACCATAAAAATGTTTGCAGTTTCAGTGACATTTTGCCATTATTGCTATATAAATGTTTGGATTTCTTAAACTACTGTGGACAACTAATGTGAAATGAATGCTAGAGACGAGGTATTTTTAAAAAACTGCTCCTGAAATTGAATCACTCAACCTTAAAAGGTAATATTTTGTGTCTGTCTCTGACATGATTTTTTTTATTGGTTCCCCATAATCAGATTTCGAGGTTTTAAAATCAAATTGCTAAAATCAATTCAAAATGAGTGATAATTCATATTGAAACAATTATAAATTTAAATGATAGAACACAGTCGAAGAGAATTACCAAGAAATTAAGAGAAGCCGAAAAGAGTTGCAACAATGCACACGCTTTCAAAATGATTAACCACGCTTGACAGGAAATACATGATTTAAATGTGTTATGATAGGACTTAAAGTGCTACTTAAAAAGAGGTTAAAGTTAATTTGTCACACAGGAAGGTAAATGTAACTATCTTTATGTCTAAAACTTTGGATAATATTTTTATGAAGTAAAAACTAACCACAGTCCTTTTTTTCTCTTAAAGTTTATGAAACTTTCAACTAAATATCTCACAGGAAATTACTGCCTCCAAGAATATAAAGGGTTTTATATGAAGGATGTCGATCAGTTGTTCTCCATGGACACAGAGAAGCAAACAAGCAGAAATCGGTTTAATAAAGCAGGAGGGATTTCAATTGGACACCAGGCAGGACTTCTGGACTATCATGGTGATAAAAGAATAGGGAACCTTTTCAATAATTTTTCAAAGATAACTGTCAAAAAATATCCAGTGAAATGGATAGGAGATGTCTTTACTTTTATTACTTATATTTATAACACTCAGGACTAGACAAGGAAATTAATATAGACCTAATAAAATTTCTACCATTTGCTTTATTTTTCAACAAAAGTAGTCATGTTATATTAGTTCATCAGTTATTAAGGTAAACAAGGAACAGTATTTCAATCTCCTCCAGATTCAGCTTTGTAAATAGATGTCAGTATGTTTTCTTGTAGACCCAGTGAAGAACTGGGAAGAAACCTAATTTTAATTTTCCTTTAGATAACATTTACTGGTGGAGAACAAAAAGATAACCAACATAAAAATGTTCTTTCAGTCTCACTTGCTCTGCTAATTTTACTAAATTGAGAGTTCCTAAATTGTACAGTAGGTACCAAGCACACTGCTTGTCACAATAGAATCTTAACACCAGTTTACTGAATTATGTCTCCATAAATTGCATTTTTTCTGATCACACCAGGATAAAACTCTAAGCACTATTATCATTTTCATGGATCACAGCCATACTAAATACAGAGCTAAAGCTACAGGGCTTGTTTGTAAACCCTTTCATAATCTGTATGAATTTACACTACTTTTAACCTGCTTTGTAACAAACCATACTAACTACACACTTGAAGAATCCACCTGAGAGTAAACTTCATTCAACAACAAATACATATCCATGTGCTAGACAGTGAGCCGGTGAAGGCAATGGCACCCCACTCCAGTACTCTTGCCTGGAAAATCCCATGGACGGAGGAGCCTGGAAGGCTGCAGTCCATGGGGTCGCTAAGAGTCGGACACGACTGAAGCGACTCAGCAGCAGCAGACAGTGAGCCATGTGCTAGAGACATAGCCATCAAAGTAAGCACCATTTCCTCTCCTGAAGTTTACACTCTAGAAAAGGTAGCTAAATTAAGCTGGAAGTTAAGCATTTAATAATTTAATAACAATTGCAATAAGTGCTACAAGGGAGACCTCCAGGGTATTGTGAAAGAAGATTGTGGTGGACGGGTAATCACAGAACCTATTGATGGTAGAGAAAAAGCAGTAGATTTGGTTGCTATTGAGAACTGATTTTATACACTGAGATCTAAAGATGAGAAGAGTAACTAGCTAAGGAATTAGGGAAGAGTATGGGGATGAAATTATATTTCAAAGGTAAGGAAGAGGATATGCACAGACCCAAGTCAAGGAAAAGCACAGTACCACGGAGGGAGGAAAATAAAGCCAACATGAACAGACATGGAGAGGGATGGGGAGTTCTCATCAAAAAGAGCAAACAAGACAAAAATGAAAGAGAGGAAAGGCAAAATCAAGGTATTACCTGCTGGGGAGAGGTTCACTTCCCGTTGGTCTCTCCCACACTCAATATCAAAACTACATTTTGTCAGAGATCAAATTGCTAACATCCATTAGATCATAGGAGAAAAGCAAGAGAATTCCAGAAAAACATCTACTTCTGCTTTATTGACTATGCTAAAGCTTTTGACTGTGTGGATCACAACAAACTGTGGAAAATTCTGAAAGAGATGGGAATACCAGACCACCTGACCTGCCTCCTGAGAAATCTGTATGCAGGTCAAGAAGCAACCGTTAGAATTGGACATGGAACAATGGATTGATTTCAAATTGGGAAATGAGTATATCAAGGCTATATATTGTCACCCTGCTTATTTAACTTATATGCAGAGTACATCATGTGAAATGTCGGGCTGGATGAAGCATAAATTGGAATCAAGATTGCCAGGAGAAATATCAAGAACCTCAGATTCACAGATGACACCACCCTTATGGCAGAAAGTAAAGAGGAACTAAAAAGCCTTTTGATGAAAGTGAAAGAGGAGAGTGAAAAAGTTGGCTTAAGACTCAACATTCAAGAAACGAAGATCATGGCATCCGGTCCCATCACTTCATGGCAAATAGATGAGGAAACAGTGCAAACAGTGAGAGACTTTATTTTTTTGGGCTCCAAAATCACTGCAGATGGTGACTGCAGCCATGAAACTAAAAGACAATTGCTCCTTGGAAGAAAAGCTATGACCAAACTAGACAGCATATTAAAAAGCAGAGACATTACTCTGCAGACAAAGATCTGTATAGTCAAAGCTATGGTTTTTCCCCTATATCGATGTAAGAGTTGGACCACAAAGAAGGCTGAGTGCCAAAGAATGATGCTTTTGAACAGTGGTGTTGGAGAAAACTCTTGAGAGTCCCTTGGACTGCAAGAAGATCCAACCAGTCAATCCTAAAGGAAATCAGTCCTGAATATTCATTGGAAGGACTGATGCTGAAGGTGAAACTCCAATACTTTGTCTACCTGATGCAAAGAATCGACTCATTGGAAAAGATCCTGATGCTGGGAAAGATTGAAGGCAGGAGGAGAAGGGGACGACAGAGGATGAGATGATTAGATGGCATTCCAACTGGATGGCATCACCAACTCTATGGACATGAGTTTGGGCAAGCTCCAGGAGTTGGTGATGGACAGGGAGGCCTGGCAAGGTGCAGTCCATGGTGTCACAAAGTTGGACACAACTGAGTAACTAAACTGAACTGAACATTTCATTATTCCTTTACTATCTACCTAACCATGTGTCAGCTCCTGCACTCTAAGAAAGGTGATGGATACTGTAGTGCAGTTTTTATGGAATTTATTTGTCTATGGAAGCACCCCTTAATGATTTAATCGTAACATGTAACATTCCGTATCAGAGCAATACTGAAATGGGAGGCATAAATGATGAATAATTCTTGAAAAGCCTATTGTAGGCTTGGATCTTTATAACAAAATAAAACCTCCATATTAAACTGTAAGGCATTACACTTCTGTAAAATAAATTAAATAAATGGCCAGCAGGGGTGTTTCACACAATTTATTGGTGCCCTCTGTAGCCAATGCTACATCTCATTAGTGGCTCTGTCACTCATGAAAAATGTGGCACCCATCAGCATCACTCATTAACTTAAAGCATGTGCCCACATATCAAATATATATTTTTTAATTATGGGAACATGTTATAAAGCAGATGTGTGTGTGTGTGTGTGTGTGTGTGTGTTGTGAACAACAAAGAGTATTCAAACGTCTCCAAGCCTCTCGATTTTTTTTTTCTTTCTACCAAAATGGTGAATGAGATACTGTTCTCATCCTTTCAAAGTTTTTTTCCTCTCTACTGACTTTTTCTGCTTGTATTCATTGCAATAGTCCAGACTTTGCCAATTTTTTTCCTTCTTGACATTTCATTTTTAATTAAAAATGACATTTTAATTAAAAGGAAACATATGTAGAATAAACAGAATAACTCACCAACAGCAGAGAGCTGGGGCTGTCCTTTCAGCACAGTTTTAACCTTTCTGGCTCATGAAAGGCTGTGCTGGGCTTCTCCACAAGTCTTGCCAAGGCACATTCTGGACAGAAAGAAAAGAAAAGAGAAAAATTTTAAAAGATGGTCACTGAACCAAAATCCACCCACATCCAGAAAGCCCTAGGAAGTGCAGGGAGAGAAGAAGCAACAAGATATACCCACTCCAAATTAAATTATTTGGGACTTTCAGGACTAGAAATATCAGTCTTTCTTCTGTTCAGAATATTAGAACTATCGTTTTGGTGAAAGACCCCAGTTTTACAACTTTTCATGTTTACAGATGGCCTGATTTGGCAATCTTAAATGTTAAGGGAATTAAAAATCTGGCAGGAGGTAAGCATAGCCAAAAGTAAAGCATTACAATTAAAACTAATTACCCTTCTTTGAATATCTATAACTTAGGACAGTGTTGCCTTCCGGAGACGCCTTGACTCCTAAATCAGAGCTGGTACTCGTGGGGTCCACTACCTGTGGACGTTAACCCTCTTCCTGGAGCATCTGATCCCTTGCATCAAAGCACATTGTGGTATAGAAGGGATTGCAATAAAACTGAATAAAATGACAAAGAAAGAAGCCAAAAATGGGTAAACACTGAGTGAAGCGCAAATGAATGCTTCTCTAAACAAAAATAGCAAATAATATCTATTAGCCATGTCTTCAGAAACCAACATGAGGATGAGAATCAAAAGAGGTCAACGTGGTGACCCAACTTTCACCACTTTCAATGCACATTTTGGACAAGATGTAAGGACATTGGGACATACTGAAGTCAGTCATGGACAGACACTGTAATTAAAACCCAGCATGAAGGAGAAAGGAAGGGGATATAATTGCAATTGCGTGGCATCTATATAATTAGATGCCAAGCATTTGATCCATCATTCTAGTTCAAGCAAGAATGCCATAGGTTAGTGTTATGGGTTGAAATGGTCCCTCCTAAGAGACTTATGTTAAAGTCTTAACCTCCAGTTTCTCAGCACATGAATTTATTCGGAAGTAATGTCATTGCAAATGTCACTGCTGAGGTTAAGTTAAAGTGAGGTCATACTGGTTAGGGTGTGCTTCTAATAAAATGTAACTGGTCCTTATAAGAAGATAGTCAGGTGAAAACATCGAAACAGGGAGAAGACGTGTGATTACAAAGACAGAGATCCAAGTTACCCAACGGCAAGTCAATGAATGCCAAAGACTGCCAGAAACCTACCAGAATCTGGAAAGAGGCAAAACTGCAGGTCTCAGAAGGAGCATGGTTCTGCTAACAACTAAGTTTCTTACTTCTAGTTTCTACAACTGTGAGACAGCCACCCAGCCTCTGGTACTTTGTTGTGGCAGCCCTAAGAAATAGGCAGTCAAGTATAATTATCTTGGCAAATTATTGAGGGAAAATGAGACATAAAAAGCTAAGATATTTTTTCAAAACCCCATAGTTACTCGGAAGCCACAATCAGTCTGATTCAAAGCTTACACCCTTGCTATATATTACAACTGGGGTAGAAAACTAAAAAGTCATATTGAAGAGATGGGGTGAACAAGAAAACCCTTGTGAAGGTGACTAACAAATAAAATGATTAGGGAAAAAAATCAAGAGAGTTATCGTGCAGTCCAAAGGTAGAGATCATTTCAAGAGGTAAGGAAGGGTCATCTGTGTGTTCCCAAATCACACACACTCATATACCTTTGTGGGATTTACCACAAACTATCCTCCAAAAGGGCTTCCCTGGTTGTTCAGCAGTGAGGAATCTGCCTGCCAGTACAGGAGATATGGGCTTGATCTCTGAGTGGGAAAGATCCCCTGGAGAAGGAAATGGTTACCAATTCCAGTATTCTTGCTGGGGAAATTTCATGGACAGAGGAGCCTGTTTGGCTATATATAGCCTATGGGGTCTCAAAGAGTTGCACATGACTTAGCAACTAAGAAGCAATAACAGATCTTCCAAAAGAAGAGCTAGTTCAAATCTAATCATGAAATGACCTTAAATGCTTCAAGTCAATTTGGTTGTGCAGTAATGTACATCATTGTCTTTGGGGGCACATAATTTCAACTTCTCAGAAATGAGTGAACCTAGCTGATAAAGACTGAAGTGGTTTTTGTGAAAGAAAAAAAAAAAATATTGTCACCTAAATTACACGGTGAGAAGAATGGCTTAGTTTTAATTTTTTTTAAGTAAACACCAGCTTTCCCAGAGCTCTTTAATGATCAAACTTGTTCCACTGTATTATCTTAAATCCTGATCAAAATGAGACAGCAATATGCGTTTTCTGGTCATTTCATAATCATCCATTAGAACAATGGGATTATTTATGAGAGCTGAATTCTCATCCCATCTCCCACAAGACTATGTGTCATATCCCTGGCTGCTAAACAAAAGCTTTTCTCTTCGTCACTTAACTTTCTTTGGTTTTGCTTTTAAGCAAAGGGATTTATCAGGTTCTGGGTTTGTTTTGCTCTTGAAGCTTCAGCCACTTTATCAGCTTTAGATATGCTCAGTTTGTTTATGAGCCATGGCTTCCTAGAGAGGCAAGACAATTGACTGAGTGATTTGCCTTCTATGACCAAGCAAATTTTGGTTTTCTCATTTTTTATCCTCCCCTGGATGGGCAAACATAAAGCCACCCACCAGGTGAATGTGAAAGTTAGATTACTTAATAGTGGTGGTATTTTGGAAACCCTGCCTGATTTACTGACCTTAGAAAATAAACTGACATATGCTAAATCATCCTTAGTAATCCTGGAACATCAAGACTTTGTTTAAATGTGAATTGAACTCAGTGACAACTATCCAGAAATTCTCTAGGACCTCTAGCAGGCATTTGTTGCACTTAGTCGTTCAGTTGTGTCTGACTCTTTGCAACCCCATGGACTGTAGACCACCAGGTTCTTCTGTCCATGGGGATTCTCCAGGCAAGAATACTGGAGTGGATTGCCATGCCCTCCTCCAGGGGAACTTCCCAACACAGGGATTGAACCCAGGTCTCCCGCATTGCAGGCAAATTCTTTATCGACTGAGCCACCTGGGAAGGCATTTGTTAGTGTTTGATGAAAGAATAAATCTAACCAATTATTAAAAAATATTATCGCCATGGAGAAAATGCTAAGTATATATCTTAAAGAATAAAGATCATCACAAGTCAATTAAAAAATCAATTAATTAGTATTTTTGGCTGCTCGCTAAGTCTAAACCACTGTACCAGCTGGTGAGGAAGGGAGACATGAGGGAGAGAAGTACTATATAAGGCAGCTTCTCTCCTGGAAAAATTTAGAATTTGAGTCATCTGGGACAACTGTTAGCGTGACATGTAATACCAAATTATCATTAATATATCTTTTATAACACATTTTAAAGTCCCTACATGTAATATGACATACATGTGTACATATATAGGTAAGTACCTAAAACACACATAATAGAGAACAAGAGCCTCAAGGGAATAGATTAGGAACTCTGTTCATATTTGTACCCAAAATGCTAATCCTACTGCTTTGCACCAAATAATTGCTTAGAAGGAGTTTGGGAAAGAATAAATGATTACATTAATCCATTTGTGCTTTATTGTGGTTGTTATGGTAGAAATAGAAGGGATATTAAGGACAGTTAAGTAATTGATTATCAATTACCTCCAGGAGGGTAGTAGAGAGCAGTATCAATAAATCTACATCATTGTTTTTCTTCAGGTACCACACTAAGAGCAGGGTGACTCTAAGGATACTGATAACAGTGTTCCTCCCCCACTAAACATATCTTATCATTTAGATTCTGTTCGTACTTTATATTCAGGAGGTTGTCTATGGAGTTGCTACTAAATGGCCTTACTTGAGAGCATTTTTAGGCTACATAAAATGCTCACACTTTCTAAGTGCTGAGAGTTTTTTGTGCTGAAGTGTAAACCACAGTACAAGACTGTGAACAGTTTTTAGAAGTCATTACACTAAAAAGTTATAATTTTTAATAGCATGGTGAAGTTTATAGTTTAAACTTGTTTATACTTTCAATTTTAAGTACAAATGAGACAAATGTAATACAGGTGAAATTACTACTGGGCTATTTGAAACCCATTCAAGAATATACTTTCCCTCTCCACCCATTGTAACCTTAGTCAAATCACTTAACATGTTTCCTCAGCTGTAAAACATGATAATGATACCTACTTCACAGGATTTTTGTGAGTATTAAATGAGGTAATGTACTAAAGCTCATATTTAATCATATCTAATTCATTTGACATTTTGCTTGACATGATGAGAAAAGTTCTCTTATTTCTGAAATGTGTAATATGCTATTAATAAGACAGGCTCTAATGCCATTGTCTTAATGAAGTTAAGATGAAGTTACCTGAATCATCATATATAAGTTTAAGTAATATAGGAAATTGTTCAAAACTAAGGCTTTTGTGTATAGTGGTTAGATTAACTGGAGATGGTGTGTGTGTTTGTGTGTGTTATGACTTGCTTTAATGAAGGTCCAGAGTCTGAAAATTTGACAAAAATTTCTTCAAGAAACATGAAAGTGATATTGAAATGGGCCAAACATTGAAAACTCAGAAAAATTTTCCCCTGACTTCCCTGAAATTACTCCTTGGATTCACTGTTCTTCTCTATCTTGGTCACAGGCTCCTTTCCTTCCCTCCCCTCCTTGGACTACAACCACAAAAAACAGGCACATTGGTTAATGAAGAGCTTGAACTGGGAAAGTCACCACCAAGCCATGTTTCCTCACAAAATGGTGTTCAGTCTCTATATCTATTAAATTTTTTTTTTTTTCCTTGACACCATAATCAAGTGGAATTTATCCCAGGGATACAATATCTGCACATTAATCAATGTGATACATCACATTAACTGATTGAAGAAGCAGAATTGTATAACCTCAACAAATATAGAAAAAGCTTTGGGCAGAATTAATTCATTTATGGTAAAAATTCTCAACAAAGTGGGTGTAAAGGAAACATATGTCAACATAATGAAAGCCATATATTACAAGCCTACAGCCAACATCATACTTCACAGGCAAAAGCTAAAATCATTTCCTTTAGTATAATAAACAAGACAAGGATGACCACTCTTGCCACTTTTATTCAACATAGTATTGGAAGTCCTAGCCACAGAAATAAGACAGAAAATAAGACAAGAAAGAGAAATAAAAGGAATCCTAGTTGTAAAAGAAGCAAATTATCACTTTTTGCAGATTATGTGATACTCTATGGGGTTTCCCAGGTGGTGTGTGACACTTTATATAGAAAATACTAAAGATGCCACCAAAAAACTATAAGAGCTCATCAAATAATTTGGTAAAGTTGAGAGATGCAAAATTAAGATACAGAAATCTGTTGTGTTTCTGTGCCCTAACAATGAAAAAATTAACAAAGCAAGTCTATTTACAGTTGCATTAAAAAAAATTAAATACTTAAGAATAAATATAACTAAGAAAACAAAAGATATACACTTAGAAAACTATACAGCATTGACAAAAGTGACTAAAACAGCACAATGGGGAAAAGACAGTCTCTTTAATAAAAGATGCTGGAAAAACTGGACAGCTTCAAGCAAAAGACTCAAACTGGACTACTTTTTTACATCATATACACAAATTAACTCAAAATGGATTAAAGACTTAAATGTAAGACCTGAAACCATAAAACTCCTTGAAGAAAACATAGGCAGTATGCTCTTTGACACTGATCTTAGCTATATTTTTTTGATATGCTTCCTTGGGTAAGTAAACAAAAGCACAAAACAAATCAAACTAAAAAATTTTAACATAGCAAAGGAAACTATTAACAAAAATGAAAAAGCTGCCTCTGCTAAATGGTATGTAGCATCCTGGATGAGAGAGGAGTTTGGGGAGAATGGATACATGTATATGTGTAGCTGAGTCCCTTCTCTGTTAACCTGAAACCATCACAACATTATTAATCAGCTATATCCCTACACAAAATTAAAAATTTTTTAAAAACAAAAGAGAAATTGAACAAGCTAAAATAGGCTGCCTATTAAATGGGAGAAGATGTATGCAAATGATATACATATACAAAAGTGGTCAATATCCAAAATACACAAACAACTCATACAACTCAATATCAAAAAAACATTAGGATTAAAAAATGCTCAAAGGCCCTGATTAAACATTTTTCCAAAGCAAACATACAAATGACCATCAAACACATGAAAAGATGCTTAACATAACCAATCATCAGGGAAATGCAAATTGAAATCACAATGAGATGCCACCTCACACTTCTCAGAATGACTATCATCAAAAAGACAACAAACAGCAAGTGTTGGTGAGGACGTGGAGTAATAAAAACACTTTTGCAGTATTGGTGGGATTGTAAATTGGGTACAGGCACTATGGAAACAATATAGAGGTTTTTCAAAATAATAAAAATAGAACTTCCAGGGCTTCCCTGGTAGCTCAGTGATAAAGAATCCTCCTGCCAATGCAGAAGATATGAGTTCGATCCCTGGCCTGGGAAGATCCCATATGCCACAGAGCCACAACTACTGAAGCCTGTGTTCTAGAGCCTATGCCCTGCAGCAAGAGAAGCCACAGCAAAGAGAAGCCCATGCACTACAGCTAGACAGCCACCCCTGCTCACCACAACTAGAGAAAGAAAATCTGCACAGCAACTATGACCCGAAACAGCCAAAAATACATAAATAAATACAATTATTTAAAGCAAATAGAAATTTCATGTGATTCTGGGTATTTTCCTGAAGAAAACAAAACCACAAATTCAAAAAGAAATATACACCACTAACATTCATTGCAGCATTATTTACAACAGCCAAGATATAGAAACAATCTGTGTCCATTGATAAATGATTAGATAAAAGAGATGTGATAGAACATTATTCAGCCATAACAAAAGGGAATCTTACTATTGCAGCAACATGAATGGAGCTAAGTGTGTTGTGCTAAGTGAAAGTCAGAGAAATAAAAATATGTGATCTTACTCATATGTAGAATTTTAAAAACAAGAGAAACAAAACAAAGTGAAAACAGACTCGTAGATACAGAGAACAAAAAGGTGTTTGCCTAAAGGGTGGGGTGTGGGGGCAATGCAAAAGAACTGAAAGCGGTTAAGAGACATAAACTTCCAGTATAAAATAAATAAGTCACAGAGATGTAGTATACAGTTTAAAGACTATGGTCAACAATATTGTAATAACTCTGTATGGGGACGGATGGTTACTAGATTTATCATGGCGACCCTTTCATAGTGTTTGCAAACATTAAATCACTATGTGGTACACGTGAAACTAACATAATATTATACGTCAACTGTGAACGTGAACGTGAAGTCGCTCAGTCGTGTCCGACTCTTTGCGACCACATGGACTGTAGCCTACCAGGCTCCTCTGTCCATGGGATTTTCCAGGCAATAGTACTGGAGTGGATTGCCATTTCCTTCTCCAAGGGATCTTCCCAACCCAGGGATCGAACCCGGATCTCCCGCATCGTAGACAGGCGCTGTCTCGTCTGGGCCACCAGGGAAGTCTGTATATCTCTCCCAAGAAAGGGTGAAATGATCACATTTTTAATCACTTTGTCTTCTTCAACTCCTCTCCTCTCCTCTGACAATCATTCTTAAATCTACTTCACGCTAATTTTGAAAAGCTGTCCTTTTTAAAAAATGTCTATAACTAATCTCACCCTTACTCTCCTGGCCCTCAACATTAAATTGTTTTAGAAGAGTAGGCTTCACCTACGGTCTTCACTTTTTTATGCCATATTTTCTTTAAGTTTAATCTGGAAATCATGTCCATGCACTGATACTTCCATGAACCACTCACTTAAAAATACCATCAATGTTCTAATTGTCAAATATCTTTCTTGTTTTGTCTTTTTCACCAGTCATCCTATTTTATGTCTTTGCTGCTTTTGATACCACCTTCTGTTTTGAAAAATCCAATCTTTTTCATGATATTAGGAATCCAAACTTATTCCATCTTCTGGTTCTACCCTCTTCTACAACTACAAAATTCTTCTCAGTAAAACCCTCTATCAGAGAAGGAAAGCAAGAGAAGATTAGAGTTAGTTTCTGAGTTACTCTACCCTCTGTGGCTCCACTTTTTCACACAGAAATTGGGAATAACAAAAGTACCCACACCACAGGCTTGTTGAGAGGACTAAATGAATAACTGATGTAAAGTGCTTAGGAAAGATTCTGGCACACAAAAAGATCCTATGTAACTGAATAGTATAATTTTGCTATAATTATTCAATTCCACTACATGCATATTGGTTATAAATCTGATCCCAGTCTAATTTACATCATGGTGAAATATGTACATGACAAATTCTATTGAAAATTTCTTGAAGACTAACACAGTGTCTTATTTATATATCTCCCTCAATGCCTTGCACATGGTAGGCTACAAGTAACGTTATTTAATTAAATTGTTAAACTGCTTGCACTAGTCCCGTTTTCCTTTCTATTTCTTTTTCTTGTTATACTTGCTGAATTTTACTCTCAGAGGCTCAAATGTAATTCATAAATTAGGGTGACACATAAAACTGCTGGTTCTTAAAAATTAAGCCTTGGAAGCATTTTAAGTTTATTATGAAACCGAGAAGCTGTGTCAATTTTTTTCTAAGGAATTCCTTCCACCTTTAGATGAGAGGTTAGTATACTGTGGTTTCTGGACCACTGATGGCCCACAAGTGCCCTCTGAGTGGTCTTCAGGCTCACTGCTTGTAGTTTGCAGGTTTATAATAAGATACCATCTGTGCTTTTGTTGCTGCCATGATTTCATAATCTATTTATGACGGTCAATAAAATTCAAATATTACTTCAAGGATACGCCATTCAAGCCGTTCATTCTAAAATTTATTTTATTCTTATGCTGTGTGGAAGTGGACAGATGAGGGGGTTCACTGCATTTTACGTACAGCAACTGACCTGAAGATTGGTCAGGTGTGATAGGCATCGGATGGCCTCTGGGCAAGAAAGGTTGAAAACATTTTAAGACTTTCACACTTAATCTCTCTAATCACAAAGCAAAGGTTTACTGTTGACCAGCTACATATTATTGGATCCTTTTCTTTGAGCCAAAGACAAAATGGATATCAAGCATCAGTAATAAAGGACAGAAACCAAAACCTGAGAGTCATCGGAGGCTCCTGACATACAACCAAGACATGAACTGTGTTCTCAGTTCTGTAGAACCTATCCAAATAACTCCAACTAGCCCATGTCGTGCCTAGTATTATTTATTTCCCCCATTTAAATGTAAGCCCCAGTTACTCTAGAAACCAGCTTGATAATGCATAACTTCTCCATTAGGAATATTTTTATGAAGCCCATCGTTATGAATTCATTTGCTATTCACTGCAATAGCACATATCATAATGAATTCATTTAGTATTCATGGGGATAACACAAACACCATTTAGTAACTGGTTAATGAACTGAGTGGGGCTCTTTATCCTTCCTGGGTTTTATAAGAAACAATTCTCATTTATTTAAATCATCAACTTCTTTTTCAGCTTCATTTTACATGAGCTCCTTTTTGTTCCCCAGTGTCCAGGTCTAATGCTGAAGTATAGAACAGCTTTCTCTGGATGACAGAAACCTGATGACAAGTAGCCAAGAGATGTGGAGTTAAGGCAATAAAGTGTATTTATGTGCCCGTTCATTGCAGGCCAGTTTTGACAATTTTATCCTGAAAACTTAAAATCATTGAAACAATAATACTGCTCATGCACCAGGCTCTGAGCTAAGCTAAAAGCATCATTTTGGGCCCATTTTACAGATTAAAAAACAAAAAGAAATACAGAAAGACTAAGTTACCTGTTCAAAACCACATGGCAAATAAGTGAAGAAACTAGAGTTCAAACCCAAAAAGTCCTTTTCCAGATTCCTGGCTTTCACCAGGTGCTAACCCACATGCCATCTTAGTTTTCAGTGTCTTAGCTCTACTTTTGTAAAAAATAATGTTATTTGTGTATTCTGCTCACTAAAGTTTTTGTTGAAAATGACCAAAAGGCTCTTGAAGCAATTTGCATAATTAAACTGTGAAACCCCTTCAATAACCTATAGTAAATTATTAAATTGAGGATTTGCATGAGCCAGCTACATTCTGTGGGCAATTTGGCTTGCAATAATTAATCTGTTTTAAGTCGGGAACAAACTAAGTAATTCAGGAACAATTTTGTCCCAAGTCCATATGCTTAAGATATAATATGACTATGCCAAAACAAAATATGGCATATTCTCAAACAAAAGAAAAGAGAAATATAGAAAAGAGAAAAATACCACAGTCTTCACTAGCAAAATTAAGACCATAAGGGAAAGTTGAGTATGATATAGGGTATCAGTTATCGCTGTAAATTTCTTCTTACCAAATAGCATAGAGTAACATCTACAAGCCAAACAGAAATCCACATGCAAAAATTAGAGGTCAGGAAAGGAGGAAAAACAGGCTCCCCTCCTTTTGTGAGTGTGAATGAACTATTAGTCATTGACTTTACATTGGAGATGAACAGAGCATAAGAAGGTGTATGAATAAAATGGCATCTGGAAGAAATGGCATCTATGAAGGTTAAGAAGTTAGAGAAGCCAGAGGAGGGAGCAGAATTATTGATTAATGTATACTCTGAATTTTTGTAAAGGCTTAAGGTAAATATTATAAAATAGAAAGATCTGAATACATTGTTTTTTTGACTACTGAGATCTGGGAAAATAGAATATAGATTGTAAGCTGTAAAGACCCTTTCGGTGACTAGAATTGAGATTTGAAGTTTTTGTAAGTTTCCTAGATGTCAACATGAAATAGTGAGACGGGTTTCATATAGGAGCCGCACTGAATAATGTAGTAGGCAATGTCCTCAATAATAATCCTGAACAGCTAATACGAAGGTGAGACTCATAAACCTGTTTCTTAAAGTATCCCTCAAGGAAAAGGCTACAGGTCTCAAATATCAAAATATCTTTCAGTTAGAGTCATGTTGACATACTCTATAACGTGAGTGTTGAAGACAGATAAAATCATCTAGTCTATGCCCTTTTAAATTTAGAGATAAGAAAAGAGAAAAAGAAAAGGATTTGTTTATTCTTTTTCCCAATCCTCATAGACTCCATATGTTGAAAGATGGATTTCCCAGAAAAAGAGTATTTCCAAGCTGATTCTTTTTTCCCCCATTCTTTCTTTCTCACTCTCTCTCTTTTCAAATGTAAGACATTTATATCTCATTAGAGTTGCTGATAAACATGAACTAGACTGTCTCTCTGTACTGAGTTGACCTAATTGGAGTCAAAGGAAAAGAAACAATGAGGTGCTATTACTGATCAGTTTAAGGTTTCCCTCAGGTTTTTGAAATAGTTAGAAGCCCTTAAGCATTTCCAATACAGGCCTTGTTTGAGACACATTGGATTGGATGGCAAGCAAAGACATGTGTACCCAATGTTATTGTTAGGAGAGAGAGAAAACTGGACGGTAAAGGAGAGGAAGGAATAAGGGAGGAGAGGGGTCCAAGATAAAAAAGACCAATAAAGAGAGAGAATACAAAATATAGAAATAGCTTTCTTTTGTGTGGACTCTGACACTCTATAGTCAGACACTAGACTAAGTGCTTTATAATTATAATCCCATTTATTTTTCATAGCACCAATTAAGAGATGAGGAAATAAAGCCAGAAAAAAAGAAACTTGTTCAAGTCAGCACAGCAAGCATCGGGCCAGGATTTCAATTCCTGATCTATCTGATTCCAAAGTGCTTTCAAACACAACAGTATCATTTTTCCTATGAACTTTAAAAAATGAAAAAGAAGAGATATACAAATGGAAGCTCTTAACAACAAGGCTAGAGGAAGGAGTCAGGGGTGTGCAAGGGGCAGGCAACAAGACAAAAGCTGAAGTGGCAACCTCACTGGCCTCCAGTTACTTTTATCATATCTCCACCTTGTAAGAAACTCGAGGTTTCCATTACATTGGGTAATTGATGGCAGATCATATGGGAATGGACACAAGATGAAGTATACAGATAAAAATAAATATGGTAAGAGGTTTTTGAAACCTGCCTGGCTTTTTAGCTCAGCACACTTTAGATTTGTCTCCCATTTGGGGGAGATGATCATGTCCTAGCTCCATTTCTAAAAGACACCTCTTTGGCCCAGAAGATGTCCTGGTTTTAAATAAAAGATATGAAAAGTACTTTTCAATTTTATGTGAAATCCTCCAGACAAAGTTTAGAAAATGCAAGCAAGATACAAAATTCCATTCTTAAGGTAAACCTGTAATGGAGATATATAGGATTTTTGTAGGTGGAGGATAACAAAAATCTATGTCTCATCTTAGTTGGGTAAAATAATTCTCTGGCTTGTTTGCTCTCCATAAAAGCCAGGGTTTCAATGGGTTTATAGCAGCATCGGTGCTGAAAAGACTTGTCAAAGATTGCCAAAAATATAGATAATCCTTAAATAAAATAAAAACATAGCCACTGTGAAACTTTTGATGTTGAACATCTAAAAGACAGTGAGCAGCATTGATATTTGGCTAGAAAGTTACTATAAAAAATGTGAAATCAAAGACAAGCTGACAGGATTGGAAATGTTCCACCATGGTGAGTATACACAGCATTGAGAGCTGGACGGGAGCAAAGCCTTTGTATCAGGATTGGCAGCCTTCTTGGAAATCCATTCTCAGGGTTATAGAAAATCCTTTGTCCCAAACACTTCATATTTTTGCAGAGAGAGCTGGTGCAGGAGTCAAGACTTGCATTGGCCAAAGAGCCAAAATAATCACTGTCTGGTTTATACCTGCCAAATCCTGCTGGCTGAAAATGTCAGTTGTGAGCCTACCTTACATCACTCTACCTTACAGAAATATTACTCCGGTGAAAAACATAGCAATGTCTGCTCACCTCTGCCTGGATGACCAACTTATGAGGCTGCCAGGCTAACACGTTACTCAGCTGTTATGGACTGAATTGAGTCTCCTTCTGTTCATAGGTTGAAGTTCTAACCCCCAGCACCCCAGAATTTGACTACATTTGGAGATAAGTCTTTTAGGGAGGGGATCAAGTTCAAACAAGGCCAGTAAGGTGGCCCTAATTCAATCTGACTGGTGTCAGAGGAAATTTGGACTTGAAAAGAGACACCAGGGAAATGCAAACGCAGAGGAAATGCCGTGTGAGGACACAGAGAGAAGGCGGTCATCTGTAAGCCAAGGAAAGAAGGCGCAATAGAAGCCAACCTGATTGACAGGCTGATCTTGGACTTCCAGACTCCAGAACTGAGAGAAAAGAAATGTCTGTTGTGTAAGCCATCCAGTCTGTAGAGTCTGGTTGTGATAGCCCTCACACAGTAATACACATGCTGTTTTATCTAGAGGCTTTAGTCTGGGTTGGAAGGGACAGTGGGGGTCCTCTGTCTGCTACCAACAGAATTGTAGAGGGTGGATGAACAATTGGCAATCTGGTCTCCCTATGCTTTTCTGTCCTCTGCTCTCTCCCCTCCCTCTACTCTGACCCTTTACCTCCCCCTCTTATCCCTCTAATACTCTAATGACCATTTGTTGCTTTAAAAGCTAATCACTTCTTCTCTTTCCATTCTTTTATATCTACCACCCATTCACTCTTTTGCATACAGAGAGATTGCTTGCAATTTTTCCAAAAGAAAAAATAAATCATTCCACCACTGATGAGAAACCTTTAGTTTGGATATGTTACCAGCACAATCACAAGTCATCATTTGCAGCAGGTAAAGAAAGCAATGATTTGGGGCAATTTTTCTCTCCATTATGAGTGCAAATCTGGAGGCACCATCCCATTTCACATGTTCTTGGTATAATAAAAATTAGAACAGCCACATATAAGGACATAACCCGACATTTATGTTTTCCCTAAGTCATTCTTTGCCCTGTTCCTGAGATATTGGGTAGAAATGTGTTTTTCTTGAAACATTTCCAAAGGATGCAGGGAATAAGACCTCCAGATTCTAATCAACTTTAAAATATAACATTAAGTCATTGCTTCTAGATCTCCTGCTCCAGGCCTTAGATATGCCCTTAGACAACATTAAGGCCATTCTAGAGAGTTCTCTATGGTCTTGAGAACAGTGGGAAGAAAGACTGAAAGTCTTTACATGAAGGACATAGATGGAAAGAAAAACAGGATAAATCTAACCAAAAGTTAATTTTCAAGGTGGCAAAGTTGGGAGGGTGTTGGTCAGCTAAAGCAAGTGCCTATGAAAGTGTGTGGTTGGGGGAATCCTTGAGATTGTATGCAAAATGTTTTATATGTGCAGACATACATTGGTTGAGGATAAAGTCTATGGCTTCTGTCAGATGCTCATAGATGTTCCTGGCACCCATAGAATCTTAAGAAGAAATGTTGTAATGGAAAAATTGTTAGTCTAACACCAATTAGTTGGGTAGCCTTATGAAAGATATGTAGGCATTCTAGGACTCAGTTTATTCATCAGTAGGAATGGTAGTTAAGACTTTGCCACTTTCTGTCTTGAGCAGTCTATTACCATTCCCTAGTCAAGAGTTATCTATGATTAGACAACATTAAGGCCATTCTAGAGAGTTCTGAAGCCAGGAATACAACCAGGATGTGGTGTGTACATGATGGGACAGATTTTTCTATCCATAAATGAGGAGGAGGAATTAATGATTGAGTCATAAATAGTAGGAAATTGTACTCAGTGTATAGCAGGCACTGAGGTAATAACATTACATGGATTTGCTCATTTAATCAGAATAACCTTTTCAAGCAGGTTTTATTATTGCCCACATTCTGAAGATGGTAGATCTGAGATTTAGAAGATTAACTTGTCCAAGTTCACACAACCAGTAGGGAAGATTTTTTGAACTTCGATTCTATAGCCCATACTCTTGACCAACTATATACTAATGTTTTCCAATGACATAATGGATAATGAGTCATAATTCTATTAAACAGCCAAGAAGCATGTTGGATTTTCTTTCTCACAAATTATATTCTAACATCCTATTTTCTTTCTCTTTCTATATGGAATCAGTGACTGTGATTTAGGTACAGCCACAGTCTCTTTAAGTACACTTTGTTTCTTACCAATTTTGCACTCTTCTTGCATTTTCCCCACTCTATCTCATCCTTATGTTCCTTCTCTCACCATATATACCACCTTGTCCTTTCAAGCTATGGAGACAGCCTACTATCACCAGAAATTAGAGGTTACATTTGTTTAATCTTACATTGTCCTTTGAACTTCCTATGCAAATGCACCTCCATTCCTCAAAAAATATTGCTGTAAATTGATATTAGTATTCCATCATCATGTTCCAAGAGTTAATGGTAGATGAAAAAGATTTTTAAATATAGATCTAAACATATAGCACCTTTTAAAAAAGCATTCAATCTAAAACTCTATTATTCATCTTCCTAAATGATGGAGTTGGAGCTGCATGTGCCCATCTACCACACACTATTTCTCACACTCACTCAAGCTGGTCAAGGAGAAAAGCGCCAATCTGATGCCCAGGTGTTTTTAAATACATGAAGTCCCATCTGTAAATTTCTTTCTCTCACGTAGTGGGAATGAGAAAGAATGAGAAAGAAACTTGTCCTTTCACATCCTGATTCTTGTTCAGTGCTGAAAATGTGACCTCCATAAAGTACAAGTCTTTATCACTAACATAATTTGTAAGAACACTCTTGTGTAAAACCATCTTTTACTCAGCAGAATGACAGCAATGTAAGGCAGGTGTAGCCAGACCAGTGACAGACCCTTCTCAAAAACTGCAGATTCCTCTAGGAGTTGATCCATCCCATATCCCAGAATCATGTTACTTAAAGTGTTATGTGTATTAACGCTATTTTGCTTATTTCATTAGAAAGCACCAGATGGCAATTACTCTATCAAAAAACCTCTGACAAGTCAGGTTCTAAGCTTTGCATGTTCACTTTCCTTCTCAGCTTAGTTATCTTTGTCACAATCCCAGACTCTTCCAGAAGTCGTTCAGCAGGCAGTCACAGCTATTCTTCTAAAAAAAGGTGTTTCTTATTCCCACCAGCTTTTCCTTACAATTTTATCTCACCTTAAACTGATATAAAAGTCCAAATTAAGGATGAAATAATAAAAAAATTTCCAATAGTCACTTATTTGCTGAATTGACACAAATTAGATTGGCTACACCATTTTCCCCAAGGTATTCCTCTGACTGTGCAAAGCAAGAAATACATTTCCAAGTCTTCTAATAGTCCTCTATAATTTATTGCTAACTGCAAACAAATGAATTTAGCTGAGTTTTCTTTTGGAGCCATCCAATAAGTGCTGTCTATATATCACTCTGTCACTTTTCCTGGGAACTTTCCTTTACTATTCTACCCACATATTTCTGTGGGACTGATATGTTTTCAAATGCTCCAACCCTTCTATCTCAAGTCCCATTGGATTTGTTCCACTGAACAGACCCTTGGGAAATTAACCCAAGTTGTGTCCATAAAATGTATTGTCTTAGATTCTTGAACTGGGCATGAAGAAAATGATAAAACTGTCTCCGTTTCTATAAGATCTAAAATATAAAATGTGTAATCTATGATGGCTCATGTTTCCTGCCACTTGGAAAAAGCCAGTTAGCAATAAGGGGAAATAAATGAAAGGAAAAGCAGATGAGAAGCAAACCTATCCATTACTATTAGTTTCCTCTGTGTTTTTCCATGATGTCACTGTTCTGTAGATCTTTGACAATCCAATATGTTTTTCTTTTCAAGTTAAATTTCTGATTCTTGCAACCATATGTTCTAAATAATATCATTTATCTTTTAGTCTTTGAAATTATATTCTGATTGTAAAACAAATAGTGATGTGTAATTAAACTGGAAAGTAGGTATAGTCCTTTTAGGAATCCAGAATCAGACTAAAGGCTGCTAGAAATCAATTCAACTGCTTCCAAGAGGATTGATTGCAAGACTAGCTGGATGTAGTTGTAGGTCAACAGCCATCTTCAAATACTAAGAGGAAGCGCATCCTCTTCTAAGAAGGGAAGCACTAGTAGAAACCACCACTGTCACAGAGTCACAATTTAATGGGAGAGTGTAGCCATGATCATCTTCTATTCTCTTTTGACCAAACTGAGCAGAAAAGACACCCAGTTAATTTTATACCACAAGATAGTACAGCATAGTGGTTAAGAGCCTGGACTCTCAATCCAGACTTTCTGGCTTCCAGTCATGATTCAATTGCTTAATAGTTGTGTGATCTTAGGCAAATTCCCTAACTTCCCCACATCTCAGTTTCTGTAACAGTAAAGTGAGGATAAAAAGCACATTTGTCATCAGATCAGATCAGATCAGATCAGTCGCTCAGTCATGTCCGACTCTTTGCGACCCCATGAATCGCATGAATGCATGCCAGGCCTCCCTGTCCATCACCAACTCCCGGAGTTCACTCAGACTCACCTCCATCGAGTCAGTGATGCCAACCAGCCATCTCGTCCTCTGTCGTCCCCTTCTTCTCCTGCCCCCAATCCCTCCCAGCATCAGAGACTTTTCCAATGAGTCAACTCTTCACATGAGGTGGCCAAAGTATTGGAGTTTCAGCTTTAGCATCATCCTTCCAAAGAAATCCCAGGGCTGATCTCCTTCACAATGGACTGGTTAGATCTCCTTGCAGTCCAAGGGACTCTCAAGAGTCTTCTCCAACACCACAGTTCAAAAGCCTCAATTCTTCAGTGCTCAGCCTTCTTCACAGTCCAATTCTCACATCCACACATGAACACAGGAAAAACCATAGCCTTGACTAGACGAACCTTTGTTGGCAAAGTCATGTCTCTGCTTTTGAATATGCTATCTAGGTTGGTCATAACTTTCCTTCCAAGGAGTAAGCGTCTTTTAATTTCATGGCTGCAGTCACCATCTGCAGTGATTTTGGAGCCCAGAAAAATAAAGTCTGACACTGTTTCCACTGTTTCCCCGTCTATTTCCCATGAAGTGATGGGACCAAATGCCATGATCTTAGTTTTCTGAATGTTGAGCTTTAAGTCAACTTTTTCACTCTCCTCTTTCACTTTCATCAAGAGGCTTTTAGTTCCTCTTCACTTTCTGCCATAAGGATAGTGTCATCTGCATATCTGAGGTTATTGATATTTCTCCCGGCAATCTTGATTCCAGCTTGTGCTTCTTCCAGTCCAGCATTTCTCATGATGTACTCTGCATATATGTTAAATAAGCAGAGTGGCAATATACAGCCTTGACGTACTCCTTTTCCTATTTGGAACTAGTCGGTTGTTCCATGTCCAGTTCTAACTGTTGCTTCCTGACCTGCATACAAACTCCTCAAGAGGCAGATCAGGTGGTCTGGTATTCCCATCTCTTTCAGAACTTTCCACAGTTGATTGTGATCCACACAGTCAAAGGCTTTGGCATAGTCAATAAAGCAGAAATAGATGTTTTTCTGGAACTCTCTTGCCTTTTCCATGATCCAGCAGATGTTGGCAATTTGATCTCTGGTTCCTCTGCCTTTTCTAAAACCAGCTTGAACATCAGGAAGTTCACGGTTCACGTACTGCTGAAGCCTGGCTTGGAGAATTTTGAGCATTACTTTACTACTGTGTGAGATGAGTGCAATTGTGCCATAGTTTGAGCATTCTTTGGCATTGCCTTTCTTTGGGATTGGAATGAAAACTGACCTTTTCCAGTCCTGTGGCCACTACTGAGTTTTCCAAATTTGCTGGGATATTGAGTGCAGCACTTTCACAGCATCATCTTTCAGGATTTTGGAATAGCTCAACTGGAATTCCATCACCTAAACTAGCTTTGTTTGTAGTGATGCTTTCTAAGGCCCACTTGACTTCACATTCCAGGATGTCTGGCTCTAGGTCAGTGATCACACATCGTGACCATCCGGGTCGTGAAGATCCTTTTTGTACAGTTCTTCTGTGTATTCTTGCCATCTCTTCTTAATATCCTCTGCTTCTGTTAGGTCCATCCCATTTCTCTCCTTTATCGAGTCCATCTTTGCATGAAATGTTCCTTTGGTATCTCTGATTTTCTTGAAGAGATCTCTAGTCTTTCCCATTCTGTTGTTTTCCTCTATTTCTTTGCATTGATCTCTGAAGAAGGCTTTCTTATCTCTTCTTGCTATTCTTTGGAACTCTGCATTCAGATATTTAGATCTTTCCTTTTCTCCTTTGCTTTTCGCTTCTCTTCTTTTCACAGCTATTTGTAAAGCCTCCCCAGACAGCCATTTTGCTTTTTTGCATTTCTTTTCCATGGGGATGGTCTTGATCCCTGTCTCCTGTACAATGTCACGAACTTCATTTCATAGTTCATCAGGCACTCTATCTATCAGATCTAGGCCCTTAAATCTATTTCTCACTTCCACTGTATAATCATAAGGGATTTGATTTAGGTCATACCTGAATGGTCTAGTGGTTTTCCCTACTTTCTTCAATATAAGTCTGAATTTGGCAATAAGGAGTTCATGGTCTGAGCCACAGTCAGCTCCTGGTCTTGTTTTTGCTGACTGTATAGAGCTTCTCCATCTTTGGCTGCAAAGAACATAATCTCTCTGATTTCAGTGTTGACCATCTGGTGATGTCCATGTATAGAGTCTTCTCTTGTGTTGTTGGAAGAGGGTGTTTGCTATGACCAGTGCATTTTCTTGGCAAAACTCTATTAGTCTTTGCCCTGATTCATTCCGTGTTCCAAGGCCAAATTTGCCTGTTACTCCAGGTGTTTCTTGACTTCCTACTTTTGCATTCCAATCCCCTGTAATGAAAAGGACATCTTTTTGGGGTCTTAGTTCTAAAAGGTCTTGTAGGTCTTCATAGAACTGTTCAACTTCAGCTACTTCAGCATTACTCATTGGAGCATAGACTTGGATTACTGTGATAATCCATTTGTCATCAGGTTGTGATAAATGGCAAATGAGTTAGACTAGTGCCTGTACATGTTTAAGAACTTATTGAATGTTAGCTATTCAATCTTAGTGTTCTTGTCCTTATCATCCTTATAGATGCCCTCAAAAGTGATGATATAGAGAGGATATTAGATTACAAAATGTGGATCACCTGCTGGTTGAAGGAGAAATCTGTGGTGGTCTAGAGAATCTTAGTTAAAAATTATAGGGTCATGCATGGATCTTTATTTTTGTTTATATTGAGATTGAATGTCTATAGTACATTTTTTTCTGGGAAAGAGTCCCTAGCTTTCAGAACCTACTCAAAAAGTCTGACCCACAAAAACATTAAGAATCTCTATCAATGTAAAATAAGTCATAGGGGTTTGAAAAATTAGAGATCTTAGAGCTGAGAATAGACTACACATGTTTTTTAAAAGTCTTAGTGTTTTTATTCTATCTTGAAGAGACTATCATGGTGATACTAAATCATGCTCTGTTGAGAGTAGTGGAGAGGAGGGGGAGGAGGGGAGAAAAGAGAAAGAGAAAAGAGAGGGAGCAAAGAGAAGAAGAAGGGAAAGATAACTGTTATAATGCAGTTAGGCCAGCTATTTCACTTAGTGCCTGGAAATCCCAGAGAGGTTGTAGATGGCATGTGAGAAGATAGACATCTGTTCCTTCAACCTGCCTGGTTCTTACATGCCTCTCATCATGTGACTGTCCCCACTCTTGTCAACTCAGATTCTGGTTTTATATATATATATCATTGTGTATTATGGCCCTAAATAAATGGCACCTACTGCCTCTGGTGTACACAGAAGTACTGATGTACCCAACCTGGAAGAAAACTGGTGGTTCTGGATTAACTGAGAGAGTGTCTCGGTCTTTGATAGGGTAACTTCCTAAGGTTTTCAAGAGTAATTCTGATGGTATATGTCTTTCATCCTTCATGATTATGTTAGAACTTAGAAACATCCCACTATGTCCTGACTTGGCATTTAGCATGCCACATTTGAGAACAACAAAGAATTATTGTAGCATGTTCTCTGTAAGTTTATGTGATTGTTTTCTGACCTGAGCACTGAGAAATCAGTCTAGTTTCCCCATTTCACAACTTCAGAATATCACCCACATTGTTTCATTTCCATCTCATAAATACTTGCAACACATGCCTCTCCTAGACTCTGCGGTCCTAGAATTGATGAAACCCTCTGGGATGAGATGAAATTATAGCATATTATTCTGTTAGAGGTCTGTTGGTTATTTAACATTTGAAATCCAAGTGTAGTAAGATCTCATTGAACATTTCCAGGAATGACTTTTCTAGTATTTCATTGACAACCTATCCTCTGGCTGAGAAGCTTCAAGTACTTAAGATTTTCAAAGCTTAAGCCTGAAAAATCCAATGCTCATCGTCTGGCTTTGTCTCTCATCCTATAATCGATCTTAGTTTCCCTTTCATTAGTTATATCCCCGAAGCTACATATGGTACATAATCGGATAGACTCCACAGAAAATCTCTCTTCACACAATCATAGCATCAACACAGAATATGCCCACATATCCCCATTCAACATGAATACTCACCTTCTGAGGCAAATTCTAATTTGCTTAAGAATATACATTGATATACAAATTGATATACAAACGAATTGGGAATTATGTACTCAACCAAGAATTCACTAGTAGTGAGTTAATGTCTTCTAATTTTTTAAAGAAAAAGTCCTATAACTAAGTATGCAACTAAAAGAACATGAAACAAAAACTCATTAAAATCAATATTAGTGTGAAGCAGAATAGTGACTTTAGAAAAGTTAGCCCCCAAACTGTGTGCTTTAAGAAGAATCTATTGCTTATTTGAATATGAGAGTTTAAATCCATGTATAACAGAAAATTCATAGAGATACTAGGAACAAAATAATTTTTCAATGCTAACATCACTTAATCACTACTGTCCATCAATAGTCCATGCAATAATACCATGCAACATTTAGCCTGACCTCTTTCCTTTATGTGTAATTATCACCAGGAAGAAGATATACCTGTGTCAGTTAACAGTTTTAAATTACCTCTATGTGATAATTTATGTTAATAGCATAATAGCATAACAATGATGGATAATGTGTACCAACATTTACAAATTGGTGGCAATGCATTTCAATTACAATTCTCTTCCTATCTCTGATCAGCAGCAAAATCAAATTAGCAATATAACCATTAGTTAGTGAATTATCCTAACATGTAGAGTCTTTACTTAGACACCCTTTCATTTGTAAAACTGTTCTAGAATTCTAAGTGTAGCAAAATTGGCAGGTGAATCAACCAAATCATTCATAGTGCTGCTAATGAATTTTTTGTGGGAAGAGGGCAGGGAGCAAGAGTGAAAATAATGAGATAGCACAGGACATGTAAAGAACTCAGTGGCTGGCAATTTCCTGGCTGTCCAGTGGTTAGGACTCCAAGCTTTCACTGCCAAGCATCCAGGTTCAATCCCTGGTTGGGAAACCAAGATCTTAGAAGCCATGTGGAGAAGTCAAAGTAAATAAATTTAAAAAATGACTCACTGGTTAAGGCCAAAAAGAGGATACTGTTGGTGCTACTCCAGAATGAAATGGATTGGTGGTGTGAAATGATATGGAATGAATTGAAACAAATGAACCAATGGCTCATCCTCTCCTGTGTCCTTGGCCACACACCAAGGTAAGGTCTACATGTGCGTCTTCAAGGGTAGGGTTTCAAGTTTTCTTTATTTCATTAGGTTCCTTGGGAATCTCTACTCAAGACTACCTCAAATGCTTACAATATTTTGGAAATCGGGGGAACACAAGACTTATTGGAAGGTCAGAACTAATAGGAGCAAATCAAAACATTCTACTCAAGGACATCCCTTGAAATGTCTAGTCCTTGCTAACATGCACCATCTATGGAAAATGCACTTACAGAAAATGTCCTATAACTTTGTGTGAAGCTAACTAATGATTGGAGGGTACAGAGGGCTCCTTACTCTAGGTACGTTGTCAACCAAATGATTCAACTATAGTGAACACTGCATTCCTTTGAAGTAGAACCTTACCTCCTTCTTAGGTAAGACTTAAAACTATGGATGACACCAGTTCTGGAAACAGCTACTCTATTACCATCACATGGGGTAAGAGAATATTTATATTCATGCCTCTTGCTGGTGTTCAGTTGCTCAGTAATGTCTAACTCTTTGCAGCCCCATGGACTGCAGCACTCCAGGCTTCCCTGTCCTTCACTATCTCCTAGAGTTTGCTTAGACTCATGTCCATTGAGTTGATGATGCCATCTAACCATCTCATCCTCTGTTACCCCCTTCTCCTCCTGCCTTCAATCTTTCCAACATCAGGGTCTTTTTCAGTGAGTTGACTCTTCACATCAGGTGGCCAAAGTATTGGAGCTTCAGCTTTAGCATCAGTCCTTCCAATTAATATTCAGGGTTGACTTCCTTTAGGATTGACTGGTTTGATCTCCTTCCTGTCCAAGGACTTTCAAGAGTCTTCTCCAACACCACAGTTTGAAAGCATCAGTTCTTCCAAGCTCAGCCTTCTTTATGGTCCAACTTTCACATCCATACAGGACTACTGGAAAAAACATAGCTTTGACATTTGTCAGCAAGGTGATGTCTCTGTTTTTCAAAACATGTGATCTCTCTGCTTTTCAATACACTAAGTTTGTCCTATCTTTTCATCATACCTCTTACTAGTTGCAGTTTTTCATGTATTTTACATATTTAGAATATTTTTGTTGCAAAAGAAGAAAAAGTATAGCTATCATAGACTTAGGATTTCCCCCCAAATTAAGGAATCTTAGATGCCGTTGCTAACATAACCTGAAAAGCCAAGAAGTTTCAGTATCATAAATCAAAGATTTCTGGCTTCTCCTCTGGATTGACCTGCCATTAGAAAAGTTCCTTACTACCATACCACTTCTACATAAAATCTGTCTTAGCCATGGTGGTTAAAAACACTGGACTGGTTTCCCTTCCACCACTTACTGTGTGGCTCTAGGAAAAAATCACTTAACCTTGCTATGTTTTAGTGGCCTCATCTAGAAATTGGGAAAATAATAATGCTACTTGATGGGATTGCTATGCTGGTTAAAGTGGACTAACATATGTAAAGCCCCTAGAAACTGCTTACATAGTACTTACATTACTCAGTATATACTAGCTCATCTGTTGTTCTACCAAAGAAATGCACAATATACCCAGAATAAGAACAACTTGAATATTTCAAACCTTAGCTGCATTTTAAATAAGTTCCTGGACTACCCTGGGTCAAGAGCTGCACATAGAAAGAAATCTCAAGTCTGTGGTAGGCAGAAAGAAACCTCAAGTCTGTGGTAGAACAGGGGCAACAATCAATCCCTCTCTTCTGTTGTTGCTCCCAAATCCAGAGCCACTTGGAATTCAGTATGGTGACCACCACTCCACACGCAGCAATACAGAGTCCTAAACCACCACAGCACTGAGTATAAAGCAAACATACCTCTAATGACAAGCCTATGATTCCTGACTCTGTCATTCTCTAAGGACATTTAAGTCAGTAAACTGATCTCATTCCTGGCAGATTAAATTCAAACACCATAACACATATAGTTACTATATTGATATACACACATCACACACAGGTTGAAGGCAAACCATGTATTTTCATTATGTGCAAAATGCACACAGTCAGAAGCCCTTAGGTTTTTTGGCTGGGAGATTTTGGAAGCCAAAATAGGTCCTGGAGCCAGTGAGGTTCCATTTTTAAAGCATTTTATCTGTCAAGTAGAAGATAATATATTTTTGTACAGCCTGGGAAGTGCTGTGCACTCTGCAAGATTTCTTCATTTATTAATGTTCTAATCAACAATCTAGTGTACACAAGGCCAGATTCTAAGCTCAGAAATATTCCTTAGAATCTGTGCTGCTACCTGAAGAATTGTTATTAGTGTAGGAGAAACATCATGCTTTTTGAAATGCTTCTGTTTGAATTTCAGTAGTTATTGATTCTCAAAAAGATAGATTCAGCATTTCTAGTAATTGAAGACAAAGATGATTTTAATTGTCAAAACTAGGCAGGAGGCAGATTTTGTGGTTTTATCATGTTTCTCTCTGGATGTTGTGCACTGGGCAGGTTTGGAGACAACAAATCATATTTTTAAAGCCAGCATGGAACTACTTGAAGGCACAGCAGACTTCCTGTGATGTTGCATGTGCATGCTGACAGCCCTCTCCGATCTCCACACATTAGCTGGAATAGTTAAGTGAGTGATGCTGCATAAAGATGAGAGCTGGAGTTCTTAGGAATCACAGCTACCACAATATAATTAGTAACCTATCCTGGGTCTCATTCCCAAGTGGAAAGAGAAACCAAAGGCACAAAAGAAGAAAAATATTTCAGATTTAGAAACAATGCTGGTGGTTGACAAGGTATTGCTATGAAGAAGCTCTCAACAATCTCATCCTCTTGACACCGGCATGCAGCCAGCTGGCGTTTCTGTGGGCTATACTGAGAACCAGTGAATACCATGTGGGCGGTTGTCAACATTAGAAACAAGAAAAATAGAGAGGAAAATGCATTAAGAGTTATAACATCAACTTTCAGGGGTTTTTATTTCTACCCAGATGGCACAAACATTCCTAGGTATTGGTACCCACACAATAGGCATTCAAGGATGATAATTGTAAAAGTTTTAAAGTTTACAAAGTATCAGTACATGCATAGGCTCTACTATAAAGTCATGACTCTGCAGCCTGTGATCAGAGGTGGTAGCGGTCAGGAGCACTGAACTTCTCACACAGCTGCAGGGGTTTTGTTATTATTGTTGTTGTTTCAGTTTGCATGTAGATCAAGGCCACCTGAACCAATGCAAGAGTCCAGTGAAGTGGGAACACTGTGGTCCTCTCTTAACAGTGGTATAACACGTACCCATGTGATACAGCACACAATATGCTTAGCACTAATTCTTATGTTAGAATGAAACATTCATTAGCTCTATACAAATGTCAGAAATCTGTTATGGGGCCATTTTGGCCTCTGCATCACTGGAAAATGCATAGCCTTAAACAAACCTGACTATAAGTCCAGACATACCACCTACCATGGTGCAGTTTGGGATCACTTATGTTTGATTTGTTTTTCTCCTTTTTGACAGGAGGACAAATATAATACTGATATTTATAAAGCTGATATTTATCACTTACTACGGGCCTAGTGTTTTTCCAATTTCTTAATATGTCAAATTGTTTATGTATATTATTACATTTAGTCCAGGAAGCCAATTTCTGCAGTTGGTACTTTTATTATACACACTACTACTGCCCATATTACTCAGAGGAAGAAATCCAAGCCAAGAGGGGACCCAGATCACACTGCAATGAGTGATGCTACCAAAATTCTAATCCCAACTGTTTCGCTCCAGAGATATGGCTCTAACCACCAAGGTTGTGGCCTCCCAAACCCCATTTCACATGTATCTGAGGTAAGACAGGCAAAGAACTGAACATAGTGAACTTGAATATAAGAAGATATTTAATGAATGGTAACTGTCAATATTAGCAAACCTAATATCATCATTGCCATTATTAGTATTAACCTTTCTCCTATACTTTGCTCAAGCCTCTCAGAAAAGGAGACTCTGTGTATTTCAAGAACAAGATAGACTCTGAAGAATCAGCAACTGAAAACCCATCAGGTATAACACTGGACCTGTGGACACCTCAACTGAGGGGGGCATTTTATATTATGTCCGTGATGCAGAGGAGATCGGTCTATGTGCATCTACCAGGAACAATATCATCCATCCCCAGTGACATGAAATAGAGCACTTGCTTCCACCATCATGTCTGAGCACGCTTAGGGAAGATGGATGTGTGAAAGAAGAGGTAAACGTGGAGAGTATAAATGAAAGGAGGGGAGTGAGAGCTACAAGCCTTAAATATCTCCTCATTGTGAGGCATGAATATGATACAAGAAGAGTACAAACCCCAACAGACAGATGTACATGCAGACCCAGCTCTCAAAGCTGTTATTTTTAGAAGGTAAAGCAATGGAAACAGCAGGAGGCAAGTGGCTTTTGTCAGTATTCAATTGGAGACGTCTCTTTCATGTCTTCTCTTCTCATGCCTTTGTTAAACCAGGAAGCTACAAAAGGATAGGACTTTCCTTCTCAAAATACTGCCCTGGGTGACGTGCAAATTGTGTCCCCACTATTCCTCCCATGAGACTTGAATGGAGTGTAGACAGGTTCACCTTCCTTCCTCATCAACAGCCAAGCAGATGTCTAAGAATTTTGTTCTCAGCATCAGTACATACTCTCTAGGTCATACAGATCTAATCCTACTTTTTCTTTTTTCTTAGGCTTATGGTCAAGGGCAAAGGAAAGGGCAAAGGTCAGTCCTCCATCTCCCCATCCCAGGTGTGCATACAGTGCTGCCAAAAGATAATCAGTGAAAGGCAAACGTTCTTCAAACACTTGAATTGCCAAGGACCAAAAATCACTGTGAATGGCAACTGTAGTCTTGAAATTAAAAGATGCTTACTCCTTGGAAGAAAAGCTGTGACAAACTTAGACAGTGTATTTAAAACAACAGACATCACTTCCCACAAAGTATATATGTTTTGTTTTGTTTTTTTTTTTTTGTATAGTCAAAGCTATGTTTTTTCCAGTAGTCATGTACGGATGTGAGAGTTGGACCATGAAGAAGGCTGGAGCACTGAAGAATTGATGCTTTTGAACTGTGGTGCTGGAGAAGATTCTTGAAAGTCCCTTGGACTGCAAGATCAAACTAGTCAATCTTAAAGGAAATCAACTCTGAATATTCATTGGAAGGACTGATGCTAAGGCAGAAATTTCAATACTTTGGCCACCTGATGTGAAGAGCCAACTCATTAGAAAAGATCCTGATGCTGAGAAAGATTGAAGGCAAAGGAGAAGGGGGCAGCAGAGGATAAGATGGTTAAATAGCATCACTGACTTAATGGACATGAATCTGAGCAAACTCCAGGAGTTAGTGGAGGACAGAGGAATCTGCTGTGCTACAGTCCATGGGGTCACAAAGAGTCAACATGGAAGATGGTGGAGGAATGTGACAGGGAGACCACTTACTCCCCCACAAATTCAACAAAAGATAATTTGAATGCTGAGCAACTTCCACAAAACAACTTCTGAACGCTGGTGGAGGACACCAGGCACCCAGAAAGGAAGCCCATTCTCTTCAAAAGGAGGTAGGACAAAATATAAAAGACAAAAAGAGAGACAAAGAGTTAGGGACAGAGACGCTCCATCCTGGGAAGGAAGCTGTGAAGGAGGAGAAGTTTACAAACAGTAGGAAACCCTGTCACAGGAGGGTCTGTGGGGAGTTTTAGAACCTCAGAGGGCAACATAACCAGGAGAAAAACAAAAACAAAAAACACACAGAATACGTACCTAATCGCAACTGCCAGCAGAGAAGTAGCCCAGATGCTCGAGTCCGCCACCAGCGAGCAGGGGCTGGACAGGGAGGTGGGGCTGGATAATTGGTGCTTAGGGGAAGGACCAGGCCTGAATGCCCTGAGGACAATTTGAGGTAGCTAAGTGAGATAGCAATCCAAACTGTGGGGTGGCCAGAGAGGAAAAAAAGAGAGAGAACTTTCCCATGAAAGGCTCTAACTGGCAGCCTGGCCTGCTCACAGAGCAAAGGGTTGAGGGAATATCAAAGGAGAGCTAACTGGCTGTGTGCAGGCCCCTCCCCACCACCGAAGGCACAGCGGCAGCCCTGCGACAGCGAGTCAGAAGGCAAGGGTCTGCTCCAATCTCGGCCCCAGAGACCGGCATCCTCCACCGAACTGTGTGCATGCTCCTGGTTATTAACCACGTCTTCCTGGGATCCTGGATGGTTGATATCTGCCAGGAGGGTTGCAGCCTGAGATCAACTCCCCAGAGGAGACACACGGCACACCTGAGACAGTTCTCTCGGGGCACACCCGGGAAACCGAGCAGCTGGGACCGGGGCGATGATTAAGACACACGGTCCACCTGGGACAGTGCGCTGGCCAAACACCCGGTCGCCTGAGCTGTTCGGACCTGGGAAGGGCACAAAATGCATGCCCAGCTGAATCTGTGCCCTTGCAGAGTACCCAAGAACTTGAGCAGCTTAGACCTAAGAAGTGCACAAAAGGCAGGGTCCGCTTTGGACAGTTCCCCTGCAGAGCACCCTGCAGCCTGAGCAGTGTAGACCCAGAAAGCACACACCACCTTGAGCTGGGGCAAACCCAGTGTGGTCCATACTCTGTAAGCACTCCCCACACACGCCAGCGATATTTGTTTGCAGTGTCCCTCCATCCCCACAACACAACTACACAAGTGAGCCTAAATTTCACCCCCTTGTGTCAGAGTGGAAATTAGACACTGAAGAGACTTGGAAACAGAGGAAGCCAAAATAAACAAAGAGGGAACCGCTCTGAAAGTGACAGGTACAACAGATTAAAACCCTGGAGTTAACATTGACTAAGCACTGGAGGGGGCCTATAGATCTTGAGAACAAGTACAAGCTGGAACAAGGAACTATCGGAAACTGAACTGACCCCACACTGCCCACAACAGCTCCAAAGAAATTTCTAGGTATATTTTTACTATTATCACTTTTTACTTTTTTTTAAATTTAAGTTCTTTATTACTCCTTTAATTTTCATTTTTATAACCTTCTATCACCAGAAAAAAGCCCCTATTTTTTAAAGCAAATTTCATATACATATTTTTTATAATTTTTGTGATTGATTTTGTTTTGTATTTTTAATATTGTTTTTTGACAGTCTAAACTCTAGATTTTTAATCTCTGCTTTTTGGTATTTGTTGTCAATTTTGTACCTTTAGAAATCTAATCTTCAATATCCATTTTCACTTAGGGATGTGATTACTGGTTTGATTGCTCTCTCCCCTTTTGACTCTCCCTTTTCTCCCCCAGGTCACCACTATCTCCTTCTTCCCCCTTTGCTTCTCTACTTAACTCTGTGAATCTCTCTGGGTGTTCCGGGCTCTGGAGAACACTTAGGGAACTGATCACAGGCTAGATTGGTCTCTCCCCCTTTGACTCCCCCTATTCTTCTCCTGGTCACCTCTATCTCTTTCCTCCCTGTTCTCTTTTCCATGTAACTCTGTGAACCTCTCTGGGTGTCCCTCACTGTGGAGAACTGTTTCACCATTAACCTAAATGTTTTATCAATGTGCTGTATGGATGGAGAAGTCTTGAGGCTACTGTAAGAATAAGACTGAAAGCCAGAGGCAGGAGACTTAACTCAAAAACTTGAGAACATCAGAGAACTCCTGATTCCAGGGAACATTAATAGACAAGAGCTCACCCAAAAGCCTCCATACCTACACTGAAACCAAGTTCCACCCCAGAGCCAACAAGTTCCAGAGCAAGACTTCCAAGCTAATTCTCCAGCAAAGCTGGAACACAGCCCTGAGCATTAAAAGATAGGCTTCCCAAAGCCATGCCAAACCCATAGACACCCCAAAACTCACTACTGGACACTTCATTGCACTTGAGAGAGAAGAGATCCAGCCCCATCCACATAGAACACCGATGCCAGCTCCCCTAAACAGGAAACCTTGTCAAGCCAATAATCCAACCCCACCCACAGGGAGCAGGCTCCACAATAAAGAGGAACCATGAAATTCCAGCCTACAGAAAGGGTACCCCAAACACAGCAACCTAAACAAAATGAAAAGGCAGAGAAATATTCAGCAGGTAAAGGAACATGATAAATGCTGCCTGAACCAAACAAAAGAGGAGGAGATAGGGAGTTTACCTGAAAAAGAAATCAGAATGATAGTACAGATGATCCAAAATCTTGAAAACAAAATGGAGTTACAGATAAATAGACTAGAGACAAGGATTGAGAAGATGCAAGAAATGTTTAACAAGGACCTAGAAGAAATACAGAAGAGTCAATCAGTAATGAATAATGCAATAAATGAGATCAAAAGCATTCTGGAGAGAACCAACAGTAGAATAACTGAGGCAGAAGATAGGATAAGTAAGGCGGAAGATAGAATGGTGGAAATAAATGAAGCAGAGAGGATAAAAGAAAAAAGAATTAAAGGAAATGAGGACAACCTCAGAGACCTCTGGGACAATGTTAAATGCCCCAACATTCGAATCATAGGAGTCCCAGAAGACAAAAAGACAAGGGCATGAGACAAAAAGACAAAAAGAAAGGGCATGAGAAAATACTTGAGGAGATAACAGTTTTAAACTTCCTTAAAATGGGGAAGGAAATAGTCACCCAAGTCTGAGTAACCCAGAGAGTCCCAAACAGGATAAACCCAAGATGAAACACTCAAGACAAATATTAATAAAACTAACAAAGATCAAACACAAAGAACAAATATTAAAAGCAGCAAGGGAAAAGCAACAAATAACACACAAGGGGATCCCCATAAGGATAACAGCTGATCTTTCAATAGGAACTCTTCAGGCCAAAATAGCAGAACATACATAAAGTGATGAAAGAGAAAAACCTACAACCCAGATTACCCAGCAAGGATCTCATTCAAATATGAAGGAGAAACCAATAGCTTTACAGACAAGCAAAAGCTGAGAGAATACGGCACCACCAAACCAGCTCTTCAACAAATGCTAAAGGATCTTCTCTAGACAGGAAACACAGAAAAGGTTTATAAACTCAAACCCAAAACAACAAAGTAAATGGCAATGGGATCATACTTAGAGATAATTATCTTAAATGTAAATGGGTTGAATGTCCCAACCAAAAGAACAAAGACTCACTGAATGAATACAAAAACAAGATCTCTATATATGCTGTCCACAAGAGACCCACCTCAAACCAAGGGCCACATACAGATTCAAAGTGAAGGGCTGGAAAAAGATATTTCATACAAATAGAGACCAAAAGAAAGCAGGAGTAGTAATACTCTTATCAGATAAAATAGACTTTGAAATAAAGACCATGAAAAGAGACAAAGAAGGACACTACATAATGATCAAAGGATCAATCCAAGAAGAAGATCTAACAATTAAAAATATATAAGCACTCAACATAGGAGCACCTTAATACGTAAGGCAAATGCTAACAAGTATGAAAGGGGAAATTAACAGTAACACAATAATAGTAGGAGACTTTAATACCCCACTCACACCTATGGATAGATCAACCAAACAGAAAATGAGCAAGGAAACATGAGCTTTAATGATCCAATAGACCAGGTAGACCTAATTTATATCTATAGGACATTTCACCCCAAAACAATGAATTTCACCTTTTTCTCATGTGTACATGGAACATTCCCCAGGATAGATCACATCCTGGGCCATAAATCTAGCCTTGGTAAATTTTAAAAAATTGAAATCATTTCAGGCCTCTTTTCTGGTCACAATGCTATAAGATTAGATGTCAACTATAGGAAAAAAACTACTAAAAATCCCAACACATGGAGGCTAAAAAACATGCTTCTGAATAACCAACAAATCACAGAAGAAATCAAAAAGGAAATAAAAATATGTATAGAAACAAATGAAAAATGAAAACACAAAAACCCCAAACCTATGGGATTCAGTAAAAGCAGTGCTAAGGGGAAGATTCATAGCAGTGCAAGCTTACCTCAAGAAACAAGAGAAAAATCAAATAACTTGACTTTCCACCTGAAGCATCTAGAAAAAGAAGAATTGAAGAACCCCAGGATTAGAAGGCAGAGAAGGCAATGACACCCCACTCCAGTACTTTTGCCTGGAAAATCCCATGGACGGAGGAGCCTGGTAGGCTGCAGTCCATGGGGTCACAAAGAGTCGGACACAACTGAGCGACTTCACTTTCACTTTTCACTTTCATGCATTGGAGAAGGAAATGGCAACCCACTCCAGTGTTCTTGCCTGGAGAATCCCAGGGATGGGGGACACTGGTGGGCTGCCGTCTATGGGGTCGCACAGAGTCGGACACCACTGAAGCGACTTAGCAGCAGCAGCAGCAGGATTAGAAGGAAAGAAATCATAAAAATTAGAGCAGAGATAAATGAAAAAGAAAAAAGGGGACTCTAGAAAAAAATCTACAAAACTAAAAGCTGGTTCTTCGAGAAGATAAATAAAATAGACAAACTTTTAGCCAGACTCATCAAGAAAAAGTGAGAAGAATCAAATCAACAAAATTAGAAGTGAAAATAGAGAAATTACAACACAGAAATACAAAGGATCATATGAGACTACTATCAGCAACTATATGCCAATAAAATGGACAACTTGGAAGAAATGGATGAATTCTTAGAAAAGTATAACCTTCCAAAACTGAACCAGGAAGAAATAGAAAATCTTAATAGACCCATCACAAGCACAGAAATGGAAACTGTAATCAAAAATCTTCTAACAAACAAAATCCCAGGACCAGATGTCTTCACAGGTGAATTCTATCAAAAATTTAGAGATGAGCTAACACCTATCCTACTCAAACTCTTTCAGAAAATTGTAGAGGAAAGTAAACTCCCAAGCTCATTCTATGAGGCCACCATCACCCTAAAACCAAAACCTGACAAAGATGCCACAAAAAAGAAAACTACAGACCAATATCACTAATGAACATAGATGCAAAAATCCTCCACAGAATTCTAGCAAACCGAATCCATCAATATATTAAAAAGATCATACATCATGACCAAGTAGGCTTTATCCCAGGGATGCAAGGATTCTTCAGTATTCACAAATCAATCAATGTGATGAACCACATGAACAAATTGAAAGATTAAAACCATATAATTATCTCAATAGATGCAGAGAAAGCATTTGACAAAATTCAATACCCATTTATGATAAAAACTCTCCAGAAGCAGGCATACAAGGAACATACCTCAATATAATAAAAACCATATATGATTAACCCATAGGAAACATTATCCTCAATGGAGAAAAATTGAAAGCATTTTCCCTAAAGTCAGGAACAAGACAAGGGTGCCCACTATCACCACTACTATTCAACATAGTTGGAAGTTTTAGCCACAGCAATCAGAAAAGAAAAAGAAATAGAAAGAATCCAGATTGGCAAAGAAGAAGTAAAACTCTCACTGTTTGCAGATGACATGATCCTCTACATAGGAAACCCTAAAGACACCACCAGAAAATTCTAGAGCTAATCAATGAATATAGTAAAGTTTCAGAATATAAAATTAACACACAGAAATCCCTTGCATTCCTATACACTAACAATGAGAAAACAGAAGGAGAAATTAAGGAAACAATCCCATTCACCATTGTGACAAAAAGAAAAAAATACTTAGGAATAAATCTACCTAAAGAAA
Source organism: Bos javanicus (assembly GCF_032452875.1). Classification (NCBI taxonomy): domain Eukaryota; kingdom Metazoa; phylum Chordata; class Mammalia; order Artiodactyla; family Bovidae; genus Bos; species Bos javanicus. Next base: position 46,772,238 of record NC_083870.1, read on the forward strand.
CGAAAGACCTATATATAGAAAACTGTAAAGCACTGATGAAAGAAATCAAATATGACACAAATAGATGGAGAAATATACCATGTTCATGGATTTGAAGAATCAATATAGTGAAAATGAGTATACTACCCATAGCAATCTACAGATTGCTGGCAATCCCTATCAAGCTACCAATGGTGTTTTTCAGAGAACTAGAACAAATAATTTCACAATTTGTATGGAAATACAAAATACAAAAAAACCTTGAATAGCCAAAACAATCTTGAGAAAGAAGAATAGAACTGAAGGAATCAACCTACCTGACTTTAGACTATACTATAAAGCTACAGTCATCAAGACAATATGGTACTGGCACAAAGACAGAAATATATATCAATGGAGCAAAATAGAAAGCCCATAGATAAATCCACACACCTATGGACATCTTATCTTTGACAAAGGAGGCAAAAATATGCAATGGAAAAAAGACAATCTCTTTAACAAGTGGTGCTGGGAAAACTGGTCAACCACCTGTGAAAGAATGAAACTAGAACACTTTCTAACACCATACACAAAAATAAACTCAAAATGGATTAAAGATCTAAATGTAAGACCAGAAACTATAAAACTCCTAGAGGAAAACATAGACAAAACAGTCTCTGACATAAATCACAACAAGATCCTCTATGACCCACCTCCCAGAGTAATGGAAATAAAAGCAAAAATAAACAAATGAGACTTAATTAAACTTAGAAGCTTTTGCACAACGAAGGAAATTATAAGCAAGGTGAAAAGACAGCCTTCAGAATGGGAGAAAATAATAGCATACAAAGCAACTGACAAAGAATTCATATAAAAAACATACAAGCAGCTCCTTCAGCTAAATTCCAGAAAAATGAACGACCCAATGAAAAAATGGGCCAAAGAACTAAACAGACATTTCTCCAGAAAAGACATACAGATGGCTAATTAACACATGAAAAGATGCTCAACATCATTCATTATCAGAGAAATGCAAATCAAAACCACAATGAGGTACCATCTCACGCCAGTCAGAGTGGCTGCTATCAAAAAGTCTACAAACAATAAATGCTGAAGAGGGTGTGGAGAAAAGGGAACCCTCTTACACTGTTGGTGGGAATGCAAACTAGTACAGTCACTATGGAGAACAGTGTGGAGATTCCTGAAAAAACTGGAAATAGAACTGCCATACGGCCCAGCAATCCCACTACTTGGCATACACACTGAGGAAACTAGAGTTGAAAGAGACATGTGTACCCCAATGTTCATCGCAGCACTGTTTATAGCTAGGATATGAAAGCCACCTAGATGTCCATCAGCAGACAAATGGATAAGAAAGTTTTGTACATATAAACAAGGGAATATTACTCAGCTATTAAAAAGAATGCATTTGAGTTGGTTCTAATGAGGTGTATCAAACTGGAGCCTATTATACAGAGTGAAATAAGTCTGAAAGAAAAACACCAACACAGTATATTAACATGTATATATGGAATTTAAAAGATGGTAATGATGACCTTATACACAAGACTGCAGAAGAGACACAGACTTTTGGACTCTGTGGGAGAAGGCAAGGGTGGGATGATTTGAGATAATAGCATTGAAACATGTATATTACCATCTATGAAGTTGATGACCAGTCCAAATTTGATGCATGAAATAGGGCACTCAAAGCCAGTGCACTGGGACAACCCAGAGGGATGGGATGGGGACGGAGTTAGGAGGGGGGTTCAGGATGGAGAACACATGTATACCCGTGGCTGATTCATGACAATGTATGGTAAGAACTACCACAATATTGTAAAGTAATTAACCTCCAATTAAAATAAATTAATTAAAAAAAAAAAAAGTCGACAAGACTTAGTGACTGAACAACAACAACAAGCCATGCCCTGGCACAAAAACACCATCTATTTGCTGATAATGGCTACATTTTATCTTTAGCACAATCCTCTTTTCTGAATGCCTAAATGCCTACCCATCCTTTCCATTTAGATATCTAATAGATATCTCAAATTTAACACTTACAAATGGAAATTTGATTTCTCCTTCCAAAAATATGCTTTTCTCACAATCATATCCATTTTCTCAAAAATAAACTCCCAGTTTTTAATTAAAAATATTATATGAAGTATAGTTGATGTACAATATTATATAAGCTACAGATGTACAATACAGTGATTCACAACTTTTAAAAGTTATACTCCAAGGGCTTCCCTGGTGGTTCGGTGGTTAAGAATCTGCCTACCAATGCAGGGGACACAGGTTAGATCCCTGACCCAGGAAGATCCCATATGCTGCAGAGCCACTAAGCCCGTGAGTCACAACTACTGACCTGCCTGCCACAAGGGAAGATCCCACATGCCACAATCAAATAAATACATGAAAAAATATATTTTAAAAAATAAAAGTTACACTCCATAAATAGTTATTATAAAATATTGGCTATATTCCCTGTGTTCTCATCATTCGATTTTTTTCTACACATACAAACATACACACCTGTACTACCTGTTAATAGAAGAAAAAATAAATGCTAATCTAATATGGTAAACTTTTAGATCCAACAGTTTAATTATTCCATTAAAATAGTTCAGTCTCTTCTGGTATAACAGTCTCTCTTCAGTATTTCAAACTATCTTATCCTTCCCCTGCTCCTTGTAAAAATGTTGCCAGAGTCTGTAGAAGAATGCAGCTAATATGATCTAGTGTTCATGCTGGGAAGGTAGAATCTACAAATAATCTAGAGTATTCCATTAAAAATGGTCTGATATGGTCTGTTCTGATCCATAAACTTGGGCTGCAGAGGTAGAGTGCTTCTCTCACTTTTTTTCTTTTTTTAAATCTTTTTGGAGGGTGAGAGTCTTATGTTGCTTGCTAGAGACCACAGTCTCCACCATTTAAACCCAGTCCCCTCCTTCCCAGCTCAGCATCTCCTGCTCCATGCCTCAGCATCTTCTGCTCCATGCCCTCCTCATCACAACTTCCAGCAGTCCTCCGGCCACTGGAGGCCTCTCCATCCCCACCCCAGGCCAATTTTGCTAAGCCTTACAAAGGCCAAGGGCAGCCAGTGATGCTCCCTCAGGCTCATCCCTAAGAGTGATGGAATCATCGTTTCTAAACCAAGTAGGACAGAGATCCGTTGTACAGCTCGGATTGTTAAGAGAGTCTGTTGCCTTTCCCCACACAATGCCATCAGCACTCATGACTCAGGATCATAAAGTTATTTGGATTATTCTTAAATTTCCTTGTGCCAACGAGAAGTGGACCCAATCAGGGGGCTGGAAGAATTATTCATTCATCCCTTCCTGGAACACAGGAAATCAATTTCTGGCTTCCCATTTCCTTTTCCCCCAGCCTCCTTTCATGCCAGGGCAATGAGTGTCATTGCCTTGCTGCCAGAGGTAGAAGGGCATTCTGCAAAAGAAAAAAAAGTTGTGCTTAAAATCCTCTATATTTGGTTCTTTAAAAGTTAAATTGTAGGTAATATATTGGGGCAATAAGTTTTTTTTTTCTAATTTAAGAAATCTAGATTTCAAAATGATCATCACAGCACAAAAATGTCATTTAGCTAATTAAAAGCTAAAGAACTCTTTTCACATTCCTGCTACACTAGTGTTTATTCCTCAGTGCTTCCCAATTACAATTAGGTTGACATCTTGGACTGACTGTTAAACAACCATTACTGAACACACTTTTTGTGGTTGATGGGTATAAAGCATATGTTGTAATACAAGTTTTGCATACATCATCTTTTTAAATCCTCAAAACAATTCTAAACAAAAAGCATTTTTCTTACTCTCATTTTACAAATAAGGAAACTGAGACTCAAATTGTTTCAGTTGTGGAAAAGGAATGTATCTATGTATAAGAGGCAGAATTCAGTCTGTCTTGTGATCGCTGCACCATAGAGTCTTTTAAAAGGTACCAGTTATTCGGAGAAGGCAATGGCACCCCACTCCAGTACTCTTGCCTGGAAAATCCCATGAACGGAAGAGCCTGGTAGGCTGCAGTCCATGGGGTCGCTAAGAATCGGACACAACTGAGCGACTTCCCTTTCACTTTTCGCTTTCAGGCATTGGAGAAGGAAATGGCAACCCACTCCAGTGTTCTTGCCTGGAGAATCCCAGGGACGGGGGAGCCTGGTGGCTGCCATCTATGGGGTCACACAGAGTCGAACACGACTGAAGTGACTTAGCATAGCATAGTGAGTTATTAGTCTTTATTATTAAAGGTCAAGTTAGCTCATTCCTCAAATTGCATTTATAACATAAAAAATTAGGAAGTCTGAACAAATGATCAAATGATATAAAGTAAATGCAAGAAATATAGGAAAGTAAGAGAGGAGAAGGAAGGAAGGAGAGAGGGAGGGAGGGAGGAAGGGATGGTTAATGCATAGGACAACCTCCCAAAGACAATTACAAGTTTGAAAGATTCACTCCTGTGGATTCCTGATTGTATGTGCCAGGAATGTAAAAATTGACATACATTACACTCAGAGATTTAAATAACAAAAACTTTAATAAAGAAAGTATAAGGTAAGACATAGTCTAGAGTCACATTGCTGGGTGATTTGGTGCAGAAGAAATGTTGGCTCTTGTTACTGTTATTACCAACGATAATTTTTCTTGATACTTCTAACCATCTCCATGAGCTTGCCACCTCTTTCTGTAACAAGGAAATGAGTAAATTTTCATCCAACTAATTAATGCAGTCTGACCAGTTGATTTGAAAAATATCTTAGGTAACTATTGCTTTTATATAATAGTCCTTCAAACTCTGTAGCAATAGCTTCGTAAGGGCTTTTATTCACCTTTTGCCTCTAGTACTCATCACAGTGTACTGTGGAAAACAGTTCAGTTCAGTTTAGTCATTCAGTCGTGTCCAACTCTTTGTGACCCCATGGACTGTAACACGCCAGGCCTTCCTGTCCATCACCAACTCCCACAGCCTACTCAAATTCATGTCCATTGCGTTGGTAATCCCATCCAACAATCTCATCCTCTGTCATCCCCTTCTCCTCCTGCCCTCAATCTTTCCCAGCATCAGGGTCGTTTCCAATGAGTCGGTTCTTCACATCAGGTAGACAAAGAATTGGAGTTTCAGCTTCAGCATCAGACCTTCCAATGAATATTCAGGACTGATTTCCTTTAGGATGGATTGGTTTGATCTCCTTGCAGTCCAAGGGACTCTCAAGAGTCTTCTCCAACACCACAGTTCAAAAACATCAATTTTCCGGCACTTAACTTTCTTTATAGTCCAACTCTCACTCATGTATATAGTCCATACATGACTATATAGTCTCATAGTCATGTATATAGTCCATACATGACTACTGGAAAAACCATAGCTTTGACTAGATGGACCTTCCTTGGTAAAGTAATGTCTCTACTTTTTAACATGCTGTCTAGGTTGGTCATAGCTTTTCTTTCAAGGAGCAAAGGTGTTTTATTTATTTTTTTTTCAAGTTTTTTTTTTTTTAATTAAAAAAATTTCAGGTATACACGTGCTCCCCATCCTGAACCCTCCTCCCTCCCCCTCCCCATACCATCCCCCTGGGCCGTCCCAGCGCACCAGCCCCAAGCATCCAGCATCGTGCACTGAACCTGGACTGGCATCTCGTTTCATACATGACATTTCACATGTTTCAATGCCACTCTCCCAAATCTTCCCACCCTCTCCCTCTCCCACAGAGTCCATAAGACTGTTCTATACATCAGTGTCTCTTTTGCTGTCTCGTATACAGGGTTATCGTTACCATCTTTCTAAATTCCATATATATGCGTAATTTCATGGCTGCAGTCACCATCTGCAGCGATTTTGGAGCCCCAAAAAATAAAGTCTGTCACTGTTTCCACTGTTTCCCCATCTATTTTCCATGAAGTGATGGGACTGAATGCCATGGTCTTAGTTTTCTGAATGTTGAGTCTTAAGCCAACTATTTTAACTCTCGTCTTTCACTTTCATCAAGAGGCTCTTTAGTTCTTCTCTTTCTGCCATAAGAATGATGTTATCTTAATACCTGAGGTTATTGATATTTCTCCTGGCAATCTTGATTCCAGCTTGTAGTGATGCTTTCTAAGGCCCACTTGACTTCACATTCCAGAATGTCTGGCTCTAGGTGAGTGGTCACACCATCATGGTTATCTGGGTCATGAAGATCTTTTTGTATAGTTCTTCTGTGTATTCTTGCCACCTCTTCTTAGGATCTTCTGCTTCTGTTAGGTTCATACCATTTCTTTCCTTTATTGTGTTCATCTTTGCATGAAATGTTCCCTTGATATCTCTGATTTTCTTGAAGAGATCTCTAGTCTTTCCCATTCTGTTGTTTTCCTCTATTTCTTTGCACTGATCACTGAGGAAGACTTTCTTATCTCTCCTTGCTTTTCTTTGGAACTCTGGATGCAAATGGGTATATCTTTCCTTTTCTCCTTTGCCTTTAGCTTCTCTTATTTTCTCAGCTATTTGTAAGTCCTCCTCAGGCAAACATTTTGCCTTTTGCATTCCTTTTTCTTGGAAATGGTCTTGATCCCTGCTTCCTGTACAATGTCATGAACCTCCATCCATAGTTCTTCAGGAACTCTTGTCTCTCAGAACTAATCCTTTGAATCTATTTGTCACGTCCACTGTATAATTGTAAGGGATTTAATTTAGGTCATACCTGAATGGTCTAGTGGTTTTCCTGACTTTCTTCGATTTAAGTCTGAATTTGGCAATAAGGAGTTCATGATCTGAGCCTCAGTCAGCTCCCAGTCTTGTTTTTGATGACTGTTTAGAGCTTCTCCATCTTTGGCTGCAAAGAATATAATCAATCTGGTTTTGATATTTCTGGTAATGTTCATGCATAGAGTCTTCTCTTGTGTTGTTGGAAGAGGGTGTTTGCTATAATCAGTGTGTTCTCTTGGCAAAACTCTATTAGCCTTTGCCCTGCTTCATTTTGTACTCCAAGGCCAAATTTACCTGTTACTCCAGGTAACTCTTGACTTCCTATTTTTGCATTCCAGTCCCCTATAATGAAGAAGACAACTTTTGGGGGTGTTAGTTCTAGAAGGTCTTCATAGAACCATTCAATTTCAGTTTCTTCAGCATTACTGGTTGGGGCATAGACTTGGATTACTGTGATATTGAATGGTTTGCCTTGGAAACGAACAGAGATCATTCTGTCATTTTTGAGATTGTATCCAAGTACTGCATTTTGGATTCGTTTTGTTGACCATGATGACTACTCCATTTCTTCTAAGGAATTCCTGCCCACAGTAGTCGATATAATGGTCATCTGAGTTAAATTCACCCATTCCAGTCCATTTTAGTTCACTGATTCCTAAAATGTCTATGTTGACTCTTGCCATCTCCCGTTTGACCACTTCCAATTTGCCTTGATTCATGGACCTACTATTCCAGGTTCCTATGCAATACTGTTCTTTACAGAATCAGACTTTACTCTAGTCACCAGTCACATCCACAATTGGGTGTTGTTTTTTCTTTGGCTCCATCTCTTAATTCTTTCTGGATTTATTTCTCCACTCTTCTCCAGTAGCATATTGGACACCTACCAATCTGGGGAATTCATCTTTCAGTGTCATACCTTTTTGCCTTTTCATACTGTTCATGGGGTTCTCAAGGCAAGACTACTGAAGTGGTTTTCCATTCCCTTCTCCAGTGGACCACGTCTTGCCAGAACTCTCCACTATGACCTGTCTGTCTTGGGTGACCCTCCATGGCATGGCTCATAGTTTCACTGAACTAGACAAGGCTGTGGTCCATGTGATCAGTTTGGTTAGTTTTCCAAGATAGTGGTTTTCATTCTGTTTGCCCCTCTGATGGATAAGGATAATAGGCTTATGGAAGCTTCCATAAGCTTATGGAAAATAGTCGATACTCAATAACCACTTCTTGAGCTTTTCTGAAATATTAACCAGAACCTTAAACAACTTTTCCAATCACTCATAGGAAGATGGACATTTATTTGGCCTTTTGGCTGTGATATAGATGACCACTCAAGCTAACATTTGCCATGTAGCCACTCCAGGTAGGGCACTGTCCTAGCATTTAACTGCATGATCTCATTTTATCAATCTGGTAACCCCATGAGTTGTTGCTATTTTCTTCATTTTTTAATAGATGAAGAAAAGGAGGCCCAGAAAATTTGAGTTATATATCAAAGTCATATAGATAACACTAAGTTACAAAGTTGGAATTCCCCTCTGCTTGTCCCCTAAGTCAGAGCTCTCAACAAGAGGCTGTTTTGTCTCTACCATTAGTGCTGCATGGATGCAAGTGCCTCCAGTAGGATTCACACAAGAATAAGTCGACTGTTGATGGCAGCTCTTCTCTAATTTGTTATAGTAGGACTTCGGGGCTTTCCAGGTGGTACAGTGGTAAACAATCTGCACGCCAGTGTAAGACACTCAAGAGACATGGGTTCAATCCCTGGATCGAGAAGATACCCTGGAGTAGGAAATGACAACCCACTCCAGTAATTTTGCTTGGAAAATTCCATGGATAGAGTAGCCTTGCTAGCTACAATCCATGGAGTTACAAAGAGTCAGACATAGCTGAGTGACTGAGCACAGCACACACAGCTCCATGAAAGAGCCCCAGCCACACTGAGCAATTGCATGCTTGAAATATGGCTGGTCCAAACTGAGACATACACACCAGATTTTGAAGGTTTACTACAAAACAAATCATATCATAAAATATCATATCAATAATTTTTCTATTGATTTCATTTTGGATGTATGGGGTTAATTAATTTCACCAATCCAAATAAGGTCTGTACTTAATTATATTGCATCAATATTGATTTCTTAGTTTTGATAACCTTACCATGGTTATGCAGGATACTAACATTAAGAAAGTTTGGGATCATGAAAGATGTCTGGGAAAGTTGCACTATTTTTGTAATGGTTTTATGTCTAAATTTACTTCAAAATATAAAGTTTTAAAATTAGTTCTGTTTCTTTCAACATGGCTTCTAATAAATTTCCAAGCACCGCCTATGTTGCTCACGTCATATTTCTATTGAATGGTACAGCTGTAGAACATTAAGCTACAGGAAGAACGAGAGTAACATCTACACAGCTCTGCACGGTCAACTGCAGGCCCGTGTTTAGAGACAGTTTGGTTTTCTTAATAAGCGGTTTTACTGTTGAAAATCTAATTGGGCCATCAGTTAATGCAGCCCCGTCACACCACTACACTGAGGTGAGTGGATCCAGAGGTCTTCGAGTCAATCTATGATTCCAGGCAGAAACACACTAAAACTCTTCCCAGAAGACAGCCCTATTCCTCAAAATCTCCTGTGAACATTTCCACCACCTCTCTCAGGAAACTGCTCTGGTTCTTCATATCACTGAAGTCAGAAATGCTCCCTCTTTGCACTAGTAAGCAGTTACGACTTTATTTCTTTGAAATACTCTAGAGTTGTGAAGAAGGTAAACTACCTAAAACCTGTCCTGAAAGCAGAGAATAGGTTGTGCTTTCCGTACTTGCTTGAAAGTGCTTGAGTTAACGCTTGTGCTTGAATAAATACACTAAGCATGGTTCAGTTGTAGAGTAATGAGAGAGAAAATGCTTTAAAAAATCCCTCGTTTGCACCTTTGTGATTTGAAAAACACCAGTCTGATCCTATCTACTCATTTTACAGATGATGCTGAGGACTGATGGGCCTGGAGGACTTGCTGGGCAGAGGCAGAACTCGAATGCAGGTGTCCTGATTCCGAAGCTAAAACTCTATCACTCACTCACCGCTGTAACAGCTGAAGAGCAAGCAGTGATCTAATGTGAGCTGTTAATTTTGTTTAGTTTACATTCCCATTCTGGTCTCCACAAAGGTGGAGAGAGTTCTCTGAGACCATGGTGTCACCAGGAGGCCCAGCCTCGCCACATGAAGAGGCCACATGGACAGAGATCCCCAACCAGCCCCCAGCTGTTCAAGAAAACCCAGGGGAGGCCCAGACATGTGAGTAAAGGAACCATCTTCTTATGTTCAGTCCACAACAGACACCAGATGAAACAGAAGAACCCCATCAGTGAGCCCAATCCACATTGGAGAATAATGAGAAATTGTCAACTATTGTTTAAAACCAAAACGTTTTAGAGTAGTCTGCTGCAAAGCAATATATTACAGAAACAATGTCCGTGGAACTGTTATAAGAGTGCTGTGATTCTCAGGGGCTAAATGCCTCTTTAATTGTAATAAGACCTCAGTTTATTCTGGAGAGTTCATTTCACCGCACAGGATGTCAATATTTACCTAGCATTTTAGGGGAACCCTGGAAAGTCATAAGGGCTTCCCTCGTAGCTCAGCTGGTAAAGAATCCACCTGTAATGCAGGAGACCCCAGTTTGATTCCTGGGATGGGAAGATCCACTGAAGAAGGGATAAGTTACCCACTCCAGTATTCTTGGGTTTCCCTGGTGGCTCAGCTGGTCAAGAATCTACCTTCTGTGTGGGAGACCTGGGTTTGACCCCTGGGTTGGGGAAGATCCCCTGGAGAAGGGAACGGCTACCCACTCCAGTATTCTGGTCTGGAGAATTCTATGGACCGTACAGTCCATGGGGTCACAAAGAGTCAGACACTACTGAGCAACTTTCACTTTCACTTGGCAAGTCATGGACAATGCAATGCAAATTGAAACACTATGCTAGCAACATGGGGAATTTACTGGATGCAGAATAAGAACTGAGAAAGTATATTCATGTGAATAAAGGATTTCTAACATCTCAAGATTTCCTTGTTAAATTGGCCGAAGTGCAGTGAGAAACAAATATTCTGGAAGGCAAATGGAGAAGGCAAGTCTAAGACTCTTCTCCTGACACACAACTCTATGGACAAAAGTGAACACTGAAACACAGCAAATTATTTGCAAGTGACAGCCCTTTCATTTGTACCCAGAGCTGCTGTTAAGGACCACCACTGCCTCAGCTTGATCCAATTACTGCGCTGTGTACCTTATCACACAGCTTCGTTTTGTTCTTCTCCTGTCCTAGGATCTGTGCCTCATTAAGATAAGATCTGACAGCCTCTGTCAGAGCTGGTGGCTTCTCTTTATTTGGCCACAACTGCAAGTTCCATGAACTTATATTCAGTCACACAAAAGGGAGGGTGTCTTTTGCTGGGGAGATTTTCATTTACCTTGCTGTTATTTATCCCATCCTGGGCATGTAAGCAAGTACAATTTTCTAGTCTCTTATCAACAACATCTCATCCCCTTCACATTTCTTTTCATGAGGCTAAAGAGCTACTTCTTGATTAGAAAAATATCTCTAATGAAGAGGTTATAAATTCATACAGTGTTTTGTGACATGGGTCAACGTGTTCTCGTTTTTTTTTTCCTCGTATTCCTGCTGTTCTCCCTAAGAGCTATATACAGGATCTTGTTGAGAAAATTCAACTCCTGCACCTTTAGTGGGTTTGAATTCCTTTCAAACTGACAAGGACTCAGTTTTTGACAGTCTGCCTTCATTTATCCTTTGCACTTTAGATCTTCCTTCCTCACTGGTTTCTAGCATAGTCCATATGGAAATAAAATACATCCACATGTGAAATGAGAGTGTATTCCCTCCCTGGTATTTGTGTCCAATATGATATATTTATTTAAGTGACAGGGTCCAATGGTCAAAGATGTAGCAAGACCAGAAGTACATGAGCAGGGAAAGGATTGAAGTGATTCCCTGGTTACTCAGGCAAAAGCGGCAGAAGGAGAGAGGGGTCCCAGGGGCCTGGTAGGTTCTGCCTGAATTATCTAGATAATTACTTCAACCCTTTACATTGACAATGGAGACTTGGACTACAATTACACAGGCCAACAAAGGTTTATTTAACTTATTTTTTCACATTCCCTTAATAATGAGAGAAAAGCAAGTGAGTGGAGCTACTCATCATGATTTAGGTTGAAGCTGAATTCCATGACTGTGCTGTTTTTGGGGAATTTGTGAAGTCTTATAGAGGTAAATTCTGAAATAAATAGAAGGAAAGTACAGTGAAAGTTGTAGTCACTTAGTTGTGTCCGTCTCTTTGTGACCCCATGGACTATAACTTACCAGGCTCCTTGATCCATGGGATTCTCCAGGCAAGAATACTGGAGTGGGTTGCCATTTCCTTCTCCAGGGGATCTTCCTGACCCAGGGATTGAACCCAGGTCCCCCACATGACAAGCAGATTCTTTATCTACTGAGCCACCAGGGAAGCCCATAAAAATAGAAAGAAAAAAAAACCCAAAAAACTAACTTTAGTAGCCCCTTCTCAGCCCAATCTGTAGACTTCAGCATGCTAAAGGGCTCCACGCTAGGCCTTACCCTCTTTTATTTTTCAATTAATTAATTTTCTTTTTTGGCCCTGGGACATGACCTTGGTTCCTTGACCATGGACTGAACCCACACCCCCTGCACTGGAAGCACAGAGTCTTAACTGTTGGATGGCCAGGGAAGTCCCCTTATCTTCTTTTTAATCTATGTTCTTTCCCTAATTTTACTCCACTCCGATCATTTTAAGAATTATTCCCACTCCCAAATGTATATTTCCATCCAGGACCTCTCTCTGAGAGCACACTTGACATACCATTGCAGAGGTAGCCACCTCTTTTCAATCCTACCAGGACTTCTATTATCTTCACTTCTGGTACCAATAGAGCACGTCTATGCCACATCCTGTCCTCAAACAAGTATGCCCATGATCTCCTTTAATTCTCACAGGTCTAAGCAGTAGAATCTACAGTTATCTTTTTTTCTGGATAAAGAAACTGAGACAGAGGGTCCATGAGTCATTCAGTGTTTCATAGTCACAAAGGAATGGAACTTGAACTTAAGGGAAGAACTATTTGGGTCTCAAACCTCTATTTACAGTGTTCTAGTTCTCTATTGTGATTACTATTTTGTGTACACATTTGGGATTTAGCATATGCTATTTTGAATTACCATAGCCATCATCATCATCACTATTATTATATTATTAACTCTTGCTTCTTCCTCCCCTAATGCCAGCCCTTATGGCAGGGACCCTGTCTGGTGTCTCTGCATGCTTAGTTCTCACAAAGCCGTACAGGATACTTTATTACTGAGGCTGAGGTTTCACAGAAAGCCAATATTACAATTAACAGCCTGGCAAGAAGACTAAGTCAAGAGGTTTAAAAGAGCATTTTTACTAATCAGGTTTTTAACCCATTACTCAGGTCTCTAAAAAGCTAGAGAACATGTGGTTTGTGTTATGCCTGATTTATAGGGATATGAAGTGATTCTGTGACTTCCTCTCCAGAATACACTTTGCAGAGATAGATAGAAATGAAATATTAAATGCAGGTCAGATTCTTTCAGCTCTGCATATTGTACTTTGGAGGTCACCAGGCCAAAATCTAGGAGACTAGCCTAGAAAGCCTTTTGAGGGTAGGGATTTATTATTCTTGGGACAAAGGATGTAATCAAAAGGCTTGTTCTTAACACTACTGGGGATCAGCCTCTTGTCTTAAAGACTGTTTTTTGCTGTTTTTAGCTTTTGTCACATTGTTCTGTCATTTAGTGTCAAACGGGGCAAGTTCTCTTTCCCTTTGTAACTAATCATTGCTGACACACAGTTAAAAATCTTTTACTCCAGAGTCTGCCTGTGGTGTTTCAGGTCAGCCTCACCCCAGGTGAAAATACCATACATGGTGTTTCTGAGTTTGGGATCTAAAAATACAACAAGCTTGTTGTATGCTGGTACTTTGTAGTACATGAGGCTGGATCATATATCACTGAGACGATGTGCTGTCCAACAGTCCACAGCAAGGCCATCCCTGGCTTTGTTCAAAGTCCTCTGGAGGCAGCGAATGAAAGAGGGCCTCATCAACTCACTCCCCCCTGCCCAGCCCTGTGGGGAGGCTCCAGCGTGGGATTTGGTTTTTCCTTGACTTTCGGAGGTGGTTTCCCAGGAGTTCAACACTGTGAAGCCATATGGCTATTTGTTTGTTCTGATTTCTTTTCTAGTTGTTTCTCATTAGTGTAAAGAAATCCTACATTTTTAATCAGGGATGATTGAGATATAACCATTTATACAGTGAAATCCACCTCTTTGGGTGAGCAGTTCTATGAGTTTTGACAAATGTGTACAGTCATGTAACCACCACCAAAACCCAGACACAAAAGAGCTCCAAAATACACATTTGTGTCCTTTGTGGTCAACTCCTTTCCACAGCTCCAGTTAGTCACACAGCTGATCTGTTCCGTCTTTGTAGAATCAGTCCGTATTTGGACTTTGAATCTGGCTCTTTAAACTTACCATGATGCATTTGAAATTCATCCATGTTGCTCTGTATATCCATAGCTTGTTCTTTTTTATTGCTAAGTAGTACTCCATTGTACAAAATCACTGCAGATGGTGACTGCAGCCATGAAATTAAAAGACACTTGCTCCCTGGAAGAAAAGTTATGACTAACCTAGATAGCGTATTGAAAAACAAAGACATTACTTTACCAACAAAGGTCCATCTAGTGAAAGCTATGGTTTTTCCATTGGTCATGTATGGATGTGAGAGTTGGACTATAAAGAAAGCTGAGTGCCGAAAAATTGATGCTTTTGAACTGTGGTATTGGAGAAGACTCTTGAGAGTCTCTTGGACTGCAAGGTGATCAAACCAGTCAATCCTAAAGGAAATCAGCCCTCAATATTCTTTGGAAGGACTGATGCTGAATCTGAAGCTCCAATACTTTGGCCACCTGGTGCGAAGAGCTGACTCATTGGAAATGAGCCTGATGCTGGCAAAGATTGAGGGCAGGAGGAAAAGAGGATGACAGAGGATGAGATGGTTGGATGGCATCACTGACTCAATGGACATGAGTTTGAGTAGAGTCCAGGAGTTGGTGATGGACAGGAAGGCTTGGCGTGCTATAGTCCATAAGGTTGCAAAGAGTCGGACATGACTGAGCGACTGAACTGAACTAACTCCATAGTAAGAACATACCACAGTTTATCCATTCACCAGTTAAAGGACATTTGGATTGTTTCCAGTTTGGGACAGTTATGAGTAAAGCCATTCGTGTACAGGTTTTTGTTTACAAGTTTTTTTTCTCTGGGGTAAATATGCTTGCTAAATCTATGTTGAGTGCATATAACTTTGTTTTCCAAAGTGGCTTTTTATCATTTTATATTCCTAACCATCAGTCTTAGTTTTTCTGTATCCTCCTTAGCATTTGGTACCATGTTTTTTATTTGCTTCTTTTGTATTTGCTCTTTAGTGATTTTAGTTAGTGTGCTATGATATCTCATATTGTGATTCTAATTTTCATTTTTATAAAGGCTAATTATACTCTGTATCTTTTCGTGTGCTTATTCACCATTTTTATATCTTCTCTGGTAAAGTGTTAGTTCAAATATTTTGCCTATATTTTAATCAAAGCTTGATATTCTTATTATTGGATTTTGACCATTCTTTATACACTCAAGATACAAGTCCATGGCAGTTAAGAGACATTCCAAAAGATCAAATTTCACCTGCTGTGTACTATAACTTTTCTTTCACCAGAAACTCAGCAAGTGCAAGAAGACTTACACTTTTCACAGTTTGAAGGCACAAAAGTGATCAGATGTAGATTTGAGCTCTTTTGAATAAGATTGCTCTGCCTTTAATTTTTGGAAGACATCCTTTAATGAAGTAAACTGTCCAAAGACCTGACACCTGGTCCCCTTTACTCCATCACATTAATTGGCTTTATGATTTTATCCAGTCTATGTCTTTAAATACCACCTCCTTGCAAATGATTTCCAAATTTATATCTCCAGTCTGACCTCTAGATTCATATCTCTGACTCTAGATACATACCTCTGACTCTCTAGTCAGTATCTCTATCTAGAAGTCAATACACATTTTAAAATTCAGTGTGTCACAAGCTGGACTCCTGATCTACCACCCGAAAGTTGTTCCACTTCAGTTCTCTCCCTCCCAGTTGATAACACTTTATGCTTCCACTTACTCGGGTCAAACTTTTCAAGTGATTCTTAACTCTTTCTCTTGCACCCTACATCCAACTCATCTATAATGATATTGTCTCTACTTTGAATATACATAAAGAATTTAATTACTTCTCAAGAGTTCCTCTGCAACCATCCTGATCTAAGCACCATTGACTCTCATCTGGATTACTGTAATGTCCACTTGAAGAAGATTTCTACCTCCTGCCTTATCTTTCTCCCCAAATCCCATCCCCACAGGCTTCTGTCAACAGACCAATCCCAAGAGTCAATTCAAAACTTAATTCAATTGGGAGACTGGGATTGACATATATACACTCCTATGTTCCCAGGTGGTGCTAGTGGTAAAGAATCCGCCTACCAGTACAGGAAACATAAGAGACATAGATTCGATCCCTGGGTTGGGATGATCCCCTGGAGAAGGAAATGGCAACCCACTCTAATATTCTTGCCTGGAATTGACAGAAGGGCCTGGTGGGCTACAGTCCATGGGACTGCAAAGAGATGGGCACAACTGAGCACACAGCACATTATGTATAAAATAGATAACTAATGAGAACTGACTGTATAGCACTGGGAACTCCACTCAGTGCTCTGTGGTGACCTAAATGGGAAGGAAATCCAAAGAGGGGATATTTGTATACATATAGCTGATTCACTTTGCTGTACAGCAGAAACTAACACAACATTATAAAGCAACTATTCTCCAATACAGAGAGGGAAATGGCAACCCACTCCAGTGTTCTTGCCTGGAGAATCCTGTGGACAGAGGAGCCTTGGTGGGCAGCTGTCCATGGGGTCTCACAGAGTCAGACACAACTGAAGTGACTTAGCATGCATGCATGCATTGGAGAAGGAAATAACAACCCGCTCCAGTATTCTTACCTGGAGAATCCCAGGGACAGGAGAGCCTGGTGAGCTGCCGTCTATGGGGTCTCACAGAGTCGGACACGACTGAAGCGACTTAGCAGTGGCAGCAGCATACTCCAATAAAACACAACAAAACAGAACACTCCCAAACCTAATTCAAGTAACTCCTCTACTTAAAATCCTGATGTGGCAAAGTCAAAGCCACCATCTTCACAATGATCCCTAAGGTTCTGTGTGACCTGTTCCCTCCCCCATTATTTCCAGATTCCTTCCTGAAAAAGTTTCATGGCACTGTTATTATCACCAAATGCCAGCATTGTATTTTCCAGATAACTTAAAATTAAATGGCACAAATGAAAAAGTACATTACTCATGTCAAACATGCAACAAGTCAATAGTAGAGCTACAAACAGAATTTTGTGCCTTGCCCACTTCTAATACTGTAGTCTAACTACTAGATGTTTTGTCTTCTCAGGAGCTATAATAACATTTTCAAGAAATAAAAATAGTTGACAATTATTCATTACTTACTGTCTTCTGAGTACCTTGTATACATTTTCTTTAATCTTCACAACTCTACATGGCATTTATAATTGTATTCATTCTTTAGGGGCTGAGCCTAAGACTCAGGATGGGTAGGGAACATTCTTCTAGCCAAACTGAGGGGTAGAGGAGCGTTCAGGTGGGCCAGGTTACAAACCCAATCTCATTATTGCCTTATCCTTCTCCCTTTGTCAAAAGTAGGTAAAAATATGAAGAAAAATACAAAGATTATTTTTCCTAGGTTTCTTATATAAAATATATCAAAGGTAAACATATTTATGCTTTGTAATTCCATCTTCAAAACACTTTGTACATTCTTAGTTCTTCCTTTATTGTTTCTTTTCTTTTTTAACCCATACCCACATAGGTGGCAGAGGCCTTATAACCCTGGAAGAAATGCTGCCAGTGAAGAACCTGAAACTCTAAGGAGAATAGTGAATTTATAGGATATGAATTAAGTTCTCCTGCCGTGGGAACCAGCCAGTCTAATCAATATATAGATCTACTTAGCTTTATGAACTAAATGCTCCTGAAAAGTTGTCTATAAAATAAATATTTGTATATGAAAATCATACATTCCCACTGCCTTCCTCTGTGATTTTAGAAAGTTGTTCCCACACATACAAAGGAAAATATTTACCCTACTATATTACAGAAGGATGCTGGTGACACCAAACACATTCTTGAAGGAATAGTCTGAGTGTCAACACCACTCATGCAAGAAGTTCGTCAAGTGAACAAACAATCTATGTGATCATTGATACTCCTGCAAAAGCACAACTAAGTCAAAACACATAATCAATTCCCACTCAAATATTTAAACAGCATTCCTAGGCTGTGATGCTGGGAGTTTAATAACACTCAATGGAAATATATGAAAATAACTTTCTGGAGAGTTGCTGGGTGTCCTCTGCTTGGCAGTTAACTTGTTACTGCCGCTTTAACTAGCCACATACTTCTTTACCAATCAATAGAAGTTTGCTGACCTTAATGAGTATCTAACTGATTTTAAAAAAAGAGAGAGAGAGAGAGATTCTATGTCTCTTACCTGATAAGAACAATTGTAGTGTCACTTGAAATAAGGGGAAGCTTCCTATTACTTCTATATAAGCCTGAAAACTTTAGAGCAAGACATCAGGTATATAAATCAGAATGTGGCCTACTGTGTTAGCTACCGAGATGTCATTCTGCGCAACTTGGGAGAATCCTATCTGGGAGCAGCTTGATTGCCTCCTCTTCAAAAATGTGCAAAGTAATGGCAATGACTCATAGAGTCATCCATAGAATTAAGTATTAATTTACTCACATGTCTTATCTAATTTAACCCTCATCAATCACGAATTAAGTATTATTTATCATGATCTCACAGATTCAGAAACTGAAACTTGGAGAGTAGAACTCACTTATTCAGTATTAGGCAGCTAATAGAATTTGAATTAAGGTCTTTCCTAACAAGAGGTCTGTGCTCTCCTTTTTAGCAAACCAGTTACCTCATTGTAGGCCTTCAAATGAGTTTATACATTTAGTGACTCATTTATGGATCAGCAAGTAAGTATTTGTTCAATGGATGAATGAATGAATGAATACATTGTGTGTGAATTCACATGCATGTGTACATAATGTGTGTGAAAATTCATGCTATTGAAACTTTAGTATTTGTTTTGTATCAGTGGAATAGAATGAATCCTGATTAGAAAGTTATTGCCCATAACAAATTATAAAGAAATAGAAAAAACAAAAACACCTAATCACCACTAAGCCCATACTAAAATTAGCTTCTTTTTTCTTGTGATGAATTCACATTTTTCCTAGACAAATTTCCTTTACTGAAATAAGAGCTTTGGGCTTTGGAAAACTGTCATCAAACCAGACGTGTCAGTACTTAGCAATCATACTATTTCTGAAAAATAAAGCCAGTACAATTATAAATATGGCAGACATCGTCAAATTTTCTAATATAGTGTAAGAAAATGCTTGTACTGTTACTAAAGCTTTTGAATTATTAATAGATCTGTTTTTAAGAATGTTGACGTTTCAGTTGATTTGAATGGCCTTTAACAAAGTAAGGTTTAGCATTCGGGCTAGGTTGGCAGGCCAATTTACAGATCCAAGTTCTAGATACTCAAAAGCCATTATCAGTCAGGGTGGAGAATTCCCAGTGAGGAGAACCATTCTGGTGGCAACTACTGTTTCCAGTCTCCCTAATGAGGAAAAGAAAGTGGAACTATTAGTTGCTCGGTCATGTCCAACTCTTTGCAACCCCATGGACTGTAGCCCACCAGGCTCCTCTGTCCATGGAATTCTCCAGGCAAGAATGCTGGAGTGGGTTGCCACTTACTTCTCCAGGGCATATTCCCAACCCAGGGATCAAACCCAGGTCTCCTGCATTGCAGGCAGTTTATTTACTGATGGAATTAAAGGAAAAGAGCATAATTCTTGAGATCAGGTGTCCTTGATTCAAATTCCAATTTTTATATTTATTATTCCATTTAACAAATACTTACTTTCATTAAACAGGTACTAGCCACTTTCTCAGGAGCTAACAAAACAAAGGCTGATGATTGTAAATGGCCCAGTATCCCAGCCAGCCCTCCTTTGTTAAATCCTTCTCTGTGGAGTGGGGGTAGGGAGGACTTTCATTAAAAAAAAAAAACACACACACCAGCATGGAGCAGGTTCTGACCAAAGGGAAGGAGGGGTCTCCATTTCTGGGTCACAGAGCAGTGAAGTGTAAAAATGTTTCTCCTGATATCTTTGAATAGAGCAGTAGTGGACGGGGCAGTGAGTGGCCTGCCCATTCCCTTTGGCTCTGACTGTCCCAGTGCAAGCTATTATGGGCTGCTGACTGCAAGCACCTATGACTCTGCACGAGGGCTTTCTCTGGTTTCTAACAGAGGGCAGGGCCTGCTACTCCCTTTCAGAGTAGCATTCTTTAGTAAGGCGTGTGTGTATGCTCAGTTACTTCAGTCGTGTCTGACTCTTTGTGACCCAATGAACTGTAGCCTGCCAGGCTTCTCTGGTCATGGGATTCTCCAGGCAAGAATATTGGAGTGGGTTGCCATTTCCTACTCTAAAAGATCTTCCTGACCCAGGGATCAAACCTGTGTCTCCTGCGTCTCCTGCATCGCAGGCAAATTCTTTACCCACTGAGCCACCTGGGAAGGCCCATTCTTTAGTAATAGAGGGGAATCCCACCCTTAGGTGGGACATTGCTGAGGTAAGTTCCTTACAGTCTCCCAGTGCTTGGCAACCCAGAAGTCCACTGCACACACACTAGCTCCCTCCCTTCTCTTTCCTGGCTCATATCTGCATTACACTACTGGCATTTCCTGAGATCATCTCCCCTACAAACTGATATACATTAAGTCCCATACATTCAAATGAGTTCTGTTACAAGAGCAAGTTCATAAGTCCAACTTGTTCCTAAGTCAAACACAGTCAGCCTAGGTACCCAACACAATTGGTTATATAGTACTATACCACAATAGGTTTTTCACACAAATAATACATATTCAGTTTAGTTCAGTTCAGTCACTCAGTCGTGTCTGACTCTTTGCCACCCCATGAATCGCAGCACGCCAGGCCTCCCTGTCCATCACCAACTCCTGGAGTTCACTCAGACTCACATCCATCGAGTCAGTGATGCCATCCAGCCATCTCATCCTCTGTCATCCCCTTCTCCTCCTGCCTCCAATCCCTCCCAGCATCAGAGTCTTTTCCAATGAGTCAACTCTTCGCATGAGGTGGCCAAAGTACTGGAGTTTCAGCTTTAGCATCATTCCTTCCAAAGAAATCCCAGGGCTCATCTCCTTCAGAATGGACTGGTTGGATCTCCTTGCAGTCCAAGGGACTCTCAAGAGTCTTCTCCAACACCATAGTTCAAAAGCATCAATTCTTCGGTGCTCAGCTTTCTTCACAGTCCAACTCTCACATCCATACATGACCACAGGAAAAACCATAGCCTTGACTAGACGGACCTTTGTTTGCAAAGTAATGTCTCTGCTTTTTGATATGCTATCTAGGTTGGTCATAACTTTCCTTCCAAGGAGTAAGTGTCTTTTAATTTCTTGGCTGCAGCCACCATCTGCAGTGATTTTGGAGCCCAGAAAAATAAAGTCTGACAATTTTTCCACTGTTTCCCCATCTATTTCCCATGAAGTTATGGGACCAGATGCCATGATCTTAGTGATCTGAATGTTGAGTTTTAAGCGAACTTTTTTACTCTCCTCTTTCACTTTCATCAAGAAGCTTTTTAGTTCCTCTTCACTTTCTGCCATAGGGTGGTATCATCTGCATATCTGAGGTTATTGATTTTTCTTCCAGCAATCTTGATTCCAGCTTGTGCTTTTTCCAGCCCAGCGTTTAGCACAAAAAATAAAGAAAACATTTTTAATCTCATAGTACAATACCTTGAAAAGTACAGTCACACAGTACAACAGCTGCATACGAGGGCTGGCACCCACATATGCATCTTTGAAAGTTTGCAAGTTGAAAGTTCACATGTAGAAGTCTTCCTACACTTAAATCTTGGTCTCAGGGTCTGTTTCTTGGGGACCCAACCTAAGACAAAGACTAAAGGACTTGTGTGTGAAAACATACTGAGTGTGTACAGGGCATGGCCCCCACCCCCAGCAACACAGTCTGTGCTAGTGCAGGTAGAAAACTGCCTGCAAGTCTTCCCACCTCCACACCCCAACTCTGTGGTCAAGGAGCTATCTGGGGAGTTGTCTTGTCCCAATACACACATGGCCAGTTGATCCTTAACAACTCAGGTTGAACTGCACAGTTCCACTTAGCCATTTTTTTCCCCAATAGTAAATACTATAATAGTATATCATCTGAGGTTGGTTGAATCCCCAGATGTGGAACCACAATTGTGGAGGGCAGACTACAAGTAATGCATGCATTTTTAATGGAGCAGGAGGGTCAGTGCCCCTGACTGCCATATTGTTCAAAGGTCAACTTGTACACCCATTTCCATGACTTAATTTTCGAAGAGGCATGAGCATGCATGCAACACAATGCCAATGAATGTAAGGAAAGTAATGACGGGGAACATACAAGGCCAGGATCATTCTCAAGATGCAAAGTCAATGGTCTGTTAACAATGAGAAATGAAAACCCGTGCCAAAGGTTAAACACACAGTCTTCCAGAGACAGTGTCCTGGGAAGAGGTAGAAGGGGAGCAGGACTTCCACAGCTCCAGCAGGCTCTAGGTGAGAGCACATCCGGAGGACCAGCTGAAAGAAGAAAAAAAGGAAGAAAGCCATGGTACCTAATGGAGACCCGAGGTCCACACTGTGGAATTTTCTGAGAAAGGAGGCATACAATGGCTTCATCATTCTGGTGAGGCTATAGAATTTCTGGGAGTATTTGTCGAAGTAGGAAGGGAACAGGAATGGTGTGACTAAAAGCACCACCATGAGAAGAGGCTTTAAAGGGGTGAGAGGAGAGAACAGGGAGAATTAGTGAGCAAGAAAGCATCTGCTTGGAACTCAAGGCCAAGGTTGAGAGGCCTTTCTCCTGCACATGGTGAGAAGCTGCAATCTCCCCACCTTCATCCCTTTACTGTATGGTTTCAGAGCAAGCATGTGCGCTCTTCAGTGAAGAACTGCTGATAATAGTCACCAGCATACTCTATTCTCCTGGAAACCTTCTGAGGCAGACACTCCATCTGCTACACAGAGAAGAGGATCTACTTCTGACAGCCACATAACAGAGGAAACAATGGTTGGCCAGAAGGAGCCAGACTCCCTCACAGTGTGAGAGGAAGGGCCTCACCACCTGACTGGCTCCAGTACTTCCTCCCTGAATTCCTACACTGGTCAAGGATTTCAGGATGAGAACATTCCTATTCAACTTCCTCTCCATCCTACCCCACCACACATGTGAATGTCCATTTCCATGAGTGAATTTTCAGAGGCTGGCCTCTCAGCTGAAGGAAGCACTGTGTGGGTTAGGAGTGTTGCTGTGGGGGTATAGATGGGTGGAAGGAAAGATGGAGAGGGTAGCATGGTATTCTTCTGTTCCCTCAACGTGTTTCTTCCCCACCACCAGATTGAAAGGCAGCAGTTCTTGGACCAAAAGGAAGAAGTTAGGATGTATGGAGCTAAAGTCACAGATGTTATAAGGTTCTGGACCCAAGTGATTCTACTCTGGAATCCAGATGACAAAGTACAGCACAGAGAGGGGGAGAAGGCTTTTCTTAGCCCCTCTCACGGGCTTCCAGCCCCACGATACTCCCCACGATGGTACAGCTCAGTCTCCCAAAAGGCTCTTAGGGCCATTCCAAGACTGTGCCAAAAAGTCTTCTGTCTAACAGCACTGCAACACTGGTGAAACACCTTGCAAAGAACTTGAGAGACTGAATCCTAAGTGAATGTATCCCAGGGTGAGCTTACACACATGATTAGTGAATCAAGTGGGAGATGGGCTGGGATTCTCAAACGAGCAACTAGGGGCTCTGAGCTGGTAAAGTTCAGGTAGTAATGTTTATGAGCCATCATTTATAAGATCACGGTCATCAGATTACACAAGTAGTTAGGCATCCTGATATAGGGTACAGAAGGAGATGTAACAGAGCTCAGTGCTGGCTCTGAATTAGTGAAGGTGATTCCACAAAGCTCTTTTGGGAACAACTAATATGTATGGAACAGATGTTGAAATACTCTCTAACTTTTAGAGACCTATGAGAACAAAATGTTTCTACCAGAGAAAAAGAATGTAGAGATGGAGTAGTAAATGCTTTTGGGTGTTGTAAAACTTACTATTAGAGAAGAAGCTTCACCAATTCCTCACTAGGCAAAACTGCATCATTCTAAGAGCAAATTGAAAAGAAAAACATTGAAGCTGTCTTGTATTGACTTCACCTGTCATTCTGGTGGTTGCTCAAACATTCCCTTAATTCCCAGAGATGCTTTTGAACTATTGAACTGTGCACTTGAGTTTGGTGTCCACATTTTGTTAGGCCTTGTATAAATGCACCACTGAAGGGAAAAAAATTAGAGGAAATAAATCATTGTGGAAAGAAAAGAAAAAAAAAAAAACTGTGATGTTTCACCTTGGATCATCCTGTGGAATAAGAAAGAGCTGACCACTAGCCACAGTTATGCATCTTGTAAATCCCAAGGCATGACAAACATCTCTTCCTGTCCCATTGACTGCCCCGTGGCCATATCCACTGCCTTCTATTCATCCAGAACAGCATGGAAGGGACATCACTGGAGCGCTTTTTTTCTGAGCTCAAAGATATTGAAATGACCACTGGCTCGAAGTGAGAATTATTTCACCAAACAATTAGCCAAACAGCCGTTTTACGAGTCCCTTCTCCATCAGTGACATGCCCTTCCCTCCCCTGCCAAGGAATGAATTGACTGAATAAGTAGATTGCCTGCATGGATCAATTGTTTCATGAACAAATAGTCTTTGCCTTTAGACTTGTATCCAGAAATATTTGGTAAAATCATATTTTATCCTATGAGAAAGAAAAGGCACGTTACTAAGAGTTAGGAGTCCAAGGCTCTTAACCTACTTAGCAACTGAAGAGCAGTGCGACCTTTACATGTTTCGGTTTCTTCATCTGAAATGGCCTGAGCAGCGAGTTTGGTGCTCTCCAAGGTGCTGCTGGACCTAACGTTCTCTGATGTTTGATTCTGGTTGCAAAGCACAGAAATGCTTTTGAAAACTGCCACCACATATATTTTGCACCTTCAGAGACAGTTTTATGAGATGTAAGGCCTTCTCAGGAGAAAATTTACTATTCAATAGAACAAAGATTAGTTAAAGGATTCTCAGACATCTTTATTTTCCATTTACTTTTTAAATTGAGATAATTGACAAATAGTATTATACGTTTCAGATGTACAACATTTAAAAGCAGAGACATTACTTTGCCAACAAAGGTTCGTCTAGTCAAGGCTATGGTTTTTCCTCTGGTCATGTATGGATGTGAGAGTTGGACTGTGAAGAAGGCTGAGCGCCGAAGAATTGACACTTTTGAACTGTGGTGTTGGAGAAGACTCTTGCGAGTCCCTTGGACTGCAAGGAGATCCAACCATTCCATTCTGAAGGAGATCAGCCCTGGGATTTCTTTGGAGGGAATGATGCTAAAGCTGAAACTCCAGTACTTTGGCCACCTCATGCGAAGAGTTGACTTATTGGAAAAGACTCTGATGCTGGGAGGGATTGGGGGCAAGAGGAGAAGGGGACGACAGAGGATGTTTTCTTTCTTGCTTTGACCAAGAAAGCATACTACAAAAAAGACTAAGCTCAAGTCTGAGTCCACAGCTACTATGCATCACAGAGACACGAGTTGTTTGGTTCAGCATGGGTCTGCAGTGACAGCATAATAGACATGTTTCTCACATTGTCTCACTAATCCTTACCAATACTAGATAAATAATCCTATGAAGTGGTTATCAATATTATCGCCATTTTACAGATGAGGAAGACTCAGACCATAAGTGTCAGGCCAGGGATTAAATCTAGTTATGTCTTAACACCAGAAGCTATAATTGCCACTTCTATTCAATCCTTCAGGACCTGTTAAGCAGCCAGTAGGCTGGGCTTTGCTTTTGGAGATGCAAGTCCAGACTGAGTGAAAGGACCACACCTTTCCTCATAAACTATCTTCTGGCCACATCTGATGCCAGGCTCAAGCTTACTAGGTCACCCTGAGGCTGTCAGCAGAAGTTTAGACAAGTTGAGAAAGGAAAAGGAGGATTAAAGAATATGTCCTTCAGATTAATTCAAAGTCTTGGGACCCTTTCCTCTCCACTTCCTCCTGGCAAGACTTGAAGCAGTGTGCAACTGAGCAGAGAAAAATATTGAAAAGGAAATCTATCAGAAAAGAAAAATAACTTGAAAAGAGATTCAACAAGAAGCACCTAATCTTGTATCAGCAGACACTGTTCCACACACCCTCAGCTCTAGTCTTCATCACAGCCATCTCTCAACTGCGGAGGCAGAAATAATATCTGCCCACTCTGCCTCACCAGAATGCTGTAGAAGTCAATGAAAATGCATGAAAAGGGTTTAAATCTCATTGAAATCGGTTAAATGGATTCAGGGTGCTCTCTTTATGTATTATTACAAATTATCTTTGGTATCATAAGTAGCAGCCATTCAAGAGAGCTCTCCCCCCTCTCCATGCAGAAACTTATTTTTACCACCCACGCAGTGGTTTTTGATAAAACTGTTCTTCCTCTTGTAAAGAAAACCAGCAACTGTCTATAAAATTATTTTCTTGGGATTACATTTGAAATGACACAACTCCAGCAAGTTCCCAATCCATAATATATTTCTGACTTCTTCATCTTTAAACACTCTGGATATTCTCATCTCTCTCCCAAGTATGTGTGTGTGTGTGTGTGTGTGTGTGTGTGTGTGTGTGTGTGTGTGTGTGTGTGTTTAAAAGCCAGACTCCTAGGACCAAGACAAAGCAAATGAATGCATCCTCAGGGGAAATGCTGTCAGTGACATGAAGGTTCTGGTCTTCTGAGACATCCAATATTATTTAGCTTAAAGCATAGTCCTGGCTTCCAAGGTAATAGAGCCAGCTGAAACTAAGATCCTAAAATTAAGAGAAAGAGAGAGACAGAGGGAGAATGTTGTATCTACAACTCCCATGTTAACTCAAAAAAGAGAAAGATGTTTCCAGAGAGGAAATAATTTTTTTCTAGATTCATCATGTAGGAAAATTCAGTGCTTTTCTGAAAAGCTCTGTGTAGGATGCTTTTAGCTCAATTTAGTCCCCACTTTAAATTCTGTTTCTTGGGGCAAAAACAGCTTTTTTTTAGAGCAGAGACAGGTAATAGTCAGCCTCCCAGATAGTCTGAAGCTTATGAAAGTCTTGCTCTAGGCTTTCATCTCTCCGTAAAACTGTACACTCTCCTGATTACCCCAAATTACAATGTTTGCTGCTACTCCCTTTAATCAGATTTGAGCAATTCTCTTTCGTTAAAAAAAAAAATCAAATGGCATTTCCCTTTCATAAGGTTTTACACTTCATAAGAGGAGTGAATTCTGTTATCCTTCACTGCTCCCCATGAGAGACTTTTCTTTTAATGTTTTGAAGCCATGATTGTTGCATATCGAGATGCTCTGTCTTGGCAGCATGGTGGTGGATTGGATTATTTTGCTAATTTCTTACCTGCAGTGTAAGACTCCATTGTATATTAAGACATGGTTTAAGAGGAATTATCTCCTTTTTTTAATAGATCACATACTGAGTCTCAAGCTCCAACTTCAACAGAAAATCAAGCTAATTGTTCATTTCTTCCAGGATATCCCTGAAGGATAATTGACCTCTGCAGATCAGCTTCTTCATAGGAAACTAAATAAGTTGGAGGAAATACATTTCTTGTTCACTTTTGCAATTGTAAAGGAATTTTTGTATGTGTGATGAGATCACAACCCTGCATGCATTTTACACAAAGATTAACACACCCTTTTCTCAAGCCTGTTTTGAACTAGTTATTGAAGCGGGACACACATTTACTACTATAGGTAAAAATCTTTACCTTTCAAGTTACTGAAATGAAATATTCTCAGCCTAACTGAACCTCCACTCACCCAATAAATCAAGTTCTTCTATGCCAATTGGGTTAATTCCTACACACACACACACAAAATGACCTGGAAATATACAATACAGATAGCTCTGAAAAAGCATAGGTTTGGATGTTTTCCCCCATTGGCACATTTTTCCTTTATCATTTTAATCTACTGTGTCTATCTTCCTCTCCTACAAATTTTCAGCAGTAACTATGATTTGTACTCCCCAAATGATAAAAAAGAGTGTAAACCCCAAACTCCCAATTCAGTAAGAACACAGATCAACAGCCCTAGTGAGGCAGTTGTGTTTCCTGTGATGTTTAGAAGCATTTAAACCCAAAATATTATAAATATATAGTCTTCTCAAAATAAGAGGAGATGCTAATAAATGTCTCTAAATGCACTAAAAATTACTCTTAAATTACAGAAGCCCTGACATTTCCTAGCTTTATGCTCAGTTGCGTCCAACTCTTTGCGAACCCATAGACTATAGCCTGCCAGGCTCCTCTGTCCGTGGGATTTTCCAGGCAAGAATACTGGAGTGGGCTACCATTCCTTTCTCCCGGGGATCTTCCTGACCCAGGGATCGAACCTGGTTCTCCTGAACGGTGTGCAGATTCTTCACAATCTGAGTCACCAGGGAAGCCCAACATCTCCTAGAGTCAACTCTGATTTAAATCAATGCAATTTTAACCTAACAATTATAACCTCCAAAAGGAGCTTTATCATGAAATATTTCAGGATGCTTGAGAAAAATGCAGTAAGGTTCCCAAGTGTGGCCTGAGTCATGGGAAATCTTCCTTAGGAGAGGACAACTTTTTTAGCTCAGTGCACATCCCCAACCACCCCCAAAGTCTCTAATTGGTAAATCACTGAATCAGTTTTGTGCACATTTGGAAAATTACTGCTTTCCTGCAATTTTCTGTAAGCTATTGCTAAATTGTTCTGTTGAATGTTAGTGAAAAATTATATTTTTAAACTACCTCTGAATCCTAAAAGCCCATGGCACAGTATTCTGTTTATGTGAGCAATTTAGCTTTATTAAACAGCATGACATAGACTAAGTGAGCTAAGATAAGCTTGGTACACTACGTGCTCCAGAATCATCAGCCAGGAAAGCCCGTCAGTTTCCGTCCTGATTACTGAAAACTGAAAGGACAGCTGGGAAGAAGGGGGGCTGCTCCCCAGAAAGACTCAATCCCTCTTTCACCTTGGATATGATTAGAGGAATTTTTCTAGACAGTGCAAATTTGAAGAACATTTTCCAGAAAGTATTTCTATGTGTGTGCGTGCTCAGATGCTCAGTTCTGCCCAACTCTTTGAGACTGTACAGACTGTAGCGTGCCAGACTCCTCTGTCGATGGGATTTCCAGGCACGAATACTGCAGTGGGTTGCCATTTCCTTCTCCAGGGGATCGTCCCCACCCTGGGATGGAACCCACGTCTCCTGCATTGGCAGGCAGAGTCTTCACCATTAGTGTCACCCTGAAAGCCCATTTCTTTGTGAACACCTCTATTTTCAGCATTTTACCAAACCACCCATTATAGTTTGCTTTGCTTATCTTGGGCAACATGATAATGTGATTCCCAAATAGAGTTTGAAGTGCTGTACTCCGAAGACAGAATTTGTTCATTTGTTAAACAAATGGAATCAGGTAACTCAGTTATAACCACAAACGTGAAAAAAAATAGACACATTGCAAATTATTTGCTAACATACAAAGTGATGGGAGCTTTACAGACCAAGGGAATAAAAATGGTTGCTGAAATCTGTCCATGCCCTCCTGACTCATCCTAACTGCAAGTTTTAGAAAAAAGGGATTAAAAGGGAACATGCAGAAATTCAGCGGATCATCACATAATGTGTTCTCATGTTTCACTATGAAAAGTAATATTCTTGCTAAGCAGTTTGTTCCACTTTAAATCTTTAGATACTCAGCCTTCTCTAAGGTCATTGTATGAATTTAGACACACCATTCTGGAAACTAAATTAGCCTGCATTTACTGGGAAGTTGAATGCAGCCAGACTAATGGTAGTGCAAGTGTAATTGGTTCTCAACATGTGTCACTGTGTATACTTCTCAAGCCCTAGAAAAGATGCATTATGGGACTAATTTTTAAATGTTAATGGATATTGGACATTTGCCAGACACCCAGCTGTACACAAAACACTGAGATGGTAAATAGCTCTTGATCTGTTTAGAAACAAATGATGATGGTTTTTAGGATTCCGCAGGACTGACGGCATGGCAACCGGCTCAAACTCAGAGACTGACCCCATTAATGGCATTGAGGGGAAATGGTCTGATTTTTACCATCAAAATTAAGGAGCAAGGGCATTGTGTTAAGGCTCAAATTATTTTTGATTAATATTAAGGAAAGTCTAGTCCCTCACACCTATTAACCTTACCTGTGTCAGCACAGCTCTTTGACAAGTGTTTTGCATTTGTTTGTCTGTTTTCTATGGGATCAGGTCAAAATGAAAATATCTTCCTCAATTAGCTTGGGTGTCAGAACTGCACCTGGCATGACCCGCTCACCTGTGCTTGCAAAGATAGCCTCGCTCTCCCACCAGGCAGCAGCCTCAGGGTTGACAGAAAGGCAACAGGTTTCCTATCACTTGATCTGTTGCTGTTATCATTTTAATTGAAAGTCAACGAATGGAGCATTTTCTGTACATTCTTCCTCCAAAAGGTCTTACTAATTGTGTGCACTTGGCCAGTCAAGCCTACTAGCAATGACTGTTTTTTGTTTTTTTTTTTTTTAGTGTTGGTGATGAGCTGCTTTTGATTAAAAAGCATTAGGAGAAAGTGTCATTTTTAGCATAAACATGGGAGAGAGATGGAGGCAGGACACTGCAGCCTACTGTTCCTCTGGAAAGAGACCCACAGGGTGGTGTATTCAGCATCTAAAATGCCATCTGAGGCTATCAGCACGGTTTAAATATTTCATCAGCCAAGGAGAATATGAACATGAGTCTGACATCGCTTCTGGAGATGTGTGAGAAGCACCAGGGGAGCTCTGGTTTGTTGGCAGCTCAACAACTAGCAATTTGTATAGGGTGAAAGCAAGAGAAAAAGACAAGAGAGAGAAAGTGCTGCTATTTGAATCCAGTAATCATGGAATAAGAAATTTTGAATTTTCAGGACTAAGCAATGGTACTGACCTTTTAAGAAATAATTGGCAGCACTCACTTAGGATGCGGTTTCACTTTTGATAACTTTATGGAGGGACCTTCTATGTAACCAGGCTTCTTTCTTACCTCTTAGGTTGTTTTGTACATCTTAGCAGTAAGGATGTTCAAGCTGCAGCTTTGGTCTACTTTCTTCAGGGGCAACTTGTAACAACATACTGGTATGTGAAAGACACAGATTTAAACCTGGCTCTGCCACTGAACCAAAAATAGTGATTTGAAGCAAATTACAATCTCTCTAAACTGTTTCTTTAATTCAAAAGAGAATTATGATTAAGGTATATAAATGGGACTAGGGCACAACAGGTACTCAGTAAGTACCAATAAGTAAAATTTTTATTATGTCACATAACAAATGACCTGGTGGCTCAGATGGTAAAGAATTCACCTGCAATGGAGGAGACATGGGTTCAGTTCCTGGGTCAGGAAGATCCCCTGGAGGAGGGTATGGCAACCCACTCCAGTATTCTTGCCTGGAGAATACCATGGACAGAGGAGGCTGGCGCACTACAGGCCATGGGGTTGCAAAGAGTTGGACATGACTGAGTGGCTAACATTTTCATTTTCTTTCATAACAAATTTTAATAAAATTTTTAGGGTTAGCATTATTGTATCGCAGAAACCAACACAACATTGTAAAGCAATTATCTTCCAATTAAAAAACAGATTAAAAAATTTTAAAAACATGCTAAAATTTTTTTGAAATTTTAAATATTTTTCCTTATTATAAATTTCAAGAATATATTGATGAGTGATACCCTTCTTTTATTGTATGTTTCTTTTAAAATTTGTCCTTTTTGAAAAAAGTTCATTGAGAGATGAAGAGTAGCAACTGATTGGTGAATTTCTCTCAGATCTTTCCTTCTTCTGCATCTTACTGCTGCATGTTTAGGAGTGAGAACCTAGGACAAAGGACACAGAAAACACTAAAGAAAAAAAAAAAAAAAAGACAGGCGCTATCTTTCAGAAAACCCAGTTTCCCCAATCATCAAAGAATGTCTGATTTCCATACATGCTAAAAGGGAATTAAAAGGCTCAAAAGGAGTTTGAAATGGACCCTCTCTTTTCCCTTGAACCAAAGCCATAATTTGGTGTGTCCCATAATCTGGTTGGAAAAGTTGAAAGCACAGATTCAAATATTACTTCTTTTTTTAACAACTTTATTGAACTATAATTCATGTTCAATTACAATTTAATCATTTAAAGTATACAATTTTAGCATATTCACAGATATGTGCAGATGTCATTGCCATCAATTTTAGAGCCCTTTCATCACCTTAGAAAGAAACTGCATACCCTTTAACTTTCATTCCCCTAGACCCCTAACCTCTTCACCAGCTCTAGACCATCACTAATGTATTGTTTCCTCTATAGATTTTCCTATCCTGTACTTTCATATGAACAGAATCATACAATATGTGTTTTTTTGTGATTGGCTTATTTCACTTAGCATAATCTTTTCAAGGTTTGTTCATGTTGTAACATGTATCTGTACTTCATCCTTTTTATGGCCAATAATATTCCATTGACTATCTGATCATCAGCTGATGGACATTTGGATTGTTTCCCTCTTTTCTCTATTATGAATAATGTTACTGTAAATATTCATATACGACTTCTTGTATGCATATATATTTTCATTTCTCTGGTGTATATACCTAAGTGGAATCATTGGGTCATATGATAAATGTATGTTTAGTCATTTGAGTAACTGCCAAACTGTTTTCCAAAACAACTAAACATTCATATTCTTTCCAGTAGTATAGTAAGGTTCTACAAAGACAGGTGAAGTAAAACTCTAATTGCTAGAAAGTTCTTCCTTCTATTGAGTAAGATCTGCCTCTCTGATCCTCCCCTTTGGTCCCAGTCATGCTCTACACAGCAACACCAAGTAGGAATATGAGCTCCTCTCTCTTCTAAAACTCAGTCCCTCTACTATGCATAGTTATCAAATCTCACTTTCCTTTCCCGGAGGTTTCTCTTCTTCTTATGGATAAATTCTTGAAGGTCCCTAAATACCCTTCATATACCCATATCAACTAAAAAAAAAAGCACAACCTAAAAGTTGAGAATTATTTTTGTTTTTTCAGGGTACTTAGCTGAGGAAGTATAGAGTTGTATATACAGAGGCATTAGGTTATGAAAGTAACTTTTGAAGCTTCTGCAATCAGAGAAATGGGCTTAAGCCCAGAAGGCAGCCTCTCAGACAGCTCTGAGGGACAGCTCTGAAGAGGTAAATGAGGGGCCAGGATGTGTAAGGAGTTTTTACAACAAAAAATCAGGTAGTCGGAGCATTAAAATAGCACTGTTAATTAAAGAAAACCAGACATTGCAGGTTAATGGATTTAGAGCTTTTCTCACTTCCTATCTCACACGTTAGTAAAGTAATGCTTAAAATTCTCCAAGCCAGGCTTCAGCAATATGTGAACCGTGAACTTCCTGAATTCAAGCTGGTTTTAGAAAAGGCAGAGGAACCAGATCAAATTGCCAACATCCCCTGGATCATGAAAAAAGCAATAGAGTTCCAGAAAAACATCTATTTCTGCTTTATTGACATGCCAAAGCCTTTGACTGTGTGGATCACAATAAACTGTGGAAAATTATGAAAGAGATGGGAATACCAGACCACCTGATCTGCCTCTTGAGAAATTTTTATGCAGGTCAAGAAGCAACAGTTAGAACTGGACATGGAACAACAGACTGGTTCCAGATAGGAAAAGGAGTACGTCAAGGCTGTATGTTGTCACCCTGTTTATTTAACTTATATGCAAAGTACATCATGAGAAATGCTGGACTGGAAGAAACACAAGCTGGAATCAAGATTGCCGGGAGAAATATCAATAACCTCAGATATGCAGATGACACCACCCTTATGGCAGTAAGTGAAGAGGAACTAAAAAGCCTCTTGATGAAGGTGAAAGAGGAGAGTGAAAAAGTTGGCTTAAAGCTCAACATTCAGAAAACGAAGATCATGGCATCCGGTCCCATCACTTCATGGGAAATAGATGGGGAAACAGTGGAAACACTGTCAGACTTTATTTTTCTGGGCTCCAAAATCACTGCAGATGGTGACTGCAGCCATGAAATTAAAAGACACTTACTCCTTGGAAGGAAAGTTATGACCAACCTAGATAGCATATTCAAAAGCAGAGACATTACTTTGCCAACAAAGGTTTGTCTAGTCAAGGCTATGGTTTTTCCTCTGGTCATGTATGGATGTGAGAGTTGGACTGTGAAGAAGGCTGAGCGCCGAAGAATTGATGCTTTTGAACTGTGGTGTTGGAGAAGACTCTTGAGAGTCCCTTGGACTGCAAGGAGATCCAACCAGTCCATTCTGAAGGAGATGAGCCCTGGGATTTCTTTGGAAGGAATGATGCTAAAGCTGAAACTCCAGTACTTTGGCCACCTCATGCGAAGAGTTGACTCATTGGAAAAGACTCTGATGCTGGGAGGGATTGGGGGCAAGAGGAGAAGGGGACGACAGAGGATGAGATGGCTGGATGGCATCACTGACTCGATGGACGTGAGTTCGGGTGAACTCCGGGAGTTGGTGATGGACAGGGAGGCCTGGCGTGCTATAGTTCATGGGGTCGCAAAGAGTCGGACATGACTGAGTGACTGATCTGATCTGATCTGATCTGATGTATGGGAAGATGCAAGAGTCTGCAGTCATTAAAATCACTCCTTTGATATTCACCTTAGCTGTCTAGGACCAGTATCCTGCTTTTCTCCATCCTGAATCCCTTCAGGGAGCACAGCTGGGGGTGGCTGCAGTGGCTGATGACTTGATGGCCCCATCTTCTTTGACTGATAAATTGCAGGTGACATTTTTCATCCACATCTGTTTCCTTTTTCTTATTTTACTTTCCAGAATACAAGCTTCCTTAGGATAGAGACTTTATCTACCTTATTTAACAATTCTCCATTTTGTACCCAGCACTAAGAAAAAAAAAAGATGGCCTGAAGAGTGCAATAAATATTTGTTGAATAAATACGTTGAATAATTAAATCCCAGTTGCTCTCCAAGAGATGTACTGTTTGTATCCAGAATTGTATAATGTAGCGCAGGGGAGGTTGACTGGTGTTGAGTACGATGAGCTCATTTCTCCGATTGCAGAAGCTTCAAAAACTAATTTCATAACCTAATGCCT
This sequence comes from Bos javanicus, assembly GCF_032452875.1. NCBI lineage: Eukaryota > Metazoa > Chordata > Mammalia > Artiodactyla > Bovidae > Bos > Bos javanicus. Next base: position 46,807,492 of record NC_083870.1, read on the forward strand.
CTGTATATACAACTCTACAAACTAGAAGTGAGAGACTTCTTTGCTCTGAAGTGCTCTAAGAAAATCGTAGCAAGAGAGTTTTGTATATAAGCATACAGACTGATAACAACCAGACTGATATGAAACCCTTCATCATTTGTGTTACAAGTATCATGCAAACTTTTCCAAGTATACTGTGGTTACTAAAAATAAACAGCCCTTTGGTTTAGAGAATTTTAGGAGATTCTAATGTCCAGATATCTGGCTACTAAACAACATGGGAGCTAAGGCAATTGACATCTCAAGTCAGTCTCGGAAATGGACATTGTGAGGAAAGCTTATATGGGAAGGAGAAAGTGACAATATTTTATAATTCCACTCAAGTTTTACCTCTATAAATATAGCAGTAGGCAATGAGTACAAAGCTTTCAAAATGCCTTCTGAGTTGTAATCCTTTATTGGTGAGTTGAATTCTCTCTTTAAACTTCAAGGACTAGTGGGAATGAGCTCTGCAAGAGAAATGTGGGATGTATTAATAAGAAGTTCAGATCAGAGAAAAAGAAAGTAAAATAAAAGCCCAATCTTGCCAACTCTGAAAACTGGTAGGAAGAAGCAAAACACAAGAAGAGACGTGTGTACTTCCACATCCATATAATCCTCCTCCCCTGTCCCACCCATCCTGGGGCCACAGCCCTAGAGGGGATGATAATTAAAAACTTAGTTACAGGGGAACTTAGAAACCCTGCTACTAGTGCTTGCCCATTTTGACAGGCTCCAGATCTCTAGGACATTACTAGACTTTGGGACCAAGCCAAGTCCCCATAGTGCAGGAGCAACAGTCCTGGGAGGAGGCCAGACAGATGAACTAGAGGCTGAAATGAGACTGTTTAAAGCAGAGGAGACTGATATCTTGTTAATTGGCAACTCAAAGCATCCAAGAGAGAGGGGACTCATAAAGAAGACTCAGATCAATCACAGAGTATAAAGACACTACATTTTCCCAGCGCGGTTGTGTATGGCTTGAGTAAATGTGTGACCCCACTATTAATCTATGTAAGGTATGGTGGATGGGAAAATCGTGTCAGAGGAGGGAGAAATCAGCCAGTCACTTCAACTGTCACGTTTTACTTGGAGACTAGAGTCCTGGGAGTTCTCCCTAAACTGTAGTGTGCTACTCGGCATCTTGGTGCTGAGGTCTTTGTCCCTGTGACAGTATTAATCCAACAGGTCAGATCAATGCCCAGATCTGCCGAGATCCCAAATGTCAACTGGACGGGTGAGGAAGAAGCATTCTGGGACAGGGCAGTAGAAACTGACGCTGGGGAGCCTTCTGTGAAGCCAGCGGGGCTTTGCGGCTGTGTGCCTCCAGTAACGCTTGGCACTTCTCCACCCTTACCTGATCCTCAAATGTGGCTTTCAGAAATGCTTCTTAGTGCTACACTATGAGCGTGAAGCCACACTCATAGTTTGGTGTTAAGTTTGTGCCTGCAATTTTGAAGGAGAGGGTACTCAGATTTCTGGCTAGACAGTTTTCATCATTCTTTCCAGTATTTACAAGACTGTGTGTGTTGGTACTGATTAAATAGCCACTGGACTGAGTCTAAGAGAAAAGCATGTATTATAACTCTTTGTTTTGGAAAAATAATTTCCACTATCAGTTCATTTCCATCAATTTCATTCATTCATTTAAGCCACCTCATCCAGATGATTTCCCATGTACTACTGAAGCAGAAATGGGAGTGACTTCAAATCTCTACTAGTCCTTCATATTCCTGCACTAATAGGTGGGGCCTGAGGGCTGTGGACTTAACTCCATTGTCATAGCTCTTGCTTGGGATTCACGAGTTTATTGTGTTACTAAGCTGTATGGAAAGAGGAACAAACCAGTATTCACCCCTCAAGCTGCCTGTAGCCATTATGTGAAGTGGTGTCTCACCCAGTTGTATGTTGTACAAAGTTGCCCACGGGAAAACAGGCAAAGATTTTCTGTATGCTACTAGATTTGGTGAATATTCTCAATCCAGAAAAGAAAAGGGCAAGGGGGATGCACGAAAGAATGAAGCACATGATCCCGTTTCTTGACAGATTGATACCCAAAGCAGGTTTCATAGATGTACTAACTTTAACAAATCCATCTTTGACAATTTTTTATTTACTGAACTCATTGCAGCCTCCTTTTAATGTAATGAGATTTCATAATGAAGTCCAAATACAATCTGGTAGAGGAAGACGGCATGTAACACTGATTCTAATAAGCTTGCCTAAAATCAATAATGTTGTTAGGTTCCCTGAAACTCGCCTGCATTGGCTCAGAGAACCATGTTCTGCCTAGACCACAGTATTAGCAGTTTAATGTTATACTGGGTAGATTTCCTCCATAGGAGGGAAGAGATAGAAATTTAAAGAAATTAAGAAATGTTATTAAATGTGTCTTTAGGTTTTAAATGACCACAAATTTGTTTGCTTCTTTTAATCAGTTTTTGGTTTCTGTGAAAATAGTCTGATAGCATCATGTTAGTGCTCATTTCTCCATGCCTACTTCTTCACCATTTATTTCGTTTTCTCCTCTCTTGCTTTCAAGGTATCACATGAGTAGGTGACTGCTTATAAGTATATTTTGAGGAGGATACCCAAGAGAACCCTGAATCAAGAAACCACTGTTGATGTCTCTTAACTAAGCAATAGAGACATTCTTTAGACATTAAGACATTGCCTGTTAATAATACAAACACCCATGTCAGAATTAGTGGGATTTAAAACAGAACTGTTTAGTTTCTTTCAATTCAAGTGTGGTTAACCTGCAATATTGTGTCAGTTCCAGGTGTACAGCATAGTGATTCAATCAGATCAGAACAGTCACTCAGTCGTGGCCGACTCTTTGTGACCTCATGAATCTCAGCACGCCAGGCCTCCCTGTCCATCACCAACTCCCGGAGTTCACCCAAACTCACATCCATCGAGTCAGTGATGCCATCCAGCCATCTCATCCTCTGTCGTCCCCTTCTCCTCCTGCCCCCAATCCCTCCCAGCATCAGTCTTTTCCAATGAGTCAACTCTTCGCATGAGGTGGCCAACATACTGGAGTTTCGGCTTCAGCACCATTCCTTCCAAAGAAATCCCAGGGCTGATCTCCTTCACAATGGACTGGTTGGATCTCCTTGTAGTCCAAGGGACTCTCAAGAGTCTTCTCCAGCACCACAGTTCAAAAGCATCAATTCTTCAGCGCTCAGCCTTCTTCACAGTCCAACTCTCACATCCATACATGACCACAGGAAAAACCATAGCCTTGACTAGACGAACCTTTGTTGGCAAAGTAATGTCTCTGCTTTTGAATATGCTGTCTAGGTTGGTCATAACTTTCCTTCCAAGGAGTAAGTGTCTTTTAATTTCATGGCTACAGTCACCATCTGCAGTGATTTTGGAGCCCAGAAAAATAGAAGTCTGCCACTGTTTCCACTGTTTCCCCATCTATTTCCCATGAAGTGATGGGACCGGATGCCATGATCTTCAATACTTTTGCTGATTAAACTCCATTGTAGGTTGTTATAAGGTGATGGCTATAATTCCCTGTGCTACACAGTATATTCCTGGTGTTTATCTTACGTATAGTAGCTTGTACCTGTTAATCCCATACCCCTAATTTGTCCCTCCCCACCTCCCTTGGCTCATGGTAACTAGTTCGCTTCCTACATCTCTAAGTCTGTCTCTGTTTTGTGTAATTTTTTAGATTCCACATATAAGTGATGAAATATCTGTCTTTCTCTGGCTTATTGCACTTAGCATAGTATTCTCTAGGTCCATCCACATTGCTGCAGTGGCAGTATTTCATTTCATTGAGTAATATTCCATTGTATATCAATACCACATCTTCTTAATTCAATTGTCTGTTTATAGGCACTTGGGTCACTTCCACGCCTTGGCTATTGTAAATAGTGTTTTATGTACACTGGAGTGCATGTATCTTTTCGATTTAGTACTTTCATTTTTCTCAGATATACACCCAAGAGTGGAATTGCTGGATCACATAATATGGAGCTATAAAGTTTTGGTTGTAGAAAGTCAACAGAGAGGAAAAAGACACTGATGCTGGGAAAGATAGAGGTCAAGGGGAGTAGTGGGTGACAGAGGATGACGTAGTGAGATAGCATCACCAACTCAATGGACCTGCAACCTTTGCCTCTTAGTTAAATCTTCCTAAATAAAAGCATCCTCCTTTGGGCCTCAGGCTGATTCTCTGAATCCTTGTCCCACTGCACAGAGTTCACAGCCCTAAGCAATTGGCCCAGTTTTCTAGCCCTGAGGTTTGCCTCTAAGGTCTATTCAGTTCCAATCCCTCCAGGTGGTGCAACTACAGATATCTGAGAAAACTCATGTTCATAAAATTTGAGTAGAGCTTCTCCATCAGAGATATTACTCTTACTCCCCTGTGGCCGGTTCACCTGTCACAGGCCAGCTCACATCTTATGTCTGTTTATGTACCGAGCCTCCCAAGGAGCTTAATTATTTGATTCATATATAACACCTTAAAACCATTAGCCAACACTTTACATGTACTTCACATTTCTGCAAATATACTGTAAGCTCCTTGACAAAAAGCACCTTTTACAAATTTTAGAGCAGGTAGGATGGAGTCCTAGTGGGGGTACTCAAAAGGTATTGTAGATTGATTGGCTGATTAATTACAGAGATTGGGCCTACCATCCTAGAGCTGCAGAATGAGTTCACTGAGTCTGATTATCTCCATCTATGTTAATATTAGCACAAATTAAACACATGAGAAAAGATATCTGGGTCCTGGACATTTCTCACAGTTGAGTCTGGTTCAAATTCAATTAAACTTATCACAGAGAAATGCCAGAGAGTGAGAGCAAAGCCAAATAGCCCAAGGGAACTTGGTTTTAATTTCATTTTTAAACCTAAAATCAAATCAACTGATGCTGAGTGCCTACTGTGTACAAAGAAGTTACACAAATAAACAGAAATCTGAGAGGGCTGTCTTCTCTTAAACCAAAGCCCTTCCAGGGCAGACTTAGAACAACAGGCACTATGTTCCACGTAGGCTCCTAGATCCTGGAATAAATTATTTAACTCTCTGAGTGCAAGGTTTTTATTTCTGTTTTTGTTTTATGATGTCTTTGAACCTGAGAGGCAGGAGCAAATGCAGCCATTCTACTTCCCTATGGAACTTGGGAATTAAGCTACCACTGAGCTCAGAGGTAAAACAGTACAATTCAATGCAGCAGACTTGGCTATCTTTAAGAAACTGTGTTTGGACTATGTGTTGTTTGACAACATGAACTGTGACTGCTGGAGCTGTGGCAGCCACTTTATGACTATGAAGATACAAGCTAAGCACAAGTCCAGTGTGCTCTGAGAACAGCAGAGCAGAAAGACCAAGGCAAACATTCAATCCTTGAGGACATCATTCTGCCCTGGAGTCACTCTACACTGAAGCTTTTGTTATGGAAGATAATACTGGGTTGGCCAAAAAGTTCATTCTGGTTCTTCTGTAAGATGTTATGGAAAAACACAAATGAACTTTTTGGCCAACCCAGTATTTTCCTTTGTGTTTAAGATATTTTGATTTGACCAATTCCTGCCTGAATGTTAGCTCAGAAAACAGAGGGGAAAAAATTCTCCTGTCTAGAGAATTTCCCCTCTTCTTTACCTAAAATATACATATATACAAATATATATATAGAATTTTTAGTGGGAGGGCTTCCCAGGTGGTGCAGTGGTAAAGAATTTGCCTGCCAACACAGGAGATGAGGGTTCAATTGCTGGGTTAGGAAGATACCCTGGAGAAAGAAATGGCAACCCACTCCAGCATTCTTGCCTGGAGAATTCCATAGACAGAGGATCCAGGCAAGCTATAGTCCATGGGGTTGCAAAGAGTCAGACATGACTGAGCACATACACACACACAATTATATATTCTCAAAGGGATGGTATAAGAATCAGTGAAAGAAATATGCAAAAAAATACTATAGAAGTATTAATCATTTCCCTTATTACCTTCATTCTCCTACTACCAGGCTTCCCTCCTCTGCTCTTTTCCCAGGAACACTCGTTGCCTCAGATCTGCCTGTTGTCAGAACCTCAGTGTTGGGAAAGGAGCAAAACAGTGCTTCCCTTCAAAACTGAGGCGGCAGGGGTGGAGAGAGCTAAGTGCTGTCAGTTACACTGGCTAGTGAGGAATAAGCGGGTTAGCTGCTTCCTTCACCAATTTGGAATCCTGTAGCTGTTCACCCTGTTTATGTAACAGATGCTAAAAAGAAGAGAGATGCTGGCTTTGAAAGTAGAATCCTATACAAACTCTGAAGTGAGAACGCTAATGAAAGCCAAAAATAACAAACTTCTCTTCTCTGTGAAAAGAAAGAGGTATTAAAAATGCAGGCAACCTGAAACAATTCATTCAAAATGGCATAAATCTCCCTCTAAAGTTTTACCATATTCTAGAATGTAACTTGTGTTTTGTTGATGCGGATCATTTTAAAAGTCTTTATTGAGTTTGTTACAGCATTGTTTTATATTTTCTTTTTTTTGTCTACAAGGCATGTGGGATCTTAGTTCCTTGACCAGGGATAAAAACCACATCCCTGCATTGGAATGCAAAGGCTTAACCACTAGACTGCCAAGGAAGTCCTGTAGAATGGAACTTTTTAGACACTCAACCAGGCACAACAGTGATGGAAAACAAAATGGACACTACCTATAAACTGATGATAAGAAAATATGAATATCAAAATTCAAAACTCTAATTGATCAACTAGTTAGTTGTACATTCTGTGTTTTAAGTGAAGGCCATAAAAGGTATAATTTTATAGCAAAATGTGTCATTTCAATTATGTGCAGTGTATATCACATTTTTTAAAATTATTGCACATATTCATAAGGTCTTCCCACCAAAAAAAAAAAAAAAGAGAGAGAGAGAGAATCACAATGATCCAAAGTTAAACATATAGGTATATACGGGGATATAAAAATACATTGATTTCACTTAAAATGTCTTATAAAATTTCTTTTCAAGAAGAATACACATAGACTTGGGCTTCCCTGGTGGCTCATATGGTACAGAACCTATCTGCAATGAGGGATACCTGAGTTCAAACCCTGGGTTGGGAATATCCTCTGGAGAAGGTAATGGTAGCCCACTCCAGTATTCTTGCCTGGAGAATCCCCATGGACAGAGAAGCCTGGCGGGCTAGAGTCATGGGGTAGCAAAGAGTTGGACATGACTGAGCAACATAGACTTTGGCTCAGTCGTAAAGAAACCACCTGCCAATGCAGGAGACATGGGTTCAATCCCTGGGTCAGCAAGATCCCCTGGAGAAGGCAATGGCACCCCACTCCAGTACTCTTGCCTGGAAAATCCCATGGACGGAGGAGCCTGGTAGGCTGCAGTCCATGGGGTCGCTAAGAGTCAGACACGACTGAGCAACTTCACTTTCACTTTTCACTTTCATGCATTGGAGAAGGAAATGGCAACCCACTCCAGTGTTCTTGCCTGGAGAATTCTGACAGGCTACAGTCCGTGGGGTTGCAAAAGAGTCAGACACTATTTAGGGACTAAACGACCACAATACATAGACTTTAGATAACTATCATTCAGTAATAATGTGTTTAGGTTGCTAAAGCACAGAAACAGTGTAAGGAACTCTTTCTTGCCAGGTGTTTGAAGATATTTGTTTGTTTTTTTTTTTTAAATAGGTAAATAAAGCTCTATTGCTTCTTCCTTTTACACATCTGGTCCAGGATGATGAAAAGGGCCAAATTGCTTTAGTTAAACTTCGCAAATTATGTTTTGGTAAAATGTTGGAAATATCTGTCACTCTTCAGGGAATTCTTCAGTAACACTCAGCAGGCTGCCAAATTAATGCAATGTTTAAATATATAATACGGTAGTTACATAAACAACATTAATGTCTAAACATGTAAGGAGAGGACTAATTAAAATTTCTAGAGTCTTTCTGTGAAATCAAGATTTGTCGAACCTTGACTGTGTTCCCTCACTGAAAAGTTCCTACTGGGAAAGCAGAGCCATGATTCTTAAAAGTTCTAAAAGTACCATTGCTCTCCACTCAAAGATTTGCAGTGTTTAGAATTGTTGCCCTTTTTCTTTGGAATCCTGCTTAAATGAATAGAATTGTTAGTTTGAGAAAAAGTCAAGAAAGTCCCTTTTATTTAGAAGCGTGAAAACATCTGTGTGTATTTCTTTTAATAGCCCAGTTCTTGACACAGAGAGTATTCTGAACCAGGTATTGATATTTTAATTGAAGCTATAGAAGCTGGAAATGTCTAATGGGATAAATAAAAGATATGTCATGATAACAAGAACAAAAATAATAACTAGTTCTTCTCATTACTGCGGCTTGCGATGTATTGAAAATATGGTTATTCATCATGGGAAACACCACAATGTGTACTGGTGTGCACTAGTTACTAGTGCCCTCTGCTGGACTGAATGAGCATTTCAAGCACCACGAGGGAATATGGCTGAGCTAGTTAAAGATGCTCCATTTCAGATACTGCTGTTGTAGAACACACAATGCACAGCATCACCCCAAAAAGAAAATATCTTTCCAAACTGAAAATACAAAGACTCATCCTTACTATGTGATTCTGTTAGGGATAATGGTTTGCTATTAGCTTAGTCTCTGATGAATTCCTTCTTTACTGATCTTTCCTGCTTTCTTTCTGCTCTTAAATAAACGATGTAATTAAATTCTTCACACATTTATTCCATGGTGACCCCTCCCTCTCATTTTCCCCCTTTCTATCTTAGACTTATTACCTAAAATATTTCTTTTAAAAATCAAGTATTTCATATTCGTTTTAGTTGTAAAATGCATTAATATAGTGTCATTTCAAAAGTAGACAGTAGCCATGACATTGCTCACCTCAAAAGGCTCCAGTTTATCATAAATGATCAGTAGCAGAGAGTGGGAAAATCAAAGTCAGAGAAACATGAAAGACCTCCTCTGGTGTCCAATCCTTTAAGGCCAGTTTGGACCAGCAGTCCAGCAGTAGGAAACCCAGCATGGAGGTGTGCTGGGGCTCGTGTGAACAGTTCACCGTATTCACACCCCCTGAGTTGGACTGCTGAATAGAAAGTTCAAACATATTTCCTCAACTCAAAGCAACACTAACCTGCAAACATAAATTGGCCCATTTGGGCTTCAAACTTGACCCAAATGGACAAAAAGGGGTTCGCAAACTTCAGGGAACCTGATTCAACCTTTTAGTTTGTTAAGAAACCCAGAAGAGAGGGTCTTTATAGTGATCAAAGTCCTGAACATTACCTCGCCAATGGAAGTGCGCTGTTAATAAAAGCCATTCCCCTAGATGTCAGGGGTACCAACCCACTGTGCCTCAGAAGTTCCCGAATGTTCTTGTACGGCCCAACCTATTCGTCAGGCTCCATTTATACTCTCTCCAGTTAAACTCTGATAAGCAGAGTGCCAGTTACTTCAGTTAAACAAATAGCTCGTGCCAGAAATAAAGAAAGCCTGGTGATGTGTAGTAGAGATGAAGAAACTGAATATATGAAAAGTATCGTGTTATTAAATGATTTATAATAATAACTTTGAAAATTTACAGCAAGGACACTAAAATATTTTACTTTCGCCTTGTCCTTTTCCTGGATACACTTTAAAATGTTTGAAAAATGACCTACAGTTCTGTGATATCTGCTAAATGGCCTCATAATTGTCATCACCTTCAGTCTTGTTTGCCTTCTATAAATAGTGAACACACCTGAAGCTTCTCAGACATCACTCACATTATTCCCGGGGATTTATTTCCCCTCTACATAGGAACAAAAATTTTTAAATGTGTAGTGTGTAAGCACTTCTAATATCATTGTTCTCTTTCTTGTGCTCAAATCAGTCCTTGTCTTTTGTCATATCTGATATTGCTTTAATATGCAGAAATCAGACAAAATGTCAAAAGAAGAAGCACCAGCAGAGATTTAGTATAATGGAAATATTTCATATCTATAGTAAAAGAAAAGTTTAATTTAAAAATTGCCAGAAATGGCTCAGTGTAAAAATTAAGATGTCATGACCAAATAGGAATTTTTAGCCTCTTAGCTGTCAATAATTAATAGATTATTTACACTGGCACACTCACATTTCCCAGCTTTCAGAATTCCATTTACACTTTGATCCTTTGCTCAGCAGCAAATTTAACATCAGTGTGACCTTCTTCTGCCCAACACCATTCGCCCATCAGACAGGGAGTGAGCATCATCTGATATGTGCATTTATTAAGGCAGCAGCCTCCAAATATTGGAAAAATGACAAATACCAGTGTTTCCTATAATAAACTGGAAGAGAAACAGATTGTTCTTAAAGAAAAATCAATTAGCAAACCCTCTCCACAATGCCTTTCTTAGGAACCAAGATGTTTGCATCTTATGGTGAAACATAGCTCTTCTAAGATTGTTTCTGATGTAAACCCTACAGAATTGATAGCAAGTTTGCAGTAGTTATTTAATGGTTGTAGTCATACGGAAGAATTGTTAATGTTAAAGATTCAGTGTCTTGCTTAATTGCATTGCAAACAATAGAGTAAAAGAATTGAAGTATCATTAACGGCATGATGCTAGAAAACCCTGAGTTGTACTGAAAATTACACAGTTAATGAAGAATAGATTTAAGAAAATGAGAACTAAAAAATTATGCCCTCAAAAGCATATTATGAAAGGCCACATAAATTAATGGAGAAAAAAATCAACACAAAACCATTGAATCTTAAAACTGTGTGGTAATCAATGTGATAATATTTGGTGGTGATGCACAAGACTGTTAGTGTGGAAAATCAGTTTGAAGCTGATTTGTCCTTTGATGTTGAATCAGGTTTGCATATTTAAAGATGTTGAACTAGGCCAAAATGATGCGGAGCTCCAATATGCAGTGAAGATACAAAGAACGGTGAAAAATATACATGGTAGCTGCTATGCAAACAAGATGTCAAGTGTTATTTGTGGACTTCCTTACTAGAAAATAGTTGTGCAGATAATGTGTCAACATTTGCATTCATGATAACACTATTAATAATGAAACTGTGTGGGATGATGCTATGCTCTTGGTACCATGTTTCAGCTTGGAATGTGTGTATGTGGTGGTGGGAGGGTGTATTATACCTCTAAAACAAAAGCACCAGTATTATAAACATATTGCAGGAAAAGTATTCATTGTGAATAAGCAAATACCATGCTTCCTTCCTGTGGCCTCGTTCTTGCCTATATTGATTCTGACTCACAAAGGAACAAGGATTTGGGGTTTCGTTTAAGATTATATGAGATTGAAGTGACATCTGTACTGCTTTTGTGTCGATTCAGAAATTCTAAGCTCTTTTCAACTGTTCCCCATCACAACCTGTCAGCAGGCTAATGCTGTTTTACTTGCCTTGAAAATCTCTATAGAGAGTCTTTTTCTCAGCCTTTTTCCCAGACCGGTTTTTTATTATTATTTCTTCACTCTTTAGCATCTAACCAACAGTTAATAATAAAAATGGTAGCTAGGATGTATGGAGGGCTTTTATTTCAATGCAAGTATTTTTACATTTGTTCTTATTAAATCATGAAAACTTAGGCCTTGAAAGGAATTCAAGGAGTTCTGTCCTGTCACCCATCTAGAGGTTTGCTCTCATCTGATATGATCCTGAAAAGCTGAAAATATTTCACTTAAGAAATGAATGGTTTGTAATAAACTATCTCCAAGTCTTCCTTTATTGCAATGATTTTTAATTCTCTGAGTATTTTTATGTAAACTTCCCCAAAAGACATCTCCAAAGAGTCCTCTGAGAAAGCCTTCTGAGTAGCTCAGCAAATTGTACTACCAGAAAGGTCTTCCATTAATCTAACACTGATACCCAGTCCAGAATTACATAAATATGCTTAATTACTATATTAGTTACAAAGTCAAGTGTGAATGTCTAAAGCATTCCATATCACAGAAATAGTTGCTTCCAAATGGATAGAAACAAGAGACGACTACCTAATCTCCTTTATCCTTATCTCCAAAGCTGTGGACTTACTTGTCCTCTCTTTGTTGTGACAATGACCCACAGAGGTCAGAAGACCAGGGTAAGTTTTTCTAGTCTAAGCTTTTTTTTTTTCTGCTGAGAGCACATATTTTTATTCATGTGGTAGGTACTCAGAGTCTCAGCAGAAAATATTCTTCATGCATTACCCAAGCATAGCAATTTCCTTTGCAAAATTCTTTGGCAGGAAATACCACCAAATGCTAACCTAGTCCCAGAAATAACTGCATATCGGACATATATGAATTTGTCCCAGGATCCCAGGATCTGTATACATGAAAGATCCCACACAATATACCTTAACTGTGCTTGAAGAAATGGTGATACCAAGGAAATCACAAAGTATAATGAAATCTGAAGCTTAGGATAACTTTCTACTGCAAATTTCCATCCACATGCCAGTAATCTTGGTGGGAAAATTACCACTTCGTATTTAAAAAGACATTCAACTGCTATCTTTCTGGAAGATATTCTTTGCCTTGGAGGCAGAAAGATGAATGGCTAGTAATATTCTTTCTTATTAACCTGTTTCACAACACCAAATTATCTTTTTATCAGTGATCTATGTATTATACAGGATTCTACTTTAATGCAAGAAACCCTTAGTGTTTCAAGATGACCAGAGATAAAGAGAAGAAAAATATTGCATAAAGTTGATTTATTACCAAGCAACCCTACAATATTTAGACAACTAAAATAAACCTAAGAAGCATTCCATTTGTGACATGGGCCAACAGAAAGTTAAGGAATTTCCACCAGAAGTGAATTTTCAGCTTGAGCTCTGACCTCTGAAGAAATGAGATTTGTAAAGTAAATGCTAATAGAGTCTCCTCCATGGCAGCTGAACACACTGCTATGAAAACACAGAATAACAAGCATCCTTCGACTTCTCCAGTTTAGTTTTAATTACCGCAGAACAGCCTCCTCCTGCTTTTCCAGTCTTGTGTCTGTCAACACTACACACTAAACCTGGACTCGCCGAAGCTAATGTGTTTGCAGTATAAGTTCACTCCTGAAAGTCTTCGTTTTGTAAGGTTTTTAAAAATCTCTATTTCCACTTGGGTGAGTGTAATTCCCTCCTACCGTTTCCCATTGACTCCTGTAAATTCTACCCAGAGAAATGGATATTGGTGTGCTTGAAACACTAAGGTCAAAAATTGCAGCCAGGAAATGACTACCTCAGTAGTCTCACATTCTTATCCTGAACAATCCAATGTTAAAATTGGTGTTTTGGGCATCCAGGAAGTTTACAGTATAAAACAGTATTTCCTTGCACTTGAAACATACTTAGGTACACACAAATACTTTTATGAGTTAGCTCCTTTCCATGAAAAGTTATTTTTTCCAAACCTGTAAACTTGCCTCCGTATTTATTTCAAACTTCCTCCATAGAGGAAGCTAATTTCTCTTTGTACCTTCTGCACAGACAGTTCTCAAAGTGTAGAATGCAGAATTTCAGGGATTCCTGAGATCTTTCAGGGCATCTGCAGGGTCAAAATTATTCTCATAATGTTACTAACACGTGATTTGCCTTTTTCATTGTCTTGATGGTTTGTATTAATGGTGCTAAAGTAATGGTGGGTAGGGCTTCTGGTGCCTTTGTGAAATCAAGGAAGCAACATCCAACTGTGCAATGTAGTTGTGTTTTTCAACTGCTATGCAATTACACTTTAAACAAATGCTACTTTCATTTAAGAATGTCTTTTATGAAACAGTAAAAATTAATTTTATTAAAGCTACTCTTGAATACAGTATTTAAGAAGATGAAATGGGAAGTAGATATGAAGCACTTTGGTTATATATAGACGTACAAGCTTTGTCTTAGGGAGAAGTATTTGTGGGCTCATTTGTGTTGTAAGCTGAACAAGCCACTTTGTGGAAAGCATTTTTACTTGAAAGAACAATTGACAAATCATGATTTTTTCAATGTGTATTTGGAAGACATTTTCTCAAAAACAAATGAACCTATCACTTCAAGAAAAGCAACTGACAATCTTTGCTTTGATAAAATTAAATTTCACTCAATTGAAATTTTGGAAATCTTGTATCCATATTGATTAGTTTCACAACTTCCCAATACTTAAAGATTTTGGGGTGAGATTGGTGGTGATATTACTGAATGCAATTTTTAAATGCTGTGTGATGGAATGCATCAACATTTGGAAGGTCTGCATATCTCAGTGAACATGCATTTCCAAATAAACATTACAAAATTTTATAAGCATCATACAAGAGTGAAAGATCCACTCAAAATGCAAAGAAAACTAGTGGATGTTCAAGTAGCAGAGCAGAAAAAAAGTTCATTAATATTGTTTCAGGTTTGACATTTCAAATAACTTTTAAGAAACAACTATTTACCAAGTTTTGGTGTACTATCAAAGAAGGATGTCCACAATGACCTTATGAGACTATTAAAGTATACCTTCCTTTCCTACTACATATCTATGTGAGAATAATTTTCCTTTGTAAGCTCAACCAAAATAACATATCCCAACAGATTAAAAGCAGAAGTAGACTTGAGAATCCCACTATCTTTTACTGAGCCAGACATTAAAGGGATTTATAAAAATGTAAACTAATACCACTCATGTTGCTAATTTTTTTATTTGGAAAACATAGTTATATCCTATAACAACATTAGGGCTTTCCAGGTGACTCAACATTAGGGCTTTCCAGGTGACTCAGCAGGTAAAGAATCCGCTTGCAATGCAGGAGATGTGGGTTCGATCCGTGGGTCGGGAAGACACCCTGGAGAAGGAAATGGCAACTTATTCCTGTATTCTTGCCAGGGAAATCTCATGGACAGAGGAGCCTGGTGGGCTACAGTCCATGGGGTCGCAAAGAGCTGGACACGACTGAAGCGATTGAGCACATATGCATGCATAACAACATTTATGCAAGCACATAATGGAAGTTGTTATTGTAATTTTTGAATTAATAGATAAATGTTTAAATTTCTCAGTTCTCATTTCTAACATAGGTGTAGATTAATATAACCCAGATAAACAAAAAATTTTGGGTGGGGGTGGTCCTTAGTTTTTACAGGTGTAAAGAAGTCCCTCAGGACTAGAAAGTTTAAGAACCACTGATCTGCACTCACTTACAGCCGTTGTATATTGGTAGGCTTACTATTCATCCAAGTTGCACTCCATTAGACCAGGGGTCCCTAACTGGGTCCCGAGTGGATTTTAGAGAGTTCACAAACACCTTGAAATTTCACAGAATTCCACAGAGATGTACATTTTTTCCCCATGGGGCGAGGTCATGGATATTATAAAATTCTCTACATATCAACAGAAACCAGGGCACATGTTTCTTCAGTTAAAATCAGGGCACATGTAGTCTCCAAACTCTCCCTAGACCCTGTTGGACCCAAGACTGCCAACATGGAAGTCCCTGGTGTTGGGAAACAATGGCTTAATTCAACCAATTAAACATTAGTCTGATCTACGTAATCAATTTCTCTGTGAAGAATTCCCTGCCAGGAACTAGAGGATAAGGAAAGGCCTCAGTAACTAGGATGCAGTCCCAATTAGGGGTATCTCTTCCTTTAGCTTTTCTTAGATTCCTATTCCTGAATAGTTCCTACTCCTAAAGTTCCAGATGGGTTAGATGCCCTTCCAATCACTTCCCTAATTCTCTCTCTACATGCCTGTCTCTTGCTTCCCACGATGCAGTCTAGTTTCATGTTTATCTACCTGCTGGACTGTGAGCCCCTGGAGAGCAGGGGCCATGTGTGCTCATCTTACATTCACCTGGCCTGGCACGCTGCCTGGGATATAATAAATACTCAACTATTATCATTTCTAATGCAGAGAACTTACAGTTTAAAAGAAAGAAGTAGAACATAAATAACTATCATAGTAATATAAACAACATGGCATTGAGACTAAGAGTGTAGACTCTGGATTCAGATTTCCTGCATTCAAAGTCAAGGATCTACCACTTAATACTTCAGTGGCTTCAGGCAGGATACCCATCCTCTCTGTGTTTCAGTTTTCTCATCTATAAGATAGGAATAATAATAGCATCTACCTCATAACATTGTTATGAGCTAATTGTTATGAGATTAAATGAGATAAGTCATGTAAAATTCTTAGAATAGTGCCTGCATTTAAGTGCAGTGGCTCTCTGGATAAAGAAGTTGTTCATATCCAACTAAATAGCAGAAAGGTTTAATTGGGGGCAGCCTTTGAGTCAAGTGCATTTTATTCCAATATCATGTTAATTATCATTAACATCCTTGCACTTGTTTAAAGATAAATTTATAGAAGTCAGTATCAAGGTAGCAATCAGGGGTTCATCAACTTTTCATTTTATACCCAGTTAATCTCTGATAACTTTTCTCTTTGAGTGATACACTGTAGTATCGCAAGGCATTGTGCAGTATTAAATGTTATGCACAAATAGGTACCTAATGGTTGGTTTAAGGACGTTGCAGCAGTCCAAGTTCTTTCATTTTCCTGATTATAACTGCATTTGCATAATGTATGAATTCAAACATTATTGCTGTTAAATAATGCATAAATATTCTCCCACGCCGAAATATGTCTATTTCCTCTTCATGAATCCTGTTGAGTGTATCGTTCAGTTGTTGTTCTATTTAAAATGTACTTAGAGATCTGCATACATCAGAACCATGACTGGGGGAAATGTCATAGCCAGAAGAACGAAGTTCCTCGGAACTGTAAATGAAGTATACATTATTAAACGAGCCAGGTTTTCCCCTCTTTGGGGTGAATTATCTTTAGAATCTAATGTTTAGTGTTTTAGAAATGACAAATACTTCCTTGATCACCTGATAATCAGAAGGGATTTGTATGTTGAGTAAGAATTTCCTGGAAGCTCTCAGAAAGAGAGAGATTTTTTTTCTTTGAAACCTATGTATAAATCTGAACATGATCATGTACTTTAGAGATTTTCTTGCATACTAGGAAATACTATCTAAATTATTAGAGGCAATGATAATTGGTATGAATTCCCACTTCAACTTTACAGCTTTAAATATTCCATTTAATGCATTCTCAAAGGTTCTCTTATGGAAACCACAGCTGCTTCTTTGTTTTACAAAATATATGTTTAAAACAAATATGACTGTTTATTTCCAACTATACTATCTCCTTCTCTTTTCCAAATAGATGACTTACCTTTTAAATTCCTTTTCACTTATAAAAGAGATATAATGTAGGACTTAATCTAGAATCTAATGTAATAGATTCTCTTGTCTTAGTCTATTTTCTGTTTGCTGCTGGTGTGAAATAATCAAGTGACCAAAACAGACCACATTTTAAAAATTGTATTTTATCTTCTGATTTGCCATTATGATGCCAAAAGATGTCTATCCTCGTATTACAATTACTGTAATGTTACTCACACATGCAATCACATACACATATGAAGAGAGCCTATTTTCTCTGCCAAATAGATTTTCTGTCACTTCCCTATTCTATCCTCTACTTACTACTGCTGATAAAACAGTGTGATGCATTCAAATGTCTAATAAAAAACGATGTGCCTTTAAAAGAATGCATTTTTAATTCTAAGTGTTTCATTATAAGCAAAAGATAGCTTTAAACAGCATCACATAAACTACAATGGGAAATACAAAAATCTTTTATTCTAGGATTGAATATATCAGTGCAAAAAAGAAAATAAAATGAACTGTGACACTGCATGCCAGTTTCACACATGAAGCTCCCAAACTAATATTTACTAAAGAAATCAATTTCATATACCACAAGGCTATTCATTAAATCTTTTCCACTTTGCCATGGGGTATACTCAATGGAACCTTCAAAGCATGAGGTAAGGGCTGCAGAGCTCTAGTGCTGGGACTTTCAGAGTTAGAGAATGCAAATTTTCCACACAAAAATTGAACCAAATTTGCTGCTTTTTCAAACTCCTTAACAAGCAATTCTAAAGCCCCATGGTGCAATTGATCTAGAAAACAAAAATCAGTAGAAAGCCGACCACAGGGCATGGAGATTCAAGGTTCATCGAGGGGAGAATCATGGCTGAAGTTTGGGAACTTGAGGCTCTGGCTTATTTCTCTTCACAATTTATGCCTATATGATGTTCAGTTCAGTTCAGTTCAGTTTCTCAGTCGTGTCTGACTCTTTGCAACCCCATGAATCACAGCACACCAGGCCTCCCTGTCCATCACCAACTCCCGGAGTTCACTCAAACTCATGTCTATTGAGTCGGTGATGCCATCCAGCCAACTCATCCTCTGTCGTCCCCTTCTCCTCGTGCCCCCAATCCCTCCCAGCATCAGGGTCTTTTCCAATAAGTCAACTCTTCACATGAGGTGGCCAAAGTACTGGAGTTTCAGCTTCAGCATCAGTCCTTCCAATGAACACCCAGGACTGATCTCCTTTAAGATGGAATGGTTGGATCTCCTTGCAGTCCAAGGGACTCTCAAGAGTCTTCTCCAACCCCACAGTTCAAAAGCATCAATTCTTCAGCGCTCAGCTTTCTTCACAGTCCAACTCTCACATCCATACATGACCACAGGAAAAACCATAGCCTTGACTAGACGGACCTTTGTTGGCAAAGTAATGTCTCTGCTTTTCAATATGCTATATATGTTAGTCATAACTTTCCTTCCAAGAAGCAAGCATCTTTTAATATCATGGCTGCAATCACCATCTGCAGTGATTTTGGAGCCCAAAAAATAAAGTCTGACAGTGTTTCCACTGTTTCCCCATCTATTTCCCATGAAGTGATGGGACCAGATGCCATGATCTTCGTTTTCTGAATGTTGAGCTTTAAGCCAACTTTTTCACTCTCCTCTTTCACTTTCATCAAGAGGCTTTTTAGTTCCTCTTCACTTACTGCCATAAAGGGTGGTGCCATCTGCATATCTGAGGTTATTGATATTTCTCCCGGCAATCTTGATTCCAGCTTGTGCTTCTTCCAGCCCAGCATTTCTAATGATGTACTCTGCATAGAAGTTAAATAAACAGGGTAACAATATACAGCCTTGACGTACTCCTTTTCCTATTTGGAACCAGTCTGTTGTTCCATATCCATTTCTAACTGTTGCTTCCTGACCTGCATACAGATTTCTCAAGAGGCAGGTCAGGTGGTCTGGTATTCCCATCTCTTTCAGAATTTTCCACAGTTTATTGTGATCCACACAGTCAAAGGCTTTGGCATAGTCAATAAAGCAGAAATAGATGTTTTTCTGGAACTCTCTTGCTTTTTCCATGATCCAGAAGATGTTGGCAATTTGATCTCTGGTTCCTCTGCCTTTTCTAAAACCAGCTTGAACATCAGGAAGTTCACGGTTCACATATTGCTGAAGCCTGGCTTGGAGATTTTGAGCATTACCTTACTAGCATGTGAGATGAGTGCAATTGGGCGGTAGTTTGAGCATTCTTTGGCATTGCCTTTCTTTGGGATTGGAATGAAAACTGACCTTTTCCAGTCCTGTGGCCACTGCTGAGTTTTCCAAATTTGCTGGCATATTGAGTGCAGCACTTTCACAGCATCATCTTTCAGGATTTGGAATAGCTCAACTGGAATTCCATCACCTCCTCTGTCTTTGTTCATAATGAAGCTTTCTAAGGTCCATTTGACTTCACATTCCAGGATGTCTGGCTCTAGGTGAGTGATCACACCATCATGATTATCTGGGTCATGAAGCTCTTTTTTGTACAGTTCTTCTGTGTATTCTTGCCACCTCCTCTTAATATCTTCTGCTTCTGTTAGGTACCTCTAAGACTGAGGTCTTAGAAAGGAGCCTGAGCTACCAATAGCTACATGAACAAATATTATATGATCTCCACTGGAAAGAAGATTTATAAGAACTTCAATCCAAATTCCAATTTTTAAAATCCAACTGCTGTCACTTTTCCATCATATTAAAATGAGAAATAAAATATCCCTGAGTGAATACTATAGTAGAAGAAATTTTGAGAAGCTGCTGAGAGATAGGAAGAGACTCAGAACAAGATGGGAGAAAGGCAGCAGAGACTGCCCAAGTGTCCTCCACGTGGGGAACGCTAGGGCTCGGAAGAGCAGACCCAAGAGCACTGCACTTTTACTTCACCCAACAATACCAAGCCCTCTGTAGCCAAAATAATTCTGCCTTGAAATCGCAGTTTTTACTTTTAACAGCTAAGAGCTTGATGCAACAAACCAAATGGCATAATTTTTGATAGTATGCTTGTTTGTATTGAAGCATATCAAGTAGTGTAAATAAAGATGAAACTTGCATTGTATCTGTGAGAATGCTGTGGCAACGCTGGGGAATTTAGTTTTTATTCATCTTCTATAAGATATTTGCAGAACCTTTAGACTGTTTTGTAGGTCCCCTCACATCCATTCAGCTCAGATGGTAAAGAATACACCTGTCAATGCAGGAGACACAGGTTCGATCCCTGAATCAAGAGGATCCCCTGGAGAAGGAAATGGAAACCCACTCCAGTATTCTTGCCTGGAGAATTCCGTGGACAGAGGAGCCTGGTGGGCCACAGTCCACAGGGTCACAAAAATTTGCATATGACTGAGCGATTAACACACACACACCATGTCCAGTCAATGTTCCACTTGTCTTGCACAGTCCCTCAACAAAAGAGATTATTATGGGGCAAACCTTTGAAAAGACACTGAATTTCATCAAGGTGCTAAAAATCCACACATTACATGGAGTCTATTGATTGGAAAATTACTTTGTGAGGTCTGAATATTATGTCTGGCCCTAATATTGTCCCAATTGCCTGCACTGACAAGGATTCCTGATTCAAGGTCTTAAGAAAGTCAAAGCTCAGGTGACATTTGGACCCACCATGGTGTTTCCATGTAGCCCCAGCTGTAGGTCCCATCTCCAGCTCCTACTCATTTAGGCAGTTTCTGTACAGCTGAGACAAAGGAGTGTTTAATCAGAAAATGTATTAACTAATTGGTAAAGCTTATTATAAAAATGCCCCTAATTACTCCATGGTGTCAAGAAAAAGGGCCTGTCAGGAAAGTGTCAGCATTACAACAGCAACAGCAAAAAGCAACGTTTGGAAGTCCTCCTCCCCTGGGCCTTTGCTTTGATTTCTGCCTTTAATGCTGATAAGAAGTGACAGTAGTTGGATAAAACAATCAAAACTTGAGTTGAAGAGCTTATAAACCTTCTGACACTTCAATAAACCAAAAGCCGATACGCAACTAGCAAAACGGTTTTATTTTAACTCTGGCCAGCCACACACCACAGACATGACAGCAATTTGAGGAGCTCTGAGCTATCTCCTTGATATAATATTTTACTAACTCTCATTTCACATCTTTTAAATAAGAAATAAATGCTAAATTCTACCCAGAGAAATAAAATCTTTTATAATCTTTGAGACAGTTGTTGTCATCCCTCAGGAGAGCTTTATGCCTGCTGCTAAATGTCTACAAATCAATATTTAATATTTTGAAACATGAAGTCTTAATTATCCATCTCCCCTTTAAGCGTGAAACCCTTACTGAGTGAAAATAAAACCATTTGTTGGCTGATGGATTGATTGCCACTTATTAGCACTTTTTTGATCTGCAGGTCAGATTGCAGGGCTCCATTCCAAACACATACGATGACGCCTTATCATTTATGCCTGGATGTATGAGTGAGTAGAAAAGAATTTGTTAACTTGGGGCTGTGTGAAGATCTTTTCACTTTTGTTTGTCAGACTAACACTGATGACTTCATAATGAAAAAAAGCAATGATCAAGTCATAACTATTATTTATACTCCAGACAGACTTTTTTATTCTTTGATACAATAACAACACACATCCTAATGCCCTGTGTACAAACTGACACATAGAAAAGAGAGTTGTGTATCAAGGAAGGAAGAGAAAATTCTGATTCTGGTCAGTTGTGAAATATCACAAAACTCCCAATTATAAAATGAAAAAAAAATCGCAAACTTCTGTAGATTTTTAACTTGTCTATATTTGCTCAGAAGATTGAACCCACAGCGAAAGGTAATCCCTAAGCAAGGAGATCTTCTGCCTTGGGGAACAAAGAGATCAGAGATTGGTAACACCCTGGGTTTTCTCTGTATGTTCATCCAGAATACAGCAGGAGCTTCCTAAAATGAAACATGCGGGAAAGTGGGGAAAAGATGTGTCCATGCTCTTGAACCTGTGAATCTGACCTTACTGAAAAAATGATCTTTGCTGTTAAATTGAGGTTCTATATGTGAAACAGATCATCCTGGATCATCTGCTAAGCTGCTAAGTCACTTCAGTCGTGTCCGACTCTGTGCGACCCCATAGACGGCAGCCCACCAGGCTCCCCCGTCCCTGGGATTCTCCAGGCAAGAACGCTGGAGTGGGTTGCCATTTCCTCCTCCAATGTGTGAAAGTGAAAAGTGAAAATCAAGTTGCTCGGTCGTGTCCCACTCTTCGCGACCCCACGGACTGCAGCCCACCAGGCTCCTCCGCCCATTGGATTTTCCAGGCAAGAGTACTGGAGTGGGGTGCCATTTTGGACAAGTGTCCTAGAAAAGAAACACTGAGAAAAGACACACTGAGAAAAAAGAAGAAGTCCATGTGAAGATGGAGGCAGAGAATGGAGTTATGCAGCCACGAGCCAAGGAATACTTGGAGCCACCGGTGGAAGAAGCAAAGGATTCTCCTCGAGGGCCTTCAGAGGGAACATGCACCTGCCGACATCCTGATTTCTTGTGACCTCCAGAATTTAGAATAAACTTCTATTGTGGAGTTTGTGATTCTTTTTTTAAAAGATTTTTTGATGTGGAACATTTTTTAAATTTTTATTGAATTTGTTACAATATTGCTTCTATGTATTGTGTTTTTTGGGCCTGACACATGTGGGACCTTAGCTCCCCAACCAGGGATCAAACTCCCACCCCCTGAATTGGAGGGCTAAATCGTAAGCACTGGACAACCAGGGGAGTTCTGAGTTTGTGATTATTTGTTATGAAAACCCTAGGATGGGGCTAGTGCACTGGGACGACCAGAGGGATGGTATGGGGAGGGAGGAGGGAGGAGGGTTCAGGATGGGGAACACATGTATACCTGTGGCGGATTCATTTTGATATTTGGCAAAACTAATACAATTATGTAAAGTTTAAAAATAAAATAAGGAGGAGGAGCCAAGATGGCGGAGGAGTAGGACGGGGAGAACACTTTCTCCCCCACAAATTCATCAAAAGAGCATTTAAACGTCGAGTAAATTCCACAAAACAACTTCTGAATGCCGGCAGAGGACATCAGGCACCCAGAAAAGCAACCCAACTCTTCGAAAGGAGGTAGGAAAAAATATTAAAAAAAAAAAAAAAAAAAAAAAGAGACAAAAGAGGGAGGGACGGAGTTCCGTCCCGGGAAGGGAATCTTAAAAAGAGAGAAGTTTCCAAACATCAGGAAACCTTCTCACTGCCAAATCTGTGCCGAGCTTTGGAAGCACAGAGGGCAACATAACAGGGAGAAAAAATAAATAAACAATTTAAAACTCGCAGATTGCGAGCCCTACGGTAACTCCCCCAGCAGAGAAGCAGCGCAGACGCCTGCATCCGCCATTAGCGAATCGGGGCTGGGCAGGGAGGCGCGGCGTGGGCTGCATCGCTGAGAGTAAGAATCTGGCCTGAATACCCTGAGCGCTATCTGAGCGAAATAATTTGGGCTAGCAAACCAGACTGTGGGATACCTACCACGCGAAAAGCCAGCCCTAACCTAAGACCGCCAGGCCCGCGCACGGAACAAAGGACTGAACAGAGATAGCCGGCTGCAGATCTTCCCCCTCCGGTGACAGGCAGCCAGAGCCGGAAGGGGGCAATCGCAGCCCCAGAGAGACATTATCTATAAAATTGTAAGCAGGCTTCTTTGCTAACTAAAACTTCTTGGGGGTCTGGACGGTCAACATCTGCCTGAGAAGGTGCGCCGGTTTTACATCCAGATAACCGAGTGGCGGGGAGGCGATAAGTCGCAGCATTGGCGCTCGTCTGGGAAGAGCAAATTGGCGCTCGGACCTGGGAAGAGCACAAAACGCAGGCCCAACTGAGTCTGCGCCTCTGAGGACTACCCGAGTGCCTGAACCTGAGCGGCTTGGACCTGGGAGGTGCATGCAGCCCAGGGCCAGCCTCGGATTGTTCCCGGCGGAACAACCTAGAGTCCGAGCAGTGTGGACAGGGAGGCTACACGCGCCGTGAGCGGGGGCAGACCCAGGGTGGCTGAGGCACTGCGAGCCCACGCCAGTGTTATTTGTTTGCACCCTCCCTCCCTCCCTCCCCACAGCGCGACTGAACAAGTAAGCCTAATAAAAAAAAAAAAAAAAAAAGTGTCCTCCACCGTGCCCTTTGAGTCAGGGCGGAAACCAGATACTGAAGAGACTAGCAAACAGAAGAAGATATAACAGAGGGAAACGCCTTGGAAGCTACAGGCAATAGATCAAAACCCTGTGGTTACTACGGACTACATAGGAAGGGGCCTATAGATCTTGAGAAATATAAATCTGACCAAGGAACTAGCCAAAAATGAACTGAACCCACAACACCCACAAAAAAAGAAACAAAAAAGTCCTAGATATATTTTTATTATTTTTACGATCATTCTTTCTTTTTTTTTTTTTTTTAATTAAAAAAAAAAATTTAAGTCCTCTATTGTTCCTTTAATTTTCACTTTTATAACCTATTACTTTGCAAAAAAAAAAAAAAAAGACCCTATTTTTTTCTTCTTCAGCAAACTTCATATATATATATTTTATAATTTTTTGACCTTGTTGGTTTTTTTTTGTTGTTGTTGGTTTTTGTTTTTTCCTTCTTTTCTTTAACATTGTATTTTTGAAATTCCAAACTCTACTCTAGATTTTTAATTTTCGCTTTTTGGTATATGTTATCAATTTTGTACCTATAGTTTTTTTTTATATAATTTCTGTGATTTTTTTTTTCTTCTTCTTCTCTGTTTCTTTCTCTTCTTCTTTTATATAACATTGTATATCTGAAATTCCAAACTTTACTCTAGATTTTCAATTTATGCTTTTTGGTATTTGATATCAATTTTGTACCTGTATTTTCTTTATAATTTTTGTGACATTGTTCGTATTTGTTTGTTTTCTCTCTTTATTTTTCTTCTTCTTTTTTTTTTTTTTTTTAACATTGTGTTTTTGAAATTCCAAACTCTACTCTAGATTTTTAATTTTTGCTTTCTGGTATTAGTTATCAATTTTGTACCTGTACTTTCTTTATAATTTTCGCGACCTTGTTTGTTTTTGTTTGTGCATTTTTTCTCTCTTTCTTTTCCTTCTTCTTTTCTTTAACATCGTATTTTTGAAATTCCAAACTATACTCTAGATTTTTAATTTTCGCTCTCTGGTATTAGTTATCAATTTTGTACCTGTACTTTCTTTATAATTTTCGCGACCTTATTTGTTTTTGTTTGTTCGTTCTTTCTCTCTTTCTTTTCCTTCTTCTTTTCTTTAACATCGTATTTTTGAAATTCCAAACTATACTCTAGATTTTTAATTTTCGCTTTCTGGTATTAGTTATCAATTTTGTACCTGTACTTTCTTTATAATTTTCGCGACCTTGTTTGTTTTTGTTTGTTCGTTCTTTCTCTCTTTCTTTTCCTTCTTCTTTTCTTTAACATCGTATTTTTGAAATTCCAAACTCTACTCTAGATTTTTAATTTTTGCTTTTGTGTATTTGTTACCAATTTTGTACCTTTAAGGACCCAATCTTCAGGACCCATTTTTCACTAGGGAGTGAGATTACTGGCTTGACTGCTCTCTCTCCCTTTGGACCCTCCTTTTTCTCCACCAGGTCGCCTGTGTCTCCTCCCTAACCCCTCTCTACTCTACCCAACTCTGTGAATTTCTGTGTGTTCCAGACGGTGGAGAACACTTAGGGAACTGATTACTGGCTGGATCTGTCTCCCTCCTTTTCACTCCCCCTTTTATCCTTCTGGCCACCTCTGTTACCTTCCTCCTTCTTCTCTTCTCTGTATAACCCCGTGAACATCTCTGAGTGGTCCAGTTGTGGAGTGCACATAAGGAAGTGACTACTGGCTAGCCCACTCTCTCCACAATTGATTCACCTCATCTCATTTGGGTCACCTCTAACTCCCTCCTCCCTCTTCTCTTCTCCATGTAACCCTGTGAACCTCTCTGAGTGACCCTCACTGTAGAGAAACTTATCATCTTTAATGTAGATGTTTTATCAATGGTGCTGTATAGAAGGAGAAGTTTTGAAACTACTGTAAAAATAAGACCGATAATCGGAAGCAGGAGACTTAAGTCCAAACCCTGACTCCAGGGAACTCCTGACTCCAAGGAACATTCATTGACAGGAGCTCATCAAATGCCTCCATACCAACACTGAAACCAAGCACCACACAAGGGCCAATAAGTTCCAGGGCAAGACATACCAAGCAAATTCTCCAGCAACAAAGGAACACAGTCCTGAGCTTCAAGATACAGGCTGCCCAAAGTCACCCCAAAACTATAGACATCTCATAACTCATTACTGGACATTTCATTGCACTCCAGAGAGAAGAAATACAGCTCCACCCACCAGAACACCGACACAAGCTTCCCTAACCAGGAAACCTTGACAAGCCACCTGTACAAACCCACACACAGTGAGGAAACGCCATAATAAAGAGAACTCCACAAACTGCCAGAATACAGAAAGGACACCCCAAACTCAGCAATTTAAACAAGATGAAGAGACAGAGGAATACTCAGCAGATAAAGGAACAGGATAAATGCCCACCAAACCAAACAAAAGAGGAAGAGATAGGGAATCTACCTGATAAAGAATTCCGAATAATGATAGTGAAATTGATCCAAAATCTTGAAACTAAAATGGAATCACAGATAAATAGCCTGGAGACAAGGATTGAGAAGATGCAAGAAAGGTTTAACAAGGACCTAGAAGAAATAAAAAAGAGTCAATATATAATGAATAATGCAATAAGTGAAATTAAAAACACTCTGGAGGCAACAAATAGTAGAATAACAGAGGCAGAAGACAGGATTAGTGAATTAGAAGATAGAATGGTAGAAATAAATGAATCAGAGAGGATAAAAGAAAAACGAATTAAAAGAAATGAGGACAATCTCAGAGACCTCCAGGACAATATTAAACGCTACAACATTCGAATCATAGGGGTTCCGGAAGAAGAAGACAAAAAGAAAGACCATGAGAAAATACTTGAGGAGATAATAGTGGAAAACTTCCCTAAAATGGGGAAGGAAATAATCACCCAAGTCCAAGAAACCCAGAGAGTACCAAACAGGATAAACCCAAGGAGAAACACCCCAAGACACATATTAATCAAATTAACAAAGATCAAACACAAAGAACAAATATTAAAAGCAGCAAGGGAAAAACAACAAATAACACACAAGGGAATTCCCATAAGGATAACAGCTGATCTTTCAATAGAAACTCTTCAAGCCAGGAGGGAATGGCAAGACATACTTAAAATGATGAAAGAAAATAACCTACAGCCCAGATTATTGTACCCAGCAAGGATCTCATTCAAGTATGAAGGAGAAATCAAAAGCTTTTCAGACAAGCAAAAGCTGAGAGAATTCTGCACCACCAAACCAGCTCTCCAACAAATACTAAAGGATATTCTCTAGACAGGAAACACAAAAATGGTGTATAAACTCGAACCCAAAACAATAAAGTAAATGGCAACGGGAACATACTTATCAGTAATTACCTTAAATGTAAATGGGTTGAATGCCCCAACCAAAAGACAAAGACTGGCTGAATGGATACAAAAACAAGACCCCTACATATGTTGTCTACAAGAGACCCACCTCAAAACAGGGGACACATACAGACTGAAAGTGAAGGGCTGGAAAAAGATTTTCCATGCAAATAGGGACCAAAAGAAAGCAGGAGTAGCAATACTCATATCAGATAAAATAGACTTTAAAACAAAGGCGGTGAAAAGAGACAAAGAAGGTCACTACATAATGATCAAAGGATCAATCCAAGAAGAAGATATAACAATTATAAACATATATGCACCCAACACGGGAGCACCACAGTACGTAAGACAAATACTAACAAGTATGAAAGGAGAAATTAACAATAACACAATAATAGTGGGAGACTTTAATACCCCACTTACACCTATGGATAGATCAACTAAACAGAAAATTAACAAGGAAACACAAACTTTAAACGATACAATAGACCAGTTAGACCTAATTGATATCTATAGGTCATTTCATCCCAAAACAATGAATTTCACCTTTTTCTCAAGCGCACATGGAACCTTCTCCAGGATAGATCACATCCTGGGCCATAAAGCTAGCCTTGGTAAATTCAAAAAAATAGAAATCATTCCAAGCATTTTTTCTGACCACAATGCAGTAAGATTAGATCTCAATTACAGGAGAAAAACTATTAAAAATTCCAACATATGGAGGCTGAACAACACGCTGCTGAATAACCAACAAATCACAGAAGAAATCAAAAAAGAAATCAAAATTTGCATAGAAACGAATGAAAATGAAAACACAACAACCCAAAACCTGTGGGACACGGTAAAAGCAGTCCTAAGGGGAAAGTTCATAGCAATACAGGCACACCTCAAGAAACAAGAAAAAAGTCAAATAAATAACCTAACTCTACACCTAAAGCAACTAGAAAAGGAAGAAATGAAGAACCCCAGGGTTAGTAGAAGGAAAGAAATCTTAAAAATTAGAGCAGAAATAAATGCAAAAGAAACAAAAGAGACCATAGCAAAAATCAACAAAACCAAAAGCTGGTTCTTTGAAAGGATAAATAAAATTGACAAACCATTAGCCAGACTCATCAAGAAACAAAGGGAGAAAAATCAAATCAACAAAATTAGAAACAAAAATGGAGAGATCACAACAGACAACACAGAAATACAAAGGATCATAAGAGACTACTATCAACAATTATATGCCAATAAAATGGACAACGTGGAAGAAATGGACAAATTCTTAGAAAAGTACAACTTTCCAAAACTGGACCAGGAAGAAATAGAAAATCTTAACAGACCCATCACAAGCATGGAAATTGAAACTGTAATCAAAAATCTTCCAGCAAACAAAAGCCCCGGTCCAGACGGCTTCACAGCTGAATTCTACCAAAAATTTAGAGAAGAGCTAACACCTATCCTGCTCAAACTCTTCCAGAAAATTGCAGAGGAAGGTAAACTTCCAAACTCATTCTATGAGGCCACCATCACCCTAATACCAAAACCTGACAAAGATCCCACAAAAAAAGAAAACTACAGGCCAATATCACTGATGAACATAGATGCAAAAATCCTTAACAAAATTCTAGCAATCAGAATCCAACAACACATTAAAAAGATCATACACCGTGATCAAGTGGGCTTTATCCCAGGGATGCAAGGATTCTTCAATATCCGCAAATCAATCAATGTAATACACCACATTAACAAATTGAAAAATAAAAACCATATGATTATCTCAATAGATGCAGAGAAAGCCTTTGACAAAATTCAACATCCATTTATGATAAAAACTCTCCAGAAAGCAGGAATAGAAGGAACATACCTCAACATAATAAAAGCTATATATGACAAACCCACTGCAAACATTATCCTCAATGGTGAAAAATTGAAAGCATTTCCTCTAAAGTCAGGAACAAGACAAGGGTGCCCACTTTCACCATTACTATTCAACATAGTTTTGGAAGTTTTGGCCACAGCAATCAGAGCAGAAAAAGAAATAAAAGGAATCCAAATTGGAAAAGAAGAAGTAAAACTCTCACTATTTGCAGATGACATGATCCTCTACATAGAAAACCCTAAAGAGTCCACCAGAAAATTACTAGAAATAATCAATGACTACAGTAAAGTTGCAGGATATAAAATCAACACACAGAAATCCCTTGCATTCCTATACACTAATAATGAGAAAACAGAAAGAGAAATTAAGGAAACAATTCCATTCACCATTGCAACGGAAAGAATAAAATACTTAGGAATATATCTACCTAAAGAAACTAAAGACCTATATATAGAAAACTATAAAACACTGGTGAAAGAAATCAAAGAGGACACTAATAGATGGAGAAATATACCATGTTCATGGATTGGAAGAATCAATATAGTGAAAATGAGTATACTACCCAAAGCAATTTATAGATTCAACGCAATCCCTATCAAGCTACCAACAGTATTCTTCACAGAGCTAGAACAAATAATTTCACAATTTGTATGGAAATACAAAAAACCTCGAATAGGCAAAGCGATCTTGAGAAAGAAGAATGGAACTGGAGGAATCAACTTACCTGACTTCAGGCTCTACTACAAAGCCACAGTTATCAAGACAGTATGGTACTGGCACAAAGACAGAAATATTGATCAATGGAATAAAATAGAAAGCCCAGAGATAAATCCACGCACATATGGACACCTTATCTTCGACAAAGGAGGCAAGAATATACAATGGATTAAAGACAATCTCTTTAACAAGTGGTGCTGGGAAATCTGGTCAACCACTTGTAAAAGAATGAAACTGGACCACTTTCTAACACCATACACAAAAATAAACTCAAAATGGATTAAAGATCTAAACGTAAGACCAGAAACTATAAAACTCCTAGAGGAGAACATAGGCAAAACACTCTCCGACATACATCACAGCAGGATCCTCTATGACCCACCTCCCAGAATATTGGAAATAAAAGCAAAAATAAACAAATGGGACCTAATTAACCTTAAAAGCTTCTGCACATCAAAGGAAACTATTAGCAAGGTGAAAAGACAGCCTTCAGAATGGGAGAAAATAATAGCAAATGAAGCAACCGACAAACAACTAATCTCAAAAATATACAAGCAACTCCTACAGCTCAACTCCAGAAAAATAAACGACCCAATCAAAAAATGGGCCAAAGAACTAAATAGACATTTCTCCAAAAAAGACATACAGATGGCTAACAAACACATGAAAAGATGCTCAACATCACTCATTATCAGAGAAATGCAAATCAAAACCACTATGAGGTACCATTTCACACCAGTCAGAATGGCTGCGATCCAAAAGTCTACAAATAATAAATGCTGGAGAGGGTGTGGAGAAAAGGGAACCCTCTTACACTGTTGGTGGGAATGCAAACTAGTACAGCCACTATGGAGAACAGTGTGGAGATTCCTTAAAAAACTGGAAATAGAACTGCCTTATGATCCAGCAACCCCACTGCTGGGCATACACACTGAGGAAACCAGAAGGGAAAGAGACACGTGTACCCCAATGTTCATCGCAGCACTGTTTATAATAGCCAAGACGTGGAAGCAACCTAGATGTCCATCAGCAGATGAATGGGTAAGAAAGCTGTGGTACATATACACAATGGAGTATTACTCAGCCATTAAAAAGAATACATTTGAATCAGTTCTAATGAGGTGGATGAAACTGGAGCCTATTATACAGAGTGAAGTAAGCCAGAAGGAAAAACATAAATACAGTATACTAACACATATATATGGAATTTAGAAAGATGGTAACAATAACCCGGTGTACGAGACAGCAAAAGAGACACTGATGTATAGAACAGTCCTATGGACTCTGTGGGAGAGGGAGAGGGTGGGAAGATGTGGGAGAATGGCAATGAAACATGTAAAATATCATGTAGGAAACGAGTTGCCAGTCCAGGTTCGATGCATGATGCTGGATGCCTGGGGCTGGTGCACTGGGACGGCCCAGAGGGATGGTATGGGGAGGGAGGAGGGAGGAGGGTTCGGGATGGGGAACACATGTATACCTGTGGCGGATTCATTTTGATATTTGGCAAAACTAATACAATTATGTAAAGTTTAAAAATAAAATAAAATTGGAAGAATAAAAAAAACAACAAAAAAAAAAAAAAAAAAAAAATAAAATAAAATATTCATTAAAAAAAAAAAATAATAAAAATAAAAATAAAATAAAAAAAAAAGAAAACCCTAGGAAACTAATACCCATTACACAAACACAAGATGATTTAATGGGTTGCTGGTGAAGCATACAGGCACAATAGCAAATAAATTTTGTGGATTTGCCCTTAATTTGGGCTTCCCTGGTGGCTCAGAGGTTAAAAGTATCTGCCTGCAATGCAGGACACCCAGGTTCGATCCCTGGGTCAGGAAGATCCCCTGGAGAAGGAAATGGTAACCCACTCCAGTATTCTTGCCTGGAGAATCCCATGGACAGAGAAGCCTGGTAGGCTACAGTCCATGGGGTCGCAATTCAGGGATATTGAAAGGCCTTTCTCAAATCACATCTTTCTTGTTTATCTTGCTTTGTCTACTGTTCACCCTTTTCAGTTGTTTTTAAACATACCACATGCCTAGGACTATGGAAGGTAGTATTATATAGCTCTGGTTTTCACATCAGTTCTGCCACTTACCTTAATCATCACTTAATCACTCAGAGCCTGCATTATATTACTTAAAATAAGGAGATAATAATACCTCCTGACAGGTTTGTTGTGAGACTAGAGATATATTTGTAAAGTATTTAACATGGTGCTTGGAATACTGTCAGTATCCAATAAAGAGTAGCAATTATTACCTCTCTAGGTGTTATAAGGATTAAATAACACAGATACCTCTTGACATCAAGGAAGCATTTCATAAATGCTACTGTGGCTATTATCATTACATATTTTTGCTCCCTGGCGTTTGCATCATCACAAATTGGCAATCACAGGCTGAAATCCTTTGGTGGCTGCCCTTGTACAGGGGTTAAAATCTCAGACCTCTAACGCAGCCACCAGCCTTCCACAGCCAGGTCTCTATAATAGTGCGGTGCACTATTCTATCCCATGCCACATTATGTGTTCATCCTTATTTGGCTGCCCCACCTATCCCCACCAGCTTCCATTTGGTTCCTCAGAGGAGCTTTCTTCTTCCTTTTTGCTATTGCACTCCTGATATAGCCTCCCCCTGTCCCAAGTTAAATACTACTCTTTCTTCAAGTCCTAGTTGAAATGCCAACCCAATACTTTCCTAGAGAGAAATTCCCTACCTCTGCACATCCCCATCTCAGTAGATCCTATATTTGTTTTCATCATACTTACTCCTCTTCATAATTACTTATTTGCTTGTGTGAGTGTGTGTCAAAGCCTTGTCTCCTCCACTTGGCCATGTAGCAGGAATAATACTTAAAGGATATTAAACTACTGCATTTTCATGCTAGTTTCATTGTTACAAATTATTCCATAGCTACCATAAGAACAGTCATGCCTGAAAGACTCAAATCGTGGATTTGTTTATTTATTTTTATTAGTGTAGGAAAATATAGCACTTCTTTCATCATGGGTATATTATGAGCTTTGATAACTGGGGGCAAGATAGACTTAGATAGGCAAGTTTATGCACAGGAAGTCCAACTTTCCTGCTCCAGTAAATCATAGAAAGGAAAGAGAGGAAAGAGCTAAGAAATCATACAGAAAAGTCTTCAACTTTCTGCTTTGGGAGTTGTGTTAGCTGGCTTGGGCTGCCATAACAAGATAATGTAGTCTGAGTGCCTTAAACAGAAATCTATCTTCTCACCATTCTGGAGGCTAGTAGTCCAAGGTCAAATGTTGGTAGCTTTAGTTTCTTCTGAGGCCTCTCTCCCTGGCTCGCAGATTGCCAACTTCTGGCTGTGTATTCACATGGCCTTTCCTTTGTGTGCATAATCCTGGTGTCTCTCTGTGTGTGTCCACCTTTCCTTGTCTTATAAAGACACCATCAGTTTGGGTTAGGGTCCACCTATATGGGGCTTCCCAGATGTTCAGTGGTAAAGAATCTGCCTGCCAGTGCAGGATACACGGGTTTGATCCCTGGGATGGGAAGATCCTCTGGAGGAAGAAATGGCAACCCATTCCAGTATCCTTGTCTGGAGAAATCATGGATAGAGGAGCCTGGTGGGCTATAGTCCATGGGGTCTCAAAGAGTCTGATACGACTGAGTGATTGAGCACGCATGCCACCTATATGACTTCATTTAACTCTAACTAATAGCCTTATCTCTGAATATATTTACATTCTGAGGAACTGGGGGTTGGGGCTTCAACATATGAATTTGGGTGAGGGCAATAATTTGGACTGAAACAGGGTTAAAGTCTTCAGGATGTCGGGAGTTTTAGAAACATGTAGGTAAGTCTGAGAAAGCCCAGTGATGCCACATGAAAGGGAGGAGAGTCAGTTGCATGCTTTTTCTCTTGTCTTAAATAAGCTGCTCTCTCCTTGTCCCTCTCTACTTTCTGCTTATAAAAGCTTTCCATTTTGTACAGCTCCTTTCTATCTGCTAGATGCTGCTCTGCTCCTGAATCCTTGTGTGCGAGCTAAGTCATTTCAGTCACGTCTGACTCTTTGCGACCCCATGGATAGTAGCCCATCAGGCTCCTCTGTCCATGGGATTCTCCAGGCAAAAATACTAGGGTGGGTTGCCACACCCTCCTCCAGGGGATCTTCCCAACCCAGAGATTGAACCCATGTCTCTTATGTCTCCTGCATTGGCAGGCAGGTTCTTTAACAATAGTAACACCTGGGATAGAGCCAATAGGATCTTTAAAATTTACTAAGTTAAATTTTGCTTTTTAACACAGCTATAAACCCTGGAAGAATAGGGAGCCTGTCTACTGGGTGTATCTAGCACAGTGTTGGTATTGACAAATGTTTTTTAAATGAATGATATCACCAAGTTTGCAGCAATTCATTTTCTAAATTATATTCCTCCCCACCTTTAAAATGTTTGCCTCTACTATGGTATTTTTACAACTGTTCAGTTCTCATTATCCCAAATAATTCCATTAAGCAAGTCTCCAACCTTACAAGATAGTGGTAGAAATAGAGCTTACTTCCACATCTAAATTCATCCATCCACTAAACTGTGTGCCATCTCTAATTTAGAACCCTATAAAGGGTACAATATTAATTCCAACTCTGCCTAATTCTCCTGGCTTATTTGCCTACTTTGCTTTATCTTCTGTAATTTCAAATCAACCAAAACCTAGTTCCATTAAGCACGTCTTTTCACGGTCACCTTGACCCTAGCCTCTATCTTGGCTCAAGTTGTTTGTCGCACTCAATTGTTTTGCTCCTCCCATCTATGTACTTGAATGTCCAGGTCAAATTATCTTTGATATCTCTATTCATATCATTTTTTCTTAAATATTCTCCTTTACAATATCTGTATTGCATATTACATAACTGACAGTCTTATATGCCAGTACCTCGCAATTAAACATTTAGTCTTGTCCATATGTAATATATATATAATATTGTCAAGACCTGATGCTAATAGAATTCTACAGATAGGTGATATATAGATGATAGATGCATAAATGGATACATACAGAAATAGACAAACAGATAGAGACAGACATACACAAATGTGTGTGCAGGTTGTCCTGATAATCATATGTACTCTCCTTAGAAGCAGTCCATATCTTTAAAACTCACTAATTTTGTACTCCATAATTCATGACAGATATTTAGCAGGCCCTCAGCAAATGCTCTTTGATTGATTCTAGGCCAAACATGACTTTATTGTTTAGGAAACATACCAAGAGACACAAAAAATTGATTTGTATTTGTTTAATTTTTAAAATCACTTTACCATCTTTAGCATTTTATGAGTTGTTTTCATCTAGCAAGTAAGAGAATTTTCCAGCACCAGCCCATCTGCTCCTCCTCTCGAGTTTGAAGTGGTCGGCAGGCTAAATTGGTAACATCTTTCATCCTGTGGCAACGCCCCCATGTTGTCACAGGCATGCAATTCTGATTTCATTGCCCTATTGAGCCAAAGGCAAAGAGAGGCAACAAGAGATAAATCCCCTCAAAAACTCAATAAGTTTAATAATAGCTAACAGACACAGAATACTACCCGCCATAGAAATGCTTAATTGCTCTCTGTCATTAAGTTGGCTTTAATGATAAAGGCTGTTTGTGAAGTTTCCTTCCCTTTGGTATTAGACTCTGAAGGATTGGACTGGAAGGGGCTTTGGATACACTGCTCCCACCCCTCCCCCACCCCCACACTTCAGCTACCACTGCACTGACTATAATATAAACAGAGAGGAAGCCAGTCTGTTAAAAAATTTCTCAAGGGAAGATATTTTCACAGTCATTCCAGAAAATACACCACAGTGTTTTAGAAATTTTCATCTGAGCCAGTTCTACCCTCTGTCTTCAAAATCATTCCTGTTTCCCTTTGAATGCAATTTATCTTAGTCAGCCCCCAATGGAAACCAAAAACAAATTAATATTAGGTGTGAATCTAAAATTAATAGAAAAGGAAACCATTCCTTCTCTCAAGTATGTTAAATACATTTCATTCACAATTGTCAAGGTAAAAATCCAAGTGAATTTATAGAAAGCATTCACTTGTACTGTGGTCATTACAGTAGATTTTTAAAAAGCTTTTTTTCCTACGAAAGAAATCCACTAACTGAACATTAGAACAGTAAATGATTTTTACCAAGTGGAAAAGTGGGGACAAAATAGAGAAATTTAAAGTAGAAGACACTGGTGTGAACATAAAATACAGAAGCCACATTTATGTTTTGCCACGAATCCACTTTCACTAAGTTTCTCTTGCTGCATTATTCTCCTCTGGAAAGTCAAAGGTCACTCCTACAACAGCAGTAAGCCTATGAACTATAAGAAAACTGAGGCAAATGGTGGGCAAAGCTACAAAGCTCTAAAAATGTTGTTTCTGGTGCCCCTGTTTCCTCCCTCTACCATCTCAGTCTTTCCACTCAACATTCCCTCTAATCCTTTTGAGAAATAAGTGACGTTAAGAGTTTAAAACTCATACAAAACGCTGGACTTATACCACTCAATAAATACTATTTTTAAAATTACTTATCTGAATCTTCCAGCCTACTTAATGAGATAGATGCTATCTTTAGCCCAATTTTCTAGTGAGGAACATGTGGCTTGGAGAGATTAAGCACTTACTGAAGTCACCAAGACAGTCAGTGCTGTAACCATGGCACTGCATGGCGGCTGCCCAGGTGGCTCAGTGGTAAAGAATCTGCCTGCCAATGAAGGAGATGTAGGTGTGATCCCTGAGTCAGGAAGATCCCCTGGAGAAGAAATTGGCAACCCACGCCAGCATTCTTGCCTGGAAAATTCCAAAGACAAAGTAGCCTGGGGAGCTACAGTCCATGGGGCTGAAAAGAGTTGAACACCACTGAGTAACTGGGCTGTGTGTGGTGGGCACACACACACACAGGACTGCATGGACACCATAGAGAGGACCAGGGCATCCTAACCTTGCAGACTTCTGTATTTTTGGTGGATCCAATCCTTCAAGAGTTATAACCTTCAGGTAGCGACTTCACATTTATAATTGGTTTATGGAAACTAAGGTAAAGAGAGATCAGCTCCAACCCTGAAGGAAATAGAGAAAGTCATTCCCTCACTGCCTCATCTACATTGCTGCTTAGCACCATGGCCCTGACAGCCCATCAGCAGAGTCTGGTAAACCAACCACTTTGTCAGATTCACCTAACCCCTGAAATCATGGGCCTTCAGGCAATGACATGAATTCATATAACATTAGAGCTAGGAGGCTTCTCAGGGGGCACGCAACTGAATCTACTCATCTTACAGATAAGAAAACTAAGGCATACATTGCTTGAATGATTTTCCCACCATTCCAGAGCCAACATGTGGCAGAGTCTGGTCTTGAACGTATATCTTTGGACGTGACTCAGAAGATGGACTTCTACTCTATCACACGGGTAGTAATTCTGGCCTTGACTTGTCATTGCTACTTACCACCAGTTCAGACATCAAATCATCATTGTTTCTTCCTGCAAAATTCCTTCCACTTCTTCTTGGGCTGAGTCTGATTAAGCCAAACATCATGACATCATGATATTTTTCTCAAGTGTTAATTCATTGTAGATACATGTGGGTTCCTACTGCATATGTTGAATATATTTTTAACATTTTAAAAGACTTACTAGTGTATAAGACTTTAAAGATGGACTCTATTGTGTGTGCTTAATTACTTTTCTCCCCCCGTGATATACATACGTACATACACCCCAATTTTCTCATGAATCCAGCAGGCTATTCAAATACACCTCCTGAACAGGAAGATTCTTCTGTTATGAATATGGGATCTGAGTCTTCTTATGTAAAAAGTATAGTTCTCTATGATTAGAGAAAACATTCCTTTCCGGGGACAGGGACAAAACAATTAATTGTCCTAAGAGTGACTTGAATAACAGCATCACAGTTATCATCATCACCCTTGATTAATATTTTGGCCATTGACTAGGCATGGGGCTCTATAATAGACCTGCAGATACCATTGCCATCAGCTCTACAGTATCCATAATCATGACCTCTTAAAATTTAATTCTGCTTTAATCAAGAGAGGAAGTTTGTGATCCACAATTACTTTTGAGGTTATTTTCCACCAAATGTACATAAGAGGTTGGTCCAAATCCTGCTGCGCCACAGCTTACAAATGAACACGAACTTGCTTGAATGCCAAGGGTTTGGTTGAATTTCAGATATGTACACTGGGTTGGGAAAATAACAGTGATTTTGTACTCTGAGCACAGTAAAGTCATCCCAGAGCTGATTCTTTTGCTATAGGGCAAATAA
This sequence comes from Bos javanicus, assembly GCF_032452875.1. NCBI lineage: Eukaryota > Metazoa > Chordata > Mammalia > Artiodactyla > Bovidae > Bos > Bos javanicus. Next base: position 46,846,070 of record NC_083870.1, read on the forward strand.
ATCATTAACGATTATCAATATATGATTGTTATCAATAAAATCCTTCTCTCTACTAGGGATGAGTTTTTATATGCTCATCTTTAGAAAATCAAATTCCGAGAAATGTCACTCAGTATTTTATAGGCAATTTCCAATTATCTTCTCTCTAAATTGTACCCCACCCGACACCGAAATGATCTTCCTACCAAAAAGAAATACAAGCATGTCACTCTCATCTTTCAAAACCTTCAGACTCTATTACCTTCAGAATATAATATGGCCCCTTGAAAAAAATGACAGTAAGCCCTTCCCCATGAGAGCCCAGCTCTCCTTTTCATCCCCATCCCTCTAGTCCTCTATCATCTCCAGTTTCTTTTTCATCTGCCTCTTCTCTATCTTGCACACTTCTTTCTAGTCATGAAGACCTGGCTTAAAAGTCACTTTCTCTCAGTGCCCTTGTAAGTGAATCATTCTTCCTTTTGTAAATACTCAGTATTTTTGTTGATACATAACTTGGCAGTGTCTTCCCACCAGACTACACTAACTCCTCAAGGGGAAGGGTCAATTACTCCTTTAAAATATTTATTTATTTGGCTGTGCTGGGACTTCGTTGTAACATGCAGGATCTTCTATCTTAGTTGCAGCATATGATTGCTTAGTTGCACCATGTGGGATCTAGTTATCTTACCAGGGATCAATCCTGGGCCCCTTGCATTGGGAGCTCAGAGTCTTAGCCACTGGACTACCAGGGAAGTCCTGTAAGGGTCAATTCTTATTTATCTTTACATGCTCCTCCGGAGTTAGCACCTGTGCAGGCACATGCTAGAACATCAATAAATATTTGTTGAAAAAAATGGATGGATGAAGAAATAAATGCATCTCTTTAAATTTGTTGGAGCTACAGCCTTCAGGCAAGAAGGAAATGTCTTCAACTATCACAGATTAGTTTATTTTGATGACATCATTAGCTTCCGAATTTTCCCCAGGCATTTGCATGACATAATAAAGTAAGGCTAAGAGAAATCTGTATGCAGGTCAGGAAGCAACAGTTAGAACTGGACATGGAACAACAGACTGGTTCCAAATAGGAAAAGGAGTACGTCAAGGCTGTATATTGTCACCCTGCTTATTTAACTTATATGCAGAGTACATCATGAGAAACGCTGCACTGGAAGAAGCACAAGCTGGAATCAAGATTGCTGGGAGAAATATCAATAACCTCAAATATGCAGATGACACCACCCTTATGGCAGAAAGTGAAGAGGAACTAAAAAGCCTCTTGAAAGTGAAAGTGGAGAGTGAAAAAGTTGGCTTAAAGCTCAACATTCAGAAAAAGAAGATCATGGCATCTGGTCCCATCACTTCATGGGAAATAGATGGGGAAACAGTGGAAACAGTGTTAAACTTTATTTTTTGGGGCTCCAAAATCACTGCAGATGGTGACTGCAGCCAGGAAACTAAAAGACTCTTACTCCTTGAAAGGAAAGTTATGATCAACCTATATAACATATTCAAAAGCAGAGACATTACTTTGCCAACAAAGGTCCATCTAGTCAAGGCTATGGTTTTTCCTCTGGTCATGTATGGATGTGAGAGTTGGACTGTGAAGAAGGCTGAGCACCGAAGATTCGATGCTTTTGAACTGTGGTGCTGGAGAAGACTCTTGAGAGTCCCTTGGACTGCAAGGAGATCCAACCAGTCCATTGTGAAGGAGATCAGCCCTGGGATTTTTTTGGAAGGAATGATGCTAAAGCTGAAACTCCAATACTTTGGCAACCTCATGCGAAGAGTTGACTCATTGGAAAAGACTCTGATGCTGGGAGGGATTGGGGGCAAGAGGAAAAGGGGATGACAGAGGATGAGATGGCTGGATGGCATCACTGACTCAATGGACGTGAGTCTGAGTGAACTCTGGGAGTTGGTGATGGACAGGGAGGCCTGGCGTGCTGCGATTCATGGGGTTGCAAAGAGTCAGACACGACTGAGTGACTGAACTGAACTGAACTGAAGTAGATTATTGTCTGTGTGACAAGCCCTTCTTTATGAGCAAGGTAAAGGTCATGCCTGTATGGTTTGGGTTGCTGTAATAAATAATCCCCAAACTTTAACCTTCAAAAATAGATGAATCCAAATTCTATCATCCAATGCCTCTAACTATGCATATGCTTCTAATACATAAAACCGGCTTAGCAGGAAAGATGTAACATTTAGCAACCACGAAATAGATTTCAAATATAGTCAAAAAGAAAGGGTAGATAGTCTTTGCACTAAGAAGACAATTGAATAATGGTTGGCTAACATGAGTATGTTTAATGCCTGTTTTGTTTCAGTTCTCATTACAAAGGCCACTGTTGTCAGAGACATAATATAATTCCTATCAGAGGACTTAAGAAATAGGATTTAAAACAGGCCAGGGACTTAGTCACCCAGATCAGATTTGCCAAATGTCCAAAAAATTAATCAGTTCATCCTGCATTACAAGAAGAACACAAGGACTAACTCATGAATTATGGAGCAGTTGGTCTGACTCTCAAACCTGAAAGTTTCTTGGGCAATTCATTAAGAAAAAGATCAATTTGTAAAATCCTGGAGGTTTTTAAGTTGTTTAAAAGCAGCCCACAAAATTTGTCATGTCAAACCAATTCCTCTTTCTTCTTCAGCCAGGAGGAGGTGAGAGGTGGCATGAACGATGTGAAGGAGACGGCTTACTCTGATCTTAATAAGGTTTATGATAAATCAACATATTGACCTTCAACTAATATGTTGTTTGGTTAAATTTAGAGACAACCAAGCCACAGAAAGTGACACAGTAACAAAATAAGAGAATCAATCCTTCACCCAATATGTATTGAGTTTCTAAATGTGTAAGGCACCCCGCTAGGCAATGTGGAAGAACCAAAGAAAATCAAACAGCAGCTGTATGCTCAAGAAGATAAGTGTAGGAAAAGAAGTTGCCATCAACATCTTTAACACTAGATATAGAGCACGGACCATATTTAGACAGTATAGAATAAGGGTTAAAAACATGGACCCTAGAACCAGACTGTCTAGGTTTGTATCCTGGATCAGATATTTACTAAGAGCAGGAGCTAATGGTAGAGAACCTGCCTGCCAATGTAGGAGATGCAAAAGACATGGGTTCAGTCCCTGGGTTGAGAAAATCCCCTGGAGTAGGAAATGGCAACCTGCTCCAGTATTCTTGCTTGGAAAAATTCCATGGACAAAGGAATCGGGTGGGCTATGGTCCACAGGATCACAAAAAGTTGGATATGATTGAGCAACTGAGCACAGGACAAGAACATGAAATCAAGAACATGATTGCTATGCCTTAATTTCCTCATCTGCAAAATAGTGGTGATTTTAAGGTTATATATTATACATCATAGGGTTATGCTTAGTATTGAATGAGTTAGCACATGCAAAGTACATAGAACAGTGTGGGAAGTTCAAGAAGAGAGCATTATTTTCCATGGTGGGTAAGTTTGAAAGGGAAGGGGATAAGAGGAATGAGATAAGCAAGAGCAATCAGAAGCATGTAACATTTAAACCGAGTCAAATTAGTAAGCCTTGGACATATAGAGATTAAAATAGAAAAGTCTGTGGTTTACATGGGAAAACACTGTATTAGTTCAGTAGTAACTAACATGCTAACCATTTGGGGAATAGTTTACTGTCATATTGTGGATAGTCCAATTTTATCACAACATAATGTCTATAAAAGGCAGAAATGAGAGACAAGATTGGGATTCATTCACATTGACCTCATTATTACAGCAAATCAGATAAAATTACAGATGGAAAGAGGGTAGAGAAAAGATATGGGTCCATTGAGCAGCTCCAAAAATATAAGAATCAAGAAAAACATACAAGGCAGGAAGATAGAAATTAGAATAGAAAGGATTATTTCTACTTCAATAATACATGTTCATATTCCTTTGTTTAACTGTAAGTATGTCTGCTGCAGAGAAGGCAATGGCACCCTACTCCAGTACTCTTGCCTGGAAAATCCATGGACAGAGGAGCCTGGTAGGCTGCAGTCCATGGGGTCGCTAAGAGTCGGAAACAACTGAGCGACTTCACTTTCACTTTTCACTTCATGCATTGGAGAAGGAAATGGCAACCCACTCCAGTGTTCTTGCCTGGAGAATCCCAGGGACTGCGGAGCCTGGTGGGCTGCCGTCTCTGGGGTCACACAGGGTAGAACATGACTGAAGCGACTTAGCAGCAGCAGCAGCAGTCTGCTGCTGCTGCTGCTGCTAAGTCGCTTCAGTCGTCTGGTCTCCCTCAAAAAATAACAGATATCCCTTCAAACTAGCAAAAGCCAGAAAATGGAACTGATTCTGAGAAAACAGTTGTATTTCAATGAATTCAAGGGCAAGAAGTCCTGCTAGGCTATGTGAGAAGATGAGAGCTATCAGGAGCTGGAGGGTTTATGCTCTCAGTGATATTTCCTTCACCCCCTGCCCATTCTCTTTCCCAAGGCTTCATGGCAGTCTTCAGAAGAGGTGAACATGTACTTGGCAGACTCCCAAGGGCTCTAGAACATTTTTCCCTCTGCTCTCTCCAACCTGCAGTGCCTCACACAAAGCTTAACCTCTGGGAAGAGTTAAACAGTTGTTGCTGGATGAGATCCCTACTTGTTTAGACCTCCTTGCTGGACCTAGAAATAGACTTGGCACAAATTGCTTGTTCTGTACATGTTGAGAAACTTACAATTTATATGGGAGCTTGTTTATCCTCATTCTTGATGTATTTTTTTTTAATTGGGGTATAGTTGCTTTACAATGTTGTGCTAGTTTCTGTTGTACACTGAAAAGAATCAGCTATGTATCTATGTAATAAAACAGTTGTATTCCAATGAATTCAAGGACAAGAAATTCTGCCAGGCTATATCCTGTCCCTCTTGGATCTTCACAGCCCCATCCCATCCCTCCAGGTCATCACAGAGCACTGAGCTGAGCTCCCTGTGCTATATAACAGCTTCCCATTAGCTATCTATTTTACACATGGCAATTACACCCATGTCAATCCCAGTCTCCCAATTCATCCTACCCTTCTACAGGTCTACCTGTCCATTCTCTATGTCTCTATTCCTGCCCTGCAAATAGTTTCATTTGTACCATCTTTCAGATTCCACATATATGCATTAATATACGATAGTTTTTTTCTCTCTTTCTGATTTACTTCACTTTGTATGACAGACTCTAGGTCCATCCATGTCTCTATAAATGACACAATTATTTTTAAGTGAGATTTTTTTCCTGTCTTCAATGTGAGAGCTGTGCATGTTTCAAGAGGTGGTTGACTTGCCTTTGAGAGAAACCAATGCTAGTGTTAAAGATCAGAGACGGCCCGGGTTTTTCTGATAATTGTGTCCCTATGTCAGAGGTACACTTAAGCTGCCTTTCCTTTTCCTAAGCCTCAAGTGTACAATGTTTCAGCCTCTTACTCTTTTTACACGTTAGAGGTTATGAGTCATCTTTATCCACCTTTCTCACAGTTTCGGTGCTCAAATCTCGGAAAATCAGCCCCGCCCCATCAACCAGTCCCCTTCACAACCTCAGTGAGACACCTCCTCAGCCTATCTAAGGAATTCTCTGAGGAAATAGAGTGGTGGCTGCCATGACAGTCAGATGTCCGTGGTCACTGAACCCACACTTAGCCAAGATCCTGCCTAAGCATCTGCCTGAACTGAATCGTTGCCCACAACCCCACCTCACCTCCACTGTGTAACCACCGCAGCTAATATTTAAATGTACCTGATTTCCCCTTGCTGCTGCTGCTGCCGCTGCTAAGTCGCTTCAGTCGTGTCTGACTCTGTGAGACCCCATGGACAGCAGCCCACTGGCTCCTCTCTCCCTGGGATTCTCCAGGCAAGAATACTGGAGTGGGTTGCCATTTCCTTCTCCAATGTATGAATGTGAAAAGTGAAAGTGAAGTCGCTCAGTCGTGCCCGACTCTTAGCGACCCCATGGACTGCAGCCTACCAGGCTCCTCCGTCCATGGGATTTTCCAGGCAAGAGTATTGAAGTGGGTTGCCATTGCCTGTATCATGGAGCTTCAAAAGCAGTGTGAAAGGCATGTTGATTCCACCATGCAGCTCTTTACACAAACATTTAAAGTTCATGATGTACTTGAGTATGGACACTCTCCATTCCTGTGTACTTTGCCACTCAAAGTCTTTCACCTGAACCAACTCCAAATCCATGCAAAGCTGAAACCCACAGAGAGTTGTATCTTTCCTTGATGACTTCAAATCCCATGGCAGAGATATATGTTGATGTGAGACATGACTTCAGTGAATTGAAAACTCATCTGGAATTTTCTCGAGCTTTGTCCTGGCCTCAGCAATAATCAGACTTCTGTTGACAGTTCCATCTTCAACCACACTCTGCAGCTAGTGAGACTCCTTATACTATGTACTTTGCTGTCTAGAGCCCTATTAACCCTGGATTTATTAGCTTTTTTTGTCAACCACTTATACTGCCAGCCTCCCATGAGAAGAACACATCACAAAGCAAAGAAACTCTGAGACACATACATAGAAAAATATCTCAAATAGCAAACATTTACTGAAAGCACAAAGTCAGATGGTAGCACTTGAATAACCCTTCTCCCCCACAAGCACATTCTATAGATACACTCAGGGAAGTTGTGCAAATAAATCTCATTATGCTGCAGAAGTGCAAATTTATTGTCTCTCTGAGAGTACTGAGATGAAGCCGAGAATCTTCACAAATTTACTGGGCTGGCTCCAGACACATACTAGATTATATTCATCAAAATGAATGGATTTTAAAGCAAGTCTAAAATAGATTCTTTCAAAAATCTAAGACTTTGCCTCAGAGGGACTTCTTTTTTTCCTCCTGTCCTTTCTCTCTGGCTTCCATGGAGAATAGAAAAGGATAGTTATTAAAACAAAGAGGAGAAGGTAATTTGACTTAAGTTACTGAGCCAGAGAGCTGCCAGATGTCAACTGAGCCAGCAGAGGTTACTGGCAGCCTGGGACCAGAAATAGAAATTAGAGCAAATATATCTATAAAAAAATGTCTGAAAAGTCCATTCAGCTCTAAATACAGAGCAGTTTTGAGATCCCTAGATAGAACCTCTCTTGGCTGGCCAGGGTATATGGCTTTAGTGAACTCCACAGATATTTTCCTCATGATTTTTCTTCGTTAAGTGTAATACTTTTGATTATTCCAATTTAATTTATCAAATCTGATATATGTGACTCAGTTTAAACACAGTACCAACCAAAAGGGATATAAGTGAACATGACTTGCCACTGGATCCATTTTTCCTCCAGGTCATGTATACATGGTGCTTCCAAATACACACACACACACACACACACACACAGTGAAATACTCAGAGCTAACATTCTTAAAAGCTTGCTATGCACCTTGCTCTGTTTAATCTTATTTAACTCACCTAAGACAAAGAGAATAAGAGAAAAAGAGCCTTGTCCAAGGTCACACATTAGATTATGGAGGCAAGACAGGAAAACAGCCTATCTAGCTCAGAGCTTGGCTTCTTAACCATTGCCTTCCTCAAACAGTGCTTAGACTGATAAGTGTGTTAAATAATGCAATATGTGCCTTGAGAAAGTAAATTTTCAAGTTATCTCACTAGCTTCCATGTATCTGTAGAAGGAGAAAATATTCAGTTGTTAAATTACAAGTTATTTGTTTATATGCTTGCCTTTTATCCTCTAGATCTCTACTGTTCAATATGAAAGCTATCAGATACATGTTGCCATGGGACACTTGAAATGTGGCTAATCCAAACTGAGATGTGCTGTAAGTGTAAAATACAGACTGGATTTCAAAGGATGAGAACTAAAGACAAGACTATAAAATATCATATAATTTTTATATTGATTATATGTTGAAATAATACTTTTGGACATACTGAGTAAAATGAAATATAGTATTAAATTAATTATATCCATTTCTATTTATTTTTTAAAATGTGGCTACTAGAAAAGTTTTCAGATTTATTTCTAATGGACAGCACTGGTGTATGTTAATAAGGATACAGAAAAACTGTCTCAGATTCAACATATAACTTTAAAATGGTGAAGCCTTGCCCTTATTTTTATACGGACATTATTAGTAATTTTGAACCTCAGTAATATTTTATTTTCTAACAAGACTTTAAAACTCTGGTTACAAATTGTTTTTATTTGCAGATAATATAATACCTATTTATATAGAACATCATAAGAAATTTATAAAACAATTAATAAGTAATTTAATAATTAATAATTTAATAATTAGGTTAACAAGTAAATTTAGCAAACTTTAAGGTTACAAAGTCAATGTATAAAATTCAATTAAATTGTCATATATCAGTAACAAATAATTTGAAAATAAAATTTAAAGTGATACCATTTTAAATAGCTTCAGAAAAGATAAAATACTTAGGAATAAATTTAACAAAAGCTGTATAAGACTATATACCACTTCTGAAAGAAATAGAAGACAAACAAATGGAGAAATATACCATGTTTATGAATTCTAAGACTAAATATTGTTAAGATATCAATTCTTCATGCACTGATCAACACAATTCAATTATGTTAAACTAATGCAGCATGATTTCAAGAACTCCCAACAAAGCTTTTTAAATACAAATCACAAAATTAATTCTTACACTTATGTGGAAAGAGCCTACAATAAGAAAGAAAAAATTGGGGCTCACAATGGCTAATTTCAAAATTTGTTATAAATAGTACTGTATTAAGTAACGATTAGAAAATAGATCAATGAAACAGAACAGAGTTCAATAATAGTCCAGAAACATATGACTGACTGATTTTTGGAAAATGTCCCAAGGCAATTCAATAGGGAAAAAACTCTTTTCAAAAAGTGATGCAAAATTATAGGATAAATACATAAATAAAAAATAAATTTCAACTTCTACCTCACAGAGAAATTAACTTGAAATAGGTCATAAACCTGACCACAAAAGCTAAAATGTAAAAGCTTCTAAAGGAAAAAGTAGAATATCTGCAATTCCTGAAGAGGAAAAGTTTTTGTAAAGATGAGGCAAAAAGTACTGACCATAAAAGAAAACAGTGTGTCAAATTGACTTTATTAAATTTTAAAAATATTGTTTATCAACAAGACATGGTTAAAAATGAAAATACAAGCTACAAATTGGAAGAAAATATTTGCAGTATATACACCTGACAACAGACTTATATGAAAAAGGGTTATCCCCGAGCTGTTTATTACAGACTCCATTCATAAGAATCTAAAATTAGAAACCACCCAAACGTCCATCAACATTTGAATGAATATACAAATTGTGTATATCCATACAATGAAATCATACTCAGCAATAAAAAGGAATGTAATGCCAATACAACAGCATGAATGAATCCCAAAAACCTTACATAGAGTGAAAAAACTAAGACAAAATAGTGCATATGCTATAATTGTATTTATACAAAATCTAAGAAAAAGAAGAAGTAATTTTGGGTTTTCCAGATCAAAACAGTGATTCCTGATGTGGTATATGAGTTCCTTGGGAAAGAGCATGAGGGAACTTTCTGGAGAGATAGAAATGTCCTATTCTTTGTAGTTATAATTGCCCAGGTGTATATGTTTATAAGAATTTGTCCTACCTATACAGTATTACACTCTATATAAATTTTACTTCTGTAAAAAAGCCAGTTACATTGCTCAAACTTATATACAACTCTCATTAAATATTTAGTTTTATTTTATTTTTTTTTCTGTTTTGCTTCATTGCTTTTGTTTTTTTCCTGTTTTTAAAAAATTTATATTAAAAAAATATTTAGTTTTAAAGTTGTAATTAAAGTCATCATGGAATTAGTGTTCCACAAAGGCAGGGACTTTTGTTTGGTTTCATATATCATATCATATCAGTCACTCAGTCATGTCCGACTCTTTGCGACCCCATGAATCGCAGCACGCCAGGCCTCCCTGTCCATCACCAACTCCCGGAGTTCACTGAGACTCACGTCCATCGAGTCAGTGATGCCATCCAGCCATCTCATCCTCTGTCGTCCCCTTCTCCTCTTGCCCCCAGTCCCTCCCAGCATCAGAGTCTTTTCCAATGAGTCAACTCTTCGCATGAGGTTGCCAAAGTATTGGAGTTTCAGCTTTAGCATCATTCCTTCCAAAGAAATCCCAGGGCTGATCTTCTTCAGAATGGACTGGTTGGATCTCCTTGCAGTCCAAGGGACTCTCAAGAGTCTTCTCCAACACCACAGTTCAAAAGCATCAATTCTTCGGTGCTCAGCCTTCTTCACAGTCCAACTCTCACATCCATACGTGACCACAGGAAAAACCATAGCCTTGACTAGATGGACCTTTGTTGGCAAAGTAATGTCTCTGCTTTTGAATATGCTATATAGGTTGGTCATAACTTTCCTTCCAAGGAGTAAGCGTCTTTTAATTTCATGGCTGCAGTCACTGTCTGCAGTGATTTTGGAGCCCAGAAAAATAAAGTCTGACACTGTTTCCACTGTTTCCCCATCTATTTCCCATGAAGTGATGGGACCAGATGCCATGATCTTAGTGTTCAGAATGTTGAGTTTTAAGCCAACTTTTTCACTCTCCACTTTCACTTTCATCAAGAGGCTTTTTAGTTCCTCTTCACTTTCTGCCATAAAGGTGGTGTCATCTGCATATCTGAGGTGATTGATATTTCTCCCGGGAATCTTGATTCCAGCTTGTGTTTCTTCCAGTCCAGCGTTTCTCATGATGTACTCTGCATATAAGTTAAATAAACAGGGTGACAATATACAGCCATGACGAACCTCTTTTCCTATTTGGAACCAGTCTGTTGTTCCATGTCCAGTTCTAACTGTTGCTTCCTGACCTGCATACAGATTTCTCAAGAGGCAGATCAGGTGGTCTGGTATTCCCATCTCTTTCAGAATTTTCCACAGTTTATTGTGATCCACACAGTCAAAGGCTTTGGCATAGTCAATAAAGCAGAAATAGATGTTTTTCTGGAACTCTCTTGCTTTTTCCATGATCCAGCGGATGTTGGCAATTTGATCTCTGGTTCCTCTGTATTTTCTAAAACCAGCTTGAACATCAGAAAGTTCACAGTTCACATACTGCTGAAGCCTGGCTTGGAGAATTTTGAGCATTACTTCACTAGCGTGTGAGATGAGTGCAATTGTGCAGTATTTTGAGCATTCTTTGGCATTGCCTTTCTTTGGGATTGGAATGAAAACTGACCTTTTCCAGTCCTGTGGCCACTGCTGAGTTTTCCAAATTTGCTGGCATATTGAGTGCAGCACTTTCACAGCGTCATCTTTCAGGATTTGGGATAGCTCAACTGGAATTCCATCACCTCCAACTAGCTTTGTTCGTAGTGATGCTTCCTAAGGCCCACTTGACTTCACATTCCAGGATGTCTGGCTCTATGTCAGTGATCACACCATCGTGATTATCTGAGTTGTGAAGATCTTTTTGTACAGTTCTTCTGTGTATTCTTGCCATCTCTTCTTAATATCTTCTGCTTCTGTTAGGTCCATACTATTTCTGTCCTTTATTGAGCCAATCTTTGCATGAAATGTTCCTTTGGTATCTCTGATTTTCTTGAAGAGATCCCTAGTCTTTCCCATTCTGTTGTTTTCCTCTATTTCTTTGCATTGATCGCTGAAGGTCAGGAAGGGCGGCAGTGAGGAGATACCCCTCGTCCAAGGTAAGGAGCAATGGCTGTGCTTTGCTGGAGCAGCCGTGAAGAGATACCCCACGTCCAAGGTAAGAGAAACCCAAGTAAGATGGTAGGTGTTGCAAGAGGGCATCAGAGGGCAAACACACTGAAACCATACTCACAGAAAACTAGTCAATCTAATCACACTAGGACCACAGCCTTGTCTAACTCAATGAAACTAAGCCATACCCATGGGGCAACCCAAGATGGGTGGGTCATGGTGGAGAGATCTGACAGAATGTAGTCCACTGGAGAAGGGAATGGCAAACCACTTCAGCATTCTTGCCTTGAGAACCCCAAGAAGAGTATGAAAAGGCAAAATGATAAGATACTGAAAGAGAAACTTCCCAGGTAAGTAGGTGCCCAATATGCTACTGAAGATCAGTGGAGAAATAACTCCAGAAAGAATGAAGGGATGGAGCCAAAGCAAAAACAATACCCAGCTGTGGATGTGACTGGTGATAGAAGCAAGGCCCGATGCTGTAAAGAGCATATTGTATAAGAACCTGGAATGTCAGGTCCATGAATCAAGGCAAATTGGAAATGGTCAAACAAGAGATGGCAAGAGTGAATGTCGACATTTTAGGAATCAGCGAACTGAAATGGACTGGAATGGGTGAATTTAACTCAGATGACCATTGTAATTACTACTATGGGCAGGAATCCCTCAGAAGAAATGGAGTGGCCATCATGGTCAACAAAAGAGTCTGAAATGCAGTACTTGGATGCAATCTCAAAAACGACAGAATGATCTCTCTTCGTTTCCAAGGCAAACCATTCAATATCACAGTAATCCAAGTCTATGCCCCAACCAGTAACGCTGAAGAAGCTGAAGTTGTGTGGTTTATTTACTGCTAAATCCCCAATCCCCTGCCCTTAGTAGGCATTCAATAAATATTTTTTAGGGAGTGAGTCATGGGACAGATTACTAATGCCAGCTAAGGATCTTAACTTCAGTTATACAAGTCATTGTGTTTCTAGTTATTTATATACAGAGATACATTATTTATTATCCAACTCTGTAGAGCTTCTTAGAGTATCACACCTCACTGATAAATAGGAATTAGTGAGTAAAGCATTCATTCATTGGCCACTTGGTCATAAATTTAACTTTACTGGTCTAATAACTAATGCCTGTAATTCTCATGCCAAATGCTCCAAGCATTTCATCTTTCATGCAAGCACTCAACAGATAACTAGTTTAACATTAGTTACAATGTTAGATTTTAACATTTAGCATGATGAAAGGAAGTCTACACAGATCAAAAAATTAAATTTGGGGCGGGGGGGAGATTTATGACTAATTTAAGGCTTCAGGATATAGCCACATACATGGTTCACATAATTATCCCCCTGCAAAGAATTAGGGTAGAATTCCATTTTTCCATTGGGTAAACATTTCTTCTTTGAAATGTGATCAGAACTAGTCAAAAATCATTGAGAATCATAGGGATACTAAGTAAGGAAGATCAAGATCTTTGACTATTTTACCCTCCTAGTTTTAATGTGAACGTTTAATTTATTCTTGTTTTAGCAAGTGTTCAGCCATGTGCACACAGAGGATAAAGGGAGGATGGGACAAACTGGGAGAGTAGCACTGATACACACACTTCCATGTGTAAAGCAGACAGTAGAGGGAACCTGGAGTATAGCACAGGGAGCTCAGCTGGCTGCTCTGTGATGGCCTAGAGGAGGGGGATGGGGGATGAGGGGTGTACACACACATACACACATGTAGCTGTCATTTGGTTGTGCAGCAGAAACTAACAAAATGTTGTAAAGAAATTATACTCCAATAAAAAAGCACAAGTTTTTTAAAATAAGCAGGGTTTGTATGTAATAGGCTATTATAACCGATTCTGAAATGTATGTGTTACCATCACTTCCAAAACACCTCCACTTTTATACAGTAACATGAAATTATCTCCCAACATATTGAATATGAGAGGAAATTAGTAGACTCTTAACATAGATAAACAAACATATATTGTCATCAAGGAGCATTATTTCCCTGTAAATTACTAGTTAAGCCCATAAACTGAATGAGTAAACTTGCTGTCAACTTGCTCACAACAGCTGTCTTTCATGGGATCATCGCCCCCAGAAGATTCCAGTTACATTTTATTTCATATCAAGTTGGGATTTTCTGATTAATCTTGAGCATCATTTTCTTAGGAAAATATTTCAGAAAGAAATATTTTAAAAGAAATGCCACATGGAAGTAGGTTGTGTTGGTTAGATAGCTCTGGATATATACATTCTAAGATTTCATATGTGGTTAGTTGTCTAAGAGGAGAAAGAGGGGAGGGGAGGAAAGAGAGAGAGTGAGAGAGAATGAGGAGGAAGAAAGCTCTCCCCTGAAGAAAAAAATAAATGTTATCTAACCAATGCAAGTAATTTACCATTTTTCTACTTCCCAAGCATCCTAAGAGATCTTTTTATGCTCTCTCCTATTCTTTATAAGAGAATCTAGTTTTAGCAGGTTTGAAAAGTAAAGGCTATGAATATTCTGTTCTATGTAAACCTATTTTTTAATACACATCCCCTCCCTACCACACACACAAACCATACACATAATTTGACCTCCATAGTTTTATGAGAGAGGCTATTTCTGATTGGGTGACTCTGCCTCAGTGATAGCTAGCTAATGAGATTTTGGGATAAATGCATTTCCCATCTCCAAATCAATAATCGTACAATGTTCATTTAGAACATGATCTCCATAGTCACCAACAATTACCATGAGAATCTTCTTTTCATGAAACAACATTTGCACAAAACTTGTCCCTGCCAATGCCTTCTTGAGAACTTACTATATTTGACATTGGCAGCTGTACTATCATGGCTTTTTCTTTGCTGTTGAATCTATTGGTTGAAATGCCATTTATTTTGTGCAGATAAAAAAATATCATTTATTTGGTTTCTGTTTATTAAGACATGGCCAAGTAGAAATTTCATTTAACTTTAAGAAACCCTGGTATCATATTCCTTCCATATTTGCTTCTCACAAAAAGCATTTGAAGTTCAGGGAAGAATTATAAGCCATTCACCTGCAGTTTGGTTTAAAAAAAAAAAAAAGGCCTTCAGTTTCTAATAAGTCATCAATGACTAGCTTTTATTTACACCACAAAACACTTGCACTATGAAAGCAAACCCTCTGACAGATGTACTTTTAAAAGAAAACATCTACCCTACATGAAGACAAAAATACTTGATGGGTATAAAAAAAGAATATGGGTTGACACAGGATATCACAAATCAACTGTATTAGACCACTTGTTTGAAAGTTTTCTCCATTTAAAGAGAATGATTTTACAAAAGAAAAAATGAGAGAAGAGAATTCTTTGAAGGCAGTGAATATACATAAAAATGGGTGAGTATCTGTATCAGTTTGCAAGGACTGACATTAACAAACTACGAACTATGCAGTTTAAAACATCAGAAATTCATTGTCTCAGAGTTCATGAGGTTAGAACTCTTAAATCAAGGTGTGGGCAGGGCCATCCTCTCTTTGAAGGCTCTAGAATATTGTCCTTCCTTGCCTCCTTCTAGCTTCTGATGACAGCCATTCTTGGCCTTCCTTGGGGAACCAAAACTCCAACCTATGCCTTCTTCTTCACATGGCTTACTTCTCCATATGTGTCTGTGTTCAAATAACCTTCCTCCTATAAGGATGCCACGTGTGATCTTAATCTTAACATAACTACATTTTCAAACACCATATTTCCAAATATAATCACACTCTGAGATTTGGCAAACCACATCCTGAGGTGGACATGAATTTTAGTGGAACACAATTCAATCCAACACTGTTGGTTATGTTGGAAGATTAGATTATGTGCTACAGGAGATCGAGGACCATCACCGACTAATCTCAATATTCTCAGAACCTAGTATGAAGTATTGTAAGTATCATGTATAAGTATATCATATACTTATAAATGTTTAATGGAGTATATGGATGAATTAGTAATAGGCTAGATAATGACCCTTAGATATGAAAAACTAATAAATTGCATCCGTCTCTCTTTCAATCACACCATGAGCCCCAAAATAAAGCAGCAGTGTTAGAGAACCAGTGAAGATCTTTCCAGTTTAATCAGACTCTCCTGATCTTCTCTAAAGTACATGAAAATAAAACAGAGCTTCTTATAAAACAGCATTTCCAATTAAGGAAAAAGACAGAACAGTAAGCTGTCTTCATTTCATGTCAGGCTCTCTTGGTTCTTTATATACTGTTTT
The DNA here is from genome assembly GCF_032452875.1 of Bos javanicus. Lineage (NCBI taxonomy): Eukaryota > Metazoa > Chordata > Mammalia > Artiodactyla > Bovidae > Bos > Bos javanicus. The sequence continues at coordinate 46,861,994 of NC_083870.1, forward strand.
TCCAGGAGTCTAGAAAAATGTGTCAGAAGTTTTCTCAGAATTTTCTTGCTTTGGCAGAGCTATGACAGATTATAAGGTTAGCTCTGCCACTTAAGAGAAAGAGACATCTCCTTTGTCTTTATTAAATAGAAGGGGTGACTAGAGTTAGCATCTTGTGGTATGAGGACCCCACTGTGTGCTCATTTCCCAAAGATGTCTGAGTTTAGCATTGTAATAATGGGCCAAAGGGCTATAAAAAGAAAATACTGTGAATCTTTGTGGTACTTTTTATTCACTTTGATGAAAAACCCTGGAAATGAATCACAGCTTTAAAAGACAACCACAGGACAGCAAAACAAAGAAGATTTACAACCCTGCTATCCCCTTAAATCCTTCCTTGTTTCTCTTCTTTTTGGTTGTTGTTCTGGAGCTAAGTGGCACACTCACCCTGACATTAGGGAATAGCATCTGTCAAAAATAAATATCTAAAATCACAACTGCTTATTTATAAAGGTCCAGACTCATGCATCCATTGATAACAATATACTGTTATTTGAGGAACAGCAATCGCACTCATTCTTCAGTAACACTTCCTCACCAACCTTATTACAGAAATTCCACTGTTCAGTCATCAGGTATTGGGTAATGGTTTCTCCTACTATGGAAAGTGCAAATGTTCCCAGAGGTGGACCACATTAAAGGCTTCATCCATAATACTTTATTATGATCCAGATAATATCTTTACAAATTAAAAAATAAAACTACCTCCAACTATTATAATAGAGGTTCAATCTCGTGTCCCTGGAGAAGGAAATGGCAACCCACTCCAATACTCTTGCCTGGAAAATCCCATGGGTGGAGGAGCCTGGTGGGCTACAGTCCATGGGGTTGCAAGGAGTCGGACACAACTGAGTGACTTCACTTTCATGCACTGGAGAAAGAAATGGCAACCCACTCCAGTGTTCTTGCCTGGAGAATCCCAGGGATGGGGGAGCCTGGTGGGCTGCCGTCTGCGGGGTCGCACAGAGTCGGACATGACTGAAGTGACTTAGCAGTAGCAGCTCATGTCCCTGGAAAACTAGAGGAAAATACAGAACCATGCTGAAATTCACCACCAGCATCCTGTCACGTCCCTTTTTTGCAATCCCATGGACTGTAGCCTACCAGGATCTTCTGTTCATGGAATTTTTCCAGGCAAAAATACTGGAGTGGGTTTCCATTTCCTTCTCCAGGGGATCTTCCCAACCCAGGGATTGAACCCTCATCTCCTGTATTGGCAGGCAAATTCTTTACCACTGAGCCACCTGGGAAGCCCATAATACTTTATTATAATCCAGAAAGAAATAATACCTTTACAAATTTTAAAAATACTACAGCTCCAAGGATTGTAATTAAGGTTCAGTCTCCTATCCCTGGGGGAGCTAGAGAAAAACACAGAACCATGCTGAAATTCACCACCAGCATTCTGCCATGTCTCCCTGGAATACTTACACCCTTACTCTCCTAGGTGATTGCTTCTTCTCTTTCCTCAAACTCTTCAAATTTTCTCCCCTCTTTTCACTATCTTCTGATGACCTTGCATTTTACTTCACTGAGACGCTAGAAGTTCTCAGAAGTAATGAGAACATCTACCAACCTGCCCATCTATCTGTATCTGGTCCTGCATCCTCCACCTTCCCTCTTGTCATTTTTCTTAATTCTCTGTGAGGACAGCGCTTCCCTAAGCTTCATTCCTTCGTCCTCTTGAAAGTGAAAGTAAAAGTCGCTCAGTCATGTCCAACTCTTTTTGACCCCATGGTCTGTACAATCCATGGGATTCTCCAGGCCAGAATATTGGAGTTGGTAGCCTTTCCCTTCTGCAGGGGATCTTCCCAACCTAGGGATCAAACCCAGGGCTCCACATTGCAGGCAGATTCTTTACCAGCTGAGCCACAAGGGAAGCACTTACCCACTTACTCTGGCAATTGTCCTGACTCCTGCATCGTCAGTTTCTCCTATTCCTTCATTCCTGTACTATGCTGTGCTGTGCTTAATCTCTCAGTCGTGTCTGATCTTTGTGATCCCATGGACTACCAGTAGCCCAGGAGTCTCCTCTGTCCATGGGGATTCTTCAGGCAGGAATATTGGAGTGGGTAGCCTATCCCTTCTCCAGGAGAACTTATCAATACAGGAACGCAGGGTCTCCTGCCTGGCAGGAGGATTCTTTACCAGCTGAGCCACCTGGGAAACCCTAATTCATTCCCATCAGCCTACAAATATACTATAATTTCTACCATTTTTTTTTATAAATCTTCCCTTGTACACCTTAAATTTACATGTTATATATCAAATATATATCAATAAAAATAACATTTCAAAAATAGAAAAATATTTTTAAAAAACCTTGACTCATGATTGCCTCCACTACTATTCAATTTTACTGCTCCTCTTCACAGATGCCATTCTTAAAGGGTGTCTATACTTGCTGTCTCTTCTTTCTTTTCACCCTGCCATTCTGGAGCTCACTCCAATCAGTTTCATCTTTACTATGTCACTGTAAAAACTCCTGCCAAGGTTATCAAAGTCCCCTCTGCATTGTTACATCCAGCAGGCAGTCTTCAATTTTATGTTTTTCCCCATATTAGATACATTTGGGGGGCTTCCCTGCTGGCTCAGTGGTAAAGAATCTGCCTGCAATGCAGGAGACACAGGAGATGTGAGTTCAATCCCTGGATGGGAAGATCCCTTGGAGGAAGGCTTGGCAGCCAACTCCAGTATTCTTGCTTGGAGAATCCCATGGACAGAGGAGCCTAGTGGAGTACGTTTGGTCTATGGTTTCTCAAAGAGTCAGGCACAATTGAAGCAACTGAGCACACAGTTGCATTTTTACTCCCCTCTGGAAACACTTTCTTCACTTTACTCTAAGGTTGTTACTCTATTTTGATTCTCTACCTATCTCACTGGCTCTTTCTCAGCTTATTTTGCTAATTTCCACCTCTTTTCTCCAACTGCTAAATATTGAGACACACTAGGAAAGACTTAAGATGACTCGCAACTTTTATATCCAGTTTTAAAGTCCAGACTTACATATCCAACTGCCTATTTGACATTGCTACTTGATTATCCAATGGGAAATTTAATCTTAATATGTCCAAAGACACAATCCCCATTTTCTTCTCCAAACTTGTTCTGTCCCTGGATTCATTCATCCCAGCGCTAAATATCAACTCTAGTCTTTCGGTTGCTCAGTTAAACTCCTTGGTTTTATCTTCGCCTCCTCCTTTCCCCTCATACCACACTTTCCCTTCATCAGCAATCTTTATAGATTTGCCATCAAAATAAATTCACAATCTGGCCCCTTCTTCATCTTAGGTGCTACCATCTTCCCTCAATAGGGTGATTTTCATGGCCTCCTGACTGGTCTCTCTTTCCCTTATTCTTTTCCTCACCCTCAGCAGCCAGAGTAACCTTTTCAGAACTAATATCAGATCTCACCTCTCTGTTCCAAAAACCCAGTGGGTTTTCATCTCACTCAGAATGAAACCAAATTTCTCAAATATTAGCTATAGTCTTGTCCCTACTACTTCTTTGAACTCACTTCCTATTTCTGTCTAGTTCTATCCTTCTGCCTCACTTAGAATAATTCTTCCCAGAAATTCTACTTCTGAGTGTATAAACATAGGAAATGAACACAGGAAATAAAAGAGATATCCATATTCTCATATTTATTGTGGCATTATTCATAATAAACAAGACATGGAAACAACCAAAGGGTCCATCAGTGGAGGAATGGATAAAGATGTGATATATCCATTATATAAAGTGTGTGTATATATATATATATATATATACATATATATACACACACACACAATTCATAAAATGGAATATTATGCAACCAGGAGAAATAAGGACATCCTGCCATTTGTGACAACATGGATAGATCATGATGGCATTATGCTAAATGAAACATCAGACAAAAAAGACTAATACTAGTTAAAAAAATAAAAAGCACAGGGGGGCTGCTGCAATGCCCAGCATCACTTAAAAAAAGGCAAGTATAGTATGATATCACTTACATATGGAATCCAAAAACAAACTCATAAAAACAGAGTAGAGTGGTGATTACCAGGGGTTGGAATCTAGGCAAAATGGGGAGATGCTGGTTAAAGGTACAAACATCCAGTTAGAAAATGAACAAGCTCTTGGGATCTAATGTACAGCATGATGATAATGGTTAAGACGTCTTTTAATTTTGAAAGTGCTAAGAGTGAATGTTCTCACCAAAAAGATGTTCTCACCAAAAGACATAAGAATTGTAATGGTGTGATGGATGTAGGTATTAGTTAATGTTATGGTGGTAAACATTTTGCTATATAGGTTTATTAAACCAACACATCAGAAACCATAAACTTACACAAAAATGTACGTCAATTCTACCTTAACCAATTCAGTTCAGTTCAGTTGCTCAGTCGTGTTCAACTCTTGGTGACCCCATGAACTGTGGCACACCAGGCCTCCCTGTCCATCACCAACTCCCGGGGTCCACCCAAACCCAAGTCCATTGAATCAGTGTTGCCATCCAACCATCTCATCCTATGTCGTCCCCTTCTCCTCCTGCCCTCAAACTTTCCCAGCATCAGAGTCTTTTCAAATGAATCAGGTCTTTGCATCAGGTGGCCAAAGTATTGGAGTTTCAGCTTCAACATCAGTCCTTCCAATGAACACTCAGGACTGATCTCCTTTAGGATGGACTGATTGGATCTCCTTGCAGTCCAAGGGACTCTCAAGAGTCTTCTCCAACCACAGTTTCAAAGCATCTGTTCTTCTGCACTCAGCTTTCTTTATAGTCCAACACTCACATCCATACATGATCACTGGAAATCCTATAGCCTTGACTAGATGGACCTTTGTTGGCAAAGTAAAGTCTCTGCTTTTTAATATGCTCTCTAGATTGCTCATAACTTTGATTTCAAGGAGTGTCTTTTAATTTCATGGCTGCAATCACCATCTGTAGTGATTTTGGAGCCCAGAAAAATAAAGTCTGACACTGTTTCTACTGTTTCCCCATCTATTTCCCATGAAGTAATGGGACCAGATGCCATGATCTTAGTGTTCAGAATGTTGAGTTTTAAGCCAACTTTTTCACTCTCCTCTTTCACTTTCATCAAGAGGCTCTTTAGTTCTTCTTCACTTTCTGCCATAATGGTGGTGCCATCTGCATATCTGAGCTTATTGATATTTCTCCTGGAAATCTTGATTCCAGCTTGTGCTTCATCCAGCCCACCATTTCTCATGATGTACTCTACATATAAGTTAAATAAGCAGGGTGATGATATACAGCCTTGATGTACTCCTTTTCATATTTGGAACCAGTCTGTTGTTCCATTTCCAGTTCTAACTGTTGCTTCTTGACTTGCATACAAATTTCTCAAGAGGCAGGTCAGGTGGTCTGGTATTCCCATCTCTTTCAGAATTTTCCACAGTTTATTGTGATCCACACAGTCAAAGGCTTTGGCATAGTCAATAAAGCAGAAATAGATGCTTTTCTGGAACTCTCTTGCTTTTTCGGTGATCCAGTTGGCAATTTGATCTCTGGTTCCTCTGTATTTTCTAAAACCAGCTTGAACAACTGGAAGTTCACAGTTCACACACTACTGAAGCCTGGCTTGGAGAATTTCAAGCATTACTAGCGTGTGAGATGAGTGCAATTGTGCGGTAGTTTGAGCATTCTTTGGCATTCCCTTTCTTTGGGATTGGAATGAAAACTGACATTTTCCAGTCCTGTGGCCACTGCTGAGTTTTCCAAATTTGCTGGCATATTGAGTGCAGCACTTTCACAGCATCATCTTCCAGGATTTGAAATAGCTCAACTGGAATTCCATCACCTCCACTAGCTTTGTTCGTAGTGATGCTTCCTAAGGCCCACTTGACTTCACATTCCAGGATATCTGGCTCTGGGTCAGTGATCACACCATCGTGATTATCTGGGTCATGAAGATCTTTTTGTACAGTTCTTCTGTGTATTCTTGCCACCTCTTCTTAATATCTTCTGCTTCTGTTAGACCCCTACCATTTCTGTCCTTTATTGAGCCCATTTTTGCATGAAATGTTCCCTTGGTATCTCTAACTTTGTTGAAGAGATAGCTAGTCTTTCCCATTCTGTTGTTTTCCTCTATTTCTTTGCATTGATCGCTGAGGAAGGCTTTCTTATCTCTCCTTGCTATTCTTTGGAATTCTGCATTCAAGTGGGTATATCTTTCCTTTTCTCCTTTGCTTTTCACTTTCCTCCTTTTCACAGCTATTTTAAGGCCTCCTCAGACAACCATTTTGTTTTTTGCATTTCTTTTTCTTGGGGATGGTCTTGATTCCTGTCTCCTGTACAGTGTCATGAACCTCTGTCCATAGTTCATCAAGCACTCTGTCTGTCAGATCTAGTCCCTTAAATCTATTTCTCACTTCCACTGTATAGTCATAAGGGATTTGATTTAGGTCATACCTGAATGGTCTAGTGGTTTTCTCCACTTTCTTCAATTTCTGTCTGAATTTGGCAATAAGGAGTTCATTATCTGAGCCACAGTCAGCTACCAGTCTTGTTTTTGCTGACTCTACAGAGCTTCTCTATCTTTCGCTGCAAATAATATAATCAGTCTGATTTTGGTGTCAACCATCTGTTGATGTCCATGTAGAGTCTTCTCTTGTGTTGTTGGAAGAGGGTGTTTGCTATGACCAGAGCATTCTCTTGGCAGAACTCTATTAGCCTTTGCCCTGCTTCATTTCATATTCCAAGGCTAAATTTGCCTGTTACTCCAGGTGTTTTTTGACTTCCTACTTTTGCATTCCAGTCCCCTATAATGAAAAGGATACTTCTTTGGGGTGTTAGTTCTAGAATGTCTTGTTGGTCTTCATAGAACTGTTTAACTTCAGCTTCTTCAGCATTTCTGGTCAGAGCATAGTCTTGGATTACCGTGATACTGAATGGTTTGCCTTGGAAATGAACAGAGATCATTCTGTTGTTTTTGAGATTGCATCCAAATACTGCATTTCGGACTCTTTTGTTGACTATAATGGCTACTTCATTTCTTCTAAGGGATTCCTGCCCTCAGTAGTAGATATAATGGTCATCTGAGTTAAATTCATCCATTCCAGTCCATTTTAGCTCGCTGATTCCTAGAATGTCGACATTCACTCTTGTCATCTCCTGTTTGACCACTTCCAATTTGTCTTGATTCATGGACCTAACATTCCAGGTTCCTATGCAATATTGCTCTTTAGAGCATCAAACCTTGCTTATATCACCAGTTCCATCCACAACTGGGTGTTGTTTTGCTTTGCCTCCATCTCTTCATTCTTTCTGGAATTATTTCTCCACTGATCTCCAGTAGCATATTGGGCACCTACTGACCTAGGAGTTCATCTTTCAGTGTCCTATCTTTTTGCCTTTTCATATGGTACCTTAATAATGCTGAGGAAAAAAAAAATTGCTCCTTTCAATATGTCAAGAATATTCCTACCTCAAGGCCTTTGGACTTGCTGTTCCTTCTTTCAGAAACACTAGTAGTCATATATTGACATGGTTCTGTCTCTTATTAATACTTCCTTTCAGTCTCTGTTCTTAACAGTAACTTATCAAGGAGGTCTTCTTTGGCCACCCTGTAGAAAACAGCAACTACCACCCTGAGTGACTCTTCTCAGATTTCTCAGCATTTTCCACTGCTAAATATTATATACAGACTTGTTTAGTTGTTCACCATCTATCTCCTAGAAATTGATGTCTATGCCCCCTAGACAGGGCTTCTTGGCTATTTGATTCATTACTGTTTCCCTAGAGCCTAGAACAGTGCCTGGCATACAGTAAGTGTTCCATATGATTTCTCAATGAATAAATGCCTGCCTTTTACCAACTTCACTCTTACTTCTCCTAACAATGTCTCCTTGATTGTTTTTCCTTTTATTGATGAGATAAACCAGTTTCAAGGCCTGCCATCTGCAAATAATATTCAGAGTCCTCCCACAGCATTCCTTGAAGACTAAGCTAAAAAATAATAGAAAGCTGTGGACATTTTTAATGCATTTATTTTAGGATATAGTTATCATTTTTACTAGGCTAGGCCTACACAGTATAATTTATTTTGGGGGGAAAAATAGTTAAACAAGGCAGGATAAAAAGAAAAAGCAAAAAAGTAGGAAGGAAAGAGGGTTAATTAACTGTCGTCTTACCTATTTACCTCGTAGGTGATCTATAGACATCAGATGTGTGTGGAAGCATGCAGCAAAGTACACAGTATTATGCAAATCCAGTTGTTTCATTAAAAATTCATGTTTTCAAAGTTCTTCATTATTTATCGTTATTTTTGTTTACATATTAAGTTTTTGAAGTCTTTTAAACACCTTCTGGTGGCATTTTCTACCTGATTAAATGTATTACTGCATTCCAAACCTCACTGAATCTTCCTTTCTGTGAAAACAGAAAAGGGTGGTTGGCAGAGTAACGTTCTCCAAAGATGTCCAAGTCTTGAAAATGTTAAGTTACAGAGCGAAGGGAAAGTTGCACGTGGAATTAATTTTGTTACTCAGCAGACCTTTAGAGAGAGTCTTCTCAGTTACCCAGGTATACTCAAAGTAATTACAAGCGTTCTTAGTGAAAGCTGGCAAGGCGCCTTAGAGAACACTGCAGGCTTTCAAAATGGGGAAGACGCTGCTGCTGTTGCTGCTAAGTCGCTTCAGGCGTGTCCGACTCTGGGCGACCCCATAGATGGCAGCCCATCAGGCTCCCCCGTCCCTGGGATTCTCCAGGGAAGAACACTGGAGTGGGTTGCCATTTCCTTCTCTGATGCATGAAAGTGAAAAGTGAAAGTGAAGTCGCTCAGTCGTATCCGACTCTTAACGACCCCATGGACTGCAGCCTACCAGGCTTCTCCGTCCAAGGGATTTTCCAGGCAAGAGTACTGGAGTGGGGTGCCATTGCCTTCTCCAGGGGAAGACGCTAGGAGCCAACAAATGTGACCTGACCAGATTCTCAGAGCTGGAGAAGGCAAAGAAGTCACTTCTCCCCAAGAACTTCCAGCAGGAATGTGACCCCACCGACACCTTCATTTTAGCCCAGTGAGGCTCCTGTTGAACTTCTTACTTCTAGAACAACGGTAAGATAAAACTTTGTGTTGCTTTAAACTACTGAGTCTGTGATATTTTGTTCCAATAGCAATAGAAAACTAAAACAAACAGCTTTAGCACCTGAGTGAGCTCCAGTGTGTAAAAGACCTGAGTCTATATTCCAGGCCCATTAACCTCTCCAAACCTTGGTTCCTCACTGGTAAAAAGAAGATAGCAATACCGTTTTCTCTGTAGGAATTTTGTGAACATGAAATAAGATAGTTTGTGTGAAGACTCAAAACGGAGCCCACAACATAGTAACTTCTTAAAAATTGTTAGCTGTTAACTAATCATTTTTCTGTGAACTTTAAGTGTGGGTTATTTGTGAAATCAAAGGGCCAGTAAGCTGTTAAATGTATTGGGATGAAAATAGATTCAGAGTCAGAAGAAATGAGCCAAAGTTCAGGCTCTCCTAGCAGTGTGATCTTGGGCAAATCATTTAACTGTCATCATCTGGAAACTAAGATAATTATAGTTGCCTAGTCTGTACCAAATTAGATGCTCAATGTGAGAGCATTTTGGAAATCAAAGTCATGCTGCTGGAATTATTGCACATCTCATAAATCCTTCCTATTAGCTTCTTTTGTTGACATTTATTTTTCTAAGCATGGAATAATGAAGAAAGGCTCTTTAGTTGTAGCCAGAGGAATCTAGTTAGCTGAATTTGGGTTATGCTAAATTTTATAGCTGGTAATGAGGTAGCAGAGAGATTGAACAACAGTATTAGTGAACAGGATTTCTTTTTTAATGAAATGTGGATCATAACCATGTTCAAGAGAGGAATAAGAACAATTTTTCTGAAATCGTCATAAAGAAGGATTCTTTTCTTTCTCTATTTTAACATTTTTTTTTAATCTCAAGCTCAGCTCACTTTCATCCCAGTTCTTTTGAATAGACTGTATTGTCTAAAGACTAGACTGCATCTAGTATGTGTGTGTGAGTTGCTCATTCATGTCCGACTCTTCGCAACCCCATAGACTGCAGCCCACCAGGCTCCTCCATCCATGGAATTTTCCAGGCAAAAGTACTGGAGTGGGGTGACATTTTCTTCTCCAAGACTGCATCTAGTAGAAATCCTAAAATCACACACAGGAATCCAGACAGCCTATTCCCTTATTCTTTTCCCTAAATTGCGTATTCATATGAAAAGCCTTTGACCAGCTTGATTCAGTTCCTGATCTAACACCATCTTGGTTTTGAATCTCTCTCGCCTTCTAGTAGCTTCACTTTCCTCTTTTTATCACCTATTTTCCAAAATTTTCTTAGGTCTTTGGTAATACAGATGAATAAAGGCCCACAGTAATAGAACTAAAGTAACAAGATAGAAAATGCAACACAGGTAAAATGACTTAACACAGTATCCTTCAAAGGATGTAATACAGATGTCTAGCTCTGCAGGGACTTCACTTTCACTTTTCACTTTCATGCATTGGAGAAGTAAACGGCAACCCACTCCAGTGTTCTTACCTGGAGAATCCCAGGGACGGGGGAGCCTGGTGGGCTGCCGTCTATGGGGTCGCACAGAGTCAGACACGACCGAAGCGATTTAGCAGCAGCAGCAGCAAGCAGTTCTGCAGGGAAGTTATTGTAAAGAGTTCCTTGCTTTCCTAACTTTGGAGAACGCTGAGTTAAAGTTCAACAGATTTCATGATTTCAGGTTTCTCGAGCCTTTCATATGTTAATATGCAAGAGGTTTTAGCACACAGCTTTTCAGGTTCAGAAACAGCTCCTGGCTAGGAGCTGTTTTCTGAATGTAGAACATTTGGGGGAAGGTTTGCTAAACTTAGGTGAACTCCTGGTTAAATAGTTGCCCTCTAAATGTGTGTGTGTGTGTGTGTATTATATTTTATACATATTCTTGTCCACTGAAGACCATGCAGGACTACAGAGGGTGAGGAAAACACCAGGAAGCACATTTACCAAAGATACAAGATATATGTTAAAGAGGATAGGAAGCTTTCCAAAATTATTGTTAGTTGTCTATTAGGCTAGTAAAATATTATGCTTGTGTGTAAAGAAACTACTCCTTTTCTAACTTCCTTGTCTTGATCGGGAAAGGCCCACTCAGTCAATTTCCTCCTGTTGTCTGACACTTTCCCCTGCTTCTCTTCAACCCTAAAAACATTATTTTTGCCCAGTTTTCCTCCTTTATTTATTTTCCTCTCTACTACCGTCCTACCCAAGAAGAGAAATAGTGATATTTCTTCAAAGCTTCTGGGTGTTATTTTTTCTCAATGGAGAGATAGTCTATAGCAGAATACTTTATAGATATCTTACAACTGAAGTGTTTAAAAATCCAGGAATTAATTACTGTTCAAATGTCTCTGGCTTTGAGTCCTCACCCCCATTTTAAAGCATAACATCTTACCATGATCACACCTTAATTATTCTTATCAGAAAATAATCATATACTTGAATTTTACTATGATCCTACACCCCTAGAGTTGGAATTGGAATTTTAGAAGAGACCTTCTTTACATACAAGAGCTCCAAGTTCTGTCTCTTTAAGCCTCACATACTAATTAATTAGTAGATGTAGGGAAAGAGCAAATTAGCCAAGATGGCGGTGGTCAGGCTCTCTCACCCCACAGCCTCTCGCTCTTGCCCCATGTTTTGTAAATACATGGTTATATAACAGGTGAGATCACTGATAGCACTGTGCATGCGCCTCAGGATGTACCCGCTTGGCCTTGGGCCACTTTTGTTGTAGAAAGGTATGTAAGCTTCACCTGAAAAACCGCTGAGGGTGTGTTATATTGGGTTAACCATAAGAGAATACAGCGTGTCTGCTGCTGCTACAGCCGCCACACCCGCAGGTAGAGAATAAACATGTCTAGTTCCTACAATTCCTTCAGTTATCTTCCAGTTTCTCAGCTCACACCTTGCCTACCCTGGGTTCAGCGAGCAGTGAGATACAGCAAGACACTAGGCATTCCTCATCCATTGGATAAAGATTTATTAGATGTTGTTACATGCCAGAATGTGCATGGTACTAACAATTCACATAGGTAGCTTACAGTTATTGGTGGTGGAAATGATGGTGGTCGTGATAATGTGGTTTCCTGCAAAAGATATTCCTCCGTTATAAAAAGAGCCAGTGAAGTGGAAGTCTCCACCATTCTAAATGGATGAGCAAGGGACCATCTTACAGAGAGAGGGTAATTAGTATTTTTGGTGAATGGCTTATTGGACCAAGCATTTGTTCTGGATCAGTGGTTCTAAACTCAAACTGCACAGCACATATCTAAAATTTTGATGCCTGGGCCCTATAACAAGTCAACTGAATTGAAATCTCTGAAAGACATGAGTTCTTGGACATTGTTATTTTATAAATGGTCCATTGATGAGTGTAATATCTATTCAGTGTTAAGAGCCATTGTTGTAAATAGGAGTAAGAAGGGAATTGTGTGGACATAGTAAGAATATCTGTACCAATAGGAACTGAATTAAGAGGAAGGCCGGGGAGGAATTATTAACTCTATATAAATTAACTAAGAAGCTCAAAAGTTGGACGTGCCACTGAATTGCAGCCACGGGTCATGGCACATGCAAAATTACATAAGCCAGATTCCTGATCTCTTAAACTCTATTCTCTTAGAGCATGGGGGAGGAGGACAGCTGCAGAAGCGATCTCAAATTTCTCAGGAACTCAGCTCATAGGATACATTTATCAGAGTTAAAGTTATAAATATTGCACACAGTCTCAATACCCAGAGGTAAACATTTACATTACAGATCTTATTAGCAGACAATTGTGAAACCAAATAATGATTTTTTTTCCCACAGAGTTGCACATGTAAGAACAAATATAAATTAAAAATAAGAAGCTTAATTCTCCCTGTTGAAAATGGGGAGACTTCTCTCTCCTCCCTTTACACAGAGCATTAGCTTTCTTATCTCTTTGAAATACATATAAATCATTTTTAAGACTAGATAGATCTTTTGTCAACTGGCCTCTTGTCACTTTTCTGACCTAGGCATGTCTTTCTGAAGAAACTAGAGAACCATCTCTTTGAAGTACAAACATCAGGAGAGATAGTAGCCCTAGCTTCCAGAATCTGTGGCAAGATAGGAGCCTAAATTCAGTGGACACTTTGCTCTAAGTTGCAAAATTGCCTCCTGTTATAAAGAGATGAGGTTTGCTTTTTCTCTAGATAAATCCAATTAGCTTATACATACTGTCTCCCCAGTTACCAGGTAAAGTTAGGATGAACTGTTTGTGACAAATGAGTCCTTTACTTACTTACTTGTTATTCATCTTGAAACATGTACATAATGAGTTAATCTGCTTGGCTGTGTAAAGGGATGAGATTTCTTTCTCCTTTGAAATCTTTTTTTTAATTGAAGTATGGGCTTCCCTTGTGGCTCAGATGGCAAAGAATCTGCCTGTGATGAAGGAGACCTGGGTTCGATCTCTGCATTTGGAAGATCCCCTGGAGAAGGGAAAGTCTACCCACTCCAGTATGCTGGCCTAGAGAATTCCATGGACTGTATCATCCATGGGGTCGCAAACAATCAGATATGACTGAGCAATTTTCACACATAGTTAATTTACAATATTGTGTTACTTTCATGTGTACAGCATAGCAAATCACTTTTTCTTTTTTTTTTTTTTTTGCAGATTATATTGTTTTGTGCATGCATGCTAAGCCGCTTCAGTTGTGTCCTACTCTGTGACCCTATGGACTGTAGCATGCCAGGCTCCTCTGTCCGTGGGATTCTCCAGGCAAGAATACCGTTTGCTGTGTCCTCCTCCAGGGGAGTCTTCTGACCCAGGGATTGAAACCCCATCTCTAATGTCTCCTGCATTGCAGGTAGGTTCTTTACCACTAGCACCACCTGGGAAGCCCATGTTCTGTTTTAGGTTGTTACAAATACTGGGTATCATTCTCTCTGCTATACAGCAAATCCTTATTGCTTATCTGTCTTATGAATAGTATTTTGTATCTGTTAATCCCGTACTCGTAATTCATTGTCACCCCACCCCCTTCCTGTTTGGTAACCACAAATTTATTTTGTGTGTCTGTGAGTCTGTTTCTGTTCTGTGTATACATTCACGTTGTTTTTAAAGATTTCACATATGAGTGATATTATACGGTATTTGTCTTTCTCTGTCTGACTTATTTCACTAAGTATGATATTCTCTAAGCTTATCCATGATGATGCAAATAGCAATATGTCATTCTTTTTTATGGTTGAATAATATTACATTGTGGGGCTTCCCTGGTTGCTCAGACAGTAAAGAATCTGCCTGCAATGCAAGAGACCTGGGTTTGATCCCTAGGTCAGGGAAAACTCCTGGAAAAGGGAATGGCTACCGACTCCAGTATTCTTGCCTGAAGAAATCCACGGACAGAGGAGCCTGGTGGGCTACAGTCTGTGGAATTGCAAAAAGTCAGACATAACTGAGTGACTAACACTAACTAGCTTGACTAATATTCCATTGTCTGTATATACCACATCTTCTTAAGCAAGTCATCTGTTTTCAGGCACCTGGGTTGCTTCCATGTCTTGGCTATTGTAAATAGTGCTGTTATGAACACTGGAGTGCATGTATCTTTTTGATTTAGTGTTCTTATTTTTTCTGGATATGTACCCAGAAGTGGAATTGCTGGATCTTATAGTAGTTCTATTTTCAGTTTGTTTTTTTAAGGAAAATCCATGCTGTACCATTATGTACATTCCCACCAACTTTCCCTAGTGGCTACACCAATTTAAATTCCCACCAACAGTGTACAAAAATGTCCTTTTATTCACATCCTCTCCAGTTGTAGACTTTTTGGTGATAGCCATCCTGACAGTTGTGAAGTGATACCTCATTGTGGTTTTGATCTTTTAATGTGCTTCATGTGTATGTCTTTTAATGTGCCATCTGTATGTCTTCTTTGAAGAAATTTCTATTTAGATCTTTTGTGTATTTTGATTCTTCTTTTTTTATGATTGTTATTGAGTTGTGTGAGCTGTTCATATATTTTGGAAATTGTCCTTGTCAGTCACAGCTTGGCTGTTTGCACTTGTTTTCTCCTATTCTGTAGGTTGTCTTTTCATTTATGATTTTCTTTCCCGTGCAAAAGCTCGTAAGTTTGATTAGGTCCTGTTATTTTATTTTTGTTTTTATTTCTATTGCCTTGGGGGACTGACCCAAGAAACATTGGTATGATTTATATTAGAGATTGTTTTGCCTATGATATCTTCTAGGAATTTTATGGTGCCATGTCTTCTGTTTACATCTTAAGCCATTTGGAGTTTATTTTTGTGTTTGGTGTGAGGATGTATTCTAAGTTCATTGATTTACATGCGCCTGTCCAACTTTCCCAGCACCTCTTGGTGAAAAGACTGTTTTATTTCCACTGTATATTCTTGTTTGGCATGTATGTTAATGAGTATAATATCCTCTTCTTATATTGATCCCTTCATCATATAACACCTTATTTGTCTTTTGTTATAGCATTTGCTTCGAAGTCTGTTTTGTCTGGTGTGAGTATTGCTACCCTCTGCTTTATTGTCATTTCCATTTGCCTGAGATCTTTTCCATCTCCTCACTTTCAGTCTCTGCATCTTTCAGCCTGAAATGAATCTCCTGTAGGCATCATATTGATGGTTCTTTTTTTTTTTTAATTATTAACCACTCTGCCTTTGATCAGAGCATTTAATCCATTAACATTTAAAATAATTGTTGATAGGTTTGTACTTATTGCCATTTTACTTTTTGTTTTCTAGTTTTGTAGATCTTTGTTTTTGTTTTTATGCTATAGTTTGATTTTCTTCTGTAGTATGCTTGAGTTCCTTTCATTTTGGGTTTTTATGAATCGACTGTAGGCTTTTTATTTGTGGTTACCCTGGTATTCATGTATGCTGAGCCATAACTACTTCAACTTGCTTTAAACCGATAATCATTTAAGTTCAAACACATTCTAGAAGATCTATATGGGGCTTCCCTGGTGGTTCAGATGGTAAAGAATCTGCCTGCAATGCAGGAGACCTGGGTTTGATCCCTAAGTTGGGAAGATCCTCTGGAAAAGGAAATAGCAATCCACTCTAGTTTTCTTGCCTGGGAAATCCAATGGTTAGAGGAGCCTGGCAAGCTACAGTCCATGGGGTCACAAAGAGTCAGACATGACTGAGCAACTAACACACATCGTTTTACTGCCCTCCCCCACATTTTGTGTTCTTTGATGTCCAATTTTTCATCTTTGTTGCCTATCCTTTTAATACGTATTGTAGTTATAGTTGCTTTAACAATTTTGGTTTTAATCTACATACTGGCTTGCTTAAGTGATCTTTAATCCTTCCTATATATTTACCTTTCATATTGGGATTTTTCCCTTTTTCTGTAAATTTTTGTTTTCAATTTAGAAAAAAAAAACCTTCAACATTTATTTGGAACATTTAAAATTTTTAAACCCTTCAACATTAACTTTTAAATAATTGATACGTTTGTTCTTATTGCCATTATACATTATAATGTTGAAGGGTTTAAACATGTAAACTGTTTAAAAGAAAGGTTGAAGGGTTTTTTTTTTTTTTCTAAATTGAAAAGAAGCAAGAATTTACAGAAAAAGGAAAAATCCCAATATGAAAGGTAAATATATAGGAAGGATTAGTATGCAGGTCAGGAAGCAGCAGTTAGAATTGTACATGGAACAACAGACTGGTTCCAAATAGGAAAAGGAGTACATCAAGGCTGTATATTGTCACCCTGCTTATTTAACTTATATGCAGAGTACATCATGAGAAATGCTGGACTGGAAGAAACACAAGCTGGAATCAAGATTGTCGGGAGAAATATCAATAACCTCAGATATGCAGATGACACCACCCTCATGTCAGAAAGTGAAGAGGAACTAAAAAGCCTCTTGATGAAGATGAAAGTCGAGAGTGAAAAAGTTGGCTTAAAGCTCAACATTCAGAAAAAGAAGATCATGGCATCTGGTCCCATCACTTCATGGGAAATAGATGGGGAAACAGTGGAAACAGTGTCAGACTATTTTGGGGGGCTCCAAATCACTGCAGATGGTGACTGCAGCCATGAAATTAAAAGATGCTTACTCCTTCGAAGGAAAGTTATGTCCAAACTAGATAGCATATTCAAAAGCAGAGACACTACTTTGCCAACAAAAGTCCGTCTAGTCAAGGCTATGGTTTTTCTTGTGGTCATGTGTGGATGTGAGAGTTGGACTGTGAAGAAGGCTGAGCACCGAAGAATTGATGCTTTTGAACTGTGGTGTTGGAGAAGACTCCTGAGAGTCCCTTGGACTGCAGGGAGATCCAACCAGTCCATTCTGAAGGAGATCAGCCCTGGGATTTCTTTGGAAGGAATGATGCTGAAGCTGAAACTCCAGTACTTTGGCCACCTCATGGGAAGAGCTGACTCATTGGAAAAGACTCTGATGCTGGGAGGGATTGGGGGCAGGAGGAGAAGGGGATGACAGAGGATGAGATGCTGGATGGCATCACTGACTCGATGGACGTGAGTCTGAGTGAACTCTGGGAGTTGGTGATGGACAGGGAGGCCTGGCGTGCTGCGATTCATGGGTTCACAAAGAGTCGGACACAACTGAGTGACTGAACTGAACTGAACTGAAATATCACTTAAGCAAGCCACTATGTAGATTAAAAACCGAAATTGTTAAAGCAACTATAACTACATATATGCCATTATACATAAGAATACATTTCAATGTTTTTAATTCTTTTAGTTTTTGCTTATCTTGAGAAATTCTTTCTCCTTCTATTCCAAATGATGGTCTTGCTAGGTAGACTATCTCAGGTTCCTGGTTTTTCCCTTTCAGAACTTTAAAAGTCAGAAGGGAGTTGCATGATATATTCAAACTCTGCAGAGAAATCAGCTAACAGCCTTATGGGGTGTTTCCTTGTAACTAAATCTTGTTTTCTCTTGCTGCCTTAAGAATCCTGTCTTTATCTTTAAATTTTGCCATTTTAACTGTGATATGTCTTGGTTTGGCTCTGAGCTCATTTTGTTTGGGCACCCCTGTGCTTTCTGAGGTGGCTCAGACAGTGAGGCATCTGATTACAATGCAAAAGGCTGTGGGTTCCATCCCTGGGTCAGAAAGATCCTCTGGAAGAGGGCATGGCAACCCATTCCAGTATTGTTGCCTAGAGTACCCCCTTGACAGAGGAGCCTGGCAGGCTACAGTCCATGGGGTTGCATCTGTTTCCTTATTAGGTTTGGGAAGTTCTCACCCATAATATCTGTTTTAAATCATTTTTTTAAAATTATTTGTTTTTTTGGTTTGTGTTGGGTCTTCATTGCTGTGCACAGGCTTTCTCTAGTTCCATAGAGCAGTTCTACTGGGCTGCTATTTGTTGTGATGCATGGGTTCTAGGCATTTGGGCTTCAGTAGTTATGGCTCACCGGCTCTAGATTGCAGACTCAGTAGTTGTGGTACACTGGCTTAGTTGCATGTGGAATCTTCCCAGACCAGGGATTGAACCCATGTCCTCTGCATTGGCAGGTGGATTCTTATCCACTGTAACACCAGGGGCATCCCACAATTTCTTTAAATAAAATAAAAATTGTTTTGATTCTCTTCTCTCTCTCTCTGTTCTTCTGGAAACCCTATTATATATAAGTTGGCATGTTTTATTCCCATAGGTCTCATATGTTACTTTCTTCTTTTTTTTCTGAGTGCTATTCTAATTTGGTGATCTCCATTATTCTATCTTTCAAATCACTTGTACACTCTTCTGCATCATTTAAGCAGCTATTCATTGCTTCCAGATTGCTTTTTTATCTCAGAAATTGAATTATTTTTGATTGGGTCATCTTTAATACTTTCTAGTTTCTTGTTAACGTTGATCTGCGTTTATATTGATAATCTTAATTCAGTTAGCATTTTTATAAACTCCATTTTGATCTCATTGTCTAGTATAGACTGATCTGTTTTGTCTTTCAGGGGGTCTTCCCCGGCTGTCTTAATTGGGAATAGTTTCTCTGCCTCTTCACTTAACTTTCTCTGTTCTGTGAATATAGGAGAAACCCTTATCTATTGTGGTCTTGAGGGAGTGTTTTCATGTGGCAGTGTCTCTATGTAGACTGTGCCTTTGGTGTGAGGGCTTTTTTTTTTAAGGCTTGTTTTGATATGGACACCAGCCACATCTTTCCTCAGGGTATGCTGAATGCCATCACCTTGTTAGGGTGGCTGGTGTTAGGGGATCTAAAGCCTGTGCAGAGTGAGAGGCGGGACTTCCTTTCTGCTCAGGGGCTGTCACCACCCTATCAGAGGCAGGGTCTGCTCTCCAGTTGCTGGAGCAGAAGCCTGAGGGTTGAGCTTGAGCAGGCTCTGTTTCCCTTGAGTGTGTGCTTTGCCCCAAAGGACAGGAGCGCTGAAGTGAGGCTCATGTACTCACACTGGTCTGATGTGCCGCCTGTGTAAGAATTCATGGCTCAGCTCAGACATAGCACAAGGTTGTGTCTCTTCCCCTGTTGTGGTCCTCCCAGATCCAGTGCACAGCTGTGATATGGAGTGAGTGAGACTGGTGTGTTATCCAGGCTGGGGCTTTGTGGCCACAGGAATTCAAGCAGCTCTGCTCCCATCATCAGTCTGGGCTTCCCCTGTGGTGTTGGTTTGAGCTGGTGCTAACCCTGGCAGCCACTGTTTCACCTGGACCACATCCCAGACCCCCAACCTGCCTGTGTGCATAGACGGAGTTTTCTTCTCCAGACGTGGCTCTCCTAGATCTCACCCCAAGCTCAGGTGTGGAATAAGCAGGTCCAGGGTGTTTGCTGCACTCAGGCTGGGGAGCACGGTGAGCTAGCTGCTGTCAGTGCAGAGCTCTCTGTCCTGTGGTTGGCAGACCAGCACCGTGCACCATTCACAAGTGGGGACTAGATTCTCCAGCCCTTCTCCCTGTCCCAGCAGGTCTCCCAGCAGCCAGAGGGACTGGTCTTCTCCATGGAGGCCTCCAGGACCGGGACACCCAGCTCAACCTGCTTGCTCCCCAGGGTGAAGGTGACCCGTATGGGCCTTTCCTTCCTTTCAAAGCCCTCCCAATCCCATGATTTTTCTCCATCCTCTCCAGTTATGTGGAAATCTTTCTTGAAGTTTTGGTTGTCTACGAGTTCTTCTGCCAGTTTCCAGCTTCCCTTGAGAATTGTTTCATATGTAGGTGTGCTTTGGATGTGTTTGTGTTGGGGAGGTGAGCCCCATGTCCTCCCCTTCTGCCATCTTGATCCCTCCTTTCTTATCTCTTAACAGATTGCCTGGGATGTGGATCATATTACAGTTTCATGCTTATTCAAATAAGTTTTCTACTAACCATTGTAGAGCATTTTTCTGGGATGAGAAATCATTTTGTTTTAATTTTAAAACAAAATTTTAAATTTTGTTTAAATTTTCTCCCACACACAAGACTTTAGCCTGCTAGAGAGTAAAATTTGTCTTCAATTTGTTTTTTCTTATCTTAGACTATTATCAGCTACAAATAATTGAGATCTTACAGTCTAATTTCAAATTCTTCCCAGTTTTCATAGACCAGACTGAAAATTTTAAAAATTTGAGTTATAATCTTGTTTTTCAATCTAATAAATACTGTAAGAATTTCTAAGAATTCTCAAATATTTGCTGTTTTCTAGAAAAAAGTATCCATTTTGGCAACTTAGATAGCTCACACTGCTCTGAGCCCTGCCAACCAACTGGTCAAAAAAAATTAGGAATTTAGAGAAAAATCTTGGAATCCTTTCCTGCTTAGTGCCCACTTTTACTCAAGGCATTTCAAGGTGAAGATGGTCTCTGGTAGCCTTGAAAAGCAAATTGTTTCAGAGAAAACATCTTCTTTCTTCCCCTAAGTGCCTTAAAGTAATCCTTCATCTCTAGTCCCATTTCATTTAGACCATTTTGTAACAGTGAAATGTCATTCAACAATTGTAAAGTACTTGTGTCAGAAAAAAAGTTTTAGAAGGACTCCATTGTTAGTTCATTGTGGTGAGGGTTCAGATGAATCACAGGTCCCATTATGTCCTGTGGAAGCAGAGCAACTACACCAGAAATGTACAATCCTCTTCCCAAGAGGAATGAGCACAGCCATCGCCAGAGCACCATTTCCACATGTAACACTTGGGTTCCTGGGTGGATCAGAGGGATGGTTCTCTAGAAAGAGAAGCGGGATGACGCAGGACTAGTGGAGCAAAAATCTCACAGATGATCACAACTAGGACAAATAAACTAGTCCCAGAGACATTTTTCAGGGCCTGGGACCTGGTAGTTGTAGAATAGCAGTGAGGAGGAAGGTCAGGATGATGTTAGATTGTTGTCAGGCAGTAACCAAGATGAGCTGAAACCAATTGGCTTAGCACAGTTCCTGGGATGTAGCAAGCACTTAGTGAATATCAGTTGAGGGATTAAATCAATAAAGGTGTCTTCTTTCCTGTTCTCTTAGGTACAATTTGTATGATATGCCACAATCTGGTTTAAAAATCATAAGGACAAAGTGAAAACAAAGTATTTGTCTTAACCTGGTCTACAGAATAATTTATTTGTTGCTCATCAGTGTAGATTTGAAACTTTCACTGAGTGTAAAGCTCACTTCCCCTATGCTCTTACTATAAGTGAAATGATTTTCTTGTACAGGTAAGATGTTCTCTGGAAATCTGACCCAATGATTATTTAAATGAGCACAACTATCTTGTCCCTTACCTAAAATCCACAGACGTATCCAAATTTAGTCCCATTCCAGCAACATTCAAACTCAGTCAAAAAAATTATCCATTTTCTTTTATAAACTAATGGTTTTTTTGTCTCAAGAGATAAATAAAAAGTGTAATGTTAAATGCTTAATGGAAAAGATATGCATTAGAAATGCTGCCTGAGCTGTATTTAAAGTGAAAACATTAAAAACTTCACCTTTGATGCAGATAATCAATCATTAGAAACAAGTTCTAAATTAAGGATATAGATCATGTCACCTTTTTCTAGATCTTATTCTGACTGAGTCTGAAGAAATTCTCCTACCATAGAAGAAAAGATGACAGAACCACACACAGGAAAAACTAATAGCAACACCAGTTGGTTCTTCAGCAAAATCATATCTTCCTTGATTAATATGAAATAACCCAGTTGATAACGGCTGAAAAATGAAAGTATGGGTGTTGTGATATCTCATGAGATTAACTCAGTAATATCCTCTCTGAGTAAATCTTTACCTCTTCTGATATTTGTAGCTTTACATGGTAATAAAATCTAAGTGTAAAAATGAACTGAAAGAAAGATTAGCTTTGAAAAACAGCAGACAGGCTATCAGCAGCTGCCAGGGTCAGTGCCCTGTTGTTCTCAGAAGAGTGCAGCACCATGACCAGGAGAAAGCTGTTCCCTGACTCCTAACAGCCTCCCAGCCCCTCACATAGAACCCTGGGTGGTTGCCTAGGCTTGCAGTCTGAGTGGAGAGAGAGAGATCTTAGCATAATAGGATCTGAAGAGCTTGATCCAGAAGTTTGCCTTCCTACAGTGCCTCACTGGTTAAGTTATGAGAAATCACAATTCAAAAGGAGAATTTATTAATTGATTAAATTCATAGGGACAACTGAGCTCAACATGTGTTTACTAAATAAGTTTGGAAAATAACAATGAGGCTTTTAATTTGTGTCAAGATGAAAAGCTTTTGTATTTGACAGGTGAGAATGGATATTTATTTTTTAATATTTCAAACTCCCTGGTAGTATGGATATGCAAATGTTCTGGCAATCTTTTAGTAGTTAAGATTCATTTATAACCTACACCTCAAAAATTGGTTGTTGTTTAGTTGCTAAGTCATGTCTCTTTTGTGACCCCATGGACTTTAGCCCACCAGGATCCTCTGTCCATGGAATTTCCCAGCAAGAATACTAGACTGGGTTGCCATATCCTTCTCCAGGGGATCTTCCCAACCCAAAGGTTGATCCCACATCTCTTGCATTGGCAGGCAGATTCTTTATCACTGAGCCACCAGGAAGCCCACCTCAAAAATACTACATATAATTTACCTGTCAAAAATAAATTTTCCCAGATCTAGTCTTCACTCTTCTGGATGAGAGAATTGAAACACCAGGGGCATTTCCTCCTGGAGTGGGGGATGGGATAGGGAGCATCATGGCAAAAGCAAAAATGTAGGTATCAAAATTTCTGCTTCATTATTTTCATAATAAATTCTTTATTAAAATTTTCAAAATCATACTAATAAAACTACCACAGTTCACCCGATATATAATTATTTTATTGCAGTGTTTAATTTTTGTGGGCATTAGCAATGATAGCATTGCATTCTGTTTGTAGCTATTCTAACATTGTCATTTCAGCACCTTTCTGCTACCACTGATGCAAGACCAAGTCCCCTATCCCTCATCCTTCAGTTTCCTATTACCTTAAGCAACCCAACAGAGGTGATATTATTTCAGGACATATCTGAAAATAACGTCTTAAAAAATTTTTTTTTATGTAACCAACCACCTGCATGGCAGGAAAATCACAGGAAACAAATAACCATCCCTGCATGAGTCACTGTCACCAGCAATCTCACAAGGTAATGAAACCAATTCCACACTTTGCTGGTAGCCTGTAACTGGGGGGTGAAAACCAAAGGGTTTTGATCATTCTGAGAGCAGGGGCTAGAAGAATTCCTGGATTTAAACAAAGAAGAAAGGCAGAGTTCCCTGAGTTCATTGTTCTCAGCCATTTAATTGTCCTCCTGATTCAATGTTCATCCGAGTGCATAAAACACTACTGGACTTCTAGAGACCAAACTGAGCTCAAATGAAGAAAATCGTGACTAAGGAGAAAAAGTCTATGATTAGAGCTGCAGGAAGCTGCCACCCAGAAATTTGAATGTTGAGCTCTGACAAACAAGTTCTTTCAAAGGCACTAAAGAAATCTCCTGATAATTCTTTCATTGAGTTGGTCAGAAAGAGATCTGTTCACCTGCTGGGATCCTGGAAAATTTCAAACCCCTGACTACACAGATGGTAATCAGGCTGCCACACTTTGAAATATGAAGTAGAATACTTAATTCTGGTGAAATTATGAATGAGAGAAGAAATCTCTTCCCCTGATAGGCGGGGTGGACTAAGATACATCCAGACATAAACCAGTAACCTTATTGGTGCTTATATTCAGTTTTCCCAAAGCCAAATCCAGTAAAGTGAATTTTCTCTCTTGAAGTCTCCCTTCAAGTCTAAGCATTTCAGACAAGATTCAATAAAAAATTTTAATCTAATTTTTGTGTCAGCAAAGCCCATATAAATCAGCACAAGCCCTGAAAAATTGAAGATGCACTGTTTTTTATTGAATCCATAAATCTAAGAACTTAGCATTGAACAGTTTTAAGTGTTTCTTTAAAAAAAATAATTAGTGTGATAACAGACAGGGAAATTGAGCCCAAGGGTCTAAGAGGCTTATTCAGATCCCAGAAGCAAGAAGTATTTGGGAAAAGAATGTTGCCTAAGTAAACATGACTAAATTATCTGAATCCAACCCTAACAATTGAATGTACTATATCTTGTTCCAAAGGGTTTTACTTTGGATTTTGGTTCCCTTATATGTGTTCTAAAACCCCACTGAGAGTCATGGCACAAAAATGCTTTGAAATCCATTTATTTTTCAAGTGAAACACTTAGACTTGGAAATTTGACAGTGAAGTTGGCACAAAGGGAGAACTTTGAGGTGGCTGCATTCAGAATTCTCTCTTCACTAACAACTTTTTTTGATCAATTTCTATTTATATAGTTACTATCTCACTTCCAATATCAAACTAAGAAGAATATATATCAATACAAATTGTGTTTATCTCTGGAGAAGGAAATGGCAACCCACTCCAGTATTCTTGCCTATAAAATCCCATGGACAGAGGAGCCTGATAGGCTACAGTCCATGGGGTCGCAAAGAGTCAGACACGAAGGAGGGACTTCACTTACTTACTATGTTTATTCCTGCTCTATAAACCCAACAGAAACAATCTCTTGTTTGCTTTCCTAGAAAGCTACCTGAAATGTGGAAGAAAGCACATTGTGTCTTTAGTGAAGATTCAGATTATAAAGTTTGTCCTTCTCTCAACATGTATGTCCTTAGAACTCCAATTGTGGTCTACAGTGGATCAGTATTGAAACCCTGTGAAAAATCTCAGGTTCCACCCAGGTCTACTGAATCAGAATCTGCATTTTAACAAGCTCCCCAGGTATTCATTAGGGCTTCTCTTGTAGCTCAGCTGGTGAAGAATCCACCTCCAAAGCTGGAGACCTAGATTCTATCCCTGGGTTGGGAAGATCCCCTGGAGAAGGGAAGAGCTACCCACTCCAGGATTCTGGCCTGGAGAATTCCATGGACTGTATAGTCCATGGGGTCGCAAAGAGTCAGACACGACTGAATGACTTTCACTTCACTACTTCCATATTCATAGAACAATGGGAGACATTGTTCTATGTAATTTCAACACACTAATCCTGTGTTTCATTTCCTGTGCACAATTTATGATTTACAGCACGTGCAAGCTGGAAACCCCCCTTTCTTAGATATCATTGAGTTTCCTGTAGTGCTTCCAAGCAAACACCATCTACATATGTAGACTGATATTTAATGAGCCTTTGCTGCCTCTAGGTTTACTTCTTTATTGAAGCTTTAAATCAAGTCAAATGTTTAGCTTTATCTTAGCCCCAAATAGAACACATTAAAGAGTAACGGGAAAACAGAAAAAGGGGTCTAACGTATACTGAACCTTAATAAACACTTTAAACTTACATCCACTTTTAATCCTGTGAAGTAGGATTTTATAAAATGTTACAGATGAGAAAACAATCTCAGAAACCTTACTTGTTCTGTGTCACAAAATCGAATGACACAATCAGGATTTAAGCTGAAGTGCTTCTCATTTGAAATCCCCTGAAAAGCATAGTTGCATAGTAATGCGCAGACAAATGCAGTGGTATCAGCTGCTTTTATTATTCTTGGTTTTCCTGTGTAAGCAAGTCACATTGAAGTTATCTAAATGCTAAATAACAAAAGCGATACCAAAATCACACACCTGCTTTACTTTACCTTCCTCCAAACCACCCTCTCTAATGATACACTGGTAAATCTAGATGTTGCACGTATTTTTTTTAAGTTGGAGCTTTTTTTTTTTTTTTAAAGATGTATTTCTTTTTGGCTGCACTGGGTCTTTGTTTCAGTGAGTGGGCTTCTTACTGTGGTGGCTTCTCTTGTTGAGGAACACAGGCTCCAGGGTGTGCGGTCTTCAGTAGTTGAGAGTATGTACTTAGTTGCCCTGGGCAGGGATCTTCCTGGACCAGGGATTGAACCTGTGTTCCCTGCAATGGCAGGCAGATTGTTAACCGCTAGACCACCAGGGAAGCCCTGAAAATGTTTTTAATATGCAATTTGATCACCCTACTTTTATTGATACTTGGTGTGTTTAATCAACTAACTCATTGTGACTACTGAATTATTTAGGCTCATTTATGTTACATTCTTTTGTGTTTTCTTTTCTCCATATTTCTTCCTTTGTCCCTTTCACTTCCAGCCTATTATTGATAACATTTATTCTCACTCCCTCTTTTTTTCTCTCTGCCAATTTAGAATTATACTTGTATTTCTATTCTTTTAGTGTCAACATTAAAATTTTTAACAATCCTATTTTATTTCATATTTTTCTAACAAAGTCTATTTTACCCTCTAAACACTAGCCCTCTGTTTGTCTTGGATCTTGTACTTTTCATTAGTTTTAAGAGAATTGGTGGTTACTGGCTTCCCTGGTGGCTCAGTCAGTAAAGAATCCACCTGTGATGTGGGAGACATGGGTTCGATCCCTGGGCTGGGAAGATCCCCTGCAGGAGGGCATGGTAGTTCACTCCAGTATTCTTGCCTAGAGAATCCCCATGAACAGTGGAGCCTGGCGGGCTACAGTCCATGGGGTCACAAAGAGTTGGACATGACTGAGTGACTAAGCACATACACAATACTAATATTAGCATCAGTAGTTAATTTATATCCCTATTTTGATGATATCTTCCCTAATTTACTGGTTTACTACTTGATTAGATCTTCACTCAGCTATTATACATGGGGGATGAATTCACCTAATCCTAGTACCTCAAAATGGTATTTTGCCTTTACTTTGAACAATAGTTTAGCTAGTTACAGAGCTATATTTTGAAAATTATTTTCCCTCTCTGTCAACTCATAACATCTATTGTTACTTCTGTGAAGTCTGCTCTCAGCTTAATTTTCACCACTATGTAGGTAATATCTTTTTCCCCCATTAGCATTTAAGAACTCCTACTCTTATTGTCTACATTTTGTTACTCTGGATATGGATTTATTTTTATTTTTGAATTTCAGCTTGTGGCCCTTTTCTGATGATAAATTTTTCAGTTCAGAAAAACACTAAGTCCTTCATTAACTCTTAAAATATTACCTTTCTGCTACTCTTTTTTTTCTAATTCTGGAACTCCTATTACATGTGGGTTGGGCTTCTCACTCTACTCTCTGTCTCTTACCTTTCCTTTTATACTTTATCTACATCTCCTGAATTCTAAGTTAAGTTCTCAGATCTTTCCACTAGTTCACTCATTCTTCCTTGGTTGTGTTCAATCTACTGAGTTTCTTTCAATGATTACATTTTTACTTCCTAAATTGCTATATTTTAAAAAACATCATCTCTTACCCATGACTCATCCTCATCTATTTTTGTTTATAATACCTGGTTTCTCTATGCATATATTTTTACTTTGTTTCTTTGAGGATTTTGACCATCTACCATATAATGCCATGTTCAAAAGATTATAATCTTAGTAATCTTATCATTTGGATTTCCCAGGTGGCTCAGTGGTAAAGAATCCACCTGCCAATGCAGGAGACATGGGTTCCATCCCGGGGTTGGGAGGATCCCCTGGAGAAGGAAATGGCAACCACTCTAGTATTCTTGCCTGGAAAATTCCATGAACAGAGGAGCATGGCAAACTACAGTCTATGGGGTTGCAAAAGAGTCAAACATGACTTAGCAAATAAACAATTTCATCATTTAGTAAATCTGTTGACTATTGTGAGTTTTCATTCATGAAATTTTAGTTGCAAGATCAAATTCACAATTGTATTTTATCATTTTTCCTTTCTATTCCTCTTTGCACTCACTATACCATGTCTAGTCTTTTTATAGGTGACTGTATTAGGATTACTCAGGTCCCCAGTCAAAAAACAGGATTTGTACTGACAGCTCAGAACTACCATTCTGGGAGTTAAAGCTGATCTAGTATCAAAGTCAGTATATGACTTGAGCCCTATCGAGCTGTCTCTGCTTCCTCTTGCCATGCTACCAAGCAGTACATTATAGGCTATAGCCCCTGAGAATGATGCTGACTCATTTTATTTCCTCAGCTCCTGAGGTGGAGCTCTCAGCTGCCTCTTTGTGTTTTCATCCTATAAAGTAGCAGATCTCCAGCTTCAGTCTCCCTAATTGCAATTTCTGTCTTTTAAATTTTTTGTCAGTAAGATGTTTATCTTCTTTTCCAGAATAACAGTGATCCTATATGTATTATTTATAGATGCTATTGCCATACATTTATAGTTGGGAAGAGACAGTTTTATATATAAACTTACAGTGCCATTGTGATCAGAATACTACCTCTCTAGTAATATGAACTTTTATCCTAAGGAATGAAGAGCACCACAGTTAGAATCCACTGAGACTCCTTTTTTTATGTGATCAATCATATTTAAACAAAAAAAAAAAAGTTTTTTCAGAAATCTTGCAAAACAAAGCCATGGAACATTAATAGTCATTGCTAACAAAAAATGCCCCTGTAAGAAATAATTTATGATTAATTTGAGACAAACTGTACTGATTTTAAGTCAAACGATGAGGAGAACAAACTTAATTTTCTTCTCCAGCTAGCCTGTTCACCTATCACCTCATGTCCAGCACTTCCCCCAGTTCACATGTCTGAAGCAATCATTTCCTCTTTGTCTCTTCCCCTTTGAACAACAAAAGGATTAAAATAGATCATTTGAAATTCTCAACTGCTTGATAGGTGTATTTTAAGAGTGCATTCCAAATATTGTATTAACTTTCGAATAGTAAAATGGTTTGTAGCTAATAGGAAATAAAAGATTTTATTTTGTTCCTTACAAATTGGCACTTGTCAAAATACCTCTACAAGGATTAAATTATGTGCCACTGTAGCTTCAACACCCCCTGAAAGGAGTTCAGAGTGGAGATCAGAAATGAGGCCCTGCTCTGCTCTGGGAAAAACTGTCAGAACAGGTCTCCAGATAGATACTTTCAGGAAAAGATTTTAGGAGCCCAACTCTTGCATCTTCTCATAAATAAAATCTTTTCTAGTGATGTCTACTTCTTGTGAATCACAGTCACCAGACTGGCAGCAACCTTCTGCAAAAATGTACCCTTAATTGCGTGTACTACTCACTCTTCACCAAAATCACATATATAACTCCCCTACCTCTTTGGAACAGTTTCTCACAACTTTCTGAAATGCTGTCTCCCAGGCTATAGTCTTCATTTTGCCCCAAATAAACCTAACTCACAACCCTCACATTGTGCTTTTTTTCCTTTCAGTTAGACTGTTTACTATTAAGGAGTTTATTAGTAAGCAAGCTAAGTTGTTCGTTTGTTCTGAGCAGAGAGGCCTTAATTTCACATTAAGCCAATTTATTGCACAAGCCATGAGAACACAACAGAGTAAACAGAGGACCGACCAACACTGACTATAATCTGTGAGCTCCAAGTCAGGAGTTAGAAAATTATGCCTCCAAGCAAAACCCAGCCAATATCTGATTCTCTAGATAAAATTAAATTGGACCACTTACATATAGTCTCTGGCTGTTTTCACAGGAGCAGAATTGAGAATTTTCTCCAGAGTTAAGAATTCTCTATAGAGACTGTATAGCCTGCAAAGCTGAAAATAATTACTCAATAGAAAAAATTTGTTGACCTCTTCCCTAAATGGTCTCCCTCCTTTTTAAAATAATAAT
Source organism: Bos javanicus (assembly GCF_032452875.1). NCBI lineage: Eukaryota > Metazoa > Chordata > Mammalia > Artiodactyla > Bovidae > Bos > Bos javanicus. The sequence goes on from NC_083870.1 coordinate 46,892,071, forward strand.
AGTTAATTAATTATTTGGCTGTGCCGGTCTTTGTTGCTGTGCAGGCTTTTCTCAAGTTGCGGTGCATGGGCTTCTCAGAGAAGTGGCTTCTCTTGTTGCAGGGCATGGCCTATGGGTTGTGCAGGCTTCAGTAGCTGCAGCACATGGGCTCAGTGGTTGCAGTTCCCGGGCTCTAGAGCACAGGCTCAATAGCTGCGGTGCATGGGTTTAGCTGCTCTGCGTTGTGTGCAATCTTCCCAGATTACGGATTCAACTTGTGTCTTTTGCATTGGCAGGCCAATTCTTTACCACTAAGCCACCAGGGAATCCCTCTCCCTACTTTTTTTTTGAAGGAAAAATTAATAACTGGCCTGGCCACCAAAAGATCTGAGTCTTCCATAATAGAAGAACTTATGTCCATGTTATTATACCAGCCTCTGAAAGAGATGAGTTTCCCCTGCCCTAATTCTGGTCTCCCAATTTTCCCTCTCTATCCACCTACTTCCCTGAAAACATTTTTTCTTCTTCCAACCTAGCCCCACTTTCCTTCTCTATCAATATCTTAATGCCCAGTTGCATACATTATATCATCCTTTCATTTTACTCAATATTTAATCATGTGTCATCACCTCTTTCATCTGCCATATCCCTTTGCTCCATGTGTAACCAGCCAGTCTCCCTCTGATATGTCTTGTACATTCTGTACTTTTCTAGTTTCACAGCCTCTTAGATTCACTCACTCAGCCAGTCTTTCAAACAAAACAACACATTCTTACAACACCTACTGTGTGTACCATGGATTCTGCTAAGCACAAGGAGCATATGGTCTGGAAAGACAGACAAACAGATAAACAAGCACATGCAATGAATTGTTACAATTGAGTTTCATTCATGACCAAAAAGAAAAAGAAAAAAGTATGGAATCAATTCTCCCTTGAATGAAATGAAGAAATTTGTGAGGCATGAAATCTGTGATTTCATGAGATTTTTATCAATAAGAGATTTACTGAATATGTCCTAAAAGTTCTAGAAAATGAAGATTTTTATGAATTAGGTATAGTAAAATTCATTTAAAAATTAAAAGTTATTTTAAGATAAGAATGTATTCACAAGTATACTTTTATCAAATGCTTTAAAGTAGTTATAAAAGACAAGTGAGGCAACATGAAATTAATTAAATATAAATAGAACATGATTGATCTCCTGCCCTTAGGAATTCATTAACTCTCACTGATTGAATTTTAATAAATCAGAATGCATAGAGTTACCTTCAGTGGAGTTGGTGCTGCAGTAGAGGCTCCAAGAGCAAAGAACTCTTCACATTTAAAAATCCCTAAAAGAAACAATGGGTCAAATAGGGAGCCAAATAGTTGGATAGGAAATTTATATCATTTTTTGATGATAACAAAGAGAAAAAAGAGGAGGTAAAGAAGAGGAGGGAGGGGTGGAGGGAGAGATATCCTCCCAACTGATTTGGGAAATCTGCTGAAAGATGAGACTTTCTAAACATCAGTTCTCAATTTGACAGAAGAGACTGACACTGATTTGGAAATTGATCAAGATACCCAGATTTGACCCTTCCCAGTCTGTTCTATCCAGCGAAGTAGGAGCCAAAGCTGTCTGGCCACTTGTTCTCCTGGAGAAAGTTTAACTTTCTCCCTGCAGGCTGCTTTAGTGGAGAGAGAATGTGTGATGAAATCTAGTTACAACAGACACTTAAAAAAAAGATTAAAACTAAGATTTGAAGAATAGACTACCTTGAAAGAACCTAAATTCTGATCATAGAAGGTTTTCAAGTGGAGCTAAAAGTGTTTGGAACGTGTAGGGGCATGCCTCCCATCTCCACCTAGCTTCCGACTCTTGTATCTAGAGGAAGTTTAAACTACTTTTTTGTTGTTCAGCGGCTAAGTCGTGTTTGACTCTTTGTGACCCCATGAACCGTAGTATGTCAGGCTTTCCTGTCCTTCCATATCTCCCAGAGTTTGCTCAAACTCATGTCTATTGAGTCAGTGATGCCATCTAACCATCTTATCCTCTAACACCTCCTTCCCCTCTTTCCCCCAATCTTTGCCAGCATCAGGGTCTTTTCTAATGAGTTGGCTCTTCCTATTAGGTAGTCAAAGTATTGGCGCATTCAGTGTGAGTCCTTCCAATGACTGTTCAGGGTTAATTTCCTTTAGGATTGACTGGTTTGATCTCCTTGTTGTCCAAGGGACTCTGAAGATCTCCAGCACCACAATTTGAAAGCATCAACTCTTCTGTGCTCAGCCTTCTTTATGGTCCAACTCTCACATCAGTCCATGACTACTGGAAAAACCATATAGACTTGACAATAAGGACATTTGTCAGCAATGTGATGTCTCTGCTTTTTAATACACTATCTAGGTTTGTCATAGCTATTCTTCCAAGGAGCAATTGTTTTTAATTTCAAATTTTAATTTTAAGCTACTTAGATAACCTTTTAGATTTATTGTAACTCTGTGGCTTTAACCAATGGTTGCATTTTGAGTCTACTGAAAGCCTGTAAGCCAGAATCTAGTGCAGAAGAGGTATTCAAGATGGGTCTGTACAAAGAATAAGTGGAGTAATACGGATGAACAGACAGGAGAGGGTGAGAAATGAGGAAGCAGAAGAAGGGACCTAGTTTGTCATTTCAAGGCAGTCGAACAGATTTGCCTTGAATGGATATGTATTTACTAGTATGTAACTTTGAGGAACATTACTTAACCTCCCTGAGTCTTGATTTATCATTTAAAAGATTGGGATAAGGTTGAGATAATACCAATCTCATTAGGTTGATTTGAGGAAGAAGTGAGTTGCATGTAAAGTGTGCATCATACTTCACAGTAGATAGTAAACATTCAGGAGATACCATTTCACTTCTTGAAATCCTCATCATTCCTGTTATCTGTATTAAAAAGTAATTTAAATAACTCAAGAAATACAAAGGCATAGTGAGCTGAATTCCATCAACCAGCATGAAAGCTGTAAGGAACCTCTAAATACAAGTCTCAATGTAGCAGTGTAGATATCTAAGGATTTTTTTTTCTGCAGTTAACTTTTATACTAGGAGCATACATGGTATTCCTTTCATATTTTTTTTTTTATTTTAGCCACACAGAGTTATGGGATTTTAAGGTGACGTCGACACAGGGAAGCCTGTGTTTTCTTTTGTTATTATTGGTATCTCCACAGTCTGTTGGCAACTAAGGGGAAAAAGTCACTGTTCAGAGATGCCTGTATGGGAAGATTTAAACCATATCAATTTCAAAGGGTGTATACAGCAAGAAAATATTGCTTCTTTTAGAAAGACTAATGTAAATCAGATTAAGTGATTTAAACAGAAATAAACCTGTAAAGGTTACTAAGGTGCTGATAAGCTTTTATAGCTGTTAGACAAAGAGGGGTATCTCTTATATTTTAAAGGAGGCTTACAGAGGCAGCATTTATTAAGGCAAAGAACAGTAACTGCATGAAAAACCAAACGCGACACTCCCTGGAAGATATATGACCTTTCCAGAGCTCCAAAAGGACATAAGTTCTATAGCAACAGGTTTTTAAGCCACGGTCCTGGATATTTCTTAGTTCCTGGAACACTTTCAGAAGCTCTCTTCCTTTGTCAGCAACCAACAAGGAAAACATGATTTTCTCAAAGATTTTTGTAACACATGAATTGAAATAAATATGAGCATTTATCCACTGGACACCCTCCATTATTAGTTGAGGGCTGCCCCAAAGGCTGCTAACTCTTCTGCCACTTCAAGGCTGACAGGTTCTTCAGAGGCCCATTGCAATGGAAGGGAAGCTGCCAGCACAAGGCAGGTCTGGGCTTCCATGCCACTTCCATCACAGCCATGGCTGAAATCAGAGGTAAACTAAGGGAGTGTGGCCCTGGGCACAAAAGGCATTGCTACAGTGCCCTTTTGGTTGGGTGACAGGGTGTCAGGAATAAATCCTTCTGCACTGAGGACATATTGTACACATGTCCAGATGGAAAGCACTGTGAGTGCTCTGAAGACTCCACCCATGGCACATGACTTACCACATTGTATGCTGATAAGATGGGAGGGAGGGGGGCAGATGGGGATACATGCTCCCCCAGCTACTGACATGATGGAACCAAAGCAGGCAACATGGAGACCTTGCCTCTGGGCACTTCCGTTGTGCACTCTCTCCCCCTTTGGCTTTACCTAGCAAAATCCTATGTGCCTCAAAACATTACTCAAATCCCTTTCCAGGCTGCTTCTGTTCACTAAAATTTTCTTTGACTTTTTGCAACCATGTGTTTGTCCAGGCTGTTGAAGGACACAGGAACAAAAAATATCCACTTCACTGGGAAGGTATCTTTAGGCCAAAAAAGAAGGTAGGCAGTTCCATATAATCAATGAACTAGCTTATTAGAGGGTAACATACTTGATGGGGCAGACAACAATCCAAAGGCATTCATAGCTGCACTCAACACTGGTGAGCGGCCACTGGGACAATCTCATACTTAACCTGAGGGTATGGAGGTAGGGGCTTGGAAACAAGATGTGCACTTCTAAGTCAAGTTTCATGAATGTGTAACTATTATCATGTGCCCTGGGAATATGTCAGGGAAGATTTTCATCATTGACTGGGGACTAACAGAGCGTAGGGGCTACCTGGTCCTCATGATTATTAAACAATGTTAACTACAAAGTCCTTGATGGCAGAAGTGATTCACTGCATAGGGCAGTGCTGGGTAGGGTCAATAGAAGAACAGGAGGAACCGATGCCAAGTAGCATCAGTTATGCTAATAGCCACACACAGGCAAATTTCTGGAACACTCAGATCAAGCCTGTATCTTCTTCTTCCTGTTTGAGTCCAAGTCTGTCCGTTCTTCCTGGCATTCTTTCTGTTCATATCATATTCAAAGTCTTCCTTGTTTTAGTCTGTGTCTACACGTCTCTCTTCCAAAACCCTTCCTTGACTCCTCCAGCAAGATACAACCTCCTGTTTAGTGGCACTTCTCGCTTTCTATCTTACAGCTCTTTATGTGCTTATCTCACCTCTTCTCTCAGATATAATAATAAATCCGTAACACAAGGATCCACATCCCATTGTTTCTGTATACTTCATGTCCTGTAGCACACGGCATGGCTTATTCCAGATATTAAATAAATACTTATTGACTAAATAGAGATTGAATTATAAGCTTGTTGCAGACTGAAGTTGTGGAAATATTTGTGTGTGCTCTCAATATTGCCACGTGTCTCATGCTGCTTGAGGCAGAAATTTTTTGTGTGCTTCCCAGACTCCTTTTCTTCTCCCTCCTGGCACACATCTAGACTAGAAGTCTAGTCTTTCTTGCAGTTGGGTGGGGGAATGTTACAGCATTTGCTGGTAGATGGGAATGCAAGTGATGTGTGCCTCATTTAGGCTCCAAGAAGGTCCTCTTGCTGTCACTCTCCCATTCATTTAGACAGTCTGTGAGAAAGTGCCACTACCCTAGTGGAGTAGAAGCCTCCAGACGAACAAGCACAGGCTCTGAAAGACTAACTCCCCTCATCTCTTCCCTGACCCACGTTTCATAGGAACACGAGTGAAGACTTAACCTTTGGTAGGCTACTGAAATTTATGACTATTTATTATGATACTCGGGCTTCCCTGATAGCTCAGTTGGTAGAGAATCTGCCTGCAATTCTGGAGACACCAGTTCGATTCCTGGATCAGGAAGATCTACTGGAGAAGAGATAGGCTGCCCACTCCAGTATTCTTGGACTTCCCTTGTGGCTCAGCTGGTAAAGAACCCATCTGCAATGTGGGAGACCTGGGTTTGATTCCTGGGTTGGGAAGATCCCCTGGAGAAGGGAAAGGCTATCCACTCCAGTATTCTGGCCAGGAGAATTCCATGGACTATGTAGGACTTCCCCTTTTTTTTGCATTATGATACTCAGCCGACTCTGATCAACAAAAACTCTTAACAGATATTTTTAAATAACCTTATTAACTCTATTTGGAAGATAGTAATGCCATGTTTCTTTGAATTTAAGACACATTATGGAACATCATTATGTTCCATTGAGAAAGAACGAATGCTGTCAATCAAGTTATGACAACCTGTCCCAATTTCCAAGGAGTTAAACTGTACAAAAAAGGGAATCTTAGAATCAATGAAATACCATAATGATAACTTGTGTGTAAAATCGTTCTATCATTTACAAAGTGCTTTAGTGAAATATTCAACCCATTTTTGTAACAAGCATTCATTTAGTCACTTTTTTTTTTTTCTAAATATCATTCTTGGTCCTGAGTATAAGACATAGTCCCTGACCTCAGGGGGTGAACGGTCTAATAAGAGACACTCATAATTAAAAATAATTACAATTCATTTCAGTAGGCATAAGAATAGCTAATGTATACTGTACATGCTTTGCACTAGATGCTGTGAATTACACATATTTCAGGGTTATGTCAGTTCCATGGGATCAGTAGTGTTCTGGTAGTGTGCCACCCAGTAAGTACATCAGAGGGCAGTGTACACAGTCCAGAAACAGCATTGTAAAGAGAGTAACTAAGCGTGTGATTGGGGTGGGCTGCATCAAGCGTTGTGTTACTGAGAAGACAAGGCTGTAACTATGCCTTGAAACTGAAAAGTGTCCACAGGCACATAGCAAACATTCCAGGGTGAGGGAAAAGAGGTACAGAGCAAAGAGGTAATGAATGTTCCAAGATGCTGGTGTCCATCTTCTGAGGAAGTGGGAGGTCAAGGAAGATAAGTCTGGAAAGAGTGTAGTGAATAGTTCACAAGAAGCTTCCTGTGTCAGGTGAAAGTGTTTGGTTTGATTCACTGGGATAATTGGAATTTGAGAGAGATTTTGGGGAGGAGTGGATGTGGGTCTGGATATTACCAAAATAAGGTCAAAATGGCAACTTAAAAAAATAATCCATGAATTTGTCTACATTTTTAGGCACTGAATGTAGTGCCTATATTGTCATCACTGAATGTGATGAAAGAAGATGAGATGGTTGGATGGTATCACTGACTCAATGGACATGAGTTTGAGCAAGCTCTGGGAGCTGGTGATGGACAGGGAAGCTTGGCATGTGCAGTCCATGGGGTCACAAAGAGTCAGACACAACTGACTGAACTGAACCGATAAGCACTGAGTTCAGATTAGCAAAGAAATAGGATCCTTTATGTCTTGGTATCACTCAATCAACAAGAATAAAAGATAAATAGGGAGATCCCTATTTAGATGGCAAAAACATCAAGAACATTTGTTACTGAAATTCATTTGAATTGATTTCATATTACACATGCATAAAAAGATAAGTTTCTATTCCTTTTGCAGTTTTATGAGTTATTACCTAAGACTTTACGGCAATCATTCACAAATCCATTCAGTCCACTTATTACCTCTGGAATATTTTCTTTTAAAAATATTACTAGGAGCAATTTTAACCAGACCAAGTTTCAAGCTTTAAAAGGCAGCTATTTTACATACACAGTAAGTACTTTTTCTGAAAATTTTGTGTTATAGATTCATAATTCACAGTGGGATACCCCTGTTAATATGCACTCACAGCTGCATGCAGCCCTCGGAACCATTATTATATTAAGAATAATGTAAAGACACTTGAACTTATTCTGTATCATCATGCATATTACTGAGTGTGTGTCATTATGAATAGCAGTCACAGCACACATCATAATGGTATGTTAAAGACAGCGTTGTGGTGTAAACTAAATGCACATTAAGAATACTCAAAACTCTTCTGAATTTTAATCGTCCTTATTCATAGGACACAGAGCTCTAATGATCCTCAAAATGCGTGTGATTTAAATAAGCCATCTTTATTCCATTCCATTTAAACCCTTGGTGTGAGTTAATCAGCTTGGGTGGCCTCATTCCTAGTGATGGAAGTGAAGAAATCTTGGCTCACGTGTAGAGAAACGTGTGGTACACAGTGAAAAACAAAGTGAATCATCTCTAACACGTCTCACTAAAGACACCTTACTCACCTCTGGTCCTGCTCATAAAGTTGTATGAATTTAGAAGGGACTCGCTGACGGAGTCGCCCCTTCTGAAAAGCTCGTCTCCAAAGGACTTTAATATAAAATAATTACAACTAAATAAAAATGTTGCCAAAGTTACTCTCAAAGTGTAAAGCAGAGACTTATTAAGAAACAACACTAGAGGGAAGGAGAGGGTGAGACAAATTGAGAAAGTAGCATTGAAACATCATGCATTCAGTTCAGTTCAGTTCAGTTCAGTTGCTCAGTTGTGTCCGACTCTTTGTGATCCCATGAATCGCAGCACACCAGACCTCCCTGTCCATCACCAGCTCCCAAAGTTCACTCAGACTCACGTCCATTGAGTCAGTGATGCCATCCAGCTATCTCATCCTCTGTCGTCCCCTTCTCCTCCTGCCCCCAATCCCTCCCAGCATCAGAGTCTTTTCCAATGAGTCAACTCTTCACATGAGGTGGCCAAAGTACTGGAGCTTCAGCTTTAGCATCATTCCTTCCAAAGAACACCCAGGGCTGATCTCCTTTAGAATGGACTTGTTGGATCTCCTTGCAGTCCAAGGGACTCTCAAGAGTCTTCTCCAACACCACAGTTCAAAAGCATCAATTCTTCAGCACTCAGCTTTCTTCACAGTCCAACTCTCACATCCATACATTACTATATGTAAAACAAATATTTAGTGGGAAGTTGCTATATAACACAGGGAGCTCAAACTGGTGCTCTGGGACAACCTAGAGGGGTGGAATGGGGTAGAGGGTGGGAAAGAGGTTCAAGAGGGAGGGGATATATGTTACTTATGGCTGATTCATGTTGTTGTATGGCAGAAACCAACACAACATTGTAAAGCAAATATCCTCCAATTAAAAATTTAATAAAGGAAACAACACTAGCAATAATCATAACTAACAAAGCTCCATCTATCAAACTCATCTCAGTCATTTTAGTAGCTTTATTTCCTCTGATCTGGTGAGTGTAGCATTGCAGAGGAAAATACCAGGCCTACTACAAGGAATTGCATGATTCCTCCCAAATTTCTTCCAAAGAATATGAACTGCCAGTGAATAAATATGAGGTCTTATGTTCTACTAAAGTGGAACTCACAGTAATCTTTCTCTTTTTCATGTTTAAAACTCTTGTGCTTGGTGATTTGCTTTCAGAGGAGTGAGAAAATGTATGGACACAATATTAAATCCTTTGGACACCTCTAACCGGTTAGAGGGGCTTCCCTGGTGACTCAATGGTAAAGAATCCTCCTGCTAATGCAGAAGACATGGGTTTGATCCCTGGGTCGAGAAAATACCCTAGAGGAGGAAATGGCAACCCACTCCAGTATTGTTGCCTGGGAAATCCCATGGACAGAGGAGCCTGCAGTGGCTATAGGCCCTGGGGTCGCAAAAGAGTCAGACATGACTTAGTGATTTGGAATAGACTGCATTAGCTGTGGTTTGTCTGCTTCTTCTGAAATATAGTTTCCTTTGTGAACCGCTGCTTCCTGGTCCCACTCAGAGTTGTTAGTCCCAGTGTCCTGCCCTCACTAGGTCAATGGTGAATCCAAACCTTGCCAAAATAGCTAGGCATCTTGGGGCCTCGACATTAATGAAGGGATAGAAACCTGACCCAAGCAGAGCAGAAAGTCTTCTCCAAGGGTTCTAGAGCTAATGGGAAAGACACCTATTACCCATGAGAAATGCTAAAGTAGTCAAGTGTTTCCAGCTAAATAACAGCTATGAGATTCCCAGCTGCCATTTTGCCCACCTTGTGCAGAAGCCTAAATGCTAAACACCAAAGCAAAGTGAAGGAATGCAAGTGAAAGAGTCACGAAAGAGCGTTTGAGCTCCTGGTTGCTGCTTTGAATGAGATTGGCTGCATCTCTGGACTTTTCATGGATGTGAACTCATGAAGATTTTTTCATGCCTAAGTTACTTTGAGCTGGATTCCTGTAAGTTGAGAGAGGGAATCCTAAACAGAGATGACTTTTTTCAGTCATTAAGCATCCATGCATCATTTTTTCCAATAAGCTCAAATTTCCCTGGGGCATCCTGTTCCAGTTCTTAGTCCTGGTGCTTCATGTGGGCCTCCAGCTGCAGCTACAGGCTTGGCCAACTGGAGCATCAGATTCCCTTGAACCACAGTGACTTGTTCAAGAATGGGAATGTACTCCAAACAGAGCCAGTGAGGCAGGATTTTGGAAGAAGGATAAAGTCTCTTTTCCACTGGATTTGAACATTGGAGAAACCAAGCTTTAAGTTTATAGGGATTACTATGCTAGGCCGAGCTGTGAAACCAGTAGATCAGAAAGCAGAGTGGAGAAATGAAAAGAGAGAGTAAATACTCATGTATCATTTGCAATCCTGAGACCCTAGAACAACCTGTATCAGAAACTATAGCTGCTCTTAGGTTTTTAATCAATTATTTTTCTTTTTTAGTTAAATCAGCTTGAAGTTTTGTTTTCAGTTTTGTTTTTAATTTTGGCTACTTGTAATTGATCATTCTAATGCACTAATAGTCGCTTGGACTGCAAGGAAATCCAACCAGTCCATTCTGAAGGAGATCAGCCCTGGGTGTTCTTTGGAAGAAATGATGCTAAAGCTGAAGCTCCAGTACTTTGGCCACCTCATGTGAAGAGTTGACTCATTGGAAAATACTCTGATGCTGGGAGGGATTGGGGGCAGGAGGAGAAGGGGACGACAGAGGATGAGATGGCTGGATGGCATCACTGACTCGATGGACGTGAGTCTGAGTGAACTCTGGGGGTTGGTGATGCTGCGATTCATGGGGTCACAAAGAGTTGGACATGACTGAGCGACTGAACTGAACTGAATGCACTAATAATTATTTAATAAATGGGTTACATTGTTGGTATAATATTTGTAGATTTCCCTTGATTTTGTCTCTTCATTACTGGGATGAAATGGTTCTGTGGTCTTTAGTCTTGGAAATACCTGGGAACATGATTCTATAAATCCTCCCATAACACTAACAGAAGAAATTTTAGGAATATGCCTGTTCTTGATCCAAAATAAATGAGAATCCAGCCAAGGACTATATAGTAGACTAAGAACCTATACCTTACTGTCAAGATTATTCAGGAAATAATGAGCAACTTTCATTGGTGAGAAAGTTGCACTACAGAATAAAAGAATTATAATTCTGAGAGGATCTAAGTGAGTAGCTAGTCATGAAAGCTAAAAGGACCCAGAGGGGCCCCTAAACTGAGGCTGTCTACATCGACTCACTTTCATTGCATTCCAGGTGCGGAGTGAGAGGGAAATCAGAATGGGTGCCTGGAAGTCTTGGGACGTTTGCTCTGCTGGTCCACTCATGCTATTATTATGTCCTGTAGCTTTTCCTGAAGCTAAACAATCATGGGTGAAGTCAACTGTTTCTTCCTAGTCTGTCAATCCAAACCCATGATCAGTGCTTCTGTAAAGCAGAGAGGAAATGGCAATTATAGAACATAATTACCTCCTATGCTGGGAGACTCATAAACATAGTTTTGAAAGGAATGATCTATCTTTGGAAATATGTCACAGATTACAAGGAAGAACTTTAAGTAAAATTTATGTATGTATATATGGAGAAGGAAATGGCAACCCACTCCAATATTCTTGCCTGGAGAATCTCATGGACAGAAGAGCCTGGTGGGCTACAGTCCATGGGGTCGCAAAGAGTCAGACACGACCGAGACTAAATAACGTAATAACAAAGTATGTATATAACTTGCCGTCAACCCATAGTTCTGTTGATTATCCCCAAAATCCTCTTTTCCTAAAGCTGTCATCTACATATTCCTCCTATCAAATAACAGTTTGGGTGGAATTTTATCTTCCTCAAAAGTCTCAACATCCATGTATTTTCCTCTGCCTCCTACATTTATAACTCTAGTCTAAAATTCCTTCTGGACTGCAGATATGTATTTCCACTTTCCCTCTCCACCTGGATGTCCTTGTCAGCATCTAAAATTCAAAATTTCCGAACTCAGCTCCTAAAGCAATGTGGTATTTCAATGGCAAAAGATGTAGTATTTCATTTCAAGCAAAGCTGTATATAAATCTTGTCCCTACCACTCAATAGCCATGTGAAGGTAACAAGTAATTTAACCTCTCTGGCCTCAGTTTTGTGGTCTGTAAAATGGAGATTAAAAATACCCATCTCTCAGTACTGTTGCAAGTGATTCAATTAAGCCTGTTAGAACTAGAGCTAATGTTTAATTTCTATTCCTCTTATTTCCATAGATGTGAATAATCCCAATGCCCCTTCCAAGAATGAGAAAGAAAACCAAGGACCACTTCCTCCAACTCTGCACCCTTGATTCATTTCTCCCTGCAAAAGGAGAAGTTCTCTGGTGAGTTCAGAAGGACTTGAAGCTGCTCAGGTTAGTGTCTTCCAAGTTCTTTCTTTCAGAAGTGCCTGCCTTTAGAAAGGATTAGTTCTTTTTAATTTGTTTCCAGTCCTGTGATAAATGCCTACAGTTGTCTAGTTTCACTAGTTGCTAAATCTGTTTGATTCAGGTGAAAAATATGGGCAAGTCCACGTGGCCAGAGACTTTGATCTGCATGTGACTAACTCCTGTGTCCTATTCGTAAATGGTTTCCAATTTGGAGAGAGAAATAAGAATATTATTTCTTTTTTTTTTTTCAGAATTTAACTTAAAAAACAAACTAAACCTTTTAGTTTTACTGGAAAAAAAGTGAAAAACTAGTATACAGAATTCCCATATACCTTCCTGTATCCCTCTCAAATTGTGAGCATCTTGCATCTGCTAGGTGCAGGAAGTTAACGTCAGCACAGAACCATTAACTCATACACAAACTGGGCCGGGGTCCCATCAGGATCCCTGGTGAGGTATCTGCCTCTGGTCTGCACACTTGCTCCCATGTCTCTGGACTTGGGACATGTATGAGGAGTGCTGGCCTGGTGCTTGTGGGGCGCCTATGTTTGGGGATTGGTTGCCATGTTACCCCTGATGTTGGGGAGGCACATGTCCTGGCCTCATAGCAGTGAACAGCAGACCAAGTCCCCTGTCCTGATGCTTCTCCTGCTTGGGGGTTTTCCTTAGTTTTCAAAAGGGACAGTACTGTTCATCGAGTTGAAAGCACTAAGCCTCGAAATGTAGTCAGTGGAGTGGGTCCCTCCCATCGCCACTCCCCAGGGTCCTGAGTACCAGGCTGGGGTTGGGTGTCCTTGGAAAGAGTCTGACTTAGCACAGGCAGAGAGCATCTGTGAGGGAGTGAACTCAGGTGGGGCCCCTGGCACCCTTGCTGGGAGGATGGCCACACATCCTCACCCTGGCCTGTGGCTCCCAGGATTCCTTTCTGCCTCCATCCTCTGCTCTGTTCCCAGAGTTTTGGAATGATGGAGAGAACCTCAGACAGATTGGCAGAAATACCTTGGTTTGGTCAGATCCAACTTTACTGCTCAAAATCCTTCTGTTCTCACAGGGTTTACGTTTTACCCTCAATGAGCTTCTGATGAGTTCTTGGAGGCAGACCACTGGGTTCGGGTGGACAGTAGCCTCGTTGGAGGGCAGAGCTCTTGTGGCAGGTCTGCACTGGACCAGGGGTGGGGCTCAGATCCTACCTGTGCAACCTTAGTGGGGCAGTGGCAAGGGTGAGAAGCTGAGGGCATGGCTCCCACTCCCTTGTGTGCCCGACAGGTGCTGGCAGATCCGACTAGGCACAGGTGAACATTCTGCTCCCCAGACACCCTGGTGAGTACAGCCTTTCCTCCTAAAAAGGGCAAGTGTCAGGGACAGTGTCTTTGCTGAGTGTCACGGGCGCTCCTTGGCCCTAGGTGGGGTTGGGGGAAAGTGTTACTGTCCACCAGTGCCTTGCTGGCCGATTAGGGGGGTTTCCTGGATGAGGGCAGGGGCGAGCTGGGTGGGCTGCCTCCTGGTTCCTTTGCTGTGAGGACTGGAGGCTCTGAGGCAGAAATGTCCAGCCCCAGTGACAGTGACAGTAGCTGGTGAAGATGGTTGTGACTTGCTTTTGCTTTTGGATGAAATGCTTCCTGGGAGGAATATTATTTCTTGACCTCCTAAACCCCAGTGGAAAATGCCCAGCACATTCTATCACACACCAGGAGCTCAAAAATTGTCATAAGCACCTTTCTCCATAAGTACCTGCTGCTGCCCACATTCCCTAATTCAGATCCTCAAGCAGGAGACTCAACTGGCTTCCTAATCTTCTTCCTCTCCCTCATTTCCACATGTAACTGTTCACCAAGTCGGTCTGTTCTACTGTACTGGTTTGTCTTAAATCTATCCTGTCCACTCTACCCTCACTTCCATTGTCTTGGTTCATAAGCTAGTCGCTTCACTCCTGAATTAGTTCAACAAATGGAGAGCTGAACTTAACTGCCTGCCATTGGTCTCCCCTCCTGCCAATGCGTCCTTCATATGACAATGAGAATGAGCTAATATAGGATACAAGCTATATAGCTTTTCCAAAGAACTAAGTCTATTCCAACGTTTCTTTCTAGTCTCATATTCTATTATTTTCCAGCATCTCAATACACACACACACACACACACACACACGCACACACACACACACACCCCATACTGTTCACATGCATATACTCCATGTTGGGATACTTGCCCCAGTTCATCACTGACCATGAGGGTAATTCAGGGTAATTCTGAGGATTACGCGTGTCGACCTAAATAAAAAAGTAAACTGAGGCAAGCTTGATTTACCAGAATGAGTTTATTTGGGAGTGGCTGAGGAATTGCAATTCAGAAACACATGCTGCTGCAAGCTACAGGTGAGTCCCCTGAGGGTCTGAAGTGAACTGTATTTATGCACACAAAGTGAAAAGAGGAGAGGGTGCAATCAGAGGCTAAGTAGGGAGCTCACTGCTTGGGAATGGAAGGAGAATTTTGACAGATGTTCTTTGATCAGGAGATAAGTCCCCATCTTCTGTAAATCAGGCACTTATAGGAAATCAGTTTCTCAGTTTTTAAGTTCTGTTCTTTTGAGGATAGATGTGTGAGATTCTCCATTCATATTCTCCAGTTCCAGGTTAGACTGAAATTCTTTCACATTCAGCTTCCCTAATGATCCCTCATTGACAGTTTGTTGCTTGTGGACAGGGCCCACTGCAGTGCTGACCAATAGCTAAGCAGGACTACTAATGGTCACCCACTGACAGTTGGTTGCTTGAGGGCAGGGCCCACTGAGGTGCCAACCAATGGCTGAGCAGGACCCGAGCCTGGTAACAGGGTGTAGAATAATGACACACAACAAGGGCTGCACTCACTGCCCTCTGTTACAGACCTACCCTAAGGTATATTCACCAGGTTGGCATATATCAGTAATAAAAATTATATTTGGTTCTCCATCTGCTACTCCATTATCTTATTTGAGAATTTGTTCTAAACCCAAGGTAGAGAAGAGAGATGCTATGATTAGCTACTTTCCCAAACACTCCAAAACTCTTGTGTCCAAAATATATACCTGTCTTCTACCCTTGACATTCTCTGTCTTATCTTCAAAATCTAGTCCCAATAGCTCTGCCTCTACAAAGCCTGTCCTGACAATCAAAGGTATTTGAGTTTTAGGAGTGCTGATTACAGATCTTTCTTCCTTTGGATTCAAATCAATGAATAATAGACACATGAGTCAAAACAGGGATTGAAGTAGCCATGTGATTAATGGGAAAACTGGATTGGAGAATTCAGCAGAGCCTCGTACAGCCACCCCCGACACAAACACACTTAAGCATCACACCAGCCACCAGTGAGAAAATAGCTCCCTCACCCTTGCCCACCCCCTCCACTGAGGGATTAACCTTACAAAAATTGTAAACAAAGCTTATTGTTTTCAAAGACAACAGTCCTAGAAATCAAGCCTCTGGATCACACATAAAGAAAAGCACATTTATTAATGTCCAATAAAAAACAAGACCCACTGAAGGTCAGGGTCTTACATTTCACCAGTTAGTTAGCTGACTAAGGGAGTGAAGAAGTAAGAAGCTACCTCCCCACCACTTCAAGTTCAATGTTAGAGGACATTCCTTCCTATATAAAGATGGGGATTAGGGAGAGAAGAGTTTTCTCATATTCCTGTGATATCATGGTTTATAACAACAAATATATTATTTGATCCTGTCTCCATTCTTGGTTCAGAGTTCCTAAAACCATTGGAATTTCTTGAAGCAGAGTTGAAAAGGTGTCTTTTATGTTAAGGAAATGATTCTTGGAAAACCCCTGGGTAACCTAGGGACTGAGGGCTGGTTTCTGGGAACCAACCTTGTAATTAAAGGATTGGAACTTTCAGTCCCACCCCTGACCTCTAGGAAGGGGAGAGGGGCCAAGGTTTCAATTCTGTCACCAATGGCCAATGATTTAATCAATCATGCCTATGTCATGAAGCCTCCAAAACCCCCAAAATTTCAAAGATCTTCTGGGTTGGTGAATGTTCAGGGAGAGTGGCTCTCTCTTCGTAGGTACCTTGCCTGATGCAGCTCTTCCACCTGGTTGTTTCTGAGTTATATACTTTTATAACCTAGTATATATAAGTAAATATTTCTCTAAGTTCTGTAAACCTTTCTAACAAGCTGATCAAACTGAGGAGGGGATTATGGGTAGCAATTGGTGGGTCTGAAGCACAGATAACAACCTGGACTTGAAATTGGCATCTAAAGGATGTTGGGGAGGGCGTTCTTGTAGGATTGAACCCTTAACCTGTGGACTCTGACATGAACTCCAGTGAGTATCAGAAATGAGTTGAATTGTAGGATACCCAGCAGGTACGGGGGAGAAGGCAATGGCATCCCACTCCAGTACTCTTGCCTGGAAAATCCTATGGATGGAGGATCCTGGTAGGCTGCAGTCCATGGGTTCACTAAGAGTCAGACACAACTGAGCGACCTCACTTTCACTTTTCACTTTCATATATTGGAGAAGGAAATGGCAACCCACTCCAGTGTTCTTACCAGGAGAATCCCGGGGATGGCGGAGCCTGGTGGGCTGCCGTCTATGGTGTCGCACAGAGTCGGAGACGACTGAAGTGACCTAACAGCGGCAGCGGGTACAGGAGAATTTCTTGGTGGTGTGGAAAAAAACACATAATTCCCCGATTTGATTTTCTTAACCCTCAGCTTTCCTGAGCTCCCCAAGAAATTTATACATTCCTCTATGAATAGATTTATTTTGCTATATATGTATCTGTTTATGTATATTCCTAAAATATTACTTGTTTAAATACAAATA
This sequence comes from Bos javanicus, assembly GCF_032452875.1. Taxonomy (NCBI): domain Eukaryota; kingdom Metazoa; phylum Chordata; class Mammalia; order Artiodactyla; family Bovidae; genus Bos; species Bos javanicus. Next base: position 46,909,259 of record NC_083870.1, read on the forward strand.
TTTATGTTTCAATGCCTGGCACATAGTAGATTCTCAGTATATTTACTGGCTAAATAGATGAAGTGGAATCATAGAATCTGATGAACAGAAAAGGATCTTAGAAGTCAACTACCTCAATTTTATATCCAAAGCCAAAAATCCTACATCTACACCTTGTTTAAGTACTTCTATGAACAGGAAGTACTTTGGCCACCTGATGCAAAAAGCTGACTAATTTGAAAAGACCCTGATGCTGGGAAAGATTGAAGGCAGGAAGAGAATGGGACAACAGAGGATGAGATGATTGGATGGCATCACTGACTCAATGGACATGGGTTTGAGTAAACTCCGGGAGTTGGGATGGACAGGGAGGCCTGGTGTGCTGCAGTCTGTGGGGTCGCAAAGAGTCTGACACGACTGAGCTACTGAACTGATGAACAGGAACTCAACTTTATAGATTGTATCTAAACAGAGAATATTTAAAAATCACCTCTGTGCACTCAAAAGGACACAATGTAATTTCTTCAGTTTTCTGATCCAAAAAGCATGTTTATTCTAAGCATGAGAAGACAACATACAAATACAAACTTGAAAGACATTCTACAAAATAACTGATCAATAGACTTCAAAAGTGTTAAAGTCATGAAAGACAATGAAAGGAAAAAGAAATATCACATGGAGGAGATTGAGGAGTAAACTAAATGCAGTGTGGGATCCTGGAACAGAATGACATTATTGGGAAAATGGGTGAAATTAAAATCAGGTATGAAATATTAAATAAGGCATGGAGTTTAGTTAATAGTGCTAAACCATGGCTATTTCCTGGCTTTGACAATCAAAGGATGGTTATTTGAAGTGTTAACATTAGGGAAGAGGGGTCAGTGATATACTGATACTCTGTGTACCATCTCTGCAAGTTTTCCATAGATCTAAAATAAATTCAAAATATGTTTCTTTAATAATAATTTTAATAACACATATATGAGTGTGGATTTACAGGAGTGCAAAATCTTACCAGTCCTTTGGTCTACTTAGCACAATGTTGTTCATTTAGCACAATAGTGACAGCCATAAAATTATATCTGGGCCGTAATGACATATCAGGTATCACTGCCAGTGAGAATAGCTGAATGTTGATAGTTAAGCAGAAAAAGTTGAAGTTATTCAGTCATATCTGACTCTGCAACCCTATGGACTATAGCCTGCCATGCTCCTCTGTCCATGGAATTCTCTAGGCAATTCTACTGGAGTGGAGAGCTGTTTCCTTCTCCAGGGGATCTTTCCAACCCAGGGATCAAAGCCAGGTATCCCTCTTTGCCGACAGATTCTTTACCATCTGAGCCACCAGGGAAGCCCAGTTAAGCAGCAAACAGTATACAAATATTTCAGGAGCTCCTTGCACCAACCAGTTTGCTCCTTGCATAACTCTGATGCCAGGTTTGAAACAGCTCTCATATCTTTGGGATTAACATATTACCATGAAAAGGCAGGCAGCAGGGTGGTGAAAAGATCTGAAATGAACCTCCAGGGACCTCTAGTCTTCCTGTTCCTCTTTTCTAAGAGCCATGTCCCCATTTCTCACACTCCAGCCTTATGCTTGAGTTATACTTTAATTCCCTTGCATAGATTTTCTGTGTTACCAGTGTCTATTTAATGGACTTCATGAAGACAGAAGTATTTCACAGAGAAAGTAAGATGAGGGCCTCCCATCATAGTTGTAGAAGAGGTTGTAGGGTGTATGGGCTCATACTAGGGGAGTTTGGTAGGATATGGTGCTGATTTTCTAATGCTCACAACACAATATCAGGACATTAAAAAAAATCTTAGAACATCAATAAACTTCTGAGCAATATTAGCTATTTTAATTTTATTAGAATCTAGGGTAATGCTAAATCTAATTGAAAATAACTTTTTTTTCCTACCTGGAAAAACTTATAGGTTCTTTTTTCTGGTTGGTCTAAGAATTAAATTGATGTGAAACAAATTAACAGAAAAATCACACAACATTTTGATAACGTGTATACGTTTTTCCAGTAGTCGTGTATGGATGTGAGAGTTGGACTGTGAAGAAAGCTGAGCACTGAAGAATTGATGCTTTTGAACTGTGGTGTTGGAGAAGACTCTTGAGAGTCCCTTGGACTGCAGGGAGATCCAGCCAGTCCATTCTAGAGGAGATCAGTCCTGGGTGTTCTTTGGAAGGACTGATGCTAAAGCTGAAACTCTAGTACTTTGGCCACCTCATGTGAAGAGTTGACTCATTGGAAAAGACTCTGATGCTGGGAGGGATTGGGGGCTGGAGGAGAAGGGGACGACAGAGGATGAGATGGCTAGATGGCATCACCAACTCAATGGACGTGAGTCTGAGTGAACTCCGGGAGTTGGTGATGGACAGGGAGGCCTGGCATGCTGCGATTCATGGGGTCGCAAAGAGTCGGACATGACTGAGCAACTGAACTGAACTGAACTGATACATAGGAGAGACCCAAGAGAACTGAGGAATTCCCCATAATAGCTAAAATCCTCACCTTAAATACCGTCTTTAGCTAAAGACAAATGAGGAGACTGAGGGTAGTAGTTTAGGATTTCCAAGGAGGAAGGCAATTGACACAGAGATGGAAGAATAAATGTTTATTAAATAAGTGTTTCTGGATCATGCAGAGACAATGGAACACAGAGTGGAATTTAAACAAGTCGACTTTGCTAGGTCCATCCCTGTCTACACACCTAGTTCATACTACAGTTACCTATGAGGCTTCCCAGGTGATGCTAGCAGTAAAGGACCTGCCTGCCAATGCAGGAGGTGCAAGAGACACTGCTGGAGGAGGGAATGGCAACCAACTCCAATATTTTTGTCTGGAGAATTCCATGGACAGAGGAGCCAAGAGGGCTGCAGTCCATAGGGTCTCAAAGAGTCAGACATTACTGAAGTGACTTAGAACACACACATAGTTATCTAAGGTGATGATTCCCTTCCTGGAACAGGTGTTCTATCTACATTGTTTAGGTAGTTAGGGGGAAAGCCAAAGATTCTTCCTATTTCCTGGGCCTTGATGATTTTCAGGTCAAAACAATTCGTATGCCAAAGAGATGTTAGTCAGTCAGTCAGTTCAGTTGCTCAGTCGTGTCTGACACTTTGCAACCCCATGGACTGCAGTACACCAGGCCTACCTGTCCATCACCAACTCCTAGAGTTTACTAAAACTTATGTCCATAGAGTCGGGGATGCCATCCAACCATCTCATCCTCTGTTGTCCCCTTCTCCTCCTGCCTTCAATCTTTCCCAGCATCAGGGTCTTTTCAAATGAGTCAGTTCTTTGCATCAGGTGGCCAAAGTATTGGAGTTTAAGCTTCAGCATGGGTCCTTCCAATAAATATTCAGAACTGATTTCCTTTAGGATAGACTCTTGGAAATCCTTGCAGTCCAAAGGACTCTTAAGAGTCCTCAAACACCACAGTTCAAAAGCATCAATTCCTCGGTGCTCAGCTTTCTTTGTAATCCAACTCTCACATCCATACATGACTACTGGCAAACCATAGCTTTGACTAGACAGACCTTTGTTGGCAAAGTAATGTCTCTGCTTTTTAATATGCTGTCTAGGTTGGTGATAGCTTTTCTTCCAAGGTGTCTTTGAATTTCATGGCTGCAGTCACCATCTGCAGTGATTTTGGAACCTAAAAAAATAAAGCCTCTCACTTTTTCTGTTGTTTCCCCACCTATTTGCCATGAAGTGATGGGACCAGATGCCATGATCTTCGTTTTCTGGATGTTCAGTTTTAAGCCAACTTTTTCACTCTCCTCTTTCACTTTCATCAAGTGGGTCTTTAGTTCCTCTTTGCTTGCTGCCATAAGGGTGGTGTCATCTGCATGTCGGAGGTTATTGATATTTCTCCCAGCAATCTTGATTCTAGCTTGTGCTTCATCCAGTCTGGCGTTCCTTATGATGTTCTCTGCATATAAGTTAAATAAGTAGGGTGACAACATACAGCCTTGACGTACTCCTTTTCCTATTTGGAACCAGTCTGTTGTTCCATGGCCAGTTTTATGTGTTGCTTCCTGACCTGCATATAGATTTATCAAGAGGCAGGTCAGATGGTCTGGTATTCCCATCTCTTTCAGAATTTTCCACAGTTTATTGTGATCCACACAGTCAAAGCCTTTGGTATAGTCAATAAAGCAGACATAGATGTTTTCTTGGAACTCTCTTGCTTTTTTGATGATCCAGCGGATGTTGGTAATTTGATCTCTGGTTCCTCTGCCTTTTCTAAATCCAGCTTGAACATCTGGAAGTTCACAGTTCACATACAGTTGAAGCCTGGCTTGCAGAATTTTGAGCATTACTGTACTAGCGTGTGACATGAGTGCAATTGTGCAGTACTTGAGCATTCTTTGGCATTGCCTTTCTTTGGGATTGGAATGAAGATTGACATTTTCCAGTCCTGTGGCCACTGCTGAGTTTTCCAGATTTGCTAGCATATTGCAGCACTTTCACAGCATCATCAACCAGGATTTGAAATATCTCAACTGGAATTCCATCGCCTCCTTTAGCTTTGTTCATAGTGATGCTTCCTAAGGCCCACTTCACTTCGCATTCCAGGATGTCTGGTTCTAGATGAGACATCATACCATTGTGATTATATGAATCATGAAGATCTTTTCTATATAGTTCTGTATATTCTTGCCACCTCTTCTCAATATCTCCTGCTTTTGTTAGGTCCATACCATTTCTGTCCTTTATTGAGCCCATCTTTGCATGAAATGTTCCCTTGGTATCTCTAATTTTGTTGAAGAGATCTCTAGTCTTTCCCATTCTATTGTTTTCCTCTAGAGTTCTTCAGGGACTGTATTGTTTTCTTTGCACTTATCACTGAGGAAGTCTTTCTTATCTCTCCTTGCTATTCTTTGGAACTCTGCATTCAAATGGATATATCTTTCCTTTTCTCCTTTGACTTTCGCTTCTCTTCTTTTCTTAGCTATTCATAAGGCCTCCTAAGACAGCCATTTTGCCTTTTTGCATTTCTTTTTCTTGGGAATGGTCTTAATCCCTGCCTCCTGTACAATGTCATAAACCTCTGTCCATAGTTCTTCAGTCACTCTATCAGATCTAATCCCTTGAATCTATTACTCACTTCCACTGTATAATCATAAGGGATTTGATTTAGGTCATGCCTGAATGGTCTAGTGGTTTTCCCTACTTTCTTCAATTTAAGTCTGAATTTGGCAATAAGGAGTTGATGATCTGAGCCACAGTCAGTTCCCAGTCCTTTTTTTTTTTTTTTTTTAAGACTGTTTAGAGCTATACATCTTTGGCTGCAAAGAATACAATCAATTTGGTCTTTGTATTTCTGGTGATGTCCCTGTGTAGAGTCTTCTCTTATGTTGTTGGAAGAGGGTGTTTGCTATTACCAGTGCATTCTCTTGGCAAAACTCTATTAGCCTTTGCCCTGCTTCATTCTGTACTCCAAGGCCAAATTTGCCTGTTACTCTAGGTATTTCTAGGAGAAGGCAATGGCAACCCAATCCAGTACTCTTGCCTGGAAAATCCCATGGATGAAGGAGTCCATGAGGTCGAGAAGAGTAGGACACAACTGAGCGACTTCACCTTCACTTTTTACTTTCCTGCACTGGAGAAGGAAATGGCAACCCACTCCAGTGTTCTTGCCTGGAGAATCCCAGGGACAAAGGAGCCTGGTGGGCTGCCATCTACGGGGTCGCACAGAGTCGGACACGACTGAAACGACTTAGCAGCAGCAGCAGCAGCCAGGTATTTCTTGACTTCCTACTTTTGCATTCTAGTCCCCTATAATGAAAAGGACATTTTGGAGGAGTGTTAGTTCTAGAAGGTCTTGTAGGTCTTCATAGAAATGTTCAACTTCAGCTTCTTCAGCATTACTGGTCAGAGCATAGTCTTGGATTACCGTGATACTGAATGGTTTGCCTTGGAAACAAACAGAGACCATTCTGTCATATTTGAGATTGCATCCAAGTACTGCATTTGGACTCTTTTGTTGACTATGATGGCTACTCTATTTCTTCCAAGGGATTCTTGCCCACCATAATAGATATAATGGTCATCTGAGTTAAATTCACCCATTCCAGTCCATCTTAGTTTGCTTATAACTAAAATGTCTATATTCACTCTAGCCATCTCCTGTTTGACCACTTCCAATTTGCCTTGATTCATGGACCTAACATTCCAGGTTCCTATGCAATATTGTTCTTTACAGCATCTGACTTTACTTCCATCACCAGTCACATCTACAACTGGGGATTGTTTTTGCTTTGGCTCTGTCTCTTCATTTCTTTTTGGAGTTGTTTATCTACTGATCTCCAGGAGTATATTGGGCATCTACTGACCTGGGGAGTTCATCTTTCAGTGTCCTATCTTTTTGCCTTTTTGTACTGTTCATGGGGTTCTCAACACAAGAATATTGAAGTGGTTCGGGATTCCCTTCTCCAGTGGACTACACTTTGTTAGAACTCTCTCCAATGACCCATCCATCTTAGGTGGCCCTATACAGCATGGCTCATAGTTTCATTGAGTTAGACAAGGTTGTGGTCCATGTGATCAAATTGGTTAGTTTTCTGTGATTGTGGTTTTCAGTCTGTCTGCCTTCTGATGGAGAAGTATAAGAGGCTTATAGAAGCTTCCTGATGGAAGAGACTGACTGAGGGGGAAACTGAGTCTTGTTCTAATGGGCAGGGCCATGCTCAGTAAAAATTTAATCCAGTTTTCTGTTGATGGGTGGGGCTGTGTTCCCTCCTTGTTATTTACCTGGGGCCAAACTCTGATGGAGGATTCCTTGGTGGCTCAGATGGTAAAGCGTCTGCCTGAAGTGCAGAAGACCCAGGTTTGATCCCTGGGTTGGGAAGATCTCCTAGAGAAGGAAATGGCAACCCACTCCAGTACTCTTGCCTGGAAAATTCCATGGACTGAGGAGCCTGGTAGGCTACAGTCCATGGGATCCCAAAGAGCCGGACACGACTGAGCAACTTCAGTTTCAGTTTCAGTAAACTGTGGTGGAGGTAATGAAGATAATGGAAACCTCCTTCATAAGGACCCATGCACACACTGCTGCACTCAGTGCCCCCAACCCTGCAGCACAGGCCACTCTGCCTACCCACGCCTCTGCCAGAGACTCCTGGACACTCACGGGCAAGTCTGGGTCAGTGTCTTGTGGGGTCACTGTTCCTTTCTCCTGGGTCCTGGTGCACATAAGGTTCTGTTTGAGCCCTCCAAGTGTCTGTTTCTCAGTTCTGTGTAAGTTCTGGCAGCTCTATGTTGGGGTTAATGGCGACCTCCTCCAGGGGGGCTTATGCCGTACCCAAGTCTGCTGCACCCAGAGCACCTGCCCCTGCAGCAGGCCACTGCTGACCTGTACCTCCACAGGAGATACTCAAACACAGTTCTGTCTCAGTCTCCTTGGGGTCTGGGTCCTAGTGCGCATAAGGTTTGCTTGAGCCCTCTGAGTGGCTCTGGCAGGTATGGGATTTGGTACTTAATATGATTTTTACCCCTCCTGCCATCTTGCTGGGGCTTCTCTGCCCTTGGATGTGGGGTATCTCCTTGAAGTCGCTCCAGCACCACGCAGCTGCCACTCCACGGCAGCAAATTTTGTTCCTGTACAACACTATGCTCTATACTAGATTAGAGAATCTGATGTTTTTTCAAACCTTTACTGGTATGTCCCTAACAGGCCCCTCCTACCCCCCTCTCCAGGGCTTCCCAGGTGGCACAGTGGTAAAGAATCTGCCTGCCAATGCAGGAGATGTGAGTTCAATCCCTGGGTCAGGAAGATTCCCTAGAAGAGGAAATGGCAACCCACTCCAGTATTCTTCCCTGGGAAATCCCATGGACAGAAAAACCTGGGAGGCTACAGTCCCCGGAGTCACAAAAGAGTCAGACACAACTTAGTGACTCAAGAATAACAATGGTTGGAAGAAGTCAAAAACTAGCAATGGGAGTATAAAACAAAACTTCTAAAAGAAGATATGTTAAAGTTTGGGGATATTTTTCCATTAAATCTATCACTGATACTTATGTGTTAATAAATACTTAGATTTCATATATTCTGCAGGTCAACGAAAAATAATAGAGAATGCCAAAAACATGGAAAAGAAAAAAAACCCTTGATTCACCTCCAATACTTGCCCTTTGTTATGGGGTTCATGGTGGTCTTACCAAAACCTATGACTCAATAATGCATCTCTCCCTACTTCCCATGCACCTGTTGCTTTCTACACGGAGACAGCAAAAAGCATCATCAGAAATAGATGGGGTCACTCAATAGTGTACAGCATCTTAGGATGCCTAGGTCCCTGAGAAGAATGCTTTCTATGAGGGGACATGAAGTCTGATAGGAGACATGAATGCTGGCAGAAAGTAGTCTTCAGACTATTCTAAATTTGTGTTAAGAATTGCTGTAGATTCCTCTGTCTTGCAACCACAGGCAGAGAGCCTGACCACAGAAAAATATTCATATCAGACCCACCCTGAATGACAAGAATTACTAGAAACTGAATGTAGGAACTGTACACATTACTCTGTCCTTAGGACCTAAATCTGACAGGAAGAATTTCCCATCAACTAGTAAAAAGGAAGAGTTCCTGGAGACATACTCCCCATGTAAATAAACAAACATGAAATATAGAGAGCTTTCTCTCTACTTAAGGAAGAGCAAAAAGCAACACCTGAGAACAAGGAGGAGCATGTAGAAAACTCAGAAAAATCCATACAGGAAACATAAGACCACTTTAGAATATCATCTCTGATGCCCACATGGTATCAAAGAATCTAAAACTTAGAACCCTTGGAAACAGTGTCAATTAGTGGTTACAGTTTTTTAATTTTTCTTCTTCCAGGTTTCTTGAGATGTAACTGCAAACAGTACTGTATAAGGTGTACAGCATAATGATTTGACTTGCATGCAGCATGAAATGACTACCATAGGTTCAGTGAACATCCACTGTCTCATATAGATAAAAAATAAAAGAAAAAGAAGTTTGTTTGTTTTTTTTCTTGAGAACTCTTCAGTTCAGTTCAGTTCAGTCACTCAGTCGTGTCTGACTCTTTGCGTCCCCATGAATCGCAGCACGCCAGGCCTCCCTGTCCATCACCACTTCCCGGAGTTCACTCAAACTCACGTCCATCAAGTCGGTGATGCCATCCAGCCATCTCATCCTCTGTCATCCCCTTTTCCTCCTGCCCTGAATCCCTCCCAGCATCAGAGTCTTTTCCAATGAGTCAACTCTTCGCATGAGGTAGCCAAAGTATTGGATTTTCAGCTTTAGCATCAGTCCTTCCAAAGAACACCCAGGGCTGATCTCCTTTAGAATGGACTGGTTGGATCTTCTTGCAGTCTAAGGGACTCTCAAGAGTCTTCTCCAACACCACAGTTAAAAAGCATCAATTCTTCAGTGCTCAGCTTTCTTCACAGTCCAACTCTCACATCCATACTTGACCACTAGAAAAACCATAGCCTTGACTAGATGGACCTTTGTTGGCAAAGTAATGTCTCTGCTTTTGAATATGCTATATAGGTTGGTCATAACTTTCTTTCCAAGGAGTAAGCGTCTTTTAATTTCATGGCTGCAGTCACCATCTTCAGTGGTTTGCGAGCCCCCAAAAATAAAGTCTGACACTGTTTCCACTGTTTCCCCATCTATTTCCCATGAAGTGATGGGACCAGATGCCATGATCTTCGTTTTCTGAATGTTGAGCTGAAAAAGCCAACTTTTTCACTCTCTTCTTCCACTTTCATCAAGAGGCTTTTGAGTTCCTCTTCACTTTCTGCCATAAGGGTGATGTCATCTGCATATCTGAGGTGATTGATATTTCTCCCGGCAATCTTGATTCCAGCTTGTGCTTCCTCCAGCCCAGCGTTTCTCATGATGTACTCTGCATAGAAGTTAAATAAACAGGGTGACAATATACAGCCTTGACGTACTCCTTTTCCTATTTGGAACCAGTCTGTTGTTCCATGTCCAGTTCTAACTGTTGCTTCCTGACCTGCATATAGGTTTCTCAAGAGTCAGGTCAGGTGGTCTGGTATTCCCATCTCTTTCAAAATTTTCCACAGTTTATTGTGATTCACACAGTCAAAGGCTTTGGCATAGTCAATAAAGCAGAAATAGATGTTTTTCTGGAGCTCTCTTGCTTTTTCAATGATCCAGCAAATGTTGGCAACTTGATCTCTGGTTCCTCTGTATTTTCTAAAACCAGCTTGAATATCAGGAAGTTCACAGTTCACGTATTGCTGAAGCCTGGCTTGGAGAATTTTCAGCATTACTTTACTAACATGTGAGATGAGTGCAATTGTGTGGTAGTTTGAGTATTCTTTGGCATTGCCTTTGGATTTTCATATTTAATGTGCAACAGTGTTAATTATATTAGTTGTATGTTACATCCCTAGAATTTATCTTATTACTGGAAGTTTGTACCTTTTGACCACTTACATCCAGTTCCCCCTCTCTCACGTCCTGCCTCTGGTAGCCACAAATCTGATCTTTTTTTTTATTAATTTTTTTTGTTTGTTTTTGAAGTATAATTGGCCTACAACCAATTAGTCGTACTTCCAATTAGTTAGTTGTTAGTTCCTGGTATGTGACATAGTGGTTCAATATTTCTGTACATTTCAAAATGATCACCAGGGTATGTCTAGTTACCATCTGTAACCATACAAAAATATTACATTACAATTGACTATACCCCCCACACTATTCATTTCATATTGGTGACACATTTATAACTGAAGTTTGTATGTCTTCATCTCACCTATTTGAGTGAGGCCTTTGGGGTTCAAATTCCCTCCTATTTTCCAGTTGTGATGGCTTTGAAAAGTTGATTAACATCCCTGAGCTTCAATTTGCTTATTTTTAAGATGAGGATACTAATAGTCACTATTATGATTAAGTTAGATAGCATATGAATTATTTTTTTAAGTTTTTTTAAATTTTATTTTATTTTTAAACTTTACATAATTGTATTAGTTTTGCCAAATATCAAAATGAATCCGCCACAGGTATACATGTGTTCCCCATCCTGAACCCTCCTCCCTCCTCCCTCCCCATATCATCCTTCTGGGTCGTCCCAGTGCACTAGCCCCAAGCATCCAGTATCGTGCATCAAACCTGGACTGGCATCTCGTTTCATACATGATATTTTACATGTTTCAATGCCATTCTCCCAAATCTTCCCACCCTCTCCCTCTCCCATAGAGTCCATAAGACTGTTCTATACATCAGTGTCTCTTTTGCTGTCTTGTACACAGGGTTATTGTTACCATCTTTCTAAATTCCATATATATGCATTAGTATACTGTATTGGTGTTTTTCCTTCTGCTTACTTCACTCTGTATAATAGGCTCCAGTTTCATCCACCTCATTAGAACTGATTCAAATGTATTCTTTTTAATGGCTGAGTAATATTCCATTGTGTATATGTACCACAGCTTTCTTATCCATTCATCTGCTGATGGACATCTAGGTTGCTTCCATGTCCTGGCTATTATAAACAGTGCTGCGATGAACATTGGGGTACACATGTCTCTTTCAATTCTGGTTTCCTCAGTGTGTATGCCCAGCAGTGGGATTGCTGGATCATAAGGCAGTTCTATATCAGTTTTTTAAGGAATCTCCACACTGTTCTCCATAGTGGCTTAAAATAGGCATTTCAAGCCCTAAAGAGCACATGCTCTAGAAAGTCAGCTAGTGCCTCTTCATTCTTCTGTCAGAGAACGAAGCTTTCCTTTACATCTGTAGTAAACTCAGTCCTGTTCCATCAGCTCCAAGGACACAGAGCAGAAGAAGGACTGTTCTTGAGAACTGACTTGGAAGTATTCACAAGGAAAGTCATTGACTTAATAAGCAAATAAAAAATGTATGCTGCGGTTCCTAAAGATTTGTGATTGAAGTTTAAACAAAGAAAGCTTCTTTGAAAGCCCCAAGTAAGAAATGCCAAGCTAAGGAGGATGGAGCTGGCCTGGGAGCTCTGTGAGTTATCAGCTCTCCCCACAGTGGTGGTGCTGGCTGAAGTTTGAGGACCTGGGCCCTGGAATTTGGACCCCCACAAGCCTGAAAAAACTCCATAAAGTTGGAAGGACCCAAGACTGGCAGGGTGTTCAGAGAGCTGAAGTGAGTTTCTCAAGCTAGTCAGGGTGAGGGAACCACAGAGATCAAGCACTGAGCCTTTGGAGGGAGCACTGACTCCAAGACCCTAAGTTACCACAGAACTAACCCTAAGGAGTATCAAACAGTGAGAAGATACTGGAGATCAGTGCAGAAATAACTCCAGAAAGAATGAAGAGACGGAGCCAAAGCAAAACAACACCCGGTTGTGGATGTGACTGGTGATAGAAGTAAAGTCCAATGCTGTAAAGAACAATATTGCATAGGAACCTGGAATGTTAGGTCCATGAAAAAAGGCAAATTGGAAGTGGTAAAACAGGAGATGGCAAGAGTGAACATAGACATTTTAAGAATCAGCAAACTAAGATGGACTGGAATGGGTGAATTTAACTCAGATGACCATTATATCTACTACTGTGGGCAGGAATCCCTTAGAAGAAATGGAGTAGCCATGATAGCCAACAGAGTCAGAAATGCAATCTCAAAAATGACAGAATGACCTCTGTTTCCAAAGCAAACCATTCAATATCACCATAATCAAAGTCTATGCCCCAACCAGTAATGCTGAAGAAGCTGAAGTTCTTCATTTCTATGAAGACCTACAAGACCTTCTAGAACTAACACCCAAAAAAGATGTCCTTTTCACTATAGGGGACTAGAATGCAAAAGTAGGACGTCAAGAAATACCTGGAGTAATAGGCAAATTTGGGCTTGGAGTACAAAATGAAGCAGGGAAAAAGCTAACAGATTTTGCCAAGAGAATGCACTGGTCATAGCAAACACCCTCTTCCAACAACACAAGAGAAGACTCTACACATGGATGTCACCAGATGGTCAAAACTGAAATCAGATTGATTATATTCTTTGCAGCGAAAGACGGAGAAGTTCTATCCAGTCATCAAAAACAAGACCGGGAGCTGACTGTGGCTCAGATCATGAACTCCTTATTGCCAAATTCAGACTTAAATTGAAAAAAGTAGGGAAAACCACTAGACCATTCAGGTATGACCTAAATCAAATCCCTTAAGATTATACAGTGGAAGTGACAAATAGATTCAAGGAATTAGATCTGATAGATAGAATGCCTGAAGAACTATGAGCAGAGGTTCATGACATTGTACAGGAGGCAGGGATCAAGACTATCCCCAGGAAAAAGAAATGCAAAAAGGCAAAATGGTTGCCTGAGGAGGACTTACAAATAGCTGAGAAAAGGAAAGACGCAGAAGGCAAAGGAGAAAAGGAAAGTTATACCCATTTGAATATACCCAGCGTTCCAAAGAATAGCAAGATAAGAAAGCTTTCCTCAGGGATCAATGCAAAGAAATACAGGAAAACAATAGAATGGGAAAGACTAGAGATTTCTTCAAGAAAATTAGAGATACCAAGGGATCATTTCATGTAAAGATGGGCACAATAAAGGACAGAAATGGTATAGACCTAACAGAAGCAGAAGATATTAAGAAGAGGTGGCAAGAATACACAGAAGAATCATACAGAAAAGATTTTCACAACCCAGATAATCATAATGGTATGATCACTCATCTAGAACCAGACATCCTGTAATGAAAAGTGAAGTGGGCCTTAAGAAGCATCACTATGAACAAAGCTAGTGGAGGTGATGGAATTCTAGTTGAGCTATTTCAAATCTTAAAAGATGATGGTGCAAAAGTACTGCACTCAATATGCCAGCAAATTTGGAAAACTCAGCAGTGGCCACAGGACTGGAAAAGGTCAATCTTCATTCCAATCCCAAAGAAAGATAATGCCAAAGATTGTTCAAGCTACTGCATAATTGCACTCATGTCACACGCTAGTAGAGTAATGCTCAAAATTCTGCAAGCCAGGCTTCAACAGTATGTGAACCATGAACTTCCAGATGTTCAAGCTGGATTTAGAAAAGGCAGAGGAACCAGAGATCAAATTGCCAACATCTGCTGGATTGTCAAAAAAGCAAGATAGTTCCAGGAAAACATCTATTTCTGCTTTATTGACTACACCAGAGCCTTTGACTGTGTGGATCACAACAAACTGTGAAAAATTCTGAGAGAGATGGGAATACCAGACCACATGACCTGCCTCCTGAAAAATCTGTATGCAGGTCAGGAAGCAACAATTAGAACTGGACATGGAACAACAGACTGGGTTCCAAATCAGGAAAGGAATACATCAAGGGTGTATATTGTCACCCTGATTATATAACATATGCAGAGAACATCATGAGTAATGCTAAGCTGGATGAAACACAAGCTGGAATCAAGATTGCTGGGAGAAATAACAATAACCTCAGATATGCAGATGATACCACCGTTATGACAGAAAGTGAAGAAGAACTAAAGAGCCTCTTGATGAAAGTGAAAGAGGAGAGTGAAAAAATTGGCTTAAAACTGAACATTCAGAAAACTAAGATCATGGCATCCAGTCCCATCACTTCATGGCAAATAGATGGGGAAACAGTGGAAACAGTGAGAGACTTTATTTTTGGGGGCTACAAAATTACTTGCAGATGGTGATTGCAGCCGTGAAATTAAAATATGCTTGCTCCTTGGAAGAAAAGCTATGACCATCCTAGACAGCACATTAAAAAGCAGAGACATTACTTTGCCCACAAAGGTCCATCTAGTGAAAGCCATGGTTTTTCCTGTAGTCATGTATGGATGTAAGAGTTGTATTATAAAGAAAGCTGAGCGCTGAAGAATTGATGCTTTTGAACTGTGGTGTTGGAGAAGACTCTTGAGAGTCCCTTGGACTGCAAGGAGTTCCAACCAGTCCATTCTAAAGGAGATCAGTCCTGGGTGTTCACTGGAAGGACTGATGTTAAAGATGAAACTCCAGTTCTTTGGCCACCTGATGCAAAGAATCAACGCTTTGGAAAAGACCTTGATGCTGGGAAAGATTGATGGCAAGAGGAGAAGGGGATGACAAAGAACGAAATGATTGGATGGAATCACTGACTCTATGAACATGAGTTTGAGTAAGCTGTGGGAGTAGGTGATGGACAGGGAAGCTTGGCATGCTACATTCCATGGTATCAGAAAGAGTCAGACACTACTGAGGGAATGAACTGAAATGAAAGCCTAGGAAGTATCAAGTAGTGAGAACTCACACAAAGGAAACCACTTGAATACAAGTGTTGGCATCTCCCAACTACCAGTAGCACCCTGTGCAGAACACCTCATCTAAACCACAAACAAAACAAAAATACAAGCCAAATCATCGGCAGACAGAATTACCACCTCACTCAGCCTTGCCAATCAAAGGAAAAGCAAACAAACACTCAGCACAAATCTTACCTTATAGGAAGCTTACACAAACCACTGGATCAACCTTAGGAGGGCAGAAACCAAAAGGAAGAAAGAATTCAACCTTGAAGCCTGGGGAAAGGCCTCAAAATAGGCATTTCAAGCACTCAGTGAATAATTCTTATCAATACCATCATCAGTCATTAACTGCAACAGTCAAATACATGTTCAATGAAATTTTTCCTTAGGTTGAAAGAAAACATACAGTGTGTAAACTGGAAGAGCTTACTATGTCCTTGTTTTTGTTGTTCTTTAGTCGCTGGCACCCCACTCCAGTACTCTTTCCTGGAAAATCCCATGGACAGAGGAGCCTGGTAGGCTGCAGTCCATGGGGTCGCTAAGAGTTGGACACAACCGAGCGACTTCACTTTCACTTTCCACTTTCCTGCATTGGAGAAGGAAATGGCAACCCACTCCAGTGTTCTTGCCTGGAGAATCCCAGGGACAGGGGAGCCTTGTGGGCTGCCATCTATGGGGTCGCACAGAGTCAGACACGACTGAAGCGACTTAGCAGCAGCAGCAGCAGTCGCTGTCGTACCAGACTCTTTTGCAACCCATGGACTGTAGCCCACCAGGCTCCTCTGTCCATGGGATTTCCCAGGCAAGAATACTGGAGCAGGTTACCATTTCCTTCTCCTGACCTAGGGATCTTCCTGACCCAGAGATCACTATGTCCTAGACATGGGTAATTAAAAAAAAAAAAAAAAAAGCACACCTGGCTGTAGCCAGGCTATTAAAGCTAATTGTAAGATAACAACTAAAAATTCTACAAGTACCAAAGCTTCTGACTCAGAACAAAAATCAGGCTAACCTCCAACTTTTCCTAAATCATTAAACACCAAAAGACAATGAAAACAGAATGATATTCTCAAATTATGCCACTTAAAAATGTCTCTAGAAAAAATTAAAGATGTTCTTGCTTACTAAAAGATAATCAAAATCAAGAAATCAAGAATGGGAACATTGTATTAAAATCAATCAATGCAACTTCTCCAAATACATTTACAAGATTTTTATGGACATATATTATACACACACAAACAATACTTCTAAATTTTATGGTCTTCAAAGATCACTCTGTGGAGAAGAAGTAGAATGGTGGATAAATTCCTCAGCACATAAGAGGATGTCATCTTTTCTTGGTTCTTGATTTTAATAAATGGATAAATGAAGATTACATATGTATTTAATAAGCAAATTAGAGGTAGAATTTAAAATAACTTGCCATCATTAAAGAAAATAAAAATAAGCTAAGCTAAGTCACTTCAGTCGTGTCCGACTCTGTGCAACCCCATAGACTGCAGCCCACCAAGCTCTCCCGTCCCTGGGATTCTCCAGGCAAGAACACTGGAGTGGATTGCCATTTCCTTCTCCAATGCATGAAAGTGAAAAGTGAAAGGGAAGTCGCTCAGTCGTGTCTGACCCTCAGTGACCCCATGGACTGTAGCCTTCCAGGCTCCTCGGTCCATGGGATTTTCCAGGCAAGAGTACTGGAGTGGGGTGCCATTGCCTTCTCCGAAATAAAAATAAGAAAAACATATTTATCAAAAGACGAAAAAAAAAAAAAAAGAAACTAGAAAGCACAAAACAAGCTGGAAAGGGAAAATATTAAATTTGACAATAAAAGGAAAGTAGTCTATATAATAAAATTAAAAAGAAAAAATGATTAAAGGTGTGTTAAGACATCAAAAACATGAAGGAAAGAAGGGTGAAAGGAAAGGATAAAGGACAGAAGGGAGGGAGAAGGGAGAGGAGGGGAAGAGAAACCATATATACATGAAACAAAAAGGAAGGCAAAGCCAAGGAAGAGAGCATTAAGTTGAACATATATATAAAAACACAAGTATGAAGAAAAGTTGTTTGAAACATGGAGGAGGAAGAAATTGAGAGAAATACAATTATAGATAGAAGAACACAAGCCACTATCAGTCTGTAGAAGATTTGGTTGCCCGAATTGTAACATAGATGGTTCAAACAATGTAATCAATAGGATTTATTAAGTAATAAGATTTATTAATGAAAAATAACAAGAACACTTTTTCCAAACATTCATAAAACATTTGTATATAACACTGAATACACACTAAACTATGGAAAAACTCAAGATTGAATAATAGAATTTAATAAATTGTGGTTGAAACACATACTATGAAATCTACCTGATTAACAAGTTTTAAGTGTGTGGTATAGTATTGTTCACTGTATGCGCCTTGTTGTACAGATATCTAGAACATTTTTGTCTTGCATGACTAAAATTCTATACTCATTGCCTAGGAAATTGCCATTTTCCTTTTTCCCCAGTCCCTAGCCATTACTAATCTTCTTTCCATGCTATGAGTTTGACTGCATTAAATACCTCATATAAATGAAGTCATGCAATATTTGTCCTTCTGTGACTGGCTTATTTCACTTAGCATAATGTTCTCAAGATTCATCCATATTGTAGTACATGAGAGAGTTTCCTTCTTTAAGACTGAACAGTATTCCATTCTGTGTTTATATTACCCTTTGTTTTTCCTTTGTGCATCAGTGGATGTTCAGATTGTTTTTACCTTTTGGCTGTTGTGAATAGTGATGCAGTAAACATGGGAGTCCAAATATCTCTTTGAGTCCTATTTTCAGCTTTTTTGGATGAATATCCAGATACAGAGTTGCTGGATCACATGAGAGTTCTATTTTTAATAGTTTTTAGGAGCATCACTCTCTTTTCATAGTGATTTCACCAATTTATATTCCCACAAACAGTGAACAAAGGTTCTCTTTTCTCCACTTCCTTGCCAACATTTAACCCTTGTCTTTTTGACTATACTCATTCTAACAAATGAGAGGTGATAGCCCATCATGACTGATTTTCATTTCCCTGGTGATTAGAGATGTTCAGCATCTTCTCATGTATCTGTTGGCCATCTATATGTCTTCTTTGGGGGGAAAAAATGTATTTTTAGGTCCTCTGCCCATTTTTAATGAGGTTGTTTTCTTCCTTATGTTGAGTTGTATAAGTTCTTCGTATATTTTGAATATTAGTCCCTTATGGGATATATAATTTGCAGATATCTTCTCCTATTTAGTAGACTGCTTTTTTGTCTTCTTGATAGTTTCTGTTGCTGTGCAAAAGAATTTAATTTTATGTAGTCCTACGTGTTTATTTTTGCTTTTAGTGCCTGTGCTTTTTGTATCTAGAAATCATTTCTATGTCTAATGTCATGAAGCTTTTCCTTTACTTTTTCTAGAAGTTTTATAGTTTCAAGTTTTATGTTTAAGCATCTAATTCATTTTGAGTTGACTTTTGTGTGTAGGATGAATGTCCATTTACATTCCATTGTCAATGACATGATCTTGTATTCCATTTCATACACATATTCAGTTTCCTCACTACCATTTTCTAAAGAGTATATCCCTTCTCCAGTGCGTGTGATCTTCATAGCCTTGTAAAGGATCATGGGTTTATATATATATATATATATATATATATATATATATGGATTTATTTCTGGGCTCCCTTTTCTGTTCCATTTCTATATGCCTGTGTGCCAGAACCATACTATTTTGATTGCTATAGCTTTGTACATGTTTTGAAGTCAAAAAGTGTGAGGTTTCCACTTTTGTTCTTTCTCAAGATTATTTTGGCTATTTAGAGTTCTTTGTGGTTACATACAAATTTTAGTGTTGTTTTTTCTATTTCTACAAAAACTACCAGTGGGATTTTGATAGGAATTGCACTGAATTTGTAGATAGCTTTAGGTAGTATGAACATTTTTACAACATTAAGGTCTTCCAATTCATGAACGTAGGATGTCTTTCCATTTTTGTGTGTTAATTTCTTTCAGCAATGATTTGTAGTTTGCAATGTACAAGTCTTCTACCTCCTTGATTATATTTAATCCTAAGTACTTTAATCTTTTTGCTACTATTATAAATGGAATTGTTTTCTAAATTTTTTTTGAATTGTTCATTTTTGCTGTTTAAAATGTGATGATATTTGTATGCTGATTTTGTATCCTGCAGTTTTGCTGAACTCAATTAGTTCTAACAGTTTTTTTGTGGAATCTTTAGAATCTTCTACATACAAGATCATATCATTTGCAAACAGAGATAATCTTACTTAATTTTTTATTTGAATGATTTGGATTTCTTATCTGCTTTCTCTCTCTAGGCCTTCTGGTACTATGTTGACCAGAAGTGGCAAGACTAGGCATCTTTGTCTTCTTCCTAATCTTAGAGGAAAAGCTTTCAGTTTTTTACCATTGAGCATTATGTTAGCTGTGGGTTTTTCATATATGGTTTATATTATGTTGAGATACTTTAACATTCCTTCTATTCCTAGTTTGCTGAGTGTTTTTGTTTAACATGAAAGGGTGTTTAATTTTCACAAATTCTTCTACCGAATCTTTTGAGATTATCATGTAATTTTTTTTTACCATTAGTGCTGTCAAAGTGGTATATCACATTGATTTTTTTTTAATGTTGAAACACCCTTGCATTCCAGGTATAAATTCCAGTTGTTCATAATGTATAGTCTATTAAATGTGCTGTTGCATTCAGTTTGCTATTATTTTGCTGAGGATTTTAATATCTATATTCACCAGAGATATTGGACTATAGTTTTCCTTCTCATTTCTCTGTACGGCTTTTGTATCAGAGTAATCCTGGCCTCATAAATCAAGTTTAGAAGCTTTTCCTCAACTTTTCGAAGAGTTTGAGAAGGGTTGGTTTTAATTCTTTTTTAAATGTGGGAAGAATTTTCCAGTGAATCCATCTGATACTGGGCTTTTGTTGGGAGGTTTTTGATAACTGACTCGGTCTCCTTACTAGTTTTGAGCTATTCAGATTTTCTATTTATTCATGATTCAGTTTAGTAGTTTGTATATTTCTATGAATTTATCTATTTCTTCTAGGTTATCCAATTTATTGTCATATAATTGTTCATAGTAGTCTCTCACAATCCTTTTTTATTTCTGTGGCATCAATTGAAATATTCATCTTTTTATCTGTTCTTTCTAGCTTTGTTATTTTATATGAATCTTCTCTCTCTTTTTCCCCTCATCTAGCTGAGTTTGTCAAATCTGTTAATCTTAAAAAAAAAAAAATAAACTGTTGGTTTTTTTCTGTTCTTTTTCTATCTTCTATTTTACTTATTTCTACTTTTGGCTTTATTGATTTTTCTCCTTTTTCTAACTTTGAATTTAGTTTGTTCTTTTGTAGGTTCAAGTTGTAAAGTTAGATTGTCTGAGGGTTTTTTGTTTGTTTTTTTGAATAGGCATTTACAGTATAAACTTTTTTTTTTTTAAACTTTACATAATTGTATTAGTTTTGCCAAATATCAAAATGAATCTGCCACAGGTATACATGTGTTCCCCATCCTCAACCCTCCTCCCTCCTCCCTCCCCATACCATCCCTCTGGGTCGTCCCAGTGCACTAGCCCCAAGCATCCAGTATTGTGCATTGAACCTGGACTGGCATCTCGTTTCATACATGATATTTTACATGTTTCAATGCCATTCTCCCAAATCTTCCCACCCTCTCCCTCTCCCACAGAGTCCATAAGACTGTTCTATACATCACTGTCTCTTTTGCTGTCTCGTACACAGGGTTATTATTACCATCTTTCTAAATTCCATATATATGTGTTAGTATACTGTATTGGTGTTTTTCCTTCTGGCTTACTTCACTCTGTATAATAGGCTCCAGTTTCATCCACCTCATTAGAACTGATTCAAATGTATTCTTTTTAATGGCTGAGTAATACTCCATTGTGTATATGTACCACTGCTTTCTTATCCATTCATCTGCTGATGGACATCTAGGTTGCTTCCATGTCCTGGCTATTATAAACAGCGCTGCGATGAACATTGGGGTACACGTGTCTCTTTCCCTTCTGGTTTCCTCAGTGTGTATGCCCAGCAGTGGGATTGCTGGATCATAACGCAGTTCTATTTCCAGTTTTTTAAGGAATCTCCACACTGTTCTCCATAGTGGCTGTACTAGTTTGCATTCCCACCAACAGTGTAAGAGGGTTCCCTTTTCTCCACCCCCTCTCCAGCATTTATTATTTGTATACTTTTGGATCGCAGCCATCTGACTGGTGTGAAATGGTACCTCATAGTGGTTTTGATTTGCATTTCTCTGATAATGAGTGATGTTGAGGATCTTTTCATGTGTTTGTTAGCCATCTGTATGTCTTCTTTGGAGAAATGTCTATTTAGTTCTTTGGCCCATTTTTTGATTGGGTCATTTATTTTTCTGGAGTTGAGCTGTAGGAGTTGCTTGTATATTTTTGAGATTAGTTGTTTGTCAGTTGCTTCATTTGCTATTATTTTCTCCCATTCTGAAGGCTGTCTTTTCACCTTGCTAATAGTTTCCTTTGATGTGCAGAAGCTTTTAAGGTTAATTAGGTCCCATTTGTTTATTTTTGCTTTCATTTCCAGTATTCTGGGAGGTGGGTCATAGAGGATCCTGCTGTGATGTATGTCAGAGAGTGTTTTGCCTATGTTCTCCTCTAGGAGTTTTATAGTTTCTGGTCTTACATTTAGATCTTTAGTCCATTTTGAGTTTATTTTTGTGTATGGTGTTAGAAAGTGTTCTAGTTTCATTCTTTTACAAGTGGTTGAACAGATTTCCCAGCACCACTTGTTAAAGAGATTGTCTTTAATCCATTGTATATTCTTGTCTCCTTTGTCAAAGATAAGGTGTCCATATGTGCGTGGATTTATCTCTGGGCTTTCTATTTTGTTCCATTGATCTATATTTCTGTCTTTGTGCAAGTACCATACTGTCTTGATAACTGTGGCTTTGTAGTAGAGCCTGAAGTCAGGGAGGTTGATTCCTCCAGTTCCATTCTTCTTTCTCAAGATCGCTTTGGCTATTCGAGGTTTTTTGTATTTCCATACAAATTGTGAAATTATTTGTTCTAGCTCTGTGAAGAATACTGTTGGTAGCTTGATAGGGATTGCATTGAATCTATAAATTGCTTTGGGTAGTATACTCATTTTCACTATATTGATTCTTCCAATCCATGAACATGGTATATTTCTCCATCTATTAGTGTCCTCTTTGATTTCTTTCACCAGTGTTTTATAGTTTTCTATATATAGGTCTTTAGTTTCTTTAGGTAGATATATTCCTAAGTATTTTATTCTTTTCGTTGCAATGGTGAATGGAATTGTTTCCTTAATTTCTCTTTCTGTTTTCTCATTATTAGTGTATAGGAATGCAAGGGATTTCTGTGTGTTGATTTTATATCCTGCAACTTTACTATAGTCATTGATTAGCTCTAGTAATTTTCTGGTGGAGTCTTTGGGGTTTTCTATGTAGAGGATCATGTCATCTGCAAACAGTGAGAGTTTTACTTCTTCTTTTCCAATTTGGATTCCTTTTATTTCTTTTTCTGCTCTGATTGCTGTGGCCAAAACTTCCAAAACTATGTTGAATAGTAATGGTGAAAGTGGGCACCCTTGTCTTGTTCCTGACTTTAGAGGAAATGCTTTCAATTTTTCACCATTGAGGATAATGTTTGCTGTGGGTTTGTCATATATAGCTTTTATTATGTTGAGGTATGTTCCTTCTATTCCTGCTTTCTGGACAGTTTTTATCATAAATGGGTGTTGAATTTTGTCAAAGGCTTTCTCTGCATCTATTGAGATAATCATATGGTTTTTATTTTTCAGTTTGTTAATGTGGTGTATTACATTGATTGATTTGCAAATATTGAAGAATCTTTGCATCCCTGGGATAAAGCCCACTTGGTCATGGTGTATGATCTTTTTAATGTGTTGTTGGATTCTGATTGCTAGAATTTTGTTAAGGATTTTTGCATCTATGTTCATCAGTGATATTGGCCTGTAGTTTTCTTTTTTTGTGGGATCTTTGTCAAGTTTTGGTATTAGGGTGATGGTGGCCTCATAGAATGAGTTTGGAAGTTTACCTTCCTCTGCAATTTTCTGGAAGAGTTTGAGCAGGATAGGTGTTAGCTCTTCTCTAAATTTTTGGTAGAATTCAGCTGTGAAGCCGTCTGGACCTGGACTTTTGTTTGCTGGAAGATTTTTAATTAAAGTTTCAATTACTGTGCTTGTGATGGGTCTGTTAAGATTTTCTATTTCTTCCTGGTCGAGTTTTGGAAAGTTGTACTTTTCTAAGAATTTGTCCATTTCTTCCACGTTGTCCATTTTATTGGCATATAATTGTTGATAGTAGTCTCTTATGATCCTTTGTATTTCTGTGTTGTCTGTTGTGATCTCTCCATTTTTGTTTCTAATTTTATTGATTTGATTTTTCTTCCTTTGTTTCTTGATGAGTCTGGCTAATGGTTTGTCAATTTTATTTATCCTTTCAAAGAACCAGCCTTTGGTTTTGTTGATTTTTGCTATGGTCTCTTTTGTTTCTTTTGCATTTATTTCTGCTCTAATTTTTAAGATTTCTTTCCTTCTACTAACCCTGGGGTTCTTCATTTCTTTCTTTTCTAGTTGCTTTAGGTGTAGAGTTAGGTTATTTATTTGACTTTTTTCTTGTTTCTTGAGGTGTGCCTGTATTGCTATGAACTTTCCCCTTAGGACTGCTTTTACCGTGTCCCACAGGTTTTGGGTTGTTGTGTTTTCATTTTCATTCGTTTCTATGCAAATTTTGATTTCTTTTTTGATTTCTTCCGTGATTTGTTGGTTATTCAGCAGTGTGTTGTTCAGCCTCCATATGTTGGAATTTTTAATAGTTTTTTCTCCTGTAATTGAGATCTAATCTTACTGCATTGTGGTCAGAAAAGATGCTTGGAATGATTTCTATTTTTTTGAATTTACCAAGACTAGCTTTATGGCCCAGGATGTGATCTATCCTGGAGAAGGTTACATGTGTGCTTGAGAAAAAGGTGAAATTCATTGTTTTGGGATGAAATGTCCTATAGATATCATTTAGGTCTAACTGGTCTATTGTATCATTTAAAGATTGTGTTTCCTTGTTATTTTCTATTTAGTTGATCTATCCATAGGTGTGAGTGGGGTATTAAAGTCTCCCACTATTATTGTGTTATTGTTAATTTCTCCTTTCATACTTGTTAGCATTTGTCTTACATACTGTGGTGCTCCTGTGTTTGGTGCATATATATTTATAATTGTTATATCTTCTTCTTGGATTGATCCTTTGATCATTATGTAGTGACCTTCTTTGTCTCTTTTCACAGCCTTTGTTTTAAAGTCTATTTTATCTGATATGAGTATTGCTACTCCTGCTTTCTTTTGGTCCCTATTTGCATGGAAAATCTTTTTCCAGCCCTTCACTTTCAGTCTGTATGTGTCCCCTGTTTTGAGGTGGGTCTCCTGTAGACAACATATGTAGGGGTCTTGTTTTTGTATCCATTCAGCCAGTCTTTGTCTTTTGGTTGGGGCATTCAACCCATTTACGTTTAAGGTAATTACTGATAAGTATGATCCCGTTGCCATTTACTTTATTGTTTTGGGTTCGAATTTATACACCATTTTTGTGTTTCCTGTCTAGAGAATATCCTTTAGTATTTGTTGGAGAGCTGGTTTGGTGGTGCTGAATTCTCTCAGCTTTTGCTTGTCTGAAAAGCTTTTGATTTCTCCTTCATACTTGAATGAAATCCTTGCTGGGTACAATAATCTGGGCTGTAGGTTATTTTCTTTCATCATTTTAAGTATGTCTTGCCATTCCCTCCTGGCTTGAAGAGTTTCTATTGAAAGATCAGCTGTTAACCTTATGGGAATTCCCTTGTGTGTTATTTGTTGTTTTTCCCTTGCTGCTTTTAATATTTGTTCTTTGTGTTTGATCTTTGTTAATTTGATTAATATGTGTCTTGGGGTGTTTCGCCTTGAGTTTATCCTGTTTGGGACTCTCTGGGTTTCTTGGACTTGGGTGATTATTTCCTTCCCCATTTTAGGGAAGTTTTCAACTATTATCTCCTCAAGTATTTTCTCATGGTCTTTCTTTTTGTCTTCTTCTTCTGGAACCCCTATGATTCGAATGTTGTAGCGTTTAATATTGTCCTGGAGGTCTCTGAGATTGTCCTCATTTCTTTTAATTCGTTTTTCTTTTATCCTCTCTGATTCATTTATTTCTATCATTCTATCTTCTAATTCACTAATCCTATCTTCTGCCTCTGTTATTCTACTATTTGTTGCCTCCAGAGTGTTTTTAATTTCATTTATTGCATTATTCATTATATATTGACTCTTTTTTATTTCTTCTAGGTCCTTGTTAAACCTTTCTTGCATCTTCTCAATCCTTGTCTCCAGGCTATTTATCTGTGATTCCATTTTAATTTCAAGATTTTGGATCAATTTCACTATCATTATTCAGAATTCTTTATCAGGTAGATTCCCTATCTCTTCCTCTTTTGTTTGGTTTGGTGGGCATTTATCCTGTTCCTTTATCTTCTGGGTATTCCTCTGTCTCTTCATCTTGTTTAAATTGCTGAGTTTGGGGTGCCCTTTCTGTATTCTGGCAGTTTGTGGAGTTCTCTTTATTGTGGCTTTTCCTTGCTGTGTGTGGGTTTGTACAGGTGGCTTGTCAAGGTTTGCTGGTTAGGGAAGCTTGTGTCGGTGTTCTGGTAGGTGGAGCTGTATTTCTTCTCTTTGGAGTGCAATGAAATGTCCAGTAATGAGTTATGAGATGTCTATGGTTTTGGGGTGACTTTGGGCAGCTTGTATCTTGAAGCTCAGGGCTGTGTTCCTTTGTTGCTGGAGAATTTGCTTGGTATGTCTTGCCCTGGAACTCGTTGGCCCTTGTGTGGTGCTTGGTTTCAGTGTCGGTATGGAGGCATTTGATGAGCTCCTGTCAATTAATGTTCCTTGGAGTCAGGAGTTCCCTGGAGTCAGGGTTTGGACTTAAGCCTCCTGCTTCCAGTTATTGGTCTTATTTTTACAGAAGTTTCAAAACTTCTCCTTCTATACAGCACCACTGATAAAACATCTACGTTAAAGATGAAAAGTTTCTCTACTGTGAGGGTCACTCAGAGAGGTTCACAGCGTTACATGGAGAAGAGAAGAGGGAGGAGGGAGTTAGAGGTGACCCAAATGAGATGAGGTGGAATCAATAGTGGAGAGAGTAGAGTAGCCAGTAGTCACTTCCTTATGTGCACTCCACAACTGGACCACTTAGAGATGTTCACGGGGTTATACAGAGAATAGAAGAAGGAGGAAGGAGACTGAGGTGGCCAGAAGGATAAAAGGGGGGAATGAAAAGGAGGGAGACAGATCCAGCCAGTAATCAGTTCCCTAAGTGTTCTCCACCGTCTGGAACATACAGAAATTCACAGAGTTGGGTAGAGTAGAGAGGGGTTAGGGAGGAGACACAAGTGACCTGGTGGAGAAAAAGGAGAATCCAAAGGGAGAGAAAGCAGTCAAGCCAGTAATCTTGCTCCCTAGTGAAAAATGTGTCCTGAAGATTGGGTTCTTAAAGGTACAAAATGGGTAACAAATACATAAAAGCAAAAAGTAAAAATCTAGAGTAGAGTTTGGAATTTCAAAAATACGATGTTAAAGAAAAGAAAAACGAAAAGAAAGAGAGAAAAAACAAACAAAGAAAAACAAACAAGGTCGTGAAAATTATAAAGAGAATATAGGTACAAAATTGATAACTATTACCAAAAAGCAAAAATTAAAAATCTAGAGTAGATTTTGGAATTCCAAAAATACAATGTTAGAAAAAAGGAAGAAGAAACATAAAGAGAGAAAACAAACAAATGAAAACAAACAATGTCGCAAAAATTATAAAGAAAATACAGGTACAAAATTGATATCAAATACCAAAAAGCATAAATTAAAAATCTAGAGTAGAGTTTGGAATTTCAGATATACAATGTTATATAAAAGAAGAAGAGAAAGAAACAGAAAAAAAAAATCACAGAAATTATAAAAAAAAAACTATAGGTACAAAATTGATAACATATACCAAAAAGTGAAAATTAAAAATCTAGAGTAGTGTTTGGAATTTCAAAAATACAATGTTAAAGAAAAGAAGAAAAAAAAAAAACAAGGTCAAAAAATTATAAAATATATATATATGAAGTTTGCTGAAGAAGAAAAAAATAGGGTCTTTTTTTTTTTTTTTTAAAAGTAATAGGTTATAAAAGTGAAAATTAAAGGAACAATAGAGGACTTATAAAAAATTTTTTTAATTAAAAAAAAAAAGAAAGAAAGAATGATCGTAAAAATAGTAAAAATATATCTAGGACTTTTTCTGGTTTCGTTGTGAGTATTGTGGGTTCAGTTCATTTTTGGCTAGTTCCTTAGTCCGACTTATATTTCTCAAGATTTATAGGCCCCTTCCCATGTAGTCTGTAGTAACCACAGGGTTTTCATCTATTGCCTGTAGCTTCCGAGGCGTTTCCCTCTGTTGTAACTTCTTCTGTTTGCTGGTCTCTTCAGTGTCTGGTTTCAGCCCTGACACAAAGGGGACAGTGGAGGAACCTTTTTTTTTTTTTTTTTTAGGCTCACTTGTTCAGTCGCGCTGTGGGGAGGAAGGGAGGGATGCTGCAAACAAATAACACTGGCGTGCGCTCGCAATGCCTCAGCCACACTGGGTCTGCCCCCGCTCACAGCGCGTGTAGCCTCCCTGCCCACACCGCTCGGGCTCTAGATTGTTCCACTGGGAACAATCCGAGGCCGGCCCTGGGCTACGTGTACCTCCCAGGTCCAAGCCGCTCAGGTTCAGGCACTCGGGTAGTCCTCAGAGGCGCAGACTCAGTTGGGCCTGCGTTTTGTGCTCTTCCCAGGTCCGAGCAGCTCAGGTGATGAGGTGTTTGGCGAGCACCAATGCTGCGACTTATCGCCTCCCCGCCACTCGGTTATCTGGGTGTAAAACCGGCGCACCTTCTCAGGCAGATGTTGACCGTCCAGACCCCCAAGAAGTTTTAGTTAGCAAAGAAGCCTGCTTACAGTTTTATAGATAATGTCTCTCTGGGGCTGCGATTGCCCCCTTCCAGCTCTGGCTGCCTGTCACCAGAGGGGGAAGGTCTGCAGCTGGCTCTCTCTGTTCAGTCCTTTGTTCCGTGCACGGGCCTGGCGGTGTCTTAGGTTAGGGCTGGCTTTTCGCTTGGTAGATATCCCACAGTCTAGTTTGCTAGCCCAAATTATGTCGCTCAGATAGCGCTCAGGGTATTCAGGCCAGATTCTTACTCTCAGCGATGCAGCCCGCGCCGCACCTCCCTGCCCAGCCCCCGCTTACTAATGGCGTGTGCAGGCGTCTGCACTGCTTCTCCACTGGGGGAGTTACCGTAGGGCTTGCTATCTGCGAGTTTTAACTGTTTATTTATTTTTTCTCCCTGTTACGTTGCCCTCTGTGCTTCCAAAGCTCGGCACAGATTTGGCAGGGAGAAGGTTTCCTGGTGTTTGGAAACTTCTCTCTTTTTAAGACTCCCTTCCCGGGACAGAACTCCGTCCCTCCCTCTTTTGTTTCTTTTTTTGTCTTTTATATTTTTTCCTACCTCCTTTTGAAGAGTTGGGTTGCTTTTCTGGGTGCCTGATGTCTTCTGCTGGCATTCAGAAGTTGTTTTGTGGAATTTACTCGACGTTTAAATGCTCTTTTGATGAATTTGTCGGGGAGAAAGTGTTCTCCCTGTCCTACTCCTCCGCCATCTTGGCTCCTCCCCCCTACAGTATAAACTTGTCCCTGATTTGCTGTATCCCATAAGTTTTGGTACATGGTATTCTTATTTCATCTGTCTCAATATATTTTCTAATTTCCCTTTTGATGTCTTCTTTGACCCATTGGTTGCAGAGTAGTATGTTGTTCGACTTCCACCTATTTTTGGATTTTCAAGTTTTCCTTCTGATATAGATTTTTAGTTTCATTTTATCATGGTCCAGAAAGATTCTTGGTATGATTTAAACATTCTTAAATTTGCTAATATTTATTTTGTTACCTAACATATGATTTATATGAAAAATGTTTCACGTGCACTTGACAAAATTGTATATTCTGCTTCTGTTAACATATTCTGAAAGTTGCCCTCCACACTCTCATCTTTTCAGGAATGGTTCATCAGATCTGAGTTCTGTGCATATGGCAGCCACTTGGTCTAGAAGTGTTATCTTTCCCAATCTTATATTTAAGGAATATAGGACATATACATCACAGACATCTTTATCATGAAATTGTACAAGAGATTTGTGAAATGAACTATGACATTTTGTAAGCTCTTGTACCCCAGAATTATCTAACATCCAGGTGAAACTGAATTAATCTTATCAAACTAACTAATCTAGATAAAAGATGTACAGAGAAATGAAACATTCACACAGCTGAATGCTCTATAATAATTTGGCTTAAGACTAAGTTTCAGTATGGTGTTTCAACTACTCAGCAACCCAAAGCTAATTTTAAAAATACACTAGACATGCATTATGTGACAAAAGAGAAAAATCCAACAAGCTTTTACCCTGAGAAATTAAGGAGATAGCACACAACCTGATATTTTCAATTAACACTCTATATGTTTCTTCAGTCCCATGACCTGCCTGAAATTAATGAAATCTTTCCTACATGCTGCCTCAATTTGTATGAATCAATCTGGAGTGTGAGAAAGAATAGAGCGAACAAATTCTTCTTGCTGGTCATCAGCACTGATGTAAATATCACAAAGTCCTGAAATAAGAAACACAAGAAAATACATAAACCACACAAAACATCCCTGTGGGGACTGCACAAAAGAAGGCTGGATTCAAGTGGATTAAGTAGAAAGCTTATTTAAAAGACCATCTTTTGCCCAGATCAAATCATTATGGTAGCTATGATTAATTCTTTTTTTTCAAATAACTTCTTTGCACCCCTATCCCCAAATATAATTCCTGTTGCTGACTTCTCGTAACCCCAAGGAGGAAAAAATCTATTGATCAGTGTTTTTGTTCAATTCTAATTATTACTGAAAAGGTACTTTCACTGACTATAAATCTCCAGTGTCCACACTTTATGTATGCACAAAAATCTAGAAGTTTATTAAAATAGAGTCTCCTCTGATAATCTCTATAGATGCTTTAATCACACATTCTGTGTATTTAAGCCAACATCTAAGTTCTTGTCACATCTTTTTAAACTGGCAGGGAGTCGATGGGGGGGAATGGAGAGAGATGACAATAATTGAATTTGAAGTTGATTTTGTAAAGTCTATGAAAGGTGAGTCAAAAAATAAAAACATACTTCACATGATAATACAGTTCAGAAAAATAGTCTTATTTTTAACACCTTTACCTTAGAAAGAATAAAACATTATTTTTCTTTTTATCCACTTGTATCCCTGATGTAATTCACCATAAGACTTTATGTGTTGTGTTAGTCTCTCAGTCGTGTCCGACTCTTTGTGGCCCATTGGATTGTAGCCCGCCAAGCTCCTCTATCCACAGAATTATCCAGGCAAGAGTACTGGAGTGGGTTGCCATTCCCTTATCCAGGGGATCTTCCTGACACAGGGATCAAACCCAGGCCTCCCACATTACCAGCAGATTCTTTAACATCTGAGCCACCAGGGAAGACTTTATAGATAGCTATGAAAAAATTGTTCTTATATCTACTTAGGTATCAAATTAAAGTGATCATTCCATTCCTGAAACATTTGCGCTACTGGACATGAGGCTCACGGTTGCTTCATTTTATTCACGTACATATGACACAGTCCTGTGTGGTGGTAGACCATGTTGTTAGGTGTGTAGGGAAGCAGAATGTAAATAGAACGCCAGGCAAGGTGGAAAGTTTCAGGTGATGTTTGGAAGAAGACAGAATCTATGAATGGAGGGATAGAGAATGTCTATTAGCTAGTGAAAGCTGAAAGAGGGCAAGATCTCCTGTAGTGTGGGGGCTCCACATCACCTTTGGCTGAGTTTAGCAAAAAATATCCTTGAAAAAACTCTCACACTCCTTTCTATTTTCTTTGTAAGTTCACCCCCACCCTCATCAGCTTCTAATAGTTCAATCTCTTTCTCACTAGAAGCTGTATTCTATCTATTCCCTTCCCTTCAAACTTGGAATATTTTATTTCCCCTGGTTAACAATCCTTTTCTACTTCCTTTTATTGCCCTTTCTACTTACCAATCAGTAGCATCCTTTCCTTTTTATGCCAACGGTCCAAACCAGTATTCCCAATTCTTGACCTTCATTTTCATCATAATTTCCCACAATTGGTCTCTTGCCCCTACCATCATTGCCAATGACTTCTTCTGTTTGCTACCTCCCATGATTTTCCATCAGTCAGTATCATTGATCTTTCTGGAGCATGCTTGACACTGGAGACTTACTAGAAACATTCTCCTCTCTTGACATTTTAACTTTCATTATCCTCCTCCAATCCTATAATCAATCCAACTCTGTATCTTCTTCCTCATTTCAATAGATAGTGTTATTATGATAATTATAAAAATAAAAACCAAATTTTATGACATTTTAGTGTATACATGTGTGCTCCATCACTCAGTTGTGCCTGAGTCTTTGCAACCCCAAAGACTGTAGCCCACCAGGCTCCTCTGTCCATGGGATTTCCCAGACAAGAATACAGGAGAGGATTGCCATTTCTTTCTCCACAATATATACCTGTTTGCTTGGCTTATTTGATTTTCCAACAGTTTCTCTCCACTGGTTTACCTCCTCACTGAGCTTAAGTATATTTCAGATTTCAACTATAATACTATTGAAATTAGATTCCAAAGCTACATCTGCAGTTCAGATCACTTACCTCTATTATGATTTCTTATTTCAGACTATTTTCAAAACATTTCCTCTTGGAAATTAGCTTATTGGCTCAAATTCAAACACTCAAATTAAACATATCTTCCCTCCCCCCTTCTACCCAATGTGCCTTGCCTCTGGGGCGGGATGGGGAATGCAGATAGGCAATAATCTTCTACCACCTTATTCTGTCCCTAGAATTGGAATTTCCAGTGCTGTAATTGGTGATATGACAAAGGCAAATAAGGCAAGAAAAAGTCCCATCTGCTTCTTCCCAATCCATTTTTCTTCATCCCTGCCCTGAGACAAGGGTTATTAACCACAGAACAACTGCAGTGTGGATGGATATGTCCCAAATAGCTGAAATTAATCCAGCGCAAGTGGGCTTGATCCTCTAAGTAAACAAGCAAGTTAGCTGGGTAAATAGAGTTTGGGGTGGATGGCTAGAGAAGCATCTATCCCTCGAATTGGCTTTTAGCAAATTAATTGGAGTTTCTAAAGTGAATGGGGAGGTTTTAAGAGAGTTTAAACATCAGGAAAAATCCCAAGCTTAGAAAGTAGTGGCTTGTGTTTGATTCAAACTGACCAGGAGGGTCACCCGGGCTAACACCAGGACAAAGTGTGATGAATATCTGTGCTCCCAAGAACTGAACAGCTATGAGAATGCAGAAACATATGTATCCTTATGGTTAGGCATCCAAGACTGTTATAGAAAAGTAAAAGAAGACAGGGAAACAAGGAGCAGGAATGGTCAAGATGAAGGTCACAGGCATGACCCTTTCTGTTTCTGGCACAAGAAGAAAGTCAATAAGAGGAAGAATGGGTGGAGTAAGGTTCCAGTTCTGTGCAAAACCACAGATCTTGCACAGAGAGACACAGTTTTCTAAGCTCCTTGAGGAGTATGACTGCTGCTGCTGCTGCTGCTAAGTCACTTCAGTCGTGTCCGACTCTGTGTGACCCCATAGATGGCAGCCCACCAGGCTCTGCCATCCCTGGGATTGTCCAGGCAAGAACACTGGAGTGGGTTGCCATTTCCTTCTCCAATGCATGAAAGTGAAAAGTGAAAGTGAAGTCACTGATCGTGTCCAACTCTTAGTGTCCAACTGCAGCCTACCAGGCTCCTCCATCCATGGGATTTTCCAGGCAAGAGTACTGGAGTGGGGTGCCATTGCCTTCTCCAATATGGCTAAATACAGGCTATAATTTTAATTCATGTCAAAAATATTTCATGGCTCCCTGATAATCATA
Organism: Bos javanicus; assembly: GCF_032452875.1. NCBI lineage: Eukaryota > Metazoa > Chordata > Mammalia > Artiodactyla > Bovidae > Bos > Bos javanicus. The sequence goes on from NC_083870.1 coordinate 46,942,569, forward strand.
GAATTGAAGTGCCTTGTCTTAAACCTGATCTTTAAGGCCCTTTACAAGGTATCCCAATTTCTCCCTCTCAATCTTTACATTTTCACTTTTACAGAAACTCTTGACTACATCCAAAAGCAACTACTCACTTTATTGAAAAGTGACTTGTACTTTCCTACCCCTGTGAGCTCGCTGACCTATCTACAAGGTCTTCTATTTCAACTCCACTTATCCATGAAGGTCTGGCCTTAATTCAACCCCCTTCAAGAGGTATTTTGCATAAAAACTAAGAACACAATGGGCTGCATAGTCTGACTACCTTCCATCTTGGTTATGCTGCTTACTAAATACGTAACCTTGATCAAAATGCTTCACTTGTGCTTCAGTTTCTTCATCTGTAAGATGGAAATAACAGCATCTTCTTTTTAGGATTATTGTAAGGCTCATGAGGAACACTGGGCTGGAAGAAGCACAAGCTGGAATCAAGATTACCGGAAGAAATATCAATAACCTCAGATATGCAGATGACACCACCCTTATAGCAGAAAGTGAAGAGGAACTAAAAAGCCTCTTGATGAACGTGAAAGAGAAGAGTGAAAAAGTTGGCTTAAAGCTCAACATCCAGAAAACGAAGATCATGGCATCTGGTCCCATCACTTCATGGGAAATAGATGGGGAAACAGTGGACACAATGTCAGACTTTATTTTTGGAAGCTCCAAAATCACTGCAGATGGTTACTGCAGCCATGAAATTAAAAGACGCTTACTCCTTGGAAGGAAAGTTATGACCAACCTTGATAGCATATTGAAAAGCAGAGACATCCCTTTGCCAACTAAGGTCTGTCTAGTCAAGGCTATGGTTTTTCCAATGGTCATGTATGGATGTGAGAGTTGGACTGTGAAGAAAGCTGAGCGCCGAAGAATTGATGCTTTTGAACTGTGGTGTTGGAGAAGACTCTTGAGAGTCCCTTGGACTGCAAGGACATCCAACCAGTCTATTCTAAAGGAGATCAGCCCTGGGTGTTCTTTGGAAGGAATGATGCTAAAGCTGAAACTCCAGTACTTTGGCTACCTCATACAAAGAATTGACTCATTGGAAAAGACTGATACTGGGAGGGATTTGGGGCAGGAGGAAAAGGGGACGACAGAGGATAAGATGGCTGGATGGTATCACCAACTCGATGGACATGAGTTTGAGTGAACTCCAGGAGTTGGTGATGGACAGGGAGGCCTGGCGTGCTGTGATTCATGGGGTCACAAAGAGTCAGACACGATTGAGTGACTGAACTGAAGTGAACTGAAGGCTCGTATGAAATAAAATGTGTAAAACACTTAGTGCTTTCAATAAATGTTGCTGCTAAGTCACTTCAGTCGTGTCCAACTCTGTGTGACCCCATAGACAGCAGCCCACCAGGCTCGCCCATCCCTGGGATTCTCCAGGCAAGAACACTGGAGTGGGTTGCCATTTCCTTCTCCAATGCATGAAAGTGAAAAGTGAAAGGGAAGTCGCTCAGTTGTGTCCAACTCTCAGGGACCCCATGGACTACAGCCCACCAGGCTCCTCTGTCTATGAGATTCTCCAGGCAAGAGTACTGGAGTGGGGTGCCATTGCCTTCTCCACAATAAATGTTAGCTCTTACTAATCACCAAGCCTTTTTAATCATTCTATTTGAAAGTTATTTCCCTTTTTTGTTCTTTTAAGCAATATGTGTGTGCCTATATGCTCAGTTACTCAGTGATGTCTGACTCTTTGTGGCCCCATGGACTGTAGCCTGCCAGGCTCCTCTGCCCATGGAGTTTTCCAGGTAAGAATACTGGAGTGGTTGCCCTTTTCAACTCCAAGGGATCTTTCCAACCCAAGCTTGGAACCCACGTCTCTTGAGTCTCCTGTATTGGCAGGTGGATTCTTTACCACTAGCACCATCTGGCAAGTCCTTTAAGCAACATGTGCTGTGTGTGCTGTGCTTAGTCACTCAGTCGTATCTGACTCTTTGTTACCCCATGTAGCCTGTAGCCTGCCAGGCACCTCTGTCCATGGGCATTCTCCAGGCAGGAATACTGGAATGGGTTGCTATGCCCTCCTCCAAGGGATCTTTCCAATCCTGGTCTCCCACATTGCAGGCAGATTCTTTACTGTCTGAGCCACCAAGGTAGCCCTTAAGCAATATGGTCTGGTCTATTTGTTTCATCTTTTAAGTTTTAGTTCTTGGGATTTTCAGTTATCATTCTATTCACCTATGTTTGCTTTGTCTTTAAGTTAGGTTATAAGCTCTTTGAGGAGATAGGCCATGTCACATATCCCTTCTTACTGCTTAGTATCTAGAATATTCCTTTTCAATGCATGAATGCTCAAAAATATTTAGATGGTATATTTCTATCAAAGTCATCTTTAAAGTCCAAAAAGAGACTTTATTAGGGAACTTCTTTTATAATTCTCTGTATATAAAAATTCCCAAATGTTTAAGAGTTTTATTAAATATTAACATTCACAAAACTATAACAAATGGAACCTATATATATATATATATATATATATATATATATACATGTGTGTGTTTGTATACATATATGTATACACATACACACAATCAGATCACTGAACCACTAGGAGCTGACCACAGCCATAAAATTAGAGAAATAAGCTTTAAATCTTATTTTCCTCTTGACTACTTCTTATAAGTACTACTTGAATTAATCTTTATCCACTGGGAAAGGCAATATACTTTTAGCATACTTTATTCCATCAATTGAAATGTTATGAGGGAAAACAATAATTTCATAGATCAGTTGGGACATAAAGAAATTTTTGGGTGCTATCCTATTTAGTCATGTTGTTTCCATCATGGGTTGGCTGTGAGAGGGAAATTGTGAGCAGCCTGTCTAATCCACGGTCAGGAGACTTGATGGTCTGAAGGATCAGGAATGTTTAGGAGATACAAGGGTCTGAAGTTCTACTTCTACATGGATAAGAAAGTCCAGAGACCAGCAGTTGCCTTTCCTTTTTACCTCCCAATGAAGTAGTTCAAATCTTCAGAGCAACTCTGTAAATTATAGAGATTAATAAACTGAGGCTGAGTGTTAAGTAATATGCCCAAGCATGTCTTAGTTTAGGTTGTTCCTAAAATCATCAGACTCCAAACCCACTCTTTCCCCTGAACAGTCACACTGATCCCCTAAAATCATGGGATTTTATCATGTTTATCATCACTAATAACATCTTCATATAGGAGAAGCTTGAGTTATTAAAGTTTGGATATGCCCACATCATGTTCATATAAAATATTATCAAAATTGAAGGTGATTATGATAACAAAACCCACTCTTAGTATCCACATGCCTGCCACTGATATAGTTAGAAGTGTTCTTCACATTTTAAGGACGTTATCTAATTAATCCTGATAATCCATGAGAAAAGTATGTATTACCCTTTATTTTATAGATGGGGAAGTTCAAGCTTGGAAGTAGAAGATGGAGAGCCAGAAATTGCGTCTGCTGGTCTCACAAGCTGTGTTTTTAACAAAAACGATTCTGCAAACAGTCAGGAAAATCTGTACTATTTCTGCAAAACAGAATTTGTATCCTTCTCTTCAAAGTGAAATTTCCTGTTGTGATAGTAGCAGTGTTCACAAATGTTTCTAATTCTCTGTTACATGTCTGATTATTAATCTCAAGCAATAGTTTTCCCTACTATTGAAGAGAGCTTCCTAAGAAAGAAAAAAAGAAAAAAAAAAATAGTAATGCAAGCTAAGTTCTGGATAAAGGTGATCCTACTTAGCAGCAGCAGCAGCAGTAGCTAGAGAAAAGCTCCATGAGTAGAAAGTGCCACAGATCTTAGCATTTCCCGGCCAGAGTCTAGAAGCATCAGTTCAAGTTAAATAGCAGGATCCAAAGGCAAGAAGCAAGCTGCCAGGAAGGCCCACCTCTACATGAAAGCCTGTTTGCAGCAATAATTTCCTTTGCATCGCCAAGAAGTTTAGACTCAGATCCAGTAATGTTTTCTGCTTTGCTCAATTTCCTAACTATTGAGTTTATAATAGCTATATTAGTGTAATTTCTGTGTGACAGCTCCCTAGAAAATACAATTGCAGAGGAAAATTCTTCCTTTACCTCTGGATATTGCTGGAAAGTAATTGCAACCTTATGCCTTTGTATATATTGGAAGGAAAATGGCAAAAATGTATTAACTTGAACAAGAGCCATTGAAATCCTAATGTTAATGGATAAATGAGCAGCCCTGGTCAGTTGTGTTGGAATAATATATTTCATTCAATTCACTTATTTAGTAAACTGAGTTAGTGTCCATCTTACATCAGGTACTATGCTCGACTAAAAATTAATAAAATATTAATTCTGCCCTCAAGTTGCTTGTTTTCTAATTCTCTCTGTGGAACATCCACCTCCAACACCATGCTTTTTTATGTTCTGTCATAATCTTAAATTGTCATATTTTCTCATGAGGCAAAGTTTGAGTGAGACCCAATTCTAAGATTAAAGGATGTGTTGGCAACAGTCAAATAGGTATGATACTTGGCATCCATTTCTATCCTTTCCTTTTCATGAGCTTTCCCCCAAGGGAAAGAAGACTACAATTCCCATTCCTCATTCTTATAGCTGGACCTATAAATGCATGTTAATTTCTGTCACTTAGATGTACTCTCATGAGATATGGAAGGTGAAGAGAGTTGGAGAGCAGTTGTAGTCAACTAGTGCTGGCAATCTTGGTCATGGGGACAGTAGCAGTTGAGGCGGCTGGACTCAGCTTCCTCATGTCTGGTCATTGGTTTTACCTTCCTGGTCGAGTGACAGCTATTGTAGCAGTCCAGTGGGGACAGCAGCAAATGCCTGACTCCTGAATTGCAGTTATGGTGGTACATCGTTAAACTCTACAGTTGAGTTAATCATTAATCTCTGACTCACACCCTTCCAACTTTGCCAACAATTTTGTAATTTTCTCATACCCTATATTATATCCCTTACCATTTGAAATATAATAGTGTTCTATCTTATGAACTAAGCTTTATTTGATACACATTATTTGTCTCCAGATATAGTCCTGATCAGTAAATTTTTAGGTCCTAGGTTCTACTTAAAAAAATGTTGAAGCCTAATTTTTTTATTTGGGACTTCAGATTAAATGGCTTAATTCAATCTGTTTGCCTTGTCCACTGAGCTCCAGAAATGTTTGGGAAAAATAGTTGGAGATAGGTAATGCTTTAAAATCATTTTAAATATGAAGTTTATTATGTTAAATATAAATGTGACTTATAAATTATTTTTCAGTTTGTGAAATTACTTTGTTTTCCATTAACCAATATTTCAAAATGGTAAACTATACTTTCTATGGAAAGGAAAACAGAATCAGCTGATATAGAAATTTTTTAAAATCACACATTTAAAGGAAAAGTTAGTTAGTTCAGTCACTCAGTTGTGTCCTACTCTTTGCAACCCCTTGGACTGCACCATACCAGGCTTCCCTGTTCATCACCAACTCTCAGAGCTTGCTCAAACGCATGTCCATTGAGTTGGTGATGCCATCCAATCATCTAATCCTCTGTGGTCCCCTTCTCCTCCTACCTTCAATCTTTCCCAGCATCAGGGTCTTTTCAAATGAGTCAGCTCTTCCCATGAGGTGGCCAAAGTAATGGAACTTCAGCTTCAGTATCAGTCCTTCCAGTGAATATTCAGGACTGATTTCCTTTAGGATGGACTGGTTTGATCTCCTTGTACTTGAAGGGATTCTCAAGAGTCTTTTCCAACACCATAGTTCAAAAGCATCAATTCTTCAGCACTCAGCTTTCTTTATGGTCCAACTCTCACATCCATACATGACTACTGGAAAAACCATAGCTTTGACTAGATGGACCTTTGTTGGCAAAGTAATGTCTCTGCTTTTTCATATGCTATCTAGATTGTCAAGGAGCAAGCATCTTTTAATTTCATAGCTGCAGTCACCATCTGCAGTGATTTTGAAGCCCAAGAAAATAAAGTCTGTCACTGTTTCCATTGTTTCTGCTTCTCTTTGCCATGAAGTGATGGGACCAGATGCCATTATCTTCATTTTCTGAATGTTGAATTTTAAGCCAACTTTTTCACTCTCCTCCTTCACCTTCATCAAGAGGCCCTTTAGTTCCTCTTCATTTTCTGCCATAGGGGTGGTGTCATCTGCATATCTGAGGTTATTGTGATTTCTCCCAGCAGTCTTACTTCCAGCTTGTGCTTCATGCAGCCAGGCAATTCACATGATGTACTCTGCATATAAATTAAATAAGCAAGGTGACAATACACAGCCTTGACATACTCCATTCCCAATTTGGAAACTGTCCATTGTTCCATGTACGGTTCTAACTGTTGCTTCTTGACCAGCATGCAGATTTTTCAGGAGGCAGGTCAGATGGTCTGGTATTCCCATCTCTTGAAGAATTTTCCACAGTTTCTGTGATCCACATAGTCAAAGGCTTTGGCGTAGTCAATAAGGCACAAGTAAATGGTTTCTGGAAATCTCTTGCTTTTCCTGTGATCCATTGATGTTAGCCAAACATTGTTGGCAAATTGCCAACAATTTGCTCTCTGATTCCTCTGCCTTTTCTAAATCCAGCTTGAACATCTGGAAGTGCTCTGTTCATGTACTGTTAAAGCCTGGCTTGGACAATATTGAGCATTACTTTGTTAGTGTGTGACATGAGTGCAATTGTGCAGTAGTTTGAGCATTCTTTGGCATTGCCTTTCTTTGGGATTGGAATGAAAACTGACCTTTACATTCATGTGGTCACTGCTGAGTTTTCCAAATTTGCTGGTGTATTGAGTGTAGCACTTTCACAGCATCATCTTTTAGGATTTGAAATAGCTCAGCTGGAATTCCATCACCTCCACTGGCTTTGTTTGTAGTGATGCTACCTAAGGTCCACTTGACTTCACATTCCCGGATGTCTGGCTCTAGGTGAGTGATCACACCATCATGGTTATCTGGGTCATGAAGATCTTTTTCATATAGTTCTTCTGTGTATTCTTACCACCTCTTGATATCTTCTGCTTCTGTTAGGTCCATACCTTTCTGTCCTTCTTTGTGTCTATCTTTGCATGAAATGTTTCCTTGGAATCTCTTAATTTTCTTGAAGAGATCTCTAGTTTTTCCCAGTCTATTTTTTCCCTCTATTTCTTTGCATTGATTACTGAGGAAGGATTTCTTATCTCTCCTTGCTATTCTTTGCAATTCTGCATTCAAATGGGTATATCTTTCCTTTTCTCCTTTGCCGTTAGCTTCTCTTCTTTTCTCAGCTATTCGTAAGGCCTCCTCAGACAGCCATTTTGCCTTTTTGCTTGTCTTTTTCTTTGGGATGGTCTTGATCACTGCCTCCTGTACAATGTCATGAAGCTCTGTTCTTAGTTCTTCAGGCATTCTGTCTATCAGATCTAATGCCTTGAATCTATTTGTCACTTCCACTGTATAATCATAAGGGATTTGATTTAGGTCATACCTGAATGATCTAGTGGTTTACCCTACTTTCTTCAATTTAACTCTGAATTTTACAATAAGGAGCTCATAATTTGAGCCACAGTCAGCTCCTGGTCTTGTTTTTGCTGACTATATAGAGCTTCTCCATTTTTGGCTGCCAAGAATGCAATCAGTATGCTTTTGGTATTGACCATCTGGTGATGTCCATGTGTAGAGTCATCTCTTGTGTTGTTGGAAGAGGGTATTTGCTATGACCAATGCATTCTCTTGGCAAAACTCTGTTAGCCTTTGACCTGCTTCATTTTGTACTCCAAGACCAGACTTGCCTGTTATTCCAGGTATCTCTTGACTTCCTTCTTTTGTATTCCAGTCCCCTATGATGAAAAGGACATCTTTTTTTGTGTCTTAGTTCTAGAAGATCTTATGTGTGTGAAGTTGCTCAGTCATGTCCAGCTCTTTGCAACTCCATGGACTGTAGCCTACCAGGCTCCTCCATCCATGGAATTTTCCAGGCAAGAGTACTGGAGTGGGTTGCCATTTCCTTCTCCAGAGGATCTTCCCTACCCAGGGATCAAACCTGGGTCTCCCATATTGTAGGCAGACTCTTTACCATCTGAGTGACCAGGGAAGTCAGAAGGTCTTATAGGTCATCATAAAACCATTCAACTTCAGCTCCTTCAGCATTAGTGGTTGGGACATAGACTTTGATTATTGTGATATTGAATGGTTTGCCTTTGAAACAAACAGAGATCATTCTGTCATTTTTAAGATTACAGCCAAGTACTGCATTTTGGACTCTTTTGTTGACTATAAGGGCTACTCTATTTCTTCTAAGAGACTCTTGCCTACACTAGTAGATATAATGGTCTATATAATTTATGAAAGTGAAAGTGAAATGAAAGTTGCTTGGTTTGTCTGACTCTTTGTAACCCTGTGGCCTATACAGTCCATGTAATTCTCTAGACCAGAATACTAGAGTGGGTAGTCTTTCCCTTCTCCAGGGGATATTCCCAACCCAGGGATTGAACCCATGTCCCCTGCACTGCAGGCAGATTCTCTACCAGCTGGGCCACAAGGGAAGCCCAAGAATACTGGAGTGGGTAGCCTATCCCTTCTCCAGCAGATCTTCCTGACCCAGGAATCAAACCAGGGTCTCCTGCATTGCAGGCAGATTCTTTACCAACTGAGCTATCTGGGAAGCCCAGTATAATTTAATTCAGGTAAATTAAATTCACCCATTTGGTTCCATTTTTGTTCACTGATTCCTAAAATGTCAATGTTCACTCTTACCATCTCCTGTTTGACCGCTTCCAATTTACCTTGATTCCTGGACTTAACATTCCAAGTTCCTGTGCATTATTGTTCTTTACAGAATCAGACTTTACTTCCATCACCAGTCACATCCACAACTGGGTGCTGTTTTTGCTTTGGCTCCATCTCTTCATTCTTTTTGGAGTTATTTCTCTACTTTTCTCTAGTAGCATTTTGGACACCTACTGACCTAGGGAATTCATATTTTAGTGTCCTATCTTTTTGCTATTTCATACTGTTCATGGGATTCTCAAGGCAAGAATAGTGAAGTGTTTGGCATTCCATTCTCCAGGGGACCATGTTTTATAAGAACTCTCCACCATGACCCTTTCATATTGGGTGGCCCTACATGGCATGGCTCATAGTTTCACTGAGTTAGAGAAGGCTGTGATCCATGTGATCAGATTGGTTAGTTTTCTGTGATGGTGGTTTTCAGTCTGTCTGCCCTCTGATGGGTAAGGATAAGAGCCTTATGGAAGCTTCCTGATGGGAAAGACTGACTATGGGGGAATCTGAGTCTTGTTCTGATGGGCCAGGCCGTGCTCAGTAAATCTTTAATCCAATTTTCTGTTGATTGTTAGGGCGGTGTTCCCTCCTTTAGAAGCTCCTTCAGTGCATTCCAAAAGGGAGAAGTAGTTTTCACATTATCTATTTTCCCACATTTTCCTTTTTGATTTTATCTCTTTCAAAAAAATAGAAAGATCCAGTGTCCAAAAGTTTAATTTCCATAAAGTCTTCCATTCTGCCAAGAGACCTCTTAGCAGCACTCAAATCAGTTGGTCACTCCCTCCTTGAGACACCATTTTCCTTTGGCTTCTCTATTAATAAATGTCCCTTATCTCTGACTGCCTCTTCAGTCAGGGCCCTTTGTAGGTACATCTCCCTAACAGTTTGGACAGCCTTGCTGTGAACTGTAATTGTGAATAAAAACACAGTTCTTTCAAGTCATAAAAATGAGGTGTGTACAAGTGAAGGTATTTCTTCAACCCTCTCCTTGCTTCTGGTGCACAGTATAAAACCACGAATCTAAAACTTTTCAGTTTCAGTCGAGGGGCCTCTCTCTCTCTCCCGCCTGCGTGGGGAACGCCTGTCCACAGGTCAGGCGTGGGCATTCAACCTGACCCTAGCAGGCAGGTTTCCTTAAGGCAAGGGCTGGGACAAAGGTCTGGTCTCGCTGGGCGTTTCACACCTCCTTGGCCATTCTCTTGCCCCCTTGAGGTGAGCCCAGCCCCCTCCCCATTCCACCCTCACAGTCGAGTCCTTAGGAGTTATGTTGATAAACTATTAACATCATTTAAAATAAATCGCAAAACTCAACTATGACTTTAAATAGTGTAGCAGAAACTCTTTACTATTAATAACACTGTTATGTTTATAAAAAGGAAACACATCCTGGTGCTGGTAAGCTTTGCAATTTCCAAATCTCTCCATCCAGATAAACAAGCCAAAACTTCCATTATTTAGCACCTAATCTCATAGCATTCTTATCCCAACAGATACGATGCAGTATGGATCCATGAGCTACTGGCTGCTTCATTTCATGGCTCTCACCCACAACCTTTACATGTTATACCACTGCATTTCTTTTCAAAGGTATTATGCTTCTTAAGTCTTGTTACATTTGCACTTGGATTTACTTTACCTAAAGTGGCTCCTGACTGTTTGTCAACCAGGTAAATTTCTAGTAATTCTTCAACTGTGAGTCCAAATATGAACTCCTTTTCTAACACTTTCTCCAAACATTTCAGCACACTGAAGTGGCCCTTCAGTGGACCTCCAGTGCAGACATATATTCTTTTATCATGCCAGTGAACTAAATATGTTACAAATATTTGTTTACCTGTCTCTTCATCAAGTGTAAATTTCTTAAAGATAGTGACTATGCTTTTTCTTAATGGTGTAGGAATAGTGCTACTTACTGACTACATAGTCTGCAACAATAACAAGAAAATAATAAGACTGAGGTGCCCAAAACTATACAACTAACAATTAGCCAGGATTAGAGACCAAGTGTATTGATTCCATAGTCTATATTGTGCTCTTATTCAAAATATTCAAAAAGTGAGTGAATGAATAAATGAATAAAATCAGTGTCATTCAAGGAGGGAAAATAGAATGAAGAAATTTATGTTTTGCTTTGATTTAAATATGACTTTTTAAATCAGAAAATCATCCATCAAATGAGAAAATCAGAGGAATACATACAACCAGGTCAAATATTTTATTTTAGACATTAAATTCATTAATGAAAAAGGTAAGAATACTGAAGGAACACAGAGTTTCTCATTTAATCTAAATATAAACTCCTATATCCATTATTTTATATCAACTTGTTTTAAAAAAAGATTGTTCATTAATAGAAACATTAGTCTTCTATTATTTATTAGTTGTATTTTTAAATATTGATTATAATCTCCATGCTATAAAAGGAACTCAGCTTAACTACACAATTTAATGAGTTTTGACAAATTATACAGTAATCAAGATATACAGTATTTTCATCTCAAAAGTTCTTATGTTCCATTTGCAGGTAGTATTCCACAAACTCTGACCTCAAGCAACATTTGGTCTATTTTCTTGTTAATATTTTAATTTTGTCTGTTCCTACATTTCATACAAGTAAAATTTAGAATGTGTATTTTTTCTGTCTGACTTATTTTACTCTGCATAGTATTTTGGAGATTACCCACGTTGTTGCATACATCAGCAGTTCATTCCTTTAGCCCCGAGTAGTATTCCATTGGATGAAGAAAACACAGTTTGTTCATCATTCACAAGTTCATATATCTTTGGTTCCATTCCCAGTGTTTGGCCACTATAAATATTTATCGTAAATGAAGACAGCATCTATGAACATTTGTGTTAAAGTCATTGTGACTTTAACATGTTTCATTTCTCTTGGGAAAATAATGAAGAACACAATTCTTGAGTCTATGGTAAGAATATCGGGTATCATTGTAGCACTATTTTATTCACCCTCACAATGTAGTCCAATTCTTTGTGCTATTGTCACACACTTTACATTTATATATGCTATAATACCCCGCAAAACATTATTAGTCTTGCTCTAAATAGTCAATATATTTTAATTAAAAAACAAGAAAATGCCATTTTTGCTGTCTCAAATGTTCATCATTTCCAAGGCTCTTCTTTTTTTTAGATCCAAGTTCCCATTTTATATCATCTTTTCCTCCACTTGAAAACTTGATGTAATTTTCATAGTTTAGAACAGCTGGCAATTAAATTCTCTCAGGTTTTGTTTACCTGAAATATTTTTATCTCACCTTTGTCTCTAATGGATATTTTTTTACTGTAAGTAGTATTCTAGGTTCTCAGAGTTTTTCCTTTCAGTTTTTCCTTTCCTTTCAGTGTCTTCCAGTCTGCGTTATTTCTAATAAGAACCCATTAGTCATTATTAGAACCTGAAAATCTGTTCCAGGGAATATTTGTCTTTAAAAAAAATTTGACTATTGTTTTTTAGTTATTTTATCATGTCCTGGTGTGTATTTCTTATAATTATCTTGCTTGGAATTCATTGGAGCTTCCTGGATCTGTACATTTATAGTTGGGATCAGTATTTAATTTTTTCTGCATATTCCCATCCCTTTCTGGGATTTCACTTCATATATGTTAGATACCTTGTTGTCTGAGAGGTTACTAGACTCTGTTCAATTTTTTTTCAATTTTTTCGGAGGCTAACGAGTGTGAGGAATATTCTATGTTGGGAAAGAGATGGGGACTTCCAGAAACTGGAGCACCGCCCACTTTGGGGCCTTTTATGGTCGGCCTGGGAAATGTCCTGGCACCTGTGAGTATGTCATGCAGCTCGTGTGTTATATAATGAGCACATAATGGGGCCTGAGGTCCACTGGAAGTCATACTTTTCTGCCATCTTGAGCCTGCTGCTGCTGCTAAGTCACTTCAGTCATATCCAACTCTGTGCGACCCCATAGACAGCAGCCCACCAGGCTGCCCCGTCCCTGGGATTCTCCAGGGAAGAACACTGGAGTGGCTTGCCATTTCCTTCTCCAATGCATGAAAGTGAAAAGTGAAAGTGAAGTCACTCAGTCGTGTCCGACTCTTAGCGACCCCTTGGACTGCAGCCCACCAGGCTCCCCGGTCCATGGGATTTTCCAGGCAAGAGTACTAGAATGGGTTGTCATTTCTTAATCCGGGAGATCTTCCCCACCCAGGGATTGAACCCGAGCCTCCATCTCTTGTGTCTCCCTCATTAGCAGTTGAATTCTTTACCACTGAACCACCTGGGAACCCCTCGCTCCTGTATGCTTCCCCACAAATTCCAACTGCTTCAGCCTTCCTGCACTCTGATTTCTGACTCCACGACTCAGTGATATCTCTGTGTTCTGAGTTCACCTTCCTTTTGTCACCGTATGGAAGGAATAACTAGGCAGAAAGCTAGGACAGTGGTAGGGGTAATCTCATCTATTTTCCTTTTCTTTTAAAACAGTCCTGCTCTGCTGTTATCCAGTGTCTGAAAACTCGTTCAGTACATTTTGTCCAGTGTTCCAGCTGTTTGCAGTGAGCAAGCATTGTAAATACTAGTTATTTTGTTATAGCTAGAAACAGAAGCAGTTGAAATTTTTAGAGAGAAAATTTTATGAATTTTTAAAATAAAAAAGCCTTTGGGAGTAAGTTTCCTTAAACCCAGTTTCCTTTGTTGTGTAGAACTCAGTGAGAACTCATATTCAGAATTATGGTCCAGAAGCACTGTAATATTGTAAATTATCAACCAACCTACCTTGAGTATTATAACTATTTTTTAAGAATGAATAAGATTGCATTAAAAAAAATCTGTGAGGGCCAAAACAGTTTTTTTTTCTTTTGCTTGTTTCAGTTCACTAGAAAACTATATTTGTGTGCCCATTCTATTACCTGAGTATTCTGGTAAATTATTACATTATATCATTAATAACATTTTGATTGTTTGCATTTTCCATGCTTATCATGTATATTTTTCACTTACCCAGGGCTGCCTGTGAATATTGAAATATATTTTTATTTTTGGTAAGGTCTTTTGAGAACAAGTTCTGATTTATCCTTCTTCAAAGCAGGGCAAGGAACACCATTAAAAAGAGTCTCATTTATTTCCCCAAGTAGATAATTGCCCGTAGTGAATTTTCCTGAAAAAGAGTTGTACCTGGACATAAGAAAGAAGAAAGCTCAAATCATGCCAAAATGAACAATTGAATCAGTGCCTGAGTAGGCAAAGATGGCCTTCTCAGACCTCAATACAGCACTTGGCCTACTTTTTTTCTTAAGATTTTGTTTCTGGCTCCCAGTTTATCATTTCTGTAATGAGCTTTTAAATGACTTTTTTCTTCAGGAAAGTAGCATTTATCATGATGGTAGAAAGAGCTCTGGGATATGACTTGGGAGAACTGGGTTATGGCCTTGCTGGTTCTGTGTGTCTGTGAGCTATGTGATTTGTGGGAAATTATTTACCTTATCTGAGGTTTGGAATAGGAAGTTTTTTTTATTCTGGATTTCTTTTCTTGTTTTGACAGTGGTTTTTAAGCTGAAGAATATTGTATCTAAAATATTATTTCATAGAAATTCATGTGCAAAAGAGATAAAAGTAGATCTTCCCTGACCAATGGAACACTTGAAGGCTCTCCAGCTCATGCTCTCCCACTGGCCCCTGTAGGTTCCTAAAGGAAAGTACAGGGCTCCCAGGGGAAGAGTGTGAAAAATTCTGTGACATTTACTCCACTCCATACAATTCAACCATGATGGCCCAGAGGAAAATCTATTCCTCTAAAACTGGCATAATCATATGTAGGGGAAAAAAAAACAAAAACAAAAACAAAAAAACAGCTGAATAAAGTCTTACCTCTAGCTGAAGGATCCTGGATAATATCTTTTTTCCTTTTATTTTTTCCAGTTTTATTTAAATATAATTGACACATGGTCAACAAAAGAGTCCAAAATGCAATACTTGGATGCAGTCTCAAAAACGACAGAATGATCTCTGTTCATTTCCAAAGCAAACCATTCAGTATCACAGTAATCCAAGGCTATGCCCCAACCAGTAACGTTGAAGAAGCTGAAGTTGAATAGTTTTATGAAGACCTACAAGACCTTTTAGAACTAACACCCAAAAAAGATGTCCTTTTCATTATAGGGGCTGGAATGCAAAAGTAGGAAGTCAAGAAACACCTGGAGTAACAGGCAAATTTGGCCTTGGAATACGGAATGAAGCAGGGCAAAGACTAATAGAGTTTTGCCAAGAAAATGCACTGGTCATAACAAACACCCTCTTGCAACAACACAAGAGAATACTCTACACATGGACATCACCAGATGGTCAACACCGAAATCAGATTGATTATATTCTTTGCAGCCAAAGATGGAGAAGCTCTATACAGTCAGCAAAAACAAGACCAGGAGCTGACTGTGTGCTCAGACCATGAACTCCTTATTGCCAAATTCAGACTTAAATTGAAGTAAGTAGTGAAAACCACTAGACCATTCAGGTATGACCTAAATCAAATCCCTTATGACTATACAGTGGAATTGAGAAATAGATTTAAGGGCCCAGATCTGATAGATAGAGTGCCTGATGAACTATGGAATGAGGTTCGTGACATTGTACAGGAGACAGGGTCCAGACCATCCCCATGGAAAAGAAACACAAAAAAGCAAAATGGCTGTCTGGGGAGGGCTTACAAATAGCTGAGAAAAGAAGAGAAGTGAAAAGCAAAGGAGAAAAGGAAAGATATAAACATCTGAATGCAGAGTTCCAAAGAATAGCAAGAAGAGATAAGAAAGCCTTCCTCAGCGATCAATGCAAAGAAATAGAGGAAAACAACAGAATGGGAAAGACTAGAGATCTCTTGAATAAAATTAGAGCTACCAAGGGAACATTTCATGCAAAGATGGGCTCGATAAAGGACAGCAATGGTATGGACCTAACAGAAGCAGAAGATATTAAGAGGTGGCAAGAATACACAGAAGAACTGTACAAAAAAGATCTTCATGACCCAGATAATCACTATGGTGTGATCACTGACCTGGAGCCAGACATCCTGGAATGTGAAGTCAAGTGGGCCTTAGAAAGCATCACTACAAACAAAGCTAGTGGAGATGATGGAATTCCAGTTGAGCTATTTCAAATCCTGAAAGATGATGCTGTGAAAGTGCTGCACTCAATATCCCAGCAAATTTGGAAAACTCAGCAGTGGCCACAGGACTGGAAAAGGTCAGTTTTCATTCCAGTCCCAAAGAAAGGCATTGCTAAATAATGCTCAAACTACCGCACAATTGCACTCATCTCACACGCTAGTAAGGTAATGCTCAAAATTCTCCAAGCCAGGCTTACGTGAACCGTGAACTTCCTGATGTTCAAGCTGGTTTCAGAAAAGGCAGAGGAACCAGAGATCAAATTGCCAACATCCGCTGAATCATGGAAAAAGCAAGAGAGTTCCAGAAAAACATCTGTTCCTGCTTTATTGACTATGCCAAAGCCTTTGACTGTGTGGATCACAATAAACTGTGGAAAATTCTGAAAGAGATGGGAATACCAGACCACCTGACCTGCCTCTTGAGAAATCTGTATGCAGGTGAGGAAGCAACAGTTAGAACTGGACATGGAACAACAGATTGGTTCCAAATAGGAAAAGGAGTACGTCGAGGCTGTATATTGTCACCCTGCTTATTTAACTTATATGCAGAGTACATCATGAGAAACGCTGGACTGGAAGAAACACAAGCTGGAATCAAGATTGCCGGGAGAAATATCAATCACCTCAGATATGCAGATGACACCACCCTTATGGCAGAAAGTGAAGAGGAACTCAAAAGCCTCTTGATGAAAGTGAAAGAGGAGAGTGAAAAACTTGGCTTAAAGCTCAACATCCAGAAAACGAAGATCATGGCATCGGGTCCCATCACTTCATGGGAAATAGATGGGGAAACAGTGGAAACAGTGTCAGACTTTATTTTTGGGGTGCTCCAAAATCACTGCAGATGGTGACTGCAGCCATGAAATTAAAAGACATTTACTCCTTGGAAGGAAAGTAATGACCAACCTAGATAGCATATTGAAAAGCAGAGACATTACTTTGCCAACAAAGGTCCATCTAGTCAAGGCTATGGTTTTTCCTGTGGTCATGTATGGATGTGAGAGTCGGACTGTAAAGAAGGCTGAGCGCCAAAGAATTGATGCTTTTGAACTGTGGTGTTGGAGAAGACTCTTGAGAGTCCCTTGGACTGCAAGGAGATCCAACCAGTCCATTCTGAAGGAGATCAGCCCTGGGATTTCTTTGGAAGGAATGATGCTAAAGCTGAAACTCCAGTACTTTGGCCACCTCATGTGAAGAGTTGACTCATTGGAAAAGACCGTGATGCTAGAAGGGATTGGGGGCAGAAGGAGAAGGGGACAACAGAGGATGAGATGGCTGGATGGCATCACTGACTCGATGGACGTGAGTCTCAGTGAACTCTGGGAGTTGGTGATGGACAGGGAGGCCTGGCGTGCTGCGATTCATGGGGTCGCAAAGAATCGGACACGACTGAGCGACTGAACTGAACTGAACTGAACTGAATTGACACATAGCACTGTATAAGCTTAAGATGCACAGCATAATAATTTGCTCTACATATATCATAAAATGATTATTGCAAGTTTAGTTATGTATACACAAAAGAAAAAGGAAAAATATTTTTCTTGTGATGAGAACTCATAGGCTTTTCTCTTAACATCTTTAATATGTATCATACAGCAGTGTTGAGAATAGTAATTATGTTGTACGTTATATCCCCAGTATTCTCTTATAAATGAAGTTTGTAACTTTTGACCACTTTTGTCCAATTTCCCCTCCCACCACTCCCTGTCCTTGATAACCATGAATCTGATCATGGTTTTTCTATTAGTTTGTTTTGTTTGTTTTAGATTTCAGATATAAGTAAAATCATAGAGTATTAGTGTTTTTCTGTCTGACCCATCTCATTTAATATAATGCCTTCAAGATCCATCCATGTTGTAACAGATGGCAGGATTTTTTCAATTTTTGTGGCTGAATAATATTCCATTTTATATACAGACCACAACCTTTTCCAATTATATGTCAGTGGACACTTTGGTTGTTCCCATATCTTGACTGTTGTAAATGCTGCTGTGAACATAGGATGCAAATATCTCTTTGACGTATTGATTTCATTTCCCAGTGATGTATTTCCAGGAGTGGAATTGCTCAATCCTATATATAAGAAAGAAAGAAAGTGAAATCGTTCAGTCATGTCCAACTCTTTGCGACCCCATGGATTTCAGCCTACCAGGCTACTCCATCCATCGAATTCTCCAGACAAGAATACTGGAGTGGGTTGCCATTTCCTTCTCCAGGGAATCTTCCCAACCCAGAGATAGAACCCAGGTCTCCCACATTGCAGGCAGACGCTTTAACCTCTGAGCCACCAGGGAAGGCCTCAATCCTATGTATAGTTCTAGATTTAGTGTTTAAGGAAGCTCCATACTATTTTCTGCTTCCCTCCTGGCTCAGTTGGTAAAGAATCTGCCTGCAGTGCCAGGGACCCGGGTTCGATTCCTGGGTCAGGAAGAAACCCTGGAGAAGGAAATGGCAACCCACTCTAGTATTGTTGCCTGGAGAATCCCACGGACGGAGGAGCCTGGCAGGCAACAGTCTATGGGGTTGCAAGAGTCAGATATGACTGAGCAACTAAGCATACACACATACTATTTTCTATAAATGGTATACCAGTTTATAATTCCATCATTAGTATATAATGGTTTCCTTTTCTCCATATGTTGGTCAGCATTTGTTGTATCTTGTCTCTTTGATGCTAGCCATTCTACCAGGTATTTTATTGTGGTTTTGATTTGCTTTTCCTTAATGATTATTGATGCTTAGCATCCTTCCATGCATCCATTGATCATTTGAATTCATTTTTGGAAAAATGTCTATTTATGTTTTGCCTTTTTAATTTAGATTATGTGTGGTTTTGTTTAAGTTTCCTATATATTTTAGATATTAACTTTTTATCAGATATTTGGTTTACAGTATTTTTCGCATTCCATAGGTTGTCTCTTCATTTTACTGATTTATTTATTTTTTTTGCTGTGCAGAAGATTTTTAGTTTTTTGTATTCCCACTTATTTTCTTTTGATTTTAACATTCTCTCTTTAATACTTACCATTTTAATTACAGTGTGTCTTAGTATGGTCCTCTTTGGACTGATCCTGTTTGAGACTCTGCTTTCTGAATGTGGAAGTCTGTTTCCTTTTCCAGGGTAGGGAAATTTTCAGCTATTATACCTTTAAATATGCTCTCTGCCCCTTTCTCTCTCTCTTTTCCTCCTGGGATCCTTATACTATGGATGTTAGTATGAATGATATTGTTCCAGCAGTCTCTTAAATGAGATTAAATTCTTTTTATTAAATTTTATTTAATAAAATTTTTATTTTATTAAATTCTCTTAAATTATTTTTATTTTCTCTTCTTTCTTCTGTTCATCTTCAGTGATTTCCACTGCTTTTGTCTTCCAGCTTGCTAATCCAGTATCGTATAATCTACTACTGGTTCCTTCTAGTATATTTTTTAATTCAGTTATTGTATTCTTCATCTCTGTTTAGTTATTCTTTATATCTTCTCTTTGTTTAAAGCTTCTGAATTCCCATTTTGTTCATCCATTCTTCTCCTGAATTTTTTGTTTGTCTTTACACTCATTACCTTTAACTCTTTATTGGATATGTTGTTTCTACTTCACTTGGCCCTTCTGGGGTTTTATTTTGTTCCTTCATTCAGAACATGTTTCTCTGTCACCTCATTTTTGCTTACTTTTCTGTTTTATTCTTATGCATCTGGTAGTTTGGTTATGGTTCCTGACCTTGAAGTCCCCCTTTGCAGGAGATATCCTATGCATTCCAGCAGCATGCTCTCCTTTGATCACCAGAGCTATGTCCTCTAAGGGTACCCCTTAGGCATGTTGCGTGGTCCTTTAGTTGTGGTGGGCTGACTACAGTTGGAGGTCTGGTATGCATGGCACCCCTGACCCAGTGGGTTAGGCCTGCCTTTGCAGAGGCTGCTCCCACTGGTTGGTGAAGCTGGGTCATGAGGAAGCTGGCTGCAGAACCTCATGAATCCTGGGCCTAGTGCTGGCTCACTGGTAGGCTGGGCCAGGTGCTAAGGTGTGTGGTTGCAGGATCAGGGGTCCTAGATTTAATGTCAGCCTTCTGGTGGCAGGGGCAAGGGTTTTATGGGGGTGTCCCGGGGCTAATATGACTCTTCTGGTGGATGGAGCCAAACTCAAGTGGTCCCAGGGCTAGTGTCATCCCACTGGTGGGTGTACCTGGGTTCCAGAATCTCTGGCTTCAGGGCCTGGTACACTTGTGTGTGGGGTCAACACCTGACACTATTAGCTTCAGGTTCTGGGTGTCCTGAAGCTAGTGTAAGGCCACTGTTGTGTTGAACCAGATCCTGGGGCTGCTGGCTGAGGGGCCTAAGGTGTCTCAGAGCTGATGCCACCCTGCTGGTGGTCTGAGTCCTGCTACTCCGGGCTGTAGAGCTGCAGTTGTCCTGGAGCTAATGTTGGCCCACTGGTAGACAGAGCTGGGGTCTGGGGTCTCTGGCTGCAGTGCCTGGGGATGCCTGGACTAGTATGTGCACACTGGTGTGTGGAGACAGGATCCTGGGTCTTCCACAGCACAGTGTGTCCTGGGGAAGCTTTGGGCTCAGGGGTGGGAGGCAGGGGAGGTGAGTTCTCAATGCAGCCTGCCAGCTGGTGCATGGGACTTGTCTTCATCCATTTAGGTGCGTGGTCTGAGGTGTACTAGTGTCAGCAGTCTGGTGAGTGGGCCAGAATTGCAGTGCTGATAAACTAGAGGGAGGATTCCAAAATGGTACTTGCCAGCACCAGTGTCCTCATGGTAGAACAAACTCCCCGAAATAGCTACCTACCACTAGTGTCTACATCCCCAGGATGAGTTTCCAGTTGCCTCCTGCTGCTCTGGGAGACTCTCTAAGATCAGCAAGCAGGTCTGACCCAGGCTCATCTCAAATTACTACTTTTGCCCTTGTCCCAGAGCATGTGAAATTTTTTGTGTACCCTTTAGAGTAAAGTCTCTATTTCCCATAGCTCTCTGAATCTCCTGAAAGTAAGTCCTGCCCTGGCCTTCAAAGCCAAATGTTCTGAGGGCTTATCTTCCTTGGTGTGAAGCCCCATGCAGAGCTCAGACCTGTTGCTTCTTGGGGAACACTTCTGCAATTGTAGTTAACCTCTCATTTGTGGATTGCCTAGCCAGGGGCATGAGTCTTGATTATACAATGAATCAACCCCTCCTACCTCTATCGTGATTCTTTCTTTATATCCTTAGTTGTAGATCTTTCTGCTAGATTCTGGTCTTTCTCATCAATAGATCCTTTATAAATAGTCGTGGTTTTGGTATGGCTGTGTGAGGAGGTGAGTTCAGGGTTTTCATACTCTGACATTTTCCCCCAACTCTCCATTCTGTGTCTTTTGACTAGAGACTTTAATCCACTTACATTTAAGGTAATTATTGATAGGTTAAAAACTTACTATTATCATTTTGTTAATTGCTTTCGGGCTGTTCTGTAGGGCCATTGTTCTTTGTTTTTCTTGCTGTCTTTTTGCGTTTTGTTATCTTTGGTCATTATGCTTTGATTTCTTTACCATGTTCTTTCATGTGATTACTGCAGGTTTTCCTCTGTCCATGGCATTTTCCAGGCAAGAGTACTGGAGTGGGGTGCCATTGCCTTCTCCATGGTTACCATAAAACTTACATAAAGTATTGTAAAATTGTAATACCCTATTTTAAGCTGGTAACAATTTAACTTCAAGGCATTCCTAAACTACACAATTTTACTCCTCCTCTCCCTCATATGTTTATTGATGCTAGTTTACATACTTTTTATATTGGATAACCAATAGCAGATAATTGTAGTTATTTCTACCATATTTTGTTTTTTAACTTTTAAACTAGAGTTGTAAATGCACTGTATGCTGCTAGTGCCACATTACAATCTGACTATATATTTATTATTTCCAGTGAGTTTTACACTACCTTCTTTTGGTTTTATGATGTTAAATAGTGCCTTTTTTTACTTCCACTTAAAGAACTCCCTTTATAACTTCTTGTAAGACAAGTCTGGTGGTGATGAACTCCCTCTGCTTTCATTTGTTTGGGAAAGTCTTTCTTTCTCCTTCATTTTTGAGGCACATCTTTGCTGGGTATAGGATTCCTGGTTGACAGTTTTTCTTATAATA
Organism: Bos javanicus; assembly: GCF_032452875.1. Lineage (NCBI taxonomy): Eukaryota > Metazoa > Chordata > Mammalia > Artiodactyla > Bovidae > Bos > Bos javanicus. Next base: position 46,964,572 of record NC_083870.1, read on the forward strand.
TTTTGAATGTATCATCACATTCTCTCCTGGTCTGAAAAGTTTCTGTTGAGAAATCCACTGACAACCTCATGGGTTTTCATTGTGTATGATTTCTCTTTTTTCTCTTGCTGCTTTCTAAATTCTTTCCTTGTCTTTGAATTTGACAATTTAATTAGAATCTGTCGTGATGTAGCCCTACTCATATTCAACCTATTTGGGGTCTTTTGGGCGTCATAGATCTGGATATCCATTTCTCTTCTAAGATTTAGGAAGTTTTCAGCATTTATTGTTTTAAATACTCTTTGCATCCCTTTCTCTTCTCTTTCTTGAATTTCCATAATGAAGATCTTGTTTCTTTTGATTTTGTCCCATAAATCCTGTGTTTTTTTTTTTTTAAACTCTTTTTTGTTCTTTTTTTCCCTTTTGCTCCTCTGACTGGATAATTTCAAATGTCCTGTCTTCCAGTGATTCTTTCGTCTTCCTTTGAAGCTCTCTGTTGAAGTCTTCAGATCAGGCCTTATATTTTTCAGTTCTAGGATTTCTTTTTGTTTTTTTGTTTTTGTTTTTGTTTGGAATGTTTCTATTTCTTTGTTAAAAGTCTCATTTTGTTTACACATTGTTTTCACCATTTTGTTTACTCATCTTGGTGTTCTTTTAGTTCATTAAGCTTTTTTAAGAGTTCATAGTTCTCCATTTCTTTAGGGTTAGCTATTGGAGCTTCATTAGTTTTCTTTGCTGATGTCATATTTACCTGATTTTTATGATCCTTGATACCTTACACTGGTGTCTCTGCATTTAAGGAAGCAGTTTCTTTTTTCAGATTCTATAGGTTCACTCTGGCAGACAGTTCTTCAGCAGTCAGCTCAGTCTGAGTGTCTGGGTATAACGTAATGTCCTAGGCAGATATGTCTTGTAATCAGGATCTGTTTTTGTGCAAAGCCACCTTCTGAGCTCTGCGGTGAGGGGAGGAGATTGGGGGAGCTGCTTCTGGTTAACAGTTGGATAGGACTTCTGATTTGGCTCCCTAACCCAACTGAAGATTTAGTATGAGCTGCACAGTTACCTGGTTTTTCTGGTCAGGCTTACTAAGCAGTCAGAACTAGATACTACACTCAGCAGTATATGGGGAATATGAATTAATTTCTCTGCCCTGGCAAGGCAAGAGGGTGGGCCCCAGAGCCTACACAGCTTGTTTTATGGGAATTTGAATTGAGCAAGACTGTGCACAGAATTCCCAGGCCACATGAGGCCACTAGTTTACTCTGCAGAAGGGGAAAGCCACAGGCTGTGATCTCTATTCAAGTGCCACTGTAAGTGGGGCTGTTGGATGAACTACACAGCTTCCCATGTGTTTTGTTTAGGTTTTCTAGTTGGATGAGCTGAAAGCTGTATTCAGCAATGAGCAAGGCTATAAATTAGTTTCCCTGCCCAGGAGAGCATGAGAATTGACTCCAAGACTGTCAAGGCTTTTCATTTGTTGTCTTGACTCAAGCCAACTGACAGTAAAAGCTCTCCAGCCAAACAAGACAACTGGCTTCACTCTGCAGATGATGAACTCTGTCTGCCATACTCCTGTGTGAGCACTGTTAGGCTTTGTAACTTCCAGGTGTTCTGGCCAGTCCTTTTGATCAGGCAGGGCTAGGAGATACTCAGAAGTGGGCTGGGATGTGATCTGGCTTCCCTGCCCATGTGGGGGTAAGTCTAGTTGCAGGGCCAGCAAAGCTGTTTGTTTGAGGTCCTAAATCAGACAGATCTGTACTCTGCCAAGTTCCCTGATCAAACTATTCCATGTCTTGGCTCTGCCAATGAGCAAAGGCACTGGTTGAGACTGTACCTGAGTGCTACAGGTAGAAACTCATTCTGCCAAGACCCAAGTACTGATTATTGCAAGCCTCTTCTTCCCTCTTCTGTCACAATCAGATTCCCAGTAGTTGAGCGCCACAGAAATTCTGCAATCTCTGTGAGACACGACTCAAGTGGAGGTTCCCAAAAAGTGATCCAGAATGCTCAGTGAGCTAAATGTCCACCCTGGGCTCTCATTTCTTACTGGAGGAACTATAGGCTCAGGGGAAGCCTCTTGGCATGGTACTCCTCCAACCTGGGAGAGGAGCAATGCAGTTGCTCCTGCATTGGCACGACTGTGCCAATGCAGTGGCACAGTTGCCACTCCTGTTATTCTAATACGGGCTCTCTTGGTCTCAGTAGTGCAAAGTGGAGCCTCAGCCTCTCCCCCATGTTCTAGGGTTCTCTCAGTGGTGTCTTACCTATTACTAGTGGTTAATTATTTGCCTTGTGAGGGGGAACCAAGTCAGAAATGACCTATGTCACTCCTGGCCTAAGAACTTTGCCTCACTGAACTTCAGTTTCTTTCCTGCAAAATGGGAATGTGAACGAAATATACTTTGTAATTAAAATACTGTGTGAGAATGCTTGGTAAACCACCAATGCCATTCAAATGTTGGCTCTTATTAATAAATAGGAAAACGAAAAGGAAAAATTTGAGGATATGATCAAGAGTATTAATTATTGAGGTAAAGACTGTTGAGTGGAAAAAATCTTTGGGATACTTCTGGAAAGGCACTGGGTACTGAAAAAAAATGGTATAACATTGTCGATAAGAGCAATGCTTTGAACCAGATTATCTGGGTTTGGATCTCAAATCCACTACTTATTATCAGTGTTAACTCCCTGAGCCTCACTTTTCTTATTTGTAAAATGAAGAAACTTAGAGAGCTATAATGAAGGTTCAATGAATTAATATACCTGAAATTATTTTAAAATAACTTTGGTATTTGATGATATATGAAATATTATTTATCATAATTTTGAAAATAATCCTTATCTTTCTCTGAAGCTTCATTGTTAAAAGAGAAATGATAATTTATGAATAAGATGCATGATTATAAAATTAATTTTGCTAATAATACTTCTAAGAGACACCTAATATTCTTTTAAATGTTATGTTTTATTAAAATTGTAAGGATAATTTTCATGTTTAGTTATAAACTACTAAAACACTAATAGACACAGTTCACTCTTTTGTAGTCTTAAAAATCCAGGGATACAAATTTCTTTTTAAACACACCATACAGAAAAAAACAGAACCCAAGGAAATTGCAAATATTTGTGTTAAAAACTTAAAAAAAAAATAAACATTTGCTTACAATATTTGCCAGAAAAGCAAATATTTGCCTTAAAACTAAAAAATTATTCTTTGATGTATTATAATAAAAATGAAGGTCTTTTTCTCCCTTTCTTTCCTTAATTGACAAGAATAACTTCACAGAGGTAGTATGCTTGAAGAGAATTTCTCAATGACAGCTACCTTTCAACAAGTTTGCTCTGGCGTTTGTCACCCAAGCTTTAGCATTCTAAAGCATTCTCTTTACTAAGAAGGTGTTGCTTTGGCAAAGGGTTTAGTCTGCCTGATATGTAATGAATTAAAACTCACTCTTTTTTAAAGGCACAGGATCCTGAGGAAGCAAACATATTGCAGTTATAGTACATTCAAACACATTGAAAGGGAATATTAAAAAATTAAAAGCCTGGTGTTTTATGACCCTTGGGAGGGAGCAAAACTGCAGTTTACTCCCCAGTCTTCATTTCACAACTTCTCCACAGAACAGCCTGTGTGTAGATTAGGGAATTAACCTCAGGTCAAAGGCTGGACCTGATGGGTTCAAATTTAATCCCATTCCTTTGATTGGTTCAGGGCATGTGTACTAATACCAATCAATAAGACCAAAGCAAAGGTTTGCTGGAATCATCAGAGACAGTTTTCCTTTACTCTGTAGAGAGCCATCTCTCTCTTCCACCCAATTTAGTTCCCTTGCTGGTGGCAGATATCCCGCTGCCATATTGAGAAGGAGCTAAATCAATTTGAGTTCATTTTATATTACTTACAGATGAAAGTGGGCCAACAGAAAAAGTATTTTTTAATAAATTTATTTATTTTAATTGGAGGCTAATTACTTTACAAAATTGTAGTGGTTTTGCCATACAGTGACATGAATCCACCACGAGTGTACATGTGTTCCCCATCCTGAACCCCCCTCCTGAGAAAGTATGTTATAGAAAATTGTATTTCAGGTTATTAGGTGTTTTATGATTAAAGGTATTCTGAAAGAGAAAGCAAAGCCATGATAAAAGTTTCAGAATAGAGTCAAACAAAATTGGCTGTTAGCTTTGACTCCACCCATTACAAATTCTGTGACCTTGGGCAAATTACTAAACACCTCTGATTAACTAAAAGTAAGGGATTCTTATGGAAGAAGTGCAAAGCTGTGTACAGCTTTCCAGGTGGCTCAGTGGTAAAGAATCCATCTGCCAATGCAGGAGATGCAGGAGACATGGGTCAGGAAGATACCCTACAGGAGGAAATGGCAACCCACTCCAGTATTCTTGCCTGGAAAATTCCATGGACAGAGGAACCTGGTGGGCTACAGTCCATAGGGTCTCAAAGAGTCAGATACAAGTGAGTAACTGAGCATGTACACACACAGAACAATGTACACAAATTTTACTTTTTAATGCCTTTCCTCAAAACCATTATTTCTACCCATATTTCAGTCAGAAATGCCCAGAAACTTATGTAAGGTAAGAATCTGTACACCATGCATTAATTTAAATATATTCCTAGCAAGACAGGATTTTGTGGAAGGGCAAGGTAACTTTGAATGGAATGCAATAGACACAATACTCTCTAAATTATGCCTTATGAAAAAGTAAAGGATATTTCAGACAAAATAAATCTTGTTGCTGGATTTAAATACATCTCTATAATTAATATCAAGGAGACTTCATTAGGTGATTATGTTATCCCTGTGAAATATTACTTGGTTTAAAATATAATTCTGAAACTGAAATGCATAATCTGAATGCTTTGGGCAGATGGAATTACTTTCCTCTACATCCTCAAGGTTTGTGGCAAACATTTACTTACTTCTGTTTTGCCTCTGTAAGTCAGGTCAGGGATTTTGCTTTAGGAATCTGAGGGTGCCTGTGGCACCTGCCTCCATCTACAACTATACCACCCTGAATGTGCCCAATCTCTTCTGTCTCGGGGTTCAGAAAACTAAGACGCATGAGTATTTGGGAGACTTGGTTATGACAGTCCAGATCAGATCAGATCAGATCAGTCACTCAGTCGTGTCCGACTCTTTGCGACCCCATGAATCACAGCACTCCAGGCCTCCCTGTCCATCACCAACTCCCAAAGTTCACTGAGACTCACATCCATCGAGTCAGTGATGCCATCCAGCCATCTCATCCTCTGTCGTCCCCTTCTCCTCCTGCCCCCAATCCCTCCCAGCATCAGAGTCTTTTCCAATGAGTCAACTCTTCGCATGAGGTGGCCAAAGTACTGGAGTTTCAGCTTCAGCATCCTTCCTTCAGAAATCCCAGGGCTGATCTCCTTCAGAATGGACTGGTTGGATCTCCTTGCAGTCCAAGGGACTCTCAAGAGTCTTCTCCAACACCACATTCCATAGTTCATCAGGCACTATCTATCAGATCTAGGCCCTTAAATCTATTTCTCACTTCCACTGTATAATCATAAGGGATTTGATTTAGGTCATACCTGAATGGTCTAGTGGTTTTCCCTACTTTCTTCAATTTAAGTCTGAATTTGAGAGTCCATCTGCTCCCAATGATGAAAAGCAGGCAATTTTATAAGGTACTTACATCCCTTTCTTATCAATCTACCTCCTGTGCTCAGTGCAAATATTACAGAATTACACAGATACAAAAAGATACCATTCTAAAGTATCAGAATCTCAGACTTGGGAGTCTGTTATGAGCTAAGTTGTGTACTCCTAAAATTCAACATTAAAGTCCCAACTCTCAGTACTTTAGGGTTTTTATCTTCACTTTGTAGGTAACTGGGATAGGCTATAACCCAGTATGACTTGTGTCCTTGTAAGAAGTGAACCATGTAAAAATATAGAAAGAAGAGAGCCATCTGGAAGCTAAGGAGAGAGGCCTGTGAGAGAAACCAACCCTACTCACCATTTGATCTCAGACTTCCGGTCTCCAGAACTGTGAGGAAATAAATTTCTGTTGTCTAAACCACCAATCTGTGGTTCTTTGACTTCTCTTTGTTGTTGTTCAGTTGCTTAGTCATGTCCAACTCCTTGCAACCTGATGGACTGCAGCACACCAGGCTTCCCTGTCCTTTACCGTCTCCCGGAGCTTGCTCAAACTCATGTCCATTGAGTCCGTGATGCCATCCAATCATCTCATCCTCTGTCGTCCCCTTTTCCTCCTGCCTTCAATCTTTCCCAGCATCAGGGTCTTTTCCAGTGAGTCAGCTCTTCGCATTGGGTGACCAAAGTATTGGAGCCTCAGCTTCAGCATCAGTCCTTCCAATGAATATTCAGGACTGATTTCCTTTAGAATTGACTTTGATCTCCTTGCAGTCCAAGGGATTCTCAAAAGTCTTCTCCAACACCACAGTTTTCAAAGCTTCAATTCTTTGACACAGCTTTCTTTATGGTCCAACTCTCACACCGATACATGACTACTGGAAAAACCATAGCTTTGAGTATACAGACCTTTTTTGCAAAGTAATCTCTTTTTTTAATACACTAAATGTGTCATAGCTTTTCTTCCAAGAGCAAGCGTCTTTTAATTTCATGGCTGCAGCCACCATCTACAGTGATTTTGGAGCCCAAGGAAATAGAGTCTGCCACTGTTTCCATTGTTTACCCTTCTATTTGCCATGAAATGATGGGACTGGATGCCAAGATCTTCGTTTTTTGAATGTTGAGTTTTAAGCCAGCTTTATCACTCTCCTCTTTCGCTTTCATCAAGAGGCTTTATAGTTCTTCTTCACTTTCTACCATAAGGGTGGTGTCATCTGCATATCTGAGGTTATTGATATTTCTCCCGGCAATCTTGATTCCAGCTTGTGCTTTCTCCAGCCCAGAGTTTCTCATGATGTACTCTGCATATAAGTTAAATAAGCAGGGTGACAATATACAGCCTTGATGTACTCCTTTCCCAATTTTGAACTAGTCCATTGTTCCATGACCAGTTCTAACTGTTGGCTGTTCTAGCACACTGATATACATCTACGGGAGTATTTTGGGTCCTAAAGCAGAAAAGCTTACGTGTTGCAGATCCTGCCTTCTCCTTGGATGCTTATAGTATGAACAAGTAGTTCCTAAATCCTTCTAAACTGCTAGGATTCAGGCAGGAGGCTAGTATGTAGGGTTCTCTTCTTGGAACTGAGCGAGACTTAAACGTCTGAACTCATTAATTCTAACCGACTTCCACCTTGCTCTTAGCACCCGACTCAGGCTGACTTTGGGACTTGCAGTTGTAGGAGGACCCAAGGATGAAGGTTCTGTTCTGGGACCTGTCACTAATGAGCTAGATGATCATGGTAGGTCAGTCAACTATTAGTCTCAGTTTCTTTACCTGTACAGTGAGTGAGGTAATTTTGACAACGGCTTAAAGTTCATTTTGGCTCTAATACACATACAATGATAATTTAAAACAAAAAATTTTAGCCAAATATGGTTCATGACCCAAACTCAACTCACTGCTTGTTTTTACGCAACTCATGAACTAAGAATGGTTTTACATTTTTAAATGTTTTTTTTTAATCCAGGATAATATTTATATCAGTGCTTTATATGTCATCTTTTTCTTCTAAGTGAAAGTGTAATTCACTCAATCATGCCCACTCTTTGTGACCCCATGGACTGTAGCCCATCAGGCTTCTCTGTCCATGGAATTCTCCAGGCAAAAATACTGGAGGGGGTTGCCATTGAAAGCAGATTCTTTACTGTCTGAGTCACCCGGGTATGGTACTAATCTTTGCTTTTTAAAATTTCTTTAATCTTTACAACAACCCTATGAAGTATGTACTACTTTTTCTTTTATAGGTGAGCAAACTGCAGTAACTAATCAAAGGTTACACAACTAATAATGTTTCAATTCTCCTGGAATTCATGCTCAGGGTGTCTTACCCCAGAACCTATGCTCCAAAACTGCCACCCCATTTTAAAAAGAGTCCAATGCTATGAGGTTAGTATATTATGTACCAAAAGAGAGGTGCTAGCAGCATGTTCTGGAGGATTCCCTGGGAAGAGATCACTGTGTTCAGGGGAGAAAGGGAAGGCTTTGTAGGAGAGTAAGGCCAGGACTGCATGGACCACTAGCTTTGAACTTCAATTACGTAAAATGCTATCGCCACCCACCTCAAAGAATTTCATTCTTCTCATTAATAGGCCAATATTATTTAAAATACATTGATTTATTATTATATTAACTGTTATATTGATGAAGTGAAGTGAAAGTTGATCAGTTATATTCAACTCTTAGTGACCTCATGGACAGCCCACCAAGCTCCTCTGTTCATGGGATTCTCCAGGCAAGAATACTGGAGTGGGTTGCCATTTCCTTCTCCAGGGGATCTTTCTGACCTGGGTTTGAACCCAGGTCTCCTGCATTGCAAGCAGATTCTTTATGTTCTGAGCCACTGAATAAAGTTTATTATTTTTAAAATTTGCAGACAGTTGTTTTCTCTCATTTATATAAATACATCCATAATATCCTAGATTTTGCCTCCTGGCCCATGAAACCTAAAATATTCACCATCTTCTGCTTTACAGAGAAAGTTTTCTGACCTCTGCTCTAGAATGTTAAAGTGTAAAAATAAATTTGGGTGATTGGAAAGATGATTGTCACCATTAACATTAACCTTTCTCTCATTTATTATAAAATTGTTGTCAGTAAAATTAGGTATATTTCAGCTATGATGTTGCTAATTATATTTTAATTTTTAATACATCATTTTAAGTTTTGGAAGTGATTATTGTTTGAATGGTGGAAATAAAAATGTCTTTTGAATGATGAAAAAATAGGAATAAACATGTGCAAAGAAGTGTCAAATAGTGACTGGTTTAACCATATGTTCATATTTTGCTCCTGTGACTATGGTCCATGCAATGATAACTGATAACAAATGTTCTATAGACACAAAAAGTAACCATGAGATAAATCTTAATACAAAGTACCATGAACCTAAGACAGATGTGTACATCTTTTATTTGGATCTTAGTTAGCTTATTCTATTGCTTACTTATTTTCCCACTACATACACTCATGGTGTGCATAGAAATATTGTCAATATTTGTGTGAAATTAAATGTGAATTAGGAACTGAGCATGAGTAATTCCTATTACTTTTGATGGGTACTTAACATGTTAAAAAAAGAATACGTGTCATCCAATGAGCTGAGAAATTTTAGTCCTGAGCTCTTTTTCAGTTTGACCTAGGCCCATCAAAATGTTCAAAATCTGTTCTGCAGAAATGTTAATACATTGGTGTTCCTATAAGTTTTGAAAAATGGATTCAGAATTGTTATACAACTGTATAGTTTTAGTGACTCTGTCCTCCCTATATTCAGTAGTGCATGAAATACCTCAAGAGGCAAATTCTGGCAAATTCAAAAGCCTGGGTATTCTAGGTTTTTGAAATGTTCTACCTTCTCTTCAAACTCGATGTGAGTGGAAATCTGAGCACCTTGCAAAGTTAATAAATTATCCTCCTATCTACTGCATTTCTGAAAAAAATATGTACTAAAATTCTCTCCAGGATTAAAATCTCTTCAGTTCAGTTCAGTTCAGTTGCTCAGTCATGTCTGACTCTGCGACCCCATGAATTGCAGCACGCCAGGCCTCCCTGTCCACCACCAACTCCCAGAGTTCACTCAAATTCACGTCCATTGAGTCTGTGATGCCATCCAGCCATCTCATCCTCTGTCGTCCCCTTCTCCTCCTGCCCCCAATCCCTCCCAGCATCAGAGTCTTTTCCAATGAGTCAACTCTTCGCATGAGGTGGCCAAAGTACTGGAGTTTCAGCTTTAGCATCATTCCTTAAAAAGAACACCCAGGACTTTATTTTTTCCCTTCTGTGGTTTCAACAACTAATCACTAAAATTGTAAACCTTTATCATGGACCTACTAAAGGCTTTGACATCTAAGTGCTTCACATATACATAGTATTTTGAATTGTCATTATAATCTTGTGAAGTAACTTTTATAACTTAATAAAACATCTTAGCCTCAGAGAGAGTAAATAAACTGCATGCTTATAAATCTACTAAATTCTAGAGTGTAGCTTGGAATCTAGTATGTCTGATTGCAAAGCCTTGATCTCCCCAAGTATTAATGATTTTTGTTTTTCTATCTTTCTGTTCCTGAGACCCCTACCAGTTGGCTCGGGTGCCAGTCATTTCCCTCTTACCAACCTCACAAGCTCCAGTTTCTCCCCATTCGATCATCTGCCCACCCCTACTGTTACTGACTTTTCAGTACTATGAGTGGAGGAGACGGCAATTTGAAAACTTTTCTAATTGATTTCAGCACAAGATCTCTCCTTTGAATGTTATTCTAATATTAATTATTAATATTAATTTATGAGTCTAATACAAAGGTTAATTTGTTCTTATATGATAATTTTGTCATCTCTTTCCCTATGAGAGTCAAAAATTTTAGCAGGCAGGAATTTATACCCAGTAAATATTGCTAACCATATGAAAATTCAGCACTTGTTTTTCTGCTCCCTAAAAGAATACATTTGGTTATTTGTTCTTTTCTGTCTAAATAGTTATTTTCCCCTTCTGAAAGTCAACAAGACATTAAAGGAAATATAATAAGAGGAGGACCTTGCCATGAAAAAAACTTTTTATAAATGCATCTTTGCAAGGGAAGTCAATTCAGCTTCTCCTAGGGAGACCTGTGCATCATTTTGAATAGCATTCAAATAACTATCTTTGCTAAATCTTCCATCTTATTGCTGTCTTTGTTAGAGTCAGGGCACCAGGGAGTTCAAGGTGAGTTTTTACCCACATAGTATAAAGCAACACTCTGTCCCCTCTTGTATTTTCAAAGATCTCTTTATATTGTCTACACATCTCAAAATAGCACTGTCCTTCTTTGCTGTGGCATTGCACTGTGAACTCCTATTCAATTTGTTATCCGCCATCCTCCCCAAATCTCACTCAGCCTGACAGCTTCCTGACTAATACCCCCATAATTTGAATCTGTGCTGAGAGTTATTTTCTCTCAGGTGCATATATTATCTTGCATGTCTCTGTATTAAACCTCATCTCACTTTTTTTTCAACTAGTGCCCTGAATTATCTATTTTCCTGCTGTATTTGTAATATGTCATCATCTTTATCTCCCCTACCTGCAAGCTTTGTATGATTTGCAAATTTGGTCAATATCGCACTGACCTTCTTTTCAAGGTCAATTGTAAAAAGGATTGGATGGTAATGATGGGCCCGAGTTCACACCCTGATGCCACACACAGGACCCACATCCCAATCCTGTGCTACCCTGATGATAACCACCCTTTTTATGCTCTTTGTAAGCCATCCCTGTTTATCCACTAAGTCTCATTGTTCGCCAGACAACACTTATCTAATCTCTCAGTGAGTTGTGTGTGATCGAGAGTCAAGTGTCCTGGGAAAAAGACAAAAGCATCGGGACTATTGTAAGCACCAAGGTGGAAAGGGCAACGTGGAATACAATGTCCAAACTTTTTCTTAATCTCTCAAACACAGATATTGTAAGGATGAACATCATTTAGTTAAGAGCCAAAGGCTGCCTTAGCCACTCTTCCATGTGTAGGATGTTTTAACCCTACTCATCTGCTTTTTAACCCAACATTTGTGCTTGCTTTTCTTATAGTCCCTCATAGGACTTACTTGAAGCTGAATACTATTTATGTGTCATTTCCAAATGTGTTTACCTGTGGTCACCACTTTACATCAAGGTTATTGCAAACAGTTTACTAAACTTTCAAAGCCCACTAATGTGCCCCTTGCCTGTTGTGTTTGGATTCCTGTGTTTTTGGAGAGCAGCTGCTAACATGTAATTTGGAATTCTGTGAATGGGAAGCAGAGCTCTGGTCTGGGATCAGTGGCCTACGGGGCTAAAGACAATGGGCTGTGATTAGGTACCACTGTGGCCTCGATTCATCTTTCTTTTTACTTCTCCCCTGCCTTGGGACACTTGGTGTGATCTATCATTAAGGTGGATTTGTAGTATTTTTAAATTGTAATTATAATTTTTCCTTTTGAGTATATTAAGATATAAGTGACATACAGCACTGTATAAATTTAAGATGTACAGTAAAATGAATAATTTGACTTAAATATAGGTACAAAAATGTTTTTTCTTATGGTGAGAATTTTTAGGCTTTACTCTCTTAGCAGCTTTCAAATATTCCATGCAGCAGTATTAACCAGGGTCATTCTGTTGTTCATTACATTCTCAGTACTTAATTATCTCATAACTGAAAGTCTTACTTCACCACCTTCATCCAGTTCCCTCACCTCCCACCTTCTATCTCTGGTAACTACAAATCTGACCTGTCTATGGGTTTGATTTTTTTTTTTTTTTTTTTTTTTTGCCAGAAGAGGGAAGGATTTTGTTTTAGATTTCACATGTAAATGAAATCCTACTGTATTTGTCTTTCTCTGTCTGACTTATTTCACTCAGCATAATGCCCTTAGGGTCTATTATGTTGTCCCAAATGGCAAGATTTCCTCCTTTTTATGGCTAAATAGTATCCCATGGTGTGTGTGTGTGTGTGTGTGACATTTTGTTTATGCATTTATCTGTTGATAAGTGCTTAGATTGTTTCCATACCTTGGCTACTGTGAATAATACTGCACTGAATATGAAAGGTTCAAATATCTCTTCAACAGCGTGGTTTCATTTCCTTTGGAATATACACAAAAGGAGAATAGGCCATTTTATTTTTAATTTTCTGTGCAGCATCCTTACTGTTTTCTATATTGGGTACACCAATTTACAATTCCACAGGGTTTGTAGCACAAGGTTCCCTTTTCTCTACATCCTGGCCAGCACTGGTTAATCTCTTGTCTTTTTTGATAGTAGCCATTCTAACAGGTGTGAAGGTGATACCTCATTGTGACTTTGACTTGCATTTCCCAGATGATTACCAATGTTGAGCTCATTTTCACATAATGTTAGCTATTTGAATATCTTCTTTGGAAGAATGACTATCAGTTTGAAACTGTTAAGTGGCATTTCAGTAGGGGGCTCCAAGGGGCTCTAGTTCTTTATGTCTCAGCACAGAAAGAATTCAGTGAGAGGCAAAGTGATAGATAAAAGGAGTGATTTATTAAAAGAAGTGATTTATTAGAATAGGATGCTCATAAGGCTTACAGGTGGGTCAGCAAGAAGGTGCCCTGCCTGGAGAATTTAGTGGGCTACAGGTCTATAATCAAAGGAAGAGTGGGAAGGGGGAAAAGACCACCTACTTCCTCATTCTTGAGTAAATGTCAGTCATGCTTCTTTCATCAACTCCTCCTCCAGGTTGGGCAGGGGAGTTTTCTTGGTTCTACATGGTCAACCTACATACTATGGAAAATTTATTTCAGGTCTCAGTACAATCAGGGTCTTTCACTTTGAAATGCCACCTTTCCACAAATTATTGATTTTTATGTGTGCAGAGAGCATGACCTAGGGGTCACTGACAGAATGTGGTCCACTGGAGAAGAGAATGGCAAACCACTTCAGTATTCTTGCCTTGAGAACCCCATAAACAGTATGAAAAGGCAAAATGATAGGATGCTGAAAGAGGAACTCCCCAGGTCAGTAAGTGCCCAATATGCTACTGGAGATCAGTGGAGAAATCACTCCAGAAAGAATGAAGGGATGGAACCAAAGCAAAAACAATACCCAATTGTGGATGTGACTGGTGATAGAAGCAAGGTCCGATGCTGTAAAGAGCAATATTGCATAGGAACCTGGAATGTCAGGTTCATGAATCAAGGCAAATTGGAAGTGGTCAAACAGGAGATGGCAAGAGTGAATGTCCACATTCTAAGAATCAGTGAACTCAAATGGACTGGAATGGATGAATTTAACTCAGATGACCCTTATATCTACTACTGTGGGCAGGAATCCCTTAGAAGAAATGGAGTAGCCATCATAGTCAAAAAAAAGAGTCCAAAATGCAGTACTTGGATGCAATCTCAAAAACAATGGAAAGATCTCTGTTCGTTTCCAAGGCAAACCATTCAATATCATGGTAAGCCAAGCCTATGCCCCAGCCAATAATGCTGAAGAAGCTGAAGTTGAACGGTTCTATGAAGACCTAAAAGACCTTTTAGAACTAACACCTGAAAAAGATGTCCTTTTCATTATAGGGGACTGGAATGCAAAAGTAGGAAGTCAAGAAACACCTGGAGTAACAGGCAAATTTGGCCTTGGAATATGGAATGAAGCAGGGCAAAGGCTAATTGAATTTTGCCAAGAGAATGCAATGGTCATAGCAAACACACTCTTCCAACAACACAAGAGAAGACTCTACACATGGACATCATCAGATGGTCAACACCGAAATCAGATTGATTATATTCTTTGCAGCCAAAGATGGAGAAGTTCTACACAGTCAACAAAAACAAGACCAGGAGCTGACTGTGGCTCAGATCATGAACTCCTTATTGCCAAATTCAGACCGTAATTAAAGAAAGTAGGGAAAACCACTAGACCATTCAGGCATGACCTAAATCAAATCCCTTATGATTATACAGTGGAAGTGAGAAATAGATTTAAGGGACTAGATCTGATAGAGTGCCTGATGAACTATGGATAGAGGTTCATGACATTGTACAGAAGACAGGGATGAAGACCATCCCCATGGAAAAGAAATGCAAAAAAGCAAAATGGCTGTCTGAGGAGGCCTTACAAATAGCTGTGAAAAGAAGAGAAGTGAAAAGCAAAGGAGAAAAGGAAAGATATAAGCATCTGAATGCAGAGTTCCAAAGAATAGCAAAGAGAGATAAGAAAGCCTTCCTCAGGGATCAGTGCAAAGAAATAGGGGAAAACAACAGAATGGGAAAGACTTAGAGATCTCTTCAAGAAAATCAGAGATACCAAGGGAACATTTCATGCAAAGATGGGCTTGATAAAGGACAGAAATGGTATGGACCTAACAGAAGTGGAAGATATTAAGAAGTAGCAAGGATACACAGAAGAACTGTACAAAAAAGAATCATGATGGTGTGATCACTCACCTAGAGCCAGACATCCTGGAATGTGAAGTCAAGTGGGCCTTAGAAATCATCACTATGAACAAAGCTAGTAGAGGTGATGGAATTTCAGTGGAGCTATTCCAAATCCTGAAAGATGATGCTGTGAAAGTGCTGCACTCAATATGCCAGCAAATTGGGAAAACTCAGCATTGGCCACAGGACTGGAAAAGGTCAGTTTTCATTCCAATCCCAAAGAAAGGCAATGCCAAAGAATGCTCAAACTACCACACAATTGCACTCATCTCACACGCTAGTAAAGTAATGCTCAAAATCTCCAAGCCAGGCTTCAGCAATATGTGAACCGCGAACTTCCTGATGTTCAAGCTGGTTTTAGAAAAGGTAGAGGAAGCAGAGATCAAATTGCCAACATCTGCTGGATCATTGAAAAAGCAAGAGAGCTCCAGAAAAACATCTATTTCTGCTTTATTGATTATGCCAAAGACTTTGACTATGTGGATCACAATAAACTGCAGAAAATTCTGAAAGAGATGGAAATACCAGACCACCTGACCTGTCTCTAAAAAACCTGTATGCAGTTCAGGAAGCAACACTTAGAACTGGACATGGAACAACAGACTGATTCCAAATAGGAAAAGGAGTACATCAAGGCTGTATATTGTCACCCTGCTTATTTAACTTCTATGTAGACTACATCATGAGAAACCCTGGGCTGGAAGAAGCACAAGCTGGAATGAAGATTGCCAGGAGAAATATCAATCACCTCAGATATGCAGATGACACCACCCTTATGGCAGAAAGTGAAGAAGAACTATAAAGCCTCTTGATGCAAGTGAAAGAAGAGAATGGAAAAAGTTGGCTTAAAGCTCAACATTCAGATGGCTAAGATCATGGCATCTGGTCCCATCACTTCATGGGAAATAGATGGAGAAGCAGTGGAAACAGTGTCAGACTTTTTGGAAGGGGCTCCAAAATCACTGCAGATGGTGATTGCAGCCATGAAATTAAAAGATGCTTACTCCTTGGAAGGAAAGTTATGACCAACCTAGATAGCATATTGAAAAGCAAAGACATTCCTTTGCCAACAAAGGTCTGTCTAGTCAAGGCTATGGTTTTTCCAGTGGTCATGTATGAATGTGAGAGTTGGACTGTGAAGAAAGCTGAGCACCAAAGAATTGATGCTTTTGAACTGTGGTGTTGGAGAAGACTCTTGAGAGTCCCTTGGACTGCAAGGAGATCCAACCAGTCCATTCTAAAGGAGAGCAGTCCTGGGTGTTCATTGTAAGGACTGATGCTAACGCTGAAACTCCAATACTTTGGCCACCTCATGAGAAGAGTTGACTCATTGGAAAAGACTCTGATGTTGGGAGGGATTGGGGGCAGGAGGAGAAGGGGACGACAGAGGATGAGATGGCTGGATGGCATCACCAACTCGATGGACATGAGTTTGGGTAAACTCCGGGAGTTTGTGATGGACAGGGAGGCCTGGCGTGCTGCAATTCATGGGGTCGCAAAGAGTCTGACACAACTGAGCGGTTGAACTGAACTGAACTGAACTTCCTGAACTCACTGGGCAGAATTGTGTCTCATACCACCATTGTCTTATTGTTTGGGACCATGTCAGGTACTTCTATTGCACCGTTTTGTTGCTAAGCAGACCTGATTGGTTTTGTGGCAACACAAACCTGCTTTTTGAGTGATCATTAACTTATAGGGGTCTTCCAAATTTCTTTTACTTACAATCTCCTAGTGGGATTAACTATTTAATTACCTACTTTGTCCCTTTACTCTGTCCCTATCAAGTTTGTTAACTCAGTTTTAATTGTATTTTTTTTCTTTTCTGATCTTTTAGTACTTTTAGCATTTTGCAGTATCTTAATTTCTGTGGATTTTAATAGTGTTAATCTGTAATTTGTGACAAAAGAAATGAAATGGTTCTTATTTCATCTTTATTCCCCCTTTAACATCTTACTTTCTGGCATCTCCACAAACACTCTTTTTCTTTAGATGTTTTCAAGATTGTTTTAGACAGAAATGCACCCCTAAGTGAAAGCTATCAGTGTACCTGTTATACTCAGAGAAGTCAAAGAATTTATCAACAGGTGACATAAAATTTCAATTATATCTACTCTGGAACCTGGAACAACTGGGAATCAGTGTCAGTTCACTATCAAAAAGTTTTCTGCTTCATTTTAGACTCCAGAAATCATAGGGCTAACATCAGTCTACCCTCTGAAGTCATGGTTCCCAACCACAGGGGATTTTGCATTCCAGGGAACGTGTGGCAAAATCAGGAGGTATTTTTGATTGTCACAGCTTCGGAGAGTGCATCGTAGCTAGTTGGCAGAGAACAGCAATGCTGCTCAACATCTTACCACACACAGAACAAGCCCATACTCAAAATGTCAACTAATGTCAGGGAGGAGAAACCCTGGTCTAGTATCTTTACGACATCACACTACTCCAAAAAAAAGAAAGCAGCCAGAAGACAGGTAAGTGACCCTACACATCTCAGCTCCCGGGGTCTTAGTGCCTTGCAGTAAACCTGAGGTATTTTCCTGGTACATGCTTCCCTCTCCATCTGATTCTGATTTGTCTATAAATCTCACTTTTGACCCCAGTGGAAAAAAATAGATGCCACCACTCTACAGAATCACAATCCTTTCTTAGCACTGCAGCCTCACAAAGAGTCCCTTCATGTCCATTTCTCTCAGTATAGGACCTCCTACGAAAAATCAGTTCTTTCCCTCTCTCCCTTCTGGCTTCTATGGAAAGTTTGGGGTTTTATGTCCTCCTCAGACAAAAGTTCTATAACCTGTGACTGCTGTTCAATTAATGAATATCTAATAAGGGCATTGAGGGGGCTGGTTGGCTAGAAAAGAGAGGGGAGGAAGAGAATGATGGGAGAGGGCAGGGAGAAAGGAAAAAGGACTGCTGGGTCAGACAGAACACCTCATTTCCTTCTTATTAGGCAATTAATTTACAGAATTTCATTTTTTTTCTAGCCAAGTGCAGTGTGCATCAAGTCACCCTGTTGGTTGTCTCACACTGTGGTAGGTCTGTTCCCCAATTAATTTTCTACCTCATGGGGACAGACACTTACCAGGTTTCTGATTAGAAATGCTGGTGTCACTTTCCTTAATGCTGCCAAGCAGCCACAGCCACCAACCTCTCCAAGGAGACCAGCATCGTGCAATGCTGACTGTCATCCCAGTGGCTTGCCCTGTAGGTAGGGCAACCTGGGACTCAGAGCCAGAAGGGTGGCTGCTCCCTCCTCATATGAACCACAGCCTTTCCCTTTTTTCTTCTGCAGAAAGAAAACTTGCTTTTTATCATCTTGTAATAGCCCCTGACATCTTCTCCTGCAATATAGCCCCACGTTTCTCAGTGGCCTTTTTAAATATTATTTTCAAATTTTACCAAATGCCGTGATAGAGAATTTTGATGGTATCTGGCTCAGACAGTAAAGCATCTGCCTGCAATGTGGGAGACCCAGGTTCAATCCCTGAGTTGGGACGATCCCCTGGAGAAGGAAACGGCAACCCACTCCAGTATTCTTGCCTGGAAAATTCCATGGATGGAGCAGCCTGGTATGCTACAGTCCATGGGGTCGCAAAGAGTCAGAGATGACTGAGCCACTTCACTTCACTTAGATCCCTGTGGGGACAAAGTAGTGCTGAGAGGAATTGTGCATTCCCTAAGCTGTAATCAGGGCCAAAATCTGCAATGGTCCAAGAGACAGATAATTGACCTCATATTCCCGATAATGGTATCTGATTTCTTTTGCCAAGAAAACTTGTTCCCTGCTATTCAGAATTGAGGAAGCTTGACAATGAACAAATGTGATCTCTCCTTTCATTCTGTACTATTGTTGATTGTATAGGTTATGTACCACTCTACAAATATAGAGAGAGTGGTACATAATCTATAATAGACACATTGGGTATATACCAATATTTTCTACCAACCAGACTGTAGAGCAGGGTGTGATTCACTGCGCACATACGGATGTCTGTTTTGTGCCAGGCACCAGGCAAACAAAGGTGAACCAGACAAATTGGAATATAATCCATCAATTATTGAGAGCTGTCAATGAATCAGGTGCTATGCTGAACATATTATAAACATGATATTGTCAGTCCTTATAATAACTTTATAAAAAAATTAGTTTTGTTATTTTCTAAAAAGAAAGAGCTCCTCCATTTCCCAAGGAGAGCTATTATAAGCTTCATAAGAATGGTGTAAAGCTGAGTTAAAGACATGTATAGGGTTGGAATCTCTGTAAAATTCTGATGTGGAATACATTTGATTGCATTTTTTTCATTCAACTTAATTTTTATATTACATGCCCATTCATCTAGATGGTGGTATCTTCATCTCAGTCAGTTCAGGGTTGCAGCCACCTTTCAGGAATGTTTCTAGTGCCTAGGTGTTACGGTGGGGTGGGAGTGCTGGCATCTATAGGGACATCCATTCTCTTGTCTGCTTCAAAGGACTCGTCCCTGCAGGCCACACCCAGCTCACCATTCACGTGCAATAAAAGACCACTTCCAATCTAGCAAATCCCTCCAGCAACCTTCTTCCTGCTGCTGCTGCTGTACTTTGGGAAACTACAATGGTATGTGGCATGTTCACGTGGCATGTTCACCATATCATTCGGAGATGCCAGAGTTCCCTGGGCCGGGCTGCTGCCTGGGGCTCCAGGGCCATCAGCAGAGCCTGACAACACACACCACTCCCTCTCTCCATGGCTCCTCCCAGGTAGATATGGCCCCCTGTGCTCTCAGCCACACACTTCTCTGAGAGATCTGCCTCTCCTGTTCATCTCCCCTGATGCCTACTCATTCCTCATTTCTGCTCAGACTCTTTCCTCCCCAAACGGTAGAGAATTCATCTCTGGTGGCTTCATCTATGACAGAGGAAAACTGCTTTTATGCTTTATTATTTTCTCAAACCTATGGCCTCTCTTTCCCTGAGGGCCTAAGACTTTTAAAAATCAAAAGGCAAGGATGAACTTTCCTTTTGTCTTTTGTTTTCTGATTTACCTGAGAAAAATAGTGCCTGAGACAACTTATTGCTGAGAATAAATGCCCCAGGTGACTGAATAAGGAAAAGTCACAGGGTAAAAAGGAGGAGAGAAGAGAGGCTATACTTGCTATTTTAAAAGAGTAGGAATTATTCAGGTAGACAAGGAAGGAATTCCAGGCTGATGGAACATAAATGTATAAAAAAATGCCATTGGAAAAACACATGGCAGGTCCTTTGGAATAGATGAGGAGAAGTCAGGGAGCAGTGTGACAGTGTTTCTAATTCAAGATGGGAGATACTGCAGAGGGCTTTACAAAGAAAAACTTTTTATTTTATATTGGAGTATATCTACATAACAATGTGATAGTTTCAGGTGGACAGCAAAGGAACTCAGCCATACATAAACATGCATCCATTGTCCCCCAGACTCTCCTGCCATCCAGGCTGCCACATAACATTGAGTAGAGTTCCATGGACTATATAGTAGGTCCTTGTTGGTTACCCAACTTAAATATTATCAATGTGGACATGACTGACGCGACTTAGCAGCAGCAGCAGCAGTACATGTCCATCCCAAACTCCCTAACTACAGAGGAGTTTTAAGTGAAGAAGTTGTTATAGACTGAATGTTTGTATCTCCCTAAAATTCTTATCTTGAAGCCTTTACCCCTAATATGATGGTGTTTAGAGGTGGGGCCTTTGGGAACTAATTAGATTTAGGTGATGTCATGAGGGTAGAATACCCACAAAGATATTAATGCCCTTGTAGAAAGAGGACAGAGCTTCCTCTCTCTGCCAGGTAAGAATGTGGCAAGAAAGCAGCTGTCTGCAGGCCAAAAAGAGAGTTCTTACCAGAACCCAACCATTTTAGCCCCAAAGACTGCATGATCTGAGACTTCCAGCCCCCAGAAGTGTTGCTTAACCCATCTGGTCTGTGATATTTCACTATAGCATCCTGAGCTAAGACAGAGGTAATGAATAAATCTGTGTTTAGGTAGCTCATCCTGGCACCATTAGAACAGAAACCAGACCTCAACCTCTTCAGGATTCCCCACAGGCTCAAGGCTGAAGTACAGAGAAGGTGGCTCATAACTACACAAATGCGAGAAAGAGTAGACTTTCCAGATTAGAAATGCTGCTAGGAAACAATCCTGATGTTTATGTTAACCGGATTGTAACACAGGCCTGTGGGCCTGAGAGCAGCACACGAGAAGGGAAACTTTGATTCTACGCCTTTGAATTCCATGCTGTGTTTATCTTCCTCCCAAATACCTGTGGTAGTTTAAGAGTCTTTTATTTTAAATGATGGTTATTATCCCAAATTTGACTTTTTAAATTAAAGAAATTGAAATGTAGCAAATACCTAATCAGAGTATGGTTTGTTTAAGCTGAATTTGAGTGCCTAAGCACTTGGATTAGTCAATGGGAGATTTTTTTCTCTGGTATTGTGCCCTAATTTTTAATTAAGAAACAAAACCCTGATTAGTTGCTTACCGCATGTAGTCTACTAATTCAGAGAGGGTGTAGATAGAATTACAAAGGAATTGCTAAGGAGGGATCCAAAGTCTATGTATGGGTTTTAGTTGATATAAAACCTTGATTTTCTTTCTCTTTAAGATTTGGTTTTATTATCCAATTTATAATACTCTTATCTGAAAGAATTAGTCTATTAAAATGGGCTGAATCAAATTGTTCTTCCTGTAAAGAAGGGCAATTTTTAAGTTTCCATGAAATGGACCTTATTAGGAGACTGCTGCAGCAGTGGAAAGGAGACCAGCAAACTCTGACAGTGCCTGGAGAGGGGGCTGGGAGTCAGTGCTACCTCTCTTGGCAGCTGCCTGTTTTGAATGATTTCAAAAAGAGGTAATTCCAGGCTGAAGCTGCAAACTCTCTGATTTAAGGCAGGAACTTACAATGACCACTGTAGGATAGAAACAGTTTTAATTCTACAGCTGAAAAATATAGAAAATGCAAAGCATATTCCTTTCTTGGAAACACAAAGTACATTGACATTTATACTTCAGTGTTAATGAATGATACTACATTGTTAATGAATGATGTCTGACCTTCTGATGAGTATAGATCTTTATAGGGAGGAAAGGGGAGCAAAGCTATGGGGGTACTTAAAGGCAAGTCCATAGACGAAGGGGTTTTGTCATTTGTTTAAATCTCAGAAACAATTTGCTGAAACATGGAAGACAAAGCTTGCATTTTTCACCACTCTGCTGGGAATATGTCAGTCATTAGAAGCACAAAGGTCTTCAGGAATTATATTTACCCCGAATAGAATAAATCATTTCTGTTGATGTTTTAACCATTGGCTGTATCACTATCTCTAATCCAGTTCTTAGTTGTAAAATTACAACTCACCTGTGTGATACGATCAGTTATGAGCTGTTCTAAGTAACTTGTTACCTTTAATAAATACCAAGATATAGGGATAATTGGATTTTTCAAAAACATTAGAGCAGATTCAAGATTATACCAATGTAATAACATGAATTTCCCTATAACTCAATGTGTTCTCTTGAGTGAAAATGGAAAATGTGGACTTAGAACGTGGTTGCCAAGAATTTCATGTTAATGGCACCCAATCTGATCCTTGGCAGACCCTATAATTCAGGTATAACTATGAGAGGGTGGTGCATTAGAAAGGTCATCTGTGATTTGAGACATGGTAGAAAAAATTGGGGAGCCCAAATCAAAAGCAGTCTGTACTCAGAGTCCAGATTGTCTTTCTCCAGGCAGTCAGACCCAAATTGCAGTCCAGTGGAGACCCTCAGGGGCCATGTCCCCTTCTTGACCTACTTAATAAATGTAAAGACAAAGCAGAAGGTGGTATTATACTTAAAACACGAAAGACTGCTTGCCCTTTCCTCTGGCTTTGATGAATTGCATAGATATTTTCCTTAATCAAGTTCCAGGGTCTGAGAAAAGCAACTTAAAGCAAACAGAACCTGAAGACAGGCTAACAGATTAATGGAAAGGCTGAAGAATTGAGAGAGAGCGTAGCGTGAGATAAAGTGAATAAATAACTAAAGTGCCCGCCAGGCTCTCTCTAATAGCCTCCTGGGCTGTCCGATGGCTCTCAGTTGACGGGGCCCTAGGACACTGCAAATGCATTGGAACTTAATTACACCTGAAGGACAGGCTCTAAAGGGCTCTGTTCTGAGAATTTTTAATGTTCTTGTAAACTCTTTGGAATTATAGTTCTGAAACCACATATGGTGTTCCTAAATAAATTGGATACACAATGTCCCCTGTGTTTTCCTGATGCGTCAGTGTGGTGGCTATATCAGAAAGGAAAGTGGGGCGAGCTTGGCATGATTTCCTCTTCATTAACAAGGTGGATTCCTGTTCATTGTGCTTTCTTTTCTAAGTAGCGGTAAGCATATTTAAAAAGGGATTTCAGTCCAGAACATTGTTTTCCATTGCCATTAAGTTCATCTGCTTGTAGTCTGAAAAACTTAACCCTTCTCCCCACACATTTTTTTTTAAAAACCAAGCCTATTGCTTCAGTTTAGGGTGCCTCTCCAGGACACCTCATTTCCTCAAATATCACTAAGTAGCATTTGAGGGTTGTTCCCCTATGTTCTGAGAATAATCTGAGATGAAGTTCCTCCACACCAAGACACCTCAGCTTTTCCTCCTCTCAGGTCTTAATTCCCTCTTACATATGTCTTCATTTAATATTTGCTGCTAAAGATAATTTTCTTTGAGAGGAAAGTAAACTGTTTAATGATTCTCTCCTGTATTTCTCTCACTGGTTCCTCTCTTTGCCTTCACAACCTTATGAGAGAGAAAATGAACAATAGAACAAGTCAGGGATTTGTGTCATTATATTTTCTTCCAATATGTATTTCTTCTAGGCCAGAAGCAACCTAAAGGTTTAGACTGTACATTGCAATTTCCCTTCCTGAGTCTAAAACCCGTGGTACTTAGCACAGTTCCTGGTACAGAACAGATTCTCAATAAATGTTGAATCGCTCTATTTTATAGAGTTGAATGTGAGTGGGAAATGTCAAGGGAGATCGTCCTAGTTATTCAGACTCTGATTCTAGTTTCTCCCTGACCTTTTCCAGGAGAGTCAAGGAGGTTGTAGGCTACTGAGGATTTCTGGCTCAGAGCACTGAGGGGAAGAAGAGTCTCATTTTCCCAGATAAAGTCGTCTATTCATGACATGGTTCAGTAAGAATGTGTTTTCTTGATTCTTATTCACATATGAATAAAGTAGGCTCAGAATTAGTGCAGAGAAAGACCTCATAACCCCTACCACTCTGTATTAGGGGAGGAAGAAATCCTTGTTTGACCATTTTCATTCTTCCTATAGCTGGATCATAGAAAAAGCAAGAGAGTTCCAAAAAAACATCTATGTCTGCTATATTGACTATGCCAAAGCCTTTGACTGTGTGGATCACAAGAAACTGTGGAAAATTCTGAAAGAGGTGGGACTACCAGACCACCTGACCTGCCTCTTGAGAAACCTATATGCAGGTCAGGAAGCAACAGTTAGAACTGGACATGGAACAACAGACTGGTTCCAAATAGGAAAAGGAGTACATCAAGGCTGTATATTGTCACCCTGCTTATTTAACTTCTATGCAGAGTACATCATGAGAAATGCTGGGCTGGAAGAAGCACAGGCTGGAATCAAGATTGCTGGGAGAAATGTCAATCACCTCAGATATGCAGATGACACCACCCTTATGGCAGAAAGTGAAGAGGAACTCAAAAGCCTCTTGATGAAAGTGAAAGCGGAGAGTGAAAAAGTTGGCTTAAAGCTCAACATTCAGAAAACTAAGACCATGGCATCCGGTCCCATCACTTCATGGGAAATAGATGGGGAAACAGTGGAAACAGTGTCAGACTTTATTTTGGGGGGCTCCAAAATCACTGTGGATGGTAATAGAAGCCATGAAATTAAAAGACGCTTACTCCTTGGAAGGAAAGTAATGACCAACCTAGACAGCATATTGAAAAGCAGAGACATTCCTTTGCCAACAAAGGTCCACCTAGTCAAGGCTATGGTTTTTCCAGTGGTCATGTATGGATGTGCGAGTTGGACTGTGAAGAAAGCTGAGTGCTGAAGAATTGCTGCTTTTGAACTGTGGTGTTGGAGAAGACTCTTGAGAGTCCCTTGGACTGCAAGGAGATCCAACCAGTCTATTCTAAAGGAGATCAGCCCTGGGTGTTCTTTGGAAGGACTGATGCTAAAGCTGAAACTCCAATACTTTGGCCACTTCATGCGAAGAGTTGACTCATTGGAAAGGACTCCGATGCTGGGAGGGATTGGGGGCAGGAGGAAAAGGGGACAACAGAGGATGAGATGGCTTGATGGCATCACCAACTCGATGGACATGAGTTTGAGTGAACTCCGGGAGATGGTGATGGACAGGGAGGCCTGGCCTGCTGCAATTCATAGGGTCGCAGAGAGTCAGACATGACTGAGCAACTGAACTGAACTGAACTGATAGCAGTCATTGTTTCTTCCAAGGTTGCACAAAGCTTGTTGCTAAGATTAGATAAATCTGCAAAATTAGAGGTTGTTCTTCAAAGGTGCTTCCATTCCTGAAAGTCTATGTATCCATAAGGAACTTGAAAAAGTTTTCTGCTGCTCAGGAAATGCTGAGTCTACTTTGAAAATGCCCTTGCTAGAGTCTGGCAATATGTGCATTGCTTTGTCTGCAGCCAGGTCTGGTGAACATACCAGGCATGGGGGATATCATCTCCACTTGGTGATTTACAAGCACCTCTAAGTCAAGATGTCCAAAACCATACTCATTTCCTCCAAACAAGCCCAGTCTCTCTCCTGCATTCCCATTTTGGTGCCTGGAACCTTCATCCACCAAGACACTCAAAAGGGAAATCTGACAGTTATTTCGAATGTTTCCCTCTCTCTCACTGCCAACTCCACTTCCTCTCCAAGGGTCAACCCCGCTTCCTCTCCAAGAGTCATCAGGTCCTGTATATCCTTTCTACTTAATTGCTGTAATCTGTCCACTTGAGTGACTCTCTCCCCAAATAGCTGTGACAGCGTCCTAAGGACAGCCTTAGCTGCAGTTCCCTGTATCCTCCAAAACACAGCTCGAGTATCACTTCCTCCAGGTGGGCTTCCTGAACTCAGCAGTCTGACTTCGGCGCCCTTTGTGGATATATCTTTCAGGGTCCTTTACTTCTGTGTTGTGAGTGCTGGCAATCTATGTCTCCACCATCACCTCCCGATTTTCTTTAGTTTGAGCATGGTGGCTTTTTATTTATTGGTTTTTTAAATTTAATTAAATTATTTTGGCTGCACTGGGTCTTAGTTGAAGCACAAGGGATCTTTGATCTTGTTGTGGCTTGGGTGTTCTTTAAGTGTGGTATGCAGCTCTTAGATGCGGCATGTGGAACCCAGTTCCCTGACCAGGGATCAGAGCTAGGCCCCCTGCATTAAGAGCATGGGGTCTTAGCCACTGGACCGCCAGGAAAGTTCCTATTTATGATTTTTTAAACATTTATTTATTTACTTGGCTGCATTGGGTCTTAGTTGTGACACATGGGATCTCTGGTTATGGCACACCATCTTAGCTGTCCCTAGGCATGTGGGATCAGATCCCTGGGATCTGGCCAGGGATCAAACCCAAGTCCCCTGCATTATAAGGTGGATTTTTAATCACTTGACCACCAGGGAAGTCCTGCATGGTGGCTTTCTAGTCTTAACATCTATGAAAATATTTTAGACTAAATAAATGAGGTGTTTCTTGTTTTGAGATTCTCATTCCTATATATTTTTGCTAGCAACTGAAAACTTTTCTCTTTGAAAACCTCCCCTTCCATTAATGACAAGTCTTTGGCCTTACGGGATGCTGGAAAGCCAGTCTGTGAGTCAACTCCTGGCATGCAAACTGGGGGCAGCCTGTGTACCATGCACACACCTGCATTGTCAGTGGCAGCCTCAAGGCCACAAAGAAGAGACACTCTATAGTGGTAGAAAGGGGAGAGAGTGCCCAGAACTGAGGAAAATTGCAGGCCATAAAGGGAACCCTCTTCCAGCAGTGCTCAAAAGAGTTGCCTAAAAGAGGAAAGGAAGAGTCCCGGTGTCACTTTTGCCAGGGAGAACAGGAGGGAGCAGGAAAGGAAAGATATCACTGTTAACCTGTGGGGATGCAATATAGAGGGCTGGGGAAACAATTACTGGACGTGAAATGGAATATACCGACCACCTCTTTGCACTTAACAGAGGTAATACAGCCAAGTCCCAGACTTGGCAGAGAAAGAATTCAATGAAAGGAGAAAGACAAAGCTGACCCCTTACACACACATGCACATATACAGACACACTCACACTCAACTGGCATCTTGAGGATACAGGTAAGGAAGGCAAGACTGCCAGCAGCTGTAGAGACATCTATGAAACAGTGAGCAGAGGTGGCCCTCTTTGGAGAAGCCATGCAAGCAGGTGCTAGGAGACTGTCCCTGGCCCCCAGAGGATTATTCTTCTTAACTACAAATCCTTTCCTCAGAGTCACACTGCCATGCCTGGCTGCCATCAGATAAGCATCCCCTCCCCACCAGCCCGGCGATGAGTATCACTGGGCAAAGTTGATCCCCCCTGGGAAAAATCCCTTTGATCAGAAATTTTGTTTTATTTCAGCTCATGTAGACAGATCACAGTGAGGCTTCTGAGAGTCAATAAGGAAATGTTAATAGATTTACTCTCGCTGGGGAGGCCCAGACCAGTGTTTTAATCATCTCGTGGCTGTTTAATTAACATTTGTTGGCATTATTTCTGCTACTGTTAGCAAAATGTAAATATTTAAATGGCATGTATTTTTCATGGAGCAGGAGAGCTGTGAGTAGGGAACTTGAGGCAAAGATCTGGCCTCATCTTAATCTCAGCCCTCATCAAACATCCTTTCCAGCTTTTGGCAAATGTCTCAATCTCCTAACTTTTTTGTCTTGTTTTTTTCACCCCTACTATAGACAGAAGGCAAACACTTCTAAAAGGGGTTTATAAAGAATGATCATCAACTATACAGGAAAATTCTTTTGAAGATAAAAATGGGCAGGTGTTGCATTTCCACTTGAGAGCGAGAGGGCTTGGCAGAGAGAGTACGTGGAAACCTGGAATCACACTCGGAAATGATTCTTTGCGTTCACTCTGTTTTAATTGCTCAGGAAGCCATGAGTCAGGGATAGGCTCTCATAGGCCATGGTGAACAAGAGAATATTCAAGAGAATAAGCTGTGTGAGTGTTTAGTTGCTCAGTCATATCTGACTCTTGGCAACCCTGTGTAGCCTGCCAGGTTCCTCTGTCCATGGGATTTTGCAGACAAGAATACTGGAGTGGGTTGCCATTTCCTCCTCCAGGGGATCTTCCTGACCCAGGGATCAATCCTCCATCTACTGTGATTGTAGGCAAATTCTTTACTAACTCTAAAATTAAAGTTGTTCACTGAGAAGCTGTTGATTTCAAACCACAGCATACCCCAGTTGGTTTTGCTTGAACTTCTAGATTCAACCCATCTTTGTTGTTTAATCTCCAAGTTGTGTCTGACTCTTTGCCACCCCAGGACTGTGGCACACCAGGCTTCCCTGTCCTCCACTACCTCCTGGAGTTTGTTCAAATCCATGTCTCTTGAGTCACTGATGCTATATCTATCTCATCCCCTGTCTCCCTCTTCTCCTCCTGCCCTCAATCTTTCCCAGCATCATGATCTTTTCCAGTGAGTCAGCTCTTCTTATCAGATAGCCAAAGTATTTGTGCTTCAGCATCATTTCTTCCAATGAATATTCAGGGTTGATTTCCTTTAAGATTGACTGGTATGATCTCCTTGTGGTCCAATGGACTCTCAAGAGTCTTCCCCAACACCACAATTCGGAAGCACCAATTCTTCAGTGCTCAGCCTTCTTTATGGTCCAACTCTCACATTTGGACATGACTACTGGAAAAACTACTGCTTTGACTATACGAAACTTCGTTGGCAAAGTGATGTCTCTGCTTTTTATTATGCTCTCTAGTTTGGTCATAGCTTTCTTTCCAAGGAACAAATGTCTTCATTTTGTGGCTGTAGTTACTGTCCACAGTGATTTGGAATCCAAGAAAAGAAAATCTGTCACTGCTTCTTCTTCCCCTTCTATTTGCCATGAAGAGATGGTAGTGGATGCCAGGATTTTAGGTTTTTCATGTTGAGTTTCAAGCCGGGTTTTCACTCTCCTCTTTCATCTTCATCAAGAGAATCTTTAGTTCCTCTTTGCTTTCTGCCAGAAGAGTGGTGTCATCTGTGTATCTGAGGTTGTTGATATTTCTCTCAGCAATCTTGATTCCAGCTTGTGATTCATTCAGCCTGGCATTTTGCATAATGTACTCTGCTTATAAGTTAAATAACCAGGGTCACATTGTACAGGCTTGATATACTCCTTTCTCAATTTTGAACAGTCCATTGTTCCATGTCTGATTCTAATTGTTGCTTCTTGACCTGCATACAGATTTTTCAGGAGACAGGTAAGGGGGTCTGGTGTTCCTATCTCTGAATTTTACACAGTTCGTTTTGATCCACATAGTCAAAGGTTTTAATCGAGTCAAAGAAGCAGACGTAGATGTTTTTCTGGAATTCCCGTCTGTAAGTCAGGAAAAGAGAAGCTGCAGAAATAAGTGTTTTAAGTGTCACAGAGCAGTCAGTCCTCAAGGAGAAATCTTATCATTCACATCAGCTTATGAAAAGAGAGCTTTAATGTTTTGATGGGACTGCACAGCATCCTCAGGGAAAGCTCACTCTTACTCGGAGCTTGTGTGATAAAGTAGTTTACATGGACAAGGACCCACGACCAAAAGCTGTGGGAAGATGAGAGGAGGTGGAAAATGAATTCTGGAACTTCCCACTCTGGCTTTTAGTGAAAAATGTCATTCAAAGTGCATTTTCATCCTATCTTCCAGGTTAAACAGTTTCCTAATGACTTCCATTTTAAATTTAGCCAAAAAGTGCTAGGTTTTAAAGCAAAAATTGTAGGAGGTGGGAGGACCACTAAACTAGGAATTATATTTCTATCTAGCTCCATCCCTAAGTAGTTGTGGTGGAACCTCTGTTTACATACTCATGAAACAGGAACCCTATAGAGGCTCATAGCAGAGTGAGGAATGTGCAGGATTTAGATCTTCTGGGGTGAATTCCCATACAAATAACAGAGCTGAGATGAGGTCTGAGCTTTACTCTCTGTTTCCTAACCAGTAAAGAGGAATGTAATCATCTTAGGGGATTCTGTGAGGTTGAAATGACAATAGATATAAATCACTCAGAACTGACAGGGACCCGTAGTTAGTGGTCCATTAAATGTTAGCTGCTCTGATCATCACCGGCAGCCTCCTCCTTCAGACTCCCTTGTGCCTGTGTAAAGTACAAATGAGTAAAGAAATTCATTGCAAACTATAAAGAACTACGTGAATCTATGTTATAATCATTTTAAATAAAAAGCCCAGACCTGAGAATCTGAGGTATTCCAGCAATGTCCAAGTCATAGTGGACAGCTCTCACAGAAAGGTAGCGCACAGCTTGGGAGGCTTCAGAACTAGTGGTCAGGAAACTCAGCTGCTCATTGCAGCCTTGATGTATGCTGGGAAATTTTTTCACCAGTTTTTGCTTGGATCTCCTCTTCTCTCCAGAGTGCCTTGCTTCACAGGTACTGCCTTGTCCACTGATCTGCATAGGCAAGAAGGCTACTTGTACCCTGGGAGAGAAGAATTTTTCCTATGTAGAAAGCCTGCAGGGAGTTCAGGAAGGGGAGGAGGAGAGTCAGGCATGGTGAAATATATGATATATAAACACAGGGTCTTCAAGCCCAGAGCTGATTTTCCAAAAGGAGACCTGCAGCAGGTACGATATACCCAGAACAAACATCAACAGGTAAGGCAGAGAAGGGACTCCCATGTAGGAAGAGGAGAGAGAGATGGCAGGTTGTCTTTTGTATAGTTAGAACAGGTATTGGGCGAGCCATGAAGTTCACTCAGGTGTTTCCAAAACATCTTATGGAGAAATCTCAACATTTTGGCCAACCCAATATAAATCTCAGGGGCTTCCCCGGTGGCACAGCTGTAAAGAATATTCCTGCAATGCAGGAGATGTGGATTCAGTCCCTCAGTCAGGAAGATCCCCAGGAGCATGGCATGGCAACCCACTCCAGTATTCTTGCCTGGAAAATCCCATGGACAGAGGAGCCTGGTGGGCTATATAGTCCATGGGGTCGAAAGAGAGTTGGACACGACTTAGTGACTAAACAACAACAAAATATAAATTTCAGTTGGTCAACTCAGATGAGGAAGAAATGCAACTGTATTTTTCTCTTACTGAGCTAATTATTAAGCCCCTGTTTCTAACGTGGTAGAGATGCCCTCAGGCCATCCCCATCCAAGTCTTTGAGACTCTCATATACACACTACAGGGGCTGCTCAAATGCTCCCTTATTAAGGGTGCCTCTCCTGATCACAGATGGTAGAATAGCACTCACAACCCTATTCTGATCTCTCTCTACCACGTTTGATTTTATTTTTTTCTCCATTGCACTTGTCACATTTGATGTATATGGAATTTGTTCATTGTCTGTCTTCCCCTGCTAGAATAGAAGCCCCATGAGGACTTGGTTGAGAATGGGAAAACACCTGTGGCCATTTGACTTTGATGAATGTAGACCACCTACATCAACCTAACTTAGTAGTTTGTAACAGAAAACCTTTCCCCAGAAAAGGCACTGCTGTAAGCCAATAAATAACTTCACTATTTACTTCAGTAAATTCCCTCGGAACAATTTATCAAAGACAATGACCTGCTCACTTGAAAAAAACACTTGGCTCACTTAGAAAAACAGTTACTTAGCTAGACTAATTTCAAGATTCTCACTTGTCTGTGTTGGCCAGTCCTGACAAGCTGTGTCATAATCTCTGTCCACCTCCATTTGAAAGACCCTCCTTAAACCACTTGAGCTCAGATCCCAAAGTCCTATACCATTTTACCTTCAGACTTCCTTCTGAGACACTCAAAACTCCATCATGGTGGTGTTCTTCCTTATTTCAGCAAGTTTTAATAAATTTACCTTCGCTCTATTAACAGGTTGTCTAGTGATATCTGGGGGGAAATCAACACTATATTGTTTATTTCAGTATTTCCCAGGCCTCAATTATTAACAGAAAAATAATAAGTGCTCTGTGAGAATTTGTGGAATGGAAGAATGAACAAAGGAATGGGTATAGGGTCTCCACCCTATGGTTCCTAGAGTTTGTTGAAGGCGATTATGCATTGGCACCTGGTCTGCAGTGCAGATTCACAGTCCAGACTGGCATCTGTTATGACACCAGTCATCCCTTAGGGTCCTTGGCCATTGAATCCTATAGGATGCTCGTGGGTCATTCCTTTGTTCTTGTCTGTTCTGGCCCCTGCAAGCCCTGAGGACATTCTTGGTTAGGGCTGCATAGTCACTATTCTGCTGCTTCTATGACACACACAAGCTGCAAAAAACTCACTAGAACCGTCTCAGCCTTTTCTCCATTTTTTTGCACTTTGAGTGCATGGGAAACTGTCAAATGCATTTGACTGTTATGTTTCATGCTGGTTGGTTGTTTTAAGCCCATCCACCTAAGTGTGTTGACCATTCATTCTATTCCCAGACAATATTCCACACTTCTACTTGGGGAACTGGAATTTGCCAATGCCAGAGGCCAAGGGTTAGCAAATGTTTCCTGTGAAGGACTAGCTAGTAAATATTTTAGGCTATGTGATCCAGAAGGTCTCTGTTGCAGTGATTCAATGCTGCCACTACAACATCAAAGTAGCCATAGGTAATACATAAATGAATGGCTATGTATTTACAAAAACAGGCAGCTGGCCCTGCGACAGAGTTTGCTAGTCCTGTCCTTGCCTTACTTAGAGAATAGAAGACAGACCTTCCCTATTCTTGGATCCACAAATTCACCCAGGTTTGATCACTTACCCCAAAGTCTCAGTCCACTCTTGGGGGGGCAGGATATATAATTTCTACTCATCCCTTCCAGCATTCTAAGTTCTTTACTTTTCCATTAATCATTTTCTTCTCCCAAAACAAAGATTGGAGGACAAGAAAAAGCTGGTTTTGACAAAAGACTTTTTCTTCCAAATCTGTTGCTTTATTTTTGTACCTCAGCTTGAAGAAATGCCAGGAATGTGATTCTCTTACCTGTTTTTCTTGAGTAAGTGATGCATTATTTGTTGGGTTGGGAAAAAGTAAAAATATAATAGGGTATTCCAAAAGGAAATATCAACTGATGTTTCAAAATACCATTAGGCTTTTATTATACATGGTTCCTACAGAGAAAGGGGAAGGAAAAGAGAAGAAGCCTCAGAGGCCATCATCAGTGGAATAGCTAGGAGAGTGGAACAATTAGAGGAGAAAGTGAATATAATTTTAGATCATAGACTAAATCCAAATCCCAGAGGATCTAGACATGGGGCATTTTTATGTGTGAGAAATACTAGATAGTGACATATAAAATGGACAATGTGGCTTTTTATCCTACTTCTATTTTGTCCTCATCTTTGGTTTTATTTTTCTTCACTTTTCCTTATGCTCTCTGTTATGTTACATAACCTTCTACACTGCCTTTAAAACTTTCTGGGACAAGATGTAGTAGAAAAAAATAAATAAATAACAGGGACTTCCCTGGCAGTCCAGTAGTTAAGACTTCGCCTACCAATTGTGCAGCATGATCCCTGGTTGAGGAGCTAATATTCCACATGCCTTAGGCCAAAAAACCAAAACATAAAACAGAAACAATATGTTAACAAATTCAATAAAGACTTTAAAAATGGTTCACGTCAAAAAAATCTTTATAAAGTAAGATAAAAACCAAGTCCCCTGTTCTGGTAATAACCAACACTCATTACCTCCTTTGCTTTGAGTCCTTTTGGAAATAGGTATAACATAATATGCTTCCCAGTGGCACTAGTGGTAAAGAACCTGCCTGCCAATGCAGGAGACATAAGAGACATGGTTTTGATCCCTGGGTAAGGAAGATCCCCTGGAGGAGGGCATGGCAACCGACTCCAGTATTCTTGCCTGGAAAATCCCATGGTCAGAGGAGCTTGGTGGGCTACAGTCCAAAGGATTGCAAAGAGTTAGACACAACTCTGGTGACCTAGCACGTGTAACATAACTCATTGCTTCCCACCCTGAGTCCCACAGAGTCCTAGTGGTTATTATAAAAGGTCTGCAAATGTTGAAAGTATACAAACACTGGCTGAGATGGTACTGAAATATTTTTTATTACATATAGTTTAAAAAGTAGAGATCAGATTTCCCTGCTGGTGCAGTGAATAAGAGTCAGCCTGCCAGTGCAGGGGACATGGGTTATATCCCTGGTCCTGGAAGATCCCACATGTCATGAAGCAACAAAGCCCATGTGCCACAACTACAGAGCCTGTCCTCTAGAGCCCATGAGCACAACTACTAAGCCTGTGT
The DNA here is from genome assembly GCF_032452875.1 of Bos javanicus. NCBI lineage: Eukaryota > Metazoa > Chordata > Mammalia > Artiodactyla > Bovidae > Bos > Bos javanicus. The sequence continues at coordinate 46,999,081 of NC_083870.1, forward strand.
GCAGGAACTACTGAAGCCTGGGGGCCCTAGAGCCCATGTTCTGCAGCAAGAGAAGCCCCTGCTCTCTGCAACTAGACAAAGCCCATGCAAAGCAGCAAAGACCCTTCATAGCCAAAAATAAACAAATGAAAAGTAGCAGATCCATTTAAAATCATAGTTTTCCACTACTGTGTACTCTCTCAATCAAAAGGTACCAAGAATAATAATTTCCATAAAATCATGATTGATTTTTGACACAGTGAAAGGACCTCAAACCCAAAGACTTGAGAAATGTTATAGAAATGGATAGCCCTGTTAGAATAGGTTTCCCCCACCCCCCTCCTTTTATGGATAGTCAGAGAAATACCTATTGAAATAGATAGTATAATAAAGGCCCCACTAGACATTTCTATAGAAAAGAATTTTAGAACTTTAATTTAGCAGGTGGGTACTCTCTTTTGTGAGGAGGCCTTACAAATAGCTGTGAAAAGAAGAGAAGCAAAAAGCAAAGGAGAAAAGGAAAGATATAAACATCTGAATGCAGAGTTCCAAAGAATAGCAAGAAGATATAAGAAAGCCTTCTTCAGCGATCAATGCAAAGAAATAGAGGAAAACAACAGAATGGGAAAGACTAGGGATCTCTTCAAGAAAATCAGAGATACCAAAGGAACATTTCATGCAAAGATGGGCTCGATAAAGGACAGAAGTGGTATGGATCTAACAGAAGCAGAAGATATTAAGAAGAGATGGCAAGAATACACAGAAGAACTGTACAAAAAGATCTTCACAACCCAGATAATCACGATGGTGTGATCACTGACCTAGAGCCAGACATCCTGGAATGTGAAGTCAAGTGGGCCTTAGAAAGCATCACTACAAACAAAGCTAGTGGAGGTGATGGAATTCCAGTTGAGCTATTCCAAATCCTGAAAGATGATGCTGTGAAAGTGCTGCACTCAATATGCCAGCAAATTTGGAAAACTCAGCAGTGGCCACAGGACTGGAAAAGGTCAGTTTTCATTGCAATCCCAAAGAAAGGCAATGCCAAAGAATGCTCAAACTACTGCACAGTTGCACTCATCTCACACGCTAGTAAAGTAATGCTCAAAATTCTCCAAGCCAGGCTTCAAAAATATGTGAACCATGAACTTTCTGATGTTCAAGCTGGTTTTAGAAAAAGCAGAGGAACCAGAGATCAAATTGTCAACATCCACTGGATCATGGAAAAAGCAAGAGAGTTCCAGAAAAGCATCTATTTCTGCTTTATTGACTATGCCAAAGCCTTTGACTGTGTGGATCACAATAAACTGTGGAAAATTCTGAAAGAGATAGGAATACCAGACCACTTGATCTGCCTCTTGAGAAATTTGTATGCAGGTCAGGAAGCAACAGTTAGAACTGGACATGGAACAACAGACTGGTTCCAAACAGGAAAAGGAGTTCGTCAAGGCTGTATATTGTCACCCTGCTTATTTAACTTATATGCAGAGTACATCATGAGAAACGCTGGACTGGAAGAAACACAAGCTGGAATCAAGATTGTTGGGAGAAATATCAATCACCTCAGATATACAGATGACACCACCCTTATGGCAGAAAGTGAAGAGGAACTAAAAAGCCTCTTGATGAAAGTGAAAGTGGAGAGTGAAAAAGTTGGCTTAAAGCTCAACATTCAGAAAACAAAGATCATGGCATCAGGTCCCATCACTTCATGGGAAATAGATGGGGAAACAGTGGAAACAGTGTCAGACTTTATTTTTGGGGGCTCCAAAATCACTGCAGATGTTGACTGCAGCCATGAAATTAAAAGACAATTACTCCTTGGAAGGAAAGTAATGACTAACCTAGATAGCATATTCAAAAGCAGAGACATTCCTTTGCCAACAAAGGTCCGTCTAGTCAAGGCTATGGTTTTTCCTGTGGTCATGTATGGATGTGAGAGTTGGACTGTGAAGAAGGCTGAGCGCCAAAGAATTGATGCTTTTGAACTGTGGTGTTGGAGAAGACTCTTGAGAGTCCCTTGGACTGCAAGGAGATCCAACCAGTCTATTCTGAAGATCAGCCCTGGGATTTCCTTGGAGGGAATGATGCTAAAGCTGAAAGTCCAGTACTTTGGCCACCTCATGTGAAGAGTTGACTCATTGGAAAAGACTCTGATGCTGGGAGGGATTGGGGGCAAGAGAAGAAGGGGACGACAGAGGATGAGATGGCTTGATGGCATCACTGACTTGATGGACGTGAGTCTGAATGAACTCCGGGAGTTGGTGATGGACAGGGAGGCCTGGCGTGCTGCTAATTCATGGGGTCGCAGGGAGTCGGACATGACTGAGCAACTGATCTGATCTGATCTGACTCTCTTTTGTGTATGTTGGACTCAGGAGATAAAGAGAGTTGCAAAAGCATCAGTTTTATTGGGATCACATGAGTATAAGATCTTTAACTAAACAAGTGGAATTGAAGGTGGGTATAAACATTCCTGATGTGCCGACTTTCAGCAGGAAATGAGTATGAATGACCCTAAGGAAATCAGTCTCCCTGCCCTCAGTTTCCATAATATTCTTTTCCATCAACAAGTGAATGGATAAAGAAGATGTGGTGCATATATACAATGGAATATTACTCAGTCATAAAAAGGAATGAAATCCAGTCATTTGTAGTGATGTGAATGAACCTAAAGTCTGTCATACAGAGTGAAATCAGAAAGAGAAAAACAAGCTTATATTAACTCATATATATGGAATCTAGAAAAACAGTACTGGTGAACCTATTTGCAAAGCAGGAATAGAGATGCAGACATAGAGAAGGGACATGTGAACATGGAGTGGGGCTGGAGGTGGGGTGGGAGGTGACGAAGGAGAGCGTGGTATAAATTGAGTGAGTAGCATTGGCATATATACATCACCATGTCTAAAATAACTCGTGGGAAGCTGCTCTATAACACAGGGAGTTCAGCACGGTTCTCTGAGAACCTAGAGGGGTGGGATGGAGTAGGGGTGGGAAGGAGACTTAAGAGGAAGGGGATTCGTGTACACATATAGTTGATTTACACTGTCATACAGCAGAAACTAACACATTGTAAAGCAATTATACTCCAATAAAAAAGAATAACTTAAAAAAAAAAAAAAGCTGGTTTGCCTAAGAACCTGTCTTCATAAAAGACCTCCTTCTGTTTACCAAAAAAATGCATACCTCTCCCACACATTAAATATTACTATAATGTGTTGTTTGGGGTTTGAAAGTCTGTCACCAAAAAAAGGGGAGACATACATTTCAATATTTAATCAAGATGCCATGGATTCATAAAAATTCTTATATTTCACTATCATTATTTATTCTACTTGGGAATAAAGCTTGTGTTAGAAGTGTGGAATTTTGGTCCATATTGGGCTATCCTGAACCCAAATATATGTTTATTCTATCCTCCAATTATTTTCATAGAAATGGAGAAGGTCTCAAGGGAGCATTGGTAAGAAGTAGTGAAACATGGATGTGGCAGACAGACCCTAAGGTGAACCCCAATGGTTTGATTCCTCTTGGTGACCTGTTCTTTGAGGGTAGGCACCACTTGGGATGACTTCAAACCAATAGATTATGGCAATTGTGATGGGATGCCACTTCCATAACTACTCACTCCTCCTTAGCAGACTGTTGGAGACTTGATAAAGCAAGCAGACGTGTTGAGGAAACCCAAATGGTAAAGAAGTACACATAGCCTCTAGAAACCAAAGGCAGCCTCTAGGACCTTCCAGAGGACTCCAGTCCACAACCAGCAGAAAAGTAGGCCCTTTAGTCATAAAGCTGCAAGGAAATGAGATTTGCCAACATTCTAGATGAGCTTGCAAGCAGATTCTTCCTTTGCTGAATCTTCAGATAAAAGCATGTCTCAACCTTGATAATATCCATGTGAGAACCTAAGCAGAAAACCCATCTAGGCTAGGCCTGGATTCTTGGCTCACAGATGTTAAGATAATTAATAGGTTTGTTTTAATTACTAATCTTGTAAGTTTTTCACACAGCAATAAAAACGAATACAGTCGATATTTTCATTTTTATAAATATTTTGGTTACATATGATGATGCAAGGGTAATCAATAAAAAAGACAGAAATCTTTGGGGAAAGGAACAAAAACTCAAATTGAGGGAGTAAAAGGAAAATTTTAAATTTTTGAATGTCAAAGAAAAGCTGTTACAAATAGATTATAGATGGAAGATGGTGGGTATCAAATGATTATGGATTTTAAATATCATTAGTTTTATTTTGAAGAAACATTGTTTTATTCTTTAAAAAATTGTAATATTCTGGAAATTAAATGATTTATTTAAATTTATTACAAAATTATTTATGTCAGTTTATGTTTTATGAAGGGGTGCATACCTTTTAAAAATTGTTTTAAGAGGTACATTAACAAAAAATACTAAAGACCACTGTTACATATTATAAGCTCTTTTATAGTAAGGGCTATGCATACCTTATTTTCATAGTATACCCCTAGGATCTAATGAAATGCCTAAGACATGGTATACATTTCTTAAGTTTTTGAATTTAAAGGGATTATTTTCATAGAGATTCTGCTAATACATACAGATTCCCTGGTGGCTCAGATGGTAAAGCGTCTGCCTGCAATGCAGGAGACCCAGGTTCAATTCCTGGGTTGGGAAGATCTCCTGGAGAAGGAAATGGCAACCCACTCCAGTACTCTTGCCTGGAGAATCCCACGGACGGAGGAGCCTGGTAGGCTACAGTCCATGGGGTCGCAAAGAGTCGGACATGACTGAGCAACTTCAGTTTCACTTTCACTATATATATATGTATATATACACACACACACACACACACACACACACACATATATATAACTATATTGTTTTTAAAAGTCAGAACACACCTTTTTGGTAGGAAAAAAAAATGCATAGCAGAAAGTAACCATAACACATTTATGATAAAGAGAGAAAAAAAAAAAACATGGCATATATAAAGGTGCTAGAATTTCCTTTAGGAAAGCATAGTTTTCTTACTCTTACTTTATGCATTTAGGACTTCAGGCATGGAACAAGTGAGTCACTCTTGGCCAATCAAAGCATCAAATTCCGCTGGTTACCATGATTGGTTCAGAGGTAGGCACACAACTCCAACTTACCTAGTTAGAGAAATTCTGTGATGGTGATCTCATTAGTTGGCATGTAAGTCAAGCTAATCCTAGCAGGCTAACTTTTGAGACATGAGGAATTATAAGAAGTGAAGTTCTTCTTCTGCAACACTGGGATAAAAATATACACTTGATAGGATGTTAGCAGATTATTATAAATAATACTGTGACAGTAGGAAAGTGTTTACTTAGTTAATTTGGCAGTTAGAAGGTCATTAATGATGGACGTTACCAATTTGATGAGAGAAATTTCTGTGGAATGTCAAACTGCAGTTGACTGGAGAGGATTAAGTCATTGTGAAATAGTGGGTTATAGACTACCCCTGTAAACGTGTGAATATGCAGAGGAAGTGAGACTGAATCATAGGAGACATGTGATCAGAGCTGAGTGAGTGTGTTTTCGTGAGTGTGTTTTATGCTATGTGGATATGTTTGTAGGCTGAGACAGAATCCAAAGGAAAAATTTCAGTGTAGAGAAGGTAAAGTAGTTCCCAAAGGGGATTCAAAAAGGGAAGGAAGAGGGGCACTGAGATGAATTATTCTTGCATAGTAAGGTATTATTCTTTGAGATGGGCTCATTCTCTGAGAATCGAGAGAAAGGCATTTGTGATTGTTATGCTGACAGGGAGAGGTTGAGAGTTTTCACTTGATGATTTCTTTTTCAATTATAAATTTGGGTTAGAAGTGGGGAGGGGTATCACAGGAAAACTTTTTTTCCTCCAATTTAATGTAAATTTAATTTTTTAAAAATTTCCACTTTATTGAGATATAATTGACCAATGAAATTATAATATATTAAAGTGTACATTGTGGTGATTTGATTTATTTATACAAGTGTCCCTCCATATCTGTGGAAGACTGATTCCAGAACCCCTACAGATACAAAAATCTGAAGATTCTGAAGTCCTTTATATAAAATGATGTAGTATTTATATACAATCTACACATATTCCAACATATACTTTAAATCAACTCTAGATTACTTACAAGGCTTTCAGTCAGTTCTGTCACCCAGTCGTATCCAACTCTTTGCAATCCCATGGAATGCAGCATGCCAGGCTTCCCTATCCATTACCAACTCCCAAGCTTGCTCAAACTCATGTCCATCGAGTTGCTGATGCCATTCAACCATCTCATCCTCTGTTGTCCCCTTTTCCTCCTGCCTTCAATCTTTCCCAGCATCAGGGTCTTTTCCAATGAGTCAGTTTTTCAAATCAGGTGGCCAAAGTATTGGAGCTTCAGCGTCAGCCCTTCCAATGAATATTCAGGACTGATTTCCTTTAGGATGGACTGGTTTGATCTCCTTGCAGTCCAAGGGACTCTCAAGAGTCTTCTCCAACACTACAGTTTCCAGAGCATCAATTCTTTGGCATTCAGCTTTCCATACGGTCCAACTCTCACATTTATACATGACTACTGGAAAAACCATAGCTTTGACTATACAGAACTTTGTTGGCAAAGTAATGTCTCTGCTTTTTAATATGCTGTCAAGGTTGGTCATAGCTTTTCTTCCAAGGAGCAAGCACCTTTTAATTTCATGGCTGCAGTAAACATCTACAGTGATTTTGGAGCCCAAAAAGATAAAGTCTGTCACTGTTTCCATTGTTTCCCTATCTATTTGCCATAAAGTGATGGGACTGGATGCCATATTCTTAATTTTTTGAATGTTGAATTTTAAGCCAGCTTTTTCACTCTCCTTGTTCACCCTCATCAAGAGATTCTTTACTTCCTCTTGGCTTTCTGCCATTAAGGGTGGTATCATCTGCATATCTGAGGTTATTGATATTTCTCCTGGTAATCTTGATTCCAGCTTGTGATTCATCCAGCCCAGCATTTTGCATGATGTACTCTGCATATAAGTTAAATAAGCCAGATGACAATATACAGTCTTGATGTACTCCTTTCCCAATTTGGAACCAGTCTGTTCTTCCATGTCGAGTTCTAACTGTTGCTTCTTGACCTGCATACAGATTTCTCAGGAGGCAGGTCTTCAGGTGGTCTGGTATTCCCACGTCTTTAAGAATTTTTCACAGTTTGTTGTAATCCACACAGTCAAAGGCTTTAGCATAGTCAATGAAGCAGAAGTAGGTGTTTTTCTGAAACTCTTCTTGTTTTTTCTATGATCCAGTGGATGTTGGCAATTTGATGTCTGTTTCCTCTGCCTTTTCTAAATCCAGCTTGAACATCTGGAAGTTCATGGTTCACGTACTATTGAAGTCTAGCTTGGAGAATTTTGAGCATTACTTTGCTAACGTGTGAAATGAGGGCATTGTACAGTAGTTTGAACATTGTTTGGCATTGCCCTTCTTTGGGATTGGAATGAAAACTGACCTTTTCCAGTCCTGTGACCACTGCTGAGTTTTCCAAATTTGCTGGCATATTGAGTGCAGTGCTTTCACAGCATCATCTTTTAGGATTTGAATTAGCTCAACTGGAATTCATCACCTCCACTAGCTTTGTTCATAGTGATGTTTCCTAAAGCCTAGTTGACTTTGCACTCCAGGATGTCTGGCTCTAGGTAAGTAATCACACCATCGTGGTTATCTGGGTCATTAATATCTTTTTTGTATAGTATCTTCTTTTGTATAATATATAACACAATGTAAATGCTATGTAAATAGTTATATTACTTACAATGTAAATTGTTGCCTGCATATGGCAAATTTAAGTTTTGCTTTTTAGAACTTTCTGAATGTTTTTTTTTCCCTGGATATTTTCAAAACACAGTTGGTTGATTCTGTGCATATGGAAACTGAAGTTAAGGATGGTTGACTATACATTGTGATAGGATTCCTCCCATCCAGTTAATTAGCACATTCATCCCCTATATTTTTATCTTTTTTTTTTTTTGGTAAGAATATTTAAGTTCTACTCTCAGCAAATTTCAGTTATACAACACAGAATTACCAACTATAGTCACCATTTTTTACGTTAGCTCCTCAGACTCTATCCATCTTACAGCTGAAATTTTATATTCTTTTACCAATCTCTATTTCCTCCACTCTCAAGTGCCTGGCAACCTGGAAACGACTATCTACTGTTTCTATGAGTTTGAATGTGTTTGTTGCTATTGTTTTTAGATTTCATTTATAATTGTTATCATGTAGTATTTTTCTTTCTCTCTCTAGCTTACTTCACTTAGCATGTGCCCTCAAGCTCCATCCATGTTGTTACAAATGGCAGAATTTCATTCTTATGACTGAATAATATTCTACTTTATTATATAAATATATTATATAATACATTTGTTATATATAATCTGTTTTATCCATTCATCTATTGACAGATATTTAGGTTGTTTCTATATCTTGCCTATTGTGAATAATGCCACAGTGAACATAGGAGTGCCAAGATCTCTTGGATAGCTGGTTTTATTTGCTTTGGATTTATAACCAGGAGTGGGACTGCTGTATCATATGGTAGTTCTGTTTTTAATTTTTTGAGGAACATCCATATTGTTTTCCATAGTGGTTATACCATTTTACATTCCTACCAACAGTGCACAAGGGTTCCCTTTTTTCTACATGTTCACCAACATTTGTTACCTTTTAGCTTTTTGAAGATTGGAGAAGGCAATGGCACCCCACTCCAGTACTCTTGCCTGGAAAATCCCATGGATGGAGGAGCCTGGTAGGCTGTGGTCCATGGGGTCACCAAGAGTCAGACACGACTGAGCGACTTCACTTTCACTTTTCACTTTCATGCATTGGAGAAGGAAATGGCAACCCACTCCAGTGTTCTCACCTGGAGAATCCCAGGGATGGGGGAGCCTGGTGGGCTGCCATCTATGGGGTCACGCAGAGTCGGACATGACAGAAGCGACTTAGAACCAGCAGTAGCAGCAGCTTTTTGAATATAGCCATTCTCACAAGTGTAAGGTGATATCTCATTGTAATTTTGATTTGCATTACCTTGATGATTAGTGATTTTGAGCACCCTTTCATGTACCTGTTGGTCATTTGTGTCTCCTTTGGGAAAATGTCTTTTTGATCCCCCTGTCCATGTTTTAATTGTTTTTTGCTATTGAATTATGAGTTCTTTCTGTATTTTGGACATTTACCTCTTTCAAGATATATGTTTTTAAAATGTTTTTCCTTACCCCCTAATTTGTCTTTTCATTTTGTTGGTTTTTTCTTTGCTATGCAGAAGATTTTTAGTTTCAGTAGTAGTTTTACTTGCTTATTTTTGCTTTCATTGTCTTTTGCTTTGAAGTCAAATACAAAAAGCCATTGATAAAACCAACATCAAGAATCTTAAAATCTCTGAAGATCTTATTAATACATTCATGTCTTTAATCTACTTTGAACTGATTTTTGTGTATGGTGTAAGAGAAGGGTCTAGTTTCATTCTTTTTCCTGGCCAACCTATTTTCTGAGCATTTATTGAAGAGACTCTCTTTCCCCATTGTATATTCCTGATTCCTTTGTCATACATAAATTGACTGTTTTTGCATAGATTCATTTCTATATTCTGCCCATCAACCTATGTGTTTTCTATGCCAGTACCATACTGTTTTGCTTACTATAGCTTTGTGATACAGTTTCAGTTTCAATCCCAAAGAAAAGCAATGCCAAAAAATGTTCAAACTACCATACAGTTGCACTCATTTCACATGCTAGCAAAGTAATGCTCAAAATCCTTCAAGCAAGGCTTCAATAATACACGAACTGAGAACTTTCTGATGTGCAAGCTAGATTTAGAAAAGGCAGAGGAAACAGAGATCAGATTGCCAATATCTGTTGGATCATGGGAAAAGCAAGGGAATTCCAGAAAAGTATCTACTTCTTCTTCAATGACTACACTAAAGCCTTTGACTATGTGGATCACAACAGACTGTGAAAAATTCTTAAAGACATGGGAATACTAGACCACTTGACATGCCTCCTGAGAAATCTGTATGCAGGTCAAGAAGCAACAGTTAGAACTGGACATGGAACAACAGAATTGTTCTGGTTCAGAACTGGGAAAGGAGTATAATAAGGCTGTATATTGTCACTCTGCTTCTTATTTAACTTACATGCAGAACACACCATGAAAAACACCAAGCTGGATGAATCACAAGCTGGAATCAAGACTTCAGGGAGAAATATCAACAACCTCAGATATACAGATAATATCACCCTGATGATAGAAAGTGGAGAGGAGGTAAAAATTCTCTTGATGAGGGTGAAACAGGAGAGTGAAAAATCTGGTTTGAAACTCAACATGAAAAAAAAAAAAAACAAGATCTTGGCATCCAGTCCCATCTTTTCATGGCAAATAGAAGGGGAAAAAGAAAAAGCAGTAACACATTTTCCTTTCATGGGCTCCAAAATCACTGTGGATGGTAACTGCAGCCATGAAATTAAAAGATGCTTGCTCCTTGGAAGAAAAGCTATGATAAACCTAGACAGTATGTTAAAAAGTAGAGACATCCTTTTTCTGACAAAGGTCTGCCTTGTCAAAGCTATGGTTTCTGAAGGCTAAAGAATTGATGTTTTTGAGTTGTGGTGCTGGAGAAGACTCTTGAGAGTCCCTTGGACTGCAAGGAGATAAAACCAGTCAATCCTAAAGGAAATCAACCCTGAATATTCATTGGAAAAGCTGATGCTGAAGCTCCAGTACTTCAGACACCTGATGTGAAGAGCCAACTCTGGGAAAAACACCCTGCTGCTGGGAAAGATTGAAGGCAGGAGGAGAAGATGGCAACAGGATGAGACGGTTAGATAGAGTCATTGAGTCAATGAACATGAATCTGAGCAAACTCCAGGAGAGAGTGAAGGACAGGGAAGCCTAACGTGCTGTACTCCATGGGGTCGCAAAGGGTCAGACATGACTTAGCGACTGAACAACATAGTTTGAAGTCAGGGAATGTGATGCTTCCAGTTTTATTATTCTTTCTCAAAATTGCTTTGGCTATTTGGGGTCCCTAGTGGTATCACACAAGTTTTAATATTGTTTCTCCTATTTATCTAAAAAATAATGCCATTTGAATTTTGATAGAAATTGCAATTGAATCTATAAATTGCTTTGGGTAGTGTGGATATTTTAATAATATTCTTCTAACCCATGATCAGAGAAGATATTTTTGTTCATTTGTGCCTTCTTCAATTTCATTTATCCTTGTCTTACCGTCTTCCATGTATTGATCTTTCACCTCCTTGGCTAAATTTATTCCTAGGTACTTTATTCTTGTTAATACAATTGTAAATGAGATTGTTTTTCTTAATTTCTATTTCCAGTTATTTTTGTTAGAATATAGGAATGCAAGTGATTTTTTTTTACAATGATTTTGTATCCTTTACTGAATTTCTTTATTCTCACTGTTTTGATAGAGCCTTTAGGGTTTTCTAGATATAACATCATGTTCAGTTCAGTTCAGTCACTCAGCCATGTCCACCTCTTTGTGACCCCATGAACCACACAGCACACCAGGCCTCGCTGTCCATCACAAACTTCCAGAGTTTACCCAAACTCATATCCATTGAGTCGGTGATGCCATCCAACCATCTCATCCTCTCCTCCTGCCCTCAATCTTTCCCAGCATCAGGGTCTTTTTCAATGAGTTGTCTCTTCACATCAGGTGGCCAAAGTATTGGAGTTTCAGCTTCAACATCAGTCCTTCCAATGAACACCCAGGACTGATCTCCTTTAGGATGGACTGGTTGGATCTCCTTGCAGTCCAAGGGACTCTCAAGAGTCTTCTCCAACAGCAGATAGATAACACTATCTTTGTAGTCCTACTCTCACATCCATAATGACTACTGGAAAAACCATAGCCTTGACTAGACGGACCTTTGTTGACAAAGTAATGTCTCTGCTTTTGAATATGCTATCTAGGTTGGTCATAACTTTCCTTCCAAGGAGTAAGCGTCTTTTAATTTCATGGCTGCAGTCAACATCTGCAGTGATTTTGGAGCCCCAAAAATAAAGTCAGCCACTGTTTCCATGTTTCCCCATCTATTTCCCATAAAGTGACTGGACCGGATGCCATGATCTTAGTTTTCTGAATGTTGAGCTTTAAGCCAAGTTTTTCACTCTCCTCTTTCACTTTCATCAAGAGGCTTTAGTTCTTCTTCACTTTCTGCCACAAGGGTGGTGTCATCTACATATCTGAGGTTATTGATATTACTCCTAGCAATCTTCATTCCAGCTTGTGCTTCTTCTAGCCCAGCGTTTCTCATGTTGTACTCTGCATATAAGTTAAATAAGCAGGGGACAATATACAACCTTGACGCACTCCTTTTTCTACTTGGAACCAACCAGTCTTTTGTTCCATGTCCAGTTTGAACTGTTGGTTTATAGTCAATAAAGCAGAAATAGATGTTTTTTTTCAGGAACTCTCTTGCTTTTTTGATGATCCAGCAGATGTTGGCAATTTGCTCTCTGGTTCCTCTGTCTTTTCTAAATCCAGCTTGAATATCTGGAAGTTCATGGTTCACGTATTGCTGAAGGCTTGCTTGGAGACTTTTGAGCATTACTTTACTAGCGTGTGAGATTAGTGCAATTGTGTGGTAGTTTGAGCATGCTTTGGCATTGCCTTTCTTTGGAACTGGAAGGAAAATTGACCTTTTCCAGTCCTGTGGCCACTGCTGAGTTTTCCAAATTTGCTGACATACTGAGTGAAGCACTTTCACAGCATCATCTTTCAGGATTTGGAATAGCTCAACTGGAATTCCATCACCTCCACTAGCTTTGTTTGTAGTGATGCTTTCTAAGGCCCACTTGACTTCACATTCCAGGATGTCTGGCTCTAGGTCAGTGATCACACCATTGTGATTATCTGGGTCATGAAGAACTTTTTTGTATAGTTCTTCTGTGTATTCTTGCCACCTCTTCTTAATATCTTCTGCTTCTATTAGATCCATACCATTTGTGTCCTTTATTGGGACCATCTTTGTATGAAATGTTCCCTTGGTATCTCTAATTATCTTGAAGACATCTCTAGTCTTTCCCATTCTGTTGTTTTCCTCTATTTCTTTGCACTGATCCCTGAGGAAGGCTTTCTTATCTCTCCTTGCTATTCTTTGGAACTCTGCATTCAAATGGGTATATCTTTCCTTTTCTCCTTTGCTTTTTGCTTCTCATCTTTTCACAGCTCTCTGTAAGGCCTCCCCAGACAGCCATTTTGCTTTTTTGCATTTCTTTTTCTTGGGGATGGTCTTGACCCCTGTCTCCTGTATAATGTCACGAACCTCATTCCATAGTTCATCAGGCACTCTATCTATCATATCTAGTCCTTTAAATCTATTTCTCAATTCTACTGTATAATCATAAGAGATTTGATTTAGGTCATACCTGAATGGTCTAGTTATCTACAAATAGTTTTACTTCTAATTTGTATGTCTTTCATTTCTTTTTCTTGCCTAACTGGCAAGGATTTCCAATACAGTATTGAATGAAAGTAGTGGGTGGGCATCTTTATCTTGTTCCTGATCTTGCAGGAAAACTTTCAGTTTTTTACTATTGAATATAATGTTAGCTGTGGGCTTATTATATGTAGTTTTTTTTTATGTTGTTTTGTTTTTTCTATACCCTATTTGTTGCAAGTTTTTTTTTTTTTTATCATTATTAGGTATTGAATATTGTCATGTGCTTTTTCTGCATCTATTGAGATGATCCATGATTTTTACTCTTCATTCTCTTAATGTGACTTCTCACATTGATTTGTAGATTTTGAACCATCCTTTCATCCTTGGAATAAATTCCATTTGACCATGGTGTATGATCCTTTTAATGTATTGTTGAATTTGGTTAGTATTTTGTTAAGGATTTCTACATCTGTATTCATCATGGATATTGGCCTGTGATTTCTTTTCTTGTAGTGTCCTTGTCTGGTGTTTATATTAGGGTAATGTTGGTCTTGTAAAATGAGTTTGGAAGTGTTCTCCCATCTTTTTTTTGAAAGAGTTTGAAATCTAAAGGGACAATCAGAGATAGAGGACAAGGAGGTACTTCATAGAGGAGTTTCTAAAAGGGCAGTAAGAGGGGAATTGAGAAGAATTATCCTTGAATAGGATGGCTTGTTCTCTGGGCTGCAGAGAAGGGCATATGTGATGGTTATTCAGGCAAGGAGTTGAGAGTTTTCACAATGATTTCTATTTTGATTATAAAATTGGCATAGGGGGTATCACATGATAATTTACAGACTAAAATAATACATGCATGTATGTTTTAGGGCTGTGTGTGTGTGCATATATTTGTTAGGTAGGGGATGAGTAACATATGCTGAGAAGAAAGTAGTCAGGAGTTCATCAAGGTCAACTAAAATGACTGATAGGGAGCAATGGAGACTGAGGGAGATTTGTTTTTGTTGCTCACTCGCTAAGTGATATCCAACTCTTTGGACCCCATGGTAAGTGAGATTAGAAAGGCTAAACTTGTGATAGCCTCAACCTGATAGTTGTGAACCTATCTTCCTCTTGGGATCCTAAACCAGGTGTGTGAATGGAGACATCTGATTTTACAACTTCATTAACAGCATAGGCAAAACACACTATGAAAAGTTGATACTGGTAGTACATTTTGGACAGACTGCCATTTGGATCCTGTCTAACTGTAGTAATATCCCAAGGATCTCTCCATCATTATTTTATGTTTAATATACCCTAAACCTATGCTGATCTCCAGTAGCATATTGGGCACCTACTGACCTGGGGAGTTCCTCTTTCAGTATCCTATCATTGTGCCTTTTCATACTGTTCATGGGGTTCTCAAGGCAAGAATACTGAAGTGCTTTGCCATTCCCTTCTCCAGTGGACCACATTCTGTCAGACCTCTCCACCATGACCCGCCCGTCTTGGATTGCCCCACGGGCATGGCTTTGGAGATCAGCCCTGGGATTTCTTTGGAAGGAATGATGCTAAAGCTGAAACTCCAGTACTTTGGCCGCCATATGCGAAGAGTTGACTCATTGGAAAAGACTGATGCTGGGAGGGATTGGGGGCAGGAGGAGAAGGGGACAACAGAGGATGAGATGGCTGGATGGCATCACTGACTCAATGGACATGAGTCTGAGTGAACTCCAGGAGTTGGTGATGGACAGGGAGGCCTGGCGTGCTGCGATTCATGGGGTCACAAAGAATCGGACACGACTGAGGGACTGAACTGAACTGAAACTTATGCTGTTCCTAAATCACAGAGGTTACATTTCAAAAGCCATGTAGAGATGTTTTACACCAATCATACTTTTCAAGGTAAAAGCACTGGTGCTCAGTGTACTTAAGCTAGTTAGGATAGAGCCTGCTTGGGAACACTGTTCTTCTAATTCAGATAAGTATTTTTCCTACAATATTGTAACTTTTTCTTCTATTTACTAAATTTTTAAAATGCTTTTTCTTCCTAGAGATCAAATCTGCAATTAATTATCACTAAAACCATTATTTGTTGTCAGCATGTTTTTTAAAATGTGTAGCATTTCCTGTTTTTCCAAGGTGCAATAATATTTTAGTTTCTCTGAATTGCATCAATTAGTTATAGTACTTCTATTCATGAGAAAATTTCATTTCCTAAATGATTAATTGATTTGTTCAAAGTCAGATTTAAGTCAGTGGCACTATTGGCACATTCGCCTGGACTTTCACATGGTTTCCCTTATATATTAAGCTTCAGTTTGAAATCTAAGAATTTTTCATGATAAACATTTTCTAGATTAAAAAATACAATTAAACTAAATAAATGTATTGAGTTGGCCCTCAAAAAAAGTTCACTTGGGTTTTTCTGTAAGATGTTATGGGAAAACCTGAATGAACTTTTTGGCTAATCAATAGCAAATTGGAGATTACAAAGTATTCAGGTTGTATAAATAGACCAGTATAAACAAATAAATAAATTCTTATTTTTATTTATGAAGTATTTATTTACTTATAAGCTCAATTAATCATTTTTGAACTATATCTTATCTTATCAATTGAAGAAAGGCTTAGTTTAATACAATTATCTCTGGTGAAAAAAATGCCCTAAATTTTTATTCTAGGTAGGATCCTGCCAGTTTGCATTTTCTTCCACACTGAATTTAGAAATGAAATGGTTCATTTTAAACTGTAATACTTTATTATGCTAAACAAGTAGACTTTTCAGGCCTAACAAAATCTTGCTAGATCAAATATAAATGGAATAGAACTAACCTGTACTAAATAAGGAAAGGTTTAGAATTTAACAAAAAAACTTAGACATGCCTCTCAGTACAAATAGAAATACAACTTAATATTTAGATGAATATGCAAAAAGAAATCTTATTTTATTTGCAACATATTAGTTATATCTTCTGGACTTTTGAATATGTTAGATGCCTCCATTTAAGAATAAGATATTTTAAGAGGGAGGGGATATATGTATACCTAAGGCTGATTCATATTAAGGTTTCACAGAAAAAGAAAATTCTGTAAACAATTATCCTTCAATTAAAAAATAAATAGTTTTTTTTAAAGAATAAAATATTTTAAACATAATAGATGTGCTGCGCTTAGGTGCTCAGTCGTGTCTGATTCTTTGTGACTCCATGAATTGTAGCTCTCGACTCCTCTGTTCATGGGGATTCTCAAGGCAAGAATACTGGAGTGGGTTGCTATGCCCTTCTCCAGGGGATCTTCCCAACCCAGGGATTGAACCCAGGTCTCCTGCACTGCGGGCAGATTCTTTACCATCTGAGCCACCAGGGAAGCCCAAACATAATAGATACCAGTGCACAAACTGTATAGTTATGCTTTTTCTTTAAAAAAAAAAAAAAAAACAAATGTAGTTACAGTTTGAGAAGTAGAAAGAAATGAGGAGTCTTTGTTTCCACAAAAGGATATTTTTTTAAACAAAACAGTGTATAAGAATTTGAGCTACCTGTGAACAGTTTTAGAAGGTACATATTTTTCTTTTTTTTAGTAAATGATTTGTCCTAACTTTTTCATGGATATATCAATTATTAGACTTGCATCAGTAAATCACTGTTTTTATGAAAATCACAGCAGCCAAAATAACTTCACAGTCAAGTTAACTTCAAAGTGGAAAATATTCTCATATACCACATAGTAACTCTGTTAAACAGATGGCTAAAAAATCAGCCATAATCATATTTTTGAGTTAATATGTATTGTATTCAAATTCTTTTCCTATCACTATCCATCTAAAATCTGTTATATGTAGGGTATGGTAAGCTTCCTTATGTATCTATAGTTAAATAAATGAAGATACACATGTGATGAAAGTAGAAATACACAGAGTACTTATCCTCAGAGAATGCTAAATTGAAATTCATATTAAAAAATAAATATAATATGCAATAAAATTTATGTGATTGACTGATAGGCATTCCTCAAGAGTTACATGAATAAATTTGAACCCTAGAGTCAAGGCAGTATTTTTGCACTGGCTTATTTCCTATGATAAAATAGGTTTCCTGAGATTTAACTTGAGAATAAATGAAATTTCTAGCAGCTTCATTACAGCAATAAGACAACTTTAAGACAGTGCTTCTTGAAATTATAATTATGATTGTGAATTTCAAACAAAGCTCAAGTTTGAAATGCCTCAAGGTCATGACTACATCTTTTCCTTTAAAATACTTTTAAAGAATGGATAAAAACCTGACAGTCTTGTTTTGGTGCCATATTGTATATTTTAAAATATAGCATTGAGTAGGACCAATGTAAAGTTTTCAAATATTTTATAAATCAGATCATTAATAATATCAACTTATACTGTATCAATAGCTGTAAGAAATATACAGTTATTGGCCCCCTAGTACTTGCTTGAAAAGTATAGAATAACTAATGATGTGAAGTGCTTATTACAGACTTGATAGCTATACAGATTTATATTAAGAACTGGCACAAAAATGATAAACTGAACCATAGAAAAGAGATTTTGAAGCAATTACTAATCAGGAAAAGATTCTAATAAATCAATCAGCATTAAGGTTGCTCTTCATCAGCCAGATTCATGGTATTGCAAATTATTTACATTTTTAAATGGCTCACCTGGCTTAGCAATGATATTCAAATAATTTCCATAATGTCACCTGACAAGGACATCTTAGAAAATTGCTTATTTAACTCTGAGAACCTATTGCAACAAGAAAGGTGGGGGAAGAGGGGATGGAATAAAGGAGAAGAGGGCAGGAAAAAAAACACAAAAACGTTAAACCAGATAGATGAAAATTTATGGAATACAATTTTAACAAACATCAACAAATATAATTCAGCCTATTTACATACAATGCATGTGTCAATGGAGAATTGTGTAACTCTTCTATGATAGTATATTTATAACTAATTTGTATTATTACAGAATAGTCATTGATACTCTAAGCCCTTTTTCATATGCTTGGTGAAAAATCATACAGTACATTGATCACTGAAGAAGGCTTTCTGCCCTTTATTGTACTCATCTTTTCATGAAATGTTCCCTTGGTATCTCTGATATTCTTGAAGAGATCTCTAGTCTTTCCCATTCTATTGCTTTCCTCTATTTCTTTGCATTTATTACAGGAAAACAGTAGAATGGGAAAGACTAGAGATCTCTTCAAGAAAATTAAAGATACCAAGGGAACATTTCATGCAAAGATGGGCACAATAAAGGACACAAATGGTATGGATCTAACAGAAGCAGAAGATATTAAGAGGTGCCAAGAATACACAGAAGAACCATACAAAAAAGATCTTCAAGACCCAGATAACCACGATGGTGTGATCACTCACCTAGAGCCAGACATCCTGGAATGTGAAGTCAAGTGGGCCTTACGAAGCCTCACCACGAACAAAGCTAGTGGAGGTGATGGAATTTCAGTTGAGCTATTTCAAATCCTAAAAGATGATGCTGTTGAAGTGCTGCACTCAATAGCCAGCAAATATGGAAAACTTGGCAGTGGCCACAGGACTGGAAAAGGTCAGTTTTCATTCCAATCCCAAAGAGAGGCAATGCCAAAGAATGTTCAAACTACTGTACAACTGTACTCATTTCACATGCAAGCAAAGTAATGTTCAAAATTCTCCAGGCTAGGCTTCAACAGTACCTGAACTGTGAACTTCCAGATGTTCAAGCTGGATTTAGAAAAGGAACCAGAGATCAAATTGCCAACATCTGTTGGATCATACAAAAAGCAAGAGAATTCCAGAAGAACATCTACTTCTGCTTTATTGACTACCTTAAAGCCTTTGACTGTGTGGATCACAGCAAACTGTGGAAAATTCTTAGACATGGGAATACCAGACCATCTTACCTCCTCCTGAGAAATCTGTATGCAGGTCAAGAAGCAACAGTTAGAACTGGACATGGAAAAACAGACTGGTTCCAAATTGGGAAAGGAGTATGTCAAGGCTGTATCTTGTCACCCTGCTTATTTAATTTATATGTAGAGTACATCATGCAAAATGCTGGGCTGGATGAAGCACAAGCTGGAATCAAGAATGCAGGGAGAAATATCAATAACCTCAGATATGCAGATGACACCACCCTTATGGCAGAAAGCAAAGAGCAAAGAGCCTCTTGTGAAAGTGAAAGAAGAGAGTGAAAAAGCTGGCTTAAAACTCAACATTCAAAAATCTAAGATCATGGCTTCCGGTCCTATCACTTAATGGCAAGTAGATATGAAAACAGTGACAGACTTTATTTTTCTGGGCTTCAAAATCACTGCAGATGGTGATTGCAGCCATGAAATTAAAAGATGCTTGCTCCTTGGTAGAAAAGCTATGACCAACCTAGACAGCATATGAAAAAGCAGAGACATTACTTTGCTGACAAAGGTCCAACTAGTCAAAGCTATGGTTTTTCCAGTTGTCGTGTATGGATGTGAGAGTTGGACCATAAAGAAAGCTGAAGTGAAGTGAAGTGAAGTGGCTCAGTTGTGTCCGACTCTTGGCAACCCCATGGAATATAGCCTACCAGGCTCCTCTGTCCATGGGATTTTCCAGGCAATAGTAATGGAGTGGATTGCCACTTCCCTTCTCCAGGGGATCTTCTTGACCCAGGGATCGAACCCGGGTCTCCCGCATTGTAGACAGATGCTTTACCGTCTGAACCACCAGGGAAAGAACGCTGAACACTGAAGAATTGATGCTTTGAAAAAAGTGATGTTGGAGAAGACTCTTGAGAGTCCCTTGGTCTGCAAGGATATCAAACCAGTCAATCCTAAAGGAAATCAGTCCTGAACATTCATTGGAAGGACTGATGCTGAAGTTGAAAGTCCAGTACTTTGGCTACCTGCTGTGAAGAGCTGACTCATTGGAAAAGACCCTATGCTTGGAAAGATTGAAGGCAGGAGGAGAAGGGGAAGACAGAGGATGAGATGGTTGGATGGTATCACCAACTTGATGGACATGAGTTTGAGCAAGCTCCAGGAGTTAATGATGGACAGGGAAGCCTTGAGTGCTGCAGTCCATGGAGTCACAAAGAGTGGGACATGACTGAGTGACTGAGCTGACTGACTGACTGGTATAGTGCATAGGCCTATTTGTATGTTATATCCTTTCTGATTAGCATATATTTAAACTTCAGAGGAGAACAATAGAAGTAATAATACATCATTAGCATTACTTTCCAAAAAAATAATAACTTTTATATATTTTTGAAAAGTCTCTAAAGTGAAAGTGTGCCTAGAGATATATGGTAAGTTCTACCATTGAATAAGAACATTGAAATTTTTCCCTATAGTGGTATTTCATAATTTTATCTTCCTTGCCATAAATTACTTTCCAAATTACTCTCTGTGCTGAATTATACAGAGAGCATAAGCAAAGCTAAGTGTTTTAGAGATAAAAAAGCAAGGAGGGGGAAAAATGTTCTTTTAGCAAATACTCATTCCTCTTGGAAAGTATCATTTTCTTGTGCTGGGTTCTTAGAAGTATCTGAAATTTGAATCAATCCTAGCCCTCAAAGAGCACACAATTTATTTGGGCAAAGTGGATTGATAGAATACGAAATAGATAAAAATAATCTTCGGTAGTGGTTTAGTCACTAAGTCGAGTCTGACTCTTGTGACCCCAAGTCTGTAGCCTGCCAAGCTGCTCTGTCCATGGGATTTCCCAGGCAAGAATACTGGAATGGGTTGCCATTTCCTTTTCCAGGGGATCTTCCCAGCCGATGGGTAGAACTTGGTCTCCTGCATCACAGATATCTCTACCCACTCTCTATAGATGATCTGACCCACTCCTACTGCTTAAACTATGATCTATATGTTATGGCCAAAATACTCCCTAGATATTATCTCCACTCCCATCTCTCTTACAACCTGATCAAGTGCTCTGACAGTCCTTTAAACTGATGCTCTAAAAACTAAATTGCAAGAACTACTTTTTTTTTTCCTACCTTAAGAAGTTCATACAACTCAATATCAGAAAAACAAACAGCCCAATCAAAAAATGGGCAGAAGACCTAAACAGTCATTTCTCCAAAGACATACAGATGGCCAATAAACACATGAAAAGATGCTCAACATCACTAATTATCAGAGAAATGCAAATCAAAACTACAATGAGGTACTACTTCACATCAGTCAGAATGGCCATCATCAAAAAATCAATAAACAATAAACAATAAATCAAAAAACAATAAACGCTGGAGAGGATGTGGAGAAAAGGGAACCCTCCTGAACTGTTGGTGAGAATGTAAACTGATAGAGCCATTATGGAAAACAGTATGGAGATTCCTTTAAAAACTAGGAATAAAAAAATAAATAAAAATAAAAACTAGGAATAAAGCTACCATATGACCCAGTAAGCCCACTATTGGGCATATATACTGAGAAAAACACAATTCTAAAAGACACATACCCCAGTGTTTATTGCAGCAATATTTACAATAGCCAGGACATGGAAGCAACCTAGATGTCCTTCAGTGGATGAACTTTGGATAAAGAAGATGTGGTGCATACATACAGTAGAATATTACACAGCCATAAAAGGAACGAATGAGTCAGTTGTAGTGAGGTGGATGCACCTAGATACAGAGTAAAATAAATCAGAAAGAGAAAGACAAGTATTATATATTAATGCATATATATGGAATCTAGAAAAATAGTACTGATGAACCTAGTAGAGAATGAATGGACTTGTGGACACAGCGAGGGAAGGTGAGGATGGGATGAACTGAGGAAGTAACATTAACATAAATACTCAATCCTGTACAAAATAGTTAGTGGAAAGTTGCTATATAACACAGGGAGCCCAGCCTGGTGCTCTGTGATGACCTAGAGGAGTGGGATGGGAATAAGTAAGAAACAGCAGGGAGGGGAGGGAAGCTCACAAGGGAGGAGATATATATATATATATATATATATATATATATATATATGTA
The DNA here is from genome assembly GCF_032452875.1 of Bos javanicus. NCBI lineage: Eukaryota > Metazoa > Chordata > Mammalia > Artiodactyla > Bovidae > Bos > Bos javanicus. The sequence continues at coordinate 47,021,466 of NC_083870.1, forward strand.
TACTTACACATCGGAGAAGGCAATGGCACCCCACTCCAGTACTCTTGCCTGGAAAATCCCATGGATGGAGGAGCCTGGAAGGCTGTAGTCCATGGGGCCACTAAGAGTTGGGCACTACTGAGCGACTTCACTTTCACTTTTCACTTTCACGCATTGGAGAAGGAAATGGCAACCCACTCCAGTGTTCTTGCCTGGAGAATCCCAGGGACGGGGGAGCCTGGTAGGCCACCGTCTATGGGGTCACACAGAGTCGGACACGACTGAAGCGACTTAGCAGCAGCAGCAGCAGTGTACATACACATAACTATGACTGATTCACATTGTTGTATGGCAGAAACCAATACAACATTGTAAAGCAATTTTCCACCAATTAAAAAATTGAAATAATAGTGTAACCTTCTGGTCATTAATTCTTCCTTTTCCTTCACATCCTCTCATTGAATTAATTCCCCAGTCTGTCTCTGAAAAAGTCATTAAATTCTCTTTCTTTCTATTGCCTGAGTTCATATCATTATTTTTGGCTTGCACCGTTTCCAAGAGTTATTTCAGCGTCTCTTCACACAATCCATCCTCATCTTTCCTACTAGTTATCTAATATAAATCTGATTATATAGAGCCCTTATTTAAATACTCACAATTTCTATCTATAAAGAAGACTAAACTCCTCAGCATAACAGACAAGACTTACCTTGTCTAGTCTTACCTCTCCCCACTCCCATACTATATTCCATCAATATTGAACTATTCATATGAGTGGAAAATAAAGGAAAGTCTTTTCCATTACTCTGTGCCTCTGCACACATATCTTTTATTGCATTAAGATGCCTTTCTTATCCCATTATTCCTTCTGGCAAATGCTTACTTACTTTTAGTACTCTAGTCAAATGTCACTTCCTTTGTAGCATTAAGTTTATCCTTCCCACATGCTCTCACAGCACAGTTATAGATACATCTCAATTAGAACCATGGCAATATGGTTGGTCTATGTTTTCTTTGCTAGACTGTGGGTCCTATTTGCAATTTTTGTTTGAGTTGAACAGATTTGGCAAATGCAGTGACTCAGATAAACAGTTTGTTAGGAGACAATTTACCAAGTCTAGGCTGAGAAATCAGGGAAGGATTCCAGTAACACAGTTCAGTCTCAAGAATAAGTAAAAACCAGCAGGCCAGGAAAGAGAAGTAAGAACATTATAGGCAGAAGGACAAACATGCACAAAAAGCAATGTTACGTACATTGATCCCTAAGTACTATTTGCTAGTGGTAAAGTTGGAAATATGTATATATAGGCTAAGGGAAATACAAAAAAGGATTTCTTTAAAAATACAAAAAGGGATTTAAAAAAAATTATTTTAAAATGTTGCAAAGTACTTGGATGAGCTGAGCTATCTGTGAGGATGTATTAAGATTTTGTTCAACTGTGCTTAGTAATTATAGCAAAAAAATTACTGATCTGAGTTGGAATTTGCTGGTCAGATATGGCATAAGTAGACAGGTAAAAGGGAGGTGAATCTGAGTGAGAGTGGTTCAGATGACAGTTCTTAGTTCCAGACTATGTAGAAGAACTAGCAAGAATCAAGGATCATAGGCTCTGTTTTCAGAAAACCACATAAACTGAGATTGAAAAATTGAAAGTAGTAATTTGTGGAATGACTAATCTTCATTAAGCACTTCAATTCTGTTCACTCACTCAGTTGTATCCGACTCTTTGCAGCCCCATGGACTGCAGCACTCCAGGCTTCCCCACCTGTCCATCACCAACTCTCAGAGCTTACTTAAACTCATGTCCATTGAATTGGTGATGTTATCCAACCATCTCATCCTCTGTTGTCCCCTTCTCCTCCTTCCCCCAATCCCTCCAAGCATCAGGGTTTTTCCCCCAATGAATCAGTTCTTCACATCAGGTGGCCAAAGTTATGGAGCTTCAGCTTCAGCATCAGCCTTTCCAATGAATATTCAGGAATGATTTCCTTCAGAATGGACTGATTTGATCTCCTTGCAGTCCAAGGGACTCTCAAGAGTCTTCTCCAACACCACAGTTTTCAAAGCATCAGTTCTTCCGTGTTCAGCTTTCTTTATGGTCCAAGTCTCACATCCATACACGACAACTGGAAAAACCATAGCTTTGACTAGTTGGACCTTTGTCAGCAAAGTAATGTCTCTGCTTTTTCATATGCTGTCTAGGTTGGTCATAGCTTTTCTTCCAAGGAGCAAGCATCTTTTAATTTCATGGCTGCAATCACCATTTGCAGTGATTTTGGAGCCCAGAAAAATAAAGTCTGTCACTGTTTTCACTCTACTTGCCATGAAGTGATGGGACCAGAAGCCACGATCTTAGATTTTTGAATGTTGAGTTTTAAGCCAGCTTTTTCACTCTCTTCTTTCACTTTCACAAAAGGCTCTTTGCTCTTTGCTTTCTGCCATAAGGGTGGTGTCATCTGCATATCTGAGGTTACTGATATTTCTCCCTGCATTCTTGATTCCAGCTTGTGCTTCATCCAGCCCAGCATTTTGCATGATGTACTCTACATATAAATTAGATAAGCAGGGTGACAAGATACAGCCTTGACATACTCCTTTCCCAATTTGGAACCAGTCTGCTTTTCCATGTCCAGTTCTAACTGTTGCTTCTTGACCTGCATACAGATTTCTCAGGAGGAGGTAAGATGGTCTGGTATTCCCATGTCTAAGAATTTTCCACAGTTTGCTGTGATCCACACAGTCAAAGGCTTTAAGGTAGTCAATAAAGCAGAAGTAGATGTTCTTCTGGAATTCTCTTGCTTTTTGTATGATCCAACAGATGTTGGCAATTTGATCTCTGGTTCCTCTGCCTTTTCTAAATCCAGCTTGAACATCTGGAAGTTCACGGTTCAGGTACTGTTGAAGCCTAGCCTGGAGAATTTTGAACATTACTTTGCTTGCATGTGAAATGAGTACAGTTGTACAGTAGTTTGAACATTCTTTGGCATTGCCTCTCTTTGGGATTGGAATGAAAACTGACCTTTTCCAGTCCTGTGGCCACTGCCAAGTTTTCCATATTTGCTGGCTATTGAGTGCAGCACTTCAACAGCATCATCTTTTAGGATTTGAAATAGCTCAACTGAAATTCCATCACCTCCACTAGCTTTGTTCGTGGTGAGGCTTCGTAAGGCCCACTTGACTTCACATTCCAGGATGTCTGGCTCTAGGTGAGTGATCACACCATCGTGGTTATCTGGGACTTGAAGATCTTTTTTGTATGGTTCTTCTGTGTATTCTTGGCACCTCTTAATATCTTCTGCTTCTGTTAGATCCATACCATTTGTGTCCTTTATTGTGCCCATCTTTGCATGAAATGTTCCCTTGGTATCTCTAATTTTCTTGACGAGATCTCTAGTCTTTTCTATTCTATTGTTTTCCTCTATTTCTTTGTATTGATCACTAATGAAGCCTTTCTTATCTCTCCTTGTTATTCTTTGGAGCTCTGCATTCAGATGGGTATATCTTTCCTTTTCTCCTTTGCCTTTAACTTCTCTTCTTTGGGAACTTCTCTTCATTAAGCACTTGCTATGTGCCAAATACTGTCTTAAGCACTCAGGATACAGCAGAAAAAGAAAAAAAAAAAGACAAAAAATCCCCATGATGTTTGTTGAAGTTCAAATTTTCAGAGGTAAAAGAAAGCGCATATGTTGCCATGGGTATGGGTGACTAAAGTATTGTGAAGGTATGGGAGTTTAGGATAACGTGAAACTGTAAGGAGAATGTATTCCTCAAGTCATAAACATGGGTAGGCAATTAGTCAAGGCATTTGTTAGCGCTTGGGTGGTAAGACAAAAAGCCAGGTGCAAGTCTTCAATCAATGTGAAGGAGTAAATAGGAGGTTGCTATGTTGTAGAGATGAAAGTGGGCAAAGGAAGGTGGGGTCAGATGCAAACGTTTCACTAGAGTAGGAATGTTTAACTTAAAAGGAGGTGGAGAGAAGCTGTAGCTGAGAGGGAAAAAAAAAAAAAGCATGCCCTACCTTCTACCCCAGTGGTATATACATAAAATGAGAAGCATTAGGTTTTAGTTAAGGTAGTGGGAAAGGTGTTATATGAACACATTAAGGACTGTGTTTATCATGGAGTGAGTGTTCCACAATCCTGGTAAAAAGGGCAAACAGAAAAATTATCAGTTGGAAGTTGGTTCAGAAAAGAAAAAGCACATCAAATTATGAGGATGAATATATGGTAGATGATAAATGATTTGAGGAAATTACATTTTGGGCAGCAATCAAGAAATGGAGTTGGCTGACTCGAATGTTACAAAAAAGTATAGGTGCATCAGGTTGAGTCCAGATTCTAGAGAGGCCTCCTAAGTTAGAGGCTCTACGACTTTGGAATTTATATAAATTACTTCAAGTAGAGCTTGCATGTACCAGTTCTTAGTTATAAGCTGAGAGTCCCTTGGACTGCAAGGAGATCAAACCAGTCCATCCTAAAGGAACTCAGTCCTGAATATTCTCGGATGCTGAAGCTGAAACTCCAATACTTTGGCCACCTGATGTGGAGCTGACTCATTTGAAAAGACCCTGATGCTGGGGAAGATTGAGGGCAGGAGGAGAAGGGATGACAGAGGATGAGATGGTTGGATGGCATCACCAACTCAATGGACATGGGTTTGGGTGGACTCTGGGAGTTGGTGATGGACAGAGAGGCCTGGCGTGCTGTGGTTCATGGGGTCGCAAAGGGTTGGACATGACTGGGTGACTGAACTGAACTGAAAGTCCAGGGGAGTGCTGCCAAGTTGAATGGAGCCAGTTACCAATTATAGGATGATATCCTGGGAGGTCTAATCTGTGGATATTGAAGCCAGGGCAAGAGTAGGTCCCTGGTGGAAATGGAGGCCAGTGTACTGAGAAAGTCAGAGTAGATTGAGGTCTCAGTGCATTAATGTCAATAAAAACAGAAATGCCCAACTTAAAAGACTCAATAGCAAAGAATACCCTCACCTGCTGTCTGATAACACACCCCCACCAGAAAGTGAGGCTAGTTTTGTTTGTCTCATCACTTGGCTCTAAAGCCTAGAGGCTGGGGTAGGCAGGAAGAACAGATAAAGAACATTCCAGTCAAAAGAAAACTATGCATTTTTATGGAGGTAGCTGATAAAATGTTATCTCTAAAGGTCTGTGGGCTGAAATGATAGTGGGATTAGTTTTTAAAGCATGGACTCAGGCTTTGCTGTGTACCATGCAACTTTGGTAGTAACACCTCCTGAGCCTCGTTCTCTAGTATGGAAATAATGTGTGCCTCACAAATAAAATGCCTAGCACATTTTGTTGCTAGGCTTCCCGGGCAGTGCTAGTGATGAACAACCCGCCTACCAATTCAGGAGACATAAAAGACACGGTTTGATCCCTGGTTCAGGAAGGTCCCCTGGAGGAGAGCATGGCAACCTACTCCAGTATTCTTGCCTGGAGAATTCCATGGACAGAGGAGCCTGGCAGGCTGTGGTCCATAAGGTCACAAACAGTTGGACACAACTGAAGTGACCGAGTCTGCACATACTCTGTTCCCACAGGAATTAAGTATGTAACTGTATACAAGATTCAGCATTGTGTTACTATCAAATGCTCTTCAAGTTCTAGCTATTATAATACATAATACAGGACCACAACTGTAAATCCAGACCCATAGGACATGAGATTTGTGTTTCCTGTTGTCACTGCTCCAACATGTGTCATTTCCTAAAGCTTTATTAAACCCACACACCCCCACCCCACCCCCACTATATGAAAAAGGAGACAAGATGTTTTCGTGATCATCCTTCCTTTAGGAGAAAGATGGAATACAGCAGAAAGCTCTGGCTTTCCTGTGCAGAAATGCACTAAAAAGATATGATCAAAATGTACAAGATTTACATCGAAAAGACAGAAGAAATGTTACATATGTAAAATTTTCAGGGATAAAAGGTATATAGAGAAGCAACCAGGACCAAGAATAAAAAAAAGAATTTTATTCATCTTCCTTTAACTGAAGGGCATGGATAGTTTCCTTTTAGTACTGGTTGCATAGACAAATTAAAGTGTCTCCTTCAAGCACTACAAATCTAACAAAGCTAGATTAGGTCCATGATTGATTTTGATCATGTCTTTATCTGTCAAAAAGCATTTAACAGGAGGCTTCCTGTGTGCTGTTTTGGATCTGTCAGGAATCCTCTGTTCCTTACTAATTCCTGAATATTCAGGAATTAAGAGGAGAGGCAAGCCTCTCCCAGGGCTGAGGAATCCAGGCATTTCCTTCCTTAGTTTTTCAATACCATAAGTACCCTCTTCCTTCTTGTGAACCATACAGTAAAAGTGATTGTTTACAACTCTCTCTCTCTCTTTAATATGGCTCACCTATGTTTTTTAAGCCTGGAATTTTAATCTTTATTTTTGCTGAGAATAACTACCTTGTAATGGTCAACATGGGAAATAGATGGGGAAACAGTGGAAACAGTGTCAGACTTTATTTTGGGGGGCTCCAAAATCACTGCAGATGGTGACTGCAGCCATGAAATTAAAAGACACTTACTCCTTGGAAACAAAGTTATGACCAACCTAGATAGCATATTCAAAAGCAGAGACATTACTTTGCCAACAAAGGTCCATCTAGTCAAGGCTGTGGTTTTTCCAGTGGTCATGTATGGATGTAAGATACATGCTTTTGAAGAATTGATGCTTTTGAACTGTGGTGTTGGAAAAGACTCTTGAGAGTCCCTTGGACTGCAAGGACATCCAACCAGTCCATCCTAAAGGAAATCAGCCCTGGGTGTTCTTTAGAAGGACTGATGCTAAAGCTGAAACTCCAATACTTTGGCCACCTCATGCAAAGAGTTGACTCATTGGAAAAGACTCTGATGCTGGGAGGGATTGGGGACAGGAGGAGAAGGGGACAACAGAGGATGAGATGGCTGGATGGCATCCCCAACTCGATGGATGTGAATTTGAGTGAACTCCAGGAGTTGGTGATGGACAGGGAGGCCTGGCGTGTTGCAATTCATGGGGTCACAGAGTCGGACATGACTGAGCGACTGAACTGACCTGAAGACAGTATATATGCCCATAGCATGTTGATTAAAACACCTTTGCTCCATCAGAGCTTTGGTCCCCGTGTCTTGTCTCTCCCACTCTTTCTTTCTCTCTCTCTCAGGCTATTTCTTTGGAGTGCAGAGGCCCTCTGGGTTCACTTTCCTGCCTGGGCTTCTAAGACCCTCTTGAGAAGGTGCTCTATGCCTTCACCCCATCGAGAGGGCACCTGAGGCCTTCATGAACAGAGCAAGCTCCGTGTCAAGGAGTTTATTGGTTTTCTGCGTAAACCAAGGAATATCAGCCTCTTTCTCTCTTCTTTACTTTCTTATTGTCCACTCCGGACCACCAGGTTCTGGTCCATTAAAGGACCTCAACATTTATTATAGCAAATAAAACTATAAATTTAGGTTCTTAGAGAACACATAATACTTTCCCCCCGCTCAGACAGGGAAAGAAAGGGTACACTGTGACTCCAGACCTCTATATTCAAAAATGGTGTAGTATAAATACAAAGAAGAAAAGGACGCGTCTAACCTCGCGTTCTTTCAAAAATCCTGTTACAATATTGTATGACTGCTGCTTTCTGTGTCTTGTTCAAATCATCTGAATTGTCTCTTATCTCTTGCTTCAACAAATCTACAAAGAACCACATACTTAAGCTCTCCTTCCCTAACAGAAAAAAACTCTTTTTTACTGGTATACCAGTACTTGTATATACATGTTCAGATTAAGAATTCATTAAAAATAGACAGCAAATGAAAACAAAATTTGGATTAACTTTGCCAAGTATTTTGCATTTATTACACTATGAGTTAGACCAAGATGGTATGGAATTTATGAAATAAATATATTAAATATAGACCAATGAATCCTTTGATCTCCTTAGGCCAAACACTATTAAACTAATTAAAACTTGTCAAAAAATTGACAGCCTTTAGAATTTTTAAAGTGGGTTTTGACCTAAAAACAAATACGAGACACAGAAAATATAGAGGGAGACAATATATTGGTAAGGAATTTCTAGAGTTCTAGTGATTTAGTGATCAGACAGAAAGCAAATGCCCATAAATATTGTTGGCAATTCTATTTATTATAAAAACTCAATATTCCCAAAGCCATCTTATTTGACTTCAAGTGTCAGTAATTCTCATTAAACTCAAATATATCTGGCTTTTGTGTACAGAATGATAAGCTGAGGTAAAGAGCAAATTTAGAATCTCAGATGGTGAAGAAAACTATGTTGAATTTTCAGTCAAGCTGGTTATGAGTGTGATTGTAAACTCAAGAATACATTGCATGTGTGATTCTGCTTGAATCAAACTAAAAATATGGTTGATATATTTATTTGGCAAGTAATATTTAAACTTATGGTGGGACTTGAAACTATTTTTAAAGGTTAAAACATTTTTATGGAGGGGGTCTTTCCTCTTTTACATTAATCCTTTTGACTCAACAAAATAATTATTTCAGATTTAAAATTTCCGTGTTATGTAAAAACAGTGATTCTATTGTAGAATTCTCAAGCCAAAAGAGTACCATGAACAGCTTAGGAGGGTGAACCAATATTCCTAGGGAAATCTGAGGCAGTCCAAAATGGTCCTAAAAGTACAGCGACTAAAATGGGTCTGAAATTTCATTTTAAATTGTTTGTTGTAATCGCTTTGTTTCCCATTCTTCCCATGTCTATGTTTTAGTGGGAAATATTCTTAAATTACTATATAAAAAGACAATCCAAAATCATGTATCATGTTTGTTTCATGAATTTCTCTAATCCTTTTCATATAATTAGAATAGGATGACCATGGCATTTAAATCATCCAAGGATAATGCAGCCTTAGAGTAAGGGTCTTCCTTTTAATGGCACCCAACAGGGTATTTTTAGAGTCTTAATTTTATATTTGTTAAAATAATTTAAAATCAAGTTTTATTTGAGTTTCTTGTAACAACAGGTTTAAATAAATTTAATACTTGATATTTTACAACTAGGAACAAAGAGCTTTACATTTAAGAGACAGATTTTAATAAGCAGGATAAGTTGATCGTTTTGTCACTCCAACTCATACCCTTCTCTTAAAGGGTCATTTTACTCGTAATTGTTTGAGAACACTGATCTTGAGTCCAGATGCTTTAGCAGGGCCCATAATTTGAACTTTTCATACCAAAATACATTTCTCTGCCACTTCCTTGTCATCTCTGTATGACCTAGCAATGCTGAACTTTTAGTTTCTCCAGGGTGCCATAATCTTGACTCAGTACTATTTTTTTTTTTTAAACAAACTATTCAGTCTTCAACACTTCCCTTTCTCACCCCTCCCTCTAACCCAGCTTTCAACTATAACTAGTTTACCTTTGGACAACACAGGTTTGGTCTACACGGGTCCACTTAAACATGGGTTTTTTAAAAAATTCATATCATAGTACTACAGGATCCTCAGTTGAATCCTCACATGCAGAACCAAGGGTACAGAGGAAGGACTATAAAACTTTATAAGCACCTGACTCCCACGTTGTTCAAGTTTCAAATGTACCTGCGGGAATCCTAACAGATAAAAGTTGCATATATTCTAATAGCACCCTACTGTTGTTTAACTGTTGTATCCAACTCCTTGGCAATCCCATAGACTGTAGCCCACCAGGCTCCTCTGGCCACGATGTCCCAGGCCAAGAATACTGGAGTAGGTTGCCATCTCTCAGGGGATCTTCCCTACCCAGGGATCGAACCCAGGTCTCCTGCAGTGGCTGTCAGAGCCACCTGGGAAGCCAATAGCACCCAGTCATTTCTCCATAAAACTTATTCAACTGTACAACTGCTATTATTTCACACCAGATTGAAAGCCCCTTGATAAGAAGGAACTGTGTTTCATGCTTATTCACAGCATCTAGTTAGCATGTAATATTAATAGTATTTGTTCAAGCAGATGTTAACGGGTCAGTATGCTTTATGTTTCTGGTTAGAAATTCAGGTTTAGAAGTTAGTGGTTCATCCATAATACTGGATGTTTTATACTGACAATCTTTTAAAACTGAAATCTACTTCTTCAGGTGCTCTCCTGTAATTTTATAAATGTGGACAAATAATTAAACTCAATTACTATCTAACAAAAAAAGAAAAGGAAAAAACTAGCAATAAATAATCTATATCACTGTGGTGGACAGAGAAAACACCCATGGACTTTGAGGTAAAAAAAACCTCCATTTGTTCAGAAAAATATTACAACCATCTCACCCTAAAATTGATTCAAAAGGTGATTTTTAAAAATATTATTAGATATTTCCAAAGCTGTGTTTCTACAGAAGTTGATATTTTAAAAAGTGCTTGTATGAATTGTTTAAAACTAAAAATAATCCTTTTTATTTTGAAAATATTTTAACATTGGCCATGTTTTATTGCTGGTGCTGTTAATCTATATATTGATTTAGCAATAAATACACCACTGTTACATAGAGTGTAATATTTTTAGTATTCATGACTGGTTGAAATTAATGCTGCTATTATTTCAAGAAAGATAAATACCATGCCAAAATTCGAAACTAATGCTCAAAAGAGTAAGATTAACAAAAACTATAAAATAAACTATTGGGCATTATCTTTTTAAGCATGATTCCTTTGAAACTCCATGGACGGTAGTCTGCCAAGGCTCCACTGCCCCTGGGATTTCCCAGATAAGAATACTGGAGTGGGTTGCCATTTCCTTTTCCAGGGGATCTTTCTATAATGAGGTAGATATTATCTCTATTTTACAGATGAGAAAATCAAGGCTTCGAAAGGTCTCATAACTACTGGGTAGCAAAGAAAGGTCTTTGAATAGTCTAATGTCAACGCCTACGCTTTTTCCAGAAAAAAAAAGTTGTAATTTAATGCATTTATAATTATAAAACGCCAAACTTAGGCAAGAGACAACTACTGCAATGTAACTATGCTCTTCATGGGGCCGTTTTACTCATATCTTTGAGAAACAACAGTAATTATTCCTTTGAACATATGCAGTTTTAACTTCTATGAATTGTGACTGAATGAATTGGAACCACCATTTAGAACTTTACAAGTGTACTTATAGGGAGCTCTTTAACCCCAATTCTTTGACAAATTCTCCTCCACTAGAACTGAACACACTAGTGATAAATACATTAATACTTGAGATTTCCAGATATTTTGGTGGTTTCTACCACCTGGAATTGTTATAATACCACAAGTTAAAAAACAAAATTTTTAAAAAGGATTTTAAGCTGGACTAGACAAAAACAGAACATTTGAATATTACATACAATGCATTATCATTTATCAGTTCATTAACCAGTTGAAAAGACTTTAATTGGTTATGGTTATAAAAATATAAGTCACAGGAGCAAGAAATTAGCTGCAAGGAAGGAAGAAACAGATGAAAGTTGAAGAGAAAGATAAATATAAGTGACAGCTAAAGTGGTAGCAAGGTTTAGAGAGCAATGGGAGTGGTTAAGCAGGAAATACTCAGCAAGACAATAGAGAAAACTGTTCGTCACAAGAACATGAAAAATTATGTTAAGGGTGTGGGTAATAGCCCCTGAAGGCATAGTATGGCACAGCTGAATCTATATATCACAGCTCTAACTCAGAGTTATCAGCAGCATCACTCAATAAAGCTTAGGTATTTCAACTATAGAACTGTGCTATTCATTGGAGTGGAGAAAGGAACTGAAGCAGTACTCAATGAATCCAGGGAAGCCCAATGAATAGGCAAGCTGTTAATTTACCAAAATGACTTGAGTCATTTTATTATACCATATGATGTAACAGATGGAATCAAGATAGCTGGGAGAATTATCAATGACCTCAGATATGCAGATGACACCACCCTTATGGCAGAAAGTAAAGAACTAAAGAGTCTCTTGATGAGTGAGTAAAAAAGTTGGCTTAAAGCTCAACATTCAGAAAATTAAGATCATGGCATCCAGTCCCATCACTTCATATCAAAGATGGGGAAACAATGGCTGACTTTATTTTTCTGGGCTCCAAAATCACTGCAGATGGAGACTGCAGCCATGAAATTAAAAGACGCTTACTCGTTCAAAGGAAACTTATGACCTAGACAGCATATTCAAAAGCAGAGACATTACTTTGCCAACAAAGGTCCGTCTAGTCAAGGCTATGGTTTTTCCAGTGGTCATGTATGGATGTGAGATACATGCTTTTGAAGAATTGATGCTTTTGAACTTGTGGTATTGGAGAAGACTCTTGAGTCCCTTGGACTCCAATGAGATCCAACCAGTCCACCCCAAAGGAGATCAGTCCTGGGTGTTCATTGGAAGGACTGATGTTGAAGTTGAAACTCCAATACTTTGGTTACCTGCTGCGAAGAACTGACTCATTTGAAAAGACCCTGATGCTGGGAAAGATTGAAGGCAGGAGGAGAAGGGGACAACAGAGAATGAGATGGTTGGATGGCATCACTGACTCAATGGACATGGGTTTAGTTAGACTCCAGCAGTTGGTGATGGACAGGGAGGCCTGGCATGCTGCAATTCATGGGGTCGCAAAAAGTTGGATATGACTGAGTGACTGAACTGAACTGAATGAACTGAACTGAATGATGTAATAGGGGCTTTCAATGTGGCTCAGTGGTAAAGAATCCACTGGCCCATGCAGGAGAGAGAGAAGACTCAGCTTCGATCCCTGGGTCAGGAAGATCCCCTGGAGAAGGAAATGGCAACCAACTCCAGTATTTTTGCCTGGGAAATCCCATGGATAGAGAAGCCTGGCAGGCTGCAGTCCACGGGGTCACACAGAGTCGGACACGACTGAGGGAGCACACACATATGCAAGCATGATGTAATACAGACAGGGCTGAAGAGTGTTAATTTCAAATCATTCAACAAAATCAATTCATGTGGAAGATCTTTCATGAACTTGGTATTTATTACTAAATAAAATTGATTACTATTATTAGCTATTTACCTATTAACTTGCACACTGAATTCCAGTAGTTTTAATTTATGAATAACAGCAGGTCTCTATTTGCTTTACACATTATAGGTCTGAACTGGAAACCCAGGGACCTGTATTCTAGTTACAGATAAGTCAATACAAACGTGTTGCTAAACTATTCCTTTGACCTACCTCAACTACAGGTTAAAACCATATACCTAGGGTCCTTTTCAGCTCTAGTTATTCCTTAGTGTTATTAACAGTACAGATCTTTCAAATAACTTGTTATATTTTCTTGGTAATTTTTTCACAAGAAGGAAAAAAGCTGGTTTTCACTGAACTGAAAAGAATGTTCTACTAGCATAGAACTTTATGTCCAGATGGGTCACACCTGCCAATCTTGTAAAAATGAAGATTCAGCAAGTCACAGACAAGGCTGGAGAATTTGAGGTTCTAATAAGCTCCCAGGTGATACTAATTGCCCTCAGTACAGGGACATTTTGAGTAGCAAAGTTCTAAGATTTGAAGAAATTGTAATGCGGACAAGCTTGGCTAGCCCTGATATTCTTATACAATTGCAACTATGAGCAGGAGTAAAACATGACATGGAAAATATCCCAGAAAGTCTGATGATGTAATATGTCTGGGATTTGTGCTAATATGGGCAGTAAGTAGACAGAAGAACAAGTTGGTAACCGAAGCTGAATGATGGAGCACTAACTAAGCACTAACACCAATTAAGGGGAATATTCTTTCTGTTCATTGAAATGAGAGGGAGGCATTAAGTTGCACCAAGGGTGGCTATAATCTAAAGCTAGAAAGGGTTATGTCTGTATTTGAGGATCTCACACATAAAAATTTCTCATTTACAAATTTTTCACAACTTTGCCTTAGAAGAAACTTGAGACTCAAAAAACAATATTCACTGAAAAGGAATTGATTTAAAAACCTTAAAACTGGTTAAATGTCATGAGATTTAGTAAGAAGCCATTAATGTTCAGACACCCTAATCTTCAAACAATTATAAAGTGTGTTGAACAAAATATTCTACCATTTAAACATAAATTTTGCAGTATTTTTTTAAAGCCATAGACTATAGCACAAATTCCCTTTGAAAAACAACCACTGAGTTTAAAACATACTAAATTCAAGGCAATGATTACCTGTAGAAGGGGTATACAGGGGTTCAGATCAGGGCGAGTACAAAAATGTCAGTTCAATCTGTTTTAAGTCATACATTAAAATTACACAAAGTATGGAAAGTATTAGGCAGTGAGAGTAAATGTGTACAGGTGTTTATTATATGCTCTTCAAATTTTTCTGCATATTTGAATACTTCATTTTGTCTTTAATGTGGGGCAATCTCTTTTTGTCTTTAACATTTATACTTCATTTGTAAAATAAAAAAAAAAGATGAAGGGAATAAGTGTATTTAGGAAAATAAAGAATAACTCTAAAATTAAAGGTTTTGATAACTGGTACACATACTCTAATCCTGTGGCTTAAAATTGAAATTTTTCTCCTGAATATGTCTTGAAACAGATATTTAGCCAAAATAGAAACCCATGTATGTTCAATTTCCCTAACAGTTCCATATCCTTTTCTCCTGAATGAAAAACATGTTTTCAGATTTATGCTATTTAAAAATATTAAGGCAGTGAGGAAATCTTGACGTCCCAGGCTGTTCATGAGACAATCTTTTCTTTTCATAGCATTCCAGGACTTTAAGTGTTAGAATTATCTCCAAGTTGCACAGCAACCTTTAAAGGTATGTACATATAAAATTAATTTTTAATGAAGTTCATAATTATGTATCTATGTTTTATTACTGGGCTATCAAATAATTCAAACAGAAAATCTAAGGCTAAATCCAGTCTTTCATTTGGCTTTGGGATGCATTATAGACTTGCTTTCTACATCTTTTTGCTTTACCAGATGCAACACTTTTTAAAAACATGAAAAGAAAATATTCCTCTGTAGCAAAAAGACATGAGGGTGTTATTTATTGCTGATAACTAAGATCTGGCAGACATGAAACTGGCATTGCAACTTTTCCTCCTACACAGCAATTTATCAATTGCATAGCATTTCTTCATTCGTACTATTTGAGCTTCACAGTACCTTGTGAGGTGGAAGAGCAGAATTTATTGCTTACATTTTGTATACATACATAAGGGATACTGAGGCTTAGAAAAGTTAACATGTCCTTTCCCTTCAAACTGTATGGTGAACCAAAATAGAACTAATGAACCAATTAACCACCACATAATTAATAAAGTAAGGTTAATATTAAAATTATATTTTGAAGTTAAAATACCTCTAAAGTATTAACATATCTCTAATGTTAACTGAATATAGTGATTCCTTATTATCCCTTGTTAAGCTAGGGTGTTCTTAGCTGCTTTCAAATACTGAATTAGATTTCTAACATTAAGTATACATGAATCCATTTCTTAGGTAGGTACTTTAAAAAATCTTGATGTCAAAAAAATCAGTTTTTCTCTGTTGAAGAAAAAAAAATCAAGTTATCTCTTAATATTCAAGGTAAGGCCTCTACAAACAAGCAACTATGTCTTAACACGTCACTGTTGGCTAGTTCACTCCTCTTATCTTAGAGATATCTAAGAGATAAGACAGAGGCATCTAAGTGGTAATAATGACAAGGACAAAGCTGTTTTCACATTAACACTTAAAACAATTTACTATATGCTGAAGGACTAAGTAAATGTATGAAAATATTCTAGAATGTCAAAACTCCCACTTCATGGGCTTGAACTTTGGAAGGAAGGTTGCACTGGAGTGCACTGTAGAAAAGTGAAGAATCTGTTACTCCTAGGCAGGTAAAACTTGGGTTTCTGGTCACTCCCCCAACAGAGACACTGGGAACTCTTCCCAGCTCAGTAACGAAGCAACCTCAGTTCCCACACATATTTCAGGACCTCTGTTTTCTTCTTACAAGCCAATCCCCGCTGTAAGGGACTATCTGAAGAGGGATAGCACCTACTTGATTCCTGGTGGTTCAGATGCTAAAGAATCTGTCTGCAATGCAAGAGACCAGGGTTCGATCCCTAGGTTGGGAGGATTCCCTAGAGAAGGGAATGGCAGCCCACTCCAGTATTTTTGCCTGGAAAATTCCATGGACAGAGGAGTCTGGAGGGGTACAGTCCAGGGGGTTGCAAAGAGTCGGACACAACAGATCGACTTTCCCTTCACTTCAGATATTTCAACTACCCCCCAATCATCCTGAGAAAAACTTCACTTGAAGAAACTGCTTAATTACTAGTCATTCATGGTACAGTTTTTTTTTTTTTTTTTAACAGATATTAGGCACATCTGCTGTTGCTGGAGTTCTTCTGTACTACAGTGATACTTGAAAAAAAAATTGAGATTACTTACCTTTAAAATCACCCTCATGTTAACTCAAACGTACAGAATTATTTTTATTTACTAGACTCTTTCTTTTCTGGAGATTACTAATTATTGCATTAATACAGCACACTGAAAGGTACTGCATACTCCTTCGTTTGTTTTTAATTTCCCTAATGTGTGAGTTCTGCAGACTTGTCAGTTATAACAGAACTTCAGGAACATGAGTAACTGCAAAGTTATCTGACACCAATACGCCTAACTGCTGACAAAAGTGAACCCCCTCCAAAAAAATGTTTTAATACAAACAGTACTCGAACTGAAACCATTTAAAAAGTGAAAACTGTAATCACCCGTAAGTTTTTAAATAGCCTAATGTGCATCTGCCCTCCCACCCAAAGCAAAAGCAGATGGTGTGATTCTGTTTCTTCCCAGTAACATCAAGTACCCTTTGTTAAAACTCACAAAGTAGGAAATCTTTAGCAGACACAAAAGATGAAAGATGAAACTGCAGCAAGAGAGCATGGCAAATCCAAAAGATCTATTAGTGCAGAAGTCTACTGGAAAAAAAACAACAACAACAAAAGAGATAGAAAGAATTAACAAGATACAATAAAAGTTATGTCTTTAAAGCAGTAGATTGTAACAGGGTGGGAAATGTTTAATATGTGTCCTCCTGAAAAGCAGTTACCATCTTTCAAATTAAAAAAAACAAAACAAAAAAAAACAGCTGGTGTATTTTCACAGCATCTAGATTTATTTATGGTATAAAGTCATAGAATTGTATTATTATTATTCCTTTCCCACCCTGGCAGAGAATAAACATGAATTCAGAAGCACAGTGGAGTGAAAACAAAGGAGAGAGAGAAAAGGCAGCAGAGAAAGACAGAAAAGGTGAATACAGAGCTACAGAAGTGTTTATTGAGCATGCTACAGAGGTAAGCAGAGTACACACAAAAGGAAATTAAACAACCATCAAACCTCCCAACTTTGTTAGAAAATTAATTTTTAATTGTGCCGCTTTCAAACTATACTGAATTTTACATTTCTAAAGATGTAAAAACTCAACTAATAGAAAATATACATGACCATTCTGTCTACATAGATAACAGAATCTATGAATCTTGAAACTAAGTACATCAATTTCAAAAAAGTATTGGTCATTTAAACAGAATCAACAATTCAGATTGACAAGAACTGTTCAAATTAATTTGACCTGTAGATTCTGAGCCATGTTTTTATTAAAGTCAGATCTATTCCTAAATACAAAATATTTTGAAGATTTATTAAAACTGAATATTACAATGCAAGGTAAATTAAGACTAAAGGCACATAAACTTTGGTCCCACCTGGTTGTCAGTTTTAGAAAACTGCCACAAAATTAATCTTCCTGCAAATTTTCGCAGTACACTTTCTTTTATCTTTGAAAAATACATGCACCAGTTCCTGAACTAGCTAGACCGGTCTGCACATGCTCAGAAATCCACAACCATATTCCAAATCTTAATTACAAACTAAGGATGGCAATATATATTTAAATGCACATAAGTCATGTCAACTTCAAAACATCTACGAAAAATATTCAGCCACAAACAAGACATTACTTAGTGCTGACATTTATATGATACGTCCCACAAGAGTGTGTACAAAAAGGTTAAGATTCCACAATGCTTTTCCACATAGGGCTCAAACTTACAGAAATCACTTTGTTGTCTTAAGAAAGTAATACTCTGCATCTTGTTAATTTTAACTAATGCCTACATTCATAACTGAATCTAGACCAGAATTGTGAGATACAAAAGGCCAATGTTTTTTTTAAAGCAATAAAGCCTAAGGTAGTAAAAACTGAAAAAAAAAAAAAAAGCTGCTTTATTCTTTCTGTATCATGTATCTTATTTGATTAAATAAAAAAATATGACAAGCCGATAATTCAAAATAAGTTCCAAGCAGGAGGAAAAAAAAACTTAACCTTTTTACACACCCCTGCCTAAACATATTGTTAATTCCCATTTAACAATGTGCCCTAGACAACCAATTCCTTTTTTCTAGTAAATGCACAATAGCAACACTAGTTTCCTTTTTAAGGCACGTATGTCAACTAAGTTGAAAAAGGAAAGTAAAATTCAACTAAAATTTCAAACAGACAAAAATGGCTTTCCTACAGAACAGATGAAAGAGAGCAGTTAATAACTCTGCCTTTACATACGCCATTTCATTTTATAACCAAGGAATGATAACAGCATGGAAAAAAAAAAAAACAAAAACAAAAAATCAAACTCTGGTCCCCACTTTTCTGAACAGTCAATAGGTGATGACACCAAACAATGTGATTCACCCTCAATCTTCATCTCCCCCCTTTTTTAAATTGTTGACTTGGAGAAAGACACTCTCAGATGATGGTTTTCACCAAGGTTATAATTATGAAGATCAATCAAGGCCTGAATAGCTTCTTCCACTGTCGCCATCTGAAGAAGGGCCATTTTGTGATCTCTTCTGAAACAAAATTATGAAATTAGATACTTCATAAAAATCAGAATGGCTTAAATACTTTTGCTCATTTCAGGATCAAAAGATATCTAGAAACGAAAACAACTATTTGGAGAAAACTTTTACTTCTATCAAGTCACTAATTTAAAGACAAGAAAGCTTGCTTACTGAAAAAACTTAAATGCTTTCACAGTGCCCCCAGTGTTAGCAAACAGTGTTCGGAGATCTTCTTCTGCTACTGAAGGACTGGGAAATTAGATGGAAAAAAAAGAGTAAAAACATTATTAAAAATTTTTTTATTTTATTCCTAAAATGTATATCCTTAATAAACTACTCCATCTTTAATACTTACGGGATATTGGATAGGTGAAGGGTTGCAGAAGGAGGGAAAATATTCTGAAAATTTTTGGATCCAGGTTTCTTAAAACGATGCAATGGGGAATTACCAAAATCTTTTGTTAGCCCTTGATCATCAAGTCCCTCTCGAGGTAGTTGTACAGTCTGATGTTTAGACAGAGTAACACGAATAATTTTTCCATACATCTTCTGTCCATTAAGATGATTCATGGCTATAAAGAGGAAGAATGCCTATTAATAAACAATATCAACATCCAAAGCAAAAATATTACAATAATTCTTAGAATAGTTGAAATACCTAATTTTGCTATGGTTTTAAAATAAATCACGAATTTACAATAGCCACTGGTGACAAAACAAATTCATTTGCACTCAACAAGGCACTGAGGCAAAGAAGCCAGCTTCTTTCATAGAATGAAAACCCAGAATGAGTTTCTTGACAGTCCTGCTGATAATGCCCAAGAAACTTTAACTTTTTCTCCCTTCTGCTCCATATCCTAATTACCAAGTCCTATGTAACCCTTTCTAATTATCCCTCAAATTCATCTATTTCTACACTTTTCACTGCCATTACTTTTTATCTGTATAACTCAAATCAGTTTCCCAATTCATCTTGCTAGATTTTTCTCTATGTTCCTCCATTCTATACAAATCTATGTCACTACCTGCTTAAAATCCTTAAGGATGAAGCCTCAACTTATTCAACATGTCTTCTACATTTCTCAGTCTGACCCTAACATCTTTCTCAAGCCTCCCTGAATAAATATTTTATTGATGATTTATAATACTAGTAACTTTGTTAGTGTTGAGAATCAAATGGTAATATAAAAACCATCCTGACCCTCATGGAACTTACAGTATCTCAGCACTATCCTCCTTGTACTTAAGTTTTCAGGTGTACAAAACATTTTTTTTTTAAACAAATGCTAGTATTTCACCTTTAGCCTGGTGCATGCTTTTCTATTTATAATAATTTCCTATCTCCTTCACAATCTTTCCTAAGCTATTTGTCAGTGTTATTTCCTAAAGAGGACCCTTTCTGCACTCTTCAGAAAAGGTTCAGAACCTTAGTAGATAGTCCCCATACAGTTCTATTTCTTTTTATAAATTCATCACATTTTAATTATCATCCTCCTTCAGACTGTAAAATACATGAAAGCAGGAACCAGTGTCTCTACCCCAGCACACAGCACAGTGCCTAAACACAGAACATCACATGCCTACTTCTTGAGGCAGCAGTTGGGTTACTTTTGAACTAAATGAACTGGTCTGAGATTAGAGAACAGTTATACGTTTTATGTTTTATTCAAGTAGTCACAACTGAAGAAAACCATGTCATAAGTCATATAGTTTAGCTAAACTGAACGTCTATTTGACTACTCAAATCAAAGTATTAGAGTATTAACAACAGAGAGGTAAAGACAATATGGAAGAGCAGGGAACTGAGAACAAAATCCCTACTCTCAAATGTTTTTAATTTGATTAGTACACTACAGTACACAGTCTGACACAGGAGATACCCAGAACTTGTTAAATCCATGCATCTTGTCATACTTACTTGTATAGAACAAACCAGTTAAATATAAAACAGGTCTGAAAAGGAAAATGCTATAAAAGTATAAGGTACCATTCTGAAAAATCTTTTTCATTTATAGCTTCCCTAATTTGTAAAATCAAATTTACTCTTTCAGTTATAAGATAAAGAGGTACTAAGGATGTAATGTACAACATGACAAATATATTTAACACTGCTGCATTTTATAAATACTCCCTCTACAGCACATTTTGCTAGAGAGTAGGTAAAGATCTATTATGAAAAACTATACTTTTAAGATGGCAGCTACATATGAACTAAAAACAGTTGAGGCTCTTTTGTAAGTAGTTCTTGAAAATACGAATTGGAGAAATAAGATAATTACTTTAACAAAGAACTACTTTTTGGTACTTCCTGAGAATTCATTTAATCGCTGAAGATCAGTACACTATTTCAAACATAATTTACAAATTCTGTTATTCCTAAACTGCCTAATTTAAGAAAATTCTAGTATATTAATTAAATAGGCTATAGTAGAAATGGAAACATCTTTAATGTCTGCAAATTTAAAAATTCTGGTCTAAAATGATTTAACATGGCCTCTAAGATTTGCAATAATTCCATTCACACTTGACTACTACTGACTATACCTTGCCATTTATTTCTCCCATACTACTTTCTGAACATAAAAATATTTGCTTATAAAACAACTGAGTATTTCCCAAATAGAGTCCCATGAAAACCAAAAAGAACAGAGTCCATAAACAAAGTATATTAAAAAAAGTTTCACTTATTTTTTTCAATAGCACATCCTAGTTTTGCATAGGATTTGTGTGTGTTTTAAAGGCATTAATGGTGTGAGTCCACATTTTTATGGAAATATATTTCAAGAAAGCAAAATCTAACCTATCAGCAATGAGAAATTTGCCACTACATATAGTCCAAAAACTACGTCATGGTACGTAAGCAAAGCTTTAGTGAAAAGATAAAAATTTTATCTTTTTAATTTATAAAAATTAGGGATAAAACATTTTAAAATGTAAATAAATACTGTTAGGCAGTGAATTGCATTATCCCAAACTTCATATACTGAAGCTTTAACCCCTCAATGTGACTATTTGGAGGCAGGGCCTTTACGGACGGAATATAGGTTAAAAGAGGTCATAAGGGTGAGGCCCTAATCCAGTAAGACTGATGTCCTTGTAAGTACACGAAAAGATATCAGCACCTTAGAGGCTGAGGAAGGCTCCCAGGAAAGGCAGTGTGAGGACATATGGAGAAGGGAGCTGGTCTGCAAGCTAGGAAGAAAGTCCTCTCTAGAAACCAAATCTGTTGTCACCTAATTACTAGTCTCCAGAACTTAAGAAAATAAATTTCTGTTGTTTTAGTCACTCAGTTTGTTGTATTTTGCTATGGCAGCCCAAGCAGACTAAAACAAGTATAGTAAAAATTAAAGCATCATTTATTTAAACAGTCCATATATAAGAAACCAAAGAGCATCCAGAAGAATTTGATTGAACAGGTACTTTCAACCATAATGACTGTGTATCCCTTATTTATAAGGGTAATGTGGAGAGACTGAAAGCAAAAGGAGAAGGGGGTGACAGAGGATGAGATCATTAGCATCACTGATTTAAAGGACGTGAATTTGAGCAAACTCTGGTAGATAGTGGAAGACAGAGGAGCCTGGCATGCAGAGAATTGAACACGACTTAGCGACTGAACAACAGACACCACCCACAGTTCACACAATGAGAAAAAAGAAATCAAACATTTGAGAATGCTTTGTCAACTATGAAACACTGTAAAAGGCTTCTTATATAGTACATAAAAATAATGACAATGACTATCCCTAACCAGAGTACAGAAGTGTACATAAGCAGAAAAAGAAGAAAAGAATAATGAGCATCTATGACATAATCAAGGAGCTTCCCTGGTGGCTCAGATGGTAAAAAATCTGCCTGCAATGCAGGAGGAGACCTGCCTTTGATCCCCGGGTCAGAAATATCCCTGGAGAAGGGAACGGCAACCCACTCTAGTATTCTTGCCTGGAACATTTCAGGGACAGAGGAGCCTGGTAGGCTATAGTCCATGGAGTTGCAAAGAGTCATATAGGACTGAATGACTAACACACACACACACACACAATGACACAATCAGCACTTTTATAGAACTTCCACTAAAGATAGACATCTCCATTTTTTAAAATGGAAAGCCAGATATATAAAATTTTATACATTGCCTGATGCTGCTAAGTCCCTTCAGTTGTGTCTGACTCTGTGCGACCCCACAGACGGCAGCCCACCAGGCTCCTCCGTCCCTGGGTTTCTCCAGGCAAGAACACTGGAGTAGGTTGCCATTTCCTTCTACAATGCATGAAAAGTGAAAAGTGAAAGGGAAGTCGCTCAGTCGTGTCTGACTCTTAGCAACACCATGGACCAGAGCCTACCAGGTTCCTCCTTCCATGGGATTTCCCAGGCAAGAGTACTGGTGTGGGTTGCCGACAATTCATTGCCTGGGCTACCCTAATAGCTGGTAAGAAACTGAATTTCAAACTTCTATCTGATGCCAAAGGCTAAAAGGTCTGGTTTATCATATTGTTAGTCTGTGAATCTCACTGGATATAATAGCACAAATACACTAGTTTTTACACCAAAAATGGCAAATTTCAAAATTAATGATGTGAGTACACACAGTCTGAGGTACCATCATCCCCAAATCTTAATGAACAGAATTATAAGCTAACATCATACTGACATTTACAGTCAATCACACTGTGAATATGCAACTACCTTCTGGATTTATGTGATTTGACTTTATGCATGAAGTTGAATGAGATGCTAATTAAGTGATCAATTATTTATCTAATAATGTAAGTGCAACTTGTTGAAGTACATTTTAAGGTTCCAAAAAGGATTAAAGTGGGGCATTTAGTTTAAGTTTTTCATTTTATAGTAACCTGCTATCTCTAAAATACATTCATGTAACTCTTTACTAAGTTCAAATACTTTCAAATGACTTTAGAAGAATTAAATTAACATGGCGTTAATCAGGATCCCATGGACTATATGAACAGTTAACTTCAATTATAGGGAGTAACCAGAAATGAAAAATGCTAAGAATCTTTTAATATATATATCATAATTCTTAGGTGAAACTGTTATTTCAATCTTGAAGCCAAAACCTTTTTCCATTAAACTCCGAGCAAGAAATGGTAAGAGAATAGCACAAAAATACAAATATGTTCATCATGTACAACTATACATATTAAAATATGAAAATTAACAAGACACTGTGAACCCTGGCTATTAATAAACAGCTTCTTACTGATATAAAGGAGTTTGTTTTTATTCACAGGTTTACATTATACATTTGAAATCAGATTGAAGCCGTATAGATGACACATAGTTTATTCTTACCCAGTTGTGATTGGTTTCCATCAGCCATCTGTATTAGAGCACTGTCTTTCTTATTGTACAAAATCTTCACACGCTGCACATCTCCATAAACACCTTTTTTGGAGCCACAGAGAGGTAATCCAAAAATGGAATTAATTTTTATGTGCAAGTCAGCTAAAGATTATCTTTCTGACATATTAATGAAACATTCAGACATCAACATGATCACTCATTCAAACTCATCATTCTCACAAATGAATAAAGAAGATCAAGATTTTGAACAGTGAATTTTGAAAAGAATAATTTCTGATAAACCCTCAAAGCTATGTGAATGATATTAAATTAAAGACCATGCAAAATAAATCAGCATGCATTAAAACAAATTTTGTGTCTATGGAAAGTTTTAAATAGCAAAGAAAAATAGCAAAAGATTTACTATTCAACTTTAAGCCAAAGTGCTAGCTACAAATAAGAATTAAGGTGAAACAAAAATCAAATCAATAATAAAAGTATAGTGCTAACAATAACATACCGAAGAGGGTAAACAGACTTTGGGGCGTAACCATCTTTAGAAGGAGAGAAGAGCAAGCAGCGTAAGACAAGAAGAGAGAAGAGTCGAGGAAGAGCGGAGATGAACAGATCATCCATAACGAAGGGTGGTTCCCGCAGAATGGTGAGGTGGTCATGGATCATGGTTCAAGGCGGTTAATTGGGGCAAGTTGGTCCGAGGAACATTTGTTCAAGCACAGAAGCATGAACATAGGGAATGGAGACAGGGAATGAAGACAAGGACAAGGAAAATAAAGGATAAGACAGGGAAGGGAATGGGCATTTGGGAAAAGACAAGGAAAGGGAAGGTGAACACACAGGGAAAAGGATGAAATGGGGAAGGGAAACAGCAATGCAGAAGAAAAAAATAAGGAATCGGGGAACAAAAAAAAAATAAAATATAGGTCAGTACATAGGAAATGCAGGATTTGGTCAGAAAATGGTTGGTTTATGTACTGTACAAGAAAAACTGAGTAAAATGTAGTCATCCAAGACAAATATGGGTAAAGTACATCTATATCAAAGAGTAAATTACAGCATTTCATCTCAACATAGGGAAGGAAAGCATGCATAGGCATTTTAAACTTTGAACTTTTAACTGCATAAGCATGGCTGGTTATGAAATGCAGGCAAAATTCTTAAAAGAAAAACAAAGGCACTCTGATTCAAACATTTTAGCATGCACAACTGTGAATGACTATAGTATTAAATGATAAAATAGCTTAATGTTCGTATTAACAGAGGCCAATTAAAAATGAAATATTCAAATTAGACATCATAAACTGATACATTGAGCTTCCCACATTTCATACCAGCTTCCATAGCAATCAAAATAAAATATACCAGACATAAAATGTACAACTAAAGAAAATAACTCAGCAATAAATTTTATTTAACAGGGTGGGAGGGGTTTGGGGAGAGGTAAAGTTGAAAAATATTTTTAGAAGACAATGACTAATAACTGCAAAGAAAAAATTACTAAGAAAGACTGGAAGAGTGCCTCGTCAAGATCTTTGGAAGAACCTTCAAAGAAAAATGTATTAGAGTAGTTCACATAAAATAAGATTTAAAAAAATGCAATGACACATAAGCATGAAATGAACAAGCAAATAATTAGAAAAGGCAAAGAGCAAAATTGTTTTACAGTTACATCTGCAAATTAGATATTTGCCTTTGAGAACAACAAAAAGATAAAAAGCCAAACTATAGTACTTCACCATATTTTTCTTAGGAAAAATAGGTAGTTAGGTTAAAAATATATATATATATATATTAAAAGAGATATGACTAGCTACAGAAATAAAGTATTACCTAAACAAGTACATAGATTTTATTTGGAAGTAGAAACACACAGAAAATACTTTGACTAATGAATGTACATAAAAAGAAAGGCAAGTGCAAAATGAAATAAACATGAAAAACTTTCACAAATGAAATGGAGTTAAAAAATAGACATTAGAAAATTATTTTACTAACCTCTTCATTTAAATTGCTAACCAACAGGACTGTATTGCCACCAGCTGAGACTCCAGGCATACCCACTCGGCCAGCAGCAGCTGCAGCAGCTGCTGCAGCAGCGTTTGGAATAGCCAAAGGACTCAGAGCTCCTGGAACAGCTGCAACAGGAAGCCCTAATTTTAAAATAAAGCATATTTTACGAAACACACACAAGTCGTTTACAAAACCAATTTAAGCACGATGGCTGATGGCTTGGGGCTGACCGTTCCAAATGGTTCCTGAAAGTTAATTTTTGTAACATTTAGAAAAATTGTTTAAGTAGCAGAGAAAATTCACTGGTTTCAATGAAATCATTAAGTATTAGAACCAAGGTACATACCTGTATTATGTCACAAATTAAATATATAACATTCCATTTCCTATGGAAAAGCAAACAAAGCAAAAAGAATGTACTTCCAAGTCAGAGACTTATAAAATTCACTTCCATGGTTCACATAGTGAGGAGTCAAATCTAAAAAAAATAACAAGTGCTATCTTCTTCATAAACTTACTTGAAATCAGACAATTATAGCTCACAAAACATATATAGCAAATTCTTCATTCTTAGAAACAAATCACCTTGAACATACATTATATAATGTATTCAACTGACCTAAAGAAAATCTTACCAAAATTTGTTTTCCTTAATTCCATACTCAGGTAGGTGTAATATAAGTCTTTCAAACACAACATTTGCCCCACAGAAAGAATAAGAGAAAGTCAATATAGCACACCAGTATTTTCCTATCCTTTACCTACCAGTTTGAACATTTCCTTCTTATTTCTACTGTTCTACTTTCCAGTCTTACTATTGCTCTGTCATCTTCAGGATTCTTCATTTATTCCACAGAATTCCCTTTGTCTCAGCATCTTTAATCTACTTTTCAACAATAAACTTTGATTCCTTTCATTCCTTATATTCTTACATACTAACTTATTTCTTAATAAATATTAGTTCACTAAAAAAAAACAAATTACATGTTTTTTTTTTTCTTTCCATGATAAAGGAGATAAACATTCAACCTACATAAAATTAATTCATGACATACCTGGGTAGAACTGGCCCTTAGTACTGTTGTCCCATAAATTCATGTTTTATTTCTTCTTTTCAGCTTTCTTGTACATGTCATAAGGATGTACTGTTAACTCTGGTGTCAGATCTTACTCTTTTAGCCACATTTATGTTTTTACTTTACAGAAACTACTATGACCTTTTATTGGCAGGCTGAAGCTTCTTCAGGATTGACAATTCTTAACCTCTTTAGTTTTCGACTTGTAAAAATTTTCCCTCAGATTTCCTTTGATCTTTACTGAGTACCTTTCATCAGTGGAATGGTGTTTCTCATGTATGTTCAAGCTCTGGGTGAGTTTACAGGTTTTTCTCCCCCAATACAATATTTTGGGAGTCCCCCTTTTTATTATTTCTTCAATTTTATTTTTTAGATTTTTCACTCTTTGTTTTGGAAAATTTCCAACATAGACACAAGTACAGAGACTAGAATAATGAGCCCCATGTATCCATCATAACTGTTTAACAATTACTAACTCAAGGCCAATCTTGTTTCATCTATTCATCAATTTCATTTTTAAAGTAAATGCAGAAATAAGGATCTAATTTTAACACAGAAACTCCTCATGTCTAATCATTATTATACATACTAAGTAATCTTTAGCACCTTTTAGGATCTACCACTTTATTCTATGGTATTACTAACTTCCCCATGTTAAATACCATAGATCCCGTTATACTTCATAGGTTGTTTCCATTTAACATTCAATGGCTATCTTAAAATGCTGCCAATGTAAAGATACATTCCTAATTCCTAGGTATGTACTCACAGTCATTTTGTTCCTGCATATTCTGAGATATGTAGGTTCCCAAATTATAGTTCTAAGTAGTTTATCATTTTTCTTTGTTGCTAATTCAAGAAAAACTAGTAATTCATGAAACACGTATAAAACATCAATACATTTGCTATATCAGTCTACACACAACAGCCTAGGTAAACAAACGCTTCATTTCTATAGAAAATGGTTTCTTCTAAAATACATCTCTACCATGCCAATACACAATTAAACAATCATAAAACTTCACCAAAATATTCAAAGATGATGGAAATTTTGTTCAAAGAAACTTTAAGTCTAGGATTTATAATGGAGATACCTTGGTAGTACAATATTACTTAAATCATCAAGCCTTATCATGGAAAAATAATCAGAGAATTAAAAGAATAAGTAAAATTAATTTAAAATAGTAATTAAGAATTAAAGTCTAGGCTAAAGCCCCCTTTTAAGTGTGAAAAAACCTGACTTAAGGCCAGATTTTAATAAACATTACACTTTAGTAAAAACGAGACTAATAATTTTCTCATGAAATTTTGTGACTCAAAGCAAATACAATTTACCTCCTCCTAGTAAAGCAGCAATGGAAAGCTTAGCAAAAAGTGGAATGTAAGCTGTGACGTCCCCAATGTAGTTGCTACTGCCCAAATGCTACTTCACGGTCTCCATATTTCTCCATTTATTCTTACCATGCTGGATCACTTGGTACTAAGACAGATGATCTATCATCTTGCCAAATGATCTTCCTTCATTTTAGGCAGTCCAGAGCATGGTGAAAAATACTGTCAGAGATGGAGTCACTGTCCTTAGTGCCACTAGCGTGTACTTCTCCTTCACTATTCCTTCTCCCAAGCTGGTAACTTAGAAAAACTATTTCAGTCATCTTTTGCAGTTCTAAGTCACTAGAATAGTCTTGCAGTTTTTACTGGACCTTTAAAAGCCTCTGAAGATAGATCCCACAATTTCTTTCAGTATATTCTTCTCTAAAAATTCTGTCAACCAGGTAAATCTCAACGTCTGCTACATAAAAACAAAAACCTACAAAGTATTTCATGATGCACTATTTATACTGTAATAATAAACTCTGGAAAGAAATTCTGTATTGTATTTTTCATAGCAATGTTAACTTTTAGCCATGAGAGAAAACAATACATTCACTATCTTCTCTTTGTAAAAAAACATATAGAACATGGTATACACATTGCCTCTAATGAACTACTTTTAGCTGTGAAAACAATTTGAATGATTAACATCTTTAAGGTAGCAAATATGCTGTAAAAAACACTATCTATGCATACTGATGATGGGGGATAAAAACACCTGTTTTACTTCTAGAACCGCTATTGTTGTAAGAATCAAGTAACATCAAAGAGCTTCATATACTACCAGATGCTAAAGAAAAGGAAGATGTGACAGGGATCCTTTCTATGTGAAATGATCTTCATTAGCTGGGCCACCCAGCATTTTGAGTGATTCAGCCATTTTATAAATTTCCTGTAATAGTTCTGACACATTACTAGCCACTCCCCCACTGAAACTGATGGCAACACTGCCACGTATTTATCTGATAGAGACTCAAAGTCCATGGGGATAAAGTGATTTTAAGTTATACATCTATCCCTCTATCCCCTCAGGTCACATTCTGCTGAGGCACACAGACATTCCTTGTCCATCACAACAGAACAAAGAATTAAACTGTTTTTGATAACTTCTCTTAAACCACTTGCCAATTTTATCTGTAATTTTTAATAAGCTTATTTTAGAACAGTTTTAGATTTGTAGAAAAATTAAACATTCTCCAAAGTTCCCATAACCTGGGCACCCCTGTCCCCCCATTATTAACATCTTGCAGTAGTATGATATACTTGCTAAAATTCATCAGCCAGTATTAATATGTTATTATTAAAGTCCATAAAGTATTCAGACTTCCTTAATTTGCATCTAATGTCCTCTTTTCTTGGCTTCCCAGGTAGCGCAGTGGTAAAGAATCTGCCTGCCAAAGCAGGAGACACGGGTTCGATCTCTGGGTTGGGAAGATCCCCTGGAGAAGGAAATGGCAAACCCTCTCCAGTATTCTTGCCTGGAAAATTCCATGGAGAGAGGAGCCTGGTGGGCTACAGTCCATGGGGTTGCAAAGAGTCGGACATGACTGAGCACAGAATGCATTCATGTTTTTTATTTCAGGATGCTATTATTAAATTTAGTCATGTCTCCTTAAGGCTCCTCTTGACTATGGCAGTTTTGTCTATGCTTTTTAAAGGTGCATAACTTGTTTTATCCTTTCATTTCCTATTCTAAAACTTCCATCCAATGTCAATTATACCATTATCTTTTCATCTTATACTTCTTTTCCCTGTTCAAGACATCTATCTATTGATTGTTATTCTCACATATGACTCAACAGAGGATTTGGTGGTGGGACTTTTGAGGTTTATCCTAATTCATGTAGTATAGGGTCCTGGGTCGGGAGGGCAGTTTTTACAATATATTTCCGATTTGAAAATAAAAATTTTACTTTTGACAAGAATGACAACTGCTATTCTTTCCTGAAACAACCCATTCCTCCTCTCCCACCAACTTTCCCTTCAATTTCTATTTCAGCCTCTAGAACCCATTTTTCTTTTGTCATTAACAATTTCACTTTTATTCAATGTGTTCCTTAGAGAAAACGTTTAACTAAAAGCTTGCTTGATCCTAATGAAACTTCTCTTATAACCCTCATTTTTATCTCCCTAAACTCTTCCCCAAAGGGAAATAAGGGATGCATTATTCATCCTACTATCCCACCATCCAATGTTACTTTCCAACTGCTGTTCTTCTATCACCAGTTAGAATGCCTTTGAGGTTAATATCATGTAAACATCTCTCATCAAAACAGTCAGTCACTGGGACATTGTCTCTCACGACATAAAGACTTTCACACCTTATTTCCTTTTCCTTGCTCAGCTCTTGTCATCCTGCAATCTGTCCGACATGCTGGTCTCATGATTCCTTAACTTCTACCTTGATTTTACTATATCAATCTATTTTATCAACTTCTTCTGCTACATCTTTGACTTTCTTCTTTCACCATTCATTGCTAATATTTAAATCCTCTTTCCTGACTCCATTCTTCCATCTTCTTGATTCTACTTCAATACCAACCACTTAAGCCATTTTTAGACTATATGACAAATCCACTTCCCTTTCTATTCTCCCTTGATTAGACTTTACTATGTAGCTGGAGCATTTTGGCTTGCTCGCTACTCATCTGTTAATGCTCTACTGTGCCAGGCTTGGATAAATTAAATCTTATATTGTGGACATGTCTTCATCTGGGTTTGTAAAATATTAAAGTGAAAACACACACACACACTCAAAAAGCATATGAGTCCACATTTTGTTATTCAACATTAGCTGATTTACTAGTCTGTTTTCAAGAATTCCCTAAAAATCTACTAGATTCCTATACCCGACCCTCATTCTTATGTTCAGCAAATATCTTGGAAGACTGAGATGAGAATTCCCTTAAAATGTTCAACCAACTTCAAAAGTTCTCCCTTCTTTCATCTGTTCCCCTTTCTTTATGAAGATACAAATGGTGAGAAGAAAGAATACAGACTGTAAAAAACTGACAACTTCAGTTCTGGCTCCAACTCTGCTCCTAAATTTCTATGTGAGCTTGACAGAAGTTCCTTTTAGTTCTCACAATGGTCCTAAAAATTTTCTATATATTTTGCCTCAACACTTCCATTATTTTCAATCCAATTCACTACAATCAATTCTAGGATTTAAGCTAGCCTTCAAAACAAATACTAGCTAATATGAAATTTCCACTCATTATATGTCAGGCATTGTGAAAAGTTCTCTGTATGCATTAACATATTCAATCCTCACAACACTAGCTTTAGAACATGGGGATTACTATCATATCCATGACAAATGTGAAATCTAAGACAGCAAAGCTGAGCCAGATTTTGAATTGAGGATGTCTGGATTTTGAGCCTACACTCAAAATGATTATGCATACTTCCTTGCTTTTCAACTACCATCCCATTTTTCCTTCCTTCCAAGAGTGCATTACTTCAAAGAGGAGTAAATATTTTATCATATTTATATTCCTAATTCTTTATAATTTGATTTATACCCATTCTTATGAATAAGAATAAACTTTATGGTCACTACTAAACTGAAAAAGCACTTCTAATTTTAATCTTATTTTATCCCTTGATCTCTTGCTTCTTTTCCCACAACATAAATGTACACTGCCTAAAGTTTCAAGACTTTAGCCCTCCTGCTCTTTTACAGTTGGGAATCTTAAAGTTTTTTTTCTTTCAGTTTTATTGAGAGATAATGTACATACAGCACTGTATAAATTTAAGGTGTACAGACAGCATAATGATTTGACTCATACACCATGAGATGATCACCACAGTTAAGTATAGTGAACATCCATCACCTCACAGATAACAAGAAGAAACAGGAAAAAAATTTTTCTCCTGTAATGAGAACTCTTAGAATTTACTCTTTCATATATAACATACAGCAGTATAAATCATATTTATCACATAATACTTTATAACCCTAGTACTATTTATTCTATAACTGGACATTTGTATTTTTTTGTCCACCTTTATCCCATTTCTCCCCATCCACAAGCCCTCTGTCTGATCTGATCTCTTTAAACCAAAGTTTTAGGTATCAATCCTCTGGTCTTTCAAATTCTCAACCCCAAAGAACTCTTTCCTAAGTCCTAGGAATGAATATCCTACTGTCTAGGTCGACTTCTCAAGTTTAATTCCTCATGAGTCATCATATCATCAATTCCAAGTCTTACTACTTTTATGTTTAATTTTCCTCATGTTTCTTTCTTTCCACTCTCATTTCTATCCCTAGTGTAGATTCACAATTTTATCTTACTTAGACTAATAGTCTCCAGTATACTCCTTAGGATAGCATCCATTCTAAGATCCTGACCCAAACTTAATTCTTTTTCTCCTCACTGCCTTTCATGTTTTCCTATGCCCCTATGCCTCATTCACAACTGAATACTTGTCAACTTCCTAAATATGCAAGATACATTTTCCTTCACATCTGCTCATGCAATGTTTTCAAAATCCTTTCTTCTGGACTTCCCTGGTGGTCCAGTGGTTACAAATCTGCCTGTCAATACAGGGGACATGGGTTCAATCTCTGGTCCAGGAAGATCCCACACGCTGCAGAGCAACTAAGTCCGTGAACCCCAACTATTGAGCCTGAACTCTAGAGCCCATGCTCCACAACAAGAGAAGCCACCACAAGGAGAAGTCGCACACTCCGATGAAGAGTAGCCCTCGCTCACTGCAAACTGGAGAAAGCCCTCACACAGCAATGAAGACTCGACATAGCTAAAAACAAAACAAAAAGTAAGTAAAAATAAATAAATCCTGTCTTTTTATCCCAATCAAATGGCTTTTGGCCTACAATGCCCTTCAACTTTCTCTTTTGGATGATAAAATGCCTGTTTAATTATGCTCTAATACTATAATAACTATTACATATTTCAGTTTGCCTCATAATAGATATATATTCAGATGCTTGCTGCCAGATTATAAGCACAGAAATTGTGTAATTTCTCTGAGACCCTACAGTACCCAGCACAGTGCTAAAACCATCAAAAAATGCAATGAATGAATAAAGCAGGACGCCACTGAGTTGAGGCAGAATCCTTCAAGGAATGTGAAAAGCTCAGTGCAATTACTTAAGGGTAAGAAAAATTCACAAGGGTGCAAAAAAGGAAAGGAAGACTCAGAGATAAAATACCATTTTAAAATTAAGATTAACAGGAAAAAGAAATATTGACAAATGAAGAGAGAAATATGAAGCTAGGAAGAACTCACACAAAAAAAATCTATATGAAATTTCCTATATGTATCTATTGCTTTCTTGGTACATCTTTAGAGACTCAAAACCTTCTGTATAATATTTACCTCCTTCAGATAAGAGGAGCATTTCATATTTGGTCACAAATACATACTTTTTATTCTACTAATTGCAGAGACAGTAGTAACATACTTTTGAAGGCTTTTCTTTGTTTTAGTTGCACCACATATACATAAGTGTCAACTCTTAAAAGCAAAATTTTTTTAAGATTAAATTTACCATCTGATTTGATTTAGAATTATCTTCTATATCCAAAGGCGGAAGTTGATTACCACTGAACTCAGGCTGTTTAGCTTTAAAAATACAAAGCCAGAATAAATAGGAAAAATGTTTTCAAATATGTGACAGGCTATCATGGAAAAGGAGAAGGTAAATACGGGATTAGTAAAAGAAATTCCTTAAAGCTACAGCTGAGAACAATATAATCAATGACCATAACAAAATCAGTTAAGCAAAGACTATATTATCACCCATTAGGAACTTGGGAATGAAAAATTGCATCCAAGATAGTTAAAAAGCGGCCTATGAATTTACATTTTAGTACTACAGTTACAAGTTTATTCCATTTGAGAATGCTGGTGCATGAGTAAATGCAAACTGATGCATTAATGTTTTTCTCCCAATGTTTTCGCCCATTGTATCTTCAAAGTATGCTATTACCATTTCATTTGCTCAGAAGACAAAAAAAATTTTCCAGGTTTAAAATGTTAATTCAAATATTATTTAAAATATACTAACAGAATTAAATAAACTCTTTAAAAGGTCACTGCTTCAAGTTAATTTGTGATTCACAAGTGAAAATTTTATCCAAATTTAAAAATGAACAATTCAACTTCAGCTCTTGCAACTTCCTTTTTAGAAGAGATATTTTAAAAACTGGAAAAACACAGTATTTTTAAAATTCAGCCATAGAAAAATAGAGGATAGTTTAATAATCCAAAGAACTCAACGTTTTCTAAAAATGCACACATGGAAAAGTAGGCAAGCTCAACTACAGTTTCTAAACTCTTAGATGTTAAAACAGAAACAAAATGAGAAAATCAAATTTATTGGACAGGTATTTTCATGAACTTTGGATGAAAAAAATTCTGATTTATGTTGAAAATGATAAAATACTGGCTTTTAAATTATGTAGTTTTTAAAAACTTTTGTTAGTTTTGAGACTCAGTGATATACTTTAAAATGGGTGTGGTTCAGTACTTCCAGGAAATATTTCTAGGATGTTTTCATATTTGTGAGTAATTATTTTGGTCTCTTGGAGCTTTCAAATGTGACTGTAACAGATGAATTATTTGGTGTGATTTTCTGGCCATAACTGTCTTTGCTATAATTAGTCTTAGAATATTATAGATTAGGATTTTGCTAGTTTAAGACTTTGGTATGTAAGTTTTAATGTATATTTTGTGAAAAAATAAAAATATAAATTCAGTTTACTATCATATAATATACACATGTATATGAATGACCATATATAATTGGTTTACATATATCATATATATATGAATGATCATATATATATAAATACACAGGCACACAGCTCCTATTCTGGATCCAATTATAGAGTAGGTATACTCATATTTGGTTTTGTAATCATGAAATAACCAGGTTAAACACTGGATGGACTTGGCAACAAAAAAATCTGTCATAGCAACAGAAAACATCTCACTATATAAAAAAAGAAGGAAATTAAAACTACAGGCTTACCAATTTACTATATGCATGACATTATTCTACATGAACTCCATAGGGGGAAAAAAGGTAGGCTAAAAGGCCTAGCTAATCTGTAGCACATTTCATTTTAATGTTTATTAGAAGGACAGATTGTTGGAGCCACACTGCCTGGCTGGCTCAGGCCCTCACTAATGATGGGAATTTGAGCAAACTGCTAATCAATTTGTGTTCCAGGCTTTAAATCTGTAAAATGGGGGCAATAAGGATAAATTCATTTAAGAATGGTGAGGATTAACTCACAAGAGGGTTAAGAATGATGCATTGGCATATACTCAATAAATGATAGACTATTATCAATACCCATATGCATCTACCTTTTGGTTTCTGGGATTGGGACAATTCCATTCTAAAGCACAATATTTTAAATGTTTTTGCCTCAAAATGTATGAAATGAAGAACTATAAGCAACAAAGGTGGAATCTAAATAATTACTTTTAAACTACTTTTCTGAAAAGATATTCCTGTGGTAGGAACTATCCCAAAAAGGATCTCCCTAAGGCACTTTGATAGTGGAGCCAAACTTTTATAGGGAGAGAAAACAGTGGTAGAAAAAAAGCTAACCCCCTTCTATCAATACCAATTATCCAAAAAATCTCACTCCTTAGAAACTGGTCTATGTGTATTTTTAAGACTCCTTTTTCACCACCATTTCTTTCTAGAAAGCGTGAGTCCTTCAGTTGTGTCAGACTCTTTGCAACCCTGTGGACTGTAGCCCGCCAGGCTTCTCTGTCCATGGAATTCTCCAGGCAAGAATACTGGAGTGGAATGCCATTTCCTTCTCCAAAGTATTTATTTACCTATATCATAAAGATGAACTTTAAGTGGCCTTACAATATACCAAGTGGCCATTTTATTCTTTCTAAGCTCTGGTGCTACTGAATGGTTCAGCAAAAACACTGAAACAAGAATTTCCAAATAACATTCATCTTTGGAGGATACAGAAACCATGAATAGCTTAAATTTATTACAAAGTATCTACAAACAACACTAAATATATTTTATTTTCTAAAACATATACAAAAGGAAAATCACAGGCAGCACTTAAATATATTTGTTAAGACAACATTCGATTACTGCTCTATTAGCTCAATACTAATTTTCAACTTTGTAGTTCCCTGCCCCCATTGCTCTACTGTAATGGGATACATGAGACATGTTTCACAGAAGATGTTTTTTACTGCACACCTACGGAATATTTAAAAAATAAAAAGACACAGAACAAACATACATATGGATACAAGGAAAAAGATGCTAACTTTTTGACTGAATTAATAACACACTGGTGGAGGGGGCCCCCCACCCCCGCCACAGTTAGTTTTAATAGAGAAGTGATTTTAGTCCACTAGGTTTTACGAAAAAAGTTTTTATGCTTCCTGGTTATTTCATGGGATGAATTCTTGTTTGAGATAAATATACCTAAATTTGATTAGCTCTCTTTAGTCCTTTAACCACTCCCCTCTTCCTTTTTGGGATCATTAAGACTGGGTGTTCTTTGGAAGGAATGATGCTAAAACTGAAACTCCAGTACTTTGGCCACCTCATGCAAAGAGCTGACTCATTGGAAACGACTCTGATGCTGGGAGGGATTGGGGGCAGGAGGAGAAGGGGACGACAGAGGATGAGATGGCTGGATGGCATCACTGACTCAATGGACATGAGTTTGAGTGAACTCCGGGAGGTGGTGATGGACAGGGAGGCCTGGCGTGCTGTGATTCATGGGGTGGCCAAGAGTTGGACACGACTGAGCGACTGAACTGAACTGAAGATCAAATAATAATAACAACATAAATAAATTAAAAAACACTCACTTCTAGGGTAAGGTCACCATCTCAAACCACTCTAGGGCTAGCAAAACCTGGAAATAACTAAGAGTTTCAAGTTTAAAGCAGAAGTAGGGAAGAATCTAGTCTGTATCCACTCACACATAATAAACTAAAAGCAAAATCTGGACATAACTTCTTCCACTAAAAATTAGCAAATAAATTCAAGAACTTAACTGTCCTGCACAAACTGTAAATAGCCCTAGTTGACAAAGGAACACTGAACACTTTCAACCAATTATTGTAGAAGAAATGTTTAAATCAGAAGAAAAATCCAAAATTTGCAACCTCCAAATGAAATAAAGGCAGCAGCCATTAGTTGATACTAAAACCATTAATAGAAAAATAAAATGGAAGGATCAGAATGTCACCACCTGAAACCACAATCTTAAAGTATCACTAAAATCACTAAAAGTGACCCAACCATATATTTTACGCTTCCAACTGAGATCACAAGGAACATCATATTCCATATTCTTGCTTTAAAAATGTAAATAACAGAATCTGAATCTAATCTAGCTTTTGGAGCTAATTTCTTATTTATATAAAAGATGCAGTGGATTGAAGAACAAGTTAATGCTACTATAGCCAGACCAATCCAGACTGTGGC
Organism: Bos javanicus; assembly: GCF_032452875.1. Lineage (NCBI taxonomy): Eukaryota > Metazoa > Chordata > Mammalia > Artiodactyla > Bovidae > Bos > Bos javanicus. The sequence continues at coordinate 47,059,488 of NC_083870.1, forward strand.
ATTTTCTAAAAGGATATAACTAGGTTTCTATAATAAATAAGTCAATGAAACTGAGGGTTGGGTGGAAGAAGATGACTTTAATAATCTCTATATAAAAATAACCTCTGTATCACTAATCTTCAGAATAATAGACACTCAGGAGACACAGTTACCAAATGCAGTATGTGGCTCTTGAAAAGATCCTATTCTGAACAAATCAACCCTTAAAAAACATTTTTTGAGACAATTGGGGAAATTCAAGATGAACTGGGTATTCAACATTAAGAGACCATTCTCAATTTTGGTAAGTTTTATGATCAGGTTTTAATCAACTTCCATCAGGTATGGTTGGTAAGAAAATGTCATTATTTTAGAGAAATTATGAAAATGTTTGAGATGACATAATGTTGAGGATTTGCTTTAAAATATAACAGAAAAAATGAACAGATATAACAAGTGTGGAAACTAGTGAATGGAGATGATGAATATATAGGGTTTATTACATCAGTATATGATAAAAAAAAAAAACTTTAATAAAAGCTTTTAAAAAAATCACCATGTAAACAACCCATTCAAAAAAAAAAGAGTTCACAAGTCATTTAAAGTTTTAAAATATTAAGTTTTTAAAAATATTTAAAAAACAAGTTTGCTTGTTAATTTTATACATCATAAACACATAAAAAGAAAACCAAAGTAAAGTCAATATAACAGTTAAACTGAACATCTATCAGTGGAACTGTATCAAGGCAGAGTTACAAGGCATGAATAAAAGAAAAGTATTAAAATACTGGGTCAACAGGTATGAAGAATATTTTTATGAGAACACTAATAACTGTGCTAAAAAGCTAAAATAAAGCATCTAAAATATTACATACTTTCTCTATAGCAGTAATGCTCAACTCCCACTACATAGTAAAACCATCTTGGAAACTTAAACAATTACAAATGCACGGAACCCCACTTGTAGTGATTTTCAGTCTAGGGTAGGGCCTGGTGACTTTGATGTGCAGGAAAACTGAGAAGCACAGATATATAAGGATTACAGATTTATCTAGATGGTTGTTACATCTAGTCTCAATCATCAATTATTTTAACATCAAAATATCTTATACAAAGTTTGCTTTTCTTTTAAAACTATATGATGAGAAAGGCTGCCACACAGAAGGCTCTATTCTTGGAATGTATTAACTGCATTAATTTAAAAAATGTAGATAGCGTGATCATGAAAAATTACTTTTAGCAATTTTCTAAAAGTGATCCACCCCTTAATAAATTAACTACACTTCTTAAACATGATAAAATGATCATTATAACGACATCTCAATTTATAATCTCAAGGATTTTTGATCACCTTGTTCTTTGATGTAGAATATGAATAACTAATAGTCTGCCAGGTTTGTGATTATGTATTTAAACATCAGATTTCTAACTAATTACAAAGCACTCATCTCCATTCTTAAATAAACTGCATTTTTGAAGACACAGTGATTCCTAACTCTGCAAGAAAGAAGCAGAGAAGCCACATAAAAACTTACTGTGTAAAATAAACCAATTAAAATTTATAATATTGATTCCAAAATGACTAAACTCAGTCAACTGCTTAGATACAAAAATGATACAAAATAAAGTGAATCCCCTTAAATATTTGGCAGAAAAGAATTATCACCTAGTTATCTGTTTCCCTGGTGGCTCAGATGGTGAAGTGGCTGCCTACAATGTGGGAGACCCAGGTTCGATCCCTGGGTCGGGAAGATTCCCCTGGAAAAGGAAATGGCAACCCACTACAGTACTCTAGCCTGGAAAATCCAACGGATAGAGGAGCCTGGTGGGCTACAGTCCATGGGGTCGCAAAGAGTTGGATACTACTGAGCGACTTCACTTACTTTCTTTTCTATCTGTGTTCTTACAGAATTTTTGAAACACAGGGATACCTATAAATTATTTCACTTTGAACAAGTACAGCTTAAGAAAGACTCAAGCTGAAAATGGATCTTATCAATATTAGTTTGTTGTAATCTGAAGTCACCTGATTAGATATCAATGGAAGCAAATAAACAGAGAAAAAAATTTAGTCACCATTCCAGAAGGTATGACCTTACTAAAACAATACTGCATGTCACTAGTCACTACAAACAGCGTCTGATCACTACTTTAAAAAGTAAAATAGTAAGTGATTCTTCATAAAGATTATACTATCCACCAAAGGCGAGTGAAGGGGGCGAGGGTGCAAAGTTACCTTAATGTCCTATAAATGGAAATGTTTGGATTATGATGAATTATTTTAAAACATTTTTTTCCATAACTGGCCAATCTACAGTAACAGTATAAAGCTGAATGCTCAGCTCGTAAAATAGGAGCAAAATATCCTTAATATACATTTAACATGTCTTGTACACTCCAAAAGAAAGAATCCACACAACCAATTCAGATTTGTAAATATCTGATGAGCATTTAGAAATTATAAACTAGTTCATAAAATGATAAAAATTAAAATAATCTGACATCCTTATTAATACCCTAGCAAATAAAAATACTAATACTCAATGCTGAACAGGAAAAAGTAGAATAGCCAGCCTCACATACCATGTATGTTAAATTAATTATCACCATTCTGGAAAGAAATTTCAAAGAAGAATCACAAGGCTTTAACATTTCTCTGACACAATGATTCTAGTTCTATAGTCTAAGTAAATAAAGGACAAAAACATTACATACAGGTACTGGTGGTCACAATGCCATTTATATTAATGAAAAGTATGAAGGGAAACTAAACGTTCAACATAAATACAAAAGTATTATATATCCATTAGCAGTCTATCTTGCTATTACAATTACCATTTTTTGAAAAAAAAAAAACAAAAAAAAACCCTCAATAAAATGACAAACACAAAACTGCAAACAGTGTGATTTTAATTTTTTACAAATATGTATTTACATAGAAAATAAGAAAAAATATATCAAAATATAGGTAGTTATCTTATGAATTATAAATATATTCCTTTATTTGATTTTTAAAATTTATAACTCACCTTTAAAAAACTATTTGAGGATATTTAAAAATTTAAAAATCCCCGTTAAAACATGTAAACAATGAAGTCATTTAGTAAAGGAAGATGAATTCACATATTTTCACCCCAAAATATTTTTCTATGTTGACACTATATGGTAGTTTAAGTGTGCAAATAGTATTATGTTTTAAATAAGTATATACCGTTATTACACAATACTTTATTGCTAAAAAATGCTAACTATCATGACAATGCTGGGCTGCCACAAACCTTCAATCTGTAAAAGAACACAGTTATCTGTGAAGCACATTGAAACAAGGTATGCCAGAATATTATACTGAAATCTTCAAGACAGAGCAGTGACACCAAATTAATTTACTAAAAACTGAGCAACTTTACTCACATTCTTTTAATGCAAAATGTAGAACACTTGAGAAATGATAAAAGCACTGAATAAGACAAAAGTTAAGTTATGCCAGGATTGTATAATCTTTTATGAGAAAGATTTCTTATTTATTATTACTCTAAAAAAGAATTCCACCAAGACCATTACAAGAAAAATGATAAACTCCATAGACAAATCCATGACTCCAACCAGAATCCAAAAAACATACACAAATTCATCAACTACCCCCCCAATAGGCAAATACACATAGCTCTTAGGGTCCCAGGAAGTGATTACGGGTCTAAGGAAGTACTATGTTTGAAACTAGCTGAAATTTCTCGGTCTTTTACCATTGTTTATTTAATGAGTTCAAAGTAAAATTTTAAACTCCTTAGAAATGACTATAAAATCTTCGTATCATCTTCTACTTTGGTTACTTTAAGAATTAAATAATGTATCTGCCAAGTACCTTGCAGAACCCCTAGGATCTAGAAGCTATTCAATAAATGTTGATTTTTGTCTTTTCTATAAGTTCTATCAGTAAAAAATTAAGAATTCATAGTAACAATTACAAGCAAAGGCCATGATTCATTCATTACTGTCTCATTCTTGACTTTAAAAAAATGGTACACCATAAAACTGTTAATATTATTTACTTACAAGCCAAGTTGAGGAAATAAAGCTTTAAACTAAGCCCACAGAGTGATGGAGATTCTCTCAGGAAAGAATGTTATCAACCTAAAGAATTCATTATGATAAATTTATCATGATAAATTTATTATGACAAACTGCTATAATTTCTGCAAGTTGTTATTAGACAATCAGAATAAGGTTAAGTTTTGTCTAAAATTATCAGAATTAATTTCAAATATCAAATGCTTCTCTTGTGCATTAGTGTCTCTCTGTTCATAGATGATTTATCACTTATATAACATATTTATAAATGGATAACACATGTTACATATCCACACTAAATAAGTGATGCTTTTTCTTTTTAAATTGATGAATGTAAGCTCAACTTATGTTCATCAAACTCCAGGAGACAGTGGAGGACAGAGGAGCCTGGCATGCTACAGTCCATGGGGACACAAAGAGTTGGATAATACTTAGCAACTGAATAATAGCAATAAGCTAAACTCTAAGAACAAGTTTGCGATTCATCAATCTTGGGTTCCATACGTCCAGAAACATTCATTTAATGATAATCTTACAAACTTCAGAAACCAAGAATTCCCTGAATTCATCAAAAGGAAACTAAAATGTCATCTGAAGTTATAAATCACTTATTTTACTTACAAAATAACATTTTCTGTTATTTTTTCTTCATCTTGACTCTGTCAACTATTAGTTGCAAATATTTGTGTTTTTTTTATTAGGTGGGTCAAACCCATTGCTGAATGAGGTGAAATATAATAACTAAGACAAAATGCAAATAAACACCAAAATAAATTTTATATAAAATTCTTCCTAGTTAAACCTGTGTTTTAAGACTACGATATGTTTTGAAAAATCCATATACCTACTCCCATCATATGCTGCCTCTGTTAACTTTCTGGGTTTTTTTTGTGCAGGGCTAAACTGAAACAATCAGATTGGTTTTCCAATCTAACTGAAACAATTAAGACTGAATATGAATATGCACAATGGCTTCTAGATAGCATGACTTTAAAGTGTAAATGTTTTATTAAGAACTCAACAGTATTTTTTCATTAGAGCTTTTCCTCTTCTATTTTGGGAGAGAAGATGAGATAGGTAAAAGGAATGTGACACAACTTTAATTATACTTATGAATTTAGGTTTTTCTTCCAACAGTATTCATATACATTCTTACCTGAGGGGGGGGGGATCTAACATAATTTCTTAAAATTCAAAATGGGAGATTCATTATACTTACTGGAGTTTAACAGGCACTTGCCCATTTGGCAGAAGTGGTACAGACAATAAAAATCATACCTAAGAGAGATGTTTCCTTGGCAAATGCTGCAGCTATAGCTGGGTCCAATGCAGGTTGTCCATCCCCAGATGGAAGATCAGGTCGAGTATAATCCCTACTTTTATCATTGTTGTATTTTACATTCAAATTCACAAGCTTGGAAAAATCAATCCTTAGGGTACAGCAAGCATTATAAATATTCTGACCATCTAGGGCCTGTAAAAGTGAATAAAGTATATCAGCAATTTTAAGAGATAAAAATTAGAAAAAGTATGACTCTGACAGAAAACTCAACAATGAAAAGCTGTACATAATAAAAGTTGCCAGGAAAGGGATCAAATTCCATACTCTTTTCTTTGCTACACTAGCTGTGTGTATATTGTTTTCCACAAATACTACTGTCTTTAAATAGAAAGTGCTACTTAAATATAAAATATAACCAGTTAAATATATGTGCTAATATACTTTCAATTTCAAAAACCTGCAAATATTTTAATTAAAAAAAACAAAAGTCACAAATATAGTTCATCCTGCCAAAATAGTACTGTAATATCAACAGTCTGCACAATAGTTAAAAGTTAATTTTATTACACATATATTTTTTGCTGGATGGTAATACTTATGCTCTAGAGTTGAAAGACCACTCAATTAGGTCACCTTGAACAAGTTATTTAATATTTTCTAATCTCAGAATCTGGAAGACAGATGACAATGGCTGCCATGCTTCCTTGCAGGATTATTGTAAGGATTAGATAAAAGACCACATGTGTGCAAGTATCATGAATTATAAAGCACAGAAAAAGGCATATAAAGCATATAAAAAAATATGCTGCTGTTATGTTTTTTTCTCTTCCTATATAATCGCCATTTATACTCCAGCTAGACAGAAGCTTGGAACAAACTAGACAACAGGAGAATATATTGTTGATTTTTTATTAGAAGAACAAACATTTTCTTTATAAAGTAACAGTTCAGAAATGAAGAACATGTTTAGCTCTAATTCACTTCAAAAATAAAACAACAATTCTTCTGGTAACAATACATAAATAGATCAAGCCTGATATCTATGTAGACCAAGATCTACTAGGTGTGTAAATATAGAACTATATTAATAGTAGACAAACATATTTTTCACACTTGATGTTTGAAAGAGAATTTTTATATTACTTCAGTATGACTATTTTAATGGCTGTATTATTGGAGAAGGAACGTAACTGAAACAGACTTAAAAATAGTCAAGAGTGTTCTGTTATGGAAAAAGGAAACCTCAATAGCTGCTTTGTATATAAAGTTTATAGTTAAAATATTATATTTAAAATACTCCCACTCTGTGAAAAGAGGAAAACCCTTTCCTTTAACATACAAAATTAAGATTTAAGTGAATATATTTACCAAGCTAAAAGCTAACTTAAAAACACAATTCAACACAAGTTTCCCCATTTCTATATTCACATAAAGGGACTACATGCACATCAGGATTTGAATTCTATTTGAATTAGGGAAAGCACCTATCATCACATGAGAATGGGAAGTATCAACTCTCTCAGGCAGAGTAATATAAATATTAATTCAATACTTCATAAGTAATTAATTCTTATTCAATACCTAATAAGTAATTAATTCAATACTCTGCTGTAAAAGCAAACAAAGCACCGAAAATAGGTCTTCATTTACTCATTCCTATAGGGGAAATGGCGAGTCATGTAATAGAATCTATGTCTCTACCTTACACATGAATGTCAAAATTCACTCTTAGGCGACTATTTCAATAATATATAAAAAATCTGATATAAGAAAAGACCTGACTTTGGATCATAGTACCTCGATTAATGCAAGAAGTAACGTACTGATACAAAATGACTAACTTCAAAACAAGCAGTTTCTTTGGGGCCAGGTTCTATCAAAGAGGTTGACTGCCAAATATCTTAATGATTATGCTAACTGCTTGAAAGCTGTCTAGAAACCTTTAACCAAAAAAAAAAAAAAAACAACCTTTATGTAGGTATTATACACAGGTATACCTAAGATACACACAAGGTATACACACAAGGCACACACAAAACTGTACCTTAGATACAAGAGCTAGAGAAATCAGGAAACAATATGTATATAAGCGACAGGGGAGAGGGAAAAGAGCTAAGGATACATGATAACAGAAATCCAGGCATTTTCAATAGCTGGCTGAGGTAAAATGACAAGTGAAGTAAGAAGAAAAATTAAAGTAAACTATATATGCAAGCTCACTTTAAGTTCATTGTTATTTGCCAACTTCCAGGAAATAACAGTAGCACACAAGTCAGTCAGTGTTCAGCAATCAAGATTGTAGTGATCTTGCTGGAGTAAAGATTTCTGACAGTAAAAGCCCAAGTTAATTTGCAAAAAAGCCTCTCAAATGTATCTATGCAAAGGGAAAGTTTGGAGAGTACATGAAAACCATCAGGAAAAAATATCTTCATAGTAAATATAAGATTTATGTCAAAAACATGATAAACTCAGTAAAGATGTTAAATATAGAATGAATAATTAACACCACAATGAAACACTGCATATGGATAAAAAATAGGAAAAGCCACTAATGAAACTTAATGAAATATATTCTCCTGGAAGGAAATCATTAATGATAGGATTTCCAAAAGACACACTGTCACTGTGCAGTGTCAACTGCACATATTCCTAATAAAAGTGGATAATACCCCTAAAAGCTGTGTTACAATTTTCTACTAAGTGTGTTACAATTTCAGGGTTGTATAAATTAAATAATTTTAAAAGATCCTGGTGAAAAGGAGTCTACTTCTATACCTTGAGGGCTTCCCTGGTGATTCAGAAGTTAAAGCATCTGCCTGAAATGCGGTAGACCTGGGTTCGATCCCTGGGTCGGGAAGATCCCCTGGAGGAGGAAATGGCAACTCACTCCAGTATTCTTGCCTGGAGAATCCCATGGACGGAGGAGCCTGGTAGGCTACAGTCCACGGGGTCACAAAGAGTCGGACATGACTAAGCGACTTCCACTTTCTATACCTTGAAAATACAGAAACTAAACTAGAAAGCCACAGTAAGTGAATGATATTTTTGTTTGCCAATACACTGAAAAAGATTTCTGAAAAAGGCATTAGGGCCTTTTCATTAATAAATGTGAGGATCATTTAAAATAATTTACTTTTTATTTGATAATCATTATTTTTACAATGATTGGTGATTACTGGTGGTGACTACCACCCTAAATGCCAACCTCAATATACGTAACATTACCTTGTTGGTTGACTTAAGAGGGTTTTTATTTTTAATTAACTAATTAAAAGATCATGACTTTACAATATTGTAATGTTTTTTGCCATACATAGACATGAATTAGCCATGGGTGTACATGTGTCCCCTGACTTCAGAGGTTTTAAGAGAGACTGGACTGCAATATACACAAACCTCAGAACAAATTCAGGAGATGGTTAAATTTTTCCCCTCCAACCCTCACTAATACAACTCCATTTTTAAGATTTTTTTTCCTGAGTTACTATTCTCTTATAAAATAAAATGCTAGGGGGAAATAATTCCAATTAACTGAAAGTAATTGCCAAAGATCGTAACTAATACATGGCAAGAGTCTGGTTGGCAATGTCACTCAAGCTGCCTTTACATGGCAGTGATTCCCAGGGCTTGAAAAACTAAACAGAGCAGTGGGCTCCCAATCCCAAAGATTATAACTGTTAGCTCAGAGGAGCCTAAGAGTCCCATTTTTTATAAGCAATCTATATGAAAAGAAGGTTCTGAACCATACTTTAAAAGAACACTCTAAGTTCTCTTCCCCTCCAAACCTAAAGATACACTATGCCTGCTAAATGAATTCCCAAGGCATAGGTGATATTTTTTCATTCTCTCAATCATCTGAACAACTATCACTATAGAAGTAGAGAAGCAGGCTTGAAATTCTCTTCCCAAACTATTCCTTACCTGTAAATTTTACATGATTTCTACTGTTTTAACAAGCATAAAAATGTAGCACCTGAATTACAAAGTTTAGATCTAACTCATTTTATTACACACTGAGATGTACATGGATGGTTGAAAGGTAGGAAGAGATCTACAGCACACCAGCTGTCGGCTAAGTTGTGTCATGTTGAAAAAAATGCCCTCATATCTATAATGTGTTAGGTTCTAAGAACACAGCAGAGAACAAAGCAGACATGACAACCACTCTTATACAGCTTATAGTCCAACAGACAACACAGACACTTTTTTGTTTAGTTGCTCAGTCATGCCCAACTCTTTTGCAACCCTATGGACTACAGCCCAGCAGGTCTTCTGTCCATGGGATTTCCCAGGCAAGAATACTGGAGTGGGCTGCCACTTCTTCCTCCAGAATTCAGACACTTAATAAGTAATCATAAATTTGATCCGTGGTGGTGAGAACTAAGAAAAGAAGGGATCAAATCTAGTTGAAAGGTTATAGAAGACCTCTCTGGAGAAGAGATTTCTAAACTGAAACTTGAAAGACAGAAATGAGTTGGTCATAAAGAGATGAAGAGAAAAGTATTTTATTTTATTTATTTATTTATTTTTTCCACTCAGATTACGTTCTTTCCCTCTTCATCTCCTAAAAGGAAAAGAAGAACGATCATCAATGGCTAACGGCAGCTGCAGAAGCAACACCAAAAGCGGACTTCACACTCAGAAGAGAACGCTTTATCTCCTCCTCGTGGTTTCGGGTGCTCTACACGTTCAGAGAAACTTCTCCAGTAATGAACTATAGAAATGATCCCTGAAAGTATAGTCTTGAGAAAAGTATTTTAGCACATAGAATATAGCAAGTTGTAAGCCCATGAGATCAGAGAATACACAGCATATACAAGAATTTAAAGAAGTTCAATACACATTAGATGCAGACAAATACTGTTTGATTCCATTTATGAGATACCTAGAATACTCCAATTCATAGTCAGAAAGTACACTGGTAGATGCCAGGGGACTGGGAGTGAAGTTGGGGAGGGGAACTGGGGAGTTAGTGTTTAATAGAGACAGAGTTTCAGTTTAGGAAGGTGGAAAATTCAGACATGGATGATGGTGAAAGTTGCACAACAAAAATACGGTTAAAATAGTATTTTTTACGTGACTTTTACCACAATAAAAATCATAAAAAAAAAAAAAAAAAGCCCAATATGGTTACAGAGGTGTAAGATGAGACTGGAGAGGCAAGATTTAAGAGTTTTATGTAAGTATGTTAAAGAAAGAGCATTTTTATACCAAGGACACAAATCAGTCATTGAAGGGTACAGAGAAGGAAGAAATATGACTTTAAGTTGAGATCATTCTTAAAACTCACAGTGGTGGATTTAGACTAGAAGGCCAATGAGGCACAGATTTAAGAGATGGCTTGATGGTTTAGATTAGTGCTACTCAAACTGTGGTTCATGGACTAGCAGCCCAGTTCACCTTGCATGAAAAGAAGTTTGTATCAGAATTTATGATCAATATTGACACTAAACAAACTATAGCTTAAAGTAAGCTAATTTGAATGTTGGCACAAGCTTCTTATAGCATTGGAGACTAGCACTTTGAAAAACACTAGCTTAGGCTACGGTGACGACAATTAAGAGTTGGAGGCAAAAGGATAGACTGAACAAAAATTTAGGATCTAAAATCAGTAAGATTTGGTGATAGGCTGAAAGGAGGAAGAAGAAAGATTCAATGTTTTCTGTCTTGTTTCTTAGATTGATGGTACTTTTTCCTGATCAATACCTAGAGAATGGTATATGAAATACAGATTTTAGTATTTTTGGTGGTGGTGGGGCGGGGGGTGACAGGAGTTTAATTGAACACACTAAGTCTGAAGGTGCTCCACCGTCCTAGCCTGGGTCTCTCAGAAGATGTGTGACCTAGAAATAAAGTTATATGAGTACTGTCAGAATCACAAAGTGTAACTAAGCTGTGTATAACAGGTGAGGTCCCCCTAGAAGAAGGGGAGGGATACAACAAATAATGAACAGAGAGGTGGGATGTATCTAGGTGAGAAGTGTTAAAGCCCAGGAGAAAAAAGGATTTTAAGAAAGGGAAAGACAGATTCAGTGTCAAAGGTTACCTAGAGGTTAGGTAAGATAAGGACTGAACAATTCTGATGAGATTTAGCTACTCCAGTGATCCCTTGTTGAGTAAATGGGTGCTGAAACCAAATTACAATAAGTAGAGAAATAAGAAGGGAATTAAGTATAATAAGCAAAGACAACTTATTTAAGAAGTGTGGTTATAAATGAAAAGAAAGGGAGATGAGGTGTTAGATGGATAAATATACGAATTATGGAGTTAAGGGTAATAAATTCATTAAAAAAAAAAGAGAGAGAGACATTTAGGCACACTTGAAAAACTGGTGAGAAGTAACTAACATGGAGAAAAATACAAGAGAAAGGGGAGATAAAAGTACAAAGACTCCTAAGAGGCAGAAGAGGGTGGTGTCTGGTGTTTACTGGTCTTAGAAATATCTATGCCTTATATCTAGAAGAAAGAAATGTGTGGGTATAAGTATATTTTGTGAGAAAGGCTGATAAGAGTTTCCATCTGATAGTTTCTTTTTTTTTCTGAGAAGCAGTAGGCAAGGTCATAAGAGTGAAAAGCGACTTGGTAGAAAGACAAATTTCCATCTGATACAGACAATTGTGGAAAATGGGAGAACATGCTGACTGAAGAAACGTGGTAAGATTTTGCAGGCAGAGTAGAGGGCCTATTTGTAGTTAATGCTGATGAGTTTAAACTGCTATCAACTGGTTAGATTATGTGATATTCTCTGGCTACACTCAATAGTCCAGATAAGGTATGAAGAAAAAATACTGGAGTCATCAAAAGTATAGGTTTTAAAAGGAGTCTGGATTACAAGATAATGGGACAAGCAAGATTAGAAAATAGATTCCTTTTTTCCTTCACCAGTAAGTGCAATACAGTAAGCTCAGATACCAGAATAAAAGCTTAATAAAGTAATTATCTCTGTAGGTTTTTGTAGAGAAGACCTGAGTGTATGTAAACATTCACAAACACCAGTAGTTTAATGCTTATTTTCTGTGCAGAAGATCGGTTAAATGAAAACCTATTAAATACTGAAAAATATATATAAACTACTTTCCCCATTGAATCACATAGCCCAAATGAGGTACAATTCTGAAACAAATTCCATTTCACTGGTCCTTTACTAAACTGTGTTCCTCTGGATCAGAAGGGAATGACAAAAAGAAAATATTCCACATTAAGAAAAATGTGCACTATATTTAAATTTGTTTGAAGTTGTGAAAAATGCCATCAAGAACATGGCTTCTAGATTGTCTGCTATTGATCAAACCTCATACCACAATTATTTTGGTATCTATTTTTATCTCCAAAGTTGGAGGGCTGAAACATGTTAGGAAAGTTGATTATTTTTGAAAAAACAACTTTATAATTGCTAATTTATTCCTGAAAAGGGAAGTATGATTAGATCATGCAATTGGGAACCACTGAGTAGAAACATACTGGAGAAGAGTAGACTGAAAAAATGTCTACTTTACAGATGTGTACATTATAAATCATTTACCTCTTTGAATCTTAGTATCTGCTAACAGGAAAAATTCCTGTTCAGTTTACAATACAGAGTAGTCAGAAAAAGAATGAGATAATAGCACTTGGTAAATCATTTCAATTATGCTATTATTATTAGTAAAGTCTTTCTGCTACCTGAAGCTACTTCTGCTCCCCAAATGAGATTCTAAGAATGGAAATGAAACAGTAGTTAAAAATGGCCTGGTTTCAAACAAGTTATTTTAATCTGGAGGTAGCACTGAAGTAATATACCATAATCAGTCTGAAAGTAAAAGAGTGATAGAGAGAAAAAAGAGGTAAGACCATTTTAAGTGGAAGATGGCTGATTTAATGGTTTAACCACTCCAATATTCTTGCCGGGAGAATTCCATGGACAGAGAAGCCTGGGGCAGGCTATTATAGTCCACGGGGTTGCAAACAGTCAGACACGACTAAGTGACTAACACTTTACACACACTTAATAAATATTTAATTTTTTAATAGTGGAATAAAAATAACAATATTATACTACAGCACAAGAAGTTAAAGAGACAAAGGAAGATTTAAATAAGACAAAGACTGGTATGCAGTTTTCAATGCTAGCTGTAACATGAGCAAATTTTGCTGCTTTGAATAGTTTCTTACCCTCCATATACAACAACAACAACAAAAAGGTAAGTGATTGGAATAAAAAGGAGACCAAGAACATATCGAAAAAACCTATTTTTAAAAAATACTTAAAAAGAATATCGGAAATCAACTGAGAGCTTATTACAGCATTTGAGCCACATGAGTACTGATATATTTCAGCCAAAGTACCTTACAGCTAATTAAGTACTTTGAAACTCCCACTGGAAAATGTAAAATCTTAAACAGGTATGCATGCATAATATAATCCTGCTATATCCTCAAGAGCACAAAATATTTGGACCTAGATAAAACAAAAATGCAGAATATAAGCCTATATTATAGATAACTACAAATATGACAATTGTTAAAAATAAACATTTCTTTTTATCACAAATACTAAGCTTTCTAATACTATCTCTATGACATTAATCTGTGTCATCTAAAATGCTATATGGTACTGCTAAGTTATGTCAATATTAGTTACTGACATAATATTAATATTAATATGTAAAATAATAATATTAACGATATTAGTTACATATATATGTGTGTGTATATATATCTGCCACTAAAAATTATTGCTCTCAAAAAAACCTAGACTTACTAGTTTTGCTTGCTGAGCGTTTACTGGATCGCCATACTGGAGAAGAGCTTGAAACTGGTTATTTTTTGTAAATGTGATTATCTTCAATACAGCACCAAACTTAGAAAATATCTGTTAAAATATTAAAAATCAAAACAAATTATATCTACTGTATTATTATTTCTTCATTTTATAGATAAAATGCAAATGAAATTAAACTTACTTGGTGAAGAACATCAAGTGTTACAGGATAATACATATTGTCAATAATTATTCTAAGCACTGGACTCTGGGCTGGAGTCACTGCACTCTCACTAACGGTGGTGCCACTAAGAGGAGTATTTGCTGTCTGGACAGCAGTCACAGCTTGAAGAACTGCTTGAGCACGCTAAAAATCAAAACATAAGCACTTTAGAAACATTCCTGGTATATTCACTTATACTTTGCTACATGCTACAGTATTAAATTCTTTTCTAGAACACATACGGATTAAATAAAATTTAACACTCACTCAGTAAATACACTTTTAAGCACCTGCCATAAGCCACATATTGCCTGTTTACAATTCAAGTATCATACTAGTATTTACCTCAAAACAGTTATTGAGGGTTTGGGACCAATGCTGAACAAGATAGATAAGTCATGTAATTTATTCTCAAAACAGCATGATGTAGTCTGACAGATTCAGAAAATGTTTTAAACAGAAACTTTTAGAGAACAATGAAACTTTAACATTATTCATTCCATAAAAAAGGCAAATGGCAAACCTTAAGAAGAAATTACTAGATTATCCAAAAGAACACCTATAAAGCTTATTATTTCTAATAAATCCTAAAAGAGAAACATTCAGATACAAATTTTTTTTTGATACTAGTGTAACTTTTGAAACCAAAATTTTTACAACAGAAACTGATGTATACCACAGTACACAGCCATAAAATTTTCAGGAAAACTTCAAGATAAAATATAAAGAATCTTTCCCATCCATGTTATTGTTTCTAATATATCATTAATGGTAAAATGCACTATCCTTTTATGTAGGACTAATAAGATATTGCTATTTGAACCATGACAGATCAACTTATAAGACATATCTTGATTTCTGAGATTTTAAAAAGTGAAAAAAATATATACAGAATTGAGAAAATACAGTATTTTTAGGAAATATGTCAACTAAATCTATGTTAAATGCTCCAAAAACACTGCCTTTATTACCATTATGTCTTTTCTATTATTTCTCTGACAGATTCACTGATAAGGAAATAATTGTTTTCTACCTTATTTGGGGGTCAAAAAACCTATATAAAGGCAAATAACTGTTAAATATAATAGTAACTAACACCTCTATGCTGCTTTACAGTTTGAAGAAGTTGTACTGGCAGACGAACAGGCATATATATAAACAAAGCACAGCGATAAATGAAAAGGAAGACAAACACAAAAGAATAAGAACACTTATGTATAAGGAAGGATCCGTGCTCCCTTTAGCAGCACACATACCAATATTGAAACAATACAGAGTTTAACATGGTCCTATGCAAATATGACCCCCAAATTCATGAAGTGTCACATTTTTTTCTGGACCTGTTAGCTAAAGTGGTGTTGGTAATCATTTTGCAAAACATAAATAAATCATTTTGCAAAACATAAATAAATCATTTTGCAAAACATAAATAAATCAAATAAATAAGTTGTATATCTTAAAATTTACACAATGTATATGTCTATTATCTCAACAAAGGTGAGGGGATGCTCATTTCACTGAGATCAGCCTTGGGATTTCTTTGGAAGGAATGATGCGAAAGCTGAAACTCCAGTACTTTGGCCACCTCATGCAAAGAGTTGATTCATTGGAAAAGACCCTGATGCTGGGAGGGATTGGAGGCAGGAGGAGAAGGGGACGACAGAGGATGAGATGGCTGGATGGCATCACTAACTCGATGGACGTGAGTCTGGGGGGTCGCAAAGAGTCGGACACGACTGAGCGACTGATCTGATCAGATCTGATAACTAGGAAATCACAGAGCATAATCTCAAAGAGACCACACACTCATCTAGTCAAACTTCGTCATCTACATGATAATTAAATAAAACATGACCTATAAATTTATGTTAGCTAAAGTGACTAAAATCCAACATTTTGAAATATATGATAAATATTTAATACAATGGACACATTTACACGACTTATAGATATTATAAAAGAAGGATGAAAGTATTTCTAGAACAATGTTTGTTAAATATTTGAACATATTTAGTCCAATACAAATTTAAATAAAGTATTTTAAGTAGCTCACTGCAATATCACTTTCTTCATTAATGAACATAACTACATACATTTATTATAATAAGCATGGAAATATCACAACTTAGAACAACCCTTCTGCTACTATTTCAAATAACTGAATCAAATAATCAAATACCTTTCTAAACAGGAATCACATGATCATGGCATACTATCCAAACAGTATAAAAAGTTCACTTTCCTCTGCAACTCACTCACCTGTATGCTTTCTCCTACGAACCCTTACAATAATCTTGGGTATTCTTCCAGAGACATCACCTACATATTCAAGCATGTATGTACATATATACTCCATACAAGCATATAAGCACTTATCTACTGCATATCTTTCTTTCCAATACTATACTCACTCTCTACATCTTCCTTTTTTTACCTTAACAATTATGTTCTCTATTAACAAAGAACTTCATTCATGTTTCATACATGTTTTAAAAATATTCATGGAGCAGAGGTGACCTGCCAATCTAGATTTTAATTAAACTTTGTATTGAAACAATCATACACATAAAAGGACACAAATCATGAGTATACACAGCTCAATAAAATATCAAATAAACCATATCATGAAAGTACTATCGAGATAAAAAACAGAACATTACCAACACTCCAAAAGCCACACACATGTTTTCTCCCAGTTATGTAAATGGAATGTACTACTCTGGTCTGGCTTCTTCCAATAAACATAATTTTTATGATGTCCATTCAAGTTTTGGATGCACCAGTAGCTTGTTCATTCTTTTTGCCAGGAGTATTCCAACAAATAAATATACCACAACACATTCTACTGCTGCTCAACATTTAGATCATTTCCAGCCTTGGGTAATTACATATAGTGTGCGATGAACTTTCCCATACATATCTTTTGATGCACATATATATAAAATTTCTCAGATATATGACTAGTAAAATTACTATGTCAAAGAACAGGAATTTGCTCAGCTTTAGCTGATAAATGAAGATTTAAAAAACTATTCTACCAACTTACATTCCCATCACTTATTTGTAAGAGTTCAAGCTTTTCTACATTGTTCCAACACTTGGAATTACCTCATTGTATCCAATATGGTAGCACATGGCAGTATCTCACAGTGATTTTAAATTGCATTAAAGGTTCTTAATCCAAACCTAATCCACTTTGTAGATCAGAGGATGGCTTTCAAGGAAACTGGCTTGTGGAAACTTGAAGATGTCTAACAACTGGTCATATGAAGTATGGGATAGAAACTTGGCACAAACATAGGCAGGTCACAATATTTCAGGCAAAAGTTACATCACAGAAACAGTGGCCTCCAAAGACAAAATAAGAGAAGGTATGCCAAGTTATAGGATCTATCATTACTACTGAGATAGAAGCACAGGAAAATGGAGGGGGGAGCAGCCACAGACAGAAACAGTAGTCATCTCAGAAAGGACCTTTATCCTGAGCATGAAAACAAACTGCTGCAGGGGAGCAAGTTAGATCTGTGCATTTTAGAAAGAGATACACACACATTTGTACTAGGGAGAAAGTATTCAAGACAAAAATTAAAGATCAGTAAGAGAGTTACTAACTTTCCTAGTGGCTCAGACGGTAAAGCATCTGCCTACAATGCAGGAGACCTGGGTTTGATCCCTGGGTTGGGAAGATCCCCTGGAGAAGGAAATGGCAACCACTCCAGTAATCTTGCTTGGAAAATCCCATGGACGGAGGAGCCTGGTAGGTTAAAATCCATGGGTTGCCAAAGAGTCAGACACGATTGAGCAGCTTCACTTCAAGAGAGTTATTAGGTAAGATTATTATATAGCTAAGAAATGGCTATGTCTGAGCAACTGAAGTAGAAAAAAAGAAATGAAAACTGGGCAGATATTGAGAAGAGTGAATTCATACGACTTGTGACTTGATAAAAGGTTGTGGAAGAATTCATGGTTGATGTACATATTCGTCTCTCTTTTGTTATAAAACACTATTAAAATGCCTATAAATAAATAAAAAATGGAATAAATGCAGACACTGAAGAGAGGTCATCACTGGCCAAGAATAATTTTATCAGAAATTGCATGGACTGAAGACACAGTGAACACATAGCAAACAGCGTTTACATTGGTAGCAGCCATAGGAATCAAATTAGAAACTGTCAAGTACACAGAAGGAGGTGAAATGGAATGTGAAAATAAAAGGATTAACAGAAAGCCTAGCTAACAAACAGCTAAACTCTTCTTCCTCCTCACCATCAACCAACTTAATAAAAACAAAATCAACAACTAAACACCCCCTTAGAAGAACAGAAACTCTAAAGAGGGTTTTAAAGGCCTAAGTAAAGACCTCTTTGGCATTTGGGGGGATCCCAGCTTAGTATCCAACTCATTACTTTACTCTAGAGGAAAGCATGTAAAGTCCAATAAAACCTAACTGCCCATTCTGAAATATAAAACAAGCAATGAGAGCGGGTGGGATGAAGGAGGAGAGCAAGAAAAACAGCTAATACTAAGGAAAGTAAAAGATAGCGGAGTGTTTAAAAATACCATTAATTAGTATCCATAAACAATGACCAGGTGTAATATAAAAAGGCTATCAAAGAAGAACTTTTTTAAGTCAAAAATATGGCTGTAACCTTTTTTTCAACAGAAGGAACGTTGCACTGATTATTCCCTATGTCAAAAATAACCAAAACTGTAATAAGTGTTTTACTCTTTAATTTCTGAGATTTGTTACTCAAATGTCACTTGTCAATCAGGCTTCCACTGGTTATCCTATTTGAAATTACAAGGCCCCCTCCACACCCCACCACAGACATCTATCTACAGATGTTTTATCTTTGTCCTTTCAACATCCTTTTAATTTCAATCTTTTAAAATGAGAATGTATTCACTAATTACTTTACTGAAAATATTAATATGTTAAACCCAACTGGGATATTAAATGCCACTTTAAGTAAAAAGAATAGAGAATAGGCATTTTCCTTTGATAAAATTTTAAGAAGTACAACTTCTGGTTCAAAAGTAACGAAAATTACCAAACTTAAAAAAAAAACAAAAAACTGAAATGTTAGCCTTATCTTTTAGGCAAAAAGTTTTACAAGCTTATTGTTCATATACTATCAAAATGATCTTAAGTTATTTTTTACAAAGGTTAAATTTTGTGAGGATTATTTTCCATTTGCTAAGGCAGAAGCCAGACACAGCTTTATATTTTACTAAAACAGATAAAATTAGCTAAAAGCTACATTAAAAGAGCTAAAGTTTCTATATCACTGTTTACTGCAATCCTAAGTGTTTATATCTAAAACCACTCTTCTATGATACTTTTCTAAAGAAACATTAATTTTAAATAACTAGAAACTTCTACCTTGCATTTTTAAAAGATAACACATTCATATATTCTCAATTCTTTTATTTCCCTCCAAGAAAATCATTAATTCATCTTTAATAGGAATTTATCCATAAGAAATTAAAACCTATAAAAAGTCAAATAACCAAAGGTACTGAATTTCACACAGTAAATCTAATCAAAGTTGTATAACAGTTTATAGTTAAGTCCTACCTCAGACAGTTTCTGTACAAGTTTTAATTTGCACAAAGAAAAAGAACTTTGACCAGAACCTTAAAAAAACTGAAAAGATACTATTTAATTTATCCAGTACTAATTTAAAATATGAAAATAAAAGACTGCACATATGTTCTGTAAAGTAATATACTATTTAATACTTAGGGACATACTGTAAGAAAATATAGCAACAACAACAAAAAATTAAAAAGATCATACAAAAATCTTCTCAATGGTTAAAAATTTTCTCCTAATATGAGTCTTAATACGCTCTAGGACATTTTGTTTATGAACCTACACATACTCACTTGGTTTAATGTATTATCTGTTTTTAGTTCCTTGTGATTGGAGTACTGGATATAAATCGGTTGGTTACGAAGGTGAGGTGTCACAGCAGAATAGTAATTAACCATGGTAATAGCTGCTTCCTCTGTTGCTAGTTCCAAAAATGCCTGAAAATTTAAATAGCAAAAATTATAATACTATGAATTAAATTCAAATAAACTTCCATATCTGTGTAATCTATTTGGCTCATTAAAAAATCACTATCGAGAACTGCCCTAATAGGTAGAATCAGAAATCCTTATTGAAGCTTAGAAATACAATTAAAGCTAACCTTAGTAGAAAGCTCTTAGCGTACACAGTATTTCTGCCTTCCATCTCTGATTTCCATACATTACAAATGTAACTCCTCAAAAAAAGGCTAGAGAAAATAAAATCCAAACATTTTCTAGAAACAGAATTTTACCATGCCTAACCTAGAAAACATGAGATCTCCAAGTCATTTTTAAAGCATTTATAATCTACTAGAAAAAAAAATTAAATGCCATCTTATTAGTGATATTAACTATATTTAAGAGAGCATTAAATTTCTCTAAATTCTTCTAAATGCTATTAGGAACTTTAAAACAAAATTTGATTTTTAATACACCTGGACCCTACTGCTACAGATATATCTATTCAGTATAGAATATCTGGGACTAACACTAACTTTTTCTAATGCTATCAGATAAATATTTCCCTGGGATAAGCTTAAAAGGTAAGATGATACTAACGTCCCTACTGATTTCTGATATTACAAAGAGCAAAGCCACAACAAAAAAAAATATTTCATCTGTATTTCCCACAATCTCCTTGAACAATAGTTCAACTACAGTCCTAAAGTGAATTTACGAAGCAAAATTTGAAAACTATGGTGACTTACTCATTTTAATTCCCTAGCATTAATTTCTTATACACAGCTACCAGGAAAAGTCAGAGTAAAACTTCTGTCATGTTCCTTAAGAAAAGTAACCTTATGTATAATTATATAAACTATCATTTCATCAGGCCACAGCTAAATCCACTTGCTGGACAGTTTGGAGCTTAACATGGTAAAAGTCCAGAAATAAGTATACCTGATTTTTTCCTTTCAGCATAAGGATGTTGGTCACCTTACCAAAAGGTAAGCCTAAAGCAATAACTTCAGTTTCTGTCACTTCACCAGGCAATTTTCGAATATGAAGTACACGAGAAGGAGCACCATCCATTTTATCTTCTCCTTTGAATTTTTTACTATCATTACCATTGGCTGAAAGAAAGTAAAGAAACAGTTGTGTTTATCTTATGTGCGTAAAAAAAAAAAAAATCACAAAACAAACTTCAACAGAGAACTTAAAAACATAGCTAAGCATACCTGAGATACTAAAAATTTACAAACACGGTTTTCAGAGTAATGGAAAAAACTCTTATCCACCAATTACTACTAAATGATCTCATCAATTAAGATTATTATTGGGTAGAGACATCTCTGGATAGCATATGTAGAGTAACAACTGACAATCAAAAACATTAAAATGAAATTTCATAAAGAAATGGTCAGTGGCTATACAAAACAATTATCTTACAATTCAATCATCTGAACAGACTAAGGAATATACAAAAACAGTGAAAATTTTGACTTAGCAAAAATTAGGGACACTATATTTTACCTGAAAAATTCTAAATTGCTCAAATTGGAAAATGTACTAAAAAAATGGAATCAGATAATGCTTTAAAAATTATTATGCAGTCAATCCACAGTATGGCTTATATTCCTCTACCTAAATATTTTATCACTATCAACATCTACCTATTATATTATCACTCATGGACTTGATTATCTTTTCTGTTACTCTGCGCTTTAGAGTGATATATTCTGAACAACAAATTAATTGCCTACCTTTATCCACAACTATACCAAAACACAAAAAACAAAAACAAAACTTATGAAAGATGCAATAAACAGAATATCATCTAAGACTCAAGGATAGTTCTAAGAATCTATTAAAATGAAAAACTCTTACACACAGAGAAATATACATGTATACTCCATTTTTGTATACAAATTTTGGTACTTCACAGTACATACCCCCAAACACTCAATACAATAAAACTAAGACCATCTTGATCTTCTAAAAGTGTCCTTAAAATTTATTCAAACATCAACTCTTTAAGCAGTTACTTTCTTGAGTATCAAGAAAATGTCTGGCCTTTTAGATTCTGGAGTACATCAATGACAGCAAGCAATAAGAGCCCTGATGTTCTCTCGTTGTCTACTGAGACAGATGGCCTACCTAGTACATGAACAAGATAACTTCTAGAAGTAGTAGTGCTATGGAGAAAGTAAAGCACAGTAATGAGATTAAAAGTAACATAACAGAGGACTGGAAGAGGGTGATATTGTAGTGATTTTACTGGATGATCAGAGATATGTGATCTCATCTGATAAATCATACAACTTGAAGTGTCAATTAAGTCACAGTTTAAGAGTTGCATTCAAGTTTATACAGACAACGCATTTAAAAATTGCGCAGGTTGACTTTCAACATAAAACTAGTAAGTTCTACTTCAGTCAGTTCAGTCGCTCAGTCGTGTCCGACTCTTTGCAACCCCATGAATCGCAGCACGCCAGGCCTCCCTGTCCATCAACAACTCCCGGAGTTCACTCAAATTCATGTCCATTGAGTCAGTGATGCCATCCAGCCATCTCATCCTCTGTCGTTCCCTTCTCCTCCTGCCCCCAATCCCTCCCAGCATCAGGGTCTTTTCCAATGAGTCAACTCTTCACACGAGGTGGCCAAAGTACTGGAGTTTCAGCTTTAGCATCATTCCTTCCAAAGAACACCCAGGACTGATCTCCTTTAGAATGGACTGGTTGGATCTCCTTGCAGTCCAAGGGACTCTCAAGAGTCTTCTCCAACACCACAGTTCAAAAGCATCAATTCTTCAGCATTCAGCTTTCTTCACAGTCCAACTCTAACATACATACGTGACTACTGGAAAAACCATAGCCTTGACTAGACAGACCTTTGTTGGCAAAGTAATGTCTCTGCTTTTGAACATGCTATCTAGGTTAGTCATAACCCTTCTTCCAAGGAGTAAGCGTCTTTTAATTTCATGGCTGCAATCACCATCTGCAGTGTTTTTGGAGCCCAAGAAAATAAAGTCTGACACTATTTCCACTGTTTCCCCATCTACTTCCCATGAAGTGATGGGACCAGATGCCATGATCTTCGTTTTCTTAATGTTGAGAACTTTTTCACTCTCCTCTCTCACTTTCATCAAGAGGCTTTTTATAGTTCCTCTTCACTTTCTGCCATAGGGGTGGTGTCATCTGCATATCTGAGGTTATTGATATTTCTCCCGGCAATCTTGATTCCAGCTTGTGCTTCCTACAGCCCAGTGTTTCTCATGATGTACTCTGCATATAAGTTATATAAGCAGGGTGACAATATACAGCCTTGATGTATTCCTTTTCCTATTTGGAATCAGTCTGTTGTTCCATGTCCAGTTCTAACTGTTGCTTCCTGACCTTCATATAGGTTTCTCAAGAGGCAGGTCAGATGGTCTGGTATTCCCATCTCTTTCAGAATTTTCCAGTTTATTGTGATCCACACAGTCAAAGGCCTTGGCATAGTCAATAAAATTCACTCAAACTCATGTCCATTGACTTGGTGATGCCATCCAACCATCTCATCCTCTGTCATCCCCTTCTCGTCCTGCCTTCACTCTTTGCCAGCATCAGGGTCTTTTCCAATGAGTCAGTTCTTCCCATCATGTGGCCAAAGTATTAGAGTTTCAGCCTTAACATCAGTCCTTCCAATGAATATTCAGGACTGATTTCCTTCAGGATGGATCTCCTTGCAGTCCAAGGGACTCTTAAAGAGTCTTCTCCAACACCACAGTTCAAAAGATTCAATTCTTCTGTGCTCAGCTTTCTTTATGGTCCAACTCTCACATCCATACGTGACTAATGGAAAAACCAAATCTTTGACTAGACAGACCTTTGCTGGCAAAGCAATGTCTCTGCTTTTTAATATGTTGTCTAGGTTGGTCATAACTTGTCTTCCAAGGGGCCATCATCTTTTAATTTCATGGCTGCAGTCACCATCTGCAGTGATTTTGGAGCTCAGAAAAATAAAGTCAGCCACTGTTTGCCCATCTATTTCCCATGAAGTGATGGGACTGGATGACATGATCTTAGTTTTCTGAATGTTGAGATTTAACATTTTCACTCTCCTCTTTCACTTTCATCAAGAGGCTCTTTAGTTCTTTTTTGCTTTCTGCCATAAGCGTGGTGTCATTTGCATATCTGAGGTTATTGATATTTCTCCCAGCAATCTTTATTCCAGCTTGTGCTTCATCCAGCCCAGCATTTCTCATGATGTACTCTGCATATAAATTAAATAAGCAGGATGACAATATACAGCCTTGACGTACTCCTTTTCCTATTTGGAACCAGTCTGTTGTTCCATGTCCAGTTCTAACTGTTGCTTCTTGACCTGCATACAGATTTCTCAAGAGGCAGGTCAGGTGGTCTGGTATTCCCAACTCTCTCAGAATTTTCCACAGTTTATTTTCTAGTGGCTTATATTGTAGTTTTAACACAAAAAAGTCTCACCAAGATTCTGGGTTATTTGTTAAATCCATATGGGTCAAAGAGCCATGGGCCCTCTCATCTTACCAAATCTCTTTTCTTACAGCACCCCAATACTCATTTCCAGTTTCTTTAATTCCTAATTCATTTGATACCTGTTTGCACCCCTCTGCTACTTCCCAGGTGGTGCAGTGGTAAAGAATTTGCCTGCCAATACAGGAGGTGCAAGAGACCGGGTTTGATCCCAGGGTCAGGATGATCCCCTCGAGTAGGAAATGGCAACGCATTCCAGTATTCTTGCCTGGAAAATTCTGTGGATAGAGGAGCTTGGCGGGCTACAGCCCATGGGGTCACAAAAGTTGGACATGACTGAGTGCACACAACAAGCAGGCATACACACACACACTGACCCCTCTGCTAACTCATTTACGTCTCAAAATGGTTACAGTGACACCCGCCCACACACACACCCCCACATACCTCCACCTGCTAACTCATTTACCTCTCAAAATGGTTAGAGTACCCCAAGTTGTTCTGGTCTCCATGTCCTTCCTATCCTTATTTGCTCATATAAACACTCCAGAAAAAGGTTTTTTATATGCCCATTATTTTAATCTCACTCATTGACCAATATTCTAATTGTATACTTCCAACTGTATATACCAACTTGAAGTGCAAAATCTCAAAAACTACTTCCATCTATTCAGTGAAAATTATTTAACAAAACTTAAGTATACTCTCCTTATTTTCGTTTTCCAAGTCTTTCAGATACAAGCACTTATAAAAAAGCACTAGTAACTTCATTTATCAAATATGGTAACTGAAAGGCAATGCAGTTTTAATCCTAAAAATGTTTGAAATTTATTTTCCCAAATAGTTTTATTTTTTAAATTAATTTAATTTTTATTGAAGGATAATTGCTTTACAGAATCTTGCTGTTTCCTGTCAAATCTCAACATGAATCAGCTATAGGTGTATACATATATATCCCCTCCCTTTGTAACCTCCTTCCATCTCCCTCTGCATCCCACCCTTCAAGGTTGGTGCAGAGCCCATTTGAGTTTCCTAAGCCATACAGCAAATTCCCATTGGCTATCTATTTTACAATTGGTAGTGTAAGTTTCCATGTTAACTCTTTCCATACATCTCACCCTCCACTCCCCTCTCCCCATGTCTGTAGGTTTATTCTCTATGTCTACTTCTCCACTTTTGCCCTGTACATAAATTCTTCAATATCACTTTTCTAGATTCTGTATATATGCGTTAGAATAAGATATTTATCTCTCTCTGACTTACTTTGTGCTGTATAATAGTTTCTAGGTTCATCCCACCTCATTAGAACTGACTCAAATGTGTTCCTTTTCATGGCCGAGTAATATTCCATCGTATACACGTACCATAACTTCTTTATCCATCCCTCTGTTGATGAACATCTAGGTTGCTTCCATGTTCTAGCTATTGTAAATAGTGCTGCAATCAACAATGGGATACATGTGTCTCTTTCAATTTTGGTTTCCTCATGATATATGCCTAGGAGTGGGATTGCTGGGTCATATGGTGCTTTTATTCCTAGTGTTCTAAGGAATCTCCATACCATATTCCATAGTGGCTGTATCAATTTACATTCCCACAAACAGTGCAGGAGCATTCCCTTTTCTCCACACCCTCTCCAGCATTTATTTTTTTGTAGATTTTTTGATTATGGCCATTCTTACTGGTGTGAGGTGATATCTCACTGTAGTTTTGATCTGCATTTCTCTAATAATGAGCGATGTTGAGCATCTTTTCAAGTGTTTGTTAGCTATCTGTATGTCTTCTTTGGAGAAATGTCTGTTTAGGTCTTTTTCCCACTTTCATTGAGTTGTTTGTTTCTCTGGTATTGAGTTGTATGACTAAAAGTTTTAGTTAGACTTCAAGGCAAAGCATAGTGTTACACAAGCTGCTAGCTTTAAAAAAAAAAAAACAAAGAATCTGAGCTAAGGAAAATGAATGATCATACTTCTCTTTCTTATCTTTCCATCCCTACATGGGAAAATAAATTTCAAAGAACAGTTAACCAGAAATGTAGGTATATACTGATAGAGAATACTTTTTAGCTGTTAGTTAATTCCAACAGATGTCAAACAAAAAAAAATCTTACTAGGTTTACTGTAAAACCTGCCTGTAACTCTATTTCTGAGTAGCTGCACAGCCTAGTTGCCAAATGTAACTTATGCATGACTTGGAAAATAATAGAAGGCTAGGGGCTTCCCCCAAAAAAAGAAATGCAAAAAGGCAAAATGTTTATCTGAGGAGGCCTTACAAATAGCTGAGAAAAGAAGAGAAGTGAAAGGCAAAAGAGAAAAGGGAAGATTTACCTATGTAAATGCAAAGTACCAAAGAATAGCAAGGAGAAATAAGAAAGCCTTTTTAAGTGAACAATGCAAAGAAATAGAGGAAAACAGAAGGAGAAAGACTAGAGATCTCTGCAAGAAAATTAGAGATACCAAGGGAACATTTCATGGAAAGACGGGCACAATAAAGGACCTAACAAAGGCAGAAGACATTAAGAGGAGATGGCAAGAATACACAGAAGAACTATACAAAAAAGATTTTCATGACCCAGATAACCACGATGGTGGGATCACTCACCTAGAGCCAGACATCCTGGAGTGCGAAGTCAAGTGGGCCTTAGGAAGCATTACTACGAACAAAGCTAGTGGAGGTGATGGAATTCCAGCTGAGCTATTTCACATCCTAAAAGATGATGCTGTTCAAGTGCTGCACTCAATGTGCCAACAAATTTAGAAAACTCAGCAGTGGCCACAAGACTAGAAAAGGTCAGTTTTCATTCCAATCCCAAAGAAAGGTAATGCCAAACAATGTTCAAACTACTGCACAATTGCACTCATTTCACATGCAAGCTAAGTAATGCTCAAAATTCTCCGAGCTAGGCTTCAACAGTACGTTGAATGTTCAAGTTGGATTTAGAAAACACAAGAGGAACCAGGGATCAAACCGCCAACATTCTTTGGATCACGGAAAAAGCAAGAGAATTCTAGAAGAACATCTGCTTCACTGACTACACTAAAGGCTTTGGCTATGTGGATCACAACAAACTGTGGAAAATTCTTAAAGAGAATGGAATACCAGACTACCTTACCTGCCTCTGCAAACCCTGTATGCAGGTCAAGAAGCAACAGTTAGAACCAGACATGGAACAACGGAATGGTTCAAAATTGAGCCAAGGAGTATGTCAATGCTGTATACTGTCACCCTGTTTATTTAACTTATATGCAGAATACATCATGAGAAATGCTGGACTGGATGGAGCACAAGCTGGAATCAAGACTGCAGGAAGAAATACCAATAACCTCAGATATGCAGATGACACCAACCATATGGTAGAAAATGAGGAGGAACAAAAGAGCCTCTTGATGGAGAGTGAAAAAGCTGGCTTAAAACTCAACATTCAAAATCAAAGATCATGGCATCCGGTCCTATCACTTCATGGCAAATAAATGGGGAAACAATGAAAACAGTGACAGACTATCTTTTTGGGCTCCAACATCAATGCAGATGGTGCCTGGAGCAATGAAATTAAAAGATGCTTGCTCCTTCGAAGAAAAGCAATGACAAGCTTAGTGTATTAAAAAGTAGAGACATTACTTTGCTGACAAAGGTTGGTATCGTTAAGGCTGTGCATGTTTTTCCAAGAGTCATGTACGGATATGAGAGTTGGACCATAAAGAAGGCTGAGCACCAAAGAATTCATGCTTTTGAATTGTGATGTTGGAAAAGGCTCCTGAGAGTCCCTTGGACTGCAAGGAGATAAAACCAGTCAATGCTAAAGGAAATCAATTCTGAATATTCACTGGAAGGACTGATTTGGAAGCTCCAGTACTGTGGCTTCAGAATCAGTCCTTCCAATGAATATTCCTGATGCAAGGAGCCAACTTATTAGAAAAGACCCTAATGCTGGGAAAAGAGGAGAAAGGGATGAGAGAGGATGAGATGCTTGGATGATATCACCAACTCAACGGGCATGAGTTTGAGCAAACTCTGCAAGTCAGTGAAGGACAGGGAAACCTGGCGTGCTGCAAAGAGTTGGACGTGACTGAGTGACTGGCCAACAAAGGGGATTCCCAAGTGGCTCAGTTGTAAAGAATCCACCTGCCAATACAGGAGAAAATGTGGGTTCAACCCTGGGTCGGGAAGATACCCTGGAGGAGCAAATAGCAACCCACTCCAGTATTCTTGCCTGTAGAATTCCAAGGACAGAAGAGCCTGGCAGGCTACATTCCATAGGGTCACAAATAGTCAGACATAACTGACGACTGACCGACTAAGCATGCAGACTATATTAGAGGAAGGCTCTCATCACCTCTATGCAGGAGGACATGTTGTTAGGACCCTTATAGAGATTCAAACTGAAACAACGTGCTGGAATATTTTCAAAACGTTACAATAAAATAAAATGACATCATATCAAAAATGTCTGTATATAAAAGTTAAAACAGACATACCTCAAACAGTTCTGAGTAACATGTAACAGAATCTGTAAAATGATTCACATAATGAAATAAAAAGTCATACTTTCAGCAATAATAAATCCTGATGCTACAGATTAACAGCAGCACTGGCAGAAATATACCTAACTTAAAGAGGTATCTCATTTCTGTACCTATATAAAATGGACTCAAGAAAGACCCTATCTTACCACTGTCAAGCCTCCTCCCCACTTTCAAATAATTACACATTCCTTCCAATAAAATCCAATTCCAATCCATTAGAGCTGTGTCTTTGAAATGTTTAACTTCTAAAGAAACTAGTTTAATACAAAATAGTTTTGAGTAAGATTATTTCCCCAAGACTAAGTTTCTAATAACATTAACTTCCCCCACTTACAAAATTCTTTTTTTCTTTGACAGAAATACAGCTGTAGAGGAAGACAGTCTAGACAGGGAAAGGCTGCTGAGACATGCTATTGGAAATAAGAATTCTATATAGTAAAGTCAATTACAACAGACATGGAAAAAGCTGGAACATAAAAATGAAATACTATTTTGCATCTGACAATCATAAAAATGTCCTAGTAATATTTGTCTGTAAAGTCTGTTTTTGAGACATTTGGATGACAACTGTATATTTTTCTAGCTAAGTACAGCTACTGGTTTTCAAAGGTCTTAATGATTCAAATTGGCATCTGTCTGCATATACACAGACCCTACCCTCATCTATGTTAGAAAAAACACAGAAATTTTAAAACTCAACGTTTCCTCTGTTCAGAAAAGGTAAAATAAACTGCATGCATATAAATTTCTTATGTTAAAAACAGGCTTTAAGAAACTTTATTCCATCATGACAAAAAGACTTGATTCATTCTTTAGTCATAAAGTATTGTTATTCTAAACATACTTTAAAAAAAGGAAGACAATTAACAGATTGTTCTTTCTTTTCAACAAAATCAAATCACTTTCTCTACTTTGTTCCTTTTGTTAATGGAACTACTGTACTATCCATTACCCAGTGATTCCAGGCTAAAACTCTTAATACTTCTATCAAAGTCTACTTCCCAACTCAGAAATTCTTCTAATTTCTTGATACATCATTTTCTCCATGTTCTACTTCTCAGACTCTAAAATTAAGGACCCTGATATCTCCAATTTGCCTCTGCCTTCTAAAAAAAAAAAAAAAAAAACACCAAACAGAACAAAAATCCTTTCTAAAGTGTAAATCTTTTCTAAAAAAGTTCAGTCTCCTTAGTATAACACATGCAACTTTTTGTTAAATTTCTTGATATTTTTTCTTTCTAAAGTTTCCATAAATGGATTTTTTAAAAGTTCATTGTCCAAAAATTTGCTAAGACTATCAGAAAAAACTATCTTTGTATGTTGAACTGTATCCTGTATCTGTTCTAAAAAATCACCTGGATTCCTTTGAGTTTTCTATTTTAAAAATCATGTTGACTGTGAATAAGACAGTTTTACTTCTTCCTTTCTAAACTTTATGCTTTTTATTTATTTTACTTGCCTTAAAGAAAGTAAAAGCTAGAAATATTCAGGGAAGACACATCCTTACTTCATTCCTAATTTTAAGAAGAAAATATTCAGTGTTCCATTATCACGAATGAAATTTGTTGTAGGCTCTTAGTAGATCCCTCTGTGTATCCTGCAGAAGGTCCCTTTTCTTGTTAGCTTTCTGAGAACTTTTTATCATGAGTAGATGCTGTATTTTTTGTCAAATGCTTTTTCTGCTTCTATTAACTGGATGATTTTTTCCCCTCTGTTATTCTATTACTGTGATTATGTAGAGTTCATTTGCCACTGATAAACCCTACAACAAGGGGTAAATCTCAATTAGTCATCATGAATTATCTTTTACATA
Source organism: Bos javanicus (assembly GCF_032452875.1). Lineage (NCBI taxonomy): Eukaryota > Metazoa > Chordata > Mammalia > Artiodactyla > Bovidae > Bos > Bos javanicus. The sequence goes on from NC_083870.1 coordinate 47,090,627, forward strand.
CTGCTGAATGTGATTTGCTAATATCTTGTGAAGAATGTCCACATTTTTGTAAATGAAAAGTATTAGTGTGAAATCTGTATTTCTTATATTATCTTTGTTAGATTTTTATTTCAGTAGCTTCATAAAGTGAATTAAAGAGCATTCTTCTCTTTGTCTAAAAGGTTAAAAGATGGCTATTATTTCTTTCTTTGACATTTCATACAATTCAACAGTGAAACCACCTATACCCGAGTAAAACCACCTTCAAGAGAAAACCACTGACCAGTGAAATCACCTATGCCTGAGTAATCTTTGTGGAAAAATAACTTAGGGCTTTCCTGGTGGCTCAGACAGTAAAGAATCTGCCTTCAATGCAGGAAACCCAGGTTTGATCCCTGGGCTGGGAAGATCCCACGGAGAAGGGAACAGCTACCCACTCCAGTATTCTTGCCTGTAGAATTCCAAGGACAGCGGGGCCTGGCAGGCTATAGTCCACAGGGTCACAAAGCAAAGACTCAGAGACAACTGAGAGACTAACACTTTAATTAAAAATTCAATTTTGATAATAGATATAAAGATAACCTATATCTATAATAACATATAAGAGGTAATCTACTATTATCAGTTTTTTAAACTAGATTTGTAAGGGAATTTGTCTAGTTCACTTGTTGAATTTATTGGCATTACTGATGCCTACAATACTATCTATTGACATATAGAGAGGTAATCTAAAATATCGGTTTTTTAAACTAGATTTATAAAGGAAACTCTCTATTTCATTTGTTGAATTTATTGGCATTACTGATGCCTGTAATACTGTCTTATTTTCCTATAACAAGGATCTATAGATCACGGTATAGGATCTATAGTAATACCGCCACTTCCACTACTGCTACCAGTAATTTATGTTTTCTTTTTCTTAAATGGCACCCCACTCCAGTACTCTTGCCTGGAGAATCCCACGGACGTAGGAGGCTGGTAGGCTGCAGTCCATGGTGTCACTAAGGGTCAGACACGACTGAGCGACTTCACTTTCACTTTTCACTTTCATGCATTGGAGAAGGAAATGGCACCCCACTCCATTACTCTTGCCTGGAGAATCCCATGGACACAGGAGCCTGGTAGGCTGCAGTCCATGGGGTCGCTAAGGGTCGGACATGACTGAGTGACTTCACTCTCACTTTTCTTTCTCGAAAGGAATTTCAAACCATTATTTTTTTTTAATATTTTTAAGCTCATAGAGCCAACAAAGGTAGATAAGAGATAAGTATCTAATATAGGTACAAAACTATTTCCCCCCACGCACTTCTTGGAGGTGATGTGGGGAATATTTCTATATTTTCTTCTATATTCCAAGGAAATACAATTTTGTTATGTTTTCATTTTCACTCAGTCAGAAATATCCTATGAATCATGTGCTGTACAGAATTATGGAAATTTCTAAATATTTGGTAATTTACTAGATTTCTTACTGTTTTTTATTTCTAGTTAAATCCCAGGATAATGAGACACAGCTTTCTATCATTTGAAATTTACTGTAAGTTATTTTAAAATCATGTTGAATATCCTATATTGGCTTAAAAAGTTATTCTTCAGTTACTGCATGTTTTATAAATGTAAGTTAAGCCGAGCCAACAGCACTGTTCAAATCTTCTATGTATATTTTAAGATTGATTTGTCTTCTTGATTACTATGAACAATATTAAAATGCCCAGTTTTAAATTTAAAATTGTAGATTTCTCTTTTTGTCATTTTTAAAATGTTCTTGAACTGTTATTACTAATATACAGATTAAGGAACGTTATGTTTTCCAATATATTGACCCTTTTGACACTAAGAAATACGTCTTTTTATATCAATACAACTGAAACTCCTTGTCTTGAATTCCAATTCATCTGATGTCAATACAATTACACAAACTTTCCTGTGCTTACTATCTGCATGAAATATTTTCCAATCTGTATCTCTGTACTTTTAACATGACTTCAGCAGTAGACAGTGTAGTTAGGTAGTACTTTTTAATCCACTATGACTTTGTCTTTTAATTGAACTTCTTAGACCACTAGTATCCAAAAAATATATATAAGTCACATACTTTTAAGTTTCTAGTAACCGTATAGAGAAGTTAAAGAAAGTGAAATTAACTTTGATATATATTTTAACTCAATATATCTGAAATATTCCTGTGAAAGTGAAGTGTTAGTCACTCAGTCATGTTTGACTCTTTGCAACCCCATGGACTATAGCCCACCAGGCTTCTCTCCTCTGTCCATGGAATTCTCCAGGCAAGAACACTGGATTGATTCACCATTTCCTTCTCCAGGGGATCTTGCCGACCCAGGGATCGAACCTGGGTCTCTTGCATTGCAGGCAGATTCTTTACAATCTGAGCCACCACATCAACATATAATCAGTAGTTTTAAAATTTTTTGAGATGTTTTACATCCTTATTTTTTCAGTACTATGTCTTTGAAGCACACACCCATTCACTTATCAATTAAGAGTAGTCACATTTTGCATGCTCTACAGCCTTATATAACCAATGGTTACTATGAGACTATGTTAGTTTAGCCAATTTACATTTAGAGATTTATGACTGGGTTTAACATCTACCCATTAATTTTCTAACTGTCCAGTGTTTTGTTGTTCTGCTCTTGCAATATTTGACAGTATTCCATTTTAATTCCTCTACGGGTTTTTCATTTTAAACAGTGTCTCTGAGGTATGATTCACGTAAAATAAGCTTCATATAAAGCTACAATCGTCTGACAAGTTTTGACATATGCTTACATCTATGAAACCTTCAGCATAAAAGAATATACATATCCATCATCTCCAAATTCCTTATGTCCTTTACAATCCCCTCCTCCCCTTCCCCGCCCCCCCGCCCCATGCCCTTTGCTTTGTTGTTGTTTAGTTGCTAAGTTGGGTCTGACTCTGTTGCAACACCACAGACCGTAGCCCATCAGACTCCTCTGTCCATGGGATTTCCCAAGCAAGAATACTGGAGTAGGTTGCCACTTCATTCTCCAGGGGATCTTCTCAACCCAGGAATGGAACCCACACCTCCTGTATTGGCAGGCGGGTTCTTTACCACTGAGCCACTAGGGAAGCTCATAGAACAATAGGTCACTCTATATGGCTGAGCAGCATTTCACTGTATTCATGAAATTCAATGCCAAAAGAGTCATTCATTTATCCATTCATCACTGATGGACCCTTGGGTTGTTCTAGGCTTTAGATATTACAAATAAAACTACTATAAACATTTACATGTGTGATGAGTATATGCTATCATTTTTCTTGGGTTAAGTACCTAGGAAACAAAGTTGGATCATACTGTAAATGTTTAACGTTTTTAAGAAACTGCCAATCTGTTTTCCAAAATAGTTCTAAATTTTACATTCCCATCAACAGTATATGAGTGTTACAGTACCCTCACATCTTTTTCAACACTTAGTATGGTCATTCTTTAAAATATTAGCTGTTGTAGAGATAGGCAATGTTGTCTCACTTTAATTTTTATTCTGGATAAAAATCCTTTATCAACTGCATGCTTTGTAAAGATGTCTGCCACTCTATGGCTTGTCTTTTCATTCTCTTAACTGTATTTTGAATAATGTTAAGTTTTTAAAACTGATCAAATCCCATTTGTTCTCTCATAGACCATGCTTTTGGGGTCAAATTAACAACTAAACAAAACATAGATCCAACAAGTTTGCTGCTGCTGTTGCTGTTGGCAGCATATGGATATCCTACTGTTATACAACTCTGCTGAAAAATCTATTTTTTCCCCTCTACTGAACTGCCTTTGTACCTTTGTCAAAAACCGGTTGTCCATAATTGTGTGGCTTTTTTCTTGGACTCTCTATTCTGTTCTACTCATCTATGTACCTTTACGTTAATATAATATTGTTTTGATTACTTTAGGGTTTACAATAACTTCAAAACAGGAGTCAGTCCTCCAAATTTGTACTAGCTTTTAACTATGCATCTTTGTTGAAGCTTCAATACGCTGGTCACCTGATGTCTAGAACCTACTGATTAGAAAAGATTCTGATGCTGGCAAGGACTGAGGGCAGAAGAAGGGAGCGACAAGAGGATGAGACAGTTGGATGGCATCACCGACTCAATGGACATGAGTTTGAGCAAACTCTGGGAGCTGGTGAAGGACAGGGATGCCTGGAGTAATGCAGTCCACGGGGTCGCAAAGAGGCTGACATGACTTAGTGACTGAACAACAAAATGTTTCTTTTTTCTTATCCTACCTGGCATTTTTCTTCAGATTTTAGACATTTTCAGTTATTAATGCTTCAATTATAGACATATTTGGCAACATTCTCTTCATTCCCTCTCTGAAAACTCCAAGGACACATACGTTAGACTGCCTGATCATCCAAAGACATACTTTTATTCTCTCTGGAAACTGAATACTTTCTGTCAATCTGTACTCAAGTTCACTAACCTTTCTTCAGTTGTCTCCAAACTTCTGTTAGTCTCAATCAGTGAATTTTCCATTCCAAATATGGTGTGAATATTGTATTTTTCAGTTACAGCATTTCTATATACTTTCTTTATAGCTTTCTCAACACATTCTTCCATGTTTATTCTTTCAATATTTTCTTTTACAGCTTTAAAAATACTTATAGTCTCTGTCTGCAAATTCCAGTATTTAGGTCATTTTGAGGTCTATTCTTATTGAATGGTTCTTTACATGATTTTAACATTTGATGTAGGTAGGATATTGTGGATAATTGTGGGAAGACTGAATCATGTTGTCTCCCTTAGGGGATACTGTTTTATTTAGGCAGGCAATTAAATTACTGGTGAATTCTTCACGTCTTGTCAGACTGGACTATCACAGTCCCTTAGTCTTATGATTGTCACTTACTATTAGTATTAGTGTATGATCCTTTCTCTGAAAGCCTGAGCATTCTGCAGCCTAAACAGAATGTTTGAGGTAATCCACAAGGTGTATACATTCTAACTTCCCAGAACTCCAATGTCTCAGAGCACTGTACAATCTATGGAATCACCATTCTAACTCTCAGCCCCACAGTAGGTCATTCCTGACAGACCATGAGTGTGTTAACCTGCACATATGCAGTCCAGTCATTATTCAAAATTCTGATTTTGAATCCCTACACTGAATTCTGCCCTCTGACCTATGCCCAAACCCTTGGACGAATTCCTTTTTCAGGATCCTCCTCCATAAATTCCAAATAGCTCAGAAGCTCTGAATACCAATCTTATTCTCTTCAGCACAGTGAAACCTTCATGCTCTGCTTGGGTTCTACCTCCATGTGCTACAACAGTAGGGTACCTCAAAGGAGAAAAGCCAAACTATGAGGTTCATTTCACATGTTTCCTTTATCTCAAGGATCACCATCCTATACTATTTACTCATCAATTCCAGACAACAGCTGTCCTACATATTTTACTCTATTTTATAGTTTTCCATTTTGAGGGAAGATGGAAAGAAGGAAAGGCTGCTACCAGTAGTCTGTCACAGCCCTACGAATCAGTTTTTAAAACATTTCCATTATCCATCATTAAATGTAGTTTCAAAAAAATGAAACTGGCAGAGATACAGACATCTGAGCTTGTTTGTTCAATTATTTGCACATGGTACCCTGACTTTCAAAATCATGGCCTAGTAATTTTGTTTTGTAATTGTGACATGGAAAACTCAGTAATGACAATGTGAAGAAAAATTCATCGTATCATTATTATAACTATATTTGGAGACTACTTCATTGTAATTTGTATTTAACTTGCAGGGTCTGTGTGTGTGCACTGAGGTATACATATACATGGGTGTGGTTATCTAAAGAAAATCAAAATGCTTTCATTCCTTTACAATCTTTACATTGCCCAATTTGATTCCTCAAACAAGTAATTTAGGAAAGGGTTTAGTAAAAAGAAACCTTGGTTAAGGTAAATAACATAAAATGTACAGTTATAAAGCAAACTAATTCATTCATCATCAGATTCAAATTTGGTCCAGTGGCCAAAAATCTAAGATCTAAATATTGGTCCACATATTTACAGACAGACAATACAATCAACCAATTATTTCAAACATATAAAGTTTAAATACCCCGTGAAGATTAAACAAATCTTACATTTTCAAGTAAATAAAGGAAGTCAATTCAAAGAATTAAAATACTGTTACAGCAAAGAAACATATTGAAACCACATAAAAAAGACAACTATGCAACTGAATCTTGTCCTTGGGGCTGTAGGATTTGTGGGACTGAGAAGAAACACTTACAGTAAAAATATGACAAAGAAACATGAAAGCTAAACACGAAAGTACAAAAGTGAGAGTGAGGAAACTTGTAAATGAAAGAAAAAAAAGGTTACATTTGTCATTAAAAAAAAAAAAGCTATAAGATTTAATTACTTGACCACAAGACACCCACTTCAGTTTTTTTTTCCACTTGATACATATCTACTGTAGCAAAATTTCCTCTAAAATGTTTCAACACAAAGCATTTAAAAACAAAGGCTACTCTGGTAAAGCACACCAAACTTGTAACATTCTGCCCTGCAAAATGGCAAATAATGAGACTGTTAGGAGAGTAACACTTACCTGTAACCACCATGCTGGTCATGTTAGAGTTTGGACTACTGAGAACACTGCCTGAGAGTAGTTCGTCAGATCCTCTCTATAAAAACAAGAACAAATTAGTGTAAGACCCCTTTAAATTTAAAAATGTTAATCTGAAAGTCACTTCTCTGTAACTTTTCAAATAGTGTCACTGAAAAATGTCAGGTGTTACACTACTGGGAATAAAAAAAAATTTAATTCCTGAAACAATAAGTTAACTCCACTCTCCTATCCGTAACTTCCTTTCTCACAAAGCCAACAGTAGGTCCTTCCTTCCATTAACCCAAGTCCAAAAGGCAATAAATAGGAAAAATGACCAGGTTTCATAATTAAAAACTTTGGAAAACTACATCAATTTTTTAATAAGCAAATACCAAAGCAGTTGAACTTTCTCACAGACACTCCGAATCCTTCAACCTCATATCCTTTACTCATCCAGATAACTCAGGTCTTCAGAAAATGAGAACTTCACACTAATGATCTGGACAACTCATCTTCATAATCATTGAAATTAAACAGGTGTATGTTTCAATGGCTAGAACACTGTAAGCAAAGGCAAAATCTATGGAATGAGAAATTTCTTTCTGCCAATATAAGAAGAGACGATCATGTTTTCAAATCCTTTAAAAGAAAAATCACATGAATCGTATGTTCATATGTTCTTAGAACTACACAATTTGTTCAAACCAAGCAATGTTGTTTCAGCTGTTTTTAAGTGTACGTACGTAATGTGCGTACTTACAGAAGTACATATGAGCACACTAATATTTAAAACAGCTAAATCAACTGTTTTGCCTATTTGAAGTATGTGTATACTTACATACATTGGTAAGCAATATTTAAAATAACTAAATCAATACTAGCTGATTTAGACAAACAGTACGAAGTTGAATGCAACTACCAAAATGGAAAAAAAATATACAAAGGAGATAATTTATCAGAGCATTTCAGAAAGTCCAAAACAATTCTAATTAACCATAAACTTCATGCTAATCAGTGTTAAACTCATTCTTTAATAAGCTGTATTACAATATAAAAATGATAAATATTCATATGTCATTGTCCTCATTGTTTTAAAATCGAACTATTTATTAACATCAAGCTCAGAGAAATACAAGAAGAAAAATAAAAACACAGTATCAAGTCACATTTACATCATCTTAAATTTTTTAATCAAGATATGGAAGATACAGCATGGCACTGTTTTATAAGGACATGACATACAGAATTAGATACTTAAGAGATCCTTAAATTGTGGTCCCTAGAGCAATATAAAAAACCTGGAAATTTCCTTAGCGAAATATGTTCTTAGATCCATCCTAGACCTACTGAAGAAAACAATGGAGACAGGATCCAACAACCTAAGTTCCTTAACAAGCCCTCCAGGTGCTTCTAATGAATGCTAAAGTTTAAGAACTGCTAATAAACATTACTGGTTAACTATCAACAACAAAAATGTTTCCTAGTTTGTTTTCTTTTTAATTTTTTTAGAACACTTGTTAAATTTAAAATAAAATTGAGAAGGAACAGATTTCTCATATACTCCCTGCCACCACACATGCACAGCCTCCTCCATTATCAGCATCCTCCACCAGACTGGTACATTTATTACCAAAGATTATTAATGTATCATAATCACCCAAAGTCCAGTTTAATACTTTAATTAAGGTTTAATACTGTACATTCAGTGGGTCTGGACAAATGTGTAGTAACATATATCCATCTTTTAACATTTTTTTTTTAACATTATTTTTACTACCCCCAAAATCCTCTGTGCTCTGGCTACTTTCATCCAAACTCCTTCCAACCTCCTGAATTTTGTTGTCTCCATAGTTTTGCCTTTTTCAGAACACAGGTGGAATCTTACAGTATGCAGCATTCTCAATTGTCTTCTTCCATTTAGTAATCTGCATTTATGCTACCAGGTACCCCCATGCCTTTTCATCGCTTGAAAATTCATTTTGTTTTACTGCTGATAAATACCACATTGTTATGTACCACAGTTTACTAATCCATTCACCTACTGAAGTAGGACATCTTGATTGATTTCATGTTTTGGCAATTATGAATAAAGCTGCTGTTAAGATCCATGTGCAGGTTTCTGTGTATACGTAAGTTTTCAACACCTTTGAATAAATACCAAGAAGTTATGGGATCATATAGTACAAGTATGTTCAGCTTTGTAAAAACAGCTAATTTGTTTTCCAAAGTGGCTATATAATTCTGCATTCCCACCAGGAATCTATGAGATTTCCTGACACTCAATATCCTCCCCGGCCTTTACGGGTGCCAGTGTTTTAACTATTCTGAAACAGTATTTTGGCTATTCTGATAGTGTAGCAGTATTTCACTGTTGTTTCCATTTGCATTTACTTTATGACATATGATGTGGAGCATCTTTTCATGTGTGCATCTGCCATCTGTATATCTTCTTTGGTGAGGTGTCAAATTTTTTGGTCCACTTTCTAATCAGGTTGCTTTCTTACTGCTGAGTTTGAAAGTTCTGGGTATTTTAGATAATAGCCCTTTGCCCCGTGTATTATTTGCAAGTATTTTCTCCAAGTCTGTGGCCTGTCTTCTAGATATATTTCACAGACAAAAAAATTACTGATTTTAATCAAGTCCAGCTAATCAATTATTTCTTTCTTGGGTTATGTCTTTGGTGTTGTACCTGAAAAGATACCTTTGTACCTAATTATCGAGATTTTTCTCCCACATTATTTTCTAAAAGTTTTATAGTTTAGCATTTTATATTTAGGTCTATGATCCACCTTGAGTTAATTTTTGTGAAAAGTTTAACGTCTGTCTCGATTCATTCTTTTGCACATGGATTTCAGTTGTTCCACTAGCACCTGTCAGAAAGACTATCTTTGCTCCACTGTTTTGCCTTTGCCTCTTTGTCAAAAATAGGTTTGACTATATTTATAGGGGGCTCTATGCTGGGCTCTCTATTCTGTTTCACGAAAACCAGGCTGCCTTGATTACTGTAGCTTCATATAAAATCTTGAAGTTGAGTAGTATCAGTCCTCCAACTTTGTTATTCTCCTTCAATACTGTGTTGGCTATTCTGGAGTTTTTGCTTCTCCATATAAACTTCATAATCAGTATGTTGATACCCATATAATAACTTGCTGGAATTTTGACTGGGATTGCACTGACTCTATAGATCATTTTGGGAAGAAGCGACACCTGACAATATTGAGTATTTCTATACATGAATATGGACTTCCCAGGTGATGCAAGTGGTAAAGAATCCACCTGCCAATACAGGAGATGTAAGAGATGCAGGTTCAATCCCTGGATTGGGAAGATCCCCTGGAGAAGGAAATGGCAACCCACTCCAGTATTTCTCACTTGGAAGATTCCACGAAGAGAGGAATCTACCTGCTGAACACCATGAGAGCACAAACTCACACAATCAATAAAAATACAAAATAAATTTAACAATGACACACAAAAGAGGATCAATAAAATCAAGCTTTTGATTTTTCAAAAAGACAACAAAAGAGACAAAACAAAAAAAGATAGCTACTTATACCTCATTAATCCACGCACATAAGAATAAAAGCTCAGGGAAAAAACTGAAAGCAACCAGATGAAAAAAACTTAGCTCAGTGAATAATCTCATGGAGCATAATGATACCATTTTCTTACAGTTGCAGGACTTTTATGAAAAATAAACTTCTAGGCTATTTATGCCACTATGTTCTTCATTTGCGTTTTGTTACAGTGGCTTAGACTTTATACTAACATATACATATCCCTACCGCACAATTGCACTCATCTCACACGCCAGTAAAGTAATGCTCAAAATTCTCTAAGCCAGGCTTCAGCAATACGTGAACCATGAACTTCCAGATGTTCAAGCTGGTTTTAGAAAAGGCAGAGGAACAAGAGACCAAATTGCCAACATCTGCTGGATCATGGAAAAAGCAAGAGAGTTCCAGAAAAACACCTATTTCTGCTTTATTGACTATGCCAAAACCTTTGACTGTGTGGATCACAAGAAACTGTGGAAAGTTCTGAAAGGGATGGGAATACCAGACCACCTGACCTGCCTCTTGAGAAACCTATATGCAGGTCAGGAAGCAACAGTTAGAACTGGACATGGAACAACAGACTGGTTCCAAATAGGAAAAGGAGTACATCAAGGCTGTATACTGTCACCCTGCTTCTTTAACTTCTATGCAGAGTACATCATGAGAAACGCTGGGCTAGAAGAAGCACAAGCTGGAATCAAGATTGCAGGGAGAAATATCAATAACCTCAGATATGCAGATGACACCACCCTTATGGCAGAAAGTGAAGAAGAACTAAAAAGCCTCTTGATGAAGGTTAAAGAGGAGAGTGAAAAAGTTGGCTTAAAACTCAACTTTCAAAAAATGAAGATCTGGTCCCATCACTTCATGGGAAATAGATGGGGAAACAGTGGAAACAGTGTCAGACTTTATTTTGGGGGGCTCCAAAATCACTGCAGATGGTGACTGCAGCCCTGAAATTAAAAAACGCTTACTCCTTGGAAGAAAAGTTATGACCAACCTAGATAGCATATTCAAAAGCAGAGACATTACTTTGCCAACAAAGGTCCATCTAGTCAAGGCTATGGTTTTTCCTGTGGTCGTGTATGGATGTGAGAGTTGGACTGTGAAGAAAGCTGAGTGCCGAAGAACTGATGCTTTTGAACTGTGATGTTGGAGAAGACTCTTGAGAGTCCCATGGACTGCAAGGAGATCCAACCAGTCCATTCTGAAGGAGATCAGCCCTGGGTGTTCTTTGGAAGGAATGATGCTAAAGCTGGAACTCCAGTACTTTGGCCACCTCATGCGAAGAGCTGACTCACTGAAAAGACTCTGATGCTGGGAGGGATTGGTGGCAGGAGGAGAAGGGGACGACAGAGGATGAGATGGCTGGATGGCATCACGGACTCGATAGACTTGAGTCTGAGTGAACTCCGGGAGTTGGTAATGGACAGGGAGGCCTGGAGTGCTGCAATTCATGGGGTCACAAAGATTCGGACACGACTGAGCGACTAAACTGAACTGAACTGATACATACCCCTGTAATATGGGAAATAGAAAAAAAAGACACTGCATATTTCAACTGACTAGCTCTATATAAGCAAAAAGAAATAAAATTGGATCCCCACCTAATACAGTGTAGTAACTAAAATATTTTTTGATGAATTAGAGACAAACAGAATAGATAAGGCTTTAAAATTTTTCAGCAGAAAATATCTTTTTATCTATGAGTGTAAGTCACAAAAGTGGATCACATACTATGTAATGAATACCTCATTAAGTTTCAAAAATAAGAAATTGTACAGATCGTAATATTTGATCAAACATGATATTTTAATGAAAGTAAGAGAAGAGAAAAACAGAACAAAATCTAATTGTTATTTATTCAGATAAGATTTTGGAACAGTTTTTAAAAATTTGAGCCAAAAAATGACTCTACACCTCACAGAGTAATAACAAACTTTAAAAGACAAGTTACTTATAAAATAAGCAGCAAGAGATTAGTTTTCAGTACATGAAATGAAAATTACCCTTAATCTTGATCACAGTTTAAAAAAAAAAAGAAAAGAAAAAAAATTAATACTAGACATATATGCCATCTCACTTCTCAGACTAGCAAAATTCCAAGCATTTCAATATGCTGGGCAGGCTATGGGGAACTGAGGAATCTGCATTCTAACCAGCAGTATAAAGAAATGAGAAGATTTTCCATATATAGCAATGAAGTGATTTCCAGGGTATATTTACCTTCTAGGATATGTTTAACATTATGTTAAAAAGTCAAGATATTAAACCCTGTGTATTCTGTGCTATCTTTTCTCTAAGATGCTAGGAGGGAGCATGCAGAAAAAACTCACATTTGCTTCTATTAAATAAAAGAATAAACCAAAAATTAATGAAAGTAGAAACCCTTTGTAAGGGAATACAATAAGCAAAGTAGAATGAACAGGAGTAGAAGACATCTATGAATGTAGCTTGTTTTGCAACTCTGGAAAATTTATTCAAAGTGAAAAACTATTCCCTAAAAATGAAAATCAAAATGTAACAAACAAATCTAACTATTAGGGTGATGGCAGAACCACACACAAAATTATTTCAATAAACTTTAAAAAACCCTGTAATTGTATTGGTCTAACCAAAAAATTCGTTTTTAAGTAAAAATAAAAGACACATTTTTCATTTTTACCAAGAACTTTACTGAACACATTCACTGTTTTGTTCCACTATTTTCTGCCATTTTTCAGGCATAACTTCATAATTCTATAACTAAAAACTTGTTTTGAGTATAGAACTGTTCCAGGTGCTTTTTACAGTCTTCTAGGGAATTGAAATCTTTTCCATTAGGTGAATTTTGTAAAGACCAAAATAAATGGAAATCCAAAGGTGCAATATCTGGTGAATACAGCTGATGAATCAGAACTTTCCAGATAAGTTGTAAAAGTTTTTTTTTGGGGGGGGGGGGGGCCTGGTCATCAAATAAACATGCGGTATTGCATTATCCTGATAGAAGATTATGCATTTTCTGTTGAATAAATCCACACACTTTTTATTGGGTGCTCCTTTCAGTTGGTCTAATTGGTAGCAATATTTATTGAAATTAATCATTTGGTTCCCCAGAGGGAGCTCTTATTAGATAACTGCTTTCCAATCCCACCATATATACAACATCACTTTCTTTGGATGAAGACTGGTGTTTGGCTGGTGGTACTTCAACTCTCTTGTCCCACAATCTCTTCCATTCCACCTCATTGTACAGTATCCACTTTTCACTGCTTGTCACAGTTTGTTTTAAAAACAGAACGTTTCGCTATGTCCAAGTAGAGAACAGCATCAAGAAGGTTTTTTTCATTTATGTAGAACCCAGACATCAAAACAATTAACATAACCAAGCTGGTGCCACCCATTTTCAAGGCTTGATCTGACTATTTTGAGTATGTCAGCTATCTCCCACATGGTGTAATATCAACTGTTCTCAATGAATGTCTCAATTTGATCACTATGGACTTCAACTGGTCTACCCAACCTACTCATCCAGCAAAAAATCCCCAGCATGAAAACTTCGATTAACCACTTTTGACACATTTGACCAGGCACAGCACCTTCTCCATATACTACACAAGTCCTTTTTTGTGTTTCAGTTGCATTTTACCTTCCTTGAAATAATAAAGCATAATATGCCGAAAATGTTGCTTTCCCTTCCATCCTCAACTGTAAAATGGCTGCACAAAAATTCACCAATTTTAATAAGTTTTTTTTTAAATGCATGCTGATATGACAGCTGTCACAATACAATCTAACAAAATTGTTTCAAGTGAACAAAGTTAAAAAAAAACAACTACCAAAATTGTTTCAACTGAAGTTAATACAAAGATAACTAAGCAATACTAGAGTCATCTTATGGAAAAAAACAAATGAACCTGTTGGCAAACCCAATACTATACATTTTTCATGAAATACACTTTGAGGACAAAAATAATTGCAAAACAAATCTTAAAATTATATTATATTACAAAAAATATACTACAATGTTAGCACTGATGTTGCTTTTTAAAGAAATATATATGCAATTATGTTAACATTAGCAAGAATTTTCAACCTACAAGAGATACCAACAAAAAAATTGGAAAAGGAAACACAGTAAAATTATGTACGAATTGGAAATGAACACAGATATATATGTCTTATTTTATTAGCTTTCTCAAGTGAAAAAATTTGGAAACAATAACAAACCTAAAAGACATTGGCACCTTTGCACCCACATTATTATTGTCTCTAAAGACCAGGTCCCACTAAAGGACCCATGATTTCCAGCTAACTAAAATTTTGGAGAAAAAAATAATACTTTAGGTAAATAGCAAAACTAGTGATATTATGAGCTGCTGATGGCGCAAGATGAGAAAATTCAAACATTTTTAAAGAAATGATCACTGCAATAAGACTAAATGTAAAAATCTTTGCCTTCAAAATAACACTTTCATCAACAATAAAGAATTCACGTTGTACTGGAGTTTAGGCTAGAGTTAGCAGCTCATAAGGAAAATTTTTAGCAAAAATCTCTCCTGTTTTTCTTTTAATAAGGGTGTTTTGGTAAAACCAAATATTTGAGAGGAAAAGTTCTTCTAAATAGAAAAATACTAAGTAACATATGCAGGAGAAGAGTATCACCACTTTTGCAATACCCAGTGGAATTATGCAATTATTAGCTACTAAAACCCACTAGTACAGACAGATGATGGAGCACTCTATACTGGATGCATCAAGCAGAGAACACCTGAACCTACTAATAAATGTCAACATCATAAAAAGATAACTAGGCATGTTCCTTCTAGGGTGATACATTAGAAATTACACCGTACATTTACAAAGTATTCTTGCTGAAAATTAAACTTGAATCTGATCAAGTATTATTACCTAACTACAAGTACACAAGAGATAAAGGATATGAGGAATAGAAAAAAAGGACAACATAGAGGTAAAATCAGCAAAAGCATAATTTTCAAAAAATTGTACAGAATAGATGACCCAGTTTCTCTAACAGAAAATCAATAAAGGGGGAGAGAGAAAAAAAAAAAAAAAAAACTGTCCTATTAATAGACTTGCTTGTATGCATGCTATGTCGCTTCAGTTGTGTCTGACTCTTTTCCACCCTATGAACTGTAGCCCGCCAGGCTCCTCTGTCCATGAGGATTCTCCAAGCAAGAATACTGGAGTGGGTTGTCATGCCCCTCCAGCAGTGATACAGACCTTAAAGTACCAAATCAGTAAGCTGACTTTCCTTGATCCCTGATTTAAAAAGAAAATACACAAGATTTCTTTAAAGTGATCAGGAAATTGATTACTACTGTTGGAGATTACATGACATTGGGAAATTATTTTAGGGACTTCCATAGTTCTAACAGTGGATAAGACCCCACCTGCTAATGTAGGGCACATGGGTTTGATCCCTGGTCCGGGAAGATTCCACATGCAGAAGAGGAACTGAGTGTATGCGCCAGAACAACTGAGCCCATTATAGAGTCCCTGCTCCACAACAAGAGAGGCCACCACAATGAGAAGCCCGCACACCGCAACTAGAGAAAGCCTAAGACAGCAACGAAAACCCAGAGTAACCAGAAAGTAACTTGAAAAAATTATTTTAGTGGTGGGGTGGGATGGGCAAAGTAAGTGAAAGTAATTAAGTGATACAAACTTCCAGTTATACGTAAGTTACTGGAATGTAATGCACAGCATGGGGAATGTAATAATAATATTGTAATAATTTTATATGGTCACAAATGACTACTAGATTTACAGTGACCAATTTGTAATATGTATAAATGTTGAATCATTATGTTGTACTCCTAAATCATAATACAGTATGTCAACTACACTTAAACAACAACAAAAAATTCTTTAAAATTTTATTATGTATAAAAATATCTTGAAGAGACTGTATCTGTTAGAGATACACATTGAAATATTTAGGAATGATATAAAATCATCGCTAAGATTTGCTTTAATATTCTTCCAAAGGAAGGCAAAGAAGTGTACTATTATACCATTCACCCCACTTTTGTACATTTTGAAGCTTTCACAAAGCTTAAAAAAGTGAAAAAGGTAAAAGACACTGATGGAAGAAATTGAAGAAGATGCAAATGGAAAGATATTCTTTCTATTTATGCTCATGGATGCTCATGGATTGGAAGTATACTGTTAAAATGCCCATACAACTCAGAGCAATCTACAGATTCAATGCAATCATCAAAATTCCAATCACATTTTTCATAAAATAGAAAAAAAAATCCTAAAGTCTATACGAAACAACAAAAAATTCTTAAGAACCAAAGCAATCTTGAGAAAGAACAAAAGTGGAGGCAGCACACCTCTTGGTCTTAAACTGTAATATAAAGAATAACTCAAAACAGTACAATATGGGCATAAAAGCAGACTATTATAGATTAATTGTACTGAGTTCAGAAATAATCCATGGTCAATCAGTTTACACAGAAGGAGCCAACATACACAGTGGAGAAAAAACAGTCTCTTCAAAATGATGCTGAGAAACCTGGACAGTCTCATGCAGAAGAAAGAAACTGGACCACCATCTTTCATCACACATAAAAATTAACTCAAAATATATTAAAAATTTGAACATAAGGGCTGAAACTATAAAACTCCCAGAAAAAACGTAAGTAGTAAGCTCCTTGAAATCAATCTTAGCAGTGACTTTTTGGATTTGACACCAAAAGCAAAGGCAACAAAAGCAAAAGTAATTAGGACTATGTCAAACTTTAGCTTCTGTAGGGTGAGGGAAACCATCAACAAGATGGATGGAAGGAAACATCTGCACATCATACGTGAAATGTCAATATCAAAAATATACAAGAAACTCATAGAATTCAGAAAAAATAAACATTAAAGATTAAAAATAAACATTAAAGATTAAAGAATGGGCAGAGGAAATAAATTGACATACAAATGACCAATAGGTACACGAAAAGGTACTCAATCATGAATCAGTGAAATGCCAATCAAAATCACAATGAAGTATCACCTCACACCTGTTAGGTGGATGGATGCTATCAAAAAGAAATAACAAGCATTGGCAGGGATTTGAAGAAATGGGAACACTTGCGCAATGACGATGGAAATGTAAACTGATGTACCCACTAAGGAAAACACTATGCAAGTTTCTCAAAAAATTTTACAAAGTAAAACTGCATGATCCAGTAATGCCATTTCTGGATATTTATCTAAAGGAAATAAAATCACTATCTAGACATTTGCACCCCCATGTTCACTGTAGCACCAGGGAAACAACTTAGGTCTCCATCAATGGATGAAGAAAATGTGGTTAATCTACACATTCATAACAGCTATAAACAGAAGAATTTACCATTTGCAACAACATGCAAATGAGGTCATAGGGCTAAGTGAAATAAGTCAGAGAGAGAGAGAGAGACAAACACTGTATGATCTCATTTACCTGTAAACTCTTAAAAAACGCAAAACACTGAATTCCGGAAGCACAGTCTGGGGCAGTAAATAAAGATGGTGGCCAAAAGGTACAAACTTGGAATTCTGACATAAAGTGAAAAAGTGAAAGTGGAAGTCTCTCAGTCGTGTCCAACTCTTTGCGACCCCATGGACTGTAGCCTGCCAGACCCCTCTGTCCATTTTCCAGGCCAGAATACTGGAGTGGGTAGCCGTTCCCTCATCTGGGGGATCTTGCCAACCGAGGGAACAAACTCAGATATCCCACACTGCAGGCGGATTGTTTACCAGCTGAGCTACCAAGGAAGCCCATAAATTAGCCCTGACCATGTAACACATGCTAATATAGTTAACAATATTTGAAAGTTGCCTAACGCTACGCTATGCTACACTACGCTACGCTAAGTCGCTTCAGTCGTGTCCGACTGTGTGTGACCCCATAGACGGTAGCCTACCAGGCTCCCCGTCCCTGGGATTCTCCAGGCAAGAACGCTGGAGTGGGTTGCCATTTCCTTCTCCAATGCATGAAAGTGAAAAGTGAAAGTGAAGTCGCTCAGTCGTGTCCGACTCTCAGCGACCCCATGGACTGTAGCCTACCAGGGAAAATCCATCCATGGGATTTTCCAGGCAAGAAGAGTACTGGAGAGGGGTGCCATTGCCTTCTCCAAAAGTTTCCTAAAGTAAATCTTAAAAGTTCTCAGCACAAGGAAAAAAATTTAACTATGTGTGGCAATGGATGTTTACTATACTTATTCTGGTAATTGTTTCACAATTTTTATACGTACATCAAATCATGCTGTATACCTGAAAATAATACAATGTTATATGTCAATTATATCACAATCTCAAAAAAAAAGGAAAAAGAGAACTCTACAAATCAAAGCTTACTGCCAAACGTATCAACTGATTTTTCTTAATCTTAAATGCATTTTTAAATAAGAAAATAAACATGTTCAGCATGTAAAGTGACAAAAAATAATAAACCTAGCTGGGTAGAAAGAGATAAAAACAGAAATTAGTGAAATATGAAAAAAATTACAGAAGGTGGTACTTTGAAAAAACCAGTAAAATAAGGCCTCTGACAAGAAAAATAAAGGATAAAATATGAATATGTGCTTTTAGCAAAAATAAAAAAGGGGAGAATTAAAAAATGCTATAAAATTCTGAAAATAGCAAAGTACTGAATAACCGAATAAATCAGTAAACTTTGATGAGAGGTGGGAGCATGGATCAAGAGGGAGGGGACATGTATACCTATGGCTGATTCATGTTGTTGTATTGCAGAAGCCAATACTATATTGAGAGGCAATTATCCTCCAATTAAAAAGAAATAAATCTGAAAAATAACTTTGGAAGAAATCAAACTATTTGTCAAAAAAAAGGCTCTCTCTTTCCTCATGCCTTACACACAAGCTGTTTAAAATCCTTGCAACATGTAGGACAAATGATGGAAGTACAATGCATTAGCTTTGGTAAAACTGCCAGTGACTTATTTTCCTTTTTGCCTAAAGCATCAAGTTTCTGCATTGAGCATGCCTTTTACAAATAAAGAAAATATCATGGAGAAGAAATATGCTCTCCAATTAATTTATAAATGTAGTACAACTACAATCAAAAATCAAAAGTCTTCATGGAACCCAGCCACCTTATCTTGTATATACACACACACACATATATATTTGTATATATAAATAAATGAAAAAAAATGCCAAGGACAGTTTTTAAGAAAAGTTGTGAAATTTACTCACCAAAATTCCAGGATTTATCATGATGCTACATTAAATTAAGACATGTATTGATAGCAATAGGATAGTCACAAACAATGAAACAGAAGAGATAGCCCAGGGAAGTTTCTCACATATATGGCAACACGACAACTAATACTGCAGATCAGTAGGAAAAACATGAAATCAATCAAGTTTGTAGCAAATTTGTTAGCCATAAGGGGAAAAAAACCATGTAACCTTTATAACACACTAAAATTAAATTTCAAGTAGACTGAGGCCCTAAATGTGGAAATCAAAATTTTAAAATGTTCAAAATAAAATCTGGAAGACTATATAAAAGATCAATTTAATACAAATTTCCTAAAGCTAAAACAAATTTAATGTTAGTATTTCCAAATCTAACCATCAATTAAAAAAAAAAAAGCCACAGACAGGAAGTTTATCTGTACCTTGTACAACAAAGCTTTAGTACCCACAATTCATAAAAACTCCTAAGAATCAATAAAAGGAAAAGTTCCATAAATCAATATATAAAAACTCCAAGAAAATAAATGAAAACTTTGAAGCTGACTTCTAATAAAGTGCTCCTTCTTAGGATTTACAGATTTACAGGACTTCCCTGGTGGTTCAGACGGTAAAGTGTCTGCCTACAATGCAGGAGACCTCGGTTCGATCCCTGGGTCGGGAAGATCTTTTGGAGAAAGAAATGGCAACCACTCCAGTATTCTTGCCTGGAAAATTCCATGGAAGGAGGAGCCTGGTACGCTACAGTCCATGGGATCACAAAGAGTCGGACACGACTGAGCGACTTCACTTACTCACTCACTTACAGATTAAAGAACTATAATAAAAAGCATCACCATCATTTGAGTAGTTATGTACCATGTTGTGCTAATTCTTTTACATATTGTTCAATCAAGACAACTTTTTAAATAGGTCCCGTTAAACCCATTTTAAAAGTTGTAAAACTGAAACTCAGAGGCTACCTTGTTCAATGTTAACTCGTCTGTTAATTCTAAATCATGTGTTTTTAATTTGACAAGACCTACACTGACAAAACATTTCTTTTTCATCATCAATAACTCCAATCTAGATTATATTTTAATACTGCTGCTGCTGCTTCTGCTAAGTCGCTTCAGTCGTGTCCGACTCTGCTTTATTATAAAAATTTTATTTGGACTTTCCATCTTTGCATATATCCTTTAAGAATACTGATGAACAGATACTTATCGAGAAGACTATGCTGAGCATAAACAGGTTTAACAAAGTTATTTAAACGAATGTTCTTGAAAAAACACAGACGTATGCAAAAAAAAAATCAGCTATCATGTATCTTTTAACAGAAAAACATTCCACCACTTACAAAATATTACTAAAAATCAAGAGAACGTGATGGCCTTAGATCCATCCACCAACTGACACATATGGAGAACATAATAATTGTAACATCAGAATACAATCAGTAGATGCAGACTACGGATAACTCTGTACCACCAACAACCAGTTTTCTTCAAAAATAAAATGTAATTATAAAAGCCTCACAAGGATAAAAGGATAATTTGCAGATCAAAAGAAATTTATTTACTGAATGTGTTGATCTTTGATCCTGAACCTTCCATACCACTAAAAATAAAGACAGTAAACGTACTACAACTTTTACAAGACAAACAGAAATCTTAACACAAATTTGGCACTTGAGAACATTAAGCAATTGCTGCTTTTTTCTCTTGGAGGGAGTGCACTGTGGTTGTATTTCTTTAAATCAGAGAGGGAGGAGGGTAGACAGAGAGAACTGACTCTATCTTTAAAAGAGACACAATAAAGTACTTTCGAATGAATACAAATACCCGGAATTTTTCTCAAAATAACAGAGGAGGAGAAAAGTAGAGTGTGGATAGCCTAAATTTTAGCAATGGGTTGTTTGTTGATGATTGTTTGGGCTGAGTGACAAATAACAGTTTATAATACTATGTCTTTTTTCTAGGTTCAAAATTCACAATAGCTATAACAAGAATCATTTCTCAAAAACACATTTCTTCCATAACTTTTTGATTATATTTTATTACTTTTCAAGTAAAAAAATTTACCTAACCACCTTAGTCCTTCATGAATAGCTAAAACTAAATTAGGAAACTTATTTAACTTTCAATTTAGCACCACAAATGAACCAAATAAGATATCTAAACAGTTAACTACAGAGGCTCATGATTCTAAATCATAGTGCTCCATATAATACCAAAGCTAAGGACTTTGCAGCTCAGTTGAGACATTCTAAAAATAGAATAATGAGCTACTTTCATATATGGAAGCTTACAGGTATATGGTTTTCCAGTGGTCATGTATGGATGTGAAGAGTTGGACTACAAACAAAGATGAGCACAGAAGAATTGATGCTTTTGAACTGTGGTGTTGGAGAAGACTCTTGAGAGTCCCTTGGACTGCAAGGAGATTCAACCAGTCCATCCTAAAGGAAATCAGTCCAGAATGTTCATTGGAAGGACTGATGCTGAAGCTGTAACTCCAATACTTTGGCCACCTGATGAGAAGAGCTGACTCATTTGAAAAGACCCTGATGCTGGGAAAGATTGAAGGTAGGAGGAGAAGGGGACAACAGAGGATGAGATGGTTGGACAGCATCACCGACTCAACGGACATGAGTTTGAGTAAACTCTAGGAGTTGGCGATGGACAGGGAAGCCTGGCGTGCTGCAGTCCATGGGGTTGCAAAGAGCCAGACACAACTGAGCAACCGAACTGAACTGAACAGGTATATGGAATACTGCCTACCACATGAAGTACAATCTTTATGCCTACCTATCTGACATCCTATATTTTCTCTCCCTCCCACATACAAACTCTGCAGTAAAATTCAAACGATTCAGCTGATTGTTCAATGGTTATGAATCTGTGCCAGGCTACTGACACAACTTTAGACATGTCTTTCCCTCAACATATATTGCTCAGTTCTGCACCCAAACATTTACATGTACTGGTCACAATCCACTAATTTCATGAAATCTACTCTGATTCTACCAATTAATGTTCCCTACTGTAGCCTTAGGGCATTTTTGTAAACCTTGAATTAGTATATTTATGTCTTTACCTAGATGAGGTCCTAGAAGATATAGCTCTTTTGGATCTCCAGGGAAAAGGAAGAAGGTTAAGCAATAAAATTGGCATTGACCTTTTTACTGATAAGTAGCTCATGAGATTATGAGCATATTGAAGCCAGAGACCTTCCAAGAGTCATTAAGTATACTACGTACTATGTAATATGTACTACCAATGATGGAAAATCAACAAAATAAGTAAGGTCTCTGCTCTCAAGACACATATATTCTTAGTGTCTTTGAATCACCAGTTTTTAACATAGTGCTGTCATTTAGTAGACACACTGTGCTGCTGCTGCTAAGTCACTTCAGTCGTGTCCGACTCCGTGTGACCCCAATAGAAGGCAGCCCACCAGGCTCCCCCATCCCTCAGATTCTCCAAGCAAGAACACTGGAGTGGGTTGCCATTTCCTTCGCCAATGCATAAAAGTAAAAAGTGAAAAGTGAAGTCCCTCAGTCGTGTCCAATTCTTAGTGACCCCATGGACTGCAGCCTACCAGGCTCCCCTGTCCATGGGATTCTCCAGGCAAGAGTACAAATGTCTTTAATTTGAAATTCTAACATAAATACCCTAGCAAGAATTATGTAACATTTTAAGAAAACTCAAAACCTAAAAACCCGAATAACACAGTTTTTGGCTAAAATACTGGTCATCAATCAGTTATATTCAACTACTATTAAAAAGGTTATGTTTAGTACTATTTTATTGCAATTACCTAGGAAAGCCAATGATGCTGAATAAAGTACCCATATTACAACTTAAACTGTCTTTGCATTCAACAGTTTACAACTGGTGCTTTCAAAATTCTAGTGAAATTTAACCCAAAAAAAAGCTAACTATTTGGGCCCATTATTCTGCAAGAATTTCAGAGGCAAAATGGTTAAGAGTATAGAAATAAACCTCTGAAACAAATTACAAAGAATTAAAAAAAAATTTTTTTTAAGAAATGCAACAAACTTTGTATTAAAATCTACCAATTTCCTTTCTGTTTCACAGTCTCACTGACCTAACCAAATAAAAAGGGGTCTATAAAGAAAGCTAAGTGCCGAAGAATTTATACTTTTGAACTGTGGTGTTGGAGAAGACTCTTGAGAGTCCCTTGGACTGCAAGGAGATTCAACCAGTCCATCCTAAAGGAAATCAGGCCTGAATACTCATTGGAAGGACTGATGCTGAAACTCCCAATACTTTGGCCACCTGATGAGAAGAGCTGACTCATTTGAAAAGACCCTGATGCTGGGAAAGATTGAAGGTGGGAGGAGAAGGGCTCAGCAGAAGATGAGATGGTTGGATGGCATCACCGACTCAATGGACATGAGTTTGAGTAAACTCCAGGAGTTGGTGATGGACAGGGAGGCCTGATGTGCTGCAGTCCGTGGGGGGTCACAAAGAGTTGAACACAACTGAGGTACTGAACTAACTGAACTAAAATTAATGATAACATTCATATGGATAATGAAAAATGAGATTTCAACATAGCCCAGAGCTACAAAAACTGGATATTCTATATGTAGTATAAATTGGTTAACATTAATAAAGGACTTAGTTCATGGAAAACACTTTTTATGTACAATCACACTTAATATTCAAAGTTTGTCATCTCAATTCTAAAGAAACTTAAGTTTAAAATGTTTTAAAATGTTTAAGTATCAAACAGGAAAAAAAGCTGAATTATACTACTTAATAATTCAAATGGGCTTCCCTGGTGGCTCAGATGGTAAAGAATCTTCCTGCAATGCAGGAGACACAGGTTCGATTCCTGGGTTGGGAGAATCCCCCAGAGAAGAGAATGACTACCCACTCCATTATTCTTGCCTGGAGAACCCCATGGACCAGCGAGCCTGGTGGGCAACAACATCTAAATGCCCAAAACTGTATCAAAAAAGTAATAAAACTGTAGGAAAAAGTACCTATAATGCATATGAATCAATTATCTTTTTATATAGAGTTGGACAAACATGATAATCATTAAAATAGATCCCATATTCAAAGAGGCAGTTCACAGAAACAGAAAGCCAAAGTTTTAAAATCTCACCTATTTCAAAATATAAATTACAAAGCTTTTTTGACCCTAAAATTAGCTAATATTCTAAATTTTCATTAAAACTCAGAATTGGTAAGGGTACAGAAAAACAAGCACTCCCATACACAATTGTGGAAAACAAATGAGGAAGAATCCTCTTGGCATTGTGGTTTTAATCAACTCTTTAGCTGTAATTTGACACCGTATTTTTACTTTTATTTTTAATATTCTCACTTGTTAACTGCAAAAATAATTAAATCAAAATATTAGTCGATGTGGAACTCAACTGTGATGTGTAAAGCAACTACAGTGTGAGGCACCAATGTAACAAGACAAAACTATAATTGCAGAGACCATATTAAGTAAAATTTTTAAGTGAACTTCTACTTCTGGCCAAGAAGGTGTAACAATGGACCTACTTAGGAAAACAAAAAAGTCATACATAATATATACAACACTGTTTTTCAAGACCACTGGACACTTGACAACGATGCACCATGGGATAAGCCATGACTGTCCCAGCTTACTGGCTTGAGAAAGTCCAGGTCAAGGCCCAGCTCCAATAAGGAAACTGGGTTGAACTTCAGAAATTCCCTGACAGTTAAAAGTCAAAAATCCAAGATCAAAGCAGCTCAAGTTTGTTTGGCAGAGTTCAACAGAGAGCTGCACAAAGAGAACTCTGGAAGGTCAGCAGAGAATCCTCCCTGAGTATTCAATGCACGTGCATAACTATGTAAAGTAGAAGGTTATTTCTCTTGTTGTTTAAGTCTTTTAAAAAGATAAATGGCTACTTAAAGAATGCGCTATAGAATTTATAACATGTAGAAGTACAATGTTATAATAACAATAGTACACAGGCCAAAAGGGGAGAAGTATTCTAATACTTTAATGGCAAAGAGCCACTGCTACTGCTACTGCTAAGTCACTTCAGTCGTGTCTGACTCTGTGCGACCCCACAGACGGCAGCCCACCAGACTCCGCCGACCCTGGGATTCTCCAGGCAAAAACACTGGAGTGGGTTGCCATTTCCTTCTCCAATGCATGAAAGTGAAAAGTGAAAGTGAAGTCGCTCAGTTGTGTCCGACTCTAGAGACCCCATGGGCTGCAGCCTACCAGGCTCCTCCGTCCATGGGATTTTCCAGGCAAGACTAGTGGAGTGGAGTGCCATTGCCTTCTCCTGATGAGGGTGAAAAATGGAGAGTGAAAAAGTTGGCTTGAAACTCAAAATCAAAAAAACTAAGATCATATCATCCAGTCCCATCACTTAATGGCAAATAGAAGGGGAAAAAGTGCAAACAAGTGACAGATTTTATTTTCCTGGGCTCCAAAATAACTGCAGACAAAGACTGCAGCCATGAAATTAAAAGACACTAGCTCCTTGGAAGAAAAGCTATGACAAAACTAGACAGCACATTAAAAAGCAGAGACATCACTTGGTCAACAAAGGTTCATATAGTCAAAGCTATGGTTTTTCCAGTAATCATGGACAGATGTGAGAGTTGGACTGTGAAGAAGGCTGAGCACTCAAAAAATGGTATTTTTGAACTGTGGTGCTGGAGAAAACTGTTCAGAGTTCCCTGAACAGCAAGGAGATCAAACCAGTCAATCCTAAAGAAAATGAACCCTGAATATTCATTGGAAGGACTGATGCTGAAGCTGAAGCTCCAATACTCTGACCACCTGTAGTCTATAAGAACTACACTTTAAACTGAAGGATACAAATAGTCTGAAAGTAACACAATGGAAAAAGATATACCATGTGAACTCTACTCAAAACAAAGCCAAGATGAGTATAATTAGAAAAAGTATACCTTAAAGCAAAGAAGATTACCATGAATAAAAATGGTCACTGTATAAAGAGGTGAATATATCAAGAGGACATAGTAATCTTAAACATTTATGTACTAATTGTAATTTCAAAAATATAAAGTGAAAATGATAGAAACACAAGGCAAAACAAACGAACGCACAATATAGATTTCAATGTCATTTTTTCAGTAAGTGACAGCAATAGAAAGACATCACTTGAACAACATTACCAATAAGCACGACCTAATTAACATATACAGAACACATCGCCCAACAACAGAATACACCTCTCTATAAAGCACTTAAAACTAACAGGATATATAATATCTAAACCATAAAATAAGAAAAAATTACAAAGATTCAAGTCTTCCAAAATATGTTCTCCAGGCACAATGAATTAAATTAGAAACAAACAAAAAGTATATGGAAAATTCCAAATACCTGGAAATTAAATAACATACCTCTCAATAATCCATGGGTCAAAGAAATAAACATGGTAGATGTACTCTGAACTGAATGAAAAGCAGCTTACATGTCAAAACTTGAGGGATGCCATGAAAGCAATATTTGTATGAAAATACATAACATTAATCCTCTGTATTAGAAAAGATACCATGTCAACTACATCAACTTTAATATTAAATAGGAAAAAAGCAAACTAAATACAAAGCAGAACATTCAAACAGCAGAAATCAATAAGATGGGAAATGGAAAACATAGAAAATTCAATGAAGCCAAAAGCTGATTATTTAAATTAATAAAATCAATGTATTTCTAGACAGACTGATAAGGGAAAAGACACTAATTATCAATATCAGAAATGAGAGAGATGACATCACTATAGATTCTAGTTATTAAAAATATAAAAATCCAATACAACAAACAACCCTACAAATAAGTTTAGCAACTGTGATGAAAAAGCTTAGCAACTTTGATGAAAAGTTTAGCAACTTTGATGAAACAGACTAATTCTATGAAAAAAAAATTGCCAAAGCTCACTCAAAAGGATAATCTGAATAATCCTATATCTATTCAATAAATTGAATGTGTAGTTTAAAACCTTCCCACAAAAACAGCAAACCCATACAGCTTCACTGGTGAACTGTACCAAACATTTAGGAAAAAAATAATGTCATTTAAGGTATTTAATTCAGGAACAAAGAATGCTTGCTCTCCCTATTTAAACACTGCACTAGATGCTTTTTCATACTTAGTGACTGAACAACTAAATGCCATAGGTAAGAAAAAGAAAAGACATTCAGATAGAAAATATAATAAACAGTGTACACAGAAAATCTGATGGCATCTACCAAAAAGCTGTATACTGTAATAAAAATGTCTGGCAAATGTGCTAAATACAAAAGCAATGGGCAAAAATAATCTTTATTTCTATATATTAATAACAAATGGACATTTGTTTTAAATATTACTTAGAATAGCACCAAAAAAAAAAACCCAAAATAAGGATAAATCTGAGTAAAAAGACAAAAAATCTGTATAGTGAAAATATAACTGCTCCAAAAAGTAAAAGATTGAATTAAATGTTAAGATAATTTGTGTTCATGGGTGGAAAAACTCAACATTAAGATGTTAATTTTCCCCAAATTGCTCTATTGATTCAAGTTAATTTCAATTAAATTCCAGCAGGCCTTTCTGTAGAAACTGACTCATAGGAAAATGTAAAGGACCCAGAAGAGCCAAAACAACTTTGAAAACAAACACAGTTCTACTTTATTTCAAGATTTGATATAAAACTAAGTAGGATAGTACATTTTTGGCTACTAAATAGACAAAAACAGGTCAATGAAAAAGAATACAGTACAAAGAATCATATGTAGATAATAATTGTTTCTGACCAAGATGCACAGCCAATTCAATTAGAAAAAAAAAGTCTTTTCAACAAATCATGCTAAAAAAAGTGAATTTCCATATTCAAATCCAAAAAATCTTGATTCATAACTGCATCATATTAAAAAAAGTTAAAAAGAACTTAAATGTAAAACTAAAAACTATAAAATCTATCAGAAAACAAAGGAGAAATCTTTGTGACCCTGGGTTTCACAATGACCTGTTTTTATTACTTAGTCATTAAGTCACTTCAGACTCTTTTGTGACTCCATGGACTGCAACCCACCAGGCTCCTCTGTCCATGGTATTTACCAAGGAAAAATACTAGAGTGGGTTGCCATTTCCTTCTCCAGGGAATCTTCCTAACCCAGGGATCAAACCTGTATCTTCTGCATTGCAGGTGGTTTCTTTACCCCTGATCCACTGAGAAGCCCTCACTGAGCCACCAGGGAAGCCGTAAAGACAATGAGTGAGTGAGTGAAGTCGCTCAGTCGTGTCCGACTCTTTGCGACCTCATGGACTGTAGCCTACCAGGTGCCACCATCCATGGGATTTTCCAGGCAAGAATACTGGAGTGGGTTGCCATTTCCTTCTCCAGGAGATCTTCCCGACCGAGGGATTGAACCCGGGTCTCCCACATGGTAGGTACTGTAGGCAGACGCTTTACCGTCTGAGCCACCAGGGAAGATCCTAAAGATGACTTAGATATGACCAAAAGCATGAGCCACACTAGCAAACACCTGGTAAACTTAAATTCATCAGAATTAAAAAATGCTATTTTTCAAAACACCATTGAGAGAATCAAAACAAAAAAGGCAGAAAATACTGCAAACCATATATCTGATAAAGAACCTGTAACCAGAATGTAGACTTCTCAAAACTTAAAGAAATAAATCAATTTGAAAAGCAGACATTCAAATAGACTTAACCAATGACATATAGCTTGCAAAAAAGTCCATGAAAAGATGTTCAACACCAAAGACACTAGAAAAATGAAAAATAAAACCACAAAGAGATTACCAGTTCACATCCATGAGACTGTCTACAATTAAGAAAAAACAGTAACAAGCACTAGAGAGGATGTAGATGGGGGATGCCACGGGCAGTAAACTGGAAATGAAAGCATTTGTTTACAAAAAGACCTGCACAGAAACTTTATTTATAATAGACCCAAATTGGAAACAATCCAAATGTCCATCAAGAGCTGTGTGGATAAACAAACTGCTGTATGTCTGTACAATGTAGTACTACTAAGCAATAAAAAGGAATGAACTACTGATATACAACATGGCTGAAATTCCAATAATGCTGAGTGGAATGATCCAGGGAAAAAGAGGATACATACTGTATGACTCTTTGCTTAAAATTCTAAAAACTGCAAACTAATCTACAGTGACACAAAACAGATCAGTGGTTGGTTGGGGAAAGAAAGGCAGAAGGGAGTAATTACAAAGGAGCAAAATGATACTCCTGGGGTTCATTACCCTGATAGTAGTGGTTCATAGGTGTATATATGTAAAAACACTGTATACCTTAAATATAGGTGGTTTATCTCAAATTATATCTCAATAAAGCTTCTTTTTAAGGCACAATATGGGCCAGTACACATGGCATGAATACATTTGTGTAACTAAACAAGGATGTTTATATGTGTGGTAATATGTAAACTAGTAATTTCAGGAAAAAAAATGCACAAAAAAAATTTTAACATAATCACCTACACCTAAGAAAAAGGACTGGAAATCAGGGAGAAATATTTTTCACTTGAATTTTTTTTAACTACACACATGTATTACTTTTTTAAATTTCATGAAAGCTTAATTACTTGGCACATAAATCCGACGCCAAAGGAAAAATTCTTAACCATTATCCTAGCAAATTATAGGCACCCCACTCCAGTACTCTTGCCTGGAAAATCCCATGGACAGAGGAGCCTGGTAAGCTGTAGTCCATGGGGGTCAAGAAGAGTTGGACACGACTGAGTGACTTCACTTTCACTTTTTACTTTCATGCATTGGAGAAGGAAATGGCAGCCCACTCCAGTGTTCTTGCCTGGAGAATCCCAGGGACGGGGGAGCCTGGTGGACTGCCGTTTACAGGGTTGCACAGAGTCGGACACGACTGAAGCGACTTAGCAGCAGCAGCAGATTATAAAAATACAACTTCAGTTATCAAAACTTTTATATTAAACAACAGACAAAAAAAAAGGCTAGCAACCACTTTAACATAATTTTCTAACAACATTCCCTCTTCAAACTACTAATGTAGAAAACTGCCAATAAACCACATCTGAACACCCTCTTCCAAGCATCTTCATTTCTTTCTGCTTGTTCTAGGTTTTGTGAATTCCTTTTATCCTTATCCAGTAATTGACAACTCAGACTTGCATCATTTATATTCTTTTTAAAAATTCACTTCCAGAAGATATGCTTGGATGGTTAACTACATCTGACCCTCTTAGAAAATACCATTGCTGAATAAAAATAAATACACCTTCCCACAAAAAGCTCATTACTTCTCCCTCAATCTACATAATATGAACTTAACAGGTAAGGCAAAATAGTACAGTGTGGACAAGTGCTTAATTTACTAGAAAGAGAGGACAGAAAATAAGCAAGAAAACACAAAATATCTCCAAGTGTTCTAAAGAATATCACATTGTTATTGATGAAATTTTAAGAATTCCAAAAATTATTTAGAATGGTCAGGAATAACTGGACTCTCAAGAGCAAACTGCCTCTCGTGACCACTCATACTTGAAGGAGGTAAATGTCTTGCCTCCAACAAGTATTTGAGATCTAGGCTTGAAAGACATTTTGCCAGGCTTGGAAAACTAAAGATTTAAGAATCGTGCCCTAACAGGGCAGAAAGGTTTACAAACAGAAATTTGTAATACATCCCAATGTTAAAATGTACAAGGATTCAAGGAAATGAAAGGCCTAAGCACTAGATCTAAGGTTTAAAGTATGAATAGTTTTTCTGGCCAAAGAGAGTGAGGAAAGATTCTAAACCATCTCTACACTAGATCTAAGGTTTAAAGTATGAATAGTTTTTCTGGCCAAAGTGAGTGACGAAAGATTCTAAACAATCTCTATGTAAGGACTGACTTTCTTTAGTAGACGCACAAACCAACTCTATAACTTCTGACTCAAATTTGAAGCTGCCTGCCTGAACAAGTTTCTTTATTCTCTTTAAAAATCAGGGTAAACTGATTTCTAATGAAGCTTATTACTAGTGAAAATATCTCAGACTTCATAACAGAAAAGCAGAGTGAAAAAAATCTTATATTACTATAATTATATCATTTAGGTCAAATCACTTTATCTGTCCATTTAGAACCATAAGTTCCCCTCAGAAAATTGGGTTATCGTTTTATATTTACAAGAATATAAGCTTTTTCAATTCCTTGAACACCATTCATACTTTAAAATATTATTCTCAGAGACTGCTTTTCTAGAAAAATTTATGGTTGTCTATTTAGGTTAAAACTATTTATATAAACCAATGTTAAAAATTCAACAAGTACTTTCCACTGGAATTTTTGTAAGCTATATTATAGTTTTCAGAAGTCAACAGAAAGTTTCCTTTAATGATAATACACTCAGTAGATCGAGGAACCCAGCTTTCCTTAGTTTTAAACACTGTTTTCCTACCTTTACGCCAACTGCAACATCAGTGACAATTCTGTAAAACAAACAAACAAAAAGCTTCAACCTCTAGTTATTCAAATGGTCACTGTTAGAAACTTTTTAGGGTAGTTCATCAATCATAAATCTTCCACTCAAAATGCAGATGGAAAACACACACAAAGATGTTCGGTGGAGCATTATCAACTTGGCTTTCTAGAAATGACTTTCAAACATGTGAGGAAACTCACAGTTTCGGTGTTTTTTTTTTTAATTTCAAATAGCAAAAAGAACAAAACCCCAAAGCCTACATAATGTCCCGCTACACTTAGGTTAATAATTTAAGACTTAATTCAACTCTTTAGTAATCTTAATAGGATGAGGAAACATGAAATTCAATACAAATTTTGCCATCTATTTCCATGCTGATCTGGGGAAAACAGTGAAATCTGGATTTGTTTCATCTAGAAAATAATCTTTAGAGAACACCTAGGATGAGTCAAATTTCGTTAGTCTGTTAACTTTTACTAGATCTGCACTTGATATCCTTAAAAAACATCGAAATCCAGATGCTTAAAAAAACCTCGTATTTTACTTCTGACCCTTCAAATACAGTCACTGATTCCAATAAAAGATACTGTTTTCCTATGCTCCCAAACGGGCTGAATACGGCTATATTTCGCCCTAAAGGGTGCCTCCTTTAACAATGAGTTAAATTATTAGAGTCTTTTCAGGTGTGGAGTGTTAAGTGTAGGGAAACCCTGGTCCCGTATCATTTCCCGAAGCCTTTGCCTCACCTCACTTAGCATTCTATCGCCAGCCTCAAAGGTGCAGATGGTTCTGGCTTTTTAAGAGTTGTTTTTGTTTTTCCAGAAACTGGTCAAAGTAGCTGAAAAGATGGCCCTGTGTTGACTATCTGCTCTTCTTTCTGCCACAGCTCTTAGCCTTTGCCCATGTGACTGATGTCCACCACAAACACTTCGTTTTTTGAGATGATTTAATTTCTGGGCCCTTCTGCCAAGCCTTCAACGTTCTTAGGCCGCACAGAAAGGCATTTTTCAGCCTCCCGCCCCCACTAGCAGACTCCAGTGAAAACAAAGGAGTGTGACATCTGCCCTCCCCCTTCCTCCCGCCGCCGCACGCCTCCCCGCCCCCCTTCCCCCGCGGCTCCCACTTAGCTTTCCCCGGAGCTCCCGCCACCGGCATCTCCCCCAGCCAGGGCGGGCCAGGCGGGGCCAAGAAGGCCTGGGACTTCTAGGGAGGGGGTCCGGGGAGGGGGGGGGGCCTCTGTTCTCTCAGCGGGGAGCCGCCCCCCTCCCCCCAACGTAGGCCTCGCTCTCCGGCCGCTACACTCGCTCCCACCGGAACCGCTCGTCCGGGGTCCGGGTCCCCGGTTACGGATCGAAATGGCTCCTAGAGGGGGGAAGGGCCGGGCGAGACATTCTGGGGCCCCCACCGCATCCCTCGCCGCCCCTCCAAGACCCGCTGCTTCTCCGGGGTCGTCGCCCCAATGCCGGCCAAGCCTACGAGTCCGCTTTCTTCCCGTTTTCTCGACCAGAGCCCGCCGGGGGAAGCCCAGGGAGGGGTGTGTGCGATGGGGCGGGGGTTGGGTAACGGCAGCCCAGCCCTGGGAGGGGCCGCCAGAGGGTTTCTGCCCGACCCCGGACGGGGCCACAGGCGGGCCCCACTCCCCTCTCACACACCACCTCGCCAAACCCGTTACCTACCCGTCCATTGCCGAACCGAACAAAGCTTCGCTCACAAGAACCGAGCCACGCAGCCGGCGAGACACACAAGCGGAGAGAAAATGGCGGCTAGAGCCCGACGGAAATTGCCGAAGGTGCCGGAGCGCACGGGGCAGCGCGTGGCAGCGGCGGCGGCGGAAAGAGCCGAGCGCGCCGGCGCCCGGCTGCGGGCGGCGAGCGGCTGGGCGCGGGGACGGCGGGGAGGGGGCGCCCGCCGCAGTGGCCTCCTACGCGGCGCCGCGCGCCTGGGGCCCTCCGCCCTTTGCGCTCTGGGCCTCGGCCTGTTGCTGAGCAGAGTGGCTTGCTTGGTTTCTATTGTACGTTCCTCCTCGAAGTCCCTGTTGCCCTCTCAGGGCGTGTGGGTGGACTAGCACCCAGCCCTCCACACCCACTGCCCTGGACCTCGGGAGGGTGTCCCCTGGACCGCAGGACTGCCCAAAGACCTCCTCCACTTTTCCCTCCAAAGCAGGTCCCAACTTGGCTACCGTCGACTTAGATGGGCCAAGAAAAAAACTATTTCATAGCTTTTTTCTTTTTTTACTATGCCATCGTTTATTAACAGACCCCTCCATCCTCTCAAAACCAAAAACCAAAAGAAACTTTATCCCATTAACCAAGACCACTGCTTAGTGAAAACTGTGCTTCTGAAGCAAGTAGACATGAGATTGAAACATACGGCTTTTGCTTCCCGACGCTTGAAGTTCCAAGTGGAGGAAGATAACGATTCTCACCTCACTCAGCTGATTAGTCTGCACCTGTAGGAAATACTCACAATACCTGGATGGAAAAGAACACAGGTTGAGAGATGTATTAAAAAGTTGGTAAGAAATCTGCTACCAACAGTAAGATCTACCATTTGGAGGCTTGAAAGAGCAAGTGGGGATGGAAGTACTAGCTCCATCTTTACCGTTGGTTAAAGATGGAGGAAACACTACGATGGGCTACTCAAATCGACTCCCTTTTCTATATCTCTCACTGGTTTCCTTTTAAATTTTAAAAGCATATTGGACAATTCCTTTAAAGTGTTTTTATCAGAGGCTCAACGTTTGAAAAGGCATCCGTTTTTGAAAAATTTGCTCAGTGGGCGACTTTTCTCTATCCTCCATCCTTCCCCCGCAGCCACAACACACACATACGCACACCTCTAATCCTGGAAATGAAAAATATTCTCTTTGTTTCTCCAATTACTCTCAATGACCACTCTGGGTTTTCTGATATCTCCTTCATACAAATCTCTTATCCATTTACTATTTGGAATTTCACTGTACTAAATATACTTTATGATTCATAAAATTACATTGTTTTTAACTTGAACAAAACTTATAGAACTTCTGGTCCAAATAGAACTCTTCAGAGCACTCAAGTGTTAAGAATTCTTGATTTGCTTCAGGGATTAGAATTTCTTAAAAAACAAACAAAAACAAAAACAAAAAAACACACATTACTTCCTACATTGTCTTCCCTTTGCCGTTAACATTAACTTGTGATACATAGAGGGCCCATTATCAGTGCCATTAATAATCACTCTTCAAACGTTTGTGGTTTTGAACAGGTATTTTCACTCAACAATTAAATATGTAAGCTCCAAAGGCCAGGAACTCTATCATAATTCTCTGTATTCCCCCACAGTGACTCAATCAATGTTGATTCATTAGCTCTTGTTTTATCTTGGCAAAGACAAACTGCTCCACCAAAGGAAACCTGTCCTTAGGTGTCAAAACAAACAAACAAAATTTATCCTGTTAACCAAGACCAAACTATAATATTCACAAAAACGTGTTTTTCTTTTTTTTTTTCTCCTAATAAAATACAAGACTACGGACAGACAATAGTCAGTGTGCTTGCTTATTTAGACCCATCACTTTCTAGAAAAAATTTAAGTTTCTTTATAAGTCAAGACACAAAAAGTAGTAGGTAAAATATATAAAGTGAAATAGAGAAATAAAAGGGTGATACAACGTAGAACCAGAAGTGAGACTAATGCAACAACTATATCACAAAAGCATGGTGATTAAAGATTGGATTCAAATCAGAGCTCTTTTCATTTAGTAGATGTGTGACACTAGACATGTTCATTAACCTCTCCAGGAAAAAGTTTCATTAACTGATGTTAATGCGATTTCCTCTACTGTAAGTAAAAATGGGATTAAAAATAAGACCTTCATCCCAGATGACTGACCTTAAAAGTCCTAATGTATGTAAAGCAGAACTCTAAGTCACTGATGGGATACAGTAAATGCTCAATAAAGGAATAAAGGGTGCTATCATCATCCTATTTTTTTGTTGTTGTTGTTCCTAAGTATTATTAGTCACTTGAGAAGGAACAGATTGCAATTTTTTGGCCCTTGGATTTTTTTAGCACCAATAATATTCATATAAATAAACCTATATAGAGACTTTCACAAAGGTTAAACACATCACTAACATAATTAGATTGGCTGATATCTAGTGGAATAAATCTGGGGAAATGTCATAGATAAATTTCTAAAACCTCATCCAAATCAAGATTTGTGTGATTTTATGAGTTAACCATGGTGGAGATTATTAATCTCAACATTAGCAGATGATCAACCTTTGTAATATATGACAAGACTATATTAGTGTTTATGACTTCCTAACAAAATAAGGCAATAAAAATTAAAGTGCCTGTACAGTATTATTTTCATTTCAATATCTTTTTTCAGTATAATGATTTGTTCTTTCTCCTCTGAGTGGTAAATGTTTTGACCTTTTACAGAGATTTACACTTATGTGAACAATGATTAAATCTAAATTTCAGTGTATAGTAAGTCAAAATGACGTCTAATATTGATGCAATAAAAATAGGAGATAGGATCTTTTCATAATATTCTGATTTTATTCCTAGCTTTACATCTTTCCTGCCTATATTACTAAAGACTTCCTTTAACTTTTTTATGCTGCTTTTCTTCTTATGAAAAGAGGAAATAATCATAGGATCAATTAGATAATTCCAGGGGAGTATGTATGTTTATACTAATGGAAATATTCTAAAAGTAAATTGTGGTGATAGTTATACAATATACTGCTACTGCTACTGCTAAGTCACTTCAGTCGTGTCCGACTCTGTGAGACCCCATAGACGGCAGCCCACCAGGCTCCCCAGCCCCTAGGATTCTCCAGGCAAGAACACTGGAGTGGGTTGCCATTTCCTTCTCCAATACAAGAAAGTGAAAAGTGAAAGTGAAGTCACTCAGTCGTGTCCGACTCTTAGCGACCCCATGAACTACAGCCTACCAGGCTCCTCCATCCATGGGATTTTCCAGACAAGAGTACTGGAGTGGGGTGCCATTGCCTTCTCCAATACAATATACTAAATATAAAAAAATTCATTGAATTATACACTTAATACTGATGATTTTCATAATATGTAAATTGTATATCAATAAATCTGTCAACCAGAAAAAGCACATATCTTTAGCTACTGAGGAAACCCATCCTACCAGTTTACTGGTATATTCTCCACATATATAATGTATAAATTGATTACATACAGAGTTACATAGGTTTTATTACAAAGTAGTAACCACAGTACACATTGTCCTGTAACTTATTTTTTAATTTAAAAATATATCTTAGAGATCTGTCCCTATCAGTAACCACATTAAGAACTATCTTATTCTTTATATATGTCAATGTGCAGGCTGTCACTCAGTGGTGTCTGATTCTTTGCAACCCTATGGACTATAGCCCACCAGGTTCCTCTGGCCATGGGATTTCCCAGGCAAGAATACTGGGGTAGGTTGCCATTTCCTTCTCCAGGGAACCTTCCCAACCCAGGGATCAAACACATGTCTCCTGCCTTGGCAGGCAGTTTTTCTTTACCACTGAGCCACCAGGAAAGCCCCCATTCTTTATATATAGCTGCATAATATTCCATCAAATAAGAATCATGATTTATTTAACTAGAACTCATAGATAATATTTATGTTGCCTCCAATCTTGCTATTTACAAACAATTTTGTGATGAATATTCCTATTTCTAGGTCATTTTTCACATGTATGAATATATCTTCTGGATAGATATTACAAATTTCTGCATAGAATTCACTTTTTATTTTAAAAGATGCTATCAAATTACCTTTCAGGTGCTTGAGTCCTTGCAGGAAAATATTACCAATTCTCATCATTAAAAAGGGCTGATATCTCTAATATATAAGGAGTTCCTAAAAATAAAAAAATCAAAGTCCAACAACCAAATTTTAAAAATGGGAAAGCATATGAATGAAATATTAACAAACATCATAGGAAAGTAAAAGCAAAAATTATAAATCCTTAGCCTCACTTATAATAAGAAACATCCAAAGTAAAACTGTATTAATGTACTAATTTCACCTGTCAATGCCCACCTCCCTCCTCCACCTCAGGCAAATATCACACAAAGCTCAGTACTGAAAGGATTCCTTTCCAAAGTATCAATTGTGAAAGTAGAATAAAGATACATCTAGATATCAGTTCAGTTCAGTCGCTCAGTCCAACTCTGAAACCCATGGACTACAGCATGTCAGGCTTCCCTGTTCATCACCAACTCCCAGAGCTTGCTCAAACTCATGTCCGTCAAGTCACTGATGCCATCCAACCATCTCATCCTCTGTTGTCCCCTTTTCTTCCTGCCTTCAATCTTTCCCAGCATCAGGGTCTTTCCAATGAGTCATTTCTTTGCATCAGGTGGCCAAAGTATTGGAGTTTCAGCTTCAGCATCAGTCCTTCCAATAAATGCTCAGGACTGATTTCCTTTAGGATTGATTGGTTGGATCTCCTTTCAGTCCAAGGGACTCTCAAGAGTCTTCTCCAACACCACAGTTCAAAAGCATCAATTCTTAAAGGCTCAGCTTTCTTTATAGTCCAACTCGCATATCCATACATGACTACTGGAAAAACCATAGCTTTGACTAGATGCACCTCTGTTGGCAAAGTAATGTCTTTGCTTTTTAATATGCTTTCTAGGTTGGTCATAGCTTCTTTTTCAAGGAGCAAGCATCTTTTAATTTCATGGCTACAGTCACC
The DNA here is from genome assembly GCF_032452875.1 of Bos javanicus. NCBI lineage: Eukaryota > Metazoa > Chordata > Mammalia > Artiodactyla > Bovidae > Bos > Bos javanicus. The sequence goes on from NC_083870.1 coordinate 47,129,123, forward strand.
ATCTGCAGTGATTTTGGAGCTCAAGAAAGTAAAGTCTGACACTGTTTCCATTGTTTCCCCTTCTGTTTGCCATGAAATGATGAGACTGGATACCATGATCTTCATTTTTTGAATGTTGAGTTTTAAGCCAGCTTTTCACTCTCCTCTTTCACTTTCATCAAGAGCCTTTTTAGTTCTTCTTCATTTTCTGCCATAAGGGTGGTATCATCTTTGTATCTGAGGTTATTGATATTTTTTCTGGCAATCTTTATTCCAGCTTATGCTTCATCCAGCCTGGCATTTCTCATGATGTACTCTGCATGTAGGTTAAAAGGCAGCGTGACAATATACAGCCTTGACGTACTCCTTTCCCAATTTGGAACCAGTCTGGTGTTCCATGTCCGGTTCTAACTCTTTCTTCTTGACCTTCAGCCTTTCCCTTCTCCAGGGGATCTTCCCAACCCAGGGGTCAAACCCAGGTCTCCAAAATTGCAGGTGGATTCTTTACCAGCTGAGCCACCAGGGAAACCCACCTCTGGATATACTAAATGTCAAAATGTCTATTCCCTACACATTTTTTATTTGGCAGTTTTCTGGAAGATATATTTCGCAAAAAAGCAATGTATCAGTAAAGAAGACTTGGTACCCAGGAAACCAGAGAGCCAACAAGTAAGAGAAGAAAATTAGGTATCAATGAAAGAAGGCCTAGGCCAATAGCTATACAGTCATATAGCAGTCGTAAGATTCCAATACAGTATGAGACCAGAGAGCTCCAGAAAACATGTCTCCAAGGAAAAACATGGAACTTATAGACTGAAAATGTCTGAATATATTGAGCAGAGTTTTCTAGCACTGTTGGCAAGCTTAGGGGTAAAATTAATAAAAGATACCTGGAAATTTTTTAAAAGTTAGCTTCAGGATAAACAAAAAGTTGTAAGGAGATATGATCACATACACTGTGAATCAGTTATAAAAATAGTTACATCTCCATAAAAATGTAAGCATTGAATATTAATAAAATTAAGAGTGTGAAGCAATTTCATGGGAGGATGGAAGAGAAGCATAGATGTATGCATATGTATATGTGATGGGAATGCAAATTCTCATATTCCAAAGTAGGAAGCCAATAGATAATGTCTAGCCTTGATAGGTGAGAAAATGGCAGATGAACATACTGTTCAGAAGCATAGAGGTAAATACCAGGAAAATCAGGAAGAAGAGTTGAATGCAGTTGTTTCTGGGGTATAATACTTGGGGATAAGAAAAGGGTGAGACAAAAGAGTATAGTTTGGATTTTGTTTATTTCATGATAACTCTTCCAAAACTATTTACTTTTTATGTTTTGTGCATGTGTTACTTTGGTAAAAATAAATTTTACATTAAAAAAAGAAAGGATTAGATGGCAGCGAGCAAAGGACTGTCTTAGCACAACCATTACCTCTTTTGTATTCTGCAAAAGTGACTGCTTATCTACATGTTCACTGAAAAAAGCTCAGCATAGCTGGCTGTCCTTCCTATATTGTGCATATAATAAAGATTATTCTTGGAAGAGAACACAATAGTTTAAGCGGATCAGCAGTTTTTAGAATGTTCATGCATAAAGAACTAAACTAGGGGAGCGAATGTGAAAAATAAAGAAAAATGCGCAGAAAAGTAAAAGATGAAAAATATGCTAAATACAAAAGAAACAACATCATTTTTGCTTTATAATATTATAACTATGAAATAGTATAAATTTATTATAAAATCCACATTATAATTTACTTTCTTTTATGCAATAACCACACAAATGATGAGTGACAAGTGGTCTGCAAATAAAACTACAGCTTTGAAGCTCATTCCTGGAATGAGTAACTCTTCCAAACTAACTTTCTTTGTTAACTTCACACAGAAAGGAACCAAATAACAAATGGAAACCTTCGGCCTTTTCAAAATCTATTTTAATAGTCTAGAGTGTTCAAAGTAATTTAAATACATTTGCTCCTTAACACCGGCGATGAAAAGCTGAGAAATGAGAGCTGAAAATTGTTCAGATTTGGTTAAATCTCTTAATTATCTTGCAACAGATATTTCTGTTGGAGCATTGTTACTTCAAGTCTGATCTCTTACCCTCTACACCCATTTTCTATTAGAGAAAATAAGGTATGTTTTAAGGGAAGAAGAAACGAATATGATTTTGTCCTTATTTAATATATTTAATATTTATGGTGAAGTATTTTTTCCAAATTTGCAAGTGACAGGTACTTTATATTAGGAAGATAGAATCAGTATTCAAAATGATATTGGAAGGAATTCAATAGGAATATAAATGTAAATTCTCCTATTTAGGTTTTAAAAAATCAACTGTAAAAGGTTCTGCATATTAAGGGGTATGTGGTTTGATGATACATTCTATACAGAAAATATGAAGCATTGACCCAAAACAATTAGGATTCTTAATAAAATAAAAATATTCAATTAAGAAGGTAATAGTTCCATTATATTTGACTCAAATTTTTCCCATGAACTTTGTTTAGTTGGAATGTGTTTAAAAAAAAATAATAGTTGTACCAGGATAATTGTAGAGAACAATATTGTTGGCAGCCCTATTCTCTTTATGGATAGCCGTGCAATTTGGTGAGGGGTAAGCCAATTGAAAAGCAGAGACATTACTTTGCCAACAAAGGTCCGTCTAGTCAAGGCTATGGTTTTTCCTGTGGTCATGTATGGATGTGAGAGTTGGACTGTGAAGAAGGCTGAGTGCCGAAGAATTGATGCTTTTGAACTGTGGTGTTGGAGAAGACTCTTGAGAGTCCCTTGGACTGCAAGGAGATCCAACCAGTCCATTCTAAAGGAGATCAGCCCTGGGATTTCTTTGGAAGGAATGATGCTAAACTTAAACTCCAGTACTTTGGCCACCTCATGTGAAGAGTTGACTCATTGGAAAAGACTCTGATGCTGGGAGGGATTGGTGGCAGGAGGAGAAGGGGACGACAGAGGATGAGATGGCTGGATGGCATCACCAACTCAATGGACGTGAGTCTGAGTGAACTCTGGGAGTTGGTGATGGACAGGGAGGCCTGGCGCGCTGCAATTCATGGGGTCTCAAAGAGTCGAACACGACAGAGGGACTGAACTGAACTGAACTGAAACCAATCAAAGTAATCATCCCCCTCCTTCCATAGTGATAATTTCAGGTCATCCAGACCTAAGGCTAATCAGAGCATGGCATTCTATTGAAAACAGAGGTTGGGTCAAGGATGGGTCAGTCAACAAGAAATCTCATAGACACCAACATGGAAGCATGTAGTTCTGATCAGTGCTGGTAACCACACTAGAATCACAACGGGAGACTGCCTAAACATAAACCTTACAGAAAGACAGAAAGAAACTCTTGCCTTCCAATAATCTATTTTCAATAGGAGCCAGGGAGTTTCTTTTGTAAGCAAAATCTTGTCACTACTCTGCCCAGAAGCTGGAAATGGAGCTTGATTTCACTTTGAGTAAAAGGCAAGGTCCTTACAAAGGTTTATAAATCTGACATGATCTGGTCCCCCGTCCTCTCTCTGTCCTCATCTGTAGTGACTCTCCTTTTTTATACTCATTCCTTACGGATGTACTGGCCTTTGCTGTTAGAATATTCCAGGCACTGTCTCACCTTAATATCTTCTCTAAATCTGTTTCTCTGCTCTTCCTTCAAATATCCCCTGCCCACCTCCTATGTACACCCCCAATAAAGTCTTCATCTTTAAGTCTTCATTCAAATCTCAAAGAAAATTACCCTGATATAGCCTTTGTACCCCACTCTCAACAATCTCAGCCCCCTTTCCTTGTTCTACTTTTCATTTTACTAAAAGCACCTGCCACATTCTAACTTACTATTCAATTTGTTTATATTCTTATAACAGTCTTTCTCCACTAGAATATAAGCTCTAGAATGGTGGTTTATTTGGGGCCTGACATACCTCGAGCGCCTAGTACAAATGCCTGGCACACAGTAGGTGCTCCTCAATCCTTTGTTAAAGGATGAATGAGCAACCTAGCTACTGGATCACCCACTTGCAGAAAACTGACTCTGGACTTGCCAATGATGTGAGCCAAGGTGAGTCCTTCAGGGCTTTATACACTTGAAACAAAAATATCTTTTTTAGGCAACTGAAAGCAAACTAATTATTAAAGTACTGAAGGATAGGAGATTCATACCAGAGAAAAACATGAAGGACTTGGAGATGTTTTTACCCTGGGGAACATCAGTGAAGAACGTGTTAGTTTAAATAAAGGGCTGCCAGGAAGAATTTAGGCATATATTGTCCCACAAAGCAGAATGGATTGAAGTTATAGAGATCTCAGCTCTGTGTACAAATGGACCTTCTAACAATGAAACTGCCTCACTCTGGAATGAGCTGCCTCAGGCTTTAGCCAGCTTTCTGCTATCCAAGCAGATACTGAATACATCCATGGGTCAGAGAGAGGATAGCAGAGGTCACTGCATTTGGCAGTAGATTGAACTCTGATTTTTAGAGTCATTTGCTACTCTAGAATCAGATCTGAAGTATTTTGATGTGAGCACTTATAAGATATTTGCTTTACCCATAAAAACATCTACCCCCTTCTTCATTCCTTGACTCTTTTTACTTGGATGGGCTTGCAGCAGTCAGATTTGTATTGTGAGAGCCCAGCTCCTTTGGACATAGGTAATTAGACTAGGGATGGGCATCTTAGGAAACTGAATCAGTCAGATTCTTCCACTTAGAAATTTAGAGATAGGAGAAAAATCTTTCAATTCGTTTTCTTTATGATTAGAAAGGTAACATCTGAATCCAGAAGTAATAAACAATCGTATTCTAGCATATGAATTCTACCATATGAGCTAATGAGTGAAGATAAGTGGTCTGTAGAAGGATTAAAAGAATGTAGCTGATGCAAAGAAATAAAACTGAATGAATGTTTATGCTGTTTGACTGTCAGGCTTTCCAGTTCCTATTTCAGTCCTTCCTAAGGCCCAATGGTTTTCCTGTTCTTGAGTCTCTCTGTTTCTCATTTTCGTTCTCGCTCTATTTGTCCCCTTAAGCTAGTAAGCTAGTCAATTTCTTTGTATTACTTGCATTTAATAAATATTTTATTTCACTTTTAACCCCTGGTTATCTGCATTTTTAGGTTCTGGATTAATAAATGAAATCTATCATTTATATATAAAGGGTAAAGGTAATATTCTCTCTACACATTAATTGGGATGCTGCTGCTAAGTCACTTCAGTCGTGTCCGACTCTGTGTGACCCCATAGACGGCAGCCCACCAGGCTCCCCCACCCCTGGGATTCTCCAGGCAAGAACACTGGAGTGGGTTGCCATTTCCTTCTCCAATGCATGAAAGTGAAAAGTGAAAGTGAAGTCGCTCAAGTAGTGTCCAACCCTCAGTGACCCCATGGACTGCAGCCTAACAGGCTCCTCCGTCCATGGGATTTTCCAGGCAAGAGTACTAGAGTGGGGTGCCATTGCTCTGCCAATTGAAAAAAGTAAATGTAGTGTGGGGAAATTGTAGGGATACATAAGAAAACAAGCATAAGCTCTTGGCCAGATCTCCACCATGTGAACCTATCTCATGGAAGTCAGATCTGCCCCCTGAGATAATCTCACCACCGCTACTATCCTCTCCCTCAGTGCACGGGAACAGAGGCAGAACACCGGAAAATGTTTCACAACTGGGAGAAAAGCTCTGTTTGGTCATGTTTGCTGATTTGCATGCGGTTCAGATGGTAAAGCATCTGCCTACAATGCGGGAGACCCGGGTTCAATCCCTGGGTCAAGAAGATCTCCTGGAAAGGGAAATGCCAACCCACTCCAGCCTTCATGCCTGGAAAATTCCATGGACGGAGGAGCTTGGTGGGCTACAGTCCATGGGGTCGCAAAGAGTCGGACACAACTGAGCAACTTCACTTTCTTTCACTTTCACTTTCAAATACTTCCTCCTTGGTTGATTTCAAGCCACAAACATGAATTTGGGAAGATGTGAGCCTAGTTGGTTCTCAAGCCCGTGTACAAGCCAGTTCCAGCATACCACTGAAACAGGCCACCTTACTGAATCCAGAATCTACTTTCAAGGACGTCAGCCTCAGGCTGGGCTCTTCTGTCTTGAATGCTTTTCTCCCTTTGCATGTTTTTCTGCCTTCCTTCTAGTCTTGTTCAGAAGTGACCCCACCTCAGAGAGGCCTTCCCAAACAGTTCTGCTTAAAATAACAACTCTTCCATTATTCTCTGCCTTACTTCTTTTTTTCTCCTTAAGAATTAACAGCCTAAGAGTATACTGTATGTCTAAATGTTTAATTGATTATTATTTGTCTCATCGCCCAAAATGCAAACTACAGGAGAGTAATAAATTTGCATTTTTTGTCCTCTGTTGCTCTTCAAACACTTAGAACAATGCCTGGCACAAAGCAAATAGTCAATAAATCATTATGAAATGAATTAATGAATAGACTTTGCTAAATCAAGTGGTAATCATCTCTCTATTGTACGTGCTTAGCACAATGCCTGGACCAGAATTGACACTCAATAAAAATGTTTGAATATATGAATAAGTGATTAGATATATAAGACAAATGAGCTAAAGTGGAAAGTTAGAAGAAAGTTTACTTAGAAATTATTTCTAGTGATCTGCCTGGACAATAGATGGCATATCTTTTCCTCCTTATCCTGTTTTATAGTTTGGAAGATTGAAATACAGAAAAACAAATGACTTTACCTGTTGATGTAAAGTGTATTGCATTTATATAAGGCTAGTAATTTGATTCAGAAAAGACTGTCTGAATTAGAAATGGAAAGAGCAAAGGATAAGTAGTTCAGGAGAGCTGGCTCTTGTGTCAATTGCCTAAACTGGGTGGAACTAAATGATTTTTTTGGTAAAAGAAATATTGTGAAATGGCATGATTAGAGGTTTCTTTCCAACTCAAAGAGTCTATGATCAGGTTATTTTACTTGAGAATATACATTTTTCAATTCCTTTTTATGTGAGGTGAAATATCCAGTTCAAACAAAAATAAGTTTCCGTTCTAGAAGTTACCATTCATGTTGTTGTTGGTGAGCCAAAGTTATTTAACTAATGCAAGTTTAAATATGTATAAAATAGTTGACCACATGCAATAAGAGATATTCATTCATTCATTGGACAAGTATATATTCACACAATACATATATTTGTATAATCAATAAATGTTTATTTATTCATAAATATTTATTTGACTGTCCTATTTAATAGTATAAATTGTCCCTGTAGCAAATCTGATCCTCTTCACCCTACTTTCACTTCTTCATAACATCTTCCAATATAGTAAACAATTTCCTTTTGTATTAAATTTAATTTTTGTTTCCTTTCTTTCCTTCAACAATCTTTCACCATGGACACTCACAAGGGAAAGCTCTTTGCTCATCAATGTACCCCAAGCCTTTAGAATGGTGCCTGGATCTATAAAATACTAATCTTATTAACAATAAATATTTGTTAAATGAAAGAATTTACACTTTCTATGTTTCAGACTCTATTTTAGGGACTAGGAATATGATCACACTATATGTGTGTGTATATATATATATATATATTCATGTATGCGTACACACATATATGTCCATATATATGTCAGGAGATGATAACTGCTAGATAGAAAAATAGCAAGGCAGGGTAGAAAAAGGCAATAAATGAGAACTGAGTGATGTGTTTTACTAGGGAGATTAGGGAAACCAATTCTGATAAAGTAATATTTAAGCAGAAACCTAAAAGAAGGTAAAACAGTATGAGACTGCACTTTAACACTCTCTGTGTAAGTATGGAAATATGTTGATTGTGGCTGTTCAAAATTTTTGAAAATTAAGTTATTTAAGACATAATTTATTGGAAATGTACCATATTTTAAATCTCTGTGTAAGGTACTGAAGCCATAAGGATGAAAACAAGCAAAGAAACAAAACAGTCCAACAGTCCTCAGCCTCATGTAATTTGACTTCTGCTAGAAGGAGGAGCCATTCCCTTCTCCAGTGGACCACATTTTGTCAAAACTCTCCACCATGACCCATCCGTCTTGGGTGGCCCTACACAGCATGGCTCATAGGTTCATTGAGTTAGACAAGGCTGTGGTCCATGTGACAGGATTAGTTTTTTTGTGATTGTGGTTTTCAGTCTATCTGCCCTCTGATGGAAAAAGATAAAAGGCTTATGGAAGCTTCTTGACAGGAGAGACTGACTGAGGGGGAAACTGGGTTTTGTTCTGATGGGCAGGACTTTGCTCAGTAAAACTTTAATCCAATTTTCTGTTGATGGGTGGGGCTGTGTACCCTCCCTGTTATTTACCTGGGGCCAAACTATGGTGGAGGTTATAAAGATAATGGTGACCTCCTTCAAAAGGTCCCATGCACCGCTACACACAGTGCCTCCAACCCTGCAGCAGGCCATCATCAACACACGCCTCCGCTGGAGACTCCTGGACATTCACGGGCAATTCTGCATCAGTCTCTTGTGGGGACACTGCCCCTTTCTCCTGGGTCCTGGTGCACAAAAGGTTCTGTCTGTGCCCTCCAAGAGGCACAAACATGGTCTACTGGAGAAGGGAATGGCAAACCACTTCAGTAATCTTGCCTGGAGAACCCTATGAACAGTATGAAAAGGAAAAAAGATAGGACACTGAAAGATGAACTCCCCAGCTCAGTAGATGCGCAATATGCTCCTGGAGATCAGTAGAGAAATTACTCCAGAAAGAATGAAGAGATGGAGCCAAAAGAAAAAACAACAACCAGCTGTGGATGTGATGGGTAATAGAAGTAAAGTGCAATGCTATAAAAAGCAATACTGCATAGGAACTTGGAATGGTATGTTTATGAATTAAGGCAAATTGGAAGTGGTCAAACAGGAGATGGCAAGAGTGAACATCAAAATTTTAGGAATCAGTGGACTAAAATGGATGGTGATGGGTGAATTAACTCAGATGACCATTATATCTACTACTGTGGGCAGGAATCCCTTAGAAGAAATGGAGTAGCCATCATAATCAACAAAAGAGTCCAAAATGCAGTACTCTGATGCATTCTCAAAAATGACAGAATGATCTCTGTTTGTTTCCAAGGCAAAGCATTCAATATCATGGTAATCCAATCTATGCCCCAATCAAAAATGCTGAAGAAGCTGAAGTTAAATGGTTCTATGAAGACCTACAAGAGCTTCTAGAACTAACACCAAAAAAAAAAGATGTCCTTTACATTATAGGGGACTATAAGGCAAAAGTAGGAAGTCAACAGATACCTGGAGTAACAGGCAAATTTGGCCTTGGAGTACAGAATGAAGTAGGGAAAAGGCTAATAGAGTTTTGCCAAGAGAACTCACTGGTCATAGCAAACACCCTCTTCCAACAACACAAGAGAAGACTCTACACATGGACATCATGAGATAGTCAACACTGAAATCAGATTGATTATATTCTTTGTAGCCAAAGATGGAGAAGCTCTATACAGTCAGCAAAAACAAGACCGGGAGCTGACTGTGGCTCAGATCATGAACACTTTATTACCAAATTCAGACTTAAATTTAAGAAAGTAGGGAAAATGAAATCCCTTATGATTATACAGTGGAAGTGACAAATAGATTCGAGTGATTAGATCTGATAGACAGAGAGCCTGAAGAACTATGGACAGAGTTTGTGATGTTGTACAGGAGGCAGGGATCAAGACCATCCCCAAGAAAAAGAAATGCAAAAAGGCAAAATGTTTGTCTGAGGAAGCCTTACAAATAGCTGTGAAAAGAAGAAAAATGAAACATAAAGGAGAAAAGGAAAGATATACTCATTTGAATGCAGAGTTCCAAAGAATAACAAGGAGAGATAAGAAAGACTTCCTCAGTGATCAGTGCAAAGAAATGGAGGAAAACAATAGAATGGGAAAGACTAGGAATCTCTTCAAGAAAATTAAAGATACCAATGGATCATTTAACACAAAGATGGGCACAGTAAAGGACAGAAATGGGATGGACCTAACAGAAGCAGAAGATAGTAAGAAGAGGTGGCAAGAATACACAGAACTATACAAAAAAGATCTTCATGACCCAGATAATCATGATGGTGTGATCACTCACCTAGAGCCAGACATCCTGGAATGTGAAGTCAAGTGGGCCTTAGGAAGCATCACTATGAACAAAGCTAGTGGAGGTGATGGAATTCCAGTAGAGCTATTTTAAATCCTAAAAGATGATGCTATGAAAGTGCTGTTGCACTCAATATGTCAGCAAACTTGGAAAACTCAGCAGTGGCCACAGGACTGGAAAAGGTCAGTTTTCATTCCAATCCCAAAGAAAGGCAATGCCAAAGAATGCTCAAACTACCGCACAATTGCACTCATCTCACATGCTAGCAAAGTAATGCTCAAAATTCTCCAAGCCAGGCTTCAACAGTATGTAAACCAAGAATTTCCAAATGTTCAAGCCAGATTTAGAAAAGGCAGAGGAACCAGAGATTCAACTGCCAATATCCATTGGATCATCAAAAAAGCAAGAGAGTTCCAGAAAAACATCTACATCTGCTTTATTGACTATGCCAAAGCCTTTGAGTGAGTGGATCACAATAAACTGGAAAATTCTTGAAGAGATGGTAATACCAGACTACCTGATCTGCCTCCTGAGAAATCTGTATGCAGGTCAGGAAGCAACAATTAGAACTGGACATGGAACAACAGACTGGTTCCAAATGGGAAAGGAGTACATCAAAGCTGTGTATTGTCACCCTGCTTATTTAACTTATATGCAGAGTACATTAGGCGAAATGTATTTCATTGGGCTGGATGAAGCACAAGGTGGAATTAAGTTTGCCAGGAGAAATATCAGTAATCTCAGATGCACAGATGAAATCACCCTTATGGCAGAAAGTGAAGAACAACTAAAAAGCCTCTTGATGAAAATGAAAGAGGAGAGTGAAAAAGTTGGTGTAAAATTCAACATTTAGAGAACTAAGATCATGGCATCTGGTCCCATCACTTCATGGTAAACAGATGGGGAAACAATGGAAACAGTGTCAGACTTTATTTTTGGGGGGCTCCAAAATCACTGCAGATGGTTACTACAACCATGAAATCAAAAGATGCTTGCTCCTTTGAAGAAATGTTATGACAAACCTAAACAGCATATTGAAAAGCAGAGAGACATTACTTTGCCAACAAAGGTCCTTCTAGTCAAAGCTATGGTTTTCCAGTAGTCATGTATGGATGTGAGAGTTGGACTATAAAGAAAGGTGAGTGCTGAAGAATTAATGCTTTTAAACTGTGGTGTTGGAGAAGACTCTTGAGAGATGCAAGGAGATCCAACCAGTACATCCTAAAAGAAATCAGTCCTGAGTATTCATTGGAAGGACTAATGCTGAAGCTGAAACTCCAGTACTTTGGGCCCCTGATGCAAAGAGCTGCTTCTTTGGAAAAGACCCTGATGCTGGGAACAATTAAAGGTGGGAGGAGAAGGGGACAACAGAGGATGAGATGGTGGATGGCATCACCAACTCAATGGACATGAGTTTGAGTAAACTCCTGGAGTTGGTGATGGAAAGGGAGGCTTGGCATGCTGTAGTCCATGGGATCACAAAGAGTCGGACATGACTGAGTGACTGACCTGAACTGCACTGTTAAGAAGGAGCTAGGAAAATCAATTATTAAAATTCAGTTAAAAAAAAAAATTCAATACAGCTCTAGTAAAACCAGAAGCATAAAGAAGGGCCCGCTGTATTGGGGAATATGTGAATTGGAGAGAGTTTTCTGGATGGTTGAAGCTTCAGGTCTCAGGTTGCCAATAAATGAGACAGGCAAGAGCATTTCAGATAAGAGGAAACAGCACGTGCAAAAAAGGGCATCAGGAGAAAGAATGAAGTGCTTAGAACCTGTGTTGGTGGTGGTTTAGTCACTAAGTCATGTCTGACTCTTGAGATCACATGGACTGTAGCCTGCCAGGCTCCTCTGTCCATGGGATTCTCCTGGCAAGAATACTGGAGTGGGTTGCCATTTCCTTTTCCATGGAAGATGTACAGAGAGGTAATAATGGTGTTGAAGATTTTGTTGCAAGGAATGGAGTGAGAAGAGAGAACCTGGTAATGAAATGTCTGTATATGCCTACCTATGGAGTTTGACTCTTGAGTCCCTTGTGCAGCAAGGAGATCAAACCAGTCAATCCTAAGGGAAATCTACCCTGAATTTTCACTGGAAGGACTGATGCTGAAGCTGAACCTTCAATACTTTGGTCACCTGATGCAAATAGCCGACTCTTTGGAAAAGACCCTGATGCTGGGAACAATTGAGGGCTGGAGGAGAAGTGGAGCGACAGAGGATGATATGGTTGGATGGCATCACCGACTCAATGGACATAAGTTTGAGCTAACTCTGGGAAATAGTGAAGAACAGGGAATCCTGGCATGCTGCAGTTCATGGAGTCACAAAGAGTCAGACATAACTTAGCAACTGAACAACAAAAAGTAAGGATTTGAACATTATCCTAAAGGCAATGCAACAAGAAGCTGTTGGAAGATTTTAAGCAGCAGAATATGTGAGGTTCCTATAAGATGTTTTGGTAGGAACTCAGGGTAGATATTTCCACTTTAAAAATTTTGGAAGTTACAAGACTGTTTCGTAAAACTGTTACCCATTGGAGACTCTTGATATCTCAGAAGAGGGGGAAAGGCCAGATAAAGAGTTCATAGTTTCTCTATAATACTGAAATACATAAAGCACCAAGATATTTATGTCACTAACTTTTTCATGACACTTAGTATAGCCTGGAGATTGTCTTTGATTTGAAGCTTCTATAAAAGGAGAATTGGATATTTCCCCACTGATATTGAAAGCAGCTTTTTTGCCCCTTTCCTGTTTGCCAATTTCTATTCTCCTCTAACCTTAAAAGAATCTAATTATAGGAAAGAGATCACTAAGCTGTCAAAACTAACACCTGACTTATGCCCTCCTGAATGCACACCAGCCTTGTCTAACTTGTTGATTTTTTTCCTATCTATAAAGAAGAATGAAGAATTAAGTAAAGAATAATTTGCTCTCTACTCCTAACAGTTCCCAGAGGATTCCTCCAGGCAGATCACTCTGGAAATAACATCTGAAGAGAGAGTCAGCCAGTCAGCACTCAATGGAGAGTGACTAGAACCCATCCTCCTGACCTGATGACTTACTGATATTCTTCCCCCTTTTAAAACTTTAAAAACTGTCATGACTCAGCAGAATCTTTGGAGTTGGTCTCTGGGCACACATCCACCATCTCCCCAGATTGCCTGCCTTTCTGAATAAAGCACCTTTCCTTTCTACTGACACTTGTGTCTCAAATTATTGGCTTTTGAGTACTGAAAGCTGAACTTGAGATCAGTAACAATGTTAATGCTAGTAATCTGATGATATTATTTAGATTTTACCTTGATTAAGGTCAGGAGGGGCGGCCATGAGGAGATACCCCTCGTCCAAGGTAAGGAACAGCGGCTGCACTTTGCTGGAGCAGCCATGAAGAGATACCTCATGTCCAAGGTAAGAGAAACCCAAGTAAGACGGTAGGTGTTGCGAGAGGGCATCAGAGGGCAGGCACACTGAAACCATAATCACAGAAAACTAGCCAATCTGATCACATGGACCACAGCCTTGTCTAACTCAATGAAACTAAGCCATGACCTCTGGGGCCACCTAAGAAGAATGGGTCATGATGGAGAGGTCTGACAGAATGTGGTCCACTGGAGAAGGGAATGGCAAACCACTTTAATATTCTTGCCTTAAGAACCCCATGAACGGTATGAAAAGGCAAAATTATAGGATACTGAAAGAGGAACTCCCCAGGTTAGTAGGTGCCCAAAATGCTCCTGGAGATCAGTGGAGAAATAACTCCAGAAAGAATGAAGGGATGGAACCAAAGCAAAAACAATACCCAGTTGTGGATGTGACTGGTGATAGAAGCAAGGTCCAATGCTGTAAAGAGCAATATTGCATAGGAACCTGGAATGTTAGGTCCATGAATCAAGGAAAATTGGAAGTGGTCAAACAGGAGATGACAAGACTGAATGTCGACATTCTAGGAATCAGCGAACTAAAATGGACTGGAATGGGTGAATTTAACTCAGATGACCATTATATCTACTACTGTGGGCAGGAATCCCTTAGAAGAAATGGAGTAGCCATCATAGTCAAAAAAAAGAGTCCAAAATGCAGTACTTGGATGCAATCTCAAAAACGACAGAAAGATCTCTGTTCATTTCCAAGGCAAACCATTCAATATCATGGTAAGCCAAGCCTATGCCCCAGCCAATAATGCTGAAGAAGCTGAAGTTGAACGGTTCTATGAAGACCTACAAGACCTTTTAGAACTAACACCCAAAAAAGATGTCCTTTTCATTATAGGGGACTGGAATGCAAAAGTAGGAAGTCAAGAAACACCTGGAGTAACAGCCAAATTTGGCCTTGGAGTATGGAATGAAGCAGGGCAAAGGCTAATAGAGTTTTGCCAAGAGAACGCACTGGTCATACCAAACACCCTCTTCCAACAATACAAGAGAAGACTCTACTCATGGACATCACCAGATGGTCAACACTGAAAACTGATTATATTCTTTGCAGCCAAAGATGGAGAAGCTCTACACAGTCAGCAAAAACAAGACCGGGAGCTGACTGTGGCTTAGATAATGAACTCCTTATTGCCAAATTCAGACATAAATTGAAGAAAGTAGGGAAAACCACTAGACCATTCAGGTATGACCTAAATCAAATCCCTTATGATTATCCAGTGGAAGTGACAAATAGATTTAAGGGACTAGATCTGATAGATAGAGTGCCTGATGAACTATGGATGGAGGTTCGTGACATTGTACAAGAGACAGGGATCAAGACCATCCCCATGGAAAAGAAATGCAAAAAGCAAAATGGCTGTCTGAGGAGGCCTTACAAATAGTTGTGAAAAGAAGAGAAGTGAAAAGCAAAGGAGAAAAGGAAAGATACACTCATTTGAATGCAGAGTTGCAAAGAATAGCGAGGAGAGATAAGAAAGCCTTCCTCAGTGATCAATGCAAAGAAATAGAGGAAAATAACAGAATGGGAAAGACTAGAGATCTCTTCAAGAAAATTAGGTATACCAAGGGATCATTTCATGCAAAGATGGGCACAATAAAGGACAGAAATGGGATTGACCTATTAGAAGCAGAAGATATTAAGAAGAGGTGGCAAGAATACACAGACGAACTGTACAAAAAAGAGCTTCATGATCCAGATAATCACAATGGTGTGATCATTCACCTAGAGCCAGACATCCTGGAATGCGAAGTCAAGTGGGCCTTAGAAAGCATCACTATGAACAAAGCTAGTGGAGGTAATGGAATTCCAGTTGAGCTATTTCAAATCCTGGAAGATGATGCTGTGAAAGTGCTGCACTGAATATGCCAGCAAATTTGGAAAGCTCAGCAGTGGCCACAGGACTGGAAAAGATCAGTTTTCATTTCAGTCCCAAAGAAAGGCAATGCCAAAGAATGCTCAAACTACAGCACAATTGCACTCATCTCACATGCTAGTAAAGTAATGCTCAAAATTCTCCAAGCCAGGCTTCAGCAATACATGAACCGTGAACTTCCAGATGTTCAAGCTGGTTTTAGAAAAGGCAGAGGAACCAGAGGCCAAATTGCCAACATCTGCTGGATCATCGAAAAAGCAAGAGAGTTCCAGAAAAACATCTATTTCTGCTTAATTGACTATGCCAAAGCATATGACTGTGTGGATCACAATAAACTGTGGAAAATTCTGAAAGAGATGGGAATACCAGACCACCTGACCTGCCTCTTGAGAAATCTGTATGCAGGTCAGGAAGCAACAGTTAGAACTGGACTTGGAACAACAGACTGGTTCCAAATAGGAAAAGGAGTACTTCAAGGCTGTATATTGTCACCCTGTTTATTTAATTTATATGCAGAGCACATCATGAAAAATGCTGGGCTGGAGGAAGCACAAGCTGGAATCAAGATTGGCAGGAGAAATATCAATCACCTCAGATATGCAGAGGACACCACCCTTATGGCAGAAAATGAAGAGGAACTAAAAGCCTCTTGAAAGTGAAAGAGGAGAGTGAAAAAAGTTGGCTTAAAGCTCAACATTCAGAAAACGAAGATCATGGCATCTGGTCCCATCACTTCTTGGGAAATAGATGGGGAAACAGTGGAAAGAGTGTCAGACATATTTTTGGGGGACTCCAAAATCACTGCAGATGGTGACTGCAGCCATGAAATTAAAAAACACTTACTCCTTGGAAGGAAAGTTATGACCAACCTAGATAGCATATTCAAAAGCAGAGACATTACTTTGCAAATAAAGGTCCGTCTAGTCAAGGCTGTTGTTTTTCCGGTGGTTGTGAATGGATGTGAGAGTTGGACTGTTAAAAAAGCTGAGCGCTGAAGAATTGATGCTTTTGATGTGTTGGAGATGACTCTTGAGAGTCCTTTGGACTGCAAGGAGATCTAACCAGTCCATCCTAAAGGAGATCAGTCCTGGGTGTTCATTGGAAGGCCTGATGCTAAAGCTGAAACTCAAATACTTTGGCCACCTCATGCGAAGAATTGAGTCCTTAGAAAAGATCCTGTTGCTGGGAGGGATTGGGGGCAGAAGGAGAAGGGGACAACAGAAGATGAGATGGCTGGATGGCATCACCGACTCGATGGACATAAGTTTGAGTGACCTCTGGGAGTTGGTGATGGACATGGAGTCCTTGCATGCTACAATTCATGGGGTCGCAAAGACTGGGACATGACTGAGCGACTGAACTAAACTGAACTGAATGCAGCGGACAAATATTTTCTTTTGTTATTAACATGCAGCGTAGCTTATTTATATCTCATCAAAAGCTATCCCTTTTTCATATTGTCTACCAATATAGGGGTTTTCTGAGTTTTAACAGCAGCAAACAAATCTTGTCCCTGAGAGTAGAATTTGCCACCCCAAATATGCCGCTGTGGCATAAGAATGATTTCGAGCTGAAGGCAATTGAGAAGAAGCAGATGAAAGAAAAGTCCTCTGTTCTCCTCCTAATTTGTTTAAAAGGAGGACAAACATTTACAAAGATGTCCCCCATTGGAGACAAATTTAGAAATTTAGATCCTTATCAGCTTGGAGACAGCACCAGAGGAATCAGCATAATAAAGTTTACTAACTAGCCTTTACTAACCATTGGATATGCAGATATTTATCTTCTAACAATTTGAGACCTAGAGGCTCCTCTTCCTTTGTCTTGCTACTTCTTTAAAAATTTTTTATTCCTTTGTTTAAATACTGTATGAACAGAAGGTCTAGCCATCCCTTTGAGTTACTAATCCCTGAGTCTCTCCTTTCATACATTGGATATACATGTTAATAAACTTCTGTTTGCTTTTCTCTTGTTAATCTGTCTTTTGTCAGTCTAATTTACAGGCCCAAGTTGGAGAACATAAAATAAGCAGAGGAAGAGATTATTCCCTCCCTACATTCCATCGGACACATGAATATAGTAGAATAGAAGATGGCAGCCTGGCTACTCTGATGTTATATGTGCTTTGGAATGCAAAGTGACCAATTAGGGTATATTTTAAGCCAAGGTTTTAATAATTTATGAAATATATCTTTGGACCTTTTTTAGTACTTGTCAAGTGTAGGCATATCTTCTGGATCTCCTTCCCAAAATCTCTTTAAAAAAAAGAAAAAAGAGAAGATTTAGACGCTACAATAAAACCTTTAAAAGAAAACTCCACAATATTCAGATTTTTGTGGCTTTTATAACTTCAAAGATTGAATCAGATTTATATAAAGTTCATCTTCCCCAAAAGAATTCCTTACTTACAAACAACACGACTTAATTGTCTGAATGTAAGCAGAATGAATGTTAAAATAACATTAACTATAAACTATTTCTAAGCACCTTCAACACCCTCAAGTACTTCAGAACTAATTAATTTACATACAATTGATATGATAACTTTGGTTAATTTATGAATAATTCTTATCTATTTGTTCAATCAGTCCCCTAGGATTTTTATTAGTCAGCACATTGTTAGCTGGAAGAGTTTTTGTTACTTCAGACTTGACAGCAAATGAATAAGATGAAATGGTGAAATAGTTGCTGCCTTTCATCTTTGTCAAGTGAACTTGGACATTTATTTCCCCTTTCCTCAGTGACTATCTCATCTTGTTTGGTACTTTTTTGCTTAGGACCCAACGCCTTTATGTCTGTTGAAATGTGAAAGTGTTTGTCACTCAGTCGTGACTGACTCTTGCAACCCCAAGGACTGTAGCCCTCCAGGCTCCTCTGTTCACAGAATTCTCCAGGCAAGAATACTGGAGTGGGTATCCACTCCCTTCTACAGGGGATCTTCCTGACTTAGGAATCAAAACTGGGTCTCCTGTATTCCAGGTGGATTCTTTACCATCTGAGCCACCAAGTTGGATATGTCTGCTGAAAATATCCACCAGATATTTTATCAGCCAGAGTGGTTTTTTGAAGACATAATTAGGTACAAAATTAAAGTTTCCATCATATGGGGTCTGGACTCACTAAAATAGGTAACCTTAGTACAGTTAATATCTTATTTTTCGAAAAGGGCAGAAGCAGGAAGGTCACTCTGACCTCCCATCACCCCCCACACCCTTCTTCTCTGAAGAAGAAGAAAAATATGTAAAAGATTCACTCCCTGTACCAGAACGAAAGACAACATTCTTATTACCAGAGCTGGGGAAATCTGCACAAACAAACCTTGTTAAACACACCCTTACCTTCCTAGTTATTTCTTCACCACCCATACCTCAAACTGCTTTGGTCAATTCTTCACAAACTTACTACTTCTTTTTCTAAGAGGAGTAAAATAACAGCTTCCTGTTCTAGTCACTTCTTCAGGTCTTTGTTCTCTTGTGAAGGCTCCCCGTACATGTAAAAATTCAATAAAATTTGTATGCTTTTCTCTTGTTAATCTTTGTCCATATGACTATCAGACCCATCCAGGGACTCTAAAGAGGCCTAAGAACACTCCCCCTTCCCCCAAATCTCTCCAGCTCACAATTTAATCCAAAATTTAGGGCAGAGAAAAATCCCTAAACCTTGCCCAATACATTTTCCTCTAGTGACTATTTGGAAGCTTTTCACTGAAAACAAAACAAAACAAAACACGTGGTGCTCCTATCTTGCTAGAAGCCTAAGCATGAATTTAGCTTGATTATCGGTTAAACTGGTATTAGGCACTTTAGTGGCCAACATGATAAGTTTTTGGCAGATAATGTCCTGAACCAGCCAGAGGAGAAGAGAGAGCCAGCATTTAAACTTTAGAAACAGATACCTATGGCTTTGGGTATAGATTGCTATAAGGGTGGCTTTACCTACAGCCCAGCCACATAAATTTACAGTAGATACTGAATGCAAGCGTGTTTCTGTTAATCCAGTCTCTCTTAGAAAACTTACCTGTGCTTTCCTAGTACTTCAGTGTTTGAACATGTTGTGCCCTTGTTATATGAAAATGACAGTGCTGAACTGTGCTTTGAGTTGTTTATTTGAAGGCAGTGAAAGGTTACAGATCCAGTCACTCTTTCCTTTCCTGTTCCTCTTATTAAAGGTAGCATGCATCCTTGAGACAGATGACTCAGAATGGAGTTTATCAATTGAATGCTCCCCATATGTAAGGCATATGCCAGGCAGTCAGGAGATATGGAGGGACTGGTTTGAATTCAGCCCCCTGAGAAGCTATTGTGGAGGCTTTCCTGCCACTAAAGATAAAGTTGGTGTGAATCACCATTGTCCACTCCTGGGAGCTTTGATTCTCATGATCTACTTTGCCTCCAGCTCCAGCATCCTTACACCTTGCACTAACATATATGTGAAATTCAATCCCTTGTTTAGTTTACATAATAAATCAGCTTCCACCAAGTGTCCATGAGATTCATCCTGAATATTTGGAGGTGAAAATGAAAGTTATATTGTGCTGAGGTTAGACTTCTACAACAACTTTCTTTTTCTTCTCTCTTCCTGATTTTGTTCTCTCCTCTCCGTTGAAGCAAAACAAAATGTCCTTCCTCTCTCATGGGTACAGTTTTAGTGACCATCATCTATTGCTTCAACTTGTCTTTGAGAGTCTCATTCAAAACATCAGGAAATAATTCTTCCTTGTAATACTGTTCTTCCCTAGAGGAATTCTGATGACTACATTTCTCTCCCCTCCATTATAGGAGTATGAGAGAGAAATCTTAAAAGGATTTAAAATTTAGAAATTTTAAAAGGATTTAAAATTTAGATTTGATTATTTAGAGAAAGCTTTTAACTACTGCTCAAAAAACAAAAACAAAACTCCCAAGTGCTATACTCCCAACTCCTCCTAATAGCATTCCAATCAAGCCTCTAATTTATCACCTTCTCTTTCCTCCACCTGAACAGTTAAGTGCCACTTGTGAAACATCTCCCAATCTTACAGATGTTGCCTCCATAAAATCACATTTTCAAAACTCAATTGGATCCTCAGCTTCTCCTATTAATCCCTTGAGTTGTACTCAGCCTCCTCTCCCTCAACTATGAATCCAAATCGGCACAAATCTTATCAAACTCTCCATTCAGTTTCAGGCCACTTCCACTAAGAAAACTGAGGCCATGATATATAATTTCTCTTAACTGGACGTCCATCTCTCATCTAGGAGGTAATTTAGATAAACCATTCACACTTGCTCTTTTTCTCTAATTTTGAGGATGAAGGGTACCTCTTGTAGTTCCTGGATATTATACCATCCAGGTCTTTAATCTTTCAATGACTCCCACCATCACTTAATTTTGTTCGGGACAAGCATCTTCTCTTAACTCAATTACTATAATAACTTCTGACTCTTCTAACCACTATTCTTATTCATATTAACTCTACACTCCACAGGATCTCTGTAAAACCAGATCTGAATATGGAATCATCCTTCTCAAAAATGTTTAATGACTCCCTTTCACTGTAGATAAAGTCCAAGCTTATTTACATGGTATGCAAACTCTTCATGGTGTTGAATCTCACTTTTGGACACTCCCAGTCTCCCACTTTATGCCCCAGACAAATAGGACACCAATAGTTCCTGCACCTAGCATGTCATTTTTGTCTCAATGCCCTTGTTTACACCTGTTTATGACCTTGCCAACTTTCGCACAGTACGCTACACTGAATAACACATTTCCTCTGCCTAATTAATTTCTGCTTACTTTACTGAAGTCATTTAATATGTCACACTAAAACTTTTTCTTTTTTTGCTCTGATAATATCCCGTGGCTCTCCATCACCTATTTTTATCTGTTGTTTTCTAATTCCCTCTTTAAGTCTGAGCCACACATACCTTATAGGTTCTTGAGGGTAGAAACTAGATTATTTTTCAACCTTGATCTACCAAATCCTTTATTGTATTGCAATGTGAAACTCTGAATTTTTACTGTGAAATATTTCATCCATACCAGACACAAGTGCTCATAAACAAAGAATACTAATGGAATTGATACCACCTGGGTTAAGAAATAGTGGCCAAGACTTGAGTGAATCCCTGGTAGTAATAAAGTTCACCAATCTGGGCATCTGGCCCAGCTGCTATGTGGAAAAGGTCCTTGCCCTAAAGCAGAAATTATGTCCACAGGGAGTAGGCCACTCTATATACTTTTTCTTCTAAGATTGCTATGTTCTATCTCTAGCTCTCAGGAGTAATCAACCTGAACATATTTCTATATAGTGAGATCAGAGTTCTTGGCTATTACAGCAGGGAAAAATGGAAACTTCGCTTGTAAATAGCCAAGACAAGTCAATCACAGATAAGAATCTGGGCTAGGCTCATTAGTATCCTTGGCCATAAAAAGTAATTGGGACCTGACATGCCCTCCTACCATTAAAATGATAAGAAACACTATAAAACTTGAAAAATGTAAACAAATGTTTTCATACACTGGACAACAAACAGTGCAAAACTGAGAAAAGGAAAAAAATGAAGTGAGCCCTATGATCTCTCCAACTTGTCCCTGAAGGCACTTTCTGAAATACGGTGAGGAGAGAATTAAACAAAGCACAATATGACAGTCTCACTAAGTTGAGGTGACAGATATCAGATTTAGAAGAGGCTAAATCACTTGAAATCTGAACTGATGAGAAACTGAAACAGAAGGAAAGCAGAGGAATTGCTCCAGAAATCTGTAAGAGTTACCCTAGAGTCTATTGGCGAATACTGAGCTACACATGCATAGAATAAACCCTCTGTAAAGCTGGTCAAAGAATGACTGATGATCTGTAAGCTGAGTAATGATCATTGTTCTCACAGGGCCGGGAGATACTTGAGCTCCAGTATCTTTGTCTGGGTATAGCCTTGGTGGCTCAGATGGTAAAGAATCTGCCTGCAATGCAAGAGAACCAGGTTCGATCCCTGGGTTGGGAAAATTCCCCAGCGAAGGAAATGGCACCCCATTCTGGTATTTTTGCCTGGAGAATCCCATGGACAGAGTAGCCTGGAGAGCTACCATCCATGGAGTCACACAGAATCAGACACAACTGAGCGACTAAACACACACACAAACCATGGTAGAGAGTCTTCACTGAATGTCCGTGTATTCAATGGCGACCCCAGAAATGTCATCCTTTAATAGTGGAGCTAAACAACCCTTAGCAGTGTTAAGATTACTCTCCACCTTCCCTGACCAAGCACCTCCCCCTCAAAAAAAATTGAGTTAAATTGATCTGAAAGTAGCTAAATTGATCTGAAAGTCAGTATTAGTCACTCAGTCTTGTCCAGCTCTTTGCAACCCCATGGATTGTACCCCACTGGGCTCCTCTGTCCATGGAATTCTCCAGGCAAGAACTGAAGTGGGTTGTCATTTCTTTGTCCAGGGGATTTTCCTGATCCAGGGCTCGAACCAGGGTCTCCTGCATTGCGGTCAGATTCTCTATCACCATCCGAGTTGTCAGGGAAGCCCAAAACTAACTTAAATGTCTACCAAAATAATTCAACTCTCTTTAAAAGACAGCGAAACACGACACAGAACAAAGTAAACTTTGCTATGTCCAGAACTCAATACAAGTTTAAAAGACATATAAGTGAAAGTGAAGTTGCTCAGTCGTGTCCAACTCTTAGCGACTCCATGGACTGCAGCCTTCCAGGCTCCTCCGTCCATGGGATTTCCCAGGCAGGAGTACTGGAGTGGGGTGCCAGCAGAAAAAGAGACTCATGCAAGATAAATGTCAATTAATAGAAATATACCTTGAAATTATAGGGATGATGGGTTTTAGCAGGAGTTTTAAAAGTGATTATACATATGCTTATAAATATAATGACAAATATAAATATGACAGAAATAAAAGATATAAAAAGATTATTTTATATAAAATCATTTTTATATAACATATATAACTAAGAAATTAAAAAATCACATGGAACTTCTACAGCTGAAAAAGATAACAGTTGAAATAAAATATTTTGTGAATAGGTTTAATGGAGCTCTTAAACACTGCTGAAGAAAAGATCAATGAACTTGAAGACACAAAAATCAATATCTATATATATCCAAACTGATATATAAGAAGGAAGAAAAGACTGAAAAAAATGAACAGAATTTCAATGTCCCATGGTACAATAGTAAATAGCCTAAAACATGGATAATTGAAGTTCTGGATAGGGAAGGGAAGACTGGAAATACTTGACAAATTAATGAATGAAAAATTTCCAAATTTGATAAAACTATTAACTCACAGATTCAAGAATTCAAGAAAAACCAAGCATGATAAGCACACAAAAAACTCCTAAATATGCCACATCATAATCAAATTGTTGAAAATCAGTGACGAAGAGAAAGTCTTAAAACCAGACAGAAGAAATAAAATATGATTGCAGATCTCTTTCCAGAAAAAATTGCAATACAGATGATGTGCAATGACATCTTTAAAGTGTTGAAAAATTTTCCTTTCAAACTAGAATTCTATGTTCAGAGGAAATATCTTTCTGAAGTTAAGGAAAATGAAATCCTATTCTAGACAGACAAAGTTGAGAAAATTATCAGCATATTGGTACTATAGTTTCCTCAGATAAAAGGAAAATTATACTAGAGAGGGAATTGAATCCTAATGAAGGAATGAAAATGCTGGAAAAGGTGAATATGTGGTATATTTGAAGTTTTTTTTTTTTTCATTTTACATAATTGATTTCTTAAAGCAAAAATAAATGCAATTTATTAGACCCAGGGAACTGAGGAGGGTACCCAAGACAGTTTCCACACAGCATAATTCTTAGTTCAAAGGAGGGTGTTAATCACCTTAAGACGGGATGAGGGTCATGATAGACAAGCACCGGCGTCGTGGTTGATCCACCTAGCACAGAAACAAAAGGAGACTTCAGAATATCTCTCTGCATTTTCAAGGTGGGGACAAAAAAAAAAAAAGAAAACCACTATTATCTTCCAATGATCTCTAAAATTTAGCCCTTTGCCCTTTAAAGCTCAAACATGAATTATTTGATATTTACATTGAATAGCTCCTTAGCAACCATCTCATATATATGGAGAACGGTACAAAACTGCTTTAATAGAGCTGAAAATTAAACAAATCTCAGCTATATCAAAATATTAGTATATAAACATATCTCAAAGATTTTTAAAAATTAAATTTATAGTCACCACACATCATTTCAAAATGGCCAGTGATGTATTAGTGATTGCAAATTTTTCAAAATAATAACAAAGAATACAACTTACACTAACAAATATTTGTTATGGTTGCTAACTGAACATATTGTTACAGGTTATTGTGCCAGTACAGAGTAGCAGTTGGGAAGAAGGCTTTGTTAGGGATCCATGGTCAGACAATGTGTCAGGGGTTCAGGGTTCCAGTTATGCTGTTGCTGTTGTTAAGTCACTAAGTAATGTTGAACTCCTTTGCGACCCCATGGACTGTAGCCCTCTAGGCTCCTCTGTCCAGGGAATTTCCCAGGCAAGAATAATGCTGTGGGTTGCCATTTCGTTCTCTAGGGGATCTTCCTGACCCAGGGATTGAATCCGTGTCTCCTATATTGTAGGCGGATTCTATACACTGAGCCACCCGGGAAGCCCACTCCTGTTATGTGAGAGACTTTAAATAGACAAATTCATAGAGACAAAAGGTAGAATAGTGTGTGCATGGGTACAGAGTTTCAGTCTGGGATGGTGAAAAATCTGGAGGCTGATCATGGTGATGGTAGCACAACAACATGAATGTACTAAATGCCCCTGAATTGTGCGCTTAAAGTGGTTAAAATGATACGTTTTATATTATGTCTATTTTGCCACGGTAAAAAAAAAAAAAAATATAAGCATTCATTTTTTAATTTAATATTAATGAATATTAGAGTCAGCCAATAAAAATATGAGACTGAAATTTGAATGTCAGAAAAACAAATTTTTTTTAGTGTAAATGTGTAACTTGAATATTTGGGACTTACTTATAGTAAGAAAAGTATTTGTTTTCTGAAATGGAGCATATTTATACCAAAAATATCATTCTTTATATGAAATTCAAATTTCATTGGGAATCCTGTAGTTCTACATGCTAAGCATAGGAAAATTCAGTTCAGTTCAGTCAAACAGTCATGTCCAACTCTTTGTGACCCCATGGACTGCAGAGCACCAGGCTTCCCTGTCCATCACCAACTCCCAGAGCTTCCTTAAACTCATGTCCATGAAGTCGGTGATGTCATCCATACTGTGAACTCATCCTCTGATATCAATTCACACTCTGTCATCCCCTTCTCCTCCTGCCTTCAATCTTTCCCAGCATCAGGGTCTTTTCAAATGAGTCAGTTCTTCACATTAGGTATTGGAACTTCAGGTTCGATATCAGTCCTTCCAATGAATATTCAGGACTGATTTCCTTTAGGATGGACTGGTTGGATCTCCTTGCAGTCCAAGACTTGCAAGAGTCTTCTCCAACACTACAGTTCAAAAGCATCAATTATTTAATGCTCAGCTTTCCTTATGGTCCAACTGTCACATCTATACATGACTACTGGAAACACCATGGCTTTGACTATAAGGACCTTTGTGGGTAAAATAATGTCTCTGCTTTTTAATATGCTGTTTAAGTTGGTCATAGCTTTTCTTCCAAAGAGCAAGCATCTTTTAATTTCATGGCTTCAGTCACTGTCTGCAGTGATTTTGGAGCCCAAGAAAATCAAGTCTATCACTGTTTCCAATGTTTCCCCTTCTATTTGCCATGAAGTAATGGGACCAGATGCCATGATCTTCATTTTTTGAATGTTTAGTGTTAAACCAGCTTTTTCACTCTCCTCTCTCACTTTCATCAAGAGGCTCTTTAGGTCCTCTTCACTTTCTGCCATAAGGGTGGTGTCATCTGCATATCTAAGGTTATTGATATTTCTCCCTGAAACTTTGATTCCAGCTTGTGCTTCATCCAGCCTGGCATTTCTCATGATGTACTCTGCATATAAGTTAAATAAGCAAGGTGACAATATACAGTCTTGACATATTCCTTTCTCAATATGGAACCAGTCTGTTCTTCCATGTCCAATTCTAACTGCTTCTTCTTGACTTGCATACGGATTTCCCAGGAGTCAAGTAAGGTAGTCTGATATTTCCATCTCTTTAAGACTTTTCCATGGTTTGTTGTGATCTATACAGTCCCTGGCAGCTCAGCTGGTAAAGAATCCACCTGCAATGTGGGAGACCTGGGTTTGATCCCTGGGTTGGTAAGATCCCCTGGAGAAGGGAAAGGCTACCCACTCTAGTATTCTGGCCTGGGAAGTTCCATGGACTGTATAGTCTATGGGGTAGCAAAGAGTTGGACACAACTGAGTGACTTTCACACAGTCAAAGGCTTTAGCATAGTCAATGAAGCAGAAGTAGATGTTCTTCTGGAATTCTTTTGCTTTTTCTATGATCCAATGGATGTTGGCAATTTGATCTTTGGTTCCTCTGCCTTTTCTAAATCTAGCTTGAATATCTGAAAGTTCTCAGTTGCTGTACTGCTGAAGCCTATCTTGGAGAATTCTGAGCATTACTTTTCTAGTGTGTGAGATGAATGCAATTGTGCGGTAGTTTGAACATTCTTGGGCTATGTCTTTCTTTGGGATTGGAATGAAGACTGACATTTTCCAGTCCTGTGACCACTCCTGGGTTTTCCAAATTTGCTGGCATATTGAGTGAAGCACTTTCACAGCATTATCTTTTGGGATTTTAAATAGCTCAGCTGGAATTCCATCACTTTCACTAGCTTTGTTTCTAGTGATGCTTCCTAAGGTCCACTTGACTTCACACTCCAGATGTTTTCCTCTATTTCTTTGCATTGATCACTTAGGAAGACTTTCTTATCTCTCCTTGCTATTCTTTGGAACTCTGCATTCAGATGGATATATTTTTCCTTTTCTTCCTTGTCTTTTGCTTTTCTTCTTTTCTCAGCTATTTGTAAGTCCTCCTCATGCAACCATTTTGCCTTTTTGCATGTCTTCCTTTTGGGTATGGTTTTGATCACTGCCTTCTGTACAATGCTATGAACCTCTGTCTATAGTTCTTCAGGCACTCTGTCTATCAGACCTAATCCCTTGACACTATTTGTCACTTCTACTGTATAATCATAAGGAATTTGATTTAGGTCATACCTGAATGGTCTAGTCATTTTTCCTACTTTCTTCAATTTAAGTCTGAATTTTGCAATAAGCAGTTCATAATATGAGCCACAGTCAGCTCCTGGTCTTGTTTTTGTTGACTGTAAAGAGCTTCTCCAGCTTTGGATACAAAGAATATAATCAATCTGATTTTGATATTGAATATAATCAATCTGATTTTGATATTGACCATCGGGTGATATCCATGAACTTACTATTTATCAGATATTATGCTAGAGGCTGAAATATGTGGAGTATGAGATAGAATTCTGGCGTTTGAGTAGTTTTCTTAAGTTATGGTGATGCTTAGCCATATTAGCATATGAATTATACCTTTATATAAATGTTATTAATACAACAGTGACATATCTTCAAAAATTCTTCAAGTTTTAATTTTTAAGTGATTAGGAAAAAGAAAGCTAATAATAATAAAAAAGCAAGAAAAGACCTATGAATTCATTCCCAGTTTTTGCAGTGTTTACTTGTAGCATTGTCACAATCTTGTGTAATTTTTTTCGTTCTTATTTAAAGAATACAATTAAAAGGAAAAGGTTTTTTTAAGCTTATTTCTTTATAAGAAACACACAATAAGTTATGCTTCTTAACCCTATTTTAGAATTTTAAAGTCTGTATTTATGATGTTATATATATATTTAGCTAAAAAATGACAGACTCCACTGTTGTTCAGCCAGTATTGCAATATACCACTAACCTCTCTCCCATGTATAATTTCTACTTCCTGCAACCGATCCCTGATGGATTAATCTTCCTATTACAAACTCTGTTATTGTTACTTCCTCCCCCCGATTTTCAGTGGTTCCTCTCTATATTAGGATAATACGTGAAGTCTTTGGCTTGGATTTCAAATTTCTCCAAAATTCATTCCTTTCCTCACCTCGTTTTACTTTTCTATTCTTTTCTCACTCCTCTAGTGAACTCTATCTTTAAGACACGGAGTTATTTTATTCTCCAGTGTGTTTCTATATTTGACCTTTGCCAAAGCTATGTCTATTTTCCTAGCTCATTTTCTTCCTTGAATCCTTTCTGTTTTTAACATCGTGAATTTCAAATGGTTTTTGCTTTGTTTGCTTTGTTTTACTGAGACCTACTGAAAGAAATGTATTTTACTTGCAACCTAATGCACATATATATGTACATTAAAAAATAGAAGCAAAATTCTCCTTAAAGTATATTTTCCCTTACTTTGAGTCATAGAAAACTTCTTTTTGATTGTATTGTGTTTTGTTCTCTACCATTCCATATCACTAAAAGAAAATGCTAATCTCATCCCACTAGATTGATTTCTTGACCCAATTATGGGATACTGTTATATTCTCCAGTTGGAAACACTGCCTTAATGCTTATCTAAAATGTCCCCTCCTATATGAAGATGTTTATCCCTCTAATCAGAAACAGCCTTTCTTTTCTCTCTATGCTGATAAGGGCTTTTACTACTGATGCACTTAATTAACACAAAATCTGACATTATAGCTATTTGTGTCCATTTTATGACTTCTTGTAAGATTGTAAACTTCTCAAGAGTAAGGCTGGTATCTTATTTGTGTCCTATTTGATACAATATTGTAGAGTCTCATAGGAAGTTAGTCAAAAGAAAGAAATCAGATATTAGTCTTTATATGCCTCATCTAATCTACTCTAAAAGATTTGTCTTTTCTTGAGCTGCATCTGCTTTAGGGACATGATGATAAAATTCATTAAGGTATTCTCTATTATCTGTAATCACTTAATGCTGCTCTTGAGTAATTCATCCAGACACTGCCAATTCTTACAGAGCTTCCTATGCTAGGTCATATTTCTATGTTGGTTCCTTAAATGGGGTAGTAATTTTTACAGTACTTCTGAATCTGATCTGATGCGGGGTGAGGCTGAGAAATCCAATCCTAGTTTTATAGCAGTTAGGAGGAGTGCTGGTATATTAATATCTTCAATCTCTCTTATTAGAACAAAATAATTAAAGGTATGTTAATAATAGGGAAAAATGAAAAGAAAAGCAAACCACTTGAACACAGAATAACATTTTTCAGAAAAGCAGTACTCAATAACATGAAAACATTCAAAGGGGGAACTCCTTTAAATATTGTTTAAAAAAAACTTCAAAGAGGATACCCAAGTCATGCAACTGTTTTTTAACATGAAAATCTTCTAATACATTTCCCATGCAATGCTTAAAATTCTCAAAGGGGGCTCCCTCTGGAGTAAAACTCTTTGAAGGTGAAATCTCTTCAATCATATAAGTTTTTTCAAAGAGAAAACCTTTTCCAAATTTTCTTTAAGCCAGGGACATTCTTTAAGGAGGAATTATTTCTGAAAAAGCAAAACTGCCTTTTCAGTGATATGTGCATTTTTAGATTCCTCCAGGTGAAGCCCTTAAAAATAATGAAAATAAAATATGACCAATAATATATTCTGCATTAAGTTTGGCAAGAGAAAGTAAGTTCTTGTCAGCAATGTATGTAATATACTTCATTTTAATGTTATTAAAAATGTAAGTGCCTTGAGATTGTTAGATATATTGATTTAATTAAAATAAGGGAAACAAAAAGATTTTCCCTAGGATCTTCCTTTTGGCTCAAAAAGGCAGCAAGAAGCTTATTATGTGTGGTTAGACTTAATTTCTAACTTTTATACTTAATGTAACCTTTGATGTGATCTTACCATCAGTTTCTCTTTAACTACCTATTGTAAAGCTAATTTTGCAGGTTACTATGACATCTGAAGAGGAAACTTGCCAGACATCTTGGGTCAGATCCATTGCCCAGAGAGCTCAGTATTTTGTTAGTCATACAGATGACATGGTTTTGTTGTCTGGCCATTTATTTGGTTATTCATCAACAAATACTTATTGCATTTACAGTATACCACTTATTATACTGTCATTACTCATGATAGCAATATAAGAAACTTGGATATTTGCCCACCAAATAGTCTCTCTCATTTTCTTTTCTCTAGAAGCTTCTGAGATTAGTCACTAGAAGGACCAAAACAGGGGCAGGTGTTTTCATCCTCACAATTAATTTAGGCCTTGACGTCCACTCCAGACTAGGCATGCAGCTTATCTTTGTATCTCTAGTGCATGTATTCCACTGCTTTAGTAAACAAAAGAACTACGTACCAGGATTTCTAGGCTTAGCACAACCCAATACTGGCACCAGTTTTGACAGGTGTTGCATGTGATACAAAATGTTCACTTTGTTTTGTAAAATAGCAACATCATTTGGAATACAAAAATTAATGGACTAGTATACTTCACCTCTGTGAGATTCTTCCTCCAAATCTATAAACTTAGTCTAATCATGACACAGTAGACATACTCAAATCAAGACACAGTCTATAGAATTATTGACAACAAATCTTCATAAGTGTCTGTTAGTCAAGATCATGAAGAAACAAGGAAAGACCAAGAAATTATAACAGTTTAGAAGGGAACTAAGGAATCATTATAAATGCAACATGGTATTCTGGGTTGCATTCTGGAACAAAAAATGATGCTAGTAGAAAAACTGGTAAAATACAAGTACAATACAATTAGTAGTGCCGTATCAATGTTAATTTCCATGTGTTGACAAGTGTTTCATGGTTGTATAAGATGTTAGCATTAGGGGAAACTGGGTGAAGGGTATATGGGAACTCTATGTACTATCTTTACAACTCTTCTTTAAATCAAAAATTGTTTTATAATAAATAATTGAAAAATATATCTGCAGCTGTGATGTAGGGGAAGAAGCAACTTTAAAAGTGATATTTAAATGCTTGAGGTCCTGTAAATGTCACCTTAGTTCATGCTCTCTCCTGAGAATTGAATCAGCTTCTATGTGAATTTCATAGAAAAATGAATTGCATTGTCTTACTTGTCTTTGAAGCCTACAGCTGACTAGAAAAGCTTGCAGGACACCTGATAAACAAAAGACATATATGTTTGGCCCAAAGATAGATTCCAACGCACTATCTCTGGATTGGAAAGAAATATTTTTTTCTACTGGTTCTACTTCCAAATAATTAATTCAACAAATATTCACTGATGGAAAGAGGTCTCAGACAGTGAACTGGATGCTGGATGTACAAAACCCAATTCAATATGGCCCTTCTGCCATTTCTACTGTAAATCAAAGTTTCAAACTGTTGGAATCTATTCATATTTTAATGATTAATACTAATTCACTATCTGTACTGGACAGAGTAAAAGTTCTATAAAAGCCTACATGATTCTCCAACCTGGAGAAGATTTTAAAGAGAAAAAAATAATTTCAACGCAGTTGCTCAGTTCTGTTTGTCTGTGTAGTCTGAGAAACCAACGGAAGATTAGAAGTGCATGAGATTTATTGGGTATAAAAGATAAAGGGATCAGTGCCAAAAAAAAATGGGAAGAACATTCAGACTTCCAGGTGGGTTTGACACTTGTGAAGAGGGGAAGAGGAAGGATAGACCAATGCGAAGAGTCCTAAACTGAAGCTCAGTTCTGAGAAACTTCTGATCAGTCTAACAGAGAGTCCTTGAGCCAAAGCCACTCATTAAGAGTACCATGTCTTGTAAGACTAATCTTTTCCCCTTCACCATGTTCAGTTTGTGTCTGGAAGCCCACAACCCTGATGTAATCAGTCCCCAAATGGGGTGGATCTAAAGGAGCGTTGGCTGCTGAGGCCTTCAATGAATTTTGCTCCCCACGAGAGGCATAAGCAGCACATTATCATGACCACATCACCAAACCCCTTAATGGAATATTTACATGTGTATGTAGTTGCTCAGTTGTGTCTGATTCTTTGGGACCCTTTGGACTGTAGCCCACTAGGCTCCTCTGTCCATGGGATTTTTCAGGTAAAAATACTGAAGTGGGTTGCCATTTTCCTCCTCCATGGGATCTTCCCCCAAACGCACATCTCCTGTATCTCTTAAATTGCAGGTAAATTCTTTACCCACTGAGTCTTCAGGGAACCTCATACCCCAAAACTTAAAAAGAACCCTATTTCATGGTTCAGGTCAGTTCAGTTGCTCAGTCTTGTGCAACTCTTTGCAACCCCATGGACTGCAACATGCCAGGCTTCCCTGTCATCAACCAACTCCCGGAGTTTACTCAAACGCATGTCCATTTCATGGTGCTCCTGCTTAAATGACTCTCACTAAACGTTCTTTAAATGTACTCTTAACTTATATTCTAGTGACTAATCAATAATTTAAAGCAGTCTGATGGTGGAAAAAAAAAAAGATCATTTAAGAAATATATCCAGGACAAATTCATCTTGTAAATCTGTATTTAAATCTTTGAAGCATTCAGAAGGAATTAATATAGATACCCACATTCTCTTTCACTAAGTGACTTTCCCCATGTTTGGGGGTTAAAGTTTTGTGAAATAAAGAAAAATGAACCAAGTTAGTCTTTCAGTTCTGATTTTATAGAATTCATACATTGAATCATTCAACAAATATTTAGTGAGTACCTATGAAGTGGGTCATCTTTGTTAACTAAGCATTCCACTTTCTCTATTTATGTACCAGGAAGTATTACAAATTTGCCTGGTTTAGGAAGACATGAATTAATTTCAATTAGTGAAAAGTTCAATTTATTTACTTATTTAAAAGTCTGCAATTATAAGAGTGAGATATTTGATTGGTAGAGACCTGAAAGACCATTAAGGACAAAAGTTCAACTCAAAAACACTGGACAAATCACTTACCAAAAGATAAGAATATATGCATATGTCTTACAAAAAAATTAACAAAATTTATGAAGTTACCCTGAGATATATTTCTTGGACAATCTGTATGCCCCACTGACACTATTGCTCTAAATTATTGATTTGTTACTAAAGTGTAAGTCAGGAAAACATTTAAGGTAGGTTTATTTAGATGTTTTTTATTCAGGAAAATCATGAAAATAGTGTATATTAAATTTGCATAAGTTTATTGGGATATATATCTGTACACACACACACATATATATACATACATATATACACATGTACATGTATGTATACATATGTATACAAAGATACTTATATATGTGTATACATGTCTTCCTCTCTGTCTATAGATAGATAGATATTGGTATATATACATATGTTTTTTCCAGCAAAAGGCTTTGTTAAATTATTAAATTCAGTTGAAATTTTATTGATTTTTTTCTTTGTTTAATAGGTTCTCTACAGTCTGAGGATAATATAAAGTTTTGTAGGGCTTTTATTCTATTCACTACAGATATGTATATTTATTTTAATCATTAAAATATGTGTAGATCTCAACAGTTCAGAAATTTAGGGAAGGGAATATTAGAGGTCCAAGGAAGCAGGACAAGATGGCAATAGATTTTTAACTAGGTTTGCTGGAGGACTGTATTTCCTGAACTGGAAATGAAGAAAGAAGATGAAAAAGAGAAACAGAGATACATGAAGAGAAAGATGACCTGCTTCTCAATCAGCCTTTGTCCCTGCTTGGACTATTATCAGCTAACCTGTATAAATTGAGTCTAAAGTGAACTCATATTGTTGAGCATGTTGGCCAATCAACCAGATCCAAGTGATACTGCTCTATGTCTCTAAGTTTAAATTTAATGCTCTTTTTCAGTTCAGTTCAGTTCAATTCAGTTGCTCAGTCGTGTCTGACTCTTTGCGACCCCATGAATCGTAGCACGCCAGGCCTCCCTGTCCATCAACAACTCCCAGAGTTCACTCAGACTCACGTCCATCGAGTCAGTGATGCCATCCAGCCATCTCATCCTCTGTCGTCCCCTTCTCCTCCTGCTCTCAATCCCTCCTAGCATCAGAGTCTTTTCCAATGAGTCAACTCTTCGCATGAGGTGGCCAAAGTTTAGCATCATTCCTTCCAAAGAAATCCCAGGGCTGATCTCCTTCAGAATGGACTGGTTGGATCTCCTTGCAGTCCAAGGGACTCTCAAGAGTCTTCTCCAACACCACAGTTCAAAAGCATCAGTTCTCCGGCGCTCAGCCTTCTTCACAGTCCAACTCTCACATCCATACATGATCACAGGAAAAACCATAGCCTTGATTAGCCGGACTTTTATTGGCAAAGTAATGTCTCTGCTTTTGAATATGCTATCTAGGTTGGACATAACTTTTCTTCCAAGGAAAAAGTGTCTTTTAATTTCATGGCTGCAGTCAACATCTGCAGTGATTTTGGAGTCCCAAAAAATAAAGTCTGACATTGTTCCACTGTTTCCCCATCTAATTCCCATGAAGTGATGGGACCAGATGCCATGATCTTCGTTTTCTGAATGTTGAACTTTAAGCCAACTTTTTCACTCTCCTCTTTCACTTTCATCAAGAGGCTTTTTAGTTCCTCTACACTTTCTGCCATAAAGGTGGTGTCATCTTCATATCTGAGGTTATTGATATTTCTTCCAGCAATCTTTTAGCAATGTTTAAATAATGTAAGGGCTTCCCTGGCGGCTTAGGGAGTAAAGCTTCTGCCTGAAATGAGGAGACCCAGGTTCAGTCCCTGTGTTGGGAAGATCCCCTGGAGAAGGAAATGGCAACCCACTCCAGTATTCTTACCTGGAAAATCCCATTGACAGAGGAATCTGGTGGGCTATAGTCCATAGGGTCACAAAGAGTAATGACTAGCGATACTTGATTTGTGAAATTCAAATCAATGTTTACCTAAAAGCTGTTAATATTTCTTCTTTTGCAGAGATGTAAGAAAAAAAGTTAGGTTACTGTATAATATATATAAATACATATATATTTGGTTAAAAGCAACATTTTATATGTTTAAAGAGCTTTCAAATATATACTAAGAATTTTGTTTGTTTGTTTGTTTTGAGAAATGCTGCTCTTCTTAGTCAACCTTCACCAGACTTTGTTGTGTCCAGTGTGCTAA
This sequence comes from Bos javanicus, assembly GCF_032452875.1. Taxonomy (NCBI): domain Eukaryota; kingdom Metazoa; phylum Chordata; class Mammalia; order Artiodactyla; family Bovidae; genus Bos; species Bos javanicus. The sequence goes on from NC_083870.1 coordinate 47,164,549, forward strand.
TTTATTTTTAATATTCTAAGTGATACTGCTATTCAACAGAACAAAGTGAGCAATTCCTGCCAAATGCTGTATATATATACTCATTCACACAAATGGCAAATGTTATGTTTCTAGAATTAATATCATGTACACATAATTGTGTGTGCTGAGACAATGAAAAAATGATACTTCACCTTTTTGAGAATAATTTACCATGTGATTTGCTTTACTGTTGGTTTTAGTGGGATGATAAATAAAGGTTTGGTTGTATCTTACTCTATTAGCTTGGTGTTACTGGTAAATTGACTTGCAAGGCTTTTACTGGCCTTTTTACTTTTGGGGAAACAAATATAGGTAAAGTCATGATTGGAATAATAATTTTCTAAAATGTATTTCTGAGTAAATTCAACAGTATTCAAAGAAATAACTTCATGTATAGTCTATGATGGCTTAGATTATTGTTGAGCAAGTGTTTATTCCCCTCTCTGCTTCCACAGGAATTATATTCTCTGCCTCCTTTGATTCTGAGATTGGGCATGAGAAATACTTTGCCCAGGGGACTGAAGGTAGAAATGAATGTGTGAATTTTGATTGGAGGCCCTAAGAGGCAGTATGTTTTTACTCATCCCTACAGGAACTTCCAGGTTTTACCATGAGAAAAGCATTTTGCAGATGAATGCTGCCCCAAATCAGCCTGGACTACTTAATAGGAGAATGGATCTGAGCCACTCCCAAAAGTATGCAGTGGACCCAAAAGCTGAAGATGTCCTAGCCAGCCTGCAGTCCTGTAAGGAAAATAACAACAATAATCGTAACAACAGCAACAATAACAACAACAATAATAGTAACAATAGTAACAACAATAGTAGTAATAATAATAATAAAAGCTTGTTACTGGATGCCAGTGAGATATTGTTAGGTAGCAAAAACTAATATGTTTGTTTAAGCACATTTTGCATTTTATTTATTCATTTTTGCTTATCTTAAATTTCTTGCACTGAAGGAGATCAGCCCTGGGATTTCTTTGGAAGGAATGATACTAAAGCTGAAACTCCAGTACTTTGGCCACCTGATGCGAAGAGTTGATTCATTGGAAAAGACTCTGATGCTGGGAGGGATTGGCGGCAAGAGGAGAAGGGGACGACAGAGGATGAGATGGCTGGATGGCATCACTGACTCGATGGACATGAGTCTGAGTGAACTCCAGGAGTTGGTGATGGACAGGGAGGCCTGGCGTGCTGCGATTCATGGGGTCGCAAAGAGTCGGACACAACTGAGCAACTGATCAGATCTGATAATCACTTTATAATAGAATTTTATCATTTTTCAGCCAGATGACTTGAGGACTAATTAACTTGGTTTCAGCCAACGTGTCACCTTGATATAAAGAATTTTACAATTTTCATTTGACTATTTACTTATTATAAAAATGATAAAAATTGGTTCTTCTGGAGGTTACTATTATATCCCTAAGTGATATACATGAAGGAGTCCTTTATGATGTAGGCAGTACTGGCTGTATCAATATTTCAAGTAGAAAGTGACCACAGTTACACTGTTTTCTACTTCTCCCTTTCCCTTCCTCTACTACTCAGTACATCATGAGAAACACTGGGCTGGAAGAAGCACAAGCTGGAATCAAGATTGGCGGGAGAAATATCAATAACCTCAGAAAGGCAGATGACAGCACCGTTATGGCAGAAAGTGAAGAGGAACTAAAAGGCCCCTTGATGAAAGTGAAAGAGGAGAGTGAAAAAGTTGGCTTAAAGCTCAACATTCAGAAAACGAAGATCATGGCATCTGGTCCCATTACTTCATGGGAAATAGATGGGCAAACAGTGGAACAGTGTCAGACTTTATTTTTGGGAGCTCCAAAATCACTGCAGATGGTGATTGCAGCCATGAAATTAAAGGACACTTATTCCTTGGAAGAAAAGTTATGACCAACCTAGATAGGATATTCAAAAGCAGAGACATTACTTTGCCAACAAAGGTCTGTCTAGTCAAGGCTATGGTTTTTCCTGTAGTGATGTATGGATGTGAGAGTTGGACTGTGAAGAAAGCTGAGCTCCGAAGAATTGATGCTTTTGAACTGTGGTGTTGGAGAAGACTCTTGAGAGTCCCTTGGACTGCAAGGAGATCCAATCAGTTCATTCTGAAGGAGATCAGCCCTGGGATTTCTTTGGAAGGATTGATGCTAAAGCTGAAACTCCAATACTTTGGCCACCTCATGCAAAGAGTTGACTCATTGGAAAAAGACTCTGATGCTGGGAGGGATTGAGGGCAGGAGGAGAAGGGGACGACAGAGGATGAGATGGTTGGATGGCATCACCAACTCTATGGACGTGAGTCTGAGTTAACTCTGGGAGTTGGTGATGGACAGGAGGCCTGGCGTGCTGCAATTCATGGGGTCACAGAGTCGGACACGACTGAGCGACTGAACTGAACTGAACCACTCAGTTTATGGTTCTAATTACTCTTGTGGTTAGTATTGTGATTTTAAACATTTACAGTTCTATATCTTAATTCATAAAATTTAGGCATAATCTACTGAATTCCCTTTATATCGTATGAGAAGTGATCTCCCCTACATATTCCTCCATATCTCCTCATGCCATCTTCCAGTTGCAGTCATTTTATAATTTCACATTCTAAGGGGCTGTATATTGTCACCCACTTATTTAACTTACATGCAGAGTACATCATGTGAAATGCTGAACTGGATGAAGCACAAGCTGGAGTCAAGGTTGCAAGGAGAAATATCAATAACCTCAGATATGCAGATGACACCACCCTTATGGCAGAAAGTGAAAAACTAAAAAGCCTCTTGATGAAAGTGAAAGAGGAGAGTGAAAAAGTTGGCTTAAAACTCAACATTCAGAAAACTAAGATCATGACACTGAGTCCCATAACTTCATGGCAAATAGAAGGGGAAACAGTGGAAACAGTGAGAGATTTTATTTTGGGGTCTCCAAAATCACTGCAGTTGGTGATTGCAGCCATGAAGTTAAAAGATGCTTGTTCCTTGGAAGAAAAGCTATGACCAACCTAGACAGCATATTAAAAAGCAGAGACATTACTTTGCCAACAGTGGTCCATCTAGTCAAAGCTATGATTTTTCCAGTAGTCATATATGGATGTGAGAGTTGGACTATAAAGAAAGTTGATTGTGAAGAATTGATGCTTTTGAACTCTGGTGTTGGAGGACTCTTGAGAGTTCTTGGACTGCAAGGAGATCCAACCAGTCAATCTTAAAGGAAATGAGTCCTGAATATTCATTGGAAGGACTGATGCTGAAGCTGAAACTCCAATACTTTGGCCACCTGATGCAAAGAGCTGACTCATTAGAAAAGACCCTGAAAGACTGGGAAAGATTGAAGGCAGGAGGGGAAGGCGATGACTGAAGATGAGATAGTTGGATGATATCACTGACTCAATGGACATGCGTTTGAGCAAGCTCTGGGACTTGCTAATGGACAGGGAAGCCTGGCATGCTGCAGTCCCAGCGACGCAAAGAGTCGGACATGACTGAGTGACTGAACAACAACAAGGGGCTATTTAACTTAAATCACTCTATGACTATAAGCAAATTTTGTGACCTTTTATAATAACTTAAATCTAAAATTTACAAACTAAAAACAGCACTTGTAATATTTATAAAATATACCCACTGATATTCAAATTGTATAATTTACTGCAGAGGAAAACAATTTAACCACAGTTCAATACAGTTCAGTTCAGTTCATTTCAGTCGCTCAGTCGTCTCCGACTCTTTGTGACCCCATGAATCGCAGCATGCCAGGCCTCCCTGTCTATCACCAAAAGCATCAATTCAAAAGCATCAATTCTTCAGCACTCAGCTTTCTGTATAGTCCAACTCTCACATCCATACATCACTACAGGAAAAACCATAGCCTTGACTAGACGGACCTTTGTTGGCAAAGTAATGTCTCTGCTTTTCAAAATGCTATCTAGGTTGGTCATAACTTTCCTTCCAAGGAGTAAGCGTCTTTTAATTTCATGGCTGCAATCACCATCTGCAGTGATTTTGGAGCCCAAAAAAATAAAGTCTGACACTGTTTCCACTGTTTCCCCATCTATTTCCCAAGAAGTGATGGGACCAGATGCCATGATCTTCGTTTTCTGAATGTTGAGCTTTAAGCCAACTTTTTCACTCTCCTCTTTCACTTTCATCAAGAGGCTTTTTAGTTCCTCTTCACTTTCTGCCATAAGGGTGGTGTCATCTGCATATCTGAGGTGATTGATATTTCTCCCTGCAATCTTGATTCCAGCTTGTGCTTCTTCCAGTCCAGCGTTTCTCATGATGTACTCTGCATATAAGTTAAATAAGCAGGGTGACAATATACAGCCTTGACGTACTCTTTTCCTATTTGGAACCAGTCTGTTGTTCCATGTCCAGTTCAAACTGTTGCTCAAAATTGAATATTTTAAGATTAAGTTAAATGAGTGTTGTTCTGACAAAACATAAATTAATTACTGAAAAGCTTACCACATTTTTTGTCTTCTTCTAGAATAACTTTTCTTGTGTAACTTTTTGTGTTTTTCTAAATTTCTGATTGCTTTTTCTTTTCTTTATTGACAGAAGAAATTCACACTTCATATTCATATTTTTCTTAAAAGAATCTACTATCTTTCTGACATGATGCTTCACAGAGCCTTCTTCACTTCTGCATTAATTTAGACTAGTAGTTTCTAGTCTTAGTATATAGATGCCATCCTGTAATTTTCTTACTTTTATATTTTGTATTAAGTCCCTAACTCCTCAAAGCACATTTTTAACCCTTCAAAGATTTCTTTTTTGTTTTATGGAACACATTTTTTTATGAGTTCTTACATGCATCCAGTCCCTTTTTAGATGTTGAATTCTAGTTTCCAGTTTTAGATTTGGTCAAGCCCTCTCCTATTGTTTTCTAGTATCCAGAGTTACTGAAACAATTCTGATTCCTACTTCTTTGTAGAGCACTTACTGTTTCTGTCTTTAAGATTTTAGAATTTTCCTTTAATCTTTATAGTTTTTATATATCATGAGTTTTCTTCCACATATATCTAAAAAAATTTCCCCCACTAATACTCATAACATTTCAATACAGGTTTGTGCTTCTATTTTTTCTATTATTGCTTAATTATGCCATTTCTTTCATTGTCTTCTATTCATGTTATGTTCTCACTTCTATTTTCCTTCATTATTTTATTCATTCTTTCTCCTCCCTCTCCTTCTTCCTTTTCTTGCTCCCTCTCCTTCTTGATTTGTATTTCTTACTCTCACTTTTACTCTTGCTAACTTTCTTTCTTTCTTAACTGTTAGATACTGCATGTCCTGAATCATTTTTTCATGTTTATTAGCTATTTTTATCATATTTGAAGTCTACTTACCTTTTTGCATTATATTCCTTGAAATTTCTTTACCTTTATCTTCTATACCATTGTTTGGTCTTACATGATATTCATTTTAGTCTTTAGATATACTATTCAAATTTTTTTGAGCAATAATTTTGCAAATTTCCAGGAACAATTTTTTCTCGGTTGCTGTTTTCTCAGGACATTCTGATAGTATTTAATGGATACAGTTCAGTACAGTTCAGTCACTCAGTCGTGTCCGACTCTTTGTGACCCCATGAATTGCAGCACACCAGGCCTCCCTGTCTCACCAACATCCGGAGTTCTCTGAGACTCATGTCCATCGAGTCAGTGATGCCATCCAGCCATCTCATCCTCTGTCGTCCCCTTCTCCTCCTGCCACCAATCCCTCCCAGCATCAGAGTGTTTTCCAATGAGTCAACTCTTCGCATGAGGTGGCCAAAGTATTGGAGTTTCAGCTTTAGCATCATTCCTTCCAAAGAACACCCAAGACTGATCTCCTTTAGAATGGACTGGTTGGATCTCCTTGCAGTCCAAGGGACTCTCAAGAGTCTTCTCCAACACCACAGTTCAAAAGCATCAATTCTTCAGCGCTCAGCTTTCTTCATAGTCCAACTCTCACATCCATACATGACTACTGGAAAAACCATAGCCTTGATTAGATGACCCTTTGTTGGCAAAGTAATGTCTCTGCTTTTGAATATGCTATCTAGGTTGGTCATAAATTTCCTTCCAAGGAGTAAGCGTCTTTTAATTTCATGGCTGCAATCGCCATCTGCAGTGATTTTGTCAAAATAAACTCTGACACTGTTTCCACTGTTTCCCCATCTATTTCCCATGAAGTGATGGGACCATACGCCATGATCTTAATTTTCTGAATGTTGAGCTTTAAGCCAACTCTTTCACTCTCCTCTTTCACTTTCATCAAGAGGCTTTTTAGTTCCTCTTCACTTTCTGCCATAAGGGTCGTGTCATCTGCATATCTGAGGTGATTGATATTTCTCCCAGCAATTTTAATTCCAGCTTGTGCTTCTTCCAGTCCAGTGTTTCTCATGATGTACTCTGCAAACAAGTTAAATAAGCAGGGTGACAATATACAGCCTTGATGTACTCCTTTTCCTATTTGGAACCAGTCTGTTGTTCCATGTCCAGTTCTAACTGTTGCTTCCTAATGGACACAAGAGCCTCTCAAAAAGTTTTTAAGGATATTATTAGAATTTTACTAGCATCTTGAACTAATTTTGTTTCCTATAGTGTTAATTGTCCTGTTTGTTCCCTTGATTCTTTTCGGTGTGTTATAGTTATCTCAAGTGTCTTTTTTTCCCTTAATTTCCATTTCTACTAATGAATGGATAATAAAGCTGGTTAACAGGTCAATGTCATGAGTTTATTTTACGTAGACAGTAGAGGTTAACTGTTTTGACCATGGAATAAGACTTCCTGGCATAGAGTTCCTACTGAGCCACTCAAGAGCTATGAGGGCTTGGGCTGTCGCTGCACCATTTCTGTACATCATCTGTATGATGGGAAGAATTGTACCTACCTCTTGGAGAATAAGAATTAAACAAGTTAATATATCTAAAGCATGTATAACAGTGCCTACACATGACAAGTGCTATTCCAAATGTTAACTCTGATTATAACTGTGCAGTTCTACATGTAAACATTTTCTTCCCTGAATGGGATTGCTGATTTCTAGCTCTGTCTCAATAATTATGCCTTGCAGATGAACAAACCTGTGTTTAGGAAAACAGAGGAGCAGGCAGGCTGGAGCTGTGTGTGCAGGAATGAACAGGCATGCTTCACTTAGGGTATTATCCCCAAGCTGAGTTGACTTCCCTGTCTCTTTTACCCCTTTGTTCTATAGGTCCACATCGACTCCTGTCTTCACTTTCTGTCTACTCTATCACCAGGTATGTTTAGAGTTCTTGACTTTATTTTTTGGGGCTCTAAAATCACTGCAGATGGTGATTGCAGCCATGAAATTAAAAGACGCTTACTTCTTGGAAGGAAAGTTATGACCAAACTAGACAGCATATTCAAAAGCAGAGACATTACTTTGCCAACAAAGGTCCATCTAGTCAAGGCTATGGCTTTTTCAGTAGTGATGTATGGATGTGAGAATTGGACTATACAGAAAGCTGAGTGCTGAAGAATTGATGCTTTTGAACTGTGGTGTTGGAGAAGACTCTTGAGAGTCCCTTGGACTACAAGGAGATCCAGCCAGTCCATCCAAGGGGAGATCAGTCCTGGATGTTCGTTGGAAGGACTGATGTTGAAGCTGAAACTCCAATACTTTGGCCACCTGATGTGAAGAGATGACCCACTTGAAAAAACACTGATTCTGGGAAAGAATGAGGGCAGGAGCAGAAGACGATGACAGAGGATGAGATGATTGGATGGCATCACTGACTCAATGGACATGAGTTTGGGTAGGCTCCGGGATTTGGTGATGAACAGCGAGGCCTGGTGTGCTGTGGTTCATGGGGTTGCAAAGAGTTGGACACGACTGAGTGAACCGAACTGAACTGAACTGATACTTTCAAGAAGAGTTTGCATTTCTTCAGAGGATAACTGTGATTTGGGGACAGGCATATGCAAATTATTCAGTATGGAGTAATTAAAGAGTGGGGGGTCCACTGTCCTGGACTTCCCACATGGCAGTAGTGGTAAAGAACCTGTCTGCCATTGTAGGAGACATACGAGATGTGGATTCCATCCCTGGGTCAGGAAGATCCCCTGGAGAAGGGCATGGCAACCCACTCCAATATTCTTGCTTGGAAAATTCCATGGACAGAGGAGCCTGGCAGGCTACACTCCATAGAGTCACAAAGAGTCGGCCATGACTGAAGTGATTTAGCATGCACTCATCCAGTGTCCCTGGTTTTTTTATAGGCAGTCCCTTAATAAGTAGCTATGCTTACTTCCAAGGCTCCTTCCTCTTCATGTACTGGATAATTCCAAGCTTGGAACCGTTTCATATACACTCCCCAAAGAAATGACCTCCACTCAGTTTAAGCTCTTTCCTGTGCAAGTTGTATATTGTGACATCCTTCTTCATGTATTCACTACACAAGTATTTATTAAATCTATAGGATGTTTCAGGTGCAGTTTAAGAAGTTGGGATCACAAGGATTAAAAAAAAACACCAAAATTCCCACTATTATGAAGCTTAAAAGTAAGCAAATAAGTTCATTTTAGATTGCTGAAAGGGCATGAATAAAATAAAGAATAGAAAGTGATAGGGACTTGGGATGGAGAGATGAGCACTGTTCTATATAGAATCTTCAGAAAAAGCCTGTCTTTTTGGAGATTGGATGAGTGTGGGATGAAGTGTTGGATGAAGCATGAGATTTAAAGGGATTAATACTAGAAGCAGACAGTTAAGAGGCTCTTCCAGTTTCATCCACCTCATTAGAACTGAATTCCTTTAGGCACTAAAATGTAAACTACTTGAGAGCAGGTGCTTTAGTTGTTTTCTACTTTGCATAAAACAGCCTAACATATGATAGAGGCTCAGTAAACATGTGTAGCGTGAGGGCATGGATGACCAGAGCAGTTTAATGGCCCTAAGTCATAAACAAGCCTGGTGTTTTTTTAAAAATATTTATTTTTATTTATTTGACACCCAGGCCCCGTGCATTAGGAGTGCTGAGTCTTAACCACTGGATCACCAGGGAAACCCCAAGCTTGGTGTTTTTGACAAAGACCCAAAACATTAATGTTAGGAGGGCAGATAATAAGAGATCAGAGTATTTTAAATGAGGTCTGAGAACTAGAGAGTAACCAGATATGTTACCAGAGAGTAACCAGAACCTTGTTCACCATGATGATAAGTTTGAATTTTATTCTGTGATGGGGAGCTGTTGGGGGGAGGGGGGGTCTCAACTATGTAATGCTGTGGTCTAACTTATAATCTGAAAAGATCAATCTACCATGTGAAGAATGGACTGTATGTACAGGGAGCAAGAATAGAGGCCAAGACAAGTGTTAGGAGGCTACTGCAGAAGTCATGATGAGAGTGATATTGGCTTGTACTAGCTAGTCACAATAGAGAATGTGAGAATGGTTTGAATGAAGATTTATGATAAATACACAGCCAACAGAACATCCTTTAGGGTTGCAGTAGGAGATGGGGAAAGAATTAAAGATAACATTTAGAATGAGGGCTAAATACATGTGTGAAGGGTAGTGTCATTCATTGAAAAGGGAAAGAGAAAGACTAAGTTGGGGTGAGGTAGGGGAATTAAGAGTTCTTGTTGTTGTTTTTTGTTTGTTTTTGGTTTTTTGAGGGGCCCTATTAACTTAGATAGGTTACCTATCGAGGTTGTTAATGACGAGTAGACAATAGATACATGAATCAAGAACAAGGGAAGGCAGATAAGGCTGAAAATACAAATTTGGCTCTAAGGGTTAAGATGATACTTAAAGACACGAGAACTTTCTAACGAGTAGGGTAAGACAGAGGAGAAATCAAGAATGGAATCTTAGGGCTTTTCAACATTAAGAGCGATATGAATGTACTGTCAGTGCTCTATCTCCTCAAAAGATGTTCTGCCCTAGATTTCACAAAGGTGCTATGTCAGCACTTTGAATATGACCTTACCCACGTTTTGTCCCGAAGTTTAGTAAAATGTCCAGTCTGCAATCAGTATTCTTAACCACTTTCAGTGCCGGTTTGAATCTTTTTACTTTAAATGTTTACCATGTGGAATTTGAGAAAGAAAGGATGTAAAAATGTGAGTTCAGACACTTCACTATATAACTGAACAGTATAAATTTCTTCTGAGATCTTTCACATTTTGATTAAAAAATAAATACTGCACTCAAGGACTAATATTAATTTTGAAGACTCTGAATATCCTTATGACACACTCGATATCTTCATGAAACTGAAGAATTTCCACCTTCATATAAGTATCACATGTCATTATCTGCTTAAGTGATTAAGGGAAGTTTGCAAGAAATAGCTAAGCAGCTGAAAAATTAATTTAAAAAATGTAATGCTGCTAGTGTTACTCAGGCATCATCCACAAATAGTATTGAATAGACAGTAATAATAAACTTACAATTTTGAGGTGCTCAGGAGCAACAACAAAAATTCAAGAGGACATGTATTATGTAATGTTTGAAATGGCAAATCTTTATTAAGTTGTATGGAGATCATCTGATCATCTTATGCTGTCCCATATATATTTATTATATATGAAATTTTATTTTTCCATTCTGTTACTATCCCAAAAGTGGAAAAACAAATAAGTAAGACATACTATTCATATTGCCAGGGTTCTAAGATTATTATGATTCCCACTTGTTCATCTCAGAAAAAGGAGTTGTCATTCTGGTCTTCAGTTGGCTTCCTGGGTGAGAGGAACTGAAACACTGAAGCTAGGAGCAGTGAGTCAAGTGAAGGTTAAAGGAATGATGAACACATGTGAATTAGGGCAGTATTTTTGTCCGGGACCTGCCATTATTGTGTTGGGCTTCACTGCACTGTTGTTTTGCTAAGAAAGTCAGACTTTGAAATTGTTCCTTGTGTGGAACTATAGTTAGAAGTTTATTTTTTTGACAGCACAAAAAGCTGCAGAACCACCAGTCACCCACCTTGCAGTTTGGACCTGGTCTCTAGTTACATTCGTCTAATCAGATACTCGGGGCCAATGTCAGTGACTTGCTGTTGAAACAGAAGTAATAATAGCCAGAGCAGAGATAAATTTCACATTATTTATTATTAGTGAAGTACTTTGAGAATAACAGACGACAGGCACTATAAGTTCAAATAATTCTACTATTAGAAGTAGGGTGTTAAATATATATGCATGAGGGAGTCAGAAAAGAAAATGGATTCTAAGATCATAAATTCTATACTTTGCGGGAATTTGACACTGCCATCACTTGCTGGCATATATTGAAAATATTTAAGTGGTTGAACAATTATTTTAGCCGCTGACAAGTTGTGGGACTTAATACATAATAGATGGATGATGGGATGGGATGTTATTGCTTTCAATTCGGTGGAACAAAAGAAAATTTAGGGTTGTCATTGTGACATTCAGAGTTTTCCCCACCCTTTAAAATTGTTTCCTCTTGGCACACAGACACTGTTTCATGAAGTTTTGCTTCGAATTCAAATTTGGCTCTCTGCATAGAATCACGGTGAGCTCATCCTTATGATCACTAATGGTGTCATGATAAACATCTGCAGCTCTGACCAACTATGGCAGTCATTCTGCTTACTTTCTTTGAATTTGTTACATATGACTTTTGGTTCCTAATAGAAAATAAGGGTATCATTTTAACCACAGCTAAAAGGCTAGAGGCATTTGGTGTTCTAAGAATGAGGTGTCTTTTTTTGAAAAGTAAAGCTACTATAATTATTTTAGATTATAATATTGGCACAGAGAATGTAGTGCCAAAACATTCATATTTAAAATGTATATTATTGTATAGTTAAGCCAGTTTAGAAACTTTAGTATGAGACTCTATACTTACACAATATATTACCTCTGGGTTTCCGAGGATGTTCTACATACATACATATATTAGTTAAATCTCACAATGTCCTCATGAGAAAAGTATTAGGTTAAAAGTCATTTTTACAGAGGTAAGAAAACTTGAGGGGGGAAAGTTATACAAAAGTAAGCAGTTTGGTGGTAAAACAGGATTGGAATTCACAACTTCCAAGAATAATTTTGGTGGTGTATTGGTGGGATTTAGTCGTTAAGTTGAGACCAAATCTAGTGACCCCATGGACTGTAGCCTTCCAGGTTCCGCTGTCCATGGGATTCCCCAGGCAAGAATACTGGAGTGGGTTGCCATTTCCTTTTCCAGGGATCTGCCGACTCCTTTGTCTCCTACATTGCAGGTGGATTCTTTATCACTGAGCCACCAGGGAAGCCCTTGAACATTTGCAGATGTTTAAAACTACGGGTTCCTATGAACTGTGTGAGGGAGCAGATAGCTTCAGCAACTATTTAGAAGTTCATTGACCTGGAATGGTTTTTAATGAGAGATAATTCATACTGTATTGGCTTCATAATTAGGCATAAAATTAGGCCCTAATTCATGGTGGGTTGCCAGTTCGTTCCAAATAGACAGCTAGACACTCTAATCTGTTTTAAATGTTTTACTTTATGATACTTCTCTGAAATGATTCACAAAGACATTAATAAAGTATATTATATGCAGAAGAAACTCACAGTCTCAATATGTCACAATTGTAACCTTAATAATCCAGTGAATGTGTTTTTACATACAAATTTTTTTTTTTGCATGGAGATAAAACATTCACTAACCTCATTTTATATGACCATTAACCTTACAAAACACTTTACATAAAATATTATGGTTTACTGCTAAATATACAAGATGGATCTAGAATTCCTGAGAAAAATGTGGAACCTCCTGGTAGTCACAACATGCCGTGAATATTTTGTCTCAGAGAGGAAAGCAATCTGACGAACTTCTTTATTTTAAAATTATTGAAATTTAATGTTACCCTCATCAGTGGTATTTATATTTTGGGAGAAAATAAGCCAGAAGAGGATGTTCATGAAAGTTTTACCCTTTGTGGAGAGGATAATTGTGGTTGAGCAGTCTTTGGGTAATTCAATGATTTAAAAGTGCTTGATTTTCACAATAGAATGCCTCTGAGAAGATATCCAAGACTGTAGCCAGTGAACTGACTTCAGGTAGTGGTGACTGAGGGAAGCAAGGGAGATGCTTCAAGAATTAACTCAAGTAACGCCTCAGGCAGTTTGGCATATGTGTAAATGGCTGGAAAACAAATGCAACAACCATTCAAGTCTGAAATTCTGCTGTAAGAAAAAGAATTACTTGTTTGGAAAGAAAGGTTTAGATTCACAATGACTAAGGAATGGACCAGAAAACAGAACTGAACTTTTAGTGAAAGTCACTCAGTCTTGTCTGACTCTTTGATATCCCATGGACTGTATAGTTCATGGAATTCTCCAGGCCAGAATACCAGAGTGGGTAGCTGTTTCCTTCTCCAGGGGATCCTCCCAGTCCAGTGATCAAACCTAGGTCTCCCACATTGCAGGTGAATTCCTTATCAGCTGAGCCACAAGGGATGTCCCAAAATACTGGAGTGGGTAACTTGTCCCTTCTCCAGGGGATCTTCCCAACCCAGGAATCAAACCAGGGTCTCCTGCATTGCAGGTGGATTCTTTACCAGCTGAACTATCAGGGAAGCCCAGATAATACAATGTATTTTGCCATCTTGCCTCATTAAAAAAAAAAAAAAGTAAGAATGAAAGAGGATAATTTGAAAACATTTGTTCCCTTACAGATTAAATCTTATGCTCTAATATTCTAATACTTTATTTTAGAGACAAATAGATATTTATTAAAATGTGCTTTATTAAATTTATGAAAATGTGTTTTATTAAAATACTATAGAGAAATATAATATTACTTGGATTACTTTGTGTGTATGTTTATGTATGCATGTTTAGGGGAAAGAAGAGGGAAGGAAAGAAAAAAATACAAAAAAAAAAAAAAAGATGAAGAGAAAAACAGGGAAAGAATGAATGGGCAAAGGATCCCTGATTCACTGTAATTTCCATAAATAGTATGTTGTTAGTAAATTTGTTCTGAGCACATTTTTAATGTTTATTAATTGTTTTGAATACCTCAGATAGAAAAAACATTTTTTTAGGCTGTACCTGAACTATGGAAAGGGTTCATGACATTGTACAGGAGACAGGGATCAAGACCATCCCCAAGAAAAAGAAATGCAAAAAAGCAAAATGGCTGTTTGAAGAGGCCTTACAAATAGCTGTGAAAAGAAGAGAAGCAAAATGTAAAGGAGAAAAGGAAAGATATACCCATTTGAATGCAGAATTGCAAAGAATAGCAAGGAGAGATAAGAAGCCTTCCTCAGGGATCAATGCAAAGAAATAGATGAAAACAATAGAATGGGAAAGACTAGAGATCTCTTCAAGAAAATTAGAGATACCAAGGGAACATTTCATGCAAAGATGGGCTCAATAAAGGACAGAAATGTTATGGACCTAACAGAAGCAGAAGATATTAAGAAGAATACACAGAGGGGTGGTCTTAAGATGGGAGAGGAATAGGATGGGGAGACCACTTTCTCCCCCACAAATTCATTGAAAGATCATTTGAACGCTGAGCAAATTCCACAAAACAACTTCTGAACACTTGTGGAGGACACCAGGCACCCAGAAAGGCAATACATTGTCTTCAAAAGGAGGCAGGACAAAATATAAAAGATAAAAAGAGAGACAAAAGAGTTAGGAATGAGACCCATCCCAGGGAGGGAGTCGTGAAGGAGGAGAAGTTTCCAAACACCAGGAAACCCTCTCACCGGCAGGTCTGTGGGGAGTTTTGGTCTCAGAGGGAAACATAACTGGCAGAAAAAAAAATAAATAAATAAAAACCCACAGATTAAGCGCCCAACTGCAACTTCAAGCAGATAAGTAGCCCAGACGCTCACCAGCAAGAGGGAGCTGAACAGGGAGGTGTGGGCTGCATTGCTTAGGGTAAGGACCAGGCCTGAATGCCCTGAGAACAATCTGAGGGAGCTAATGTGAGATAGCAACCCAAACTGTGGGATAGCCAGAGAGAGAGAAAGGAAAAAAAAAAAAAAGAAAGAGAGAGAGAGAACTTTCCCATGAAAAGCTCTAACCTAAGGCACTGCTGGGCCTGCTCACAGAACAAAGGACTGAGCAAATACCAGAGGAGAGCTAGCCAGCTGGGGACCAACACATCCCCTGCTGGCAGCAGAGAGGCAGGCAAGCAACAGCCAGAGCCAGAAGGCGAGGGGCAATCTCGGCCCCAGAGACAGCATCCTCTGTCTGAGCAGGCTCCCAATTGCTAACCAAGTTTTCCTGGGATCCTGGACAGTTGACATCTGCCAGGAGGACTGCAGCCAGAGATGAGCTCCCCAGAGGAGACACACGGAACACCTGAGATGGTGCTTCCACTGTGCACCCAGGAAACCAACTGGCTGGGACTGGCGAGGTGATAAGATGCACCACCCACCTGGGGAGAGTGTGCTCACCAAGCACCTGGTTGCCTGAGCTGCTTGGACCTAAGGGCACAAAACTCAGGCCCAACCGAGTCTGTGCTTTTGTGGAGTACCTGAGAACCTGAACTTGAGCGGCTTAACCCAGGGCCTGCTTTAGACAGTTCTCCTGCAGAGCAACCTGGAGCCTGAGAAGTGTCGACCAGGAAAGCACACATGCCAGGAGTAGGGGAAAACCCAGTGTGACCCAGACACTATGAGCACTCCCAACACGTGCCAGTGATATTTATTTGCAGTATTCCTCCCTCCTGACAGCACAATTGAACAAGTGAGCCTAAATAAGTGACCACTTTTGCCCCCTTGTGTCAGGGTGGAAATTAGACACTGAAGAGACTTGCAAACAGAGAAAGCCAAGATAAACAAAGAGGGAACTGCTTTGGCAGTGACAGGTGCAACAGATTAAAACCCTGTAGCTAGCACCAACTACACTGGAAGGGGCCTATAGACCTTGAGAAGAAGTATAAGCTGGAGCAAGGAACTATCTGAAACTGAACTGACTCCACACTGCCCTTGACAGCTCCAAAGAAATTCCTAGATATATTTTACTGTTATCATTTAAAAATTTTTTTAATTAAAAAAAATTTAAAGTTCTTTATTACTTCTTTAATTTTTATTTTTATAACCTACTATTACCTTGCCAAAAAAGACCCTATTTTTAAAGCAAATTTCATATATTTTTAATAATTTTTGTGATTTTTTTTTTAATATTGTATTTTTGAGAGTCTAACCTCTACTCTAGATTTTTTAATCTTTGCTTTTTGGTATTTGTTATTAATTTTATACCTTTAAGAATCCAATCTTCAGTACCCATTTTTACTTAGGAGTGTGATTACTGGCTTGATTGCCCTCTCCCTCTTTTGACTCTCCTTTTTCTCCCTCAGGTCACTTTATGTCCTCCTTCCCCTTCTCTTCTCTACCCAACCCTGTGAATCTTTTTGGGTATTCCGGGCTGTGAAGAACACGTAGGGAACTGATTACTGGCTAGATCTGTCTCTATCCTTTTGATTCCACCTCTTCTTCTCCTGGTCACCTCTATCTCCTTCCTCCCTCTTCTCTTCTCTGTAAACCTCTCTGGGTGTTCCAGACTGTGGAGAATCTTTTCTCCATTAACCTGGATGTTTTATCATTGGTGCAGTATGGATGGAGAGGTCTTGAGGCTACTGTAAGAATAAGACTGAAAACTAGAGGCAGGAGGCTTAAATCCAAAACTTGAGAACACCAGAAAACTCCTGACTCCAGGGAACATTAATCAACAAGAGTTCATCCAAAAGCTTTCATAACTACACTGAAAACAAGCTCCACCCAAGAGCCAACAAGTTCAAGAGCAAGACATACCAAGCTAATTCTCCAACAACGCAGGAACATAACCCTAAGCATTAAAATATAGGTGGCCAAAAGTCACACCAAACCTATAGACACCTCAAAACTCACTACTGAACACTGCATTGCACTCCAGAGAGAAGAGATCCAGCTCCTCCCACCGGAACTCCAACACAAGCTTCCCTAACCAGGAAACCTTGACAAACCACTTGTCCAACCCCACCCACAGTTCCTCCACAATAAAGAGGAACCACAAACTTCCGGCATTCAGAAAAGCCACCCCAAACACAGTAATCTAAACAAGATGAAAAGGCAGAGAAATATTCAGCAGGTAAAGGAACATGATAAATGCCCACCAAACCAAACAAAAGAAGAGGAGATAGGGAGTCTACCTGAAAAAGAATTCAGAATAATCATAGTAAAAATGATCCAAAATCTTGAAAACAAAATGGAGTTACAGACAAATAGTCTGGAGACAAGAATTCAGAAGATGCAAGAGACATTTAACAAGGACCTAGAAGAAATAAAAAAGAGTCAATCAATAATGAATAATGCAACAACTGAGATCAAAAACATTCTGGAGCGAACCAACAGTAGAATAATTTAGGCAGAAGATAGGATAAGTGAGGTGGAAGATAGAATGGTGGAAATAAATGAAGCAGAGAGGAAAAAGGAATTAAAAGAAATGAGGACAACCTCAGAGACCTCTGAGACAATGTCAAATGCCCCAACATTTGAATCATAGGAGTCCCAGAAGAAGAAGACAAAAAGAAAGGCCCTGAGAAAATACTTGAGGAGATAATAGTTGAAAACTTCCCTAAAATGGGGAAGGAAATAGCCACCCAAGTCCAAGAACACTATAGAGTCCCAAACAGGATGAACCCAAGGCAAAACACCCCAAGACACATATTAACCAAATTAACTAAGATCAAACACAAAGAGCAAATATTAAAAGCAGCAAGGGAAAAACAACAAATAACACACAAGGGGATTCCCGTAAGGATAACAGCTGATCTTTCAATAGATACTCTTCAGGCCAGAAGGGAATGGCAGGACATACTTAAAGTGATGAAAGACAAAAACCTACAACCCAGATTACTGTACCCAGCAAGGATCTCATTCAAATATGAAGGAGAAATCAAAATCTTTGCAGACAAGCAAAAGCTGAGAGAATTCAGCACCACCAAACCAGCTCTTCAACAAATGCTAGAGGATCTTCTCTAGACAGGAAACACAGAAAAGGTGTATAAACTCAAACTCCAAACAACAAAGTAAATGGCAATAGGATCATTAGATCAGATCAGATCAGTCGCTCAGTCGTGTCCGACTCTTTGGCTTTGATAAATTCAAAAAAATTGAAATCATTATAAACATCTTTTCTTGGATCACAATGCAGTAAGATTAGATGTCAACTAGAGGAAAAAAACTATTAAAAATACAAACATATGGAGGCTAAACAACATGCTTCTGAATAACCAACAAATCACAGAAGAAATAAAAAAAGAAATCAAAATATGCATAGAAACAAATGAAAATGAAAACAACCCAAAACCTATGGGATTCAGTGAAAGCAGTTCTAAGGAGAAGGTTCATAGCAATACAAGCTTACCTCAAGAAACAAGAGAAAAATGAAATAAATAACCTAACTCTACACCTAAAGCAACTAGAAAAAGAAGAAATGAAGAACCTCAGGGTTAGTAGAAGGAAAGAAATCATAAAAATTGGGGCAGAAATAAATGAACAAGAAACAAAGGAGACCATAGCAAAAATCGACAAAGCTAAAAGATGGTTCTTTGGGAAGATAAATAAAATAGACAAAACATTAGCCAGACTCATCTAGAAAAAAGGAAGAAGAATCAAATCAACAAAATTAGAAATGAAAATGGATAAATCACAACAGACAACACAGAAATACAGAGGATCATAAGAGACTACTATCAGCAACTATATGCCAATAAAATGGACAACTTGGAAGAAATGGACAAATTCTTAGAAAAGTACAGCTTTCTGAAACCAGGAAGAAATAGAAAATCTTAACAGACCCATTACAAGCACAGAAATCGAAACTGTGATCAGAAATCTTCCAGCAAACAAAATCCCAGGACCAGATGGCTTCACAGATGAATTCTACCAAAAATTTAGAGAAGCGCTAACAGCTATCCTACTCAAACTCTTGGTAAATTACAAACTCATTCTATGAGACCACCATCACCCTAATACCAAAACCAGACAAAGATGCCACACAAAAAGAAAACTACAGGCCGATATCACTGATGAACATAGATGCAAAAATCCTTAACAAAATTCTAGCAAACAGAATCAAACAACATATTAAAAAGATCATACATCATGACCAAGTGGGCTTTATCCCAGGGATGCAAGGATTCTTCAATATCCACAAATCAATCAACATAATATACCACATTAACAAATTGAAAGATAAAAACCACGTGATTTTCTCAATAGATGCTGAGAAAGCCTTTGACAAAATTCAACATCCATTTATGATAAAAACCATCCAGAAAGCAGGAATAGAAGGAACATACTTCAACATAATAAAAGCCATATATGATAAACCCAGAGCAAACATTATCCTCAATAGTGAAAAATTGAAAGCATTTCCCCTAAAGTCAAGAACAAAACAAGGGTGCCAACTCTCACCACTACTATTCAACATAGTTTTGGAAGTTTTAGCCACAGCAATCAGAGAAGAAAAAGAAATAAAAGGAATCCAGATTGGAAAAGAAGAAGTAAAACTCTCACTGTTTGCAGATGACATGATCCTCTACATAGAAAACCCTAAAGACTCCACCAGAAAATTACTAGAGCTAATCAATGAATATAGTAAAGTTGCAGGATATAAAATAACACACAGAAATCCCTTGCATTCCTATACACTAACAATGAGAAAACAGAAAGAGAAATTAAGGAAACAATTCCATTCACCATTGCAACAAAAAGAATAAAATCCTTAGGAATAAATCTACCTGAAGAAACAAAAGACCTATATATAGAAAACTATAAAATACTGATGAAAGAAATCGAAGAGGACACAAATGGATAAATATACCATGTTCATGGATTGGAAGAATCAATATATTGAAAGTGAGTATACTACCCAAAGCAATCTATAGATTTCACGCAATCCCTATCAAGCTACCAACAGTATTTTTCAGAGAACTAGAGCAAATAATTTCACAATTTGTATGGAAATACAAAAAAACCTCGAATAACCAAAGCAATTTTGAGAAAGAAGAATGGAACTGGAGGAATCAACCTGCCTGACTTCAGATTATGCTACAAAGCTACAGTCATCAAGACAATATGGTATTGGCACAAAGACAGAAATATAGATCCATGGAAAAAAATAGAGAGCCTAGAGATAAATCCACACACCTATGGACACCTTATCTTTGACAAAGGAGGCAAGAATATACAATGGAGAAAAGACAATCTCTTTAACAAGTGGTGCCGGGAAAACTGTTCAACCACTTGTAAAAGAATGAAACTAAAACACTTTCTAACACCATACCATGCAGATGACACCACCCTTATGGCAGAAAGTGAAGAGGAACTAAAAAGCCTCTTGATGAAGGTGAAAGAGGAGAGTGAAAAAGTTGGCTTAAAGCTCAACATTCAGAAAACGAAGATCATGGCATCTGGTCCCATCACTTCATGGGAAATAGATGGGGAAACAGTGGAAACAGTGTCAGACTTTATTTTTCTGGGCTCCAAAATCACTGCAGATGGTGATTGCAGCCATAAAATTAAAAGACACTTACTTCTTGGAAGGAAAGTTATGACCAACCTAGATAGCATATTCAAAAGCAGAGACATGACTTTGCCAACAAAGGTCCATCTACTCAAGGCTATGGTTTTTCCAGTAGTCATGTATGTATGTGAGAGTTGGACTGTGAAGAAATCTGAGCACCAAAGAATTGATGCTTTTGAACTGTAGTGTTGGAGAAGACTCTTGAGAGTCCTTTGGACTACAAGGAGATCCAACGGGTCCATTCTAAAGGAGATCGGTCCTGGGTGTTCTTTGGAAGGAATGATGCTGAAGCTGAAACTCCAGTACTTTGGCCACCTCATGCGAAGAGCTGACTCATTGGAAAAGACTCTGATGCTGGGAGGGATTGGGGGCAGGAGGAGAAGGGGATGACAGAGGATGAGATGGCTGGATGGCATCACCGACTCTATGGATGTGAGTTTGAGTGAACTCTGGGAGTTGTTGATGGACAGGGAGGCCTGGAGTGCTGCAATTCATGGGGTCACAAAGAGTCGGACATGACTGAGAGACTGAACTGAACTGAACTGAACACCATACACAAATATAAACTCAAAATGGATTAAAGATCTAAATGTAAGATCAGAAACTATAAAACTCCTAGAGGAAAACATAGGCAAAACACTCTCTGACATAAATCACAGCAGGATCCCCTATGACCCACCTCCCAGAGTAATGGAAATAAAAGCAAAAATAAACAAATGGGACCTAATTAAACTTAAAAGCTTTTGCACAATGGAGGAAACTATAAGCAAGGTGAAAAGACAACCTTCAGAATGGGAGAAAATAATAGAAAATGAAGCAACTGAAAAAGAATTAATCTCAAAAATAAACAAGCAGTGCCTGCAGCTCAATTCTAGAAAAATAAATGACCCAATAAAAAAATGAACCAAAAAACTAAACAGACATTTCTCCAAAGAAGACATATAGATGGCTAACAAATACATGAAAAGATGCTCAACATCACTCATTATCTGAGAAATGCAAATCAAAACCACAATGAGGTACCATCTCATGCCTGTCAGAATGGCTACTATCAAAAAGTCTACAAACAATAAATGCTGGAGAGTGTGTGGAGGAAAGGGAACACTCTTACAGTGTCGGTGGGAATGCAAACTAGTACAGCCACTATGGAGAACAGTGTGGAGATTCCTTAAAAAACTGGAAATAGAACTGCCATAGCAATCCCACTTCTGGGCATACACACTGAGGAAACCAGAATTCAAAGAGATACGTGTACCCCAATGTTCATCGCAGCACTGTTTACAACAGCCAGGACATGAAAGCAACCTAGATGTCCACTGGCAGACAAATGGATTAGAAAGCTGTGGTACATATGCACAACACAATGGAATATTACTCAGCCACTAAGAAGAATGTTTTGAATCAGTTCTAATGAGGTGGATGAAACTGGAGCCTATTATACAGAGTGAAGTAAGTCAGAAAGAAAAACACCAATACAGTACACTAACACATATATATAGAATATAGGAAGATGGAAATGATGACCCTATATGTGAGACAGCAAAAGAGACAATGTAAAGAACAGTCTTTTGGATTCTGTGAAGAAGGTGAGGGTGGGATGATTTGAGAGAATAGCATTGAAACATGTATATTATCATATGTGAAACAGATCGCCAGTCCAGGTTCAATGCGTGAGACAGGGTGTTCAGGGCTGGTGCACTGATGGCCCTGAGGGATGGGATGGAGAGGGAGGTGGGAGGGGGATTCAGGATGGGGAATATGTGTACACTTATGGCTGATTCATGTCAATGTATGGCAAAAACCACTACAATACTATAAAGTAATTAGCCTCCAATTTAAATAAATAAATTAAAAAAAAACCAATACACAGAAGAACTATACAAAAAAGATCTTCATGATCCAGATAATTACAATGGTGTGATCACTCACCTAGAGCCAGACATCCTGGAATGTGAAGTCAAGTGGGCCTTAGGAAGCATCACTATGAACAAAGCTAGTGGAGGTGATGGAATTCCAGTTGAGCTATTTCAAATTCTGAAAGAAGATGCTGTGAAAGTGCTGCACTCAATATGCCAGCAAATTTGGAAAACTCAGAGTGGCCACAGGACTGGAAAAGGTCAGTTTTCATTCCAATTCCAAAGAAAAGGTAATGCAAAGAATGCTCAAACTACTGCACAATTGCACTCATCTCACACGCTAGTAAAGTAATGCTCAAAATTCTCCAAGCCAGGCTTCAACAGTATGTGAACCGTGAACTTCCAGATGTCCAAGCTGGATTTAGAAAAGGCAGAGGAACCAAAGATCAAATTGCCAACATCTGCTAGATCATCAAAAAAGCATGAAAGTTCCAGAAAATCATCTATTTCTGCTTTAATTGACTATGCCAATTGACTAAGCCTTTGACTGTGTGGATCACAATAAACTGTGGAAAATTCTGTAAGGGATGGGAATACCAGACCACCTGACCTGCCTATTGAGAAATCTGTATGCATATACAAGTCAGGAAGCAACAGTTAGAACTGGACATGGAACAACAAACTGGTTCAAAATAGGAAAAGGAGCACATCAAGGCTGTATATTGTCACCCTGCTTATTTAACTTATATGCAGAGTACATCATGAGAAATGCTGGGCTGGATGAAGCACAAGCTGGAATCCAGATTGCCGGGAGAAATATCAATCACCTCAGATATGCAGATGACACCACCCTTATGGCAAAAAGTGAAGAAGAACTAATGAGCCTATTGATGAAAGTGAAAGAGGAGAGTGAAAAGTTGGCTTAAAACTCGACATTCAGAAAACTAAGATCATGGCATCTGGTCCCATCACTTCATGGCAAATAGATGGGGAAACAGTGGAAACAGTGACAGACTTTATTTTTTTTTGGCTCCAACATCACTGCAAATGGTGACTGTAGCCATGAAATTAAAAGACACTTACTCTTTGGAAGGAAAGTTATGAGCAACCTAGACAACATATTAAAAAGCAGAGACATTACTTTGATGGCAAAGTTCCATCTAGTCAAGGCTATGGTTTTTCCAGTAGTCATGTATGGATGTGAGAGTTGGACTATAAAGAAAGCTGAGTGCAGAAGAATTGATGCTTTTGAACTGTGGTGTTGGAGAAGACTCTTGAGAGTCCCTTGGACTGCAGGGTGATCCAACGAGTCCATCCTAAAGGAGATTAGTCCGGAATATTCATTGGAAGGACTGATGTTGAAACTGAAACTCCAATATCTTGGCCACCTGATGTGAAGAGCTGACTCACTTGGAAAGACTCTGATGCTGGGAGGGATTGGGGGCAGGAAGAGAAGGGGACGACAGAGGATGAGATTGTTGGATGGCATCACCGACTCAATGGACACAAGTTTGGGTAAACTCCGGGAGTTGGTGATGGACAGGGAGGCTTGGTGTGCTGCAGTCCATGGGGTTGTGGTGAGTTGGACACAACTGAGTGACTGAACTGAACAGAAGTAGTATTCTTATATAGCAGAATAATGTCAATTTTTTTTCATATTTGAAAAGTATTATGTATGTGTTCTTGTGGAGGTTGAACGTCTGGATTTTTTTCCCTTCTGCAGCATCTTCATCAACATTCCTGGAGGATGAGATTGAGTGCCAGTTGACTCTGATTTTGAGAAACAAGTACTCAAGATGGTTGCTAACTACTACTGTCATCATATTTAATCTAGTTTTCTCTCCTCTTTCATTTCTTTTTATTTACTTATCTTAGAATTTGATCAGTGAATCCTTCCAAACCATATTTTTATGTTGTAATGTTTGTCAACCTTGGCCTGATCCTCTGGCCTTCCTTCCAGAGTGACTGTTTGTCTCATGGTCCTCAGGGTATGAGCGCTCAGAGTCCAGGTAACTCTGGGTCCGGAGGCCCCACAGGTCTTGATACCAGGCCAGCATCCCTCAGTCAGGGGCACCTGTCACACTTGCCCAAGAATTTCTGAAAAGTCCTTGCCATCAAGACCTATAGAATGAGCATTTCCAAGAGACCTTCTCCCGATCAATCTCACTGTACCCAAAGCTGGTCCCATGCTTTTCCACTCATGTTATTCTCCCAAGTCTTACCTTCGGTGCATTGGAGACAAGGTGCCTCCTCAAGCAGCTCTTAGTGATCATTTCTTTTTGAAAAAAAAAATTTATGTATTTGTTTTTGTTGGTTCTCTTTAAAACAATTTTTGATTCTATTTATTAATTCTTTTTAGTTGCACAATTTTAAAGGTTATGTTCCACTTAAATATTACAAAATATTGGCTATATTCTGCATGTTGTATAATACATCCTTGAGCCTATCTTGCACCCAATATTGTACCTCCCACTCTCCCACTCCTGAATTGCCCCTCCCCTCCCCACTGGTAACCACAAGTTTGTTCTTTGTGAGTCTGCTTCTTTCTTATAGTATTTACTAACTTGTTTTATTTTTAAGATTGCACGTATAAGTGATATCACACTGTATTTGTCTTTCTTTGTCTGACTTATTGCACACAGCATAATTCCCTCTGAGTCTATCCATATTGCTGCCCATGGCAAAATTTTGTTTTTTATGGCTGTCAAGGATAGAAAATATTTCTCCATTCAAGGTCAAAACTTGGATCATGTTCATTCAAGATACATGTGAAGCACAGTATAGTGTTACAAAACCTGTGTACAAAAAAGGGAAGGAATAAATATTAGAACCAGTATACTTACTCAAAGACTAAGCATCCCATGATCAGAAGGCTCTAAGGTGCTTTCTTGGGTTATTTCTTACAAAGGGATGTAATTTAACATGGTGCTAATCCTGTTCTAACTGAAGAAACTTTTTAGCCTATTGGAGGTCAGGATTACCCAAACTTAAGTGGATGATGATAAGGGTCTGGATAACTGGGAGACAGAATGTCCCAAATGTCTGTCAACAGGATCAAGGGTCATTAAATTGTAAATTTAGGCAATGTGATTTTATGCAGTAATGAAAATTAATGATCTACAATTATATGCAACAACATCAATGGATCCTTGAAACAAAATGTTACTTAAATAAAGGAAATCATAGAAGAATGTGTACTTTATAATTTTTATAGTCTCCCAACTAAGAAATCAAACAGTATATTGTTTAGATCTGAATGCCTTTGTGATAAAACCATTAGGGGGTGGCAAGGGAAGAATAAACACAGTTTTCAGAATAGTGGTGCCCTTTGGGTAATAGAGGCAAAGGCATGGTACACAGAAGGGACACACAGGGAGATGTCACATCACTGGCAATGTTCTTAGATTGGGACTAGGTTAGTAACTGTTCAATTCACTGAGTCTCATAAATAACTTGTTACATATATTCTTACATATGTGTCAAATATTAATCAATAAAAAGGATGCAATAGAAACCTGATTAAATAATTAGCTCTTTTTGTTACCATGGGAATTCTAAATTATTGATAATAAATATTACTCGTCCTTTCTCCAGGAGATTGCCAATTACGGGGTCTCAAAGGAAGATTTTATTTTGATCCTTATTATTTAATTTGGCTGAGGATACCAAAACAGAATTTCAGATATAAACTCAAAGGAAAGAAATTTTTTTAAAAAGGAAAGAAATTGTGTTTATGTGTGTGTGTGTTTATAGTTCCCGAGCCAAGGAGCGAATGCAGGTCTCCTGCATTGCAGGTAGATTCTTAACCATCTAAGCTGCCAGAGAAGCCCCTACAAGCACTTTGCCTGTCATATTTCCTTCTTCTAGAAGTCAAATTATTTAATAATTATGCCAAGCTCTTTGTGATCTCTAATGCTCGAGGAAGCCAGAAGAAGGAGAAGAAAAAAAATGTAAGAAAGACAGCAGTAGAATTCCAGTCCTTATCAACCTGATATTTTAATGAGGAGCACATAAGCAAGGAAAACAAAAATCTCCATCTTAGCAAATTCCCACTGTTTTAGCTTGAAGAACAGCCATTCATCATGTTTGATCAAGGGTATTCCTCATATACTAACCCTTGTTGTACAATTTGGAACTGTGGTGGTTTGACTGGAGTGAAGCTCAACTTGAGAGTTAAGTATATTTCATTACTAGTGGGAGATGTTTTCTCAGAAACCTAGTATTCTGCAGAATTAGTACCTTTCCTGAATTTTTTGACTTTTGTCTACAGTGAAATCTGACTCTAGCCTTTTGTATGAAAAATCCGTTTCACAATCAATTAGAATACCAAAATTACTTTGCTGTTTTGTTTCCATATTATCTGCCAGAAAGAAGGGCCAAATACAGTAATGGATTTTCTATATTGGGATTTCCATTATTTAAGCTGCATATAATTTTTGATCCGAAAATGTTTTAGGAGAGAGTGCACAGCAGTGTGCTCCTTTATGTGCTCTGGAAGGTGGCAAATAAGCATTTTCTGGTCTGGGCCACAGAAATGTCCTTCCTTTTTTGCCTCTAGCAAGTCTTTAGGATGCTACAAAAACATAGCTTTTCTTCATTCATTTTCACGGGTTGCAAGGAGTTTGGAATTTTTAGGTTCAGAAACTGATATAGGCTTACTTTGACCTTTCTCAGCATGCCAAATGCCCTCCAGTCCTCTGCACTGGAGTGTGGAGAGCAGAGCTGAATTCTCATCAGTCTCCTGAAGGAAGGCAATGCATCTGATCTACTGAATAGTTTCAAGCCAGTGCTTCAATAATTCAAAATATGTAGTTGCAGTCCATTTGCTGCAACGGTTGCTGAATCAGTGTCTATAATCTGTGCATTGAATATCCACCCAAGAAGTGATCCTTGTCTTCCATGTCACAAATATCCAATTTTCTGATGTCATTGCCTTATAATCTTTAATTTAGAGGGAGAATATGGAATGTTAGCAAATCCTCTTCAGAAAAAATTTATCTAGGGAGACTGTAGGTTTCTTTCCTATAGTAACTTTGGAGAAGTTTACTCTCTACAGATAGGAGAATCATTTGAAATCATGAGCCAAGGCCAAATATATTTCCAAGATGCTATGACAATTTGTAAACAACTTCACATGAATGAATACTGTAAGAATCACAGGATACATACTTCCAATTGCAAAGGGACTCCTTGAATTTTGAGAGAAATTTTTAGAGAAGAATGATGGTTTATCATAAATTTTGTCACCTGATGAAATAAGACTTTCCATGTTTTTAAAAAATAAGAAAGAAAAAAAGAAGAAAGAATAAAAAAAAAGGCTAGAACTTTAAATTCAAAATAGCTCAGTCATTAAACTTAAAAAGACAGCAAATAATAGAAACAGCAATTTGAAGTAAAAATTGTAGTCTTTTGGCTTTAATCTCACTAAATGAAACCTATTGCCTAATCTAGCTCATCACTGCACCTTTCCTGATAACTGTAATTATCTTGGTCTGTTTTCCCTAAATTTATTCCAATGGTAAACTCAGGTATTAGCTTCAAATCTCCTCACTTCTTTCACTTCCACAGTTCTCGCCAGGCCAATGAATTTTTCTTTTTTTTTTTCTTACTTTTTTTTAACATATTTTTAAAAACTTGCTCACTAGAGAAATCACTCCAAAATCTTAGTTCTTTCTATATCTATTGTAGTATGGATTTGAATGTCTTAGATATGTATGTAGCTTTTTTTTTTTTTTAAACCAGTATAGATATACATATAGACTTGAAGTTGCAGGTGGAAGTAAATTTATATTCTGATCACATCATACATTGCTTTTTAAAAACTTTTAAATTTTGAAATAATTTAAGACTCACAAGAGGTTGCAAAAAGTACAAAAATTTCCTGTGCATCCTTCACTTGGCTTTCTCTAATAACATCTCAAGTAACCATATTAAACCATCAAACCAAGTAATTGTCATTGGTATAATAGCATTAAATAAAGTACAGAACTTATTCAAATTGCACTAGCTTTTATATACACTCTTTTCTTTATGTTTTTATGCTTTAAATTATATCACATGTACAGGTTTGTATTGTGACAACTTTTACAATAAGGATACTTTTCCATTGCCATAAAAAAGTCCCTCACCCTACCCTTTACTGTCACACCCTTTTCACAATCCTAAAAAGTGGCCAACATTCATCTGTCCTTCATGACTCTCACTTTGTCACTGTTATATAAGTGGAATTCTACAGTATTAAGGTTTTGCATCTGGCTTTATTCACTTAGCACAATGCCCTTGAGTTCCATCTATGTTGAAGTGTGCATGTGTGCATGCTCAGTCGTGTCTTAACTCTGTAACTCCATGGACTGCAGCCCACCAGGTCCCTCAGTCCATGGAATTTTGCAGGCAAGAATACTGGAGTGGGTTGCCATTTCCTCCCTCAGGGAATCTTGCTGACCCAGGGGTCAAACCTGTATCTCCTATATCTTATGATTCTTTACCACTGAGCCACCTGGGAAGCCCCTATGTTGTTGAATTATCAATAATTTGTTACTTTATTACTTTTTAGCATGGGCAGTTTCATTATTCCTAGGACATTTGAATATTTACATATAGGTTCTTGTGTGAACATAAGTTTTCATTTTTCTATGATAAATATTCAAAAGTGCAATTGCTGAGTTGTTTGGGTAAGTGTACTCATTAGCAAAGTAATGCTGAAAATTCTCCAAGCCAGGTATCAACAGTTTGTGAACTGTGAATGTCCAGATGTTCAGACTGGAGTTAGAAACGCAGAAGAATCAGAGATCAAATTGCCAACATCTGTTGGATCATTGAAAAAGCAAGAGAGTTCCAGAAAAACATCTACTTCTGCTTTATTGATTATGTCAAAGCCTTTGACTGTGTGGATCACAACAAAATGTGGAAAATTCTTAGAGAGATGGGAATACCAGACCTTGTCTGCCTCCTGAGAAATCTGTATGCAGGTCAAGAAGCAACAGTTAAACCAAACATGGGACAACACACTGGTTCCAAATTGGAAAAGGAGTACGTCAAGGCTGTATACTGTCACCCTGCTTGTTTAACTTATATGCAGAGTACATCATGTGAAATGTTGGGCTGGATGAAGCACAGGCTGAAATCAAGATTGCTGGGAGAAATATCAATAACCTCAGATATGCAGATGACACCACCCTTATGGCAGAAAGTGAAGAGGAACTAAAGAGCCTCTTGATGAAAGTGAAAGAGGAGAGTGAAAAAGTTGGCTTAAAACTCAGCATTCAAAAATGAAGATCATGGCATCCAGTCCCATCACTTCATGGCAAGTAGATGGGGAAATAATGGAAAAAGTCACAGACTTTATTTTCTTGGGCTCCAAAATCACTATAGATGGTGACTGTAGCCATGAAATGAAAAGGTGCTTTCTTTTTGGAAGAAAAGTTATGACCAACCTATTGGTCATATTAAAAAGCAGAGA
Source organism: Bos javanicus (assembly GCF_032452875.1). Lineage (NCBI taxonomy): Eukaryota > Metazoa > Chordata > Mammalia > Artiodactyla > Bovidae > Bos > Bos javanicus. The sequence continues at coordinate 47,194,383 of NC_083870.1, forward strand.
CATTACTTTGCTGACAAAGGTCCGTCTAGTCAAAGCTATGGTTTTCCCAGTAGTCATGTAATGGATGTGAGAGTTGGATTATCATGAAAGTTGAGCATCAAATAATTAATGCTTTTGAACTGTGGTGTTGGAGAAGACTCTTGAGAGTCCCTTGGACTGCAAGGAGATCTAAGCAGTCGATTCTAAGGTAAATTAGTCCTGAATATTCATTGGAAGGACTGATGCTGAAGCTGAAACTCCAATACCCTGGCCACCTGATGTGAAGAACTGACTCATTAGAAAAGACCCTGATGCTGGGAAAGATTGAAGGCAGGAGGAGAAGGGGATGACAGAGAATGAGATAGTTGGAGGGCATCACCAACTTGATGGACATGAGTTTGAACAAGCTCCGGGAGGTGGTGATGGACAGGGAAGACTGGTGTGCTGTAGTCCTGGGGTCAAAAAGAGTTGGATATGACTGAGTAACTGAACTGAACTGAACTGATGGGTAAGTGAGGGCTTCCCAGGTAGAGATAGTGGTAAGAACCCGCCTGCCAGTACAAGAGACTTAAGAGACTTGGCTTCAGGCCTTGGATTGGGAAGATACCCTGGAGGAGGGCGCAGCAACCCATTCTAGTATTCTTGCCTGGAGAATCCCATGGACAAGGGAGCCTGGTGGCCTACAGTCCATGGGGTCACAAAGATTTGGACACGACTGAAGTGACTTAGCAGCAGCAGCAGCAGAAGCGACTTAGCATACAGGCACATGGGTAAGTGAATATTTAACTTTATAAGAATATTTAACTTTATAAGAAATATTTAACTTTATAAGAAATATTTAACTTTATAAGAAAACTAGTTTTCCAGGCTAGTTCTGCCATTGTATATTTCCCTTACAAGTGTATGAGAGCTCTAGTAGAGCCACATTCTTATTAGCACGTGATATTGTTAGTATATTTCATCTGAGTCATTCTGATAGGTGTGTGATGGTAGCTCATCATGTCTTTAATTTGCATTTCCCTAATAGCTAGTCATTTCATGCACTTATTTTCTATTTGCATATCCTCTCTGGTGAGTTATCTGTTGAAGTCTTTTATTCATTTCCTAGGTGGATTGTTTTTTTTCCTACTGTAGACTTTATTGAATTCTTCATATATTTGGCTTACATGTCCTTTGTTAGAGATGTGATTTGCAAACAAGTTTTTGCCCAGTCGGGGGTTTGTCTTTCTTGTGATTAGAGTCTTTCATAGAGCAAAAGTTTTAAATTTTTATGAAGTCTAGGTTATTGATTTTTTCCTTTGTTTTTGGTGTCATAGCTCAGAACTCTTGGTCTAACTGCAAGTCATAAATATTTTCTTGTATGTTTTCTTCTAAAAGTTTTATAGTTTTTCATTTTGCATTTAGATTATGATACATTTTGACTGGATAGTTTATAAAAGGTGAGGTTTAGGTCAAAGTTCTTTTATTTTGTTTTTCTTATATATGTCCAATTGTTCCAACAACTTTTACTGAAAATTGTCAAAATTCACTGGTAAAGCCCAAGTAGAATCATCTCATTAGGGGATGTCAAGACTGGAACATTTCAGCAATCCACTCATTCTAAAGGAGAAAGTGAGACTCGGGGGGGACAAAGTTTGTAATTTTCTCAGTGTATTTTTTTCTTTTCTGCTTTTTCAGATACATTAACTTCAGAATGTACTTTTATTTTCCTAAATATCCATGTTTAAGTGTTCAGTTCAGTTCAGTTCAGTTGTTCAGTCGTGTCCGACTCTTTGCGACCCCATGAATCGCAGCACGCCAGGCCTCCCTGTCCGTCACCATCTCCTGGAGTTCACTCAAACTCACGTCCATCGAGTCAGTGATGCCGTCCAGCCATCTCATCCTCTGTCGTTCCCTTTTCCTCCTGCCCCCAATCCCTCCCAGCATCAGAGTCTTTTCCAATGAGTCAACTCTTCGCATGAGGTGGCCAAAGTACTGGAGTTTCAGCTTTAGCATCATTCCTTCCAAAGAACACCAAGGGCTGATCTCCTTCAGAATGGACTGGTTGGATCTCCTTGCAGTCCAAGGGACTCTCAAGAGTCTTCTCCAACACCACAGTTCAAAAGCATCAATTCTTCGGCACTCAGCTTTCTTCACAGTCCAACTCTCACATCCATACATGACTACCGAAAAAACCATAGCCTTGACTAGATGGACCTTTGTTGGCAAAGTAATGTCTCTGCTTTTGAATATGCTATCTAGGTTGGTCATAACTTTTCTTCCAAGGAATAAGTGTCTTTTAATTTTATGGCTGCAATCACCATCTGCAGTGATTTTGGATCTCCCAAAAATAAAGTCTGACACTGTTTCCACTGTTTTCCCATCTATTTCCCATGAAGGGATGGGATCAGATGCTATGATCTTCATTTTCTGAATGTTGAGCTTTAAGCCAACTTTTTCACTGTCCTCTTTCATCAAGAGGCTTTTTAGTTCCTCTTCACTTTCTGCCATAAGGGTGGTGTCATCTGCATATCTGAGGTGATTGATATTTCTCCCGGCAATCTTGATAGTCCAGCTGTGCTTCTTCCAGCCCAGCGTTTCTCAAGATGTACTCTGCATATAAGTTAAATAAGCAGAGTGACAATATACAGTCTTGATGTACTCCTTTTCCTATTTGGTACCAGTCTGTTGTTCCATGTCCAGTTCTAACTGTTGCTTCCTGACCTGCATATAGGTTTCTCAAGAGACAGGTCAGGTGGTCTGGTATTCCCATCTCTTTCAGAATTTTCCAAACTTAGAAATAATTATCTATGTATATAGGATTATATAAGAGTGAATATCATTGTAAATAATCTATACCTTCTAATTAGTTATTGGAGTGAACTTTTTTGACAATATGCTTCCTGATAAATATAAATTTATATGGAAAAGTGCTAGGCAAAAGATAAAAAGCAGAGTTAGCAAGAAAATGATTGTAGTTTTCCTTTACATTTAGACCTTGGTCACATATATGCCAAAACACTCCATCTGATTGAGAAGAAAATTGAAAACCTTCTAAAATGTGATTTTTTTTTTTTTTTACTATTTTAAGTAATAAAACAAATCAGGTGGAAAACAATTCAGTAGCAACAGCTAAGTATTTAAAGCACTTATTACAATATTTAACATTGGAAGTGTATATATATATATATATATATACCTTCTTTTTCTGCATTTTTTCCCACCATGATTTATCCCAGAACACTGAATACAGTTCCTTGTGCTATGTGGTTGAGCCGTGTTATCCATCCATTCTATCTGTAATAGTTTGTATCTACTAACCCCAAACTCCTAGTCCATTCTTACCCTAAGAACTATGTTATAAACTGAAATAAAGATTGGACATTTTTTAATTTAGTTAAAATTTAATTCAGTTTTATATCACATTTTTTTTTAGGCAGAGCACTTTAAAAGAAAGCATCAACACTTTTGAAAATTAAAACAGAAATATTAGCAAATTTACTTGAAAATAAAGTTTTCAGTGATTGTAAAATATGCATTCTTTGGTATTATGGCTGAGTTTCAGAAGCATTGTTATTTGCATTTTTTTCTATTTAAATATGTGATTGTGAGTGACTCTTCCTTTAGGTCTACAGGGAATTTGTGCTAGTTAAGAGAAACTAAAACATTTTACTGTATAATGTGACTGACCCATAACTCATAGCTGCCCAGGGCTGATATTTAATTTACATAACAGATACTTTGGCATTTTTCAATATTTTCAAGAGGAATTTCATATAAAATCCTTAAGTTTCATATTCAGGACACTTCATATGCAGGGTATCTCTGCTACTGTCCAGACTGACTATACAAAAATAAACAAAATAAAACAAATTATTTTGATTTATACTTTGTTAAAAATACACCACAGGAAATACCTTTCTTTTGTCAATGTGCAGTGAATTCTGAGACAATTAAAGCAGAGGACCAGAGTGCTGTAATGTATATGGAATTGAACTAAGAAAAGATCTTTATTCTATTTCCAGCACTATATTTTGTGATTGTAAAATATGGTACTAGAAAGATTGATTCCTATTAATTCTCATTAAAAGCAATTGATGGGGAAAAATTTTATGTTATGACTTAGGAAGTGATTTGAGATAATTCATGGATTTCAATCTTCCTGTACTATCTTTGTTATTATAGAAAATTATCTCTAAAGTTATCCACATGGACATTACATATGTTTCTTTAACAGTTGATTTAACCAACAGCATAGGTATATTTAAAATATTCCCCTAGAGAAGAAAATGGCAACCTACTCCAGTATTTTTGCCTGGGAAATCCCATGGACAGGGAGCCTGTTGGGCTACAGTCCCTGCGTGCATGCTAAGTCACTTCAGTTGTGTCTGATTCTTTGCCACTCTATGGACCATAGCCAACAGGTTCCTCTATCCATGGGATTCTTCAGGCAAGAATGCTGGAATGGATTGCTGTATCCTCCTCCAAGGGATCTTCCTGACCCAGAAATCGAACCCACGTCTCTTATGTTTCCTGCATTGACAGGTGGGTTCTTTACCACTAGTGTCACCTGGGAAGCCTGGGCTACAGTCCACAGGTCGCAAAGAGTCAGACACAACTTAGCGACTAAGCGAAAGTGTTAATTGCTCAGTCCTGTCTGACTCCTTGAGACCCTGTGGACTGTAGCCTGCCAGGCTCCTCTGACCATGGAATTCTCCAAGCAAGAATACTGAAATGTTAGCTATTCCCTTCTCCAAGGAATCTCCCAACCCCATATGCAGAATACATCAGGAGAAATGCTGGGCTGGATGAAGCACAAGCTGGAATCTACATTGCCAGGAGAAATATCAACAACCTCAGACATGCAGATGACACTACGCTTATGGCAGAAAGTGAAGAACTAAGGAGCCTCTTGATGAAAGTAAAAGAGGAGAATAAAAAAGTTGGCTTAAAACTCAACATTCCGAACACTAAGATCATGGCGTCCAGTCCTATCACTTCATGGCAAATAGATGGGGAAACAGTGGAAACAGTGACAGACTTTATTTTGGGGGGCTCCAAAATCACTGCAGATGGTGATTGCAGCCATGAAATTAAAAGACATTCGACACTTTGCAACCCCATGGACCATAGCCTACCAGGATCCTCCATCCATGGGATTTTCCAGATAAGAGTACTGGAGTGGGTTGCCATTTCCTTCTCCAGAAGAAAAATTATGACCAACCTATTGGTCACATTAAAAAGCAGAGAAATTACTTTGCCAGCAAATGTCTCTCTAGTCACAGCTATGGTTTTTCCAGTAGTCATGTATGGATGTGAGACAGCTGAGCACTGAAGAATTGATGGTTTTAAACTGTGGTGTTGGAGAAGACTCTTAAGGGTTCCTTGGACTGCAAGGAGAGCCAACCAGTCCATCCTAAAGGAAATCAGTCCTGAATATTCATTGGAAGGACTGATGCTGAAGCTGAAAGCCCAATACTTTGACCACCACGTGATGTGAAGAACTGACTCATTTAAAAAGACCCTGATGCTGGGCAAGATTGAAAGTGGGAGGAGAAGGGGTCGACAGAGGATGAAATGGTTGGATGGCATCACCGACTCAATGACATGAGTTTGAGTAAACTCCGGGAGTTGGTGATGGACAGGGAGGCCTGACATGCTGCAGTCTGTGAGATCGCAAAGAGTCAGACACAATTGAGTGACTGAGCAGAACTGAGGTCCTGCACTGCAGGCAGGTTCTTTATTGTCTGAGCCACCAGGGCAGCTCCCTGACTAAACAACAACAAAATTAAATATATTATCCTTATTACAATGAAGGGTGTGGGGGAAAGAGTGAGAAGGAGAAAGAAGGAGAGGGGAAAGAAGGGAAAGCAGTAATTGCTGAATGTTTACAATAGACTAGACACTTTTCATCTAATAGCTCAAGTAATCCTTGTAAGAACTCTGTAAGGAAGTCGTTTTTATCAATACTTTTCACACAAGGCATCTGAAGCCCAGAGACAGGGCAGGTGAACTTTGCAGTTGACTGATTACCCACTTAAAAAGGCTCCCATGCTTGACTTAATGCTTGGTCTTGCCATTTTGAAAATCTTAATATTTTTAAACAAGCGACTCCACATTTTATTCTTGTATTGGACTCCACAAATCATATAGTTTGTTCTATCTGGAGAGGTTAAGCTTCTTTCCCCAAATTAAGATTTGAAGCCACTTCTATGTCTCTCCAAATAGTAAGACCAGAGTAAAACATCCACTTCAATCCTCTTCAACTACACCTCCAAATTGAAAAATTTAAGCTGTTTATGCTACATTTATTTAGCAGAGATGCTGAGAAATTGGGGGGAAGGAGATGGAGAAGAAATGCTCTTAATAGCAGTAACTTTTCTGCTTTTGGCTTGCTTCAAATCTGATAACCCCTCGTGGAAACCAGAGCTCTGCACAGTGTATGTTCCATTTTTTGAGAAAGCTAGTAATTGTTATCGGCTACTTTGTTATTCCCTCATCCCCTTAATGTATTAAAGACTTTCCCCCCATCTATTTATAGTATTTTTCCAGAGAGAAATCCAGGAAAAAACAATTTTATCCAGCTCTTTACACTTTTGTTTTCAGACAAAATAAGTGTCCCTTATTCTGGAGTCCCAGGGCCCAACCTTTAATCAACTTTTGTTAACACACATGCCCTTTCCAGTATACAAGGCTTGTATCTCCTAATCAAAGGTTATGTCTAACTCTCTGGGTAAAAAGTAAGGACTTGTACCAACATGGCACCTTTCCTCTGGGCTTTGAATCATGCCTAAGTCATTTAGGACAGAGAGTATAAACCAATGAAATAAAATATGAGTCAAAGCCTCAACCTAATCTTCTCTTTAGCATGAGAACAGTCTATAAACAGTGTGTAGAGTCTATATGCTCCTTTTTTTTGTTCATCCCTTTCTTTCTACCTTAAACATTTATAAAGTGCCAAGTGTGTGTCAGAGATAGAGACAGGTAATGAGGATAAAAATATATAAGAGCTAGTCACTTCCTTGAGATCGGGAGTTAAGCCATGATGAGGGTCAAATACCACGTAGAAATATAGAGGAGAGAAGAACTGAGTAGAAATGACTGAAAGGTTCCTCAGACAACATAAGATTTGAGTTGTCTTTTAAAAAAAAAAAAAATTTATTTATTTATTTATTGGGTGCTCTGGGTCTTCGTCACTGTGCAGGCTTTCTCTAGTTGAGCTGAGCAGAGGCTGCAGTGCATGGGCTTCCCGTTACAGTGTGGGCTCTAGGGCTGTGGGCTCAGTAGTTGTGGTGTATGGGCCTAGCTGTGCTGGGGCATATGGGATCTTCCCAGACCAGGAATTGAACTATTGTCCCTTGCATTGGAAGGCGGACTCCCAACCACTGGACCACCAGGGAAGCCCCTTGACTTCAGTCTTAAAGAGCAAAGCAGAGTTTACTAAACCAGAGGATGTTCCAGATTAAATTCTCCATGAGAGTAAGAATGGTGTTGTTAACATTTAGCACACCAAGTGGCCCGTGACAATCTCTCAATATGTATTTCTGGCCAACTGCATGGAGCAGGGTGTTCTAGGGGAAAGAAATACATATACAGAAGCTTCTAGTAGTTAAAAGATTGGTGACATCCATGGAATAGTGAAAAATTTAATGAAGCAAGAGCTTACCCTTGATTGTGTAATACCTGCTTAAGTAACAAACTGTTGATAGTCAAGAACCCTACAGTCTACCTCAGTTTCTAGACAGAGAAATAAAACAGACTCAAGACTCCTGTGTGTGTGTTAGTCACTCAGTCATGTCTGACTCTTTGGGACCCCATGGACTGTAGCCCACCAGGCTCCTCTGTTCATGGAATTCTCCAGGCAAGAATACTAGAATGGGTACCCATTTCCTTCTCCAGGGGATTTTCCTGACCCAGGGATAGAACCCAGATCTCTTGTATTGCAGGCAAATGCTTTACCATCTGAGCTACCAAGGAAGCCTTCAAGATGCCTGGGTCAGAGATAAGGGACTTTGTTATTCACAGTATGGAAATTAACATGAGATTTATTTTTGCCTTGGTTTGCCATGTGCTGTAAAGACCCAGGTAGATGCTATGTAATCAGTGGGCTTATGGCCCCCAGATGATCAGCTCTGAATTGAAGGGACCTGAATCTTTTATAATAAGATAAAAGCAAACGTGACAGAATTTCACACTGGTTGTTATTGTTCAGTTGCTCAGTAGTGTCTGACTCTTTGTGACCCCATGGACTACACTTCACTATCTTCTGGAGTTTGCTCAGACTCATGTCCATTGAATTGATGATCCAACCAGTTCATCCTCTAACTGCCCTCTTCTTTTGCCCTAAATTTTCCTCAGCGTTAGAGTCTTTTCCTGTGAGTCAGCACTTCGCATCAGATGATCAAAGTATTGGAGCTTCAGCTTCAACATTAGTCATTCCAATGAATATTCAGGGTTAATTTCCTTTAGGATTGACTAGTTTGGTCTCCTTGCTGTCCAAGGAACTCTGGAGGGAGACATTATCACCTTGAGGGAGGCATTATCTTTATTTATACTGTCTTTATACTGGACCGGAGAAGGCAATGGCACCCCACTCCAGTACTCTTGCCTGGAAAATCCCATGGATGGAGGAGCCTGGAAGGCTGCAGTCCATGGGGTCGCTGAGGGTCGGACACGACTGAGCGACTTCACTTTCACTTTATACTGGACAATAAATAAGCCTGCCCTCTGCCCTGTAGGGGAAGAAGGAAATGGCAACCCACTCCAGTATTCTTGCCTGGAGAATCCTGTGGATAGGGAAACCTGGTGTGCTGCTGTCCATAAGGTCTCACAAAGTCAGACACGACTGAAGCGACTTAGCAGGCATGCATGCATTGGAGAATCCATCTATGGGGTCGCACAGAGTGGGCTGCTGTCTATGTGGTCGCACAGTCAGAAATGACTGAAGCGACTTAGCAGCAGCAGTAGCTTCCATGTAGGGAGACTCTCTTTTAAGGCTGTTCTCCATACAAATGTGCTCAAAAGAGATACTCTAAAACAAAGGCAGTCAGTGTATATCCTATTGTGCTCAGTGGCCATGTTCTACATAAGAAATTGAGAAACAATTTTTTAAAGATAGGGACCAGTATAATTAATAATTGACTATTCTCACCACTTTAGGTTCACACTACTTATTTAAAACTAGTATATGATACTCATTCCTTGTAAAGAAATCTTTACTGTTTATTTTCAAATATCCAAGTGCAAAGATTTAATGTAACTGCCAGCAAATGAGTCTAAATAATGCATTAAAAAGGAATGCATTTGAGTCAGTTCTGATGAGGTGGATGAACCTAGAACCTATTATACAGAGTGAAGTGAGTCAGAAAGAAAAAGATAAATATCATATTCTAACGCACATATATGGAATCTAGAAAAACGGTACTGAAGAATTTATTTACAGGACAGCAATGGAGAAACAGATGTAGAGAATAGATTTATGGACATGGGGAGGGGGAGGAGAGGGTGAGATGTATGGAAAGAGTAACATGGAAACTTATATTCAGTTCAGTTCAGTTCAGTGGCTCAGTCGTGTCCGACTCTTTGCGACCCCATGAATTGCAGCACGCCAGGCCTCCCTGTCCATCACCAACTCCCGGAGATTTCTCAGACTCATGTCCATCGAATTGGTGATGCCATCCAGCCATCTCATCCTCTGTCATCCCCTTCTCCTGCCCTCAATCCCTCCCAGCATCAGAGTCTTTTCCAAGGAGTCAACTCTTCGCATGAGGTGGCCAAAGTACTGGAGTTTCAGCTTTAGCATCATTCCTTCCAAAGAACACCCAGGACCGATCTCTTTTATAATGGACTGGTTGGATCTCCTTGCAGTCCAAGGGACTCTCAAGAGTCTTCTCCAACACGACAGTTCAAAAGCATCAATTCTTTGGCACTCAGCTTTCTTCACAGTCCAACTCTCACATTCATACATGACCATTGGAAAAACCATAGCCTTGACTAGACAGATCTTTGTTGGCAAAGTAATGTCTCTGCTTTTGAATATGTAAAATAGATAGCCAACAAGAATCAGCTGTATGGCTCAGGAAACTCAAACAGGGGCTCTGTATCAACCTAGAGGGGTGGAATGGGGAGGGAGGGGGAGGGAGGTTCAAAAAGGAGGGAATTATATGTATTCCTATGGCTGATTCATGTCGAGGTTTGACAGAAAACAGCAAAATTCTGTAAAGCAATTATCCTTCAATAAAAAAATAAATTAAAAAGAAAAAAAACATTAAAATCATGTGTCAAATTAGGTTATCATATTAAGCAATGCCATTCGGATTATAAATTATCCAATGCATAATCATTAACAGTATACTGTTTTAATTTTATAACTAATATCACATAAAGGCATTAATTTATCTGTAACTTATTTATTATTACTTTGATATTACAAATAAGCCTGAATAAAAATGCTGAGAAATGTTCACTTCTAGAAAATAGTATAATTTAATAAATAAAAACACTAGTCATTTAAAATTTGCTTGTTGTTTTCTCTAATAATGTGCTTTATCTCTGTGTAATATACCTTTGAGCTACGAGGGTTTTTTTTTAAATTGGTAACTATAAGAAGAATTAAACAGCTAGATACATGAGGTGAGAATTAAACAATAAGAAAAACTATAAAATAACTTTCAATATAAAAACAGATAATGGTAAATTAAATCATTACAAAACATTAGGGTATAGTCTGTAACTTTACCTTGTTTTCTAATCAAAGAAGTAAAAGGATTGGTTTCCTATGCTAAATTTTCTTTTTTGTTATTAAAACCAAACTAATAAAGCCATTAAAGATGATTCTATGAAACAAATATCTATAGTCTCAAAAATATAGTTATCTTGTAGCGGGTTGAATTCATGTTCACATTATTATTTCTGCTCCTGCTTCTCTTCCTCCTTTATTTCTCCTCCCTCTTCCTCTGTTCCCTCTCTTAACCTTCCTTCTTTATTTTTGAGTTTAGTGCAAATGCAGTAAAGTACTCAAATCTTAAGTGTATAGTTCAACGAATTTTTAAAATATATGTACACTCAGGTAACTATCACCCAGATCAAAGGGAAGACCTTTTCCACCACCCTAGAAGATTCCTTTGTATTCTCTTCCAGTCATTATCCTCCTACCAGAAAGTTTTCAGGATTCAAGTCCAATCTCCGGAGAGTAGAATAGTTCTGCTCTTGACTTCTTTTTGTTTGGAATTCTTTTTGTTTGGCTTTAGTACAACATTATGTCTACAAAATTAATCCATGTTTTTGCACATTCAGTTCAGTTCAGTCACTCAGTCATGTCCAACTCTTTGTGACTACATAAATTGCAGCACACCAGGCCTCCCTGTCCATCACCGACTCCTGGAGTTCACTCAAACTCACGTCCATCGAGTCGGTGATGCCATCAAGTCATCTCATCCTCTGACATCCCCTTTTCCTCCTGCCCCCAATCCCTCCCAGCATCAGAGTCTTTTCCAATGAGTCCGCTCTTCGCATGAGGTGGCCAAAGTACTGGAGTTTCAGCTTCAGCATCATTCCCTCCAAAGAAATCCCAGGGCTGATTTCCTTCACAATGGACTGGTTGGATCTCCTTGCAGTCCAAGGGACTCTCAAGAGTCTTCTCCAACACCACAGTTCAAAAGCATCAATTCTTTGGCACTCAGCTTTCTTCACAGACCAACTCTCACATCCATACATGACTACTGGAAAAACCATAGCCTTGACTAGACGGACCTTTGTTGGCAAAGTAATGTCTCTGCTTTTGAATATGCTATATAGGTTGGTCATAACTTTCCTTCCAATGAGTAAGCGTCCTTTAATTTCATGGCTGCAATCACCATCTGCAGTGATTTTGGAGTCCCCAAAAATAAAATCTGACACTGTTTCCACTGTTTCCCCATCTATTTGCCATGAAGTGATGGGACCAGATGCCATGATCTTAGTTTTCTGAATGTTGAGCTTTTTATGAATACATAGTGTTTTGTTATATGAATATATTATAATTTATTTGTCCAGTCAATTGTTGAGGGACACTGGATTTTTTTCTAGTTTGGCCATTAAGAATAAAACTGATATGAATATTTTTGATATACCTTTTGGTGAACATATACACTCATTTTATACTGGGTATATGACTGGGAATTGAGTTGCTGGGTCACCGGTAGGTATGCTTAACTCTAGCAAATATTGCTAGAGTTTACAAAGTGGTGGTATTGATTGACAGTCCTATCAACAGTCTCAGAGTTCTGATTGCTCTAGATTCACATCAATACTTAGAATTGCCAGTCTTTTAAATTTTAGCTATTTTGGTAGGTGAAATGGTATCTTTTATGTCTTCAATTTGCATTTCTTTCATGACTAATGACATAGTCATACACTTATTGGCCATTTGTATATGCTGTTTGGTAAAATACCTGTTCAAATGTGTTGCCTATGTTTTAAAATTGGATTTTTAAAAAACTTTTTTGCAACTTTTTTTTTTTAATCTCTGAAGATGGAAATGCCAACCCACTCCAGTATTCTTGCTTAGGAAATCTCATGGACAGAGGAGCCTGGAGGGCTACAGTTCATAGGGTCACAAAAGAGTCAGACATGACTTAATGACAAGTCATGTAGAAAGTGAACAGCAAAATCATGTAGAAATTCTTTATTCTGGATATGAGTTCTTTGTCAGATGTATGTATTAAAAATAACTTTTCTCACTCTGTGTCTTGCCTTTCTAATTTCTTAATAATACCACCATAAACACATTCTATTTTTTATGGTTAATGCTTTCTATATTTTGCGATTTTTTTTTTTTTTTTACATTTGTGATTTCTCAAAAGTCATTGTCTGCCTTGAAGCCACAAGGATATTCTTTTAGGTATTCTTCTATGCAGTTTTAAATCTTATTCTTCACATTTAAGTATATGACCCATCTGAAATTGACTTTTATGTACAGTATGAGATAGAGGTCAAGGTTCATTTTTACCCATATAAATACAAATTAACCCAGCATCATATTGAAATGATTACCCTTTCCTCAGTTAATTGTAGTGGAACCTTTATACATATAAATAATGTGTCAATTACATAACCTTATAATAAATCTTCATATCTAGTAATGTAGGTCAATTAACTTTATTCTTTTTCCTTGATTATTATTGCTATTGAATGTATTTCAAGTTAAAATTTAGAATCAGGTTGTTAATACACACCACATATATGCACACACAACTACTAGAGTTTTTATGTAAAATGCACAATTATTACTTAACGGTCACAAAGGAAAAACTAAGTAAAAATCATTTATTTCTTGGTAAACTCTTGTGCAACTTAAGTTGTAGTTATGATTTGGAATAGGGGACAAAGAAGACACAAATATGAAACTATTTCTCCAGATATGATGATGACAATCACATCAAATGCATTTTGAAACAGTCTTTATTTTATAGAAAGGACTGAAATTTATTTAGATATTTTTGGAGCGAGGTTTCATATTCTTTGAAATTCATGATGTTCAAACCTCTGCCCAAACCCCATGGCCTCTCATTCTGTCTCACTAAGGCTGGCTTGATTAGTTAATATAGCAATCTGCATTTCATATTTCCATTTTAATATAATTAAAGTTTAATATAAATAAATCAAATTTAATTCATTGTTATGCATAATGATATTATAGTAGCCATTAAAATTCTTTAGAAGTTTTATATTGCTTTTGCATGTTGTTGCTGTATTTTCTTTGATAATAGACTTTAAGAATACATACGAGAAATAAACAAAAGGTTGTATTTTAAAAAAAACCTTTCTGTATAAAGTATCTATAGTGTAATGATAAAGTAGAATAGGAACATTGCAGGAAATTGGGCTCTGGTAGTTCAGTTGGTAAAGAATCTGCTTGTAGTGCAGGACACCCAGGTTTGATCCCTGGGTTGGGAAGATTCCCTGGAGAAGGAAATGGCAAACCACTCCAGTATTCTTGCCTGAAAAATACAATGGACAGAGGAGCGTGGCGGGCTACATACAGTCCATGGGATTGCAAGAGTCAGACCAGACTTAGCGACTAAACCACCACCACCAGAGAGAGCATGGACCACCTTAGGCGAGGTCTGTATTTTAGTGGTTACACGATCAAGGAAGTCAATTAAATGACAAATGAAGCTAGCTGAGTTTTACATTTCTGCTTTTTAGAAAGCAACTGTAACTTGGAAACACACAAGCTGTGAAGTTTCCTAAAGACTGGGGCTGAAATTTATTTTAACACATTTGTAAATGACCCAGAAAAAGAAGGTAATATTCTGCAGTAAGCACTCAACCAAATATGGAAAGATAAACTTGCCTATAAACTTTGGATTATTGAGGCCATTTGGAATGTAAAGTGTTTCATGTGTCAATAGAGACACGAGAGGACACAATAAAATAATGTACTTACATTATTTAAAATCTGAAGTATTTCATTTCTGATTCTGGATTTTTTGAGTTATTGGCAAAAAAGGCATTCTAGATTGTGCCCTGAACTTAGAGTTAGAAACATATTAGAGGAATAAAAGTGGCTGAGAAGATTGGTGGTGAGAGTCTAAATTTAGATTCCGCAGAGCAAGAGCTGAAGCCAAGAAGAGAAAAATAATATTTACAGCACGAGGAATGAAGAACAGTACAAACATTTAGGTAATGGCATGTGTCAGAGGAGTCAAGGTAGGAAAGAATTTAAAGAAACAGAATATGATTAGCAATGTCATATGTGGCAGAGAAATAAAAGGAATAATTACTGAAAAGGGCTAATGTGTTGGTAGATAGCAGGTCATTCATCAGTGACAGTGAATATGAGATATATTAAATAAGTAGAACATTTTAGTTCAAAGGTAAGAGAGGGCTTTCATCAAAATTTATAATATGAAAGATCTGAAAAGGGTAACTTACATGGATTGTTCACTGACTCCTGTAGAACTAGATGGGAGGCATCTTTTGGGATTTAAAAGAAGAAAAATGTAAAACAAGTAAGTGGTACTAGAACTTTACATAATGGATATTGAAATTATGGAAATATATTACTTTACGATTCAGTAATAGGTTGAAATAAGAATGTATTTAAAAAGGTTCAGATGCATGCATGGGTGATAGATTCCTTACTCGATCTCGAGGGAAATGTCTTGGCATGCTACTGTTAACACAGTGGAGGCCAAACATGTCCTCCCACAAACCATGTGTTTATACTGTTTTTAGGGCAGACTTTTCCAACCAGTAAAGCTGAGATGTGCACCAATACAACATTGTTTATTAGTTTCTGGGTGAATAATTGCATAGTTTTGAAAATAGAGAGGAAAAATTACAAATCTCTCACACCCATAAAAGCAGTTGCTTAGATCCCTTGGGAAAATGCCATCTGATAAATTAAAGATGAATCAATGATTAAGGCCAAAGAAAGAACTGCAATAACAACAGAAAACTGTCCTTTCTAATCCAGAGGGGGGAAAAGCATCAAGATTTCGTCTTCTAATTTATTTTCTTTTTAAATTGAAGAGGCTAAAAAATGTACTCGCTTAGCAGAACTAGCAGGAATTATTGGCATGTTCCATTATAGATATCTTAAATTAATTAAACTTAAAAAAATCAAATTAGAGAGAAATGCCAGATAGCTTTACTTCTAAGGAATTTAGTGTATTTTATAGCCATCAAAACCTGATTACTGGCAAGATTCTTAGCAAAATGTTATGTAAAAATAAATCACATTTCTGTTTTACAAATTGAGAAATTGAAAAATCAATAGCTTTTTCTGAGTTACCTACTGATTGCCATCGTTCAAATTTTATTTTGTTGGAGGAAACAGAGACTGGGATGAAATCCTTTAACAGAGGGATTTAGAAGATTTAAATGGCATTCAGTCTAACACCAGTTCCATGGCAACCATACGGGCTATGCAAGCTGTTCAATGAAGAGCCAAAACATTTAGGTAGACTTGATGTTAACCCAACCAAGGTTGAAATGTGAACAGTTTAATTCTCTTAGCTTGAAATCCAAGCCATCAGCACAAGTACCTTGGTGGAGTCCTCTGTTTGTGGGACTATTCTAGCCAATGTGAATCATTTAAAAAAACTGAAGTATCAAAACTTGTCCCATCTAGTATAATACCAGGTTTCTGGTTCTGTAAAACTGGTATTGCTTCAACTCTGGTCTTGAATACAATTTCAGAGGGCAGTTAGCATGCCTTTCTTCATTTGTTCAGCTAAGGCAATCCAGCCAGGGACAATTTGTAGTGCTTAGAAATTGGGAATACTGAGGCAGAAGGAAAATGTCATGGAGATATAGACAGACATGTAAGATTGAGAGCCACCCCACTGAGTAGAATAATCTGTACTTGTGTAGTTTTGTGTGCCTCCAATGCATTCAGTGATCTCTACATTCAGTTATTCAACAGTTATTACGAGCTCTATAGCAGAATGTGTGCTGTAGGTTGTCTATGGGGTTGCAGTGGAGCAAGCATTAGTCACAGGGTGAATGTGACAGGAAGAGCTCACATTCTACCTGGGGAAGAGTAGAAAGGAAGACAAACACTAAGACAGAACATGAGAGCTTTGGGAAGTTCAGTTCAGTTCAGTTGAATCACTCAGTCATGCCCGACTCTTTGAGACCCAATGGACTGCAGTACGCCAGGCTTCCCTGTCCATCACCAACTCCTGGAGTTTACTCAAACTCATGTCCATTGAGCCAGTGATGCCATCCAACCATCTCATCTTCTGCTGTTCCCTTCTCCTCCCACCTTCAATCTTTCCCAGCATCAGGGTCTTTTCAAATGAGTCAGCTCTTCACATCAGGTGGCCAAAGTATTGGAGTTTCAGCTTCAGCATCAGTCCTTCCAAAGAATATTCAGGATTTATTTCCTTATTCAGGATGGACTGGTTGGATCTCCTTGCAGTCCAAGGGACTCTCAAGAGTCTTCTTCAACACCACAGCTCAAAGCATCAATTCTTTGGTGCTCAGTTTTCTTTATAGTCCAACTCTCACATCCATACATGACTACTGGAAAAAACATAGCTTTGGCTAGACAGATCTTTGTTGGCAAAATAATGCCTCTGCTTTTTAATATGCTGTCTAGATTGGTCATAATTTTTCTTCCAAGGAGAAAGCATCTTTTAATTTTTGGCTGCAGTCACCATCTGCAGTGATTTTGGAGCCCCCAAAAATAAAGTCTGTCACTGTTTCCACTGTTTCCCCATCTATTTCCCATGAAGTGATGGGACCAGATGCTATGATCTTAGTGTTCGGAATGGTGAGTTTTAAGCCAACTTTTTCACTCTCCTCTTTCACTTTCATCAAGAGGCTCTTTAGTTCTTCTTCACTTTCTGCCATAAGGGTGGTGTCATCTGCATATTTGAGGTTATTGATATTTCTCCTGGCAATCTTGATTCCAGCTTGTGCTTCATCCAGCCCAGCATTTCTCTTGATGTATTCTGCATATAAGTTAAATAAGCAGGGTGACAATATACAGCCTTGACATACTCCTTTTCCCTATTTGGAACCAGTCTGTTGTTCCATATCCAGTTCTAACTGTTGCTTCCTAACCTGCATACAGGTTTCTCAGGAGGCAGGTCAGGTGGTCTGGTACTCCCATCTTTTTAAGAATTTTCCAGTTTGTTGTGGTCCACATGGTCAAAGGCTTTGGCATAGTCAATAAAGCAGAAACAGATGTTTTTCTGGAAATCGCTTGCTTTTTCGATGATCCAATGAATGTTGGCAATTTGATCTGTAGTTCCTCTGCCTTTTCTAAATCCAGCTTGAACATCTGGAAATTCACAATTCACATACTGTTGAAGCCTGGCTTGGATAATTTTGAGCATTGCTTTACTAGTGTGTGAGATGAGTGCAATTGTGCGGTAGTTTGAGCACTTTTAGTACTGCCTTTCTTTGGGACTGGAATGAAAACTGACCTTTTCCAGTCTTGTGGCCACTGCTGAGTTTTCCAAATTTGCTGGCATATTGAGTGCAGCATTTTCACAGGATCACAGCATTATCTTTTAGGATAGATGATGTGCCTTGTAAAGAGTAAACACTAACTAGTAGAAAAGCACCAAGCAGTCTCCTCTGTTCATGGAATTTTCCAGGCAATAATACTGGGGCAGGTTGCCATTTCCTATTCCAAGGGATCATCTCGACCCAGGGATGGAATCCGGGTCTCCTGTGTCTCCTACAAAGACAGATGGATTCTTCACCACTGTGCCATTTGGGAAGCATCTTCCTATCCCTTTGCATATGTATCCAGGGAATTAGATCTAAAAGTTACTCAATAAATGGGTACATTTTTAATAATTGAGGTTCAAATGATATCAGTCTCTACAATCTTCACAAATGTGAATATTTGCTCCATCACTAATAGGATATTGCATTTTAGAAGAATAATACATTTTGCTCAGTTGGGGTTTAGAGATTAATGGCTCTGATCCTGCATGAGAGTCTCTTTATCAGTACAAGTCTTTTGTTACATTTCTAACTTGAAAGAAATTACCTGAAATTTCAATTTGTCTTGGATTCTCCTGCGTTCGGTGGAGGTCACATTCTGTCACCCTGAAAGAGCAGCAGCTTTGACAGAACCTGTCTCAATAAGGAAGAGTTTGAGCAGTCAGTGAGATTTGATCATCTGCTCGATCCTGAGGTTTGGGGTCCTGATCACCCCCTTTCCACAGGAAGAAATGATGCTCTCATTTCCCTGAGCCCTTCGAAAGCAAGTCCTGACAACTCAGCATAATATTAATAGAGAAATAATACCAAGAATGAAGGATATAGCAATGTTTATAAAACAAGGCACACATAAACGGAGTCCCAATCAGAAAAGTTTTCATAACTTTTTTGTCAAAAGGAAAAAAACTTGAATTATCCAGCTTTTTGGTTTTGGAAATTAGCTGGTTTACTTTTACTTTTAAGTTATTTCCTGATTTTTGGCTGCACTGCTGTGAGTGGGCTTTCTCTAGTTGCAGTGCCCAGGCTTCTCACTGTGGTAGCTTCCCTTGTTTTGGAGCACAGGCTCTGGAGCTGGGGCTCAACAGTTGTGGCACATGGAGTTAGTTGCCCTGCAGCATGTGGGATCTTCCCGGATCAGGGATCCAACCCAGGTCCCCCGCATTGACAGGCAGACCCTTAACCATTGGATCACCAGGGAATTTCAGAAATTAGCTGATTTAGTACATAATTTCAGACCTGTTGTATGGGTAGTTGGGTAAATCAGTCTCATTTATAGATGACTTTAAGATATCTTTCAGATCATATTTGAAAAAATAGTTTGATGTCTGAATATGCAGCTAAAAAGTTAACTATTGTATAGGCATAACATTTTTATAAATATATAATTTCTGTATGTTAATGTTTTAACATTGAAAAAAACAAATCTTTCTGGCTGGGGAGTCTGCCTCTCCTGGGGCTAGCCAATTCTTAGAGATGGCAAAGTGCTCCGTGAGGAACATGCCTTTGGTATACAAACTGCTCCATCCAGAGCTGTCCCTCCGCAATCCATTTTGTCCACTGCAGGGGGCAATACTCCTCTGCCTTAAGCATCCCAGGGCCAGGATCCGGACAACTAGGGGTCGCCTCCTGAATTTAGAGTTCACTGGAATGATTCAAGCTAACCAGTCTTAAACTGTTTACCCTGCCCTGTCTTGCCTTTCCCACGGAAACCCAGCAAAGGCTGTGGTCGAAACTTTGCCCTTTCTCATGTCTTCTGCCTCTTGACCAGCCTGTGTATTTCCATGTGACCCTGTGTGGCGTGGCTCCTGTGTGCACGTGTGCACAGAACAGATCATCTTCCCGAGCATCTCCTCTGTCTCCTCTTGTGGCCACACCTGACTGACCATTTCATAAAAGAACAACAAAACATCTGACAAGTAGGAAGATTTAAGATGGAAGGTGCAAAATGTAAATGTCACATGATGGTTTGAAAATTAATTCTTTTGAGAAAATAGTTGGCTGTTGTTATTTGAGATTGAAGCAATGTTTTCTAGTGAAGATTAAATGATTAGATGTCAACAACATCAAGGGACATTGATGGAGCCCTTGGGTTCCCTGTCACTCTTTGCCAAATTCTACTCAGAAACTGTGTGCACATAGTCAGTTGTTTATACTGGACCTCAGTCATATGCCTCCCACCTCCCATCACTTCCACCAGGACTGCAAGCTTCACTTGAGCCAATTATTTCTTCTTTCATTCTGCTTCTATCTACCTTTCATGATATTTTCCCACCTGCTTTTGATAAAGAGTGTAGGGGACTAAAAAGCATATGAGTTCTGAAATTAGATACCATTGAGTCTGATTCCCATGTTACTATATATTCATTCATTCATGATTTTTATAATCAGATATACTGTGATTCACATACTGAGTATGTTGGATATTAGCTGTGGATAATGGGGAAGTTTTGTAACTTCCCTAAGAATTTATTTTTTCATCCATGACTTGGGGATACTAATTACAGTTAATATTTATTGAGTGTTTGCCAGATGCCAGGCATTGTATTAATATTTGTATTACCAGAGTAACCTTGTAAATTATTTACTATTTTTCCTCTGCTTTGTAGATGAAAAAAGTGAGGTTTACAGAAGTTTCACCAAGCTCACTTAGCTAATAAGTGAGATGATAATTAGACTTCAGGTCAACTTTTTACAAATCATATATATTTTTATGCATTCTCCTGTTATTCAACAACAGTGGCTTTTAATCTTAATTGCAGATCAGAATTTTATTTTTAAGTTACAGGTGGTCTTTGGGGATTCTAATTTAGTAGAATTGGATAGGTACTGGAAATGATTCTTTAAAGTTTTACTGGTGATTCTTATGTGCGTCTAAGATTGAGAAACACTTATTGCCATAAAGGGTCTTAAATAGCATATTGTATGTGTAATAGGAATGATATTTGAAATATAATAATATTTGTATTTTGGTAGCATTTTTATTGACTAATCTAATCAGTCAAGGTTTCTACCTACTTTGAAAATAGTGGTGTCAGAACAGGATTGCAAACAGGACTGAAATGGTTAGTACTCCACTATAATACCCAAATTGGTCTTTGTCAGAAGCCTTGATTTTAAGAGTCAGGCTATATCAACAGAAATATCAAGGGACCAAGCACATAGTTCTCAAATGATGGAGATTCATTCCTTCATAATGTAAAGATGAATCTTCTTTCACCTGGGAGGGATAAAAAAATTTCTGCCTTCTGGAGAAGAAAGATATGATGTAGAGGAATTAAAAAGCATGCCCTTCTGGTCCGGGTGAGAAATGGATAGAAGAAGATAGAGGAGGTGGAAAAATTGACAAACTCTTTTTGTTTCTCACCATGTGTCAGGTACTGCTTTGAGCACTGTACCTTTTTAAACTTATTTGATCCTTATAACAACTCTGAAGGGGGAGGGACTATTATTGAATCCATTTTACAGATGAAGAAATTGGGGCACAGAGATGTTAAATGACTTGCTCAAGGTTGTACAGCTGGTAAATCACAGAGCTGAGACTGGAACCTAGGTGCTGGAGCAGTCTGTCTTAGGTATTAATAGAAATTTGTTTTCCATGGGGAGAATGAAACATGGCATGTTTCCCAGGCTCACAAAGGGGAGACTACAAGTATCTAGCTTAGAGAAGTGTGTGAATACACACACACACACACACACACACACACACATACACCACACTCTTCTGTCTTCCTGCACTCCCTGCCCCACCCGCTTCCAGCATGAATTAGAGCAATGATGTGACATTAGTGGGAAGTAGCCAGGTAGATAAGCTTGAAGTAAGCTCCATATTCCCATCACTTGCCTCTACGTGGCTGGTACAAGGTAAGCAGGGGACCCAAAGGCTCTGACAGGCCCCAGTGACAAGGCATAGAAGTGCTGAACAGGCCTGTGGCTCAGCAGAGGCTAGGGTCAGCATGAGGCTTCTGTGGAGTGGGCAGAATGATGGGCTTGATCAAGTGATATGATATATTTTTTGCATCAACTTGTTGCATTTGGTTTCCTAGACTGCAAGCTTTTTGAAGGTAAGATTTTACTTATTTTTTTGGTAAATGTATTGTGTATAGGACAACATCTCACACTACAATATTCAACTAGTAAATACTAATTTTAATCTGTCTTCATAGGCAGTTCAGATCTCTATTATCTGGTAATATGAGCATCCCAAATGATCTCAAATATAAAAAGCATTGGAAGATCTCTTATAGTTGAACTCAATCCAATGGTTTTGCTAAAGTTTGTCTCTAGGTTTTCCTGTTTATTCCGACCTTGGGAACACAAAGTACAATTCCTTCTTCCCACAGAGAAACAGTATAATGTTCTTATATGTTTCTCCTTTTAACCTCAGCAAAGCATTTCAACCTAAATTCCATATCAGTGAAACCTCTATTATATAATATTATGTCAAGACCTTTTCAAGTTAGAAAAAAAGGTCAGTGTTTTTTTCCACTGAGTAAACATGTGGCTCTTTCATCTCACAACATACTTTTCAACTTAGTATTGTCATTCTATGAGCCCAAATGATGTCCCTGATTGGATTCACATTGACTATGAGACAGATGGAATTTTCAAATGAGCTGAATTAGAGAATCAAGGGGGATGACTTCTACTGTACTTGGTGATTTGATTAGTTTTTCATGTTATGTTACACTCTCTTATATTGGGCTCATTTCAGATTTTAGTACATATGAGCAGCTCAAGTTACTTTTAAACTGTACAAAGAATGTATGCATGGTACATAGTGGGACTATTCTTAGTTCTCCTTTTCTCTCCTTCCATTCTTTTCCAAAATGGTCATATCTCAAAGTAGGACTAAGTCACAAGCTTTCTGTTTTACATGAATGACAGTAGTTCTTAACGCTAGACAGCTTTGCAAAAATACAATTCTGGTCCCAAAGTGGGACAGAGATATAGGGTATGCACAGAACACAGGAAAATGAATTGCAGTACTCTAAGGCTTAATGGTCAGTGTAAACATCTCTCTAAAAAATTATAAATTATTACAGTTTAAGCAATTTGCTACTACTAAATTTGTTTTCATGAACATTAGCATTCAGTTCAGTTCAGTTCAGTTCAGTCGCTCAGTTGTGTCCAGCTCTTTGCAACCCCATGAACTGCAGCACACCAGACGTCCCTATCCATCACCAACTGCCGGAGTCTACCGACACCCATGTCCATTGAGTCGGTGATGCCATCCAACCATCTCATCCTCTCTAGTCCCCTTCTCCTCCTGCCCTCAATCTTTCCCAGCATCAGGGTCTTCTCAAATGACTCAGCCTATGGCATCAGGTGGCCAAAATATTGGAGTTTCAGCTTCAACATCAGTCCTTCCAATGAACACCCAGGACTGTTCTCCTTTGGGATGGATTGGTTGGATCTCCTTGCAGTCCAAGGGACTCTCAAGAGTCTTCTCCAAGAACACAGTTCAAAAGCATCAGTTCTTCAGTGCTCAGCATTCTTTATAGTCCAACTCTCACATCCATACAAGACTACTGGAAAAATCATAGCCTTGACTAGATGGACCTTTGTTGGCAAAGTAATGTCTCTGCTTTTCAATATGCTGTCTTGGTTGGTCATAACTTTCCTTCCAAGGAGTAAGCGTCTTTTAATTTCATGGCTGCAATCACCATCTGCAGTGATTTTGGAGCCCCCCAAAATAAAGTCAGTCACTGTTTCCACTGTTTCCCCATCTATTTGCCATGAAGTGATGGGACCAGATATCATGATCTTAGTTTTCTGAACATTAGCATTACCCACAGAATAATATTAAAGTAATATTGGTTAATAGAATGCAAAGGAAAATGTTGAATAATCATGTTTTTTATCTTTCTATAATAGATGTCAATGAAGTTCCTTATTTAGCTATTGTCTAATGCACTTTGAAATAAGTGATAATTACTTTGATATTCTCAAAGAGTCTTAGCTCTTTGGTTAATCAACCCAAATAGCTTGCTGGAGAGAAGGTATTTAAAAATACAGCAGTGAAATTTTAGGTAAGTTAATTTGGTGACACAACTGTCAAAGTTAAAAGTTCCTTTAATCATATGGCATAAAATAATGAGTAAATGGTCATTTAACAATTGATTTCAATTTTACCTGCCAACAATAAAATGTTTAAAATTTCTTTTGAGTAAATGCACAGTTTGACTGTCTTGTTCAATTCTTAACAATGCCTCTTTTCCTCAATATTTTACCAAGGAATCTATATAATTAAAACAAATGGAATTGAATACTTGTAAGTAGGGACAATATCATCTTGCAAGATTTGATACAGAAAGGATGTCTCAAAATGTGTTTACTTACAGATATAAAACTGTGAAAAAGACAAATTCATACACAAAATGGTCTTGATTCAATTGTTTAAGATTTTAATACATGAGTAGATGCAAGTCACTTGAAGTAACAAGAGATCGTGTCAAAATATGCCAAAAACATTATATTAACAGCTTTCATCCCTGTTAATATTTTATAGAACAGAAAAATATTTCTGATGCTTTTGTCAGAAGACTTCTTGAATCTTGACCTAATTTGTTGGAATGTTTTAAGAGTTTAAAACTTGCTGTTGTATCTCTGACTAGTTTAATTCATCATTTAGCTCTCTCCAAGAGTAAAGACACATAGCAAAAATAGCTCTTACATATCAACATTTAAATGAAAGCAGCCTCCATATCATGCAGAGTGGCTATTTGCTAATCAAATGTTCACTGTGGCAATACTTATAGATGGTAGTAGAGAGCATCTGACCAAGTGTTATTGCTTCGCAGGAAAAGAAATGATGTTATTTCCTTTAGATATAAAGTCATTTCTTTAAAAAAATTAGCCTATTTAATGCATGGGAGATTGCCATATTCCTTCATTTAATGTTGCATTCTCTATAATGATTTCTGATTACCAAAATGCATAGTACAAATGCTAATCAGGGCCCTTTTCACAACAAATGTGGATGTTGAGTGCCTCCTAGGAGTTTAATCACAGTGTGTGATTCAAACAGTAATGGGTCATAATTGCCCCCACCAAGTTGTCTTGAGGGTCCCCCCCACTCCTGCTTCATTTTATTACCACTGGACCTTATCAACCACTGAAATCTACCACAGTTGCTTTGAAGGTTGCAACCAGTCTCTACATGAATAACTATACCCCAAAAGTTTTTCCAAGTAGAGTGAAGGATTGTATTTGATCTCTTCTCAGTCTGACAATAGATTAAAAGATAAATAGCAATGTTTATACAATTTTCTATTGCATTTAATTTTTTTCTTACCTGGAGACACAATCTGATTGCTATCTAGGTAATTAAATTAAATTTAGTTGGTAGCTTATGTATAGATGCATTAGAAAACTTTTTATTTCTGTTAGCTTCAGACACTGTAGGGTTTATTTTCTCTTTAATACCTGGGGAGCTACACATATAAATAACCATCACTTTAGAGAATAGCTGCCCCCATAATTTCTTTTTCTAAACCAAACTGGGATGATTCCAAACTTTGCAACTTGCTGTTGTTAGAGTGAACTGGCCATCTGTGTGGCTTGGGAGGATTGTGGTGTCCACTGGGTGACTGCTTTGTCCATAGTCAGTGACTGGCTAGGTTGCAGGATTTCAGTGTTTTCGTCACTTTTAAATGTCTCTCGTGTGTGTGCTCAGTCACCCAGTCATATCCAACTCTTTGTGACCCCATGGACTGTAGCCAGCCAGCCTCCTCTGTCCATGGGATTTTCCTGGCAACAATACTGGAGTAGGTTCTATTCCCTCCTCCAAGGTATCTGATCCAGGGATGAACCCAGGTCTCCTGCACTGCAGCGGATTCTTTACCAGCTCATCTACCCACAAATATGCACGCACACCAGTTTGTTGATGCCTAAAGTTCTTTAAGCAAGCACAAGCTATTTGTGTTTAATAGAGAAATCAGGCCTTAAATATTTATTGAGCACTTACTATCTGCCAGTCACTGTCTAAAGTTCTGGGACAACAGCAAAGAGCAGGAAAAGTCCTTGCTGTCAAGGATCTTATAAACTAGTAAGGGTAGAAACAATACAAAGAAGTAACATAGTAGCTAAAGTTCATAATAACATATAAATGAGAGCAAAATTTGATAGCCAGAGAAGAGGGGGAGCACACTGGACACTAAAGTTGGAATGAGTGAGTTATGGAAAGATAGAAGGAAAATATGTCCATGCAAAGTGATTTCCAAGACAATCTTCTACTTAAAAAGTTTATCTCAAACTCAACCTATTTTTCGTCTTTACAATTGGGCAATAGCAAAATACAATAGCAGAATTTTAGGTAGGCTTCAGGATCCTTTTTTTTTAAACTAAATTAAAAAAATTTTTTTTCAAGAGTATTGCTGACAGTTTAACTCAAAAGTTAAACATGGAATTATATAGTAGAGAGAGAGAGATCATTGGATGGCATCACTGACTCAATGGACATGAGTTTGAGCAAGTTCCAGGAGATGGTGAAGGATAGGGAAACCTGGTGTGCTGCAGTCCATGGAGTTGCAGAGTCAGACATGTCTGAGTGACTGAACAAAAGCAAAATTATATGACCCAGAAAATTCACAACTAGTTATCTACCTGAAGTAACTGAAAACAAATACTCAAACACATGTACATGTACATTCATAACAACTTT
The DNA here is from genome assembly GCF_032452875.1 of Bos javanicus. Taxonomy (NCBI): domain Eukaryota; kingdom Metazoa; phylum Chordata; class Mammalia; order Artiodactyla; family Bovidae; genus Bos; species Bos javanicus. The sequence goes on from NC_083870.1 coordinate 47,220,952, forward strand.
ATTCAAAATATCCAAAAGAAAGGAATAGCATAAGCTTCCATCAGTGGATGAATGGATAATTAAACTGTGGTACATACAGAAAATGGAATATTATTCATCTATGAATACTGACTGCAAAGAGTAGGACATGACTTAGTGACTGAATAACAATGCAATGAATTTTGATAACGTGCTACAATGTGAATAAGCCTCAAAAATATGCTAAGTGAAAGAGGCCAGATACAGAAGGTCATGTTATATGTTTCCATTTATGAAATGTCCACAATAGAGAAATCTATAGAAATAGGAAACAGATTGATCATTGTCAGAGGCTGAGAGGGGAGGAAAAATGGGAAATAACTGCTTGATGGGTATGGGCTTCCTTTTGGGGCATAAAATTATTTTGAAGTTAGATGAGCTAGTGGTTGCAAAACATTGTGAATGTACTACATGTCACTGAACTGTTCACTTTTTTAAAGTTAATGATTAATTTTACGTTATGTTACTTTTACCTCAGTAATAAAAAATGGTATTGCAACATGTCAACTACAGGATAAGTTTTGATAATATGGAATGCTGTCTGGTACTGTATAGAATTTCATTTTTTTAAACACATATTCACTGGTTGTATACCACTTGCCAAGCACTGAACTATGTGTGATCAGGAAAAACTTAGTTGGTATCTTTAGCACATTGTCTAGATGGGATTTAGACAAATCCAAGTATTTTACATGTGCCATAGAAGCTTTCCTCCTTGGGATGCCTATCTTGCATTTTCGTAGTTAACTATATTGTTGCTGTTCAGCTTTGGGACCCTATGGACTGCAGCACACCAGGCTCCCTTGTCCTCCACTGTCTCCCAGAATTTGCTCAGATTCATGTCCATTGAGTCAGTGATGCTATCTAACCAGTGATCCTCTGCTGCTTCCTTTCTTTTGCCTTCAGTCTTCCCCAGAATCAGGGTCTTTTCCAATGAGTCAGCTCTTCACATCAGTGGCCAAAGTACTGGAGCTTAAGTTTCAGCAACAGTCCTTCTAGTGAATATTCAGGGTTGACTTCCTTTAGGATCGACTGGTTTGATCTCCTTGCAGTGTTAATTAAAAATTATATTTTTTTTCTTTTGTGGAAATCTGCAACAGATGTTTCCTCATCCACCTACTTTCAAAGCTGGATGCCTCAATCATTTCTTAAAATTCAGCATTGAACCAACCATTGCAGTAAACAAAATAGATATTTGGGTCACTAAGGATGCTGCTGCTGCTGCTGCATCAGTTTAGTCGTGTCTGACTCCGTGTGACCCCATAGACGGCAGCCAACCAGGCTTCCTGTCCCTGGGATTCTCCAGGCAAGAACACTGGAGTGGGTTGCCATTTCCTTCTCCAATTCATGAAAGTGAAAAGTGAAAGTGAAGTCGCTCAGTCGTGTCTGACTCTAGCGACCCCATGGACTGCAGCCTACCAGGCTCCTCCGTACATGGGATTTTCTAGGCAAAAGTACTGGAGTGGGGTGCCATTGCCTTCTCCACACTAAGGGTGAGTCTAAATACTAATAGCACAGCATTGCATCCGGTCCCACCACTTCATGGAAATAGATGGGGAAACAGTGGAAACAGTGTCAGACTTTATTTTTCTGGGCTCCAAAATCACTATAGATGGTGACTGCAGCCATGAAATTAAAAGATGCTTACTCCTTGGAAGGAAAGTTATGACCAACCTAGATAGCATATTCAAAAGCAGAGACATTACTTTGCCAACAAAGCTCCGTCTAGTCAAGGCTATGGTTTTTTCAGTAGTCACGTATGGATGTGAGAGTTGGACTGTGAAGAAAGCTAAGCGCCGAAGAATTGATGCCTTTGAACTGTGGTGTTGGAGAAGACTCTTGAGAGTCCCTTGGACTGCAAGGAGATCCAACCAGTTCATTCTAAAAGAGATCAGTCCTGGGTGTTCATTGGAAGGACTGATGGTAAAGCTGAAACTCCAGTACTTTGGCCACCTCATGCGAAGAGTTGACTCCTTGGAAAAGACTCTGATGCTGGGAGGGATTGGGGGCAAGAGGAGAAGGGGACGACAGAGGATGAGATGGCTGGATGGCATCACTGACTCGATGGACGTGAGTCTGAGTGAACTCTGGGAGTTGGTGATGGACAGGGAGGCCTGGCGTGCTGTGATTCATGGGTCGCAAAGAGTCGGACACAACTGAGCGACTGATCCGATCTGAACTAGTAAAATGTAAGATTAGCATCCCAATGTAATATTACTTAATGTAATATTCTAATATTCTTGTATTTTAGTGCCCAGTGCATATTAGAGTTCCCTACTCCCTGAAGAGCTGCTACAGAAATACAGCTACTTGATTTAAATTAATTATTTACTCTATTTAGTTTATTTAATCCGAGATTTCTTAAAGGTATTTAGCTACAGGGTTTCCTTTGTTTTATTTTTGCACAAAACGTGTACTATTATCTGACACAGCTGGTATTATATGGGTCACATATTGTGTCATGTAGTTTTAGTCTTTAAAGCTCTTCAATGAGTTAGCCCTGCCATTATGGCCAAGTAATTTCCTGAGCAGTGATCATGGATTAGACTTGTGCCTCCATACACTGAGTTGGCTTCATTTTTCTACATAGTGCTTACTTACCACTTCTGAGATTATATTATAAATTATTTTATGTATCACTGCCTCTTCTTTCATTTTTGGCCACTTTGTGCAGTACCATCTCTTTCTTACTCTAGAGATAAGCACTATGAATGTAGGCACTTCTATTTTGTTCACTGCTATATCTCAAGTTTGTAAAACATCTTGGGACTTAATAGGTGATTAATGTATTTTTTGTAGAATTAATGATAGAGTCAATAACCTCAGATATGCAGATGACACCACCCTTATGGCAGAAAGTGAAAAGGAACTAAAAAGCCTCTTGATGAAAGTGAAAGAGGAGAGTGAAAAGTTGGCTTAAAGCTCAACATTCAGAAAACAAAGGTCATGGCATCTGGTCCCATCACTTCATGGCAAATAGATGGGGAAACAGTGGAAACAGTGTCAGACTTTATTTTTGGGGCTCCAAATTCACTGCAGATGGTGATTGAAGCCATGAAATTAAAAGACGCTTACTCCTTGGAAGGAAAGTTATGACCAACCTAGATAGCGTATTAAAAAGCAGAGACATTACTTTGCCAACAAAGGTCTGTCTAGTCAAGGCTATGGTTTTTTTCAGTAGTCACGTATGGATGTGAGAGTTATACTGTGAAGAAAGTTGAGTGCCGAAGAATTGATGCTTTTGAACTGTGGTGTTGGAGAGGATTCTTGAGAGTCCCTTGGACTGCAAGGAGATCCAACCAGTCCATCCTAAAGGAGACCAGTCCTGGGTGTTCATTGGAAGGACTGATGCTTAAGCTGAAACTCCAGTACTTTGGCCACCTCATGTGAAGAGATTGGAAAAGACCCTGATGCTGGGAGGGATTGGGGGCAGGAGGAGAAGGGGACAACAGAGGATGAGATGGCTGGATGGAATCACTGACTCAATGGACATGAGTTTGGGTAAACTCTGGGAGTTGGTGATGGACAGGGAGGCCTGGTGTGCTGCGATTCATGGAGTCGCAAAGAGTTGAAAATGACTGAGCGACTGAACTGAACTGAATTGAATGATAGAGTAGGTACTGAAAAATACATATCAGTTTACTGGCTGGATTTTTAATATATGAATGCAATGTTCTTGTTCTACTAAGAGGAGATTTGAGCAAATCTGTATTGTAATCAGAATAGTTTAATAAGATTCCAAAAAAGAGCAATTTTACTCATTGTTTGATCTATAAATTTTTCTTCTTTGTCCTGTAATTAAAATAGGCAATAATGTTAATATTAGTATAAGTAACAAAAATTTGAACTGCCAGGGACATCTTGGACAGTAAATGAAAGAGAGGATTAGATATATTATCTGTCCATGAACTCTATTTTACTTTATGACTGAAGAGTTGGAGAGGACCTGGGTAAACTAATATTTTCTCTAAAACAACAAGATGAAAGCAACTATGATTAAGAGCTGGATGTCCAGATCCAGATCCAAATGTACCACAAAGCAGCTGGGTGAACCTTTGTGTAACTCACTTTCCTGGTCTTCTCTTTTGTTTTCTGTAAAGTACAAGGACCAGATGAACTTGTCTTCCAGATATCCTCTATATTTAGCATTCCATGATTCCCACAGTTCTGGATCAATTATATTCCTCTTTTATAAATTGGCCTCTCTAACCACTTACTCTCCTCACATTGTTTTGAATTCTTTCTCTGTGGATACATTTTGAGGTCTCTTAGGAACTGACTTCAATAGGCCATTATCTGGGTTCACTGGGTCCTTGTTATTCTGAGGTCAGCTTCCATCCACTCATCTGCCATCCATCACCAGTCTCCAGACCTCCCAACAAAACCTATTGAACACATCATCATTTTCTAGGGTCAGGATAAGGGTCAAACATCCCTAAAAGCACATTTCCCACCAACTAGAACTTAGTGTGCTGACTCTCATCATTCAAATCAACTTAGTCCTGGGGGATCCACATGGGAAATCAGTCACATTGTCAGTTATCTTGCTCCATTCCTGCCCAGTTCACTTTATGGAGTGAGTCTGTATGGTGTGTATAGATTAAACCAGGCCTCCTGCTCTTCCCTTTACTTAGAGGCCTCTTCAGTGTTCGTCGTGTCTCCCTATGGGAACTTTAGTGCTGCCTTGTTTTGCTTCAAGTGTCCCAGGATCCCTAAACCAGGGATCTCAAGTCACCATTACCTTTTTACGTTTCTCTCTTAGGGGAGGTTTTTCTGGGCTGGGTCGTCTGGGGGTTGCCTGGAGCTTTAGGCTTGAGCTTTGTTTGGAGCAGCATATTAAGTGGGAGGGGAGAAGGACAGCGTGGAGTGGGAGAAGTGGTATGAATGGAGATTTTTGTAGCTACATTCTCTTTGTTGTCTCTCAACTGAAAAGGCCTTTGAGACACAATGACTCCCTTTTAATGGGTTATGTTCATGAATTCAGTGGCTGGTGGTAATATTAAATCATATGCTAATGTAGAATCAGTACATTGAGAAAAAAAAACTGTTCTAAATATCTGAGCTGGGGGTGGGGGCAGGATTTGATGCAGTAAAAATGTTCTTAAAATAGTGTGTTTATTATTGAATGCCAAAAGTTACCATCATTTTGCTGGTACTAAACATCAAGTCAAGGAACCCCAAAATTTTAGGTTCCAACAATGGATTTTTCAGAGTTCTTAAAAACATGATCATTAAATTTGTATATATTCTAAAACAATTAAAACAGAAATTCTTGGCGATATCATGCCAAGGTCATTTGGAGATTATTCCCTGAGCTGCTTTGTTTGAAATAAAAACAAAATTGTAATGTGAATTGTAATTACTTAGAACACTATAGAATAAAGCTACAGTAAATTCCTTCACAGTTGAACTAAACTGTTTAACACATGGAATGTCTAATTGACAATTCTGTACCAAAGTGTAAATTTGTCAAGGAAGGATACACAACAAGTTTTTTTTAACATCTCAGTGAGTGCTGTTGTGATTTGGATCTATTACTTCTGAATATTGCATGAAGCTGACAAGCACTTGTCATTTAAAGACCACATGGAGGCATTTAGTTTTCCATTTAGACATAATAACACATTATGCAAATAAGCTTGCAAAGGAAAGCTGGAGGCTGACATGAAATAAACTGTCAAACACAAGTTGCTAATAAATGAGCATTTCTTTATAGATTGTCTTAATTTGGGGAGTTGAAAAATACATTTATCTGTGGTGAATCAGGGACCTCACTATAGTGGTACTTAACAAAGGATGCAATTTTTGACTTTACAACAACATTCCTTCCCTTCAATAATGATGAGAAGTTGTAGTTTAACAAAAGCTCTCAAAACTTAAATTATATAAAAAGAGATTTATAAGTAAACCATGTTTTCACATGTTCATGGTATAGAGATACCTAAGCTTGATTTGTTCTTATATGATTATTCACCCCTTAATGCTGTGCTGTCTATAATAGATCTAATCATTTCAATTTGACCTAGATAACAGATTATTGGAATTCAGAGGAGTTTTGACACTTGTGATTTTGACAAGGTAAGATTTCTCAAAGAAATGTATCAAAATCTCCTGGAAGCCATCTTAAAAACAAATATTCCTGATAAGTTACTTAGTAATAAATTTAACCAAGGAGATGAAAGGCCTATATATTGGTAACTACAAAACATAATGAAAGAAATTGAGGAAGACACAAATGAATGAAAAGATATTCCACATCATGAACTGAAGGCCTTAATATTGTCAAAATGGTCATACCACAGAAAACAATATACACATTTAATGCAACCCTTACTAAAATTCCAATGGCATTTTTCACAGGAATAGAACAAGTTGTTCTAAAATTTGTATGGAAACATAAACAATCCCAAATGGTCAAAGAAATCTTGAGAAAGAAGAACAAAGTTGCAGATATCATGTGCCCCAATTTCAAACTATATTACAAAGCTATAATAATTAAAACAGCATGGTATTGGCATAACAGACATACCAATCAAAAGAACAGAATAGAAAGTCTAGAAATAAACTAATGCATATAAAATCCATTTCACAAAAGAAACAAGAATACACAATGTGGAAAAGAAAGTCTCTTCAATAAGTGGTGCTGGGGAAATTGGACAGCCACATGCAAAAGAAGGAAACTGGATGACTATGTTATACCACACCCCAAAATTAACTCAAAATGGATTAAAGACTTGAAAATAAGACTGGAAAGCATAAAACTACTAGAAGAAAATCCAAACAGTAACCTCCTTGATGTGGATCTTGGTGATGATTTTTTTTTGAATCTAACACCAAAAGCAAAAATAAGCAAATGGGGTTGCATCAAACTACAAGCTTCTTCTGTAGTTTGCATCAAACTACAGCAAAAGAAACTATTAACAAAATACGAAGTAGACTAGGAGAAAATATTTGCAAATCATGCATTTGATAAGAGGTTAATATCCAAAATATATAAAGAACTTACACAGCCCAATAGCAAAAAAAGAATCTGATTTAAAAAATGGGCAGAAGATATGAACAGACATTTTCCTGAAGAAGACATACAGATGGATAACATGAACATAAAAAGATGCTATACATTATTAATCATCAAGGGAATACAAATTAAAGCTATAATAAAATGTTATCTCACACCTGTTAGAATGGCTATCATCAAAAAGGCAAGAGATGACAAATGTTGATGAACATGTGGAGGAAAAGAAACCCTGGTACACTGTTGGTGGGAACATACACTAGTACAGTCACTATGGAAAACAATATGGAAATTCCTCAAAAAATTAAAAGTAGAACTACCATATAATTCAGCAGTTCTACCTCTGGGTATTTATCTGAAGAAAACAAAAACACTAATTTGAAAAGATATATGCATACCCACATTCACTTCAGTATTACTTACCACGACCAAGATATAGAAACAACCTAAGGATCCATTGATGGATGAATGAATAAAGAAAATGTAATTTTTATCTCTATGTATTTATCTATCTATATCTAATTTAGCCATAAAAAAGAATGAAATCTTACCATTTTCAAGAACATGGATGGGCCCCAAGGGTATTATATAAGGGATGTAAATATATATAAATAGGAGGAGGAAATGGCAGCCCACTCCAGTATTCTTGCCTGGAGAATCCCATGAATGGAGGAGCCTGGTAGGCTACAGTCCATGGGGTCGCAAAGAGTCGGACATGACTAAGTGACTTCATATCACTTCACTTCGTATATAAATAACCAAGCTCCTGGGTACAGAGAACCAATTGGTAGGTGCCAGAGGTGGAGGATTGCAGGGATGGGAGAAACGGATGAATTTTTTAGTTTAAATACATTGATTTTTTTTTTTAATGTGTATTCCTGAAAACCTTATTAAACATGCCTATTCCTGAGTCCCGACGAAGACTGACCTAATCAATCAGAAGTTTTGAGGCAGGTGGCCCATGAATATGCATTTAACAAAAGCACAGTCATTCTTATGTTTAAAATACTTTGAGAATCTCTGAGCTGAACAGTCCCTGAAGGTCCATGACGAGCACAATTTCAAGATTGCTAAAGCTGGAATTTATGTTTCAAATTGAGTGTGAGATGAAGTTGGGGATTGAGTCATTCAAGGTGAGTCTGGTTCAAGATGTAGCTTTTATAACTGAGGTTTTGTTCTCTCTTTATCCTCATGTAACAGTAACTCACAGGTGGTGCTAGTGGTAAAGAATCTGCCTGCCAATGCAGGAGACAGAACAGATGTGGGTTTGATCCCTGGGTTGGGAAGATCCCCTGGAGTAGAGCATGGCGCCCCACTCCAGTATTCTTGCCTTGAAAAATCCCACGGACAGAGGAGCCTGGAAGGCTACAGAGACCTGCAAAGAGTGGGACACAACCAATCACACACACAACAGTAACTCCAATGAAGTAATAGTAGAAATGCAGGACTGAACTATTTCTCAGTGACAGTGGCTCATGGGCCAGACTCGGTAGGGATGGGGTATTAGTACAATGAACATGACTGGGAAGAGAGGAATGTCTAAAGGCCAGGGCACAGAGGTGAAGTTTAGTCTCCTCTCTCCATCTGGAGCCTCTGTCCGGAGATAATTTTGAGAGCTTTTGGTTATTTGTTTTCACAGAACATAGAAAAGATAGCAAAAGTTTCTTCAATCTCTCTCAAACCTCTTCTAGAACCCATAAACCAGTACCGGAAACCAGGATCCAGGAATACTTTTCTTCTCCCTGGTTCTGCTGTGTGTGCTGTGCAGTGACTTGAATGGATTCATTTCTGCCTCCTTTGATTTGACTCTTGAACTAGCCCACATTTTTGTCCCCTGTTGAGGTACCTGAAAAAAATGCTCTGTTTATAGACAACGCCTCTTTTGGGGCCATCATAATCTATTTCTAACTATGTTGTCTGTTTTAGCCCACATATTGACAAAGACTCTCCTTGAACGAAGTTTAGTCAGGCTCCTGGGACCCTTCTTCTCCATTAGGCCTTGTCCTTGGTTCCATCATTGCTAGACTTGCATAGCCAAGATGTGGTAAGGATCCTGCTAAGTCACTTTAGACCCAAGGCCCCGCCCTCCATACCTGAGCAACTTCCTTACTCCTAGGATCTGGTCACCCTTGTCTGCCTTCAGCAAGAAGCCTACTAAGTCTCTTCAACAAGAATCTCCTCTATCCTTGATGTCTTCTCTTGTAATTTTCCTTCTTGTAATTTTCCTTTCCTTTCCGTCCCCATCATTCTGCTTGTTGGCTATGAATCCCCAGTTCCCTCTGTTATATTTGGAGTGGAACTGAGCTCATCTCTCTCCCTTGTGATAGTTGTGACACCTATTTTAACAGCCCTAGATAAAGTCATCCTTACCATTTTTGCTTCCAGTTTTATACTGAGATATCACTTAGTGAATATCCATCATCTCACATAGATGTCATATTAAAGAAGTAGGAAAAACTATTTTTTCCTTGTGATGAGCACTCTTAGGATTTACTGTATTAACAACTTTTGTATGTAACATACAACAGTGTTAATTATATTGATCATATTATGCATTATATCTCTAGTAATTATTTATCTTATAACTGGAAGTTTGTATCTTTTGATTGCCTTTATCCCATTCTATCTTATCCCATCCTCTAACTCTGGTTACTACAAATCTGATCTCGTTTTCTATGATCTTGTTTGTTTTTGAAATACAATTGATCTATAACGCTATGCTAGTTCCTGTTATACAACGTAGTGTTTCATATTTCTATACATTTCAAAATGATCACCATGATAAATCTAGTTACCATTCTCTTACTTACCATTTTTACAAAGTCTCAGAATATTTTTTTTCTTTAATAATAGATACATTCTTATAAAATAAGTTAGGAAACATTTAACCTAATACTGTTGTTTTACAAACAATAAAAATGAGACTCAAAAAAGCTAAGTGAATTATCTAAAGTCCTCTTCTTGCAATGTAAGCCAATTTCTTTTTGTACTATAGTGAATCAAATCAGAAAAGCTGCTAACTTTCACAGATCCATGTCCTGTACTTTAAACCCATGAATGTTCTGGTCATTCTGTCCTCTCTAGTAGGTTAGAGGGGAAAAAAAAAATGGCCATTTTTCACACTTATGAACCTCAAGCTATATAGTTAGAGAGAATTTCCAAAGAAGGTTTATATACCTTTAATATATAAAATAGTATCCTGAAGCTAGATTTTTTCCATTAAAAAAATTCTTTCAATTTCTTCCATTTGATTGTTTCGTTCTTTAGTATAAGTTACCCAGCAAAAGGCCTGAAGAATAAACACACGGCAAGCAATTGTGATCACTCTTCCTTGCCCTGGACAAAAGCTTATTAGATTATATTGATTTACCAGCTCTTTCCTTGCAGAAATAGCCTAATTAAATGTTTAGTACCACCTTTGAAGGTGAGGTCAACTCAATAGTTACTTTGGATTCTAATTTTAGAAGCTCTCCCTTCTCTGATTATATTTTTGGTAATGAGAACTAAATGTTGATGCCTTAAATTGGCACCCTTTCCATTCTTTTACATATTATTTCTTGGAACAAAAATGTTGTTGGGAGTCTGAGTTTGAATTGGGCCCAATCACAGAGAATTTTTACCTTTAGTGGAAAGATTATTCTCTTCTTTACTGGGAGGGATGGTGATATGGCAACCCTAATGTTCTTTCTTTTTTCCAAAGTTATTTGGGGAAAATTTCAAATTTCTTTTAAGCTTTGCAGTGGGTATTTCCTGCATTCAGGATGCTATCTCTTTCTGTGGGGAGTGGAGTCATAGGGTTCTTTCTTTAAGGGACATTTTTGCTTTTATAAAAAGAAAAGACAATTTAAAGACTTTGTTTTGTCATAAAGCACCGTGATCTATAACTTTGACAGTGTAGAAAGTGTAGAAAGTAATGACTGGTCATTAGGGAGGAGTGGGATATACCTATTTGGAGTAGCTATGGCTTTTTGTCTTTTTTCCCTTCTTTTCAGGAACAACTGGTCTTGTTCCTGTGGTAAGATAGGGTTAGCAAATCTAAATGGTGCAATCTATCTTCAATCTAAGATGGTCTAAAACTTCATTTTCTTACAGATAGATTATCCCAGAGTACTTAATGTGAATACTGTTTAAAAAACAGACTAAACATCCTAAATATTTAACTTCTTATGGTTGACAAAAGTCTTTATGAGCCTTTGGTTCATTATGGCTGTTTGTTTAGAATTGCCTATTTGAGAATTTTTTTTTGTGGGGTGGCAGGTATTCTTTCTATACTTACTTCCTTTCCCCATGAACAGCAGATTTGACAAAAATCATCTACTAGGAGAAGATTGTGAGAAACGTAACTATGTTTGTACAACTGGGAAACGAAAAAGAAATCTTATTTGATCCCTGTTTTTGGTCACTGAAATTAAGGGCATCATCAACACTCTGGGGCATTTGAAAACAAATTTCCTTTTTGGAGGCTTTGATGGCTTTCAGACAGGCTGTGGATTTACCATGCTTCATGGAGCTGAAGGACACGGGTGTCTGATGGTCCTGCTAGACATTTACACACAGTGTGATACTCCTCCACTTTCAGTTCAAAGCAAGCATTGTCTCTTGGGTTTTCACTTAGCTTCTTTGGCTGTTTCTCATTTATTTTGAGATAACAGTTCACTTCAAACTAGATAATCTTCTGATCAAAAAAAAAAAAAAAAAAAGCAAGTTGGTTCCTTTCCTTCATAAAACAACCTTTTCTTTGAAGACACAGTTCAGTAAATCCAATAAATTTTGAGGTAGCATGATTTTTCATTGGTTGGGTACCATAATATAATATGAAAACCAGAATCTTTTTAAAGATGCTTTGGTACAAGACTTTCTTTTGCTAAGTTTAGAAAACCTATTCAGCACATACTATAATTTGATACTATTAGCCTCGAAGTATTATGTGCAGTTGTCTCAGTATAATTTCAGCTTTTGAACTTTGTATGTGAACTAGCATGAGAGTGAGCCAAACAGCAAATGAATGCAGTTGATTTGTTATTGAAAGGCTAAAGGGAATTCCAACACGAATTCAAAATGCTATTTAATAAGCAGAAGATACAGAGAAATTCATTTTAGAAGTTTAAAAAATAGGTTGACTTTAAAAGTGCAACTTGAAGCCATGTTTTAGAAGATACTTCAGCTAGTGATCCATCTCTGTGTGGGTGGTTGGGGATCTCATTCAGAGTTAACTGGTGATTTCTTTCTTCTCAGGTTAGCAAATCAAGTCAGTTAAAAACAAGCTTGGGTCTGACTGAGGAAAAACAAAACCAAAATAAAAAACAACTTTTTACTTTTTCCACTGGAAGTCTGAAAATGAAATTAATTTAAAAAGTTGTTTTGAGAGTCACAACTTTGGGATTCTTCTGAAAGTCTCCTGCAAATGTGAATGTCTAAGTGTATATTTGTAATGTGTATGCAAAATTCTGGGCAACATATTTTGAGATCCATTGTAAATGCCCAAACAGGTCTGATCTGTGTTATGCTGTGCTAAGTCACTTCAGTCATGTCCGGCTGTTTGCGATCCTATGGACTGTAGCCTGCCAGGCTCCTCTGTCCATGGAATTCTCTAGGCAAGCATACTGGAGTGGGTTGCCCTGCCCTACTCCAGGGGATCTTCCCAACCCAGGGATAAACTCACATCTTTTACATCTCCTGCATTGGCAGGTGGGTTCTTTATCACTCGCACTTCCTGGGAAGCTCAACACACAATTAGAAATATAATTAAAATTAAAATTCATACAAATGCTTCATAGACTCCTGGATGATAAAAATAAAAATGTCAGTGACTGCTGAATTGGAGTGTTAATTTGTAGAAGGGTTCTTCATTCATCACATGACATAATACTTAGAAGAATCCTATGAAATAGGGCAGGTTACATAATCTTTATTGTAAAAAGAGGGTAAAAATAATAGACATTGAAGATCAGCTATAAGCCACACATTGTTTAAACATTTTGCACATATTAACTCATTTATTCCTCTTTAATGCCTTATGAAATAGATACTCCTGTGTCATTTTGCAGATAAAGAAATGAATACCTAAGAGAGCAGCATCTTTCCTGAGATTGTATAGCTAGCAGTGGTGGAGCTAGGATTCAAGTTGAGGAATGATAACTACCCTATTTTACAGATGAGAAATTTGAGTTTTAGAAAGGCTAAAAAAAGTTCCCCAAACTAAAACACCTGGTAAATGATGTGCAGAAGTTCAAACAAGGTCTGTATGGCTTTAGAATCTTAGCTTTTAACCACTTTTTTACAATATTTACTTTAAACTCTGGTTTCTCACTTTTTAGTTTGATACCAGAACATTTAAGCTAATGAGTTCCTTAGTCCTGGCCACTATTTACAAAAGATGTATTGGCTTCTTTCTCCAAATACATGATTTAAGGTCCATTTTATTTTATTTATTTTTTAAAGTTTGTTTTTAATTGGAAGATAATTGCTTTAAAATGTTGTATTGGCTTCTGCCATAGAAAAATGGAATCAGCCATATGTATACATATATTCCCTCCTTCTTGACCCTCCCTCCATCCCCCAATGTCCATTTTTATTTTGCAGCCTTAATATGTACAGATAAATGGTTTTTAATTAAGCTATCTTGCATGGTTCCAAATTGGGAAAGGAGTATGTCAAGGCTGTATATTGTCACCTTGCTTATTTAACTTATATGCAGAGTACATCACACAAAATGCCAGCTGGATGAAGCACAAGTCAGAATCAAGATTGTTGGGGAAAATATCAATAGCCTCAGATATGACATCACCCTTATGGCAGGAAGTGAAGAGGAACTAAAGAACCTCTTGATGAAAATGAAAGAAGAGAGTGAAAAAACTGGCTTAAAACTCAAGATTCAAAAAATGAAGATCATGGCATCTGGTCCCATCACTTTATGGCAAATAGATGGGGAAACAATGGAAACAGTGACAGACTTTATTTTCTTGGGCTCCAAAATCACTACAGATGGTGACTGCAGCCATGAAAATAAAAGACGCTTGCTCCTTGGAAGAAAAGCTATGACAAACCTAGACAGCATATTAAAAAGCAGAGACATTACTTTGCCAACAAAGGTCCTATTATTTTTCCAGTAGTCATGTATGGATGTGAGAGTTGAACCATAAAGAAGGCTGAGCACTGAGTAATTGATGCTTTGAACTGTCATGTTGGAGAAGGCTCTTGAGAGTCCCTTGGACTGCAAGGAGATCAAATCAGTCAATCCTAAAGGAAGTCAATACTAAATATTCATTGGAAAGAATGATGCTGAAGCTGAGGTTCCAATACTTTGGCCACCTGATGTGAAGAACTGACTCATTAGAAAAGACCCTGATGATGGGAAAGATTAAAGGCAGGAGGAGAAAGGAACCACAGAGGATGAGATGGTTGGATGGCTTCACCGACTCAATGGACATGAGTTTGAGCAAGCTCTGGGAAATGGTGAAGGACAGGGAGGCCTGACGAGCTGCAGTCCATGGGATTGCAGAGTTGTACATGCCTGAGTGATTGAACCGGAGAAGGCAATGGCAAGCCACTCCAGTACTCTTGCCTGGAAAATCCCATGGATGGAGGAGCCTGGTAGGCTGCAGTCCATGGGGTCGCCAAGAATTGGACACGACTGAGCGACTTCACTTTCACTTTTCACTTTCATGCATTGGAGAAGGAAATGGCAACCCACTCCAGTGTTCTTGCCTGGAGAATCCCAGGGATGGGGGAGCCTGGTGGGCTGCCGTCTCTGGGGTTGCACAGAGTCGGACACGACTGAAGCGACTAAGCAGCAGCAGCAGCAACAGAGTGATTGAACAACATTTTGCATGGATGGAGGAGTATAAGATGCAAGGTGTATAGAATTGTATTAGAATCACTGGAGAAACATTTTCAAAATGCCATATCAGCTGAAGGCTCTGAATACATCTACTATATCAGAGTGGGATGGGGTGGTGTTTTTCAGTAGGAGGAAGCCTTGGCCCATGTAATTATAGAAAGGTTCCATAACACACCATGATATCATCTCTCATTTGGTTGAATACTTCAAGAGGTTCACTCTCCATGCCTACACAAGCTGTGTCATGTCTTTCTTTAAAATTTTTTCATATTTTAGATATAACCTGATGATTGCAAGGGACAATGATGGAACTGTTTTCCTCTATCTGGATAAATGACCTTACGTTTAATTTGTGGACAGTATTATCATGCTATATGTGGTCTGTAGGATTTTTTTTTCTTGCTGTGGCTAAGATAAGATAGGTCTTTTCCTTTCTACTTCTCTATTAAATGTATCTCTTTTGAGTTCATTATTTCTGTGTTGAGTGCTTTTTAATACAGACTTGGTAATCAATATACTAACTATTCTTCCATTTGTGTCATATGTAAATTTGAAAGGTAGGTCTTAATAAGCTGGTGATTAAAAAAATTGAACAATGTAGGACAAATGTGAAAATTTGAAAATTTGTGAACAAGAGCCCTCTCTCTGGGAGAATACTGACTAGTAACATCTATCCATAGAATATGGATGTGGTTGTTCAATAAACTACTAAAATTTCTGACATTCTATTACCTAATAATGTTTAAGCACACAGGGTTTGAGTCAGACAGACACAGGTTCAAATCCTGGTCCATTGTTTTGGCTATGGACAAGTTATACAATATTTTTAAAACTTTGCCTTCTCCACTGAAAAGTGAGGTTAATAATATTAATACCAGAAGACATTAAAACATACATAAAAATCTCTCCCCTAGAAGAGTACCTGACATATAGTAGTTATTCAACAAAAGATAGTTATTATTATTGATATTATCATGAGAATTTAGAGAATTTGATCAATATATATGTCTTTCTATACCAGACAAAGATCTCATAAAAAAAATAATGAGGTTTATTTGGCTTAGTTTACTTGGTGAATTTTGATGACCTATTAACATTTATATCTCCATGTTTCTCAGTTTGTAAATTGTTTGAGTTTCTAATGTTTCCATATACAATGAAATCAAATGAAAGCTTGCTTTTCTTAATGCTAGTGTTAGGTACACCCAAAAAACTGCTTTCTCTTGCTGAGCACCCAGAACTAAATAAATAGTTGAGGAGATGAATTTTCATTCATGCCTTTATGTATGAAATGTCAACTGTCTTTAGTTATCTTTAGCCACCACTTTCTAAAACTTCTCCAAGTTTGTTTTTCCATTGAGTTAAATAAAATGACCTGGAAAATTTTAATGGCACCCCACTCCAGTACTCTTTGCCTGGAAAATCCCATGGATGGAGGAGCCTGGAAGGCTGCAGTCCACAGGGTCGCTAAGAGTCGGACACGACTGAGCGACTTCACTTTCACTTTTCACTTTCCTGCATTGGAGAGGGAAATGGCAACCCACTCCAGTGTTCTTGCCTGGAGAATCCCAGGGATGGGGGAGCCTGGTGGGCTGCCGTCTATGGGGTCGCACAGAGTCGGACACGACTGAAGCGACTTAGCAGCACAAAGTCAAAAGGAATAAACTGAAAGATTTTGTGGTAGGTAAGAAAGTTAATTATCAGCTATGATTTGATACTTTTATCCAATAACTAATTTTACACAGTTATGTTTCATTGTGGATGACAGGATAGAGTGATTTTAAAGATTTATTTTATATTAAGTAAGATTTTGATGCTTTTGACTAAAAAGTAGATATGTAAAGGATGTTCATGAGATCCCCAGAGGAAGCTGAATGGGTTTCTGAAAGCACCAAGAGAGAACTTTCCAAAGTAAGTTTACTGGTAAGTCAGTCGAGGAATCCTTGACCAACATTTTAATTTCTTTTTTGTAGTTTTGAAATAACCTTATCTCTAAGATATCTAGTAACCTCAAGAAAATATATCCTAGCTTGTTCTGTGTACTCTATGTCTCATTTTAGACATTTCAGATTTCAGGAATAAGGTTCAGTAATTTTAAAACTTAATGCCCTGACATAGAAAACCATTGGCATTATTAACTTTCAAATCAATGAAGAGAGTAGAAGAATGTTATAACAAAAGAGCCAACGGCTGTTTTCTTTAACCTGTGGTTGGGTTAATTGAACAATATGGCCTTTTCTTGGGACACTATAAGTAAAATGGAGAGTCTGCCTTTTTATATCTGAATTCTGTAAAGTATCTGTTTGGCAAATGGGTAATACATGTCGATCTTACTCTTTTCTTAAATAGTCTTTCTTCATGGCAGGAATGATATGACTCTTATTATTTAACATTTGTGTAGCTCTGGCAATAGACTTGTCTTTGCATTGAATATCACAGAGTAGGAATCATCCCATTCTGGTGGGCATAGTATAAAAAGAAGGTAAACTCAATAATAGGTAATATTGACAAGAGTAAAGGTGGACTACTAAACAAGTACTCTGCTTTTTCTTAACAAACAGAAATGGGTAGGAGACTGCACACGCCTGGTGCTGTCGTCTAGAATGCTGGTAACCTACTCCCTCTCCCCCAGCAAAGCTTAGTTAAAAAGCACAGCTGAATTAAACACAAAGAGAAACCCGTGGACTTGTGGATGTAACTGTGCTTTCAGTAAAGCTTTATCTCAGTCACATGATGATTTAAAGCAGATGTGATTTTCCTAACATTGCTATGGTTTTGACCACCTAGTTCTTTTACATCCTTTGTGATTTTGAATGAATTATTGATAAGGAATACTTCAAAGGTGCACAAAAAAATCTTTTACACTTAACATTTATAAAACAATGATGTTGATGGAGGGAGAAAGAAAACCCCTGTCAATATTTTTCTGAGACTAAACAATACCAAAGTGCCTTCAGGATTCATTTTAATGAGAAAAACTAGGGTGGCTCCGTGGAAGTCTCAAGACAGGCAGTGCACACTAGGAAATTAATTATTCCTTGGCAGTCAGGCAAATGTATGCAGTTTATGGTGGCATTGCTGAAAATAAATATTCTTTTAATCAGCAATGCTGGCTTATTTCCTCAAAGGTAACATCAAACTTTAAACGCATGAAGTCACATATTTTTAAGATAGGATTCCGAAACAAAGGGTTTGCTTGGCTTTTCAGAATACTGTTTTCAGGTTACTGTTTGCACAGGGTTTCCTCCAAGTAAGTGCAGCTGATCCCTGAGTCTTGTCCACACTCAGAGAACAGGGTTATCATTATGGACAGCATTTTCTCTAAGCCTGACTGTGATCTGTGCTGGAGGAGACATTGACTTTCATGATGGTTTTATGGATCGATGATTCAGGTGGTTCTCCAGATAGCTCTGCTGGGTTCCTGGGCCATGTTTGCAAGTCAAAGCTGCGTCTCCTCCCCTAGGTGGAATATCTCAGCTCAGGGATTCACTTCTTAGCTGCCTCTTAGCTGCCTCCAGCTCAGGCAGTTGGCAGCTGACGGGGCAGTGCTACTAATGCAACCGAGTCTTCAAAGCGGCAGGTGATAAGAGACGTTGGGATTTTAACAGGGTAATGAATTAATTCACAAACTCACTGAGCACAAATGATAACTTCGGTACAATTTCTAGTTACAATTAGGAGGGGATTGCATTGTTTTACGGGATAAAGGTATTAGTTTTGATTCTTGTAATGTAATGTGTAGCATACTGGTATCTTTGAGGAAAAGCCAGGTTCTGGATGTGTGAATTTGCCCGTGACCAACTCCTGAAATGGATGCAAATGAAAATGAGTGATTTCTGTGATAGCAAAGTGTGCTGTAGCGTAGCTTCTATACCCAGATCCCTAAGAGGGACTGGCAGAGGCTCAGAATTTCATTTTGCCTGAACTTTTATCCAAAAGCAGCGTAACCAACCCTTCTCCAAATGTATCCCAAACTTTTATTATATTTTGAGGGAATTCAGGCTGAACATGCAATCTTTATGTTGTACTTCAACCTTGTAATTATTTCAGTGACTCCCTTCAAAATCAACAGATTCAAGACAATATCTAATTCCTGAATTCATTATGACAAGGGAATCATTCATATTTTCCCTATTGTTTCTGATGTTTCCCCCAAAATATTTCTATTAGAAAAAAGACAATTTTAAATTTCAGAGACAATCCTCAGAAAAACAAGTTCTCCTTTTTTTCAGGGTTTGATTGGCATTATTAATAGTATTTTCAAAAAGGGAATTGTGAGTTTGCATGTTAACACATAAGTATGTATGCTAATGTCTATTTTAGAATTATTTTCTATCATTTTCATCTTTCAGATGGTTAAACTGCTAAAGGTAATCAATAAAATCTATTGTTTGTACCTTAGAATGCTCAGATAAGTACTAGGTATACATGCTAATTAAAAAATATCAGTTAATGATAATAGAGGTGTTAGATATAATGATAAAATACTCTTTCTTTCAGATGACTGACTTACATGGAAATGATACATTCATTCAATACAATGAATATTCAATGTGATTTAATAAATATTCATTGGACACCTGTGCTGGGCCCTAGAGATATTAAGATGAGAAAGCTTCAGTTTTGGTTACTTACCACGGTAGATTGCATTGTTGTTCTTAAATATTCACTCCCCTTCCTGTAAAAGGATTAGACCTCCCTAGGTGGGGATGTATGCACCTTGCAGTGTGTCCTGTGAGAGGGGGATATACTTCTCTATCTCCCTGGCTGTGTGACTGACTTTAGACAATGGTGTGTGAGTGGACACCATGCACACTACACCTGAGAAGATGATCTAAGAAGCATTATATGATTCTATCGTCACCTTCTTTTTGCTGGAAGAATGGCAAGTCTCAACAAAGAGATTTTCCTAACTTGAAACATAACCGTAACCGTAATCTGAATCCTGGAATAAGAAGATTGATAAAAGCTCACACCAACTGACCTGCAGCTGCCAGCATGTACCATGTTCATTGTTGTAAATCACTGGGATTTCGGAAGTTGTTGACTCACAGTGAAGCTAGCTGAAACACTTTGCCTGGAATTAAACTACAGTACATTAGTTCTAAGACATTAAAATTTCTCACTGTCTGTTTAGTGACCTAGGACCAAAAAAAGGAGACTAATTCTCATCTAAGAATCCTGCAAACTATAGCTGTTTGTAACAGCCTTGGATGGGCTATGAGCAGACTCCATCTGGGTTACTCTGGCCAAGTTTGCCTACTGTTAAATATTAGTACATTAGCTGTTCAGCTTCCCTCATTGAGTGTAGGTCACCGAAAGAGCTAACTCGGTCATTGTTTATTTGTCCTAGATGTAGTCACATGGGCCAAGTCAATCGGTAGTTTAAGGTCAAAGCTTTCATATTTTACTTATCTAGCGTGTGTGTGTTAGTCACTCAGTCATGTCCAACTGTTTGCAACCTCATGGACTGTAGCCCACCAGACCCTTCTGTCCATGGAATTCTCCAGGCAAGAATACTAGAGTGGGTTGCCATATCCTTCTCCAGGGGATCTTCCCAAACCAGGGATTGAACCTGGGTCTCCTGCATTGCAAGTGGATGCTTTACCATCTGAGCTACTAGGGAAGCTACTTATCTAATAGGGTGAGAATAAAGACCTGTTCAGGGCAGTTAACATGTCAAGGTTATCCATCGCTGATATGCTATTGCCTTTCAGTATGTGTTAGAGATCAACAAACACTTGTATTAATAATTATTTTTCTCCTTCTAGGGTCAAGGTTAACATGAATGGAGAGAAGGGTGTGTTTGCATGAGAGCAAGAATGCAAGGATGAGCAAGAGAGAGAGAGAGAGAAAGAGTGAGAGAGAGAAAGAGTGAGAGAAAACTAAAGGTTTAACTAAAGGTTTCACCTATGTACCTGCATGTACCACATATTAAGTGAAAATCCCATTATATTAAGAAGGCAAAGAAAAAAAAATCAAAACCCAAGATCATTGAATGTTTTTTGTGGTTGATTCATTTCAGGATACTCTTTTCTACAAGTCCTTTGCTAACTGCCTTTCTTGGACTTTTGTGCCAGGACACATGAAGTGGAGGACATCAACATGCTGCCCTGTTCTCCTCCCTTCCTGTGGCTCCTGCTCATTCCATTTCCACCCCCTTGCAGTTGGGTGGCTCATGTGATTGGTTCTAGCCCCTGGACCTGAAGAGAAGTGATGTTTGTCACTCAACAGGCTGAGGCTTGGCTCCCCGTCTCTTTTCTCTGCCATGGTCATCCTGGGAGACACATGCTGAGAGGCCAGTGCTACCAGATGGCATCTGAACAGATCCTGACTCACTCACTGCTTGGACCTGAAAGGGAATTTTGTGGGCAAGAAATAAGGTTATGCATTTTATTTGTCATTATAGCTTACTGTGGGCCAACATATGGCTTCTGAACACTTCTCATTTTTTGCCTTGGAACAATTTTTTTTTTCAATCTTCTGATCTTCCTCCCCTCTTTCCTCTCTACTTTTCTTTCTTTTCTTCATTCTAAAACTATTTATGGACCATGAACTATTTGCCAAGAATTGTGATGATAAACAGTTGAGGCATAGATTCTGCCCTGTGGAATTAGAGGGGAGTGAGAATGACTAACAATTTTTTTATTCCTTTTACCTGTACCAGGCACTCTACCAAACTATCTCATTTAATTCTCACATCCACACCAAAAGCAGGTTCTATTACTACCCCTAATTTATGGATAAAGAAATGGAGCTTCAGAGAGGTCAATGATAGGGGCCAAATCAGACAGTGAAGGCCCGAGCTGGGCTTCAACCTTGAGCTGCTCATTGCCAAAGCCTTGGTGATGAAACACTGGATAACTTTTGCTTCTCTGGAGAGGCTACATATTATTATTATATAATAATATATATCATTTTTATTATTATATTGTATTATTAATATAATACATAATGTTATGTTCTTATATTAATATATTATTATATTATAATAATATATGTCATTATTGTTATTAATACATAGATCTGTTAGAAGTAGAGATTTCTCCCCTCTTTGGATACGAGTTTGTTCTTTGATGTTTTGATCATAATGAAAAGAGTGTCAAGAGACACTCTGACTGAAGCAGTCAGAATTCCACTCCCCTCACTGGCTGTCTGAAAAATGCCTGGGCAGGTTCTGATGTTGCCCTCCGTGCTCTTATTCCTCTGCTAAAGGCAAGAGTCCTCATCTGAGTGGACAGCCTCAGAACCCTCTGCTGGTGCAGCTGGTGCTGGGACGTGTGTGGATACAAAGGGTGCTGCGCACAGTCCAGCCAGGCCCCTGTGAGGCCAACTGGGCAATACTGCCAACGAAGGAAGGGGGAGTCCAAATCCCCTCTCCTGGGGAACATCTGTGGACTCATGGTGGCAATTAACCACAACTTTAAAAATATATTATTTGGGATGAAAGGGAGAGCTCTCCTCCAATTTATTTATGGTTTTGGCTTCCCAAAGGAGCTAGCAGGATTTTGAAACACACCAAGTTTAAGTATGGATTTGTGAGGTCACTGCTTCTGCCTCACTGCCGACAGAGAGCTTATCTTGTTGGAATAGGCAAGGGAACTTTGGCTTCTTGCTTAAGAACACTTGATCCTGAGACCTGTTTATCTCATTTGGTTCCCCTGAGGAGCAACATCAGGGGTGGTCAGGCCTCCCTCTGGTATCCAGGACACCCGAGAAGCTGAGAACTGATTTCTCAAAGTGTGGGTCA
This sequence comes from Bos javanicus, assembly GCF_032452875.1. Classification (NCBI taxonomy): domain Eukaryota; kingdom Metazoa; phylum Chordata; class Mammalia; order Artiodactyla; family Bovidae; genus Bos; species Bos javanicus. Next base: position 47,243,575 of record NC_083870.1, read on the forward strand.
TTGATTACATGCATTAGAAACACCTCAAGTCATTATTACTGAGGTGGTTTGTGAATCCCACTGCTGACTCACTGAATTCAAAGCTTGGAGGTGGAATGGAGCTCTGAGCACTTCAACAAGCATCCAAGGGATTGTCACATGCCCACCAAGGCTGGATAACAGTGGGCTGGAGGCCACAGCTTCCTCTCAACTGGCCCTGAGTGCAGGTCTTGCTGACATTTAGGCTTTTATTCCTGTCTCATTTCTCCCCCTGACCCAACACACACATCATTTTTAATAGCCTTATGGAACTCCCAGCAATAACTTCTCTATTATAGATGACCCACTCAGGATGAAATTACTGCTTTCTTTATAGGGCAGATTACAAAAATACAACTTTCGAGAAACCACAGCTTCCTCTATTGTTCTGCATTGCTGTTGTTTAGTCGCTGAGTCGTGTTTGACTCTTCTGTGACCTCATGGACTGTAGCCCGCCAGGCTCCTCTGTCCATGGGATTTCCCAGGCAAGAATACTGGAGTGGGTTGCCATTTCCTTCTCCAATTGTTATGTATTATGCATTTTCAAATGAAATTTCACTCCTTGAAAGAAATTTCATGTTCACACTAAAAAAGTTCCCTTTAAAAATTTAAAAGATGAGATTCATTGCCTTATGCCTCCACATTACCTCCTGCAGGCATCTGTGCAGACACCTCAAAAAGCCACCAGAGGAAAGTGAAACTGGGGTCCATTTTACCCTCCCTTCATGCTCTCTCATTACTATGCTTCCCTTTTGAAAATGGAAAACGTTGCCTTTCCCAGCACCATTTTCTTCTTTGGTTCAATCACCTTCTCACACTCTCTTTCTATATTTATTTTAAGCAAATATTTAGGTTTAGGAGCTGAAAATCTCCCCAGACAATTTACAGTGAAGCCCATGACCCAGAAGGATTAGTAAGGGGGAGGAGGAGAGGACAGCAAGGCTCTCCCTGGTGAGTTTGAGAAAGACCGGGTTTGCTAGATGAAATGTAATGATCAGAATTCACGTATCTGTGGGAGGCTTGGCAAAAAAAAACAAAAACAAAAAAACAACCAAAACATCATTTCAAGCAAAGTTACAGGAAGAAAAAACGCCTCAAACCCAACTCCCTCTTTCTTAGCAGCAAGCTATGTAGGCTATGAATTATTTTACTGAACAGTGTTAAGTGCTTTCCTGTTGAAAAATGAGGAACTTATTAATTATTTTAAGTTTGAAGTAATTAAGCCAAGCGCTGTCAGGCTGACATGGTTTTCTCAGCAGGCGGTTGGATTCTTGTAGCAGAGTGAAGGATTTTTCTAGTCCCATATGCTGAGCTACAGGTGAGCCAGTTGGTAAATATGTGACACCTTTTAATTATACCTTGTTGCAAGCTGTAGCTTATCTTGTGAATTATTTGATCATTTGTTGCTCTCTCATGAGCAAGAGAAGCTTCTCATGAAAGAGAAGCAATAGGTGAGTCTCCCTAGGAAAGGGGTAGGGGTAAGAACAGAGGAGTGACTGGGTGTATGGAATGGAGGAAAAGCAATGCTGTACTAGGGGCTTTAAGAGATTATTTTAGGGCCTGCAGATGACCTTCTAGCATAAACTCTGTAAAGTTTGTTGTCTCGGTTGGCAGAGCACACTATTATGTATAAAATAAATAACCAATAAAGACCCATTGTATGGCACAGGGAACTCTACTCAACACTCTGTAATGGACTATGTGGGAAAAGAATCTGAAAAAGAGTCGGTATGTGTACACATATAGCTGATTCACTTTACCTGAAACTAACACAACCTGTAAAGTCAATTATATGTGTGGGCTCCGTTGTGTCCAACTCACTGTGGTCCCATGAGCTATAGCCCACCAGGCTCCTCTGTATTTCCCAGGCTAGAATACTGGAGCAGGTTGCCATTTCCTACTCCAGGAGATCTTCTCACCCCAGGGATTGAACTCGAGTCTCTTGAGTCTCCTGCAAAGGCAAGCACATTCTTTACCACCGAGCCACTGGGGTCAATAAAACAAATATACCCCAATAAAAATTAAAGAAAAGAAAAAGAATGCTGATAGTAGCTGAGGAAACAGGTTTTTTGTAGCTGGTCCAGTCAGGCCTGGGAGGTAGGAAAGACTGAAAAGCCTTTTCTCTTCACCTTCTTTCTGGGCTACTATCTGTCCAGTTATGGGGGCTCAGCGGTAAAGAATTCACTTGCCAGTGCAAACGATGCAGGAGACGTGGGTTTGATCCCTGGGTCAGGAAGATCCCCTGGAGAAGGACACGGCAACTACTGTAGAATCTAGTATTCTTGCCACTCTAGTATTCTTGCCTGGGAAATCCCATGGACAAAGGAGCCTGGCGGGCTACAGTTCATGGTGTTGCAAAAGAATCAGACACGACTCAGTGACTAAATGACAGTAACACAACAAGCTACCCAGCTGGATTACAGGTGCATGATGGAGAGCTAATTTTTCCTCACTTAAAAAAAAATTGAAATACAATCGCTTTACAATGTTGTGTTAGTTTCTCTATAACAGCCTGAATCAGCTATATGTATACAAATGCCCCCTGCCTCGTGAACCTCCCTCCCACTGCCCCCCCACATCTCACCTCTGTATCTCATCACAGAGCACCGACCTGAGCTCTCTGTGCTGTACAGCAGCTTCCCACGAGCTCTCTATTTACACATGGTAATGTAAATGTGTTAATGCTACTCTGTCAGTTTGTCCCCCTCTCCCTCCCTCCTGTGTCCGCAAGTCTGTTCTCTACATCTGGGTCCCTACTCCTGCCCTGAAAAAAGGTTCATGAGTACCATTTTAGAGTCCATACACACCTGTTAATATGAGATATTTGTTTTTCTCTTTCTGACTTACTTCACTCTGTATGACAGCCTCTAAGTTTGATGGACAGCTTTTGAGCTCACATTTTCTCAGAAGAAGACCAGGAAAATGGAAGATGGAAAGAAGGGGCTGAGAGAGCACTGTTGGCAGTGGTAGAGTTAGACTGTTGCATATCCGCAAAAGTTTCCAAGTTCTTTTTTTGAAGGCTAAAATTCAAAGGTCTCCTTTTGTAGCACTATGTTTCCAAACTTCCCTTGCATGGCTTTGATAAGAGTCAGAACAAATTTGTCTTTGGCAATCCTACCCAGTGCCTACCACTGCTGCCATCTCTGTATTCAACACCAAGGGCAAACCCGTGCCTGCCTGCCCATCAGCCCTTTGTGTAATGGAGCACATTTGTAGCCTAGGGTTGTGATATGTTGTCCATTTATTTCCTGTCCTCCAAGGCTCATGAAATTTTCATTTCTGGCCTAAAAGCTTATTTGTTCTTACTCTGAGCCTTCTGCTGGATAACTGGCTAATTTAACAATGACATTTGTGCTAATGTGTTGATCCAGTCACTCATTTATTTAATCACCATTAATTGACTGCCTACTTTATAACATTGTGGAAAACGCATGAGGCAAACATGGTCCTTCCCTCCTGGTACTTATCTACTTAGACGAGAGAAATCCTTCCTGGCTTCCATATACAGTCAGCTTGAAACTCCGTCTTCAAATGGCAAAGGAGTATTATATTAATTGTTTTTATATTTTAATGCTCCTTTCTTTTTATTATTGAAGTATAGCTAATGCATAATATTATATATATGACAGGTGTACAATGAAGTGATTCACAGAAGTTATATTCCATTTGGAGTTATTATTAAATATTTGCTATGTTCTCTCTGTTGTACAATATATATCATAGCTTATTTTATACATAATAGTTTATACTTCTTAATCCTCCACCCCTGTATTTCTCCTCCTTACTTCTCTCTCCACTAGTAACTAGTTTGTTCTCTATATCTGTGATTCTGTTTCTTTTTTATTGTATTCACTAGTTAGTTGTATTTTTTTAGGTTCTACATATAAGTGATCTCACACAGTGTTTGCCTTTCTATTCTGACTTACTTTTCTCAGCATAACGCCCTCCAAGGCCATCCATGTTGCTGCAAATGGCAAAATTTCATTCTTTTTTTTATCGCGGAATAGTAAGTTTTTAAAAATCCATTTAATTTCAAATTCAAGCCTCTATGTTGCTGGCCTAGTGGAAAATTTAATCTAAGTGAATTTTTTTTAATGGTCTATACAGTTTACACACAGACAGGAGCCTAGGCTGGGCCCCCACAATCCCTGGGATTCAGAGCTTTCTCTGTAGAACTGAGCCCCCATAGCAGCTAGTGCAGGGGAGGACGGGGAGAGCACAATCATGGAAGTGCATGAGTCAAGCTCCTGCCACCATTTGGTTGGCAACAAGTTACCAGGATAAGAAAGAGGGCAAGAAGGCAACCTCAGCAGTGAGTGGTCGAGGGGTACATTGAAAAGCTATAAAGATGTGACTAGGTTGAGCCCGCAATGTTGAGGGCACCAATATAGGACCTCTGAGGTCAGTATTTGTGAAGATTGGAGTGCACCAGTCCTTGAGTCTTATAAATAGGTGAAGGGCAAAGGAGTGGGGGCAGGGACATCCTGAGAACACTTTCTGAGGGGGCCCTGAGGGCTGAGGAGTCCAGCTCCGAGGCAGGGCAAGAGTAGGGTGCAGGAGGAGGGCATCCAGGAGACAGAAGTGGGCGAGAGCCCCTGGGAGCCCTGTTCTCTCACTGACTGGGTCCTCCGAGACTCAGAGACCACAGGGCAGGCTGAGGGAGGGAAGCAGCTGGCTGGCTGTGGGGCAGAGGGTAGGGGAGGTAACTGCTGGAGAACAGTACTTCACAACCAGTGTTCCAAAACCTCAGACTCAGAAAGGTACACACACACACACACACACACACACACACACACACAGTCTCTTGGAACTCCCATGCCCATCTTTTTCCTCAGTGGTGACATGTAGCAAACAGCCTTACCTAATTCCCAGGAAAAGAGCCCTAGCTCTGGCCTGGTCATGCATGGGATTTAAGCACATGCTGAGTTAGTTTCCTGTCCTCTGCACTGGCCCAGCATAAAGACCACTGTCCAGGTAGTTCACTGGCTGCCTTGCTTGCCTTCCTTTATCCCAGATTCTTTGAGGCCTCTTCGTGGTCCATCTGGGCTGCCCAACTTTTCCCCCCTAGAGAAAGCAGGAGTTGTAGGGAGTGGCAAAACCTCAGAGAAGGGATTGCACATGGTCGGTAGCAGGGCACTTGACTGGGGGTCGGGGAAGCAGGGCTGCAGTGGGAAGAATAGCTGTGCAGCCGCTGGGGAGCTCCCACCCTCCTAGGGCAGCTCGGTCCGACCCTGACCCAGCCTCTTCACTCAGGGCCCAGCAGGGCCTGCTGCCTTTTCATGCCAACAATGAGATAGAGACATGGTGGTACCAGTGCAAAGGAGAGGAAGGGGCACCAGGTAAAGGCCAGGAGCTGAGACAGACGTACAAGTTTGTGACACAGAGCGGGTCAGAATGCCTGAAAGAGCAGCAAGGAGCTGGTGACAAGGAGATGGAGATCATGGAACTGAGCCACAAAAGGATGCTAATTCAATGACAATCTAAGAACTCACACAAATTGCCAAGACTCTGGAGTGTCCAATTTATTTTTATCCGTGACTCCTACATCATTTTCATTTTTGCTTATGTACAGAAAAAAGAACACTCACTACCACTGAAGTAGAAAATCCTGCATTGTTCAGTGCAGCAAGTTTTTGTATATAAAATAAATGTAGCCATCATGTTTATAGTCAAATTTGTGACATCACACCTCTGGTGTCATACCTCTGTGTTAACTGAAGAAAATCACCCTTATAATTTGAAAGGCAATACTAGCCAACAATATTTTTCAAACAGTGGCAAAAGTTAACTACCTTTTCTTGGTTACTTTTTATAAGGTGTTTAATCAAAATGTTTTATTAAGATAATTTATAGAATAATTTGCTTAAGCTAAATGCATATAAAATGTTACGTTCTGTTCAGTCACTCAGTCATGCCTGACTCTTTGAAACCCCATGGACTGCGGTATGCCAGGCCTCCCTGTCCATTACTAACTCCCGGAGCTTGCTCAAACTCACGTCCATTTAGTCAGTGATGCCATCCAACCATCTCATCCTCTATCGTCCCTTTCTCCTCCCACCATCAATCTTTCCCAGCATCAGGGTCTTTTGAAATGAGTCAGCTCTTTGCATCAGTATTGGAGTTTCAGCTTGAGCACCAGTCCTTCCAATGAATATTCAAGACTGATTTCCTTTACGATGGACTGGTTGGATCTCCTTGCAGTCCAAGGGACTCTCAAGAGTCTTCTCCAACACCACAGTTCAAAAGCATCAATTCTCCAGCGCTCCGCTCTCTTTATAGTTCAACTCTCACATCCATACATGACCACTGGAAAAAACAAAGCTTTGACTAGATAGACCTTTGTTGGCAAAGTAATGTCTCTGCTTTTGAATATGCTATCTAGGTTGGGCATAACTTTCCTTCCAAGGAGTAAGCATCTTTTAATTTCATGGCTGCAGTCACCATCTGCAGTGATTTTGGAGCCAGGAAAAATAAAGTCTGCTACTGTTTCCCCATCTATTTGCCATGAAGTGATAGGACCAGATGTCATGATCTTAGTTTTCTGAATGTTGAGCTTTAAGCCAACTTTTCACTCTCCACTTTCACTTTCATCAAGAGGCTCTTTAGTTCTTCTTCACTTTCTGCCATAAGGGTGGTGTCATCTGCATATCTGAGGTGATTGATATTTCTCCTGGCAATCTTGATTCCACTGTGTGCTTCATCCAGCCCAGCATTTCTCATGATGTACTCTGGATATAAGTTAAATAAGCAGGGTGACAATATACAGCCTTGACATGCTCCTTTTAACATGCCTTTTGTTCTACCTAAAATACAGATACAACTGCCTATATATATATATATATACATACATATATACATATATATATACATATATATATGTATGTATGTATGTTACTTGCTCAGTCAAGTCCAACTCTGCACTCCAAGGACTGTAGCCAGCTGGGACACTCTGTCCATGGAATTCTCCAGGCAAGAATACTGAAGTGGGTTGCTATTCCCTTCTCCTGGAGATCTTCCTAACTCAGGGATAGAACTCGTGTCTCTTGCATTGCAGGTAGATGCTTTACCATCTGAGCCATTAGGGAAAACTCTCTCTCTCTCTCTCTCTCTCTCGATATATATATATATATATATATATATATATATATACATACACATATATATTATTAATAATATTTACATGCTATATTATATTAATATATCATTTCAGTTCAATTCAGTCACTCAGTCATGTCCGACTCTTTGCGACCCCATGAATTGCAATATGCCAGGCCTCCCTGTCCATCACCAACTCCCGGAGTTCACTCAAATTCATGTCCATTGAGTCAGTGATGCCATCCAGCCATCTCATCCTCTGTCGTCCCCTTTTCTTCCTGCCCCTAATCCCTCCGTACATCAGAGTATTTTCCAATGAGTCAGCTCTTCACATGAGGTGGCCAAAGTACTGGAGTTTCAGCTTTAGCATCATTCCTTCCAAGGAAAACCTAGGGCTTATCTCCTTTAGAATGGACTGGTTGGATTTCCTTGCAGTCCAAGGGACTCTCAAGAGTCTTCTCCAACACCACAGTTCAAAAGCATCAATTCTTCAGTGCTCAGATTTCTTCACAGTCCAACTCTCACATCCATACATGACCACTGGAAAAACCATAGCCTTGACTAGACGGACCTTTGTTGGCAAAGTAATGTCTCTGCTTTTGAATATGCTATCTAGGTGGGTCATAACTTTCCTTCCAAGGAGTAAGCATCTTTTAATTTCATGGCTGCAGTCACCATCTGTATATTAATATATACTTTATTATAATATAATATATTATATACATTTATAATATATGTTATATATTTAATAATATATATAGCATCACTATGAACAAAGCTAGTGGAGGTGACGGAATTCCAGTTGAGCTATTTCAAATCCTGAAAGATGATGCTGTGAAAGTGATGCACTCAATATGCCAGCAAATTGGGAAAACTCAGCAGTGGCCACAGGACTGGAAAAGGTCAATTTTCATTTCAATCTCAAAGAAAGGCAATGCTAAAGAATGCTCAAACTACCACACAATTGCACTCATCTCACACACTAGTAAAGTAATGCTCAAAATTCTCCAAGCCAGGCTTTAGAAATACGTGGACTTTCAGATGTTCAAGCTGGTTTTAGAAAAAGCAGGGGAACCAGAGATCAAACTGCCAACATCCACTGGATCATGGAAAAAGCAAGAGAGTTTCAGAAAAACATCTGTTTCTGCTTTATTGACTATGCCAAAGCCTTTCACTGTGTGGATCCCAATAATCTGTGGGAAATTCTGAAAGAGATGGGAATACCAGACCACCTGACCAGCTTCTTGAGAAACTATATGCAGGTCGGGAAGCAACAGTTAGAACTGGACATGGAACAACAGACTGGTTCCAAATAGGAAAAGGAGTATGTCAAGGCTGTATATTGTCACCCTGCTTATTTAACTTATATGCAGAAATGGCAACCCACTCCAGTGTTCTTGACTGGAGAATCCCAGGGATGGCGGAGCCTGATGGGCTGCCGTCTATGGGGCTGCACAGAGTCGGACGACTGAAGCAACTTAGCAGCAGCAGCAGCAGCAGCAGAGTACATCATGAGAAACGCTGGGCTGGAAGAAGCCCAAGCTGGAATCAAGAGTGCCAGATGAAATATCAATAACCCCAGATATGCAGATGATATCACCCTTATGGCTGAAAGTGAAGAGGAAGTAAAAAAGTCTCTTGATGAGGGTGAAAGAGGAGAGCAAAAAAGTTGGCTTAAAACTCAACATTCAGAAAACTAAGATCATGGCATCTGGTCCCATCACTTCATGGCAAATAGATGGGGAAACAGTGGAAACAGTGTCAGACTTTATTTTTTTGAGCTCCAAAATCACTGCAGATGGTGACTGCAGCCATGAAATTAAAAGACGCTTACTTTTTGAAAGGAAAGTTATGACCAACCTAGATAGCATATTCAAAAGCAGAGACATTACTTTGCCAACAAAGGTCCATCTAGTCAAGGCTATGGTTTTTCCAGTGGTCATGTATGGATGTGAGAGTTGGACTGTGAAGAAAGCTGAGCACCAAAGAATTAATGCTTTTGAACTGTGGTGTTGGAGAAGACTCTTGAGAGTCCCTTGGACTGCAAGGAAATCCAACCAGTCCAACCTGAAGGAGATCAGTCCTGGGAGTTCATTGAAAGGACTGAGGCTGAAGCTGAAACTCCAGTATTTTGGCTACCTCATGCGAAGAGTTGACTCATTGGAAAACACCCTGATGTTGGGAGGGTTTGGGGGCAGGAGGAGAAGGGGACGACAGAAGATGAGATGGCTTGATGGCATCACTGACTGGATGGACATGAGCTTGGGTAAACTTCGGGAGTTGGTGATGGACAGGGAGGCCTGGCGTGCTGGGTTCATGAAGTCGTAAAGAGTCAGACACGACTGAGCGACTGAACTGAACTGGTAATATAAAATTATATATATATATATAATTTTATATTACCAGTTCAGTTATATATATATGTGTGTGTGTATATATATATATATATATATGTAAAATTTCTAAGCTGGAGGAGGGCATGGCAACCCACTTCAGTATTCTTGCTTGGAGAATCCCATGAACAAAGGAGACTATGGGCTACAGTCTGTGAGGTCACAAAGAGTTGGACATGACTGAAGGGACTAGGCATGCAGGCACAATATTTATTTATTTATTTTTGGCTTTGCTGGTTCTTCATTGCTGCCTGGGCTATTCTCTAGTTGTGATGCATAGGCTTGTCACTGTGGGGGCTTCTCTTGTTGCAGAGATCCGGCTCCAGAGCCTGCGGGCTTCAGTAGTTGCAGTGCTTGGGCTGAGTAGTTGTGGCTTCTGAGCTGTAGAGCACAGGCTCAGTAGTTTTGGCACTCAGACTTAGTTGCTCCACGACATGTGGGATCATCCCAGACTAGGGATTGAAACTGTGTTTCCTGCGTTGGCAGGCAGGATCTTTACCACTGAGCCCCCGGGGAAGCCCCCAATATATATTTTTAACGGAACCCTATTTTATAATGTTAGCAAACTGAACGTGTTTTATATATGTGATCACAATATATCATTTAGGTAAAGATGTCATCCCCAAACCACCAAACCTTTTGGTAAAAAATTTAATGCTCATAACCAAACCAGCAGTGTTTAAAGTTTGGCTATACACATAACATTTTTATGGTTAAGCTTCCTAAGAGACTGTAAAAGTTTTAATAGAAAGCCAAATATTGTGCAGCTTTATGAAGGTTTAAAGCCTACTTGGAAGCACTGTTGCCTGTGGGAAGAATTTGTATGTACAGTTGGTTAGAGACAGTTTATGTCTCATTATAGTAAACCTTTGCTTTACAGAGTTTTATAAGCAAGTTCAAGAAGTCATGATTGGTTACAAACATCAAGTAAAATGAAATTAAATTGTTGTTTTCCATTTGATATATTTTAAGGTAAATCCTCAGTTTGTAGCAGTGCCTATAAAATAAACACCTCTTGCAATGTTAAAATTCTTAAATATTTAGTACAACATGTTCCTTTGGATTTGCTTACTTGAACCTGTGGAGATGCCTACAGCTCTTAGTCATCCTTGGTGGATTTGGCCTTGATTAGGCTCTCCCAAAGATTAGTGAACTAAAAGATGAGACAGCCTCTTTCCCTACATTCTTGCCTTTCCATTAGGGCATTCTCAGTTCAGTTCAGTTGCTCAGTCGTGTCCAACTCTTTAAATTTTTTTGAAGTCTATTTTAAAAACTGCTTATTACCATGAAACAAAGATGCAATGTATGTACAGCATTAAAAGGACTCTACACTAAAAAGACATTTAGAATAATGACTTTTTTTGATATACACATATATTTTGGAAAATGTGAAGATGCCAAACACAGAACTTTATGAAGAATATCAGTCACCAATGACAAGTTTATTTTAATGAAGAATTTTTGGAATTAGTTTGGTACACTGTATATGTATAGTAATATGTATAATTGAACAACTGGTATAGGGGATCCTAGTTCTAACTAAGGAAACTTTAAAAGATGAAATATTAACTAGTACCTTCTCAAAGAAAATTAGCTTCTCTCAAAACATTTTTTAGTGTGTGTGTAAATGTTTGTATTCAATAAAGAGCAGAAATGGAGAGAGAATAAGTTGGCAGAGGAGTAGGTGGACATGGAGTACATCTCTCTCCATGGATACATCAAGAATACCTTCAAACACAGAAGTGCATGCAGAACACCAGCTGAGAGCTGTCAGGAGTACCTGACCAGTGGAAAAGAATATATATATATAAAAAAACCCATGCAAACTTGGTAGGAAAACCACTTGTGGAATCTTTTTCTTGACCAGGGATCAAGCCTTGAACCTTTGGAGTGGGAGCACTGACTCTAAGACCCTAGACTACCAGAGAACTAACCCTAAGGGGTTTCAAATGGTGAGAACTCACACAAAGGAAACCATTGGAATACAAGACCCAGCATCACCCAACCACCAGTAGCACCCTGTGAAGGATGCCTCATCTAAACAACAAACAAAACAAAAATATAAACCCAATCATCAGCAGACAGGATAGGCACCTCACTCACCCTTGCCCATCAGAGGACAAACAAACAAACAAGCAAAAACTCAGCACAAATCTCACCCTTTATGAAGCTTACACAAACCACCAGACCAACCTTAGGAGGGCAGAAACCAAAAGGAAAAAAGAATTTAACCTTGAAGCCTGGGGAAAGAAGACCTCAAACACAATAAGCAAAAAAAAAATACTGAAAAGGCAGAGAAATAATACACAAATGAAGGAACAAACTAGAAACACAGAAGTCCAAATAAATGAAGAGGAAATAGGCAGACTACCTGAAAAAGAATTCAGAATAATGATAGTAAAGATGATAAAAAACCTTGAAAACAAAATGGAGAAAATGCAAGAATCAATTAACAAAGACCTAGAAGAATTAAAGAATAAACATAGACAAAGAACACAATTACTGAAATTAAAACTACTCTAGAAAGAATCAATAACAGAATATTTGAAGCAGAAGAATGAATCAATGAGCTTGAATATAAAATGGTGGAAATAACTTCTGAAGAGCAGAATAAAGTAAAAAGAATGAAAAGAACTGAGGATAGCCTCAGATACCTCTGGGACAATATCAAATGCACCAACATTTGAATTATAGGGGTCCCAGAAGAAGAGAAAAAGAAAAGGAATGAGAAAATTTTTGAAGAGATTATAAAATTTCCCCAACATGGAAAAGGAAGTAGTCAATGAAGTCCAAGAGGCACAAAGAGTCCCATACAGTATAAACCTAATGAGAAACCCACCAAGACACATACTAATGAAACTAACAAAGACTAAACACAAAGAAAGAATATTAAAAGCAGCAAGGGAGAAGCAACTAGTAACATACAAGGGAAACCCCATATCCTTAACAGCTGATCTTTCAGCAGAAACTCTGCTGGCCAGAAGGGAATGGGAGGATATATTTAAAGTACTGAAAGGGAAAAATCTACAACCAAGATTACTGTACCTGGCAAAGATCTCATTCAAAATTGATGGAGAAATAAAAAGCTTTTCAGACAAGCCAAAGTTAAGAGAATTCAGTACTACCAAACCAGCTTTACAAAAAATGTTAAATGGACTTATATAGTAAAGAAATACATAGAAGAAAAAATATCTACAAAATAAACTCCAAACAATTAAGAAAATGGCAATAGGAACATATATATCAATAATTATTTTAAATATAAATGGATTAAATGCTCCAACCAAAAGACACAGGCTGCCTGAATGGATACAAAAACAAGACCCATATATATGCTGTCTACAAGAAACCCACTTCAGACCTAAAGACACATATAGATTGAAAGCGAGAGGATAGACAAATATATTCCATGTAAATGGGAAGCAAAATAAAGCTGAAGTAGCAATCCTCATATCAGACAACATAGACCTTAAAATAAAGATTACAAGAGATAAGGAAGGACACTACGTAATGACCAAGGGGTCAATCCAAGATAAAGACCTAACAATTGTAAATACATATACATCCAACATAGGAGCATCTCAATACATAAGACAAACACTAACAGACATAAAAGGAGAAATTGACAATAACACAATTGTAGGAGGCTTTAGCACCCCTGGTGGCTCAGAAGGTAAAGCATCTGACTGCAATGTGGGAGACCCAGGTTCTATCTCTGGGTCAGGAAGATCCCCTGGAGAAGGAAATGGCAACCCACTCCTGTACTTTTGACTGGAAAATTCCATGGACTGAGGAGCCTGGTAAGGTACAGTCCATGGGGTCGCAAAGAGTTGGACACGACTGAGTGACTTCACTTTCACTTCCACTTTAACACCCCACTCACACCAATGGACAGATTATCAAAACAGAAAATTAATAAGGAAACACATGTCTTAAATGATACATTAGATGAGATGGATCTCATTGATATCTTCAGGACATTCCATCCAAATGCAGAATAAACCTTCTTCTCAAGTGCACATGGAACATTCTCCAGGATAGATCACATCTTGGGTCACAAATCAAACCTGAGTAAATTTAAGAAAATTGAAATTATATCAAGCATCTTTTCCAACCACAACCTTAAGAGACTAGATATCAATTACAAGAAAAAGAAAACTGAAAGAAACACAAACACATGGAGATTAAACAACACATTTCTAAATAATCAACAGGTTACTGAAGAAATAAAAAGGGAAATCAAAAAATTTCTAGAAACAAATGACAATAAAAACATGACAACTCAAAACCTACAGGATGCAGCAAAAGCAGTTCTAAGAGGGAAATGTATAGCAATATAATCCTAACTCAAGAAACAAGAAAGACATCGAATAGACAACATAACTTTACACCTAAAACAACTGGAAAAAGAACCCCAAAATTAGTAGAAGGAAAGAAATCATAAAGATCTGAGTATAAATAAATGAAAAAGAAATGAAAGAAACAGTAGTAAAGATTAATAAAACTAAAAGCTGGTTCTTTGAGAAGATAAACAAAATTGACAAACCTTTGGCAAGATTCATCAAAAAAAAAAAAAAAAGAGAGAAGAATCAAATCAACAAAATTAGAAATGAAAAAGGAGAGGTTACAGCAGACAATGCAGAAATACAAAGGATTATGAAACTATTATTAACAACTATATGGCAATAAAATGGATAACTTGGAAGAAATAGACAGATTCTTAGGAAAGTTCAATCTTCCAAGACTGAACCAAGAAGAAATAGAAATTATGAACAGTCCAACTACTAGCACTGACATTGAAATTGTGATTTCAAAACCCCTAAAAACAAAAGCCCAAGACCAGATGGCTTCACAGAAGAATTCTATCAAATTTAGAGAAGAGCTAATGCCTAGCCTTCTAAAACTCTTTCAAAAAATTGCAGAGGAAGGAACACTTTCAAACTCATTCTAAGAGGCCACCATCACCCTGATACCAAAACCAGACAAAGACAACACAAAAAAAGAAAACTACAACCAATATCACTGATGAACATAGATGCAAAAGTCCTCAAGAAAATTTTGCAAACAGAATTCAGCAATACATCAAAAAGCTCATACACCATGGTCAAGTTGGGTTTATTTCAAGAATGCAAGGATCCTTCAATAAATGCAAATCAATCGATGTGATACACCACATTAACAAATTGAAAGATAAAAACCATATGATAACCTCAATAGAAGCAGAAAAAGCCTTCGACAAAATTCAGCACCCATTTATGATTAAAGTTCTTCAACAAAAAAAAAAGGCACAGAAGGAATCTACCTCAGCATAGAAAAGACCATATATGATAAGCCTACAGCAAACATTATTCTCAAAGGTGAAAAACTGAAAGCATTCCTCTTAAGATCAGGAACAAGGGTATCCACTTTTGCCACTATTATTCAACATAGTTCTGGAAGTCCTAGCTCCAGCAATCAGAGAAGAAAAAGAAATAAAAGGAATCCAGATCAGAAAAAAAAGAAGTAAAGCTCTGACTGCAGATAACATGATACCCTAAAGAAGACATAGAAAACCCTAAAGATAGTATCAGAAAATTACTAGAGCTAATCAGTGAATTTAGCAAAGTTGCAGGATACAAAATCAACACACAGAAATCACTTGCATTTCCATATACTAACAATGAAAAATAAGAAAGAGAAATTAAGGAATCAATCCCATTCACACTGCAACAAAAAGAATTAAATATCTAGGAATAAACTTACCTAAGGAGGCAAAAGAACTGTACACAGAATATTATAAGACACTGATGAAAAAAATCAAAGACAACATAAATAGATGGAGAAATATTCCATGTTCCTGGGTAGGAAGAATCAATACTGTGAAAATGACTATACTACCAAATGCAATCTACCGATTCAGTGCAACCCCTATAAAATTACCAATGGTATTTTTCACAAAACTAGAACAAAAAATTTCACAATTCATATGGAAACACAAAAGACCTTGAAGAGCCAAAGCAGTCTTAACAAAGAAGAATGGAGCTGGAGGAATCAACCTTCCTGACTTCAGATTATACTACAAAGCTCCAGTCATCAAGACAGTATAGTACTGGCATAAAAAACAAAAATATAGATAAATGGAATGATAGTAAGCCCAGATATAAACCCACGCACCTATGGGTACCTTATTTTTGACAAAGGAGGCGAGAATATACAATGGGGCAAAGACAGCCTCTTCAATAAATGGTGCTGGGAAAACTGGACAGCTACATGTAAAAGAATGAAATTAGAACACTTCCTAACACCATACACAAAAAGAAACTCAAAATGGATTAAGGACCTAAATGTAAGACCAAAAACTATAAAACTCTTAGAGGAAAACATAGGCAGAACATTCAATGACATAAAGCAAAATCGTTTATGACCCACCTCCTAGAGTAACAGAAATAAAAGCCAAAGTAAACAAGTGGGACCTGATTAAACCTAAAAGCTTTTGCACAGCAGAGGAAACTATAAGCAAGGTGAAAAGAAAACCTTCAGAATAGGAGAAAATAATAGCAAATGAAACAACTGACAAAGGATTAATTTCCAAAATATACAAGGAGCTCATACAACTCAAAGCCAGAAAAACAAACAACCCAATTAAAAAGTGGGAAAAGACCTAAACAGACATTTCTCCAAACAAGACATACAGATGGCTAACAAACACTTGGGAAAATGCTTAACATCACTCATCATTAGAGAAATGCAAATCATAACGAAAATGAGATATCACCTCACACCCGTCAGAATGGCCATCACCAAAATGTCTACAAACAATAAATGCTGGAGAGGGTGTGGGGGAAAGGGAATGCTCTTAAACTGTTGGTGGGAATTCAAACTGATACGGCCACTATGGAAGATGGTATGGAGATTCCTAAAAAAATAGGAATAGAACCACCATATGGCCCAGCAATTCCACTCCTAGGCATATACCCTGAGGAAACCGAATTTGAAAAAGACACATGTATCCCATTGTTCATTACAGCACTATTTACAATAGCTAGAACATGGAAGCAACCTAGATGTCCATCGACAGATGAATGGATAAAGAAGTTGTGGTACATATACACAATGGAGTATTACTCAGCCATAAAAAGGAATGCATTTGAGTCAGTTCTAATGAGGTGGATGAACCTAGAACCTATTATACAGAGTGAAGTGAGTCAGAAAGAGAAAGATAAATATCATATTCTAATGCACATATATGGAATCTAGAAAACTGGTACTGAAGAATTTATTTACAGGGCAGCAACAGAGAAACAGATATAGAGAATAGACTTACGGACATGGGGAGAGGGGAGGAGAGATTGAGATGTATGGAAAGAGTAACATGGAAACTTACATTATCATATGTAAAATAGATAGCCAAAGGGAATTTGCTGTATGGCTCAGGAAACTCAAACAGGGGTTCTGGATCAACCTAGAGGGGTGGGCTGGGGAGGGAGATGGGAGGGAGGTTCAAAAGGGAGGGGATTATATGTATACCTATGGCTGATTCATGTTGAGGTTTGACAGAAAACAACAAAATTTTGTAAAGCAATTATCCTTCAATAAAACAATAAATTAAAAAAAAGAGCAGAAATAGAACTAGATCAAAAAAATGGTCTTAAATGTTGAATTTTACACAATCCAAATGTTGATATTTTGCCTTTTTACTAGGTCAAAAACAGATTCTTTACAGAAACCTCTTTCACAAACATACTGAACATCTGTGAAGTCACCGAGTTGTGTTCAACTCTTTGAGACCTCATGGACCGTAGACTGCCAGGCTCCTCCGTCCATGGGATTTTCCAGACAAGAATAGTGGAGTGGGTTGCCATTTCCTTCTCCAGAGGATCTTCTCAACCCAGGGATCGAACCTGGGTCTCCTGCATTGCAGGCAGACTCCACCGTCTGAGCCACCAGGGAAGCCACAAGTCAATGATATTTGAGGATCTATCTGGTAAAAATGGAAGTTTAAACATAGTATATGAAAACATATAAGATGTTGCTTCTTATAAGATGCATCCATTTTTTCCCCTGGAAAGAAGGAATATATATTTTTTTTAAGTTATAAATATCATAGTTGTGAAATAAATGTATTTTGTCAACTTGCTTAGGAAGTGTTCTCAGGAGCCAGAAGGAAAATAATTTTGTAAGGTTCTAATTTCCAGGGAGTTGCTCACTGGGCAGCAGTCTGAAATGTACCACGAAGACAGTTCTCATCTCATTCGCATAATCTCTTCTTCAGTCACATAGTTTATTGTGCATCTACTACATGCCAGCCCTGTGAAGCGCCTAAGTCATAGGGTGGAAGTTTGCTGAGATAAGTGTTGATGAGTGGCTCAGCCACTCAGATTGATATAAGTGGAAGGTGAATATGAAAATGATGCTCTGGGGCTGTAGGAGGAATAAAATTAGGAAGATGTGACGAAGCCTCTTAGGGACATTCTAGAATGCCTAAAATGTTCAGACTTCCTCTGCCCTTTCTTCCAAAATCCATGCAATGAAGGAACCACTGGCAAGCATGAGTAATAGACATGCAGGGTGAGAGCTGTGTTGAGAAAGACAGTTCTTTTGGAAGGAATCGAGATAAGAATCCCCGAGAGAATACAATTAGCCCCAAGGAGGAGGAACTCAAGTCTGTTCTTAAAGCCTTAAGGGGGAAGTACTTGTGTTTTTCCCAAATCAGAGTCCATAAGCTGATGTCCATTTTGCTTCTGCCCTAAACTAGTCTGTGCTTAAGGAATGTACACACCTTATAAAATATATCTGCATCCATGGCAGGAAGACGCAGCTTTCTCTTAAAAAAAAAACAACAAAAAAATCGTTTTGTAGAAGTCCAAGATGCTAAAAATAAGGCATAGTTAAACTCTATGGAAAATCCTATATGCCTTTCAAAAATACTTGTCTACTGTGTTATCTTTGTAAAACATGGTTCTGGTTATTTTTCTTTGTTGTTTACTTGGTGCCTCAGTGGTAAAAGAATCTGCTGCCAATTCAGGAGTCGCAGGAGAAGCCAATTCAATCCCTGGGTTTTTGGGAAGATCCCCTGGAGGCTAAAATGACAACCCAGTCCAGTACTCTTGCCTGGAGAATCCCATGGACAGAGGAGTCTGGTGGGCTACAGTCCATTGGGTCACAAAGAGTCGGACACAACCGAGCATGCACGCATGTGTCATCTTTGTAAAATGTTGTACTGGGTATTTTTCTTTGTTGTTTGTTTGGAGTAAGCATTTCCTTTTTACAAACTAAATTACTTGAACATAAGCAGTGTAGAAGGGGTCAAAAAAGTCAATTGTAGGAAAAATCATTTTCTCTTAAATCTGAATTTTGTGCACTACAGGACATTGGTAACTATTATCTACATCTCTTTCAACAAGTTAAGTCCCAATATCTCTGGAAACTATTAATAGTGATGGATGTGAGAGTCGGACTGTGAAGAAAGCTGAACGCAGAAGAATTGATGCTTTTGAACTGTTGTGTTGGAGAAGACTCTTGAGAGTCCCTTGGACTGCAAGGAGATCCAACCAGTCCATTCTAAACGAGATCAGTCCTGGGTATTCTTTGGAAGGAATGATGCTAAAGTTGAAACTCCAATACTTTGGCCACCTCATGCGAAGAGTTGACTCATTGGAAAAGACCCTGATGCTGGGAGGGATTGGGGGCAGGAGGAGAAGGGGACGACAGAGGATGAGATGGCTGGATGGCATCACCGACTCGATGGACGTGAGTTTGAGTGAACTCCGGGAGTTGGTGATGGACAGGGAGGCCTGGCGTGCTGCAATTCATGGGGTCGCAAAGAGTCGGACACGACTGAGCGACTGAACTGAACTGATTGAACCTTCAAGATAGAACCACCTCAATCTCAAAAATGCCCTTAAATCCAGGCATATATTCATCATCCCACTCAGGCAACATCTAAAACCTTTACACACTTTCCACTAACAAGGTAGTATCTTGGCATATTATATGTTCAAAACCATTAGAAATAAAATTGTTGGTTGGCATTATTTTTTTGAGAACTGACCTAGGCACCCATCAAATTCAGTACATCTTCCTTTGCTCAAAAAGTGGACAGGGTAGCCATGAATATTGTGAGGATAACTTTGGTTTACATTTGAAAGTCTTTTGAAGGAGCTGTTGTCTGAACAGTGACATCTCTTTCCGTGTTTGTCTCGGGGAGGCTGTCACTGAGTATACTACCTGCCTTTCTGTGGGTGGAGGCATTCATGTCTTTCATAAAGACTGCACATTCGTTTTGCTGAACTGCATGTTTCTGTCTCAGCTAGAGAGCTGAAGGACAGCTTTGAATTGAATGTATCATGAAATGGACTAAAAATCAAGAACAGCAACAACAAAAAGACTTTTGTAATTTCAACTCAGAAAAAACAGGCATTTGCAACTAAATTAAATGTTTGGTTTAGCTTGGCCCCTAGTGGATAGTAATGTTCATTTTCACGTTGAATTGGTAGATTTTGCTTAAATGAGGGGCAGAACCAAATGACCCTGGAGACTGAATTACCTCTTAGCTTTGGAAATGGATTTTATCTCAAGCCATAATTGAGATGAATTTGTGGTGAGTTGACAGAAAGCCTGGAAACATTTGCTCACTTGATACCAGAAGTACAGATACTCAGAGGAGCCAAGTTCAGATGAACTACCTCCAATTTCTAGTAAATTCTGAAAAAATATCATTATTTAATTAGCATGAGGTAAATGCAAAGTTTCTTTGTTGCATAAAATTAAAGAATAATTTGCTTTTCTAAGCAAGTATTCTTGGGGTTCCCTGGTGGCTCAGCTGATAAAGAATCTGCCTGCAATGTGGGAGACCTGGGTTCAATTCCTGGGTTGGTAAGATCCCCTGGAGGAGGACATGACAACCCACTCCAGTATTCTTGCCTGGAGAATCCCCATGGACGGAGGAGCCTGGCGTGCTATAGTCCATGGGGTCGCAAAGAGTCAGACACAACTGAGCCACTAAGCACAATGTTAAACATACAAATGAACAGACAGGTGTGTCCGACTAGGAACATGCAGGCAGGCCAAGGAGAAAGGACATCGTTTGGCCCTGTGTGCAGCAGTGCTGTTTGAGCTCTGTGATGCCTGTCTTCCTTAACTCCAATGGAAAAGGTGCCATTTGTTTGCGATTATAGACACCTATTGATTTCCAATTTTCACCAGTCATGTTCAGGCCTCTTGGGCTCTGGGTGCCTGTAGATTTTTATCAGTCTTGCAGGGAGGAAACAACGTGGTAATGTAATTGGCACTGTGTAGCTATATAAGATTCCTATTCTAATTTCAATTTAGTCTTTTATTGCAGTATCTTGACAAATATTGCCACATATACTTAGAATTATATATGTATATAAAATCCTCTTGGTTCTGATTCTTTGCAGAACCCTGTATGCACACACACACATATTTAGTGCCAATAGGTATGGTATGTATGTATGAGGTATGTATGTGCTCAGTCGTATTGGACTTTTTGCAGCCCCATGAACTGTAGGCTGCCAGGCTCATGGGATTTCTCAGGCAAGAATACTGGAGTGAGGTGCCGTTTCTTACTCCAGGGGATCTTGCCGACCCAGGGGATCAAACCTGCAGCCCTTGCATCTCATGTATTGGCAGGTGGATGCTTTACCACTAGTGCCCCCTAGGAAGCCCATTTAGTACAAATGGGTGCACTGAATTTTCAAAGAGCAGACCACATTTCGATAGAAGCCTGTGTTTAACTATGGTATCCCCCCCAAATCAACATAATTTTCTCAGTAGATTTGGGTGTGTCCTCTTACTCTTTGGGCTTGCTTTGACTTCCATGTCTAGAGTAATAATGGGTGCACAATTACACCGCAGCTGCTGTCTCAAGAGCTACTTATGGCCGGGAGGGGAATGGGGGCTGGAAATCTGCATTCAGCAAGTGTTTATTTTATGCAGTGGAGTGCCACACAAACTGTTCTGAGCGCTTACCAAAAAGTCATCCAGAAAGTACACTTCACAAACTCTAGTGTGTAACACGCAATTACTTTCTTTTTATCATAAAATATCCAAGCAATACTTTGATTTGATCTAGGAAAAAGACTTTCTACCAATTCTAATTTTTCCTGCAGGATGTGTGTTCGTGTTCTAAATCTTAACTTACCAGTACAGATTGTGAGTCTTGATGTGTGTTAAACTGTAGAGCCATAATAAAAGTCAAAGTGATTTGTCAAAAATTCGGAGGAGCTGTAAATGGCTACATTTCAATTTGTGTCTGCAAAGAGTAGGTAGTAGTAATTGCTTTAGCGAGATGACCAGGATGAAAGACAGTTAAAAAAAAAAATCTTAATTTCTTCTTTATGGGATTGTTAGAGAGTCACCGCTTAGAGTGGCGCCTCCCCAAATGCTCCTTGGTGTATTGTGCAGGAAACTCCATTAGAGAGAGAGCAGTGCTTTCACCCAGTCTCTGCAGGGTATGCGTTCTGTTACGTGAAGAGCATGACAAATCTGCATAGTTTCCAATCTCTCCTTCTATTTTCATTTCCACAATCTTAGAGGGAAAGAAACTCTGATAAAAATAAATGTAGCTGTATTGTAATCTTCCTGTAGTCTTGTGATTAAAGAAAGAAAAATAAATATTTTTAAAAAGCCAGTTACAGTTGGGAACACAAATGAAATGATTTATTTGCTTCTGCATATACCCTTTATTTTTACTTTCTGATCATTCTACTGAGACTGGATTGCACTAGAGTCCCCAAGGTAATGGGGCCTGGTGACTAATCCACTGAGCCATACAAACTCCATCTGCTTACTCACTTTGACATTTTAATAATATTCCACTTGGACCTTTGTTCAATTTTGCTTTGTGTGCTACATCTTTGTTTTAACATTAAATCTGAAATAATTTACTATTATCAAATCTCCCTAATTAAAACACACAGAGTTTTTTTATGGGGATATGTCAACTATGTATACTTTCCATAGGAAAGTACCCACTAAAATTTGTCAGTGGACCATCAAATTGCCCTAGTTATTGCTTAGTGTTCATTTTACTTGGAATAAAGAAAAAAATATGTCATTAAAAAAGCAACTTCCTATTTATATCATCTTACTCTGAAATTTCTATATAAAATGTTTTTCTCTGTAACTACCATAATTGATTATTCTAATGATATAGTAAAACAAGATGGCTTCAGATAATATTGCTGATGACAGAAGTAATGTTAAATGCTGACTTATTTTGTTTTATAAATATGTGATTTCTTCAAATGAAGATTGATTGCAATCTAGTATTTACATACATAAATCATACATATTGTGACAGACTTGTAACATGCTGTATGTGTTGCCCTATGGGATTTGATTGTATTTAGCATATGTCACAGTCAAAAGCTTATTAATTATTATTGATTAATTCATACACTCCCTTTCTGTCATACCAAAATATTGAGGAATATTATAGAAGGAAGAAGGAAGACTTAAACACACATTAGAAGATCCCCCAAATATTTATTCAAACCTTCATAGGACACTAAATACACAAAAATCCTATAATGTAACCTAGATTTTATAGAAGCACAGATGGTAAAGCAAGTGATAAATCATCTGCAGGATGTTAAGCTGCAAACAGAAAGTTAAGCAAGATCCAGACTGTAAAGCAATGTAGGAGTCCAAGTGTGAAAAGATTTAAATAATAGAACAGTAGCATGCAACACATTTTCTCTCTTTTCCAAGTAATCTCAGTATCATTAGAATTTACCAGTGACTGCCACTCTAAAAGGACTTCCCTGGTGGCTCATTGGTAAAGAATCCACCTGCCAATGCAGGAGACATGGATTTTTGATACCTGGGCTGGGAAGATCCCCTGGAGAAGGAAATGGCAACCCACCCCAGTATTCTTGCCTGGAGAACCCCATGGACAGAGGAGCTTGGTGGACTACAGTGCATGGGATCTCAGAAGAGTCAGACACACAACAGATGGCTGGCTGCTCTAATAAAATAATTATCATACCTTAAATTTATAGAGTGCTCGTTAGAAGGTAATAGACTTTTATACACATTGCGTGCACGCTAAATTGCTTCAGTCATGTCTGACTCTGTGTGACGCTATGGACTGTAGCCCATCAGGCTCTTCTGTCCATGTGATTCTCCAGGCATGAATACTGGAGTAGGTTGCCATGACCTCCTCCTGGGGATCTTTGTAATCCAGGGATCAAACTGATATCTCTTATGTCTCTTGCATTGGCAAGCGGGTTCCTTACCACTAGTGCCACCTGGGAAGCTCCTTTGTACATATATATCTCATTTAACCTACTAGACAACACTATGAGATCAGCATCCCCATTCTGTTTAATAGATGTGAAAAAAACTCAGAGAGGTTGAGTGAATTGTGCAATATTACACATCCAGTAAGTAGTGGAGCAGAGTCTCAATTCAAGCTTGTGACCCCAAACCTTGTGCTCTAACTTTCATCAAGGAATGCTGGGAAACACCATATGTGGTGTCTTCATTCCAGAGCTGATTCATTCTGAAATATTTCAGCCACTTTTTATAGTGTATATTAACAGCCATGGTGTTAATGGCCATCCAGTGATCTATATCAGTCACTTAGAGAGTAAATAAATGGATTTACTGTGCCAGGTTCATTGGTTCTGCCACACATTAATAATCTAGACAGGAAAAATGAGGTAGAGAGTTAAGATAATAATCAGACATCACAGTCACTGAAGAGATGGCTCACGTGTACAATGGAGAGTAATGCTGTAGAGAAAACGACATAGGATTTGGAGTTGTAAAAATCTGGGTTCATATCATGAATTTTCCATATATAAGCACAATTTGAGCAAATTAATTGACTTCTATAAGCTTTAGCTTTCTTATCTGTAAAATAGTTTTGTAAAAGTATTAAAAATATGTAGGGTTACTGTCATATAATGGGCACTCAGTAGGAGTTATTATTACCATGAACATAATTTAGACAGAGTATCTAAACAACACATTGACTTCAACTAGAAATGTCCAGGGGACATCATTTTAAGTATTAAATAATGAATATAACCACTGGTATCAATTTGCTAAATATTTAAAATACTTGAAAACTGAATATAAATCACATTGTTTTCTAACTAGTGTAGGTAAATATTTATGATCCATATCTAAAATTACACTTAAAAGAGAAGGAAAATTAGTAAGATTTTAAAGATCAGGAGTAAAATGTGGTTAGTCTCACAGAATTATAACATTTCATAATGTTTGAGTACAGAAGATATGATGGCTTTTATCTCTGGAAAAGTGGGGAGATCAATTTATATTTGACATTATCAGCATATCAGTGATAAACAAAAATTTAAAAATTAACAAATATCAGTAGGTACCCAAATATCTAAAAGGTGCCAACTCATAATATTGAAAAATCCTAACATAAGAACATGGAACAGGAGAAATCAAATAAGCAAAAAACAAAAAAAACTATTAGAACAATAAAAGATGCTTTATTTGTATATATTTAATTCTTAAATTTAAGGATGGCCAATTAATAGCAAAACATCCTACTACAATAAAAGCTTTAGTTCCATCAAGAGAAGACATCAGATGGCAACTAATGATAAATCATTAAATTTTGTGACTCTATTTTCGCCAGATGTTTTAAGCGTGTAACTTCTGAATGAGTTGTACTCTATCTGGGTTAAATTGTGTCCACCAAATTGTAAATCTGTAAGCAGAGAAAAACTGGGATCCAAAGTTTGAATCTAATATGTAAAGATTAACTGGGCCAATAAGAGATCTTCCCTAGCTAGATTCTTCATTAATTTTTTTTCATATAATAGAGGTAACCAATTGATAATTTAAATTACATGAAAAAAAAAATCCAAGTTATCAGGGGATATGAGATATTGTTTGCTATCAGATAAGATAAAAAAGAGAAGGGAGTCTATGAAGAAAACCCAAAGGGAAAAGATCAGAAAGATAAGGAGTCTGTTTGACCTTAATGATAAGAACAAAGACAGTATCCTCTGAGAGCAAATGAAAGAGATGAAAAGACAAGGGACCAGAAATATAACTAGAATAAAAAAAAAAAAATAGGAGAAATTATCAGTTTATCTTTTCCAGTGTAGAAAACTCACCAAGCAAGTGGACTGATAGAGACAAAAAAAAAAAAAAAAAACAACAACAAACTAAATTCTAGAGACAATTCAAGTTTAACAAAATTTTGAAAAAAGTGTTGTTGAGTACAGCTGAAAGCTTCAATAAAAGTACCAACAGAATGTTTCTCCTTTGCAAAAACAGTTATAAACTAAAAAGAGATTTGAAGAGTATTCAAGTCAACACAAGTCTAGACTGTCAATAATCCCCAGATCGCAAAAGACAATTTCCAGTCTGGCATATAAGAAGACTGGAGGTTTCCATCTCATTCCAACAACAAGTAAAAGCTGAACATATTGAAAAATCAACTCTTCCTAGATCCACAAGAGAAGTGAGGTCACAGGGTAAACTGCTGCCCCCCAAATTGGAGAGACTGACAGGCAAGCGCAGAGAGTCATAACTTACCAAGTTCATACAGAAACTCATGAGCAGTAGACTCATGGAAACTGGTACCACCAGAGAGGGAAAACCTAAAATGGAATTGATGAATTGCTGAAGGCTCAGTGTGGACAACTTCTGAGAATTAAAAATTCCAGGAGCACCCAGACATAAGGGGGTCCCCACACTTTTGTGAGTTTTATTAGTAGCTTGACCTGGTTCTCACAGTGAATAGTGGAGAAAACTTTCCTTGTGCTTCTGGCAAGGGGAGGGGAAAAGGAATCATACTGAGATGTGTCAGAGCATTCTGAGCATTCTGTTTTCAACAAGATCTGTCCTTAAGAAAAATTATCTAGCTAGAGCCTAACTTTCCAGGGTTTTATGATTGCCTAACTGACATGGAAGATGGAAAATACCAACTCCAGACTACTTTAGCCATCCTGTTTCACTGAAGAAGTGGAAAGAGAAGGAGAAATGAAAAACATGCAAGCAGAGAGATAGAAAGTTTAAGAAAAAAATAAAAATGAATGCAATAGATAAAAAATAATGTAACAGAAGTGAAGAATGCTTTTGATAGGTTTCTTAGTAGACCAAACATTGCTGAAGAAGCACTCTTTGAGCCTGAAGCTATCTCAGGAAAAACTTCCGAAGCTGAAAAGCAAAAACAACTATGAAAAAAATCAGAAAGAATGTCCCCAAACTCTGGGACAACTACAAAAGGTGTAACATATGCATAATGGGAATTCCAAAACAAGAAGAAACACTTGGAACAATGATAAGTGGGAATTTCCCTAGATTAATGACAGATACCAAACTATAGATCCAGGAAACTCATAGCATACCATGAAGGAAAATTACCGGAAATACTACACTTAGGCTTGTCATTTTCAAATGACAGAAAAATCAAAGGTAAAGTCCTTAAAGAAGACAGATGAGGGGTGGAGAACCTTACCTGTAGAGGAGAAAAGATAAGAATTACATTTAACTTACCTACAGAAACCATGCAAGCAAAGAGTGTGGTGTGAAATATTTAAAGTGTTGAGAAGAGAAGCCAGCAACCTAGGATTCTGTACTCTGTAAAATAATCTTACAGAGGTGAAGGAGCAATAAAGTTTTTCTCAATCTTCAGATGCCTAGGTTAAACACAGAAAACGCCAAATAGTTGAAACATGTGTAGGGAAATAGTGTCCTAAAAGAGTCTGAGAAGATGAAAGGTGGATAATCTTAGCCCAGTTTCTCAAAAAGTTAGATTCATTTGCAATATATCAAAGTATAGTAGAATCTTACAATAGGTTTGATTAACAAGTCACTGATCAACTTTTAAAAGAAGGAAATAACTTTCAAGCAAATGAGCTCCTATAGGAGCTATATATATATTATATAATTATATATAGGTTTTGATTTCAGTATGCATTTGGACCATACATCAGATTGTTCTACTTTATCTTGCCAGATAAAGTAGAGTATCAAGTTCCAATGTTCATCTCTTAGCTGACTGCTTGAAATTCAGAGTACAGTTTTTAAATAGCATCAGTATGAAAAGATGATAGTTTGTATAACAAGCCCACAAAAGACCAGGTTAAACTTGACATGCTATACATTTATAGTAAAAATGAAATTATAGATTTGTAATACTAATAGTTAAAATATATATTAAGTAAAGGCAATATTCATCATCTATGAGTTGCCATATTAACACATTTACCCCCTTTGAGGGTTTCCACCAATGTCCAAAGTCCTTCTAACATCCTAGAAGTCAATGGCTCTTTAAAAGTTTAATCATGTTTACTACGGCAAAATACTAGTTTCAGATCAAATTTATGAGATAGCAGGATTGCATATTTCATAAGATGTGAATTTTCTTTATAGTACAATGGTCTATTCAATAATCAAATATACAGTCTATTTGCACTGTTTTAGTATTTTAAAAATTGGCAGCTTTATAGAAAGATTATTGGTGATATTCATAATTTATTTAATGACAAATGCTTCATTAAGAATATGGCATCCAAATCATAATATTATTCCTAAGTTTCTTTGTGACTCAATTTCCAGAAATGCATTGTGGCAAATAAAATAAAAATAAAAGAAAGTTCCATGCAGTTAATTTGGAGTTTAAAGAGATAGTTGACCAGGAAGCTGTCAATATAGTTAGAGAGATTTTAAAAATTGAAGTCCTGTTTAGAGTTCTTGATATGTCACTGTACATATGGATCTATAAAAGGAGGCTATCAGTTCAGTTCAGTTCAGTTCAGTCGCTCAGTTGTGTCCGACTCTTTGCGACCTCATGAATTGCAGCATGCCAAAGGAGGCTATAATGCTCATCATTTCCAAGACTAACTCCAGAACATGCCCTGACTTTATTTTTCATGAAAACACTTTGGAAAATTATTATTTTGAAACAGAAGGAAAAAATGTAGATATTAAAAAAGACTATGGAAGAAGAAAAGATTAGTAAGGGAGGATTGTGAAAAACTAGTCAGTTTTAGGGAATAGAAAAGAGTCAGTTGAGGCAGGATGGCTTTAGAGTTAGACCTGAGTTGAAACTTTGTTCTATCCCTTTCTGGGCTTCCCTGGTGGCTCAGATAGTTAAGAATCTGTCTGCAAGGTGGGAGACAGAGTTTGTTCCCTGGATTGGGAAGATCCCCTGGAGAAGGGAATGGCAAACCTCTCCAGTATTCTGGCCTGAAGAATCCCATGGACAGAGGAGTCTGGTGGGCTATAGTCCATGGGGCCACAAAGAGTCAGACACGACTGAGCGACAAACACACTCTAGTTCTTTCTAGGTGTGTAAAACTTGTGTTTATGTAATAAACCTTATGTTTATGTAATAAATAAATTATATAACCTCATGTTATATAATCTTGATTAGTCTCAGTTTCTTCATCTACAAAATAGAGAAATAACACTAATAACAACCTGAGAGGGTATTTTTGAAGACTAAAGTGAAGTTATTGGAAACCAAAAAAGGAGAGTCTTTAACTAGATTTAAATTATTTGGAATATTTATTTTTGAGGAACTAGAAAAGCAAAAGAAAACTAGCATATATCTTAGGTATACACAGTCGGTTTTAAGTGAAAGCAAGGTCTGTAGTACCAGAGGGGAAGGAGTGAAAACAATTCCATTTGCTAGATAGACCAATCCTCCTGAGAAATGTGAGAAAAATATGGGACTATACAAGCATATTGCTATGTGCTGCTAAATATTCAACAGTAGGCTTTCTAGAAAAAAGCACACCAATTTATTGTATTTGTCAAATTTCATGGTATGAACACTCCCACCACAGCTGATTTTAAAGTGCCAACATTATATCACAATGCATACTTAGGAAGAGATGTTAAGAGCTCAGTGTTGAGAACCAGTAGAAGTCAGCTCCAGCACACTGCTCTCTCTGTGTATGTATCATACATGTGTGACCTTAAAGACATGAAAGTACTGATAAAATGGTATAAATGATCAGATTAAAGTCTAAATAAAACTAAGCATTGATGCTGTTTTAAGGTCATTTATTGAAGATGGTGACTTTGAGCTTTGGACTATGTGGTCTCCTAAGCTTGAGCAATAGCAGAATAAGTCTCAGGCTCACAAAAGATGGGTGGTCTAATTGAAGAGAGTAGCTCTATAAAGGGACTCTAAGAATGAGATCTTCCGGGTTGTTGTTGTTCAGTCGCTCAATTGTGTCCAGCTGTTTGCTTACCCCATGGACCCCAGGGAAGCAGCCAGGCTTCCCTGTCCTTCACCATCTCCCAGAGCTTGCTCAAACTCATATCCGTTGAGTTGGTGATGCCATCTAACCATCTCATCCTTTGTCGTCTCCTTCTCTTCCTGCTTTCAATTTTTCCCAGCATCAGGGTCTTTTCTAATGAGGCAGTTCTCATCAGGTGGCAGAAATTTTGGAATTTCAGTTTCAGCATCAGTCCTTCCAATGAATATTGAGGACTGATTTCCTTTAGGATGGACTGATTGGATCTCCTTGCAGTCCACAGGACTCTCAAGAGTCTTCTCCAACACCACAGTTTAAAAGCATCAATTCTTTGGCCCTCAGCTTTCTTTATGGTCCAACTCTCACATCCATACATGACCACTGGAAAAACCATAGCTTTGACTATATAGACCTTTGTCAGCAAAGTAATGTTTCTGCTTTTTAATATGCTGTCTAGGTTTGTCATAGCTTTTCTTCCAAGGAGCAAACGTCTTTTAGTTTCATGGCTGCAGTTAACCATCTGCAGTGATTTTGGAGCCCAAGAAAATAAAGTCTGTCACTGTTTCCATTGTTTCCCCATCTGTTTGCCATGAAGTGATGGGAACAGATGTCATGATTTTAGTTTTTTGAAGGTTGAGTTTTAAGCCAACTTTTTCATTCTCCTCTTTCACTTTTATCAAGATGTTCTTTAATTCCTCTTCACTTTCTGCCATATGGGTGGTGTCAATTATGTATCTGAGGTTATTTATATTTCTCCTGGCAATCTTGATTCCAGCTTGTGCTTCATCCAGCCCAGCATTTGGCATGATGTACTCTGCATATGAGAAATGCTGGACTGGATGAAGCACAACCTGCCGAAGTACAAGCTGGAATCAAGATTGCCAGGAGAAATATCAATAACCTCAGATATGCAGATGACACCACCCTTATGGCAGAAAGTGAAGAAGAACTAAAGCGCCTCTTGATGAAAGTGAAAGAGGAGAATGAAAAAGTAGACTTAAAACTCAACATTCAGAAAACTAAGATCATGGCATCTGGTCCCATCACTTCATGGGAAATAGATGGGGAAACAGTGACAAACTTTATTTTTTTTGGGGGGCTCCAAAATCACTGCAGATGGTGACTGCAGCCATGAAATTAAAAGATGCTTACTCCCTGGAAGAAAAGTTATGACCAACCTAGACAGCATATTAAAAAGCAGAGACATTACTTTGCCAACAAAAGTCCATCTAGTCAAAGTTATGGTTTTTCCAGTAGTCATGTATGGATGTAAGAGTTGGACTATAAAGAAAGCTGAGCACCAAAGAATTGATGCTTTTGAAGTGTGGTTTTGGATAAGAGTCTTGAGAGCCCCTTGGACAGCAAGGAGATCCAATCAGTCTATCCTAAATGAAATAAGTTCTGAATATTCATTGGAAGGACTGATGTTGAAGCTGAAACTCCAATATTTTGGCCACCTGATGTGAAGAACTGACTCATTAGAAAAGACCCTGATGCTAGGAAAGATTGAAGGCAGGTGAAGAAGGGGACAACAGAGAATGAGTTGGATAGCATCACCGACTCAATGGACATGAGTTTGAGTAAACTCCGGGACTTGGGGATGGGCAGGGAGGCCTGGCGTGCTGTAGTTCATGGGGTCACAAAGAATTGGACACAACTGAGCGACTGAACTGAACTCTGCTGCTGCTACTGCTAAGTCGCTTCAGTCGTGTCCGACTCTGTGCAACCTCATAGATGGCAGCCCACCAGGCTCCCCCGTCCCTGGGATTCTCCAGGCAAGAACACTGGAGTGGTTGCCATTTCCTTCTCCAATGCAGGAAAGTGAAAAGTGAAAGTGAAGTCGCTCAGTCGTGTCCTACTCTTAGTGACCCCATGGACTGCAGCCTACCAGGCTCCTCCGTCCATGGGATTTTCCAGGCAAGAGTACTGGAGTGGGGTGCCATTGCCTTCTCTGGAACTGAACTCTGCAAAAAAGTTAAATAAGCAGGGTGACAATATACAGTCTTGATGTACTTCTTTCCCAATTTGGAACCATTCCATTGTTCCATGTCCTGTTCTAACTGTTGCATCTTGACCTGCATACAGGTTTCTCAGGAGGCAGGTAAGGTGGTTTGGTATTCTCATCTCTTAAAAAATCTTCAGTGTAATCCACTGTAGTTCTACCTTCTCCTGTAGCTTCTGGGGACTGAATGGAAATTTGTCATCCAACTAATCAGATCAGGAGAATAAAAATTACTCTGAGAGGTTTTAACCACTAGCTACTTCTCAAATGTATTGGCAGCCTACATAAGTGGTTCTGTAAATCTAAGCACTCTATAATCTAGAGTACCCTTACAAACATGGCACAAAAATGCAAGTTGTCTCTGGGGACATGCACCTTCATCCCAGGCCTCAAAGTAATTGTGAAAGAAAATGAGCATTTTACAAACAATAAAAAAAACAACAACCCCCAAAACATTAAGTTTAGAAGGAAACATGATACTGTGCATGAGACCAGAGCAAACAACATAAAGCAGAAATAAGTCCCCAAATAATTAGAATATTAGAAGAGAAAACAAATATGGTTATTATGTTTAAGACATAGAAGACAAACTTCAAAAAATGTTCCAGGAAACAGAAAACAGGGAATTACCAACCATATTTTAAAAACAATTAAATAGAATTTATAAAATTTAAAAAGTATAATATTGTGAATGACTGCTTATTATAACTTAACATGCGTAAAAATTTGATGGTTAGGCTTTGTCAAAGCAGTTTCTTGGACCCTACTTTCGTAGTTTCTGACTTAGTTGGTCTGAAGTCAGGCCCAAGAAATGTCATTTCTAACAAGCTCCCAGGTGATACCAGTACCATTTCTCTGAAAGATACACTTTGAGTAGCACTGTAATGAACACCCAGAGGATACATTTGATGACAGTTTAAATGAGCTGAAGAGAGAATTAATAAGTTGGAGGGTATATCAGAAGAAATATGCAGACTGCATGCAGGAAATATAAACAGATGGATAATATAAAAGAAAGATAAAGAAATATGGAAAATAGAATAAGATAAATGTAGCAGAGGCTATATTTGAAGAGAATAATGACTGAAGGTTTTTCAGAAGTGATGAAAGCTATAATTGACAACATCAAGGAGTCAAATAAGATAAATTTAAAAATAAGTAAATAAAAAGGAAAGGGAGCAAGGTTTGCTCCTCAGCCAGCAAAGTGACTTGTTGGCCTCTTGTTTGTGAAGGCTGTAACCAAGAAGAGACAAAGTGCAGCAGTAGGGGAACCTTCTCAGGAACTGGTCCAGGATTCCTTTAGTTGCAGCTTTGTGTCAGGAGACAGTTCAGGGATCTCAGAGAGCTGGAGTCTTGCTTTTCCTCTGATGTTGGCCAGAAACAGGGAAAGGAATTGAGTGTTCCTTCAATTTGTTCTTCAAAATCTGGGGTCTTCCTTATGAAAAGTGTTGTGAGAGAATATTCATTTGTCTCTGGAATAGTCCTTGAACCTGGTAGCAGGGGCGGACTCATTTCCCGAAAGCACCCACATTGCATACAACCAGAATTTGGTGAAGTCATAATTTAGAGGAGTGCCCTGGATATTTTTTTCCTTCTGTGAGTGTGTTCCAGGTCTGGACTGAACAGTGTGGATTGGTATCCAGAGGCATTGAAGGAAGATCTGTCTCAAATTTACTGTATGTTATAAAGGCTCTGTCATCTAAAGGCATGTGATTTGCTTTATTCCATAGACATTCTCAGTAAATAAGAAACAAAACAAGGATATTCTGTTAACCCTCATTGGGTGTAAAAATTATATTAACAGAAAATTACATTCTCTGAAGCACTTCTGTTAACCTAGATTTTCACTTTAATTTGCCTAAGTATTTATCTATCACCATAGGACTAGAAAATTGTATTCATTATAAATAAAGGGAAGCAAATGAAAACTCCCAGAGAAAATTCTCTCCTTTCCCTATTAATTTTAGTAAATTAATTTTACATCAGAATAAAATCTTTTTGGTGATATCACAAAATAATAAAAATATTACTTATCTAGATTAGTATAACTCATTGAAAGTATCATTTTGTCAGTCTTTTGTTAAGTAAAGATTTATTGCTTGTTAGTGATTATTTCCTAGTCTCCAGCAGTTGGCCATTGAAAAACAGGAGTTTGATCTATGTGAGTCCACTTATAGGAGGATTATTTTCAAAGTACACAGTACTAACCCCATGTATTTCAAGGATCAAATATAGGGATATTTGATCCTTGGGGATATAGAAATGAAGATCAGTAAGAGAGTAGATTTCTGCATCTGACTATACTGTTACAGCTGATACCAGACAGCTTCTTCTGCCATCAGTTCAGTTCAGTTCAGTTCAGTCACTCAGTTGTATCTGACTCTTTGCGACCCCATGAATCGCAGCACGCCAGGCCTCCCTGTCCATCACCAACTCCCAGAGTTCACTCAGACTCACGTCCATTGAGTCAGTGATGCCATCCAGCCATCTCATCTTCTGTCGTCCCCTTCTCCTCTTGCCCCCAATCCCTCCCAGCATCAGAGTCTTTTCTAATGAGTCAACTCTTCGCATGAGGTGGCCAAAGTACTGGAGTTTCAGCTTTAGCATCAGTCCTTCCAATGAACACCCGGGACTGATCTCCTTTAGGATGGACCGTTGGATCTCCTTGCAGTCCAAGGGATTCTCAAGAGTCTTCTCCAATACCACAGTTCAAAAGCATCAATTCTTCGGAGCTCAGCTTTCTTCATAGTCCAACTCTTGCATCCATACATGACCACTGGAAAAACCATAGCCTTGACTAGACGGACCTTTGTTGGCAAAGTAATGTCTCTGCTTTTCAATATGCTATCTAGGTGGGTCATAACTTTCCTTCCAAGGAGTAAGCTTCTTTTAATTTCATGGCTGCAGTCACCATCTGCAGTGATTTTGGAGCCCAAAAATATAAAGTTTGACACTGTTTCCACTGTTTCCCCATCTATTTGCCATGAAGTGATGGGACCAGATGCCATGATCTTTGTTTTCTGAATGTTGAGCTTTAGGCCAACTTTTTCACTCTCCTCTTTCACTGTCATTTGCCATAATCAACTGTAAAACTGGACAGAACATACAAGGCAACTATTTTCCGGCACTGGACATCAACAGGCATAACACTGTAATTCTGGGGACAAGGTAAGTGAGACATGAGACTCGAGATTGCTCAACAGTGCCTGGGGATGATTTCTGATAATGGTGCAGGAAGCTGGTATCTGAGAATAGCATGGCAGCAGCCAGTGAGCTAAGGAGATTGAGATGCTAATTTCAGACAACTGAAATGACAGGATTCGGTAGGATGAGGTATCGAAGTCAGGGAACTAGGCAGAATGGAGGCTCCAGAAATCTATGTGTGGTGTCCCCTATGAATCTGTGACTGAGGATTAGGCTGTATGCATTCAGGGTGGAGCTAGTCAAAGCTCATTTAGACAGATTTGTACAGACGACAGGGTTTGGATATTGAAACACTTGGAATATGCATTAAACTGTGCGTGGATCTTGATAACAAAACAGAAAACCAAGTCATTCCAGTACACAGGGCATGCATGCTGTTAATGTCCGAGTCTATAACCTTATGGACCATAGCTTGCTAGGCTCCTCTGTCCATGGAATTCTCCAGGCAAGAATACTGGAATGGGCAGCCATTCCTTCTCCAGGGGATCTTCCTGACCCAGGGACTGAACCAGCATCTCTTATGTCTCCTGCATTGGCAGGTGGATTCTTTATCACTAGTGCTACTTGGGAAACCCTCCAGTACACAGGGACCAGCCAGCAATTGAACTGTCGATATAAGAATCAGTACTTTTCAGAAGAATATGACAGAATGGAGTCTCTGCAATGTAAAAGCAATGATGCCTAGTATCCAATAAAAAAAATCACAAAGAAATAGACAATTACAATTCATAGAAAGTAACCCTGAGATGAGCCAGTTATTGCCCAAATAAGACAAGGATTAAAGGTAAACAATCCCAGTTCCTGCTCTCGAAGTCACTATAATTTGATAAGAGAAGACGATATGTAAACAAAACAAAACAAAACAAAAAAACATGAAGTGTGAGGTGAGCAATACTAAACTTTTGTGGTTGGTAGTATAGTTCCAGCACAAAACGGTAATGATCAAAGCTTTGGAGCGGATTCAAAAAGTTTACAAAGCATTCAAAATGGATCTTAAAGGTTAAGTAGAAGCTTGGAAGGCTATGGAGGTAGAGGAATAAAGGCAAGACTGATTGAAACACAGAATAAAACTGTGTAAAGGTACATTGGTTTGAGACAGTGACCCTGAAAGCATTGTAGTGGTTAAGAACATGGTTTCTCATCTGTAAAAGAGGAATAATAACAATACCTACTTCTTTGGGTTGTTGTGAAGATGAAAGGATAAGCACTTGATAATGTTAGTTATTATCTCAGGAAATTGCTTGCTGAGTTTTGGAAGAAGCTATGTACATCAGTATGGCCGCAGTATACATATAGGAAGAGAAGACTTAAAGCCTGCTGTGAAGCTAAAGCTAAATGGAATAGAAGATGTGAAGGTTCCAGCAATGTTAGTGCTCTATTAGCTCAGGGCAAATCAGCTCTTATGGGTTCTCTCTGGAGAGGCAAAGCCAGAACAAAAAATGAGTCAAGTGTATCGTATGATGCCCACAGGAAAAACAACAGGCAGAGGGCAGTTATGCTTTCCCCAATGCAATAATGTCAATTCTTCTCTATGTGAAAGGCTAATAGACAAAATCAGGGTCACTATCCAAAGAGCTTAGCGTTGAAAGAGGTAGTTGCAAATAACAGCTACAGATGAGAAATAAGGTCAACACAGAGTAAAATTGCCAATTAGCTCGATATAAACCAGATGAAATGTACCCCTGAGGATATAAACTGGATGCTACATTAAGAAATATAAGTATGATCAAGAAAGTAATGACTGATAGAAATTGAAGTGTGTTAACAAATTCCCCTGGTGGGAGAAATAGTAATGTATCCTCCTTTCTCCTGGAAAAAGTTTTTAGATAATTTCCTAAACTGACACTTTGGTGTTAAGATTTTTATTTTTATTTAGTTTCTTTTATGCCTAAGCCACAGAACTTGACTAACAGTAACACAGCATTCAATTACAAGTGTTCCTATTCCAAACATATACTCACCTCTCCCCATCCATCAAACCTTGATTGAATGCCAGGGCACTGCATCATGTCCTGAAACATTTGAAATTTGTCAAACAGGAGGGCAAATGAATCCCTGAGATATGGGCTTCCCTTAAAAAATGACTTGTTCAAATTTAGAGACCATCTGGAGAAGGACTAGCCTCTTTATCTACGCCCCCACTCGCTCATTCATCAGCAGCTCTTCCTGTGCTGTGAGGGATTAAAATAAGTAAATAAATGAAAGGAGTTCTAGCCTCTGTCCTTAAAGAACTTTTGGTCTTTAGTTAACATCCTGCCAGTACAAGGTAGAAAGGAACCGTTCGACTGATGGTTAATAGTTAGTGTACTCCAAAATATGCCAACAGCTCAGATAAAAACAGCTGAATCTATTATGTTAGTCATGAAATAACAACCTCAAAACCAAAACTATTTATTCATTTTGAACAATGGTCAACTTATTGCTGGTAATAACATATATATGTATGTCTGCTGCTGTTGCTGCTAAGTCGATTCAGTTGTGTCTGACTCTGTGCGACCCCATGGACTGCAGCCTACCAGGCTTCCCCATCCCTGGGATTCTCCAGGCAAGAACACTGGAGTGGGTTGCCATTTCTTTCTCCAATGCATGAAAGTGAAAAGTGAAAGTGAAGCCGCTCAGTCATATCCAACTCCTAGTGACCCCATGGACTGCAGCCTACCAGGCTCCTCCATCCATAGGATTTTCCAGGCAAGAGTACTGGAGTGGGGTGCCAGTGCCTTCTCCCCACATATGCTAGAAACAGTTAAATAGCAAAACCTTAGTCTCTGAAGGTAGGAAGTTCTTTGATATGGCTACACAGGAAGTATCACAGAATCAATGAGTTTGCACAGTGGGAAAACAATTTCAGGTAGAATTCAGCTTGAAAGTTTTTCTCTATCCATCAAAAAGCCAGGACTGGTTATAAAGCCCTTCCTGTTGCCACAATACTCTAAGAGAGACAGTAAGAAGTGCAACACAGAAAAAAAGAAAAAGACTGTAGCTCCAAAGTGCGAGGGTAGAATTCAAAGTCATGTCAGATTCACCCTGTGCTCATCCTCTTCCTCGGCACTTTCCTTTGGTGAAAAGACCATGGGCTGAGAAAGGTATGAGGTTGAATCCTGGGCTTTGAGCAAATTTCCTAATCTTTCTGCCTTTCATTTCCTTCATCTCTAAAATTTTCCTCTTTAGGGAAGTATCCGATATGTAGATGCTCTTAATAAATGTTTGTTGAATGAATGAATAAAATGAATAATAGTTAACTGTGAAGTTGTGATGGTTAAAGATATACTATTTCTGTCTTATTTACATAATGCTTTGCACATAGCAGGTGCCAAATAATTGCTCCTTTTCTTTCTCATTCCTTAAAAAAAGAAGCCACACCTTATACTTCTTTTGATTAATCATAATAGCTAGCATAATAGTAGACCAGAAAGTTCAGTTCAGTTCAGTCGCTCAGTCATGTCTGACTCTTTGAGATCCCATGAACCGCAGCACGCCAGGCCTCCCTGTTCATCACCAATCCCGGATTCCACCCAGACCCATGTCTATCGAGTTGGTGATGCCATCCAATCATCTCATCCTCTGTTGTCCCCTTCTCGTCCTGCCCTCAATCTTTCCCAGCACCAGGGTCTTTTCCAATAAGTCAGCTCTTTGCATGAGGTGGCCAAAGTATTGGAATTTCAGCTTCAACATTAGTCCTACAAATGAACACTCAGGACTTATCTCCTTTAGGATGGACTGATTGGATCTCCTTGCAGTCCAAGGAACTCTCAAGAGTCTTCTCCAACACCACAGTTCAAAAGCATTAATTCTTTGGCCCTCAGCTTTCTTTCTTGTCCAACTCTTACATCCATACATGACCACTGGAAAAACCATAGCCTTGACTAGACAGACCTTTATTAATGTCTTTGCTTTTTAATATCCTGATAGGTTAGTCATAACTTTTCCTCCAAGGAGTAAGCGTCTTTTAGTTTCATGGCTGCAATCACCATCTGCAGTGATTTTGGAGCCCAGAAAAACAAAGTCTGATACTGTTTCCACTGTTTCCCCATCTATTTGCCATGAAGTGATGGGACCAGATGCCATGATCTTTGTTTTCTGAATGTTGAGCTTTAAGCCAACTTTTTCACTCTCCTCTTCACTTTCATCAAGAGGCTCTTTAGTTCTTCACTTTCTGCCATAAGGCTGGTGTCATCTGCATATCTGAGGTGACTGATATTTCTCCCGGCAATCTTGATTCCAGCTGTGCTTCTTCCAGCCCAGCGTTTCTCATGATGTACTCTGCATATAAGTTAAATAAGCAGGGTGACAATATACAGCCTTGACAGACTCCTTTTCCTATTTGGAACCAGTCTGTTCCATGTCTAGTTCTAATTGTTGCTTCCTGACCTGCATACAGGTTTCTCAAGAGGCAGGTCAGGTGGTCTGGTATTCCCATCTCTTGAAGAATTTTCCACAGTTTATTGTGATCCACACAGTTAAAGGCTTTGGCATAGTCAATAAAACAGAAACCGGTGTTTTTCTGGAACTCTCTTGCTTTTTCAATGATCCAGAGGATGTTGGCAATTTGGTCTCTGGTTCCTCTGCCTTTTCTAAAACCAGCTTGAACATCTGGAAGTTCACAGTTCACGTATTGTTGAAGCCTGGCTTGGAGAATTTTGAGCATTACTTTACTAGTGTGTGAGATGAATGCAATTGTGTGG
Organism: Bos javanicus; assembly: GCF_032452875.1. Taxonomy (NCBI): domain Eukaryota; kingdom Metazoa; phylum Chordata; class Mammalia; order Artiodactyla; family Bovidae; genus Bos; species Bos javanicus. Next base: position 47,283,173 of record NC_083870.1, read on the forward strand.
TAGTTTGAGCATTCTTTTGCATTGCTTTTCTTTGGGATTGGAATGAAAACTGACCTTTTCCAGTCTTTTTGGCCACTGCTGCGTTTTCCAAATTTGCTGGCATATTAAATGCAGCACTTTCACAGCATCATCTTCCAGGATTTGGAATAGCTCAACTGGAATTCCATCACTTCCACTAGCTTTGTTCGTAGTAATGCTTCCTAAGGCCCAATTGACTTCATATTCCAGGGTGTCTGGCTCTAGCTGAATGATCATACTATTGTGGTTATCTGGGTTGTGAAGGTCTTTTTTGTACAGTCCTTCTGTGTATTCTTGCCACGTCTTCTTACTATTTTCTTCTTCTGTTAGGTCCTTACCATTTCTGTCCTTTATTGAGCCCATCTTTGCATGAAATGTTCCCTTGGTGTGTCTAATTTTCTTGAAGAGATCTCTAGTCTTTCCCATTCTATTGTTTTCTTCTATTTCTTTGCATTGATATCTAAGGAAGGCTTTCTTATCTCTCCTTGCTATTCTTTGGAACTCTGCATTCAAATGGGTATATCTTTCCTTTTCTCCTTTGCTTTTCACTTCCCTTTTTTTCACAGCTATTTGTAAGGCTTCCTCAGACAGCCATTTTGCTTTTTTGCATTTCTTTTTCTTGGGGATGGCCTTGATTCCTGTCTCCTGTACAGTGTCATGAACCTCCATCCATAGATCATCAGGGACTCTGTCTGTTGTATCTAGTCCCTTAAATCTATTTCTCACTTCCACTGTATAAGCATAAGGGATTTGACTTAGGTCATACCTGAATGGTCTAGTGGTTTTCTCCACTTTCTTCAATTTCAGTCTGAATTTGGCAATAAGGAGTTCATGATCTGAGCCACAGTGAGCTCCCAGTCCTGTTTTTGCTGACTGTATAGATATTCTCCATCTTTGGCTGCAAAGAACATAATCAATCCAATTTTGGTTTTGACCATCTGCAAAACATATCTTTATTAGTTATTTAGTGGTATTTACCATTTTTGCACTTCCCTGGTGGCTCAGATAGTAAGAATCTGCCTGCAATGCAGGAGCCCCGGCTTTAATCCCTGGGTCAGAAAGACCCCCTGGAAAAGGGAATGGCTACCTACTCTAATATTCTTTCCTGGAGAATTCCATGGGCAGAGGAGCCTGGTGGACTACAGTCCATAGGGTCGCAAAAAGTCAGACAGGACAGAGCGACTAACACTTTCACTTCTTTTCCACCTCTTTTATAACAATAATTAGAATCTGAAGATTTGTGCCAAGCTAATGTATGCCAAGAAAATTATAGTAATCTAGGCAAGCAGTCAATAAACTGCAGGCTGTACCTTCAGGTATGTTTGACTTGGTCATGCACAGAAAAATGGTGCATATTTAAATGCCTTTAGAACACATTCTGGTTCTACTGTAGCCCCTCATAAATTCAGCCCCTCATAATTTCTTACTTTCTTATAGACTAAATTCATGAACAGTTTATTTCTCTCACCTTTCTGGCTGCCTTAGGCATTTAGATACTTATCTCTGGCTTAAGCTAAGCTAAGTCGCTTCAGTCGTGTCTGACTCTGTGTGACCCCATAGACGGCAGCCCACCAGGCTCCCCCGTCCCTGGGATTCTCCAGGCAAGAACGCTGGAGTGGGTTGCCATTTCCTTCTCCAATGCATGAAAGTGAAAAGTGAACGTGAAATCGCTCAGTCGTGTCTGACTTAAGTCTAAAGTAAATGTATAAAAAATTTCACTAGAGAGATAGAGATATCTCCTTTAAATAAAGCATAGATGGAAAAAATCTTTCTTGATGGCAATTGTAAGGTGAGAACTCAAGGGTTGCTAAATATCTAGATGTATTTTTGACATCTTAACAATAATTTTTAGTCAAGGTATAAGTTGACTCAATATTGCTTGTAAAAATAAAATCAGTATGAAGACAGTCAGATAATATTAATTTAGAGAAGTGACAAAAACAATCCAATTTGACTAAAATATGAAATAATAATAATTATGAAAAAATATATTTTGTTCAGAGGTACCTCAGAAATTGACCTATCCCAATTCAATAGAGATACCAGTAATAACTGAGTCATTAAAACTGCTCAGCTAGAAATATGCATGTTAAATATAAAAGGAATGAAAACAATCCAGATTTTAATTATAAAAACAAACTTCAATTTTTATGTTCAGTCAATTGAATGTAGTTCAGTATCTTCAGCTTTAAATTTTCGCCTAATTTTGAAATAAAACTTCTTTTCCTTTTTAGTAAATCCTTTGTATTTTACAAACATGGAGCAGGTTTGTTTGCTTCATTGAAGATCTGCATTTATTTTTAGAAGAAAATTTTGTGATTCAATGTGAAAAACAAATTTTGTATTTTAAACTAAATTAATCATCAGTTCCATGAAGTGAGGATGCAAAGAGAAATCTGCGTCCTGGAAAATCTGTATTTGACCATGTGGGTACTCTGATCTCAGACATCCAGCCTCCAGACTGTGAGGAAGTTCTGTTGTTTCTAAGCAACCCAGTCTATGGTATTTTGTTACAGCAGTCCATATGAACTAAGACATAAATTATGTACTTCTAATTAAATTTGGTAATAGACTGTGGGAGGATTTATTTGTCTGTAAGTTTAATGATTTTATTTGGAAAAGAGAATTTGGCCATCATGTAAAATTTGGGAGAGGAATTTCATTGGTGTATTAAATCACAAAGTCTCACTGTGTCAAAGAATGGAACATAAGGTCCTCTGTTATTGCACAGTATCATTTTTGACCTGTTTAATTCTTTGGACCATACTTGCTATTAACCTTTAAAGTTTTTGCTCATCTATAACCCCATGTGGTCTTAGAGTCAACTTTGTTGTTTGAAATGTTTTCTTGGATAAAACATCTTTTATTTCTACTGAAATTTTTTTCTCCCTTAGCCTATATGCTGTGTGGAAAAGAATGACAGCATGTCCGAGAGTTCCTGAGTTCTTCACAGTTTTCCGCATTTTGCAGATGCAGAGTGAATATCTGTTTATTGAATGATTTAAATGAATCAATGGGATGGAGTGAACAAAGTCAGGGATTATTGAGAAGATGGAGATTGCTTTGTTTGGTGTTCTTACAACCAATTTCTTTTTAAAAAACTGTTTTAATGCCCCCCAGCAATCCTACACAATTAGAAACGGCATTATCTCCACATTATGCTTGTTGAAACTGAGGCACTTAAACATAACCCAAGACTATGAATAGCTAAATAAATAATATGCAAATTGATAAGCTTAAGACTGGAATCCAAGTTTTATTACTGCCTATCTAGTCAAACCTTGAGGCTTGGTATCCAGCTAACACTGATGGACTTGAAAGGAACTGCAGGGAACTGTGGTAGGGATGTAAGGAAAACATAATCACTGTTGGTTCAGTGAAAAAAACAAGAGAACAAATGAATTTAGAGGCAGACGTTTGCAACAACTAAAATAAATACAAAAAGAGGTCTTTGGTTCTGGTGGGAAGGGAGTTCTGAAGAAGAGAAAATTATCATTGTCCAGCTACGAGAAGGACAGAAATGGCCTTAACTGTCTAGACCTATGGCTTGATTTGCAAAATTCTTAAAGAAAGTTTTTTCTGCATTTACCTTTATTTGCTAAAAGTTGCCTTGGTAATTAAAACCAGACCAACAGATGAACCCTAAGGAAAAGTTTTATACCTTAAAAATTATTTGGGAAATAAAATAAAAATTACATGTTTCAGATATTAGAAAAATATACAGAATATCTGAATAATCACATGTGTACTCACTACTCAGGTTCGGCATATGTTAGCATTTTACCACATTTTCTTCACTTCTCTTTTTAAAATAAAGAAGAAAATCCTAGTTTTCGTTAAAACTTCTTGAAATCCTAACCTAACCTCATTTCCCTTTCTCTCCTCAGATAATCAAATGTTTGTTATTTCTCTACCTACAATGAACACAGTGCATCAGTTTAGTGCAGTTTAGTCACTTGATTGAGTCCGACTCTTTTCGACCCCATGGACTGCAGCATGCCAGGCCTCCCTGTCCATCATCAACTCCTGGAGTTCACTCAAACTCATGTCCACTGAGTCAATGATGCCATCCAACCATCTCATTCTCTGTTGTCCCCTTCTCCTCCTGCCTTCAATCTTTCCCAGCATCAGGGTCTTTTCAAATGAGTCAGTTTTTCAAATCAGTGGCCAAATATTGGAGTTTCAGCTTCAACATCAGTCCTACAAATGAACAGTCAGTACTGATTTCCTTTAGGATGGACTAGTTGGAACTCCTTGCAGTCCAAGGGACTCTCAAGAGTCTTCTCCAATACCACAGTTCAAAAGCATCAATTCTCTGGCACTCAGCTTTCTTTACAGTCCAACTCTCATATCCATACATGACTACTGGAAAAACCATAGCCTTGACTAGATGGACCTTTGTTGCATCTAGCAACAAAGCAAAAAGCAAAGTAATGTCTCTGCTTTTTAATATGCTGTCCAGGTTGTTCATAACTTTTCTTCCAAGGAGTAAATGTCTTTTAATTTTATGGCTGCAGTCACCATTTGCAGGGATTTTGGAGCCCCCCAAAATAAAGTCTGCCACTGTTTTCAGTTAGGACTTCCCTGGTGGCTCAGATGGTAAAGCGTCTGCCTATAATATGGGAAACCTGGGTTAAATCCCTGGGTTGGGAAGATCTGGAAAAGGATATGGCAACCCACTCCAGTATTCTTGTCTGGAAAATCCCATGGATGGAGGAGCCTGGTAGGCTACAGTCTATGTGGTTGCAAAGAGTCAGAGACAACTGAATGACTTCACTCACTGTTTGCACTGTTTCCCCATCTATTTGCCATGAAGTGATGGGACCAGATGCCATGATCTTAGTTTTCTGGATGTTGAGCTTTAAGCCAACTTTTTCACTCTCCTCTTCACTTTCATCAAGAGGTTCTTTAGTTTTTCTTCACTTTCTGCCATAAGGGTAGTATCATCTGCATATCTGAGGCTATTGATATTTCTCCCAGGAATCTTGAATCCAGCTGTGCTTCCTCCAGCCCAGCGTTTCTCATGATGTACTTTGCATATAAGTTAAATAACCAGGGTGACGATATGCAGCCTTGACGTACTCCTTTTCCTATTTGGAGCCAGTCTGTTGTTCCATGTCTAGTTCTAACTGTTGCTTCCTGACCTGCATACAGATTTCTCAAGAGGCAAGTCAGGTGGTCTGGTATTCTTATCTCTTTCAGAATTTTCCTTGGTTTGTGGTGATCCACACAGTCAAAGGCTTTGGTAAAGTCAATAAAGCAGAAATAGATATTTTTCTGAAACTCTCTTGCTTTTTCCATGATCCAATGGATGTTGGCAATTTGATCTCTGGTTCCTTTGCCTTTTCTAAAACCATCTTGAACATCTGGAAGTTCATGGTTCACATATTGTTGAAGCCTGGGTTGGTTTTGAGCATTACTTTACTAGCATGTGAGATGAGTGCAATTGTGCAGTAGTTTGGACATTCTTTGGCATTGCCTTTTTTTGGGATTGGAATGAAAACTGACATTTTCCAGTCCTTTTGGCCACTGCTGTGTTTTCCAAATTTGCTGGCATATTGCATGCAACACTTTAACAGCAGCATCTTTTAGGATTTGAAATAGCTTAATTGGAATTCTTCACTAACTTTGTTCATAGTGATGCTTCCTAAGGCCCAGTTCACATTCAAGAATGTCTGGCTCTAGTTGAGTGATCACAACTTCATGATTATCTAGGTGATGAAGATCTTTTTTATACAGTTCTTTTGTGTATTCTTGCCACCTCTTCTTACTATCTTCTGTTTCTGTTGGGTCCATACACCATTTCTGTCCTTCATTGTGTCTATCTTTGCATGAAATGTCCCTGGGTATCTCTAATTTTCCCAAAGTGATCTCTATAGTCTTTCCCATTCTATTGTTTTCCTCTATTTCTTTGCACTGATCACTGAGGAAGGCTTTCTTATACCTCCTTGCTATTCTTTGGAACTCTGCATTCAAATGGGTGTATCTTTCCTTTTCTCCTTTGCTTTTTGCTTATACAGTGCATAGAGTTGTGCATATTAAAAATATTTCTTCTGCAAATGCCTTTTAAAATTAAAATATTATTTTTGAGGTTAAAATGTATTGACACATGGATCGAGTCCATTTAATGAGTTGCTGTATAGTATTCCATTTTATGTGTATATCACAATTTATTCTCCTAATCCAGGGAATATTTTGGTTACTACAAAAACTGCTGCTACAAATATTTTAGCATATCTCTAAGTATATGCTTGAGAATTTTTTAGAAGTAGAATTGCTTGACCAGAAGATGGGTACAGCTTCAATCTTGATCAATACAGTTAAGTTGTTCTCTAATTAGGATTTACTCTAAAAGGGAGTCCCTGCTATTCTATATTCTTTCCAAAATTCAATGTTATGAGAATTTTTAAAATTCTGCCAGTATTTTCAATGTGAAATTACAGCTGGTTTTTGTTTTAATTTCCATTTCCCTGAACACTGATAAATTATCTCATGATAAGTTTATCAGCCATTTTCTATAAATTTGTCTTTTTATGTCTTTTACCCATTTTTTATTGTTGAGTTTACTTTCTCTTATTCATTTGGAGGAGATTTTACAATCTAGATCCTATTCTAAAATATTTTTATTTATTAATACTTGAAAGAATAAAGTTTACAAAAAAGTCAGTATACCAAAAATCCATACTGTTTGGAGTTTTTTTTTTTTTTTTAATCACATTTGACAATAAGACCACATGAGATCACTACTTTGATAATAGGATTTTTAAAATGGTATTTACTAAAGGATGTCTTTGGATACACAGAATAGGCTGTAAACTTTCAGATAATGTTAATGTTATATTTGTATGTTTAAATTTTGTACACTCTTTGGTATGGATTGCCCTCACCTAACAGAAAGAAAAACTTTGGTAAATAAAAAATGCCAGAGAGGAGGACTCATTACCAAGTCACCCACCGTGACTATGCAGGTGCTTTACTACTGAGAGAGTTCAGATTTTGCAGGTTACTAGTTGGACATAAACTTAAGTGCCTGTGATGGTTAATTTGAAGTGTCAAATTGACTAAGCCATGGTGCCAGATATTGGGTCAGATATTCTAGATGTAAGGGGTTTTTTTGGACAAGATTAACATTTAAGTCAGTGGGCTTTGAGTAAGGCAGATTCCCCTCCACAACGTGGATTGTGCTCATCCAATCAGTTGAAACCCTTGATAGAACAAAGACTGACTTCCTCTGAGCCAGAAGAAATCCTGCCAGCAGGTGGCCTTCAGACTTGAAATGCAACACTGACTTTCCCCTAGGTCTCTAACATGCTAACCCACCCTGCTGACAGACTTGTCGGCTTCCATAATTACAGTAGTCAACTCCATAAATGTCTCTCTTTCTGTGTATACACATCCTATTATCTCCATTTCTCTGAAAAACACGTATACAATGCCTTTTAATACATGGTAGATGGTGATGGCCATTAGGAGGACTGAACTGAGAAAATTTCAGTGAGGAAGAAGAGGCTGTGATCTCATATTTATTTTAGAAGGCAGAGAAATACACATGCTCTGTATTTGTCATCTCTGGTGTGAGCTTAAATGTAAAAGAAATTCTTCTGGATCACATATTAGATAGCCTTATTTCTTCAGTGCCATAATTTATTACTCAATAATTACATTTACTAAATAATTGCATTACCATTACTATAACCCATCAATATATTTGTTTTAAAAGAAAGTACTGGGATTCTTTTGAATTTCTATACTTGCAATCTAACCTATGATACTTAGTAATGCATTGCACTGGTTATTATTTAATAATATATTCATGAATTTATGTCTTTAGAAGGATTGTAGCTATTTGAGGTCTAAACTGAGCCTTTTGCTTCTTTTGTATCCTAAGAGTTCAATAAATAGTGGCTGAATTGAACTGCTTCTAAGGGACCATGGAGTCTCAGGTCTTGAAGACTCTGTATGTAGCTGCAGAGGAAAAAAGGCCAGAGTGTTCTTGGCATTACCAAGAAGTGTATTAGAATGAAAATAGAAAGTATAATATTACCCTTGAGGAAGAACATGTTCTGGTCACTACACTTCCAGAAAGCTATAACTGACTGGGAAAGGGGCCAAAGATTGGCAGCTTTGGGTTGATAAAAATGCTGGAATAGCTTCAATAAAACAAATTAAAATGATCAGTATCATGGCTCTTTAGAAGCCTTTGCTACCAAAGAAACATCTATAATAAGATATAAAGAAAGAAAATTCTGTTAAATGGAACATGAGAACTCCAAAGAGATGACCTCTGTTAAACTGGATTCCTGAGAGATCCTTGGGTCTGGTTGGCAAAGGATCCCTGGGTCTGGTTGTCTCATGTGGTTTTATCCACAGATAAAGTCGTCAGTGACCCTGAATTAATGAGGAAATCACTTCGGCCTTTAAAGACTCAGTAGCAAGCTTGCGGTAACAGATTCTGGTTTCTTAAGATGGAAAAGACTTAAGTTGTCTCCAAATAATTGAATCTATTTTGCTTCCCATCTCTGTTAGAGACACAAGATGACTTTAAAGTTTTCCGCTAAGATACTTTTATTCTACCCAGTCTGCTAAACCAGGCTTAATTCTGAAATATACTTATGTCTAGACTCAATGTCTCCTCATCTGTTATTCCAGTTGAAAGTATTTCCTGGGTCAATCACACCCTTGTCAATGTTGAAGTCATGAAGTCATCCATGTCTTTCCTATGACACAGCCTTGGCCTTGATCTGCTTTGGTCCACTGATGTCTTTGATCACTGAATGTCTTTACATTTAAGACAGAAAAATGAATACTCTCTTCTTTGCAAAGAGAAACGGAAAGTAAATTATTGATTAGCCTATAAAATTGTGATCCATTAACCAAGTTTCTAAAGTTTAAGAACTAGGGTAGTGAAATTATTCCCCTTTCATAGCAGGCAGCAAGTCTAAGACATATTATTATCCCAGAGTTTATAGACCAGGAATATAGAGTCCCCCAAAGAGCTTGACTCAGTTAGGAAAAGATTGATCCATTGTCTCACTAGAAGAGTGTTTATAACACTGGAAAATGATATTGAGGGACAACCAGGCTTGTTCACTAGATGCAACTCTTGACATCAGGTTGAATGAGCAGTTGTTTTAAATGAGACATTTTTCTTGTCATTTTTATGTTCATCACACTGTTGAAGTGGTGTGTTTTTTAGGTCTTTTTAATGTTTTCATCAGCCCATTCCAAAAGAAAAGTGGTTAACTATACATCTTCTTGTGCTCGGCTCAGTTGCTCAGTCATATCTAACTTTGCCGGCCCACGGACTGTAGCCTACCAGGCTCCTTTGTCCATGTTATCTTCCCAACAAGAATACTGGAGTGGGTTGCCATTTCTTCCTCCAGGCTGCATCTTCGTAGCTTCACCAACAATAACGATTCATATTCATTGCGTATGTGTTGTGAGCTGAGTGCTTGGTGGAGATTTTCTCATTTCATCCTAATAATTCTATATGGTCAATAATATTGTTAGATGCATTGTGCAGATGTGGAAATTGAGGCATGCAGAGGCTAAGGAACCTGCAAAAGTTCCCAGAGCAAACAACAGCACTCCAGGATGTGAACTCTGCCTGCACATTTAGCCACTTCGTAATACTGTCTCTATGACCTGCAGGCCCGCTTCCTGATGAATACTTGCTGTGAATGCTGGTATCTATCTACTCTTTAGGCCTTACTTCAGGCCTAGCAGTATCTAAACCCATGTCCTGATGGGATCATTCATACTGCAACTAGAAGCCCAGAAAGTAAAATTAATAAATCTACTCATGCTCAGGAACTTAGCAGCTGAAATGTGAAAGAGACCATAGCAGATTAAAGCGATCGAAATGACAAAAGGTGAAATGTGAAGAAAGTGAATGAATTATAAAACCATGTATGAATAGTATTACACAAGTGAAGCAAATTCAATATCAATTCAATTTCTGACCACGTGCAGAGGGAAAACAAGGGCAAAGGAGCAGAAGAGTTAAGGGTAATGAACAGCTTTCTTACTTTGTTTCATTGTGTGACTACATATGGGAATCTACTGCTATTTATTAACATGTAGAGGTTAAAGTTTGCCTAAAATGCCAATCATAACATCATGGAAGGCTAAGTGCCACCCTGCAGTGGAGAATGCAGTTGGATGTCAAATTAAAAAAAACAAAACAAAACACCCAGTTTCTTTTCAATATTGTCACATACTGAATTTATTTTAGAAATTAAAAATAAAACCTTTTTAACAACCAGGCTGAGTCCTGCTGGGTGAGTCATGTACTCATGTCTGTAGACGAGTCTCTTCTGGATCATATAAGGAGAGACGGTGCTCGGATTCATACTAAGTCATCTCTTCCATACAAGTTGTAAAGTATTCATCTTTGAGCAATGTAGAGAGACTTAGTAGTCCAAGCAAATGTACACATTCTCCTGAAAGATAATGACATTTAAACTTGGACCAACTTGGGTTGGGCTTTGGCACCCCATTTTTAATGTGGGCCTGTAGGATGCTTTGTAGCTGCTTTGTAGTTTCCTGACTATGACATGGGGATAATTGCTGCTTTGGAGGATTATAAATAATGCAGTACCTGGGAATGGATTGGTACTGTACACAGTAGGCCCTCTGTGAATGACAGTAAATGTGATTATGTAAAGTTGCGGATTCTGTGCCAAGCACATAGAGGAGCTTACTACACGTTAGTTGAGTAAGTTCGATAGTGCTGATAGTGGGCATTGCATCTGTGCCTTTGGTGCTAAGGGAATGGGGGTAATGCATCTTCAAGAGATTCTTGCTGAATAAGGCCAACTTTCGCTGGTTCTTAAGCCATAATATATAGGTAGTTATTTATTTGAACTATTTCTATAGCTAGACAGGGTGGCAAGTGCTCTATTCATCTTTCAGGCCAGGGGCTGAATCAAGAAAACTCTAAATGGGTAACACAGACGGTGTATAAAAAATACTAACAATTATGCATTCTACTTATTAAACATGCTAAGACTGTTCTTTTCTTACACATGCACCTATATATACACAGAGCCACAGCGATCTCTCCTGTATATTTCTTCAAATATATGGATTTCCCTTTCTTTTGTTCATTTTCTACTCTTGATAGCAGCAGGGATACAAGAAATAGTTCTTGACTACTGGGAAACCATCAGTGCCAAGGTAATATTGAATCTACCTTGGTGTCACAGGAAACACTGATTACTGTCAGGCACTGTCCTCTGGGGCAGCCCACCATTCCTGTTGATTATTACTATGTGGAAATTTGAGCCAATACTGTGAGAGCTTCTGATTTCTCAGAAAAACTGGAAATCAGGGTTTTGTGTGAGATTTAGCAAATTTTAAGATTGACACAAATATTACTAAGATGAATGAAAACAAGTCTGTTTTCCAGATGAGTGTGGCCCAGTCAGGGGCCCTCCACTTCTGGGATCTAATGCCTGATGATTTGAGGTGGAGCTGATGTAATGATAATAGAAATCAAGTGCACAGTAAATGTAATGTGGTCGAATCATCCTGAAACCATCCTTCTGGTCCGGTCCATGGAAAAATTGTCTTCCACAAAACTGATCCCTGGTGCCAAAAAGGTTGGGGGCCACTGGCCCAGTGGTTTGTGTGATCTCTTCTCTAGTTCTGGCTTCTCTGAGGTGCCCCATTGCCTTCATCAGCTGAGATTGATTCTCCAAATCCCTAGGTTGGAATCTGAGTGATTCCATTGTCAGAATCTGTATTCTAAGTTCAGTGGGCAGTGGACATATTAAATATTGGGCTTGAGAACTAGAAAGTAGCAAAGTCTTGAGGGTTGGTGCAATCTGAGTAGTGAGGTTCAGTGCGGGGAGCAAAATTTCCAGAGAGAGTCATTCAGGGCATGTTAGGAGTTTCCAACATATGGGAAAGAGTGAAGGAGCAGACAGTGGATGAAGAACCTTGGAGTGGAAGGAGGGAATAGATGTCTGTCCCCAAGGCCTGATCACACTTGCTTACTGTAAGGTTCTGGAGGGAAAAGGGGCTTGAGAGAATGAAGAGCGATGTGGACTAGAACTGCAAGGCGGAGACTTGTTTCAGATGAGGAATAGATGGATGCATGAGGCAGAGCCACTTGGATCACTGATTGAAGACTCTCTATTCACTCATCAATAAGAGCAGTATGAGCTCCAAGGCCTAAAAATGGAATGAACCTGAAAGTTCAGGAAGGCCCTAGAACTAGCTAGAACTCTGCCTAAAGTTCAGCTGTGAAAAAGGAATCAGGAAGGCCAATATGTCAAGCATGGTGCAGGATGGCTCAAGAGGCCACTGATTTTTTTTTTTCCCCCAGAGAGAGAAGAGCATATTCACATTGAGAAGATCAGGAACTGTATCCACAGTCCACTATAGTGATTGTGAGAGTCCTAGGGAGATGCCTGAAGTAACCATCTCAGAGCTGACACTGAAGAAGAGTCCTTTCTGAAAATGACTTGAGAGACCTTGTGTCTTTGACAAGCAATAGACATCCCAGCCACTTTGCAGTGGATTCCCACCTAGCATTATTCTGGCACTTAGACCTACCTAGGGAACTGATGGCATGGACCTGCCAGGTATCTTTTTGTAAGAGGGACCAATGAACTTCTCGAGAAAGAATTCATTCTAGATGGACAGGAGCCAGACAAGACTAGGTTGACTCAGTAAGAGAATCTGAATGCCACCAGAAAGAGGAAGACACAATACAGTGATGATGAGTGGGAATTTATCTTAGGGATTATAGTACTGGCTCCGATCTCACTGGAATCAGGTAGGAGTCCCATAGAAAGCTGAAATATTTTAGAAAAAAACCCTTAACAATTGTTTCACCAAATATTCTGGCCACAAATAACACTGTTGTGTGTGCTCCCAGCGATGAAGATGCTAACAAGGAAACTCGTTCTCGTCTTGTGATAGACACTGGTGAAACTTTCCTACATCATAACCTTTAGGCAGCAGTGCCTGGTGTCTGCCACCAGGTACTTGCGGTGAAGGCAAGCAGAGCATCAGAAGACACTGTGGCAGTAAAGCTTTATGGAGTTTTCTTGAGTGCATGGTTGAAGCATGTTCTGTAGACACCTAGAAATATTCAGGGAATAAGAAGGACTCAGAGAAGAATCTGAGGTCCTGCTTGAGTAAGGAACATAAACTGTTTCTATGAACATGACCTCTTTCCTGTGTGCTTACAATCTGCTAAGGCTTAGTACAAACTTGTGTTCCATTTCTAAGTCAGAACAGGAACTGCCTGTGCTTTTCCACTATCAGTTAAGCATAGTCAGTAAATCCTTTTAACATGTGAAAAGACCTGAGCAGTTCTGACAGCATTAGGCATCATCTCAAAATGTTGTGTCCTGAGGTTCTTTGACCGTAGAATACTATTTCCAAGAAGCCACTTTCACTTTGGTGAAACAAAGACTGGATTGTGACAGTCTTTATTACCTGGAAAATGTATCTGCTTTATTGAAAGACACTGATGGATAGAGACATGTGGGTGCATGGACACAAGCCTGTGCACACACACACAGATACAGACAAACAGAGAAGTATGTAGAAAGAGAAGTAAGTATATAGAACTGCTGGTCATGAAATTCATGGTTTGAGACACCAGTTCACATCATCACATCCTGATGGTCTTTATTTGAAAAGGGACTCTGCAGGACCAGAAATGGAAAGGAAAAGATGTAGAAAGTGAGATAACTGTTTCTTGTTCCACTTTTAAGACTATGCCTGAAATTAAGTGGCTTGTTAAAAGGCTCATGTGAGGAAAATGTGTTGGCTTTATATGAAAACACGAAAACACTGCATACAAACCATATTACTTTTTTTCTTCAAATCTTTTATAAAATAGAATTTAGATCATGAAAACAGCCAAAAAAGGAATGATAGTGCATTCTTAGGTAATTATATCGTAAATCATTATGCCATATATAGGGTCTCTTTGGCAGACACTTGCCATCCGGTGTTTTTCATTGCAAGCAGCTTACATCGGTACTGACATCTTCCAGATGTTAGTAGCTTTGATTTTTTTCCCCTGTGTTGCAAATGAGTTGGCATGGAAACAACTCTTTGCTGGCAACATGACATGTGATTCAAGGCAAAATGCATTTTAACACAGATGAATAGTTCAGGAATCTGCCTTTAACAAAAGTCATTTTGAGAGCTGTTTTGAATTTGTGGTGTTTTGTGGCAACTTTTTCAATGAAGATGGGAGAAATCAAAGCTTTCCATGTTATGCAATGTAGCTATTGCTAAAATGTGATTTGGCTCTCTTGTTGAGTCAAAGCTTCAGGTTTAGAAATGGACTTTACATGTAAAGAACCTGAACAACAACAACAAAAAAAACCCTCACTCATTGGAAATTACTCACTCATTTTAAAGAACAAACCCTCTGAAACAAACCAAATATGGGGCTGGTAACCTGCTTATCCAGACCAAGAATTAGAGCTGTGATTATTTCAGATGGTTTGGATTTTTTCCCTTAAGAAGATATGGAGAAGAAAAACAGATTCTCTTCACTTTCCCTTGCTAGCCAGCACTATGCACCCACCCTGCAATCTCTCCATCAGAAAGGCTAGAAGCACAGAATGTTCTTCCAGATACCGGGATGGAGCTCCTTCTGCTTGCCCAGATATTGCAAACTCTAAGTGCTTGTCCATTTCCTCTTCTTTCCCTGTTTGGAGCACAGGGAAGCACCACACCTCTTGCTCCCTTGCAGGAAAGTGGGCTGTGTTGACTGAGTTGGTGGCAGGGGCTGGGAGAGGAAAGGATGGATGATATCCTTATGCATCCTCTTGCTCTATTTTGGTGATGGGAGGCCACATGTTCCAGATGTTCCAGCTACAAATTACAAAACTGCTATTAGCCTGGGTCCCAGAAACTTTGTTGAAAAAAGTCTTCAAAGATTACTCATGGAGGACATGTAGCTGAGTGTGAGAAGGAAACTTTTTTTATTTGTTATCACTAAGATTCTGAAGTTGGTCATTACCATAGTATAACTTGGAGACTATTCGAGTCTTGAAATATTTTAGAGATTTACTTTGTTATTTTCAGGCCCAGAAGTCATGTCAAGAGCATTTTTGCAGCCCCAGGGTCTTGATGAGGGCTCATTGGATTGTTGAGGGAAGGAATGACTAAAATGTAAACACAATGGTTACATTTATTTTTTTACTATTGCATAACTTGTGTCACTTTGCTGAGTCTTTTCTAAATGCAAAGTACTACTTTCTAGGCCAACAAAATACCTAAGACATTGCCTTTTCTTCCCCAAATTTACCATTTTATCTCATTTACATATATATTTTAAATAAAGATTTCTGGGGAACTTGTTTCTTTAATAACAATAAATTTCTATTGCATATACTGGGCCTCATTTACAAAGTAAGTTTGACCTAAACAATTAAAATAATGTGGCTACCATTAAGTGTGACATATCAGCATTTAATACTCTAAAATACAGCCATAATCTTAATAGGTCATGTTACATGTGACCATGTAGTTCATATGCTGTTTATAGTTTCTGATCCTTAAAAGAGCTATGTGAGATAAGGAAGCATAATTTAACTACAATCCCAAGATCTGGAGATAGAATACATGAGTTAGAACATCTGTTGTTGCACTTCTTAGCTATTATCTCCCTGGATAAATCATTTCAGCTTTCTGAAATTCACGTTTATCATTTGGAGCTAATAATACAATTGTTCTGAGGATTAAATGAGTTTGTATATTATAAAGGGTTTAGAAAAGCATTTCACTCATAGTAGGTGATCAATCCATTTTGACTACTACTACTATTTCACAAATGAAGAAATGAAGATCAGAAAAGTTAATTATCTTGCCAAAGATCACACAACCAGAGACAACCTCAGGTCCTCGTCCTTGTCACTACAGTGCCCCACTCTCTGTCTCTCGACAGACTGGCTCTAGACAGGTGGTTTATTCAAATGTAGCCTGGTTAGACACAAACTAATGGTGTGCACTTGTCCCTTCTGCTCCTTTATTTTCTCATATGCACAAATAATGTGACCCAAATGTTCATTAGACTATTATCAGCATTTAAACATTTTATGTAGTCAGGAATCAGTAAGCACAGAGGCAGTATATGTAGTAGAAAGACTTTGGTATCTGATGCTGAACCTCAGTTTCCTCATCTGTAAGATGGTAGCAATACCCCAGGCAGGACTGTTGTGAGGATTAAGAAGCTTGCACACAGTAGGTGCTGTGTAAGCCACAGCCATCACTATCACTATTGCCAGCATTGCCAGTTAGTCTAGAGCAGTTACAGGGAAAAGTAGAGCTTTCCACATGCCCGAGGCCACAGCTCAGTGAGCTACTGCTTAGCCTGTTTATTTATGAAAGTTCTTTATCCCATTTAGTGGCTGAATTGTGGCCTTAGGGCAACTATAGTGCTGCTTCCAAGTGTTAATTTCATAGCAGTGCAGCAAGCTGATGGAGCAGGCAGCTCAGGCCACCAGCTGTACAGAACGATTCCCTCTGCCATCTGACTGTGAGCTCAGCTCCCAGAATTCACAGGAGAGAGGGTCTGAGGGGGCTGGTCTTCTGCTCTGTGCTTGAGAGATGTGGTTCCTGCCACAGAAAGGGAAACTGTTGTGAGTGATTGGGGTCCACACTGCTAAGGCAAAACAGAAAATGATTTCTTATTAGTAGTAGTTGTCCCATTAATAATAACAATAGCCACACAGTAACAAAACAGTCTCTGTCTTTGAAATATAGGAGAGAAATAATTGGCCCAGAAAGACATTATCAGTTGGAATGTTCCATATATGCTTGATTTACCATCTTCAAGCAGTTCAAACAGCTTTACCCAATAAAATGTCCTGCTCGTGCACTGAAGCATCCTTTATATACTTGTTTCTGTAGCGTGGAACACTCTTGCTGCAGAAATAAGAAATCAGAATAGACCCAATTTATTTTACTGATATTTGAAGGTAATTTTTTCCCTTAATGAATGCATCTGTTTGGATGATAAATTGTGCATTAGACAATGCTCAAGTGTTTTTATACTCTCTATTTTGATTATGGAGCTTTTAATGTAGTGTTGCATCCACTCTTTGAATTTTCTCTGCCATTCAGTCACCCACCAGAGAGAATAGGCTGGAGAAAATACCAGACTGACTTTTCTTCCTTAAATATTTTAATTTATTAAATAAATGACCTAATAGGTGGCATCAAGACAGTATTTCTCTGCTTTGTACTGAGAGTTAATCAGTTTCATGATGCTAATTAGATGTTAGCATTAGTGTTCTATGCATGCATGGAAGTAATGGCTCCAGCACACAGCACACTCCACATTCAAGACCGGACTCTCTTGTGCCCAAAGCCGTCATAGGAATTTTTGAATTTGTTCTACTCTTCAAAGTGGTGTTGTGTTGTGTGCTTCCTTCTAGACTCATGAAGGAGTATGTTCAGTGGAGTGTGAGCAGAGGACACACAGTGTGGGAAACTAGTTACACAGATGCTGTTTCTGTCATATTGTTAATGGGGATTATGCATCTAGATTTCCCTGTAGTAGGAGTTCATAGTGGGCACTAGGAAAATGTGAAAACGCATGAGAGAATTTAAATAATGAATAGGATGGTATTTTAGTTCAGTGGAATTTTAAACTACCTTTGGAAATGAGCACATCTTTATCTTACATAAACATTCTACATATTTAGGCTTCCTGTCAAAGTTGGTATATGTATATGTTTTATTTCAATGTGGACTTGGTTTCTGGTGCTAGGAAACTATTTGACAGCGATGCCCAGTGTTTTGGTTTTCTTGGAGAAAACTATGTAAGATATTAAGTTGTTTTGACAAGTAGCTTTGCATTTACAGAATGTTTGTTCCACACTATCACTTAGCACTCTGACCTACTAGAGGAGTCATCTTCGTGACACTAACTTGCATAAATAAAGGCCAAAAGCAAACAAACAAAGAACTTTCCCTTACATCCTGATCTGTGCTGTGCTTACTAAAATTCAATATGCTTCTTGAACAGAAAAAATGCAAATCATGTGTATATACTGTAGTTTTTCATTTTTAAATCATTGGTTTATATACCATATAAAGCTACAGGATCCTCTGTCCCTCTTTCCCTCAAGAAATCACTTTCTACTAAATTAAAAAAAATTTTTTTTAAAGAAATAAAACATGAAATGGAGTTTCTCAAGTAGAAGTGGAAATGGAGAGACATAAGAATCACTTAGATAGGGTCCTTGGGGGGCACATTCGTAGAATCTTAGGCTTTCTGGAGCAGAGTTCAAAACCCACAATTTAAAATGATCATATGTTGAAATAATGTTTTAACAATTTTTCCACAATAAAAGAGAGAACAACCAGTAAAACTGACCTTCTGGATACACTAATGATAACAATAAATAATTAATTCAATCCTTCCTTTACTGCCAACAGCACTCATTTCCCAATCAAGTTGTGGGTGGGACTATCCTCTACAACAGAACAGACTGTAAAGACCACACTTTCCTCACTGGACTGACCAGGAAGAGTCCTGAGCACTCAGAGCCAAGGGTTTCTGGCCTTGTGTCACTGCTGCCATTGCCCATATGCACCCATTAGAAGAGTGTAACCCCAAGAGTAACTCACTAAACTTAGTTCAGAAAGGGCAGAGATCTCATCTTGATCTTCCTTGCAGCCTGGTACCAAACACAGTACCTTGTTGAATGAAGAAAAAAAAAAAAAGCATTTTCTGAGGTCTGATCTCTGGCTTATGAATTTTCCTATCCATGTTACTGAAATTTTTCCATTGGATTATGATTATTCCTCATTTTCTATTTTCTTTTACATGATCTTCATTGGTACTATGACAAGGATAGCTTTTAAATTTTCATTTAATGCTGAAATGTGTTGAAATTCCAGGAGTCAGATTCAATAGGATCAGTTGGAAAAAAGTTTCCTTCATCTTTATTTTTAATGGTTCACAAAAAATTATTCGTTCAATTAGGGGGAAATCCTATTGATACATTACTGTTGCAGCAGGTGTTTTCAGACTGGTTCCTAGAAGGAAGTCCAGAATGAAAAATCTGCAAGAGAAGTAGCATTTTGCTTGTGTGGAAGCGCCTCGCTGCCTTTGTAACACAATGAGGTGTTAGTCAAAGTCCCTGTCCTCCAGGAGTTTACAATCTCTTTAGGCAGATAGAACGTATGTAAGTTACTACTAACAGTACAGGTAACATGTAAGATATTACAAGTTAGTGATACAGAAAGTAAGCTGGAGGAATTCAAACATAATGATGTCATTTAACTTGGTACCTGAAGTCTCATGTTCACCAAGGAACTTGGGCAGCTGTGCCTGCTAAAGATGCTAAGCAAAGAGAAACTGAAGTCTACCTTTGAGTAGAGACCTCAGGGATAAATACACTTTTTTTGCCTTCTTCTGAATCTTTGGCACTTAGGATAGTGCTTGGTACCTAGTTGATGCTCCTTAAATACTGTTCAGTGAAAGAATAAATGAAGAAAATGCTATGGTACTGAAATCTGTTATCTGCCTTTGCAGCCCCCAGGTGGGAATTAGTGAATTTCAAATGATAGTTACTTTGATAGACAGCTAGGAAGTGTTAGGTCATATTCAATAATGATTAGTAACAATATTCAAAAGATAAATAAGAAAGTATATTAAAGTCAAGTAATGGAAATAGTTTATTTAGAAATAAAGTTACTACAAAAATTATAAACTGCACTCAGTATTTTGCTTTTGGATTTCAGATTCTGATGAAATCTGGTTTTGAGGTAGAGGAAAGGTCATGGCAGTTCATAAAGGCTCCTCCAATCTTAATTCAGTCTTTATAAAACTCTCTGGACTTGAAGAAACATTAAGAGGAAAATTATTCTCATGTATGTTTTAAGAGTAAATATATTTCATTTGGAAGGTGGCCTTAATGAGGAATAGAGTCAAGGAAGACAAAAAGAATGAAGGATGAACGTTTGTGTGGGAACATGAAGCGAGTACCTGGCTAAGCTTTCTGACCTGCTGTTATATGTGGAAAATCCACTAAGGTGTATATTGTGTTAAGAACTGCTGTTTTCAGGCTCACAGTTTATTGACTGTCATTATGAGGAGCACTTACCATTCCAAAAGTAAATTCTAACCACAGTAGTTAGCCTTAAAGGCAAGTGAGTCAACAGATTCATTAGAATAGGCAAACACCTATAATTAGTATATAGCACATCATATATGTATTTAAGCATTTCTAGATAATGAGATCATCTGTGCCTTGAAGTCAGTAAATTTTGCATTTATTTATTCAACAAATATTTACTGAACTTCTACCATGGGACCACTAAGCACTGGGGCGAAATGATGTGTAAGTCAATCCTGGCCCCCATTCTCATGGTGCATTCAGCCTGGAAGGAAGTCTAGCAAAGGAGCTGTTGCATAAAGTGGCTCACTGTGTTAAGTGGTGTACTATGGGAAGCATGGGTTACTTTAGCAACACACTGAAGGAGCATCTAATCTGTACTTGGAGTTGAGGAACCTACCAAGAAAAAAGCAGTGTATGTAAACTGAGGCTGGAAAGACGAGAAAGAGTTGGCCAGGCTGATAAGTCCTTTACAAATCCTTATAGCATCCAGAATGACATTATACATAGATTGGATGCCAAGTGATTTGACTTTATCTAAGTTTTTTATTTTTGAGAGCTTGCTACAGATCCAGCTTTGCACTAGGCACTGGAAGAAATTCAAGGGAGTGTAAGACTTTATCTCTGTAATCAAAGATTCTACAAGTTAGTTGAGGAGGAAAAAAGTACACACATTGTTCTTGAATTGTTTTATACACAAGAGGATATAATTAATTACTGCATGTGTAGTAGAGACAGTGAGTACTAATGCCTTGTCAGGAAAATGAGAGATTGAAATAAGGGTGGAGTGAAAAAAGTGGATATAGGAGAAAACATGGGGGGAAAGAGACTTGAACTGAATTATGGAAGAGATTGAATTTGTGGTGTAGGGCTTGATGTTGGCAATGAATTTGGCCACCGAGAGGAATGGTCAAGGAGGCGACTGAAGGTTCAGTTTAGCAGAAGATATGAGTCGAACTCGTTTTGGACTGAGTTTTATAGACCATGGTGCCTGGTTATAAGTTTCTGAATGGGAGAATGCCAAAGATGTCTTTATCAGTGCCAACAAGGCAAATCATCCTTTCTCTTTAACCAACAATACTTTTTTCCTCTTGATGGGCATTTTGATTGACTGACATTTTGCACAACGGCAGACTTTTAGGGGGTCTCTGATACAAAAGTAAGCTGTTTTAATTACCTTCTAATAGAAAAGAAAGAGAGAGAGACCTTAAAAGATAAAGGCTAGCTGTGCTTCCCATGAAGGGGAGAAAGGGAGCTAGAAGCTCTGCCTTGTCATAATTACTCTAACATTCTCTCCCAGTACCCACATGCCCTGCCTCCACCATCTTTCTAATCCCTCTTGTTTTCCATAGCAGTAAGTTCAAGTCATATGTTCATACCCCAACAGATTGTCCTGTATCATTATCACTGTTACTAAAAAAGATATATCCATTTTTTAAGGAGTGAGGATGAGGCCAGAGGAGGGAACCCAAAGATGCTGGTTAATGAGTCCTGAGAATCCAAAGTCAGTGAGGGGGCAGCTGTTGTTTAGTTGCTCAGTTGTGCCTGATTCTTTCATTGCTGCTGCTACTGCTGCTAAGTCACTTCAGCCGTGTCCGACTCTGTGTGACCCCATAGATGGCAGCCCACCAGGCTCCCCCGTCCCTGGGATTCTCCAGGCAAGAACACTGGAGTGGGTTGCCGTTTCCTTCTCCAATGCATGAAAGTGAAAAGTGAAAAGTGAAAGGGAAGTCGCTCAGTCGTGTCCGACTCTTAGCGACCCCACGGACTGCAGCCTACCAGGCTCCTCCGTCCATGGGATTTTCCAGGCAAGAGTACTGGAGTGGGGATGCCATTGCCTTAGGCAACTCTTTTAGTAGCCCACCAGGCTCCTCCGTCCATGGGATTTTCCAGGCAAGAGAACTGGAGTGGGGTGCCATTGCCTTAGGCAACTCTTTTAGTAGCCCACCAGGCTCCTCTGTCCATGGGATTTCCCAGGCAAGAATACTTGAGTGGATTGCCATTTCCTCCTCCAGAGGAGGACAGGATTTATAATAAGTCCCTATAATAAATTTCATTATTTATTTATAAAGATGGTATTCATTGAATTTGAATGATCTCAGTTGTCTAAGGAATACAGGTTACATCAATGTAACCTCTATAACCTGCCACGGGTTCTTACCACATGCAGTGCCCTCTGCCTAGAATGTTTCCACTCACCCACCTGTCTTTTGCCTGGCCTTCTCCTATTCAATTTTCACATCTCAACTAAAATATAACTTCCACAGAAAGATCTTTCATGAGTCCTTTAGATTCTTCTCATTGATCTCTTCTGTGCATCTGGTCTTTCAGATTGAAATGTATATTTTACATTCAGTGCCTCTGACTTCTGCTGGAGTGTAAACTCCTCACAGACAGAGAGCATTTTTTGTTTTGTCGACCAGTCTATAATTGGAGCCAATACCATGCCTGGTATGGAAGATGCCGCAACCCAGTGTTATTGAGTGTGTACATCCATACAGCTGCTGCACATAGGGTGGGGAGTTTGTGGAGAGAAATGATAAGGCATTGCCAGAGATAGCCAGCTAGTGGGCTATCAATGGACAATGAATAAAAGAATTCTGTAGTTGTCAGAAAGGATGGGTTTGTAATAAAGCAGCATCCTGAATCCTGAGACCAGGGCTCAGGAAAGTTGGCTGGACCATATCTCAGTGTTGTTTTCTTCCCAGTATGAATCCCAAGATAGGATCCTTATTTCCTAGACTCTAATAGTTTTAGTATTCTACAAGTTCTTGTCCTTTTCTCTAGTAAATTGGAACATACAACCAGTTGGAAAATATACTGAATTACATATTCCAAATTTGGAAAATCCCCAAATTACCAACCAATCAGTAAATCAAAGAGGATTTTATTACCAATTAATGAGTCTTTACCTTTACAGTCTGTTTCAACAGAAGAGGAAAAGTGATCCTGACAAGGGGTTTCTGCCATAGATCAAGTCAGATATCAGAGCTATTAACTTGCTTGCGTGGAGCCCTAGGATTTGTGTTTAGAGGATTCCTCCTCACACTGTTGTCATGGCTTCTCATTTTCAGCAGACATTACACACCACTCATCACTCATTCTCTGTGTCAGAACCTTATCAGCATCCTGAGCTGTGGCTGCCTCTAGTGGATGGAGAGTTTCCCAGCCTACCTCAAAGAACATCAATCATTCTTCATTCTTAGTGTTCAAACTCGTTCATCAGTTAGAAACAACACTTCCTGCAGCCTCAAAAATTATTTCTGAATAAACACAGGACTGAGAACAGATGAAATGATTGACAGCTCATAACTCCTCCAGTGCTTTATGTTTCGAAACCAGTGTGTATGCAGATGTCTCTTCATCACCAAGGTTTGGATGCCACTTAGTGTAGCTGCTAGTGAGAGAGAAACTGCATGGGTTAGATTGTCAAGCATCCTAATGGGGCTTTTGTGCCTGTAGCAGACATTCTAGAGAGCTCTGAACCAGCCTTGAGATTTGAGTAGGAGAAGAGCTATCACATGCAGATCAGGGAGGGAGCTCACGCAATTGTGATATGGGGAAAATTTGTTTTCAGCAATTCTTTGTTTGCATTTTCTTTAAATATCCCCAGAACCAAAGTAAAACTCCCCGCTGAGATACATATAAGCACTCTAAAATAAACAGATGTCCTTCTTCCACTAAGGATTAATCATGGCCACCAGACTCCGATCCCCAGTTTTGGGCTTGGAGCTCCTTGAGCAAAATTGAGGTGGGAATGGGTGGGGATGAAGGTAGGAAGTCAGGAGGAGAGAGGGTAGTGGGTTAATTAAATAAGCTAATTCCTGATAATGGGTAAAATCTGATCATGAAATTTCTTTCCAGGCATCTGATGACTTAATATGGACAAAGTGCCTTTCCTGGAGGGGCATCAAGAATTTTGTGGCTGGCAAGGGGGAAGGTAGGTGGGAGAAGGATAAATTGGGAGTTTGGGATTAGCAGATGCAGACTATTACATATAGGATGGATAAACAATGGGATCCTACTGTATAGCATAGGGAACTATATTTAATATCCTATGACAGGACTTCCTTGGTGGTATAGTGGATAAGAATCTGCCTGTCAGTGCAGGGGACATGCACTTGATCCCTGGTCTGGGAAGATTCCACATGCTGAGGAGCAACTAAGCTAGTGTATTGCAACTACTGAGCCCATGCGCCTAGAGCCTGTGCTCCTCAGCAAGAGAAGCCACCATAATGAGAAGCCCGTGAACCACAGCTAGAGAAAGCACGCAGGCGACAATGAAGACCCAGAGTAACCAAACAAAGAATTGTTATTGTTGTTTAGTTGCTAAGCCACGTCCAGTTCTTTGAGACTCTATATACTGTAGCCTACCAGGCTCTTCTATCCATAGGGTTTTCTGGCAAGAATACTGGAGTGTGTTGCCATTTCCTTCTCCAGTGGCTCTTCCTGACCCAGGGGTCAAACTCGCATCTCCTGCTTGGCAGGCGGATTCTTTACCCCTGAGACACCTGGGGAAGAAAATATCCTGTGACAAACCATACCAGAGAAGAAGATGAAAAACAATGTGTATATACATATAACTGAATCGCTTTGCTGTACAGCATAAATTAACACAACACTGTAAATCAATTATACCTGAAAAATAAATTTAAAAAGAATTTTGTGGCTGGTTTGAAGGGAATATATATTGAAATATCATTGCTGTACAACATTATGTAAGTGACAGGTGTACAATGGAGTGATTCACAATTTTTGAAAATTATACTCTATAGTTATTATAAAATATTTACGATATTCCCCAT
The DNA here is from genome assembly GCF_032452875.1 of Bos javanicus. NCBI lineage: Eukaryota > Metazoa > Chordata > Mammalia > Artiodactyla > Bovidae > Bos > Bos javanicus. The sequence continues at coordinate 47,308,104 of NC_083870.1, forward strand.
GCTGTACAATATAACCTTGTAGCTTATTTTACATCCGATAATTTGAAGTGGATATTTTTAGGAAAGGATGGGCTTTGAAACTCCTTCAATCATTTGATGGAGGTGTCAGTCTTCTCTGCCAATGAAGGCCAACTGTCATATTTGCATAATTTGGAAAGACAATGATGGCTGCCAACTGCTTTTAACTGGTCCTGTGCTGGATTTCATCAGATTCTGCCACTCCTAAGGAGCATGTTCAGAATTCACTTGGGCAGTAGCAGTAAGCCTATTAGCATGGAATAATAATCTTAGAGCTCAACACTGCATAACAAAGTCAAGCTCATCGCTCAAGTTCTGGGAGATTTCATCTATTACCAGTTATCCTCAACACTAGGAGAAAGTTTGGGGTCTAATAACGACTTGTAGGGTATGATTTGCAGGGTAGTGGAATCAGTAAGGCTACGTGGGTTACATACAATAAAAGAGAAAGCTTTAGTCACTCAGTGGTGTCCAGAGTCTTTGTGACCTCATGGTCTGTAGCCCACCAGGCTCCACTGTCCATGGAATTCTCCAGGAAAGAATACTGGTGTGGGTCGCCACTCCCTTCTCCACAAACAACGGCCCCCACTAGATTTTTAAGTCTCGGAGAACAAGGATTGTGTTCTGTTTACCATTGCATTGCAAGAGAATAGCACAGTTTGGGTCTAGAGTAAATAAATGATAAACAGTGATTGAACGAACAGCAAGGCTTTCCTCACTCTTGTTGATTCTTATCATCTTACCCTCCTCCTTTCTTTCATTTGCAACTTTTTACTCTACCCTACTCCCAGTGCATGCACTCATATTTAGTGTCAGCAAAAATTGAGTGCCACAAATTTTCAGGTTTAGCAGATACTCATGACTGAATGAAACCCAAAGATTCTCTTTACTGACAGCACAGTGAATTGAATAGTTGCTTTCTTATGGCTACTTGCAACAGAAGAAAGGATAACAACAAAATAGTGACAGCAAAGAATGGAGAACAGAGGGCTTATGAAATATGCAGAGTCATCACATATAGTGTCTTGCATTTTAAGTAATGAGATGCACCCAGAAGGCCAAAAGGCTGGGGATGTTAAAGTTTTAGTTTTTGCATCTGAGCAAGATGGTTCCACAGCTCTTACATCATAAAGGTGATTTGTTCATTTATTCAAAGTATTAAAATCTTTCTAAATGTTCTGTTCAGTTCTGTTGCTCAGTCATGTCTGACTCTTTGCGACCCCATGGACTGCAGCATGCCAGGCTTCCCTGTCCATCACCAACTCCTGGAGCTTGTTCAAACTCAGGTCCATTGAGTCAGTGATGCCATCCAACCATCCTCTGTCATCCCCTTATCCTGCCTTTGATCTTTCCCAGCATCAGGGTTTTTTCCAGTGAGTCAGTTCTTTGAATCAGGTAGCCAAAGTACTAGAGTTTCAGCTTCAGCATCAGTCTTTCCAATGAATGTTTAGTACGGATTTCCTTTAGGATTGACTGGTTTGAACTCCTTGCAGTCCAATGGACTCTGAAGAGTCTTCTCCAACACCACAGTTCAAAAGCATCAATTCTTCTGTGCTCAGCTTTATTTACAGTTCAACTCTCACATCCATACATGACTACTGGAAAAACCATAGCTTTGACTAGATGGACCTTTGTTGGCAAAGTAATGTCTCTGCGTTTTAATATGCTGTCTAGGTTGGTCATAGCTTTTCTTCCAAGGAGCAAGTGTCTTTTAATTTCACGGCTGCTGTCACCATCTGCAGTGATTCTGGAGCCCCCCAAAATAAAGTCTCTCACTGTTTCCATTGTTTCCCCATCTATTTGCCATGAAGTGATGGGATCAGATGCCATGATCTTAGCTTCTTGAATATTGAGTTTTAAGCCAACTTTTTCACTATTCTCTTTCACTTTCATCAAGAGGCTCTTAAGTTCTTTGCCTTCTGCCATTAGGGTGGTGTCATCTGCATATCTGAGGTTATTGGTATTTCTCCTCTCAAACTTGATTCCAGCTTATGCTTCATCCAGCCTGGCCCTTCACATGATATACTCTGCATGTAAGTTAAATAAGCAGGGTGACAATATACAGCCTTGATGTACTCCTTTCCCTATTTGGAACCAGTCTGTTGTTCCATGTCTGGTTCTAACTGTTGCTTCTTGACCTGCATACAGATTTCTCAGGAGGCAGGTCAGGTGGTCTGGTATTCCCATCTCTTTAAGAATTTTCTATAGTTTGCTGTGATCCATAGTCAAAGGCTTTGGCGTAGTCAATAAAATAGAAGTAGATGTTTTTCTGGAACTCTTTTGCTTTTTCTATGATCCAATGGATGCTGGCAATTTGATCTCTGGTTCTTAGGCATTAATGATGCATGCATGCATGCTAAGTTGCCTCATTCATGTCTGACTCTTTGTGAACCTATGGACTGTAGCCTGCCAAGCTCCTCTGTCCATGGGACTTTTCAGGGAAGAGTACTGGAGTGGGTTGCTGTGCAGTCCTCTAGAGAATCTTCCTGACCCAGGGATCGAACGCTTGTCCCTTACATCTTCTGCACTGGCACCACTAACACCACCTGGAAAGCCCCAGGCATTAATGATATGAAATAAATAAAATAAGATTCCTGTGTATGTGTTTCTCATCATCTTGTGGAGCTATGTATGCAATGTATTCCCAAAACAGTGGTGTACAGAGAAAAGTCATTGCTATAGCATCCTTTGTTTTTTCACTTCAGTTCTCATGGGGCAAAAACTGAGCCAACACCAAGCCCACTTACTCAGTCAGACAATCAGTTTGGATGGAGTGGCTGTAGAATCTTCTAGTTTTATTGTCAAGATAATGAATATTCAAATACTGTATGTGAGTTGAGAGCATAGACCTGTCCTGTTAGTGAGTAGACAGCAATTGGAGCAAATCTGCTTTTCTAAAACATCCCCAAACTTATTTTGGGCCAGTTTGGGTGAGTTCATGCTGCTGCTGCTGCTAAGTCACTTCAGTCGTGTCCAACTCTGTGCGACCCCATGGACTGCATCCTACCAGGCTTCTCCGTCCATGGGATTCTCCAGGCAAGAACACTGGAGTGGGTTGCCATTTCCTTCTCCAAGGGTGAGTTCATGAGATTAGATAAATCACAGAATGGATGACTCAGCGAGAGATTGTTGGGACAGGTAACAAAAGAAGACATCTACTAGGGACAAACACAACGAACATACAAAGTGAAATGAAAGGAAACCAATCCTTAGACGTAAAAAGTGAGCCTCACCACTGACACTTGACATATCTGACAGGACTGTATCAACAAGCTGTGATGTATTTTCTGTTGGCTGTTCCTGGTCTATTTTTCTCTCTAGACATCTTTCTTTAAAAAGAAAATCCAGATTTCTAGGGTTGGGCAGAGTGTTGGGAAGAAATGACAGGAGGCAGGCCCTGTCAAGGAAAGACATTCTCTCTGGAAGGAAGTGAGGGGCCAGAAGGGAAGGCTGGCTGCTGCAGGCAGGCTTCCTCGTCGCCCTCCATGTGTCTTTTCCCTCCCACTTCTGTGGGCACTTTCTTTCTTGGCTCAGGGAGGATTTAGGAAAGTCACGACAAAAATCCTGTCATGTGCGAGAAAAGGAGAAAAAGTTTTAGATCTCTGCCTTTTCACAAATGGAGAGTTTCTTGGAAACCGATGTGCAGTTTGAGATAGGAGCTTTGCCTTGTTAAAGTCACTCTAACGTTCTCTCCAAGTTCCCACACGCCCTGCTTCAACTACCTTAACAAACCACTCCCTCCCCGGCCCTCCCCTCCCCCGCCACTGCCGTGGCCACCCACACGAAATCTAAGTTAGTTGGCAGTCAGCACCATCTGTCCCAGGGCTACTACCTCTAAGGACTGTTGATTTATCATGAACTGATCTGAGACATTTCCCCTTTGATCTTCTACTGGCAATGTTTTTCTCCAATGTTTCCTCACTGCCTCCCTCAGCTCTCATTAATTAACTGCTCTTCACTCTTTGACTAGACATGAGTCCTTGTGTTTGACTGTAGTGAGTATTATGACATTTTGCAAACACACACACACACACACACACACACACACACACACAATCCAGAGAGGCTATCTTAGGGAACACACAGGCGAAGGAGGTTAACTCAGAAAACCCATTTTAAAAAAAAACCTGTTGCAGCAAGTAACCTAAAAAGAAAAGAGAGGAAAACAGGCTGATGATTTGGTGACATTTACTTATTCCTGATATGATATTTGAAAAGGCAAATACAGAAACTGGCACTTGCTATTTAATTGAGGTTCAGGTATTTCAAAGCTCGCTTATCTCCCCAGCCCGTCTGGTGTTTCCATGGTGTTCCTTTTCCGCTTCTATTAGTCTGGAACGTGGGTAGCAAGTTGATGAACATTTTTAATGAGTAAATCCTTTTCTACACCAAATTTTATAGATAATTAAATCTGATTTATAGGGCAGGTTTCAGCGACAGCGGGAAAAAAATGAGAAAAGAAATGCAAAGAGGAGGGAGTCCAATTATTGGAGCTCTGAGTGAGACTCCGAGTAGGCTTGGCTTTGTTTGTATAACCTTCTCATCAGACACTTTGCAGGGCTTGCAGTGAGGTTTCTGGTGCAGAATGAGACTGCATGTTGGCTTTGCCATAGGTTTTTGGTTTAGTTTGTTTGGTTTTGGTTTTTAGGTAAAGAAGTTCTCTAGTCCAAGAAATAGAGCCTGGTCTTTATTCACTGTTCCTCCCTTTTACTCCGAATTATGCTGAAAGAAAAGTCATTCATAAAAAGCCTTATAGTGCACAACTAAAGAATTTGCCTTTGAAACACGTATTTGTTAAGCATCTTCCATATAGCAAACAACATTTTCAATGCTCAAGATACAGCAATCAGCAAGGTAGGCAGTTCAGACTCATTGTGATGTGAAATAGACTCAGTGGAAGATAATGTAGACAAAAGGCAGTGTAATACTTACAAGGAAACTGAGACCAGAGAGGGAAGGGAAAGTGGATTGGTCATCATCACACAACTGGCTTATCCCTGGTGGAGTTGGGTCTAGAGTTCAGGTCTCCTGGCTTTCAGGCCAGACTCTTAATGCACTGTTCCTCTTGATCATTTGTGGAATATGTTTAAAGCAATAAAACTGGCAATAGCTTATGAGGTGAAACAGCTTGCACAGTTCTAGGTAACTATATCAATTGATCTGGAAACTCTATGTCAAATAGTTGTTCAAGTTCAACCTCATTTTGAATGGGCGTATATGTTTCTAACATCTCCTCCATCCCTCTGTTTGTATTCATTAATGGATTGAAAAATTGGGGTTTGGTTTGAGTTATAAGTCCTGAAATATTTGGTACTGCTGAAGTTTAATCACCTGTAAGATTTTATCAATCATAGTTCTCTAGCTTAACTCCCCTCTAAGGGAATGTGTTCAAATAGGTTTTTTTTTTTTTTTAATAGTTTTTAATGCCTTTTCAAAAAATTTTATTTTATTTTTAAACTTTACATAATTGTATTAGTTTTGCCAAATATCAAAATGAATCCACCACAGGTATACATGTGTTCCCCATCCTGAACCCTCCTCCCTCCTCCCTCCCCATACCATCCCTCTGGGTCTTCCCAGTGCACTAGCCCCAAGCATCCAGTATCGTGCATCGAACCTGGACTGGCATCTCGTTTCATACATGATATTTTACATGTTTCAATGCCATTCTCCCAAATCTTCCTACCCTCTCCCTCTCCCACAGAGTCCATAAGACTGTTCTATATGTTAGATACCTTATATAAAAATTTAAAAAATAATCAGTCCTCTGAAATGAGACAAATAGCATGCTGCCAAACTCTTCTCTAGTACTTAACTTAGACTAAGACGTCAAGAAGCATATACCTCTATGAGTAGCCACTATAGTAGTGAAGAGTAGTGTGTTCATGCTCAGTCACGTCTAACTCTTTATGACCCCATGGACTGTAACTCACCAGGTTTCTCTGTCCCTGAAATTTTTCAGGCAAGAATACTGGAATGGGTTGTTGTTTATTTCTCCAAAGGACCTTCCCAACCCATGGGTAGAACCAGCATCTCTGGTGTCTCTTGCCTTGGCAGGTGGCTTCTTTACCACTCTGCCACCTGGGAAGTTCAAGTGTATGGGTAGCCTTCTTGCACCTTTTTTTTCCTTTCAATTTTTTTTTCTGATTAGAATAGTAATATGAAGTTGTAATTAATTTGCATGTAACAGAAAATGTATCATATAGAAAATAAAGCTCCATCCTCATAGAGCTTCCCAGATGGCTCTAGTGGTAAAGAACCCACCTCCTGATGCAGGAGACTTAAGAGGCATGGGTTCAATCCCTGGGTCAGGAAGATTCCCTGGAAGAGGGCATGGCAACCCACTCCAGTATTCTTGCCTGGAGAATTCCATGGACAGAGGAACCTGGAGGGCTACAGTCCATAGGGTCACAAAGAGTTGGACACGACTGAAGCAACTGAACAGGCATCTCCAGAAAGAACTATTAACATGATGATACATACCGTTCTAAATTTCTTATGTATATACCAACATGGGAACACATGCATGTGTTGCAATATTTCAGTCACTTAATCTTGTAGTTTGGTTGTTTGTGCAAGTCCAGACATCCAAATTCATGTCTATATTTTCAACAGCTAAATAGTATTTGCTGTAAGATTGGACAGTGTTTTATTCATTACCAATTTATACTTAATTAATATTTGGGTTATTAACTACTACTCTCTATCAAAATGAGTGCTACAAAGTTCATTTTTGTATATATTTATTTGTGAACTATGCTTATTAACCTAGAATTCCTTGTTTTGCTTTTAGACATAAAAGTCAAAGCACACACACACATACATAATGTATTATATTAACATAATTCATATTATAGTATATAGAATTTAATAATAAATTAGTTATATAGTTATATTTTAAAATATTAAATATATTTATTGTTAATATATATTAATACATATTTTATGTATGTGTGCACAAATTTCTTCTCATAGTCAAAGAACTCTGTCCTGTAACTTTGAAGGTAGTTAGCAAACCCAAAGAAATTCCCAAATTATCTACTCTTCTTCCTCAACAAATCATGCAATTGTAAAATGAATAAATCCACATTCTATACCACTTGGCTGGGCTCTGTTGTTTAAAGCTGGGTAAGTGAGATGGTGGTTCTTAACAAAAGTGATTTAAAATGCAGTGTAGATTAAAAAAAAATTCTTCATAAATCAAGCTGCTACTACTCTAAGTCAGTTAAACCAATCTCCCTCAAGGAAAAACCTAAGGACCCAAATTCCTTTATTAGAAGGATTTATTAAAATGTCTCTGTGGTTTATTGATTTCCTTAGTTCTGTTCCTTTAAGAAAATGGGGATTGCAGAGCTGAGACTGATACCAAATGCTTGGAAATCACCCTCATAATTGTATTTAGAGACAATAAAAGTAGTGTGTCAATATGAAGGAATTAGAAACGTTTCTTTGAGACTACTTCTCATTCTAACTAGATATGCCTGTTACTTCCACCTGCCATCCTAACATTAGCCCTCATTAAGGATTAATTTTTAAGTTTGTGAGGAAAGAAAGCTTGGGATAAAACTTTAGCAAATTGTTCCTTATATCCTTCTTACTGCTGGTATCCTGTCACTGTAATGCTAGCTTTTGCCTTGGTTTTGGCTTCTTTGCTTTGATCTCTTGGCCTGGAACAATGAGACTTTGAAGTTCTGTCTTTGCTGTTTGCTGTGCTGCAAATCTGAACTTCAGCACAGCCTTCTCTGTGCCCCAACTCTGAACTCTTTCCTAGTTCCACTTTGTCAAACACAGACTTCAAAGCATAAAACCATCTGCAGGAAACCTTAAAGACAGTTGATATAAGACCCTTATTTAAGAGATGAGGAAACAAAGCCAAGAGAGGTTAAATGAATTGTCTAAAGTCTTATGGCAAATAAGGATTAGAATTCATACCGCCTGATTGTCAGTGCTGTGTCATTTCCGTACATCTGTCGTCCTCTCAGGGTTTCATGCTCTCCTCAAGGATAGATTGGCCACTGTCAGCCTACATCCCTCATAGACTTGGCCCCCAATTTTGGCATTCACATCAAGAATTATTGCTGCTTGTATTATCTGACCCAGAATTAGTGATTACTCCTTACCGTGGATTGAAGTGGACATAAACAATGGGTTTTCAAGGTATCTATTTAAGTGTCAGCATTGGTCCTGTGAGTAAAACACTTCTGATCCTCTGACTGATGACCTCTATGTCTTTGGGGCTTTAAAGATCTCATGGAAAGATTAGCCCTGAACATTATTTTCTGTTTTAATATCTGTATGAATATCTTACACCCTTAATTCAGCTAACCAGAAAACATTGTATATTTTTATAGGAGTTAGTCTCACATTAACATCTTTAATGACATGCTTTTTTTAAATGCTCAAGCTGTGAATGCACAATACCATGTATGGGATGGCAATAGCGTGGCGTTTACCATTAGAGGAATACCGCTTTGACGCCAACTCTCACCACGTGCTAGCTGCATGACCTCGGGGTACTCAACATGAGTAAATGAAGCTCAGTTTTCTCAATAGTAGAATCAGGATTATGATACCTGTTCTGAAAGGCTGCTATGGGAATTAAGTGATACATGAGTTAATCCAGGGCCTAATATGGAGCATGGTTTCCCTGGTAGCTCAGTGGTAAAGAATCTGTCAGCCAATGCAGGAGATGCAGATTTGATCCTTGGGTCAGGAAGATTCCCCTGGAGAAGGAAATGGTATTCTTGCCATCCAGTATTCTTGCCTGGGACATCCCATCGACAGAAGAGCCTGGCTACAGCCCATGGGGTCACAGAAGAGTCGGGCATGACTTAGTGATTAAACAACAAAAAATATGGAGTATGGCCCCTTTGGCGTCCCCTATAAACTCTACTTTGCTTTCTTTCCCACCCTCCTCTCTCCACTTTTGCCAACCAGAGGCCCCTGCTCCAAGAGAAGGAGTGGGAGAGAGTTGTTAAAGACTAAAGATATCAATTTTAGTTTTTCTTCTTTTTTTGAAATAGAGAATTTTTGCTGAAGGTGTTGCATTATAAATGGACTTCTCAAAAACCACTTGTATCAGTAGTCTGATCATTTTTTCCTTGATGAGAAATATTTTAGTCTATTAGCAAGAAGAAAGATTAACTGCACATTAATCAAAAACTTCATGATGAGTAGAGGAGTGCATACATCACAGGAACAGCCAGGGAAGTGTACCATCATGACTGGAAAAGTGTGTTTTGTGTCTTGACTGCAGTTTCAGACAACTGCAGAGGAAACTGAGTAGTCAGTTAACTGGGCAACCTAAAAGTGTTTTTCAAAATTCATATGTGGTTATTTTCTAAAAGAGAAGCTTGATTTTATGATTTTATTTTACTTACGCTCTTTCTTCTCCTAGGCAATTAATTTCTTCCTGGTCCTCTGCCTGGAAACAGTAGGAGAAAATGAATGTCTATTTAAATGTGTGTTTCTAAATTAGCAATCATCTCGGTGACATGCCACGCTTAGTGTAGTTTATGTTGTGGTTATTGTCTGTTTTCTAAAAATAGCTAGAGACAGCTATGTGTATCTAGGTAATTCCCTGGACGCTGAACCAGGACATGACAGAGGCCGTCACTTGGGAGCCATTTGGGGGGTTCCTGCCATTGTTTCTGGCACGAGGCAAGGAGTAGGTCTTATCAAAAGGAAGTGATTCTGACTCCAGTTGGAAATTCTCCTCTGGCTAACATAAGTATCTACTCAAAAACTTTGGTTACAAAGTCTAGTTAGATTTAGGATTATCACTACCAATAAACTCCCATCTTTGAAAGCTGTGAAGGGAAGACCCATTGAAAACTCAGTAGTCACAAAAATAAAGAAGGCTTCACAGGGTGTAAATTTACTGTCAGAGGTGGAGAGCTGTTATTTAGCTATATACTACTATGCCATTATATCAGCATATAATGGGACAGAATGATTCAGGAAATGGTGACGCTGGGTTGGAGAGTCTGTGTGTGTTTGTATGTGTGTGTGTGGGTGTGTGTGCACGCATATGTGTTTAATAAGGTCCACTAAACTCTCAACCATCCATCAACAGCATTCTCCTCCTTTATTTTTGCTTTTTTCCCCAAGGCTCCCTGCTACACTGAATGTATACAGAGTAACTTTAGAGATGCAGCAGTGTATCAGGGAACCAGGAAGCATAAGTTGTGAGTCTCCTAGGAGAGTTGTATTGGGTTTATAACCCATTTGGAAATGTAACCACAATTTCATTTCATCCTGGAGACCCCCGTGGAGCAGTAACAGGAGAGAGGAGGATGATTCACCTAATTTCTTTGATGTAAATTTAAAATTTCTCCTGACAGTTTATGCTGGAAGACTGGGGCTTGAATGTATCATCCTGGAGAATTTTTGCTGTTGCCCAGAAATGTGGGGCTAGAGCGAGCAGATGCTTGGAAATGCCGTTGACATTTCCAAGTTTTTATAGCCCTGGTACATAGCCCGCTAACTCCAGCATGCTTCACACATGGAGAAGGATCATCTGTCATTTTGATGCCAAAGTGATGCTCACAACTCTAAATGAAATGGATTGCTTCTTTCTACCTCCTGCTTGGATAAAGTAGAGGCATTTCAAGCATTTATTGGTCACCTTGGGTATGCCTGAATGGCAGAGAGGCACCAGTATTTGCTCTGTGGCAGTGGAAATGAGGGTCTCCAGGCTGCTCACGACGGCAAAAAGTGCAAGTTTCTGCCATGCTCAATTGGGCATGATTTATTTGGCAGAAATGACTTTACAGAGAAACATACAAATAAGAGTCATTAAAAGTTCATTTAATTCTGAAACAATTAACATTCAAATAGCTGGTGCACAGACACACCGTTCTTTGTATTTAAATAACAGTATTTACCTGGATAACTCAGCAACTTGCCAGCACTGAAAAGCTGGACAACTTCCCAGACAGTAGATATTTTGCATTTTGAGTTGTAGACATTACAGTCAGCAAACCTTTATGGCAGGTCTCCCTGCTTTCAGGGAATTATTCCTTTATATAATAATACTCAATGCTTGAATATTAATAAGGAATAGACTGAGGTCAAGATTACTTTATATTTCTATTGGATAAATGACAGTAGCCAGGGACCTGGTTAGAATCAAGCTTCTTCTTCTCTGGAAACCTAAAGATAATGACAAGATCAATCAATATTTACCAAGCATCCACTCTAACCACAAGGTATATTGGAAGTCTTGTTACTATCTATGAACTGTATGTCTGATGGGTTCCATAACTGTAACTTATCTGTCAAAGGCATGTAAGATGATCCTGCCAGGGCAAATTTTCTTTCCAGTGCCTATGTGTGCATGCGTGATAAGTTGGTTCAGTTGTGTCCGATTCTGTGACAGCCAAAGGACTGTAGCCTGCCAGGCTCCTCTGTCCATGAGATTCTCTGGGCAAGAATACTGGATTGGGTTGCCATGCCCTCCTCCAGGGGATCTTCCTGACCCAGGGATTGAATACGTGTCTCTTATATCTCCTGCATTGGGAGGTGGGTTCTTTGTCAAGAGTGCCACCTGGGAAGCTCTTCTAGTGCCAATCAGAAGTAGTTATCTTAAGCCTTGGATGTATGGATTTGTTGAGCAGGTGGCTCTGGGACACATCCTAAAGACAGGTAGGCAGATCTCCACTGGGAGGCTGGAGTCTGGGCCAGAAAAACTCTTATAAGAGATTAGGATTTGGGGCAATCCAGCAGTCCCAAAAGCTGCCTGTGCTCCTAATATCACCCTCCTTGTAACCTGCCAGCCACTCGCTTCACTAGGTAACTGTCTGGTGGGCTCATTTGCCTTGAACTGGAGAGCTAAGCTACTTGGCTTCCACCTGGAAGTTGGATTCCATTTTCAATCCTTGGACAGGTGGAATTGAGAGGAAGGCAGTAATTCAGTGGTTTCATCCCTAGGTCAGGCTTGTTGACTTTCCATCCAACCATCACCTTCTTTGTGAAGAAAATTCTATTTTGAATCTCAATTCCAATAACTGGGATAAATCCTTGGTACCCCCATGTTTCTGCCTCTGCTTAGAACCCTATATCCTCCACTGCTATGATCCTGTCCTGCCACCTGAGTCATTTAATGAACTTTTTATGAACCTGAACTTTTAGTGTTTGTGGTTGGCTTCTCTTACCTGTTGCCAGATTTCCCCAATATTGACTGCCTGCTGCCAACCCGGCTCCTGATGCTGCATTTACCTTCCTTGCCAGCACACCTGTTGCTCACTCCTGATGTTCCCCTGATGCACATTCACCATCTGCCTAGACTTTCTCCTGTCTATTTCCTGCTGCTGGGGTTGTGTCCTGCCCTGTCTGAAACTATGCTTAGAACATAGTTTGCTACCAATGAATATGCAAAACATTCATAACCAAGATAGATATTTAATTTGTCTTTTTCTCTACCAAGCCCTGGCTATGGAATATATTGCTTATGAAACATTGCAACACTGAGAATATTTGTATAAAAAGCTCAAGCTTGTGAGATGATGGCCCTGAACAAATGAAATAGCATCTGTATCTAAAAAAGTGAGTGTGGATTAAAGTTCTGGAAATGGGGGGTAAACAATATTAAATATAAATAATTTTAATATTTCCAAGGATGTGTGCTGATGGCCTTTATACCAGAGCCAGGTGATAGCTGTCTTTCAACATGCCAAGGGATATTTATTAAGTGACAGGAAACCTTGAAATGGAGATGTGAATGCTCCTGCTCGGGGGAGAGGGGAGAGAATGGAATACCTGGTTGGTCAGGTGTCAGGGGGTTGCTGAAACAGAGGCAGAAGGGCAAGTGCACTTTCAGGGAACCTGTGTGTTGACAGAAGTGAGAAAAAAGCTTAAAAGAGCAGAGATGAATGGAGGTTAAGGGCCTGAAAAACAGCAATTTGAAAAGGATTAGGATGAAGGAAAGGAGAGATAAATAGAAAAGAAGTAGGATTAGGTGATGACAGGGAGGGCAGGAGGGTGGGGTGTAGGATGGGAAGAGAGACAACAATGGCAAGAAGAGCTGATTATATTGGAATTCAGTTTAAGGAGAGTGAGTAACACATGAAACTTCAGAGTTAAAAGAAACATTCAGTGGGCTGAACCAGGAAGGTCTCCAGTTAAGTACACGAAGCAACCATCCTCACCCAGGCTCTCCCAAAGTCAAAAGGTCTGGGCCCAGACAGGAAAAGATGTGTCCATTCGTAGATCAAGGAGGGGCCTTGACAAGTGCCTGGCAGAGATACCAGGGAAGAGCTAAAAGAAACCCAAGACTAGGTCTTAGGAGGAGCAGTAAGAACACACACCAGGGACAGACTGTTGAATTCAAACTCATGCCAGAGGAGCCAAGAAAAGGAACCCCTTAAATGTAACTGATCCTTGATATCTACTGATTTGTGTCTCAGAAGTCCCTCCTGCAGGAGGTCCCTTCATCAGCTAAATGTGTATTATATCAGATGGCAGCAGAGCTGAGCAGAGGGGTCACCAGTGGGCTTTAGGCTCAAGGCTTTGGTTTGAACTCTGGCTCTACCACTTATGGGCTATGTAAGCTTGAACAAGTTGTTTAATCTCTGCATACCTCAGTTTCTTCATCTGTGTAACAGCAACAATAATAGAATCTACTTCTCTAAGTTCCTATGAAGATTAAATGAGGTAATGTTCTTATTGATATTAAAGGTCTCTGTTAATATAAGAAAGGAGAGTGTGTTTCCTTGCTTTCAGTCACCTCTGGATGTTCTGTACATAACTAAAGAGAGAGCAATAATAACTAATGGGGTTAATAACTAGGTATGGTGACAGATGGGAACCAGACTGACTGTGGTGATCATTTTGCAGTGTATACAAATATGATTAGGTAGTATACCTGAAACAAAATAATGCTATATGTCAACTAAACATTAAAAAAAAAAAAAAGCAAACAACAAACCACACTAATGAGGACTGTAACAGGAGGAGCCTTCTGTTTGCATTCTATCCTTAGCTTGGAGGGGGTATATGTGGCAGTCCGTTTCATGGCAGGGTGCAAAAAAATCACTCCCTTCCCCATGAGGGAGCCAACAGCCCAGCTAATCCTTTGAGGTTGCATGATTTTGATTTTTTTTGGACTCCCAAGCAGCATAGTTGATCAAGGTCTACATATACTATTTTAGCACTTATTCAACTTGTTGAATACAACAAATTGTGAAAGAGTTTAAAGTATGAGTCATATTTAACACTACATCCAGCAAACACATTCCATTTGAAAATAAACTAGAATGTTCATGGGTTGAATTCTGCAAAGGTAATTTCATGTCAATGAGAAGTGAAATAATAGATGATGCTGAAAGAAATGTGAGGCTGTCATACACTTGAGGTGCTAAGGCAATTGACTAATGGGAGCTAGGCCATTTGAAATATTCAGCCTTGGATATATTTTAGAGTTATGGATCTATTTATAAGATTGTCATATATCATTTAGTTTGTTCCCTTCTCAATGCTAAAGCCTTTTACAGAGAATGAAGCCAAAGAATTGTTGGGCAGCAACAATTCAGCATTTTGACCAGCTGCCGTACCTGTCCAAAATACTTAGGTCAACTTCTCTCAGATGAGAAAATTGCTTCCTTGGTGTGAATTAAGCACAATTGGGAAGGGGTGCTAATCTTTCAAAGTTTTGAATCTGTTAACTCATTTCTTTGCTTAATGTAGTCAAAAGTATCTATGTTCCTTTCAAGAGTCTATTTGTAATTGTTTCAAGAACCTCTTTTTGGACTACATACTTAAATATTAAAAAATATTTCCCTAGGACAAAAAAGAATCTTAGTGAATGATTTTAGGATGGGCCCATGGAGAGTATCTCAGTGTTGACAAATCCTTGCAGCCAGGCTGTTCTAGTGGTGGCAAAGGCTTTAGACGCAGCTTCTCGTGGTAGAGCTTAGCTCCTCAACAGAGAGGGTTCTAAAGCCTCTTTCAGAGTTGATGTAAGATTTCTCTCTCAAGGAGCTATGCAGCATATTCAGCCTGGAGCTTCTGGGAATACCATCTGTGTAATGATTACAATCTTGAGAAATGCATGGTGGCCTCCACATCCTGCAAAAAGCCTCATGTTGATATCTTTACCTTCTGACACAGACGAGCTGGTATTGACTGCCATCTGGCCCTCTTGGGCCATTTTCTAATTCTGTGAAAAATGCTGCAGTATCCTCAAATATCTTCCCATGAACCCCCTGAAACTTCCCATGAATTCTCAGACTTTGTCATGACAGTGACGTAAATTCTCCAAAAACAAATGATGTGATTGCTATGCCCTTTAGTAAAATTTATTTTGAAGTTTTCTAAATATTCTTTTATGATAGTGCTACCTTTTATATTCTAAACATTAGTGATATTATGAATGTAAGTGTAGGTTCAAAAGCATGCATTCTGGTAATAGTAGGATTCATAGACTTTTGCAATATGGACAGAAATATATTTGCTTCTCTGTATTTTCAGTTTCAATAACAACTTGAGTACATGCATGAAACCTTCTTCTCTAATCGCTCTCACAATTCAACCTAAGAAGTTGAAATGATCAAAAAATAAAATACAATGAACAAAAAGCAGGGAAAATCTGTACCAAAACAGGAAATTCGGGAGCATTACCATTTTCCTGACTGCCATTTTGACTGAATTAACTATAATACAGATGGAGTAAAATTGAAAGAAATCACTGCAGCTTGGTATACACTCTTTCCCTAACACAGTAGTAAAAACAGCAGGAAAAGAGCAAAGTAGCTGGTAGAACTCAACTGCTACTGCTACTGCTGTTAAGTCGCTTCAGTCGTGTCCGACTCTGTTCGACCCAATAGACGGCAGCCCATCAGGCTGCACCGTCCCTGGGATTTTCCAGACAAGAACCCAACTGACACCTACTAAATGCAATGGCTTAAGACTAAGTATTAAAAAAACCTAAGATCATGGCATCTGGCCCATTATTGCATGGCAACTAGAAGGGGAAAGGTGGAACTAGTGACAGCTTTCCTCTTCTTGGGCTCCAAAATCACTGCAGACAGGGACTGTAGCCATGAAGTCAGAAGATGATTGCTTCTTGGCAGGAAAGTGATGACAAATCTAGACAGTAGGTTGAAAAGCAGAGACATTACTCTGCCGACAAAGGTCTATGTAGTCAAGGCTATAAAGGAGATCAGTCCTGGGTGTTCATTGGAAGGACTGATGCTGAAGCTGAAATTCCAATACTTTGGCCACCTCATGTGAAGAGTTGACTCATTGGAAAAGACTCTGATGCTGGGAGGGATTGGGGGCAGGAGGAGAAGGGGACGACAGAGGATGAGATGGCTGGATGGCATCACTGACTCTATGGACATAAATTTGAGTGAACTCCAGGAATTGGTGATGGACAGGGAGGCCTGGCGTGCTGCGACTCATGGGGTCGCAAAGAGTCGAACATGACTGAGCGACTGAACTGAACTGAACTGAATGGTCTTCCCAGTGGTCATGTATGGCTGTGGGAGTTGTATCAAAGAATTGATTGCCTTCAAACTGTGGTGCTGGAGAAGACTCCTGAAAGTCCCTTGGACACCATGGAGATCGAACCAGTCAATCTTAAGGGAGATCAATCCTGAATATTCACTGGAAGGACTGATGCTGAAGCTGATCATCTGATGAGCACAAACGACTCATTGGAAAAGTCCCTGATGCTGGGAAAGATTGAGGGCAGAAGGAGAAGACAGCGTCAGAGGATGAGATGGCCGGATTGCATCACTGATGCAATGAACATGAACTTGGGCAAACTCCACGAGATGGTGAGGGACAGGGAGGCGTGGCGTGCTGCAGTCCATGGGGTCACAAAGAGTTGGACATGACTGGGTGACTGAGCAACAAATGCAATGGGCCATAGGACAGACAGAAGCATTCTCCTTAGAATTTCTTTTTCTTTGAAGACTGATACACTGAGTTGTGGCTTCACTGGGAGGTTGTGAAGTTTATGCAAACAGGCATACTATAGAAAATGCAGTAGTAAAATATTGTACTAGAATAGTAAATAGAATTCTAGCTGAATACAAGTGGTTATTTTCCCTGATGGGGGGGGCGGGTGGTGGAGGGGGCAGCACCAGAAAGGAGGCCTGGACAGGCAAACAAGGTAAATAGTGTGGAGAAGAGGACACTAGAAAGCTGGGGATAACCGTGGCCACTCCCTTCAACATCTGCTTGGAGACCATGACATGGCCTTCCCAGGGCTTGGGCTCTTTTGCCCCATCCCTCAAGTTCGTTGGGTCTTACAAGACCTTACAAGACCACAGTGCATCTATCTGCCCTTCTAAATGAGGTCCGGAAAATGGTTTCTCACCAGGAAGGTAAAATGGAGGTTGGGAGTAAAGTACTCTTGTGCTTCTAAGCAAATGTGAGGCCAGGAGATCCAAATTTTCACTCAAAGATAAATAATAACACGGAGCAACAAAAAAGATTTTTCAACCTAAAGGAACAAGGAAAACAGGGTAATTTAGAGTAGAAAGACATCATTTAAAAACAAGCTTTTTGAAATGAAGCAGAAGTAAATTTACACTATCTACTTTGTGCACCCCATCAAATTTTAGAATACATGGACTTTAGGATGAGATGAAAGGTGAAATGAGAGACAAGAGAGAGAGAGATATGAACTGTAGTATATGCACAAACAGAAAGATGAGGAAATAATGTAATAGTTCTGTAATAGAAGAGGCAAAATACGTATTAGAAGCAGGCAAGATCAGAACCGAATAAAATCAGATATGTAAATAAAAACTGAATAAAGTCAGATACAGAAGGAAATTAAAGAGAGTTTACAAAATTAAGAAGAAAGGGAAAAATTTAGGACACTTGTGAAACTCAGTGAGGAAATCCAATACACAGACATTATATGTTTCTGAAAAAGAGAGAAACAAAGCAAAAAGAAGAATCAATCAAGTTATTTCTTGATTGCAGAATAGAAATACCTATTTGAGATCTCAGAAAGAAATTAGTGGATTCAAAGACCTTACCATGTGCCCAGCAAAACTAATAGGAGAGAAAAGCTAGACACATTATAGGGACATTTATGAATTTCACAGATTCACAATAATTTTCATAATCATCTTGACAGATACTTAAAAAAGAATAAAAGTCAAGGGGTCCCTGAATTTCCTTTGACAACTCTAAAAATCAGAATAACCATAACGGTGATAATGATGAGTGACAAAAATAATAACAGACTTCCTGAGCATTTTAATGCATCAGGTATTATTCTATATGCTTTTACAAGATAGGTAATTAAAACCTCACAACTAGTTTAAGGCTTAAGTGTTTATAATCTCTTCATTTTGTAGAATAATATGTTTAATATGGGCTTCTTAGGTGGTACTAGTGTTAAAGAGCCAACCTGCCAATGTAGGAGATGTAAGTGATGTGGGTTTGATCCCTGGTTGGGAAGATCTCCTGGAGGAGGGCATGACAACTCACTCTAGTATTCTTGGTTGGAGGATCCAATGGACAGAGGAGCCTGGCAGGCTATGGTCCATAGAATTGCAAAGAGTTAGACAAGACTGAAGTGACTTAGCACACAGCACATTTTTAATATGCCTAAAAAAATAGAAAATTTAAAAATAATAATAGAATACAAAATACAGTACCATGAATCATAAAAGGTACAAAATATAAGATGGTGGCTTAATTAAGACTAGCCAGATTAATTATGATAATAAATACAATTAAGTTAAATTCCCCTATTAAAAAATGACTCACATTGAGTAAACTAAATATAACCAAAAATTAAACACAATTCTATGCTGTCTATAAATTCTATGCTTCTATGCTTTCCTCCTGCCTCAAGTAACTTAGAACATTTGAAAGCAACAGGATATGCAAAAGTATTTAAAACAAATGAAAAGAAAATTTAAATAGAGAAACACTGTTAATAAAATAGATTTTAATGAAAAAGATTTTTAAATGAATAAAGAGGCTAATTTCAAATCAAAAAAGTTATCAGTGTCTTAAAGCTGAGCAATATACAATCACTGTGGGAAATAGAAATATCTCTCTATACTTCAAAGATTAATAGCAAGAAACAAATAAGGATCTAACAGATTTAGATGGTTTTAAAACAGATTTAACACATTTAACTAATATTCTTTTTCTTAAATCAGAGATAATATATTTTATTCAGGCATGTAATAAATATTTTTTAAAACCTCAAAATATATTACATTAAAAAAACTCTTTAAATGTATAAATGCAAAATACCAAAAAGTATGCAGGACTCATTGTTTGAACACAGTACAAGAAAATATATCTTAAAACTCCCTTACTCCAGCTGTTCAGGAATTAAACAATCACCACAATTTCCCTAAATAATTATTGGATTAAGGCAGGATTCAAAGATAAGAAAATAGGGAAACTGAGAACAGCACATACCAAAACATGAAGGATCCAGTCAAAACTGTAATCACAGGCAAAATCAATATACTTTAATGATTTATGTAAGAAATGTATTTTAATATGTTACAGCATAGCTATAAAACTTAAGGGAAAATTTATGACTCATTCCCATTAAATACAGCAAAGATGTCTGATATTATTGCTATTATTCAACATTCTTGAAGAGTTTCTAGCCAATGCAACATTTAAAGAAAAAGAATTCAGATAAATAAATATTATAAGAGATTTATATGATGTGAATTTTCCATATGGGAAATCCCACAAAATCAACAAAAAATGAATAAAATATAATTCAATAAAAAGGTGAAATGCAAATAAAGTATAGAAAAATTAATAATACATCTGTATATTATCAATAATCAGAATGAAATATAAATGAAGCACTAGTCACTTTAGAAATACAAAATTTAAATAAGTTCTTGAATAAACTTAAAAAGAAAGAAACTCATTAAACTTGTTTTTAATTTTTTATGAAAGAATCATTATAAAGCTATAGTTATAAATTCTGTCACTAAAAAGTTAGACAAACAGAATAGTCTAGAGATCTCAAAAGCAGACTCATGTTTATGTGGAAAATGAACATACAATAGAGGGAGCTTGAGAAACCTATATGCAGGTCAGGAAGCAACAGTTAGAACTGGACATGGAACAACAGACTGGTTCCAAATAGGAAAAGGAGTACATCAAGGCTGTATATTGTCACCTTGCTCATTTAACTTATATGCAGAATACATCATGAGAAATGCTGGGCTGGAAGAAGCACAAGCTGGAATCAAGATTGCCAGGAGAAATATCAATAACTTCAGATACGCAGATGACACCACCCTTATGGCAGAAAGTGAAGAGGAACTAAAAAGCCTTTTGATAAAAGTGAAAGAGGAGAGTGAAAAAGTTGGCTTAAAGCTCAACATTCAGAAAACGAAGATCATGGCATCTGGTCCCATCATTTCATGGGAAATAGATGGGGAAACAGTGGAAACAGTGGCTGACTATTTTTCTGGGCTCCCAAATCACTGCAGATGGTGATTGCAGCCATGAAATTAAAAGACGCTTACTCCTTGGAAAGAAAGTTATGACCAACCTAGATAGCATATTCAAAAGCAGAGACATTACTCTGCCAACAAAGGTTCGTCTAGTCAAGGCTATGGTTTTTCCAGTGGTCATGTATGGATGTGAGAGTTGGACTGTGAAGAAAGCTGAGCACTGAAAAATTGATGCTTTTGAACTGTGGTATTGGAGAAGACTCTTGAGAGTCCCTTAGACTGCAAGGAGATCCAACCAGTCCATTCTAAAGGAGATCAGTCCTGGGTGTTCTTTGGAAGGAATGATGTTAAAGCTGAAACTCCAGTACTTTGGCCACCTCATGTGAAGAGTTGACTCATTGGAAAAGACTCTGATGCTGGGAGGGATTAGGGGCAGGAGGAGAAGGGGACGACAGAGAATGAGATGGCTGGATGGCATCACCGACTCGATGGACATGAGTTTGAGTGAACTCTGGGAGTTGGTGATGGACAGGGAGGCCTGGTGTGCTGCAATTCACGGGGTCTCGAAGAGTCGGACACGACTGAGTGACTGAACTGAGCTGAAGGTATTAATAGAAAGGAGACAGATTGTTTAGTAGATGGTGTTGAGAAAAATGTCTTACTATATAAAAAAATAAGATATGAAGCATAGAGAAAGATTCCAGATGGATAAGGTATCTAAATTTGAAGGTAAAACCATAAAGCTAATAAAAAAATAACACAGAAGAATATCTTGGTACCCTAATTGTGGAAAAGTACAACATTTCAGGATCATGAAGTAGAAAATTGCTCAACTTGATTACACCATACTAAAGATTTTTATTCAATGTTGGACACCATTAGGACCAATATCTAGACTATACATGAGCCTTATATGAACAAATATGAACAAATATATGAAGCAGATATGAACCCCAATAGAAAAATGATCCCAGAGTATATGCAGAGGCAGTTCATCAAAGAGAACACCTAAGGGACTGATAACCTTACAAAGTGATACTCAAAATCATTAGTAATTAGATGAATGCAAATTAAAATAACAATGAATATCCCTGAAGATCTGTCAGATAGATAAAATATTAGCTGATACTGTTAAGTATTGGTAGGTGGAGGGAATGTAGGAATATCAGGTACTGCTGGTTGGAATATAGAATAAAATAGACAACCTGTAGCAAACTGGCACGGAGAAGGCAATGGCACCCCACTCCAGTACCCTTGCCTGGAAAATCCCATGGGTGGAGGAGCCTGGTAGGCTGCAGTCCATGGGGTCGCTAAGAGTCAGACACGACTGTGACTTCGCTTTCATTTTTCACTTTCATTCATTGGAGAAGGAAATGGCAACCCACTCCGGTGTTCTTGCCTGGGGAATCCCAGGGACGGGGGAGCCTGATGGGCTGCCCTCTATGGGGTTGCACAGAGTCGGACACAACTGAAGCAACTTAGCAGCAGCAGCAAACTGGCAATACCTAACCAAATTAAATAAAGGTATGCCATATGACAAGTGATTCCTCTCCTTATAAACCATAAATGGAAGTGAATGAGAATGTTTCTTGAAGCATTGTTTGTGTTGGCAGAAAGTTGGAGGCAATCCAGCTATTCTTTGCTGGTGGAATGAATATATAAATATTGTGAATGCATGCTATGGAAATCCATACTGGTGAAGACTAATGAGGAACATTTAGATGTATACTTAGAGGAACATGGCTAAAATTTAAAAACCTTAGGTGGAAAAAGGCAAGAAACAATAAAATCTACAACACACATTAACATTTGCGTAAATTAGCAATTCATGTACACAAATACACATTTTACAGAAACACACAGAGGACTTGAAAAGATATAAAAACAAATGAAAATTGTTACATTTGAGGTAAGAATGTTTTTTTTTTTTAAGGCAAGGTAAGAAATGGGAGTGGGGGAATAGAGGTCAAAAGGAATAAATAAATAGATTCTTGCACAGCAGTGTAAAAAAATTAAAAAGAGGAAGGAAAGAAAGGAAGAAAAGGAGCTAGTAAGCTTAATATACAATAGGATGTTTTTTGAAGGACTAAAAGAAGGATGTTACTAAAAGAAAATGCATGCCATATTCTCAGATTTGAAAGTTCAGAATTATAGCTATGTCAATTTTCAGAAAATAGCCATAAATGTCATTCAATTCCAATAAGAATTTTTTGGATATTGCTTTTATGACTAAATGTGGCAATTAGGTGCTGGATGCCTTCATTTTTAACTCCCTTACTCTTTTCCTACTGCTCTGTATCCTGCAGGTATGACTTAAAAAGGCTGCAATACAGGCTTCTCTTAACTTCTGGTTTCAAGTTGAGTTCGTCTGGCAATAGATCAAGGGCAGGAGGTGGGTTATTGGTGGAGAGTAGTGTTTATTTTGACCCATGCCTCCTTGCTCCAGATCACTGTGAATCAGATGAGGAGATGTCAAGGAGATCTTGACACAGCTCTCTCTGAACCCTCAGACCTAAGGGTGATAATGGTTTTTGACTGTAACTAACTCCAAGATGATGCACTACTTATAGTTGCATAAGAACAACCACAAAATTTTTGCAGAAGATTAACAAGGAGGAACTTGTACTATTAGATAAGCTTTGTTGTTCAGTCCAGTCATGTCTGACTCTTTGCAATCCCAGGAACTGCAGCAGTCTAGGCTTCCCTGTCCTTCACCATCTCTTGGAGTCTGTATCCAAAACCACAGTAATTAAAACAAAGTGATTATAGTACAAGGATACGCTAACTATGGGAAAGCCCTGGTATACAACCCTAGATATCTGTGCTCTTGTTTGTGCATGCATAAGTATGATTAAAGGTAATATATCAATAGTTTGGGGAAATTTAGCTATTTTGCAGCTAAAAAGTTAAATTCTTATGTCACAGCCCATGCTGCGATAAATTCAAGTTGGATAAAACAGAAATCTAAAGAGAAAGATATACTTAAGCATAAAAATAAAGATAGAAACTATAAAGACAGTGACTGATTTGATTATACAAAATGTATAAAAATAAACTGTTAATATGTTAGTTTATAGAAGTAAAGTTAAAAAGAAAATGTCAAATAAAAATACATTACAAGCACATGTACCATGTGATTCATAGTAAATGTGAATATTTCCCTCAGTAAATATGTCACCAATCAAGTTCCTTAAATTTCAGTGATGGGCCAAATGGTATCTTTGCCATAAAAGATGATGCTTTCATAAGGCTGATTATTTTATTGGAGATTTTAAGTATCTGAATGATAATAGTGAGAAAGTTCACATTTGAAACTTTCTAATTAGACTACAAAGGGGTTCAGAATGAGCTTCCCAAGATATGCCACTTTGGCATGTGGACTGTGTTGAGCTGATGACCCAGCAGGCTCAAGAAAAACTTTCACTTCTCCTTTAACTATCTAAAAGAATTTAGATAAGGGGTGTGGCCCAGAGAAAGCTCTATTACTAAGAGAGACTTTCTAGCTAAATGATCTACTGTTTGGCAGGACAAACATCTAATCACCAAACATCAGCTTTTCTTATTGTTCTATGAATCACCCTGCATCCCTTTGAAGCCCAGGGGCCCCACCCCATTCCTTAGCCCATGATGGCATTTAAAGCTCTATCACCCTGCTCTTCGTTAGGTCTCATTGTCTGTGCGGAGCCTCTGTTAGTACCCAATTAAATATTTTCTCCTGTTAATCTATTTTCAGTTTCGGTTCAGTCACTCAGTCATGTCCGAGTGAGACATGACTCAGTTTATAGTGAAGCATATAAAATATTTTAAGAAATTATTGGAGTATGAATTGATTCAGATCTGGTGGTGCTAAACCGGAAGTGCTAAGAAACACACCTGTCCTTGGAAACTAGAAGACCTAAAGAGGAATAGTGCAGAAACAAATGCATGAAATCATTTATTTAATTATTTAATAGGTTCAGTTCAGTCACTCGGTCGTGTCTGACTCTTTTTCACTCCATGGACTGCAGCACAGCAGGCTTCTCTGTCCATCACCATCTCCTGGAGCTTGCTCAAACTCATATGCATTGGGTTGGTGATGCCATCCAAACATTTCATCCTCTGTCATCCCCTTCTCCTGCCTTCAATCTTTCCCAGCATCAGGGTCTTTTCAAATGAGTCAGCTCTTCACATCAGGTGGTCAAAGTATTGGAGCTTCAGCTTCAACATCAGTCCTTCGAATGAACACCCAGGACATGGCCGCAGCTCCTGACCTAGGACATGAGCTATCTGCTCTTGGCTGCTCCAGTGCTACACAGCCATTTAATAGGTTAAAGCCTAGTTACCTATCTGTGATCAGTTGTCTTTAGGTTTTGATTTTGTAACCTTGTAACCTGTTACAAATGATTTTGTAACAGGATTAGATTTTGGTCTGCTTAAGTAGGTCATCCTAGCATTACAGCCAACTCAGTCTCATGGTTTCTTTGTTTAATTAAACACCAGTAACCCATATAGACTTCCCTGGTGGCTCAGACAGTAAAGAATCTGCCTGCAATGCAGGAGACCTGTGTTTGATCCCTGGGTCAGGAAGATCTCTTGGAGAAGAAAATGGCAACCCACTCCAGTATTCTTGCCTGGAGAATTTCATGGACAGAGGAGCCTGGTGGGCTTCAGTGCATGGGGTCCCAAATAATGGAACATGACTGAGTGACTAACACTTTCACATTTTCAATGCCCTGGAGAAGGAAATGGCTAACCACCCAAGTATTCTTGTCTGGGAAATCCCAAGGACAGAGGAGCTTAGAGAGCTATAGTCCATAGGATCGCAAGAGTCTGACATGACTTATTGACTAAACAGCAACAATGAGGTTACTATTATTCCTATTGTTTAGGTCACAAAACATTCAGCTTTCCATTTTTTTGAGGGGCCAGATCATTAACTGAAGTTGATAACAATATAAGAAGTGGGCATTTGAATCTTACCACTTATTGTGGAAGTTCCTGACATTGTATAGGAGGCAGTGATCAAAACCATCCCCAAGAGAAAGAAATGCAAAAAAGCAAAATGGTTGTCTGAGGAGGCCTTACAAATAGCTGAAAAAAGAAGAGAAGCTAAAGGAAAAGGAGAAAAGGAAATATATACCCATTTGAATGTAGAGTTCCAAAGAACAGCAAGGAGAGATAAGAAGCCTTTTCTCCGTGATCAATGCAAAGAAACAGAGGAAAAAACAGAATGGGAAAGGGTAGAGATCTCTTCAAGAAAATCTGAAATACCAAGGGAACATTAATGTTAGGTAGTTAGAATAGGAAAAAGGAGTCGAAAATGGCGGCGGTTAAAAGACAAAGAAGGGAAAAGTCCTTGAAAATAGAACAAAGGAGGGCTCGAGGACAGGAGTAAGGACCTCAGGTAAAACATACAGCTCTCCTGGCTAGCCCAGTTTACATAGGGCAGGCCCATGGGGAGGAGAAATAACATATAAAAAGAGGAGCGAAAATTGGGCCGGGGACCACTCTTCTCTTTGGGTCTTTTGGTTCGGCATGCTGTCATACCTCTAAGATGTATTTTCCTTTACTTTCTAAGTAAAACTTAGCTGTAACATGGAGCTGTAACACTGGTCCGTCTGAGGGCTGTAACGCTGATCAGTCCCTTGCTTCAAATTTTTGTTGCTACAAGACAGAACTGAGGAAATTACATACTCCCCTTACATCTATCGTGCTGTTTCTTGGATTTAACCTGGCTGAAGCAACCTCAGCTTGGCTCCCTGCAAAGAGGAAGCCAAGCACAGCAGGAGCCCAAGTGGGCAAAAGCTCCTGCCTTGGAAGCTGAACGCAAAGAAAACCCAGTGGAGAGGAAGTAACAAGAAGACCAACGTGCTGGAAATGTGGACAGTGAAAAACGAATTCAGCAGAAAGCTCACGGGGCTCAGTCTCAGATTCCAGAAGACCTCTGATTAAGGTAGGAGATCCTCGCTCCTATGGTTGGAAGGACCTATGCTTAACAAAATCTTCATTCCTTTACAATCTATTGTTTCTTGTTTCCTTAAACCCCCGTGAACAGGCGAGCAGCAGTGGGTGCAATTGAGGGACTTTGGCAAGGGCTTCTCCTCAGTATGCCCCAAAGGCTCCATTATCTCCTGGGCCCCAGTAGCTGTTACCCAAGCCGTGGCAGTTCTTCTGTCCTTAATCTTCTTTGTACCAAGGAACAGGCCACTGAAAACAGTGAGCACAGGTCAGGTATTTAGCAGATTTTCTGGCAGGCTATGAAGGGGATTCCCCAGCATGTTTTTCTCACCACTTTTTCCTCCTGTTCTCAGCTCCTCTCTCCTGGAACTTGAGCCTGGCCAAAACCCATGGTGCCTGGCTTCAGAACCTAATGAAACTTAGTCTCTGATGTCTCACTGCAAAAATTCAGTTAGAGACATTGCCATAGGTAAGAGGTGGATTTTTTCAGATTCAGAGAGAACCACACTCCACAGGGTGTGGGCCGTCACAGAGGGCAAGTGCTTCGGCCATGAAATGTGGTGTGGGTGAATTCATATGCAAATGAGTGGGGGGATCATCCCAACCACTGGGAAACCACCCACTCCTCCTTCTTTAGATGGTGACTTGGAGCTGTCCTGCCTCCTTTGGATGTGTCATTTAGCTTGCAGATTGGGGATCAAGGTTTAGTTGAATTTAACTTGTCACCTTGGATCCATTTGGTTTTAATTGGTTTATGTTATGCCCTTGGGCTAGCTATGTCATTCTTTCAAAAGTTGTGCCCTGCTCTCTTCCTTCCTGTTTCTTTCTCTTCTCCTGAGCCCTGTCCAGGCCCACAATGTTGCCTCTATAATCTTCTGGAAGGACAACCAGAAAATAGCTGACCCTTGGGAGGGAAATACTGTTTAATATCCAATCCATCTAGATATTCAGGCCTTCATCTACCATTCTACCACATGTGCAACAGCAGCATCTCTCAGTGGACCCGCTAGTGCGGGTGACAGGCACACAATGTCTGCTAGAAGTCCATCTGTTGGCATCCCTTCAAAGGCAGTTGGGTTTCCAGGGATAATGTTTGCTACTTTGGGAGTTAGCCCTGCAGGCTGTTTGGGCCCAAACCCTTACCACCCTTCTCCTAAAAGTTACAAACTTACCCCTGGATCAAATTTCCACTCCACTTTTATGGAACATCTGGTCTGTTGCTTCTTATGAATTTGTTCTTAAGCCACTTACTAACTCCTACAACCAGGACCCTGCCCCCTTGTAGGCAACATTGTTCCACCCTGCTTATTATTAAGATACTTTAATGCTAATAGGGCCAGATAACCCACTCCTTTCTCATTACTTCTGTTATTACCTAATGGGGGTCTATGACAATGAAATGTTTACCATTGGAGACACCCTAACCTGCTCTTATGGAGGACTAGGGGAGGAAATCAGTGACTTACATTCTCTCAGAGCAATAAGAGGATAAGGCTTATGGCTGTTTCAACAGGTTCCCAGTCTCAGAGCATGGCTTGGATTGTTTTACATCATGATATCTATTTCCACTTGTGGTGAACAAACTGGCAATAAATTAAAATTACAACCCCTTAATCCTACCCAGCACTTGTCACTTTGGAGACTTTGGGGAAGCCCAACTCCAGCCCAAGGGTCCCAGGAGGTTGACTTGCCTTGACCTGCCTAGGGATCCGATCCCTGGGAGGTTGTCATGCCTCAGCCTGCTCAGGGATCCATCAGTCCAGGATGCCAGAAAGTCAACCTGCCTTGACCTGCCTAGGGTGCTGGTCACAGGGAGGTTTTCACACCTCAAACTGCTCAGGGATCTGCCAGTCCGGGGGATCCCAGGAGGTCGACATGCCTTGACATGCCCAGGGACCCAATTTTGGGGAGGCCAATCTGCCTTGACCTGCCCAGGGATTTGATCTCCAGGAGGCTGTCACACCTCAGCTTACCCGGGGATGCCTGGCTCTCAGGTTGCAACAGTACTGGGTAGGCTAAGCTTCAGAAAGTCTCACCCCTAACGAAGTCCACCTATGGAAATTAAAGGAAGCCTATTACTTGTGGGACTGTGCCCAGTCTCAGCAATAACTCAGGAGCCCAATGAGAACCTCATTGCCCTTCTGGAAAGGCTAAAAAAGGCCCTCTAAAAGTTTACCAATCTGGACTTAGACTATCACCAGAGACAGGTGATTTTAAGGGACAAATTCCTGTCCCAGTGTGCATCAGACATCAGGATAAAGTTACAACAGCTACAGCAGCAGGACCCTGCTGCCTCTTTAGATGAGATGGTCCAGACAGCCACCAATACCTTTTATAACAGAGAACAAGAAAGGGAGACCAAGGCCCAGGAAAAGGAGAATAGGAAAGAGACAAGATATACACAGATGCTGGCATCCTTCCAGAAAGGCAAACCCCGAGTCTTTAAAGGACAAGGCAGGAGCAAATGCCTAATCTGTAGACAGGCGAGGCATTGGGCCAAAGAGTGTCCAAACCATGACAAGTCTCCTAAAACAGCTTGCTACAAGTGTCATCAGTTGGGACATTGGGCCTCAAGGGCCTCGGGACCCAAGAGCCTCAAGGTCAAGTGCCAACCCTTCCCTCACAATGGTTCAACAGGACTGAAGCAGCCCGCTCCAGCCAACCCGCCTGTCACAGATAACCATCACGGGGCTGGAGCCAAGGGTGCAACTGGATGTGGTAGGTAGGTCCGAGAATTTCTTGGTTGACACAGGGGCTACCTACTCTGTCCTGACCTCCTACTCTGGAGCCTTCTCCTCCCAAACCTGTACCATTTTGGGTGCTGCAGGAAAAATAATTACTAAAGATTCACCTGAGCACTTCTTTGTTGCTGAGATGGACAAATATTTTCCCACCAGTTTCTGGTGGTCCCTGAGTGTCCTACTCCCTTATTGGGAAGAGATATACTCACTAAACTGTGGACCACCCTTGTGATGGGAAGCTTTTCAGCCCCTAGAGCCCTACAGTTTCTGGTTACTACTGAGATACCCATTATACCTTCTCCAATAGAGAGGGACCAAAAACCATGGGAGAACAAAATTAACCCCCTTAACTCAAGCAACTGCCTTCAGGTTGCGAGACCCAGAAAAAGTATTCCAACTTTATGTCCATGAAAAAGAAGGAAAAGCCTTGAGAATGTTAACTCAAAGGTTGGGATCTGAGCCCCAACCTGTAGCTTACTTATCCAAGAGGCTCGGCCCAACCACCTGAGGTTGGCCTGCCTGCCTTCAAAATCTTGCAGCTATTGGGATCCTGATAGAAGATGCTTTAAAACTCTCTTCTGGGGGCAAACTAACCATTTTCACCAGCCACCAAGTGAAACAACTCCTAAATGAGAGAAGCCATTTATGGATGTCTGATCAAAGAATCCTCAGATATCAAGTAGTGCTGATGGAAAATCCAGGCCTCAGTATATCCCCTTGTGAGGTTCTTAACCCAGCCACCCTCCTGCCTACCCCCAAGGGCTCTCTCCCCTTTCACTCTTGCCTAGAAACTTTGGACCACTGGACAAAACCCCAAGAGGGATTGTCAGAAGATCCTCTGACCAATCCTGAAGAAATCTGGTACACTGATGGAAGCAGCTTTGTCTTGGATGGAAAAAGAAGAGCTGGATATGCAGTAGTCTCCAATTTTGAGACCATAGAGGCTAAGCCTTTGCTCCCAGGTACTTCAGCCCAATTAGCTGAGCTCACAGCCCTGACTTGAGCTTTAGAGCTGGGAAAAGGAAAAGAGTAGCCATTTACACTGACTCCAAGTATGCCTTTCTGGTGCTACATGGACATATTGCTATTTAGAAAGAAAGAGGTCACTTGACCACCCGAGGGTCCCCAGTCAAATATGGTGATCAAATTCTTAGACTCTTGGAGGCAGTCCATCTGCCTGCTGAGGTTTCAGTCTCCCACTGTAAAGGACACCAAAAAGGGAGCACAGAAGTGGCACGAGGGAACCAAGCAGCTGATCAGGCAGCTAATAGAGCAGCATTATGGAACAATGACTTAATAGGGATTGCCACCTTAGTTCCACAGACTAATTTGCCAGAAACTCCTTCATATACCGAAGGTGAGACTCTTAAACCTAAGCGTGAGGGCTTTCAAGATCATATTGGGTGGTTCCATGGGAGGGACTCCTTTTTCTGCCTGGGAATTTCCAATGGAAGTTGGTTAACTCCTTACGTGCCTCCACTCATTTAGGGGGAAAGGGCCTCCAAAGATTACTAGAAAGATCCTTCAGAGGAACAGGCCTCCAGATGACTATAAGGCAAGTGGTCACCTCTTGCCCCACTTGCCAATTAAACAACTCCCAAGCAGCTCAAAAACCTGAGCTGGCCCAGCCTGTCCAATGATGTGGGACCTACCCAGGAGAGGACTGGAAGATGAACTTCATCCAGATGCCAGTTTCTCAAGGGTATAAATACCTATTAGTCATGATAGATACATTCACAGGATGGATTGAAGGTTTTCCCACCTGGACTGAGAAGGCTGAGGAGGTGGTAAAAAAAAAAAAACAACAACAAACAAACAACAACAAAACTGTTCCATGAAATCATTCCAAGATTTGGTCTGCCCAGGTCATTACAAAGTGACAATGGAACATCATTTACTTCTAAGGTCACCCAAGGGGTCTCTAAAGCATTGGTCATTACTTATTATCTCCATTGTGCCTGGAGGTCTTAGTCTTCAGGAAAAGTAGAAAGTGCCAACCAATTGTTAAAATCAACAATAGAAAAGATAACCCAGGAGATCTCCCTGGGATGGAAGGAGACTTTACCAATATCTCTCTTCTGCACCCATATTGCCCCTAAGGAACAGGTTGGTCTTAGTCCTTATGAGATGCTATGGGAGACCTTTTTTTTTTTTTTTTTAAATGCTGATGACCTCTTCCTAGAGCCAGAGGCTCAGAACTTCCAGTCTTATACAATGGCCATTGGGCAATTCCAACAGGATATATGCTTGTGGGGTGTCAACCAGGATCCAAAAGATTCTAAAGTCATCACTATTTGCTCCAGGAACACAAGTCCTAATTAAAGTCTGGAAAGATGGGTCCCCAAAGGCTTAACTCCAACCCACACAGAAGGGCCCCTACCCTGTAATACTTTCTACTCTCACAGGAGTCAAGATACCAGGACATGACTCCTGGATTCACTACTCATGAGTCAAGCTGTGGAAGAAAACAGAAGAGGACACTCAATACACCTGTGAGCCCCTGGGAGATCTCAGATACCTATTCAAGACTACAAATGGATGCCATTCTAATGAACACCCCCAAAAATAAGTTTCTGGGGATAAGATTTTTCAGGACAGCTCTAAAGAGCCAACACAGCTTGGCAGGGTTTGTACTCCAAAACAGACAAGAGATAGATCTCCTGATCCCTGAACAAGGAGGGACTTGAGCCATCTTGAGTGAAACCTGTGGTTTCTGGGTAAATACCTCTAGCTAAGTTAAAGAAAGTCTCACAGTCCTCAAGAAAAACATTCAGACCCCACAGGCTCTCAAAGAACAAGCTAGAGAGTTCTTCAGGTGGCTACAATCTCTCTTTGGGAGATCCTCTTGGTGGTGGGAAATTTGGAGTTGGCTAATGCCCCTACTAGTCCTTGTCATCACCATATTGATGCTGCTTGTGATTGCTCCATGTAGTATCAATTGTCTAATACATTTTGTCTCTGCCCAGGTCAACAAGCTACAGTTGAACAAGGATATATAAAACTATAGCCGACCACAGAAAAAATATCACTCACCCTTAGATGGACACTGCTACAAGGACTCTGAGGTTTGAGACTAGCAAGAGGAGGAGGCCCAAAGCCCCTTGCCATCCCAGTTCAGCAGGAAGTAGTCAGAGAGACCTCAATGTCCCTATTCCCAAAGATTGGGCCTCCCATCTTTTGAGGGAGTAGGAAAAAGGAGTCCAAAATGGCAGTGGCTAAAAGAAAAAGAAGGGAAAAGTCCACAGAAATAGAACAAAGTAAGGTCTGAGGACCAGAGTGAGGACCTCAGGTAAAACAAACAGCGCTCCTGACCAACCCAATTTACAGAGGGCAGGCCCAGAGGGAGGAGGAAAAACATATAAAAAGAGGAGCCAAAATTGGGCTAGGGGCCTTTCTTCTCTGCGTCTTTTGAGATGGCATGCCGCCATGCCTCGAGGATGTATTTTCCTTTACTTTCTAAATAAAATTGAGTTGAAACACGGAGCTGCGGCACTGGTCCATCCGAGAGCTATAACACTGGTCGTCCAAGGGCTGTAACGTCGGTTTATCCCTCGCTTCAAATTTTTGTTGTGATGAGACAGAACCGAGGAAATTACAAACTCCCCCGACAGTATTTCTAATTTTCTTGAAGAGATCTCTAGTCTTTCTAATTCTATTGTTTTCCTCTACTTCTTTGCATTTATTACTGAGAAAAGGCTTTCTTATCTCTCTTTGTTGTTCTTTGGAACTCTGCATTCAAATGGGTATATCTTTCCTTTTCTCCTTTTCCTTTAGCCTCTCTTCTTTTCTCAGCTATTTGTAAGGCCTCCTCAGACAACCATTTTGCTTCTTTGCATTTCTTTCTCTTGAGGATGGTCTTGATCACTGCCTCCTGTACAATGTCAGGAACTTCCATCCATAGTTCTTCAGGCACTCAGATGAGATCTAATCCCTTGAATCTGTTTGTCACTTCCACTGTATATTTGTAAGGGATTTGATTAGGTCATACCTGAATGGTCTAGTGGTTTTCCCTACTTTCTTCAATTTAAGCCTGAATTTGGCAATAAGGAGTTCATGATCTGAGCCACAGTCAGCTCCCAGTTTTGTTTTTGCTGACTTTCTAGAGCTTCTGAGAGAGTCAATTTCTAGGTAGGTTGATAAGAAGTCTGGGGTCCCCGAGGAGGAGAGTGGGGTCTGGGGCTTTTCAAGAGTAGATAGGGGTCTGGAGTTCTCAAGGAGGAGAAAATGACAAACTTTTTATTCTATATTTCTTAGTCTTAGTCACATAATACATTTTTTTCTTTAAGCCCAGAGCTGATGATTACACAACAAAACAGCTCAGCTTAAACTCTGTACTAAGGATTCCCTGGCGACTCAGATGGTAAAACATCTACCTATAATGCTGGAGACCTGGGTTCAATCCCTTGGTTGGGAAGATCTCCTGAAGAAGGAAATGGCAACCCACTCTAGTATTCTTGCCTGGAAAATCCTATGGATGGAGGAGCCTGATTACAGTCTACAGATCCCAGTCCATGGGGTCGCAAAGAGTTGGACACGACTGAGCGACTTCACTTTCTTTCAAGGATTATATAACAACAATGTATCCTGCTGAGGACTATTTCTCCTTGAAAACATTCTGACGAATCCTGTTATCTTAAAATGTATATTATGAGAGTGGGTCTGATAAGATCTTTCTATTGTTAGTTATAATCCTGTCATCTTAAAAAGTAAATTGTGGGAGTGGATCTAGTAAGATCTTTACAACCCTGAGACATTCTTTTGATTTATTGTAATAATCAATTTAAAAAGTATATAGCTCCTTTGCTAAAACTATCGAGGGGGGCACTCTCTGTCCCCTTCTGATGTCTGTGTCAGAAGCTCTCTCTGTCCCTTTTCATACTTCAATAAAACTCTGATACACATAAGCTCTTGAGTGATCAAGCCTGGCCCCTGGTCCTGAAGCTAAATCTTCTTCTGAGATCACAAATCTGACACTATTCACTGTAAGCTATCACTTCTCCATCTTTGGCTGCAAAGAATATAATCAGTCTGATTTTGGTATTGACCATCTGGTGATGCCCATGTGTAGGGTCTTCTCTTGTGTTGTTGAAAGAGGGTGTTTGCTATGACCAGTGTGCTCTCTTGGCAAAACTCTGTTAGCCTTTGCCCTGCTTCATTTTGCACTCCAAGGCCAAATTTGCCTGTTACTTCAGGTATCTCTTGACTTCCTGCTTTTACATTCCAGTCCCGTGTGATGTAAAAGACATCTTTTTGGGGTGTTAGCCATCTTTTTTGGGTGAGCCCAATTAGCCAGATGGTGATTGCAGCCATGAAATTAAAAAACGCTTACTCCTTGGAAGGAAAGTTATGACCAACCTAGATAGCATATTCAAAAGCAGAGACATTACTTTGCCAACCAAGGTCCGTCTAGTCAAGTCTATGGTTTTTCCAGTAGTCATGTATGGATGTGAGAGTTGGACTGTGAAGAAAGCTGAGCGCCAAAGAATTGATGCTTTTGAACTGTGGTATTGGAGAAGACTCTTGCGAGTCCCTTGGACTGCAAAGAGATCCGACCAGTCCATTCTAAAGGAGATCAGCCCTGGGTGTTCTTTGGAAGGACTGATGCTAAAGCTGAAAGTCCAGTACTTTGGCCACCTCATGTGAAGAGTTGACTCATTGGAAAAGACTCTGATGCTGGGAGGGATTGGGGGCAGGAGGAGAAGGGGACGACAGAGGATGAGATGGGTGGATGATATCACCAACTTGATGGACGTGAGTTTGAGTGAACTCCGGGAGTTGGTGATGGACAGGGAAGCCTGGCGTGGTGTGATTCGTGGGGTCGCAGAGTCAGACACGACTGAGCAACTGAACTGAACTGAACTGAGTTAACCAGCATAGTCTAAAATATTGACAAACTGACTTTTATGGATAAAGTTTGCTGATGCCAACTGTAGAGGAAAGGATTACCAAAGTAGAAATGAGCAGACTTTCTGAAAGACTTTTTAATTGCTTCAAGTCACCTTGATTTTTATTTTTTGAGGAAATAAAAATTTCAAAGACATTGGATGTCTTTGGCTTACATAACAGAAGTGTTATTTTTTTGTTGTTGTTGTTTGATCATATCTTTAATTGGAGGACAATTGCTTTATAATATTGGTTTCTGCCATACATCACCATGAATCAGCCATAGGTATAACTACATCTCCTCTCTTTTGAATCTCCCTTTCCCACTCCAGTATTCTTGCCTTGCCTGGAGAATCCCAGGGATGGGGGAGCCTGGTGGGCTGCCATCTATGGGGTCGCACAGAGTCAGAGATGACTGAAGTGACTTAGCAGCAGCAGCAGACCTCCCAACACATTCACACCCCTATAGGTTGTCACAGAGCACTGGGTTTGAACTCCATGTCATATAGCAAATTCCCACTGGCTATCTATTTTATGGATGGTAGTGTATATATTCCAATGCTAAAAGCTATTTTCTTAAAAAGCAAAGACATAATCGTGAGCTATCTTCTATGGGGTGGTGCTGAGTAACCATGAATTGTTCATGTACCAGTGGACCTTAGAAGCTATTTAAGCAGGTAATACATGCCTAAACCCAGTGAAAACCATTGACAAGTCTAGAGCAGACAGATTTGGGACTTGGGTAGGTACGTAGGAATGATGAAAGTAGTGGTCAACAGACAGGAACTTGGTTCTGGAGAATCCGGGAATGAATTGGGAACTTCCAAACACTAAATGAATGGGGAAATAAAGATGTCTGCACCAGAAGCAGCTTAAGAAGCTCCTGAATGGGGCATTACACTTATCAAGTTTTTGTTACTTATAGGCTTATACCCCATCCTTCAACAATGTGAGATATGACTGTTGGAAAAAGTTGTGAAAGCCTTTTTTTTAGAATATCCTTGAGGAGTGCTATGCGCTAAGTTGCTTCAGTTGTGCCCACTCTTTGGGACCCTATGGACTGTAGCCTTCCAGGATCCTCTGTCCAGGGCACTCTCCAAGCAAGAATACTGGAGTGGGTTGCCATCCCCTTCTTCAGGGGATCTCCCTGACTCAGGGACTGAACTCATGTCTCTTAAATCTCCTGCATTGTCAGGTGGGTTCTTTAACATTGGCACCACCTTGGAAGCCCCACCTGAGGAATGAGCAGATAGCATTTTGTCTCACTATAAGAGAAAACAATAATATCTAAACAGGGACACAATATTATTCACATCTGTAAATACAACAACAAGACAACAGGCCAAAATGATGTCACTTACATTAAGCACAAGATCACCAGACTGAGACGTAACTACAGTTTCAGCTCTCCCCAAAATGGAACCTTAAAACAGTCAATCATCAATCCGGAATCATGTAATAAGCAATAGTTAGGTAATCTACTTGAGATCCTTGTCATCCCCTAAAGGAAAATGACCTTGTAATAACTCACTTTTTTTTTTTTTTGGTCTAGAATAACTTCCTTGTTCCAGCTCCCTTCTGTCTATAAAAGTCTTTCATTTTGTACAGCTCCTCAGAACTCCTTTCTATTTGTTAAATTGGATGCTGCCCAATTCATGACTCTTTGAATAAAGCCAGAAATGCTTTTAAAATGTACTCAGTTGAATTTTGTTTTTTAACAACCTCAAATGCTCTGGATGGTTTCAAACCAGATATAAAGATTCTTCATGGAACATCTGAAAAACAGGATTAAAAACCATGGATAAGTATGTTCCAACACGAGAGGGGAGAAGAGTGGTGGAAATTTTCTTTAGAGAGGAGGGAACAGGTTCCCAAAAGGGAACTTTGGGGGATTCAGGTAAAGTGGGAGAATTGCTATAATGGCAAATTATACTGATATAAAGAGCAAAGACAAAATTACAGTCCAGAGAGAAGAGAGAGTAGGAAAACAAGACGGACTGGCAAGGTGAGAAAGGGGCAAAAATATGAAAGCTAGAGGATAAAGAGAATGGAATGAGGAGTGAAGAACAGATAAGATGGTGTTATCTCATATGAGAGAGCACTCCCTCCATTTTTAAAGACCTGATTTGCCAGGGTTACAAAGGGACATGATAAATTATAATAGACAGTGCTTTTCTTTCAAGGAACTGGCAATCTGGGATTGGGGGTGGTGGAAGAGAAAACATGTACACATAATATTAACTAATACTCCAAGGCGGTAAAAGAAATATAATCCACAGAATCACAGCAGGTGGTTTAGCCCACGCAGATGTGAACTGTAAAACATATTTCTTTTTCATTCCTGAATTCCTTTTTAAAAACCTGATTTAAGTTAAAAAAACTGATGACTGATTTCAGTTAAAAAAAAAAAAAAGGTACCTAGGGCAGTAGTTTCCACTAAGGTTATTCTGAGGTTCAAATCCAAGTGGCATAGATAATAAAAAAGACCATGTATATATTTGCATTTAAAGTTGTATGATTTACATGTTTTTGCTTTTCCACACACATTATGCATATAATTATGTTGACTGTAAGATCTGCCCTTACACATGATATTAAACTTGTAGTAGGCTGGAGGGAATCAGTTCTTACTTTTTATTGCTCTCTTTCTTCTTATGCATCCTCTGTCATTGATCTAGCCATCTCGTGGGAGAAGACAGCTGAGGTGCATAGTGACTGGGTGGCTGAGGGCTAAGTGCTGATAGGGGTTTCAACCAGACCCTAGGTGGGAGAGCACTGGACCCAGGTGATGAGGGCACCATGTTCTCACAAAATCACAGGAGACTATGTATTTGGCATCAGAGAAAGGCTCAATCAACACCTGTAAAAAAATGTGTGAAATAACATTAGTAAAATTAATGATTATTACATCTATTTTCTTTTTCTGACCTATCTGAAAGACATAATCCCTGAGCCACAAAGATGAATACAAATGGTTACCATTTATTGAAAGCTTGTTAGGTACCCGGTATTGTGTTACTTTAGTTTCATTCTATTTTTAAAAAATAATTATTTACTTTATTAAGTAGCTTCTGCTATTTGCACAGTTGAAAAAAAGGAGACTTAGAGAGGTAAATGACTTGCCCAAAGTCACACAACTAGTAAATGTCAGCACAGGGTTTCATTGATCGATTCAAATAATGCTTACTGAGGGCCTCATGTGTGCCAGACACTGGTGAGGCACTATCGGTTGTATTTCAGAGTCATGCTAAGTACTATGCATAATTAGGATAAATATTTTCTGCCTTAAAACTGCTTATTCTTTGGGTGTCTCTCTGGAAAACAGTAGTAGAACCATTCACCCATTCACTGAAGTCGTAAATCCAAAGATCCATCTTAGAGTATACCTACTGCACCAATTTTCATATTTTCTCATATTATCTTGCAGCTTTGTTCCTAGTCTCCATGCCTTTAGAGAACGAGAAGTAGCCAGACATGGTAAGAATGACATTCAGTTCAGTTCAGTTCAGTCACTCAGTCATGTCCAACTCTTTGTGACCCCATGGACTGCAGCACGCCAGGCCTCCCTGTCCATCACCAACTCCCGGAGTTCACTCAAACTCATGTCCATTGAGTTGGTGATGCCATCCAACCATCTCATACTCTGTCAGCTGCTTCTCCTCCTGCCTTCAATCTTTCCCAGCATCAGGGTCTTTTCAAATGAATCTGTTTTTTGCATCAGGTGGCCAAAGGATGGCATCAGGCATCTTCGTTTCCCAGTGTTTAACACTGAGCTCAGAACAATAAGGATATAATGTTTGTTGAAGAAATCCTTGAATAAGGTTGTTACAAGTGAAATTTTGAAAACAAATCTGTCCATGAGATAAGAACTTATTTAAATATACATATACTCTGAGAAAGTTTTCCTGGGCATAGACCATACGTATTGACATAGCCACATATGGTATTTGTAGATCTGGACAATTTCAAATGAAGTGCCTTTAGTCAGAAATAGATCTATACTGTAAAGAGCCAATAGATATAGCTTGCTTTATCATATAAGGTAATAATTCTGTATGGATGTGGGGGAGTAACTGTCTTGTTCAAAGTAATCCTAGAAATCAGGCTGAGAGAGTCTTCAGATTTGCTAAGAAATGCAGATCTTACATAGTCCAATAAACCAAATGTTGATTTTTTTTGCAATGAGTTCTTGTCATTTTTCAACCACTTCCTCCTCCAATTCCCAATGCAAAATGTACCAGCCATGGTGACTTCAATTCATTTTAATAAAGTTATTTTAGACTGTGTGTCATGGGTGCTCAGTTACTCAGTCCTGTCCAACTCTTCGCAAGCCTATGGACTACAGCCTGCCAGACTCCTCTGTCCATGGGATTCTCAAGCCAAGAATTCTGGAGTGTGTTGCCATTTCCTCCTGCAGGGGATCTTCCTGATCCAGGGATCGAACTTGCATCTCCTACGTCTCCTGCACCAGCAGGCGGATTCTTTATCTGAGCCACCTGGGAAGTCCACTAGACTTTGTGTCAGGAGTTTAAAAAAAATTAGTAATACATAAACAGTGAGGATCAGAAATTACCGAGTAGTGCAGAAGTAGAATTTCTGCCTTCAAGGAGATAAATGAACACATCAGTCCTTTAAAGCTTATAATGTGATTTCATGTAAACTATCTCTTATGACCTCATTTTCATAAATATTGTGTCCATTTTACTGAGGAGAAAACTGAAACTCAAAAGTAAATGAATTGCTCAGGATCATACGACTGATGAGGGTTAATACCTAGGACTTCTGATGCCAAATCTTTGCTCCCACATCATGCTGCCAAGTTGCTGTGGAAATTCATTAATTAAGTTTTCAGTAACTCATTAATTAAGAAAATATTTATTGAACACATAGTCTGTTCTAAACATTTGGGATATGTCACTGAACACAATGAACAAAGATGTCTGCTCTCAAGGCGCTTATGCTCTCAGCTTTCCCTCCATGAGTGGAAAAATCTACCTTTGGATGGGGAGACTGTCTGCTGCACACTAGGCTTTCAGAGTCTTTCCGCTTAAGGACAGTAGCTTACTCCGTGGCTTCTCAGACTGCAAGCATTGGGTTAGCTAGTTTTCATTACATGCTATCAATTTGGCTGCTGCACGTATCAGTCACCACAAAGTTATTTAAGAACACAAGACTGTTTGCCTTTAATTAAATATAAACACACAATCTTAGGAAAATTAAGTAGACAAAAACATTTTCATGCATCGCTGGCATTTTGCAAACATATACAGTGTAACCTGTTAATTACATTTTCTTGCACAAACCGTTTATCTTTTCAAAGCCTTGCCTAATAACTTGATGCTTCTCACTTACATTTTTAACTGCTTGTGATTCAGTTTTCCAGGCTGTTTCTGGAGGGATTGCTATGTCCCAGATGAAAAGGAATATTAGAATAATGTGGTGCAAAAAGCATATAGTGTCTCATTTTAGCCCTAAGACCATGTGGGATTGTTACACTACGTAGGCATAGGACTTAGATAAAACGATGCAATGAATTCTTTCCTAATCGGTGCTCTTTCTTTAGTTTGAAGGACTTAAAAGATCTATACTAGAAATTTCTAAAATTTGATATATACCCTTCATATGTATCAAATGGAATCACCATTCATGCAACTACTGAGATGGTAGAAAATACACACATTGCTCTTTGTCTCTAGCACCTAAAACTCTTGTAAATTCTTAAGTGATAAGAGAGCACTAGAAGCACTTTTTGTTCTAATGAAATGATTCTGGGTATACTCCTGGATGGGGGCTGTCACCACAAAGGCCATGCCGTGATTGGAAGCTTGGAATTTACAGCTTCTTCTACCCACCCCATACTCTAGAGAGGGGCTGGAAATGGGGTTAATAATTATGTGCACATGAAGAAATCAGCATAAAATCCCAATAATATGGGGCTTGGGGAGATTCCAGGTAGGTGCAGACACACACGAACCAGGAAGGTGACTCATCCCAATTCACCAGGGACAGAAGTTCTTGTGTTCAATCCCCATCCCAGACCTTGCAATATTTGGCTGCTCACCTTTGTCCTTTATCATATCCTTTCAGTTCAGTTCAGTTCAGTTGCTCAGTCGTGTCCGACTCTTTGCAACCCCATGAATCGCAGCACGCCAGGCCTCCCTGTCCATCCCCAACTCCCGGAGTTCACTCAAACTCATGTCCATCGAATCGGTGATGCCATCCAGCCATCTCATCCTCTGTTGTCCCCTTCTCCTCCTGCCCCCAATCCCTCCCACCATCAGAGTCTATTCCAATGAGTCAACTCTTCGCATGAGGTGGCCAAAGTACTGCAGTGTCAGCTTTAGCATCATTCCTTCCAAAGAAATCCCAGGGTTGATCTCTTTCAGAATGGACTGGTTGGATCTCCTTGCAGTCCAAGGGACTCTCAAGAGTCTTCTCCAACACCACAGTTCAAAAGCATCAATTCTTCAGCGCTCAGCCTTCTTCACAGTCCAACTCTCACCTCCATACATGACCACTGGAAAAACCATAGCCTTGACTAGACGGACCTTTGTTGGCAAAGTAATGTCTCTGCTTTTGAATATGCTATCTAGGTTGGTCATAACTTTCTTTCCAAGGAGTAAGAGTCTTTTAATTTCATGGCTGCAATCACCATCTGCAGTGATTTTGGAGCCCCCAAAATAAAGTCTGACCCTGTTTCCATTGTTTCCCTATCTATTTCCCATGAAGTGATGGGACCAGATGCCATGATCTTCATTTTCTGAATGTTGAGCTTTAAGCCAACTTTTTCACTCTCCTCTTTCACATTCATCAAGAGGCTTTTGAGTTCCTCTTCACTTTCTGCCATAAGAGTGGTGTTGTCTGCATATCTGAGGTTATTGATATTTCTCCCAGCAATCTTGATTCCAGCTTGTGCTTCTTCCAGCCCCGTGTTTCTCATGACGTACTCTGCATATAAGTTAAATAAGCAGGGTGACAATATACAGCCTTGATGTACTCCTTTTCCTATTTGGAACAAGTCTGTTGTTCCATGTCCAGTTCTAACTGTTGCTTCCTGACCTGTGTATAGGTTTCTCAAGAGGCAGGTCAGGTGGTCTGGTAGTCCCATCTCTTTCAGAATTTTCCACAGTTTATTGTGATCTGCACAGTCAAAGGCTTTGGCATAGTCAATAAAGCAGAAATAGATGTTTTTCTGGAACTCTCTTGCTTTTTCGATGATCCAGTGGATGTTGGCA
The DNA here is from genome assembly GCF_032452875.1 of Bos javanicus. Classification (NCBI taxonomy): domain Eukaryota; kingdom Metazoa; phylum Chordata; class Mammalia; order Artiodactyla; family Bovidae; genus Bos; species Bos javanicus. The sequence goes on from NC_083870.1 coordinate 47,350,326, forward strand.
ATTTGATCTCTGGTTCCTCTGCCTTTTCTAAAACCAGCTTGAACATCTGGAAGTTCATGGTTCACATATTGCTGAAGCCTGGCTTGGAGAATTTTGAGCATTACTTTACTAGCGTGTGAGATGAGTGCAATTGTGCAGTAGTTTGAGCATTCTTTGGCATTGCCTTTCTTTGGGATTGGAATGAAAACTGACCTTTTCCAGTCCTGTGGCCACTGCTGAGTTTTCCAAATTTGCTGGCATATTGAGTGCATCACTTTCACAGCATCATCTTTCAAGATTTGAAATAGCTCAACTGGAATTGCATCACCTCCACTAGTATCTGCTGAACATAAGCAAGTGTTTTCTTGAGTTCTGTGAGCCACTCTAGCAAATAATTGAATCTAAGAGGAGGAGGTCATGGGAAACTCCAATTTGTAGCCAAGTTGGACAAAAGTTGTGCGTAACCCATGGGTCTAATACTTGTGATTGGCATCTGAAGTGGGGGGCAGCCTTGTGAGACTTCACTTGTGGGATCTGATGCTATCTCCAGGTAGTTAGTGTCATAACTGAGTTAAATTGTAGGATATCCAGCCACATCAGAGAAAGGTTTGGTGGTGGAAAATCTCCCACGCATTTGGTAGAAATGACAGAAGTGAAGCGTTCAAGGGGAGAAATGTAAGATTTTTCAATACACACCCCAAAACTGGATCCAGGACTCACTGTCACTGTGTCTTTTTCCCTTCCCCCAGTACCATCAGTGACAAACATTGGCTCAGTTCTGGTCATTAGTCATTTAAACGTACTGCCATCTCTCCATTCCATTCAAACTTTCATCTTCTGTTTCAGTGATTACATTAGAGTCCACACTCTAAGATCCACCACAGAAAATAGGTGTGTAATAAGGAGTTCACCCAAATCTCCAGCCATATCAAGTTAGTTGCAGTTTCCTACGGGTCCCATTTCTTCAGATCTACATGGCTTTGCTTATCCTGCTTTCTCTTTCCATAAAGCTCTTTCCTTTTAATGTTCTTAAAATTCCTTGTTTTTCACACTCTGATCAGACATCCTTTCTCTGCCAAATGAACGTTTGTCCTCCTTCTCACATTCTCCTTTGTGTCTTCACCTGGTTTAGGTAGAAATGGCTTCTCTCCTTTGTCCCCTCTGTACCCAGTGCAGCAACTAACGTCCTACTAGTCATCTTTCCCTGCGGGCCTGTCTCTCTCCTACACTGTTTGTGCTCTGATAGTAGGCCTGAGGCATGTATTTCTCGAGCCCCTAGTAGAGTGACAATCTATGAACTCAGGGAATCCTATTGGATGAATAAATAGACATCTTCAAACTTCATGATCACCTGTAGTATATCCCTGAAGTAGCGCCCTTAAAAAAGTTTGTAGGGTTCTATTCCTGGAAAGTGGTTAGATGGGCTAAATTTTTTGCTTATTCTTTTCCATTATATTGCTCTCCTTCCTCCCCAAATAGGTATAACATTTCTATCCAAATAACATTTGTCATGCATACGTGCTAAGTTGCTTCAGTCTTGTCTGACTCTTTGTGACCCCATGGACTGTAGCCCACCAGGATCCTCTGTCTTTGGGATTCTCTAGGCAAGAATACTGGAGTGGGTTGCCATGCCTTCCTCCAGGGGATATTCCCAACCCAGGGATGGAACCCACGTCTCTTATATCTCCTGCTTTGGCAGACAGGTTCTTTGCTACTAGTGCCACCTGGGAAGCCCGACATTTGCTATATCTTAGCCAAATAAGTATTGTAGAACTTTCAGCAGTGGAAGTGGTTCTGCTACTCCTGGATGTTTTCTTGCAACTAGTTACACTGGTACCAGCTGGTGGTAAATGTCTTGGTCACAGTGTCAAAACCAAAACCAGCCATATGCTATGCCTGCAAACCACATGGGGTTTCTTAATCATTTCTCTTGTATACTTTCAAGAATAACGTTTCTTAAATGATTTTGTGTGTGTGCATTATTTATGCTGTCATGCATCCCATAAAAAGTCAGAGGACTTGAACTTGCTAGCATTACTGATATGTGCAATAAGTTCACCTTTGTTGTGTCATGTATGCTGGTCTAAGGCACATAGCAAAGTTTTGAAACATAAAATATAAATCTGATCAGAATGGGTGAATTTGATCATTCTTAACAGGCAAAGTACACTTGTTCACCCAGCAGAGCCCTTGAAAAATATGATATTTGGTAATAACATGGAAATTGATTTATATTAATTCTTTAATAGAAAAAATCTAGGGATAGTTTTGGGAGAAGGCAATGGCACCCCACTCCAGTACTCTTGCCTGGAAAATCCCATGGACGGAGGAGCCTGTGGGCTGCCATCTATGGGGTCGCACAGAGTCGGACACGACTGACGTGACTTAGCAGCAGCAGCAGGGATAGTTTTACTATTCAAATTTATGACTCAAACCAGGCACAAACATCCGCTTTTAATGATTTCTTTAATATCTGCTAGATATTTCTAAGTAGCTGACAAAAGCAGTTACCAAACAGTTGAAGAAAAAAATATAAGAAAAATCAAATTTATAATAGAGAGATTCTTTCATTTTTACCTAAGAGCTGTCTTCTTTGGGAGCATCCTTTGAGAACTATGAAAATTAACCACCCTTTTGGTGCAAACACTTAAATATCAAAAAATTTGATATACCATACTACACCCTGAGAAAAATTAAGATTAGGTTGTGTCTATCTTGGCTCTTCTGGTTTTCTCTGCCAGGCTGCTCTTTAGCACCAATCCCTCCCCATGAATGTTCTGACTGTTGTCTTTTCTTCATCACTTCATCCTATTCCTTTATAACCACAGCGGCTTTTACATTCTATTAGAGTTGTATTTTTATAAATGATTCCCCAGCTAGACTATGAGCTCACGGTGGACAGTACTCACATGAGTACATTTGCACCTAGCACAGGATCTGAGCTAGATCTGGTATTTTAGAAAAAATGGTACTGATGAGCCTATTTGCAGGGCAGAAATACAGATGCAGACATAGAGAAAGGATTTTTGGACACAGTGAGGGGAAGAGAGGGTGGGATGAATTGAGATGATAGCATTGTCGTGTATTTATAAAGTATCATGTGTAAAATAGATGGCTAGTGGGAATTTGCTGTATAACACAGGGAGCCCAGCTTGACTGTTCTGTGATGACTTAGAGGGGTAGAATGGTGCGGGTGGTTGGGAGGGAGGCTCAAAAGGAAGGGGATATCTATCTATCTATCTATCTATATATATATACACACACACACATATATATATATATATTTATACACACACACTTATGGCTGATTTGCACTGCTGTATGGTAGAAACCAACACAACATTCTAAAGCAATTATCCTCCAGTTAAAAATTAAAATTAAAAAAAAGACTTCATCAATCAATAAATGAATCCTAATATCCTCGTTATTAGTTACAGAAAATCTGTGGTCTCTGTTTATGAACCTGATCAACGTTCACTCTTATAACAGTTTTTATCATAGAATTTAGCACATTGAGTTACTTCAATATTAGAGAACTGCCTTTTCTCCACAGTTGCTACCTTACCTGGGAAGGGAGCACGTTCACTCGTTGGCCTCTGAAATTTCTCTGCCCCTCAGTCTCTTGGACCACTGGCTTCGCTGTCTATGAGATGAGCACAAGCAGATGTGTAGCTTCATAGTTAGACATGCATATTGTGATGTCAGGTAGGGTTACATCGCAGCTCTGCCTCTTCCTAATTGAGTGATCTCAGTGATCTACCAGATCTTTGTGGTAGATCCTGCCATTGACCAGGAACTTAAAGATGTTAGTTTTGCCCTCATGTGTGCTTGTGTTTTCTCATCTTCAAAACAGTATGATTGGATTTTCCTTATAGGACTGTTGGAAACACTAAATAATAGGATGTGTAGGTTTCATAGAATAGGATCTGACTTATGGCAAGTGTTTCCTAAATGTTACTGTTGTGATTCCATATTTAAATGGTAGAAAGGGTTTTACAAGCCAGTTCTTGCTGATAGGAAGAACATCTTACAAATTAGGGAGTGAGATGAAAGCAGTTCTCCAATTAAATGAACATAAATTCTCTGGAACTTCCTATAATGCTGTTAAAGATACTTCTAGCTACTGCAGCTTAAGGTTTTTCTGTTTTATCATTTTATCATGTTATATAGACCCTTCCTACTTTAATTATGTTCCCTGGACTAGCAGTACTAATATCACTCAGGGGCTTGTTAGACACGTAGAATTTCAGGATCCACAGAAATCCTACTAAATTAGAATCTGAATTTTAATAAAAACCCTATATGATTTTTATGCATAACAAAGCTTGAGAAGCACTGACATAGACTATACTGCAGTCTCCTCATTTAAAAAAAAAATGAGAATAATCAAAGTACCTATCTCATAGGTTTGTTGTGAGAGTAAATGTGCTAATCTATGTACAGCATGTTGAACAGTGTCTAACAGAGCAAATGCTAAATACGTCTTCATATATATGGAGTGTTGAGAAAAATGGTATGGCATTTACTTCTGTCTTTTAAATGGTCACAGAAAACACATGCCAAATATTGTGTTCAGTTTTGAAGTGAAATGAAATGAAGTTTCTCAGTTGTGTCTGACTTTGTGGCTCCATGGACTATACCTGCCAAGCTCCTCCGTCCACGGGATTTTCCAGGCAAGAATACTGGAGTGGGTTTCCATTTCCTTCCCCAAGGTATCATAATTTATATAAACATTGGAAAACCATAATATATTAAAAAAGAGTGATCAGAGTGTTGAGGAGAACAGAACTCCATTACTAGAAGAATGGTTAGAGAAACTAGGAATAGTCAGGCTAGAGAAGAACACACCTGTGGGAGATAACTGCCTTTAACTGCCATTAGAAGATTCAGATTTATCTTTGTGACTCCAGATGGTAAAATAAGAACATATGCATAGAAGTGATAGAGATCTGATTCAAAATAAGGAACAGATCTAATTTCCTTAGAGTCAGATCTGCTCAAAGCGGAATGGAATTTCTTGCCAGAGAGTGGGTTCTCCACACTGTGATGACTGATGTTCATTTTTCTGGGACAGCAAAAGAGATTCATACAAGCGATGGTTTCTGAGGTGACTTCCAAATCTAACATACCTGGTTTTATGAACACTATCACTGAAGAGGCAGTTAGTCTTCATCAGAATTTTAGAAACTCCCAACACTTTTGGTGTTTAGGAAAGTTATAGCAATTGACTTTGACAATCTGTTATGTAGCTAAATTCCTGTACATTCTTTCTTTCTTTCTAAATAGTTCCTTGTCCTTCTTTCCCACATTTTGAAAGCAAGAAGAAAAGGACAGTAAATTTAGGTCTTTCTATAACCAGTGTACAAACTGTCTTCCACTAAGTTGAACCTCTTGAACTCTTAAAGGAAAATAAAACTATAGCATCTCCCTTTAGTCTTCTAGGTATTTTCTTCTTGAAATTACGGTACACTGAATAGGACTTCCTTTGCCAAAGGCATAGGAAATTTGTATGCAAGGATTACATATTTCTACAGTAAGAATTTAGAAGGAGTATTCTAAGAAGATCCTGGACCTACTTGAAACAATCTATTTTAAAACCAATGTAAACAAATGTTATAACTGGAAGTTTCCTGATCAACTAAGTAAGAGGTTCAAAACCCATCAAGGCTCATTGCATCACCATATTATTGTATCACTGCTTCCACCAAAAGGGGTAAACACAAGAAAAATTCCAGACACCAAAGCAAGACCATAGAGATAATACAAGTTGGACTAGCTCAAATGATAAAATCAAATTCCTTAATCTAACCTATACTAGGGTGAAGAACTATAACAGAATGATTGACTAGTCTTTCACAAGCAACAATTCGTTTTGAGAAGCCGGTAGAGGAAAGGGCAAAATGGGATGTTAAATGAAAACTTACTGGCAATCCACCATATGCCAGATATTCATGCACACTTTTTCACTTAAGTCTCTCACTTACACTAGGAGGAAGGCTGAGGTATTCTCATTTTCTAGATGAGGCTAGGAGAGGTTGAGCTAGTTACTCAGTCACACAACTAATTAATGGCTGAACTGATATTTTATATTCTATGTTTTGATTTCCAATGTAGCTTCTTGCTAATTATACCTGTAATGATGGAATTTACTTTATTTCTGAGATTCATCAGCAAACAGAAAGGCAGAATCTCTTCTAAGAAAGTTCTCACTGTCAATTACTTCAATAACTTGACAGACAGTGCTCCAGGTGGATAATGACAAACATGAAATTTTTGAGTGGGAAGAAGGCAGCTTTTTAAATGCATGTGTGTCTCAGAGCATTTTCAGTGCTTCCAGTCAGACTTACCCTTACAGATTTACCTTTACTCTTTGAAGACTACATTTTGCTGAGGAAACCAGCTAACCAACATCTGTGTACTCTTTATGCAGGGCAAAGTATGTGGGACGGGGGTTCAAGATTCAGAGATTGCGGTGTTGGAATGATTACCATTTCTTGTCAGCAGAAGGCAAAGAATTGAGGTTGGCTCTGATAGAAGTGTCAATAGTTAAAGCTATAATCACAACCTCAGGAGAGATCAATGCCTACTGTACAAGAGGATTTAAAAATCCAATAAATAAAGCTAAATAGAGCTGCTGTATGGAACGGTGGCATAAAGCCATGGTTTACTGGCAACATGGAACATTATTGCATAATATGCTGTATCAGGCATTGTGAAGCCCAGCCTGCGATAGCCAGAGAGAGGTTGTGAAGTGATTGACCAAGTTATATGATTTGCAGGTGTTTTTGTGTACCCTTTCACTGTTTGGTAATTTATTCAGGAGGTGGCAAAGGCTTAAACCCAGATTGGCAATTATGTTACTGATTTTGAGTTTGGAAAGAAGCAAGGAAGGGTGTCAAAGCATGGTCTGGAATCCATAGGTGGCTTCCAATTTGTCTATAAGAAGGGAATTGAAAGGAAAGCTCAGAAGACATCTTAAATCACATTTGTGTAATCATATTTAATGGACAGGTGGCTCATTGTAGAATTTATTTAAAGCGAGGCTCTATGTGTGCATATGTGTGTGTAATTCCTCAAAAACACACAGGCATTATTGAAAATGATGGCATGTAGTCATTCTGGGCTCTAGCTGGCATGCAAGAAATAACAACGGCAGAGCTGTTGCCTCCTTCGTTGCCTCAAAAGAGGAAGAAATGAGTTTCTGTTGTTAAAGCCACTCCTGTTGTCACAATTTGTTTCTTTCTCTTCCTTTCTCTTTCTTTTTTTCTTGCTGCCCTTTATATAAAGCTACGTTTTAATTTTAAAAAAGCAAAATAAAATAGAGAGTTATTTTAGGACAAAATATTAAATATGAGAGTGATTTGGAGCTCTGAGTTTGTTTTTAAAATTAAATAGAGAGTCAGCATGTGGTTATTGTAAATAGGCAAAGCTTTAGCTCTCCCTACAGGCTTTTGTTACAGTAGCTGTCTAAAAGCAAGTGGAGATCAGAGCTGAAAATCATCCCGAAGTATTCATCAAAGAGAGTGATTTCCTTTGTGCAAGACGAAGTCACCAGCTGTTACCTGGGTCGGCAGTGAGATCGTGCAAATTCCTGCTGCCAATGACACTTCATCACATCAGTGAGGCTACTGAATTTTTCTTTCTTTCTATTTTTTTTTTTTTTTAGCAGTTCTCAGCTCTTCACTGGAAAAAAGAGTTGGAGATTAATAATAAAAATAATAACCATAACAACAACAGAACAATCACAGAAAAGGCAGGCAGAAAAGCCGATCGGGCCTTTCAGGGTGTCACATTCTCTCTGGAGCATGGCTTCGGAGACCAAGGTTTGCACTAGAGCTGCTGGTTCTGGATTTGCACTCAATATCAACTCCAGATGGGAACAATTATCTATTAGCATAAGCCCTGGTTAAAAAACAAACAGGCAGCAAAATTTCTTAATACCAAAAAATAAAAACCAGTTTATAAATATACTTTAGGTCACACCCCCAAACCCAAAGGGGAAATAATCTAGATGTTCTTCAGTGTTGCACCGAATCAGTTACCACTATCATCATTAATAATCAATAATTATTATTGTAGTAGACTCTCCTTTATTCATTAACTGCTGTTAGCTATACATTCTGCTGAATTATATTATTTAGTCCTCACAATGCTGCAAACATGGAGATACGCTTATTCTTTTTCATGGAGAAACAAACTGATTCAGAAGGTAGACTTGGCCAAGGTCACCCAACTAACCCACTGCAGTTCAGTTCAATTAAGTTGCTCAGTTGTGTCTGACTCTTTGAGACCCCATGGACTGCAACACAACAGGCTTCCCTGTCCATCACGAACTCCCAGTGCTTGCTCAAACTCATGTTCATCGAGTTGGTGATGCCATCCACCCATTTCATCCTCGGTCATCCTCTTCTCCTCTTGCCTTCAAATTTTCTCAGCATCAGGGTCTTTTCCAATGAGTTAATTCTTTGCATCCAAAGACAAAGTCATTGGTCAAAGTATTGGAGCTTCAGCTTCTGCATCAGTCCTTCTAGTGAATATTCAGGAATGGATTCCTTTAGGATTGACTGGTTTGATCTCCTTGCAGTCCAGGCAGGGCTCAAACCCAGGACTGTCTGACTATAGAACCAAGACAACTCTGCTCTACTGGGCTGCCTTTGTTAACCACAATGTTATACTGCACTGGTTTTGTTTTTAAAGGCAATACTTCTAGATATGGCTTAACAGCAACAATCCATTCAAACATTATTACTTTTTAACAAGCACACTTAGCATTTATGACATGCTAGAAATGGGCAGTGGAGAAGGCAATGGCAACCCACTCCAGTGTTCTTGCCTGGAGAATTCCAGGGACGGGGGAGCCTGGTGGGCTGCCGTCCATGGGGTCCCACAGAGTCAGACATGACTGAAGTGACTTAGCAGCAGCAGCAGAAACAGGCAAAGTATTTAACAGATACATAAAAATTGCTAAGAGGAATCTGGCAAGGAGAAAGTTAAGACATAGGACCTCAGAATATGGGCAAATCAGATAAAGAAAGAAGTCTAAAGAAGGTGAAGTAAAGTAAGTTATTGAATCACACAGACTGTCCTGGCTAACAAACCCACTGAGTAAGCCAAGAAAAATAAAAGATATCATTATACAGGAGTGGATATGGGGTTAGATTGAAATGATGAATAATAGGAAAGAGACAAGGATGGATTTTTTTCAGCATTTTAAGAGTTAGAAATTAGGGACAGGACCCAACATTCCAGCATTCACTTGTCTCATAAACATTACTTGAGTGCCAGGGATAAAATTAGTAAATGTTTCATGCCTCCTGGTGCTAAAGATTGAGGAAGGAAAACAGACCTATAAGCAATAAAATGTCATGAGCATTCTGATAGAAGTTGTGTAAGACACAGTGTAGCCAAGAGGAAAGAATAGTTAAAATTCTAGAGAAGAGAATGTGAATTGAGGTTTCATAAAAGAGGAAACAATTTAATAGAATCTTGAAAGATAAAGAAAATTTTGCCAAGTAAACTGGGATAGTGAGAGGGGGGAGAGAAAAATATTTAGGTGAAGAAACAAGACATGTGAGATCGTAAAGACATGAGTCCTTGGGGGAATCTGTGGGTAGTTTTTTGAATGGTTGGAAGAAGTTTTAGGATTCAAGGGGCCCGTGCAGAAATGTAAGCCTACAGAAGTAAGCAAGGTCATAGGGGTTTCACATGGGGAGGTAAGAAGTTTGGACTCTATTCTCCTGGTACTGAGTAGTCACAAAGAATACTACAGCAGTGCTAAGTGCTCAGTCATGTCCAACTCTTTGCGACCCCATGGACTGTAGCCCACCAGGATCCTCTGCCCATGGGATTTTCCAGGCAAGAATACTGAAGTGGGTTGCCATTTCCTACTCTAGGGGATCTTCCCGACCCAGGAATCAAAAGAATGAAAGATATTAATTTTTTAGAAATCACTCTTGTAGCTGTATGGTAGGTAAATAGGGGGTTAAAGCTGGAAGCAGGGAGACAAGGCAATGGATGGATAATGAATGGTTGCAACAGGGAGAGAAACAAGTGGATTCATGCAAGAGACAGAGCAAATAGGATCTATGCCTGATGAGATGCTGGAAGTGACTACACTGCATTCTGAAATGAAAAAATGGATTTTGGAATTGTGCATGAAAGAATGACCCTGCTACTGCCCTGTGGAAAAATAACTGCATAATTTCAAACACATGCTATTTTTCAACTTTTGCACTTTCAGTGGTTAATACAGCTCTTGACTTAAAATATTCCTATTTCTTCAAATCTATCATGTCATAAAATCAGAACTTTAATGCTTAAACAGACTTTAGCAGTTCTGTAGTTCTAAGCAGTCCCTTTCTCCTCACTGTCCCATCAGGTAGGTAAATAACTGAAAGACAAAATAGTAAATTTGAAGCAGGGCTGTGACTAGAACCAGACAACACCTAGGCCATTGCATTCAATGCTCCTTAACCAAGGACAATTTTGGGTTCAATTCCAGGAAAGATTATGTCTGTTCAGATAATTTTTATCTTTCCACTTTACCTATGCTGCCAGAAACTGTACATCCAAACTTAACTATTCAAGTATTATAATTTGCTCAACTCAAATGATTTAAAGCCCCTCTTCTTCCTTCTTCTCATAGAGCTTTCTCACAGAAGGATGAAGGAGGAGGAGGAGGGCTGTTTTAGCCCTGAATACCTTATCTTGTATTACTTTTAAACTGCCCTCATGTCTGCCTTTATGTCCTTTTGGCTACTGGTGAGAATGTATACATATAAACAGATTTATCAACAATTAGTTTCCTTCTAAGCAGGGATACAACTCTGTAATTCCTATCAATGATCAATGTTGGAATCATTATGAGATTTTTTGTAAACTTGGAATATAAAAATTTCAGGGGCCTTTTCCACGAGCAGCAGAAAATGCCTATTTAGGATAAAGAATTGGAAACATCCTTGGAACTCTGGACGGAAAAGCTCTCTCAGCGCTGTGTTTGCCTTTGTTTGAAACGCCACCAGGCAAGCCTCTTCATACTAATGGCACTTGCTACATATTTTGTTATCCCAGCTTCTGTAGTCTCCCGCAGAGCCTTTACTTAAAGATTACCTTGATAATTCAGTCATGCTTCCTTCTCTCCACCTCCAGTTCAAATATTTTTACTTGGATTCAATTAAAAAATCAGAGGAAATTGTGTGAAAGCATATAAATCTAGTCTTTAAATTATACAAACTTTAAAAGATCTAACAATACAAGTATAGGAAAAGCATAGGGATTCTAGCTAGAACGAAGGCAAAAGGAAATCTGTCTTACCACGATGGGATAAATGTGTGTCTTATCTGCTGGAGGCACATGGGAACTTTCTTGTAATATGTTAGTTATATGGCTGAATTCTGCAGTTAAGATGCAACATGTCTGTGTGCCAAGTCGCTTCAGTCATGTCTCTTTTCCACCCCATGGACTGTAGCCCTCCAGGCGCCTCTGTCCTTGGGATTCTCCAGGCAAGGATACTGGAGTGGGCTGCCATGTCCTCCTGCAGGGGATCTTCCCAACCCAGGGATAGAACGCGTGTCTCCTACGTCTGCTGCATTGGCTCTGGGTTCTTTATCACTAGTGCTACCTGGGATGCCCTAAGATTGGTAAGCTGTCTCTTTGTTGGTAGATGGGATGGGTGGGTGGGAAGCGAGCTCCATTGCAGGTTTAACAAGGTATACGTTAGAAGGGATGGGCTATTTTCAGTGAATGTCATCAAAAAGGTGTGTGAAGAAACAGGCCTATGACACCCACAGAAAATATATAATGAATGAACAGCTTTATAAATGATATCATAAGGTGAGAGTTTTTAATATACCAACAGTCAGGACCTGGGGTCTAACATGCCTGGGTGTATTTATGGTGGCAATGGAAAGGGATGTTTGAAATTATAACTAATTCTGGGACAGAAGATGATTGTAACCATAGTAAATATTAGTAGATTTTTGAAGTACAATGACTAACTGGAAATTGAATTCACTGTCTGGCATGCTTACTGTTTGAGTGGTAGTGTGGGTGAGTCACTCAGTCATGACCGACTCTGAGACCCCATGGACTGTGAACTTTAAATTAAGTGGAAAGTTTAACTTCATACCTTTAGTACATTTTCAACTTTTTCTGATTGTGAACAATAGCACTAAATACTTTTAATTTTAACCACTCACTAAACACACACACACATATACATGTAAAAAGTGAAACAAAATTTCAGGAAAAAACTACTCTTATAAAATGTAATATATTTGGATTCTTTTTTATTCTATGCTTTTTTATCTATCATTCTATCATTTTTGTTAGGATCCTGGTGTGAGTCTCTAAACAGATTCCAAGACCCACTAACAGGCTGCCACTAGCAGTTTGAAAATCACTGCTTAAGATGACTACTGTAAAATCAGTAAACTCGACTTAAACCAGAGAATCCATCGATCTAGAAGGTAGAAAACTAAACAGAAGTAGGATGACTTCACTGGATTGTATGAAAGCAGAAGCAAAGAAGTGTTCAATGTTGAGAAATTGCAGAGGATAAATTCTTAGTGGGAGATTTATTAACTTTATGGTCCAAGAATCATCACTCTTAGAGTCAGTATTCTACTTGGTGGTAGAAAACCCAGAGAGAGGAGAAATACAATGTTATTTTTCTAATAAGATATTGAATGTCTATTAATATGATTTTCTCTTGCAATTATAATCTGTTGTAAGCCAGCACTGCAGGGACAGAGTAAAATTCTCTCTTGTGCAATGCCTGGCATCCTGTTGGCAGCCAGCATATGTTTATTATCGGTAATAACAATAATAACACTAATAATGATAACAATGATTAGAATCTTTTGCAGTCACATCCAAGGCTAGGATTATAAGTACTCTTTTTCTTTAGCTTCTGTTTTTACTCCCCATGGTTTATACTTCTTCCAATCTTGAAAATACACTCCCTACTCCCCTTCTAATTGAGTCTATTTGGCAAACGTTAATGTTTCTGTGTTTTTTTTTTTCCTCATGGACCCCCAAACTAAATGCCTTGGCATTTATCTGCTTGTTCATCTTACCAGAATCACCGATGAGGTCAACATAGCTGGGGCGGGGAGGTTCAATTGTTAACTATTGCTTCAGAAGCCATGGAAAGAGCACAGACTCATGTAGACTATCACTTTATAGACATATTTGTGTACATATGTATGTTTCCATAACAACAGCACACTTCACCTTAATTTTCCCAAATTCTCAGTGACAAGTTTAATTTTAAAATTAAAAAATAGAAGCAAACTCCAAAAGTTTTTTTTTTTTTAAATCAGTGTGTGCTTTCTTATCAGACTCTATCAAATTTTGTAATTTCAAATTGAGGCTCTAACTCTACAGTGATGTAAATATAAGTGAGGCTGAGAGAAGTAACTACCTACCAGCTGGAGGGCAGGGGTGCCCAAGGATGAATGTGAGAGCAGGAGAGGGAAGAGAAACCATGGTGATAAAGTGAGAGACAGTCACGGGAAGCAGAAGACAGAAGGAGGCAGATTCCAAAGTAGCCACAGTAATAGGGAGATGATTCAAGTCTAACCCAGGGAGACGGTAGAGAATAGAAGTGGACAAGAATGGGCTCTGGTAATGTGAAGGGGAATTACATGTAGGGAGGAAAGAAAAGAGAAAGAGGAGCAAGGGGGCTTTCTAGCCTTGCCAGTCTAGAGAGGAATTTTAAGCTGACATCATCTTTCATAACTGGAGCATTGAATTAGCAAATATTTACTTGCTTTAATTCAATTTTTTTCCTCTTGCATTAATCATACATATAAAATAATTTCTATTTCCTTACCTAAGTAAATATGTTGTGCTTTAAGAAATTTCTCACAGTCTAGCATTAGGCTCAATGCTGCCATGCACTGCCAAGTAGTATTGTAAAATAAAACTTATTCTTAATTATTTCTATTAACTATGGCTTCACCTCTTAGTTGGTATCACATTCAATTGAGTCAGTTATTGAGTGGAAGGAACACACTTCTTATTTACACTTGTATAACCTGGGAGTTATGATTCAAGCCACTACATGAGTTAGAGGCAGTTAGGACAGCATGGTTCCCACATTGCCTTGATCACTGGTTAGTTATAGTACTTTCAACAGTTCCCTCATTTGAACAATGAAAGTAATAATACCTGCCTTATAGGGTTACTTTGGGGATTAAAATGCAATAGTGAATGAAAAGCACTTAATACAACTTAGCACCTTTTAAATGGCTAGCAAACTGCTATTGTTATTATATATTCCTTAGAAGACTGTGTTGTTGTTCAGTCACCAAATCGTGTCTGACTCTTCAAGACCCCAGTGGATTGCAGCATTCCAGGCTTCTCTGTCCCTCACCATCTCCCAGAGTTTGGCCAAGTTCACGTCCATTGCATCAGTGATGCCATCCAACCGTCTCATCCTCTGTTGCTCTCTTCTCCTTCTGCCTTCAATCTTTCCCAGCATCAGGATCTTTTCCAATGAGTCTGATCTTCACATCAGGCAGCAAAAGTATTGGAACTTGAGCTTCAGCATCAGTCCTTCCAATGAATATTCAGGATTGATTTCCTGGGTTTCATGTTTATATAGAAAAATGCAGGTAGGAGATTAGGATTCATTTTACTTTTTGTGTCAAGTAGCATCATATACATTTGCATGTCATGGACCTGTCTCAGGTACCCAATAAAGAGGGTTGAAGGGGATACAGGAAGAGAGCAGTCACTGATCACAGGCAACATCTACATCTTCTGTTTTCTTAGACCTGTGGATATGAAAAGCAGTGTTAAACACTGTGACATCTATGGCTCTTTATGTTAAATAAACCAAGGCCTCCCATAAATTAAAATGAATTTCTCATGCAGCATGACACAGGGTTATCCAATTTGCCAGAGAGGTGCAACTGAGACTCTTTTATAAGGGGAAAGTGCAGGTAGGCTATGTTTAAAGCGGCAAGTACCACGTCAAGAAAATAAAAGCCCCTCTCAGTTTAGTCAATGCATTTGCTTAGGCCCTAACAAACTAAGAATGGAGAAAGGTTAATTGACAAAATGATACTTGTCTAATGCTGTCCTGGGTGTTGCGCTCAGGCAGATGTGTGAGACAGGGATCCTGCTGTGCTGACAAGGATGATTACTGTAACTGACTTGTCGCCCTCAAGGGTGCATAGCTTCTAGAAGGTTTTCACCCCGGAATCTCGCTGTTGTGTTAAAGCCTATCCAAGGAGTGTTGTAAAACCAGAAAGCCAAAGGACAGCATAGTTTACACTTAATTTAAGTGTGTTGAGGCAACGCCATAGATTGACACTGGCCCATTAAATGCTGTGGTGGAAATTCTGCTTTTTATTTGCAACTTATACTTATTGAGCACTTAGCCATGTGCAAGGCAGCATGTTAAGAACTCCATAGACTTTGTATCTCATTCTATTCCCACAGTCATTCATTGAGGTAGATATCAACCTCCTACAGATACAAACAGAGAAACTGAGGCATCCTAGCAATGTCATTACCTTGCACTTTCAGTTTTCCAAAGCACTTAATATCAATATATTAATTCAACATCTCTTTGCCATGGAAGGTTGAGTCATCTACTGACAAAACAATGGTCATAGACTGTGACACAGCTCAGAAAGCAGAAAATGATTTCTGAAACTTGTTTTGATTATGTGTGTGCGTGTGTAGGATGTCCCTGGTGGCTCAGATGGTAGAGAATCTACCTGCAATGCAGGAGACCTAGGTTCAATCCCTGGTTTGGGAAGATTCCCTGGAAAAGGGAATGGCAACCTGCTTCAGTATTCTTGCCTGGAGAATTCTATGGACAGAGGTGCCTGGAGAGGTACAGTCCGTGGGGACTAACAGGGACTAACACTTTCACTCACACACATATTACACATTGGGACTACAGGGGACGGCAACTGTGTGGGCTTTCAAGTTGAAGAGGATGGGGAATTCCAAACTTTTGTTTTCTGAACTCTTGAGAGTACAATCAACATTCACGGGAAATATCAACAGACTTACTAAGGAGCTTGGATGGAGGAGATGGTAGGCTTGCTGTCTGAATTCTGATAGTTTGAATGAGAAGAGCAAACCCAATAGCAAAGTTACACATGAGCATGTACACTGAAGTGACACACATTACCTTTCATAAATACACCTTCCCATTTGCAGATCAACCCTTAAACATCCTTATTCGGAAAAGCTTGGGTCCTACTGGAAAACAGGGAATGATTGTGATTGTTTCAAAGCCAGTAGGACTGTGAGCTATGCCTTAAGCCAAATCCAATAACAAAAACTCTAAGTGGGAACTAGTTCTGTTTTCCTGGTCATCAGAGCAAGACTCTTAAAACCAAAATGTCTCATAAGTGCCTTCTAATGGGTTTATTGCTTTATTTATTCTACTTAGAGGAAGTTGGGGGCAATTTGAATTTGCATCATTAAAATAGTTTTGAAAGTGTGCTGGCATTTCAATTGCTAGTTTTGAAGCTCTCTCCATGTGGGCAGTGATCATCCACCCATATGCTAGACACACAAGCCATCATGCACATTCCAACAGGTTGTCGCATGTACAAATACATCTGCCTCTATTAATATGCCTGTTTCCTCCAAAGTTCACTTGTTGTGGTTATTTTGATCTCTTTCACCCAGTCATATCTAGATTCTATTTTCAGTCACATAAAATATAACTAAACCTTCTAATCAGTATATGGATATTTATTCTTAAATATTCCTCTGTTAAGTCAACATCTTTTTTTTTCTCCTCTCATTTGTCCAACACACCAACCATGAACTCCAAGGTTTCCTTGTACAACTGGTTATGTCTTCCCCAGTGTTCACCCTCCTCAGGTACCCTTCTAAGAATCATTTTCTGAGTTCTCTTTAGACAAACTAACAGGTTCCTCCATACAAAGGATTATTAGGGACACAGGAAAAAAGCAAATGCATACAAATGTGCATTAAACAGTAACTGGTGAAAAGAGGATTGAGAATGGTGATGGCAGTTTCACTGTCTCTCAATTTAAATATGAGTCTTATGCTGTATATATTGTTCATATTTTGCTGTATATATTGTTCATATTTTAATATAAAATCCTTGGAGTATATATTAAGAGTTACACTCTTTTACACTAAGTTTTCATCACTGAATAGTAGAGACAGTAATCAGGCTACTTTATCCCCAGGTCTTGGGAACAACCAAACCAAGAAGAAAATAATATATAATGGAAAATCTACCACCAAATCCCTAAGAAGTTTAACAGTCAAGGAAGACTTTTTGTTCAGGGCTGCAGCGGTAAGAGAAAGAGATCAGAATGTAATCTGAACTCAGCTCTGCTGAAACAAAAAGGTGGGAGAGATTTATGAGTTAGGGTGAGGGTCATAATAGGCCTTCTGTTTGCTTATTGGCTTTATCAAATGAAATAATAAACTTTCTTGTATCTTTATGACAGGAGGTAATTTCACAACCTGGAGAAAGACACCCCCAAAAGTTAGGCTCCTTCCCTACCATAGAAACTGGGAAAGAAGGGAGCTGTTTTCCTTGATACTTTTCAAAGAGATGGCTCCCAGGTCCTTAAGAAACACATTCTTGTTTTGTAAGATTGGGAAGAGTCTTTTTAAAAGATTTATGTCTCCAAGGGGTAGAGAAAGAATTTCCAAGGACAAGTTTCCTAGAGCAAATGTTCTAAAGAAAGAGACATCAAGGCCTAGAATCTAGAAGCCTGTCTAAAGTTTAGTCGCCCTGAGGGACACTGTGTCCCTGGGATCAGGTGTGTTTTTAAGAGCGGGAGGAGGAAGCTGTGGACAACAGAGGCTCTCTTCCTTTCTGAGGTTTGATTTCAGTAAGTCCCTGTGTGTTGGGAGAGAGTGTGACCAAAAGCAGAAGTGATGTGTCCCTTAGTGCAAAGTGTGGCAAAGCCCAGTCCCTGGGGGCAGACTCCATGGTGCCCTCCCCCGGTCTGCCTGTTATTCCCACCTCTCCACCCCATACCCAATACTGCATGGGACTTAGAAAGGAGGAAGGCTGAAAGCGCTGACACAAAATGGCACCTAGCTGCTTTGAGTTCAGTATTAGCATCTCCTGAGAAAATTGTTGGGGCTTCCCAGCTGGCTGTGACACCTAGCATTAGGAGAGAAAAACAAAGAAATCAGTGGTATGTCCATACCCAAGGTGGCATGAGCCAAGAGTTATTAACTTGAGAAACAAGCCATCTTCCTCAGGTTAAGAATTTTGAACCATTTTGAAAACTTCAGCATCCTTGTCAAAGATAACCGACAATTTTCCCTTTCTGGTCCCCGAGGCCCCTCGTTAGACCTTTCTCCACACCCTGCCACCTTGACACCCAGAATTCTTAGACGTTTGCAGCCCTCAGACGCTGCGGAGGCCCTTGCTTTCCACATTAGTCTTTGCTCATTAGGGACACGGCCTGGTCTTGACATCTGGACTCTGCATACACTATTTGTTATTCAGATCCAGCCACTGCATCTAGCAGCCTGAAGTTTCCAAAGAGCATAAATGTATGACAGAATTAGGAAGAACTGGATGCGTTTATTGCGATGCTATGGAGGTTGGTAGACACATCCTGGGACGCGAGAAATGCTAATTGCAGCTATGCTGTGAAAGACGAGGCTCGGCTTTAGCCCAGAGATATTTGCAATGAAGAGCAAGTCACTGAGCAGACAGCGCTAGCTCCCTCCGCTCGCTGCACCCCGTAGCTCAGCCCTCCTTTTTATTTCTATTTTCTCCCTTCACTAAATTCACCTTCCCTGGTGCCCAGCTCCTGCTCAAGGCCAACACCCTGACAGACAAGCAATCTCACAGTACCTGGGGGGAAAAAAGCTGTTTTAACTAAAATAGATCAGCCGGGATATTTTCTTTGACAATGCTCTCTTCATGCAGTTTATACTTCTCCTACACACTGCCCAAGGGGATGAAAATGGAAGCCAGCAGGGAATTCACGTCTGAGTCATCTCTCACCTGCTTCACTCCCAGGGATCACCGGGGCTGTATCTAAATGCAAAAGCATCTCTCCGTTTTCCTTGAATTCATTTTCAGGAGAGCCTGGCCATGGGACTCAGAAGGCAGGTAGTCACTCCCCTCCCTTTGACAAGTCCATCCCTTTTGGTTTTGACCTTTAATTTACTCTTTCCCTACCTCAGTTTCTTTATCTGTTAAAGGAGACCTTGGCTGGAAACCAGTGGTTCTTAGCCATGGCTGCCTGTGAGAATAATCTGGGAATCTTAAAAAAAAAAAAAAAAAAAAATGCAACAAACAATGAATGCTGGGATTCCACCCCCAGAAATAAATCAAAATCTGTGCCCAGGGTTCTAGCACTGGGATGCATTTTTTTATTTTTTAATTTAAACAAAAATTTTATTCACATATTCTAGTCACTTTAAACATATCATTATTTCTGCTTGACATATAAATATAAAAAATACATGTAAATAAATGACTAGACATTACATTTTCTGGGTAACTATCTCCATATGTTAGTCTCTGTAGACCTAGGATAATAGGGTTTTTTTTTATTTTTATTTTTAATTGAAGGATAATTGCTTTACAATATTGTGTTGGTTTCTGCCATCAACATGAATCAGCCAGGGGTATACATATATCCCCTCCATCACTTTTTTTTTTTAATTAAAAAATTGTTTTGCAATGTTGTTTGTACTGGGTTTTGTCATTACACACACACACACACACACACACAGAGGAATAGTACTCAGCCATAAAAAAGAACAAATTTGAGTCACTTCTAGTGAGGTGGATGAACCTAGAGCCATTATACATTGTGAAGTAAGTCAGAAAAAGAGAAACAAAAATAATATACTAATGCATGTATATAATCTCTAGAAAAATGATACTGGGATGCATTTTTTTAAATTTTATTTTATTTTTAAACTTTACATAATTGTATTAGTTTTGCCAAATATCAAAATGAATCCACCACAGGTATACATGTGTTCCCCATCCTGAACCCTCCTCCCTCCTCCCTCCCTATACCATCCCTCTGGGTCGTCCCAGTGCACTAGCCCCAAGCATCCAGTATCGTGCATCGAACCTGGACTGGCATCTCGTTTCATACATGATATTTTACATGTTTCAATGCCATTCTCCCAAATCTTCCCACCCTCTCCCTCTGCCACAGAGTCCATAAGACTGTTCTATCCATGGGATGCATTGTTAAATCTTTCAAGACGCTTTGTAACATGCAGGTAGATTTAGAACCACTCAATTTGGATCCTCACTAAGGATGTGCCTGAGGACCAGCTGTGTTGACATCACCTGGGAACTTGAATTGAAATGCAAAATCTAGGGCCTCATACACATAGCTGAATCTGCGTTTTAGCAGCATTTCCAAGTGATCTGTATAGGAATTTGATGACTAAAAGAAAAGCATTTTCTTGTCCACAAATTCAAGCCTGAAAGAGAGGTCTCCACACTCCCTTTCAGCTCTGCCCCATAATATATGGATTGTGATTTCATTTAAATCATATGTATAGGTTTTGCTGGCACTTTGTTTAATAATTATTTTGTGAGTATCTACTTTGTGGCAGGAACCATGTGAGAGGCTGAGAATGGAAAGCAAGCAGGAAAGAGATGGTGTCTACTATCACAGAACTTCAATCACTGGGGGACGCCAGAGCCTAAGTAAATTATGATGCAAAGTGTTGTATGTGAGAATAGAGAAAATATTGGAAATTATGAAAACACCCAGTAGTGAGCAATGAGATTGGTTAGGCTAAGAAGACCTTCCTGAAAAATTAAGTTTAAGCTTTATAACCACAGTGCCTCTTGTGAAAATATTGGGCTGTTTTCATATTTATAAATACTGATGATTTATGGAAGAGAACAGGCTGATTGAGCCCTCTCTGCATTTATATTTTCAGACAACTTTGAGACTTAATCCACGTGCAATTTAGCAATTACCCTCTGAAACTGTTCTTACCAAGTCTACCAATGACCTCCTTATTGCAAAGGAGGTCTACTGTCTTTCTAAGTCACAATTTACTTGTTGATCTGTAGTGTTTAATAGTTAAGGCTATTCCCATCCTGACATTCTAATTTCTTTTGGATTCTGTCTTAGCTTGAAGTTTCCTCAGATGGAGAGCTTGAAATATCAGCATGCTTGTGGTGTGTGGTCAGTTTTGGAAGTGTGGTAGACTGAATAGAATGTTCTTCTACCTTCTCACCAAAGGTCCTAATCCCCAGAATCTGTTATCTTATATGACAAAAGAACATTGCAGGTATGAATCAATTAAAAATCTTGAGATGGGTAGATTATCCTACATTATTTGGGTGGGCCTTGAACACCATCACAAAATCACAGGGTTATTTATGAGGGAGGCAAGAAGGTCAAAGGAAGAAGTAGGAGATATGATAGTGGAAGCAAGAAATTGAAGTGATGTAGGGAAGAGTCATGAGTCAAGGAACGCAGGTGGCCTCCAGAAGCTAGAAAATACATTCGCCCTTAGTGTCTCCTGGACTTTGCTGGTGGCTCAGATGATAAAGAATCCACGTGTAAGGCAGGAGATCTGGGTTCAATCCCTGGGTTGGGAAGATCCCCTGAAAGGAATGGATACTCACTCTAGTATTCTTGCCTGGAGAATTCCATGGACAGAGGACCTGGCAGGCTATAGTCCATGGAGTTGCAAAGAGTTGGACATGACTGAGCATGCACACATACACACACACACAAACACACATGGAGATGTGATAGCAGAAGCAAGAATTTGGAGTCATGCGAAGAAGGGTCATGAGTCAAGGAATGCAGGTGGTCTCCAGAAACTGGAAAATACATTTTCCCTTTAGTGTCTCCTGAAGAAACCAAGCCTGCTGACACCTTGGCTCTAGTTCAGTGAAATGGATTTACAATTTCTGATCTCTAGAGTGATAAGAAAATAAATTAGTGTTGTTTTAAACTGTTAAATTTGTGGCAGCTTGTTACAGCAGCAATCAAAAAAGGAATGGAAAAGGAACTGGTGATTGGGAAGAATAAAACAAGAAAGAAAAGTAAGGCATATTATTAAACTGGTTACTGCTGTGGGCATGTGGGACTCAGACCCAGTTGGGACCCTCTGAGGAGTCACCTACAATGCTAAGTCTGCCCAAGACATAGAATAAAAAGCAATTATCCACCAGCTTCCATCCTCACTGGTTAAGCCTTGAAGGCAGTATTAACTTCCTTGTAGTTTCTACTGACGTGGGTTCTTGGACTGTTAATCAATAGGAATTGATAAGAAGCCAGATAAGAAATTCAGGTAGGGTTTTATGGGGACTGGTGCCATAGCATGAGAGAGTGAAAACAAGGTAGTCATCCCCTTGCTTTCTTCCTGGGGTGGGCTACGCTGGTCCCTTAAATGGGGTGAGGGTAGGAGCAGATTCATGACTTGGGCCCGAGGGGTGTATTAGGTGGTCTACCTACACCCTTCATGGTGCTCTGTGCAGATATCATGTGCAGACCCTACTTTTGCTGCCAGTACCTCAGAAGTGTCAGTTGCATTTCAGTCTTTTTCTATCTCGTTTGTAGTTTGTTCCAGTTGTGCACGCCTGCAGTTACTTTCAGTCCCTTACTACTTCCTTGTCTTCTGTTGCTTGAGAAGACATTTGTCCAGGTGCAAGCAGTAAAGGATCCCAGATCCCATTCTGTCTCACTTTCAAGAGAAGGATTTAAAAAAATACATTTGTAGACTCCATTGGGGGACAGAATTTAGTGGGAGACATAGTCAAGAAATTCCATAATTAAAATCTAGGGTGGTAAGTGGTAATGCTAGAGATAAGCTTGTAATGTAAAGAAAATATAAGAAAGTTTGCATAAGGACATGGGGAAAGCTTCATGGAGAAATTGGTTATCTAATTGATGAGCATGAGTCTCTTAAGAGACTGGGGAAAAAAAGTCATTCCAAGAATAAAGACAAACATATACTCAGACAAGAAAGTAGAATGGCTTATTGGATAGAGCTAGACATTTTGTACAAGTGAGTATTATGCTTTTATGGTCCATGAAGAGATGGTGAAAGGGTGAGACTGAAATGCAGATGCAGAAAGGCTTTTGTGCTGTTGCTATTTGCTTAGTACCTTAGCACAGGAGGGAACAGCTACCCACTCCAGTATTCTGGCCTGGAGAATTCCATGGACAGTCCATGGGGTCACAAAGAGTCGGACACAACTGAGTGATTTCACACACACTTTTAACACAGGAGAACGAGGCCTTGGGTCATCCAGCAGTAAGCTCCTGACAAAAAGTCTCTTAAAGAAAGCTTACTTGGTTCCAAGCACGGGTATGGGAAGAAAACACCAATTATAGCAATATGATTCTTTAAACCTCCCTTCAGTGAATTTATAATTATAAAAATGTCTTCAGTTATCAGCATCCACTTTAGTTTCCCTCAACATTGTTTCAAGAAGTTCCACAAAATAGAGGGAAAAAGTTAATTAGAACATAAAGCAGGAAAAGTTTAATTCCTTTTTTCAAAAAGAAGCTGGCTTCAGTTTATACAGGCTTAACGATAATTCTATTTTGTGACTAACGATAATTATTCATGAACAATTACAGAATATAAATGTGAAAAATGTCTAATTAGAAAATAAACAAATCCCCCAAATTAGGTATTTATTATTGCAATTAGGTATTATTAGAACCAATAATGGCATGATGGCAACACAAGATATTAATGAATACATGATCAGCCATTGAATGTATTTTGTTACGTCAGGAATAAATTTGACATTTTGATGAGGATGTTTAGTTGAAACTTATTGCAAACATAAACAACCTAGAGCAATAATTCTGCATTTAACTACTATATTACTCTTGTAGCCAATTAAAAGCAGAATTTCTTGCTGTGATGAACCTAGATCTGTCTTGGTTAATTGAAAGGTGAAATTGTGATGATGTGTGGGGTCACCTTTCTATGTCTTGAATTTACAAGAAAAGTGTCCTGAATATTTTATTAGCACAGAGAAACAAAGGAGGCTACTAGTTTTCTTTGACAAAAGGCTTAATTAAGAAGAGAGATTTAATAAGCCTTTAAGAAAGGCATTTTAAAACTTTGTGGTTGCCATGATGGTATGGAATTATGTCATGCATAACTCTCAGATAGTCCTTGTTTAAGGGTAGTGTGTGATTTTTAGATTACATTTTTGGGAAGCTAAAAATCCAGGAGGGAGGCTTGCACTGTTGACTGCCTTGCAGACTTTGTGAAGTTTCCTTAGTACATTTTTGAATTTCAGTGATACGGCGCAGATCAGCCCTCCACTGAAATACACACTCAGTGCTTGGTGAGACCTGCCTTGTGCAGTGAAGGCAAGGCATACTGAACATCCACCAGGACTCCTTTCAAGACTGAGACTAGGTTGGAATTCCTGGTGAGTTTTGAGACCCTGTTGGTTCCTGCTTGAACTTCCACATTGGCTCATACTCTCCTGGACTTTTGAAATCATTTCTGTGCTGACTAGGGCCAGAATGACCTGAAATGCATGGCATTGACTGATCTATAATAAAACTAGCCTTTCAGACAGCTAGGAAATCTTGCTGAGGTGATAAGGGTTCAGGATTTATGGGTTTTGTTCAGCATGAGATTTATTTCTACATTGGAAAAACTGAAATCAGCTAAAATGGAACAGGTACACTGAGAAAAATACCATTGGGATTTATATCTCCTGGTGAAGTATTTTTTACACGAATATCTTACTGTTAAGAATCACATAAGTGAGGCCCTTTGGGTGGGCACATGATACCACTTGACAGTGAAAGTCTACATTTTGAACCTGGTTCTGAATCCTATAGGAATCCTAACACCATGTTTGGAGACTAATATTGGATTGAAAAAAATGAATTTGAGACCTGTGGCTATTTGAAAGTTTGTGGGCACGACTGTGAAGAGTGCAAAGTAGTCCTGTGCTTAGACCCAGGTCAGCTTCTATTAACAGCAAAGTGAGAAAGAGAAGTCACTCTTGCTCATACCATTATGTGCCAGCCACTAGGATGATCTCATTTACTTTTCACAGATCTAAAAATTACATACTATCTTTGTTTTAGAGATTAAGAATTTAAGGGGCTTCCCTGGTGGATCAGACAGTAAAGAATTGGCCTGCAATGAAGGAAACCTGGGTATGATCCTTGGGTTGGGATGATCCCCTGGAGAAGGGAATGGCTACCCACTCCAGTATTCTTGCTTGGAGAATTCCATGGACAGAGAAGCCTGGTGGACTATTGTCCATGGGGTCACAAAGAGTTGGACTTGACTGAAGTGACTAACACTTTCACATTTTTACTTCTTAGGAAGTGGCCTACTATGGAAGAAAGCATAGATTTACTGACTCAGATAAAAATGCATCTCCTGTGCTTGGACCTAGGTCAGCTTCTAGGAGAGTGATAAAAGAGAAGTAACAATTGCTGCGTACCATTATGTTCAGTCACTGAGACGATCTCATTTACTTCTCACAGTTCCACAAATTAGGTACTGTCTTTGTTTTAGATAAAGAATTTAAAGAAACTAAGACACCTGTTGAAAATCATACAATTAGTAATCACCAAAGTTGATACATAGAGCAGTTTTTATCTGAGTCAGTAAATCTGCTCTTTCATCCTTAGCAGACCACTAGGAAGTAGATTTACTGGGATCCCCCTGAATTTCTTAACACCTAGAAAGGCCTCAGACCTATTATATATATTTAATAGTCACAGTATGATGGAAACAGTTTAGGCTCAGACTATTCATTTGTAGCAACCCAGTGAGGAACTGGTATTTATTTTATCAATGTTAGATATGTTTTAGACTTCAAATCTGCTGGTTCTTGCTTAGGCCTTGTTTGTTAGTATTCTGAGAAAAGAGTTAAGAACCTGGGTTCTGGAATCAGATAAACCTTGATTAGTATCTATTCTCTACTCACAGAGCTCTGTTACCCTGAGGAAGTTATTTAATCTCTCTCAGTCTCAGTTTCATAAGCTGTAAAATGGAAATAAAATAAAATAATGAATGCAAAGTATACATGGCAAGTGCTCAACAAATGCTTAGAAATGAAAAATAGGAGAAAATGCCTTTACAACATTATTTGTCCAAACAAAAAAGACAAAATATGAGCCTTTTAAAAATCACAATTAGATTTTTTGACCAGTGTTTTATTAGCCTAGAAACAACTTTAGCAGATTACCTGCAGTAATTTGGGAGCCACAAAAGGACAGCAGAGTAATTCAAATCTATTCACCAGTAAAACAGAGCAAATTGCTGCATATGGATATCACCTCATTTATCATTTCCTTAATCCAAACTGGTTCAAATTCAACAACATTTCACATTTTCCATTCCATTTCCAGTTGCATTTTGAGGTGCATAGTTAGTTAAAATTGCCTTTTAACTGGTAAAAAAAAAAAAAAAAGATTGTGAGTTTTCATTTTGTGTCTTAACGCCTTATAAACAAATATCACTACTACTCATATACTACTGTATGGTCAAACTTGACCTGTCAACCTACGTGTGACTCCTCAGTGCACAGGGAAGAGAGTGAAAACATATTTGTTTTGTTAACCCATCTAAAGAGATGGGTACACTTGTTCTCCATTCAGACCTCTGTTTCCAACCGTGACAGTCACCCCACATAAAGGACCCTTTACTTCCCTCAGAGTTGACTACTCAGTCTACCCTAGGAAACTCTTGGGAAGTCAAAGGCAAGAGAAGCATGAGAAAGCACCTATGGGAGCTCCTCTTTAGTGACTGGCTCACCTAGCTTTGTTGGAGTGAATTGCTTGTGTTGTTGAAGGTGAAAGTGTTAGTGGCTTAGCTGTGCCCAACTGTTTATGGCCCCATGAACTGTAGACCAGCCGGGCTCCTCTCTCCAGGGAATTCTCCAGGCAAGAATACTGAAGTGGGTTGCTATTCCCATCTCCAAGGGATCTTCCAGATCCAGGGATTGAACCCAGATCTCCTGCATTTTAGGCAGATTCTTTACTGTCTGAGCCACCCGGGAAGCCCCTAGTATACTTTGCTGCTAAGTTGCTTCAGTTGTGTCCGGCTCTGTGCAACCCCATAGATAGCAGCCCACCAGGCTGCCCTGTCCCTGGGATTCTCCAGTCAAGAACACTGGAGTGGGTTGCCATTTCCTTCTCCAATGCATGAAAATGAAAAGTGAAAGTGAAGTCGCTCAGTTGTGTCCGACTCCTAGCGACCCCATGGACTGCAGCCTACCAGGCTCCTCCATCCATGGGATTTTCCAGGCAAAAGTACTAGAGAGGGGTGCCATTGCCTTCTCCGCTAGTATACTTTACCATACAATAAATGACCTTTCATTTTTCTCCACAGAGACATGGCTTAGGAGGCCCACATTTCTCACTGTGGCCTTTTGGCCTAAAGAAAAAGCTACTTTTCTGGGTAAATGATTCTGAGTCTTGGATGAACACTCAACCATAGTTAGAGAGCCAATGTGTGCGTCTGTGTGTGTGTATGCACGTGAATACAGGAGGGCAGGTATTGAAAGTGAAGGAAAGTTACATGGCTCAATATAGCCTGGAGTTAAAACTCCCCTCCAGATCCTCCCCATCATTCTATGCAAAACAAAGAACTCTCTCACCCTAAGGAAAAAAAAAATGGACATTAAAAACAAAATGGACATTAAGGTTGATTACGCCCAGCTCCCAGCTGGTCCAGCCTCTGGCCGATCTCCAGAATTCCTTGCCCCAGCCTTTTAAGAGATTACCCTGAACAACCTTGGAGAAGAACAGGCCCTCTTAAGACAGTAGCTTTCGACATATATGCCTATATACACTTATTCTTCTTGGGTTAGTGCCGCCACTCACTAATCTGACTGCTGCTCCTTCTCGCCTCATTAAAGGTTATCTGTTCCTGTAAAATGCCAGTCTCATTCTTTCGGAACCTTGTCTTCTCTAACCCCCTTGCCCAACAGAAAGGTGAAGAGATCTCTTTCAATTCCACATTAGAATATTCTCTGGGTTATGAAAAAGAGAAAAAAATCCAGTGTCTTCTTCCAGAAAAATCTATTAGTTATTCTTTTCCACTTTCTTTAGCTTTGAAACAAGTCACTGTAGAAAGAAGACCTGCAACTAGGGGCGTTGTGTAATCTGTCCACTGAGCAGAATGCGGGAAATAGGCCACGAGGGAACTGGAGCTTAAGTGTAGTGAACTCCAGAGAGTAGTAGCAAAGAACCGCAGTGCCCACAAGTAAGCTACACAGAGAACCAAAAACAGGTCATTGGCTTCTGCCCTGCAATTCACAGTAACTGCCAGCAATATTTCTACGTAGGGGAACACGCTTTGCACGACAGCTCTCCTTGCAGGAAATCTCCATCCTGGGGAGTTGAAATTGCATTAGGATTACTTCTCTGCAAGCGCACTGACACCAATATGCAATATGTGGTATGAGAAACCAAAAAACCATTAATCTAAGGCAGGAATTTAAACAACTGTGTCTAACTCTGGAAGAATTCCATTAAATTAAAATGCCTTTCTGAACTGAAACTGTTTTGACTAAATTCAACATTACAAATAAAGATTTAGTTTAGTAAAACACTCAGAGTTAAATGTAAACGACCCACTCCTCCGCTTTTATTCCAAATTTTTAATTGGAGTCTTTGGAACTGAATAAATTCATTAATTCATTCAACCATCCACTCAGTCAAATGTTTATTGAGCACCTAGTCAGGGCCAGGCATTGTGCTAGGGATTAGGGTAATAGATATAAATAATGATCCCTGACTTCAAGGAGCATACAGGCTAGTGTTCCGGAGAGATGAAGAATCAGATAATGATGACAGTTGGGTAAGGCTTGGACGAAGACTTTGAGAGTAAAAAGACACTAGTTCACTTGGGTTCTCAGTTAATTAAATTTGGTTTCTGTGTAGCAATTGTCTCTCGGAGAAGGCACTGGCATCCCACTCCAGTACTCTTGCCTGGAAAATCCCATGGACGGAGGAGCCTGGTAGGCTGTAGTCCACGGGGTTGCGAAGAGTTGGACAGGACTAAGCGACTTCACTTTCACTTTTCACTTTCATGCACTGGAGAAGGAAATGGCAACCCACTCCAGTGTTCTTGCCTGGAGAATCCCAGGGACGGGGAGCCTGGTGGGCTGCCGTCTATGGGGTCGCACAGAGTCGGTCACAACTGAAGCAACTTAGCAGCAGTAGCAACAGCAATTGTCTCTAAGTGAGGGTGCCTGCCTCAGTTGATCCACAGTCTAGATTCAAAAAGAACAGGAGAGTGTCAATCAATATTGTACCACCTTTCCTGGAAGAAAATACACTTTCAGGAACATTTCAACAGGACTTGACCTAGAATTCCTAGTTATATTAATAACCAGCTCTGGAGTAGATGTCACATTTCAGCCCCTGCCCACCTTCTATGAGAAAGCGACTTGCTCGTGACTTTACATTCATAAATATGCTCACAATGCCAAGGGATGTTTTTTTTTCTTCCATCAATTCATTAGATCTGCTCACATGAATTATTTATATGCAGTGCTAAAAATGATTCTGAAACATTACAAGAATTCAATATCAGTTTTCACAGTGGGATTTCATCATTTTAGCATTGCAGCATGGTAGCCTAATGCAATACTAATAGGATATGGTGCTAATAGGGTACAACGAGAATTCTCTCTAATATGCAAACATTTCCATGTTGTCTTATTATTTCTTTTAAGTTAATATGCTATGGTGATAATATGATGAAATGAATTAGCTTCATATCATTGTCTGCATGAGTTGTGCATATTAATGGCATCTTTCTTCCCCCACCCCTTTGAATTCACTTGGAATGAGCTTGAAAACTTACCCTGTAGTTATGCTTATGTTAATGAGGCTGTTTAGTAGGAAACATCCCTGCCTTTGCTTAGCCAGCTGGAGAAACAATAGATGCGTATCCTCTCTCTTTGGAATGAAATGTTTTCTGGCCTCCTTTCAAAGGGTCTATCTCCAACAGGCTGCTTTAGTATTCTCTACTTGTTCACAATCTCAATCCACCCATGTGTTAGACATTTTACCAGCAACATTTAACCAGATTGTATATTTCTATTAGATATGAAGTAAATCTTTTCCAAGAGAAACTAGATGCATGGCCAACTGGCCCAATGTTTTGGAATATTTAAACACACACACACACTCACACACACACACACGCAAGCCTACATGCATATATACATGAAATGCATAGAAATATACACATATTTGTGTGTGTGGGTTATGTATAGACATGTTTACATATGTATACAGACATCTACATATGTGCTTCTTTGTTTTTGTGTGTAAATTGATTTAAAAGTTGGTGGAATCCTTGCCATAACCAGCATTTCTTTTCTGGCTGTTAAATCCTGGGTGGATTAGGTCCAGTGAGTATGAATCCTCCAGATTTCAGTGTTTATTCATTTTCAGATGTATAACCAAAAGCCAGATGCTTATCCAAATCTTAGCTGACATTTACAAATCATGAATTTCTCACCCAAACCTGTGTGACCTTTCCTCTTGAGTTGCTATTAGGTTCAACTAATTCAGTTTCAGAAATCCCAGATGTCAGCACTCTCAGGAGATTTCTGAAGCCCCCTCTTACCCTTTCCATCAAATAACTCCAAAAGGTGCCTTAATTATGATCAGGGCCACCGCCCAACTGTATAGTGAAAAGTGAAAAGTGTTAGTCACTCTGTCATGTCTGACTCTTTGCAACTCCATGGACTGGAATCCACAAGGCTTCTCTGTCCATGGAATTCTCCAGGCAAGAATACTGGAGTGAGTAGCTCTTCCCTTCTCCAGGGGATCTTCCCAACTCAGGGATGATCAAACCCAGGTCTCTTGCACTGGAGGCAGACTCTTTACTATCTGAGCCACTAGGGACACCCAACTGTATGGTACTTTTTGGTGCAAGTTAGCAAAAGTGCCTGTTTGGAACAATACAACCTCTCAGGAAATGGTATGGCAAGTGATATTGGGTTGGATTTCTTTCTCTTGCTCATGTAGTGGTTCTTCCGGATTGCAATTCCAATGATGTTTTCACCTTCTCTTTTGAGAACACTTCTGAATGGGAAAGTTTTTATTTAAATGGTGATCTGAAGTTATACAATAAGCAATCCAAGTTCTGACACTAACTGTGTGTCTTAACATGTCTGTGGCTCAGGTTCTTCTTTTGCAAAATGAAAGAATAGATGATCTCTGATGATCTTCAACTCCAACTATAGTCTGTGACTGAATAATGAGAAATCTTACCATTTTCATGCATTTGATTGGCAAGAGAGGATAGTATAAGAGAAAAAAAAAGACATAATCCCAGAAGGAAAGTAATGTGGGTGATTTAAATATTAGGGTTTAGATTCTAGGCTTTTAATTGGATTATGTGTATATTATGTTTCCTTAACAAAGGAAGTTACAAAGAAAAATGTAGATGTATTATACACATTACACATAGATCGATTATTAAGCTGAAGTCAAATATGCAACATTTGAAAGACCTAGGCAAAATGTATATTTCAAACATTTAATATAGTCCCCGGTTATTGGAATTAAATACCATGATTAGACTGGTAAGAGGACAAAGAGGGATCCTTTTAGTCGAATACTTAGAAAGTATTCCCAAGTCCTCTGATAAAGGGAAAATGATGACAAAATCTCCCTTACCCTGAATCAGATGTGAACATATATTTTGGTCACTTTACATTCACCCAAGGAAGAATCAGATTTGTCTTATGAAAGACTTCCTATTTGTACGTCATTTGAAAATGGAGACTAAAATAATAAAATTTGAAGAATGTCAATCAAGTCACATTTGAACTAGCTCAGTTTCTTTAGCAGACCATTATTTCCTTGAAAGTTCGAGTTACTCCTTTATAATTTTGTACTTACCTTCCTTTCCCTACTGAGACCTGATCAAAGCAGATGGCCTTTTTGCAGTTCTGTAGGTTCTAGTAGTGAAAGGCTTCACTTGTCTGGTGTGATTGTGCATCTTTGGCTTTCTTCACAGTTTCTCCTTAAGGTAGCTAGCTTTAATTGGAGTTAGAAATGTACTCAGTGTGTAAAACACTATTTGAAAAATGAAATTTGACTGTAGCATTGATAAAAACTTTCTAAGCTTAAAAATGTCATCAACAAAGAGTCTGGTACTTCTTTAATTATCCGATTTCCAAAGCTATATAGTACATAATTCCTTGTATAATCAGAGCTTAAATACTGAAGAAACTCATATGGGTGACATTTCCTCTCAATTTCAAATGGGGATTATTTTAAGAGGATACAGAACTTAGAAATATTTCAATGGAGCTGATATTTAAAGCATATTTAGTGGCATTTATGTTTTAATCTGCTTATTGACTAGGCATTAAAGAGAGCACTCAGTATTTTAGCAGTGATTAAAAGGACCATACATTGTTTGATATAATGAGCTAGTCAGTATTTCCAGAATGTGGGCTAATAATTTTTCTTTAACTTAGAAAATGATGTAGCCTCTTCCTAGTGAAACATTGCTAACTGAAGGACTTTTTAAATTTGTATTTTCCTCTGCCACTGGGACAAGGAACTCCATTTAGAGACAGATTCTCCCAAATTACATAAATATATAGAGTTTTGATGAATTCCATTGTTGTGCTACTTTCCTATTTTACAATGATTAATAGTAATAAAAAGCAATATGAGAGCAATAACATTAAATCTTTGTGCACATGCTAACTAAGTCACCTCGGTCATGTCCGACTCTTTGTGACCCTATGGACTGTAGTCCACTAGGCTCCTTTGTCCATGGGATTCTCCAGACAAAAATACTGGAGTGGGTCGCCATTTCCTCCTCCAGGGGATCTTCCCAACAGAGAGACTGGACGAGCGTCTCTTATCTCCTGTATTGGCAGGCAGGTTCTTTACAAGCTCCACCTAGGAAGCCCATGGTAAATCTTTAACCATTGTCACGATAATGTTATGAACAGAATACCAGGAATATCAAGGTGGAAAAAACAGTTTCTTCTCTCAAGGAACTTTCATACCAAATTGCCACAAGGCCTGGTATATCTAGGCACTTAATATTTGTTGAATAAATAAATGGTGAATGATTTGGCCCTAGTCATCAGGATAGTTTGTTTAAAAAACTAGTCTAGATCCCATAAGAATACCTTATTAAATGATGAAGAAGTTGACAATCAGCTATTACAATCTACCTATGTGGGTTATGTTTGCCTAATGACAAAACATCCATCAGATCAGTCACATTAGAGAAACACTCAAACTATTTTTTGTAATATAATAGATTATTTAATAAGCTGCTCTATTTCAATTTTTTGTTGCAACATTAAATGAATATATCAAAGAATAAACAGCAGTTACCAAAAACAAAAAACAGAGATTTAACATGAAAAGCAATGGGTTCTCATGAGCTGTGATATGTGGATAGTGGTCAGTGCCTACAAATATATGTAGGGCTCCTTCTTGTAATTTTCTATCAATTCTTCTGACTCCAAACAATAATGTGAGTTTCTGAAAGTAATATCTATTTAAGTTTGGCATGTTTTTCAACTGCAAGTCATTTGATTCAGTTTTACCTCAAATCCTTAGTGGCACCGAAGTAGATTTCATTTAATTTTCTTAGCTATTTTTTTCAAATGTTGCATATTTGTGGGGAAAATTTATTCCTTTGTATGTGAATCAATTTCTTTTAAATACAGAAAGCATCCCCTGACTATTTCTTTTCTACAGAACATCAGTAAAATCTAAAATGAACACTTATAAGTAATTTGGATATGAATCTAAAGGAACAATAGCTGTAATAGTCTTTCTGTGAATATCATTGTAAAGTAAAATTAAGTAAATTGATGCAAGAAGTGAATGAGATAACACAGAATAAATCAAATGAGCATTTTACCTCTACATCTCCTCCAGGATACTTCCTCTTTCATCTCACCCAATCTTTGTTCTAAATATAGTGAGGTTATACCACCTATGGGCTCATGAAACTGGCATTTCTTGGACATGGGACTCTGTTTAGATATCAATAGATGTGGACACAAAGTAGAGTTATAACCTTGTGAAGTGATGAGATGCTAATGTCACATAGAGGCAGGTTGGTTTAAGCCTGAAAGCTCTTACTTTGTTCTTTCATTCTGTCTCTTTTTGCCTCCATGAAAAATTGTCAACAAATAATTAGAACTCACATGAGCTTTCAAAACCATGGAAGGGAATAAAGATGAAAAACAGCTGAAACATATCTGCATTTCTTTTTCATAAATTGTGAGCACTATCAAGAAAATCTTTCTTTTCATCTGGTCTTGGGTTACTCATAGATGTTGTCTAGTAAGCTGTACTTTAATGTTGTTTTCTGGATATTCAAATTTTTGTTAGTTACTTGTGTTTTGGAAGAGGATCCTTGAGCTTGGTCTTGACTCCTTATATAGAATTAATTTATACATGGTTAGTCTGAGGAAAGAAATATTTATTAACATTTCAAGTATCTCTCATGAATAGCTTCCATGTATTTCATATTACGTTTTGGATACTTTGCTAAAAGCTTTTTACACCTAATATTGTGAATTTCTCATAACAACCTTTAAAGTAGTTGTTATTCCCATTTAGCATATAAAACATTGAGTCTTTGAGATACTGAGTAGTTTGCACAAAAGTAAAAAGTGAAAGTGAAAGTTGCTGAATTGGTGCGACTCTTTGTGACCCCATAGGTATAGTCTGTGGAATTATCTAGGCCAGAATACTGGACTGGGTAGTCTACTCCTTCTCCAGCGGATCTTCCTGTCTAAGGAATTGATGGCTGCAATCACCATCTGCAGTGATTTTGGAGTCCCCCAGAATAAAGTCTGACACTGTTACCAATTACTATAGGTTCTCCTTTTTTTAAGCTAATTTTATCTACATGGTGATCGGTCAATTCATGCATCTATTTAATAAATGGTTTTACAGAAGTATTACACACATACAGTAAAGTGAGTGAATCTTGAGTTCACAGATTAATGGCTTTTTATAAAGTGAACAAATTCATAAAACTATCAATATCAGGAAACAATCCATGACTACTCACAAAGGTGATTGCAGGCATGAAATTAAAAGACGCTTACTCCTTGGAAGGAAAGTTATGACCAACCTAGACAGCATGTTAAAAAGCAGAGACATTGGGGAGAGGAGCCAAGATGGCGGAGGAGTAGGACGGGGAGAACACTTTCTCCCCCACAAATTCATCAAAAGAGCATTTAAATGTCAAGTAAATTCCACAAAACAACTTCTGAATGCCGGCAGAGGACATCAGGCACCCAGAAAAGCGACCCAACTCTTCGAAAGGAGGTAGGAAAAAATATAAAAGACAAAAAAAAAGAGACAAAAGAGGGAGGGACGGAGTTCCGTCCCGGGAAGGGAGTCTTAAAAAGAGAGAAGTTTCCAAACACCAGGAAACCTTCTCACTGCCGAATCTGTGCCGAGCTTTGGAAGCACAGAGGGCAACATAACAGGGAGAAAAAATAAATAAACAATTAAAACTCACAGATTGCAAGCCCTATGGTAACTCCCCCAGCGGAGAAGCAGTGCAGACGCTTGCACACGCCATTAGCAAGTGGGGGCTGGGCAGGGAGGCGCGGCGCCGGCTGCATCGCTTAGAGTAAGAATCTGGCCTGAATACCCTGAGCGCTATCTGAGCGAAATAATTTGGGCTAGCAAACCAGACTATGGGATATCTACCACGCGAAAAGCCAGCCCTAACCTAAGACACCGCCAGCCCGCGCACGGAACAAAGGACTAAACAGAGATAGCCGGCTGCAGACTATCCCCCTCCGGTGACAGGCAGCCAGAGCCGGAAGGGGGCAATCGCAGCCCCAGAGAGATATTATCTATAAAACTGTAAGCAGGCTTCTTTGCTAACTAAAACTTCTTAGGGGTCTGGACGGTCAACATCTGCCTGAGAAGGTGTGCCGGTTTTACACCCAGATAACCGAGTGGCGGGGAGGCGATAAGTCGCAGCATTGGCGTTCGCCAAACACCTCATCACCTGAGCTGCTCGGACCTGGGAAGAGCACAAAATGCAGGCCCAACTGAGTCTGAGCCTCTGAGGACTACCCGAGTGCCTGAACCTGAGCGGCTTGGACCTGGGAGGTACATGCAGCCCAGGGCCGGCCTCGGATTGTTCTTGGCGGAACCACCTAGAGCCCGAGCAGTGTGAGCAGGGAGGCTACACGCGCCGTGAGTGAGGGCAGACCCAGTGTGGCTGAGGCAGTGCGAGCGCACGCCAGTGTTATTTGTTTGCAGCATCCCTCCCTCCCTCCCCACAGCGCGACTGAACAAGTGAGCCTAAAAAAAAAAAAAAAAGTTTCCCCCACCATCCCCTTTGTGTCAGGGCGGAAGCCAGACACTGAAGAGACCAGCAAACAGAAAAAGTTATAACAGAGGGAAACGCCTTGGAAGCTACGGGCAATAGATTAAAACCCCGTGGTTACTACAGACTATATAGGAAGGGGCCTATAGATCTTGAGAAACATAAGTCGGACCAAGGAACTAGCCAAAAATGAACTGAACCCACAATACAACAAAACCAGAGAAAGTCCTACATATATTTTTACTATTTTTACGATCATTCTTTCTTTCTTTTTTTTTTTAAATAAAAAAATTTTTTTTAAGTCCTCTATTGTTCCTTTAATTTTCACTTTTATAACCTATTACTTTGCAAAAAAAAAAAAAAGACCCTATTTTTTTCTTCTTCAGCAAACTTCATATATATATATTTTATAATTTTTTGACCTTGTTCTTTTTTTTTTCTTCTTCTTTTCTTTAACATTGTATTTTTGAAATTCCAAACTCTAGTTTTTTAATTTTAGCTTTTTGGTATATGTTATCAATTTTGTACCTACAGTTTTTTTTTTTTATAATTTCTGTGACTTTTTTTTTCTGTTTCATTCTCTTCTTCTTTTATATAACACTGTATATCTGAAATTCCAAACTCTACTCTAGATTTTTAATTTATGCTTTTTTGTATTTGATATCAAATTTATACCTGTATTTTCTTTATAATTTTTGCGACATTGTTTTTGTTTGTTTGTTTTCTCTCTTTATGTTTCTTCTTCTTTTTTTTTTTAACATTGTATTTTTGAAATTCCAAACTCTACTCTAGATTTTTAATTTTTGCTTTTTGGTATTATCAATTTTGTACCTGTATTTTCTTTATAATTTTCACGACCTTGTTTGTTTTTCTTTGTTTGTTTTTTCTCTCTTTCTTTTCCTTCTTCTTTTCTTTAACATCGTATTTTTGAAATTCCAAACTCTACTCTAGATTTTTAATTTTTGCTTTTATGTATTTGTTACCAATTTTGTACCTTTAAGAACCCAATCTTCAGGACCCATTTTTCACTAGGGAGCAAGATTACTGGCTTGACTGCTCTCTCTACCTTTGGACTCTCCTTTTTCTCCACCAGGTCGCCTGTGTCTCCTCCCTAACCCCTCTCTACTCTACCCAACTCTGTGAGTTTATGTGTGTTCCAGATGGTGGAGAACACTTAGGGAACTGATTACTGGCTGGATCTGTCTCCCTCCTTTTCATTCCCCCCTTTTATCCCTCTGGCCACCTCTGTCTCCTTCCTCTTTCTTCTCTTCTCTGTATAACCCCGTGAACATCTCTAAGTGGTCCAGTTGTGGAGTGCACATAAGGAAGTGACTACTGGCTACCCCACTCTCTCCACTATTGATTCCACCTCATCTCATTTGGGTCACCTCTAACTCCCTCCTCCCTCTTCTCTTCTCCATGTAACGCTGTGAACCTCTCTGAGTGACCCTCACAGTAGAGAAACTTTTCATCTTTAACGTAGATGTTTTATCAGTGGTGCTGTATAGAAGGAGAAGTTTTGAAACTACTGTAAAAATAAGACCGATAACTGGAAGCAGGAAGCTTAAGTCCAAACCCTGACTCCAGGGAACTCCTGACTCCAAGGAACATTAATTGACAGGAGCTCATCAAACGCCTCCATACCGACACTGAAACCAAGCACCACACAAGGGCCAACGAGTTCCAGGGCAAGACATACCAAGCAAATTCTCCAGCAACAAAGGAGCACAGCCCTGAGCTTCAAGATACAAGCTGCCCAAAGTCACCCCAAAACCATAGATATCTCATAACTCATTACTGAGATTTCATTGCACTCCAGAGAGAAGAAATACAGCTCCATCCACCAGAACACCGACATAAGCTTCCCTAACCAGGAAACCTTGACAAGCCACCTGTACAAACCCACACACAGCGAGGAAAAGCCACAATAAAGAGAACTCCACAAACTGCCAGAATATAGAAAGGACACCCCAAAATCAGCAATTTAAACAAGATGAAGAGACAGAGGAATACCCAGCAGATAAAGGAACAGGATAAATGCCCACCAAACCAAACAAAAGAGGAAGAGATAGGGAATCTACCTGATAAAGAATTCCGAATAATGATAGTGAAATTGATCCAAAATCTTGAAATTAAAATGGAATCACAGATAAATAGCCTGGAGACAAGGAGTGAGAAGATGCAAGAAAGGTTTAACAAGGACCTAGAAGAAATAAAAAAGAATCAATATATAATGAATAATGAAATAAATGAAATTAAAAACACCCTGGAGGCAACAAATAGTAGAATAACAGAGGCAGAAGATGGGATTAGTGAATTAGAAGATAGAATGGTAGAAATAAATGAATCAGAGAGGATAAAAGAAAAACGAATTAAAAGAAATGAGGACAATCTCAGAGACCTCCAGGACAATATTAAATGCTACAACCTTCGAATCATAGGGGTTCCAGAAGAAGAAGACAAAAAGAAAGACCATGAGAAAATACTTGAGGAGATAATAGTTGAAAACTTCCCTAAAATGGGGAAGGAAATAATCACCCAAGTCCAAGAAACCCAGAGAGTCCCAAACAGGATAAACCCAAGGCAAAACACCCCAAGACACATATTAATCAAATTAACAAAGATCAAACACAAAGAACAAATATTAGAAGCAGCAAGGGGAAAACAACAAATAACACACAAGGGAATTCCCATAAGGATAACAGCTGATCTTTCAATAGAAACTCTTCAAGCCAGGAGGGAATGGCAAGACATACTTAAAATGATGAAAGAAAATAACCTACAGCCCAGATTATTGTACCCAGCAAGGATCTCATTCAAGTATGAAGGAGAAATCAAAAGCTTTTCAGACAAGCAAAAGCTGAGAGAATTCAGCACCACCAAACCAGCTCTCCAACAAATACTAAAGGATATTCTCTAGACAGGAAACACAAAAACGGTGTATAAGTTCGAACCCAAAACAATAAAGTAAACGGCAACGGGATCATACTTATCAGTAATTACCTTAAACGTAAATGGGTTGAATGCCCCAACCAAAAGACAAAGACTGGCTGAATGGATACAAAAACAAGACCCCTACATATGTTGTCTACAAGAGACCCACCTCAAAACAGGGGACACATACAGACTGAAAGTGAAGGGCTGGAAAAAGATTTTCCATGCAAAAAGGGACCAAAAGAAAGCAGGAGTAGCAATACTCATATCAGATAAAATAGACTTTAAAACAAAGGTTGTGAAAAGAGACAAAGAAGGTCACTACATAATGATCAAAGGATCAATCCAAGAAGAAGATATAACAATTATAAATATATATGCACCCAACACGGGAGCACCGCAGTATGTAAGACAAATGCTAACAAGCATGAAAGGAGAAATTAACAATAACACAATAATAGTGGGAGACTTTAATACCCCACTCATACCTGTGGATAGATCAACTAAACAGAAAATTAACAAGGAAACACAAACTTTAAACGATACAATAGACCAGTTAGACCTAATTGATATCTATAGGACATTTCATCCCAAAACAATGAATTTCACCTTTTTCTCAAGCACACATGGAACCTTCTCCAGGATAGATCACATCCTGGGCCATAAAGCTAGCCTTGGTAAATTCAAAAAAATAGAAATCATTCCAAGCATCTTTTCTGACCACAATGCAGTAAGATTAGATATCAATTACAGGAGAAAAACTATTAAAAATTCGAACATATGGAGGCTAAACAACACGCTGCTGAATAACCAACAAATCACAGAAGAAATCAAAAAAGAAATCAAAATTTGCATAGAAACGAATGAAAATGGAAACACAACAACTCAAAACCTGTGGGACACGGTAAAAGCAGACCTAAGGGGAAAGTTCATAGCGATACAGGCACACCTCAAGAAACAAGAAAAAAGTCAAATAAATAACCTAACTCTACACCTAAAGCAACTAGAAAAGGAAGAAATGAAGAACCCCAGGGTTAGTAGAAGGAAAGAAATCTTAAAAATTAGAGCAGAAATAAATGCAAAAGAAACAAAAGAGACCATAGCAAAAATCAACAAAACCAAAAGCTGGTTCTTTGAAAGGATAAATAAAATTGACAAACCATTAGCCAGACTCATCAAGAAACAAAGGGAGAAAAATCAAATCAATAAAATTAGAAATGAAAATGGAGAGATCACAACAGACAACACAGAAATACAAAGGATCATAAGAGACTACTATCAACAATTATATGCCAATAAAATGGACAACGAGGAAGAAATGGACAAATTCTTAGAAAAGTACAACTTTCCAAAACTCGACCAGGAAGAAATAGAAAATCTTAACAGACCCATCACAAGCACGGAAATTGAAACTGTAATCAAAAATCTTCCAGCAAACAAAAGCCCAGGTCCAGATGGCTTCACAGCTGAATTCTACCAAAAATTTAGAGAAGAGCTAACACCTATCCTGCTCAAACTCTTCCAGAAAATTGCAGAGGAAGGTAAACTTCCAAACTCATTCTATGAGGCCACCATCACCCTAATACCAAAACCTGACAAAGATGCCACAAAAAAAGAAAACTACAGGCCAATATCACTGATGAACATAGATGCAAAAATCCTTAACAAAATTCTAGCAATCAGAATCCAACAACACATTAAAAAGATCATACACCGTGATCAAGTGGGCTTTATCCCAGGGATGCAAGGATTCTTCAATATCCACAAATCAATCAATGTAATATACCACATTAACAAATTGAAAAATAAAAACCATATGATTATCTCAATAGATGCAGAGAAAGCCTTTGACAAAATTCAACACCCATTTATGATAAAAACTCTCCAGAAAGCAGGAATAGAAGGAACATACCTCAACATAATAAAAGCTATATATGACAAACCCACAGCAAACATTATCCTAAATGGTGAAAAATTGAAAGCATTTCCTCTAAAGTCAGGAACAAGACAAGGGTGCCCACTTTCACCATTACTATTCAACATAGTTTTGGAAGTTTTGGCCACAGCAATCAGAGCAGAAAAAGAAATAAAAGGAATCCAAATTGGAAAAGAAGAAGTAAAACTCTCACTATTTGCAGATGACATGATCCTCTACATAGAAAACCCTAAAGACTCCACCAGAAAATTACTAGAACTAATCAATGACAATAGTAAAGTTGCAGGATATAAAATCAACACACAGAAATCCCTTGCATTCCTATACACTAATAATGAGAAAACAGAAAGAGAAATTAAGGAAACAATTCAATTCACCATTGCAACGGAAAGAATAAAATACTTAGGAATATATCTACCTAAAGAAACTAAAGACCTATATATAGAAAACTATAAAACACTGGTGAAAGAAATCAAAGAGGACACTAATAGATGGAGAAATATACCATGTTCATGGATCGGAAGAATCAATATAGTGAAAATGAGTATACTACCCAAAGCAATTTATAGATTCAATGCAATCCCTATCAAGCTACCAACAGTATTCTTCACAGAGCTAGAACAAATAATTTCACAATTTGTATGGAAATACAAAAAACCTCGAATAGCCAAAGCGATCTTGAGAAAGAAGAATGGAACTGGAGGAATCAACCTACCTGACTTCAGGCTCTACTACAAAGCCACAGTTATCAAGACAGTATGGTACTGGCACAAAGACAGAAATATAGATCAATGGAACAAAATAGAAAGCACAGAGATAAATCCACGCACATATGGACACCTTATCTTTGACAAAGGAGGCAAGAATATACAATGGATTAAAGACAATCTCTTTAACAAGTGGTGCTGGGAAATCTGTTCAACCACTTGTAAAAGAATGAAACTAGAACCCTTTCTAACACCATACACAAAAATAAACTCAAAATGGATTAAAGATCTAAACATAAGACCAGAAACTATGAAACTCCTAGAGGAGAACATAGGCAAAACACTCTCTGACATACATTACAGCAGGATCCTCTATGACCCACCTCCCAGAATATCGGAAATAAAAGCAAAAATAAACAAATGGGACCTAATTAACCTTAAAAGCTTCTGCACATCAAAGGAAACTATCAGCAAGGTGAAAAGACAGCCTTCAGAATGGGAGAAAATAATAGCAAATGAAGCAACTGACAAACAACTAATCTCAAAAATATACAAGCAACTCCTACAGCTCAACTCCAGAAAAATAAATGACCCAATCAAAAAATGGGCCAAAGAACTAAATAGACATTTCTCCAAAGAAGACATACAGATGGCTAACAAACACATGAAAAGATGCTCAACATCACTCATTATCAGAGAAATGCAAATCAAGACCACTATGAGGTACCATTTCACACCAGTCAGAATGGCTGCGATCCAAAAGTCTACAAATAATAAATGTTGGAGAGGGTGTGGAGAAAAGGGAACCCTCTTACACTGTTGGTGGGAATGCAAACTAGTACAGCCACTATGGAGAACAGTGTGGAGATTCCTTAAAAAACTGGAAATAGAACTGCCTTATGACCCAGCAATCCCACTGCTGGGCATACACACTG
The DNA here is from genome assembly GCF_032452875.1 of Bos javanicus. NCBI lineage: Eukaryota > Metazoa > Chordata > Mammalia > Artiodactyla > Bovidae > Bos > Bos javanicus. The sequence goes on from NC_083870.1 coordinate 47,393,111, forward strand.
AGGAAACCAGAAGGGAAAGAGACACATGTACCCCAATGTTCATCGCAGCACTGTTTATAATAGCCAGGACATGGAAGCAACCTAGATGTCCATCAGCAGATGAATGGATAAAGAAAGCAGTGGTACATATACACAATGGAGTATTACTCAGCCATTAAAAAGAATTCATTTGAATCAGTTCTAATGAGGTGGATGAAACTGGAGCCTATTATACAGAGTGAAGTAAGCCAGAAGGAAAAACACCAATACAGTATACTAACGCATATATATGGAATTTAGAAAGATGGTAACAATAACCCTGTGTACGAGACAGCAAAAGAGACAGTGATGTATAGAACAGTCTTATGGACTCTGTGGGAGAGGGAGAGGGTGGGAAGATTTGGGAGAATGGCATTGAAACATGTAAAATATCATGTATGAAACGAAATGCCAGTCCAGGTTTGATGCACGATACTGGATGCTTGGGGCTAGTGCACTGGGACGACCCAGAGGGATGGTATGGGGAGGGAGGAGGGAGGAGGGTTCAGGATGGGGAGCACATGTATACCTGTGATGGATTCATTTTGATATTTGGCAAAACTAATACAATTATATAAAGTTTAAAAATAAAATAAAATTAAAAAAAAAAACCAAAACAAAAAACAAAAAGCAGAGACATTACTTTGCCAACAAAGGTCCATCTAGTCAGGGCTATGGTTTTTCCAGTGGTCATGGATGGATGTGAGATTTGGACTATAAAGAAAGCTGAGTACAGAAGAATTGATGCTTTTGAACTGTGGTGTTGGAGAAGACTCTTGAGAGTCCCTTGGACTGCAAGGAGATCCAACCAGACCATCCTAAAGGAAATCAGTCTTGGGTGTTCATTGCAAGGACTGATGCTGAAGCTGAAACTCCAATATTTGGCCACCTGATGCAAAGAGCTGACCATTTGAAAAGACCCTGATGCTGGGAAAGATTGAGGGCAGGAGGAGAAGGGGACAACAGAGGATGAGGTGGTTGGATGGCATCACCGACTCAATGGACATGAGTTTGGGTGAATTCTGGGAGTTGGTGATGGACAGGGAGGCCTGGCATGCTGTGGTTCATGAGGTCGCAAAGAGTTGGACACGACTGAGCAACTGAACTGAACTGAACTCAGAAACGAAGGACTCCTTGCATCCTTTTCTAAATACTGCTCCAAAAGAAACTACTATCCTGACTTTTATCACTTATAGATTAGCTTTGCCTATTGTTTGAACTTTATATCAGATGACCATTATATCTACTACTGCGGGCAGGAATCCCTCAGAAGAAATGGTGTGGCCATAATGGTCAACAAAAGAGTCTGAAATGCAGTACTTGGATGCAATCTCAAAAAAGACAGAATGATCTCTGTTCGTTTCCAAGGCAAACCACTCAATATCACAGTAATCCAAGTCTATGCCGCAACCAGTAATGCTGAAGAAGCTAAAGTTGAAGGGTTCTATGAAGACCTACAAGACCTTTTAGAACTAACACCCCCAAAAGATGTCCTTTTCATTATAGGGGACTGGAATGCAAAAGTAGGAAGTCAAGAAACACCTAGAGTAACAGGCAAATTTGGTCTTGGAATACGGAATGAAGCAGGGCAAAGACTAATAGAGTTTTGCCAAGAAAATGCACTGGTCATAACAAACACCCTCTCCCAAGAACACAAGAGAAGACTCTATACATGGACATCACCAGATGGTCAACACCGAAATCAGATTGATTATATTCTTTGCAGCCAAAGATGGAGAAGCTCTATACAGTCAGCAAAAATAAGACCAGGAGCTGACTGTGGCTCAGACCATGAACTCCTTATTGCCAAATTCAGACTTAAATTGAAGAAAGTAGGGAAAACCACTAGACCATTCAGGTATGACCTAAATCAAATCCCTTATGATTATACAGTGGAAGTGAGAAATAGATTTAAGGGCCTAGATCTGATAGATAGAGTCCCTGATGAACTATGGAATGAGGTTCGTGACATTGTACGGGACACAGAGATCAAGACCATTATCATAGAAAAGAAATGCAAAAAAGCAAAATGGCTGTCTGGGGAGGCCTTACAAATAGCTGTAAAAAGAAGAGAAGCGAAAAGCAAAGGAGAAGAGGAAAGATATAAACATCTGAATGCAGAGTTCCAAAGAATAGCAAGAAGAGATAAGAAAGCCTTCTTCAGTGATCAATGCAAAGAAATAGAGGAAAACAACAGAATGGGAAAGACTAGGGATCTCTTCATGAAAATCAGAGATACCAAAGGAACATTTCATGCAAAGATGGACTCAATAAAGGACAGAAATGGTATGGACCTAACAGAAGCAGAAGATATTGAGAAGAGATGGCAAGAATACACAGAAGAACTGTACAAAAAGATCTTCATGACCCAGATAATCACAAGGGTGTGATCACTGACCTAGAGCCAGACATCCTGGAATGTGAAGTCAAGTGGGCCTTAGAAAGCATCACTATGAACAAAGCTAGTGGAGGTGATGGAATTCCAGTTGAGCTATTCCAAATCCTGAAAGATGATGCTGTGAAAGTGCTGCACTCAATATGCCAGCAAATTTGGAAAACTCAGCATTGGCCACAGGACTGGAAAAGGTCAGTTTTCATTCCAATCCCAAAGAAAGGCAATGCCAAAGAATGCTCAAACTACCGCACAATTGCACTCATCTCACACGCTAGTAAAGTAATGCTCAAAATTATCCAAGCCAGGCTTCAGCAATAGGTGAATCGTGAACTTCCAGATGTTCAAGCTGGTTTTAGAAAAGGCAGAGGAACCAGAGATCAAATTGCCAACATCTGCTGGATCATGGAAAAAGCAAGAGAGTTCCAGAAAAACATCTATTTCTGCTTTATTGACTATGCCAAAGCCTTTGACTGTGTGGATCACAATACACTGTGGAAAATTCTGAAAGAGATGGGACTACCAGACCACCTGATCTGCCTCTTGAGAAACCTGTATGCAGGTCAGGAAGCAACAGTTAGAACTGGACATGGAACAACAGACTGGTTCCAAAAGGGAAAAGGAGTTTGTCAAGGCTGTATATTGTCACCCTGTTTATTTAACTTCTATGCAGAGTACATCATGAGAAATGCTGGACTGGAAGAAACGCAAACTGGAATCAAGATTGCCGGGAGAAATATCAATAACCTCAGATATGCAGATGACACCACCCTTATGGCAGAAAGTGAAGAGGAACTCAAAAGCCTCTTGATGAAGGTGAAAGTGGAGAGTGAAAAATTTGACTTAAAGCTCAACATTCAGAAAACGAAGATCATGGCATCCGGTCCCACCACTTCATGGGAAATAGATGGGGAAACAGTGGAAACAGTGTCAGACTTTATTTTTCTGGGCTCCAAAATCACTACAGATGGTGACTGCAGCCATGAAATTAAAAGACGGTTAGTCCTTGGAAGGAAAGTTATGACCAACCTAGAAAGCATATTCAAAAGCAGACACATTACTTTGCCAACAAAGGTTCGTCTAGTCAAGGCTATGGTTTTTCCTGTGGTCATGTATGGATGTGAGAGTTGGACTGTGAAGAAGGCTGAGTGCCGAAGAATTGATGCTTTTGAACTGTGGTGTTGGAGAAGACTCTTGAGAGTCCCTTGGACTGCAAGGAGATCCAACCAGTCCATTCTGAAGGAGATCAGCCCTGGGATTTCTTTGGAGGGAATGATGGTGAAGCTGAAACTCCAGTACTTTGGCCACCTCATGCGAAGAGTTGACTCATTGGAAAAGACTGATGCTGGGAGGGATTGGGGGCAGGAGGAGAAGGGGACGACAGAGGATGAGATGGCTGGATGGCATCACTGACTCGATGGATGTGAGTCTCAGTGAACTCCAGGAGTTGGTGATGGACAGGGAGGCCTGGCGTGCTGCAATTCATGGGGTCACAAAGAGTCGGACACGACTGAGCGACTGATCTGATCTGATCTGATATGATAGTGGAATAATGCAATGTTCTCTTTGCTGTCTAGCTTTTTCGATCAGTTTTATGTCTGTGAAATTTTTGGTAGATGAGGGAATATTTCATTTATTTTCATTGCTTTCTACTGTTCCATTGTAAGAATATGTCACAATTTATTTATCCACCTGTAAACAAAGAAGAACAAAGAGGATTGCTCACCCATTTCTATAAGGATTCAATCATAACCCACTACAGTCACTGCCTGACAGTGTACTCTGAGAGGAAATTAGATAATTACAGAATGAAGCTCTCGGTGCTTTGGACAAACAGGCCCCCTTAGATAGTTAGATGTTTATCTCAGGAAGAATTTGAATGAAAACAAATTCTTGCATCTTCCAATACATTGAAAAGCAATAAAATCATTAACTTGTGATATATATTCTTTGTGACTAGAAGTAATCTTTCAGAAGAAGTACACTTGGCGGCAGCTATTCACCAGTCAAAAATCATATATATAATATATGAAATTTGAATTATCTTTTCATTAATTTACTCTCTGGAAATATTCACCAGTAAAAGCTATCTTGACTTGAAGATTTCCCTGTGGGAAAATCTTCAAATATGAAATCAATTTCTTAGAATGAGGCTATTGAAATTTTCTATTTCTTCTTGTAGCATTTTTGTAAATTGTGTTTATCAAGTACTTTGTTTCCTTCATACAAATCATCAAATTTATTGGATAAAGATTTTAATAATATCTTCTTTGATCTTTTTAATATCTACGGAGAAATTTTAGGTTTGTCTCCTTTTTCATTGCTGAAATTGATAATTTGTTTTATTGTTTAATCTCTTTTTTCTATTGGTTCATTTTCCAGATGCTTACCAACTTATTTAGTCCTTTCAAATAACTTACTTAGGACTTCCTTGGTGGCACAGTGGGTAGGAATCTGCCTGCCAGTCTGCCTGACTCTCAGCCAAACGTGCTGTGAAGCAACTAAGCCTGTGTGCTACAACTCCTGAACCCGAGCTCTAGAGCCTGCTTGCCACACTACTGAGCCCACGTGTTGCAACTACTCAAGCCCCTTCATCTAACACCTGTGCTCCAGACAAGAGAAGCCACCACAGTGAGAAGCCTGTGCACCGCATGAAGAGTAGCCCCGCTCACTGCAATTAGAGAAAGCCCACATGCAGCGAGCAAGACCTCGCACAGCCAGGGGAAAACAAACAAACACACACAACTTACTTTGATTTTGATTTGGTATAGGCTAGAAGACTTTAATTAGATTTCCAATTGTTTCCTTGGTTCTCATATACTCCTCCCTGAAATTATATTTCTTAAAAACAGATTTAGTCACAAGATTTTAACTCTTAACAGAAGATTTTAACTCTTCTGTTAAAAATAACCTCATAGGCTCATCATTATCTATAGAATAAACTCCAAATCCATTTGAAGGCTTTCTTAAGCTGTGAGGGTTTGGTAGGAACTTTATTGTTTCATCATCTCTGAGCTTTCTGGTCTCATTCCTAGATATTTTCCCTCTTGAACCTTGCTGCTGCTGCTTAGCTGCTAAGTTGTGTCTGACTCTTTGTGACCCCGTGGACTGTAGCCTGCCAGGCTTCTCTGTCCATGGAATTCTCCAGACAAGAATACTGGAGTGCGTTGCTTTTCCCTTCTCTGGGGGATCTTCCCAATCCGGGATCAAACCTGTCTCCCACACTGCAGGCAGATTCTGCACCACTGAGCCACCAGGGAAGCCCTTCTTGGACCTTATGCACTATTAAATTTTCACTGCTGAAACTCCTATCATTTTTGTGTAACACACTACTCACAATTCTTGTACATTTCAATTATTTTATTATGCCTCATTGTTTTTGGCCCTGCTCTTTTTCTGTCTATAATTTCCATTCTTCTACCTGGTGGGATCCCTCTAGATTTCCCTTAATTGTTTCCCTTTCTGTGAGGCTATTTAAAACAACTTTTACTACTCAATCTTTTTTTTTTTCTCTCTCTCTCTTTTATACCCTATAGCAATCTGTCTGTCTTATTGGGCTGCAAGATACCTGAAGGAAGAAACTGAGGTACCTAATACATTGCCCCATACCCCATAGAGATTAAAAAAAAAAAAATGATATATTTTAAAGAGCTTCTATTATACATCTTTTTCCTTTACCTCTCTTTCTAAGAAAGTGTACCTTAAACATCAAGCAGAAGGAATGTGATAAGAATTTATAGAATTTTTAGGTGGGTATGCTACCACACTAACCACAATTAACAAGGTTTATAGGAGAAATAAAAATAATTCCTACTTTGTCAGTATCTAAATTCCTATTGTTATTCAGCAGGACCAGGACAGTCTTATTTGGCCAAGGGCCTCTGGTCCACCCAGCCACATTCTAGTACCTCGAATACTGTTGATTAATTACTCATTTGGGGAATTTCCACATTCCTTACAACTAAGAATTCTATTATTGCTGTAGTCTTCTAGAAGGTAAGGGATGTGCATGAGTGGGGATACATGGTCTTATAATCCAAGCTGTGTCCATTTTACTAGCCAAAAACAGAAGAGTAGGGAGTAGTAGTCGCTCAGTTATGTTCCACTGTTTGGGACCCCATGGACTGGAGCCCACCAGACTCCACTGTCCATGGAATTCTCCAGGCAAGAACACCGGAGTAGATTGCCATGCCCTCTTCCATGGGATCTTCCTGACCCAGGGATTGAACCCAAGTGTCTCGCATTGGATGCAGATTTAGGGGGGTTTGATTGGGACTATTAACAAAGTTTTGTTAGGGTGTAGGGTAACCACAGTAGATAATACAGTTTTTAAAGAATGTGAAAATAAAGTCGCTCAGTCATGTCCGACTCTTTGTGACCCCTTGGACTATAGCCTGCCAGGCTCCTCTGTCCATGAGGTTTTCCAGGCAAGAATACTGGAGTGGGCTGCCATTTCCTTCTCCAGGGGATCTTCCCAACCCAGGGATCGAACCCGGGTCTCCTGCATTGTAGGCAGATGCTTTTACCATCTGAGCCACCAGGGCAAGTATAACAGTGTTCTACTTTTATAACTGTTTCCAAAGTTGGAGATAAGTATTAAGAGGAAAGAGTCATTACAGGTGTCCACAGACAGATGGCTATTTGAAGACTATTTATAGGTCTGTTCATAGACTTTTGACTTAGAGATAGGATACAGTCTGCCTGAGATAAATGCAGGGAAGGAGCCAGGGGAATAAGTATTGAGACATCATTCTTCTCCTGCTCTCCTATCCACCTATCCTTCCCTCCTGCATCCCTCCCATCCTTTCTCCTTCTACATGTCTCCTAGGGTTTCCTGTTGCCCAAACCTAATGGAAAGTCAAAGGATGTTGATGTCATCCAACAGGGCACAGAGCTGGGTCCAGAAGATGAGAGTGGATCTGGAGGCGAAAAACTAGCACACGGACCTCAAAGAGAAAAGACTTCACTCCATTTTCCAAAAGTAAAGGAATAATTTCTTTTACTTGACAGGATGATAAAGAAACCCATAGGTCAGCATCTAGACTTTAGACTGGGGCAGAGGTTAGGGAGATTGTGTTTATCCTGAGGTAAAACAGAAGGTCAAAAGGAATCCCAGTGTTTCATGTCCTTTGGTTTTACTTTGCTAGGTCTGGCGTGTTTCTTCTGCCTGTCCTTCAGTTACTCTCACATGAAAATCAAAGGTTAGTGTTACTATTAGCATTGCCCCAGTTACAAACAGAAAGCAGTCCTAACCACAAGGAAATAATTATAAACAAAGCCCAGTTAATTATACAAGACATTCTTGGCTGCTCTAATTAAGGCACAGTTCAATACTACTAGCTGGGTAATTTTTTTTTTTTTAATTGTGAATAGATTTAGGGGGAGCTTGTCTAGTGAACAAATAATGAAATCAGGTTCTCAGAAAGAATCTGATTTAAAAAAAGTTGTTCACCAATCGTTTGTTTTCTGCTATTTTATAGGACTCCGTCCCACTACAACACAGAAAAGTATGTGAATTTACTCTCCAAGGAGTCTGAAGCCCAAATTACAGGAAACTAGGGGATGTTTATTTCATCAAGTGGGAAGGGCATGAGGAATGGAGGATGATCCCACCAGGACTTGTGTATTACTGGTGCTCGTGGTGGTTTTTGTGACTGGTTTCTTCCTCAGGGAGGTTTCTGTGTTTCACAGACTCAGTTCCCATGTGGATACAAACAGTGTGACAATGTGAGAAGTTCTTACCCACAATCTATATTTTGTTGTTGTGGTTCACATACGCACTAAAGAGGTACAGAATAGTCAAATACATAGTTGTAGACTCTTCATTGTTTGGATATCTAGGATATTGTCATATAAAATAAAGCTAGTGACCTTTATGTCAGATGAAAATACATTCAAATCCTGGCAAATAAATACCTTTTCAGGCAGGTAGCTTAACTTCACTGAGACCTTTTTCTGTAAAATAGAAATTATATGTTGCTCATGGTACATGAAAAGTGAAAGTGTCAGTGACTCAGTCGTGTTTGACTCTTTGTGACCCTTTGGATTGCAGTCCGCCAGGCACCTCTGTCCATGGGATTCTCCAGGCAAGAATACGGAGTGGGTTACCATGTACTTCTTCAGGAGATCTTCCTGACCTGGGGATCCAACCTGGGTCTCTTGCATTGCAGGCAGATTCTTTATCATCTGAGCCACCAGGGAAGCTACATATATAAGTCATGGGGTTTATTTCAATTAATTAATTATTTTTTGTTTTGTTTTGTTTTACTTTGAGAACTGAGATGACATATGTGAAGAACATCCTTGTTGTTTGGCACTTAGTAGATGTATAGTGATTCTTGGTTTTATAAGAAGACCTCACTTATTTCCACTCTTGTCTTCCAAATCCTATCATTGTCTGTTCAGGATACGTTGGGGATGAGATTTTTTAAAAAGGAGAGAAAAGTATTACTGGAAAGAGATGTGTGAAAAGAATAGTAATGAGAATTAAAATATACTATTCTTAGAGCTTTCCTTGTATTTTGTTTTCTCAGATAGAACTTTTGGTTAATTTGAATTTCCTGTTTTCTAGCTCTCATGCATGTTCTGTAAGTAAACAAATGAGTTGGCCATTATTCAGTGAGTATGGTTGATGCTAAACTTGGATAATCACTAATTTAGTTGTTGAGTTTTTAAAATGCAGATTCAATCTGGAAAAAAAAAAAAGGAAACAGAGGATCTTAAATTTACATTTAATTTACTCACAAAAGCAAATTTATCCAATTTATATAATTTGTAATAGACATTTCTAGTAAGATGTCTATCAATTATCCTAATCAGTTTCCAATTCCTACCAGTTCTATCTCTGAATATTTCTCATCCCTGATCTTTTCCTTTCCATCTACAACACCAGAGTCAAAGATGACAGAATTTCTATTTTAGAGAAGTTACTTCGTTAAGGACAGCAAATTCATGGAGGTGAGTATGGAAGCAGAGTATTCAACCACAACAGCTAACATTATGGTGCCCTACTCCATGCCAGGCTGTTTTAAGGTCCCTCTGTACCTAATTTCCTTCATTGATTATGGCAGCCCCATTTGGAAAGTACTATTAGTATCTCTTACTTCACAGATGGGAAGAAATGGGTTTAAATCGATAGTTAATTTCCCCAGATCAGACAGCTGAGAAATAGTTGCAGAGTTGAGATTTTAGCAAAGATCTGCCTGATTCCAAAGTCCATGTGCTTGGCCACTGTGTTCTGGCATGGCCTACATGAAAAATAATGGGACCTTGAGCCAGGACAGTGTTATTTAGGGTGGGTATGACAGGATGGATTCCTTAAGTACTTAGTTGGTAAAATTTGCTGGACTTCGTAAAGTGCCAAATATGGAAAATGAGGAGAAAAGAAGAGTCTGGGATAATTTGCAGTGCTCTTTTCTGAGATAAGGCTGGTGCCATTTACTGAGATAGAAAATGTAGTAGGGGAGGTGCTCTAGGGATAGGAGAAGGAAGAAAGGAAGATGTTGATCCCAGTTTCAGACAAATTAAGTTTGACATGTCAGTGGAACACCCAGGAAGAGAAGTTTCATAGGTATTTGACCATGCCAGGCTAAAAGTTAGGCTAGAGGTAAAATTTAGAAATCAACAACATGCCCTAAAGGTATAATAACATTGCCTGGGGCAGGGGTGGGGCAAATGCAAGCAGTGGGCTTAGAAGGCCAACTTTAAAAGGTACAGATAGAGAAAAAGGATTCAGGATTGTTGGATGATCCAGGAGAGGATGGAATTACTACAGTAGCAAATATCAAGAGATACACCATCGTCCATGTAAAATGTGGTTGATTTAATAAGTTAGGGTAACATATAGTGCCATAACAAATAAATACTCAAACTTTAATAACCTAACACAATAAGTTAATACCTATTCATTCATATTGGATAATCCTAGTTATCAGGCAACTTTCTTCCACTTGGTGATTCAGAAATGCAAACTTGATCCTTTATATGGCATGGCCATTCCCTAGCATCTTGAAGTCCTTGGTATCTATCTAACATGTAGCCAAAAGAAGATGATATACACTTGTTTCTTAACTACATTTGCCCAGATACATCATGCATCATTTCCGCTCAAATTGCACAGAAAAGAGCTAATCGTATGGGTTCACTTAGATACAAGGGAGGCTGATCTCTGTAGTTCTTGACTTCTCCCAAAGCACTCTAAACTCTGGAAGAGAGGGAACACACTTTTCAATGGAAAGTCATCTTTACTAGAGTAAGATTCAAACTTACTTGCAGTGTCTATTCAAATGGGAAATGTGAAGGTTATTGGTGGTCCCAAACTAGTGATGAGAATGGGAACTTCTTCTATAGGTAGATCTATTTTTAAAATAATCCCTAACTGGCCTTTGCTTCAGTCTGCCATATGTGGGCCCAGTTTGTTGTCCCAGCTAAGCCACATGCTTCACATAATATAGGTTCCCAAATTAGATTCAGTAACCCAAACCCCACGTCCGAGGTCAGGGGCAGAAGCCGGGAGGACCCGATGCCCAAAGGCCGGCAGCCAAGAGGAGTTACCCCACGTCCGAGGTCAGGGGCAGCGGCTGAGAGTGCCAGGCTGCAACGGTGCAGGAACAGCGGAGAAGAGCTACCCAAGTCCGAGGTCAGGGGCGGCGGCCGGGAAGACCAACCCCACATCCAAGGAGAGGTGCGGGCACCTCTGCGCGGGCACAAGAGGGCCTGGAGAAGCTATCCCACGTTGAAGGTCAGAAAGGGCGGCGGTGAGGAGATACCCCTCATCGAAGGTAAGGAACAGCGGCTGTGCTTTGCTGGAGCAGCCCTGAAGAGATACCCCACGTCCAAGGTAAGAGAAACCCAAGTAAGATGGTAGGTGTTGCAAGAGGGCGTCAGAGGGCAGACACACTGAAACCATACACACAGAAAACTAGTCAATCTAATCACACTAGGACCACAGCCTTGTCTAACTCAGTGAAACTAAGCCATGCCCATGGGGCAACCCAAGACCAGCGGGTCATGGTGAAGAGATCTGACAGAATGTGGTCCACTGTAGAAGGGAATGGCAAACCACTTCGGTATTCTTGCCTTGAGAACACCATGAACAGTATGAAAAGGCAAAATGATAGGATACTGAAAGAGGAACTCCCCAGGTCAGTAGGTGCCCAATATGCTACTGGAGATCAGTGGAGAAATAACTCCAGAAAGAATGAAGGGATGGAGCCAAAGCAAAAACAATACCCAGCTGTGGATGTGACTGGTGATAGAAGCAAGGTCCGATGCTGTAAAGAGCAATATTGCATAGGAACCTGGAAGGTCAGGTCCATGAATCATGGTAAATTGGAAGTGGTCAAACAAGAGATGGCAAGACTGAATGATGACATTCTAGTAATCAGTGAACTGAAATGGATTGGAATGGGTGAATTTAACTCAGATGACCATTATATCTACTACTGCGGGCAGGAATCCCTCAGAAGAAATAGAGTAGCCATCATGGTCAACAAAAGAGTCTGAAATGCAGTACTTGGATGCAATCTCAAAAAAGACAGAATGATCTCTGTTCGTTTCCAAGGCAAACCATTCAATATCACAGTAATCCAAGTCTATGCCGCAACCAGTAATGCTGAAGAAGCTGAAGTTGAAGGGTTCTATGAAGACCTACAAGACCTTTTAGAACTAACACCCCCAAAAGATGTCCTTTTCATTATAGGGGACTGGAATGCAAAAGTAGGAAGTCAAGAAACACCTGGAGTAACAGGCAAATTTGGCCTTGGAATACGGAATGAAGCAGGGCAAAGACTAATAGAGTTTTGCCAAGAAAATGCACTGGTCATAACAAACACCCTCTTCCAACAACACAAGAGAAGACTCTACACGTGGACATCACCAGATGGTCAACACCGAAATCAGACTGATTATATTCTTTGCAGCCAAAGATGGAGAAGCTCTACACAGTCAGCAAAAACAAGACCAGGAGCTGACTGTGGCTCAGACCATGAACTCCTTATTGCCAAATTCAGACTTAAATTGAAGAAAGTAGGGAAAACCACTGTACCATTCAGGTATGACCTAAATCAAATCCCTTATGATTATACAGTGGAAGTGAGAAATAGATTTAAGAGCATAGATCTGATAGATAGAGTGCCTGATAAACTATGGAACGAGATTCGTGACATTGTACAGGAGACAGGGATCAAGACCATCCCCATGGAAAAGAAATGCAAAAAAGCAAAATGGCTGTCTGAGGAGGCCTTACAAATAGCTGTAAAAAGAAGAGAAGTGAAAAGCAAAGGAGAAAAGGAAAGAAATAAGCATCTGAATACAGGTTCCAAAGAAGAGCAAGAAGAGATAAGAAAGACTTCAGCGATCAATGCAAACAAATAGAGGAAAACAACAGAATGGGAAAGACTAGAGATCTCTTCAAGAAAATTAGAGATACCAAGGGAACATTTCATGCAAAGATGGACTCAATAAAGGACAGAAATAGTATGGACCTAACAGAAGCAGAAGATATTAAGAAGAGATGACAAGAATACACAGAAGAACTGTACAAAAAAGATCTTCATGACCCAGATAATCTCGATGGTGTGATCACTGACCTAGAGCCAGACATCCTGGAATGTGAAGTCAAGTGGGCCTTAGAAAGCATCACTATGAACAAAGCTAGTGGAGGTGATGGAATTCCAGTTGAGCTATTCCAAATCCTGAAAGATGATGCTGTGAAAGTGCTGCACTCAATATGCCAGCAAATTTGGAAAACTCAGCATTGGCCACAGGACTGGAAAAGGTCAGTTTTCATTCCAATCCCAAAGAAAGGTAATGCCAAAGAATGCTCAAACTACTGCACAGTTGCACTCATCTCACATGCTAGTAAAGTAATGCTCAAAATTATCCAAGCCAGGCTTCAGCAATATGTGAACCATGAACTTTCTGATGTTCAAGCTGGTTTTAGAAAAGGCAGAAGAACCAGAGACCAAATTGCCAACATCTGCTGGATCATGGAAAAAGCAAGAGAGTTCCAGAAAAACATCTATTTCTGCTTTATTGACTATGCCAAAGCCTTTGACTGTGTGGATAACAATAAACTGTGGAAAATTCTGAAAGAGATGGGAACACCAGACCACCTGACCTGCCTCTTGAGAAATCTGTATGCAGGTCAGGAAGCAACAGTTAGAACTGGAAATGGAACAACAGACTGGTTCCAAATAGGAAAAGGAGTTCGTCAAGGCTGTATATTGTCAACCTGCTTATTTAACTTCTATGGAGAGTACATCATGAGAAATGCTGGACTGGAAGAAACACAAACTGGAATCAAGATTGCCGGGAGAGATATCAATCACCTCAATATGCAGATGACACCACCCTTATGGCAGAAAGTGAAGAGGAACTCAAAAGCCTCTTGATGAAGGTGAAAGTAGAGAGTGAAAAAGTTGGCTTAAAGCTCAACATTCAGAAAACGAAGATCATGGCATCCGGTCCCACCTCTTCATGGGAAATAGATGGGGAAACAGTGGAAACAGTGTCAGACTTTACTTTTTGGGCTCCAAAATCACTGCAGATGGTGACTGCAGCCATGAAATTAAAAGACGCTTACTCCTTGGAAGGAAAGTTATGACCAACCTAGAAAGCATATTCAAAAGCAGAGACATTACTTTGCCAACAAAGGTCCATTTAGTCAAGGCTATGGTTTTTCCTGTGGTCATGTATGGAAGTGAGAGTTTTCTGTGAAGAAGGCTGAGTGCCAAAGAATTGATGCTTTTGAACTGTGGTGTTGGAGAAGACTCTTGAGAGTCCCTTGGACTGCAAGGAGATCCAACAAGTCCATTCTGAAGGAGATCAGCCCTGGGATTTCTTTGGAGGGAATGATGGTGAAGCTGAAACTCCAGTACTTTGGCCACCTCATGCAAAGAGTTGACTCATTGGAAAAGACTCTGATGCTGGGAGGGATTGGGGGCAAGAGGAGAAGGGGACGACAAAGGATGAGATGGATGGATGGCATCACTGACTCGATGGACGTGAGTCTGAGTGAACTCTGGGAGTTGGTGATGGACAGGGAAGCCTGGCGTGCTGCAATTCATGGGGTCGCAAAGAGTTGGACACAACTAAGCAACTGAACTGAACTGAACCCAAATTGCAGAGCCTGGTTTCAGTATTCCTGTTCAATATCAGAATGCCGAAGTAAATGTATCAGCAATATAAGATGAGTGATGCAAAACTAATTTTTGTGGTTGATTTTTTATTTAAATGAAGTAGTTGGGGGTGGTCATTGGTGCCACATATACACACTCATCTTTTTAGGTACTTCTGTTAACCTATCCAGAAAAATTGAATACTGTATCCTTTTTAGCGAAGAGCAAAGTAAAAAGTCTATTGAAAAGGTGATAATTGTGCTGCTGGTATTGAATGTCCTATAGGCTATTATTGCTGCTCAAAGCACTTGATGTGTTTTATTGCAAATATATTATTGGTGCTTTAATTTAGTGATGCTCAATTGTCTGTAACATATATAACATATACAATTGTAGATATAAATCTTCAACTTATAATTAGACAAAGCTATGCCATATATTTTAAAACTTAATCTTGTTTATAAATGCATGTATAAACTCATACTCAAAAAAACAGTAGGAGAAGGGGAGTACAGGATGACAAAAAAAAAAAAAAAATTCAATTCAATAAGTATTTACCAGTACATTGTACTTGATACTGTTGTGGGGGTAGGTGGTAGACAGAGCAGAAAAAGGAGAAGATGGATTTCCTGACCTCAAAGAAATTAACATATTTTCAGGAAGAGAAGATATATAGTCATGTAAAATGAAGGGCTATTGCTATCAGGCAGTGCCTGATGCTGTGCCCAGACGTGATGTGCAAATAAGACATTCTACTAAGCACAAAGAAGGGAAAGACCCTGTGATGTGGAGGGGCAGAAAGGCTTTTTGGAGAAGATGAAAATAATAGGAAGTGTCTACTTTATGCCATAAATTTTTAAGCTTTTGTTTGTTAGAGGTAAATATTATATCCAATTTAGAAAACTAGAGGAAACTAGATTAAAGAGTCTTTACTCATTAAATGCCAGAGCCAGGATTCAGAGGCAAGTCTCCTGGTACCCAGTCCAGTGACATTTTGGTCACACCATGTGGCATTCTGTAGACATCCTAGAGCTTACTATATTCTTGGGGCAATTTAACCTACCCATTTGCTCAAGCTTCTTACATCCAAAGTGGTTCAGACAGTGAAGAACCTGCTTGCAATGTGGGAGACCTAGGTTTGATCCTTGGATTGAGAAGTTGCCTTTAAGAAGGGCATGGCATCCCACTCCAGTATTCTTGCCTGGAGAATTCCCATGGACAGAGAAGCCTGGCGGGCTATAGTCCATGGGGTTGCAAAGAGTTGGACATGACTGAGTGACTAAGCACAGCCCTACAGAACATAGTCTATCTGATACCTTTATTAGAGGATGGTAGGAATTGGCAAAGCTCAGAATCACACTTTGCATTCCACTTTTGGGGAAAAAGAAGTGTTTATTATAAAGAGTTTCAAGTTGAATATTAGGTTCCTTCACTCTTCCATCTCTTTCCAAATTTCTCTGTGTTGAGCACCTTAAGTTGGGAAATCTGAGTAGGCAGGGTATGGATTTTCTTACTCTCAATAGTTGTTTCTTTCCTGGCAGTTGGAAGTCTGGACAGATGGACAGTTATAAAAATTAATTACTGAGTTTCTCATACTTGCCTGGTTGTTAAGCAGGTGATAACTTGCACTTTGGTAAACAGCAGCATGATGAAGAATATAGATACATTGGAGCCATTGAAATATGCTCACTAGCTTTCTGATACAGGAAAATGAATCATACAGCAATGGTTGTAAACATCAAATTGGAAGAAACAATCTACTCACCATTGAGAACTAGTGACTATCATATACTCTACCACAATCCACAGGAAGGTTGCCCTGGGAATTAATTAGGTTGATTAGCATAAATTGTGACAATATTTCACAGTCATAAAACAGTTGAGTTTGAAATCTTCAAGTGACAGAATAGATTGAAAGTAATTAAGACAAGAGAGAGAGAGAAACTAATTATACTCAAAACTGAGCTGAGACTGTCCTATCTGAGATTTCCTTTGAAACTCCCCAACAGTGACCAAGAGAAAATCTAAGATGTATATTTTTGAATGAGCTCTAGTATTTGTAGATATTTCTAAAGGTAGTTTTTTGAGACTGTGGTTTTTAACAGCTGTCTGGAAGACCTTACTGTATAAACAGACTTAAGGCTGCCTAGAAATGTACACAAACACACACAATTTGGCAAATGTAGCTAAATGATTTGAGGTTGGACTGGTTCTTGACTTGGTTCTTTTGAGGTAATGAATGATAAGTAATTCACTTTCAGATTGTTATTTTGTCAGAGTGTAGAAATAGCATTAGACCAAATGAAACCTAGTTATGAATGCTGAGGTCACTTCCTTACATTCAAGAAATTATTTTTTAAGCCCTCAAACCAACCAAGAGAATTTATTCCTCCAATGAACAGAACTATTAAATCCAGGTAGGAGTGAAGTGCTTATACCTGTGAATGGTTAATCTAACCACTAATTCAAAGAGTCCTAGGCTGCTACCAAACAGTATTAAATTTTTGATTATTTTATGGCTTGTCCAAATGCCCAATCCCCCAAGCAATTGCTGTAATTTACACACAAAAAGAAAAAAGCAAAGGGAAAAGAATATCCATCTTTTAACATTATCCACAAGGGTCTGGTTCTGACTGCACACATAAAACAAAATAAAAGTACCTAGCCTAAGCAATTAAAATGTTCTTGTTTTCTATTAAAATAAAACATGTTCATTTGTGAATGACTCCAAAAGGAAGGCCTAGGGTCATGGTTTGCTTTGATAACAACTGTAGATTTAGTAATGATATTCAAACGACTTTAAACAAGAAATCTTCTACAATTTTCTTTCTTCCAGTACATTAACAATCAAATATTCAGAAAATGTAACTAGCAGAGTAGAACAATACCAGCAGGTAAATTTTGCTTTTTACTTTGTTGACAGATGAAATTGGTAAAATAGAACCACAGAAACTAGCAGAAATAGTAGAACCGGGAAGGGTCATGGAAACCCTTATGAGAACTCTGTGGCCCAAAGATGTTAAGTGCTGTGGATTAGGGTACACTGCTAATTAAAAACAGAACCAAAAGTCAGCATCCGTGACTTCTGACTTTCTGTCTGCTGCTCTTTGTCCTGTACTGAGCTGCATTAGCTCAAATAGACTGATGGTCAGATCTTGTTAGTTTTGAATTTAGGAAGCAACTGGAAGGTTCTACAGGGAAAGAGGGAAATAACTATGATATAAAAGTGGCTGTCTCAATAAATAAATGCTGTACCTTGGTTAAACATCCATATTCTGAATATTCCATGACTAGTTTCTCAAAAAATTTGAAGTCTCAGAGTCACCCCTTAAACTCACATGTTTCCTCTCAATAAATAAGCCAGCACAAAAGTTCACCAGGCCACTAAACTCCACCAGCAATCCTAATGAAAACCTGCACTGCATGCCTGCCCCACCCATGCTGTACCCTCAGAAATCCCTGACTTTTTGCCCTGTCTCCTCGCCTGTCTAGTTTTATCTGCTCTTTGGCTTCCCTCTTGAGCATCCCAGCATGAGACTTTTCACAGTCCTTTCTACCTCAATAGAGTCCTGTTCAGCAAGTCATTCATCTCCTGATGCATCAACAAATTCTGCCGCTGGCCCATATGCACCGTCGTGTTCTCATAATGAACAACAGCGACCTTCTCAGTGTGAAGGCACATCTGCCATAGAAGTAGCATCGGAAAGGTCAAGAGTTAATCTTGAGAGATCAATTCCTTTTACTTTTTAGCCTTCATTTATTTTTTAAAAAATAGTTGACTCTAGTTGTTTTGAAGCAAGTGTGAGCTTCCTATAGACAGGATTCACAGTTAGTGGTATTTTGAGATTCTATTGCCAAACACTGAATGCGATAGCTAATATCATGCAAAATTATTTATTAACAAATATTAAGGAGATGTGAGTAATGAAATGATGCAATTGTACAGAATCCTGGATGATGAGGAATCTTTGGGAATTTCGAGCATAAATTTCACTTTCTCTTTCCCATCAGATTTTTGGCACCCTATTGCAAGAGACTTTGTGGTAAGTCTGAACATCTGTAGCAGAGCCTGACCAGCAACAGGAATTTCTTACTGGAGTGGAAACCTATACCTGTTTCAACCTACTGTTTGCTATTTAAAATTTCAAGATTTGTGTCTTTTTGTTTAGGTAGCAATAAGTCTCTCTGGTGCCATCACTTCATGGCAAATAGAAGGGGGAAAATGTGGAATCAGTGACAGATTTTAATTATTTGGGCTCCAAAATCACTGCAGACCATGACTGCAGCCGTAAAATTGAGATGCTTGTTCCTTGGAAGGAAACCTATGACAAACCTTGTTGTTGCTGTTCAGTTGCTCAGACGTATCTGACTCTGCAACACCATGGACTGCAGCATGCCAGGCAACGCTGTCCTCCACCATCTCCTGGAGCTTGATCAAATTCATGTCCATTGGTTGGTGATGCCCTCCAACCATCTCGGTCTCTGCTGTTCCCTTCTTCTCCGGCCTTCAATCTTTCCCAGCATCAGGGTCTTTTCCAATGAATCAGCTCTACACATCAGGTGGCCAAAGTATTAGAGCTTCAGCTTCAGCATCAATCCTTCCAATGATATTCAGGATTGATTTCCTTTAGGATTAACTGGTTTGATCTCCTTGCAATCCAATGGACTCTTAAGAGTCTTCTCCAACACCACAGTGCAAAAGCATCAATTCTTTGGCGCTCAGTTTTCTTTATGGTCCAGCTCTCACATCCATACATGACTACTGGAAAAACCATAGCTTTGACTATGTGGACCTTTGTCAGCAAAGTAATGTCTCTGTTTTTTAAAACATTGTGTAGGTCTGACATAGCTATTCTTCCAAGGAGCAAGTATCTTTAAATTTCATGGCTGTGGTCACCATCCACATTGATTTTGGAGCCCAAGAAAATTAAATTTGACACTTTCCACATTTTCCCCATCTACTTCCCATGAAGTGATAGGACCAGATGCCATGATCTTAGTTTTTTGAATGTTGAATTTTAAGTCAGCTTTTTCACTCTCCCCTTTCACTTTCATCAAGAGACTCTTTAGTTCCTCTTCACTTTTTGCCATTAAAGTGGTATCATCTGTATATCTGAGGCTGTTGATATTTCTTTCAGCAATCTTGATTCCAGCTAGTAATTCATCTAGCCTGACATTTTACCTGATGTACTCTGTGTGTACGTTAAATAAGCAGGGTAACAATATACAGCCTTGATGTATACTTTCCCAATTTTGAACCAGTCCATTGTTCCATGCCAGCTCTAACTGTTGCTTCTTTTCCTGCATACAACTTTCTCAGGAGGTAGGTAAGGTTATCTGGTATTCCCATCTCTTTAAGCATTTCCCACAGTTCATTGGGATCCATGCAATCAAAGGCCTTAGCATACTCAATGAAGAAGTAGATATTTTTCTGGAATTTTCTTGCTTTTTCTATGATCCAATGGGGTGTTGGCAATTTGATCTCATATTGATCTTTGCAATGCAGGAGACCCCAGTTTGATTCCTGGGTCAAGAAGATCCACTGGAGAAGGGACAAGTTACCCACTCCAGTATTCTTGGGCTTCCCCTGTGGCTCAGCCGGTAAAAAATCCATCTGCAATGTGGGAGACCTGGGTTTGATCCATGGCTGTGAAGATCCCCTGGAGAAGGGAAAGGCTACCCACTCCAGTATTCTGGCATGGGGAATTCCATGGACTATATAGTGCATGGGGTTGCAAAGAGTCAGACAGGACTTTCACTTTCACTTCACTTTCACTTTCCTTTGCCTTTCCTAAATCCAACTTGAACATCTGGAAGTTCTCCATTCACATACTGTTGAAGCCTGGCTTGGAGAATTTTGAGCATTACTTTGCTAGCGTGTGAAATGAATGCAACTGTGCAGTAGTGTGCACATTCTTTGGCACTGCCTTTCTTTGGAATTAGAATGAAAACTGACCTTTTCCAGTCCTGTGGCCACTGCTGAGATTTCCAAATTTGCTGGCATACTGAGTTCAGCACTCTCACAGCATCACCTTTTAGGATTTGAAATAGCTCAGCTGGAATTCCATCACTTCCACTAGCTTTGTTTCTAAAGCCCTCTTGACTTCACACTCCAGAATGTCTGGCTCTAGGTGAATGATCACACCATCATAGTTATGCAGGTCATTAAGATTTTTTTGTATAGTTCTGTGTATTCTTGCCACCTCTTCTTAATACCTTCTGCTTCTGTTAGGTCCATACTGATTCTGTCCTTTATTGTGCCCATCTTTGCATGAAATGTTCCCTTGGTGTCTCTAATTTTTTTGAAGAGATCTCTAGTCTTTCCCATTCTATTGTTTTCCTCTATTTCTTCGCATTGTTCACTTACAAAGGCTTTCTTATTTCTCCTTGCTATTCTTTGGAACTCTGCATTCAAACAGGTGTATCTTTCCTTTTCTCCTTTGCCTTTCACTTCTCTTCTTTTCTCAGATATTTGTAGGGCCTCCTCAGACAGTCATTTTGCCTTTTTGCATTTTTTTTTTCTTGGGGATGGTTTTGATCACTGCCTCCTATAAATGTTATGAACCTCCGTCCATAGTTTATCAGGCACTCTATCTATCAGATCTAGGCCCTTAAATCTATTTCTCACTTCCACCGTATAATCATAAGGGATTTGATTTAGGTCACACATGAATGATCTAGGGTTTTTCCCTACTTTCTTCAATTTAAGTCTGAATTTTACAATAAGGAGTTCATGATCTGAGCCACAGTCAGCTCCCGGTCTTGTTTTTGCTGGCTGTATAAAGCTTCTCCATCTTTGGCGGCAAAGAATATAATCAGTCTGATTTTGGTGTTGACCATCTGGTGATGTCCATGTGTAGAGTCATCTCTTGTGTTGTTGGAAGAGGATATTTGCTATGATCAGTGCATTCTCTTGGCAAAACTCTGTTAGCCTTTGCCCTGCTTCATTTTGTAGTACAAGGCCAAACTTACTTGTTACACCAGGTATTTCTTGACTTCCTATTTTTGCATCCCAGTCCCCTTTGATGAAAAGGACATCTTCTTCTGGTGTTAGTTCTAGAAGGTCTTGTAGGTCTTCATAGAACTGTTCAACTTCAGCTTCTTTGGCTGAAGAAGTAGTTGGGACATAGACTTGGATTACTGTGATATTGAATGGTTTGCCTTGGAAACAAACAGAGATAATTCTGTCATTTTTGAGACTGCATCCAAGTACTTACTACATTTTGGACTCTTGTTAACTATGAGGACTACTCCATCTCCTCTGAGGGATTCTTGCCTACATTAGTGATAATAATGGTCATCTGAATTATTAAATTCACCTATTCCATTCCATTTTAGTTTACTGATTCTTAAAATGTCAATGCTCACTCTTGCCATCTCCGGTTTGATCACTTCCAATTTACCTTGATTCATGGACCTAACATTCCAGGTTGCTATGCAGTATCATTCTTACAGCATTGGACTTTACTTCCACAGCCAGACACGTCCGCAAATGGGCCTTGTTTCTGCTTTGGCTCAGCCTCTTTATTCCTTCTAGAACGATTTCTCCACTCTTCTACCAACCTGGGGAGTTCATCTTTCAGTGTCAAATCTTTTCCTTTTCATACTGCTCGTGGGGTTCTCAAGGCAAGAAGGCTGAAGTAGTTTGCTGTTCCTTTCTCCAGTGGACCACGTTTTATCAGAATCTCCACCATGACCATCTTGGGTGGACCTGTACTACATGGCTCATAGTTTCATTGAGCTGACAAACCAAAACAGTGTATTAAAAAGCAGAGACATCACTTTTCTGACAAAGGTTCATATAGTCAAAACTATGGTTTTTCCGGTAGTCATGTATGGATGTGCGAGTTGTATCATAAAGAAGGCTGAGTGCTGAATAATTAATGCTTTTGAACTGTGGTGTTGGAGAAGATTCTTGAGAGTCCCTTGGACTGCAAGAAGATCCAACCAGTCAATCCTAAAGGAAATCAGCTCAGAATGTTCATTGGAAGGACTGATGCTAAAGCCGAAGCTCCAATACTTTGGCTACCTGATGCAAAGAGCCAACTCATTGGGAAAAATTCTGATGCTGGGAAAGATTGAAGGCAAAAGGAGAAGGGGACTGTAGAGGATAAGATGACTAGATACCATCGCTGACCTAATGGAGATGAATTTGAACAAACTCTGGGAGATAGTGCAGAACAGAGGAGCCTGCCATGCTATAGTCCATGGGGTTGCAAATAGTCAGGACTTCGTGACTGAACAACAAAAACAAGAGAAACACAATCGTAAATTTTTTGAATAAATCTTATCATGAATGTCACACCTGTCTCTGACTTTGAAATGTATCAAATGGTTTATAAAAGGTTTTTTTTTTTAAATTATACAACATATTATAATAAGATACATGATGAACTACAGAAGCTGAGATCAGCCTGGAGTACAATTTTTAAATGTAAAGTTGGAGTAATATTCAAAATGAAAGTACTCCTTATGATTATTTGAATAAATCATGTAGAATTATCAATTTCCAATTTCTTGATCTGAAATACTAAGGTATTTCTAATATGAAGACAGAAAAAAAATAACACTTCTTTATGATATATCTATCTGCACGCAATTATGACCCTAACAAACACTGTCTAAGGATTTGCTTCATAGCGTTCAGTTCAGTTCAGTTCAGTTTCTCAGTCATGTCCGACTCTTTGCGACCCCATAATTCGAAGCATGCCAGGCCTCCCTGTCCATCACCAACTCCCGGAGTTCACTAAAACTCATGTCCATAAAGTCAGTGATGCCATCCAGCCATCTCATCCTCTGTCGTCCCCATCTCCTCCTGCCCCCAATCCCTCCCAGCATCAGAGTCTTTTCCAATGAGTCAACTCTTCGCATGAGGTGGCCAAAGTACTGCAGTTTCAGCTTTACCATCAGTCCTTCCAATGAACACCCAGGACTGATCTCTTTTAGAATGGACTGGTTGGATCTCCTTGCAGTCCAAGGGACTCTCAAGAGTCTTCTCCAACACCACAGTTCAAAGGCATCAATTCTTCGGTGCTCAGCTTTCTTCACAGTCCAACTCTCACATCCATACATGACCACTGGAAAAACCATAGCCTTGACTAGATGGACATTTGTTGGCAAAGTAATGTCTCTGCTTTTGAGTATGCTATCTAGGTTGGTCATAACTTTCCTTTCAAGGAGTAAGCGTCTTTTAATTTCATGGCTGCAGTCACCATCTGCAGTGATTTTGGAGCCCAAAAAAGAAAGTCTGACACTGTTTCCCCATCTATTTCCCATGAAGTGATGGGACCAGATGCCATGATCTTCGTTTTCTGAATGTTGAGCTTTAAGCCAGCTCTTTCACTCTCCTCTTTCACGTTCATCAAGAGGCTTTTGATTTCCTCTTCACTTTCTGCCATAAGGGTGGTGTCATCTGCATATCTGAGGTTATTGATATTTCTCCCGGCAATCTTGATTCCAACTTGTGCTTCTTCCAGCCCAGCTTTTCTCATGATGTACTCTGCATATAAGTTAAATAAGCAGGGTGACAATATACAGCCTTGACGTACTCCTTTTCCTGTTTGGAACCAGTCTATTGTTCCATGTCCACTTCTAACTGTTACTTCCTTACCTGCATACAGGTTTCTCAAGAGGCAGGTCAGGTGGTCTGGTATTCCCATCTCTTTCAGAATTTTCCACAGTTTATTGTGATCTCAGTGGTTGACTTCTGTGGCTGTGCAGGAGCCAAAGTTAATGAGAATAAAGGATGGAAGAGAGCTATTTTGATATTAACAGCAATACATTTAACATATTTAGTTGGGGAAAGGCTGTGACATTTGGTCTTTGGATAATGTGGTGTGGAGGTAGGCAGAGCCCTTTCTAAGTGATTCTGAGAGAGGAATGGTACTTTCTTATATCTAGAAGAACAAATGGGACCTTGGTCAGTGGCTTGAGGTCAGCAGAGATGATGGCAAGAGAAGACAATAAAAGGACTGGGAGAGGCCCAGTCAGATCCCATTTTTGCACACTGCTGAGTTTCAGCAATGTTATCAGACACTGATGATCCATCACTGGCATGGAGGAAGCAGTACTTGAGAAAATGGCCACTGACTGGGAGCTTTCAGAACTGTGATTTTTGTATTAAAACAAATTAGGCTATTACTTTGTAGTGATTCTATGGAACCAGATACGTCCCTGCACAGTTCTTCAGTCCTGTGCTCCAGGAAATACAATTAGAAGAGGAACCTCCATCAGTTTGAGTCCCCAAGAGACTATGGAGAACAGAGACCCCTACTGACCTGAGCAGTGCTATGAGCATATAATATACATATAGCATAAATAAGAAACAAATCATTGTATTAAATCAATGAGATTTTAGGTTAATTTGTTATTGTGGCATAACTTAACCTATACTGACAGGTAGTTTTAAAACCAAATACACTCTGATTTACTTCTGTGCATTTTCCAAAATACTGTGAACATTGTCCTATCTCATGAAATATTGATATAAATTATTCTGAGATTCAGACAGCCACAGAATAGCTTAGTTTAGCACAGTAGAAATATGTAGCAATATGTGCCATAATATGTTGAATTACGGCACGTATTTTTACTCATGTTTTTTGTTTTGTGCTGTATTCAAATCTTTGTCAACTGTGAGTTAGATGAATCTAGTTCAAGAACATCAGCTTATAAAATTTGAATTTTACAGTGTGTGAGAACTTAAAAGGTGATGAATCTTAATTTATCTTGCAGAGATTTTCCAATAGTACATAAAGTTGAAAAAATACATAGATTTTAACTCAACTGGTCTGAATTGCACATAAATGGTCAGGGGGAAAAGTTTAAAGATGTCCAATTTTTGTTTTGTTCTAGTCAAAATATTGGAGACTACTTAAATGCCTTTTGTTAGAGGAATGTTTTAGTTACATTTGTACATCTGTTTAGCAGCCAATAAGAGCATGATTGGAGAAGGCAATGGCACCCCACTCCAGTACTCTTGCCTGGAAAATCCCATGGATGGAGGAGCCTGTTAGGCTGCAATCCATGGGGTCGCTAAGAGTCGGGCATGACTGAACGACTTCACTTTCACTTTTCACTTTCACGCATTGGAGAAGGAAATGGCAACCCACTCCCGTGTTCTTGCCTGGAGAATCCCAGGGATGGGGGAGCCTGGTGGGCTGCCATCTATGGGGTCGCACAGAGTCGGACACGACTGAAGTGACTTAGCATAGCATAGCAAGAACATGATTTAGATGAATGTACTGAAATGGAAGGTTGCTCATGGTATATGTAATGGTCATTTTTGTGTCAACTTGAGTGGGACACGGAATGGTCAGATTAACATTGTTTTGGGGTGTGTCTTGAGGCTGTTTCCAGACGAGGTTCTCATTTGAATTGGTGGACTCAGTAAACCATCTTGCCTGTTCCGGTTGGGTGGGCATTTGATTTGCTGGGGGCATGAATAGAACAAAAAGGTGGAGGAAGGTTGAATTCCTTCTCTCTGCCTACTGCTGAGTGGAAATATCAGTCTTTTCCTGTCCTTAAACTAGGATTTACAACGTTGATATTCCTGGTTCATAGACCTTTGAACTTGGGCTTGAATTTATATCACTGATTTTCCTGAGTTTCCAACTTGTGCAGATTGTGGGGACTTCTCAACTTCCATAATTGCATGAGCCAATTTCTTATAATAAATCTCATTATAAATATATTATTTTCTTCTGGAGAATCCTAATTAACACAATGTTTTATGAATAAAGCAAACAAGTTGTAGGACAACATATATAGTATAATCTTGTTTTTCTGTTAAAATTATAGTGTTTTAGCATGCATGAATAAAAATGGTTTAAAACATACACATCAACCTTAAAAGTGGTTATACTTGGCAAGAGGAAATGAAGACTTGATAAGGAGACTGATTTTTTCTCTTTTTTTTTCACTTCAAATAATTCTATGTTGTCTCATTTCTATTTTACAATGAACATATATATTCTTTGCCTGAGACAGCAAATAACAGCTAAAACAATTATAATAGAGACTGAAATAAATACTTGATGGATAACTACAGTGAAATACTCTTTGACATACATACCCAATCTAAATATAAAAGACATTATTCTAAGGAGAAGACTAGACTATTCTTTAAAAAAGAAAACAGTATGAGATGAGGTCATTAAGAATTCGAGAGAGGTCACAGAAGTTGGAGTTATGTCTCCAAAGGGTCACCAGGGTGTGTCAGTGAAGGCAAAGTTCACATGCTCTGAGAGTAGCTAGTGTTCTCTGCCTAAAGTTCTTCTAAGAATTTTCTCTTTCTAAGATTTAAGGCCAACAGAACAAGTGGAAGATAAAAATTGAGGATTCTTAGAACAGATTTGCCAGTTTTTCCTTCTCTAAACTTAACCAAGTATACAAATGACAGTCTTTTTTGTTAAAGCATTGATTTAGAAAACACATAAAGGGGAGTCTTGGGTAAAATAAATTTGGAACTATAGCTCTAAATGAAATAATATAAGAAGCAGTTCTCTGAGTCTGGCTTGTTACATGGTGATGTGAAATAGAATTCTTAAAATAACTAAAATCTCTGATACCATTAAATAACCAATACATTCTGCCAACCTGGGTTTCCTAAGATCCTCTTGGGGCCCAGAATCATCTAAGTGTGTATAGTCACATAGCTATCCAGCTCTGTTCTAGAAGTGCCAAAGCTTCATTTTCTTTTGTGCTGTTTACACATGGCCACTGAATAGTGCTACCTTTTGCAAAATTAAGATTTTCATGGACATCTTGTTCTTTATAATCTCAAAGAACAAATAAATATTCTATAGGAGCTTTATTCAAAATATTGCACAGAAGGAAAAAGATTTGGTCACAAGAAGTGATGCTATTTTAAAATTTCATTTTGAATTTTTCTGGTTGCAGTGTTGTAGAAAGGTGTGGTTAAGTACCCAGAATGGAGCACTTGCTTAAACCAAGGGGGATTTCCTAATCAGAAGAAAAAGCCTCCTGATATCAGCTGCAGGCTTGAGATACGGCAGGCCTGCCCTGAGTGTGTCTGTTAAATTCAAAGTCATTTCTCCATTCTTGTCAAGTGAATTGAACCTTCTGATTGTCTCTGCCTGGGACAGTGATCCATTTCTAATGTCTGAGGCTAGAGTTTTTGAACTCATAAACTGTAAACTGTATTAAATAAACTGCCTTCTGATTGATGAGTGCTGCTCTCATAGGCTAATTTCTCATCTAAACAGTGATATGAAAATTCTTGCTAAAGGGTTGGTGACAGGACTAAACGGGGGTAATAGCAGACTTAATCAAGAAAGACAAATGGGATTCATTAACAACTGGCACTCAGCAGACAATCTTCAGAGACTTCTTGGTACAATCTCATTGGTCCAATCGAAAATAATTGTGTGCTGCTTTTATCACCGAATGCAGAACAAGCCCAGTGAAAAATTGTATTGGTGATATTAAGTAGAATTCACTTTTGGATTGAATTTTGTGCTTAGGCAGCCCATCTTTGGATGAGAGGAAGGAAGGAAAAAGAAATACTGAGTTTCATGCTGGAGTTTGTTCTCTGATTAGTTTTTTCACATTGTTCATTCTACCCTGGTACTTATTTTATCAACTGGGTCATACCCTTATTGGCAGGGATATTTATACCAGAGGCATCTGGTTTCTGGCGGGTTTCAGGACTGGCACATGGTTCATTTTGCCCAAGTTCATTGAATTCCACTTTCAGTGATGCTTTATCTTATCGAGCTGTTTTAGTTTGGCTTATCTGGCAAGGTTGACTAACTCTCTAAGAAGAGTCATGCTCCCCTTCTATAAGGTAGACAACTTGCTAGGAAATTCTCTTTAAATCAGGAATTATTTTTTTCCCAGTTCCCCTGCTGGGGAGGGGGAAATGTGACCAAGTTCTTGACAATTGTTTCTGAGCCAAATCAATGCAGGTCATTCTCAGGCTTATCGCATAATACTCTCCCACTCAGTCTTCCACTCTCTGTTTTCTTGATCTGTGAGCAAGAGTCAGAGGATGCAGCAGATCAAAGGTCATTATAAAGGGTGGAGCCACAGAAAGGAGCAAAAAGAGTCATGCTTGAAAAGAACAGTGGATTTTACATTTTACAAGGAGAAATGGTTCTCATTTGTTTGAAGCCACTGGGAATTGGGGGTTTGCTGGGGACAGCATCTAGCTTCACTTTGATGGAGGCAGATAGTTTTATGGCTGCCATTTGGCCTATTAGCTTTAGTGACCTTACTTCTTAACTGATCTCCTTAGCTTTTGATTTTGTGTATAATTGGGCTTTAAAGAAACTACCCTTCCACCTTGAACTTGCAAGCACTAAACCCCAGGCCTAGATGGATAAATACGTGTCACTGGCTTTCTCTTGTACCTTTCCCTATGCTCACTGGCCAACCAGGTCTAACATGCAACTGACCCTCCAGCCAGCTTTCCAGAGAAGAAATGAGATCAGACACACATAAAGCCAACTGACATGTTATTTTCAACTTTTCCCATCTTCAGCATAAAGTTGGTCCAGAGGCTAGGACTCTGCACTCCCAGTGCAACACGCCTGGGTTCCATCCTTGGTCAGAGAACTAGACCCCACATGCCGCAACTAGGAGTTCACATGCTGCAACTGAAGATTCAGCATACTGCAACTAAAAAAAAAATCGTGCATGCTTCAACAAAGATTGAAAATCCCACATGCTGCAGCTAAGAACTGGCACAGCCAAATAAAGAAATAAATATTTTAAAAAAGATTTTATATAGGAATTTTCAGAAGATAACTTGTCCCAAGCTACCTGTCTGGCCAGACTGAGGGGAAGCAGAGATTGTGGCCCAGAAGTTTAAGTGCTGTTTAAGCTTCTGTCCTCTGGGCTCCACTTCTGGAGACACTGGGATGACAATAGTTGGACCACTCTGAGACCCCAACTATGGTGGAGGTTTTGGTGGCCCCATCCACTCTCCTTCAGCTCTCACCATTCCTGGTACTGGTCAGTGGTGTCTAGTCTAAGCTTCTGCTGCTCTCCTTGCGAGGCTTTCATCTTAGCAGGTCTGAAGTGCCTTCAGGGGCAGACTTCAGACTGTGAGAGATGGTACTCGGGGCATAAATAACCCAGCATCTTGCCTCCCACCCTCAATAAGGTGACAACTCTGTGGTATTCCCTACATTATCTCCTACATTTCCTTGCTGGGAACATATTCCAGTTGCCACTCAGCTATAATGCACACTTCATGGTTTTCTGTCTCTTTACATCCCCATCCTCTTAAAATGGTTTCCTAGGATTAACACTCAAATTAACCATTTGCATTCAACTCGTTTCTAGACAATACCATGCATCATTTTGCAGATGCTTATGTCAGCTGTTTTTGAGAATCAGTAAATCAATAATGTGGTGTCTCTGTGGTGCAATCAGTTAGAACTTTCGGCTTTAATCCCTGATGCTGGGAAAGATTGAAAGGCAGGAGGAGAAGGGGGCAACAGAGGTTAAGATGGTTGGATGGCATCACCAACTCAATGGACATGAGTTTGAGCAAGCTCCAGGAGTTGGTGAAGGACAGGGAAGCCTGGCTTGCTACACTCCATGGAGTCACAAAGAGTTAGACACGACTGAGCGACTGAACTGAACTGAAATCAGTAGTAGTGGCTGACCCCTGATGTAGTGAATTATACTTTGCTAAGTAGCAGATGTCAAATAACATTTTTTCCTCAAACAACTTTTAATTGCATTAAAGCCAGCTAAATTTGCCAATCATAAAATAATTTTTTTGGAGTACTAGAACACTGCAAAACTGTAATCACTGATGCATTTTATCCAGTTGAAGCAAACTTCCAGAAAATATGGTGAATCCATCTCTCTCCTCTACTCTCATTCTTTTTTAAGGGTTCAATTGCAGTCTTTCAGATATGCTACTAATACCAGAAGGACATTATGGCACTCTGTAGTTGGGGTTGAAAATTTCCATTCAAAATTACCCGCACCCAATTCAAGTTACCTGCACCTGGCAGGTGCAATGACCTGGCAGCTGCCCCACAAATGGCACCGCACTTCCACCTCTGCTCTAATATGTTCCTGCTTATTTATGCAAACTTTACTGCCCAGTGGATATGCCAGTGTGACTGAGCAGAAGTTTGGTCCTTCCTAAAAACTCTAGCAACTGCCTTATCACCCCTAAAAAAGCATGGGATCTTAGTAATCTTAGTAACAACTGTGAGCTTGCTAGGATAACACATCTTCAAGTCATTTGACATAAGCACAAAATAAAGATTAAATAAAAACATCAGCCTTACTCTACACTGCAGTGTCAGCCCAAGTTCTCCTCTCCATCCACTTTCTATCAAATTGCTGCCACCACAGCCTTCCTAATTAGAGATTTTGGAGCTGCTTCAGCTCTAGGAACAAACAGAGTGAGTGGCATGAGTATGTCTTACCTTGACTTCATGCCCTTTCCAAGATCTCTGTGCTTTCAACTGCCTCTTCCCCTTCACTTGACTGCCTCACTCTGTGGCTTTACGGCAGCCACATTTCCCATGCCTTTCCTTGTAACTAGACAATTGTCAGAGTGAAAAACCAGCCCCATAGGATTCAGGCCAGGAGAAGATAATGTAATCCTTTACATTTTCAGCAGAAGCAGGTGATAGCATATCTTTGTCCTTCAGATACCTAAGGCAGTACAGCCCTCACCTCTCAGCTCACCTTCTCCAGGACCCATGATAATGAGTAAGTTGAGTGGAGATCACAATTTTGAGGGTAAACTGCCAAACATCCGTCAACACCTACTGATGTCTGTGTTATTGCCCTGAAGTATTTCTTCAGGTTTTGAAGAGTGATGTGAGAGGGCCCTCCTGCATTGACTCTGGCCACTGAGCTGTTGGAAGGGACACTTCTCAATATGCCAAAGTATTTCATTCCCTGCAGCTAAGGCTTAGCAGATCTCTTCTGATGAAAACCACTAAGCAAAGGCTTGAAAATTCACCCAAAGCTATCGAAACAAAGGGCAGGTGCTAATTGAAGCAGGAGAAACTGTCTTTCTAGCAAAATTCTTAAGTTAAAAAAAAATCCTCAGAATGTGATTACAGAAATTTTACTAGCTGCTACTGAAAAAATTATGTATGTAGCACACATTAAATGTATCTATATTCTTTTATTTAAGTAAATGGTTGCCCACTATACAGGGATTACCCCATGTTTTGAAAGTTCACTTTACACCACTTTACTTTTAAGAAAGACCTAATTAGTATAACTGTTTCTTGGTATTGGAAGAGGATTGATTCCAGGACCCCTAAGGATATCGAAACCTATGGATGCTCAAGACCCTTAAGTAAAGTGGTGTATTATTAGCTTATATTCTATGCACAACTTCATACATTCTTTAAGTCATCTCTAGATAACTTCTAATACCTAATGAAAAATAAATGCTACATAAATAGTTGTAAATACAATGTAAATGCTATGTACATAGCTGCTGGTATGCATCAAATTCACATTTTGCTTTTGAAATTTTCTGGATTATTTTTAAAAAAATATTTTTGATCATAGTTGACTATGTAGATGTGGTCTTGCAGATACGAAGGGCAGACTGTACCTATTTTTGCTAATGAAAAGAATCCAGAGAGGATTTTTCACTTTTATGGAAAAAACTAAAGACACAGTAGCCTTGAGCACTAGTTTTGCAGCCAGCCACTTCAGAGGCAGAGCTCACCTGGAGCAGCAAGAGTGCCATCACCAGGCTCCTTTCCCGGGAACTGCACTCAGCATCTTAGCATCAAGACCCATGGCTCTGAACTGTGTCTGTAAGCATCTATCAGTGCTTTATCTCCATTTATTTTCTGTACAGTTAGCAAGATGTGCCCTTGGGTAATTGCTTCTTCAGTTTACAAAAGGTTTCATAGAAATGCTGTCTCTTTGGATAGCAAGGGAAACCTGTACACAGTCACCTACACCACTGAATCACTTAATGTTAAGTCTTGGGGTTGTTCCATATCTCCCTTTATAAAAAATAAAATCCCTGGTTTACATAATGTATTTATAAACATTATCATTACTGTTATATAAAAAGTTACATCATGTACTAGATTTGATCTCTGCAAGAAAATTATTATTCCTGCAGTTAAGTGGAGTGCACCTTAAGTCAGCATGATAATGTTCAAGAAGACATGTTTTGTAAAACACCAAAACATTCAAATATGAGAATTTTAGTGGTTAAACTATAATGTAAAGACTAATGAATTACAGTGACTCTTGCAAAGAGATGTTCAGGACTCAAATTGCCATGACCATGAATAACATGGTTTACAAAACATTTAGAATTGGTCATTAGCAAGAAATCACAAGTGAGATAACATAATTAAATAGATTGCTCTGTAGTTTATTAATAAAGTCTTTGTGTTTGCTTAATGTGATCAAGGAGTTTGCATTAGAGATGGGTATTATTTACTTGAGAAGACAAATATAAACAACCATGTTGAACTTGGATAGCTTTTCCTCCTTGAGAATTTTTTCTATTCACAGTCTATCTTGCTGTAGGAAAATAAGAATTATTAAAAGTGGAGACTGTGTCACTTGCACACTTTTACCATAATTATCTCATAGGTAAATTGATATCTTATTGTGGAGCAACCTGCCAAAGATAACTTCTAATCGTATATGTGAATATACATTTTTCCTATTATAGCCTCAGCTGCTACGAGCCAAAGCAGTGTGTGTTCTTGTCCTCTGTGGATTTGGCCCAGCATCAAACACTGGATCTTGCATCTCACAGACACAGAGAAAAAACAGAGGCTCAGTTGAACCATGCTAAATTAGACACTAAAAATCATTTTTTATTTATGTCTTACTCCATGCTTCCAGGTAACAACAACAAAAGAAATATTGGAAGAAGTTTTTCATGCTTTGAGGTCACAATCCATGATACTGCTGGGAACTGAGTGAGACATGGTGTAAAAATAGAAAACTGTCTAATAGCGATTGCCAAATAGAAGTGCCACTTTTTACATGATTTCGAGGTCTGATTCATTGCTTTTGGAAAGCTGGCAACCTTATTTAAAAGTCTGATTTTTCCAGTTCCACAGAAACTTCTTGGGAAACAGGCAACTACAGTTTCTGAGACAAGTTTGGCACCAGTAGTAGGAATAGGCGAACTTCCTGGAGTCAGGGACCAGGAATGCAAGCCCCAGGGATGGTGGCTGAGGCTTCAAAGGGGCAAAGACTGTGTGGAAAGCATCTTTTTGTCTCCTAGACAGAAAACGATACTTTGTGGGAAGTATAACCGAGACTATAAGAACAGATAACAACTTATGTTTGGTCCTGATTCCCTCACTTTCTTGCTGTCTGATCTTGGGGAAATTATTTAGCTGTTTGTTTCTTTAAGTATGAGTGAGGGATAATGATAATATCTACTTAGTAATATAATTGTGAGGATTAAATGGGATAATCCATGTAAACCATCCAGCCAATCTAGTGTATAGTAGGTGTTCATTAATGTTATATACTGTTATTAACAATTCTATAAATTGCATCCTATAAAGTGGAGCGGGGGAATTGTTCTTTTGAGTATATTCTCGGCTAGACTATAACAGGATCTTTTTCTAACCAGCATTCCAACTGTAGATAGAGAATATAGTTGCTCAAACACAAGCCTTAGGGCAGAAAAAGATGAATGATGGCCTTTCTGAAGAGAAATTGGATCCTCCCCCTGCTGATACCACTGAAGCCCAATAAATAATGCCAAGAGGGTCTCCAATGCCACCAATGAAAACAAGACGTATACAATGATAGGTTTGAGGTGAGTAATTTTAAAGCATGACAAAAAAGAGTCATTAGGACCTCTAAAATGAATCTGGAGGCTTCCCAGGGCACTATGCTGACCTTCTCTGGGAGATCTAGTTCTTAAGAGCAAACACCAACATCTGTTCTACCCTTGTAGAATGACAGTAAGCAATCACATACAAGTGATAAAGAACAGCTGAAGCTACAACGAGTTAAAGCATTTCCTCCTCTATTCATGTTAATATGTTTTTGCAGACTGAAATGCCTGCTGATATGTGGATAGGAAGGAACGTGCTTTAGGGAAGGGATTGGCTTGAGTCCTCTGGATCTCAAGAGGGGCTTGTACCCTCTGGGTCGTGTGATGCCCAGAAGAGAGACCTATGAGAGTGCTTCATGAAAACAGAGGTTTCAAGGCACCCAAATTAGGGGTCATTTATTACTGATGGAACCTGTGAATTAGAGCTGGGTGGTGATAAGCATAAGCTGAGATGTGCAAGTAGGAGGAGTGTTAACAACAGAGACCTCTGGCAATGAGAACAGG
This sequence comes from Bos javanicus, assembly GCF_032452875.1. Taxonomy (NCBI): domain Eukaryota; kingdom Metazoa; phylum Chordata; class Mammalia; order Artiodactyla; family Bovidae; genus Bos; species Bos javanicus. The sequence continues at coordinate 47,427,933 of NC_083870.1, forward strand.
TAAGAGCTGAGGCCATGCATACTGATACTCTCAAAGCTGCTTGGGGAAAGGCAGATCCTCAAAGAAATGTGCCAAATTGGGCAGAGACAGACTGTCCAAGTAAGGCCCCCGCCCCCCCCCCCCCAAGTCTGGTTACTATGCAGGAGGATTAGAGCATAGATGGACATTCCTTCTCCCTGGAGACTCTGCTAGAATTTGCCCCTGGTACTGAGCACTTATTCATTCAGGCATTTCCCACTTGGTGAATGAATGACAAGCATTACACCCTCTCAGCTTTGCCTGGGCTGATATCTGGCATGTATCATTTCCCTCTTTCCTCAATTTCCCATTGTCAAATCATCCATTAAATTGGATTGAACCCGCCTAAGCCAGCCTGTCATGGAGCGCTCAGGGGAGATTACTCTGAAAGGAACAAGACCTTGGCTGTCAGGCAGGTTAGCACAAGCTCTCACCACTCAGCTTCTCACCTCACAGAAGCCCTGTGACATCCTGGGGGGCTCAGGCTACCTAGCATGCTCCCCCTTCTCAGCACCCTCTTTTCCTGGTGTGGAAACTGTAATTACCCTGTTCTAGCCTCAAGACATTTTTTTATTTTTCAAGGAGAGGACAGAAGGACAGAGGATGAGGTAGAAAACTGGACATGTGAGCTGTCCTATGATATTTTATATTCAAGTCTCACCGTGTAACCTTCTGAGATAATTTCCCCAACAAGTGTTAGATAATTTGGGGAAGAATCTTAACTGTGAAACCTTAACTGATGTTTCCGTCAAAAACCATTTGTTTAAACATTAGACAAGGGAAGTGCCATGAAAGCAAGCGGAATTAGCTCCTTGTTCTTTAGAGAGAACTGAAACACATTTTTCTTGTACTGATCACTTTCCAGGGAAAGGTGTCTCCTCACCCAAGGCGTAATGGCAGCGCTATTGTCAGGAAGGATGAAAAGCATGCTGACTTCAGGTGAAATGGGCAGCTGGCAGCTTTCAGGCTGTCCTGGGTGACACTTCATGTGGGTGACAGAGCTGCTGCACTTCAAACAGGAGCCCGTAATCATCAGAAACTGACTATTGGAGAGGGCTGGAAGGAAAGCTTAGGGGAGAGAGTCTCAAACTAAATATATGTACCCCAGTGTCCTATGCCTGATCCAAGTCTTGAAAAACCTTATTTGTGAATTCATCTACAGTCAATTCTTTTATTTATTTATTTTTATATAAACATATTGTCATTGTAGTTCCACAAGCCTGAAGAGGTGATGGTTAGCTTCTCTTCTTTCAAGTCTAAATTCAAGACTAATACTTACATTTGCTTTACTTTTCTAAAAGGAGTTTCTGTAATTTCCTCTGCAAATGAAACCTCAATATTGTTGTTGTTATTCAGTCGCTAAGTCATTGTTCAGTCGCTAATGCCATCTTTCTCCGACTCTTTGCAACCCCATGGACTGCAGCACGCCAGGCCTCCCTGTCCCTCACTACCTCCCAGAGTTGGCCCACGTTCACGTCTGTGGAATCAGTGACACCATTCAAATGTGTGTTGGATTATATTTGTTTTAGTCTGTTTTCTTTTCCCCTCTCCTTATTGCCTTGGTTAAGAATGTTACTAATTTTTACTGGGTTTTTGACAGACCTCTTAACTAGTTTCTCTACCCATAGTCTTGCCCCTTCAAACCACCTTTTATAATGTTGTAAATGCCATCCAAAACAAAGCTGATTATGTCATTTTTCTTTTTAAAATCCTTCAGTATCTCCCCACTGCTTATTGTTCACTATATACTGTCCTTTTAAATGAAATCCCATATGCCAGTCAAGCTAGCTCAGGGATTCCATGAAAAGTCACTCTGAGTTGTTCTATTCTACCTTGTGAATCCTTGTTCAGTATCTCCTGGCACCTGCCTTTTTGGATTTTCTGAAAACTCAGCTCCTTGCTTGACCCTCACACTGACTTGATACTTGGGTTGACAGCTCACTTTTAGATAGATTAATCTGGCTTCATTGTTGGCCTTTTCTTGGACATAATTTCCTGTATTCCAACTGGCTTCATATACTACAAAGTTATGTTAACTTGCAGTGCAAAGTTGCATTCATTCATCCATCCATTTATTCACTTAAAAATGGTGCCATGCACTATAGTAATTATTGAGAACAGGGTGGCGAATGAGTTACCTTGCTTAAAATTGAACTACTTACAGTATAGTACAGAATAGCAACAGTTAGAACGAGACATGGAAAAATGGGCTGGTTACAAATTGGGGAGGGAGTACATCAAGGCTGTATATTGTCACCCTGATTATTTAACTTATATTCAGAGCAAATCATGAGAAATGCCAGGCTGGATGAAGCACTAGCTGGAATCAAGATTGCCAGGAGAAATACCAATAACCTCAGATATGCAGATGACACCACCCTTATGGCAGAAAGTGAAGAGGAACTAAAGAGTCTCTTGATGAAAGTAAAACAAGTGAGTGAAAACACTGGCTTAAAATTCAACATTCAAGAAATGAAGATCATGGCATCTGGTCCTATCACTTCAAGGCAAATAGATGGGGAAACAATGGAAACAGTGACGGACTTTATTTTCTTGGGCTCCAAAATCTTTGCAGATGGTAAATGCAGACAGGAAATTAAAAGACTCTTGCTCCTTGGAAGAATCAGTCAGTTCAGTTGCTCAGTCGTGTCCTACTCTTTGTAACCCCATGGACTGCAGCACACCAGGCTTCCCTCTCCATCACCAACTCCCGGAGCTTGCTCAAACTCATATCCATCAAGTTGATGATGTCATCCAACCATCTCATCCTCTGTTATCCCCTTCTCCTCCTGCCTTCAATCTTTCCCAGCATCAGGGTCTTTTCCAGTGAATCAGTTCTTCGCATGCGATGGCCAAAGTACTGGAATTTCAACTTCAGCATCAGTCCTTCCAATGAATGTTCAGGACTGATTTCCTTTAGGATTGACTGGTTGGATCTCCTTGCAGTCCAAGGGACTCTCAAGAGTCTTCTCCAACACCATGATTCAAAAGTATCAATTTTTTGGCACTCAGCTTTTTTTATTGTCCAACTCTCACATCCATACATGACTCCTGGAAAAACCATAGCTTTGACTAGCTGAACCTTTGTTGGCAAAGTAATGTCTCTGCTTTTTAATATGCTGTCTAGGTTGGTCATAGCTTTTCTTCCAAAGAGCAAGCGTCTTTTAATTTCATGGCTGCAAGCATCATCTGCAGTGATTTTGGAGCCCAAGAAAATAAAGTCTGTCACTATTTCCATTGTTTCCCTATCTATTTGCTATGAAGTGATGGGACCTTGGAAGAAAAGCTATGACAAAACTAGACAGCATATTAAAAAGCAGAGACATTATTTTGTCGACAATGGTCCATCGAATCAAAGCTATGGTTTTTCCAGGAGTCATGTATGGATGTGAGAGTTGGATTATAAAGAAAGCATAGTGCAAAAGAATTGATGCTTTTGAATTGTGGTGTTGGAAAAGACTCTTGAGAGTACCTGGGAATGCAAGGAGATCCAACCAGTCAATCCTAAAGGAAATCAGTCCTGAATATTCATTGGAAGGATCGATGCTGAAGCTGAAACTCCAATACTTTGGCCACCTGTTGCAAAGAACTGATTCACTGGAAAAGACCCTGATGCTGGGAAAGATTGAAGGCAGGAGGAGATGGGGATAACAGAGGATGACATGGTTGGATGACATTACCAACTTGATGGACATGAGTTTGAGCAAGCTCTGGGAGGTAGCGAGGGACAGGGAAGCCTGGTGTGCTGCAGTCCACGGGGTTGCAAAGAGTCAGACATGACTGAGAGACATAACTGAACTGAAAGAATACAGATAAATCTTATAGAATCAACAGATAGTCTCACAGGAAGAAATGTCCAAACTGACAACTGGAGGATAAGCAGAAGGTAGAGTGAAAAAAGAGGGAAGAATATATTATATCAGAGCCCAACAAGAGAAATTTCCAAAGGCAGAAACGAGATCAGGGAAAGTAAATGACAAGAGATGAAGCTGGACAGCTAAGCATCAGTGACATCATGATGGGCTTTATATATCAGGAAGGCATAAGATTTCATCCTGAGGCCAGTAAGAGAACTCACTGAGGCTCTTAAGCAAGGGAGATGTTAACTGATTCAAACTGTAGTATAATGATTTTAGTTTTGTATATAGATGAATTTGAAGTGGGTAAGTCTGGAGCCAAGGATAACAGATAAGTATAACCGTTGTGAAAAGTGCTGACAGTAACATGGGTCAGTATGGCTGAGTAATACTCCATTGTGTATATAAATTACAACTTGCCTATCCATTCATCTGTCAATGGACATTTAGGTTGCTTCCATATTTGCCTATTGTGAATAGTGCTGCTATGAACTTTGGGGTTCATTTTCAAATTATAGTTTTTTTCTGGATATGTATTCAGAAGTGGAGGTGGATCATATGATAACTTTATTTTTCATTCTTAAAGGAAATTTCATACTATTCTCTATAGTGTCTATAGCAATTTAATCTGCAAAATTTTCCTTTTATCTTTCTTTTCATTGGACAGCTTCTACTTAGCCTTCAAAATTTCATTCATGCTTGACTTTCTTAGGAAAACTTTCTTGCTGGTCTTCCTTTGAGAACAACACCCCTACAGGTCACCCTTGCCACATCCCACATGATGTTAAGTCTAGAAAGTTTTAGCAAAGATACTCCCACATGAATATTAAGTGGACTTCTTCATCTTATTATGCTGGTTAGAGCTTCAAATAACTAAAACAAAAATTTTCCTATTGAAGGCATGACCACATGTATTACTGATAGAGGTGTATATTAAAGTTTGATGTGCCCTCAGTGTTACCTAGTTCACCTCTCTTAGTTTATAAGTGGGGAAACTCAGGGAGGGTCAGTGACACTTTTAAGAACATACAAAGCACAGTGTCAGAACTGGAACTATTTTTGCTCTCCCAGTTCACTGTCCTTTCTACTACAACAGAGCTATCCCAAGTGCCCTTTTACCTGTGAACTCTTGACTTACCTCCCCTCCAACCACCAGTCTTTGTCAGTGATCTTATAGCTTTTCCTTTTATTATGGGTTCTGGCATTGGGCCTCAGAATGGGAAGGTTAGTGCTCTTTTTGTTACTTCTCTAAGAGACTGTGAGCTCTTGACAGCTGGCACCATATGCTCAGTTACCTGTGGTTCCCTAGCATGGTAACAAGTATAGAGCAGGCTTCTGTAAAGGTTGGCTGAATAGAACAAAGGGTGTTAACAATTGAAAGTACATGCTAGTGTTGAATTCATAGGTAATATGTATGTGTGTGACCAGCGCGAGTTCAATGATCTCTATTTAGAACTCAAGTGCTATGTTACCTTGATGGGCCTCACGGTTACTTATCGAAACACAAAGATTGAAAAGATAGAACTGCTTTTTGTTATTATCATGCTAATAATCCTTACCATTAGAGCCTTTTGACATTTATTGTCTGCTCTTTATAACGTATTTTAGCATAATGCTTATCATTGTTTCAACCAAGTAGAGATTCAGGTTGAGAAAAATCTGTTAGTGGTCACTCCAGAGTCTTTCCTTCTCCTGACCGCTGACAATTCCTAATCTTATTCATATGGATTTTCCAATTCTTTCCATTTCATGTAAATGGAATCATATAATACACTATCTTTTGTGACTTGCTTCATTCACTTAGCATAATGTTTTTAAGGTGTTTCATTGTTTTGATATGTACTGGTACTTCATTTCTTTTTATAGTCAAGTAATAGAACTGACTTTTAAAAAATACTCTTAAGAATTAATTGGTCCATATTTTTAAGGATTTTCATTGGTAAAAGAGCATTGGCAATTCTAGATAAATATTTAGTCCCTATTGTGCTGGTTGGGCTTCCCCAGTGGCTCAACAGTAAAGAATCTACTTACAGGGCAGGAGACGCAGGTTCGATCCTTGGGTAGAGAAGATCCCTTGGAGAAGTAAATGGCATAAATGGCAACCCATTCTAATATTCTTGCCTAGGAAATGCTATGGACAGAGGACATTAGCAGGCTACTGTCCGTAGGGTCGTGAAAGAATCTGACATGACTTAGTAACTAAACAACAAAAATGCTTCCAGAATATGCTGGTTAAGTATTTAAAATTGGATTTTTAAATGTTAGAATGCAACAGGGCATTTGAAAGAGTAACTTGTAGTTTCTCAGGAAAAAATACCCTTTTGGTAATTTTCTCTATCTCTTACAAGTCTTTGTTGATGTATTCTCCCCTTTTGTAACAGGAAAAGTAGGTAAGAGAACACATCTAATGACTAACTAATCCCAGTTCTATGCCCCTTCAGGGCCCTATGTATGTAATAGACCATCTTGTCACGGTAAAGTGGCTCCTTCAGAACATACTGCAAAAGCATTAAGCCCTTTTATTGGATTACACAGATCCAGACTGTGTGAAAAGCTCAGCTTGAAAGTAGTTCTTCTCTGCTTATATTCCACCTTCCTCTCTTGGTAGCAGAAATTGTGTTCATGACATTGGTTAAAACATCTGATATTCTATGGGAAATTTCCCTCTTACTGGTAGTTTATTATAATCAAATTGTCTCTGATGATTGTCACTGCATTTTTCTGTTGCAGCCTTAGGGCAATGGGAAGTTCTGTCCCTATCTGACAAATGTCAGGAATGTTCCAGGTGTGTGTACTGACCCTGTGTTGTCCTCTGTCACCAAGACAGTGCCCCTCTCAGCTGGCCTCAGGAGAAAGGGATGTCACAATAGAACCAGGGACCCCATGCCATGATTTGTGATTACTTTCTCATTGTATCATCAGGCCGCTCAAGATGGTTGCTCTCTGTACATCCCCTGCCTGACCAGTGCCTGCTTCACCCACACTCTACACACATGATTGACCTTCCTACATATTTGTTCAGGCCCCAGTTAGTGATTGTTCTTATCATAAAGCATAGTGAGGGATGTACCCCTCTGCTGATTTCCCTGGTAATTCCTCCTATAAACTGGCAATCTCCCCACCTCAAGAGTGAAGACTGCTATTACATTCTGCCCATCACTGCTGCACACGATAGGGTTTTGTCCCTCCAGAACCTTGTTTCAGATGTATAAGCCCCCACATTCATTAAACCATTGATGTCTTTGTTGCTGACTCTGGGCTCTTTCTTGAGTCCTAAAACTGGGCAAGTATAGGCCTTGTAATCCTGCAGAGTTTCAGCCTAACACTCATCCATTTTTTTCTCAGTGACTTTATCAGCACCCAGAGCTTCATAAATTCAACTAATCTGAAACAGTAATAGCTAATATTTATTATTGAGTGACAACTGATCATGTTTGACCTCTATGAAATATTTTTAAACCTTTATGGAGAAATAATTTACATATCACAAAATTTACCCTTTAAAGTACAGAAGACAGTGGATTTTTACTTAGTATATTCACAGAGTTATAGAGCCATCACTACCATGTAATTTCTGAATATTTTCACTACCCCCAAAAGAAACCCTGCATCTATTAGTAGTCGCTCCATAGTCTCTCCTTCTCCTGACCTCTGGCAATTCCTAATCTTATTCCTATGGATTTTCCAATTCTTTCCATTTCCATGTAAATGGAATCGTATAATACACCATCTTTTATGACTTGCTTCATTCACTTAGCATAATGTTTTAAAGATGTGTCGTTGTTTTGGTACGTACTGGTACTTCCTTCCTTTTTATGGTCAAGTGATAATGCTTATTTAACTTATGTGCAGAGTACATAAGAGTACATCATGAGAAACGCTGGACTGGAAGAAACACAAGCTGGAATCAAGATTGCCGGGAGAAATATCAATAACCTCTGATATGCAGATGACACCACCCTTATGGCAGAAAGTGAAGAGGAACTAAAAAGCCTCTTGATGAAGGTGAAAGTAGAGAGTGAAAAAGTTGGCTTAAAGCTCAACATTCAGAAAACTAAGATCATGGCATCTGGTCCCATCACTTCATGGGAAATAGACAGGGAAACAGTGGAAACAGTGTCAGACTTTATTTTTGTGGGTTCCAAAATCACTGCAGATAGTGACTGTAGCCATGAAATTAAAAGACGCTTACTCCTTGGAAGGAAAGTTATGACCAACCTAGAAAGCATATTCAAAAGCAGAGACATTATCTTGCTAACAAAGGTCTATCTAGTCAAGGCTATGATTTTTCCAGTGGTCATGTATGGATGTGAGAGTTGGACTGTGAAGAAAGCTGAGTGCTGAAGAATTGATGCTTTTGAACTGTGGTGTTGGAGAAGACTCTTGAGAGTCCCTTGGACTGCAAGGAGATCAAACCAGTCCATTCTGAAGATCAGCTCTGGGATTTCTTTGGAAGGAATGATGCTAAAGCTGAAACTCTAATACTTTGGCCACCTCATGCGAAGAGTTGACTCATTGGAAAAGGCTCTGATGCTGGGAGGGATTGAGGGCAGGAGGAGAAGGGGACGACAGAGGATGAGATTGCTGGATGGCATTACCGATTCCATGGACTTGAGTTTGAGTGAACTCCGGGAGTTGGTGATGGACAGGGAGGCGTGGCATGCTGTGATTCATGGGGTCACAAAGAGACGTTCACGACTGAGCGACTGAACTGAACTGAATAATCCATTGTATGGTTTACCATATTTTGTTTATCTATTCATTAATTGGTGAACTTGTGAGTTGTTTCTCCTTTTTGACTGTTATGAATAATGCCTCTATAAACATTCATATACAGGTTTTTGTATGTGGAGATAGATTTCTTATTTACTTGGATATATCTACATATCTATATCTATCTATATGGACTTCAAAACACTCTTATATAGTACCTTAAGTTGAGGAAACAGACTTGTCAAAGTAAAATAACTAACTCAGGGTCAAATGGCAAACCAGTGCTCTTGGATAATCATCCTCACAGTCAGGAAACTTCAGTCACCTTTGACTTCTCCCTTTCTTTGGCACTCTATAACAAGTAAGCCTCCACATGCTATGAGTCTTCCTTTGGCTAACTGCTTTCCATTCTTAAGGCTTTATATAATGTGTTGGATAGTACTAATTGATTACCAAGTATGCATTTTCTCCTTCTTCCCTTGACTTGATTATTGGTTTCAAGGTGCATAGCTGAAAATTTCATTCCTTAGTTTCATTTCCATAAATGGGTGGCCATATGTCACATTCCTGATTAATTAGAAATAAATCTAATGTTGTTAGGTGGATCTTTGAGTAAAAATGAGGTTTTTAAAATGTGAACATTTTGGTTGAGATGAGCCATTTTGTCATGCTCTCACTTTCCTGTAATATGATTAACAGCTACAGCTAGATGTTCAAGCTGGTTTTAGAAAAGGCAGAGGAACCACAGATCAAATTGCCAACATCCACTGGATCACGGAAAAAGCAAGAGAGTTCCAGAAAAACATCTATTTCTGCTTTATTGACTATGCCAAAGCCTTTGACTGTGTGGATCACAATAAACTGTGGAAAATTCTGAAAGAGATGGGAATACCAGACCACCTGATCTGCCTCTTGAGAAACCTGTATGCAGGTCAGGAGCAACAGTTAGAACTGGACATGGAACAATAGACTGGTTCCAAATAGGAAAAGGAGTCCGTCAAGGCTGTATATTGTCACCCTGCTTATTTAACTTCTATGCAGAGTACATCATGAGAAATGCTAGGCTGGAGGAAGCACAAGCTGGAATCAAGATTGCCGGAAGAAATATCAATAACCTCAGATATGCAGATGACACCACTCTTATGGCAGAAAGTGACGAAGAACTAAAGAGCCTCTTGATGAAAGTGAAAGAGGAGAGTGAAAAAGTTGGCTTAAAGCTCAACATTCAGAAAATGAAGATCATGGCATCTGGTCCCATCACTTCATGGGAAATAGATGGGGAAACTGTGGAAACAGTGGCTGACTTTATTTTTCTGGGCTCCAAAATCACTGCAGACGGTATTGTAGCCATGAAATTAAAAGACACTTACTCTTTGGTAGGAAAGTTATGACCAACCTAGACAGCATATTATAAAGCAGAGACATTACTTTGCCAACAAAGGTCCATTTAGTCAAGGCTATGGTTTTCCCTGTGGTCATGTATGGATGTGAGAGTTGGACTATAAAGAAAGCTGAGTGCTGAAGAATTGATGCTTTTGAACTGTGGTGTTGGAGAAGACTCTTGAGAGTCCCTTGGACTGCAAAGAGATCCAACCAGTCCATCCTAAAGGAGATTAGTCCTGGGTGTTCATTGGAAGGACTGATGTTGAAACTGAAACTCTAATACTTTGGCCACCTGATGTGAAGAGCTGACTTGTTTGAAAAGACCCTGATGCTGGGACAGATTGAGGGCAGGAGGAGAAGGGGATGACAGAGGATGAGATGGTTGGATGGCATCACTGACTCAATGGACATGGGTTTGGGTGGACTCTGGGAGTTGGTGATGGACAGGGAGGCCTGGTGTGCTGCAGTTCATGGGATTGCAAAGAGTCGGACATGACTGAGCCACTGAACTGAACTGAACTGATAGTTACCATCTTTTCACTCTGAAGAAAAGGCCAGAAGAATTGCAGATATCATGACCCTTCATTCTTGAACTACTCAAACAATTCCAGAAACTGTCTACTTGCAAACATCTTTACCACATACAAAGGCCCATGCTTCAAAGGCACCAAAAGAAACTTGAGCCTTATTAGATGCCATGTGCATGTGGTTAGTTGCTCAGAAATGTCTGAGTCTTTGCGATGTTTTGGACTGTAGCCCTGCAGGCTCTTTTGTCCATGAGATTTTCCAGGCAAGAATAATGGATTGGGTTGCCATTTGTTTCTCTGGGGTATCTTCCTGACACAGGGATCAAACTTGCATCTCCTGTGTCTCCTACATTGCAGGTTGATTCTTTACCTGCTGAGCCATTGGGGAAGCAAAGTTAATGAGAGTTATATATTGCTTTGTAGTTAAGAGATGCCATTTTGCTTTTCTTATGTCGCTGAATACAAATTTCTAATTTTAATGAGCCTTCAGGTCAATGGAATTAACCTTACATTTCCATTGTCAAAAATCATATTCAGACTGTAAGGTCCAACTTAGGTGACCTTTCTAAAGAGAATTTCCCCAAAATCTTATGGAAAGTGACCTCTTTCTGTATTCTCTCTAGTACTCAATTTGTATCTCTCACTTGGAATTTGTAACATATTTGCCATATGGATATTTGTGCAGATCTCCTTTTCCAATTTTAGCCTTAGAGAATCTGGAGGAAAATTTAAGGTATTGACATTTTATCTGGGTGGTGCAAGCCTAAAGCAATAAAGGAGAAAAAGCAAATCTATTATAGTTGTCCAGGGCTTCCCTTGTGGCTCAGCTGGTAAAGAATCTGCCTGCAACGCAGGAAACTTGGGTTTGATCTCTAGGTTCAGAAGACCCCATGGGGAAGGGAATGGCTACCCACTCCAGTACTCAGGCCTAGAGAATTCCTTGGACTGTATAGTTCATGGGGTTGCAAAGAGTTGGACATGAGAGTGACTTTCACTTTACTTTGCTTTACATTTGTATCCAAGCTTTCACATCTATATAGTCAACCAATCTTGAATCAAAAATATTTTAAAAAACTCCAGAAAATTCCAAAAATACCTTGAATTTACCTCACACCAGCAACTATTTGCATAGTATTTACACTGTATTTGCAGCTATTTGCATTATATTTACATTATACTAGATATAAATAATCTGCAGATAATTTAAATTGTAAGGGAGAACCTGTGTAGGTTACATGCAAATATGACAACATTTTATGTAAGGGACTTGAAAGAAAGAAAAGAAATTGTAGTCGCTCAGTCATGTCTGACTCTTTGCCACCCCAGGACTGTAGCCTGCCAGGCACGTCTGTCCATGGATTTCTCCAGGCAAGAATACTGGAGTTGGTTGCCATTCCCTTCTCCAGGGGATTTCCAGACCCAGGGATCAAATTGGGGTCACCTGCATTGAAGGCAGGTTTGTTTGTTTGTTTGTTTGTTTTACCATCTGAGCCACTGGGGAAGCCCCTGGCATCTCCATTTGTGGTGGGGTCCTGGAACCAATGCCCTTGGGACACTGATATTTCTCAGCTCACATGTGTACTCGGTGCATGAGACTTCACTAGATTACAAAGAAGATTCACATCTCAGTAATGTATGAGTGAGAGAGAGAAGGGAAAATTAACCTGTCTGACTTTCTCTCATCTCCTGTTTCTTAGTGGGCAAAGTCTACCTTATGGGAAATTAATTTTTCATCTGGCTCCACAGGAGCTTCTGAGGAAGCCAAATCCCACACTCCCATGCATGGTGCTGCATCGCAGTATAAGAGTAGAGGGGTATTTGAAGAAGGCAGGTAGTCAACTGAGAGAGAAAGGAGTCAGTCAATGGAATCTGAGAAAGCAAGCAAGGACTGTGTCTAAGCATTCAGATCAGATCAGATCAGATCAGTCACTCAGTCGTGTCCGACTCTTTGCGACCCCATGAACTGCAGCACACCAGGCCTCCCTGTCCATCACCAACTCCCAGAGTCCACCCAAACCCATGTCCATTGAGTCGGTGATGCCATCAAGCCATCTCATTCTCTGTCGTCCCCTTCTCCTCTGCCCCCAATCCCTCCCAGCATCAGAGTCTTTTCCAATGAGTCAACTCTTGGCATGAGGTGGCCAAAGTACTGCAGTTTCAGCTTTAGCATCATTCCTTCCAAAGAAATCCCAGGGCTGATCTCCTTCAGAGTGGACTGGTTGGATCTCCTTGCAGTCCAAGGGACTCTCAAGAGTCTTCTCCAACACCACAGTTCAAAAGCATCAATTCTTCGGCACTCAGCCTTCTTCACAGTCCAACTCTCACATCCATACATGACCACAGGAAAAACCATAGCCTTGACTAAATGGACCTTTGTTGGCAAAGTAATGTCTCTGCTTTTGAATATGCTATCTAGGTTGGTCATAACTTTCCTACCAAGGAGTAAGCGTCTTTTAATTTCATGGCTGCAGTCACCATCTGTAGTGATTTTGGAGCCCAGAAAAATAAAGTTTGACACTGTTTCCACTGTTTCCCCATCTATTTCCCATGAAGAGGTGGGACCAGATGCCATGATCTTCGTTTTCTGAATGTTGAGCTTTAAGCAAACTTTTTTACTCTCCACTTTCACTTTCATCAAGAGGCTTTTGAGTTCCTCTTCACTTTCTGCCATAAGGGTGGTGTCATCTGCATATCTGAGGTTATTGATATTTCTCCTGGCAATAATTAAAAGTTAATTTTTAATAGAAGAAATGCCACATGCTCAGCATTTAAAAATCTAAGTAATAGAAAGAAATAAAAAGAAGAAAATTCCCTCTAATCTTATTTTTCTATTAAAACAAGTCTAACTCTTTTGCTTGTATTTACCATTTGTGTATATAGCTTTTTACAATATATACACATGACTTATTTACAATGGCATCCTGCTGAACCCAATTTTTTAATTTTATCTTTCACTAATTATATCATAAAATTCTTGATATTATTCAATATTATTTTATTGTTTAAGTCTTACTAGCAACATCATTTTATAAAAATGTGCCATATTTTTGACAAATCTTCCATTTCATGGTACATTGGTTGTTAAAATTTATTTTGAGCTATTAAAACTACTAAAAACTGTGTGATGAACATTCTCATTGCTCCATTTATGAGAACGTCAATCATTTATTTTCTCAGTTGAAATTCTTGGATGTGGATTTGTACCATACTATGTGAATAATTTTAATTCTTTTGATACATGCTGTGAGATTATATTCCAGAAAGATTTTCTAATTTATGTTCAACAATAATTAATTGGCTTCCTTGATGACTCAGTGGTAAAGACTCCACCTGCCAATGCAAGAGATATAGGTTTAATCTCCAGATTAAAGAAAATGGCAACCCACTCTAGTATTTTTGTCTGGAATATCCCATGGATAGAGGGGCTCCATGGGGTCACATAAGAGTCAGACACAACTTAGAGACTAAGCAATATCAACAATAATTAATTAGAGGTCCTAATTTTATGTATCAGTCATGTATTATTCTTAGACATTCTTTTCTAAGTTGTTGATGAAAAACAATATCATTTTGCTATTTCAAAGTTACATTGCTTGGTTACCATTGAAGATGAATATTTTATGTATGTTTCTAGACAATTAGCTTTTCTCCTCTTTGTGAATTGCCTGTTTGTGCCCTTCATCATGATTTTAATTCATGAAGATTATAAGATTCTTTGAGGGCAGAGACTACCTCTTATTCCTGCTGGAGTCCATCTCTGTCAGTGAATGCCCAGGCTGGGACTTCTATCTGTTTGCAGAATGAAAGAAAGACAATTCTCTATTATGTTTTTACTTAGTTACAATAAAAGAATTAAATTAATTTTGCACATTTGCATTTAGAGAGCAACAAATGACATTTTTTATCCACAAAAGTTTTTTTTTTTTTCCTGAAGAAAATTTCTTAACTTCTTTTCAACAATAACACCATTTTTAGCCTGAATGGATAAGTACAAGATTGGACAGATTCAGCTATTTTCACTTTTTTTTTTTCCTTTTTCCTCAGCAACTGTCAGATTTTTCTATTCTTACAAGCTATTTTGGGATATTCAGACACAAATAGAGATTTATTATCTCATTTCATTATAGAAAATGAAAGCACTAAAATAAAACATCTCAGAACCTCATCTTGGAGAACATTCTACAAACTTGTGTTTTTTCTGGATTATATTACACAACTAAGCCCACCAGGAAGATAGTACTCAAACTTTTTTTGAGCCTAATTGTTCCTAAGCTGACCTGCTTCTTCTTTTTCAGACCATTTTATTTTCAGCAGAACTCCTGTTTTCATTAAATCTGGGAATGTGCAAATAGCATAGATGTAAAGATTAAAAAAAATTCTAATACAATAGATATTGCCCTTGAAAATGTATGCGTAGGTGTACATATATAGAGACATACATACATTTATACATTCCTTCTGCATGCATGCTAAGTTGCTTCAGTTGTGTCTGACTCTTTGCGACCCTATGGACTGTAGCCCACCAGGCTCCACTGGCCATGGGATTCTCCAGGCAAGAATACTGGAGTGGATTGCCATGCCCTTCTCCAGGGGATCTTCCCAAGCCAGGGACTGAACCTGCATCTCTTACCTCTCCTGTGTTGGCAGGCGGGTTCTTTACTACTAGTGCCATCTGGGAACCCCACATTCCTTTCTCAAGGATTCCATGTTATGCAGAGGAAGTGGAAGCCACTGTTTTTTAAGGAAGCTATGAGGTCTCATGAATACAAATAGGTACACAGTTCTGTATAAGACTGAAATTCTGGAGTCACAATAATTATAGCACTTTGTTTTCTAAACAAATTTATAAATGATTAAGGAGTGGCTGCCACAGACAAACGCTCAAGTAAACCCTTGTATCCCTGTATCCCTAATAAACCTGTAAGAATCCAAGTGTTTCTGGGATTGTTTATAGTCCCACTTCTCTCCAAGATGGCATCTCAGCAGAACATTGCACTGTCCCCTCCAACTCAGGCCCATCCACATGGAATCTTTGTATTAATAGTTAGTCCCACAAAGATCATGGCAGTGGTTTTGGACATCATCTTTCCAGGAATCCTGTAACCCACTCCTGATCCCAGCTGGTGGGCAGTTTTTTGTTTTTGTTTTTTTCCCCTCCTCCAGAAATGCTCTTGACCATGGCTCTTTAACACTTAAAGCAGGATGCTGACTTATTGTATATATTGTATTCTAGTTCTATCATTTTGGGGAAGGGGTTCCACTTGTATTTCTTTCTTTCCTTCTTTTGTTTTTATTGGAGTACAGTTGCTTTGCAATGTTGTATTAGTTTCTGCTGAATAACACAGTGAACCAGCTATTTGTATACATATATCCCCTCTGGAACCTTCCCCCTGCCACCCCTCCAGGTCACCACAGAGCACTGAGCAGAGCTCCCTGTGCTGTAGAGTAGTTTCCCACTAGCTACCTGTTTTATACACCTGTTGCAGTGTATATGTGCCAATCCTAATCTCCCAGTTTGTCCCACCCTTTCCTTTCCAACCCCCTCTGTGTCCACATGTCCTCTACATCTGTGTCTCTATTCTGCCCTGCCAATAGGTTAATCAGTACCATTTTTTATAGATTCCACATATATGCAGTAATATACAATTTTTCTCTTTCTGACTTACTTCAAACGACCACTGATTTTTTGATAGAATTTCATCATTTGGTTTCTCTAGATATATAATATATATATATATATATATGTATATATATATATACTTATTTCACAAGAGGACTATAATAACAGTCAAAAATAATATATATTGACATTGTTTTAAATTTAAAAATGATATATTCTCACTATGTAAAATGTGTTAGCAACCAAACATCATATGCTATTTACAATTATTTAATATTTAGGTTTTAAAACTTTTTGCCATTATTATAAACAATAGATTTAAGGGGACAGATTATTCTGTCCATAGATATTTAACCTTATTTATTTCCTACAAATTGTCAGGTGTATTGTATTGGATCTGTCACTTATCCATTAACTTGAAATACCACCTTTATCATGTACTAAATTCATATTTGTGTCTAGGATTTTTATCATATTACTGTTGCTGTAAATTCATAGTCACTGACTTCAGTCAGGTTCTCATTACTCATTTTTATATCTTCCATCTTCATGCTTGGCTACCATTTCCATTCCCTTAGGGGATTAGTTTTGAACTTCACTACAGCTCAACACTCCCTTCTAAACCATCCTGCTACTTCCTGAACCCCCTCTTCATCTATAAGATAAGGCTACCAGGGTGGTTTTCCACAACATCCCTCCATTAGGTTTTTAAGGCTGCCATAACAAAGTACCAGAAACTTAGTGGCTTATGACAACAAAAATTTATTATCTCAGTCCTGGAAACTAGAAGTCTGAAATCAGAACAGAAGCAGGACTATGTCCCCTGTGAAATCTGTAGAAGAGCATTCTTCTTTGCCCCTTCCTAGCTTCTGGGAGTTTGCAGCAATCCTTGGTATTCCGTGACTTGTAGATGGGTCACTCAAGTTTTTGTTTTGATTGTCATATGGTTATCATTCCTCATGTGTCTTAACGTTGTCTTCCTTCTCTGAGTGTCTGTCTCTAAATGTTGCAGTTTTTATAGGACTTCATCTCTACTGGATTAGGGGGTCTATTCTACTCCAGTGTGATCTCTTGTTAGCTGATTACATCTGCATTGGTTCTATTTCTAAATAAGGTCACACTCTTCAGTAGTGGGGTAAGGACTTCTACATATATTTTTGTGACACAAGTCAATTCATATCAATCCCTTCTACATCCACCTGCATATTATTCCCCTCCTTTTGAATCGGAGGATAAGGCTTTATTTCTGTTCAGTTTAATATGATGTACTTTATTCCAACTCCTCCTTTCTCTTTTGAGACTTTGCTCCATCAACTAACTCTTCTTTTCAGCACATTCATCTTCTGCATTTCCACTGAAAACTCCCCTGCTGTCTGCAAACATGCTCATGCCTTTCATCCTGTTGAAGATGTCTGTCTTCTTAACCTGAAGCCTCTTTCCCTTTAGTTATAATTAAATATTTCCCCTCTTCTTTCCACATCAGATCTGTTCATTCTATCAGCAGTGTTGACTGTTAATTTACAGTTTTCACAAAGAATTGATATCTGTGTTCTTTGACATATGTCACTGTGTGTACAAGGATAATGAAAGAAAGTCAAAGTTGAGATGCCAATGCTAGCTGGTTAACTTAGCTCTCTTTCTTGTTAAGGAACCCAGTTTTTCCTAAGAGCCTGATGGTGTGGAGGTCAATATTCTTGATTCAGGAAAATTATGACTGTCCTGAATGTTTGGAATTGTCCTTAAATTGTCATAATGGAATGTTAGATATATTACATTATAATGAATTGTTTTGTCACACTTAGTTTAAGATAACTGAGACTTGCACACATGATTAAATTATCTTTGTATCCCCAGAATTTGGCAGAGAGCTTGTGTTGATTGGGTGGCAAATAGATATTTTTAGGATCAATGGACTCATGGGTAAATCCATAATGTCTTTTCTAAGATAGCTTATCTTATAAGGTGAAATCAAGATGTTCATATGAAGACCAGTTTTCATGCCTTGATCTCATTAATTCAGTACTTTAGCCAGCAAAACAGACTGGCAATTATACAAGTTTTTTTATAACAGGAAATAAAACTTCATTACCCAAACAGATATCCAATGGAACATTGTTTTGTGGAATTTTATATCAAATGAAGTAAAAAATAAATAGTTTAAAAATGCTTGGGTACAAATAAGTTTAAGAAAGATAGATTTCTTTACACAGAGATTCTTAGAACCCACATATTATTTAGATTTGCATTTGGCTGCATGTGACAGAAACCTGATTGTGTAGATATAAACAAGTAGGGGTTTATGTTTCTCATGTAGGTAAAGCAAATGCTGAAATAAACAGCCCTGTTACTGAACCAAAGTTGGGTCTGCTAGCCCTCACACAGTAAAGCGAATCTACTGACATCAGGCTGTGGTGACTGAGAGTGCAGCACTTACTGTAAGGCGTCAGACAAGGAATCTGGGACAGCTGGCGCTCAAAAAGTCTGGACTCAACGACGAGTTTTAGAAAAGTATTTTTAAAAATATTTCTTTTTTTAATATAGATTTTTTTTTTCAATTGCAACATTTTATTGCAGCATCAGCAAAGGTCAGATTTCTGAAATTGGTGAACACTGGGCAATTTTTAAGTTGTAACCTTTCATGTGGAAATATATAGATTTTTAAAAGAACTATCTGTTTTTTGGTTGTGTTGAGTCTTCATTGCTTTGTGAGGGCTTTCTCTAGTTGCGGCAAGCAGGGGCTACTCTTTGCTGCGGTGCACGGCCTCCTCATTGTGATGTCTTCTCTTGTGGAGCACGGGCTCCAGGTGCTCTGTCTTCAGTAGTTGTGGCATGAAGACTTAGTTGCTCCACAGCATTTGGGACCTTCCAAGACTAGGTATCTGACCTGTGTTCCCTGCACTGGCAGGCAGACTCTGATCCACTGTATCACCAGGGAAGTCCTAGCAAAGCATTTTCTAAAGGCAAGTTGAGGGGCTTCCCTGGTGGTCCAGTGGTTAAGGCACTGCCTTCCAATGCAAGAGGTACAGGTTTGATCTCTGGTCAGGGAGCTAAGATTCCATATACCTCACAGCCAAAAACACAAAACATAAAACAGAAGTAATACTGTAACAAATTCAATAAAGACTTAAAAAAATAAAAAAAAAACACAAGGCAAGGGAGGGGCGTCTGAGGGTATGTGATCAACTCATGCACAGTTCTCTGGTTAGTTGATGATGAAGTAACAGGGTGGTGTCACAGGGGTTAACATTATCGATCCTTAGGAGCAGATAGGTCTGGGGGCTACTGCACATGGTCATCAAGAAGTTAATTTCTTTCATTTGTTGATGGGGTTAGCATCTGTAAGACAACTCAGGAAATGTGCATCAGATACTATTATCTAGATACTTCAGAGAAGAACTGCTGCAGAGAATAAGTGGAGGGGTCTGTCCCAGAAGACCCCATATATTTTACCTAGTTACTCACTTTTTTACTGCCCAAATTTTGTTTTATATTCCAACTTAAGAACATTCCTCATTTTATTCACACATTTCCTATTTTGCACTTTTGAATGGAAGGTAAAATGTTCTCATGTTATCAGCTATGCTGGGATGTGCATCCTTACACTTGCCTCTTTGGGTACCTGTGTTTAGATATTCTGGATCCTAATATATGGCAGAAAGTGAAGAGGAACTCAAAAGCCTCTTGATGAAGGTGAAAGTGGAGAGTGAAAAACTTGGCTTAAAGCTCAACATTCAGTAAACAAAGATCGTGGCATCCAGTCCCATCACTTCATGGGAAATAGATGGGGAAACAGTGGAAACAGTGGCAGACTTTATTTTGGGGGGCTCCAAAATCACTACAGATGGTGACTGCAGCCATGAAATTAAAAGACGCTTACTCCTTGGAAGGAAAGTTATGACCAACCTAGATAGCATATTCAAAAGCAGAGATATTACTTTGCCAACAAAGGTCCATCTAGTCAAGGCTATGGTTTTTCCTGTGGTCATGTATGGATGTGAGAGTTGGACTGTGAAGAAAGCTGAGTGCCAAAGAATTGATGCTTTTGAACTGTGGTGTTGGAGAAGACTCTTGAGAGTCCCTTGGGCTGCAAGGAGATCCAACCAGTCCATTCTGAAGGAGATCAGCCCTGGGATTCCTTTGGAAGGACTGATGCTAAAGCTGAAACTCCAGTACTTTGGCCACCTCATGCGAAGAGTTGACTCATTGGAAAATACTCTGATGCTGGGAGGGATTGGAGGCAGGAAGAGAAGGGGACGACAGAGGATTAGATGCCTGGATGGCATCACTGACTCCATGGATGTGAGTCTGAGTGAACTCTGGGAGTTGGTGATGTACAGGGAGGCCTGGCATGCTGCGATTCATGGGGTCGCAAAGAGTCGGACACGACTGAATGACTGAACCGAACCAAATGCTGTACACCAAATTTTAAGATGACTCCTAAATTCTTTGTTCCCTAATGTAGGCAGCATAAATAAGTCTATCCTTTTGAGTATAGACAAGGTTATGAATATGATGAATTTTATTCCCACAATTAGGATACATTACATGACAAAGATGAGATGGTTTTCAATATCCAAAATCAGTTGAAATTGAGTGAATCAGAAGAGATTATCCTGCGTGGATTTAATTCAATCAGGTGAATCCTTCAAAGGGGCTGGGGCCCTTCTGCAAAAAAGATATTTGAAGCATGAGAAAGATTCTCTTACTAGTCTTAAAGAAGCAAATTCTCCATTGTGAAGTGCTCATGGAGGAAGTCATGTAGGAAGAAATTGGGAACAACCCCTAAAAAGTGATGGCAGTTTCTGACCAATAATCATTGAGAATATGGGTCTTCAGACACACAGCACAAGATATTCAGTGCTGTCAACAACAGTGATCTTGAAAGATCTTGAACCTCAGATCAAGACTGTAGCCCCAGTGACGTCTTGATCTTAGCTTGGTGAGATCTTGAGCAGAAGACTCAGTTAACCCATACCTAGATTTCTGATCCATAGAAAGTAAGACATGATACATTTGTGTTATTTAAAGGTGGTAAATTTGTGTTAATACATTACATAGCAATAAAAAACTAATACACAAGTTATATACATTTTAAATTTTATAAGATGACTTTTGGGGCTTCCCAGGTGGCACTAGTGGTAAAGAACCTGCCTGCCAACACAGGAGATGTGGTTTCAATCCCTGGATTGGGAAGATCCCCTGGAGGAGGGCATGACAATGCACTCCATTATTCTTGCCTGGAGAATCCCATGGACAGACAAGCCTGGCAGGCTATAGTCCATAGGATCGCAGAGTCAGACATGACTGAAGCAACTTTAGCATACAGGCACACACACTCAAGATGACTTTTAAAAAATAATGAAAGTAATTATAAGTGTGTATTCCAACCAGAAGAAAATGAGAGAAATGAGAATTCTAGTGTTCTCACATTATTACTGCTATTTTCTGGCTTTATATTTTTTAAAAAATTTGCCTAACAGGTAATGTTTAAATTAAAATTGTTCTAGTTACTCTTTAGAAATAATACTTTCATGTTATTAATTCCTAAAGGATATAAGATGTTATGCTTTTAAGCTAAGAAACTTTCCTATCATAGCTTCATTCATGAATATGTATACATATTCACATATGTATGCATATATTTCTCTCTCTGTGTGTGTATGGGTGTTCTTTCATCCAGAGATCTGAATACAAAGAATATTATCCATGGAGATGGTTATCCATACCTCAGTTCCCCACGAGGCAACTCAGTGAGGCCCATATCAATTTTTAAGTAGTCTTCTTAAGATACAAATGACATACAATAATTTGCATGTGATGTATATAATTTGATATACTTTGATGTATATATTTGACATAAGTCTATGAAACTTTGGCCACAGTAAAGACAATGAACATTATAATACATCTACCACAAGGACTGCTTGGGTCTCCTTTTAATCCCTTTCTTCCTCTGATTTTTACCTTTCCCCTTTCTCAGGAGACCACTAATCTACTTTCTGTCAAATTGGATCAGATTTTATTTTCTAGGATTCACACAAATAGAATCTTAGTTCTTCTGTCTGCTTTTTGTCACTCAGCATAAATAGTTTGTGACTTATCCATGTTGCATGTGTTAATAGTTCATTCCTTTTGTTGTGGAGTAGTGTTTCAGTTCCTCAATGTCCTAAATATTTTCATCAGTCTTTTAAACTATAATTGTTCCAACAGATTTGTAGTGGTATCTCTGATCTGCATTTTCTTAATGATTAATGAGTTTGAGCATCTTTTCATGTGCTTATTTGTTATCTATACATGTTTGCTGGTGAACTATCTATATTAAATTCTTTACCCATTGACATTTTTTATTATGGGTTTCCCTGGTAACTCAGCTGGTAAAGAATCTACCTGCAATGCAGCAGACCCCAGTTCAGTTCCTGGGTTGGGATGATCCACTGGAGAAGGAATAGGCTACCCACTCCAGTATTCTTGGGCTTCCCTGGTGGCTCAGCTGGTAAAGAATTTACCTGTAATGCAGGAGACCTGGGTTTGATCCCTCGGTTGGGAAGATCCTGTGGAGAAAGGAATGGCTACCAACTCCAGTATTCTGGCCTGGAGGATTCCATGGAGTATATAGTCCATGGGGTTGCAAAGAGTCGGACATGACTGAGTGAGTTTCGCTTTCACTTTTTATTATAGAGTTTTAGGAGCTATTCGTATAATGTGGATACAGGTTCTTTATCAGATAAGTGATTTGCAAATACCATTTTATTTGTGATTTACAAGTATAATTTTTCAGTCAGTGGCTTGTCTTTTCACTCTGAAGAGTTCTTAATTTTGGAAAACTCCACTGTACCAATTTTTACTGTTTTTGGATTGTGGTTTTGCTATTAAATCTAAAAATTCTTATCCTAAAGCAAGATCACAAAAATTTTCCTCTGTCTTTTCTTCTATAAATTGTAAAGCTTTTAGCTTAACATTTGGTTGTATTACCCATTTTTATTTGCTTTTTGAATTTGGTAAAGAAAAGCCCTTTTTTTCTTTATGTGGATATCCAATTGTTCAAGCATTGAACAGACTATTTATTCAGCAATGAATTCATTTCACCTTTGTTGAAAATTAATTTCTCACATATAATGTTTTTTATTTCTTGACTCTTCATTCTTTTCCATTGATCTATTAATCTATCCATTTTTGTGTCATTATCATCTTGTCTTAATTATTTTTATAGTAAACATTCAGCTTAGATATTCTAAGTTCCCTTTGTACTTTGGCATTCTCTTTGGAATTCTCTTATTTGGGTGTTGCTTGCTTTCATTCAACACCCTGGTCCAAAGATGAGATGGGTACAACCCATAATATTTTGAAGGTTCTGATATCAGAGTGACAGACCAGAAGATCAATAGTCATTATATAGTAGTTTTTCACTGAATGTGGCCTGTGAACCACCCACATTAGAATCAGCTTTGAAGCATGTGTATTTGCATGTGTGTGTGTGCACTTGTGCTATTAATGCTTACATTTCTGTGCTTGTGCCTGATCTACTGACTCAGAATCTCTAGGTGCAAAGGCCCAAAATCTGAATATTTAGTATGTTTTCTGTGATTCTTATTGACACTAAAGTTTGATAATCACTGAGACAACAATCCCTGAAAAAAAAAACCCTTTCCAGTCTATTTTTTCACACATGATTGAAACTGATTTAATTATTTAGGTAGAAAGGAAGAAAACACTTTAACTTACCTGGTTATTCATTTATTCACTCGCTTTCTCATTCACTCATTCATTTACTATAAATAGGCTGCTGCTGCTAAGTCGCTTCAGTCGTGTCCGACTCTGTGCGACCCCATAGACAGCAGCCCACCAGGCTTCCCGTCCCTGGGATTCTCCAGGCAAGAACACTGGAGTGGGTTGCCATTTCCTTCTCCAATACAAGAAAGTGAAAAGTGAAAGGGAAGTCTCTCAGTCGTGTCTGACTCTAGCGACCCCATGGACTGCAGCCTACCAGGCTCTTCTGTCCATGGGATTTTCTAGGCAAAAGTACTGGAGTGGGGTGCCATTGCCTTCTCCCTATAAATAGGCAGTGAAGACTAAAACATAATGACACAACTTGAAGAATCTGTGAAATCTATTTTTACAGACAGAATATGTTCTCCAGGTATTTGTGGCTTTCAGGTGATAAATTGGCTGCGGATGCTCCCAGCAGTTGGCAAACAGAGCAACGCTGTGATGGAAGGGAAGCCTACAGGCATCTCCAACTCCAGGCTTTTTGCAGATGTCTTTAAACAATCCCAAACTAAAAGAAAGCTAACTTAGTTTTAAGCCTGTTCAGGAAAGGGGATTTTGCATAAAGCCTCCTTCATGCATTAGTTCTAGTGTTCAGCACCACTTTTTTCCACTACAGGCTCCTGAGTGTCAACAATAGACACGAATTCTTATCACAGGAAAAGCAGGGATGGCCTGGGGCCATGGTACCCACTGGAGAAATATTAAGAAACTAATGATGATAGTTCCCATTGTGTTTACTCTGATGTCTTTCGTTTGTATCTTCACATCAGTATCGTAATGTTTGCTTTTTGGGTTTTTGTTTTTGTTTCCACTTCTGTCTAACTCAAAGCCTGTGCCAAGGAAATAGTCTTATATAAACTCATTCATATTGATGCCAAATCATTGATAAATGCATGGTGCCTTACACTGCAGAAATAAAATGGGGAACTCCAGATAATTAGAGCTAAGATAGATATTTTGGTGGAACCTCTCTTGTGTTGAAATTATTGCATTGAGGCAGTTTATTAATTTGTCTTCTCATCAGGCAGTTTTGGAAATTGTGTAATTAAAACTTTCAAAGAGAAGGGTTAATATTGTGAGTAGTCATAGAAAATAACTCTTAGTGTTACAGAATAACATCATATCAATTTGACTTTCAAGACAGAGTACCTAGACATCAAGAGTAACTTTATGCCATAGAATAGAGCATATTAAAGTTGGAACGGATTCATTTTGATATTTGGCAAAACTAATACAATTATGTAAAGTTTAAAAATAAAATAAAATTAGGAAAAAAAAATTAAAAAAAAAAAAAAAGTTGGAAGGGGCTTTGATATACTGGCCTCATTTTATAGGCAGAGGCTGGAGTCCAGGGAGGTGAACTGACATATCGTAAGTCACACAGATGACAATTGACTATAATGTGACAGGGTCTTCCCAGGTGACACAGAGGTAAAGAATCTGCTGGCCAATGCTGAAGACACAAGAGATACTAGTTTGAACTGTGGGTCAGGAAGATCCCCTGAAGGAGGAAATGGAAACCCACTTCAGTATTCTTGCCTGGAAAATGCCATGGACAGAGGAGCCTCGTGGGCTACCATCCATGGCGTCATGAAGAATCAGACATGACTGAGTGTGCATGCCCACAAACATACCACATAATGTGGCGATCAGATATAGCAGCCTCTGCATACTGCTGAAATAATTATCATGGGTTGACTAATAACCCAGAGTAAGTAAGGGAGATGCCAAGTCCCTACTTGTCTCATAAACATGGCAAAAGCTCTGTAGTAAAAATGCAAGACAAGGTCCTGAGTCCAATCCTTTGTGTAAATAAATAAACAAGTAAACAAGCAATCTCCAATTTTATCTCCTAATAATGAAGAGTTTTTATTTATTTTTAATGAGTATATCCCTAGGGATATAGATGTATATTACCTTATGTTATATACTGACTAGAAAATGATTCACAGTCCCTCAGAAGACCCATTCCCTTGATTAGTGGTAAGTTAGGTTAGTTAATTAAGGTTACTTTAACAGTAATTAGTCAAGGCTTTAATTATGCTTTCAGGGTAGGAACATAGGAATACTTTGGTTCATAGTGACCCAGTTAACCAAAATGATGAGATTTCTCATTTTCCATCTAACAGTGATTAGTAATAACGAATAGTGGGAGAAAAGCTGATCCAAAGGGATTATAGGAATATTCTTAAACCAGAGTCAATCCAAGAGCAACAGTGGGCTTAAGATAAAAAAGCACCCTCTGTAGCTTCTGGACTAGCCCTGCAGGGAGAAAGGCCAAGGGGCTGAGGCCTGGCTGACTTTGTCATGGAGAGCTCCACGGATATTGGTCCATCTAACCAGGAAGCAAATGAATCAGAGTATAAGAAATAAGCAAGGGCCTCAAGTTATAGAGGGAGTCATGACAAATAAGCTGAAGTGGGAAAGTCCTTCCCCAGCCATGGGAGTATAATTTACTTACTGAATGTTCTCTGTATGCTGAGCTTTTAGTGTAAGTGGACAGGAAGTAGTAGTCTGGTAGGGCAGACAGATTTGCAGACAGATAAAATATGCAGCAGCTCACTAACTGTGCTAGCTGCAAATCTGTCTCTCTTATCAGACTGCTTGCAGATTAGAAAGCATTCTGTTATTCACCAAATTTACAACTTCCCCGGTGGCACAGTGGTAAAGAATCTGCCTGCCAATGCAGGAGCCCCAAGAGACATGGGTTTGATCCCTGGGTCAGAAAGATACCCTGGAGTATGGTATGGTAACCCACTCTAATAAGATATTCTTACCTGGAAAAATCCCAAGGACAGAGGAGTCTGGTGGGCTACAGTCCATTGGGTCTCAAAGGGTCAGACATGACTGAGAGACTGAGTATGGAGCAAGTTCAAGAATATGCAAATTCAATATTTGGTCCTGAATCAGACACATATTCTCAGCAGCTTCATTTCTGTGTCTTATGGTTCTTGAAAACTTACTATATAAAGCTCCTCTCCATCATTACTGGAAAAATCTCCTTTATTGTCTGAATATCTGACCACAAAGACTCTTAAACCAGGACTAGATAATGTGGAGTCATTTCATACATCCTTTGAACATTTATGAGTTTAATTCTACCTCTGCTATTTTGGGGTACACTGTATAGCTTCATCTGGTATAACCATATCAGTCTGTTAGTGTTAGGGAAAAAGTATTCCACTTTGGACTTTATGGGAATCCGTACAGTGTTGGTATCTAAAACCATCTATTTTGTTTCATATGGGCAATTTAGGAGATTTTCAAGAATAATTTTTGGTTATTGAAATTTTGCCTTTTGGGCTTTAGAAATTAATACTTTAACAAGAAATTTTATTGTTCTATATGTATCCTTCTTGAACCACAGGTGTTGCTCATTAAATAACTGCTGAATTTTTTCCAATTCTGCCTAGATAGTGTTACTGTAATCACAAAAGGAGATACCATAGAAGTTCAAAGACTAAACAAAATGTTGCATCCTCAAGGAAAAGCAAGTGGAATATTCGGGAGCTATAAAGTCACAAGTTAGGAAAGCAAAAAGAAACAGATTTGATAACATATTCTGGCTTTGGTCCTCTGTTCTTTGTGGCTTGGTGCCACATACATCTCCTTCTATTCTTAGGAGCATTCCCTGTTAAGTCTCTGGGAAACATTGGGGCTTCTCTTGTGGCTCACCTGGTAAAGAAGCTGCCTGCAATGTGGAAGACCTGGGTTTGATCCCTGGGTTGGGAAGATCCCTTGGATAAGGGAAAGGCTACCCATTCTAGTATTCTGGCCTAGAGAATTCCATGGACTACAGTTCATGGGGTGGCAAAGAGAAGGACACAACTGAGCGACTTTGACTTCAAGAACCATTAATGTTATCTGACAAATAACACTCCCATATGTGGTTGTGGAACCTGTTTGCTTCCCCAGTTCTCCCTTACTTAGTTCTGGAACTATTCTCACTAAATACCCATGATCGTCTGATGGCTCCTAAACTTTGTACCCATGAAATTTTATCCTGTTTCTTCAGAATTTTTTTTTTAATCCAATTGCCTACCTGAAAAGTCTAATAGGTCACAAAATTAGCAGCCCAATTTTCCTCCTCTTCCACTGTTGTTCCCAGTTCTTCCCTTTCTAACAGTCATTTCTCTTAGAGTTGCTCTAGCCATAAACCATGCTATGTTTTATTATTCTGCAGCCTTTCCACCCTGACATCCAGTGTACCTGCCAATCCTGTCTATTGTATGTGCAAAATATGTTTCAAGTCCACCATGTTTTTCTCCCTTTCCCACTGCTGTCTCTGTCTGAACACACACCATTGTTTGCCTGAAATACTGCAGTAGCCTCTACACTAGTCTCTCTGCTTCCCCTTCTGCGACCTCTTTCCTCCACATTCCATTCTCTGCTGAAATGTTATAGTGAATCTTTAAAACAAAATTCAGATCATATCCATTCCCAGCTAAAACCTCCAGTAGCTTCCCATTATACCCAGGATGAAGTCCAAGGTCCTGAACATGCTCTGGAAGTTCCTACATGACTCAACATCTGTTTATCTCCATGAATCATCCCATACCACTCTCACTTGACCACTAGTTTCTACAATGACCTTCTTTCTAGTCTATGAAATGTCAAGCTTATTATTATCTTAAGGTCTTTGAACTTACTGTTCTCTATACTTGGAATGTTCTTCTCTCAAGTTAGTCACATGGTTGATTTTTTAAATTTTTTCAGGTTTGAGCTCAAATGATCTCTCCTCAACAAGACACATTCTGTTCCTGTCCTCTATTACAGCAGCCCCTTTGTTTTTTCATTGCACCCACTGACACCAGAAATGGACTTTTTCTGTCCTTGTGGAGTTATTACCTGTCTTCACCTTTTGTTCTCTGCCATGTCCTTGGCATCTGGAATGGTGAATGCCCAGGGCAGACACATGAACAAGTGTTAAAGTAAGGGATGAAATTGCCTAAGGTGTATCTTATTTAGGTTTCTCGATAGTCTTTTGGAACTATCCTCTGGCAGTCCTCACTTTTTTCTTGCTTCAGTACCCTTCAGGGGTAATTTCAGCTGAAACCTTTTCTTGTCCTACAGCCCCATGGGATGGGTTTTCGAGGCCTATTTTTCTCTTCCTCTGCTCCCCATCACTACCACAGAGAGACAGGAAATGGACACTTAGCACTGCAACTTCTAAAGCTGCTTCTAGCTTCTAGAGTCAAATCAGTGAACCATACAGTTGCTTCCATAGAATTCTAAGGAAAATGACTTTGCTTTTGGTGGTTAAGATCAAACCATCTGTGAGTCATGATTTTGGTGGCCCACAGAACTGTCAATGAGATAACTTTGTATTTTTCTATGCAACCTTAATTCCCAAAGATTTAGATAGCAGTTTAAGGTAGTGATGAACCAGGGGGAGCCTGAGAAACACAACAATGCTGTGTTCACATCACTGCCCACCCACAACCCTCAAATTGGATCTGGTCAGAGTCTGGGTTTGACACTTGTAAGGCACCTGGCCTTACATGCAAACAGCTTCCATAGATTTTCCTCTCCAGGCTGCCAGTCTTGCCAAGATATAGCTGGATCCCACCATAAACATGGGTTAAGTTCCAGCTGTTACCCCTAGTTGCATGCCAAAGTACTGCTATAATCCTGACACAGGACTGACTAACATGCTTACAGAGTCAGAAAATTTCACCAGGGAGATGATATTGCAACTTGTTTCAAAGAAAATTTTGGAGAATTTAGGCAGAGAAAAAAGTGAAGGCAGAGTGAATGGCATGTGCAAAAGCACAGAATTATGCAATCAGGGACTTAAGGGTAGTTATTACTATGAGAATATAAGCAGACGACAGAGTATGGGAAGAGATAGGGCTGGTAAGGGAAGTTGGCATCAGATTGTGAAGGGCTTGTGGGATATTCCCAGGAACCTAGGTTTTAACAAATAGGTGAATATCACTGAACACATTTTTAAGCAAGGAAGTTGATATCATCAAAATTTTCTTTTATGAAAGTAACTCTGGTAGGAGCATATATAATAAATTAGAGTGGGACTTAGGTAAAGAGAACAAGTAGAGTCAACCAAGGTCAAGCTAGAGAAGATCTAATATTGGATTGTGCATGCATGCTAAGTAGCTTTAGTCATGTCAGACTCTGCGATGCTATGAACAGTACCCTACCAGGCTCCTCGGTCCATAGGATTCTCCAGGCAAGAATACTGGAGTGGGTTGCCATGCCCTCCTCCAGGGGATCTTCCCAATCCAGAGACTGAACCCACATCTCCTTCAGCTCCTGCATTGGGCAGGCAGGTTCTTTATCATTAGTGCCACCTATAATAATGATGGTGGGAAAAGGATAGAAGGGTCTGATTTAATAGTCATTTCAAAAATAGACTAGAGCTGACAATGGCTCTGAGGGGTCATGGAAAATAAGTTTCAAGGGTGACTACTCAAATTTTGTTCTTGGGAAACTGAGGGATTGACAATGGTATCAGTCAAGATGAGTAACCCAAGAAGAGGCAGATCAGAGAAGGTGAAAAGAGAAGGGTCTTCAGGCTGTAATAATATAGCCCAGAAGAAAAGTCTTATGTTATAGATGTAGCATTTAAGGTGGAAATTATGGTTCTAGTAGGAACTAGAAATCTTGCCATTCCTTCACTTTGTTGATGGAATTGAAGGGTGTTATGACAGACATGGCATAATAGAAGTTTGTACTAAGGATTTGGATCCATATTGAAAAAGTAAGTGATCCTCAAAGTCACTGATCCTTGTCTGACATTTGCCCATTCTCTAGAGTCCATTAGGAATGTGTTGGCATTCCCACACTGATACATACAGAGCTCTTTGCCTTTTCAGTCTCATTACACAAACACTGAATCACTGTCTGTGCTCTAGAAAGAAGAAACCAATGTTTTGGTTAGTGATTTTTAAAATTATTGTGTGTAAAGCAAAGAGTGGTTGGAATACCGAACTAGGAGTTGAAGAGTTTTTTGGCTCTTGTCTTGGTTCCTTAAGTTAGGTAACTTTTCTTTTTACCTTCCTTCTTTCTGTCTTTCTTTAAAATTTGGTTTTCTTGTCTAGAAAATGGTAATGGGGAGTGGTGGTGGCAGTAACATTTTGGCTATGTTGCAGAAATCAAATACAAGTATCAGCTGGGTTGATCCTGGGATGGTGGCTATAAACTGTTATGTTGCTATTTATTTAAAGCACAGTAGCAGCAAATACCATCCAATGGAATTATGAGGTGTGTTGTGCAGAGTGCTCTGTGTTGCCTGGAGAAGAACCCACACCCTTATCCAAGTCAATTCTGAGTAAAATAAGAAAGTGATTGAGAGCAGAGACCCTGGAGCACATTGTCCCAAGTACAAGTCCCATGATCATAGCCAAATTGTGGGAACTCTTTAAACATACTTTCATTATTGATAAAAAGAGAGATAGCAATTCTTCCTTCACAAAGTTGATATGATAAAGCAAATGATCTAAGTATTGAGGATATTGATTTACTCCCTCACACTTGGGTATAAGAAATGTCATATTATTTTTCTAAATAAAAATTAATCTCAGTCTACTAACAGTCATCCTCTAGAATACTGAGGCAGTCATTTTCCTTCATATTTGTTCTTCTCTGCCTCTGGTCACAGATAAATGTTCCCCAAGAGTCTGAGTCTAATTTCGTGGCTGGAAAGAAGAAAAACCTTAACTCCCAAACACACTGTAGTGTTATTTAGATGCTCAATGTTTAAGTCCACATGATCCATTCAAACATGAGCAGCTCTGCTATTTCTGTGTCAAGCTTGGGTGTAGGGGTCTTTGCCATGGCTGGGAGCTTAAGCATTAGCAACCCAAGATACAGCATGCAACGTTCCCCTCCTCCATCCTGAGACAGAGCTAATAAATGTGTAATACATTTCCTGACAGAGTTAAAACTGGGTTGGGTGTGGATTTTTATAATTTACAAAAACAAATGAAACCTCCACCCCTTCACAGGTGTGGGGAATCTCCCCTTTCCTCGAATTCACGGTATTTGACCACTATCATTCCATGCTTCCTCCACTCAATCTTGGGGATTTCCCATATCAGTTTACCTCACAGCATATTTACAAACAGTGCTGCTATCTCTTTCTGGGCGTGTAATGGAAAATATGTTCATTCCATTGTTGCCATACTGAGTCCCTGTTTGATTCATGCCAATTGCTTATCATACTGCTTGGAACAGGATAGGTGCTCAGTTAACAAGAGTTGTGAAATTCAGCACTGTGTTGTTCAGCCTCCATATGTTTGAATTTTTAATAGTTTTTCTCCTGTAATTGACATCAAATCTTACTGCATCATGGTCAGAAAAGATGCTTGGAATGATTTCAACTTTTTTGAATTTACCAAGGCTAGATTTATGGCCCAGGATGTGATCTATCCTGGAGAAGGTTCCATGTGCACTTGAGAAAAAGGTGACATTCATTGTTTTGGGGTGAAATGATCTATAGATATCAATTAGGTCTAACTGGTCTATTGTATCATTTAAAGTTTGTGTCTCCTTGTTAATTTTTTGTTTAGTTTATCTATCTATAAGTGTGAGTGGGGTATTAAAGTCTCCCACTATTATTGTGTTATTGTTAATTTCCCCTTTCATACTTGTTAGCATTTGCCTTACATATTGTGGTGCTCCCATGTTGGGTGCATATATATTAATAATTGTTATATCTTCTTCTTGGGTTGAAAACACAACAACCCAAAACCTATGGGACACTGTAAAAGCAGTGCTAAGGGGAAGGTTCATAGCAATACAGGCTTACCTCAAGAAACAAGAAAAAAGTCAAATAAATAACCTAACTCTACACCTAAAGCAACTAGAAAAGAAAGAAATGAAGAACTCCAGGGTTAGTAGAAGGAAAGAAATCTTAAAAATCAGGGCAGAAATAAACACAAAAGAAACAAAAGAGACCATAGCAAAAATCAACAAAGCCAAAAGCTGGTTCTTTAAGAAGTTAAATAAAATTGACAAACCATTAGCCAGACTCATCAAGAAACAAAGGGAGAAGAATCAAATCAGCAAAATTAGAAATGAAAATGGAGAAATCACAACAGAAATACAAAGGATTATAAGACACTACTAACAGCAACTATATGCCAATAAAATGGACAACTTGGAAGAAATGGACAAATTCTTAGAAAAGTACAACTTTCCAAAACTTAACCAGGAAGAGATAGAAAATCTTAACAGACCCATCACAAACACGGAAATTGAAACTGTGAACAGAAATCTCCCAGCAAAAAAAAGCCCAGGACCAGACGGCTTCACAGCAGAATTCTACCAAAAATTTAGAGAAGAGCTAACACCTATCCTACTCAAACTCTTCCACAAAATTGCAGAGGAAGGTAAACTTCCAAACTCATTCTATGAGGCCACCATCACCCTAACACCAAAACCATACAAAGATGTCACAAAAAAAGAAAACTACAGGCCAATATCACTGATGAACATAGATGCAAAAATCCTTAACAAAATTCTAGCAAACAGAATCAAACAATATATTAAAAAGATCATACATCATGATCAAGTGGGCTTTACTCTAGGGATGTAAGGATTCTTCAATATCCATAAATCAATCAACATAATATACTACATTAACAAATTGAAAGATAAAAACCATGTGATTATTTCAATAGATACAGAGAAAGCCTTTGACAAAATTCAACATCCATTTATGATAAAAACCCTCCAGAAATCAGGAATAGAAGGAACATACCTCAACATAATAAAAGCTATATATGACAAACCCGCAGCAAACATTATCCTCAATGGTGAAAAATTGAAAGCATTTCCTCTAAAGTCAGGAACAAGACAAGGGTACCCACCCTCACCACTACTATTCAACATAGTTTTGGAAGTTTTGGCTATATCAATCAGAGCAGAAAAAATAAAATAAAAGGAATCCAGATTGGAAAAGAAGAAGTAAAACTCTCACTATTTGCAGATGACATGATCCTCTACATAGAAAACCCTAAAGACTCCACCAGAAAATTACTAGAGCTAATCAATGAATATAGTAAAGTTACAGGATATAAAATTAACATAAAGAAATCCCTTGCATTCCTATACACTAACAATGAGAAAACAGAAAGAGAAATTAAGGAAACAATTCCATTCACCATTGCAATGAAAAGAATAAAATACTTAGGAATATATCTACCTAAAGAAACAAAAGACCTGTATACAGAAAACTATAAAACACTGATGAAAGAAATCAAAGAGGACACAAATAGATGGAGAAATATACCATGTTCATGGATCAGAAGAATCAATATAGTGAAAATGAGTATACTACCCAAAGCAATTTATAGATTCAATGCAATCCCTATCAAGCTATCAACGGTATTTTTCATGTAACTAGAACCAATAATTTCACAATTTGTATGGGAATACAAAAAACCTCGAATAGCCAAAGCAATCTTGAGAAAGAAGAATGGAACTGGAGGAATCAACCTGCCTGACTTCAGGCTCTACTACAAAGCTACAGTCATCAAGACAGTATGGTACTGGCACAAAGACAGAAATATAGATCAATGGAACAAAATAGAAAGCCCAGAGATAAATCCACGCACATATGGACACCTTATCTTTGACAAAGGAGGCAAGAATATACAATGGATTAAAGACAATCTCTTTAACAAGTGGTGCTGGGAAAACTGGTCAACCACTTGTAAAAGAATGAAACTAGAACACTTTTTTAACACCATACACAAAAATAAACTCAAAATAGGTTAAAGATCTAAATGTAAGACCAGAAACTATAAAACTCCTAGAGGAGAACATAGGCAAGACACTCTGACATAAATCACAGCAGGATCCTCTATGACCCACCTCCCAGAGTATTGGAAACAAAAGCAAAAATAAACAAATGGGACCTAATTAAACTTAAAAGCTTCTGTACAACAAAGGAAACTATAAGCAAGATGAAAAGACAGCCTTCAGAATGGGAGAAAATAATAGCAAATGAAGCAACAGACAAACAACTAATCTCAAAAATATACAAGTAACTCCTGCAGCTCAATTCCAGAAAAATAAGTGACCCAATCAAAAAATGGGCCAAAGAACTAAACAGACATTTCTCCAAAGAAGACATACGGATGGTTAACAAACACATGAAAAGATACTCAACATCACTCATTATCAGAGAAATGCAAATCAAAACCACAATGAGATACCATTTTATGCCAGTCAGAAAGGCTGCGATCCAAAAGTCTATAAGCAATAAATGCTGGAGAGGGTGTGGAGAAAAGGGAACCCTCTTACACTGTTGGTGGGAATGCAAACTAGTACAGCCACTATGGAGAACAGTGTGGAGATTCCTTTAAAAACTGGAAATAGAACTGCCATATGACCCAGCAATCCCACTGCTGGGAAACCAGAATTTAAAGAGACACATGTACCCCAGTGTTCATTGCAACACTGTTTATAATAGCCAGGACATGAAAGCAACCTAGATGTCCATCAGTAGCGGAATGCATAAGAAAACTGTGGTACATATACACAATAGAATATTACTCAGCCATTAAAAAGAATACATTTGAATCAGTTTTAATGAGGTGGATGAAACTGGAGCCTATTACATAGAGTTAAGTAAGCCAGAAAGAAAAACAGCAATACAGTATACTAACACATATATATGGAATTTAGAAAGATGGTAACAATAACCCTATATGTGAGACAGCAAAAGAGACACAGATGTATAGAACATTCTTTTGGACTCTGTGTGAGAGGGTGAGGAAGGGATGATTTGGGAGAATGGCATTGAAACATGTATATTATCATATTTGAAACAGATTGCCAATCCAGGTTCGATGTATGAGACAGGGTGCTCGTGTCTGGTGCCCTGGGATGACCCAGAGGGATGGGATGAGGAGGGAGGTGGGAAGGGGGTTCAGGATGGGGAACACATGTACACACGTGGCGGATTCATGTCAATGTAAGGCAAAACCATTACAATATTGTAAAGTAATTAGCCTCCAATTAAAATAAATAAATTCATATAAAAAAAAAAGTTTTGATAGATGACTTCTGTCTTCCTCAAACTCTACACTCCTACTCTGTGTCTCTGGAGGCAGATGCATTGAATGAGTTATTGTGTTCCATGCTCTGTCTCCTGGGTGGTCTGTCAATAAAGGAGACTAGAGAGAAGAAGGGGAGTTAGGCTGAGGGATTTATTTCCCTGGCTCCTCCCCACAGAATTGTAGTGGACTGGCTGCCTTGCTGTATGAAAGGGAACTGCTCCTAACAGGTAGCCCAGGCTATAGAGCCTTTTCTCTCTGCCCTCGACTGTTCACGGTAGGCATGGTAACAGCTTCCACTCTTCCAAGCCTTACTGCCCCTATCTTTTTATGCATTTCCTCAATCAGATCCACACTGTTGGTAAATAGCTCCCACCTTCATTCTTCCTGATAGAATCCTGATTTTTTTGATCCTTAGGTTCTCAAGTGCTTCATGGCTTGTTTTCTAAACTTAGAGGAATGTTGAAGCCAATTGTGATAATTTCATCCCCATGTTAGCAAAAGACATGAATATGTGATAATACTCCAGTCAATGAAATAGAAGATGAAGTCTTCTGAGATCACCTTGGAAAGTTTTTCTTGACCTTCCAAAGGGATGCCTGATAAAAATTCAGCATTTTTATCTTTTAATATTGTTGTGTAAGGCTATGCTATTAATACTTGGTTCCATTGCAGCCGTATAGTGACCATGAGCAAAATCCAAGAGAACTGCAGAAAAAACTGACATCATTGAGTTTCTGAATTAAGTCCAGAACAGCCTATTGCCAAACACTTGATCTCTGATGCAACTTATTTTTTATAATTTAAATAACTTCAGTTGGAGTCTTATGTTACTAATAGCCCAAAAAGTCTTGATTTATTAGTCCCTATCAGTGTGCACACTTGTTTACCATTAGTGAAAAAAATCTTGTTGATAGAAAAATAATTATCCCAAGTGTTCAGTAGTTGCTATTTTTTGCATTTCATTTACTGTAAAGTTAAGACCAAATAATAAAAGAAAACAAATCGGTATAAGATAAATATGTCTAGCAATATAAAGTTCTGTATCATCTGGGAATGGCACACTTTTGAAATGAAAGGGGTAGGAAGTGGGAAAATTTAAATTTTAACATATATTGAGAACAAACAGTAAAGTAGCATCTGTAAGATTGAAGGAAAAAATGCCATTATGCTTTCATAAATTTTCAATTTTACTGTGCAAATTCTATAGCCTGAAAAGGAAAAGCTATTTCTTTATAAGTTAAATAAAGAATGGACAATTTTGAAAACTCAGGTAACCTGTAATAAAAGTCATTCTACCAATGACTAACTTGTAATTTTCCAAGTGCTTGAGAAAATTCCAGGCTCATTATTATCATGGTATAAATATTTGTTTAATATATTTTCTGCATGAAAAGAGAGGTAAAAGCTACAAGTGATAAATTTTCATTCTCAGATACAGGCAGACATAATAAAGTCATACAGTTGGGTTTTCCAGGAAAGATCCTATTTCTAACATGGATTGATTCATTCAGTTCTATGTCAGTGACTCAAGTATTACAGAGTATAAAGACCATAAGTCATATGACTCATCCTTTCCATGGTTTATTTCCAGAAACTCTATCAGTTGCCCAGAAAGAACTACAGCTTTAAATCTCTTACTCTCCCCAAAGTTCTTTATGATTGATTTCCTTCTTTTCCTTCAGTGCATTTTCCCTGAAGAGAGAAAGCTTGAAACAGATACTGAGAGATAGGGAAGTTCTGCTATCGAAAACATTTATGTTTTTGCTGCCTTCTGTTTCCCTCCTTTTCACCCCTTATTTTCACTTTTAGGTGTCAACTCAGGTTCTGTCCTCCCACAAGCCTAGACCAGGGAGGAGAGCAAAGTACGTTGACTCTAAGAAATAGCCACCTTTTCTACTATGACTCTGGTATAAGATTGTTACTGATACTAAAGCAAAAACAAAGGATTACACATATTATCCAATGTTCCTGTGTAAATCCAAAAAGACATCATTATTGACTGGGTTCTATATCAAGTCAGGCAAGTTATCCACAAATGGACTGAAGATAATAAACTTTTGAGGGCATCAGTATACCATACAACAATCTCACCATTCCCTAGAGCCACAGAGAAATTCATTTACTTCACATAGGTGAACCTTTCTCTTCCCTAGAGACCGTTTTGTTCATCTTAGCTCAATACAAGATCAGATCCATTGTCAGCAGTAACAATTTGTACTATGTTCTTTTCCATTGGGCTCAAACTTAAAGCATCCCTGAGTGGAAAATAAATGGCAATAGCTGTATCTCAGATTTTACATGGGCATGGAGGGAGAGGGGCGGAATGAACTTAGAGAAGAGTAAGACCTTTACCTGAAGTCATAAGTCCATCCAATCAATAAAAAGACAAGAAACTGAAGTCTGCCCTCAAAAACAAAACAAAACAAAACAAAACAAAAAAACCTAATCCACTTATTTCCTAACTATTCTGTTTTCTTATTATGTGGTAGGTAGATGATAATCCTTCCCTCCCTATAACTCACACAAAGAGTTGAAGAGCCTTATTTTTGCTAAATTTTGAGATTGGCCTTGCCTGGCTCTCTATTCATGTTAGAGAAAAAGTCAAAAAACATTATTTTTCTATTAAAGCAAAGGTTTATATATTAACTCTGAACTTCAGGACACCACAAAGAGCTGAAGATAGAAGTTGGAGTGACAGTGACACAGAAATGAAATGAATTGAAATTGCCACTGACAATAAAGCAGGAAGCAGTGGTAGGCAGTAAAGTCTTGTCCCTGAAAATCTTACAGCATTGCTGATGCTGGAGGGAACAGTAATTTAAGACAGTTATGGGCCTAAAAAAAAAAAGCAATAATGGTGAAGTCAGACCCAGTCTGTATGAGATGGATATTATTTGGTTTAAGACTGTGCAGAATGCATTTATGACTTTGGTTTAAAAAAAAAAGAGTGAGAGAGAAAGAGAGAGAGGCTGACCCTGATGCAGTGAAAATTTGAAATGGGATTAGAGGTCCTTGTTCTTGGATTGTTGCTAAAGACAGGGGAGCAACAGTAAAAGAATGTCTTGGCACTAAATAGGCATATGTGTGTGCAGTTCCATCCACTCAAGGCTTAGAATCAGCAGACGCTCACATTTTAGGGCTATATTTGAAAAGCTCTAAAAAGAAATGGCACTCTGAGAGAATATATACATATGTTCCTGGTCTCACTGAGGGAGGTGACCTCTTCCATATGGGAAACCTTGCATTATACAGGAATCTGGTTGTAGAATAAAGAACCTGGATAGACCCAGAGGGTTTTATGCTAAGTGAAATAAATTAGAGAAAGACAAATAATGTATGTCTTTTGCATATAGAAAGACAAATATTTGCTTATGTATGGAATCTAAAAAAACAAAAAAAAATTAGCAAGCATAACAAAACAGAAGCAGTTATGGATACAGAGAATAAACAGCTGGTTGCCAGAAGGGAGGGGATGGGTGGAGATGAGAAATAAATGAGTGAGATTAAGAGGTAACAACTTTCAGTTGCAAAATAAATGCTGCGGGTATGAAATGTACAATGTAGGGAGTACAGTCAGTAACTATGGTGACATATCTTATTAGACTTATTATGGTAATAATTTTGAAGTGTATGTGCTGTGCCGTGCTTAGTCGTTCAGTCATGTCTGACTTTTTGTGACCCTGTGGTTGTAGCCCGCCAGGCTCCTCTGTCCATGGGGATTCTCCAGGCAAAAATATTGGAGTGGGGTGCCATGCCCTCCTCCAGGGGATCTTCCCAACCCAGGGATCGAACCCAGGTCTCCTGCATTGCAGACGGATTCTTTACCGTCTGAGCCACCAGGGAAGCCCTTGAAGTGTATAAATATATTGAATCATTATATTGTGTAGCAGGAGCTAACATAGTTTTGTAGGTCAGTTATACTTCAGAAACAATTTCACAGGAAGAGATCAGATTTGTAGTTAGAGGAGGGGGAGTGTGGGTGGGAGGGAGAGTTGGATGAAGGAGTCAAAAGGTACAAACTTCCAGTTATAAGATAAATAAGTACTAGGGATGTAATGTACATGATAAAATCAACCCTGCTGCATGTTACATATGAAAGTTGTTAAGAGAGTAAACCTGAGTGTTATCACAAGGGATATTTTTCTGTTTCTTTAATTTGGTATCTGTATGAAATGATAATCTTATTCTGATAGTCATTTCATGATGTATGTGAGTCAAATCATTATGCTGCACACCTTTAACCTGCAAAATTATTGTGTGCTAAGTCACCTCAGTCATGTCTGACTCTGTTGGGACCCTTTGGACTGTAGCCCACCAGGCTCTTCTGTCCATGGGATTCTCCAGATAAGAATACTGGAACGGGTAGCCATGCCCTTCTCCAGGGGATCTTCCTGACCCAGAGATTGAACCCAGATCTCCCACATTGCAGGCAGATTCTTTACCATCTGAGCCACAAGGAAAGCCTTGCAGCTCAGACGGTACAATGGTATATGTCAATTATATCTCAATAAATCTGGAAGAAAAAAAATTAAGATATCAAGACATCATGTGTGCATCCAGGTCTTGCCTCTTCCCCTTACTGTCTGTGTTATTCTGGGCATGTTATTCTGGTTATTCTGGTTTTTAATTTGCCATTTATGAAATGGAATTATAATTATATTTAGTTTATAAGATTAGGGGGGTTGAATGAATGTTTTGTCAATATCAAGCACTATATAAATGCCCCAAATTGCACCTACAATGTTGAAGTTATTAAAAGGAACAGTTTCCCCCTTCAAAATATACATGGATAGTCTCACAGGCATTTCATATCAGTTGCTATCAGGGTCAGAGAAGGCAATGGCAACACACTCCAGTACTCTTGCCTGGAAAATCCCATGGATGGAGGAGCCTGGTAGGCTGGAGTCCATGGGGTTGCTGAGAGTCGGACACGACTGAGTGACTTCACTTTCACTTTTCACTTTCATGCATTGGAGAAGGAAATGGCAACCCACTCCAGTGTTCTTGCCTGGAGAATCCCAGGGATGGGGGAGCCTGGTGGGCTGCCGTCTATGGGGTCACACAGAGTCGGACACGACTGAAGCGACTTAGCAGCAGCAGCAGCAGCAGCTATCAGGGTCTTGGACAAAATTGCAAAGAAGGCAAAATTTGCATCTTCCTAGTTTCTATATGAAAACCTTATCCACTTGATTCTTCTTTCCTCTGTCATCCAGAGAACCAGGTCAGAACAGAGGTGAAATGGGAGGATGGTGAAATGAATGGGGCAAAGATTATGGCATGTAGGCTCAGGGTTTTGGGTGTATAGAAATGCAAGAACTA
Source organism: Bos javanicus (assembly GCF_032452875.1). Lineage (NCBI taxonomy): Eukaryota > Metazoa > Chordata > Mammalia > Artiodactyla > Bovidae > Bos > Bos javanicus. Next base: position 47,469,163 of record NC_083870.1, read on the forward strand.
TTGTATAGTTTGAGACATGAAAAAATAATTTTGGTTCTAACTTCAGCTCAGCCCAGCTTACCTGGAGTTACTATATCACACATTTATTGTGAAGTGAGCATATTTTAACATGTTTGTATTATGTCCATTATATGCCTAGAATCTTAGAAGATCTTAAAAGGGTCTGGTGAGGATGGTAAAGAAAGACTTATTCAGTACAGCTAAACCAGCATTTGGGAGCTAAGTTAGCAAAGAAAATGGACACGAATATTCAGCTAGGAAAAGATATGTGTATGAGTGTGTGTGTGTGTGTGTGTGATGAGGGATGAAGTTAGCAAGCATGACTCAGCAGTAGCTGGAGGACATTTTCAAAATTCATGTATTTCTGTCTTTTTTGCGGAACATACAGTGAAATGTGGGGCTTAACATTCCAGGCTATGACAGTTTTTCTGCTTCTCGGTGTATTCCCAGCTTCAGCAAAGGTCCTAGCTAGGTTTCTTTGTCCATGAAATTCTCCAGGCAATAATACTGGAGTGGGTTGCTATTTCCTTCTACAGCAGATCTTCCTGACCCAGGGATCAAATCTGGATCTCCTGCATTGCAGGCAGATTCTTTACCGTCTGAGCCACCAAGGAAGCCCCAGCATATATTAGGTGCTCAATAAATATAGAGCAAATAAATGAAAGAGCTATCTAAGTCAGGGAGTACCCACTGATCCCAGATGAAGGCAAGGGGAGGATAGTGTTGGAGTGTCTTGAATCAGGCATTAGACAATGACTGGACTGAAAGTTACCCTGACTTAGGTGATGTAGCAGAAGAAATCAAATTTCTGCAAGGGATGCTAAATAATAATAATATAATCAGTAATGAAATGAGTTTACTGTGTTCCAGGTGTTATAGAACATGGACGTTCATTATCACATTAGCATTCCACTGTAGCCACTATAACTATTGCTCTTTTATGGACAGAGACAGACAAATTACTTTTTTTTTACCTAGTCCCAGTATTTGGCCAGACTGAGACTGAAACTCAAGGTGTTCAAGCTTCAGAACCTAGAACTCTTAATGACTACACTGTAGGAATCCTCAAGGGACCTAGCAAGAGGAAAACAGCCCCAATATGAAGGATCTCAGGTGGAATCCTGGTTATTAAGGCAGGAAATTGATCTGAAGGGATGATAACAGATACCAGTTTCCTTGAATAAGAGGCTAAGGTGGAGGTTAAGATATGGGAGCAAGAAAGGAGCCTGGTTTCTTGACCTGGGACATAGGACCTAGGTTGGGCTAGAGCAGGACTGGGGTGGTTCCAAAGTTCAGACTGAAGGTCCTAGGTTGGAGAATAGAGTCACCAGCTAGAGAGAGAAAAGAGCACTGGATCCCACAGTCCAAGGAATGTAGCCTGCCAGGCTTCTCTGTCAATGGAATTTTCCAGGCAAGAATACTAGAGTGGGTTGCCATATCCTCCTCCAGGAGATCTTCCTCACCAAAGGATTGAACTCACGCCTTTTATGTCTCCTGCATTGGCAGGTGGGTTCTTTACCAGTAGCACCAGTTACAGGTAGTTAGAGAGAGGAAAAAACTAGAGTAGATTTCTGAAGAGCCAAAAAGGACAGAAGTATACTGTTTTTGAAATGCTTGGAGAACTTGCTGGTGGCCTAAAATTGAACTATCAGCTGAACTATTATTAAAAAAAAAAATCAGGATGTTTTCAGATGAACAAAAATGAGTTTATCACCAACAGAGTTGGTGTACTTCACCAAAGACATTTCTAAAAGACTCCAAGAAGATGGAAATAGACCCCAGAATGAAGGTTTTTTAAACCAAAGATTAAGAAATTAAGGGCTGCCATCTAAATACAGCCTGTAACCTGATTTTATAAGTTCTGAGAGCTAAGAATTTTTTTTTTTGAAAACAGTTTAAAAAATAATTTTATTTATTTATTCATCTATTTTTCGCTGGGCTGCATCTCTGTTAACGTTCAGGCTTTTTTCCAGCTGTGGTGAGTAGGGACTACTCTATAGTTGCAGTTCTTGGCCTTTCACTGCAGTGGCTTCTCTTATGGAGCACTGGCTCTAGGGTGCTCGGGCTTCAGTAGTCACGGCACGTGGGGTCAGTTGTTTCTGCTCCTGGGCCCTAGAGCATGGGCTCAGTATCGTGGTGAGCATGAGCACAGGCCTAGCTGCTACATGGCATGTGGGATCTTCCTGAGTCAGGGATTGGACCCATGTCTTCTGCATTGGCAGATGGATTCTTTACCACTGAGAAGTCAGGCAAGCCCCATTTTTTTTTTTTTCTTTCTTAAAATAGATTTATATTTATAACCATTTTAGGTTTACAGAAACATTGAGCAGAGAGTACACAGGTCCCATGTACACTACTCTTCTCCTCTTTCATTCCAGTTTCCTTTACTACTAACATCTTGCAATAGTATGTTACATATGTCAAAATTGATAAATAAATATCGATGCATTATGTATACATACATACATATGTACACACACATATTAGAAGGTGCACACCTTCGCAATACACACCCGCCCACGTTACTGATTGTTATGTCTTCTTCGAAAATAGATCCCTGTTTATTCCTGGTATGGTAGTTTCCCTTGAGGACCGGGTTTTGTTATGCAGAACAGAAGGCTCTGAGTGTATTTCAACATCGCTGCTTTTCTTTCCTCCTTTCCAGAACAAGAGGGAATTTTTCCTCCGATATGAGCTCTTGGAACTGGAACTCGTGAAAGTACAGGGGCCTCCCTATGATGGGCCCTTTAGGAGTTTTAAGCCTCAAGCTAGTCCACACTCAGCCTTCAGCAACTGATCGATTGTTCCTACCAATTACTGGCTCCAGCTCTTGGTAAGTTTTGCATGCGTGCATGTTAATTCACTTTAGTCATGCCTGAATCTTTGCGACCCTGTGGACTGTAACCCTCCATGCTCCTTTGCCCATGGGATTCTCCAGGCAAGAATAATGGAGTAGGTTGCCATATGCTCTTCCAAGGAATCTTCCCCATGCAGGGATTGAATCTGCATCTCTTTATTTCCTGCAAGGCAGGCAGATTCTTCCACTAGCACCACCTGGGAAGCCCATAAGCAGTGTAGTATAAAGCCACTAATATTATATATGAGGACTAGTTAGGAAAGACAGTTTTATCTTACCTAAATGCTTACAACTTTCTCACCACTGGTGGAGGAAAAGAGTATGTAAAAATTCCTGATGGATTCAAAACCAAACAGGAAAGTAAAAAATAAAATGAAGCAAAGAAAAAGCAGAATAAATACGAAGTAGAAGAACTAATTCAAAATATACTAGTGATCACAATAAATGTCAGTAGAGTAAACATGCCAGTCAGAATAAGAATGTTTTCAAATTAGGATAAATAATAAAATCTCTCTCTATATATACTTCTTTTAAAACACAACCTTAAGCATTTTAGACATATAATAATGAAAAGTTAAAGGATAAATATTAGGCAAATACTGAACAAAGTAATCTGGCGTAGATATGTAAATATATCCACCTCTCTCTCTCTTTATTAGACAAAATTGACTTCAAAGTAAAAATATGTTTGGGAGATAAAGAATATAAATGTTTAATAATAGGTAAGATTCTTATAGAAAGAAAAATCTAAATTTATAAGCACCCAATTCTATAATCTTTATATATATTTTAATGCATATATAGCAAAACTGACAGAATTTTACAGAGAAATTCATACATGGACATTCATAATAGGAAGTTTTAAACTCATTCATAATGCTTGATAGAGACAGCAGACAGAACCATTGAGGATTTGAACAACATAATCAGCAAGTCTGACATAATGAGAATATCTACAACTCTGTAATAGGGAGGGACAAATCTGACTCCATATTAAATTTGTTTCTTTTACCTTAACTTTTGTATTCTATTGCTTTGCTACAAATTAATCACTAAAGGGATGTTGCTTATAACAAAGTATACATACAAGCCCATCTCTAGGAACCCTGCCTCCCATGCCTGAACTAAAATACCTCTGTTCAGATCACAGGAAACATCCTGACCAGGCCCGTCTATGAATGGCTGTAGGAAAGAAGCAATTACATATCTCTTCCAGTGTCTGGGCAAAACCAGGAAATGTTTGCAATGACTTATTGCCTTTTTTACTTTACATCCTCATCTCCCTACTCTTTGTTCTATGAAAGAAACTAGCATACAAACTTCAGCAAGATAGTTCTTTGGGACACCAGTCTACCATCTTCTTGGTTTCCTGGGTTTCTGATTAAGGTTGTTATTTCTTCACTCGACAACTCCTCTCTCCATTTATTGACCTGTTGTTTGGTGAGCAGTATAAACTTGGACTGAGTCTCCAACAATTAGAGAGTGTACATTCTTCACAAATATGCACGGAACATATATAAGAAATTTCTGCATTCTACATAATTAAGTAGGTTCTTGCAAAAAAAAAACCCACAAAGAATTGTTGTCAGACAGGTGATCTTTTCTGTATAAAATATATTTACTTTAGAAATCATTAAAATGCTAATTTGATAAGAGGTTTATGACATTGTATAGGAGACAGGAATCAAGACCATCCCCAAGAAAAAGAAATGAGAAAAAGCAAAATGGCTGTCTGAGGAGGCATTACAAACAGCTGTGAAAAGAAGGGAAGTGAAAAGCAAAGGAGAAAAGGAAAGATATATCCATTTGAATGCAGAGTTCCAAAGAATAGCAAGGAGAGATAAGAAAGCTTTCCTCAGCGATCAGTGCAAAGAAATAGAGGAAAACAATAGAATGGGAAAGACTAGGGTTCTCTTCAAGAAAATTAGAGATACCAAGGGAACATTTCATGCAAAGGTAGGCTCAATAAAGGACAGAAATAGTAAGGACCTAACAGAAGCAGAAGATATTAAGAAGAGGTGGCAAGAATACACAGAAGAACTGTACAAAAAAGAGCTTCATGACCTTTTTATCTTTACAAAAAAGACAATCACGATGGTGTGATCACTCACCTAGAGCTAGACATCCTGGAATGTGAAGTCAAGTGGGCCTTAGAAAGCATCACTATGAACAAAGCTATAAGAGGTGATGGAATTCCAGTTGAGCTATTTCAAATCCTGAAAGATGCTGTGAAAGTGCTGCACTCAATATGCCAGCAAATCTGGAAAACTCAGCAGTGGCCACAGGACTGGAAAAGGTCAGTTTTCATTCCAATCCCAAAGAAAGGCAATGCCAAAGAATGCTCAAACTACCACACAAATGCACTTATCTCACACGCTTGTAAAATAATGCTTAAAATTCTCCAAGCCAGGCTTCAGCAATACGTGAACTGTGAACTTCCAGGTGTTCAAGCTGGTTTTAGAAAAGGCAGAGGAACCAGAGATCAAATTGCCAACATCCGCTGGATCATGGAAAAAGCAAGAGAGTTCCAGGAAAACATCTATTTCTGCTTCATTGACTATGCCAAAGCCTTTGACTGTATGGATCACAATAAGCTGTGGAAAATTCTGAAAGAGATGGGACTACCAGACCACCTGATCTGCCTCTTGAGAAACCTGTATGCAGGTCAGGAAGCAACAGTTAGAACTGGACATGGAACAACAGACTGGTTCCAAATAGGAAAAGGAGTCTGTCAAGGCTGTATATTGTCACCCTGCTTATTTAACTTCTATGCAGAGTACATCATGAGAAACACTGGGCTGGAGGAAGCACAAGCTGGAATCAAGATTGCCGGAAGAAATATCAATAACCTCAGATATGCAGATGACTCCACCCTTATGGCAGAAAGGAAGAAGAACTAAAGAGCCTCGATGAAAGTGAAAGAGGAGAGTGAAAAAGTTGGCTTAAAGCTCAACATTCAGAAAACTAAGATCAAGGCATCTGGTCCCATCACTTCATGGGAAATAGATGGGGAAACTGTGGAAACAGTGGCTGACTTTATTTTTCTGGGCTCCAAAATCACTGCAGATGGTGACTGAAGCCATGAAATTAAAAGACACTTACTCCTTGGAAGGAAAGTTATGACCAACCTAGATAGCATATTAAAAAGCAGAGACATTACTTTGTTAACAAAGGTCTGTCTTGTCAAGGCTATAGTTTTTCCAGTGGTCATGTATGGATGTGAGAGTTGGAGTATAAAGAAAGCTGAGTGCCGAAGAATTGATGCTTTTGAACTGTGGTGTTGGAGAAGACTCTTGAGAGTCCCTTGGACTGCAAGGAGGTCCAACCAGTCCATCCTAAAGGAGACCAGTCCTGGGTGTTCATTGGTAGGACTGATGCTGAAGATGAAACTCCAATACTTTGGCCGCCTGATGTGAAGCGCTGACTCGTTTGAAAAGACCCTGATATTGGAAAAGATTGAGGGCAGGAGGAGAAGGGGATGACAGAGGATGAGATGGTTGGATGGCATCACCAACTCAATGGACATGGATTTGGGTGGACTCCAGGAATTGGTGATGGACAGGGAGGGCTAGCATGCTGTGGTTCATGGAGACGCAAAGAATCAGACATGACTGAGTGACTGAACAGAACTGAACTTGGAAATTATAATAAAAGACGCTTTCAAATAATTTTTGGTTCTAAACAGGAATAATGATGAACATTAGAAAATATTTAGGATTGAAAATTGATGAAATATCTAAAGTAAGGAGATGTAGGAAAAGCATTACTTAAAATAATTTTAACATTATTTGTTGTTGTTCAGTTGTAAGTTGTGTCCAACTCTTTGTGACCCCATGAACTAAAGCACACCAGGCTTCCCTGTCCTTCACCACCTCCTGGAATTTGCTCAGACTCATGTCCATTGAATCAGCGATGCCATTCAATCATCTCATCCTCTGCTGCTCCTTTCTCCTCCTGCCTTCAACACTTGTTACTTATAAAGTTTGAAAATTGATGACCTAATTATTCAACTCAAAGCAGTTAGAAAAAGAACAGCAGAATAAAATGAAAGGAAGTTGAAAGAATTAAATAATAAGAGGAGAAATTAATTGAATAGAAAAAAGATAAAATAGAGAGGATCCACAGAGCCAAACACTCATTTTTGAAAAATCTAATAAAATAGACACCTTCTGGCAAGATTGAGCAAGCAAGAAAGAGAAAATCCATCAAATAAGCACATGAACAGAGAAAAAGTCCTAACCATGTAAACAGAAAGAGAAGATATTTTTTAAAAGATCTTATGTCATTACGTTTGAAAACTTAAGACAAAATGTTCAATTTTCTAGAGAAATGTAACTAGCCAATAGTGATTCAGAAGAATTAAAATGCTGACTAATCCTCAGTGATCAAAAGAAATGAATCAATAATTAATATCTAAGCCTCACAATCTCCACCGATACCAAAACTGGATATCTGAGCCAGTGAAATTAAAAATTCCAATCAAAATCTTTTTTTTTTTAATCTACATGGAACTTGACAAGATGATTATAAAACATGTATATGGAAATCCCAAAGATGAAATATCCACAATAATTTGGAAGAAGTACAATACAAGGAGATCTCCTTACATATAAAAATACTTAATGTAAGCTATAAACCTATAAACAATAATGGCAGCATGCATTGTTCTGGGAAAGATAAATACACCAATGGAATTGAACAGAGACTTGAAATAGATCAGTGTTTGAATGGAAAGCTTATATATGACAGAGGAACCAATGCCTACCAGTGGAGGATAAGCTATTGATTAAATAGTATTCAGAGATTTTATTATTAATATAGCAAAAAGAAAAGCTCTCTAATGAAAGACCATAATTAATTTTGTGTGGATTAAAGATCTAAATATGATGATAGCAACAGTTTAAAATATATGGAGGAACTGTAAGACACTACCTTTACAATTTCACAGGAGGAAGTTGGGAGGGCTATAGTAAACAAAGAGTCTTTGGTTTTTTTAGTGGCTGAGTCCTTTCCAAGAAGTAGGAGAAGTCTACTTTTTGTACCTGGCTAGGATCTAAAGTCAAGAGATCACTTTTCTGGTCTCCCAACTCTATTTAATTGAAGTTTCTCTTTATTAGTTTTTTATATATGATTTTTGACCTTGTTTAAATTATGCTAAGCTAAGCTAAGAACACACAGAAGAACTGAACAAAAAAGATCTTCATGACCAAGATAATCATGATGGTGTGGTCACTCATCTGGAGCCAGACATCCTGGAATGTGAAGTCAAGTGGGCCTCAGAAAGCGTCACTACGAACAAAGCTAGAGGAGGCGATGGAATTCCAGTTGAGCTATTTCAAATCCTGAAAGATGATGCTGTGAAAGTGCTGCACTCAATATGCCAGCAAATTTGGAACACTCAGCAGTGGCCACAGGACTGGAAAAGGTCAGTTTTCATTCCAATCCCAAAGAAAGGCAATGCCAAAGAATGCTCAAACTACTGCACAATTGCACTCATCTCACAAGCTTGTAAAGTAATGCTCAAAATTCTCCAAGCCAGGCTTCAGCAGTACATGAACTGTGAACTTCCAGATGTTCAAGCTGGTTTTAGAAAAGGCAGAGGAACCAGAGATCAAATTGCCAACATCTGCTGGATCATCGAAAAGCAAGTGAGTTCCAGAAAAACAGCTATTTCTGCTTAATTGACTATGCCAAAGCCTTTGACTGTATGGATCACAATAAACTGTGGAAAATTCTGAAAGACATGGGAATTCCAGACCACCTGACCTGCCTCTTGAGAAACCTATATGCTGGTCAGGAAGCAACAGTTAGAACTGGACATGGAACAACAGACTGGTTCCAAATAGGAAAAGGAATACGTCAAGGCTGTATGTTGTCACCTTGCTTATTTAACTTATATGCAAAGTACATCATGGGAAACACTGGGCTGGAAGAAGCACAAGCTAGTATCAAGATTGCTGGGAGAAATATCAATAACCTCAGATATACAGATGACATCACCCTTATGGCAGAAAGTGAAGAGGAACTAAAAAGCCTTTTGATGAAGGTGAAAGAGGAGAGTGAAAAAGTTGGCTTAAAGCTCAACATTCAGAAAACGAAGATCATGGCATCTGGTCCCATCACTTCATGGGAGATAGATGGGGAAACAGTGGAAACAGTGTCAGACTTCATTTTTCTGGGCTCCAAAATCACTGCAGATGGTGATTGCAGCCATGAAATTAAAAGACACTTACTCCTTGGAAGGAAAGTTATGACCAACCTAGACAGCATATTAAAAATCACAGACATTACTTTGCCAACAAATGTCATCTAGTCAAGGCTATGGTTTTTACAGTGGCCATGTATGGATGTGAGAGTTGGATTATGAAGAAAGCTGAGCATTGAAGAATTGATGCTTTTGAACTGTGGTGTTGGAGAAGACTCTTGAGAGTCCCTTGGACTGCAAAGAGATCCAACCTGTCCATTCTAGAGGAGATCAACAATGGGTGTTCATTGGAAGGACTAATGCTAAAGCTGAAACTCCAATACTTTGGCCACCTCATGCAAAGAGTTGACTTAATGGAAAAGTCTCTGATGCTGGGACGGATTGGGAACAGGAGGAGAAGGGGACAACAGAGGATGAGATGGCTGGATGGCATCACCGACTCAATGGACATGAGTTTGAGTGAACTCCGGGAGTTGGTGATGGATAGGGAGGCATGGCGTGCTGCAATTCATCAGGTTGCAAAGAGTTGGACACGACTGAGAAACTGCACTGAACTGAACTGAAGCTAAGATGAATTTTCTTATACTAGGTGTATTAAATGCATTTCAACTTTGATATTGTCAATGTATGATGCATGAGATGTAATCCCATTACAAAATAAGGAATATTTGTTAATCTTGTCACAATGATTGGAGTAGTTGTTCTTTAGTAAGTTGTGTTTAACTCTTTTGTGACCCCAATCACTAAAGCCTGCTAATTACCCAGGCAAGAATACTGGAGTTGGTTGCTATTTCCTTCTCCAGAAGATCTTTCTGACCTAGGGATTGAACCCACATCTCCAACATTGTCAGGCAGGTTTTTTGTTCATGCCAGTGAAAGGAAACTGATGTACAACACCTACTATAAGAGGATTCTTGCTTCCCTGAGGATGAAGAACTGTTCCAAACATTCTGCTGAAACTATCAGAAGAACCTCGAACTCCCAGAGGGCTACCAGGGCAGAACGGGGATACAGCCATCAGAGGACCAGAGTAGAGAGGATATGAGAAAGAAGATCCTTGGAGAGTTCATTTAAGGTGTGAGATCGAGACTTATTCTGACTTTTCAGTTACTTAAGTCAGTAATCCTCTTTGTTGTTTAAATAATTTTGAGTTTAGAGGCTTTTTTTTTTTTTTTTCACCTGTTACTGAAACATTTCTACCTCAAATACTGCAGATATTTTGATCTGAGAGACTGAAGAGGGAAAAATATCTTGACTATTATTCAAAGATTCTTTGATTTCAAGGAACAGAAAGATACAATTGCAGAATGAGAATTATCAGACAGATCTGTAGAAATGGAACCAAAGTACTAGGAAAAAAACAAAACCTTTTCACCTTACTCAATAGGACCTCCAGTTTCTGTCAGTCTCTGTTTCTTGCTTGCACATAAACTCTTGACAGGTCTATTTCATATTTAATACTTAAATTCAATAGATTTAGTTGTATACTGTGACCCATCTTTCTCCAAACCCTCCTCTACAAACAGCTTCTTCTCCAGTGTTCTCTTTCTTGTTGTTGGATCAACTATACATCTTGTTTACTAATCAGAAAACATAAAGTCATTTTTCTCACCTTTCCCTTATCTTTAAGTAACTGACATTCAATACATTATGAAGCCCTATGATTCCTGCCTCCAAAATAATTGTCAAATTAATTTGTTTCTATGTCATTACTACCCATACTTCAGTCCAACTCTTATCATCTTGAGTCTTATCTGTTGCAATTGCTTCCTTTCCACTCTAATTTCCTCTCTTTGTACTCTCCAATCCATTTTCCACATTGTTGTTGTTCTTCACTCAGTCAGTCATATCCAACTCTGCAATTTCATGGACTGCAACATGCCAGGCTTCCCTGTCCTTTACTATCTCCTGAAGTTTGCTCAAACTCATGTCCATTGAGGTTATGATGCCATCCAAACATCTCATCCTCTGTTGTCGCCTTCTCCTGCCCTCAGTCTTTCCCAACATCAGGGTCTTTTCCAGTGAGTCAGCTCTTCTCATCAGGTTGCCAAAGTATAGGAGCTTCAACTTCAGCATCAGTCCTTCCAATGAATATTCAGGATTAACTTCATTTAGGATTGATTGGTCTGATCTCTTTGCAGTCCAAGGGACTCTCAAGCGTCTTCTCCAGCACCACAGCTCAAAATCATGTTCTTCAGTCTTCAGCCTTCTTTATGGTCCAACTCTTACATCCGTACCTGGCTACTGGAAAAACCATGGCTTTGACTATACAGAACTTTGTTGGCAAAATGATGTCTCTGTTTTTTAATATGCTGTCTAGGTTTGTCATAGCCTTTCTTCCAAGGAGCAAGCATCTTTTAATTTTGTGTCTGTAGTCCAGTGATTTTGGAGCCCAAGAAAACAAAGTGTGCCCCTATTTCCATTTTCTCCCATCTATTTGCCATAAATAGATGGATCAAGATACTATGGTCTTAGTTTAAATTTTAAGCCAGCGTTCTTACTTTCCTTTCTCCTTCATATAGAGGCTCTTTGGTTCCTCTTCACTTTCTGCCATTAGGGTGGTGGCATCTGCATCTGTATATCTGAAGTTATTGATACTTCTCCTATCAATCTTGATTCCAGCTTGAGCTTCATCCAGCTCAGCATTTTTCATGATGTACCCTGCATAGAAGTTAAATAAGCAGGGTGACAATATATAGCCTTGCTGTACTCCTTGCCCAGTTTTGACCCATTCTGTTGTTCAAATTTCCAGTTTGTTGTGATCCACATAAAGTCTTTAGTGTAGTCAATGAAGCAGAAGTAGATGTTTTTCAGGAATTCCCTTGCTTTTTCCATGATCCAGAGAAAGCTGGCAATTTGACCTTTGGTTCCTTTGCCTTTTCTAAATCCAACTTGTCATTTGGAAGTTTTCATTTCATGTATTGTTGAAGCCTAGCTTGAAGGATTTTGAGTATTGCTTTGCTAGCTTGCGAAATGAGTGCAACTGTGCAGTAGTTTGAACATTCTTTGGCATTGCCCTTCTTTAGGATTGGGGTGAAAACTGACCTTTTCCAGTCCTGTGGCCACTGCTGAGTTTTCCGAATTTGCTGGCATATTGAGTGCAGCACTTTCACAGCATCATCGTTTAGAATTTGAAATAGCTCAGCTGGAATTCCATCACCTCCCCTAGTAGTTTTGTTTGAGTAATGCTTCCTAAAGCCCACTTAGCTTCACACTCCAGCATGTCTGGCTCTAGGTGAGTGACCATACTATCATGGTTATCTGGGTCATTAAGACCTTTTCTGTAGAGTTCTTCTGTGTATTCTTGACACCTTTTCTCACACTCTTTTGCTTGTTAGGTCCTTGCTATTTCTGTCCATTATTGTGCCCATCTTTGCATGAAACTATTTCCTTGGTATCTCTAATTTTCTTGAAGAGATCTCTAGTCTTTCCCATTCTATTTTCTTCTATTTCTTTGCATTGTTCACTTAGGAAGGCTTTCTTATCTCTCCTTGCCATTCTTTGGAACTTTGCATTCAATTGGGTTTACCTTTCCCTTTCTCCTTTGCCTTTAGCTTCTCTTCTTTTCTCAGCTATTTGTAAGGCCTCCTCAGACAACCATTCTGCCTTCTTGCATTTCTTTTTCTTGCTACAATTGCTACAGTGAGTTGGCTGTTAAAGACCCTTCCCTGTTTTCTGGATGAGATATGCCATCAGTCTCACTCAACATTATAAACATTGAATCTTGAAACCATCAGTGTTCTGCAATGCTCAGTTCAGTTCAGTTCAGTTCAGTTGCTCAGTCGTGTCCGACTCTTTGCGACCCCATGAACTGCAGCACACCAGGCCTCCCTGTCCATCACCAACTCCCAGAGTTCACTCAAACTCACATCCATCGAGTCGGTGATGCCATCCAGCCATCTCATCCTCTGCCATCCCCTTTTCCTCCTGCCCCTAATCCCTCCCAGGATCAGAGTGTTTTCCAATGAGTCAACTCTTCACATGAGGTGGCCAAAGTACTGGACTTTCAGCTTTAGCATCATTCCTTCCAAAGAACACCCAGGACTGATCTCCTTTAGGATGGACAGGTTGGATCTCCTTGCAGTCCAAGGGACTCTCAAGAGTCTTCTCCAACACCACAGTTCAAAAGCATCAGTTCTTCAATGCTCAGCTTTCTTCATAATCCAACTCTCACATGCATACATGGCCACTGGAAAAACCATAGCCTTGACTAGACGGACCTTTGTTGGCAAAGTAATATCTCTGCTTTTGAATATGCTATCTAGGTTGATCATAACTTTCCTTCCAAGGAGTAAGTGTCTTTTAATTTCATGGCTGCAATCACCATCTGCAGTGATTTTGGAGCCCCCCAAAATAATATCTGACACTGTTTCCACTGTTTCCCCATCTATTGGCCATGAAGTTATGGGACCAGATACCATGATCTTCGTTTTCTGAATGTTGAGCTTTAAGCCAACTTTTTCACTCTCCTCTTTCACCTTCATCAAGAGGCTTTTTAGTTCCTCTTCACTTTCTGCCATAAGGGTGGTGTCATCTGCATATCTGAGGTTATTGATATTTCTGCCGGCAATCTTGATTCCAGATTGCAGAATAGAATCTGCAATGCTATTGGACCACATTTGGTCCAGCATGCTTGATAGAAGATGGTCACCACTGCTGTTTCAGAATTCATGATTTCTTCCTCCAGCAGTTCAGCTTGCTGCTTCATGTGCCACATCAAAAGAACATTATTATCTTTTGTCCAGCCACCAACAGGGTGAAGGAGAAAGACAGGGAACCTGTAGTCCCTCTCTAGAAGTTGCTTTTGAGTATCCCGCATTAAAAGAGCATGTCCATTGTACACTAGGTTTTGTAATTAAATACAAAGACAGCATCAGCATTCAGGTCCTTAAACATCTGCTTTAGCTCAGTAAGAGTGGAATACTGATCAAGATCATTCATTCCAATAAATTTGGTCAAAGACTTGAAGGTCTCCTTCTATCAGCCAGTCTCCTTTCTCTAAAACAATCTTGATGTAGGGGTGGTCCTGAATGCTGTTCCTTCCTGTCTAACACAGTGCTCTTTCTTCCTGTGTTAAAAAAAAAAAAAGCTCAGTATTGTAAAGAAGAGCCACACTGTGACCCTTCTACACCAGAGAAAATGCTGTCCAGATGTCCAGCATTTATCTTCTTGAGTAGCTGTCAGAACTACAGGCACTGACAAATTAAAATAACACCCCCACACAGAAGACAATCAAAATGAAGGTATTGCAAGTTCTGCCTCTCTCTCATAAAACCATTCAATGGGCTGGGCCAACCTTCTGCCAAAACCTGTAGTCACTGCATATCCACTTTATTAATTTTTAATGCTGTAATTTTTCTCCATCTGTTTTTGCCAAATGAAGTTTATTTTCTGGCACACAGAGGATGTCACAGGTACAACACCCTGTTCCCAGAGAAGTTCCATAACTCTTACTGCACACGATCATTTCTATCACAAGTCTATTTTCAGTATCATATCAGGGGCCTTTGGTTTTTTATATTCAGAACTGATTCAAATGAAATCTTTAATTCTCTAGCCTGTGCATTTTGTTAGAGTCCTTTAATAGCTCTGTTCATAAACATACAGGGAAGCATCAACAAGTACTTCAAAAAAAAAAAAAGGCAAGCACACCCTTAGGAATTTGCCATGCAATATGGTGATCTTGAAAAAGAACACCTTCCCTGGTAGTTCAGATGGTAAAGCATCTGCCTACAATGTGGGAGACCCGGGTTTGATCCCTGTGTTGGGAAGATCCCCTGGAGAAGGCAATGGCAACCCACTCCAGTACTCTTGCCTGGAAAATTCCATGGACAGAGGAGCCTGGTAGGGTACAGTCCATAGGGTTGCAAACAGTTGGACACGACTGAGCAACTGCACTTTCTTTCTTTCTAGCCAGGGCATGGCCCACCTGTTTCTTGTTGCTGGAAATGGTGGCAGCTGCCTCCGGCTAGTCTGTGGTGGCCCAGATTGACTGGTTAGAAGGGAACCCCAGCAGCCAGCACCAAGCAGCCTTAGGAGTCCAGGAGCCCTGCAGCTGAGAGGGTCCTCACTTCTCTGGTGATTTTCCCAGGGCAGGACCCAGGACAAGATGCTCCCTCCAGCCAAGAATCTACCTTTGGATTCTGACTTTGACAGCTCAAGCCAACACAGAACGTCCCTACCGAGGTTGACTTCTCTGGTGGCTCAGGCAATAAAGCATCTGCCTACAATGCTGGAGACCAGGGTTCAGTCCCTGGGTTGGGAAGATCTCCTGGAGAAGGAAATGGCAGCCCACTCCAGTGTTCTTGCCTGGAGAGCCTGGTAGACTACAGTCCATGGGGTGGCAAAGAGTCGGACACGACTGAGCGACTTCACTTATGGTGATCTTGAGTATTGTTGCTGTTGTTCAGTTACTAAGTTGTGTCTGACTCTTTGCTATCTCATGGACTGTAGCTCACCAGGTTCCCCTGTCCCACTATCTCCTGAAGTCTGCCCAAATCCATGGCCATTGAGTTGGTAATGCTATATAACCATCTAATCTGCTGCCACCCCCTTCTCCTTTTGCCTACAATCTTTCCCAGGATCAGGATCTTTTCCAGTAAGTCAGCTCTTGGCATCAGGTGGTCCAAGTATTGAAGCTTCAGCTTCAGCATCAGACCTTCCAGTGAATGTTCAGGGTTGATTTCCTTTAGGATTGGCTTACTTGATATTCTTCTTGTCCAAGGGACTCTAGCATCTTCTCTAGCACTACGGTTGAAAAGCATCAGTTCTTCAGCTCTCAGCCTTCTGTATGGTCCAACTGTCACATTGGTACATGGCTACTGGAAAAACCATAGCTTTGACTGTACAGATTTTTGTTGGCAAAGTGATATCTCTACTTTTTAATATACTGTCTAGGTTTGTCATAGCTTTCCTTCCAAGGAGCAAGTGTCTTTTAATTTCGTCACTGTAGTCACCATCTGCAGTGATTTTGGAGCCCAGGATCTCGAGGATATAGTAATATAAAACATGTGATGCACACTAAGCCAGTACCTGTAAACAGCTTAGTAACTTCTGCAACTCATCAAACATTCTCATCTCTGTTCAAGACTAAAGCCAAGGTTTTTATTGAGACCTTGATGAATGTTGTCACCATCCAAAGTGTAGCATGATATTCTGGCAAGCCAAGTACTCCTCCAAAACCATGCTCACTGTGGTCTTTCCTGCTCCAGATAAGTCTGTCAGTGAAACTCTGCAACCACAAAAGCCTCCTCTGGTTTCTACCACCTGGCCCTTGTTTCTGTCAACATAGTGAGCTTGATAGGTGCCTTTATTTGCCCTCTGCCTCTCCCAGTTCTGCATGTTATTGCTCAATATGGCTTTCTTATACAGGTTCCCAAGGTAGTAGAGGTTCTCCATGGCTGTAGAGAGTACACAAGGTGCCAGGGTTCTCAGCCCCTAGACTGTAGAAGGATGAGGGGAGGTCTTTGGGGTCAGGGCAGAGCCAGAAAGTATGCTCTGACTTATGCACTTTGTGCTCTAGATTCTGGTTGTGTGACCTGTTGGCTGCACTTCTGATGTGGATCAGGGAAGTATGTGGGACAGGGGACTTTTCTTTTCTTTTGACATCTTTGACTGATTTTGGTATCTGGGTAACACTGACCCAGTAGAATGAGTTCCTTCTCCCTTTATTTTTTGGAAAAGTTTGTGAAGGGTTGCTATTAATTCCTATTTAAATGTTTGATAAAATTCTAATTTTATCAAGTTATCTAATTCTGAGCTTTGCTTTGTGGCAAGTCTTTAAATTACTATTTCATTCTTTTTGTTATAGGTCTACTCAAATTTTCTATTTTTTTCTTGAGTCAGTTTTGGTAACTTGTATTTCTAGTAATTTGGTCATTTCCTCTAAATTCTCTAATTTGTTGGCATACAATTGTTTACAGTAATTCCATGTGATACTTTTATTTTTGCAAGTTTGGTAACAGTACTACCTTTTAATTACTATCCTGAAAAGGTAATCATTATCATGCCTTGTATGGTAAACATTTCCTTAAGCTTGTATTCTTAAACACTATAGTTTGAAGTGTCTTCTGAATTTCACACGAATGAAATCATACAGAGTATGTTCTTGGCTTCTGTTACTCAATTTTATGTTTGTAAACTTATACATGTACTTACAATTTGTTCATCTCATTGCTGTGTATTATTCCATTGAATGAATATAGACACACCTTGTTTCACTGTATTACAGCTTTTAGATATTAATGGTCTGTGAAACCCTGTCTAGCAAGTCTATGGGTGTTGTTTTTCCAAAAGCATTTGCTCGCTTCATGTCTCTGTCACATTTTGGTAATTCTCACAATATTTCAAATCCTCTGGCAAAAATATTTTCAACTTGCTGAAGGCTCATGATGGTTTTCATGTTTTAGCAATGAGTCATTTTTAAATTAAGGTTTATATATATATATATTTTTTTTTTAGACAGATGCTATCATATGCTTAATAGACTATGCATGTGTACATGCCAAGTTGCTTCAGACGTGTCTGACTCTTTGCAACCCTATGGACTGTAACCCACCAGGCTCCTCTCTCCATGGGATTTCCCAGGCGAGAACACTGGAGGAGGTTGCCATTCCCTTCTCCAGGGGATCTTCTCAACCCAGGGATTGACCCACATCTCTTACATCTCCTGCATTGACAAGTGGGTTCTTTACCACTATCGCCACCTAGGAAGCCCCATGCTTACACTATCCTTTAGTCTATTAGGGCTTCCCAGGTGGTGCTATTGATGAAGAACCCCATATGCCAATGCAAGAAACATAAGAGACATGGGTTCAATCCCTGGAGAAGAGAATGGCAACCCCCTCCAGTATTCTTGCCTGGGAAATCTCATGGGCACAAGAGCCTGGCAGGCTACAGTCTATGGGATCTCAAAGAATCAGACACGACTGAGTACATACATACCTTACACATAATATACTGTACCTATCAAGTGATTTTGAGTCACTTAATAAGCAATTGCACTATGTATTAATCCCTTTAGTATTTCTTTCTCTTTCTCTTTTCACTACAGTAGAAACAGTATTCCATTATTACCTGTCATATAGGTTCAATGCTGTTACCTCTAGGAGGTCAAAGTGTGACACAGGAGATATTGATCTAGTAAAAATAGATAAGAGGCATATAGTTATTTACTAACAACTCACCCAAGAGCTATGAATGATACACAAAGCTAAGATACACACACCATTAATATATAGATATGTACTATGTAGAAAACTCACTAGCTCTACTTTCTGTTCAGGAAATGTATAATTTTCCTTACTATAACCTCAGTACATGAATTAGAGTATACGAAGAGAATTACCACACCTTCGATATTTCTATTTATCTCCATGATACATGTATGTGGTAATGTCCTTTGGCATTTTTATCAGGTGTTTGGATGAAGCTGGGTTCAAATGAACAAATAAAAAAATCCAAATAAGTTATTTTAAATATCACTGTTGTAAATATATATGTGTATACATATATTATACTATATACATATATAGTCTCATACATATAATGCTACTCATACATTTAAAAAATTGGTTGCTAAAAATTTTATGAAGTAGTATAAAATATCAACAAGTAAAATATTAGTAAAATAAATGCAGACAATATCAAAATAAAATAATATTAGATGTAAACAAATCTTAATTCCAAAAGCCATCTTCATATTGTCTAAAGATTCAGCTGCTTAATTTTAGTAGTTCTATATTTTATGAGCTCTAATTGTTAGTACTTAGACATGACAACAAAAATAGTGATTTCATTCATAGATATAAACTGGATCATTCGTCTATCCATTTTGAAATTATTCAGGCCTAATATATGCATAGCAACAATATATTAGGTATTTAATCAGGGAAGACAAGAGTTGGATTTACAAAAAAGATACAAATAAAAGTCTCACTCTGAGAAATTATAACAAATTCAACATTGATTAAACATTACGGACAAATATAAGGTAATATGAGAAGTAATAAAACACACACACACACAAATCCATTAACAACAGTAATCATTGAATAAGGACTTATTTTATCTCAGGAACTCTAGATGTTTCATCTGTATCATCTCTAATCCTCAGAGACACTGTAAGGTAAGCGTTCTTTCAATTTCAGTTACAAGGAAATTAAGTCACAAGGAAGTGAAGTAACTAGCCCAGTATTACACTGGATTAGTGATTCTGGATTTAATCTCTAATCATCCAAGCTTCAAAGTCTGCAGAGGTCCTCCCTGGGTGATGCTGCCTACCTAGTGCAAGGCAACAAACACATCAGTAAAAGTGACACTTCTAAGACTTGGGAATGGATCACTTTCCAGATGTCAATTTAGGATTAAGCTGTTCTTTGTTTCTAAGATGAGAGTTGCCTTTCTGGAAGAGGTAATATTTGAACTGCATTTTAAAGACAGTTTTGAATGTGGAATGGAGTTGATGAAGGAAGACATTCCCAGAGCAGGTCATAAAGACACTAAGCAATGTGAGAAATGGGAAGTTAAAGGCCAGGACCTGTCTTAGTGTCAGTACCCAGATGGTTGGATCAAAAATGGAGAGGAACTTGAAGCAAGTAAGGATAGAGTGGTGGAAGAACTTCTAGAGTATATGTCCTGGAAATGAGGGAGTCTGGGGTGGGGTGGGGAGGGGAGGGGATCATGGCTATAGAGCAAGTATGTGAGGCCTAGAGTCAGAAAGCAAGAATCAGTAATGGAGGACTATCCTGGCCAAAATCAGGGACATTAATGCAAGTCACTGAGTTTTCACAGGAAATCAAGAATTAAGTATAAACAGGAATCATAAAGGGAAGAAAAGAATAGAACTAAAACTTATTCAATATCATCGATCTTAAACATTATATTAAGAGATACTAAAGCATTATTGCACAATTGTCACATTATTTACTCCTTGCAACAAACCTTCAACCTATATATTATTATTCAGAAATGAAGGAAACCAACATCAGAATGCTTAAGGAACTTGCAAATATGGATATGTCTAGTGCTGACTGTGGTCAGGGTAGGCACTAAAGTCTGTATGCTTATAATGCCCATATTTCCCCCAAATACCAAATGTGTATTTAGCATGGAATACTGGCAAGGGGCTTTCTGAGCAGGGAATACAAAAATATGTCAGTTCCTGCCCTTAGAGGATATACACACCAATCATACAACTCAACAAAAAGATGCCAAAAGCTTACTTTTGTATTTCTCTATCAAGTACTGAGTCACAACCTTTGTCCTTGAGTAAGAGACCGCTGACAAATATTAACTTGATCCAATCATTCCAATATTCCTACGTAAAAGATTTCCTTTTACACACATATTCTTTAAAATGTAGTTTCATCCATTTTGGTAGATGGTTGTAAACTTCAGTGTAATCTCATTTGGAAAGGTGATCAGTTTCTGCTCTGTGGCGTTGTTCCAGAGGCCTCATCCTACATCCCACTGCCCAACTGTCTCCCAGCATTTAGTAATAGGCCTGGGTGGGGAAGATCACTTGGACTAGGAAATGGTAACCTACTCCAGTATTCTTGCCTGGAGAATATGACGGAGAGAGGAGTCTGGCAGGCTACAGTCCATGGAGTCATAGAGATTTGGACACGACTGAGTGACTAACACACATACTCAACTCCCATATTGTTTTCCTTACTCTGTCTTTGGGTGTTATGGTTTTCACTGAAGTCCATTGAGTAAGCAACATAACTGGATCCCTGTTAAAATGTTCAGTTGAAGAAACAGCTCAAAATCAACAGCAAATCTAGTGTCACCACATTTGGAGTAAGATTGTTGTTCACAGAACTGAAAGAAAGTAGAATGATTCTAATACATCATAAAATAAATGAAGTAACTCATCATCAGTGTAACTCTATGTTGAGTTATATTTCCACTAAGGCATGTGTCATATAGATATACTTCTAAAATAAAAAGGGAAAAGTGTAAAGTAAATTGCTTACATGTGATACTTTGATACTATAAAAGTAAGGACGCTTGAACCTTCACGTCTCTTTGTGCTATGGTGAATGATCTGTAAAACTTCACAATTTTCTTTCAAACACAAATTCCTTTTGCTTTCATGTCCATGAATTCATTTTAGAAAATGTCATTAATTCTCAATTCAGAAATTTTGAGTGTTTTTCATATTAATATAAAATTATTTAATTTTAAAACCATCTCCAATAACATGAAGAAAATGAACTTGAAACCATTGTAGTATGATAGCAATGTTTTCCCAAAATTTGTTGGATCCTAGACTATTGGGAATTAAATTAAAACAAAAACTTATATTTTCTCCTGTATGCAATTAACTTTAAAATAAAATATAAGCTTCCTTCTTTTTACTTGGTAGCATTTGTCACATCTTGAGAATCTTTCTACTCAGTATTGACTTGTAGGTTCACTTTACTACTCAAGGGGGTTAAGTTTCATAAGCTCACTGTGCAAAGTCTTCAAAATGTTTACACTTCTAATTTACATTCATGCCTGAATGGATACACATATAATATACTCATTCAGAAGTAGTTCAGTTGAAAAGAAGTGGTCAGAGAAAATTGTTACTGAGCCACAAATCCATTACCTTCATTTTCCATTATTTTGTTTAACCCCTACCATTATCTTTTCCTATCTATAATCCCCTTTCTTTCCCTTTAGCACCAAACTTCTTGAAGTGATGTTCATACTTGCTATGCTCACATATTTAGTCTAGTTAACTGATGTGCCTTAGGACCCAGATCACCTTTAATTTTCTCAAGCCATGTGACAACTTTTTCCTCAAACCTTTGGGTTTATTTAACACTTTTAAGTAACATTCCCTAGTGAAACTCCACACTCTAATTTTCTAAGTTAGCACTTTCTCAGAGCTTACTTTTGCCTCTGGCTTCTTAGTCTTCTTTCAATCTCCATTTTGACTATGTGTCCTGTAAAATGCTGACATTCTCAAGACCTGTAATGGCCTTCTGCTATCTTCTGTATGTGATTCCTGCATGAGCTCACTTTTACTCCCATATTCAGTCAGAGGTGTTCAGTCACAATTTACATGTCAAAGACCCCAAATGAATATCCCTATGCCAGGACCACTCTGCTGAGACATAGAGCCACATGACACAATTGACATTACTTCTCTACTTAGGCACTCCGTAACAATTTCGAAGTCACCATGACCAAAACTCACTCCAGTAATTGCTTTTCATATAGTCTCCATCATTGCTAATGTACAATGCCTTAGCTTAGATGACCTTGGGAAAATCATTTTTCATCTCTAAGTTTCCCTATATTAAAATGAAAATAATAGTAACTTCAATGGATTTTTATAAGGATTTAAAATCAGTTATTATGCAATCCACAATAATGAATGCTAACCACCCAGAAATCACAATAGAATGAAGCAAACACTAACGCTGTCCTCATTTTATAGCAGAGGAACACAAAATACAATAAGGTTAAGTAAATTGCCCAAAGTTATCTAGCCAATTTGTGCTCAAGCAGGATTTGAATGAAATCTGGATCCAGCGCCTGACCTCTTAATTGCTCCACTACCCTGTATGATCTTATATATAAAGAATATAAGGTACAATCCTTAACACTTACTGGATGTATCAAAATCACAGTGATGCGGAGGAGGACTTTAAATGTTCTGGAAATCTGCATTTTAAAGAGCTCTCTCGTGAATCTAATATTCAAATGGGGTTAAGAACCAACATAGTAGACTCTCAAGAATGTTTGTTCCTTTTATCCAAACAAAAATAATTGAATCAATTTGACCCTCTGAACACTTTCAGAAATGCTGTAGCCATTAAGCCTAAAGTACCTTTTAGAAGGGCTGTCTTAGAAATTCATTTTTTGAAATGACAATAGAAGAGCAATAATAAAGACACACACATACATTAAAAAAGCCCTCAGTATTCATATAACCAGAGGCATCTAATCCACACATTGTGTTTTCATTTGTACTGCATGATTTTATCCTTTGGAACAAGGGCTTTAAAAATATTAGACTTGTGTATAACCCAGAAAAATCACTTTCTTAAGATCATTAGGCTGCTGGGTAGATACTCCATCTGGCCTAAAAATGTTTCATTTTACCTTTCCCCATCTACCAAATCATGTGCTTTCTCTCCAGCTATCGCTTCCTCCCATTGTTTCTCAAATAATTAGAGTAGGATATTTCACCTTTCAGCATATACATGCAAAAAAAAAAAAAAAACCAAAACAAACCAAGTATACACAAAAGAGAAAACAATATAGTAAAATTCTGGTCTCTTTTTCATGAGTCCTATTAGTGTGTATGTGTGTACATTTATATATCTTATACTTACCCTGGTACACAATTTACTATCCAGATATGGCCAGATTTTTGTTGTTGTTTGCAAGTAGCAAATATGATGCTTCCTAAAAAAAAAAAAAAAAAAAAGATATGATGCTTCCTAAAACAAACCAAAAGAGAATTCATTGGAATAATTTGGGCTGTATCAATGAAATAAACAAATGTGTATATAGATGTATATTTCAAATAGAATGGGAATTGAGGACGTTATGTGTTTGACAGTTCATCAGAAAGGCACAGGCTGAACCACTGCAACTTGGTGTCATTTTGATTTGGTTTCAATGTATCCAAAGAGATCCTTATTGGTTTACCTTAACTCTCAAGACCCTCAGTTGAGCAGAGTATCTGTTGATATTTCCACCAAGACTGTACCAGAGGAGGAGAGGTGAATCTTCCGAAGAAAATTGGGCACAGAGCTAACCAAACAAAAAGAAGTTGGGTAAGGGACACTCCAAACTACAAATGTTCCCTCTCATTCTTATTGCTAGTTAGAAATGTCACAAGTAGTGCTAATATAAAAATGTATTATGTTGATTTTGTCATCTAATGTCTTCTAATTAAGTTTCTTAAGCCTTCACTGAATATTTCCAAGTAACTTTAAATGGTATGCTTATTTGTTCTACTTATTGTGTCAGAAGTACCTCTAAGGCTTTCTCCTTTACAGATAATTCCATTAGTTTTCTATGTCACTGAATGATCTCAAAACATTCTGATCGCTATAGGGAAAGAGTTGTTTGCTTCTCAATATCTTTTCTCTTGAACACATGATTTTCATGTCTCTTAGAAGAGTGCATTTCTTAACCCTACAGCCTACTGTAATTTGAGACTAAGTTCTAGCTAAGGTGGTGTGCTGCTTCTGGTATTTCTTTTTGATGAAACAGATATGATCCTTCCTCTGTCCTTTGTGAGCTGAAGCCA
The DNA here is from genome assembly GCF_032452875.1 of Bos javanicus. Taxonomy (NCBI): domain Eukaryota; kingdom Metazoa; phylum Chordata; class Mammalia; order Artiodactyla; family Bovidae; genus Bos; species Bos javanicus. The sequence goes on from NC_083870.1 coordinate 47,493,487, forward strand.
TATCTCAGACCATGAGGTTGAGGGACTCGTCCTGGGGATAAAAAAAAAAGCAGAAGGACAGATACTGCCTGGACCCCAGAAGACCATGGAGCTGCCATACAAGCCATGAATTAACTACATCAGGACTTTTAAGTGGCAAATACTTAACTTGTTTAAACCATCATTATTTGGGGGTGTTTACTATATCTTTATATCTAACCTATTTTTATATCTAGATCTATATCACACTTCCCATGTGGCTCAGTGGTAAAGAATCTGCCTGCCAATGCAAGAGACACAGGAGATGCTGATTCACTCTCTGGGTCAGGAAGATCCCCTGGAATACGAAATGACAACCCACTCCAGTATTCTTGCCTGGAGAATCCCAGGCAATGGACAGAGGAGCCTGGCAGGTTACAGTCCATGGGGTCACAAAGAGTTGGATATAACTTACCAACGGAACAACAACAACAACCCGTATATACACATATTAGGTAGAACAACCCGTATATACACATATTAGGTAGAACACTAAGCAAGTGATACTGATTCCAAGAACCATAATACAAAATTCAATCTACTTTCTTCATTGTTACATGTGTTGATCTCTCTGTCAGTGTGTTTTCCAGATCTGTGTGTGTGTGTTTGTGTATGACCATTTCTATTCTCTAAGCCTTGGCAAAACTATTTTGGAATCCTTGAGGACAGATTCTAGAGGTTAGGTATTAACAATTTAAAAGAGCAGTACTTTTATTCTTTAAGAATTGTATTTTAAAACACATTGTTCCTTTTATATGAAAGATCATCCGGTTGGATTTTTGTATCTGAGAAGGAAATAAAAATCTTAGGTTTTGTTCAAGAAATTTTAAATCATTGAGAGAAAAATTATTCTGTGTAGCAATATTGAATGGGTCTTCAGTTTGGGTTGAGTCACAACCATTATGTTTCATAGCAAAAGTGGTTCCTAAATAAAATGTATGTGTTCCCTAGTTTAATCAGTTACCCTCTGGAGACTGAAGCAGAAATTGAATGATGGGAAGAGAATCATGAAGCTCAATATTCCTATTATGGTGACAGGGAAACTCTAAAGAGGATGAGAGTGAGTTTTAAACTCAACATATTTTGATAAAGACATGCCCTTAGACTAAGGGCTGGCAAACGATGGTTTGCTGGCCAAATCCAGCCCAAGGCCTGTTTTTGCACAGTCTATAAGCTAAAAAAAGATTTTTACATCTTTAAACGGTTTAAGAGGAGAAGGAAGAGGCAGGAACAGAGAAAGAGGAGAAGAAGAAGAAAAAAGCAACAGCAGCATCTCCAGGAGAGTGTTCTGCGATCTGCAATGTCTAAGATACTTAGTTATTTTTTTCTTTTTCTTTCTTTTTTTAATTGGAGGATAATTGCTTTACAATGTTATGTTGGTTTCTGTCGTATAATAACATGAATCAGCCATATTTATCTATATATCCACTCCCTCTTGAGCCTCCCTCCCATGCCCCATCCCACCCCTCTGGGTATCAGAGAGCATTACGCAGGGCTCCCTGTGTTGTATAGCAGCTTCCGATTAATTGTTTTACACATGGTAGTATACACATGTCAGTGCTATTCTCTCGATTCCTCCCACCCTCTCCTTCCTCCATCATGTCCACAAGACCATGCTTTACGTCAGGGTCTCTATTCCTGTAAATAGGTTCATCAGTGCCATTTTTCTAGAATCCACATATATGCATCAACATATGATATTTGTTTTCCTTTTTCTGACTTACTTCATTCTGTGTAACTGGCTCTGCTTCATCCACCTCATCTCAATTGATTCAAATTCATTCCTTTTTACAGTTGTAAGATATTTATTTCCTGGTCTTTTATAGATAAAAGTACTGATCCCTGTCTTAGACCCCAAAATCTCAACAATATGGAATCTGCTGAATTGGGGTATGGATAGTTTGTTCTTGCATACAATAGAATCAGAATGTTTGTTGAATAAAAGAATCACTGAATGAATACATGTTTTCAGTGACAATAAGGACAATGGATTGCACGTTATTTATTTACCAGAGGACTCTACAATATGGAGTACAGTGTAGTAAAAGCAGTTGGAGTGAGAAATAATTTGGAGTGGAGTTGTTTTATTTACCTTTAAAGCTATAATATAGGGTTTATATAATCTCACCAAATAGCATTGTTTTACAATCTATACGCTGAGAATAGAAAACTTGGATCAAACTGTCATCATGTATAAATTCAAATCGGCATCAAGTATAAATTCACTTGCCATTTTGCAGTGTCTGGTAATAGCGTTTTTAATTAACGTGGTCAAATAGATAAATGAATACTTAACACTGTTATTGTAAACACTTATTCCAAGACTGCTGGTTCTCTTGTCTAGTAAAATAGTAACTTTGGCAGTGAGTCATTTTATGGCAAATATTTCCTTTCTCTCTTCATCTAAGAAATGTCTTTCTCATGTATTTTCCTCATTTCAAAAATCTGTGAGAAAGAAAACATAAAAGGACTTATAATTGACAAGAAACAAAATTTTTTAGTTGCTGTGTGAGCTGCCAAAGATGATGTGACTTAAAGGAAAAATGTCAAAAGGTGGTCAAGAGCTTAAAGAAAGACCATTGGTACTGGCGTTTCTCAGAGTGATAATGAGGCATATACTGAATTTTTGTTCTCTGGTGTGATTGTATGGTGAGTACTCCTTTTTGCAGATTTGCTTTTAAGAAGTAATGTGACACAATCCTCAGCCTCATGGGCAGGCTTTGTTCACAAACTTCTCATTTATGATAAACTTTAAATACTCATGATCCTCTTTCCCTTCCCAATGGTACTTTCCAATTTAATCTATACAGTAAAGGGAGGCTGTACCTTGAATGGAACTTAAATTTTTTTTTTTTCCCTATGACCTAAGCACATCCTAAGAGAGACTTCAATCATTTTCAAGAGTTTGAGCCTAAAGGAGTGCTTTCTTCTGGGTAAGGTCAAGGCAAAGAAAAAAGAAGTAGCACAGCTCTGTGGTTCTCTGTTGTCCAGATCAAATCTTTGAACATTTTCTTCTTGTCATCAAAGGACCTCTCTGAAGGGCAACATATAGAAAATAAGATCCATGAGACTTTGGCTAATGTTATGGGAAAAAAAAAAAAAGATAAGGATCAAAAATTTAAAAGGGAAATCTTGGCTTGAAAAATATAGAAAATTTTTCTTTGTCTTCTGTAGCATGTGAGAAGATGTTTAAGTTATTTGGTCTATGGACATCTGGGCCACACTTGTGTGATAAGAGTTTAGCATAATAGAAGCATAACTGCCTGATGCAAATTATTTAAAGGAAGCTTTTAGAATAGTCAGTGGAATACAGCTCACTAAAGGAGAAATAAAACTGACTCTTCAAAGAAAACTTGCAGCTTTTTTTAATTTGGGAGAAGATTTGATAAGTTGAAATCTAGATAAATAAGAACTTTCAATAAAACCACTTTAGATCATCAGTACGTAGTAATAAATAAGACAGAACGAGTGTTGCTTCAGTCACTCAGCAAACACTAGTTGAGCATCTATCATTAACCAAGAACTGAGCTAAGTGCTGAAATAAAGACATCACAAAAACCCAATTTCTTCTTTTAAGGAGCTAAATTGTGTTAAAATGGATATGGGAAATCTACAGATCCAGTTCTCATTTGCAAAAAATAAACTTCTTTCACTCTCCATGGGTCTTTCAACACAAATTGCCATTTCATTTCATTAAATTAACCAATCTTAGTATATACAGTTAATTTTATATTCATTTATTAATGCAATGAATAGACATGTGTGGCAGCACTCAAGACTTGGAAATAAAGATGAAGAAGACATTTCCTCTCAGAGAATGTACAATTGTCAGGTGTAAATTAATATATGCTCAAATAAGAAAATATTTAATGAAAGGTGCTATCATATTACTAATAATATTACTAAGAATATCTTACACTTACATAATGCTTACTATGTGTTTTACATATATCATCTTATTTAATCTTTCTAACAGCACTGTGACATAAGTGCACATTTTATCTCCATCTTATTAAAGAGAAAACTGAGGAAAAAGAAAATTAGATAACTTGTCCAAAGTTGTGGCTGAGTCAAATGGCTCCAGATTCTATCCTATCAATCTCTATATTCACATGAATTTAGTGGAGGAAGAAATTATTTCTGATAAGATGATAAGAAAAAAGTTTCATGGAGGAGTTATCATTAACATAGATTTATAAAAATATCTAAAATTTCATACTCCAGCTAGGAAGAACTGGTTTGTAGCAGACCACCCTCCCACTGAGAGCAAAAATAAAGCTGGATTTGATTTAAAAATTGTTGGAACACACCAGAAAGCAATCAAGGCAACAAAAACTTGGAGACCCTGGATTCCAGAGAGGAGGAAAACTAGTTAAGTGTGTTATTCTTGGCAGCTTTTCTCTTTGAGTCATTTGTTAGTGCATATGCAGTGTGGGTGGAAAGGCTCAGAAGCTAAAAGCAGACAGTTGAAAAGAGGCAGAGAATTACAGTGCTGTTTGGAGATTAAAAACTGAGTTCAAAGTCTAGCAAGATTTGACTACATCAAATCTTCTAGGTATTTAGTTAAGCCTTCTGGAGAAGTATACACTGGGAATAATAGCGAATTAGAAGACCAAGCCTAAAACCAGTTACAAGTAGCTTAATCCCTGACTGCATTAAGGAGATCAGCTTCCTTGCTAACAGGCTATCATAGAGTTACAAGAAAGATTAGTGAATAAGATAGATAAATTAGTAAAAAATATTCAAAAAGATTAAGAGTACAGAAAAGAGCATAACAGGTGTCTAATACATAAAGAATTTATATATGTGATGCATAGACTTTTAAGACACTAAGAAAGACCTGAATAAAGTCCCCAAATTATCCAAAATTGATGAAAGATATTAAGCTACAGATTCAAGAAACACTAGAAGACTAAACAGGATGGAGACAAAGAAAATGACACCCAGGCACATTATAGTAAAATTAATATAAAGTAATGACAAAGGGAAAAATCTTGGAGGAAAAAAAAGACAAAATTAAAGTAACAGTTCTACAATTCTTAATTATTTCTTACACAAAAAAGTGGAAGCCAGAAGAGACCTATATGAAGACCATAAATGGTTAAAAAAAAAAAAAAGATGGTTATCTTAAAATTCTCCTTTTATTGGAAATATCTATCAAAAATGAAGACAAAAGAAATTTCCTCATAAACAAAAGCAAGACAGGAAATATTGATGCCAACAAAAACTCCTAAAAGGAAATATTTGTTTAAACAGAAGGAACATCACCTCATAGGGAAGAATGAAAGCAGAGAGGGGAAGACTAACAGTGTAAATGGTGAAGTTGTGAATCAGTTCAGTTCAGTTCAGTTCAGTCGCTCAGTAGTGTCCTACTCTTTGCGACCCCATGAATTACAGTACGCCAGGCCTCCCTGTCCATCACCAACTCCCGGAGTTCACTCAGACTCACGTCCATCGAGTCAGTGATGCCATCCAGCCATCTCATCCTCTGTCATCCCCTTCTCCCCCTGCCCCCAATCCCTCCCAGCATCAGAGTCTTTTCCAATGAGTCAACTCTTTGCACGAGGTGGCCAAAGTACTGGAGTTTCAGCTTCAGTATCATTCCCTCCAAAGAAATCCCAGGGCTGATCTCCTTCAGAATGGACTGGTTGGATCTCCTTGCAGTCCAAGGGATTCTCAAGAATCTTCTCCAACACCACAGTTCAAAAGCATCAATTCTTCAGCGCTCAGCCTTCTTCACTGTCCAACTCTCACATCCATACATGACCACAGGAAAAACCATAGCCTTGATCAGATGGACCTTTGTTGGCAAAGTAATGTCTCTGCTTTTGAATATGCTATCTGGGTTGGTCATAACTTTCCTTCCAAGGAGTAAGCGTCTTTTAATTTCATGGCTGCAGTCACCATCTGCAGTGATTTTGGAGCCCAGACAAATAAAGTCTGGCACTGTTTCCCCATCTATTTCCCATGAAGTGATGGGACCGGGTGCCATGATCTTCATTTTCTGAATGTTGAGCTTTAAGCCAACTTTTTCACTCTCCACTTTCACTTTCATCAAGAGGCTTTTGAGTTCCTCTTCCCTTTCTGCCATAAGGGTGGTGTCATCTGCATATCTGAGGTTATTGAGATTTCTCCCAGCAATCTTGATTCCAGCTTGTGTTTCTTCCAGTCCAGCGTTTCTCATGATGTACTCTAAGCAGGGTGATAATATACAGCCTTGACATACTCCTTTTCCTATTTGGAACCAGTCTGTTGTTTCATATCCAGTTCTAACTGTTGCTTCCTGACCTGCATACAAATTTCTCAAGAGGCAGGTCAGGTGGTCTGGTATTCCCATCTCTTTTAGAATTTTCCACAGTTTATTGTGATCCACACAGTCAAAGGCTTTGGCATAGTCAATAAAGCAGAAATAGATGTTTTCCTGGAACTCTCTTGCTTTTTCCATGATCCAGCAGATGTTGGCAATTTGATCTCTGGTTCCTCTGCCTTTTCTAAAACCAGCTTGAACATCAGGAAGTTCACGGTTCACATATTGCCGAAACCTGGCTTGGAGAATTTTGAGCATTACTTTACTAGCATGTGAGATGAGTGCAATTGTGCGGTAGTTTGAGCATTCTTTGGCATTGCTTTTCTTTGGGATTGGAATGAAAACTGACCTTTTCCAGTCCTGTGGCCACTGCTGAGTTTTCCAAATTTGCTGGCATATTGAGTGCAGCATGATCATAACTTTCCTTCCAAACAGTAAGCGTCTTTTAATTTCATGGCTGCAGTCACCATCTGAAGTGGTGAATATGTTCAAATAAATAGTGACTATAAAGATCAATAATAATGCACAGTGGTATTTTATCAAAACACATGACAAGAATGGCACAAAAATGCAAAGGGGTAATTGAAGTTAAAGTATTTTAATATCCTTGCACCATCTAGGAATGCTAATATATATAAATACACACACACACACACATATATATAAGATTGAGGAATTGGAGGATTCTTAGAAGAACCACCCAAAACACAAGTATAATAAAATAAAATTAAAAATGTTAGTGAATGTATAACGTAAAAGGTAACAGAGGACAAAAATACAATGAAAAATACTTGATAAACCCAAAAGAAGTTAGGGAGAGAAAAGGAAAGCTAAAAGAAGTGAGGCAAATAGAATAAAATATTAAGATAGTAGTAAATCCAAATGTATCAATACTTGATTAAATTCATAATAAGATTATTAAACTCTATAATTAATAGTCAAAGATTACCAGACAAGACACTTATATGCTGCAGCAAGAGATAAAATCTTAAATCTTAAATATAAGGACCTACATAAAAGTGGAAAGTTAAGTAAAAGAAAAAAAGATGTAACATTCAAACAGCAACTAGCATAAATTTTATGTAACTATACCCATATTAGATATAATAGATTTTAAGACAGAAAGCATTACTGGTGGTAAAGAGAGGCATTTAATAATGATAAAAGGGTCAATTCATCAGGAATATATAATAATTTTAAATTTGTATGTACCTAATTATATAGTTTATAGAATAAACACTGAAATAATTAATAAATATATAAATCCATGATCATAGGGAAAGATTTTTAATACAAAATTTCCAGAAAGCTATGGATAAAGCAGAAAAATATCAGTAAAAGTACAGAATAATTGAAAAGAAAGATTAATCAACTTAACCGTAATTGACAATATAGAGCACTGCATCCAAGTAATCAATATACAGGAGTGTACTTGGAATATTTCCCCAAATTTTCATATGGTGGACTACACATACAAAAAGCTAGTCTCAGAATACTTCATATAACTGAAATAATACAGAGTATGTTCTGACTATAATAGATTTGAGTTTGAAATCAGTAAATAAGAAAGTAAGTAAAAAATCTCCTAAAGTTTGAAAATGAAATAACCCATACATAAAAGAAGAATTATTAATAAAATATTGTTGATAGAAAATGTTTTGAGTTTAGGTATAATGAAAAGATAAAATATAACATTTATGGTATGGGACTGAATACATCTTCAGAAAAAAAAAATATAGCCCTCAAAGTATATATGTGAAGAAAAAGCCTGAAAATAAATGATGTATATGTATCAGTCTGAAGAAGTTAGCAAAAGAGCAGCAGTTTAAACCTAAATAAGGTACAGTGAGGGGAAATAATAAAGAACAGAATTTAATGAAAACACACAATAGGTAAAATGAGTAAAATCAAAACTAGTTTTTTAAAAGATGAAAACTAGTAAGTAGTAAGACTAACCAAAATGAAATGCAATAGAAACAAATCACCAGTATTAGGAATGACAGGTAATGACTATAATTCCTTGTGCTATACGATTATAGTTTTGTTTCATTTACTCTTTGACCCAGCAATCCCACCTGCAGGAAGTTAGTCAAGATTATTCATTGTGGCGTTAGCAAAAAACTGAAAAACAACTTAAATATCATGTAGAAAATTTAATATGCTCAGGTACATTCACACTCTGAAGTATTATTGCTAAAAAGCAAATAAATACAAATAACAATAGAGATATCTTTAAAGTAACATGGAGCAATTTTCTAGTATATGCTACTGTATGGAAAAAGCTCAGTGCAAATGTATACATTTAATATGCTGTCTTTCCTCTAAGAAATAACAAGAATTTATACTATATATAGAACAGTCTGTGGGGGGTGGGGATGATTTGGGAGAATGGCATTAAAACATGTATAATATCATATAAGAAGTGAATTGCCAGTCCAGGTTAGATGCAGGATACAGGAAGCTTGGGAATGTTGCACTGGGATGACCCAGAGGGATGGTATGGAGAGGGAGGTGGGAGGGGGTTCAGGATGGGGAACACATGTACACCCGTGGCGGATGCATGTTGATGTATGGCAAAACCAATACAATACTGTAAAGTAAAAAAAAAATAATAATAATAATAATAAATAAAAATAAAAAAAGAATTTATAATATATAGATATTTGCTTAATTTTGCTAAAACAAATGAACCTTTACTAGAGAAAGTAGTGAAGTTGATTATCATGTGAATTAGGTGGGAATACAGATGTGACTATGATTTTTCTGAGTATTTAGTTAGAAGTTTTGATTTTGAGCCATGTGTTTTGCTAAAAAAAAAATAAAATTAAATAAATCAACAAAGATGGAGACAAAAAGGAACCTCATACTGAAGAAAAGCAAAACCAAAGAAATTTAATGTCATACCTCAATGAAAGAATATCTCATTGAAATTAACCCATGCAACTTTGAAATGCTATATTCTGTATCCTCACAGAGACGCATTCTAAACTGTATCTCTAAACTGAAAAATATTATGAACTTTTCTTATAAAGTTTGTTTTGGTAGTGATATGGATAAAGCAATTCCAAAATTATTTTTCATGTATTATAGGACTGAGCAAATGAGTAAATATGTTAATGTTGGACACACAAAAAAATGACAGTCAAAAATGTAGAGATGGAATACAAAGTCATGAGGTATTAATGCATGAGATTTCCCAGTGTGTAGTGAGAGGAAAAGATGATTTTAAGAGAGGTGAAATCTTTTCCCCGTTTCAGCAGTTTATAACATATAAGAAACACAAAATGTGCTCTTTTTGTTTCTTTTTCTCTTGTCAAGGTTGACTAAATGTTGTATTACATACAATAAAATGACTTTTTAAAAAATGTTAAAGAAACACTTTAACAATGATCAGGTGATCTTTTGAAATATAGGAGAAAAAAGAAAATGGTAGTTCAAGGTTTTAGTATAAATATTTTTTCTTTATATTGTGTTGTTTGTTCAGGCAAAGTTTTTATTTTTAAGTATAGATTTCTGAGAACCCAACTTTGAAAAATAAACCAACTTAAAAAATATGAATAAAGAATATTAATGATTTCTTCAAGGGTAAAAGTTCACATTAGCCTTTAAGCGGATATGTCTGTTGGCTTAATTGCAAATACAGAGAGCACATTTGCTTGTGCTGAAGTGCCCTGAGCTGAGTGCAGTTATACATTTTGTGGGGTTATCAGACTATTTCATGGAAATAAGTCACCATATCAGCAGGGACAAATAGATTTTGATGAATAAGAGTGGACTGGGTTTTACATGGTCAGTGAATAACCATCTTCTCTTTTCTGTCCTAATTTTGTTACAAAAAAAAAAAAAAGAGAGAGAGAGAAAGAGAGACACTCTAAAAGTAGATAAATATTGCACCTTATTAATTGATAAACATTTGATTGAAAGTAATGACCTAATTGTAGGTAAATGGGCTCGCTGGCACATTCACCTACTTCCAGTCTAGACAATTGTCTAAAAATAACCTCAGATATGCAGATGACACCACCCTTATAGCAGAAAGTGAAGAAGAAGGAAAGAGCCTCTTGATGAAACTGAAAGAGGAGAGTGAAAAAGTTGGCTTAAAGCTCAACATTCAGAAAACTAAGATCATGGCAACTGGTCCCATCACTTCATGGCAAATAGATGGGGAAACAGTGGCAGACTATTTTTTTTTTTGGCTCCAACATCACTGCAGATGGTGACTGCAGCCATGAAATTAAAAGACGCTTACTCCTTGGAAAGAAAGTTATGACCAACCTAGACAGCATATTCAAAAGCAGAGACATTACTTTGTCAACAAAGGTCCGTCTAGTCAAGGCTATGGTTTTTCCAGTAGTCATGTATGAATGTGAGAGTTGGAGTACAAAGAAAGCTGAGCGCTGAAGAATTGATGCTTTTGAACAGTGGTGTTAGAGAAGACTCTTGAGAGTCCCTTGGACTGAAAGGAGATCCAACCAGTCCACTCTAAAGGAGATCAGTCCTGGGTGTTCATTGGAAGGACTGATGTTCAAGCTGAAACTCCAATACTTTGATCACCTGATGCGAAGAGCTGACTCATTTGAAAAGACTCTGATGCTGGAAAAGATTGAGGGCAGGAGGATACTCAATGGACATGAGTTTGGATAAACTCCTGGAGTTGTTGATGGACAGGGAGGCCTGGCATGCTGTGGTTCATGGGGTTGCAGAGAGTTGGACATGACTGAGTGACTGAACTGAACTGAACTGAACTGAAGTTTGGATTGGAAGAGCTGACACATTTATTTTCATTGCTGAGTTACACTGGTCAGGGTTGGAGATGGAAGAAAAGAAAATGATTCCTTAGTCATTTTTAATAGATTGTCTCCACTCATTCATTAAATGTGGACACCTCAATCAGTTATTTCACTTTCTCTCCATGAGAAAGAATGAGTAAGAAGATGAGGGAAGATATCAGGAATGTTAATCTAGAAGTAGTCCCTTTTCCTGGAAACAGTAGTAAGGACCAGAATCATTTTAAATTCTTGTGGTTGACCTGAGCTGCAAATCTAAAAAAAAAAAAACAATTAGCAGATAAATGTTCAATCAATATGACAGTTTTAAATGAAAATGATAAGGTTAAAAATAAAAATGCCTAATATAAAGTGTGAAATAATATTTTATAAATGCATATTTATTTAGAAATATCCTGAGATTTGGGGCCATGTAATTAAGCTTTGGGAACTTTTTACATCTTATGTAATTTTGAAAAATATTTTTTCCCATAAACTGTAAACACTGAATTAGATGCAAGGCAGAGTCATAATTGAGATGTCCCAGGATAAAATACATTTTGTAGATCTTAAGAATGCTCAAGTAATCATATAGAGGACATCCTCTAATAATAGCCTTATGATAATATAAATTTGGGTATATGGTAGCATAATTGGAGATTGACTCCTGTTCTTTTCAGTAGGCTTACCTAGACTATTTCATTAGCTCATAATAACAAGAGTTCATTTTATGTAATTAGTATTTTTTCTCATTACATTATGGTAGAACATTATTATACATGTTTGTACATATACTGTACATTAATGCTATTTATTCACTAGCATTAGGTCTATAACTCTATATCTTTTATGGCTCAAAATATTTAGTATTGAATAGATTGAACATGCAATATTAATTCATGCCCTGAAGTCCACATGTAATATTTTCTGCTTAAGTGAATCATTATTGAAAATATTTGGATGTTCCTAATCAAATTGATAGTTGATGATGACATGGATTGAGTGTGGTATCTGCCTGTCTCATTACTCTTCATGTTAACAGAAACTAAGTCTACTTAAAGGAAAACATCTTAGTTTGATTTCTTTAGAAGCAGAGCCTCAGGGATTTACTGAAGGAGAGAAGATAAGGGAAGGGAAGAAGGTAAACAAAGGTGTGGCTCTAGGAGAGAGTCTACAGGCAATCTGATCTTACTGGAAGTATTGGGGAGTTAGATCCAACTGGAGGCAACCATGTGAGCTTTTAAATAAAACCCTGCTAGTTGTTGGCTCGGAGAAGGCGAGGGCACACCACTCCAGTACTCTTGCCTGGAAAATCCCATGGATGGAAAATGACTGAGCAACTTCACTTTCACTTAAACTTTTCACTTCCATGCATTGGAGAAGGAAATGGCAACCCACCCCAGTGTTCTTGCCTGGAGAATCCCAGGGACAGGGGAGCCTGATGGGCTGCCATCTGTGGGGTCACTGGATCATGGAAAAAGCAAGAGAGTTCCAGAAAAACATTTATTTCTGCTTTATTGACTATGCCAAAGCCTTTGACTGTGTGGTTCACAATAAACTGTGGAAAATTCTTCAAGAGATGGAAATACCAGACCACCTGACCTGCCTCTTGGGAAATCTGTATGCAGGTCAGGAAGCAACAGTTAGAACTGGACATGGAACAACAGACTGGTTCCAAATAGGACAAGGAGTATGTCAAGGCTGTATATTATCACCCTGCTTATTTAACTTACATGCAGAGTACATCATGAGAAACGCTGGACCGGAAGAAACAAAAGCTGGAATCAAGATTGCTGGGAGAAATCTCAATAACCTCAGATATGCAGATGACACCACCCTTATGGCAGAAAGGGAAGAGGAACTAAAAAGCCTCTTGATGAAAGTGAAAGTGGAGAGTGAAAAAGTTGGCTTAAAACTCAACATTCAGAAAACGAAGATCATGGCACCCGGTCCCATCACTTCATGGGAAACAGATGGGGAAACAGTGGAAACAGTGTCAGACTTTATTTTTGGGGGCCCCAAAATCACTGCAGATGGTGACTGCAGCCATGAAATTAAAAGACGCTTACTCCTTGGAAGGAAAATTATGTCCAACCTAGATAGCATATTCAAAAGCAGAGACATTACTTTGCCAACAAAGGTCTGTCTAGTCAAGGCTATGGTTTTTCCAGTGCTCATGTATGGATGTGAGAGTTGGACTGTGAAGAAGGCTGAGCGCTGAAGAATTGATGCTTTTGAAGTGTGGGGTTGGAGAAGACTCTTGAGAATCCCTTGGACTGCAAGGAGATCCAACCAGTCCATTCTGAAGGAGATCAGCCCTGGGATTTCTTTGGAGGGAATGATACTGAAGCTGAAACTCCAGTACTTTGGCCACCTCATGTGAAGAGTTGACTCATTGGAAAAGAGTCTGATGCTGGGAGGGACTGGGGGCAGGAGGCGAAGGGGAGGACAGAGGATGAGATGGCTGGATGGCATCACTGACTCGATGGACATGAGTCTGAGTGAACTCTGGGGGTTGGTGATGGACAGGGAGGCCTGGCTTGCTGCGATTCATGGGGTCACGAAGAGTCGGACATGACTGAGAGACTGAACTGAAGTGAAGCGACTTAGCAGCAGCAGCAGAAGTTGTTGGCTATGGATTAGGGTAAAATGTAGGCATATCCAAGCAAGGCAGCTGCTGTCAACTACAGGTTATCCCCTGGAAATGGTGCAGATGTGAGCTTCAGCTTCCAATGCCTGCAGCACTTAGGGTATGAACTTCTTGCTGCTAAGTCGCTTCAGTCGTGTCTGACTCTGTGCGACCCCATAGATGGCAGCCCACCAGGCTCCCCTGTCCCTGGGATTCTCCAGGCAAGAACACTGGAGTGGGTTGCCATTTCCTTCTCCAATGCATGAAAGTGAAAAGTGAAAGTGAAGTCGCTCAGTCGTGTCTAACTCTTAGCGACCCCATGGACTGCAGCCTACCAGGCTCCTCCATCCATGGGATTTTCCAGGCAAGAGTACTGGAGTGGGGTGCCATTGCTTTCTCCGATGAACTTCTTAGGGCCCTAAAAAGAAAATTAGTGAGCACTAACAGCAGTAGCTATACAAAAAGTGTGGGGAGAATTTTAATTAATTTAAAAATTTTTTAATTTTAATTTAATTTTAATTATAATTAAATGAAGTCAATAATTCTATTGACTACATTATGCCATATAGTTAGAATATAGCTCACCTCTCCCATCATGCCAGTTGCATTTCTGAGTTTTGCTCCTGCTCAAAACTTGTCTAGAAACATCTAGACTTCCTTTTCAGGCACAAAGTAGGAACTGTTTCACTCACGAATAAGGAAGTGCACAGCAATTGTACTTTAAATATAGAGACTCACTTTGATACAATGTGAAAATAACATTGGAAGATAAACGTGAAGAGTTTTGAATCCATTTGAATCATTCCTCCACTTACAGGACCCTTGTGTCTCTGTTTACTATTACTCTGGAAGTCTGGGAGCTTTGTGGCTGACAAATAGAATAGTCACAGAAATGAAAATCTCACTGTTTATTCAGGCTTGCCACCTCCTTATCTATGAATAAAATGTTAGGATTATTTTCATACATTTTTAAGTGGCATCCATTTTGGATGGGGAAAATAAATTGAAATTAAACTACAATGCATGGAGCATATGGTTACTTATTTTCCAATATCAATTCTTCTCCTTTTCTATTTTAATAGAGCTCCTGAATTTTAGCTGGGTAGAAAGCCACCTAGAATAAATATTATATTTTCAATTCTTTCTTGGAATTATGTAGGCCCACGTGAAACTTTGATCAAAGGGATTTCATTAGAAATGATAAATTTCCATCTCTGATTCATGACCTTCAAAAGAAGACGAATGTCTCTGGTCTCCTTCTTCCTCATTCCCCCTTCTTCCAACTGGAAGGTGAATATGGTGGTGATTACTTTTGGATCACATGGATGAAATCAAGAAGTTAGGATGGCAGAGAAACAAGATAGAAAAAGTCTGGTCCTTGACACTGTTGAGCCCTGGGATTCTTCAATATAGTTTGTTACATGAGACAGAAATAAAGTTCTGTCATATTTAAATAACTTTTATTTTTCATTTAGTCCAGCAACTGACTCTATAATTTAGTTGGTTCATCAAATCTTTTTCAGTGGTATTATTTTGTATTCTGATATTCTTAAAACAATATCAACAAGGTAAGGATGGATCCCTTCTTCTATTGGAAAAAATTGTTTTAATAATTTTAAGCAACATGTTTGACCTTTTGACTTTATTTAAATGATTATTTATTATTATGAACCTGAGGATAAGGTCATTATCAACAAAAATATTATTTTTTCAACAGAGAATCAAGTAATTTGAATGAGAACAAACTGTTGTTATATTGTGTCATAAGGGGTATAGATTAGTTCATGTTTATGAAAAACTCTGAAATGTCACAGAGATAAAAGAACAATGTATCTTAATGCATTTACTTTGTGACAAAGGTTGTAAAACTGAAGACGACTATAGCAATTATGCAGGAAAAGTCATTTAGAAACAAAGAAAAAGCATATAAATATCTTAAAGGAAATAGAAGTGAATGGCAAACTATTGTTTCTGCAAATTTTTCCATCTATATCAAAGTCCCATAGTATTGTTTGGAAGTATTATGGTCTCAAACTTCATAAAATAAGGTATTTGATACAGAACATCTTATTAAACATCAATTTGAAATAGCAACAAGGTCTTTGGAAAAATAATGTTTATGTTTATTGCCTTAGTTCTGGGACAGGTACCAATTTAGAGGGAGAGGGAAAAAAAGATTAGCTTTCTTAGTAGAAACTATAAATTTTCCAAAGTACAATATATCGAAAGCTTCTGTCAAGACTAGAGGTTACACTGTTAATAGGTTGAATTTAAGAGATTTCTTCTTACATAACAACACAATTTCATCTTCAATATACCTGATTCTAGTGAAGAAAACAAAGTTCTTTGAAGAACCAAGTCATCATAATGAAACATAAAGATAAGTAGGAGGCAAGGGTAATTTGAAAACTGAGCTGAGTCATTGACTTTAAACTATTTTTTAACACGATATAATATGAAATAGATTTTTGTTATGTCAATAATTCACCCAGAGAAATTCAATAGAGGAAAGAAAACAATAGTGATAGTAATTTTTTTACATTCGAATGTGAACTAAAATGGAGTTATTAAGCTTAAAAAGAAAAGTAACTTTAGTAATGTGCATTCTTATTTTGTGAAAAGTGCTTCTTTGGTATTAGAAGCAATTTTTTTCTTATTTCTATGGACCAGGTTTTCTGACTGAAGTTTATAAATGTATTGAGCTAGGACTATATGATAGGTGCTGAGCAAATTATAAGAGAAGAATGAGACAAGATGCTTCCTTCAAATCTTTTAGATGTGTACTGATACACATTGTGGAAGTGTTGACTGGTACAAGCATTCCAAAGAACAGTTTGTCATAGTTAGTGCATGGGAAATATAAATACAATGGCGCACAGCAACTTCCTCCTAGGTATAAGTTTCAGGAAAATACTCACATGTCCATTAAAGAACATTAGAGTATTGTTGGGCTGCAACCTCAGGCTTACAAGACCTGTACTTACTCAGCCACAAGATCATAGAAAGGGTCCAGTGTCAGTGACAGAGACACCAATAGCTTAATGGATGGGAGAGCTTACAGGTCTGAAGCAAGGTCCTGGAGTGACACTCTATTGTGTGTGGCAGACAGCAGGCAGTAGTCTTTGCTATCAAAGCCAGAATGAGATTACCAGTTATAGAGGGAGTTGACAGGGGTTGGCTCATTGGTTACCAGGGAAACCAGCAGAAGAGCACACTCCTCACTTCTCTTTTGATAAACTATCATTGTAGAGACAGTTCTCATCTAAGGATTGGAACAATCACTAGTTGGGGCCAGGGGCAAATATATAGGCATTTACTGACTAGGCTTTATGATTAAGAACAGAGGTCTGTCATACCAACTGGGTATAGGTGAAGCAGGGTCTGGATGTGTAGGTTACATAGAGAGAGCAAGGGAGCAACCATCTTGGGTGGCCTGACCATACAAGTATTTACTACAGTATTACTTGTGGTAACAGGAAGTTGGAAACAATCTAGGTTAACTGCTCTTAATAGTGGATGTGCCTTATAAAAAATATTCAGCAATTGGAGACAAACGGACATATAGAAGTATGTCAACATGATAGACCATAAAAACAGCTCCAGTTAACAGAGTGAAAAATCAAGTCAGTGTTGAATATAATAACATTAATGTCATTTAAAAAGATATGTGTATAAAATAATATTGCATGTTATACAAGGGCACCTAAAGATGAAAAAAAAAATACTTTAACATTTTAGAAAGAATGACCATTATGAGAGAAAAAAATTGAAGTGCAGAATGAGAATGAAAGGAGATAAATAAATTAAACAAACAAATAAAAAAAGAATAAATAAATAAGGAAATCAAAAGAGGGTCTTTTGCTGGAAAATCATGGTATTGGATCATTGCTATGGACTGAATGCTTGTGTCCCCTCCCCAGATTTATATGTTGGACTTCTAATCTCCACTGTAATGGTATTTGGAAGTAAAAATTTGTAATATAATAACATTTTGAGGTTGGAATCCTTATGAGTGGGGTTAGTGCCCTTAGAAGAAGAGACATGATCTCTCCACCATATGAAGCCATAGCCAGGAAGAAGGTCCTCATCAAGAAACTAACCATACTGGCACCCTAATCTCAAATGCCCAGCCTCCAAAACCATGAGAAATAAACTATTTATTGTTTAAGCCCTCTAGTCTGTGGTAATTTGTTACTGCATCCTGAACTGATCAAGACAATCGTGAACTAATTGAACAGAGTAAATTCTCTATACCTACTATGAATATAACTGCAATTAAAACAATTATGTCATGCTTCTTATAAAACAGTGGTCTAGATATTTTAAAAATGTTTTACTCCCAAATAGCTAAAAATGCTGGGCTTCCCTGGTGGCTCAGCAATAAAGAATCAGCCTGCAGTGTAGGATATACAGGAGACATGGGGTTCAGTTCCTGGGCCAGGAAGATCCCCTGGAGGAGGGCATGGTGACCCACTCCAACATTCTTGCCTGGAGAATCCCAAGGACAGAGAAGCCTGGTGGGCTCCATAGGGTTGCAAAGAGTTGGACATGACTGAAGCGACTGGGCAACTAAAAATGCTAGATTGAAAAGTCAAATATTCTAGATGAGTTTGCCAAAAAAGGAAAGCAGGCAAATTCTGAAGAAGGAAATGACTACCAGTGTGATGAGTATAATCTGATTGTAGGCCTACTTTGACAAGCATTTTGAGGTTTAAAAAAATATAATGGCCGTTTAAGAAGGAGACAAGGTCTTGGACCCACTTAGATATGTTGTTGGAACTCTTGAAATCAAAACTTTTGGATGCCAACAACTTTGGTGAGAGTGAAGATTACCAATTTTTATTTACCAGCAAATGGAGAATTTATACCTATAGTCTTATCCTTATGCAGGCATGACATTTGAATTTACCCTGCTTGGGTGATATAAGAAATCTTAAGTGGAAAAATAATTTAAGGTGGTCTTAGATTTCCCTGGTGGCTCAGACAGTAAAGCATCTGTCTACAATGCGGGAGACCCAGGTTCAATCCCTGGGTTGGGAAGATCACCTGGAGAAGGAAATGGCAATCCACTCCAGTACTATTGCCTGGAAAATCCCATGGACCCATGGGGTCGCAAAGAGTCGGACACGACTGAGCGACTTCACTTTCACTTAGGTTTGTCATGACTAGAGTGCCTGGCAGAAATAAACACATATCCTCTCTGACTGTACCTCTGATTGTACCTCTCTGGTTTGTACCTCAATTCACATTCCTCTGGATAGTCATATCAATAGGTTATTTATACAAACCAATTTTAAAATCACATGGAGTAACCAGGTAAGAAAAAAGAGTTCAAGAAAAATCATGTAAAAGAGAATTAACCCCTACCTCAAAGTTCAGATTTTGGAATAATTAAAGAATATAAAGTGATTATATTAAAGATTAGTAACGAGATAAAATGTGGGCCCCAGAATTGGTAAAAATTAAAAATACCATAAAAATGACTAGACAGTACTTACAGGAAAAGTACCAAATGGAACTCTTAGAAATACTACACACACACACACACACATATATATTTATAATAAAAACTGAACATGACGTTGGTGCTTTTGACAGCAATTAGAAATAGTTGAAAAACAAATTATTTAAATGTAGACTGATCTATAAAAATGTCAAGTACAGAAATAGAGGTGCAAAATATGAAAAGGATGTAAGAGTTATGGAGATAAGAATAATTATTTTGAGATGCATCTATTCAGACTTCTAAAAGAAAAGAATAGAGAAAAAAGTGGCAAGATAATTAATAATCAAAGATATAGGGGCTCATTCCAGACTGATTAAATATAAGAATGATCAGCTACAAGAAACAAAAATGAAATCTAGAGATTCACATTTAAATACATTAGAATAAAACTATAGAAGATCAAAGACAATTAGAAAATCTTAAAATTAGCCATTGGAAAAAATAGAAATAATCCAACAAGGAATAAAAATTAATGCTAAGAACTGACTTTCCAACAGTTATCATAAAAGCCATAAGAAAGGGGAATAACATTTAAGAGACAATTACTATTAATGCAAAATTCTGAACCCTGCAAAATTTTATTCCAGAATGTGGTTGACATGAAGATATTCAAATATTAATTAAAAGAAATTCTCAAGGTGGTAGTTGATTAAAAAAAATCCAGGAAACATGATGTAAAATGTGAGAAATAATGGTAAGTAAATTAAAAACAGACAAACAGGTTATTCTAAAAAATTATGGCTGTATAAATAGCAATGTTAGCCTCTACTTTGTGGGATAATGATTAACAATGAAAAAAAAGATGGAATTGGAATTACTGGAGTTAAAGAATTCTGAAATAGCTGTATCATTCAGAAGTATAGTATTTTTAGGGCTTCCCAGGTGGCTCAGCTATAAAGAATCTGCCTGCAATGCTGGCAACACAGAAGATGTGGGTTCAATCCTTGGGTCAGGAAGATCCCCTGGAGGAGGGCATGGCAACTCACTCCAGTATTTTTGCCTGGAGAATCCCTTGGACAGAGGAGCCTGGTGGGCTACAGTCCACGGGGTCACAAAGAGTCAGACACAACGGAAGCTACTGAGCATGCACAAGCATGAACATAGCAATTTCGACTTTAGATTTTAGTGCAGCATATGTAGTAAAAGTTTACCATTTGAGAGGAAATCGATGCACAAATAATTCAGTGTGCATTTTCTAAAAACAAGGACATTGTCATATAACTATAGTACAGCTATCATAAACAAGAAGTTAACAATAGTATGTACAGTGTTATTATTCAAATATTGCAAGCACATTTTATAGAAAAAGAAAAACATTTTTCTGATCCAGAGTCCATTGCATGTATTATTTTTTGTTGTTTTTCAAAAGTCTGGAATAGTGCTCAGTTTTTCTTTGTCTTTCATAATCTTATGTTTTTGAAGAGAACAGACAGACCCTTGAAAAAAAAATTGGTAGAATATTGCTTAATTTGAAATTGTCTGGTATTTTCTAATGATTAGATTCAAGTTGTGAACTTTTGGCAGGAATATTGCAAAGTTAATTCTGAGTTCTTCTTAGCAATACTTCAAGTTCATTAATTCTTTTATCTACAGTGTCTGAACTTCTGTCGACCCCATCCAGTGAATTTTCAATTCTAACACTTGTATTTCCTTTTTTTTGACTTTATATTTCTCTCCTGAATGACTTCATCTTCTTATCCATTCTATCAATCCTTTCTTGCAAAGCATTTAATATGCTTAATTTGGTTAAAATTATTGTCTAACAATTCCCATGACTTGGATATGTCTGAGTTTGTTTCTGTAGCAATCTGTGTACTCTTGACTACGAACTTTTCACTTATTTTCATTTTCATCATAATTTTGCATTCATTCATTGTGTATAAAAGTGGATTCCAAATAAAATTATTGCCTTTGTGTTATTCTTCATTTCCCAGATATGCAAGCACTTTCAGAGTTTTAGGGTTAGAATGAGGGGTTGATCATTCAGATTCATTATAGGGTTGAATTGGTTTGTGTCTCAGCTGTTTTAATTAAATTGAGTTCTCATACTAATAGTTAAACTCCTAAATTTCTAAACCTTTTTAAAAAATTATATCAGTATTTGAACTGGGGAGTTGGGCTGCTGTTTCAAATATTTTTGATTCACTTTTGCATTCAACCCCATTAGAACCTTGGAATAGAATCATCATGTAAATGTGCAGGACTACATTTGTAGCCCTTTATCCACTGATATTTTCTCTGTAAAAATTTGTGAATGGGGTATGATGGCAGGCAAATTTTTGGTCAAAAAGTGTTTTTGCATTTCAGTCAGTTCAGTTCATTGGCTCAGTTGTGTCTGACTCTGCAACCCCATGGACTGTAGCATGCCAGGCCTCCCTGTACATCACCAACTCCTGGAGTTTACTCAAACTCATGTCCGTTGAGTCGGTGATGCCATCCAACCGTCTCATCATCTGTCATGCCCTTGTCCTCCTGCCTTCAATCTTTCCCAGCATCAGGGTCTTTTCCAATGAGTCAGTTCTTTGCATTCAGTGGCCAAAGTATTGGAGTTTCAGCTTCAACATTTAGGGGCTTTTCAAAATTCTGATAGTCATCTTTTATATAGCCACAATATTGTATAAAATTTAACTAATATCTCC
Source organism: Bos javanicus (assembly GCF_032452875.1). Taxonomy (NCBI): domain Eukaryota; kingdom Metazoa; phylum Chordata; class Mammalia; order Artiodactyla; family Bovidae; genus Bos; species Bos javanicus. The sequence goes on from NC_083870.1 coordinate 47,515,352, forward strand.
TTGTGCCATTTTTAATATTAATTAGTACATTTATTGAGAATTTATCATGTATCAGTATAATTTTAGACACTTTACATACATTAGGTCTATTTTATTCATAGTATTAAATAATTATTAATTTTGTTAAAAGAACTCAAGTATACCTGGGGTATGCACTTTAAATTCAATGTTTTGTCTTCCTAGGATAAACTGGATTTAAACTCAGTCAATCTTGGGGCCTTTCCCCCTCAGGTTAATGAAAAGATCCAGGATACTCTGAAGGTACTGTCATTGTGGCTCAAGACTCCTCCAGATCTATTCCACAGGTGTGATGACTCAATGGTCTCTTCTCTTTGAGGACCAGCTTTCTTCCCATGGTGTGCCAGGAGGAGGTTCCTATCTTTACTCCTCCTGGAGCCTGCAGTCTTCTCTCCTTCTAACTTCTGCTACTGTTTTTATTCACATAGACTTTCCCTCCTTCTTTTCCCAGAGACATGTCCTTTCCTCTTCCCTGTGAGAATACCTAGCATAATTTCCTCAATTACTTTTGGCATTTGGAAACAAAACCTAGGAAGAGAACAGCATGTTAGCTTAGTTCTAGCTTTTTGTTCCTATCATTAATTGCTCTGAACACTGATAAGCAAAAAAGGGGACTAAAAAAAAAAAGAACTAAACTAAACTAATAACTTAAATTGTCCTACAAGGTATGGGCTACCTACAAGGTGTTACCTTGGGCTAATTCATTTATTGCCTAACTTCCTCAATAGGCTGGGAGTATCATGAAGGGAGGGACCATATCTGTTTTGGTCATCATTTGGTCATCTTTAGCATTTGGCACATGGAATGTGTTATAAATAAACAATTGGTGTTTGTTTATTTCTTTGGCTGCACAGGGTGGCATTCGGGATCTTAATTCCCTGAACAGGGAATCTGAGCCCCTTCTCCCCTACTGATCTCGACATGAGGGTCGATTCCCCTGCTTTGTCTGGAAAGGGATCCCGAACTTCCTGTGGCACCTCAGGAGGAGGCTGGTCTCACATTGAAACTCGAGAGAAAGCCTCATGGGTGGTTTCACGTGCCCTCTACAGTGAACGTGAAGAGTCTTAACCGCTGGATCACCAGAAATGTCCAAGTAAACATTTGTCAAATGCGTAAACTAACATGGTAGACAGTCTACTATACCTACTTTGTCAATGGACTGCTAAATTCATGGCAATATTTTGGACATGGCTAGGAAGAATTCACCAAATTTAAGCCACTAGGAATCTTATCAGATATGGTCATTCTTTTAAATTATGAAAGATTTAATTGTCTTTTATTAGAATGAAAATATTTACAGGAGAATACAACTTGAATCTTTTACTAATGTTTTAGCAGACTTAGAATATGTAGCTCTATGCAGTACCTTATGGAAAAGTAGCACAGGTTAAATACCTTGAGAAAACAGGGCCCTGCAGAGAGGAGAGAAACCTGTTAAAAACTAATTCTTTCCAGGAATGCACTCGTCCTATGCTTGTAGCCATGGACAATCATTTGTTGAGCACACACACACACACACACACACACACACAAACACACAAACACACACACAGAGCAATCAAAGTAAGAGACCTTATAAATATACCTTAATGTTTCAGCCCATTTTAATATCAATATGAGGTAATCAGGAAGTATATATAATAGCATAATTAAATGGATTCATAGCTGATTATAAAGCCATTCCTGAACAATATTAATAGTTGACTGATTTCTGTTTTATTTTTATTATTAACAAGTAGTCTACCTGGACAGTATCCTAGAATATATAAGATGTTGATTATCAAATTTTAATATCATATAAAGTGAAAGTATATTTTATTGAGCACTCCCTATGTTCTAGGTAATATGCTTGCAATTTTAGACATGTTCGGTTGAATCCTTTCTACAACCCAGGTCAAAATTTTATTGTCTTTATTTTATATTTTATATGCTCACACAAAGCATAAAATGATTGCTAATGTTCTGTTGTACTTTGTGAAGGTTAACAAAGGGAAAGAAATGTAATTAGGTTAAGATTTAAATTTGGCACATTTGTTCAAAATGAATGATTGTGTAAGACTGGAGTAGTAGAGATATGGATTAGAGTATTTCACTCACAAATAACCAAGGGGATTTAGTTAACTGTAAACACAATATGGGGCTTCCCTGATGGCTCAGCAGTAAAGAATCACCCTGCAATGAAGGAACCACAGGAGACACAGGTTTGATCCCTGGGTAAGGAAGATCCCCTGGAGGAGGGCATGGCAACTCACTCCAGTATTCTTGCCTGGATAATTCCATGGACAGATAATTCTATAGCCAGGTGGGCTATAGCCTGTGGGGTCACAAAGAGTCGGACATGACTGAAGCAACTTCGCACACATGCATGCAAACTCAACATAAATCAAAAGTGTTATGGAGCTGCCAGGAAAAAACTAACACAAATATTGTTGCTCTAATGGAAGAGCAACTGGTGTCTCACTGGGAATGTCTCACTATGGAATGGTGATTCCTCATTTGTTACAATGTGTACTGTTTTGGACACCAGTACCCAGGGACTTTGACAATCTGGACTGCATCAGCAAGATATCAATCAGGATGTTGGAGAAAACTTTAAATGATTAACAGGTGAAAGAATCAGGAGAGAGAGAAGGGAGTGTAATAGGAATATTTAAACAATAATAACAACAATGTCATTATAGCTCTTTTTAGCTGCATTACATTTCATTGCTTCATTTCAGTATAACCCTGTGAGATTGAGGCTATAATGGTTTTGCTGAAATATTTGTTAAAAGAAACAGAAAGAAAGTGAAGTCTCTCAGTCGTGTCTGACTCTTTGCAACCCCATGGACACCAGGCTCCTCCATCCATGGGATTTTCTAGGCAAGAGTACTAGAGTGGGTTGCCATTTCCTTCTCCAGGGAATCTTCCCAACCCAGTGATTGAACCCAGGTCTCCCACATGGTAGCATGCTTTACCGTCTGAGCCACCAGGGAAGTCCAAACAAACCAAAAATCTGAGTCTCAGAAAACATAGATAACTTCCCTCAGATCTCAGATATCAAATATTTTGATATTTAAAATAGTTGATAATTTTTTTTGTGAAATTATGTTTACTTTACTATTTATGGCTGTCAAAGCAAGTTGTCACTCCCAGATTGGGCGAGAAGAGCTAGATTAATGCAGACAAAGATTTTGGTTGATATTTGGATCAAAGAAAAGCTTTCTAAAAACTATAAGCATTTGAGAATGGAATGATTTTCTCTGTGAGACAGTGCATTCTCCTCCCTGGAAGTCACTTATCAAGTGTGCTGAAAAATTGAACTCTGTTTGGGAAGTGCTGTGCTGTTCTTAGTCTCTCAGTCATGTCTGACTCTTTGCGACCCCATGAACTGCAGCTCACCAAGCTCTTCTGTCTGTGGAATTCTCCAAGCGAGAGTGGAGTGCATTGCCATGCCCTCCTCCAGGGGATCTTCTCAACCCAGGGGTCAAACCCAGGTCTCCTGTTTGAGAAGGACAGCTGTCAAATAAATGTCTTCTCCGGTCTCTATGAGTCTGGGGCGGAGGGAGGTGAAAACACAAATATTAAATCTGAGTTGTAAATTCATTCTGGGGAGATCTATACTGAGTGGATTATCTCTTGTAAAAGACATCCCAGAGTATATTTCTCCTTGCAACCTTTTGATCTACCTTTTCTCTTCCTAACTCAGTTGCTTGCTCATTTACCATTCATTATGCTGCTCTTTGGGATCCCTAGGAATTTTGACTGGTTCCTGGCCTCAAGTAACTCATACTTATATCTGCATGAGGTGCCGTGAGTCCTGAGACAAGAGTATGGACCAACCCCTCAAAGGATATAGAGTATAAATGATTTATATCTCCAGTGAATTCAACCAGAGGGAGGAAAAATATTTACAGTGGAGAAGCTGGTTATTATGGATGAAAGAGTAAAATTTGGCCAAGTAGAAAAAGGGAGTGGGGAATTTCAGTCATGCTCTAGCTCACAGAAATGAAAGCTACAGAGGTAAAAGGAATGGCAAATAATTTGGTATGACTAGAGGACAAAGACTTGTGGAAGCACATGAGAAAGGGCACACTAGGGATTTTAGACTTGACCTTATAGGTGATTGGAAGAATTAAAGTGATTTTAAGAGGGAGATAATACAACATTGTGAAAGTACATATTCTGGAGAAACATCATAGAAGGCATTACTATGGTTTACATTATTTGGCACTTTCTCCTCTGTGTTAGCGCATATAGTCAAGAATCAACTTGAGGATATTTTTGGCTTCAATATAATCAGCCTTCTGAAAAACATCCATAATAAGAGTTATTTCAGAAAATCTGTCATTAACTTATTTTGTTTTGATGCTAGTTATAAATGCCTAGTTATAGTAAAGAAAGAAAAGAGCCAAAGTGTGTTTAACCAGGTTAAAATTTCAACCTCTCCAAATGTTAGAAGCTTGACTTCTTCAAAGTAAAAAAACAAAAACAAAAATAGGCAACCTTTTGAAGTTTTGATGTACACCTTTTCCATAAGGCTTTGTCCTTCTTAGTAGCATTCAGTCTGCCCACCCGGGAGCTCTTCCCAACCAATCAATCCAACAGGGATCTGTTTTGCTTGTGTTCTCGGTCCTGTTCCTAGGACACTGCTCAACCCATTGGCCAGAGTGGCCCCTGAATCTTCTCTGCTGCCCTCCTGGTGAACTTCCCCATGACTTGCTGGGCTGAGTTGCATTAAGCATGGAGAGGCTCCAGCTTTCCATGTAAAACTCAGAGCAACCTTCACTTTCTCCCAGACCAATAATGACAGTGGTAAAAAGAGTACAGGCCTCTAAAAGAAATTACTACAAATAAACCCTATAATTAAAAATAGGAAACTTAGTCATCTAATGCCACTTCCTCTCCCTGCTCCCATTCTCTGTTAGAAATATTGGAGAAATTGCCCCTGATTCTTTCCTTATTCCTGATTGATGTCCACATGTTGTGCTATCAGCCTCCTTAGACCAGCCTCTCTATTTACAAAACAAAGTTCTGCCATCTGCACTGTCCACATTCTCTTGATTAAAATCTTTCTGTTGCACTCATGAATAGCCTGGACACAATGTAGGTTTATTTCACGTTGTGTCTTAAATTTGTGATGCAATTTACATAAATCTGATGGTAAAAAATTTGATGGGACTCTATGTTCATTGTCTTACTTAAATGCTTACTTGGTAAACCTAATTGTACATGCTCACATTTGCTTTAGGGTGAGTGTGTGCTCACTCACGTCTGACTTTTTGTGGCCCCATGGACTTTAGCCTACCAGGCTCCTCTGTCCATGGAATTTTCCAGGCAAGGATACCAGAGTGGGTTGCCATTTTCTTCTCCAGTGTATCTTCCTGACTCAGGGATCAAACCCACATCTCGTGTGTATCCTGCATTGGCAGATGGGTTCTTTATCACTGCACTGCTTAGGAAACCCTTGCTTTAGAACAACCTCCTATTTACTTTGCTTTCCCTCAAACCTCAGAACTATTATTTAAAGGCTGCTGCTGCTGCTGCTAAGTCGCTTCAGTCGTGTCCAACTCTGTGCGACCCCATAGACGGCAGCCCACCAGGCTCCCCGTCCCTGGGATTCTCCAGGCAAGAACACTGAGGTGGGTTGCCATTTCCTTCTCCAATGCATGAAAGTGAAAAGTGAAAGTGAAGTCATTCAGTCATGTCTGACTCTTAGCGACCCCATGGACTGCAGCCTACCAGGCTCCTCCGTCCATGGGATTTTCCAGGCAAGAGTACTAAGAACAATTAAAGAGAAGCTTTCACGTGCCTTCAAATAAACAGTTCTCAGATTTCATCTTAAAAATGTGTGTGACACATCTCCGGAGTCAGCAGTAGTGAAACCAGTCTTAGAGATGAACTTGTCAGGCCCCTGGCTGAGTGGAAGAAGGGAGCTACTCTGGTTGTGTATTTGCACTCAACATGGAGAGCAGTCATGAATGCCAACCAACATCATCTCTAATTACTGCTATGATTAGCATCAAAGAATTGGGTCCCGGGAGGCTTGCTTTCCTGAAGAAAATCCAGTGCCATATGTTGCAATATTTTTTTACAGTTCTCGTGTGTCGTTGAAGTTCCCCTTTGACCCAGAAATTGTCCTATCAAGTGTCTCTATTTGAAATTTATTTCTAAAATAGCAAGTTTTGCTGGTTGCTCAGCACTGACCTTTTTGGAAAATAAACTGCCATTTCACTTTTTAGGAAAATATCCTATTCTTATTCTAGAGGTGTAAGCATAAGATGTAATTCATTTAAAGACAAAACAGAAGAAAAAAGAGGGTTTGATTGAAGCCTCAAGGCCTTTTCTCAGCATGGAGTCTGCTTGTCAAAGAGTGCATCAGTAATTAATACAGTTTAATCCTGCTGAACAAAATTTTTTCTGTTGAATAAAATATTTTCCTTCATTTTTTCCCATTTAGATGTGAAAGACCGAGGTTTCTGAAACACGAGGCTATGTGAATTAGTGAGAAGCGTTACAGTGTTGGGAACTAGATCTTCTGACAACTATCTCACAGAATTGTTGTATCCTTTAAATGAGACCATATATAATGGACATGATACAATGCCCAGTAAGTATAAGGATTTATTTTCTTATTTCTTCTAGAACACTGTTTTGAAAAATATTACCCTGTATAAACTTCTACAATCTATTCAAATATGTAAAAAGGTTAGAAGTAGTCCCTCCCATTCTTAAAAGAAGAGGTTGAACAAACTAAAAATTGATTACTTTTATTGATACATCAAAGATATGAGGTCTCAGGGAAAATTACAACCTTGAAACCTGATAAGATAGGTAAAATTAGAGAATTAGAGCTGAGATTTCTCTCCTGGGAGCAGAAGCCACTGGAACAATATTTTGACAAACTGTTGGAGGTGAAGTGTGGACAAGTATGAGAATAATAAATTCCTGGGGATCACAGTCTTTGGGAAGCCCCACATTTTTTCTATGGGTTTTACTTCCTGAGACCCTATCAAGTTCTAACGCTGAAGATCGGAAGATCTCTTTGTGACTCAACAGGTTTGAATAACACTTGTATAATATATACAAAGTGTTCTCCATGACAAAGAGTTATTCTTCAAGGAAAAGACTTTATCAGAGCCTCATCCCACTGGAAGGAAGGGGATTTTTTTTTTTTTTTTCATTCCAGCCCCCTGTAGCCCTCTTGTCTAATTTAGGAAGGGAAAAATGTCTAAGAAACAACTGTATCACAACCCAAGGACATAGGCCAACTGAGATTTTATTACAAAATTACAAAATGCTTCCCTTCTCTTATACCTTCCCACCACTTAAAATAAGGCTGCAGTGTAACAGTGGCTTAGAGATGATAGAGCTATAAGACACAGACTCTCTCTGAGAAGAAGTTCTTGGTGAATTCCAAGGTCAACAAAGGAGTGAAAAACAAGGATCTTAGAGGAATTCAAAGACTCTGGAACCAACAGCTAGTCAGATAAACATTAGCCTCTTCATAGCTTCAGCTTTTCTCTAGTTGCCACCAGCGGAGGCTACTCCCTAGTTGAGGTGCACAGGCTTCTCATTGTGGAGGCTTCTCTTGTTATGGAGCACAGGTTCTCAGGCACATGGGCTCAGTCATTGTGGTGCATGGGTTTAATTGCCCTGAGTCATGTGGGGTCTTAGTTTCTGGACCAGGAATCGAACTCATGTCACCTGTATTAGAAGGCAGATTCTTAACCACTGGACCACCAGGGAAGTCCCTCCACTCTTTTTTAGATTCTTTTCCTACACAGGTCATTATAGGGTATTGAGTAAAGCTCCCTGTGCTATATAGTAGGTCCTTTTTAATTATCTATTTTATTTATAGTAGTGTGTATACATCAATCCTAATCTCTCAATTTATCCCTCCCCGTTCCTTACCCCCCAGCTATCCTATTCCAGGGTAGTCATGCAAGAGAAAAGAAGGTATATGTCATTACAATGACTTGTACATAAATAAAGAAGTCTAATATCCATTAAAAAATGGATGAACAAACAAATCATGGTATAACCTTGCAATCATGGTATAATCTTGCAGTACTACTCAGTAATAGGCTGAGTGAATGAAATTTGACTGAAGAGGAGTACTTTCTACATGAAGCCCTTATTTATTTATTTAGTGTGGATAACCAGTAATGACAGCACCATTTGTGGAAAACAGTATCCCCTTTCCACTGAATTTCTGTTGTATTAAATATTTTTGTCAGAAACAAGCTGTTCATCTCTGTGTGGGTCTATTCTGTGTTCTCAATTGTGTTTCATATATTTGTTTCTTGTGCCACTGATATACCGTACTGTTTTTGTTACTGTAACACTTTATAAGTCTTGAAACCAGATAGTGTTAACTCTCTAATGTAGTTCTTTTTCAAAGATGTTTTACCTATCATAACTCATTTACATTTTAATATGATGTATAGAATCAGTTTCTCAAGTTCTAAAAGAAAAAAAAATTCTTCTATAGTGCAAAGGATGCTTTGAATTTTGAGATCATTTTGGAGGGACTTGATGTCATGCTAAGGCTTCCCAGGTGGCGTTAGTGGTAAAGAACCTGCCTGACAAACAGGAGACATAAAAGATGCAGGGCTCAATCCCTGGGTTGGGAAGATCCCCTAGAGGAGGGCATAGCAACCCACTCCAGTATTCTTGCCAAGAGAATCTCATGGACAGAGGAACCTGAAGGGCTACAGTCCATAGGGTTGCACAGAGTCGAACATGACTGAAGCGACTGAGCACACAGGCACAGTGTCATGCTAATACTGAACCTTCTGATCCATAAACATTTATTTAGATTTTTAATTTATTTTGGCAAAGTTTTGTAGTTTCCACTGTCAAATGTTGCATATTTTGTTCTCAGATGTATCCCTTAGTATGTTTAGAATATTATATTAATAAATAGCATTTTATTTTTAGTTATAAATGATATTTTATTTTGATCTTGTAGACTCCAAAATCATCAAACTCACTTATCAGTTCTAGCAGCTTAGATGTAAATCTCATAGTATTTTCCAACTAGTATTGGAACGTAGTATTTCCAACATAGTATTTTCTGGTGTCATCTATAAACAAGGACAGCTTTTATCCTCCTTTCTGATCTTTTCAATCTTATTTTCTTACCTTATTCCACTACCTAGGACTTCCAAACTCCTTGTTGAATAGAAGTATTGAGAGTGGATAACCTTGTCTGATTTCTGATTTTAGGGAGAAATCATTTTATCTTTCAGCATTAAGTATGAAGTTAACTATGCTTTTGTTCTTTAAAAAAGTTTTAAAAAGTATTACTCGATTCTTAGTTTGCTGATACCATTTATTAGGTATGTTTCCTGGGTGTAGTTAAATGATTTTTCCTCATCTATAGTGATCATATTGTTTTACTTTTTGAAAAATATTTATTTATTTGGCTTTGCCGGGTCTTGGTTGCAGCATGCGAACTCTTAGTTGCAGCATGTGGGATCTAGTTCTCTGACCGGAGATTGAACTTGAGCTGCCTGATTTGGAAGCTCGGGGTCTTAGCCCCTGGAGCACCAGGGAAGCCCTTGATTTTACCTTTTAAATTTATTAATGTGGAAAATTACATTGATTATTGAATGTTAAATAAAACTTGCTTTCCTGACATTAACCCCATAATTCCTTTTTATGCATTTTAGAATTTGATTTACTAAAACTTTATTCAGAAGAAAGGCATACGTACTTGCTCAGTCACTAAGTCATATCCAATTCTTTGTGACCCTATGGACTGTAGCCCACAAGGCTACTCTGTCCATGGGCTTTCCCATGCAAGAATACTAAAGTGGTGGATTGTCATTTCCCTCTCGAGGGGATCTTCTCAATCCAGGGCTCCAACCTGCATCTCCTGAATTGGCATGTGGATTCTGTATCACTTAGCCACCTGAAAAGCCCCTCAAAAGAAATATTGCTTTGTAATTTTTTCTAATGTTTTTGTCTGAGTTTGGTATCAGAAAAATGCTGTCCTCATTGAATGAGTTGGGAAGTACTCCCTTCTCTTCATTTTTTCCCCCCTAATTTGACAATGTCTGCCTTTTAACTTGACTATTGTAATGCGGTTATTGATATGGTTAGGTTTAAATTTATTGTGTACTATTTGATTTTTATTTGTTACCTTTGTTATTTATTTTTGCATTTTCAGCTTCCTTTTAGAAATGAATATCTTTATTTTATTTTATCTCCTATGTTGGCTTATAGTCATAACTCTGTATCACATATCTTTAATATACCTACAAGTGAGATTATACCACTTCATGCCTAAGAATTTATAACAGCATACTTCAATTTACCCTGTGCTACTGTTCCCCTCTGCTGTTGTATGCTACCACTAATTAGTTATATTAATAAAGTAGTTTATTAATACTTGTTATAAACTTTCAAAGCAATGTTATTATTTTTGCTTTCATATTTATCTTTAAAAGAGATTTAATATTAAGAAACAAACTTGTACATTTATCCATGTAGTTATTATTACTGGTGTTCTTCATTCTTTTGTATAAATCAACATTTTGAGCTGATGTTATTATTTTTCTTCCTAAAATACTTTCTTTAAGATTTTTTTTGGTATTACCTTAATAGTGATAAATCTTTTGTATGGCTAAAAAGACCTCTATTTCATGTTTGTTTTTGACAGTTATTTCTTCCTAAGTAGAGAATTCTTGGTTGACAGGTTTCTTTTTTCTATGAATATTTTAATGATGTTATACTCTCCTCTTTTTTGCATTATTTCTGTTGAGAAAACTGCAGTTATCCTTTTCTTTCTCAGTATGTAATGTATGTTTTTTCACTAGTTACTATTAAGATATTTTTCTTTATCAAGTTTCTTGTATAATTTTATTATGAATAACTTTATTATGATAGCTCAGTTGGTAAAGAATCCGCCTGCAATTCAGGAGACTCCAGTTCGATTCTTGGGTCGGGAAGATACGCTGGAGAAGGGATAGGCTACCCACTCCAATATTCTTGGGCTTCCCTAGTGGCTCAGCTGGCAAAAGAATCCTCCTGCAATTCAGGAGACCTGGGTTCTATCCCTGGGTTGGGAAGATCTCCTGGAGAAGGGAACGGCTACCCACTCCCTTATTCTGGCCTGGAGATTTCCGTGGACTGTATGGTCCATGGGGTCTCAAAGAGTCAGACACAACTAAATGACTTTCACTGTGCTATTGTGCTATTGCTATGAATAACTTTTAAATGGTTTTCTTCAAATGTCTTATTATTGGGATGCATAGATAGACTTCTTGAATCTAAAGGTTTATAGGCTTTTAAAAAAATTACTTTGAAAAAATTCTAACATTTATTTCTTCAAATATTTTTTAATATATGTATATTGTTTTTATTTATTTATTTATTTTTCTATTTTATTTTTTTTAAATTTTATTTTATTTTTAAACTTTACAATATTGTATTAGTTTTGCCCAACATCGAAATGAATCCACCACAGGTATACCCGTGCTCCCCATCCTGAACCCTCCTCCCTCCTCCCTCCCCATACCCTCCCTCTGGGCCGTCCCAGTGCACCAGCCCCAAGCATCCATCATCGTGCATCGTACCTGGGCTTGGTGACTCGTCTCATACATGATATTACACATGTTTCAATGCCATTCTCCCAACTCTCCCTACCCTCTTCCTCTCCCACAGAGTCCACAAGACTGATCTATACATCAGTGTCTCTTTTGCTGTCTCGTACACAGGGTTATTGTTACCATCTTTCTAAATTCCATATTGAATCAGTTCTAATGAGGTGGATGAAACTGGAACCTATTATACAGAGTGAAGTAAGCCAGAAAGAAAAACACCAATACAGTATATTTCTTCAAATATTTTATTGTTCTGGGAGGCCCAATAACATTCTAGAAATTGTTGCACCAATCAGTGATACTGTAATATTTTTCTTGGTTTCTATTGCTATATCTTCAAGTTGATGAATATTTTCTTCTGCAATATCTAGTCTGAAATTAATTTCATCCAGAGTATTGTTCAGATCAAATGTTATAGTTTTTATCTTTAGAAGTCAAATTTGTATATTTATAAACATCTGGAATGTAGTTTTAATTACTGTTTTAATATCATTACTTGCTAATCCTATTATCTATTTACTTTAGATTGGTTTTGATTGATTTTTGTCCTCGGTATGGATTTTATTGTTCTTCCTCTTGTCTTGTCTAATAATCTTTGATTGGATGCAAGATGATGTAACTATTATTTTGTTTACTGCTGAATATTTTTGTATTCCTAGAAGTATTCATAAATGAGCTTTATTCTTAAATAAGTTTGGCTACTAAAAGATAGTTTGATCTATTAGGTTTTATTTTTTAAGATTTTTTAAAAAGAGTTATAGCCCACTGGATGTAGGGATAGAGCAGTTTTTAGTCTAGGGCTAATTATTTCCTACTGCTGAGGCAAGACCCTTCTGAGCAGTCTGCCAGCATGCTATGAATTGTGAGGTTTTCTTCTCTAAGTTATGGCAATATGCACTATTCCTATTCCAGTGTGAACACTGAGCATGGGTCCCTCTATTCCTCTGAGACGGTTCTATCCAGCTTTGGGGGTTTTTCTCTCACACGTGGTCAGTAAGTACTCTGCCCAATATCTGAAAAGGACCCTCTGAAGTCTCTGAAATTTTCTCTCCATGTAGCTCTCTCTTCTCCAGGATTCTGTTTGGCAAAATCTAACCATGTTGTGCTCCCCAAATTTTCAGCTCTACCTACCCAACTTGGAGAGTTGAAGGGCTTTTCCTGAGATTTCTTTCTGTGTGCTGTAAACTTTCAGTGCTTCAGACAGTAAGCTGGGGAAATCAAAATACCTTCTTTGTTTCCTATCTCAGGATTTACTTCCCTTTCTTGGCTGGTATCCAGAGTCCTGAAAACTGTTTTATCATATATTTTGCCTGTTTATTTTTGGTTGTTTCAGGTAGAAGCAGAATGCATATGTTCCTTAGTGTAACTTCTTTAATAACAAAACATGTATCTCCTTTGAAACATGCAAAGCAATAACCTTATGCCACTCTATATACATCAATACACTAAATATGGCAAGTCAAACCTGGGTTTTATGATCTGTACACTTTGGGTAAATTCTGTATAGAGCTGGAGCTCCCTGCAGGCTTTCCTATTTCTGGTAGAGTGTCTCTATCATATACAAAAAAGGCTAGTCCCTACATGCTTGAGGACAGGAACTCCTATTTCAATACATATCAAGTGTTCACAATGGGAACTTAATGAAAGTTTAAAAAATATGTTGGATTGCAGTATGCTTTCCAATTGTATGATGAAAAAATTGAAATTACTTCCATTAATTTTTTGTGAAAAAAATTCTATCAGGTAAATCAGGCCACAAGATTTAAAGGAAAAAAAAAAAAAACAGGAATGAAAAATTAGGTCATGACACAGTAGCTACAAATTGTAGAAGAAAAACATCCTGATTGCTCAGTCCAAGTTTGAGCTTTAAATCTTTTACTAGCTTCTTAGCTTGCCTGTCATGTGCTGAGTCCTGGCAGGTGGCTCACCGCAGGGACTAATCTGGGAACATTCAGTTGCACAGAGAGCTACTAATCCCTGGAGGTTAATGGTGCAGGCTGAACTGATTGTCTGGCATTACTCACAGCCCTAGGGAACAATGGTTGGGATTCAGGACCAACTCAACAGAATGGAGATGGGGTTGGAGGTATTTTCACCAGCCTCCAGCCTCAGAAACTATCCAAAAAGAACTAATGGGAATGGGTTTCTGCACTTGTTCTTAAATCATGGAAAACAGCTTTACTTGGCATCATCTTTCTACTCTTCCAATTATCAGATTATGTAAAAAGCAGGATACAGAGGTATGGGAGAAATAAAGACTCTTCTAGAGAAATGGTACTGTAAACATTCCTCCCAAAGTAGCTCTAAGGACAGTAAACATGATCTAAGCCATCTAAGTAGCTTCCTTGTTCCTTCTGCTCTTTGGGGAAATAGATTACACCATCAACCATGGATGAAATTTATTTGAAGCCTCAAATTTTTCATGAAATTTTGGGAGCATTTTGCACTATAATTTTTCTATAAGTGCTTTAATATAAAGTTTTCAATTACTTACTATTTAATTACTCATCTTACTCTCCCTCCAAAGTATCAGATAAAATTGTTACTTCAGGAAGATATGCTGCATAGAAATGGCATCATGCACCCAACACACAACCAGGTACCCTTAGGTATACACATAATCCAGTCAGAGAAGATCTCTAGGTGAATAAAGTATATCAGTCTCAGGAAATATGCTTCTTTATGCTCTGTAAGGATAGTCTTATGCCTAATCATTAATGAAGGTGCACAAGAAATATTTTTCAATTTTCTTACTGATTAGATTTTGCTTCTTGATTTTTCAACTGTAAAGTACTACTCACAGATCTCAATTTTTTGTTTAAAAAGAAACAAATAAAACCCTAGAAAATAACTGCAGTTATAGTACAGAGGTATTTGCTTTATTTTATTTTTTCTAAATGCTTTTGTCATTAAATGACCACTCAACTTGGAAGCTGCCTGTAAACTCAGAAGTGACTGGAATATTTTCTGGAAGTCATTAAAATTGCTTTTGTTAGGCAGATATCTCTTTTTTTTTTGGTGAGAACATTTATGTTCTACTCTCAGCAAATTTTAATTATATAATATGCTATTTTCAACTATAGTCACCATGGTATACATTAGATCCTTAGAACTTATTCATCATATAACTGAAAGTTTGTACCCGTTAATCAACCTCTCCTCACTTCTCTCCCACTTCCATGTCGCAGCCCCTGGCAACTACTTTTCTATTCTCTGTTTCTATGAGTTTGACTATTTTTCGTTTTTTCTTTTTCTTTTTTACATTACACAGTAAGTGAAACCATGCAGTATTATCTTTCTTTATCTGACTTATTTCACTTAGCATAATGTCCTCCGGGTTCCTTCATATTGTCACATGACAACATTTCCTTCTTTTAAGGTGACTAGTATTCCATTGTGTGGGCTTGAAGTTTTGCTATATGTGTCACATTTTCTTTTTCCATTTGTCGGCCGATGGACACTTAGATTGTTTCTATATTTTGGCTATTGCAAGTAACGTTGCAGTGATAACGGAACTACAGCTATTTCTTTGAGATAATGGTTTTGTTTCCTTTGGAAATACACCCAAATGTAGGGTTGCTGGATCATATGACAGTACTATTTTTAAGTTCTTGAAGAACTACATTATTTAACCTCATTATTTTTATAATGGTTGTACCAGTAGTGTACAAGAGCTCTCTTTCCTCCTCATCCTTGACAGCATGTGTCATCTTTTGTCTTTTCATAATAGACTTCCTAGCAGGTATGAGGTGGTGTCTCATTGTTACTTTAATTTGTGCTTCCTTGACGATTAGTAATGTTGAACACCTTTGCATGTATTTGTTGGCCATTTATTACATCTTCTGTAGAAAAATGTCTCTCTTGGTCCTTTACCCATTTTGAAATGGGTTGTGTTATTAATTTGCATGAGTTTTTTGTATATTTTTAATGTTAACACTTTATTGAATACATGGTTTGCAAATTTTTTACTCTATTGGGTCGGTTGCCTTTTCATTTTGTTGATGGCTTCCTTTGCTCAGCTGAAACTTTTCAGTTTGATGTAGTCCCATTTGTTTATTTTGCTTTTGTTTAGGCTGCTGTTTTTTAAATCTACACAACATTTTTTTTTTCTGGTCTTCAGAGAGCTTGAATACACACACACACACACACAGTGTTATATATATATATATATATGTAGGACATTTTATTGTTGAATAAAGTAAACTGTATAAAGCCAAAGGTAGATTTAAATTTAATAATTCCTTAGTAGGTATTTTGGGGAAAAGTCACTTAACAGATTTGATTCTTGTATTTTCCAACATTGATTTAATATAAAAAATTTAGTTAAAGTCCAACTTGAAGAAAGTTGGCAAGGGTCTAGTCCTCTAGTTTTTTAAATTACTTAAATGCTAATTTCTCTTCTAATGTATGAATTGGCTGCTCAATTATGCTGATGTGTAGATTTCTCAGGGAGGCTTGTAGGAAGATATTCTATAGGTCTTTATACTTTCTCAATACAAAATTCTAGACATGGCATAAATTCAGGCTGCTATGCCTCAGCACAGAGGAAGAATACTAGTGTGAGCACTTAGAAATATTGAAATGATCTCTTTCCCCTCTTCATCGTATATACTTTTGTTAGCACTGTCTCTTAGAAATCAAGTCGTTAAAAGGAAACTATCCAGACAGTATTAAAAAGAAAAGGAGAAGAAAGAAAGGCTAAAGAAAATACATGTCCAAAGAATGATGAGACAAAGAAGCAGGTCACCTGAGAAAATTAGTGACAAGAGTGATGGGAAAGGAAGAGAGAAACACAAAGGATTTCGTGGGGGCTGGGAGTTAAGGTAGGCATAGTGAACTTAAACGGGTAGAAGACTGTGTAGAAGACTGTGCCAAATCAATATAGAAATTAATTTTCTTTTGAAGAAGAATATTCACTGCCATTTTTTGGGAAGAGAGCATCACTCAGCATTTTTTGGGCTCAATAAAATTTCCAAGCTAATGCAGCTATCAAAACCACAAGGCAGGACTAAGGGAGAGTCTAGATTAGAATTTGTTTTTGTTTCAGCTGTTTCTATGAGATGTGAGATGAGAGCCTCTCTTCTTTTGGACACCATGCACACTAGCAATATGTATTATTATCTTAACTTTTATGGAAGCAATTTCAAAATCCATGAAACTAAAAGACTGAAAAATGTTAAGGCATACAATAAATATTTGGGAGAGATATTTTGAACTTGATAAAGTGCTAACATTATCTATTTTTTCCCTTGATGGCTCATTTATCTGTGAAGCTCGTGAAAGACAAACTATTCACAGAGAATTCCATCCATTTGGACCATTCAGGCTCTGTAGAGAGACAGCATAAACATTAAAACAAAAACACAACAAAAACTAATAATCAAATCTAAAATTTCATTGACCTTCCATCCTAGGTTTCATCTAGAAACTTTTCCTCTATTTCTGTTGTTTGCTAAAGGTCTGGAAGTTCTCAGATGTTTTGACTCATATTGATACTTGGAGTTTTTAATTCCTTTGTTGAAACTGAAATTTTCTCCTATTTCTTATTTACAGAATAAAAGAGATGGTTTTTATGACTTGAACTTGTCTTCATATATTAGTCAGGACCTTTTGGATGTCAATAACAGAAAGTAGCCTTAGCCATCTTAAACTAAAAAGGAAAATTTACTGTGTGAGGATACAGCGGTGACTCATATAACCAAAAAGAGAAATGCATGTGGATCTCAATA
The DNA here is from genome assembly GCF_032452875.1 of Bos javanicus. Classification (NCBI taxonomy): domain Eukaryota; kingdom Metazoa; phylum Chordata; class Mammalia; order Artiodactyla; family Bovidae; genus Bos; species Bos javanicus. The sequence continues at coordinate 47,532,690 of NC_083870.1, forward strand.
GATAATGAGAACCAGGAGGAGAAAAAGTATAAGAAACCTCTCTTTGTCTATTTTTTTCTATTTTTTTGTGCATTTTTTATTCTCTTTATTTAAAAATGTACTTTCTATTTGTACACCAAGTTCATAGCAGCATTATTCACAATAGCCAGAAGAAACCTGTGTTTATTGACAGATAAAAGGATAAACAAAATGTGGTATAATATCAGTATATACAAACAATGGAATATTATTCAGACTTAAAATGGAAGGGGATTCTGATATGGTACAACATGGATGAACCTTAACAACATTATGCTAAGTGAAATAAGCCAGTCAAAAATAAAGACTGAATGCTCCCACTTATATAGGTTACCTAGAACAGTCAAATTCATAGAGGCAGAAAGTAAAATGGTATTGCCAGGGTTGGTGGACGGGGAGGATAGGGAGTTGCTGTTTAATGGGTATGAAGTTTCCATTTTGCAACATGAAAAGAGTTCTGGAGGTTGGCTCCATAACATTGTGAATGTACTTAACACTACTGAATTGTACACTTATTTTTGTATTCTGTGAATTTTGTCACAATTAAAAAAAGGAAATAAATGATTGTAGATAATTAAATTTGTCTGGTAACAAATCTGTGCATGGATTTATTAAACCAGAAAATGTTGCTAAATTATGGGCACATATCACATAAATTGGATGAAAATTGGCCTATGGTAGGTAACAATAAATGTCAAACTGTTCACCATTGATTTTTGGTGAAAGAATACAGCTTAATAAGGAATTTAATATCTTTCTGTGGTAAAAAAAATAAAAAATAAAAACCCTGGCTTTCTCTGGTTTACTGGTTGACAAAATGGAAAATGCCTTCTTCTCCTTAGCATCTGACTTTATAGTACATATTTTAGCCATTTAAAAAGACTACAATAGTCTTTAAAATTCTAGAAATCTGATTCAGTTTTTTCAAGAGCTCACTCATGGCCCAAAAGGTATGATCATGAAGGATGTTTCATCTAATATAGGTATGTCTGCTAGTTGGCTCACCCTGTGGGGAAAGTGTAAGAATGTCAGACCCACAGGAAGCTGGGAACATAGCTTGGAGTCAAACACCCTTGCTTCTTGGAAGAAAAGCTGTGACCAACCAAGATGGCACATTAAAAAGCAGAGAAGTTACTTTGCCAACAAAGGTCCTTGTAGTCAAAGCTATGGTTTTTCCAGTAGTCATGTATGGACGCAAGAGTTGGGCTATACAGAAAGATGAGTGTGGCAGAATTGATGCTTTTGAACAGTGGTGTTGGAGAATTCTTGAGAGTCCCTTGGACTGAGATCAAACCAATCAATTCTAAAGGAAATCAAACCAATCAATTCTAAAGGAAATAAGCCCTGAATATTCATTGGAAGGACTGATGTTAAAGTTGAAACTCCAATACTTGGGCTACCTGATGTGAAGAACTGACTCATTGGAAAAGACACTGATGTTGGGAAAGATGGAAGCAGGAAGAGATGGGCACGAAGGAGGATGAGATGGTTGGATGACACCACTGACTCAATGGACATGAGTTTGAGCAAGCTCCGGGAGTTGGTGGTTGTCAGGGAAGCCTGGCGTGCTGCAGTCCAGTTCAGTGCAGTTCATTTCAGTTGCTCAGTCGTGTCCAACTCTTTGCGACCCCATGAATCACAGCACACCAGGCCTCCCTGTCCATCACCAACTCCCAGAGTTCACCCAGACTCACGTCCATCGAGTCAGTGATGCCATCCAACCATCTCATCCTCTGTCATCCCCTTCTCCTCCTGCCCCCAATCCCTCCCAGCATCAGAGTCTTTTCCAATGAGTCAACTCTTCACATGAGGTGGCCAAAGTACTGGACTTTCAGCTTTAGCATCATTCCTTCCAAAGAAATCCCAGGGCTGATCTCCTTCAGAATGGACTGGTTGGATCTCCTTGCAGTCCAAGGGACTCTCAAGAGTTATCTCCAACACCACAGTTCAAAAGCATCAATTCTTCGGCGCTCAGTTTTCTTGACAGTCCAACTCTCACATCCATACATGACCACTGGAAAAACCATAGCCTTGACTAGACGAACCTTTGTTGGCAAAGGAATGTCTCTGCTTTTGAATATGATATCTAGGTTGGTCAAAAAAAAGTAAGCATCTTTTAATTTCATGGCTTCAGTCACCATCTGCAGTAATTTTGGAACCCAGACAAATAAAGTCTGATACTGTTTCCCCATCTATTTCCCATGAAGTGATGGGACCAGATGCCATGATCTTTGTTTTCTGAATGTTGAGTTTTAAGCCAACTTTTTCACTCTCCACTTTCACTTTCATCAAGAGGCTTTTGAGTTCCTCTTCACTTTCTGCCATAAGGGTGGTGTCATCTGCATATCTGAGGTTATTGATATTTCTCCCGGCAATCTTGCTTCCAACTTGTGTTTCTTCCAGTCCAGCGTTTCTCATGATGTACTCTGCATAGAAGTTAAATAAGCAGGGTGACAATATACAGCTTTGACGTACTCCTTTTCCTGTTTGGAACCAGTCTGTTGTTCCATGTCCAGTTCTAACTGTTGCTTCCTGACCTGCATACAGATTTCCCAAGAGGCAGGTCAGGTGGTCTGGTATTCCCATCTCTTTTAGAATTTTCCACAGTTTATTGTGATCCACACAGTCAAAGGCTTTGGCATAGTCAATAAAGCAGAAACAGATGTTTTTCTGGAACTCTATTGCTTTTTCCATGATCCAGTGGATGTTGGCAATTTGATCTCTGGTTCCTCTGCCTTTTCTAAAACCAGCTTGAACATCAGGGAGTTCACGGTTCACATATTGCTGAAGCCTGGCTTGAAGAATTTTCAGCATTACTTTACTAGCGTGTGAGATGAGTGCAATTGTGCGGTAGTTTGAGCATTCTTTGGCATTGCCTTTCTTTGGGATTGGAATGAAAACTGACCTTTTTCAGTCCTGTGGCCACTGCTGAGTTTTCCAAATGTGCTGGCATATTGAGTGCAGCACTTTCACAGCATCAACTTTCAGGATTTGAAATAACTCAAGTGGAATTCCATCACCTCCACTAGCTTTGTTCGTAGTGATACTTTCTAAGGCCCACTTGACTTCACATTCCAGGATGTCTGGCTCTAGGTCAGTGATCACACCCTTGTGGTTATCTGGGTCATGAAGATCTTTTTTGTACAGTTCTTCTGTGTATTCTTGCCACCTCTTCTTAATATCTTCTGCTTCTGTTAGGTCCATACCATTTCTGTCCTTTATCGAGCCCATCTTTGCATGAAATGTTCCCTTGGTATCTCTAATTTTCTAGAAGAGATCTCTAGTCTTTCCCATTCTGTTGTTTTCCTCTATTTGTTTCCATTGATCACTGAGGAAGGCTTTCTTATCTCTTCTTGCTCTTCTTTGGAACTCTGCATTCAGATGTTTATATCTTTCCTTTTCTCCTTTGCTTTTCGCTTCTCTTCATTTCTCAGCTATTTGTAAGGCCTCCCCAGACAGCCATTTTGCTTTTTTGCATCTCTTTTCCATGGGGATGGTCTTGATCCCTGTCTCCTGTACAATGTCATGAAACTCATTCCGTAGTTCATCAGGCACTCTATCTATCAGATCTAGGCCCTTAAATCTATTTCTCACTTCCACTGCATAATCATAAAGGATTTGCTTTAGGTCATACCTGAATGATCTAGTGGTTTTCCCTACTTTCTTAAATTCAGTCTCAATTTGGTAATAAGGAGTTCATGATCTGAGCCACAGTCAGCTCCTGGTCTTATTTTTGTTGACTATATAGAGCTTCTCTATCTTTGGCTGCAAAGAATATAATCAGTCTGATTTTGGTATTGACCATCTGGTGATGTCCATGTGTAGAGTCTTCTCTTGTGTTGTTGGAAGAGGGTGTTTGTTATGACCGGTGCATTTTCTTGGCAAAACTCTATTAGTCTTTGCCCCACTTCATTCTGTATTCCAAGGCCAAATTTGCCTGTTACTCCAGATGTTTCTTGACTTCCTACTTTTGCATTCCAGTCCCCTATAATGAAAAGGACATCTTTTTTGGGTGTTAGTTCTAAAAGGTCTTGTAGGTCTTCATAGAACCGTTCAACTTCAACTTCTTCAGCATTACTGGTTGGGGCATAGACTTGGATTACTGTGATATTGAATGGTTTGCCTTGGGAATGAACAGAGATCATTCTGTCGTTTTTGAGATTGCATCCAAGTACTGCATTTCAGACTCTTTTGTTGACCATGATGGCTACTCCATTTCTTCTGAGGGATTCCTGCCCGCAGTAGTAGATATAATGGTTATCTGAGTTAAATTCACCCATTGCAGTCCATTTTAGTTCGCTAATTCCTAGAATGTCAACATTCACACTTTCCATCTCTTGTTTGACCACTTCCAATTTGCCTTGATTCATGGACCTGACCTTCCAGGTTCCTATGCAATATTGCTCTTTACAGCACCTTGCTTCTATCACCAGTCACATCCACAGCTGGGTATTCTTTTTGCTTTGGCTCCATCCCTTCATTCTTTCTGGAGTTATTTCTCCACTGATCTCCAGTAGCATATTGGGCACCTTCTGACCTGGGGAGTTCCTCCATGGGGTCTCAAAGAGTCAGACACGACTGAGTGACTGAACTGAACTGAACCCTAGATCCTTGTTTGATTACAGGAGTCAGAGGGAACTAAGGGAACCCCTGAGACAACAGTCTCACATACAGAGAGGATGACTACTAGCAATAACCAGGAGAAGAAGTCTTGCTGAGCATCTTAACCCATTTTAATTCCTCAAAAAGGAAAAGGAGTTAGGATACAAAAGGATGAAAGCAGAAAGCTGAGAACTAGCTCTCAGTAGATGTAAATTAAGGCAGAAGTGAGGGATCAGAATCCCAAGATCAGAAAGATGCAGGGAAATCAGAACAGGAAAGAAAAGCTATGAATCAGAGGAGAAGAATTTGTGGCATTGGGGAGAGACTGTGTCAGAAAGTCCAGATCGAATTCTGTCTTGTTGAAAGTAGCACCTGTGCTGGCCCTAGCCGCACTTAAAGTGTCTTGCTGTATATCACTACTTCTATTTGCTTGCAGTCTATTTGGTTGAAAACAATTTGCCTAAAACAAAACTGGTAAAAATAATTAATATGACTCTTCTTTTGTAATTTTTTGTTTATGTGTTATTAATGTTGAAGCATTGGAGAAGGTGTTTAGAATAACAATGCTTTATTTTTTCATTTTTCAGAATTTTAGTGGTTTTTCTCCAGTTCTTTGAACTTTTATTTTCAATTTATGATAGACTTTCATCCCATCACACTTGCTTGTCTTATTTAGCAATACTTTTATGGTTTTGTACAAACTCACCAGAAACAAGCTAACATTTGTTTTAATTAGTCTTATGATTAGTGTATATTCTAAGGAATCTGCAGAATTAAAGACATGATGTGATAAAAGGTGGTTGTGAAGAATGAAGTCATTGGAAATTGTTGAAGTTTGTTAATCACTACGATTACTTAGAACATTCTGCATTTTTCATTTCTATCTTCAAGTCTTTCCATTATCAAAATAATGTAAGGATTCGCTGAGTCAGAAAATCTGGCATAAAGTTTTCACCTTCCCTTTCTTTAGTGAAAATATCAGTGGTTCGTTCATCTGCTCTCAGGAATTTTTCCATACATTGTTAGGTTGACAAATTTAAACCTAAGCTTAATGTGAGAAGCCACATTATGACCGTATGTTTTTCGTTATAGCTTCAATTCTGACAGTAACACTGAATAGTAAAAATACGTCTCTGTAAAATTCGCTGAAACGTACAAGAAATGTTCAACCGAAATAGAACACAAAATAGGGTTAAGTAAATGAAGTTAACATCACTGGTTAAAAATGAATCTAACCATTTTAATGAGCAAAATTACACAGCTAGTAAAATTTTTATTAAAAGTATGACTAAAAGTTGTGAAAATTACACCAAGATTCAAAAAATTACAAAATAATGTTAACTGGTGATTGAAAACATTGATTTTAGAATAATTACCTTTTGGACAAATAGCAGAACAGATGCAATTGCCTGTATATAAATTAAGAATGAGAAAAAAAAGAAAAACTTCGTCCGTCTCCAAAAAAATTCTGAAAAAAATGACAAAAAAGCTTAATGGCTCATGAAATCTCACAAATCTTCTTCAATTGCATTGAAATTACTAAGATGAAAAATCTATATCAGATGATATTTTTGACCAATTTATCCTTTCCAACAATTTGACTTCAAGAAAATTGTTTTAGGTCAATTTATTTTTGACAATACACTTTAAATTCTTGGTTTTTCTCAGCAATCCATTTCCCTCTGGCATTCTTTCTTGTTAAAAGCCATTGATTCAATAGGAAGACTTTCCCATTAGTTGCTGGAATAAAATAAGGGAGAAAATTCTTACAAGAATTCATCAACAGTTAACAGTTGGGAGACACTTAAAATCATTCAGTCCAAGCCCCTCCCTTTTCAGCTGAGAAAAGAGAAGTCTGGACATTTGTGATTTCCTGACACAAGTCACTGTAAACCAAATAAAAAAGTGGAACTGGAGATTTTTATTTATTTATTTATTTTTAATTTTATTTTATTTTTAAACTTTACATAATTGTATTAGTTTTGCCAAATATCAAAATGAATCCACCACAGGTATACATGTGTTCCCCATCCTGAACCCTCCTCCCTCCTCCCTCCCCAATTTGTTAATTTCTACTATACAGTAAAGTGATTCAGTTTTATATATATATATATATATATATATATATATATATATATATACATCTTTTCATACTCTTCTTTTTTCCAAACTTTAACCTTTTTATTTTGTATGATGTATAGTTATTAACAATGATGTGGTAGTTTCAGGTGAACAGCAAAGGGACTCAGCCATACATATACATGTATCCATTATCTCCAAAACCTCCCTCCCATCTAGGCTGGCAAATAACATTGAGTACAATTCCATGTACTGTACAATAGATTCTTGTTGGCTACTCATTTTGAATATAACAATGTATACATGACCTTCTCAAATTTATCACAGAATATTGAATATAGTTCCCTGTGATATACAGTAGGACTTTATCCTTTCAATATATAATAGCTTGCATTTGCAAATCCCAAACTCCCATTCTGTCCCTCTTCCATGCCCCTTGCCCTTGGTAACCATGAATTTGTTCTCTATGTCTACCAGTATTTCTTAGATAAGTACATTTTTTAGATTACATGTATGAATGATACCATGATATTTGTCTTTCTCTTTCTGACTTACTTCTTTCAGTACGACAATTCTAGGTCTAAGCATGTTGCTGCAAATGACATTATTTCATTCTTTTTATGGCCAAGTAGTATTCCATTGTATATATGTATCACATTTTCTTTATCCATGCGTGTGTCGATGGACATTTGGGTTGTTTCCGTGTCTTGGTTATTGTGAATAATGCTGTTGTGAATATAGGGTTGCATATATCTTTTTAAATTATAATTTTGTCTAGATATGTGCTCAGGAGTGGAATTGCTGGATCATATAACAACTCTAGTTTTAGTTTCTTGAGGAACCTCTGTACTGTTGGTCTTCATTGAAGCTGCACCAGTTTACATTCCCATCAACAGTGTAGGATGGTTCCTGTTTCTCCACACCCTCTCAACCCTCTTTGCTAGTTGTAGACTTTTAAATGATGGCTATTTTGACCAGTATGATAGAAAAAGATATTTCATGCAAATGGAAATAACAAGAAAGTGGGGATCCCAATACTCATATTAGACAAAATATGGCCTTTAAAACAAAGGCCATAAGGAAAAAACTGGAGATTAGACCTCATCTTCTCCTATAATTTTAAATACTGAATGAGAATCACTCCATTCTTTGGCTTAAGTTTTAAAATCTGATTTAAAAAAACATGATTTTAACATTGTTGCTCCATGCTAAGAAGGTGGATAATGTGCTATTCTATTTGGTTTCTTTTGGGCATTAGGATAGTAATAAAATTGAAAACTTATGCAGCTCTGACAACCAGCCCAGCACTGTGTTGAACTCATTTAATCCTCACAGTGTAGGAGACACTGCCATCCCCAAAGTGAGAGTAAATACCCTCCCACTAGATAGTCCTTCCCTGTAACCATACCCCTTGTAACACGACATTGCAGATTCTTCCATTAAGAGTAAGGTCTTTTTTGAGCTGAGCTTGTGATTTGTTTTGGCTAATAGGATGCAATGAGAGTGATGTCACGGCAGTTCTGAGTCCAGGACACAAAGGCTTGCACTTTTTTGTGCTTTTGTGCTTAGAAACCTGTCACCACCATATGCCTGAGCCTGAGAGCCTACTTGAGGGGAGAGTGTGTGCATGTCTGCTCAGTCGTGTCTGACTCTTTGTGACCCCATGGACTGTAGCCCACCAACATCTTCTGTCCATGGAATTTTCCAGGCAAGAATACTGGAGTGGGTTGCCATTTCCTACTCCAGGGGATCTTCCTGATCCAGGGATCAAACCCACATCTCTTGAGTCTCCTGCATTGGCAGATGGATTCTTTACTACTGTGCCACCTGGGAAGCCCTTTAGGGGATAGACCACATCTAAAATATGTGAGAGAATCAAAACAAGATTGCGGGCTGTATAGTTTATGGTTATGAAGCTACATAGGACACTGGTTCAAGAGCATGAATGCCAGAGTCACAAACAAGGCCACTTGAAATCAAAAGAAATACTGGATTTGAGACCATAAAAGCCCATCCAATTGAATCATATTGATCTCAGGTGGCCTCGGCCTACACAGTTTGAAGTGGGGCTTCAGTTTCCAGCGAGAGGCTGAGGTTGCATCATGGCGGTAACAGCACTGAATCCTAGCCACTAGACCCCTGGTCAGTGATAAGGTCCTGGCTCTTCAGCTTTGCAGATAAAGAATTCTCCCAAATACAGAAAGTAGTGAAATAAGTAAAGTGTTTATTAGGTGGAGAAAGAGTACAACACATGTGGATAGGCACGTGGGTGGGCTCAGAGACAGAGTCGCATCCTTGTGGCAGTTTAAATTGCTTATATGGGGCATTTCTTCCGGGTTTCTTTTGGCCAAGCATTTTGATTTGCCTGGTTCAAAGTCTGTAATTGTTATATCTCAGGATCCTCCTGTATGTGCACCCACACCTCCTGGTCAAGACGGATTCTACTGAAGAAGCCTATGAGAACTTAGCATCACTTCTCTTTTGACCTCCAAGGAGTCTTCCTGTGAATGTGTAGTCGGGGAGGCCTCCTGACTTTGAGAATGAGAAATATGTGGTCTCTTCAATCTGGGCAGGACCCAGGTTCTTTCCTCCGTTGTCCTGCTATTTTTGTCTTGGGGTATCCATCCTGTGGCAGGGGAAAGGGAGCATCTACCCCCTGCCTCAATATAACTGAAGCAAGAATAAATGCTCTTTGTTTTAAACTGAAGAGTTTGAGGTTTGTTATATGACATAATGATAACTAAATTAAGTTATACACTCACTTTTATAAATAAGGGACTGAGGTATTGAGTGGTGTAATAACTGGCTCACAGTTCCAAAAATACATGTAGCAGATATGGGATTTGAACCTAGGCACTGTGACTTTACCATCTGAGCCACCAGGGAAGCCCCAGGTGGCAGTAGTGGTAAAGAAGCTGCCTGCCAATGCTGGAGACATAAGAGACGCAGATTTGATCCCTGGGCCAGAAAGATCCCCTGGAGAAGGGCGTGGTAACCCACTCCAGTATTTTTGCCTGGAGAATCCCCATGGACAGAGGAGCCCGGTGGGCTACAGTTCACAGGTTCGCAAAGAGTTGACACGACTGAAGTGACTTAGCATTCACACTGCAACTATATCCTCCATGCTCTTATGCCATTATTCCATTAAAAATTGCCAAGTGTGAAGCACATGACTTCATAAAGATGAACAGCCAACAATTTGCCATCCTCCATCCATCCCAATAGTCTTGAATGGTTTATAGTAACAAAATGAAATAAAAAGTTCCCATCTCTTCCCACTTTCAGATTTAAGTCTGTGATCCATCTTTTCATTTATTGCCTCACCTCATCTCCATTCCACTTAACTGAATACTTTTCTCAACCATGGTTCAGAGTTTGTCTAAAATCCTTTGCCTCTACCCATTTTAGGTTCTCTGACTGGGGTCTTCTGAATTAGATTGACAATAAAACAGATCAACAGGAGAAAAAGAAACAGATGTTTATTAACATGTACATTGCTCATACATGTGACAGCACATAGAGTATCTCAAAGAAGTGATTAGAAAACTTTACAAAATTATGTCCTGCTTTTAGGCAAGTAGGAGGAGGGCAAAGAGCTTTTCTTGCCCCCTTTGAAATTACCTTCAGCTCAAACTAATCCTTAGTCCAAAACTGTGTATTTTGGGATGGCATATTCTGCTACCCTTCACCATTTATGTTGTTGGCTGCCGTGGTAAGCGTCTATTCCATCTGTGTCTCAAGCACGAGGAGACCCTCTATGAGCACAACAACAAATAATCTACTACTGATAGTTTAGAATCACATTTTCTAATGATTCTACCTGCTCAGAAAAGCTTTCATCACATGATAGGTGAGGTAGAAAAAGATGCTTATTTTGTGTTTGGACCATAACTTCTTAAGCCATGTCACTCCGTCAGTATTTCACCATTTGTCCTATTTCTCTAAATCACTTTGGTTATCAGCTGATTTTCTTTTCTCAATATTGTATCCTCACTTCACCAATAATCTCCACTAAGATCTTGGGTCAAATTATTTTTATTTGACTGAAATCCACCAGCTTGGCTTAAGCAGAAAGAGGGAATTCACAATACTTATGGAGTATCTCGTGGTGTCCAAGTCAGGGACACAGCTGGGACTCCAGCAGTTCTGAGTCTCTTTCTAGTCTGTATTTTCTATCTATAGACAGACTTTTACTAAGACATAGAGCTGAGTGTTCCTAGTTATATAATAAAGGCCTGTCACTTTGACTGACTTTCTTTTTCTCACTCAGTTTGGTTCAAGGGCCAATCATCTCTGAGGAAATCAAGTAGAGTCAAAAGATGAAATAGAGAAAAAGGTCACTGATTGTCCCCAATACCATCCTGTGCCATTTCTGGCCTGGTCAATCTTGGCTGCAAGGAGAGGGTTACTGGGGTAAAATGGCCAAAGGAGAAAACTGATGTTACCATGTAGATGTGAGAGCCCTTTGGGCTACTCAGAGAGATCATGAGAATCCAGGTGGGACAGCTTAGTAGCTGTATACTATTCTGTCTTTCCTGCATACAATCTTAGCCATTTCCCTGACTATGTCAGGAAAAGCTGAGTAATGTAGAGAAAAACGAACAAAACAAAACAGTTTTAGGGCTTTGATGGTCTCTGCTTGAATTTCAGCTTGTTCATCTGTGTAATAACTGACAAACTCGCTAACATCCTTGAAACCAAGCTATATCTATAAAACGAGATTCATAAACTCTGGATAAGGCATACCCAGGCTTACCTTGTTGTTGTTCAGTTAACAGTCATGTCCGACTCTTCGCAACTTCATGGACTGCAGCACTCCAGGCCTCCCTGTCCCCCACCATCTCTCAGAGTTTGCCCAAGTTCATGCCTATTGCATTGATGATGCCATCAGCCATCTCACCCTCAAATGCCCCCTTTTTCTCTTGCCCTCAATCTTTCCCAGCATCAGTGACTTTCCCAATGAGTCAGCTGTATGCATCAAGTGACCAAAATACTGGATCTTCAGCTTCAGCATCAATCCTTCCAAAGGTACATCCAACTGAACTGCTGCTGCTGCTGCTAAGTCGCTTCAGTCGTGTTCAACTCTGTGCGACCCCATAGACGGCAGCCACCAGGCTCCCCCATCCCTGGGATTCTCCAGGCAAGAACACTGGAGTGGGTTGCCATTTCCTTCTCCAATGCATGAAAGTGAAAATTGAAAGTGAAGTTGTTCAGTCGTGTCCAACTCCTAGCAACCCCATGGACTGCAGCCCACCAGGCTCCTCCGTCCATGGGATTTTCCAGGCAAGAGTACTGGAGCAGGGTGCCATTGCCTTCTCCATCCAGCCGAACACAGAGTTCCAAAGAATAGCAAGGAGAGACAAAAAAGCCTTCTTCAATGAACAGTGCATAAAAATTGAGGAAAACAACAAACAAGTCTTTTCCCCTTCCCAGAAGGGGAAAGACTAGCGATCTCTTCAGGAAAACTGGAAGTATCAAGGGAATATTTCATCCAAAAATGGGCACACTAAAGGACAGAAACAGTAGAGATCTAGTAGACACTGAAGAGATCTAGAAGAGATGGAAATAATGCATGGAAGAACTTTACAAAAAAGTTAATTAGCCAGATAACTACAACGGTGTGGTCAGTCACCCAGAGCCAGACCTTCTGGAGTGTGACATCAACTGGGCCTTAGGAAGCAATGCTTGTTAATAAGGCTTACCTTACATATCTAAATTCCCTTTCTCTATTCCTCCTAGATCTATGTACTCTCTGTGGGAAACAGGAGAAAACCTTGGATGAGAATGGAGAGTCCATATTTTGCTCTGTAGCATGAGTGGCTTGCTGTTGTTGTTCAGTCCCTAAATCGTGTCTGACTCTTTGTAACCCCATGAACTGCAGAATGCCAGGCCTCTCCTGGAGTTTGCTCAAACTCATGTCCATTGAGCTGATGATGTCATACAGCCATCTTAGCCTCTGTTGCCCTCTTCTCCTTTCCCAGCATTGGGGTCTTTTCCAATGAGTTGGCTCTTGTATGTATGGCTTGTAGTTTAATTTTCTTTTCTTTTTTTTTTAATAAACTGAAGTTTCTCTGCCCATGCTGATAATCTCTCATTTACAGTTTTGTATTTGCTCTTGTGGATCTTCCCACATTAACTATACCAACATTACTTTGGACCAACTTACTCTGCTCTCTTTTGAGATTCCATATGTATTCCATGGGCTTCCCAGATGGTTCAGTGGTAAAGAATCTGCCTGCCAATGCAGGGGACTCAGGTTCAATCCTTGGGTCAGGAAGATCCCCTGGAGAAGGAAATGGCAACCCATTCCTGTATTCTTGCCTGGAGAATTCCATGGGCAGAGGAGCCTTGTGAAATACAGTCCATGGGGTCACAAGAGATGAGATATGACTTGGTGACTAAACAACAGCAATATCCTGTGTTACCCATACTGTCTCAAATGTATCAGATGCCTGCATTTTATCTTTCCACACTCTCAGAGGGAAGGGATACTTTTTCTTTGGTTCTCATGTCCCCTACAATGCTTGACCTGAGCTAGCACATAGTAGGCATTCATTAAACAGTTGCTGTAACACAATAACTTTGAGCAGCAACTGTCATGTGTGAATGGGATTCTCAATTTGGTTCACAAAGAAGTCACTTGTGGCAAATCACAGAAGTAGGATTATTTTTTCATCAGAGCATAATGTTGGTTCTTTGATCGGTGGAGACTTTTTTTCCCCTGACAAAGATTTAAGGACACTGGGTGCTTTCTTTCAATCAATGCTAATGGCAGGGTTTCCAAAGAATACAGCAAATAAGAAGGATAAGAGACAAAGACAACATCCAAAGCTACTTTTATTAAAAAGTAATCTGCTGCTTATCTTAGTTCTTTTGACATCAAATATCCAAAGATGCTATCTGAATATCTCCCCCACCAGTAACTCTAAGGTTTTGAAGCCAGGGGCTCACTGAGCTTCACCCTCATCTCTGGCCCAGGACAATGTGCAGCACACACGACACACATCCCCTCTCCTTCCTCCCTCTATTCCCTCTTCTGCTGCTTTTTGCCGCTCCTCCATATTTATGAGAGGGGAAGGGTGAGCGGTGGCTATCACGGCCTTATTATCTGTTTCTACAGAGTATGCTCCTTTGTCTTTTACAATTTCTCTCTATTCCTTTCTTTATCTGCAGCCCAAATCCTATTTTTGTGTTGTTCTAAGCTAAATCTGCCAAACTATGGGGCTGACTACCCTAAACTGGAAAACAGATTGCTGGCACGTGTCGATACAGCATGTGTAACTGTAAATATCTAACTTTCTGTACCTGAAACCGATAGCGAGGTGACATTTGCTGAATATGGAAGTAGCTTATTGGATGTGTGAACTTGGTCAAGTTGCTTAATCTCTTTCAGTATCAATTTTCTTGTCTATGAAATGAGAATAACAGTACATACCACATAGATTGGCTTCCAGGTGGTGCTGGTAGAAAAGAACCCGCCTGCCAATGCAGGAGAGTTAAGAGATGCAGGTTCAATGCCTGAGTCAGGAAGATCCCCTGGAGGAGAGCATGACAACCCACTTCAATATTATTGCCTGGAGAATCCCATGGACAGAGGAGCCGGTAGGGGTACAATGCATGGGGTCACACAGAGTTGGACACCACTGAAATGATTTAACATCCACACACACACCACATAGATACAATATGAAAATTAAATTGATAATTGTATAAGCATCTTATTACTGTTTCTGTTACATTGCCAATGCCAAAGAAGTTTGTTTTAATAGAAATGAATAACTTTTACTTAGTTATTATTGTTGTTATTATTAATAAATATATCATTACTTAACATAATCCTGCTCCGTGAATGCTCACTGAGTTCAAGTGTAAAATCCCATGCTAAGTCCTATAGAAAATATTAAGATGTATAAGATAAGGTATGAAGCTTAAAGGAGAGTAGAATCTGATGGGAATGAGATACTTATGCCAACTAACCATATTATTAGGCAGAAGGTGGTAAATGCTAGACATGAAGTACAATCCAAAATTAATTACTCATGAGCAGTTAATCATGAATGGTTGAATGTGGTAAGGCTTTACTGAAAAAGTGCTATTTGAACTCAACTGTGAAGAATAAGACAGGACAAATGAGACTGTAAGGAAGGAAGAGTACTGCAGTTTGAGTAAATAGTAGAAGACATAAAAATAAATAGCTTATGAAAGCAATATTGGATGATTATTTCCCATTCATTTAATATTTTATTGTATATTTATCTATGTATTTACTTTGATAGTTAGCCAATAACGTGTTTTGGCAATAACTTACACGCAGAGAAAGGAAAGGATTGCAGTACACTGTCCTGGATCAGCATTTTCCAGAATATGTTACTGATAGGGATTCCTGGTATTAGTAGTCCTATAGGTATTGATATTGCAAAGCATTGTTTTATCCTTTCAGATTGTGCTGCTGCTGCTGCTGCTAAGTTGCCTCAGTCGTGGTCGACTCTGTGCGACCCCAGAGATGGCAGGCCACCAGGCTTCCCCATCCCTGGGATTCTCCAGGCAAGAACACTGGAGTGGGTTGCCATTTCCTTCTCCAGTGCATGAAAGTGAAAAGTGAAAGTGAAGTCGCTCAGTCATGCCCGACTCTTTGCGACCCCATGGACTGCAGCCTACCAGGCTCCTCTGTCCATGGATTTTCCAGGCAAGAGTACTGGAGTGGGGTGCCATCGCCTTCTCCATTTCAGATTCTACTAATATTCTAATAGTTTTCTTAATATTTGCAACCTAACTACTAACACATGTCATACTGCAGAATTTTCTTACAGTATGGCTTCTGCCCACCTCCCCCACCCCCCAAAAAATCTTGTATGACACAAGCTAGGCCAAGTTATGCTGCAGCAACAACCACAAAATCTGGCTTAGAACAATGAAAAATTGATTTCTCAGTCATGTGAACCATGTCCAGAACTCTGGTGAAGGGGGGACGGTGCTCTCTGTTGTTACTCTGCAACAGACAGATGGAAGTTCTGTCTAAGTCACGCTTCTGCTGTGGCCAAGGAGGGAAGGATGACTTTCATGGTTCCCCCAAGAAAGGCTGCGTGGCACTTCATTCACACTTTTTTGTCCAGAGCAAGTCATAGGACCACATCTAATTTCAAATGTGAGGAAAGAAAACTTACTATGTGCCTGGGGATGGGGAGGAAAACTTGGATATTTGTAAACAAGCCTAATGACTACCATACTTAGATTACACAATTAAAATGAGACTGCAGAATTTCTCATTCTTTAACATATTGATGTAAAATACAAATTTCCCAGAAGATGTTATAGTATGCAGACTGTCATTCTTTTCTGAATCTGGGACCATTTTTTTTTCCATCAAAAAAAAAAAAAATTATCATTATCATTTCGTGGAATCCAAATCAGGAATTTTTTATATACCCTAAAGGCTATTTTTAATTGACTATGTTTATGAATAGGAACTGAGAAAGGATTGGTGTTCACGGACTTGAGTAGCTGGTAATGCAGTCTGAACTTTTTCAGTATAATAGATAAAATAGATAATCTACAATTTTTGTCATTTGTGATCACCTACTAAATGCCAAATCTTGTATCATCTATTTTCATATATATTTTCCCAACTAGTGCTCAAAAGAGCAACCCCAGAAAGACAAGCAACATGACTTCCATTTTGTAGACTCTCATTTTGTAATTTTTGAGGAAATCAGAAATCAAGGAAATTGAATAACTTACATACAACCTTGTTAGTGAGTGGCATGGCTTGGGTTTATATCTGAGCTGTGTGGCCCCTGAACTCATGTCCTTTCTTCTAGGATAAGACTAGGATGTTGGCCAGAACCTCTCTGGGATGACTGTTAAGGTTCTCCAGTGAAACGGAATCAATAGGATATATATTTATGTATCTATCTAGCTGTAATGAGGACTGGCAACTCTGAAGTTTATAGGCCAGGCCTGAAGACTGTCAGGCAGGATTTCTAAATTACTAAGGCAGAATTTCTTCTTTTTTTGAAAATCTTAGTTTTCTTTCTTTCTTTCTTTTTTTTTTTTTTTTTTGTGCTTCTCTTGAGGGCTTTAACTAACTGGATGAGACCCACCTATATTATGGACATTATTCTGCTTTATTTAAAGTCAGCTGGTTGTGAATGTTAATCCCATCTACAGAATACCTTTACAGTAACATCCAGACTAGCATACGACCAAATGACAGGGCATAATAGCCTAGCCAAGGTGCAACATAAAATTAACCATGACTACAAAATAAATGCTCTTAAGAAAAGTTGAAAATAAAAATAGATAAAATAGCAATCTAAATTCTTAGCTTGGTACATCTAGGATGAAAAATTCCATTTGAGAGAAAGTTATTTTTGTGTTTTTGGTCTTTGTTTCTATTCCTGCTCCTTATCATTCAAATTAATTCTATCCTCAGGACCAGTAAAGTTGTCAGGACGTTCTAACCTGGCTTCCACATCCCATCTTCATCTACTTCTCAGGAATGATGCTCCTAGGACCCTGTTAATCAGGCTTTCTGTTTTGACTTTGTTTCATTCTCCCTTCATCTTCATTTTTCTGTTTTCCCAGCACTAACTCTTCCTATAACATCAGTTTAACATTTTTCTGTTTGTAAGTAGTAGCCTTCCCTGGCGGCTCACTGGTAAAGAATCTGCCTGCAATGCAGGTGATGAGGGTTCAATCCCTGGAGAAGATTCCCTGGAAAAGAAAATGGTAACCCACTCCAGTATGCTTGTCTGGGAAATCCCATGGACAGAGGATCCTGGCAGGATACAGTCCATGGGGCTGCAAAAGAGTCAAACATGACTTAGCAACTAAACAACAAGACTCTTTCAAATAGAATCTTGCTCTGAAGTTTGATATGTAAAACAGATGTTCAGCTCTGCTCTAAAGTTGGATAGAGATACTGGAATGTCACTCTTCCCCATCCTGAGTACTCCTCCCTCACCCAATTTTACACTCCCATCTCCTCTTTGAGCTGCCATTCCATCAGGGCAAGGTAGAATGAATGTTATGTCACAAAGACACCATGGCAACAGTTCCGCAGGCTGAAATGGGGGCCCCATAACTCCTACGGGAGATCCCCTTAGTCCAGCTTCAGGTTAGTCCCAAGCTGTCCCTGTGGATAGGGCTCCTACTTCTACTGCAGCCCAAAATAATATTCTTTCCTTTGCTCTGTGAATTTTCCAGGTTATTACCAGTGACTGCTTCAGAGCTTGTCATAAACTACCCAATATGATTCGGTTATAGAAGAATTTACAATAGATTCCCCCAAAATACTGTGCTTTGGATCAATGACTTTTCAAGTGGCTTAAGCGCTTTAACAGCTCCATAACCATGTGTCAAACGGACGCAACTGAAAGAAGTAGTTATTGTTTGTTTACAAGAGTCGTAATTTTCTTGTACTAATAACACATTTACTTCAAAAGCGTCTCACAGAAAGATGATGTCAAAGGGCTTGAGGTCCGGAGTATAAAACCTAACAGTTGGAACATTTTTATCTTAGAAAACAAAGGCCCCTTCTCCCTTGAATGAGTACAAAATTTAGCAGTTCCAAAACAACAAAACTGACTTAATTGCTATATCATTAAGACATTTAATTTAAGTTAAAGTTCTAAGTGAGGTCTTCCCCCATAAAAGTTCTACCTGTAGCTTAGAAATCTTCATTTTGCGAAATAAACATATGTATTTGTCACCAATTGCCTTCTGAGGTTAAATTGGTAAAACAGGACTTGTATCTAGTGGCCACATACGGCATGAATACTCTTTATTCCTCTTCTGACAGGGATTCAAGTTCCCCTGAACTTGATGCAAACTGTAAGAGCAAACCTGTCTCGCTGATCACCATTCCTATGTTAATATTTGTTTTACTTAGACTGAAAGATCCCTGGTCAGACACTTTGCCTATGTTATGTACTCTCTCAAATGCAAAGTATTTGCATTTTTTCTATTGCCACAATTGAAGCAAATAATGATGCTCTTTTAATAAAAAGGCACCTTGAAACCCTGTGGCTTGTCAGAGCTTGATTGTGCCAACTGGTTCCCTGCCCGGGTCTCCTCTGCACACTAATGACAGGCAGGGGTGCCATGGGGCCTTTGACCAATTAGTACACTGGTCATTCTGAGTCGACTGGAGCTGGCTGATACCTTGGGACCCTGCAGAATGGTCATGACCTGGGAAACAACATGATGGTATGAGGGCCCAAATCTCTAAACAAGGCAAAACACCTGTTTTAAAAGTATAACCAGTCCCAGTCTCAGTGGAAGGAGCCCTGGGCTAGGCAGGGAGCTCAGGCTACCGGGGGAACTTGTACAAGGGGGAACTTGGTCCCATTGCTTAGGACTTCTCTGCTTCTTTCAAGGTCTTTCTCCATATTCCTTCCAGGAACAAGTTTTCATCATAATTTTTTACCATCAAGTCAATATGTTAATTTACAAAGTTTTTAAAATAAATGTTTCTTCACTTTGTACTGTGCTTAGTCCCTCAGTTGTGTCCAACTCCTTGCGACCCCACGAGGCTATAACCCACCAGGCTCCTCTGTCCGTGGGGATTCTCCAGGAAGAACACTGGACTGGGTTGCCAAGTTCTCCTCCAGAAGATCTTCCCAACCCAGGGACTGAACACAGGTCTCCCGCATTGCAGGAGGATTCTTTACCATCTGAGCCCTTGCTTCACCTTACTCCACCCATAAGTACCAATTCTGACATCTGTGTAGAATAAACTAGACGCAGTTGAGATGAGGGCACAATGAGAGGACATGATGATGACGATGACAATGAAGAGGATGATGACAGCAAACATTTTTAGAAGGCTCGTCTGACTTGTGCCAACTCTGGTTTAAGTGTTTTCCGTGTAAAACCTAGACATACACTTGTGCAGGGTGTTCCCTGAGCAAGGCTGACCAGGTAAGGGCTGGTGGTGAATGGGCTGAAATCTAGGGGGTAGCTTTGCTTGCCGTGCTGTGTACCCTACAGAGGGGATGTGTGTCCACCCTGAACGGGCCCCTTTGTCTAATTTCCACAATGTGCTACAAACCATTAGCAGCTATGCTTATATGAACTCTTCTATTTCATCCCCACAACAGTTCTTTGGAGTATTGTTTTCAAATACTTTCAAATATGAGGCAGTAAATGCCCAGAGAATTTAATGAAATCCCCAAGAATATAAGTGACTGTGCCAGGATTTGAACACTGAAGTCAGAGCAAAACCCACACCCCAGTGAACGGTAGCAGCAATATTTGTGCCATGACTGCATCTAGAAGCTACCCCTTTTTCCTCCTGAGATGGCACTTAAAATATTTTGTATAACATTTACATCCTTGTTCATACCACCCCCCCATACCTAAGGTACACTGAACTTCACAAAAGTTTTATGATACACTATAAAATATATTCTATATGTTTTCTATTCTTAATCTTTATATTATATTTTTTAAGAGATGCCATATCATGACTAAATCCAGAAGGAAAAGGGTCATCAAATGTGGGGAGAACGCAGGTTCCCACAAGAAGCTGAGTAAACAAAATATAACTTTGTGCTTTCTTATTCAGCAGCTGTAACCTTTCCTCTTTAAGCACTATCCAGTACATGCAAATGAATGTCTGGATGCACTGAAATGCTTTGTAAATCTTAGTGATAAGTAGTTTTTATCTAAACGTAAAAATGATACCTTTGTCCTCAAATAGTTGACATTAGAAGGTTTCTATGGGGAGATGGAGCAGTAAGGACATCAATGTGATTACGCCACCTCGTGGCAGATGATTGATTTTCAGCCTCTTTGGATCTCTGTTTATGGAGAATTTCAAGGGCTTCTTGGGCATTGGTAATATCCAGCTCTTTTCTGTGGCAAAGATGCTGATGTGAACTTAGCCCTGAGAATCAGCCTCTCTGTGTGTGTGTGTGTGTGTGTGTGTGTGTGTCTAGGGATGTTTTCCATTCACAAATTGCATGACCTGTCCAGCATGTCACTCCTCATGGCCAGGCTTACCCCATTCTTCAACTCTGCTCTCCCGAACTTAGTGGCCACCAACACAATGGAAAGTGTTGAAGCAGAAGGAATGCTGTACAAACTTCAGCTCAACACAGTCTAGAACCCATTTTAGGATGCTGCACAGTTGTCGCATACTCAAATATTACTTGCTAAGAAAATGTGTTACTAATAGAAAGTGGGTCTTGCTTGCTGAAGTCGCAATTCAGCATTTCTAACAAGACTTCCCACCTGTTCCCTAGGCAACACGCTGAACACAGTACCTTGTAGTTACTATAGACATGTCAAAGCATGGTTGTAACTCTCAGAAAGAATGAGAAAAGATAGTAGTAACTTCTGTAATTATAAATCCCTAACAGCCTCCAAAGGAATAAGACTGAAGGATAAAAAATGCATGTAAATATAGGCAGACTTTTTCCAAGCAGGTCTCTGGCAAACACAATCATCTCAAGAAAAGAAAGGGGATTAGGGTTTAAATACGTAAGAAAAAAGAACTGAAAAGTAATAAAACTTCAAAAGATGCAATACATTGTGTTAATGCCACAAATGTTTCTAAGGTATTTGAGAGTAACTAGAATGAATACTTTGAGTAATTTATTGGAGTCAAAGAGATAAGAGCCTTGAACACTCTTGTTCTCAGTAGGAACAGGCTGTGGAAGGTGTTGATGGTTCTGATCAGGGAGAAATATATTTAAAATGAATAGAGTACATTTATGAAGACTCACAGATTTACAGTTGTGAAGCTATTAATATAATTTGGGGATGTACCTCTAAATTTACTGAGAGATGAGCTCCAAGAAAAGAAATACTGAGGAAAGAAGTCTGAAAAGGAAAGCGTGTTACCTGAGGTGATTGTCACATGTCATCAAGACCAAGAAGAGAATAAACCTGACTAACATCTGAAGACATATGTAAACGC
Source organism: Bos javanicus (assembly GCF_032452875.1). Taxonomy (NCBI): domain Eukaryota; kingdom Metazoa; phylum Chordata; class Mammalia; order Artiodactyla; family Bovidae; genus Bos; species Bos javanicus. The sequence goes on from NC_083870.1 coordinate 47,554,312, forward strand.
TTTCAAACCTTGCGGACAGAAGGACGGAGACCTGGATGTTTGACAATCCAAGCCAGGCCTCAGGAGCGGGAAATCTGAGGAGATCAGCACTTACTATGCCTGAGTGATAACATGTCACTACAAGGAACTTTCAGAACTTAACATTCCTAAGGCATCTCCTGCTCAATTGGCAAGCATAGGTAGTGGTTTAAATTGTTAAGTCACATTCGACTCTTAAAACCCCATGGACCGTAGTGCGCCAGACTCCTCTGTTCATGGGATTCTCCAGGCAAGAATACTGGAGTGGGTAGCCATTTCCTCCTCCAGGAGATCCTCTTGACCCAGGAATTGAACCCAGATCTCCTGCATTGCAGGCAAATTCTTTACCAGCTGAGCTACCAGGGAAGACCTGGCAGCATAGGAGGTGTTTCCAAAGGAGGCAAACCACTTTTTAAGGAGGAGAGAAAACTGCAGGGGAGGGGAAGGAGAATTGAAACTGTCACATGAGATGAATTGAATTTTAGACTCACAGCCAGACACTGCAGACCAGGGCTGGGGGGTGGGTGGGAAGCCCTAAGGATGTGGAAACCTATTACTGTATAATAAAAGGCTTCTGGCCAGTGAGTCTTAGAATAGATAAAAATGAAGCAATAATTAGCAGCATTTTAAATATCCCTCTAAAATAGACTACCAGGATTTTCCTCCCTCAGGAGGTCTATAACTAAAGGATGGAGATATAAAATTGGGAGGGAAATTCTGAGTTTCTAGTGTCTGAATGGCAGTCTGAGTAATTTACCAGGTCTCTGGGAAGAAAAAGAGTAACTGTCCAAATTTTCAGTCAATATTTACCTCTTAGGTTAATAAATCTTGCTCCTGATCTCAGCAGAAGTCAATACCTCCTGATTACTATATGCATGTGCCTCTTCGGCCTTTCTGTTTACCCAAACAAGACATGGAATGAGTCACCCTTTTCCCAAGAGCCCTTCTCTTAGGTCATGGGTGTAGACTGAATAATTGCTCACATATCAAATGTGTAGGCAAGTTGCCAGTAATTAGAGCAATGGCTCAATGTTTATTTGAATCACCAATTCTAATGTGTTGGCTTTTCCATTTTAGGCTTTGAGGGTGGTATTCAGAGGTGAAGTGGGGCTGAGGTATTCCTATGAAGCATTCAAAGCCTGTAAATGAGACAGTAGCATGGGAGGCAGATGCAAAGAAGAAAAAAATATATAGCATTTAAAGAGTGAAACAGATACAACTTTGAGCCCTGTTTATGCCACTTAATGGCTACAAGTTAATCATTCAATTTCTTTGCACTTGAGCTGTTGGCTCTGTTAAATAGGACTGATAACTGGCCTTAAAAGGTTGTTGTGAGAGTTAAATAGATTCCAAATATGGAAATGATTTATCTTTTAAAGCAAATAACACATTGCCATTTGAAGCCTAAGAAAGACATGAGTTTGAATCAGTCCCAGCAGTGAACCCATTAAAAAGAAAAAAACAAAGCAAATTTATTTCTTTTTAAAGGTGTATTTATCTGTTAGGAATATGATACTTCGAGAATATTTTTAAAATGAGGTTAGCATGTGTACATTTCTTCATACTCATCACTTTCCCCTCACTTTAAAGGCTGCTGCTCTGACTCAAACATCTTAGCTTGGGAGAGATGATCAAGATTGGTGATTTTTCCTCCCTGCCTTCTTCAAAACAAATTTTTCTTTTAAGAAGAGCAGGGCTACTTATATCTTTATAGTTCAACTTGGTACATTATGTTGACTTGACAACTCTAATTTTGTCAAGGCAGAGAGAAAATGGAGACATGAGACAATTAAATTCCATTGTGTATATTTACTAGGTAAAAGCTGCAGTTTGCCATGGAAGTTAAGTAGAATTCCAGTTCATCAGCCTGGGGTCAAAGGGATGGCCTTTGGGTTTTGTATACATGGTCCACCATGGTGACCAAAAAATGACCAAACAAAGAGGTTTGGTGTTTGTTTTATGCAGATACGTTTAAGTGCACAAATAATTCTTTCAGTTCTACCAATTTGTGTTGATGGGAGTAAGATGTCAATGACCTGGCACAGAGGTGAGAGATGTGCCCTAACCCTACTTTACTGTTGGATAACCCTGGGTGGTCCTCTTTACTTTTCTTTGACTGCATTTCCCAGGGATAGGACTTGACTGTCATCTTACCCATCAAAACATAAAGAATGCTTTAAATACTAATCATTTCATACACTAAAAAATGTCCTGCTCTATTTTGATGTAAAGAATCTGGACAAGTTTCACATTTTAAATAGCAGTCTCAGAAAATTTTACAATCAGGTTGGTGAGTGAAGCTCCACTGAGAACAATGGTTCTTTGTTTACATTCTGAAGGGTCTTTTATAGTTTACTTTTCAATTTTTAAAATTTATTAAAAACATTTTAAATCTAAGTTTATCTAATTTATTTATAGTCATTGAAAAAATGAGACATAAAGAAAAAAGTAAATTTTTAAAAAGTTAAAAATCCTGAAATCCAGATAAAGCTACTGATCTTTCTCACTTTGTTCAATAAATATTTTTAAATTATAAAAAAATAATACCTCTTCTTCATATGATATAAATAGTTATAAGGTATATTAAAAAAACACTTATAATTTTCCCAAATTACTGAGGTAACCAAAATTAGCAGTTTGGGCTTCCCTCATAGCTCAGTCCATAAAGAATCTACCTGCAATGTAAAGGAGATGCAGGTTTGATTCCTGGGTCAGGAAAATCCCTTGGAGAAGGAAATGGCAACCGACTCCAGTGTTCTTGCCTAGAGAATCCCATGGACAGAGGAGCCTGGTGGGCTACAGTACATGGGGCTGCAAAAGAGTTGGACACAATTTAGCGACTAAACAACAACAGTAAATCATTTAGCACTTTCCTTACTCTCAAAAAATATATATAAACATATAGACAATTTTACATTTTTAGGCAAAAGTTGAATCATATTATATACATTATTCTGTAATCATAGTTTTGATACTGTTACTGTTAAATTTAGTGTGTATGTATTTACATAATACTTTTTCAGGTAGAAGTATAATGTTTGCTTGTATGAGTGTGCACCGTTTTTGCGGTGACTCAAAACAGTGAGCATTTATTATCCCATGACCTCTGTGTCAGGAATCTGGGAGAAGCTTAGTTTGGTTGTTCTGGCTTTGGGTTTCTCTTGAGGCTGCAGTCAAGGTGTTGGCTAGGTTTACAGTCACCTGAAAATTTCACTGGGATGGGAAGATCTGCTCCCAAAGTAGCTTACTCACATGGCTGTTGGCTGGAGTTCTCAGTTCCTTGCCAGTTGTTGGAAGACCACATCTATTTTTATACATGTAGACCTCTACATAGGGCTGCTTGAGTGTCTGGTTTTCCCCTGGGTAATTAATCCAGCAGAGAATGAGGTGAATGAATCTGTGTTTTTTTATGACCTATCCCTGGAAGTTTCATAACATCATTTCCATGGTACAGTTAAGAAGCATCTAAGTTGTTCTCCTCTTTGCTAACACACAAAGGTGATAAAAATTACCTATGTGTGTGCTGACATTTTTATTTATGTCAATTGCCAAAAGTAGTATTTCTCATACAACATTTCAATAGAAAACCGTTACATTATTTTTTAGGCTGGTGTAGCAATTCCTTTATTAGCAAATGAATGTTGGGGAGATCTTTCTTTGCAACCTTATACATATGGATGTTAAATTTTTTGCCAACAATACACGTGCTGCTGCTACTGCTGCTAAGTCACTTCAGTCGTGTCTGACTCTATGCGACCCCATAGACGGCAGCCCACCAGACTCTGCCGTCCCTGGAATTCTCCAGGCAAGAACACTGGAGTGGATTGCCATTGCCTTCTCCATTGTGTGAAAGTGAAAAGTGAAAGTGAAGTCGCTCAGTCGCATCCAACTCATAGCGACCCCATGGACTGCAGCCTACCAGGCTCCTCCATCCATGGGATTTTCTAGGCAAGAGTACTGGAGTGGCTTAACATTGCCTTCTCTGAACAATACAAGTAACCATATATAATTATCTAGATTATTCCTATGTACTTATATACCCTATAGATACAGCTGGTATACATAGGCAAAATGGGATATGTTCTCCCATTTTTTAAACAAAAAATAGCCTCTTTTATTTATAACCTTTGCAACTTGGTTTTAAAATCTATTCATCAGCATATTACACACACTTATTGTAAATTAATTTTTCTGATAACATATATAAATTTCTATAATAATTCATCCTAGTGGCTGAATAGCATACTCATTTATAAATGTATCATTGTTTATTTAATAGATCAGTTATTGTTATTAATGTAAGTTGGGTTCCATTTTTTTCTATTATTGTAAAGATAGAGCACTAAGTATTTTAAAATGTATAGTTTTGAGGACTGATATGATGTTTCTTTTCTCACTTCATTTTATAGTAATACACTTGGGCAGGAACTAAGCTAAATAAGTCATGAACTTGTTGAGTGCACTTATGAAACTATAATTTCTTTGAGAATGGATACGTAAGAGTTTTTACTACAAGACATATAAGAGTTGATATTGTTGATAAACAATATCCTTTTTTTAATCTTTGATTATTGTGGGTTCTCGTCACCGGAAAACAAAGCTGTTCTTTTCTCTCTCCACCCACTACCAAGTTCAAAACTTTCTAGACAGCATTTCATTGAATTTGCAATAATTATGTAGTGTTTCTAGGCATCTGTTTGAAAACAAGGTGAGAGTAGTTCCTGTAGGAGATATCTCCTCTTCCTACTACTGCTGCTGCTGCTTCTAAGTCGCTTCAGTCGTATCCAACTCTGTGCGACCCCATAGACGGCAGCCCACCAGGCTCCCCCGTCCCTGGGATTCTCCAGGCAAGAACACTGGAGTGGGTTGCCATTTCCTTCTCCAATGCATGAAAGTGAAAAGTGAAAGGGAAGTCGCTCAGTCGTGTCCAACCCTCAGCAACCCCATGGACTCCAGCCTTCCTGGCTCCTCCATCCATGGGATTTTCCAGGCAAGAGTACTGGAGTGGGGTGCCATTGCCTTCTCCAAAGTTAACATTTATTTAGCCTTTACTTTGATGCCAGGTACTGCACTGAGTACTTTGTAAGCATCATCTCATTCAAGTCTCTCTACACTTTATGAACTATTGATATTTCCAGTTTTCAAATATGGAAAATGCATCTTAGAAAGTTTAGTCCTCATCCAGAATCCTACAGCTATATATGGAGCACAAACCACATGGGTTTGACTCCAAAGCCTCAGTTTGTGACCACTACATTCTCTACTGTCAGTACTAATGCTATGAAACTTGCTTGAAGTTAAGAGTATTTGAAGACATTTGTGGTATGCAATATTCTTGGAAGGTCTTTACTATCACAGTAATTTAATGCCTCTTATCTTGCTACATGCCAGCTTTGTCAATGTCAATTTTTTTCTTCTTTTGGCCTGTTTTGCTTTGTCAATGTCAATATTTTCAAGGGCAGATTTGTACACAGGAAAGATTATTCAGAAGTTGAGTTTAGTTAAAAGTATATTTGAGTCATTAAATGCAAAAATTTGAAAACTTAGCTCTTCTATAATCTTATATTTATAAGTCTGGCAAATTTAGCAATCACTTTTATGAGGTCTTTGATTAATGTTTAGTCCAATTTACAAATTAAGTTAATTAAACTCCTTTGAACATTTTAAACTAAATTTATAAGTTAAATATATTTGACTTCTTATTTAGACACTTCAAATGGGTGATTTAAAAACAAATTTTCTAGAATACTTAAAATACCTCTAATGACTCTGATAAATTAAACCTAGAAATAATATGGACCTTAAGTTTTCTAAAATGTTTTAATATTTTATACACTTACTGTAATTACTATTTAAGCTAAATAAAATTTCTGCTTAACTGCACAGGCTTAAACCAACTGCTAATTATACATTTTAAGTTGGATCATAAGTTTTACCTATTCTTTAATAAACTAAAATATTTTAAACATTATAAATACTCAAAAGTGAAGCATATTTCCTGAGTTCTTAAATATTAACACTATGTATTTGATTATCTTAAATATATCTGTAATTATTTCTAAAGTTTCAGTTCAATAAAATGCTACCAATGAAATATTTTATCCTAAGCAGTTGTTGGGGATAATTTCTTGCAGATGAGTATATATCAGGAGATAAGGGCTAACATGATGAATAAATTATTTCTAGTGACCTGATGGGATATATAGAGCCCTATACATAGTGTGACTCTGTGACTATTCATAGTCATTATGTCACAGGCATGAAAACATTAAAAAACAAAAGAAAAGGTTGATCTCATAATCTAAGTATCCTTGACTTTCATCTACTCAAGGAAGCCTGTTACCCTACTTGGGCTCCCACCTCATTTAATGTATGTGCACTCATGGTTACATTCCTCAAAGCAGAGGTATTTAATTTAACTGGCCAGTTAAATTAACTGTGATGGTGGCCAGGGAAAAAGAGTGGAGGTTGCCTATAAGGAGAAGAAAAGTAACTGTAACATTACCACCTAGAGATTCCCAAGGAAGGAAAAGTATGAAGCTAAACACTCTATATTGCTCAAGAAGCTCCTTTTCACTAAGAGGAGTCTAATAGCACTGACATTTTGTAACAATCCACAGTCAAGTGGTCAGAATCTAGGATTCCAGTTCTAGGAGAATGGAAGGGAGATGAGAACAAGGGAAGATGAGAAAGGTATACATGGAAGACCTACCACTGTAGATTGGCTGGGTCTACGGAGAGGTGAGTGAGATGTCCAAGTCACAAAATGCAAGCTCAATCTTCTAATTAGGAAAAGTGATAAGATCAAGAAGGTATTTATAATGTTTATAATTGTACTTATAATTATGTCTTATATAGCAAATAAGTAGATGGTAACAATAACCCTGTATACGAGACAGCAAAAGAGACACTGATGTATAGAACAGTCTTTTGGACTCTGTGGGAGAGGGAGAGGGTGGGATGATTTGGGAGAATGGCATTGAAATATGTATAATATCATATATGAAATGAGTCGCCAGTCCAGGTTCGAAGCACGATACTGGATGCTTGGGGCTGGTGCACTGGGATGACCCAGAGGGATGGTATGGGGAGGGAAGAGGGAGGAGGGTTCAGGATGGGGAACACATGTATACCTGTGGCAGATTCATTTTGATATATGGCAAAACCAATACAATATTGTAAAGTTAAATAAAATAAAATTTAAAAAAAGAAAAAGTTTCTTAAACTTAAAAAAAAAAGAAGTTTCAGTATTGGTTAATTTAAAAGATGCAAAAATATAGCTCAGGTGATTTCCAACTCTTTTCTCATTCATGGTTGGCCTTTAAATTCAGACTTTTGCCTTGACTTAGCATGGATTTTGAGTCAGAAAGGGTCTCAAGGAAAACAGATGAACTTTAAATTAGCATAACTCAAGATTATTTGCAAAAATGCATGAAGATTGTAGGCAACCACAAGGGATGGTACTGTTAGCCAAGGGGCTGGCTGGTACTAGCAGGAGAACAGCCACCATCCCTAAGCATGAAGGGGCAGGGGGACAGAGCAGCTACTAGAGCCAGGAAGGAGATGTGTAGAGAAGCCAGCCTGAAAAGAGCTGTGACTTTCAGCATGAAGACACAACCACCAGGACACCATGTAGAGAGGGAAATAGAGGAATTATTGAGTTCCTGACTGTCCTCTCTTCCTCCAATCCTGTCAGAGGTGCTCTTTGGTTAAACCCAGTAGGAAATCAGAGAGCAAGGGAATAATTTAACTTGTTCTGATAGGCCAGTCTCCCAGAAAGCAGAATAGGGAAGGAAAGAGAATTTTTCTAGAAGTGTAAACAGATGATAAGCAGCACAGCTGTTGTGCTTTAAGCATCATATATCCTCACATAACCACTTCTAGCATGAGAATGAGTGCCTCTCTTCATTTTTCTCTATTATTATTATTTTAGAGAGAAAGAAACCTTTCTCAGAAGCTTCTCGGATTTTCTCATAGATTTGTTTTTCTAGCATGTTCCAATTACAAGGGTGAATGGGAAAGTTAGTATCCTAAGTGGAGGGACATGCAGGACATCACCCTTGGGTGGGCAGTCAACAGTGTGCAAGTTATAAGAAAACTGCATTTCTTTGGAAATTTTGAAATGATCCAGTAAATGACTAATAGTAAAAGGCTAATATGAAAAAGTGTCACAAGAGTGTGGGACAGCTAGAATTCTCATATATTGCTGGTTGGAGTGTAAAATGGTATAGCCACTCTAGAAAATAATATGATAGTTTCTCAGAACACCAATTATACTCCTACCCTACAGTCTAGTCATTCCATTTGTAGATATTACACACCAGAATGAAAGCATGCTAGTACAAATTTATACAAGATACTCATAGCAACCTTATTTGTAGTGGCCTTGAACTGGTAACAGCCCAAATGCCACTCAACAGGTGACTGGATAAACAGATTATGGTGTATAAATACAATGAAATACAACTCAACATTAAAAAGAATGGCACAAAATGGATGAATCTTAGTTATGCTGAATGAAAGAATCCTGACAAAAAGGAACACTATGTGAATCTAATATAAAACTCTAGAAAATAGGTGCAAACTATAGTGACAGAAAGCAGGTTTCAGTCAGTTCAGTTCAGTTGCTCAGTTGTGTCCACTCTTTACCACCCCAGGGACTGTAGCACCCCAGGCTTCCCTGTCCATCACCAACTCCCGAGCTTACTCAAACTTATGTCCATAGTCGTGATGCCATCCAATCATATCCACCTCTGTCATCCCCTTCTCCTCCTGCCTTCAATCTTCCCCAGCATCAAGGCCTTTTCAAATGAGTCAGTTCTTTGCATTAGGTGGCCAAAGTATTGGAGTTTCAGCTTCAGTATCAGTCCTTCCAATGAATACTCAGAACTTATTTCCTTTAGGATGGACTGGTTTGATCTCTTTGCCATCCAATGGACTCTTAAGAGTCTTCTCCAAAACCACAGTTCAAAAGCATCAATTTTTTGGCACTTAGCTTTCTTTATAGTCCAACTCTCACATCCATACATGACTACTGGAAAAACCATAGCTTTGACTAGATGGATCTTTGTTGGCAAAGTAACCTCTCTGCTTTTTAATATGCTGTCCAGGTTGGTCCTAACTTTTCTTTCAAGGAGCTGCTGCTGCTGCTGCTAAGTCGCTTCAGTCGTATCTGACTCTATGCGACCCCATAGATGGCAGCCCACCAGGCTCCCCCGTCCCTGGGATTCTCCAGGCAAGAACACTGGAGTGGGTTGCCATTTCCTTCTCCAATGCAGGAAAGTGAAAAGTGAAAGTGAAATCGCTCAGTCTTGTCCGACTCTTAGCGACCCCATGGACTGCAGCCCTCCAGGCTCCTCCGTCCATGGGATTTTCCAGGCAAAAGTACTGCAGTGGGGTGCCACTGCCTTCTCCGTCTTTTAATTTCATGGCTGCAGTCACCATCTGCAGTGATTTTGGAGCCCAAAAAAATAAAGTCTGACACTGTTCCCACTGTTTCCCCATCTATTTGCCATAAAGTGATGGGATCAGATGCCAAGATTTTCATTTTTCTTTTTTTTTAAAATTTTTTAAAATTTTATTTTATTTTTAAACTTTACAATATTGTATTGGTTTTGCCAAATATCGAAATGAATCCGCCACAGGTATACATGTGTTCCCCATCCTGAACCCTCCTCCCTCCTCCCTCCCCATACCATCCCTCTGGGTCATCCCAGTGCACCAGCCCCAAGCATCCAGTATGGTGCTGGATGAACCTGGACTGGCGACTCGTTTCATATATGATATTATACATATTTCAATGCCATTCTCCCAAATCATCCCACCCTCTCCCTCTCCCACAGAGTCCAAAAGACTGTTCTATACATCAGTGTCTCTTTTGCTGTCTCGTATACAGGGTTATTGTTACCATCTTTCTAAATTCCATATATATGCGTTAGTATACTGTATTGGTGTTTTTCTTTCTGGCTTACTTCACTCTGTATAATAGGCTCCAGTTTCATTCACCTCATTAGAACTGATTCAAATGTATTCTTTCGAATGTTGAGTTTTAAGCCATCTTTTTCACTCTCCTCTTCACTTTCATCAAGAGGTTTTTTAGTTCCTCTTCGCTTTCTGCCATAAGTGTGGTGTCATCTGCACATCTGAGGTTACTGGTATTTCTCCCAGCAATCTTGATTCCAGCTTGTGCTTCCTCCAGCCCAGTGTTTCTCATGATGTACTCTGCATATAAGTTAAATAAGCAGGGTGACAATATACAGCCTTGATGTACTCCTTTTCCTATTTGGAAACAGTCTGTTGTTCCATATCTAACTGTTGCTTCTTGACCTGCATAGAGATTTCTCAGGAGGCAGGTCAGGTGGTCTGGCATTCCCATCTCTTTAAGAATTTTCCAGTTTGTTGTGATCTACACAGTCAAAGGCTTTGGTACAAACAATAAAGCAGAAGTAGATGTTTTTCTGGAGCTCTCTTGCTTTTTTGATGATCCAGCAGATGTTGGCTATTTGATCTCTGGTTCCTCTGCCTTTTCTAAATCCAGTTTGAACATCTGGAAGTTCATGGTTCATGTACTGTTAAAGCCTGGCTGGGAGAATTTGAGCATTACTTTGCTAGCATGTGAGATGAGTACATTTTTGCGGTAGTTTGAACATTCTTTGGCATTTCCTTTCTTTGGGATTGGAATGAAAACTGACCTTTTCCAGTCCTGTAGCCACTGCTGAGGTTTCCAAGTTTGCTGGCATATTGAGTGCAGCACTTTAACAATATCATCTTTTAGGATTTTAATTACCTCAACTGGAATTTCATCAGGTTTAGGGGAAAGGAATAAGGAAAGGATAAGTGGAGGATTACAAAGGGCAAAAGGAAACTTAGAGAATGATTGAATGTGCTCATTATCTTATTGCAATTGTTTCATTGGTCCATATACATGTCAAAATTGATCAAATGGTACACTTTACATTAATGTGCATACAGTAAGACTATATGCAGTGGCAATTGGAATATTTTTTCTCTTCAAGTTCTTCTAACTTTCCAATGTCTATTTCCTCTAAATAGTTTCCAACTTTCTTTAGAATACACATTTTCCTACAATCTTCCATTGTCATAATCTTTAATGACTCACCTTTAAGAATGGCTGTTACAAACAGACTGATTAAGATTTCATGTTTTTTTCTGCTGTCTTCTCTCCAAGCCACCCCATACTTGATTTTATGCCTAATAAATGCCTTTTCTGGCAATTAGATAGTTTCAGAAGGGTAGGAAATCATCTCTGCAATTAGTCAAAAATGTTTTGAAGCAATGCCTTTTTCACATCTGTGGGCATCATTCTGTCCATCTTCTGTGAGCTTCCAGTGGTGAAAGCACTACCCTCAGACGTCCGTGACAGACTTAGCCCAACTAGACAGTAGATTGAATGAGAAAGTTTGTGCTGCTCCTATAAGCCTATCAGCATTAGAAAACAAAGGACTTAGACTGTGTCCTTTTCTCATCTTTGCATACAGAATATACATGAGGTAAGACTATATATTTGCAATAACCACAAATATTCAAGTAGAAATTTCTTAACTTTTTGTGGGAAATTCATATACATATATGGAGATAAATAGAAATTTCATTACAGGGAGAGTTATATTAAAAACATACCTTTTTGGAGAAGGAAATGGCAACCCACTCCAGTATTCAAAGTTGGAAGTGACTGAAGTGACTTAGCACACACAATGCTATGAACACTGAGGTTCATGTATATTAACACGAATGGATAAAGAAGATGTGGTATATATACACAATAGAATACTACTCAGTCATAAAGAAGGATGAAATAATGACATTTGCAGCACCATGGATGGATTTGGAGCGCATTATGTTAAGTGAGATAAGTCAGATAAAGACAAATACTTGATGATATCACTTATATATGGAATCTAAAAAATGCAACAAACTAGTGAATACAACAAAAAAGAAGACAACTTACAGATAGAGAAAGCAAACTAGTGATTATCAGTGGGGAGAGAAGAGGGGAAGGGCCACATAGAGGTAGGTGATTAAAAGGTACAAACTCTTATGCATTAACTAAGGCACAAGGGTATATTGTATAATAAAGTAATATGGCCAATATTTTATAGTAAATATAGATGGAATGTGTGCTTCCCTGGTGTCACAGACTGTAAAGAACCTGCCTACAACGCGGGAGACCTGGGTTCAGTCCTTGGGTTTGGAAGATCCTCTGGAGGAGGGCATGGCAATCCACTCCAGTATTTCTTGCTGGAGAATCCCCATGGACAGAGGAGCCTAGTGGGCTACAGTCCATGGGGTTGCAAAGAGTCAGACGTGACTGAGTGACTACACATACACACATAGATGGAGTGTAACCTTTAAAAATTATGAATTAGGATGTCCCTGATGGTCCAGTGGTTAAGAATCTTCTCTGCAGTGCAGGGAATGGAGACTCAATCCCTGGTTGGGGAACTAAGATCCCACTTGCTGCTGAGCAACTAAACCCATGTGTCTCAACTAGAGGGCCTCCACCAGTAAGGAGAGATCCCATGTGATGCCTTGAAGATCCTGAGTGCTGCAACTAAGACCCAACACAGCCAAATAAATAAATATTTTTAAAAGTTATGAATCACTATGTTGTATGGTTGCACCTTATACTAGCCATCAACTGTACTTCAATTTAAAAAAGAAGAGTTTAGCTATTATTAAAAAAACAACCAAAGAATTCGCCCTATCTGTGCCTCCCCACTCCACACACACAAAAACAAAAACACCACCACCAACAGATAGCCAGGATAATCTGCCATTTAGTATACCAAGAGTTATCTCTGGAGCTTCCTAAGAGTTAAGAGCCATTGTATGAATTTATATAGAGAGACCAAATGAGGCTGTTTATGAGAAACTTGTTCTCAAAGTTAGTAAAGATTTTAGGCAGGAACTTGGCTGCTGATGGCAAATGGACAAGTAGATGTAAATGTAATTCAACCATTAAAATCTAAACCCATAGAAGCGAGGAAATTCACAGTTAAAGGAGGAAATGGGTTGTGCAGTGCTTTCTCTAGCAGTGAAGCACAATGGGGTGTATTGAGGAATTTGAGATACCCCATAGTCTGAGGCATTGAAGGCATTGTTCATGTTTCATCTCTTACTTGCAGATTTCAGAGCATTTATGGATTTGAATATTCCTTGTAAAGTACCATCTTTGGGGATATGGTTAGGAAGAAAAGAAAAGAAAAACAGTGTTTTTCCTTCCTTATTGCAACAAGGCTGGGGATGAAGGTATGAGGGTGAATTCATATCACATGAAAGAATTTGGAGTGAGTAATCTGAAATATTGGAGAAGGCAATGGCAAGCCACTCCAGTACTCTTGCCTAGAAAATCCCATGGATGGAGGAACCTGGTGGGCTGCATTCCATGGGGTCGCTACGAGTTGATCGCAACTGAGCAACTTCACTTTCACTTTCACGCAATGGAGAAGGAAATGGCAACCCACTCCAGTGTTCTTGCCTGGAGAGTCCCAGGGACGGCAGAGCCTGGTGGGCTGCCGTCTACGGGGTCGCACAGAGTCGGACACGACTGAAGTGACTTAGCAGTAGCAGCAGTAGCAATCTGAAATATCCATGTCCTGGCTGAGTATTCCTCCAGGATTTCATGCATTCCTGATCCATGTGTACAGACCTCAGTTTGGGCAAAGCTACTGGACAAACAGAGACTTAGTGTAACCCAGTAAGTTCTGTTCAGCTTGGATGTACAGAGTTTGATTTCTTATCAACATGAGAGCTATTTGGGACAATGGAAAATCATTTTCCATTTCCACTTCTCTCAACTATGGTATAATAAAATCTGTTTGGCTTGTGCACAATTGGGTGGTTGGTGGTGAAGAGAAAAACTCTGAAGTGACCTAGTAACATCCAGCTTGCATGTATTTTATGGTTTGGGAAAAACAATTTTAAATATACATTTTAAAAGTGTCTTAATCTTGATATGCTTTTAAGACTATACAGTAAATATGATAACTCAAGTGAAGAGCAGAGTCATAGCAGTTGGAAACCTGAAAGAAAGTCTCTCTTTTGCCCCAAAATGAAAGAATGTTGATCCGGCACACAGAACATAGGCATTGTATACATGAAAATACATACGCATGTGCACACACACACACACACACAACTAGAGCAGCATTCAGAGGTCTGTAAAGAGATCTGAAGCACACTCTAGGGAAATAAATTGTATCTTTTCTACCTTTTTCCTTTCAAATAAAGTTTCATTATGCAAGTTTGGGTATTCCACATTTCAGTGAAAAGTTAATCAGAATAAGAGACCCAAAGTATAGGGAGAAGGATAGTTGCCATCAGAAACAATGATCTAGGAGTGTTATTACTGATGTCATGTGAATAAACACACTTTTAGTAAGTCAAGGAACCTATATGGCCACCACCACGATATAAAGAGCATGTGGCTATATATACTTAAAGTCTTAAAAATGACTCCACCCCTATCATCTACACTAAAAGAAAAATGTTTATAATAATACATATATTGACTTCTGCTTTCTAGTCAATAACAAGATTTATTGTCCCACTCTTCAGTCAATTTTATCCTCTTTGGGTCAACAAATCTTGATATTGATCTCAACAGAAGTCAATACCTGCTTATTACTTACCTCCACATTTAGACGCCTACCAACAATTCTTATGGGCATCCCTTGACAGGCAAAAGTGAATACTCACTATCTCCTTTCTATACAAAATACATTTTTATGGTGTTCGTGTATAATGTCACTTTTACAAGCCTAAGTTCAGATCTAGTTATAAAACTAAATGAAGAAAAAAGATAGATGGGCTTCAGTAATCTGTAAGTATAAGCTAGACAGAGGTTTAATATTCATTTATAATTTCCCAAAAAATAAAATCATGCTCTTTTGTATTAATTAGTCTCTAGTCATTTCCTACATCAGAGATGATTAAACAAGATCACAAAAACAAAATTTTTGAGAGTAAAAATCTGACAGAAAATAAAGTTTAAAATTCTAGGCTATTTTAAATGCTTGAAAAGCAGACAAGTCATACATTCCAGCAATTATCCAAATGTCTGCCAAGCTCCAACATCTAAATGTTGAGATATTTGAGATATATAACTTTCATCGTAGTCAAAGATATTCTAGGTTAGATAACTAAGCAGCTTTCAGGAAGGGATTTTTGTTTGTTTGCTTGGCAACTGAAAAGAAATGAAGATCAAGAAGCAGCCTTGCCTGGGCTTTTTAATGAATGTGAGACAAGTTCTACCAAAGGCAATTATTAAACCATCCCCCAAAGTTGTTTGTTCCGCTTACGAATGCAGTCCTGGTTCCATAAGACCTCTAGGTGTAAAACAGCATCATCAGCTGTCTTGCTAACCTCACCTGTTGAAATATTAAAAAGGAAAAAAAAAATACCAATATGTACAAACCCAGAGGCAGACAAAACAAAATACACTCAGGGCTGTAAGGAATTAATTTTTCAAATTCAATAAATAAACCTCCATTGCATATGTATGCTAAAATGCTTCAAATTAAAATTCAAGAATACTTATCTTTTGTGCTGCCCTTGAAATACTCTGCTGTCTCTAGATTGACTCACAAACATCATAAGGTCCACATTTAAAACCTCTGTCTTGCCACAGGCAAAATGCCAATAAATAATAACAAAAAGGGAAGAAAGAAAAAGACAAATGGAGCAGGTAACACAGATCATTTTATCACTAGCTGAAGTTTGCTGCTGCCAGTTCCTTCTCTTTCAGATTATATAATAGTGAATCAAAAGTGAAAATAAACTGAAAATGGAACATAGGAGAAAAAAACCACTTAAATACTTAGACTTGTGTTAATTCAGAATGCATATAAGCTTTCATAATAATTTAAAGCGGTTTTCTAAAAGATGTGAAAGCATGCATGTTCTTTGAATAGCCACTACTAGCTTGTTAATCAATTTTTATAAGCTTTGTCTAAGAGAGTTAATTTTTTAAAACTGTGCCACTAATTTCACATTGTGTTTCCTGAATAAATTCATTAACTTCCCCTACAAGTCTTAGTTGCTGTTTTCCAAAATAACCAGCTCAAAAGTGAAAAATGTGGTAGGGAGAAAGAAGCCTGCTGTTTTATCAACTTCAAACTCCTTTTGAAAATGTAATATAAGCACTTAGTTTGTAAGTTTAGACACATCTGTAAATTCATCTTCAGGTTCATTTCCCAATTTTCCCTCTTTGCTTCCAAGAATTAGGAAAAACAGGGTCATGTACCTTGTCATTCAATTTTCCCAGGCGGGTCTTAAAAGGGACTGTGAACAGGACATCTGTGACTTGGCTGTATTGTGTGATGTTTTCAAGGCTAATTTGTAATGGACTTAGGAAATATGAAATAAGAGAGATGATTTCTCAAGTTCAGCACTACTAATAGTTGGAAGGATAATTCTTTGTTGGAGGGGGAGGGGTACCCCTGTGAATTAGAGGCTATTTAGCAGATTCCCTGGCCTCTGCCCCTCAAGATGCTAGTAGTACCCCCTACCCAGTTGTGACAAGAAAAATACCTTCAGAGACTGCCAAACGTCTTATGAGGAACAGAATTGTCATACCAAGATACAGCATTGTTCGTAAAACATCAAGAAATATTGCAAAATCATCTATCACTATACTCATGACAGACTGACCAAATCAATGGCCATTTTGGATTACTGTACGCAAAAAGAAGATTATTAAGCCACAGCCGCCAAAGATGTTCACTCTGCTTATTAACTGAGCCTTAGTTCTGACATCCTCAGATTTCTACTAAGTGAAAACACAAAACAGAATCCCTTAAAAGCTAAGTCTCCAAGTCTTGAGAGTAGAACCTTAGAATTTTAGAGCTAGAAGGAAACTTGGAGTGCATCTCTAAAAGCATTCTCTTTATAGCTGCGCAATGAACCTAGCAAGGATATAAGACTTGCCCAACATCACACAGCTATTTAGTAACAGAAACAAGAAACCATATCTTTGAACTCTGACTCTAGATTCTTCTCTGTATACTAAAATGTGAATCTATTGACTATGGTAGATTGCAGGTTACTCATGGAACTTTTTCCAGCCCCATTCTTATACGAAAATTTAAAAGATGGTGATAGTATAAATAAAATTTGCTTCAAATTTTTAAGCACAAGACCTTATAACTTTATCATCTCAGATGATAGTTCGCCTAGACTTGATCTTAAATTTAGTACTAAGCATATTCAAGTTGAAATCTACTTTAAAGTACTTTATTGTATTCTTCTGGAAGATGCCTTGGCATAAGTAATCAAATATTACTAGATATTTTCACTTAAATATTTCTTCATCTCCTGAAACTTATCTCTTCTTCAAATCTACCTCCAGATTTTCATAACTCTGTGAGTCTTCTAGTTGAAAAACTAACATTGCCTTTTCTTATCTTTTTATTTCTTATTGTTTGTTTTCTAAACAATTTCAATATCCTATTTACTACTTTTCTTCATAATATTTTTGAAAAACAATTCTTTCTTTTCATATTCATTGTTAGCACACCATAATAGTCCCTATCAATATGTATATAGACCAACAAGTGATGCCAAATTTATTTTGCCATATTTACTCCTTTTTACATCTACTACCAAACCCACCTTGCCGATGACCACCTGAGGATTCCTCTGCAGAGTTTTATATAATGAATTTATCAATAAATATTCATGGAACAATTCCTGAATTAAGGAAATGGTGTAGGCATAATTGCTAGGTGGAAGTACTGAGGTATGTCATGGAGAGGGAAGGATTTGTGGCTAAAGAAGTTTTAGATCAGGACCTTACTTTCAGAATTTATGTTTCAGTTGAAATGTACATTGAAGTTCAGTTCAGTTCAGTCGCTCAGTCGCGTCTGACTCTCTGTGACCCCATGAATAGCAGCACGCCAGGCCTCCCTATCCATCACCAACTCCTGGAGT
This sequence comes from Bos javanicus, assembly GCF_032452875.1. Taxonomy (NCBI): domain Eukaryota; kingdom Metazoa; phylum Chordata; class Mammalia; order Artiodactyla; family Bovidae; genus Bos; species Bos javanicus. Next base: position 47,572,279 of record NC_083870.1, read on the forward strand.
TCATTCACACTTACATCCATCGAATCAGTGATGCCATCCAGCCATCTCATCCTCTGTTGTCCCCTTTTCCTCCTGCCCCCAATCCCTCCCAGCGACTTAACTAAAGTCTTAGTGCAAGATCACACATACATGCAAATAGGTAAGTACAGAAACTTGTGATTTCTGTTTCAAATTCCCGAGATGATTAATCTTTGAAAAATTTTGGTTTAAAGATAAATCTTAATGATAGTTTGTGAAGATGCTAAAATCCCATTTGTGATCATCTCCACACTGTTCTTCTCCATATGTGCTGGTTATAAAACCAGTTTTGCAGTGCTATCAACCGATGTGCAATAGCAGCTGAAATCACCATTCAATTCAGTTCAGTTCAGTCACTCAATTGTGTCCAACTCCTTGAGACCCCATGGTCTGCAGCACACCAGGCCTCCCTGTCCATTACCAACTCCCAGAGTTTACCCAAACCCATGTCCATTGAGTTGGTGATGCCATCCAACCATCTCATCCTCTGTCATCCCCTTCTCCTCCTACCTTCAATCTTTCCCACTATCAGGGTCTTTTCAAGTGAGTCAGCTCTTTGCATCAGGTGGCCAAAGTATTGGAGTTTCAGCTTCAGCATCAGTCCTTCCAATGAATATTCAGGACTGATTTCCTTTAGGATTGACTGGTTTGATCTCCCTGCAGTCCAAGGGACTCTCAAGAGTCTTCTCCAACACCACAGTTCAAAAGCATCAATTTTTTGGCACTCAACTTTCGTTATAGTCCAACTCTCACATCCATACATGACCACTGGAAAAGCCATAGCCTTGACTAGATGGACCTTTGTTGGCAAAGTAATGTCTCTGCCTTTTAATATGCTGTCTAGGTTGGTCATAACTTTCCTTCCAAGGAGTAAGCGTCTTATAATTTCATGGCTGCAATCACCATCTGCAGTGATTTTGGAGCCCCCAAAAATAAAGTCTGCCACCATTTCCACTGTTTCCCCATCTATTTGCCATAAAGTGATGGGACTGGATGCCATGATCTTAGTTTTTTGAATGTTGAGTTTTAAGCCAACATTTTCACTCTCCTCTTTCACTTTCATCAAGAGGCTCTTTAGGTCTTCTTTACTTTCTGCCATAAGGGTAGTGTCATTTGCACATTGAGCTTATTGATATTTCTCCCGGCAATCTTGATTCCAGCTTGTGCTTCTTCCAGCCCAGCATTTCTCATGATGTACTCTGCATATAAGTTAAATAAACAGGGTGACAATATACAGCCTTGACATACTCCTTTTCCTATTTGGAACCAGTCTGTTGTTCCATGTCCAGTTCTAATTGTTGCTTCCTGACCTGCATACAGATTTCTCAAGAGACAGGCCAGGTGGTCTGACGTTCCCATCTCTTTTAGAATTTTCCACAGTTTATTGTGATCCACACAGTCAAAAGCTTTGGCATAGTCAATAAAGCAGAAATAGATACTTTTCTGGAACTCTCTTGCTTTTTCGATGATCCAGCAGATGTTGGCAATTTGATCTCCGGTTCCTCTGCCTTTTATAAAACCATCTTGAACATCTGGAAGTTCATGGTTCACATATTGTTGAAGCCTGGCTTGGAGAATTTTGAGCATTGCTTTACTAGTGTGTAAGATGAGTGCAGTAGTTTGAGCATTCTTTGGCACTGCCTTTCTTAGGGACTGGAATGAAAACTGACCTTTTCCAGTTCTGTGGCCACTGCTGAGTTTTCCAAATTTGTTGGCATATTGAGTGCAGCACTTTCACAGTTACCACTGGCTCTCTGCAAGCCTGAAAGGCAATTATATCACATACTCAAACTGGCCAGTGAACACTAGGCTAGGGCCAGTTCAAAGGGACCCTTCTAGTTTTTCAGAAACAATTGGTTCAGACTAATATATACTCAAGGTTATTCATTCATACTTGGAGAAGGAAATGGCAGCTCACTCCAGTATTCTTGCTTAGGAAATCCCATGGACAAAATCTGAACCTGGTGGGATATAGTCCATAGGGTCACAAAGAGTCGGACATGACTTACCAACTGAATACATATTTTCATAAGACATTGCTCCACCAGTGTCTGTGTTCTCAGTTTACATTTTTGTCCTCATGTTAGAAATGAAACTCAGACCATTAAATGTACAGTAGCAAGACCGAAAGATGGGTGACTATGAATCTTTTTATCAGAACTGCCTCGGTTGGATCTAAGATTTGAATAGTGATTTAGCATTCATGTGTAACAGATATCCTTTCAGTTAAAGTTATATGTAAAATACAGTTGGCCTAGAGTAGTGGAAATTAAAACGAAAATAAGCAAATGGGACCTAATTAATTTTAAAAGCTTTTGCACAAAGACGGAAACAATAAACAAGAACAAAAGATGACCTTCAGAATGGAAGAAAATAATGGTAAAGCGAAACAACTAACAAATCATTCATCTCCAGAATACATAAGCAGCTCCTACAGCTCAATAGTAGGAAAAAAAAAAAAAAAAACAGCCCAATCAAAAAAATGGGCAAAAGAGCTAATAGTCATTTCTCCAAAGAAGACATACAGATTGCCAACAGACACATGAAAAGATGCTGAACATCACTAATTGTTAGATAAATGCAAATCAAAACAATGAGGTATCATCTCACACTAGTCAGAATGGCCATCATCAAAAAAATCTATGAACAATAAATGCTGGAGAGGATGCAGAAAAAAGGAAACACTTCTACGTTGTTGGTGGGAATGTAAACTGATTCTGCCATTATGAAGAATAGTAAAGAGATTCCTTAAAGAACTAGGAATGAATCTACCATATGACCCAGCAACCCCACTATCGGGCATATACCCTGAGAAAACCACAATTCTAAAAGACACATGTATTCCAATGTTCATTGCAGCACTATTTACAATAGTCAAGTCATGGAAGCAACCTAGATGTTCACTGACAATTGAACAGATAAAGAAGATGTGGTACACACACACATATATAATGGAATATTACTCAGCCATAAAAAGAACAAATTTGAGTCAGTTCTAGTGAGGTGGATGAACCTAGAGCCTGTTATAAAGAGTGAAGTAAATCAGAAAGAGAAAAACAAGTATCATATATTAATGTATATATGGGGAAACAGTGGAAACAGTGTCAGACTTTATTTTTGGGGGCTCCAAAATCACTGCAGATGGTAACTGCAGCCATGAAATTAAAAGACGCTTACTCCTTGGAAGAAAAATTATGACCAACCTAGATAGCATATTCAAAAGCAGAGACATTACTTTGCCAATAAAGGTCTGTCTAGTCAAGGCTATGGTTTTTCCAGTGGTCATGTATGGATTCGAGAGTTGGACTGTGAAGAAAGCTGAGCACCGAAGAATTGATGCTTTTGAACTGTGGTGTTGGAGAAGACTCTTGAGAGTCCCTTGGCCTGCAAGGAGATCCAACCAGTCCATTCTGAAGGAGATCAGCCCTGGGATTTCTTTGGAAGGACTGATGCTGAAGCTGAAACTCCAGTATTTTGGCCACCTCATGCGAAGAGTTGACTCATTGGAAAAGACTCCGATGCTGGGAGGGATTGGGGGTAGGAGGAGAAGGGGATGACAGAGGATGAGATGGCTGGATGGTATTACTGACTCGATGGACATGAGTCTGAGTGAACTCTGGGAGTTGGTGATGGACAGGGAGGCCTGGTGTGCTGTGATTCATGGGGTCTCAAAGAGTCGGACACGACTGAGCAACTGAACTGAACTGAACTGATGAACTCTAGAAAAATGGTATTGCTGAACCTATTTTCAGGAAAGGAATGGAGACACAGATGTAGAGAATGGACTTGTGGGCACAGGGGAAGATGGAGAGAGTGGGATGAACGGAAATAGTAGTATCAACATATATATACACTATTATGTGTAAGATGGATAGCTGGTAAGAAGTTGTTATGTAACACAGGGAGCCAAGTCTGCTGCTCTGTGATGACCTGGAGGGATGAGATGGGGGGAGGAGAAGGAGGGGACAGAGGGACAGGGTTGTACATTTAACTTTGGCTGGTTCACATTTTTGTATGGCAGAAAACAACACAAAACTGTAAAAAACTTCAGTCAGTTCAGCTCAGTCCCTTAGTCATGTCCGACTCTTTGTGACCCCATGGACTGCATCACGCTAGGCTTCCCTGTCCATCACCAATACCTGGAGCTTACTCAAAGTCACTTTCATTGAGTTGGTGATGCCATCCAACTGTCATCCCCTTCCCCTCCTGCCTTCAATCTTTCCCAGCATCAGGGTCTTTTCCAATGAGTCAGTTCTTTGCATCAGGTGGCCAAAGTATTGGAGTTTCAACTTCAGCATCAGTCCTTCCAATGAATACTCAGGATTGATTTCCTTTAGGATTGACTGGTTGGATCTCCTTGGAGTCCAAGAGACTCTCAAGAGTCTTCTCCAACACCAGAGTCCAAAAGCATCAATATATATGGTTAGAAAGGTCACTCTGTATATAAGACACATATTTTGTGTGTGTCCTATCCCTAACTTTTCTAGGGACATCCACTCTTCATATCCACATTGTTATCATGCAAACACCTATTTTATACACTATAAAATTTCCCCTAGATTGCAGTTGATTGACTTAGTAGTGACAATCTGATCCAAACTAGGCCTCCGAATTCCTTTCTTGAGATTTTGAACTTCAGAGCGGGAGTTTTGGCAATCTCTGGTGGCTCAAATGGTAAAGTGTCTGCCTGCAATGCAGGAGACTTGGGTTCGATCCTTGGGTCAGGAAGATCCCCTGGAGAAGGAAATGGCAACCCACTCCAGTACTCTTGCCTGGAAAATTCCATGGATGAAGGAGCCTGGTAGGCTACAGTCCATGGGATCGCAAAGAGTCGGACACAACTGAGCAACTTCACTCACTTGCTCACTTGTAACCAAAGATGTCAAATGTCAATTAACCTGGGAGCTCTTCATCAGTCAGTTTTAAGCCATGAAATGGAACCAATTGGTTTACACAAAAAGAAAAATGGAACAGATGAATAAATAGTTACCTTGAGTAGAGACAAAGTGAATCCTGACACTCTTATATTCCCTGGTATTCCTGATAGTTCCTGAGCCCAACTGCATCCCTGACCAGCTACTATTTTTTTTTATTGAAGTACAGTTGATTTGCATTGTTGTGTTAATTTCTGCTGCGCATCAGAGTCATTCCGTTATTCACACACACACACACACACACACACACACACATTCTTTTTTAATATTCTTTTCCATTATAGTTTATCATAGGATTTTCAATATAGTTCTCTGTGCTATATAGTAGGACCTTGTTGTTAATCCATTTTATATATATTACCTTACATCTTGCTAACCCCAGTTACTATTTATGACATGTATAGTTAATCCACTATTTCAGAGGTGTTGGTTTTAATTCCTCCTAGGGGAATATATAAAAGCTCTTTGAGGGTAAAGACCATGCCTTTTACTTATTTTTACTATACCCTCCTCCTGTCCTGAGTCCACTGAGAGTGAGCATTTGGTAGTGTTTTATTTGAATTAACACATATGAGAGTAAAATATGGTATATTCCCTAAGGGAACCAATTATAAATTTTGTATAAAGGGGTGTTAAAAGTTAAATGAAAAAGCTCATATTGGCAGAAGATAAAAAAGTTTAACTAACAGCTGCTACAGATACAGGGACATTTGAGGATGAATGATAGCTATAAATCTTAAAGGAAACAAGCATATGAATAAATTAGAAGGCATGATGGCTAAAGAAAAGGGAAAAATAACCAAGCCCTATTTAATTATTTTTTTCTAAATCTAGGGATATCCATGTACCCTTCTCATCTTCTAGACTATAAACTCCACCAAGCCATTTATCACACCTGCTTTGTTCATCATGGTACAGCCACCTCAATCTAGTGGGATTCAATGAACATTTCTGTAATGAGTGAACTGCATAATCAGAATGCATTTTTTATTAAGTATTTCTGTAGAGGTCACATGTACTTTCTAGAATTTCCAGAATATGGACCCAAATTCTGCAATGGCAATCAGGGACTAACTGACATAAGCAAAGTATTAGAAATATCATTGATGAAATGTATATGGTCAGGGGAGTAAAACCTCTGTGCCATAGACACTAAATTCACATTAGTTGCCAGCAGGAAGACTGACAGCTGCCACTAACAAAGGACTTTGGTAAAAAGGAGTGATCAAACCAGCACAGACAGTGTGAGATTGGACCAATGCAGAGAGTAGAGTATGTAGAAGCCGATGTGACAAGCAGCTGAGAAAGGACTCAACTAAAATCAGAAGGATGTTCCCCAGCTTCTCCTAGTTAAAGGCGTCATGAGCATCTCAGGGAGAAACTGATGCTGATTTTATCAGTCACCTTCCTCTAGGTGTCACTTAGAGATGAACTCCAAATCTAAGTGGCTTGAGACCATAAAGCTTGATTACATTTCAAGTTGGCTGCAAGTCCACCAAGGTCTTATCCATATGCTTTTCTTTTCTGGAACACAGATTAAAGGAGCAACTATTATATGGGATCCTGCAAAACTAGCATTACCAAACATAGCCAATAAAAATATAAAACTTCCCATTAGATTTAAATATCAGATAAATAACAAATTATTATTATTATTCAGTGTAACTATATCCTATGCAATATTTGGGACATAATTACACTAAAAATTTATTTGCAATTTATCTGGTTCAGATTTCAATGCATGTCCTGTTTGTTTTCTGGTAACTCTTTGCTAGACTCATGAATAAAGAAAAAGATAAATGATGTGACTTCATGAAGGCTTTTAAATCTTCTGCTTACAAGCAGCATTTGACATTTCTATTCTTCATACATTGACTAAAAAGACACATTACTAATTCTGCCATTGGTGGGATAAGAGATGGAACCCTCTCTTAGAGACAGATCTAACAAGGAAGGAGCAGCAGGATTATGATGGTAATGCTATCTACTACAGGATTGAGTAAGAAATGGAAAGTTCATCTAATAGTGTGTGTTTGTTGGGAGGTGGGGGCAGCACTTTTCAATGATCTTGTTTTCACCTCTGAAAAGGAGCTAAAACAATCCCTTCAATTGTGTTAAGGGGAAATATCTGGAGCAAGAAGTTGTCTCTGACATTCTCAGTCTCTCCTTCTCTGAGCTTCCAGAACAGTTCTTGCTGCTCTGCTCCTAGTTGAAGGAACTGCTTGAGTTGACAATGAGGAGCCATTACTATTAGAATGGCTTCTTAGGCTTCTTTGTTTTAGGGTGAGGCTCCTGATACTAGTTAATTGGCTTCCCAGGTGCTCAGAGGGTAAAGAATCTGCCTGCAATGCAGGAGAAGCAGGCAGACGTGAGTTCATTCCCTGGGTTGAGAAGATCCCTGGAGGAGGGCTTGGTGACCCACTCCAGTATTCTGGCCTGAAGAATCCCACAGACAGAGGAGCCTTATGGACTACAGTCCATGGGGTTGCAAAGAGTCTGACACGACGGAAGCAACTGGACAGCATGCACCTGGTATGAGTGAGTGAGCCGTGAACTGAGAATGGAACCTGAGAGGGAGAAGGGAATGGTTTTGCTAGCAGAGAACAATACACTTCTAAAGTGTTGTTTGGTTTTTTGTTTATTTGTTGTTTTTTTTTTTTTTTCAAGCCATGCCATGCAGCTTGTAGGATATATCAACCAGGGATAGAACTGGGGCCCAAGGCAGTGAAAGCATGAGTCTTAACCACTCTACTGCCAGCAAAGTCTCATCTCTGCAGTGCTGGTGTTTGCCTGTGGCCCATGGCCTCTTCCACATCTCTTCCGTTGAGATGGCCTTCCTTCTGTACTCATTCCTCTTTCTTCCCTATTAAAGGCACTCTTGGTTCATATTTTACACATTTCAAGGGATATTTTGCTAGGGAAGAGGACAACAGTGGATGGAGACATGAGCTGGTGATACACAGGATTTCCTGGTCCCTTAGGCCCTTCTGGTTTGGCTTAAGGTTTTACATATATTCAAACTCCTTGTTGAAAAATCAATTTCTAACTTTTGTTACTGTTGTTTATGTCCCAGAAGTAATTGTTTCCTTACTACAGTGTGAGAAAATTGCTCCTAGTTGATTTTCAAGGTCAATCATAATAGGAACTAGATCCCTGAAATAGCCCAGAATACGATGAATACATATCATCTGTGTTGACTTCTGTTTTCCTGGGTTTTTCTTTCCAGTTCAAAGATGTTTCTAAATATTATTTGCCCAGCACATTATAATGTGCTTCATATTCAGAGTGTGCCTAAACAGGACATTTGGCTAATGAAGTGAGATAATGGGGAATTAAATGGTTTTCAGTGTGAAGGGAACAGCATTATTTACAGGGTATATTGCCCATTAAGGAAAAGAAACACTTTTTTTTTTCTTTTAAAAAGAGACAAGATGATAATTAAGTTCCTTAAACACACAGCATTCCCAACTTGTGATATGGTGCAATCTCTTCGGATTTGCTAATTTAATACCAACCACACAATGATTGTCTTTCATATCGAATATGCTGGTATAAAATGAAACTTACGTACTGCCTGTCACAATTCGACAATTATATTGAACTTGTAGGTGAAAAGTATAGTTCATCTGAAAACACATAAGACTATCTGAAATCCTCAAAATATGTTTGTTTGTTTTTTTTCAGATGGAATTACTTCATCATCATTACTTCACCATCAGCACTAAGAAAGAAAAATGAACTATATGATTTTTTTCAACTGTAATCACTGGGGATTGACAAATGGGTAAAATAATGGGGCAGAAATCTGCAGATATTAAATATATATATATAATGTATTAATAATTTTCAGCTTTTTTAAAGAATATAAAGTAATTGATAATTTTCACTTTTATACCTGTGTATGTTTAGTTTTTTGTTTGTTTGTTTTAAATAACGAAAGTAAATTATTCTGTAGTTGAGGATGAAGATTCCAGAACTAGGAGGAGCATTTTGAGATCACCTAGTTCTAGGCTGGTAGAGTCTGGTTCAGATCCTTCCAATCCCTAACTTTTTACCTCCGGCAGATGTTGCTGAACAGTGAAAGTCTTTTCTGAAGAGCCAGGGTTGCGAGTGATAGCTCTTAACACAGCAGTTCAGATAATCATTGGCAACTGGTCTGAGTTGACAGAGAAGATGAAACCATCGAATTGTTGTTGAATGTCCAACCTCTTTATCATAAGGAAGGGAATACTGAGTCCTAGTAAGGCATAGGACTTGTCAAGGTAAAGCAGAATCAGGCGTGGGTCTGCTCTGACTTACAAATCCAATGCTCATCTATTCTTTTTTTTAAATTTTTTAAAAATTTTATTTGGAAGCTAATTACTTTACAATATTTTGGTGGTTTTTGCCATACATTGACATGAATCAGCCATGGGTGTACATGTGTTCCCCATCCGGACTCTCCCTCCCACCTCCCTCCCCATCCCATTACTCAGGGTCATCCCAGTGCACCAGCCCTGAGCACCCTGCTTCATGCATCAAACCTGGACTGGTGATCTTATTTCACATATGATAATAAACATGTTTCAACACTATTCTCTCAAATCATCCCACCCTCTCCTTCTCCCACAGAGTCCAACAGTCTGTTCTTTACATCTGTGTCTCTTTTGCTGTCTTGCATATAGGGTCGTCGTTACCATCTTTCTAAATCCCATATATATGCGTTAATATACTATATTGGTGTTCTTCTTTCTGACTTACCTTGCTCTGTATAATAGGCTCCAGTTTTATCCACTTCATTAGAACTGATTCAAATGCATTCTTTTTAATAGCTAAGTAATACTCCATTGTGTATATGTACCATTACTTTCTTATCCATTCATCTGCCGATGGACATCTAGGTTGCTTCCATGTCCTGGCTGTTGTAAACAGTGCTGTGATGAACACTGGGGTACACGTGTCTCTTTCAATTCTGGTTTCCTAGGTGTGTATGCCCAGCAGTGGGATTGCTGGGATGTATGGCAGTTCTATTTCCAGTTTTTTAAGGAATCTCCACACTCTTCTTCATAGTGGCTGTACTAGTTTTCAATGCTCATCTATTCTCTTGTTTAGGCAATTTAATTAAATGCAGATCCTTTAAAATGCCATTTTATTTTTGCATGGTGTTATTGATATAGAATATAATATAATCATTATCTATCCCAATAATGTCAGAAGAGAAACCAGGGATAAAAATAGGGATAAAAAAAAACAGGGATAAAAATTCTATTTATCAAACAGAATTAATTAAAAAAGAGTTGCAAAAAAGCAGATACAGCATAGGAAATACTATTTTCTAAATAATCAAATTAATTTCATCATTGTTCTAGCACTTCATAATCTCAGTTGTTTAAAATGGTTGGGGAGGGGTGAGGGAGAATGAGACCTACAGCCTGTGAAATAGCAGATTCTGTCTCTAGAGCTCTCAGTGTGTATATTCCCAAGTCTAAGACTGGTTTAATCAGTAATCTGTCTGTCATCTGATGATGAATAGATCTACTGTAGAAAACTTGTTGTTGTTCAGTCGCTAAGTCATGTCTGACTCTTTGTGACCCCATGGACCGCAACACACTAGGCTTCCTTGTCCTTCACTATCGCCCAGAGTTTGCTCAAATTCATGTTCATTGAATCGGTGATGCTATCTAACCATCTCATCCTCTGCTGCCCGCTTCTCTTTATACCTTCAATCTTTCCCAGCATCAGGGTCTTTTCTAATGAGTTGGCTCTTCACATCAGATGGCCAAAGTATTGGAGCTTCAGTTTCAGCATCAGTCCTTCCAATGAATATTCAGGGTTGATTTCCTTTAGGATTGACTGGTTTGATCTCCTTGTAGTCCCAAGAGACTCTTAAGAGGAAATAGGAGAAGGCTGAGAACTAGGGGACAGAGGGCATACACATTCCTACTAAACATCACAAGACGGTAAATCAGTGCTTTCTCTCTGTGTACCTCTGGGCATGTTGTCCCACACCAGGGAAACAGTCCTTCATGCTGTTTTCAGTTTTGAGTCAATGGGGAGTATACACAAAGGATGGTTTGTTTTAGCAATACCTGTTTCTTGTTTTCGAAATACATGTTTCATAGTTTCGGCTTCAGGTTGGGATTGTCCTGATATCACTGGTAAGCAAAGAGTGAGCTTCCAGCATCATCAGCTTTCTATTTTTTTCATTTCCTCCCCATCCTCTGCTTCTCCATCTCCCTCTCCCCTTCCCTTTACCTCACTCTCCAAGTTTGCTGCCACTGCTGCTGCTGCTAAGTTGCTTCAGTCGTGTCTGACTCGGTGCGACCCCATAGACTGAAGCCCACTAGGCTCCCCCGTCCCTGGGATTCTCCAGGCAAGAACACTGGAGTGGGTTGCCATTTCCTTCTCCAATGCATGAAAGTGAAAAGTGAAAGTGAAGTCGCTCAGTCGTGTCCGACTCTTCGCGACCCCATGGACTGCAGCCTACCAGGCTCCTCTGTCCATGGGATTTTCCAGGCAATAATACTGGAGTGGGGTGCCATTGCCTTCTCCACTCTCCAAGTTTGGGGACAGACAAACTCTTCATTTCTCTGAGAAGGAAGAGGAATCGCCTCTGCCATGGGCCTCTGGGACCTCATGTATTAAAATTTGTCATCAGGTAAAGACCCAATAATACCATTAATGTTAAAATAGAAGTGACTTATATATGTTACCTTCCACTGGGATATTTGCATTTTAATAAGCACAAAGCCATAAACCTCGGGAATCAGGAGTTTGGGGGTTGTATTGGTGACACAGATGTTTTAGTCTTCACTAAACTTCTCTCTGAACTTCTATCATACTCAGGATCCAATCTTCCTAGAGGGGAAGATAGTAAAGTATAAACTTAAAGGTTGTCGTCATGTAAATCAAACAACTTTAACGGATTTGGGGAGGAAATGGTCATGAGAGATTCCATCATAAATGTAGAAGCAAACTTCATCACTTGAAAAATAATTTTGGTTATTTATCTTGATAGGAAAAACTCTTTAACTTTGCTTTCTGCTTGAAAGATTCCTATCCCCTCATTGACCCCATGCTGAGGGGTAGGGTCTCTTTTTTCGAGATCCTGTCCTTCCAATAACTTGATGCTCAACTCCCCACACAGACATTTCATCCTCTATTTTCAGGCTGAATCTCAGAGCATTGAGTTATCAGAAAGATCACTCTTAAACGCTGTTTTAATAATTATTCCCTTTTTCTACCCTTTCTTCCCAAACAGGCTCTATTTATCATGTTCCCAAATGTAATTTGTAAACTACAAAATATTAAATAAAAGTGAATGCACATTGTCTCCAAGATCATATTGTCATTTCAAATTTTTCTGGCTCTAGGAGAAACTAACCTTAGGTAAACAGATTATGGTAGAGTGAATTATAAAAAGTGAGTCAAATTGTTACTGTTTGCAGAGGATATATGCTTAAACACACATTTTGGTGATCACTGTCATAAAATGTTTAAATTTCTAATTAGGGATTTCAAATAACCCTAAGAATAAGACAAGGAAAAAAAATAGCAAAAGGAATATGATGATTTAAATTTTGATTATTGCATGACTAAGAATTCGAACAGGATAAACTCCATTGTATAACGAAAGCTGAGTGCAGAAGAATTGATGTTTTTGAACTGTGGTGTTGGAAAAGACTCTTGAGAGTCCCTTGGACTGTAAGGAGATCCAACCAATCCATCCTAAAGGAGATCAGTCCTGGGTGTTCATTGGAAGGACTGATGTTGAAGCTGAAACTTCAATACTTTGGCCACCTGATGTGAAAAAACGCTAACTCATTTGAAAAGACTCTGATGCTGGGAAAGATTGCGGGCAGGAGGAGAAGGGTACGACAGAGGATGAGATGGTTGGATGGCATCACTGACTCAATGGACGTGAGTTTGGGTAAACTCCAGGAGTTGGTGATGGACAGGGAGGCCTGGCATGCTGTGGTTCATGCAGTCGCAAAGAGGTGGACATGACTCAGTGACTGAACTGAACTGAAACTCCAGTAGTATTGTAGACTATGGTAGACTAACAAAATAAAAAGGACACACCAACTTACATACTTTGCATTTGGCAGAAAGATTGCCGAAATTAAGAAAAAGTACAGTGGCATTGAGTAGGTGTGATAGAAGTAATATAAGGCAGAATTTTCTGTATTTCTGCAATTTGAAAGAGAGGGCAACTATCTCCTGTGCTTTGAGTGAGCACTGCCTGCTGGAAGAATGTGAAAAAGAGAGTGCCCTCTGCTTTTGTTGAGCTCTCCAGTTTTTCTCATAACAGGTGTATCCAGTATTAGTAATGCTGATAAAATGACCTTCCATGAAGAGGGGGTAGTTGAGGGGTTTATGAAATAAAAGAGACTTAATACATTCTGTGTATATACTTGCATGCATGCTAAGGCGCTTCAGGCGTGTCCAGCTCTTTGCAACCCCATGGACTGCTGTCCACCAGGATCCTCTGTCCATGGGATTCTCCAGGCAAGAATAATGGAGTGGGTTGCCATGCCCTCCTCCAGGGGATCTTCCCAATCCAAGGATTGACCCCCTGTTCTTACGTCTCCTGTATTGGCAGGCAGACTCTTTACCACTAGCGCCACCTAGGAAGTCCAGTGTATATACTTATTCCTCCTTCAAAAGCAACGTTTGAAAGAAAGAGTAAAATATATAGAAACACAAATTTAAAAATTAATGTAATAAGGAAGCGGATCACTAAAGCTGCAGGAAAAGACTCCTGTGAATGAGGAATGAGATGCTGCAATGTAGATGCTGCAATATAGTTTTCCTCTAGACAGCCGTCTGAGAATTTTTTTTTTTTCCCTCTAAGTCTAAGCCTTCATGGAACTGACTGTACAGGTGCTGGAAGCATTATGCCTTGAGATATTTTGCCAAGGCAGTGGTGTTTCATTTTATACTAAAGAAAGCCACATTCTTCCTCATACTCACACACAAAAAAATCACACCTCTATTCAGAGCCCAAGTTGTCATCGGAAAGGAAAAGGTTGGAGTTCATTTATCATGTGCATTTCTATGGCTACAGAGATAATTGGGTTGATTCCATCTAGCCTTCTGCTTCTCTCGCATTTTAATTGAAAAGCCTCCCGAGTGTTAGAAGCACAGAGCTGGCCTGAGACATGAGGATATTTCACTTAGGCAGCAATGGACCAAAATGACAACCAGAAGACAGCCTAAGCAGTGTGTGGGACCAGGAGCCTCTTATGTGGCTGCTGGAAACTGACCAGCAAGGGGGCAGGGGTGGCACATTCTGTACCTGGTTGTTTTTTTTTTTTTTTGCTTGAGAATACTCACAGATTTCATTTCTGGCTACTTTTAATTTAACATTTTTATCACAGCTTTTCCATCAGGTGTGAGTACCCGAAGACAGGACTGCTCTCAGCCTGAACAATTTAAACTGAGTCTGGTTGATTAAAAGAAAAGGCTCAAGCCCAAATGGCATTGGAGGCAGCAGAGAATAAACCAGCCTGTAACTTTTGGGTGGTGTTAAAATGGTCATACGTTTAGTATTATTTAAATATTTTGTTATCAAGCTCAGCCCTATTAAAACTTTGCAGGTTTGGTTGGTCATTTTGTGTGTGAATGGGCTCTCTGAGCATGCTCAATGTATGCTTAGGAGATTAATTTATAAGCTTTTCTAACTCTGAATCTCCAAGGTTTGTTCTGTCTCTGTGTTGTTTGCATAATGCACTTTTGTACAGCTAAAGCGCTACCTATAAAGGGATTATTTTCATATGCAGCACATTAAAAATCTAGCTCAATTCACAGATCCCATTCTGTGTTTATGCCTGAGATAACAGGTGAAAAGTATCTCATTACAAGTGTCTAGGAAGCAAACAGAAGAACGAGAATGTTTGGGGAGAGAATGTACCCCTACTGAAATTAATTCCCCGATGGTTTTATTAAAGTCTGCAAATTGCATTATTTTCCCATCATATTTGAAATATTGCCCTCCCTTAATGCCTGCTCTAACCCATGCCATGCCATCTTCCCTGGAGTGTCTAGACACGGTGTCTTAGATTTATGTGTATGATCTCAGTGTGTTACAACATCATTCCTGACTAATGCATTATTACAATACTTACAGATATTCCCAAGTGCCACTGTATTGATTAGAAAATCACCAATCTGCATATGCACACCATCTGTGCTGCAGAGAAGCAAAAAAATGCAGGATGACATTTGCCTTATTCGAAGGAAGATTCAGAAACCTACTAATAAAACGAAGAGGGAATTCTCTTTTGCAAGGAAGGGAGTTGGCTTTTTAGAATTAAAAAAAAAAAAATGCACCATATGAATTTTTATAGAACTATTCAGTGTAAACCCAAAGTGTTTAAAACTCCTTGTCCCTCTCTCCTTTCTGGTAGATTGGAAAGCCCGAGTCAGCACGCAAACAGCATGCTTAACCATTTAGATCCTGAAAATGATACCATATCAGGACCACTGGTGCCATGAAATTGATAAATCTCGGCTCCACTGCAGCAGCCCTTTGGTGGAAAACTGCCTGTAGTGAGCAGTCAGTTGTGTCTCAGTGGAAAGGCCGAAAGCCTGCCTGCAAAAGATGAATGAGGCATTCACCTACTGGGCTGAAATGCTTTTAAAGGACAGGAATCTGTTTATCTTTGATTGATTGTTCAGTCTGATACTTTCCTTTATAAAGTTTATTGACTACAAGAACATAAATCAAAGAAAAACAAATCACAGGTTCAATTTTGGGGGCATTGACATCCTGCCATCTCTGCAGCTACTGCTCACACAAGTCAAAGGGCAGGAAGAAGGATGCAAGGGTGCAAGGGATGGGGCGGGGGTGGGGACGGGAAATCACATGATGGAAATGGGCACTAGGAAAGCCCTGCTCTTATTATTCTCCTAAAGTCTCATTAGATGGGGATATATCTAATATGTCTGGATACATACAGCAATTCCAGGCATTTAGGCAGCTGTTGGAACATGAATGATCAAAAGCAAAAAATAGAAAAAGGATTTTTTTTAAAGAACTAATTGCAAGCAAGTGACACTTGGATTCAACATTTTTTAATGTCTTCTATTATTGATCATTCTGTTTACCTCCAGTCTTATTCATTCAAGTGTAATATTTATTTCATTCCCTCCAATTCTTATGGAAAAAAATAAAGAAAATGCTAAAACAAGCACTCTAATGACCTTTGAGTGAACTGAGGGGACAGCGGCAGGAGCATCTAACCACATCCCTTTCAACCCTGGCCCCATCCCAGTGGAGGGGGTATTGCCTTGGCTGCCTGGCCTTTACAGAACTCTTGTCTGTGCGGATTGTGAGGTAAACTCTAACTATGATATAACCCAGATGGGTTTGTGCCAGTGGCCCTAATGAAGCATCACACTGTGTCTCTCTTTAAGCTAAATGTGCAGGGACTAAAGCACCTACAGAAAGTCCTCTGCTAGTTGGGCATGAACATCTTTCCTCAATTTTCTTAGACCAACAAACGTTTTCCCTTGTGAAGAGTTAATGGCAATATTTTCAGAACCTGCCTTTTTGAAATATGCCTGACTTAAAAAATAGCAAACTATTGCATTCTTCATTCCCTATGCATTTTTCGAGATTGTTGTTCTCTATTTTTCATGTTTTAGTCAGCTAAAATCACATAGGGGACACTTCAGAGTTCAGGATGGTGTTGTCTCTGGGCTCCAGAAGCCTGTCTCTGAACACATTTTCTGTATTTCATGGGAAAATCTGTGGGGGAGGGGAAGGAGGAGACATAAACCAGTCTTCTCGTAAACTAGCGCTTGTCTGTAAGAATTTCCATCTGCCACCCTAGGCCCCGTAGTCAAGGTGTTATAGCTGAGACCCGGAGAGTAACACAGCCAAGCTGACAGAGGCAGTGGAAGATGGAGGGAAGGAGTTTGCTGCTGGGGCGGGTGTAAAGCGTGAACTTTTTCCTTCTCTGCAGGAACTGGGAGCATCTCACAAAGCCTTCCCAAGAGCAAATATCATTTTGCAGTGGTCACCGCTGGCAGAGCCACTAATGAGGCCTAATTGGGGCGACAGGGTCTGCCTGTGCACATTAGCATCTCTAAGTCATCCCAATTAAGGAACAAGAGACAGCAGGGTGGGCATTGTTTGGATAGCAGTGCCCCGCTTGGGTGTGCTGTGAGGAACAAGGCCAAAGGCTGAGTGGCTTCAACTACCCAACGTGTGACCTAATTGCTAATTGATGCACAACCTCGGGTGGCCTGCAGCATCTTAATGGTGTTTCAGACTGTTTGGGGTCCTAAAACAACAAGCTTGTTTTGGAACAAAGCCAACAACTTATCTTCACTTATTCGTGTTTTACCCTTTCAGGAAAAATTTTTTTAAAAAACACATTGCAGGATGGAAACGAGAAATACTAGGCACTAATGACTCTAGGCACTAAACTGTGAGTCAAAGAGGCCCATTGTGGTTGATAGGGTGGAAAGTCTAGGAGACCTCAATGTGTTAAGCAGTGATAGAGAAGGTATTCTTGGAGCATCAAGAGCTGAAGGGAAAATAGAGGAATGTGTAGCACATTATAGTTTAAAAATGAGATCACAGCAAGAAACTTAAAATTTATAGAATTTATTTCAGAACTCACTGCCCATGAGAATAGCTTCATTATCCCACTTGCCACAGTCCACTTCTGGTCTTCACACTTTCAGGGAACAGTGGAACGAGCAGAAAAGTTTTAGATGAGTTACAAAGAATGAGGAAGGAGGGCTATTTTTGAAGACATGGAAATGGAGATGGGCTGGAATTTGTTTATTTTTAATTGGAGGATAATTGCTTCACAATATTGTGTTGGCTTCTGCTATATAGCAACAGGAATCAGCCGTAAGTATACATACGTCCCATCCCTCTTGAACTTCTATCCCGCCCCTCTAGGTTGTCACAGGGCAGTGAGTTGAGCTCCCTGTGATATACAGCAACTTCCTATTAGTTATCATGTCAGAAAGAAACAAACAAATTTTGTATATGAATGCATATATTAATATATAGAATCTAGAAAAATGGTACGGATGAATTCATTTGCAGGGTATAGAGATGCAGACATTAGTTGTGGAAGGAGAGGGTGGTATGAATTGAGAGACTAGCATTGAAGCATATACATTACTGTATGTTTGTTAAATAAATGAATAAAGTAATGAAAATTTTTATTCATTACTTCATTCATTTAACAAACATAGTCTAACTGCCTTCTATGCTCCAGACACTAAGCTAGGTACTAGGGCTTGTAGAGTGTGCAAAATAATATAGTCTCTGACTTCAGAGAATTTACACATTAGCAGAAAAAAGTCACTACATGCAAAGAAGATAATAATGAAACTAATAACTGAATTTTGTTTCATAGTATATGCTATGTAAGGAGAGGATATTAGCTCTATCTAGACATTAAGGAGTTTCCTGAAGAAGTTGTGCTGACTCTGATATTGAGAAGGCCATTCCTTTGGCTCTTGGAATACAACTAATTTATAGTTTCCCTTAAAATCAGATAAAATATTTGGGCTGCTCTTAAATCCAGAAGTAACACAAACTATATTTTAAAAATACAGCATCTTTTAAAATATCCACTTGGTTTCTACATAATGACTGGTCTAAATGGGGAAAGGAGTATATTGTTAAAAGAGATTAAGTAGAAAGAGACAGTAGAGAAACAGAAAAGAAAGCAAGAGAGACAGAAAGGTAGTGGGGGAAACAGTGGGGGAAGAAATATACCCAGAATAATGGGAATACTCATCAAGAAACATAAGAAAAAGAAGAAAGTAATTGGTAGATAGGAAAGAAGAATAAATAGAAGGGGGGAAACTGGACATGGAAAAAGGGAGTAGAACAGTGAAAAATGTATTGTAGCTCTTAGGGGAATTTCTAGCCTGAAATAACTGATCTGGTCAAATCTTCCTCATCCCTTACATTGTACTTTCAGGTAGTAGTTACAATGCTTTATTGACTTATTTGTGAATTTGAAAGAGCTGGTCAATCCCTGTTTATAATTATCCAATTGGGATAGCCCAATAATGCTCTTATGAAAGTATTTCCAAGAAAGTAAATAACAACTTGAGAATTATGAGATGTGTTTTTGATGACCAAAATTAATTACTAGCATGTTCATTGGTCAGTTTACTTATTTAGCAAATATTTGGTGAGTGTATACTAGTTAAAAATATTGTGTAAGGATGATCAATAAGCTCCATTAATATTTTTAATAAAATTATCCAGAATATAATATTAAAGACAGCTACTATTTTTGCTCTTTCTCCTCCTCTCCTCACCACTCTATTTTAAACTGTATCTTTTAATATTTTCCCTTCTCTCTTTGGCTGATCCAACTTCCTCCCATCTTTTTATGCACTATTTACAATTCCTGCTTTCCTGCTTTTCTTTTTATTTTTGTTTAGAACTTGTGATCAGAATTTCTGAAACCAGGGTGTCATTTTGAATGAAGTCATGGTACAACTATCACTGCTGATCTTTGATATTTTCAATTATCACAGAATCACTAAAGTGTCAAAGCCATCAAGTATGGTGTTTTCTGTAGGGTTTTTGGTTAATAGTACATATTAAATTCAGAGAGGACCATTCTACATCTAATTTTTAACTTTTTTAAACTATAAATAGATTTCAACTCTGTCAAGTACGTTTTCTACATCTATTAAGATGTTCACAAATGATCTTTTTTCTCTTAACAAGGTGAGTTATATATATATGAATTTTTAATATTAAATCTTCCCCACATTCTTGTTGGGGTAAATGACCCTTTCTACATATTGCTAGATCCACTTAGCTGATAATTTATTTAAGAATCTTTCGAAGTATGTTACTAGAGAGATTGGCCCAAATTTTTCTCTCTTGTAATGTCACTGTTAGATTTCATTGTCAATGTTATCTGGTTTCATAAAATAATCTGTGAAGAATTTTCTGTTTTCTGCAAGAGTTTGTTTAAAACTGTGCTTTTTATTTAAAAAAACTGATTCTGTTGCCCTGAGCCATGTACACACACACACAGTCAATCTGGTATGATTATGAACTTCAGTGTTGTTATTGTCGACATGTTACTTCCATCTCCTCAATCTCATCCCAAGTTTGTTACTCTTAGTGTAAATCAAGGTATTCAAATAAATCTCAAGGCATAAGTAAGAGTTTGTGGACATAGTTTGCATACTAGACAATGTCAACACATATAACTTCACTCTTTGGATTCCTTGGTATTAAAATTAATACCAAATAATTAGACTGTATGTTTTCACCCTGCTTATTTAACTTATATGCAGAATACATCATGCAAAATGCTGGGCTGGATGAATCACAAGCTGGAATCAAGATTGCCAGGAGAAATACCAACAACCTCAGATATGCAGATGATACCACTCTAATGGTAGAAAGTGAAGAGGAACTAAAGAGCCTCTTGATGAGGGTGAAAGAGGAGAGTGAAAAGGCTGGCTTGACACTCAACATTAACTAAGATCATGGCATCCGTTCCCATCACTTCATGGCAAGTAGATGGGGAAAAAGTGGAAACAGTGACAGACTTTATTTTCTTGGGCTTCAAAATTGCCGTCTAGTCAAGGCTATGGTTTTTCCAGTGGTCATGTATGTATGTGAAAGTTGAAGTGTGAAGAAAGCTGAGTGCTGAAGAATTGATGCTTTTGAACTGTGGTGTTGGAGAAGACTCTTGAGAGTCCCTTGGACTGCAAGGAGATCCAACCAGTCAATTCTAACGGAGATCAGTCCTGGGTGTTCTTTGGAAGGAATGATGCTAAAGCTGAAACTCCAATACTTTGGCCACCTCATGTGAAGAGTTGACTCATTGGAAAAGACCCTGATGCTGGGAGGGATTGAGGGCAGGAAGAAAAGGGGACGACAGAGGATGAGATGGCTGGATGGCATCACCGACTCGATGGACATGAGTTTGGGTGAACTCTGGGAGTTGGTGATGGACAGGGAGGCCTGGTGTACTGCAATTCATGGGGTCACAAAGAGTCAGACACGACTGAGCGACTGAACTGAACTGAACTGAAAATTGCAGTGGACAGTGGCTGCGGCTGTGAAATTAAAAGATGCTTGCTCCTTGGAAGACAAGTTAGGATGAACTTAGTCTGTTACAAAGCAGGGACATGGTAAATAGTGCTGCAATAAACAATGGCATACACATTTCTTTTTCAATTTTTGTTTCCCTGGTATATATGCCTAAGAGTGGAATTGCTGGGTCATTTTATTTTATTTATTTATTTATTTATTTATTTTTTGCTGGGTCATTTTATTCCTAGTTTTTGAAGGAATCACCATACTGTCTTCCATAGTGGCTGTATCAATTTACATTCCCACTAAAAGTACAAGAACGTTTCCTTTTCTCCATAACATCTCCAGAATTTATTCTTTGTAGCCTTCTTTATGATGGCCATTCTGACCCGTGAGAGGTGATAACTCATTGTAGATTTGATTTGCATTGCTCTAATAATGAGCACTGTTGAGCAACCATTTGTGTGTTTGTTAGCCATCTGTACGTCTTCTTTGGAGAAACCTAGATGTCCACAGACAGATGAATGGATAAAGAAGTTGTGGTACATATACACAATGGAATATTCAGTTCAGTACAGTTCAGTCACTTAGTCATGTCTGACTCTTTGAGACCCCATCAATCGCAGCACACCAGGCCTCCCTGTCCATCACCAACTCCCAAAGTACAGCCAAACTCATGTCCGTTGAGTTGGTGATGCCATCCAGCCATCTCATCCTCTGTTGTCCCCTTCTCCTCCTGCCCCCAGTCCCTCCC
Source organism: Bos javanicus (assembly GCF_032452875.1). NCBI lineage: Eukaryota > Metazoa > Chordata > Mammalia > Artiodactyla > Bovidae > Bos > Bos javanicus. Next base: position 47,594,015 of record NC_083870.1, read on the forward strand.
AGCATCAGGGTCTTTTCCAATGAGTCAACGCTTCGCATGAAGTGGCCTAAGTATTTGAGTTTCCACCTCAGCATCGGTCCTTCCAATGAATACCCAGGACTGGTCTCCTTTAGGATGGACTGGTTGGATCTCCTTGCAGTCCAAGAGACTCACAAGAGTCTTCCCCAGCACCACAGTTCAAAAGCATCAATTCTTCGGTGCTCAGTTTTCTTGACAGTCCAACTCTTACATCTATACATGACCACTGGAAAAACCATAGCCTTGACTACATGGACCTTTGTTGGCTAAGTAATAGCTTTCCTTTGAATATGCTATCTAGGTTGGTCATAACTTTCCTTCCAAGGAGTAAGTGTCTTTTAATGTCATAGCTGCAATGACCATCTGCAGTGATTTTGAAGCTCAGAAAAATAAAGTCAGCCACTGTTTCCACTGTTTCCCCATCTATTTCCCATGAAGTGATGGGACCGAATGCCATGATCTTAGTTGTCTGAATGTTGAGCTTTAAGCCAACTTTTTCACTCTCCTCTTTCACTTTCATCAAGAGGCTTTTTAGTTCCTCTTCACTTTCTGCCATAAGGGTGGTGTCATCTGCATATCTGAGGTTATTGATATTTCTCCTGGCAATCTTGATTCCAGCTTGTGCCTCTTCCAGCCCAGCGTTTCTCATGATGTACTCTGCATATGAGTTAAATAAGCAGGGTGACAATATACAGCCTTAACATACTCCTTTTCCTATTTGGAACCAGTTTGTTGTTCCATGTCCAGTTCTAACTGTTGCTTCCTGACCTGCATATTGAGAGTCCTCAAAGGGACTCTCAAGAGTCTTCTCCAACACCACAGTTCAAAAGCATCAATTCTTCGGCACTCAGCTTTCTTCACAGAAAAGAAGAGAAGTGAAAAGCAAAGGAAAAAAGGAAAGATATAAGCATCTGAATGCAGAGTTCCAAAGAATAGCAAGAAGAGATAAGAAAGCCTTCCTCAGAGATCAATGCAAAGAAATAGAGGAAAACAACAGAATGGGAAAGACTAGAGATCTCTTCAAGAAAATTAGAGATACCAAGGAAACATTTCATGCAAAGATGGGCTGATAAAGAATAGAAATGGTATAGACCTAACAGAAGCAGAAGATATTAAGAAGAGGTGGCAAGAATACACAGGAGAACTGTACAAAAAAGATCTTCACAACCAAGAAAATCATGATGGTGTGATCACTCACCTAGAGCCAGACATCCTGGAATGTGAAGTCAAGTGGGCCTTAGAAAGCATCACTACGAACAAAGCTAGTGGAGGTGATGGAATTCCAGTTGAGCTATTTCAAGTCCTGAAAGTTGATGCTGTGAAAGTGCTGCACTCAATATGCCAGCAAATTTGGAAAACTCAGCAGTGGCCACAGGACTGGAAAAGGTCAGTTTTCATTCCAATCCCAAAGAAAGGCAATGCCAAAGAATGCTCAAACTACCGCATGATTGCACTCATCTCACACACTAGTAAAGTAATGCTCAAAATTCTCCAAGCCAGGCTTCAGCAATATGTGAACCGTGAACTTCCTGATGTTCAAGCTGGTTTTAGAAAAGGCAGAGGAACCGGAGATCAAATTGCCAACATCTGCTGGATTGTCGAAAAAGCAAGAGAATTCCAGAAAAACATCTATTTCTGCTTTATTGACTATGCCAAAGCCTTTGACTGTGTGGATCACAATAAACTGTGGAAAATTCTGAAAGAGATGGGAATATCAGACCACCTGACCTGCCTTTTGAGAAATTTGTTTGCAGGTCAGGAAGCAACAGTTAGAACTTGACATGGAACAACAGACTGGTTCCAAATAGGAAAAGGAGTATGTCAAGGCTGTATGTTGTCACCCTGCTTATTTAACTTACATGCAGAGTTCATCATGAGAAATGCTGGGCTGGAAGAAGCACAAGCTGGAATCAAGATTGCTTGGAGGAATAACAATAACCTCAGATATGCAGATGACACCACCTTTATGGCGGAAAGTAAAGAGGAATTAAAAAGCTTCTTGATGAAGGTGAAAGAGGAGAGTGAAAAAGTTGGCTTAACTCAACATTCAGAAAACGAAGATCATGGCATCTGGTCCCATCACTTCATGGCAGATATATGGGGAAACAGTGGAAACAGTGTCAGACTTCATTTTTCTGGGCTCCAAAATCACTGCAGATGGTGACTGCAGCCATGAAATTAAAAGACGCCTAACCCTTGGAAGAAAAGTTATGACCAACATAGATAGCATATTGAAAAGCAGAGACATTATTTTGCCAACAAAGGTCTGTCTAGTCAAGGCTATGGTTTTTCCAGTGGTCATGTATGGATGTGAGAGTTGGACTGTGAAGAAACTTACATTACCATATGTAAAATAGATAGCCAATGGGAATTTGCTGTATGGCTCAAGAAAGTCAAACAGGGGCTCTGTATCAACCTAGAGAAGTGGGATGGGGAGGGAGGTGGGAGAGAGGTTCAAAAGGGAGGAGATATATGTATACCTATGGCTGATTCATGTTGAGGTTTGACAGAAAACAACAAAATTCTGTAAAGCGATTATCCTATATTAAATAATAAATAATTTTTTTAAAAAGCATAGACTTTACTTGATTGACAAAGGTCCATATAGTCAAGGCTATGGTTTTTCTAGTAGTCATGCATGGATGTGAGAGTTGGACCATAAAGAAGGCTGTGTGGCAAAGAAATGATGCTTTCATACTGTGGTGCTAGAGAAGACTCTTCAGAGTCCCTTGGACTCTAAGGCAATCAAACCAGTCAATCTTAAAGGAAATCAGTCCTGAATATTGAGTGGAAGGACTAATGCTAAAACTGAAGTTACAATACTTTGGCTACCTGATGTGAAGAGCTGACTCACTGGAAAAGACTCTGATGCTGGGAAACATCAAGGGCAGGAGAAGGGGGTGACAGAGGGTGAGATGATTGGATGGCATCATTGGCTCAGCAGCATGAATTTGAGCAAACTTAGGAAATAGTGGAGGTCAGAGGAGCTTGGAGTGCTGTAGTTCATGGGGTTGCATAGTGTTGGACAGAACTTAGTAACTGAACAACAACAAAATCCAGTACATTCTCAGTCTCAAGTATCTTTACTTTCTAATGTATGCCAGTCTTTTTCATGAGTGAATTGAAAGTTTCTTGAAGGCAGAAACCATATTATAACTTTCTTTTTAAATTCTGCCCATGTTTTTTTGAAACATCCATTTATTTAGGCCATGTCATGCAGCATGTAGTGTCTTAGTTCCCCCACCAGTAATTGAACCTATGCTCCCTGCATTGCAAGTGTGGAGTCTTAACCACTGGACCATCAGGGAAGTTCCCTCAATATTACATCTTTTGTTTAAATTAAAATATGTATACAGTTGAAGCCACCTATCTGTCTACTCATTGATTACTACAATTATGAATTTGGTCATCTTTTACATGCATATTTTCATACGTTAAATTATATTCACAAATATGTGTGCTGTGCTGTGCTTAATCGCTTAGCCATGTCCAACTCTTTGTGACTCTGTGGACTGTAGCCCACCAGGTTCTTCTGTCCATGGAATTCTCCAGGGAAGAATACAAGAGTGGGTTGCCATGCCCTTCTCCAGGGGATCTTCCCAACCAGGGATCAAACCCAGGTCTCCCACATTGCAGGTGGCTTCTTTACCATCTAAGCCACCAGGGAAGCCCAAGAATACTGGAGTGGGTGGCCTATCCATTCTTCAGGGGATCTTCCCAACCCAAGAATCAAACTGGGGTCTCCTGCATAGCAGGTGGATTCTTTACACTGAGCCATCTGGGAAGCCTGCTGCTACACCTATAGCTTTTTGTTGTTTAATTTAGAAGCTTTCTAATTTCAGGCATTTATAGTTGAAATGTTTTGGGGCTCCAAAATTACTGAAGATGGTGACTGCAGCCATGAAAGTAAAAGACTCTTGCTCCTTGGAAGAAAAGCTATGACCAAACTAGACAGCATATTAAAAAGCAGAGACATCACTTTGCCAACAAATGTCCATCCAATCAAGGCTATAGTTTTTTCCAGTAGTCATGTATGGATGTGAGAGTTGGACTATAAAGAGAGCTGAGCTCTGAAGAACTGATGCTTTTGAACTGTGGTGTTGGAGAAGACTCTTGAGAGTCCCTTGGACAGCAAGGAGACCCAACCAGTCCATTCTAAAGGAAATCAGTCCTGAATATTCATTGGAAGGTCTGATGCTGAAGCTGAAACTCCAGATCTTTGGCCACCTGATGGGAAGAACTGACTCATTGGAAAACACCCTGATGTTGGGGAAGATTGAAGCCAGGAGGAGAAGGGGACAACAGAGGATGAGATGGTTGGAAGGCATCACCGACTCAATGGACATGAGTTTGAGTAAGCTCCAGGAGTTGGTGATGGACAAGGAAGTCTGGCATGCTGCAGTCCATGGGATCACAGAGTCAGACACAACTGAGTGACTGAACTGAACTGAACTGATTTACTCCCCTGGTGCCTCAACCCATTCTGTCTATGCCGGTACTCTCTATCCTACTTCCCAGCCTTCCCATCTCTTGATAGTTCTAGAATCATGTGTACTTGTTGACATGTTTTTTTGCTTATTAATTGGTTGTTTGTCTTCCTCCTCAAAGAAAATTCGAGTCTTATTAAGAGTAGAAATTTTTGTTCTCTTGATACTCTATCCCTAGCACTTGAAATGATGCCTGTAATATAACAACTTCTCAATAAATACTAATTGACAGGATATTCAAAGAATGTATTTTGTAGCTTTATTTATTTTTCCAAGTCACAGTTTTGATGTAGCTGAAGATAGTTGTAAATCTATTCATTCATTTTAACTTTTTATTATACATTGTGTGAATATGCCAGAATTCATTGATCTGGTTTTCTTTTGATAGACACTTAGTTTGTTTGAAAACTATATATCACTCAGCACATTTTTAAGTGAACATCTATGTTTTTTTTAATCCAAAGTTAAGAGTTACAGAGGATATATAAATTTCATCATAGTCTAAGTTGTATTTGTGCTTTAAATACATTTTGGTCAAAACCTTGGAGCAGATTTGGCTAATGTGATTTGTAGGAATTGTCTATTATTTAACTAAAAAGGCAAATGGGTCTTTGTTGTCAAAACAAACAGTTATCAGACTTATTTTCTGTCAGAAATATATGACTTTATTTTTCAATTCAAATAAACATGCTTTATACTCATCTCCATGACAACCAGTTCACTTTGGAATTCTATTTCTAAGATAGGTGAAAAGAAAAAAGAATAGATGAAAATATAAAGGCAAAGGGCTTTGCCTTGTTTGGTTACTGGGATAAAAAAGCCATTGCTCCCTTCAAAGTTTTTTAACCAAGGTTACTGCTTGCAGTCCCAGGACTTTTGCTTATGAGCCATGCATTCTTGAAATGTCTCTTTGGGCAGTCCACAACTGCAAGGTTCAAAAAAGAGAGAGGTATTCTTTCTTATTGAAAAGGATAAGTGTGTAGGAACCTAAGAGTATTTAAAGAGAATAGGCAGACCTCTCTTCTGAGGACACCTATTTCTAAAAAGGGTACCATGGATATTGAAGATCTTAATGTTGGCTCCCATAAAACTGTCTATGCCTACATATTCCTCATGATGTCATTATATAACCCTAGCTGTATGTATACTTCAGTGGGAAGAAAACTGCTCCACTATATGTACTTTAAGGTGAATACTTGGGTTGCAAAGTATGATGTATCTTCAGCATTGTTAAATATTATTAAGTAGATTTCCAGAATATGTGACCCAATTTTCACTCTATAGTTAGAACATGAGACTCACCATCCTTCCGTCTCCTTTTCTGCATTGTCAGATTTTTAAATTTTAAATCATTGGTGCATGTACAATTTTATCACATTGTAATTTAAATTTGTATTTCCCTTTTGAATTATGAGGTTGAGGTTTTTTTAAGTACATGGCCATTAGGGTTGCCTATTCTGTGAATTGACAGTTTATAATTTTTTCCAAGTTTTCTCTTGGATTTTATGCTTTTTACTTATTGATTTATCACATTTTAAATAGCCTCAATATTAATTTTTATCTATTTTACATGTTGAAAAAATTTTCTCCTAGAGTATGGCTATCTTATTTCTTTAGGAAAATTTTTATATAAGAACAGTTTCAGGCTCACAAAAAAGTTATAAATATTGTATAGAAAATTCCTTTATATCCCACAATCAGTTTCTCTTATTATTATATTAGTATGGTACACTTGTCAAAATTAATGAACTAATACTGCATGTTATCATTAAGCAAATTCAAATTTCTCACTAATGTCCTTTTTTCAGTTCCAGGATCCCATCCAGGGTGTTAATTTAGTCACTGCATCTTTTTAGGATTGTCTTGGCTATGATGATTTCCCAGGGCTTTTTGTTGGTAGTGGTGGTTCTTTGTTTTTGATGACCATAATAGTTTTGAGTACTGATCAAGCATTTGTCAGTTGGAATTTACATGATGTTTTGCAAATGGTTATACTAGGCAGGAAAATCACAAAAAGTACCATTTTCATCACATCACATGCAAAAGTTGCATACTATCAACATAACTTATAATTGTTAATGTCAGCACCAGTCACCTGACTAAGGCAGTGTGTGTCAGGTTCTCCATTGTCAAGTAATTAATTTTTTTCCATTTCCATGCTCTCTCCTGTTTGGAAGGAAGTCACTATAGGCAGTCAACACTTAAGAAGCGGGAGGTTAGATTCCATCTCTGAAAGGACAGAATTTATACATAAATAATGTGAAATTCTTTTGCACTGGATATTTGTCTGTTCTCCCCCATGCATTTATTTATTTAATTTATTTTTAATATCAGATGGACTTAAGAATATTAATGTTATAATTTAGATTATAATTCAATGTTACTTTATTTTATAGCTCAAATGGTTCCAACTTTGGTTAGGACTCTTTTATAATTTACTTGAGGATTTTTATTTTAAACATTTGAAACTTCATGGGAAATAGATGGGGAAACAGTGGAAACAGTGTCAGACTTTATTTTTGGGGTCTCCAATCACAGCGGATGGTGACTGCAGCCATGAAATTAAAAGATGCTTACTCCTTGGAAGAAAAGTTATGACCAACCTAGATAGCATATTGAAAAGCAGAGACATTACTTTGCTGCCTAAGGTCTGTCTAGTCAAGGCTATGGCTTTTCCAGTGGTCACGTATGGATGTGAGAGTTGGACTGTCAAGAAAGCTGAATGCCAAAGAATTGATGCTTTTGAACTGTAGTGTTGGAGAAGACTCTTGAGAGTCCCTTGGACTGCAAGGAGATCCAACCAGTCCATTCTGAAGGAGATCAGCCCTGGGATTTCTTTGGAAGGAATGATGCTAAAGCTGAAATTCCAGTACTTTGGCCACCTCATGTAAAGAGTTGACTCATTGGAAAAGACTCTGATGCTGGGAGGGATTGAGGGCAGGAGAAGGGGACGCCAGAGGATGAGATGGCTGGATGGCATCACTGACTCAATGGACGTGAGTCTGAGTGAACTCCGGGAGTTGGTGATGGACAGGGAGGCCTGGCATGCTGCGATTCATGGGGTTGCAAAGAGTTGGATACGACTGAGCGACTGAACTGAACTGAATGTGATCACATTTGTTAATACTTTTTTTCATGGTTTGTATTATCTTACATCATGTTTAAGAAATTCTGTCCAGTCTTATCTTGTTCTAAATATGTAATATTTTGCAAATCAAATACAAATTCAGTTCAGTTCAGTCTTTCAGTCATGTCCGACTCTTTGCGACCCCATGGGCTGCAGCATACCAGGCTTCCCTGTTCATCACCAACTCCTGGAGCTTACTCAAACTCATGTCCATTGAGTCGGTGATGCCATCCAACCATCTCATCCTCTGTTGTCCCCTTTTCCTCTAGCCTTCAATCTTTCCCAGCATCAGGGTCTTTTCTAATGAGTCAACTCTTCTCATCAGGTGGCAAAAGTATTGGAGTTTTGGCTTCATCTGTCTTTCCAATGAATATTCAGGACTGATTTTCATTAGGATGGACTGGTTGGGTCTCCATGCTGTCCAAGGACTCTCAAGAGTCTTCTCCAACACCACAGTTCAAAAGCATCAATTCTTCAGCACTCAGTTTCCTTTAAGTACAACTGTCACATCCATACATGCAAAAATAAACTCAAAATGGATTAAAGATCTAAACATAAGACCAGAAACTACAAAACTCCTAGAGGAGAACATAGGCAAAACACTCTCTGACATACATCACAGCAGGATCCTCTATGACCCACCTCCCAGAATATCGGAAATAAAAGCAAAAATAAACAAATGGGACCTAATTAACCTTAAAAGCTTCTGCACATCAAAGGAAACTATCAGCAAGGTGAAAAGACAGCCTTCAGAATGGGAGAAAATAATAGCAAATGAAGCAACTGACAAACAACTAATCTCAAAAATATACAAGCAACTCCTGCAGCTCAATTCCAGAAAAATAAATGACGCAATCAAAAAATGGGCCAAAGAACTAAATAGACATTTCTCCAAAGAAGACATACAGATGGCTAACAAACACATGAAAAGATGCTCAACATCACTCATTATCAGAGAAATGCAAATCAAGACCACTATGAGGTACCATTTCACACCAGTCAGAATGGCTGCGATCCAAAAGTCTACAAATAATAAATGTTGGAGAGGGTGTGGAAGAAAGGGAACCCTCTTACACTGTTGGTGGGAATGCAAACTAGTACAGCCACTATGGAGAAGAGTGTGGAGATTCCTTAAAAAACTGGAAATAGAACTGCCTTATGATCCAGCAATCCCACTGCTGGGCATACACACTGAGGAAAGCAGAAGGGAAAGAGACACGTGTACCCCAATGTTCATCGCAGCACTGTTTATAATAGCCAGGACATGGAAGCAACCTAGATGTCCATCAGCAGATGAATGGATAAGAAAGCAGTGGTACATATACACAATGGAGTATTACTCAGCCATTAAAAAGAATACATTTGAATCAGTTCTAATGAGGTGGATGAAACTGGAGCCTATTATACAGAGTGAAGTAAGCCAGAAGGAAAAACACCAATACAGTATACTAATGCATATATATGGAATTTAGAAAGATGATAACAATAATCCTGTGTACGAGACAGCAAAAGTGACGCTGATGTATGGAACAGTCTTATGGAATCTGTGGGAGAGGGAGAGGGTGGGAAGATTTGGGAGAATGGCATTGAAACATGTAAAATATCATGTATGAAACGAGATGCCAGTCCAGGTTCAATGCACGATACGGGATGCTTGGGGCTAGTGCACTGGAACGACCCAGAGGGATGGTATGGGGAGGGAGGAGGGAGGAGGGTTCAGGATGGGGAGCACATGTATACCTGTGATGGATTCATTTTGATATTTGGCAAAACTAATACAATTATGTAAAGTTTAAAAATAAAATAAAATTTAAAAAAAAAAAGAAAGAAAAATCCATAGCTTTGACTAGACGGACCTTTGTTGGCAAAGTAATGTCTCTGCTTTTTAATATACTATCTAGATTGGTCATAACTTTTCTTCCAAAGAGCAGGAGTCTTTTAATTTCCTGACTGCAATCACCATCTGCAGTGATTTTGGAGCCCAAATAATAAAGTCTGTCACTATTTCCACTGTTTCCTCATCTATTTGCCATGAAGTGATGGGACCAGATGCCATGATCTTAGTTTTCTGAATGTTGAGTTTTAAGCCAACCCTTTCACTCTCCTCTTTCACTGTCATCAAGAGGCTCTTTAGTTCTTCTTTGCTTTCTGCCATAAGGGTGGTGTCATCTGCATATCTGAGGTTATTGATATTTCTCCTGGCAATGTTGATTCCAGCTTGTGATTCATCCAGCCCAGCATTTCTCATGATGTACTTTGCATATAAATTAAATAAGCAGGATGACAGCATATAGCCTTGACATACTTCTTTCCCTATTTGGAACCAGTCTGTTGTTCCATGTCCAGTTCTAACTGTTGATTCCTGACCTGCATACAGATTTATCAAGAGGCAGGTCAAGTGGTCTGGTATTCCCATCTCTTTAAGAATTTTCCACAGTTTATTGTGATCCCCACAGTCAAAGGCTTTGGTATAGTCAATAAAGCAGAAGTAGATGTTTTTCTGGAGTTCTCTCTTCTGCTGTGCAACTCTGCTCCCAAATACAAATTAGGAAATTATTAATTTCAGATTGAATTTCTGTGTGTAATGTGAGTCAGTGATCCAATTATAGTTTGCATATTGTATGATATATATATAACAGGCAATCCTTTTGTTAGTTATTTGCAATGTCATCACAGATATATATTAATTTTTGTATATACATAGGTCTGTTTCTGGACTTTCTTTTCTATTCAGTTTGTCTATTTATCATTGTCTCAATATTATATTTTCTGAATTATTATTGAAATATAATAGGTTTGTTTATAGTGACCAAGTAACTATAGCTTGTTCTTCAGATTGTTTTAGCTATTCTTGGTCCTTTTCTCACACAAATGAATTTTAGCATCAGCTTGTAAATTCTATGATTTCTTACTAGGAAGTTAACTTGAAAATTTTTGATTTCCTGGGTTTTTTTTTTTTATGAAACTCTTAATTTTTATTAAATATTATAATTGTTCATGACTGCATAGAAATGCTTTTGAATTTTGTATGTTAACATTATAAACAGGAATCTTGATGAATTATTATATTAGTCTAATGATTAATTTATCTAAAGTTATCTGTTTGCAATCATATAGTTTATAAATAATGACAATTTGGTTTTGTCTAGTGCACATGTAACATTTAATTATTTATATTTTGTTGCATTAACTAGGATTTCAGGTACAATATTCAAGTGTGGTATTTAATTTTCTATTATTTTGGGATTTTAGAGATAACTTTCTGATATTAATTTGTAAATAATTGCATCATGGTAAGGGAACATAATCTGTATTATTCCACTACTTTAATAATTGAGACTGGTTTTATAGCCTAGCATAGTTCTATTTTGGGGAATATTCCATGTCCTCTTGAAAAAAAATCTATACTTACTTATCAGCTGTTGGTGAAGTGTTCTATGAATGACAGTTAACTAAGTTGGTTGACAATGTTTTTAAATCATTTATATTTCTATTGATTTTCTATTTGTTTTATCAATTACTGAGTAAGAATGTTGAAATGTCTACAATTGTGGATTTATTTATTCCTTTCTTCAGTTTTGTCATGTTTTTCTACAGATATTTGAAGCACAGTGTTCAAATGTACATTTAAGATTGTTAATGTCTCATTATTATAAAATATCTTTCTCTGTAGTATTATTTCTTATCCTGAAGTATACATTGAATGTTTTAATATAGCCACTCTAGTTTTCTTATGATGAGTGTTTACATAGTATATCTCTTTGCAGTTGTGTCTATATCTGTTTCTATGTATATCTGTATCTATACTTCAAGTCATGCTGTATAGACTGCATATAGATGGGCTGTGCTTACTTTTTAGCCTAACAACCACTTTCTTTTAATTGCAGTGTTTTTTCCTTTTACATTTAGTGAAAATATGATTGACATGGTTATGTTTAAATCTGCAACCTTGTTACTTCTTTTGTTTGTTCTACTTATATATATATTTTTCTTTTTCTGTCTTTTGTTTTAGTTTGAGCATTTTTATGAATATCTTATTTCCACTATTGGTTCATCAGATGTATCTCTTTGTTTTATACTTTTAGTCGTTCCTCTAGGATTTAAAAGGTGTATATTTAATTTGTTACAGTCTACCTTCAAATATTATACCTCATTATGTGGAATATAGAAATCTTACAATAGTTTAATATCATCTCTTCTTTGTATGCTTTTATGCTATTTTTCTCATATTTTTAAAAATATGTCACAAATTCCACAAAAGCATTGGTATTATTTTTGGCTTTAATCAATCAGTTACCTTTTGGAGAAATTTTTTAAATAAGGAAATAAGAGTCTTCTGTGTTTGCCCACATGTTTACTATTTCTGTCTCTCTTTATTCCACTTTGTAGCTCCAGTTTTCCATCTGGTAATACTTGCTTTCAGTTTCAAGAAACTTCTGTAGTATTTTTTGAAGAGAAGATCAGTTGACAAATTGTCTCAGCTTTTGTTTATCATCTGAAAAATTCTTTATTTCATCTTTACTTTCAAATATTTTAAAAGTTTTATTCAATACTGTATCCATACATTAGCCTTTATTATTTAGCAATTTAAAAATACAATTTCATTTTTTTCTGGATTGCTGAGATTCTAAGAAATATTTTTTCCTCTGTGTATAATATATCTTTTGTATTGGTCGTTTTAAGAGTTTCCCCTTATTAATGGTTTTCAGGAATTTGATTATGTGTCACTTAGTTTGTTTTTCTTTGTGTTCATTCTTCTTAGAGTTCAATATGCCTCTTGGATCTTAAATTTTTTTTTATTGAGGTATAGTTGATATACAATACTATATGTTTCAAGTAGACAACATGGTGATTCATAATCTTAAAAGGCTATATTCCACTTATAGTTATTATAAAATATTATTTGTATTCCATAGTGTACAATATATCCTTGTAGTTTATTTATTTTATATATAATAGTTTGCACCTCTTAATCCCTACCCCTTTCTTATCCTTCCTTCTTCCCTCTCCCCACTGATAACCACTAGTTTATTCTCTATATCTGCGAGTCTGCTTCGTTTTTGTTATATTCACTAGTTTGTTTTATTTTTAGATGCTACTATAAGTGATACCATACAGTATTTGTCTTTCTCTGACTTACTTCATTTAGCATAATACCCTCCAAGTCCAATAAATTTCTAAGTTTATCTTGTCATAAAACTTGAAAAAATTTTAGCCACTACTTCAAATTTTTTTTGTTTTTCTGACCTCACATTCTCCTTTCCTTTGACTAGTTATATTTATGTTAGAGCATATTGTCTCATAGGTTCTTGAAGTTTTGGGTTTGTTGTCATTGTTCAAAGTTTTTAAATTTTGATACTCATTTGAAAAGTTTCTATTGCTACTTTTTTTTTAAGTTCACTGATATTTTTCTTCTGAAGTATCTGTTGTGTTCTACATAATAGAGAAATTTTAATTCAGATTTTATATTCCATCTCTAGTAGCTCCATTTGGGTCTTTGTAAAATCTATTTTTCTCCACATTATGTTTTTCTTTAATTCTTTGAGCATATTGATCAATATCTTTCGTGCTACTTCAATTATCTCTTTTCATTTCTGATTATACTGTCATCAGTTGATGTCTTTCCTGGTTATGAGTCAATTTTTTTCTGTTACTCCTTATGTCTAGTAATGTTTGGTTGAAAGTCAAACCATTGTGCTGGATATTGTATTTCTTTTAAGAAAAAGCAATTTACCTGATATTAGTTTGATTTTTTTGAGTCTTGTTTTTATTTTAGTGTAGGTCCAGAATAGGGTTTATTTCTGGCCAAGTTTAGCCCTGCTAATAAATTGTCACTCTCTGAGTTCTCAAGTGAATGTCCCATATAGTCAGTGAGGTCTCCCCAGACTGGCTCGTGGAGATTTGAGTGGTTTCTTGCTTTGTGTAAGCTCTAGCAATTATTTGTTTTGTATCTGCTCTCTAATTATTTTTATAAAAATTGTTTTTTGCTTGACTTCATATAGTTTATACATGTGAAAATTGCTTGTGTGCTCAGTTGCTCAGTCATGTCAGACACTTTGCTACGCTATGGACTGTAGCCCCCAGGCTCCTCTGTCCATGGTGTTCTCCAGGCAAGAATACTGGAGTGGGTTGCCATTTTCTCCTTCAAGGAATCTTCCCCTCGCAGAGACTGAACCTGAGTGTCCTGTGTTTCCTGCATTGGCAGGCAGATTCTTTACCACTGAGCCACCTGGGAAGTCCATGTGAAAACTGGCATTCATTAAACACTTAGGTGAAAGTCGTTCAGTCATGTCCAACTCTGTGACTCCATGGACTATACAGTCTACAGAATTCTCCAGGCCAGAATACTAGAGTGTGTAGCCATCCTCTTCTCCAGGGATTCTTCCCAACCCAGGGATTGAATCCAGGTCTCCCATATTGGAGGGAAATTCTTTACCAGCTGAACCACCAGGGGAGCCCAACAATACTGGAGTGAGTAGCCTATACCTTCTCCAGCAGATCTTCCCAACCCAGGAATCAAACTGGGGTCTCCTGCATTGCAGGTGGATTCTTTACCAACTGAGCTACCAGGAAAGCCTTAAATACTCGAAAAGACTGCAGATTCCTGAAACTATTACTCTGTATATCCCTCCTTTTTTCATACTATGCCTTGAAAGTTCTTGTTTCTTTGGACTCCCTAAATGCTGCTACCCATCTTCCCCTTTTTGTGCGAATGCTGGTGTCTCCTGAGTTCTCTCTCCCCTGCACAATGATCTGGAAACTTTCCAGGTAGAGACCTGAGGTCATCATACATCTCATTTCATTTTCTTATTCTCAGGAATAATAGTCCTGTGTTGCTCAGTGTTCAGTTTCTAAAATCTATTGTTTTATGCATTTTGTCAGTTTTCTAGGTACTGAGTTTGGACCCACCTCCTCTCTCAAGGTCAGAAGTGAAATACTACTTACAATTTAAACTATTTTTTGCTATTTTTATCGACATTGCTCTCATGGACAGTTTAGATATGATTTTTCTCATCTCAGCTATATGTTGTGTTTGATAACTCAATAAAAATGTTCAGTTCAGTTCAGTCGCTCAGTCGTGTCTGACTCTGCGACCCCATGAATCGCAGCACACCAGGCCTTCCTGTCCAACACCAGCTCCTGGAATTCACCCAAACTCATGTTCATAGAGTCAGTAATGCCATCCAGCCATCTCATCCTCAGTCGTCCCCTTCTCCTCCTGGCTTCAATCTTTCCTAGCATCAGGGTCTTTTCCAATGAGTCAACTCTTCGCATGAAGTGGCCAAAGTATTGGGGTTTCAGCCTCAGCATCAGTCCTTCCAATGAACACCCAGGACTGGTCTCCTTTAGGATGGACTGGTTGGATCTCCTTGCAGTCCAAAGGACTCGGAAGGTCTTCTCCAGCTCCACAGTTCAAAAGCATGAATTCTTTGGCACTCAGCTTTCTTCACAGTCCAACTCACATCCATACATGACTACTGGAAAAACCATAGCCTTAACTAGACAAACATTTGTTGGCAAAGTAATATCTCTAATTTTTAATATGCTATCTAGGTTGGTCATAACTCCTTCCAAGGAGTAAGAGTCTTTTAATTTCATGGCTGCAATCACCATTAGCAGTGATTTTGGAGCCCCCAAAAATAAATTCAGCCACTGTTTACACTGTTTCCCCATCTATTTGCCCTGGAGTGCATGCCATGATCTTCATTTTCTGAATGTTGAGCTTTAAGCCAACTTTTTCACTTTCCTCTTTCACTTTCATCAAGAGGCTTTTTAGTTCCTCTTCACTTTCTGCCATAAGGGTGGTGTCATCTGCATATCTGAGGTTATTGATATTTCTCCCGGCAATCTTGATTCCAGTCTGTGCTTCTTCCAGCCCAGGGTTTCTCATGATGTACTCTGCATATAAGTTAAATAAGCAGGGTGACAATATACAGCCTTGATGTAGTCCTTTTCCTATTTGGAACTAGTCTGTTGTTCCATGTCCAGTTCTAACTGTTGCTTCCTGACCTGCATATAGGTTTCTCAAGTGGCAGATCAGGTGGTCTGATATTCCCATCTCTTTCAGAATTTTCCACAGTTTATTGTGATCTACACAGTCAAAGGCTTTAGTAGGGTCAATAAAGCAGAAATAGATCTTTTTCTGGAACTCTCTTTCTTTTTTGATGATCAAGCAGATGTTGGCAATTTGATCTCTGGTTCCTCTGCCTTTTCTAAAACCAGCTTGAACAACTGGAATTTCATGGTTCACATATTGCTGAAGCCTGGCTTGGAGAATTTTGAGCATTATTTTACTAGTGTGTGAGATGAGTGCAATTGTGCAGTAGTTTGAGCATTCTTTGGCATTGCTTTTCTTTGGGATTGGAATGAAAACTGACCTTTTTAGTCCTGTGGCCACTGCTGAGTTTTCCCAATTTGCTGGCATATTGAATGCAGCACTTTCACAGCATCATCTTTCAGGATTTGAAAGAGCTCAACTGGAATTCCATCACCTCCACTAGCTTTGTTCATAGTGATGTTTTCTAAGGCCCACTTGACTTCACATTCCAGGATGTCTGGCTCTAGGTCAGTGATCACACCATTGTGATTATCTGGGTCATGAAGATCTTTTTTATATAGTTCTTCTGTGTATTCTTGCCACCTCTTCTTAATATCTTCTGCTTCTGTTAGGTCCATACCATTTCGGTCCTTTATCGAGCCCATCTTTGCATGAAATGTTCCCTTGGTATCTCTAATTTTCTTGAAGAGATCTCTAGTCTTTCTCATTCTGTTGTTTCCCTCTATTTCTTTGCATTGATCGCTGAGGAAGGCTTTCTTATCTCCTCTTGCTATTCTTTGAAACTCTGCTTTCAGATGCTTATATCTTTCCTTTTCTCCTTTGCTTTTGCTTCTCTTCTTTTCACAGCTATTTGTAAGGCCTCCCCAGACAGCCATTTTGCTTTTTTGCATTTCTTTTCCATGGGGATGGTCTTGATCCCTGTCTCCTGTACAATGTCACGAACCTCCGTCCATAGTTCATCAGGTACTCTGTCTATCAGATAGAGTCCCTTAAATCTATTTCTCACTTCCACTGTATAATCATAAGGGATTTGATTTAGGTCATACCTGAATGGTCTAGTGGTTTTCCCTACTTTCTTCAATTTAAGTCTGAATTTGGCAATAAGGCATTCATGATCTGAACCACAGTCAGCTCCTGGTCTTGTTTTTGCTGACTGTATAGAGCTTTCCCATCTTTGGCTGAAAAGAATATAATCAATCTGATTTTGGTGTTGACCATCTAGTGATGTCCATGTGTAGAGTCTTCTCTTATGTTGTTGGAAGAGGGTGTTTGCTATGACCATTGTGTTCACTTGGCAAAACTCTATCAGCCTTTGCCCTGCTTTATTACGCATTCCAAGGCCAAATTTGCCTGTTACTCCAGGTGTTTCTTGACTTCCTACTTTTGCATTCCAGTCCCCTATAATGAAAAGGACATCTTTTTTGGGTGTTAGTTCTAAAACGTCTTGTAGGTCTTCATAGAACTGTTCAACTTCAGCTTCTTCAGCGTTATTGGTTGAGGCATAGGCTTGGATCATTGTGATATTGAATGGTTTGCCTTGGAAATGAACAGAGATCATTCTGTCATTTTTGAGATTGCATCCAAGTACTGCATTTTGGACTCTTTTGTTGACCATGATGGCTACTCCGTTTCTTCTAAGGGATTCCTTCCCACAGTATTAGATATAATGGTCATCTGAGGTAAATTCACCCATTCCAGTCCATTTTAGTTTGCTGAATGTCGACATTCACTCTTGCCATCTCCTGTTTGACCACTTGCAGTTTGCCTTGATTCTTGGGCCTGACATTCCAGGTTCCTATGCAATATTGCTCTTTACAGCTTTGGACTTTGCTTCTATCACCAGTCACATTCACAACTGGATATTGTTTTTGCTTTGGCTCCTTCCCTTCATTCTTTCTGGAGTTATTTCTCCACTAATCTCCAGTAGCATATTGGGCACCTACTGACCTGGGGAGTTCCTCTTTCAGTATCCTATCATTTTGCCTTTTCATACTGTTCATGGGGTTCTCGAGGCAAAAATCCTGAAGTGGTTTGCCATTCCCTTCTCCAGTGGACCACATTCTGTCAGACCTCTCCACCATGGTTAGTTTTAGCTAAAAATTCTGAAGTATTTTGTGAGACATTTTCCCCTCTATTGTGGATTTGTGATTAATCCTAACAAGACTTTTATCTAGGGAAAGTAAATAATATCTCTTTTGGTGTGTACCTTAACTGATTTTCAAGCTTCTTTCTTAATTGAATGTCTGTATATGGTCATATATGTAGTTTTCTACTCTAATTCTAACTCCCAGAATGAGAAAATCAAGAATTAACTGAGCGATACTCTTTTACATCTGGCCTTTATTGCCAGAGATTTAAAAGCAAATGCAGTTTTAACTCCATAGTTGGTACTGGGATTTAAGCACCAAACGGTGCCTCAGTGTCTGAGAAGATGTCGCTTATGCTATTTCTATAAACATATAAATTTTCTTTTGCCTTGCAGAATGTTGAGTTAAAAAAATAATTCTGGAGTTTCAATGTTTCCCTAGTAGAAACTCTAGCTTAGTGTAACCATTTCAAATAAACATCTCAAGATAGTAAAAACTATTTTAAATAGACAATTATATCTTGTGGCATAATCTCATGTTAGTACAGTTAAATGAAAACTGTCTTTCATAGACAAAAATCTATGAAAAATGCTACCTGTAAAACTGAGGGAGAATTGTAAACACAAGATCATTCTGTTATTTTCCTTACCATTTAAAAAGCATTGTTTTAGATATATACTTTCTTTAGGCCCTGAAATAATTTTAGAAAATATACATAGCTTTGCTTTCAAAGGTCATGAGCAAGTATAATTGTACCCATTTTAGTATAAGAAAACGTTTCAGTCATGCTTAGTGACAATCTTCCCCATATGACATGATCCTCCTTTAAGAAGAAAACTAAAGTACATCTAAGAAGTTCAAGGAGCTGCTCATTTCCTGAAGTAGAGCAAAATAGACAGTATTCAAGTTAGGTTGTTGCTGCTGCTGCTGCTAAGTCACTTCAGTCGTGTCCGACTCTGCATGACCCCATAGACTGCAGCCCACCAGGCTCCCCCGTCCTTGGGATTCTCCAGGCAAGAACACTGGAGTGGGTTGCCATTTCCTTCTCCAGTGCATGAAAGTGAAAAGTGAAAGTGAAATCGCTCAGTCGTGTCCTACTCAGCGAACCCACGGACTGCAGCCTACCAGGCTCCTCTGTCCATGGGATTTTCCAGGCAATAGTACTGGAGTGGGTCACCATTGCCTTCTCCCAAGTTAGGTTAATTGTGTTCGAAAATGAAGAGGTGAAACCTTAGTTGTGTTGAAGGATGATGGGAGCACATGCTATTGTATGATTTTGGACTTGGTAGCAAAAGACCATTTTTTCATTAAGAGGGATCATTTTAATCTAGTCTCTCAATTCCCTTCAGTAACAAAAGCCACAGTCCAGCAAGAAATTAAGAAGAAAAAGAAGAAGGCAAAGAGGAGAGGGAAGGGAATATGGAGGAGAAAGGAAAGAAGAAGGAACAGTAACCCCACAAATACAAAAAAAAAAAAAAAAAAACTAACAGAAAATTCACTAAGTAAGCATCTGAGACAGCTGAAATAATTTTCTACATTAAATTGTAAATAGTAATTTTTTTAGTTTCATAATAATGTTGATTACTAATGAGTTTTCAGCTGGGTCTGTGATTTTTAGGTAATGCTAGAAGGGAAAGGTGTGCTCAGAAGCAGCATAGGTTTATATATGTGAATACAAAAAAGTGCATTGTGATGGATAGCCCTAAGAGTAGCACACAGAATTTGAAGATTACTTCAAATAGCATTCAAAACTAGGTATTCAAAATCCATGATAAGAAAGTATGTACTTTATGAAGGGACAAAGTTTTCAGGTAAGGTTTCTACCCTTGAGGTTTTCACTGAGAAGTATTTTGAAATATGATGGCAGAAAATGTGCAAACTAGAGATATGTTCATTCTCTCGCTCATCTATATTTAGAGACTAAAGGTAGTATGAGCTGCTTTCATATTTGGTTGAAATGCCTTGAGAAAGCAAACATTTTTAAGAGAGCTGCTTATCTGCTGCTTATTTCAACTAGCTTGACCCTTCTATAATAGTTTGGCTTTTAATTTCTTCCAACAGATACTCCATTCCCATACCCTTAACCATCCATACTAATCCTCCCAGTCGCAGACCACTAGACAGCTCCAAAAAATAACTCTTGTGTGAGCCTCTCTCACTGTGTAATTAAAATGATTGCTTCTGTGATTGTATTACACTCACTGGAGGATCAGGATGGGTTAGCACATGCTTTACAGCTTACCTTAGAGTTCTAAGATTGTAACACAGAGATTCAGCCTAAAGGTGAGGTTAACTGTTTTCAGAACTGCATTATTTCACCTGAGATAGATAATATATAATTACTGGAAAAAAATGCAGAGAATATGGAAATTCAGAGTTAACTGTTTCCAGTCTAGCTTCAGTTCAGTTCAGTTCAGTTGCTCAGTCGTGTCCGATTCATTGCGACTCCATGAATCGCAGCACGCCAGGCCTCCCTGTCCATCACCAACTCCGGGAGTTCACTCAAACCCATGTCCATCGAGTCGGTGATGCCATCCAGCCATCTCATCCTCTGTCGTCCCTTTTTCCTCCTGCTCCCAATCCCTCCCAGCATCAGAGTCTTTTCCAATGAGTCAACTCTTCGCATGGCCAAAGTACTGGAGTTTCAGCTTTAGCATCATTCCTTCCAAAGAAATACCAGGGCTGATCTCCTTCAGAATGGACTGGTTGGATTTCCTTTCAGTCCAAGGGACTCGCAAGAGTCTTCTCCAACACCACAGTTCAAAAGCATCAATTTTTTGGCACTCAGCTTTCTTGACAGTCCAACTCTCACATCCATACATGACCACTGGAAAAACCATAGCCTTGACTAGATGGACCTTAGGTGGCAAAGTAATGTCTCTGCTTTTGAATATGCTATCTAGGTTGGTTATACTTTTCCTTCCAAGGAGTAAGTGTCTTTTAATTTCATGGCAGCAGTCACCATCTGCAGTGATTTTGGAGCCCCCAAAAATAAAGTCTGACACTGTTTCCACTGTTTCCCCATCTATTTCCCATAAAGTGATGGGACCAGATGCCATGATCTTCATTTTCTGAATGTTGAGCTTTAAGCCAACTTTTTCACTCTCCTCTTTCACTTTCATCAAGAGGCTTTTGAGTTCCTCTTCACTTTCTGCCATAAGGGTGGTGTCATCTGCATATCTGAGGTTATTGATATTTCTCCCAGCAATCTTGATTCCAGCTTGTGCCTCTTCCAGCCTAGCATTTCTCATGATATACTCTGCATATAAGTTAAACAAGCAGTCTAGCTTAACTTTCTCCAATTAAGATATGATGGCATACAGACTCACCAGTTATCTTCACAATACAGTCTTTTAGGCTTTAGGGAACCTCTACGTGTAGTATTGGCCACCTGATGCAAAGAACTGACTCATTTGAAAAGACCTTGATGCTTGGAAAGATTGAAGGCAGGAGGAAAAGGGGAACACAGAGGATGACGTAGTTGAATGGTATCACTGACTCAATGGACATGATTTTGAGTAAACTCCAGGAGTTGGTGACGGATAGAGAGGCCTGGCATTCTGTCACAAAGAGTTGGACACAACTGAGGAACTGAACTGTACTGAAGATGTACTATTATGTAGCAGAAGTGACAAACACAGTCACTTCACAGAGGGTGAATCTGGAGCCTTACCAACATTCCCCAATAAAAACCAGAGCTGAAACCCTGCAAACAGTTTCTAGAGCCCTAAATACACATTGAGAGAAAATCATATTTCTCTGGATTAGATGAGGGTAAACAAGCTATAGAATATACATTTTATAAGATTCCCTGGTTAAAATTCTCTAAGCTATTTTGAACTCTCATTACTACCATTGATTTTTAATCAGTAGTCAGTTTGAATAACACATTCATTGGCAAAGAAAAAAAACAATCACTCTATTTAAGCCTATGATTGAAAATTGCTATAGAGTGTTGTGGGCAGCTTTCCTCCTCTTTATATTAACAACTATGGACTTCAATAGCAGAGGGATTTATTTAATAGATTAGAAGGAAAACTTCTGTGACTGAAGAGTAAATTGAGCTTTTTAAGAGTATGGTAGAAGCTTCTAATAAGATGATGATTTCTAAAACAGTTAAGACTTTATATACTAGTAAATATTTTGAAAATATGGAGACTAACGTAGAGTTTCCAGTTCTTTGTTGTTGTTTCTAAATAAGTATGTTAAATAAAAGGAAAACCAAGTTATTCAAAAAATACTTATTGAAACTCTATTCATGATAAAGCACTAAGTTAAAATCTGGGGATAGAATGGTAAGTCTTCTTCCTCAGGATTTTATAATTTGGTTGGGGTAAGGCACTGTTCTGAGCATGTATGTGTATGACATCTATGAGGTAATTTTATATCCTTATTCTAAGGATGTGAACATTGAGATACAGACAGATTACTTAACTTGCCCTAATTTTATAGCTTGTCAGTGATACAACCCGACTGAAGAACAGTTTTCATAATTTTATAAATTCAGCTTTATGTAAATCTTACTACATTGCCTCTAACTTTATCCTTTTAGGTAGCAGAATGGTAAAAACCCAAGGCCAGGACTACTTGTGAACCTGTAAAGGAAAGCCACCTTCAAAGATGGCTTTTTGAATGAAGATGCACTGAATGAAATGGTTTAACACGATTTTATGCCCCAAAAAGAAAAGACTAGACTGAATTTAAAGGACAATTTCATGTTTCTAATACCATAGTTTTAAATGCATTTTCAATAATAATCAGTTCAGTTCAGTTCAGTCGCTCAGTTGTGTCCGACTCTTTGTGATCCAATGAACCGCAGCATACCAGGCCTCCCGGTCCATCATCAACTGCCAGAGTCCACCCAAACCCATGTCCATTGAGTCGGTGATGCCATCCAACCATCTCATCCTCTGTCGTCCCCTTCTCATTCTGCCTTCAATCTTTCCCAGCATCAGGGTCTTTTCAAATGAGTCAGCTCTCTGCATCAGGTGGCCAAAGTATTGGAGTTTCAGCTTCGACATTAGTCCTTCCAATGAACACCCAGGACTGATCTCCTTTAGGATGGACTGCTTGGATCTCCTTGCAGTCCAAGGGATAAAGTCTATCACTATTTCCACTGTTTCCGCATCTATTTGCCATTAAGTGATGGGAGCAGATGCCATGATCTGAGTTTTCTGAATGTTGAGTTTTAAGCCAAATTTTTCACTCTCTTTCACTTTCATCAAGAGGCTCTTTAGTTCTTCTTCACTTTCTGCCATAAGGGTGGTGTCATCTGCATATATTGATATTTCTCCTGGCAATCTTGATTAATCAATAATAATATGTGGACTTTAATCTGACTTTTAAGGTATTACATTTTACAACTTGCTGTAAACTAAAAAGTAAAATGCCCCAAAGCAAAAGATAACAGGATAAGATAAGTAGAGCTTCTATTCCAAAGGTAATTTGGAATTTCCTTTCTTTAAGAAAGTATTTGCTCATTTACTTGAATTGTTTGTTAAAGGGCAGCTAAGTATGAATAATAAAAGGAACCTGTTCCATATCAGTTGAAGTTTTTATCCACTTTGAGTATGGTTATAGAGATGAGAGGATGCTAAAGAGAAGAAAAGCATCAACACTTTCCAATAAACATTTAATTTTACTTTAATGGAAAATATGGATGTGAAGTAAATGAAGATTGATTACCAAATTCCCAAGGATGAAGAACAATCTGAGAAAAAGACATTCCTTTTCTATGGATCTGGGATGAAAAAGTCCCGGACAGAACTTTCCTTTGATAGCCTTCAATTTATCTAACCATGTCTTGGGCCCAGCTCACTTGTCAGCTCCAGTAAGGAAGACAGCAATGCAATATACAAGCAACTGGGTTGTCTCACCACAGCAGGAAGCCACTTTTAAAGTCTCATCAATAAACACTCACCAAGCCTTGTTTCTGCAAGACCTTACATAAATGACTGCTTTTCCCAACTGAGATTGGCTGTGATGATAGTTGGTTGTAAAAACATGGTAAAGATGTGGACCAGGGACTCAAGATCTGACCTTAGAAAAGGTAACAACACAGCGTGTTGCCTTTGCTTCTCCCCCATGCAGTGAAAGTGCAAGTTCATCAGGCAAAGCCCTAGAAGGTAGGCTGGCAGGTCTGATGTATCCTATTGTTATGGTTTCTTTCTGTATTTGTATTTGTTATGGACTATAAACCATGATGTTGCAATAAAGGGCTGGGGCCATGAATTCCAATTGGCTGTGCATTGCTATTTCATGGAGGGGCAAGTCCAACTGTAATGAATTCAGACGACAAAATGATTTCAGTTTCACTGCATTGCTCTGCTCCCTGGGAACCTGCAGAAGATAAGTGAGGGGGCACCTATCATAAATCCAGACATACATGCAACATGAAAATAGTCAGTGAAGGTTTAAATCAATGCAGATGTTAGACTAGTGAAAATATTGGTCACACTATTTGGTGAAACATATTAATTAACTAGGGGAAATTGATAAAATGCATTTCTAGAAAAGAAACTGCTCAAATATCTTTCTTTGTGCTTATTTGTATCTGTGTGAATATAAAATGCCATTGGTTCTTCATCTTTAACACCTACGGGATTTATAAGCATATTGCTTCAATAAAACTTGGTTCATCTGTACAGAACATGGATCAGATATGCATATTTAATTACTCTGAAAGTAATTTACTCATACAGATGGTGGTATTAGAGGGTCTTACTTCAATTTAAATTACTTTCATTGGGAAAAAAAAGTGTTCCTTGGCTATCATTTCCAAGAAAAAAATTAACTTTTATAACATATGGAATATACCTGCCAGTAGTCATTATATAGGAATAATCCCACCCATACAAAATAAATATTATTGTAAAAATTTGAAGCAGCTCACAGGGACTAGTATCATAACAAGATAATTCAAGACTCTTTCAGATGCTAAGCTTAGGATGCAGTAAATTCTAAACTTGCAGCCAAAGGATATAAATGAGCTTAGAAAAAAGCATGGGGATCTAATTTGTACCTTAAAGTAATGAACAGCCTCCTCAGCAGAGCACTGCAGCCTAGCTCATTCGTTCATTAAAACCCCTCATGCCCCTCCTTCCTGCGTGAAACTTGAAGGAAATTAGGAAACAATACGTGGGCCGGTCTTAGAGAATCACACAAACATGTGTATCCCCCAGCAGAGACTTCAGTCACTTTGTACTCCCTCTCTGGGGAAAAAAAAAGGCTACCTTCCCACTGCAGTGTGTGCTTTCTGAAATGCAACATTCATCCTGTTGAAACAAGCACTCAAATAAAAATCATCACATTAAAGGCAAGCCAGTCACAAAGAAAGACAAATGGCTTATAGCAGATTGTATTGATTATCCCACAGTAGCTGGGTATTAAAAATCGGGAAAATATAAATGCCTTTGCAAAAGATATTGTTTTCTATTATGAGATTATAAAAATGTGCCCATGTGTTTGTTCATTCTTCACTGCAAGTATTTCTTTATTAAAGCACTGAATCTTGGAGGCAGCACATGTACCATCCTCTATTCTGGTTGCTATGGTAAGTAGTTATGTTTTATTGAAAAGTAAATGGCCACCACCCACATGAATGGCTCCCAGGTGACCTTAGCACAAGCTCCCTCCCCCAGTTTTTATTTATTTATTTATTTATTTATTTTTTTGCTCAGTCCTGATTTTTTTTTAGCTACATGTGAATTTTCTACTTATTCAGAGTATGACAAAATCTTTCTGCTGTCTTCTCTCAGATCTATCCTGAAAAATTATCCTACTCATTATTGGCCATGAAGACCAGAAAAAAAGAGTTCAATTTGGTACACAGAAAATAAGGGAAGAAAACATCACAAGTGTATGTTCTGTTTCAAACAAAAAGTATGTTATCAATATTTTGTATTCTATATACATTGTAGCTTATAGTGCTCTTTCACATACTTGATTTTCTTTAATGATCCTTGCTTTGTTAGTCACGTTAGCCTTGAAAGTCTTTGTTATTATACATCCATATCTATTTCTCTTACCTATCTATTGAGAAAGTATCTGTCATGTGTTGTAATCTGACTAATTGCTAATTTAGAGACTTTGAAGCAAAGCGAGGTTTAAATGAGGTCTATTTTCACTTCACATGAAGTCATGACTGTTCAATGTGGGTATTACCAAAAAAAAAAAAAAAGCTCTACCAGAAATTCTTTACAAAAAGTAATTGGTTTATGAAGACAAAATCTCCAATGTTGATGAAAAAAAAATCTTGGAATAAAAGGACTTCAATTAATAGCATCCAGTTTCTTTAACAAAGTCAGCTCTTTCTTTAACAATTTCTTACTTCTGCCATTTTTCTAGTTTTGTTTTATCTGCCTCAAATTTGGCCTGAAAATGACTAGGCTAGATTGCTCACTTGGGCCACATACCTATGACTCAGTGTACAAGTTTTCCTATCATTTGGGGTTAGCTGAATTGTTATTTTCTCACCAAGACTGAAAAACTACTGCCATTTCATAAAGAAGAAAAATGCAGGGCAAGGTGAGAAGAAAAGATAACGGGGAGCAGAGAGATGAGAAGAGTGTTTCTTAATTGTGTGGTGGAATCTCTGGCGGGTCCTTTCCTCGCCCTGCACTGTGCAAAATTAACTGGCACACGGTGACTGCACAGATGACTCAGCAGTGGCACGTGAGTGACTCAGTGTGGCTCTGAGACTCCTGGAATCGATTGCTTTTATGTTTAAGAAGAAAAGTTATTTAAAGTTTATTTTAAAGAAGAAAAGAGTTTGACCAAATATATTCAAGATTTTTTTAAAAAATTTCCCTTCACTCCTGTTTATTGCATAGGTTCAGTTGTAGGGGATTTCCCCCTATACAATTTCTTTTATTGATTTTTATATTAAAGCAATTGAAAGCAATGCAATATCATTTTCTGGTATAATAGAGCCATAGAAGCATGACAGCTGACACCTCACTGGGGAAAATAACATGTAAATGCTATACAAATTAGCCTCTTCTAATACAGTTAATAAAAAGAAAATAAACACTTGCAGATGAAGTAGAATTAAACAATACATTAGCACTCAGTGTAGAAGTTTACTGTAGTCTTGGCTTTTTAAATAAATGACCATCACTAAAATGATCCTAAATACCCCATTAAGGAAAACTTACTTGTAATATGTGGAGACTAATGAAGCAATAGAAAGTATAATTGGAGAAATTGCTACCTCAACTGCAGAAAATTATACCAGTATGCATAACCAAGTATCAGTGTCTGTTCAAAAATTTTTAAACAGTGAATCCTTCAAACTGAAAAGAAGAATGAATACTTCATTTATTCACTTATTTGTTCATTCATTCAAATTTGATTTATTACATCTTATGTGTGTTAAATGCTTGAGAGAGAAAAAATAGGAACAACTAGTGAAGTTAGAGCAGCATCAGAAGTAGGATTCTTTACTTGTCATTTAGAACAGACTACTTCATTAAGACTGACAAAAGAATAAGAGGCCCTGGACATCAGAAAGAGAACTAAAAATGGTAATGGGAGTCCATCTATGATAATGAATCTGCATAGAATAAGTGAACACCACCATTACTTCCCATGTGTGCTTTTTATTAGCTTCCTCCCACTGTGACCTCATGTTTCCCCTTGGACTTTGATTTTCACACATGCCCTATATGGATTTAATGTGTCTTGTTCCATTAGCCACATCTTCAACTCTGCTTCCATGAAAGGAACATGAGTGTAGCTTTGCATTTTGATAATAACTCTTCAGTATCCAGTTCCTGACCCTCCCTGATTTTCAGCTTCATTACCCTCACATTTTGCTGACAGGTGGTAGCGGTTTGCCCTGAAATGCCATCAAGATAAAATAAATGAAAACAAATGTAATTCAAGATACAACATGATAAGTGCCATTAGAGATAGATAAACAGAATGCGATGGGGTTTGGGACTGGAAAATGCCACTCTCAGGGATATCTAGGAAGACTTGATTCAAGATATATAATGACATATGAATTTAAATCTGTGAATCCACAATATGTTAGCCAAAAGCTGCCGTTAGTTATTTAGGGGAGAATCTTTCATAAACCTACAGAAAATTCTGACCCACAGAGCGCTTTGATAGCTTAAGAATGGTTTATGCATGCGTGTGTGTGCGTGCTCAGTCGCTTCGGTCATGTCCAACTCTTTGCGACCCTATGGACCATAGCCCACCAGGCTCCTGTGTCCATGGGATTCTCCAGGCAATAATACTGGAGTGGGTTGCCATGCCCTCCTCCAGGGGATCTTCCTGACCCAGGGATCAAATCCATGTCTCTTATGTCTCCTGCATTGGCAGGCAGGTTCTTTACCACTAGTGCCACCTGGGAAACCCAAGAATGGTTTATACACATGACTGTAACCCATCACCCAAGATACACAAACAGAAAATTCTCACATTTTGTTCAAGAGTAATTCATATATGTGGAGGTGGGCTTTACAAAATAAGTCAATTATTTCACCTTGAGTGCCTTCTTACATGCAAGTTGAAATCATTAAGTTGAAATTAACCCTACTAGTACTAGATCTGAAGGAATATCAGGTATTTTATATCCAACTCAGTCAGGCCAAAGCATAGTTTACATAAAAAATGCTGGTTCTCAGGCATGTAGGTATCATCTTTATTTTTAACAGTTACATGTTTATTGGGAAGTGGGGGATGGAAGTCTTCATTTTTAAATCACTGCAGGTGATTCTAAATCAGGAGATCTCTCAATAAGAAACAGTGCTTCACAGTGTCCATCTCTGCCTCTGGGACTAAGGCTGGCCAAACAGGGCAGCAGATAAGGTAAGGCAATCTCAGACTTACCTAGCTTGTGTAGATGTATCTGAGGAAAAATTCCATCAGAAGGAGGGAATTTATACTAAAAATTCAAAAGTTAGGGCTTAGTGCCCAGAGTAGTAAATGTTGGTGCCTATTTCAATAAGAAAGGAAGAAGGAAATAAAGAGAGAGGCTGAAGAGACTGGTAGAAACCAATACCTCCTATGGGAAGAGGGTGTCGAGTAGCCTGGATTTGCCCAATCACCATCCTATCAGTTGATGGAAGGATTCAAACTACAGAAATGTCTGTCATTTATTTAGTTTCATACAGGAGACCTAGAGAGAATAAAGATTGTGAATAAAAACTGAAAGATCCAAGTTCACTAGAAACTTTGTCATAAATTAAGAAACAAACAATGTTGGTGCCTATTTCAATAAGAAAGGAAGAAGGAAATAAAGAGAGAGAAAGATCAGTTTTAATTCAAAAAAATTTTAATGAAAAATATATCTATTTGGTCATTTAGATGACAAAAATATATTTCTCATATAGATTTAGTTTTCCTCCATGATTTCTGGTGCTTATCTTCTAAAATTCTTGGATTTTCCTGAGTGAAAATAGCAATGGGAAAATCTTTTGTTGTAATATTTGGTCTCCTGTCCTCAGTTTCTGAAGTCCTTTCAGAGCCATAAAGGTGAAATGGGTATCTTATTGTTCATAACAAATCCATTTGCCACAACTGGGTTTATGGTAGTGAGGTGACTTTTGGAAAGAATCTAAGGATAGGAGCTGGTTACCACAGAAACCAACCCTGATTCAGTTCAGACTTCAGTTCAGTCACTCAGTTGTGTCCAACTCTTTTCAACCCCATGAATCCCAGCACGCCAGGCCTCCCTGTCCATCACCAACTCCCAGAGTTCACTCAGACTCATGTCCACAGAGTCAGTGATGCCATCCAGCCATCTCATCCTCTGTTGTCCCCTTCTCCTCCTGCCCCCAATCCCTCCCAGCATCAGGGTCTTTTCCAATGAGTCAACTCTTCACATGAGGTGGCCAAAGTACTGGAGTTTCAGCTCTAGCATCAGTCCCTCCAATGAACACCCAGGACTGATCTCCTTTAGGATGGACTGGTCGGATCTCCTTGCAGTCCAAGGGACTCACAAGAGTCTTCTCCAACACCACAGTTCAAAAGCATTAATTCTTCGGCACTCAGCCTTCTTCACAGTCCAACTCTCACATCCATACATGACCACTGGAAAAACCATAGCCTTGACGAGACAGACCTTTGTTGGCAAAGTAATGTCTCTGTTTTTTAATATGCTATCTAGATTGGTCATAAATTTTCTTCCAAGGAGTAAGCATCTTTTAATTTCATGGCTGCAGTCACCATCTGCAGTGATTTTGGAGTCCCCCCACCCCAAAATAAACTCTTACTGTTTCCATTATTTCCCCATCTGTTTGCCATGAACAGATGGGACCAGATGCCATGATCTTTGTTTTCTGAATGTGAGCTTTAAGCCAGTTTTTTCACTCTCCTCTTTCACTTCCATCAAGGGGCTCTTTCGATCTTCTTCACTTTCTACCATAAGGGTGGTGTCATCTGCATATCTGAGGTTATTGATATTTCTCCTGGCAATCTTGATTCCAGCTTGTGCTTCATCCAGCTCACCATTTCTCATGATGTACTCTGCATATAAGTTAAATAAGCATGGTGACAATATATAATCTTCATGTACTCCTTTTTCTATTTGGACCCACGTCCAGGGTCAGAAAAATCCCAGTAAGATGGTAGGCACTGGAGTGGCTGTGAGGAGCTACCCCACATCCAAGGGCAAAGTAGAAGCCCCCGCAAGATGGAAGGAGGGGTGGATTCGTGTTTAGAATCAAACCGCATTCCCGCCAGAGATGCTCAGAGGGCTCAAAAAACCTTGTGTGCACCGGGACCCAGGGACCCCACAGAGACAGACAGAACTGTGTTTGAGCATTTCTTGTGGAGGTACAGGTCAGCAGTGGTCTGCCGCAGGGACAGGGGCTCTGGGTGTGGTATGTCATAAGTCCTCTTGGAGGAGGTCACTATTAACCCCACTATAGAGCTGTCAGAACTTACATAGGACTGGGAAATAGACTCTTGGAGGGCACAACAGAACCTTGTGCACCAAGACCCAGGAGAAAGGAAGAGTGATCCCACAGGAGACTTGTCTGTGGGTGTTCGGGAGTCTCTGGTGAAGGCATGTGTCCATGATGGCCTGCTGCAAGGTTGGGGACATGGACTGCAGCAGTGCATGCCTGGGAGGTTTTGAGAGAGGTCACCATTACCTTCATTATCTCCACCATAGTTTGGCCCCATGTCAATAGCAGGGAGGGAATACAGCTCCATCCATCAAGAGAAAATTGGATTAAAGATTTACTGAGCATGGCCCCATCCATCACAACAAGACCCAGTATCCCTCTCAATCAGTCTATCCCATCAGGAAGCTTTCATAAGCCTCTTATCCTTCTCCATGGGGGGCAGACAGACTGAAAACCACCATCACAGAAAACTAACCAATCTAATCACATGGACCACAGCCTTGTCTAACTCAATAAAACTATGAGCCATGACCTGTAGGGCCACCCAAGATGGACAGGTCATGGTGGAGGGTTCTGACAAAATGTGGTCCACTGGAAAAGGGAATTGCAAACCACTTCAGTATTCCTGCCTTGAGAACTCCACGAACAGGATGAAAAGACAAAAAGATAGGACACTGAAAGAGGAACTCCCCAGGTCGGTAGGTGCCCAATATGCTACTGGAGATCAGGGGTGAATTAACTCCAGAAAGAATGAAGAGATGCAGCCAAAGCAAAAACAACACCCAGTTGTAGATGTGACTAGTGATGGAAGCAAAGTCCAGTACTGTAAAGAGCAATACTGCATAGGAACCTGGAATGTGAGGTCCATGAATCAAGGCAAATTGGAAGTGATCAAACAGGAGATGGCAAGAGTGAACATTGACATTTTAGGAATCAGCAAACTAAAATGGACTGGAATGGGTGAATTTAACTCAGATGATCATTATATCTACTAATGTGGGCAAGAATCCCTTAGAAGAAATGGAGTAGCCATCATAGTCAACAAAAGAGTCTGAAATGCAGTACTTGGATGCAGTCTCAAAAATGACAGAATCATCTGTTTGTTTCCAAGGCAAACCATTCAATATTATGGTAATCCAAGTTATGCCCCGACCAGTAATGTTGAAGAAGCTGAAGTTGAACAGTTTTTTGAAGACCTACAAGACCTTCTAGAATTAACACCCAAAAAAGATGTCCTTTTCATTATAAGGGACTGGGATGCAAAAGTAGGAAGTCAAGAAACACCTGGAGTAACAGGCGAATTTGGCCTCGGAGTACAGAATGAAGCAGGGCAAAGGCTAATAGAGTTCTGCCAAGAGAATACACTGGTCATAGCAAACACCCTCTTCCAACAACACAAGAAAAGACTCTACACATGGACATAACCAGATGGTCAACACTGAAATCAGATTGATTATATTCTTTGCAGCCAAAGATGGAGAAGCTCTATACAGTCAGCAAAAACAAGACCAGGAGCTGACTGTGGCCCAGATCATGAACTCCTTATTGCCATTTTCAGACTTAAATTGATGAAAATAGGGAAAACCATTAGACCATTCAGGTATGGCCTAAATCAAATACCTTACAATTATACAGTAGAAGTGAGTTAGATTTAAGGGACTACATCTGATAGACAGAGTGCCTGATGAACTATGGATGGAGGTTTGTGGCATGGTACAGGAGACAGGGAGTGAGACCATCCCCAAAGAAATGCAAAAAAGCAAAATGGCTGTCTGAGGAGGCCTTACAAATAGCTATGAAAAGAAGAGATAGCTATGAAAAGAAGAGAAGTGAAAGGCAAAAGAGAAAAGGAAAGATATACCCATTTGAATGCAGAGTTCCAAAGAATAGTAAGGAGAAATAAGAAAGCCTTTCAGTGATCAGTGCAAAACCCTGATTAGAGGGTTGGAATTGTCAGTCCCACTCATTGATTTCCAGGAGGGTGATGAGGGCTAGAAGTTGAATCAGCACTAATGGCCAATGAATTAGCCAATCACGCTTGTATAAGAAAACCTCCAAAGAATCCCAAAGGATGGGATTGGGAGGGCTTCTGGGTTAGTGAACATGTAAAAGTGATGGGAGAGTGGCCACTTGATGAGGACTCAGAGGTTCTATGTTCTTTCCCTACACTTTGCCCTCTGCGTCTCATCCACTTGGTTATTCCTCTGTTATTTTATAATAAACCAGTGATCTAGTTTAAAAAAAAAAAGAAAGAGAGAGGAAAAGATGGAAGGAAGGGAAGAAGTACTCCTCTCTATTTTGCCACAAGACTCATTGGTGCTTCAGCAGCATAAACTTTCTGAGGTATGAGACCCTGAAAAAGAGGTGGCAACAGTTTTGGAGGATGAAGCGGGAAAGCCTGGTTAGCATCCATGCTGAACTGGCTTAAACAGTACAGGCTGGGACAGTATTCCTGAAACAGGGGCTCAGGGAATGTGAGCCGTGCCTGTCAGGGGCCACGTTGTACTTGATGATCTTATTTCTGAACACATGTGAGAAAACCTTGGGGAGTTTCAGAAATTAAGTGGTGGGGAAAATGTTTATGATGCTTGAGAGCTCTCTAATAGCAGGTGGGAACTGGATCAAACAAGCTAAATATGGGTTATTAATGCCAAAATGACCCATTTATTATCAGTCAGCCCACTGGTCTCAAGACTGACTGGGAGATAAAGGTTGTACCACACACATAATCAGTCTCTAAATCAATGAAATGTGAATATTATGGCTCTATTGAGTAGTGTGGAAAAACTATTGTGTAAATGTTTTCAACCTAATTCAGCAGAGAGCTCTAGAAGCTCATAATATATCAAGACCTTTAGCACTGAAAATGTTCAGTGGTGCCATATTTACTTAATATAAAGGAAGAGTAAAAGCCTGAGGACTAAAAACCATACTAGGCAGCAGACACTAGAGTAAATTAAAAAAATAATTCTGGAATCAAACAAATATCTACATAAAATTTTTGTAACAGCTAATGTCAAAGAGTCACGTGGCTAGCAGAAATCAAAGACAGACCTAACTAGAGAAAGCCTGTGCAAAGCAATGAAGACCCAATGCAGCCAAAAATTAATTAATTAAAAAATAAAGTTTTATATATACAAGGATTCCCACTGTCATCACTTTCCTTCAACATAGTATTGGAAGTCATATATATATATATATATGAGAGAACATATCTCAACATAAAATAAGACCATCAACAAGAAACCTATGGCTAACAAATTTAATGATGCGTGTGTGTGTTAGTGGATCAGTCAGGCCCAACTCTTTGAGACCCCATAGACTGTTGCCTGCCAGGCTCCTCTGTCCATGGAACTCTCCAGGCAAGAATACAAGACTAGGTAGCCATTCCCTTCTCCAGGGGATCTTCCTGACCCAACGATTGAACCTGGGTCTCCTGCATTGCAGGCAGACTCTTCACCATCTGAGCCTCCAAGGTAGCCCTCAATGGCACAGAGCTGAAAGTTTTCTCTCTAAAAATAGGAAGAAGACAAGGATGCAAGAAGACTGTCATCACTTTTATTCAACATAGTACTGGAAGTCCTAGCCACAGCAAATAGTCAAGAAAAAGAAACAAAACCATCCATATTGAAAAGAAAGAGTAAAACTGTGTCTATTTGCAGACTACATGGTATTATACACAGGAAACCCCGAAGGCTCCACCAAAACACTGTTATAACTAATAAACATATTCAAACTTGCAGGATACAAATTCAATCCATAAAAATTAGTGGCATTTTTATACACTACTATGAATTATCAGAGAACTTAAGAAAACAATATCATTTATAATTGCATCAAAAGAATAAAATATCTAGTCATAAATTTAACCAAGGAAGTGAATGACCTGTACACTAAAACTATTAGACATTGATTAAAGAAATTGAGGGTGGTGCTAGTGGTAAAGAACCCACCAGCCAATGCAAGAGACTTAAGAGATGCAGTCTCAATTCCTGCATTGAAAGATCCTCTGGAGAAGGAAATGGAAACCCACTCCAGTATTCCTGTCTGGAAAACCCCATGGACAGAGGAGCCTGGTGGGCTACAGCCCATGGTATTGCAAAGAGTTGGACCTGACTGAAGCAACTTAGCAATAGCAATTAGCAAAGAAATTGAAAAGAACATAAATAAATAGAATATTCTTTGCTCACGAAAGTAAGAATTAATACTGTCAAAATGTCCATACTACCCAGAGTAATATACAGATTCAATGCAATCCCTATTTAAATCCAGTGTCATTTTTCACAGGTATACAACAAAATAATCCTAAAATTTGTTGAAACAATAAAAGACCTTGAAAAGCCAATCTTGAGACATGCTTGAGAAAGAAGAATAAATCTGAACACATCACACACATCCTGATTTCAAACTACATTACAAAGCTAATGGCAATCAAAATAATATGATACTGGTATAAGAACACACATAGATCAATGAAACAGATTAGAGAACTTAGAAATAAACCCACACATACACAGTCAGTTAATTAACTGCAAAGGAGATGAGAATAATGTAATGGGAAAAGGATAATCTCTTCAATAATGGTGCTGGGAAAACTGGACATATGCTTTCAGTTCAGTTCAGTCCCTCAGTTGTGTCCTACTCTTTGTGACCCCATGAATCGCAGCACGCCAGGCCTCCCTCTCCATCACCAACTCCCAGAGTTCACTGAGACTCACGTCCATCGAGTCAGTGATGCCATCCAGCCATCTCATCCTCTGTCGTCCCCTTCTCCTCCTGCCCCCAGTCCCTCCCAGCATCAGAGTCTTTTCCAATGAGTCAACTCTTTGCATGAGGTGGCCAAAGTACTGGAGTTTCAGCGTTAGCATCATTCCTTCCAAAGAACACCCAGGGCTGATCTCCTTTAGAATGGACTGGTTGGATCTCCTTGCAGTCCAAGGGACTCTCAAGAGTCTTCTCCAACACCACAGTGCAAAAGCATCAATTCTTCGGCACTCAGCTTTCTTCACAGTCCAACTCTCTCATCCATACATGACCACAGGAAAAACCATAGCCTTGACTAGACGGACCTTTGTTGGCAAAGTAATGTCTCTGCTTTTGAATATGCTATCTAGGTTGGTCATAACTTTGCTTCCAAGGAGTAAGCTTTAGCTATGTGCTAAAGAATAAAATGGACTATCATCTTCACCATGCACAAAAATCAACTCAAAATGGATTAAAGACATGAAAGAAGACCTGAAACCATAAAACTAGAAGTGAGCTCCTTGATATTGGTCCTTGCAATGATATTTTTGGATTTGACAACAAGAGCAAAGGCAATGAAGCAAAAATAGATAAGTGTAACTTCATCAAACTAAAAAGATTCTATACAGCAAAAGAAAACATCAGAAAAAAAAAAAAAAGGAAAGACAGCCCTGGAATGGGAGAAAATATTTGCAAATCACACATCTGATAAGGTGTTAATATCCAAAATACACAAGGAACTCAATCAACTCAATAGCACAAAAAAACAACAACTCAGTTTAAAGATGGGAATGTGTGTGTGTTCACTCAATCATGTCTGACTCTTTTGTGACCCCATGGATTGTAGGCTGCTAGGCTCCCCTGTCCATAGAATTTTCCAGGCAAGAATTCAGTTCAGTTCAGTCACTCAGTCGTGTCCAGCTCTTTGCAACCCCATGGACTGCAGCACGCTAGGCCTCCTTGTCCATCACCAACTCCCGGAGTTCACCCAAACTCTTTACTAGGGCCTAAATAAACATTTTTCCAAAGAGAGACATCATATAAATGGCTTACAGATATGTAAAAAAGTGTTCAACATCAGTAATCCTCAGAGAAATGCAAATTGAAAGCACAATGGGATGTCACCTCACACCTTTTAGGGTAGCTATTATCAAAAAGACAAGAGGTAACATATATTGGTGAGAATTGCAGAAAAGGGAACCCTTGTGCACTGTTGGTAGGGATGTAAGCTAGTGTAGCCACTATGGAAAACATTATGGAGGTTTTTCGAGAAATTAAACATAGAACTATCATATGATCCAGCAATCACACTTATGGAGTATATATCCAAAGAAAACAAAATCATTATCTCAAAGAGGTATTGATACTCCCATGTTCATGCAGCATTATTCATAATAACCAAGGTTTGTAAAACAACGTGTTCATCAGCAAATTAATCAATATCATATGTATATATATATATATAACTACATTATTGATCCCTTTATGTATATATGTATATATATATATATACATGCTCTCTATCCATCTCACATATACATGGATATTATTCAGCCTTAGAAAGAAATTCCTGTTATTGCAACAACATGATTGAAATTGGAGAGCATAATGTCAAGTGAAATAAGCCAGAGAAGGAAAATACTGTATAGTTTCATTTCACTTATATGTAGAAACTAAAAATAAAGTCAATCTCATAGAAACAGAGAGTAAGAAAAAAATATAGTTACTAGGATGGGGTAGTGAGGGGAATAAGGAGAATCTGGTAAAAGGATACAAACTTTCAGCTATAAGGTGAATAAGATTGAAGAATCTAATATATAACAAGGTTGACCATAGTTAACCTGTATTGTATAACTGCAATTTGCTAAGACAGTGAAACTAGAATGTGTTCACACGTGCACACACAAAGGTAAATATGTGAGGTGATGGATGTGTTCACTAACTCAATGAGGGGTATCCTTTCACAATGTAGACATATATCAAATCAACATGTGCACTTTAAACATCTTACAATTTTGTCAATGATAGGCCAACAAAGCTGGGGAAAAATATAAGCATAGGCATCCATTTAAATAACATGGAGAATAAGACTACAAATAAAACTGAAGGTTAAAAGGAGTTACTCTGGATAGTAAGATTGTGAAGATCTGGAATATAGGATACTAGTTTCTCAAAGTTAGCTCTTCTCTGTCATAGAATTTCTTGTGGATCAACGATAAAGAATCTGCCTGCCAAAGCAGGAGATGCAGGTTCGATCCCTCACTGAGAAGATCCCCTGGAGAAGGAAAGAGCAACCCACTCCAGTATTCTTGCCTGAAAAATCCCATGGACAGAGAAGCCTCTCAGGCTACCCTCCATGGGATCAAGAACGAGTCAGACAAGACTTAGCAGCTAAACAACAACAACTAATTTGATTGAAAATAAGAATTTTAAAAGGTAAATGTATTTAAGAAACTGTAATTTTAAAGAATCAAAGAGGTCTAAATCGGTCTTAACAAGAAGGATTTTGGCAAACACAGATTCCAATGACCATATATTTGTAAATACTTATTTTGATCTGCACAGCCCTTTTATCCCTTTTAAAAAATCATTCAGCCACGTCGCATGATTTCTTTCTCTTGCCTGCCTGGACTTCAGTGACTCTGCTTTCAGTTCAGTATCTGAACCCTAGTTCTTAGTTTTGCCCTTTCATAGACTCAGCTTTAGCTCTCCACTGATCTCTTCACTGTGGCCTTGCCTAGAGGATGAAGCAAAGTCTTCAGCAACTGTGCTAAAGGCTTGTTCTGCCTCATTCTTCTCAGTGTGCACCATCCTTACCGTCTGAGACTTATGATTAGTTACTCACTAGGTAGGCTATTATAATTCATAAACTAATATGGAATCATGAAGAAAATGGTTTAGCCTTTACTGACCATTTCTAACTTCTCATGTTAAAATAATTTCTGACCTCGTCAACACAGAAGGGAGCTAAACAGAAGCATTACCTCAAGATCGTTCCATTGTTCAGAGAAACCATAACCAATTGCAATTCCTACAGCTTGCCTTACACTTCCCATTCTCAGGTAACATGTATTAGACCAACAATTGTTTTAGTTATGATGGAAAGGGTCAGTAACACAATCTTCTTAAATTCTACTCTTAATCAGGCCAAAATAAAGGGCACAGGCTTCTGTCTGATGCCAATTTAATTACATGAATCTGAACATGCCAACTTTTAATAGTTAGCAAAGTAAATCTTCCATGTCCTTTAAGACTGTAAATGATACTGTGAAGTTATATTGAAGGGTATAACACACAGCACAAATATTTACAGCAGGCTAAACTATTTGTTACAATACTCATTTCTAAATGAATTATCTTGTGGGTAGTAGTAAAGCTGAAAACTAAGAAATAAGGGTCAGATTCCTCCTGTGAGATCTCACTTGTATAATTATCCCAAATGTAATAATACGACATTATTGACTTAAGCACACTTTCCAATGACATGCCATAGCTGACCTGTAATTTTTATCCTACACGATGCCAGCCCTAATAAAATGACACTTGTGAATGTAAATTAAGCTCACAAAGGGGACAGATTGCATGATTCTGGTTTCTTTCAGATGCCTGTAGGCTATCACAGGTTCCATATGTGAAGTAATTATGTTCACTGAAGGAAAGAATAAATGCTGTCAAATTGTGTACTGAGAGAGAAAGCAGTTATTATATTTCAGTAGTCGCTAGAGCATTGCCCCCAGACAGTAGCAAGATGTATAAGAAAATAAAAACTGTGCCAGCCATATATTACACATCTGCCTTTATATTTGTAGCTCCCTTTAAATGTATATTATACAAAGTCAATAACTTACCAATGAACGTTTGGCTGTCTCCTTCAGTATATTTTCTGTGGAGCCATTTTGGAATATGTGGCATGATGGTTATAGAAGGGGTAATGAATATAGATGTTTCTTAGTTCTGCTTTCCCTTATGTTGAGCTGCAAAACAACAATCCTGTTGGATCCCTGATGTTTGGACTTTGCTTTTTTCCTTTAACAACATCTCAAATTCAACTTCAGACCTGCCCACTGCTGTTTTCTTTATAGCTGATGGGAATGGCTATGAAACATTCTACCTTCTAAAGCATCCTTACCTATTGAGAGCATTTTAAAAAATAAATTTAGATAGAATAACAGATAGCAATGACTTGGTACTCATTAGGCATTGAGTAATTTATTAGAGAATCCTCATACTTTATCTTACTCAGCATTTGAAGTAAAGAAGTAAATGATAATGACCTTTTTTAAAAGTATGGTTTCCAGCATAGAAACCATCTAAACCATCCTTCCTTGCCTAGGGGAAATAGCACTGAGACCTGGGTGACACAGCAACATTCATTCAGTTCAGTCGCTCATCGTATCCGACTATTTGCAACCCATGGACTGTAGCACACCAGGCTTCCCTGTCCATCACCAACTCCTGGGGCTTGCTCAAACTCATGTCCATCAAGTCAGTAATGTCATGCAACCATCCTCTGTCATCCCCTTCTCCTCATGCCTTCAGTCTTCCTCAGCATCAAGGTCTTTTCCAATGAGTCCGTTATTCGCATCAGGTAGCCAAAGTATATTGGAACTTCAGCTTCAGCATCAGTCCCTCCAATGAATATTCAGGACTGATTTCCTTTAGGATTGACTGGTTTGATCTCCTTGCAGTCCAAGGGACTCTCAACTAAACATTCATTAATGCTGGGTAATCACTAGAAGAGTAAAGTCCCATCATTTTGTGGATCTTGTCCCTTTCTCTGAGAAAGGGAGGTAACTTTTGAGAATAACATCCCACTTCATTAGAGACTGCTTCACTTATGCTGGTTGCTAACTAACAAACAGTCTCTCTGTCAGGCTTCTAAACGTAATTTAAAGTACTCCATTTTCCAATCATCCTCTCCATCCTTGGAAAACAAAACAAACTCTAACATAACTCTTCAGAACAGTTTATTTCAATTGAATATGAAAACGAACAAAATAACAACCTAACATGTACTATGGTGTTGATGAGTGGGAGGTCATTGTCATTATGTATTTGCATATTGTAAAGGAATGTTTTGGAGAAGGCAATGGCACCCCACTCCAGCACTCTTGCCTGGAAAATCCCATGGATGGAGGAGCCTGGTGGGCTGTAGTCCATGGGGTCCCTAAGAGTCGGACACAACTGAGTGACTTCACTTTCACTTTTTCACTTTCACGCATTGGAGAAGGAAATGGCAACCCACTCCAGTGTTCTTGCCTATAGAATCCCAGGGGCAGGAGAGCCTGGTGGGCTGACGTCTATGGGGTCAGACACAGTTGGACACAACTGAAGTGACTTAGCAGTAGCAGCAGCAAAGAAATATTTACTAAACTCAACAAGTGTTTACAAACTGGGTGATAAAATGAACTATGGAATCTTATGTTGGATAGATTTTCTAAAAAAAAATTTTATTGGAGTTTAGTCAATTTACAATATTGTGTTAGTTTCAGGGGTTCAGTTACTCAGTAATGTCTGACTCTTTGTAGCCCCATGGACTGCACCACGCCAGGCTTCCCTGTCCATCACCAGTTCCTGGAGTTTGCTCAAACTCATGTGCATCAAGTTGATGACGCCATCCAACCATCTCAACCTCTGTCATCCCCTTCTTCACCTGCCTTCAATCTTTCCCAGCATCAGGGTTTTTGCTAAAGAGTCAGTTCTTCACATCAGGTGGCCACGGTATTGGAGCTTCAGCTTTAACATCAGTCCTTCCAATGAATATTCAGGACTGATTTCCTTCAGGATTGACTGGTTTGATCTCCTTGCAGTCCAAGGGATTCTCAACAGTCTTCTTCAACACCACAGTTCAAAAGCATCAATTCTTTGGTCCTCAGCTCTCTTTATGGTCCAACTCTCACATCCATACATGACTACTGGAAAAACTATAGCTTGACTAGACAGACCTTTGTTGGCAAAGTAATATCTCTGCTTTTCAAAATGCTGTCTAGGTTTGTCATAGCTTTTCTTCCAAGGAACAAATGTCTTTTAATTTCATGGCTGCAGTCACCATCTGCAGTGATTTTGGAGCCCCCCAAAATAAAGGTTGTCACTGTTTTCATTGTTTCCCCATTTATTTGCCATGAAGAGATGGTACCAGATGCCATGACCTTCGTTTTTTGAATGTTAAGTTTTAAGCAAGCTTTTTCACTCTCCTCTTTCACTTTAATCAAGAGGATTTTAGTTCCTCTTCACTTTCTGCCATAAGGGTGGTGTCATCTGCATCTGAGATTATTTCTCCCAGCAATCTTGATTCCAGCTTGTGCTTCATCTGGCATTCCAGTCCAGCATTTCTCATGATGTACTCTGCATATAAGTTAAATAAGCAGGGTGACAATATACAACTTTTCCCAATTTGGAACCAATCCATTGCTCCATGTCCAGTTCTAACTGCTGCTTTTTGACCTGCATACAGATTTCTCAGGAGGCAGGTAAGGTGGTCTGGTATTCCCATCTCTTTAAGAATTTTCCACACTTTGTTGTCATCTACACAGTCAAAGGCTTTAGTGTAGTCAGTGAAGCAGATGTAAATGATTTCCTGGAACTGCCTTGCTTTTTCAGTGATCCAATGGATGTTAGCAATCTGATCTCTGGTTCCTCTGCCTTTTATAAATCCAGCTTGAACATCTGTAAGTTCTTGGTTCACATGTTGTTGAAGCCTAGCTTCGAGAATTTTGAGCATTACTTTGCTAGCATGTGAGATGAGTGTAATTGTGTAGTAGTTTGAACATTCTTTGCCATTGCCATTCTTTGGGATTGGAATGAAAACTGACCTTTTCCAGTCCTGTGGCCACTGCTGAGTTTTCCAAATTTGCTGCCATATTGAGTGCAGCACTTTCACGGCATCATCTTTCAGGATTTGAAGTAGCTCAACTGGAATTCCATCACCTCCACTAGCTTTGTTCATAGTGATGCTTCCTAAGGCCCACTTGAC
This sequence comes from Bos javanicus, assembly GCF_032452875.1. NCBI lineage: Eukaryota > Metazoa > Chordata > Mammalia > Artiodactyla > Bovidae > Bos > Bos javanicus. Next base: position 47,636,369 of record NC_083870.1, read on the forward strand.
TTCACATTCCAAGATGTCTGGCTCTAGGTGAGTGATCACACCATCATGGTTATCTGGGTCATGAAGATCTTTTTTGTACAGTTCTTCTGTGTATTCTTGCCACCTCTTCTTAATATTTTCTGTTTCTTTAAGGTTCATAATGTTTCTGTCTTTTATTGTGCCCATCTTTGCATGAAATGTTCCTTTGGTATCTCTAATTTAAGAGATTTCTAGTCTTTCCCATTCTATTATTTTCCTCTATTTCTTTTCGTTGATCACTGAGAAAGGCTTTCTTATCTCTCCTTGCTATTCTTTGGATCTCTACATTCAGATGGGTCTATCTTTCCTTTTCTCCTTTGCCTTTCACGTCTCTTCTTTTCATAGCTATTTGTAAGGCTCCTCAGACAAACACTTTTCCTTTTTGTGTTTGTTTTTCTTGGGGATGGTTTTGATCACCACCTCCTGTACAATGTCATGAACCACCCTCTATAGTTCTTCAGGCACTCTGTCTATCAGATCTAATCCCTGGAACCTATTTGTCACTTCTATTGTGTAATTGTAAGGGATTTGACGTGGAGGAGCAACCCCACGTCCAAAAAGCTGTGGCTATGAGGGTGCAGGAGGGCTGAGAGGAGCCACTCTACGTTAAGGTCAGGAGGGGTGGAGGTGAGGAGATACCCCTCATCCAAGGTAAGGAGGAGTGGCTGCGCTTTGCTGGAGCAGCCATGAAGAGATACCCCACGTCCAAGGTAAGAGAAACCCAAGTAAGACAGTAAGTGTTGCGAGAGGGCATCAGAGGGCAGACACACTGAAACCATAATCACAGAAAACTAGCCAATCTAATCACACTAAAACCACAGCCTGGTCTAACTCAATGAAACTAAGCCATACCCTGTGGGACCACCCAAGATGGGCGGGTCATGGTGGAGAGGTCTGACAGAATGTGGTCCACTGGAGAAGGGAATGGCAAACCACTTCAGTATTCTTGCCTTGAAAACCCCATGAACAGTATGAAAAAGCAAAATGATAGGATACTGAAAGAGGAACTCCCCAGGTTGGTAGGTGCCCAATATGCTACTGGAGATCAGTGGAGAAATAACTCCAGAAAGAATGAAGGGAAGGAGCCAAAGTAAAAGCAATACCCAGCTGTGGATGTGACTGGTGATAGAAGTAAGGTCCAATGCTGTAAAAAGCAATATTGCATAGGAACCTGGAATGTCAGGTCCATGAATCAAGGCAAATTGGAAGTGGTCAAACAGGAGATGGCAAGAGTAAATGTAGACCATTCTAGCAATCAGCAAACTAAAATGGACTGGAATGAGTGAATTTACCTCAGATGACCATTATATCTAATACTGTGGGAAGGAATCCCTTAGAAGAAATGGAGTAGCCATCAGGGTCAACAAAAGAGTCCAAAATGCAGTACTTGGATGCAATCTCAAAAACGACAGAATGATCTCTGTTCGTTTCTAAGGCAAACCACTCAATATAACAATAATCCAAGTCTATGCCTCAACCAGTAACACTAAAGAAGCTGAAGTTGAACAGTGCAATGAAGACCTACAAGACCTTTTAGAACTAACACCCAAAAAAGATGTCCTTTTCACTGTAGGGGACTGGAATGCAAAAGTAGGAAGTCAAGATACACCTGGAGTAATAGGCAAATTTGGCCTTGGAATACAGAATGAAGCAGGGCGAAGGCTAATAGAGTTTTGCCAAGAAATGCAATGGTTATAGCAAACACCCTCTTCCAACAACACAAGAGAAGACTCTACACATGAACATCACCAGATGGGCGACACCAAAGTCAGATTAATTATATTCTTTGCAGCCAAAGATGGAGAAGCTCTATACAGTCAGCAAAAACAAGACCGGAAGCTGACTGTGGCTCAGATCATGAACTCCTTATTGCCGAATTCAGATTGAAATTGAAGAAAGCAGGGAAAACCACTAGACCATTCAGGTATGACCTAAATCAAATCCCTTATGATTATACAGTGGAAGTGAGAAATAGATTTAAGCGACCAGATCTGATAGACAGAGTGCCTGATAAACTATGGATGGAGGTTTGTGAGACTGTACAGGAGAAAGGGATGAAGACCATCCCAATGAAAAAGAAATGCAAAAAACCAAAATAGCTGTCTGGGGAGGCCTTATAAATAGCTGTGAAAAGTAGAGAAGTGAAAAGCAAAGGAGAAAAGGAAAGATATAAGCATCTGAAAGCAGAGTTCCAAAGAAGAGCAAGAAGAGATAAGAAAGCCTTCCTCAGCGATCAATGCAAAGAAATAGAGGAAAACAACAGAATGGGAAAGACTAGAGATCTCTTCAAGAAAGTTAGAGAAACTAAGCGAACATTTCATGCAAAGATGGGCTTGATAAAGGACAGAAATGGTACAGACCTAACAGAAGCAGAAGATATTAAGAAGAGGTGGTAAGAATACACAGAAGAACTGTACAAAAAGATCTTTATGACCCAAATAATCACGATGGTGTGATCACTCACCTAGAGCCAGACATCCTGGAATGTGAAGTCAAGTGGACCTTAGAAAGTATCACTATGAACAAAGCGAGTGGAGGTGATGGAATTCCAGTTGAGCTCTTTCAAATCCTGAAAGATGATGCTGTGAAAGTGCTGCACTCAATATGCCAGCAAATTTGGAAAACTCAGCAGTGGCCACAGGACTGGAAAAGGTGTTTTCATTCCAATCCCAAAGAAAAGCAATGCCAAAGAATGCTCAAACTACCACACAATTGCACTCATCTCACACACTAGTAAAGTAATGCTCAGAATTCTCCAAGCCAGGATTCAGCAATATGTGAACAGTGAACTTCCTGATGTTCAAGCTGGTTTTAGAAAAGGCAGAGGAACCGGAGATCAAATTGCCAACATCTGCTGGATCATCGAAAAAGCAAGAGAGTTCCAGAAAAACATCTATTTCTGCTTTATTGACTATGCCAAAGCCTTTGACTGTGTGGATCACAGTAAATTGTGGAAAATTCTGAAAGAGATGGAAATACCAGACCACCTGACCTGCCTCTTGAGAAATTTGTATGCAGGTCAGGAAGCAACAGTTAGAACTGGACATGGAACAACAGACTAGTTCCAAATAGGAAAAGGAGTATGTCAAGGCTGTATATTGTCACCCTGCTTATTTAACTTATATGCAAAGTACATCATGAGAAATGCTGGGCTGGAAGAAGCACAAGCTGGAATCAAGATTGCTGGGAGAAATATCAATAACCTCAGATATGCAGATGACACCACCCTTATGGCAGAAAGTGAAGAGGAACTCAAAAGCCTCTTGATGAAAGTGAAAGTGGAGAGTGAAAAAGTTGGCTTAAAGCTCAACATTCAGAAAACTAAGATCATGGCATCTGGTCCCATCACTTCATGGCAAATAGATGGGAAAACAGTGGAAACAGTGTCAGACTTTATTTTTGGGGGCTTCAAAATCACTGCAGATTGTGATTGCTGCCATGAAATTAAAAGATGCTTACTCCTTGAAAGGAAAGTTATGACCAACCTAGATAGCATATTCAAAAGCAGAGACATTACTTTGCCAACAAAGGTCCATTTAGTCAAGGCTATGGTTTTTCCAGTAGTCATGTATGGATGTGAGAGTTGGACTGTGAAGAAAGCTGAGAGCTGAAGGTTTGATACTTTTGAACTGTGGTGTTGGAGAAGACTCGAGAATCTCTTGGACTACAAGGAGTTCCAACCAGTCCATTCTAATGGAGATCAGTCCTGGGTGTTCTTGGAAGGAATGATGCTAAAGCTGAAACTCCAGTACTTTGGCCACCTCATGCAAAGAATTGACTCATTGGAAAAGACTCTGATGCTGGGAGGGATTGGGGACAGGAGGAGAAGGGGATGACAGAGGATGAGATGGCTGGATGGCATATCCAATTCGATGGACGTAAGTTTGAGTGAACTCCTGGACTTGGTGATGGACAAGGAGGCCTGGCGTGCTGCAATTCATGGGGTCGCAAAGAGTCGGACACGACTGAGCGACTGAACTGAACTGAACTGAAGGGATTTTACTTAGGTCATACCTGAATGGTCTAGTGGTTTTCCCTACTTTCTTCAATTTAAGTCTGAATTTGGCAATATGGAGTTCATGATCTGAGCCACAGTCAGCTTCCAGTCTTGTTTTTGCTGACTGTGTATAGCTTCTTCATCTTTGGTTGCAAAGAACATAGTTAATTTGATTTCAGTATTGACCATCTGGTGATGTCCATGTGTAGAGTTGCCTCTTGTGTTGTTGGAAGAGGGTGTTATGACCAGTGTATTCTCTTGGCAAAACTCTGTTAGCTTTTGCCCTGCTTCATTTTGTACTCCAAGGCCAAACTTGCCTGTTATTCTAGGTATCTCTTAACTTTCTACTTTTGCATTCCAGTCCAGTATGATGAAAAAAAGTGAAAAAATGAAGTCGCTCAGTCATGTCCAACTCTTTGCAACCCCCTGGACTGTAGCCCACCAGGCTCCTCAGTCTGTGGGATTCTCTAGGCAAGAATACTCGAGTGGGTTGCCATTCCCTTCTCCAGAGGATCTTTCTGACCGAGGGATCAAACCCAGGTATCCTGCATTGCAGGCAGACACTTTAACCTCTGAGCCACCAGGGAAGCCCATGATGAAAAAGGACTTCTTTTTGATATTAGTTATAGAAGGTCTTGTACGTGATTATAGAACCATTTAACTTCAGGTCCTTCAGCATTAGTGGTTGGGGCATAGACTTGGATTACTGTGATATTGAATGTTTTTCCTTGGAAACGAACAGAGATCATTCTGTCATTTTTGAGATTGAGTCCAAGTACTGTATTTCAGATTCTTTGGTTGACTGTGAGGGTTACTCCATTTCTCCCAGTGTTCTTGCACTGTTACAAAAGTTCTAGGACCCACAATAGACTTCCGAACCCGGGGATCCAGCAATGGCACTGAGAACCCACAGGGAATTTGACTTTGGGGACCAGTGGTATTTGATTACAGAACTTTCACAGGACCGGGAAAAGAGATTTTCACAGGGCACAAACAAAACTTTGTGTGAACCTGGACCAAGGAGAAAGGAGCAGTGACCCCACAAGAGACTGAGCCAGACTTGTCTGTGAGTGTCCAGGAATTTCCAGCAGAGGCGTGGGGCAACAGTGGCCTGCTTCGGGGTCAGGGGCACTGAATACAACAGTGCTTCCATAAACCCTTTTGGAGGAGGTGGGCCTACCATAGTTTGACCTCAGGCCAAACAACAGGGAGAGAACACAGCCCCACCCATCAACTGAAAATTGGATTAAAGATTTACTGAGCATGGCCCCAGTCCATCAGAACAAGACCTAGATTCCCCCACAGCCAGTCCCTCCCATCAGGAAGCTTCCACAAGCCTCTTATCCTTATCCATCAGAGAGCCAACAGAATAAAAACCACAATCACAGAAAATTAACCAAACTGATCCCATGGATCATGGCCTTGTCTAACTCAATGAGGCTGTGAGCTATGCCTTGTAGGGCCACCCAAAATGGATGGATCATGATGGAGAGTTCTGACAGAAAGCATTCCACTGGAGAAGGGAATGGCAAACCACTTCAATATTCTTGCTTTGAGAATTCCATGAACAGTATGAAAAGGCAAACAAAAAAAATATGACACTGAAAGATGAACTTCCCAGTTTGGTAATTTCAGGTGTACAGCAAATTTGTTTTACACACACACACACACACACACATACATATATGCTCACATGCTCAGTCACTCAGTCATGTCTAAGTCTTTGCAACCCCATGGACTGTAGCCTGCCAGACTCCTCTGTCATTGGAATTTTCCAGGCAAGAATACTTGAGTGGGTTGCCATTTCCTACTCCAGTGGACCTTCCAGACCCAGGGATTGAACTCACGTCTCCTGTCTTCTGCACTGGCAGGCAGATTCTTTACCATATGTAAAACATATATTTTAAGATTCTTCTCCCATATAGGCCATAACAGTATATTGAGTAGAGTTCCACGTGCTATACAGTGGGTTCTTTTAAGTTATCTGTTTTATATATAGTAGCATGTATATGTCAATCCCAGTCTCCCAATTATCCCTCTCCCTACCGCCTGCCCTCCCCACCCACCCCCCCACTTATCCCCTGGTAACCATAGGTTTGTTTCCTATATCCATGACTCTATTAATACTTCTGTTTTTTAGTAAATTCATTTGTATCCTTTTTTTTTTATTATACATATGATCTACATATGATTCTACATCATGATATCATATGATGTTTGTCTTTCTGTGTCTGACTTCACTCAGTATGATAATCTCTAAGTCCAACTACGTTGCTGAAAATAGCATTATTTTGTTTGGGCTGAGCAACACTCCATTGTATATATATGTACCACAGTTTCTTTATCCATTTCTCTTTTGATGGACTTTAGGTTGCTTCAGGTGGGATAGATTTTAATGTCTTTCTACATCATTTAAGAAATAAAGTTTATCAGTTTCCCTGTGAACAATTCTAGTGCTTGGGAATGTGATACCTTCAAACAGGTTATCTTCCATCCACTAAATACTAAAAGAGTTCTTTATAACAAGGTAAAACAAACAAACAAAAAAATGGCATTGATAACATTTGCCTTTTGATGCCAGTTGTTCTTTTAAGAGCTGCAAGGAAAACTTGCCTTCCTGTCTGCTGTTGCTGTTGCTAAGTCGCTTCAGTCATGTCCGACTCTGTGCGACCCCATAGATGGCAGCCCACCAGGCTCCCCCATCCCTGAGATTTTCCAGGCAAGAACACTGGAGTGGGTTGCCATTTCCTTCTCCAATGCATGAAAGTGAAAAGTGAAAGTGAAGTCGCTCAGTCGTGTCCGACTCTTAGCGACCCCATGGACTGCAGCCCACCAGGCTCTTCCGTCCATGGGATTTCCCAGACAAGAGTACTGGAGTGGGCTGCCATTGCCTTCTCCGCCTTCCTGTCTAGCACCTTGCAAAATTTGAGGCACTGGCCACGTTCCCACTCCCCAGTTGAGAGGTTTCATCTTGAAAACGTTCAAGAAATATAAAGGTGAAAGTGTTTAGAGAACTTTGTATTTTTTAAGTCATACAACTTATCCCTTCTCCCCATCACTATGGTTGTCATTGTTCAGTCACTAAGTCATGCCCAACTCTTTGTAACCCCATGGATATCACCACTATGGTAATACTAGCATTTTTGTACTTTTATCTGGTTTTTATTGTTTTCAATGAATGCTGAATTTTGTGAGTGATATGAAGAATTCTAAACTATTTAAACTTCTGATCAGTTGCTGCCTGTTTTCTTTGAGTATCTAGAACTAGACTACTCCCTGTGTTGAGATGTGTATAAAGAAACCATGACATGGGATGCCCAGGAAAATATCTACTCAAAGTCACATGAGATCACCTCAGAAAATACATTCTGCCCTTTGAACAAGGCAGAGGCTAGAATCTCTCTTTTAAAGCAAAGTATGTTTTCTAATTAATAAAAAAGTACCCTTCACCTTTCTGAAACTAAAACAAACAAGCAAAAAGAATCAAAGGTTCAAGGCAAGTGGTCAAGAAAGTCCTTCTGTGAGCCTCCAGCCTTTGGTTTTAGGTGAGTTTCTTGATGTGATTTTCAATCAGCCCAAGTCAGATGAATCAAAAGAGGAGTGTGAAGAGACCTATTGAAATGATGTAAAATTTACCTAGTGATGGTTTTTCATTTACTTTTTAGCAGGAAAATTCAACTTTATTATAACAGAGGAATCATTGACTAAGTCTATAGTGAAAGTTAAAATCACTCAGTTGTGTCCAACTCTTTGCAACCCCATGGACTATACAGTCCATTGGATTCTCCAGGCCAGAATACGGGAGTTGGTAGCCATTCCCTTCTCCAGGGGATCTTCCCAACCAGGGATCAAACCCAGGTCTCTCACACTGCAGGTGGATTCTGTATTAAGGAAGTCTGTATTAGGGAAGACAATTCTTTGTAAAATCTTTTCCTGGGAGCTCAACGACAGAGGAGGAAATGGAGGCTGGGAAAGAATGTCTCTTAATCGCTCTGATATGCACTTTTTAAAACACAGCTTTATTGAGATACAATTCACATGCCATGCAATTCCCCTATTTAAAGTTCATAATTCATTGGTGCTTAGTATATTCACAGAGTTGTACCACCAATATCAGAAATCAGTTTTAGAGTATTTTCAACTCCCCCAAAGAAACTTTGTACCCATTAACAGTGTATACACCCCATTCTTTCCTCACTTCTGTCCCAGGAAACCACTAACCTAATTCCTGTCTCTATAGCTTTAGGTTTACTTATTCTGGACACTTCCATAAGTAGCATCATATGTGACTCCATATATTGAAATCATACAATGTGGTCTCTTTTGCCTAGTTTTTTTTCACTTAGCATACTGTTTTCAAGATACATGCTGTTACATGTATCAGTACTTCATTCCTTTGTGTTACCAAGTAATGTTCCATTTTATGGATATATTACATTTGCTTATGCAGTCATCAGTTGATGTACATTTTGGTTATTTCTATTTTTTGGCTATCTGAATAATACTCCTATGAAAACACAAGATTTTTAAGAATACATATTTTTATTTCTCTTCTTGAGAATTACTGGGTCACATGTTAACTTCAAAATTTTTGAAGAACTGCCTAACTATTTCCAATATGGCTGCAATATTTTACATTTCCACTAGCAATGTATGAGAGTTCCAAATTCTCTACATTAATGCTAACATTTATTTTGCCTTTTTGATTACAATATCTTACTGAGTATAAAGTGGCATCTCATTATGGTTTGATTTATATTTTCCTATGACTAATGACACTGATCATCTTCTCATGTGATTACTAGCCATTCATATATCTTCTTCATGGAAATGACTGTTCAAATCATTTTCTAATTGGGTTATTTACATTTTTATTTTTGAGTTGTAAGAGTTATTTATACATTCTAGTTCCTAGACTCTTATTAAATTTATAATTTGCAATTTCCCCCCCATTTTGTAGGTTGTCTTTTTACTTTCTTGATAGTTTACTTTGAAGCACAAATGGTTTTAATTTGAATAAAGACTAATTTATCTATTCTTTTGTCACTTTAATTTTTGATGTCAAATTTAAGAAGCATTTGTCTAATTTAAGGTCACAAAGATTTACTCCTATGTCTTCATCCAAGAGTTTTTGGCTCTTAATTTAGGTCTGTGACCCATTTTGAGTTAACTTATGTGTGTGGTATAAGGACAATGTCCAACTTTATTCTTTTGAATGTGGATATTCAATTATTCCAGTACTATTTGTTGAAAAGACTATTCTTTCTCCACTGAAAATTCTTGGCAACTTTGTTGAAAACCAATTGACCATAAATGTATGATGTGTACTTTTGACCTCACATTGAGAGAGACTAAAAAGAATGAGAAAAATATTTTCTATGTTAGCCAGAACACTGAAAAGCAATAGCTCTACCAAAAGGCCAGGATTAGGGTGAGGCAAGTGAGTCACTTGCTTCGGGCACAGAATTTAAGGAGGTATCAAATGCAATATTTAAAAAAAATCAAAAGTGACAGGAAAGAAATATGTGATGAACAAAATTTTAAATACAGACAGAATCATCATTACTGATTATTCCTTTTGCCTCAGGCTTCAAAATGGCTTGGCACAGCACTGTTACTAATGCTATCTCTATTAATCATTTCAGTACATTGTTTATCATAATTTTTTGAAATTTTTAACAAATAATGCACTGAAGTACATTTATTTTGATTATTGTATCCCTCCATCCTTAAATTTTGCTCTGAGGCAAGTGCCTCATTCATCTCACTCACCTGGCCCTAGGCCCAGACTGGCTGACAACTACAAATAATGATTTCATACCCTAAACTTACTACACAAGTTGTTTGCAAGCTTGACCAGCTAACCATAAACAAATATCCATTCAACTAGTTAAACAGACAGATTCCTTTTTCCCTGCTTAATTAGAGATTTTTTAATGTTGCATAACACGTACCTATTAGTTAAAGTGATGTTTGATGTTATAACACCTGATACAGTTTGACTGCTGAATAAAAGAGTATAGGGAGCAGATAAAGAACAGAGAGCCTAATTTCAGGTACCAGCCCTTGATTAACTGTCTTCTGTAGGGCTTTAGTAGTTCTGTCCTTTCATTACTAATTATCGGTACTGGCTGGTTATCTACTGGTTTACTGACAAGGCCACAGAGATGACATAAACGCTCATGACAAGAGTGTGATGCTCCTGAGCAGCTGTAATACTTATTAAGTATATGGGACTAGGTAATTACAGAAGAATTCTAATGTGCTAGACATATGAGATGTGGCTGATGAAATGGTTAGAGAGGGAGGAGAAAAAGGCCTGTAAGTATCAAGAAAGGACAGGTGAAAGAGAAATAAAAAGAGATTCTGAGGCTACTAGGATATTTTCTTCCTCCATTTTCATAGTAATATTTAAGTTTTTCTATTAAAGATAATTTGGTTTTATATTTGAACCTCAACCATAATTCTTTTTGTTACTGCTTTGGGGTTGCGCAGCCATGACTGGACTTAACAAAAGCAATGATATTTTTTAAATAGCTATTAACAAATCCATTTGATTATTTTTCAAACAAGAATATGATTGGCTTAGAGCCAAGTGTTCATAAGAAGTCAGTTAAGACAGGGAGAGGCTCAAGAAATTGAGAGAAAAGACCTATCAAGGAAGAAGTGGCTGTGAGACTAGGAAGAGCGGAGGAGACAGTGTAACACAGCAATACAGGGTGCCTATGGCAGAGCCATTGTGGAGAAACCCAGAGGCCACTGAAGGTCAGAAATCTAATTTTCTGCTCAGGGATGAGCTTGCTAATTCAGGGTCAAAATAAAACAATATTGATACAAGAAGCAATTTCCTCATCCCCACTAGTCTGGTTCTTTTTTGTAATCAGATTATCCAGTTTTGCTCTGAGGTGAATTTTTTAAAAAGATGAAGAAATAGTTACACAATCAAATAATCACCACTTTATGAAGGAGCTTTGAATGGCAACATCATGAAAGCCATTCCTATCTGAAATAACTTCTATTTCCTACTGTCAGCTTCTGCTCGAGCCATTCTCCACTTGAGACACCACTTCTCTGAAAATCTCATTCCTCTAAAGGGGAATAATGGTGATTCTCACTCATGTCATTGCAGTTCCCAGTTAGCACAGCCTCTGCTCACCAGGACTCCCCATCATAACGCTTTCTAGTGTGTTGTTCTGAACTCTATTATACATTTTGATGGTCAATTAAAAAAAAAAAAAAGGAGGCTATCTTTTACTACTGTAGGCTGTTTGAGAAAGTTTGGGTTTGGGGATCTCAAGGGTGGGCTTCTAGTGATGGTCCTGAGAGACAGTGGTGGTGGTGAGTGGGATCTATATAATATCTTTTAAAAGATTTGACCATAGAATCTTCATGATCATTTTGATGAGAATAGAGGTAAGGTGGAAGAAGTTGTAAGACAGCATAGTGTTCCTTCAGCCCTGTTTGGGGAAATGTGGTCTATTGTGTCCTGTTTCTTCAATTTTTTTTAAATATAAATTTATTTATTTTAATTGGAGGTTAATTACTTTACAATATTGTATTGGTTTTGCCATACATCAACATGAATCTGCCATGGGTATACACATGTTCCCCATCCTGAACCCCCCTCCCACCTCCCTCCCCATACCATCCCTCTGGTTCATCCCAGTGCACCAGCGCCAAGCATCCTATATCCTGTATTGAACCTGGACTGGCGATTCGTTTCTTATATTACATTATACATATTTCAATGCCATTCTCCCAAATCATCCCATCCTCTCCCTCTCCCACAGAGTCCAAAAGACTGTCCTATACATCTGCGTCTCTTTTGCTGTCTTGCATACAAGGTTATCGTTACCATCTTTCTAAATTTCATATATATGCTTTAGTATACTGTATTGGTGTTTTTCTTTCTGGCTTACTTCACTCTGTATAATAGGCTCCAGTTTCATCCACCTCATTAGAACTGATTCAAATGTATTCTTTTTAATGGCTGAGTAATACTCCATTGTGTATATGTACCATGGCTTTCTTATCCATTCATCTGCTGACAGACATCTAGGTTGCTTCCATGTCCTGGTTATTATAAACAGTGCTGCGGTGAACATTGGAGTACATGTGTTTCTTCAATTTTTAAGGGAGGTTTAAGGTTCAAAACTTTGAGAAAGAACTAAAAATTCCCAAATTCATTTCTATCCCCAGCCTCATTTATAATACAAATGGCCCTCCTACATTTAGTCCATATGAAAATCTGTTCTTCAGCTGTATCAGTTTTCTCTTGCTGTATAACAAATTGCCAAAAAACTTGTGGTTATTCAGTTGCTAAGTCATGTCTGACTCTTTGCAACTCCGTGGACTACAGCATGCCAGACTTCCCTGTCCTTCACTATCTCCTTGACTTTGATCAAACTTATGTCCATTGAGATGGTGATGCCAGCCAAACATCTCATCCTGTTTTCCCCTTCTTCTCCTGCCCTCTAATCTTTCCCAGGATCAGGGTCTTTTCCAGTGAGTCAGCTCTTCACATCGGGTGGCCAAAGTATTGGAGCTTCAGCTTTAGCATCAGTCCTTCCAATGAATATTCCGGGTTTATTTCCTTTAGGAATGACATATTTGATATCCTTGATGTCCAAGGGACTCTCAAAAATCTTCTCCAGCACCACAATTCAAAAGCATCAATTGCTCAGCATTCAGCCTTTTTTTATGGTCCAACTCACACATTTGTACATTACTACTGAAGGTGATGGCACCCCACTCCAGTACTCTTGCCTAGAAAATCCCATGGATGGAGGAGCCTGGTAGGCTGCAGTCCATGGGGTCACAAAGAGTCGGACACGACTGAACGACTTCACTTTCACTTTTCACTTTCATACATTGGAGAAAGAAATGGCAACCCACTCCAGTGTTTTGCCTGGAGAATCCCAGGAACAGGGGAGCCTGGTGGGCTGCAGTCTATGGGGTCTCACAGAGTCGGACACAACTGAAGTGACTTAGCAACGGCAACTGGGAAAACCATAGCTTTGACTATATGGACTTTTGTCAGCAAAGTGATGTCTCTGCTTTTTAACACACTGTCTAGGTTTGTCATAGCTTTTCCTCCAAGGAGCAAGCATCTTTTAATTTCATGGGTGCAGTCACTGTTTCTGGTCATTTTGGAGCCCAAGAAATTAAAATTGCCACTCTTTCCACGTTTCCCCCATTTGTTTGCCACGAAGTGATGGGACCAGATGCCATAATCCTAGTTTTTTGAATGTTGAGTTTTTTTTTTTAATTTATTTATTTTTAATTGAATAATTGCTTTACAATATTGTGTTGGTTTCTGCCATACAAAAACATGAATCAGCCATAGGTATATGTATGTATCCTCCTTCTTCAACCTCCCTCCCACCTCCCACCCTCTTACCCCTCTAGGTTGCTACAGGGTCCTGGTTTGAGTTCCCTAAATGTTGAGTTTTAAGCCAGCTTTTCACTTTCCTCTTTGACTTTCATCAAGAGGCTCTTTAGTTCCTTTTCACTTTCTGCCATTAGAGTGGTATCATCTACATATCTGACATTGTCGATATTTCTCCTGGCAATCTTGATTCCAGCTTGTGCTTCATCCAGAGCTGCATTTTGCATAATGTACTCTGCACAGACGTTACATAAGCAGGGAGACACTATACAGCCTTGATGTACTAATTTCTCAATTTGGAACCAGTCTGTTGTACCATGGCTGGTTTGCTTCTTCACCTGCATACAGATTTCTCAGGAGGCAGGTAAGGTTTCCACAGTTTGTGTGATCCACACAGTCAAAACCTTTTAAGTAGTCAATGAAGCAGAAGTAGATGCTTTTCTTTTTTTTTTGAAGTAGATGCTTTTCTAGAATTCCCTTGTTTTTTTTTTTTTTTATGATCCAGTGGGTATTGGCAATTTGATCTTTGGTTCCTCTGCCTTTTCTAAATCCAATTTGCACTTCTAGGAAGTTCTCGGTTGACAAACTGCTGAAGCCTAGCTTGAAGGATTTTGAGCATTACCTTGCTAGCATGTGAAATGAGTGCAGTTGTATGGTAGTTTGAATATTCTTTGGCATTGCCTTTCTTTGGGATTGGAATGAAAGTGAACCTTTCTAGTTTCCACAAACTTAGTCGTTTAAAATAAAGCACATGTATTATCTCACAATCTCTGTGGGTCACATACCCAGGCATTATTAAGTTCTTTTCATCAGTATCTTATCAGTCTGCAGTCCAGAAGTCAACCGGGGCTGTGTTCTCACCTGAAGCCTGCAGTCTTCTTCCAATTTCTTGTGATTGCTAGCAGAATTTATCTCCCTGTAGCTGTACAACTTGTGATGACTTGTTTCTCCAAAGCAGGAGAGAGATTCTAAAATTATGGAGACTCAGTCCCTTTTTTAAAAATCTTTCACATGATAAAGTCAGGATCACACAGGACAATCTCCCTTTTGATTAGCTTACAATCAATACATTTGAGACTTAACTACATCTGGAAAATCCCTTCATATTTGCTACATTCTATTAGCCAGAAGCAAGTCCTGGGTTCTTCCTGAACTTGAAGGGATTTTACAAAGATATGTTTATCTCATCAACCCAAAGCCAGTTTTCCTTTTCACTGTAATTTGTATTTGTTCCTTGAAAAAAAAAAAAAGTTTTTACTGTTTAGTTTACTATGAATAAACTTCAATTATAGAAACCTAAATATCATTGAAATAAAGCCTTATATCAATTTCTATTAATACTTATTTAAGAAACTGTACTATAACTTGAATTGGATTACTCAAAAGCTGTAAATTTAAAACATTTTCTTATACTTGAGTGTCAATCCTGAAAGAATAGTTGTGGAGGAGAATATCACAATGAAGTATATATAATTATAATAACTGTTGTTATTTTAAATGTCTCTTTGATTTCAAATGTTTATTAAAAACACATGTGACCTTTAGTCTTCTGGTTCTTTTTGGTTGGTTAGTACATGTGAATTGGGATATTCAAAGCTGAAATGATGTATCATTAACTTAAATATTTAAACACATAAATGTTACACTAAATAAATTCTAGAGCAAATGATCACTGCACTTGAATGTTTCACTTTACTAATAACTCTCTCATGATGGTGGTAGCTGCTAATCTTGTAGAGAGCTTTACATAAGGGAAGAGAACCTAAATAAATTCTTAGTAACTATAACTTTTAGTAGTAAAAAAAAGTTACATTAAATTTAAAAAAAATTTAATTTTGTTTTAAATATAGAATAGCTAAAAAAAATTTTTTTCCTGAGATTAATTCTATATGAGGTGTTCTGTAAACAATTCAGTCTAATGACTAGTCAAAGTTATGTGTATGTTATGAATTAAGGGTAGGGTGGGGAGAAAAGACAAATTACATTTTACTCCAGTGGTATTTTGTTTTGTAAGCAAACTGGTTTGTCCCATTTAAATGGTCATTACAGTGCCTCTACAAAGGTAAAGTCTTAAGAAACATAGTCTATGGAATGGTGGTATGTGTCTGAATTGTGGAATTTTCCATTTTTCAAGAAGGCTTAGTTTTCTGATTCTATAAGAATTCTTTTCTTTATGAAAAAAGAAAAGAATTCCATTCTTATCTTTATGAAAAAAGAAAAGAATTCCATTCTTTTGAATTACAGAAAGAGCTGCCATTGAAATATACTGGTTTTAGGCTTTACTGTACAAAAAAAAAGATAATTGGAGTATTGTCACTAGATTGTGAGATACACTAAACAAAAGGGTTTGAGCTAAGAAAGAAACACTAGGAGATCAACACGGTAGGACAAATGGGAACAAAGGAGGTAAGCAGTCAAGCTACTGTGCATCATTTTAGTTAAAATAGTGGGCATACTAGTTTAAAGATAATATAGTGAGATTTGAACACTAAGAACTACATCTACCTCACTATATTAACTGACCTTTAAATGTGATTGTCCCTTTCATTTGCCCAAAGGACATTTACCTCATAAAAGAAGCTATTCGTTCACTCTAGAAAACCTATAACATGGGAAAATATGCTAAATTGACATTTAGAATTATCTCAAAATACCTTTATGATAACTTATGTTATTATTTCCATATAATTTGGATTTGAGATTTTAAAATGTGTTTTAAACCCATTTAAAATAATAGCCAGATATCAGATAGCTATTAGGGTTATCTGATAATGATATTAGGATTTTTCTTAACAGCTAAGTAATTGCTTCTTTGCCATGCTGAAGGCAAGTTAAACTCTATGCCCTCTTTAAGATTTACACCTGTATTGTATGAGGTAATGGGGCAGCAGACTGATATTTTAGGTATGGCAGCATTGTTTTGTAATAAGGAGAAATGCTTTTCTACATTGTCTTGATGATTTGGGAAACAGTGGTAGCAAAGCAGCAAGAGAGTTATCGAGGTTGCAGACACTGGCTGACCTGTGATCCAGAGCTGCAGTCTGCCAGCTAGATTTTCTCTTCAGGACATCTTTTCACTGCACAGAAACACATCCTGCCTCCCCAGTTGGCACCAAACTGCTTTCCAGAATCTTACAAATCATAAGGAACACATTAAACAAAACCATTTCAGCAAGCTTCAGTACCTTGGATAGCTGCCTTAGTTTGACATAAATAAAAAGACTTTGGATACCTCATGGCTATAATTACATCAAAGAGAAGATAGGCAATTTCACTTTCTAGTCTCATGCAAGTTGAAAAGTATAGGCCTCAGTTATAAAGCAGAATTCAATTGAAGATGTATTCCTGAATCCTTATCCCTTGGAGAAATATTTTCCTACATGATTTTAACATACTTGACACTAGTAACTGAATGGGTTTTCCCACCCAAACAATTGCAGAAATAGGAAACAAACAAACAGATATACTTAGGATTAAAAGTATATGAAAAAAGATCAGATATCCAGTCCCTAGAATCTAAAAGGATTAGGGTATACCAATCACTGCTCTATTTTACTGCTAAGTATGAAATCTGGGCTAACAAGTATAGCCAAGCAGGCCTAGTGAGCACTTTCAATGCACTTTGTTAACCTAACAAAGCCTGGGGGGCTGTTATAAATATATACCTGTGCTACAGGAAGAACTCCTGTTGCTTCTTATGAAAAGAATGCCTAATTTTAAACACCTAATGAGCTTGGTGGGGTGATCCAAGCTTCTAAAGATTTCCATAGACTTAGAGCTAATGAGAGCCAAGTTGTGGGCTGCTTTGTATCAGTGGGAAACTCTGCTTTTTGCTTGTCTAAAGGATGGAAGAGAAGTGTATAATGGCTTTTGCCTAGAGGCAATTCTCAGGCTAGCTTTTCACTTAAGTAAAGGTCTTCTCTTTGCCTCCAGGGCTTCCTACAGAACAACTATATATGGAGGCCTTCTTAAAGGTAAGATTATTTTTAGATACACAACTGCTTGAAAAGAGATACTTCAGTCAAATCTATTTTTTTGAAGACAAATACTCAGATATTTGTTCAATTTTATTTCCATCCCCTCATCTCCACTTTTTTTTTTTAAACTGAATTTAGTCAAACTAGTTGAATTCAAGGACAAGATTTTTTTTTTCATAAACATTAAGCATATGCAACTGTTTTTGGCTTTCATCATAACATATTATCCAATTTATGATATATAAATTACTTCTTGCCTTTTGTTATGAGTTATTTTTGTGTTATTTAATATCCAATTGATACAAATTGGAACCATGGAGTTTTCATGAAGAATAACTATTGCCTCTCTGTGGGTATTGATATTAAATTCAGCAATATTAACAACATAATAACAACAGGCACAATAAGAATTACTTTTAGTAGCGCATTATCCAACAGGACACTGTGGGATTAAGCTTAGTGGCATTAAATACCTGTCATTTCATTTCCATCACTTTGCAGTGGGTGGTTGATTGGGATTAGTGGGCAGATTAGTCTTTTTATGGAAATGTTCTATGCATTCAAGAAGCACACCGTAAATGATTGGCTGAGTCCAACATTGATTTGTCTTTCATAGTAATGTAGTCCATGGTGCCTACTATTTAACGGGGAATATACTGTAAGGATAGGGAGACGCCTGGGGTTAGGATGCACTTCAGAAATATCTTGATTCAAAAAATGCATTTTTCACATATGTTTTTCAACTCCAGCCTGTCTCTCCCTTCTCAAATCCCCAAATAAGATGGAGATTCTCAGGGCAAAAACAAATTCTGAGAGAAAAAAAGAAGCTGGAAGAATTAAAACAGAAAAGAGAACTGGCCCATAGAGGGACTTACTTGCCTTGTACACCCCAAATAGCTTACGACTAAGAAATATCAGATGTGAAGGGAAGTCAAACAGAAAGCAGAGGTGTTAATTAAAGCTGTCTACAGAGCATTTGAACTCCTTCACCAGCACCACACACAGGCATTGCATAAAATGTTTGGTAGAAGTTTTTCCCAGGCAGGGATTGGAGGCTTTTTCTCAAAGGAAATAAAATGAGCTGTTTGAAGATAACTAATGTGACTTTAGAACACCAGAGAAAATCCTGGAGTTTGGGGTTCCCAGTGTTAACAAGGGGCCCAGACAAAGTCATCAAATACTGTCTCTCCCTCTCCATATATATATATATATATATATATATATATATATTTATTTATAGTACTCAGAGCTTTGTTTTTAATCATCATTGTTCAGAAAAAAGTAAAGATCATTGTTTTAGGAAAGCCAATTACATGGAAGTAAAAGACACAAACACACACCCAGAAAAAAAATTACCCCTTAAAAAATATAATAAAGCCTCCACAAAATAACCCTTCTAATTAGAACTCAAAGACATTTGAAAAGAAATTGCAAAGGAAAATAAAACAAAACAAACAAAAGGTTTCTACTAAACAAAGAAATAATCAGAGAATGAGAGATCTCTTGGAAAATAAATATATGACACTGAAATACAAAATTCAATGTTAGGATTTAAATACACATTACTGCTGCAGAACATAGAATGAGAAAAAGAAGCATAAAATACATGAAAAAACATGAGACATAGAAGATCAATCTCATATGGCTAATGATCTGATTAATATAAGTTACAGAAAGACAATAGAGTTAATTGGTAGAGTGAAAATTATCAAAATGATGTTCTTGGGTTTAGGTCTTTGTTACTTGTGCTGAGTACTCAGTGTCTCCTTTTAGTCTGAAGTCATGAACACTTTTTCTCAAGGAAATTCTTTTTCTTTTTTTTATAATTTTCTCTCTACCAATTAATTCTGTTCTTTCTTCCTGTGTTTGCTAAATCCTGTTAGACTCTGTGCAACTCCACAGACTGTGGCCCTCCAGGTTCTTTACCACTAGCCTGCCTCGAAAGCCCTTCTCCTTCTGTAACCTCTATTAATCAGATATTTCACACATGCAAGGACACAGAAAACTTGATGTCACACATTCTTGGGAAATTACTTGAGGATGGAAACACAAAAACTAGAAGTTACAAAACAAAACAAAATGAAACAAAACAAATCTACTTAGTCAAATATTACTTTATTATATGTCTCACCTGACTACTCTATTTAATATAAATTTTTAATAGAGATTATTATTATTCTCTTGACCCAGTATTTTTCTTGACAATACTCATTACTACTTAACATGTTGATAAACTTATTGTGTATTTATTTATTGTCCTCTTTGTCCCCTGCTCCCCATATAAGCTCCTTGAAAGCAAGGACTTTATTTTATTAACAGTTGAGCCTCCATACAGCAGACGCTTGCTAAATATTTATTGTATGAGCAAATGAATGGCTAAGTAGGTATCTGGGAAATGCAGGAAAAGAAGAATCCATTCAGATTTGACTCCAGTAAAATTCACTTTGAGTGTCAAATGATTTGTGTCATTAAATTTGTGGAGGAGGAAATGTAATTGCTGTAAACTCTTTGACTATGAAATGAACAATATTTACATAGCCATAATGTTATAAATGATGATGAATAGTTTTCATTAGGATTAATTCACACACAAATAACAAAAGGCTTTCTTGTGGGTAAAAATGGAATGTAAGTGAAATTCACCTAGACAATGAAAAGGTAAAGACACACTAGAAGAGATGTTTAGAAATGAATCAAGAAGTGGAGGAAAGTGTGGGAAGGTTAATGTCATTGTTGTAAAAGTTTAGAATGAAGAGTTACTGCTATGGGTTAAGAAAAGGAGGTTAAAAATATGGTTTGAAATTACAAGGATGACCAGTAGAGGAACTGAGAATAAAATTTTAAATGTTTTGCAAGATTGAGGATAGAGAAAGGGGAAAATGTTATAAATTAATTAAATTCTCATCCATCATAGTCTAAGGTAAGAGAAGATATTTAAAGTAGGTAAGTAGAAAATGTCAGTATAAGTGCTCTATTTAAAGGGGTGGGAGATAGGTATAAACACCAGGAGAACAAAACAAGATATGGTTTTATATGGAGACTCCATATACAAGAAGTAGTGAGTGTGAAGAGGGGTGAAGACAAGGGAAATGGTGTTTTCCATTACTTGCCTTGACTGTGTTTTAAACACTGTGCTTGTATTAACTTAATAAACAGAAAAACAAAGTGTTATTTTAAAGAATAAGCAGAAAGATGTAATAGAGAACATACAAGTTGACCACCCAGGATCATAGTATTTAAATGAACCTGCTGCTGGCTTTGGAGGAGACTAGAGGTGAGTTCAATATCACAGTAATCCAAGTCTATGCCCCAACCAGTAATGGTGAAGAAGCTGAAGTTGAACGGTCCTATGAAGAACTAACTACAAGACCTTTTAGAATTAACACCCAAAAAAGATATCCTTTTCATTATAGGGGACTGGAATGCAAAAGTAGGAAGTCAAGAAACACCTGGAGCAACAAGCAAATTTGGCCTTGGAATATGGAATGAAGCAGGGCAAAGACTAATAGAGTTTTGCCAAGAAAATGCACTGGTCATAGCAAACACCCTCTTCCAACAACACAAGTAGTCAGACACTACTGAGCAACTGAACTGAACTGACTGAACTGAGATGTGTGTTATTTAACAATATGAACTGTTTCTTCAATTGAGAGAGACTCAAAACTATTTCCACCTCTATGATTTCCTGTGATTCTGATTCTATGATTTTTTTTTTTTTTCTTCCTTTACTTTGGGAAGCTACATAGCACATGAGCAAGATTTGGAAAAACACCAAATTGAAAATGCAGCCCTTTGTTAATTGTAAAGAAAAACATGCTTATCCTTTCAGTTCAGTTCAATCACTAAGTTGTGTCTGACTCTTTGTGACCTCATGAATTGCAGCACACCAGGCCTCCCTGTCCTTCACCTACTCTCGAAGTTCACTCAAACTCACGTCCATCGAGTCGGTGATGCCATCCAGCCATCGCATCCTCTGTCGTCCCCTTCTCCTCCTGCCCCCAATCCCTCCCAGCATCAGAGTCTTTTCCAATGAGTCAACTCTTTGCATGAGGTGGCCAAAGTACTGGAGTTTCAGTTTTAGAATCATTCCTTCCAAAGAACATCCAAGACTGATCTCTAGAATGGACTGGTTGGACCTCCTTGCAGTCCAAGGGACTCTCAAGAGTCTTTTCCAACACCACAGTTTAAAAGCATCAAACCTTCAGCTCTCAGCTTTCTTCACAGTCCAACTCTCACATCCATACATGACCACTGGTAAAACCATAGCCTTGACTACATGGACCTTTGTTGGCAAAGTAATATCTCTGCTTTTGAATAAGCTATCTGGGTTGGTCATAACTTTCCTTCCAAGGAGTAAGTGTCTTTTAATTTCATGGCTGCAGTCACCATCTGCAGTGATTTTGGAGCCCAAAGAAATAAAGTATGACACTGTTTCCCCATCTATTTTCCATGAAGTGATGGGACCAGATGCCATGATCTTCGTTTTCTGAATGTTGAGCTTTAAGCCTACTTTTTCACTCTCCACTTTCACTTTCATCAAGAGGCTTTTGAGTTCCTCTTCATTTTCTGCCATAAGGGTGGTGTCATCTGCATATCTGAGCTTATTGATGTTTCTCCCGGCAATCTTGATTCCAGCTTGTGCTTCTTCCAGTCCAGCGTTTCTCATGATATATTCTGCATAGAAGTTAAATAAGCAGGGTGACAATGTACAGCCTTGACGTACTCCTTTTCCTATTTGGAACCAGTCTGTTGTTCCATGTCCAGTTCTAACTGTTGCTTCCTGACCTGCATACAGATTTCTCAAGAGGCAGATCAGGTGGTCTGGTATTCCCATCTTTTTCAGAATTTTCCACAGTTTATTGTGATCCACACAGTCAAAGGCGTTGGCATAGTCAATAAAGCAGAAATAGATGTTTTTTGGAACTCTGTTGCTTTTTCAATGATCCAGCAGATGTTGGCAATTTTATCTCTGGTTCTGAAGAAGGAATTCATAGGGTCTGGACTCCATCTTAGGCCTGTTCATGCTGATCATGCTCAGCCACCTTTCCAATGGACTCTGAACTCTGTGTTTAGTGCCTATGAAAACAACAACAGAAGGATAAGACTCCCTCCAGATAGGGGAACCTTGAAGATCGTATCTGGGTTACTCATCACCTAAGAGAAAACATACACTAATCACCCTTTCCTCCAGACAGGCCATAAATTTTTCTGTATCTATCGGAGTATAACCTCAGGTTTATTGATTATTGGCTAACTGTTTGAGCACATGAGCACATAGCACGTGAATGATGGGGTTATTGGGATTGTATTTTCCTTGGTTTATGTAAGTCTCAAGGAATTTGGAATGGTGGGTTCAGACACGTACACACGGGGTATAAAAGATTTTCACAGATGCTGGTCGGGGTCCTTGGCTAAGAGGAGACTCTGCCTTGGGCCCGCCGGTGTAATAAACCGCACTCCACTATCTGCATTGTCCTTCTGAGTGAGTTTGTTTCCCGGAACATGTGGCTACAACATTTGGTGCTTGGGCCGGGAACCTCCTCACTTTGAGGAGACAGGTCTTCTTTGAGGCCACCCCGAGGCTTTGTGGTTTGAATCTCCTAGAGGGGGGAAGGCGCCTCACCCGTCTGGATGAATTCAGCCTTTCAACGTCCGGTTTCTTCACTTTGGCAGGTAGTGAATGGCAGCAAGGGAACTGAGTGCTCAGGTGAGGAGGAACCCACCCGGCAGGGTGGAAGAGGGGGCCTGATCACCCCCCTGGGAGGGACTAGAAGGGGCACGGACCCACAGGGGCCTGGAATAGGCAGGCAGCAGCGATTGCTTGGTACACAGGTCGATGAGCGTGCTACGGTTTAGGAAGGAAATTTGTAAAGGTCATTTAGGAGTTGTGTCCACACCGTCTCAGGGAAAATTACTACCAGCGATCACCAGGGGATTTTTAGGATAGAAAACTGGTCCTTGTATGCTCCTATTCTGCCCTCCCCCAGGAGGTGTCCCATCTGCTGTGAAATTCTTGACCCCCTCGGAATTGTTAGGCTAGAAGGAAGGGGATACATAAGTGAGTATGAATTGGCTTTCCCGGAGATGGCCTGGGACATGGGATATTTAACTCATCTGTGTTTTCGTCCACACCTGATAAGCCCACCAAGGCAGAACGGACTTTAAGGGAGAAACAGTCTTGGACCACGTGGTGTTCTAGTTCAGCTGTGCTAACTGGCAGGTGAAGGCACGCCAATCCCCCTTCTCCCTCTGGGATCTAGCAGGTAAGGCTCTTCTCACCCCAGTTAGGGAGGAGGCAGAATGGCAATTTAAGTGTCATTGAGTGGAAATATCAGAAGTACATAGGGTACTGAGAACTTCGTAGACAGAATGAAAAGGAAAAGTAGAAGAAGGTCTGAGAAGGTAAGGAAGATGGGAGGAAGTGAATCTAAGGCAACTGTATTGGAGTGCATGATTAAAAATTTTAAGAAGGGATTTGGAGGAGACTTGGGGTGAAGATGAAGCCTAACCACCTCCACATACTCTGTGAGGTCGAATGGCCCCGTATGGGAGTAGGATGGCCACCAGAGGACACCATGAACTTAATAATAGTGGAAGCAGTCTATACAGTAGTCACATGAGAGCCAGGATACCTGGATCAACATCCATATATTGCCTCATTGCTAGGGTTAGCTCAAGATCCTCCTACTTGGACAAGGTTCTGTATCCACAAGGGAAAGGGAAAAATATTAATGGCACAAAAATTGACTGATGATAAAAAAGGAAATTCTACAGGATGTGGACGGGTAGACCTGACCCCTCCTCCATACTGGATAATGACGCTCCTGCCTCAGTGCTCCACCAGGATTGGAGGCTGCCTTAATGCCCAATCCAGGGCCAGGTGAAGTCCTGCAGTAGCCACTGCTCCTCTGCCAGCTCTTCCCGAGGTCGTAGAGCTGCCACCTCGGCAGGCTCCGATCCCAGTGACAGAAGCCTCTGGCCAGCACTTCCAGGATCCAGCTCCAGCCAAACCGCCCAAGCTATACCCATCTCTCCTGGTGAGTACTGACAAGAAGGGGAGGGAGACGTTGGAATTAAGCAGAGACTGCACTCTGCCAGAGAGCTGGAGGGAACGAAAGAGAACAGACAAGAGATTTGCAATGTTAGCTGCTGCTCTGGGAAAGTCCATCTCCCGCCCTCCAGAAAACCTCCTCTGCCCCAGGCACAGGACAGTCCTTCAACCGGTCCCAGTGAAGGCCCCGGGCCCCGTTACAGCCAAACCACTGTGCCTGGTGCCAAGCTTTTGGCCACTGGAAGAATGAATGCCCTAAGGCAAGGAAGGAAGAGGAAGCTCCTGCAGTTGTGGGGCTTGCTGACCTGGAAATTAAATAGGGCTGCTGGGGCTCAGAGATATCAGGTCCCTGAGAGCCCATGGTAACCTTAAAAGTGGGGGACCAAAACATTGACTTCACGGTGGATACAGGAGCAGAACTGTCGGTAGTAAAACCTGTGGCACCACTGTCCAAAAAGACTACCGCTGTAACTGGGGTATCAGGAGAAGAGATGATTAAATCGTTTTGCCAGCCCAGAAAATGTCAGATGGGGGGCACCAAGTGATTCATGAATTCCTCTACATTCTGAGTGCCCAGTACCCCTGTTGGGAAGAGACTTGCTCTCCAAACTAGGAGCACAAGTGACTTTCTCCCCTGAGGAGAGGCCCACCTTCTGGATGGGCACTATGACTTATTTGCTCTCTCTCTCAATACCACCCCAAAATGAGTGGAGGTTGCATGAGCCTCTGAAGGAAGACCCGGGTGGGCCAGAAGAGCATGAGAGCGAGCTAACTCAATTATTCCCTGAGGTCTGGACAAAAGACAAACCCCCCTCCCCCCTCACCCCCTTCCCCCCAGGCTGGCTAGACATCAAGCCCGTGATTAATAGAACTCAAACCAGGCACCATCCCGGTTAGAAAGCGCCAGTACCCGCTACTGATAGAGGCCTGGGCCTGCATACTGCGCCACATCAATAGATTGAAACAAGCGGGCATTCTAGTAGAGCCAGTCAGCTTGGAATACACCGATCCTGCCAGTCAAAAAGGAAGGAGGGCAGGACTATAGGCCTGTACGGGATCTCAGGCTAGTCAACCAGGCTACTGTGACTTTACACCCCACTGTTCCAAACCCCTATATCTTACTTAGCCTCATCCCGCTGAGGACTAAAGTTTATACTAGCCTAGATCTCAAGGATGCCTTCTGCGTATGCCTCACCCCAGCGTCACAGCCCATCTTTGCCTTTGAATGGGAAGATCCAGTCAGGGGCACCAAGCAACAGCTCATCTGGACTCCCCCACAAGAGTTTAAGAACTCCCCAGCCATCTTTGGGGAAGCCTTGGCTTCTGACCTGAACTCATTCCATCCAGAAGAGTATGGATGTTGGCTCCTACAATATGTGGATGACCTGCTGCTGGCTGCCGAGACCAAGGAAAAATGCTGGAAAGGGATAAAAGCACTCCTCCAGCTGCTGATGGAAGCAAGTTACCGGGTGTTGAAGAAGAAGGCCCAGATCTGCAAGGAGGAGATAAGGTATCTGGGGTTTGTTTTAAAGGACACAAGGTTCCAGACCCTAGTTGGGTCCTATATACTGATGGCACTAGCCTGATAAGGACAATGGTTGTCAGGTTAGCCAAAGCGGAAAGGGCCATCAAGACTGAAAAGGGATGGTGGGAATTGCCAAGTGGCAAATTATTGGTACCGGAGGAGCTGGCACACAATCTGGTAAGCCAAACACAACAAGTGACCCACCTAGGCCATGCTGCCTCCTCACAGGTTAATGCTGCCTCTCGGTATTCAGACAAAAACCTCCAGGTATTTAGCTGAAAGGCACACTGCACTTTGAACACCTGGAAGTGGACTTCACTGAAATGAAACCTCACTGACACTGCGGTTACCTGCTGGTCATGGTATATATGTTCTCGGGATGGGTAGAAGCTCTTCCTACCTGGACTGAAAGAGCATCAGAAGTAGCCCGGTGCCTGCTTAGGCAAATAGTTTCCAGATTTGGACTTCTTATCAGCATTGGTTCAGACAATGACCTGGCTTTTGTAGCTGATTTAGTACAAGTAAGCAAAACTTTAAACATCAAATGGAAACTGCACACTGCATATAAGCCCAGAGTTCCTGAGATGGTGGAATGAACCAACGGACATTAAAGAGACTCTCCAAGTGGATCAAAGAGACTGACTGCTCCTGGGTGGACTTGCTTCTGACGGTTCTGCTCAGACTCAGGATGACCCCACAGTCCGAAGGCTATTCTCCATACGAAATTGTGAATGGGAGGCCCCCTCCCATAATAAAACAGGTGTCAACAAGTTTGCCTCAGGTAAGGGGGGATAGGATTTCACAGCAGATGGAACTGGGTAAGGTAATAAATCGGGTAACTAAGTTTGTACAAGAAAGGGTGCCGTTCCTCCTTGGGGAACAGATTCATGAGTTTACGCCTGGTGACCAAGTATGGGTCAAAGATCGGAAACATGGTTTGCTAGCCCCTTGGTGAAAGGGCCGTTGTGTTATTCTAACTACCCCTACTGCAATTAAAGTTGCAGGTATTGTCCCTCGGATCCATCATATGAGGGTGAAGAGAACATACCACGCAGACCCAAAAAACGCTGAGTGGACTGCACAGAGGGACCCCGCTGACTCTCGAGAGACTAAGACCATCCTTAAGAAGAAGGAAAAGAAGATCCTGGACAAGCCCCTTCAGGATGAAGCCACACAATCAACTCCTGCTGCTTGGCCTCATCAACAACGTGATTTTGAATTTAACTTCCATTTCAACTCAGGACAATGTTTTCATCTCATGGGCACATTTCTATGCAGACTTCCACAACACTTCCAACTGCTGGGTGTGTAGGGCTATGCCTCTGTCAGTGATGGATGGACTTCCTTGGTGGGTGTCACTGCTCTGCCAAGGAAATTTTAAACCACTCTGCTCTTTTCTGGGATGACAAAAAGAGACTTTCCTCTCTCTTGTCAATCATAACCTCTCCTTGCTCTCTTGCTGTAAGACCTACAGTCAGTAGACTCGGGTCATGGGGTTACATTTGATATAAATGCCAGTGTAACAAAAGCCTAACCTACTTGTTGTAAATCTACCCCGGTAGCCCCGGTAAATCTACCTTATTTACATGCTAGGTGGACAAGATCCATGTTTCGATGGTATGAGTATATTGCTGCCTTATTCGTACCCTCTATAGGGACAATAGATATCATGATTAAAACAGAGGCCTTGACTAATTTCACAAAACAGGCCCTCCTAGATAGAACAAAAGCCATCCAAGCCTAAAATGAAGGGCAAATCCAAATGAGAAAAGCGATAATTCATAATAGAATGGCTTTGGACATACTCACAGCTGCTCAAGGAGGGACTTGTGTTATAATTAAGGTTGAATGTTGTGTATACAGCCCTGACTTATCTGGCAATATATCAACTGCTTTAGATGATATGAAAAACCAGGTAAAAGCGATGTCAAATGAAAACATTCCTTTCTGGACTTTGGTCCTATCTTGGGCAAAGGGTGATTGGTGGAAAACTAAATTTACCACTGTTATAGTTGTCTTGATAGTTCTGCTTTGTGGACCCTGAATTTTACAATGTATTATGAACTCTGTAACCTGAAGTTTCGGAGAAGGCAATGGCACCCCACTCCAGTACTCTTGCCTGGAAAATCCCATGGATGGAGGAACCTGGTAGGCTGCAGTCCATGGGGTCGCTAAGAGTCAGACACGACTGAGTGACTTCACTTTCACTTTTCACTTTCATGCATTGGAGAAGGAAATGGCAATCCACTCCAGTATTCTTGCCTGGAGAATCCCAGGGACTGGGGAGCCTGGTGGGCTGCCATCTATGGGGTCGCACAGAGTCGGACACGACTGAAGCAACTTAGCAGCAACCTGAAGGTTGATGTCATTCTCCCAAACTGGTGGTTGGAGAGCCAGGGTGCAATATATCCCTATGAATGATGCTCATAATATGAGTTAAGAGCATCAAGAGGGGGGAATGAAGAATGAATTCATAGGGCCTGGACTAAAAGGCCTGTTCATGCTGATCATGTTCAACCAGCTTTCCAATGGACTCTGAACTCTGTGTTTAATGCCTATGAAAACAACAACAGAAGGATAAGACCCCCTCCAGATAGGGGAACCTTGGACATCGTATCTAGGTTACTCATCACTTAAGAGAAAACATACACTAATCACCCTTTCCTCCAGACAGGCCATAAATTTTTCTGTATCTATCGGAGTGTAACCTCAGGTTTATTGATTATTGGCTAACTGTTTGACTGTTTGAGCACATGAGCACATAGCACGTGAATGATGGGGTTATTGGGATTGTATTTTCCTTGGTTTATGTAAGTCTCAAGGAATTTGGAATGGTGGTTTCAGACACGTACACATGGGGTATAAAAGATTTTCACAGATGCTGGTCGGGGTCCTTGGCTAAGAGGAGACTCTGCCTTGGGCCCGCCGGTGTAATAAACCGCACTCCACTATCTGCATTGTCCTTCTCAGTGAGTTTGTTTCCCAGAATGCGTGGCTACAACAGTTCCTCTGCCTTTTCTAAAACCAGTTTGAACATCTGGAAGTTCACGGTTCACGTATTGCTGAAGCCTGGCTTGGAGAATTTTGAGCATTACTTTACTAGCATGTGAGATGAGTGCAATTTGTGCGGTAGTTTGAGCATTCTTTGGCATTGCCTTTCTTTGGGATTGGAATGAAAACTGACCTTTTCCAGTCCTGTGGCCACTGCTGAGTTTTCCAAATTTGCTGGCATACTGAGTGCAGCACTTTCACGGCATCATCTTTCAGGATTTGAAATAGCTCAACTGGAATTCCATCACCTCCACTAGCTTTGTTCGTAGTGATGCTTTTAAGGCCCACTTGACTTCACATTCCAGGATGTCTAGCTCTAGGTCAGTGATCACACCACCATGATTATCTTGGTCGTGAAGATCTTTTTGGTACAGTTCTTCTGTGTATTCTTGCCACCTCTTCTTAATATCTTCTGCTTCTGTTAGGTCCATACCATTTCTGTCCTTTATCGAGCCCATCTTTGCATGAAATGTTCCCTTGGTATCTCTAATTTTCTTGAAGAGATCTCTAGTCTTTCCTCTTCTATTGTTTTCTGCTTATTCTTTAACACTCCATTTATAACTGCAAAAAATATCTGAGGAAACAAGTTTGGCAAAAATGTTTTAAAAATAAAAATCAACCAAGTTCTTTCACTATTTTTTACCTTTCAGATATGATATTCTTCATTATTTGGAAATGAAAATATGAACCCAATATTTCAGGCTAATTTAAGGCTAAAATTCGGATAAGCGTATTTACTTATTTTATAAAGGGCAAAATGTCTTGGTTTTATACTTTGGTATAAAACAAAATGTCTTTGGTTTTTATAGTATAAAACCATACACATAATATTATGCATTATGGCCCTCAAAGAAAGAGACAAGCCAGTTTTACCAGGGAACATAACCCAGAAAGGCAACACTTAACCTATGCACACCTGATAATTGAGTTGAATTTAAATTTGTGTTATATTAGAGGATCAGAATTTAGCATATACCTAAATATTTCTACTTGTTTGCAGGCTTCCCTATTTAAATGTTTGCTTTTCAGTGAGTCCCTAAACTAAGTTGGACATAAACATTCTTCCTTGTAAAATATTTTTTAGAAAGGAGGCTTTCAAATGGCTCTGCAGTTGAGACCCTTTTTACACCCGACAGCAGATATCACACCAGTCTAGAGCTCTTCTCAGTGTGTGGGAAATTTAAAATCACACAAAAATGCATTCTTTCCATTAACACTCTTTCATATCAGCTCTGAAAATGAATGCAGGTATTGAAATGTTAGGTACACAAAATCTGTTTTGGCTAAACAGTGTGTGTTTCAATGTCATTTACAAATAAATTACTTGAAATAATCAAGCTAAATATGTAATTTAATTGGTACCCCAGAATACTCAGGTCTACCTAGATGGTGCTTGGAGCTTCCCTGGTGGCTCAATCGTAGAGAATCCACCTGCCAATGCAGGAGATGCAGGTTTGATCTCTGGGTCACGTATATCCCCTGGAGAAGAAAATGGCAACCCATTCCAGTATTCTTGCCAGGGAAATCCTATGGACAGAGGAGCCTGGTGTGCTATAGTCCACGGGGTCCCAAAGAGTCCAACATGACTTAGCAACTAAACAACAAGAACAGGTGGTCCTCAAATGCCAACAGATCACCTTTTGACCTGACTCTACAACTCATAAGCTAATTAGAGAACAACTACCTCAGATATGCAGATGACACCACCCTTAGGGCAGAAAGTGAAGAACTAAAAAGCCTCTTGATGAAAGTGAAAGTGGAGAGTGAAAAAGTTGGCTTAAAGCTCAACATTCAGAAAACGAAGATCATGGCATCTGGTCCCATCACTTCATGGGAAATAGATGGGGAAACAGTGGAAACAGTGTCAGACTTTATTTTTGGGGGCTCCAAAATCACTGCAGATGGTGATTCCAGCCATGAAATTAAGACGCTTACTCCTCGGAAGGAAAGTTATGACCAACCTAGATAGCATATTGAAAAGTAGAGATATTACTTTGCCAACAAAGGTCCATCTAGTCAAGGCTATGGTTTTTCCAGTGGTCATGTATGGATGTGAGAGTTGGACTGTGAAGAAAGCTGAGCGCCGAAGAATTTATGCTTTTGAACTATGGTGTTGGAGAAGACTCCTTGGACTGCAAGGAGATCCAACCAGTTCATTCTAGAGGAGATCAGTCCTGGGTGTTCATTGGAAGGACTGATACTAAAGCTGAAACCCCAATACTTTGGCCACCTCATGCGAAGAGTTGACTCATTGGAAAAGACCTGATGCTGGGAGGGATTAGGGGCAGGAGGAGAAGGGGACAACAGAGGATGAGATGGCTGGATGGCATCACTGACTCGATGGACGTGAGTCTGAGTGAACTCCGGGAGTTGGTGATGGACGGGGAGACCTGGCGTGCTGTGATTCATGGGGTCGCAAAGAGTTGGACATGACTAAGTGACTGAACTGAACTGAACTGATCCAGTTACTTTCAAAGAATATCTGCTCCTATACCTACCACCTGAATGGCTTGAATTGATTCCATAATCCTGAGACCAGGAGCCACCTTCAGAAATATATCACAGGTGAAAAAACTAAGGCACAAATTTTGGTAATTATTTTTGATAACTCAAGAATGATCATTTGTAACCTCTCAGAAGAAAAGTAGATGAATCTGTCCTACAGGTTATCAGAATCACTAGTTCTTCATTATCAGTTTGTCAGGCAATGATCATATTTGAAATTTGATTAGCAAATGAGCAATCTTGAATTTATGAGGATATTTCCAGATCATTGTACATTCCAAAGGGATGTGTTTGGGGTATTTATTACTTGACTGCTAGTTTAACAGCTCTTTGTCGGTAGTATAAAACATCATGTGGATAGCAGTACATTGAACATGTAAATACTTTGTAAATGAAAAAAGCACTATTATTATTATATTACTACAGTATTAGGAATTGTGTTCACAAGAACAAATAAAATACTCGCAAATACAATCCAGTGATGGGTATCACTTACAAAAGTAATGATAAGCCTGGTGGCAAATTTTCCATTCCCCAAATAAAGAGTTGGTAATTTAAAAATTAATTGAGTACACTTGTGCTGAGCTATTGATTGAATGGCCATGTAGGCTTTTCACAGAGAGACACTCTAAGGTGGACCTTTCGTTTTCTTGCTGCTTTGAGAAGAACTTGCCATGCTCTTGAGTTTTGTTTCTTACACTGCGTACACTGAACATTGGTTGTGGCAGGGAGAGTTATAAGAATCTGACAAACTTCATATCCAAAGGAGTAGATGTGTTAAATGGTTGAAAAGTGAACAGATATTGCCTGGCAATATTTTTGAGTGCCCAAATAGAGCACTGGTGTTATGACTTTGCCCCTTATTTTCAATTCCATTTGCTTATCTCTTTTCAGCAAAATAGTATAGTTATTAAGGGTGACATAATAATGGAAACTTACATTAGCCTTTAAAACTGTTCTTTTCTTTTTTAAAATGGGGCTATAAACAATGACACTATAATCAGGCGATGGTCCCGTCTTCTCTCTGTTCTATTGAGATACTACGTGTCCTGTCAGTGGGCTAGGTGGCAGCAGCAGTCAAGCCTCAAGGCTGTGAGAAACCCAAGCGAAACAGTGAGTCTGAGAAATGGTAGGATCTGCTTGTGGAAAAGAGCAGAAGCAGTCTCTGTAGACAGTGGTGGTGGGCTCAGTGGTCACTTGATGTCGCCCGTCTAAGTTTTCTTCCACCCAATAAAGATAAGGATCTTCCCACGGGACTTAAAATGTGAAATATTGTTTTATTAAATTTCATTATTTCTGGAATATGATATCTTTCTATATTAATAGATCAAACTTTTCTTGTTTTTTGGGGGGGGAGGACAGAGGGGATGTGACATGGAGTCAGAAGAGGTCTAAGTTTTCCTTGTTGCGTATCACAGATATGTGAACTTATTGCTCCTTATTTATTTGTAAAGTCCACCATTAAATTTGGGTGGAAATCTAAAACTATCTTAATTCCTTTATAGATTCTCAGAAAACAGAAAACAAAATATCAAGAACACCTTCAGGACAAGTATAAAAAAATAATTTGCATTGCATTTAGTGACTACAGAAATTTATTTTAGTGTTACTTTCCTTAGTCAAAACTAACATTGGTGAAAACTATACATATATAGATAAAATATACTTTCTTGAAAAATCTAAAGATTGAGTATTCATTAGATTAAATTTCTATCAATTTTTATAATAAAGAGACAGTATCTGTTGCCATGAAGCTAGCATAACAATGTGAATGGAATTAACCTTCTGAACTGTATATTTAAAAACAGTTAAGATGATAACTTTGTTACATGTATTATACCACATATTTTTAAAGTTAAGGAAATAACTCCCATAAGGGAGGGTCTGAGTCTTACTTTCTAAAATTATCTATCTTTCAAGTATTAAACAGAAAAAATATGTGAAAGTTTGTTATAAAATATAGCATATCTGTTACATTATTCAGTTCAATAAAATAAAAAAAAAATATTTTTTTGAGCCCAAAAAAATAAAGTCAGCCACTGTTTCCACTGTTTCCCCATCTATTTCCCATGGAGTGATGGGACCAGATACCATGATCTTAGTTTTCTGAATGTTGAGCTCTAAGCCAACTTTTTCACTCTCCTCTTTAACTTTCAGCAAGAGGCTCTTTAGTTCTTCTTCACTTTCTGCCATAAGGGTGGTGTCATCTGCGTATCTGAGGTTATTGATATTTCTCCCAGCAATCTTGATTCCAGCTTGTGCTTCTTCCAGCCCAGCATTTCTCATGATGTACTTTGCATATAAGTTAAATAAGCAGGGTGACAATATACAGCCTTGACATACTCCTTTTCCTATTTGGAACCAGTCTGTTGTTCCATGTCCAGTTCTAACTATTGCTTCCTGACCTGCATACAGGTTTCTCAAGAGGCAGGTCAGGTGGTCTGGTATTCCCATCTCTCTGAATTTTTCACAGTTTGTTGTGATCCACACACTCAAAGGCTTTGGCATAATCAATAAAGCAGACATAATTGTTTTTCTGGAATTCTCTTGCTTTTTCAATGATCCAGCGGATGTTGGCAATTTGATCTCTGGTTCCTTTGCCTTTTCTAAAACCAGCTTGAACATCTGGAATTTCATGGTTCACATTTGCTGAAGCCTGGCTTGGAGAATTTTGAGCATTACTTTACTAATGTGTGAGATGAGTGCAATTGTGCAGTAGTTTGAGCATTTTGGGGCTTTGCCTTTCTTCCAGTGATCCTAAGAAAACAATTGCTTTTACTTTTGTTTTGCCTATCAGAAAAAAATTCAGCTTGCTGTCGCACAAGGTCTGGCTTTGGTTGATCGTGATAGAAACAGGGCAATTGAGAGTAGGTTGGGGAGAGGGGGTTAGAGTTAGGAGTTAAAAGTCAGGGTTAAGCTTGCAGAAATGAGTCATCGAGATGGACTCAGTAAACTGGAAGAAAGTGTCCTGATTCATCCTTTCTCTCTGTGACCTTCCCTGTTGTCTCAGACCCCTGCAATGCAGGAGACCTAGAAGAAATTGTCCTGATTCATCTTTTCTCTTTACCCCTCCCCATATGATTCCTCTGCAAGAAAGAGAGAAGACATTCAGGCCTAATTTCATCCAAAAATGAAGCCTAAACAAACAAGCAGCAAACAAAAATCCCCTATATGGTGACAAATATTTATTTATGAGACTGCTACATCAATAACACTAATTATACTGTAATTGCCAAGAACTGAAATTAATATGATTTTGTGGAAATCCACAATCAATCTCAGGCCTAATTTCTGTGAATGAATGCACTCTGAACAAAATTTCAGTTTAGAGAGCATATTTCATTCTTAGAGCACTTGGCAAAATGACACTGGGGAGGGGAATTGCAAGATATAATAGTAGACTTCAATCTTAACCTAGAGAGGCAATGAAGTCATTCCATTCAATACTGCCTGATCATATGGCAGCTCCTTTATGGCCATGCAGTGAAACTGGTGCTGTGAATTACCAGACCTTACCTCTAACCAGAGACCATTGTCAAGGTAGCAGACTGAAAAGTTCAGTGATCTGAGCATCATAATATTTTCCCAGCCATACATGGAGATACAGTAAAACTGAATTATTTTCTGTTTAGGTTGTAAATGTGAGAGACAAAGGACCTTTTCCTGATTTGCTTCAGCATATGGAAACGAAATGCATTTTGCACAGTAGCTAACATGAATGTTATGTTCTCTAGTTTGTGGCTAAATTTGAGCAACAGTGTGATCTTGCTTAAGGTTTTAAAACTCCATCATCTCTCTTTGATTTTATGAATGCTTCTTATCTAGATTATCATTCTGATATTATGGAACTGGAATGAAGCTAGACCCCTTGTTTGCATTTCAGAGACTAAACAAGAGCTGCTGAAAATAAGGGACCATATTCTAAACATTCAATTTTAGCATGGAAAACACTGTTTACACAGTCCACAGTAATGGCAGCTGTTTCAGCTATTTAAATAGTATAATTACACATTTCATTCCAGAGTATAACAGTAACAGTTAGTTTACTAGTAAATCTCGAATTGAATGTACCCGTTCCTATATAAACATGTACAGGTAACCTATCAATAGTTACTGCCAATTATATCTGAACTATAATTTGGTCTTTATTGGAGCTGCAGAGCTTCAAAAGAACACTTTCCTTGGGAATGTTGAACCTTCCTCCACAACCCCCCCCCCCCCAAACGATGAAAAAAAAATACAGTTGTCAGCATAATGTCTTGACATTCATGATGCCAGCCTGTCTTTACTGGTGTCAGATGTGAAAATAAATAGATATTAAACTGTCAGTCAATGAAATTGCAAAGTCAAGAACAGCTCTAGCTGTGATCCTGTGTGTTCTACTTGATGGACACAGGTGTTTTAAGTGTTATGAATTCAACAGGGCTGGGGAACAAGAGAAACATTTTCCAGCAGTTTTATATTTGCTAAAACATTCAAGATGAACTTTCCTACATCTCTGGACTTCAGTAGATTCTCAGAGACTTGAGAAAGTGCCAAGAGTTCCCCCACTGTTTTCAGTGCTAAAATGTGAAAAGTCAGCCCCAGTTCCTGCAGGTACAACCTTTTATCCTCTGTGCATGCAAGGTCTTCAACATCAAATCAAGGGAAGCTCCATTGGCCTTGAACATACACTTGTGGCAGACACCAGATACTCACCTGATTTATTTATTATTCATAAGACACTTAGAGCCAATTATCTGTCACCAATAAACATTGACACTATTAAAGATTAATGGTCATCTTATAGCATGCCGAGACCAATTTTTCCTTCTGCTTGATGACTTTTGGAGCAAAACACACCATATTTACTTGTAACATGTACAACTGTTTGTCATTTGCTGTTTTTATTAATCACTAGCAATATGGTGCTAGCCTTTGTGAGAGAGTGCAACCTCTTGCTGATACAAAATTCTCATTTTTCAATATGTCATTAAATTTGTATCTCAACAAGTATCATTAAATTCTTCTACCAGAAAATGGTGCTTTATGAGGACACCATAAACAAAGAAGCCCTGTGCTTGAATACTGACTAGTGATATGTAGAAAGAAATGGATTCTTATTGCACGGGGACTCTAATCCTGCATCCCTGGCCAGTTTGTAAAATAGTGCTCCCAAAATCAAGACTTATAGCAGACGATCTTTGTGCCAATGGCTAGTTTAAATGCCTATAGTGATCAAATTGAAATGTTGATGGGACACTATTTATATCCCTGTGATCATTTACTAAAGTATATGTAGAAAATCCTAAGTTTAGTGTTCCCCCAATAATTTACTTGCACTTACAATCCTTTAGTGATGTCTGTTTCTCTAAGGACCTAAACCAACAAAGTCAAAAAGGCAGATCAGAAAAATTACTCCAGTGACACATTGGAAAATGGCATTTGGCAGAAATAAGTCTTACCAGGTCAAATAAGATGCCTCATTCTGACTATTTCTTCAAATCAGTATTCATATTCAGTCATTTCCAAACTTGGGAAGAGATAGTGTCTGTGGTGACTTGCAGCTAAAAGCAAGGTGGATGAGAATGATGAGCGCAAGTGCCAAAAGAAGCTAGAGACAAAAATCTTAAAGATTTAGAACTTAAAAACTTAATTTCCTGATTATAGAATAAAAGCCCTGCCAAAGGCTTCCTTTTCCTTCAAGGTTCTGCACTACTTCCTCATCATCACTTAATTGACAAGGAGAGGCAATATTTGTTTGACTTCCTCACATCCTTCTCTGTAGTAGCTTGTGAAATTGGCCACAGCTCTACATCTAGCTCTGTATCCTTTTGCAGTAGTTTTGTCGTTCTTCCCATCAAGAGGTCAGATCCATTTCCTCTCTTCTGAAATCTGGCTGCCCTTGAGATTGGCCAGTAGAGCAGGACAATGATGATAGCATGCTGTCCACACCTGGATCTCAAGTCCTTTCATGCATCTGCTCACTGTCTTGGGTCCTTTCAGAGCTGCTGTGTAAGCGAATCTAGGCTGGCCTGCTGGGTGTTGAGAAACGCACGGCCAGCCGCCATCATCATCCCAGCTGATAGCCACCAGAAGCTGATGAGAAGCTGACTAAAACCAGCATGGGTCCAACTGAGCCCTGAAAAATCTCCCCTGTGAGCCTGGTCTAAATGACTGTCCCACAGAACTGTGAGCCAAAAATAGATATTGTTTTAAAGCACAACAAAAATGGACACACCCTTTTAAACTCATTATAGTGTATTTTTGGTCTTCATCAATGAACTCATCTCATTATGGTCACTAATTAGTGAATACTGTTGCCAGGTTTAATGACATAATTGTAATTCTTGCCCTAAATCCCTCCGCTGTGGCACCATTACTGTTGGCTTCCCTTTTCCTGTATGTCAGCAGGACAGTCTTCTTTCTACCTTTCTATTGACAGCTATAGTAGTGTCTTATGTTTGCCTCTTGCATGTTGGTCTTCTTTAGGGATCTGACCTTAATCCTCTTCTCTATCTCTAAAAGTTGTCCTTGTGATTTCACTCATTTGGATATCCTCAACCTGTACACATACTTGTTGTTCAGTCGCTAAGTCGTGTCTGAATCTTTGTGACCCCATGGACTGTAGCAGGCCAGGCTTCTCTGTCCATCACTATCTCCCTGAGTTTGCTCAAACTCGTGTCCATTGAGTCAGTGATGCCATCCAACAGTCTCATCCTCTGTTGCCCTCTTTTCCTCTTGCCCTCAATCTTTCCCAGCACCAGGATCTTTTTCAATGTGTCAGCTCTTCGCATCAGGTGGCCAAAGTATTGGAGCTTCAGCTTCAGCATCCATCCTTCCAATGAATATTCAGGATTTATTTCCTTTAGGATTGACTGATTTGATCTCCTTGCTTTCCAAGGGACTCTCAAGAGTCTTCTCCAGCACCACAGTTCTGAAGTGTTAATTCTTTGGTGCTCAACCTTCTCTATGATCCAGTTCTTATATCCATACATGACTACTGGAAAAACCATAGCTTTGACTAGATGGACCTTTGTTGGCAAAGTAATGTCTCTGTGTTTTAATATGTTGTCTAGGTTGGTCACAGCTTTTCTTCCAAGGAGCAAGTGTCTTTTAATTTCACAGCTGCTGTCACCATCCACATTGATTTTGGAGCCCAAGAAAATTAAATCTGACACTGTTTCCACATTTTCCCCATCTATTTCCCATGCAGTGATAGGACCAGATGCCATGATCTTAGTTTTTTGAATGTTGAGTTTTAAGCCAGCTTTTTCACTCTCCTCTTTCACTTTTATCAAGGGGCTCTTTTGTTCCTCTTCACTTTCTGCCATTAAAGTGGTATCATCTGTACATCTGAGGCTGTTGATACTTCTCTCGGCAATCTTGATTCCAGCTAGTAATTCATCTAGCCTGGCATTTCACATGATGTACTCTGCATGTAAGTTAAATAAGCAGGGTGACAATATATAGCTTTGATGTACTCCTTTGCCAATTTGAACCAGTTCATTGTTCCATGTCTGGTTCTAGCTGTTGTTTCTTTTCCTGCATACAGCTTTCTCAGGTGGTAGGTAAAGTAGTCTGGTATTCCCATCTGTTTAAGAATTTTCCAGTTTGTTGTGATCCACACAGTCCACAGTCCATGAAGCAGAAATAGATCTTTTTTTGGAATTCCCTTGCTTTTATACACTGATGATATCTGAATGTACATCCATTAGGCCCTGACATATTTGAGCTAGCTCAACTGAAATAAAATGTTTGAATTTTAAGTCATAATTCACCTTCAATCCAAATGTTTTGTGACTCTAATCATCATAATTAAGAATTTAGAAACCTTGGAGTCATCGTTGTTGTTTCCCTAAATCTTTTTTTTTCATGTCTAAACTTATATCCTTTCTTAGTTTAAGGCCGCAAAAGAGCAGCTCAGGCCAATAGAAAAACCACCAGTCTTTTTATTCCCAGTCTTTTCCAGTACTACAAAACTTATGTTAACACAAAGAGAAATAACACCTTGCCACATCCCTTTTTACAGTCTCTACATAGGTAAAGTCTAAACATTTTAATATGTATTTTAGTATCAGAAAGACCTAAAGTTTTAGTCTCCCAAATTAATAAATCTCTGACCTTGGGAAACTGGGTATATTCTTTGTATTTCTATATATTTCTCTCTTTGTAGTTTCTCAATTTCTCTATGTAATACTATACTTTGAAGTTGCTCTGATCATTGAAAGACATACTTTGGCAGGGGGGTGGAGGCAGAGTTAAAATAACACAAATTTCTTCCCTTACAGTTCAGGAGACATATTTTATATAAGGCTCTTATCAGAAGGCATGGTACATAGTGAATATTTAATGCTCACCTCTAGTTACTTCCCTTGGGCTTCCCTTGTGGCTTAGCTGGTAAAGAATCTACCTGCAGTGCAGAAGACCTGGGTTCAGTCCCTGAGTTGGGAAGATCCCCTGGAAAAGGGAAAGGCTACCCACTCCAGTATTCTAGCCTAGAGAATTCCATAGACTGTACAGTCCATGGGGTGGCAAAGAGTCAGACATGACTGAGCGACTTTCACTTTCACTTTCTAGTTTCTTCAGGATTTCCCTGGTGGCTCAGATGGTAAAGAATCTGCCTACAATGCAGAAGATCCACATTTGATCCCAGGGTCAGGAATATCCCCTGGAGAAGGGAATGGCAACCAATTCCAGTATTCTTGCCAGAAGAATCCCGAATCCCGTGGATAGAGAAGCTT
The DNA here is from genome assembly GCF_032452875.1 of Bos javanicus. Classification (NCBI taxonomy): domain Eukaryota; kingdom Metazoa; phylum Chordata; class Mammalia; order Artiodactyla; family Bovidae; genus Bos; species Bos javanicus. The sequence continues at coordinate 47,676,604 of NC_083870.1, forward strand.
GGTGGACAACAATCCGTGGGGTCACACAGTCGGACCCAACTGAGACTAACACTTTCACTTTCTTTCAAGTTACTTTTCTGATACTGTTTCTTGCCATTTCTATCATTTATATTTTTTCTTTACTCCTGGCCTTGAAATTTTTAACACATTGACCACACTTAGTTTAGGACCGTATCCTAAATAGTCTATCACATTTTACTGATTCTAAGATACTGTTAATGTCTCTAACTTTAGGATGTGTCATACAATTAATGGCATGTTATAGCATATTTAACTGGTATCTTTGTTTCATTTTGGTGGCACTTATACCATGTATGTAATGTCTTCCCAGCTGGTGCTACTGGTAAAGAAGCGCCTGCCAATGCAGGAGACTTAAGAGATGCAGGTTCAATCCTTGGGTCGGGAACATCCTTGGAGGAGTGCATGGCAATCTCCTCCAGTATTCTTGCCTGGAGAATCCCATGGATAGAGGAGCCTGGTGGGCTATAGTCCATAGGGTCTCAAAGAGCTGGACTCAGCTGAAGCCCCTTAGCCCAAACACACACATACAATATATTTGGGGTTGCAAAGAGTCAGACACAACTGAGCAACTTTCACTTACATTAAAAAATATTTAAGTATTAAACATGGAACTTCCTTTGTCCCCTCCTCATGGAGTGTTAATTTCTTGGCATCAGTGTGAGATAGTATGCATGGACTATTGCCAACCAAGGAAGCTCTCCCAAGACTAGGGTCCAGAGTTGTAACTGGGGCTCCATCATGTAGGCATGATTGACTGACTGCCAAAATGATGTCTCTCAGTCTCCAGGTGAGTGATTAACCCAAGTACCTAGCTGAATGAGATTGTTGATCTATGCAGCATGACCACAAGCAAACAAAAGCAACCCTATCAGACTCGGCATTCCAAAGACTGAGAGGTTACCTCCCAGAAGCCAAATAGAAAAGCCAGACCTATTTTTACACAAAGTTACATTTTTTTTTATTACACACTATTATATGCTAATTACTGTTTTTTTAAAATATGTCCTTTCTCTGTAGCCTATATGTTCCCAGAGGTTTGAGAGCACATGTTTTAATTCAAATAAACCTGTACTCAAATCCTGGGTCCATTGCTTACCAACAGTGTGACCTTGGGTAAGTCACAGTGTAGTTCTCTTGTCTAAAAAACTGGTGCAATTAATACTAATAATATAGGAGAATTCTGTGATTGAATTAGACAACATACATGGGACGTTTATAACAATGTCTGTCCAGGGTAATCACTTAATAGATTGTAGCATATGAATGATTATTATTTTTTAAATATCCACATGGATTATAATTATAATCCTTTATTAGGAAAAAATGAGCAAAAATAACAGAAGCAAAAAATGTTTAGGTCAGAGACTGAATCAATTTTCACTAAATACATTATGATCATTTCCAATTTATAGTCAATCCATGAGCTACTATCTTTGTTTTAGATCATTATTTCTAAAATAAAGGATCTATTGTTATTAGTGTATCAACAACATTATAAGAGGAAAATTATAGATAATAGGTAATTCTTCATTAAAGAAAATTATTTTAATCACTTTAATTTTATTTATTTAAATTTGTTTAATTAATACATTTAATTTATCTTTTAATTTAATTTTTTGTTTTTAATTTACCTGGTGGTTCAGATGGTGAAGAATCTGCCTGCAATGCAGGAGACCTGGGTTTGATTCCTGAGTCAGGAAGATCCCCTGGAGGAGAGAATGGTTACTCACTTCAGTATTCTTGTCTGGAGAATTCCATGGACAGAGGAGCCTGACAGGCTACAGTCTATGGGGTCTCAAAGAGTTGGACATGACTGAGCAACTAACATTTTAATTTCATTGTTAATGTAATAAACACATTACCAGAGTAGAATTAAATAAAACAATATATTAAGTAGTAAATAAATAAATCCACGGTAGATACAGTTAGAGTAAAACTGTAATATCCTAAATAAAAAGCATTAATAATATTCAGAAGATGTCAGAATAATAACTCTAAAATTTAGAGAGAAAGCTAGCTGGCACTATAAACTTGACATGGTTAAGTTCTCATCCAAGAGTCAGTATAACATAAACCACTGTTTGACAAAGATTGTTAGGCATTATTTCATTCATAAATCCTCACAAAAAGAGATCCTAAAAAAAAAAAAAAAGTACTTTTACGAAGAAGAAACTGAAATGGAAGGAGTGAGATGTGAGAAACAGGAAGAAGAAAATTTAGAGATATAAAGGAGTGAAATATTAGAAACAGTATGAGGCAGATAACTTGGTTAAATACAGGCACATTCAAACAATTATTGATGGCATGAGGTAATTAAAGTAATTGCTTTTGTGAAAATAAAATATCAAGCAACACATGTAAAACTGAATGAGTTTTGAGTTAATGCATTAAGATCTGTGCAAGTTTCTGAGTAGATAGGGAATATGATTAAATTTAAAAGTTACTTGTTATATTAAAATTTGAAGGCTAACTACTAAAAGCATAGAAATAAAACGTGTCACTTCTAACTCAGTAGCAAGTGAAAGTGTTGTTGCTCAGTTGTGTCCAGCTCTTTGTGACCCCGTGTACTATTGCCCACAAGTCTCCTCTGTCCATGGAATTCTCCTGTCAAGAATTCTGGAGTGAGTAGCCATTCCTTTCTCCAGGAGAGCTTCCTGACTCAGGGATTGAACCCAGATCTCTTGCATTACAGGCAGATTCTTTACCATCTGAACCACCAGAGAAGTCCATCAAAGCATAAATCTACAGCAGCTAGAATCCATAACTACAGATAGAATTATTTTTAAAAAAAACTATAGTATAATACTATGAAAACTTTGAATTTGAAATGCTTATAAATCTACTTATAAATTTGAAGCCTTGCAAAAACAATTTACCAAAAGAAGATAACATGCCTTCTCACTTGATAATGTGCCTGACTCACTGGATTAGACTTAAAACTCTTTATATTTAATCACTATTTAAAAGTATATTCTGTCCACATATCCTCAAATGACAGACTTTGGCAGTTAAACATAATTCTCTTAATGTTTTAAATACAGATAATATCAATTTTATGTAAAATATTCCAAAAATAGAAAAGAGAAAAATTTCTCAAGTATTTTTAAAAGGCTACTAGAGGGAAAAAATTATACATTGCCGTCAAGTTGGGTGTACCCAAGTTTTGATACTGGACAATATACATTAATGTAATTTCTTGTGGGCTTCCCAGTTGGTGCTAGTGGTAAAGAACCTGCCTGCCAGTACAGGAGACATTAGAAACATGGGTTTGATCCTTGGGTAAGGAAGATCCCTTGGAGAAGGAAATGGCAACCCACTCCAGTATTTTTGCCTGGAGAATTCCATGGACAGAGGAGCCTTCAGTCTACAGTCCATAGGGTCGCAAAGAGTTGGACACAACTGAGCAACTTTGCATGCAATCTCTGATGATAAATTAAAGATGAAAGAAACATAACCACATCAATAGACACAGAAAAATCCAGCATACTACATTAATAACAAAATAAAACTATAATCAAAATAGGAATAGAAGGACAATTTCTTAGCCTAACAAAGTTGTATTCACTAAAACTACAATAATATTATTCTTAAGGGTGAACCATAGAAGCTTTTTATTTCCTAAGTCAAGATCAAGACAAGAGTGCTTACTATCACTGCTTTTAATTCATTGCTTGGAGGGTGTAGCTAATACAAATAAATTATAAAAGGAAATAAAATCTATTTGGATAGAAAAAAAGAAATTAAAAAAATCTCACTTTCAGGGACAATACGATTGTCTGCATAGGAAACCCAAGAAAATTTACAAACTAGTAAGCAAGTATTCTGGACACAAATTCAATATACAAAAATAGAAAGTGTAATGAAAAAAATCTTCATTTAAAAGGGACACAAAGACTGGAATCAACACAGTTAGAAATTTCACAAAGACATTCAAATTTCATAAGGAAAATATTAAAACTATATTGGGAGACATAATGAACACCACACAAATGAAGCAATGTAATATGTTCACAGGTGGAAAGACTCAACAATATTTAAACAGTTTTTCTATACAGAGTGAAGTAAGCCAGAAAGAAAAACACCAATACAGTATACTAACGCATATATATGGAATTTAGAAAGATGGTAACAATAACCCTGTATACGAGACAGCAAAAGAGACACTGATGTATAGAACAGTCTTTTGGACTCTGTGGGAGAGGGAAAGAGTGGGATGATTTGGGAGAATGGCATTGAAATACGTATAATATCATATATGGAACGAGTCGCCAGTCCAGGTTCGATGCAGGATACAGGATGCTTGGGGCTGGTGCACTGGGACGACCCAGAGGGATGGTATGGGGAGGGAGGAGGGAGGAGGGTTCAGGATGGGGAACACATGTATACCTGTGGCGGATTCATTTTGATATTTGGCAAAACCAATACAATATTGTAAAGTTTAAAAATAAAATAAAATTAAAAAAAAAAAAAAGGACAGAAATGGTATGGACCTAACAGAAGCAGAAGATATTAAGAAGAGGTGGAAAAAAAAAAACAAAACAGATTTTTCATGAACTTTGACTTCATGAACTTTCATGAACTAAAATTCTTATGGAAATATGAAGGTCAATTGGCCAAATATATTGGCCAAAAATATTTTCAGGAAGTAGAATTTAGGAAGATTTGCCATATCAAGAGTCCAGAAATATTACTACAAAACTATAATTACAAATACTGTTGTATTAGTGTAAAAAAAATTCTGAAATAGAATAGATTGCTTAAAAACAGGCCCCTACAACTTATTATAATAATAACTTAGTAATGGCCAATTACTATATTCCAGTGGTGATACTGTACCACAGAAAGGAATTAACAAATAGGACAAATGATTTTGCATCAGCTATATCCCTACCTCACATAAACTGTACAAATCAATTTCAAGTGACTTTAAGATCTAAATGTCAAAAGCATCACTTTAAAAAGAAGAAAATAATATAAGATCATAATTAACCTCAGGGAAGGCATAACCATATAAGCCATGAAGGGAGAAAAACACACATTTGATTACACATAAATTTAAAATATTTATGTATCAAGTGATATTCACAACATAATGAAAAAAAATGTGTTTAGCTTTCACTATCTACCTGAGAATTTCTGAATCTTTACTTCTTACACTATTTTACTATCAAGCCAGTAACACAAGACAGCTAATACACAATATAATGTCATTTAAAATTCCATTTTATTTTTTGAACATATTCTATGCCAGAGGCTTTGTGGCACATACACTGCAGTGCCCTAACAAATCTTATTTATGCAGCCTCCCACCCAGCCTATTGTCATTAGTGGTTAAAGTTATCCTCAAGGATGTAGAGTATTTCTAAAGCTTTAAAGTCTTATTTTAAAGGCTTCAGCAAGGGAGTTTTGACTTCAGATTCTTGAGTTCAGGAGCTCAATTTGTGTCTTGAGAATGTGATGAGGTGCTGTCTAATTTTTATTTGATGGAAGCATTATTTTATTTAGAATGCCTATAATAGCACCTGCTCACCAAACCCACAACAGATCAGCTTTATCAAAAATTCAAAACACCTCCAAGGTAATTTGCTATAAGTCTATCCTTTGCTTATTTAGCTCATTCTCTTCTTCGGTAATCTTCCTAATTGAGTGTTTTCTTCATTGGGCAAATTCCCAGCTTGAGTCACATTTGTTATTCTGAAAGAAACTGATTATTTCCATCCATGTTTGTACATGTCTGGTTAGCTTAAAAAGCCCAGGGAGCATGCATGGGAGAGAATGTAAACATGTTTATGTATATGTTTATATGACTGTTCTCACTTACCATACATATACATAAACAGCTTTGAACAAAAACCAATAGATTCTGTGCCTGCTCCCTTCACGAGGTAAACTTTCCAGTATAATCTTGTTTCCCCCTATAGACATGGTCCTAATTTGTCTTTTCTTTATCTCAAAATTCCTGGGCTGTCAAGCCAAGTTAGTCTTAAAAGGACTCTGGGAATTGCAGTCAAGAGAAAGATATATTAAAGTATCATTATTCAAACATAAAAATTTAATAAAAATGTTAACAAGGTTTCCCCAAGGTGGGGGTGTTTATTGCTTACATTTTTTTTTTTAACAACACAATTACATTTCTATAGATAGAGGTCAGGTATAACTTATAGCACTTGCTATTAAAGAAAATGTTGGGGGAAAAGAACATACTCCTCCAAATGTTATATATGCCACTTTCTTTCCTATGTAATTTTAAAAACTCTTTTAATTTTCCCCCAGTTTCAAAGGAAAGTTCAAACATGAATGATGGCCATGGCTTTTTCTTTAATTTCTGACATCTAATCTTTACTTTGGGCTGCGCCAGTCACATCTCACTATGTCTCACTGCGTGTGCCCTGACACAATACATCATGGCCAAGGTGATCCAATATCGTGTGACATTTTTTTTTTTAAAGGATATTAAATGGTGGCAGAAGATACGCCTGAAACACGTCAATGTGGGCCCAGGGGCATTGTTCTTCACTAACAGTTTGCTCCCTCCTAGTCTGGCTAGAGGAATTATTATTGTCCTTTATATATAAACATCCTTATCCAAATAGTCTCCTCTTATGCCTAATATATGCATTCCTGTCATAAGAAAGCCTCTTGCTTAAGCTGCTTTTCTGTCTATTTGTAGTCTGTTCAGGCACACAGTCCCCAGCAGGAGTCCAGCTCCATGATTCATTGCCTCAGATTTCCTATGGAGCTTACATGATGCTCGCTCAGCCCCATACGGTTTTGTATCCATTATAACCAGGGACAAGTAAGCAGGGCTCAGGAGTCTGAGCATCTATCTAAGAATAGCTCCCTGACGCCTTGCTTTACTCACAATAAATGAACAATGAACTCTTTACATGCTAACCCCGTATGGTGAAGAGAAATTATAGGAGCTTAAATAAGGGAAGAAGCATTTAGAGTGAAGCTCCTTAAATGAGCAGGTCAATAACTAGTTTACAGAGACCAGGGCACCTGGCTAATGGGAGAATAAAGAATTATGCTTGTCACAGAAGAAGAAAGATGCTGTCCTGGTTTAGTGCTAAATAATTACATTCATTATACTGAGAATAGCTCTGCAAGTGGTCGGCTGCACTAGTTAATTCATTAGCAAAACTAATCGGCAAACCACAAACAACAATTGGGGGTAAATTTAACCAATTCTAATAGAAATATTGGAAAAACAGATTGTCTTTATACTAGAAAGGAAAATTTTGCTGGAAAACTGCACACACAATTGTATTATCATCTTACTTTGTCTTGAGTTTCAACATGAAAGAAGAGAATCATAACTAAGGTAGAGAGAGGGCATGTGAACAAATGATAAATGCACCGGATTATTTCAGATGACCTGAAATATCTCAGAGTTTGAATGTTAATCCTGACAATGAACAGAAAACAGATTCCAATAACGAGGGATTTTCCACTGTCTGCTTTATGAGACCTGTAATTATATAAATAAATACAATATATATGTTATATGTAACATACAGTAACTATAGTTTAATTATTAAATTAAAAAAAACCTTATAGTTTAATTTTTAAGAGTTAATAATATAACTTTGACTACAGTAACCAAGAGAACCTTGGAATAGTTTTACCTATTGACCAAACCACTTGAGGATTAAACGGCTGATACAAAACTCCAGTATAATTAGAATGTTTTTCATTCTTACTTTTATGCAATTAATTTGTTCATTTGTCTATTCAATATGCATCACAATTTTAGACAAAAATCCTGCAAGAGAAACAGAACTTTGCTGTAGTGGAAGTGGGGAAAGTCACTAGATTTTATGAGGTAGACTCTTCTTCTCAAAATGAACTTTTTTCCTGTATTTCTGGAAAGAAGGCTTTTTTCTTCTTTTAGAATGGAAGAAAGAATTCAAATATACAATGCTAGGAAAGAAGGTAAGATTAAGGATAAATCCCAATGGGTCTACTGAGCCTGGTGGGTTTATTCTGTGTCACTGCAGAGCAGAGCTGTTTGTTTGGAATTCCAAAAGAACCTGTTCTACTAATGTGTTTAATTCAGGATAAAATCACTGATTTGATCCATTACAGATATAGTCATCATGGATTCTTTTCCAAAAAAATGATGGTCTATGGGCTTCCCTGGTGGTTTAGATGGTAAAACGTCTGCCTGCAATGTGGGAGACCCAGGTTCAATTCCTGGGTTGGGAAGATCCCCTGGAGAAGGAAATGGCAACCCACTCCAGTACTCTTGCCTGGAAAATTCCATGGACAGAGGAACCTGGTAGGCTACAGTCCATGGGGTTGCAGAGCTACTTCACTTTCTCTCTTTCTTTCTTATGGTAGGATCTATGTATAATACAAAAATTCCTTGATAGACCCTAGAATCAACATAATGAGATAATTATATTCATCAATGACTTACCTCTTCACTCAAGAACATCACTGCCAGCCAAATGCTGAGAGCAACAATGATATTAAGAAAGTTTTTTCTTTCCTTTGTTTCAGGCTTTCTATTCCTAAAAATCGGGAATATGTAGGAGGAAGCCATGAGGCTTCTCCCATTCTCTAGCCCAGGATTTCTCAACCTTGGCACTACTGATCTTGTAGCCTAAACAGTTTTTTGTTGTTGTTATAGGGATAGTCATGTGCATTACAAGACGTTTAGCAGCATTCCTGGCTTCTACCCACTAGAGGCCAGTAGCAAGCCTCTCAAGTTGTAGCAATCAAAAAACATCTCCAGACATTGCAGAAAGTCCCTTGGGTAGCAAAATCTCTCACCTTTCTCCGCATCCCTCTATCCTCCATTAAGAACCATGGCTGTGGTCCCATCACCCACTGCTTTCCTAGGCACAGCTCATACTTCAGGGCCCCTAGTCTGGACTCTCCCAGATCTCTCCACTTTGCATACCTTGCTCCATCTAACTGCCATTCCTCTCACTCCCAGCCCACCTATTCATCCTTCACACTTGGGTTTCTGTCAGCTCTATACTGAGCTGGTGCTTAGTCACTGAATTCTCATACAAATATCTTTATGGAAGCACTTGGTCTCTTTTTAATTATTGACTGACTGACTTGTTTGTGTGGGGCTTCCCTGGTGGCTCAGTGGTAAAGAATCTGCCTGCCAGTGCAGGAGATGTGGGTTTGATCCCTGGGTTGGGAAGATCCTCTGGAGAAGGAAATGGCAACCCACTCCATATTCTTGCCTGATAAGTATGGACAAAGTAGCCTGACTGGCTACAGTCTATGGGGTTGCAAAAGAGTCAGACATGACTTAGCAAGTAAACAGTAACAACAGCAAACCTGTTTGTGCTACCAGACTGTAAACTCCTTATAGGAATGAAACATATTTTATATATCCCTAGCTCTCAGCATACTTCCTGGTGTATTGGAGTCAAATTCAAAGGAAAGAGGAAAGCAAAACAATAAGGATGAAAGGAGAAACTCAGAATAAAAAGTAGCTTATTAAATAATACTGTTAATGAATACATTTATGGGAGGGCATTTACAGCTATTATTAATCTACAACATTCAGGGCAGGTTAATAAGAAGTATATTTTTGGTTGTTCCATGCAGTCTCAAAATCAATTTAGTACAAATAAATTGTTTATGTAAGTTTGTTATCTTTGCTGTGAGTTGTATACGTGGGTTTATCCTTCCCTTCCATACCTCAGCTAATCTCTGACACTGCTGGGGAATCTATCTACATCTTGGTTTGAAATTGTGCCAGGTATTATCTGCTGATATTCAAAATTACTTTAATTTTGAGGAATGATCCTAAACTTTTGTGGAGGTTTATAGTTTTTTGCCTTTGTCACTATCTTCATTTTCAATTAAATTTTGCAATATGTTTGGTTTGGGATTTCTTAAGCTTCATAGAGTGGTTACATATATAACCCATTCTCATTTTGAATATTGCATTGAGAATTCTGCTTAGGGTCTAAGGCATGCAATATTATAGTTACTGCATCTTCAAAAAGTTACAGCCCTTGGATGGAATGTCTTTTAACAACAAGAAAGAAAAGGAGAGAGAGCACTCGGGAATGTGTAGTTGGAAGAATTCAAATTTACTTCTAATTGTGATCTCTTTTAGAACAATTATTCTCACCTAGGTACCCACAAACTGCAGATTAGAATCTATTATTACTTCATTTTGCACTATCATTTTTTAAGAGAACATAAATATGCTGTTGAGATTTTTCTTTGCTTTCAGATGACTTTCTCATATGTGTTATAGGAAGGCAAATGAGGAGAACATAAGTGTGGTAGACTGTATAACTGTTTCAGATGTCCATTGCCCATCCTGGTGAGATGATCATACATCCCCAACCCACTGATATCCTATCTGGCCAAATTAATTGCCTTGGCCAAGGGAATGTTTATAGAAGGGATCTGTGCTGCCAGCTGAAGATGTAACAACTGTCCTGAGTTCCCTCATCAATTTTTATTTCCTCAAAATAGCCAAGATTATGGCTATTTTGTCAGCTCAGTCTCAGAATGCAAAGGTCATGGAGCAAGGATGCCTCTAATCCTTGAAAGATGTGTTAAATGAGTGAAGAACATTTTTGTTGTTGTAAGTCACTGTAATGTTTCCCCATTCACTTAACAATTATTTTTTAAGATGTGCTATGTGCCAGGGACTATTCTAGACACTGGGGCTGCATAAGTGAACACAGCAGACAAAAATTTTGCCCTCATGGGACTTATTTATACTCTATTGGAGAGAGACAGACAATTTAAAAAAGTAAATATTATAGTATGTTAGAAAGAAATAATATGATGGAGAAAAAATTAATCAGAAAAGAAGAATGGGTAGAGATGGTAGTTAGGGTTTCAGTTTTAAAAAGGATGATCAGAGTAGGTCTTACTGAAAGATGACTTTATTCTTAAATTGTCTTTATTGCACAATGCAATTAAATATTTTGAGAGATCAAATTTTCACATGTTTTCATGCATACCTATTGAGTATGAACCTAAGAAAGTAGGCAAGAACACATCATTAGGTAATAGGATGTATTGAAAGAAAGTTGTTTGAGGCCATGCCATTTTGGTGAGAATGAAAGAAGCAACCAACCGAGCAAGAAAGCTGAACAATGAGAAGAGATCTCATTGACCTTGCAACTTCCTCTTTCAAATTCCTTTCAAATGACAAAATGAATACAATGGACCAACATTACCCCAGATCATAGACTTGAGTTTATATTCTGAAGGAAATGCAGAAAACAGGAGACATTTTCCCTAGACTCTAACACTTCCCCAAACTATGACTTAGTCTCATTAAAGAGAACAAACAATATCAAGTTATTCAAGCTTGTGTTGAGTTATATATGCCTAAAAGTTCTAAGGACAAGCAATAAAAAGATTGACTGCTCAGTAATATTGCCCAGAGAAGTAAAAACTTTTAATGAGGGTTATTACTGGAGCATAATTTTGTGCAATCAATATACCAATCACTAATATCTTCTAATAACAATATCTGGAAAAACTTAAGAAGGACACATACTGGTAACAAATATGACAACAGATTAATACTTAATGTACATAAACGTATTCAATTCAATACAAATAATCTTAGAGGTAAATGCAAGAAATGCAATTAGCTAAAAAATAATAATCTATGTTTCAATAACAAAGAAATGCCTGTTAAAACAGCGAGGTAGGGTTTTTCTCCCTCATATAAAAAGAAATAAAAAGTTTTGAGTTCTAAATTTATTTCCAGCAAGAGAAAGGTATTCTGTAGGTAAATGAAACATGGCTATAGTGCTTTGGGGAGATAATTTAAAAAAATAACAACACTTTTCAAATATTTTCAGTAAGTATATTTCTAGAAATATATCTGAAGGAGATAATCTAAAAAGTTAACTACAAATTATTACATGTTGCTTTGTTTCTAGTAATAAAAAATTGGCAGTGAGCCACATACCACAGGAGAGTGGTTAATCAAGGTTTGTGAAAAAATTTTAAGACAATTTACTATCAACATGCCCTCTATTAAGATAAATAAAGCACAGAATTATGCAGAGATGACTAGATGTTTCTTGAAATCCTCTTTCCTGCCTTTGCAGAGTAGCAGAATTCAAGCCAACCACATGGATGCCCAGCCACACACATTCCTGTTTCCCTTAGTTTCAAAGTTCTCTCCAACAGGATATACAGGAAAGTGACTGGTGTCTAAAGACTTTCCTACCAGCTGACACCTGGATGTACTGGTGACCCAGCTTGACAACAGCAGTGCCCGAGGAGATGGTAGAGCAGATATCTAGAAGGAGCTCTAATCCCTTCATGTGCACAGGGTTGAGTTGCTCGTCAACCAGGCACCTTGGACTACTGTGAGAGATCTAAATTAAATTTTTGATATAGGAAGGTGGGAGGTTATTGTGGGGTCTTACTGAAGTTGTTACATACAGAAACATGGTATCATTATCTTATTCATTTATTTAGCTATCTGTGTCCACACTAGAACAAATACTATTGACAACAGGGACCTGATGTACTTCATTATTGCATCTCAGTGTCTGGATTTCTACCTAGAAGACAGTGAGTGGTCTATAAATGAAGGAATTATATCTATTTTTATAATATAGCAGACAGATTTTATTTTAGTTCTCATAGGAGAAGATGAGCGCATGTCCTTCTAATCCTCCATCTTCCTCCACCACCAAAATTACAACTCGCTACTGAACAACCATCGACAGGAGAATTTTGGATCCCACCAAAAAAAGATACCCCACATCCAACGGAAAAGGAGAAGCCTCAGCAAGATGGTAGGAGGGGCAAAATTACACTTAGAATCAAACCCTATTCCTGCCAGAGACACTTGGAGGGCTCAAACAAATCTTGTGTGCACCAGGACTCAGAGACCCCACAGAGACTGAGCCAAAAACTGTTTGAGTATCTCCTGTGGAGGTATGGGTCTGCAGTGGCCTGCCACAGGGGTAGGGGCTCTGGGTGCGGCAGACCTGGGTATGGCATAAGCCCTCTTGGAGGAGGTCACCATTAATCCCACCAGATTAATCCCACCAATAGAGCCATGAGAACTTACATAGGACTGGGGAAACAGACACTTGGAGGGTACAAACAAAACCTTGTACACACCAGGACCCAGGAGAAAGGAACAGTGACCACAAAAGTGACTGACCCAGACTTGCCCACGAGTGTCCAGGAGTCTCTGGCAGAGGTGTGGGTCAGCAGTGGCATGCTGCAGGGTTGGGGGCATTCAGTGCAGGGGTGCATGCATGGGACCTTGTCTTCATTACCTCCACCATAGTTTGGCCTCAGGTCAAACAACAGGAAGGGAACACAGCTCCTCTCATCAACAGAAAATTGGACTAAAGATTTACTAAGCATGACCCGTAGAACTGGACATGGAACAACGGACTGGTTCCAAATAGGAAAAGGAATATGACAAGGCTGCATATTGTCACCCTGCTTATTTAACTTCTATGCAGAGTACATCATGAGAAATGCTGGACTGGATGAAGCACAAGCTGGAATCAAGATTATGGGGAGAAATATCAATAACCTCAGATATGCAGATGACACCACCCTTATGGCAGAAAGTGAAGAGAAACTAAAAAGCCTCTTGATGAAAGTGAAAGAGGAGAGTGAAAAAGTTGGCTTAAAGCTCAACATTCAGAAAACGAAGATCATGGCATCTGGTCCCATCACTCCATGAGAAATAGATGGGGAAACAGTGGAAACATTATCAGAGTTTATATTTGGGGGCTCCAAAATCACTGCAGATGGTGATTGCAACCATGAAACTGAAAGATGCTTATTCCTTGGAAGGAAAGTTATGACCAACCTAGATAGCATATTAAAAAGCAGAGGCATTACTTTGCCAACAAAGGTCCATCTAGTCAAGGCTATGGTTTTTCCAGTAGTCACGTATGGATGTGAGAGTTGGACTATAAAGAAAGCTGAGTGCCAAAGTATTGATGCTTTTGAACTGTGGTGTTGGAGAAGACTCTTGAGAGTCCCTTGGACTGCAAGGAGGTCCAACCAGTCCATCCTAAAGGAGATCAGTCCTGGGTGTTCATTGGAAGGGCTGATGCTAAAGCTGAAACTCCAATACTTTGGCCACCTCATGCAAAGAGTTGACTCATTGGAAAAGACTCTGATGCTGGGAGGGATTGGGGCAGGAGGAGAAGGGGATGACAGAGGATGAGATGGCTGGATGGCATCACTGACTCGATGGACATGAGTTTGAGTGAACTCCGGGTGTTGGTGATGGACAGGGATGCCTGGCATGCTGCAATTCATGGGGTCACAAACAGTAGGACACAACTGAGAAACTGAACTGAACTGAACTGAACTGAAGCATGACCCTGCCCATCAAAACAAGACTTAGTTTCAGGAAGCTTCAATAAGTTTTTTATCCTTATTCATCAGAGGGCCAAGAGAATGAAAATCACAATCACAGAAAACTAGTCAAACTAATCACTTAGACTGCACACTGTTGTCTAACTCAATGAAACCATGAGCCATGCCATGTAGGGCCACCCAAGATGGACGGGTCATGGTGGAGAGTTCTGACAAAACGTGGTCCACTGGAGAAGGGAATGGCAAACCACTTCAGTACTCTTGCCTTGAGAACCCCATGAACAGTATGAAAAGGCAAAAGTATAGGACACTGAAAGATGAACTCCCCAAGTCAGTAAGTACCCATTATGCTACTGGAGATCAGTGGAGAAATAACTCCAGAAAGAATGAGAAGATGAAGCCAAAGCAAAAACAACACAGAGTAGTGCCTGTGACTAGTGATGGAAGTAAAGTCCGATGCTGTAAAAAACAGCATTGCATAGGAACCTGGAATCTTAGGTCCATGAAATCCAGGCAAATTGGAAGTGGTCAAACAGGAAATGGCAAGAGTGAACATCGACATTTTAGGAATCAGGGAACTAAAATAGACTGGAATGGGTGAACTTAACTCAGATGACCATTATATCTACTACTGTGGGCAAGAATCCCTTAGAAGAAATGGAGTAGCCATCATAGTCAACAAAAGAGTCCAAAATGCAGTACTTGGATGCAATTTCAAAAATGACAGAATGATTTCTGTTTGTTTCCAAGGCAAACCATTCAATATTGCAGTAATCCAAGTTTATGTCCCGGCCAGTAATGCTGAAAAAGCTGAAGCTGAACGGTTCTATGAAGACCTACAAGACCTTCTTGATCTAATATCCCAAAAAGATATCCTTTTCATTATAGGGGACTGGAATGCAAAAGTAGGAAGTCAAGAGATACCTGGAGTTACAGGCAAATTCGGCCTTAGAGTACCAAACGAAGCAGGTCAAAGGCTAAAAGAGTTTTGCCAAGAGAACGCACTGATCATAGCAAACACCCTCTTTCAACAGCACAAGAGAAGACTCTACACAGGGACATCACCAGATGGTCAATACTGAAATCAGATGGATTATATTCTTTGCAGTCAAAGATGGAAAAGCAAAACAACAAAGTCAGCAAAAATAATACCGAGAGCTGACTATGACTCAGATCATGAATTTCTTATTGCAAAATTCACAGTTAAATTGAAGAAAGTCGGGAAACCCACTATACCATTCAGGTATGACCTAAATCAAATACCTTATGATTATACAGTGGAAGTGACAAATAGATTCCAGGGATTAGATCTGATAGGCAGAGTGCCTGAAGAACTATGGATGGAGGTTCGTGACATTGTACAGGAGACAGTGATCAAGACCATCCCCAAGAAAAATAAATCCAAAAAGGCAAAATGGTTGTCTGATAAGGCCTTACAAATAGTTGAGAAAATAAAAAGTGAAAGTGAGGTTGCTCAGTCATGTGACCCTTTGCGACCGACCCTATGGACTATAGCCCACCAGGCTCCTCCATCTATCAAATTTTCCAGGCAAGAGTACTGCAATGAGTTGCCATTTACTTCTCCAGGGGATCTTTCTGACCCAGGGATTGAACATGTGTCTCCCGCATTGCAGGCAGATGCTTTACTGTCTGAGCCACTGGGGAAGCACCAAGAAAAGAAGAGAAGCTAAAGGCAAAGGAGTAATAGAAAGATATACTCATTTGAATGCAGAGTTCCAAAGAATAGCACAGAGAGATAAGAAACTTTCCTCCGTGATCAATGCAAAAAATAGAGGAAAACAATAGAATGGGAAAGAAGAGATCTCTTCAAGAAAATTAGAGATACCAAAGGAACATTTTATACAAAGATGGGCACAATTAAGGACAGAAATGGTATGGACCTAAAAGAAGCAAAAGATACTAAGAAGAGGTGGCAAGAATACACAGAAGAACTATACAAAAAAGATCTTCGTGATCCAGAAACCACGATGGTGGGATCATCTAGAGCCAGACATCCTGGAATGACAAGTCAAGTGGGCCTTAGGAAGCACCACTACGAACAAAGCTAGTGAAGGTGATGGAATTCCAGCTGAGCTATTTCAAATCCTGAAAGATGATGCTGTTCCATTGCTGCACTCAAAGTGCCAGCAATTGGAAAACTCAGGAGTGGCCACAGGACTAGAAAAGGTCAGTTTTCATTCCAATCCCAAAGAATGTTCAAACTACCACACAATTGTACTCATCTCACATGCTAGCAAAGTAATGCTCAAAATTTTCCAAGCCAGGTTTCAACAGTATGTGAACCATGAACTTCCAGATGGTCAAGCTGGTTTTCGAAAAGGCAGAGGAACCAGAGATCAAATTGCCAACATCTGCTGGATCATCAAAAAAGCAAGAGAATTCCAGAAAAACATCTATTTCTGCTTTATTAACTATGCCAAAGCCTTTGACTGTGTGGATCACAATAAACTGTGGAAAATTCTGAAAGAGATGGGAATACCAGACCACCTTACCTGCCTCCTGAAAAATCTGTATGCAGGTCAAGAAGCAACAATTAAAATTGGACATGGAACAACAGACTGGTACCAAATCTGGAAAGGAGTACGTCAAGGCTGTATATTGTCACCCTGCTTATTTAACTTATATGCAGAATACATCATGAGAAATGCTGGGCTGGATGAAGCACAAGCTGGAATCAAGATTGCCCGGAGAAATATCAACAACCTCAGTTATGCAAATGATACCACCCTTATGGCAGAAAGTGAAGAACTAAAGAGCCTCTTGATGAAAGTGAAAGAGGAGAGTGAAAAAGTTGGCTTAAAGCTCAACATTCAGAAAAATAAGATCATGGCATCTGGTCCCATCAGTTCATGGCAAATAGATGGGGAAATAATGGAAACAGTAAGGGTTTATTTTGGGGGGGGGCTCCAAAATCACTGCAGATGGTGACTGCAGCCATGAAATTAAAAAATGCTTACTCCTTGGAACAAAAGTTATGACCAATCTAGACAGCATATTAAAAAGCAGAGATATCACTTTGCTAACAAAGGCCCATCTAGTCAAAGCCATGGTTTTTTCAGTAGTCATGTATGGATGAGAGACTTGGACTATAAAGAAAGCTGAGTGCTGAAGAACTGATGCTTTTGAACTGTGATGCTGAAGAAGACTATTGAGATGCCCTTGGACTGCATGGAGATCCAACCAGTCCATCCTAAAGGAAATCAGCCCTGAATATTCATTGGAAGGACTGATGCTGACGCTGAAACTCCAATACTTTGGCCACCTGATGTGAAGAATGGACTCATTTGAAAAAATCCTGATACTAGGAAAGATTGAAGGCATGACGACAGAGGATGAGATGGTTGGATGGCATCACTGACTCGATGGAGATGAGTTTGAGTAGGCTCTGGGAGTTGGTGATGGACAGGGAAGCCTGGCATACTGCAGTCTATGGGGTCACAAAGAGTCAGACACAACTGAGGAACTGAACTGAACTGAACTGACACAGATATTTTAAGATAGAACCATCCTGAACGAGATGTAAACAATGACTATCTAGAGGGTGATGGTTAATTAATAAAACATTATTTTAAAACTTAAAAAGGAACCATGATCCCTCACTTATAAGACCTTAGAACTTACATTACGTTTATAATGTTTTGTATCTTTGTATATCTCAGTGATTTTGGTGGTGGTTTAATCGTTAAGTTGTTTCTCCAGCTGTTGTGACCCCATGGACTTTAGTGTGTCATACTTGCCTGTCCATGGGATTTCCCAGGCAAGAATACTGGCGTCAATTATCATTTCCTATCCCAGGGGATCTTCCTGACCCAGGGATAGAACTCAAGTCTCCTGCTTTGCAGGCAAATTCTTTACCACAGAGCCACCTGGGAAGCCTAATATTCTGAAGATAGAATGGTTCTAGTAAGCATTATCTGATAAATTTATTTATACTGTAGAAGAGTGAGAAAAAAAATAATTAAATGCCTCAAGTATACAGAACCAAATTAGCCCTTTATACATTAAAATGCACACTCTGAGCTATGCCCATCATCATCAACCCTCATCTTGCAACCCTAACTCGATGTTTCTTCATTTGCAGTCTCCAGGCCCCTACACCTGGGTGTCATTTGATGGCTGTGGGGCAGTGCTGCTGCTGCTGCTGCTTAGTCGCTTCAGTCGTGTCTGACTCTGTGCGACCCCATAGATGGCAGCCCACCAGGCTCCCCCGTCCCTGGGATTCTCCAGGCAAGAACACTGGAGTGGGTTGCCATTTCCTTCTCCAATGCATGAAAGTGAAAAGTGAAAGTGAAGTCACTCAGTTGTGTCCGACTCTTAGCGACCCCATGGACTGCAGCCTACCAGGCTCCTCTGTCCATGAAATTTTCCAGGCAAAAGTACTGGAGTGGGTTGCCATTGCCTTCTCCATAATGTCCATGAATGTAGGCTATTTTCTTGAGCAGAAATTCAAAGTTCTGACATCTCCTAGTGCCCAGACTGTGCCAATGGAGGCCTAACCTTCCATGACTTACATAATTGAAATGTAGAGGGTGGTGGCCAGTCTGTGTCCCAAGAATCCCAGATAAGTGAAAGATATCTTATCACATTTTTATGAGTCCCTGAAAATCTTGGTGTGGTGGAATACATATTTGGGCTTTGCTGTTGACTGACTTTTATCCTAATCTTATACCCATTTCTTATGAGGTATATGACTCTAAGCAGTTACATTACCTCCTCTTCAATTTTTTTTTTCATCCATTAAATGGGACAATGACACTTACCTTAAAATACTGCTGCAAAAGTTAATAAAATTTCATGTATTTGGTTGGTGCAAAAGTAACTGCAGTTTTTGCATTGTTAAAATTTCATATTTGATATTGTATTACATTCTTAAATACAAATGGTTATGTTATACATCATTTTAACATGCATTTCTCACCTTATGTTTTTTTGCTAACAACTTAATACACGCTATTTATTTTGTATTTATTTTAGACTATGGAAATGATGTTAAGCAAAAAGTAAACTCCAGCTATTTTCTTATTTAAGTTCAGAATGGGTCATAAAGCAACAAGGACAACTCACAACATCAACAACACATTTGGCCCAGGAACTGCTAACAAACATATAGTGCAAAGATGGTTCAAGAAATTTTGCAAAGAAGATGTGAATCTTGAAGATAAGAAGTGTAGTGGCTGGCCATTAGAAGTTGACAACAACTGAGAGCAATTATCAAAGCCGATCCTCTTACAACTACATGAGAAGTTGTTGAAGAACTCAACAACAACCATTCTACAGTTCTTTGGCATTTGAAAGCAAATTGAAAAGGTGAAAAAGTTCAATAAGTGAGTGCCTCATGAGCTGATCAAAAATCAGAAAACTCTGTGTTTTGAAGTGTCATCTTCTCTTATTCTGTGAAAAATGAACTGGTGTTCATAGATTGTGATGTGTGATGAAAAGTGGATTATATACAACTGGCAATGATCAGCTCAATGGTTAGACTGAGAAGAAGCTCCAAAGCACTTCCAAAAGCTAAACTTGCACCAAAAAAATGGTCATGGTCACTCTTTGGTGGTCTGCTCCCTGTCTGATCCACTACAGCTTTTTGAATCCCAACGAAGCCCTTACATCTGAGAATTATGCTCAGCAAATCAATGAGATGCGCCAAAAACTGCAGGGCCTGCAACCAGCATTGGTCTTCTCCATGACAATGCCTGACTGCATATCACACCATCAATGCTTCAAAAGTTGAATGGATGGTACCATGAAGTTTTGCATCACCTGCCATATTCACCTGACTTCTCACTGACAGACTATCGCTTCTTCAAGCATCTCAACAACTTTTTGCAGGGAAAATGCTTCCACAACCAGCAGGATACAGAAAATGCTTTCCAAGAGTTCATCAAATCCCAAAGCACAGACTTTTATGCTACAGGAATAAACAAACTTATTTCTCATTGGCAAAAATGTGTTGATTGTAATGGCTCCTATTTTGATTAAGAAAGATGTGTTTGAGCCTGTTATAATGATTTAAAATTCACAGTCCAAAACTGCAATTACATTTGCATCAATCTAACAGACATCCTACAGGAGCATGGATCCAAGAGGTTCTAGGTACGTCCATAGTAAGCCTCTTTTCCATAGACATCTTTTCAGCAAACATTTTCACCAAATTTACAGTAACTCAGTTTTGCCATAAAAGATAAAATAATAATAAGTATGAGGGACATTGAAAAGGACATAATGAAACATGAGAAATGAGTAGCAAAATTAAATGTATAAAAATGGGGGTAATGTGTCAATGGAGAAATGAATCTCAACTGTCAACCAGTTGTTTTATCTTTAATAATAAAACTGTCTTACAGCCAATCAGTTATGTAGCAAAAATGCTTGTGACAAAGATGTCTGTGGCAAAGATGCTTACAGTGAAAATACTGGACATGGATTCAGGGTGCCCCGGGACACTAACCTTTCAGGGATAAATGGCTAGTACACCCTCTAAACTTATTTGCACACACTTATTCTCTCAGAGCCTCTGTTGCTCCGTAGTGTGGTCTTCCTGTGTTTTTCTGCATGACCTAGACCATACCAGTAACATACCTTGGAAGTAAACCTTGTCTTACTTCTCATTTTTACCCCCACTGCTTAGAAAAATGGGAAACATAGGAAGGATTTTAAATGTTTGTCTAGTTAATATATCCTTTGGGTACCAAAACTGTGGATTCCCCACTCTACTATCCTTCAGACTCATTTATTTCTCCTGGTTTAATCCCTTCAGTGTCTCCTCAGTACTTTCTAAATGAAGACAAATCTCCTAGAATAACTTACAGAAAAGCTCTCATTATGACTATGAACACAGACTGTGAGGGGTACATCTTTTTTTCCCCAGGACTAATGAAATGATCTTCAGAAATACTAAATAAGCCCATCTACAATAGGGACAGAAAAGAGTTTTATTTAAGTCAAGCAGAGGACTATAGCCCAGGAGATACAGATTCAAGAACCACTTGAATTGTGTGAAGTCAGTCTACAAAATGGGGGAGACTTATAAAGGAAAAATTGGCAAAGTTACATAAATTGTTTTTCAAGAATTAGGATTGGCCATTGCTGGATGTGAGAGTCTGAAATTGTTGCAGAATTACAAGGAGAAACCTTGAGATCATAAGGCTCCAATGGACAGCCATTAGCAGATACTGTTTTGGAAAAGGCTAGTAGTATCCTTAAGCCTGTACGAGTTTAGAAAATTCAGGTTCTCAGTAGTGCAGGAATGTGTCTGAACCCACATCCAAAATGGCTACCTGACTCCATTTTGGATGCCTGAACCACAGTTACTCCATTCTGATTTTTAAATGTGTTTTTTTCTTTAATGGTTAAAGCAGATATTTAATAGGCCACAAACAAGCTGTTTTATTTAGCCTAAAGTTTAAGTTAAATCATATATAAGTCAGAATAACTTCCTTCTACCTCATTATATGAAAAATCCTCCTATCAAGGTATAATTGACAAAGTTGTATGATATTTAAAGTGTACATGATGATAATTTGATATACATATATACATTGTCAAAGGATTCTAGGGGCTGTATCTTGTCATCTCTGTACCCTCACTGTCAGATTGTTAATCACTCAGTAAAAATGTATAGAAATGTTTTGCATAAACTGGAGAACTCCTTCATGTGATAATAAGCCTATGAGTACATGTGGTCAGATAGTTGTGCTCATGAGGCTGTTGGCCTGGGCTCGACTACCAGGAAGGCTTTCTAGCCTGTCATATTGAAAACCAGGTGGCACAGTGGTAAATAATCTGCCTTCCAAGGCAGGAGAAGCAAGAAATGCAGGTTCGATCTCTGGGTTGCAAAGATCCCCTGGAGTAAGAAATGGTAACCCATTCCAGTATTCTTGCCTGGAAAATTCCATGGACAGAGGAACCTGGGGGGCTACCATCTATGCGGTTTGCAGAGACATGACTGAGCATGCAGGTACACACAATTCATAAACAGATGGTGCTCCAACCCCTGTGCCACTACCTAAAAAAGTGGAGAACTAGGAAAAACTGTCCATGGGGACTAAAGCAAGAATAAATCTTTGTGGAAGGAGATGACATTCTACATTGAAATATTTCAATTTCCACTCAAACTCAACAACAGCGACAAATGATATCTAAAAACCTGTCAGAGAATGAAATTCCAAGTCCAGGAGGGAAAAAAAAAACCAACTTGTGACAAAATGTATTTTTGTCTCTAAGCATCTGTGAACCAAGCAGCAAACAAATGTCTGGGACAGGAATGGACTGAAACACAGAGGGGCTTAAAACAGAATTTTCACGAAGAACCTGATTCCATCGGGTTTTCATTTGGCTTCCAAATGGTGATTTACTTAAACAAAGTTGTCTTTTGACTGGCTGAAAGCATGATAGAATTTCTCAGAGTTGCCTGCTCAGATCACAACTTCCACAAAACATGGGTAGACTGGGTAAGCGTCCTCACCCAGCACGCGGTGTCTCTCACATTCAAATGAAATTAGCATCTTTTGATGACAATAGAAGTTTTCGAAGAAAAGCCCATTGATGGTCTATAGATGCATCAGATTTCATTTTGCTTAACATTTAAAAGCTTCTTCCTGCCAGAAAATCCACAGAGAAGGGGAAAGAAAAAACAAAAACAAAACACCAAGGCCAAAAATAATTGTCAGAATGGATAATAAGGAAGATATTACATTTTATATATTTAAATTTCTTCCCTGGGCAAAGCTTTCAAGTTAATTACAGTTCCAAACAGACCTCTTCTTGTACAAAAGTGTAAAAGAGATGGTTAGTTTTCGTGTGATCTGCTTTTCTTTTAGTGTGTATTTCTATTTTTCCACTTTTTTTGAGATAAATTTTAAACCCAGGTATCTGTATTAGGTCCTTGTTTGTTTGGCTTTTGTTCTTGGCCAACTGGTTAATTAAAACTTAAAGTATTAACATATGCTTTAAATTTTACTAAAAATTTTGATAGTAGAGATAGGTAAATAGATGGATAAACACAAATATACACGAATATATATGTTTATATATATGCACAGGCTGGCCAAGAAAGAAAGATTGTCACATAATCTTTCTCTTCTGGGTCTTCACCCCTACAAACAAACCTAGAAGATGAATTTCTAAGAATATGAAGCTTAATATAGCAGTTCAGAAAGGAATCAACGGCCTGTTTACTGCACTTATCGACAATTTGTGAAAGAAAAGACGAGAAATCAGTCTAATTACCAGAATGCCAGTTGTGCTTGTTAACACCAGCTTTGTGACCAAATGTTATTCCACAGTTGTCACATCACACGAGGGTTTCATTACTAACATAATAGTGAACAAGATCACATGAAAAGCTATTGATTGATCTGCCACA
This sequence comes from Bos javanicus, assembly GCF_032452875.1. Taxonomy (NCBI): domain Eukaryota; kingdom Metazoa; phylum Chordata; class Mammalia; order Artiodactyla; family Bovidae; genus Bos; species Bos javanicus. Next base: position 47,700,329 of record NC_083870.1, read on the forward strand.
CAAAGGAAGGACACACTTGTCTCTATTATAACATGTTACATCTTAGACTCTAAGCAGCAGATGTAACCCCGCCATTCCTTTTCTTAGGGAAGTGTCATTAGATACTGTCCTGCTTCTTTCAGCGTTTGCCAATTAGGCTCCCCTTTCTATTTGCATATGTCATCAATGGGCTGAAGAGACAAGAAATTATCCTGTTCTAGTTCTTCCTGATCTTTAAGCCAGACTTAATCGATTCTCTTGAATTGAGTCCAGGAGACGCTTGGGATGTGCACAGTGTCTACTTTATCAATTGCCATTTCTGGCAATAAAAAGAAATGGCTGCTTTGTGTTAGGTTGTTTTCACGTGTTCTGCAGAAGATTCGGCTATAATTAGGCAAACCAGAAAAGGAAGAGGAGAGGAAGCCAACCCCATCTTGCAGTCTCTCTTCCCTGAATGGTCAGAGTTAGATGGCAGAAGGGTGCCTGCAGCCCCAAGTCAACTGAAGTCACCGTCACCATAGTTTTTCAGGTCCTGCATTTTTCATTGTCTGACTCAAAGAAACTCAACAAACCCTTTTGCACTGTCCACATATTTTGAAGGAGTAGCCACTTTTATTTTTGAACGAGCTCAATGAATATTTGGATTTGTTTACCACAGAGCAAGCACCTAAACAAGTCCACTGTAGCATCTTACCTGAGAATGAGTAATTTATCAGGCAGAACGTGAGTGTATTCCTCACTGGCTCCATTTTCCTGTTGATGCTTGTTGAACAGATACAATTTAATGAAAAATATAAAGTACTTAAAATCCATCTACCATTAATAGTTTAATTAAACTGACACATACTTCAAAAACAGAGCGACAGAAAACATTAATTTTGGTTATAAAGGGCATGGCATTATTAAAGTGCAATTAAAAACAACATTCACTTACAGCTAACAGCTAAAACAATTTAATTATTTAACACTGGATTGTCACTTGTGACTAACTTCCCCTCTTTGATGTGGAGATGTTCTGTGTCCCTGTTGATTGTTATGGTTCCTTCTCTAGAATTCCAAATGGGGTGGCATTCTCAGAGCAGCTTTCTTCATTCAGTCATGCCTGGTTAGCACACATTGTGAAGGATGAAAATTTAACCGAATGTTTTGTAGTGGTAACAGCTACTCTACAATAAATGGTGATTACACAGCATATGTGAAAAGTTTCACCTAGTCTGAAAGCATTAGCCAAGGTTATGCTTTCTCTTCAGGCACCTTAAATAGTAAGTGTTCGATGTAGTATAACCATTAAAAAACATGGATTTATTCTGGCCTGTGCTGCCTGGTTTCCAATTGAAGATCCCTAACTTTTCCCTAGGTAACTCAGGTCATGTTTTCAAGTCTTACGTGCCTCTGTGTCCTGGTCTGAGGATGGAGATAATAATAGTACTTGTATTAACAGGATTAAATGAATAACTAGATTTAAAGGCAAAGATTGCTGCTTGATACATAATAAGTGCTCAAAAATGTCAACTTAGATCGATATTATTATCATTAAGTAATGAGAATGAAAATGAAGGCCTGTTAAGCATAACCTCAAATGGTCAAGGATTAAGTAGGCAAAAACGAAGGTTCTGTAACGAAGAGTAATCTAGCCATCAGGAGACCACAGACAGTATGAGAAAAATTCCCTACTCAGTTTCAAAACTACAAAGACAACAAATGCCTGTGTATGTGTTCCATTCACACTTTGATTTGTTCTTACGAATCTGTATATTCATACACAATTGACAACACTTAAAATTTTGGATTCCCTCCAAAAAAGAAAGCACAAAGTCCAAAACATGGAACCTAGTCAATAGAGATTGACTCACCTCTGTTTCAGGTGAGAGGACTGAAGACCAAAGGAATTAAAGAAGCAACACATTCAAGACCAAAGCTAGAGACAGAGGCAGAATTAAACTGAGGTCCCTTCTCTTAGCAACCACACTAATATTCTTTCCGTTATTTACCTGTACCACTAATCTCTATGGATAAGAAATGGAGGTAAAAATGAGTTCTAGAACTTGTCTTTACAACAGAGTCAGATATCTTAGAATCGAGCATTGACTGAAAGTTCTCCAGTGCAAGCAACATGTGTGGGATATTTGAAGTATTTCTGTACAGATATCAGGAAGAACAACCATGAATATTTGAAAGGGAGGCACATAGGGGCCAGTAAGAACCATAGCTCATAAAAGTAATTAAAAGATTGTCATGACCTTAAGGGCTTCCTAGATGGCACTAGGGGTAAAGAATTTTCCTGCCAATGCAAGAGACACAAGAGACCGGTTCTATCCCTGGATCAGGAAGATCCCCTGGAGTAGGAAATGGCAACCTATTCCAGTATTCTTGCCTGGAAAATTCCATAGACAGAAGAGCCTGGTAGGCTACAGTTCATGGTGCTGTAGAATGTCGGACACAACTGAGCAACCAAGCACGTGCATACACACACACGACCTTAAACGTGTTATGATTACAAGAATACACTTGTAGTCCTCAAAAAAGATAGCAAGGAGATGAGAAAAGAAATTTAGCAATTAAAAAATTGGGGATAATCTACTAAAAGAATATGCATATAAAAATTTTATTCCTGTGACTTGAAGATAGTAGGTCAGTGGTCCTTAGTATACAAGTTTGAACACATAGCAAGTCGGGAAAAAACCTTTAGCTTGGTAGATTTCAGGGAATTATATGCTGCTGCTGCTGCTGCTGCTGCCACCAAGTTGCTTCAGTCATGTCTGACTCTGTGCGACCCCATAGACGGCAGCCCACCAGGCTCCCCGTCCCTGGGATTCTCCAGGCAAGAGTACTGGAGTGGGTTGCCATTTCCTTCTCCAATGTGTGAAAGTGAAGTCTCAGTTGTGCCCAACTCTTAGCGACCCCATGGACCACAGCCTACCAGGTTCATCTGTCCATGGGATTTTCCAGGCAAGAGTACTGGCGTGGGGTGCCATTGCCTTCTCCAATTATATGCTAGTAGATTTTAACTTGAATGTTATCTACTTGTCATAGCCTGAGCTAGCATCCAGGGGCAGAGGAACTTCATTAGTGCCCTTTTAAATGGACTTAAATTGAAGGCTTGTCAGATGGCTCAGTAGTAAAGAATCTGCCTACTAATGCAGGAGATGCATGTTCAATCCCTGATCAGCAAGACCCCTGGAAAAGCAAATTGCAACCTGTTCCAGTATTCTTACCTGGGAAATACCATGGACAGAGGAGCCTGGTGGTCTACAGTTCACAGGGTCACAAAAGAATCAGACACAACTGAGTGTGAGCATGTATATATCATGTATATTTACTAAGCACTCTTTGGTGATCTGTCAGAAACTGGTAGGCTCCCATTTCCTCATTTCCCTCTGCCCTGCAGATGTTCCCACCAGGTTCCAAACAGCTGTAAAGATCTGCTCATACCCTGAGATCAATATAGATGCTGACCCTTGTATATTTGTAAGTACTGAAAGGGTCTAGACACCTCTCAGTACTTACTGATTTTTAAAAACTGTATTTTATTGAAGTATAGCTAATTTACAATATGTTCATTTCTGCTGTACAGCAAAATGATTTGATTATATATATATACATTCTTTTTCATATTCTTTTAAATATAGTTTGTCACAGGATACTGAATAGTTTCCTATGCTATACAGTAAGATGCTGTTGTTTATCCATTCTATTGACTATATGTAATTGTTTACATATGCTGATTCCAAACTTTCAACCCATCTCTCCTACAACCCTGCTTCCCCTTGGCAACCACACGTCTGTTTTCTATGTCTGTGAGTCTCTTTCTGTTTTGTGGCTGAGTTCATTTGCGTCATATGTTAGATTTCACATATAAGTGATATCATATTGTATTTATCTTTCTCTTTCTAACTTACATCATTTAGTATGATAATAAGTTCCTCCATGATGCTGCAAATGGCATTGAAAAGTGAAAGTGGCTCAGTCATGTCCGACTCTTTTCGACCCCATGGAATAGTCGATGGAATTCTTTAGGCCAGAATACTGGAGTGGGTAGCTGTTTCCTTCTCCAGGGGATCTTCCCAACCCAAGGATCAAACCCAGATCTCCTGCACTGCAGGCAGATTCTTTACCAACTGAGCCAGCAGGGAAGCCCAGCATTATTTCATTCTTTTTACAGCTTAGTAATATTCTGCTGTATGTATATTACTGATCCATTTTTGATGCTGGAACATTTTGCATGTGACCATATTCAGATTCTCACTTTCTTCATGTTGTATTTTTAGGCTGGTTCCTTGACCCCTTCTCCCTTTCCTCATTGAACCTCTTCCCTTTCCCTCTTGAACTTACTTGCTGTTTTCTGAGATTTCAAGCCATGCCTCACTTCTCCATGTGCCTGAGTGATAAGATCTATTCCTATAGAAAGTGGGCGGAAGGTGACACCAAAACATAAAAAAAAATAAGTCCTATTGACATAAGGCATATATGACAAGCTGACATGAAATAATTAGATAATAGGCAGGCTTTATAGCTGTTCAGTTGCATAAGATGACATCTAAGCAATAGAACAGTTACGGGAGGGAGTGCTAGATACAGGGTACCCACATCAGGATGTGCTTTCCAGAGGCTACAGGACCTGTGCTGTTCAAAGTCACTAGAAAGACAGAAAAACTGAGGTGTTCTGCCTTCAGTTCAGTTGCTCAATCATGTCCAACTATTTGCGACCCCATGAATTGCAGCACATCAGGCCTCCTTATCCATCACCAACTCCCGGAGTTCACACAGACTCAACGTCCATCGAGTCAGTGATGCCATCCAGGCATCTCATCCTCTGTTGTCCCCTTCTCGTCCTGCCCCCAATCCCTCCCAGCATCAGAATCTCTTCCAATGAGTCAACTCTTCACATGAGGTGGCCAAAGTACTGGAGTTTCAGCTTTAGTATCATTCCTTCCAAAGAACACCCAGGGCTTATCTCCTCTAGAATGGACTGGTTGAATCTCCTTGCAGTCCAAGGGACTCTCAAGAGTCTTCTCCAATACCACAGTTCACAAGCATCAATTCTTCAGCACTCAGCTTTCTTCACAGTCCAATTCTCACATCCATACATGAGCACTGGAAAAACCATAGCCTTGACTAGACAGACCTTTGTTGGCAAAGTAATGTCTCTGCTTTTCAATATGCTATCTAGGTTGGTCATAACTTTCCTTCCAGGGAGTAAGTGTCTTTTAATTTCATGGCTGCAATCACCATCTGTAGTGATTTTGGAGCCCCAAAATATAAAGTCTGACACTGTTTCCACTGTTTCCCCATCTATTGCCCATGAAATGATGGGACCAGATGCCATGATCTTCGTTTTCTGAATGTTGAGCTTTAAGCCAACTTTTTCACTCTCCTCTTTCACTTTCATCAAGAGGCTTTTTGGTTCCTCTTCACTTTCTGCCATAATGGTGGTGTCATCTGCATATCTGAGGTTATTGATATTTCTCCTGGCAATCTTGGTTCCAGCTTGTGCTTCTTCCAGCCCAGCGTTTCTCATGATGTACTCTGCATATAAGTTAAATAAGCAGGGTGACAATATACAGCCTTGACATACTCCTTTTCCTATTTGGAACCATTCTGTTGTTCCATGTCCAGTTCTAATTGTTGCTTCCTGACCTGCATACTGGTTTCTCAAGAGGCAGGTCAGGTGGACTGGTATTCCCATCTCTTGAAGAATTTTCCACAGTTTATTGTGATCCACACAGTCAAAGGATTTGGCATAGTCAATAAAGCAGAAATAGATGTTTTTCTGGAACTCTCTTGCTTTTTCCATGATCCAGCGGATGTTGGCAATTTGATCTCTGGTTCCTCTGTCGTTTTTAAAACCAGCTTGAACATGTGGAAGTTCACGGTTCACGTACTGCTGAAGCCTGGTGTGGAGAATTTTGAGCATTACTTTACTAGCGTGTGAGATGAGTGCAATTGTGCAGTAGTTTGAGCATTCTTTGGCATTGCCTTTCTTTGTTCTGCCTTAGTTGAATGAAATACAAGTGAAAGAAACAATGTGAATTAAGACAGAAAGACATAGGGAAGACAGTGAGCATAGGGAAGGGGTGATGAAAAGAAAGAGGGACAGGAAGGACAGACCTGAGACTGAGCCAAAAACTGAGCCTGAAAAGTACAGCTTAAAGTCGGACAGGGTGTATGGCGCAGTTTAATGACCGATCTTTCTATTTAGTTATTCCATATCATAATCTAAGAAGAAAATAAAAGAAATAAGAACTCATGACAATTGAGCCACAGTTAGGCTTTGGGAATAACCCAAGACTATCAACATGGAGCAGGGTGATGTTTTCTCCTGCAAAGTCCTCTGACTAACCAGTACAGCCAAAGCATGGAAATGAATTAAAATAGGAGGCAGGTGAGAGAGCTTCCTGGCTGGGCTGTCCTTTCTCTCTTCACTTTATTGAGTGCATGGAGCTATTACAATTGCATAACCCAATTTCCAGCAAAAAACGGCTAGGTCAACTGATTTAATTTTACCAAGACAATCTTGCCAGCTCACTCTGTGAATCAAACAATAATCCTTTAGTTAGTGGATCAATAAGAAATTAAGAAGCAATTAAAGAGAAATGGAAAAAACTTAAAAATTTACATTGATCTGGCAGTCAGATTTTTTTCCTCCTAGAAAATCAAGATTTAAAAACAATTGAACCCATTGTACTCTTCTTGCATTTTATCTGTTGGTTTGGAAAATCTTTTAAATATCAAATTAGTGGGGAAAAAAACAGTAAAAAAGATAGAGAAATTTAAGTTTTAGAACTCAAACAACAAATAACATAATATTGGAAACTAAAATGTCTTCTCTTTGCAATGACTTAAGCCAATAGCTAAATGGACACAAACATGTTTTATGGAAATAGCTGTGACTATGAAGAGATGCTGTAGAATAAGAATCAGTTTCCCAAATAATCATTTCATCTGTAGCACAGAGGCAACATTTCAAAATTAAAACTGTCACTTTCAACTAAGTTCATTTCAGTGCCAACTCCTCTCCAAATAACCAAGCACTATTCATTTCATCCACCAAAACAAAAAGTTTTTTTTTGTTTTTTATAAAGAAGCCTTAATATGGTGTCCAGCTTTGATCTTTCTCAGCCCTAGTAATCGTAGTTGCAAAAGCTGGGAAATAGGAATACCTGCTTTGGTATATTTTTCTCCAGCTGAAATGTTGGCTAACCTTTGATACATTGTTTTACCCCATTGTGTCTTTGGATTGTTGCTTACCTACTAACGTGTTAAAGATGTGTGAGCCCAAGTAAGTCTATTAAGGGCTAAGAATAGAGACATAATATAATGATGAAATGGTGTAATTTTTAAAGCAAATCTTTAATTCAAGGATCTGACCTACTCGTCATGATTATCTAGAAAAATTTCTTTGAGGAAAAAAAGATGATCCTTTCCTTAAATGGATCATGCACAACAACAAACACAAATGTGAAATAAAAACGCAAGAAAGATAAATGGGAAAAACAATGCAGGTGTCTTCTAGCAAAGGCCTAGAAAGAAGTGGGACTTAAGTTTTATTCTCAAGCAGGCAGGCATACTCGTGCACTGCTGTTCTAATTTCCCTGCTATGGAATAAAACAGCAGACAATTGCTAAGCATTGCCTCTTTTATGGGCACTGACTGCTGTGGGGGCACGGACTTCAGAAGGTGCTGATGTTGGATGAAGTCTTGTATACCATAAATGACTGTATTTCCTTTTCTGATTTAAAGGTGTTTTATTAGACAATATATGCCATCTTTATGTTTCACACTTAATCCTTCAAATAGAGAAGTATTATGCGAGAAGCTGCGTGGGGTACTTAAAGACATGCACACCAAGAGTAATGCAATTAAAACTGGCATTTATAAAAGTATATTTTGATTCCTAATCCTGTTTTTACAAGTGCAAAATCACATTAGAAAACAATGTGATGCTAATTAAAGCTTTGTCACCCATAAGACCTTAGTGAATTGCATTTGTAATAGGCTCTGATGCAGAAGCAATTTCTGCCGGGGAAACTTAAACAGAATAAGTGACTACACATCTTGTTACTCTATTAAAATCAATTCTACAGTTGTATATATTACTGTCATGTTTTTATCTCTAAACAGCTTGAAATGTCATGTCGTCTAAAGTTAAATGCAAAAACTGAAAAAAAAATTGCATTATATTGCATATGTAAAAGTCAATCAAAAGACCAGAGATACTATTGGTTTTTACTATATCAACAAATACTTCAGATAATATATGAATCCCACTTTGCCAAACTAAAAATGGCTACTGGAGAAAAAATACTAACTGGACCTTGTTCTTATGTTTATATAAGAGTTACCTATAAGATTATGAAGTCTGAATGAAATCAACATTTTGTTCATACATAGTTTTAAGGATATGAATTTTTTGGATTCTCAGATCAGCCTAAACCCACTGAGCCTACGGTAATTAGTAAAATCCCAGATATAATGGACACTTAAACATACAGTCAAGCTCAGTTCTCTTGATTCCAAGAGGCAGCACTAGGGCTCTGATTATTAACAGAGAAGGAAATCATGCAGATTGGAATCTGAAAACCAACCAGAGCTTACCTTGATCTTTACACATGGCCACTAACATTACTTAACAGCTATATAAATGTGGATGTCTGTGTATATGTGTGTATGCAATTTAAATAGTCCTTGGACTCTGCCATTTTTATTCTGAAAATCTCTCAATAGTATTAATAACAAGTAAAAAAAACCCATAGCATTTTTAATGACTTACCCAAACAGCACAGTTTCAACTATCAAGAAAAAACTAATGTGCCTGGAGGAAGCAAAATGGACATGGATAATTAATATCCATGACAGCAATTATAGGAAAGTTTTAAACTCCTAGAACATCTCAGAGAGCTAGAGCATGTAAAAATTATTCTAAACTATTCAGATATGAATCCTTGAGGTTGGTTTCATCATGTAGTTATACTGATAAACATCAATCCAGTGTGCCTTCCTCCTTACCACCCCCCCCCCCCGCCTAAAAATCTATATACTTGTAGCTCTTGATATTGATGAGTCAGAGAAATGAATAAATGGAGATACAAAAATCTGAAAGAGATAAAATGATGAAATTTTGACAAATGCTCACAACAGATAGGACAGCAAATAAGCAACCGCCAAACAGATCAGAATAAGGAGGAATCAGTGAATATGGACAGTGGTGCATTAGGGACATTGAATCAGAAAGTTGAGCACAAGGCAAATAAAAATAGCCTGAGATTTAATGGCAGTGTGTGCACAATAGGTGAAAATGAAAGAACACATCAAATGAATCCATATATTTGGAAGAAAGAAATGCTTGATGGTAAGATGAAGGATAGTGCAAAGGGAAGCAGGCATGAGACCAAAGGAAAAAAACTGCATATTTCATCTTGCGAGGGAGTGGCGCCCACTGAAAACACAACCCATAATTATAGTAAACCCAATAAACAAAGTAAACATAAAGAGAAGGAGAACTGGAAATAGAAAAAGGAAATTATATGGTTATTTTCTTCCCTCTAAAGCTACATTACTCTTCCTTTTGTATTCTGCTTTTCTCATCCTTTTATTTCTCTTCAAGAGGAAGAAACAAGCAAAAATAATTTACAACCATAGATTATCAGTATCCACAGTCCATCTGTTTAGCTTAACCACAACAGAATGTGTAAGAGTGTTTGTATTTGAGGAGAGACGAGCAGGCACTATTATGTACCAATGAAACAATCTAATGTATAAAACCCGGATTCTGTTCAGTAATAAATTCTACTGTCTATGCTATAATCCTGCTTGAAAATGCTCATAGGAATTCAACTTAAAGAATTCCTCTTCTTCTTTTTTTAAAAGAAGTCAATTGTTCCTGCCATGAATATTCACAATACATGTCCCCACAAAGGACAGCTAACGCATCCAAAAGAGAAACCAGTAAACAGCCACTGGCAACAGAAATTTATGGAATTAGAAAAACCGGACTGGTTAAAATACACGACTGCATTCATTGTTGCAAAATGATTGGATTCATGTCTCATCAAATTTACATTGTGAAGACTGAATATAGTATGATTAGGCATTATTTTAACAACTACATTAAAATACAATTTAAAATAAAATGGCCCTTCATATCATACTAATATCTGTGTTTTAAATAACAAAGGGGATTTTTTTTAAAGGAAAGGATTAGCATTTTGTTTCAATCAGTACAAGCAATGAGATTCCAGTTGGGGTCTCAAAGATTCAGGATTTTATTAATATTCCAGAGATGCATTTGTGTTGCCTCTGGGTACACTGAAAAGCCACTTAAACCGCACTTAAAACAGCACTACAGGATCAAATTGATGTGCATCAACCATTTACAATAAAACTTGATTATTATAAAGGCATACATATTTGCATAATTACATGTTTGATTTTTTGATAATGCAGCATACAGGACAAAATGTGGTTTCATGTAGAAACACATCATCAAAAAGCACCATCTGCTGTAGTATTTAATGCACTGCACACTGATCAAAAATGTTGAAGATAGATTTTCGAGTATCAGAAAGAAGAAAGCCTGAGTTGTATTTACACAGGCAGTATGGCTGGCTGGATCATGTAGAAAGGAGAAATAAAATTCAGGCAAAGCATGGTATAAAAAGATAAGAGCCACACATCTTCAAACACAGAAATGAGCACTTTCATGAATGTGGGATAAGAGGTTTGGATATCTGTTTATATGATGTAATCCTTGCATTTAGTAAATTCTCAGATTCTAGATTCTATATTTAGAAATGAAACACTTTAGAATAATTGCTCATGAATAGGGTTATCCTTGGAGAGGCTTCCATTGTATCTAGCAGTGGATTTGGAAAAGAGGAAAGAAAAGGAAAAAAAAAAAAACACTCCATTTTTCATTGTGCACTGAAATGAAGGTAGTAACAATGATTGCCTTGGATAGTGGAATTATACATGTTTTTTTCTTTTCTTTTCTTCTTTATGTTTTTTCCCCAGAAATAATCTTCCTAATTTTTATGTAATCTACCTTTATAAATGATATAAAATAAAAAGTTAAAAAATATAAATATAAAAGTTAGAGATCTACTTAAAAAAAAAAACTGGTCTTAGAGGAAAACAGAATGAAGAGAACACACAAAATATACTAACATGAAAAACAAACTTCTAATGAGCTTTGCAGAGCACTTAGGAGGGTAGAAGACACACCTGTGGGATGAATAGAAACTCTAGTCATGAAGGTGATGATGCTGTTTTGCTATTGGTGAAATTAAGCTCCAGATCATAAAGTTTTTGGTGTCAGAAATGGAAGTACACTTCTCAAAAGGGTGAAATGACCTCTTCATTAAAATTCCATTAATTCAGGGCATATAAGAATTATTTAAATATCCAAATGTTCTCATACAGTTCTTTTGCTATGTGAGTCCCCAGAGAGGACTGACTTAAGAAAAGAAATTTTCTAGATGAAGAATATGTGGTGAATGAGGGACTTCGGGAAACAGAGAACTCGAAATAAATGAAATTGGTTCTTACTGCTAGTTCCAAGCAAAAAAAAAAATTGAAATATTATTTTAATCACAGATTTAGTATTATAAACAGAAGAAATCAAGTCTTATGTATACATTCTGTAACAAGTATTTGGAACTAACAAAATAAAGGTTCAATAATACTACCAGTTTTGTCCAATTAGAAGTGCCTGGTGAGAGGGGAACTGTTCTGAGGAAAAGTTCTAAAAGCTTTACAAAGTAAGAAATGTGTGTACCAAAATGAGCAAGAACATAAATCAAACACTAGAATATCCCACACTTTGAAACTGGTTCTGGGAAATTCTAGACCTACTGCTCCTTTGACATTGGTAGCTCCAATCACAGGTTCCTGTCTGAAACCCACTGTGGGAAGTTCTATTCATGCAAACTGAAATGGCCACGTAGGCACTCTTGCAGGTGAAAGAGGGCTTCTGGCAGGAGCTGGCTGTTCTCTGTGGATGCCGTATGCCGCCCATGGACTTGAACATCAGAGATGACAGTGCACAAGGACGATAGCTACAGACACCACCCAAGGACATCTTGTATCTTAGCATGCCTGTGTGCTAAGTCGCTTCAGTCATGTGTGACTCTTCAAGACCCTTTGGACCATAGCCCACTAGGCTCCTCCTCCACGGGATTCTCCAGGCAAGAATACTTGAGTGGATTGCCGTGCCCTCCTCCAGGTGATCTTCCTCACCCAGAGGTCGAACCTGCGTCTTTCATGTTCCCTGCATTGGCAGGTCGGTTCTTTACCAATAGCACCACCTGGGAAGACCCTTATACCTTAGACCTGTGTCCAAAGATCCAAAGTCAAATCAGCTGTAATTTTTGACTGACACTCCTTTCTTAAGACCTGCAATGTAGTCCATGGGGTTGCAAAGAGTTGAACACAACTGAGTGACTTTCACTTTCACTTTCTTCTCCTCTGAGTAAGGATTTCACAGGATTAAGGGAGAGTGCCTCCAGACAACTCATGCAATATGCTCTAGGGAGCCAGGGGCATAGATTCTCTGCCCCAGAGGTTCATCTCCAAGGCCTTCACCTTTTCCCTGGTTATTCCAAGGGTGAGCTATACTGCAGTTGGGTACACCTTTGTATCTACAAGATATCCCAGGGGCAGCTGAGTATAGATGACATAAAGATGCAGTTTAAGGTTAAGTGAATTGGGTGGGCAGCATGATGGGGACTAGAGCAGAACTCAGCAGAGTCTGAAAAAGATATATTTGAATCTGACCTTATAGGTAATTAAGAAGATATTATCAAAGAAGGAGACTAGAACATGTCTCAATAGCTGTGTTAGCCTGATTTAAAATCCTCAAAGATTTCATATATGGTATATTGGCCTACATGTGTAATTGTGCTCCTAGAGCTGTAAATGTTGGGGACAGCCCTGATGGCAATAAAGTACCTGTTTAGTAGAGTTTCCTGCAAGAAAGCAGTGGTAGTTTAGTTCTCAGGACTTCCATGTTTCTCCATGGAAAATAAGAGCAACAAGAGACAGTACAAAAATAGCAACAAACTCTATTTTTCACTGAAACTAGAGAACAGAAAAACATTTGTAATCTTCCAAGGGGCAGGTTGCTCTAGAGAACACTGAGACCGAATGGTGAGAAGGTGTGGGCAGGCTGAGGGGCTGAGCGGATACAGTTCTTAGAAACATGCAGAACGCATACTCTGCTAAAAGGGAAGAGCGCCAACCTGAGCAGGAGCTGTTGGGAGCTGGACTGAGGTCTTACGGGAACCAAATGGTGGGAGAGACAAAATGAGAAGTGAAGAAAATGCCTGGGGGGACCCAAAGGTAGATCTTGGAATCTACCAAAAAAAAAAAAAAAATAGTATGTAAATAAGTGAACCAATAAAAGTACCCTGAAGGTGTGGAGAAGTGCAGCAGCTGGTGAAGGAAAACAGGCAAATGTAAGCTGAATAAATCCTTCTGAATTAAATTAGGTTCTAGAAGAAAGATAGCACATTTTAAGGAAAATACAGTATTTATTTCTGTAGTAACAAAAGTGCTGTTGGCCTATACTGTTTTGAAAGATACATTGCCCCTACTCACTCTTCCAAGTAACTCTGGCTTTTATTAATAACAAGTCCAAAAAAATTCAACTCATTGATTATGAGTATCAGAAAAGAATAAGTGCAGCATACATACAAAGACACCACAAGAAAAAATACTACTAAACATAAGCAAAACTATTCTACAAATGAAGAAATTTCAGTGGAAAAATATCTGCAAGGCAGATAAAAATTATAACCTAATATTCAAACAATCCTGAAGCAATTACTCTTGTAAAAGAAAACCACAAAACAGAAATGTAAGAAATTATGAAAGTGTTGCTTAGGCCAAAGCTGTCAAAAATAGGAGAAAGTAAACCAGTTACTAGTAGAACTCAGACAGAAAATGGATAAAATCAAAGTATTTCAGAAATGAAGATTAATTATTAGCACTTAGGAGAACAGACACTACAGAGAGTAAAAGACAGGATAGAAGCTCGAAAAGCAAATGAAGTGAAACAAAAATGAAGAAAGAATTTTTTTTTTAAATCGTAGAGAAAAAAGAGAACTATAGAAGACAAAGAAGATTCAATTTGTGCGTTGGTATATTTTCCTCCAAAGAAAACTATACAATAAAACAAAAAAATTAAATATAATTTAAGAAACCTTTCCTGAAATGGAAGAAGACTTGTGTCGACATGATAAAGAGCATGAGGAAAACTGACTCCAAATGATCAAAAAATTACACTTATTCTTGTTAAGTAGGGTGTATAATCTTAGTATCCAAGGTGATTTCTGGCTAATAAGCATAACAGAAAAAGAACGAAATTTATAATGTTAAAGAAGACAATGAAATTTTGATGCCATATGCTTAAAAATGGCAGCACCTATAACAAAGTAGAGGCTTCCCTGGTGGCTCAGTGGTAAAGAATCCACCTTCAATGCAGGAGATACTGGTTCAATCCTTGGTTGGGGAAGATCCCCTGGAGAAGGAAATGCAACCCACTCCAGTATTCCTGCCTGCGAAATCCCATGGACAGAGGAGCCTGGCAGGTTACAGTCCAAGGGGTTGCAGAAGAGTCAGACACGACTTAGCAACTAAAACAGCAAAGCAAATAACAAAGGAGACGTTGCAGAAATTCATGGAGAAACAGAAAGATACAAGTTGTCAGAAGCTTCAGTTTACCCCTTTTGGTCCAAAACAGATCTAGCGAACTAAAAATAAGTAAGGAGAGAGGGGACCCAAACAACATAATAAACAAGGTAGAAAATTTTTGTTTATGTAATTGGGAATTTTATGTTATTACCAGATCATAATCATTCTATGGGACTTTCCTGCTTTCCTCCGTCTAGTCAAGGCTATGGTTTTTCCAGTAGTCATGTATGGATGTGAGAGTTGGACTGTGAAGAAAGCTGAGTGCCGAAGAACTGATGCTTTTGAACTGTGGTGTTGGAGAAGACTCTTGAGAGTCTTGGACTGCAGTCCTTTGGACTGCAAGGAGATACAACCAGTCCATCCTAAAGGAAATCAGTCCTGAATATTCATTGGAAGGACTGATGTTGAAGCTGAAACTCCAATACTTTGGCCACCTGATGCAAAGAACTGACACACTGGAAAAGTCCCTGATGCTGGGAAAGATTGAGGGAGGGAGCAGAAGGAGATGACAGAGGATGAGATGGTTGGATGGCAACACCAACTCAATGGACATGAATTTGAGCAAGCTCCAGGAGTTGGTGATGGACAGGGAAGTCTGGCATGCTGCACTCCACTGAGTCACAAAGAGTTGGACATGACTGAGAAACTGCCTTTGTACTCAAACTGAAACATTGCTCCTCTTGGTCTCAAGCCTACCGTCTTTTGAACTGGAACTTACACCATCAGCTCTCCTGGTTATCAGGCCTTGGGACTTGGACTAAAACTACACATCAGCACTTTTGGGTCTCCAGTTCACCAACTGTTGATTTTGGGACTTCTTATCCTCTATAATCACATGAGCCAATTTCTTATAATAAATTTCTTCACATATATATTTCTTCATATATATATTTGTCATTGGATGCATAGTGTATGTCTGCTCAGTCATGCCCAACTCTTTGCAACCCCATGGACTGTAGCCCACCAGGCTCCTCTGTCCATAGAACTTTTCAGGCAAGAACACTGGAGTGGGTTGCCATATCCTTCACTAGGGGATCTTTCTGACCCAGGGATCAAACCCACATCTTCTGTAGCTCCTGCTTTGGCATGCAGGTTCTTTACTACTAAGCCACTGGGGAAAATCTTCATATATATATATATATATATATATATATATATATATATCTCCTGTTAATTCTGTTTCTTTGAAAAACACTAATAAAATAGTCAAAATAAAATAAAGTGCTAAAAATAACCTTTTAGTACAATCAAAGTTTATCAGGGTATTATTTCTTCTGAGGGTGTATTTGTAAATGTCAAACTCTAGGTATTCATGGTTTCAAAAACTTTCTATTTTACTATTATGCAAAAGGTCAGTAAGTAGAGACATTAATGTGCCCAAGTAGACTAGAGTGGATAACAGCTTCTTAGTCCCAGGAATGCTACTAACTGTTTCTTGAAGAGTTGCTGAATTTGAAGTGAAAATTTATTCCAAAATGGTACTATTTTCTACTCTTCATTCCTTGATCCTACATGTCAGCGTATGAAATCTATTTTCAATCAATTAAAAAAGCACACATATGACTGCAAATATCACTAAGTGATTCACCAAATAATTACTTAGTGTTACTAGATAACAAGCACTCTGATAGGGACTAGATATATTTTGGCCAATTATGCATAGTCTTCTATAGAATCTAATGGAAGAAATAGAAAGAAACAAAGATCAACAAAATAAATAAATAAACATATAATTACAGATTAGGGAAACAAGGCAGATCCACAGATAAAGAATGGATGGAAGACTGATAAAGATACAACCACCAAGATGTCTCTGAAAATATGATACTAAGCCAAAAGCTAAAGATACATTAGAACATTAAAACATCAGAGTAAGTGTAGTTTTAGAGTAAAAAATAATAATAATAATAAAAATTTAAATAAATAAAAGACAAAAAAAAAAAGTAGAAGAAACACCATGTGATGGGTTTTGAAATAAGAAAGAAACTGACTTGCTTGAGAAAATGTCAGGAATTAGTGAATCTAGACTACAGAGGTTGAGGGAATACTATGTAAAATAAGCTTGGGGATCTGAGTAAGAGGTTGACTGGCAAAGAAGCCACATTCATGTGCTTGGACTTAAGACAAGGTGCAAAGGGAGATTTTAAATTGTCAGAGAGTGTCATGCTAGAATTATGTTTCACAAAATACTATTTCTGTGCCTGTGTACAGAATCACTTAGGAATGGGAATGGCTGTGTGTCATGTGTATGGAGGTATTGTAGTAACTGGGTTTAAAATCTTGATAACTTGGACTAGAGTGTGGCAGTGACGATAGAAAGAAGTCGATCACCTTGATATACATTTAGGAGAAACAGATGATTGGACTTAATGATTAGCTAGATGAAGAGGAAGAGAGACAGAGAGGAATTATGAGTATCTTCCAGGTTTCATAAGAAACTGGGTAGATGATGGTACCAAAGGAAAGGAAGTTGGAAGAAGGTTTTTAGAGGAAAATAAAAACTGCCTCTTGGATCTATTTGTGTGAAGTGATCCTGAAATATCTATGACAGAGTGGAAAACAAAGGTATATAAGTTAGAAGGCTAGAAGGAAGGTTAGGACTAGAAGTACATGTGTAGGAATTGTTGACCTGAAAATGGTATTTTAAGCCACAATGATGGAGAAGGTCATTTTATGGAAACATGAGACTTGGGGCTTAGATTAGAATATTGAGGAAATTTAATACTTAGAAATATGATATTCAAAGGAGATGCAAAGGAGATTTGGGAGGAACATGTAGAGAAGCAGGGGGAAACTGAGAAAATATGAAACTGTATAAGCCAAAAACAGAATTTGGGGAGAAAAATGGTCAATTATTAACTATTCTAATGTTGATTTTGCAATACAGAAGTTGCTAGTGACCAACTAGGTTGTGAGAGTGAATGTCAGTTTCAAGTAATTTACAAAGTGAACATGAAGTATAAAGATGAGGGTGCTATAATATATACACACATTTATTTTATGGAGTTTCATAGAGAAATAGAAGAATGATATGGTAGCTAGAAGGAGATGTGGATTGATACAGAGCTGTTTAATTTTAGTTTTTAGGATAATAATACTTGATTAGGTGCATATACTGGTGGGAATAATTCAGTAGAGGAATGACAAAAGCATTGAAATTCCTGTGAAGATGAGAAGAAAGTCAGGCCTTTGATTAAAAGGGGACACACTCAATTAAAAGAGGGACAGAGACAATAGGAATCATGGACAGAGGAATTCAGATTTTGTGGTAGAAAGCTCCTATTAATCTCAATAAAATGCTAGAGGAGCAGAAAGAGAGTAGGAGGTAGTACCCTCAAACACTAGATGCTGGTTGAGAAGAGTCTTCAAAGAGATGTAGGTGGGCACACGGGAAGAAAAATGGGTAGAGTGAAGAGGGCAGACAGAAGGGTGTTCCCAACGAAGAACAGTCTGTTGACCAAATGACCAAGTCACAGAACAAGGTAACAGCCTGGTACATTCTATTGAATATATTCAATAGATTAATGTACCTGGAGCAAAGGATGAAAGGGCTAAGATGGAGGGCCTTGGATGAAATGAAATGCTTATGAGTTTGAACAGTGTTCAATAGGTAACATGGAACCACGGAAAGCTATAAACAGTCAAAAGAAGAATGTTACTCAGACCACAATGCCGATAATGCATTTGAGAGATGTGAAACCAATGACAAAGAGATTACTGCAGTGGCCCAGGTAAGGGAGGTTGATATCCTGAGCTAAGGCATTAACAGCAGGAATAGAGGGGAAATCACAGATTAGAAAGATATTAGACAGTTTTATTTGACAGGGCCTCATTATCAAATAGTGATGATTATATAGGGAGATAGTGGGAGGAGGTGAAAATTAAGGGCATAATCCTGGTGAGCAGTTACAGTTAAAGTGCAGTAGAAAAGAAACAGCTAGGGATGTGGGAGAAGACACAGTAGAAATAGAGTTGTCACAGAGTCAAAGTAAGTTAGAATTTTAAGGAAGAATGATTATATCGAAGGCACACACACACACACACACACACACACACATAGGACCATAGGACATGAAACAGAAAACTATCCATTGGAACCATCACTTGTAAAATGAAAACAAATGACGAGAAGTTTTTAAATACTGTGCAAAGAGAGAAACTCTGCAGTTGGTAATAAGGAATTCTAAAGAGTAAATAAAAATCAGTTTTAAGGGATTCATCATTACAAATTTATTTATCAAATAAAGTGAATATAAATGGCATCTGTAATAGTTTATGTTAGGAAATAGACAATTATGATAACTTTCTTCAATTCATTCACTAACTTCCCAAACTCTATTTTCTTCTCAAGGTCATAAATTCCTCAAACATAATTTCTCCATACCACAGGGATTTTCAGGACCATAACCTTCAAGATTAAGAGGGAAATACTGTATCTGAGAACAGGTTTTGCCATCAGTTAGCCACCAAATTCTCCCTAGGCTTTTGTTTCCTCCTCTGTAAAATGAAGTGTTTGTATTCAGTGTCCTACAGGGTCTCTTCTCTGGTGAGATATCTATACATTTGTGAATGTGGCCATTATCTCTGAAATATTCCTCCAACTTGTTATGCTCTCGACAAGAAGACTCAACCTGATAGGTCTGCAAACCACAGCCTGTCTGCCCACTGATTGTTTACTTAAAATAAGTTTCCTCTCTCTTTGTGTCTCAGTTTCCATTTTGTGAAAACAGGCACGTTTGCAGAATCAAAGCCCAGAACTACAGAAACTGAACAGGCAAGGTGCTGTGTAGAAACTTAGCATTCAGTATTTCTTGTACAGATGAATATATAGAGATACATATTCAGAAGTTATTAGCTGTAATATACCAGAGGCTACTAGAATCCCCTTTATAATACCTGTGACCATCTACCTCTTTTTAAAGATCTCCAGACATGAGAAACTCCTGGTCTTGCAGGCTGCCAATGAGTCCTTATGGCTGACACAGAGTGATGATAGTGTTTCTGGCAATGAAAACAAGTTCCATTTAGCCAGGGCAATGCCAGACAGCAGTGTCAAAGGTACAAATGGCAGGAAGTACCAGCCTATGAAGCTGAAGTTCAGTAGGGCTGAGGTGCTTCGAGGGACGCAAACAGAAGAAAGAGTATTCAAACTGATGTTGCCATAATGTAAAGCTTCAGTGGGGACTATCTTGGGAATTTTGTAGGAAAAAAAGAAATCCTTCTTCTTAATACAACATTAACTCTGCTTCCATTATGGTTTGCTATTCCTGAAGACCTTAGCTCCTTAGCCATATAGGAGAAACTGTTCATTTATTTATACAACTCTTTCGGGTTTTCCAAAGAATGACCTAAAAATCACCTTTATAATAATAGCTTTGGGCATAGGTCATGGGATACTGCCCACCATTAACATGCCAGACCTTTAATAATCTGAAGATATCAGTTACATAATATTTCAGGCACCAAAATATGCTTTTGAGTTATATAAACCCTTACATACTCTCTACTCAGCTTAAGAAACAAACATTACAGATTAAAATAACAAATTTTGTACCCCTGTGCTGTCATTTTTTTCTCCCCAATATAATGAATGGGCTTCCCTAGTGACTCAGTGGTAAAGAAGCTGCATGCCCATGGGTTAGATCCCTGAATCAGGAGGATCCCCTGGAGAAGGAAATGGCAGCCCACTCTAGTATTTCTTGCCTGGAGAATCCTATGGACAGAGGAAGCTGGCGGGCTACAATCCATGGGGTCGCAAGAGTCAAACATGACTTACTGACCAAACAACAACAACAATGACATAATAAATCTGAAACTTGCCTGTATTATTCTCAAGTATATTTTATATTTTTACTACACACAGATGATTCCATAAAAGGTATGTTTCACATTTTTAGGAGTTGGGATTAAAATGCACACACTATTAAATGTAAAATAGGTAACCAACAAAGTGTATAGAACAGAATTATACTCAATATCTCATAATAACCTATAATAGAGAGTGTAAAATCAGAATATATTTATATATAAGTATATATATGTATAACATAATCACTTTGTTGTACACTTGAAACTAAAACATTGTAAATCAATCATATTTCAATAAAAGTTTTAAAAAATTAAAATAAAAATTCTGATACTTCAGAAAAACATTTTTGTTTTAAATTTTATATACATGATATTATACCATACCTCTAATTCTGCAACTTTACTTTTAACACTTTTCTTTTGACACTCATCCATGTAACTCAAGTGTTTTCTTTGTGTAACTGGGGTAGCCCAATGTATAAATGTACAACAATGTATTCATTATTTCCCTAGATACTTAGATTGATGAACTGCTGTCCTTGAAAGTGGAAACCTTCAATTGCCTGAATATTCCTGAACCCCAGTGGAGGTTTTTGCCATTAGTAATAGATCTCATCTGCTGCCTCTAAGAAATGTAAAGATTGTTTAGTGAACAGCCTAGTAAGAGGAAGAGGCATTTTGATTTTTCCTTACTTTCCCAGGTGGAAGAATTCAGGGGACGTGGTGAAATGTAATTACAACTCCCTTTAATCTTATTTAAGGGAGCAATGTTTCTCTCTAATTTACACACATAAATTAGAGCAAAGAAGCAAGTACTTCAAAGAAGGAGGGGAAATTTAACTAAGCATTTGGCAGAAATTGTTCTACCTCAGGGCTGCTGTGGAAAGGTCAGCTATTGGGACCATTAAGAGCAATAGGCCCAATTCTTTCATCACATTGTCACATGGCATTTCTCATAGATGCCCTATAACAGCCACCCAACTTTGTGCTTTGTAAAACTAACTGTGTAAACATATAGTTTTATACATGTATACACTTGTTTATGTATGCTTGCACATATGTGATTGGAAAAATAGGTATCAAAAAGTAGACAGAAAAAACTCTAAATGCTGGGAAAGATTGAGGGCAGGAGGAGAAGGGATAAGATGGTTGGATGGCATTATTGGCACAATGGGCATGAGTCTGGGCAAACTCCAGGAGATAGTGAAGAACAGGGAAAGCTGGTGTGCTGCAGTCCATGGGGTCTCAAAGTGTGGGATACAACTTAGCAACTGAGCAACAATTAGCTCTTGGTATTGAAATTATGGATGGTCTCCTGAGTGGGATAGTTCACTGCATTCAACATCCTCTCTGCTAGCATTAAACTGGACTCTGGAGACACCCTGGCAGCTAAACACTCATGGACTTGCCCTACACCAGAACTTTCTAAATGCTGTACTCTAACTTGAATTAATTTTGAAATAAGACAAGTTAACATTTTTTAAGAATCTATCAGATGTGCTATTGGAATTAAGCTATGAATGGAAAGAGATAATTTGTTTTAATTATAGCTATTTCACTGACAAGATAAAATTGCATTATTTAAGATGCTACTAATATGGTTAAGTAAATTCTTTTCCTGAGATCATGGTAGCCATTTAAAAAGAGAAAAGGGAGTGTAGGAAGTGCCAAATAGATTTATGTTTGCATCTTCTATTTGGGAATGGGAGTAGGTTGGAGATGGAGGTAAACTGAGCAGAGCTCATGAAATCAGCCAGTCAGACCCAGGTCACCATAGCCTATCCCGCTTGTACTCTCCATATAGGTGGTCACACTATCCAAACTCATATCTGTCAGGTCTTTTTCACTCTTACCATCATTCTCCTTGCTCTGTTTCCTCTGCCCTCCAAGTTCCATTACAACCACCTTGAACACTGAAACAGGCATAATTAAAATATTATCTGTTGTTTTTACTAAAACTCATTTACATGGAAGTTTCAGTCCCTTGCCTTACAGATGTATATTTTCGAGGTTGATTAATTTCCATGATCAGGACTTCTTGAATCCTGAAACCATCTATGGAAATGTCATAGGTACCCAGCCAGCTGAGTCCCCCAGCAGGCAGGCCTGGAGTAACCTGTGACTATGCCCACCAGCCACCCATTTCTTCAGGTGGACAGCCTCCTTCTCATGCTTGCCTTCTCTTTGTTGCCCACTTCCAACTAAAAAGTAAGCTGTTGGAAAACAGGCCCAGGTTTAGATTTATCCTCCATTTATCTGCAGTGGAGGGCAGAGTTCTGACACAGTTCAGTTTAGTTCAGTCGCTAAGTCATGTCTGACTCTTTGTGACCCCATGGACTGCAGCATGCCAGGCCTCCTTGTCCATCACCAACTCCTGGAGTTTACTCAAACTCATGTCCATTGAGTCGGTGATGCCATCCAACCATCTCATCCTCTGTTGTCCCCTTCTCCTCCTGCCTTCAATCTTTCCCAGCATCAGGGTCTTTTCCAATGAGTCAGTTCTTGGCATCAGATGGCCAAGTATTGGAGTTTCAGCTTTAGCATCAGTCCTTCCAGTGAATATTCAGGACTGATTTCTTTTAGGATGGACTGGTTGGATCACCTTGCTGTCCAAGGGAATTTTATCCAACACCACAGTTCAAAAGCATCAATTCTTCAGTGCTCAGCTTTCTTTATAGTCCAACTCTCACATCCATACATGACCACTGGAAAAACCGTAGCTTTGACTAGACAGACCTTTGTTGGCAAAGTAATGTCTCTGCTTTTTAATATGCTGTCTATGTTGGTCATAACTTCTCTCCCAAGGAACAAGCGTCTTTTAATTTTGTGGCTGTAGTTACCACCTGCAGTGATTATAGCCGCTTAATGTTACATAGTAAGTCATGGTCTACACAGACATTTGAGTAGAAATTCAAGAAATGCTAAAAAGGAAATTTAAACACCATATTAAGATAGAATTCAATATGTTTGGTTCATTTGTCTCCAGGTTAGAAAGTGCATGTATTCTTGACTGGTCACTGAAATTAAGCCATGGGCTCAGTGCTGGACTAAAATCTCATCTCCAGCCAAGTGGTGTCACCATTCTAGTGAATGGCATGGCCTTGTGTTACTATGGAGGTTCCTTCAGCTGCCGAAAGAAGCATGTCACCCTTCAGCAGGGACTTGGACTGGAAAACTCCATGCATAAACACACCTTTGTCATTTTAAAGCTCGCAAAGCAGGCAGTTCAGAACTGGTTCAAATAGAGTAAACATTGATATCCAAAAGTGTCTTTTCTCTCTCTTCCTCGAGCTTAAGTCTCTTGCAGGATTCAGAAAGAAGCTAAGGCTTTAAAGATTTCTATTATGCTCTCCTGCAGAAATCTCAAACTTAAAATATTAAAAATTGAATTTATAATCTTGCCCTCCCCCTCCAGTGGAGATTCCTCCCAACCTTATTTACATCTTCCTGTGAGATCATCTTGAATTTTTCCTGATTCTTCACTCCCTGTATTAGTTCACCAGGGCTACCATAACAAAATCACACAGACTGGGTGGCTTCAACTAGAAATTTATTGTCTCACATTTCTGGAGGCTAGAAGTCACAGATTCAGGTGTTTGCAAAACTGGCTTCTTTTGAAGCCTCTCTCTCCTTGGTTTGTTGATGGTCATCTTCTCCCTGTGTCTTCATACCATCTTCCCTCTGCATGGATCTGAATCCAAATTTCCTATTCTTATAAGGATACCATTATATTGGGGTAGGGCTCCTCCTCCCATAACCTCATTTTAATTTAATGATCACTTCAAAGACATATCTCTAAATATAGTCACATTCAGAGGTCCTGGGGGTTAGAACTTCAACTTCAGTGTGACCTAGTGAGGACTGGCATCTAGCTCTACTATTTGTATTATGTGTGATCAGAAAGCTGTTATTACTTAACATTCTGTCAGTTGGGTTTTTTATTGTTGAGCAACAAAAATTAACGCTAGCTAATTCAATCAAAAAACAAATTTATTAAAGCTATCAGTGTCTAACAGAAACTCCAAGAAGGCCAAAGAACCAGCTTGGAGATGACCAGATATACCCTATATTACAAATCAAGACACAGCACTGAACATTCACAGCTCTCTTTCCTGTTACCAGTGCTCTGGTTGCTTTACACACATCCCTAACCTCACAGTCACTGAGATCCCGGCATGTCTACAGGAACCACCATGATTCCTGCCTCTGGAAACTGGGCAGCATTCTGCCGCTGTTCCCATCAGGATGGCATGTCACACAAATCCTCTGAGTGGATTTAGAGTCTGGGTCAGAATCTGACACAGGCACCTCTATGGGTGGAGAGCCTTCTGACATCAATGTTACAGCTCTCAGGGAAAATGGGAAAAATGAGTATTTTGTATTTTCAACTTCTATATTGAAGTTGGTGTCTTCCTCCCAGCAAAACACACTCATGAGGCTGGGCATTCCATAAATATAGAAAAATGCTTTAGATGCCAGCCAGCTAAAAAATATGGGAATATACAATATGCCCTCTAATTCTAAGTCACTATATATATATATATATATATATATATAAACAAACATATTTATTATATGTTGTTGTTCAGACACCAGGTTGTGTCCAACTCTTTGTGACCTCTTGGACTGCAGCACGCCAGGTCTCTCTGTCCCTCATCATCTCCTGAAGTTTGCCTGAGTCTATGTCTGTAGTATCGGTGATGCCACCTAGCCATCTCATCCTCTGACACCCTCTTCTCCTTCTGCCCTCAATCTTTCCCAGTATCAGGGACTTTTCCAATGAGGAGGAAGGGATGGCAAACCACCCTAGTATACTTGCCATGAGAACCTCATGAACTGTAGAAAAGGACAAAAAAATTATTATATATACTTAATAATATTTCATGTTATAATTTATTATGTATATTAAATAAAATAATTATAATACTAGTACCTACTTCTATGGTTACTGTTAACATGACATGTGACTGTATTTGTGGAATCAGTGCATTGAATATGGTAGGGCACAAACGTGAAATGCTTTTGTCTCCAACTGTTTATTGTGCTGGATTTGTCAAGTCTTGACATATTGGGTGGATCCCCTAGCTTTCTAGTCATATTCTGTTATTACAAACAAAAATCTCAGTGAAGTTCAATTCCTTACAGTATCAGTTCAGTTGAATTCAGTCATTCAGTCATGTCCGACTCTTTGTGACCCCATGGACTGCAGTACACCAGGCCTCCCTGTCCATCACCAACTCCTGGAGTTTACTCAGACTCATGTGATATCATCCAACCATCTCACCCTCTGTCGTCCCCTTCTCCTCCTGCCCTTAATCTTTTCCAGCATCAGGGTCTTTTCAAATGAGTCAGCTCTTCACATCAGGTGGCCACATATTGGAGTTTCAGCTTCAGCATCAGTCCTTCCAGTGAATATTCAGGACTGATTTCTTTTAGGATGGACTGGTTGGATCTCATCCTCTCTCGTCATGCCTTCAATCTTTCCCAACATCAGGGTATTTTCAAATGAGTTAGTTTTTCGCATCAGGTGGCCAAAGTATAACATAGCCCAATTTAAAACTTGGATCTCATGCTTATTTTAGTATGGTTTGGAATGACAGAGTGTCACTTGGTTCATGTATAAACTCAGAGACAAAAGTTTTAGCAGATGCATGGGTCCCCATTTTTTTCAGCATCTTGTTGGGGAAAAAAAGCATGTTTAATGCAGAGCATTGCTAGATTTACCTGAGGATCTTCTCCGAAAAGAGGGATCCTCTGTGAAAGGATAGTTGTACAAGGAGCTTTGGAGGCATACATAAACATTTGGGGCTCAGGCACCAAGTATTCTTAGCTTTGGTGCCAGGTATTTAGGGAAGTGCTGGAAAATGTCAACTGCCCTGTACCTGGAGACCTCAGGAGCCCTGGGCTCAAGAGAAGCTGAGCTGGAGGGCAATTTTTCCTTGGGAGGTGGTGAAGGGAAATTTGACACCTGTTGGCTGTTTATCAGGTGACTCTCAGACTATTTTCAGGATGATTTAAGTGACTGGGCACCCCTGCATATCTTCCCAAATGCTCTTGTCCTCCGGTTCTGGATCTGGTTCTTGGCTCAAGGGTCTGCAATGGGGAGAAACTGCACAGGCTATTCTTATGCACCTGCTGATTTTTGATTCTTTTGACCTGATATCTTTAGGTGAGAGGAAGCTTAGGTTGGGAAAGAGAATTGGGTTTAAGAGCTTTTTCTTAACTGATGCTGCTCTAAGGCCTCCATGGGCTGATGACACCTGGTACACGGCAAGCATTTAACACTGGCTTCTTGTTGAGGCATAAGATGTTCTCCAAGGTGACCGCTTTTCAACACCCTTTTTAGTTCCTGACACTCCACGCACCCACCTCAGCCTCTGCCCCAACAGTAGCCTTCTGGGGCATGGTACCAGCAAAATAATGCCAGCCTTGCCATTACTCCTCAGGAAATTCATTCAGTCTCATTATGTCAAACACAGAGAAGTTGTTTGCACGCAATCTTCTCTTGCTAGTGGTCTGTTCTTTCCAACTTCCTTTCCTTTGCTCAAATAGACATAGAAGGGCAATGAGAAAATCCATTCCATAGGCAGATACTCAGCTGGGAGCGGATTTCACTCTGTCTTCAGACTGCTTGCTGTAGTGCAGTCCCTGGGACTGTGTCTCTTGGAAGCCATCTCTTCTCCTGGAGTAAGGGATTCTCCTCCACCTCTTCCTGCCCAGAGATGGGAAGAGAAAGGCCACAGCCTTTTCACTCACCTGCTTTCTCTATCTTGTTTTAGCTAGGAGCTCAAATTTCACTTGAGGCTGTTTTTATTGGTCTCTTAACTGGGCAGTCTGCAATCTGCTCTGCGCTTGCAGGGCCCAGGGTTCAGTCAGTGAGTTTGGAGGGTTTGTACAGAGAATCAGAACCTGCCCTACTCCAGAGGTCTCCTTGGAAGAATTCACCCTCAACTGCAAGCAGCTGAAGTTCTGTACTTTTCTGGTCAGAAAGCTGAGCAGCCTCTATTGGAACTGCAGCTTCACCACCCATACCAGCTCAAGACTATGGACTACACTCTGGGGGAAATTGCAGAAGTGAGGAATGCATCCTTGTGATTTCTTTTTTAGGTTTTGCTCCCTCTCCCAAATTTGCCACTTTTGTTCACATTCTAGAACCTTCATGAAGTTGCTTTTTGTAATTTTTATCCACAGAGTATAGTTGTTATCTATGATAGACTGATCATCTGGGAGCTGATTTTACCTCACCAAAACAGAACTGCCCTTATGTGTCTTATACCCCTTGAACCATGACCACGATGCTTTGCACAAACTAGGGACTCAGTTAGATGGAAGAAGGGATTAACAATTAGCAATTAGCATTTCTTTTCTTCCCTCCATTTTACATCATTTTTATTACACCTTTTTTTTCCTCCAGATATATAATCCACCAATTATAGCTCAGAATTTCTATTAACTGAAACTCTTCAATAGCAGCCAGAAGAGATTGAGAAAGATAAAGATTCTTCTGCCTTTTAGGAGCTTGATCTAGGGAGGACTTTTGTAGATCCAGAAGAAGAGCTAAGGGAACAGGGAGCCAGAGCCCAGCCCTGGTGGTGGAGACAGAGGGAAGGAGGGGTCAGAGCCTGGGGAGTCGACAGTTTTGTGTTTTAGACAGTGTGTTAGTGTTACACATGATGAGGGAGCATACGAAGAAAGCTTGGAACACTGAGGTGGGCCAAGTCTATCTCTGGTCATATTTATACCCCTCTAACTTCTCTCCCTTTCACATTTCCACTGTCCTATGTTTTCCTGCTCCGTATTCAATTACACGGGCTTCGCAGGTGGCACCAGTGGTAAAGAGCCTGCCTGCCAGTTCAGGAGATGTAAGAGACACGACACAGGTTCGATCCCTGGATCGGCAAGATCCTCTGGAGAAGGGAATAGCAATCCACTCCAGAATTCCTGCCTGAAGAATCCCATGGACAGAGGAGCATGGCTGGCTATAGTCTACAGGGTCACAAAGAGACAGATATGACTGAAGCGACTTAGCATGCGTTTAATTTCATACCCCAAAGCTCCCACCAAATTCTGAGTGGCACTTTCTCCAATAACATTCCTTTGAAAATCCTGATCTTCTCAGAACTCTTTTTGTTTTGTGGAGTTTTCATTTGTTCCTCTCTGAGCCACAGAAGAAAAATGTTTTATTGCTGTTGTTATCATATGTGTGTTTCTTGTTCCAGATAATAATAGTAATTTACACCTTTTAAAGGAAAATATGAAAATATTGTCACATGCAAGGGAAAGAATAAAAAATGATCCATACCTTAGAACTCAGCCAATCACCACTATCATTTTAATGTTTAATTTCAGTCCTTTTTCCATTAAAATAATTTTTACAATATTACATTTTTCATTTGATATTTTACATTTAATTCCACACTGTGGACATGTTTTAGCGCTTTGTATGGTCTTCAAAACCAAGATTTATAAATCAGCTTAGTCTTCTATCTTATTCTTATACTAGAAGGAATGCAAATATACATTAGATATCTTCCCTGAATTACCTTTTTGATTGGATCATTGTGAAATGAAAAAAAAGACATTCATGATTTAGGTCTGTTTAAGCTGAACTTGGGTTTAGGAAAATTTCTAACTTATTCCTGAATTGGGTAATTATATATTGAAAAAAACACATAACTATTATGTATAATAATTATTTAGGGATAGTATTTACTGAACATTATCAAGACTTTAACACCAAAACAAGATACATTGTTTTAATCACAGAGTACAAGGTCAGAGATAGAGATTTCAAATACCTAAGCCAGGCTTCAGCAATATGTGAACCGTGAACTTCCAGATGTTCAAGATGGTTTTAGAAAAGGCAGAGGAACCAGAGATCAAATTGCCAACATCCACTGGATCATGGAAAAAGCAAGAGAGTTCCAGAAAAACATCTATTTCTGCTTTATTGACTATGCCAACGCCTTTGACTGTGTGGATCACAATCAACTGTGGAAAATTCTGAAAGAGGTGGGAATACCAGACCACCTGACCTGCCTCTTGAGAAATCTGTATGCAGGACAGGAAGCAACAGTTAGAACTGGACATGGAACAACAGACTGGTTCCAAATAGGAAAAGGAGTTCGTCAAGGCTGTATATTGTCACCCTGTTTATTTAACTTCTATGCAGAGTACATCATGAGAAATGGACTGGAAGAAACATAAGCTGGAATCAAGATTGTCGGGAGAAATATCAATAACCTCAGATATGCAGATGACATCACTCTTATGGCAGAAAGTGAAGAAGAACTGAAAAGCCTCTTGATGAAAGTGAAAGTGGAGAGTGAAAAAGTTGGCTTAAAGCTCAACATTCAGAAAACGAAGATCATGGCATCTGGTCCCATCACTTCATGGGAAATAGATGGGGAAACAGTGGAAACAGTGTCAGACTCTATTTTTCTGCGCTCCAAAATCACTACAGATGGTGAGTGCAGCCATGAAATTAAAAGACGCTTACTCCTTGGAAGAAAAGTTATGACCAACCTAGATAGCATATTGAAAAGCAGAGACATTACTTTGCCAACAAAGGTCCGTCTCGTCAAGTCTATGGTTTTTCCAGTGGTCATGTATGGATGTGAGAATTGGACTGTGAAGAAGGCCGAGCACCGAAGAATTGATGCTTTTGAACTGTGGTGTTGGAGAAGACTCTTGAGAATCCCTTGGACTGCAAGGAGATCCAACCAGTCCATTCTGAAGGAGATCAGCCCTGGGATTTCTTTGGAAGGAATGATTCTAAAACTGAAACTCCAGTACTTTGGCCACCTCATGCGAAGAGTTGACTCATTGGAAAAGACTCTGGTGTTGGGATGGATTGGGGGCAAGAGGAGAAGGGGATGACAGAGGATGAGATGGCTGGATGGCACCACTGACTCGATGGATGTGAGTTTGAGTGAACTCTGGGAGTCGGTGATGGACAGGGAGGCCTGGCGTGCTGCAATTCATGGGGTCACAAAAAGTCAGACACGACCAAGCGACTGATCTGATCTGATCTAAATTTGGGAGAATTTAGTCCTGCTGAGGTAGCACAGAGGTTAAGAATCCTCCTGCCAATGCAGGAGACACAAAAGACATGTGTTTGATCTCTGAGTCGGGAACATCCCCTGAAGTAGGAAATGGCAACCTGCTCCAGTGTTCTTGTCTGGAAAATTCCATGGATAGAGGAGCCTGGTGAGCTATGTCCATGGAGTTTCAAAGAGTCAGTCATGACTGAACAACTAAATACACACACACACACACACACACACACACACACACACAGTCCCACTGAAATTAGTAAACTTGACTAAGGAATACAGGCCTACAGAAGATTCATATTTAAGGTAATTAGTTTTGAAAAGAAAGATTTCCATTATTAGTAAAAAGATATTCTGAATTCATGTCTAAGCCTCAGGTGTCTCATCAGGGGTAATGATTAATATTTAATAAACAGATCTGTAATAGTACATGCAGCTACTGTATTCCAGAAAGCATAGAGGAATACATCCCAAGGTAAAAGCAATACTGCCCCATAGATAACTTCATCACTCACATTCACACTTTGGATATCACCCCAGGTGATGACAATGATAAGGATAATTTGTCACTCATTCAGTAAGTCATATCTAACTCTTTGTGACCCCATGAAATACAGCATGCTAGGCTTCCCTGTTCACCATCTCCTGCAGTTTGCTCAAACCCATGTCCATTGAATTGGTGATGCCATCCAAACATCTCATCCTCTGTCATCCTCTTCTCCTCTTGTCCTCAATCTTTCCCAGCATCAAAGTCTTTTCCAGTGAGTTGTCTCTTTGTATCAGGTAGCCAAAATATTGGAGCTTCATCTTCAACTTCAGTCCTTCCAATGAATATTCAGGATTGGTTTCCTTTAGGATTGACTGGTTTGATCTCCTTGTTGTCCAAGGGACTCTCAAGAGTCTTCTCCAGCACCACAGTTCAAAAGCATCAATTCTTTGGCCCTCAGCCTTCTTTATGGTCCGACTCTCATATCTGTACATGACTCCTGGAAAAACCATAGCTTTGACTATCCAGACATTTGTTGGCAAAGTGATATCTCTGCTTTTTAATAACTGTCTAGGTTTGTCATAGCTTTTCTTCCAAGGAGCAAGAGAATAGCTAACTTTTAATGAATATTTGGGCTTCTTTGATGACTCAGACCGTAAAGAATCTGCCTGTAATGCTGGAGACCTGGATTCAATCCCTAGGTTGGGAAGATTCCTTGGAGAAGGGAATGGCAACCCACTCCAGTATTCTTGCCTGGAGAATCCCATGAACAGAGAAGCCTGGAAGGCTATGGTCCATGGGGTGGCAAAGAGTCAGACATGACTGAACAAATAACACTATCACTTTTTCAATGAACACTTATTCTATGCCATAAAATATCCTAAGTCCTCAAGATACATTAACTATTAAGTCCTCTGCACTGTCTCTGAGACAGACACTTTAATTAACATCACTTTACAGCCAGAAGACTGACACCAGGGAGGTTAAGAAAATTGCCCAATGTTAGCAGCTGAAGTAGAGGAGCCAGAATTTGACCCAGGGAGTCTGGCTCCAGAGGCAATGCTCTTAACCTAAATTATGATTATACTATCCTTAGCATAGTAACCAGTATTGTGATTATCCTAAATTTGAGGAATGCCCTGTTTTTTCTCAAATAAACATCTACAGTGCCTGTTACTTATAAGACAGTGTATAGCATTTAAAATACTTTGCACACATTTCTTCATTCAATGTGCACCAATACTTCTTCCATTTAACAGAAGAGGAATATGGACTTAAGGTGAGTCAAGAACCTGGTCATTTATTCTTCTAATCAAAAAGACAGACTCAAGAAAAAAAGCAAGTGACTATCGAGAGGACTTCTAACTTGGACTTCACTGCCCTGGTCAAACAGAGAGGCATGTAATGGTCATCACGCTAATGACTCAAATAGGAGCTCAAAGACAGATTTTTTTGGCATTGAAATCTCATTACAAACCTAGGAAGCATTCAGTGCAACCAACATCAATAAAAATTATGACATGTTTGGAAATCTGTGCTGCAGGTGAAACTTAGTTCTCTCTGCTGCTTTTACTGCCTTAGAAAACAATGCTGCGTATCTTCTTGATGTAAAGAATGTGCATGCTTAGTCCCTCAGTTGTGTCTGATCTTTGGGACCCCATGGGCTATATAGCCTGCCAGGCTCCTCTGTCCATGGAATTTTCCAGGCAACAATACTGGAGTGGGTTTCCATTTCCTACTCCAGGGGATCCTCCTGACCCAGGGATTGAACCCACGTCTCCTGTGTCTCTTGCATTGCAGGCACATTCTTTACCCACTAAGCCATCAGGGAAGTCTGAGATAGGATCAATCCTAATCTGAGAGGTCAGATAAGCCAGAGTGGGTTGTTTCTCCCCATGTTCACTTCCTAGATCATTTTGGTGACAAATTTTGGAAGTTGCCAGAGGTGAGCACGGACCATGAAACTCTCATTATGAAGGCATTCACTATGGATGGGCAGCCACTACTCTGAAGAAGGGATAACTTTCTTAAAAGGGAACATAGATCCGTTTACATACTACCCTTAGGTAAGCTAAAAGCTTCTGGCTAGCCTCTTTCTTGGTAGAACTCAGAAATTTCAGATAATAAAGGAAAAAAAATATTCTTGTGCAGCATGGTAGTTCAATTCTATAGATAACATTTCATGATATCCAGTTATGACAGACAAGAAGAAAGACCACACTCTATAGGAAGTGAAAACATCTCCACATGCATACTCTTAAGACTGCTGTTGTTTAGTCATTAAGTTGTGTCTGACTCTTTTGCAACTGCATGCACTATAGCCCTGCCAGGCTCCTCTACCCATGGGATTTTCCAGGCAAGAATACGGTAATGGATTGTCATTTCCTTCTCTTGAGGATCTTTCCGACCCATGGATCAAACCAGCGTTTCCTGCCTTGGCAGGCGGGTTCTTTACCACTGAGCCACTAGGGAAGCCCATCATTGAGACTGTTTTACAACAAATGTTGTTATAAATGTCACAAATGGCATCCATGGGCTTACAGGCTGATTTACACAGCTGAATGAAAGTTCCAACAAAATCATCTATTTTTGCCTAAGTACCTTCGTGGTACCCTTTGGGGTTTTCTTCTTACTGAATCCAAAAGGAGACTAGCACATGTGCTGATGAGTCATTTTACATAAATATGTCTCCAAGCTTATTGACAGAAGAGGATGAGGCTTGACATAGAGGATCTGACATCCTTGGGAGAGAGTTTCCTGATTTTTTGTTATTGGTATTGATAATCAGTTGTGCCTCATTGGCTGCCTCCAGAGGTGACTCACAATTCAAAGGAAATAAGCCAAATGCCAAGAACTGAGAAACAGGGATAGAAACTCCTTTACTCGAATCTTGAGGGGCAGCTTTTGCAATTGAGTCTCCTACAGCAGCCATACGTAGTATGATGGTTTCCACCAAGCACTACTTTTTCCTCGTGCTTGGAGCATGAGGTGGGCAGGATTCTTTATTTCACACATCATGTTTGGCTGCCTCTGTGATTCTGCAAAGACAGATGTCTTTGGAAAGTTAATGAACGAGGAATGTGCTGGTGGGCTGTTTCCTGTAGGGGAAGGTGGTGGAGTTATTGAAAGTTCGACTCCTGTGTCTGAGGCTGGTTACACTGAGCGGCTTCACACATGGTTCCCGCCACTGGTTTCCTTTTCATTGTGTGGTACTGACAGGTTATGATAGCAGAGCCATTTATCTTAAGTTAATAAATCAGAAGGAGCTTTTTTTTTTTTTTTCCCCCTTAAAGGCTGTCTGTGATGCCTCATGTAGCAGTTTTGGGAAGCTCAAATCAAATCCTGATTTGAGCTTATGAGGAAAATTATTTATTCAAGTTGCTAATTAAGAAAGAAAAGGAATACCCTTAGTTTGACTGTTCTGTTGCAACCAGGGACATCTCCTAATAACAAGCTACCTGGGCTGTTCCATCTGCAGCAATTCAGCCTACAAGCCCAGCACTGTCTAACACTTTTCACCTTTGCTTGTAAATTCCACTACAGCAATATCTCATCTGAACGGGAAGTGCTTTGTGCTAATTGTCTGCCACTGAGGTTGGTCAGAAAACCGACAAATATAGCCAAAGAAAGAGATAAAGCCAGGGCTTTCTTTCATTCTTTAAAAAATATATCCTTCTTATTCTCGCTACTCTTAGTTTTGAAAGATTACTACAATTTCTAGTTTAGTGAACTGGTATGAAGAGAAATGGACTTCCCAGGTGGTGCTAGTGGTAGAGAACCTGCCTGCCAATGCTTAGGAACCGTGGGTTCGATCCCTGGGTCAGGAAGATCCCCTGGAGGATAGTATGGCAACCCACTCCAGTATTGTTGCCTGGAGAATCCCGTGGACAGAGGATCCTGGCAGGCCATGGTCCATAGGGTCACAAAGAGGCAGACACAACTGAAACTACTTACCACGCACACGTGCATGAAGAGAAACACTTGACAGAAGGAGTGCACTCTTCCTCCACAAGTTCTGATGCTTCTAAGAGGAATTTCTGTGCATGCAGATCACACCTTTCACTTTAGTTACTTGAAGCTCATTCCACAATTATTTTTAACTAAGCACAATGCTGAGATTGTGCACACTTCCAGGAAAGAGGGGCTGCAGAAATCACTGCCATGATAAAAATGAAAGTACTGTAGCAAGTTCCCACAGTGAGGCTGCTATCCTGTGATGCAAATGTCTCTGGCAGAGCTTGGGAAAGACTAAGGACTGGATTGGAGGCAAGAAGTGAAAGAAAATGCTTTAGCCATTGAGAGATATTCCTAAAACTGGCTTCCTTTAGCAAGAGAGCAGATCACAGCTGGGCTGTCTACCACTTCTATTTCAGCAACTAACTTCATTGTAATGAGAATAATAGTCTAATTAAAGGGACACAGAGAGTTAGGCCCTTTTCATGGTCCCAGAGGCCTGTGAGACACTGTTTCAGGGTGTCAGAAAATAGGGCAGGGCAGTTGTACTAAAGGTTATATGTTTTGCAGCTTCTTTCAGTCTAGATTGTCTTTTCCTTTCAGTGAAACTTCGTATTTATAAAGAACTCTGGGCTTGCTTCTGGCAGACACTTGCTGTCAGAGTTTTCCAAAGTAGGTGAGAAGTGATCAAAATGGAAGAGGATCTATTTTGACTGCGGTCCATGTAGACTTCCAAGAGCCCCCAAAACTGGTAATTAAGATAATTACAATGTGATGAAATGTCAGGAAAACTTATTACCTAAGCAAAAGTTGGACAAGATTTGTTGTCTCTTGCTCTTCCTTATCCTTTGCCTCCCCCTCTCCCTCCCCCTTTTTTGAATGGTTTTTAATATTAAATTCAAATGACTTTGATTAAGATACTACAAGAAAGGTCTTTATGAATCCTATTTTCAAGTAATTATTACCAAGAAAAGATAAATGATTGTATTGATAATCTTTATAGCTCTTTTGCATTTTAAAGACTTCTGCTTTTGCGAGCTCTCAACAGAAAAGAATAAAGGCAATGATGAAGGGCCTCCACTAGGTGCTAGTTGCTTTCACAGGTGGTCCTCATGGAACTCATGAGGCGGGTGTTATTATGTTTGATTTTATTAAAAGAGAAAGACGCTCTGGAGACTAGTTATCTAGCTCAAATTCAAAGACATAGAGCCATAATTTGAACCCAGATCTAAATCCTGAATTCCCACTCCTTCTAAAACATGTCTTACTCCATAAGTGTGTGTAAATACTTTTTTCACTAATATTTAAGAAATTACAGTGATGTGAGTAAAAGGCTATGAAGCCCATCTTACTGGTTGGGGACCACAGCACAGAGACTCAAACTAAAACAGGTTAGGGCAGGCCTCTGAAGGCAGAGGAGCTTGAGGGACTCCTGGGCCTCCCTCACTGCAGTCAGTTCCTATGTCAGTAATTACCTTCCCTCCCTCATGCCAGATCTACAAAAACATGTCCTTCAAGAGCCAAGTGGCTGCTCTTCTCGGAAAAAAGTGTTGACCTTTATAAGGTAGAATCTGATGCGCCTCATCTAGACTCTTGAGACTTTGCATGGGGCTTCCCAGGTGGCACTAATGATGAGCCCATCTGCCAATGTAGGAGGCATAAGAGACATGGGTTAGATCCCTGGGTTGGGAGAATCATGGGAGAGGTCATGGCAACCCACTCCAGTACTCTTGCCTGGGAAATCCCATGGACAGAGGAGCCTGGCAGGCTACAATCCGTAGGGTCACAAAGAGTTGGACATGACTAAAGTGGGACATAACTGAAGTAGGACGTGACTGAAGTGACTTAGTACACACACAGGGCACTATTACCCACGTGTAATTATTAGTTTTCTTATTTGAACTCTCTGTGAGTTTGCCCTATGAGGACAGTCATTTGCCATGTCTTGTTTCTTTTGTTTCAAGTCATAGGATTCACACATTGGAAGTCTCTCTCAGATGTGTAATGACAGTCGACATTTACTGATCTCTTACCATGTTCCAGACAATATTTTTGTACTTTGGATGATCCAACTTTTTAAACCTCATGTTAATGAGCAGAGCTTCTATTAAGCCCAGTTTTTAGGTCAGGGTTTGGGCTTCCCTGGTGGCTCAGATGGTAAAAAATCTGTCTGCAATATAGGAGACCAGGGTTCCATCCTTGGATTGGGATGGAGGAGGGCATGGCAACCCATTCCATGGAGAATCCCTATGAACAGAGGGGCCTACCAGGCTCCAGTGCATGGAATTGCAAAGAGTTGTACATGACTGAGTGACTAAGCACAGCACTGAAATATCATAAGTATATTGATTGCTGAAGTTCACATACTGAGAAGAGTGGAGGTTTAAACCCATGCATTCTGACACCAGAGCACATGATCTTAACCACTGATCTAGATTAGGATGTTTTTCACAGCGGTTCAAGGAAGTTTGCGAAATGAATAAGAGAAAGGAAACTTAGAATAAACCTTTCAAAAAATGTAGGCCCTAACAAAGTCAAATGAGAACACTGAGGATAAGATATATAAGAACCTTCACTTCATGAGCCTAAATAATATCAAATAAACTCTCACAGCTAATAAGTGTCCCAGTGCAGACCAGAAGCCTTGCCTGCCCACGCCCTCACAGCAAATTATGAAGAACACATCAAAAGGGGCTTACATTGTACATAACTCTTCATTATCTTTTCCTGATTATAGTAAGCCTTCAGTTTTATGCTTCTAACTGGCTATAGATATTTTTGAAAGACAGATCTGGGAGCTTTCATTGGACATTTCCCTGATCCCAGAAGAGGCTCACTTATTATTCATTCAGTGACTCAGACTTCACTGATTCCTTTTCTGTCTGGGGATGCTGAAGTTTCATTATTGTCTGTGCTCTCCCAGATGTCAGAACCCAGTTCTTCATAGACCCAGATGTCTTTGCTGCATGATTCATTCTGATCACCAGAGCCACCAACAATGAGGTTACAGGCAGAAGAGGAGGTAAATGTTGGCATGGATTCTTGAAGTGGCCAAATTTAATTCTTCTTTTCTATGTATACAGCATGACAATATACCAGACACCAAAGGATGCAAAAAAAAAGTAAAATAGCACTTCCTTTGATCTCAGTTCAGTTTTTCAGTTTCAGTTCAGTCGCTCAGTTGTGTCTGACTCCCTGCGACCCCATAAACTGCAGCATGCCAGGCCTCCCCGTCCATCAACAACTCCTGGAGTCCACCCAAACCCATGTCCATTGAGTCAGTGATGCCATCCAACCATCTCATCTTCTGTCGTCCCCTTCTCCTCCTGCCCTTAATCTTTTCCAGCATCAAGGTCTTTTCAAATGAGTCAGATCTTCGCATCAAGTGGCCAAAGTATTAGAGTTTCAACTTCAGCATCAGTCCTTCCTTCCAATGAACACCCAGGGTTGATCTCCTTTAGGATGGACTGGTTGGATCTCCTTGCTGTCCAAGGGACTCTCAAGAGTCTTCTCCAACACCACAGTTCAAAAGTATCAATTCTTCGGCACTCAGCTTTCTTCACGGTCCAACTCTCACATCCACACATGACCACTGGAAAAACCATAGCCTTGACTAGACAGACATTTCTTGAGAAAATAATGTCTCTGCTTTTTAATATGCTGTCTATGTTGGTCATAACTTTCCTTCCAAGGAGTAAGCATCTCTTAATTTCATGGCTGCAGTCACCATCTGTAGTGATTTTGGAGCCCAGAAAAATAAAGTCTGACACTGTTTCCCCATCTATTTGCCATGAAGTGATGGGACTACATGCCATGATCTTAGTTTTCTGAATGTTAAGCTTTAAGCCAACTTCTTCACTCTCCTCTTTCACTTTCATCAAGAGGCTCTTTAGTTCTTCTTCACTTTCTGCCATAAGGGTGGTGTCATCTGCGTATCTAAGGTTATTGATATTTCTCCCAGCAATCTTGATTCCAGCTTGTGCTTCATCCAGCCCAGTGTTTCTCATGATGTATTCTGCATAGCAGTTAAATAAACAGGGTGACAATGTACAGCCTTGATGTACTCCTTTTCCTATTTGTAACCATTCTGTTGTTCCATGTCCAGTTCTAACTGTTGCTTCCTGATCCGCATACAGGTTTCTCAAGAGGCAGATCAGGTGGTCTGGTATTCCCATCTCTTTCAGAATTTTTCACAGTTTATTGTGATCCACACAGTCAAAGGCTTTGGCATAGTCAATAAAGCAGAAATAGATGTTTTTCTGGAACTCTTGCTTTTTCAATGATCCAGCAGATGTTGGCAATTCGATCTCGGGTTCCTCTGCCTTTTCTAAAACCAGCTTGAACATCTGGAAGTTCACAGTTCACGTATTGCTGAAGCCTGGCTTGGAGAATTTTAAGCATAACTTTACTAGCGTGTGGGATGAGTGCAATAACTTATAATTTAAGGGAGAGGGAAATAGTTGGCTATGATATTCTGCTATTTTACAAGGCTATATCATACTGCTGCTGCTGCTGCTGCTAAGTCACTTCAGTTCTGTCTGACTCTGTGTGACCCCATAGACGGCAGCCCACCAGGCTCCCCCGTCCCTGGGATTCTCCAGGCAAGAACACTGGAGTGGGTTGCTATTTCCTTCTCCAATGCATGAAAGTGAAAAGGGAAAGTGAAGTCGCTCAGTCATGTCTGACTCAATGATCCCATGAACTGCAGCCTACCAGGCTCTTCCATCCATGGGATTTTCCAGGCAAGAGTACTGGAATGGATTGCCATTGCCTTCTCTGATATCATACACTTTCTCATAAATAATATAAACAAAGTTATTTTGAGGGGAGCTGGATTGGGTGTGTATTACTTTAAGATAATAAAATAGAAGGCAGTTGGAGTAAGAATAAAAGCAATCTTAAATATTAAACACCATTATTAATGTTTGGGCTTTCCTGGTGGCACAGATGATAAAGAATCTTCCTGCAGTACAGGAGATCTGGGTTCTATCTCTGGGTAAGGAAAATCCCCTGGAGAAGGAAATAGCAACCCACTCCAGTATTCTTGCCTGGAAAATCCCATGGATGGAGGAGCCTGGCAGGCTACAGTCCATGGGGTCGCAAAGAGTCGGACACGACTGAGTGACTTCACTTCACTTACTAATGTACATGGAATAAAAATGAATGGCATGTGTCACAGAGGCCTGGAGAACTTCATGTAAAAATCTTTCAATCTGTACATTTTAGAGTTACCTTAACCCTCCATTTTACATTTTGAAGAACTTTAGTAACTAATTACTATGATGGAGCACATTTTAATTGTTTGATTTGATTTATATATCAAGCACTCAGTTCACTGCAATTGAGTATATTAATACATTCACATATATATCCATTCATTTTACAATATTAAGTGCTGAGTTTGAGCCAGGTGCTGTTCTACACATTAGGGATTAAATACCATATCTTTGCCTCATGAGGTTGACAGTCAAGTAGGAAACAGATACAACTCATTAAGCAAATGAATAAATAAATTGATTTTAAATTGCAAAATGTGCTATGAAGGAAACAAGGAGGCATGATAGAGAAACAAAGGCAACTGCATAAATGAATAAAAAAACAAAAGGACATCTTCCTGATTAGATTTCAAGGGAACTATCAATATATCTTCACACTACTAGTGAACCAAATATACCTTTTGGTCTAACAGAGGTTGGTTGGTTGTTAAAAGTAATAGTCAACTAACAGGTCACCATAATAACGATAACTCATGGAAGAAAAGAATACATTTAAAATTATATCAAAATTTTAATTAGGACTATAATTTTATTACTAAAACTTTGATAGTCAAATTTTTCAGAATTTGAAATTATCATGCAAGAACAGTCATTTTTAAGAACTATCAGCTGCTAAATTATGTGCACCATCACTACACTGCCCATATGTGACATGAAAATGTGCTTGTTTTCAATTACTAATGCCAGTAGACTTTTTGTGTCCAGTAGAAAGAAATTCAGAAGCATGTTTTTCAGTCATCTCTCTCCTAGAAGAAATTTTGTGCCTTAGATTTTATAACTTGGGGAACTTTCAAAAATTCTTCTTTTTCAACTACTGAAAATGGTTAGCAGTCTAGAGCAGTGGTTCTTATACTCTGGAACACTCTTGGATCATTAGAGGGCTCCTAATAATACCCTCTGTGGGCCCTGGACCCACAGCTGATCCTGACCTGCTGGTTCAGGGACCACACTTTGAGAACCACTAGACCAGAACACTCTATTTGACAAAATTCAAATCTCATGTTTAACCTCCATAGACTCCAAAATTACAAGCAATTTTCTTAAATTTGTCTGGCAATGTTGGTTGATCTGAAGCTTGGTTAGTAAAAATAAAATGTGTGGAATACTTTCTTATTTCCTTCATGTCATTTTCTTTATTTTGTTTGTATCAAATACTTATGCTAGGTACTATTGAAATGATGGGAAATTTTCCTCCTCATGAACATTTTGAGGTAGAAAAATTGACATACTCAAAATCATGAAAAATTCAAAATAGGAATTTTTTTTGAAAGAAATCCTGGCATAAATAGAATTATATAGCTAAATACTAAATACGGTACTCAAGTACAATTTTGTCTAATGCTTTCAATACTACTATGTCAAACAACTTTATAAGGATTAAAATTATGGTTTATTCAAATCTTAATTATTCTCTTTTATTATTTATATTTTGTAAACATGAGTTATCTCAAAAAAAGGATATGTTCCAAAGTTATCTATCCAATACTTTATTAGTACTCATGTGCATGCGTGCATTCTAAGTCATTTCAGTTGTGTCCAACTCTTTGCAACCCTTTGGACCATAGCCCACTAGGCTCCTCTGCCCATGGGATTCTCTAGGCAAGAATACTGGAGTGGGTTGCCATGCCCTCCTCCAGGGGATCTTCCTGACCAAGGGAAGGAACCCAAGTCGCTTGCTTCTCCTGCGTTGACAGGAGGGCTCTTTACCACTAGTGCCACCTGAGAAGCCCATTAGTATTCATAAGAACCATCAATTTCTCCGATTATTTGAAAACACCAAATAATTATTTTTTAATAAAATCAGTTACTTTCACAATAATAATTACTCATAGCAGCACATTGCTTTGGCAAAAATTAATACATTTTTATCCAATACTTGATTCTTAAGAGTGTCATACATGTTATATTAAGAAAACTAAAAGCCTTTGGCACATAACTTTCATCAGTGTATGTCATGGATATTATATGACTATTAAGATTTGGGTGAAAATTTATTCCATGACTGGAATTTTGAATAGATCAGGACCTTGGATTTGCTTAATTTAAGCCAATTAAGTTGCTTAGAAGAAACAATAGACATTAACAAACCAAGGAAAGAGAATTATATCAAGGAGGCAAAATAGACCATATGAAGATAAAACACAGGTAGAAATACAAATCGAGAAGAAATGAAAGTATAGAACACAATTGCTGTTTCCTGAATCTGAATATTCCTCCCTATAGGTCTTTCAAAAGAAGTGGACCAGGACAAACACACCAGGAAAAATTATGTTTCTGAAGAAGTAAGCTTTCAGCACTTAAAATTTACTTCCCCTTGTGCCTTCCTGAAGATCTGTGGGCT
This sequence comes from Bos javanicus, assembly GCF_032452875.1. NCBI lineage: Eukaryota > Metazoa > Chordata > Mammalia > Artiodactyla > Bovidae > Bos > Bos javanicus. The sequence continues at coordinate 47,742,917 of NC_083870.1, forward strand.
CCTGGCAATCATCTATTCTAAGTATCAGACATTAAAGTGAAGATACTTTGCAGAAAACCTCAGTTATCAAAAAATTAAGCCTGCATGAGCAGTGAGTGATATTTTTTTCCCTTCAGTGAAGATTTTCTGGCTCCTTGAGTATACAAGTAGCTTTTAGTTAACAGCCAGGAGAGGGTTAACCAATAATTATACCAACCCATATGGACCAGCAATTTGGCCACCCTCCCTGCACTGATTTCCTGCCTCCTCCAATTATCCAGCCTCCCACACCACACCTGGTAGTCAAGGTCCTGTCTCCGCAGTGCAGGACGCTGGTATGGATGCCCTAAAATACACCTGTTGCCAGCAGATTCCTGCAGGTTAATTTCCACTGCCAGAGAAATTGCTCTAAATTGCATTGACTTTCAATGGGCTCCCACTGGCAAACACCTGGAGGCAATCGCCTGCAGATGACTGCCCAGAGACCCAGGTGTGTTTTGGAGGCTGCCTTGCCCCAGTTCATCCTGAGGAGATGTCTTGGTGCTCAGAGTGCAAAACAACTACCCTAGGTTAATGAGTCGCAAAGATATTAACATCCAAAAAGGCTCGCAAAGAAAATGAAGCCTAAAGACAACAACCTCTGTCAGCCAGAGCAGGGAAAACTTGCTCAAGAGAGAAGCAGTAAGTGGGAGGTTTCATTCTAACAACCATCCCTGAGCCTCTTAGCAGCCCCTCCCCTTGATGGAAGCAAGATTTCCAACACCAGCATTCCATATGGTAACTGTCTTTTCTGAATATTACTTGCTAATGAGTTGAGTATCTACTTGTACATGCTTAAAGTTATTTTTCTTTCTTCTTTTTTCCCCATCTGCATACAGTTTCTGAATCATCTGATTTTATGAAGACAGATTCTAACAAAATGTAGATGAAAGATAAAATCCCTAAATGCATTTGAATACCACTAAACTTTTTAAGAACATATTTATTATTATTAAATTAAAACATGCAATTCTTGTATTTATAATACAGTCCATGGAATTCTTCAGGCCAGAATACTGGAGTGGGTAGCCTTTCCCTTCTCCAGGGAAAATCTTCCTGACCCAGGGATTGAACCCAGGTCTCCCACATTGCAGGCAGATTCTTTACCAGTTGAGCCACAAGAAAAGCCTAAGGATACTGGAGTGGGTAGCCTATCCCTTCTCCACGGGATCTTCCCGACCCAGGAATTAAACTGGTACCTCCTGCATTGCAGGTGGATTCTTTAACAACTGAGCTAGGAGGGAAGCCCCTTCTCTAAATTGGGCACAGAGAATTAGACTGTCTGCTGGAAATGACAACACAAATGAAATTTAGATTCAACTCATTTTAAAGGTTGTCTTGTACACTGGCTATCATATTTTGTGTCCAGTGATGGTCACAATTGGTATTAGGATTTCAGCCAAAAATTGCTTCCTCTCAGTATGTAAGGGAAAAGCTGTCTAAAATTAATAATAGGCCTAATGATAATAACTTGGAGAAGGAAATGGCAACCCACTCCAGTATTCTTGCCTGGAGAATCCCATGGATGGAGGAGCTTGGTGGGCTACAGTCCACGGGTCGCAAAGAGTCGGACATGACTGAGTGACTTCACTTTCACCTTCAGTGATAATAACTATCTTTCACTGAGTGACATGCACCATTATAAAGCTTTTGCAGATAATCATATTCAGGTAGAAAGTACCAACTCCAGTGTCAGGGCAAATTTGATGGCAATATAAATTTGGGAAGGAGAAGGGTAAGGAGCTTTTGAACTACAAGATTGTTAAGCCACTCTGATATTTGCTTTCTGGAAATAAGCTGGAAAGACCCTACCTGCTGCCTCTTGACAGAGCTGTTTCAACAAAGTCTTCAGCATCCATAAGCTTTGATTTCCATCTAGTCTCAGGTGCTTCTCTGCTAATTTTCTGTTTTAACTGCTTTGATGTGGTTGGGCTTTCTTAAACCACTGTCTTTTGCCTTGGTCGTGATGTTGTAGCAAAAAGTTCCAAGATGCCGAGTGGAGATGAATAGCTTACTTCAAATTCAATTGTTTGCCTAGTTGATGACAGGCAGCTGTGTAACATCAGGGAATGACTGGAGAAATTCAAGGCCACCAGCCCAAACCAGGAACTGTTATCAGTAGCGTGGTCTCATCTGCCAGTCAGTGTCCTAGCTTGGCCTCTGCTTTATGGGGAGTACATTATCTCAGCTCTTTTTCACTTCTATTTTCATGTTATAGACCTTTAACTTCACTCTGTCTCTGGGAGCCAAGGGTAGGACAGAGAGAGAAATCAAAAGGCAAAATATAGATCATAACTAGGTGGAACCAATTTAAGACAGTCTTTACACAGTTTAACTTTTCAGAGGAGCTAAATTTATTGGAACCACTGTTATTGTGATATTAGTTAACACAGTTTATTCATCTCTAGTCCATTTCCCTATGGAACACAATGTTGTGTCTAATAGTTGGGCACATTTTGGTTGTATTTGGAAAAGGGAAAAAAATCCGTAACTTTGAAGAGACACTGGTCCTATCTTTGACCTTAACATCTGATCTAAGCCTGGAGATTGAATTCACTGCATCAAGCCAGGTAACAGACGCTGCGGAAGCACAAGTACCATTGTTGCTGCATGAGCATTGAAGTATAAACAGTACAAAGCGAACTCTATATTCATATCACATCCATTATCATATGCCTGTTGTCTGTTGCCAGGACAAAGAAACACGAACTGAACACCTTCTCAAGGACTGAGCACAAGTAAGAATGGTTACTAAGCTTTGTTATTGAAAAATAAAATCAGTGATTATTTATCCTTTTAATAAAGATTTAATGACTATTTATAATGGCCAGGGTCTGTGCTAGGGGCTTGGGAGTCTATTGTAAACAGGACAGAACTAGTTCCTAACTTCAGGGAGTTTACCGTGAAAGACACGAATAAAGGGAATGGTTTCCTGTGACTACTAAGTACACCAATGTGGCTGATAAATCAAGTTGCAATTTTTGTTATTTCTGTAATTCAATTATGAAAACAAACCACCTTTATAAAACTGTTTTTAAATTTTTAAAACTTTTATTTAAAAAAGAAACCTATTTCTATTGCTTGTTAAGGATTTAATAACAAGGGGAATAGATGAAGTTCACTTTGACAAGCTGAATAATTGAAGACTTCTGGGGTACTACAAATGGGTCATATAAGAATCAAGGAATCATAGGAAGCTATAGTTATTCATGTGGATCCTCACGCAGGAGCCCCAAAGTCAGAGGCCAGAGACAAATTTGAGTGTATATTGAGCTTGGAAAAAACTTGAATAATGATATATGAAGATCATTATTACAGGCTAAGTGTAGGATGTAAGCTTTGGAAAGCTTGAGAGAGAAACTAAGTTTCAAGAGGGAAATAGGTACTTTATCTTCTGTTCTACTGTCCCGAAGGTATCTATTTTACTCAGTAATAATTGATACTATGTTTTTAAGTTTAAAAAAATCTTAAAATATATTTATATATTTTAATATATATTATAATTTTTTTTTACTATATCTTGTTTAATAGTTTAAGTTAGGGTAAAAGGTTAAGCTGATACCACAAGACCTAAAAAAGAAAGTGACTTAAGAACAAGTCTTAATTTGCTTGTTGTCTCTCCCCAGTAGTCTGCGGTGAGTGCTCCGTATTGGAGGGTAGCTGTATAGTCCTTCATGAACTCTGGCTGACAGCATCGTTGCCATTAAAAAAGTGAGTGGCTGCCGTGTTTGTTCTTGTCATCACTGTTCCAGCTGGCAGGAAGGGCAAAGGGTCGAAGTTCAGGGCCAGAGAGAGAAATGAGGCAAGAAGCATTTTCACATCAGCTGTGCTCACATCTTGTTGGCAGTTCAGTCCCCTGGCCACCCACATAGGAAAAGGGGTACTGGGAAATGTAATCCCTCTTCAGGCACCCAAGTGCCCGGGTATAATCTGTTTGCTATAGAAGACACAAGGCATAAAATATGGTAGAAAACTAAGAACGTCCACAGTTACAGGGAATCAAATTATGAAGAAGTATTTAATTTCAAGCTTAACTTTATAAAATTTTCCAGCCAAATATAGCAACTATAAGTGAAAAATACAAATTTGGACTCTCACATTTTAGGATGATCAAAGCTTCTACTTTCTCTCTTTTCCCAGATCTTTTAGACTTAGCTTAGAAAGTGGTAAAGAGAAATAAAGGTGGATAGAAAGACAACTGGGGGAAACCAAGCTATTTCACTACCCAGTGTTTTGTCAGAGGTTAGGCTGGAAATCCAAGGAGAGAGCCTTGGTTTTTTGCTTCAAGGTCTATTGTTGCTTCCTATATTCTCAGCCTTACCAAACAAGCATGTGTGGTCCATTTTGTTTCACTCTTCTTTGATCTAAATTCTGATGCCTGTAATAAAAGTCATCTTTCATTGACTTGCATATAATTAATGGCTAAGAATCAAAACTAGACTTATGGCAAGAACTAACAAGTAAGAAATTTAAGAATAACAATTATACTTACACTTCCATAGTGCCAATCAGTAACTTGGGTTTACTTGATTTATTGAACAAGAATATATAAGTCTAGAAAATGTATTTTGCTATGATATAATACATTGCCTCCTTTTCTACTTTAAAGAAAGTTTGCGTGTTTAATCATCTGGGGGAAGTACTGTGGAAAATATTTGCTAAGTAGTCTGTCTTTGCGGAGAGGGCAATGGCACCCCACTCCAGTACTCTTGCCTGGAAAATCCCATGGACAGAGGGCCTGGTGGGCTGTAGTCCATGGGGTCGCTAAGAGTCAGACACGACTGAGCGACTTCCCTTTCACTTTTCACTTTCATGCATTGGAGAAGGAAATGGCAACCCACTCCAGTGTTCTTGCCTGGAGAATCCCAGGGACAGGGGAGCCTGGTGGGCTATCGTCTATGGGGTCGCACAGAGTCAGACATGACTGAAGCGACTTAGCAGCAGCAGCAGCAGAAAATGTATTTTAATTCCTCAAATCTTTTGTGTCCTGGCAGGAATCCAGGGTTAGGCCATACTTTTTTTTCTATGCTTTATCACTAACTGAACCTGCCTTTCTGTCAATCCCTTGTTTATTTCCAGAGAAGTAAGATGTGATTGGACTTAGAGACAAAGTGCCCTCCTGCTGAAAATTCAGCTTTCTCCTTCTTTCAGATCCTGTTAACTTTCATCCCTACTCAACAAATAATTTACTTTTGGGTTTCACATAGCTTTGATTTAAAGTGAGAGTAGCATGTTTTCCACTTAATGTTTTAAATGAAAATTAAGAGGTAAGGTGATAAGGGCAATGTGAGTATGTTCAACACTTGATAACAATTACTGTGAATGATGAACAGTCAAAACCTGTGAAAAAAATAGTATAAAAATGTGCATGTTTAATGTGCATGTGGGCTCGATTGCTCAGTTGCGTCCAGTTCTTTGGGGCCATGTGGCCTGTGGCCTGCTGGGCTCCTCTGTCCATGGGATTCTCCAGGCAGGAATGCTGGAGTGGGTTGATAATGCTGGGGGATCTTCCTGACCCAGGGGTTGAAACCGTGTCTTTTGCATTGGCAGGCAGATTCTTTGCCACTGAACCACCTTTTACTTTTCACCTGGGAAACCCTGGTACACACTTAATATAGCCAATTGAAGCAAATATCTTTTTTTTTAATCATTTTCTTCTTTTTTAAAATCTAAGTAGGCTGAAAAGAGCCAGAAGCCTATTTATTTAACCAAGAATTCTGGAACAATGTGCTTTTCAAATTTTTTTCCTTTCTAATGTTATTAAAACTATTATGCTATAAAAAATAGAGTAATAACTTTTTAAAATCAGAGTTATCTTGTATATTTAGCAACCTCTGATGATAACCTGGAAATGCACACATAATAAAACAAATGGAAAAGATCAAAGTTGCATATATCAAGTATTCACGCTGAGCAAGTAAGCATTCCAAATAAGAGCTTGTGGGAATTACAGAGATTCATTCCTTTCTGTGTCTCTTTGGTGTTCGACTTTATTTCCTTCTTATTCTGACATTTGACTCTCTGAGGCTACTCAGTAAGAATGACTCTGATAATGACTTTTCTGAGTGTCCCCACTGTCCACTTTATCTTGCATTATATGTTCATAAATGTTTGAAAAGTTTCCAAAGAGACCTGTTCCTTAAGAAGCAACCTGAATTTTAAAAGGACTTTTCAGTTAACCAAAACCAGCTGGACTGTTACTAATTCTCAGGAGAAGAAAAGTCAGTTTGAGGCTCAGCCAACAGTAGGGCACCAGGCTACAGTACACTCAAAAGCAGAAGATGTACAAATCCTAGAAATGTGATTAGCAATGTAGAATTGAATGAAAATACAGCGTTGGGAACAGCGGGTTATTCTGCCTCCATGATAGCATTCAGATGTCAGTAGAGGGAGAAGAGCCCTATCTGACTGTCCATCTCTGGAACACTCTGGTGAAAACAAGAAGGTGTTGTCTTAGTGGAATTTTCAGGTCTCTGAGCCCTGGAGAAGGAAATGGCAGCCCACTCCAGTATTCTTGCCTTGGGAATCCCATAGACAGAGGAGCCTGGTGGGCTACATCCCTTGGTGTTGCAACAAATCCGACACAACTGAGCAGGCAAGCACACATTAGGCCTTTGAGAGACAGAGCTGGAAATACTTTGGGAATATTGGTCTAGCAAAAGTAGTGATAGGAAGAAATTGAAAAACTAACTGCCCTAATTTTCTTTAATGGGGAAGAGATTGATGGTACCTGTTCTTTCCTACAGGGCACTGGCCTAGGGTGTCTCCCACTTTTCAATGATCAAGTCATAATGTCAATTTTATAAAAACTTTCCACTTTCCATTCCTCATGTTTTCAAGCTGCAGTTAATCATTCATTCTGTGTAGTCCAACTGCACTTTTTTCTTTTTTAAAAAATGCTTAACAGGTTGTTGTTTAGTTGTGTCTGACACTTTTACTACCCCATGAATTGTATCCTGCCAGGCTCCTCTGTCCATGAGATTTCCCAGGCATGAATACTGGAGTGGGTTGCCATTTCCTTCTCCAGGATATCTTCCCAACACAGGGATAGAACCTGAGTCGCTGGCATTGGCAGGCAGATTCTGTACCACTGAGCCACCAGGGAAGCTCACTTAACATGTACTGCCTCTACTATAGTTAATTATGTATATATCTATTCCAGTAGTTAGCAAACTTTTCTGTAAAGGGCCAGATAATAAATATTTTAGGTCTTGCAGGTGTATGGTCTTTGTTATAATTACTCTACTCTACTTTGTAACACAAAAGCAGCCATGGAAAATACACAAGCAAGTAATTGAGGCTCTGACTCAATAAAAATTTATTTATGAAAACAGGTAGTGAGTCAGATTTGGCCCATGAGCGATTGTTGATCACTGGCCTATGCCAATAGTCTGTAAACTCATTGAAGGCTTTATTATTCTTTGTAAATCATATCAGGTTTGATAACAATGATTAAAAACCTGGTATTTTAACAGTTGGGTTAAAATACCAGCTGTTTATCTTTGGGACCCTGGGCAAATCATTTTACTGCTCTGAGTCTCAGTTTCAAATTATGAAAAACTATGATAATAATGAAACCTGCTTCACAGACTTATTAGGGTCAAGTGAAATAATTCTTTTAACACACTGATACATGTTAAATGCTCAGTAAATGTTAGCCATTAATATCTTTTACAGCACCATGCTCAATAGACAGATATTTGTTAAATAAATTCACAGTGAGATATTAAATTCATGTTTCAAGTTTATCTGTAATGGATCAATGTTATTTGAAGATACTGAATGTTAAAAAATACTTATTAAAATATGTTAATAAAAGGCATACTTATAAATATAAATATCTATAGTAATTTAAATTGTCTATTATCATCTTGAATAGCAAAAGCTGTTTTTGAAAAGATGTAGAATACAGATATGAAGGGGGAGATAGGCGGCAGGAAAAGCCAGTGCTTAATTTCATGGGAGTAAACAAAATCAATTCTGGAAATTTATCATTTTTTAAAAAATTGAAATACCAATAAGTTAATCTAATCAGAAGTAATAAATATGATTTTTAAAGAACAAATCAATGCCAGAATTTTTGATTATTTAATAAAGTTAAAAGATCAGTAGATGAGTAGGTCTAACAAATCAATTTCTATATTTATTTTAATAAAAATGTTGATATTTAGTTATAATTGTTATTTATATTCAGCATTACATCTCACCAAATTAATAAAAATTGGTATACACAAAAGCTTGCTACATAAAAGGGAAACAAGATGAGAACATTCAAATCACCTTCAGTGAAGAAGATTTGGGATTTTTAAATGAGAATCGTTCCCATTTTCCATTACACACACACACATTCATGTCTGTAAAGTAAGTTAGTAAAATATATATGGCATCCAACCTTAAGAAGTACTGGTGATGACTCATCTCCCTTTGTTTATCTCCCTATACACTCCCCACTCTCTCTGCTCTGCTGTATAACCAAGATATCAGCCTCTTGTGGATGGCTTCCTTCGGGCTCCCATGCCGGCTGGCCTCTGGTTTATGGGACCGCTGAGAGTGGGGATGCCAGCAGGAAGTCAAAAAGTGCTTGGAAGAAAGAGAGGCTAGAGTATTTCCTTTTCAGTGCATCTCTGGTGGATCTTAGCCACCACCCCCACAGCTACTGGATCCTATGCTAGAGCTCCACAGCACCCCCTCCAGGCCTCTGCTCTTACTGGGCACCCATCATGCTCTCCCCTACCCCTTTACTGCAGACTTAAGGATGCCATCAGCTTTCTGCTGCTGCCAGTCCCTTGGTACCTCAACATCCCTTGCTTCTTCCCTTACACTGCCCACACCTCTGTAAGTAGTCCTTTTTTTTTTTTTTTTTTAACCAACATCTCCTAGCTCTGACCAATACAAAAAAGACCTCCTAAGGATACAGGACTTCCCTGGTGTTTCAGATGGTAATGTCTGTCTACAGTGCGAGAGACCCGGGTTTGATCCCTGGGTTGGAAAGATCCCCTGGAGAAGGAAATGGCAATCCACTCCAGGATTATTGCCTGGAAAATCCCATGGACAGAGGAGCCTGGTAGGCTACGGTCCATAGGGTTGCAGAGAGTCAGAAATGACTGAGCGACTTTACTATAGTCTATAAGGATAACTGTATTTTAGCTAAAGCAAAATTTAGAGAAAGGTAAGAAGGTAATAAACATTAATAAATGCATTTCAAGTTAATATGTTGCAAAATGTTCACTTGGGGAAATAATTTAACTGGAAACAAAACAAAAACCCTAGAAAGTAATAGTAACAACTGTTTGAATGTATATCTGGTAAAAATGAGGTTGCAGGGTTTACATAAGGAGAAAGAATCATTATTATGCATGAGCTGATAATACATAAAGGCAATTTCTATCCTTTGCCCTCAGGCATATCCTAATCAGCTTAGTTCAGTTCAGTCACTCAATCGTGTCCGACTCTGCGACCCCGTGAATCGCAGCACGCCAGGCCTCCCTGTCCATCACCAACTCCCGGAGTTCACCCAGACTCACATCCATTGAGTCAGTGATGCCATCCATCCATCTCATCCTCTGTCGTCCCCTTCTCCTCCTGCCCACAATCCCTCCCAGCATCAGAGTCTTTTCCAGTGAGTTAACTCTTTGCATGAGCTGGCCAAAGTACTGGAGTTTCAGCTTTAGCATCATTCCTTCCAAAGAAATCCCAGGGCTGATCTCCTTCAGAATGGACTGGTTGGATCTCCTTGCAGTCCAAGGGACTCTCTAGAGTCTTCTCCAACACCACAGTTCAAAAGCATCAATTCTTCGACACTCAGCCTTCTTCACAGTCCAACTCTCACATCCATACATGACCACTGGAAAAACCATAGCCTTGACTAGATGGACCTTTGTTGGCAAAGTAATGTCTCTCCTTTTGAATCAGCTCAAGTGAAAGTGAAAATCGTTCAGTCCTGTCCCACTCTTTGCCACCCCATGGACAATACAGTCCATGGAATTCTTCAGGCCAGAATACTGGAGGGGTAGCCTTTCCCTTCTCCAAGGGATCTTTCCAACCCAGGGATTGAACCAAGGTCTCCCACATTGCTGGCAGATTCTTTACCAGCTGAGCCACTAGGGAAGCCCAAGAATACTGGAGTGGGTAGCCTATCCTGTTTCCAGCGGATCTTCCTGACCCAGGAATTGAACTGGGGTCTCCTGCATTGCAGGCGGATTCCTTACCAGCTGAGCTACCAGGGGAGCCCAAGGATCTTAATTAGCTCAAGGCTCTTAATAAATTTCTCTCTGCCCTTGGACAAGATCCCAACTTTCCACCAAAACCTGGCCCCTCCTGCTGACTAAACCATGTCTCCTGACTGTCACTATCTCTGGCTTTTATTTCCACCATGGGATTACACAACCTGTTTTATTTAGGGTGTCCCTAGTCTCAGACAGTAAAGCGTCTGTCTACAATGTGAGAGACCTGGGTTCGATCCCTGGGTTGGGAAGATTCCCTGGAGAAGGAAATGGCAACCCACTCCAGTACTCTTGCCTTGAAAATCCCATGGACGGAGGAGCTTGGTGCAGGCTATCCATGGGGTCGCAAAGAGTCAGGCACGACTGAGCGACTTCACTTTCACTTTCTAGTCTTACCCACACCATCTATTTTCCTCTGTGCTCTGAAGCTACTGGACTGTCCTGCCCACTGCGCAGCCCCCAGCTCCAGAACTCTAACCTTGCCAGCATGTATGATGTCCCCCATATATACACACAACTGACTCACCCAGAAAGGAATTTCAAATAACTCATTTTTAGACATGTATTCAAAAGTGTGAGCACAAATGTTCTTGTTTCTCAGAGGGATAAGTCATAAATCAAAGGGTTTCAGGGAGCAAACCTAAAATAGAAACCATATCTTGTCGATGACTTACTTCCCTAGATTTCATCTGTTAGAGCTGAAGTCCTCAAATTCTTTGCCTTGTGTAGTTCTACAATAATTTTGAAAAAACTATGGACCCTCTTGCCCATTTTAAGCTGACATCTCAAATTTTTCATCATAAGTTTGAAATAAGTTCATTTCTTGTGAATAGTGAGAATTCACTATAACTGGAATAAATATTTCTTAATATAATTCAATAAAATATATATTAACTATCTCATTAAATAGAGCTCACCAAGTCTGACAGAAATCTCATAAAATTTTATCTGCTTTATTCAATGTATTGTCAAATAAAGACAAATCCAGACTTATGAAAGGACAGACCATTTGAAAAGACTATTGCAACAGCAAGAACTTTCAGAATGCAAGATGACAAGCATCTATAGAGTCAGGCAAAAGAGGGCTTTCTTCACAGGAAGGTGTAAACAAGGCTGAAAAGAACTTGAATTAGATAAGTGATTAGGGAATGCTGCTCTTTGTGGTCAGTTTTGGGAGTGGAGGGTCATTAAAAAGAAACCATTCCTTATTCTGATATTGGCTCAGGCTGAGGGTGGGTCAATGTTCAAAGTCAAGTGAGAAGGGGAAAAGTTGAACTACAAAGTTGGGACAGGTCAGGTGAACAAGAATTTTGTTCTGATTTTTCAGTGGAGATTAAAAGTTCAGCTAGTCACTTATGAGGCGAAGAATGGAAATTTGAAGGGTCTGTATCTGGCTCTTGTTAGGAAAACAAGGAGATTATCCATATTACTTATCTCAGTCGTATTAGAAAGAGTGGTTCTTTGCAGTAAGCCCTTTCCCAGAATACAAAGGAAGGGGGAGGTTTCTTTAACTGTAGCTGATTTCCAGAATTACAGAGCTCAGGTAAAGTTCAACGTTTTCTATAAAACATTCCTATTATATTAATAAGAGTAAATGTCACTAACCTATACTGTTCCATATATTCTGAATTCAGAGTGCCCCCAAATGGGCCAATACATCCTGAGGGAAATCCAGGCAGTGCTATGTGCTTAAGGTTCTTTGAGTTGTATTGAAGGGGTGTAGCCAGGTTTTCCTATCCGGTGTTTCCATATGTCTCACTGGGGCTCTGGGTGGTTTCATTCTCCATGACAGTTCACCACAGTATGATTTAGAATGGGTCCAGCCTCTGCCTTCCTTCTATGAAGTGGGAGAACTACGTAAAGCTATTCTTGCCCAGAGCAGCCCAGGAGAGTCTTTGCCTAACTTTCTGTTAGTGTAATCAACATGATTCTAATCTACCAATGGTTTCTGCCAGGAAAATTTAGCTGATATTTTTGTTAGTATGCATTAAATGTCAAAAGTGTCAGTTAATGCAATAGACAATAATAAAAATCTTCCCTATTACTAGGTCTTCTTTCTTCTTATGGGTCACTGGAGCTGTATGTGCCCAATTGTTCAGTCGTATCTAACTGAGATTCCTCTGTCCATGGAATTTTCCAGAGAGGAATTACTGTAGTGGGTTGCCATTTCCTTCTCCAGGAGATCTTTCCAACCCAGGGCTTGAACCTTCGTCCCCTGCATCTCCTTCACTGGCAGGCAGATTCTTTACCACTAGCACCACCTGGGAAATCCCAGTGTAAATGGATATTACAATGAAAAATCCTCTCTGTTAGCCTTAGCAAGACCTTAGAAGACAGCTATGAGTAGTCTTAGGAAATCTAAACCTATACATTCATTGTAGTAGGCAACGGACAAAGGCCCATCTAGTCAAAGCTATGGTTTTTCCAGTAGTCATGTACGGATGTGAGAGTTGAACTATAAAGAAAGCTGCATGCCAAAGAATTGATGCTTTTAAACTGTGGTGTTGAAAAAGACTCTTGAGAGTTCCTTGGACTGCAAGGAGATCCAACCAGTCCATCCTAAAGGAAATCAGTCCTGAATATTCATTGGAAGGACTGATGCTGAAGCTGAAACTCCAATACTTTGGCCACATGAAGCAAGAATTGACTTATTGGAAAAGACCCTGATGATGGGAAAGATTGAAGACAGGAGGAGAAGGGGACAACAGAGGAGGAGATGGTTGTATGGCATCACCGACTTGATGGACATGAGTTTGAGTAAGCTCCGGGTGTTGGTGATGGACAGGGAAGCGTGGCATGCTGCAATCCATGGACTCACAAAGAGTCAGACACGACTGAGTGACTGAACTGAACTGAGACAATAGAAACAGGAGAGGAAGGGTTAGTTATGTACATTTCTACCTAGCTAGTTAAATTTTTTATTGGTTATCTTATCTAACAGTCAACATTCTCCTTTGGAAGTACAGAATATTCTGTCCATTTTTGAATGAGAAAATTAAGGGTCAGGTCAATAAAATTATTATTATTTAATAATAAATAAGTTATTCAATTTGCTTATGGTGTAACCAAGCAGTTCCCTACAAGCTTTCACATAGTAGATCCCCACCCATGTCCTTTGTCTGCCTTTTGTCTGCAGAAAAACTTCAAAGAATAAACTTAATCAGAGAAGTGAGAAAAGGCCAAGAAGAAAAAAAGTCAAGCAAGACAAAATAATAATACTTTAGCCATTAAACAAAGGACGTTTGGTTCTTCCTTAAGGTCTATAGATAATATTGAGTTATGTTCTTTGAGCTGTTTTGCAGATACCAAAACCCCCACCAGGTGGAATAAGTTAACTATATGCTACCCACAAGCACATAGTCTGCAGACAGATTGGAACCAGAAAGTTGATGATGCTGACTCCCAATTACTTCACCACCTACAAATCAAAAGAATGTCCATGAGCCAATCATACCCTTGGACACTATACGACTCCCTACAGCCTCCTCCAGGGTGGGACACACGCTCTTGAAGACATTAGCCCATGGCAGATCCCTTTGCCTGGCAAAGCAATAAAGTTATTTCTTTCTACTTCACCCACAATTCTGTCTCTGAGACTTAATCCTGCACTGGTATACAGAAGCTGAACTTTGGCAACAATGGTTGCAAGAGTCAATGGAAGAACCAAGACTCCAATCTGGTCTCCGATCAGACCCCAAATTACCACAAATTCTGTCCCAATCTTTTACATCAGGCTTTCTCTTTTAAAAAATTGCTAAATTTAGAAGCAAAAGACCTCAATAGGATCTGGTTCTGCCATTGTCCTATGTATCATTCAGTACAAGTCCCTGAGACTCTCTGATATTTGGCTTTCCTTGTCATAAGATGAAAAGAGTATTATACAACTTATATAGGATTGAGAAGGCAAAATGAGATAAAGTATATAAAAATACCTTGAAAACTCTACAAATGTTAGATATTGTAACAAATCATGGGTGTTGTCTAAGTTCAATGATGTTAACCACATCTGATTTCTGAAATATTTATGTAAGGAAGATTTCCATTTCTCTGATAATGAGTGATGTTGAGCATCTTTTCATGTGTTTGTTAGCCATCTGTATGTCTTCTTTGGAGAAATGTCTATTTAGTTCTTTGGCCCATTTTTTGATTGGGTCGTTTATTTTTCTGGAGTTGAGCTGTAGGATTTGCTTGTATATTTTTGAGATTAGTTGTTTGTCGGTTGCTTCATTTGCTATTATTTTCTCCCATTCTGAAGGCTGTCTTTTCACCTTGCTAATAGTTTCCTTTGATGTGCAGAAGCTTTTAAGGTTAATTAGGTCCCATTTGTTTATTTTTGCTTTTATTTCCAATATTCTGGGAGGTGGGTCATAGAGGATCCTGCTGTGATGTATGTCGGAGAGTGTTTTGCCTATGTTCTCCTCTAGGAGTTAAAACCACTATGAGGTACCATTTCACACCAGTCAGAATGGCTGCGATCCAAAAGTCTACAAATAATAAATGCTGGAGAGGGTGTGGAGAAAAGGGAACCCTCTTACACTGTTGGTGGGAATGCAAACTAGTACAGCCACTATGGAGAACAGTGTGGAGATTCCTTAAAAAACTGGAAATAGAACTGCCTTATGATCCAGCAATCCCACTGCTGGGCATACACACTGAGGAAACCAGAAGGGAAAGAGACACGTGTACCCCAATGTTCATCTCAGCACTGTTTATAATAGCCAGGACATGGAAGCAACCTAGATGTCCATCAGCAGATGAATGGATAAGAAAGCAGTGGTACATATACACAATGGAGTATTACTCAGCCATTAAAAAGAATACATTTGAATCAGTTCTAATGAGGTGGATGAAACTGGAGCCTATTATACAGAGTGAAGTAAGCCAGAAGGAAAAACATCAATACAGTATACTAATGCATATATATGGAATTTAGAAAGATGGTAACAATAACCCACTGTACGAGACAGCAAAAGAGACACTGATGTATAGAACAGTCTTATGGACTCTGTGGGAGAGGGAGAGGGTGGGAAGATTTGGGAGAATGGCATTGAAACATGTAAAATATCATGTAAGAAACGAGTTGCCAGTCCAGGTTCGATGCACGATACTGGATGCTTGGGGCTAGTGCACTGGGACGACCCAGAGGGATGGTATGGGGAGGGAGGAGGGAGGAGGGTTCAGGATGGGGAAAACATGTATACCTGTGGTGGATTCATTTTGATATTTGGCAAAACTAATACAATTATGTAAAGTTTAAAAATAAAATTAAAAAAAAAAAGATTTCCAAGTGTCTCCTCTATATATACACAAAACAAATTTTATTTGCCTTTGCTTAAAAAAAAAAAGCAGTCAAAAACAGCTGCATTTTAAAAACCATTTAATGTACAACCATCTGATTTATACAATTTACCAGGAAATCATCCAATTTATATAAAGTAAGTACATTATTGAAAGCAAAAATAATTGGTTTTCTCTATATCCAACCTAAGACACAGTGAAATAGTGTTTCATTCCATATGCCCTATTTTTGGAATAAATAGACAGATTGGAAAATGCTCAAAGAATGATGGTGGCCTGAGAGATTGATTCAAGAGGAGAGAATAACAGGGTTAAATGTGCACGGATGGGTTGGGCAAAGACTACCAGAAGGACAAGATAACTGCTTACTGATATCTGATGATGTAAACATCTAAACAGAAGAGAAATTATTAGGCAAGTTACAAGTTAATATGACTATGAGTAATAGGGTGAAATTTTAAAAAGAAAAAAAAAAAGGAAATTCAAGATAAATTTCATAAAAAAAAAAAAAAAATCCTGGCAGTGAAATCCATTAGCTTGTGGAAGTATCTCTTTTAACAAAATTTGAAGTGCAACCCCTTGAAATATTTAAAACAAGGAAGAAAATAAACCTAGAAACTTATTATAAGAAAAACAGACAAAACTGAGAAGGAAGACTTGATGACTTAAATCATTTTAAGTCCTATCCCTTATGGTCACGTTTGGTGCTTTTAATGGTCAAATCCAGAATTTTCAAAGTTTGTATTTTATTAAGGAATGATTTTTTTATATATCAAGCTGCCTCCAACTGTCACTCTTACTTACAACACTTTGTTCCAATGGTTTTATTGATGTTGGACTAAAGAAATCCTTTATGAATCAAATGCTAACATAATTTCAAAGTGCAGGCATTCCAATGTCCAAGTTACTTTAAAAAGTGTATTCTAAAGAAGAAATATAAAATAGTGGTATTTAAATTTTAGTATATTTTAAACTATTTTTAGGCACAGTCTCTATTTTGCAACAGAAAGAACAAAATAATTTTAAGAACATACTGTTCTGTTACAGTGCAAGAATTTTTTATGTTTATTTGTTGTGTTCAAACTTTGTAACTAAAAAAAAAAAAACTCTTACAGCTTAGCGAGCTAAATTTGCAGTCAACACAATTAAATTAAATCCAACTTTATCATCCCTCTCTGATATTTGACTTTTTTTTCTTTTATAAATAATGAGTTACATTTAGCTAGCCCTGAAGTAGCTGCAAATAAGAAAAATAATGTTGCCTCTGAGAATGACACTTTAAAACCAGCATACTCTAAGAGCAAAAACCCACATGGCATCTAAAGACTAGCTTATTTAATCCTGAATATTGGGCTTCCCTGGTGACTCAGTGGTAAAAAATCCACCTGCCAATGCAGGAGATATGAGTTCAGTCCCCAGGCTGAGAAGATTCTCTGGAGAAAGGAACAGCAACACTCTGCAGTATTCTCGCCTGGGAAATCCAGTGGACAGAGGAACCTGTTGGGCTAGAGTCTATGGGGTCACAAAAGAGTCAGACACCACTTAGCAACTAAACAACAACAACAATTCTGAGTATTTCTAGCTGTAGATATATAAAACTGATTATCAAATACTTAATTATGACAAATTCAGCAAAATAAGGATAGGCTGAAGGGGCTTTTGCATTTTTGCATTGTCACACCTAATTTGATCTTCATCCATAAGTGAGGAGAAAAATATCTTTCAGTGATCACTGGAGAAGTGCCCAGCATCAGTCCCACCACTCACTGCCCTTATCTCTAAACCTTAAATTCCAGCATACAGAGGGCCTCTTGACCCTTTCCCTCCCCACTACATGGCTACATACTCACTTCAAATCTTCATCATTCCCATTCACTTTTCTCCTAGCCCTTGGAGCTGTTATCGTCTCTTCCTCGTAAGCATCAAAATTTGATACATGCACAAGTATTTTCAAACTGATACAATGTTGAGGTATTTCTTTTCTTTCTAATATAGGTATGAATCTTGAAAATAATTCCACTTCAGATTCTCATGTTACATGAGACAGGAAAAGAGAGTAGAAAGAACATTTAAAATCAAGTTATGTAGAAATAAATAAGTAAATCTCTTTTTTTTCCAGTTGAAGAAGAAGAATAGTGAAGCCTGGAACATATGCACCATTGTTTGGAGGAAAATATTTTGAAGTTTTCAGATGTCCCACAGGATGCTGAGCTTCAGTTATGAGTAAGTATACCTGTGGCTGATTCATGTTGATGTATGCAAAAACCATCACAATATTGTAAAGTAATTACCCTCTAATTAAAATGAATGTTAGTTTAAAAAATAAAAATTATAGAAGAAAAAGCTTGGCTTCTTGAGCAACCAGGGACAAGATGGATTGAGGAAAGACAGAGCAACATTGCCAAAAGCTGAAACTCAGATTGGCATAAGTGACCACTGAGGGATTTCTTAAGGACAAGAAGACCCCATAATCAATCTAAAGTTGTGTGTGTTGCTGAAATGTAAGTCCCCTCTATTTCCCAAAATATTCATTATATTTTGCTCTACACAAAACAGCCTTAGAGTGCTTACTTTTGTTTGCATTTATTTTTATTTTTTCTGAGGGATGGTAATTGTTTAATTATCTTTATCTTGTTAGACTGTAATTATGGATATTTTGTGGGTAAAAAGACAAAGGGGCTGAATTCTATGTCAGTTTCAATACAGAACACTGACAGCTCAGATGAGTGGTGGATAATTACAGACAACCAGTTAAGCAGGGTTTGAAGGACAATGCAAGCTACTCTATCCTCCCTGAAATCTTAATAAAGAATGACAGAAAAATAGGCTTAGAAGAGCCCTATCTTAGTCCATATGTGCTAAATAACACAAGACTGTTTAGCTTATTAACAGCAGAAATTTATTTCTCATAGTTCTGGATCTAGGGAAGTGCAAGACCAGGATGCAAGCATGGTCATGTGAGGGTCACACATTGTATCCCCATACAATGGAAGGGATTAGGTAGTTCTCCAGGGCACCTTTTGTAAGGGCACTAATCCCATCATAAGAGCTCCACCCTCATGCTCTAATCACCTCCCAAAGGCCCCAACTCCTGACACCATCACCTTGGGCATTAGAATTTCAACATACGAATTTGAGAAGGACATAAAGAGTGAGATCATAGTAAGCCCTATTTTACCATATGTCACCCAAATTGTTCAAGCGGCTTACCTAGGATTTCCTAGCACAGTTGAGGTTTGCTGATTCTCATGACTTTCCTCCATTTAAAAGAAGCTCATTTCAAACTGCAAATGAGTCCATTGCAGCCTCTGGAGTACAGCTACCTGCATATGGCTCTTGGGTATTTGAAATTTTAGCTTAAAGTGCTCTTGGGGACCCAGAACCAAGACAAAGCCCAAGGATCTTGGAAAACTTCCTTCCTTCCACCCCTGAGCCATGGCAACCACAGATCTACAAACTACAGACAATTTAAATTACCATGGCCTGAGGTGCCTGGTTTACTGCCCTTGCTGCTTAACTTCACACTGTTCCCTTTAATGGCAAGCGTGTGGTAGGGATCTCTTAAGTGAGAAATGGACACCAAGAGAAGACCGACTCTTCCCTATGCCCTTGCTGCTCTGATCCCAGTCTTGCTTTTCCTTCTAACCCTTGGAAAACACGACCACTTCCATCAAACAACGTGGGTACTATGGCCTTGCACCAGACTCCTGGTGAGGCTTAGATTTAGTTGATGAATGCCAAATTGATTATTTTTTAAAATTAGGGGGATTTTTTTGTCTTGGACTTATTTCTCATTTAATGCATAGAGCTGCTCTGAGAAAATATTTATTGTGAAGAACTCGAGTGCTTACTATGTGATATTTTTGGCCTCTCCCAGGGCTAGGAAGGCAAGAGCAGGACTCCTGAAGCTGGAGGTCCATGGTAGGCGACAGTTTTGTCTCTGGGATCAATGAGTTCCAGAACTAAGGACGCGTTTGTTTCCCACATCAAGGGCAAGCGCTGCGGGTGCGCAGGACTAAAATCCTACAAAGACTGTTACTCTCAGGCACTCCTGCTGCCTGCTCCTGTATATTGAGCCTTAAAGGAATACAGAAACAAGCTAAACACGTTTTATTGTGTAGAATTTCCACCAAGCTCCTGAGAATTGAGAACGAGAGTAAATAACATTTTCCTTCTTTATTATGTTGGCTGCCTCTTATGAACTACCTCGTAGAATGTGAGGCAAGTATACAATCAAGTTCCAAGTAAATAACATCATTAATTCAAATGGAATAAAGTGTGAAACATGACCCAATCCAAACTATTATATATATATATATATATATATATATATATATATTTAAAAATTAGAATGATCTCATGTGAAAGTGACAGGAATGTGCTATAATTTAGAAATAGATGAATCATCCAGTGTTCCCAGGATAACATTTTTATGTACTGATGAAATCTATGTAATATATCATGTTAAGAAAAATAAACCTCTGTCCATGAAATACTTTTATTAGAGTTTACCGAGTTGAACAGAAATGGCAGCTAATGTTTGGAGTGCCTATTAAAGTACAGGTTATTTGTCTGATAGTGATTATCGAGCATATTATTAAAAATGTGCTTTCACAAAATGTTAACAATTCTCACTGTATACAGATCCACACAGAAAATAAAACTTTTAACTTGAGATTAAATACCCGGTAAAATATTTATTGTTGCACAATGTATTGTTAACTGTGTTGACTACTCTTCAGTAAGGTGCTACATAAAACGAAAAATTAACCACTGTAGGATAGAAAATAGTTTAAAGTTCCGAAGCAAGTTCCTGTGCATACAAAACAGCTTTGTCCTGGGCAATGTAATGTGGATACATTTCAGTGAAGAAGACACCGTAGTCAGATACCTGACAGCAAAACAAAACCAAGACCAGCACTGGAATTGCTAAATTAAGGAGCTGCATGCAAACGCAGGCTGGTCTGAATGAACAGTGTTTGAAGGATGCATGCAAGGTTTGTGGAGATAATGAAATTTCACTGCTATTATAACTGTATCTCAGCAATCAGAGCACAAGTTGGCTGCTGTTGAGTTGTGAAATTCAAGAGAGATAATAAACTTCCAGATTAAAATTTCATTTCATATTTTGAGAATTAAAAAAAAAAAATGATTGCCTCCCTCACTCCATGCTTTAGAAACCCTCTGTTGAAATCACCCTAGGGTCTGAAATGTGAGTGTATGGTGGATTACATTTTTAGTGTTAATCAGAGCACTTCACTCAAACAGTAATCTCAGAATTCTTTCTCCTCATTGATTTTGCTTCTTTCTCCCTTTAAAACTCTGTGTTAGCAGACTTCCTTTTAGACTTTTGAGAAATGACAATTTTTCTCTTGTGTGTTCTGGAAATGATTTTCCCCCCAAAAAAACAGCTACCTCACTTTGCTGTCTGCCTAAAGCACTTAAATAGGAGCCAAAAGTACCAAATTTTCATCCCTCTGCTACTGAAGTAGCCTAAGACATTGAAATGAGTTAGAACCCAAGCAGGAAGGAAATCTTCCTGTCCAGAAATTGCCTAGTTTGGCTGTGCTCTCCTGTGAGGGCTTAATTAAGTTGTTAAATCCATTTTCTGAGTTTCTGAAAGAGCACAGTACCTGCTGGCACTAACCCAGGTAATTTTTTTTCTTGACTTTTAAACCAAGTTTGAAACTAAGGTTTGCAAAAGGTCTTTGTGGTGAACCTCATTCTCATAGATGCCTCTCAGTATGTAAATCCCATCACATGTGAGCCTACTACTAATTAGACACTACTAGATAGATACTACTACTGATGAATTGAGAACATTCCAAAACTGTAGACCATCCAGTCTCTTAGAGTAACTGAAAAGATGACTACTGTGGATGAAAAATGTCACCTACCATATCAAGTTATTAGCCACTGCAACTTCCCCCAACTGTGCATTGTGAGGGGATTCAGGATGGAGAAAAACAGGATACTTGTCTGAGATATTTAATGTGCATAGCAAAGGAATGATTTCAATAAGCCCAGATTCTTCCATCTTCCCATATGTAGCAAAGTGATGCTAAATTCATTCAGTTGAGGTGTCTGGTTTTCTTTAATTAGCAGTAATCTTTTGATATTTCAACTACTTGATTATTATTTCAAAAACTCCTAAGCATCCTGACCCCTCCCATAGCTCTTCAGAGAAGTCCCTCAGAGCTATCTGAGAGGCTGCTTCCCAGGCTTAAGTCCTCAACAAGTCTACCAAATAAAACGTAATTCTCAATTTTTTGGTTGTGCATTTTTTTTCAGTCAACACTACCCTATGTATCTGGAGAAGGAAATGGCAACCCACTCCAGTATTTTTGCCTGAAAAATCCCATAGACAGAGGAGCCTGGCAGGTTACAGTCCATGGGCTCACAAATAGTTGGACATGACTAAGCAACTAAGAACATGCACGCGCGCGCACACACACACACACACACACAACCTATATTATCTTCTTAGTTCAAAAGACATCTTTTTTTTACTGTAAAGATCACACACAGTCATGATAAAGACTTCTTTTAAAAAGCATTCTCTCAGTGCCTATTTCTTGGAGTCAATTACACATAGACTGGACTTTGAGCTGCTTGAGTGCAGGGAACATATTTTAATTTATTTATACTGAATATGCCTGGTAAATAATAAACACTCAATACATATTTGTTGAAAGAACAAAGAATGAATGGGTGAATGTACATTGCTACCTTCTTCTACATGCTCTAAATTAGTGTTGTGGTTGAGAATAGTATCTTGGGAGTGTGACATTGTAAGGCAGGGGGATTAGAATAAACAGGAGCTCATATCTCCTTTTGAAGAAAAACTTAAAGAATTTGCATTGTCCTGGAAATGAGATCAAGAGACTTTACCATTAATGCATCTGAACAAGTTTATTTTTGAAACATGAAAGAGCTTGTAAAAAGTATGATTCTAAGCGGTGGTCAAATTTGATGTCTTGCCAAATGTGTATCATCTTTAGCCATCAGTGTATTGCCTTCCAGTGGGGACTAATCCTCATCCTTATAAAGATGTCAGCCCAAATGACACGGTTCGACTTAAGCTTATTTGTCAACAAGCAAATTTCCTACAGACTGTATACACACATACACACATATATACACATATATGTATTTTCAGCCACATAACCAGTAACTTCTTTTCACTCAAAACTACAAAGAATAGAATTGAGGTCCTGGAGGGAACTTCCTACATTTTAGACTTTTCAGAATCCTAGAAAGAATATTCTGTTTCTCTTTAAAACAAAAGCAAACATAAAAGAGCCTAGCAGTGGGAAATTATTTCCTCAACTCACTGCTGCCATAGACATTCCTAAAATACCAGTAAGGTGGTAGGCGCTAGAAGAGGGCATGAGAGGGCAGACGGACTGAAACCAAAATCACAGAAAACTAACCAGTCTAAACACATGGACCACATTTTTGTCTAACTCAATGAAACTAAGCCATGCCATGTAGGGCCACTCAAGAAGCACAGGTCATGGTAGAGAGTTCTGACAAAATACAGTCCACTGGAGAAGGGAATGGCAAACCACTTCAGTATTCCTGCCTTGAGAACCCCATGAAAAGTATGAAAAGGCAAAAAGATAGGACACTTAAAGATGAACTCCTCAGGTCAGTAGGTACCTATTATGCTACTGGAAATCAGTGGAGAAATAACTCCAGAAAGAACAAAGAGGTGGAGTCAAATAAAAACAGCACAGAGTTGTGGATGTGGCTGGTGATAGTAGCAAGGTCTGATGCTGTAAAGAGCAATATTGCATAGGAACCTGGAATGTTAGGTCCATGAATCAAGGCAAATTGGAAGTGGTCAAACAGGAGATGGTAAGAGTGAACATCAACATTTTCAGAATCAGCTAACTAAAATGGACTAGAATGGGTGAATTTAATTCAGATGACTATTATATATACTACTGTGGGCAGGAATCCCTTAGAAGAAATGGAGTAGCCATCATGGTCAACAAGAGTCCAAAATGCAGTACTTGGATGCAATCACAAACATGACAGAATGATCTCTCTCCCTTTCCAAAGCAAACCATTCAATATCACTGTAATCCAAGTCTATGCCCAAACCAGTAACACTGATGAAGCTGAAGTTGAATGGTTCAATGAAGACCTACAAGACCTTCTAGAATTAACACCCAAAAAAGATGTCCTTTTCATTATAGGGGACTGGAATGCAAAAGTAGGAAGTCAAGAAACACCTGGAGTAACAGGCAAAATTGGCCTTGGAGTACAGAATGAAGGAGGGCAAAGGCTAACAGAGTTTTGCCAAGATAATGCACTGGTCATAGCAAACACCCTCTTCCAACAAAACAAGAGAAGACTCTACACATGGATGTCACCATATGGCCAACACCAAAATCAGATTGATTATATTCTTTGCAGCCAAAGATGGAGAAGCTCTATAGAGTCAGCAAAAATAGGACTGGGAGCTGACTGTGGCTCAGATCATGAACTCCTTATTGCCAAATTCAGACTTAAATTGATGAAAATAGAGAAAACCACTAGACCATTCAGGTATGACCTAAATCAAATCCCTTATGATTATACAGTGGAAGTGAGTAATAGATTCAAGGGATTAGATCTGATAGACAGAGTGACTGAAGAACTATGGACAGAGGTTCGTGACATTGTACAGGAGGTAGGGATCAAGATAATCTCCCAAGAAAATGAAATACAAAAAGGAAAAATGGTTGTCTGAGAAGGCCTTACAAATAGCTATGAAAAGAAGAGAAGCCAAAAACAAAGGATAAAAAGGAAAGATATGCCCATTTGAATGCAGAGTTCCAAAGAATGTCAAGAAGAGATAAGAAACCCTTCCTCAGTGATTAATGCAAAGAAACAGAGGAAAACAATAGAATGAGAAAGACTAGAGAGGTCTTCAAAAAAAAATTAAAGATACCAAGGGAACATTTCATGCAAAGATGGGCTCAACTATGGACAGAAATGGTATGGACCTAACATAAGCAGAAGAGATTAAGAGGTGGCAAGAATACACAGAAAACCCATACAAAAAAGACCTTCATGACCCAGATAATCACTATGGTGATCACTCACCTAGAGCCAATGTGAAGTCACATGGGTCTTCGGAAGCATCACTATGAACAAAACTAGTGGAGGTGATGGAATTCCAGTTGAGCTCTTCAAATTCTAAAAGATGGTGCAGTGAAAGTGCAGCACTCAATATTCCAGCAAATTTGGAAAACTCAGCATTGGCCACAGGACTGGAAAAGGTCAGTTTTCATTTAAAACCCTAAGAAAAGCAATGCCAAAGAATGTTCAAACTACCACACAATTGCACTCATATCACACACTAGTAAAGTAATGCTCAAAATTCTCCAAGCCAGGCTTCAGCAATACATGAACCATGAATTTCCAGATGTTCAAGCTGGTTTTAGAAAAGACAGAGGAATCAGAGATCAAATTGCCAACATCTGTTGAATCATTGTAAAAGCAAAAGAGTTCCAGAAAAACATCAATTTCTGCTTTATTGACTATGCCAAATCCTTTGACTGTGTGGATCACAATAAACTGTGAAAAATCCTGAAAGAGATGGGAATACCAGACCACCTGACCTGCCTCTTCAGAAATCTGTATGCAGGTCAGGAAGAAATAGTTAGAACTGGACATGGGACAACAGATTGGTTCCAAATAGGAAAAGGAGTATGTCAAGGCTGTATATTGTCACCCTGCTTATTTAACTTATATGCAAAGTACATCATGAGAAACACTGGGCTAGAAGAAGCACAAGCTGGAATCAAGATTGCGGGGAGAAATATCAATAACCTCAGATATGCAGATGACATCACCCTAATGGCAGAAAGTGAAGAAGAACTAAAGAGCCTCTTGATGAAAGTAAAAGAACAGAGTGAAAAAGTTGGCTTAAAGCTCAACATTCAGAAAACTAAGATCATGGCATCCGGTACCATCACTTCATGGCAAATAGATGGTGAAACATTGGAAACAGTGGCTGACTTTATTTTTGGGTCTCCTAAATCAATGAAGATGATGGCTGCAGCCATGAAGTTAAAAGACATTTACTCTTTGGAAGGAAAGTTATGACCAACCTAGACAGCATATTAAAAAACAGGGACATTACTTTGCCAACAAAGGTCCATCTAGTCAAGGCTATGATTTTTCCAGTGATCATGTATGGATGTGAGAGTTGGACTCTAAAGAAATCTGAGCACCAAAGAATTGATGCTTTTGAACTGTTTTGTTGGAGAAGACTCTTGGGAGTTCCTTGGACTGCAAGGAGATCCAGCCAGTTCATCCTCAAGGAGTTCAGTCCTGAGTGTTCATTGGTAGGACTGATGCTGAAGCTGAAACTCCAATACTTTGGCCACCCGATGTGAAGAACTGACTCTTTGGAAAAGACCCTCATGCTGGGAAAGATTGAAGGTAGGAGGAAAAGGGGACAATAGAGGAGGAGATTGTTGGATGACATCACCGACTCAATGGATATGAGTTTGTGTAATCTCCAGGAGTTGGTGATGGATAGGGAGGCCTGGCGTGCTGTGGTCCATGGGGACACAAAGAGTTGGACATGACTGAGTGACTGAACTGAACTGAAGAAAATCTCAATAAATGAAGAAACCAAACTCAAATCTGGCCTCTTAATGAGTCTGTAAAATATGATGACAAGCTTTCTGATATAATACCTTACATCGAGATAGTGTTGCTATTATGTCCCATGAAGCATCTGCTAAATGCTATTATAAGCCACAGATATAGAAACTTAAGCATAAAGTAAAAAAAGAAAAAAATAAGATAAGGAATTAGGTTACTATTTTGTTGTATGACCAATTAATGTTTTCTACTTATTGAAAAAGTTCACAGAAATTCACTGCTTTCGTTCAATTATAAAAATTTGTTTTATAAAATCTATAGTACAAAGAAAAATATATTCACATTTTCCCTGTTGTAAAAAAGAGGACTTGTGTGAGATTCACTTTTCATGTCTGATTATTGTCTGTGATCTTACAAATTCACTTAAAAATCGACAGTAGTCCCATTCCAAACAAATAAGTTACCTACGATACCAGTGTCTAGTCTTGTTCTCAGAGCAGTGTAAATGTGTAGTATATTTTTGTTGTTGTACTAAATCTACAACAAATTGTTCAAAAATAAAAAGGTAAACTATAGTCCCAGCATTTTAGAATACACTATTGCTTTTAAGAAGAAAAGTAGTTAGAGACCAATGCACATCTTACACCATCAGATCGCCTTTTTCGCAAATATCATAGTGTAACAAGGAGGATGCAAAATAGCTTGTGGAACTGAGTTTGAAGCTTCTGCTTCTGCAATAGTCTTTAATCATGTAGAAAAATTATGTTAAAAATGTCCTTCTAATATTGAGTAACAGCTGTGATACACATTCTGCTAGTCCTAGCAATTCATAAATTAAAATAACTGGCAATTTTGCACTAAATTTATGTCAGCCAATGCGTGGTCAATGTAGGATAGGATGTTAAATCATAAACATTAGAGAAGTTTTCCTAAACAAAAGACCAGCCCCATTAGTTTTAGTGGTTTCAGTAAATGGTTAAATAAACCATCCAGTATATTCTAAGAGATTGTATTTTTTCTACTTAAAAAAGTCTGAACAGATTAGCCTTAATTCACAATTGAAATTCTCCTTACTGCTTGGTGATAGTCAGAGGGCAACCATATATCTCAAAATTAGACAAGCTCCTGCATATCCCAGATGCAATGCCACAGAGGAACTGCTTTTAAAAGGCTGCTATACATGAAGGCAGCCACTGATTTGTGTGTTTACTTCTAAATTTGTGGTGTTTCCTAAAAGTAATGTGCTCTATTGTGTTCAATCTGCACCTACTCTGCTAGCATATATTCCTACAGGAAGGGCCAGTGCCATTCCCACTCTGTGTGTGTGCTTATTTAACCATTTATTTAAATCAATAAAATTAATGGGGCTGGTCTTTTGTTTAGGAAAGCTTTTCTGATGTTTATGATTTAACATCCTATCTTACATTGACCAGGCATTGGCTGACATACATTTAGTGCAAAATTAGATTAGAACTGTGAAAGAAGCTATTTCAAAGGTTTATACATACAGATGGTCCAATTTGGTGAAAGGAAAGAAATAAATAAATGAGTGTGTGGAGCATGAAGAGAAAACTGTGGTAGAATACAGAAGAAATGACCTGCTTTGCAAAGACAAATCCTTGACAAAGAACCATCTACTGAACAAATTCTGATTATCCAAAAATCAAATCCCACCCCCCCAAAAAAATAAGCAGTAAAGAAAGCAGTCTTTAGTGATTCTGGTTTAAATGACACATTAAATTCAAGCAGGAAAGAGTTAAGGCTGATTTCAGACTTCTTCAAAGCCACATGCACTGTCAGAAGAAAAGGAGCTATTTCTACAAGATTCTCAGGGATCATGTGGCTCAAAACATTCCACCCAGACAAGATACAAGTCAAGAGAAATGGCAACCCGAAATATTCTCAAACATGCTTCTGGATCTCTTCTACAAAGAAAAACAAAATCAGACTCCCATATTCTCTGTACAGATCTGATGAATACTTCATATGAAAACTACTCAAAACTCAAGAGTTAAATCCCTCAAAATGGAGAAGCTACTGCAAAATAACTGGAAAGGAAACCATCTGAATAAAACCAAGATTATTTCCTACAGTGACTGTGGTTAAAAACGTAACATAAATGTAAGCTGAATAACAAAATCATAATACACAATTTTAATAGATATTAAATCTATATGGCTCTTAAAAATTAAGAAGCCATTTAATTTTATACTTTCTATAAAATACAGCAAGTATAAAGTGCTAATATCTTCATCTCTCACAGCAGAGATTGTTACTGATGAAGGCTAAAACATGTTATTAAAATGGCAACTTATATGCAATGTTTTTCACAAGTTTTTAGGATTAGAGGGCTCTCTGTTATGAAATAGTATCTTTGGGGTAAAAAATATTCTGTTGGAGTTCAAAAATCCTTTTATTTCTTAGAAAATTCTTCTTTGTTAAATGAAATAATTGTTTTATTTAAAAAAATTGTTGTTTAGTTGCTAACTTGTGTCCAACTCTTTGCGGCCCTATGGATTGTAGCGCTCCAGGCTTCTCTGCCCATGGTATTTCTGAGGCAAGAATGCTGGAGTGGGTAGTCATTTCCTTCTCCAACAGATCTTCTTGACCCAGGGACTGAACTCATGTCTCCTGCACTGGCAGATGGATTCTTTACCACTGAGTCCCCAGGGAAGCCTGTTTAAAATAGTAGTAATAATTAATGTTGCTTCAAAAAGTTTTTCTCTTTATTTATTTGCCTACCTGACCACTGAACCATCCAACCTTATAGCAATAGCTTATGGAGTTGTTGACTAAGGATAATGCCTGTCATAGAGAAAGATGGAATTAGAAATAGTTTATTCTCTATACTTTTCTAATAGATTTTTATAATAAATATATATATATCATTTTCATTCAGCAATATAATTATTCCCCTGGAAACAAAAGGAAGAAACAAGTTAAAAAAAAAAGAAGAAGAAGAAGAAGAAAGCCATTCAAAAGCCCCTAAGTATCAAAGTCCCTTTCTCTTTATAGCCCAAGATGACTTAACTGATCATTGTCTACTTAAGCTGCAGGACAGAGATCATCTTAATGTACTTTCTTCATTTGGGTATCATATTTTGAATTTAAGTAATTTGCTTTTAAATTTGTAAATTAATATTTTTAAAAGTTTTATTGTAGTAAGACATAAGAATTAAAGCCATGTAATTCTTTGTCTCACCTCACCTCAAGTTTTAGTCCCTAGAGCGATTCCTCTTAACTTTTATCATTGGTATTTCCCTTTTTATTCCATATCCCCCCATTCTTACTTTTCAGTTTTAGAAATGTCTGTTTGTTTACCTTAATAATAGATGAGAAATTAGTTCATATAGACTACTCCCTAATTTTACTAATTTACCAACAACCCAAATAGTTTTTATCATCATTATTAGTTTCACAGCAACATAGAATTTATTTCTACTTCATTTCCCTGGAAGTTTAATCATACAATTAATTTTTAATTTAAGGTTTTATATTTTCTCTTTCTAAAATGTCCATTTTACTTCCTTTTGTAAATTCAGCTTCTCTGTTCAAATTCTGCATCTCTGTCCCTTGTCATGTATTCTTCTATCATATTTGTGATACCTATTCAGTGTTCCTGTCTACTAATTCTAACGTCTGAGTCTATTTCTCTGACTACTTTTTCTATTGATTAGTACTTACTTTATCTTCTGTATCTCTTATTTATTATACTCTAGACATATATTTTAAAGAGGCTTATAAACTGAAGAAAATGTTTGCCAGATGGGAATTTAGTAACTTGGTAACTAGTGTAAGAAAATGATCACTTCAATCTGAAGGTAGCTGACCTAGTTTGGGACTAGATTGCAACTTTAGTTAATTTCAATATACCTCTTATTTCAAATATCTTCTGGGTGAGATTTTCCCTGGATATGCTGCAATCTCTTCCTTCTCGCAAGATCTAAGAACTGTGAGACTACAGAGAGCTCTTTTTGCTTTCTAGCCAGAACTCTTGTCTTCCATGCTGTCACTGCCAAACATTCAACAAAAGTCCTGCTGGGGGAAGGAATCAGCAAGCAGGGAGAATGAGTTTTGTATTTAGGAGCTCTGTAGATCTAAAATGTCAGCCAACAATGTTATTAAATCTCTTGCATCTCCTTATCCCAGAAAGGTGCTTTTGCCTTTGTCAGGCTTAATTTTCAACTTGCCTTTACCTGGATTTTCAGACCATCCAGAGAGGAAAATCACCTGGTCCTTAGAAATGTCTTGCTGTCAAGATACAGTTCCTTTAGACTTCTTTATGTCTTCTGTTCTCTAAAAGTGTTAAAAGGGAGACAACTTTTTATTTTATTTTAATTATTTCCATTTATTATTTTCTAGGTGATTTTCCTTGACCATATTTTCTTTTTTTCAAACTCATGTGCTTTCTTGTTTGTTTGTTATTTCTTCCTTTTCCAGTAAGGCTGTTCTCATTTTATTAAGGAAATATTTTCCAAATCTCTCTCGGAACACTAATTAGATTATCTTCTATCCTTCAAAATATGTCTTTTCCTATGGGAAGGATTTTTCTTGCTCCTTTTAAAAAAATATTTGAGCTTTTGTCTTTTGCAGTGAGAATTTTCCCTGATGTCTAGAGAGGCTTATTCTCCATTTAATTAAGGGACTACAACAAATCTGACTGTGAACTCTGTAGAGGACTTGGCAGACTTTAATATGACTGGGTAAAAAGCTGACAGTTGAGTTTTCAGATCCCTAAATAACAGAATATGCATCATTTAACTCTGGGGTGTTATCTCTCCCACTGACTATCTTAGTTCCCCTCCCCCTCCACAAAGATGATTTAGCTTATTTGAAGAGAAGTACTTGATTGCTTTCTACCATTTCACCTTTCTCCATGTGGGCTAAATTCCTTTCTGCCAGGCAATCTGTGGGCAGACATAGGAGAGCAGTAGAGAGGCCAACTATTCCTTCTACAGACATCCACTTCTACTTTTTGTAGACATATCTCCAACTTCCTTCTCCAACTGAGTTTCTGAAGATAAAATTTGTTTAATCCTTGGTTGTAAATTTTCTAAAGTATCCTTGACTTTATTCTTTTCATTTCTGCCTTGTTGGTTACCAGTCCCCAGTGCTTCCATGTTGTTATTTGTGTATGTGTGTCTGTTTGTGCATGTATCTGTGTGTGTTTAAGTGATGTGTTTCCAGAAAGAAAAGTTCTATAGAGCAACTAGAAGGATACATACTTCCATCATCCCTACTTTGGGGGAATAAATGCCTTTATATGTCCATTTTGTTTTATTTGAAGTCATGCCAGCAGAGAGAAAGAAGAGAAACAGATATTCACTCTGCTGCCTTGAAAGAGATGTGTTTTTTTTAATTCCTTTTTATTAAACAATAAAATTAGATTGCATTGGTATAGTTTCATCTTAGCTGTAATCAAATACTTCTCTTCTTAGAAGAGTGAGAAGAAAGGGTCATTCAGAGACTATTTAACTAAAGAAGAACCTACAGAATATAAAAACAATTTCATCCACTTCTTATAGCTTTGGGAAACAAAATCAGATTTGCTTGAATGGTGCCTTGTCTTTCCATTTCTTTTAAAATATTTTAATGCACTGGACATGAAAAATCTTAAATGTACTTTATGAAAAGTTTTCAAGAAACACTTAAATGGAGGTAGAATTGTTACCGTAAGCTAAGTACATATACATTCCTACAACTAAAATTAAAACTATATCAAAAAGCTAGAGACCATCAGATAGAGGATGGTAAATTATCCAGTGACAAGCTGATTCTGCTGAGATGAAAGCATGGAAGAGAAAAACAAAAATTATTAGTAAATGGAACCTTCTAATTCCCATCCTGATTGTGCATTTTTACTATGTGATTACCACTCAATCTTTCCAGTTTTATGTGAGAATCTTTCTTACTGGCATTAAAAAACAAAGAATATGCATTATCTCAAAAACCAGGAAGTCCATGAGTAGGAAGTCTTCACACTTGCTGAATCCTCCAGGTCATTAATGGCTTTAAGAACCCAGATTGTTTCCAATCTTTCTCAG
Organism: Bos javanicus; assembly: GCF_032452875.1. Classification (NCBI taxonomy): domain Eukaryota; kingdom Metazoa; phylum Chordata; class Mammalia; order Artiodactyla; family Bovidae; genus Bos; species Bos javanicus. The sequence continues at coordinate 47,775,108 of NC_083870.1, forward strand.
AGTATGAGCTTATCTATTCCTAAGGGGACAAGCTCCTGTCATCACATGCAGATAGGACAATGGCAAGTAGAAGGTGAGCTATTTCTTATGTAACACGTTTGGTCTTCTAATTGAGATTTTCAACATTCATGAAGAACTAAAGAGCCTCTTGATGTGGTGTTGGAGAAAACTCTTGAGAATCCCTTGGACTGCAAGGATACTTAACCAGTCCATCCTAAAGGAAATTGGTCCTGAATATTCATTGGAAGGACAGATACTGAAGCTGAAACTCCAATATTTTGGTCACCTGATGCAAAAAGCTGACTCATGTGAAAAGATCCTGATGCTGGGAAAGATTGAGGGCAGGAGAAGGGGATGACAGAGGACGAGATGGTTGGATGGCATCATCGACTCAGTGGACATGGGTTTGGGTGGACTCCGGGAGTTGGTGATGGACAGGGAGGCCTGGCATGCTGCGGTTCATGGGGTCGCAAAGAGTTGGACATGACCAAGCAACTGAGCTGAACTGAACTGAAGAGAAATGGAAAGGATAGTGTATGAGTGAGAAGATAAGACACAAACAACCCTGTTTTCATATGCATATGGGAATGTACCATCTGGTGGGCTGCTGTCCATGGGGTCGCACAGAGTCAGACACGACTGAAGCGATTTAGCATGCATGCATGCATTGGAGAAGGAAATGGCAACCCACTCCAGTATTCTTGCCTGGAGAATCCCAGGGACAGAGGAGCCTGGTGGGCTGCCGTCTATGGGATTGCACAGAATCGGACACGACTGAAGTGACTTAGCAGCAGCAGCAGCATGTACCATCTGATGTGAAGAACTTACTCATTGGAAAAGACCCTGATGCTGGGAAAGATTGAAGGCAGGAGAAGGGGACTCTGTTGAGAGAATGAGATGGTTGGATGCATCACCAACTCCATGGACATGAGTTTGGGCAAGCTCCAGGTTGGTGATAGACAGGGAAGCCTGGTGTGCTGCAGTTCATGGTGTCGCAAAGAGTCAGACATGACTGAGTGGCTGAACTGAACTGAACTGAACTGAGCAAGAAGAAAGGAATATTCTTTTTTTCTTTAGGCATAAAATAGCCACTGGGGCATTGAGAACTGTAGAGAGGTCTCCACCACTTTGTCTCTTTCATTGCCTAAAATATCAGCAACGGCAGCTTCTAGGGGTAAGGGTAGGGTCAGCAGGGCCAGTGGAAAACACTACATAGCAAATAAAGCTAGTGTGTAAACACTTGAGCAAGAGTGAATAGTCTTCACATTATCACTGTAACAGAAGCATATTGAAGATGGACAACACTAGAGCTGTTGGGGAAGGGAGGCAAATGGCAGATGTCACAACAAAAGTTGCTGGCTCACTTTTGAGTAGATGTTAAGTCTTGTCTCAAGATTTATTTGTGGGAGCTGACGTGTGAATTAAAAATGAAATAGAGGTCACACCCATCTTTGAGATTAGGGTATCTCCTGTGTCTTCTGTCTCCTAGGTGAAGGCTTTTTTCTTCCCCCTTTTGTGAAGTTTTTTCTATAAACTTTTACATTGACTATGTATCATAATGAATGTTTAATCCAGTTTTCACTTGATTTGTTGTATTTGTTGTATTTGTATTTGTTGTACGTACTTTGTGGTTTTAGTTTTCAAGTAGGAAGTTTTAAGTAACGAGGGACTAGGTAGTCGGAGATGAGAACATAAACAATCCCAGTGAGAGTGTTAGTTGCTCTGTCGTGTCTATCTCTTTGCAACCCAACTTGCGGGTAAAACATAAAGCAGATAGAATTCAAAATGAGAGAGAATGAATTTCCAGATTAGGGTAATCTATCTTCTCTGGAAATGCCCTTCATGAGAAGGATAGGGCCTCAATAGCCATGTCTACGATACTTGGCCCTGTAGTCTTTGGTCTGTTGTGTTGGTCACTCAATCATGTCTGGCCCTTTGTGATCCTGTGGACTGTAGCCCACCAGCCTCCTCTATACATGGAATTCTCCAGGCAAGGATACTGGAGTGGATTACAATTCCCTTTTCCAAGGCATCTTCCTGATCCAGTGGTCAAACCCAGGACTCCTGAATTGCAGGCAGATTCTTTACTGTTTGAGCCATCAGGGAGGTATTATAATTAACCAAAGATGAACTATTCAGAGCCTCTCTGTGGCCTATTTGAAACATGAAGGTAGAGACAGAGAATCTGAAAGTCACTGGAGCTGAGTCATATTAATGGCAGTGCCTAGTGACAGACTGGGAGAACGCAATGGCACCCCACTCCAGTCCTCTTGCCTGGAAAATCCCATGGACAGAGGAGCCTGGTGGGCTGCAGTCCATGGGGTCTCTAGGAGTCGGACACGACTAAGTGACTTCACTTTCACTTTTCACTTTCATGCATTGGAGAAGGAAATGGCAACCCACTCCAGTGTTCTTGCCTGGAGAATCCCAGGGACGGGGGAGCCTGGTGGGCTGCCGTCTATGGGGTCGCACAGAGTCAGACATGACTGAAGTGACTTAGCAGCAGCAGCAGCAGCAGCTAGTGACAGACTAAGCGTCTGCTTAGGGTACCAGCAAAGCAGAGGTAGTGAAAACCTGGGGGAAAATGTGATGTTTCACATCAAAGTCAATCAAAACATTAGACATTTAAAATCTTTATATTTTCAAAAATCAAGATAATAGCCAAAAAAACCCCGATAATTTTGCTGAGCTTCTTTAACTCTTGTATAGATAGAGCTCTATCTACTACCTATTTTTCAGAGTTTAAGTCCCTATGGTCACCTTGATCCCACCCTTTCCTCATATGATACAGTACCCTTTTTCCTTTGGTTCTCTGAGTTCAGCTATATCCTTCCTCAAACCCAGTTTCTTGAAGGTTCTAGAGTGCAGTTATTTAAGCTATAAGATTGAAAGTAAGGAAGCATGTCTTACACTGGTTCAGTGTCCTACAATTTACAAAATGCTTTCATCTCACTATTTTATTCTTTCAAGAATCCAAGGACATACAGATATTATTAATTTTGTTATACAGATAAATAAATGAATACTTAAAATAGCAATAATCATGTACCAAACAAGCTTCAAAACCCATGATAGAAAACTAGTTCCACATTCCTTTTGTCAAGTCAAATCAGCTAGCTTGGAAAATTTATTGAAAGTAAAGAATATATATATCCTGGAGATCAATTCAGATGAAGCTAAAAATCTAGTATTTTAAATCAATTACTGAGTCCATTTCTGTTGTTTGCAACCAAAACAATTTAAGTAAAATTAAGTAAAATTATACCAAATAGATCTAATAACAGTAAACTTTCATCTAAAATTTATTACCATGTTAATAAAATTAATAAAATAATAAAATTAAGTAAAATAATACCAAATAGATCTAATAAGGGTAAACTTTCTTCTAAAATTTATTACCATGTTTATCAACTACAGATATTATATAAAATGATGCTAGTACAATACTTCAGTAATGCTAAATTTACATAAACTGTGGTATTGGAACCAACAAGCCCAGTTTGTGTTTGCTTCTGTCTCAGAAGGTTTTGATAGAGTGATGAAAAATACCCTGGAGAGGTATATGTTTATATTTCTGTAAATACTCTTCAGGGGTGTGTGTGTGTGGGGGTGGGTGTGTGTGTGTGTGTGTGTGTATATATATATATATATATATATATATATATATATATATATATAATTGATGATAAGGATGGGCCTTTGTACTCTCCAATTAATGTAATGCAAAGGTTATTGATCCAAACAGCAGACATAATGCATAGAATATTTGCTGATTTTTATTCATTTTATTTTGACAAATGCTCTACTGTTTTATTTTTGTCCATGTTTACATCACAAACTATTCAATGTTTCTCCATTCTCTCCCAGTATTGCACTATTACCACAAACTTATGAGCAAAAGTTGAGTATTTTAATTGGAGGATTAGAGTGAAGTAGGCAACTTTGGATGAAAATAGGAAGTATAGAGAATCAATAACACATTTGATCATATCTATTGTATACAAGGAACTATAAGCAGTCCTTCCAAAAGGTAAAAATAATATGTGTGTTGAGCTATTTGCCTTTCTCTGACTCTGGGATGCCTCGTTTAATCTTCATAGCCCCATTTGCAAGAATTGAATATCACAGATTTTTTAATATCATTCAAACCACAATAAGGTGGAAACACACCACAAATAATCCTAAATAACTGTTGCCTTTCTCTTTCTTCTTATGAAACATCTTTCTGCTGTTAATAATGCAAACTGCTCCTGATTTATAGCTTCAGATGCTTTACGTAATACCAATAACTTCAGGGTCAGTAGTGCCTGCCAAGCATAGCCTTGTTAATCAGTCAAAATGATTTCATGTGTTTTCTTAGATGCATCAGAAAGGGCAAAGGATTTATAGGTGATATCATTTTATGTGCCACTGTTGTGTACAATATTGTCACCATGTGTTAAAACTAGCAATGGTCTTCATTGATTTTAATCAAAGTCATAACCATATCATTCTCCCTGCCCCCCCAACACATAAAGATAAAAGAAATCTGAAGGCATTTTATATGGTGACTTAAAATACTTTTAGTCATTATCAATTTCATAGCCAACCAAGATAAAATGCCACTTCTCACAGATCGTATGTCTTTCTCACTAAAATTCAAACCAGAAACACTGACTGCTATTGAAATGAGAACATTTTAAAGGTGGAGGGGTTCTTATAAATAACCACTGCTGAAGAGACTTATTTGCCTCATTTTTCCAGGAGTATTTTGTTTGTGTAATTTTATTCAACAAAGAGCTTACGTTTTACGTGGTGATTCATTCACATATCAGAAATGCAATAAAAATCTCATAGCCAAGAAGATAGACTTATAGCAAAGGAGCAAAGGAAAGATAAGCCGAAATTGAAACATGTCAGAGTAGATCAAAGGCCCCTCCATCACCCTTCCAGTGAATCAGAGTCGCTCCTCCAATAGGGTTGCTTTAGAAACCCATCTACAACTGTCTCAGTATGAAAAGAAGACATTCATTCATTTATTTAACCAATCAATCATGTGTTTTTTCACTCAACATTTAGCCAGCAAACATACACAGAATCACATCTACATGCCAGGCATGGTTCTATAGGAAGATGCCAGAGGCTTCTATTTTAAGGTTTTCACAGTCTACCAAGGAGGATAAATACAAATAATAGCAACAGTAGTATTATATGCAAACTAGTTACCTAGAAGAGAGGTAATGATCAGACCTGCTGCTGAGGAGTGAGTGGTGATCAGATCCAGTGTCACAGCAAAGTCTTCCCAGGGATATCTTCTTTGCTGCAGTATTCTCAGCACCTAGCCTAGTGATGAATTCATAACAGAGATTTGTCGTTGACACAAATGTGGAAGCTTTCTGTCTCACAGACGTTCTACTAGTAGCTATGTCATGCTTGGGTCCTACCTTGACCACCACCTTCTCCTTCATTAGCTGAATGATCCAAACGTATAAACACTTTACCCCTACTGGGTCAGACATAGTACTCTATCCACCTCTTGGTTCAGGAAGAAGCATAAGACTCAAGCTGGAAAAACTAAGCTCCTTCTCTATTGTTGTTGTTTAGTGGTTAATTGTATCCGACTCTTGTGACCCCATGGACTATAGTATGACAAGTTCCTCTGTCCATGGGATTTCCCAGGCAAGAATACTGGAGTGGGGTGCCATTTCCTTCTCCAGGGGATCTTCCCAACCTAGGGATAGAAGCCAAGTCTCCTGCATTGCAGTAGGATTCTTTACCACTTAGCTACCTAGGAAGCCCCTCTGTTCCCATTACTCATTAATTTTTTTTTGTTTAACTTTAGTTGGAAGAAGGAAGCCTTTCCTTTCCGGTTCCTCACAGCCCATACCTGTACCTAACATAGTGATAAACATTTAATGGGTCCTCAGTATATATTTATTGAAAGAAAGATTGCATGGTTGTGAAGTTGTCAGGGTATAATTCTGGAACTTCTAGGAATATGGTTCTACACATTGTGAAAAAGCACACTCTAGAAAAAGGATGTTAAGAGGCAGAGGGAAAGTATGAACAAGGAAAGAAGGTCTAAAGGCATCTCTAAGTCTGATTCTGCCATCCCTATGCCCACTCAACTTTTTGCCTTCTTGACTAACACGTTTCAATAAACTACTGCACATTATTGGCACCTGGGAGAGTCTAACACATTATTCAGTAAGTCCTCATTGAAAGATTTTCTGGCTGATGATTGAATAAATGAATTAATGAGTGAACAGATAACACACATTTCTACAGAGGGTACAATAAGCTGATGCACCACAACATGGCTTACTGGATATGGTATTTTAGCCCACAGCTCATTTTTATCTTCTTATATGCATTGCAAGAGTCAGAAAGTGATAAGCAACATTTCCCAAAGTTCCTTGAAGCTGGAAGATTGTTTACAACCTTGATATACTCCTTTCCCAATTTGGAAGCAGTCTGTTGTTCCATGTCCAGTTCTAACTATTGCTTCTTGACCTGCATACAGATTTCACAGGTCAGGTGGTCTGGTATTCCCACCTCTTGAAGAATTTTTCACAGTTTGTTGTGATCCACACAGTAAAAGGCTTTGGTGTAGTCAATAAAGCAGAAGTAGATGCTTTTCAGGAACTCTCTTGCTTTTTAAATGACCCAGTGGATGTTGGCAATTTGATCTCTGGTTCTGCTGCCTTTTCTAAATCCAGTTTGAACATCTGGAAGTTCATGGTTCATGTACTGTTGAAGCCTGGCAACCAGTCCATCCTAAAGGAAATCAGTCCTGAATATTCATTGGAAGGACTGATGCTAAAGCTGCAACTCCAGTACTTTGGCCACCTGATGTGAAGAACTGACATTTGAAAAGACCCTGATGCAGGGAAAGATTGAAGGCAGGAGGAGACGGGGATGAGAGAGGATGAGATAGTTGGATGGCATCACCAACTCAATGGACATGAGTTTAAGTAAGCTCCGGGAGTTGGTGATGGACAGGGAAGCCTGGCGTACTACAGTCCATGGGGTCACAAAGAGTCAGACACTACTGGGTGACTGAACTGAAATGAATGACATACAAGTATGTGAGGTTTGAAAGGATAATGTGTGATTGGGCATATTGTTGCTTCTACTGGTCTTGGTAATTAAGGTGTAAAGAAATATATGCTCTGAATCCTGAGTCTGTTCAGAATTTTCCTGGGTATGAGAGGCAGCTGTGGCAATGCAGGGCTAGTAGCACCTTCCTTGTTTGACAGTACAGCCTTAAAATTCTACAGCCTAATTCTACACCCTTAAAATCCCCCAGATTTCTCTCCTTGTGTTCTTCCTAGTGTTGCAAACACTGAGTACTTAAAAAAAAACACACACCTAAAAAGTACACTGAATTCTGACTTATGAGCGTGATATTTACAGGGACTTAAGGTTAAATGGGATTGCAATGTACTGGTTCTCCAAGTTGCAGGGATGGGTAGGGAACTTTGTTCCTCGCCTCTGCCCACACCACCCCATGCAGGGAACATCCTCCTATGTCTATAGACCATTTTTTTTGTCATAATTCAGGAAGATGATGCTACTAGCATCTGGCATCTAATGGGTAGAGGCCAAGGATACTGCTGGATATCCTATGATGCACAAGACATGAGACCACAGAACAAAATGACCTAGCACTAAATATCAGTAAAATAATGCAGAGAAATCCTGGACTAAAGTCAGTTTCAGCTGTTATAGCTAGAGAATTAGGCTCTTCATTGTTGAGCAAGACCAGATCGTATAGAGTCACATATAGTGTTAAAAGTGTGAACAGATCTCTCCCTCTCTGACACCTCCCTATTTGCCTTCTACCAAGTTTTTGAAAGTTTAAGTCTCTAAATTCTGGATTTTAATGTGTAGAACTTTAACAGATTATACTACTGTGAATTTTCTCTATAGAGACTCGCTTCTAAGAATTTCCTGACCTTAAGACAAGCAATAGCCACTGACTTTAGTAAAATTTCCCTTGTAAATTTAAAAATTTAGTAAAAATTCCCTGGGCCTCCCTTTTAGCTCAGCTGGTAAGGAATTCACCTGCAGTGTGGGAAACCTGGGTTCAATCCCTGGGCTGGGAAGACTCCCTGGAGAAGGGAAAGACGACCCACTCTAGTATTCTGGCCTGGAGAATTACACAGACTGTATAGTCCATGCAGTCACAAAGAGCCAGACACTACTGAGTGACTTTCACTTTTACTTTAGTAAAAATTGCTTATAGGAATACTGTAATCATTCTGTTGTCTACAAATGCCTCCAGTCTGGAATACCTTGAGAGATTTCATGCATGATATCATTTTGAGAGTTGTTTGGAGTTTTTATTAAACACTCTATGAAGGGATATTAATTTTAACTCATCACTTGGCTACAAGGATCTGAAAACTTAAATGGTTTAAAGTACACAAAAACAAGAAGAGGACAGCCTAAAAATACTTCTTATATGTTTATTTCAGCCCCAATATTTTTTAATGACTACAAATGAACAAGTCTTGAAGGTCTTGAAAGAATTAGAGAATGTCGCGATTGTTTACCATAAAAATCATTCCAGGGTTAAAAGATGGCTCTTCTTTGATAATCTACAATCTCTGATCCTACAAAGCAAAATACAGAATGATGCTAGCGCAATGAGAGACAGGACAGCTGGGATCAAGAGATTTAAGAAGCCACAAAGAAAAACTAAAACAAAAAGCATGTCAAAAGTGAATTTCTAAATATTCATTTTGGACGACTGAGTTTGAAGCGCTTTCTGGGCACTGCAGATGGCTCAGGGATTCAGGGCAAACAAAGCAACAATTTCTGCATAGTCACAGCTACTCAGCCATGATAGCCAGAGGCCAAAACTCCAGGGATTTGAGATGATTCAACTAAGTCCCTTTACCTGCCAAATTCTATGAGATCTTATGGAGAAAAATGAGGGTGAAAGGATTGTAGGAAATGTGTTGTCTTTACTTCAACATCCACATGGTGTTTATCACTGGGGAATGACCTTTTAAATTCCAATTATAGATTCATTTATGATAAAAAAAAATGGTTTTGAAGGAAAAGAAGGACATACAAAATTTCTGAGATAGTTTGATCCAAAAATTTAAATTAACAAAATTAAGCAAATGGAAAATCGTGCCCATTGTAATCAAGTGGAAATTGTTAACTGATTACAGGGAATGGTCTGAGATGTTTAACTCTAAGAAGCAACCTGTTTCTTTGTTCGAGTCAGGGGTATGACCTCATCATACAGAGCTTATTTTCTGCATAATAGCTTGGAGGAAAGAAAGAGCCAAACTGCATCACTTACTGCCTGTCTTACTGTCAAGGGAGAGCTAATACTGATACAGGATAATAAAAAACAGTATTAAACTGCATCTTTGAACAATCAAAAATAACACACAAAATGGAATCCAAATAAAAGGCTAACAGCTCTTTCTGTAACAGGAGATAATTTTGCCATTTACAATGTATCAGAATGATAGACCAGACTTTTCATTCCACAGATATTTTATTGAGCGCCTACCATATGCCATGCACTGTTTAGGTGCTCTGGATACATGCACAAGTCAATAAGAGAATGCTTTTGTTCTGAGTTTAGTAGCTAAGATAAAATAAAAAACAATATAATAAAAGTCTGTATATGGCACATATAAAAGAGTTAGAGACTATATCAGCATGAGTTGGAAGATGTCAGGGAGGATTTGATGGAGAGGGTAATAATGAAAAGAATCTTGAAGAACTGGAAACATTTGAACTGACAGGAACAGAAGAGAACCTCTTGTAAAAATAAGTCAGTCATAACAAGGGAATAAAAACCAAGACACAGTTGGACATATGCACAGATCAGTATGTAGTCTAGTTTAGCTGGAACTAATGAAACATGTATGAAACTCACAAAATAATATATATGGAAGGGTTAAATCTGAGACACATGGACTTCTAGGTCTATGATAGATTTTAGGGACCCTGAAGTTTAACTGGGCTTCCCTTGTGGCTCAGCTGGAAATGAGTTTAACTAATTTTCCCTACAGTTGAGATAACAAAGGCCCAGAAAGATGAAATTTACTTATGCCAGGTGATGATGCAAAGTGATAATCCTAGTAGCCATGGATAAATGTCCGTGTTTTTGCTATGGCATCTTGAAGAGTAATTTCTGGGTGTTCTTAAACACCAAGACAAAAAGGCTGTACTAATTACTTTAATTTGGTAATAAATCCTAATGGAACACTAAAGATCTTTGAGAACAAAAATGATACCATTGAAAATGAATCTTGGGAAACAGAGGAAGGAGAGCAGAAGTGTTTTGGAGAGATGTGAAGGACAGATTTTAACAGTAAACAAAACAGAAGATTAACCTCCCCAAGGTCTACTTAGATTACACATAGACATAAAAATCATCCTTCGTATATTCTTTAACATAGCTTTGGCCAATCTTTATCATAGCTTTGAGAATGTGCACTGGCAAACCTGTTGCAGAAATCAAAGATGTCTAGACAAAAGCATAGCCCGATTGGTTATGAATTTTTTTTTTTAAATGCTGTTTGGTTCTAGTAATTTCTGATTCAGTCATAAGCATATGAAAACCTTGGGTAAACAAATCACTCAAAAGAATTAGGGGAGAATTCTAGCATTTATTAAAGCAGTCATATTTCATAAACTGTAGGTTTGGGGAATAGAAAACAATATTTTTATTGTAGTTTAAAATAATCTTCACTAAGAATTCTTAATATTCTCCAAAGTTTGATAGCACACGTGGCACATATGTACAGATATATAAAATACGTGCTGTTTGTCTCTAATTAGAAAGCAGTGAAAGAAATATATTACCTAATGTAAAACTGGAATAGTCAAAATAATTTCAGTATAGTCAAAATCATAATCAAATATAATTTAATATCTATTTTGATTTTAATCTCAAAAAGTATTACTTAATGTCTCTGATCTCACACAAAAGCAGATGAATCAATGTTTCATGTGATGACTTTCCAGTTAGAAACCCCTGAAAAAGCTCTCTTCACTCACATACCAGATTCAGTCACTTATATTCATGTCTTGCTTCCCTTTTGAAGATTCAATATCTAAGGAAATATACTAATAAGCTCTTATTTTAGGTAAAACTGAAAGGAACATTAAAAGTCTTGAGAAACTTTTAGACTATGATTTCATTAAGGAATCTTGAGATTAGAATAAAAGTAGTCATCATTTGGGGGCTTCCGGGGTGGCTCAGATGGTGAAGAATCTGCCTGCAGTGCCAGAGATCTGGGTTCGATCCCTGGGTCGGGAAGATCCTCTGGAGACGGAAATGGACTACCCACTCCAGTATTCTTGCCTGGAAAATTCCATGGACAGAGAAACCTGGTGGGCTACAGTCAATGGGGTCACAAAGAGTTGGACACGACTGAATGATTAACATCCTTATTTATCGTTTCAATAACAGATGCCGTTTATTAAGCACTTACTGTTTTGCTTGCATTCTCAAGTATTCCTTAAAACAATCATGTGAAGTAAATATAGTTATTACCTCCTTAAAAATACTAAGTTGCCCAAAGTAACCCATATTGTAACCCCATTTTTTCATCTGGCTTCAAGCTCATTCACTATTCAACCCATAGTCACAGTGCCTCCCATCATCAGGGATTATTCAGATGCAAGAAGTACCACACTCAAGACAGCTTGAGTAGAAGGGATTTAACAGGAAGAGATGGGGAGACTTTGTGGAAAACCTGCTGATGAGAGATATCATGGAATGTTCAAAGAATGAAAGAGGCATAGTATGCCTGAAAAGGAGGGGGAGCAAACGTGGGTGAAGCCTGGAGAGTGGACAGCAGCCACATCAAGGAGAGCTTTTTCAGTCATGCATTCAGAACATGTTTGGTGGTGAGTTAGGCACCAGCATAGCGATTATGATCATAGACTCTGCCAACAGCCAGATCTCAATTTGAAACCCATCATCCCTCTAAACTGGCTGTGCAATCTTGGAAAGTTACCCTATTGTATAAGCAATACCTCCTTCTGTAAAATGGACACAGAGCATCTTTATAAAATGGGTTTAAGGATTTATCACAAGGTATACATAACCCTCAATGGACTTGAATACTCATGACTCAGTGGACATGAATCTGAGCAAACTCCAGGAGACAGTAGAGGAAAGAGGAGCCGGGAGTGCTGCAGTCCATGAGGTCACTAAGAGTGGGACAGGAAGTAGTGACTGAACAACTACACGTTATAACATGTTACTGATTATTGCTTAGTCTTTCATTACACTTGATCTGATGTCAAACTTCCATGATACATTCAAAAACATCTTTCACAAATGTATCTCTCAGTATAGAAACTTTCACTAAAAGGAAACTTGTATCACCACCATCAAACATTTCTTGTACTGTAACTTTCCTATGTCATTACTTATTCTAGTTTCCATTTTCTTTCAACAATAATTTACTAACCATGCACTGTTTCAGATACTATGCTAGGCATTATGGCTGTACAGATAATTAAAATATGTCTTCTAACCTGGAGGAGCTTTCATGACAGAGGGGTAGAAGAAATGAAATGGTTGCTATGTCTTGTTATTTTGTATCAGGAAAAGGAAAAGCGAAATTTTTATTGGGTAGTTATCATATTCCAAGCAAGGTGCTGCAAGCTTCTGTGCAAGGACCAAGCTTCTGGTCCTTATTACAACTTTGTAAGTAGATTTTTTTTCCTCTAATAATTGAGAAGGGAAACTAGCTCAAGTAACTTGCTCAAGTTTGTGCATTTACTAGGATAGCAATTCACCACTTAAACTCTCACTCTAAACCCAAGCTCTTTCCACCTACAGTGGTTTTTTCCTATTAAATCTCCAAACTGTACTAGTTTCACTATTAAAATAAGGAGCAGAAAGTTATCTTTGGTTTAACAACAAGGAATTTCTTGGTGATCTTGATGAGAATAGTTTAGTAAGATGAAAGAAGATACTAGTGAAGGAGAGAATGGATACAATATTTGGAAAAGGTATAAAGTTGGGGAAGATATTGTTTTAGTCTCTATTTTATTGGCTTTCTCTATCACAATGGACACTCATCTCTTCTTCCTCTTTACACGCATTTGTTTTTCTTTGAACGTTATATTCCAGACTCCGAGGGCTCCTCTTTTGCTGCTTATCCTTTAAATGTTAGGGCTTTAGGATACCTTTGAATTTTTGATCCAGTAAAATGACTTAACCTCAGTCCTATATGAGATCTTATTTAATCTTCCCCAAAATGTTTGGAAACAGTTGTCATTGTCCCCATTTTACAGATGGAGAAAAAAAAGGCCCTGGAGCTCAGAAGAAGTAATTTACCTACCAAAAGTCATACAGGCAAGTAATGGGTATAGGATTAGGACAAAGATCAGTCTGACAGCAAAGTTCATAACATACTTTCTACTCAACTATATTTTCAGTTCTTAAGGCATGAGATTAGACATGGATCAGCTACTTGAGATTTTTAGGGTTTAGGCTGGTTCCTGCTGCTGCTAAGTTGCTTCAGTCATGTCCAACTCTGTGCGACCCCATAGACAGCAGCCCACCAGGCTCCCCCGTCCCTGGGATTCTCCAGGCAAGAACACTGGAGTGGGTTGCCATTTCCTTCTCCAGTGCATGAAAGTGAAAAGTGAAGTCGCTTCAGTTGTGTTTGACTCTGTGCGACCCCATAGACGGCAGCCCACCAGGCTTCCCCATCCATGGGATTTTCCAGGGAAGAGCACTGGACTCTACATTTTACCTCGTCAAATCAGAGAAGGTTAGACCTCAGTTGGCACATTCTATATATATATATACGAGGGGGTGGAGGAGTCAGAACTTTTTTTGAATTTCTTCTCAAGCTAGCCCTGGAAATAGCTAAAGTTAACAGAGATTGAATTAAGAGCCAAATTTAAATAGCCAGCAGTTTATTCCCACATAAGAGCTTAGACCTGGCTTCCAGACAACCACATATCTTTAACTCTTGAAAGGAGAATAAAACAAAAGACATTGATATGCTCGTGCTTGACTGTTGAATCTAAAACTCACATATAGGGACTTCCTTGGTAGTCCAATGGCTAAGACTTCACATTCCCAATGCAGGGGGCCAGGGTTCAATATCTGGCCAAGGAACTAGATCCTGTGAGTTGCAACTAAGATTGAGTGCAGCCAGATAAACAAATAAAATAAATAAATATCTTTAAAAAGAAAGAAGATGTGTTGAAAAAAACTCAGTTATAAATCTGCCACATGTTGTAAATCTTACCATAAACTGTTCAATGTTACTTTTGAGGAGGAAAAAAATTACCAGTTAATCAAAATATTTCATCAGCCTTGCCCAATCTCCTCAGTGATAATAAATGAACTAAAATCCAAGCTGTTACCTCTTTGGGTCATCATGTGCACCCAGGGTGTTGACAATAATACCTCCTCTATCTCCTGCATTCTTCCCACATATATTAGTTAGATATTACTTTAAAATTTTTTAAAGTAATATATTTTATTTAACCCAATGTATCTAAATGCACATACTACTTTTGATTTGCAAAGGTATGCGGTGTTAAATAAAATAGTACATGGAGTATAAGTGGGTTCCTACAATAGGTTATTTTGGAAGCTCTAATTTTTCTTGCGTTTCTTGGTTTCTGCTGTAATGATTAGAATAAAACAGGGACATTTTTAGTGATAGAATTAAGATCTCTCTTCAGAGTAAATCCTTCTTTACTTTGCCTCCTTTCAAGTACATGAGAAGAGCTGCTAGACAAGTTTATTTAATCACTTGGAATACGTCATGTTAACTCAAGGAAAAAAGCAAAGTGCTTGAAAAGCCAGGATAAACTGTGCATAAGTTTTTTTCTTCTCTTCACAAAATCTGGTTCCAATAAAAACCATCTTTACTGCCTGAGGCTAATGTGTAAGTTAGTGAGAGATTATGGTCTGGTTTTTATAGCATTTTATGTAGTATTTGCCAGTCCATAGGGACCTTGCCTGTTAGTCCTTTACAAATATAAAATGTAATTTTAAATTTCACTTCATCATGGTAATAGGCTATATAAGCTTCCTTTCTAAAGCCTGCAGACCATCCTGTCACCTTAGGGAGCCTCCAACAACCTGACTTAATCATATCTTGGTGACTCATTGCAACCTTCCCACTCTTGTGAAAATATATAAATCCTAATTATTTTTAAAGCTCTTTTCTTGGAAATGAGGTTGATTTCTTGTACACACACAGGCTGAGCATACACAGAAAAAATAAGTAGGAAGAGATTCTTTGTCTCTGAAGGATTGGATTCTTTTATACCTCCTCTCCTGTGCCCCTCCTCCCCTTTTGCAGTAAATCCTCTGATACAGAGAAACTTGCTGCAGGAAGGCAGCCAATCAGCCATATTCCTAATGGAGAAAATAAATAGTGACAATTGCTTATAGCGTGATGCTCATGTATGTACAGGATTCCCTGGTGGCTCAGTGGTAAATAATTTCACCTGCCAATGCAGGAGAAGTGGGTTTGATCCCTGGGTCAGGAAGATGCCCTGGAGAAGGAAATGGCAACCCAATCCAAAATTTTTGCCAGGGAAATCCCACGGACAGAGGAGCCTGGCAGACTATAGTCCATGGGGTCACAAAGAATCGGACACAACTTAGTGTCTAAACAGCAATAATGTATGTCCAGTGTGTCCACCAGGGCACACAACCCTCCCAAATAGTAAGTAATTTGGTTAGTCAGTTGCTAGATAGATTTTTGTTAACATTTTGTAAACAAGGTCAGCAAAACTGACTTATTACTCAAGATCTCAAGGCTGATTCTTGGTAAGAATTGACATTGGGTCTTCCATTATTTAGTTAAGATCTCCCCAATATACTTCACTGCTGTTTAAACTGTTAAATAATTTTCTTATCTCGTACACAGGTCATATCTTTCCCCTATTGGAGTTACTTCTCATTTAATCCAATCATGCAGTTAACCAGAACTTGGTCATTGCTACTGAACACTTCATACTAAGGTGTTTGTTACTTCTTCCTGGGTGATACTCTATGCCAAATACTGTCATCTTCCTTCCAACACAGGAACTTAACTCCCAAAAGAGACGTGCCCTTTGCAACTCACCTTGTTCCCAGACAATGGTCCTGAATCATGATGGTCTTATGTTAGATTCCTCCCAGGAGTCGACGGATTCCACAGCCCCAGCCTAGAGCTCAGACAAGCCTTTTGAGAGATGGGTCACCTCGTGCAATCTGAAACTAAGGTTTACCGGTTCAGCATGTGCTCCATCACAATATCACAATTTCCTGGACCTTCTACACTAGTTACCATTTTATCAACTTACAGATTACAAAATTAGAATCTCACCCCATCTAGCCAACCTAACTTTCTAAACGTCAATACTTCAGAATCCATCTTGAGCTATATTCCAAAGTTTCTATAACAGAATTCTTATGTATACCTAAGAGGCTGATGAAAGGAACTCTCTATTTTTTCTAATTTGCTTTTTAAAATGTGAATGCATTTGTAACTTGCAGCTGAATACTTCCGTAAAGATAATTACATATGACAAGACAGAAAAACTTTTTGAAAAAAAAAATTCCCTTGAATATGTGCCTGAATTCATTTACAACTGTTGCTGCTTTAAACACTTCAGGCAGAATAAGTGGATGGCACTAAACAGCTTAGCTGCAATTATTATGGAATGTCTGAGGTATAATTTCCCCTGCGGTTTTGTTAGGCGTACAAAATTCATAATTCTGATTTGTGGCAGGTACTTATTACTCATCACAGGTGGGGATATGCAAATATTATTCTAGTAGGGGTGAACAGCCTTTATTTCAGTATTCAGCTATTAACGAGATTTGTGAGTCTGGTACTCTGGGGCCATTTAATTAATTAGATGGTACAGATAAAATATAAATTGTTTTTAGGCTACACAATTCCTGTCCTAGGAGGTGTAAAACTGAGGCTAAATGAAATTGGTGCAGATTGATTTGTTGTTTTTTATATAGCTCCCAGTAAATGTAAATTCTGCTCATTATTTTACTGTATTAATTCCACTCATAATCCTCATATTCTCTGAGTTTCATTAAAATAGTGTATTTGACTGTTTTGTTAAGGGATTTTATCACTTAATCTTCATGTCCTTGGCAGTAAGCATATAGAAAGAATATCTACAGTTAACTTTTTGAAAAATTTTCATTTTCTAGAGTAATACTTTTTTATTAACTTATACTATTGTGTGGAATTAAAAGACACTCCTTGGAAGAAAAGTTATGACCAATCTAGATAGCATATTGAAAAGCAGAGACATTACTTTGGCAACAAAGGTTCGTCTAGTCAAGGCTATGGTTTTTCCTGTGGTCATGTATGGATGTGAGAGTTGGACTGTGAAGAAGGCTGAGTGTCGAAGAATTGATGCTTTTGAACTGTGGTGTTGGAGAAGACTCTAGAGAGTCCCTTGGACTGCAAGGAGATCCAACCAGTCCATTCTGAAGGAGATCAGCCCTGGGATTTCTTTGGAAGGAATGATGCTAAAGCTGAAACTCCAGTACTTTGGCCATCTCATGCAAAGAGTTGACTCACTGGAAAAGACTCTGATGCTGGGAGGGATTGGGGGCAGGAAGAGAAGGGGACAACAGAGTACGAGATGGCTGGATGGCATCACTGACTCGATGGACATGAGTCTGAGTGAACTTTGGGAGTTGGTGATGGACAGGGAGGCCTGGCGTGCTGCGATTCACAGGGTCACAAAGAGTTGGACACGACTAAGTGACTGAACTGAACTGAATATGTGGAAATAACATCTACTAAAATAAATCCTGGGAAATTGCATGATATTTAATGAGTTTTATTGGAATCAATCAAAAAGTAATTACACAACTACCTGCATATAAGGAGAATGATTTCCCAGGCATTTGATACCTCAAGGAGGTGAAAAGTTTACATTTATATGGAGAACAACACATGAGTTTAATTGCTACGTTGCCTTTCTATATTTGGCATTGTCTATGGTAAGAATGTGTAATCTTTCCTTGACATAGTGGGAAAAGTCACTGTGATTGATTGTGCTGTCTGTCTGGGTGTAGTGGTGCTGTTTGTGCTGTATATTGGCCAATTTTGGTTTATATCTTTGGTGATAACTCAATTAAAAAATTTTAATCGTATTGTTGATTACCTTTAATTTGGCAAATGGCTTCTCTAGTGGCTCAGTAGTAAAGTTTCCACCTGCAATGCAGGAGACATGGGTTTGATTCCTGGATTGGGAGGATCCCCTGGAGAAGGGCATGGCCACCCATTCCAGTATTATTACCTGGAGAATCTCATGGACAGAAGAGCATGGTGGGCTACAGTCCATGGGGTTGCAAAGAGTTGGAGATGACTGAATGACTGAGTAGGAGTGCAAGCATGAGCACTTCAATCTTACTTTGAATCTAGAAATTAGAAATTAATTCTGCAGATAAATGACCGAATATTTTTCCTCAGTTAAAGTTGAACTTATCTTAAATTTTACTTTGGGGCTAAACAGTAATTTATTTCTTCTAACCTTCAAGGCTTCATCGAAAGTTGAAACTTGGGCTAACCATCATAGTTTCTCTCTTTTATGAGCACTATTTTCTTTCTTTTGCCAGCCTCTCTGCACTGCTCAACTCTTTTCATTTTTTAATGAACAGCAAGCATATTTCTCAAAAGAGATGTTCTTTAATACCTTGAATAAATAAAAGAAGGGTACGTAAGAAAATGCAAGAACTGGAGAACAATTTTCCAAAGGGAATTAATAACCATATTTGAAATAATTGCAAAAGCAGAAGCCCACACATCATGTTGACAACCTTGAATGCAAAGCAAAATACTTAAACATGCAGATCTGAGAGCTCTGTGTTCTAGGTCACCTTTCAGAAAATATATTTTCAAGCATCTTCTGTTAATCTCCATAAAAAGCCAGGAAAAGATAATTTTTATTAATTTGAAAAGAGATTTACAATCATATATTTTATATCTCCAAGGGAAAATTTAATAAACAGTAATGAATATGTTAGAGAAGGCAAGACAAAATTAGATGATCAGAAACATTATTAGCAGAAAAATAACAAAGGAATTATGTACTGAAAAGATTGGTCAAGACAATACTACTGAAATATTTTAGTTGTTTGCACAGATAATAATGAGATGCACTATTAATGGTGTATTTTCTGTGAAATTAAATTCTTTTGAATCTGCAAACTTCAATTTAAATTGTCTGTAATAGTAGAACCTAGATTATCATTGTATTAATAAAAACAATTTGAGATCTGTTAATAATATTAATTAGATACATATACTTTATAGATATTAATAAATAATAAAAATTATATCTACTACTGTGGGCAAGAATCTTTTAGAAGAAATGGAGTACCCATCATAGTCAACAAAAGAGTCTGAAATGCAGTACTTGGATACAATCTCAAAAACAACAGAATGATCTCTGTTCATTTCCAAGGCAAACCATTCTATATCACAATAATCCAAGTCTATGCCCTGACCAATAATGCTAAAGAAGCTGAAGTTGAATGGTTCTATGAAAACCTACAAGACCTTCTAGAATTAACACCCCCAAAAGATATCCTTTTCATTATAGGGGACTGGAATGCGAAAATAGGAAGTCAAGAGATACCTGGAGTAACAGGCAAAATTGGCCTTGGAGTACAGAATGAAGCAAGGAAAAGGCTACTAGAGTTTTGTCAAGAGAATGCACTGGTCATAGCAAACACCCTCTTACAGCAACACAAGAGAAGACTCAACACATGGACGTCACCAGATGGTCAACACTGAAATCAGATTGATTAATCCTTTGCAGCCAAAGATGGAGAAGCTCTGTACAGTCAGCAAAAACAAGACCAGGAGCTGACTGTGGCACAGATCATGAACTCCTTATTGCCAAATTCAGACTTAAATTGAAGAAAGTAGGAAAAAACATTAGACCATTCAGGTATGACCTAAATCAAAACCCTTATGATTATACAGTGGAAGTAGAAATAGGTTCTTTGGGATTAGATCTGATAGACAGAGTGCCTGATGAACTATGGATGGAGGTTCATGACATTGTACAATACATAGGGAACAAGACCATATCCCAAGAAAAAGAAATGCAAAAAGGCAAAATGGTTGTTTGAGGAGGCTTTATAAACAGCTATGAAAAAAAGAGAAGTGAAAAGCAAAGGAGAAAAGGAAAGATATACCCCTTTGAATGCAGATTTCCATAGAAAAGCAAGGAGAGTTAAGAAAGCCTTCCTCAGTGATCAATGGAAAGAAATAGAGGAAAACAACAGAATGGGAAACACTAGAGAGCTTTTCAAAAAAATTAGAGACACCAAGGGAACATTTCATGCAAAGATGGGCACAATAAAGGACAGAAATGGTATGGGCCTAACAGAAGCAGAAGAGATTAAGAAGAGGTGGCAAGAATACACAGAAGAACTATACAAAAAAGATCTTCATGACCTAGATAATCACGATGGTGTGATCATTCACCTAGAGCCAGACATCCTGAAATGTGAAGTCAAGTGGGCCTTAAAAGCATCACTACGAACAAAGCTAGTGGAGGTGATGGAATTCCAGTTGAGCTCTTTCAAATCCTAAAAGATGATGCTAAAAAGTGCTGCACTCAATATGCCAGCAAATTTGGAAAACTCAGCAGTGGCCACAGGACTGGAAAAGGTCAGTTTTCATTCCAATCCCGAAGAAAGAATGCTCAAACTACCACACAATTACACTCATCTCACACACTAGTAAAGTAATGCTCAAAATTCTCCAATCCAGCCTTCAACACGTGAGCTGTGAATTTCCAGATGTTCAAGCTGGATTTAGAAAAGGCAGAGGCATCAGAGATCGAATTGCCAACATCTGTTGGACCATTGCAAAAGCAAGAGACTTCCAGAAAAACATCTATTTCTGCTTTATTGACTATGCCAAAGCCTTTAACTGTGTGGATCACAACAAACTGTGGAAAACTGTTCAAGAGATGGGAATAGTAAGACCTCCTGAACTGCCTCTTGAGAAATCTGTATGCAGGTCTGAAAGCAACAGTTAAAACTAGACATGGAACAACAGACTGGTTCCAAATCTGGAAAGGAGTATGTCAAGGTTGTGTATTGTCATCCTGCTTGTTTAACTTCTGTGCAGAGTACATCACAAGAAATCGCAGGCAAGATGAAGCACAAGCTGGAATCAAGATTGCTGGGAAAAATGTCAATAACCTCAGATAAGCAGATGACACAACCCTTATGGCAGAAAGCGAAGAAGAACCAAAGAGCCTCTTGATGAAAGTGAAAGAGGAGAGTGAATAAGTTGGCTTAAAACTCAATATTCAGAAAACTAAGATCATGACTCTGGTCTCATCACTTCATGGCAAATAGATGGGGAAACAATGGAAACAGTGACAGACTTTATTTTGGGGGGCTCCAAAATCACTGCAAATGGTAACTGAAGCCATGAAGTTAAAAGACATTTGGTCCTTAGAAGAAAAGTTATGACCAACCTAAACAGCATATTAAAAAGCAGAGACATTACTTTGTCAACAAAGGTCTGTCTACTCAAAGCTATGATTTTTCCAGTGGTCATGTATGGATGTGAGAGCTGGATTCTAAAGAAAGCTGAGTGCCAAAGAACTGATGCTTTTGAACTGTGGTGTTGGAGAACACTCTTGAGAGTCCCTTGGACTGCAAGGAGATTTGGCCAGTCCATCCTAAAGGAAATTAGTCCTGAATATTCATTTGAAGGACTGATGCTAAAGCTGAAACTCCAATAATTTGGCCACCTGATGCAAAGAACTGACTCATTGGAAAAGCCGCTGATGCTGGGAAAGATTGAGGGAGGGAGCAGAAAGGGATGACAGAGGATGAGATGGTTGGATGGCATCACCAACTCAATGGACATGAGTCTGGGTAAACTCTGAGAGTTGGTGATGGACAGGAAGGCTTGGTGTGCTACAGTCCATGGACTTGCAAAGAGTCAGAAATGACTGAGTTACTGAACTGACTGAACTGAAACTAGAGAAAATAAAGATGGAAAAAGTGTACACAACATTGTATGTTGAGTAGTTTTTGCTTTTTTTCTTTTATAAGATACAAAAGTATTTCCGACATATATATAATATTTTATATTACACAGATTTCTCCAAGTTTCAGGTCTTTGGTACATAACCACTCAATATATCTGCAGTTGGAATATTTGAAGAAAATGGCAGAATTGCCTCCATTCTGATTCTTTGGAGAACATTGAGGAAGTAACTTGATAGACATTGGTTGTGTGAATAGGAAACGATGAGATATGCTCTTATTGCTGAACTTCTGTATGGAGATCAGGACCTGAACTTACCTTTCTGAGTTCAAAAGGAGTTGAGTGAGTGAGTGAGTGAACTCATTTAATCATGTCCGACTCTTTGCGACCCAATGGACTCTAGCCTATCAGGCTCCTCTGTCCATGGGATTTTCCAGGCAAGAATATTGGAGTGGGTTGCCATATCCTTCTTCAGGAGATCTTCCCGACCCAGGGATTGAACTTGGGTCTCCTGCATTGTAGGCAGACGCTTTACCATCTGAGCCACCAGGGAAGAACTGACTGGCAAATACATGTCTCTACATATATGTCAAAAAGAGTAAACTTTAATGGAGGCAAACTAAGGAAAAACATCAATCAGTATGTTGAAGGGTAAATAGATTAAACTTTGTTACAAATGTATAACTATCTGCACTGAAAAAGATAGGGTAAAATGAAGCTGCTGCTGCTGCTAAGTCACTTCAGTCGTGTCTGACTCCATGTGACCCCATAGACGGCAGCCCACCAGGCTCCCCCGTCCCTGGAATTCTCCAGGCAAGAACACTGGAGTGGGTTGCCATTTCCTTCTCCAATGCATGAAAGTGAAAAGTGAAAGTGAAATTGCTCAGTCATGTCTGAGGGGCGACCCCATGGACTGCAGCCTACCAGGCTCCTCCATCCATGGGATTTTCCAGGCAAGAGTACTGGAGTGGGGTGCCATTGCCTTCTCCTAAAATGAAGCTGACCTATGTAAATTCAGAAAACAACGTTTCAGATCTAAAGCTAAGCTAAAAAAAAAAAAGAAATAAAGAATTAAAGAGACTCTAATGCTGAAAACAAAAAGGAACTGTACAAATATACCTTACTCTAGTTGGTGACTTTTTTTTTTCTCATGGGAGTTCAAGTTAGGAATTCTAAGAAGGTTTTATGTGCATATATTTAGGTTGGATAAATAAGTAAGTTTGGATAGTCGGTGCTAGTTTTCTTGCTGTTGGAGAAAGAAGATACAGATAAGCAAGATGAGAAGGCTAAAATAAACTCCATGGTACTGGGTCAGAGTTGGAGACATCAGTGTGAGCTCCTGTTTAGCTTAATACTGATACAGACAGCAAAAATAGAAACAATCATAGAAATGTGTATATACATAAATGAGTATTTATACATGTATTACATTGCTCTGTTTCTTGAGAGATCCTAGAAGCAATAACATCCCACCATCAGGGAGCACTCATAGCACCCAGATCTTGGTCTCTAAATACCATTTTAATCAAAGTAACAGTGGGTTCTGAGAGAAATAATTGATTTCAAGTTTGGAGCAGGATAAATATAAGATAAGCCTCAAATATGTAGCAGGGACAGAAGGTAAGAAAGCGAGCAAAAAAAAAAAAAATCATGTAAAAGGGATATATTAAAAAAAAAAAAATCATGTAAAAAGAAGCCAACTGAAAGAGTTCCTAATGACAAAAGCTGGGACAATTTAAGCTACAAAATAAATATTCATGAGGCCATACTGGAAAAAAAATGAGGACTAATATTCCCTAAAATTATAAATAATTACACTTAATTATCCCAAATAATCTTCATGAAAAGCTGGAACATGATACCCTCACTACTGTCTTTCCCCTTAAGAATGGACTAGACTTCCAAAGGTTAGTGTGTCAAGAAGGAAAAATAGTACTGAAAAAAAGCCTGGCCAACATTACCTCAACCAAAGGATGATCATTAACCAGTGGTGCTGTAGGCACCTCCAGTACCTGTGGATATGTGTGAGGAAAAAAACTTTTTACCACTTTGATATTCTTTCAACAACCCATTGTTTTTGTTTAGCTGCTAAGTTCTGTCTGACTCTCTTGCAACCCCCATGGACTGTAGTGTACCAAGTTCCTCTGTTCATGGGATTTCCTAGGCAAGAATACTAGGTGGGTTGCCATTTCCTTCTCCAAGGAATCTTCTGGACCCAGGGATCAAACCCACATCAGCATTAGCAGGCGGATTCTTTACCACTGAGTCACTGACAACACATAACCCTAGTCTAGTCATAAGGAAAACAGCAGATGAAATAAAAACGGAGGTATAAGAAATATATGGTTTCTGTCTCTAGTTTCTGGCACTGAAGTCCTAAAATCCTTGGAATTTCCTAAGTGATAGGAATATCTTCTGTAATTCATTAGGAGTCCCTTTTGAGAAACCCAAGTAAGATGGTAGGTATCCCGAGAGGGCATGAGAGGGCAGACACACTGAAACCATACTCACAGAAAACTAGTCAATCTAATCACACTAGGACCACAGCCTGGTCTAACTCAATGAAACTAAGCCATGCCCTGTGGGCCCACCCAAAATGGGTGGGTCATGGTGGAGAGGTCCACTGACAGAATGCGGTCCACTGGAGAAGGGAATGGCAAACCACTTTAGTATTCCTGCCTTGAGAACCCCATGAACAGTATGAAAAGGCAAAACAATAGGATACTGAAAGAGGAACTCCCTAGGTCAGTAGGTGCCCAATATGCTACTGGAGATCAGTGGAGAAATAACTCCAGGAAGAATGAAGGGATGGAGCCAAAGCAAAAACAATACCCAGCTGTGGATGTGACTGGTGATAGAAGCAAGGTCCGATGCTGTAAAGAGCAATATTGCATAGGAACTTGGAATATTAGGTCCATGAATCAAGGCAAATTGGAAGCGGTCAAACAGGAGATGACAAGAGTGAACGTCTACATTCTAGGAATCAGGGAACTAAAATAGACTAGAATGGGTGAATTTAACTCAGATGACCATTATATCTACTACTGTGCGCAGGAATCCTTTGGAAGAAATGGAGTAGCCATCATGGTCAACAAAAGAGTCTGAAATGTAGTACTTGGAAGCAATCTCAAAGATGACAGAATGATCTCTGTTCATTTCCAAGGCAAACCATTCAATATCACAGTAATCCAGGTCTATGCCCCAACCAGTAATGCTGAAGAAGCTGAAGTTGAACAGTTCTATGAACACCTACAAGACCTTTTAGAACTAACACCCCAAAAAGATGTCCTTTTCATTATAGGGGACTGGAATGCAAAAGTAGGAAGTCAAGAAACACCTGGAGTAACAGGCAAATTTGACCTTGTAATGCGGAATGAAGCAGGGCAAAGACTAATAGAGTTTTGCCAAGAGAACACACTGGTCATAGCAAACACCCACTTCCAACAACACAAGAGAAGACTCAACACATGGACATCACCAGATGGTCAACACTGAAATCAGATTGATTATATTCTTTGCAGCCAAAGATGGAAAAGCTCTGTACAGTCAACAAAAACAAGACCAGCAGCTGACTGTGGCTCAGATCATGAACTCCTTATTGCCAAATTCAGACTGAAATTGAAGAAGGTAGGAAAAAACATTAGATCATTCAGGTATGACCTAAATCAAAACCCTTATGATTATACAGTGGAAGTAGAAATAGATTCTAGGGATTAGATCTGATAGACAGAGTGCCTGATGAACTATGGGTGGAGGTTCAGGACATTGTACAGGAGACAGGGATCAAGACCATCCCCATGGAAAAGAAATGCAAAAGAGAAAAATGGCTGTCTGGGGAGGCCTTAGAAGTAGATTTGTAAAGAAGAGAAGTGAAAAGCAAAGGAGAAAAGGAAAGATATAAGCATCTGAATGCAGAGTTCCAAAGAACAGCAAAGAAGAGATAAGAAAGCCTTCCTTAGCGATCAATGCAAAGAAATAGAGGAAAACAACAGAATGGGAAAGACTAGAGATCTCTTCAAGAAAATTAGAGATACCAAGGGAACATTTCATGGAAAGATGGGCTCAATAAAGGAGAGAAATGGTATGGACCTAACAGAAGCAGAAGATATTAAGAAGAGGTGGCAAGAACACACAGAAGAACTGTACAAAAAAGATCTTTATGACCCAGATAATCACAATGGTGTGATCACTGACCTAGAGCCAGACATCCTGGAATGTGAAGTCAAGTGGGCCTTAGAAAGCATCACTATGAACAAAGCTAGTGGAGGTGATGGAATTCCAGTTGAGCTATTTCAAATCCTGAAAGATGATGCTGTGAAAGTGCTGCACTCAATACGCCAGCAAATTGGGAAAACTCAGCAGTGGCCACAGGACTGGAAAAGGTCAGTTTTCATTCCAATCCCAAAGAAAGGCAATGCCAAAGAATGCTCAAACTACCACACAATTACACTCATCTCACACACTAGTAAAGTAATGCTCAGAATTCTCCAAGCCAGGCTTCAGCAATATGTGAACCGTGAACTTCCAGATGTTCAAGCTGGTTTAAGAAATGACAGAGGAACCAGAGATCAAATTGCAAACATCCGCTGGATCATTGAAAAAGCAAGAGAGTTCCAGAAAAACATCTATTTCTGCTTTATTGACTATGCCGAAGCCTTTAACTGTGTGGATCACAATAAACTGGAAAATTCTGAAAGAGATGGGAATACCAGACCACCTGACCTGCCTCTTGAGAAACCTATATGCAGGTCATGAAGCACCAGTTAGAACTGGACATGGAACAATAGACTGATTCCAAATAGGAAAAGGAGTAAGTCAAGGCTG
The DNA here is from genome assembly GCF_032452875.1 of Bos javanicus. Lineage (NCBI taxonomy): Eukaryota > Metazoa > Chordata > Mammalia > Artiodactyla > Bovidae > Bos > Bos javanicus. The sequence continues at coordinate 47,801,924 of NC_083870.1, forward strand.
TATATTATCACCCTGCGTATTTAACTTATATGCAGAGTACATCATGAGAAACGCTGGACTGGAAGAAACACAAGCTGGAATCAAGGTTACCAGGAGAAATATCAATAACCTCAGATATGCAGATGACACCACCCTTATGGCAGAAAGTGAAGAGGTACTAAAAAGCCTCCTGATGAAAGTGAAAGAGAGTGAAGAAGTTGGCTTAAAGCTCAACATTCAGAAAACGAAGATCATGGCATCTGGTCCCTTCACTTCATAGCAAATAGATGGGGAAACAATGGAAACAGTGTCAGAGTTTATTTTGGGGGGGCTCCTAAATCACTACAGATGGTGACTGCAGTCATGAAATTAAAAGACGCTTACTCCTTGGAAGGAAAGTTATGACCAACCTAGATAGCATATTCAAAAGCAGAGACATTACTTTGCCAACAAAGGTCTGTCTAGTCATGGACGTCTAGCTATGGTTTTTCCAGTAGTCATGTGTGGATGTGAGAGTTGGACTGTGAAGAAAGCTGAGCACTGAAGAACTGATGGTTTTGAACTATGGTGTTGGAGAAGACTCTTGAGGGTCCCTTGGACTGCAAGGACATCCAACCAGTCCATGCTAAAGGAGATCAGTGTTGGGTGTTCTTTGGAAGGACTGATGCTAAAGCTGAAACTCCAGTACTCTAGCCACTTCATGTGAAGAGTTGACTCATTGGAAAATACTCTGATGCTGGGAGGGATTGGGGGCAGGAGAAGAAGGGGACGACAGAGGATGAGATGGTTGGATGGCATCACCAACTCGATGGACATGAATTTGAATGAACTCTGGGAGTTGGTGGTGGACAGGGAGGCTAGTGCTGCATTTCATGGGGTTGCAAAGAGTCCGACATGACTGAGCGACTGAACTGAACTGAGTTTATGATAATGAGATTAATTAGGGTGGGGCTTCCCTGGCAGCTCAGGTGGTAAAGAATTTGCCTGAAATGCAGAAGACCCAGGTTCCATCCCTGGGTTAGGAAGATCCCCTGGAGTAGGGAATGGCAATCCACTCCAGTATTCTTGCCTGGGAAATCCCATGGATAGAGGAGCCTGGCAGGCTACCATCCATGGAGTCACAGAGAGTCAGACACTGAGCAAAGAGAAGGACACTGAGCAATAACACTTCAGTTCAGTTCAGTTCATTTCAGTCACTCAGTTGTGTCCGACTCTTTGTGACCCCATGAATCGCAGCACGCCAGGCCTCCCTGTCCATCACCATCTCCCAAAGTTCACTCAGACTCATGTCCATCGAGTCAGTGGCCATCCAGCCATCTCATCCTCTGTCGTCCCCTTCTCCTCCTGCCCCCAATCCCTTGCAGCATCAGAGTCTTTTCCAATGAGTCAACTCTTTGCATGAGATGGCCAAAGTACTGGAGTTTCAGCTTTAGTATCATTCCTTCCAAAGGAATCCCAGGGCTGATCTCCTTCAGAATGGACTGGTTGGATCTCCTTGCAGTCCAAGGGACTCTCAAGAGTCTTCTCCAACACCACAGTTCAAAAGCATCAGTTCATTGGTGCTCAGCTTTCTTCACAGTCCAAGTCTCACATCCATACATGACCACTGGAAAGACCACAGCCTTGACTAGACGGACCTTTGTTGGCAAAGTAATGCCTCTGCTTTTCAATATGCTATATAGGTTGGTTATAACTTTTCTTCCAAGGAGTAAGCGTCTTTTCTTTTTCTTTTTTTTTAATATTTTATTTTATTTTTTAACTTTACAATATTGTATTGATTTTGCCATATATCAACATGCATCCGCCACAGGTATACATGTGTTCTCCATCCTGAAGCCTCCTCCCTCCTCACTCCCCGTACTGTCTTTTAATTTCATGGCTGCAGTCACCATCTGCAGTGATTTTGGAGCCCAAAAAATTAAAGTCTGACACTGTTTCCACTGTTTCCCCATCTATTTCCCATGAAAACTTGCTTGCTCCCAAATAGTCTGGTGGTGGGCTGGTCTCAAGAAAGACCAAGTTTTAGAGGATTGGAACTTTCAGTCCTATCTCCCTGACTTCTGGGAAGAGGAGAGAGACTGGAGGTTAAATTAATCCCCAAAGGCAATAATTGAATCAAGTATATCTATATAATGAAATCTCCACAAAATCCTAAAAGAATGGGATTCAAGACTTTCCGGCTGGTGAATGTATGCAAATGCAGGAAGAACAACTTGCCCAAACAGCATAGCATAGAAGCTCTGTGCCCTTTCCCCACATATTTCCTAGGCATCCCTTCCATTTGGCTATTTCTGAATTATAACCTTTCTTAATAAGCTGGCAATTGTGAAAGGAAAAGAAAAATGGAGCCAGTATTGCTAAGAAAGACCTCTAAAATGGATATGGGAGGCCATTAACGAAGCGTGTCTTGTACACATCTCAATCTGGATGGAATCTTACCTTTTGACCTGAGAACTGTATTAAGATACCGAGATTTAAATCTGGACTTAAGAGTAGTGAGGAAATTCTCTAGGCTATAAGCCTAAGCAGCCTGTTTTAACCAGATAGACAATCACTGGAAAATCAATATTGTCCCAGTTAATAATCAAATGGTAATCTGGACCTCATTTATCTCCTTGTGTATATTGATTTAATGTGTACCTTTCTCTCTGGAACAAAGAGGTAAATGAGGGGATGAAGGAGGGCAAAAAAGTGAAGTTTAGGAAGATCTGGACAGACTACTTGGAAATAATAAAATCTAATACTTATTTTTGAAACATTTATGTAATACATCTGTGTTCTATTAATATAAAGCAATATTTTCAATGCTTTATAAGTATTATTTCATGTAATCTTCATAACAACTCAATGGGTAAGTAATAATTCCCTTTTTAAGATGAGAAAACTGGGGTACAGAATGATTATTAATAATTTATCCCCTTCACAAAATAAGGCAAAACCAGATTTTTGAAGATTGTAAATCCTACCCTCATCCTGTGAATTTCTTAGAAAGATGGAAGAAAAATGGGGGAATATGAGTAAAACAGAGTAGCAGTTGCAAAGTGATGAGCAATGAAGAGAACCTGGCACCCTTATTTTGTTTATTAGTCAATAAAATCCTAGGAGAATTGATCACCTTTGGATGTGTCATGAATTTCAATTTGTTGAGTCTTCACAACTCTTTGATGCATTGATCTGTCACTTAACATATTTAGATTGCTTGTCTGGCCTCTGAAAGTGTTTGGGTTTTGTAAAAAGAAAAGAAAATAAAAGGTTGGAATATGAGAGCAATGGAAATAAGAGAAATCAGAGAGTCCCAAAAAATGAGAAAAGAAGAAGGAAGTATGAAAAAGCACATAGATGAGAAGTGGATGATAAAGAAGTAGGCCTGAGCAAAAGGGCCAACCACATATTTCTACTAATAAATTGTTACAGTAAAAAAGAATGAAGTACATTTTCATAGTGTTTCATTTCAAAAAAGAACAGAAAAAGTGGAGAAGTAACCAAAAAAATGAACTCTGTACTCTTCTCTACCCACTCAGTTTAGAATAGCTCTACAGCATCACCGACTCGATGGACGTGAGTCTGAGTGACCTCTAGGAGTTGGTGATGGACAGGGAGGCCTGGCATGCTGCGATTCATGGGGTCACAAAGAGTTGGACATGACTGAGCGACTGAACTGAACTGAACTGAACAAATACTATAGATGAGTTTCCAGCAATACAAATGACTCCCTCCAACCTTTATCCAACCCTCTCTGGGACTCTTATTCAGACTTTAAACCAATTGAGTCCTTTTGTATTTTGGACCAACCTACAGTCATCTGGAAAGGATTTTCTGAGCCACAATTAGTAATTCATTGATCTGATATAAAATCTTCTTCCAAATGAAATAGAAGATAGTCTTTTAATCTGCTAGAGCACATCTTTTTGTAAGTGGCAAGCAGCTCTACATATAAGGCTCATCAGACCTAAGGAAGAGAAATAAAAATAAGTTAGAAAGAAGATTAAAAATTCCTAGCACTTTAGGCTCCATATCCACATTTAAACATGAAGAAAATCCTAGTCTTGGACATACACATACTTGGCATGAGAATTTGGATTGCTTCTTTTACTGATGTTTGCTCAGTCTTTCAAAATGACAAATATGAGAAAGCCTTGGTAAATGAGTTTATTTTGGAGATTTGTTAAGAGCCTGCTCACTGATGGAACAGCATACAGAAAAAAAATCTAAAATCATGAACACTCACACCAAAAATTAACAACTCTCAGCACTGACACCCTTAGCATACTGCTTAAGAAAAGGCAAGTGTTTTCACCATTCTCTCAAGGCTAGACAAAGCAGGAATCAGCTACAGAAATAAGGAGCTAGGCATCATGCATACAAGTGACCCTTCCTTAGGTTTATTAGGAGAGGTGGGCAAAAGGCTCTTTGGAAAGCCCAGCTGTGACAATTCAAATCTTAGCTAAATCAAGGCTTTTCTGCTGTCTAAACTTTAGCACAATCTTTGGATTTCTTCAATATCTTCTGTAGAATTAGAATGACAGGATATTATAGGGTATTGTGCTAGGTCACTATGAAAATGTTACTAACAGAGAAAATAATTGTAACAATCTTACTCCATATGGTTACCTTGAAAATAAACACTGACCATGATGGTTGCAAACAATATTTTAACTCATTGTATTATTCTTTAATCAGGGTTGTTTTCTACCTTCTGCATGTGTGTTAAGTTGCAATACTGTGGACTGTAGCTCCCCATTAAAAACCAAAAAAGCTAGATTTTGTATGAAGAGTATATAGATCTCACTCTTTCCTAAAACTTTGACATTTCACTCTTTCTACTAATATGATGATAATCTTCCCAAGAAACCATTCACTTAAAATTTTTTTAATATTTAGAGCAATTTCAGGTTTTTAGCAAAATTAAATATAAAGTACAGTGAGTTCCTATAGCTCCTTATCTCCACACACACCCAGCCTCCCTCACTATCAATATTTGGAACCAGTGGACGACATTTGTTACAATCAACAAACATACATTGATACATCATCACCCAGAGTCCATAGTTTATATTAGAGTTCGCTCTTGGTGGTGTGCTTTCTGATTTTGAGAAATGTATAATGACATGAGAAATATGTAATGACACATCTTCCAAAGTGGGAGATATGTTTATGAGAGATATTGGTCTATAGTTTCAGCTTCTAATAATATCTTTGACTGGTTTTGGTATTAGAGCAATTCTGGCCTCATAGAATGAGTTATGAAATGTTCCCTCTATCTTCTAAAAGAATTTTTGAAAATCAATATAATTTCTTTCTTAAATATTTGGTAGAATTCATCAGTGAAGCCATTTGGCCCTGGTGATTTCTGCTTTGGAAGATTATTAATTATTATTCAATGTAATTAATAGATATTTATTTTTAAAATATTTTTTATTTAATTCTTTTGTTTAATTGTTTTTCTCTTATTGTGTGAGATTTCCACATTGTGTCTTTCAAAAAATTTGTCCATTTCCCCCAAGCTATCAAATCTGTGGGCTTGGGTTTGTATTCTTTACCATTGTTTTAATGTTCATTAGATTCATAATGAACATTACAAATGATGTCCTCTCTTTCATTTCTGATGTTAGAAATTTGTGTCTTCTTTTTTTTTCTTTTCTTAGAAAGCCTGGTTAAAAACTTACCAGTCTTACCATTATTTTCAAATATCAGCCTTTGATTTGGTAGCTTTTCTCCATTAATTTCCTGTTTTCAATATCATTGATTTCTAGTCTAATTTTATTTCTTTTCTTCTGTTTACTTTAGATTAAATTTGCTTTATTTTTGTAGTTTCCTGAGATGGAAATTTGATTATTGTTTTTAATTCTTGTTGTTTATTCTTTTCTAATACATTTATTCAATGCTATAAATTTAGATCGAAGCATTACTTTTTCTGCATCCCACAAATTTTGGTAAGTTGTGTTTTAATTTGCTTCAAAAATTTTTTTAAATTTCTCCTGAGATTTCTGCTTTGATCCCTGTGTGATTTAGGAGTGTGTTTTGATGAATTTCCAATTATCTTTCTGTTATTGATTTCTGGTTAATTCTATTATGATATGAAGACAGATTGTTCTACTTTTCAGTGTACTATATATTTGCCTTGCCTCTCCATTCTTGAATGCCTAAACATATTTTTCATCATTTTCACTTCTATTTTCAGTCTTGTGTCATATTCTAGAGGAAGACATTCTTGGTTCCAGGTCCTCCCATTCAGTCACTCCTCTGTTGTTCCATTTTATGCTTCACATTTTTTTTCAGAGTGGCTATTAACAATAACTATGCCTCGAATCATGTGTCTTGAAATATTACAAATCTATATGGGGGAAAAAAAACTGCTCTAAGATAATTAGCACTTCAAATAAAGCCAGCCTGTGGAATCCACCCACTGTAGAGAACTCTGACCTAGCCACTTAACAGATAGTACATTTCTGTATATGTGCAAAATTTGGCTAAAAGTCTGAGATTCCATCCTATAGATTAGAAGGGCATAGGATGCTCAACTGTATCAAGTATCTTTGGGAAACAACTCAAATTTTACAACCTAGGAGATATTCAGATCAGATATAAGAAAGTTATTTTCTCTTGTCAAAGGCCTACTCCTAGAGAAGAGTGAACACAGACCTCATCTTTCAAACTTTATCTCATTTTTTATGGGATATTTCCTTCTCCCTTTCCAAACTGACTGCTTTTTCAGTGTCTTACTCTTTCTAATATTTCCTGAAAATTTTGCAATATAGTTAATATTTCATTAAGTGAGTCAGTAAATAATCCTCTCTATGCTCTCTCCTTTTTTTTTTTTTTTCCTCCAGTAGTGGTATAGTCGCCAAGTCACGTCCTACTCTTGTGACCCCATGGACTATAGTCTGCCAGGCTCCTTTGTCCATGGGATTTCCCAGGCAAAAATTCTGGAGTGTGTTGCCATTTCCTTCTGCAGGGCATCTTCCCAACCCAGGAATCGAACCCATGTCTCCTGCATTGCAGGTGGTCTCCTGCATTACTGATTCTTTACCGACTGAGCCACCAGGTAACAAGACCTACATATAACTGTGCTGTGCTTAGTTGCACAGTCCTGTCTCTTTGTGACACCATGGACGACAGTCCTCCAGGCTCCTCTGCTCATGGGGATTCTCCAGGCAAGAGTACTGGAATGGGTTGCCATGCCCTCCTCCAGGGATCTTCCCAACCCAGGGATCGAACACAGATCTCTCACATTGCAGGCAGATTCTTTACCATCTGAGCCACCAGGGAAGCCTGGTTTAATATTGAATTTACAGTAAACTCCATTCTGTACTTATTTCTCTGGATCCAAGTTTCTTGGCAAGAATGTCCATGAAGTCCTGATTGAAGATAAATTGTATCGTATATATATCATGTGTACAATATCACAGAAAATTTATTTTAGCTTAATAAAGTCTCCTTTTAATTTTTATTAAAATTCACAAAATTCATTCATAATATTTATTCACCATACTCTAATATGAGGCACATCCTTAATGGTTTAAACTAAAATTATTATCAGAATTTTCACTCACAAACCTTTTTTTTTCCCTCTCTCTCTTTTCCTTGTGAACCTTTGCATGCTTCTGTCTTTTGGGGATCCTCACATATCAGGCTGTGCATTGACATTTTTTTTTTTCATGTTACCTCCCTAGAGGATCTCATCCACACTCATGGTTTTAACCACAGCCATATGTTGATGGCACACCACATGTTCAGGGTTGACCTTTCTATAGAATTCAATCTCTCATTCAAAGGACCACTTAACAAAGTTACCTCAAAATAATAGGGAAACTATGTTGCTGTTGTTCATTCGCTAGGAAAGGTTTGTGTGCATGCGCTCAGTCGTGTATGTGCTCAGGTCCTGTTCAACTCTTTGCAACTCCATGGACGGTGGCCTGCCAGGCTCCTCTGTCCATGAGATTTCCCAGGCAAGAATGGAGTGTGTTGCCATTTCCTCCTCCAGAAGATCTTCCCCAACTAGGTGTGGAAACCACATCTCTTACATCTCCTGTATTGGGAGGCAGGTTCTTTATTACTAGCCCACCTGGGAAACCTGTTCAGTCTCTAGCTCAGTTCAGTTCAGTCACCCAGTCATCTCTGACTCTTTGCGACCCCATGGACTGCAGCACGCCAGGCTTCCCTGTCCTTCACTGTCTCCTGGAGTTTCCTCAAATTCATGTTCATTGAGTCAGTAAAGCTATCTAACCATCTCATCCTCTGCTTCCCGCTTTTTCTTTTGCCTTCAATCTTTCCCAGCATCAGGATCTTTTCCAATGTGTCAGTTCTTTGCATCAAGAGCCTAAAGTATTGGAGCTTCAGCTTCAGCATCAATCCTTCCGATTAATATTCAGAGTTGATTTCCTTTAGGATTGATTGGTTTAATCTCACTGCTGTCCAAAGGACTCTCAAGAGTCGTCTCCAGCACCACAGTTCAAAAGCATCAATTCTTTGGTGCTTAGCCTTCTTTATGGTTCAGCTCTCATGTCTATGGGCTTCTCTGGTGGTACAGATGGTAAAGAATCTGCCTGCAATGAGGGAGACCTGGGTTCTACCCCTGGGTTGGGAAGATCCCCTTGAGAAGGGAACAGCTATCCACTCCAGTACTCTGGCCTAGAAAATTCCATGGACAGAGAAGCCTGGTTTGCTATAGTCCATGGGACCGGAAAGAGTCAGACACAACTGAGCAACTTTCATTTTCACTTTCTTATATCTGAACATGACTACTGGAAAAACCATTGCTTTGCCTATATTGACCTTTGTCAGCAAAGTGATGTCTGCTTTTTAATATGCTGTCTAGATTTGTCATATCTTTCCTTCCAAGGAGCAAGTGTCTTTTAATTTCATGCCTGCAGTCACTGTCTGCAGTGATTTTGGAGCCTAAGAAAATAAAACCTACTACTTCCACTTTTCCCCTTCTATTTCATGAAGTGATGGAACTGGATGCCATGATCTTTTTTTGAATGTTGAGTTTTCAGCCAGCTTTTTCACTCTCCTTTCACCTTCTTCAAGAGGCTCTTTAGTTCCTCTTTTCTTTCTGCCACTATAAGAATTATTTATTCTTTGAAGGATACACACCATCTTGTAGTATAGTTATCTCAGGGGGAATGTGAGTGAAGGGAAACAGAGAGATTAGTTTTGTTTTTCTATTGTCTATATAATTTTCTATTTTACTTCACTTTTATAACAAGTATATTCATATTTTCAATATTGCCAAATGGAGATGAAGAAGGAGACGGGAGGGTTTTAATCACTCTAGGCTGCCATTATAGAATACTGTAGACTAGTATGTTACTATAGAATACTGTGGACTGAGTGGCTTAAACAACCAAGCTTTATTTCTCACAGTTCTGGCATCTGGGAAGTCTTAGGTCAAGATGTGGGTAGATACAGCATCTGGTGAGGACTCAGTCCTGGTTCGTAGAGGGTCATCTTCTTGTGTTCTCTCAGGTGCAAAGGAAGGGAGCTCTCTGGGGTCTCTTTCTGAAGGGCACAAATCCCATTTATGAGGGTTTCACCTTCATGATCTAATCACCTCTTAAGAGCCTAACCTCCAAATACTATCACATTGGAGATTAGAGTTTCAACTTATAAATTTGGGGAGGAATAAACAGTTTATCATAAGAAGAAATAGCCTCTACACCTGATCTCCCTGCATCCCATTTTGACCTCCTCAAATCTATACTTCACACAAGTGATCTTTCTACAACACAAATCTAAAAATTCCACTCTTATCCTTAAAACTTTCTTTTGACCAAAGGAAAACTATCTAGGACCTTTAATGCAGCACCTTTCTCCTTCTTTGATCCAACACTTCCCTACTTGTCTAGTTTTATCTGACACTTCCTCTTTTGCTTGGTTTTGATACTGCTGCTGCTGCTGCTGTCACTTCAGTCGTGTCTGACTCTATGCAACCCCAGAGACGGCAGCCTACCTGTCAGTGAGTAAAAGCCGCTCAGTTGTGTCCGACTCTTTGCGACCCCATGGACTGTATGGTCCATGGAATTCTCCAGGCCAGAATACTGGGTAACCTTTCCCTTCTCCAAGGGACCTGTAGCATCATCAAATTACTGCAGTTCTTATCCACACCATGCTATGTCTTGCCCCTATATCTTGGCTTGTATTTTGTCCCATCTAAGAAGTGAAGGTGAAGTGAAGTCACTCAGTCATGTTTGATTCTTTGTGACCCTATGGACTGTAGCCTAACAGGCTCCTCCATCCATGGGATTTTCCAGGCAATAGTACTGGAGTGGGTTGCCATTTCCTTCTCCAATCTAAATACTCATTAATTCTCCTTTGGACCCAGCTCAGGTGTTTCTTCTGTAAGAAGTCCTCCCTAATATCCTTTTTTTGGGGAGGTGCAACTTCTCTGTGCTCCCATGATAGTGGTTGTCAAAATATGATTTACAGATTTTGGGGGTTTACAAAATATTTTTAGGGGCTCTGTTAGTTCAAAACTATTTTTACAGTAATGCTAAGATGACATGTGCCTTGTTAACTATATTAACATTTCAACAAAGAGTGCAAAAGCAATTGTGGGTTTAACTGCTACCTCCTTTAGCAAAAACTAAAGCAGGAACACCAAAAGATATTAGAAGTAATTGTATATTCCACAGCAACACATTTGGAAAGGGAAAAAAAAAAAAGCCCATTTAAGAATTTTCTCTATGAAACAACAAAAAATTAATTTTACTATATCTTGACACTTAAGTATATATCTTTTTAACATTTCATGTAGTGAAATCAAAAGTACGTGTAAAACATTTTTGCTGCAAACTTAGTTCATTCTTTTTAAGTGGAATACTATTTTTACTTGACAGAAAAATGATAATTATATCTATTTAGTCCTGGCTATTTGGCAGACATTTTTTTCTAAAAATGAATAGAATATCCCTTCAAAAGCAAACAGCTGAAATATTTGTAGTTATAAGAAAATGTACACTTTTAAGTGAAAATTAGAATTCTGGAAAGCATTTATCAGCCATTTTGAATTTGGTATCTCTCCCAATACTCAAAATCTTTTCTTGATGAGATTGATGATAATGTTAACCATTTGGTAGTGATGTTAAAAACATGAAGTTTTTATACTATATAATAAAATGTGTCAATTTTTGTAGAATTGTACAACTTAGTGAATCATTATTTTTTCAAATGATCAAAGATGATGTGATAAAGCTATTCCTTGGAGGATATCCATACATATGCAAGATAGATGAATGAGTTTATGTAAAATTGAAAAGTTTATATCATCTCAGATTCCATATTAGTACTAACCTTTAAAAAGCTTCATGTTGAGTTTTGGTGTAGCATAAAATAATTATCTTAGAAGGCTATTAATATTCTCTTCCCATTTCTGATTATATATCAATTTGCAGCCATATAGTCTTCAAAAACAGAAACCAAAACAACACATTGCAAGAGATTAAGTACAAAAGCAGATGAAAAGTTTAACACACATAAATAAAATCTGTACAAGGCCTTAAAGATTTTAAGAGTATAAAAGTGTCCTGAGATCAAAATTTTGAGAACTGTTTCCCTAATGCATGGCTCATTTTTATGGACTACATCACCTTATAAAATACATGTTGATGTGTCTCCACAGTCCTGCATTTAAATCTTTAAAGACTAGTCTGCTTTTTATTTAGCTTCATATTTAATTCTTCAGCATCCAAGGAACTTTTATAGAGAAAAGGAATACACACTTCTTTTTGCAATTTAATGTTCAATATATTAAACTTTCATCTAAAGGATAAAACTATGAAAATTAATTTTCTTAAACATGTAAGCATCAGTAATGATTGTGACTAATTTCCCTCAAATAGCTTACATGGCAGTTACACATTTACAAACATCTTAAACAACAGATAAATATGAACAATTGCAATAATTACAAAATTTGTTATGAAATTTAAGTTCACTCACATTTAAATTCTAGTCTAAAAGGATCAACTTTATAGAGGCACTTTAGTTATTCCTTATTTCTGTACCATTTGGTAGACCGTCCTAGGTAATTTCAATACTTCTTTTGACGTTTTCCTGTGGTTTCAGAAGCTACTGCATTAATTCTTTCTGGGAATTTCATTGAACTTTACAGATTCCCCACCTCCCCCCTCAGAACAGCAGATTCTGTAGACTCTAGGTTATCAATCAGTTTCTAGGGACCTTTTCTGACCCTATAATTCATGGGAATTAAATTCTAGTGATATACTATTTGGCTGAGTTCCTTTAATATATTTTGTTGTTAAATATTTGGATGTCTCTCTCCCTTCCCCCTCCCTCTCTCTGTTACACACTTTCATTTCTGTAAGTTGTCTTTCCAATAAATTAAATTGCAAATGGTCTGCAATATTTAACTCATTGAAATATCTTTGCAGTACAGTAACCTGTTCTGATATCATGAATTTCTCATTAGTATTTCATTTTGACTCAAAAGCCCATCTAGAGTTTTTATCTCCTAGGAGATGAGGGACTGAGGCTGAACTATTAGCACTCCTCTTTCGTTCTTTCACTAACATCATTTTTAAATGCTTCAGAACCTTTGTTTTCACTTGGCTTTTCTCTGTAGCCACACGGTAAGAATAATTAGAGCTGCTTTCTCTCTGGTTGTTATGAGTGACCATGAGTATTCATCAAAACGTTCTATACTTGGTATACAGCTATATTTTCCAGGATGACTTGAGTAGGATGCGAAGAAAGTTTATAAATAATGACATAATTACAAAAAACTCAAAAAAATATATAACCCACAGTTTTATTAGCATCCTTAAAAACTATACACCTCTTATTCGTTTTCACCCTGCATTACTGCAAATCACCTTTGAAGCAGTCCTTACTTGAATTCCAGGATAACATTTTCATGGTAATTCCTGACCCTCTTTCTTAATCTCCTCTACTAATTTCTTCTTCTTTTCTGCCTCATTTCTCAATCTGCATTTTCACATGCACATGCACACATACACGGATGGCTAACAAATCGGCATCATCAGTTCAGTGCTCCCAGACCTCTGGCCTCATGTTTCCTCTGCCTATTCTGCATCTCTTGAATGCCTAGTAGGCAGCCCAAACTGATATGCTTCTAGGCTTCCTCCCTAACTTGCTTCTACTACATGCCTTCCCGATACCATAAAAACCAGCTCCATTCTTTCTGTTCTTCAAACCACAATTAGGTCACTACCTTCAACATCTTTCTCACATACCTCACATCAAATGCTTTAGAAAATCTCATTCATATTGACTTGGAAATATATTGGGATCTGACCACTTTTCAAGTCAATGTGATCTCTCGCTATGACTGCCTAGCCTCCCAGGTGGTACCTCACTTCTGCTCTTGCCCCACTTGTGTCCATTGCCCTCACAGCCACAAGTGGCTGCCCATTTGACTTAGGGAAGATTCAAACTCTCCCCATTAGCCTATAAGTCTCTACACAAGTATACTTTCTAGACATCTGACCTCATCTCCAACATTCTTTCCTCTGCCTAGACCACTCCTCTGTCTAAACCATAACCTCTTGGTTCATTACTTCTTTTCTTCAGCTTCTTCTCTCTGGCATATTTTAGCCTCTTTCTCTGATTTATTTCTCTTTCTAGTACTCATCACCAATGACATAGAATATTTTGCTTATTTATGTGTTTATCCTAGTTGCTTACCTTTCTCTTTCCACCAGAATGCAAGCACTAGTGACTGCCCCATACTAGGTACTCAATAAATACAAGTTGGATAAATACAATAAATAAATACAAGAATTATATTTAAAGATACAGCATTTAAATTTGGATATCAAGAAGAATTTCTGACCTTTCACAAACTCAATTTGCTCAAATTAACTGTGGTATTACTGTAATTTTCAGCACATACTCAAACTATCAAAATGGTCAGTTGGAGTTCCCTTTAACCTTACTCTTTTGTCCTTTTTAACAAAATATCCCGGTGCATTATACTTTTTCCTGAACTGAGACATGGAAGTAGCTCCCCTCCAAGCAGTGCTGGTGTTTTGCAGTGGAGAGCAGTATTAGAGACCACAATCTTGGTCCTAGTGGTACCCTTAAAATTAATCACCCAGTCACATCCAACTCTTTCTGACCAAATGGACTGTAGCTCACCAGGCTTTTCTGTCCATGGAATTCTCCAGGCAAGAATACTGGGTTATCATTTCCTTCTCTGGGGATCTTCCTGACCCAGGATCAAACCTGGGTCTCCTGCATTGCAGGAGATTCTTTATCATCTGAACCATCAGGGAAGGTCCCCTAAAATTTGACAATGGATAAATTCTAGTACTGGGACTTTGCTGCTCGTTCAGCGGTAAAGAATCCGCCTGCCATTGCAGGAGAGTTCAATTCCTGGGTTGGGAAAATCCCCTGGAGAAGGAAATGGCAACCCACTCCAGTATTCTTGTCTGGAAAATTCCACAGACCGAGGAGTCTGGTGGGCTACAGTCCACGGTTTTGCAAAAGAGTTGTACAACTTAGTGACTAAGCAACAACAAACCCTACTACTACTGCTGTTTGTGATATTGGGAAGCTTTAGTAGTATTAAACTTTTTTTAAAAGATCATTTTAAGGTCAGGACTTCACACTGATATTTCTAATTTAACTGATTTAGATTGCTTACTCTACTTTTCTTCATATGTGATTTATTTCATTGTTCAGTAAGACTTTTTCTTACTTTGAACTTTTTAGTATCTCTAGAATCTAGTCTAGCAACAAATAGTAAATGCTCAGTAAATGTTTGATAAGTTAATTACTGTTTCTCAATGTGTCCTTGTGACCAAGTGTACACTTAAGTAGGTTTCTTAGGCTAGTTTGAGGGAATGATCAGAAAGCAAGTTTAAAAGACCAAGTACACCCTGACATTTCTTTCTGTCTACTGTGCTACAAGTGCATTATTTTCCCCAAGCAGCAGAAACAGGACCTCTAACAGAAGAGATTCTATGCAGTATATATTATCCACTTGTATTAATATTTTACTCAATATCAAGTCTTTCTCCAAGGAATTCAAAATGCTTTACACAGATTAGGAATGGTGACAAGTCCCTTGTGAAGTAAATAAGAATGCTTTGAAATAACATAACACTCTTCATCAGAGGAGCCCAAAGCACTTCAAATGATTAATCTTATTTATCCTCACCATGTTCCTACAAGAAAAGCAGATATTATTTCCGCTTTGCAGATAAAAACCATCACAAATTGGCTATGAAGTATGTCAGAGGCAATGTTAGATGAAGAGTAAAAAAATAATGCCTGGGTGGGGATTCTTTTCTCTTTGACCAACACACTGTCAGTAAGACCATCCTTTACTGCATAAAGAGTTTAGTGGTATTGTCTTTCCAAAGAACTGGAAAAAGCATAGTTATCCAGTTATCATTTATCTGGTGAAGTAACAGTACTCTAATAACCACTCTGAGTAAGGTCCCTGCACAGGTGATTGTATAGGTCTTGCAGATTCTTGGCACAAAACCTAGGAAAGTAGTAAACTAACTTGCAGGTGAAGTGACCAGAAATTTCATCCAGAGTTAATTCCCAAATTTTCTACTCCTTTTCTCCTTTATTATTGAAGATTTTAGGGACTTTCATGCATAGTTGCTTCTGTGTGTATGCTCAGTCACTTCAGTCATGTCCAACTCTTTGCAACATGCTTTGGACTATAGCCTACCAGGCTACTCTTTCCATGGGATTTCCCAGGCAAGAATACTTGAGTGGGTTGCCATGCCGTCCTCCAGGGGATCTTTCCGACCCAGGGATCAAACCCGCATCTCCTGTGGCTCCTGTTTTGGCAGGCAAATTCTTTAGCACTGAGCCACAGGGAAAGCCCATAGTTGCTTCAAGGTATCTGCAAATGTTTCATCCTGATTTTCACCAAAAGCTACATAACCCTTTCAAAAAATGAGAAATTCAGACAACCGTTAAAATGTGTGTGCATAAGGAGAATATTTTATTTTCATATTTCCTTTACTTAGACTTCTTTTCACAGCTCTGACAAGATCTTCTTACCTGCAAACTTGAGATAGTTAGTCACATAGCAATTCTCCAGACAATGGGGAACCTCAGATAGCAGCAACAAAGGAGCCCTGTCCCAACCAGCAGGGGAAGGAATTTCGTTAGTAGGTACCTCCAAGAACATTACTGACTTTTCAGTCGCCTCTGGGATTGAAATATAGTACAATGGGGAGCACTTATTCAACGCCTACTTGAAATGCTCACTTTGTTCTTTAACACTGAATAGGTTGCTTTCTGTTTCCTGATTAACTACCACAAGACTGATAGGATCATTCTGTGAGAAATAAAACAGCTTAATGATGAGGCAGGTAAGACCAGTTGCTTCCAGAGTATCTTCTCCGGAGGATTCCGAGTGGAGTGTGTGTATATCCATGAATTCCATATGAAGTTCTAGGTGTGTTAGAGTTTTTCAAAGAAATAGAACTAATAGGATGTCAATAGATAGATGATAGAGGAATGAACACACACAGATCTATCTATCTATCTATGTACTTTAAGGAACTGGCTCATACAATCATGGGACCTGGACAGTCAAAATCCACAGGGCAGTGTGGCAGGCTGGAAATTCCTTCAGGAGTCAGTTTTGCAGCTTTGAATCTGAAGGTAGTCTAGAGGCAGAATTTCTTCCTCTTCAGGGGCCCTCTGTCTTTTCAGTTAAGACTTCCAATTTATTGGATGAGGTGCACTGCATTATGAAGAGTAAATTTTTTTACTCATAGTCTCCTTATTTAAATATGTCACTTCTAAAAAACCTGCTCCAGTATTCTTGCCTGGGAAATCCCAAGGACAGAAGAGCCTATGGACTCTAGTCTCTAGTCATAGGACTATAGTCCATAGGGTCACAAAGAGTCAGACACAACTGAGCACACACACACACTTTAAAAAAATACCTTCACAGCAACATGTAGACAGACCACTCTTTGATGGAACAGGTAGGCACCAGAGCCTAACCAAGTTAGCACATACATTTAACCATTACATTTGATACATTTAGGAAAGTGTATGAAACTGCTGAAAAATGTCAGATTTAGGGTACATGACCTTTTCTGAGAGGTAAGAGTCCAGAGTTTTCATTAGATTGTCATAGAGTATTTTTCCTAAATCATATTAAGAACCGTTGTATAAAAAGCAGTTTAGAAAATGTAAAGGAACATTGTGATAAAGTGCCATTTACTGAATGCCTACTGTATGCTAGGAATTTTAATATCTGATATGTTTATATAGTTAATCCTCACAGCAGCAACCACTTATTGAATATCAACAGCTAACAAGTGAGAACTAAATGAGGCAATGAGAATTAAACCTAATACCAAGGTCTTATTCATAATACACATACTACCTCGCTTTTTGCTGCTAGCCAGGACACAATTGCTTGTTATTGAGAGCCAGCTCCATTTCCTTCCTATTTTACTTCTCTTTGACATTTATAAAATAAGTGTTCTACATACTCTGACTAAATCTAATGCCAAAGCTTCACTTTCAAAAGCTGAAATTACCATAGCTATTCCCACTGGTGTCCATAAATATTTTATCAAATTGTTCCTAAATTGAAGCAGGGATGGCAGGTCAAAGTGCACTGGCCTGAAATATTGTGTCATCATTGTAACCACTATGCTGTTAGTGTCCCTCTTGAGAAAACTGCACCCTCAGTGGCTGCTGGTACCACTTAGAAGCTGCACCAAGCAACAGGTATTTGCCTTTGGAGGTTGGATGTAAACCTAATGAGGTAGTGCAGTTGGGGGGGGGTGGGCGGAAGTACTCTAATTTGTGTTTTCCCGAAGAAAACTGTCATTGATGAAAGTCTCAAGAGAATAAGTTTTAGGATGGATAGTGCCTTTCCTCCCACAGGAAATGCAGAATTTTCTTAATAGATGATGTTGAACAAAAATTCTACTTGATTGCCATTTTGTCTGTACTCACCTATCTTCCTTAAAATTATTGCCACACACAAGAACAATTGGCCTCATTCATCAAATAGGCAAGGCACTACCTATAGAGTTGGTTTGAAAGCAGAGGGAAGACTGCTGATAGATGAATAACTGCATCATTGATGGTTAAAGTTCCAAAATATAACAATATATATTTCTGTGTTCTGACGGTTATCAGTATACACACAGAATATAAACATTCCTAGGAAGAATACTCAGAGACATTAAATGAAATAGGTTTTCACCTAATTTCCTTTGTGAGAGTGACGACCTAGAATAATGAGTTTGAGTATTAGAAAAGGGAAGAAGAACCCAAGAAACAGATTTGTAAGAGGAGAAACATCATAGAAATGGGAGAGAAAGTTAAAATCAGATTTCCTAAAGCAAACTAGAATTGCAAGTACACCTGTCAACGTTGGTGACTAGGTTGAGGATATTTTTTTATAAGCAAGCACAGTGAAGTGTTGGGCAGGTAAAAAGATCTCTCTACCCTTCTAGATTCTCTGACTAATATAATAATAAAATCGACATAAGACAAACTGACAGGAGAAAAACAAATTTAGTTATGTACTAATGAGGGTCCCACAAAGACAATGAGACCCAAGGATAAGTCATATAGTTGAGACTGCCAACTACAAACTGGCGCTTGTCATCTACCTCTGTACAAAGATTAAATTATGAGCCACTGCAGCTGTTGACCTTCAACTTCTCCTGGAAAGTGTGCAGAATCAAGATCAAGAGTGAAACATTCTGTGCTCTTGGAAAAACTGGAAGAATAGGTCTTCAGATGGTTAGATATTTTCAGAAGATTTTATGAGCCCAATTCTGGCATCTCCTTGTGTTTAGAAAAGTACTAAAATCCTTCACAGTGACATCTGCTCCTCATGACTGGCAGTAACTTTCATGAAACTAGCAGCAACTTTCTTCAAAAAATATGTGCTTGATTGCATATACTCCTCCTTCACCAAAATCTCATATATACTGACCTTCCCTCCTATCTTTGGAGCAGCTTCTCAGAGCTGTCTGAAATGCTGTCTCCTGGCCCATAGTCTTTATTCTGCCCCAAATAAAACTTAACTCACAACTTCCACATTGTGAAAATTTTTTTTTTCCAGTCAACAAAACTTCTGTGCTATTCTGAACTAAGAAATAGGAACAAGGGCCTGGGAGTGCAAAGGGGAGGAAGAGCAGGTGTTTAGTAATAAGTTGCTTGTTCTGCCATCCAGATAGTTCATTCAGACAAAATGTTCTCTCTCTTTCTGGGCCAAACCCCTTATCTAAATTCTGTTAGTAATTAGGGGAGGAATAAGTTTTTTTAAGTCAGTTGTATTTCAATTATCCTCAGCCCAATTAGTCCATATGCCAAAGTGACACGTTTTCCAGAGGCTCATTCTGAACCCCTTCAGAAGTTCATCCTATTGCTACTTAATGCCCTGCATTATATCGATATTATACAAACATCTTTCTCTGAGACTCTTTCATAAGATTTGGCTAATGGAGTATTTAAATCCATTTCTTCATTTAAGCAAATTTCCATTTGGCTTTAAAACATATTTTAATTGGATACTATCTAGTTATTATTCATATGTTACATTACTGATTTGTCTTAAGGATTTTTATTAGTGGCCACTGTTACCTTTTCGCTAGAAATATGACTGCTCATATCTTCAATTTATGTATTATAATTTATTGCGTTTGCTGTTGCTAATAGGTGGCAGTTCATGTTATACAAAAGATTATTGTCTAAGAGAACCTTTCCTACAAAATGAATTTGTAATAAAATCTTTAGTAATTCTGTACCAAATTGATTCTGACTTGAACAACTTATGCACCCAAAAGCCAGTGGATGAGATGCAAGTCATCTTTATCCTAATTTCATGAGAGCTATATATATATTTTTAATGTGCTTTTGAACAAAAAATAAAACATCAGAATTAGTCTAAGTTCTCATTTTTCCTAGAAAAATTTATTTCTACGGGGAAAACAAGACTTTCTAAAACTTAGAAGCCTCAAAAGAGTTTGGTGTTATCAAGCTGAATAGACAGAAATCCTATGAAGAATCACTCTAGAAAATAAAACACATCAGTACAAAGTGTCAGCATTAGAGCGGAACTAAATTTTATGTTTAAAATGTGTGTGTTTCTCTGCATATCACAAAAAAAGGCAAAAACAAGCATTCTGCATTGTTTATGGCATCACACTTTCCCCCTATTTTTAATATGCTATTCTGTCTTCCTTTATCCATGATAGCTTAACTCCCTACTTTATGCAACCAAAGTCTCTTTGTGAAATCAAAACACCACAGGAAAAGATCTGATCACACCAATTAATATTTCAATGAGAAAATAATTTAATATATGGTTACCATCTTGTTTTACCTCTAGCTTGCATAATAAAAACAATTTACCAAGAGCAGAAGAAACGCATCCCATGATAACGGTGTGTATATTAAAAAAAAAAAATCTGTCTCACTTTCTACCCTAGCAAAAAACATAGTGATTTCCCACTTCTGTGTTTGTCTTCATGTTCATCCCTTTACCTGGAATGACTTTGCCTTTATTCATCCTTCAAAATCTGATTCAAGCTTACATCTATGAAGTTTCCTGGCTGCAAATATTCTCTCTCTGGATTCCCATTGCTATTTACTTATCCTTGCTTATAATCCATCACTTTCTAATTTGTCTCAAAATTAATTATGCTCATGTCTTACAACCCTCTAATAAGCTAAATTTCTTGATAGGATTATCATGTATAATTTTAAAACCAGCTCAGTGCCTAGCAGAGGACAAAGCACACAGTAGGGGTTTAATAAATGTTTGTTGAATAAATGAATTTAAATGAATATGAATTTAATTACCTAAGTTAAGTAACAGAGTATAGTTTCAAGGAGTAGTAACTGATTCTTTGTGCTAGTATTTTTTTGATCAATGTGGAAATATGTGTTTCCATCTCTAACAAATTATTTCTAAAACCCAGAGATTAAATTAAAATTAAAATTACTGATTTTAATTTAAAATAAAACTAAATTTTTATATACTGTCAACATATACAGCAGTGATGTTAGATTCAAATGATATAATTTTAGTAGTTTCTGGATTTCCATGCCTCAAGAAATGTGATGTTATGTTAAATGAAGGGTAAGAAGAGGTTGTGAATAATGTGAAGAAAATTATAACTTAGCACATAACTAATAAAAGTAAAGAACAATAAGAAAAGTTCAGATAGAAACTATTAAACTTGTCTATGAACCAACAGAATAATCCGTACCTGTTACCGAAAGTAAATGATGCATTTCCTGAGGCATCAGTGCTTCTGCAGCTAAAACCCAGCATTAGGGAACTGCTGAGATATAAGAAAAGTGATAGGACATAAACCCCTCTCATGATTTAAGCTGTGTCAAAAGATGTAGTTACCTTCCAAAGAAATAAAGCCAACCATCACCAATATTTGCTGAAACCAGTTTATAATTGTAGGGTCTTGGTGGCGGGCAGCTAAAAAGCACAGCTGCCTCCTCAACTATTGCTTTCCAAGATTCATTTTAAAGAAGTTGGTACGCCTTCATGCCGCAGGATCTCCAAAGCAGTTCCTGTTTTACTTCCCAGCTCACAGAACCTTGATTTTGGTCCTCAGTTTGTCCTCTACCTCTCAGAAGGAGACTTCCACCGGTTTGCTGTGGATTTTCCTATGTTCCCTTTATTTTCAGGCTTTTCCTTCATCTTACATGGTTGCAACTTTACCCCAAGCAAAACCATAGGACAGATCAAGTTTTGATTCAGCCTAAGTACAATTTGTTTCTAACAGAAGATGTCTGGATAATGCTACCCAGCAGAGAAAGGCTGTGCTCTCACACAGTCACTGATATCATCTGGTTAATGGCATAACCTGGTCTGTGTGCATACTCAGTTGCTCAGCATATCTGACCCTTTGTGACTATGGACTGTAGCCTGCCAGGCTCCTCATTGCATGGTATTCTCCAGGCAAGAATATTGGAGTGGGGTGCCATCTCCTCCTGCAGGGATCTTCCCGACCCAGGGATTAAACACATGTTTCCTGCATTGCAGGTGGATTCTTTACCACTGAGTCACCGGGGAAGCCCATAACAAGGTATACTCAACTCTGCTTGCATCACTTACACAAGCTGGCTACAGACCCTCTCTGGAAGAGGCTCCTGCCTCATCTATGGTGGATGTGCAGTTAGGTCAGAGAGATGATGCAATCACCTCCTTTTCTTCTGATGAAGTATTTAAGATCACCCTGGTACAATTGGCAAATAAAGTATTTACTTTTCTAGTGGCAATATTGTCCAGACAAGCTTAAGTAACAATAAATTTCATAAATTATTACAGGTCAGAAAGGGCTCCTGAGTGACTCCAGTCGGTAGCAGACTATGGAAAATCCTATAAAACTCTGCCTCCTTCTGTCCAGACAAGCCAGACTGGTTCACATAAAGTTGAGTTATCAAATCCTTCATTCACTCATCTGCTCTTAGAAGCATACAAGTAATAAACTAGTACATATATTCTGCAGAGAAATTGATGGTGGGGCATTTTCCATTAAAAGGATACAAATTTTTGTACTTTTTTTTTTTTTACAAAAATGGTTAGCTGACATTCATTTGGTTTTCATTTTCAGAATAAAATATTAATTTATGGTGTGACCTAAATGCACCACACAATACAGTATTCATACATTGCTAGGGAAAAATATTTGATTCTTTCCAATAAAGAGGACTGTGTTAAAGAAAAACCTATGGCTTCACAAGATATTATTCAGCTATTGTGCCTTTGCACCTAAGACAGCTTCATATTAAATTTCCTTTCTGGTTGAAGTGTTCACTTTTTGTCAACAACGTTTGCTAATATACCTGGGAGAGGAAAAACAGAGAATCAAAACCACTTTGGCCTCTATGCATGACCCTTCTGAATTTCATTTTATGAATCACTTCAATTTCTTTTAGCAAAAGTAAATTTGCCAACTATCACGTATTCTCCAAGCCAGCGCATCATGCAAAACAGAGCTCCTGACGGTTCAATTATCTGATCATTGATACTAGTGAGCCTTCCTGTGTTCCACTCGCATGAGATGGAAAGTTGTTACTAAAGAATAATATATGAAGTTCAAGGTAGCTTAGGATCTACCAGAGAGTGTAATGAACACTTCCCAAGGTCTGAGAGGCAGCTTCTCTACTCTAACTAAAACAAATGCCATCGCAGCAATGACTCTTAGAAAGCCAGGGAGCTTTCAAAGACTCTCTCTTTAAAGGAAAAGAAATCTCCAGTTCCTGGGAAATAGTGAGAGGATAATATGTAGAGAAGTGAATGGCTGTCAGAATCAGTACTTGCCTCAACAGTTTCTAGATTGTTAATAGCTACCTTCTGCTGTGTTGGCTTGAAATTTGTGTTTTTCCATCATGTACCAACAAATATTGACCAGAGAGTGTGGCCTGCTGCAGTGGGCAGCAGTGCTGTGGAATACTGGATGCAGAGAAAAGGAACACGTGAGTCTCTCTCAACCAATAATTGGAAAGGAGGCATTTTCAATTATTCCTTATTTCCAATAAGAAAGTTTCGATCTTAAATGAAGGAGATGAATTAAAATGAAAAGAGGGTTGGGGGAGCAAACTACTTTTATTCATTTTCTTGTTTCCTCCACATGGCACAAAAATATCTTCTTAAAAATCATATTCTTCATCTGCTTAATAAAATCCATCCCAGAGTTTTTCAGATGCATCATTATCTGTTCCCTCTTATCTTTCAGCCTCATCTACTGACCCTTTTCTCCCCTTAGTTTTTTCACCCCTTCAACCTCTAACAACTCCCCATCTCTATTCTCTGCTGCCATGCTTTTTAATGCTCCCATGCCTTTGAACATACTGCTGTTGCTGTCTTAGGGAATGCTTGTCTATTAAGTTCTACCCCGGAAAACCCCTCCTACTCCTTTAAGATTCAGTGCAAATGAACCTTTCCCCTTCTTAATCTCTGGGAAATCTTAGGCACCACTTTCGGTGCCTGGTGTACACAGAGCACTGTATACATTCTTCTTTCACAGTAGTCATTCCATTAAGCTGGAATTATAAGTTTAAATTTATTTTGTTGGCCCAGGAATTTCTCAGGGTAAGATCTTACATTCATAAAGCATAATAAAATTCCTGACACATAGAAAGTGCTCAGTTCATGTACAAATATGAACTAAGGAATGACAGTGATGTATTCTAGTGTCCTCTACTCGGACCACTATTTGTGTGAAAGTTCTGTGCATCAAATTCTCCAGGTAACAGCTTCAAGGAACATCATGGATGAAAATAACTTAAGGTTTATCAAAGATGAATCATACAGAAATGTGCAGTTACTGAAGCGAGGTTATTTCTCTGCCCTTGAAATACTCTGGTTAGATCCCCCAAGTTTTCTTTTCTCCAAAAATGTGTTTGCATTATAAATGTGATTGCAAATTACTTTCCTTTTTAGTTCTTTTCCACAAATAATCAGCACAAGTTAACTGATACCGCTCTTCTTCAATGTGAAAATAAAGCAAAAATGCGTGTGCTTGAGCTTAATCACTCAGTCGTGTCCAACTCTTTGTGACCCAATGAACAGTAGCCCGTCAGGCTCCTCTATCCATGGGATTCTCCAGACAAGAATACTGGAGTGGGTTGTCATTTGTGTGATGATTACCAAACACTTGGTTAATTCTGTCTTTGCAGCCATTGACTATACCTAGGAAGAATCTGGATTCAGATGATTGAAATTCTGCTTGTAATTTGGATTGGTCTTGCAATTCCTTGACATCTTCTCTTATATCCCAATTCTCCATCCTAACTCAACAAGGTTTCCAATCACAATATAGGTATATATATTAATGATGCCAAATGTAGGCTTTGACCATGAGCTTTGCAGCACCAGTAAGTACACCTGTTCCACGATTTAAAATCTAGCAATTCTAACTGCTCCAACTAACACCTCCTGTGTCTCCAGCTTCACCCCTTCATATATGTACTCCCACATTCATTGCTCTCACTGGAACTGCTGTCATGTACCCTATCTTTTCACTCTTTGTTTGTTTTTTTTTTTTAACCACATTCTTAATCCCCAGTATTTGCTTCTCTCCTTCATGCTAATCTACAAAAATAAAAAACTTAGTTAAATAAAGCTCTTTGCCAACTCTGAGTATACACTAGGGTTAGCTGGATATTAGTGGGAAAACCCCTATACAATTATACTGTTACTCGCATTTAAAATTCACGATCATCAACCTCAAGTGAGTTTTTAGCACTACCTCACAGCTTTACTATTTTAAAGCTTTTTCACTGTCTTCCTAAATAAACAGCAACTCCATTTTCTAGTTATTCAGGCCCAAATCTCACTGTCATTTTTGAATGTCTTTTCTCCCACAGCCTATATTCAATCAATCAGCAAATTTTATAAACCTTACTTTTCATATCCAACATATATCCAATATCCATCCAGTTCTTACTACATCTATTGTTACCACTCTCATCTGGCTTGAGCCACTATCATCTCTTGCCTGGATTATTCCAATAGTCTAACAAGATTCCTTTCATCTACCCTTGACCTGTCTATAAACTGTTCTTAAAACAGCCAGAGTGAGCCCATTAAGACAAATGAGATCCTGAGGCAGGATCATTGTGAAACTAAAGAAGTTTTAACTTCAAGTTCCCTCTCCTGCCATAGGTCCCTTCCAAGACCCTGAGAGGGGTCCAAGTTGAAGCAATGTGGTCACATGGTCGTAAACTTTCATAGCATTCCTAATATAATATTCTTGAGTACTTCTTTGGTAAGAAAGTCCTCAAATATATATATATATATATATATATATATATATATATATATATATAATCTGAAATTGAGGCCTGAACAAAAACTGAATCAGATAGTATCATTTGTTTTATCAGATCATCTCCCTCTTCTGCTCAAAAACCTCTAGTGGCTTTCTATTTCACTCAAAGTAATATAAAGTAATAACAAAGGCTAAAAAAGCCTCCATACCTCTCCCATTCATTTCCTTTCACTAAATCCAGCTCTGCAGGCCTCCTTGTCAGTACTGGAATCTGTAAGTACACATCGACATCAGAGCCGGTCCACGTGTTATTCCCTCTTCCTGGAAGGCTCCTCCCTGAGCAAGCCTTATGGGGAGAGCGCCCTTTCTACCCCAGGCCTATCTGCTCAAATGTCATATTTATGAAAAGAGAATTTCACTCACTAAACTATATTTTAATCCTCTTCCCCACTCATCTGTGACATTCTCGCTTTCTGTTAACTTTAATTTTTTTTTTCCTTAGAACACTTAGCACTTTCTGTTTGGTTAGCTTTGTGTTCTCATTATTAGAACATAAGCTCCATGAGGTAAGAAAATATATTGACATATACCACTGATTCCTCAGTGCTTAGAACACCATTTGGAATACAAATGGAGATCAAATATTTGTTTCAAGATTCTTAAATAAAAGTTGGAAGACTGTTGGAAAACTGACCTTTGGATTCATTTTTTAAATAGATACATGTTTACTGCTCAGCCACTAAGGAGAAAACAGTAAACACAACTGGTGGTGTCCCTCCCTGCGATGCACTCATCCTTATAGATAGAATGTGCTGTAACCTTTTCATGGTGAATTATGAATGGCCCAGATACACCTAAGGTCTTAAATGCTTGTGGATTATTTTGATCATGAAATAATGAATTTTCCCTATTAGATTTGTCTCATTTCCACCAAAACCCAGATAGAATTCTTTATTTGTACTATATTTTGATACTTAAAGGAAAAGATTTTTATACTTATATTAACCAAGCTATAAGAGTGTAAGCATATTTAAAATAATCACATTTACTAAAATGAGAATATTTTTACCCCTCTATGGAGTAATTTTCAAAATTCTCCAAGCCAGGCTTTAGCAACACGTGAACTGTGAACTTCCAGATGTTCAAGCTAGATTTAGAAAAGGCAGAGGAACCAGAGATTAAATTGCCAACATCCACTGGGTCATCAAAAAAGCAAGAGAGTTCCAGAAAAACATCTATTTCTGCATTATTGACTATGCCAAAGCCTTTGACTGTGTGGATCACAATAAACTGTGGAAAATTCTTCAAGAGATGGGAATACCAGACCACCTGACCTTGAGAAACCTATACGCAGGTCAGGAAGCAACAGTTAGAACTGGACATGGAACAACAGACTGGTTGCAAATAGGAAAAGGAGTACATCAAGGCTGTATATTGTCACCCTGCTTATTTAACTTATATGCAGAGTATATCATGAGAAACACTGGACTGGAAGAAGCACAAGCTGGAATCAAGATTGCCAGGAGAAATATCAATAACCTCAGATATGCAGATGACACCACCTTTATGACAGAAAGTGAAGAGGAACTCAAAATCCTCTTGATGAAAGTGAAAGTGGAGAGTGAAAAAGTTGGCTTAAAGTTCAACATTCAGAAAACAAAGATCATGGCATCTGGTCCCATCACTTCATGGGAAATAGATGAGGAAACAGTGGAAACAGTGTCAGACTTTATTTTTCTGGGCTCCAAAATCACTGCAGATGGTGATTGCAGCCATGAAATTAAAAGACACTTACTCCTTGGAAGGAAAGTTATGACCAACCGGGACAGCATATTAAAAAGCAAAGACATTACTTTGCCAACAAAAGTCCATCTAGTCAAGGCTACGGTTTTTCCAGTGGTCATTTATGGCTGTGAGAGTTGGACTACAAAGAAACCTGAGTGCTGAAGAATTGATGCTTTTGAACTGTGGTGTTGGAGAAGACTCTTGAGAGTCCCTTGGACTGCAAGGAGATCCAGCCAGTCCATTCTGAAGGAGATCAGCCCTGGGATTTCTTTGGAAGGAATGATGCTAAGGCTGAAACTCCAGTACTTTGGCCATCTCATGTGAAGCGTTGACTCATTGGAAAAGACCCTGATGCTGGGAAAGATTGATGGCAGGAAGAGAAGGGGATGACAGAGGATGAGATGGCTGGTTTGTATCACCGACTCAATGGACATGAGTTTGAGTAAACTCTGGGAGTTGGTGATGGACAGGGAGGCCTGGTGTGCTGTGATTCATGGGGTGGCAAAGAGTCAGACACAACTGAGCAGCTGAACTGAACTGAACTGATGGATCACATATTAAGAAGCGTGTAATTTCTTGACTAATGGGAAAGTATTTTTTTCAAAACACTTGTGGAAAAAGTGTGTGTATCTTGTATTTATCTTTTATTTTGTAGCAAATATGAAGTCATTATGAGCTTTATAATACCGTTTACTTTGTTTATATATTTTCTATACAGAGACTAGCTAATAGAACTAAAAGGATAAAAAGACAAATCTAAAGTTATAAATATCTTCATAATGAGAAGAACTTGGGAACCACTGTCAACCAACATAACCAACATGGTATTTATAGAACTTCTCCACTCATCTATACGAGAATATAGATTCTTTCAAATGTGCATGGAACATTCACCAGTATAAAACACATTCTGAATCAATGAAAATAAATCTTATTAAAATTAAAAAGACTAAAATAATACAAAAATTACACAAAAATTTACACAAAAATTTAGAAATTAAATAGCACACTTTCAAGTAACCAAAGACTCAAAGAAAAAAAAATCACAAGAAAAATTGAAAAATACTTTTAACTGAATGGAAATGAAAGCAACATAACAAAAAATTTAGGATGCAAACAAAACAATGATTAGAGGAAAATATTAGAATATTAAAATTCTCATATGAGAAAAGAAGAAAGTTCTCAAATCAGTGATCTAACTCTCCACTTTTAGAAGAAACAAAGAGAAAATTAATCCAAAGTGTGCAGAAAGAAAAAAATATTAAATGCAGACATCCAATTGAATACAGAGAAAACACTGAGAAAACTCTACACAACCAAATGATAGCTCATCAACAAGATAAGCAAAATTGATAAACAACTAGTTGGAATGATCATGAGAAAAAAAGAAAAAAGACAAATAACTAATATCAGGAATAAATGGGAAGGGGAGAAATCACTATAAAACTTAAAAATACTGAAAGTTTAATAAGGAAATACTATAAATATTTTACTTTAATAAATTTTATAACAAATACAATAGAACAACTTCTTGAATGACACAAATTGCCAAAGTCCACTTTAAAAAGAAACAAATAACCTAAGTAACCTATATTAATTAACTTAGATTTATAGTTAAATACTTTCTAAACACAGACATACACATTCAAACTCAAATTCCAAGACAAGGTGAATTTACTGGTGAGTTCTATTAAATATCTAAGTATAGATCAATATCTCTTTTAATATCCTTAACACAGATGCAAAAATCTTGAACAAAATATTAGCAATTTAAATCTAGTAATATGTAAAATGAAAAGTACATCATGACCATGTAAGATTGCTTCATGTATGTAGTGTGTATATTTGTGTCATTCAATAAATTGGTATATTTCACTTATCAAATTTACTGAAATAAGATATTTATAATATTTCCTCATTAAGCTTTCGATATTTGTAAGTTCTATGCTGATGTCCTTTCCCACTTTCACCATGGTCGGTAATGAATGTTGACGAGACTTACTGTGATGACCATTTTGCAATATATACAAGTATCAGATTACTATTTGTTGTACACTTGAAATTAACGTAATGTTGTATGTCAATTGTATCTCAATTACAAAAAAACAATGAATGCAATTCACCATATCAATAGACCAAAGCAAAATAAAAAAAATGATCATTTCAATAAATGCTGAAAAGCAATTGATAATTTTAGCATATACTCGTAAACTGAAAAAGCAAATCCTTAGCAAACCTGAAGGGAACTTCTCAACTCCATAATGGACACTAGTGCAAAACCTACATCTCATACTATGCTTCCTGGAAAAGAATTGAGGATATAGCAAAAAAGTTTGTTCTTACCACTCCCATTAAAGTGGAAGCAGCCATGGAAAGAGCCAAGAAAAATAAATATAAAGCATACATATTTACAAAAGAAGAAGTAAAACCGCTTCTATTTGCAAGTAACTGGTTATATACAAAGTCACAGGGAGAAGCTAGTAGAATTATAAAGGGAATTAAGTTAGGTCACAGGACACAGAGCCATATGCAAAAGTCCATTGTATTTGATCTATATATTGACAAAAAAGTGGAAATTTAAAAATCTTTAAATGTTATTTACAGAAACTGCAAAAGCCAAGAACTACTTAGGGATAAATTTAAAGAATATTCAATATCTGTATAATGAGAACTATAGAACAATGCTTAGATAAATTAAAGACAATATAAAGGAATAGACGGATTTTCATTGATGGATCAGAAGACAGTAAGACATTAAGATGGCAATTTTCCCCTAAATGATCTGTATATTCAATGCAGTCTCAATCAAAATCATATCACGATATTATATAGAAATTGATGAGTTAATTCTAAAGTTTATTATTGGTAAAGAATTAGAACAGCCAAAACAATTTTGAGAAGTAAAAATAAAGCTGCAGGACAATTTGATTTTAACACTTATTATAAAGTAAAGCAATCAAGACATTTTAGTATTGACATAAATATAAACAATGAAATTGGACCTCTAGGTGACTCAGTACTAAAGAATCCACAGGCCAAGCAGGAAATGTAGGTGCAATCCCTGGGTCAGGAAGATTGCCTGGAGAAGGAAGTAGCATCCCACTCCAGTATTCTTGCATGGGAAAATCTATGGAGAGAGGAGCCTGGTGGGCTACAATTCATGGAGTCACAGAAAGTCAGATACAACTTAGTGACTAAACAACAGCAGCAGACAATGGAACAGTAATGAGAATAATAAACTTACACATACAGTGTCAATTGATTTTTTTTTAACTTAGATCGCAAGATAATCCAATAAGTAATAGATTTTTTTTTTGCCACAAGTAGCACCGGAACAACTGGGCATCTAAACACCAAAGAAGAAAGAGGAGGAGGATAAAGAGGCACAGGAGGAAGAGGAAGAAGGAGTGAGCAGAATCAGCCTCTGCTAAATAAACCAAAACAAAGCAAAACACAGAGAAATGTCTCCCCTTACCTCACAGCACACACAAAATTAAATCAGAACATTGACAGTGATGTTAAAAAAAGTACCACAATAAAAACTCTACAAGAGAACGTGGAATAAAACACTTGAAATCTTAAGGAAATTAAACACTCCCTAAATAAATGCAAAAAGTCAAGCATTTAGAAATCTTATGAAATCTATTTCATCAAATGAAAACTTCCTGCTTTTTGAGTGAGTGCTTATTCATGTCTGACTCTTTGCGGCCCCATGGACTGTAGCTCACCAGACTCCACTGTCCAGGAAATTTCCCAGCAAGAATACTGGAGTGAGTTGCCATTTCCTATACCAGGGGATCTTCCAGATCCTGGGATCGAACCTGGATCTCTTGCGCCTCCTGCATTGGCAGGTGGATTCTTTACTACCTGTCACCTGGGAAGCTCTTTGAATGCCAGTATTTAAAAAGATGAAATGGCAAGCCATAGACAGGGATAAAATATTCATAATATATAGATATGAAAAAGGACTTTGACTTTTTCCAGAATAAAAAGAGAATTCTTACAATTCAATAACAAGAAGACCAATAATCTAATGGAAAATGGATGACATATTTGAACAGATAATTCACAAAAGAAGATATACAAAGACCCAATAAGTACATCATAAGATGCTCAACATTATCTGTCCTTCAGTTCAGTTCAGTTCAGTCGCTCAGTCGTGTCTGACTCTTTGCGACCCCATGAATTGCAGCACGCCAGGCCTCCCTGTCCATCACCAACTCCCAGAGTTCACTCATACTCACGTCCATCGAGTCAGTGATGCCATCCAGCCATCTCATCCTCTGTCGTCCCCTTCTCCTGCCCCCAATCCCTCCCAGCATCAGAGTCTTTTTTTTTTTTTTTTCCAGAGTCTTTTCCAATGAGTCAACTCTTCACATGAGGTGGCCAAAGTACTGGAGTTTCAGCTTTAGCATCATTCCTTCCAAAGAATACCCAGGACCGATCTTCAGAGACTGGTTGGATCTCCTTGCAGTCCAAGGGACTTAAATGCAAATTTAAACTACACCTATTGGAATGGCTGCAAATAAAAAGATGGATAATACCAAGTGTTAATGAGGATGTGGGACAATTGTAACTTTTAAATACTGCTGGTGGGTGTTAATGGTACTAGATATTTTTGAAAACCAGTTGGCATTTTGGCATTTTCTTATAAAGTTAAATGCATGCTTGCTTATAATCTAGCAATCCTGCCCTAAGTTATTAACCCAAGATAAATGAAAGAGCGTTCATACAAGGACTTGTGCATGAACGTTCACAGAAGCTTTTTTCACAATAGTATTAACACTGGAAACAACTTTTGTGTGCATCAATTGGTAAATGTATCAACATGTTGTGGTATATCTATACAATGGGATGCTACTTAGCACTGAAAGAAATAAATTATTAATAAATGCAACAGCATGTATGAATCTCAAAACATTATGCTGAGCAAAAGAATCTAGACACACAAAAATTATACACTGTCTCACTCTATTTATAACCAAGTCTAAGAAAGGCAAATGAAGTTCTTAATTGGAACTGGTTGCCTGCATCAGGGTAGGGAGAAGGGACTGACTGGGTAGATAGAGGCAAAAGTGAATTTTAGGGAGTGATGAGAAAGTTGTTTTTTTATTTGATTGCGGTGGTAAATACATGAGAATGTCTATTTGTCAAAACTCAGCAAACAGTACACATACAATGGGCCTAATTTTTTTTTTAACTATATCTCAATGAAATCGATTAAAAGGAAATGGAACATGAACAGGCTAAGTGGGCATCTTCCTTAGTTACTGGAAGAAATTTCTTAGTCTGCAGAATGGATAAGAATGCATATGAGGTTTATGAAATTTTTGCTTAATGCTACTGACATGTTCCTCATTAATTGCTTGGAAAATAGCCAACTTCCCAGTACTTTCTGCTTCCTCTTTCCTTTTCCAATGAAAATTGGCAATATTTTACAATTTATAATTTCCACATCTAAAAGATATATAGTAATCTATGTCCTAGTTATCTAGATTTGTGAAGTTTCATCATGAAAAAAGTGAAGATAAATATGTGAATACAACAAAACAGATGTGATTGTGCTATAAAACAAAAAATGATGTAAATGTAAGGTGTAGGATCAGGTTCACAGAAAGAGCTCAGGACATTATCCCTTAATTGAATTCAATAGTTAATATGAGATGAACATTTGGATCAGTCACAAAACCGAAATTAAACTTAGTCCCTGGGAAGCAGTTAATACTTGGTACAAAACCCAACCCTCTGCCTTTGGAAAGAAGTGAAGAAGGATTTGGCAGCAGGGATAAAAATCTGGCAGGAGAAATTTGGGGTGGTCAACATTTGATATATGATGCTTTAGAGAATATTATATTATCTGGAATTTAAGTTGATATAATTGATGACATGTAAAAAGATAGCAAAGCTGGTTGAGATGATTTTGCTATATTTTTAGGTCAGGTGAGATGAGGAATACTCTTTGAATTGTATTATTTTAAAATTCAAAACGATATTTCCACATATCTGACCCAATTCTCTTATTTCAGATGATAAAATGAAGAACATCCATTGAATCAAATTGCCAACATCTGTTGGCTCATAGAAAAAGCAAGATAGCTCCAGAAAAACACCCTTCTCCAGGGAATCTTCCCAACCAAGGGATTGAACCCATGTCTCCTGCATTGCTGGAGAAGGAAATGGCAACCTACTCCAGTACGCTTGCCTGGAAAATCCTATGGACGGAGGAGCCTGGTAGGCTACAGTCCCTGGGGTCACAAAGAGTCGGACATGACTGAGCGACTCCACTTTGACTTTTCATTTTCATGCAGTGGAGAAGGAAATGGCAACCCACTTGTGTTCTTGCCTGGAGAATCCCAGGGATGGGGGAGCCTGGTGGGCTGCCATCTATGGGGTTGCACACAGTTGGACACGACTGAAGCACCTTAGCAGCAGCAGCAGCAGCAGCAGCAGCAAAGCCTTTGACTGTGTGGATCACAACAAACTGTGGAAAATTCTTCAAGAGATGGGAATACCAGACCACCTTACCTGCCTCCTGAGAAATCTGTATGCAGGTCAAGAAGCAACGCTTAGAATTGGACATGGAAAATGGACTGGTCCAAATTGGGAAAGGAGTATATCAAGGCTGTATATTGTCACCCTGCTTATTTAACTTATATGCAGAGTACATCATGCAAAATCCCAGAATGGATGAAGCACAAACTGGAATCAAGATTGCAGAAAGAAATATTAATAACCTCAGACATGCAGATAACACCACCCTTAGGGCAGAAAGCAAAGGGGAAGGAAAGAGCCTATTGATAAAAGTGAAAGAGGAGAGTGAAAAAGCTGGCTTAAAACTTAGCACTTATGGACTCTGTGGGAGAGGGAGAGGGTGGGAAGATTTGGGAGAATGGCATTGAAACATGTAAAGTATCATGTATGAAATGAGTTGCCAGTCCAGGTTCAATGCATGATACTGGATGCTTGGGGCTAGTGCACTGGACGACCCAGAGGGATGGTATGGGGAGGGAGGAAGGAGGAAGGTTCTGGATGAGGAACACATGTA
Source organism: Bos javanicus (assembly GCF_032452875.1). Lineage (NCBI taxonomy): Eukaryota > Metazoa > Chordata > Mammalia > Artiodactyla > Bovidae > Bos > Bos javanicus. The sequence continues at coordinate 47,836,466 of NC_083870.1, forward strand.
TACCTGTGGTGGATTCATTTTGATATTTGGCAAAACTAATACAATTTTGTAAAGTTTAAAAAAAATTAAAAAAAAAAATGAAGATCATGACATCTGGTCCCATCAGTTCATGGCAAATAGATGGGGAAACAATGGAAACTGACAGACTTTATTTTCTTGGGCTCCAAAGTCACTGCAGATGGTGACTGCAGCCATGAAATTAAAAGATGCTTACTCCTTGGAAGAAAAGCTATAACAAACCTGGACAGCATATTAAAAAACAGAGACATTACTTTGCAACAAAGGTCCATCTGGTCAAAGCTATAGTTTTTCCAGTAGTCATGTATGAATGTGAGAGTTGGACTATAAAGAAAGCTGAGCGCCGAAGAAATGATGGTTTTGAATGTGGTATTGGAGAAGACTTGAGAGTCCCTTGGACTGCAAGAAGATCCAACCAGTCCATCCTAAAGGGATTCAGTCCTGAATATTCATTGGAAGGACTGTTGCTGAAGCTGAAGCCGAAACTCCAATACTTTGGCCACCTGATGCGAAGAACTGACTCACTGGAAAAGACCCTGATGCTGGGAAATATTGAAGAAAGGAGAAGGGGTTGACAGAGGATGAGATGCCTGAATGGCATCAATGATTTGATGGACATAAGTTTGAGCAAGCCTGGAAGTTGGTGATGGACAGGGAAGCCTGGTGTGCTGCAGTCCATGGGGTTGCAAAGAGTCAGACATGCGTGAGCTACTGAACTGAACTGAACTGAACTGAACTGAAAATGAAGAAAGAAACATGTTAAACAACTTGATTTTGGTTTCTCAAATGAATAAGAGAATCTAGAATAAAACTCTGGCTTTATGAGGCGGATTCAATGATTTTTCTATATTGCAATTTTGCCTCAAACATATCATTGACAGTCATAAAGGTCATTATCTAACCTAGAATAAGGGCATAAATAGCTATTTTGAAAGCCATGTACTTGGCAATGATAACACAAATTTCTTGGTGAAAGTTTTTCATCGGCAATAAAGAAATTCAGTTTTATTATTATAAAGTGAGAAATCACTAAAGAAATTTCTCCACTCAACCTAATATTTAAAAACAGTTATGAATCCACCTCAAAGGCTAGAAAACAACAGTTTATGTCACAATATGATACATAGAGATACAACTGAAAGCATCAAAAATTAATACTTTTATACCTGAGCTGTATTCCCCTAAAAGCAAATAATGTGAATTATTTAAGGGTAATTTCGATCTGAGAAAAATTCCTCTGTATCATTTGCCTTTGGGAATTCAGAAAGCTTATCTTGTAATTCACTTCACAGGTCTATAGGTTTGTTTTCTGTCTTACACTCTAATACTCTTGTCAATCTGTTTTTTACAATTGCACAATTTAGGAATGTAGCATCATGCTCGCTTCAGCAGTACATATACTAAAATTGGAATGTAACATCAAAACTAACTGCTGAAGGAATGTTCTTCTTAGTGTTGAAAATTTTTTTTCCAATAAATACATGCTAAAAATCAATAAAAGCAAAATAAAAAGGAGGGACACAACTAATACTCAAATGGGACATATATTGATACACGTCATATGGAATAAACTATAAGAACGCAAGTATGTTCTGTTATTTTAAACCCAGTGGACCAGATAAATTTTATGTCACTTTTTCTTCTTAAAAATAATAATACTATAACCACGGTCTAGAGGGGTCACTGACAAGTGCTCCTTGGCTGCATTTTATTCTGAGAAGAAAAAGAAATTTGTGATGGATGGAAAAAGATTTTGCTGAAGCTCAGTGAAAGAAGATTAATATTTGAATCCTTCTCAGTGCCAGTACTTATCTGAGAGGGGGAAAAAAAGTTCAGTTTAAGGTAAGAAGACACTAAGGAGGAAACAGGAGAAAAGTTTGTGCCAGAAGAAAATAGGAATGAGATTTAAAGGGCTTGAGGGTAAAACTCACAAGTATGTGTTTACAAGAAGATCTGAGACCTCAAACAGCAGGATATGAAACAGAAAGGAGGGCTTGGATTCTTAAGAGGTATATATTCAGTATATAATGTTTGGCTTTTTAAAAAACAATGTCTGCACTTTTGCCCAGTTAGAATTTTTTTAGAATTAGTTTCCTTTCCAAATATTAATAAAGTACTGAAATTTAGAGACTGTTTCTAAATGGTAATATTCTGGCTCTGCTTTCATATTTTTTCTCTTCAAAAATAAATGGAAATACATAATTGAGACAAGCTCTGCTTTTATCCTCAGAAATAAATTTAAATACTTGATTGAGACAAAAACAAAGTATTTAAAATTTTTATGAACACTCTATTTCCTTTCCATATAATTTGATAGGGCCCAAGTCACTGAGAATGTTCACAAAGGGAGATGACTCATCAAGACCTTTGCCAAAGCAAATGGGGTGTGTGGGGTCAGGGCCACAAAAGTCCATAACAAGATTTTAAAAGTTGACCTTAATTACTGAAAGGGCTAAGCAGTCATGTGAAGCTTGCAGAAATTTCAAACTGAGTATTAAAATTCTCACATAAGTACTCAATTAGAGTAGGTATTCAGCATTTGGGGAGGAAAGAAGCCAGATACAATGGCTATTGTGTATGGATATTACATTCTTTATTTGGGCTTCCCTGGTAGTTCAGTGGTAAAGAATCCCTGCCAATGCAGGAGATGCAGGTTCCATCCCTGGGTAGAAAAGATCCCCTGGAAAAGGAAATAACAACCCACTCCAGTATTCTTGGCTAGGAAACCCCATGGAACCTGGCGGGCTACAGTCCATGGTGTCACAAAAGAGTTAGACATGACTTAACAACCAAACAACAACAATATTGTGTTCTTTAGCTAAGTTAGGACCCTTGTGCACTATTTGGATATTTGAAAGACTTTTTTTTTTGTTCTAGTTACTGTTGCAAGATAGCATCAAAACTATTGGTAGTGTTGGTAAAATTATTTTCTATTTTTTGCATAAACTGTGTCAACAAATAAGAACCATAATAGTCACAAAGCCCTTTTTATTTACAATTACTTTCTAGGGGATAAAAGGGGACATCTTAATTCAGGACCTTCAGGGCACTCAAGCAAGACTTACATGTGGAAATCCCTGATTCCAAATGCCATGCTTCTCTCAGAGGATAATTTCAGTACCATGTAGAGCATTTGGCATGACTGAAATTTTTGTGACAAGAAATCAAAAACAGAAACCAAAGAAAGTAACAGTTCCAATATCTCATTGGAGACACTAACATGATACCAAAGTCCTATCCTGGGGTTTAAACTTGACCTTAAATGAGTCTCATCCTCTTCTTCTTTGAGTGTGGAGCAAACCTTTCTGGAAGGAAAAACATCTAATTGAATTGGGTAAGTAGAGAATTTAGGGAGAGAAGCAAGACAATGTTGAAGACAAAAGGTAAATTTAATTGCAAGGCTAGAGGCTGCAGGAACAGAGAAGTGTCACCCAGTGTCTTCAGATAATTTGTTAAAAAATATTGTTGGGGTCATTTAAATGAAGTCATATGTCTAAAAGAAACATAAGAACAGGCTCGTGGAAAACTCTTATGGACAATAAAATAGACATTACCAAGAGTTCTATGTTTACAGACATGTTTATAGCTTAAATATTATTCACAATAACATGGTATAAGACTGAACATGAAAGACTTTATAAAGAGGATCTTTCAGTGTATTTTGGCAAAGCAAACAGTAATAAATTAAAATATGTATGGGGGTTGTTCTAAATAAATCTCGGTTTATTATGTTTTAAAGTAAATTAATGAGTGTTAAATTAGAATGTTGGCTGGAAAAAGATAAAAAACATGTAGCAGAAAGCATCTTGTATTTAAAGGTGGCTGCTAAAATTAACATGTGATAATTCAAAGGACAGCATTTTACATGAAAATAATTTTGAAATTATATTCCCATGTGAAATTTTAAAACCAAGCATCAGAATCTATAAGAATATTATCAGAGACATATCTGATCACTCTGAAGTTGAGTATGCCCTGTAGAAATGAAAGGACAAAATAATCAAAGAAGAGCAAATGTTCTTAGAACATAGATGATGTGGTACGGAAGATTATTTTTCTAAAAGTAGAAAGAAACAGAAACAAAGAGATAAATCTGTAAGATGATAAATGAAAGCACTCTAGAGCAACAGAGCTGTTTCCTCACTCATTTTCTTATAAACCCAGGTGAATGCAGCATATATGTAAATGCATTAATTGTCAAATACCATACCTTGCATCATGTAGTCATCAAAACTTGGAGAGCATTCATAAATAAAATGCCATTTCCAGTTTGGAGTATTCAGTACAAGTATTTGGTTTTAGCTTTTAGCTCATATATATATATTTACAGCTAACTTTAGCAACACCTATATTTCCTGTCTTCGAATTTTAGAGGTAAGCACTGTACAATGGATTAAAAAGTAATGAATTCTAATTCAGAATTTACCTCCAATAAGGTGTGAATGTGGGAAGGTCCTACCAGCTCCTGGAAGTTTAGTTTCTTCTTCCATAATTCAAGGAAATGGAGGAGAACAGAAAATTTCTAAATTCTAGAAAATCCATGATTTTTATGTCACTCATCAATTACTTGGTTATATACCATTTTGAATTATTCAGTAGTCTTCTTAGTTAGATTTTACGTGCCCTAGATATACTTTCTGTCACTTAGCACAGTGCTGGGTGTTAACTCGATGTTTTAAAAAACACTTCTTGATGGGATGACTGTTCACTGAAAGAATATTGGAGGCCAAGAAAAGGCTTATCACTGTGCACTTGGATATTCTCTACTCTGAGCTGCCCTCTTTCAGCAATGTAAAACTGGATGGTTGAAGAGTTTGTTTGAAAAGAAAGACTTTCATTATCAGTTAAAAATACACTATCTTTCAATAGTTATGTTATATTATCCATAACCTAGAAGACTAGTTCATGCATAATTCTTTTACACATCTGAAAGTAAAATGAGTTAATGTGTGACCTACCTACAGAAATAGCAGAAAATCATTTTAAGACAGCCTTTGGAAGATGGGGAACTTTCAAACCACATTCTTATTTAGCTAGTGTTTGTATAACTTTTTGTCTTTTCTTGTCCATTCTGATGGTAAATGTATGTATTAGGAGAAAAATTCTACTCCACCGTTAGCTCCTTCCTTGGTCCTGATAAGACAATTACATAATCAGGGTTTTTTTTCATAAGGTTCCTCATTGAGGATGAACTGTGATGTTGTGACTGTGAATAGACACTGGAAGCATCAGTTAAGTAGCATATCAGTGAATTTCAAATGTTGCAGCAATAGTTACAAGGAAAATATGCTAAAAGTACTAAGGAATCCAGCAGGGTTATCAGAAACATATGTTATTTTTTAAAGTTTTCTTGAATGCAGCAGGGGCTCTGGGGATTCATTAAGGAAAGAAAAATGATGAAGGGAAAATGTGAGTGAGAAGTAATGCTTTAACCTGTGAGCCTTTTTCCTCTCATCATACCTGCCTGCACCAAATCACACTACAAAAGTCACATTTATTTTTGAAAAATAGTAAACAAGTTTATATCTCTTGAAAATATTTGCAGTAGATGCTTACTCCTTGGAAGGAAAGTTATGACCAACCTAGATAGCATATTCAAAAGCAGAGACATTAGTTTGCCAACAAAGGTCCATCTAGTCAAGGCTATGGTTTTTCCTGTGGTCACGTATGGATGTGAGAGTTGGACTGTGAAGAAGGCTGAATGCCGAAGAACGGATGCTTTTGAACCATGGTGTTGGAGAAGACTCTTGAGAGTCCCCTGGACTGCAAGGAGATCCAACCAGTCCATTCTGAAGGAGATCAGTCCTGGGTGTTCATTGGAAGGACTGATGCTGAAGCTGAAACTCCAATACTTTGGCCACCTCATGTGAAGAGTTGACTCATTGGAAAAGACCCTGATGCTGGGAGGGATTAAGGGCAGGAGGAGAAGGGGATGACAGAGGATGAGATGGCTGGATGGCATCACCAACTCGATGGACATGAGTTTGAGTGAACTCCAGGAGTTGGTGATGGACAGGGAGGCCTGGTGTGCTGTGATTCATGGGGTCACAAAGAGTCAGACACGACTGAGCAACTGAACTGAACTGAGACTACTCTAACACTAAAGAGTGAAATAGAAGAGTCACCTATTGTACAGGTTTTTTGGTAAGACAATACATATGAGAAGCACGGATTGTAAATACAATTGTTTTGCTGTCAAATTGGCAATATCTTTAAAGTTATAAGAGAATATGAATGATAAAGGAATGAGTGTGTATATGCTTAGTTGCTCAGTCATGTCAGATTCTTTGTGACCCCATGGACTGTAGCCCATCAGGCTCCTCTGTCCATGGAATTTTCCAGACAAGAATACTGGAATGGACTGCCATTTCCGACTTCAAAAGGGATGAGTACTTTTCATATATTAGAAAGTCATACATTTGCATTGTGTTTTCAGGGAGCAAGAGACAGTTTTCATTTGAGAAAAAAATGCATGCTCTCTGCAGCACACTTTTTCTTCTCAGAAGAAAACATGCCCTCCTTTTCTGCAAGGTGGCATGTAGATCCAGGTGCTTTTCAATTTTGGAGCTCTTTTGCTCCTATATTAATATTCTTCTCCAGTACTTCCTTACTGTTTTCCCTCTGCTTCCAAAATGCTCATTTCCAGTCTTACAAAAGCCTGTACCTAATTCCTAACTCTGAAAAACTTCTTGGTCATTTGTTTCCTGTCAAAAGATCTTGAAGGAATGATCAACCTCTACACAGCTCATGCCCACAACTCACGTTTTGGAAAGCAACTGGCTTCTTCCTGCTTCACACTGCTGAAGCTGTTTTCACACCATTCATGTGTTCGTGCTTTGTCTTCCCATCTAACATGAAAGTTTTTTTGTAGGAAAAAACTGTATCATGTACTTTTTTGGTTTCCTTACACTGATGGGACTCAGACACTCAAATTACTTTTGAGCTGAAACAGTCAAGGCCCAAAAGACTCGGGAGGAACCTTTGTCCTCTCTTACTACCTATAAGAATTTAAGATAGAAGCCCTGTCCCAGGAAGGAGCTGTGACCATAGATTACCTCAGTGAAATAGTAGGTATGATAGACAGTAAGGAACCCAGCAAAGCCCATTTGATCAAAGTCCTCTCTGTGTCTCATTGTCTTTGAGTGACCTAGTACACATTTGTTTACTAAGCATTGACTCATTTCATCTTCCTGTGAATTACTTCACCTCCCTTTAAAGCCTCAGACCTCTGCCTTCTCCTTGGTGCTGTTGTGCAAGTCTCTTGAGCCATGTCCGACTGTTTATAACTCTATGGAACATAGCCTGTCAGGCTCCTCTGTTCATGGGATTCTCCAAGCAAGAATGTTGTAATGGGTTGCCATACCCTCCTCCAGAGGATCTTCCTGACCCGGGGATCATATCCGAGTCTCTTAAGTCTCAGGCATTGAGAGGCAGCTTCCTTACCACTAGTGCCACAATATACCTCATTTTGCCTTGATGTTTTTGAAATTCTTCACACTCATGTGGATTCTTTATGCACAAGTAGTAAATTTGATTCCCTCCTGTCCATCTGCCTTATGTCATTTTAATTACTAGCCAAAAGAACCAGGGAGAAGGCAATGGCTCCCCACTCCAGTACTCTTGCCTAGAATATCCCATGGATGGAGGAGCCTGGTGGGCTGCAGTCCGTGGGGTCGCTAAGAGTCGGACACGACTGAGCGACTTCACTTTCACGTTTCACTTTCATGCATTGGAGAAGGAAATGGCAACCCACTCCAGTGTTCTTGCCTGGAGAATCCCAGGGATTGGGGAGCCTGGTGGGCTGCCGTCTATGGGGTCTCACAGAGTTGGACATGACTGAAGTGACTTAGCAGCAGCAGCAGCAAAAGAACCAGGAGGGGAGAGAAAGAAAACCCCACCCCCACCATACCACTATACACTGAAAAATAAAAGAAGAAGTTAGTGAATTAAATTCTTAATGACCTTTAAGAGCCCAACTGAATCTACACACCTACTATAATAAGCAAATCACCTTTCATTTCCATGAATTCCTCTTTGACGTGGGACATCTGGCCTGTTGCAGACTCCCAGTTGGCCCTTTCTTGGGTAGAAAAAGTCACTATTCTTTCTTCTTTATATATTTGCCATTGAGTACTCAGAATTCAAGCCAGGAAATTCCAAAATAACAGGTATGGAATAGTGAGTTTTTAATATAATGGGAGAACAGGCTGGCAACGGGAAAGAAACTCATTCTTCCTAGGCTTCTATCAAAATATTTAGTATATGATGGCTAGTTCTGAGACAGCTATACTAGATGTATTTGGATATGGACCTTATCTGTAGGAGATCACTTAGTCAAAATGTGAATAAAGATATGGTAAATAATTTTAAGATAGAATGTCCAAATTTTATTCTAAAAAATGGGAAAATTGTTAGCTGCTCTGCCCAATTTATGATATTGCTCTGAAAATTGGAAAAACAAGAAAACAATTAAAATCATAAAGTTATAAACTACACATTTGCAAATAATTTCTGGTGTCATGTCATATTTTTATAAAATAAATATACAGAATTCCTATTACTTCAAATAGATATAGACTTTTATAAATGCCATCACAGAAATTAAAGACCTGAAGAGTAAGCTGAAAATGACCAAATCAGAGTATACATAATTTGCTTAATTTTATTTTTTACAAAAAGCTCTGAAAATGTTTTCAGTTAACTTAAAATATTCTTTTAAACCTCGCATACACCCCACTCCAGTACTCTTGCCTGGAAAATCCTATGGATGGAGAAGCCTGGTAGGCTGCAGTCCATGGGGTCACTAAGAATCAGACATGACTGAGCAACTTCACTTTCACTTTTCACTTTCATGCATTGGAGAAGGAAATGGCAACCCACTCCAGTGTTCTTGCCTGGAGAATCCCAGGGACGGGGGAGCCTGGTGGGCTGACATCTGTGGGGTCACACAGAGTCGGACACGACTGAAGTGACTTAGCAGCAGCAGCAGTAACAATCTCAGAAGAATGTAACCTTGTTTCTCACTCAAGACAGAGTAGGGATGTAACTTAATAATGATGAATAAAGAGGTGGATCTAAATGCTTCCAGAGACTTGACTACTTTTGAATTACATAGTAGTGACCAATCATTCCAAATCCATTTACACACACTGGATTACAAGGTGCAGAACTTAGCTTTAAGATATCTTTCTAACATGGTTAAATGTTATATACATGACCTTTAAGCACCAGAGAGAATTTGAAAAGTAAAATAAAATACAGAATCACAAGCCCTATAGTCAGACGAGACCTTATGGGGGCTCCAATCTAATCTATACCATACGAAGCAGTGGATCGCTTCCTGCACATCCCAGATAGGTAGTGATCCAAGGATGTTCTGCATATGTGTAGTATAACAATACATCCTCATTAGCCTGCTGCTCTACAGGTTTCTACACGACAGAGTGATTCTTCCAAAAATCTAGTTAAATCAAGTCATTCCGCTGCCCAAACTCCTTCTCTTCTTACTCAAGTAATCTTGACTCCTTCCCTAGAAGTCCCTACGCAATCTGCCATGCCTCCCTCCTTTCCCAGTTCCAACTTCTCAGACTTCACCTTCTACAACTTTTCGTCTTCCTCATGCCAACCTAGCTACTGGCCACTTACTAGTCTTCAAATCTACAAGCGCATGTAGTCCAAATCTTTTAAACTTGCTGTTCCCTTTGCCTGTAATACACTCCTCCCTATTAACACAAGATTCTGTCCTCACTTTTATAAGGATTCTGCTCAAATGTCATCTTAACAAGAAGTTTTTATTAAACTCGCCATAAATCCCCACTCCTCTTGAACACTTTCACTGGGTGTTTCTTTACTGTTCTTCATGGCATTTTATCACAGTGTAGCAATATTATTTATATACTTATACTTAATTATATTTATTATCTGTCTCACTCCACTAGAATGGAAATTCCATGAGGGCACAAGATTTGTCTAGTCTGTTTACCCATGGCTGTATCTTAGAAAAAGGTCTCCTATCAGATTTGATGTCCAATAATCACTGATTGAATGAAAGGAGAACTCATAACCTCTTATTTGAATCTATCTGTCCTTTTAGATAGGTATAACATTTAGAACGGGCTCCCCTGGTGGCTCAGCAGTAAAGAACCTACCTGCCAATGCAGGAGATATAGGTTCAATTCCTAGGTCAGGAAATGGTAACCCACTCCAGTGTTTTTGCCAGAGAAATCCCATGGATAGAGGAACCTGGTGGGCCACAGTTCATGGGGTCACAAAGAGTCAGACATGACTTAGCGACTAAACAATGATGATTAGAACTTTATTTATAATGCTAAGCTAAAACTTGCTGCCTTGTATGGACATTTTCTACCTATAGATCTATAGACCTGGTCCTGCCTTCTAAGTCACAGAGAACAATTCTAAACATCCCCTCTCACCCAAACAATCCTTCAAACATTTGAAAAAAATGCAAATCACTCGTCAGTTAAAGTCATCGCTTCCTTTAGTCAGTCTCCAAATGACGTGGATTCTAGTCACTTCACACATCTTTTCTGTCACTCTCCCTTGGATATATTCTGTTTCATTATTTTTCAAACTGAAGGTCATGACTGTAGAGTGGTTTATCGAATAAATATGGTTCAATCTGGGGAGTTAGTAAAGTGTTGGGGCTTAGCATACGGTCAGTGATGCCAGATGATTCTGGATCATATACGTTCAGTCACTTGTTAACGGCCAAGTGCCTTCACCCTTTTTTACCTCATGTTTATCATCTTTAAAAAGAGAATAATGATAATATTAGTTACCTAATAGAATTATTGTGCGGATTAAAGATTAACAACATTCAGCAATATGTGAACCGTGAACTTCCTGGTGTTCAAGCTGGTTTTAGAAAAGGCAGAGGAACCAGAGATCAAATTGCCAACATCTGCTGGATCATGGAAAAAGCAAGAGAGTTCCAGAAAAACATCTATTTCTGCTTTATTGACTATGCCAAAGCCTTTGACTATGTGGATCACAATCAACTGTGGAAAATTCTTCAAGAAATGGGAATACCAGACCACCTGATCTGCCTCTTGAGAAATTTGTATGCAGGTCAGGAAGCAACAGTTAGAACTGGACATGGAACAACAGACTGGTTCCAAATAGGAAAAGGAGTTCGTCAAGGCTGTATATTGTCACCCTGTTTATTTAACTTCTATGCAGAGTACATTATGAGAAATGCTGGACTGGAAGAAACACAAGCTGGAATCAAGATTGCCGGGAGAAATATCAATAAACTCAGATACGCAGATGACAGCACCCTTATGGCAGAAAGTGAAGAGGAACTCAAAAGCCTCTTGATGAAAGTGAAAGTGGAGAGTGAAAAAGTAGGCTTAAAGCTCAACATTCAGAAAACGAAGATCATGGCATCCGGTCCCACCACTTCATGGGAAATAGATGGGGAAACAGTCTAAACAGTGTCAGACTTTATTTTTCTGTGCTCCAAAATCACTGCAGATGGTGACTGCAGCCATGAAATTAAAAGACGCTTACTCCTTGAAAGGAAAGTTATGACCAACCTAGATAGCATATTCAAAAGCAGAGACATTCCTTTGCCAACAAAGGTCCGTCTAGTCAAGGCTATGGTTTTTCCTGTGGTCATGTATGGATGTGAGATTTGGACTGTGAAGAAGGCTGAGCACCAAAGAATTGATGCTTTTGAACTGTGGTGTTGGAGAAGACTCTTGTGAGTCCCTTGGACTGCAAGGAAATCCAACCAGTCCATTCTGAAGGAGATCAGCCCTGGGATTTCTTTGGAAGGAATGATGCTAAAGCTGAAACTCCAGTACTTTGGCCACCTCATGCAAAGAGTTGACTCATTGGAAAAGACTCTGATGCTGGGAGGGATTGGGGGCAGGAGGAGAAGGGGACAACAGAGGATGAGATGGCTGGATGGCATCACTGACTCGATGGACGTGAGTCTGAGTGAACTCCGGGAGTTGGTGATGGACAGGGAGGCCTGGCGTGCTGCGATTCATGGGGTTGCAAAGAGTCGGACACGACTGAGCGACTGATCTGATCTGATCTGATCTGAATGATTAACACAGGAACTTTGAACAGTGCACTCTCCAATGTCAACTGCCCAATGGGAGAAGAGGATAACTCCAAAAAAAGAGGAGAGAAAGAAGAAAGAATGAGTCTTCTCTCCAGGAAGCAGGCTCCAGGCTCTGCCTCACCTCCCCAGACTCAAGGCAGGAAAGAGAAAAAGAAGAAGGGAAGAGAGGCTGGTGTCCTCTCCCCTCAAGAGGGAATGGCCAGCTCTCCTTATTACTCTTACTTTGAGGAATCAGGAGAAACCAATCTACCTGAAAACCAAAGCATTTGACACTGAAAATGAAACTATTTTAGAATACTTTGTCATTAAAACTAGTTGACAATACCATGTCTACAGTATTAAGCACTTAGCTCCATTATTGCATTACAAATGATATTTGCCTAGCAGGACTTGTACAGGGAAAAAAAAAAGTATGAAGTAAATGCAATAATATTGTCCCTCATAGATTTTAATGAGGTGTACTCCAGTTTCTAAAGTTAAGCACCATTCAGTTGGCATGTTAAATATTTTTTCTTTTGTAAAACAGGTTTTAAAGAAGCCTCACTAGCCCAATTCATCATTAACTTCTTCCACACACCAAACCTAGTAAATAGCAACCATTGCACTATTTTAAAATTAAGTTAAAATGGTCAGAGTGCTATGTGCTAGGCTTGCATTGGGGTTAGTTTTCTATTTGGAATTGAACATTTTAGAATAAATGTTCTAGTCTGCTTCCTGGACTCAGGGCTTCTTTCATGGCTACCAAGACTGGGTTGATACAGTCTTGTAAACTGAATTAAGACACAGCTTTTCTGAGACTAGCACCCCTGGGAAAAGAAACAAGAAAAGTTTCTTCTTTTTGCCAAGAGATATATAACCTTCTGGTGAGAAAATATGCTGCAGTGCTCTCTGAAGGCTCAAACTCTGCTCACCTCAACGCTGATTTTCACACTTTCAAGAGCAACTCGTGAACAAAGTCCAGGACTATTGTCTTCAGTAGCATTTAATTTCAGGTCTGGTGTTCTCACTTTTTTTCACCACAGTTGCATCACAAAATAGTGAAGAATTTTTATGATTATTATTTTGGCATTATTTTATTTAAATCTTCGACTGGATCACAGCTATTAGACGAGCCTTTTAAGTTTCCCACCTGCTTCATTTTGGAGGCTTCCTAATTTGTTATTCCAGCTCAGGTCTCTCTCTCTCTGCAAACTACACAGCACAGTCAGATCAATCATCTGCTAATCACATTCCAGAGGACAAAATCTTTCTTTTTTCAGTAATTTCCCTTCACAGTCTGAAAATATATCAAATCTTTGATGTTCTATCATCTGGCATCAAACAATGGTATCTCCCACTATCTTCTACTTCCTTACACATTTAGATCAATTTCTGAAACAGAAACTTCATGTCATTGCTCATATTGTTTCCTTTCCCTAAATCCCTTTCTATATCCTCACTGACTTTTGTTTAAATTCTACAGATCCTTCTAGTAACATCTTTTCTACAACATTTTCCTTGCCACCAACTCCTTAAGCTTGGTATTTTCTTCTCCTCTTAACCTTCTAGCATTTTATTTGTACCTTTCTTTATAACACATCTCATACTTAATCTCATTAAGACTGTAGCTGTACACAAGTACCTCTTACCAACTGAAATTTTTTGGGAATAGGGACCATGTCCTGCTTATCTTGAAGTCTTTCACTGCTGTTTAACACAGGTTTCTGCCACGTGGTCCATTTCTCCTCCAATAAATCAGGAAATGTAGCTTTCATCCATTAGATGCTAGACTGAGCTGAGAACAGGAGAAACATGCCTATAGATAGATAGATCATCTTTTTAACCAGCTACCTGAAGCAAAATAATGCTTCTTAAATGTTTGCTGACTCAAAAATCAAAAACTTGCAGTCTATCAACTGACCTTTTTAAGGAATTACTAAAAATAGTATGTTCAATAGTCAGAAATTCAGATATTAGCCCTTATTATGCTACAGAAGTAGGAAGAAAATCAACCACAAAAGAAAAAGCTTCTATAACAACTTTTTTCATTTTCTTCATACGAAAACCTATGATCTTTCTTTTGAAAGTTCAAGGAAATGTCAGGGATATTTTCCATTTATCCCTTTTCAAGATATCTTGGATGCACACACTTTTGTATAAGCTTCTTAACTCAAAAATGTTTAAAATGTTTGCAGGAAATACAATGACCACTAGTACAGAAGGGAAGGAGTAAACAAAATAGGAAAGAAGGTAGAGTTTTGAAAGTTAAGTGTTTCTTACAAGTGGTTGACAATGCTTCACCCAAAATGATCAAGGCTATTGCCACTCTGCTACCAAGCCCCACTCCCACTCTATTTTTATTACTTGCTACTGCATTTTCCTAGGCAGCTCTTTTTATGCTTACAAACACACACACACACACACACACACATCAATTCTTTTGCTTTTATTGAAAAATAATGCACAACAAATTGTAACTATAACCTAATCTACAAGGTTTAATGTAGGCAGCTTTGATTTACTGGCCCATTCATAATCTGCTGGTGATTAGCCTCCCTGGAAACAATCCACTCACTTGTCTAAGTGATATCAAGGTGTTTGTTTTTAATCTGTCCAAAATCTTCCGATGGACAAACGCATTATTGAAGAATTATATTTTAATTTATCTTCACGCCGTGCTTTTGATGGGCATTTGCATTAACACAATATGATTATGCTTCTTTACACTGGTATCTATTCAAATTAGAAATTACCTGCACATACAGTCTCAGGTGGTGGTCAAAAATTGTACAAAGAAGTAAGAATAGGACTCCTTAATATCACACAGCCCTGCTGCTCAACAATGAGGCTTTTTCTGTTCTAATGCTTTTGTCATGTATATGAAAGTCATTATGTAGTTTAGAAAACAGAAGATGAAGTGAAAGAGGAAGATCTGGGACCTAGGATGCATTAATATTCCACCAGCATCAAAGATATTTCCCTCGAGGGGCTCCTACAGGCCACGCTGTTATTACAGTGCCTATCCATTATCTTGTGCTGTTCTTGGTATTAAGACAATAATGGAGAGAATAGGATTATGTGCAGATGATAGGAAATGTGAAGGCAATTCAGCAAGATAGGAAATGAACGGAGACATGATTCTTTCATCGAAGCCAGGGATGGTTTAGCATAGGGTAAGAGAGAAGATAAATGAAGCAAAATGGAATCTTTACAGGTTAGCAGGGGTAAAAATGAGTGTTTTCATATAATTCTGTGAGTTTAACCTTCTTGATAGAAAAATGCCATGGCATCTTTGTTTGAAAATCCAAGTATATGTGCCTGAGGAGATGATCAGTTTTTGTTCTAAAAATTCACTTGTTGTCAGAAAAGATGTCCGGTGCTTACAAGATCAGAAGGTGGCCTAAAGGAGTGGCATAACCTTTTAATTCACTCCCATCACTAACAAATTTGAGCGTTATTTAAGATTCTCCTGTGGAAATGAGGAGCCCCACAACTCTCTCAACCCATCCCTTACCAAACAATGCCCGGTAAGTTAGGGTACATTAAACTGAAGGCCAGACAGGCGAGCTCCATTAGGAAAAATGCTTAATCTAATTTCTCCAGGGCCCTCTTTCTTTTGACAGGAACCCTCCCTGTCTGTACACACACACACACAGCTCACAGAGGCAATCACCCAGACAGACTTTGAAAACAGGAAAGAAAAGCCCTGGCTTTTTGCAAAGATCACCTATATTGAATGCCCAAGGCTAATGTGACTCAAAGGTTGGCATTTCATGATGATGGCGGGGAAACAAGAGTGGCAGATTGTGTCATTTGCAGACAGGGCACTGGCATAAATAAATGTTTCTGTTTATATATAAAAAAAGAACACTTAATTAAATGAAGGCACATTCAGCTCAGACAATATGACACGGCCTGGGAGAGCGCTTTCTGTGTTCACATGCGCTGCTTTCTCTTCAAACATTGCATTTGATCCTGACTTAAATTGGATAGAAATTTAACCAAACTGAGATCAACAATATAATAACATTCTCTAACTCAAAGAGTTACCAAGGGGAATTGAAGAGAAAATATTAGAGGAAATCAGCATGTAGATACACTGTATCTATAAGCTTGTCTAAGAATATGAAAGCTTTGGATATTCAGGCTGCATATGAAATGTAGATTAATATATCCTGCATGGAATTGCACTGCAGTCATTACAACTTAGTTTGAAATACATATTTCCTATATAAGGTTGAGGACTATTTTTTAAGTGGAGATATATATGTATATATTCATATATGTATATTCCTTCAAAAGACACATAACCAAAGCATCCAGGGGGAAGAGAAGGAGGAGAAAAAAAAATATGTGTATATATATATATATATCTTTATATGAAGCATGGACCAGCTATTTGTATAGGAAAAAAAAGTATATATAAAGAGCAAAATGTAATCAGGACCTTGAACAGCTTTTGGACCTTTTCTTCCCCCTCCCCCAGCTCTTTCTGGGCTCTATGGTGCACCTTCCTAGTTCTCTGGTTTTAAAAATGGCTCCATACTGCTCTCTGCTGCTGGTTTATAATTTTCTACTTGGAAATAGAGCTTGTTGCTCTGGCTGTATGTGAGGTCCTGATTAGAGCTTATAACTAAAAGGACTGTCTCTTAATTTGAAACAAGGCAGGCTGATAGTCTGCAGATTTGGACTGCTGAAGCCAGCTTCCTGGCTACATTTTTTCCTCCAAATTATCTGGACTCTTTGACCTTAAAGAGATCTCATTCTAGCCATAAGAATCATTTAAATTTAAAAGATTGCCCTCTTAAGGATATTATGTATTATCAAAAAAAAAAATCCCACTGTGGATTCACATTTCTAGAAAGTGAGGTGGAAAGGAGAGGACATTGGAAATAGATGTGGAGATTAATTAATATTACTACTTAATATCCACATCGCATTGAACTCAATTTCAAACAAGGAAATTAATAAAATAGTGTATGTATAATAGAGCACAGCAAAACATATGCACTCAATAAATGTAAATGAGTTGTGAATCAAATCCAAGCAATTGAAATATCAGATAAAGAATTGTAATTTGAGGGAAAAATTAACCTCAGGAAAAAATATTTCAAGCATTAGATAATATATTCAAAGTGTATTTTACTCTCCTTTGAAAGCAAGAATGAGAGAAGAACGATTTATTTATCTTAATATATAGTACCAGAAAGTTAGATTTACCAAAAATCATATCATTTTATAAAGGCTAATAAATTCAAGCATAAAAATGTTTACTGGGGGCTTGTTTAGTGATAATATATTTCTCCCTCAGAAATAAAAATAATTATGAAAGACAGTTAAGAACTATAATTGGAAACTGTAATGTGTGGCAACATGACCACATGACTTAATCCAAGAGCATATGGTCAATTGTGTGACCCTGCTTGACAGACAGGAAGTTGTTATAATCCATGTCATTATTTGGAATCACATCTAAAGCACACAACCCTATTACCCCGCTCAACAGACACATAAAGGAAGGAAATGAAAAGAATGATAGGAACTAATACATATAATTGGTGGGTATCATTTACCAGGGCTTTTGCCTTTGAAATTTATTAGAATTTAAAGAGATTCTTTTGTGTGAATTCCCCACAGAATCAGGGTGGACTCCCACCAAAGATTTGGTTTGAATGTTGAAACATAATGCCACATACACATCAAGAAGACGTGAAAAGATTTCCTATCACGTCATGAGGCTTTCTGGAGAAAGCAAGGTGGCTTCCAAGCAGCTCTAAAAATAAGCTTGAAAAAGCAGGGGAAATCCATGTGCTAGAACGTTCGACCTGACTGCACCTCTTGAACATTATAAAAATCTGGAGTTTTTTGGTGTTTCGGATATGCAGCCAGGATGAGGGTTCCAGCAGAGGGTTTGACCTTCCCACAGGTGCCAAAGGAAAGAACACTTGCACTTTCTTATCAGTTTGCCCAGGAGTAGAACAGAAGGTGAAAAAAGGAAGAGTGAGGCTTAAAAGTTGTCAGCAACCAAACATTTTTAAAAAAGGAATCACTTTACTACAAAAACCTTTAATTTATATTAGCGACAGTTCTAGTTATTTAGATAATGGTGAAAAACTCTTTTTAACACCATCCAAGATACTTCTCTGAACCCAACAGATAATCTTTAAATTCAGATCATCTCTAAAAGGTGATAAAATCACTTCATTCCACTCCTAGAAACTGAAGCCTTCAGATCCTAATTTTTGAAGTGAAGAAACAGAGAAAAAGAGGAGATCAGTCTGTTTTATGAACACCTTTATCAAAGTGATTTATACAATAAGTATATATTAGAGTGTCCGTCTGGTTGAGGTGAAGCTGATGAATAAGACTCTGGTCTTGTCCTCAAGGAGTTTTCAGTGGACAGGTGGAGAGTACATCTATAAATAAATAATATAAATATTGGCAGCATCAGAAGTAGATACGAAGGACATAAAGAGCATAGGGAGTTATTAACTCTGTCCTGATGTCCTGAGGGCTAAAGAAACAGTAAGAGAAATTTTTGAAAGCAAGATGAATGGAAGATTACCAGACAAATAGAAAGCAAAAGGGATTTGAGGCAAAGAAAAACACCACAGTGGTAAAGCAATGAAGGAATAAAATGCCTTGGCACTTTCAGGCAAATGTAAGCTGTTTGGTATCACTGATGCATAACATATAAAGATGGTAACAATAACCCTGTATATGAGACAGCAAAAGAGACCCTGATGTATAGAACAGTCTTTTGGACTCTGTGGGAGAGGGAGAGGGTGGGGTGATTTGGGAGAATGGCATTGAAATATGTATAATATCATATACGAAATGAGTCGCCAGTCCAGGTACGATGCACGATACTGGATGCTTGGGGCTGGTGCACTGGAACAACTCAGAGGGATGGTATGGGGAGGGAGGAGGGAGGAGGGTTCAGGATGGGGAACACATGTATACCTGTGGTGGATTCACTTTGATATATGGCAAATACCAATACAATATTGTAAAGTTAAAAAATAAAATAAAAAAAAAAAAAAGAAATGTAGTGACCAAAGATGAAACTGAAGAGGCAGACAAATGCCAGAGCCTGGTGGAAATGACTGATCATGGGAAAATATTTGGGCTTTATCCAGTAGCTCAACAGTTTTCAGCCTCTTTGATCATCAGTACAAACAATTTGATTATTAATCCCCAGTGTAGATGCATGAATCTCCTAAATTATTTATAGATATTAATGCCTTTCACAGATATTAAGGTACAATGAACATCTAGGACAGATTTCCCCAGTGGCTCAGGGGTAAAGAATATGCCTGCAATTCAGGAGCTGCAGGAGATGCTGGTTCCATCCCCGGGTCAGGAACATCCCCTGGAGGAGAGCATGGCAACCCACTCCAGTATTCTTACCTGAAGAATTCCATGAACAGAGGGGCCTGGAGGGCTACAGTCCATAGGGTCACACAGAGTCGAACATAACTGAAGTGACTTGAAGTGCCTTTGAAGCATGCATACAAATATCTGGTACAAGTTCATCACTAACGATATTTCTCAGTTAATTCAACTCAGTGTGGCTATCACCAAGACAAACAGTACAAATTTCAATTTAGTCAAAATTAATCACTTGAAAACAGGGAATAATGAATGGAACTAAAAGTTTTAAAACAGAAGCCTCAGCAAACCATTAAAATGATAATTCCAGAAGCTTGAAAATCCTCCTGGAAACAACCTGAGTATTTGTAAAGGTTTATTAACCCTTGCTAATATTTTTTTTCACTTCCTTTACAGCTTTGGTTATGATTAATTGTGTATATCAAGTTGAGTAGGCCACGGGAGGCCTACTTAAACATTACTTGTGCATGTGTCTGTGAAAGGGTTTCCAGATGACTCTGTCTTGCTCTCCCCAGTGTGAGTGCACATCACACAATCCATTGAGGGCCCAAATAGAACAAAAAGTGGAGGGAGGGAGGATTTATTCCCTTGCTGCCTGCTGCTTGAGCTGGGATTTGCACCGTCAGCTCCCCTGGTTCTCAGATCTTTGGACTCAGGCTATGTTCACACCATTAGTTTTCCTGGGTCTTCAGATGGCAGATGGCAGATCATGGAACTTCTCAGCCTCCATAACTCTTTGAGCCAATTTCTCATAGTAAATCTCCTTTTATAGATGCTACTCATTCTGTTTCTCTGAAGAACTCTGATACAAACCTATACAAGCAACCTACCTTCCCTGGGACAGAGAAGAAAATCTGCCTTCAGCCTATCGGTAGATACAGGTCTTGTAAGGCTTGGAGTTTATACAATTTAGGGAACACTTTAAAGGAAAAGTCCCCAGCATCTCCAAGTTATTAGAGGTTCCCTGGAGACTGCCTACAAGGCAGGAGAGCTGGATTTGATCCCTGGTCAGGAAAATCCCCTGGAGAAGGTAATGACAACCCACTGCAGAATTCTTGCCTGGAGAATTCCATGGACAGAGGAGCCTGGTGGGCTACAGTCCACGGGGTCTCAAAGAATCGGACACGACTGAGCAACTAACCTTTTCACTTTCCTTCTTTTAAATGAAAAAGAATTTTTAAATCTGCTTTTGCAAATTTTACAATATATAATCACATAACACTTTGCTAGGACCACACTCTTAATCTTTGTAAGTGGTCCTTGTATGTGAAAGGGCTACAACTTAAGATTTAGTAGACTGAATTATTCTGTCTCTGGTGTTGCCTATATCTCAAACTCTCTGGAGTGGTGACGACCTGCTCCTTGCTTGGTCATTCCACTTAAATTCATGAGGAAGTTGAGTTCCTTAAAGATGTAGATCAACACTATAATGAAATTTTTCATGTCACCAAGAGACTGAAATATAACACTTGAAAATAACTGACTAACCAAACAATATCTGGGGTATTTACTTTTAGGACTACTTTACTAGCATTGGGCTTCCCTGGTAGCTTAGCTGGTAAAGAATCTACCTGCAATGCGGGAGACCTGGGTTTGATCCTTGGGTTGTGAAGATCCCCTAGAGAAGGGAATGGTTACCCATTCCAGTATTCTGGCCTGGAGAATTCCATGGACTGTATAGTTCATGGGGTCACAAAGAGTCAGACACTACTGAGCAACTTTCACTTTCGTTTTGTTAGCATTACTCAAGGATTAAAAATGAAAACATCTGGGATGGTGTCAACAACAGGCCTAACAAGACCAATGTGAATTTTATAAAGACACTGCAATGCAGTTGGGATCTAAGGTCATGTTAGAAAACTGCTTAGAAGCCATTTCTCCTCCAACTGCTTTCTAGTAATGAAAGTATGGGGTACATACAATATATTATTAAATTTGTAGATAAATATTTGCTGCCAGCTCTTTGCATGGTTCCATGCAATATGTTCAGTAGCATTTGAGGCTAAACCCATAGCAGGAGACTTTTGCACCTGGTCACTTTTGCATCCAAAGTAATCCTAGAGCAGAGATCTTTCTAGTTTAGAAAAGAATAAGCAATATATTATAAATTGCCACTTAAAAACAAAGCATGCAGCATTTAAGCATGCATACATCAAGCTTTGTATCCAAGTACTTCTTTAATTTCTGTTTTGTTCCATACTTCTACTAGATGTGGGAAGCTCCATACTTCTACTAGATGTGGGAACCTGCAAAGAAGATTATGTATGACTGTGCTTTATGTTTTAATAAATGAGAAATATGTCGATGATATTACATTTGTTTTCTACCAAAGTCACTTCACCAATAATTGTTGTTTTCCCAAACATCCATATTATTGATTGTTCTTCTATTCTCAAATATCCATATTATGATTGTTCTTGGTATCAGTTACCAAGAAGCATGGTCAACACAAGCACATATTATGTAAAAGATTGTTTTTACACTAAACCCAGATATGCCATCCAGTCAATTATTATAAGATTATTCCTACCTTCTGGGTTGAGAGCCAAAGGGCAGAAAATGTTACACCTAAGTGTGAGTTATTCCGGAGCAAATTAGAAACAAAGTTTATTCTGCATCACAATTACTAAATGTGCACTCTTAAGCACTAACAAGATTCTTGGGCTTTACTGGACAACTGTCTTCCTGTGGAATTTACTGAAGCAAAGGAGAATGAGATATAGTATGCTTCCACTTTTACCCAGGGGCTATACAAAAAAAAAGAAACCACTGTGAGTATACATTGATGCTCATTGAGTAAACATTCTGCTTATTCATTAATGAAAATGATGTCACCAATCAATAGAAATCCTGCTTTAAGGAAAAATTGTTTTCTATTGATTAAAGAGGTTACAAGCTTTTGGTGCTATTTTTACTTAACAAAGAGTTGCAATGCCTTTATTTCTATATAGAAACAAAGCCTCATAAAGGTTAGGTTCCCCTCAGTCCCCTCCCAAAACCTTAAAAATCTCTCATTCTACATTACAGTATCGACAATAGGATTTCTTTTTTCCTGTTGTTTGTTCCTTTCATTATTCTAGTTTTAATCAAATTTATTTTTCTCCTATTTAACAATTATTCCTCATCTTAATTTTCCTTCTCTTCAGATGGCAGATCTTCTTTTTTCATGACTCATTTAATTTTCACTACTTCCATTTTATTTTGTGTACATATTCTAATTGATTTTGGTCTCCCTATATTGTAGTGAGATCTAACCATCTAAGAAAGCATTTTTATCTTCCACCAAGTCAGCTTTTCTTTGAAAGTGTCAATGATTGACAACAAGAACTGCTGAGGGTGGTACTGAGTCAGCAGAACTCTCACAGGATGAATAAGCTATGGGAATGTTAAATGTAAAAGAAAGAGGAAGCTGAAATAATGGACTAAACTGAATAACAAGAAAGTAATTGATTAAAGCTGAGTTTTCTGAATTCTAGATATCCATAACTACAGGTTTCAATTTAAAACATCCACTTAAAGTATGGCTGTATATTAAGTTGCCAGTCATTAGTTTAACCCTATGCCACCTTAAATGTGCAAGTTTAGATTTTTAAAATTGTTTGCATATACAATATATATTAATCTTATTTTATGACAATCTAACATATGTTTGAGCAGACCATTCAAAAGATAGATTTAAGTGAAAAGAATTGTTTTGAAAGCCTTTTGTTATTCAGGTGATGAAACAATGTTATCAATGTCACATAGTTCATGGCCAATTAAATATGACACCACTTGTAGGGATTAAATGGCAAGATTTTCCTGTTTACCTATTTTCCTAATCTATACATAGGTTATACAGAAGGCTATTGTTTTCTTTAACAAAGGCATAAAGAAATTTCTTGTATAAAAAGGTGTGTGATGAACAAAAAGAAGTTCTTGAGCACACGCGTGCTCAGTCATGTCCAATTCTTTGCGAGCCTAAGGATGCAGCCCTTCAGGCTCCTCTGCACATGGGATTTCACAGACCAGAATACTGGAGTGAGTTGCCATTTCCTCCTCCAGGTACCTGTTCAATCCAGGGATTGAACCCACATCTCCTATGTCTCCTGCGTCGGTAAGCAGGTACTTTATCAATGAGCCACCTGGGGAGCCCTGCTAGAAGAAGTAGTTAAGAAATTTTGATATGTGCCCTAATCTCTAATCTCTAATAAAGAATCAGAGAAAGTTTTAAAAATACATCAGTTCAGTTCAGTTCAGTCGCTCAGTTGTGTCTGACTCTTTGCGACCCCATGAATCACAGCACGCAAGGCCTCCTTGTCCATCACCAACTCCCGGAGTTCACTCAGACTCATGTCCATCCAGTCAGTGATGCCATCCAGCCATCTCATCCTCTGTCGTCCCCTTCTCCTCCTGCCCCCAATCCCTCCCAGCATCAGAGTCTTTTCCAATGAGTCAACTCTTCGCATGAGGTGGCCAAAGTACTGGAGTTTCAGCTTTAGCATCATTCCTTCCAAAGAAATCCCAGGGCTGATCTCCTTCAGAATGGACTGGTTGGATCTCCTTGCAGTCCAAGGGACTCTCAAGAGTCTTCTCCAACACCACACTTCAAAAGCATCAATTCTTCAGCGCTCAGCTTTCCTCACAGTCCAACTCTCACATCCATACATGACCACTGGAAAAACCATAGCCTTGACTAGACGAACCTTTGTTGGCAAAGTAATGTCTCTGCTTTTCAATGGGCTATCTAGGTTGGTCATAAATTTCCTTCCAAGGAGTAAGCGTCTTTTAATTTCATGGCTGCAGTCACCATCTGTAGTGATTTTGGAGCCCAGAAAAATAAAGTCTGACACTGTTTCTACTGTTTCCCATCTATTTGCCATGAAGTGATGGGACCGGATGCCATGATCTTCGTTTTTTGAATGTTGAGCTTTAAGCCAACTTTTTCACTCTCCACTTTCACTTTCATCAAGAGGCTTTTGAGTTCCTCTTCACTTTCTGCCATAAAGGTGGCGTCATCTGCATATCTGAGGTGATTGATATTTCTCCTGGCAACCTTGATTCCAGCTTGTGCTTCTTCCAGTCCAGCGTTTCTCATGATGTACTCTGCATATAAGTTAAATAAGCAGGGTGACAATATACAGCCTTGACACACTCCTTTTCCTATTTGGAACCATATAGGTTCTGTCTATTGTTCCATATCCAGTTCTAACTGTTGCTTCCTGACCTGCATACAGATTTCTCAAGAGGCAGGTCAGGTGGTCTGGTATTCCCATCTCTTTCAGAATTTTCCACAGTTTATTGTGATCCACACAGTCAAAATACATCAAATACTTTTTATTTTATATTAGAGCCTAAAATCAGATCCTGAAATTCAATGGAGACAATTTTCATTTTGAAAAATAAAAATATGTTAGGCACAGTTTTTTAAATACTTTAAATATGGAATTTAATGTAATATCACAAAATTTTCTATCAGTTAAATTTTATCATCCTCATATTATAGATGAGGAAACTAAGGCTTAGCAAGGCTAATTACTGTATTTGAATGAAAATTAATCGTAAATACTGGAATTAAAAATAGCAAGTAAAGTCTGGATGACATATTCAGTTAATATCTACTAGACTGAAAATATTGTCTAGTTTTAAAACCAATTTAAGCTTTCTTATCTTGAATTTTAATCTTGGAGTCTGTGTCAGATTGGATTACTCCTGAGAAATTTGTCTTGTCAAATTTGTCTGGCCAAATCATTCAGTAGGAACACTGGGGACCCACCACCCAGGTGATGTGGTTATGTCTGGCCATCCTTGACCAATCAAAACTAATAAATTTTTCAGCATTGGTCAAGTGGACTCAGGTTTAACATGTCTATTAATCACAATAGGAGCTATACCAGTGAAACATAAATTTTGTTTTACTAACATATAAACTTTTACCTGTAAACTGTTCAGTAGGGAGCTCATTTTAGATTCTAATCTCTGTGGGGGAATACAGGCAAAGTCCAAAGGAAAACCAACCAAGCGCAAGTTAAGGGCTACATAAGCGGATCTTGCTATGCAAGGGTTTGGGCAACTAGGTGAGCAATAGGTGGGTTTGGGGGGAGACTACTTAATTGAAGAAAAGCCCTGAGGCAACATATTGCTTGGATTCCTGATACTTAAATCTACCTAGAGTTTGTCATTCATCAAAATGTACACACTTTACATTGGCAGCAACATGGATAAACCTAGAGATTATCATACTAAGTGAAGTAAGTCAGAAAATGAAAGCCAAATACCACGATACCACTTACATGTAGTATCTAAATATGAAATCAATTAATTTATTTATAAAAGAGAAATAGACTCACAGACACAGAAAACAAGTTTATGGTTACTAAAGGAGAAAGGGGGCGGGGGAAGGAATAAATTAAGAATTTAGGACTAGCAGAAACAAACTATTGTATATAAAATAGATACACAAAATGATCCTACTTTATAGCTGCTGCTACTAAGTCACTTCAGTCGTGTCCGACTCTGTGTGACCCCATAAATGGCAGCCCACCAGGCTCCCCCATCCCTGGGATTCTCCAGGCAAGAGCACTGGAGTGGGTTGCCATTTCCTTCTCCAATGCATGAAAGTGAAAAAGTGAAAAGTGAAAGTGAAGTCGTTCAGTTGTGTCTGACTCTTAGCGACCCCATGGACTGCAGCCTACCAGGCTCCTTTGCCCATGGGATTTTCCAGGCAAGAGTACTGGAGTGGGGTGCCATTGCCTTCTCCACTTTATAGCACAGGTAACTAAATTTAATGTTCTGTAATAAACCATAATAGAAAAGAACACAAAAAAGAATATGTATATGTGTATATATATATATATATAGTTGAATCATTTTATTGTATATCAAAAAGTAACATCCCTGGTGGCTCAGAGGGTAAAGTGTCTGCCTACAATGAGGGAGACCCAGGTTCGATCCCTGGGTCGGGAAGATACCCTGGAGAAAGAAATGACAACCCACTCCAATACTCCTGCCTGGAAAATCCCACAGACTGAGAAGCCTGCAAGGCTATAGTCCATGGGGTCACAAAGAGTCGGGCACGACTGAGCGACTTCACTTTCACTTTCATTTCCATACTTTAATTTTAAAAGTTAAGTATTTTAATTGTGAAACTAACATAGAAATTAAAAAAATAAGTTGAACAATAATTTTTAATGAACAAAAACATTAGTTAATTCACAAAAGGAAAAATATAAGAATTGTTTATTTATTTAGAAAAATACTGCTTCACTAGTCATTAAGGAAATGAAAATCAAATGGCCAATTCATACATTTCAAATTTAAGTAAGCATGACTTTTTGTAAACAATTGGACACTCAGAGCAGCAATTTATCTTGCTGTTAATTTAAAATAATTTAACAAATAGGCAAATGTGTATGTATCCATATGCTCAACCAACAATGTTTGTAAAAGAAATATCTAAATGTCTAACAGTTAAGTGTTAGTTGAATACATTTTGGAGCATTTAGAGTTGAATACATTTAGATTATCAATACAAATAGGAATATGGCCTAATGTACTATAAAGTAGAATACATTTTTCAAAAATATGCTCAGTATGATCCATTTTTAAAAAAAGACATGTCTATGTGATATGTATTTTACAGAAAAGTACCTGGAATGATTTCCCCAAATATTTCAGTGACTATGTCTGAAAAGTAAGATTATTTATGATATGTCCTTTCTTCTTTTTGATTATCTGTATCATCTAAATTTCAACAACAAATATCAGTAGGATATAACAAAAACATTTTATTGAACATTTAAAAATCAAATTCAATTTCAGATTCAATTATAAAGTTATATGTATACAATGGGTTTTGTAGCAAGTAACTAGGATTAAACAATAATTCAATAAAAGAACTAAAGGTAAAGTGTTCTAAGTTAGAATTTTGGTGTTCTAGTTCAACTTTTCAAAAGAAGAAACTTTTCGTGTAAGCAGAAGATGTAAACAAAAGTCTAACATTATTTTTCACAGTCACTGAAAGAAAAGGTGAAATATACATAATCCATATCCTAAAATTCGATGAGATTCATATGCTTGAGGTACACAAATTCAACTAGCTTTTGTGGAATGCCTGCTTTTTTTGGTTATACTTCTTTTGTGAATGTATTTATTAAAGCCTTAACACATAAGAAGTAGAATTATTATTCCTAAATTCTGATTGAGAAAAAAATAAGAGTGACTATTGACTACACAATACAGGAATACCTTGAAGGAGATTGTCCATTCCTGTTTCAACAATTTATCAGAATCATCCCTGAAGGTGTTTAAAACCACTGATTCCTCAACCCCACCTACCTCAGACTGAGTGAATCTGAATCACCTAGGTTATGTGAATGGTTAGGCTGGGAATCACTGGACAGGATCACTCAGGATGTTCTTTTAAAGGCATAAGGTAGAAATTTCTCTTTTCTGAAGTTTTCTTTCCTGACATTTTGATATTTTTAAGTGAGTATGTTCATTAAACCTAGCATGAGGGGCCTGGACTCTGAGCCCTACCCTCTAGTGGGCCCTGCATTTCTCAGCACGAAGTTAAATTTCTTAAAGAATATTCCAATTCATAGCTCTGGAGAAATGCATGAACTAGTAGAGTATTCACAGCTGCTGTACCTGGTGGCTCAGGAATATTTTTTCAATATAGATAATTCAATAAAATTTTTCTGTTTTATCATTTTGAAAGTATTTTTGTCAAATTAGGATATAGTTTAAGTGTGGGATTAATTTTAACCTTAAAACAGTTGGTCATGTATGAGCTTCCATATGTCGTCTTGCCCTGGAATTCACAAATGTTAGAGTATGGTCTGCTCTTAGCCTATGCACAATATAAATTTGATCATGCTTCCAGTATTTGGCAACTCAAATCTAATTTTGTGATGCCTAATCTCAGTCAGAATGAGACCATAAACCTATCTCTCTGTGCAGTGATTTTCTGCCTTATTTTGCTGGACTATCCTAAATTGATTTTTCCATTGTTCTTTAAAACAAATGTTTGCACTGATTTTGTCTAACTATTCATAATTGATCTAATGAGATACAACCTTATTAAATTCTATGTATTTTTGTAAGCAACTATAAATTTTTAAAGAAATGAAATAGGTTAAAAAGGACAAGGAAGAGAGGCATAAAAGATAGGGGAAGAAAAGAGAAAAGATTTGTCCAAAATTAGTTATCTATAATGCCTGTCAGTGCTAAGTTGCTTCAGTTGTATTTGACTCTGTGCAAGTCTATGGATTGTAGCCTGCCAGGCTCCTCTGTCCATGGAATTGCCCAGGGGAGAATCCTGGAGTGAGTTGCCATGCCTTCTTCTAGGGGATCTTCTTGACTCACGGATAGAACCCTTATCTCTTATGTCTCCTGCATTGGTGGTGGATTTTTTACCACTAGCGCCACCTGGGAAGCCCCATCTATAAAGTAATAGAGGATAAATTTAAATATAGTTCTTTCTTTAATTTCAGTTCATACTCCAACATACCACATTATCAGTGTGTTTTTATAAGCCAACAGAATTGTCAAAGGATATGCTGCAATTATGATATGAAAGTTGTTTTTCCAGATAAAGTGCAATGCTAACTTTATTGTAAAGTTTAAAAATAAAATAAAATTTAAAAAATAAAATAAAATGTTAGACATTTCATGAAAAAATAAATGTTCAAACCTATGAAGCATTCACATGATTTAGAATTAGCATTATAAACATTAATTATTATTGTGTAACTGTATACATGTGACCTCGGAGAAGGAAATGGCAACCCACTCCAGTGTTCTTGCCTGGAGAATCCCAGGGACGGGGGAGCCTGGTGGGCTGCCGTCTATGGGGTCACATAGAGTCGGACACGACTGAAGCGACTTAGCAGTAGCATACATGTAATCTTAGTCTTTCAAACATTTAATTTTTCTTAGAACAATCAAATTCACTTCTTCTTTCATGGACTAATTCAACAAAATACTCATTGAGCACTTAATGGTACTTATAATGCAGCAATGAACAGTAAAAGGCAACAATCCCTATTCTCATTTAGCTTATTTCCTGTTTCCCTAGGGGATACAGATATTAAGAAAAAAAAAATCTTAAAAAAAAGGGTATAAAAGTCTTCCCTGGTGGCTCAGTGATAAAGAATTCACAAACCAAACAAGAGATGCAGATGCAATCCCTAGATCAGGAAGATCCCCTGGAGAAGGAAATGCCAACCCACTCCAGTATTCTTGCCTGGAGAATTCCATGGACAGAGGAGTCTGGCAGGCTACAGTTCATAGGGTCACAAAAGATTCAGACATGACTTAGAGACTAAACAACAACAATATATAGTATGTTATATGGAGGTTAGTCAGAGAAGGCAATGGCAACCCACTCCAGTACTCTTGCCTGGAAAATCCCATGGATGAGGAGCCTGGTAGGCTGCAGTCCATGGGGTCACAAAGAGTTGGACACTACAGAGCGACTTCACTTTCACTTTTCACTTTTATGCATTGGATAAGGAAATGGCAACCCACTCCAGTGTTCTTGCCTGGAGAATACTAGAGACGGGGGAGCCTGGTGGGCTGCTGTCTAAGGGGTCGCACAGAGTCGGACACAAGAGAAGCAACTTAGCAGCAGCATGGAAGTTAGTATTAAAAAAAGAAAAAGTAGATAAAGTTAAAAATAACTGAGAGTTCTGAGGTAGCCAGGTGGGAATTAGAATTTTAAATAGAGTGATTGGGTAGACCTCACTGACACTGTAAGAGCTGAACAAAGCCTTGATACAGGTTATGTAATTATTCAAGTGGACGTCTGGGAGAAGAGCATTCTAGACAGAAGTAATGGCTGATGGAAAAGTCAGGAATGGAATGGAGCAAGAGAAATAACATCCCTGATGGATTCTTCCTGCATGAAATTGAATATCTTTTTCACCAGCTTATCAGTGATGATATTTATCTATAACATGGTGTGACTTTGTGGCTTACACTCTTGGAAGAGCATTTGCAATGTGACTGCTCACACAGTGTGACCTTGGTCATGAGTGCCACTCTTCCAGAAGCCGTTGGATAACTGGGCTCCACAAACCTGCCTACCAAGCACAGCCTCAGTACCAGTGAAAGCCACTCTGCAGATCCAACCACTCTGCAGTCTTTCTTGTTCAGTATCTCTGCAGGCAGTTGGGGGGAAAGCCAACAATGGAGTTGTGCAGGTATGAGGAGTCTTTTGGTTCACTCTGAAAGGATTTTAAAAGTCTACTTACTCATATTTTCTAGGTAAGTAAGGCTCTTAGGGGAGAGTTTTAAATATGGTGGTTGTACTCCAATTTTTCTGATACAACTTCTCTGGATTTTTCATGTCCAATGAGGGAACTACCGGAAGGTACGATCATAGTTCTCAGAAACTCTTGAAAGCTTTTACTAATCTGTCTGGTTGCTTGGAACTAAGGAGACATTTCATAATTGCAACTTTGTGCATTATGCTATGTCTCTCTGGGAAAAGAACACCACCTTACAACATGAATAAATATTTTTCAAATCTGAGTCATCAATATTTGAACAAATGTTCAGAAGTACATTCATGAACTGAGAGGTTGTCTGCAAGTTTCATTCTTATGAGGATATTTTCTTGTTTGTTCCTATGCTAAAAAAATTGCTGCCACCTACACTCTGGTCCTTTCTCTTTACTCCTTTTTTTCTTGCTGTTTATGATACAGAAAGGGTTTTAGATGGGAAGTCAGTAGACCCACCTGTGGTTTATTTTGTTTTACATTAGATTTTTAATCTCAGACAAACCACTTAACTTCCAAAGGGCATCAGAATATGCCACCCCAAAATATTCCACTGGGTACAGATTATTTTAAGATGAAGATATTTAAAATTCAACAGAAACAAAACAAAGAGAAGGATAAAGAAAGAAAGAATGGAGGAAGAAAGGAAGGAAGAAAGAAAGAAAGAAAAACCTTTAAAAGTCAGATAAAGTTTCCCTTATCTGACTGAAAGCTTCAACTTCTGGAAAGTAAAGCTGCCATAAAAATCTCTGGTTTTAGAAAAGGCAGAGGAACCAGAGATCAAATTGCCAACATCCGCTGGATCATAGAAAAAGCAAGAGTTCCAGAAAAACATCTATTTCTGCTTTGTTGACTATACCAAAGCCTTTGACTGTGTGGATCACAATAAACTGTGGAAAATTCTGAAAGAGATGGGAATACCAGACCACCTGATCGGCCTTTTGAGAAATTTGTATGCAGGTCAGGAAGCAACAGTTAGAACTGGACATGGAACAACAGACTGGTTCCGAATAGGAAAAGGAGTTCGTCAAGGCTGTATATTGTCACCCTGTTTATTTAACTTATATGCAGAGTACATCATGAGAAACACTGGACTGGAAGAAACACAAGCTGGAATCAAGATTGCCGGGAGAAATATCAATCACCTCAGATATGCAGATGACACCACCCTTATGGCAGAAAGTGAAGAGGAACTCAAAAGCCTCTTGATGAAAGTGAAAGTGGAGAGTGAAAAAGTTGGCTTAAAGCTCAACATTCAAAAAACGAAGATCATGGCATCTGGTCCCATCACTTCATGGGAAACAGATGGGGAAACAGTGGAAACAGTGTCAGACTTTATTTTTCTGGGCTCCAAAATCACTACAGATGGTGACTGCAGCCATGAAATTAAAAGACGCTTACTCCTTGGAAGGAAAGTTATGACCAACCTAGATAGCATGTTCAAAAGCAGAGACATTACTTTGCCAACAAAGGTTCGTCTAGTCAAGGCTATGGTTTTTCCTGTGGTCATGTATGGATGTGAGAGTTGGACTGTGAAGAAGGCTGAGCGCTTAAGAATTGATGCTTTTGAACTGTGGTGTTGGAGAAGACTCTTGAGAGTCCCTTGGACTGCAAGGAGATCCAACCAGTCCATTCTGAAGGAGATCAGCCCTGGGATTTCTTTGGAAGGAATGATGCTAAAGCTGAAACTCCAGTACTTTGGCCACCTCATGCGAAGAGTTGACTCATTGGAAAAGACTCTGATGCTGGGAGGGATTGGGGGCAGGAGGAGAAGGGGACGACAGAGGATGAGATGGCTGGATGGCATCGCTGACTCGATGGACGTGAGTCTGAGTGAACTCTGGGAGTTGGTGATGGACAGGGAGGCCTGGTGTGCTGTGATTCATGGGGTCGCAAAGAGTTGGACACGACTAAGCGACTGATCTGATCTGATCTGATTCCCCAAAGAGAGAACAGGACATGGGAAAGAAAAAAAAAAAAACCTACCCCCAAATCTCCTTCCTCTCCTTCTCAGATGGCTCAGTGGTAAAGAATCTGCCTGCCAAGCTGCAGACTTGGGTTCAGTCCCTGGATTGGGAAGATTCTCTGGAGAAAGAAATGGCAATCCATTCTTGCCTGGGAAGTCCCATGGATGGAGTAGCTTGGTGGGTTACAGTCCATGGGGTCCCAAAGAGTTGGACACAACTTAGAGGCCAAAGAGCAGCAAATTGTTCCCCCAGGGGAATTTTATAGCCCTGAAGGAGAAAGAAGGGCAACTCATATTTTTATAGACAAAACAGTATCACAAGCTTTTTTAATCTCCTGTTTGTTCTCCTGAAAATCTACTTGCCAAAAAAATGTTTTGGTTTCCCATTAAGTATCTTTCTGCTTCCTCATTTTTACCTTTTAAGGTGGTTTGTATGCCTCAAATTTTAACCACCCCTCTGACTTTCTCATTGTCAGTTCTTCCATGTGTAAGTTGCATGAGCAAATAAAGTGCTTTTCTTCTGTTAATCTCTCTTTCATCTGTTTAATTTGCAACATCCAAAACAATAGGAATTTAGGAGAGCAGAGGACAAGTTTTCCATTTCCTGCATATTTTGAAACTTAGTTACCTCATACCTATAATGGGAATATTAGTAACCAACTCTTTAACTTATTTTGAGAACTATAAGAGATTTATAGGACGTGATTGAGGATGATTGTCTAAATGGAAGGATAGCTAATTTATTAAAGACATGAGTTTAAGTAAAATGAAATGTGATGATGAAATTTTTGAGCTTCTTGAAAAAAGATCTAATTTAATCATAAAATAGCATTACTTATTGCCATTAGATTACTATGTTGTGTGTATTCTGCCATGTCCAACTCTGAGACCCAATGGACTGTATGTAGCCCACCAGGCTCCTCTGTCCCTGGAATTTTCCAGGCAAGAATACTGAAGCGGATTGCCATTTCCATCTACAGGGGATCTTCCTGACCCAGAGATGGAACCTACTGCTCCTAGAAAAATGCCTGATTTCAGGCACTGTTCTCAAGACCAAAGACATAATGATAATATGTAGCCAAACTAGGCATCCATGAGCAAGTACCATTAGTAAAACAAAATACAGAGGAATTTAATGCCTTCAAGTTTGTTTTCACTGCAGTGTGACTTCTGTGGGAAATCTTGCAGCCTTTCTCCCTAGGATGCAAAACTTTTATGATTACAAAGAAAATAGTTGAACTTAAAAAATGTTGTATATTTACTCTGTGATAAAAAATTCTATTGTTTAGGAATTTTCTATCTCTCCCATCCTTTCTCAGCTTTTTGTTACCTTTGGAAATAGAAATCATACAATAATACACATACAATAATACAATCTCTTGTGAAGAATCTTTGAATTTTAATACCACTGTTGAAAATTATACAAAAAAGATGTCATTACTAAATAAGCTTACTCCCTCTCTAACCCACTTCACATTCCTCTTTGATTTATTTTAAAATGATTCTTTGGTTTGCACTTGGAGAGAAGACTTTTTTAGGGTGGGACTTTGCTTCATCTCTCTAGGAAGGCCTGCAAAAGTTCAGTGGTACTTCCCATGTCAAAGCTGCTGCTGCTGCTGCTGCTGCTAAGTGGCTTCAGTCGTGTCCGACTCTGTGTGACCCCATAGACAGCAGCCCACCAGGCTCCTCCTTCCATGGGATTTTCCAGGCAAAAGTACTGGAATGGGGTGCCATTGCCTTCTCCGCCCATGTCAAAGCTAGGCATGTGCAAATCTCTACTCATGATAGAAAGAAGGAAATATTCACAGAGGTGCTAGGCTCCATCTGGTGTAAATTCCTGACTGTGAGGGAGATAATGAATCTATCGTTGAATTTACAAGATGTTTGTTTTTTATCTTTCTTTCAAATACAGCTTCTGTAGTGAGAATGATGGGAAAAAAAGGAAGGAAGTAGTCAGAGAAGGACATAATGAAAAGGGGAATAAGGGCTAATTAAGGGACTTATCAAGGCTAGAAAGATAATCTCATGATACATCTTACAGGAACTCTTTTGGAATCCAAGTGAGTTGAAAGAACTCCAGGCTTTCTAGGTCAAGGGAGGGGGGAAGAGGCAGAGAGGAAAACTACTCTTACACATTTGGAATGACAGAACCTGAGGCTCTCAGGTGAAAAACTAATGAGTGAATCAAGTAAATGCACCATTACATCCTCTAATGCTTTGATTGAGGGCAGTTTTTATTAAATCACAAAGGTGATTATTGTCCATTCCCAAGCAAAGGGTAGGAAAGTGGAGGGCTTGTCCTCCAAGGAAAGCAAAACCAATACAGTGTCTCTCTCTTCAGTGGACACTGACTAGTGCTGTTTACTTTTTAAAAATGATTATCAGTAGTTTAAAATTTCCTAGTGTTGGGTGAACAGTCCTTCATTTCAACATGTTAAAATATATTGAAAACAAACATTTGTATCAGTTTAGACTTGAAAGTAGCTACGTGAGCATTCAAGTTAAGTTTGGAGTTGGATGTCTGTTTGGGTAAAGTTAATTTATTTCTTCAGGTTCCAGAGCCCTCTCATACCTCTATCATACAGGGATGCCTTTATATTGGTTATGCATACATACATGTGTCAAGATTCAAATACAAATATAAAAAGCCTACTTGAAAGGATAAAGAATCAAATGATTATTTGCAGCATATGAGTGTTAAAGCAGCGTTTCACAGAGAATTATCCAAGGACAAACTACATCAGATTACCTGAAGATGTCTATTAAAATGCAAATTTGGGGGTGGCTGAAGACCCAGTGAATCAGAATTTCTGCCGAAGTCCTAGTTTGTGCCTAGGTAGGGCCTTGAGGGTGTTTTTAGCAAGCAAACCAGGTTATTTTTGTGTACATTAAAGTTTGTTCTAAATGTGTCTTGGGATCCAATTGTAGCTCTAGCTGACATGTGCAAATAAGTACACGTCTATTAAGCACAGTTATTAACCCTTACAGATGACAAATATTACATATTCTGCCATAGAGTTCATAGAATTCAGGCAGCCACAGGGAAAGAAGAATGCGTATATCTCAGAAAAGGCTTCCTATCCTCAGTATAAGTGTTGTTGCTATTGTCTGTGTATAATCCTACCATTCCACATTCAATTATCCTTGTACAGATGAAATAAAGTGACTTGGTATGGATTCAGCCAGAATGCGCTGATTTGAAAACATGTGGGCAAAGAAACCACATAAAATAGTTCCCCCAAGTCAAAATATCTAAGCTCTCCTGCTGAATGTGTTGCTATCTCTTGCATTTATTAAGTGCCTCCTGCATGCAAAGACTATTCAAAAAGATCTTGTGATTTTTATCCTCTTAGGCACAAATCATAGTGTTTTCTCTTGGTAAATTCTTCCCCAATCTAACTCTGGCACTGGGAGTATGGAAGAAGTAAAAGAAAAACTCTGACATTGGCTTGGTAGAAGAAGAAGCTGAAACTGCATGAAATATAATCAGGAATTATCTACAGATTTTCCAAAACTTCCATTTTATGGGTGATGATAAATAATGAGATATATATATATATTAATCCAGAAATAGATTGATAGCAGTGTCCATTACTTCAAAGTATTTTAAAACAATAAGATTTAGACATATTATAATGGGCCTTCTGAAAAACACTTCAGCAGAAAAGAAATGGTGTGGTAATTATCTGGCAATACATTGCCTATATTCATAAAATACACATGTAGTATCACTGAAAGTCCAGGGCCAAAGGTCTATTATATGCCATTTTCAGATCAATAACTTTACTCAGTTTTACTTCAGGCACAAAGAGAAGAGACAAACACCTGAAACTTCTATGAGTTATGGGGATTCCCAGGTGGCACAGTGGTAAAGAACCCGCCCGCCAATGCAGGAGACGCAGATTCGATCCCTGGGTCGGAAGATCCCCTGGAGAAGGAAATGCCAACCCACTCCAGTATTCTTGCCTGGAAAATTCCACGGACAGAGGAGCCTAGCAGGCTATGGTTCATAGGGTGGCAAAGAGTCAGACACAACTGAGCTTGCACACACACTCAATCCTTTAAGGTATAAAGGAGAAAATTGATAATTAAGGAGGTCCAGAAATGGTAAATGATGGTAATGAGTAAAACTGGGAAGTGTGGTTGAGAGGCAGCAAGGGACTGAGCCATAGTGAGAGAATGGAGCAGTTGTTGAATCTTTGTGTTATACAGTGTTTGAATTTATGCTCTCTCTTAATCATTTCTGTCTTTCCATCCATTGTTCTCCTACCTTCCAAGAAAACAGAACTAATAGTCAGATTCCTTAAAGACAAGTGGGTCCTGTCCCCTGGATCCTAGCACTATCTGCATCATCAGGAAAGCTGATATCTGATGAGGCAGCTGTTCTGAAAACCGGGCACATAACAGGAAGACTCCTCTCCCGACACGAGACTGCCTCCTGAAAGCTCTGGAAACAACTCCCTTTTTCCTTTCACCTGCCACGATTTCATGAGTTCAGGTTTCTGTACTAAAGCCGACTTAGAATCAAATGAACATGTAGAATATCTGGGTTCAAATTCATCACTGGGACTGGACCAAAAATCAAAAGGGAATTTCCATTTTGTTTGCCATCCATTCAGTATTGCAGAGAAAGAGGAATGTGAAAGCTTCTCAGCAGTTCAGCCTATCTCTAGGAATATCTAGAGATAAGGATATTTTTAAATTACACAGAACTCAGTTTCCTTTTAACCAATGCCTGCTGAACGTAGACACCAGTCTGTGAGAGGGAAGTGATATGATCACATGAGAATTCTGAAGGGAGATGCCGTATTTCAACCTTCTCTGTATTACTTTCAAATGCATCATAGTGGTGGGGGTACTCTGACTCTCAGAGATTTATGTTCCAGTACATTCCATTGATATCAGATCTGAATAGAATCCTCAATAGAAATGTTTTTCTCTAAGACTAGGCTAATAAAAAAACGAGACAACTGGATTGCATCTTATGGAAAAATCTAGTAGGTGCCTGTCTTGTTCCCAATGTACCCATTTATTTCAAAGAAAACTTGAAAGGAATACACTCAAAAGTCCACATATACATGAAAAGAATTCATGTGACCAGACTACATTGTATTTCACAAAAACTTGGGTTCATTTTGAATAACATCTGTCATTCCCTCTGGAATCTGAAGTTCAAGAACACTGAGTTAATTTAAGAACTAGCAAATCTGATATGTGACAATTGGGAAAACTGCATGTATGCGGAGAAGGCGATGGCACCACTCCAGTTCTCTTGCCTGGAAAATCCCATGGATGGAGGAACCTAGTGGGCTGCAGCCCATGGGGTCACTGAGGGTCGGACACGACTGAGAGACTTCACTTTCACTTTCCACTTTCATGCATTGGAGAAGGAAACGGCAACCCACTCCAGTGTTATTGCCTGGAGAATCCCAGGGACAGGGGAGCCTGGTGGGCTGCCGTCTATGGGGTCACACAGAGTCGGACACGACTGATGCGACTTAGCAGCAGCAGCAGCAGTGCATGTATGAGCATAGGAGGACACATGCATGTACATATACACATATATTCAAATATGCTAGATGCCAGATGAATTTAGATATGGCTAATATGATCCTTGCTTTAGTCCTATTTGACTCAGTTTATTTTACACCAACATTTCTATTCTTAGCTATATATTACTATTATTTCTACCTCTTCAATATTCATTGCTCTTTTCTTCCCACAGAATTGTTTCTAAATGACAACTGATCTTGCTTTAGCTCCTGCAACAATTTTATCCAGGGGCTTGGGTGGATTAGCCACAATTATTCCTCTGACCCAGGAACATTTCAGAAAATTTAAGTACAAGGCAAAATGTCCACATATGCAGTTAATTATAACTTCCTGGGTAAGAGTATAGCCATAGAATTCACACCCAGGTTCCAGTATATTTGCTTTTTTAAACTTCTGGCGTTGGTTAATGAGAATTTCCAGATAGATATGTAGTTCTAATACCCCCATCAAAATTTCCAGCTCCAAGGAGTTTCTAGATACTGAACTGCTTTTGTTTTGGTAACTTTCTATTCCACCAGTTGAAAGTTGTTAGGCTAACCAGATGGGAGAGTGAAATAAGGTCTACAATTCTTTTTCTGAATTCCTGAATCCCCCAAAATTCTACAAACTAAGATTTTGAATGAATTTGGCTCAAATTTTGGCTTTAAAGCCTGATCTTAATTGAGAGGAGACTATTCATAGTTTTCATTTTCACCAATTAACATGAGTATTCATATGTTTTGGGGTTTGCCATGTGGCGCTAGTGGTAAAGAACCCTCCTGCCAATGCAGAAGACATAAGAAATGTGGGTTCGATCCCTGGCAACCCACTCCAGTATTCCTGCCTGGAGAATTCCATGGATAAAGAAGTCTGGCGCACTACAGTCCATAGGGTTGCAAAGAGTCAGACATAACTGAAGCAACTTAGCCAGCACACATTTGTGTTTCTCCACAGAGATATTAATGCATTTGGTAATGGCTCAGTCTCTCCTAGGCTCCGAACTCCTTGAGGATAAGACAGAACTCTTCTTCATTTTTCCATTTTCGGTATCTGGTTACAGTGCTTATTTCAGGATGTGAGATCATTAAATACTTATTAAAAAATTCATAAATATCACACCCAATAGAAATAGTAAAAATAAGCCCTTCAACCAAGAATCTTCTAAGAATCATTAATTACCTATGAAAGGCAGAAACTTACCTAGAAGACTGGTAACTAGTCTTCCCTGTTTTGGTCTTAAGTATTAACTTACTAATCTATAATTGTTAAATGCAGAATATGACAACACCACAATTTAATAGATGATAGTTTGCAAGAAGCATAGTAGACATGTGAACTAAGGAAATTGAGAATGACACTACTCTCTCCTTCCTACACCCCACCATCCACTTCTAAATCCTGGCAAGGTAAGTTTGTTCTTAGAAATGCCAATCCTTTTTGAGACTAACCTGAAGAGAGACTCATTTCAGAATACACATCACCATTAGCTGAAAGTATCTTAATAATACTTCATCATTCCTGATCCACCTTCTGTGCATTCACTGCCTTTGATTATTCAAATTCCATTGCATTTTATTTTAACTGGAAATACTCACATCTATGCATGTATATTGTATGCATTATACTAGAATGGCTGGGGCTGCCTATGTAATTGGGCTAAGGCTTTTCCTTGGGGAAATTCAGTAAAATTATCTTTCATTACATTTCTAAAATACTACTCATTAAAAGCAGAAATAAACTTTTATACTCATGGCTAACAATGCAGAAAAGAGTCTCCACCCTGCAGCTTATCTCAATTTCAGAAAGGAGGAGGTATTTTCCAGATGAGTTGCTGTTTGATTTGATTTTCACTCACAATTACTATCAAGATTTTCCCCCCAGCTTCTTTTACGATATTTTTACACTTCATCTTATACCCCATTTTCCAAATCAATGTGTTTTTTAAAAAACATGACCCAATTACTACTCATTTGGAGTTCATAAAAAATTGCAATTTTTTTTTCTGATAAGATTTTCACTATTTATAGTCGTGGATGCCAAAATGGAGAAAGATAGAAGGAAAGGAAAAAACCCCGCTTCTCCCCAGCACTCTATGTCCTTCTTTCTCACTGCTGAATTTATTGTTTTGATTCCTCCATGCTCAGGCAAACTCTCAAGCATGCCATATGAGGATTTTAAAAATGAAGCTCTCGTTTAGGAGTCACATAGTGGTGATATACACACAGAGCTTCAATTTAAACCATTATTGCATACCATCTTTTTCCTTTTATAATAATCCATTAAATGCTTTCAAGTATGGAGAAGGAATAGCAACCTGTAGATCCAAATGGAACCCAGGTGACCTATAAAATACATCCTGCCTCCCTGCCTGAGTTGTTAGAGCTCCCATCTTTAATGGATGGCATTGTTATTTTACCATCCAGACAACCACACATCAATTATACATTCTCCAAAGTCATGAATCACTTTTTGAAGGCAACCTGTCTTTTGGTTGTTATATACTTCATTTTTCCTTAACCTCTGAACAAAACCTTATGTGTGAATGTAAAAGATTATGTCCTTGTTTTAAATATATTGATTGATAATTGGAGAATACCTTTGGGGAACATTTAATGTTTATTCTCCCAAGCATAGAGTATACTACTATATGTTCAATAATTTCCTATGACAACAATAGCAGCACTCAAGAGAATAATGTTAAGTAGGATATTTTCTTCCAGAAAAATACCATTTGCATTGCTCTGTATGTGTGAGTTAAGACTTAGTTTCCATTTGTACATATATATATATATATATATATATATATACACACACACACATATGTACTTATCTTTCCACTTCCTTACACACATTTCAATTTACATTGTTAGGCACGTTATGCAGTCTTATAAATGGCACATGATTAAAGACAAAACAACTATTTCTCCACATGGTCTATATCTCCAAATGGATGGAATAGTGTAGTAAAATATTTAACTTTCATTTGCACTATAATCACCCAAAATTTCCAAATCATCTCATACTCCTAAGTTATTATAATACCCACAAAATAACAGGGTATTTTTTTTCTTAACTAGAAGAACTAACAATCAGTTAAAATTAGTGACAATATTTACATTTATATACTTTGTCACTAGTAGAAAAAGATAGTTGTAACATTTTCTGGCCTCATCTCCCAACACTCTTCCACATATAATCTATTGTTGTAGTTGGACCAGGTTGCTTTAACAAAATACCAGAGACTGGGTATCTTAAACAATAGATACTCAAATTTATCACTGTTTTGGAGGCTGGGAAGTTCAAGATCAAATTAGATTGAGAGGGCAGGAGCAGGACTGATGAGCAGGACTGTTGCTGACAAATTTAGTTCCCCAGTGAGAGTCTTCTTTCTGGCTTGCAGGCCATCTTCCTACTGCGGACTTACATAGTGGAAAGACAATTGTCTAGTGTCTTTCATGAGTGAAAGTATTCGTTGCTCAGTAATGTCCAACTCTTTGCAACCCCAAGGACTGTAACCTGCCAGATTCCTCTGTCCATAGGATTTCCCAGACAAGAATACTGGAGTAGGTTGCCATTCCTTTCTTCCAGGGGATCTTCCCAATCCAGGGATTGAACCTGGGTTACAATGCAGAGACCATCTGAGCCACTAGAGAAGCCCCCGATTACTTTAATATAAGGACATGAATCCCATCATGGGGCTCTACCTTCATGTTCTCATCTCAGCCTGAATACCTTCCAAAGGCCCCACCTTCAAATAATATCGCTTTGGGGGTTGGGACATCAACAAATGAATTCATGGGCGACACAAACATTCAGTCCATAACATTTATGCTCCTTTTACATATTTATCACATTTGGAATGTTCTCCCTCTTTCTCTCCCTATCAAGACTGCCCGTTCTTCAAAGCTCAGTAAAGCTTCCTTCTTGTTAAAGATTTTTTAAATCTTTACTAAACAGTTTTAATATCTCTTTCTTTTGAACTTCCTTTTAAACATTGTGTTTTTCTTAGCAGACTCACCTTTACTTGTAGTATATCCAGTCATGTACTTGTCTAAGTCATACTGCTAGATTATCAGTGCTTTATGGAGAGGAAATGTATTTTAATCATATTTGTATCCCCTGCAGCACTTTGCAAAATGTTTAGTATCAAAAGAGAATTCAAGAATGTTTATGAAATTGGATCATAAAAATTGTTAAACCTGGACAGGGACTTGGAAATAACTGTAAGATTATTTCTGGGGAAAAAAAGCATCAGCATGACACAATACTGTAATTCAACTATACTTCAATAAACAATAAATTTAAAAATTAGCAAAATATAATATGACATCTAGTTATTTAAGTATCAAAAATCAAGCAAAGTGAATACTATTTTAGAAAAAAAGGAGAAAGGAAAAAATAACTAAATTTTAGTATTAATCCAGAGTTGGCATTTACTAGGACATAGAGAATTTCTTATTCTCATTATGTGGCAAGCAGGAGAGAACCATGTTTAAAGTTATGTTGGAAAGAGCTAATGAGGAGCCACACATGGAACTCTTTTTGCTTGAAATGTTTTTTCTCTTTTTCTTTATCTAATTCTCCTCAACCCCCAAAATGATGCAGATGCTACTTTCTCTTAGGCTCCTTCGGGTCTGTGTGGAACATCTAAGAACCCGTTAGTAGTCTGTATGGATTTGAATGTTTCTCTGCAAGATGAGGATTTCTTTAGAGTAGGAATTTTCCCTGGTGGCTCAGATGGTAAAGAATCTGCCTGCAATGCAGGAGACCTAGGTTCCATCTCTGGGTTGGGAAGATCCCCTGGAGGAGGGCAAGGCAACCCACTCCAGTATTCTTGCCTGGAGAATCCACATGGACAGGGAACCTGGCAGGCTACAATCCATGGGATTGCAAAGAATCAGACACGACTGAGCGACTAAGCACAGGAATTTTACAAATCTGCATGTTCAACTTAAGCCAGTGTCTGGCACATACTAGATGCTTAGTAACTATGTGTTAATTGAGTTAATTAAACTGCTTCCACTATCTGCTGGCGTGTAATCCTAGTAAGTCACCTATCTTTGAACATCATTCTCCATATATGCAAGGTGGAGCTCAAGACTGAGATGAAGCTGAGGTTGTGATGAAGTGCAGTCAAGACAATGCAGATAAAATATATGGTGTTATTATTACATATACACTATGAACTATTTTAACATGCATAAAACATCAATTTTTAATTAATTATGATACTTTGATTTCATTTCTACCCAGGATGTTTTAGGAACTCTTCTCCCTACAAATCACTCAGCATCCAGAAATATCATTAGGAAGTAAATGCAATACTGTTGCATATTTTATAAACATAATATTTTTATTATACATCATTTCTCTACTCCATTGAAGTAAAGTGAAAGTTACTCAGTTGTGTCCAACTCTTTGCAACCTCATGGACTATACACTCCATAGAATTCTCCAGGCCAGAATACTGGAGTGGGTAGCCTTTCCCTTCTCCAGGGGATCTTCCCAACCCAGGCATCAAACCCAGGTCTCCCACACTGCAGGCAGATTCTTTACCAACTAAGCTATCAGGGAAGCCCCTCTCTACCATGTTATCAAAGTTAATTAAAAACTGACAGATGAACTTACACTTCTATCATGCATGCTTAACTGTTAAAAAAAAATATGCTCTCACTGCAAATAGCAAGGCATTAAACAACAGGAAACACAGGACTGTGATCCTGAGAGAAAGTAAACAAAGTGACCCCCATAACCACACAATTTGCTGCCTGGAAGCAGTTTACAGACCACGACAGAGAGTGAGGGGACCCACACAAAGCGCTGACAGTCTCAGTGACTTGAGGATACAGAGATCTGAGTTCATGAACACAAAGTCACTTAGGTTGGTAGGTGGGACAAGAGTGAAAAGGGAGCTGAACTGAAAGGTTGTCCTGGAGAACTGCATATAAGTCCCCTTCAACCTTTAGTTGAACATGGATCTATACATTAGGTGGAAACATCCACAAAGCTGAGAAAAGAACCTCTAGGAGATGGTATGCCAAAACACAACTAGAGTTCACACAAAGCTGGGAATGTTTGTAGTTCCATCAGCCAAAAGGGAGTGACCTCATAATACACGAGGACATTGGGCAGAGTCCTTAGCGCAGTATCGATTTTAAAATATTGTTTGAAAGTTTCAAAATGATCCCAGATAATTTAACTATGAGATAGTTTACCAAAGAGAAATGAAAACACACATCTACACAAAGATCCATTCTTGAATGGTCATGGCAGCTTTATTCAATACAACCAAACAATGTCCATCAACTGGTGAATAGATGAAATAATTGTGGTCTATTCATACAATGAAATACCATGCCAAAAAAAGAAACATAAGAATGCAACTATGGATATACACACAAAAGGCATGTATGAATCTCAAAAACATCATGTGAGGGGTAAGACACTAGAACCAAAGACTACATTCTATACAATTTCATTTATATAAGATTCTTTAAAAAGGCAAAGTACAGTGAAAGAATGTAGATCAGTATTGGAAAATGGCTAAGGGTGAGGAAAGAAGTTTTTCTGCATAAGAGAATTTGGAGGGATGTTATAAACATTCTGTCTTTGTTTTGGTGGTTA
Source organism: Bos javanicus (assembly GCF_032452875.1). Classification (NCBI taxonomy): domain Eukaryota; kingdom Metazoa; phylum Chordata; class Mammalia; order Artiodactyla; family Bovidae; genus Bos; species Bos javanicus. The sequence continues at coordinate 47,881,329 of NC_083870.1, forward strand.
TATTTGAGTATGTACATTTTTTCAAAGTTCATCAAATTGTGTGTTAACCTAAATGGATGAAATTCATTGCATATTAATGATAATTTGATAGTTTATTTAAAAAACTGACCATATGTCCAAAAAAGTATCAGATCAGATCAGTCGCTCAGTCGTGTCCTACTCTTTGCGACCCCACAGGCCTCCTTGTCCATCACCAACTCCCGGAGTTCACTCAGACTCATGTCCATCGAGTCAGTGATGCCATCCAGCCATCTCATCCTCTGTCAACCCCTTCTCCTCCTGCCCCCAATTCCTCCCAGCATCAGAGTCTTTTCCAATGAGTCAACTCTTAGCATGAGGTGGCCAAAGTACTGGAGTTTCAGCTTTAGCATCATTCCTTCCAAAGAAATCCCAGGGCTGATCTCCTTCAGAATGGACTGGTTGGATCTCATTGCAGTCTAAGGGACTCTCAAGAGTCTTCTCCAACACCACAGTTCAAAAGCATCAATTCTTTGGCACTCAGCCTTGTTCACAGTCCAACTCTCACATCCATACATGACCACAGGTAAAACCATAGCCTTGACTAGACGAACCTTTGTTGGCAAAGGAATGTCTCTGCTTTTGAATATGCTATCTAGGTTGGTCATAACTTTCCTTCCAAGGAGTAAGCGTCTTTTAATTTCATGGCTGCAGTCACCATCTGTAGTGATTTTGGAGCCCAGAAAAATAAAGTCTGACACTGTTTCCACTGTTTCCCCATCTGTTTCCCATGAAGTGGTGGGACCGGATGCCATGATCTTCATTTTCTGAATGTTGGCTTTTTATTTATGTATCTTTAGTCCTCCACTGAACTCATTTTCAAGCTTTGCAGTTTGGCCTCAGTATCCAATATGTGCTATACAGCTATCGTTAGTTTCAACAAAGACTAGGAAAATGAATATGAAAAGTGGAATTTTGTTTCATTCTCTGTGATAGAAGGGGGCAAGCTGATGAGAACTGGGAATGGCTACTGAGTAATTCAATCAACAGGTTTGCTCTAAATTTTAAACATAAATCAGAATAATTCTTAATATATTAGGGGCATCAAGTTTTCTCAGGATAAGCTAGTTCAAATAGTCAAAGCATGATGCATTTAGTTAACTATATTGCCTAATTAACTAGAAAAGTACTTGTTTAGTTTCATCAAAAACTTTTAGACACAAGAATCTTTCTTTCCTAATTAAGTACAAGATAAAGAATGTATTTAAATTTTGTTTTCGTTAATACTTAATCTTCCAGGGCTCAGATTTGTCACCCCGTGTTCTTAAAAGAATTATAAGCATTGTCTATAAAGCATCTACTGCTACTGCTAAGTCACTTCCGACTCTGTGTGACCCCATAGACGGCAGCCCACCAGGCTCCTCCGTCCATGGGATTCTCCAGGCAAGAGTACTGGAGTGAGGTGCCATTGCCTTCTCCAATAAAGCATCTAACATAGTGCCAAATGGACAGCAGATTCCCCAGAATTCTAATTTAGCATCAATTTATCATCATCATCATTACCCTTGTGTGGCTTTCTTTCCAGAAATTCTAGAATTTGAATTTGCTTATTTATTTAATTTTCCCCTAAATTGTCTTTGAATTCTTCTTTTTTTTTTTTAAATGTACACCTTCTGCTCTAAAAGGGAGTTGGGGAGGCTGATTAATGAGGTTTGTCATGTCGGACTCTTTGCGACCCCATGGACTGTAGGCTACCAGGCTCCTCTGTCCATGGGATTTGCCAGGCAATAGTACTGGAGTGGATTTCCATTTCCTTCTCCAGGGGATCTTCCCGACCCAGGGATCGAACAAGGGTCTCCCACATTGTAGACAGATGCTTTACCATCTGAGCCACCAGAGAAGTCCAATGAGGTTTCAGTCTTAGTCATTTCTAGTTAGCCAAAGTCTTATTATACTTTGGACAATAGCATCACATTGCTGTTTCAGTAAGGTTATTAGACTCTAAAACAGTTCTCTAATGCATTTTAGGCTAAAATCAAATTCATAGCTTTTATTTAATTGTCCTTTATTCTTATGAAGTCATGGAGATTCTTAAGTATTATTTCCACATTTATCATAAGCATCTATAGGGGTTTTTAGATGATTGAACTAATTGGAGGTCTGTAATAATATATTATGGCTCATCTGGTTGTACTTTTCAAGATCTTATTCTATCCATAATTGTGGGTATTCTTTCACATTTTTCCAGTGGTAATAATAATAATAATAATTGATGACAGCAAAAGTAATAAAACTAGTCTTAATATTGTATACTGTAAAGCAGTGGTTGTTTAAGCTTGTCAAGACATTTTCTAAATAAATGTTTTCAAAAAGCAATAACCAGGCTCCCTGAACCATTATGTAATGCCAGAGAGAAGGTCATATAACTTTCCCATAAAAATCCTTTTTTTTGCATCAGGTAAAATGCTCCACAATAATTGTATTGGCTGTCCATCACAGCACCTCAGGGAAGCATGCTGTTAACAGGGTCATTTCTCCTTCACAGTTGAGGATACTGAAGCATAGACACATTAGTGGTAACTTGTCCAAATCAACACCGTGAACTAGTGAACCAAATCACTGTGTGACAATGACACCACTCAAAGGCAGGCACCACACAGGAAAAGGCATGGTGAAGGTTAATTTCAGATTAAACTGGGGCAGCATGCATGTTGGGTCATCTTGGGAAGATGTGCTAAAATTCACAGAGACAAGGTTAGTCATGGTTCATAAACCTTACCTGAGAGTGTTCTCTGATGTATGTTTAGGCATTCAACTTTATTTTCACAAAATAGTTGTGGCAGGAAGACTCTGTCTTTTATTGTCAAAGTGAAGATAGACTTCACTTTTTCCTTCTTCCTAATAAGTATCAACAGCTTCATCCACTTTGGGCTGCCAGAGTTGAGTCTATTCTATTCACACACAAAAAAAAAGATTTTCAATTTTTTTTTACTAAAATCATATGAAAGTAATAAAGTAATGCCTGTTGGTTACACACTCATGAGCTGCTTCCAGTAGCATAGCTTCACAGCAGCTGGACTCACTCAGCCAGAGCAGTTAATTGCAGAGAGCAAGCGGAGCCTTTCTTAGCAGACCCATCCAGAAAGTGCCAAGGTGCAAGTTGCCCTACACAGACTCCCTAGAGTGCCATGAATCCCAGGTTCATCTCTCTCTCTCTCTGTCTCGCTCTCCACCCCTTCTCTTTCCCTCTCCCTTACCCTTTTCCTCTTTTTAATTTTATTTCTAGTTTTAAAAAGGAAAGCTAGAGTGCATCAAGGATAAATTCTTTCACAATTATTCCACACTGAAGAGATGTGCATCTCTATTTTTCATGTCTCCAGACCTGCAAGATCTAAGGGATTGACTACAACAAATAGTAGACAATGATGGATATTTCCAGGCTGTATATTAATTCCAAAGCCACTTATAGTTAAGCATTCTAAAAATGTTAGTATTCATCTTAGCAAGCTAATATCAATTCATGATATTTCATTGAGGTAATGGGAATATATACACTTATTTATCAAAGGAAGATAAGGATGAATGCCAATGAAATCCATTTTATTGTATGATGAATACTAATTTTGTAGGGCATGCCTCTACATTTATACCTTGCAATAATGCTTTGATTCCTACCAGCACAATGTGAATATTTGTGCATAATTTTACATCTCGAATGATTTCTGTCTGCAATTTTCTTTAAGTTAAAATATATAACTTTAGCAATACTAAATGCTGGTGAGGATTTGAAGCAATCAGAACTCTCATACATTGTTGATGGTGGCATAATACGGTGCACCCAATTAGGAATAATTCGACAGTTAAAGTTAAACATATATACTTGTTCATTGGTTACATTCTTAGAGGTTTACTCAGAGGAATAAAAACACATGTCCACATAAAGAACTGTATAAGAACGTTCATAGCAGTTTTATTCATAATAGCCAAAAATGAAGTCAAGTATTCATCAGTTATAGAAAGAGCAAACAAATTATTGCTCTTTACACGCAATATAATACTTCTCTGGTATACAAAAGAATGGACTACTGATATAGCCAACACCAGAGATGAATCTCAAAAGCATTAAGTTGAGTAAAAAAAGTTGGACATGAACATGCATAATGTATGATTTTATCAATGTAAAGTTCAGAAACATACAAAAGTAACCTTTGGTGATGGAAGTCAAATATTGGTTGCCTATGGTAGAGAGTGATTTTATTAGGAAAGAGGTCCAGAGAACTTCCTGTGGTTTTAGAAATGGTCTAGGTTTTGTTGCAGGTGTAAGTTATATGGATTAATATTATTTGTCTACGTTTGCTGAACTATATACTTTTAAGATCTGTGCATTTCACTGTATATAAATTATACCAACACCCCTGCCTCCAGTATAGCTTCAATTCTGCTTCTGCATTCTCTTATCATTAGGGTTTCCTTGCGCCCTCTCACACCTCACCTTGACCTCTGAAACCTTTCCCAGGGTTTCCATAAGAGCCTCCTGTGAACTCCCCTCACAGCTTTGCACTGCCCATATGTCTCTCCCATCAAGTTACATTTCCCTTGTAACTTAAGTGATCCCTTTCTGGGATTCTAATTTCTTTTCACCATCATAAATAAATCCATATTAAAACTTTGTTTTTCTCTTTTCAGCTGAGGCTTCAGGTCTTGACGACTGTGACAAGTCTACCTTCAAAAAGAGCACATTTCAATATGGTGGTTGCTTCAGTTGTGTTTGACTCTTTCCCACCTCATGAACCGTAGCCCACCAGGCTCCTTTGTCCATGGGATTCTCCAAGCAAGAATACTGGAGTCTGGCAGAGGCCAACACAATATTGTAAACCAATTATCTATCCTCCAATAAAAAAAAAAAAAAGGGACACTGGAGTGGGGTGCCCTGCCCGCTTCCAGGAGATCTTCCCCACATAGGAATCAAACGTGCGTCTCCTATCTCCTGCTTTGGCTACCGCCACCTGGGAAGCCCACTCAGCACTTGTACGCATCAGCTCAAGTGTCTGGCTCTCACCTTCAGTTTCTGCACTGTGTGGCCGCAGGCCTGGCCCCAAGCGGGTCTGCTTCACAAGCGGTCACCTTCAATAGATGTCACACCAACTGTGCTAAGCATCAGTGGGCTTTTTAATTCAGCTTCAGGAGAGCCAGACTCCGAGGACAGAGGCAGAGCAGAGCTGGGGTGGAGAACCCAGGCTCTGGAGCCACTTGGTCCACGATTTGAGAGCTTACTTTTCTTGCTACCTGCCAGTGACCTTTAGTGAGGAACCTGGCACACGCTCAGTCCCACGCAGCTGGCTGTGCTGATGAACAGACGCATGGTGAGCACAGGCGTGGGAAACTGAGAGTGTGATTGTGCCTGCTCAAGCCTGCTGAATGCCACCAGAGCCCTCCCACGAGGGTTCTGAAAGAGGAGTCTTGTAAATCTAGAGCCCAGACCAGATTCTGGTGCCCACCAGGAAGCCCAGATGGAGCACCTGAGGGCCTGAGCAAAGGAATGAAGTCGGTCTGTGTGTGCTGGGCCCAGGCACATGTCCTCTCAGTAATATGATGGCTAGTAGGTTACCTACACCCCCAATAGATGTTAAGCAGAGAAGGGTCACCATATAGTATGTGTTTTATAAAGTAATGTGTGAGAATTAGGGACTTAATTAGTGAGCTATGATGCTGTTATAAAGGAGGTAACACTAAGACAGGTGGATGCCATTTATCTGTGTCTCTTCTACACCAAAGAATTTGTCATTTGTAGCCCTGGACAATGCCTTCCTGTGACAGCTAGGAGTTTGCTCTTCACTGTTCCAGTACCAAGAAGGTCACCTGCAGTCGACTTTGGCAATTTCTAGGTTCCTGGGGGCTCAGATGGTAAAGAATATGCCTGCAATGCAGGAGACCTGGGTTCATCCCTGGTGGGGGAGATGGCCTGGAGAAGGGGATTACCCACTCCAGTATTCTTGCCTGGAGAATCCCGTGGGCAGAGGAGCCTGATGGGCTCCATTCCATGGGTCACAAACTTACACGACTGAGCGGTTATGCAGAGCAGCATCCACACTTAAGTCATTGATGTCAATCTCGCCACAGTGCCTGGCATTATGTGAGCAGTAATATTTTTTCTGAGGGCTTGAGTTTGCCAAAATGAGAACAAAGCAAATAAATAAAAAATTGCCAGATTTTTTACAAATGCTAAAGTGTATGGTGTCTTACTGTATTATCTGGCAATTACTATACAGTCCCGGGACATAAAGTCACACCTTGGTTTCCAACATGATGATCTCCATAGAACGATTTCACTGAATTTAGAGATGTGGGGAAGCAAATCCCACTTCACACTTCATAAATTTGGGGCTACTGTTACTTTAGTGTGGCTTCTTTATATTCCACTTTATTATGACTATATCTCTATAAATGCAAACACTGTTTCTGTGGATATAATTTCATAAAGCAAAACTATCTTCTATCTTTAGCAGTGAAATTCAAGTGGCAACTATGACAAGCAAATAAAAATGAACGTAGTTAACTTCAACCATCCCTGCTCATCTAAAAGCTTATGTCAGTTTCTAAATAAGCTTTTCATTTTTCTATTCAGTCTGCTGATCTTTGTTGATTTACAGCATGAATGAGCATGGCACATTGCAACTTGTATAGTGTATTTTTCCTAAATAATAAAACATTTATTGCAGACACATCAAGCTAACTAGAGGCTCTAAATTATTGTGGCAATGAAGTGCCATGTTAACAACTCATTTATGTCCTTCTGGTGACTCTCCATTACCAAGGTAAGTAATTTAATTCCATCTAGGAACAATGACTTTGCAAAGTGTAGTTACTGCAATTTGGAAAAAATATATTTAAGTAAGATTAGAAAGTATGATTAGATCATTCCAACTAAATACAAATAAAGTATTTATCCAGGATAGAATGAATTATCTCATACAATTTTTGGTGAAGATGTGCTAAAATACCTTCAGAAAGCTTTATAATTATATGCTCAGCCATCTATGCTCAATGTATATTACTTGTGAATGTCTATGTTTTATCAAATCAGTATGATGCTCTCTCATTCATTTTAATTTTCACTTCTCACTCTGAGTAAGTTACAAAAGGTTGAGTTAGTAGTATATTCCTCATGATCAGAGCTATAACACTTAGTGAGGGGGTACATCCATCTTATTGGGCTTCCTTGGTGGCTCAGTGGTAAAGAATCCACCTCCAGAGGGAGACACTTGGATTAGATCCCTGTGTTGGGAAGGTCTCCTGGAGAAGGAGATGGCAAACAACTCCAATATTCTTGCCTGGAAAATCTCATGGAGAGAGGAGCCTGGTGGGCTACAGTACATGGGGTCACAAAGAGTCAGACATGACTTAGCAAATAAATGACAACAATCCCCCTTATTGCCTGTGCAGGTCTCTTTCATATATATGCACAAGCCATCGTGTTGATATGAGGTCCGTCTCTTATTTAGTCCCCTCTTCCTTCACCCTAGATCCTGATTCTCATTGATGTTCCTGTATCCCTACTAAATATCTGTTTTGATGTATTTAGATATATCTTTATGCATGCATCGTTTTCAAATATAGTGCTTTTGTGTATATGTATGTGTTTTGAGATTATGTAAACAATATTGCTCTGTTTCTTACTTTATTCCTTCAATACAATTTTTATAAGCATCCATTTTTCTCTTATACCATGAGTTTGTGGCTTCTAACTGCAGCTTCCACATTTCCTTAAGTATTCCCCAAATAGATTCCTTCCAACTCCCTGCTATGCTAGATAATGAATACCTTCATAAGTCTTTTTATAAACCTATGAAAGAATTTCTCTGGGTTATATTGCAGAAGTGAGCTTCCTGAGACCCACTCAGATAGCATGTGCATATGTTCAGCGAGAATGAACACATAGCACTAAGGATGAATCCACGCTCATAAGTGTGTATGCATTCACAGCAATACACACTTCTTTAGTTTGAAGTGTGAAGACTTCACACTTCAAAGAGTGTGAAGAATGAAGAATGAAGACATGTTAAGAAGAATGAAGAAGAAGAAGAATGAGGGCTTGTTAAGAACATGCTAAGAATGGGCAGTGATAAACACACTCTTAAATCAAGATGGCCAAATACACAGTACATACACTCAGAATGTATATACACTTAGTACAGATGACCAATTTACACTTGGTACAGATGACCGAGTGTACAGATGTAATTAAGTGTGTAGATATACATAATTGCTGGTAAGATTGTTGTTTAGAATAGGTATAATCTTACCAGCAGTGCATGTTCCTATCTCCTCATAATTGCTACAAGTTTTGCTGTACTGATAATTTCATTTTGCTTTTAACATGGATAAACCATTATTTTGTTTTTATTGTATTTCTCATATTTCTGATGAGTTTGAGTATTTTTATGATATTTGCAATCAGTTTGGGCTTCCCTTCTTGTGAACTATAAGTATAAAACATTTGCACATTTGAATTGTATTTCTGTCCTTTTTTGATTGTGATTTCAGGAATTCCTTCCGAATACGTTTTATTATGGGCTTCCCAAGTGGCACTAATGGTAAAGAACCTCCTGCCAATGCAGGAGATGTAAGAGACATGGGTTTGATCCCTGGATTGAGAAAATCCCCTGGAAGAGAGCATGGCAACTCACTCCAGTATTCTTGCCTGGAGAATCTCATGGACAAAGGAGCCTGGGGGGCCATAGTCAATAGGGTCACAAAGAGTTGGACATGACTAAAGTGACTTAAATGAAGTCGCTCAGTCGTGTCCGACTCTTTGCTACCCCATGGACTGTATCTTATAAGGCTCCTCTGTCCATGGAATTTTCCAGGCAAGAGTACTGTCATGGGTTGCCATTTCCTTCTCCAGGGGATCTTCCTGACCCAGGGACTGAACCCGGGTTTCCTGCATTGCAGGCGGACACTTTACCATCTGAGCTACCAGGGAAGCCTCCGAAGTGACTTGGCAAGCATTCAAAGATGTATTGTTATATATTATATAATATATAGAAATACAGCATATTATATCACATAATACATAATATGTCATTCTTCATGCATAGTGATAGCTAATTCCATACAGTAAAATCCAATCATTGTTTTGCACCGTGATTTTTCTTTTGGGAATTTTATCCAAGACTATCCTTATCTATGCTCCAAGTTATAGGAATATTCCTCCTTTTAGTACAATAGTTTCATAGTTTATTTTTGCACATAGATATGTACAACATCACAACTTTTTTTTTTTGGATACAATGTAAATTAGTGATCCAAGCTTATTTATTTTTTAATAAATAGTAAGCAGTTTCTAAACACACATTTCTAAATAACACATACACGCACTTGTGCTATATTTATCAGCATTTTTTCTCACATATAAGTGGATCTTATTGTGACTTCTATTCCTTTGGTATACTTATTTCCCAGAAAACAACACGCTATTTTTACAAAATAGTTTTGAAGTTTATCTAAATATTTGGAAGAGAGACTCCCTCTTCACTCTCCCTTTTATGGATCATTATTTTACCATATAAAGGCTAGAAGGAGTTTACCAGTTCCTGAAAATATTCCTCTGTTTTTATTTGATTGCCTTGATTTAAAAATTCATTTAAATAAAATTTACATCTTATAATCAGCAGTCACCAATATTTTTGCCACTAGGCATTGGTTTCATGGAAGATACCTTTTCCAGGGACAGGGGACGGGGTGGGGAGGGGAGATGGTTTTGGATGGTTTTAGTTTTGCCCTTTGCTCACATTTTACTGTGCAGCTGGTTTCCTCACAGGCCACAGACCAGTACTAGTCTGTGGCCTGGGAGCTGCAGACCCCTGTTTAGAGTGATAAGTTGCTCCATCCGTAAATATGGATAATCTTCCCATACAGTTAGATCTAGTTTTAAATCCTGTAATAAGGGCATTAATTATTGATATCATCAAGTCAGTGTTCATCCTTTGTTAGGTTAATTTATAGATATGTAACAATTATTGTTACTTTTGTAAACTGCACCTTATTTAATCTATTGCGTTTTTCCTTTGGTTATTGCTTCTATAGAGCAGGGATCAGCAAGTTTGTTTCTGTAAAAGACCGGATAGTAAATAATTTGGGCTTTGAGGGCCAGTATCTGTTGTAAATATTCAATTCTGCCATATTAGCAAGAAAGCCCGAGACAATGTATAAGCAAATGACCATGGCTACGTTCCAATAAAATTCTATTTACAAAACAGGTGATGCCCCGATTTGGCTAGCAGGCAATAGTTTGTCAATCTCTTGCTATAGAAAAGCAGTACTAATCATTTATGCAGTAAATTTGCTGAATCCTCTAATTGGAATAAATAAATGTAGTGTTTTTAAAATATTGATAAACATACTATCTGTAAATAATGACTATTTATCTCTTTGTTTTCAATTACTTAACTTTTATTTCTTTTTCCCTAATTAGAAAATTGCTATGATCATCAATGCATTCAGTTCAGTTCAGTTGCTCAGTCGTGTCCAACTCTTTGCGACCCCATGAATCGCAGCATGCCAGGCCTCCCTGTCCATCACCATCTCCTGGTGTTCACTCAGCCTCATGTCCATCAAGTCAGTGATGCCATCCAGCCATCTTATCCTCTGTCGTCCGCTTCTCCTCCTGTCCCCAATCTCTCCCAGCATCAGAGTCTTTTCCAATGAGTCAACTCTTCTCATGAGGTGGCCAAAGTACTGGAGTTTCAGCTTTAGCATCATTCCTTCCAAAGAAATCCCAGGGCTGATCTCCTTCAGAATGGACTGGTTGGATCTCCTTGCATTCCAAGGGACTCTCAAGAGTCTTCTCCAACACCACAGTTCAAAAGCATCAATTCTTCAGCACTCAGCTTTCTTCACAATCCAACTCTCACATCTATACATGACTACTGGAAAAACCATAGCCTTGACTAGACAGACCTTTGTTGGCAAAGTAATGTCTCTGCTTTTGAATATGCTATCTAGCTTGGTCATAACTTTTCTTCCAAGGAGTAAGCGTCTTTTAATTTCATTAAGTAATATCAATAATAGTGGGCAAACTTGTCTTGATCCTACTTTTATGGAAAACACCTCTAGAGTTTCTTCATTTATATGATATTTCATATTATTTGTTTTATTAATTTTTATCACTTGATAAGGACATTTTCTTCTATTTCTGGTTTAATGATATTTTATGAGAAATGGATAGTTTGTCTAATATTAACCATAATTTTATTTTTAAAATAAACTTCATTAGGGCAAAATGTATTCTTTTCCTCATATCAAATTTTTGAGATAAAAATTATATACCAGACAGTGCATCCATTTTAATAGTACAATGCAATGAGACCTAGCAAATGCATACTCCCATGTAAATTCCACTCTAGTTAAGGAATGGATCATTTTCTTCACACATACACATACAGAAAAATTGAGTTTATACATTTACAGTCATTGAATTCCTATTACTAAATTCAGTAAATAAATAACTGCCTGTGTCAGCGTAGATTCTTGTTGTGTTTTTTCAGTCACTAAGTGTGTTCGACTCTTTTGTGACCCCATGGACTGTAGCCCTCAGGCTCCTCTGTGTATGGGATTTCCCAGACAAGAGTATTGGTCTGGGTTGCCATTCCTTCTTCAGAGGCTCTTCTTGACCCAGGGATTGAACGTGCATCAGCTGCATTGGCAGGGCAGATTCTTTACCACTGAGCCCCCACCATAGATTAGTTTTACCTTTTTGGATTTTCATATAAATTAGATCATACAATATGTTCACTTTTGTGTATACTTTCTTTTTATTTAATTTTTTTCTTTATTTTTTAAATTATGAAAATATGATAATATACAGGAGACTTGGAAAATACAGAAAAAAGTTACATATAGTTCCACTATATATTACAATTATTGTTTAAGTAGATAAATAAATATTTTTATTTGGAGTTTCAATATCAAACTCTCAAAAATTGATGGAATGAATAGATAGAAAAGAAGACCTGAAAAGCACTGTGAACAAATTCAACATAATTAAGATTTGTGTATACTTTATTAGATGTAAGTGTTTTTATTTCATCTTGTTATGCTTTCACTACATTTTTTAGAATATGAAACATGAATAGCTATGTTCTTTTTTTCTGATAATTCTATTATTTCTATCATGTGTCTGTTTCCATTGCTTTGTATTTCTCCATCTCATGGGTAATAGTTTCTTGCTTCTTTGTATACCTGAGAATATTTTTTTGGATGTCAAATATGTATTTTTTTAAAGAGAAGGTATTTAAGGTAGAACCAGGAAGGTAGATAAGACTTTAACAGTGAAATTAAGGAGAGGGACAAGATTTCATAGGAAAGTTACAATGAACTAAATTATGATGTATTAAACAAAGGATATCTATTGAAATTAAAATACAGTTCAGTTCTTATATAACAGTGTCATAAGCAGTAAAGTTATCTACGTTTTACAGAAGAAATGGTTGAGGTAGGGAGATGGGATTCCCAGGTGGCTCAGTGGTGAAGAATCTGCCTTCAGTGCAGGAAATGCGTGTTTGATTCCTGGGTCAGGAAGATCCCTTGGAGGAAGAAATGGCAACCCACTCCAGTATTCTTGCCTGAAAAATCCCAGGGACAGAGGAGCCTGATGGGCTATACAGTCCATGAGGTGGCAAAGAGTTGGACACGACTAAGCAACTGAGTACACACACACATACACACACACACACACACACACAGGGAGATGTTATGTAAGACATTCAAGCTTACCTAGAATATAGTAGTCAGGATTTGAAACCAGGTTCTCTGACTTGGAAACTCTTGTTTTCAACTGCTATGTTATATTGAGTGATAACCTGAGGTTTCTTTTTTTTGCAGTTAACCATTAAACCGAATTTACTGATTTGTGAACATTGGTATATAATCATAATTTTTCAAATATTTAGAGATAATATATAGAGAAAAAGAAGTGCTTTTATTATGTCCAGAGAACAATCTTAAATCTTTCTATTGACAATGCAGTCAAGTCAGGGGTTAATTAATATGATCCAAATAATTGTATTCAGAACAACTTTCCTACCTTAGACATTGGCACCTGCTATTTGTTTCCTGTCTCTGATATACTCCTCCTCTAGTTCAACATTGGCTAATAGAAACTATGAGTCACATGTGTAATTTAAAACTTTATAGCAGTCACATTATTAAAAATAAAAGTGAAAATGATATAAAATATTAATATTTTGTATAGCTCATTATATCGAGAAGAACATTTCAATGTGTAGTTAGTGTATATATTAAGATACTTAACATTTTTTTTATATTAAGCCTTTGAAGTTCAATGTGTATTTTATACTTATAGGACATCTCAAGGGGGAGCATCATAGGCTGGTGGGAAACATGGTTTCTGTCATAGCTCCACTATTATGGCTAAAAGGCAGCCAAAGCTGATGTACCAGAAAGGTAATCCCATGATGAACTCCTTCTTATCATTTAGGTCTCAGTTCCAGGGCCTCTTCTATAGTGAAGGCTTCTTTGATTACATCACCTACTAGGTCCAGTCAGTCATTCTCCAGCCTATTACCCAGTTTTGTTGATTCATAATATTTTGTTGTTCTGTTGCTGAGTTGTTCCAACACTTTGTGACCCCATGAACTGCATGCAGCACATAACATATTTACTGATTCTAATAATTATTAATTGGTTTTGTGTTAGTATCTATGACTTAGGAAGCATCACTATGAACAAAGCTAGTGGAGGTGATGGAATTCCAGCTGAGCTATTTCAAATCCTAAAAGATGATGCTATGAAAGTGCTGCACTCAATATGCCAGAAAATTTGGAAAACTCAGTAGTGGCCACAAGACTGTAAAAGGTCAATTTTCATTCCAATCCCAAATAAAGGCAATGCCAAAGAATGTTCAAACTACTACATAATTGCACTCATCTCACACACTAGCAAAGTAACGATCAATATTCTACAAATGAAGATTCGACAGTACATGAACCAAGAACTTCCAAATGTTTAAGCTGGATTTAGAAAAGGCAGAAGAACCAGAGATCAAATTGCCAAAATCTGTTTGATCATCAAAAAAGCAAGAGAGTTCCAGAAAAACATCTATTTCTGCTTTATTGACTATGCCAAAGCCTTTGACTGTGTGGATTACAATAAAATGTGGAAAATTCTTCAAGAGATGGGAATACCATACCACCTTACCTGCCTCCTAAGAAATCTGTATGCTGGTCAGGAAGCAACAGTTAGAACTGGACATGGAACAACAGACTGGTTCCAAATAGGAAAACGAGTATGTCAAGGCTGTATATTGTCACCCTGCTTATTTAACTTATATGCAGAGTACGTCATGAAAAATCCCAGGCTGGATGAAGCGCAAGCTGGAATCAAGATTACCGGGAGAAATGTCAATAACCTCAGATGTGACCATTATGTCAGAAAGCAAAGAAGAACTGAAGATGAAAGTGAAAGAGGAGACTGAAAAATTGGCTTAAAAGTCAACATTCAGAAAATGAAGATCATGGCATATGGTTCCATCACTTCATGGCAAATAGATGGGGAAACAATGGAAACAGTGACAGACTTTATTTTCTTGGATACCAAAATCACTCTAGATGGTGACTGCAGCCATGAAATTAAAAGACGCTTATTATACCTTGGCAGGAAAGTTATGACCTACCTAGACAGCATTTTAAAAAGCAGAGACATTACTTTGCCGACATAGGTCTGTCTAGTCAAAGCTATGGATTTTCCAGTAGTCGTGTATGGATGTGAGAGTTGGACTATAAAGAAAGCTGAGAACTGAAAAATTGATGCTTTTGAACTGTGGTGTTGAAGATTCTTGAGAATCTCTAGGACTGCAAGGAGATCCATCTGACTACAAGCCAGTCCATCCTAAAGGAAATCAGTCCTGAATAATCACTGGAGGAACTGATGCTGAAGCTGAAGTTCCAATACTTTGGCCACCTGATGTGAAGAACTGACTCATTGGAAAAGAGTCTGATGCTGGGAAGGATTTAAGGCAGGAGGAGAAGGGGATGAGAGAGTATGAGATGGTTGGATGGCATCACCGACTCGATGGACATGATTTTGAGCAGATTATGGGAGTTCATGATAGACAGGGAAGCCTGGCGTGCTGCAGTCCATGGGATTTAAAGAGTCGGACACGATTGAGCGACTGAACTGAACTAAACTGATGTATGACTTGCCACTAGATAATAACACTCACGGAGGCAAGGACAGCACATCATCTTTAGCACTTTGGACAACTAAAATTTTTCTAATGAGTGAATAGATGAATGAAAGACTTTTTTAGGCAGTTTGCTAAGTATTTTAGAGATTGTGTAATTTAAACTTACAGAAATGCCACATATCAGGAAAACTTCTTTATCCTCATTTTTAAAAAATTTTATGGGAATATAGTTGCTTTACAATGTTGTTGTATTTTCTACTGTACAGCAAAATGAATCAGCCATATGTATACCTTGTTGTTATTGTTTAGTCTTTAAGTTGTGTCCGATTCCTTTGTGACCCCCGTGGACTGTAGTCTTCCAGGCTGCTCTGTCCATGGGATTTTCCAGGCAAGACTACCAGAGAGCTTGCCATTTCCTTCTCCATGGGATATTCCGAGGTAGGAATCGAACCCATGGCTCCTGCCATGTCTCCTGCATTGTAGGTGGATTCTTTATCTTTGAACCATTGGGGAAGCCCATATGTATACATATATTCTCTCTTTTTTGAATTTCCTTCTCATTTAGGTCACCACAGGCTGTTGAGTAGAACCAAATTATCAGATTAAGTTTACAAATCAGTTAATTGATTAAAATTATAAAAAAATGACCTCCAAGTCCATGCATTCCAAACATCTAAAGTTAGATATTTGAGATAGAAATTAGGAGATTAATTCTAATAATACTCAATAGGAGAAACTAGTGAAAGTGTTAGTCAGTCAGTCGTGTCGAACTCTTTGCAACCTCATGACCCCACCAGGCTCTTCTGTTCCTCAAGTTCTCCAACCAAGGTTACTTGAGTGGGTAGCCATTCCCTTTCCAGGGGATCTTCCCAACCCAGGGATCCAATCTGGGTAACCCACACTGAAGCATTTTCTTTACTCTCTGAGCCAACTTCACAAATCCTGGCGAATTCTTGCCTACTGTAACTAAAGAAACATAAAGTTACAGATAACATAGGTAGAACAATCTAACATACATGCTATTAGATTTTCTAACACTTTTACATTTATTACTTTATTTAATTCTATAATTAACTTGTAAGGTAAACAAAGCAAATATATTACTTTTTCATTTTTAACAGATAGAAGAAGAAAAACACAAGGTTAAATGAATTGTCCAAATTTAAACAGTAAATTAGCACCAATGTATACCAAGACTATAACCCAGACCTTCTATTTTCTAGGCATCCACCTGTCCCACTTGCTACTTCTGGCGTCAACAATTTCAAAAGAAAAAAAAAAGAAAGAAAAATGGAAGTAGGAGAGGGAAAGACTAAGGAAACACGTTTATTGAGTTGCAGTGTGCTTACTAAGAAGTGCATACAAGTGTAACAGCTCCATGAATTGCCAAAAAGTGAATATACCTGTGCAATCAGTTGAGGACATGGAACATTACCAGCAAAATGAAAGACTGCTGTCCATCATGTCCTACAGCAATCACCCTGATTTTCATCAATTTTGCCTAATTTTTAAATTTATATGAATAGCATCACATAGTATGTATACTGATAAATCTGGCTTTTTTCCATTCTCATCATGTGACAGAGCTCTATTCACGCTATTGTGTGGATTTGCATTGCCAGAATTATATATATTTTATGAATATGCCACAAATCATTTTCATTCTACACTTGATAAGCAATTGAATTGATTCCAAGTTTTGGCTATTACCAATAATCCTATTAATATTCTTATCTATTCTTTTTGGATATAAATGCAACCATCTTTATTGGGTGCATACCTAACAGTAAAATTTCTGGGTCATAGAGTATGGACATATTGGCTTTTAGTCTTATCTAAGAAATGATCACCCATACCAAATTCATGAAAATATTCTCTAAAATTTTATTATAGGAGCTTTATCATTTTATCTTTTACATTTTAATCTACAATTTACTTTCATGCAATTTTTGAGTAGCATGTGAAGTAGAGATCTGCCTTTGTACTTTTTAGTACATCTATCTATCCTTGGATCAATATCGCTCTAGCTCATTATGTAGCTTTATAGTGTCTTGACAGAGAAGGCAATGGCACCCCACTCCAGTACTTTTGCTTGGAAAATCCCATGGATGGAGGAGCCTGGGGGCTGCAGTCCATGGGGTCGCTAAGAGTCGGACACGGCTCAGCGACTTCACTTTCACTTTTCACTCTCCTGTAGTGGAGAAGGAAATGGCAGCCCACTCCAGTGTTCTTGCCTAGAGAATCCCGGGGATGGGGGAGCCTGGTGGGCTGCCATCTATGGGGTCACACAGAGTCGGACATGACTGAAACGACTTAGCAGCAGCAGTAGCAGCATAGTGTCTTGATATCTGGTAGGAAAGCCTCCAATATTATTCTTTTTCTTCAATACTGTCTTGGTTTTTCTTAACTATTTACATTGTTACATAAAATTTAGAATTAGTTTTTTAATTTCCACTAAAAAGAAAAGTTGTTAAAATTTTGACTGATATTGTATTGAATGGGCAGAATTGCAATGAAAGCATAGATCAGTACTCTTGCCTGGAAAATCCCATGGACGGAGGAGCCTGGTGCGCTGCAGTCCATGGGGTCGCTAGAGTCGGACAGGACTGAGCGATTTCACTTTCACTTTTCACTTTCATGCATTGGAGAAGGAAATGGCAACCCACTCCAGTGTTCTTGCCTGGAGAATCCCAGGGATGGAGGAGCCTAGTGGGCTGCCATCTATGGAGTCGCACAGAGTCGGATACGACTGAAGCGACTTAGCAGCAGCAGCAGCAGCTATCTTTAAAATGTTGCATTTTCCAGTGGATGCAGAGAATACATCCCACATTTATTTATATTACCTTTAATTTTCTCATTAAGTTTTCAAAATTTTGTGTGTAGAGCTCTGGTTTAGCTTTTATTATATGTATCCCGAAGTGTTTGAGCTTGTATTGCAACTAAAAATGGTTTCATTTGAAATATTCATAGAATCATGCTGTTTTTCTTGTATATAGAAATAGCAATAATTTTGTATTATTTCTAGACATGTTGTTGAATCCACACATTAATTCTAATTAAACCTAATTATAGTAAATGTGTAATTCCTTTTGATTTTTAAATATACAATTCATGTCATCTGCAGTGATATTTTCAATCCCTTTAACTTTTATTTCCTTTTCTTGCCTTGTTGCCTTAAGTAGGATAGCTAATAAATATTTAGTAGAACTAAGTATCAAGATCATATGATTTAATTCTCTATTTGGTTAATATAATGGATTAAAATGGCTTTATTTTTATAATGATAAACCAACAGTGCATTCCTGGAATAAATTTAATCTATTTTTAATCTTTTTTAGTGTATATATATATATATATATATAGAGAGAGAGAGAGAGAGAGAGAGAAGTATTTCTATAAAATATCAGAAACTCATATTTTATTCACATATTTGGGGATTTTCTAATTTTATGTAATTTATTCTTTTATTTTTTTCTAGCTTAAATACACTGCAATTTTCAGAATGATTTCAGTACTTCAATTTTATTGAGAAATGTTTTAAAGTTCACCAAATAAACAGCTTTGGTAAGTTGTTAATGTGCACTAAAAAATATGTAGATTCTGCAGATATTGTGTGAAGCATTTTATAAAAGCTTATTTAGGTTATTTTTTAGTCATTCTGTTTAAATGTTCTACAGCTTTAGTAATGATTTCAGTTAGCCTGTTTAACTCATTACCAACTTACCAACTGAGGCAAGTTAAAACTTTATCATTTTTGATTTGTCTATTTCTCTTTAAAGTTTTATCAATATTTAATCACATATATATTAAAGTTATAATTTGGTTTATATAAATTAAGAATTATTGAGCTTTTATTGTGAATTTTCTCTTATTATTGTCATGACACATTCCTCATTTTTGTTTAATGTGTTTCTTACCTTAAACTAGGCATTGTCTGATATTGGTACAAGTACACAAACTTCATTTGCTTCATATTTGAATGGGACATTGTTTCTGTGCTTTTACTTCAACTTTTTAAACAATTTTATAATTAAGATATTCTTTAGCTTATCACGTTAGTAGTTTTTATTTTTTTCACTTATCCTTGTTAATATAAATTTATTTATTTTAATTGGAGGTTAATTACTTTACAATATTGTATTGGTTTTGCCATACATCAACATGAATCCACCACGGGTGTACACGTGTTCCCCATCCTGAGCCCCCCTCCCTCCTCCCTCCCCGTACCATCCCTCTGGGTCATCTCAGTGCACCAGCCCCAAGCATCCAGTATCATGCGTCGAACCTGGACTGGCAATTCGTTTCATATATGATATTATACAAGTTTCAATGCCATTCTCCCAAATCATCCTACCCTCTCCTTCTCCCACAGAGTCCAAAAGACTGTTCTATACATCTGTGTCTCTTTTGCTATCTCGCATACAGGGTTATCATTACCATCTTTCTAAATTCCATATATATGCATTAGTATACTGTACTGGGGGAGAAGGCAATGGCACCCCACTCCAATACTGTTGCCTGGAAAATCCTGTGGATGGAGGAGGCTGGTAGGCTCCAGTCCATGGGGTCGCTAAGAGTCAGACAGGATTGAGCGACTTCACTTTCACTTTCCACTTTCATGCATTGGAGAAGGAAATGGCAACCCACTCCAGTGTTCTTGCCTGGAGAATCCCAGGGATGGGGGAGCCTGGTGGGCTTCAGTCCATGGGGTCACACAGAGTCGGACACAACTGAAGCGACTTAGCATACTGTATTGGTGTTTTTCTTTCTGGCTTACTTCACTCTGTATAATAGGTTCCAGTTTCATCCACCTCATTAGAACTGATTCAAATGTATTCTTTTTAATGGCTGCATAATACTCCATTGTGTATATGTACCACTGCTTTCTTATCCATTCCTCTGCTGATGGACATCTAGGGTGCTTCCATGTCCTGGCTATTATAAACAGTGCTGTGATGAACACTGGGGTACACGTGTCTCTTTCAGGTTCTGGTTTCCTTGGTGTGTATGCCCAGCAGTGGGATTGCTGGGTCATAAGGCAGTTCTATTTCCAGTTTTTTAAGGAATCTCCACACTGTTCTCCATAGTGGCTGTACTAGTTTGCATTCCCACCAACAGTGTAAGAGGGTACCCTTTTCTCCACACCCTCTCCAGCGTTTATTGCTTGTAGACTTTTGGATCGCAGCCATTCTGACTGGCGTGAGATGGTACCTCATTATGGTTTTGATTTGCATTTCTCTGATAATGAGTGATGTTGAGCATCTTTTCGTGTTTGTTAGCCATCTGTATGTCTTCTTTGGAGAAATGTCTATTTAGTTCTTTGGCCCATTTTTTGATTGGGTCGTTTATTTTTCTGGAACTGAGCTGCAGGAGTTGCTTATATATTTTTGAGATTAGTTGTTTGTCAGTTGCTTCATTTGCTATTATTTTCTCCCATTCTGAAGGCTGCCTTTTCACCTTGCCTATAGCTTCCTTTGTGGTGCAGAACCTTTTAAGTTTAATTAGGTCCCATTTGTTTATTTTTGCTTTTATTTCCAAAATTCTGGGAGGTGGGTCATAGAGGATCCTGCTGTGATATACATTGGAGTAGTCTTTAATATAATTTTGAAAGCTTTATTTTTAATTAAACTATTTGGTTATACACATTCAATAAAATTAGAGATACATTTTGGTTTAAATATACCACTTATTGTTTATTTTTCTATTTGCCCACCTTTTTTCCTTCTCCTCTGATTTCTTTTTGAAAAAAATATTTTTTTGCTCTTCCATTTTTAATTGTCAGAAGCCTGGTGGTTCAAATGGTAAAGAATCTACTTATAATGCAGGAGACCTGTGTTCATTCCTTGGGTTGGGAAGAACCCCTGGAAGAGGGCACGGCAACCCACTCCAGTACTCTTGCCTGGAGAATCCCCATGGACAGAGGAGCCTGGTGGGCTACAGTCCATGGGATCACAGAGTGTCAAACACGACTGAGCAACTAAGCACAGCACACACTGATTACACATTTTTAACTTCTCTTCTAGTAGTTACCCTAGAAATGAAAACACACATCTTTGACTAGTTAAAGATTAATATAAATGGGAAATTTTTCCCATTTTCAAAAGAATAAAGTAAACTTAGAACAATTTAATTATATTCATTTACTCTTTCCCTCTTTTTTGATGTTACTAAAATTTTTAATCCTATATATCTTAAAATCTTGCATGCTATCATTATTATTATTGTTTTTCTATGTAATCAATGCTCATCTAGATTTACCAACATATTTCCTCCTCCAAATGGCCTTTATTTCCTCCTGCTTTACCTTAGATTACTTTCCTTCTGTTAGAATAGCTCCTTTGAATGATTCCTTAGTATATTTTTGCTTGTGGAAAATATTCTGTTTCAATTATCTGAAACATCCTTAACTTTTCTATATTTATGAAAGATATTTTAGAGTATTGAATTCTAGACTGTTAATTATTTTTATTCACTACTTTTAATATCATTCCAATGTCTTCTTGCCTCTTTACTTTTCTTAAGAAATCAGATGTCAATTGCATTATTGGTCTAATAAAGACAATGGATTATTTTCTCTGGCCTCTCATTATATTTCCTTTGTCTTTGCTTTTCAGCAGTTTTACTTTATTGTTCCTTCATATGATTTTCTTTGTGATTTATGGCTTTAAAGTTTATATCAATTTTTCAATCTATAACTTGGTATCTTTCATTGATTTTCAAATATTTTAGCCCTATCTCCTTAACTATTTTTTCTACCCTGTTATTTATCTAATCTTCTGTTGAATCCTTCCAGGAGATCTTATTTTCAGTTATTTGGTTTTTCAGTCCTATATTTTCAATTTACTTTTTTCATAATTTCCCATTTTCTCTCTTTCGCTGTATAGAGATAGTAAAAGAGAAAAGGTGAAGAAAGAGAAACGAGTGAAAGCAGTATTTCTAGTTGCTGTCCATGGAAGAAGTATCTGCAATAAGCATTGCTGCCATTGCTGGAATCATAGTCATCAACTTTTAAGTACAAAAAAGATGTTTAGTCTCCCTTGTAATAAAAAGTGTAGATTATAACTACACTGTAATACCATCATTCACATATCAAATAGATAAAAATCAAAATTTGGTGATCCTTCGTGTAGAGATAGTTTAGGGTAACCAATAATTTAATGCATTATTGTAGGAATAAAAACTGATCATTATATGGTACAATTTGATGATATCTATCAAAATTAAATGGAGAAGGAAACGGCAACCCACTCCAGTGTTCTTGCCTGGAGAATCCCAGGGACGGGGGAGCCTGGTGGCTGCCATCTATGAGGTCACATAGAGTTGGACACGACTGAAGTGACTTAGCATAGCATAGCATAGCATCAAAATTAAAATGCACCTATCTCATGACATTGCTATTCTTCTATGTACAAATTAATCTACACAAAGGTTCCTACCTGTGAGAAGAAATATCTGTGGCTCTAATCTTATATTAACAATGACTTGAAATAACCTAAATTCTCCAAATGAGGAACTGGTTAAATAATTTTTTTAACTAGCAAAAGAACAGAAGTAATCTAAGTCCATTCACTGTGTACTGGTTAAATAAATTATGAAACTAAATTTTAACACAATAATAAAATGGCTTTAATTGAAAATAAATTTAATAAGATAAAAAGTAATGAAATATGGTACATATTATACATAATTTTTATAAACCGGATCTCTATGTACCTATTTTGAACTAATTCTGAGGTATGTTGTTAAGTTTTAAAAAAACAGAAGAGAATATATAATGTAAACATATAGCTGCATACTTGCATATGAAGAAAAGATATATGAAAGTGGCTTTTAACATAGAACAAAATTATTTTATTCCCCTATATCCACTTGGCTAAATCTTATCTGGCTTAAATTGACAATTCTCCAAGAAATCTTCCTGGGCCTCCATTCAAAGATAATCTCATATTACTCTGAACCTGAAAGGACTTATTTGTGTTAAAAAATATTATTCCAGTAAACCTTTAAAAGAAGAATTTATGTGCTTGCTTAAAACTGCTACTATATATAAGCTCTTTGATAATGAAGTTCTTTTTTTTACAAATCTTTAAATCCCTATAGCAATATATTTTTAACTTATCACATATTAGAACAAATAATATTAGTTGAATTGAGTGGAGTTCCTATTAAGTGAATGAAAGCAATCAACGAATGATATTTTACTGCATGTGAAAGATTTTCTACCTTACAGGCTATGAAGAACAGGCTCAATTGAGAGCATTAAATGAGTTCCAAGCTTATGAACATCATTTACAATATTTGATTGCACCTAAGATTTGAAGAAATCATTGAAGCTTGGGTTTTTATGATCAGCATATTTAGTGTAAATTGCAATTGCTTTATAGTACGTAAGAGCTTCATATCAAGGTTCTCTCAGGCCTCTTGTTAATAAAATTAAACACAGGTTTAGATTTTTCTGAAAAAAACAGTATGTTATCCTAAATTTGATTCTACTTCTTAACAGAGACTCCTTCACCTGATTCTTTGAAGCACTATAAAGGGGGAAGACAGACAATTTAGGGATATCATTTACTCAAATTTACAACCATTCACCCTGAAAACACAATTAAGTATACTAAACTGCAGGTGGAAGAAAACAAACAGTTCCTTCTTATTAAAACTTAGCTGATAAAATGCTCCATGCAGAAGTCCTGAATTTGTTTCTATTTTGAGCCTTCAGGACAGATTCTGAATAAGAAATAAGAGACAGAATTTCTGAAATCTATGTCACCAGCTAAATTAAAATTAGAACGAGAGGGTTTTTAATTCAATATTTTAGAACAAATGGATGAAAAAATAAAACAATGGCCTTAAAATGCTTTGGGGTTTGAGATTCTTTCCCTTTAAGAAAGTTACATGCACACACACAGCACAAAAACCAAATTATGCATATTGCAACTAAAGGAGGTTCAAGATGTCCTATTGGGCATGTTTCACCTCTGAACCATAGGAAATTCATGTGGGTCAGAGTCAAGATCAAGGTCAAGATACTAGTAGTTAGTTAACACTTCGGTTCAGTTCAGTTGCTCAGTCATGTCCGACTCTTTGCAACCTCATGAATTGCAGCATGCCATGCCTCACTGTCCATCACCAACTCCCGCAGTTCACTCAAACTCACATCCATAAAGTCAGTGATGCGATCCAGTCATCTTATCCTCTGTCGTCCCCTTCTCCTCCTGCCCCCAATCCCTCCCAGCATCAGAGTTTTTTCCAGTGAGTCAAAACTTCCCATGAAGTGGCCAAAGTACTGGAGTTTCAGCTTTAGCATCAGTCCTTCCAAAGAACACCCAGGACTGATTTCCTTTAGAATGGACTGGTTGGATCTCCTTTCAGTCCAAGGGACTCTCAACACTATTCTTCAACACCACAGTTCAAAAGCATCAATTCTCCAGTGTTCAGCTTTCTTCACAGTCCAACCCTCACATCCATACATGACCACTGGAAAAACCATAGCCTTGACTAGACGGACCTTTGTTGGCAAAGTAATGTCTCTGCTTTTTAATATGCTGTCCTGGTTGGTCATAACTTTCCTTACAAAGAGTAAGCTTCTTTTAATTTCATGGCTGCAGTCACCATCTGCAGTGATTTTGGAGCCCAGAAAAATAAAGTCTGACACTGTTCCCCCATCTATTTCCCATGAAGTGATGGGACCAGATGCCATGATCTTCATTTTCTGAATGTTGAGTTTTAAGCCAACTTTTTCACTCTCCACTTCCACTTTCATAAAGAGGCTTTTTCCTCTTCACTTTCTGCCATAAGGGTGCTCTCATCTGCATATCTGAGGTTATTGATATTTCTCCTGGCAATCTTGATTCCAGCTTGTGCTTCTTCCAGCCCAGCGTTTCTCATGATATACTCTGCATATAAGTTAAATAAGCAGGGTGACAATATACAGCCTTGACATACTCCTTTTCCTATTTGGAACCAGTCTGTTGTTCCATGTCCAGTTCCAACTGTTGCTTCCTGACCTGCATACAGGTTTCTCAAAAGGCAGATCAGGTGGTCTGGTATTCCCATCTCTTCCAGAATTTCCCAAGTTGAAGGTCAGGAAGGGCGGTGGTGATGAGATACCCCTCGCCAAGGTAAGGAGCAATTGCTGCGCTTTGCTGGAGCAGCCGTGAAGAGATACCCCACGTTCAAGGTAAGAGAAACCCAAGTAAGATGGCAGGTGGTGCAAGAGGGCATCAGAGGGCAAACACACTGAAACCATACTCACAGAAAACTAGTCAATCTAATCACACTAGGACCACAGCCTTGTCTAACTCAATGAAATTAAGCCATGATCATGGGGGCAACCCAAGATGGGCGGGTCATGGTGGAGAGATCTGACAGAATGTGGTCCACTGGAGAAGGGAATGGCAAACCACTTCAGTATTCTTGCCTTTAGAACCCCATGAACAGTATGAAAAGGCAAAGTGATAGGATACTAAAAGAGGAACTCCCCAGGTCAATAGGTGCCCAATATGCTACTGGAGATCAGTGGAGAAATAACTCCAGAAAGAATGAAGGGATGGAGCCAAAGAAAAAGAATACCCAGCTGTGGATGTGACTGGTGATAGAAGCAAGGTCCGATGCTGTAAAGAGCAGTATTGCATAGGAACCTGGACTGTCAGGTCCATGAATCAAGGCAAATTGGAAGTGGTCAAACAAGAGACGGCAAGAGTGAATGTCAACATTCGAGGAATCAGCAAACTGAAATGGACTGGCATGGGTGAATTTAACTCAGATGACCATTATATCTACTACTGCGGGCAGGAATCCCTTAGAAGAAGTGGAGTCGCCATCATGGTCAACAAAAGAGTCCAAAATGCAGTACTTGGATGCAATCACAAAAATGACAGAATAATCTCTGTTCGTTTCCAGGGCAAACCATTAAATATCATGGTAATCCAAGTCTATGCCCCAAACAATAATGCTGAAGAAGCTGAAGTTGAACAGTTCTATGAAAACGTACAAGACCTTTTAGAACTAACACCCAAAAAAGATGTCCTTTTCATTACAGGGGACTGGAATGCAAAAGTAGGAAGTCAAGAAACACCTGGAGTAACAGGCAAATTTGACCTTGGAATACAGAATGAAGCAGGGCAAAGACTAATAGAAGTTTGCCAAGAAAATGCACTGGTCATAACAAACACCCACTTCCAACAACACAAGAGAAGACTCTATAAATGGACATCACCAGATGGTCAACACCGAAATCAGATTGATTATATTCTTTGCAGCCAAAGATGGAGAAGCTCTATACAGTCAAGAAAAACATGACCAAGAGCTGACTGTGGCTCAGACTATGAACTCCTTATTGCCAAATTTAGACTTAAATTGAAGAAAGCAGGGAAAACCACTAGACCATTCATGTATGTTCTGAATGAAGTCCCTTATGATTATACAGTGGAAGTGAGAAATAGATTTAAGGGCCTAGATTTGATAGATAGAGTGCCTGATGAACTATGGAATGAGTTTTGTGACATTGTACAGGAGACAGGGATCAAGACCATTCCCATGGAAAAGAAATGCAAAAAAGCAAAATGGCTGTCTGGGGAGGCCTTACAAATAGCTGTGAAAACAAGAGAAGGGAAAAGCAAAGGAGAAAAGGAAAGATATAAACATCTGAAGGCAGAGTTCCAAAGAACAGCAAAGAAGAGATAAGAAAGCCTTCCTCAGTGATCAATGCAAAGAAATAGAGGAAAACAACAGAATGGTAAAGACTAGAGATCTCTTCAAGAAAATCAGAGATACCAAAGGAACATTTCATGCAAAGATGAGCTCAATAAAGGACAGAAATGGTATGGACCTAACAGAAGCAGAAGATATTAAGAAGAGATGGCAAGAATACACAGAAGAACTGTACAAAAAAGATCTTCATGACCCAGATAATCACAATGGTGTGATCACTAACCTAGAGCCAGACATCCTGAAATGTGAAGTCAAGTGGGCCTTAGAAAGCCTCACTCCGAACAAAGCTAGTGGAGGTGAAAGAATTCCAGTTGAGCTATTCCAAATCCTGAAAGATGATGCTCTGAAAGTGCTGCACTCAATATGCCAGCAAATTAGGAAAACTCAGCAGTGGCCACAGGACTGGAAAAGGTCAGTTTTAATTCCAATCCCAAAGAAAGGCAATGCCAAAGAATGCTCAAACTACCACACAATTACACTCATCTCACGTGCTAGTAAAGTAATGCTCAAAATTCTCCAAGCCAGGCTTCAGCAATATGTGAACCATGAACTTTCTGATGTTCAAGCTGGTTTTAGAAAAGCCAGAGGAATCAGAGATCAAGTTGCCAACATCCACTGGGTCATGGAAAAAGCAAGAGAGTTCCAGAAAAGCATCTATTTCTGCTTTATTGAATATGCCAAAGCCTTTGACTGTGTGGATCACAATTAATTGTGGAAAATTCTGAAAGAGATGGGAATACCAGACCACCTGATCTGCCTCTTGAGAAATCTGTATGCAGGTAAGGAAGCAAAGTTAGAACTGGACATGGAACAACAGACTGGTTCCAAATACGAAAAGGAGTACGTCAAAGCTGTATATTGTCACCCTGCTTATTTAACTTATATGCAGAGTACATCATGAGAAATGCTGAACTGCAAAAAACACAAGCTGGAATCAAGATTGCCGGGAGAAATATCAAAGCCCACTTGACTTCACATTCCAGGATGTCTGGCTCTAGGTCAGTGATCACACCATCGTGATTATCTGGGTCATGAAGATCTTTTTTGTACAGTTTTTCTTTGTATTCTTGCCACCTTTTCTTAATATCTTCTGCTTCTGTTAGATCCATACCTTTTCTGTCCATTATCAAGCCCATCTTTGCATGAAATGTTCCCTTGGTATCTTTAATTTTCTTGAAGAGATCTCTAGTCTTTACCATTCTGTTGTTTTCCTCTATTTCTTTGCATTGATCACTGAGGAAGTCTCTCTTATCTCTTCTTGCTATTCTTTGGAACTCTGCATTCAGATGCTTACATCTTTCCTTTTCTCTTTTGCCTTTCACTTCTCTTCTTTTCACAACTATTGTAAGGCCTCCCCAGACAGCAATTTTGCTTTTTGCATTTCTTTTCCATGGGGATAGTCTTGATCCCTGTCTCCTGTACAATGTCACAAACCTCCGTCCATAGTTCATCAGGCACTCTATCTATCAGATCTAGCCTCTTAAATCTATTTCTCACTTCCACTGTATAATCCTAAGGTATTTGATTTATGTCATATTTGAATGGTCTGTTCAACCTCAGATATGCAGATGACACCACCCTTCTGGCAGAAAGGGAAGAGGAGCTAAAAAGCCTCTTGATGAAAGTGAAAGTGGAGAGTGAAATAGTTGGCCCAAAGCTCAACATTCAGAAAACGAAAATCATGGCATCTGGTCCCATCACTTCATGGGAAATAGATGGGGAAACAGTGGAAACAGTGTCAGACTTTGTTTTCCTGGGCTCCAAAATCACTGCAGATGGTGACTGCAGCCATGACATTAAAAGACGCTTACTCCTTGGAAGGAAAGTTATGACCAACCTAGATAGCATGTTCAAAAGCAGAGACATTACTTTGCCAACAAAGGTTCGTCTAGTCAAGGCTATGGTTTTTCCAGTGGTCGTGTATGGATGTGAGAGTTGGACTGTGAAGAAGGCTGAGCATTGAAGAATTGATGCTTTTGAACTGTGGTGTTGGAGAAGACTCTTGAGGGTCCCTTGGACTGCAAGGAGATCCAACCAGTCCATTCTGAAGGAGATCAGCCCTGGGATTCCCTTGGAAGGAATGATGCTAAAGCTGAATCTGCTGTACTTTGGCCACCTCATGTGAAGAGTTGACTCATTGGAAAAGACTCTGATGCTGGGAGGGATTGGGGGCAGGAGGAAAACGGGATGACAGAGGATGAGATGACTGGATTGCATCACCAACTCGATGGTCGAGGGTTTGAATGAACTCTGGGAGTTGGTGATGGACAGGGAGGCCTGGCGTGCTGTGATTCATGGGGTCACAAAGAGTTGGACACGACTGAGCGACTGAACTGAACTGAATGGTCTAGTGGTTTTCCTTACTTTCTTCAATTTAAGTCTGCATTTGGCAATAAGGAGTTCATGATCTGAGCCACAGTCAGCTCTGGTCTTGTTTTTACTGACTGTATGGAGCTTCTCCATCTTTGGGTGTAAATATAATCAGTCTGATTTCAGTGTTGACCATCTGGTGATGTCCATGTATAGAGTCTTCTTGTGTTGTTGGAAGAGGGTGTTTGCTATGACCAGTGCGTTCTCTTGGCAAACTCTATTAGCCTTTTCCCTGCTTCATTCCATATTCCAAGGCCAAATTTGCCTGTTACTCCAGGTGTTTCTTGACTTCCTACTTTTGCATTCCAGTTCCCTATAATGAAAAGGACATCTTTTTTGGGTGTTAGTTCTAAAAGGTCTTGTAGGTCTTCATAGAAATATTCAACTTCAGCTTCTTCAGCATTATTGGTTGGGGCATAGACTTGGATTACCGTGATACTGAATGGTTTGCCTTGGAAACGAACAGAGATTATTCTGTCATTTTTGTGATTGCGTCCAAGTACTGCATTTTGGACTCTTTTGTTGACCATGATGGCGACTCCACTTCTTCTAAGGGATTCCTGCCCGCAGTAGTAGATATAATGGTCATCTGAGTTAAATTCACCCATTCCAGTCCATTTCAGTTCGCTGATTCCTAGAATGTCGACATTCACTCTTGCCATCTCCTGTTTGACCACTTCCAATTTGCCTTGATTCATGGACCTGACAGTCCAGGTTCCTATGCAATACTGCTCTTTACAGCATCGGACCTTGCTTCTATCACCAGTCACATCCACAGCTGGGTATTCTTTTTATTTGGCTCCATCCCTTCATTCTTTCTGGAGTTATTTCACCACTGATCTCCAGTAGCATATTGGGCACCTACTGACCTGGGGAGTTCCTCTTTCAATATCCTATCATTTTGCCTTTTCATACTGTTCATGGGGTTCTGAAGGCAAGAATACTGAAGTGGTTTGCCATTCCCTTCTCCAGTGGACCACATTCTGTCAGATCTCTTCATCATGACCCGCCCGTCTTGGGTGGCCCCACAGGGCATGGCTCAGTTTCACTGA
This sequence comes from Bos javanicus, assembly GCF_032452875.1. Classification (NCBI taxonomy): domain Eukaryota; kingdom Metazoa; phylum Chordata; class Mammalia; order Artiodactyla; family Bovidae; genus Bos; species Bos javanicus. The sequence continues at coordinate 47,911,626 of NC_083870.1, forward strand.
GTTAGACAAGGCTGTGGTCCTAGTGTGATTAGATTGACTAGTTTTCTGTGAGTATGGTTTCAGTGTCTGCCCTCTGATGCCCTCTTGCAGCACCTACCGTCTTACTTGGGCTTCTCTTACCTTGGATGTAGGGTCTCTTCATGGCTGCTCCAGCAAAGCGCAGCCCATGCTCCTTACCTTGGACAAGGGGTATATCCTCACTGCCACCCCTCCTGACCTTGAACATGGAGTAGCTCCTCTCGGCCCTCCTGCGCCCGTGCAGCTACTGCTCCTTGGACGTGGAGAAAATACTTTTAGCAAGCAGGAGTGGCTGAGAGGAACTACCCCACATCCGTGGTCAGAGGAAGCGGCTGGGAGGAGCTATCCCATGTCTGAGGTCAGGGACGGCGGCAGTGGCTGCGCTTTGCTGAAGCAGCCGTGAAGAGATACCCCATGTACAAGGTAAGAGAAATCCAAGTAAGACGGTAGGTGTTGCGAGAGGGCATCAGAGGGCAGACACACTGAAACCACAATCACAGAAAATTAGTCAATCTAATCACTCGGACCACAGCCTTGTCTAACTCAATGAAACTAAGCCATGCCGTGTGGGGCCACCAAGACGGGCAGGTCATGGTGGAGAGATCTGACAGAATGTGGTCCATTGGAGAAGGTAATGGCAAACCACTTCACTTGTATTATCATAAACCCTTGCATGACTAGGCAGATATCTGAGAGCTGTTGTGAGTCTATTTGAAAGAATGTCTTTTGAGTGTGCTCCTTGGTTTGTATCTTGGACCACACTCTTTCCTGAACTGGCTCTATGAAACTTGAGATTGGTACTTTAAAGGAGATAAGGGACTACTACTGTTTTGAAGAACTCCTTGCTCTGGGGAAAGTCCGTAGACCAAAATTAGGTCCAAGAGAGAAGCATCACCTTCTTTCTGGAACTGCCAGTCTTCCCTGTCCTTCATCATCTCCCGGAGCCTGCCCAAGTTCATGTTCATTGAATCGGTGATGCCATCAAACCATCTCATCCTCTGTTGCTCCCATCTCCTCCTGCCCTTAATCTTTCCCAGTATCAGGGCCTTTTCTAATGAGTCAGCTTTTCTCATCAGGTGGCCCAAGTATTGGAGCTTCAGTTTCAGCATTAGTCCCTCCAATTAATATTCAGGGTTGATCTCCTTTAGGATTGACTGGTTTGATCTCCTTGCAGTCCAAGTGACTCTCAAGAGTCTTCTTCAATACCTCAGTTTAAATGCATCAATTCTTCAGTGCTCAGTCTTTTTTAAGGTTCAACTCTCACATCAATACATGACTACAGGAAAAACCACAGTGGTGGAGGTTTAGTCATTAAGTCGTGTCTGACTCTTAAGATCCCATGGACTGTAACCTGCCAGGCTCCTCTGTCCATGGGATTCTCCAGACAAGAATACTGTAGTGGGTTGCTATATCCTTCTCCAGGGGATCTTCCTGACCCAGAAATTTAACCTGGATCTCCTGCATTTCAGGCAGATTCTTTACCAACCAAGCTACGAGGAAAAAACCATAGCTTTGACTAAATGGACCTTTGTTGGCAAAGTGATGTCTCTGCTTTTTAATAAGGTAAACTTGTCACAGTTTTTTTTTTTTTTTTTTTTTCCCCCAAGGAGCAAGCATCTTTTAATTTCATCCCTGAAGTCACTGTCTACTGTGATTTTGGAGCCCAAGAAAATAAAATCTGTCACTGTTTCCACTTTTTCCCTTCTATTTTGGCTAAAGATCTGTGGCTCACACTTTTCCAGGAAACCACCTTGATTTTGAGCTCAATGACTTATTAGTAATAACAATGTGGCTACTCATCGATATTTTTCATACTTCTGGTAAAGTAACATCTTACTTAATAGTCTGAATAAGCATACATTTAGGGTATTATCCAATGCAGGGGCACCAAACAATAGACTTTTTAAAAATAAGAATCAGATATTTCCTAAAAAGAAACCAATAATCATTGTGAAAAAGAGGAGAAACTTGTTAAATTCCTAAGACTTAATTCAGAACTATTATTTAAAAACACTAACCACATAAGGAAATATGTATAATAATCTCTTCAGTGCTTAGGTTTTATGGTAAAATGAACCCTGATCCCAGAAGCATTGCTATAAACTGAATTGGTCCCTCCCAAATTCATTAGGTGAATTCTTATCCACAAAATGATGGTATTTGGTGTAGGAATTTGGAAGAGTACTTGGTGATGAGGGCAGAGCCCTCATGAATGGGTTAATCCCATTATAAAAGAAACTCCAGAGAGATTCCTCAATTTTTCTTCCATGTAAGATTATAATAAAAAGACAGTTGTCTCTGAACTAAGAAATGAGCATTCACCAGACTGAATCTGCTGGCACCTTGAATCTGGACTTCATGTGCTATAGAACTGTGAGAAAAAAATGTTGTTTCTGAGGCACTCAGTCTATATTATTTATATTATAGCCTATATGAACTATGACAGGTATCTTAGCAGTATTTGGACATCACATTGTGATCTGACTCTTCTTCACAGTTTTTAAAGTTCTGTTCAATTTGCTTGTGTAGCTGGGTCAAGTCTGCCCTAGAAGCTGGCATATTTTTTCACTCATCTCTAAGCTGAGGGCTATGTTCCCCTTCCTATCTCCCACATAAATCCTCTGGATAGTTCAAATGATGTCTTAGAAATTTGATTTTAGTGAATAGCCATTCCCCATATTCTTTCTGCACTAAAACTAACTTTTTAAAAGTAAAATTGTTATTTTGGCTCCACCCTTTATTAGATGTCATTGACTGAGTTACTTAACTTCATTATGTCTCAGTTTTGTCATCAGACAAATGGGGATAATACAATACCCACTGTCCAGAACTGTTATGGGGATTAAATGAGATAATGTTCTGAGATCAGCACCTAACTCGTGGTAAAGGCCTAATAAATAATAACCATTATAACTTCTATGCCTCAATGTTTTGTTGCATTGTCACAGAGAGTTAATTAACCTCTTTGCCAGATGGAAAGTTTAAAAAGAATGAATCTCAGAGATATTGCTTCTGAAAATAATATAGTCTCAGGGTCAAGAGGAAGGAGAATTGAGGAGACACTTGGATAAGAACAGGAAGGGTACTTACCATATTGAGGAAATGCTCCACAAGAAGTAAGAGGTGGCAAGAAGTAAGATCCAAAGTTGAGGGGTGGTGACAAGAGGGATATTTGTGAGAATGTAACAGGGTCAGGAGAAATATTGATAAGAAAAAGGAGGCAAACATGGGAGCCAAGTGTTTCTGGTAACTTGGTGGGAATTGGCTTAGAATGTCACTAGGTAAGATGGAAGAATCTTAAGAAAGTGTCTTAGAAATTAGAAGAGAGAATGAGCATGATAGATTAGGGTAGGGCAGATTTAGGAAACGATAAGAAAAACTGTAGTAAAAACTTGATGTGACCTGAACACCAGCTTGCATTTGACTGAAAACTCTCCACAAACCAGTGGGACATCTGGCAAATATGGAATTAAAAAAAGAAAAAAAGAACTATTAGAGAACATATGTTATAAATAAACAGTAAGGACATAGGTTGATTGGGCTTCCCTGATAGCTCAGTTGGTAAAGAATCCAGCTGCAATGCAGGAGACCCCAGTTCGACTCCTGGGTAGGGAAGATCCCCTGGAAAAGGGATGGGCTACCCACTGCAGCAGAGAAGGAAATGGCAACCCACTCCAGTACTCTTGCCTGGAAAATCCCATGGACAGAGGAGCCTGGTAGACTACAAACCATAGAGTCACAAAGAGTCAGACATGACTGAGCAACTTCACTTCATTCACTTCACACTTTATCACTGGAGAAGGAAATGGCAACCCACTCCAGTACTCTTGCCTGGAGAATCCCATGGACAGAGGAGCCTGGAGGGCCATGGTCCATGGGGTCACAGAGAGTTGGACACAACTGAAGTGACCGAGCACCCACTCCAGTATTCTTGGGCTTCCCTTGTGGCTCAGCTGGTAAAGAATCCACCTGCAATGTAGGAGACCTGGGTTCAATCCCTGGGTTGGGAAGATCCTCTGGAGAAGAGAAAGGCTACCTACTCCAGTATTCTGGCCTGGAGAATTCCATGGACAGTCCATGGGGTTGCAAAGAGTCAGACACGACTGAGCAACTTTCACTTTCACTTTTCAAGGATATAGGTAGGAAAAACTTAAAAGAATAATATATCTATAATAACAGTCACAATATTAGAGAACCAGTATTACTACCTTAACAATAATAGCTCAAGAAGTTAAAAAATCAATTATCACTTTGTAACGCAAAATGAGAACAACTCAAAAAAACTCTACAGGCGCAAGTAGCAATTTTCCCCCAGCCTTAATAAGAGAATGTCTCCAAAAATAAGAACACATTGGCTGTTACAATAGTCTTCATCAGGAAATGTCAGTTTTGGATTCTGCCACTTAAACCAAATAAAACAGTTATTCTCTTTACTGCTACTGGATAAGTTATGAACCAAAGAAATTAACAAATAAAAATTTTAAAAAAGAAAGCAACAACGTAAGGCTTGCTTACCTGTTGCCTTATGAAAGTGGGTAATGTAATAAAGGTCCATCTAGTCAAAGCTATGGTTTTTCCAGTAGTCGTGTATGGATGTGAGAGTTGGACTATAAAGAAAGCTGAGCGCTGAAGAACTGATGCTTTTGAACTGTGGTGTTGGAGAAGACTCTTCAGAGTCCCTTGGACTGCAAGGAGATCCAACCAGTCCATCCTAAAGGAAATCAGTCCTGAATATTCATTGGAAGGACTGATGCTGAAGCTGAAACTCCAATACTTTGGCCACCTCATGTGAAGAGTTGACTCATTGGAAAAGACTCTGATGCTGGGAAAGCTTGAAGGTGGGAGAAAAGGGGGATGGACAGAGGATGAGGTGGTTGGATGGTATCACTGACTCAATGGACACGAGTTTAAGTAAACTCCTTGAGTTGGTGATGGACAGGGAGGCCTGGTGTGCTGCAGGCCATGAGGTTGCAAAGAGTCAGACATGACTGAGCGACTGAACTGACTGACTGAATGTAATAATGTCAATTAAGGAAGTGTTCTTTATTCTCACTCATGACTCCCACCCATAAAATGATTAGACTTTTCCTCAAGGCTGCCTTTCCAATGATTACTTGAAGTCATCAGTATGCCATGGCAGCTGCTATCAGTCTTTAGTTTAAATTCTGCCTGCCGTGTCTCATCCTAGAAAGAAAGTATGTAAAACAAAACAAAAGACAAGGTCCTTTCATCCTTCAACTATTGCAACATGATCAGTTTCCTGGAAACAAAGGGGTTTCCCTTCTCTTTCCTATTCCTCATTTTCCTCTTTCCTACCTAAAAGCCACATTTGTCTTTTTTAGTTGACCCCTTCAAAAGGGGTAAGGCATCCCATCTCTCACAACTTTATTGACTGTTAATGCTCAAAGTTCAGCCAAAAGAAAATCAAGCAAAAAGGTACTTTCTGTAATTCACTGAGGTAAATATAATATTCTAGGACCTAAGACATATTGATTGGCAGGTCTTGTATTGATGAGGATGTTTGAGAGGTTGAAACCTAAGAGAAGCATAGTTTAATTCTTTGCAATTATAAAGTGTACAATCTAGGTCAACACAGATTTGTTCAACATGAAATGGAATTTTTTTTTAAGCTTAGGAAAATAACTTTGATGCAACAAAAGAGGAATTACAGTAGCCCTATTCTACAAAGCTAAAGAGTCTCTTGATGAAAGTGAAAGTGGAGAGTGAAAAAGTTGGCTTAAAATTCGACATTCAGAAAACTAAGATCTTGGCATCTGGTCTCATTACTTCATGGCAAATAGATGGGGAAACAATGGAAACAGTGACAGACTTTATTTTTGGAGGCTCCAAAATCACCGCAGATGGTGATTGCAGCCATGAAATTAAAAGACACTTACTCCTTGGAAGAAAAGTTATGATTAACCTAGACAGCATATTAAAAAGCAGAGACATTACTTTAGCAACAAAGGTCCATCTAATCAAAGCTATGGTTTTTCCAGTAGTCATGTGTGGATGTGAGAGTTGGACTATAAAGAAAGCTAAGCGCTGCAGAATTGATGCTTTTGAACTGTGGTGTTGGAGAAGACTCTTGAGAGTCCCTTGGACAGCAAGGAGATCCAATCACTCCATCCTAAAAGAGATCAGTCCTGAGTATTTATTGGAAGGACTGATGTTGAAGCTGAAACTCCAGTACTTTGGCCACCTGATGCAAAGAACTGACTCATTTGAAAAGACTCTGATGCTGGGAAAGATTGAAGGCAGGAGGAGAAGGGGATGACAGAGGATGAGATGGTTGGATGACATCACCAACTCAATGGATATGAATTTGGGTAGCCTTTGGGAGTTGGTGATGGACAGGGAAGCCTGGCATGCTGCAGTACATGGGGTCACAAAGAGTCAAACACGACTGAGTGACTGAACTGAACTGAACTGATTCTACAAAGTAGAAAGCTTCTACAAAGCTTCCTGATGGCTCAGCAGTAAAGAATTCACCTGCTATGCAAGTGACATGGGTTCAATCCCAGGGTCAGGAATATCCCCTGGAGAAGGAAATGACAACCCACACCAGTATTCTTGCCAGGAAAATTCCATGGACAGAGGAGCCCGGCAGGCTACAGTCCATGGGGTCACAAAGAGTCAGACAGGACTTAGTAACTAAACAACAACAACAGCATTCTACAAAGCATATAGAGTGCCAATTGCATGTCCTTTATTGGTTCTAGATGCTGGAAACATAAACGTTATTCTCTATTAAAAAAATTTCTTCTCACCCTTAGAAAAATTATTACCTAAGAGAAGACATACACAAATGGATAATTGTATTCAACTTGATAAATGCTATGATAGAACCTGTGCAAGGTGTTATGGATATAGTGAGGTGGGCGTGGGGTCAGGAAAGACTTATCCAGCAAGTCATGCATGAGCTGAGTCTTGAAGAATGAGAAGGAATTACCAGCAAGAAAAGGAATGAAGGGTGAGAAAAGCATTTCCATGCAGAAATATCATGAGCAAAGGCAGAGAGGCATGAAACAGTTCGGTGTGAATAGCCGAGAACTACAAGCAGTTTGCTGTTGCTGGAGCATAAAATGTGAAGAGGAAAGGAGTCCTGAGCAGGACGTAGAAGGTTTGGATTGTATCTTCCAGTATGAGATAATTAAAGGGTTTTAGGAAAAGGAGTAACATGAAGTTTTGCTTTTTGCCAAGGTCTCCTGGGGAATCATATACAGGAAAGATACTGAGTATGATTGATTGGACTATTATTATTAACTCTCCCTTCATTCCCCTTAATAGGATTATATACTCATACCTTTTGCTGTGAGAATTGCAATGCCTCCTACTAGAGTCCATAGGGTAGTTTTCCCAACCCATTGAGGTTGGACATGGGTTTGACCAATGGATTATTGCCAGGAATTACAGTGTTTCAATTTCTATCTGAGACTATGAAGTTTTCCAAGTTTTCTCTAGCGCTTTTTAGATTTTCTCCTCTGATTTGAGAACAGGTACCAGTCAGCCATTCTTCCTTAAATCTGAGTTCCAGATTTCTGAACTCAGATTTGGAACTGATCCAAAGCCTGAAATCAACCCAAGCCCTGCTGAACTGCAGCAGACCTACAGATTAATAAGCATGAAATACATATCTGTTACTCAAATCACTGAGATTTAGAGGTTATTTGTTATGCAACATTATTTTAACAAGTAAAATCAGATTAATGAAAGGAGAAAACAAAACAAAACAAAGAACGATCAATCAAGAGGTGGAGGCTACAGCTTAGGAAAAAGACAAGCAAGGCTAGAACTTAGCAGTAATAGTAGAGATGAGGAGAAAGAGGAGAGAGGCAAAGATAATAAATATATTAGGTTAGGAGCCTATGCATGATGATTGACTGATAGGGCAGCAATGAGAAAGAGTCAACGATGGCTCTCAAATTTCTGAAATGGATAATTAGACAAATGATACAGATGTAATTTTTAAAGAAGCTAATGGAATAGAAGATATTAAGAAGAGATGGCAAGAATACACAGAAGAACTGTACAAAAAAGATCTTCACGACCCAGATAATCATGATGGTGTGATCACTGACCTAGAGCCAGACATCCTGGAATGTGAAGTCAAGTGGGCCTTAGAAAACATCACTACAAACAAAGCTAGTGGAGGTGATGGAATTCCAGTTGAGCTGTTTCAAATCCTGAAAGATTATGCTGTGAAAGTACTGTACTCAATAGGCCAGCAAATTTGGAAAACTCAGCAGTGGCCACAGGACTGGAAAAGGTCAGTTTTCATTCCAATCCCAAAGAAAGGCAATGCCAAAGAATGCTCAAACTACCGCACAATTGCACTCATCTCACATGCTAGTAATGAGTGCTCAAAATTCTCCAAGCCAGGCTTCAGCAATACGTGAACCGTGAACTTCCAGATGTTCAAGCTGGTTTTAGAAAAGGCAGAAGAACCAGAGATCAAATTGCAAACATCTGCTGGATCATCAAAAAAGCAAGAGAGTTCCAGGAAAACATCTATTTCTGCTTTATTGACTATTCCAAAGCTATTTGAAATAGCTATTCCAAATACTCCAACACACTATTTGACTGTGTGTATCACAATAGACTGTGGAAAATTCTGAAAGAGATGGGAATACCAGACCACCTGATCTGCCTCTTGAGAAATTTGTATGCAGGTCAGGAAGCAACAGTTAGAACTGGACATGGAACAATAGACTGGTTGCAAATAGGAAAAGGAGTACGTCAAGGCTGTATATTGTCACCTGCGTATTTAACTTATATGCAGAGTACATCATAAGAAACGCTGGACTGGAAGAAACACAAGCTGGAATCAAGATTGCTGGGAGAAATATCAATAACCTCAGATATGCCGATGACACCACCCTTATGGCAGAAAGTGAAGAGGAACTAAAAAGCCTCTTGATGAAAGTGAAAGTGGAGAGTGAAAAAGTTGGCTTAAAGCTCAACATTCAGAAAACGAAGATCATGGCATCCGGTCCCATCACTTCATGGGAAATAGATGGGGAAACAGTGGAAACAGTTTCAGACTTTATTTTTTGGGCTCCAAAATCACTGCAGATGGTGACTGCAGCCATGAAATTAAAAGACGCTTACTCCTTGGAAGGAACGTTATGACCAACCTAAATAGCATATTCAAAAGCAGAGACATTCCTTTGCCAACAAAGGTTCGTCTAGTCAAGGCTATGGTTTTTCCTGTGGTCATGTGTGGGTTTGAGAGTTGGATTGTGAAGAAGGCTGAGTGCCAAAGAATTGATGCTTTTGAACTGTGGTGTTGGAGAAGACTCTTGAGAGTCCCTTGGACTGCAAGGAGATCCAACCAGTCCATTCTGAAGGAGATCAGCCCTGGGATTTCTTTGGAAGGAATGATATTAAAGCTGAAACTCCAGTACTTTGGCCATCTCATGCAAAGAGTTGACTCATTGGAAAAGACTCTGATGCTGGGAGGGATTGGGGGCAGGAGGAGAAGGGGACGACAGAGGATGAGATGGCTGGATGGCATCACCAACTCGATGGACGTGGGTCTGGGTGAACTCCGGGAGTTGGTGATGAACAGGGAGGCCTGGCATGCTGCGATTCATGGGGTCGCAAAGAGTCAGACAGGACTGAGCGACTGAACTGACTGAACTGAATGGAATAGTGGGTCCTCTACACTGTGGGATCAGTCAAGGACTCTTTTAGAAAGTATCTGGACTGAAGCCTGATGGATAAGAACGAGTTGCTTAAGGGAGAGGCAGTGTTCTATAGCAAAAAGAAATAGTGATGACAAAAAGTCCTCAAGGCAGAACAGAGCTTGGTTTTCACTTCTGAGGTTCATTCTTCAAAAGGAAGAGTGTTAAAGAAGTGGTGGAAAACACATGTGTGGCTGTGGAAGTCTTTAATTTGTGATCTCCATAAGATATTGAGGGGGAGATATCCATTTAAAAATACCAGGCAGGAGTCTGATGTCCCTGAAGACAGGCATTGGTAGGCAAGAGATTAAAAACTTTAACTTATCACACTATAGGTAGAGATTTTGAATATAAGAATGACTGAGATTGTCCAGGATAATTTAAAGAGTGAAAAGACTTGGCCTAACAATAAACTTTAAGGGTCAGAAATATTTTTAGTATTTTTAGAGGGAAGCACATCCAAAAGAGACTGGGAAGAAAATCTAAGGATTAAGGAAGAGCAAGCCAACAGAAGTCAAGTGTTGTTATCAGTTTTTGTTGCTGATGTTGTTTTTGTGTACAGCGATAGCAAAATCTTAAAACAGAATTTACTTTTATGCTGATGGGTCTGCAGGTTGACTGTACCTCAGTTCATTGAGGCAATGCAAGCTCTAGGCTGGACCCCAGACTTCTTGTTGGTTAATCCAAGTGTCTTAATTCTGGGGCCCAGGATGAAGTTTCAGCAGCTGCCTCTACAATACTTTCTAACAGCAGAGGACTCAAAGGAGTGACTAGAAATATTTGTTTCCTCTTAAGACCTTGACTTAGAAGTGGCAAATTCTCACTCCACTGATACTCCGTTAGCAAAAGCAAGTTGATCCAGCCCAATATCAATGGATGGGAAGTATATTCTTCCCATTCTAGAAGGAGGTTCTGCAAAATCATATGATATAAGGCTCAGATGTATCCTTCCAACTCAAGTGAGGAAGGAATAATTAGTAGTAATGATCTAATCTACCACGTCAAGGAGATAGACAGTTTTAAGAAGGAGCAAGAGATCAACAGGGGCAGTTGTTTTACAAAGATGTTTGATAACATAAAAAGTAAATAGACTCCAACACATTGATCTGAAAGGATCATTGGTGGCAATGCTCATGGGAGCACATTTTCAAGAGTGGTAAGGACAGAAGCTAAGGAATAAAGAGCAGAATCAGAAACTGAGAGAATAGTATTAAATTACTCTCTTAAGACTAGATACCAAAAGAAGAGGAAGCAAAATTAAATGATTAGTTTAGTGGTATGAGTGTATACTTGTTTTTTAGAACTTGAGAAATGGGAACATATATTTGCATCACCATTATCATTAGTAATCTTTATTGGAGGCTTACTATGTGACATACACAGTTTTAAGAGCTTTATACATATTGTTTTATTTAGTCTTAAAATGAACCAGTGGAAATATTATTAACATATTCATTATATAGATGTAGCAAATGAGACAAAAAGATTAAGTGTATTGTCTAAGATAGGAAGTTAGTAAATAGCGAACAAGCCTTGCTATGCAGCGTGCTCACGGTCTAGCAGCCTTGGCATTGTTTGAAAGTTTATGAGAAATCAGAATTCAAGCCTTTGGAAACCTATTGAAGCAAAATATGTGTTGCACTAAGATACCTTGTTAATTTTCACTCACTAAAATTTAAGAAACACTCTTTAAGAGAACATTTTTTGCTTTTTTATCTAAAATTATTGCTCTAATTTATAATAACAGCAGCTGGTTTTTCTAGGAACTTCAGACTTTTCTTTAATTATTCCTCTTCTTCAAAACAATGCACTACAATACATTTAAGAGCTCATTAAGTAGACCTGAATTATTCAAAGATCCAATTTTTGTGAATTCACTTATTCCCTAAAATTTACTTGTAAAGTCCAAATAATTTCTTTCTTTTTTCTCATGGTCATTCATGAACATGCATAGAGTTGCAAAAAATTTAAGTCATTGACACAAATTCCTAGCTAAAGTCTGCCTTCTTCTTTCAGTCTTCATAAAGAAGTGTCATTTTTCCTGTATACTCAGTACCATGTTTTTCACATTTTGTGATTTTTGTTAGTAGTAATTTGATGTTTAAGATGGCGTCCAAGTGTAATATTGATGAAGTGTTGCCTGGTGTCCGTCCCCAAGTGGAAGATAGTTGTAATGTGCCTTTTCAGAGAACATACATGTGCTAGATAGACTTTATTCAGGTATGAGCTATAGGACTCTTGGCTATGAGTTCAATGTTAATAAGTAAAAAATATACAATATCCAGAAAAAGGAGGAGGAAATTGCCTTTCTGTGTGTAAGGCAAAGTTGCTCCAGAAAGTGCGAAGGTAATGTGTGTTGAAAACTTGCCATCCCAAAATGTCTTTTTGGCATGCAGATTATTTTGAACCAAAAACAATCAAGACCCCCCCAAACTCAGGGAAACACTTTGACCTTCTCCCCAAATTCTTAAAAGAGCTTAGATAGAGAACCTGTTACTGGGAGAGAGCTATCACCAGAAACATCTGGGCTAGGCATGGCGGAGCCTAAAGATCAGAGACCATCCTCTGTCCCATTGTCTCTGCATGGCCCAGAAAACATTTGTTTACAAAACATATGCTTTTCTGTCTTGCACATGAATTGCCTTGTTTATTAAAATGGCAGGCAACATTTTTTGTTCTCAACACCCTCTCTTAATCATAAATTTGACCAAAGTTTGAGTGGCATTTCATGACTATCTGTCCCACTCCACTAGGAATTCTCATTCCTAGGTCAGATGAGGATTTTGTTGATAGGTCACTCAATGTGCAATTTTTTGGATCAGGCTCTGTTTATAACCTGAAATTCTCTGGATCATCTGTCTTACTAGTCTAAAACAACCAGGAAATGCTTTAGCTTGTTACTTCTTCCTATATCTAGAGTTGTATTACTAGGATTATTTTACAGACAATTATATATATATATATATATATATATATATACACATATATATTTGATTAATCGCCTCAAGATGTTTAGCTATAATTAATTTTGTCAGAAGCCTGGTTATACATTGGGTAATACAAGAGACAAAAATCTTATAAAAATAGGCATGATATAAGTAATATAGCTAGTAACATTAATAAGGCTATAGTAGAGAGACATAAGACATACACACTTTGAAAACAACAAAGAAAGGAGAAATTAGAATAATGATAAACATAACTAGTTTTAATCTGGCCACAATAAGACATCAAGTCAAAGGGGAGCCAGCTGGAGAAGTCAAATTCTGGAGGGATCAAGTAGAGAGAAAGAGGGAAAATGTTTTATTTTTATTTACAAAGTTATACTTCATCAAATTGTTATAGGTCATAGCAAAAGAGGAAAGTTTTTCTGGAAGAAAATTAAAATCTAGTAATATTTCAGAAAAAAATGTCTCAAATTATGTCATATTTATTAGTTCATCCATGTAATTAATTCCTGTTGATCTGGATGAAATGATCAGTTTTTCCATTAGAGTTTTATAATTTCTTACCCCATTCAGTGGTATGACCTAAAATTCATCAGAAACATATATTTTCAAAAAGTTTTTTTTAATGAATCGTCTTCAGAATAAAATGACTGTCTATAAATGACAAAAATTTAAAATGATGTAAGATCTTATTACAAAGTAATTGACAAGAAACTTATTTCTACAACATACATTTTTAAGATAATAACTAGAATTGTGACTAATAACATTCTGCCAGAACATACTGGATTTTTAGGAATTTCATGTAAATTTTGGAATATCTGTGTTAATAACTTTTACCCATACAGTAGAACCCAAGAAGGTTCTACCACCATTTGTTTGACAATATTTATTATATAATCTAACACACCAAATAAAACTAGTTTAATACCACTCTGTGGGATGTTTTAGGGGCTGCTTAAAGCATCCCAAAGTTAGCTAGCAGTCAAAAGTACTTCATTTAAAATTTGACTTGGGGAAGTTTATCAAAGATATAAAAAAGCTTTAAAAACTTTATAACTTGGTCAAATAGGATCACAGCTCATGTGAAACAATACTTATTCATTTAACCAAAATGACAATAAATTTTTTATGACAAATACAAAAAGTTGCAACAGATTAAGGAGGTAAAGAAATTTTAAAAAGAGGAAAAGAAATTTTACAATCTGTTATTAAAAGTAGTTCAATACTCTAAGAAAATTTTATTTTCTTATCACAGGAGAGAAAATCAAATTCTAGTTTTATGACAGCTCCTTTTAATATTAAAAGTTATATACTCAATTACATTTTATTTTAATCAGTCTTGATGATGTATAAAACTCTTTTCTCAGGGTTCTTTTTTCACAAATCTTCTATAGCTTTCTTTTTACTTTTAGATTTTGTTCCATTATTTTTCTTTCTTTCTCTCTTTCAAGGACAAAATCACTTTCTTTATCCCTAATAAAATGCATTTCCATTCTTTATGCTCTTTTATTTCAAACTGAAAACACACATCCTAATGCCTTGCACACTGAAATGTTGCAGTAAGTTTTAATTACATGTACTTCAATTTTAACCCTTAAAAACCTTTATCTCTAGTGTAAATTCAAGAAGCAAGTAATTTTGAACTGTTTGTCACACAAACATTTTCTGATTGGCAAACTATGAACATATTTCATAGCCTCGAGAATCACACATTTTCTCATAGCATACTTTCTTTCTTCAGTGTGGTATAAAATGTTTAGCTAATAAACTCAAACTTTTTTAAGTTTTTCTCTCATAAGAAGACAAAAGTAGGTAAACTTAGACCTGTTTAGCAATCAGTGTTTAAGTACTTTATTTTATTTGAAATGATCTAAATATTTAGTGAATTTCCATGATTTAACTTAATTTAACAAAGTTCTAAAGTTTTGAGGTACGAAGCAGTCTGGAAAATCCATTTTAGATAGACATACACAAAGCACAATTACTCCCAAAAAATTCACCTGAAAACTCTTATCTCATAAACTCTATTTTATAACTTATGAAAATATCATGGAAACTATTTTTTCTTGCTGACAAACTCTGCAAAAGAAATAACATGAACTTACTGACTTTCAGTGAACTAAGAACATGGCATCCAGTCCCATCATTTTGAGTCAAATAGAAGGGGGAAAAGTGGAAGCTGTAGCAGATTTTATTTTCTTGGGCTCCTTTGTTGGCAAAGTAATGTCTCTGCTTTTCAATATGCTATCTAGGTTGGTCATAACTTTCGTTCCAAGGAGTAAGCATCTTTTAATTTCATGGCTGCAGTCACCATCTGTAGTGATTTTGGAGCCCAGAAAAATAAAGTCTGACACTGTTTCCACTGTTTCCCCATCTATTTCCCATGAAGTGTCCAGTTCTAACTGTTACTTTTTGACCTGCATACAAATTTCTCAAGAGGCAGGTAGGTGGCGTGGTATTCCCATCTCTTTCAGAATTTTCCACAGTTTATTGTGATCCACATAGTCAAAGGCTTTGGCATAGTCATTAAAGCAGAAATAGATGTTTTTCTGGAACTCTCTTGCTTTTTTGATGATCCAGCAGATGTTTGCAATTTGGTCTCTGGTTCCTCTGCCTTTTCTAAAACCAGCTTGAACAACTGGAAGTTCACGGTTCATGTATTGCTGAACCCTGGCTTGGAGAATTTTGAGCATTACTTTACTAGCGTGTGAGATGAGTGCAATTGTGCGGTAGTTTGAGCATTCTTTGGCATTGCCTTTCTTTGGGATTGGAATGAAAACTGACCTTTTCCAGTCCTGTGGCCACTGCTGAGTTTTTCAAATTTGCTGACATATTGAGTGCAGTACTTTCAGAGCATCATCTTTCAGGATTTGAAATAGCTCAACTGGAATTCCATCACCTCCACTAGCTTTGTTCATAGTGATGCTTTCTAAGGCCCACTTGACTTCACATTCCAGGATGTCTGGCTCTAGGTCAGTGATCACACCATTGTGATTATCTGGGTCATGAAGATCTTTTTGTACGGTTCTTCTGTGTATTCTTGCCACCTCTTCCTAATATCTTCTGCTTCTGTTAGATCCATATCATTTCTGTCCTTTATTGAGCCCATCTTTGCATGAAATGTTCCCTTGGTATCTCTAATTTTCTTGAAGAGATCTCTAGTCTTTCCCATTCTGTTGTTTTCCTCTATTTATTTGCATTGATCACTAAGGAAGGCTTTCTTATCTCTTCTTGCTATTCTTTGGAACTCTGCATTCAGATGCTTATATCTTTCCTTTTCTCCTTTGCTTTTCACTTCTCTTCTTTTCATAGCTATTTGTAAGGCCTCCCCAGACAGCCATTTTGCTTTTTTGCTTTTCTTTTCCATGGGGATGGTCTTGATCCCCGTCTCCTGTACAATGTCACAAACCTCCATCCATAGTTCATCAGGCACTCTATATCAGATCTAGTCCCTTAAATCTATTTCTCACTTCCACTGTATAATCATAAGGGATTTGATTTAGGTTATATCTGAATGGTCTAGTGGTTTTCTCTACTTTCTTCAATTTAAGTCTGAATTTGGCAATAAGGAGCTCATGATCTGAGCCACAGTCAGCTCCTGGTCTTGTTTTTGTTGACATTATAGAACTTCTCCATCTTTGGCTGCAAAGAATATAATCAATCTGATTTCGGTGTTGACCATCTGGTGATGTCCATGTATAGAGTCTTCTCTTGTGTTGTTGGAAGAGGGTGTTTGTTATGACCAGTGCATTTTCTTGGCAAAACTCTATTAGTCTTTGCCCTGCTTCATTCCGTATTCCAAGGCCAAATTTGCCTGTTACTCCAGGTGTTTCTTGACTTCCTACTTTTGCATTCCAGTTCCCTATAATGAAAAGGACATCTTTTTTGGGTGTTAGTTCTAAAAGGTCTTGTAGGTCTTCATAGAGCTGTTCAACTTCAGCTTCTTCAGTGTTACTGGTTGGGGCATAGACTTGGATTACTGTGATATTGAATGGTTTGCTTGGAAATGAACAGAGATGATTCTGGAGGGCCTAGAGGAGCTATTCCACGTTCAAGGTCAGAAGGGGTGGCGGTGAGGAGATACCCCTGGTCCAAGGTAAGGAGCAGCGGCTTCACTTTGCTGTAGCAGCCGTGAAGAGATACCCCACGCCCAAGATAAGAGAAACCCAAGTAAGATGGTAGGTGTTGCAAGAGGGCATCAGAGGGCAAACACACTGAAACCATACTCACAAAAAACTGGTCAATCTAATCACACTAGGACCACAGTCTTTTCTAACTCAATGAAACTACGCCATGCCCATGGGACCACCCAAGACGGGCAGGTCATGGTGGAGAAGGCTGACAGAATATGGTCTACTGGAGAAGGGAATGGCATACCACTTCAGAATTCTTGCCTTCAGAACCCCATGAACAGTATGAAAAGGCAAAATGATAGGATACTGAAAGAGGAACTCCCCAGTTCAATAGGTACCCAATATGCTACTGGAGATCAGTGGAGAAATAACTCCAGAAAGAATGAAGGGATGGAGCCAAAGCAAAAACAATACCCAGTTGTGGGTGTGACTGGTGATAGAAGCAAGGTCCGATGCTGTAAAGAGCAATATTGCATAGGAACCTGGAATGTCAGGTCCATGAATCAAGGCAAATTGGAAGTGGTCAAACAAGAGATGGCAAGAGTGAATGCTGACATTCTAGGAATCAGCGAACTAAAATGGACTGGAATGGGTGAATTTACCTCAGATGACCACTATATCTACTACTGTGGGAAGGAATCCCTCAGAAGAAATGGAGTAGCCATCTGGTCAACAAAAGAGTCCGAAATGCAGTACTTGGATGCAATCTCAAAAACGACAGAATGATCTCTGTTCGTTTCCAAGGCAAACCATTCAATATCACAGTATAATGTATGCTGCTGCTGCTGCTGCTGCTGCTAAGTCGCTTCAGTCATGTCTGACTCTGTATGACCCCATAGACGGCAGCCCACCAGGCTCCTCCATCCCTGGGATTCTCCAGGCAAGAACACTGGAGTGGGTTGCCATTTCCTTCTCCAATGCATGAAAGTGAAAAGTGAAAGTGAAGTCGCTCAGTCGTGTCTGACCCTCAGCGACCCCATGGACTGCAGCCTTTCAGGCTCCTCCGTCCATGGGATTTTCAAGGCAAGAGTACTGGAGTGGGGTGCCATTGCCTTCTCCGAGTATAATGTATACATAAACATAAAAACAAACATAACTAGAGATCTTATGGCTTCATTTCAAAACTTAATCATGAATCAAGTATTACACTATAAGTTTACTAGCTCATAAATAACAGAATAGTAATATTTATTTGCTCAGATGACTAAAGCATTTTATTATTTATAGAAAAGACTTTTAAGATTTGTATTCATCCTTGATAAATTCTTAAGGAGTCTAAATTAGCTTCTGGGTGAGGGAGCCTTTCCAGTAGTTTGAGTTTCAAAAAAACCTCTCCCCATAATTGAACAACTAAGCACACACACACACATACACACACACACACATACACACTTTCCCCCACACTTTTTTTTTTTTTTTGGTTTCAGTTTCTACTTGAATGAGCTAATTAGGCTCAGACTCAGGTCATTGTGGGCTGCATTTATATTTCTGATTTGTAGAAATTTGCAAGAAAAAGATTGTTGCATTTATTTCTTCAAAGAACTAGTCTGCTGCCTAAACTATATTAAAACATTGCTTTTATCATATATATCTTTAATTCACTTTTTATTAGCCTCTGAAATTAGGCCCACGTTTTTACTTTATATTGAGTGGGCTCAGGTAAGCCTATTCTTCATATGTTTAATTAGTATTGCCTGAAGGGCAGATATATATGCCCTATTGTATAATGCCATGAAGGGGAAACATTCCCCAGTGAGATATAATATCTATCCCACAATAAAATTGGACAAAATAAATCTGACCATCTTATATAAAGCCCATTTAAATATATCAATTATTATAAACTTTCATCTCAGTTCTACAAACTCTGATACTTTTAACTTTAGTCTCAATTAGGACCTCATCAACAAGCCTAGGTCTTACAAGGAGTCCCAGAAACTTTCCTTTATAAAGGCTATGGTATCCCAGTGACAGTTTGAGCCCAGGGACTCAGACCTTTTAAACTTGATTAATTGACTTAACCATTGCCCCAAGCAATTATTTGGTCAAGTATCTCAGTGTAATTTTCTTCCAATCTTTTATACAAATATATATAAATATATATTTATATAGAGATTTATATAAATATATATACATTTATATAATGTATATACATAAGTGAAAATTATACATTTATAAATACATATATTTTATATATAAATTTTATAAAATGTATAAAATTCTTGCATTTCATATGTAAATATATGTGTGTGTGTATATATGTATTTTTTTGACTCACATATAAATCTTTAATATCAATTCCTCTTTTCTGCAATAGTTTGCTACTTGTGAACCCCAAAAATACCAATAGAAATAAAGATAGAATAAAGCCAAAAACTACTTTTTGTTGTTGGTTTTGTTTTTATATTTGTGTGTGTGTGTGTGTGTATGTATGTGTGTATATATATATATATATATACTGAGATAAATAGGATGGATGTGTTTGGGGCACTTTAAGTTGGGGATCAGAGAGGGTCTCTTTGCCCCATCTGATCTTAGATATCTTGTGTCAAAATCTTTGTTTTAATCCATTAATATTCATTTTATTTTTCCCATTTGTTAATAATCATCTAAGCTTTCTATCCTTTTAGCATGAGTCCCTTTAAAATTTCCACCTTCTTGGGAAGAAGTCTCTGGACTTTCCCTCAGCTTCATCTTATTTCCCTGTTAATTAATCTAATGTTTCATTAGCATCTGTGGGACTCACTGAAGGAAAGCTGAGACCACAAATAAGCGTTTGGAAACTCTGTGTTTGTTTTTAAGTAAGGGAGTTCTTAGGTTAGACATTATATATTTTTTATCCACCTTCTAACTTTTTTCTAATATAGGTACCAGTAAGATAGTAATAATAAGTCAGTCATGTCCGACTCTTTGCAACCCCATGGATTGTTAAGCTATCTTAACCTTTGTTGCATCTGTCTGTTCAATGAAGGACTTTTCTTTCTTAGACTATATTTAGGAGAACAAACATATAATGAGAGAACTCTAAAATTTCACAAGTTTAGAGCTTTCTCCAGTGTAAAGGATCCATCACCATTTTTGAGTAGTAGTTTCATAGAGACCCAAAATGACAGGATGCAACAGGTCTCCACAAGAGTGCAAGAACGTAGCCTTCAAAAGATCTAGAAAATGTCCTAAAAACAGTCTAAGAAAGGAAAGTCCTTCATTGGACAGACAGATGCAACAAAGGTTAAGATGACAAAAGATTCTTATGAACTGAGACCCCCTACAAAAAATTCTCTGGGAGTTGGCATGATCAGAAAAAGACTGCTTAGAAATCCAGGCTATTTAACTGGCTGTCAAATGCACACCATACGTGTACCTTCCTGATGGCACACCAAGCTTTCAAAACACTGGAAAAAAACGAATCAAGAAGTTCAGGTAGAATATTCACATTTCAAAGACACAGGGAGAGAAATTCAAGTTGCCTTTAGAAGGGCATTTGTTCCTTTAAAGTCAGACTTCTGTACAAATGTTTTATCAGACTGGCTTTTTTATCTGCACATGCAAAAAAAAAAAATTTGGAATGTCAAAGAATCCCATTTTGGCCATTTTTACAGCAAAATTTCCTTTCAGTTCAGTTCAGTCGCTCAGTCATGTCTGACTCTTTGCAATACCATGAATCACAGCACACCAGGCCTCCCTGTCCATCACCATCTCCTGGAGTTCACTCAAACTCACGTCCATCGAGTCAGTGATGCCATCCAGCCATCTCATCCTCTGTCATCCCCTTTTCCTCCTGCCCCCAATCCCTCTCAGCATCAGAGTCTTTTCCAATGAGTCAACTCTTCGCATGAGGTGGCCAAAGTACTGGAGTTTCAGCTTTAGCATCATTCCTTCCAAAGAACACCCAGGGCTGATCTCCTTCAGAATGGACTGGTTGGATCTCCTTGCAGTCCAAGGGACTTGCAAGAGTCTTCTCCAACAACACAGTTCAAAAAGTGAGTTCAGTTCAGTTCAGTCGCTCAGTCATGACCAACTCCTTGCGAACCACAGCATGCCAGGCCTCCCTGTGCATCACCAACTCCGAGAGTCCACCCAAACCCATGTCCATCGAGTTGGTGATGCCATCCAACCATCTCATCCTCTGTCGTCCCCTTCTCCTCTTGCCCTCAATCTTTCTCAGCATCAGGGTCTTTTCATCAGCTCTTTACATCAGGTGGCCAAAGTACTGGAGTTTCAGCTTCAACATCAGTCCTTCCAATGAACACCCAGGACTGATCTCCTTTAGGATGGACTGGTTGGATCTCCTTGAAGTCCAAGGGACTCTCAAGAGTCTTCTCCAACACCACAGTTCAAAAGCATCAATTCTTCAATGCTCAGCTTCCTTTGTAGTCCAACTCTCACATCCATACATGACTACTGGAAAACCATAGCCTTGACTAGATGGACCTTTGTTGGCAAAGTAATGTCTCTGCTTTTGAATATGCTGTCTAGGTTGGTCATAACTTTCCTTCCAAGGAGTAAGCATCTTTTAATTTCATGGCTGCAATCACCATCTGCAGTGGTTTTGGAGCACAGAAAAATAAAGTCAGCCACTGTTTCCACTGTTTCCCCATCTATTCCCCATGAAGTGATGGGACCTGATGCCATGATCTTCGTTTTCTTAATGTTGAGCTTTAAGCCAACTTTTTCACTCTCCTCTTTCACTTTCATCAAGAGGCTCTTTAGTTCTTCACTTTCTGCCATAAGGGTGGTGTCATCTGTATATCTAAGGTTATTGATATTTCTCCAGGCAAAATAAGTGAGTACTTATAAATTCTCTACCTACATAATAAAATCTTACCACTGTCTTTTAACTGAGGACAACCCAGGCACCTCTTCTTGAAACTAAGTTCAAGAAAATATGGACTTGTTAAACTCCAGCAAGGAGTTTAACATACCAAACAAAACTTAGACCATCCACCAATAATGGGAAATTGAAGACCCGGAAGAGACTTATCTAAATTCAACTGGACTTTCCTAGGAGGCAAGTGGGCACAAGGGGCCTCTGCTGGTATGAAGGCTCTAAAACTTCAGAGTCCAGGCAAAGGAGAGAAGTCTGTTCTGGTTGCCTCTTGTTGATCATCAAAACTGTTGACTGAGGAAAATGCAGACTTAAAAGTTGCAAGTTATATTTTATTCAGAGGCTTTATTGAGGACTGCAGGCTGGGAGACCACTCTCAGATAACTCTGAGGAACTGCTCCAAAGAAGTAAGAAAGGATTTAGGATATATATGCCTTTTTGCTGAAAAAGAAAAAAAAAAAAGTCAAACAAAAGATTATTTCTCATCACAAAAAATAGACACCTCAAGGTAATGATTTTAGTACTTTTCTATGTATGGGAAGATGCAAGAGTCTGGGCTCATGGAAATTATTCCTTAGATATGTAGGTGGCACAGTCATAAAGGATCCACTCGCCAATTCAGGAGGTGCAAGAAACACAGGTTCAATCCCTGGATCAGGAAGATCCCCTGGAGAAGGAAATGGATACCCACTCTAGTATACTTGCCTGGAGAACCCCATGGACAGAGGAGCCTGGTGGTCTACCGTCCATGGGGTCACAAAGAGTTGGACACGACTGAAATTCCTAGGCACATTCACGCACGCATCTTAATCATCTATGGTAGGTATCCTTTTTTTTTTTTTTCCTCCACACTGAATTGTCCTAAGACTGCAGTAGCTGATGGCTTCAGGGTAGGCAAGATTTTCTATTTACTGGGATGGCAGGCAACAATTTTTTTTTGTCCACAATTAACAAAATATAAGGATTGAATTAGACTTTGGCTTGTGAAAACAGCAGCAATGTAGCAAGATCAAGTAGAATACAAAATGGGCTGTAGGCTCAGTCATCCACCCCGCAATAGCTGACAGAAGCAGCATGGAACACCAGCATGACTCCCTGAACAGTAAGCGGCTACCTTTGCCGTGTGGTTTGAGACAAGTTGCTCTTAATAGAAAATAGCGTTGTAAACTCACCAAGTAGTATTGATTTAGTGATGCCTATTAACGTTGTTCTGTTTGTTGGTCATATTCCTGCACTTCCAATTACTCCCTAAGTACTGCAAAAGCAACTCTGTTGGAAAGCTCCATAAGAATACAACATTGCCTTCAATTGGTTTTAATATGTAAACGTGCCACAATTTAAATATTTTGCCTGCACAGATACTTTTTCCTCTTTATTACAAATAATTTAGCTCACAAAATTATCTGAACAGTAACGCACAAATAAGTGAGCATTACTGTTTGCTGGTTGAAGAGATAAGCAGTTAAACATCTAGAGGTGAAGTGGAAGACAATTAACATCCCAGCCCACTCAATTATCATACAATGCCCACTTCTTGGGGAATTAGAGCTATTACAATCTGCTACTATGAATAAATGAGTATTTTAGCTCTCAGAGGGTAATGCAATAGTCTTGAAAATAATCTTTTTATGAGATTGTGGCTTTATCAGTTATAGTTTAGAGTCAGGATAAACACTGATTATGTATCGCGGTATAATGACTGCTGGAGGGTGCTTGTGTTTGGGTTTTCAATGTTATTAATTTTGCAATTCTGTTCTTCTTGTCTGATAGTCTTTGTGAAATCAGCCTTGGCAAAGAGACTCCAGCTCACTTTTAATACTATCTTCCTTAGTGACTTTTAGCACAAAAAAATGAAGTTGTAGAAAAGGAAATATTATCTAAAGGACTTGTGGTACAATGTTTTTCAATGTAAATGGATGCCTGGGACACTGTGGTCTCTCTGGCACTTAACTGTGCTGAAAACACTCAAGAACAGTGTAGGCATAGCTTCAAAGTGAAAGTAAAACAAAAGAGAACCCTGTCTGTGCGTGTGTGTTCTCTGCTCATGCTATGTAGAGAAGCGTTTTGTTTGTTTGCAGTGGTTAACAAAAATCTTTTTCCTGGGACATTTTGACCTAGTTCTTTGAATCTTTAACATCTGAGTTGCTGATACCCTCTGCAGCTGCCAGAGTTCAGAGGTTTTTTCCCCTTCATTTGACCAGCAGACAAAAGCAAAGCTAAAGACATGATAGCTTTAGAGAAGACAAACTACATCAGAAAGCCTTAGAGGGCCCCCAGTAGTGCACCATATGTGAATCAAGTGGGCCAGCCATTGCATCAGCTGTGAACATATTGTACCAACTGGGAATGAAAATAAAGCACTCAACCACCAACTGTTATAATCTGTAAATAGTCAAACTAATTCCTGTGGGCTCCAAAAATACATGCAAGGATACTCGTCAGGACCCCATTGTCCTGTTCACAGGTAAAGTGGCTTATTTGTTTGTCAGAAAACAAGTAGAGCTAGAAAGATTGAATACAAAACGAAAATTCCATGTGGTTTATAAAACTCCAGGGATTTCGGAAACTGTATCCAAAGATTACAAACTGAGGATAATGAAAGGGTTGTGAATTTCGAAGCAACTTTTCAACACGCAAATATCCCAAGCCTAAAATTCCCTACAGTCAAAAACTGGCAATGAACCCTAGAAAATGTATAGATAAAGCTCTGGAGGATTTAGTTTGCATCTGGTAAGTGCTCACCTACCTTCTAGTTGCCTCCCATTTAATAACATATGTTAGGAACAGATGGATAGAGTATTCCTGGGTGGACTCATTCTCTTCAGTATTAGTAGAAATGAAAAACTGGACTCTGAATATTTAGAGGCAGAAATAAACAAAGCCCCAGGAAAAAATTAGATGATACATATGCAATCTATAGCATCGTTTTAACACATTTATTTAATCTCGAAGCTTGTGCTTCATCCAACAAGATATAGGAAGAATAATCAAATGTTTGAAAAGCACACATACATTTATTTTTACTTAAGGCAAACAGTCTATATTTAGATCAATTAACACATATATGTGTTAATGTTTAGCTCTAGTTATATTAATATTTAATTTTTAATGATAAATTTCTTAGGAAGCAAGAAAAATCTTTTGTATGAGTTAGAGTTAAATGAGAATGACTTATTTTGATCTCTGAGCACAAAACAGGGAGATTTAGCTCTGCCACTTTCTGGCTGTATGACCTTGATCAAATCCCTAAATGGCTAAAGTCTCTTTATCCTCATCTGTAAATAAAGATGATAACATGCACCCTGCATGGTCAGAGTTCTGGTGGGAAAGATACTGGATGCCATTTAAACTGCAAAGCACACTCCAACATGCATTCATTATGCCTGGCAGCACCCTGGCAATAGAGACATAGCACTCTTCCTCAAGGACTTCTCAGACTAGTGGAGGAAATGACGCATAACTTCATCAATGTAACACCCTGCAGTAAATTAATGTATATACTCGCTTGTAAGTGAAGGAGTATACTATAAAATGGTCTTCCCACGTGATAAAAATTCAGCCTGGAATGCAGAAGATGTGGGCTCAGTCCCTGGGTTAAGAAGATCCCCTGGAGAAGGAAATGGCAACCCACTCCAGTATGCTTGCCTGGAGAATTCCATGGATAGAGGAGCCTGGTGGGCTACAGTCCATGGGGTCTCAAAGAGTCAGACATGATTTAGAGACTGAGCATGGACAGATGAATACTATGACATATACTCATAATGTCACATGGGAGCAGAGCATGAAGTGATGGGAGCAGCAAAGGAAATCTTGGAGAGAGTGACATCTGATTTGGATGGTAAAGAAACTGTAAAGCCTTAAGCACATAATGCTTATGTCCCATAAAGCACATGTCCCACTAAAATAGATTTTATGAGTGCTGAGGAAACACAATATACAAATAGATACTAATAGTACTATAAATATAAAGCATTACTATAAATAATAAGTATATAAATTTGTTTATAGTATAAATTACAATAATGTTAATGGAATATATATTCCAATTAAGTTGCAGATTGTCAGAATGAATGAAAATATAAAACCTAACTAAATACTGTCAAAAGGAAATGCATTTAGAATATAAAGACATAGATAGTTGAAAGGAAAAGGGTCAGAAAAAGATATGCCATGCAAATAGTAACCCTAAAATAGCTGAAATGGCTATATAAATATCAGAAGAAATAAGACTTAAAAATGAAGAATAGTATATGTTGGAGAGGAAAATTTTTCCTCTCCTTTCCTAAATTCTTCTGACTGACCTAAGAATTACATGGACATGAAACAGATTAACAAGAGAAAGATCTTGTTAAAGATCAAAAATTTAATTTTGTACGTACCAGAAACCATGAAAATGATGCTCAGAGAAGGACCCAAAGAGGGGAACTTTTGTATCTTTTTACATAAAAAACAACAAATTTGTGAGAAGTTGAGAGGGCAAAGGGACTTGAGATTAGGTGCTTAATTAGTAAACAATTTAAGGAAACTGTGACCTTGGGTAGTAAACTAGTAAAGAAGTAACAAGGTTTGTTTATTTATATAGGCTTCTAAGCCATGAAGCCTGTCTCTGGTGATGAATCCTCTCAATAGTCTCATGGTGCAGTGAGGGTACTCTTCATGCAGGAGATTTATTTCCTCCATTCAAGGAGACAAAGGAGGGTCAAGGTGTCCTTGTATTGGCTGCTATTTAAGTGACTTTGATTCAAAATAATCGATACACCATTGAGGCATATTTTAGGGTAGCCTTCTCTGGGCCCCAACACAGACATAATGATTACTTCAAAATGATAAAGTATGAATTTATTGAGAGGATGTACAATCATAAATCAAAATAAATGAATCAAAAATTGACAGCTTTAAAGAGAAAAATAGAAAATGCCAATATAATTGAAGATTTTAACATTTTCTATTGACAATTAATTGTACAACTAAACAAAAATTTAATAAAGCCATAAATGATCTGAAAAATACTTATCTACCACCCTGATTTATTTGATATTTATATAACACTGTAGATTACAACTGGAAAATGCAGATAATTTTCAATTACACATGGTGTGTGTGTATTCATGTAATATTGATCATGGTGCTTTATGGAAAAAAATAGATGTTTTAGATAAACTTCATTCGAATGTGAATTATAGTACTATTGGCAAGATTCAATGTTAATTAGCCAGCAATATTTATTAAATAAAATGTCTTTTAACAGAAACATAAAAATAGAGTTTATTGATTAGCAGGTGAAAATGTGACCAGAGGCTTGCAGGAATCTAGTACTTTATTTCTTCTAGGAGCAATGGCTCAGTATTCACTAATTTAGTGTTTGGAGTGATGTTATAGAACACAATGACCACTTGTAACAAGAATTGACTATATATGAAATAATTAGAAGCACATGAAAGTGTGCTCAATAGCATTTTTCATCAGGGAAAAACAAATAAAATTATAATGAAAAAATTACTGTAGACCAAATCAAAATAACAAAAATTGAAAAGCCTGATATCAAAAATAATGTGATGGAGTGGACAACAAAAATAAGGTGGCTGACGTAACTAGAATTCATGCGTTTTAGTGGTAATATAAAATGATACAATTAAGAAAATTGTACTATCACACACACACACAAAACTCAACATACCTCTACAATAACCTAGAAATTCCACTTCTAGGTAGTTAGTCAAGAGATACAAATCTTCATGTAACAGCTCTATTCATAATGGGCAGAACTTAAAATAAGACAGGTGTTTATAAACTGAATCGATAAATTGCTACATAATTATAGAATGGAATGATACTGAACAATTTGTAAGAAAAAAAATTACTGTTCACACAACTTATAGCATAAGTCTCAAAAATATGGCAAGTGAAAGAAAACTTACACAAAAAATAAAATGTTTATCATTTCATTTATATGAAATTCTAAAACAAGTAAAAGTAACCCATGTTTAGTCACTCAGTGGTGTCCATCTCTTTGAGATCTCTTGGACCGTAGCCCACCAGGCTCCTCTGTCCATGGAATTCTCCAAGCGAGCATACTCGAGCAGGTTGCCATCCCCTCCTTTAGGGTATCTTTCTGACCTAGGATAGAATATGTGTCTCCATGTCTCCTGCACTGCAGGTGGATTCTTCCTGCAAGCCCAAAGCCTGAAGTAATCTATGGTAGGAAAAAATCAGAAGTGCTTCAGGGTGCAGGGGCTAGGGTTGAGTGTGCAGATTTGCAGCTAACATTAGAAAACTTTTGGGGGTTGTTGATATATTCTTTGGAGTGATTTGGCTTTCACAAATGTATACATTTTGTCAAAACAGTGATTTTACACTATATGAAATATACTATTTGTAATTTCATTTAATGTAAATTTTACACCAGAAGAAAAAACTGAAAATGTTGAAATTAATCACATGCACGTTGAAGTATTTTGGAGGACCTGTACTGATGCCTGAAAGTTACTGTGAAATATGTCAAAAAATAAAGTGGATTTATAGACACATGGACTATTACATGAATAGATATGTGACAAGTATACAAAATAAATGTTAATGATAGAATCTAGGTGAAGAATATCACATTCAATTCTTTTACATTTTCTGTGTGCTTAAAATTTTTCGTAATAAAATCCCAAAAATAAATGAGAAGAATAACTTAAAACATGCCAAAATTCATGTCTATGAATAAGCGTTTATCTCTGAAATAGTGGCCCTGAGAATCTACGTTTTACTCCAATTTTATGTCATGTGCTAAATTAAATAAATAAATAATTTGTTCGTGACTCTACTTTTAGTTTTGCCTTCAGGACACAACTTATAAACCAGAGAGGAAAATCAGCATTCTTATCTTTTAGTCACACCTAATATTCTTGATGAAAGTGAAAGTGGAGAGTGAAAAAGTTGGCTTAAAACTCAACATTCAGAAAACGAAGATCATGGCATCCAGTCTCATCACTTCATGGGAAATAGATGGGGAAACAGTGTCAGACTTCATTTTTTGGGCTCCAGAATCACTGCAGATGGTGACTGCACCCATGAAATTAAAAGACGCTTACTCCTTGGAAGGAAAGTTATGACCAACCTAGATAGCATATTCAAAAGCAGAGACATTACTTTGCCAACAAAGGTCCGTCTAGTCAAGGCTATGGTTTTTCCTGTGGTCATGTATGGATGTGAGAGTTGGACTGTGAAGAAGGCTGAGCGCCAAAGAATTGATGCTTTTGAACTGTGGTGTTGGAGAAGACTCTTGAGAGTCCCTTGGACTGCAAGGAGATCCAACCAGTCCATTCTGAAGGAGATCAGCCCTGGGATTTCTTTGGAAGGAATGATGTTAAAGCTGAAACTCCAGTACTTTGGCCATCTCATGCAAAGAGTTGACTCATTGGAGAAGACTCTGATGCTGGGAGGGATCGGGGGCAGGAGGAGAAGGGGACGACAGAGGATGAGATGGCTGGATGGCATCACTGGCTCAATGGACGTGAGTCTGAGTGAACTCTGGGAGTTGGTGATGGACAGGGAGGCCTGGCGTGCTGCAATTCATGGGTTGCAAAGAGTCAGACATGACTGAGCGACTGAATTGAACTGAACTGAATATTCAAATGAAAGTCACTCAGTCATTTGCTACTCTTTGGGACCCCATAGACTACACAGTACATGGAATTGTCTAGGCCAAAATACTGGAGTGGTTAGCCATTCCCTTCTCCAGAGGATCTTCCCAATTCAGGGATTGAACTCAGGTCTCCTGCATTGCAGGCAGATTCTTTACCAACTGAACCATCAGGGAAGCCCAAATATTCTAATTCCATCTTATTACTGAAAAAAAGGGTCCTACTTTTTCTAGACACTTCACTACAGTTAAATTCTGAGTTTTATAAAAGTAAATCCAGACTCAAAAGATAAAATTGTACTGCCACTAAGAATTTTTAGAAACCCTTAAGTTTTTAAGGAAATCTCCAAAGAAAGTCCCCCAAATGTTCTGAACAACACAGCAACATTCAAATGCCTGTGTAAACCCACAGTATAATTCTTTAAAAAGTATGATCCCAATTCCCTCCATTCTTCTTCACTCCCTCCCTTATTTTCTCTCTCTGTCTTTACTGAATAATATTTGAGCATTAGTTTAGGTGCCAATGAAAATATTTTGATACTATTCCAGGCATTGAAGAACTCAGGTGAGTAGAAGAATCAAGCTTTTGAAAAGATAAATTAAAATTAAAATTCAACACAGAGGGGATAAAACATTATGTTTGCATATGTAATTTCTGATATTTGCTAAATATGTATCACAATAGATTCATATCTAGTAAATACATCTCAATCTCTCACCTCCAATATCTATAAGTTTTTTCATATTTTCTCCAACATATTCATAATTTCTCAAGTATTTTATCTATAGCCACTATTTTTTGAAGAGTTAAGACTTGATTTAACATGCCCCTCATTCTTCTCTTCCTTCTGACTACTTCTTACACCTTCCCCATAATTGTCATTGCAATTACTCCATTCTCAGACGTTTTTTAAAATTTTCTCTTCTTTAAATTTCACATTTACTTTATAATACATTTAAATAATTATTTTCTTCATCATGTGACTTACAATTTCCTTTACAAATATACCAGTTAATACCCATAGAGATAATACAAAACAGCAACAACAAAAATAAACAACTATCCATGCACTGGAAATTTTTTGAAAATATTCCGTTAAACAATGAATGTGTTACCAAGAAGAGATTTAGAAGGGAAATTTTAAAAGCAGACAAAGTTTGGAGAAAAACTGGTGACAGCCAGAACTCTACCAATGGCAGGAGACCATGTCATGGAGAAGGATATCTGAGGCTATTGTTGCTCAGCTGCTAAATCGTGTCCCACTCTTTGTGACCCCCATGGACTGCAGCGTACCAGGCTTCCTTGTCCTTCACTGTCTTCCAGAGTTTGCTCAAATTCTTGTCCACTGAGTCAGTGATATTCTCTAACTCTCTCATCTTCTGGCAACCCTCTTCTCATTTTGCCTTCAATCTGTCCCAGCATCAGAGTCTTTTCCAAAGTGTCAGCTCTTCACATGAGCTGGCCAAGCTATTGGAGCTTGAGTTTCAGCATCAGTCTTTCCAATGAAT
Source organism: Bos javanicus (assembly GCF_032452875.1). Classification (NCBI taxonomy): domain Eukaryota; kingdom Metazoa; phylum Chordata; class Mammalia; order Artiodactyla; family Bovidae; genus Bos; species Bos javanicus. The sequence continues at coordinate 47,942,378 of NC_083870.1, forward strand.
ATTCAGGATTGATTTCCTTTAGTATTGACTGGTTTGATCTCCTTACAGTCCAAGGGACTCTCAGTCTTCTCCAGCACCACAATTTAAAAGCATCAATTCTTTGGTGATCAACCTTCTTTAAGGTCCAACGCTCACATATGTACATGACTACTGGAAAACCATAATTTTGACTATACAGACTTTTGTCAGCAAAGTGATGTCTGTTTTTTAATATGTTGTCTAGGTTTGTCATAGTTTTTCCTCCAAGGAGCAAGCATCTTTTAATTTCATGGCTGCACTCACTGTCTGTAGTGATTTTGGAACCCAAGAAAATAAAATCTGTCAGTGCTTCCACTTTTCCCCATTCTATTTGCTCTAAAGTGATGGGACTGGATGCCATGACCTTAGTTTTTTGAATGCTGAGTTTTAAGCCAGCTATTTCACTCTCCTTTCACCCTTATCAAGAGGCTCTTTAGTTTCTCTTCACTTTCTGCAATTAAAATTGTATCATGGGTATCTGAGGTTGTTGATATTTCTTCTGGCAATCTTGATTCCAGCTTGTGATTCATCCAGCCCAGCATTTCACATGATCTACTCCACATATAAGTTAAATAAACAGATGAAAATATAATGACTTGTACTCCTTTCCCTTTTTAGCCAGTCTGTCTTTCTATGTCTGGTTTTAACTGTTGCCTCTTGACCAGTATATAGGATTCTTAGGAGACAGGTAAAGTGGTCTGGTATTCAGTTTTTTGTGATCCACACAGTCAAGGGTTTTAGTGTAGTCAATGAAGCAGAAGTTTTTCTGGAATTCCTTTGCTTTCTATAAGAGCCAAGAAATGTTGGCAATTTGGTCTCTGGTTCCTCTGCCTTTTCTAAACCCAGCTTGTACAGCTGGAAGTTCTCAGTTCACATTCTGCTGAAGCCCAGCTTGAGAGATTTTGAGAATAACCTTGCTAGCATGAGAAATGAGTGCAATTATTCAGTAACATGATCGTGGTTGTCTGGATCCTTAAGACTTTTTTGTATAGTTCTTCTGTGTATTCTTACCACCCCTTCTTAGTGTCTTCTGCTTCTATTAGCTCCTTACCCTTTCTCTCCTTTATCATGTCAATCTTTGCATGAAATACTTCTCTGATATGTTCAATTTTCTTGAAGAGATTTCTAGTCTTTGCCATTCTATTGTTTTCCTATTTCTTTGAATTGAGGTTAAGGTGTTTCCTCTTTGTATAGACATCTGAGACTATGTACAAAAAAATTAAAAATGGAAGCAACCCAAAGAAAAAATAACAGTAACCTATAACTTTACCTCAGAAGTAACCATTGTTAATATTTAGATATATTTGCTTCCATTTTTAATTTTTTTGTACATAGTCTCAGATGTCTATACAAAGAGGAAACACCTTAACCTCAATTCAAAGAAATAGGAAAACAATAGAATGGCAAAGACTAGAAATCTCTTCAAGAAAATTGAACATATCAGAGAAGTATTTCATGCAAAGATTGACATGATAAAGGAGAGAAAGGGTAAGGAGCTAATAGAAGCAGAAGACACTAAGAAGGGGTGGTAAGAATACACAGAAGAACTATACAAAAAAGTCTTAAGGATCCAGACAACCACGATCATGTGATCACTTACCTAGAGGCAGACATCCTGGAATGTGAAATCAAGTGGGCCTTAGGAAGCAAAACTGCAAGCAAACCTAGTGGAGGTGATGAAATTCCAGCTGAGCTTCTTAAAATCCTAAAAGATGATGCTGTTAAAGTGCTGAACTCACTATGTTAGCAAATTTGGAAAACTCAGCAGTGGCACCAGGATTGGAAAAGGTCAGATTTCATTCTAATCCCAAAGAAGGGCAATGCCAAAGAATGTCCAGAATACTGAATAATTGCACTCATTTCTCATGCTAGCAAGGTTATTCTCAAAATCTCTCAAGCTGGGCTTCAGCAGAATGTGAACTGAGAACTTCCAGCTGTACAAGCTGGGTTTAGAAAAGGCAGAGGAACCAGAGACCAAATTGCCAACATTTCTTGGCTCTTATAGAAAGCAAAGGAATTCCAGAAAAACTTCTGCTTCATTGACTACACTAAAACCCTTGACTGTGTGGATCACAAAAAACTGAATACCAGACCACTTTACCTGTCTCCTAAGAATCCTATATACTGGTCAAGAGGCAACAGTTAAAACCAGACATAGAAAGACAGACTGGCTAAAAAGGGAAAGGAGTACAAGTCATTATATTTTCATCTGTTTATTTAACTTATATGTGGAGTAGATCATGTGAAATGCTGGGCTGGATGAATCACAAGCTGGAATCAAGATTGCCAGAAGAAATATCAACAACCTCAGATACCCATGATACAATTTTAATTGCAGAAAGTGAAGAGAAACTAAAGAGCCTCTTGATAAGGGTGAAAGGAGAGTGAAATAGCTGGCTTAAAACTCAGCATTCAAAAAACTAAGGTCATGGCATCCAGTCCCATCACTTTAGAGCAAATAGAATGGGGAAAAGTGGAAGCACTGACAGATTTTATTTTCTTGGGTTCCAAAATCACTACAGACAGTGAGTGCAGCCATGAAATTAAAAGATGCTTGCTCCTTGGAGGAAAAACTATGACAAACCTAGACAACATATTAAAAAACAGACATCACTTTGCTGACAAAAGTCTGTATAGTCAAAATTATGGTTTTCCAGTAGTCATGTACATATGTGAGCGTTGGACCTTAAAGAAGGTTGATCACCAAAGAATTGATGCTTTTAAATTGTGGTGCTGGAGAAGACTGAGAGTCCCTTGGACTGTAAGGAGATCAAACCAGTCAATACTAAAGGAAATCAATCCTGAATATTCATTGGAAAGACTGATGCTGAAACTCAAGCTCCAATAGCTTGGCCAGCTCATGTGAAGAGCTGACACTTTGGAAAAGACTCTGATGCTGGGACAGATTGAAGGCAAAATGAGAAGAGGGTTGCCAGAAGATGAGAGAGTTAGAGAATATCACTGACTCAGTGGACAAGAATTTGAGCAAACTCTGGAAGACAGTGAAGGACAAGGAAGCCTGGTACGCTGCAGTCCATGGGGGTCACAAAGAGTGGGACACGATTTAGCAGCTGAGCAACAATAGCCTCAGATATCCTTCTCCATGACATGGTCTCCTGCCATTGGTAGAGTTCTGGCTGTCACCAGTTTTTCTCCAAACTTTGTCTGCTTTTAAAATTTCCCTTCTAAATCTCTTCTTGGTAACACATTCATTGTTTAACGGAATATTTTCAAAAAATTTCCAGTGCATGGATAGTTGTTTATTTTTGTTGTTGCTGTTTTGTATTATCTCTATGGGTATTAACTGGTATATTTGTAAAGGAAATTGTAAGTCACATGATGAAGAAAATAATTATTTAAATGTATTATAAAGTAAATGTGAAATTTAAAGAAGAGAAAATTTTAAAAAACGTCTGAGAATGGAGTAATTGCAATGACAATTATGGGGAAGGTGTAAGAAGTAGTCAGAAGGAAGAGAAGAATGAGGGGCATGTTAAATCAAGTCTTAACTCTTCAAAAAATAGTGGCTATAGATAAAATACTTGAGAAATTATGAATATGTTGGAGAAAATATGAAAAAACTTATAGATATTGGAGGTGAGAGATTGAGATGTATTTACTAGATATGAATCTATTGTGATACATATTTAGCAAATATCAGAAATTACATATGCAAACATAATGTTTTATCCCCTCTGTGTTGAATTTTAATTTTAATTTATCTTTTCAAAAGCTTGATTCTTCTACTCACCTGAGTTCTTCAATGCCTGGAATAGTATCAAAATATTTTCATTGGCACCTAAACTAATGCTCAAATATTATTCAGTAAAGACAGAGAGAGAAAATAAGGGAGGGAGTGAAGAAGAATGGAGGGAATTGGGATCATACTTTTTAAAGAATTATACTGTGGGTTTACACAGGCATTTGAATGTTGCTGTGTTGTTCAGAACATTTGGGGGACTTTCTTTGGAGATTTCCTTAAAAACTTAAGGGTTTCTAAAAATTCTTAGTGGCAGTACAATTTTATCTTTTGAGTCTGGATTTACTTTTATAAAACTCAGAATTTAACTGTAGTGAAGTGTCTAGAAAAAGTAGGACCCTTTTTTCAGTAATAAGATGGAATTAGAATATTTGGGCTTCCCTGATGGTTCAGTTGGTAAAGAATCTGCCTGCAATGCAGGAGACCTGAGTTCAATCCCTGAATTGGGAAGATCCTCTGGAGAAGGGAATGGCTAACCACTCCAGTATTTTGGCCTAGACAATTCCATGTACTGTGTAGTCTATGGGGTCCCAAAGAGTAGCAAATGACTGAGTGACTTTCATTTGAATATTCAGTTCAGTTCAATTCAGTCGCTCAGTCATGTCTGACTCTTTGCAACCCATGAATTGCAGCACGCCAGGCCTCCCTGTCCATCACCAACTCCCAGAGTTCACTCAGACTCACGTCCATTGAGCCAGTGATGCCATCCAGCCATCTCATCCTCTGTCGTCCCCTTCTCCTCCTGCCCCCGATCCCTCCCAGCATCAGAGTCTTCTCCAATGAGTCAACTCTTTGCATGAGATGGCCAAAGTACTGGAGTTTCAGCTTTAACATCATTCCTTCCAAAGAAATCCCAGGGCTGATCTCCTTCAGAATGGACTGGTTGGATCTCCTTGCAGTCCAAGGGACTCTCAAGAGTCTTCTCCAACACCACAGTTCAAAAGCATCAATTCTTTGGCGCTCAGCCTTCTTCACAGTCCAACTCTCACATCCATACATGACCACAGGAAAAACCATAGCCTTGACTAGACGGACCTTTGTTGGCAAAGTAATGTCTCTGCTTTTGAATATGCTATCTAGGTTGGTCATAACTTTCCTTCCAAGGAGTAAGCGTCTTTTAATTTCATGGGTGCAGTCACCATCTGCAGTGATTCTGGAGCCCAAAAAATGAAGTCTGACACTGTTTCCCCATCTATTTCCCATGAAGTGATGAGACTGGATGCCATGATCTTCGTTTTCTGAATGTTGAGTTTTAAGCCAACTTTTTCACTCTCCACTTTCACTTTCATCAAGAATATTAGGTGTGACTAAAAGATAAGAATGCTGATTTTCCTCTCTGGTTTATAAGTTGTGTCCTGAAGGCAAAACTAAAAGTAGAGTCACGAACAAATTATTTATTTATTTAATTTAGCACATGACATAAAATTGGAGTAAAACGTAGATTCTCAGGGCCACTATTTCAGAGATAAACGCTTATTCATAGACATGAATTTTGGCATGTTTTAAGTTATTCTTCTCATTTATTTTTGGGATTTTATTACGAAAAATTTTAAGCACACAGAAAATGTAAAAGAATTGAATGTGATATTCTTCACCTAGATTCTATCATTAACATTTATTTTGTATACTTGTCACATATCTATTCATGTAATAGTCCATGTGTCTATAAATCCACTTTATTTTTTGACATATTTCACAGTAACTTTCAGGCATCAGTACAGGTCCTCCAAAATACTTCAACGTGCATGTGATTAATTTCAACATTTTCAGTTTTTTCTTCTGGTGTAAAATTTACATTAAATGAAATTACAAATAGTATATTTCATATAGTGTAAAATCACTGTTTTGACAAAATGTATACATTTGTGAAAGCCAAATCACTCCAAAGAATATATCAACAACCCCCAAAAGTTTTCTAATGTTAGCTGCAAATCTGCACACTCAACCCTAGCCCCTGCACCCTGAAGCACTTCTGATTTTTTCCTACCATAGATTACTTCAGGCTTTGGGCTTGCAGGAAGAATCCACCTGCAGTGCAGGAGACATGGAGACACATATTCTATCCTAGGTCAGAAAGATACCCTAAAGGAGGGGATGGCAACCTGCTCGAGTATGCTCGCTTGGAGAATTCCATGGACAGAGGAGCCTGGTGGGCTACGGTCCAAGAGATCTCAAAGAGATGGACACCACTGAGTGACTAAACATGGGTTACTTTTACTTGTTTTAGAATTTCATATAAATGAAATGATAAACATTTTATTTTTTGTGTAAGTTTTCTTTCACTTGCCATATTTTTGAGACTTATGCTATAAGTTGTGTGAACAGTAATTTTTTTTCTTACAAATTGTTCAGTATCATTCCATTCTATAATTATGTAGCAATTTATCGATTCAGTTTATAAACACCTGTCTTATTTTAAGTTCTGCCCATTATGAATAGAGCTGTTACATGAAGATTTGTATCTCTTGACTAACTACCTAGAAGTGGAATTTCTAGGTTATTGTAGAGGTATGTTGAGTTTTGTGTGTGTGTGTGATAGTACAATTTTCTTAATTGTATCATTTTATATTACCACTAAAACGCATGAATTCTAGTTACGTCAGCCACCTTAAGAGAAGAAATACAAGGAGGAAGGGAGACAGGAAAAGAGGAAGGAAGGAAGGAAAGCAAGAGGGAAAGGAAGAAGGAAGGAAAGAAGGAGAGTGGGATAGTAGGAGAAAAGAAAGATCTAAATATTTTAACTGACACAGTGAAAATGAAGATGGAGTGAAGGAATTATTAAACATGTAGCTTCAATAGGATTTAGTAACCTTTTGCATGGAAGTACAAAGAGAGAAATTTTAATGAGACTATTGGTCCATGTGTTTTTGCCATTTTAGCCTCTCGGGAAGACAGAAAAAGTGGCCATTTATGAAGAAGATAAGAGAACAGACAAGTTAATCATGCTGAGTTTGATGTACCTGTGCAATGACCAGGTGGAGCCTTCCACAAGTGGAACTAATGTGGAACTAATGTTGGAACTAATGTTCTAACATTAATGAAGTAACATTGATGTTACAAAAGTGAGAATTATCAGACATACCTGCAACTCTAACTCTGGATGAGATTTTCTAGGAAGGCTGTTTAGAGAAATGACTCCTAGTACCCTGATTTTGGGCTTCTCTGGTGGCTCAGTTGGTAAAGAATCTGCCTGCAATACAGGAGACCAGGATTTGATCACTGGGTCAGGAAGATCCCCTGAAGAAGGAAATGGCAACCCACTCCAGTATGCTTGCTGGGAAATCACATGGACAGAAGAGCCTGGAGAGCTACATCCATGGCGTAGTGAAAAGTCAGACATGACTGAGAGACTAACACTTTCGTTTTCATACCCAAGGAGAAATATAAAGCGACTACAATCTTGTCAAACCAAACTAATATGATATGACCCAGTATACGTCTCGAATCATAATGTTTGTGCTTAACTTGACCTATTATTTGGGCTTTCCAGGTGTCTCAGAGGTAAAGAATCCTCCTGCCAATGCAGGAGACATGAGTTTGATCCCTGGGTCAGGAAGATCCCCTGGAGAAGGAAATGGCAACCAACTCCAGTATTCTTGCTGGGAAATCCATGGACAGAGAAAGCTTGTGGGGCTACACTCCACGGGGTGACAAGAGTTGGACACAGCTAAACATGCAGCTACCTATTATTAGCTTCTGACTTCAGGCATAAAGAGCCTGTTTTTGCCTCAGTTGTCTTATCTATAAATGATAAAACAATGGTGCCTAATATGCATCATTCTTGAGATTTAGTGAGTTAATACATGCAGATCACTTAGAACTTTTCCTTTCCTATAGATATGATCTCTGGTGGCCTCCACTTGCAGTGGCTTGGAGCAGGGCTTGGCTTCCCAGCCAGAGATGAGGCTGGTCACAGCAGTGGAAGCACAAGATCCTAGCCACCAGACCACTGGTCAGTGAACAAAGGCCCTGACCATTCAGCTTTGTGAAAAAGAATTTCCACAAAAACAGAAAGTAAAGAAGCAAAGTATTTATTAAGAGGAAAAAGAGTACAGTACATGTGAATAGACACACAGGCAGACTCAGAGGGACAGTCCCTGAGATGTGCCCTCATGCAGTTTAAAATCACTTATATGGGGCATTTCTCCCAGTTTTCCTTTGGCCAATCATTTGTATTGGTTGGTTCACAGTCTGTATTTGATATATTTCAGGATCTTTCCATGTTTTCACAGGCATCTCTTAGTCAAGATGAATTCTTGACTAATTCTTGAAGAGGCATATGGATAGAGCATCCTTTGACATTCCTCCCCCTTTGAACTCCAAGGAGCTGTTCTGCACATATATGGCCAGGGAGGTCTCCTGGATTCAGGAATGAGAAATATGTAGTCTGGGCAGAGTCTGCAGACTTAAAATTAAGTCTCCTCCCTTAATTTTCCTGCTATTCTGGGCTTGGAGTTTCAGTCCACAGGGAATGAATCTCCAATTTCTTTACCCTGGAGGGGGGCCCATCTACCTCCTGTCTTAGAAGCACTTAAGTATTATGACTAAATTCTGTTTAACCTGAAGCAGACCATTTACTTTCTCCCATGAGGTAACTCATACACAATTCAAGAGTAGTTAAGAGGCTGATAAATCTCCAGGAGCCTACCCATGGAACCAAGTTAAATGTTCTTAATGTAGAGGAAGGAGAAAACAAGGCCAAGAAGGGAACCAATGGAATCCCATAGAAACCCCAAATTACTTAAATAAGCAGAAAAATGAAGACGATGCTCTTGGATGATGATTTCCTTTGGTTTTATCCGTATACCTCTATAGAGTTTATTGTTGCCTAAACATGTCAACTTGTTGCAGAAACCAGTACTCGAGAAACCAAGCACCATGCTCGGAGAGTTGGAGAACTCAGGTTTATTACTCCAGCAGGCCCAGAGGAGTTAACCTCCAAGCTCTGAGCCCAGAACAAAGGGCTTACAGAGCCTTTATACATGGACAGGCATGATTAAGCAGGTTTGCGGGTTTGCAAGGGCTAGGGTGATTGCAAAGAGCAGCATAAGGGTGAGTGAGATAAGCTCCAGTTTCTAGTATTTTGAGTCCCCACTTTCTGAGACCTACATGATCTAGACTTTGCAAGGAGCAAGTTGAGTTACAGAGGCAGAAGGAGAAGGAGGTAAAATTTTAACTTTTCCTCCTATTCCCCCATCTTGATGCTTCTATCCCTCATTGTAGATAGAACATCATCTTATGTTTTATTAGGACATTCAGAGCTCCCCATCGTTTCAGTTCAGTTTAGTTCAGTCATTCAGTCATGTCCAGCTTTTTGTGACCCCATGGATTGCAACACGTCAGGCCTCCCTGTCCATCACCAACTCCTGGAGCCTACTCAAACTCATGTCCATTGAGTCAGTGATGCCATCCAACCATCTCATCCTCTGTCGTCCCCTTCTCCTCCCACCTTCAATCTTCCCCAGCCAGCATCAGGGTCTTTCAAATGAGTCAGTTGTTCTCATCAGGTGGCCAAAGTGTTGGAGTTTCAGCCTCAGCATCAGTCCTTCCAATGAATACTCAGGACTGATTTCCTTTAGGATGGACTGGTTATATCTCCTTGCAGTTCAAGGGACTCTCAAGAGTCTTCTTCAACATCACAGTTCAAAAGCATCAGTTCTTCAGAGCTCAGCTTTCTTTATAGTCCAACTGTCACATCCATACATGACTACTGGAAAAGCCATAGCTTTCACTAGATGGATCTTTGCTGGCAAAGTAATGTCTCTGCTTTTTAATATGCTGTCTAGGTTGATCATAACTTTTCTTCCAAGGAGCAAACGTCTTTTAATTTCATGGCTGCAATCAACATCTGCAGTGATTTTGGAACCCAAAGAAATGAAGTCTGTCCTGTTTCCATTGTTTCCCCATCTATTTCCCATGAAGTGATGGGACCAAATGCCATGATCTTAGTTTTCTGAATGTTGAGCTTTAAGCCAACTTTTTCACTCTCCTCTTTCACTTTCATCAAGAGGCTGTTTAGTTCTTCTTCACTTTCTTCTATAAGGATGGTGTCATCTGCATATCTGAGGTTATTGATATTTCTCCTGGCAATCTTGATTCCAGCTTGTGCTTCATCCAGCCCAGCATTTCTCATAATGTACCCTGCACATAAGTTAAATAAGCAGAGTGACAATATTCAGCCTTGACGTACTCCTTTCCCGATCTGGAACCAGTCTGTTGTTCCATGTCCAGTTCTAACTGTTGCTTCCTGACCTGCATACATATTTCTCAAGAGGCAGGTCAGGTGGTCTGGTATTCCTATCTCTTCCAGAATTTTCCACAGTTTGTTGTGATCCACAGAGTCAAAGGCTTTGGCATAGTTAATAAAGCAGATGTTTTTCTGGAACTCTCTTGCTTTTTTGATGATCCAAAGAATGTTGGCAACTTGATCTCTGATTCCTCTGTCTTTTCTAAATCCAGCTTGAACATCTAGAAGTTCACGGTTCATGTACTGTTGAAGCCTGGCTTGGAGAATGTTCAGCATTACTTTACTAGCATGTGAGATGAGTGCAATTGTGTGGTAGTTTAAGCATTCTTTGACATGGCTTTCTTTTGGGTTGGAATAAAAACTAACCTTTTCCAGTCCTATGGCTACTGCTGAGTTTTCCAAAATTGCTGGCATATTGAGTGCAACATTTTCATAGCATCATCTTTTAGGATTTGAAATAGCTCAGCTGGAATTCCATCACCTCCAAACGCTTTGTTCATAGCGATGCTTCCTAAGGCCCAGTTGACTTCGCATTCCAGGATGTCAGACTCTAGGTGAGTGATCATACCATTGTGATTATCTGGGTCATGAAGATTTTTTTTTTATAGTTCTTCTGTGTAGTCTTGCTACCTCTTCTTAATCTCTTCTGCTTCTGTTAGGTCCATACGATTTCTGTCTTTTATTGTGCACATCTTTGCATGAAATGTTCCCTTGATATCTTTAATTTTCTTGAAGAGGTTTCTAGTCTTTCCCATTCTATTGTTTTCCTCTATTTCTTTGCATTGATCACTGAGGAAGTCTTTCTTATCTCTTCTTGATATTCTTTGGAACTCTGCATTCAAATGGGTATATCTTTCCTTTTCTCCTTTGGCTTTTGTTTTTCTTCTTTTCATAGCTATTTGTAAGGCCTCCTTAGACAACCAGTTTGCCTTTTTGCATTTCATTTTCTTGGGGGATTATCTTGATCCTTGCCTCCTGTACAATGTCATGAATCTCTGTCCATAGTTCTTCAGTCACTCTATCACATCTAATCCCTTGAATCTATTACTCACTTCCACTGTATAATCGTAAGGGATTTGAGTTAGGTCATACCTGAATGGTCTAGTGGTTTTCCTTATTTTCATCAATTTAGGTCTGAATTTGGCAATAAGGAGTTCATGATCTGGGCCCCAGTCAGCTCCCAGTCTTGTTTTTAGTGACTGTTTAGAGCCTTTCCAACTTTGTCTGCAAAGAATATAACCCATCTGGTTTTGCTATTGACCATCTGGTGATGTCCATGTCCATCTAGAATCTACATGTCCATGTAGAATCTTCTCTTGTGATGTTTGAAGAGGGTGTTTGCTACAACCAGTGCAGTCACTTGGCAAAACTCTATTAGCCTTTGATTTGACCTGCTTCATTCTGTACTCCAACGCCAAATTTGCCTGTTACTCCTGGTATTACTTGACTTCCTACATTTGCATTCCAGTCCCCTATAACGAAAAGGACATCTTTTATTGGGTGTTAGTTCTAGAAAGTTGTATATCTTCATAGAACTGTTCGACTTCAGCTTCTTCAGTATTACTGGCCTGGGCATAGACTTGGATTACTGTGATATTGAATGGTTTGTCTTGGAAATGAACAGAGATAATTCTGTACTTTTTGAGATTGCATCCAAGTACTGAATTTCAGACTCTTTTGATGACTATGAGGGCTACTCCACTTCTTCTAAGGGATTCTTGCCCACAGTGGTAGATATAATGGTCATCTGAGTTAAATTCACCCATTCCAGTCCATTTGAGTTCATTGATTCCTAAAATGTCAGTGTTCACTCTTGCCATCTCCCATTTGACCACTTCCAATTTGCCTTGATTCATGGACCTAATATCCCAGGTTCCTGTGCAATATTGTTCTTTACAGCATCAGACATTACTTCCATCACCAGTCACATCCACAACTGGGTGTTGTTTTTGCTTTGGCTCCATCCCTTCATTCCTTCTGGAGTTATTTCTCCACTGATCTCCAGTAGCATATTGGTCACCTACCAACCTGGGGAGTTCATCTTTCAGTGTCCTATCTTTTTGCCTTTTCATACTGTTCTTAGGGTTTTCAAGGCAAGAATACTGAAGTGATTTGCCATTCCCTTTTCCAGTGGACCACATTTTGTCCCCATTATTTAGGGGGCTATGTTGAGCTATTACCATTTGTAACTTTATGGATTCAACCTGAGAGGTTATGAACTTGATAACTGCATTGAGAATACAAGGGCCAAATAAGAGCACCACAAAGAAAGGACCAGTTAAAGGGAGAAGCCACGATGCCCGGCTCCAGATATTCTCCTAGTTACCCTAGGACTTTGCTAGTTCCTCTCTCCTTTTTATGATTCGTTCCCTTAGCTGTTGGGCCACGTCTCTGACTATTCCTGATTGATTTGCGTAATAGCAACATTCTTCATTTAAGAAGAGGCAGAGTCCTCCCTTTTCAGCTATCAGTAGGTCTAGACCTCTCATATTCTATAAAATCACCTCAGCCAGGCAGTCTAGTTGGTCTTGTAAGGCCACTAAAGAATTGGCGACTTTCTCAATGTCATCTGTGAAGTCTTTGGATAGTGTATGGTAAAAAGTGGTTGATGAAGCAGTTCCTCCTATTCCCATACCTATGATTCCTAGACCAACTAGTAGGAGTATAAACTGCATGAATTTTTGACTGCATATGTCCTGCTGGAGGTACAGTGAGAGTCTGGTTATTAGGGACAATATTCATTTGGGGAGTGAGGAGAGCTAAGGTACAGATACCCATCCAACTGACTGGTAGACATAAGCAAGCATCAGTCCCACAAAGAAAAGGCCTTGATGGGTGTGGCACCATACTGTGCTTGTGGGAGGATAAGTGGGCCACTCACCTTTTAAAGTTTGATAACTTTGGTCCCTGGCTAAATTGCCTACAGGTTCAGTTCCTCCATTATTTGTAAAGCATTCTGGAGCCTTTTGAGTTAACTCAATTGCCCTTAAGACTGGCCCTTGTAAGGGTGGGTCTATAGGAGTTCCCATGGCTGTTGCATTATTTAATGGCACTGATGTAGCTAAGTACCATGGAGCTCCTAATGATAAGCAAAACCAGCAATTCCTAGCCAGCTGGGGGTTGGTGTCATTAAGAAGGTGATGAGTTGTGTTGAGAACCTGGTACAGATGAGGGTCTAAGGAGGAGTAGCTCTGTAACCTGGGTCATACTGCCAACAGGCAGAGCCTGATTTTTTAGGGCAAAGTTGGTCCATAATTTTGTTTGTCTGTATTATTGTCCCTTTCTTGTAGGTTTCTCCATTTACTTGACAGACAGACACCTGTTCTGGGTTATAACATATGCATGGCATGTAAACAGAAGTACGGGGGCATGATGGCAATGCCATCGTGTCAGGATACCACCTGGGCTTTGGATCCTCTGGTGGGGGAAAGGTAAGGGCAGCAGGGGAATGACTGGAAAACATCTTTGTCACTCAGGCCCCTGGATATGCATCTCATGGTCATGAAGGCAGTAGGTGATCAGCCTATAGGATTGGCTATCTATACATTGTTCTAGCTGATAGTTAAGTAAGCGATTTTCTAAGGGTTGACTGTAATGTTGACAGGTGCATGATGGATAAGGAATGGCACCACCTGTTAGAGCAAAGGACACCAAAAGGCTGCAAAGCAGCCTGCACATAGCAGATAACTGAACACTAGCAAAAGGTTTTCTCCCCATCTTTGGGTTGTCATGGCTATAGCAAGTGAGCCTATCGCGAAGGGGGGTCAGTTATACTGTGGAGCAATTTAGTTAATAGGGAGAATTGATTGTAAGAGACACCTAATAAGAATGAGGCTTCCCACTACAGTGAGATAACAGACAGCTAACCGCAGCTTCTGACCCAAATCCCAGTCCTGGGTTGTGACTGAAGCTAGTCCTATAGCAAAGAGCACAGTAATAATACCAATACCAATCAGGGTAGAGTTCAAGGTTGACAGTGAAAATCCACTGATATTTTGATAGCCGGATCCTCAAGCTTCCACTGTGCATTGACCAGCCAGCTGCCAGAGTGTGGTTGGAGCAAGACTGAAGAATACTCAAGCTTCTGCCGTGCATGGACTAGTCAGCTTCCAGAGTGACTAGAGCAGGGCTCAGCATCTTTCGTGGGTGAGGGCCGTTGCTTTTGGAACCAGAACTTGAGGGGGTTTTTGGAGTCCCAAACTGTTTTCCAGGTATCCTCATTATAGGAAGCCACTGCCTTCTTGACTCTGGCATGGTGCATCCAAGGGATGATGCCTGTAACTATAATAGTTAATAGTTAATAGGGCTTGCCAGGACGACCATGTGAGGGCCTGTCCAAACTGGCTAAAGTGGTTCTTCTTTCTAATCTTTAACCCATACCTCATCTCCTGGCTGATAGGGATGAACCCAATTGTCCAAAGGAATCGGTGTCCTTTCTAAGGTTTCTCAGGAGATACAGTGGAAGACTTTTCCCAGGGCCTGGAGGTGTCAGAACACCTAGTAGCTAGTTTGGCTGGGGGGGGGGGGTTCCCTTGAGTTTACCTATCACTGGGGACATTCTCCCATATAAGGCCTCAAAGGGAGAATAGCCTGAGGACCTCGGGGTGCATCAGGCTTAGAGTAAGGCTAGGGGTAACATGTTGACCCAAGATAACTGGGTCTCCTGGCAAAGTTTAGCTAATGTAGTCTTGAGGCCCCAATTCATGCATTCAACTTTCCCTGAGCTCTGTGGCCTGTAAGCAGTGTGAAGCTTGATCCAGTGTCCTGGATAAAGTTTGGATTATCTCAGACACAAAAGCTGGCCCATTGTCAGACCCTATAGAGAGAGGCAGCCCATATCTCGGGAGTATGTCTCTTAGTAAGGCCTTGGCCACTTCTTGTGCCTGTTCAGTGTGTTGGGGGTTGGCTTCAGCCCATCCCGAGTAGATGCAGGCTGCCACAAGTAAATAATTATAGCCCCTATAGCTTGAGGCTATAGCCCCTATAGGGCTTGACTTCAGTAAAGTCCATTACAAGATCTTCAAAGAGCAGTGTCCCAGCTGTCTGCACCCCTGGGTTGGGTCTTGGTCCTTGGCTGGCATTGTTTTGCACACAAGTCACACATCTAGCCCTGATCTGGGCACACAAGGTTGAGAGCTTACGAATGAGATAGTAGTGGCTCAGTAAATTCTCGAGACCAGTTTTTCCTAAAAGAATTGTCTCATGATGTTGTTTTACCAGCTGGATTGCTATATTGCTGGGGATAAAGAGTCTCTGGTCTGGGAG
This sequence comes from Bos javanicus, assembly GCF_032452875.1. NCBI lineage: Eukaryota > Metazoa > Chordata > Mammalia > Artiodactyla > Bovidae > Bos > Bos javanicus. The sequence continues at coordinate 47,957,668 of NC_083870.1, forward strand.
CTTCCACCAGCCCTCCTTTTCTTTTATTCCTCCCTCATTTAGAGCCCACTGATCTTCTTCCTTGGTAATCTCAGGGACAGAGGCAATTCTGGTGCCAAGAGGACCTTAAAGATTGACTTAGGGCCCACTGTGGGGCTTGGTTGGGTTGCTGCCTCCTTGACTGCCTGGTCAGCCAACCGATTTCCTTTGCTGATTGGATCAGTTCCTCACCTTTACTTGGGAAGGATTCCAGACTGCTTGCAACAGCTGAAGGATTTCTTTTTTGTTTTTAATCTCCCACCAACCCACTGTCAATACTCCCCTTTCTTTATAAATGGCTCCATGTACATGGAAAGCAGCAATGGCATAATTTGAATCAGTATAGATGTTGACTCGTTTTCCTTTGGCATGCCTTAGGGCCTGGGTGAGTGCCCGTAGCTCAGCCTGTTGTGCTGACCACACTTGTGGCAAGGCCTCAGCCTTCACTATCTAATCATTTGTTGCTATGGCAGAGCCTGCTTTGCACTGCCCATCTTGGACAAAACTCCTTCCATCAGTGAACAGTTCCAGTTCTGGGTTCTGGAGGGGACTGTCCATCAGGTCCAGCCTGCTCAAGTAAATTTCGTCTATGACCTCCTCACAGTTATGATCGGGCATTCCAGCTTCTGTAGGTAAAAAGGTGGTGGTGTTCAGTGTCCACATAGTCTCGAGTTGGACCCATGGGTTTTTGCAAAGCAGTCCTTGATAGTGAGTCATCCTGGAGTTGGTCAGCCGCTTATACTGTTCATCAGGGCAGTAACAGCATGGGGAACCTGTGCATTTATATTTTGTCCTAGAGTAAGCTTATCTGCTTCTCTGACCAAAACCACAGTGGCAGCTAATGCCCGGAGGCATGGTGGCCATCCTGTGCCACTGGATCTAGTCATGTGGACAGGTATGTGACTGGACACTCAGTTCAGTCACTTTTTTGTGTGTGAGGACCCCCAATGCAGTGTGATTTTTCTCATGTACAAGCAGGTTAAAGTCCCATGTCACATCTGGCAGCCCTAATGCTGGAGCGCTCGTCAAAAGTCTCTTTATCTCCTCAAAGGCCTTTTCCTGTTCAGGTTCCCACTCTAGGGGGTCCTTATCAGACCCTGATGTGCCTTTAAACAAAGACTTGGCAATTGCAGAGAAACCTGGTATCCAGATCCGACAGCATCCAGCAGCCCTGAGGAACTCACGGACTTCTTTCTTGGCATTCGGCTGAGATATTCAACAGATGGCTTGCTTCCTCTCATTTCCAAGCACCTGATGCTCCTTTAAGTTGACAAACCCCAGGTATTTGACCTCCTGTCTGCAGATCTGAGCCTTTTTCCATGACACCTCTTACCCTGTGTTGGAGAGTAGAGCCAACAGGGCTTTGGTGCCTCTCCAGCAGTCCCCTTGGTGGTACTGGCTAGTAACAGGTCATCCACGTACTAGAGTAGGGTGCAGTTTAAACTTTCTCTGGAAAAGGCAGCAAGGTCTGCATTCAGGGCTTCACCAGACAGGGTAGGTGAGTTTTTGAAGCCTTGTGACAGTCAAGTCCAAATCAGCTGTGTCTTTATCGGTCTTCCCATTCAAAGGCAAACAAAGGCTGGCTGGCTGATGACAGCTGGAGGCAGAAGAATGTGTCCTTGAGATCAAGGCAGGTGAACCAACTTGCCTGAGCAGGTAAGAGACTCAGGAAAGTGTACAAATTTGGGACCACTGAATGGATGGTGATCACCACACTGTTGACACCGTGGAGGTCCTAGATAGGGCGATAGTCATTCCCTTCAGACTTTTTGACTGGAGAGCGGAGTGTTCCAGGGAGACTGACAGTCAATTATAATCTTAGCATCTAGCAGGTGCTGGATGTGGTCCCAAATTCCCAGGCATGCCTCCCGTGTTACTGGATATTGTTTTTGTCTAATAGGAGTGGCTCCTGGCCTCAGGTCCACTACAAAGGGGGCATGGGTTTTGGCCAAACCTGGGTGCCCCTTCTCTGCCCAGACATCAGGGAATTCTTTTACCAGTCTGGGGGGATTTATTTGTTCCCTCCTTGAGGAATAGAGATGTCATTCATCTTCTCTGGGCACTTGTCACGGCCATCATCAGAGCCAACTGGCTCCCCAGGTGAGGCTCGCAGGCTTTCTGGGGGCAAAGGTGATTTGTGCCCCCAGTTTTGTCAGTAAGTCTCTACCTAGCACGGGAATGGGGCATTGCGTTAAGTACAGAAATTCATGAGCCACCAGATGGCCCCCTAGCTGACACAAACGGACCTTGCAAAATGAGCAGCCTGCCATGTCCCCTGCAGCCCCAACAGTAGTTGCTGTTCGGCCTGTGAGGGGAGCCACAGGTGTGGTTACCATGGAGTGTTCAGCTCCAGTATCCACCATAAAAGTCATTGATTGGCCCCCTACTTTCATCGTGACCGTGGGCTCCCGGAGGCCCAGGATCAGGGAGCCTGGTCTTCCCTAGTCTGATTCTGTTCCAGCCAGGCCAATAAGGTTTTGGACAGCCAGCTCAGGCTGGTACCTTTCTTTGTTGGGTTGACTGAACTTCTTTGACCCTTTAGATGTCCCTCTGCAATGGGGCACTCATTCCTCCAGTGTTCCGTCTCTTTTCAATGGGCGCACTGGTCCTAGCATAGTGATGGTCTCTTCTTAGTTTCCACTTTCCATGAGGGAACCGTCTGTTTCACTGGATCTGAGTTCCTCAATGCTGCTGCTAGCAGGGCTGCTTTCTGTTTCAGTTTTTAATCTGCTTCTCATTGGGCTTCACAGTCTCAGTTCACAAAGACTTTATTTGCTACCTCCCGGAGCTGTGTGGTATTCATCCCAGGGAAGCCTTTCAGCTTTTGGAGCTTTCATTGGATGTCTGCGCAGGATTGAGCCACAAAGGCAACGTTAATCATCTGTTGATTCTTGGCTGTCTCTGGGTCAAACGGGATGTATATCCAGAATGCTTCACATAGTCTTTCATAGAAATTGGTGAGGGTCTCATCTGGTTTTTATTATTATTATTATTGTAATTTTGGACATATTGGTAGGGCTTTTTGGCTCCCACTCGAAGTCCATGGAGAAGGGCATCATGGTAGAAACTCAGAATTTCTTGTCCTTCTCTGTTATTGAAATACCAATTAGGTCTCATCTCTGGCATTGCTTCTTGTGCCCATCCCTCTACATCTAAGACCTCTGCAGGGGCTTGTCTTCAGAGCCATTTTTGGGTTTCTGTCGAGATGCATTGTCTTTCCTCAATGGTGAAGAGAGACATAAGGAGCTAGCGACAGTCATCCCAGTCGTCGGCTGGTGGGTGTAGAAAATGAACTCTGGGAGGTCAATCATAGCCTGTGATTTATCAGTGTACGCTGGGTTATGGTGTTGCCATCCTTGTTCACTTGTTGAGGACCTTGAGTTTTTCACATTGGCATCTGACGGGCCATGGCCAACTGGTTAGATTTTTTTGGCCTAGCGGAGCTACTTCCCTACTGGCTCAGGGCTGGAGTCTTGCTCATGAGGTGGTGAGGGGGACATGGAGGGAGGTGGACTGTCTGGCAATGAGTCTGGTGCTGGCTGTGCCGGGGCTTGTGGAGTCAGAGGAACGTATTTCAGGGGCAGTAGTGGGTCTTCCACTGCATCTCCCTGGAATATAGGTTTTTTTCCCTTCTTTCTTTTATCTGAGTGGTTGTGCCACAAATATCCTACTCTGGTCCTGTTCGTTCGTACAAAATCTTGCCCACGGGGCAGGGTCTGTGCTATTAGAAGCCAGGAGTCTATGTATGGAAACTGATCTGGATGTCCTGGAGTCCAGTGTCTACCTGGTGTACTGCTTGGACAGTAGGCGGCATCTGGTGGCCATCCAATGTCAAACGATGGCCAATCAAGTTCACATAAATCATGAAGCTTCCTTGATGATTCATCTTGACTCCATAGTCTCCTACAAAGCCCTTCTTAAAGTTCTTTATAATGCAATCTAAAGCTGTTGGCTTAGAGGAAATTCCCCCCATGTTGACAAATGTAATCTACTTGGCAGGAAAACCTAATCTCTTAGATGTCAGCTCAAGAAGTCAGTCAACAGAAGAATAACTGGTAACCAATAATTTCTCCCTCCCTGTGTATCCCGCCCTGAGTCAGTGGCACAAAGACAAACAAGGGTGGGTGCCCCCTCAAAAGAGGAGACCATTCAGATGCCTGTTTGACCACATCCCTGGGGGAAACTTAGGTGCTTCTAGCATTGGTGGATCAGTATAAACCCCTGATCTGGATCTGTCTTGCAGGGAGGGACTGGGTCCCCCAGAGGCAGACACTGCCTTGAGCTGTATCAGGATACCACAGAACTGCAAGCTAGGGCCCACTCGGACTCCATAGCCATGAAGGCCATGAAGCCACACAATTGAGCCTGAAGCACAAGTGAGTCAGGCCACACACTCATTCACATTCATTTTTCATCTGCCTGGCCACTCTCCCAAGAGAGATTTAAGATGTCTCAGCATTGGCAGGTCGGTATAAACCCCCAAGCTGGACCAACCTTGCAAGGAGGGATCCAGTTGGGATAGGATTTCCTGACTGCAGACCAGCCCCGGGCCTTACCTTATCCTGTGGCCATTCCTGGTGAGTTGGTCTGTCCCTTTAATGAGTTGGGGCTCAGCTGCTCGGAGAGTGGGAACGCTGGTCCGAAAGAACCCAGAATATCGTCAGGTGGTGCACCTCCTCGGTCATCCTGGGGCTCCTCTGCTCCGAACTGGCCAAGCCACCAGTCTGGTGGCTCAAAGGGCTGGCATGGTTGGAATCTTGCTAGGGCCTCCAGAAATGTTGCAGAAATCAGTACTCGAGAAACCAAACACCACACTTGGAGAGCTGGAGAACTCAGGTTTATTACACTGGCGGGCCCAGAAGAGTTAACACTCCAAGCTCTGAGCCCCGAACAAAGGGGTTACAGAGTTTTTATACATGGACAGGCATGATTAAGTGGGTTTGTGGGTTTGCAGGGCCTAGGGAAATTGCAAACAGCAGGACAAGGGTGAGTGCCAGTTCCTAGTATTGTGAGTCCCCACTTTCTGAGACCTACATGATCTAGACTTTGCAAGGAGCAAGCTGAGTTACAGAGGCAGAAGGAGAAGGAAGTAAAATTTTAACTTTTCCTCTTCAAACTATGCAACCTAATTTTAAGGACTTTATCAGTTTGTTTAAGTCCTTTCTTATTCCCACAGAAGCTATCATCTTCATCTTTCTTGTCTCTCCATTTGTGGGAAGTTAGATAGTTTGCCAATCCCCTCACACTTTATTTTGAATTTCCACGGCCCATATTTTTTTTTTCTCCAGAATCTAACTTTTTCTCTTTTAAATCTAAAACACTCCAGAGTCCACCTGTTTCGAGAAGCATTTCCTAATTAACACTATCCCTTCACTGATTAGATAATTATACCTTCCTCAATTGATGGACATATTACCACTTTCTTTTATATTCTCTTAGGCCCTAGTAATAGTGTCTATTTAAATAGATTTAAATAAACACTTAACAGGTATCTAAGATATATTTTAAAGTATATTTAATAAACAAAAGAGTCATAGAGGAGGAAAAGTGCCAGGGTCCAACCCTGGTGGATCCAGGGAAATTCGAAGGAGAGACGGCTTCGGCGATCAGGATATGATAGCTTTAATTAAATATTAATTAGAGATATAAAGAGTAATAGAATGAGGATAGCTCAGTAGGAAAATTCAGTGGAGAAAAGAGGCTGAATAACTTGGTTTACGTGGAAAGCTAATAAAATTCCAAAATAAGGAATTTATGTCACCTACGTAGGCCGCAGGCGTCCTCCCATTCTCCCGAAGGAGAGGAGACACTAAGGCCTCCCCAGTCAGATCTTAGAAGCCCAGGCATAATTAGTAGGCTTGACGAGCCTCCACGTTCCAGATGGGGATTCAGCCAGAAGGTGAGAGAAAGAACAACATGGGGAAACCAGTCTTTTGAGGAACTGATTCCATTTTTTATTTTTCCAAGGTCTGTTTTTATACACTGAGATGTTATACAAAAGTCACGTGGGGTCAGCAGTCCTGACTTTTATTAAAGTCAGGTGCTTCATACAAATGTATACAGAGGTCTTTGGGGTGTGACATCATCTTCTGGCCAGGGGCCTGCTGACAATTTATGACCCTCTCCTTGTGACAGCGGTCAGTCAACCAGAACACTTATTTCTCCAGGGGTGATTATTCTTAAAACAGACACCACCTTCCGAAGGTACCAGATAAAGTTACATTCCTATAGGGTGAGGGTGCAGTGGGTTTTAATTAAGGAAAGAATGTGCTTAGCCTAAGGTCTAACGTGATTAATATCAAAGGTTAATACTTATTTCTTCTATATATTCATTAATGTGTATAAGGGCAGGGGATGTGGAGACTTAGCAGTAAACATTGGCTCAACAAATGAAAAACCCTTCACCAACACAATTTCTAATCAGCCTACTATACTATACTAATAGTTTTCTAACTTCTCTAAAGAACCTGTTTTTAGAAGGTTTAAAGCATCTCGTGCCTCTCACGGGTGGGAGGCTGTGAACAATCACGTGGCCGGACAAGCGTGTCAGGCAGGCTAGAGAACCTTCAGAGGAGTTTGTAGATTGAAACACTCCTGTCACGCCCAGGAATTATCATTAACTGGAGCTGTAAGTTAATTCCTTCTCTGAAAGAGATGGTGGGGGACAGCCCCCCGTAAAGTCAGAGGTGTAGGTGAGAGCACAAAGTAGTAAAGTAGGCAGGCTCTGGTTTTGGGGGTAGATGCTCAAAAATTTCCAGGGGGACTCCTGAGGCTCCATCCCACCTTTGCGTATGTCGATCCTCCTTCCTCATGACCTTTGCCACAGGCAGAGTTCCTCACACTGGCTCCTGGCAGAAAAGGAACACATAGGTAAAATCATATCCTGGGTCTTTCCTAGTATTAGGAGATAAAATCAATATATTAAGTTTTTCTTTTCCAGTTGTCTCAGTAAAAGCCCCTTTCTCCTTTAATCTATGTCCTGCAGTCGTGATACTACACTATCAAAGATCTCATATATTTCAAGTTTAAGAAAGCCAACTGACCTAGATACTAGGTTCTTCTAAAGGAGCTATATCAGAACTCCCTGACACAAAAGACACTTCCATTTTACATTTCATATGAAAAGCAAATTACCATAGCAATTGACCTCAAAGAGCGCATAGTGAATACAATGGTCAAAATCCAGCATAAGTAACACTTGCATTTTTTGCTTCTACAGTGTCACTTTTGAAACAAACCTTTGTTGAAAATGGTTACTTTAAAAAAAAAACTCAATGTATACAATAAAAATACCTTGCACGTAGCATTTTGGAGTTCATCCTTTATATTCTATCTCTGGTCATGGTAGAACAGATCCTATATTCACAAAAATAGAGAAAATTATCTGAACTAACAGAGGGGAACAGAGGTGGGAATATTCTGAAAAAATAAACCTCCCTCTCTTTAGAATATGTACACTTATATACAGCTACACTTTTATTGGAGGTATGGAAGTGTTACCTATGGAGTTTACAGTTAACTGGGATGCCTGGAGTGTTAATGTATGCAGAGGACTTTTAATTAAGCAGAGTAGGTATTTATGTCAACAGGAAAGGAAATACAAGACTTGCCAAGGAAAGTTGAGAGCTTACACATGTTTCCTATTGCAGATTGTTGATTTCTCACCCAAATCAGTAGGATATTTATGTAATAGGGGGTTTGTTTAAGGAAATCGCCATGGCCGACAAATACATATCATCCAAAAAGGATAAGACGTTCAGATTTTTCAATATTTTCAGCTAGTTTTTAAACCAAGTAAATAGAAGCTAACTTCCATTTACACTTTGTCTTCTTCTAGCTCATCCATAAATCTGCTACCAGTTACACTAAACTGCTTGTTTTTCAATCCCAGGGTTTGTCCTGGTGCTTTCTTATTATTTCACATTTTTTATCCCTGGTTCTGGTGGTCTTTTCCTCCCCTTCCTTCTACTAAATATCACATAGAGTGAGGGGAGACAGAGATTTCTGTTGAGTTTTTCTGTGCCCTACTTCTGCAGCTGGCACCTCATCCCCCACTGCACTAAATCGACACTTCTGGAAGTAGCAGCTTCGAAGTGACTGACGAGAGCCATTGCTTGCCCAAGTGTCAATTTAGTGCAGCAGGGGATGGAACAGCAGCTGCAGCAGGAGAGAGAACTTATTTCATACTTAGCAAACAATTGCAAAAAATGCCAGAGGGAGGGGAACCTGGCTGGAGAATAGAAAGAATGAAAGTAAGAAAGAGAAGAAAGGGGAAGCAGAATACTGGGTGTGGGGAGAGAAAATCATTAAATTCATAGAAAAATAAAATTCAAAAGAAAAAGTGAAGGGAATTGCAAAGAAGAAAAAATATAAGGTATTTTGTCCTGTGTGAAAGTCTCTCAGTCATGTCCAACTCTTTGTGACCCTGTGGACTGTAGCCTGCCAGGTTCCTCTATCAATGGAATTCTCCAGGCTAGATTCCTTCTCCAGGGGAATATTCCCAACCCAGGGATTGAACCCAGGTCTCTGGCGTTACAGGCAGATTCTTTATCAGCTGAGCTACCTATTTTGTCCCAGGATTATGTATTTCATTTCTTTACATTTAGAAATACATTTTACATAATAAACATATGTCCTATACAATAAGAAGCTGCCATCTGTTTATACCTTCTGAAAGGAAGAAAAATAACCAAATAATTAAATCTACAAATTTGAAGCTGAGTGTTTACTACCAAATTGGTTGACTGTTTGATAAGGATTGATTCAGTGCTCGTGGCTCAGCAAGAATATGAGGGGAAAAAGCAAAGAAAAGGCTCTGAGGTTTGTAACTTGTGCAGCAATGTGCATTTTCAACACAGAAAAAAGAGGAAAATTAATTAAGAGTTGAAAAACATGATGATTCACTATAAATACACTTTATTAAGATGCTACCATCTTCCATTTTCTTTTTTATTTTAATATCCTATGAATATTTCTAGTCATATTCACACACAGTGATATGTCTGGAACAGATATTTCACATAGACACTACACCCTTGGTTGAAAAGTGAAAGTGAAGTCGCTGTCGTGTCCGACTCTTTGCAACCCCATGGACTGTAGCCTACCAGGTTCCTCAGTCCGTGGAATTTTCCAGGCAAGAGTACTGGTGTGGATTGCCATTTCTTTCTCCAGGGGATCTTCCCAACCCAGAGATCGAACCCGGGTCTCCTGCATTGTGGGCAAACGCTTTACTCTCTGAGCCACCAGGGAAGTGGGTACACCCTTGGTAGTGGCTGCTAATGTTTCTTGAGTTGAAGACAGATATTTCTAAAAACTCCTTGAGAAAGGTTTGCAGTTGCTACACACATATATATATGTATATATGTATGGGCATCAGATCAGATCAGATCAGTCGCTCAGTCATGTCCGACTCTTTGCGACCCCATGAATCGCAGAACGCCAGGCCTCCCTGTCCATTAGCAACTCCCGGAGTTCAGTTGAGTCAGTTGAGTTCATCATCGAGTCAGTGATGCCATCCAGCCATGTCATCCTCTGTCGTCCCCTTCTCCTCTTGCCCCCAGTCCCTCCCAGCATCAGAGTCTTTTCCAATGAGTCAACTCTTCTCATGAGGTGGCCAAAGTACTGGAGTTTCAGCTTTAGCATCATTCCTTCCAAAGAAATCCCAGGGCTGATCTCCTTTAGAATGGACTAGTTGGATCTCCTTGCAGTCCAAGGGACTCTCAAGAGTCTTCTCTATATACATATACTAATCCACAAGAAGTTTTTAATTTGCACTTTCTTATTTCTCTAAGATATTGTAGTTGTAGTCAACTGCCAGCTCCCTCAAAAACAGAATAAATATTAGAAAATGCTTTCTGAAGTTTATTTGGTGATCCCAAAGAATTGGTGATGAAACAACTGCTGAAGTCAGTCCAAAACTGCTAGTTATGTCCATTTGATTGAATCAACCATAATGGTACTTAAATCAGATCAGTTTGCATGTACAACTGCTGATGATTCATTCAAATGTAATACTTACTAAAGCTGAAACCATTAATTAGATCGATATTTCTAAAGTATACTCCACAAAGATACTGTTTCAGTATCAAACCACTTAGAGAAATTCTGTGTACTCTGGAGTTTTTATGCTGGTGGCCTGAACAGAAAGGGAAATATCTATAAAGCTTTACATTTAAAAAGGCATGCTTGCTAAGCCATTTCAGTCATGTCTGACTCTTTGTGACCCTATGGACCATGGCCCTCCACACTCCTCTGTCCATGAGATTTTTCAGGCAAGAATACTGGAATAAGTTGCTATTTCCTCTTCCAGGGGATCTTCCTGACCAAGGGATCCAACCCCCATCTCTTACATCTCCTGCATTGGCAGAAAGTGCCCCAACTAGTGCCACCAGAGAAGGCAGTAACAATTATAAATTAATATAAAATAGGTCAAATTGTCCTCATGTATAAATATACTCCTAGATATGGAAAGGATCAGAAACTACTATGCTCTGTCTGGAAAATAAAACTTGTTGAATACATGTTCCAGCCAATAAAGAGATTAACCAAAATAAATAAGTAAAAAACAAAATAAGAATTACTATGATAATGGTGGCTCATCATGTAGCCATTTAAGTGTAAAATTTAAGTATAAAATATTTTTATTGTTTTTCAAAGAATAAAACATTAAAAGTAAATAAAACTTCAAAAGTAAATTGGGGAAATACAAAATTAATAAGAATAAAAATAGAAATATGAAATGTCAGATTATATGCATTTTAACCAAAAAGTTAATGGGTCAAAAATATAAATTAAAAACATAAATGAAAATATGTAAATGATGACAGCAAATATGAGTGGACAGTACAGAAGGACTGAAAGATACTATTTTATTATTGAAAATGATAACTAGAGAATTATAAACTAAAATATATTTTTAAAAATGAAAGAACATAAAAAAATAAAAATAAGATAAATTGCTACAGTATAAATAAGCATCACATATTACAGATTTTGAAAAGAGAAAATGTCACAGAAACATTTTTTAGAAAAAAGTAAAGGCAAAGCAAAGGAAACAATTAAAGAAGTGAGGAGGCAACCTATGAACTAGAAGGAAATATTTATAAACCTTTATCTGATAAAAGGTTAATATCCAAAATATATTAAGAAAAAACTCCTACAAGCCAACAGTGAGTAAATAAGATGCATAAATAATTAAATACATAAATAGATTTCAAAATAGGCAAAGTACCTGAATAGCTACTTCTCAAAACAGAAATGCAAATGGTCACCAGGTATGTGCAAATGTGCTCAACATCACTAATCATCAGAGAAATCAAATTCAAACCACAATGACTTATCATCTCACACTTGTTGGAATGGTTATTATTAAAAACAAAAAAAATTACAAACATTGATGACGATGTGGAGAAACTGATATCCTTGAACACTGTTGGCAAGAATGTAAAATGGTATGTTGCTATGGAACATAGTATGGGAAACATTACACGTTGAGCTACCATATGATCCTAGAATTCTACTCCTGGGTATATACTCCTAAGAATTGAAATCAGGATCTGAGGAAACCACAATCAAAAAAGACACATACACCCCGATATTTACTGCAGCATTGTTTATAATAGCTAGGACATGGAAGCAACATAGATGTCCACCAAAAGATAAATGGATATAGAAGTTGCAGTACATATATACAATGGAATATTACTCAGCCATAAAAAGAACACATTTGATAAGGTGGATGAACCTAGAGCCTATTATACGGAATGAAGTAAGTCAGAAAGAGAAAAACAAATACGACATATTAACACATATAATCTAGAACGATGGTACTAATAAAGCTATTCACAGGGCAGCATAGAGATGCAGACCAAGAGAACAGAAATGTGGACACATTAGGGAAGGTGAGGGTGGGCAAATTCAAAGAGTAGCACTGAAACATCTACATTGCCATATGTAAAATAGACAACTAGTGGGAATTTGCTGTAAGATGCAGGGAACTCAAAGTTGGTGCTCTGTGACAACCTAGAGGGGTGGAATGGGGTGCAAGGTGGGAGGGAGGTTCTAGAGGGAGGGAACATATGTATACCCATGGGTGATTCATGTTGATGTATAGCAGAATCCAATACAATATTGTAAAACAATTATCCTCCAATTAAAAAATTTGTAAAAAAGAAATCAAGATCTTGAAGAAATATCTGCATTCCTCTTTTCATTGCAGAATTATTCACAATAACCAAGATACAGAAACAAATCTAATGTCCATCCACAGGTGAAGGGATAAAAAAAGAATGGTATATACATATGAAGGAATATTAGCCAACCTTAAAAAAGAAAATCCTACTGTTTATGGCAACATGGATGAACCTGGAGGACATTATGCTAAGAAAAATAAGCTAGTCTCAAAAGGACAAATCTGTATGATTTCTTTTTTGAGGTATATAAAATATTCAAACTCAAATTGAATAGGATAGTGGTTACCAGGGCCTGGGGATAGGGAGAAATAAAGAGCTGCTGTTCAGTGGGTATAAAGTTTCTGTCATACAAGATGAATGAGTTCTAGAGACCTGCTGTGCAATACAGCTCCTATAGTTAACAACATGGTATCACACATTTAAAAATGTGTTAAGAGGGTAGATCTCATCTTAAGTGCTCTCACATATACATACACATAAGGAAATTTTCAAAGGTTTGGATATTTTTATTATCTTGATAATGGTGATAGAATCACACAGATATGCAGATATCCAAACTCAGCAAATTATATGCATTAGCCATGTGCAGCTATTTTGTAGTAAATGAGTGTGCCTGCTCAGTTATGTTCGACTCTGTGACCCTATGGACTGTAGTCCACCAGGCTCCTCTGTCCATGGAATTTTCCAGGCGAGAATACTGGAGTGGGTTACCATTTCCTACTTCAGGGGATCTTCTGACCCAGGGATGAAACCTACGTCTCTTGGATCTCTTGCATTGACTGCAGATTCTTTACCAACTAAATCACCTGGGAAGTCCAACAGGCATCAGTTAAATCAAATTAGATGGATTAAACTATTTATTAAAAATTACTTAGTGAATACTTACTCATCTAGTATACACCAAACACTGAATTTAAGGGATTAAAGGGAAAATTTGATAAAATGCCATGCTTTCTGAAAGTTGGGCAAGGAAGGGAAGATATAAATGAAATACAAGTTAGAAAGTGGCAAGTGCTATATGAGAGATTAGTCTCATGGGGGGTTAAGGATTAGCTTGGTTAGAGAGCGATCTATAGTTTAGAGGAAGAGATTGCTCTGGGACTGGAATTTATATCTGACTAGGGCTTGGGTGTGTGGAAATCGGGGGAGTAGGGGTGGAGGCATACAGACTAAACTAACTTCTGCTGCTTTACTTACATTTTGCAACATTAAAGTTAAATAAATTGGTCTATTAAAGATTTGATATGATAAACCTTCTCATTACATGCAATAAATGTGCATTTGCAAAACTGTTGCAAAATTCTCCTATCTCTTTTTCTAATTTCAGTAAATTTACCGTGACACTTTCTGGATCATTTATAACTTAGAAAAGAGATAATCCAGATGAAAGGAAATCAGTAAATAGGCAAAGTGAAGTGAAATCTAAAGATCCAAAGAGAGGAAATACAATTTTTGAGAGGATAATATTCAGTCTAGATACTGTTTTAATATAATATTTCTGCTCAGCAACACTTTCAACATGATAGCCTGTTTGCTGGAGTTAAAAAAGGCCAGGATTGGCGTGGTAATGTTTTTTCTTAAAGTTTCCCTGACAGTCCAGTGTACTACATTATTTTCTGAACATTGCTTGGCAGACATTGCTTTACTCCTCAAATCAAAGATTTAAATGATTGTCACATTTCATGTGAAATAAACCTCTGAGTTTATTTGGTATATTCAAAAGATTATTCTATTGAGAAGTCCAGTTTGTAAATGTTATACCATCTACACTGCCTTCTTCAAAAGAACCAGCATCTTGCGTCTGAGGCTCTCATTTAACCAGTAGGGCAGAGATGGGGCAACAGTCAGTATCTCTGTTTTAGAGGCACATTCAAGCTAATTGACTTCCTTCATATCACGCAGTTCATCACAAATCCACTCTTAGAATTCAGTCTTCTAACTTAAAGTCCAGTTGATTTTCTATCAGACACTGCAGACTGTGGTTTGAACATTTATATAGAAAAATCATAAGGAAAAATTTTTCCGAGCGCTGAACAATTTATCCCTGACTGCTGTCATATCTAAGCACTTGGGTCCACTCACCTTCCCTGCTGCCTCTCCTCTTCTCATCTGGGTTTAAGATTTCCCCTTTGAAACTTAAATGCACTGCACTCTGCTCTAGAAATGAAACTTGGCTTCTTCATGCTCTCTTTTTCTATGTATTAAGAGAACCAATACCTTTCCAAAAAGAACTCTACTTACATCAAAGGCAAGCTGAGCCCCCTTTCTTTGACAGTGAACCTCAACATCACTCCATCATGAGCTTTTGTCTGTAAGCGAGAGAAGAACACATTATCATCCTAAACTCTCTAAATTTTAAAGAAAAGCAAACAAACGAAACCCTGAGGCATCTAAGTCCATTGCTTTGAAAAAAGGTATGGCTACAGACTTAGCAAAAGTCATAGTCTTTACCTGGTATAATTATAATACGCACACATTGCTAACTTCAGTGTTAAAGGTGAACTTGACCAAAAAAATGCCTGAAAAATTAAAATGGTCTCAGTAAGACATGATCCTAGAATGAGGAACCAGGAAAGCCCGTGATTATTTTTTGTCTCTCTTTATTTAAGATGACTATTGTTTATAATTTATGATACATACATATATATTTTTTCTACTTATTTATTTTGACCCAAAAGTCATTCAGTTTTAATACATTATTTTGTATGATTTCTATTTATTAGCCTTATAGAAAATACATTAGGTCTTTTGTTCTTTTATACGTTCTCTTTCATGATTGCTTGGTTTGCTTTTCTAGGTTTTCTTGCTGCTTTTTAAAATTTACTTATTTGTTTATTTTTGGCTGCACTGGGTCATTGGTGCGCGTGGGTGAGGTGGCACAACTCTTCACTGCAGTGTGTGGGCTCCTCATTGTGGTGACTGTGTTGCAGAGCACAGGCTCTAGGCGTGGCCTTCAGTAGCTGTGGCGCATGGGCCTAGTTGCTCCATGGCACATGGCATGCTCCCAAACCAGGGATCGAACCTGCGCCCCTGCATTGGCAGGCGGATTCTTAACCACTGGACTACTAGGGAAGTCCTTTTTCTTGCTCTTTTGTTCGTTGTTAATCTTTTGGATTTGGATACATCTTCTTTGTTAAATCAATCAAAAATATTTTGAGTTTGCTTTTAATGGAACGTCATTTATAATTTTAGATTATACCTCTACTTCTGTACTCCTCAGCAGGACAATAGTTACTATCGTGAATAATTATGAGGAAATCCACGTGAATAATTATGAGGAAATTCCAATAATTATGAGGAAATTATGAGCATATTCACGCTACCTATTTCCTCACCATATTTTGGTCTGTTCCTTGATTTCTATTCCCATATCTTCAGATGCATCTATTGAGGACACGCACATTGAGTCTATGGTTTAAGTTACTGTTACTCTTCTTGCTTGACTGCCTTTCCTTTCTCTTCCTCCATTTCTCTAATTATTAACTTCTTGAGCCTGCTCTTCGAAACTCAGGGGAGGACATGGAGACCAAAACTTTTCCTACAAACAAGAATCGGGGGACACAAAGTTGGCACGGGGGTGGGTAGGTTAAATCACCAGGAAGGCCTACGGGGCCTTCAATGCCTCCGTGCTACCTTTATATTTGTCTGGACTCTGGTGGGGAACAGTGGTCTTGACTGTCTCTCCTCAGAGCTCTATAGATAATTTCATAGCTCCATGTCTTCTAAAACTGCTGAGGATTTCCAGATTATGTTGATTCCTTCTTATATATTATTTATTTTTCCTTGACTATTAAGAAATTAAACACATAACTCCATGGAATTTATTGGAATACGGAGTTCTTAAGATCTGAAGATTCCAGTATTCTTTTAGTTCAACAAAAAAGCTTTCTTCAATAGTTTGTTCTTTCCTCTAGAAACCTATGTAAACAAGTTATCCGCATTTTAGATGTCTATTTTTCTACATATATGTCTTCTATATTTTGTCAATATTTTATCTCATAGTCTATTTTTTATGCTTACTCAAACACTTTTCCCACATTACCTTTTTAAAAAATTTATTGATTTGGCTCTGCCAGATCATTTTTTTTCAGTTGTGGCATGCAGGATTTAACTGTGGCATGTGGGACTTAGCTCCCTGACCAGGGATTGAAACTTGGACCCTTGCATTAGAAGTGCAAAGACTCAGCCACCAGACCACCAAGGAAGTGGTGGTCTTCCCTACATCTGTAGTGACCTAATACAAAGGCAGGATAACATAGGGAGTGGCACTATAGCAAAGCTGTCATGGTGGTCATTAGGTTTATTTACAAATATTCTGAGTTTTCCCTTACGTCCATGAATATGGTAAGATTGCATTTCTCCACCCCACTCCTTAATATTTGGCCAAAAAATCTGAGCATGAGTGGCATGTATCACGTGTTGTCAAGATCATTTTGTTGCTGGTATAGGACTCCACATGGTTGTTAACCCTTGTATTGGTGATCATGGAAGCATGAATCCACATGGAGCCTCTCTTAGCCTAAGGCCTTGAATGACTCTGATGACTTGGGTCTCCCTGCTGATCTGCTCCGCACAAGTAGTATGAGAGAGAGAGAGAGAGATTGTGCTTTGCACCACTGATACTTTGTAGGGCTATTTGCTACTATAGCATAACTTAGCCTAACCTTACTGATATATTAGGTAACATATGGATTCTGGAGCAATGCTGCCTGGATTCATATCCCAGCTTTAAGATTTACCACTTATGTGACCTTTGGCAAGTCACTTATTTAGTAAGCTTGTTCAATTAGTAAAATTGAGATAATAATAGTAGCTAATTCTTAGGGTTATTATAAGAATAATATCAGATAGAATGTATAAAGTTTACCTGACACAAGTAAGACTATTTATACCTTTGTGATCACTCCCCTCTTAAGGTTTTTTTTTCCTTAATTTTAGCAGCTCCCTTTCTATTATATTCTGTTCACATAGTGTATCTCCTCTTTTTCTCTTGTTTCAGAGAATGCATATTAAGAGTAGAAAGGAGTTCCTTAAATGTCTTCTATTTCTTATGTCATTTCCTAAAATGTTCTTGTTCCCTAAATTTTCTATGCTGTATTATTTTTCAGCACTAATTTTTTTCAGAATTTTGCATACATTTTTGTTCTTTCTTTCTTTATTTCTGAGTGACCACAGATCTTCCTGGTCTATTATTTGCTTCAGTCAAGTGTAGATGAAATCTATTTCTTTTGCATCATGGTGAACTAGGATATTCTAATGGTCAAATATTTCTGATTTGTATTACTTGTGTAGTTATTTAGCTGTCTGAGGGGAACTAGCTAGATAAGAGAGCAGTTATAGTACTTTGACTCCAAACAACTTCTCTCTAAACATGTATCACCAATTTTCACCTGGCTTTGTACACTGCTGAGAAACAGAAGAAAGCTTTGGTAAGAACCATTGGTTTGCAGATTCTCTCTGATTAGTTGACATTCTCAGGAGGGGCTAGTGATAAAGAATGCTCATGCCAATGCTGGAGACTCAGATCACTGGGTCAGGAAGATCCCCTGGAGAAAGAAAAGGTAACTGGCTCCAGTATCTTGCCTGGAAAACTCCACGGACAGGGGAGCCTGCTGGACTACAGTCCATGGGGCTGCAAAGAGTTGGACACAACTGAACTAATTTCAGCAGTAGCAGCAGCAGAATCAGCTACAGAGCTAACTCCATGAAATTATGTTTCATTTCTCCTTCATTTTAGTATTTTTTTCAGACCTTTTCTTTCTTGGAGAGTTGGAAATACGTATCAAAAATACATTATATTAAGAAAATAGTACAAACCACAGTCTGAGAGAAAATATTTGAAAAACGTGTATCTGATAATTTGATAAAGACTAGTACTGAAATAAACAAAGAACTATTTTAAACTCACCAATAAGAATAATTAAAAAGTAGGCAGTGGTCTACACAGACACCCAACAAAGAAGATACACAAAGAGCAAATAAGCATAGAAAAATATGCTCATCATCATATGTCATTAAGGGATTACAAATTAAAATGACAGTGATCTATCACTACACACCTTTTAGACTGATAAAATCCAAAGCAACAACAACACCAAGTCCTGTCAAGGATGTGGAGCAAGAGAAGCTCTAATTTATTGCTGGTGGGCGTGCAAGAGGATACAGCCACTTTGGGAGACAGTTTGGCAGTGTCTTACCAAATTAAATATACTCTTGCCATGCAATCCAACAATCATTCTCCTTGGTATTTACCCACATGAATTAAGAAACTTATGCTCACACAGAAACCTGCTCATAAATGTTTATAGTAGCTTTCTTTATAACTGTCAAAACTTGGAAGCACCAAGATATCCTTCAATAGGTGGGCTGATAAACACATTTTGGTACATCCATACATGGGAAATAATATTCAGTGAGAAAAAGAAATGAGATATCAAGCCATAATAAGACATGGAGAAATCCTGAATACATATTGCTAAGTGAAATGTGCAAATCTGTAGAGCCATAATCCTGGATAAATCCAACTATAAGACAATCTGGGGAAAGAAAATTGCAGAGACAATAAAAATACCTATGGTTGCCAGGGGCTTGAGGAGAGGGAGAGAGAAATAAATAATGGAGCACAGGGGACTTTAAGGCAGTGAGACTCTTCTACATAATACTGTAATGGTGCACAGTACATGTTGGTGCACATCTGTCCAAATCCACAGAATGTACAATACAAAGAATGGATACTAATGTAAATTTTAGACATTAGAATGACAGAGATTCTGTTCTACTTCACAAGGTCTAATCTGAAGAAGCTGTATTATACCAAAACCAAACTTATTGGGGCTTTATCAGAGTCTACCTGACCTGGAGAAAGGGAAATACCCAAACTCCAACAGTCTCCATCCATCCTGTACCACCTAAGGGGGAAGAGAAAGAAACCATAGAACCACTTGTGAAATTCACAGCCCAAGGTCGTAAACTCACTAAAAGATGGAAAAGTAGTGATAAGACTATAGAATATTTCTCTTCACTTGACAGCATTATATTACTAAGCCCTATTCAGCACAGTTCCTTTTATTCAATGTATCATTTCCACCTTTCAACAAAAAATTACAAAGCTCACTAAAAGGCCACAAAACTAAGTTTGAAGAGACTGAGAAAAGAAGACAGTGGCCCTGAGATCTCTGAGTTACACTAAGGTCATTTTTGCCTCTTCTTGAAAAATAGCACGTGTTCACAGTGGCATAACTTCATGGCCTGGTCCTGCAGGATCTAAGAATTCCAACAAGCTTTTCTTTATTTCATCAGGATGAATCCTCCATCCTCTGCAGTTCAAACTGGCAATGTCGATATTCATAAAACCTTATATGTAATCTCTTTATCAAGTGATAGTCCATCCAGAAGCTTCTTGTCCTTTTTCAAGCATACTTTATCACTTCTGCAACATGAACAAGCTGAAAATTTTCCAATTCTGTCACTTTATAACAAGAATTGCCTTTCTTCCAGTTTCCAATAACATGTTCTTCATTTCCCAAAAGGCCCCAAAGTCAATTCATTCTAGCATCAACTCTATAGCCTAAAGTGAAAGTCTGCATGCTAATTTGCTTCAAGTCGTGTCCAACTCTTTGCAACCCTATGGACTGCAGGCCACCAGTCTAAGACTTCACTAAAATGACTTCTAAATTCCATATTCCTATCAACATTCTGTTCACAATAGGTTATGTATTCTCTAATAAGGTGGAGGTTTTTCTCCAACTCTCCTTGTTTCTTTCAGAATTCACACCAGAATCACTATTAACATCAATAGCACACACTGAAAAACTCTTCCAGCCTCTACCCATTACCCAGTTCCAAAGCCACTTCCATGTGTTTAGATATTTGTTACTACAGTACCCTACTTCTCAGTACCAAAATCTGTATAAGCTGGAGTTCTCCAGAGAAATAGAACTAAAAATACATAAGGTATGTACGTATATGTATATATAGAGAGAGGAAGATAGAGACACACAGAGAAAGAGATAAAGAGATCTATTAAAATGAATTGGCTTTCACAGTTATTCTGAAATCTGTATAGTTAGCTTGGGCTGGCATAACAGAATATCATAAACTAGTTCCTTTAAACAATGAGAGATTCTTTTTCACAGTTGTAGGGACTGGGAAGTCTGAGGTCAGGTTTCCAGCATGGGCGTGTTTGTTTCCTGGTAGGAACATTCTTCCAAGCTTGGAGACAGCCTCCTCTCACTGTGTCCTCACATGGTGGAAAGAGGAATGCTTAGCCAACTCTCTGATTTCTCTTCTTATAAATAATATTATCAATATAGAAGCTACATATATTAAATGAATAATATAGAAATATTATGAATAAATTTGTGTCAATGTATCAGGAAATTTAAAGTACACCAATTTTTTACATGACACAAATTACCAAGTCTGATTCATGAAAAAAATAGAAAGCCTGGGTAATGCTGTATATATTAAATGAATTGAATTTGCTGTTAAAAACCTTTATATTAAGAACATTCTAGGCCCAATGACTTCACCAGTGAATTCTATCAGCTATTTAATCCTATGCAAACTCTTTTAGAAAACAGAAAATGAAGAAACACTTATCTATTTATTTTATTAGGTTAGTATATTAGGTGTCTATCATTGCATAACAAATTTCCCCAAATTTAAAGTGTGGAAAAAAACACTATTTCATAATTTCTCTGGGTCAGGAATTCAAAACAAGCTTAGCTGAGTGTTTCTGGCTTACAATGGCTTCTTAGAAGACTGTTAGCTAGATGTTGGCCAGGTCTGCAGGCGTTTTAGGGCTCAATATTGAGACGATTTTTTGACAAAGATGCTAAGGTAATTCCATGAGGAAACAAAAGTCCTTTTAACATATGGTGCTGGATCAAGCATATATCCAGACACAAAAAAAATAAATTTTACCTCATCCTATTCACAAAATAAACTCAAAATAGAGCATTGATAGTTCAGTTGGTAAAGAATCTGCCTGCAATGCTGGAGACCCTAGTTCAATTCCTGGGTCGGGAAGATCCACTGGAGAAGGGATAGGCTACACATTCCACTATTCTTGGGTTTCCCTTGTGGCTCAGCTGGTAAAGAATACGCCTGCAATGCAAGTGACCTGGGCTCAATCCCTGGGTTAGGAAGATCAGCTGGAGAAGGGAAAGGTTACCTGCTCCAGTATTCTGGCCTGAAGAATTCCACGGACTGTATAGTCTATGGGGTCGCAGAGTCAAACATGGCTGAGCGACTTTCACTGTCACTCTCAGAGCATTGAATTAAATGAAAAGATAAGTTATAATGCTTCTAAAAGAAAATGTAGAAGAAACAATATGCAATCATAGAGAAGAAATACATTTTAATTGGATATTTTAAAAGTATGAACTATAAAAGAAAAAAAAATTAATGGAATCATCAAATTTGAAACTGCCGTTCTTTAAAAGTCTCCTTAAGGAAATGAAAAGGCAAAGATTAGGCAAGAAAACTATAACTGCTATACATATGTATGACAATGATCTTGGCTCTAAGTATGCTATGCTTCTTATAATTTAATAATTTAAAAAATCCACCTAAAATGAACAGGAGATTTGAACAGATGCTATACAAAATAAGATATACAAAAAGCCAATAAAACACCAAAGGATGACTAACATTATTAATCATTCAGTTCAGTTCAGTCACTCAGTCGTGTCCCGACTCTTTGCAACCCCATGAATTGCAGCACGCCAGGCCTCCCTGTCCATCACCAACTCCCGGAGTTCACTCAGACTCATGTTCATCAAGTCAGTGATGCCATCCAGCCATCTCATCCCCTGTCATCCCCTTCTCCTCCTGCCCCCAATCTCTCCCAGCATCAGAGTCTTTTCCAATGAGTTAACTCTTCACATGAGGTGGCCAAAGTACTGGAGTTTCAGCTTTAGCATCATTCCTTCCAAAGAAATCCCAGGGCTGATCTCCTTCAGAATGGACTTGTTAGATCTTTAGGCAAAAGCAAATTGGGCTGCCCAGTTGGTACTCATGGTAAAGAACCCATCTGGCAATGCAGGAGATATAAGAGACATGGATTTGATCCCTGGGTCAGGAAAATCCCCTGGAGTAGGGCATGGCAACCCAGTCCAGTATTCTTGCCTGGAGAATCCCCATGGACAGAGGAGCCTGGCGGGCTACAGTCCACAGGGTTGCATAGAGTCAAACACAACTGAAACAACTTAGGACACACTCATACAAAAGCAAATTAAAACTGTAATTAGGTACAATTACACACACACAGAAGAATGACTAAAATTTAAAACACTGACAATAAGGAAGTGGAACTAGACTCCTCAGACACTTTTGGTAGAAATGTAAATAGTATGACACCTATACTTTGGAAAACAATTTGGCAGGTTCAGATGGTGTTGAATATACACTTAGCATACGAGGCAGCAGCTCTCCGAGGTATATACTGAAGATAAAGTATATGTCCACACAAAGACTTGCACAAGAATGTTCAGAGGCAGTACTGGGGAGGCAGCCATTCCCCACCTGTTGCCTTTCTTGTCGATTGCCCAAATCAGTGACCTGGGCCTGCCAGGTGCTGCTTGCCCTGGATTCTTCTGCCTTATTAGGAGAAAGCTTTCCCTTACTTGGGGTGTGCAGTGAACGTCCTTGTGCTATTCAAGCATGTACCTTATATGGCTCCTGGCCAACCACACAGCGCATCTGTCCCATGAGGAAGGAAACTGGTCTTTGACTGCATTCAGCTGTCAGGAAGGACCCAGTGGCCATGGGAGACCACTGCACACTACAGTTGCTGATCATATTGCCTCTCTTCTCATATCTGTGAGTAAACCATAACCCAACAAGTGTCTGGGATGAAAATCCTCCTGGGTGACGCCAAAAAAGTTGTGCATCAGGTCAGGTTTGTGGGCTCCTACTCCTTGCAGCTGGCGGGGTTACATCTCTGCTGTCCTCACGTGGCAGGAAACCTTACCTGCTATTGGTAGCTGGATCTTCCTGTTAGACAGAGGTTTATTCCTGTTAGCCCAAACCGAATGTAACCTAGCTTTTCATCAGTAGGTGAAAAGAAAAATAAATCATAGTCTATCTACAAAATGGAATCTTACCATTAAAGTAATGAACTGCTAAAACATCTTCAAATATGAATGAATCTCAAAAACATTATGCCAAACAAAAGCAAACCAGACATAAATGAGAATACTGTATATGATCTCACTTATACTAAATACTAGGAAAGGCGAATCTAATATACAGCGAGAGAAAGCCGATGGATCAGTGGTTTCCTGAGTTTGGGTTGGGAGCAGGGTGAAGATTGACCAGGCAAGAACACAAAGGAATCTTTGGGGATGATGGAAATGATTTATCCTGATTGCGGTGGTTATTAAATGGGTGTGTGCTCTTGTTGAACTAGATACTTAAAATATGTCCACTTTATTTATTATCAATTATACCTCAATGATGGAGAAGGAAATGGCAACCGACTCCAGTATTCTTGCCCGGAGAATCCCATGGACAGAGGAGCCTGGCAGGCTATAGTCCATGGGGTCACAAGAGTCAGACACAACTTAGTGATTTAACCACCACCACCATACCTCAATGAAGTCGATTTCAAAAATGAAATGTAAATTGACTAGGTGCTCCAATGAAAAATTAAAGAGTGTCAGATTAATTTTTTTAATTCATGATATGCTATTTAAAACTGACATTTCCAAAACCAGACAATTTAGAAATGTTTGAAGGAATAACCAGAATAACACATAGAAGACAAATATTAACAAAATGAAGCTACTGTAAAGAATGAATTAAACATTTAAATAGTGACTTAGAAAGATGTCCCTGATAGGTTAAGTGGGAAAAAAGGGGGCCCAGGATATAGTGTTTACACTTATTAGCTAGGGACCACAGAAGAAAGAGCACACTGCTGAGACCTGACTGATGAGCATGGAGTGAGGGATCAGGTGGGGCAGGGGTAAGGGAGCCGGCAAAAGATGCTAAGGCACCTGGGCCAGCAGCAATGCTAAGCCACTCAACCCTCCTTGTAAAAGGTAGAAACCAGGGAAACAACCTTACCCAGCCTGGCAGCAACGGACTGCGGGCTGGAAGAAGGGGAACAGAGGGGCATAACCTCTCTCTCCTTCTGATAGTCTTCCAATGTGTCTCACAAGCCAAAGCCTAGAAAAGCAATCAGTGTAATCAGCGCAGATCGGCCTCCCAGGCCACTGAGCATAAAACTGAAGAATGTGCGAGCAGCACAGGGACAAGTATAAAACTATCAGCCCAGACACCACTCTGTCAAAACACAAACACGCAAAAGTAACAAAGCAGAATACGAAACACCAGAAGTCTCTCTCATGCGTGCCCTCTCCGACTCATTTCTTCAATTGTCTTACTATGTTTTTATGAACCTGAAGAAATACCGAGAATAATACAAGATATTTGACATTGACTTAAATAAGAAACATTAGTCTTTAAGAGAAGTTGGGGAGAGATGTATCTTAACTTCTATATATTTATATGATTTCATTTGATTAGGTGTGCATGTATCCATTGGATTTTATGAACACACACTGAAATAAAGCAGCATTATACAAATTACCATTTAAACATGCCTGTAAAATTACACTTCACAAAAACTGTAAACATTGGTGGTAATAATTTGTCTTGTTTCTATTAGTTCTCAAAACTTTTTCAAAACTATTTTCATCTTAGTTTTCTTTTCATCAGAATTAAATTGACAATAAAACTGCTTTAAACAGAACAAACAGGCCACAGACTAACAAATGGTATCATGACTGAACTTAAAGGTGTAATCCATGACCACTGAAACCATCTGTGTAGGGCTATGTGCCCATAGTCTCAAGAATCATGGTTACTGGGACTTTCCTGGTAGTCCAGTGGCTACGATTCCACACTCCTAATGCAGGGGGCCTGGGTTCCATCCCTGATCAGGGAACTGGATCCTGCATGCCTTACTAACAGTTTATGTGCTGTATCTACAGATCACACATGCCACCATTAAGGCCCAGCACAGCCAAATACATAAAGTTTTGTGAAAAAAAGGAAAGAAAAAGAATAATTGCTATTATCTTTGACAGTTGCTAAATTTAAAATTCATAGGCATAGAAGTACACAAGTCAGTATGTGCCAGTGTTTACATGTGTACATGTACATGTGTGCATGTGTCTAATATCAGTATGTTTTTATGTGAAATGGAATTTTTTATATGAAAATGCAGTAAGAAATCCATCCTCAATTAATGATTCTACCATCTGGACATTCTTGTCTGTGATTCTCCATTGTTCCTGGCTCTAACTTCTTCTGTGTCCGTCATTATCGTTATTCTTCCTTGCCTGGCATTCTTCTTGTTATATCTTAAATGAATGGTGGGGAGTGTGCCTTCTCTGGGCACAACCTGCTTTCTGCTGGAAACAGCATGGGAGCCAGCAGTTTGTTTTAGTTTGACTTGTGGGTTTTTGACAATTCAATTCAATCAACACTGAGTAGGTTTCTATTCATTCATTTACTCATTCAAGATATGATGTTGTTCAATTGCTAAGTCATATCCAACTTTACAACCCCAAGGGCTGCAGCACGCCAGGCTTCCCTGTCCTTTCCTGTATTCTGGAGTTTGCTCAAACTCATGTCTGTTGAGTCAGTGATGCTATCTAACGATCTCATTCTTTATCTTCCCCTTCTCCTCCTGCTGTTAATCTTTCCCAGCATCAGGGCCTTTTCCAATGAGTCAGCTCTTTGCCTCAGGTGGCCAAAATATTGGAGCTTCAGCTTCAGCATCAGTCCTTCCAATGACATAACGAGCATCTCTAAACCTAGCATCTAACTCCTAGATTTAAAACATTAAAATTAAGTTCCACAAATATGCTCTTTCTCCATCCATCCTCTTGTCTCAATCAGAGGCAGTTAATCACTATCCTAAATTCTGTGTTTTTTACTTTCTTGTCTAAACACACATACATGCACACATATATGTACTTAAACAATGATATTTTTAAATTAAACCTGTTTTTAATTTTTCTAAAGGTCTTTATGCTGAATGTAAACTTCTGCGGCCCACTTCTTATACTCAAGGACAATCTGACCATATTGTTACAGGTATCCTTAGTTGTTTGTTTCCTATACTATGTAATGTTTTATAGTGTAAATATATCAGTTTTCCTTTCTTTCCAGTCTATCATAGGTTCTACTAATGTTAACAATATTGCTAGACATATTTCTGTATGTATCTTCTGGTACAAATATGGAAGAGTTTCTCTCCAGTCTAGGAACAGACTTGCTAGCAAGGGTCTTAGGCTATGTGCAACTTTACAAGGCAAAAAAACAAATTTTCTTTCCATTTATACACCTATCAGTCAGGTTTAAGATATTCTTCCAGCC
The DNA here is from genome assembly GCF_032452875.1 of Bos javanicus. NCBI lineage: Eukaryota > Metazoa > Chordata > Mammalia > Artiodactyla > Bovidae > Bos > Bos javanicus. The sequence goes on from NC_083870.1 coordinate 47,984,271, forward strand.
TTCATCATCTCTAATGGTTTTATGAGACATTTTCATATTTGCCAAACAAATGGATGTAAAATTACCATCCATTTAATTACAAGCCATTTAATATTGGCTTATTATTTTAATAATAACTTATTATTTAGTTACTATTTGATAACTAATTATCCATTTTCTTCCACTAAAATATAATCTTCATAAAGCCAGAACCACCACCCCCCCAAAAAAAAACTTTGTAGATGTCTGATGTATTCACTTTTAATCAACTTTAAGTGCCAGTAAGCATAAGCAAAATTTGTGCTTAGACATAATTCTGAAAATCAAATTGATTTATTTTCTTCTAGCTCCCTGCCCCTCTCTTAGTATAATGATGAATACCTTTAGGCTATCTGAAACTAGAGGTGGAAAGATCACACTCTATCTGATCTCTTTTGTAGACTGAATCTCTTTGTTCTCTGAGAAGTTTTACTGAGACTTTCATGCTCAAAGTGTGTTTCAAACTTATCTCTTACTGTCTGAAGTCTAGGAACGATTCACCTTTTCCTAGTTTTGGAAACCGCCAAATATATCCTTTCTCTATTCCCTCTTATTTCTGCTTCTAAATCAGTCAATTCTTCCTTGAGTTTGATCTATTTTAATGCTTAGTTAAAGGCAGTCAATAGTGGCCAATATAAACAATCTTATTATTTTCCACCACTTTTTCTAAAGCAGTGGTTCTCAGCTGATGACAATTTACCCCCTCAGGGGGCAGGCATTGTTACAATGTTTCAAAACATTTTATATTGGTGTGACTACAAAAGTGCAAAGGCATTTGGCAGGGATGCTGCTAAACATACCACAATTCACAGGACAGCCTCCCACAAGAAAGAATTATCTGGTCTAAAATATCAACTGTGCTTCCTTGGTGGCTCAGTGATAAAGAACTCACTTGCCAATAATGCATGAGACACAGTTTCGATCTCTGATCAGGGAAGATCCCATATGCTGCTGAGCAACTAAGCTCACACTCCACTACTACTGAGCCTGTGCTCTAGAGCTCGGGAGCCTCACCACTGTGGCTACGTGCCAAACTACTGAAGCCCCTTTGCTCTAGAGCCTGTGCTCTGCAACAAGAGAAGGTATTACAATGAGCAGCCTTTACACCATAACTAGAGGGTATCCCCCACTTGCCACAACTAGAGAAAGACCCACAGAGCAGTAGACCCAGCACAGTTTTCATTCACTCAATCATGTCTGACTCTTTGCGACCCATGAATCGCAGCACGCCAGGCCTCCCTGTCCATCACCAACGCCCGGAGTTCACCCAGACTCACGTCCATCGAGTCAGTGATGCCATCCAGCCATCTCATCCTCTGTCGTCCCCTTCTCCTCCTGCCCCCAATCCCTCCCAGCATCAGAGTCTTCTCCAATGAGTCAACTCTTCACATTAGGTGGCCAAAGTACTGGAGTTTCAGCTTTAGCATCATTCCTTCCAAAGAAATCCCAGGACCGATCTCCTTTAGAATGGACTGGTTGGATCTCCTTGCAGTTCAAGGGACTCTCAACAGTCTTCTCCAACACCACAGTTCAAAAGCATCAATTCCTTGGCACTCAGCTTTCTTCACAGTCCAACTCTCACATCCATACATGACCACAGGAAAAACCATAGCTTTGACTAGACGGACCTTTTGAATATGCTATCTAGGTTGGTCATAACTTTCCTTCCAAGGAGTAAGTGTCTTTTAATTTCATGGCTGCAATCACCATCTGTAGTGATTTTGGAGCCCAAAAAAATAAAGTCTGACACAGTTTCCAAGGTTTCCCCATCTATTTGCCATGAAGTGATGGGACCAGATGCCATGATCTTAGTTTTCTGAATGTTTAGCTTTAAGCCAACATTTTCACTCTCCTCTTTCACTTTCATCAAGAGGCTCTTTAGTTTCTCTTCACTTTCTGCCATAAGGGTGGTATCATCTACATATCTGAGGTTATTGATATTTCTCCCGGCAATCTTGATTCCAGCATGTGCTTCTTCCAGCCCAGTGTTTCTCATGATGTACTCTGCATAGAAGTTAAATAAGCAGGATGACAATATACAGCCTTGACGTACTCCTTTTCCTATTTGGAACCAGTCTGTTGTTCCATGTCCAGTTCTGTTGCTTCCTAACTTGCATATAGGTTTCTCAAGAGCACAGCCAGAAATAAATAAATACACTTAAAATGTCTATTGTACTTCTTCTGAGAGATCCTAATATAGAGATACAGGCTCAGGGAATACATAGTCCATCTTCTGATTTATGATAGGTGATAGTATTATGAAATGTTTTGCCATTGCAAGACATGAGTTGCCATCTTTCCAACTTTTTCCAACTCTGTTTTTGCTGCCTAATGCTAAGCTAATATCATGAATCTTAAGGCTTTTTTTACATTAATATTTCACTTTGAGGTAACAATTTTCATATCTAGGTTGGCCTAAGGGCTGCAAAAGAAATTCCAAAATTTCAATGACTTACCACAGTAACAAGAGGTATAATAGGTTTATTTGTATATAGCTTTCTTTCAAAGACTGGTGTTTCTTACCTTTTTCAGTATTTCAGAGTCTTTCTGATGGTGAGATCTATAAAATCCTTCAAAAGCATTTCAGGAGAGAAAGAACTAATTGTTAGACATTTGCCACTCAGAAGGCATCAGATGGAAAAGGGATACAATAGCAGCATCAACAGTTTAAACAGGCACACCCCCCTTCTCATTAACTTATTCAGTAGATTTGATTTGAGTACCATAAGTGCCAGCTACCATCCTAAAATCTGGGGATACATCAGTGAACAAAACAAATAAAGACAGCTTCTCTCTTGGAGCTTACATTGAAACAAAAGAAAAGCAGACAGTATACACAGTAAGTAAATTACATATGATTCTAAAAGGAAAGTGAAGTTGCTCAGTCGTGTCCGTCTCTTTGCAACCACATGGAATGTAGCATACCAGGCTCCTTCATCCACAAGATTTTCCAGGCAAGGGTACTGGAGTGGGTTGCCATTTCCTTGTCCAGATGATCTTCCCGACCCAGGGATGGAACCTGGGCCTCCCATATTGCAGGCAGATGCTTTACCATCTGAGCCACAGATTTAAATATCAACAATGACATTAACTGGAACATATACTCAGTTTTCACTGAATGAAAACACAGAAGCAGAGAATATTCTTTCAGGAAAAGTGGCTGTAAAAAGAAGGGAGATACAAGTCATGAGGTCAATGACAGGTCTTCAGTTTTCTCTAAAATAAGAGATATTGTTCTTTGTTTATATTCTAAAGGGGTAAGAGTTTGAATATACAAAACAGAATAGGTCAATTAGAAGAACTAGTGTCCAGAAGGGGTTAGAATTCTTAACAGAAAGTTGAATTGTCCCTCACCAGGAGTTTAATATGAAAAAAGAATTTTTATAGTAGTCACTTTTCAGATATCTCTCATCTCTCTCACTTTCATACACACACACACACACACACACACACGCACACGCATGCACAGGCACACACAGAATCACTTGGAGCTTCTGCTTATAGAGACTATGTTATTATGTTGCCACAACTGCTAATAACATCTGAAGGACTGTTGAGCTTTCTGAACCCATTTCTTGTCTAACAATGCAATAGAATAAAACTTTGTAACAAATTCTGCAAACAGCTTTGTGCTCCAGTTGATTTCTGTGGTTTCCAAAGAATCATACTTAATTCAGAGTTTCATTAGGAGTCTCTAGATAGGTACTTAGATAGATCAGCAAGCATGTTCTCTTGTATGACATCCCAGGAAAAATATTTTCTGAATTAAATGTGAGGATTTCAGAATATTTTCATTTTCTAAGTGTTTCTCAGAAGTTGAGAAGTCCAGTTCCCTCTTGTCTTTTTGCATCTTAGTGTGATTGACTGAAAACTGACAGTAAGTGACAATAAGAATTCAAACAATCTATCCAAATATCTTTTTGAATCTTGGGCATATGGTGTATCTGATTCTATTTTAAAAAAAATATCTAGCCTACTCTAAGCCTTTATAGATATTCACACTGCCTCATTTTCTTTTCTTCGCAAATGGCACTTGTCACGTGAAGGAAAATAGCAAAGGTTATCCTACTCTGCAAATAAGGTAACTCATCTAATTCTAATAACTATGGTCTAATCTTGGCTCTTCCAATAATACTAAAATAATTGAAAACCACACCATGAACAAGCCTAAAAGCACCAACGTGACATAAAACTAATTAATCACTATCAATTTAATATGTGCCCTATCCATTCAACCAGCTCAGCTCCTCTTGACTTTATGGATGATATTCACTCAGTTCACTGTGCACATCCATCCTTTAGAATATGGAGTTCTGTCTCTCCTCCACTTACAGAAGTAGTTTAATGTGATGAACTCTTTCTGTCATAATTCCACAGGTCAATCCTATCATCTTTCAGAGACTACCTCTTCCTCAAAGGAGTATAGGAACGTGTACTGTGAATTTGCATTGCAGCCTTTTCAAAGTGTTTCTGGGCTACGTTTCCTTTCTAAAATTGTTCATCTTCTTTCAGGATCACAGTGGAGACCTCTCCACTGGCATTTCTCTTTCTCTCAAAGCACCACAAACGTCAATGATGTTTCCCCCTTGTATTTGTGTGTTGTAGGTGCAATTATGTACAAAAGGTAGTTAATCTATTTGTAATAAAGAACATGTCCCTCATCCTCAGTGCTAATCCTCAGTTCTATTCAATACATAGTCAAGCACATTAATTATCTTTTATTTATATATTAAACTTGAAAACTCTGTATAGATTCTCTTTAGTTTTTAAGTAGATAAAACCTGCTGTAGAGTCTTAGGCAGGCTTCCCTGGTGCCAGCAATGCAGGAGACCTGTGTTCAACCCTTGGGTCAGGAAAATCCCTTGGAGAAGGGAATGGCAACCCACTTCAGTAGTCTTGCCTGGGAAATTCTATGGACAGAGAGCCTGGTGGGCTACAGTGCATAGGGTCACAAAGAGCTGATGATGATTGAGTGACTAAGCACACACACACACACACAGGGTCTTGGGCAAGGGAATGTTCAAAGCGGCTACTCCTTTGTCTAAGTGTGAAACAATGCCATTTATTCCATGTAGTAAGGTGCCAGAAGCGTTGGATAAAGGTTACCTATATTCTTATTCTTACTGTTATCACTCAATTTCTGTATGGCCTGAAATGTGCTACCAAGCTCTGCCCTGTGGGAGGAGACAATGGGGAGGCTGTAGACCAGGTGCTCAGTGGTCACTGTATCTGCAATGATGGGCCCAGGCTGTGCACAAGGCTGATGACACGGGAGAGTAAGAGTTGTAGAGCACAAGGGCGAAGCTCATAATGAAGGGATCGCAGTGTGTCATAGGTCTTGTCAGCAGAGCAAGCACAAGGTTTTGGGGCCATCCCCTTCTTAGACATGTGCCCTACCTTGGAAAAAGCAGGGTCTCCTCATGACATTTGCACATTTATAGTTTCCCAGCACATTTTTCTGGCATAAAGATTTGTAAATGTGCATCTGCCTTAAAAGTAGCATTTCTGGCTTCCCTGGTGGCTCAGACGGTAAAGAATCTGCCTGTAATGAAGGAGATCCTAGTTTGACCCCTGAGTCAGAAAGATCCTCTGAGAAGGAAATGGTAACCCACTCCAATATGCTTGCCTGGAAAATCTCAGGGACAGAGGAGCCTGGAGAGTGTCCATGGGGTCACAGAGAGTCGGACATGACTGAGTGACTAACACTTTCACTTTTACTTTCAAAAGTAGCATTTCTAGGGGCTTTTCCCTTAAAGGGGACTCACTGAAGTCAGTGTATATCAATTGGGCAGGTTTCCGCTGTAATTTTTCTTGGAGCACAAGAGCAAATTTTCTTTTTCTCCCACAGTATTAAAAATATATATATATATTTTAAATATATATAAAGATATATATTTATATATATTATTATCGATATATATTATTTAAAAGATATATATATATATATATATATATATTAAGAGTACAAGGTTAAAATATGTGTCCATCTCTATATCATTGTTTTCAAGCATGTGGTGAAGATAATGCTACGACATGTTGGAAGGCATAGTAGGGGCAAAGGCTTGAAGCAAGCTTTCACTGGGGGCTTGCTCTGTCACATACAGCATTTACTCTGGACGAACATGCCCGGGATTGCCTGTTCGCTGCCCCAGAAGGATAAGAGTTGGAGCACAGGGTCGTCCAGGCCAATCAGCTGCCCATAGATTCTGGAGAATAGTGATTATTGTCTTAATCCACTGAGCGTTTATAGTTTGCTGGGCAGCATTCTTCAGCATACAGCAGTTACTGACTTAATAGTCACACAGTGTCACATCGCACCACGTAGCACAACTTATGTTGGTTTCTATTCTTCATTTATTGAATATTTAATTAAGTTCAACCCAGATACCAAAGAACCATCACAGGAAACTGTGACATCATAGAAAAAATTGTACATAAAAGAGAAAAAACATAGGAAAACCAGCTAGATGACTCCTGCTGTCTTTTCTATCATATAACTTTTGTTTAATACACTATTAAAAATGAATCAATAAATCATACCACTGTGCTTGGGCTCAGAGCATTCTTTGAGAGACACTGTTGATACCATATTCTGGTCCCCACCCACACAGCTCCTTCTTCTAAGGTAATTTCAGTGGATCCTTGAGACCTAGCTATGGCCAATAAAGATGTAAAAGTAGAAATATCTGGATGCAGGGAGGTTAAGATACATTTTTAAAATAAAAATACTCAGATGGTATGACCCTTCAGCCACTCCCTTCCTGCGTAGAATATAAATACCATTATGATGGACAGAAGTACAGTGGGCATTTTTGCGGCTTGAGTTGACATATGAAGGAAAAACCAAGAAATGTATAGAGAGACTGATTCTGCCATCACTGAGTTTCTGAACCAGTGCAAGCAGCACCCTGTTTTCCTGGCTCCCACTTATATCTGGAAAATAACCTCTTCCTTAAGTCAATCCTCTGTTCCTTGCAGTATTTGTCTCTCTGTTGTACTTACATAAGTCAAAAGGAAAAGTCAAGATATACCATGACCTAGAGTCCTCATGTTAAGCTTATTAGTGTCGTTATTCTCAGTTACCAAAATCATCATTATATAGTAACTATCACTACCAAATCCCCCAAAACCTTTATTAAAACCTAAAAATAAAGGCATTAATCCTTGAATTAAATTGATTAAATTCTAAATTTTTACTGTATTCAAAGAAACAAAAGATGCTTTAAGATTAGGATCTATACCCTTGGTGAATGAACAAAAGAAAATTTTCTAAAGTAATTAAAGATGAAATGCTTTTGAAAAGGTTATCCATATATCAAAAGCTCAAAACATCAATATCAAGTGGTTAGTAAAATGTAGGCATATGTAAGATACAATTAACTTGTCTTCAGAGTATTACAGGTTCTCCTGTAAGCCTAATTGTGCACTTTTTCCATGGCTTTCTTATATTCACAGTAGAGATTAGGAAATCGTTAGCTTAGTCATTAATTGGTAAAGATTTTTTTCCACCAGTGAATTTTCATTGAATATTAACACATGATTAACCCCACCTCACATATAAAGAGAAATGATGTGAAACCATGTGAAACCCTGGAAATATTCTATGCCTATTGAAACCTACTAAATAATTCTAGATCATGGATGCAATGCCTTTGTTCAGAAAACTATGTCCTTCCATTTCATGATATAAACATGAGTAATGGCACCCCACTCCAGTACTCTTGCCTGGAAAATCCCATGGATGGAGGAGCCTGGTGGACTGCAGTCCATGGGGTCGCTAAGAGTTGGACACGACTGAGCGACTTTACTTTCACTTTTTCACTTTCATGCATTGGAGAAGGAAATGGCAACCCACTCCAGTTTTCTTGCCTGGAGAATCCCAGGGGCAGGAGAGCCTGGTGGGCTGACATCTATGGGGTCACGCAGAGTCGGACACGACTGAAGTGACTTAGCAGCAGCAGCAGCAGCAATGCAATTACAGGGCTTATAAACCTCACTTCAAGAATAGGCCAGTAAAAACCAACTTGATCCTTTATTTTTTTTCTTGAAGTCACTGAAATAGCTCAGAATTTAAGTTACATATATCATGTATATTTGTTTGATACCATAAGGTTTTCATCTAAATTCAAAACCTAACTCTGTTTGGATATATTTGAACATTTTTATTGCATTTATAATGAGACTTGAATCCTCATAAGCTAGAATGTGTGATGTGGCTGGATCATACCAAATAGGTTACTTCTGAAATTAGTTTGAATCAATAATCCAAAAACTAGGGGATGGTGGAGAGACAGTAAAACCTATTTTGCTTTAGTTCTGCTGTGAAATAAAATCAAAACCATCAAAATGAAAACTCTCTTCATCACAAATATAATTTGCAATCTATACTAGAGATCCAGGGGGAGTAGATAACAGCTAAAATAGACAGATAAGGCCAAATGAAGGAGCTAAAAGCAGAAGGAAACTAGTGATAAAAACAGAAGAGAGGCCAGCAGGCAGCCCCACCAGCACAGGGAAAATGTGCATAAGCACATTCGGGAACCAGCCTCCAATCGGGACGCCTGCTGAACGCAAGGCTTCCTTTTCATTAATCTCCTAGAAAAACAGAGGGTTTACTTGTCCTGTGCCAGAGAGATACAAGACGGGTACCTCGTCAAAGAGGTCTTTTTTGTTTTTCCTTTAAAGAGAACAGCAGGGCCTGATGGTGGAGAGGAAGGAGGCAGAAGAGGAGGCACTCCTGGCTTGATCTGCCTCCCCATTGGCAGTTAGGGAACAACTAGGAAAATGAAAGAAAAAAACGTACTTTATCTGGAATCCCCGAATGATGAAACACCGAGGCAGGGGAAGGAGATGTGGTATGAATAATAAGAGACTCTCCCAGGCCTTTTTTGCACTGCTTGTGGAAAGCTGTGGAGCATGCTAAGTCTGTTCAGTCGTGTCTGACTCTTTGTGACCCTTATAGACTGTAGCCCACCAGGCTCCTCTGTCCATGGGATTCTCCAGGCAAGAATACTGGAGTGGGTTGCCATTTCCTTCTCCAGGGGATCTTCCCAACCCATGAATCAAACCCACGTCTTACATTTTCTGCATTGGCAGGCAGGGACTTTACCACCAGCACCACCTGGAAAGCTGCCACTTCTGTGTTATTCCTTGTCACCAAATCTCAAGGATGGTCCTTCTGAGCTGTTCCTTCCTGTGGATTCACATTCTTAAGGGTATTTGCTCCAAAGATGCCATCCCTGCCTCTTCCCAGTCAAGGCTGATGGATATTGAAGTACTATGTAAAAATCAGAGCATTAAAAGGCCATTCCAGAATTAGTTCTCAGGGAGGACCATTCAGAAGAGAAGGGAAGGGGAATCTGGGTATAGCTCTCCTTTTCTTTCTGCTTTCTTGTATCAATCTAAGCTCTTTGAATGAAGCAGGAAAAAGCCACGGGCTCAAGAAGTACTTAGTAGGCAGACCAGTGTCTCCACATGTATATGTATCTTTGTTATTTTCCTTTTGAAAGGAAAAATTGAGCTTTGAATAGCCAGGAGAGGCTTGTTATGATGTGGTCGCTCAGTATCTTTATTCAGTTTCATCTTTCTCTCCATCATTAGCCTCCGGAATTCCAGCAGACAAAACTCTTTGCTTTTCTCTGAAATCCACTCTATCTCTTCTGTTTGGGCATTTACTGACCTCTGAGAAAATCTGCCTCTCACCCTCTATCCTGCCACACCACACTTCTGAGAAGATTCTAGAAAACTCCCTGCACACAAGAAGATTGCGGTACACTCTCCTCTCTGCGTCTTTAGCCTTTTGAGAATGCATTGATTCGAGCAGTTTCACAGGTCAGCTTTCTAGTCTTTTTCTCAAAAGACCATAAGCGACTTGAAGACAAAAACTTTATCTGTTCATCTTTTTATTCTGAATGAAAAACACATAATAGGTACTCCAAAACATCCACTCTTCAGAGAACTAAGAGTTACTTTTCCCTCTTTTTAGGTTATTGTTGATATCAGCTCTCTTCTCAGCTTAAAAAAAAAAATGCTTGTTGATTAAATCCAGTTGATAGAACCCATTCTTCACCTCTGATGTTTAACTTGGTAAGTTCTCTACCTATGTTAAGATTGTAGAAATAGCTTTTGATAATAGTTCAGGATAATTTTCCAGATGATGCGTTTTTGGGGACAGACTCTGACTTATCAATTTGTCTCATTGTATTTAAATCATATTTTTCCTCAATAAAAGAGCTATGGCGTGGGATCAGGAATGTAACAAAAATCTCATTCCTACAGAAGAAGAAAGCCTTCAAGTGAAGACACAGCACAGAGTCCTGCCTTTGAGGTGTTAATAATGTCATTGTCTGTTCTGCAATGTCCAGTCCAGAGCAGTGGATCTGACCCCCCAGAGAGGACAGTCCAATGTATGCTTGCTTTAGTCTAGGGTCCTTCAAATCAGCCAGCTCTCAGTCTCCTAAACACTGACCCCCAGGGAAAGTGATGCAGCCTGGTCGCCATCAGATTATCATTTCTGTGACCAGGAAGTCTGATGGGGTCAGTTTGATTTTCATTCCACTGTTTCCTTTCTGTGGAAAACAAAGGGAAAAAAGGTTTTAATCATGCCTCCATTTACATTATACAAGAGCCTCATGGGGGTGCAATTTTCTCTCTTTTTCTCTCTTTCATTGAGCATCAGTTCTATTTTTCATCTGGATCAAGAATTAGCCCAGGAGAATAAGTATTTTCATTTGAATCAAATACATTAAATCAAGATGACTAATATTAAGCCAATGCTTGGGAAAACCAGTGTCAGGAAAATCTGGTGTTTGGCTCCTCACCATGTTTAACATGAGCAAGTAATAACACACTCCAGTATTCTTGCCTGGAAAATTTCATGGACAGCGGAGCCTGGCGGGCTACAAACCATGGGGTTGCAAAGGGTCAGACAGGACTGAGCGAAAATGCCTAAGGAAACAAACCTCCCTTGGCATAGCTGGGACCAGCGCTATTGTTTCATGGGTTGAGCATGGATTCTCCACAGGATGAGGTTAGTGAAACAAAGTGGTCATTTCTAGTGACGTCTGGCAGCAGGCCCCAGAATTCCAGTCTCTAATCAGAAACTAACGAAGATGGCTCTGCAGCCTGGCAGGCCCCGAAGTCTCAGTTTTCTCCTTCTCCAGCTCATCCGGCTCAAGAAGTGTCAGGAAAGCAGCAGCGTCTCTCCCTAATGGCACAGCTAACAGACACCTTTTTCAATTGAAATGTTGCCAGCTGACTGTATTCCTCCTTCTTCCAATCCCAACATAAAAATAATGATACAGATTTTTTTAATGAAGCATTGACCTAATAAGTAAATATTGGTCTGATCATGTCAACTGAAATGGGAGTTGAAATGGGGGTTGGGAAGAAGTCTCAATAAATAGCAAGGATGGTGGCTCTAAATCCATTATCCAAGCTACTTGGGAGTCTACACCTTAAAAAAAAAAAAGAAATCTACCTTCTGATTTCCCAAATTCCTTTCCTCCTGCATGTCAGAGCAGAGTTTATGTGGAACAGATGGTTTCCATGTACACACCCTATACTCACTGTCGTGCCAAGCTTATGCTTCCTTCACTTTCTTCATGAAAACAGGCATGCTGAAAATATGTTTGCCGGTGGCACGGAAATGCTGTGCACATTTTAGCCGTCATGTCAAAGCAGGAAAAATCAGAGCCATAACAAGTAAAAACAAAAACCACTGAAAAGTAATTTTTCCTCCACCAGGCAATAGTCATTTTCAAGCCAGAACATGGTACATCATGAATGCTTTATGTTGAGCTCCATTCAAAGAAAAGAGGGGTGGGTATGATGGGCATCAAGACAGAAAAACCTTGGAATAGAATCAGGCATTGCTTGCTGTAACAAAGGGTTTTCAGTTCTTGTCAATTTCAGACAGGAGGCCTCTGATTCCATAGTGAGGGAAGCAGAAAAGGGCTGGCTTATGAAATGTTGTCTACTTTTGCGCTTAAGTATCTGCACAGAAAAGTGACATTTTCCTCTTCTTTTGCTCTAATGTTTTATACCATGTAAAGTATCACCTAATATGTGGTTGAGATTCATGAATTAAGTAAATATTACAAATAACAAAGCAAAAAAATAAAATGTTAAAAAGTTGAGTCCTTAAGCTATTATTTAGCTTGCTAAACTAATCATCGATGAGTCCATTTTTAGACTGTCTCCTTATATTCTGGATTATTCTGAAGTTAACAATGAGGATCTTAAAAAAAATTAGGCATCTCTATTCTCTTATCTTACACAGTAAATGCTCATTCAAAGGAAGCATTGTCCTAAACATCATATCAGCATAACACACAAGGCAAGTTCCTTTCCATGAGTCATTAATCCCATGAGTCATTAACCTATCAATATTTAGAGTTGGAAAAAATCTTAGAGATTAATTGATTTACTTCTAAAAGATGAGAATTGGACTTCCCTGGTGGTCCAGTGGTTAAGAATCCACCTGCTGATGCAAGGGACACAGATTCAGTCCCTGGTCCAGGAAGATCTCACATGCCATTAAGCAACTAAACCTGTGCGCCAAAACTATTGAGTCTCTGCTTTAGAGCCCAAGCTTTGCAACAAGAGACGCCTCCGCAATGAGAAGCCTGCACATGGCTATGAAGACCCAGTACAGTCAAAAATAAACAAAATTTAATTTTTTTCTAAAAGTTAAAAAAATTAAAAAATGATAATTTATTCCACTGAATTATAAGCAACAGGCTATTCACATATACCATTTCTTGAACTAATGAAATAAAACTTGTACTCGTCCAGAAATATCCACTCATCACCTTCTGGAAATCAAATCCCTTTTGAGCACTAAAAATATAAAGAGGAATAATGAAGAAGTTCATGCCCTTAAGGTAGCTCACAGCCTAGTTAGGGAGCTTGACAAATCAACACTTTTCAGTATACTCTTTATTTTTCCTTAGGACCTTTGCCTAAGCTTATAATCATAGATTTATTAGTATAATTATCTGCTTAATTACTCTCTCCTCTGTTAAAATGTAACCTTCAGGAGAAAAAGGGCTAACTCTGTTCAGCAATTATGTCCAGAGCCCAGACAGCATCTCAAACACATAATAAATATGTGTTGATTCAATGTGAATGATTGATTACCACCTTTTGAAGGGCACTTTAGCCATATGAAATGTAAATGGGATAAGGATGCTCCAGGTGGACAAGCAACATCTGAAGAGGCAGGATGTTAAGGAGCCACCAGTGTTTTGGAAGGTGGAAGGAAGCTTGGAAGGAACTTAGAGCTGAAATTTGAGGAGGCCAAGACGTAAGGCTGAACAGGAAACGGTCTGGATTATGAAGAGCCTTTACATTGTGCTAAGGAATTTAGATTTCCTTATCATTATGAAGAGTACCAATCTGTTAACAGATTTCAAGAATGAGAATGACATCATCAACTAACATCTTGGAGGGACTGGGCTGGCAAGACTGTGGAACATGGGAGGGAGGAGGGTCAAATAGAAGCTATTATGGTGCATAAAGGTGATGAATGTGAGTGTAGAAAGGAGAGGGTTTTTCAACAAGTAATAATGATCATATCTGGGAGACACAAGGATTCATCATCACCTCCCAGATTTCTAGCTGGGGCGATTGCCAGAACTAAAATTGTGATATAACAAGTACCATAGGAAGCTATTCTGTTTCTTGGGGAGGAGGTTATATTGAGGTTCTCTTTGAACATGTAGGAGGATGGCATTATATAATTCTGAGTTCAATAAAGAGATTTAGGGGTGATCAATATATAGATAATAATTAAAACCTGAGCAGGAATGATTTCCCCCCAAAAACCACATGTAGAATGAGAAAATAAGAGTGCCAAAGAAAGAAGAAGATAGTTGCTAAGAGATTAAGGAACAATCACAGAATTAGGGAAAAAAGCAACAGAGCAATATCATGGAAATCCATGAGAGAATTCCCAAAGACAGAGTACAAGAACAAACCACTTAACTGTGTCAGTATGGCAGAGCAGAAAGGTAAGACCAGGGCTGGAAAATCCTTGTTACTATATTTAGAATGTAGGTCATAGGTGATTTGGACTAGAGCCATTGAGAGGAGTGAGAAAAGTGGAAGCTAGAAAACCTTTTATTTCAGGGCCAGCCCTGTATAGTACAATGTTGTCTATTCATTATTCTGAATCAAGTTTTCCCTTCACATAGATGGTTAAATATCTGGGGAGGAAGGAAGTGCAAATTTTATGAGTTTCAATGAAGAACTATAGTAAATATTTTATTTTGTTTCAACAAATATTTATCAAGCATCTGCTATGTGTCAAGTTTTGTGCTAGGAGTTGCAGACACAAAGATGAATAAGCCATGATCCCTACCCCCAGGGGATTCAAAATATATTTAGGGAGACTCAAATACACACTTCAATATGGTAAGTGCTATACTAAAGGTATGTATAGAAGCTATGGTAATACAAAAGATAAATAATTGGTTTTGCTCAGGCTAGTTGGGAATGGGGGTTGCAGGGAAGAAAGGGCAGTTTTAATAGGACCTTGAACAAGCAGTAAGATTATATGGGCATACCCCTGTTTAGTGCAGGGTGTATGTTTCTGAAAACGCACAAACTAACGGATGATTAAATAATAAGAGCTATCTTTGTGGCACAATCCCCATGGAACTGCATACCAAGCATCATACACTAAACCAGCTGTGGAATTCTCTTTAAATTCCCTCAAGCATGACAAGTGGCAAGACATAATTTCATTCACATGCAGTTCCTACAGTAGCAGATCAATCTTACCAAGCCGTAAGGATCTTTAAGACATAAATAAGATAAAAGTACTTCTTCTGATCTAACTATGGATCTGTACTTTCTAATTCATTGACTATTACCCTGAATGTACTTCGTGGTGTAGTTTCTTGGCAATTTTGCAGCACCCCCAATAACATTACTTGTATTCATTTGTCAGCTATGAAGGGTCAAAGTTGTTTACCAAGAGAGGCCAAGGAAGAGTAAAAGTGGAATTAAAAATGAAGTACTGCACCATGAAAACTGAAGCAACCCCTGAAAGGCTCCTTACTGCTCACCGGCCAAGAGTCCAGACTGATTGTCAGTCTACTGAACTGGCTGATCCACCACACTATGTTAATACATTAGATAGATGGATAGATAGAGAGCATAGATGTGTGAGCATATATTTTTGAGACAAAGAGCACTATAATGAATATATGTTATATAGGGCAGCACTAAGTGAAAAAAAGGCTCCAAATGAACTCATCTACAAAACAGAAAATTACAGATGTAGAAAATAAGCTTATGGTTACTGGGGAGTTGAAAGGGAGAGATAAATTGGAAGACTTGGATTGGCACATACACACAACTATAAATAACATAGATAACTAATAAGGACCTACTGTATAGCTCAGGGAACTCTACTCAGTACTCTGTAATGACTTTATACGAGAAAAGAACCTAAAAAAGAGTGGGTATAAGTATATTTATAACAGATTCACTTTGTTGTACAGTTGAAACTAATGCAATATTGTAAATCAACTATATACCCCAATAAAATTTTAAATAAATAAATAAAAGCTGATAACACTTAAAAACAAAGAATATGAAAAAGAATTATATATGTAAAAAAATTAAAAATAAAAAAATCAAATTTGACTTCATTAGATGTGAAAAAAATACATCTCAGTATATATAAGCATATGGATTCATGAAAGTATATGGGTAAGAAATTTGAAGTGACTAAAGTGGAATGTGCATGGCATTGAGGAGTAAGAGATAAAATTGGAAAGGTTAAATTCTGTATAATTTGTGAATGCCACACTGTATGTTATAATAAAAAGTATGCACTATATTGAGCCTCCCTGGTAGCTCTGCTGGTAAAGAATCCTCCTGCAATGCAGGACACCACTTCAATTCCTGGGTCGGGAAGATCCCCTGGAGAAGGGATAGGCTACCCACTCCAGTATTCTTGGGCTTCCCTGGTGGCTCAGATGGTAAAGAATCCACCTGCAATGCATGAGAACTGGGTTCAATCCCTAGGTTGGGAACTCTGATTCCCTGGAGAAGGGCAAGGCAACTCATTCTAGTACTCTTGCCTGGAGAACGTCCATGAACAGAGGAGCCTGGTGGGCTACTGTCCATGGGATCGCAGAGTCAGACACGACTGAGCGACTAAGCACAGCACAGCATGCACTGGGTTATACAGAAAGAAGCAGGCTCAAATTTTAAAAAGAAAAATAACACAATCACTAACACTGATGGAAATATGGAGACAATTCTGGAGACTGGACAAGCTGAAGGCAGGGAGATCAGTGGGGAGACTGAGAGACCCAGAATAGCAGGATTGGAATAGACAGGGCTTAGATCACTGGATGTCTAGGAGATAAGAGCTCCTCTTCATAAGGTCATTGAAAGTCAAAGATTCCCAGCAGTGGTGCTGGGGAGCAGTCCACTGCAGCCTCGAATGGGCAGTGGCAGGAAGAGGAAGTGGTTTTAGGAGTCATCTTCCAGGTCCTCTTTGTTCATATAAAGCAAGAACCACCAAGTTTAAGAAACAAATTATTACTAAATGATTCATGCCTTCTGAGTTTCCTTCTTCTCCTTCCCCTCGCTCCACTAGATAAAACTACCCTCCTGAATTTGTGTTTATCATTAATTTATTTTCCTTTTAATATAAATATTCATTGTTCAAGAATATATATTATTTTTCTGAAAATTTTAGTACTTCATATCAATGGTGTCATGCTCTATGTTTTTAACTTAACTTTTTTTTTTTTAAGGAAGTCTTCTTACTTCAACATAACCATCCATCCTGATTAATTGTTACCTGTATTGTTACCTTGCTTTCTTTTCACTATCGTTCTATTGTATCCAAAACTATTTCTAGAATTTTTAAATTTACTTTTTAACTTTATAAAAAAAATACATGAGCATTAACCCTTACAGTACACATACCATAAACTAATTTTAAATGCATTGTTTTTTAACAATGAAAATGAGAAAACAGCATATCAAAATTGTAAGATACAGTTACAGTAGCAGCAAGAGGGAAACTTATACCACTATATGTCTATGCTAGCAAAAAGGAAAGTCTAGACTTAGCTATTTCAGTTTTACCTAAAAAGACTTCTTTAAAAGGGGTAATGAAACCCTAAGTAAGCTGAAAAAAGGGGGCTTTTTAAAAGTCTTGAAACACTTACACATAAAGGTTATTTACTGTAGCTTACTTACTTATAAAGCTACAGTAATAAAGACGGAGTAGCATTGGAGGCAAGATAAACAAATAGACCAAAGAGACAAAGCAGAGTCCAGAAAAAAATCACAATCAAGCCAATTGATTTCCGAACACAATCAAAGGAAAATCAGTGGGAAAAGCATCTTTTCAAAAATTGGTTCTACAAATATTAAATATACATATGGAAAAAGAAGAAGGAGGAGAAGAAAAGGGGAGGGGAGGGAGAGAAGAATGATATCTGCCATAGGAAAAGAAGTTCGGTCCCACCTCTGCTGCTGCTGCTTAGTCGCTCAGTCGTGTCCGACTCTGTGCGACCCCATGGACTGCAACCTGCTAGGCTCCTCTGTCCATGCGATTTTCCAGCAAGAGTACTAGAGTGGGCTGCCATGTCCTCCTAATCCATACCACACAGCGTATTAAAAAAAATAAACTCAAAATTAATTTTAGACCAAGATGAAAAAACTAAAACCATAATCCTTCCAGAAAAAAAAGATCTAGACAATCTTTGTGATATTGGATTAGGCAAAGATTTCTTAAATATACTCAAAAAGCAAGTATATAAAAGAGAACTTTGATAAACTGAATTTCACCAAATTTTAAATGCACTCTCCAAAAGACTCTGTTAAAAGAATGAAAATACAAGACACAGTTTTGGAGAAAATATTTACAAATCACATATCTAATAAAGAACTTTTATCTGGAATAGATAAGATTTTTTCAAAACTCAAGAAGAAAGAAAACAACCTAAAAAAATTGTTAAAGCATTTGAACAGACACTTCAATAGGGAAGGTATATGATGACCACTAAGCACTAGTCAAGGCTATGGTTTTTCCTGTGGTCATGTATGCACGTGAGAGTTGGACTGTGAAGAAAGCTAAGCGCCGAAGAATTGATGCTTTTGAACTGTGGTGTTGGAGAAGACTCTTGAGAGTCCCTTGGACTGCAAGGAGATCCAATCAGTCCATTCTGAAGGAGATCAGTCCTGGGATTTCTTTGGAAGGAATGATGCTAAAGCTGAAACTCCAGTACTTTGGCCACCTCATGCGAAGAGTTGACTCATTGGAAAAGACTCTGATGCTGGGAGAGATTGGGGGCAGGAGGAGAAAGGGATGACAGAGGATGAGATGGCTGGATGGCATCACTGACTCGATGGACGTGAGTCTGAGTGAACTTTGGGAGTTGGTGATGGACAGGGAGGCCTGGCGTGCTGCGATTCATGGGGTTGCAAAGAGTCAGGCACGACTGAGCGACTGAACTGAACTGAACTGAAGCACTTGTTGTTTTAAAATGGTGTAAAACTACTTTGGAAAACAGTTTTTCAGTTTCATAGTCATAGATATTGTATATTTTATTACTTAAAAGTCTATGAAATAAAAGCTAACTTATAGTGACATCAAGCAGATCAGCTGTTGTTTGGACTAGGGTGAGTAGGTAACGGACAAGAGAAGTGGTGGGCAGGAACATGAGGAAAACATCAGCAGTGATGGATATGTTTATTATCTTGATCATGATGATGCTTTCATGGAATATGTATGCATCAAAACTTAGCAAATTGTAAACTTTAAACATGTGCCATTTGTTGTATGTAGATTAATCCTTAATAAAGTTGCTAATAAAACAGCTCCCATTTTGAGAGTATATTTGTCTCCATTATGAAGACATTTATTCTTCCATCTATCATTCTAGTTCCCTTAAACTATCCATTGAATGTTTAGAAGCCATGTGGTCCGTTGCACAGTTGATAATTATTAGGTACTCCTGTTTAATTGAACTATACATTATTATTCAGTGTGCTGCAGTGTGCAGGGCCTGACAAAGGTCCTTAAAGATCAATACCTCAGTTCTTCCACTGTAACAGGATATTTAGCTTGGTGTATGGCTTCCCAGAATAAAGAACACATCTCTCAGCTTCTTTTCAGCTTCAGGCGTGGCTATTTAATAAAGGAGTGACAAATGGGTGTGAATGCAAACAAAGCCTATAACTTTTTCTTTAAAGAGAAATGCTATCTTTATTTCCTCCTTTCTAACACACTGTTGTTTGAAAGGATAGTTGGTATCAAATAGTTTTGCACCATATGGTAGAGAGGGCAACAAGATGGGAGAACCTTGGATCCTTGTACATCTTGGTGGAACAAAGCTGTCACATTAGCTCTGGAATTTCTACCTCCAGATTGTTATCAGAGAAAGAGAAACAAATGTACTTACATATTGTCCATACCACTGTGATTCGGGTCTCTATTTTCTGCAAAACCTACATGCTAACTGTCATAAAATTTGATACCTGTACTGAAGTAGCTTCCATAATAAACCTTAAAATACAAGATGATCAGAAGATTCAAATATCAAAATCAGAATTTCAAATATCAGAATCTGGAAAGGCGATAAGTGCTTTGTTCTTTAAACAAGTGTTTACACTTCAGCCCATGTTTAGAAAGCAATTTCCTGAAAGGTGTAGCAATAGGAAGAAATGTAGGGAAAACTCCAAATGGTGATGTACAACGATTACTTCTCACTTTCAACAAAGTTCTATAAAAGAGAGATACAGGCTTATTCAGTCTGCAAGTAGAGATGGAGAAGAACAGAAATCTGGGAAAAAGAGAGAAGTGCTTGTTGTCTATGGCCTTCAGTAAGTAGCAGATTTATAATCTGGCTATTCTGAAAGTTGTATGGCTGTATAGGCCAACTTTTTTTGTTCCCAGGTGTAAACTGTTACAAGTGACAGAGTCAACACTGAAAGACACATGGCTTGTAGATTTTTCAACTTATCTAATATCTGATGCAAGTAAGTACTGGTCAGAGCCACAAAAATGTGTCTTCATAAAATATAAGATTCATGAGTAATTTTGCAAAAAGCATCTATGATATTTTTGCAATTTCTGTATAATCAAGTAAAAGGAAAATTAAAATTAAAAACTAAATAAGTAATATTGAGAGTAATTCATGTGGTTGTTTTCCATGTAGTATTAACTTATTTAATATTTTAACTGAAGGGTTTTGCTTTATTAATGCATTGTGTTTGGAGCCCAGCAGTATAAATTATAACATTTTACAATACCTAAACTCTGATGAAATTATTAAAGTGTCATAACAAGTCGAGTAGAAAAATCATAGAGGGACTATTAATGATTTAATAGTTCTAGTTCATAAGGGAATGCTAATCCCACTGAAGTACAGAAGTTATGGTTATTATGATTAACAACATATAAGAAAAGAAATAGGAATGTGAAATTCATATTAAAAGCATGATATAAAATGCAATTATTATAAATTGACAGTGATTCATGCCATAAAATTTAAGCTAACTTTCCTAGGAAGCCATTACCTAGTGAGTCTGAACACTTATATGAATATTTTTTCATAGGGAGAGTACCTGACACTCCCATTTTGATTAACCTCACCACTAGGTGCTTTCTTCAGGATGAAGAAAGCTCTGTCAATGATGCTCCCAGATCTCTGAACTTTTCCACCATTTTCAGGAGCCTCCCTTTTGCCTTCCCTCTGTTCTTTCCTTGAGAGGACTTCTCATACAACTGGAGTAGCTTTGTTCACAGGCTCGGGGAGCAGGAGTACTACGAGTTTATGACCATGAAAAGGTTCTTAGCCAGCAACTGACCTGAGAGGGCAGATGAAATTCCCGCTTCTTGGTACTACAAAGGTATAACTCTGATGCATAACTTCACTTCAGAGAAGCCATCACTGGATAAGGAAGAAGTAACCCTCCACAGCACTCGGCCTGGGATTCCCTCCTTACTTGGCTACTACCCGCTTTCCCTCTTATTTTCCAGCTCCTACTTTGCTGCCTTCTCCTAGAAGCACTTCCTTCCACTCTTACTTTTCCTCTCCCTCCTACTTTTTCTTTTGCAAATTCTTTCTTAAAGTGAGGAACAATGTGACTGAACCAGATCCTCTAATCAAGTATAGCACCGAGTACATTCTTGTATTTTGTCTTCTCTGCAAAATGGTTAAAAGGCATTTGTAGGAAAACTAATTTATCAGTTATTCTACAATGATAATGTTGCCAAAATGAACTTGGGTCTGCTCACCTGCTTTATAGTAAAGCTAGTTTCCTGGCATTGGGTTGTGATGAAGTTGTATACAGCCTTTATTTGCAAGGCTCTAAGCAAGGAAAATGGGCAGTTCATGCTCAAAAGATCTGAACTCCCAGATGGCTTTCAGGGAAATATTTTTAAAGGCAGCATTTAGAGTGAAGATAACAGGGTGCATGACTTTCTTCTGATTGGTTGGTGGTGTGGTACTGGGCTGATGTTTCAGGAATCTTAATCACCAACCTTCTAGTTCCATCCAGTCTGGGTTTTACACGCTCCTCATGGTCAGCATGTAATCATCATCCTCCACCTGGTTGGTGGTCTTAGTTCCTGAAAAACGACTCAAAGGTATGTGTCAATTTGTTAGGTACATCTCTTGAGGAGGAACTAGGACTCGATCACTGAATTGTTCTCATTACTTTTCTTGTTTAACTGCTTTTCCTTTGTCTCTGCCTTCCTTCATTTCCCTAATTAGTAACTGCTTGAATCTGCTCTTTGCAACTCAGAGAAAACCTAGGAGACTAAAGCTTTTTCTCCACAAACAAGAAATAGGTGACATGGAGGAGCTTTTGTACTGGGGGGATCCCACAGGGCCCTGTTCAATTTCAATTCCCTCTTTTCTTTGATATTTTTCAATACTGAAGGGAACGGGGGCAGGACAAGAAATGGAACAAAGTTTTGGATAGTTAATCATAAGCTTGGCATGGGAACTGGGTTTTAGGAGGACTCAGTTTCAATAAGAGGAATGCAAACTGCATATATGCCATGCTGCTGCTGCTACTGCTGCTAAGTCGCTTCAGTCGTGTCCGACTCTGTGAGACCCCATAGACGATGGCCCACCAGGCTCCCCCATCCCCGGGATTCTCCAGGCAAGAACACTGGAGTGGGTATATATGCCATAGCCTGTAACATATTATAATGCTCTAAACACCATTTATCACTTCATCTTGGATAGCTTATTTCCTCTTTTCTTCAGAATCCAAAAGCTGTAACAATATCCAAACATACTACTTATTTGACTCAGATAGCATTAAAAACTTCAAGATTCTGTTTTAAAATTATCTTCTTTATAAATATTTAATATCACAAATACATTTTGAAAATATGAGAAAATACGTGACATGGATCAGCAATAATCAAATAAACATAAAACACCAATATGGAATTCACACCAAGTAGAAGATGGAATGGAGACTGCATTTTCACATCAGGTCACATCATTACCTGGATCTTTTGGGTATAGGAAACACCATTCCTTAAAGGTCAATTATGAATGCATAATAATAAGAACAATTTGGTATAAATGTGTATACAAGTCGAAGAAAAATTTATTGACAGCATAGTTTTTTTGTTGTTCTTTCTTGGAATATCACTAATTTTGGGGTGGGGGAGAAACTGAGTTACTGGCTTGGAGATAGTCAGCTATGTTACTATTTCAGTTCTCTCAATTCTCTCCAAATACTTATAGGAAAATCTGTCAAAGAGTTGAAGACTATTTCTACAAATGAGATATAGAAGGATGCTGGAACAAAGTGAATAAGAACACAGAATTTCAACTATCAATGGAATTATTATCACACACTTACATTCTCTGGTGCTAATCACACACCTTGCAACACACCCCCAGGTGGCACTAGTGATAAGGAACCTGCCTATCAATGCAAGAGACAAAAGACACGGGGGTTCAATCCCTATGTCGCGAAGATCCCCTGGAGGAGGGCATGGCAACCCACTCCAGTATTCTTGCCTGGAGAATCCTATGGACAGTGGAGGCTGGTGAGCTACAGTCAAGAGGTCACAAAGACTTGGACATGACTAAAGTGACTTAGCACACATGCACACCACACACATGATTATTTATTTAGATCCTCCAGCTCAAATCTTACTAAGAAAGTATTCTGTCAGATGTTATGGAAAAACCCAAACAAACTTTTTGACCCACTCAATATACGGACTAAACCCATGCCAGGATTCTAGTCCAACCAAAACCCCTTGTAATCAGGCAAGGATGTTCTTCTTCCATCTTCCCACCCACAGTAAGATACAGCCAATAACAAAACTGATGTTGAGACTGGTACAGCACAAGCTTTATTCAATGACCAAAGAATGGAGATCAGAGAACATAGTTCACAAATCAACTTCACAACTCAGTTCTGGAACAGATACCACACATAAGAGGGTCAAGGTAAAAGGGAGGGAATTGGAAAGAGTGGGAGGAATATTCACATCCAATAACAGGAGTGTGGCTTGGTGTGTGTTTGATACAAAAATCCTTTTAAGTCCTTGTATGGACTTTTCCTTTTGTTGTCATGGAAACTGTCAACAGTCATGTAGATGATGGGTGTGTCATTTATCATGCTAATGCATTCTGCTGACAAATGCTCAGTCCTATCTGACTCTTTTTGGAACCCATGGACTGTGAGCCCACCAGGCTCCACTGTCTGTGGGATTCTTCAGGCAAAAATACTGGAGTGGTTTGCCATTTCCTTCTCTGGAGATCTTCCCAACCCAGGAATTGAACCTGGGTCTGTTACATCTGCTGCACTGGCAGGTGGATTCTTTACCACAAGCCTCACCTGGGAAACCCATGTTAATACATTACAGTGAGCATATAATGAGATTCAAGGTCTACTAGAAGTCAAAACTTTCTGCCATCTTGTGGCTAGTTGGTTCTGAGTAGTTCTTATTTTTCTCTTTGCAGCTTCCTCTGGAAATTTAGATAAAAGCAATTGGTTTCACTTGAGGGAGGGCCAGGGTATGATTTGGGGACAATTGCCTTGGTAGCAAATACCACCTCAGCTACAGCAGTGGTTTGTTTGGACTATCCCATGAGAAAGTCCATTCTCCAGATCATTCTCAGTGGAAAGAAGAAAGCCTACTCAAAGTTCAGTAATAAGCCTGACTCCCCTAAAATAGTCTCCATCATGGGGTGAAGATCTATATTGTCTCTGGCTATCCCTCAAGACTGATTAGCTCTATATGGGGAATAGATTTCTTTTACCTTCAAAGATCTCCATTTTAACCACTTACTTATCTGCAAATATTAATAAATACATCCTAATTCAAGTTCTCAATGGTCATTACAAACTGCTGTCTTCCCTTTCATTCTCTTTGTGATGAAATGGCAATTTTCTGTTTTCAGATCTGCTGTTGCATAGTCTATACCTGCTGTTATGTTATGTAGTAAATGACTGGTCATGTTTCCTCTTTCAGTTTGCCTCAGTATTACAATCAGATCAGATCAGTCGTTCAGTCGTGTCCGACTCTTTGCGACCCCATGAATCGCAGCACACCAGGCCTCCCTGTCCATCGCCAACTCCCAGAGTTCACTCAGACTCACGTCCATCGAGTCAGTGATGCCATCCAGCCATCTCATCCTCTGTCATCCCCTTCTCCTCCTGCCCCCAATCTCTCCCAGCATCAGAGTCTTTTCCAATGAGTCAACTCTTCGCATGAGGTGGCCAAAGTACTGGAGTTTCAGCTTCAACATCATTCCCTCCAAAGAAATCCCAGGGCTGATCTCCTTCACAATGGACTGGTTGGATCTCCTTGCAGTCCAAGGGACTCTCAAGAGTCTTCTCCAACACCACAGTTCAAAAGCATCAATTCTTCAGCACTCAGCCTTGTTCACAGTCCAACTCTCACATCCATACGTGACCACAGGAAAAACCATAGCCTTGACTAGACAAACCTTTGTTGGCAAAGTAATATCTCTGCTTTTCAATATGCTATCTAGGTTGGTCATAACTTTCCTTCCAAGGAGTAAGCATCTTTTAATTTCATGGCTGCAATCACCATCTGCAGTGATTTTGGAGCCCAGAAAAATAAAGTCTGACACTGTTTCCACTGTTTCCCCATCTATTTCCCATGGAGTGGTGGGACCGGATGCCATGATCTTTGTTTTCTGAATGTTGAGCTTTAAGCCAACTTTTTCACTCTCCACTTTCACTTTCATCAAGAGGTTTTTAGTTCCTCTTCCCTTTCTGCCATAAGTGTGGTGTCATCTGCATATCTGAGGTTATTGATATTTCTCCTGGCAATCTTGATTCCAGCTTGTGTTTCTTCCAGTCCAGCGTTTCTCATGATGTACTCCGCATATAAGTTAAATAAACAGGGTGACAATATACAGCCTTGATGTACTCCTTTTCCTATTTGGAACCAGTCTGTTGTTCCATGTCCAGTTCTAACTGTTGCTTCCTGACCTGCATACCAATTTCTCAAGAGGCAGATCAGGTGGTCTGGTATTCCCATCTCTTTCAGAATTTTCCACAGTTTATTATGATCCACACAGTCAAAGGCTTTGGCATAGTCAATAAAGCAGAAATAGATGTTTTTCTGGAACTCTCTTGCTTTTTCCATGATCCAACAGATGTTGGCAATTTGATCTCTGGTTCCTCTGCCTTTTCTAAAACCAGCTTGAACATCAGGAAGTTCACGGTTCACATATTGCTGAAGCCTGGCTTGGAGAATTTTGAGCATTACTTTACTAGAGTGTGAGATGAGTGCAGGAAGTGGTCAAACAAGAGATGGCAAGAGTGAATGTCGACATTCTAGGAATCAGTGAACTGAAATGGACTAGAATGGGTGATTTTAACTCAGATGACCATTATATCTACTACTGCAGGCAAGAATCCCTCAGAAGAAATGGAGTAGCCATCATGGTCAACAAAAGAGTCCGAAATGCAGTACTTGGATGCAGTCTCAAAAACGACAGAATAATCTCTGTTCGTTTCCAAGGCAAACCATTCAATATCACAGTAATCCAAGTCTATGCCCCAACGAATAACGCTGAAGAAGCTGAAGTTGAACGGTTCTAAGAAGACCTACAAGACCTTTTAGAACTTACACCCAAAAAAGATTTCCTTTTCATTATAGGGGACTGGAATGCAAAAGTAGGAAGTCAAGAAACACCTGGAGTAATAGAATTACAATAGTTGCTATTAAATCTTTATTTGTCTATTGTTATTAATTTTTTTGAACTCTAGAAATCTTCTTTAGACCTAAGAAGATTTTCTTAAGGTTGAATTTAACCTTTTAGCCCAAGGGAAAGAGATCTTGGACCAACTGCTATCCCAAGGGAAGGGGAAATAAGTAGAGGACTTTACAAAAAGTTTTAACTTATGTTACCGAATTTAAGAGCCTAGAAAATACATTTTGTGTCAGAATGAATTAAAAGCTGAAGCCATTCCAAATTGTTTTGAGCCATGTTTTCACAATGTTAATTTATTTAAGCTGTTCAGACCTCATCTCAGATCACATCCATCATAATAATGCTAACACTCTTAGATCTAGGACACAATTTGTCATTTAAAAGAAATGCATGGAATGCTATATTTGAAACACCTTATTTTAAATTACAACAAATCTCTAAAGCAAATATCCCCTGCCTGGAGCTACATTTGTTAATTCTCCATTAAAATGCATCCTTTTCTCACTGTTCTAATGAGCATACCCACCCATTTACCATGAAATCATTATTAAATATTGATCAGAACCCTAGCCTCATCCAAAGGTATAGTACGTAGTTAATCATAGCTTCAAAGAGAAGCTTTTGTATTTTAAACACATTTTGGAACTTTCTAAGGCAAATCATGTAAAGATTAGTCCTTAGATTTTAAACTATGCAGTTAGCAAAATGAGGCTTATTTATCCATGATTTGTGCTATGAAAGATGGGACAATCTGAAGAATATATAAAAAGAAACACAGGAATAAAAATTTTCCTCTTTTTAGCTATTAGATTAAAAATAATTCATGACTCATTAAAGACAGTACTGAAGAATCACTCAACAGGGGACTGTTGTAATAGATAAAGGGACTACCTATTACCTATTGTGAAGTGATCATTCAACTCTGAGCACAAGAAAAAAGTAAGAGTTTATAGCTACGGGGTGGGTGTTGGGAGGGTTGGTGGATGGAGAATTGCTAAGAGAAAATATCAGAGGTGAGGAGGCATTCTGGCTAAAGCAACCTCGCAGGATTCTTGCTTTAGCAGGTCAGGCTGATCACACACGATCAAGGGTGGTGAAGGGTGAGAAATCCAATCAGGTATCAAGGACAGCAA
Source organism: Bos javanicus (assembly GCF_032452875.1). NCBI lineage: Eukaryota > Metazoa > Chordata > Mammalia > Artiodactyla > Bovidae > Bos > Bos javanicus. Next base: position 48,011,632 of record NC_083870.1, read on the forward strand.
AAGTGGCTGGATAGGATTCTTCCTAAAATTGGACAATGGAGAGATGAAATTGTAGGAAGACAGCTTTAAGCTCTAATTCATAAAATTGAAACAGGCTGTCTCGGGGGGTGTAGTGTATTTCCTATCTCCTGTGATTTTTAAGTCTAGGCCAGATAGCCACATGATGGGGAGGTTAATGGTAAAGTTGACGTGCTGAATTTTAAATTTCTTTTTAGTCATAAATGTCTATATTATACCTAAATGTAACTGTTGACACCTATAGGTTTTTATTTCTCACAGTGTACACATTTTATACATTAATAAATATACCTCTTTCCTTCTCTTAATGGTGAGCTCACTATCAGATCCATCATTATTTATCTTGTTCTTAGCAAATTAACCCCTTACACACAGCAGGGGCTCCATAGGCTGTGTTTAAATAATTAAACATGCATTTCTATACTCACTGGTATGTTCTTTTCCAAAAATTATCCAGTCAAGTCTTTATGTCGGGTGTCCCTGAGGTAATCATGGGCTGGTTATATTTTATGCCATTTAATATTTATATTTATGAGTTACTACTAGCAGTTAGTAGATAAATTTTACACATGTATTTTAAAGAAGTTAATTCAGAACAATAGACGCTCAGCACAACCACTGGTGGAACCCAGATTATTGAAACTTTTCTCAAGATTTTTCTTGACTTCTAAAAGCTAAAATCAGAAAAAAGAAAAAAAAGAAACACTATTTACTATATACACTAATGCAGAAAGAGGGAAATAAGCATTGGTTCTCATCCCTAGAAGAACTGTTCCTGTTGTTGTTTCATTGCTAAGTCATATCTGACTCTGCAACTCCATGGACTGTAGACTGTCAGGCTTCTCTGTCCATGAGATTTCCCAGGATAGAATACTGGAGTGGGTTGCCATTTCCTTTTCCAGGGGAATCTTTCTGACCCAGGGATGGAACCCATGTCTCCTGCATTGGCAGGAAGATTCTTTACCACTGAACCACCAGTAAAGCCCCCCTAGAAAAATAGAGGCTCCCTAATCTTGTGGGTTAAAATTGCCAAAGCCAAAGCATAGTGAGATTAGTGAAAAATATAAAGTGTCTGGGAGGAAGAAATTTTCCTCTACCTTCCCAGGTCCTTCTGGCTGGTCTAAGAATTAAATTGATTAGTAGGAGAAAAATCAACTAAAGTTTAATAGCATATATGAATGGAAGAGGGGCTTCCTTGGCAGCTCATCTGGTAAGAATCTACCTGCAATGCAGGAGACCCTGTTAAGATTCCTGGGTCAGGAAGATCTTCTGGAGAAGGGATAGGCTACCCACTCCAGTGTTCTTGGGCTTCCCTGATGGCTCAGATAGTAAAAAATTCCCCTGCAATGTGGGAGACCTGGGTTCAATTCCTGGGTTGGGAAGATCCCCTTGAAGAGGGCATGGCAACCCACCCCAGTATTCTTGCCTGGAGAATCCCCACCAACGGAAGAGCCTGGCGGGCCATAGTCCATGGGGTTGCAAAGAGTTGGATGTGACTGAGTAACTAAGAACAGCACAGCACACACATGGAAGAGACTCAGAAAAACTGAGTAACTTGTCAAAGGCCAAAGAACCGTCACCTTAAATATTATTTTCAGCTAAAGACAAAAGAGGATGTTGAGGGCAATGACTTGAGACTTCAAAGGGGAGAAAGGCGATTGACATAGAGATGAAAAAGCAAATGTTTGGTAAACAAATGTTTGCTGGGCAGTGCAGAGACAAAGGGACACAGAGGAATACTAACAGACTTTGCTAGGTCCCTCCCACCAGGTTCATAACATAGTTATGTATGGTAATGGCGCCCTTCCTGAACAGGTCCTCCATGTACATTTTTTAGACAGTTAAGGGGAAAATCAAAGTATTTTGTCTGGTCTTCAGGGTGTTGATTGTTTTAGCTCAAAATAGTCCTTATGTCAAAGAGATATTTGGAGTGGCAAATTTTGTTCTCCTACAGTAGGCAGGACATGGTGCTTGGATAAAGAGACTTTTACAGAAGCAAGTGGGTCATCTGTATTGATATGATGGTGCTAGGGGCTCCAAAAACTGTGCAACAGGCAGATGGTTTAGCAAGATCATAGATGATCTGCCAAGTGGAGCCTGGCTTTCTGCAAAGAGTACTCAAACTTAAAACTAATCATTAAAGTCTACTTTATTATTGGCTTCAAGAATGCTAGACATTCCAGTAAAGAGTTCTTATAAATTAAAATGAGTGCACATACTTCCCTCATTATCCAAAATATAAATCTTGGAGTTTTGCCATGTTCACTCTCTGACTGGAGAGAAAAATGTTAAGAGAAAGGATTTTTAAGGTGGCTGATCTGCAGAGCATAAGAGGTAGAAAGCAAAAAAGAGCTGAAGACACTAAACATATAGTGATCAAATATGGCCTGATTAATGTATTGGATTCTGGGCATTCATTTTTTCATTCATTCATACAGCATATGTTTATTAAGCCCCATCCATGTAACGCATGCTCAAGATGAAGAGATATACAAAGCACTCTGAATTCATCAAGCTTACAATCTAGTGGGGAAAGTGAACAAGGCAGGATACAGAATCCAGCTTCCTCTGACATCTCTCTGCCTTTTTTGCAGGGGGCATTTAGTAACCATGAAGGGATGGATTTGAACAAATAAATCAATCTTAAGGAATTAAAGTAGCCTGGCTCTTATTTTAACATTCACTAAATTACAGGCATATCATCAAGGAGTACTGAAACCATGCTTGAAACTTTCTAAACCTTTATTGAAATTGTTTAGGGCCTCTCCAAGAGGCTGTAAGAACAGTAGTAAAATTATAAGTAGTTTTCTTTATAACCTGTAACTAAATACAGACTGTAACTATGATTAATTTTTTTTAATATTCTTGGTGTTTCAGGACTATTATATTAATAAGGCCATCATGCATCACTGTTGTATTCCAACAGAACTATTAGTCTCTGTACCAAGTTAGTGTAATTACAGTCTAATGATTTACACTATTATGAAAGCCCTAAATATTTTACTAAACTGAGTACAGTATATAAAAATTAATTTAAATGGCTTCAGGCTTGAAACAATAGAATCAATGATGAAAAAATGTCTTTCATTTTGAATAAGAAAGCAAAGATTTCAAAGGAGAGTATTTTTTTCTTAAATAATTGAAACTGTAGTAAAAATATAAAGGTTTAAAATAAAAATATGAACAGCCTCTTATGATAGTTTGATTCCATCTTATAAAGCAATCTTTGTTAACTTGAGATAAAGGATAAAGTTTCTAAAACTAAACAATTTAGGGTCTTTTTCATTTTATGTGGCTATGGTAATGAAAGATGAGAGGAAACTTGTATATACTAATGGTAAAATGCACCCTGCAATATATACTAATAGATACCTCAGAAATAGAAGACAGTACTGGTGAACTTTTAATGCTCTTTTTATGGGCTTAAATCAAATATTTAAGTGATAAATTTCTTAGTATGGGGGATATAAATATTCAGCGTGCCGTGTGCTCAGTGGTATCCGACTCTTTAAAACCCCATGGATGGTAGCCCACCAGGCTACTCTGTCCATGCAATTTTCTAGGCAAATACACTGGAGTGGGTTGCCATTTCCTACTCCAGAGGATCTTCCCAACTCAGGGATCGAGAACTCCAGTCTCTTGCATCTCCTGCATTGGCAGGCAGATTCTTTATCACTAGGTGACCTGGGAAGTCCAAATATTCGAAAATATAGGCTTATTAATTGGATAGTATATGTGAGGGAAGAAACTAGAGGAGGGGAAAGCCTGATTGTGAAATTAAATAAGACTAATAATGTTAGCCTAAACCATAAACATTCTAATTTTAAAATAAAACAATATTTAACATGGCAAAACATATAATTAATGTTCATCACACTTACTCAAGTTCATTTAATTGATTTGAAGATTCTATACATTTTTATCACTAACATGAAAACTTTAAGGTAGAAATCTTTGTTTCTCTCCAGGAAGATTCCATCCTTGACATCGGTTTTCTTGCTGCAGGAGATGGTTAATTTTAGTCAGAATGGTGCCCAGATTAGACATTATTTCTCTAATTTCTGGGAGTGCTTGCCAGAGTAATTCCAGATCAGATTAGCATTTGAATCAATGAACTCAGTAGACAGCCCTCCCCTACGTGGGCTGTGTCTTCCAGTCTGTAGAGGGTCTGAATAGAATACAACACAGACAGAGGAAGAAGGAATTTGCACCTTTACTTGTTGAGCTGGGACATCTGTTCTTCTGTCCGTGTACTGGGATTCAAACCATTGCCTTTCCTAGTTCTCAGGCCTCTGAATTTGAGCTAAATTATAGCCCTGGCTTTCTTGGGTCTCCAACATTCAGACAGCAGATTGTGGGACTTCTCAGCCTCCATAATTGTGAGAGCCATGTCCCCCTAATTATTCTCTTCATACATACGTACATACATACGTATGTATAACTATCTCCTGTCTCTCTGGAGAATCCTAACTAATGCACTATACAATCTCACCTCATTGGAAATCTGGTTCTCATTTACTTAGTAGAATTTAACAAAGTCAGCCCAATATACCAATTTGCAAATGTGCCACCTGTATGATTTTGGAGGTTTCAGATCATAATCCTTCTTTAATTATTTCTTTCAAGGGGATATTTTAATTCATGTTTCTGTGAATTCAAAACAGTATGGGTGGATACCAGAAATCATTCATTTTTTTACCCCTAATTCAATCACTAAAACCCTCTGTTATAGTGGCAGCTAGTTCTGGAACTCCATGGACAGGGTATTCCTTGCAGCATTAACAAGTTAAAGCTTGTTCTTTAAATAACAGCGTCAATTTTCCAGCACAGAAATGGGAGGAAAATTCCAGGAGCTTCAGGTGCCAGTTGAGTACAATTCTGGGCCCTTTAGAGAAACTACCACCTAAGCTTTTTAAAAGTTATTACCAAGAAGCTTGTATCACTGACCTTGTCTTGGTCAAGCACAAAAATTCTTTCTAAGGATAGCACGTAAGACAGAGCATCTCTCATTTTCTTTCAAATCTAGTGAGAAAAAGATTAAACATTTTTCCTCTCCTGGAGAAAAGCCATCACTCTTGGCGTGATGGTGTTGGTTAGCCAGAAACAACCACCAGTGAATTCCCACCGCTTCTGAGTTCTCATCCCTGTCCCCACCCTCATTGTTGTTCAGTTGCTCAGTCACGTCCCACTCTTTGTGACCTCACTGACTGCAGCACGCCAGGCTCCTCTGTCTTCTCCTGTCTCCCAGAGTTTGCTCAAACTCATGTCTAATGAGTCAGTGATGCTATTTAACCATCACATCCTCTGCCACCCCCTTCTCCTTTTGCCTTCAATCTTTTCCAGCAGGGTCTTTGCCAGTGAATCAGCTCTTCGCATAAGGTGGCCAAAGTATTGGAGTTTCAGTTTCAGCATCAGGCCTTCCAATGAATATTCAGGTTTTATTTCCTTTAGGATGGACTGGTTTGATCTCCTTGCAGTCCAAGGGACTCTCAAGAGTCTTCTCCAGCACTACAATTAGAAAGCATCAGTTCTTTGGCACTCAACCTTTTATATGGTCTAACTCTCACATTTCTACAGGACTACTGAAAAAACCATAGCTTTGACTGTATGGACCTTTGTCAGCAAAGTGATGTCTCTGCTTTTTAATAAACTCTCTAGGTTTGTCATAGCTTTCCTTCCAAGAAGCAAGTGCCTTTTAATTTTATGGCTGCAGTCACCATCCAAAGTGATTTTGGAGCTCAAGAAAAAATCTGTCACTGCTTCTACTTTCCCCCTTCTTTTTGCCATGAAGTGATGGGATTGGATGCTATGATCTTAGTTTTTTGAATCTTGAGTTTTTTTTAAAAAAAAAAAAACACCTGTTTCTCTTGGAGTGATGGTGTTGAGTAGCAGGAAACAATCCCCGATGAATTCCCACCACTCTGTGTTCTCATCCCTGCCCTCCCTCTAACTTGCTGAAAAGCCCTGTGAGAATTCATTTCCTTTGCTGGGTCACCTGCTCAAAGAGTGCACTTAGATGGAGCACTTCCTCAGGTGGAGCACTCTCTCCTTCTAACACACTAAACTGGGTGATAGGATGACTTTGCTGCAGCTGCTAAGTCGCTTCAGTCGTGTCTGACTCCGTGCAACCCCATAGATGGCAGCCCACCAGGCTCCCCCATCCCTGGGATTCTCCAGGCAAGAACACTGGAGTGGGCTGCCATTTCCTTCCCCAGTGCATGAAAGTGAAAAGTGAAAGTGGAGTCACTCAGTCGTGTCCAACCCTCAGCGACCCCATGGATTGCAGCCTTCCAGGCTCCTCCATCCATGGGATTTTCCAGGTAAAAGTAGTGGAGTGGGGTGCCATTGCCTTCTCCGACTCTAGCTAAGAACTAATTAAGCTTTTGAGTATAACTGCTCATTTTTATTATCTTCACTAGGGACCACTAAACCAAAACTTTATTATATTTATTATGAATTTCATCCTTGCACATTATTAAAACTCAGGATAAATTAAAAATTTTTAAAAATCACTGATTTTTTAAAAATCACTTAATGATTTGAAATTTTTTGGATTTTATTTTATTGTTCTTCAAAAATATATTAATTTACTTTACTAATAAAAATGTTTTTTAAGATGTAAATAAATAAAATAAAACCTATGCCAAATCAGTTTTTATTTAAGGTTGGTCAAAATTTAGATTATTATCATAGAGCTATACAACTCATTGGAAAAGACCTTGATGCTGGGAAGGATTGAGGGAAGGAGGAAAAGTGGGTGACAGAGGATGAGATGGTTAGATGGCATCACCAACTCAATGGACATGAGTTTGAGCAAACTCCAGGTGATGGTGAAGGGCAGGGAACCCTGGTGTGTTGCTGTCTACCGTGTCACAAAGAGTCGGACACTACTGAGCAACCGAACAACAGCAACACAGAACTGGGATTACAAAATCTAATTTATTCATGTATCTTTTAAGAAAAATATGTAAATAGGTCTTAAGGTACCTCACATGGCCTTTGGCTCCTTTCTTGCTGATTTCCTGCTAGGCTCGCTCCCAAGCAGAGCTGCTCAGATCCCTCCAAGCCAAGGAGAAGTGGCTAAAAGACAGAGGTTAAACCACTCAAAACCAGCATTTGTTGATCAGACTAGAAAGAAATGTATACAGTAGATTAGAGAAAAGTATTTAAACACCTGAATTCACCCTAGATCTTTAAAGCAATGATCTAATTTTTAGCAACAGTAGCTCTTTCACAGGTGTGGGAAGAATGTTTACTTCCATTGAACTAATTTATTCTAAATTGAGAAAACATTTAGGAACTGAAAAAAACTAAGAGGCTCTTGTTTTCCCAGGACAGGAATAAAAAGGAAAAGGAGAAGGAGACTAGACCATGAAGCTCAATATTTCAATTTTTTCTCCACTGACTTGAGTAAATGATGTCTATTTTGTTTTTTAAAAAGCACAGTTCACAGGTGTGGCTAAAATAACAAATATGCTTGCTTACTTTGCTAAAAGTAATTAAAGATGTCATTTGCTGACAAAAACAAATGCACACCTTGTATATAAAGCTTGCTATTTTTGGTTAAATAAAATGTTTTGCATGCCTTATTTCAGGAGATGGTTGTTGTCTTAGTACATCAGGGGAAAGTCATCTTTGAATTAAGAGTTAACTCACCTTTCCTCCCAAAGAATTAAAAAGTTTCTGCTCTAATTGATCTTAATAATTGCTCAAAAAAAAAAAAAAAAGCACCCTCATTTTCTTCTGCAACTGCAGCAATAATGTGAAAAAAAATAAATTACTGTTTAAAATGTATAGCAAATAACTTCTGAGGGAAAAAAACAAACCAGCATCTAGGTATCTACCTGTGTTATAAACAACATAGCTTATAGAAGTGGGCTTTTCCTAAGAACCACATCTTAAAGTGCAATTTTTGTGCCTAATGATTTAAACTGAAATTTAAATAAAATCCATCACGTTCACATTTCCCTCTCCGTCTCCCCACCTCCCACAATACTTTTCTTCGTGTGAAATAATCCAAACTTCTTTAGCTTTTCCTCCAAGGACCCATTTCCTAAACTAATCATTTTTAGTCACTCTCTTTTGAGCTTTCTCCAAGTTTTCTACATCTTGCTTCAAACAAAGGGCTTCAAATTGAACCCTGTACACCCATAAAATCCTGATGAATGCTGATCATAGAAGTAGCTCCCCCTGACTGCTCCTCCTCACAGAAGAAAATAGTCTTGATCTCATAGCTTCCTTAACCATTAGAGGCGAATGCTGTTTCTGACTTGAGTATTGGGTCATGGGGTATAGTACCTAACGTTCTGCTTCTCCATTTAAATTTCTAGGTCATAGTCTAGCAAATACAGCTACTTCTCAAACAGCCCCTGTGTGCCAAGCCCTGTGCTATGCACTTTGCTTCTTTTTTCCTTTAATTTTTATTAGAATATAGTTGATTTACAGTGTTGTGTTAGTTTCAGGTGTGCAGCAAAGTGAATGAGCGAAATATGTATACATACACACACACATATATATGTATGTATACATACATATATCCACTCCTTTTTAGATTCTTTTCCCATATAGACCATTGCCAAGTATTGAGTAGAGTTCCCTGTGCTATACAGTAGGTCCTTATTAGTCAACTATAAGTTTATTTTCTACATCTCTGCCTCTTAAAATATGAAAACACTGCTATTATCCGTATTATGTAGAAGAGGTTAAATAAGATTCCCCGAGGTCACAGAACCTATTTTCCAGAAACTGGGGTTCAATTCCAGGTGTGACTGATTCTAAAGCCCAGTCACAAAGATTCTCCATGGATTCTCATGTTTCATGTTTAGTAACATAAAAATCACACAGAAAGCCCTCAAAACTGAGCACAAGCGCTGACACACTCCATAGGATAGTTACTGTGTTAAGATGGTCAGTGCTCACTTTTATTCCCCTCCCCTCTTCCCAAGCCCCGCACATCTGGAGAGGCACCAGCAGGGAGGTCAGGCACCTGAGCCTTGGGGAGCATTTCCAAAAGCAGAGGAACAAGGACTGTCTGGCGCCCTCTAGTGGACAGTGTTATGTGAGGAGCCACAGATAAGCAGAAGTGTAACCGTCTTAAGTTGGTTAACCTGGTCAACAAGTTAGTTTGTTGCATTTTTTTTAAAAGAATAGGTATTAAAACAATGGAAATTAAATTATGTGAAGAATCTTTGAAGCACTTGAGATAAAATTGGAAAATCAAAATTTGCCTCCTTTAAATAAAAAATCATTTGATCACATATTGACTTGTGTATTGCTTTTATGTGGCTCATGATATTTTCAGTTGTATACAATAAAGGGAAAAGATACTGATAAACCAACCATGAGATAAGAGCATTTTAGACCAGAAAGAGAACGACAGGCATACCTCCTTTAATTGTGCTTTGTTTTACTGCATTTTGCAGATATCTCATATTTTACAAATTGAAGGTTCGTGGCAACCCTGCATAGAACAAGTCTGTCGGTGCCGTTTTTTCCAACAGCATTTACACACTTCATCTCTGTATCTCAGCTAATTTTGAGAATTCTTTCAAATTCAATTTTCAGTTCTGTACAGAGCTTCAACATTTAACCTGTTTCCTTACTTTTGTATTTGCTATGGTGATTTGTGATCAGTGATCTTTGACGCTACTTCTATAACTCTCCAATGATGTTGTGAAAGTGTGGCACTCAATATGCCAGCAAATCTGGAAAACTCAGCAGTGGCCACAGGATGGGAAAAGGTCAGTTTTCATTCCAAACCCAAAGAAAGGCAATGCCAAAGAATGCTCAAACTACTGCACAATTGCACTCACCTCACATGCTAGCAAAGTAGTGCTCAAAATTCTCCAAGCCAGGCTTCAGCAATACATGAACTGTGAACTTCCAAATGTTCAAGCTGGATTTTAAAAAGGCAGAGGAACCAGAGATCAAATTGCCAACATCTGCTGGATCATCAAAAAAGCAAGAGAGTTCCAGAAAAACACCTACTTCTGCTTTATTGACTATGCCAAAGCCTTTGACTATGGATCACCACAAACTGTGGAAATTTCTTAAAGAGATGCAAATACCAGACCACCTGACCTGCATCCTGAGAAATATGTATGCAGGTCAAGAAGCAACAGTTAGAACTGTACATGAAACAACAGACTGGTTCCATATCAGGAAAGGAGTATGTCAAGGCTGTATATTGTCACCCTGCTTATTTAACTTACATGCAGAGTACATCATGCGAAATGCCGGGCTGGATGAAGCACAAGCTGGAATCAAGTTTGCTGGGAGAAATATCAATAACTTCAGATACACAGATTGTAGGGTAAGAAAGTTAGAGAAGGTGAGGTTCCGAAAAAGAACAAGACTGGCACTTTTCAGGAACAGATCATCTTTAATGAGGCGAGAAGGGGCAGCAGTCAGATTAGTGAGCTGCTGCACTAATCCAAGAAAAGAGTAAGTATATATAGGCATATATGTGGAAAGCTACTGTCTTAAGGGGGCCTGTTCTTCTCCAAGGTTGTTCGGAGTAGTTATCTCTTAAATGGCTGGCGCAAGGAATTCTGGAGATTGGCCAGAGGCTGGACCAGCTGGGGGCTGTGCATAATCAACTTTACTGTCCTTTTTTTTTCCTTTGGGTAAGAGAGTTCTTTGTTTTGCACAGAATGGAGGGGAGGACCTAGAGGGGAGTTTTAACTCCAGGCTATTTTTAAGCCATTGTAACTTTCCTTCATTCCAGACCCTAAGGAATATATATAAAAAGAGAAAGGTGGACACCGTTAATGTTCAGGGCTTCTTCGTGCTGATAAATGAGGGTCAGAGGTTTGTGGTCTGGGAGGAAGGAAGTCTAAGGCCTGTAGTGTAGATTTTCTATTCTAGCCGTCAGGGTCTCAAGCAAAAGAACAGTCTTGACTTGGTCTCGGGAGATGGCCCTAATCCATTCTTGGAGGAAACTTTAAAAGAGATTGAAGAGACAGGGTCCAAATAAGAGGAATAAAATGATAAATACCAATGGTCCCAAGAAAGGGACCTACCAAGGGAGGGCCTGTTGGAACAGGTTTGGGGGAGTATAAAGGTTTTGTAACTCTTTTTTGTGGCGTTCAATTTTGTCTCTAGGTTCTTTGACTCTGTGCTGGACTATGTCCGTTTCATTAACAAAATAGCAGCAGTCCTCTCCTAGGAAAAGGCAGGTCCCTCCCTTTTCTGCAGTGAGAAGGTTCTGCATTTTGAAGGGCCACAGGAGCTAATGAGTTAATTTGTCTTTGGACTGAAATGAAGGACTCCACTACCTGCTCCATATTCTCATTAAGTCCTTGGGACAGCTTGTAGTAAAAATGGGCTGAGGTTGAGATGCTCCCGGTCCTGGTGTCTAGGGCTGCCGCTATGCCTGTCCCAATCAGGAGAGGGCTATGACAGCTCGTCTTTTTCTGTGGGAAAGTTCCCCTTGTGGGTAGACTATTTGTTCTACCTCTTCTTCTTTGAGGAATGTTAGGCCCGGGGTCAGGAAGACCAAGATGCAAGGTCCAGGGGGGTCAAGGGGGAGACATGAATATGCATAGGTCCCACAGAGAATGAAGATTTTTGGTTGGTGCAATTATTTGTGCTGTTCCAGAGAACCCAAGTGGAGCAGAAGGAGGGAGCAGAGTTTGTAAGACCAGTGTAGTTGGGACTAGAGTAGTTAATACAGGTTAGGTTTGAAGAGGCTGAGAGTAGGACATTGTTAGAGACTGGCCCAATGAGTTGTATAGTTTTTTGTTGGGAAGAAGATGTATAGTTGTCCTATGACAGCCAGGTTGAGGGTAAGAGAATTGCTCTGTGTGATGAGGGAGACAGTGACATGCATATCCAACCCTGGGATGTGTGTTGTGTGTACTGGAAGAATTGGAAAGAAAAGTTGAGAAGGCGGGTAAGGTATTGGTTGCCAGAGTGAGGTTTTAGGAAAGGCTGTAATTGGGAAAGGAGGTCTAGGTGTTTATAAGGCTCAGTGGTCACCTGTAACCAGGAAATTATGTTCTTTATAACTTGCTCTTATTTCTTTTCCCAATTTTGATCTAGTACTCCACTCCCGTCTGAGTACCCCCAGTGGGTAATGGGATAGAAACATATGTTTCTTCCATTTGGCTTATGGCAGGTGCTTAAAGAACTCTCTCTCTTTTGTACTTTAACAGTGAGTAGGGATTTGTACTCCCCCCCTCCACCCCGAGGTTCATGGTGCAAGGTCTTGGAGCCGTATCATAACATGAGGAATGAACATAGGAATAAATGTCTGAGCAGGGGCAGGGACTGTCCAGAAAGCTGGAGAGTGCAGCAAGGATAAGGAACAGGGGAGTCATGGGGCTGTCAGTTAGACAGTGTGGAGGAAATAGCGCCCGAGGAGTAGAACACAGCTAACAATGTAGGTGATACTGATGAAAAGACAAAGGATAGGTGGCCTTTCCCCCGAGGGGAGATAGTTACTAGGCCTCCAGCAAGGACTAAGATTAAGAGTGCAGTTATAGTCAGACAGACAGGGAGAGGCCAGTCAGGGGAGGGGCGGAAGGCCCCACGTTGGTGGTTGCTTAAATCTGAGGAAGAACAGTGTTCATTTGGATGAAGAATGACATAGGGAATGAAAGTAAAGAAATCAATTTCGTCTGGAGTCAGGTTGTAGAAGGTTCCCTGAAGCCACAGTTGAGACACCAGCGTGGTCAGGTCTTCAAAGGAGGTTCCTGTCGGGGCGCTGGTCCAGAGGTCTTGTAGTAGTTGGGTCAGGAACGGTTGTAGGTTGCAGAGTGTCCAGGTCATTCAGTGCCTTCTTGGATGATCGACAGAGTCGCTGGGTGATTTTTAAGGAGGTGGGTCCTGTGAGGGAGACCTGATAAGGGTCAGTTAAGGAGGGCAGCACAGGATCGGAGGTCCGTTTTAGGTGACAGAGGTGTACCTTCTGGAGTTTGGCTGCAGTCGGGGTAAGGAGGATAATTTTGAATGGTCCCTGCTGTTTTCGGGTTAGATCACCCTGGGGATTATCAGACAGGTAGACCATGTCCCCAGTTTGTAAAGGGGGCAAGGGCGCTTGGGGGTCAGGGGCAGGAAAGTTGTGGTTGACATATTTCCAGAGGGCATTGTGGAGTTCCACCAGCAGAGGGGAGTGTAGGAAGCTCGGTATGGAAGGAGGTTCAGGGGGCAGTCCAGGAGGGAGCGTGGGCCTTCAGTTCATCACCTCAAAGGGGTGTAGGCATGAATCCATTTGTTTCATTCATTTTGTTTAGAGACAATGTAAACAAGATGATGTGTGTATGTGAGATTCTTTGTTGCCCCATGGACTGTAGCCTGCCAGGCTCCTCTGTCCATGGAATTTTAGAGGCAAGAATACTGGAGTGGGTTGCCACTTCCTACTCCAGGGGATATGCCCAACCCAGGGATTGAACTGCCATCTTTTGAGTCTCCTGCCTTGGCAGGAGAATTCTTTTCCACTTATGCCACTTGGAAGCAAACAAGATGAATCCTAAGTCAATTTGAAAAGGAACTCACCATAACACACTCTTTTCTTTATACTAAAATTAATTTCAAAGTTGTCATAAAGCATTTATCTTTTTAAAAAATAAACCGAGTATTACTGATAATTAAATAGCTTAGTTCTTTCTAATATCAGTTAAATTTCTGAGTACAGCAGATAAATTTCCACACTCCTATCTCCCCTGAACGATAGATGGAAGAGTAACACACACATTTATGACACATCTTTTTAGTGTTATCAATAATATCTCTGTAGTGATGTCCATTGTAATAAAACCGACTGAGCATCATTCTCCATTATTTCTCTTTCACTTAATTTCTTTATTATGTTATGTTCTATACTTTTAATTCTTAAACTCCTTGGAACGAAGGTTACTGTTTTCAGTAACTAAAGTGGATGGAATTAATGACTCATGACAGAGGAAAGAGCAACTTTCAGTTTCTCTGTTTGGTTCAGAAGTCTCTCCTGACATATAAAGCACTGAGTCTCAGCCCTTGTCAGAAGTCTTACATTGTATTGCTTTTCTCTTCTCTACTGACATTCGCTGCCTCCTAACCCTTGATCCTCTCACTCTTTAAGTCCATTCCCTTGCAGTCCTTTGAAATTCTTTCTCTTAAATGTCTCCTATCTATTCTCCAACAATTCTCTTTTCCTGAGTTATTACTCTTCTCTTTCTTCATGGCAGGATAGCTTAGTGTTTAAAAATCAGATCCTGGGGATAAAACTGTCTGGTCTTAAATTTAGGCTCTACCACTTTCTAAATATGGCTTCCCAGGTGACACAGTGGTAAAAATATATCTGCCTGCCAATGCAGGAGATATAAGAGATGTGTCTTCAATTCCTGAGTTGGGAAGACCCACTGGAACAGAAAATGGCAACCCATTCCAGTATCCTTGCCTGGAAAATTCCATGGACAGAGGAGCCTAGTGGGCTACAGTCCATGGGGCTTCAAAGAGTCAGACATGGCTGAGCACACACACACAGACACAGGCACACTTTCTAAATATTATGACCTGGAGATGTTTCTTTAATCTCTCTATGCTTCATTTTCTCATTTGAAGAGAAAACTGATATAATAATACTGCTCACCTCATGTGATTGGAACAATTACATAATTTAATACATCTAGTAGAAGAACATTGGCATATGCTCACTGTTCAGTAATTATGTATCTATGATTATCATGAATACCTTCTCATAATCAGGAAATTCATTTTTATTCACCCTGTCAAACTTCTGTAACTCCCAAATAAGTGAGGCTCCATGGGTCCTCTGCATGGTATAAACAACAACAAAAAAAAGCACTCTTTCAGGTGGAAAAAAAAACCTTGAAAAGAATTCTGATTTTTTACTTTGGTTTTTGAAAAACCACTGGAGGACTTGGATTTACAAAAGGGAATATGTTATTACTGCAGAGCAAAATATCTTAAAAGTCCTTTCTCTCTAGCTCTGCTATTCCCAAGATCATGCCTATGGATAAAAGATGCTCTCATAAGCTTTTTCTCTTTACCATTGCATTCCTTCTATCTTCAGAGTTCCTTGAGCCTAAACTACAAAGTTTTTATTCCATGAGTCCAACCCTTCCCCCTCTTTTCACATTTTTGTTTTCCCTTTCTTTTTCTAGTTCTCAAACATAGATGCAAATTGAAAATACATGTAAGTGCTTTAAAAATACTGATGCTGTGGACCTACTCCATGTTGCCCAGGAATTGGTGTTTTTCAAAATTCCCTGAGTGATTCTAATGTCCAACCAGGGTTAAGAGCCACTGGTCATCCTTTCTCCAGTGTAAATCTTCTAGACTCTCTCTTTCTTCCCACACTGAAGATCATGACAAAATTCAGGAGCTGGTAGTGAGAAATTTCAGTGTTCAATGCTGGAAATTCCATTAGGGGGAATGAGAAGAGAAACATACTCTGGATATTTATTTGTGTGTGATTTTTGTCATTGTACTTTTCTTCACTACTTTGCTCCCTGAGGACCTCAGCTTTTTCTTTCCATCTCTCTGCCATCTCTATTCATTGGCTGGAACTCTCACATAAGCATTTATTAGCTGAAACATTGTTTGGATACCCTTAGGGAGTTACCTCTATGAGGGTAAGTGACCCACATTCATAATGATGCTCAGGTTTCTTTTTAAAGGCTGTATATAAGACCAATGCATATGTTTTGAAAAGCAGCTATGGTGCAAGGTTGAACGCTCTGTACTGGGGTGAGACCAGGATAAGGACTCATTGTCTTTCACTTATTATCCACACCACCTGGGGCATCATATGTAAATAGTATTGATGACGTTTTATCTACTGCACCACTGTACAGCAGAGGTAAATTAAATCATCACTTCATGTCTTTTTCAGTCTTATCATGCATTACTTGATGTCTTCCATAATAATTTCTTATAAACTTAGATTGGCATTTACAGTAAATTCACAGACTTAAATTTGCATCAGGTAAACTTTAAAAAAAAAATAAAACTTCTGCACAGGATTGCAATTCTGTAATTTTCTAACACATTTTTTGCAGAGACTATGGACACCAAATGGAATTCTGTACTATTTTAGTTGCTAAACACTCAGAACAGAGCCAGCCTGGGGCATCAGGAAAATGGCGTGAAGTTCTAGAAACATCTGTGTCATGTCTAGGTCATGCTGCCGTAATGCCTTTCCTACTATTTCCAATATTTATATCTTTCCTGGTCCTCTAGGAAATGTTAGGCACACACAGTTTTACTAAATGTCTTTCCTCAAATGTCACCTCCTTCAAGAGTACTCCCATGACCATCTATCTGAGAAAAAGGCTCCTTCCACTCTATCACTTTCACTGACTTGACTTTTCTTCTTGGGGCTCATTACTACCCGAGTGAGCCTGCAATGATGACTAATGCCTCCTTTCCTGAATATAACATCCAAGAGAGCAGGCTCTTGGTGGTTCTCAGCCACTCGTCATTGACAGCTCCTTCATCCCAACCTTTAAGTAGCATCTGGTACATCATAAAAACTGTTTTAAACAGAAAAATAGTTTTAAGTTATAAATATAACTATCACTCTAATAGTATTAGTGTCTGCCTTTCATTTTAAGCAGAGGAACTGAGGCCTAGAGATGTTAAATTGATTTCCCTACAGCTCCAGCTAGAAGAGCTAGTGCTCTTGCAACTATAGCAGGTTGTCACCCCCAGCACTCAACGGCATCCTCTACCAAAGTGCCTGCTTGTATCTCTTCTAAAGCCTTGATCCTATGAATAGCTGAAAGTATTCTATTCTGAAAAAGATGTATTGCTTAGAAATTTTAGCTTAAAAAAATCCCTGAGCAAAATGAAAATTAATCTAATTAAAGATCTAAGAAATGTAGCATGTCAACTACTCACTCATCTCGTTGTTCAACTGCTCCTCAACTCATCTTATTTTATATAGAGAAATTAAATTAAGCCCGGGATGTGAGTACATTTGATCAAAATACATTTGATATGGTTAGGAACAGAGACAAGTTTCAAAAGTAAAAATGCCTAGAACCACTTACCTGTTAAGATACTCAAAGGTTGGAGGAATAACAGTGGTTGCTAGATTTTACATCAAAATAGCTCTGAGGAAAATTGAGGGCGGGGTTGAGGGGCTGCTTTTAGAGTGAAGCGATCAAAATCTGATGGCTTGGATTTCTAAGTTCAGTTCAATTCAGTCACTCAATCATGTCCAACTCTTTGCAACCCCATGGATGTCAGCATGCCAGGCTTCCCTGTCCATCAACAACTCCTGGAGCCTGCTCAAACTCATGTCCATCATGTTGGTGATGCCATCCAACCATCTCATTCTCTGTCGTCCCCTTCTCCTCCTGCCCTCAATCCCTTCCAGCATCAGGGTCTTTTCCAATGAGTCAACTCTTTGCATCAGGTGGCCAAAGTATTGGAGTTTCAGCTTCAGCATCAGTCCTTCCAATGAGTATTCAGGACTGACTTCCTTTAGGACTGACAGTTTGGATCTCCTTGCAGTCCAAGGGACTCTCAAGAGTCTTCTCCAACACCACAGTTCAAAAGCATCAATTCTTCCGTGCTCAGCTTTCTTCACAGTCCAACTTTCACATCCATACATGACCACTGGAAAAACCATAGCCTTGACTAGACGGACCTTTGTTGCCAAAGTAATGTCTCTGCTTTTGAATATGCTTTCTAGGTTGGTCATAACTTTCCTTCCATGGAGTAAGCACCCTTTAATTTCATGCTGCAGTCCCTGTCCACAATGATTTTGGAGCCTAGCTGTGTGTCCTGTACTTTCTGTTCTCATAGCTCAATATTCAGCCTTCTGTTCTTTGTTGAGCAGTTGATTCTAAAAGTGGGAAAACTTTAAATACTATTTGGTACCTTATGATTAAGTAACTACAAGAAGCCCATTGCACCATCAGGTCCCATGAACCTCTGATCTGACCAACTCTGGATCAATTGACAACCCAGGGTTGGTTGAAACCCAGGATGTGGAACCAGCTAGTAAGGAGATCCAAGGTACCACACCATAGCATATAAGGGGCTTGAGTATCCATGAATTTTGGTATTTCCTAAGGTCCAGGAGTGAATATCTCTGGGAATACCAAGGGATGATTATAATATTCCTTTTTATTCAAGTAATTGATTGGACCCCTCGCTAATGAAGTGTCGCTGTTGTTAGGTCTGTGTCACTCAGTGGGAGTGTGTTCATCAACAAATGTGTTTCCTAAAGCATCAAAGTCAAGTGAAGCTGATTTTCTCTGCAGCATTGATTTTTTTCAATTCATGCTATATTTCCACATTTTTCATATTTGGAAAATAATTTTATTGCTCAAACTTTTTTTTTTCTCTTGCATTTCTAATTGTCTTTCTTCTTCTTTGTTGCCAAAGAGAAACATATACCTTTCTCAAGCTATCCTTAAGATCTTGCCACTTTTTAAACAGACAGCCTGCTGAATGGAATCCATTATGGGCTTCAGGAGGAGATTATGGTTACATAATCCCCACTACCTTCCGGTCCTGTTGTGCCGATCGTGTTCCGGGTATGCTGTGCAGCTCTCCTCGAATTGTGTTTTGAAGTTCTGGATCTGTTCACTATTTGCTTATTTATTCATTTTACTTTTGCCTCTACACTTCATCTTTTTTTTTTTTTTTTTTTCATTTTGCTAGAGGCTGTCTTGAGGTAATATTTTAGAACATGTACACTGGGAGAAGAATCTCTTATTCCTTGGATAGCTTAAAAAGTTTGTTTTCACCACCCCTCTCCCTCCTTAACTGACAGTATGAATAAGAGTGAAATCTAAATTTAACAACATTTTCCTCTAGAACTTTGAAGCTATTAATTCATCATTGCTGATAAGATCCCAAATATAATGATTCTTTTTTAAATAGCTTTGTTTCTCTTAACTTGTCACCCTTCCACTTTGGTATTATTTTCATTTAATGTAATTTTTGTTTGATCTTTCAAGATGTTTATGTTTTTTGTATTTTTAAGCATCATTTTACCTAAAGAGCTTGAAGAGTATATATACATATATTCACACACAGACCCTCATGCTTTCACACACATGATTTTTTGTCAACTAGCATAAAATGTTCAGTAAAGTTTTCTTTTAGTGAGATCTAGTTCCAGAAGACCGTTCCCATTCTTGG
Source organism: Bos javanicus (assembly GCF_032452875.1). Classification (NCBI taxonomy): domain Eukaryota; kingdom Metazoa; phylum Chordata; class Mammalia; order Artiodactyla; family Bovidae; genus Bos; species Bos javanicus. The sequence goes on from NC_083870.1 coordinate 48,030,754, forward strand.
CTTCAGATGCTATTCTAAATCAAATGTATGCCTTCATCTTCTATTCTTTCATCTACATACCCTTGTGGGTTTATCATACACTCATACTTCAATATATATTTCATGACTATAACACTACAACTGGCAAGGTGCTCTATTTTCCTTCCCTTTATGTGCCATGCTTGTTCAAAGCATTTGGAAGGATACTAATCCTTCAGCTTATGACATTTTTTGATGAGTGATATAAAGTAAGTAGAAAGAGATGTCTTTCAAATTGAGAGGTAGGGGGTTATTTTTGTATGTGTGTGTGAATGTTTTATTAAGATCTTTCCCACTCTCATGCCTGTATCCTCACAATTTTTCCTTGAGTAATGACATGGATATAAAGGCACTCCTAGATGTGGTAATTTTAAGAGAATACTTACATTGTGAGATTGGAATGGCCCGAAGCAAAGCCTGTATTTCCTTGTCAAATCTCATAAACTGAAAGGTATTAAAGAAAAGGTGTCGGGGACTTTGAGAGAAGACAGTCTTCTTTTTTGATTCCCTTTCTTCTTATTCCCTGAACACTGCCCTGGTGGGCATGAGGCTGCCACAGGCATTGGTCTTTGAAGAGCCAGGCAAGTGATAGTCCCTCTCCAAAGATATGTTTGAGCTAGACGCTCTGAGAGAGTACAGGGCTTTCTCACAGTCAGGAGACTGTGTACTTGAGCTGTGGCTGTTCTCCAATTCTGTACTTGAATTGGAGATTGGCATCTGCTAATACTAAATCCATGAAATTTCTCTAAGAGGCTAGGACAGGAACAATGTCAGAAGCTGTCCTGAGATGAGGAGAAGTCTGATACATCAAACAATAAAAATAACAATAACAGTAACTAATAGTGATAATAATCATAGCAATAATAATGGTTCACTCCACTGAACAATTCTGTGTGCCAGCAGTAATGCTAAATACATATATTATTTTAAAGAATTCTTACAATAACATTTTGGGGTTAATAATTATTATGGTCTCCACTTACAGAGAAAACATGATCTAGAGACCTCAACATACTTGCCCAAGATTACAGTTAATAAGTGATGTAGCAGCGATTCAAATTGGACCACCTGAGCTCATGAACACTATCGTGTCATTTGCAAATGATCACTATTTGCCCAATTAGTTCACAGGAGGATTTTGTTAGAAAAATATTTTTTTTCCCTAGTAAAATGATTTATAGCAAGACTTAGAAGTCCAAGGGCCAGGAAGCCTAGATCGGCAGAAAAATGCAGGGTTTCAACTTGGGTAGTAGTCTAGATGTCCAGAGGTGGGTGTGAATCAGCATCTGGAGACATGACGGTGTACAGGAGGCAGTGATCAAGAACATCCCCAAGAAAAAGAAATGCAAAAAAGCATAATGGTTGTCTGAAGAGGCCTTACAAATAGCTGTGAAAAGAAGAGAAGTGAAAGGCAAAGGAGAAAAGGAAAGATATACCTATTTGAATGCAGAGTTACAAAAAATAGAAAGGAGAGATAAGAAAGCCTTCCTCAATGATCAGTGCAAAGAAATAGAGGAAAACAATAGAATGGGAAAGTCTAGAGATCTCTTCAAGAAATTAGAGATACTAAGAGAACATTTCATGCAAAGATGCACACAATAAACGGTATGGACCTAACATAAGCAGAAGATATTAAAAAGAGGTGGCAACAATACACAGAAAAACTATACAAAAAAGATCTTCATAACCCAGATAACCATGATGGTATGATCACTCACCTGGTGCCAGACATCCTGGAATGTAAAGTCAAGTGGGCCTTAGGAAGCATCACTAGGAACAAAGCTAGTGGAGGTGATGGAATTCCAGCTGAGCTATTACAAATCCTAAAAGATGATGCTGTGAACCTGCTGCACTCACTGTGCTAGCATTTGGAAAACACAGCAGTGGCCACAGGACTGGAAAAGGTCAATTTTCATTCCAATCCCAAAGAAAGGCAATGCCAAAACATGCTCAAACTACCACACAATTGCACTCATCTCACACACTAGCAAAGTAATGCTCAAGATTCAAAAATTCAAAATACCAAAATTCATGGATACTCAAGCCCTTTATATGCTATGGTGTGGTACCTTGGATCTCCTTACTGGCTGGTTCCACATCCTGGGTTTCAACCAACCCTGGATCGTCAATTGATCCAGAGTTGATCAGATCAGAGGTTGATGGGACCTGATGCTGCAGTGGGCTTCTTGTATTTACTTAATCATAAGGTACCAAATGGGAGAAGACAATGGCACCCCACTCCAGTACTCTTGCCTGGAAAATCCCATGGACCGAGGAGCCTGGTAGGCTGCAGTCCATGGGGTCGCTAAGAGTCAGACACGACTGAGAGACTTCACTTTCACTTTTCACTTTCATGCATTGGAGGAGGAAATGGCAACCCACTCCAATGTCCTTGCCTGGAGAATCCCAGGGACGGCAGGGCCTGGTGGGCTGCCATCTATGGGGTCAAACAGAGTCGGACACGACTGAAGCGACTTAGCAGCAGCAGCAGCAAGGTACCAAATGCTATTTAAAATTTTCCCACTTTTAGAATCAACTGCTCAACAAAGAACAGAAGGCTGAATATTGAGCTATGAGAACAGAAAGTACAGGACACACAGCTAGGCTCCAAAATCATTGTGGACAGGGACTGCAGCATGAAATTAAAGGGTGCTTACTCCATGGAAGGAAAGTTATGACCAACCTAGAAAGCATATTCAAAAGCAGAGACATTACTTTGGCAACAAAGGTCCGTCTAGTCAAGGCTATGGTTTTTCCAGTGGTCATGTATGGATGTGAGAGTTGGACTGTGAAGAAAGCTGAGCACTGAAGAATTGATGCTTTTGAACTGTGGTGTTGAAGACTCTTGAGAGTCCCTTGGACTGCAAGGAGATCCAACCAGTCCATTCTAAAGGAGATCAGTCCTGGGTGTTCTTTGGAAGGAATGATGCTAAAGCTGAAACTCCAGTACTTTGGCCACCTCATGCGAAGAGTTGACTCATTGGAAAAGACTCTGATGCTGGGAGGAATTGGGGGCAGGAGGAGAAGGGGGCGACAGAGGATGAGATGGCTGGATGGCATCACTGACTCGATGGACATGAGTTTGGGTGAACTCCAGGAATTGGTGATGGACAGGGAGGCCTGGTGTGCTGCGATTCATGGGGTCGCAAAGAGTCGGACATGACTGACTGAACTGAACTGAACTCCTCCGTGGAAGAAAATGCTATTTCAAACCTAGACAGCATATTAAAAAGCAGAGACATCACTTTGCTGACAAAGGTCAATATTGTCATAGTTATGTTTTTTCCAGTATTCACGTACAGATGTGAGAGTTGGACCATAAAGAAGGCTGAGCACCAAAAAATTGATGTTTTTGAATTGTGGTGCTGGAGGAGACTCTTGAGAGTCCTTTCAACTTCAAGGAGATTAAACCAGTCCATCTTAAAGGAAATCAACCCTAAATATTCATTGGAAGGACTGATACTGAATCTCCAACATTTTGGCCACTTGATTCTAAGAGCCAGCTCATTGGGAAAGACGCTGGTGCTGGAAAAGATTGAAGGCAAAAGGAGAAGGGGGTGGCAGAGAACAAGATCATTATATAGCATCATCGATTCAATGGACATGAATTTAAGCAAACTCTGGAAGACAGTGTAAGAGAGAGGAGTCTGACATGTTGTAATCCATGGGGTTGCAAAGATTAGGACATGATTTAACAACTGAACAATAACAGAATTGAAATGACTTAGAATGTGAAGCAGATATTCCAAGAGGCAGTTTGCCCTAGACCAATGGATTTTCTGGGTTGCAGATAAAGTCCCAGATAAACTTGGGAAAGTTGCTCACCTTAGAAGTATAAACAAGCTAAATCTGTCAGATTTAATAGTGGGGAGTCAATAGAAAATACAAGAATCAAGAAATACATGTATCTATTGGATGGACCTTGAGGGTATTATGCTAAGTAAAATAAGTCAGAGAAAGACAATGATCTTAGTTATATGTGAAATCTAAAAAAAACCAACGTCATAGATACAAAGAACAGCTTGCTGGTTTCCAAATGTGGGGGCTGGGGGGAGGGGGGGCAAAAGTTTTGAACTTCCAGTTATAAGAAAAGTAAGTCCTGGGGATGTAATGACAACAAGGTTACTAAGGTAATACTGTGAAAAGTGAAAGTGATGTTACTCAGTCCTGTCCGACTCTTTGCAACCCCATGGACTGTAGCAGCCAGGCTCCTCCATCCATGGGATTTTCCAGGCAAGAATACTGGAGCGGGTTGCCATTTCCTTCTACAGGGGATATTCCTGACCCAGGGATTGAATGTGGGTCTCCCGCATTGTAGGCAGACTTTACCATCTGAGCCAACAGAGAATCCCAAAGTACTACTGTACTGCATATTTAAAAGGTGCTGAAAGTTGATCTTAAATTTCTTATCACAATAAAAGCAATTTGTAACTATGTTTGATAAAGGATGTTAACTAAGTTTCTTGTGTAATCATTTCACCATATTTATTAGATCATTATGTTATATGCCTAAAACTGATACAGTGTCCTATGTCAATTTTATCTCAATTAAAACAAATAAAATAAACAAAAATAATTGAAAAAGAAATAAAGGTATCAGCATATTAAGGGTACAGTGACATTAATGACAGTGGTTAGTACATAGCTCTTCAAAGTCATGCAGACCTGGGATTCAAATAGATTCATCTCCATGATGTTAAACAAGGTACCAACCTCTCATGATGGTATCTATCTCTGTACATGATTATGAAGATTATGAAAGACAATGCATGTAAAGTGATTAACCCAGAACCTGACAGTAAGTCCTTAGGAACTGTGCATTATTGTTATAGTCATTATTGCTAATCTTTGGAAGTCATTCATTTCTTATGCAAAAATACTATATGAAGAGAATATCAAGTTATTCAATTATTTGTTAGACCCTTGAATATCTATGAAATGAATGTCAGAGCTTTAAATGACAGGCCTGTATACTAAAAAATACTCAAAGTTGGGATTTGGATAGAGAGAAAGGGTAGAAAGATAGGTAGTATTTTCAGCGAGGGGGTTGCATAGCACTCAATGTAACTCATATAAAATCAACTTTACGAGTATGAGGCAGTGAGGAGAGAGAAAGAGAGAGATTGATTTAAATAATACTGACAATTCTACCAGTCATCACTTTCAACGATCCTTTGCTTTAGGCAGTAGTTGCAATCATGCCTGAAATAGCCAATTGCTTGATGGAAACATGTCAAAAACATATGCATGTTTTTAAGATTTTCTCTGTGACTTTAATTTAAAATATTTCTGTAATCAGGTAAATAAGTGATATGACTTTTCAACATCCTTGGGGAAGAAATTGAAGGATTACTTGAGTGTTACAGAAAAACATTCACTAAGGAGGAGTTGGTGTTTCAGATGCTCACTCTATACTGATGGCTCAGCAGGTAAAGAATCTGCCTGCAGAGCAGGAGACACAGGAGATGTGGGTTCGATCCCTGGGCTGGGAAGATCCCCTGGAGGAGGAAATGACAACCCATTCCAGTCTTCTTGCTTGGAAATCCCATGGACAGAGGAGCCTGACAAGCTAGAGTCAGTGGGGTCACAAAGAGTTGGACATGACAGGGCACATGCATACACACACAGGGAGGAGCTGGTGTTTCAGAGGCTCACTGTATAGAGAAATATTAAGCCCCAAGACGAATTCATCTAGAAGGAATTTTTTAAATATTTATTTTTATTTATTTATTTGGCTGTGCCAAGTCTTAGTTGTGGCACACAGGATCTTCTTTTTGGCATGCGAACTTTGTGGCATGTGGGATCTAGTCCCTTGACCAAGGATTGACCCTGGACCCCTGCATCGGGAGTGTGAAGTGTTAGCCCATGGACCCCCAGAGAAGTCTTTATCTAAAAGTAATTTTTGACTTGTATGCTGACCTTATGATTTAAGTTTGTACAAGATTTAACTCTAAAACTATTTTTTCACAATGTGCATTTTTACTGGGAATAAGTTTTTAAAAGAATAACAAAAAATGATGCTTGTGATAACAATGAAATAATGTGAGAAAAATTTTATAATAAAAATAAGTAAAATGATAGAAAATAAAACTTTTATGATAATGACTACAATAAATAAAAAGGATCGATAGAAAGAAAATTTTTAAAATGGATATACCATATGTTAATATTGGCCAGGGTTATTATATTAAGATTATGGAGTTATGTTTATTTAATATTATTTACTTTAGGTTGTAAAATTTGTAAATGTATGGTTTTAGAAACCTATGAAAAAGCAGATACAAAACATTGATAGCACAAAGTACACAGTTGCTCTAACCAAAATCCATCTTTAGGAATTATTCAGATGTAAGAATTCTGTAATAATCTCAGATTTTAGTGACATCTTTTCTCTTCAGGGACTTCAAGTTAAATTGTTTCACTGCTTCATTTGTGTATCTATACCAGTGTAGAAAATAAGTTATGTACAATTTTTGTATTTGCCCTTCAAATACTTCCTCAAAGCATTTCAGGCAGACATGTGTAAGTACCTTCCCCAACCCCCTACACTATGCAGGTTAAATCCCTTTCCTGCCTGACTGGAACAGTTCAGTTCAGTTCAGTTTAAGCGCCCAGTCATGTCCAACTCTTTGCAACCCCATGGACTAGAGCACGCTAGGCTTACCTGTCCATCACCAACTCCCAAAGCCTACTCATACTCATGTCCATCGAGTCAGTGATGCTATCCAACCATCTCATCCTCTGTCATCCCCTTCTCCTCCTGCCTTCAATCTTTCCCAACATCACAATCAGTGATGAGTTGGTTTTGCAATGAGTCGGTTCTTCGCATCAGGTGGCCAAAGTACTGGAGTTTGATTATTCAGGACTGATTTCCTTTAGGATGGGCTGGTTGGATCTCCTTGCAGTCAAGGGACTCTCAAGAGTGTTCTCCAACACCACAGTTCAAAAGCATCAATTCTTCGGTGCTCAACCTTCGTATAGTCCAACTCTCACATCCATACATGACTACTGGAAAAACCATAGCTTTGACTAGACAGACCTTTGTTGGCAAAGTAATGTTTCTGCTTTTTAATATGCTGTCTAGGTTGGTCATAGTTTTTCTTGCAAGCATCAAGAGTCTTTTAACTTCATGGTTGCAGTTACCATCTTCAGTGATTTTGGAGCCCAAATACATAAAGTCTCTCACTGTTTCAATCAGATCACGCCATTACCCAAAGCATTAGCAACACCAATATCCCATAGCTGGATCTAAGCAGTATAAGTTTGGCTCCCCAGCTAAATTTTGGAAGGCAGTACTCACATATTTGGGTTTTCATCCAAATGGCAAACTACTTCAGTATTCTTGCCTGGAAAATTCCATGAATGAAAGAGCCTGATGGGCTACAGTCCATAGGACCGCAAAGAGTTGAACACAACTGAGCGATGGAACATACACATGTCCTTACTACCATAAAGAGACCTATTATTATGTTAATTAACACTTAAAACACATCAAATTCTGTCTACAACTGCAGACATCAAAAAACCTGTCAAATATAATCCCATAAATTTAGCATGTTGCTCTTCTTCATCAGTTTCATAAACTGATAAATTTATCATGAATTCATTCATTAATTCAATAAATATCAATAAAATAACTTAATATTGCTGGGCCAAGGCTAGGGATTTAACATTTAATCATTATTTTGCTGATAAAGAGTTTGAGACTTGGAAAGGTCAATTAACTTGTCCAAAAAACTGTTGAGAAGTAGTGGATTCAGGACTTCAATTTTAATTTGCCAGTAAAGCCAAGCTTTTAACTATGCTATAAGGCTTTCTATTTTATTAGGACTTATAAGTGTCAACCATTTCTAGGTGTTGGGGCACACAAAGATGAATCTTGCTATGCAGGAGATTAAAAAACATATTTTCTTTTTCTTTGAGAAGTTTGTAAGTATCAGGGATCATTCAATGATATCCTTTCCAGGCAATTCCCAAGGTTGTGGTAAAACAAGATAAGCACTTAAATGATAAGGAAGGGTATTTAATCAAGTCCAATTTTCCAAGGAAGAATTTGACTTCATTATTAGCACCACATTATTGGTTCAGTTCAGTTCAGTTCAGTTCAGTCACTCAGTCGTGTCCGACTCTTTGCGACACCATGAATCGCAGCACACAAGGCCTCCCTGTCCATCACCAACTTCTGGAGTTCACTCAAACTCATGACCACCTAGTCAGTGATGCCATCCAGCCATCTCACCCTCTGTCGCCTCCTTCTCCTCCTGCTCCCAATCCCTCCCAGCATCAGGGTCTTTTACAGTGGGTCAACTCTTCGCATGAGGGGGCCAGAGTATTGGAGTTTCAGCTTTAGCATCAGTCCTTCCAATGAACACCCAGGACTGATCTCCTTTAGGATGGACTTCTTGGATCTCCTTGCAGTCCAAGGGACTCCCAAGAGTCTTCTCCAACACCACAGTTCAAAAGCATCAATTCTTCGGCGCTCAGCTTTCTTCACAGTCCAACTCTCACATCCATACATGACCACTGGAAAAACCACAGCCTTGACTAGATGGACCTTTGTTGGCAAAGTAATAGCTGTGCTTTTGAATACGCTATCTAGGATGGTCATAACTTTCCTTCCAAGGAGTGTCTTTTAATTTCATGGCTGCAATCACCATCTGCAGTGATTTTGGAGCCCAAAAAAGAAAGTCAGCCACTGTTTCCACTGTTTCCCAATATATTTCCCATGTAGTGATAGGACCAGAGGCCATGATCTTAGTTTTCTGAATGTTGAGCTTTAAGCCAACTTTTTCACTCTCCTCTTTCACTTTCATCAAGAGGCTTTTTAGTTCCTCTTCACTTTCTGCCATAAGGGTGGTGTCATCTGCCTTTCTGAGGTTATTGATATTTCTCCCAGCAATCTTGATTCCAGCTTGTCCTTCTTCCAGCCTAGCGTTTCTCATGATGTACTCTGTATATAAGTTAAATAAGCAGGGTGACAATATACAGCCTTGATGTACTCCTTTTCCTATTTGGAACCAGTCTGTTGTTCCATATCCAGTTCTAACTGTTGCTTCCTGACCTGTATATAGGTTTCTTAAGAGGCATGTCAGGTGATCTGGTATTCCCATATCTTTCAGAATTTTCCACAGTTTATTGTGATCCGCACAGTCAAAGGCTTTGGCATAGTCAATAAAGCAGAAATAGATGTTTTTCTGGAACTCTCTTGGTTTTTCCATGATCCAGTGGATGTTGGCAATTTGATCTCTGGTTCCTCTGCCTTTTCTAAAACCAGCTTGAACATCAGGAAGTTCATGGTTCATGTATTGCTGAAGTCTGGCTTGGAGAATTTTGAGCATTACTTTAGTAGCGTGTGAGATGAGTGCAACTGTGTGGTAGTTTGAGCATTCTTTGGCATTGCCTTTCTTTGGGATTGGAATGAAAATTGACCTTTTCCAGTCTTATGGCCACTGCTGAGTTTTCCAAATTTGCTGGCATATTAGTGCAGCACTTTCACAGCATCATCTTTCAAGGATTTGAAATAGCTCAACTGGAATTCCATCACCTGCACTAGCTTTGTTCATAGTGATCCTTTCTAAGGCCCACTTGACTTCACATTCCAGGATGTCTGGCTCTAGGTGAGTGATCACACCATCATGATTTTCTGGGTCATGAAGATCTTTTTGTACAGTTCTTCTGTGTGTTCTTGCCACCTCTTCTTAATATCTTCTGCTTCTGTGAGGTCCATACTATTTCTGTCCTTTATTGAGCCCATCTTTGCATGAAATTTTCCCTTGGTATCTCTAATTTTCTTGAAGAGATCTCTAGTCTTTCCCATTCTGTTGTTTTCCTCTATTGCTTTGCATTGATCGCTGAAGAAGGCTTTCTTATCTCTCCTTGCTATTCTTTGGAACTCTCCATTCACATGCTTATATCTTTCCTTTTCTCCTTTGCTTTTTACTTCTCTTCTTTTCACAGCTATTTGCAAGGCCTCCCCAGACAGCCATTTTGCTTTTTTGCATTTCTTTTTCTTGGGAATGGTCTTGATTCCTGTCTTCTGTACAATGTCACAAACCTCTGTCCATAGTTCATCAGGCACTCTGTCTATCAGATCTAGTCCCTTAAATCTATTTCTCACTTCCACTGTATAATCATAAGGGATTTGATTTGGGTCATACCTGACTGGTCTAGTGGGTTTCCTTACTTTCTTCAGTTTAAGTTTTAATGTGGCAATAAGGAGTTCATTTCTGAGCCACAGTCAGCTCCCGGTCTTGTTTTTGCTGACTGTTTAGAGCTTGATATCATGAATTCTAGAATCTCTAAATGGCTGTTCATTGTGAGTGAGTTGGCTCAGTGATGTGGCTCTTCTTCCTATGACCCTTTCTGGTGAACAATGCTGGGGCTGTCAGATGAAGGATGAGGTCTTGAGTAACAGGAAACTCAACTGTAAGATGTATCCACTTCCCCTTAAAAGTTCTTTGTACTCGTCACTCAGCTATTGAATTCCCTCTAGCACAAGAACCAGATAGAAAATCCCTGAGGAAGCCTGGACAAAGTGTCCTGCCATGGACAAGCAGTCACAGCAGTGTTCACAGGTTCTGCCTAGATACATTTTCTACCATGTGAGTTGCCCGAATGCACTGCTGCTCCACCGCAAACTCTTCTCCACACAATAGCCAGAATGATACTTTGATATGTGAACTTGGAACTCACCTGCCTACAATCTTCAGAGACTTTCTATTTCCTCTGGGGATTAAATTTGCAAGAGTGTTGCAAAGGCATCAAAAGCACAAAAGACCAGGATTTGTTACTCAAGCAATTGCAAAGGATGTCATCCACCTAAGGTCCCTTCCCAAATTGTCCCATGTTGCTCTGCTCCTTACTCCCAACACTTCACTGGTATTGCCATTCTTTCCATCCTTATCTCTCTTGCAGAGTTTCTGTGCAAGCTGTTTCTGATTCATTTTTCCAACTGTACTCCACCCCCACCCCCACGCCCCTTCTTGTAATCCCTAAACTCTTAGGCTTTTCTTGGGAAAGTTTTTACCACCTCTACAGATCAAGTGAAATTACATAGAGTGTTCTTTTGGAATGAAGGTATAACACTAATGTTTCTACAAAATTTAAAATCTGCAGCCTCTCAAAGCATTTCCCATCATCCTTCATAGCCTTTGTCATGAGTGACGCAAATTCAGTAGTCATTTGTGAATTTGGTTAATATTTGTCTACCATGATCCATTTCAGTTTGATAAGAATAGCTTTTGTTACATATATTTTGTTCATTATTGAATCCCCAGTGCCAGGCACATAGTTACTGCCCAAAATATATTTGTTAAATTGATGAACATTTACTGAAAAAGAATTAAAGGGACAGTCATTTTGTGCCCCTTTACCAAGGAGTCAGTGATGATCACCCCAAAAGGCAATCTTTCTTATGCAGTCCTATCACCACTTGCAGGCTTTAGGGCTCCACTGGGGTATTTTTTCCTAAAATCCCTGACTTTGAAATATTTGAAGCTTGATGACGTGGGGGTTTCCTTAAAAGTAGAGTGATGGCAACTCCACCCCTCTATCTTAGGACATCACTGTGAAATTCTGCACACTTCTCTAGAACCCTTCATACATTCATTCTGTTCCCTCAACAAGGTAACAGAGTCCCCTGTATGCCTGGTACTGGTCAGAGAGCTAAGCATTCACAAATGAAAGGCAGTCCTGGTTCTCAAAGAGCCTCCTGTGAAGCGGGAGAGAGGGGACAATTAAGCAGGCTTCCCCCATGACTCAGTGGGTAAAGAATCCACCTGCAATGCAGGAGACTCAAGAGACATGGGTTTGATCCCTGGATCTGGAAGATTCCCTTGGAGGAGGAAATGGCAACCCACTCCAGTATTCTTGCCCAGAGAATCCAATGGACAGAGGAGCATGGCAGGTTAAAGTCTATGGGGTCTCAAAGAGCCGAACGTGACTGAAGCACCAAGCACACAGCAGCACACACAGCCAAGGAGTGTGGCAATCCTGAGAGAGGACCACAGAGGGACCCTTAGAATACCAGGAAATATGGAAAAAGGGTTTATCAGGAACTGCTTCTGAGAAGCTGGGTCTAGAGAGAAAACTGTGCCAGGAGAACACATGGTAAAAAATCATCCAAACAATGGTAGCAGTTTGTGTGATAGCCAAGACAGGGTCTTGGCTAATGCAAATGGCAAGTCAGAAAGAGCAAATGCAGGTCAGAAAGAATCCTGAAGTTTCGGATTGGGTTCTGAGCGGTGGCCAAACCTAGGCAGGGTCTAGAGCAAGGAGGACATTTTGGATCCTATCTTGAAGGTAAAGAGAAGCTGTGATGGCTTTTAAGTGTGGGAGTCGGGGAATCAGATTTGCTTCTCAGAAAAAGCACATCAAAGCAGTGCTAAAGATGGGGAGAAAGGGCACTGTAAACAGACAAAAGGCCTCAAAGAGTTTCACAAAAAATCCACAAAGAATTTCTGTGTACTTTGAGAAGGTAGTTGAAATGAAAAAGTAACCATTTATGTGTACTGAAATATGGATATTTTCAATTTCTAACAGTTGAAGAAAATGTTTACATACATCATTTCCCTGGAAATAAATTAGGAAATGAGCATAATGTTTCTGCAAAACCTAAAGACTGCTGGTGACTCATTATCCTATTAATTGATATGAATAAATTGGATAAATCAAGCTAAATGAGAGTCAGCCACCTACATACAAGTAGAGAGAGAGCTAAGTGTTTATTGGTTTCTGGTTGTGTTTTTTAGCAACAAAAGCAAAGATCCTGCTTCTTGTTGAGGAGCACTACTTTTGGCAAGTCCATTGAGCCCCTGACCTTCAGTAACAGGGCATGGGGGGGACAGTGTGGATGATGGGGACCTTAGAGGGATAGGTGGTCAGGCTGGGCCATGTAAGCCTCTGCCAGCACCCTGAGGCCCACCCACTAAACCCTGTGGGTGGGAGTTCCCTGGTGGTCCAGTAGCTAGGACTCCCAGTGCTGGGTGCCTGGGTTCCATCCCCGGCCAGGGAATTAGATTCCACATGCCATAACTAAAGCTTCTGCATGCTGCGACTAAGGCCCAATGCAGCCAAATAAATAAATGAGTACCAAAAAAAAAAACAAAAAACAAAAAACTCTTGCAGGTTTCTTACCTATCAATGTACCACACCATTTGATAAAAGCACACTCACAAATCTTTTCAGTAAAGATTTTCTCTCCCTGGGTCTTTGAAATTCCTACAGAACAATGCCCTTGAGACACTTAGCAGTCCCACGGTTTAATGCAGATGGTGTGCAAGGCATATGCTTAAGATCCTTAAAAGACATGTTGTCTTGTGGAAAGGGCCTTCGATTTGCTGACTTAAGGTTTCTGAGGTTTAACAAGGGGTTTTGCTAGCCACATTCTTGGCTTTATCTCTTCCTGACAACATGCTGAAATCAATCTTTTCCGTGAAAGTGAAAGTTGTTCAGTTGTGTCCTACTCTTTGCAACCCTGTGGACTATACAGTCCATGGAATTCTCCAGGCAAGAATACTGGAGTGGGTAGCGTTTCCCTTCTCCAGGGGATCTTCCCAACCCAGGGATCAAACCCAGGTCTCCCACATTACAGGCGGATTCTTCACCAGCTGAGCCACAAGGGTTTCCATAGGCTATATCTTATTTTCAGAACCTTCTGCTGGCTCTAAAGAATATCTCAGTTCAGTTCAGTCGTTCAGTCATGTCTGACTCTTTGTGACCCTGTGAACCACAGCACGCCAGGCCTCCCTGTCCATCACCAACTCCTGGAGTCCACCCAAACCCGTGTCCATTGAGTCGGTGATGCCATCCAACCATCTCATCCCCTAATGTCCCCTTCTCCTCCTGCCCTCAATCTTTCCCAGCATCAGGGTCTTTTCAAATAAGTCAGCTTTTCACATCAGTTGGCCAAAGTATTGGAGTTGGAGCCTCTCTATTTCCTCTAAATCCCACTTGGAAACAATAGTTGAATCATCATCTCTCTCCTGTCACATTTTTGTGATAAGCAACTTCAAAAAGCCACAGCGCTTTCAACACTGCATGACTGTCTCCTTACCTACTCCATGGAGTACAGTAGGTAGACTTCCTACTTTCTATGTTACTGCAGGAAGAAGTGTCTTGCCAATATCTTCATGCCTTCATGCCCTCACTGGAAACCTCCTTAAGTACCGCCAGCCTTTTGCCTGACCCAATTCATAAAATCAGCGCCACATATTTTAGGATTCATTGTAGGAGCACTCTTCTTCTGGGTCTCAAATTCTTGTTTTTTTTTTTCTTTCTGGGGCTTCATGGGACTTTGGGCAGTGTTCAAATTCTACTTCAGTTTTTCGCTGTTGTATAATAAGCCATTCCAAAAGTTACTGGTGCAAACTACATCTATTTATGTTAACAAGCCCTGCTTCCACCACCACATTTTTCCTTGATCAGGGTGGCTGTGGATGTTCAGCTGTGCACTGGGGAGGGGAGGGGGAGCCTGACTACTCCACTCCATGAGTACTGCCTCTTTCAATCTCCTTGATGCAGAACTGGGACCTGCTAGGGAGAGCATAGGGATCTTCACACTCTCTGGTTCAGTCTCATTGCCTCCAGATGGATATGGAGGTTTAGGGCTCCCCAATACCCCAATGACACCTGAAGTGGGTTGAAAGTAGAGGGCTGACTGACCAGACTTGCCCCACTATGCACCACTTTGTTTAGTCTTGTAGATACCAGGACAGGGTGGAGGCTCAGCTTCTCACTGGACCCCGCTGACCCTGGGAGTGGATGATGAAGTCTAGTGGTAATGAGCCTTGCTTTGCACCTTCTCATTATGTCTCAGCTCACCACTGGAGCCCCCCACCTCTTCTGGAAATCAGAGCACTGCCTACTTCTGCCAGACAGGGGATAGAAGATCAGCTCCCTGCTCAGTCCCTTTGATGCTGTCCTGGCAGGGGAATTGAAAATCCATGACTGACTTTCACTAGAAAAGGGACAGATTTGCTTCCCCTTGGTCTACTTATACCCTCACAGAGGAATCTGAATATCACATCTGGTGGGAAGGTGGCTTGAAAGATCAGCTCTCTGCTCATTCCTAGTAAAACTGTGGTGGAAGAAGGTGATTTTTTTTCTTGTTGGTGTTTGTCTGGTTTAGGACACAAATAACCAAAAAGGTTTTTGATTAGGCTACCTTTTTCATGGTCTTTGGCTCAGGGCAGTGGGCTTTTCTTGGAGTTGTCTGGTCTGTGCCTGGGGATGGTCCTCAGTTGGAGGCTTTTGGAGCTTTCCATGTGAGAGATAGGAAACCCAGGTAACAGCCTCCATGTCATTTCTCAAACCCAGATGTCCCTACACAATCCACCGTCTCCTTTCCACCTTTCAGAGTCTCCCTATGGTTGTTTTGTAATGTCCATGGTTTTTCAGTTGTAAGAAAGACCTGAGAGGAATGGAGCTACCCTATCTTCACCAAAAATGGAGAAGTCCAAGTGTATCTTTTATTCTCCAGGAAAAGGCAAGCAAATATTAACTATCTTGAGCTAAAGACAATAAAGTAAGCAGGACACAGATCTACAAATGTAAAAAACAAACAAACAAGCAAACAAAGAAACAAAAAAAGTGTAGCCTCATGTAATAGTAAGATATAATAAATGGTTTTTATACCACAAGGGAAAAAAGAGGGGAGGTTTATTTTGTTTACTGTCATGAAGCCCTGATTGAATCTATATTCTTTCCTGTTGGGTTTATTGTCTGGGAGATTAGAAGAATTACAAATACTGGTATCAGGTATGATGAGTCCTTTCTCTAATAGTGTTCCAACTTTTATCTCTTATTTTCCCATTTAACAGTATTGTGCTAGTTTGAATAGAGATCTATATGAATCACTATGAACCTCAATGACTTTGATATTAATAAGTCTGACAACATATGTAGGATTTTTGTTGCTGTTGTTGTTTTAACACAAGTAACCCTACATCTTGAGATTTTTATTAGATCTTTGCTCAAGATGATAAAGTACCAATATATCAATACCCAAATTTGTATCTGATTATAAGTAGGATAGTCCTCAGGATTTAAGAAAGAGGCCAGCAATAGGCTATCTAATCTAAAAAATGCATTTGACCACTGCTGCTGCTGCTGCTAAGTCGCTTCAGTCGTGTCTGACTCTGTGTGACCCCATAGACGGCAGCCCACTAGGCTGCCCTCCTATTAAGGCCATAGGTATAATATCACAAAAGAGGGGAAAAAAAACATTCTTTGCTTAAAAGTCAATGGATAGTTATACACTGTGATGAAAGAATGTCTACAGATTATTAATTTCTTGACTCTCAGAGAAATGTTGTGTCATGGTGGCAGGATTTGTGGTATCAATAAACAACTTGGCAGACTGCTCTTTAATATTTGCAGAGATTTTTCTATGTGAATTTGAGGGTGAAAATTAGAAAATAAACACTTGAATTTCCCTTTGGAAACTTTGCCATTGCCTACCCACTTAAATTTTTCCTTTACCTTTTTTACTAGCAGAGTTCAATTAATTTTTCATGGTCCTTTCTGCTTACATTGAATATAGATGTCTTTATCAACAAACTCCTTTCCCAAATTCTTATGATTAGGGTGGGAAATTCTAATTGCTTTAACTGAATGACCACTGATTTATTCTAGATTTTTTTCTAATTTTGTTTTTGGCTATTTCAAGATCTTTAGGGGCTTCCCTGGTGGCTCAGACAGTAAAGAATCTGCCTGCAATGTGGGAGACCCAGGCTCAATTCCTGGAGAAGGGAATGGCAACCCACTCCAGTAGTCTTGCCTGGAAAATTCCATGGACAGAGAAGCCTGACAGGCTATAGTCCATGGGGTAGAAAAGAGTCAGACATGACTAAGCAACCAACATGTACACTTTCAAACAATAGTTGGAGACCTGGCAACAGAGGTATTTCTCATTCCTGGTTTTGCCTTCATATTAAATCCCCTGGCTCAGGCTTATGGCTGTTCAAAGGAAAGTGAAGAGTTGAGGTCACACTTGCCTAAGGATCTAACCCTGAATGCTGTCAAAAGGTGTTAAAGAGCCTATTCCAGAAGTCACTCATCCTTTCTTTGCTTGTAGGACAAGATTACAGGGCAATCTGTTTTCACAGAACAGACTTTGAAGATGGAATCTTACAGCTCTTACTCCACTTCTACAGCTTTTCTAACTCCTCTAATCTCTGCAGTTCAGGGTCTATTAGATCACTCTCAAAATCTTTTCACTCTGAATTTTCCATCCAGTTTTTCTTTTACATCAGAGTATGCTATCAACATGTGAGCCAACTGATTAAAATCTGGGATCCCCAAATTATCTGTTCCTAGAACAACTCTAAATGTCTTTGCAAATTTCTGTCTGTAATGTATGTGTAGGCTTTAGAAAGTGACTCTCAATTCAAAGGTCAGATTTAAAATCAACCACAACAGAATGTGATTTGTTTTGAAGTGGATTTAACTTTAAGAAAAACGTTTGAGGGACTTCTGTGGTGGTCCAGTAGTTAAGAGTCTGCCTCCCAATACAGTGGACATGGGTCCAATCACTAATCCAGGAGGATTCCACATGTTTCAGGGCGACTAAGTCCATGAACCGCAACTACTGAGCGGTGCTCTAGATTCCTCACCATGAGCGAGCAGCCCTCGCTCACTGCAACCAGAGAAAGACTGCACGCCACAGTAAAGAAGAGTAAGTTCAACCAAAAAGAAAAATAAATAGATAAATGAGATTTTAGAGTTTATCCTTGGCTAGAGCAGAAAGTGTCCCTATTATAGGAACCTAGGCAGAAGGAGAAGCAATAAAGGAACTGAGGCAGTTAGAGTCAGATTGCAGTTCAAGAGGATCAAAGAAAGATAGTTTTAAGGGATTTGTTTTTGTTTGTTTGTTTTTACTTTTCTCACTTACCCTGAGTAAGGAATCTTTTGAAAGCGTTAATTTTGAAAACAAGATTTCCTTTGAAAATTTCCTTATACAAATGAAAAATGCAGACCATTTCCTTTCTAAAATGCCGCTTAAATGAAAGATTTTTTTCAGATTGAAAGTTTCCGAAAAAAACCACTTTTATGCCACTAAGATAAATACATAAATTGTAGCCCCTCCAAAAAATGTTAGAAACAAACTTTCCAAAGTTCTGCTGAGATTTTGGAGTTCAAAGACCTTGACTTGGAATAGGATTCTCCTTTGAGGTCACATGGTCCTGTTACTCTGAGGTCTCACCACAAATGAGCTTGAAAGTGAAAGTGAAGTCGCTCAGTGGTGTCCGACTCTTTGCAACCCCATGGACTGTAGCCCACTAGGCTCCTCCATCCATGAGATTCTCCAGGCAAGAGTACTGGAGTGGGTTGTCATTTCCTTCTCCAGGGGATCTTCTCAACCCAGGGATTGAACCTGGGTCTCCCATGTTGTAGCTTAGACCAAGTGAGCTTAGAAGGAGATAAAAGCGATGGTCTTGCTTATGCCCTTTGTTATCTTAGGCTCCTGTATAAATCAGCTCAAGCTGCCACAATAAAATACTGCAGACTCAGCAGCTTAAACAACACAAATGTATTTTCTCATAGTTCCGGAGAATAGGAAGTTCAAGATCAAGGTGCCATACCAATTTTGGAGTGACACAAGCATTCAGTCCATTGCAGCCCCCAACCTAATCATTAGCTGTCTCTAATGCTTCACTTCATGGGAAATAGATGGGGAAATAGTGGAAACAGTGTCAGACTTTATTTTGGGGGCTCCAAAATCACTGCAGATGGTGATTGCAGCCATGAAATTAAAACACGCTTACTCCTTGAAAGGAAAGTTATGACCAACCTAGATAGCATATTAAAAAGCAGAGACATTACTTTGCCAACAAAGGTCCATTTAGTCAAGGCTATGGTTTTTCCAGGAATCATGTATGGATATGAAAGTTGGACTGTGAAGAAAACTGAGCACCAAAGAATTGATGCTTTTGAACTGTGGTGTTGGAGAAGACTCTTAAGAGTCCCTTGGACTGCAAGGAGATCCAACCAGTCCATCCTAAAGGAGATCAGTCCTGGGTGTTCTTTGGAAGGAATGATGCTAAAGCTGAAACTCCAATACTTTGGCCACCTCATGTGAAGAGTTGACTCATTGGAAAAGACTCTGATGCTGGAAGGGATTGGGGGCAGGAGGAGAAGGGAATGACAGAGGATAAGATGGCTGGATGGCATCACCAACTTGATGGACGTGAATTTGGGTGAACTCTGGGAGTTGGTGATGGACAGGGAGGCCTCATAAGAGTCAGACACCTGGCAACTGAACTAAACTGAACTGAATGCAGATGGAAGATTTGGACTAAAGCGCTTGCCTTGAACCATACATTTATGGATAAAACAGGAAAAGGCTGAGAAGAGAACTCATAAACTTTGGCAGGTGACATAAGATGAAGTTTGTCCCTTAAGGAGACCAGTATGAGAATACCTTCTGAATTCCTCAAGAGATGGTTATATCAGACCTAGAGTCAATTTGCTCCTCTGATCATCTGCTTCCTGGTGGCTTAGATGGAAAAACCTGTTGATAAAGCAAAACTAAATCTACTGAATGTAGTGTAGTGAAGACCACCTTCTTGCTTTGTTTTGTTGTCCCATCCTTTAGTTGTGTCCCACTCTTTTCGACCCCATGGATTGCAGCATGCCAGGCTCCACTGTCCTTCACCATCTCCCAGAGCTTGATCAAATTCATGTCCATTGAGTCGGTGATGCTATCCAACCATCTCATCCTCTGCCACCTCCTTCACCTTTTGCTTTCCATCTTTCCCAGCATCAGGGTCTTTTACAATGAGTTGGCTCTTTGCAACAGGTGGCCAAAGTATTAGAGATTCAGCATCAGTCCTTCTAGTCCTTCAGGATTGGTTTCCTTTAGAATTGACTGGTTTGATCTCCCTGCAGTCCAAGGGACTCTCAAGAGTCTCCTGCAACACCACAGTTCAAAAGCATCAATTTTTGATGCTCAGCCTTCTTTATGGTCCAACTCTCACTTCTATATGTGAATACTGGGAAAATCATAGCTATGGCTATATGAACCTTTGTCAGCAAAGTAATGTCTCTGCTTTTTAATATGCTGTCTAGGTTTGTCTTAGCTTTTTCTTCCAGGGAGCAAGAGTCTTTTAATTCCATGGCTGCAGTCACTGTCTGCAGTGATTTTGGAGCCAAGAAAAGAAAATCTGTTAATGTTTCTACTTTTTCCCTTTCTATTTGCCATGAAGTGATGGGACCAGATGCCATAACCTTTGTTAATGTTTAGATTTAAGCCAGCTTTTTCACTGTCCTCTTTTATCATCATCAAGAGGCTCTTTAGATCCTCTCTCTTCACTTTCCACCATTAAGGGTGGTATCATCTGCACATCCGATGTTGTTGATATTTTTCCTAGCAATCTTGATTCCAGTCTGTGATTCATCTGGCCTGGCATTTCTCATGATGTACTCTGCCTATAACTTAATAAGCAGGGTGATGGTATTTAGCTTTGTTGTACTCTTTTCCCAGTTTTGAACCAGTCAGTTGTTTCATTTCCAACTGTTGCTTCTTGACCTGCATACAGGTTTTTCAGGAGGCAGGTAAGGTGGTCTGGTATTCCCATCTCTTTAACAATTTTCCAGTTTGTTGTAATCTACACAGTGAAAGGCTTTACTGTAATCAATGAAGCAGAAGTAGATTTTTTTTTTAAATTCCCCTGCGTTTTCTATGATCCAGCAAATGTTGGCAATGTGATCTCTGGTTCCTTTGCCTTTTCCAGCCTGTACATTTCGAAGTTCTCAGTTCACCTACTGCTGAAGCCTAGCTTGAAGGATTTTGAGCATAACCTTACTAGCATATGAAATGTGCACAATTGTATGATAGTTTGAACATTCTTTATCACTGCCCTTCTTTAGGATTGGAATGAAAATTGCCCTTTTCCAGTCCTGTTGTAACTACCGAGTTTCTAAATGTGCTGGCATAAGTGCAGCACTTTACCAGCATCATCTGGGGTTTTAAATAGCTCTGCTGTAAGTCTGTCATCTCCATTAGCTTTGTTTGTAGTAATGCTTTCTAAGGCCCACTTGACTTCACACTTCAGAATGTCTGGCTCTAGGTGAGTGACCACACCATTGTGGTTATCTGGGTTATTAAGACCTTTTTGGTATTGTTCTTTTGTGTATTCTTGCCACCTCTTCCTAACCTCTTCTGCTTCTGTTAGGTCCTTACAGTTTCTGTCCTTTATTGTGCCCATCCTTGCATGAAGTGTTCCTTTGATACCTCCATTTTTCTTGAAGAGATCTCTGGTCTTTCCCATTCTATTGTTTTCCTCAATTTTTTGCATTGTTCATGTAAGAAGGCTTTCTTATCTCTCCTTGCTATTGATAGAGTCTTAATAATGTCTGAGCGGAGAAGGCTGGTATCAGAAAAGCACATTTGTAAGACTTTTAGGATGATTTAAAGGGGAGTTTTGCAAGGAGGCATATTAATTGGGAATTTGAAAATTTTATGATATAATAGAGTTGGATTGGTGGGCACATGAGGTAAGAGTTTTAAAACAGGTTCTGATGGGCAAGCTGTTAGCCTTAATAAGTAATCTCTTTCAGTTGGTTTAAGCCTTATCTTCCAGGATCAGGTATATCCTTGACCAATAAGTTAAATTATTTTTGTCTAACCCCAGTATTGTTTGGCATGAAAAACAGGACAGTAAGCTTGGTCAAAGACTTGTTTAGCACTGGGAAACAAGGTAGATTTGGTCTTAACATTCACTGATATTCTGGAATATTTACACTTGAAGATTCATTCTTGATAAATGTCTTTCAATGAAATTTAACCAAAATGGCCAACTGCTTCTTTTTACTTTATTTTTATTTTATAGGATTAACAAATTGAGTCACAAGCCAAAAAAAAAGGGGGGGGGGGTGTTTAGGCTATTAAAATCATCATCATAATAATAACAAAGATAGCAAAAAAAGGAGACAAGTGCTTTCAACCTTAAGAACGCATGATAAAGGAATTTCCCTGGTGGCCCAATAGCTAAGACTCTGTGCTCCCAATGCAGGGGGCCTGTGTTCAGTCCCTGGTCAGATCCCACATGCCACAGCTAAAGATTCTGAGTACTACAAGTACTGGGTACTGCTAGGTCCCCAAGCAGTAAAGTAAATAAATAAATATCTTAAAAAGAAAAATAAAAAATAAAAAGAGGACAAAAATTAGTTTTTTAAAAAGATAAAAACTATGATAATGCTAGCTTCATATTTGTCACACAAAAAGTAGGAAGAGAAAAGTTTACATTTGACTTACAAAGATATAAGATCACATATTTATGTGATAGAGATGTTTAAAATTATGATCCTGCAAGCAGGTTCCAAAATATCTATATATGTGAGAGAGCATGTGAATTTGGGTGTGTGCCCATATGTCCTGTCACATGTGAGAAAACATAGTGTGTGAAAACAAGCACTTCTCTGAAGATGCAGAGCGGGGATGAGTGTTCATTTCCTCCTCAAACGGTTATAGATGGTGTGGGCTAGGACCCGGCTTTATGACAAACATTACTGAGAGAAATGAGGAATCCCTGGCTTCAGAGATCTTACAATAGAGGAGATAGATCCATTTAGATGAACAATTATGGTTTAAAAAAAAATGTATAGAGGAACCCTGAGGAGGAAGTGACTATGTCTAGACAGAGGAAACAGAGAATATTAATATTAACATTAGGGCCAAACCTAGAAGGACTGAGCCAAGCAGAGGACAACAGGGTGTGCAGGCAACTGTGATGTCTCCACTGAGCAGGGACATATGTGGGAATCAGTAGGTCCTCCTCTGACACTTGCAGGACCTAAGGCAAGAGTACAGAAGGAGGTGCCTATCTCATAAGTCTAAATATTTAAGTTACAGGATACATGTATATGTAAGGCTCAGTCACTTTGTTGTGCACCTGAAATATCAAATTTTTAATCAAACTAGTTAAATAAAATTGAAATTTTTACTTAATTTAAAGAATAGTCAATCAAAAATAAATACAAATTAAAATCAATTGAAATTGACTTTTAATTTAAATTAATCATTTTAAGTATAAAAATACTATTCAATTTTAATAATAATTCTTATTAAATATTTTCACAGAAATGAAACTATCCACATTTTTAATATCCACATCCATCAGTTTGTCAATACAAAAAAGTAGCATCATGCTTCATGCATACTACATGTAAACCTACTGTAACAAATGTAAGGGTAATGTGAATTGTTTAGCCTTGCAAAATGCTCTTTGACTGCCATGTACAATGTATTGAATACAGCATTATTTCTGATGAGTGCTTAGAGAATTACAATCTGCGCCACGAAGAGAAGCAAGAAAACAGATGCTTGAAACTCCTGGGAAAGAATACTTTATAATGGAAGAATCTACTGCATTTGTGCTATCTGCATGGATTGCTCTGACAAATTTAACATGTGGAGTCCTATAAACAGGGGTCTAAGTCAGGGCTCCATGAATAGCGGGGCAGTTATAGGAATCAAATTGCCAAGTGAAAGATAATGGTGACCAGATTGTCAAGGGCGTCATGAACCCTGCCCAGGAAGATCATTGACAACTGTCCATTAATCAGGGAAGAAAACAAATATAGAACACCAATCCTTCACTGTTTTCCTCCTACGGAGATCACAGTAGCTCCTATCTGAAGGAGAAATCTAGTTGTTAAACATAAAGATGATCAAAAGTCCTATTGGAAGTATTGTGTGGAGCCCTGAACCTTCATGAAAAAGACAAAGAAGCCAAAGAATGTAACAGTTTATAATGTCTTTTGAAAGTTCTCTGTATTTCCAGGAAGAAATTTACATTTAGGAAAAGCATATACATATTTACAATCAAATATAGATTTATGTTTACACACAATATATCGAAAAAAAAATTCCTGACAAGTGACCTGGCTTCTCTGTTTTCTGTAACTTTAATAAAATGATACATTTAAGTCCCAGATTTCACCACACAACTCTCTGGCTAACATACTTTTCTGAGAGCCTCTTCCACTTGCTGGAGGAGAAAGCCCAAGGTCCTTACCGTGGTATCTAATCCCTCTTCATCTCTCCACTAGATCACTAGCCAGAGCCTCCTTCCATGCATGAGTGCTTAGTCCCTCAGTTGTATCTGACATAGTAGCACACCAGGCTCCTCTGTCACAGGATTTTCCAGGCAAGAATAATGGAGCAGGTTGTCATTTTCTCTTCCAGGGGATCCCTTTCACTCAGGGATCAAACCCACGTCTTCTGCATTGGCTGGCCTTACCACTGAGCCACCTGGAAAGCCCAGATCCTCCTTAAGGGTCTCCCATCTTCTTCCCATCCCCTTCTTAAACCATTCTTTCCAAAACTGCCTGAGTGAGAAATGAAAAGATGCTTCACTCTGATTTAAAAGCCCATTATTGACTTTCTGTTGCACACAGGAAAAATACAATTCCCATATCATGGACTGCAAGAGCTTTAAGATCTGACTTTGCCAACATCTCAAACTTATAGTCTGCCACTTTCCTTCTTGCTCACTATGTTGTAGCCGTTTTGGTTTTCATTAACCCTCTGGAATACGTTTGGTTCCTTCCAACCTCAGGGCTTTTGTACTTGCCGTTTTTCCACGTGGAAGATTTTTCTGCTAATCTTCATATGACCAGTTCTGAGAATGTCCTTCCCTGACCACCCCACTTAAAACACATGCCCTTTGTTCTTTCTCCAGCACCTAATTTCTTTATATGCTTCTTCCAAGTATCTTTAACAATCTATATTTTGCTCATTTCTTATTCATCATATGGCTAATACATTGCTGTCTTGTACAAAAAAACTTTTCTTATTTGTTCAGTGATGTATTTCTAGCTTTCAGCACAAAGCTAATCATAAGAGGTGCTGATGAGATGTTAGTCACCTACGTTTATAGGCTCATTTACTAGCCCTGTACACCTTGTGCTTTGTATCCCAGTCGTACCAAACATCTCTTAATGTCACCAAATGCTAAAGGGAATAACTGCAGCTATTTTATGCCTCTGTTCCTTTGTTGGAGCTGTTCCATCAACTCAGATGGCTCCTCCCTCTTTTTTCACCTGGTTAACTTCTACTCATTTTGGAAGTCCAAGTTCAAATAACAACTCCAAGAGACAGAACGAAATATACTTCCCTTGTGCTTCCATAGAATTCTTTGCCTTTTTCACAAGGTTTATCACTCTTCATGGGCAAGTTACCATCACTTATCTCTGTACTTTTAAAAGGCAGAAGCTATACCTTATTTTTTTTTCTCTAAATTGAATGTCACCATATATCTTCATAAATTGAGTATACAGTATTTAGGAGAGTGCACGTAAATGTAGTTACATGGAATTAAAAAGTTTTTTCCACTTCCGACAGAAGGTTACATACATAAACTCCAAGGACGGAGTGCTCAGCATCACATCTCAGTACTGCTACACGCTTAATGAAAAATCTCGGGGAAGTCCCTTGAACTTGTGCCTCAGTTTCCTGATCTAGAAAATGGAGTTGAAGATATAGGCTAACCCATAGGTTGTTGTAAATATTAAATTACTTAATACACATAAAATATTTAGAAGTGCTTTCACGCCTGGTCAACATCCAATAAATGTCACCTGTCATTTATCTGAATGTATTTCTCATAATCTTTTTTTCTTTTTTAAGGACAGCTGGAACAAATAGAAGAAGTTCTTCCAATATATCTTCTCAGGGAACCATAATAAACTTTAGTTTATGGCAAATTTGTGATTATCTTGGCACTAGCCTCTTTTCTAATTGGGCACACACACATAAATCGTGACTTTAGATGCTTGACTGTTGTGTAACTTAAGGAGTATGTATATTGCCAGTCTGTACCACTTGGCAGCTTGAAAATTTTTAATTTAATTGAATTTAAAAAGGGAGAAATGCAGTACGTGTGAGATTAGTACTATGTAAATCTGCTTAAATCTATACCCATATGTTTTGTTCAAAATGTTTTACACTGTACAGTAGAAAAAGAAAACAGATCTGATTATACATCTTCTCCTTGCTCAAAATTTTTCTATAGGTCTCAGAGTAGGGGGAAAACAGTGATACATCTCAAAAGACCCTCAAAAGAAGCAAAATGAACAAAAGTAATGAAACAATAATTGGAAAATGCCTATAAAAAACAAATAATCATAAAAATCAAGCTTATTAGTAATTAAAGAAAATCAAATCAGATCCAAAGTGAATCTTTCAACTTTTAAAAAGCAGAATTAAAAAATGAGTATTCCGTGTTGGTAAGAATGCAAGGATATACATATTTCTACATAGCACTGCTGAGTATTGATTCAAATACTAAGAAACAAAATTAGAAATAGGTACCAAGAACCTTTAACAATTATATACTTCATGGACTTAAAATCTCTTTCGCTTCAATAGTATAAGACAATAATCAGAAAACTCAATAAAATTTTAATACAGATTTTTGTAATAGTATTACTTATAACAATGAAACAGAAATAATCTAATATTCAGCTAAATTAATTTGTTACAGCTACACAATGAAAGAGCCTCTTGATGAAAGTGAAAGAGGAGAGTGAAAAAGTTGGCTTAAAGCTCAACATTCAGAAAACTAAGATCATGGCATCTGGTCCTATCACCTCATGGCAAATAGATGGGGAAACAGTGGAAACAGTGTCAGACTTTATTTTTCTGGGCTCCAAAATCACTGCAGATGGTGACTGCAGCCATGAAATTAAAAGATACTTACTCTTTGGAAGGAAAGTTATGACCAACCTAGATAGCATATTCAAAAGCAGAGACATTACTTTGTCATCAAAGGTCCATCTAGTCAAGGCTATGGTTTTTCCTGTGGTCATGTATGGATATGAGAGTTGGACTATAAAGAAAACTGAGCGCTGAAGAATTGAGCACTGAAGTGCTTTTGAATTGAGGTGTTGGAGAAGACTCTTGAGAATCCCTTGGACTGCAAGGAGGTCCAACTAGTCCATCCTAAAGGAGATCAGTCCTGGGTGTTCATTGGAAGGACTGATGCTAAAGCTGAAACTCCAATATTTTGGCCACCTCATGCGAAGAGCTGACTCATTTGAAAAGACCCTGATGCTGGGAAGGATTGAGGGTGGGAGGAGACGGGGATGACAGTGGATGAGATGGTTGGATGGCATCACCAACTCAATGGAAATAGGTTTGGGTGAACTCCAGGAGTTGGTGATAGACAGGGAGGCCTGGCGTACTGCTGTTCATGGGATTGCAAACAGTCAGACACGACTGAGCGACTGAACTGAACTGACACAATGAAATAGCATACAAGTACATTAACTGGTTTTGAAGCATATATGCTGACATTAGGGCTTCCCAGGTGGCACTAGGAGTAAAGAGCCTGCCTTCTAATGCAGGAGACACAAGAGACATGGGTTCAATCCCTGGGTCAGGAAGATCCCCTGGAGTAGGAAATGGCAACCCACCCCAGTATTCTTGCCTTGAGAATCCCCATGGAGAGTGGAGCCTGGTAGGCTATACAGTCCATGGGGTCGCAAAGAGTCAGACGCAACTGAAGTGACTTAGCATGCATGGATGCTGACATTAGAAAATACTTATGTTTTATATTGATTATATAACGTGGTAGATAAATAACTTTTACAATGATGTTGATTACATAACTTATATGTATATATGTGTATGAAACAAAACATTAAAAAGTTATCAATGGATTACTTACGTATAATAGGTTAAAAAGTTGATTTGTTTTTGTTTATGTTAGTAATATCTTCTACACTTATAAAATTCTATATCATGGCTATATATGACATACGGTTTCCTAATCAGAAAAATGATTCAGTTAGACTTAATAAGAAAAATTTCATATTATCATTAAAAACTCTCTTCAATTCAACGCAACGTACCTTACTATAACACTGAATTCCAGCTATTAGAATAACAGGATAAGAAGACTGGTTACCAGTGCTCTTCTTAAATTCTGGTCTGACTTTGGAGAAAATCACTTAGCCCCTTTGAGCCTTGGTTTCCTCAGTTGTAAAGGAGATTAACAATTTCTGTCTATTCCACAAAAGTTATTGTGATTCCTAAGTGAAATAGTGTTCAAACAATACAAGTTAAGTAAATGGAGTATTTTAATATGTCAGAGAGATATGTAGGAATATGAGCAACTATTAAAAGTTTTAACCAAAATAATAATAAATAGATACTAAAACTTAAGCGAAAGTATGGTACAACTAGGTGATTCATACTTGGGCCTCCAAAACTGAAAACTATGATTTGATCTTCCCATCCTTTTTTGTCACTTCTGTAATAAATGAACACTCAGTAAATTTAGTGAATAAAAACTTTACTTCAGAAAAGATGAAAATGTCTAATATTGTGTTTTTCAATAGATAAGGGAAATTCCAGCTATCAAATTTTCGCTCTGTATATGGAGCAAGTAGAATTCATTCAAAAAATTTTTATCAATTTGATCTATTTTATTCCCCTGAAGTGCCAAAACCAAATATTTGCTTCTTAATACACATATATTGGACTTTTTGATCATTATTCTCAGTAAGAATATATTGCATTTATTTAGCACCTTTATATGTGCCAAAATATTTTCACTTAAAATATCTTGTCTGATTCTCACAACCACCCAGGGAGGTGCCATTAGCAGTTTTCCTTTAATTCAGTGGGATCCCCAGTAGCCTACTAGAACCCACTCATAACAATTAGCAAGATCCAACTGTAAATTTTGGTGGGGGGGTGCAGATTTTGCAAGCTGGTTGATAAGCACAGATAACATTAAAAACTAAGGTTTATAAGCTTATGTAGCAATGTGTGTGTGTGTGTCTGCCTGCTCAGTCATGTCTGACTGTTTGTGAAGCTATGGACTGTAGCCTGCCAGGCTCCTCTGTCCATGGAATTTTCCAGGCAAAAATATGGTAGCAGGTTGCAATTTCTTATACCAGGGGATCTTCCCAACCCAGGAAAGACATTAGACATTTTCAGTTTTCCTGAAGTAATCTTCCTGACCCAGGGATCAAACCTGTAATCCTACATCTTTTGTATTGGTAGGTGCATCCTTTATCACTAGTGCCACTTGGGAAGCCCTAATTGCGTGTATGACAGATATAATAAAATAAATTTTATTTAAATAGTTCCATAAATACTTAAAATTCATCACTTTCATTGCCATACCTCATTTTACTGTGCTTTGCTTTAGTTAAATTTATCAAATAAAAATAAATAAATAAAGTGCTGAAAAAAAAAAAAAAAGAGCTACAGGAACAGAAACTCTAGTGATCACATACAACAACAAGGAATATTCTTTGCAAAAGTAGTTTGGAAATGATTCAGAATAAATGGACTATTACATGAGTCTATATTAACAGATGAAAGCAAATACAACCCAGTGAGCTATGGTGAATTCTGCTTTCTAGATGTACCACATTATAGTAATAAAAATCCTAATAAAAAAAAAAAGATAAAAAAATCAAGTAGGTATTATGAGTTAACATCTTTGGTCAGTAGGGAGAACCACACAAAATAGTAGGCTAATCAGTTAGTTAAAATAAATGGATCCTCAAGAAAGTATTTATTCTCTACTCAAAAAAAAAAAAAAAAAAAAACTTGTCCTTGCCAAGTGTAGTTCCTCTTCCCTCCACTTTGCTTGTAATAGTGCAAGTGTCTGTTTTTTTAAAAGAGTATCTTGATTTGGCTCTCTTTTCTCATAGTTGACAGAGGAACAAATAGAAATAGTATTTGCAACAGCAAGAACAACAATAATGCTTATTGCGGTCTTATCTATTTTACAAAATTGAAACATGTAGAAAAAAAAAAATTCATCACTTTCTAATTGTTTTATTACATCTTACTATTATGCCCTTGAGGTTATTTGGGCCTATTGAATCTCTATAGCATATATATAATATGATGTGCTGCCAAATTGCATTCAATGACATCACATTGGTAGCTTGAAATCAGCCATAATGGGAGTACTTACACCACTAAAATTGGTAAACATTACAAATCATAACCTGATTTATTGTTGGGTTGAATATCTAAGCTTAAGAAAATGGTGGAAAAAATGTTATTAATGAAGATTAAACTTAGATGTATGCCATATGTATCATATCCTAGATGGTGGAATAGAAGGATGTGCACTCATCTCCTCCTGTGATAACTCCAAAATTACAACTCACTGCTGAACAAACATCTAAAAGAGAATGTTGGATCCCACCAAAAAAAGAAACCTCACGTCCAAGGCTAAAAGAGAAACCCCAAAAAGATACTAAAAGTGGCAAAATTGTATTTAGAATCAAACACCATACTCACCAGAAATGCTTGGAGGGCTCAAACAAAACCTTAAGCACACCAGGAGAACCCACAGAGACTGAACGAGACCTGCCTTTGAGTGTCTGAGTGTCTCCTGCAGAGGTATGGGTCAGCAGTGGCCTGCCACAGAGGCAGGGGCTCTGGGTGCAGCAGACCTGGGTATGGCATAAGTCCTCTTGGAGAAGGTCCCCATTAATCCCACCATGGAGCTGCCAGAACTTACACAAGACTGGGGAAACAGACTCTTGGAGGGCACCAACAAAAGCTTGTGCACTCCAGGACTCAGGAGAAAGAAGCACTAACCTCACAAGAGACTGATCCAGACTTGCCCATGAGTGTCCAGGAGTCTCCAGTGGAGGCATGGGTTGGTGGTGGCCTGCTGCAGGATCGGGGGCACTGAGTGCAGCAGTGCATGCACAGGACCTTTTGAAGGAGGTCTCCATTATCTTCATTACCTCCACCATAGTTTGGCCTCAGGTCAACCAACAAGATCAACCATCAGAGCAAGACCCAGTTTCTCCCTCAGTCAGTCTCTCCTGATGAAGAAATGACACTGAAAGATGAACTCTGCAGGTCAGTAGGTGCCCAATATGCTATTGGACAAGAGTGGAGGAATAACTCCAGAGAGAACGAAGAGATGGGGCCAAAGCAAAAACAACACACATTTGTGGATGTGACTGGTGATGGAAGTAATGTCCGATGCTGTAAAGAACAATATTGCACAGGAACCTGGGATGTTAGGCCCATGAATCAAGGTAAATTGAAAGTGGTCAAACAGGAGATGGCAAGAATGAACATCAACATTTTAGGAATCAATGAACTGAAATGGACTGGAATGGGTGCATTTAAAACAGATGACCATTATATCTACTACTGTGGGCAAGAATCCCTTAGAAGAAATGGAGTAGCCATCAGAGTAACAAAAGAGCCCAAAATACAGTACTTGGATGCAATCTCAAAAACGACAGAATGATCTCTATTCATTTCCAAGACAAACCATTCAACATCATAGTAATTCAAATCTATGCCCTCACCAGTAAGGCTGAAGAAGCTGAAGTCTAACAGTTCTGTGAAGACCTACAAGCCCTTCTAGAACTAACACCCAAAAAGATATCCTTTTCATTACAGGGGACTGGAATGCAAAGGTAGGAAGTCAAGAGATATGTGGAGTAACAGGCAAATTTGGCCTTGGAGCACAGAATGAAGCAGGACAAAGACTAACAGAGTTTTGCCAAGAGAATGCACTGGTCATAGCAAACACCCTCTTCCAACAACACAAGAGAAGACTCTACACATAGATATCACCAGATGGTCAATACAGAAGTCAGATGGATTATATTCTTTGCAGCCAAAGATAGAAAAGCTCTATACAGTCAGCAAAAACAAGACCGGGAGTGGACTGTTGCTCAGATCATGAACTCCTTATTGCCAAATTCAGACTTAAATTGAAGAAAGTAGGGAGAAACAATAGACCATTCAGTTATAACCTGCAGCAAATCCCTTATGATTATACAGTGGAAGTGACAAATAGATGCAAGGGATTAGATCTGATAGACAGAGTGCCTGAAGAACTATGGGCAGAGGTCCATGACATTGTACAGGAGGCAGGGATCAAGACCATCCCTGAGAAAAAGTAATGCAAAATGGTTGTCTGAGGAGGCCTTACAAATAGCTATGAAAAGAAGAGAAGCTAAAGGCAAAGGAGAAAAGGAAAGATATAGCCATCTGAATGCAGAGTTCCAAAGAATAGCAAGGAGAGATAAGAAAGCCTTCTTTAGTGATCAATGCAAAGAAATGGAGGAAAACAATAGAATGGGAAAGACTAGAAATCGTGTCAAGAAAATTAGAGATACCAAGGGAACATTCCATGCAAAGATGGGCACAATAAAGGACAGAAATGGTATGGACCTAACACAAGCAGAAAATATTAAGAAGAGGTGGCAAAAATACACAGAAAGTGAAAGTGAAGTCGCTCAGTCTTGTCCGACTCTTTGCGACCCCATGGACTGTAGCCTATCAGGCTCCTCTGTCCATGGGATTTTCCAGGCAAGAGTGCTTGAGTGGACTGCCATTTCCTTCTCCAAAATATACACAGAAGAACTATACAAAAAAGATCTTAATGCTCCAGATAACTATGATGGTGTGATCACTCACCTAGAGCCAGACATCCTGGAATGCAAAGTCAAGTGGGCCTCAGGAAGCATTGCTACGAACAAAGCTAGTGGAAGCGATGGAATTCCAGCTGAGCTATTTCAAATCCTAAAAGATGATGCTGTTAAAGTGGTGCACTCAATACGCCAGAAAATTTGGAAAACACAGCAGTGGCCACAGGACTGGAAAAGGTCAGTTTTCATCCCAATCCCAAAGAAAGGCAATGCCAAAAAACGTTCAAACTACCATACAATTGCACTCATCTCATACACTAGCAGAGTAATGCTCAAAATTCTCCAAGCCTGGTGTCAACAGTATGTGAATCATGAACTTCCAGATGTTCAAGCTAGATTTAGAAAAGGTAGAGAAACCAGAAATCAAATTGTCAACATTTGTTGGATCATTGAAAAAGCAAGAGAGTTCCAGAAAAACATAAAGTCAATAAAGCAGAAGTAGATGTTTTTCTGGAACTCTCTTGCTTTTTTGATGATCCAACAAATGTTGGCAATTAGCTAACATTAGCCTTTGACAATAGCCTATGACTATGTGGATCACAACAAACTGTGGAAAATTATTCAAAGATGGGAATACCAAACCACCTTACCTACCTCCTGAGAAATTTGTATGCAGGTCAAGAAGCAATAGTTAGAACTGGACAAGGAACAACAGACTGGTTCCAAATCAGGAAAGGAATACGTCAAGGCTGTATATTTTCACCCTGTTTATTTAACTTATATGCAGAGTACATTATATGAAATGCCAGGCTGGATGAAGCACAAACTGGAATCAAGATTGCCGGAAGAAATATCAATAACCTCAGATATGCAGATGACACCACCCTTATGGCAGGAAGTGAAGAACTAAGAGTCTCTTGATGAAAGTGAAAGAGGTGAGTGAAAAAGTTGGCTTAAAGCTCAACATTCAGAAAACTAAGATCATTACATCTGGTCCCATCACTTCATAGCAAATAGATGGTGAAACAGTGGAAACAGTGAGAGACTTTATTTTGGGGGGTTCCAAAATCACTGCAGATGGTGATTGCAGCCATGAAATTAAAAGACGCTTGCTCCTTGAAAGAAAAGTTATGGCCAACTTAAACAGCATATTAAAAAGTAGAGACATTACTTTGTCAACAAAGGTCCGTCTAATCA
This sequence comes from Bos javanicus, assembly GCF_032452875.1. Lineage (NCBI taxonomy): Eukaryota > Metazoa > Chordata > Mammalia > Artiodactyla > Bovidae > Bos > Bos javanicus. The sequence continues at coordinate 48,064,348 of NC_083870.1, forward strand.
AAGCTTTGGTTTTTCCAGTAGTCATGTATGGATGTGAGATTTGGACTCTAAAGAAAGCTGAGCACCGAAGAATTGATGCTTTTGAACTTTGGTATTGGAGAAGATTCTTGGGAGTTCCTTGGACTGCAAGAAGATCCAAAGAGTCCATCCTAAAGGAAATCAGTCCTGAATATTCATTGGAAGGACTGATGCTGAAACTGAAACTCCAGTATTTTGGTCACCTGATGCAAAGAAATGAGTCACTGGAAGAGATCCTGACGCTGGAAAATATTGAGGGCAGAAGGAGAAGGTGACAACAGAGGATGCAATGTGTGGGTGTCATCACCTTCTCGTTGGACATGAATTTGAGCAAGCCCTGGGAGTTGGAGATAGACAGAGAATCCTGGTGTGCTGCAGTCCATGTGGTCGCAAAAAGTCAGACACTCTTAAACGACTGAATTGAACTGATGCCTTGTCTATAGCCATTATGCTAGGAATTGCACTAGACATTGAGAAAATATTCCTCCAGTATTTGGAAGCTATTAGCCCACTCAGTGAAGAAGTCACTCATGTCATTGATAAATGAGTAAAGTCCTAACATATGTTTTCATTTTTGTCTTACTCATTGACATGAATGAAAATATTAGCTAATATTTGAAGTCAACGCTACACTCATTCATCAACTGCAACCATAATTTGGCTACTTTAACAAGAGTGGGCAAAAATCAAATAAATCATTCTGTGAGAATCAATTGGCTGTATGGAATTTATTCTAAAGAGTACATGTAATTATTACTTGTAAATCATGTGCTATGCATCCTTTATATCAGTAATATTTACTATAAATTCAGGTATATATAGATATTCATACATTTTGGGCAAGAGTTAGGTGTTAAAAATTCATTGGCACACCAGCATCATACAATGACAGTAATACGGTAACACTCAGAAAAAATAAACAGAAAAACAATTTATGTTGAGTGATGACCTCTATGAATTAATGGCTTTATTTTTATTCAATGCCCTGTCATGCTGGAAAGCATCCTGAAGTATATACATTTCTCAGTTGTTATTGTTTATTGTTGTTTAGCCAGTAAGTCATGTCTGACTCTTTGTGATGCCATGGACTGTAACCCACCAGGCTCCTCTGTGCATAGGATTTTCCAAGCTAGAATACTGGAGCAGGTTGCCATTTCCGATTTCCTCCTCCAGGGATCTTCCCAATCGAACCCACATCTCCTGCATTGGCAGGTGGATTTTTTTTTTTTTTTTTTAACCCGTGAGCTATCAGGGAAGCCCATACCTTTCTCAGACCCCTGTTTAAAGTTGAATACATCCAAATTACTTGTTTATTACTTTCCGTGGTAATCATGAGTCTCAGCAGTTTGTCCCAGGTGTCGGAGAGAATATCAGACACCAGCCTCGTGTGTTCCTCAGATGTTGTTCTCTGTCTCTAGGTTCAAGGCCACCGCAACCACCAGCCATCCACAGCCATCCATCATCTCTCCAGATTGAAACTCCAGCCTGAATAGCCTTCATGCTCCCTTACAAAGTCTGTCTATGCCAATATGCCCCTATGCTTGCGTACATGCAGGAAATACCATACCACCTAGTGTAGGATCTGCTTTCCTGAGCCATCACTGAGGGTTGCATCACTCAGTTCAACAATGAGTTGATGTCAATGAACTTTGACTATTGGAAAGAGAAGATGGGATGAATTTGGGCAAATAAAGTGTCTTCCTTTTCACCTTTTTGATGAAGTACTTCTAGGTCCCTCCTTGCAGCTTTCCAGAGAAGTCTAAATGTTGAGCTGATACACTTGCCAAGCTACATATTATATCTCTCAGTAGTTAATCATAAGCAGTAGCTGGTATGGTAGCAGATCATACAACACTGCTTTACATTCTTCCATGTTACATGTTCTTTTTTTCTTTACCCTGCTTGTTTGTCCTACATGGGCATTCATACTTTTATCTTCATCTTACAATCTGTTTTCTAGAGAATCCAATCCAAGACACAAAACTTTAGCTAACTAATATTAGAGATTTTTAGAGATCCAGATGTATTTAGTTTCCTATGGCTGTTTTAACAAATTATCACAAATTGAGTGTTTTCTTTTTTTTCTTAAAAACCAGAAATTTTTCTTTTACAGCTTGGGAGGCCAGAAATCTAAAATTGATGTATCAGTAAGTTTGCATTCCCTCTGAAGGGTCTAGGAGAGAATCTCTTCCTTACCTCTTCCAGATTTTGGTGGCTGCAAGAGTTCCTTGGATTGTAGCCACATCACTCTAATCTTTGCCTCCACGGTCACAATGTCTCCTTCTGTTCAAAAACTCCTCTGCCTCTCTCTTGTAAAATACATGTGACCACATTTAGAGCCCACCTGCATAAACCAAGATGAGGCTCTGCTCAAGGTCTTCAGGCTTCCCTGATGTCTCAGACTGTAAAGAAGCTGCCTGCAATGCAGGAGACCTGGCTTCAATACCTGGGTTGGGAAGAGCCCCTGGAAAAGGAAATGGCAACCCACTCCAGTATCCTTGCTTGGAGAATTCCATGGACAGACGAACTTGGTGGGCTATAGTTCATGGGGTGCAAAGAGTCGGACACGAGTGAGCCACTAACACAAGATCCTTAAGGGGCTTCCCAGGTGGCGAGAGTGGTAATGAATCCTCCTGCCAATGCAGGAGACTCAAGAGATGCAGATTCGATCCCTAGATTGGGAGGATACCCTGAATAGGAAGTTGCAACCCATTTCAGTATTCTTGCCAGGAAAGTTCCATGGACAGAGGAGCCTGGTGGGCTACAGTCCATGGGGCTGCAAAGAGTCAGACATGACTGAGCACACACACACACAAGATCCTTAACTAGATCACATCCTTTGCCATATAAGGTAATATTACCAAGTCCAGGAATTACAAACTGGATGTATCTTTTTGGAGGGTATAATTCACTCACTACAACATGAAAAAAATTTACTTATAGTCACAAATCAATTACATTTTAGGAAGTGGAAGTGTTTTTCTATACCAGATACTTTTTTGTAAATTATGCAGAACATGGAACTCATATGACAGCATAATTAGATATACATTTATCCCCCAAAAAGGCAAAAATCAACCACAAGAGAGTAAAGATTAAACAATGCAAAAGTTTTTATCCTGTTATTCATCTGCTTAAACAGTAGGGTCATATCAACTGCTCCAGCACACACAGAAGACAATGACAGCCTTTGAAATGCAGAATAAGTGTTTTGAAGTGGTACTGGTTTGGAGGGAAAGAATTTCTAATTATTAAAGCAAAATCTTTTAAAAAAATAACCGCTTATTGTTTGCCTTCTGCTTTATAGTTTTTTGTTTTTTGTTTTTTTACTTTATAAAAAAGGTTTTGGCTTCATTTCTGCTTTTTTTTTTTTTTAATGAGGAAAGCTAGGAGAAAGGGTTACTGGAGGGGAAGAGAAAGGAAAAGGAAGAGGCAGCCTCTGTAAAGTGAACAGCTGGGGTGAGCCTGATCTGAAGGTGGCTGCTAATATTACATTGTATAAGATCCCAGGGTGAATTCCAGCTGTGATCATGTACTCTGTTCTTCCATCGACAGTGTGTACAAAAGGAATCGTTATCATTTGCATATTTGAATTCCACATGCATTTTTATTCATTTGTGAGTGTCTCAAATTTTTCTTCTTCAATTTGCTTTATAAGAATAGGCTCCCTTCTCTGGGCTGGGGGGGAAAATCCTGGCACAAAATAATATGATGTGTTTATATTTGAGTTTCTAAATATAATTCATACCATACTTATCTATCATTGTCTCATTTATCATTTATTCTTTGTACTGTAGTTACAATTACAACATCCATGAGAAAGGCAGGTTTTCTGACTCCTAAATGCCCCTGGGTCTTTCTTTGCTCACCGAGCAGTTATAAATGAAATACATTTAACTCACTGGGTTGTAAGTTTCTGCAGTGCAATTTTCAGTTTACAGGTAAAGCTGGTTATCATTAGAAGCTGATAACAAGCTATATAAGCGGAGTTATTTAGGAAAGAAATGTTTATACTTTGGTACCTTTATATTAATACATAATTTGACAAACACATTTCATGGCTGAAGTTTCTTAGATTACCTAAAATGACTCTGATTATAGATTTCTCATCTTTTCCTAGAACTCAGAGTGCCCAGAACTCAAGTGTCAACAAGTCTGATTTTATAAAACAGGCATGTTTTTGTCTTTTCTTCCATTATTGATATGTGAAAGCCTCATTGCCTATCTATTGGAAGTGAGCCTCACTGCCTTGGACCAATCTCACACAGGTCACTAGGATCAGCCGTCCTGAATCCTTCTAGTTAGAAACTTCTATATCTTTAGTAAATGGTCATATTATGAGTATAATTATATAATTATAACATTATAATAGTTCTACATTCAAAGAGGATTCTTGGGATCTTTGGTGGTAGATACACTTTGAGATTATATGTTTTTGTATTGGAAAGGACCCTGATGCTGGGAAAGATTGAAGGCAAAAGGAGAAGAGGACGGCAGAGGGTGAGATGGTTAGATAGCATTGCCGATTCAATGGACATGAATTTGAGCAAACTCCGGGAGATAATGAAGGACAGAGAAGTCTGGTGCGTTGCATTCCATGGAGTTGCAAAGAGTCAGACATGACTTAGCAACTGAACAGCAACAACAGCAACAACAACTACAACAACAACAACAACAACTATCTCCAAGAAAATGTGAACCATTGGAAGATAAGGATTAAATTTTATTCAAATTTGCCACAATGTTCTCTACATAGTAGATAACTTAAAATGTTTGTTACTAGACAGATGCTTAGGAGACAATGAAGGTTGGTTAACAACAATAATTGGAATGTTCAATTCATCCCTTTTAAAAGAAATCAGGTCATGAGATCCAAATTTATGCATCATTTCTAGAAGAAAATTTCTGCTAGTATAACTCAAAACTTAAAATTATTTCTAGCTTTTAAGTAAAAATTATAAATATATTTCTGGAAAATTAACAGACTACAGCAAATACGTAAGGATGTTCAGTTCGGTATTGTTAACAACAAATAAAAAATTTTTTTAAAAGCTGTAAAGTCCAACAATAAGAGACTGTTTAAAATATGGTGCATATCATATAGAACCACAAAATAATAGAAAATATACTCACTAAATGAAAAGTAATTTAAAATTTAAGTGTGAGAGATGACTGATTACAGAGTATGGATTAATTTCCAAAGTAGGTGAGGAAATCAAGGCTTCATGTGTAAAAACAGGATTAATGAAAGCAATCAGTGTGATCTATCACATCCACACCCTAAAGAAGAAAAATCATATAATCAATATACAAATGCAGAAAAAGCATTTGACAAAAGCAGCATCCATTCTTGATAAAAGCTCTTAGCAAACTAGGAGTTTATAGGAATTTCTTCAACTTGATTAAGAACATCTACAAAAAATCTAAAGCTAGCATCACAGTTAGTGATAAGAAACTAGATATTCTACTCCTAATATCAGGAAAAAGGCAAGGTTGTGCCTTTCATCCCCACATCTGACATCTAATTAATATAATAAGAAAAGGAAATAAAAGGTATACAAATTGGAAAGGAAGAAATAAAGCTATCTTTGTTCACAGATATGATTGTCTTTGTAGAAAATCCCAAAGAAGCAACAAAAAAAATCTTGAACTGAAAAATGATTAGACCATTGCAAGATTAAAGATTAATATACAAAAGTTAATTGCTTTTCCTTATATGAGGTACTTAAAGTAGTCAAAATTGTAGAGACAGAATGGTTGTTGCCAGAGGTGAGCAAGATGAGAGAATAGGGAGTTATTGTTTAGGTATAGAGTTTCAATTTTATAAGATGAAGAAGTTACAGGGCTGCACAATAATGTGAACGAATGTATGTAGTACTGCTCAACTGTACACTTAAAAACGGTTCAGATGGTAAACTTTATGTTATGTGTATTTTAACATGCTAAAAAACAATTATTCACAAAAAACAATTACTTTCCTGTATGTCTGCAAAGAAAAATTGGAATTTGAAATTAAAAATACATCTTGTACATTATTATAAAACTAAAATATTTATATATAAATCTAAAAATATGTACAAGATCTGTATAAGGAAAACTATAAAACTCTGATGAAATAAATCAAAGATAATCTAAATAAATGGAGAGATATTCCATGCTCATTGATAGGAAGATTTAATAGTGTTAGGATATCAGTTCTTCCCAATTTGATTCAGAGATTCAACATAATCTCAATCAAAATCTCAGCAAGTTATTTTGTGAGTTAGCTGATTCTAAGGTTTATATGAAAAGGCAAAAAAAAAAAAAAAAAATCCCAGAATAGCCAACACAATATTAAATGAGAAGAACAAATTTGGAGGCCAGGAACTACCTGATATGTACCTCTCCTGCCCTTCTATGTCTCTCCTTTCACTTGTATATATAGTGGTATTACAAAAAGAATAGATAAATGGAACATAGATAAATAGATCAATGGAGCAGAATGGATAGCTTGAAAACAGACCCACACAAATACAGTCAACTGATCTTTGACAAAGAAGAAAAGAGGAGAGGATATATGATAACTTTGTACTTTCTGCTCAAGATTTCTATAAAACTAAGATGGCTCTAAAAATAAAGTTCATTAATTTAGAAAATGGATTAAAATCTGAATTGAGATATTAGAAAGGATATGATATACTAGTGATGAGATCTACTTCAATGGTAAAATTTAAATTAATGCTAGCCATTTATTTTAAAAGAGAGACAATTGAAATTTCCACTTCTGTTCATACAGTTTAACTGTTACTGGACTTGCTTTCTCACTATAAACAACTATAAAAGTAAACAAAATATGCAAAGTAACTATTTTCAGACTTTAGACAACAGGCAGAGAAGGTCTGTGATCCCAGAAAGAAGAGAAACAAATGAGGTAAATGCTAAGATTGTCTTAGTTCTCTGCCAAGAGGTGCTTTCAGGACCACAGTGCAAGAAGAAAGGACCTAGGCACAGTGTGACAGGATCGCTGAGTTGAAATTTGTCAGTTTGAGAAGCAGTCAGAATTGCAGAGAAAAATAATGGAGATGAGGGAGCTACAGGAGAAAGCACTTCATAAACATACATAGAGTTCACTTGAGTTTGTTACTTAGCTCGAAGCTGTGTATGTGTAAGGTAAAGCTCCATGAGGCCCAACAAAGAGAAGCTGAACAATTCTTTAAACTCACAAAGGCTGGGAGACATTTGAATTTAGATCAGTCATAGAAGAAAAACTTCACTAAACTACCGGGACTCTCAGGAGAGATCTCACAGTAGTCACACTTTAATGTGCTGGCTAAACTAGAACTTCACTAAAGTTACTGCAATCTTATCCTAAATAAGCAAATAATAAGATGCCAAAGATGAAGCTGATTTATAAGAAACAGGCTATAAAAATAAATTTCACATTCTTTAAAGGAAGAAAAAATCTGGGTTCAAAACAACCTGACATTCACAATGTATAGCATCTGACTGAAAACAAAATCAGATACATAAAGAAATAGAAAAATGTCCAATAACAAGTGGGAAAAAAATCAGTCAAAACATTCAGATTCAGAAATGACATCAGATGGGATTAATAAGGACACTAAATAATTATTATAAATAGGTCCAAGGATTTACAGAGAAACATTGCTGTTGTTCTGTCGCTTACTGTGTCCAACACTTTGCGACCCCATGGACTGCAGCACACCTGGCTTCCCTGTCCTTCATTGTCTCCCAGAGTTTGCTCAAACTCAAGTCCATTGAATCAGTGATGCCAGCCAATCATCTCATTCTCTGTCGTCCCCTTCTACTCCTGTCTTCAATTTTTCCTAGCATCATGGTCTTTTTCCATGAGTTGACTCTGCGCATCAGGTGGCCAAAATACTGGAGCATCAGTTTCAGCATCAGTCCTTCCAATGAATATTCAGGATTGATTTCCTTTAGTATTGACTACTGGTTTGATCTCCTTGTGGTCCAATGGACTCTAAAGAATCTTCTCCAGTACCACAATTCAAAAGCATCAATTCTTTGGCATGTCTTCTTCACGGTCTGGCTCTCACTTCTGTACATGACTACTGGAAAAATCTTAGCTTTGACTATATGGACCTTTGTCGGCAAAGTGATGTCTCTGCTTTTTAACATGTTGTCTAGGTTTGTCATAGCTTTCCTTTCAAGGAGCAAACATCTTTTAATTTCATGGCTGCAGTCACCATCTGCAGTGGTTTGGGAGCCCAAGAAAAGAAAATATGTCACTGCTTCCACTTTTTCCCCTTTTATTTGCCATGAAGTGCTGCAATTCATGGGGTCGCAAAGAGTTGGACACAACTGAGCGACTGAACTGAATTGAACTGAACTGAATGGAATAGGATGCCATGATCTTAGTTTTCTGAATGTTGAGTTTCAAGCCAGCTTTTTCACTCTCCTCTTTCACCCTCATCAAGAGGCTCTTTAGTTCCTCTTCATTGTCTGCCTTTAGAGTGGTATCATCTGCAATTCTGCGGTTGTTGATATTTCTCCTGGCAATCTTGACTTCAGCATGTTATTCATCCACCCAGGGAATTTTGCATGATGTACTCTTCATGTAAGTTAAATAAACCAGGCCTTGTCTTTCTCCTTTCCCAATTTTGAACCAGTCAGTTGTTCCATGTAAGGTTGCTCCCTTTTCTCCTTCTTAATCAAATCTTCTCAGTCAGGGACTTCTCTGGTGGTCCAGTGGCTAAGACTCTATGCTTCCAATGCAGGGGCTCCGGGTTTGACTGTTGGTCAGGGAACTAGATCCTACATGCCTCAACAATTTTCCCATGTGCAGCACCTAAGATCCAACATAGCCAATAAATAACAAAATATTCTTTTAAAAAAGTCTCCTCAGCCAGGCCTTTCCTAAAGTCTTTGTCTAAAACTGGAGTCAGACCTAGGCTTTCTCAGACCCAAAGTACACGCTCTTTCACTCTTATTTTAGTTCTTTCCAAGCATTTTACATCTTCTAATGTATTTTTCAATTTACTTGCTTCATCTATTATTTACCTCCACCCTCTGAAATGTAAACTCCATTATTTCAGGGATTTTTTCCCCTATTTTGTTCACTGCTGTATCTTCAGCATCCCGAAAAGTGGCTCATTGTACACATTCAGTAAATAAATGCATGAGTGAATGAAGATATTGCCAACAATATAGAATGATATTGTATTTTTCTTAATATATGTAGTATCATAAATGGATAGATTGATATTTTAGTTCTCATATCACAGCAAAATAAACGTTTTTTTTTTCAAGATCTGAGGATGCCATTTGTGTGACTATTGGGTTATAAATTCTTAATAAAGATGAAGTAAAGTATGACTATGCAGTTTAAAACTTGCTAAAAAATATCAAACTTTCTATTGGAATCACCATTGGTACTTAAGCCATCAGGACACAAGTGAGCTTTGCTACAGTAAAACAATATGGCTCTTCCTTGTCAAGTCAGATGCCAATAACTTTTTCCCTTTATTTGAAGCTGGCATATAAAGTAAAATGTGGCTCAAAGGGTTTTTTTTTCCATGAGTATATAGCAGACATGAGTACATAACAGACATGAGTACAATAAAACTGAAGGCAGACAAATGGATAAAAGCTAAGGAAAGTATCTTTGTTTCACAGACTTAATTTTTACCTCAAAAATTATATTTAGAGATATACTTTCAATTCTATAAAATAAAAAAATCTTTACAAACAAAAGCATGTGTTAATATTCTATATTTTAAAAAAATTATTTACATTTTCATAATTATTAGTGTATCTACTCACAAACTCTTTGTTTCACTTATTTTAGAAGTCAAAAAATTGACTATCATGGGGGGGTTGGGAAGCTTGGTTCATTTTGGAATTTAAATACACAGTCGCACGATTCTTAGTCTATCTAACAGGAATGATCATATTTGTATTTGCTGGTAGTCAAGATAAAATAAGCAATTTTTCTCTTACCTTGTATAACAAACTTGTTCAACACTTCTGATGTAAACAGATTGGTTTCAAAATATCCTCTTTGTACCTTGAGGATTTCCTGTTCAAAAAATAAATTCTTGTTTATTTGGCTTTTTAAAAAGCTTATTTCCTTTCTGACCTAATCTATCTGCCTCTACTCTTCAAAATTTTAAAACAAAATGGCTTGCCTTAAATAAATATATCTATCCTATCTGAATACATTCAATAGAACGGATTTTCTTTTTTAAAGATAATTTTATATTTTCAGTAGAACTAAAGTTTTTTTCATGCTGAATATAAACCTGGTATCTCTGAGGATAATTAATAAAATTACACCTTAAGAAGATAATATGCAAGACTTTTTGTTTTCATGGATACAATAATTTTATTTAAGCCCCCTAGCTCATTACCTTAATGTGTATTCTAAAGAAAATAATTTTTGAGCTAAAGGAGTATAAACATCATACTTCTGCAATTTTGACAGTAGTAAAGTTCCATGTTATCAATTTGGTAATTAACTGGATTGAATTAAGTTAGGTTTTAAAAGCTTACTGGTGGAATCTGCATTAAAATGAATGTTTATGGTGTTGCACTGAATATCCAGAAAACAAAATTTTAACCTTCCTTTTCCCACAAAGGCCTGGTTGTTAGAACTGGCTTTCAGAACCAGGCACAGGTCTCTTAAAGCTGATCAGTTATCCTGTGTGATATTTCTCATTTTCTTCTCCACAGTTGAGTGCCTGTTTACTGGCTGAGGTGTTGGAGTCCTGCTTAATTTTTCCTAAGTTCCCCAAAGATACAGTTTGTTTCTGCATCCCTGGTTTTCTGCAAGGGTTTTTGCCACATGTGGATGAAACTGCCAAGGGTGGTTACTAGGTTACTAGCTCCTAAATATAAACTGATATCAGAATACTTTTGTGTTTTTATTAATTTCACAGATTAAATACCTTTTTAAAATTAGCATGGGGAATATCATACTCTTCACATACTATGTTTAACACATCCTGTCATCATCTCTGGGCTTTCCAGATGGTGCTAGTGGTAACGCACCTGCTTGCCAATGCAGGAAATGTAAGAGATGTGGGTTCGACCCCTAGGCTGGGAAGATCCCCTGGAGGAGGGCATGGCAACCCACTCCAGTATTTTTGCTGGAGAATCCCATGGACAGAGGAGCCTAGTGTGCTACAATCCATACAGTCGCAAAGAGTCTGACATGACTGAAGCGATTTAATATACATGCGTGCATGCCATCATCTCTAGAACTAACCATGATAGTTGAGTTTCCCTCTTGTCTTGGTGAGGTCTTTGCCCCAGTCTCCTCCCTGTGTTCCCAGGATAACAACATTCCAGATTTGCCATGTCATACAATAATGGTCATATGTTTCAATCCTAACCAGAGACACGCCAGGCTTGGTGCTCCTCCCACAACCATTCTTTAAAGAGTCTTTGGCTGGTTTCCTTCCTCTTTTCACCCTATATGTCAGTGGTTTTCAGGCTTTTGAACTTTGATGTCTTTTCTTTTCAGTTGTCTTTGGTGATTGTATCTACTCCCATGATTTTAATGATATCTTAACTGCTAAGTCTTCATCTTTAGTCTAGATCTCTCTCACGTCCTTCAGATGTGTCTATCCAATTGGCTAGAGACATCTCTGCTGGTATTTCTACTCTACCAATGAAATTCCCTGAATTCAATGCTATCTCACTTTTCTGAGCCACGTAATGCTGATATTTCTACTACATGTGCATCCCTCCATTGTTTCAACACACAATGCAAAGCCTGTGACTTTCGTAAAAACTTTCTTAAACCTTGTTGCAGCCTTTATATTCAAGCTGGTAAAGAATACTGAGGTTGAAGATAAGTAGTTTTAAACTGTCATGGGAAAAGGAGGAATTCCTACATGACAGATAGAAGTTGAGTCTGGACAACCTTGTAGAACTAAAATGTATGCTGGGGCAAAGATAATTTTGCTCATAGTTCACCATTGCTTTTGGTAATAGCTATCAGAATTTAGTAATAAATTCAATAATAAGTAAGAATTTATTGCAATGAATTAAGGAAATAGAACGGTTGAAAACCTAATCAAATACCCAATATTTCAAAAATATGATTAATTTTTATATTGTAACTTATGGGATTTACTATAACAACTATGCCAAAGCCTTTGACTGTGTGGATCATAATAAACTGTCAAAAATTCTGAAAGAGATGGGAATATCAGACCACCTGACTTGCCTCTTGGAAAACCTGTATGCAGGTCAGGAAGCAACAGTTAGAACTGGACATGGAAAACAGACTGGATCCAAATAGGAAAAGAAGTACGTCAAGGCTGTATATTGTCACCCTGCTTATTTAACTTCTATGCAGAGTTTATCATGAGAAACGCTGGACTGGAAGAAGCACAAGCTAGAATCAAGATTGCTGGGAGAAATATCAATAACCTCAGATATGCAGATGACACCACCCTTATGGCAGAAAGTGAAGAAGTACTAAAAAGCCTCTTGATGAAAGTGAAAGAGGAGAGTGAAAAAGTTGGCTTAAAGCTCAACATTTAGAAAACGAAGATCATGGCATCCGGTCCCATCACTTCATGGGAAATAGATGGGGAAACAGTGGCTGACTTTCTTTTTCTGGGCTCCAAAATCACTGCAGACGGTGATGGCAGCCATGAAATTAAAAGACACTTACTGCTTGGAAGGAAAGTTATGACCAACCTAGATAGCATATTCAAAAGCAGAGACATTACTTTGCTAACAAAGGTCCATCTAGTCAAGGCTATGGTTTTTCCAGTGGTCATGTATGGATGTGAGAGTTGGACAGTGAAGAAAGCTGAGCACCGAAGAATTGATGCTTTTGAACTGTGGTGTTGAAGTCTCTTGAGAGTCCCTTGGACTGCAAGGAGATCCAACCAGTCCATCCTAAAGGAGATCAGTTCTGGGTGTTCTTTGGAAGGACTGATGCTAAAGCTGAAACTCCAGTACTTTGGCCACCTCATGAGAAGAGTTGACTCATTGGAAAAGACCCTGATGCTGGGAGGGATTGGGGGCAGGAGGAGAAGGGGACGACAGAGGGTGAGATGGCTGGATGGCATCACTGACTCGATGGACATGAGTTTGGGTAAACTCCGGGAGTTGGTGATGGACAGGGAGGCCTGGTGTGCTGCAGTTCACGGGGTTGCAAAGAGTCAGACACAACTGAGTGACTGAACTGAACTGATGTGATTTATAAAGTTTTCCTCTATTGTTTATGAAAGTATGTATTTATTAGTAAGAACAAAAAAATTATTCTAAATATACATTATAAAAACACTGCTAGCAAAATAGCTATACAGAAAAAAAATCACATATTTGATAAAATGTAATCTGTCCAATCATATTCTTTTTAATATTTAGGACAGAAGCAGTACTGGGTTGGCCAGCTGGTACTAATTTAAAAAAATTATATTCTCATATACAGCTCTGCTAACAGTGAACATTGTTTTCTCAGCTATGAGGCACAACACATAATTTTACTTCCAATAGAAACCTGGAATCCAATAATAATCATGGTCAAAAGTAAGGACATGATGACATGACAAAAGAACATAGGTCTGGGTTTGATTCCTTCTTTGGGAATGACAGTGACCGGTTCCATGGAACATGATAATAATGCAGTTGCTTGTGACTTCACAGTAACAAACATGCATGAAACAGCTAATCAGAGAGCAGTGCTGTATGGGAGAATGAGTCAGACCTGAGAATTAGGAATCCCAGAAGCCAATACCAAGGTTGTTACCAAATGTATCCTAGGCCAGGTCACTTATCTTCTTTAACACTTGGTTTTTACATCTGTAAAAAATGTCTGAGCTAAACCTTTAGGTCACCTCTAGTCCTAAAATTCTTTTATTTTTGGACAACATCAGAGAACCAAGGCACAAAGCTGCTGGAAAGCAGAAGGCAAATTTAATGTAATTTTAGAAATTTACCTGTTTCCCCTTTTTTTCAGTCTTCTGAGAGATTAAGAATATGAGAAAATCAAAGACTAAAAGGAAGGGGAAACTCAGGGGAGGGGATTTGCATGTTCTTTTATGTATTTGCAGCTTCATGGCTGAATCACATTTGATTGGGCACATTGTATGGGAAGTTATCCTCACTGCCACAACAAGGAGACGATGAGGCCACCGCCACTCTGCCACTTCTCATTCTTCCCCATCAGGAACAAACTATTTATTTATTTATAACCACATGTCAGAGATCATAAACAGCCACCTCTCTATAGAACCATTATGGACTAGTTATCTATTTATCAGGTTCTGTCCCTGGTCTGGCAACTAAGACTCCACATGCCTATGTGACCAAAAAAATGATAAATAGGTAAATAGATGGGGAAAAAAATGGCAGCAGTGGTAGATTTTCTTTTCTTGGAGTCCAAAATCACTGAAGACCATGACTGCAGCCATGAAATTAAAAGACTCTTACTTCTTGTAAGCAAAGGTATGGCAAAACTAGACAGCATATTAAAAAGCAGAGACATCACTTTGCTGACAAAAGTCCATACAGTCAAAGCTATGGTTTTTCCAGTAGTGAGAATTGGACCACAAAGAAGGCTGAGTGCCCAAGAATTGATGCTTTTGAACTGTGGTTCTGGAGAAGACTCTTGAGAGTCCCTTGGACAGCAAGGAGATCAAACCTGTCAGTCCTAAAGGAAATCAGTCCTAAATATTGATTGGAAGGACTCCATGCTGACACTCCAATACTTTGGCCAGTGACGCAAAGAGCCGATTTATTGGAAAAGTCCCTGATGCTGGGAAAGATTGAAGGTGAAAGGAGAAAGAAATGGCAAAGGATGAGATGGTTAGCTAGCATCATAGACTCAATGGACAGGAATTTGAGCAATCTCCAGAAGATAGTGGAGGACAGAGGAGCCTGGTGTGCTGCAGTTGCAAAGAGTCGGACACGAATAAGCTGAGTGACTGAACAAAAATAGCAACACTTATCAGCATTATTATCCCAAATTATTAAGGTTCACAACTAACAGATTCAGATCTCTTTGAATTTTATTCCTGACAATTTGAGAACAAATTTCAGTATAAATATTTAGTTATATTAATTTGCATGTACATGGTACTGTGTAGTTACTAATGCACTTTCACACCTCTATTCCATTGATTTTATGTCTCAGCTCTAGGATGCGGACAATGTAGAATTGTTATCTTCATTTACAGAAACTGAGATTACAAGAGGTTAAAGTGACTCAAGATCACGCACTAATAAGTAGACGCCAACCCATATAAGAAACAATAGTTCTATCTGTTCCCAATCCAATAATTTCTATTATATTAAACTGCTAGTTACTATCATGTATATTCATGCTAACATTAATGTTGGCAACTAATTTCATTCTCTTTATAAAAAATAAAATATCCACCAACACTTAACAGGAGCCATCAGAAGATTGTATTCTTCACTGAATTATTTCTTAATTGATAATATTTTAACTTACCAAAAGCAGAAAAAAATGTCTACTAAGTCAAAATTACCATAATGGACAGTAAGGAAAAAAGTTACTCTGATATTGTAAGAAACCATTATTAAGCAAAACAAATAATGAAAGCAAACCAAGTTTTACCAAATCCTTTTAGAAAGTAACCTTTGCCTGAGCAGTATGTTATTAGCATCTGAAAGAAAGCCAGGATTTTGCTCTAAGCAGCAGATTCAAAGTTAATGTGCTAAGGATACTGCTTCTTTGTAATTCATTCAATAATACAATACTTTATTGAATAAAGAGAGCCATTTAGTCTTTACATATTGAGCAATTGTTCATCTGCAAAAATGTCAGAATGCCAAAAAAGCAAAGGAGCAAGCTACAAAGGATTCCAGTTTCTTAGATAAGACGTTAAAGCAATATATAACATCATTCAGAAATGTATGTATACAATGGCAAAGTCATACTGTTCCCA
Source organism: Bos javanicus (assembly GCF_032452875.1). NCBI lineage: Eukaryota > Metazoa > Chordata > Mammalia > Artiodactyla > Bovidae > Bos > Bos javanicus. The sequence goes on from NC_083870.1 coordinate 48,080,262, forward strand.
ATTCAATAGTGAAAGCTAAGTCTGGAAGGCTATTGAGTTCCTATGTAGAGGAGTTCAGTATGACTGTTTAAAAGTAGACTCAGGTCAAGTATTAGCTGTGATATTTTATTTCAAGCTATTGTCTAAGATTAAAATAGCATTAGGAAGAAAATATATCTATTTCAATCATGTTGATAGTCTAAATAAGTGAAATAGTTAACACCTGTGGTAATTACAGGTGCATTCAAGAACATGATTTAGCGTTGTATCTTTTGTCTGCCGTAAATTATCCTGTGAGTCAAAGACAGTGTGGAACTATGCTCAAGATTTCCAGTCCTGAGTGAATCTAAGGCCCAAAGTGGACCAGGGCCTTGAATTTTGAGCCTTTGCTAGTGCATGATCAAAGCTCCATCACTATATATTCTAGCCTATCCATGCCATAAGCCTATTGCAGTATGCTGGGGTCCAAGCCAGGATGGGAGGATGCCCTATCAACACTCAATTTATAAATATCACCATGAGCAATCCACCTCTTCCTCCCCTATGCCTGCCTTGTGCTCAGTAGCTAAGTCCTGTTGGACTCTTTGTGACCCCTTAGACTGTAGCCCATCAGGCTCCTCTGGCCATGGAATTCTCTAGGCAAGAATGCTGGAGTGGGTTACCATGCTCTACTCCAGGGGATCTTCCTGACCCAGGGAACAAAATGGTGTCTCTTATATCTGCCTGCATTGGCAGATGGCTTCTTTACCACTAACGTCACTTGGGAAGCCCTTATCTGATTTTTAAACCTCTGCTCACTGGAAAATCATAAGTAGTTCCTTCTTCCCAGATTTTGTTGGCAGGGAGACACTGCTGGGGAAAAACTGGAAATCTCCCATAAGATTCTAACAGACCTACTTGGTGTAGACTTTGTAAATGACCATAAGTATTGTTTTAAAAAAAAAGAAACAACAAACCCAAATGGAATCTCTTATGCTAAGCCCCATGTCAGTCAACCAAGACTTGATATCTAATCTAAGTGTAGTTAAAGCCTCTGCCAGGAATGTGAACTTTAATCAGTCAATCTGGATTTATGTGATCAGCACTGGTAAAGTAATCTGTATGATGGACCACCACCTCCCCTAATAAAATTAGAACCTTTAGAAACAAATAGGCAATATATTGACCTGATTATAGTTAATGAGGAAAGGTGATAGAAGAAAGTGAGATTAGGAGATTCACACAGAAATTAATGAAAGGATAACATTTTTTAATTTGCTTAGCTCACACAAAACTCTAGGTTTAGATCTTTCTCAACTTTTTCCCCAGGATCCCACCCTCTAATATTAGAATCAGGCTGTCTTTCAAAACATAGTCAACTTCTTAAATCCTAAGTTTGAGGATAAGGCCCACAGTGCTTAATTCTTAGCAGGGGTGTGTGGGTATCGGAGGAGGTGAGTATGGATCAGAGAGAGTAGAAACTGCTTAGGTTACCAGTAAAACATGTTGATACAGATGAGCCAGTTGCAACCTTGGAATGTCTCCTTATGCTAAGGGATGCAAGAGGTACTGCCCCAAGATTCAGCAACTTGACATTTACCTCTTCAATTTGGGGTTGGACTTTTTCTTCTGTATGAATTTTTACCAAGTGAAAAATGCCAAGGTGGTTATGAACTATCCCCTTGTGTTAGGCTGGGACATCCTAGGGTCTGTGGATTTAGAGGCTCTGTGATAAGGTCATATCAGCTAGACTTGGGTAGAACAAAGAAAAGAATATGAAAAGGAAGTTTTGGGAATTCAGGTAGTCTGGGAGAATATCAAGAACAATAAAAACATCTAATCTCCCTACTCTTTACTAAGTTATATTTCTTTGTAGACATAGTGCCAAGTACTTTATATACATTTGTTATATCATTCAGTTGTCACAAGCCTTAGGGAAGATTTCTTATCTCCATTTTATAGGCAAGGAAACAGTGGCACAGACTTCAAAGTCACATAAATAGCAAGTTCCAGAGCTGGGACTTGAACTCAGTTACCTCCAGTCAGTACCTTTAACCTCAACTTTTCCTTCAGCACTTGTCACCTCTAAGAGAGTGTCAAGACAAAATGGGGGTGGGTGGATGTTGCTAAGAAGTTCAGGCCATAAATGGAGGGAGCTGAAAGTGTCATTGACACTAGAACTAGTAGCAAGATTTATAATAATAAAGGAAAGAGAGCCAAATATAAAATGCATGTGGTGGAGAAAACACACTAATTCAGCAAAGCTTGAGGGAGGAACTAGCTCTCTTTTATGCAAAGACTTGTATGCCCACGGTGGGCTTTAAGAAGTTGCCACACTGATTTCCATTATGAAGCAATATTCAGTTACTCAAAATTGTTGATGAAAGTGTTGCTTCCAGAAAGACTCAAATCATAAAACAGTATCTCTAAGTTCCTCGGAAACTGATTTGCAAAAAATTTTCCCTAGATACCTATATGAAGGAGAATCTAATTTGTTCCCATTTGTGTTATGTAAATGTGCAGATTGTAAGAGTATTAGTACTTCTTTTTTTATTTCAAGCTCTTTGACTTAAACACTTAAGAAAAAATAAATGTATACCAGTTCCTTCTGTACCAGGTATTTTGTTCTTGCCATTAATGCTAGCAACTATCTATTTAGAGGAAATCTTGTAATATTACATGCCATTAAAGGATAAAGTTGCTGATTTTTCTGTTGTTGAGATGCTTAAATGTATGGAAGTCTAACAACTTTTTAATGTATTATTTATTTTAGCTTTACTTATTATGGCTTTTGGATATATTTTTCATCCTTCTATTTCATTAGCTTTTGAAATGAATTGCCATATTTCTTATTTCAATCATCCATCCAAGTCAAGTACTTTTCTGAGGTAGATTCAACAAGACCATAACTACTAACACCTGGAATTTTCAAACATTAAAAAAAATCTGTATCAGAAGCCATAGGTATTTCAAGATGAATTCTATCTTTTCTTCTCTGCCAACCTTTTGGCCTAAGGCCCTGGGGCTACGCATTGTTATGAAGAAGTTCAGGGGACAGGCAGCTACAAGTACCATGTGCAAAATGTGATTCATTCAGGGCATAAGGTAATATTTACTCCAGATATTAATGGTTGCAATCCACAAAACCAAAAGATTGCTCCACTTTATCTCTCCTCAGATATAACACACAAAAGTGACTGGCGAAACTAGCCACTTTCTAATAACAGCTTCCAGAGGTCACAGAGAGGTGAAATCGTCACTGTGACGGGGATACTGTGGGCGAGGCTGCTCTCAATGATACTTGTTTTTTCTTAGCGTTATGACGCAAAACTTCTCACCACCCACAACCCAGTTGAAAACTTCTCCAAAGAAACAAATTTTTCTGTAACTCTGATTAAACATACGAAAATAATACTGTACATTTCAGTAAAGTATTTGTCAGAGGTGACTGCTTTGGACCACAGTATACTGCCACTGCTTCCCTAGTGGCTCAGTGGTAAAGAATCTGCCTGCCAATACAGGAGATGCAGGTTTGATCCCTGGGTTGGCAAGATCCCCTGGAGAAGGACATGGCAACCTGCTTCAGTATTTTTGCCTGAGAAATCCCATGGACAGAGGACCCTGGCAGGGTACAAACCATGGCGTCAGAGTCTGACACAACTTAGTAACTAAACAACAAGAACAAAAATGCTACCAGTAGTCTAATTTAAATTTTATATGGTCCTTCAATTACTTACTCCATTACCTTGGGTATAGCTGAGACAACTACCTCTCTCTGCTTTCCTTCTAGAAATGCTCACAAGGATAAGAGGGAAAAAATGGCACTGCAGCCATGTCCAAGGAGTTCTAAAGCTGGTTTCCTAAATACAGTTGTGTGCAGGAAGCAGCCTGGTGAACCCTGACTGGAAGGAGACAGTCCAGGGAAAGAAACTGTGACAATGGCCCCCAGTTAAACCTCTTATTTGGGGTACTCTTACCTTTTGAGATGGATTGCGTCCTGTCTATGAAATGTGTATCTCCCAGGGCCTCTCACCTTCTGAGATGGCCCACACACTATCTACGGCATGTGTATCTCCCTGAGTAAGCCTGCTTTCTCACTTGGTTCTCAGGGAAGAGAGCCCTTGCTTGCATACTTGTATCCCTCACAAGTGTCCTAGGTTAATAAATCTATCCCTTACCTATCAAAAAAAAAAAAAAAAGTCTGTTTAGACTAGCCATGGGGTAGCATCACATAGCCAGCTTCATAGCATGGTAAAGCAATATGATTTACAGCAAACTCCTTTGTCTCCTGGAGAATGTATGAATGATACTTGAGTCACCATTTGCCCTTCACAATTAAACTAGAAAGAAGCAGGGTTGAAACCTGGGAAATCTATGGAATAAGTTTCAGGGCTCTCTAACTTTGAGGTAAAGAAGCCACAGTGGCTAATGTGATTAGATTCCAGAATCTAAATCCTATGCTAGGAAAGAATCTTTACAGACGCAAAGAAAACTTTCTTATGGGCCCTTAATTGTTCATGGGAAAATCCTGGGAATAGAGAAGCAAAGGATAGAGTATATAGGGTGTAGAAATCCCCAGGCCAAGTTCTGGAGGAGAGTTTGATATTCTCCTTCTCCACCTCTTCCTCCCAAATCACATATTGTATTGCTCTCTTTCCTGTTTTCTAATTTAAGTCTGCTCTGAAAAAGGAATTAGAATTCACTCATACCTAAAAGTAATATAACACGAGCAGTCTCTCTCATATACACATACACTGAGATATACAGCATAAATCTATAAGCTAAGGCAATAAAACTCTTATGGTAGAAGCTATGGTGATTAAAAAAAAAAAAAAAAAAACACCTTTATGGTAGAATCAGGTATTGAAAAGAAATAACAAAACTATCATGTATGTAGTGCTGAAGGCAGGGGAAAGAGGGAAGGGTACTTGAAATCACATTATATTACACTCTATCTTTAGAAAAGGTATTTGCAGAAACAGTTTATTTCAGCCTTGAATCTTCTTTCTTTACTTAGCAAGCATCTGTTTCTATGTCTTTTATTCCTGACCTATAAAATCTTGAGGATAGGGAAATGGATCTATCAAATCCCTGTATCCCCAATGATTAGGACAATGTTAGAACAAAATAGGCCATCCTAAAACTCTGTTGAAAAAAGTGTAAATGACTAAATTAAAGTTTCAAGCAGAGGTATGACTATCATCAGAAATAAAAAGAAGGAAAGTATTCTCAAGCCTACTGGATATTAAACAGTATCATCCTTCTGTATCTTCTTTGTCTATTTGATTTGCTTTGTTTTTACTGTAGGGTACCAAGGTCTTATCACTTAGCATTATGTAGATTGGCCACAATAAAAAGGAATAAGCCAAAAGGCATTGAAGGGAGTATCCATTGCAGATCAGAGATTAGACCAAGAATCACCAACTCAATAGACATGAGTTTGAGAAACCCTGGGAGATGGTGAAGGACAGGGGGGCTTGGTGTGCTGCAATGCATAGGGTTGCAAAGAGCTGGACAAGACTTAGTGGCTGAACAATAACAACAATACTTAGATCTCACTTGTTTCATTCACATGAGAATCGTCTCTAGTTTCCATATATCAGATAAAATATCACAATGCTCATTCATTCAGCAGGAGATCAAATTCTACATACGTATACTGTAGATATGTATATACCTAGAGACCCAATGTTTGTGCTCCCAGCATTCTTTGCACCACTGTGGTGAGCTGTCTATATAAAAATATTTCTAAAAAAAACAAAAAACTATAGTTCAACATGACATCAAATAGAAAAAAAGAAAATTAATTTAGAGGCAATTAAGAAAATAATGCTATTGACTCATATTTGAAGAACTTGTTTTGTCTGATTAAAATTGAATAAGGTACTGAAAATCAGGCACATAAGCCTGCTTGCTTCAGGCAACCCAATTGCCTGCCCTCTTTATTTCAATTTCTACTTCCTCTTTGCAAAGACAAGCTACTGGAAATTTCCACTTCTATTCCCTATGACTTGAAACACTTTGAAAGCTGTGAATTTTTGAAACTTCAGTGTAAATATTGTCATTCACAACAACAGAATTTACCTTTTGACAGTTTAATCACTGAGTAACACTGACATAAGAGCATGCGTTGGATACTGCACTTCATTTGTGTCTGAACTCATCATCATTTTGCTCTTTTGGAAAAGATTTTCAGCATCTATTCTAATGCAAATTGTGACTCTGGCTATTGAGGCAGATTCAACAGAGCTCTGGAGGTGAACCTTGACTAGCATTCAGCAGTTGGCTTTGCCATGGAAGGATATCAAGGGAGGGTCTAGCTTTCCTCTTTGGGAGCAGATGAGTTTTTCCCTGGAATACTGCCAGAGCAGGTTTTGCCTCTCTTCAGACCTGGGGTGAATAGAGAAAATATTGCAGCTACCAGACTTCTGGTTTCTTGAGTCAAGGAACAGATTCTACCCCCTAGAGATCCTTGGCAGTGTTTGAGCAAAGAAGCTTAAATAGAGCCAAAAACATCACTCATCTTTGTGTTAGGGAAAAATTAATCTTACTCTACAGGACAATGAGATTTGTTGCATCCAAGAATAAGCTCAGAGACATCTGAACTGTTTGAGTAGCATCCTCCCTATCTGTATACAGAGAGGCTTATAGATTTAATATCTGTACCAGAAGCTTTGTGAATATAGCATTTCCCTGCTCAGACCCGTAGGAGGGTGTTTTATAATTTCTATCATAACTATGTTCTGTGTTAGCCTAAGACTTAAGATTACTCCTCAGTCTCATTCCTACAGAAAATAGAGAAAACTGCAGATCCTCTCTCTAGCTATCCTTTACAGATTGGAGGAACCTGCAGAACTGTCGGTGGAAGCGGGGCCCAACATGAAGGAGTGATATTATCTCAGCTGACTCCAGAATTTCTTGATCATTAGTCTTAAATCTTCCATGAGATACAAGCCCAAAAATTATTTAAAAATTAAACTACGTTGATTTTATATAACTTTAGGTATATTATTATTTTAGTAAGACAGAATATGACAAGCACCATTACTAAAAAACGATGATGATGATAATGATAGCTAAAATTTGGTACCTCTCTAGGACGCTCTTGGACTGTACTATGTTCTGTCAATGAATTATCTCATTCAGTCTTACCAACAAGCCTATGGAGTAGTTTGTTTTATTGTCCTTCATTTATAGATAAAGAAACTGAGGCCTTGAGATGTTAACTGACTTGCCCACAGTCAACTAACCGGTAAATGGTAGAGTTGTGTTTCTAATTTAGAGCTAGAAACAATCTTGCGTTAGTTGCTCAGCCATGTCTGACTCTTTGGATTGTAGCCTGCCAGGCTTCTCTGTCGAGGGGATTTCCCAGGCAAGAATACTAGAGTGAGGAGCCATTCCATTTCTCAGGGGATCCTCCTGACCCAGGGATCGAACCTGGCTCTCCTGCATTGCAGGCAGATTCTTTACCATCTGAGCCACCAGGGAAGAGATCCTCAAACACAGCCTCAGTAAATTTGTTCTGTGAAGGACCATATCATAAGATGTCAGGCTTTGTGTTGTAACTTCTGTAACCGTAACCCTAACCCTAACCCTAAACCCTAACCCTAACCCTAGACAGCACTCTGCTGTCACAGTGTAAAAGGAGCCATGACAAATACACACACACACAAGTGGGAAGGACTGTCCTGCAATATGTCCAGAAGAGGTTGCGGTCTGGACCTGGCCCACAGGCTGTTTAGTTTGAGGATTCCTCATTTTGTCAACATCATCCATTTTATATTTGAAAAAACTGAGGCCCAAAGGGTAAGAGTATTTATACTGCTGCTTATTAGAAATAAGATGAAAGGTCTGGTGGGTCTTAGTCTTATAATCTTTCCATTATACCAAATTCAAGAGGTTTCACCAATTAATATGGTAATATCCTATTATAGGATATCCTATAATTAAATATTATAATATCTTATATTAAAACAAAGGCAACATTCACTTGAAAATGTTCAGTTTAATTCAGTTCAGTCACTCAGTAGTGTCTGACTCTTTGCAACCCCATGGACTGCAGCACGCTAGGCTTCCCTGTCCATCACCAACTCCCTGAGCTTACTCAAACTCATGTCCATCAAGTCAGTGATACCATCCAACCATCTCATCCTCTGTCATCCCCTTCTCCTCCCGCCTTCAATCTTTCTCAGCATCAGGGTCTTTTCTAGTGAGTCAGTTCTTCACATCAGGTGGCCAAAGTATCGGAGCTTCAGCTTCAGCATCAGTCCTTCCAATGAATATTCAGGACTGATTTCCTTTAGGATAGACTGGTTGAATCTCCTCGCAGTCCAAGGGACTCTCAAGACTTGAAACTGTGACAGTCCTTATAGGTCTTTTTGCTCAATAAAGGCTAATTTTGAACTGAGACTTATCTCCCTTACCTAGTTTGTATTGATGTGGTATGCACAACCTCAAGACCAAGCAGAAAAATCCAAAAGGCATCTCATTAAGTCAAATGAAGAATTAGGGTAGGCCAATGCTCAAATTGTGACAGACAAGATGATGAAGCTAGTTTAACAATCTCACTAACACATATGCAAAAATTCAATTGTGAGGAAAGCAAAACACAGGCCCTTAACTCAGCTCCTTATCCCGACAGCAGTTACCTAGAATTTTCTCCAAGCCTTCATGTAAACCTGTTAATATATTCCCTAATTGGGAAAAACATATTTCCCTCCCACTATCTCTATTGTCAAAATACATGGCTTCTGAAATTTCACTGGAAATGCAATTCATCACAAAGTTGAGTAATGACTGTTGCAAGGTATGACTCCCTAGAACAATTTTTCATTAAATTTAACTTAAAACATTTTAAAATAATAAAGTCACCAAGAAAAAAAAAAGATTAGATTATATCAAAGAGGCAATAAGTATTTGTTCTTTGACTGATGAAATAAGACCTTGCCAATAAGAAGAATATTAGCAGCTAATATTTATTGAGTCTTTATGGCAGACTGCATCCTAAGGATTTTACATTTAGTCCTCAGAACCACAAATGAAGACACAGAGGGTCAGAGAAATAAAGTAAAATGCCTGTCCGCAGTTGTACAAATTATAAATTGGCAAGACTGGAATCCAGGAGGCTGACCTGAGAGCCTGAGCGAGTGACACATCTTTAATACCTACACCCCCAGGTCAGGTTGCCAAGGTCCATGCCCTATGCACACTCCACCCATCTGGGTAAATGGGTGACTTTGAGCTGATCAAACTGTCTGAATCTTAGTTTCCTAAGACAAGCATATGAGATAAGTATAATTTAGGTGCTTCTTCATAGTACTGGGTTGGCCACAAAGTTCGTTCTGGTTTTTCTGTAAGCTGTTATGGAAAATCTTCAATGAACTTTGTGGCCAACCCAATATTTGTGTATACATAATCAAAGAAAGAGCTTAGCAATGCACCAACTTCAATTCCCTGGATTACTATTTTAAGTATCAATATTATTCATTTCTTTAAATAAAGAAACAAACCTTCCCCTATACCTTTAGGACCCAAGAGACTTGAATTTAAATTCTAACTCCATAACTGACCAGCTATGTTATTTCGTTAGTTAAATGTTCTGATGCTCAGCTCCTTCTTTAAAATGGGGATTGGAAATACTGATTTCATGGAGCTCACAAAAAGATACAAAGAGGTGATGCCTTCAGGGCTATTATCACAAGGCCACGGAAGGTGTCGGGAAGTCGTCCATCACCCTCAGCCTTGCTCCAGCCCTTCTGTCTCCTCTCTGTCTGGGAGAATCTCACAGCCTCCAAAGCTCTGTTCTGTTAGACCACAAGCACTGTCTTGGGCACAAACTTGAAACATCTAATGGCGTTCTCACCTCTCACCAAGCATAGAGTCTAGCAGGAGAGAAAAAGAAACAGCAATAATTGCATACAGTAGACAGAGGATGAAGGGAAGCATCTAACCTATGGGTTAGCTACGGGACCAACTGAATGTCTTAGAAATGCTCTGAAAATTAGTAAGAATTAGCAAGGCAAGAGAAATTTTGTAAGTGCCCCAGGCAGGAAGAAAGCATAAGAGAAAGTTCTGAGGCATTAAAAAAAAGTAGAACATTCCAGAAACAGATTCATTTTCAGTATGGTTGGAGCCTTAAGTTCTAGAAAGAAAGCCTAAGAGATAAGGTGACAGAAGGAGGACTTGGAAAAATCACCGATTCCCTGAAGGGATTTTCAGTGTGATGGGATAGGCTGATATCCTCAAAATGGCATTTTAGAAAGGTTATTCTAGGTGTATCTTCTTGGGTCCTACTCTATCTGTCAATGTTACAACCTCCTTCCAGATACCCGCAACTCCAAAAATGTGTGCCATTCACTTACTATATAGTGACATAGAGTTTATCATTTTAGTTATAAACATTATTCATATATTTTTGTGCTTTACCTCTATCTTTTGCAGAGCTCTACACACTGAGTACTCAAAATTGTTGAGCTGTCCCGTCACTCCCTGTTATAGTCCTTTTAGATCCTCCACAGTACAACTAACTCTGTGAGCAGAGTTGTTCATAGTTGAGTAATGAATAGTTTCAAACTAACTAGGGGTGAAATGGTGTTCTTCTTCACTTTTTCATTCAAACCTGCCCGCAATACACTGTTTCTGGTTGTTCTAAATATAAATCTAAAAGGGAAATGCAAGTAAATAGACAAAACAAGCTCATCCCCCCACACATCTTCACTGCCAGATAAGAAGAGCTTCCTATTCAATTCTTTGTCATCATTCTGCTCTAGAAATTCATAAACATTTGAAGTTTATTAGCATAGAAAGTAATCAGAAAAGGATATGTTTGCCAGCAAGAAATGAGGAGGCAGTTGGCAAGATTTTTAACAAAAACAAAGATCATAGTCTGCCCATGAATTTGGATGGAGGCAGTCCTCTTAGAGCACAGCAAGCACCTCTGACAGCTCAGGAAACAAAGTGGACAATTTCATCACATATTAGAGAGACACTGCCCAGGCAGCTAGGTGAAAGGGCTAGTCTGTTACCAATGAAGGGGTTAATTAAAACATTCCACAGAGATGATGACAGCAGTTGACATTTGCCTAGCTGCTTGAAACTCTATAGAAACAATGCTGAAGAAACGAATTTTGTCCTGTGTGAGAGCCATGAATTGCCCAATTCTAGTGCCCTAGTGACATTTCCTACAGCAGTTCAATGGAGTAAACAGAAGTGATGTTTTCGTAAGTCAGCTCTTCAGTGAGGTATAAAATTCTTATTTTCCTTCAAATAGTCCTCTGATTTAATAGGTAACTTGAATTTCTCTTCAATGACTCACCAGTTCAGTTCAGTTACTCGGTCATGTTCAACTCTATGTGACCCCATGAACCGCAGCAGGCCAGGCCTCCCTGTCCATCACCAACTCCTGGAGTTCACTCAAACTCATGTCCATCGAGTCGGTGATGCCATCCAGCCATCTCACCCTCTGTCGTTTCCTTCTCCTCCTGCCCCCAATTTCTCCCAGCATCAGAGTCTTTTCCAATGAGTCAACTCTTCGCATGAGGTGGCCAAAGTATTGGAGTTTCAGCTTTAGCATCAGTCCTTCCAATGAACACCCAGGGCTGATCTCCTTTAGAATGGACTGGTTGGATCTCCTTGCAGTCCAAGGGACTCTCAAGAGTCTTCTCCAACACCACAGTTCAAAAGCATCAATTCTGCGGTGCTCAGCTTTCTTCACAGTCCAACTCTCACATCCATACATGACCACTGGAAAAACCATAGCCTTGACTAGATGGACCTTTGTTGGCAAAGTAATGTCTCTGCTTTTCAATATGCTATCTAGGTTGGTCATAAATTTCCTTCCAAGGAGTAAGTGTCTTTTAATTTCATGGCTGCAATCACCATCTACAGTGATTTTGGAACCCCAAAAATAAAGTCTGACACAGTTTCCACTGTTTCCCTATCTATTTCCCATGAAGTGATGGGACCAGATGCCATGATCTTCGTTTTCTGAATGTTGAGCTTTAAGCCAGCTTTTTCACTCTCCACTTTCACTTTCATCAAGAGGCTTTTGAGTTCCTCTTTCTTTCTGCCATAAGGGTGATGTCATTTGCATATCTGAGGTTATTGATATTTCTCCCGGCAATCTTGATTCCAGTGTGTGCTTCTTCCAGCCCAGTGTTTTGGCTCAGACGGTAAAGCAACTGTCTATGATGCGGGAAACCCGGGTTCCATCCCTGGGTTGGGAAGATCCCTTGGAGAAGGAAATGGCAATCCACTCCAGTACTATTGCCTGGAAAATCCCATGGACAGAGGAGCCTGGTAGGCTACAGTCCATGGGTTTGCAAAGAGTCGGACACAACTGAGCGACTTCACGTTCACTCTGCATATAAATTAAATAAGCAGGGTGATAATATACAGCATTGACACACTCCTTTTCCTATGACTCATAGCAGTACTTAAAATAGGTCACTCTTAGCATCAGCTGGAGACAGGAGTGTTAGCTCTGAGGCCTGAAAATATGACACACCAGCTACAGATGGTGAGAACACTAGTCAAGTAAGAAACTCCTTCCGGTTTTGTGTAAAGAAAGAAAAACTCATTAGCTGCCTCAACTAACATCTCTGTAGGTAAGGAAATGGGTACAGTAAGACGAACGAGTTCAGTTCCTAGAGTGCATTCATAAGTCCAATTTGTTTGTACGTCCATCAGGGTTAGCCTAGGTACCAACTAATACAATTGGCCGATAATAGGTTTATAATACTTTTCACACAATATATAAAAAACAAACACAAAAAGTAAACACTTTAATCTTACAGTACAGTACCTTGAAAAGTACAGTAGTACGGTAGAACAGACAGCTGAGACTTCTCAGCGGTACCAACTACATCACTGTTGCGTTTATGCTTGTTTCTGGACATCCTGGGCTTGAGATAAAGATACTTTACTGTTGTATTGTATACAGTACTGTTCAATAAAGTACACAAAAGCACAACCACTTGTAGCAGATGCATGCTCTTGATAAACTACAACAGACAGGTAAACTAATTTACATAATTGGACATGTTAACTCAGGTGCACAACTTTTAAAGTTTGCAACTTAAAAGTTTGTACTTTCAAGTAAAGTGACTTACTTCATTCTTTTGGAAAAGAGGGCCAAAAATATCTTATGAAGATTTTTAACAATGAATCTCCTTCAAAAAGCATATTCCTAGGAGTGATCAACAATGAGTGAGAAACTGTTTGATCATAAATCTAAACTGTCATTAAAATCTTATTAGGAAAAAAAAAAAAAACTTATTAGTCTCAAAGCAATTGGCCTTGGAGTGGGAAACCCTGCTGGGAAGTCTGCTAGTGAGTCAGCTTGGATGTCTTGAAGCCCAGGAACAACTTCTGGGAGAGAAGAACTAACTATGTTGATAATCTTCATGGATTTAGAGTAACCAGAATATGGGGTTCCATTTTCAGTAACTTAGTAAATGAGAGTGAGAGAGTGAGAGGAAGCTTTGCTGGTGCAGATAAGGCTGTAGCCCTCAAGCGTAATTTTCAGTACAAACTGTACACCCAGGCAATGTTTCCATTTAATGGAGGTGGGTTTAAAAGATGGTAACATCATCATTGATACTGATAAGTATTATAGTCATAGAAGCAATCACCCACTGGTTATCTGTAATGATCCAAGCTTTATATTCCTTATAATATTCTATTCTCACAAGAACCCTTAGTTTAAATGATATCCCCTTCATTGATAGCCACAAAGGCCAAGACACATCAACTCTTCTTTCTGACAAATTTCTTTCTAAAAGCATACACACTGAAAATGGAAAGGAAATTTAACAGAAGTGGTGGACACCTAAAGAGCGTCATGCAACACAGAGAAGGGTCTCAGTGACATCTTTTGAGGATTGATTGGTTTTATTTAGACACCCAGCGAGGTGGACCTTCTTGCCAAATGGATACAAGTTCTCTCAAGTCCAAGAAATTAGACACCACTGTTTTTTAATGTCTTGCTCACAGTTCAAGGCAGATGTAAAGTGAGAATCTATTTGTCTTACTGGGATTTTGGCTAGAACATAAATCCTATTCACTTCTCTTCAAAACTTTGAGGTCTGGATATCATTAAACTTCTGAGTGAGCTAAATCTATCAAATACTCTCTATTTGAAGTTGTCCTACTCTAAACCCCAACAGTTTCTTTACAAATTGTATCTAGCCTTCAATGTCTAATTTCCTGCCATTTCCTCCTCTCTGTCCATTGATTTTCCTTTTTTTCTATTTGCAATCCCATGGCACGTATTATCTCTATCTTCTCTGTCCAGTCACATATGGCTATGGGGCACTTGAAATGTGGTTGCACTGAACAGAGATGTTCTGTGAGCATAAACCATACACTGGATTTTGAAGACAAAGTGAAAAATGAATGTAAAATCAATCAATAATATATATTAATATATCAATAATTTTGACTACATCTTAAAGTGATAATTGTTTTATACATTAGGTGTGTTAGTCACTCAGTCATGTCCTACTCTTTGTGATTCCATGGACTGTAGCCTGCCAGGCTCCTCTGTCCATGGAATTTTCCAAGTGAAAATAGTGGAGTCGGTTGCCATTTCCTTCTCCAGGTGATCTTCCCAACACAGGGATTAAATCAAAAGAGTACCTTGGATTAAATTAAAATAATAATAAGATTAATTTCAACTATTTCTTTTTACTTTTTTCATATGACCACTAGAAAAGTTAGTCACATATGTGGCTTACATTTCTAGTTCAAATTATACTTCTATTGGACAATGCTGATCTATACCTTTCGAACTCAGAATGTGGTCCACAGTCCAGTATCATTTCACCTGGGAGTTTGTTATAAATGCAGAGTCTCAGAATCCCTAACTAACTAGTGGTTTATACCACTAATTTTGACATCTTCAGCATAACTATATACATATTACACCTCAAAAAGATGCATTTTTGGAGTAAAGACAATAATTTATATTTCTTATATAATTCTCATATTCCCTATAAGACAAGTAGACACCTAAGGACATTGAATAAATTACTTGACAATTTAAAAATTATTCTTTATGAAGTCAGCTATTTCTACCATTTTCCACATCAATTCTTACATGTGTTAGATTTTAATCTGTGTTCAAAAATATTTACAAGATGGTGACTCAGATCTTCAAATGGAAATAATTGAAAAATATAATGGCTTAATTATAGTGTTCAGTTTGTTTACATATTCCATAGCTCTACCCTGAAATAAACTTTGAAGAAGTAGAGGATTTACTAAAATCTACAAGCCACAACTGACTTCTCTATACTGGAAGTGTCATGGAGAATAAAGTTATTATATATTCTTCCTTTCTTCAAGTTTCCCTCTGAGGCTCCCTTTAATGTAGATTAAAACCTGGAGTAATTGTAAACACAACTTCAGTTGTTCATGTGCCTGGTGTATATGATCATAAAATAAGTTGATAACAATGAATTTTTTAAAAAAGGATGGAAGAGAGGAAGCTAGAGATGGGGCTCCTTCACAAGGGGATCTTCCCAACCCAGGAATCAAACCTGGGTCTCCTTCATTGCAGGCAAATTCTTTACCATTTGAGCCACCAGGGAAGCCCCGATATGCAGTACAATTCTCTACAACGTCTATGTTTACTTTGCGGCCATAAAGTTCTGTGCTAAAATCATTGACACTTGCATGAGATAGAAGATGTAAGTCCTATTTAAGAGGATTAAAAATAACATATCTATAGTATTGCCAGTGAAAAATATTCTTCAGAATGGTGACCTTCAGACTTCGTCCACAATTAATCATCAAGAAAGAAAGTCACCTATTGTATGTTTTAAATAGTGGTGAAAACTGACTCATTTCAAATTAAATTGGCTGGAATACCCTTGTTCTCTGAGCATTCTATTTTTGAGGCTTTTCATCAAAAGGTCTCCCAAGTTGGGTTCCAGATCCTTCCAGAGATAATGTAGTCCAGAATTTTATATTTAAAGTTTCCATTAGTATCGTTCTGAAGTGAGACCTTGCAGCGAACCTCAAAACTACTTTTGGTCTATGGTTATCATTGTTGTTCAATCTCCAAACAACTAAATTTTTCATTAGCCTATAATGTGTCCCCATAACTCCTATATTAGTTACTGTAATTTCCCTACTATGTCAGGATAATGTAACAGAGATACCCAAATTGTTTGCTGAGTGGAGATGAAAATGGTTCAAAAATATTTTACTACCTCACAGTTTCCACTGGAACTGTGAGGACAAGCATTCTAACTTTTTGAAACTTTCCCAGAGATACATAAAGGTAAAGACACTTTCTTTTGGTGTAATGCTTCCTCATTCCCTCATCATGCAAGAAAAAGAAAGTGAGGAGGTAGGCAGAGGGAGAATTTGGTAATCCTCTTTATGGGGACCCATATATTCCTTCTGTGGGCTACAGCCATAAAAGTATTTCTCTATAAATATTTCTAAATGGATATCAGTTCAGTTCCATTCAGTCCACTCAGTCGTGTCTGACTCTTTGCAACCCCAAGAACCGCAGCACTCCAGGCCTCCCTGTCCATCACCAACTGCTGGAGTCCACTCAAACCCATGTCCATTGAGTCAGTGATGCCATCCAATCATCTCATCCTCTGTCATCCCCTTCTCCTCCTGCCCTCAATCTTTCCCAGCATCAGGGCCTTGTCAAATGAGTCTGTTCTTCTCATCAGGTGGCAAAAGTATTGGAGTTTTGGCTTCAACATCAGTCCTTCCAAAGAACACCCAAAACTGATTTCCTTTAGAATGGACTGGTTGGATCTCCTTGCTCAAGAGTCTTCTCCAGCACCATAGTTCAAAAGCATCAATTCTTCGGCACTCAGCTTTCTTTTTAGTCCAACTCTCATATCCATACATGACCACTGGAAAAACCATAGCCTTGATTAGATGGACCTTTGTTGACAAAGTAGTGTCTCTGCTTTTTAAATATGCTGTCTAGGCTGGTCATAACTTTCCTTCCAAGGAGTAAGTGTCTTTTAATTTCATGGCTGCCATCACCATCTGCAGTGATTTTGGAGCCCCCAAAAATAAAGTCTGATACTGTTTCCACTGTTTTCTCATCTATTTCCCATGAAGTGATGGGACTGGATGCCGTGATCTCAGTTTTCTGAATGTTGAGCTTTAAGCCAACTTTTTCACTCTCCTCTTTCACTTTCATCAAGAGGCTCTTTTGTTCCTCTTCACTTTCTGCCATAAGGGTGATGTCATCTGCATATCTGAGGTTATTGATATTTCTCCCGGCAATCTTGATTCCAGTGTGTGCTTCTTCCAGCCCTGCATTTCTCATGATGTACTCTGCATATAAGTTAAATAAGCAGGGTGACAATATACAGCCTTGACGTACTCCTTTTCCTATTTGGAACCAGTCTGTTGTTCCAAGTCCAGTTCTAACTGTTGCTTCTTGACCTGCATATAGGTTTCTCAAGAGGCACGTCAGGTGGTCTGATATTCCCATCTCTTGAAGAATTTTCCACAGTTTATGGTGAGCCACACAGTCAAAGGCTTTGGCATAGTCAATAAAGCAGAAATAGATGTTTTTCTGGAACTCTCTTCCTTTTTCGATGATCCAGTGGATGTTGGCAATTTGATCTCTGGTTCCTCTGCCTTTTCTAAAACAAACTTGAACATCTGGAAGTTCACGGTTCACATATTGCTGACGCCTGGCTTGGAGAATTTTAAGCATTACTTTACTAGCGTGCGAGATGAGTGCAATTGTGCGGTAGTTTGAGCATTCTTTGGCATTGTCTTTCTTTGGGATTAGAATGAAAACTGATCTTTTCCAGTCCTGTGGCCACTGCTGAGTTTTCCAAATTTGTGGCATATTGAGTGCAGCACTTTCCCAGCATCATCTTTCAGGATTTGAAATAGCTTCACTGGAATTCCATCACTTCTGCTAGCTTTGTTCATAGTGATGCTTCCTAAGCCTACTTGGCTTCACATTCCAGGATGTCTGGATCTAGGTCAGTGACCACACCATAGTGGTTATCTGCCATAGTAATTTCTAAAACAATAATTATTCCTCTTCTCAATACAAGTGCAAAATACTGTCTGTAATAAATATTCAGCAAATTGGGAGATAAATATAGAATGAAAATAATTATATGAAAAAAAAAAAAAAGACGGACATGGAGTTTGACTCTGATCCATAGAGTATGTGGCTCCCATTCTTACACTGAGGAAAAATTGGTAGATTCTGGAGTTTGCAGTGACATGTTCACTTAGCAATCAGGTACTGTCCCAGACACTTTTTGGATTTGAAATAGCTAAATGGATATAAGTTCTCGCAAATCCTTGGTGCTAAAAATATCATTTATACATGTATGTATTCATATTTGGCAGAGTAAGATGAGCAAAACTAGTGTATATACTCATTTACCAAAGGAATGAAAGGCAAAGAACCTCATCTCTAATGACCCAGCTGTACGCTAACCATGGTGGAGCCTTAAAAGTTCCCTAAAACAAGAGGAAATGTGGACAAAAACCAGCTGACTCCATCTTAGATGAGTGAACACCAGATCAGAGTGAAGACATTATTAGCTACCTTCTACCCAAGTGAAGAGGAACTACAAAGCCTCGTGATGAAAGTGAAAGAGGAGAGTGAAAAAGTTGGCTTAAAGCTCAACATTCAGAAAACGAAGATCATGGCGTCTGGTCCCATCACTTCATGGGAAATAGTTGGGGAAACAGTGGAAATAGTATCAGACTTTATTTTTCTGGGCTCCAAAATCACTGCAGATGGTGACTGCAGCCATGAAATTAAAAGACACTTACTCCTTGGAAGGAAAGTTATGACCAACCTAGATAGCATATTCAAAAGCAGAGACATTACTTTGCCAACAATGTCCATCTAGTCAAGGCTATGGTTTTTCCAGTGGTCATGTATGGATGTGAGAGTTGGACTGTGAAGAAAGCTAAGCACCAAAGAATTGATGCTTTTGAACTGTGGTGTTGGAGAAGACTCTTGAGAGTCCCTTGGACTGCAAGGAGATCCAACCAGTCCATTCTAAAGGAGATCAGCCCTGGGTGTTCTTTGGAAGGACTGATGCTAAAGCTGAAACTCCAGTACTTTGCCACCTCATGCAAAGAGTTGACTCATTGGAAAAGACTCTGATCCTGGGAGGGATTGGGGGCAGGAGGAAAAGAGGACGCAGAGGATGAGATGGCTGGATGGAATCACTGACTCAATGGACATGAGTTTTGTGAACTCCGGGAGGTGGTGATGAACAGCATGCAGGCCTGGTGTGCTGTGATTCATGGGGTTGCAAAGAGTCGGACATGACTGAGTGACTGAACTGAACTGACTGACCCAGGGCACAAACACACAAAAATAGTAGAAAGCAAAATAACCAGTGGGTCAAGTTTAGACTATCCAGTACCCCAAAGTCAATTTCTCCCTTATAACTGACTCCAATTTTATTTTCATATTCCCCATTTAGAACTTCTCAACAAAATAAAGGTTGATAATAAGAAGTGTTTAGGACATTACCTTAAATAGAGGAAAATGGAATTAGATATATTTTGGTTAGAGGAGCAATAAAAGACAAATGTGTTGAAGTAGGTAGAGAAATCACACAAGACGGTCAGGACCCTGAGTTATAAGGCATGGAAAGGCATGAGGGAAAAGTAAGGTTTAGTCTAGTCTTGTGCTTCCTTCAATGTTCTTAGCACATCAGTGCCAACAATTTGGGGTATGTTCTGCAGCTTATAAATACCAATTTATAAGCCTGTTACTGGCCATCCTGGTAGTAACCGAGACAGGTGAAGAGTTGTGGGCTAACATTTTCTGTTTTAATGTTGACTATAATTCTGGTCTTTAGTAATTATTACCTTTTTACCGCTTAAAAGGTAATTTTTAAGGGGCTTGTTTTTAGCAGCACTATGCATAATTTATTGCTCATGGCATGTCAGTTGGAAGAAAGTTAAAACTTTAAATACTAACAAAATAAAAGGCATTTTATTACATAGAGAAAATTAACAAAAATAAGCAAATACATTTTACAAGGTGAGTCTTTCCTTTGGTGTTGTATGTTTGTAAACCACTCTCAATAGCTTAGGAAAGTTTTACAAGACCATTCCTCCTGCACAATTTCTATTTCTGAGCTTTATAATAGTAAGTAATCTACAAGCTTTAGTTTACTACCCTCCTAACACCTTTCAAATATGTAAGCCTATGAAGTCACAGCTCAGCATGCAGATTGCTTTTCCTACTTTTGATCTATCAAAGGCAATTATGTAGTTAAAGATTATTTGCTCAGTCCAAACCTTAGCTAAATAATCAGCATTTCCATGGCCCATTTCAGTCAGAACATGTAAGAAGAAAAATATCCCAAGGACAAATTTTCTCTTGTATCTAGTATTATGGATACTAACACAAAAATAGTTTAAATATCATTTTTTTGGATGATAGCCTTCAAAATACAGAGTATGCTGGCCTCTCTACTTGGATTCTCTAAGGAAGGTCACTGGGAAGTCCAATTAGTAATCAGAATGTATTCTCTGAGCATTCCTTTCACATTCTTACTCTAACTAGAATCTGGCTCTTCCCTGGGGGTCACTGAAGCTCTCTCAAATGGGGACAACGCTTTTCTCATACAGCTCTTGTGCTACTGGGTTGTACATGGGTAAATGATCTCTATGCTCTTCTTTGCAGCTCTCAGACCATCCTCCCTTCCCTTTTCTCATAAAGGAAAAAAAAAAAAAAAGCTTTGAATCTCAGCAGACTGTGTCACTCTACTGTTCATTATTGCTGTCATTCTATGGCAATCCTTGTCCCCACTCACAGCCTGGTCATTTGTTCTCATTTTAATTACTGGCTCACACTCATACTGGTACTTAGACTGACTTTCTTTTTGGTAAGTATGTAAATGATCCCGTAACAATTTGATCTCTCAATGATTTAGGGTTTTTCCTCCATCAGTCTTTGTATTTTCCCCTAACTTACTACTTTCTCTTAACGGTAGCACTCTAATCTATCTATCTAATAAAATCTATCTCTAATCTCAGTCTCATGTCCCTTAGTCTACTATCTCCAATCTTTCCAGTTCATTCCTTTTACACCCCCATCTTAACAAATTTTTGGCCCTGTCAGTATCTCTAATGGTGATGAAACTACAACTTTTCAATAAATTTCAACACTTTATGCCTTCACTTCCCTCCTTATCCACTTTAAACTCCCTCATCCACCACTCCATTGTAAATTACATGGACACGTCTGCTTCAAACACTTGTTGCTTTGATAGGCTCCTGTTTAAAATCAACTCTCCTCTTACCTCACCCCTGTATTCATGCAGTTGAATGGGCTACAGCAAAAGATACATGGCTGCAGTCACCGTCTGTAGTGATTTTGGAGCCAAAGAAAATAAAATCTGTCACTACTTCCACTGTTTCCCAACTATTTGCCATGAAGTGATGGGACTGGATGCCAGAATCTTAGTTGGTTAATGCTGAGCTTCAGGTCAGGTTTTCCTTCTCCTCTTTCGCACTCCTCAAGAGGCTCTCTAGTTCTTCACTTTCTGTCATTAGAGTGGTATCATCTGCATATCTGAGGTTGTTGGTATTTCTCCCAACAATCTTGATTCCAGATTGTGATTTATCCATCCTGGCATTTCTCATGACATACTCTGAATAGAAGTTGAATAAGCAGGGTAACAATTTTGTTGTGCTGCTACTGCTGCTAAGTCGCTTCAGTCATGTCCGACTCTGCGCGACCCCATAGACAGCAGCCCACCAGGCTCCCCTGTCCCTGGGATTCGCCAGGCAAGAACACTGGAATGGGTTGCCATTTCCTTCTCCAGTGCATGGAAGTGAAAAGTGAAAGTGAAGTTACTCAGTCGTGTCCAACTCAGCGACCCCAGGGACTGCAGCCTACCAGGCTCCTCTGTCCATGGGATTTTCCAGGCAAGAGCACTGGAGTGGGTCGCCATTGCCTTCTCTGACAATATTGTTGTACTTCTTTTCAAATTTGGAACCACTCAGCTGTTCCATGTCTGGTTCTAACTGTTGCTCCTTAAACTGCATACAGGTTTCTCAGGAGTCAGGAAAGGTGGTCTGGTACTCCCATCTCTTTAAGAATTTTCCAGTTTGTTGTGATCCACACAGTTAAAGGCATTAGCACAGTCGAAGCAGATTTTTTTTTTTTTTAATTCTCCTCCTTTTTCCATGATCCAATGAATGCTGGCAATTTGATCTATGGTTCCTCTGCCTCTCTGAAACCTAGCTTGTACATCTGGAAGTTTTCAGTTCACATACTGTTGAAGCCTTGCTTGAAGGATTTTGAGCATTACTTTGCTAGCAAGTGAAATGAGTGCAATAGTATGGTAGTTTCAACATTCTTTGGCACTAATCTTCCTTGGGATTGAAATGAAAACTGACCTTTTCCAGTCCTGCGGCCACTGCTGCGTTTTCCAAATTTGCTGATGTATTGGATGTAGCACTTTAACAGCATCATGTTAGGATTTTGAATAGCTCAGCTGGAATTCCATCACCTCCACTTGCTTTGTTTGTAGTAATGCTTCCTAAAGCCCACTTGACTTCATATTCCAGGATGTCTGGCTCTGGGTGAGTGACTATACCACTGTGGTATCCAGGTCATTAAGACCTTTTTTGTATGGTTCTTTTGCGTATTCTTGCCACCTCTTCTTAATCTCTTTTGGTTCTGTTAGGTCCTTACCATTTCTGTCTTTTATCATGCACATCCTTGCATGAAATGTTCCCTTGATATGTCCAATTTTCTTGAAGAGATCTCTAGTCTTTCCCATTTTATTGTTTTCCTCTGTTTCTCTGCATTGTTCACTTAAGAAGGCTTTATTATCTCTCCTTGCTTCTGCATTCAATGGAATGGAACTCTGCATTCAATCGGATATATCTTTCTCTTTCTCCCTTGCCTTTCACTATGCTTCATTTCTCAGCTATTCGTAAAGCCTCCTCAGACAATCAGTTTGCCTTCTTACATTTCTTTTTCTTTGGGGTAGTTTTGGTCACTGCATCCTGTACAATGTTATGAACTTCCATTTATAGTTCTTCAGGCACTCTGTCTACCAGATATAATCCCTTGAATCTATTCATCAGCTCCACTGTATAATCATAAGAGATTTGATTTAAGTCATACCTGAATAGCCTAGTGGTTTTCCCTACTTTCTTCAATTTAAGCCTGAATTTTGCAATAAGAAGCTCATGATCTGAGCCACACTCAGCTCCCAGTCTTGTTTTTGCTGACTGTATAGAGCTTCTTCAACTTCGGCTCCAAAAACCTGATTTCGGTGTTGACCATCTGGTGAAGTTCATGTGTAGATTCATCTCTTATGTTGTTGAAAAAGGGTGCTTATTACGACCAGCATGTTCTCTTCACAAAACTCTGTTAGGCTTTTTGTACTTTAATTTTTGTTAGCTTCATTTTGTACTTCAAGGCTAAAATTGCCTGTTATTTTGGGTATCTCTTAACTTCTTATGTTTGTATTCAAACCCCCTAAGATGAAAAAGACATCTTTTTTTGGTGTTAGTTGTAGAAGGTGTTATAGGTCTTCATAGAACCTGTCAATTTCAGCTTCTTTGGCATTAGTTGTTGGGGTATAGACTTGGATTACCATGATGTTGAATGATTTGCCTTGGTAATGAACCAAGATCATTCTGTTGTTTTTGAGATTGCACTCAATTAACACAAGAGAAGACTCTACACATGGACATCACCAGATGGTCAACCCCAAAATCAGATTGATTATATTCTTTGCAGCCAAAGATGGAGAAGCTCTATACAGTCAGCAAAAACAAGACCGGGAGCTGACTGTGGCTCAGATCATGAAATCCTTATTGCCAAATTCAGACTTAAATTGAAGAAAGTGGGGAAACTCACTAGACCATTCAGGTATGACCTAAATCAAATCCCTTATGATTATACAGTGGAAATGAGAAATAGTTTTAAGGGACTAGTTCTGATAGATAGAATGCCTGATGAACTATGGATGGAGGTTCATGACATTGTACAGGAGACAGGGATCAAGACCATCCCCATGGAAAAGAAATGCAAAAAAGCAAAATGGCTGTCTGCAGAGGCCTTACAAATAGCTGTGAAAAGAAGAGAGGTGAAGAGCAAAGGAGAAAAGGAAAGATATAAGCATCTGAATGCAGAGTTCCAAAGAATAACAAAGAGAGATAAGAAAGCCTTCCTCAGTGATCAATGCAAAGAAAGACAGGAAAACAACAGAATAGGAAAGACTAGAGATCTCTTCAAGAAAATTAAAGATACCAAGGGAACATTTCATGCAAAGATGGGCTTGATAAAGGACAGAAATGGTACGGACCTAAGAGAAGCAGAAAATATTAAGAGGTGGCAAGAATACACAGAAAAACTGTACAAAAAAGATGTTCATGACCAAGATAATTACGATGCTGTGATCATTGACCTAGAGCCAGACATCCTGGAATGTGAAGTCAAGTGGGCCTTAGAAAGCATCACTACGAACAAAGCTAGTGGAGGTGATAGAATTCCAGTTGAGCTATTTCAAATCCTGAAAGATGATGCTGGGAAAGTGCTGCACTCAATATGCCAGCACATTTGGAAAACTCAGCAGTGGCCACAGGACTGGAAAAGGTCAATTTTCATTCCAATCCCAAAGAAAGGCAGTGCCAAAGAATGCTCAAACTACCACACAATTGCACTCATCTCACACGCTAGTAAAGTAATGCTCAAAATTCTCCAAGCCAGGCTTCAGCAGTACGTGAACCGTGAACTTCCAGACGTTCAAGCTGGTTTTAGAAAAGGCAGAGGAACCAGAGATCAAATTGCCAACATCCGCTGGATCATTGAAAAAGGAAAAGAGTTCCAGAAAAACATCTATTTCTGCTTTATTGACTATGCCAAAGCCTTTGACTGTGTGGATCACAATAAACTGTGGAAAATTCTGAAAGAGGTGGGAATACCAGAGCACCTGACCTGCCTCATGAGAAACCTGTATGCAGGTCAGGAAGCAACAGTTAGAACTGGACATAGAACAACAGACTGGTTCCAAATAGGAAAAGGAGTACATCAAGGCTGTATATTGTCACCTGCTTATTTAACTTATATGCAGAGTACATCATGAGAAATGCTGGACTGGAAGAAGCACAGGCCGGAAGAAACACAAGCTGGAATCAAGATTGCTGGGAGAAATATCAGTAACCTCAGATATGCAGATGACACTACCTTTATGGCAGAAAGTGAAGAGGAACTAAAAAGCCTCTTGTTGAAAGTGAAAGAAGAGAGTGAAAAAGTTGGCTTAAAGCTCAGCATTCAGAAAACGAAGATCATGGCATCTGGTCCCATCACTTCATGGGAAATAGATGGGGAAACAGTGGACACAGTTTCAGACTTTATTTTTCTGGGCTCCAAAATCACTGCAGATGGTGATTGCAGCCATGAAATTAAAAGATGCTTACTCTGTGGAAGGAAAGTTATGACCAACCTAGATAGCACATTGAAAAGCAGAGACATTACTTTGCCAACAAAGGTTCGTCTAGTCAAGGCTATGGTTTTTCCCATGGTCATGTATAGATGTGACAGTTGGACTGTGAAGAAGGCTGAGCACTGAAGAACTGATGCTTTTGAACTGTGGTGTTGGAGAAGACTCTTGAGAGTCCCATGGACTGCAAGTAGATCCAACCAGTGTATTCTAAAGGAGATCAGTCCTGAGTGTTCTTTGGAAAGAATGATGTTAAAGCTGAAAATCAAATACCTTGGCCACCTCATGTGAAGAGTTGACTCATTAGAAAAGACTCTGATGCAGGGAGGGATTGGGGGCAGGAGGAGAAGGGGATGACAGAGGATGAGATGGCTGGATGG
Organism: Bos javanicus; assembly: GCF_032452875.1. Classification (NCBI taxonomy): domain Eukaryota; kingdom Metazoa; phylum Chordata; class Mammalia; order Artiodactyla; family Bovidae; genus Bos; species Bos javanicus. The sequence goes on from NC_083870.1 coordinate 48,106,051, forward strand.
CATCATGACTTGATAGACGTGAGTCTGAGCGAACTCCGGGAGTTGGTGATGGACAGCGAGGCCTGGCGGGCTGGGATTCATGGGGATGCAAATAGTCGGACATGACTGAGCGACTGAACTGAACTGAACTGAACTTTCTCAAAACATCTTAGTGTACTATATTCACCCTTCTTGTGGTTATATGAGATTATAAAATGCCTACATGATGAGACGAACTAAATGAATGACATAATCATTGTGATGTAGAGTTAGGCGACTACTGATCTTCTGACAGTATGTCAAAGGGAGAATCATCTGCTTTGGGTAATCTTGGACCATTGAGCCATGACAATGTTGATGGTTGGATGTCAGGAGCAGATGATGTTGACACAGGGATGCCAGGTGTGATTATGTAGAAAGGCACAGGTTTTATTACGCTACTCCTAATGACACACAATTTAAAGCATGCATTGGTCATTTCTAGAATTTTCAATTTCATATTTTTGGGCCATGATTGATGCCTGTGACCAAAACCATGGAAAGGGAAACCATGGATAAAGGTGAACTTCTGATATTTAGTCACTAAGACATGGAGTGGGTTGACAGTTCCTTCTCCAGGGGATCTTCCGGGACCAGAGATTGAAGCTGTGTCTCCTGCATTGGCAGGCAGATTCTTTATCACTGAACTAGTGGACTACTGTATAATAATAATAAAAATGTATATATTTGACCTTTGTACCTATTCCTGCCACAAAAGCTTGGAAAATACTTGGAATTTGCTGAACACCAAGCATGCTTTTGTTATGCTAATGAGATGACTCTGGGTGGGGGCCCTTAGATAGCCTCTGGGGATTAGTGGGGTATTAGAGATTGAGGCAATGGCACCCCAATCCAGTACTCTTGACTGGAAAATCCTATGGATGGAGGAGCCTGGTAGGCTGCAGTCCATGGGGTCTCTAAGAGTCAGATACGACTAAGCGACTTCACTTTCACTTTTCACTTTCATGCATTGGAGAAGGAAATAGCAACCCACTCCAGTGTTCTTGCCTGGAGAATCCCAGGGGCAGGAGAGCCTGGTGGGCTGACGTCTATGGGGTCGCAGAGAGTCGGACACAACTGAAGTGACTTAGCAGTAGAGATTGAGTTTAGATATCCATGACCAGTGGTTTAATTAATCATGCCTCTGCAATAAGACCTGGATGCAAACTCTCTAACACTGAGGTTGGGAAGTGCCTGTGTTGGACACAAGATGTGCTAGGGCTGTGGCAGACCTAAGAAGGGCCTCACCCCTTCATACCTTGCTCTGTGTGTCTTCCATTTGGCTATTTCTTAGTTGCATCCTTTATAATAAAAATATAATTTTAAGTATTGTACTTTTCTGAACTTAGTCATTCTAGCAAATTATCAAACTTGAGAGACAGTTGTGGGCACCCCTCAAATTTGTAAACAACTGAACAAAAATGAGGGTGTCTTGGGGACACCTGGGGCTTACAGGGCATCTAAACTAGGGTCCATTTTGTAATACTGACCCCCTTAACCTAGGCCAGACAGGTAGTTAATGTTAGAAGTGAATTGAATTGTAGGGCAGAAAGTTGGTGTCAGAGAATTGATGTTGGAAACAGAAAGAAATAGATTCAGATCTCTGATTAACTTTTAAGAATCCTAATATAGGGTTTCAGAATAATGTGAAAGTAGTAATAAAGACATTGAAACTAAGAGGCAAAAAATTCCAGCAAAATACATAAAGGTACACAAAGAAAAGATTATCAAAATCTCTAAGAATAATAATCACAAACTGAACCAACACCACCTATTCCCTTAGCCACAAAGGCTAAAGTTTCTCGCCAGATTTCCCATGAGAAGGAACTGAGAGTTGAAACCAGAACTCTACTACGTACCTTTCACTTTTGCTGGATATAGTTATGCCTGAATTAACCAGATAGCAACATGGCAAGGAGTCCTGAATCTAGAACATGAGTTCTGTTGCTCTCAGCATCATTTTGTAATTTTTATAAATCCCTGAATTGGAGAGTCCCCTCCATATTTGATGGGTATCACACAGAAGCCAATAAAGAAAGGGAGTGGCTATTGTCATTCCTGGGCCAGGAAAAGAGAATTTAAGGGAAGGCATGATCAAAGGTGCCAAAACTTTGGGGAGGCTAAAGAAAAGAACTATTGATTGATTATTACAAAGTCCTTTTCAGAGGCATTTTATCAAGTCTCTTCTTCAAATGGAGATCTAGACATTAACACAATATCCCAGAAGCTGTGGGTTCAGGCAGAGTGTGAGGACCAAGCATGCCCTTCAGAGGCCAAGCTGACTGCTTCTATTATTTAGCATTAAACAGCTTTCCCAGGTGTTCCCCACCAGAATCCCCTCTCAAGAGATCACCGGGCAATTCCCCAACAAAGGAAACAGATTTAACAAAAAGAGATTCTGATTAGCTACAGCTATTGAATGGCCTAGGGAGCAGGGATCTGAAATTCATAGTCAGTGGGAGGTACTGGCTGTTAATATGGTCTCTTGTTTCAGGTTCAGTTCCCCAGGATGGGGGAAGTTGCTGAGACTAAAGTCATCAAGTGGCTCCCAGGTGAGGGGACAAAAGAACAGGAGCGACCGCATAGCATAACTGCCTCATATCATAAAACTGATATTTTTGACCTTCGTAGTTGGATTCTATAACCTCAGGTCCACTAGATTAGAAAACAGAAGTTAATAATTCCAGGGCTCAACTCTACTATTCTGTGTCACTTTGAACAAGATACTTGACCTTTCAGCTGCACATTTTTTGCTCCTCTATAAAATGATAATAATAACATTTTGCCACCTACCTCTTAGCAATTTTGTTATTTCTGATTTTTTTTTTTTTTTTTGCATTCCCACAAAGTGCTGGTGAGTTACAATTCTCTCCAGAGGTTAAATTCATAGGTGAGCTAATATGCACAACACATATACATCATAGTTTTTTGTGTGACTGTTCACGTTTACAGAGCTCATATTCCTAGAGCTGCCATTTAGCAATTCATTCTTAAGCACAACAGACTATAAATACTATGCACACACATACAGCAACAGTTGCTCAAAGTTAGTGACATACTGCATTTGGTTTTTATTTCAGTTTTCATATCGATCTGCTTAAAGACCTACTCTCAAGAAAGTGATTTAAAGAGAAATCTCTGCTCCTTGTTTGGCCTGGGTTAGTATTCTTAGTCTGCTCAGGCTGCCACAACAAAAGAGCATAGAATGGGTGCCTTCTACAACAGAAATTTATTTCCTCACAGTTCTGGAGCCTAGAAGTCCAAGATCTGGCTTATTCCATTTCTGGTGAGAACTCTCTTCCCAGCTTGCAGACTCTGCCATGTCCTTACATAGCTGTTCTAGGTGTGTGCTCTTGGGGAGGGAGAGACAGCTCTCTTTTATCTCTTCTTATAAGGACATTAATCCTATTGGATCAAGGTCTTATACTTATGACTTCATTTAACCTTAATTCTTTCCCTCAGATGATAAAGAATCTCCCTGCAATACAAGAGACCCAGGTTTGAACCCTGGGTCAGATTCCCCTGGAGAAGGGAATGGCAGCGCTCTCCAGTGTTCTTGCCTGGAGAATCCCATGGACAAAGCAGCCTTGTGAGCTACAGTTCAAAGGATGGCAGAGAGTTGGATACGACTGAAGCGACTTAACACACATGCAATCTTAATTACCACCTAAAAACTCCATCTCCAAACTGTTGCATTGGGTTTAGGACCTCAACATATGAAGTTGAGAGAAACATAATTCAGTCCATAGCAGTTCTACAAGGCATGTGCTTTGCAGAAGGTTTGGAATAGAGGGAGGAATGATTTTGATTAAGTGGGAGGTGAGATGTGTTTACCACCCTGAGAAAATGGATTGACTAAACCAAAGGCTCTCAAACTTTTTAGAGAAGTAGACTCTTACCTTCAAATTAGATTTGACAAGGAAGCCCCATACTCTTAAGTAGATAGTTCTCCTCAAAGCTGAGGTGAGTGGCTCTTCACTCCACTCCAGAACTTCAACTCCTTACTACATTCTCAAAGAGAACCATGAGAGGTTCGATACAGCACTTTATGGAAAACAGCCCTAACTATTTGTAATCATACATCAAATTTTCCAGGATCAATGAAGCATCCATCTCTTTTCAATTTCTTCCAGAAAAATACTTAAGTTTAACTAAGAGTAGACTCCTACTTAGCTTTTCATATATCTATCCCATTCTCTCAAACATGGTGTGATTTCTTGCTGGTTGATGATACACTTCACATCTCTCTTATCTTCAAAATCACATCCAGAGTCTTATGCCCCAAATATGGGAGTTTGAAATTTTTGGTGAATAATCATACCCTGGTCATATACTAGCATAGAATCATAGATTCTCAGAAAAGGGCAGGATCTTAGAGATCACCTAGTAAAATCCACTATTTTAAACTAAGAGCAAGAGAATCTCCCAATCAATCAGTGTCTGAACAGTAAAGAGAATTCACATCTCTGCAACCCCAGGCCAGATGATTTTGCACTCTCAGAATTAATTACTTGCAATCCCTCATTTTGAACATAGAGGCTCATATTTGGAAGATTCTGTGAGCTAAATCTTACTGGAAATCCAGAAGATCAGCAAATTCAACGTAAACCAGGGATTCTCATCCAGTGATTTTCATTAAACATCTGACATTTGTCTTATAGAGGTGAGTTTATCTTACCACAATTCTTCATTGCAGTCATGGGAAAATAGCAGCACTTACTGTGTGAAGGTAAATATTATGGCAAGATAAATATTAACTTTTGAAAGAAACTACTCTAGCTGGTTAAAAATCACAGATGACATCAGTTGTTTAAGGTTTACACTTTCATATTGTCTCCAGGGACAACAGAGTTTCTTGAACTAAATCAGATTTTCTTGTGGATTTAATATTGGGGTAAAAGTATCAGATGCTCTACTTAATATAAAGGAATTTCTTAGTAGCCAGGAACAATGTGTGGTACAGAAGGGATTCATTCAGGGGTATTTGACCTCCTTCTACATGGCTATACTTCTCTACTCACTGGGTTTATCCTTTCTGTGCCTACAAGTATTGAATCTGAGACACAGAAATCCCTCCTGACTTAATCTCTGGCTCAGCAGCATTTAAGACACACAGAAATTTTCAAATAGTTTTAGCCAGAAGATGACTTGGCAATGCCTTCAAATCATCTATATACTGTTTGCTCCTCCTGTCTCTTAGGGCTTGGCAGGGTGGAATTCATACTAGAATAAATAATTAATCTTCTCCCCCTTCCTCACCAGATTCTGGAAGAAAAAGATGGAGGGAGGTCATGTTATACCTTATGCCATGGCTAAGACAGTCTATTAACTATTTGCAGAATGCTTTGTAAGCCATTGCTTCACATAACCAAGTTTGTTCCTTCTTGCTTTTATTCAAAAGAGTATCTTTTCCTGTCTTCAAGATACCATCTTATGAAAGGGCACATGGAATAACTTAAAAGATAGAGAGTCATCATTTAAATGCTTATACCAATCTCTCAGAATAAAAGAAATCTTCCAGTGATAAATGTCCTCCAGAAGATTACCACTCTCTGTACATACATGGAGGTGGCCTTGCACTATATAGTGATGTGGGAGCTATAGTAAAAGAACCATGTTAAACAGGAGATATCAAGTATCAGCTACATGTATATACAGAAATTAGGGTAAAAGACTTTGAAGCATTTCTTGATGAAAGAAATGTTTTTGAGATGTGGATGTGTGTATGTGTGTGTGTGTGTGCATCTTCATCTGGGCCAACTCAGGAAATAACCAGTTCATGGGAAATATGTCCAGTAAAACTGAGAAAACCAGGTAAGTTGCAATGCTCCAACAGATCCAAGTACTTGCTGGGAAGTTAAAAATAAAAATGATGAACCAAGGTAAAGCTGTTATATTGTGAACAAAGTGTGAAAGTGAAAGTGAAGTACTCAGTCCTATCTGACTCTTTGTGACCCTGTGGACTGTAGCCTACCAGGCTCCTCCCACCATGGGATTCTCCAGGCAAGAATACTGGAGTGGGTTGCCGTTTCCTTCTCCAGGGGATCTTCCCGACCACGGGATCGAACCCGGGCCTCCCTCATTGGAGGCAGACGCTTTAACCTCTGAGCCACCAGGGAACCCAAAGTGTAGTTATATTATTAAATGAATATACAAAGCTTATCTAATTAATTTACATAATTAAACTTACAGAGGACTGTGAGAGCTAAGTCACTTATCCTGGTGATGACCCCACAGATTAAGATAATTTTGAATTTTTTTTTTCAGAACTGTGTCTGGGAACAGGATTCATTCTTTTAACTCTCCACAAAAGTATAGTTCTTCTTCCTTTGATGACAGATTCATTGTTAGAAATGGTCACTTGCAGTCAATTCTTATAATCAGATAACTAATAGAAAAGGTTAATAGCATTATTGGCAAAGCTAGGTTGTAGAAGACTATAAATTATGAGCTGACAATTTAAATATCAATGAAATATTTCCATAGAAATTGCACACTGACTCCAGATCAAATTCAAATAGAGAAGTTTCTGGAAAAGTTTAAGCAATGGCAGAGCTCTCAATACATAGCTTCCAAAAGAGATAATTTTTAAAAGGCAATATTTAGGAATGTTGTTGTTGTAGGAAAATGACAGCTATTTAAAAGTAAAAAGGCCCATAGCTTTATGGTTTTGTGCAAGCTGATTAAATACAGACCAAAGCAATGACAATTTCACAGGCTCTTGAAAGAGATCTATGCACAGTAAGAGCTTGTGGCAATAATGTAGTAAAAGCCATTGTTTATGGCGGGTACTGCAAAGAAATTCAGCTACATAGAAGAAAGGCAAAAAAATGAAGGAAAGTGCTTGCCCCTGAGGCAAAGCTGCTGGAAAATGGGAAGAATATGAGACACGAGTCTCCTGAGATTAATGAGTCCAGGAGGGTTCACTTGTGTTACAAACTGCAAAGCAGGTCTCCCATGAGGTTTGGAATTTAAGGGTTCCCCAAGGCTTCTATTTCAAAGAACAAACCATCGATGATGACAAATGGTTGAGGGTACCACATCAAATCATACCTTTATGTGCCTGGTTGGGTTTTAAATCACTCTTTCTAGAGGAGAAAAATAAAATGACAAATTTGAATTCAATGCCACAGGAAATGTTTAAATAGTAATACTAATAAAAATAAAGCAGGCACAAAAATGGAAAAGAGGAACATGCACTTGCCTTCAAGTTCAGGGTGTGTGGAAGAAATACACAATGCCTTTGGCTACAAGGCACTCCATTCAGGAAAGAGAGTTTTGACAATTTAGGCTTGTAAACGTGTTCAGATTTTAACTTTGTTGTTGAAGCTTCTGTTCCATTGATAAAACAAACGTGTCCCTTTTGGATAAGTGGTTCCAATTAAACTTAAAGTGACAAAAGATCATCCAGGCCTCTTAACAATAAAATGATATTGTTAACTATAACTTGACTAGGTGAATATTAACTTAGCATGCACAAGCAGAAGGAAGCCAGAGCTTGTCTGCCAGCCAGGGGAATGTAAAATAGTTAAGAGTCTAATCTAAAACATGGACAAATCAACTTGTAAAACACTCCTGGGTTTTCCTATTCAATTCAGTGAGCCAACACATCTGAATGATTTTCTAAACCTTCAACCTTATTGATGTCCAACATTTTTCTTATTAATGTCCATCATAATAGTGATACAGCCCTATTTGTTGCTTGATTTTAAAATTCTTAAAGTATGGCATATTGGACCGTGTTCTCAAAAAATAAAATAAAATACTGGTGTTAGTTGAATTTGTATAAAATATTCTGGGAAATATTGGCTAGGGGAAAATAAAATGACCAAAGAGACTATGCTTTAAAAAAAAAAAATCATCACATCCCCCCAAAGAAATCAGACTTCTCTTCTGAAATCTTCCCAGTAGGAACCATGGAAAAATGACAGGGAGCTGCTGGTTGGTTTTTCTTGCTGCTAAAACATATGTTGTTGTGTCATGTCCTAAACAGAAAACTGAAGCATCCCTTTCAAATTCTCAGCACCACTGACACTTTCAACAAGTGCTTTCGTATTGGTTTTGGTCTTATCTGTTTCTAACAGACAGCCTCATGCCTTGGAAATTTGACCTGAAATAAAAATTCAGCCCCAAGTATCTGCTGTCAATTGCGCAGAAAATAGGAGATGACAGCAAAGTCACTTCTGCATGCTGAATTAGATCTCTTTCCAACATCTTCTAATGTCATTATTAGCACTCAAATACACTGTGTCAAAATGTGTCTGTGTAGGGAGATGGACCAGGCAACACTGAGTTTCTCTCTTAGTCAATTTGACAAGCTGTTTCTAATACATCCCTCTGCATAGGGAATTATTTAGGAGAGGTACCTGGCTCATCACAGAGATTTGTAGATGAAAGTATTCAAAATGGACATAGTCAATCCAGTTACAATTAGCCACTTCCAAATTTAGGTCAAGGCAAATGTAAATACTGCCTATGGAAACTATAATCCAAAGAAGTCATCTCAACTTGGAAATTGTATGCATTCGTTAACTCAGAAATGGTATTTGGTTTTGATCCAGGATTTTTTTAAGACAGTTCTGTTAAAAATGAAGTTTCCGTCTCCCTGTGAATTTGTTGTATGTTTACAGAATCATGCTGAACTAACGAGACTAATACCCAGTATCCTTAATTAGGGCTTCCCAGGTGACTCAAAAGATAAGGAATCTGCCTGCAATGCAGGAGACCTGGGTTCAATCCCTGGGCTGGGAAAATCTCCTGGAGAAGGGAAGGGCTACCCACTCCAGTATTCTTGCCTGGAGAATCCCATGTGCAGAGGAGTTTGATAGGCATTCTGCATACACAGCCATGGGTGAATGAACTTTGAATTTTCACTAAATTTCCCCTACATCTCCCCAAAGCTCTACTTGAAACATTTTGATAAACCTAATGAAATTACCTGACAGATTATGTATTCTTTAGTTTTCATACAAGATAACAAGATTTGTTCTCACAACTCAGGAAAACAATCTAGGATAAATGGAGAGAAATATGAAGTTGGTGGAATTAGATGCAGTAGGGCGTGGAATATTCTCACATTCCTCCAGAGTCTGAAATAGGAAACATTGTTTATTTCAAGAGGGAGGGAGTCTTGCTGTTATACAAATTAGTCAATTGTTTGGATGCTCAAGTGTAGATTGAACATTAGCAATAGTTCTATTAATTGAATTTAAATGCCCCTTCTTCAAACCCTGGAGATCTACAATTCCATTATTCTTTGGTTCAAAATAAGTCAAGGCCATTTCTATTCAAGCAAAGTATTTGTGTCATTTCCAAAATGCCAGAGAAAACATTCTGAGACTGTAGTTAATTAAGAACTATATGCCTTGCTAGTTTCCTGACACTTGCTTGAAATAACAAAATTATAACCTGATGTCTGCTTTCCTAACTGTCTATGATGCCCCCAGCTCTTGCCTTCTTGCCTTTTGTCTGCTCTTTATTGTCTTGTGCACATCACTAGACCTGACACCTTGATACTAACCATAGCTTCCACTCTTGATTACAACATGAGCTTATTCCTTGAATTATGTCTCCTTCTGGCTGCCTTGGGGAAATATACCAATGAATTTATTCTTGTGGACAGCAATTGACCTCACTACAGTCCATGTGAGGTCAGTGCTTCTCCTGGGCCTATAAATTCAAATTAGAGTAAGAACTTATATATCTTCTAGTTTAGACAAGATTTATTTCAGCAAAATATTCTACAGATATAAACAAATATTTAAATAATAGTAATATCTTGGAAGGACAGCTATGATAAACCTAGACAGTGTATTAAAAAGCAAAGACATCCCTTTGCCAACAAAGGTCCATATAGTCAAAGCTATGGTTTCTTCCAGTAGTCATACCTACTCCTAGTAGATATGAGAGTTGGACCAGAAAGAAGGCTTAGTGGCAAAGAATTGATGCTTTTGAATTGTGGAGGAGGAAACAACCCTTGACAGTCCCTTGGACTGAGAGATCAAACCAGTCAATCTTAAAGGAAATCAACCCTGAATATTCATTGAAAGGACTGATATTGAAGCTAAAGCTCCAATACTTTGGCTACCTGATGTGTAGAACCGACTGTTTGGAAAAGACCCTGATGCTGGGAAAGATTGAGGGCAAAAGAAGAGGGCAGCAGAGGATGAGATGGCTAGATAACATCACAGACTCAATGGACATGAATTTGAGCAAACTCTGGGAGATGGTGAAGGACACGGAAGCCTGGCATGCTGAAGTCCGTGGGGTTGCAAAAGAATCAGACACAACTTAGCAACTGAACAACAACAGCAATAAATATTCAAATATCATATAGTCTATTTAGCCCTGACCTAAATGACACAGAAATTCTGATGACGATCATTCTTTATCTTCCTTCCTTTTTTTTGGCTTTGCCTTCCCCAGTTACTTTACTAACACACAGGCATGCACACATACATGCACACATGCACACACAGGCATACTTGAACATACAATTTTTTAGTAAGAATTCTCAGTCCCAAAGATTTGATCAGCCAGGGATTGCAGCAGCTCTCCATGTAACTTGAGCCTGTCTGAACAAGTGTCAGGACTGACCCTTGCCAAGGTACATGACAGGAGAAGTGGGAGGTAGTAGTTAAATCGGAAACTAATGAAATCATCAAAAAGTTTTCAGTTACCATTGGTCCAGTTATCCAGGTAACATTCTGGAGGTCAGTTCTGAACATACTTGTGAAAGGAGTCTCCTCTGGCTTCCACTGGACACAGTGGACTTTCTCTGACAGAAGCTGCCTATCAAATGGGCATAAGAAGAAAAGAAACATGTATCAAGTATCTACTATGTGCCATCAATGTCCTGGACATACATGTATACTCTCATTTATTTATATCTCACTATACTTTAAAAATTAGGTATAGTGTTACTCCCTCAGTCATGTCCAACTCTTTGCAACTCCATGGACTGTAACCCACCACACTCCTCTGTCCATGAGATTCCCCAGGCAAGAATACTAGAGTGGGCTGACATTCCCTTCTGCAGGGGATCTTCCCAACCCAGGGATTGAACCTAGGTCTCCTGCATTGCAGCCAGTTTCTTTACCATCTGAGCCACCAGGGAAGTCCATAAATTAGGTATAATAATTCCTGTATTACAGGTCAAGTAAAGCTCTTGAAGCTGTTCCCCTATTGCTTGGAATTCTTTCCTCGCTTCCTTCCAAACTGGAATATTTTCTTTTTTCTACTCTTCTCCTATTACAAGAGAGATGAGTGATGCTGGATCACTTTGGCATTAGGCAGAGAGTATTTGTTTTTTGCCGGCAGACATAGTGAATGTGGTTAGAGAATAAAGGAGGCTAAGGGGAAAGCTGAAGTTGAAGCAAGAAACTATGGTTGACAGTGGTGTCTGGAAAGAAGTCTGAGATGAGCTTTGAGAGCTAAAACAGTAGAAACAGGTCATGGACACAAGAGCAAAGATCTGCAGGTCAGAATGATTGAAATGATGATTGATTCAGACACATTCTGGACATGGGGCCATCATACATGTCTCCCAAAGTACAGCTGTGGCCCTCGTCCTTGTTTGCGTGAGTTCACTCTGAAAAGCCTGAAGGTGCGACAAGCAGACCATTCATCCTTCACTAATCACTTCTTCTCTGAAGATCCCCAAAGTCCCCTGCTCCTGTGGTCCAGGCCATTAATCAACACATCCTTGACAGTAGAGGGTTGGCCAAAAAGTTCATGCAGTGTTCCCTGTAAGATAGCTCTACTAGCACTTAGCTGTCCTTAATTTCATTCAAAACAATTTTGTTAGACTTCATTGTGACAGCTTTCATATCAGTGTGAATTTTTTAAAAAACTTATCAAAATTGATGAATTTTTGTGTAACCATTTTAATAGTGAAAATGGAAGAAAAAAGCAACATTTTCATCATTTATGCTTTATTATTTCGAAGTTTTGTGCTGGAGATTCCTCACTGGTTGATGCGCCACAATCGGGTAGACCAGTTGAAGTTGATAGCAATCAAATCAAGACATTAATTGAGAACAATCAATGTTACACCACACAGGAGATAGCCAACATACCCAAAATATCCAAATCAAGTGTTGAAAATCATTTGCAGAAGCTTGGTCATGTTCATCAATTTGATGTTTGGGTTCCATGTAAGTGAAAAAAAACCTTCTTGACTGTATTTCTGCACACAATTCTCTACTGAAACATAACAAAAAATCCATTTTTAGAACAAATTTTGTTTGGTAATGAAAACTGAGTACTGTACAATTGTGTGGAATGAAAAAGATCATGGGGCAAGTGAAATGAAGCACCCACCACCGACCACACCAAAGGCCAGTCTTCATCCAAAGAAGGTAATGTTGTATATATGGAAGGGCATCCTCTATGAGGAGCTAAACCAAATGATTCATTCCAACAAGTACTGCTGCCATTTAGACCAACTGAAAGCAGCCCTCAATGAAAAGCATCTGGAATAGTCAACATAAAACGCATCATCTTCCATCAGGATAATGCGAGATCATTTGTTTCCTTTGTTTCCTTGAACACCAGGCAAAAACTGTTACAACTTGGCTGGGAAGTTCAGATTCATTTATCACATCCACCAGACATTGTACCTTTGAATTTCCATTTATTTCCATCTTTACAAAATTCTCTTAATGGAAAATGTTTCAATTCCCTGCAAGACTGCAAAAGGCACTTGTAACAGTTCTTTGGTCAAAAAGATTTTTTACAAATGGTGAAGATGGAATTATAAATGTGTCTGAAGAATGGCTAACCCACTCCAGTATTCTTGCCTGGAGAATACCATGGACAGAGGAGCACCTAGTGGGCTACTGTCAACGGCGTCGCAGAGTTGGACATGACTGAAGCAACTTGGCACGCACACATGCTGAAAAATGACAGAACGTAGTGGAACAAAACCATGAGTATGTCACTCAATAAGGTTTTGCTGAAGATGAAAAATGTGTTTGTTATTTTTACTTTTAAACTTAAGGAACTTTTTGGCCAGCCCTAGCCTAGATCACTTTGTATCCATCTCTGTCAACACTTACCTCACCACCGTGTAATCGTGTATCTCTATCTAAATTCAGAGCTCCTGTTCTGTGTGAACCATGTCTTAAACCACTTATGTCTTAATGTCTTAACTCATTCACAGCCCTGAAAATCATATACCAAACACTCAAGGAAGACCTGCTGAATGAGGGATGTGTGCCCGAAAAAAAGCTGTAGTTACTCTGGACTTAGATGCGGTACTTTCTCATGACTTCTCTAGAAGTGATTACACTTCTTCAATTTTTAGATGCACAATTATGTTAAATACCCAACATAATGGTTTTCCCAGCTTCCATCCTGCCATACACATATGTTACTATTAAAATAATGGTATGCTTTCTATATAGAAAGAAAGATTTTCAGAGGTGCCAAGTCTTATTTCAAAGAGCTCCCTCTTTCAATGGAGGAGTCCTTGTGCCCTCTGAAGTAGGGGGGATATAATCTAAGCTCTTCTAAGTCCCAGTGGCTCCATCACCTTCCTAAAGCCAAGGGGAACTACCAGAGAAGCTATAGAAAGAGTTGCTTCTGCACCCTAACCCTCAAGCATGCTCCAAGGAGAATCTTCTCATGTGTATTTTGTAAACAAGTAGTAAGAGACAATACAAAGCCATCAGAAAGACTATTAGACCACTGGCCAAAGTTCTGCGGTACAAATACTACACAGAAAACATGTAGATATGCCTTCTGAATTTCCAATCTTCTTTCTGTTCTGCTTTCATGACAATGGCACTTTTCTTTCCAGTATAACAGCATTGTTAATATGCCATCTCCCTTTCCAACCTGTTTTTCTCAAGGGCTAGGACCATGCCTAATTCATTTTTCCAGCATTATCAGGTAATTATTAGAATAGCAGGTAGTATTACAGTCCTTATTACATATGAAAACACTGTGTTAAGACCTGGCATATTTTTATTTCAATTAATTTAATGATTATTATCTCCATTTTATAGATGAAAAAAATGTGATTTAAAGGAGTTGAGTGTCTTGTTCCAAATTGCAAAACTAGTTAAATGGCAGGTTAGAGACACAAACTCGGGTTGGACGAACTCCACAGACTCACTGTATTGTGAGAAATTTCATTCCAGTTCATGTTGTGAAGATAAACCCTGAGTATTTCTCTATCTTGAAATAAGCTGTGCTAGAGCTATTGTGTTTTGTAAGCATCCTTCAAATATTGTTAATATAAGACTTAACTGAAAAACTTACATGAAGTAAGAATATATGTGGTATTGAATTTCAAACCTTGAGTGTGTTTATATGTGCTAGGAACCCATTTTAGAGATAGGTAAGGCCACAGACAGCAGTAAAACCAACTCTCAAATTTTTACCGATTAAAAAACACATATACTAGCCAAACAGCTAGTTAGTAGGGGAGGCATCCATACATAAAGTCACCTCCCCCTTTTATTTTCCTGAAATAAAGCCTGATTTGTATTCTGACATCCTGTCACTCTCCTAAAGAGGTTTCTGTGTATAGGAATATTTTGGTTCAATGCAAAAATTGCGCTCTTGATTTTGTGGTGCTTTGCGAAACATAAATAGTGGTTACAAATGACTACTTATTCATCACAAAGTATTAGTGGTTGTAAATCATTTAGAAAGTCCAAAATGCAATTAAAATATGAACGAATACAATAAAGCCCATCTTTCACAGTTTTAGTGGTGCTGGAAGGAAATAGAGAGAGTAATAGAAGAGTTTAAGTTGAGAGGATCTAATAAATTACTTTGGGAAATGCATGTCATATTTTAATCCTAACACCAGTAATAATAAAGTAAGCTAGAAGTGCAGTGAATACCCTGCCATCATCCTAGCAACTTGGCCATTTGTGCTATAACCTTGCTGACATGGAGGTTTCAAAGTTCATCCATCCCCTAAAAGCAAAGGACACTGCCTTGATGGCTCATCAGTGTTAACCTTGGTTCTCAAACTTCAGATGGCCCCTATACTCCTCCCACAAAGAGAATATGATCCCATTTCCTGGCTCTATGGTGCAAGGCCCCCCCTGGTGAACTTTCTATTGACCTTTGCAGGTGTCTTTCCCAAATACACATCATTTCTTTCATGAACCTTATTGTTCTGGCTTTTGCTCTGGTGGTTTTCTCTGCCTGACATGCCTTTTCATGTAATGTTTGCCATCAATGTTGTTGTTCAGTCACTAAGCTGTGACTTTTTGCAATCCCATGGATTGCAGCATACCAGGTTCCTCGGGCCTCCACAATCTCCAGGAGTTTCTTTACCTGGAAGACCATGGCCTGATCATAGTAAGAATTTAATAAATACCAATTAATGAATGAATGGTTTCTATGTGTAAGGAAGATTGTTAGTAGCAATAAATCAGGATTGACCACACTATGTATTAAGGGAAAAAATGAAATAAGGAGGCAGTCCAGTGACCAGATGGGCAGGCAGTAGAGAGATATGGCCAGCAAGAGAAAAATGAAGCAGTTCCTGAAGAGCCTTGACTATTAAGTTGAATGTAAGGAATGGAGAGCCATCTTGGGGTTGTGTGCAGGAGTATTATGTACAGAACTGGAAGGAGTGGGAAAACTAGAGCATTAGGTGGCAGGAGGTGATGAGGAATGGACTGAGTGTTGGCTCAGAGAATAGAAAGGAAGGATCAGTAGGCTCAGTAGCTGTTGGGGTAGGGAGGAGGAGGGTGAAAGTCAAGCAAGAATATAATTTTTTAACTCATCAACACTGAGAGAATGGTAGTGCCTCAAAAATGGGAATGTGAGAGGTTGGAATGATTTCCAAGGAAACATGATGTGTCTATTCTTGTCTGTTGCATCTGAGCTGATGGAGGGCACCCAGGCATTTTTGTCCTACTCTGAAAAATATTTTTCAAGTGTCCATATATTTGGGAGTCTCAGAAGGACACACAGTGATGATATAGTCCCTGACTGCCTCTGAGTGTGCCAAAAAGGAGGATAAACCTTGCTTTCAGATGGACAAAGTAATAGGTGATGACATTTCTTGGACCTGGAGCTTCAAGCTCAGAATTCAAGTTTCAGATGATTTGTCACAGCTAGATCCTTATCAGAAGTTAGATCCACCACCCTCCTCCCCCAAGATAAAACAGTAGAGAGAAGAAGCCGAGGGCAATGACCAGAAAACACAGCAAGTTGTTCCATACTTGTGGCCTAATAGGATCATGGGGTATCACTCTCTGCATAACTAGCTTCTTTTCCCACTTCATGTCTTAGCTCAAATGGTCCCTGAAAAAGGTTCTTCTCTTCTACCACATTATGCTACTTCAAATACATGCATTTTCTTGTTATTATAGCATAGAACACAGTATTCATATCTTTGGGGAGAAAAGGGCTTCAACTACCACTATACTTACATAGTGGTATATAATTATATAATTCCCTGGTGCCTCAGGTGGTAAAGAATCTGCCTGCAACGCTGAAAATCTGAATTCGATCCTCAGGTCAGGAAGATTCCCTGGAGAAAGGAATGGCAACCCACTCCAGTACTCTTGCTTGGAGAATCCCATGGACAGAGGAACATGATGGGCTACAGTCCATAGTGTTGCAAAGAGTCAGACACAACTGAGCGACTAACACTTTGACCACCATAACTGTCAGCAAGGATCATAGTTTTCTTATTTATCATTAAATCTTTGGCTCAATGGATAGAAACTACTGCAGTGATAGAAATGCTCCGTTTATGCTGTCCAATATGGTAGCCAGTAGCAATAGTGATGGTTTAACCTTTGAAATGTGGCTTATGTGATTAAGCATATTTTAATTTATTTGTTGTTGTTCAGTCACTAAGCCATGTCTGACTTGTGCAGCTCCATGGACTGCAGCACACCAGGCTTCTCGGTTCTTTACTATTCCCTGGACCTAACTCAAACTCATGGCCACTGAGTCAGTGACAATATCCAACCCTTTCATCCTCTGTCACCCCTTCTCCTTTTGCCTTCCATCATTCCCAGCATCAGGGTCTTTTCCAGTGAGTTGGCTTTTTGTATCAGGTGGCCAAACTTTGGAGCTTCAACTTCAGTATCAGTCCTTTCAATAATATTCAGGGTTGATTTCCTTTAGGATTGATTGGTTTGATCTTCTTGCAGTCCAAGGGACTCTCAAGAGTCTTCTCTTAACACTTCAATTTGAAAGCATCAATTCTGTGGTGCTCAGACTTCTTTATGGTTCAGCTCTCACACCCACACATGACTAGTGGAAAAACCATAGTTTTGACTTTACAGACCTTTGTTGGCAAAGTGGGGTCTCTGTTTTTTAATACACTTTCCTGGTTTGTCATAGCTTTCCTTTCAAGGAATAAGTGTC
This sequence comes from Bos javanicus, assembly GCF_032452875.1. Taxonomy (NCBI): domain Eukaryota; kingdom Metazoa; phylum Chordata; class Mammalia; order Artiodactyla; family Bovidae; genus Bos; species Bos javanicus. Next base: position 48,123,421 of record NC_083870.1, read on the forward strand.
TTTTAATTTCATGACTGCAGTCACTGTCCATAGTAATTTTAGAATCCAAGAAAATAAAATCTGTCACTGCTTCCACTTTTTCCTCTTCCATTTGCCATGAAGTGATGGGACCAGATGCCATGATCTTAGTTTTTTAATGTTGAGCTTGCCATCAATAGTTAGCTACATTTCTTGCTCACTTAAAACCTACCCTGCCCATCCAAGCTCCCTCAGCTGGAATGGGTTTCTTACTCCACAATACTCTCATAGCATCTTTGTATTTCCATTAGAGCTGAATTAACATTATATTCTAGATGATTAGCAGCCTTTTTGTCTATAGGTGTCACCTTTATTATGCTGGTGTATACTTGTTATTATTTTTTACCCCCTCATAGCACCTCAAAGGGTGTGTGTTTGCACATGTGTGCACATTCAGTAGGTGCTGTCTCTGTATCTGTTTCATTGAGTAAGATGATCTCTGTAAAATTTTACATCCTAAGCAACCAAAAAAAAAGCCTTTTCAAAGCTAAGATTGTTTGAATTTCACCTCTTGACTCTACCCTTTTAAGCAGGTCTCAGTTCAGAAGAATCTCTAAATTTATTATCATGTTACAGTAAGATCTCACCAGCTCAGCAAGATCCATTGGAGCTGAATGTAGTGTTTTCTGACTGTCTCTTTACCACATCTCTTTCTTAAGCACATGAGATGTGTCTGCCCTGACAAAGCTCCACATAGCAGCTCAGACACCACTGCACCTTCTGGAGACCAGTTCCCTCCTCCACTCTTAGGAAAAGTGCTTATTTGATGTTTGGACCAAGACACTATGAAGTCCAGATTAATTATTCTACTTAACAAATATTTTTCAAGAGTCAGTACATGCTAGGCACTCAGAGGAATACTGAGATGATGTAATCCCTGACTGCTCCTGAATGTGTCAAAGGGGAAGTTAGACTTTGGAGTCCAGTAGACACAGTTCAGATCTGAGCTCTGCTGCCTACTGTGTGTCCCTTGGTAGAACTAAAATGGTAACCAATGTGACAGGTCCTCTGGTCCCCTTTTACATGGTACCCACTTGTTACTATTGTCAGCTTTATAAATATCATAAGCAGTAGTTCACAGGAGGAAATTTCTTATTTTGCCATGCTATATTCTCCATAGAAAATAGCAAAGTCTCTGGTGTTTAATGAGTACTTTTCAAAAAGTGTGCTAACTGAATGAGCCAATTGTCAAAATAAGAACAGTAAATGCTAAGGAAATTCACAGAAAGGTTATCTATGTAAGCTGGGAGAGGGAAGGCAGTGAAGTCTTCCTGTAGGTAAACAGTGTGAACAGGGTTGAGACCAGCAGAAGGAAGGGAATTAATAACAAGCTTCCAGGAGCAGAAATTGTGCCTGTCTGTGTGTGTCCCAGCTTGTAGCATATGGCCTGATCATGGTGTGTGTGTGTGTGTGTGTGTGTGTGTGTGTGTGCTCAGTCATGTTTGACTCTCTGCGATCCCATGGACTGTAACCTATCAGGCTCCTCTGCCCATGGAATTTCCCAGGCAGGGATACTGGAGTGGGGTGCCATTTCCTCCTCCAGGGGATGTTCCCAACCCAGGGACTGAACCCAAGTCCTTGTGTCTCCTGCAACGGCAGGCAGATTCTTTACCAGTACATGACTATTGGAAAACCAATGGCTTTGACTATCCAGACCTTTGTCAGCAAAGTGATGCTTCTGCTTTTTAATACGCTGTCTAGGGTTGTCATAGCTTTCCTTCCAAGGAGCAGATGACTTTTAATTTCATGGCTGCAGTCACCATCTGCAGTGATTCCAACTTTATTTTCCAAGAAAATAAAATCTGTCACTGTTTCCACTTTTTCCTCTTCTATTTGCCATGAAGTGATGGAACTAGATGCCATGATCTAGTTTTTTGAATGTTGAGTTTTTAAGCCAACTTTATCACTTTCTTCTTTCACCCTCATCAAGAGGCTCTTTAGTTCCTCTTCATTTTCTGCCATTAGAGTGGTATCATCTGTGTATCTGAGATTATTGATATTTCTCCCGGTAATCTTGATTCCAGCTTGTGCTTCATCCAGCCCAGCATTTTGCATGATGTACTCTGCATAGAAGTTAAAGAAGCAGAGTGACAATATACAGCCTTGTCATACTCCTTTCCCAATTTTGAACCAGTCCATGTTCCAATGGCTTAACCTTTGAAATGTGGCTTGTGTTATTAAGCATATTTTAAATTTAACTTATTTATTTTCTTCAAGTTAAATTTAAATACCTGTGTGTGGCTAATTGCTACAAGATTGGTTCTTAACAATTTCAAAATCTACCCTGAAGCCTGGTACATAATACTAATAATAAATAATGTTTAAATAAAATGCAGAGTAATCTAGCTTAACTATCTCAGCAGATTGTTTTTTTTTTTTTAATGTCTTGTCTACCATATTATGAAAGCCAGGGTTTGGATAGCTCTTATTTACACAAAAGTAGAAAATTGCAACATTCATAATGCAGCTTAGTCTTTTCATTTTTATTATAAATAAAAGTCTGTTAAGGATAGAATCAGATTATGACTCTACCTTTGTCCTTACCATCAAATAAAAATCCTGAATGGTCTCCTTTTATTTCCTTATGTTGAACATTTGTGGCATCTTTATAATCTCAATTCTTGGTCCTTTCTGAACATCGAGCACAATGTTTGCATTTGAGTTTGAGTCAGAATTATCTGTTGATAGAAGGGAAATGAACATCTATGACAGAGGACTCTACCTTATTCTCAGGTTGCTCTGCTTCATAGTTTTAGGAAAGTAGACTGCTTCCCTGATACCCTACCTGACCCCACTTCACACACACACATATTCATATTTCTTATGGAGGGAGATAGAATAATTTCTAGTTGAAACCAGCTAAACAAAATCAACTATTAAAGGAACAGAATAATATAAGTCTGCAAAGATGAGAACAAGAATCAAGAAAATGTATCTTGAATAGTCTAGAGACCATTTTATTACTTGATAATCAATCTACATGCAGTATCCTCACAGCTAAAATAATAACTGGTATAGAAACAATAAACAATTTTAGTCTTTATAACTTACTATAGGTTTTCTACAGTCAATGCACACCCTTAACATTCACAGAAAAAATATTTTTGATCACTTAATTCCAACTTCATTATGCTAACTTTTCTGCCACAACTCTGTTACCTCTAGTCTGGAATTCTTTACTGCAAATATAAATGAATTACCAAACATGAAAAAAAAAAAATGAAGAATGAATTTCCCCCTATTACCGCTGTTTGCTTCTTAAGAATTGTTTACGTAGGCCCATGACATGGTTAAAATAGTGAAATGATAAAATGAATTTCATTGTTCAGTTACACACAGACAAAGAGTCCAAAGAGAGTCAAGTAGTAATTTTAAAGGAAACTCAGTTGAGATTTCCCTTTCTCATCTCAGATTACAGTCTATATACTTCTCCACCTGAGGATCACCAAATGCTTTTATTAGGACACTAACAGGAGGGGAAAGAGAAGTGGGGGATTGAAACCATAGGAGTAATCTGGATAAATTTGAGTGAAATCCCTGCAAATTTAGACCCTGAAAAATGTCAAGCTGCCATGTGGGCACCTCAAGAATTCTCTCTGGGAAATGAGTCCTCCTTCTTGAACAGTATTAGAGCTTCTCAACCAGTCTTCCATGGGCCACAGCATGTGGATTGTATATATGCTGAGATGCCATACGTCCTGAGGGCAGCCAGGCAAGACCCAGAGTTAAAGCAGTGGGGCAAAAAGAGAACCATTTTCTCTGTGGGCCTTGCTATAAAGATTTGAGATGTATTTGTGTTACTGAACCAAACTGAGGCAGTACAGCCAGTCTACTGACACAGGGTTGTGGTGGAAGAACATGCAGTGTTTACTGCAGGACACTAAGTAAGGAGTTTAGGGCAACTAGTGCTCAAAACACCCAAATTCCCCGATGGGTTCCAGGAAAGAATTTTTAAAGGATTTATGAAGGAAGAAAGTCACAGAGTACGTGATTAGCTCACAGGCAATTCTCTGGTTGATGGTGAAGTAACAGGGTGGTGTCACATTGTCCATCCTCAGGCTCCAGTAGGTCTAGGGGCTATGTGCTCATGGCCATCAGGTAGTTAATTTCTTTTATTTGGTTGATTTTTTTTTTTTTTAGCATCTACAAAACATTTCAGAACATGGGTATCACATACTATTAGCTAGGTCCTTCAGAGAGGAGCTAAAGTAGAGGATATAGGGGAGAGTTCTGTTCTGGAAAAACCTCATAGCATCCCGCTCAGTTACACTTGCCTAGATAAAAAGATTAAAAAAAAAGTCTTTGCTGTGTGCCCATATCCATCAGCTACACCTGAAGCTGTTGAACAACAAGACCTTCCTTGTTGTTATCGTTGTTCAGTCACTAAGTCATGTCTGACTCTCTGTGACCCCAAGGGCTGCAGTACACCAGGCTTCCCTGTCCTTCACCATCGCCCAGAGTTTGCGTTTGCCCAAACTCATGTCCATTGAGTTGGTGATGCCATCCCACCATCTATCCTCTGTTGTTCCCTTCTCCTCTTGCCCTCAATCTTTCCCAGCATCAGGGTCTTTTCCAGTGAGGCAGCTCTTCCTTGGATCTTCTTTGGACATCTTTAAATAAACTACCTGTTTTGCATATAGTCTAACATCACTGTTAGACCGGTATTTCAGGACCTATTGAAAAGAATGAGCCAAATGCCTTTTTCTGTCAGTGAAAGAATAGTGATTGAAAAACTTTTCAGACCAAGAAAAGCAGGAAGAGAATATGACTCAGGTATGAATTTCAGTTTAGTTAACATTTTCCTTATCCACATGTGTGTATTTAGGATAGCTTTTCTAATCTTATATAAATGATCTTTTAAGATTTAATATCCTTTTTCTTGTTTAAATATGTATCAAACTCTACAATGGATTTACCATAAAAATAAATCAAGCTACATAATGTCAGAAAATAACACTTTATGCATATGAAGTTCCAGGGCCATGGAAATAGTAATATAAACCCTCAGTGTAATGCCTGTTTTATCATTCTGATGAGATTTAAAATCATGACCTTCTTTTACCTAAAGCATTCAGAATCATTCTGAATAAATGCTGAAACTATGGGCAGACATTGTAATCTACCTTGACTATGGGTGAACCATCAAAATTCTCTGAGCCTTAGTTTCTGCATCTGTGAAATAGGGGAAATGCATAATTGGATGGGCTATTGAGAAGGCAAAAATGCAACAGTGTTAATAAATTTCCTGAAGCAAGGGCCAGCAGCATGTTGGTAGTACTCAAAAATAGTAGCATTAATAAAATAATCTGAAAAATCTTGATCTATTAAAATTCTTGTTATAGTTGAATAAATGGAGAAGTTAGAATTTTAATTTCAAAAATTTCCTCCTAGTTTAAAATTTAGCAAAGCACATCAATGTGAAAATTTTATTTTTCTTTTGAGTTCTATAGATGAGAGAAGAATTTGTCACCATGAAGTTATTTTGTCTATGATGCTAACTTTCAGTGATAACTAAAGCACTCATACATGTCAGAACAAAACACATTTCCACTGTGAAATCAACTGCCACTGGAGTTACTTGGACTTCAGCCTTCAGTGGAACTGGTTTAGTTCAGCTTTGTTTTGTTTGTTTGGATTTGTATAGAGTTCTGTCTTTAATAGTAGATGTGAGTTTGCTGCAGAAGTCGAAATAAACCACACGACAAAGAATCTTAATGGGAAGCGTAAGTGTTGGCAACACTATGTGATCTATATCTCAAAAAACAAATTAACACCACACACTTTCAGGATGTATAGACAGAGATCAATGAAAAGATGTTCTTGCAAATGGAATATTGAAAGGCAGGCAATTGTACACTTCTGCCTTCAGCATCTTTCCAATGAAAAGCAAGCTGCATTATAGCAGAGGCTGCTTTTGCTTTTGCTTCTTCCCCCTGAATGCAGGGCTAGTTCAACTTTCAGGTATCACACAAACCTCTCCTGAAAAAAATCGCCATTAGGAATTATACCTACGAACACAATGATAAAAAAAATAAAGGAACTTGTCTATAGCTGGCCCATTCCAAAAATGGAAAGGAACACTTACTCTCAATCTCCAACACTCTTTTCCCATTTCTCTTTGTGTGGGCGTGCACGAGTGTATGCCTGGGCTCACAAGCATCTCAAGCTCTCTGTGGGAGGAAAACAGTTTCAACACTGGTGGATACATATACTCACGGATTCTGGAGGGTAGCGGCTGTTCCATCTGTAGAAAAATGAGATGTGCTGCTGAACCAGGTTGGGGGAGGTGGTGTCTGGGAATGGGTAGGAGAGGTGAGAGGAAGATGGAGATTCATGCATCACATACTCTTTTTTTTTTTTTAACTCCCCATCATGCTACAAAGGGGACTAATTTATGCCTCACATCAGTTCATTATATGTATTTGTATCCTTTTCCTGTCATTTGAAGAAAGATTATGCAATTTAGAAAATTCATAGGGATGTTATTTTTTCATCAGAATGCAGCGCTGCGCCCCACGCCTGCTTTGTTGTCAGAAACAGGGTCTCCTCCCAGCAGTTTCTGGGTATGCTGCAGGTGCGGCAGCTGAATATAGGAAAATCTGGAAACCGAGAAGAGGCTTAGGAAATGAATAGGTATAGTGACAGGGACAATCTTTCCAACAGTGAAAGATGTGACAATGGTCTGGTTTATTGGTCTATGCTATTAGTCAAAATCCATGTCCCTGTGAAAGGCAATGTTTTTAAACCACCATTTAATTAGCTTACAAAGAAAAAAAGAAAAACTCTATTGGATAAATTGATAAGTCACACTTTTCAAAAAATCTAAATTGCCTTTTGATTGGTTTTCTGGTAATTGCTATAGGGTAATCGGAAGCTTTCAGCACGTTTTTCCTCTTGTCAAACACAAAGCAAAACTACAGAATGAAAGCAGCCATTACAAGCAGTTTCAGGGTTGTTTTTTTTTTTCTTCAAGTCAGTTATAATTAAAGGGTTTGTAGCTGCTGTTATATTGCTCTGGTCATTACAGATGTGATCAATTTTATGTCACCCCCTCCCATTTTTTTTTTTTTTTTGGTCTGATCATTAAATATCTTTTTGTAGTGCATATAAGTGATATATCTTCAGGAGGAAAAAGTTTATGAATCAAATGAAACTAAATTTTTATTAAGCTCCACAAGGAAACTGTCCCTTTCCTTAACAAATTTCTCCTTGAACACTTCTGTCCTTGGGGCTTTGTCCTATTTTCTCTCACTCTATAATCAGCCAACATCAAAAATATCTTTAATTACAGAAGATAATTATAGAAACCATTTTTTTCAGGTTCTAGACACCATTCAAAATTTTCCAACTGATGAGGCCTCTTATTTGAAAGCCCCTTGATGACACTTTATTCTTTGAATGAAGAGATGGTGCCTTTGATATATTTTCTAACTACAGAATGATGATTCATCTTCACATTTTATCAGGTGTGCACTTTTGGCTTCATTGATACTAACCTGGAAGAGATCTCTAGATGTTTGCTGTTCAATTTTGTTTCCAAAAAAATAATAAGCATGAGCAGAGAAATTAGTTAATGGCTTAAATCCCCCAGCAGGATGTTAGACATGAGGCGATGGCGTTTCCAACTTCTGAGTTAAGTTCTGCACTTTACAGTGATGAGTTTGAAGTGATAATGGAAGATGAAAAAAGGATTTGTGATTACTGGGATAAAGTGCTAATCTGCACCACAGAACCTGCTGCATCCACCCCTAACATTTACTCTAAAATGCTTTCAGCTTTTAAATCCACCCTCCAAAATTAGTAGGGGGTTAAAGTAGAACCCATTGGGAGGTTACATTTATTTAATATTCAGTCCTTTCTTGGATGAAATATTGCAGTCTATCCTCACAGGTATTTGTCAAACCATTAGAGTAATGGTTTATAGCTATTAAATGAAATTGCAGTTCTGTTTGTAAGTTCCATTTACACAGGATAAGCAAAGTGCCTTCATTTAGATTTAAAATACCTGAAATCTTAGCTGCAGCACGTGAAGATTATGTAGACGGTTAACTAATTCATCACCATGGTGTGAACCCATCACAGGTGAACCTGTTCTGGGTGTCTGTGCCACACAAAACTCCAGCGGGCACCCAGAGTCACACTGTCTTGTACTGTGCCGCTCATTGGTTCAGAGCTGGAAGACCAGGCACTGGCTGGTTTCTTTTTTTGTAATAGCTTACATGTTTTTGTTTTTTGCTTTTTGTTTTTTTTTAGAATCAAATGAAAAGGTGCTTTTAATCATTGGTTCCAGCACAGGAATATTTGATATAGTTCCCTCTGATAATAAATGGAGAATCATGCCTAGAGTTAAAATAAAGCTTTCCTCGGAAGCCTTCTCTGTGCCTTTTCCCCCATGCTTTTCACTTTATAAGCAATTTGCACAGACACTGCTGAGTACAAAGGAGCTGAGATAAATGAAGTCTTTAGAACTTCACCCTTCTCACTGGGTGATGAGTTTGATTGCTTTCAATAGAAGAGACACTCTTATATTCAAATGATTAATTACCAAAACTCACATTTTTGGTTGGAAAAGATCCTCCAGATCCTGCCCCTCCCTCCACGGAATCAGTTAATGCTATGCTAATGGGCCTCCCAGTTTTCAGATAGCATAAAATGCCTTAGCCAGATACCCTGGTACTCCAATGTTCATGGCCACTAGGAAAGCCAAGTAGGTTGCCCACATTCTAGGCTTCAGACACCGCATTTAGGCTGGCTTCTACTCAATCCCCCCAAAAAAGAAAAAAATACTGAAAAATTGTATCCACTTCTGAATGAGGCTCCCCATGGATTCTGGGAAAGTCTTGGATAGTTGTGGCCTACAAGAAGAATAAACTACTGGGCTTTTGGATTGTCGCAAATCTGTGGTAGACTCTCTTTCCTGGAGACAGACTAGGGTACCTGAGGTGCAGTCCAAACTGAGTGAAGGACATCCCAGTTACAATAATAACCGCCACCATCTAGTGTAAAGTGTATTTGTTCATCAAGTACTGAATTAAGTGTTTTGCTCACATCACATATGCAGTATAATATTTAATCCTTTCTACAATCCTAACAGGGGCTTCCGTGGTGGCTCAGATGGTAAAAAAAAATCTGCCTGCTATGCAGGAGACCTGGGTTTCATTCCTGGGTGAGGAAGATCCCCTGGAGAACGGAATGGCTACTCACTCCAGTGTTGTTGCCTGGAGAATTCCATGGACAGAGGTGCCTAAGAGGCTACAGTCCGTGGAGTCGCAAAGAGTAGGACATGACTGAGCAACTAACACTTTCAGAGTCCTTTAAGACTACTGTCATTCTGATGTCAAAATTTATGAAAGTGAGGTTTAGAAATTTTAAACAATTTACTCAAGATTAGGAATTCCATGGAAGTTCAGTAGCTAGAACTCAGTGCTTTCACTGCCGTGGCCCTGGGTTCAATCCCTGGTCGGGGAACTAAGATCCAGCAAGACATGCGGTATTGCCAAAAAAAAAAAAAGAAAAATCATAAAAATAGTAAGCAAATAACAGGATTCAAATCTAGATATTTCTGTTGCCAGGGTTCCAGCTTAATCACTGAGACACTTTATCTGGAATTCAAACTGTTAGAGAATCACCTCTGTTCAAGCAACATGTTTCAGAAATTCTGTACTCAATGAACTCAAGTGGTATTAAAATTTGTTGTTCAGTCACTCAGTTGAGTCCGACTCTTCGACACGCCATTGACTGCAGTACACCAGGCTTCCTTGTCCTTCACCACCTCCCACAGCTTGTTAAAACTTATCTCCATTGAGTCGGTCATGCCATCCAACCATCCTGTCCTCTGTTGTCACCTTCTCCTCCTGCCTTCAATCTTTCCCAGCATCGGGGTTTTTTTTTAATGAGTCAGCTCTTCCTGTCAGGTAGCCAAAGTATTGGAGCTTTTTGAGCAACATCTTCCAAAATGAGAGAGGAATCATATGCAACAGAGTTTTCCCAAATGATTTATACTGTGCCAGGCAATATCCCTCAGTTTTAAAAGGTGCAAAAAACATTTAGAAATAATGAAGTTGTAAAACAGCTTAGTAAAGTGAGGTTCTGTTGAGCATCTGTGGTACTCAAGTTGTAGGCTGGATCAGAACCACCTTGTGAGCTTTTAAAAATACATATTGCTGGATGGCAGGTCCAGAATTTGAGAATTTGCAATTATAACAAATTCCCAGATGATGTTAATACTGCTGGTCCTCTTTAAAAACCACTGATCTGGAGGTCTTTCTATTCTTCCCTCCTATCTGGGGTTTAATGTTAGAAAAATGAAAAAAAAAAAAGCTCAGATTCCTAAATAAATGGGGTTGAAAAGACACCAGTTAACAGAACAAAAATTCAGAGCTGTGACAACACTCATGGTGGGACTAAGATTCTCAGACTCCAGATAACCATGTCCCAGACTTTGTTTTAAAGAACTCTTTGACATAGAGAGATCATGTCCAGTCCATAGTGTTAGCACTAGCCCTGAGGCAGGTTGGGGGTTGTGCCTGTAAGAATGTCACTTTCAACAAGTAAGACACTGAGATAATAAGAAAGGTACACTCACGAAGTAACCTGTGGTTTTTTTTCTTCTTTGCCCTGGGGAAATTTCAGCCTGGTTTCATGAATTCCCTGAACACTCTTGGCTATTAAGATGGCCTTCATGAATTCCCTGAACACTCTTGGCTATTAAGATGGCCTTGTTAATCTCCAGGATGTCTCCTTTCAATATTTAAATTACCAAGTACTTTATGTAATGTACTTGGTCATTTCCAAGCTCAACACTGCATTTAGATTTCCAATTTCTCCCCATTTCCCCAGTTCAGGCCTGCTTCTGTTTAGCAGTTACAGTGAAGGGAAGACGTGTAATTGTCTTTCCTATTCCCCTACCTAGAAATTCGATTCTTTTCCCCCCCACTAAGTGGGTGGCCAGTGACATCCCCAGGGTTGAAGAGGTCCTAGAGGAAGGAAAGGAGTATGGAGCAGGAAATTTTACTTTCCTGACACTCATGTGATCTGTGCTGGCTTCCTCCACCCAGGCTAGTGTTCGAACACTTCTCTCCCACACACTCGGGTGGGACATGCCACACGGGCAGCCCCTTTCCCTTGGCTCTGGCTTGCGGTTCCCCCTCAGCTCCAGCGACTGAGCAGAACATGGCAGCCTGTGCTGGCTGAGGTTCCTTCAGTCCCTGCAGACAGCCCTCTGGGGCTTCATTTGTAAATGACCATAGGCAGATATTACTACTACAGATCCCTTATTTGGTATGTGGGAAAGGGGAATCCTTAACCTGCCATCAGGGGAATGTGGTCCCTTCTCAGATGCACCCCAGGCTCAGCTGCCATGGTCATTTTAGCTGGTCTTCAATCTGCAGAGGTTTTCTTTAGGTTTGAATCAAATATACCAGGTTCCCAGATTCCAGGAAATCTAAGTAACATCTTTGAATCACCTTTTTTTTTTTTCCCTGCTCTGGACTTAGAAAGGGGTATATTTAAACCTAGTGTTACACAGCCACATAAATCGAAGCTGTCTCATAGGCTACTGTGAAAGCCCTCCCTTTGCTAAACTGACAAAATTACCCATCAGTCACGCCATCCTTGAGTAGCTCACTAAGACGGCAGGTGTGAGAAGACGTAGTGTTTTAGCAGATGGAATCTGTTAGACAAAGGGACACTGTGATATTCCAGAGTTTGTTCCTGTGGGACTACTGCTATCTTGAAATACCAAGTAAGTATAGGACACAACAGCTTCCTATCCTTTCAGCAATTAAAGCAATTTTACTCTTCTTCAGTGGTTATGGAACAACCGTAATAAATAATACAGTTTCCTTGGGTTTTAAAGAACCAGGGATATGAACCAGACAACAAACAGAGTACATAGTTTTCTTCTTCAGGATAGCTGAGTAAACACACAAGGTCACCTGTCCTCCCTCGCAAAATATCAATGACATCACAGAGTAAATAGGCAAATAAATCCTAAAAGGCACTGGAAAACAGGATACACAGGGTGAAGAAAGCGAAGCTGCCAGAAAAATATAGAGTGAGGAGTGTGTAGAAGATATAAGAAATAAACCAAGTGGGACAGACTGACAACAAAAGCCACAAAGACAAAAGAGAGGATAACGGAGAGTCTTCCAGGAAACCGAGTGGATGTCTGAAAGATTCCAGGGAGAACTGGCTGAAGGGTCACCTATGGCTGCCACGCAACATGGGAACAGCCTGCTCACACCTGCACCCGCTGAGGAACAGATACCAGTAGGAGATGTCTGATACCAAAGGCTGTCAGAGAAGAGTCTGTGACTGGAAACAAATGCCCTTGTTATGGCAACCATGAGGAAGAACTGGGGTGCCCCTGCACCCAAAGGCAAACTCCCATCACACCCACAGCAAAGCCCTCCCAAAAGCATGTCAGCTCTTTTTCTAAACAAATTGCGGATTAAAGAGGAGATCAAAACTGAAAATACAGACAACGTGGAAAACAATGACAATAACAGCACTACATAGCAACATCTATGGGATGCTGCTGCATGTCAGGAGAAGGCAATGGCACCCCACTCCAGTACTCTCGCCTGGAAAATTCCGTGGACGGAGGAGCCTGGTAGGCTGCAGTTCATGGGGTCGCTAAGAGTCAGACACGACTGAACGACTTCACTTTCACTTTTCACTTTCATGCATTGGAGAAGGAAATGGCAACCCACTCCAGTGTTCTTGCCTGGAGAATCCCAGGGACGGGGGAGCCTGATGGGCTGCCGTCTATGGGGTCGCACAGAGTCGGGCACGACTGAAGTGACTTAGCAGCAGCAGCAGCAGCAGCTGCATGTCATTCTAAAATTAGTGCATGGAGTTTCTCCTGAGTTTATTCTGCGATCCTGTTTGTGTTTGACAGACAAACGATGTATATCTCAAATTCAGTTTTTATGATGAGGCACCTGCATAAGTAATGGGGCTTCAAGTTCCACACACCACTTTGGGGTCCCTTTACAAAATTCCTGGCACTAGAGATGTCCTTTCTTGTTATTGTGCTCAGATAAGTACTTTCAGAATCTGAGGGCAACCTGACTGTGACATCTGTCACCTCACTGATCACCAGGGTTGATCTGACTGATTTGCAGTTAGGCTGGTGTCCCCCTTCCCCCTCACCACCGCATGTATGTCCCTCCTTGAGGTGAATGCTCAGTCGAAGAGGAAAACTTTACCTGATACAGGAGGACCACTCTTCAATCTAAGGTATGTGAGTAGCAGTACTCTCTTGCTAGAACCTCTAAACAAGTTCTCAAGAAAAGTACTTTTAAAAACCTTTCATTTATTTATTTTGGATGGGGAACTTGCCCTACATCAGCTCATTCTGCCATCTTGAAGAGAATCTCTGAATTAATTACGATTTAAAAATATGCCTGTGTGATTTGATTATTTACTTCTCCATGTCTCATTTCTTACCACAAGCACTCCAAGTGTACTATTTGCTGTTTCCCAAATCATGCTTTTATTTTGTTGTTTCTGTTATTTATTTTTCCATTCCTTATATACGAAAAATAGATGTTCATCTTTAACAAAACTGTTCAAGCACCGCCTTTCCTGTGAAGCCTCTCTGGGATCCTCCAGAGGAGGTGGGTAACTCCTCCATGCTTTCATGCCCTTATTTATCACAATGGTATGACAGCACTTCTTCTTTTGTTCTGTAATTACTTAGGTGCCAGTGTTCTCTCTAGGCTATCAGCTCCCTTGAGAGATTGCTACAATCTAAATAATTTTTTGGAACTGCCAGCACACAGCATGGTCCCAAAAGTAGGCAGCCACAAGCTAAAATAAATGAATGACTCCCCAGGTAGAAGAGCAAGTAGTTATGTAAAGAAAAAGCACATCCTGTCCAATCGACAGCAGTAGACATTCCTAGCAAGTAGTGAAAATTGGTTGGAAAAAACTCAGATGCCTAGGGTCAAATGCACAATGTACTGAGAAGTCATTTCAATATATTAGTCAAAGCAGAAACTTGGTTTGTAATATGATTTCTTGTAGCAACGCTTAAAATTAATTGGAAGGAAGAAAAGGCTAAAGGTTAAAAGGGTCAGTGAGGAGTAAATGGCAAACTTCAGAGTTCCTAAGGAAAGGTGTGTAGGAAAGCCCTTAGGATGGTTAATAAACTCTAATAATCCTTCCAACCTTCTCCCACAAGCTCCACAGGATGCAATTACTATCCTGCCAGTTCTACCTGGAGTCTCTGAAATATCCACAGCTTGCCCATGGGTTGTCAGGTTTTAAAGTGTAGCAATAGCTTACAAAATAGCCCAGGAACAGTTACTAAGTGTTCACCTCCTCCTTGATTTTCAGGCATACTTGCCTTTCCCATGAACTGCCCTAGACTGCTCTTGACACATTATTCTGAATGATATTTATTGGGAATTCCCAATAGAAAGAGGTGTTGTCTTCATCAATACAAATAACAATGCATGACTTTTCTAAAAAGATAATTATCAACCTGCTGCTCAAAATGTAACAATGAGTTTATTGTTCCACAGAATTTCTAGATGTTGACATTTGAAAAACATCTCTGGCTAACAAAGTTATCAGAACATTTGTAGGTGCTCAACAAATGTACTGAATGAATGACATTAGTATATTTTAATGATATGGGATGGTCTCAGATCGAAGACATTCTGAATTATAGTCCTTATTTATCCCTTAATATAAGTCATATACAATAAATCCCCAATATCTAAGAAATAGTTGCTTCCAGCTGTAAACCAGTTCAATCAGTGATTTTAAATGGAATCTTTTAAATATTCAAAAATCATTTATCTTACCCCATATTCAAGTGAATTAGCAAGATCAAAGTTATATTTAGAGTCTGTAAGTGAATAAAAATAGATTATAAAAGCCTACATATTAGATGGTAACGTGAGCAAAATAATTCAACATTCTTTTTTATCTTTAAAATTATAAATACTATACATTAACCAATAAAATAATCCTACACGAAAACCCTGAATTTCCAGATTCTTTGATAATCATAATTTCTGGTTTACTGGCTGTTATAATTAATGAAAAATAACTATACCTCCACCATAACCAGATCACCAATTTTCAAAGAAAGATAATAAAATGTGCTTATGGTTGACAAAATAATTTGACTTGTGGATTCAGATGTTACTTTAAGGCATTGTGGTATGTCAAGCTTGTCCATATAAACTTTAACTATCAAAGAATTATGCTAAAGAAGAGATTTGTTCTCTTCATATTTCAAAATGAATGGTATTTTATTAACTCTTCATCAGTCCAAGTCAGACTTCACTCCAAATACAATCTGACTAGCCAATTAACAACATGAGAGCCAGAAACATATTTATTTGGGAACTTAAAATGAAGTGATTGGACTTTTTTTTAAAACATGAAAGTTTAAAATGGTGGGGCATGTTCAGTAGGCACAAAGTAATCTTAGAAGATGTAATAGATCTCTAACAACCCACAGGATGAAGTGATTTAACGTGCATTCAATGGGCTTGCCAGGGTCACCATATTGCTAAAGTTAACTCTACTTGAGCCTGGTGTTTCTAATCTTATTTTCTTGGTATTTTCTGTCTGGTTCTGTCTTTCTACTTCCCTGATTGGCTTTTATCTTCTTGACTCTTCTCTTACCAGGTGGTAAACAAATCCCTGCTGAGTGGTAAACAAACCTCGAGGCTAGGAGGACCTCTGGGAGTTGCAGCTGCCACAGTTATAAAACGAAGTCTAAACTCTTAAAGAGATGAAGAACCTTTAAAGGAAGTGAAGAGCAAAGCCTTGAAGTTTTTCTGCAGTTTCACCATTTGTACTAAAGATGGCTGAAAAGAAGTCAATAAGACAGAAAGATAGCTACAGGCAACAGAACATGGAGAAGAGCTATTCAAAGCAATGATCTTCAAACACCTTCTCTTTGAAAGAAATAACAAAGCCCTAAGTCAAATATTATTTCACTGGCAACCACCACAGTTTATGCTATTGTAATAAATATTTTTGTTAAATTTCTATGCTGGTTTGAAGTTTACAAAGCTCTTTCCTATATGTTATTTCATTTGCTGGTCACAATCTGCCCCAAATTCCCTTTGTGAGCTTCTCCCTAATCCTTTCTCCACCTAGCTCAGTGTCCTCTGACCAGATCCAACACATTATTATCTTTAAGCCCTCATCTTTAAGTGTTCACTGTGACTCTCATGTTTATGTATTTCAAATTTCCTCTTGCCATTGACCCATCGGAAACTTATTTGGGCTCTAAGATCAAGCTCATAATACTACTTCTGAAAAGCCTTCTCCCAGGTGAGCTACCTGGAGGAATCTCACCTTCTTTTGTGTACTATAACAATCAATGACCATTAATGTCACTTAATAACAATCATGTTCTGTGTCTCATTAGATCTGTCCTATTATTGTCATTTTGAAATCTGCTATTTTATTTGAATTCTTCCCACCAGATCTTACCTCCATAATTGAACTATAAATCTCATGAGATCAGGACTGAGAACCCGAACAGTTAATTTGCCCAGGGTACAATCAAGAGCCCCTTCGACAGTGTAAGCCCTGGTGGCAGAATATTAGAAAACAGAGGTGATTCACGGACAATTAGTGTCTCCAGGGAACAGGGAGCAGAATGGAGAGTTCATGCATTCCTCTGCCACATGTGTTGTTCTACTTAATTGTAAGTTTCTTAAAAGTAGAGATCCGGTTTTACAAATAGAATGTATTTCACTGAATTAAACCAGAAATAAGGGAATAAGGAGGAAGGTGGTCAACCAATAATTTAGAAACTAGAGTAGATAGCAAAGCATCAAAGCATGCCAACAGTAAGTACTAGGAAGATAGGACTAAGTAAACAAGGGAAAGAAATTCTGGAAACAAAAAAAGTAGTCATGTGGCAAGACAAATGATAAATGCTTAGTTCAAATCTCCAAACAAATGGCTTCAGACCTAAGTGGAAAGAATTCAGAGATCTAAGAGTCAATTGAATGACAAAGTGTTTTGGGCAGGAGAGATTTGAAGGCTTCCATCCAGGACTGCTTATCATAGTATTAAAGATCATGGAATAGAATGGGTCAGGAAGTAGAATCTGTGTTTTCTATAATTGAAATTCCAGCAAAGTGGACTGCCTACAGCAAGGACTCAATAGACATGTACTCAGTCGAGTTATTGAAGTATAGACATTATTTTGTGTGTGTGTGTACATTTGTATTACCACGTCAAGGTTTACTATTTATTCTAAGGTTGACAGGTCAACCTGATTCAGGCAGGAAAAGCTTTTGTCGGTGTGAGAAGAGTCCAGTGTGGGAAGCAGACACTACACACCACGTCCTACCCTCGGTATGGCACAATTCTTGGAAGTCTATCATTTGCAGTTCCTCCTTCTTTAACTTATATGTTAGGAATTCACCACTCAGTTCAAGACTTAGTTGTCTCTAATGACTTCTGGAATCATGGAACACATCTGATGGTTATTAAAATGTTGAGGCAAATAAACTGAGTAGCAGATCCATGTCAGTAGACCCATGGAGAATTTTT
Organism: Bos javanicus; assembly: GCF_032452875.1. Taxonomy (NCBI): domain Eukaryota; kingdom Metazoa; phylum Chordata; class Mammalia; order Artiodactyla; family Bovidae; genus Bos; species Bos javanicus. The sequence continues at coordinate 48,140,980 of NC_083870.1, forward strand.
ACCTAAGGAAGTACTAAAAGCAATGATCACACTTGTTGGTAACAAAAACCTTAATTGCATAAAGTTATTTTAAAAAATAGATTGTATTGTTACAATCTACAATGTCCAGTTCCCAAAGTTACTCTCATCCTAGCATGCTTTTGTAAAATTCTATGTAAGTGAGAAATCTGTTATTGTGCTTTGATGGCTTTTTCCAGTGTTATGTATTATTGCATACAAATTGCTACCCAACAATTAGCTTAGAATAACAGTATATATTTGTTATCTCTCAGAGTTTCTGTGGGTCAGGAATCTGAGCATGGCTTAGCCAAGTGGTCTGACTGAGGATCTTTTATGAGGTTGTAGTCATGACATTGGCCAGGGCAGCTATCATCAGTTTTGACTGGGGTTGGTGCCTCCACTCCTAAGATGTCTCACTCTCATGGCTGGCAAATAAGTGCTGGTTGAAGATGCCTCATATTGCCATATGGGCCTTTCCAACATGGGAACACTGGAGAGTCCTTATAACATGGCAAGCGATTCAAGAGAACAGGGCAGAGTGGCAATGTCTCATGTGATGTATTTCAGAAGACACACACCTTCACTTCTGCTGCATACTATTGACCACAAAGGCAACACTAACACAACATGGATGAGGACTATACAAAAACATCATTACCAGGCAGGGAAGATCACTGGGGGCCCATCTTGGAGGATGGCTACCTCACGTGTGATAGAAACTGATAAAAAAAAAAAAAATCACTTTTTGGCAAGGTATATTTTTCAGAAATATTCACTTAAAACAGTGTGTAAAAATAGTGCTTTTAGCTATATCTGTACTATTATTCTCAAAGACTAGGGAGTAAAGAATTTGAAATAAGTAATTTTTAAGTCATCAAATTCTTTAAAAAGTTATTTGAGAAGAACCAGTGGAGTGGACAATAAAGTTTTCACCAGAAAATGTGGTGAAAAAATGTCAGCCTCCTTTGCTGGGTTGGGAGCACCAAGAATTTCAGAGACCCATTGTGAACCATGGCTAAAACCAACACAAGTTTATCACAAAGGGGCCCTAGTCAGAGCTAAACTGTATTCATGTGTCTTCGTAGTAAGAAATGGGAATCTTCCTCCTTTCCTCCTATAAAAATGGAAATACAAGATTTTGTAATATAAACTGACATTCATTAACAGTAAGAGATAATTACTTCAAATCGACTAAACATCTAACAAAATGCTTCTCCATTATATGGAACATTACAGCTGAGATGGATTGAGCCCAGAGAGTAAACCAGAATCCCAAGGGTTAAAAATATTTAGCATTCAATTGCTAGTTCACTTCTTGCCCTCTGATAACCAGGAACAAAATTGCTTTTCTGTTGCATAAAGTATCTTTCAAATTCAATTGCTTATCTCCTCATTCATTCAAGAAAGAGAGACCTCAGATTTACAGGAACCAGAGCCCATAATACAAATATAGTATATTAAACATACAGCAGACATCTTCGGAAAAATAACCAAAACACAGTCTATTGATTTTAACCTTCTATATCAAGGTATTCTCCAGTGGTCTCAACTGGATGCTGGCTATGAGAAATTCCAATTATTTGAATTTCTATATATAGGATAAGCATTTAGTTATCAACACACACCATAAAACATATTTTCATCTGTTATTAAAGCACTATTACTATGTGGAATTGAATGTATTTCTACTGTGAACTCAACTGCCAGTGAAGCGGGCAAGGCGGCTTTTTCTGTAGAGATTCCCTTTGCAGACCTGTTTTATGAGCACAGTCCTGTAGCAACCTTTGGATTAGCTTTTGGATAGATAAAATAAAACATCATGAAGAGATTTTTGATAGTCCTTCTTCTTCCCTCACTCCCTTTCTCCTCCTCATATGCAACTTTTCATTGCCTTGGTTTTAATGAGCTGATTTATTGTTAAAAATTGCTTTTCTATGGTAATCATTGTGCCCCATGACTGCAAGCCTGTAGAAACCCTTCTGGTGCAGGGCGATCTCTTACAGAGTCCTGAGCTCACTTAATCTCAGCAAAATACCAAACAGTAGGGCTGAGATGTACATGACTTCTTATTGCACTGATTTCAATTTTGATTAAAACAAGTTTCAGACTAGGAAATGGAGCCAAATTAAATGTAATTTTAGAATGGCATGGAAGTTAGTGATATCAGTGTTTGCTAGAATCTCCTAAAGAGCATCACTGCTCTTCATGGTTCAGAGACCAGCAGAATTGGAGTAGGATGGAGAGGAGAGACAAGCAAGAGGACCAGAGGGAAAGGAGAGCTGGTTTCATCAGGAAGGTTAAAAAAAGAATCTAATTCATATCCTATTTCTGCAAGAACCGAGCAGTTGATTTCTGAGAAAGCTTCAGGGGTTTCCCATGTACTCCTATGGATGATTTTCCCATAGTTGAGTGGCTGCAGAAGGGCAAAGAAAACCAGGCTCAGGGCTTCAATAGGTTTAACTTTCATTTTACTGTAAAACTTTATAAGTTTTGGTTTATGTCAGATTATAAAAGAAATAAATAAAAATGTAGAAAATGAAGTTTGAAAAGAAGAGAATAAAAGTCATTCACAATCCCAGAATAACAACTCCTAACAACCTGGTGCTTCTTTGTCCAGTGTTTTCTATGTGAATAGAAATCAAGCTGTCTACACAATTCTATAGCCTATGTTGTTCACTAATATTCCATTTCCTTATTGTATAACAGTTATTTGATGTCTTTAGCTATGAAATAATTCATCATACAAATGTACCACAATTTCTTGACCATTTTGACTTCATTTAATGTTTTATCTTTAAACATAATATAAAATTCTTCAATAAACAACTTTGCATATACATTTTCTTACTTCTGTTGTCTCAGAAAGGATTTCTAAGTTAAGAATATATAACCACAGTTTATTTTGGTAAAGACAGTCTCCAAAATGATCATTTGCTCAATAAATAATTTAAAGGAAAAGAATATGAAATCTAGTCAAGCTCAGAAAAGCTTGTGCCCAAGTTTATGGCAAAATGGCTTGGTGGCATTTATGCCTTGGTGTACTTGCTTTTATTTTTTTAACCCTTTCTTTTATTTAAGTATAATTTGTGCACAATGAAAAGTTCAGATTTTAAGTTTGATGAGTTTTGACAAATGAATAATCCATGTAACTGTGGCCACATATATACCCACATAACCATATCCTTATCAATATATAGCATATTTCCATCACCCCAGGAAGTTCTCAAGTGCCCCTTCTTTGTCAACCTCTATACCCAGAAGAAATTACTGTGATTTTTTTACTATAGATTAGTTTTACCTGTTGTAGATCTTCATACACAGTGTTTTCTTATGTGTCTTGTTTCTTTCCTTCAGCATAATGTTTTTGAGATTCATTCATGTTGCTGCATATATCAGGATTTAGTTCCTTTCTATTGTTTTTTTTTTTTTTTTACAAATAGATGATTTTAAGTGGCTTAAAATTTTAATTTAATTTATTTTTTACAATTTTTATTGGACAGTAATTGCTTTAAAAGTTGTGTTAAGTTTCTGCTGTACAATGAAGTGAATCAGCTATATATGTACATATATTCCCTCCTTCTTGGACCTCTAAACTCCTCCCCACAACCTATCCAACTCATCTAGGTCATCAAAGAGTATCAAGCTGAGCTTCCTGTGCTTTATAGCAGGTTCCAATTAGCTATCTATTTTACACTTGGCAGTGTATACATGTTTTTATTGTTGAGTAGTAAGGTATGACTATATTAAATTGATCTGTTCATTCTCCTGCTGGTAGAAATTTGGGTTGCTTCCTGTCAGGGGATAGCTAAAACTGTTCTGAAATTCTCTTTAGACATATGACTTCATTTTTCTTGCGTACACACCTAGGATTACAATTTCTGGGTCATAAGGTAGGTTATGCTTAACTTTATAAGAAACTGCCAAACTATATCCTAGGCAGTTGTACCATTTTACACTCCCTCCAGCAATGCTTACAAATTTCAGTTGCTCTCTCTTCTAACCAACATTTACTATTCACAGGCTTTTTAATTTCAGCCATTCCAGTACCTGTAAAGTGGTGTCTAATTCTGACTGTATTTGAATTTCCCTTGTGACTTATGATGTCAAGCAGTTTTTTTTAATATACTAATTTACCATGTTTTATTGTGAAGAGTCTGAACAATTCAAACCTTTTGCCAATTTTTTTTATTACTGAATGGAAGAAATGTTTTAATATAGCTGGATTTGAGGTCTTTAATATGCATATTTATTTTATTTTATTAAATATTTAACATATAATATACATTAAATGGGGCTCACTGGTAACTCAGCTGGTAAAAAATCTGCCTGCAATGCAGGAGACCTCACTTTGATTCCTGGGTCAGGAAGATCCCCTGGAGAAGGGATAGGCTACCCATACTAGTATTCTTGGGCTTCCCTGGTGGCTCAGACAATAAAGAATCCACCTGCAATGCGGGAGACCTGGGTTCAATTCCTGGGTTGGAAAGATCCCCTGGAGGAGTACTTGGCAACCCACTCCAGTATTCCTGCCTGGAGAATCCCCATGGACAGAGAAGCCTGGTGGGCTACAGTCCATGGGGCTGTAGAGAGCTGGACATGACTGAGTGACTAAGCACAGCACACATATTAAATATATTTTATTATAGTCTGTGGCTTATCTAATCATTTTCACACCAGTTTCCTTTTCATGAGCAAAAGTTTTTCATTTTACAAAGTATATTTTATCATTATAAAAAAAATTTCTTGCTTGTTTATCCTGTTTATAAAAACTTTGTTTACCCCAAACTATTGTTAAGCTTTGTAGTTGCAAACTTTACATTAAAATCTAAGATTAATATTGGATTAATTTTTGTGTAGGGCATGAAATAAGGCCAAAGTATATGATTATCCATATTAATTTCTACATGTTTCAGTACTAGGTTTTTTTTTTTTTTGACAATTTTTATATTAGTTGCTTTGGCACTTTTTTGAAAAATCTATTCACTTACACAAGTGCAGGTCTATTCCTGGAGTCTCTTTTCCACTGATTAACTCATGAACAATTCCAAGCAACAGCTATCTGATTCCATAGTCCCCACCTCCCACATACCTCTCCAACTGCACCAGCCAAGGCATTCCCTTCCACTGGGATCCCATCACAGCTCATCACACGTTCAATAACTGCACCACAGGAGCAAGCCAAGGGCAATCAGGACTCTACCTACTACCTGTGATGGAGTCCTCATTACCATCTGCCAGTATAATCTCCTGCTCCAAAATCCCATTTTAAAGTCTACTTCCTAGGACTACTCCTGGAACTAACTGAACAGACATTCAAACAGAGACTTGCATCTACTAGGTTTATTAGCAATACTCTTGGGAATGATGGCTGCAGGGGGCAGGGAAAAAAGAGAAGCAGGAATTGACAGAAAGAGGAGTTGAACTATAAGGCAGAGGCCTCAGCCATTCCAACTCTGTGGTTAGCTAGCAATCTGGGAATCCCCTTCAGAGGTATATCAAATTGAGGCAAGGGAGGGCCAAGCTTTGAACCCCTGAAGCAGTCCGTTACTTGCTGTGGGCTCCCCCAGAGAAGGGTACATAACCCAGGGTGAAGAAGCTCCCCTCCACAGATGACACCCTGTCCAAATAAAAACCCTTGTTACCTGCAGAATCAAGGGAAAAAATACTGAAAATTCGCTACCAGTTTATCAACACAAGTGTAGATGTCTACCATGGCACTCCTGGCCCACAAGCAGACAGGGTAAGTAAAAGGGGTAAAGATAGGTTAATCCACTGAGTTTGTTGGCCCAAACATAGGTCTTGAGAAAGAGCCTTGAATTCAGTCATTTAAAAGAGTTCAAAATGCAGTACTTGGATGCAATCTCAAAAACTACAAAATGATCTCTGTTCGTTTCCAAGGCAAACCATTCAATATCACAGTAATCCAAGTCTATGCCCCAACCAGTAATGCTGAAGAAGCTGAAGTTGAACAGTTCTATGAAGACCTACAAGACCTTTTAGAAGTAACACCCAAAAAAGATGTCCTTTTCATTATAGGGGACTGGAATGCAAAAGTAGGAGGTCAAGAAACACCTGGAGCAACAGGCAAATTTGGCCTTGGAATACGGAATGAAGCAGGGCAAAGACTAATAGAGTTTTGCCAAGAAAATGCACTGGTCATAGCAAACACCCTCTTCCAACAACGCAAGAAAAGACTCTACACATGGACATCACCAGATGGTCAACACTGAAACCAGATTGATTATATTCTTTGCAGCCAAAGATGGAGAAGCTCTATACAATCAACAAAAACAAGACCAGGAGTTGACTGTGGCTCAGATCATGAACTCCTTATTGCCAAATTCAGACTGAAATTGAAGAAAGTAGGGAAAACCACTAGACCATTCAGGTATGACCTAAATCAAATCCCTTATGATCATACAGTGGAAGTGAGAAATAGATTTAAGGGCCTAGATCTGATAGATAGAGTGCCTGATGAGCTATGGAATGAGGTTCGTGACAGTGTACAGGAGACAGGGATCAAGACCATCCCCATGGAAAAGAAATGCAAAAAAGCAAACTGGCTATCTGGGGAGGCCTTATAAATAGCTGTGAAAAGAAGAGAAGTGAAAAGCAAAGGAAAAAAGGAAAGATATAAGCATCTGAATGCAGAGTTCCAAAGAATAGCAAGAAGAGATAAGAAAGCCTTCCTCAGCGACCAATGCAAAGAAAGAGAGGAAAACAACAGAATGAGAAAGACTAGAGATCTCTTCAAGAAAATTAGAGATACCAAAGGAACATTTCATGCAAAGAGGGGCTCGATAAAGGACAGAAATGGTATGGACCCAACAGAAGCAGAAGGTATTAAGAACAGGTGGAAAGAATACACAGAAGAACTGTACAAAAAAGAGCTTCACGACCCAGATAATCACGATGGTGTGATCACTGACCTAGAGCCAGACATCCTGGAATGTGAAGTCAAGTGGACCTTCGAAAGCCTGAACAAACAAAGCTAGTGGAGGTGATAGAATTCCAGTTGAGCTAGTTCAAATCCTGAAAGATGATGCTGTGAAAGTGCTGCACTCAATATGCCAGCAAATTTGGAAAACTCAGCAGTGGCCACAGGACTGGAAAAGGTCAGTTTTCATCCAATCCCAAAGAAAGGCAGTGCCAAAGAATGCTCAAACTACCACACAGTTGCACTCATCTCACACGCTAGTAATGCTCAAAATTCTCCAAGCCAGGCTTCAGCAATACGTGAACTGTGAACTCCAGATGTTCAAGCTGGTTTTAGAAAAGGCAGAGGAACCAGAGACCAAATTGCCAACACCCACTGGATCATCGAAAAAGCAAGAGAGTTCCAGAAAAACATCTATTTCTGCTTTATTGACTATGCCAAAGCCTTTGACTGTGTGAATCACAATAAACTGTGGAAAATTCTTCAAGAGATGGGAATACCAGACCACCTGACCTGCCTCTTGAGAAATCTGTATGCAGGTCAGGAAGCAACAGTTAGAACTGGACATGGAACAACAGACTGGTTCCAAATAGGAAAAGGAGTATGTCAAGGCTGTATATTGTCACCTGCTTATTTAACTTATATGCAGAGTACATCATAAGAAACGCTGGGCTGGAAGAAGCACACACTGGAATCAAGATTGCCAGGAGAAATATCAATAACCTCAGATATGCAGATGACACCACCCTTATGGCAGAAAGTGAAGAGGAACTGAAAAGCCTCTTGATGAAAGTGAAAGTGGAGAGTGAAAAAGTTGGCTTAAAGCTCAACATTCATAAAACGAAGATCATGGCATCTGGTCCCTTCACTTCATGGGAAATAGATGGGGAAACAGTGGAAACAGTGTCAGACTTTATTTTGGGGGGCTGCAAAATCACTGCAGATTGTGATTGCAGCCATGAAATTAAAAGATGCTTACTCCTTGAAAGAAAAGTTATGACCAACCTAGATAGCATATTGAAAAGCAGAGACATTACTTTGCCAAAAAAGTCCATCTAGTCAGGGCTATGGTTTTTCCTGTGGTCATGTATGGATGTGAGAGTTGGACTGTGAAGAAGGCTGAGCGCCGAAGAATTGATGCTTTTGAACTGTGGTGTTGGAGAAGACTCTTGAGAGTCCCTTGGACTGCAAGGAGATCCAACCAGTCCATTCTGAAGGATATCAGACCTGTGATTTCTTTGGAAGGAATGATGCTAAAGCTGAAACTGCAGTACTTTGGCCACCTCATGTGAAGAGTTGACTCATTGGAAAAGACTCTGATGCTGGGAGGGATTGGGGGCAGGAGGAGAAGGGGACGACAGAGGATGAGATGGCTGCATGGCATCACTGACTCAATGGACGTGAGTCTGAGTGAACTCCAGGGGTTGGTGATGGACAGGGAGGCCTGGCGTGCTGCGATTCACGGGGTCAAAAAGAGTCAGACTCGACTGAGCGACTGAACTGAACTGAACTGAGGGGGATATGATTCAAGGAAGTACAAGTTGGGGAAGGACTACTGAGACATAAAAGGGAGAAAACCCAGTAAATGATATGTCAATGAGCAAGTTATCATTGTGGGAAACTGGGGCTCAAGTCTATTGGAATGGCTTCCCTGGTGGCTCAGTGGTAAAGAATCTGCCTGCCAATGCAGGAGACCATCTGCCAGTAGATGTTCCATCTCTGAGTTGGGAAGATCCCCTGGAGGAGGGCATGTCAACCCTCTCCAGTGTTCTTGCTGGGAAAATCCCATGGACAGAGGGCCTGGTGAGCTACAGTCTACGGGGGTTGCAAAGAGTCAGACACGACTTAGCAACTGGGCAGGCACAGGACTCAGTTCTGCCGGAATCTAGTAGAATATTCGTCAAAATGTCTCATAGAGGGGTGAGAAAGTTAGAGTACTGATCTGCCACCTCCAATTCTCATGGCTTGAGGGTTGCCCTAGAGGCACTTCCTGGCTACCTTGCTAAACAAACTTCAAAAAATAGAGATATACAAGTGTCTGAGGTAGAAAGCATTCAGTACTTTCATGTTCAGTTCATTGTTCTAGGGGATATCAGTCGGATATCTGCTCCAGTCACCAACACTACATTCAAATTTACTCTAGAGATGGCAGGCATGGGCAGAAGAGCTAGGGAGTTTTACAGAATGAAGAGACCCACTACCAGTCAAGGAGCTCTTGCAGCCCATTATCATAGCATGAATCTGGAGAGTTGGGGGAGAAGTATAACCAAGAGAAGTGTCATCACAAGTGCAGTTCTCATAGTGTTTGTTTGTCCTTCTCCTCCACTGGCAGGTTTTACTGTTTTATGGAGGTGATATAAGCACACTAACAAGTCTTTATTTATGTACTTACTTTGGGGAGAGTATGGTTCACTAAATAATAACATACGATAGTGGATGACATAATTTTTTACAAGGTGACAGTGTTCTAAATATGTTACATATATCATTTAAATGAATCTCAAACATTGGAAATGAGTTTAGTACAAATATTACTCCACATTATAGATCAGGTATTTGAGGCATAGAGAAATTGTTTTTAGTCAGTTATTGTTATGACAATGCTGCAAAACAAACAATACAAAATCTCAGTGACTTACAACAACAAAGATTTCTTTTTCTCACTAATTAGTTTATGGGTTGTCTAGGAAGGCTCTGTGAACTAAATTGGAATTAGTTGATCAGGCTCCAGGCTGCAAATATGGTTTGACTCCAAGCTGCAAACTGAACTCAGAGCATGCTCTTCTCATGGCTAATAGCAGAAGCATGAGAGACCAAACCAAATCATTTAACATTGGTACCTGCTAAATCTTGCTCAGAGCTGCCTACTCGGAGCCAGCATCAGGGCTTCTGCCTCTCCTTGTCCGGCCAACAGGAAAAGACGGGCGTGCAAATGCTTTAAGGCCACAGCTCTACTGCCCTAAATCCCCTAGCACGCGTCCTGACTTCATAGCCCCACACCTGGGAGGTAGACGTGACCCCAGGCAGCCTGGCCATGCCTCCGTCAGAGCACTCAGGCTTTGAACTCTGTCTGTCCATATGTCTGATCGGCGCACTAAGCACGGCAGCGGCTGCGACCTAGGCACTAAGCGCAGCCCAGAGGAGTTACCCCACGTCCGAGGTCATGGACAGCGGCAGAGAGTGCCAGGCTGCGAAGGCCCAGGAACGACTGGGAGGACCAACCCCGCGTCCAAGGAGCAGTGGCTGCACGGGGGCAGGAGGGCCTAGAGGAGCTATCCCACGTTGAAGGTCAGGAAGGGCAGCAGTGAGGAGATACCCCTCGTCCAAGGTAAGGAGCAGTGGCTGCACTTTGCTGGAGCAGCTGTGAAGAGATACCCCACGCCCAAGGTAAGAGAAACCCAAGTAAGATGATAGGTGCTGCAAGAGGGCATCAGAGGGCAGACACACTGAAACCATACTCACAGAACTAGTCAATCTAATTACACTAGGATCACAGCCTTGTCTAACTCAATGAAACTAAGCCATGCCCGTGGGGCAACCCAAGATGGGCGGGTCATGGTGGAGAGATCTGAACAGAATGTGGTCCACTGGAGAAGGGAATGGCAAACCACTTCAGTATTCTTGCCTTGAAAACCCCATGAACAGTATGAAAAGGCAAAATGATAGGATACTGAAAGAGGAACTCCCCAGGTCAGTAGGGGCCCAAAATGCTACTGGAGCTCAGTGAAGAAATAACTCCAGAAAGAATGAAGGGATGGAGCCAAAGCAAAAACAATACCCAGCTGTGGATGTGACTGGTGATAGAAGCAAGGTCTGATGCTGTAAAGAGCAATGTTGCATAGGAACCTGGAATGTCAGGTCCATGAATCAAGAAAAAATTAGAAGTGGTCAAACAAGAGATGGCAAGAGTGAATGTAGACATTCTAGGAATCAGCGAACTCAAATGGACTGGAATGGGTGAATTTAACTCAGATGACCATTATATCTAAAACTGAGGACAGGAATCCCTCAGACGACATGGAGTAGCCATCATGGTCAACAAAAGAGTCCAAAATGCAGTACTTGGATGCAATCTCAAAAACAACAGAATGATCTCTGTTCATTTCCAAGGCAAACCATTCAATATCACAGTAATCCAAGTCTATGCCCCAACCAGTAACGCTGAAGAAGCTGAAGTTGAAAGGTTCTATGAAGACCTACAAGACCTTGTAGAACTAACACCCCAAAAAAGATGTCCTTTTCATTACAGGGGACTGGAATGCAAAAGTAGGAAGTCAAGAAACACCTGGAGTAACAGGCAAATTTGGCCTTGGAATATGGAATGAAGCAGGGCAAAGACTAATAGAGTTTTGCCAAGAAAATGCACTGGTCATAGCAAACACCCTCTTCCAACAACACAAGAGAAGACTCTACACATGGACATCACCAGATGGTCAACACCAAAATCATACTGATTATGTTCTTTGCAGCAAAAGATGGAGAAGCTCTATACAGTCAACAAAAACAAGACCGGGAGCTGACTGTGGCTCAGATCATGAACTCCTTATTACCAAATTCAGACTTAAACTGAAGAAAGTAGGGAAAACCACTAGACCATTCAGGTATGACCTAAATCAAATCCCTTATGATTATACAGTGGAAGTGAGAAATAGATTTAAGGGCCTAGATCTGACAGACAGAGTGCCTGATGAACTATGGAATGAGGTTCGTGACAGTGTACAGGAGACAGGGATCAAGACCATCCCCATGGAAAAGAAATGCAAAAAAGCAAACTGGCTATCTGGGGAGGCCTTACAAATAGCTGTGAAAAGAAGAGAGGTGAAGAGCAAAGGAGAAAAGGAAAGATATAAGCATCTGAATGCAGAGTTCCAAAGAATAGCAAGAAGAGATAAGAAAGCCTTCCTCAGCGATCAGTGCAAAGAAATAGAGGAAAACAACAGAATGGGAAAGACTAGAGATCTCTTCAAGAAAATTAGAGATACGAAGGGAACATTTCATACAAAGAGGGGCTCGATAAAGGACAGAAATGGTATGGACCTAACAGAAGCAGAAGATATCAAGAAGAGGTGGCAAGAATACACGGAAGAACTGTACAAAAAAGGTCTTCACGACCCAGATAATCATGATGGTGTGATCACTGACCTAGAACCAGACATCCTGGAATGTGAAGTCAAGTGGGCCTTAGAAAGCATCACTATGAACAAAGCTAGTGGAGGTGATGGAATTCCAGTTGAGCTCTTTCAAATCCTGAAAGATGATGTTGTGAAAGCATTACACTCAATATGCCAGCAAATTTGGAAAACTCAGCAGTGGCCACAGGACTGGAAAAGGTCAGTTTTCATTCCAATCCCAAAGAAAGGCAATGCCAAAGAATGCTCAAACTACCACACAGTTGCACTCATCTCACACGCTAGTAATGCTCAAAATTCTCCAAGCCAGGCTTCAGCAATATGTGAACCATGAAATTCCTGATGTTCAATCTGGTTTTAGAAAAGGCAGAGGAACCAGAGATCAAATTGCCAACATCTGCTGGATAATGGAAAAAGCAAAAGAGTTCCAGAAAAACATCTATTTCTGCTTTATTGACTATGCCAAAGCCTTTGACTGTGTGGATCACAAGAAACTGTGGAAAATTCTTCAAGAGATGGGAATACCAGACCACCTGACCTGCCTTTTGAGAAATCTGTATGCAGGTCAGGAAGCAACAGTTAGAACTGGACATGGAACAACAGACTGGTTCCAAATAGGAAAAGGAGTTTGTCAAGGCTGTATATTGTCACCTACTTATTTAACTTCTATGCAGAGTACATCATGAGAAACACTGAACTGGAAAAAAGACAAGCTGGAATCAAGATTGCTGGGAGAAATATCAATAACCTCAGATATGCAGATGACACCACCCTTATGGCAGAAAGTGAAGAGGAACTAAAAAGCCTCTTGATGAAAGTGAAAGTGGAGAGTGAAAAAGTTGGCTTAAAGCTCAACATTCAGAAAACAAAGATCATGGCATCTGGCCCCATCACTTCATGGGAAATAGATGGGGAAACAGTGTCAGACTTTATTTTTGGGGGCTCCAAAATCACTGCAGATGGTGATTGCAGCCATGAAATTAAAAGACGCTTACTCCTTGGAAGGAAAGTTATGACCGACCTAGATAGCATATTGAAAAGCAGAGACATTACTTTGCCAACAAAGGTTCGTCTAGTCAAGGCTATGGTTTTTCCTGTGGTCATGTATGGATGTAAGAGTTGGACTGTGAAGAAAGCTGAGCACCAGAGAATTGATGCTTTTGAACTGTGGTGTTGGAGAAGACTCTTGAGAGTCCCTTGGACTGCAAGGAGATCCAACCAGTCCATTCTGAAGGAGATTAGTCCTGGATGTTCTTTGGAAGGAATGATGCTAAAGCTGAAACTCCAGTACTTTGGCCACCTCATGCGAAGAGTTGACTCATTGGAAAAGACTCTGATGCTGGGAGGGATTGGGGGCAGGAGGAGAAAGGGACAACAGAGGATGAGATGACTGGATGGCATCACCGACTCGATGGATGTAAGTTTGAGTGAACTCCGGGAGTTGGTGATGGACAGGGAGGCCTGGCGTGCTGCGATTCATGAGGTCGCAAAGAGTCACACATGACTGACTGACTGACTGAACTGAACTGAACTGAACTGAATATAATCTATCAGAAACATTGAAATAAGTCCATATGTGCGTGGATTTATCTCTGGGCTTTCTATTTTGTTCCATTGATCAATATTTCTGTCTTTGTGCTATTACCGTACTGTCTTGATAACTGTGGCTATGTAATAGAGCCTGAAGTCAGGTAGGTTGATTCCTCCAGTTCCATTCTTCTTTCTCAAGATAGCTTTGGCTATTCGAGGTTTTAGGAGGCAAGAATATACAATGGATTAAAGACAATCTCTTTAACAAGTGGTGCTGGGAAAACTGGTCAACCACTTGTAAAAGAATGAAACTAGAACACTTTCTAACACCATACACAAAAATAAACTCAAAATGGATTAAAGATCTCAACGTAAGACCAGAAACTATAAAACTCCTAGAGGAGAACATAGGCAAAACACTCTCCGACATATATCACGGCAGGATCCTCTATGAGCCACCTCCCACAATATTGGAAATAAAAGCAAAAATAAACAAATGGGACCTAATTAAACTTAAAAGCTTCTGCACAACAAAGGAAACTATTAGCAAGGTGAAAAGGCAGCCTTCAGAATGGGAGAAAATAATAGCAAATGAAGCAACTGACAAACAACTAATCTCAAAAATATACAAGCAACTCCTACAGCTCAACTCCAGAAAAATAAATGACCCAATCAAAAAATGGGCCAAAGAACTAAATAGACATTTCTCCAAAGAAGACATACAGATGGCTAACAAACACATGAAAAGATGCTCAACATCACTCATTATCAGAGAAATGCAAATCAAAACCACTATGAGGTACCATTTCACGCCAGTCAGAATGGCTGCGATCCGTAAGTCTACAAGCAATAAATGCTGGAGAGGGTGTGGAGAAAAGGGAACCCTCTTACACTGTTGGTGGGAATGCAAACTAGTACAGCCACTATGGAGAACAGTGTGGAGATTCCTTAAAAAACTGGAAATAGAACTGCCTTATGATCCAGCAACCCCACTGCTGGGCATACACACTGAGGAAACCAGAAGGGAAAGAGACACATGTACCCCAATGTTCATCGCAGCACTGTTTATAATAGCCAGGACATGGAAGCAACCTAGATGCCCATCAGCAGATGAATGGATAAGAAAGCAGTGGTACATATACACAATGGAGTATTACTCAGCCATTAAAAAGAATACATTTGAATCAGTTCTAATGAGGTGGATGAAACTGGAGCCTATTATACAGAGTGAAGTAAGCCAGAAAGAAAAACACCAATACAGTATACTAACGCATATATATGGAATTTAGAAAGATGGTAACAATAACCCTGTGTACGAGACAGCAAAAGAGACACTGATGTATAGATCAGTCTTATGGACTCTGTGGGAGAGGGAGAGGGTGGGGAGATTTGGGAGAATGGCATTGAAACATGTATAATATCATGTATGAAACGAGTCGCCGGTCCAGGTTCGATGCATGATACTGGATGCTTGGGGCTGGTGCACTGGGATGACCCAGAGGGATGGTATGGGGAGGGAGGAGGGAGGAGGGTTCAGGATGGGGAACACAGGTATACCTGTGGCGGATTCATTCAATATTTGGCAAAACTAATACAATATTGTAAAGTTTAAAAATAAAAAAAAAAAAAAAAAAAGAAATAAGTCACTCTGGTCACTAATAATTGGTAGAGCAAGACCAAAATCCATTTTTTTTTTTTTAACCCCTGCTTTAAACTTTCAACAGGACTTCCCTGGTGGCTCAGACAGTAAAGTGTCTATCTACAATGCGGGAGACCTGGGTTCGATCCCTGGGTTGGGAAGATTCCCTGGAGAAGGAAATGGAAACCCACTCCAGTATTCCTGCCTAGAAAATCCCACAGACAGAGGAGTTTGGTGCAGGCTACTGTCCATGGGGTTGCAAAGAGTCGGGCATGACTGAGCCACTTCACTTTCTTTCTTTTTCTTTCTAAACTTTTACAGTATTCTGACTCATTCAGAGGGACTAAAAGGAACTGATGGAAATTTGGTGACACTTAAAAGCTAAACTTTTTGAAATATATATATTTCTAAAATAATCTGTATATACTGAGTGACTGGTGGGAAGGTAGGGAATGGGAAAAATAGGTTCTACTCAGCATTTCGTAGGGCATAATTCAATGACTTAACTGTGAATTGCTAGGAAGTTAAAACAAATGATCCAAGAATTTCCAATAATAATGATTTCAGGGAGCTGGTTCAAGTCTCTGGTCCTGTACTGATAGTAGCAGTACTGCCACTGCTTAAATGGGTGGCCTCAATATGGTTCCTGGTCTGCTCAAGCCCCAGCTTCCTCCACTGAAAAATAAGGGATGGTACCTAGTGCACTTGAACTCCATGCTTTTAATAAGCCCTTTAGGCTGATCTGAGAGAACTTTTGAAAGGGGCCTCCTCCCACCATGCTTCCATATATGTAGGTAGCTAGAAATGCAAAATTGGGGTGAGCACCAACTACTTTAAATCAGTATTAATTATTTAAAAATCAGACTGGATATTCAAAATACATAAAGAACTCATACAGCTCATAGCAAAAAAAAAAAAAAAAAGAGGAATTAAAAAGTGGAAAAAGAACCTGAATAAACATTTCCCAAAGAAGATAATCAAATGGCTAATAGGTATCTGAAAAGGTGCTCAATGTTATTATTTATTCAGTTCAGTTCAGTTCAGTTGCTCAGTCATGTCCGACTCTTTGCAACCCCATGGACTGCAGCACGCCAGGCCTCCCTGTCCGTCACCAACTCCCAGTACTTGCTCAAACTCATGTCCATCGAGTCAGTGGTACCATCCAACCGTCTCATCCTCTGTTGTCCCCTTATCCTCCTGCCTTCAATCTTTCCCAGTACCAGGGTTTTCTCCAATGAGTCAATTCTTTGCATCAGGTGGCCAAGTATTGGAGTTTCAGCTTCAGCATCAGCCCTTCTAATGAATATTCAGGACTGATTTCCTTTAGGATTGATTGGTTTGATCTCCTTGAATTAGGAAATAAAAATGAAAACCACAATGAAATATTACCTCACATCTGTGAGAAGACAAATGCTGACAAGGAAGTTCAGAAAAGGGAATACTTGTATACTGTTAGTGGGAATGTAAATTCTTTAGCCACTATGGAAAATAGTAAGGATCTTTCTCAAAAATTTAAAAATAGCACTACTATATGATCTACAATTCCACTGCTGAGTATATTTGAAAGAAATGAAATCCCTCTGTCAAAGAGATATCTGTACCCCCACATTCATTATAGCATTGTTTATAACAGTCAAGAGAAGGAAACAAGTTAAGTGTCATTTACAGGTGAGTGTATAAAGAAAATGCTATGTGAGTGTATAAAGAAAAAAATTTATATATATATATATATAAATTTACAAGTGAGTGTGTATATACATATATATGTATGTATGTATATATATATATATACACACACACTAACTGGAAAAGACCCTGATGCTGGGAAAGATTGAGGCAGGAAGAGAAGGGGACAACAGAGGATGAGATGGTTGGATGGCATCACCTACTCAATGGATATGCGTTTGGGCAAACTCTGAGAGAGAGTGAAGGACGGGGAAGCCTGGTGTGCTACAGTCCACAGGAGCACAAAGAATTGGACAAAACTGAGTGAGTGAACAACAAATGTATACACTCACCACACTAGAGTACTATTCAGTCATAAAAGAGAAGGAAATCTTGTCATTTGTGACATTATGGGTGGATCTGGAGGTCATAATGCTAAGTGAAGTGAAAGTCACTCAGTTGTGTCTGACTCTTAGTGACCCCATGGACTATATATTCCATGGAATTCTCCAGGCCAGAATACTGGAGTGGGTAGACTTTCCTTTCTCCAGGGGATCTTTCCAACCCAGTATTGAACCCAGGTCTCCTGCATGGCAGGCGGATTCTTTACCAGCTGAGCCACAAGGGAAGCCCAATGCTAAGTGAAATAAGTCAGAAGAAGACAAATACTGTATGATCTCACATGTGGAATCTAAAACAAACATAGAAAAAGAGATCAGATTTGTGGTTTCCAGAGGCATGGGTGAGGGATTGGGGAATTGGGTGAAGGTGATCAAAAGATACACACTTCCAGTTATAAATAAGTTAAATATGGACGTTAGGTACAACATGATGACTAATTAACAATGTGGCATGGTCTGTTTGAAGTTTGCTAAGAGAATAAATCCTAAACGTTCTCATCACAAGGAAAAAAATGTACGACCATATGAGGTTTTGGATGCTAACTAAACTTACTGTGGTGAGAATCTCACAATATTTACACAAGTCAAGTCATTATACTGTACACCTAAACCTTATACTAAGCTGCACATCAATTATATCTAAATAAAACTGGAAAAAATAAGCTTGGGGGATACCTTTCACAAAACAAAGATCCTAAAAAACTGACTATAATGAATTTTCCTTAACTCTTTCTTAATTTATAAGAATATGTTAGAATTTTCTATAAATTCTCAAATTCTTTCCTGACGTTGGATGTTTAACTTGACAGAAAGTTAGCTGAATCAAAAATTTCAAGCACACTCTTTCAGGGAAGTCTGTAGTTTACACAAAGTATTATTTGGTTTTCATGAGCTATTCTACCAAAGGGCAATGAAATACCATTCCAAGAATATCTCAAATATCAAAGAAAGGAAAGGCCCTGTTGACTTTTTTCTTCTCAAAATGATTAAGAAAAGAAGAACTATTAGGATTGTTCCATGTACACAGCAGACTCAGGTGAAGGGAGACACACTCCCCTGGGGGCTCTACAAGGCCTGATATCTCATGGGCAGGATTCCAGACTGTGACATCCTTGAGGCCTTGGAACACGTATTCTTCTCATGTGCGTTGCTTATAGTGCCTAGTAATGGTTTGCATGTTGAAAAGTTTCAAGGGAAGTTCTGTTGAATGAATGAATCAACAATTGATAATAAAACTCAATGACTGTTGTTCTCTTTGTAACCACATAAGTCACAGTGAATATAGACTGGAGGTCAAGCAGAAGAAAGATTTTTAAGTAGATATGGTTCCCTCTTCTTGAGCATACTGATTAGATATTTATAAGATCAAGGAAAACAAAAGAGTGACTGGATACTGGTAGGGCA
This sequence comes from Bos javanicus, assembly GCF_032452875.1. Lineage (NCBI taxonomy): Eukaryota > Metazoa > Chordata > Mammalia > Artiodactyla > Bovidae > Bos > Bos javanicus. The sequence goes on from NC_083870.1 coordinate 48,159,685, forward strand.
CTGTCATCTATACATATAAAGCCCATAATTGTCCCCCCAAGAACAGCCAAGGTGAATCCCAAGATGGAGACCCAGGCGAGTCCTCAAGATAAAATACCACATAGATCCTCCCAATGCTGGAACATTTAACACAGGGTTTCACCTATGAATCCTGCTTCTTAAAATGCCACTTCTAAAATTAAGCTTCTTAAAACATAACTCTCAGCAAGCATGCCTCTTTCTACTGAAGAGTCAAAAATATTCCAAGTAACTTTTCAAGTAAAGCCCATTCTCTTCTCCCAATTAATCCAGTATTATGTCCTAATTGGCATCACTTCACTTTTCTAGTCTTACTTGTAGTCGGACAGTTCTACCTCTTAACAAGTTCCACATTTTATCAGCTGTGTGACTTTGATCAATTTATTTCCCTGCTCTGAGACTGTTCTTATTATTATACTACAATAATGTCAATTTCCTTGCCACCCTTTACTCATACTAGACTCATTTCTTTCTGTTTTTTTTTAAACATTTTAAAGCATAATATGCATAACATAAAATTCACCTACTTTTATTATTCATTGTTCAGTAAGTTTCCCTAGTTGTGCAACCATCACCATAATGTGATCTTAGAAAATTTTCATCACCCCAAAAAGATCCTTCATGCTCATTTAGTTAACCCCATTCCCATCTGCATCCCATTCTCTGTCTCCACAGACTTGACTTCTCTGGACATTTAATATAAATAGAATCATAAAATGTGTGGTCTTTTGTGTTTGGGTTCTTTCACTTAACATAATATACCAGATTCATTTCTGCCTTCATCTTTTGCAGGTTCTCTCTCATACCTTCTCCTTTCCTTTCCACTGACTCAAATCCTTATTATTGTTGACCATGTTGTTTTGAGGTACATAACACTTTATAATATCATCATAGATTCATTTCCATTCAGAATTTCTATCATCTTTACTCTGAATCTCCCTGGGACCTCTAGGCTTGAGTTCCCTTAGTTGCTCCACACAGTTATCTTATTTTTCTTACTGAAAAAAATAAAAACTCTTTACAGAAAGTGTTAGACACATTTGGGAACAAAATAAATGTTCCTTGAAAAAAGTAATGAATTGGCTATGTCTACATACACTTTCCTTTCAAGATCAGTTTCCAAGAACCATGCTCACATAGGGCTTAAAAGATCATTTGATTTAGATTTAGGAGGGAAAGATTTGGATGCCTGAACTACTGATTTCTATGTCGCTTATGCCAAAATAGCTGCTGGGACACTAGGCATACCCTTGGTTTTCAGAGACCCCATTCTCTTATCATCACTACACTTAAAGTATTTGGAAGTTAATTTCCAAAGGAACCACCTATACTATAAAAGGATAAGCTATCAATTTTGAAATCAATAACAAAAGAACAACAACTGTTGTTAAATCTTAGGATTTTAATCAGCACCTCAAAAAGTCATGCACCGTTATCTCTACCTAAACTAGCACATTTTCCTAAAGTGTTCTGGTTTCTCCAGTCCTAAGGATAAAAGTGGTAGAAAAAATATTTTAAAATAAATAACAGCTATATTATTTGCCTCTAAGCCTAAAAACTCTGGCGTTATAACAATTTATTTTGATTATGTACAGTGTTATATTGTTTTCTAATTATTATATATGTCTAAACTTCATTCCCCCAAGCCTGCAGAAAATGCAAGGCCCCTGTGGGAATAAATTTCTTTTATGTGCTATAACATCGAACATGATGCTGATTACAGACTTAGCTCAGAGTCTAAGAAAGGGAGATACATTTAGAAAATCTGGTCCAGGGCTGACTGTTTTCCTGTCAAATTTTGCCTCCGAGATTTTATCCTGTTAATCCATGTCACTGAGAACAACGTCAGCTTTTGTTACATTTCTGCATCATTCAAAAAGGCTGCATCAGTGGTTATTTGTCTCATCACACAATAGGAAGAAAAGCAGATTTTATTTTAAAATTAGTTTTGCTCCATTTAGTCAGAAATGTCAGAATTTGTCAGAAAATGTGCCTAAATTCACATAAATGGTGGGATGAATCTGTGCCTGAGAGAGAGAGAAAGAAGGCAAGTGTGTGTGCGCACACTTGTGGGTGGGTAAGCATCTTCATCAACCCCTCGGCTTCTCCGGAGAAGCTTACGGTACGTACCATGGAAACAGTGGTTACCATGGAAAGAGTGCGCCATGGTGACGAGCTCAAGAAATGCCTATGTAAAACCATCTTACCATGTAACCTTACACTTTCCAGCATTTTAAAAAATATGACAGGATCAGAGCACAGTACTCTAGGGAGTCTCGGCCCTCTCAATGATCCTTTGAAACAATCTAGAAAGAGAGGTGATAAACTGCTGGGCGTTGTGTACCTTGCTAAAGGGCTTGACAAGCAGTTATGTAGAGAAATTGCCAAGATCGTTTATCTACGGACTGCACTGCACACTATTAAATATTTTCTGTTAAAACCCACAAAGTATTACAAATGAAGAGAAAACATGGATAAAATTAACTTAAAGCGAATGGTTTCCCGACTTACTGAGATCAGAATGGATGTGTTTCATCTAACTTATCTGTTAATAGGCTTTCCTGATGCCCCCGTGTTACCATAATCTCCAAAGCACTGGACAAACCAGTACATTTGTTTATCTTTATCACTCTTTGCTTACTAAAGAACTTGCTTTTATTAAAGAGATCAATCACCTGCACACAGTTTAATAGCCTGTGCAGTACATACAAGGTGGGAAAAAAAGCGAAAAAGGGTAAAGGGTGAAAGCCCTGCTTTAACAAAGCCCTGAAAGCATAAAAGAAGCAATAAAATAGGCTTTCAATAATACATATGTATACATATACACTCCTAGAGGTAGAAAACTTGATATCAAAATTAGTAACCTAAGACATTTCTAAATGGGAAAGTGAAGGCTTCAAAGCAATCAGTGCTTCTCCTCTGCACTCAATTTTGTCTGGTTATTTCAATAAGCAGTCAAATGATGCTTAGTGGAGGGACGTGGAGTATATTACTTGTTTCATACTCAGCTCCTCTCACTGACTTTCACAGGGAAGGCAGACATTTGTGTCTCCAAGCATAGCTGTGAAACCAGGAGTCCACCTGGTTCAGTAAGAATGTGGCATCCAAGGGCCACCACCTTAGGTATGAGGCATTGTTGAAATGCCGGAGTATAGCTCTCTGTCCACACTGTAGCATAAGAGGCACATTGCTCTCCTACCTACACTGAAAAACAACCCTCGTCACAATCTCTCAGTGCAAGGGACATAATATCATATTTTATCTAGTCTTCTGGGATTAAAAATATTGATTGAAATTTTCATTGGAAGCTTTTCTTAAAAGACACTTTCTTCCAAACCTCTTCTTTCTACTCCATTGCAAGTCAGCTATTTTTCTTGCCAAAATGCAGGAAAGCAATTAGGCTCAAGGGTTTTATAAGCTGCACCGGTTCAGGGCAAATCTATTGAACTTCGCTGAGAAATTCTTGTTCATTCACTGTGAAAATTTTGATGGTTTTATCCTCTTTCTTGATAACCACTTAGTTGGAGAAACCCATGTTACGTGTGTAGTGCAGGATTTAAAGAGAGGCCAGCCTAATTAAAGTGTTGTGATGTTAAACAGGAAGGTACCAAATATATTCCATTAATAATTGCCATTTCTAGCTCAAATATGTCTTGGAGATAACTGAAACTAAAATAAAAGGAAATTTAGCAGAAGCAGCAGTGGCTGAGAGAAAATATTCAGCTGACCTGCAAAGTGCCTCCCAGGTTTGGAGAATAAAGCAGAAGAAAGTGAGAAGCCGAGTCTTCTTCTCCCATCAGCTGTTCCTGTTGCTGGTGATTGCAGCCATATTTCACAGAGAGCATATGGCCATGTTTATAGCCATCAGGCAGCATTTCACAGAGTGATGACACCATGTGTCCACCAACTAGCCTTCCTGATTGCAGTTAATTAAAGAGGAGGTGGGAGGCATTTTAAAAATACCATTAAGGCACAAGGATGCCCAAAGTTCCCGGGCCTATTTGTAAGAGCAGGTGACAAGAAAGACTGATAATAAAATTATAAGACGCCAAGAGAGGTAGACATTCTGCTCAGGTGTTTCCTTAAGAAGCCAAATATAACAACAAAACAAAGAAAAAGAAAGTGTATGACTCCAAGGCAGGAGAGCAGCACAGTGTCCCATGCAAGGTTAACACTGAGGGAATCAGTTAAAGTGAGAAAATGTCTGAAGGGTTCCTAAAGCAACTTTTCCAGGGAAAGATTTCAAACCCAAACTACCATAACAATGTCTTTGACAGTCACCTGATAGTCAGCAAATCCCAGATGCAGGGGTGTCAGCGTCATTTGCCATTGAATATCTGCTTTCACTCACTTCCGTGGTTCAGCAATGCTGTTTTTTCTTTTCTTCAATCCCAAAGTAACATACAAGGCAACCTATGTCACTCGCTGCATACCATGTATGATTTAAGGGTCTCAGCTTTTCAAAACTTCCTATTTAGAATTTGTAAAATTTCTTCCATAAGCCCCTGGAAACAGACTTGGCTGAAGAGTATTCTAGAGTGAGTGAACTGGGCTCACATCCAAATAAAGCTTTAGTTTAGTAATTGTCCTCCTCCTATAGTTTACAAACTTACCCTTGGAAGGGATGGCTGTGTGTGTGTGTGTGGGTGGGTGTGGGTGTGGGTGTGTGTGGGTGTACACCATTCCATCTACTACAGACACTTCCTTCGGGCTCTTTTTAAAGTCTGACAACACGTACACTGGTAATTGAGTCATTTTTTTTTTCTTATTTCTCTGCTTTTCTGGAACTGGGCTATAATGACATTAGATAGGTCGCATGATGGCAATTTAATGGCCTGAACTCAATCCACAGGTACATCATTGTGGTCGCCTTGGGATCTGTTCCCATTGCTATGACATGACAGAAAATGCCAGCAGAGTTAGAATAGATGGCCACCTGCAGGGTGGAGACGGCGTGTCAGTGAGCACAGAAGACATGCTTTGAAACCCCAAGGTGGCCCAGCAGCCCTGAAGTCACCCTTGCAGCTCCCTCACATCCCACCCCTATGGCTGACACAGGACACTTCACTCAACAGTGTTCATCTGTCACACTCTGCTCAGCACTGAGGGCACAGGCCCAAACAGAACACACACCAGCCTGGCCCGCAAGCAGGTTATTTCTTAAGCAAAGACACATAAGGAGTTTAAATAAGCAAGTGCATTAAAACACCATAATTATTGTTGTTGCTTAGTAGCTAAGATGTATCCTACTCTTTTGTGACCCCATGGACTGTAGCCCGTCAGGCTCTTCTGTCCATGGGATTTCCCAGGCAAGAATATTGGAATACATTGCCATTATCTTCCCAAACCAGGGATTAAACCCACATCTCCTTCAATACAGGTGGATTCTTTACCACTGAGTCACCTGGGAAGCCCCAAACACCACAGATGCCATTAAAATAGAGCCAGATACCTAGTATGATGGTAGCACACAATAGCAGTGGAACTGAGGAGCCTCTAAAAATCTGATATGATTGGAAGGAGACTTGTTGGAAGGAGACTTGGACAGAGGTATTTAAGGTCTAGAAAGCTAAGAGCCCCTAAATTATTCATCAGTCACTAAGTTGTGTCTGACTTTGTGACCTCATGGGTTGCACTACACCAGGCTTCCCTGTCCTCTACTATCTCCCAGAGTTTGCTCAAGTTCATGTCCATTGAGTTGGTGATACTATCTAACCATTTCATCTTCTGCTGCCATAGTAAATCTCAAATACTTGCAATGATTTCACAAGCCCCTGTGAATAATTGGTTGGATTGTGGCCTCCCTCAAAGAATGAATATGACAGTTAAATTTAAGAAATTCTCAGAGCATATTGGGAAGAAAATATATATAAATTCAAAACATTATAATTATAATTTTGGACAAATGATCAGATATAATATCCAGAGCCCTGATGAATAATATCCAGAGTCCCTCATTTCTTAGAGCACAGTACTCTATTTTTTTTTTTTTCAAGAAACTACAAATAGTGATAGTCATTTTCATGGGTAAAAAATCAGAGGGGATTCCATGTGTGTAACATTTTATATCTGCGTAAATATATTTATATTGAATATAAAAATACAATATAAATATGAATTCATATTAAAATATTTTAGTAGAATTTCGGGCACCATCAAAATATTAGTACATATTGTTGTGGTTGTGTCTCTTTCATCTTGTTTTTGCTGTGAAGTGAAGTCGCTCAGTCATGTCCAACTCTTTGCAACCCCATGGACTGTAGCCTACCAGGTTCCTCTGTTCATGGGATTTTCCAGGCAAGAATACTGGAGTGGGTTGCCATTTCCTTCTCCAGGAGACCTTCCCGACCCAAGGATTGAACCCAGGTCTCCCACATTGTAGGCAGACGCTTTACCATCTGAGTTACCAGGGAAGTTTTTGCTGTGGCTAACTCTAATTGAAACAAAAGCTGGAATCAAGGTATTTCAAGGAGAAGTATCAATAACCTCAGATATGCAGATGACACCACCCTTATGGCAGAAAGTGAAGAACTAAAGAGCCTCTTGGTGAAAGTGAAAGGGGAGAGTGAAAAATCTGGCTTAAAACTCAACATTCAGAAAACTAAGATCATGGCATCTGATCCCATCACTTCATGGCAAATACATGGGGAAACAGTGGAAACAGTGGCTGACTTAATTTTGGGGGGCTCCAAAATCACTGCAGATGGTGACTGCAGCCATGAAATTAAAAGATGCTTACTCCTTGGAAGAAAAGCTATGACCAACACAGACAGCATATTAAAAAGCAGAGACATTACTTTGCCAACAAAGGTCCGTCTAGTCAAAGCTATGGTTTTTCCAGTAGTCGTGTACAGATGTGAGAGTTGGACGATAAAGAAAGCTGAGAGCTAAAGAACTGATGCTTTTGAACTGTGGTGTTGGAGAAGACTCTTGAGAGTCCTTTGGACTACAAGGAAAGCCAACCTGTCAATCCTAAAGGAAATCAACCCTGAATATTCATTGGAAGGACTGATGCTGAAGCTGAAACTCCAATACTTTGGCCACCTATTGTGAAGAGCTGACTCATTTGAAAAGACCCTGATGCTGGGAAAGACTGAAGGCAGGAGGAGAAGGGGACAACAAAGGATGAGATGGTTGGATGGCATCACCGACTCAATGGACATGAGTTTGAGTAAACCCTAGGAGTTGGTGATGGACAGGGAGGCCTGGCGTGCTGCAGTCCTTGGGGTCGCAGAGTCAGACTCAACTGAGCAACTGAACTGAACTGGACTCTAAAATAGAGACAGCAAGCTATGGCCCATAGGCACAATGCGGTCAACACAAGCCAGTCCGCTGACATATTGCACCCTGGTGGTAGGCTAAGTAGCTGGTCAGGGACATTATGGTTGCAGAACCCAAAATATTTACCATCTGGCCCTCCACAGAAGTTTGATGACCCCTGCTCAAAAACACATAATCACATGATATTGATCTACATTTTCCAGTTAGTTTTATATTTTCCCCCCTCTGGCAGAAAACTGATTTTTGGGAAAAGAGTTCTATAATCAGATGAGTAGAAAACATTATATATTGTTTTTCCCTCTGGAAGATTTAAAATGCACCTTTGTATATTAAAAGCTTTAAGAAGTCCTGTGTAAAAGAAACCTATTTAGATTTATTTCCTAAACATAATTGGCTATATTTTTTCCTCCATGAATATGAACATGAATACAGCAAACACAATGGATCGGTTACCCATGAGTAACTCAGAGTCCACTTCTCCCGTGCCTTCTGTAGTACAGAAGCTGGCACAATAAATCCCTTCTTTTGTTCGCCCTGCCTTGTGTCTAATCTGGCCTGTATGTCACAGTTGTGGCCAGTAAGAGGTGGAGACCCTTGAGGCAGCCACTTCCAGAATCTATAAGCAAGGCCCCACCCCTATCTTTGGGCTTCTCTGATGGCTCAGTTGGTATAGAATCCACCTGCAATACAGGAGACCCTGGTTTGATTCACGGGTCAGAAAGATCCACGGGAGAAAAGATAGGCCACCCACTCCAGTATTCTTGGGCTTCCCTTGTAGCTCAGCTGGTAAAGAGTCCACCTGCAATACGGGAGACCTGAGTTCCATTCCTGGGTTGGGAAGATCCCCTGGAGAAGGGAAAGGCTACCCACTCCAGTATACCGGCCTGGAGAATTCCATGGACTGTATAGTCCATGGGATCGCAAAGAGTCAGACATGACTGAGCAACTTTCACTTTCACTTTCACCCCTATCCTTTCCTGGTTGCCTTTGCCTTTCTTTCTTCTTGGTGAGCCCTGAGTAGGGCTGAATGCCACCTTGTACTCTATCATTAACTCTACATGCTGAGGAAGGTGGAGCAAAAAGATGGCTAATGCCTGCATGCCCAACTGCACACCGAGGCACCCAACTGAGCCACAACGGCCTACTCCTGGACTTCTTACTGAATTAAATACTTTCTATTTCTGGCCCTGTAATCAAGAGGAAAGTGATTCTCAAGCTTTAATATGTAAATGGATCCCCTGGGATTTGTTGCAATGCAAATTCTGATTCGGCAGATCTGGGCTGGATCTGCTGCCCACCTCCCCCGTGATGTAAATGCTGGTCCACAAATCACATGTCGAATAGCAAAGTGATAGAGTTTTGTGTTCTTTGCAGCAAAACACCATCGTAAGTTTTGGCTCCTCCTCTGGAATTCATCTTCTAGGGAGCACACTTCAAGAAATTCTAAAGATTCTCACTGTCATGCTCCCTATTAACATGAAACATTTAGAAGGTAGTTTCCACCTAGGGTACCATTCAGAGGATCTAGACTTGCTTCCTTCATCATTTCTCGTACAATAGATACATTTTTTATTAAGACCCATGAGGCAGTGTAAAGCTGTAGTGAACCACTGAGCACAAAGAGGTGAAAGTTTTCACAGATATCCTCAGCATAACAACAAATGTAATGAAGAGATCACTATTTTTGTATTGTAAAATGATAGATCCCTTAAAGATTCATCCAATCCCTTACTTACAGGTCAGGAATCTAAGAGCAAGAGAGGACAACTAATTCCCTAAGTCACCTGGGGAGATGGGAGCCATAGCTGAGCAGGATGGTACCTGTGAGTTCAGGACATCAATCTCTTGCTTTGAACAGAAAAACCTTTCAACAGGAAAGGTGGCTCCTAAGAAAACGTGTGCCCCTTATATCACAGATACATTCCATAGCAATGGGAAAATCTCTCATCCACGTTTCCAAACCTTCCTGCTGCCCATGTATGAAGTGACAGCAAGGGCAACCATTTTTCCTCTCATCGTGATTAACCCAGAGCCTTAGCAAATCCCCAAATCTATTTAGAGATACAGAATCCGTGAGGAAGGTTTTTCCTGATTCTGTCTCTCAAATATAGTTCCACTTGACCTAATTGCAGTTTGGGGAGATTCAAATCGCACTTTTCTTCATCTTTCCAAGTGAAACTCTAGGTTTGACAATGCAGTGTGTGAATTTGCTGAAGCATTTCATGCAGTCTTTATTAATTAAAGAAAAAGGTTTCATCTCAGGGTCTGAAGAGTTTTAAGAGAAAATTAAAAGTAGAGAAAAGGCAGGAAGGGCTAAAATAGCTGAAACGTTCTATTTTTTTTCTTTTTAATAACTGGTGCTAAAGAAAGAGCGTGGGCTTTAGATTTTAAGAGCTACTATTGCAGGGAAGGAGCTAACTTCTGAGTGTTTTGACACGCAGAGGAAGGGGTCGAGCCGACAATAACTTTGTCCTGATCTCTGTTTGATCCCACACCCACGCCTATGTCCACCAGCAGGCTCTTAACATCAAGTACTGCTCCTTCTTTCCAAGACTCGCCCTGCTCATTTGGTTTGTTAGGATGCTTTAATTAGTCATCAGCCAATTTTATTTTAAGTTTCTATGATAATCCTGTTTCAAAGCTCATGTAACTAAGGTCCAATTTAAAAGGTGATTTCCTCAAGGCTGTAAAACGAGGCCACTGCATTCCCTAAAATAGCCAGTGAAAGTTCTAAATCTTTGTCCCAGTCAATGATTCTAACACAAGTTCTGTGAATTTATACCCAAGGACTCTTTATTTGTAATACCCGACCAAGAACTTGCCTATTCAAATAGAAGCTGCAAAGCCAGAAGGCTCACAGACCTTCTAGACTCAGCTCAGACCTTCTCTGGGAATCTGGGTAACACTGCTATGCTCTGGGATGTTTGATCTTATTACCTGTCACTTAGAATATAGGGTAGACTGAGTAATGGTCCCTTCAAATATATTTATGTCCTAATTCCTGGAACTTGTGATGATTTTACATGGTGTTATAGGTTGAATTGTGACCTCTAAAAAGACACGTTAAAATCCTAGCCCCCCACCCCACCCTGTGTCTATGAACACAACTTTATTTGAAAAATAAGGTCATCAAATTAAGATGAGGCCATGAAAGTGAGTCCTAATCCAATATGACTAGTGTCTTCATAAGAAGAAATGCCATGGACAGGCAAAGAAATGCAGGGAGAATGCCTGTGCCCACAGAGGCAGAGACTAGAGTGAGGCAGCCATTTGCCAAAGAACACTGAGGGCAGTAGCCACCTCCAGAAGCTAGGAAGAGGCAAGGAAGTGTTCCCTCAAGAGTCTCAGAAGGAACATGTATTTGTTGACACTTGATATGGCTCTCTAGCTTCCAGAAGTGTGAAACAATAAGTTTCTGTTGTTTTAAACCACCAAGCTTCCAGCTGCTAGTCAATAGAACTGAAAAAAGGTACAAAATAAGTTCTTCCTTAAACTATGCCGATACCCCTCGAATCTTTACTCACTGAAAATATCATTGAGTTTCCTGAATGTGGCCAGTCTCCTTTGAGGTAACTTTACTCCCTTGGATCACTCCTAGTGACTCATTAGCAGCCAGATACCTCCTTACAAATAGCCATGTTTTCTGTGCATTAGGGCATTTCCCCTTTCAGGATTGGACACAGATGTTCAAAGGATGATCCCAGCCAACAACGCAACATCTGGCATTTAGCATCTTGCTGTGACTGACTGCCTGATACATCACCCCAAAGTGAAGTTTAGCAAAGCCCTGGAATGCTAAATGGTTCCTGCAGTGCCTGTTCTCCTAGTGAGATGGGAAACACTGCATGTGGAGATTATATGTTGGAGCAGAGGGAAGAAAGAAAACAAGAAGTTATCATAAATCATGATCAATTTCACAACTCCAAAAACCAAACCTAAATAAGCATCAAAAAGATTACATGGGGTAATTTGAGAGATACAGAAAATGTAAAAGACTCACATAAAAATAAGCTACTATTTGGGATTGTCTTTTCTCAGAATAGCAACAGCAGTCTGTCTATTTGACTATGGCCAAAACCACAGGCTTGGGGATTTAAGAAGCAAAGAGTCTGTGTCTCAATGTGGTTACTCACTATGAATGTGATGCTGGAAAGTTCCTATATTTCACATAAAGTTCACTTATTTCATGTGTAACTTAGTGCCCACACATGCAAAAGTGGGTTCATTGTTACTTTATTAAGGTGGTCATATGGAGAAGGCAATGGCACCCCACTCCAGTACTCTTGCCTGGAAAATCCTATGGATGGAGGAGCCTGGAAGGCTGCAGTCCATGGGGTTGCTGAGGGTCAGACACAACTGAGCGACTTCACTTTCACTTTTCACTTTCATGCATTGGAGAAGGAAATGGCAATCCACTCCAGTGTTCTTGCCTGGAGAATCCCAGGGATGGGGGAGCATGGTGGGCTGCCGTCTATGGGGTCGCACAGAGTCGGACACGACTGAAGTGACTTAGTAGCAGCAAGGTGGTCATAAGAATTTTTTGAAATAACTTAAACAAGTGTCAGCATAGCACCTGGCACAGTATCATGTTCTTAAAAGATGACCATTTATTGAGTGGTTACCATGTGGTGGGCACTCTGCTGAGTGCTCTGGTTCCATTATTGAAGGCAGTGGAGTGAAGTGATTCCAAATACAAACAGCTGGATTCATATCCCACCTCCATCACTTACTCTTTACATAAACTTGAGAAAGTTACTTATATTCTGTGGGCTTCATCTTCCCCATTTCTAAAATTGGATAGTATGAACAGCTTCCCATTTTTGTGGTCAGAAATAAATAAGCAGATATGTCCAACAAACTCCAAAACAGGGCCTGGCACCTGGTAAGCATTCATCAGTTTTCATCAACATTATCAGTGTCTCTTTAATCTTTACAACCCTTTACTGTAGATGCTTTATTAGATCCATTTTGTGAACAAAGTTCAGTTCAGCTCAGTTCAGTCACTCAGTCGTTTCTGACTCTTTGTGACCCCATTAACCACAGCACACCAGGCCTCCCCGTCCATCACCAACTCCCAGAGTCCACCCAAGTCCATGTCCATCAAGTCGGTGATGCCATCCAACCATCTCATTCTCTGTTATCCCCTTCTCCTCCTGCCCTCAATCTTTCCCAGCATCAGGGTCTTTTCAAATGAGTCAGCTCTTCACATCAGGTGGCCAAAGTATTGAAGTTTCAGCTTCAACATCAGTCCTTCCAGTGAACACCCAGGACTGATCTCCTTTAGGATGGACTGGTTGGATCTCCTTGCAGTCCAAGGACTCTCAAGAGTCTTATCCAACACCACAGTTCAAAAGCAAGAATTCTTTGGCACTCAGCTTTCTTTATAGTCCAACTCTCACATCCATACATGACCACTGGAAAAACCATAGCCTTGACTAGATGGACTTTTGTTGACAAAGGTCTCTGCTTTTTAATATGCTGTTTAGGTTGGTCATAACTTTCCTTCCAAGGAATAAGCGTCTTTTAATTTCATGGCTGCAATCACCATCTGCAGTGATTTTGGAGCCCAGAAAAATAAAGTCAGCCACTGTTTCCACTGTTTCCCCATCTATTTGCCATGAGGTGATGGGACCAAATGCCATGATCTTCATTTTCTGAATGTTGAGATTTAAGCCAACTTTTTCACTCTCCACTTTCACTTTCATCGAGAGGCTCTTTAGTTCCTCTTCACTTTCTGCCATAAGGGTGATATCATCTGCACATCTGAGGTTATTGATATTTCTCCTGGCAATCTTGATTCCAGCTTGTGCTTCTTCCAGCCCAGCGTTTCTCATGATGTACTCTGCATAGAAGTTAAATAAGCAGGATGACAATATACAGCCTTGACGTACTCCTTTTCCTATTTGGAACCAGTCTGTTGTTCCATGTCCAGTTCTAACTGTTCAGTCTGTTGCTTCCTGACCTGCATACAGGTTTCTCAAGAGGCAGGTCAGGTGGTCTGGTATTCCCATCTCTTTCAGAATTTTCCACAGTTTATTGTGATCCACACGCTGATTTAAAACAGTCTAAGTGAACAGTGGATCCAGGATTCAAGTTCACTTGAACTTGGTCCAAACTTGGATAATTGCTGAAAGCCAGAACCTACCAAATCTATCTCAACCTATCCTTTCCAAAATGAACTGGCTCTATGAGTTTGGGACATTCCTTAAGCATTCAATGTTGAATCTGTATAATGGGAAAATAATATTGATGCTTCACCAGGAGGTGAGGATATAACGAGATTATGCGATGAAGTCTATATCACAGAGCCTGGCACATAGAAAGCCCTGAAAATACATTAGCTACCATGATGAACATCATTAGTAAAAGCACTGAAAATTAGTGCTTAGATTGCAATAAATTAGCAATTATTTAGTGCTCTTCCACTTTTCAAAAAGAATGAGACCAAATTTTATTTTTTATTCCAGTTGTATTCCAATATAATTGATACACAGCACTGCATAAATTTAAGATGTACATTATAATGACATATACATCATGAAATTATTATCACAGAATATCCATATCTCATATGGATACAAAATTAAACAAATTAGATGGCACTGGGACACTGACTGGAAAAGGAAATTCATTCAAGGCTAAGCATGGGGTGAGAATTATCTGTGATAAAGCAGAACAACTTCCACGGGGGTCGGCTGTATTCTCTGAACAATTAGTATAACTCCTTACTTCTCACACAATGATGAAAATGGTGGGATAATTGATTTTGCATTAGTGATTTCAAACATCATATGTAAGAAATATTACAAGCCTGCTCCCTAGTTGCTTGCCAAAGCCACCTTAAGAAACTGATAAGAAAATATATACTTTTTTTTTCTAATTTTATTTTATTTTTAAACTTTACATAATTGTATTAGTTTTGCCAAATATCAAAATGAATCCACCACAGGTATACATGTGTTCCCCATCCCGAACCCTCCTCCCTCCTCCCTCCCCATACCATCCCTCTGGGCCGTCCCAGTGCACCAGCCCCAAGCATCCAGCATCGTGCATCGAACCTGGACTGGCAACTCGTTTCCTACATGATATTTTACATGTTTCAATGCCACTCTCCAAAATCTTCCCACCCTCTGCCTCTCCCACAGAGTCCATAAGACTGATCTATACATCAGTGTCTCTTTTGCTGTCTCGTACACTGGGTTATTGTTACCATCTTTCTAAATTCCATATATATGCGTTAGTATACTGTATTTATGTTTTTCCTTCTGGCTTACTTCACTCTGTATAATAGGCTCCAGTTTCATCCACCTCATTAGAACTGATTCAAATGTATTCTTTTTAACGGCTGAGTAATACTCCATTGTGTATATGTACCACTGCTTTCTTATCCATTCATCTGCTGATGGGCATCTAGGTTGCTTCCATGTCTTGGCTATTATAAACAGTGCTGCGATGAACATTGGGGTACACGTGTCTCTTTCCCTTCTGGTTTCCTCAGTGTGTATGCCCAGCAGTGGGATTGCTGGATCATAAGGCAGTTCTATTTCCAGTTTTTTAAGGAATCTCCACACTGTTCTCCATAGTGGCTGTACTAGTTTGCATTCCCACCAACAGTGTAAGAGGGTTCCCTTTTCTCCACACCCTCTCCAGCATTTATTATTTGTAGACTTTTGGATCGCAGCCATTCTGACTGATGTGAAATGGTACCTCATAGTGGTTTTGATTTGCATTTCTCTGATAATGAGTGATGTTGAGCATCTTTTCATGTGTTTGTTAGCCACCTGTATGTCTTCTTTGGAGAAATGTCTATTTAGTTCTTTGGCCCATTTTTTGATTGGGTCATTTATTTTTCTGGAGTTGAGCTGTAGGAGTTGCTTGTATATTTTTGAGATTAGTTGTTTGTCGGTTGCTTCATTTGCTATTATTTTCTCCCATTCTGAAGGCTGTCTTTTCACCTTGCTAATAGTTTCCTTTGATGTGCAGAAGCTTTTAAGGTTAATTAGGTCCCATTTGTTTATTTTTGCTTTTATTTCCAATATTCTGGGAGGTGGGTCATAGAGGATCCTGCTGTGATGTATGTCGGAGAGTGTTTTGCCTATGTTCTCCTCTAGGAGTTTTATAGTTTCTGGTCTTACATTTAGATCTTTAATCCATTTTGAGTTTATTTTTGTGTATGGTGTTAGAAAGTGGTCTAGTTTCATTCTTTTACAAGTGGTTGACCAGATTTCCCAGCACCACTTGTTAAAGAGATTGTCTTTAATCCATTGTATATTCTTGCCTTCTTTGTCAAAGATAAGGTGTCCATATGTGTGTGGATTTATCTCTGGGCTTTCTATTTTATTCCATTGATCAATATTTCTGTCTTTGTGCCAGTACCATACTGTCTTGATAACTGTGGCTTTTTTTAAGCACAGTGAGGGCCCTTTATATTCCAGATGCTGTGGAGCAGGACCGATTCCTCCCCATGTGCTCACAGAGCCCCAGGAGCCCTGAGATGCTGGCAGTGCCCTAGCAAGTGCTCATTAGATTGGTCAGGGGTGGGAGAACACCCAAAACTTGGGTGGAGGGAGTGGATCTAGGCAAACACAAGCGTGGCCAAAATGACTTCTACTGTCAATTTCCATGGAGCATCCAGAGAGGCTTTTGCTCACTGTCAGAATTGACAACCAGAAAGTTATGGCCTAGGGTGAGATGAAAGTGAAGTGAAAGTGTTAGTCACTCAGTCAAGTCTAACTCTGTGACCCCATGGACTATGGCCCACCAGGCTCCTCCATCCACAGAATTCTCCAGGCAAGTATACGGGAGTGGGTAGCCATTCCCTTCTCCAGAGGATCTTCCTGACCCAGGGGTCGAACTCAGGTCTCCTTAATTGTAGGCAGATTCTTTACCACTAAAGCCACCAAGGAAGCCCATGGGTGAGATAAGCTGATGCAAATCTCACCAATGACAGCTGAGGAAAGAGAAAGACCTTGCTGATGACTCCAAAATCATGAAAATAATCACTGAGCTCTAAAAGAAAGCAGACAATTGGCCTCAAAAGAAAATTTCCATCTAGCCCCTCTTTGGTGAGGGGGTTCAATCATCTTTTCACAGGGTTCTGCACAAGTGAGAGAATGCTGTGCTGACCTCAGATCACCTGCCTTCTTTTCATGTACTGGTAAGAGAAGTAGAGGCTAGCAATATGGTTAAGATCAGGCTATCCATTAATCCAAATGCTGTGAATAGAGAGTGCCTGGTGCAAATGAAATTTTCAACATAGGAAAAAGTAAACAAGAGTAAAAAGAGTAAGAGGTGATGATCTTAGTTCATCACAAGCTAAATATGTCAGTAAAGGCCATGACCTTTCTTGAGCAAGGCTTATTTCTACCAAAATAACAACAATAACCAAAATAGTTTTACTAATGGTAGTATTAAGTGCTTTAAGGTAATCATGATAACAAACTGAATCATATGTGAGAGAATCCTGGTTTTGCATAGCTTATACAATTCGGACTCTTTGAGATGAAGAATACATTACTAGTATACTCTTTCTAGGCCACCTCCTGGGTGGGGTTACCAGAAAAAATATAGGAGTCTTGGTTAAGTTTGAATTTCAGATAGACAATGAATCACTTTTATTAGAAATATGTGCCATGCAAAAGTTGGGACACACACATACTAAAAAATTATGCTTTTTTATTATCTGAAATTCAAATTTATTACTGTGTGTCCAGTATTTCTCATTTACTTAATCTGGCAATTGTATGCCTAGGTTTTGGAAGAAGCCCAGAGAGAGTGAGAGGAGCCCAGAGGTGAAGCATCTTTATTTCACAATTACTCTGTCCCTGAACCTGTGTTGTTAATTGCTGCATTTCACAGATGCAGAAACTGACAGTCAGTTTCCATGGAGCATCCAGAGAGGCCTTTGCTCACTGTCAGAATGGACACCCAGAGAGTTATGGCCTAGGGTAAAGTGAAAGTGAAGTGAAATGCTTGGTCTTAGAGTTTTGGATTTGGGAAGACACACTTTTAAAAGAATTCATAACTACTGTAAAGGTTTTACAGGAGTGTGCAAAAGGTGAATGAAAATATCTTGCAGATCCTATGGGCTAGAGGGAAGTCTTCATCTCCAAAGATAATTTAATGAAAGGAAATGGATATTTGAATACAATGGAGAACTTGTGAATTTACTCTCAGTTTCTCAAGCTTTAGATCTCTATACATTCAAAACATTTCTCTTTCTCTTCCTTCTACTACCTCTTTCTTTCCTTGCTTTGCTGCACTAATGCCAACTAATTTTTCCATTTAGAGTGACAGCTTTTCTAGGCAGACTTCCCTAACCACACAGTCAAGGTCAGGTGCACTTCCCAACCTCTCTCCATGTCCCGCAGATGTCTTTATCAATGCTCTTTCTACCCCTTCAGAATGGTGTGTTGAGATGCCACCCCTCCAGCTTGGCTGCTGTTGCCCATGACACTGACTTACCAGACTATGGGTTACTTTTGTAACACAATGTGTCGCATCCAGGAACAGTGCAAAAATATGTATAGATGTACATTAAAAAAGTGATAAAACATTGAAGTGGACACTTGGGGGACAATCTAGGAAGGTCTAGTGAAAGTTAATAGGGATACATCCCTCGAAATTCTTCTTTCACTCATAGACTCATCATTTATGATGCCCAAGGCATCCCATACAAAGAGTTGAACATTCGGCAATAGAGCAACAAGACCTAGTGGAGCCATACACCAATCTCTGCTGACTTCAAGAGACTGTCACCAGCTTAAGCCCTTCTAGGCTGGAGTTTCTCTGGTAGCCAAGAGATTTACAGTGGTGTGACTTTAACAGAAACTGAAGAGGCAAGTGGGGAGGAGGTTTCCCAAACATGGCTTCACAATACAGGAACAAACACCAAGAGGAGAAGAACATGGGGAATGGGGCTGGGCTCGCTCCTGAGTGCCCCGGCTCCCTTCTGTGCCATCTGCATGAGGCAGGGCGGGGACCACACCAACCTGCTCTGATGGTCAGACAGATAAGAGACAGAAGGCATGTGCAAGAGCCAAGACGCACTTTAAAATACATAGGGACTGAGGAGCACGGTGAAAAGGGAAACCAGAGCTCTTGGGACAAGGATACATTAACCCACTGAAGGAATGATCTCAATTAATCCACTATAAGGCTCTTTTCTCAGAGATAACAGTGTTGACAATGTTTATAGGTAAAATGAGGCCAGATCTGCCAAAGGGCTATGTGTGGGCTCCAAGCCTTCCAAACTCTCCCAGCCACACCCAGCCAATAAACTTCACTTGATATATTGGATATCTCTGTCTTGCTTATCTAGACTATCAGAAATGGCTGTGTTAAAATAACATATCCAGGCTTCCCAGGTGGCGCTAATGATAAAAAACATATCTTTCAATGCAGGAGACTAAGAAACTTCAGGTTTGATCCCTGGGTTGGGAAGATCCCCTGGAGGAGGGCATGGCAACCCACTCCAGTGTTCTTGCCTAGAGAATCCCATGGACAGAGGAACCTGGTGGGCTACAGTCCATAGGGTCACGAAGAGTCAGACATGATTGAAGCAAGGAGATCAAATCAGTCAATCCTAAAGGAAATCAACCCTGAATATTCATTGGAAGGGTGGATGCTGAAGCTGAAGCTCCAATACTTTGGCCACCTGATGTGAAGAGCCAACTCACTGGAAAAGACTATGATGCTGGAAAGATTGAAGGCAGTATGACAAGGAGGTGACAGAAGATGAGATGGTAGGATGGGATCACCGACTCAACGGACATCAGTTAGAGCAAACTCCAGGAGATAGTGAAGGCCAGGGAAGCTGCAGTTCATAAGGTTGCAAAGATTCAGACATGACTGAACAACAGCAAAATAACATATTAAAATGACTGTTATTTTAGAAACAAAATAATTGTCTAGAAATTCTACTTGGGTAACTATCTTTTTCCAGTTTTCTGAGGTCTTTTTTCTTATAAAAAGCAAATTAAGCTTATTTGATGTAGGCCCTGAATGTTATTCAGTTCTGTTGGGAGCTTTTACTCTCGGCTATGACAGTGGAGAAATAATTCCAGAAAGAATGAAGGGATGGAGCCAAAGCAAAAAGAATACCCAGCTGTGGATGTGACTGGTGATAGAAGCAAGGTCCGATGCAGTACAGACCAATATTGCATAGGAACCTGGAATGTCAGGTCCATGAATGAAGGCAAATTGGAAGTGGTCAAACAAGAGATGGCAAGAGTGAATGTAGACATTCTAGGAATCGGCAAACTAAAATGGACTGGAATGGGTGAATTTAACTCAGATGACCATTATATCTACTACTGCAGGCAGGAATCCTTCAGAAGATATGGAGTAGCCATCATGGTCAACAAAAGAGTCCAAAATGCAGAACTTGGATGCAATCTCAAAAGCAACAGAATGATCTCTGTTCGTTTCCAAGGCAAACCATTCAATATCACAGTAATCCAAGTCTATGCCCCAACCAGTAACACTGAAGAAGCTGAAGTTGAACGGTTCTATGAAGACCTACAAGACCTTGTAGAACTAACACCAAAAAAGATGTCCTTTTCATTATAGGGGACTAGAATGCAAAAGTAGGAAGTCAAGAAACACCTGGAGTAACAGGCAAATTTGGCCTTGGAATACGGAATGAAGCAGAGAAAAGACTAATAGAGTTTTGCCAAGAAAATGCACTGGTCATAACAAACACCCTCTTCCAACAACACAAGAGAAGACTCTACACATGGACATCACCAGATGGTCAACACCAAAATCAGATTGATTATGTTCTTTGCAGCCAAGGATGGAGAAGCTTTATACAGTCAACAAAAACAAGACCAGGAGCTGACTGTGGCTCAGATCATGAACTCCTTATTGCCAAATTCAGACTTAAATTGAAGAAAGTAGGGAAAACCACTAGATCATTCAGGTATGACCTAAATCAAATCCCTTATGATTATACAGTGGAAGTGAGAAATAGATTTAAGGGCCTAGATCTGATAGACAGAGTGCCTGATGAACTATGGAATGAGGTTCGTGACCTCATTGTACAGGAGACAGGGATCAAGACCATCCCCATGGAAAATAAATGCAAAAAAGCAAAATGGCTGTCTGGGGAGGCCTTACAAATAGCTGTGAAAAGAAGAGAAGGGAAAAGCAAAGGAGAAAAGGAAAGATATAAGCATCTGAGTGCAGAGTTCCAAAGAATAGCAAGGAGAGACACGAAAGCCTTCTTCAGCGACCAATGCAAAGAAAGAGAGGAAAACAACAGAATGGGAAAGACTAGAGATCTCTTCAAGAAAATTAGAGATACCAAGGGAACATTTCATGCAAAGATGGGCTCGATAAAGGACAGAAATGGTATGGACCTAACAGAAGCAGAAGATATTAAGAAGAGATGGCAAGAATACACAGAAGAACTGTACAAAAAAGATCTTCATGACCCAGATAATCATGATGGTGTGATCACTGACCTAGAGCCAGACATCCTGGAATGTGAAGTCAAGTGGGCCTTAGAAAGCATCACTACGAACAAAGCCAGTGGAGGTGTTGCAATTCCAGTTGAGCTCTTTCAAATCCTGAAAGATGATGCTGTGAAAGTGCTGCACTCAATATGCCAGCAAATTTGGAAAACTCAGCAGTGGCCACAGGACTGGAAAAGGTCAGTTTTCATTCCAATCCCAAAGAAAGGCAATGCCAGAGAATGCTCAAACTACTGCACAATTGCACTCATCTCACACGCTAGTAAAGTAATGCTCAAAATTCTCCAAGCCAGGCTTCAGCAATATGTGAACCATGGACTTCCTGATGTTCAAGCTGGTTTTAGAAAAGGCAGAGGAACCAGAGATCAAATTGCCAACATCTGCTGGATATTGGAAAAAGCAAGAGAGTTCCAGAAAAATATCTATTTCTGCTTTATTGACTATGCCAAAGCCTTTGACTGTGTGGATCACAACAAACTGTGGAAAATTCTGAAAGAGATGGGAATACCAGACCACCTGATCTGCCTCTTGAGAAATTTGTATGCAGGTCAGGAAGCAACAGTTAGAACTGGACATGGAACAACAGACTGGTTCCAAATAGGAAAAGGAGTACGTTAAGGCTGTTATGTTGTCACCCTGCTTATTTAATTTCTATGCAGAGTACATCATGAGAAACGCTGGTCTGGAAAAAGCACAAGCTGGAATCAAGATTGCCAGGAGAAATATCAATAACCTCAGATATGCAGATGATACCACCCTTATGGCAGAAAGTGAAGAGGAACTAAAGAGCCTCTTGATGAAAGTGAAAATGGAGAGTGAAAAAGTTGGCTTAAAGCTCAACATTCAGAAAACGAAGATCATGGCGTCCAGTCCCATCACTTCATGGGAAATAGATGGGGAAACAGTGGACACAGTTTCAGACTTTATTTTTTGGGGCTCCAAAATCACTGCAGATGGTGAGTGCAGCCATGAAATTAAAAGACACTTACTCCTTGAAAGGAACGTTATGACCAACCTAGATAGCATATTCAAAAGCAGAGACATTACTTTGCCAACAAAGGTTCGTCTAGTCAAGGCTATGGTTTTTCCTGTGGTCATGTGTGGGTGTGAGAGTTGGACTGTGAAGAAGGCTGAGTGCCAAAGAATTGATGCTTTTGAACTGTGGTGTTGGAGAAGACTCTTGAGAGTCCCTTGGACTGCAAGGAGATCCAACCAGTCCATTCTGAAGGAGACCAGCCCTGGGATTTCTTTGGAAGGACTGATGCTAAAGCTGAAACTCCAGTACTTTGGCCACCTCATGCAAAGAGTTGACTCATTGGAAAAGACTCTGATGCTGGGAGGGATTGGGGGCAGGAGGAGAAGGGGACGACAGAGGATGAGATGGCTGGATGGCATCACTGACTCGATGGACGTGAATCTGGGTGAACTCCGGGAGTTGATGATGGACAGGGAGGCCTGGCATGCTGCGATTCATGGGGTCGCAAAGAGTCGGACACGACTAAGCGACTGGACTGAACTGAACTGAAGACTAGAAAAAAAGATTCACAGTGAAGAGACCTACCATTCACCCACATGTTTTCACAAATGGAACTGGCCAGGCACAGAGCACAGTTGTCACCATTCGTCAAACAGGCATGGGGGCTTGGAGCCCCTGGAGCAAAGGCCAGCAAAGGTTTCGTCACACAGAAAATCTACAATTTCATTAACAACAATTTGAACAATTCAGGCAGGTTCAATGCCTTGTGTGTGTGTGTGTATGTGTGTGTGTGTGTGTGTGCATGCTTGCACACACATACATAATATAAATAGATCTGTTCATTCATCTTTCATTTGTCCTGGCTCTTTCTCAGTTCTGAAACAACCTGTCATGTGCCCACTGTTCCCTAATACTTGAAATGGTCAGTGATCAAAAGAAGATTGGAGCAGACCAGATAGGAAATGAAAGATTCACCAGATAGACCAGAATGAAAGATTCACCTGGAGCAGAAATCTGAAGAGGTTTGTCTAGTCTTTCTCCCAAGTGCATCTTTGTGTTGCAGATTGCAATTGGAGTGGAAACGCCAGGTTGCTTGGAGGGAAGGTAGTCCTTGTAATGAGTCTTGGCCAGTTGGAAATTGGCAGGACTCACGCTCTCTTGAGAACGTCTTCTTGCCAAGCTTCTATGACATTTCCCAAAACCAAGCGGATTGGCCAACTGGATAACATTACACTAGGCACACGAACTTTTCATAGTGAAATCCAGATTTTCCAGAACTGTTGTTAGCAAAGAAGGCAAAAATAATTGAGTTTTACCAGTCCCTACTTACCATTCTTCAGAATGTTACCATTACGGTCTACCTAAAAATGAAAATAACGCAAATTCGTTCTAAGGCAAGATTAATTAAGAGACACACCTAAACTGAGAGGAAAAACACAAACACACATAAAACCACTTTTGACAGATTAAATTCAATTGTGGTCCTGATTAGAAGTTAACCTTTTGTTCAGGATCAGTTATAACATCATTAACTTTATCCAAAGACATATATTTATCCTGGGCACAGAACAGAAAAGGTCAGGAAGGAGATTCCAAAAATTTAAAAGAGAAAGATATATCTCTAAATTACTAAGTGAATTCAACCTTTCAGAAAAAACATTTTGTATTCATTAAAAACCATTTTACTGTTAGTGGAAAAATTACTAAATCTTTTGCTAAGGACCAGTGGTAGGAATTACATGAATGTCAACTTCACTGGACCCTTCTAAAACTGTGATGTTGATTCATGTGTAATTAAAAACATTCTACATATTCTTCAGCCTGTGATGGAGGTCATTAAATGAATTAAGGCTAATTATGATTTTACAAATGCAACTGTAAATTAAAATATTGAAACCAAATCCAAATCCCATCACAGCTGTTTGGAAAAGTTTATCACTTGAAAACCTCACTTATCACCAGATAATATAATTAGGCAATTACCAGATGACAACTGAGTGATGACTAGAGCATCAAAGCAAAAGGGCAGAAGTCTTAAGCTCCCAGAAAAGTGCCTCACAGACAGATCTCAATAAACCAAAGAGGGTATTTCTTGCTCAGTTATGCCTGACTTACTAGGAAGCAATAGGTAAGCATCAGCTTTTTGCCAAATGGTGACTAGACCCACCATCAATATAAACGTTAGTTACACTGGGCATAGAACCTACAGTTCATGATTCTTTTATGGGCCTATGGAAATATTTTCATTTATTTTAAAAGCATAAGGGAAAAAATACAAACTTTTAGGTCAAAGAAAATGTTCAATATGTTATATTATTACACTCATTTCAATGCCAAGGTGGTCATAAAATACATTTACCTTTATTTTTAAAGAAGATTAGGGCCCACGAAGGCAGAAGCACCTAAGACTCATGAACTTACTCTCACCTCTGCAAGGTAAGCCACGTTGGCGAATGGCAGGAGCCAGATGGATGTTGGAGAAAAGATGGAAGAAGGCAGGTTGGATAAAAGAGGAATAAAGGGTATAAAGACCCTGATGCTGGGAAAGACTGAAGGCAGGAGACGAAGGGGGAGACAAAGGATGAGATGGTTGGATGGCATTATCGATTCAATGAGTGTAAGGTTGAGCAAACTTCAGGAGGTGGTGAAGGACAGGGAAGCCTGGCGTGCTGCAGTCCGTGGGGTCACAAAGAGTTGGACATGACATGGCGACTGAAAAACAACAACAGCAACAATGGTGTGGGGTGTGTGCATAGGTCCAAGAAGGGGGTAAGGTTAAGGTTGAAGGACATTTAAAGATTCTGTTTTTCAAGAGGGTAGCCGGGCTAAGGTTAGGAATAAAGACAACAGTTCTGTTTTCTTCACCACTGTATCCCATGTTCAGATATGACAAACACTCAATGTGAGAGAACATATGAGTCTAGGGCATGGTATGTAAACTACGGGCAGAACCAAGGCAGAGATATGGCCCTGTCATACATTTCTTTACTGTACTTCTATAACTATTTGCATCAGCCTATATTCCTCAACAATATCCTTACTTCTTTTTATTAATCCTTTCTACCAATGAGAATTGCCAGCATTCCCTGGATCATAGAAAAAGCAAAAGAATTCCAGAAAAACATCTACTTTTACTTCATTGACTACGTTAAACCCTTTGACTGTGGGGATCACAACAAACTGGAAAATTCTTAAAGAGAGGGGAATACCAGACTACCTTACCTGCTCCTGAGAAACCTGTATGCAGGTCAAGAAGCAACAGTTAGAACCAGACGTGGAACAACAGATGGTTCAAAATTGGGAAAGGAGTATGTCAAGGCTATATATTGTCACACTGCTTATTTAATTTATATGCAGAGTACATCATGTGAAATTCCAGGCTGGATGAAGCACAAGCTGGAATCAAGATTTCCAGGAGAAATATTAAAATCTCAGTTATGCGGATGACACCATCCTTATGGCAAAAAGTGAAGAGGAACTAAAGAGCCTCTTGATGAAGGTGAAAGAGGAGAGTGAAAAAGCTGGCTTAAAACTCAACATTCAGAAAACTAAGATTATGGCATCTGGTCCCATCACTTCATGCCAAATAGATGGGGAAATAAAGGAAACAGTGAGAGAGTTTATTTTCTTGAGCTCCAAAATCACTGCAGATGGTGACTGCAGCCATGAAATTAAAAGATGCTTGCTCCTTGGAAGAAAAGCTATGACAACCTAGACAGCATATTAAAAAGCAGAGACATTACTTTGCTGACAAAGGTCCATATAGTCAAAGCTATGGTTTTTCCAATAGTCATGTATGAATGTGAGATTTGGACCATAAAAAAAGCTGAGTGCTAAAGAACTGATGTTTTTGAACTGTGGTGTTGGAGAAGATTCTTGAAAGTCCCTTGGACTGCAAGGTGATCAAACCAGTCAATGCTACAGGAAATCAACCCTGAATATTCATTGGAATGACTGATGCTAAAGCTGAAGCACCAATACTTTGGCCACTTGATGTGAAGAGCCGACTCATTGACAAGACCCTGACGCTGGGAAAGATCAAAGACAGGAGAAGAAGGGGATGACAAAGGACAGGATGGTTGGATGACATCACTGACTCAATGGACATGAGTTTGAGCAAGCTCTGGGAAATGGTGAAGGACAGGGAAGCCTTGCATGCTACAGTCCATGGGGTCATAAAGAGTCAGTATGACTGAGTAGCTGAAAAACAACCACCATCACTACTTGAGAATAAACTCTTACTGGGACAGCCTTGGCCAATGGCAAGAGCATGGATCTTGGTTTAAGTCTTGACTCCTTCGCTAACCAGCACTATAACTTTGAGAAAATTATTTAACCTTCTCTAAACTGTCACTGTTTCATGCATAACATGAATATCTGTTCCTACCTCAGGTGGTCATAAGGATAAAATGAGCCAATTAATGTGTGTTTTGTGTTAATCCCAATGGCTGCTACAGAGTCAGATTCTAAATACATAAAGCTTACTTTTTTGTCAACTCTATATTATATAGCTCATAACCACTCATAGTGATATTTTATTTAAACTAATACTCCTGTAATCTATCCTCAAATATTTGTAGCTAGCTCATTTTCCACACAACTCTTAAAGGCATTGCTAAGTTCAAAAGTGAGGATGAATGTAATCCAGAAAGCTGCTTGATAACCCAACTGGTAGTGAGCCCTACAATATCACCTGAGGGATAGCAAAATGGCAGGACAGTGTGTTGTTGCAGACATTTTAATAGGTTACTTGGAATGAGAGGTGGGGAGACATAGGGAGGTGAGATGACCAAGTGGCCTCATTAAGCTGCCTTCAGAAGTGGATGGGTGCTCAGAGCCTATATTTTATGGGGATGCAAGACTGGACAGCAGAGGACATCTAAAAGTTGCCACCAAGGTCACACCTTCCTCCCAGTCCTTCCACCACTAGCCTGGCTTACAAGTAGACATGAGACACACACTTCAAAATTTGATTTGGAGGAGTAACAAATACTTACTAGCTGGGACAGTCTCAGCTCAGACCCAGCTGGAGGTAGAAATGCATTACAACCCCGCAGCCTGCTCCTCTCATTCACTTTCTCCCTAGCTGCAGTTCCTTCAGTTTCACACAAACAATTATTTCCACTTTTTCTTATTATCCTTCATGCCCCCTTCTATTCCTCCTTTACTTTTTCATCTTCAATAAATTTATTCAAACACGTAAATATGTTTGAGCATATATTATTTTATAGTATTGAGATACTTTGGTAGGTGGTGAAAAGGGATGTTCTATCTTTTTTTTGTTGTGACAATTCACTTCATTATTTTGGGCTTTCCTGGTCGTTCAGTTGGTAAAGAGTCTGCCTGCAGTGCAGGAGACCCGGGTTCGATCCCTGGGTCGGGCAAATCCCCAGGAGAAGGAAATGGCAACCCATTCCAGTATTCTTGCCTGGAAAATCCCATCGATGGAGGGGCCTGGCAGGCTACAGTCCATGGGGTTACAAAGGGTCAGACACGACTGAGTGACTTCACTTTCGTTCTTCTGTCTTTCATTCTTTTAACAGTTTCTAAAAACTGAAATATAATTGACATATAACTTTATATTAGTTGGTTTACAACAATGATTCCATGTATACAGATACTGTACAATGATCACCACAATGTCTAGTTAAAATCTATCATCTTCAAATACAGATGCTCAAGGTTTTAACTCTTTTGACAAGATATTTAAGACCCTGACCGAAAAGCATGGAAGCCACTATCCATTCTGAGATCTGATGTCAGCTAATTCCTTCAGTCATTCGTTTAGCCAAAAACATTTATTGAGCATCTACTATGTGCCAGGCACTCTTTAAGCTCTCCACATAGGACACTGAACAGGACAATGTCTTATGGAGGCAGAGACAATAATGAATATATATATATATATATATATATATATATATATATATATATATATATATATTAGGTGGAAGTAAGTACAATGAGAGGAAGGAAAGCTTAGTGAAGGGACAGAGACATAATGTGGATAAAGTGGGAATTAGCAGGACTGGAACTTCTCTACTCATCACCACCCTTTTCATTCTTTCTCATTTTTCCTGACCTTTCTTCTCTGATATTCTTTCAGGATTAAAGTGGACCCCGTCTTTCACACCATCCAAGGAGGTCCCATCACTAGGTTTAAGAAGTGTTGGATGTATTTGCTTCCACCTTTGGATTTCAGGGACAGAATAAGAAGGTCCATAGCATGTATTTAGGACTAAGGATAAGGGACTGGTGAGCTCAGGACCTGGCTAGTGCTATCTTGGGGATGCTGAGGAGAATAAAAGTATCCGACTCTTCAATAGCAGTTCCAGTGAGCATCACTGAGCTTGCAACCCCTTCACAGTAACACATAACAATTCACTGAAAAAACTACTTTGAAGAGAGGCTGAGAATTATTTACCTCATTTTTTCTAGTAAATGTTTATTCACCTAAAAGTTAATATTGTTGAAAATTTCAATTATTTTATGGCAGTATGACCACAAACATCTTCTATTGTATTCTGAAGTATTGAATGAAGTATCATCTCTCAATATATCACTGTGACTGTGTCCAAATGTTAATATTTATCAATTTAAATGTAAAGCTTTCATTTAAAATTTTTAGCTTTACATTCTATACCTCTCATCTGAAAATTTTTCTAGAAACGTTATTAAAATGGAGGGGGAGGAAAAAAGCTACCTAATGCCAAGGGTTTTGCAGATATTATATGGATTTGTTTCAACATGCTGCAAACACTGGTGGTCTCTTGTATTCAAACAGACATGATACAGTTAAAATGCCACCTATTGGCTTCATGGGCTTTATATTTTCCAGACCCATCCTGCATTTAGACAGGGATTCTCTCCACTGATTATAATTAGCAATTGGAATAATGTGTTTTGAGGACCTTGCAAGTCACATTTTAGTTAGTTTTCAATTCTTCGAGTTAATATACGAAATTATGGTAAATTTACTCATTTTACAAAGTGTTCTACAGTGTCCATTTGAGCCTTTTAAATTAGGCCAATTAAGTCCTATTTACTTTATTATTTCTGTTACAGACAAATTATTGGATTTTATCAATTTCTCCCCTAAGAGCCAAATCATACATGTATCTGTGAAACTTAAAATCATACATAACTTTCTCTTCCCTTGTTCTGCCTCTAGCACCTTCTTGGTCTGTCCCAGGTACTAATAACAATTACTTTAAGAAATACAGATGAGGAACTCTTCCTCTCTATTCCAATAGTATTTCTTCTTTCGTGAGTTTATAAACCTCTCATATCTGAGCTTCCCAGGTGACGCTATTGGCAAAGAGTCTCCCTGCCAATGCAGAAGCCACAGGAGACATGGATTTGGCCCCTGGGTCAGGAAGATCCCCTGGAGTAGGAAATGGCAACCCTCTTCAGTATTCTTGCTTGGAAAAGTTCATGCATTGAGGAGCCTGGCAGGCTACAGTCGATGGGGTCACAAAGAGTCAGACATGACTGAGCATGACACACATATGCACACCCCATATATAGTCCACATATTTAACCCATAAATTAATTGGGTTTATTTTCACATGTTAATCGTTTCACAAGAATCCTCTTCTTAATCTTTGTGATACAAAATCTGTACCTTAGAAGATAACCTTAGAGTTCCCCTGACCGGTCACCTCACTTGTAGATAAAGACTTCTGAGCAATCATTTTGCTTAATAACTAACCAAGAATAGATGTGTTAGCCTAATTTATATTCTTCCTTCTTTGCACAGCAGAAAAATCTAGAAAATATAGACATGGTGCATCAAGCAGTAACAGTTCCATTAGGATATGCTAGTTATTTTCCCAACTCATTTAATTCTGTTTGGTCTTCTCCTTGGACTTTAAATCCCTGCTCACTTTCAACCTTGTCCTTCTTTTCTCTCATACATTATTATACCTGACCTTCCTTTCTATCATTTTTGTTTTACAAGAGCAACTTCTGTTAGTCTCCAGGTCTCTATTCTATGCCTTCTTTTGGGACACTTCCCTATGTCTAGGAGAATCTCCCACTCTGACTACCCTCTGCCTTCATCCTCAACTAGCTTCCTAAGGTCCACTTCTATCCTGAAGCCTTATTATGCTGACTTCTCTGTCAGCTGCATTTTTCAGGCCTCATTCACATGAATGCTGCCCTGGCCAAATCAAAGTGCCAACATTTTAGGAGAAAGACACCATCTGTTTCTATTACTTTTAAAGTACCATGTTTGGTTCTCAAAATAATATCTCCCATCAAAATAATAATCCTGAACTCAGTGTCAGAGCCTGTCACCCAACCCATGGCCAGATCTGCCGAGTCAGCTTCTATTGTTCTTTCGGGTATTTTTTTTTTCAAGTTTTCTAGAAGATCTAGGGCTAAAAGTCTGCCAGAAGGTGAAAAGGAAGGAGAGACATTTCTTATAATAAAAGGATAAGAAAATCCATTGCACACATCATATGGGTCATTTTGTGCTAGCAGCAAAAGGGTTGACTATTCTTAAGATATAGAAATGAAAAGATGGGCAATTTAATAAAAGTTCTTAGGCTTCACTGGTCTTATCTCCCATTCCTTTTTATTTTTAGAGATATTTTGAAGGGAGTTCACACAATAGTAACAATCTGTCATCAGTTGGGTGTTCTGAAAGCTCCAGTTATCCAAAAGTTTTTCTTTTGGCACTCCATCTTTAAGAGTAATTACTCCAATTATTCCCCAAATTTCTTATCATTCTATAGTATATGCACAAGGCCCAAATATGTTGAGAGACATATTTTTATGTTTATGTACATATATATCTCGAGAAGGCAATGGCACCCCACTCCAGTACTCTTGCCTGGAAAACCCCATGGATGGGGAAGCCTGGTAGGCTGCAGTCCATGGGGTCGCTAAGAGTCAGGCACAACTGACCGACTTCACTTTCACTTTTCATTTTTCATGAATTGGAGAAGGAAATGGCAACCCACTCCAGTGTTCTTGCCTGGAGAATCCCAGGGATGGGGGAGCCTGGTGGGCTGCCAGCTATGGGGTCACACAGAGTCGGACACGACTGAAGCGACTTAGCAGCAGCATACATATATATGTGTATATATATGTGAAGATTGTTCATTCCATCTGTATTCAGGAAGAAAAAGGTCTCTACATTTCTAAATTTGCAGGGGTTGTCTATAATATTTTGTTTTAATGGAAACATTAGAAAGAGGGAACCAATTCTGCAAGACTCCATTTAGTTTTGATTGCCTTAAAATACAAACTGCTGAGGTTTTATAGGCTCACACTAAAGAAAGAAAAATACATACTACCTAATTCCAGATATCTTGTGACTTTTGAACCACAAGACATAAAATCATTGAGTCTTCAGGGCAAGAAAGAACTTAGCATGGAAATAAGGAAATCAAGCCAAGTCAAAAATGAAGATCAAAAATAAAAACATCTATTCCTGAATAAGGCTTTTTTTTTTAAATAAAATATTTGTTATACTCTCTGTGCTGTACATTATATCCACGTGGCTTATTTTATACCTAATAGTTTGTACCTCTTAATCAACAACCCCTTTATTGTTCCTCTCCCCTCTCCCTGGCAACCACTAGTTTGTTCTCTGTGGGTCTGTTTCTTCTTTAGAATTCTCACTCAGTCAGTCAGTTCAATCGCACTGTTGTGCCCGACTCTTTGAGACCCCATGGACTGCAGCACGCCAGGCTTCCATGTCCATCACTAACTCCTGGAGCCTGCTCAAACTCATGTCATTCAAGTTGGTGACGCCATCCAACCATCTCATCCTCTGTTGTCCCCTTCTCCTCCTGCCTTCAATCTTTCCCAGCATCAAGGTCTTTTCCAATGAGTCAGTTCTTCTCATCAGGTGATGGAAGTATTGGAGTTTCAGCTTTAGCATCAGTCCTTTCAATGAATATGCAGGACTGATTTCTTTTAGGATTTACTGGTTTGATCTCTATACAGTCCAAGGGACTCTCAAGAGTCTTCTCCAACACCACAGTTCAAAAGCATCAATTCTTCGGCACTCAGCTTTCTTTATGATCCAACTCTCACATCCATACACGACTACTGGAAAAACCATAGCTTTGACTATACAGACCTTTGTCAGCAAAGCAATGTCTCTGGTTTTTAATATGTTGTCTAGGTTGGTCATAGCTTTTCTTCGAAGGAGCAAGCATCTTTTAATTTCATGGCTGCAGTCACCACCTGCAGTGATTTTGGAGCTCAAGAAAATAAAATCTCTCACCGTTTCCATTGTTTCCCGTCTATTTGCCATGAAGTGATGGGCCCATGATCTTAGTTTTTTAAGATGCCATGATCTTAGTTTTGTGAATGTTTTGAGTTTTAAGCCAGCTTTTTCACTCTCCTCTTTCACTTTCATCAAGAGGCTCTTTAGTTCTTCTTCACTTTCTGCCATAAGGATGGTGTCATCTGCTTATCTGAGGTTATTGATATTTCTCCCAGCGATTTTGATTCAGCTTGTACTTCATCCAGCCCAGCATTTTTCATGATGTACTCTGCACATAAGTTAAATAAGCAGGGTGACAATATACAGCCTTGATGTACTTCTTTCCCAATTTGGAACCAGTCTGTTGTTCTACGTACAGTTCTAACTATTGCTTCTTGACCTGCATACAGATTTTTCAGGAGGCCTGATTTCTCAGGTGGTCTGGTATTCTCATCTCTTTAAGAATTTTTCACAGTGTGTTGTGATCCACACAGTCAAAGGCCTTGGAGTAGTCAATAAAGCTGAAGTAGTTGTTTTTCTGGAACTCTTGCTTTTTTTATGATCCAACAGATAGCTTGTTGTATTTTTTTAGATTCCACATATAAGTGATATTATATCATATTTGTCTTTCTCTGTTTGACTTATTTTACTTTAGCATAATGCTTTTTTTTTTTAAGTATTACATTTGCCTGTTTTATTTAGTTGGTTTGGATCCACAATAAAGCAGAAGTAGATGTTTTTCTGGAACTCTCTTGCTTTTTCTATGATCCAACAGTTTGTTGTATTTTTTTAGATTCCACATACAAGTGATATTATACTATATTTGTCCTTCTTTGTTTGACTTATTTTACTTTGGCATAATGCCTTTTTTTGAAACTTTACATTTGCCTGTTTTATTTAGTTGTTTTGGATCTACATACATCTGGTCAGAATCTTCCTGTTATTTGTTTCACGTAGTTTTCATAAGACAACTAACATTTAAGGTACATTATTTACCAGGTAGTGGTAGGACTTGATAAAAATGATTAAATATTAATAGTTCTATGTTATTTATTTACTTAAACAAAGGTCACCCACTCGCATGCCTTCAGGATAGTCTACCAAACAACCCCAAGGCACCATTCACTCATGCTGCCCCCACATTAATGGTAGACTGGGAATAATAACTAAATGGAGCTGGAAAACCCAGGGCTACTACCTCAGGTAAAGTCAATGTGCAAGGCAACTCTGGACAAAAATGATAGCATTCTAGAATTATTTTAAGGAAATACTTATCTATGGAAAAATTAATTGTATCTCCTCTTTTATTAAAAATATTAGACTGCACAGTTATGCCTGAGGGATTTAAAAAAATTTTTATTCTCTTTTAATTTGCTGATTTCAAAGAGAAATTTCAAATCAAAAGGCAGTACAGCAGTAAAGTCCATTCTATACCCCAAACAGATGAATCACTACTTATATTTTTAATAAAGAAATGTAATCTCTTTGTTCCTACAGCAACACATACTGACAAAATGAAGTTTTTAGTGTAAAATGTCTAAGGCTTCTTTGCATCTTCCTTCTCTCCATACCTGCCCAGTGACTGTTCAGTAAAATTCAATCTTGCTTAAACAGTGGGGAAGGCATTTGGCAAGGTAGATAGCCCTTACCTACAAAAAGCTTATAGGCTGGAGAAGGAACATACACATACACAAAAGACACTAATAAAAGGAATGTGGAATTGCAACACATGAGTTGTTTTTAAAATGTGGTAATGGGTATAAAGAAAAGGGAAAAAATTGCAGCTATCATAAAGGCATTCAAAATGTCTTTGAAGATGGATTAGGACAATGTCATATCAGAAAAAATCAGGTTGGTATCAGACTGCACGTAGGAATTATGTTACTGAGGATATGGAAGAAGAAAAACTGTGAGCAGTTTGTATCATGTGGAGGATACATGGAGCTTGTGGAGGAGCAGATGGGTTGAAGAGATTATTAGAAAGTTGGATTGAGCTCTTTTCTTAATGGCTGTTTCATCTCATACTCCTCTGCTTTTTCTTCTTCATTTTCTCCCCCATCCTCTTAAGCTATTGAATCTGGGGCTGAGTCCTTGGGCCTCTTCCATTTTCTATTTACACACATATTTTTCATGATCTTATCTATTCTCATGACTTGACATACATTCCTTAATCTGATGACTTCTTATTTTATGTCACCAATGCATATTCTGACCTCCAGACTCATATTCCCAATCGCCTACAGAGCACCTATACTTGGAAGCCTAATAGGAATCGCAGGACCATGAGTTCTAAAACTTCCTCGTCTTCTTTGCTGTCTACTCCTCCTCCAAACTTCTTCACTCTAGTTGATTTCCCTCTAAGTGCTGGCCAAAAATTTTGTCTGGAGTCATCCTGGATGGCTTTCTTTCACTTACACCCATGAACAACCACTGGAAAAAAAAAAAAAAATAATAATCCTGTTGACTCTACTTGGAAAATACAACCAGAATTTGATGACTCCTCAATCTCTCTGCTGCTGGACTGAGCCATGTCATCTACCTGGATTTCTTCAACACCTTCCCTAAGAGTCTCCCCACAGTTAACCTCCCCTCCTGCACACAAAATTCTCAATACCAGAGCCACAGTGACTCTGTCAAAATGCAAGTCAGAGGATGTCTTTCCTCTGCTCACAATGCTGAAAGAGCATTCGGATTGCTCACAGGAAAGGCTGAATCCTTCCAATGGCTGGGCAAGCTTTCATTCACTCAGCTTCCCACAGGCGGTCTCTTTATTGCTTTCTCAGGTCCCACTGCATAGCCTTTGTCTCATCATTTGCTTTGTCTTGATGGCTCTTCCTCTGGATATCTGCAAAGTTCCCTCAGTTTCTCATACCTGTCCCTACACGCCCCCTTCCCACTAAGGGCTTCTCTGGCCACCCTGTTGAGAACTGCACCCTCCCCAACTCCCACAAGTCCCCTTCTTTGATTTATTTTTCTCCTTGCACTTTTCATGGTCTAACATATGTCTATTTAAATATTTCTCCAGTTTAGTCTCAGTTTCCCTCTTTGATGTAAGCTCCAGGAGGGCAGGGATATTTGTGGATATTGTTCACTGCTGCATCTCCAGCATCCTGGGCAGTGTCTCCTAGGTAATAGGAACTTAATAACTATTTCACAATTAAATGTACAGAGAAGAATCTTAAATGTGTGCTCAGTCAGTCAGTTGTATCTGACTCTTTGCAATCCATGGACTGTAGCTCACCAGACTCCTCTGTCCATGGGATTATCCAATACTGGAGTGGGTTGCATTTCCTTCTCCAAGAATCTTAAATGGTTTCAAACAATTAGAAACCACTGAAGATGTTTGAATTGAGTCTGAAGAAATAAGGCCCTGCCAAAAATTTGCACTGTGTCTCGGGTAGAAATGGCATTTCAGGGCCAACTAGGCAAAAACAAAATGTCAGGGAAAATGTCATGACTTCTTCCCCTACCCCATGATAATCATATCTATGTTTCTATTTCTGCCTTAAAAATTTCATCAAGCCAGCTTGGCATTATATATAAAGTAAAGACACTGGAGTAAAAATATACCAAAGTTAAAGTTCTCATTCTAATAGTGAATGTCAATTTCATCTCTAAAATGAATGTTTTAATGGAAAATTTTTATAGGTTATAAGAACATTAATTAGTAATATATAAAAGCTTTATAAATATTGCTTATATGACTTATCAAATTTTAGTTTCTTTTTTTAATAATTAGGAAAGACAAAGTACAGCTAGTCTCTTAAACTTATTTGCCTATCCTTCCATAGATTTATTCACAAAAATTCTTGCTAATGTTATGGGTAGAAACTATCAACCAATATTTGACTAATATACTCAATAATCAAATGTGCCTGCTACACAATTTCCTCTTCTATGTATCATTAGTTTTTCTATGATCCAGTCTTTTAAATTCTGCCCCCATCTCTGACTATTCCAACAATGCCCAATCTCTAGTCCCTTAAAAAAAATTATTTTATCATACTTTATTGAGTTAAAATTCACTCACCTTTTATTCTGTACTTCCTTCATAAAGAAGGCTTTCATATTAAATTTAAGTACAAAAGAGACTGAGGTCACCACCACATCCCACTCCACATTGCCGATGTATTTTCTATATTAGGTAACACAGATTAATCCAGTGGTTCTCAAACACTTTGGTTACAGGGATGTCTTTACATACTTAAAGACTATTAAGGATTCCCAAAGAGCTTTTTGTTTGTGTGGGTTACATCTATCAAAATTCACCACCTTAGAAATCGAAATAAATGCTTTTAAACAGAAAAATACACAAAGATACATTCCATTAGATATCAGATCAATGGCACCATCACAAAACATATAGCATATGGACAACTCTGCCATTTGATCATGAGAGAATGAGAGTGAAAAAGGCACATAACAGCTTTATTATGAAAATTGTTTTCAACTACCAGCATCCCTGAAAATGTCTTAGGAAAACCTACAAGTTCCTGGACCACACTTGGAGAACCACTCGCCTCACCTTTATTTAGTAACTAATAAACTGAAAATTCTCAATGACTTAACACAAGGAAGATTTGTGTTTTGCTCACATAAAGTTCATTGTGGACTCAACAGGCCCTACGGATC
Source organism: Bos javanicus (assembly GCF_032452875.1). Classification (NCBI taxonomy): domain Eukaryota; kingdom Metazoa; phylum Chordata; class Mammalia; order Artiodactyla; family Bovidae; genus Bos; species Bos javanicus. Next base: position 48,196,289 of record NC_083870.1, read on the forward strand.
TTATAGCTTCACCATCTAGAACATGTGGCCTCATTTCGACAAGAGAAGAGGCAGATGGAAGAGGGACCTAGCTGGCTCCAAACTCTGAACCAGAAGCACACATCGCTTCCATCCACAGTTCAATTGCCAGAAGCAGTCACATGGCCCCAACCCACTGAGAGGAGGACTGGCAAATTGGAAGTCCATCATACTGACCTCCATTAAAGCTTCTTCAGGAAACGCCCTTCTCCAAGCATAGCATTTGGAATCAGAGCTTTTAAGTTTTATTCAGTCAGATGAGCAGAACCTAGATTTGAGGCAGTTAGCCAAGCAGTGGCCAGGAGAGAAATGGCAGACAAATTTAACACAGAGTTTAAGTCCTCTAAGAAAATAAAGAATTTAATGGATCCACTTATCAAATCATTACAATCTAAACTTGCCTGATTAAATGTATTTGCCAGAGGATGCATTTTTGTCGCATTTATTCATTTAAAATTCCTATGTGTTATGTCAATATTTATGCCAATGTTTAACCTGGGAGAACTGAGACACAGAGAGGTTTAAATAACTTGTCCAGGGTCATACAGATAACACAGCTAGACTTGAGCTGTTGGACTTGAGACAGCACTTTAAATTTCCTCAGCCTCACAGTACTGGCTCCTTCAGATATCTTTTCCTTGAGAAGATCCTCCATCATCATAAATGATGATGCTTCATCTGATTAACTCTATCCCCTAAACTGGGTAAAGGACATGTGATCTAACTGCTACAATCCGACAGCATCAGTGTCACTTGGCAGAAAAAGCTGCCTTTGCTCAATCTCATTCACTGTGTTTTAACTGCTTCCCTTGAGAAATCAGAGCACAGAATGTAAATTGCATGGAGTACTGGGTTCAAGACCCATCTCTGCACTGGGTTAGTCATGTCACCTCTCTGTGCACTGCCTTCCCCATTTTTATAGGAAGTGTGGAAATCGAAATCAGACAGCCTTATGCTAGAACCCTAGCAATGCCACTATTCCCACAACCTTAAGTAAGGTATTTGAGTTTGCCAAGTATGGCTTCTTTATCTGTAGAATAGAATCTGTAATGAGATTATTTAAGCACTAAAGTAAGGTTATATATGGGACCCTTGAAGGCACATGCACCAGGTCATGTCCCCTGACTGCCCCTTCCACTTCTCTACATGTGTGCTGCAAACAGCATACCAAGCTCTGTTCCCATACAAGAAATTGTATGATTCCATTTTAGTCTTTTATTCAAATTAATGCATCAGCAACCCCTCACCAGAACATCCAGCTTGATAAATTTAAGAAAAACCCATTCATATATAACTACTATATATAACCACTATATATAATATGAATATATATTCATATGAATTCATAGAATTCGTATATAATGTGAATTCTATATTTTATACAAGGTTTTGTTCTTTTACATGTTTCAAACAATTTGAGACATACATCAAGGCAGGTTTTTGCTAAGATGAAGATGAACAAAATTTAGACCAGAGAATTTAATTTTGTTTGCTTAGATCAAGTTCACATTCTTTATTTGTGAAACAAAGACAGAGTCCATACATACATTGTTTTAAAAAAGGCAAAATGTTGAGAATTGGTGCAAAATTTTTGTAAAGCTTTTGTTAATATGTGTCAAGAATCTTAAGTTACTATAGAAAGATCTATCTTGAGTAAAGAAAATAATCATAAATATGGAAAAGGCTTTATACACAAAAATGTCCTACATGGGATTATTTAAAGTAGTTAAAATGGTGTCATCTAAATTATCCAAAATTGAAAACTAGATATGTAAATTAGCATAAATCTCAATTATGGTATATTATGACATATGTGAAGATTTATAATGATATGGTATATAATTTAGGAACACACTTAGCTGCCAATAAGGGGGAAATCTGACCAACAATTTTAACAAAGAGATCTTGTTCTTCTTACATAACAAGAATTCAGGGGGCCGGTGGCTACTCTGTGACAACATCAGAACTGGGGCTCTTTCAGGTGGTTCATTCTGTCACTGACAACCCTTGGCTTTTTATCCTTATGCTCATTGCCTCACTGTAGCAAGATGACTACTGTGACTTTAAGTGCCACATCTGTTTTCAGGGGAAAACAGGGGGAAATGGTGATACCAGAGCTGTCTCCCTTGCACTGGTCTCTTCCATCAGGAAGTGAAATGTATTTTCCAGAAGATCCCATATGGGCCTCATGGTTCAGAGCTGCTTCTCATGGCAGATTTCTGGGAGGTGGAGCAAGTGCTTGTTTGGCTTTCCCACCTCTAAAGCGGAAGCATTAATGGCAGAAGGCTGTAGCCAGTCAGGAGCATGCAAGGGAGTGACTAAAGCAGGTGGGAGGGAGGATGCAGAATGCCAAAGACGCTGAAGCCAGCCGCGTTGCAACATGGCAGTGTGTGGCCGAGGGTGACTTCACAATCCTGTCCCAGTGTCCTGGACCATGTTAGCTTTCTCCCAAGGTTGGGAGCTGGAAAGTAGGTTGCCTGGAGAGAATCTTTAAATGCAAACTGAGCAGTCAAGCTGATGGAAGGCTGTTTCTAGTGCCAAGAAGGTTCTTATTTAACAAAAAAAAAATTCAGCAAAATACCTCACTGCACTGAATCTCTCCAATCTGTGAGGTATCCTGGAAGTGATATATGGTACAATATGGTGTTGATATCTAAGCACTGGAGTCCAGCTTCTCAGAGTCAAATCCCATCTGAGCCACTTACTATGTGTATGAACTTGGACAAGTTATACAACTTCTCTGAACTTCAGTTTCATGTTTTAAAAGTGAAAATAATAATTACAATAATTATTACATATTAATAATGTATATTATATTGTTACATTTTATTTACAATATATTCAGTCAATCAGTTCAGTCGCTCAGTTGTGTCCTACTCTTTGCGACCCCATGAATTGCAGCACGCCAGGCCTCCCTGTCCACATCAACTCCTGGAGTTCACTCAAACTCATATCCATCGAGTCAGTGATGACATCCAGCCATCTCATCCTCTGTCTTCCCCTTCTCCTCCTGCCCCCAATCCCTCCCAGCATCAGAGTCTTTTCCAATGAGTCAACTCTTCGCATGAGGTGGCCAAAGTATTGGAGTTTCAGCTTTAGCATCATTCCTTCCGAAGAACACCCAGGACTGATCTCCTTTATAATGGACTGGTTGGATCTCCTTGCAGTCCAAGGGACTCTCAAGAGTCTTCTCCAACAGCACAGTTCAAAAGCATCAAATCTTCGGTGCTCAGCTTTCTTCACAGTCCAACTCTCACATCCATACATGAGCACTGGAAAAACCATAGCCTTGACTAGACGGACCTTTGTTGGCAAAGTAATGTCTCTGCTTTTCAATATGCTATCTAGGTTGGTCATAGCTTTCCTTCCAAGGAATGTCTTTTAATTTCATGGCTGTAATCACCATCTTCAGTGATTTTGGAGCCCCCCCCCAAAAAATAAAATCTGACACTGTTTCCACTGTTTCCCCATCTATTTGCCATGAAGTGATGGGACTGGACGCCATGATCTTCGTTTTCTGAATGTTGAGCTTTCAGCCAACTTTTTCACTCTCCTCTTTCACTTTCATCAAGAGGCTCTTTGGTTCCTCTTCACTTTCTGCCATAAGGGTGGTGTCATCTGCATATCTGAGGTTATTGGTATTTCTCCCAGCAATCTTGATTCCAGCTTGTGCTTCATCCAGCCCAGCGTTTCTCATGATGTACTCTGCATATAAGTTAAATAAGCAGGGTGATGATATACAGCCTTGATGTACTCTTTTTCCTATTTGGAACCAGTCTGTTGTTCCATGTCCAGTTCTAGCTGTTGCTTCCTGACCTGCATACAGGTTTCTCAAGAGGCAGGTCAGGTGGTCTGGTATTCCCGTCTCTTTCAGAATTTTCCACAGTTTATTGTGATTCACATAGTCAAAGGATGTGTTAATAATATAAATAGTAATTGTCAGTATTATTATCATTAGTGTTATATTAATAACTACCTTATTCTTTTGTTCTGAGGATAAATATGATCACGAGTGTAGAGCACATAGCTGCATAATATAGGGCAGCTGTTCTTATTTGAGATGGATATGAAACTTATCAGATGTCAGAGAAAAAGAGAACAGTCTAAGCAGAAGAATAATATTAGCAAATAATGATAACAGTAGCTAACACTAGTGAGACCATATCATGTGTCAGGAAGTGTTCTACTTTTGTTATCTCACTGAATTCCCACAACCATTGAGGGGGCAGCACATTACTGACAGTAAGTTAGATTATGCTCTGGTAAAAATAACTCCCAAATCTCAGTGACTTCATGCAACAGTAGTTTCTCTCCCTCATGCAGCATCATGAGGTAGACATGAGACCCTTGCAGCAGAACTCCAGGTGTTTTGAATGTTTGCCATCTCCTTATCGGGCTTCCCCAGTGGCTCAGTTGTAAAGATTCTGCCTGAAATGCAGGAGACACAGGAGATGAGGGTTCAATCCCTGGGTCAGGAAGATCCCATGGAGGAAGACAAGCAACCTACTCCAGTATTCTTGCCTGGAAAAGCCCATGGACAGAGGAAGCCTAGTGGGCTACAGTCCATAAGGTTGCAAAGAGTCCCACAGGACTGAGTGACTGAGCATACATGAATGCATCTCCTTATCAGCACATGCAACCATGAGCACCGGGGGCTAGTAAATTATCCATGCTTCTAGCTTCTGTAAACTTGATGCTTTAACATCTTCCCTATATCCATATGCTGAACATGCCTTGCTTGAACACCCTATGACATATCTGTCACCTTTCTTTGGCTTTCTGCCTCTTTGGTTGCCTCCCACCCCTACCCTACTCCTCAAGAAGAGTCTTTCTCATGAGGGTACACTTCCAAACAACCAACCCAGAGCCCACACCCCCAACCACCTCTTCTATTGGGATTGTGTGCCCTGTTCCACTATCCATTTGCCCTAATCATGCTGTGGCCAGGTACCAGACAGCTGGGGGCTGCCTCTAAGCCTTAGAGTCTGCTGAAATCATTCCAGCTAGCCAACCTGAAGCCTGCCTTCCCAGCCTTGCACACTTCTTCCTGCAGAAACCACCATAAAAAGGTCTCGCCCACAGTTCCTTCCTCTCCCCGGTGACTCCCTCTCCCCACTCCCCACCAGCCACCGTGTGCCTTTTTTTCTGGGAAACTGCCTTTTCAATGACAATTTTTCCCTTCTTTTGGGGCATCAACTCTTCTGTTAATACAGTATATTTTAAAACATAAAGGAAGAAAGAACATGGAGAATCAAACCTTCACTTTTGAATGTTTCCAACCAGAAAAATTCATGCCCATCTGTACCAGGATGAGGAGGAGCAGTCCTCCCTGGGGTGCAGAAGGGGAGAGAATGGGAAACATTTGTGAACAAAGTAAATGTCTGCCACTGATGGGTCTGGAACCAGCTTGGGAGTCAGACTGGGATGGGAGGAGAGCATGGAAATAGGTGACATCTGACCCAGAGCCCCTAGAGGCCCACAGAGGAGCCAGTGGGCAAACTGCATTTGTCATTTAGCCATTTTATTACTTTTACCACAAGTTTACTTTGGTAGCAAGGAAACCTACCAAATCCACAAATTCTCTGTAACCTACATTTTTATCATGCGATATAAAAAGGCAAATTTTGTGCCTTTCCGTTTTCAAATTCCTAGCAACCTAATAGTACTGTGTGAGATTTCAAAAATAACTGCAGGGCCTTCACTGCTTCCATTCTCTGCTTTTGTGCTCTGCAGTGATTTTCCTACCCTGGATGCTCCTGGGAAACACACTGCTTATCAGCACTGTCTTTGCTCATCGACTATTATTACCTTAAATATTCTTTTTACTATTACCCTTTGTCACTAAGCCTGGCTCATAGGACAAGACAAGCCTTCCTCTTTTTCTATAATTTCCTATTTGCTCTTTTTCCCTCTTAAGAAGCCAGTCTATCTTTTTCACTTTGTCATCTCTTTTTTCTTCTTTCTTGCATACTTCTGAAATGTTATTTTTCTCTCCTATAACTTTTTTTTTCCTTTACTAATAGCACATCTTTTACGGACCTGCCTTTACCAACTTTGCCCTTACCTCTCTTACTCTCTCCCCTGCCACAGTAAATTTTCAGAAATGGTTTTTCCATGGTCCACTTTCCATTTTTATGTCTTGAAATAACAGCTCTGTCTCTCCTTATGTTTCTATCAGAAATTATTACAGCATTAAGTCATTAAAATCTGTATCACTTAGCTGTGTCATTTTACTGCCACCCTGTCAGAGGTCTTTGGATATAACAATATAATGGAAAATTACTCATGTGGATACAGTAAAAAGAGAGGGAAAAGTGATAAGAAGAGAAAACAGGACATAAAAGTCAATTACAAAGAGTCTGCAGAGAGTGAATAGAACAATGGAACCGGCAACTGATGAATTTCTTCAAGGGAGATGGCCAATTCAAATCATCCTAGTAAAGAAAGAAGGAAGGAACTATTCCATGTCATTTCCCTCCTAATCCCATGTCTTTTTCTTCCTAAATGGCCTCAGTTCATCCCAGGTTTATTCATTTATTTAATAAATACCCAGCCGTGCATATACTGTGTCAGTCAGTCAGTGTTAGTTGTCCAGTCGTGTTGATCTGACTGCCTGCAGCCCCGTGGATTGAAGCCTGCCAGGATCCTCTGTCCACGGAATTTTTCAGGCAAGATTACTGGAGTGGTTTGCCATTCCCTTCCCCAGGGGATCTTGTTGACTCAGGGATTGAACCCGGGTCTCCTGCACTGCAGGCAGATTCTTTACCATCTGTGCCACCAGGGAAGCCCTATATATATTGTGTGCTGAGTATAAATGAGACACACCCTCAGTTTGCACAGACCCAAGAAATCCTGGGTTTTGGTCTCAGACCTAGCACTTACAGCTAATATGTACAATAAGGTGCAGAATTTTATTCAACTGAGATTTCCCAAAATGATTTCTCACTAGGAGAGCTGTCAGACCACAAGGAGCACTATATTTCTCAGTGGGCTCCAGGGGTTTCCTTTTGTAGGGAATCAGGTCTAGACTGGTGAGGTCAAGGGCAATACAATTTCCTACTGCTCTCCCTCCTCCTGCAGCCTGGCCAGGCCAGTGGTTTATACAAGACCTCACCCATGACACTCCCTTCAGCAGTAGAAAGAGGATCGTTTAACCCATGTATGTGGGGTTTCTGGAAGACATTTTGAGAGCGCGATAGGAGGAAAATAAAGAAGCATGGGGAGTAGCAGCTTCAGACTATGTGAAATACACTAAGAAAGGAAGCAGTGGAAAGAAAAGCTGACTTTAGCCATTTATTAAGAGTATACTTTGTTCTTTGTCATTTCCTTGAAAGACTAGAAAAAGGTTCAAAATATATGTCATTATTTTGGATTTCCAGGTTGTGTTTGTCTGTATGGGAAAATATACAAAGTTTAGATCAGCGGGGTTCCAGGGTTTATTTGGGTTACATTTGGATTATCTATGGCCTTAAGCAACTGTCTCACTTACCTCCCTTAGAAAAAACTTCTCATCTGGAGAAACTGACGGTGAAATGACATGTGAAAACTCTAAAAAGTGACCATTTAATCCATGGATGATGAAAGGGAAGTAGAGGCCGAAGTAACAGCTCATGCAGGTGATTCTCTGCGCAGGGCTGATAGATTTAGCTCGTTGGCCAGCCTCCACTTGCAATGTTCCAAGTTGATGCAGTAAAGTTATTAAATATTTGAATATTGCCCCAACCTCTGATGGTTCTCCCACATAACTGACTCTAACAGGGTGAACTGTTCAATCTTAGAGTCAAGGACTGTGGCTAGAAGACTACATAAGCAGAATTTTTATATAATCATCACAGTGAAGCTGATTTCTGACTGGGAGTGCTACACGGGAGTGTTGTTTAGTGTGACTATCATCCCAGGAAGTCCTGTCGATTTCAGCTGTAGGGTGAGAAAGCCCACAGGACAGGCATCTGTGCCTATGTGTGCAATGATGAGATGAAGCTGGGGATATGCTCTCCAAAGTGTGGTCTCACTAATCCTTTACTCTGACACCCCAGTGGTGGAGAAAGGCACCATAGTACTCAAGAGGAACCCACTGTATGACTCCTGGAATCAGCTGATAGTCCAACTGACAACTGAACCACAGATTATCATGAGCCCTTGGCAATCAAAACACCCTGAGCAGCAAGTCAGCAGCAAGCTAAGTGGCAAGGGAACATCAGCCTCTCTTGGGAGAGCAGTTAGGACTTTTCATGTCTCCTCCCAGGCCACTGTTGCTACCGTTGTTCAGTCGCTAATTCATGTCCAACTCTTTGCAACTCCATGAACTGCAGCATGCCAGGCTTTCCTGTCCTTCACTGTCTCCTGGAATTTGCTCAAATTTACATCCACTGAGTCAGTTATGCCATCCAACCATCTAATCCTCTGTCATCCCCTTCTCCTTTTGCCCCGAATCTTTCCCAGCATCGGGGTCTTTTCCAATGAGTCGGCTTTTTGCATCAGATTGCCAAAGTATCAGAGCTTCAGCTTCAGTATTCTCCTTCCAAAGAATATTCAGGGTTTATTTCCTTTAGGATTGACTAGTTTGATATTCTTGCTGTCCAAGGGATTCTCAAGAGTCTTCTCTAGCACCACAGTTCGAAAGCATCAGTTCTTTGGTGCTCAGCCTTCTTTATCGTTCAACTCTCACATCCGTACATGACTACTGAAAAAACCATAACTCTGACTATACAGACCTTTGTTGGCAAAGTTATGTCTCTGTTTTTTAATATGCTGCCTCGGTTTGTCATAGCTGTCCTTCCAAGGAGCAAACATCTTTTAATTTTGTGGCTGCAGTCACTGTCCACAGTGATTTTGGAGTACAAGAAAATAAAATCTGTCACTGTTTCCACTTTTTCCCCATCTATTTGCCATACAGTGATGGGACTGGATGCCATGATCTTTATTTTCTGAATGTTTTTGAATTTTTCTTTAGGGTCCAACTCTCTCAATCATATATGACTACTGGAAAAATTATAGCTTTGCCTGTATGGACCTTTGTGGTGCTCAGTAGCCTCCCAGGCTACTGAGAGTAGACAATTTACGCATCAGGGTGCTATCCTCAATTTGGCCTTTGTCTCAAGGTTAGCTTTGTGAAGAATCTGCTTGGGTGGTTCATGAGCCAGGCTGTCCAGACTCAATAGACGCTATAAAGAAAAGTGGATTTTACTCTGAACTGAAGAAAATATTTTGCTTTCAAGTTGACATTAGATTTCACATTGTCCTGAGAGGCATGAAGGCGGGTGCTTCTAGATCCCTACTGGCATTTTAAGAGGCCAGGAGAGAGCTTCACTAAAGTATACTTAACTCCTCCAAGCCCAGAATAATCTTGGTTGCTTGAATTAGCCTTTCTTTTAGCCCACCATTTTCTTTCCCAAACAAGGAAACAAGAAAATTTCAAAGACCAAGAAACACATTTCTCTCAGAATTGTCAAGTCAGGCTTGACCATTGTCACCTGTCTACAAGAGCACAACCTGCAGGGACAAAAATCCCCTGGAAATGGTATCTTAGGGCACTATTTCCAATTGTCAACAATCAAAATGCCTTAGTAAAATGACCAAAAAGTCTCTGACTAGATTCAATTATTCATTTTTTCAATCCATTCATTTATTTAACAAACATTTACTGAGCATCTACTCATGGAGGAGGAAATGGAAACCCACTCCAGTATTCTTGCCTGAAAAACTCCATGGGCAAAGGAGTCTGGTGGGCTACAGTCCATGGGGTTGTAAAGATTCGGAATGACTGAGCACTCGACTCCATTCCACTAAGCATCTACATATCATTCATTAAGTGCCTGGGATACATCAATGAACATAATAAACAAGCAGAGACATTCATTTCATCACATAGTGAAAGTGTTCAATACCATGGAGAAAATAAAAAATAGAATGAGGCAAGATAATGTGATTAAAAGGGTAGGCTGCAATATTAAATAGGATTAAATGAGAAGGCTGAATCACGACTAGGAAAAATATAAGATTGCACTTTAACCAACATCTCTCTTTCAAATGTGAGTCTTGGTTTGGAATTACAAAGAGATTCACATATACAATAGAGATATACAGATTATGGGCACCATGGATAATGTGGTCTGAGACTCATAGTTCTTGAATTTTAAGCTATTACAGAAGACAGTGACTGTTCCCCTACCATCCATTCATTCTTCTCTTGATAATTTCCTCCAGTTTTTTTGTTGATGTCCATATCTCTGCCATGCAGCCCATATGCTTTGAAAGAGATTGACTCCACCAGAACCTGGTAATTGAACATGTATCTACCTTGGGCTAAATGCCAACAACATCATCCTATGTCCTGCCCAGTGACTGACCCATAGATGTGCCCTTGACTCAACCAGGACAATAGAGCTGAAGAAGCTGTTTGATAGGGAATCCTGGAAAGATGTCCCAATTTTCTCACTCTTGAATAGCATCTAATGTAATCTGGGTAGCTGCTTCAGGCATCTTACTAAGCAAAGCTGCTGAGGTCAGGACCAAGAAAACACTGGAGGAACAGACCTGGAGCCCAGATTAAACTGTGCCTCTGGACGCTTTGGTGATATAAACCAATGAGTCTATGTTCTTATATAGATCAATGCTGCTACTGCTGCTAAGTTGCTTCAGTCGTGTCCAACTCTGTGTGACCCCATAGACGGCAGCCCACCAGGCTCCCCGTCCCTGGGATTCTCCAGGCAAGAACACTGGAGTGGGTTGCCATTTCCTTCTCCAATACATGAAAGTGAAAAGTGAAAGGGAAGTCGCTCAGTCATGTCCGACCCTCAGAGACCCCATGGACTGCAGCCTTCCAGACTCCTCCATCCATGGGATTTTCCATGGATGTACTCCAGAGTACTGGAGTGGGGTGCCATTGCCTTCTCCGATAGATCAATGGAAGTTAAATTTTTTGTTACTTGCAACCCAAAGTATCTTAAACCAAACAAAAGGAGGCCATGGACAAGAGCCGCCTTGTAACCTCATGTGAAATGTCTTATTCCAGTAATCTCACCCTAATTTAATCTCTCTTTGTAAAAGCCACAAATTTACAGACCAACAATTTTTTTTGTGAGTCACTGAGAAACAAGTTCTTAAATCAGTAGAAGAGATACTTCCAGAAAACTAAAAATAGTATAACATATTGAATTAGAAATGAAAGGTGCAGATGTTAAGGCAGGCTCAGGAGGATCAATTCTAAGGTAATTTAGGGGAAGGAAATGACAGACGCTGTCAACCTCCAGCATAGTAAATTGTTTCTTGATTCCCTCTTAATGAAAATATTGCACATTCTCTTTTCTTTTCTGCACCACATTCAATGGATTTTCTTGCTCTTACTTTTTGCATAGATTTAGTATTTTTGTTTTTAATAAAAGTGGAGGTGTTTCTGAGAATTTCTATTGCAACAGCAGGGCTTGAACTTTAGGTCAGCTGAAAGGAAGAGTGTGTGCTGTTTCCATGGAAACCAGAGCAGTATAATGTCAGGTACTAAGAGACATCAAGAATGAAGGGATAAAATCCCTGCATCATTTTAATAAACACGTCCTACTTACCGTTATTTAACCACAGTCTGCATACATATGCTTCATCTCTTAATAGCCACTCTTCATAAATTTCTTTTGACCACATCTAACCTTTCTAAGTTGGTCCTGATTATGCTGCTAAGTAAATAAAGATGAAAAGAAAGCCCTCCATTTAAGTATTATGAATGCCTTATTATTCTGAAAACTCATTAGGTGTATACTTTTAATTAGAAAACAATATGTGGAGACTCAATAATAAGGGTTAACTTAAACCCACAAAGACAAACAGGTAAATTAAATAGTTTACAGTTTGTCCTTAGCTCCTCATCTTATATTACAGGCCTCATTCTGGGATATTTTCAGTAGAAAACAATTAAATAGTTTTTACACAAACCCTCTCTCCTACTGATGGCTCGGCCCTCAAGTCCGTGTTTCAAAAGTATCATGTCTGCGTGAGCAAGAAAACTACCCCCAAACCTCCCAGTCCCCCAAGGCAAGGAGGGACAGGGCCAAAAGCTTATCAGCTCTGCAGGAGGGAGATTAGGGAGCAGCCCTTGGAAGAAAGAGTCTGTCAACATTTCTTTGTACCTTCCTGATCTTCGCTTTCCCCACATGCTCCCAACCAAGTGGTGGGTTCACAACTGTTTCTTCAAGGTCTTGCCTCCACATATCTATTAATCATCAGGAGAGAATGAGGGAATGGAAGAAGGAAACAAGGGAGGTGGAAGAGCAGGAAGAAAGGAAGAAAAGGAAGAGGGAGGGAAGGAGAGAAACTGAACAGGCCCATAAATCAACTTGAGGAAAGAGAGACTCAGGGTTTTTCCACTCCACCAAGGACCCTGTAAGGGACACTGTTTGGGAAGAATGATTTGTGCATAGTACTACACAAAATCTCTTTATCTGCCTCCCAAAGTCAGTGAAGGGAAATTGTGCCCAATTCAAAACAAACTGAAGTAATACTCTGTTAGGGCCAGTGACTAGAGCTCAGTGAACATGGTTTCTCTGAACTCTAGCTTAAGAAACTAGAAACACTAAAGAGAAACGGAGCTGTTTCTCCCTTCAGTAAGTGATAATTGGAATCGAAAGTAGTAAACTCCTGATAGTCAGTGCCTTCACAAAGCCATTCAGGATTAACAGCCAAGGCCAGAGGGCTGGGGCCCTTGTGACAACCAGCAAGGGGCCAGAGGGAGTTGGAAGTGTGCCAGAGCAGGAGCAGAGGTGGGAGGAAGCTCCCTGACAACAGTGGTCACTGGGTCCTCTGAGAGCTCCCCAGGGATGGTTGTACCAGAAAAGGGATTCATGGAGCTGGGGGCCCAGCAAGTCTATAATTAAGGAATATGAGCCAGAGACTTTGGATTCCCTTTTCCTAAGTGTATCCCTTCTGCTAGATTCAACTGTAACCCAGGGGGAAAAAAAAAACAGTAGGCCCATTATTAAATCATCAACAAATCCAAGCAGCCAAAAGACTGAGAAGCACAACCCTGCCCCCAGGAGGTCATAGTTAAGATGCTAATAGGGAAATTTCTTGTCTGATCTAGTCATCACTCCACCCCTCACACACACACACACACACACACACACACACACTCTACTTGTTTGATTTCTCCCAGCCCTAAGAAGACCAGAAAATGGAGCCCCAGGAGCATTAAAAATCTTCCTCGGGATCATAGTATGATAGGCCTTCCCTGGTGGTCCAGTTCCTAAGACGCTGTGCTCCCAGTGCAAGGGGCCTGAGTTTGATCCCTGGTCGGGGGACTAGATCCCACATGCCACAACAAAAGATCCTACATGCTATAACAAAGATCGAAAATCCTGTGTGCCACAAATAAGACCAAATAAATAAATGATATCTTAAAAGATCATAGTATGATGGAATTAACAAAGCTTGTATTTATAGGGACAAGTATGGAGATGAGTGAAAACAGAACTCACTCAATTTCTTCCTAGTTCACAGATAATGTGAGTTAGCTAGAGCTGAGGCAGGAAAGTTACAGTCAAAGGAAAAAGTACTTCTCTTTATTCCTTCTCTCTATGGCCATGGACTAAATCATGTCCCCCTCCCCTACATTCATATGGGGAAACCCTAACCCTCAATGTGATGGTATTTGGAGGTAGACCTTTGAAAGGTAATTAGATTTAGACAAGGTCATGAGGATGAGGCCTTTCTGGAAGGATTAGTGCCCTCATAAGAAAACACACCAGAGAACTTGGCTTTGCCCTCTACCATGTGAGGACACAGGGAGAAGACAGCCATCCATCTGCAGGCCAGGAACAGGGCTCTCACCAGGGAACCAAACTATCGGCAGTTTGATCTTGGCTTTCCAGCCTCCAGAATAATGAAAAGTAATGTCTATTGTTTAGCCAGCAAGTCTATGTTATTTTGTCATAGTGGGCTGAGTCAACTAAGGTACATTTAGACGCCAAGAAGTGGAATGCTGCTGTAACAAACACATAAACATGTGGAAGCAGCTTTGAGACTGGGTAATGGTAGAGACTTGAAGAGTTTTGATGTATGTGCTAGAATATGGATATTTAAGGGCAAATTTGATGAGATCTCAAATGGAAATGAGGAACATGCCTAACAGGAGGAAAGGTGGTCCTAGTTGCAATGTGGCAAAGAACTTGGTTGAACTGAGTTCTAATGTTTTGTGCAAGACAGAACTTGCAAGCAATAAAACAGGATATTTAATTGAGATTTCTAAGCAAAGTGTTGAAGGAGCAGCTTGGAGCCCCCTCACTGCTTATAGTAAATGGTGAGAACAGAAAAGAGAATTGAAGAAGGAATTATTAAGCAAAAAGCAACCAGAACTTAGAGATTTGGAAAAATCTCAACCTGTCCATATTACAAAATAAGAAAGTATGTTCAAAAAAGAATAGCAACAGTGTGTGTCAATAAAGAGAAGACAGGATTATACTAGATAAGACACTGTTGGTTTTGAACTGAGAGAGAGAGAGAGAATGGGACAGAATGAAGGAAGACTGCCCAACAGCCATGGATTTTATAGCATGGGGCCATAAAGCTATTCAGCTTCAAATTAGCAGTACTCCTTGAGGAAGGGAGGAATAACCCCGAAAGCCACTAATTGATCTACAGGTTGATTCTCCCACCAAGGAGCAGGGCTGCTTTCTCCCGGGTTTCAAAGGGTAGAACCACCTCTCATGTTTCTGATACTAGGATTTCCCTCATCCAGTGCCTCAAGAGTGGTGTCCCACCAAGCCAAAGTGCAGAGCCACCCCACAGAGCTATGGGCGCTACCCCAGTTGCTACCCTAGTCAACCTGGAAGGGGAAACACCAAGCAAAACGTTTATTCTCAAGCTTTAGGATCCAGTGGAATTTGCCTTGCTAGATCTTGAACTTGGTGGGGATCCCTCATCCTTTTCTTCTTTACAACCTCTCCCTTTTGAAATGGGAATATCGATTTTATGCCTATTTCACACATAACTTGCCTGACTTCTCAGGTTCAAACTGCAGAGGAATTTTGCCTCAGGATGATTCATCTCAGAGGTTTCACCCATATCTGATTTTGAAGAGACCCTGGACTTTAGACTATAGATTTGATGCTAAAATGCAGGGATGGATTTTGCATGAAAGTAGAACATGAACTTAGAGGAGGGGGTGTCAGGGACAGAATGCTAAGCACTGAAGGACTTAAACATCTACTATTCAACCTGCAAGGCTCTCTTAGCCAATTAACATCCACCTCTTAGAGTTTGCCTAGAGTCAAACCAGTCTATCACTTTAAGACTCCAACAGAAATTCTGCTAGTGATAGTAGGATCTTCATTTTCTTTAAAGGAGTATTTTCAATCGCAAATTTGTCCAGTCACCTCTGAATCCTGTTTCATATTGAAATCAATGGAGATTCATTGTAATAAGATATTATTTTTAGTTGTGGTCATGATATTTATTTTTACAATTCAGTTTTTTCCCCAATATAGTAGATATCTTGGATCAAAAATTATTTAATGGATTTTCAAAGTAAAGATGAAAAAAACTGGTTTAAAAGAAATTTTATCAAAGTACAACCTTAATGGAATTTGCACTTCTGACCTTTGAAATAAAACAAATCCAAAATTGGACCTGTCTGACTATACTATTATTTCTTATTCTCCATATGCCTGTCTACACACTGAAATCAGTTCTCAGATTGCTCTTTCAGAGAGTTCTCCAAGGTCAACAAAACCTAAGATCACAAATAAAAAAAACCATAATTTAAGAAATCAAATAACAAGTATCACTAGGGCTAAGATAGAGTCTTCCTTTGCTGGTCTGGTCTATATATGGGGCAAATGGCATGCAAAACATCCTCTATTTACTATTAATTTTGTTGTGTGTTGTGAGCGAGGGACAGAGACTGAGAGACAGTGTATGTTTGGGGACTGAAAGAAAAAGATTTCAGTATGCTTAAAAATTGCACTATCAATAAGGCACTCTTTAGAAGAAGATGGCATGTGCAAGGCTATAAGAGTAGAAAAAAATAGGCATATAATACTAGAGATCAGAAAATCAGGATGCTGCAGACTTTTCTTTTTCACGAACGGTACAAATTCTGTGTTGTTTGTGGTTGTGACTGGCCTCTCTCACCTCAGTAATCAGTCTTCCTTCAAAAGGAACAACTTAACCTGACTTTCATTGCTCTGTAAGATGTCTCTATCAGAGAAAAATTCCAAAATTAAAACTCAAATGAAGACTGGGTCAAACAAGAAGAAAGAAGGTCTTTAAGAAAAAATGTCTCACAGTGTCTCCCATCCGTGACTATACACTAGAGCTCCTGTTTCTCCAATCACAACTCATCTCACCAGCATTTATTTTCAGTTAAGTGTATGTCCTTATTCTTATTATATATCCTTATTAGTAAAAAATAAAATGGCAAGTCTTATGCTTCTTTTTTTCATTTTTATTTTATATTGGAGCATAGGTTAACAGTGCTATGCTAGTTTCAAGTGTACAGCAAGGTGACCAGTTGTACATACACATGTATCTATTCTTTTTCAAATTCTTTTCCCATTTAGGTTATTACAGAGTATTGCACAGAGTTCCCTATGCTATACACATAGGCCCTTGTTGGTTATCTACTTTAAATAAGTCAATCTCAAACTCCCAATCTATCCCTCACCGAGTCTTATACTTTTTGAATCAGCTTAGGCATTCCTTTACAAGCATGTTTTTAAGCAGGTGAAGTAACTCATAAAAGGCCATATTTTCATTTTTTCAATGAGTACATTGTTTAAATATCCTCATTCAGTACGTAATTGAAACCCAAATGTAACATTGTTTTTAGGACAGTTTTTTCATAAGAATGAGTCATAACTTAAAAAAAAAGCCTAAAAGGAGGCATAGGTACAAGAGGGTAGAAACAATGAAGGAGGTTTCCTTGGGCTTCCTCCAGAAATTGGGCCACCGCAGAAACAAGCAGGTCGCTGATGCTGATCAAGGTCTCCAGCTGACCTTGATCGTTGAATGGAGTTAAGCATCAGCCCACATCAGGGAGAAGGCACAAGTTTCCTATGAAGGTTTACCATTTGGTATTAAAGATTTGCAGTATCTTTAATCACATGCCAATTTTATTTGCGATATTTTGAATCAGCATCATAATTCTTACCAACCCTGCCTTTGAAATGTTCAACATTATTATATTATTGGTTCTATTATTGCTCAGTTCTTTATTCATATTTTTCTTATAATTTTAAATTAGTGATTTTCTAAGGGGATAATTAGCACAATGATTTTGAGATCAATACCATCAGACTCTACCACATACTTAGTTATGTGACCTTGGGAGCAATATTTCCCTGTCTAAGCTTGTGTGATTATAATGAAGTAATCACATAAACAATTGTAAACCTACAATTGTGTCAAAAGATGTCAAGGAGAGGTACCAGTAGAGTTCCAAGAAAAGTGGAAATTAATCGAGTGGTGGTCAAGGAGGTCAGGGAAATTTTCTCCTTCTCTGAAGACGATATCTTTGAGCAGAGCTCTGAAGAACGTGAACAGAAAAGCTTGCCAGGCAAAAATGAGAGCCCACATGACATCCCTGTGGTGGGAGGTTGCCTAGTATGCAGGAATAACTGAGGGAAGATGAGAGTGGCCGCAGTGGAAGGGGCGTGAGGAGGACATGACATGATGCAGAGTAGCAGGTGCTGGGTGTGCTCTGCCAGCTCTTTAAATGTTGGTGTCCCCAAGTGTCAATCTAAGGTCCTTTTTATTTTTCTGTATAGATTTCTGATAGTAATTAAAACACACTTTATTTTGATCACCTAATGTCTCTTCAAATTTCCTCTGCATCATCTGTTTTTCCTCTGCCACTGGATGACTATTCTGGCTATTCTCTTGTTACTCTTAGCTAAGAGAAAGTCCCAAAGTCACTGATGTAGAAAAACTCAGCAATATCTGTAATTAAAATACCCAATATGGTCTACTGTTTGATGCTCCTAACCCAGCTTAGAGTTGCTGTTCTTCACCTCTCTTAGCTGAGATTTAGTGTAATTGGAAAGGAAAAGAGTCCATGGTCAGCCTTTTTTCTCCCTCCCCTCACCTGATGCTCTTACTCCTCCTCTCTGATCTTGCTACCCGGTCCTGGAGCTGGAGGAATAGAGAAGCATGCAGAAAGCAGGAGAATTCTCAATTGACAGGCACCAGATTGAGGGGATCAGTGAGAGGCCCCCTATTTAGAGTTTAGTTTAGATAGATGTGTTGATTCCTGAACAGACACCTGGACTTCAACACATCCCAGAACAAACTCTTTACCTTGCCCCTAATGCATGCTCCTTTTAACTGCCTTGTGCCACCAACCACCGATTAGGTAATATGATAAATCCAGATTTATTCTTGCATTTTCATTCTCCTTCACCTCATATTTAATTTGTCACCATCTTCTGTTTCATGTATTTATTGACAACCTCCACGGTGTGTCCCTTCTTCTACAGCCTCACTACATTGCCCTGTCCAGGTTCCTGGAATCTCTTCTCCAGGTTACCCTCATAGAATCATAGGTCATCCATGATTTCTCAGATGTCACTAAGACAACATCTCTTTTTATCTCATTCTAATGTCAACTTCACTTTCCCTTTTCACTTTCATGCATTGGAGAAGGAAATGGCAACCCACTCCAGTGTTCTTGCCTGGAGAATCCCAGGGACGGGGAGCCTGGTGGGCTGCCATCTCTGGGGTCGCACAGAGTCGGACACGACTGAAGCGACTTAGCAGCAGCAGCAGCACTGTCATCCCAATGCTCCTGTTCAAAGACCTGCCATATATAACACCTTCTGCCCAAAAGAACACCCAGCTTCATTTATCTGCCATGTAAGACTCCTCACTTCACATTCTGACCTACTTCTCCACCTCCCGCCTCTATCTCACTGTAGCCTGATTCTCAAGAAACCTCGGAATAACTGCATTTCCTCACACTTAAAGGATTGTTCTAGTCTCTGTGTCTTTGTATATGTTACTCTGCTGCCTTGGGTAAAATCTTATCATCGCCTCCAAAAAGACTACTCTCACTTCCTCACCAAGTCATATTAGATTTTGCCTCTTCTTTGTTCCTACACAGCTATCTTCATACTTCTCCAGTAGAAATCAATTAGGGGGAGGGAGGTGGGAGGGAGGTTCAAGAGGGAGGTGACATATGTATACCTATGGCTGATTCATGTTGATGTATGGCAGAAACCATTACAATGTTATAAAGTAATTATCATCTAGTTAAAAATAAAATTTAAAAAAATAAGCAACAAGGACCTACTGTAGAGTGTAGGGAATATATACTGACTATATTAAACATCTTGTAATAACCTATAATGAAAAAGAATCTGGAAAAGAGTATAAATATATCTGAATCACTTTACTGTACACCTGAAACTAACACAACATTGTAAATCAACCACAATAATTTTTTTAAAGACATTAATTAGGTGTTAAAACTCTCTGTTTAAATATATCTTTCTTCTCCCTTAGACAGTAGCTTCTTGATTTGGGGAAGAATAGAAAAATTCAAGAAAACTTGATAAATAAGTAAATGTATGTATGAACTAAACAGTGGGGAATTAAAGTAGAAAGAATACAGAAGATGAGCAGGTTGGTTGTTCTTTAAACCTGAATTTTCTCCTAAGATAAACAGAATAAGATTTCATTTTATTATGAGCTATTGTTTGTAGGAGGACTTTCTGTTCCCAATTTCTAATCAAAATTTTATATTTAAATACGTGTATGTATGATCCTTGGGGTGGCGGGTAGAGTGGTCCACATACTTTTTTTTTCTGCCAGTTTTTGGGAAGAGGAAGCAAGAATTGTGCATACTGCTTTGCAAACAAATGTGCTAACTGTAGCCCTGTGGGGTAAAATCCTGGAGGACAGAAACTGTATTTTTTTTTCATTCTGTACTACACACAAAGCTCCTGGTTCATTATTGGAGATGCCCAATAATTTTTCTTTGAAAGTATAAGCAAATCATATGTCTCCAAGAATGAATTCATAAATCCATGTTTGAACTTAAAACTTTGGGACATATATAGAATAAAATCTAAGAATTAAGAAAAAAGTGTTTTGTTTTGTTTTGTTTTAAGCATCTTAAACAGTGAAGCTACATTCATTGGATGAACAGATCAGAATAGGATAGCTGGGAATGGACATAGTTTTTCAAGTTCTCTGTCTCCCAAAGATTCCTTTCAAGAGTACACGTAAAGGAGGGTAGAGTATGAGAGGAATGGGAGTGATAGGAGGCTGGACAGTCTCATTTTCATCCTGGAATATACAAAGCAGGGAGTGAAAAGGATGTTCCCCTGGGTACCAGTACTGTTGGACAGCAGAGGCTGTCCCCAGACTTTATGCCATCTCCATCTTTTGGATTTACTAATCATGTTTTGTAGAATCTTATTTCCCATTAAATGATTTCCTATAACCCTTCCATACATGTTAAATCCTCTAGTACTGTGGCACTCAAGAGGTTAACATGATGGGCAAAGCAGTCTTGGTTCTCCCCACGAGGGTATCCTGGCATTGCTCAGCTAATGTTCAACATTCTGCTAATGTGAATAACAATTGCAGGATTTCCCAGTGCCCTAGAAGGAAAAGAATATCATCAAACATTCCAACATCTCCCAGTTCTCCCTCTCAGCTCACTGTTTATATCCTTGTATAAATGGCCTCATTTTAACAGAAGTATAACAAACACAACAATAGATCATTTTACAGAAGCACTAAAGCACGTTTTTAAGATGATTTCATTTCAAAGCCACTCTAATTTAAGCTTTTTGGAGTCTTCTCCTTCTTTCCAGAAGCAGCCGCTATTTCTGAACACCATGGGGAGAGCTAAGGAATGTGGAGAGCATCTGCCAGGGACAAGGTGCTGCCTCCCAAGTCTTTAGTGATTCACAGGTTGTAAATGCACTTGATTGTGTGGCTGTGCATTTACACCAGGAATTCATAAATGGGCGTTTTCAACTTTCAGATGGTTTGCAGTTAATATCACCCCATTTCTAATACAGTCACAAATGCCAACATCACATTCTCTACCGTATCAATTCTATTAGGTGCAATTCAGATTTCTTTTCTTAGTGCTTCCTTTTATCTAGAATAGGAGTAAACACCGTTTTCCTGACTTTTACTTTTCCCCAAATCGATCTTAAAGAAATCTTTCAGTTACAAGTGCATATTTTCAGACTATTTAAAATTACCCTGAAACACTTCTCATCTAATGGATATATTTACTTTGCAGAACATTCAGCTTTATATCAATTTTGTATGTGATGCGGTCCAGCTGACAGCTCTGAGCAAAATGCTACACAGGAGTTGCTTATAGTAGCCCCTGCGACCAAATAGCTACTGCACACTGTCTAAAGCATCATAAGGATTATATCTCTAACTGCCAGTTTCTGTTTTTAAAATATCTCAGGGCAGAAGGACAAACTGACCTAATCAGGAGGTCATTTGAATAGATTTTACAGTGCAAGGCACAGCTTATGCCTGGTTGACATTCCAACCCAGAGATTTTTTTTCATCTGTGATTAATGGACTTGACATCCATTTTCCCACTGCTTTTGCTAAACATGTAGTTCAGGATTTATTGTTAAATACCACTGAGCTCATAGGAAACTAAACTCTTATGACTGTGAAAATATTGTGCCAGAGGTCAGAGTTTCTCCAAAGATTTTGGATCATACTTAGAAGTAGAAAATGTTTCATGGTCTTGGATCATTAGATATCACAATTTTTCCAATGTGAGATGCCTTTTTGAATGGGTAAGAGATTGCATGAGTTAGTAACATGGTACATTCATAGTTAGGTAATGGGATTTTAAAAGAGTAGCAGAACATGGAAGGAAAAAGAAGGAGGAAGAAGATATCCCTCTAGTTTCATAAATGGAAGACTTTTTCATTTGCTTGGCTTCTATGTGGCATCCTGTAGTCAGAAATGATAAGACTAAGAGTGTGAAAACCCAAGGCATCCTTCTATCATTTCCCCGATTCAAATAATCTAGAATTCTGCCAGTATAGACATGAGACACACCCTCCTAGTTAATCTGCCACTATCACATAATGTTAGACAATTAAAAGGTTCCCTACTTCTTTCAATTATTAAATAGTCTTCTGCTGCACAGACTAAGAGCAGCTGCCATTAATTTCTCTAAAGAGGACATACAGTACAATGAGCGAGACTTCATGGTTAAACTATCTGGGTGTGAAATCCTGCTCTACGTGACCTTGTGCTTAATCATTCAGTCATGTCGAACTCTTTGTGACCCCATAGACTGTGACCCATCAGACCCCTCTATCCATGGGATCTTTTAGGCAAGAATACTGGAGTGAGTTGCCAATTCCTTCTCCAGGGGATTTTCCCAACCCAGGAATCAAAACCGAGTCTCCTGTGTCTCCTGAATTACCTGCTGAGCCATTGGGGACCCCAACTGGTGAAACCCTCATCTATGTGATCTTAGGCACATTATTTAACCTAATCTCAGATTTCCACATGTAAAACAGGGATAATGATAATACTTTCTCTACAGGGTTGTTGAAAATATTAAAAAGAACAATGCATGAAACAGTCTCCTGCCTCACTAAACAGAAAATCTCAACAAGTATTAGCCATTATTTTTATCAGGTTAAGTGAAAGAGTTAATGTTTGTAAAAAGTGAGAAACACGTTTCTGTTAACAAGCCACATGAAGTAAATGTGATTTACCAAATCAGTCCCTTAGTATAAACAACAAATGACTGTGTGGTGTGCATATAAAAACACATTCCCAGTGAGTTGAGAAAAATGGCTGTCCTCACAGGCTTTGTAAGAGTAAAATGTCAGTTCCTACAGTTTTGCTCATTTGTTGTGCTGTATAATTGGAGCCAACATCCTGGGTGAAGCCTAAATACTGGTTCAATGACGGCAAGGAAGAACAATGGGCCAATCCATGAAGCAGAGTTCAGGTGACTGTTTTGTTATGAAAGGAAATCAACTGTTACTAAATTAAACCACCATATGTGAGTTACAGGTGTCACCATATGAATGTGCTGACTGACTGGAGCTCTGCTGTGAAATTATACATGCAAAAGGGGCTTCCCCGGTGGCTCAGTGGTAAAGAATCTGCCTGCCAAGATAGGAGACATGGGATCAGTCCCTGATTCAGGAAGCTCCCACATGCTATGGAGCAACTAAACCTGTGCACTACAACTCCTGAAGCCCACGCACCCTTACAGCCCGGTGCTCCACAACAGGAGAAGCCTGTGCACCACAGCTGGAGAGTGGCTCCCACTCACTGCAACGGGAGAAAAGCCCACACAGCAACGAAGACCTAGAACAGCCATAAGTAAATGAATAAAGTTTAAAAACATTTTTGAAAAATAAAGCACACTTTTGGAATAATATACGTGTTTTCACTGACGTGAATTTCAATGCTTTTGTGAAAGCATGACATCTTACTTAGAGCATATAAATGATTAGTTTCAAAATGAGACGTGTAAACACAATGTGGGTTCATTAGCTGTTCATTATTCCTGCCTGCTGCAAACATTAGCCCTGTGACAAGGCTCTGGCTGCAGCATCCGTAACGTGAACACCACGTTCATCCTTCCTTCTTCCCCTGTCCTTCCTGGGCTAAGAGAGTCCAGGATGGGCACGTTAGCAATTCCTAATGGAGGCTCTAATTCCTACTTAGAAGCAAACAGTGAGAAATTAAATCAATTCACTCTAAAAACATACAGTGGCAATGCCATTTCACAAGGGACGCTGTTTAAACAGTTAACTCTGAGTGAACTCTTCCTGTTCTTTGATTGGGAAGCATTTCAGACCTTAATTACTGTGTTCTGTGAGTCTGTGACAGATCGTCCCTTTTTTACCGGCTTCTTGCCAGGATAAAAGCAGGCTTTATTTTTTTTTCCTTTTAAGAAGACTACACTTAATTAGAGCTAGAGTAATTAACTCTTTGTGGGTTTGATCTCATTTCACCATTAAATTTTGATTCTGGCTGGAATCATCTGCTTCTATTGTCTTTATGGAAATTCTTAAACTGTAAACAATGTGGAGCAAAATGCATCAAGGGTAAAACTTGAAGTTTTTTTTTTTTTAGTGCAGTAAACAAAATTGTAAAAGGTTTTGAAAAGCAGATGGGAATATTTCCACAGCAATAATAGAAACAGAGAGGAGGGCACAGCGGAACACAAGCATTCCTTGTCATCCTCGTGACCATAGGCAATTCATCTACCTTCCCCAAGTACGGTTGCTGTGATCCTCCCTGGCATACATCAGGTGCTCAATAATTGTGAACCGATTTTCCTGTCCTCCCCATCTCCAATAATAAAATAGAATACTCTGCATTTTAATTCTTTGACTCTACTGTAGTATACAGCAGAATGGCTGTCAATCTGATAAGCTTTCAAACCAGTAGCACCCCACTGCCATCCTGCTCCTCAGAGAGTGTCCTTTTGGGTGACACTGTCTGTTCATAGATCTAAGAAGAAGAGATGACAGACTTGACTTAAAACAGGGAAGGCTGGAATATGAAAGGTTATACTGAATGATAGAGAATGCTGGGAGTTGCAGAGGAAAAGAATTTCACTCTTCATTAGTGATACCCAAATAAAAATTGATCACATTAAGCTCACCATGACAAAGAATAATTCAATCACTAGTGTCTTTTAAGATAAAATATAAAGTTTCTTCCAAAAAGTAATTTAGAACAAGGTGAGAAAAACATTCATCTAACTAAAGATGGCTCTATTGCTATCTCTATTTTGTTAGAAAAATGACTTTATGGATTTTGTAAAAAATGATGCAAGTTCATTATAAGACAAGTCAAGCAATAAGAAACAGAACAATGAAAAAGTGGAAAAAAAATGACCAGAAATCTACCACCTCCAAAACGCATGGTTAACAACTAGACACCACTGTTTCAGGCATCTCTTTCTTCATACATAGTGGTAAATCTGATTATACTGGAATTAACTGAATAAGAATTTTAAAAAACCTCACTCAAGCTAATTAAAAGCATTATGAAAAAATGCTGGGAGGTTGGAGTTATGGTATATTATTATTTTAAATGTTTTAATTTTAAGTGGAATTTACTTATTGATCCTCTGCTATAACAAAGCATGACATTGATAGACTTTCTCCCTCTTCTGATTATTTTATTTGTACACTGTTAATGTTTATAACATTTACATTCTGTTAATTGAGGCAGATTTCAAATTTTATTTATATATTTAAATGGAGTAAATGCTCAAGACTCATATATTTGTTGTATTTTCATCATTTAAAAACTTTTTTATTTTGATTTATCTCTAGGTGGGCTGGATTATGCCACCCAGTTAAATTTAGATTATTTGTCTTCTAAATTCTATTCCTAAAATTCTTGAACACAGACATGTTTGCTTGTTAGGCTTGAAGGATAGCTTGCCTATGTGAAAATTATTGGGGTACAGACTTCCCAAGAAGGCAATAGATGCTGTTTTCTAGCATTGAGTGTATTATGGCACATCTAATACCACCACATTGATATTTCCCCCTTGATACAAAGCTTGAGTTTTGCCTTGATGTCCATTTTTTTTTTTTTAAACATTGAGGTTCAGTAACTTCACTAAGATACATATGGGTACTGATTACTCTAATAATGCTTCTCTGGTATATGAAGCCAGTTGACATATTGATCTAAATCTTTATATGACACAGAATTAAAAATTTTTACTTCTGTATAATTATTTCTGGAATCAAAATTAGCTCTGGAATCACATGTAAGGCCAAGAGAATGTGAAACAGTGCAACAAGGGATGTCCCACATACCATGTAAACGTTGGTCAAAGAAAGCTAACATAGTGAAACTAACACCAGCCAAAGCAGGTTTAAAGTAAGAAGGATTATTAAGGATAAAGAGGGGCATTTTGTGTGTTAAAAAAGGTCAGTCCCCAAGGAAAATAATCTAATTCTATAGTTGTACATATTTAATAACATAACCTCAAAAAACTAAACAAAAACTAACAGAATGAAAAGAGATCCACTATCAAGGTTGATCTTAAAACACTACTTTCAATATCTGATTGAACAAGTAAATATTAACATACCATACAGACACAGAAGATTTGAACGACATGATTAACAAACTAAATCTACTTGACACGTAGAACACTGCTCACAACAACTAAAAATTGAATATCTTTTTAATGCAAAATGAACATTTACCAAACTGACAATAGGTTTAGCTATAAAGCATATCTCAACACATTTCAAAGGACTGAAATCAAAGAGACTATGTACCCTGACTATAGCAGAATTAATCTAGAAATAAGAAAAGCATCACTAGAAAATTCTCAAGTACTTGGAAATTAAGCAGTGTACTTCTAAATGACCCATAGGTGAAAGAAGAAGTTAAAAAGGAAGTGAGAAAATATTTTTTAACTGAGCAAAACAAAAATATCAAAATTTGTGATTTTTAGCAGAAGCAGTCCTAAGACAGATATGTTTAGTGTTAAAATCCATATATGTTAGAGAATACATAAAGACTAAAAATACTATGTGCTTAAGTATTGCTTTTTGAAAAGCAGCAAGTTAAATGCAGAGAAATTTAGAAGAAAGGAAATATTAAAGGCAAGAACAAGAAAAATAATGAAATTAGAAAATTCACACATCATAGAGTAAATCAACAAAGCCAAAATTTTGTCCTCTAAAAAAAGGTAAAATTAATAAATTTCAAGCAAGACACATCAAGACAAAAAAGAGAGAGAGAACACAAACATACCAAATTCAAGAATGGAAAGAGGGAATTTTATAACATTTATATAAACATTTTTAAAAGAAAATATTATAAGCAAATTTAAGCAAATATATTTGAAAACGTAAAAGAGATCTTCCTTGAAAAAATACAGGTTATCAAAGCCAGAATTAAAAAAAAAAAAAAAGAAAATCTGAATCATCCTATGTCTACTAAGCAAATTAAATTATTTAATTAAAATTCTTAGAAAACTCCAGATCCATATGGTTTCATTGGTAAATTCCACCTTCTAAGAAACAAATAACAGTAATCTTATATTTGCTTTATGAGAGTGAAAAAAGAAGGACCACATCCCAAAGTGATTTCAATTTGGTTAACAAAAACTTGTTACCAAAACTAACAGTTATATTTCAAAAAAGGAAAATTATGTGAACTTATATTAAGAAAATAGATGTAAAATCCTAAACAAACTCAACAAAACACTCATCAATAACCTCTACAAATCAAAGATACAGACCCAATAGATACATGGGCAAAAGACTGAAAGGCACATGTATCAATTTCCTACTATACTTGTTAACAAATTATGACAAAGTTAGTGGATAAAAACAATACAGATGTATTGTCTATAGTTTAGCAGTGGAAATGGGTCTTATTGTGCTAAAACCAAGATGCTAGCAGGGCTGCACCTCTTCTGGAGGTTCTAGGACAAAATCTGTTCCCTTGCCTTTTCCAGCTTCTAATGTCTGCCAGCATTCCTTGGTCCATGGCCCCATTCTTCCATCTTCAAAGCCAGCAACACTGAATGAGTCTTTCTCACACTGCCATCTCTGGTTCTCTCTTCTAATTCCTTCTTGTGATTACACTGGGTCTCCCTCAGCAATTCAAGATAATCTCCTTGTTTTAAAGTCAGCTGATTAGCAACCTTAATTCCCCTTTGCCATGTAACCTAATATATTCACAGTTTCCAGGAATTAGGACGTGGACATCTTAGGAGAGACATTTTCCTACCTACTAAAAGACATATCACAAGAGAAGGTATAGACATAACCAATAAAAATATGAAAAAAATTTACAACCTCAGTAATCATTGTTGTTGCCATTTGTTGTTCAGTTGCTAAGTTGTGTCTGACTCTTTACAACCCCATGAACTACAGCATGCCAGGTTTCTCTGTCCATCACTACCTCTGAATTTCTTCAAACTCATGTCCATTGAGTCAGTGATGCCATCCAACCATCTCATCCTCTGTCACCCCTTCTCAGTAGTCATTAGGGAAATGTGGACTAAGGTTACAAGGATATACCACTACACCCCTCCAGAATAGTTAATATTAACATGTCTGATGAGACTGTAGAACAATCAGAACTCTCATATACTTCTGGTGAGACTTTTAAATTAGTGCAACTGTTACTGCACTCAGGTTCAGCTATTTGCTTCCTGATAAGCCAATAAATCAAGTGACAAGGTGTTAAGGCAAGGAAAGCCAGCTGACTGAGAAGATGGAGGACCAGTGTCTGTAAAAAACCATCTTAACATCTCAGGGAAGGCAAGGGCTTTCTTAAAGGTAGTGTGAGGGAGGGAGGCTGCAGGGCTGTGAGCAGCTTGTGCACAATTCTCAGATTAGTTGGCATCAAAGTGAAGTTTTGAGCATCACGAATCTTCTGGTTTCATTCAGTCTGCAGTGTGCATGCTTGCAGTCAGTTTTCATCTAGTGGGATCTGTTTCCTGTAAAAACAACCTAGGAAGGTGTATCGGACCTTCATCGCTATTTTTTAGGGAACTAGGAGTTAGGTGACTCTGGTTT
Organism: Bos javanicus; assembly: GCF_032452875.1. NCBI lineage: Eukaryota > Metazoa > Chordata > Mammalia > Artiodactyla > Bovidae > Bos > Bos javanicus. The sequence goes on from NC_083870.1 coordinate 48,224,827, forward strand.
ATAGTTTAAATTGTAATCATTTTCCTGGCCTAAGAGCCATTCTTTGCTTCTATATCTTCACATTTCCTAATCAATAACCCTTGAGCCAGACTTTTAAGACTCACGGAGACCTGGGAGACTAAAGCAAAAGCCTTTTACTTCAGACGACAGGGTCATGGGGGCTGATTTGCAGATTCATAACCATTTTGCAAAGCTAGTGGTATCTACTTAAGCATAAAATTTTAAAACTCTGACACCCGGCAATTTCATCACCATGTCTATACCCATAAGAAGTGTATACATGTGTGCACCAAATGACATATACACAAATATTCAAAGCAGTAGTCATTTTAACAGCTACAAACTCGAAACTACTGAAATGCCCACAAAAAGCGGAATGAATAAGGAATAAATTGTGGCATACTCATACCATGGATCATTACACAGCCTTAAAGATGGATGAACTTCTGCACAGAATAGAATGGATGAATCTCACAAACATAATGTTACAAGAATTAAGCCAGACACCAAAAGGTACATATTATAGGATGCTATTGCCATTCATATAAAGCTCAAAAGCAGACAAGACTAATTTCTTATATTAGAAATCTGAATAATGGTTGCCTTTGGGCATAGCATACTTAAGTAACAGCAAGAGCAAGGCTTTGGGGGACTCATAATAGCCTATTTGGTGAAAATACACTTCTAGTGTTTATAATTTTCTATGCATGTTATATTTCAATTAAAATTTCAATAAAGCTATTGAAACAGTACATGTACTTTGTGTCAAAAAACTGGTGACCTTATTTAGCTTTCATGACTATGTGAATACATTCTCCTGGCTAAGGCAGGCTATAGTACTAAAACAAACCTTACAGTAGACAAATTCTTCCTGTCAGAAGAGCCAAATATCAAAAGGCAAGAGGTTAAAATGAATTAAAATTTATCCATTCTTGAATCAAATGAAAATGTTACAGACTTCAGAGACTATCCTTACTTGTATTTGGAATTTTTCAGTGACATAAAAGTAGCCATTTGAAATTAGTTAAGTAATATTATAGTCAACTTTTTGAAATGAGAGTTTTGCTTTTTTTATGAGAAATTGGCATTTTCATCATCAAGGAGATACACAACCTCCTTGACACAGTGATTCTCCATCAAAAACACTCCAGTTTTCTTCTTTTAAATAATGTGCTTACCAAGAGCCCAGCCATGATCTGTAGACAAAAAAGGGATGGCAGCAATATGTACCCACTGGGGAAAAAGAGAATAGGAATCTCACACTGTAAAACCAGGAATCTAAGCCTTTTTCATGAGAATACCCATAGTAACACAACTAAACACATTGCCCATTTTGGTTTTGGTTTTGATGTGTTTTTACAGCATCACACGTGGGTATGCTGCTGCTGCTGCTAAGTCACTTCAGTCGTGTCCGACTCTGTGCAACCCCATAGACAACCCACCAGGCTTCCCCGTCCCTGGGATTCTCCAGGCAAGAACACTGGAGTGGGTTGCCATTTCCTTCTCCAATGCATGAAAGCGAAAAGTGAAAGCAAAGCCGTTCAGTCGTGTCCTACTCCAGCGACCCCACGGACTGCAGCCCACCAGGCTCATCTGTCCATGGGATTCTCCAGGCAAGAGTACTGGAGTGGGGTGCCGTGGATATAGATAATAATAATAGTAAATAATATTTCTTTTTATTTGGTGCTTTATGTTTGTAAAGAACCTTCATATTCACAGGCTATTCTGGAAAACCAGGGTCATTTGAATGAGATCCACCTTGGTTCCAGGTGGTGAGATCCACCTTGACCATGTAGAAGTTACCTGACTTTAGACACATTTCTTAGTTGAGCTTCAGTTACCTCACAAACCCTGAAGTTTAAGTGAGGATGATGACAGGTAATGTATGTAAGTCCCTGGCACACAGTATAACAGAGGGAATAATGGGAAGTCTGTGGTACATAGTAGGCATTTGATAAATGGTAGCACTTGCTATGATTGTCTCATTTGACTTTTATGACAACCTATGAAAGCAGAGGCTGTAAGTGTCTGTTTATCTACCAAAATATCTACCCCATATTAGGCGTTCAGTAAGAGTGATGAATTCATAAGTGAACAAAGAAGAGAGAGTAATGAAGGTTCCATTGTCCTAATTTTGTATGAGAAAATCAAGGCTCAGGTTTGTCTGCAGTCCCACTGCTACTAATTAGAAAAGTTGAGTTGCAAACCCAGTTTTTCTTACTCTAAGACCAACGTTCATTCCTCTATTCCAGCAGTGCTCATGACCATATTTACTTGCCTCGCTCTGGATGTTGGCATTTTATCTTCATTTCGTATGTGTGATTTGTTCTAAGTTAAGGAGTGTCTGGACTCAGTTCAGGAAGAAATTCAGTAAACAAGTTTCACTCTTATGCTGATAGCATGTGATATTTTAAATATACCTTAACTACGATAAAGTGGAAGGACTGAATTTATATATTATGTATGTTTAATACAAAATAAAAATATCACCACAGAGAGTATTGAGCAAATAAATCCTCCCTGGGTTTTTTTCCTTCCCTTGAATCTGTTGCCTTAGAAAATTAAACATGGCCAGGTAAATGTCTTTCCCAAAGGCTTTATGTAATTTCAAAGTAGCAGGCTTAGATCATTTAACTAAGATTTAGAGACTCTTCAACCAGTTAACATCTGGGCCATCCACGCCCCTTGCCCTTACTCTTAGAAATGTGTTCATTGTGGTCAGCATGCTGGGAAACTTCGGTACATGGCCATAGAATCATAAAATGGCATTTTAAAAATGTCAATATGTTATCCAAAATAGTGTGTGCAGAACAGAAACAATCTAGAAGCACTGGAAAGCAAATAAGTTTTGATGGGGGAGAACTTTCCAAAAACAAGAATGAGGGCAGGGCAGGTTAGAAAAAGAATATGTGGAAAATGAAGCCAGTGAGATTAAGGACAGGGCATCAGGACAGAAGCCAGACTCAGGCACCACTGCCCTTCTCCACTCACTGAGGTGGCAAGGCCCCAGCCTGAGGAGCACCATGCAGACTGCATATCCCCAGGCTGCCTCCAGGCAGGTACAGAGCTGAAGGTGTGTCCCCTTATTGTAAATGGAGTGAAAGGGGACTGAGAAGCCTAGGGGAGGAGAAAACATTTCAGCAGAGACAGGAATTGCACAGTGGAGTTTCTGGAACAGTATAGTGCCCTGAAGAACACTGAACCAGGAGATGTAGGTTCCACAGAGGGCCTCAGACAGAGGACTTGGTGCCAGCCACAGCATTTCACATGGATTTGCCATTACTAGCAACAATATTGTTCATATCTTTTGTTCACAATTACATTTTAAATGATTTACATTATTTAAATTACAATATTTACAATATTTAAATTACATTTTAAATGATTATGGCTAATATATAGGAAATCCATTGATTTCTTTATACTTCTGCTTGGTAATTATACTGAATAACCAATCTTAAGTGTTTCTTCTCAGTGCTCTTAGGATGTATCCAAACTCCTTACAGTTTCAAACCTTTTACAGGCAGACCTCAAAGATTTTGCAGCTTCAGTTTCAGACCACCTCAACAAAGCAAATATCACAGTTAAGCGAGTCACAAGAATTTTTCAGTTTCCCAATGCATATGAAAGTTATGTTTACACTCTAGTATAGTCTATTAAGTGTGCAAGGCTGCAGTCCATGGGGTCGAGAGGAGTCAGACACGACTGAGCAACTTCACTTTGACTTTTCACTTTCATGCACTGGAGAAGGAAATGGCAACCCATTCCAGTGTTCCTGCCTGGAGAATCCCAGGGACCGGGGAGCCTGGTGGGCTGCCGTCTATGGGGTCGCACAGAGTCGGACACAACTGAAGCGACTTAGGAGCAGCAGCAGCAGCATTATGTCTAAAAGAACAATGTATCTATCTTCATTTTAAAATGTTGTATTGCTAAAAATGCTAACCATCAATCTGCCACAAACCTTCACTTTGTACAAACAAAACAAAACAATATTTGCAGAGCACAGTAAAATGAGGATTACCTGTATTCTTTCGCCACACAGAAGTGTTTTCATGTCTTCAGATGGAGCATGTTCTTTCTTGCTTTCATCTCTTTGCACATGCACTTTCATATGCTTAGAACACTGCTACCTCTCTTTTCTCCTAATTCCCAATAATGCTTTAGATTTTATGCTGAATGCCATTTCTTCTGGAACATCATTCTTATGTCCTCAGCCACCACTAGCTCCACAGATGAAACCCAAGTGAATGCCTCTATTGCATGTTTGCATGGCAACCAAGTGTTAGCATAGAGGTCTTATAGGACTTTTCATGCTTTATTGAAACTGTTTTTTTTTTTTTTCTTTTTCTCTCTGTATAGACTATTAGGTTCTTTATGTGTAGAAGACATGTCTTTTTTACGCTTTGTGCCAAGAACTTAGCATGTGGTCCCTTAGGATTAGCTAAAAACTGTATTGAAGGGATGAATAAATGGATAAATGAATGAATGAGCTAAACCTTAATTTCTCAATATGACTTACAAGAAGCTGAATCCTGCCTACCTATGTCACCTCTTATCTTGTCACTTAATACAGAACCATCTACCCACCAGCCATTTTGAATTTATTTCATATCCTTTAAAAATATCATGCTTTTCTTGTCCACAGGAATCTATGCATGATATTCTCTTGCCTGAAATGTTCTCCCCAACTACCCTTCTCCTGAACAACTCCTACTCATCCTCAAGGGCTCAATTTAGTTGTTTTTTTCCCCTAATCTTTCCCCTGTACTCCTTTGCACCCCATCTAAGTTAAGTACTCTTCTAAGGTACTTCCCCAGGACCCTCACTTCCTCTATAATGACAATTCAAATTTTTCTGGAGCTTTTTGGTCAATAATTAATATTTTCTTCTAAACTCTTAAGTTGTCAGGGTCATGGACAACATCCAGCACAGTGTATCTTTTTATCCTGGCACATAATGGTCATGTAATAGATGTCAAAGACAAGAACAAACTAGTTAGATCATCTTTAAAAATATAAACAAAATATGCTGCATTGTTCAGGCATTGCCTTGCTATCTCTTCCCGCTAGGGAACTAATAAATCTGCAAGGGAAATGTGGATGTTCTGATACTGTCTGGATCCATTTTCTTTCATCATTTTAAAAAAGCATCCACAGATCCTCTTCTGCATCCTACCCTATCGAAAATTGAAATTGCTGTTTTCTTTCATCTCAGTTTTTATTTCCATGAAAAGGACTTCTCAACCCCTCTATTAGCAATTGCTCAAAGTTTACATTTGAAGTGTCAAGTCTTTAATAACTGTATCTCTATAGCTTTTGCACATCTTGTTCCTATCTGCTATTGTTCAGACCCACACAAGTGCTAAAACATGAGAACTACTCTCCTCTCTCTCTTCAGGATGACTGTTGCCTGGGAGGAGAAGGGAACGATAGAGGATGAAATGGTTGGATGGCATCACTGACTCGATGGACATGAGTTTGAGTGGGCTCCTGGAGTTGGTGATGGACAAGGAGGCCTTGTGTGCTGCAGTCCATGGGGTCGCAAAGAGTCAGACATGACTGAGTGACTGAACTGAACGATGTGAAGCTCACCGACTCCCAAGACAGCCCAATCCCTGGCGAGACTGAGCTAATATCTGAAAGCACATTCTTAGGCTGAATTGAATTTTCTACCTTATTTTTAAATAGCTTCCATTTGTACAGTCATCATGATGTACCAGTGATCAGTTCTTCATACAAGACTTCTAACTAAATGTCAAAAAAAACCTATAAGGCAGAGGTTATCCCACTTTCAAGTTGAGGACAATAAAGCTCAGGAAATTTAAGTGACCTGCCTAAGATCACAGTAACACTAGCATTTGCGCTCAGTGTGGTTTTCCCTAATATGCCATACTGCTTTCCACAACAAAGCAATTAAATTATTGGAAATCCAAACATTAACTATTAAATAAAGTATCATCCTTTAAAATGGCATACCTCTGGGGCGTTTACATATGGCCTTTCTCCAAACAGCTGGAACAGCTGTTGTTAGGCAACAGAACAATGATATATTTTCTTTTCTCCCAGTTTGGAAGAAACAGACAAGTGCCTGGATATTAAAATCTGCCCAAATGAAAAGATACATGAGTATGAACGAAGCCACCATGTATCTTTCTTCTCATCTCTGTATAAATATGTGCACACACACACACACACACACACACACACACACGTACCTATATACACAGGTTTTCCTGATTTGTCATCCCTACATAAATGATTGAGGTTTCTCCCACCCACTTCCCATGGAAAGGAGCCACAGTAAACTCCAATGGTGTTGGTAGATTGGAGAAGATGGAGAAGAGGGGAAAGTGAGAGAAAAGAACTGCAAGTGTGAGGCTCATATACCAGTGCATGCGTGTTAAGTAGTTTCAGTCGTGCCTGCCTCTGTGCAACCCTAGGGACTGTAGCCCACTAGGCTCCTCTGTCCAGGGGTTTCTCCAGGCAACAATACTGGAGTGAGTTACCATGCCCTCCTCCAGAGGATATTCCCAACCCAGGGATCAAACCCGAGTCTCTCTTATGTCTCCTGCATTGGCAGGCAGGTTCTCTACCACGAGCACCACCTGGGAAGCCCCTATATACCAACACTACTGCCAATGAGTAGCAGTATCCAAAAAACCAAGAGTGCCCCACCCCACCAAGCCACAAGGCCTGCGGGAGAATGTATGGCTGAGTAAGGCCATATCCTAATATGCCAGCAAATTTGGAAAACTCGGCAGTGGCCACAGGACAGGAAAAGGTCAGTTTTCATTCCAATCCCAAAGAAAGGCAATGCCAAAGAATGCTCAAACTACCACACAATTGCACTCATCTCACATGCTAGTAAAGTAATGCTCAAAATTCTCCAAGCCAGGCTTCAGCAATACGTGAATAGTAAACTTCAAGATGTTCAATCTGGTTTTAGAAAAGTCAGAGAAACCAGAGATCAAATTGCCAACATCCGCTGGATCATGGAAAAAGCAAGAGTTCGAGAAAAACATCTATTTCTGCTTTATTGACTATGCCAAAGCCTTTGACTGTGTGGATCACAATAAACTGTGGAAAATTCTGAAAGATATGGGAATACCAGACCACCTGACCTGCCTTTTGAGAAACCTATATGCAGGTCAGGAAGCAACAGTTAGAACTGGACATGGAACAACAGACTGGTTCCAAATAGGAAAAGGAGTACGTCAAGACTGTTTATTGTTATCCTGCTTATTTAACTTCTATGGAGAGTACATCACAAGAAACGCTGGGCTGGAAGAAGCACAAGCTGGAATCAAGATTGCCGGGAGAAATATCAATAACCTCAGATATGCAGATGACACCACCCTTATGGCAGAAAGTGAAGAGGAACTAAATAGCCTCTTGATGAAAGTGAAAGTGGAGAGTGAAAAAGTTGGCTTACAGCTCAACATTCAGAAAACAAAGATCATGGCATCTGGTCCCATCACTTCATGGGAAATAGATGGGGAAACAGTGGAAACAGTGTCAGACTTCATTTTTTGGGGCTCCAAAATCACTGCAGATGGTGACTGCAGCCATGAAATTAAAAGACACTTACTCCTTGGAAGGAAAGTTATGACCAACCTAAATAGCATATTCAAAAGCAGAGACATTACTTTGCCAACAAAGGTCCGTCTATTCAAGGCTATGATTTTTCCAGTGGTCACGTATGGATGTGAGAGTTGGACTGTGAAGAAAGCTGAGCGCCAAAGAATTGATGCTTTTGAACTGTGGTGTTGGAGAAGACTCTTGAGAGTCCCTTGGACTGCAAGGAGATCCAACCAGTCCATTCTGAAGGATATCAGACCTGGAATTTCTTTGGAAGGAATGATGCTAAAGCTGAAACTCCAGTACTTTGGCCACCTCATGCAAAGAGTTGACTAATTGGAAAAGACTCTGATGCTAGGAGGGATTGGGGACAGGAGGAAAAGGGGACGACAGAGGATGAGATGGCTGGATGACATCACTGACTCGATGGACGTTAGTTTGAGTGAACTCCGGGAGTTGGTGATGGACAGGGAGGCCTGGCATGCTGTGTCACAAAGAGTCGGACACAACTGAGCGACTGAACTAAACTGAACTGAAAGTTATGAGCTAGTGGGCAAACACCAATAAATAGCTCCACTCACAGTGAGCCCACTACAGTTCCTATCTGTAATCTCTGTTGACTATAGTAGAGTGGTCAGAAGCAAGGAGATTGAATGTGACCAATGGTCTGCCAGTGGGGCTGTCAGGTCGTCCATGGAGGAACACAGCTAACCCTGTGCTGCTAAAAATCTGTGGTTCCTATGCCAGTCCCTTTTTGTACACTGATACTAAATGTGGTTAATGAATCTGAATTAATAAAATCACCAAGTGGGTGATTTCTATTCTATATGACTATTATTTTCATATTTTATTTTCATATGTTATTATTATTGGCAAAATCATGAAATGTATCACAGTCTTTCTCAGTCTTCAAGCCTATGTAACTTCCAGAAGTTAGTATTCACCTGAAACCCACAGCATAAAGCTCAACGACTTGCTATCACAATGCCAAGTCTAGAATGGCCAGATGTCTCTCTTTGCCTGGGACTGAGGGGTTTCCCAGGATGTGGGATCTTTGGTGCTGAAACTGGCATGGTCTTCAGTGAAACCAAACTGCTGGTCAACCTATCCAGGCCACCTCTTGATTTAGCAGCACAGTGCATTTAGTGTGCACTGATCATACCTCCCACTCCATAGGTTTATGAAAGAGGACCGGGGAACCCACTCAGGTACACTAAGAAATAAACCAACTGATCAAATAAGGGGGAAATGGAAGAGGAGAGTAATATCGGTGCCAGGGGACATGTCAGAGGGAACATTTACTGCCAGCGCCTCCCACACACAGAAGAGAGAGCCCTGTCATGGGACCTGATTGATGTGGTGACATTCCCTTAGCTTCAATATACAGCAGCAATACATTTTTACAAAGCTGCAACCTTCTCCTCTAAAAGGAAAATACAGTAATAAATTACTGAAAAAGTTAAGCATATATATCATTCTAGAGCTCTGTTTTGTGTCCAGAGAATACTGCAAAAGCAAATTAAATAACTGTCAAAAATGAATATATATATATATATGTATATATGAATATACATATGAATATATATATAGATATATTCTTCATTCCTTCAGCAAAATGTCTACTGGGGGCCTCCTACACATCAGGCTCTGCCTGTGGCTCTGGGGACCCACAGAGATGCAAAGGACTCTGTTCTTTTCTGTTAGGCATCTTATTTAAATCCTCCACTGTGTTCATAATATCCACTTCCTAGTTTGGGGCTATTCTAGCCTATATAGACTTGTTCTCTAGGGCTTGGGCCTTGCACAGAAAACATTCAGTAATTCAATTGCCTCATTTACCACTGTTCCCTTAAGAAGAAACCATAGCAGATGAATTTTTAATATGTTCAGTTTATATTTTCTTCCTTGGGAGCCTATTTCTGTCCACCAAAATAGCGTAGCATCAGGTGGCATAGACGCATCAAAGACAAATGAAGGTGGAAACCCCAACAGGAGGAAAATTATTGTTTTAGTCATTACATACCACTTCTTGTCTTGAATCAGGACTGAAACCATTTCCCCCACTCCTATTTCATTGTCATTACCTCGGTTCTAAAGTCTTATGGCTCTATGCTGAGCCTGGAGTAGCAACCATCCTCTCAAAATTCAGACCAGAAAACACAAGAGGAGACCCAACCCTGCTGATCAGAATAACACATTCCTATCTGTTATCTGATATCACCCTCTTTTCTGCTAAACTCAGACAACACTCCATTGTTTTAGCTGATGATGCCTGACAGGGGAGATGACTGATTCAAGTGACAGACAGGGCTTCAATAGAGAGAGAAGCCTGTTTAAGCTCCGGCCTGTCTGCTCCAGTAAATCTCCAGTTTTATCAGCTGGGAGCAACTGGCTCATTTCGCCTAGATCAGTGGCAGTCCATCTTTTTACAGCCCCTTGTCAGGGACAGACTTCAGGTGCCTTGGCATGCCAGGTCTGATATGAGTCAAACTCAGTGTGAACAAGGATTAACCTATACGATTGTCTGAGACTCCCTTTAAGTGTATTCCAAGAAGAGACTGGAGAAAACTATAAACTCGATTAAACAAGGTAAACTTTTCTGCGTTCCTGGGCAGTGTGCATTTCATCTGCATTCCTTCAGCAGTGTGAATAAACATGACCATTGACCTGGGCAGCTCGAGCACCCGCAGCCTGCACGGCGCAGTGCAAGAAGGAATATTTGAATGTCGTCCTGGCAAAACTGGACAGCCTGTCAGGAACATGAAAATGACTTTTGAAATCTGCATGTCTGTGTGACGGTATAAAATATTCATACCTCAGATTAAAATATTTTATTGAATTAATATTGATTTATGATTAATTTTTAAATAGATTCATATTTCATGAGGCAGTCACAATGAACCTACCAATTGGGCCTCAGCAAGTGAAACCAATTACACAAATCGTTAAGGAGGCAACCAAGAAAGCAACTCTCAATGCCTGGGAAGAGACAAAAAGAGTGAGAAAATCCGCCTTTAGGATAAAATAAACAGAGGTATATAGGGACAAAAAAAAAAAAAAAACCTCCCCACCCTGCTTGCTTTGATATAGGTTTTTCTTTTTCACGTATGCCAGTGGGGTATCCCCCTACCAATTTTTTTTTTAAAAATCTATGTTTGGCCTCATGTTTGAAAACCTCACTGCAGTGACTGTTTTTTTCAAAACTGTAATTAATTCTCTTCTTCCAAGAGAAAACTGTAATAATGATAGCTACCAAAAAATGAAGCCTCCTTAAGAGTTCCTCTCTTCTGGTATTGGGCAAAAGCCTTTCAGAAAAGTGCTGACAGCTGAAAACAAAAGACATTGATTGCTCTGCCCAATTAGCATCTTCAGACGCAAGGCAGTGGCAGGTAAGACGAGGGCTCCCAAGTGCTTTTGAACATGTTCTCTTTCAATCTGAGTCCAGAAAATTAACTTTTCACCCCTCCACTCTCCTGTTGTGCTTTCCATAATCATACCTGTACATTTCATGTCTGAAAACTAGCCTATCATTTCATTGACTTCCCTTTTGGAAAGAAACTGTCTTCTAATTTATACAAGATATTTTTATAGCCTAAGCAACAGACTCACTTCATCTTTATTCATTCTTCTTTTCTTTTTATATCTCATTCATGTTTTCGTTTTCTTATTTAAACATGCTAAATCGGGCCACCTTTGCTCAGTTTATTACAGTCAGTCCTTTTTTGCATAAAATGCCAGTATGTAAAGTTATAGGACAAAATAAGGATATTCTTTACTTTGTGTGAAGAGTTTTAATGTGAGCAAGAAGGTTTCAAAAACCATGGGAAATCTGTAGGAGATGCTAGACTGGGTAGCACAGCCACATGGGGCTGAGATGACGCCCAGGGTCTCCTAATTAGATAAAGCCATTGTTTAGATTCAGACAATACCTGTTTACAGTTCAATAAACAACTTGTCACAGTTGCTTGCTCAAAGCAGACCTAGATGTCAATGCAAACAGTTAGTACAGAGGTAGTGAAATAAATTGGTCTCCTGAGTAAATAAATTGAGCAGCAATGTGAAACTGCCTCATCAGTACAGAAGAAGATAATCATTTATAAAGGTTTAAAATGGCGTTTCATAAGTATTGACATTTAGAGAAATGTCTTTCCCCATCTAAATGCCTACCCCCACCTTTTCCTATTTTCACCAGCCACTAAAAAGAAAAATAAAACAAAAAGAGAGAATAAAGTATGTCTGGGGTCATTTTATCAAAGTTTCATAATGTGTCCTATATATATAAAATTTAACAGATGTCTTAAAAATACTTGTCCTTGAAGGTAAATTATGGATATGTATGGCACCTGCCTTCAAGGATTTGCCATTCTCTCATCATAGAATGGGACCAGACCAAAGATAAGACAATGGAAAGGTCATGGGGTCAAACATCTGGATTTTGTTTTTGCTATCGTTTCTTGTTGATGAATGACTGAATGACAAAGGGAAACCCCCTCCCCCAAAAAAGGAAAGAACAGAGTTGAGGGGTATACCTAGAAGCCCTAGTCAGGGAGATGAAGTGACTTCTTTTATGGGGATAAGGACCATATACAGCAGCATTTCCTTTCTCAAAGATCTTTGAAAGAAAGTGTCTGTAGCAGAAGATGTGACTAAACAACTGAATGCACGGTTTTTTGAAATAAATTTCTCCGCGTGCACTTTGAGAAATCACAGAAACTCTGTCAGAAACCCCCATGCACATGTAAACATCAGAAAGCAGAGCAGCACATTCCACTTCTCTAGGTGTTGTAAGAAAAGAAGGCATTGACATTTGCTCACCACCGTATAAGCTCCAACTCTAACAGACAATGTATGCCAGCTCACTGTAGGGCCAGAAGGAATAATCCAGAGACATTCAATCAACGTTACCTGAGAGGGCAGGGAGAAGGTGGGAAAACTAAAGTTCTATATGTTTAAAAGAGAGCAGAAGTCTTATTCCCACTACTTTCTTTCATTCTTTCCTCCTCTCTTTCTTTTTAACCTGACCTTTATGTACCACCCCACAGATTCTAAGTAAAAGAGCTCTTACCCTAAAAAAAAATCTTCCTTGGTGGCTCAGACAGTAAAGAATCTGCCTGCAATGCAGGAGACCTGGGTGTGACCCCTGCATCAGGAAGATGCCCTGGAGAAGGTAATGGCAACCAACTCCAGTATTCTTGCATGAAGAATTCCATGGGCAGCAGAGCATGGAGGGCTACAGTCATGGGGTCGCAAAGAGTTGAACATGACTGAGTGACTAACGCTTTCACTTTACCCCCAAAATGGTAAAGGGGACATCTCCTATTAGATGAATTTTAACCATCATAGCACTTACTTCTAATAATTCACTTTACCTGCCCATTATTGAAAACATACTGAATTCTGCCTCAACGAATCTATTTCCCCAAACATGCAATTAAAAAAAAAAAATCACACTTGAAATCTGTAGCAACAGAAGGCTTTTTTTTTCTTTTTTTGAACCAAGAAAATAAAACTAGAGTGCAGTCAATACTATTATAAACCCCAATGATCCTTTCCTGAGATGAATATTTAACATCTGCCCTTGTAACTCAATCACCGTATTCCTAGCTTTTTACAACCACACCTGCATTTTCAGTTGGAGTTCACAAACTGACTATGAGATTTCTTTTGCTGGCATTTATGTTGTGGTCACAGACCTGAGGGCACATAATGCCAGGATTACTGCTGACCTGCCCTTCATGGAAATCTAAGCTCAGTGGTGTCTTTATAAACTGTTAGCTTTCAACGCTACTTTAGACAAAATTGGCAGTGGATGTAGTTTTTCACCTCTATTCCCAGCTTCCATGTTCTGAGACAAAATCTCATTTACTCCACACTTCTCTAGAGGGCCCAGTGCTCTCAGTCTCCTCCCCTTTCAAAGCCTCTTCTTGGGAATGCTCAGCAGTGCAGAGAGAAAGGAGAAGGAACTGGGATAAGAAAACCCAGGTTCACATGCCATCTCTTCATGGCTTTGTAACATGTTCAAGCCACTTTACCTCTTCAGCTTGCATTCTTCATGTAGAAAATAGGGATAATAAAATAATTTGCTTTCCAGGAGAAGTTACAACTACAAATAGTAATAATAATAATAACCTAGATTAAAGAGCTTTGAAACTTAAAGGGCCAGTCAGGAGCTACTTCCATAAATAATTATTCATTCCCTCAATTTAACTGAATATTTACTGTTTGATACTGGATACAGTGATGAAAATGATGATGTCTCTGTCCTTAGAGACAGACTAATAGAGAGTGTCATGGAAAAAATAGTGTTAATAGTATTTGATTAGAACTGAAATAGAGGTATTGATCAAGTGCTATGGGGCCAAAGATATATTTTGGAGGCAAATCATGGAAATTTTGTTATTATTACCATATATACAAGTAATTTTATATATATTATATGTAAAATAGGCAAATGTTAAGGCTCAGCTCTTAGCAAGGGAGAATAGATTTTTAAAGCGTTAAACCCAGTTCTAACACTTCCACTTTAAGTCTTAACCAGCAATGAGGGGAAGTGGAAAAGGATCACCTGGACCCAGTCAGCTCATATCCAGTGCCTCCAAGTCACATGGAAATCATCACTTCAGTTAAGGCAGACTCTTCCTGCTTTTAACTGTGGAACTGAATGGTTAGAACCATCTTAAGTCATTTTACACCATTCTCCTTCAGCTACATTTTTGGGATCTTGATGCAAATATGTTAACTGAAAAAAAAAAAAAAAAAAACACACACACACTTCAGATGATGAAACTATTTATGATTTAGGGGTTGGGGAGTCCTGCAGGGAAGGTATTTGTGCAGACTCTTCCTCAGTTCACCCTCCCATGCTGGTAATCCCCAAACTCATCTCAGCTACAAACCTCTTCACAGTGAGCCTACCAGTTCCTACTGGTGGATGCTATGGATGGGTCTCTAGCCAGACCACACAGTCAACTCCAAAACCAGGCTCATCTCCAAGGCTAAGAAACTGCTCTCGTCCTGAGTTTCTTACCTCTGAGAAGATACCACCATTTACTCCATTACTCAAACAAGAAAGCAAGAATTCCTTCCTCACTCTTCTCTTTATCTTATCTCCCTCGGTCTCCCAGCTCCACTAAGCCTTGTCAATTCCATGGCCTTACCATTTTTTATACCTATACCCTTTTCTCCTTCCTTCTTTGATTCCCAGAGTTCAGCCTGCATTACTTTTTATATCAAATCAGAAATACCCCCTAACTAACTCCCTGTCTCTAATCTCACTTCCTATAATTCATTCTCCAAATGCTCCCAAAATGACAGTGACCTTTAAAAGCCAAGAAAGATCATGTAGTCCTCCTTCTTCAAATCCTTCAAAGGCTCTCCACAGTTTACAAAACACAAAGCAAAATTCTTAAAATGACATAGAAGACCCTAAATTATCTGTGCTTGTCTTGACTTCAAAGTTTTTTATAATTCCTTGACTCTCCCATGTGCTTTCATAACACTTCGCCTCTGCTCTTACTGAATCCCTTTGCCTGCAAAGCCTGCCTCCCACCCCCAACCCCCTGCCCTAACAAACACCTACTCATTTGCCAAGGCTCATTCTAGACACTCCCTCCTCTAGGATTCTGTATTTATCTTACCAGAGCTCCGAGGTAGAATAAGCCACCTCTTCCTTCGTGCCCTCCCCTTGCACCTTGCCCACATATCTAAAACATGTCTCCCTTCTCCTGGAGAGAAAGTTCTCCAATGACAAGGTCCATACCAACTTACTTTGTTTACCCAAAACCTAGTACAGTATCCAGCACACATCTGGCACTCAATCAATGCTGAATGAAAAAATGAATGAAATATGCAACCCATTCCAAGAAAAGAAGTTTCACGTATCACATATGCCTGAAAAGTGACTGGTAAATAGTAAACACTCAATAAAAATTCTTGAATGAATGATCAAGAAAATGAATGAATCATTTTTAACTTGTCAGTAAACTGACAATCAGGTCAGTTTTCTACATAATCGTTCTCCACATATTTTTTCTGTAATGTAACAATGCCCACAGCAGGCTAAGGTAGTGTGCATTGTGCCTCTATTAAATGCTGACACTGATTGGAGATGGTCTTGCAGGCTAATTGTGTCATTACTGAAAGCTCCTTGAGGGCTTGCTTCTTAGTGTCAACCTTCTCAAATATATTCCTAAGAACTCAACACTAAAAATTTCTTTGTTTCTCCACTCGACTGCTGAACAACTTAACCAAAGCAGGGGAAATTCTACTAACCCAGGAGAAAACATAAACACATATTCTATTCCTAGTATGTTTAGATCTCTGAGATTTACATAAAAATTCAGGGTTAACTTTATAAGTATGCAGAATAGACACTTTCTAGAGGTGAGATGAATTGTCAACTATTTCCTACTACTGGCATGCAAGAATGCTGAGATTACTATTACAAAATGATAACCTTTGGCTTCTAAATCTTCAAGAGAATCCTTTTAAAATTCAGAAAGTCCTGGATAGAAGCAGGGTTGGTATTTTGCCTATATGTACTATCAATAAGGCCAGGGTAGTTGTTTATGGGTGGCAAAAATTCTGATGACTCAGTGCTAGTCTATTACCAGCTGTTAAACATATAGGCTATTACTGCAGCCCAGAAGGAACCTCAGTCTGAGCCTCACTTTCCCAGATTTAGCAATGGAAGTGCTTTATAAATCATCCAGTACCATCTACATTAAAGAGATTTATTTTATGCATATATTCATACATTCATTCATTCAACCAGTATTTGCTGAAGTTTGGCCTACTATGCACCAAACAGTCCTCTAGGGACTCAGGACACAGGGATGAACAAAACAGACAACAATCCATGCCCTTATATGGTTTATATTATACTGGGGAGAGACAGACGATCAACAATACGTATGTAAAATGTATTTTTCTCCTGGCTGCTTGGGTTTGTCCAATGACGATTATTGTTCTGAATAAAGATAAAACAGAGAAGAGTGATAAAATAGGCCAGGCACTAAGTCAAGGGGGCTCCAATTTTAAATTCAGTTATCAGGGAAGTCCTCACTGAGAAGGTGGCATTTGAAAGAAGGTTTGAAAGAGGGAAAGGAACAAACAATGCAAATATGTGAGCAAGAAGGCTATCGTAAGCCCAGGGGAAAGCTAATCCAAAAATCATGAGGGAGGAATCTGTATGATCTACTAAAAGAAAAACAACCAAAGAGGACAATATGGAAAAGACAAAGGGAAAAGAATTAAAAGATGAGGTTCAGAGGATTAGTGAGAAGCCTGATCATCAAAGATCCTTTGTAAATATTTTGAAGACTTAGGTATTTGCTCTGAGTGAGGCAAGGGACAATTGCAGAGTTTTGGGCAGAAGAGTGGCATGCTCTGACTTCATTCTTAAAGGATCATATTACAAAGAGGTAGGAGTGGGACAAGGATGGAAGCAGATAAATCAGGTGGGAGTATATTCCTTTGATCAAGCTGAGAGATGACTAGGATAGCAGCAGCAGTAGATGGTGAGAAGTGAGCAGATTCTAACAGTAGAGCCAATGGAATTTGCTAACAGATTGATAGAGAGGAATAAGAGAAAGAAAAGGACCAGAATAACTCTGAGGGGTTTTGGCCTAAGCAACTGGAAGGATGGTGTTTTCATCAACTGAAATGGAAAGATGGACGAAACTAAAAGCTTGAGCAAGCTATATGAATCATGAGCTTAGTTTGGGGCATATTATATGTGAAGTATAAATTAGACATCCAAAGAGTAGAGAAAATGGACAGACAGAGAAGTTGTGAATTATATCGTGTTGAAAATCCCATGGATGGAGGAGCCTGGTAGGCTTCAGTCCATGGGTTCGCTGAGTTGGACATGACTGAGCAACTTCACTTTCACTTTTCACTTTCATACATTGGAGAAGGAAATGGCAACCCACTCCAGTGTTCTTGCCTGGAGAATCCCATGGACGGTGGAGCCTGGTGGGCTGCCGTCTGTGGGGTCGCACAGAGTCGGACACGACTGACGTGACTTAGCAGTAGCAGTAGCAGTATCCAATCACAAAGGCACCATCAGAGCAGGACACAAAATAGCACCTGGGGAAGCAGAAGAAGGAGATCCCTAAAAGGAAAAGCAGGACAGACACAAAGGTAAGTTCAGCCCTCCTCACTGGCCAGGAAGTGGGTAGTGAAACCAAATAAAAGCTCTTCAACCAGAAGAGGAATTAGAAAATCTTACCCAATCGCTAGTTTTTAATGTTCATTTTTCCATTAAATTCCTGATCATATTTCCTGAATTTGTTTTAGCATTAAGCATCCCTTAAAGGGTGTAAAGAGAGCATAGGTGTGAGCTAAAATGGCAGAAATATATTTGAGCTGCTCTACCTACTTGAGATACAGACCCTCCCTGGAAACCAAATACCAGAGCAACTTAGAGCTTCTGGTGGCAGGTCCCAGAGCTTAGACTGGAACAAAACCTGTTTAAGAATTGCAAAGCAGCTAGGATTGGATGAGGGCTTTGAAGACAGGAGTGAGAAGAAACTGACCACAGGGGCTCCTTGTTCAAAGCCTAAGGTTCCAAACTATTCCTGTGATGCCAAAGAGATTCTACAAAGAGTGCACAATTCATAACCTTCCTCAAAGCTGCAAACCTTGGACTTGCCTGGTGGTCCAGTGGTTAAGACTCCACAATCCCAATGCAGGGAGCCTGAAGTTCAGTCCCTGGCTGGGGAATCAGATCCCACAGGCCACAATGAAGAGTTCACATCCTGCAAATAAAGATTCTGAATGCCACAAAAATTGAAGATGCCACATGCCACACTAAGGCCTGGCATGGCCAAATGAATACATTCTTAAATAACACACATTAAATAAACAAATAAAATCTTGATATTAAAAAAAAAAAAAAGCTGAAAACACTCAGGAAGTCACTTGGTCCAGCTCTGACCAGAGTAAGCCTTATAGAACAAATATAAACTGGAGAATAATTACTAGATTTTCCAAAACAACATGGTGGAAGAGAAGGAAGAGAGACTGAACCATTATCGATTGGCCTGATGGAGACTTCCAGGTATCGAACCTCTGTTCATCCTCTGTTCCCACATATCCAATGGGTCATTGGACGTCTGAAATACATGATGACCCCAAATGATTTCAACTTGCCAAACCTTCATCCCATTGAAATCCATCTATTACAAATCTGTTTATCTTGAGTACTTTTCAAACGCAGCATATGCAATTAATATCAGGCATCCATCACGTACTGTGAAGAGGTAACAGGGATCTATCCGGACCACATAAGATGATCTTCATAGTTCAGCATGAAAAATTAAGCAGGAAGATTTGAGAGGTGGTACTTGCAAGAAAAACATAAACCAAAATCAAGCTGTGCCGGTTAGTTACCTATTGTTTTTCTGTGTCAAATAACCTACCCATACTCTGCTTCTTTGCACTATAATTTCAATACTCTCTTCCCAGGTGGACCCCTGTTTCAGTTCTGTCAGTGAAAAGAGATTAGTGTGAAACTGAAAGACAGGAGGAGGGAAGAACAAATTCTTTTCTATTTATGGTTCCTATAAGTTTTTCTCCAGCAGCAGAAAATAGCGAATATACCAACAGAGGACAAGACGGTTGGATGGCATCACTAACTCAATGGACATGAGTTTGAGCAAGCTCTGGGACATGGTGAAGAATAGGGAAGCCTGGTGTGCTATAGTCCATGGGGTTGCAAAGAGTTGGACATGACAGAGCAATTGAACAACAATACCAACAACGCTACACCACTCAGCAGCACAATCACAAGCCACTGTGGCACAGCAGCACAATCACAAGCCCTTCAATGATGAAGTACCAGAGATTCCATGCACTTCTCAGAAGACACCAGCCTCACTGCATCTCTTCCTCAGAAAGCTGAAGATTAGCCAAGTGGTAGCCTCCTTAGAGATTTCACACAACCACAACAGAACACCCATCACTCAAAGGTCAGTGTGCTGCCCACAAATACCAGTGCTCTTTTGTCCCTTCAGTCCCAAAAGTAGCAGCAGCTTTCTACAGTACTAATATGGGGCTTACTTTGGTATTCCCTTCCTGCTCTTTCAGTCTGCTAATGTCAGTGTGTGATGGTATAAAATATGTCACAAATTCTTGAACACTGCTTTCTTCAAAAGGTGGACCCTAATTCATCTCCCCTTGACTGTGGGCTAGACTTCGTTAGTTGTCTCAGATGATGAGCAGAATATGACAGAAATGATGGTATGTCGCTAGGTCATGAAAGGTATCATGGCTTCCTCCTGTTCTTTCTGTTAGATCACTCTCTCTGAGGGAAGCCGCTGCCACATCACAAGGACACTCAAACAGCCTTTTGGGGAGGTCCATGCAATGAGGAACTGAGGCCTTTTGCCAACTGTCAGTGAAAAGCTGAGGCCTCCTGCCAATAGCTATGAAAGTATGCCATCTTGGAAGCAGAGCCTCCATCCCCAGTTGAGCCTTCAAGTAACCAACATCCCATCCAACAATGGGACTAAAAATTTATGATAGACCTCAGCTGCTCCTGGATTTCTGAAGCTCAGAACTGTGTGAGATAATAAATGCTCATTGCTTTAAGCCATTAAATTTTGAGGTAATTGGTTATGCCACATCAAATAACTAGGACTCCAAGTAACCAATTCCTTACATTAAAGACCTTCTCATGAAATATCTGTCATCGTTTATTTCTGAACCTTGACTGATATGGTACTTGGTAACATAAGTGGACTCCAGAAACTAACCCTCAAAGATAGAATTCTGTAATTGGATTATGTACCTCTTTAACTTTGAACACAAGTGGTAATCCTCTTGTCAATGACAAATGGGAGACTGATAATCTGCATCAGGCAACAGTATCAAAATGGCTTAAGTTACTACCTATGGCCATTTAGGATGAACTTTCTATTGAAGGCAAGACTTTGAGTGACAAAACTGCTCAGGAACTTGGCAGTTACAGTAATAATTGTAACTTCAAGAGTTAGGAATGAGCTTTCTTTGACATCAAGACATAAGAGACCAGAAATTATCTTTGGTGGCCATAAAAGAACCTCTTATTTCTTGGAGTCATAAGGCAGATGTGTGTGTTCAGCGGCTCAGTCATGTCTGATTCTTTGTGACCCCATGGACTATAGCCTGCAGGGCCACTCTGTCCATGGAATTTCC
This sequence comes from Bos javanicus, assembly GCF_032452875.1. Lineage (NCBI taxonomy): Eukaryota > Metazoa > Chordata > Mammalia > Artiodactyla > Bovidae > Bos > Bos javanicus. Next base: position 48,245,583 of record NC_083870.1, read on the forward strand.
AGGCAAGAATACTGGAGTGGGTTGCCACTTCCTCCTCTAGGAGATCTTCCTGACTCAGGAATGGAACCTGCGTCTCCTGCATCTCCTGCATTGGCAGGCAGATTCTTTACCACTGAGCCACCTAGGAAGCCCATAAAGCAGATACAACTAAACAAAATATAATTTTGTGAGTTGCAGAATTACAATATAAAATGAATTTAGAAACAAAAATTTTATATGAAATTTTAGAAATTCTTTGGAAGAAACTGATGCCTGACATCTGGAAGGAAGAAATTGTGTTCAACTTAGACAAGATTGAGTTAAAGTTTTAGTCTAACATCCCTGATCCTCACTTGCCAGCAAAAGCCATTTCCCAAAGCCTTATCTTACTTAAAGAGCCTGTGATAACCTTTTCCATGGCTGATGTCTTCCAAAAGGATGTATATTCTCCTCGTCACCTCTCATTGCCTCTTGACTAGTCAGTTCTCAACACACTCTAGGAAGGCAAGTGCCAAGTCATATTTGGGAGAACAGAGTTCACATTTCAAATGTACAGCAAGATTTTGCAAATACACACTGGCAGAAACTTGGAGAATCAATATGGTAGTAGATTCTAAGGTTGTTAACCCAGAAGGATGAAATATAATTTTGGATCTAATCAAATATATTATGACAGTTTAAATGAAGGTGAAAATGAAATAATGGTTTAACTTAGAGAATTAAGTAAATGTGAGAGGTTCCAACAGTTTGCTTGAATGATTATGAACTCCAAAGTCACCTAATTCAATAAGGATGACGAGAGAGTCATTTTCTAGGCAGGTTGATAAGAAGTCTAGGGGTCCCCAAGGAAAGAGGGGTCTGGAATTCTCAAGGAGGAAGAAAGAACAAACTCTTTTTTCCTCTACATTCCTTAGGATTATATAACAATAAGGTATCCTGCCTGAGGGCAGTCTCTGGATTAAACCTTCTGGCTAAACCTGTTATCTTAAAATGTAAATTATAGGAGTAGGTCTGGTGAGGTCTTTACAAGGATTATAATAATGGGGAGGGAGGTGGGAAGGGGGTTCAGGATTGGGAACACGTGTACACCCGTGATGGATTCATGTTGATGTATGGCAAAACCAATACAATATTGTAAAGTAATTAGCCTCTAATTAAAATAAATAAATTTAAAATAATAATAATGTATCCTGCCTGAGGACAGTCTCTGGATTAAATCTTCTGGCTAATCCTGTTATCTTAAAATGTAAATTATAGGAGTAGGTCTGGTGAGGTCTTTACAACATCCAGACATTCTTTTGATTCATTGGAGAGTATATAACTACATTGCTAACACTAGCAAGCAAGTACTCTTTCTGCCCCCTTCTGATGCCTATGTCAGAAGCTTTCTCTATCTCCTTTATACTTTAATAAAACTTTATTACTCAAAAGCTCTGAGTGATCAAGCCTCATCTCTGGCCCCAGATTGAATTCTCCTCCGGAGGCCAAGAATCCCAGTGTCTTTTTGTGGTTCAGCAACACTCTTTCAATGAGATGCCAAAACCGATCTGACATAAAACAGAAGAAAAAACTGAAAGGTTTAGAAAGATTGGAACACTAGAGTGAACTGAATACCCGCCATACCATGTTCCCTGAGAGAGTGCAGAGTATAATCCCTTCACTAATGCACCGTGATAGGCATTAATGAGGGATCACCATCCTCCTGCAGAGGTTCTGTGGTGAGTAGCTGTCTTTTGCGAGCTAGGGATGATGGTGAGGACTGATATCCTGAAAAGACTTCCTATTTGTAAAGTGGGATTCTGGAACATTCAAAGCCAGATAGTATCACTTAACTACTAAAGACAAGGTAGGCATAATTACCATACAAAGCATTCTGTTTGACCTGTAGGTATCTTCAGTAATAGTGACTTGATCATGATGTTTTGATAAAACAGATAGGTATTGCTTCTTGGTCTTTTGGCTGAGATCAACTATAAAACAGATAGGCAGCCCACAAAATCATTATATATGTAATAAAATTATAATCAGAAAAATTCTAGGTATCAAGCAAGTAGGACTCTGACTTGGATCACCACAATGATAAACCACGTCTTCTCACTCAGTGAAAGTTCACAGGCTCAGAGTCCTTGGACCCTATGCAGAAGGTTCACTCAACACTGCCATAATTATTTCCTGGAATATTCTTCTAAGCCTTCCACAAGGATTCTTATTTAGGGTGATCACACTCTGGGCCTCTCAGCCTCTCTCAATATTATTAGTTTCTAACTCTGTTGATGCTAACTCATAATGTCACGTGGATTGCTAGTCAATATGGGGATTATGGAGGTCAACCAATAAAAACCAATTTTTGGACATATCATTGGAAAAAATCATTCTTGTGAGTCAAACTTACAAAATCACCATTTGAGCTCTCTTGCCTGCAAAAGTAGAGCTACTATGGTATAATGGTGAGGTGTGTGTCTGTGCTCAGTCACTCAGTCATGTCCAACTCTTTGCGACCCCATGGACTATAGCCTGCCAAGCTCCTATGTCCATAGGATTCTCTAGGTGAGAATACTGGAGTGGGTTGCCATTTGCTCCTCCAGAGCATCTCCCTAAACCAGAGGTCAAACCTGTGGTTCCTAAGTCTGCTGCATTGGCAAGTGGGTCCTTTACCACTGCCCCACCCGGGAGGCCCCATAATGGTGAGGCAGCAGCCTCTGAAAGTTCCTCTGCCAACCAGAGTAATAAGCTCCAACTGATCCCTGATGAAATTACAGAGACAACTGCCTTCATCAGAAATGTAAGGTGAAAAGATAATTCTTCTTATAATATTCCAATGTAATTCTCTTTTTACCCTATGTAAGAGACAGATGGATCCTGGGTTATTGTAAAGTTATTGATAATTCTAATTTCAGCAGCTACTCCTCATAATAGCATTTTAAAGGGGAAAATCAGTGCAACTTCTGGATCCTGGTATATAACTATTAACCCAGCAAATCTCTTTTTATCTATACCAAATTGCAAGTCCTACCATAGCCAACCTTTTCTCACCTAGCAGGGACAGATATGCACTTCAACTTCTTATTCCATTCATCCATTGTCTGATATAACCTAGCACACAGAGAACTTGATTATTCTGACATTTCACAGAACAGCCTATCAACTACAAGTTTATTGGGCCTTATGAACAGGAACTGATGGGAGCTTTAAATACATTAAGTAACATGTATTCCAGAGAGTGGGAAATAAAACCCACAAATTTTCAGAAACCTGAATTTCAGCAGGTCTTTTAGATATTCAGTCTGCCTGTTGATACCATTGATCATAGCCAATCCATCAAGCAGAAGGTCTGAAACAGAAGATCCCAAGTGATTTCAACTATTCAAGGTTTCACCTCTTTACAGTCTATGTATCATAAATCTTCAGATGTGGGGTATCCTCAATATACAGTAACCACTTTCTTCCATATCTCAAACATTTGCTGTCATATGGTAGCTCAACAGCCTTAATTGAGCATGGTTTGCCCTTGTGTTGCAACTATGGGATTAAGGAAGGTGAACTGAACAGTAGGTTGTGGGGAGGGACTTTGCAGCCTCCATGGGAGTCAGTAGTACAGACAGTGAGGTCCTGATGTTGTTGTTTAATCACTTGAAGGTGAAGGCGAAGTCGCTTAGTCATGTCCAACTCTTTGTGACCCCATGGACAGTAGCCTGCCAGCCTCCTCCATCCATAGGATTTTCCAGGCAAGAATACTGGAGTGGGTTGCCATTTCCTTCCCCAGGGGATCTTCCTGACCCAGGGATCAAACCCAGGTCTCCCGCATTGCAGGCAGACCCCTTACCATCTGAGCCACCAGTTTTATCACTTAGTAGTGTCCAACTTTTTATGACTCCATGGACTGTAGCACACCAGGTTTCCATGTCCTTCACTATCTAGGATTACCATAGATTTTTTTCCAAGGAGCAAGTGTCTTTTAATTTCATGGCTGGTGCCACCATCTGCAGTGATTTTGAACCCCAAGAAAATAAAGTCTCTCACTGTTTCCATTGTTTCCCCATCTATTTGCGATGAGGTGATAGGACCAGATGCCATGATCTTAGTTTTTTGAAGTTGAGTTTTAAGCCAGCTTTCTCACTCTCCTCTTTTGCTTTCATCAAGAAGCTCTTTAGTTTCTCTTTGCTTTCTGCCATTAGGGTGGTATCTGTTATTGATATTTCTCCCACAATCTTTTTTCTAGCTTGAGCTTCATCCAGCCTGGCATTTTGCATTAGGTACTCTGCATTTCAGTTAAATAAGCAGATGACAATATACAGGCCCTGACATACTCCTTTCCCAATTTTGAACCAATCTGTCATTCTATGTCTGGTTCTAACTGTTGCTTCTTGACCTGCATACAGGTTTCTCAGGAGTCAGGGAAGGTGATCTGGTATTCCATCTCTTTAAGAATTTCCCACAGTTTGTTGTGATTCATACAGTCAAAGGCTTTAACATAGTCAATGAAGGAGAAGTAGATGCTTTTCTGGAATTCTTCTGCTTTTCCTATAATCCAGAAGATGTTGGCAATTTGGTCTCTGGTTCCTCTGCCTTTTCTAAATCCAGCTTGTACATCTATAGGTCCTGATACAACCACTATTTCCTCCAGCTCTCTCACTACTAATTAATTCCCACACTCTTTCTTCCTGACTCTGGACTCAGTCTCAGAATCCTTCCAACACAGTGTACCAAATAAGCTCCACCAATCCACCATGAGAAAAAACCATCTGTCAAAATAGAGTGAATCCAGGTATACAGCCTTTGGATGAGAACCACAAAACTTGATTGAGCAGAGGGAGCAAAGTAAAGGGTGTGAACTGGAAGAAATGTTAATATATCAGGGTAAAACAGAAAAGATCCACAGTATCTAGTGTTGACGGGAAGAGATCTATCACATATACCTATTAGCTCTGACAGTGAATGAAAAAATTCCTTCTGAAGAAAGTCTATTGCATAATGAGACACCACTTCTGGGATAGAAAAACCATGTTCTGAAGTTACATGGGAGCTAAGCTTCAGTCTGCTCATGGCTGCAGGTGCAAAGTGGTTCTCTACCAGCATCCACTCGGCAACAGAGTACACAAAAAGTGCATGGGCATCTAAGGACAAACACTGGAACTCTCTCTACCATTATGCAAAAATCAAGAATAGTATTAATATCTACTTCACAGAGGCACAGTAAGCTTATTAAGAAATCATTTTGAACCACACATTTCTCTGGATATATGCCTAGGAGTGGAATTGCAGGTTCATATGATAGGTCTATTTTTAGTTTTTTTAAGGAGCATCCATACTGTCCTCCAGTATGTTCTACCAGTTGGCTGTACCAATGTTCACTGCAGCACTGTTCACAATGTATTACAGACATGGATACACTGTTCCATATCTAGCTTCCTAGATACAGAAGCAACCTAAATATCCATCAGCAAAGGAATGGATAAAAAAGATGTGATACACATACACTATGGAATATTACTCAGCCATTAAAAAGAATGAAATCACACCATTTGCAGCAATATGAATCAACCTAGAGATTGTTATACTGAGGGAAATGAGTCATACAGAGGAGAAATATCATATGACATTCCTTATATGCAGACTCTAAAAAGAAGTTATACAAATGAACTTATTTACAAAAACAGAAAGAGACTCACAGACTTAGAAAACAACTTTATAGTTGCCACTGGGGAAGAATGGGGGGAGGGATAGTTAGGGAGTTTGGAATCAATATGTACACACCACTATATTTAAAATGTATAACAAACAGGGTTCTACTGTAGAGCACAGGGAACTCTGCTCAAGGATATGTGGCAGCCTGGATGGGAGGGGTGTCTGGGGGAGAATGGATACATGAATCTGTGTGGCTGAGTCCCTTTGCTGTTCACCTGAAACTACCACAACATTGTTAATTGGGTACACTCCAACATAAAATTTAAAAAGCTTAAAAAAATCTTCTTGCAAGCAAGTTAACCAAAACCCTGAGAGCAAAGTAATGAATAAATGGAACAGCTTTATTAGGAAAGATGATTAGACTCTTTTGTTGAAGACGCCTGGAACTGAGAAAGTTGTAGTCCAACTTTTTTTTTTTTTTTTTGCTCATCATATTCCCCAAAGCAGCAAAACATTCTACTTTACAGAATCTCAAAAAATGTCTTATGAATTAAATTAGAGTTGGAAAAATATCAATTCTAAAATTTTAATTTTTCTGTTTTGCTTTTTAAATTTGAAGATATTTCAATTTAACCGAGATATTAGACCTTTTCATTACCCCAAATCCTTTCTTCAGTCAAAGGCAAGGTATACACTGACAAATTAATTCTATACTAATTCATGTCAGAAACAACACTTCTCTTAAAAGTGAAAAGTAAGCAACACAATGCTGATAAGGATATAAAGTAAAAGAACTCTCATATATTGTTGAAAGTGAAAGTGAAGTCGCTTAGTCGTGCCTGACTCTTTGTGATCCTGTGGATTATAGCCTACCAGGCTCCTCCATCCATGGGATTCTCCAGGCAAGAATACTGGAGTGGGTTGCCATTTCCTTTTCCAGGGGATCTTCCTGACCCAGGAAATGAACCTGGGTCTCCCACATTGTGGCCAGATGCTTTACCCTCTGAGCCACCAGGGAAGCCCATACATGGCTATGGAAATATAAAATGCAATCATTTTGGAAGCAAGTTTGGTGGATTCTTAGAAAACTAAACATATTTTTACCATGTGGTCCAGCAATCTCCTTTCATATTATTTACCCAAAGGAACTGAACGTTTATGTTCACACAAAAACCTGCACCCAGATGTTTATAGTAATTCTATATATAACTGCCAAAACTTGGAGGTAACTAAGATGTCCTTCAGGAAGTAAATAGATTAAAAAACAAACAAACAAACAAACAAACTGTGGTACATCCAAATAATGGAATCATTTCAGTTTAGTTCAGTCACTCAGTTGAGTCCAACTCTTTGCAACCCCATGAACCGCAGCACGCCAGGCCTCTCTGTCCATCACCAACTGCCAGAGTCCACCCAAACCCATGTCCGTTGAGTCGGTGATGCCACCCAACCATCTCCTCTGTTGTCCCCTTTCCCTCCTGCCCTCAATCTTTCCCAGCATCAGGGTATTTTCAAATGAGTCAGCTCTTCGCATCAGGTGGCCAAAGTATTGGAGTTTTCAGCTTCAGCATCAGTCCTTCCAATGAACACCCAGGACTGATTCAGCACTAAAAAGAAATGAGCTATCAAGCCAAAAAAAGACATGAAGGAACCTTAAATGCATGTCACTAAGTGAAAGACGTCAAGCTGAAACAGGTATACACTGATAGATTCCAACTATACAACATTCTAGAAAAGGCATAAGTATGGAGACAATTAAAAAAAAAAAAACAGTGCTTGCAGAAAGAAGGGGAAGGGATGAATAAATGAAGCAAAGAGAAATTTTAGGGCAGTGAAAATACTCTGTACAATGTTGTAATGATCAGTATCAGTATCAGTTTAGTTGTTCAGTCATGTCCGACACCTTTCAACTCTATGGACTACAGCGTGCCAGGCTTCCCTGTCCATCATCAACTCGCAGAGCTTACTCAAACTCATGTCCATTGAGTCAGTGATGCCATCCAACCATTTAATCTTCTGTCGTCCCCTTCTCCTCCTGCCTTCAATCTTTCCCAGCATCAGGGTCTTTTCAAATGAGTTACTTCTTTGCATCAGGAGGCCAAAGTATTGGAGTTTCAGCTTCAGCATCAGTCCTTCCAATGAATATTCAGGACTGATTTCCTTTAGGATAGACTGGTTGGACCTCCTTGCCATTCAAGGGACTCTCAAGAGTCTTCTCCAACACCACAGCTCAAAAGCATCAATTCTTTGGCACTCAGCTTTCTTTATAGTCCAACTGTCACAGCCATACCATAGCGTTGACTATATGGACCTTTGTTGGCAAAGTAATGTCTCTGCTTTTTAGTATGTTGTATAGCTTGGTCATAGCTTTTCTTCCAAAGGGCAAGCATCTTTTAATTTCATGGCTGCAGTCTCCATCTGCAGTGATTTTGGACCCCAAGAAAATAAAGTCTCTCACTCTTTCCATTGTTTCCCTATCTATTTGCCATGAACTGATAGGACCAGATGCCATATCTTAGTTTTCTGAATGCTGAATTTTAAACCAACTTTTTCCCTCTCCTTTTTCACTTTCATCAGAAGGCTCTTTAGTTCTTCTTTGCTTTGTGCCATAAGGGTATTGTTGTCTGCGTATCTGAGGTTATTGATAATTTCTTCCAGCAATCTCGATTCCAGCTTGTGCTTCATCCAGCCCAGGATTTCACATGATGTACTCTGCATATAAGTTAAATAAGCTTCATTCAGCCCAGCATTTCACATGATGTACTCCGCATATAAGTTAAATATACAGTCTTGACATACTCCTTTCCTGATTTGGAACCAGTCTGTTTTTCCATGTCCAGTTCTAACTGTTGCTTCCTGATCTGCATACAGATTTCTCAGGAGGCATGTCAGGTGGTCTGGTATTCCCATCACTTTAAGAATTTTGCAGTTTGTTGTGATCCACACAGTCAAAGGTTTTGGCATAGTCAATAAAGCAGAAGTGGAAGTTTTTCTGGAACTCTCTTGCTTTTTCAATGATCCAACAGATGTTGGCAATTTAGTCTCTGGTTTCTCTGTCTTTTCCAAATACAGTTTGAACAACTTGAAGTTCATGGTTCACATACTGTTCGTTTTGAAGGCATACCATTCAAATGTCACGGTAATCCAAATCTATCCCCTGACCAGTAATGCTGAAAAAGCTGAAGTTGCATAATTCTATGAAGACCTACAAGACCTTCTAGAACTAACACCCAAAAAAGATGTCTTTTTCATTATAGGGGACTGGAATGCAAACATAGGAAGTCAAGAGATACCTGAAGTAACAAGCAAATTTGGCCTTGAAGTACAAAATAAAGCAGGTCAAAGGCTAGCAGAGTTTGGCCAAGGGAATGCACTGGTCATAGCAAACAGCCTCTTCCAACAACACAAGAGAAGTCTCCACACATGGACATCACCAGATGCTCAATATTGAAATCAGATTGAGTATATTATTTGCAGCCAAAGATGGAGAAGCTCTATACAGTCAGCAAAAAACAAGACCAGGAGCTGATTGTGAACACCTTACTGATCATGAACACCTTACTGCCAAATTCAGACTTAAATTTTAGAAAGTAGGGAAAACCACTAGATCATTCAGGTATGACTTCAATCAAATCCCTTACAATTATACTGGGGAAGTGACAATTAGATACAAGGGATTAGATCTGATAGAGTCCCTGAAGAACTATGGACAAAGGTTTGTGACATTGTACAAGAAGCAGTAATCAAGACCATCCCCAAGAAAAAGAAATGCAAAAAGGCAAAAGAGTTGTCTGTGGAGGCCTTACAAATAGCTGAGAAAGGAAGAGAAGTGAAAGGCAAAAGAGAAAAGAAAAGATATATCCATTTGAATGCAAAGTTCCAAAAAATGGCAAGGAAAGATAAGAAAGCCTTCCTCAGTGATCAATGCAAGAAATAGAGGAAAATAATAGAATGGGAAAGACTAGAGATCTCTTGAAGAAAATTAGAAATTGTAATGATGGATATTTGTAATTATATGTATGTCCAAAACTCATAAAATATGCAATATTGTACAATGTACAACAACCAAGAGAGAACCTCATGGTAAATATGGAATTTGAGTACTTATGATATGTTAATGTATGCTCATCCTTGGTTTAAAAAAAAAAAGATAACGTGCCATTCTGATGAGTGATGTTGATATGTTGACAACAGGGAAAGATGTGCATCTGTGGAGGTAGGGGATATGTGAGGAATCTCTCCCTCTTGTTGTAAACCTAAATCTGCTCTCCCCAAAATAAAGTTGTTAAAATAAAAATATAAAAGTAAATAATCACTGTCCTAAAGATCTGTAACCACTAATGAACAGTAGGCAAACATTACTCGTTAGACAACACATATTCCAGCATTCATATAGGCAGAGGAAGATCAACAGGTTCATTGACTCAGTCACTCTTCCAGTTTACTGGCATCATTCTGTTCCTCTCCACACCAAACACATCCCTACCTAAAATTTTTACATTTACTGTTTCTTCAACTTCAATCATTCTTTCCTCAGGTAACCATGTGGCTTGCTGTCTTATCCCTTTAAATCTTTACTCCAACTCGCTTTCTCATAGAAGCCCTTCCTGGTCATCCTATTTAAAAGTTCAACCACCTTTCTTGATTTATGTGTTTTGCCTTATTGCTATCTGACATATTATGTTCTTTGCTTTTTTATTCCATTGCATATCTATCTGCTGGATCGTCAACTCCATGAGGACTACAATATTTTTTTCACTATAGTATCTTCAGCCTTTAGAATGGTATCTGGCACATAGATCAATAAACATCTGTTGAATGAATAAATGGACATGCAGACGTATTTTTAAAATGACATGAAAAATGGCAGGGAAAAGTGGTGTATAGCCTTAAAATATTCTCTTTTTTCCTAGATTCATGCAACCTTTTGCCTGAGTGAAACACACTCTATTTTATAATTTTACTATAAAAACACCAAGCTGTTTTGGGAAAAGACAGACAGCATTGATAAATTATGAGTGCCTTAAGAAATTTCAAAAATTATATTCCTTGCATTGTTCATAATACATTATACTTTGATATTTATAAAAATGAAAAACAAATAGAAATTAATCTCATCTTTAAAATATGAAACTTATAAATGTTATTGGATATTTACATCACACATTTGAATGTTAGCATAATATTTAGCTTTAAAATCCTTTATTACTTCACAATTTAGAGTTTTAATATTAATAGATATTTATTTTTAATAGTCATTAATATTTCTGCAATCAATAATGCTTATCTAATAATATTTTACTCTTTCCTTGAACTATAAAAAAATTTTTAATACTCTATTTTTAACCATTTTTCAAGGGCTTTTTGAAACTAGGCTACATAATCCAGGAAATAAAAGCAAGGTGTTGGAAGAGTAGGATTAGAGAAGTTGGAGGATATTTAAACAATGTATATGATCAAAAATATATAATTCCAATAAACATAGCTGCTGAAACAAAAATTTTACCTTCATGCCAGTGGCTACATGCCTGTTGTGAGGCTTTTATGAACAAATGTCCTGAGAAGAGATGGAGATTAAATTTCCACAAAGAGGTCTGCTCATGTGCACTATTTGGAATGGATTCTTGGAAAAGAAGACAGTGAGAGGACCATTTTTAAATTTCACACTTAGGGTTTTAGGAGAGAATGGAAAGAGTGGAACAGCAAGAAAGAACCACAAGGAACATACCCCAAGTAATCCAGGGCACAAACATTCCCTCCTGATAACGTGTTGATTTCAACTCACGAATGAAATTTCCACTTTAGTAGTTTTCAAGGACACATTAAGTCAATGTCATGGCTCACAATAAACCATAGAAAATTCAGATCAAGTTAGAAGACTATACTTACTGTTCACTAATTACTCCACAATTAAGCAAATACAGTAATATTCTTTCCCTTTCAACTCACATAGATATTCATTGTTTTAAAACAGATCATAGAATCTATATCTAAACAGAAGATATGGAAAATGTCTTGTATAAAATTTTGAGGACTTAATACTTACATTTTAATTAAACAAGATTTTTTTCTCCTTCAAATGTGAAGTACTTGCTTTACACATAATTACTTAAGATATAATATATTCCAAAATTGTTCTTGTCTGTCAACTCCTAAGAAAACATTGGCTCAGAAAAGTCAGGGATGGAAGGGCAATATGGGTGAAGAAGATCAAAAGGTGCAAATTTTCAGATATAAAATAAGTAAATCATTGGGATGTAATATACAATATAATATGTATAGTTAACACTAGTGTATTATGTATTTGCAAGTTGCTAAGAGAGCAGATTTTAACAGTTTTCATCATAAGAAAAACATTTTCTAACTATGGATGGTGATGATTGGCTTATTGTGGTGATCATTTTGCAGTGTATAAAATGTCAAATCATTATGTTGTACACTTGAACTAGAATAAGGTTATATGGCAATTATACCTCAATTAAAAAATAATTTTTTTTAAGGTGAGGGATTTTTTTTTATTGTTGTTTTATTCACTTATATATCTTTAGCACCTATAGCAGTGCCTGGCATGAGGAAGGCACTCAAAAAATATTTATGAAAAGAATAAATAAATGAATAATGCTCTTAAAATAGCTCCCTACATGTGTATATACACCTAGAAAAACAATTTCATAATCTTTATACATCTATATAAAACTGAGCATTATAAGATTTTTCTTATGTGTTTAATTTAGACTCTTCTTAGCACATATAAAAGGGGATCCTGGCTTTGAGGAGCTTAAAAGTCTGTTAGGATGAAAAGACTCTACCATGAAATAATTATTCAGTTCAGTTCAGTCACTCAGTCGTGCCCGACTCTTTGCGACCCCATGAATCTCAGCACACCAGGCCTCCCTGTCCATTGCCAACTCCCAGAGTTCACTCAGACTCACGTCCATCGAGTCAGTGATGCCATCCAGCCATCTCATCCTCTGTCATCCCCTTCTCCTCCTGCCCACAATCCCCTCCAGCAGCAGAGTCTTTTCCAATGAGTTAACTCTTTGCATGAGGTGGCCAAAGTACTGGAGTTTCAGCTTTAGCATCATTCCTTCCAAAGAAATCCCAGGGCTGATCTCTTCAGAATGGACTGGTTGGATCTCCTTGCAGTCCAAGGGACTCTCAAGAGTCTTCTCCAACACCACAGTTCAAAAGCATCAGTTCTTCAGTGCTCAGCCTTCTTCACAGTCCAACTCTCACATCCATACATGACCACAGGAAAAACCATAGCCTTGACTAGACAAACCTTTGTTGGCAAAGTAATGTCTCTGCTTTTGAATATGCTATCCAGGTTGGTCATAACTTTCCTTCCAAGCAGTAAGCATCTTTTAATTTCATGGCTGCAGTCACCATCTGTAGTGATTTTGGAACCCAAAAAAATAAAGTCTGACACTGTTTCCACTGTTTCCCCATCTATTTCCCATGAAGTGATGGGACTGGACGCCATGATCTTCGTTTTCTGAATGTTGAGCTTTAAGCCAACTTTTTCACTCTCCACTTTCACTTTCATCAAGAGGCTTTTGAGTTCCTCTTCACTTTCTGCCATTAGGGTGGTGTCATCTGCATATCTGAGGTTATTGATATTTCTCCCGGCAATCTTGATTCCAGCTTGTGCTTCTTCCAGCCCAGCGTTTCTCATGATGTACTCTGCATACAAGTTAAATAAGCAGGGTGACAATATACAGCCTTGACGAATTCCTTTTCCTATTTGGAACCAGTCTGTTGTTCCATGTCCAGTTCTAACCGTTGCTTCCTGACCTGCATACAGATTTCTCCAGAGGCAAGTCAGGTGGTCTAGTATTCCCATCTCTTGAAGAAATTTCCACAGTTTATTGTGATCCACACAGTCAAAGGCTTTGGCATAGTCAATAAAGCAGAAATAGATGTTTGTCTGGAACTCTTGCTTTTTCCATGATCCAGCGGAAAAAATTGCCATCATGGCAATTTGATCTCTGGTTCCTCCGCCTTCTCTAAAACCAGCTTGAACATCAGGAAGTTCAAGGTTCACGTATTGCTGAAGCCTGGCTTGGAGAATTTTGAGCATTACTTTACTAGCATGTGAGATGAGTGCAATTGTGCGGTAGTTTGAGCATTCTTTGGTGTTGCCTTTCTTTGGGATTGAAATGAAAACTGACCTTTTCCAGTCCTATGGCCACTCTTGAGTTTTCCAAATTTGCTGGCATATTGAGTGCAACACTTTCAAGCATCATCTTTCAGGATTTGAAATAGCTCCACTGGAATTCCATCACCTCCACTAGTTTTGTTCATAGTGATGCTTTCTAAGGCCCACTTGACTTCACATTCCAGGATGTCTGGCTCTAGGTCAGTGATCACACCATCGTGATTATCTGGGTCGTGAAGCTCTTTTTTGTATAGTTCTTCTGTGTATTCTTGCCACCTCTTCTTAATATCTTCTGCTTCTGTTGGGTGCATACCATTTCTGTCCTTTATTGAGCCCATCGTTGCATGAAATGTTCCCTTGGTATCTCTAATTTTCTTGAAAAGATCTCTAGTCTTTCCCATTCTGTGGTTTTCCTCTATTTCTTTGCACTGATTGCTGAAGAAGGCTTTTTTATCTCTTCTTGCTATTCTTTGGAACTCTGCATTCAGATGCTTATATCTTTCCTTTTCTCCTTTCCTTTTCACTTCTCTTCTTTTCACAGCTATTTGTAAGGCCTCCCCAGACAGCCAGTTTGATTTTTTGCATTTCTTTTCATAGGGATGGTCTTGATCCCTGTCTCCTGTACAGTGTCACAAACCTCATTCCATAGTTCATCAGGCAGTCTATCTATCAGATCTAGGCCCTTAAATCTATTTCTCACTTCCACTGTATAATCATAAGGGATTTGATTTAGGTCATACCTGAATGGTTTAGTGGTTTTCCCCTACTTTCTTCAATTTAAGTCTGAATTTGGCAATAAGGAGTTCATGATCTGAGCCACAGTCAGTTCCTGGTCTTGTTTTTGTTGACTGTATAGAGCTTCTCCATCTTTATAGAGTAAAGTAATATAAAATAAATCATGAAACTGAATTGTCTACATCTTTACAGGAAGAATAAAGTGATCTTCAGGGAAAGCTTCATGATAAAGATGATTTGAATTAGGCCTTAAAGGATAAGTATAACTTTGGGATGGAGAAAGAAAAGTAAAGGGCATATACAAGTTTCAAAATCATGATTCATGGTAAGATACCATAAGAATATAATTTTAAAGGACATCTAAGGATTCACACAATAGAAATTAAGTGACACTAAATTATGACATATTCTGACTGTCAGGTTGAGAATTCATGCATTCGTTAGAAAATATTTATGTAGTATTTGCCATGTGCTATGGCTTTTCCCGGAGAAAGCAATGGCACCCCACTCAAGAACTCTTGCCTGGAAAATCCCATGGATGGAGGAGCCTGGTAGGCTGCAGTCCATGGGGTCGCTAAGAGTCGGACACGACTGAGCGACTTCCCTTTCCCTTTTCACTTTCATGCATTGGAGGAGGACATGGCAACCCACTCCAGTGTTCTTGCCTGGAGAATCCCAGGGATGGGGGAGCCTGGCAGTCTGCTGTCTATGGGATCGCACAGAGTCGGACACGACTAAAGTGACTTAGCAGCAGCAGCGGCATGGTTTTTCCAGTGGTCATGTATGGATGTGAGAGTTGGACTGTGAAGAAGGCTGAGCACCGAAGAATTGATGCTTTTGAACTGTGGTGTTGGAGAAGACTCTTGAGAGTCCCTTGGACTGCAAGGAGAGCCAACCAGTCCATTCTGAAGGAAATCAGCCCTGGGTGTTCTTTGGAAGGACTGATGCTAAAGCTGAAACTCCAATACTTTGTCCACTTCATGCAAAGAGTTGACTCATTGGAAAAGACTCTGATGCTGGGAGGGATTGGGGGCAGGAGGAGAAGGGGATGACAGAGGATGAGATGGCTGGATAGCATCACTGACTTGATGGACATGAGTTTGGGTGAACTCCGGGAGTTGGTGATGGACAGGGAGGCCTGGCGTGCTGCAGTCCATGGGGTCACAAAGAGTTGGACACAACTGAGTGACTGAACTGAACTGAACTGAGGAGCTGTACTAGGTTCTGGGGATCATATCATAAACAAAATAAAGTTTCTGCCCTCATGAAGTTTATATTCTGGTGGGATAGATATGAAACAAGTGAACAAATAAGACCATTTAGAAAACTACAAGTGTTTTTAAAAGACATAAATCATGTTAATCTTGGAAAAGTTTAATGCCAAATAAAGTAATCAAAGAAGGCCATTTGAGTTTAGTCCTTCATGAACATGGGGAAGGAGAAATTAATGGACAAAACATTTCAATTAATTCCTGCATATGAATATGGAAAGGTTATGAAGAAGTGATCACTGAGAAAAAGGAGCCAACAAAGGCATATCACAGAATATGCATGGATGGAGTTACAGGTAAAGAGCTGATCTGCTCTGCAGAGGTCTAGAGAGGCCTAATATACAGACATGGCAAGTATGAGGAAGGTCACATATAAAACATGGATAAAAAACATGGAGATTATGTGAAACCCAGGAGACAGTATAATCAATTCTAAAAATCCCAGATAAAAATAATGGTTAAATTTTTTTTTTTTAATTTTTTCTAAACTTGTAGAAAACCATAAATCCACAGATCCAAGAACCTCAACAAAAGCAATGCAGAAGAAACATGAAGAAAACCACACCAGGACACACCATGATCAAGTTGCTGAAAACTAGGATTATAGAGAAAGTCATAAGAGCAATCAGAGGAAGAAAATTGTATAATGATAGAAAGACACGAATGACAGCTCACATCTCACCAGGAATTTTACAAGCTAGAAGACAGTGGAGAGTTCTTTCATGTTACTGAAAAGAGAAAAAACAAAACAAAAACAAAAATCCCTGTCAATCTAAATTTTTTCCTCAATTATTTTCCAAAAATAGTAGCAAAATAAATACTCTTTCAGACAAATGTAAGCAAATAAACTTAACATTGAAGATGAAATGGATAAAAGACCTAATTTACCAAAGTTTCCCCAAGAAGAAATAGATCATCTGAATAGTAAAATAGATAGCAAATGGGAATTTGCCATATGACTTGGGGAACTCAAACAGGGACTCTGACGATCTAGAAGGGGGAGATGGGGAGGGAAATGGAAGGGAGGTTTGGGTGGGAGGGGACGTGGGTGTACCTATGGCTGATTCTTGTTGATGTACAACAGAGAACCACAAAATTCTGTAAAGCAAATATCCTTAATTAAAAAACTAAAAAGTAGGAGAAAAAAAAAAAAGAAATAGATTATCTGAATAGCCTTATATGCATATTAAAGTGTTATACTTAAAACCCTCCCCACAAAGACATAACAGGGCCTAGATGTCTTCCCTGTTAAATTCTACCGATTATTTGTGAAAGAAATAATTATTCTAGACAAACTCTTCTAGAAAAATAAGAAAGAATACAACTCATTTTATGAGGCCACTAATACCAAAACCAGAAAATGGTATTTTAAGAAGACTGCCAAACAATGTATCTCATGAACATAGGTATAAAAATCCTAAACATAATTTTAACAAATTAAATTTAGCAGCATATGAAAAGATAATACACTGTAACCAAGAGAGTTTCATCCCAAGAATGCAAGATTGTTTTAATATTAAAAAATTCAAGTAAAGTAATTTACTATATTAACCAACCGAAAAAGAAATAGCAATGAAACTGTCTCAATAAGTGTAATAAAAGTGTTTGACAAAATCCTACACATACTTATGATAAAAATTCTCAGCATTCTATACAAAGAGATGGGAACTTCTGCCACCTATAAAAAGCATACATATTTTTAAAAAACACAGGTAGCATTGTGCTTAGTGGCGAAAGACTAAATTACTTCCTCTCATAATCAGGAGCAAGAAAAGTATTTCCATTCTCAGTGATGACAGTCTTAGAAATATTATTTTATTTATGTTGTACTGAAGGCCCTAGATTATGTATTTAGGCAATAAAAAGTGAGAAAATTAAAAAAAAAATTAAACTCTGATTTTTGCACAAATGATATGAGAATCCCTGTAGAAAGTCCTAAGCAAATAGATTGAAAGGGGTGAACCCCTGTAGAAAGTCCTAAGCAAATAGATTGAAAGGGGTGAACTTACTAAGTTCTTAGCATATAAAAATAGTATACAATTAATTGCATTCATATATTCTAGCATAAAATCATTAGAAATTTATATTTTAAAAAACACTGCCATGTATAGTAGCTTTAAACTTATGATGTACTTGGGGATACATTTAAAAACATACATATAAGAGATGTGCACTGATAAATATAAAACTTTGCTGAAATGAAAGTGACCTAGGTAAATGGAGAGTGATACCATGTTTATGGATATCATTAAAATGTCAGTTCTCCACAAACTGATCTATAGAGTCAAAACAATATCAATCAAAATTTTAATTGGCTTTTTCTGTGGAAATTGACAAGTTTTCTATAAAACTTAGATGGAAAATCTAAAGATAAAGAATCGCCAAACCAATTTTTAAAAGAACAAGTTGCAGAATCGCACTACCTGATTTCATATTTAATTGCAAACTACTATAATCAAAACAGTATAGTAGCAGTAGAGATAGACATACAGATCAAAGAAATCAATTAGAATGACCGGAAATAGACCTACACGTATATGGTCAACTGACTTTTGACAAAGGTAGTAATGTAACTCAGTAAGAAAAGGATCATGTTCTCAACAAATTAGGCTAAAACAATGAAATGCCTATGGGCAAGAATAAAAGATAATAAACCTTGACCTATATTTTACATCATACAAAAAATATTTAACTAGATATGGGCTATAGACCTTAATGTAAAAGCTAAAACTATGAAAGTTTCTAAATGACAAACTTTAAGAGAAAAATCTATGTAACCATGAGTTAGGGAAAAAAATCCTTACAAAGAACTGAAAAAGCATACACCATAAGAAGGAATTTATATATTGGATTTCATCAAAATGAAAACATTTGGTCTTCAAAAGACATTGTCAAGAAAGTAAAATATCAAGTGGTGCAGAAGAAAATATTTGTAAAACATATATCTGATAAAGAACTTTTAACCAGAATATGTGAATAACTCAGAACTCAATAACAACAACAAACAAACACAACCTCACTTAAAAAAAAAAAAAAGATTTGAGAGGAGATTTCCACAAGGAAGACATGAATGGCAAATAAACCCATTAATAAATAGCCAGTATAATTAGTCACCAGGAAAATGTAAGGTAAAACAACGAGAAATCAACACTCACCCATTAAATGTGACGGTATCGTGTTGGCAAGATTTAGGATCCCCTGGAATTCTCATATATTGATGGTGAAAATGTAAAATTATTACAATTCTTACTTTGAAACAGTGGTTTGGCAATTTCTTATTAAGTTAAACAACTATCCAAATTTCCAGAAATTATTACTCCTAGGTTTTTACCCCCCCAAATTAAAAACATACATTCACACAAAGACCCAAAAGTGAATGTTACTAACAGCTGCATTTTTAAGAGCTCAAAACTGGAAATACCACTAATACCTAACAAACAGATAAACAAATTCTTGTGCATCCATTCAACTAACACTGCTCTTCAACAAATAAAAAAATAACTAACAATATTTTCAATAAAATTGATAAATCTCAAAAGTATCATGCTAAGTCAAACACGTCAGACACAGAAAACTATGTACTGTTTCATTTCATTTACATGAAATTCCAGAAAAAAAAAACTATTATGAGAAAAAAGCTGAACACAGATTGCATGGGGAGATGGGCCAGAAATGACAATGAAGAGTAATGAGGAGGCTTTTAAAAGGATGGAAATGTGACTAATAGAGTGACTACACTGATGGTTACACAACTGTATGCATTTATCAGCTTATACTGTCTTTGGTGAATTTTATCTTACAGAGATTATGCCTCAAAAAAAATACAAAAAAAAGCATAATTTTTATATCTTCTGTATAACACTTTAGACCCCATGATTACCAGGATTATGAATCACTAATGCCTGTCACAGTCCCTAAAACATAATAGAAATTTAATAAAAGAAGAAATAAGTGAATGAAGCAATGAGCAATTGGTACAGAACTCAGTAGCCTGTAAGAAACCATAAAGGAATGCTTTACAGACCTTCTGTTTGCCTTAAATCCTGAAAATACATCTACACTAGAGTTATTGAGTTTTTTGAAGACATTTGGGACTTCTTAGGACCAATCCTGTTTTTCTGTCTTTAGGAGACATTGTGCTCCCTTCGTCATTGTGCTTCTTTCTCAGCTTTGGCTTCTGTCCAGTAAAAATTCCTGGCAAGATTTTACACAACCTAGAGTATACTCCAATCCTTACTATTGCTCTAAACTCCTAAAATTTTATTTATTGATCAGTGTTCCAAGTGACACTCTCTAAGAACTTGTTTCATTGTGTTTCTTTGGCAATTTCAGATAGTGGTTTAGATGACCTGGGAATAAAGTTTGATTCCAAGGTGAATCACTTCATATATAATTCAATCTTTAATAATCACAAATAGAGACTTTTACCTACCTTCTCCTCAAAAACTAATTTTACTTGTCAACAAAGTCTGAGTCAGCGACATAGATTTAGAATGTAGACTTTACTTCGTTTTTTATTTTAAAAAAACCTTCTAATGCTTATTTCTTCAATTTTGGACTTCCCTTGTGGCTCAGCTGGTAAAGAATCCACCCACAATGCAGGAGACATGGGTTTGATCCCTGGGTTGGGAAGATCCCCTGAAGAAGGGAAAGGCTACCCACTCCAGTATTCTGACCTGGAGAATTCCATGGACTAGTCCATGGGGTCTTAGAACACATATGTTGTGAAATATATATGAGAGTTCCAAATGAACAGCTTGCTTCAATCCACTACACTCTGCCTTCTGAGAGTGAGACCCATCACAGGAGGCACTGAAGCTTCTCCAGCCATTTAAACTACAGCAATTATTAGAAAAAAACCGGGCTTCCCAGATGGTGCCAGTGGTAAAGAACCTGCCTGCCAGTGCAGGAGACATAAGAGATGCAGGTTCCATCCCTGGGTTGGGAAGATCCCCTGGAGGAAAGCCTAGCAACCACTCTAGTATTCTTGCCTGGAGAATCCCATGAACAGAGGAGCCTGGTGTGCTACAGTCATAGGATTGCAAAGAGTCGGAGACGACTGAAATGACAGCATGCAGAAGACCAAGCACTGGTAGTCATCTTATCTATAACCATAATTACCATCTCCCCATAGACTGTGGCTTAGTATGACCCACTTCAATACTGTGGGGAAACAGGGCTGTGATTCCTGTGGTTACATCTGGGTGGATGAATCACTACCATGCTGAAGTGTCAGTTAATTGATGCTATATTGACAGAAATGTGTGTGATTAGAAAAGTCTTGTGTTGTTTAAAAGAATAGAAAGTCTGACACAGATGTAGAAGGTCCACTCTGGCATAAACTCTTACAATGGTTGTCATATACAATGCTCTAGAGACTTAGAATATTCTACCAAATGCCTAAGATCTTGAATTTACACCAGAAAGCATGCATATAGATAAAATACAATCTGATATGCTCAGATGTGACTATTAGGGGGTAGTGATACTGGCTCAGCAAAAGTATATATATAAGAGAATAGTTATGAATGACAGAAGATAAAGAGAAGGAAATCTCCCAGAATATTAAGCAAAAAGACAAAAATGGAAAAATATAACAAAAAATACATCAAGAAATAAGGACAAGCCCAGAAAATCCAAGAACTATTTAAAACCAGTTATAAAAAGAGAAATCCAAAGCAATAAATAAATAAGGAGGAGAAAGGTATCGAAATAAGACAATTTTCTTGATCTTAAACACACATACACATACACACACACACACACATGAATACACACACTTAAGCTTTCATTTAAAAAATGCAATTTGAGTGCCAGGAACAAAGAGTAAAGACCCACACTTAGAAACATTTTCATAAAGTTTTATAAATTCAAATACAAAGAGAAAATCTAAAATTTGTGAAGAGGGGGCAGATTTCTTTACATAATACTGTATGCTTAATGTATGTGTGATGCTCTGAATGCTTCAAAAAAATGTCACAATTCTTTTGAGATTCCTAGGGAAAATTATTTTGAACCTGTATTTCTATTATAAGTTAATTATCAATCAAGGCATTTTATGATATGCAAAAAATTAAAAAAGCTTGCTCCCACATATACTTTTTCACAAAAATTACTTGCATATGTATTTCTATAAAAATACGCCACAGTGAAAGCATATGTCTCTTCTGTCAATAAACAAAAAAAGAAGAGCAGTTAGGAACTCAGGAAAAGAAATAAAATTCTTTATCAAAAAGTAATTCAAGTATGAATAAAATTATAATGTAGCATGATTTCAAGTTATTGCCTGAGTTTAAGAAAAGAGATGCCACTTTTCCTTGATATTTGGAACACTTTCCATTAAATGTCACATGTTTAATGACACAGGATTACATTTTCCTCTTTTAGAGTAAAATCAGACTACTTAGTTCTTCAGTGAATAACATGTATCTAATAATAAAACTGTGAATGCTATTTGAGGATATTTGGCTTTTATAATTGACTTATATACAGCACATAGAAGATTAATTGTAGCTATAGGCCAAAAAAGTAAATGTTTTAAAATCTTAATAATATAAAAGTAATACAGAGGTCCAGAGGTCAGAGTTGAGAAACAGAGTCAGCTGGAGCCTGGCAATGACATTTATTTAATTAAGTTCCGCCCTCCTTGGCAATGAATAAAGGCAGTCAAGAGTAGATCCAAGACATCAAGAAGCCCTATCAATAGGTATTTGAATGTATAAAGATGTCATTATAGACAATAACTTATTATATCTCTAACACTCCCATCCATTCCCAAGACTCTTCCATGGCCTCACTCCCTTTTCCTTTTTCTCATAGGCTCTAGTTAAGCAATGGAAAATAATTTGAGATTCCTAGATTTCATAACAGATTCCCACTGTACAAGCAAGTCCATACTTAGCTTCCGTAATGAATCTCAAACATATTATGAGCCTTATTTACCCATAAAGTACACTCTTGACTCTAATGAACAGGATCACTTTTTAAGTTCATTAGTACATTATCTATTTGCAACTCTAGAATTTGTAACAGACAAACCTTGTAATCTCATAGGCTTAACAGATAGATTTATTTTTTGTCCAGCAGGGAGTGATAGCATAGACAGTTCAGCATCATTAAGGAACCTAAACCAGCAGAGACTATGCCATCTTTTGACAGCTTCAGGAGTAAATGAACAGCCAGCAGACAGTATTAATACAAGAGAGAATAAAGGGTTGTATGGCCATTTCATGGGACAGAATTAAAATGGGATTCATCACTTTTGTCTGCATTTCATTGGCCAAGATATTATCATATGTACACACCTATTTGCAAGGGAATCTGGGAAATACAATCTAGCTAATTGTCAAGGAAGGTGGGGCCACTGGTCTGGTAAACAGTCAGCTACACTTAGACTGTCATTTAAAGTTTGTTAAGGACAAAAATTCCGAAATGTTTACTGTGTGGTTAACCATTGGCTAAGCACTGTCTCAACATTTAGTTTGCAAGTAGCTCTAGAATAGGAAATGTGGCTTAAACATCTTTCCTTTCTTAGTACCTTCTCTTGCACAAGAGGTGTTTGAAAAAATCTTGAAGGAATTAATTTACTTAATTATATTCTAGTAGCAAAAGCAAATTAATGCAGCTACTAGAGTGAAAAATAACCTCCTTCCTCAATGAAAAGATCAAGCCAAGTATTTTTGAACCGATTATATTTTTATTAAAATAACTACAATAAACCCATAATTGGTTATTCCAAATAATAGCTGAGTTTGTGAATTTCAATATTTGTTTTATTATTGAATGCAAATGCGATGATAAAGACTCTTTATCATGATATAAAACATAAGCATTCTCTAATTTTTCTTAAGAGAACAAAAACATGCAGGAAGTGTTTAATACTACAATAAATTGGCAATTTCCTAATTTGATAGAAAAGAAGCATTTATCGGGTGATGTTTACATGTGGCAAGAAATCATTAAAGTAATAGACTCAAGTCCCATAAATCAACCAAATAAGCCCTAAACTATAGCATCTATTAATAGTTAAACTCAATTTTCAGTTCACAGCATTCAGTGAATGAATGAAAGAAGGATGGTAACTGAAAAGAGTCAAACTTCAAATATAGGAATAAGAAATTGTGTAAAAAAAAAAAAAAAATAGGTGTGGGGCGGGGGCAGAGTTTGTGACTCAAACTGGTGAGAAAGATGCAAAAGAGATCCCAGAAAACATTCATCATTTTCCACAGTTTAATTATGAGCCATTACTATATTTATTTAAAATAACCAAAGAAGAAGAAAAGAAAAAATGTGATGTGAAGAAGTATATAAGTACAAAAAATTATGTTTGATAGGTCTGTAAAACAAACACCCTTTATCTGAGATTACTTAAACATGAACAGGATGAAGCAAATATCAAGTGTAGTTCAGGGAGTGCACCATTTTAAACTGAGTTTGTGAGACTTTACTATCAGAGACCTTAAGTGTTCTCAGCAAGTGGGCACCCGTGTGCACGCACGCACACACACACACACACACACACACACACATGGAATGTGTGATGTGATGGATGAATAAATTTGTTTGTAATACTCTTTTCACAATATATATGTATATCAAACCATTGTATTGTACTCTTTTGTTCCTCAAAAAATCTGGGGGAATGGAAAAAAATCTGTGGTGGTAGAAGGGCACAGTTGTAAAGGTAAGGTCTAGAACAAGATCATGGGGTGAGTGGCTGAGAGAGCAGTTAGGACTAGGGGGAGAAGCCAGTTGACTAAAAGGATACGTACACAAATAAACCATTTATCAAGAAGGATGACAGCAGTGGTGCTGAGAGACTGACAGTGAGTCAGGAGCCAAAACTTGCAAGACACAAGGACGCAGGGCTCAGCAGATAACCACAACATAGAGAGGCAGGGTGTGGGTAACAGACTGATGACATGAGATACAAAGCTTGGTTTTCTTTTTATGGAAGGGTCAAAACGGTTTGCAAACAGCAATGAAATTACAAAGAGGTAGGAAAGGTGTGTGAGAGAAACAGACACCAAATAATGGAGTTGCAAGGGAAGAAGTATCTTCAGGGAAAAGCCAGGAAAATATAATAGACTTCACTAATGATAGTATATTGTGTTTCCTCCATGTTAAGAGCTTTCCATGAGTTGGCCCAATGTCTGCACAAAATGATGCCTCATGATGGCTTCCTTGACTGAGCAGTAGCATTCAAAAGTGCCAAAAAAACCAAAACTGCTTCGAGTTTTTGTTCGGTTCTCATGTGCTTCATACTGAGGAAGAGAAACTATGGAAAATTTGAAGCCTAAACATTCAGCCTTATTAGCCCAGAGAAAAACCCCTGCACTTCATGGGTCAACTGTAATATATAACTTCTTAATTTAATTTGCTTTTGTTTTATATTTGAGAAATGCTTAGTTTGTTAAAATGGAAGCTTGGAGCTCCAGTAGTGCTCAGGCCATTCAATGATGAAAGCTGAATAGATCAGCACACTAAGCTGTACAGCTAGACCAAGGTTTTAAATCTTAAGGCAGATTTCATTAGGATTTCAGAATAATGCTCACATTCATACATTTGAAATGTGCTATATAGTTTGCATTGTTAAAAAAGAAATCTCATTTGGAGATGAGAAAAGTACACAACCCATTACTTTTCTTTAATTCCAGAAACTCTATGAAATAATAATAATTAGACCTTTTTTCTTAGAAAATTATCTCAAAGAGAAATTCAGGCATTCCTTGAAACATTAGGTCTTTGATAAACTGAGACCCATATCCATTTATTTAGAATTAAAACCTTCAGGTTTTATGACCACATATATGACTTCACTTTCACTTTTCACTTTCATGCATTGGAAAAGGAAATGGCAACCCACTCCAGTGTTCTTGCCTGGAGAATCCCAGGGACAGGGGAGCCTGGTGGGCTGCCATCTACAGGGTCACACAGAGTCGGACACGACTGAAGTGACTTAGCATAGCATAGCATAAGATTTAGAAATGCATTTTCTGTTTTAACCCAGTATAAATACACATTAACAAAGGCATATATTGCATACATAAAATAAAATTTTCATGGAAAAAATTTGTTCTTGAACATCAAATACACTCTCATGTTTCTATTCAAGAATGTTTATTTCTTCAGTCTCTGAAATAGAACAAATACCATCACCTTAAAAAAAATCAAGCATCAATAATCAGCATAAGAAGAAAACTACAACAATCATAGCAGTTACCATTTAATAAATTCTAGGCAAAGAGCTAAATTCTTTGTATTCATTATTTTATTTAACCATAACTGCAACCCTGTGAACTACATACATTTTCCAAGGTATAGTCACTGTTCTACAATAATGGAATTGAGGGTTTTAACCATACATTACACTATATTGTCCACACAGCCCTATTTTTCTTATCACAATTTACTGGCTACTAATAGACATAAGAGGGAACAAGACAGGACAGATACCTTTGAGGATATCTATTCACACTATGGTTATCCTTCCACATAAACTACAATTAAAAGACCATACAATATATGCCACATTTCCCATGTTCATTATCTTACAATTCAACTTCTTAAGTTTGTACAGCTTGAACTTCAGAAAATTCACTATAGCTCTCAGGATTCTGATGTTTTTCTCTGTTTCTATTTTCTACTCTCTGATATCAGATGGCTTCCATCTCCTCAAAATGCTGCTGCTACTTATCTAATTTAACATTGTTAGTGGCAGCCAGAGAAACTCTGAGATATAGCCATTTCATCAATTATCTCCAGCTGGAAGGATTTAGTGCTTTCTTAAATAGGGCCACAATATCAAGTTCATCTGCACTATTAGTGAGGTCTTTATCACTGCCAAGTTCAGAAAGTGCTAAAGTACTTAAAATGTTTTTGCCTTTGTGTTTTGGGTGCAGTTCATTTTCTCACCTTTTCAGAGCTTGAGTGTCATCTCCAAGAGGACTACCATTCAAAATCAAGTCAAGGCAGAACTGTGGAATGAATATACCTTAGGTCAAGCAAAGAGTTAACCAGTATTTATTAATCCCCCTGTATTCAAAACTCTGTATTATAATCTGTCAGTCAGTTCAGTCACTCAGTCATGTCTGACTTTTTGCAACCCCATGGACTGCAGCACGCCAGGCTTCCCTGTCCATTACCAACTCCCAATTGCCTACTCCAACTCATGTCCATTGAGTCGGTGATGCCATCCAACCATCTCATCCTCTGTCATCCCCTTCTCCTCCTGCCTTCCATCTTTCCCAGCATCAGGGTCTTTTCAAATGAGTCAGTTTTTTGCATCACATGGCCAAAGTATTGGAGCTTCAGCTTCAGCTTCAGCATCAGTCCTTTCAATGAATATTCAGGACTGATTTCCTTTAGAATGGACTGGTTGGATCTCCTTGCAGTCCAAGGGACTCTCAAGAGTCTTCTCCAACACCACAGTTCAAAAGCATCATTTTTTTGGTGCTCAGCTTTCTTTATAGTCCAACTCTCACACCCATACATGACCACTGGAAAAACCATAGCTTTGACAAGATGAATATTTGTTGGCAAAGTAATGTCTCTGCTTTTTAATATGCTGTCTAGGTTGGTCATAGCTTTTCTTTCAAGGAGCAAGCGTCTTTTAATTTCATGGCTGCAGTCGCCATCTACAGTGATTTTAGAGCCCAAGAAAATACTCTCACTGTTTCCAATGTTTCCCCTTCTACTTGTCATGAAGTAATGGAATCAGATGCCATGACCTGACCTGCCTCCTGAGAAATCTGTATGAAGATTTCCACCACCTGACCTGTATACAGATTTCCACCACCTGACCTGTATGCAGATTTCCACCACTTGACCTGCCTCCTGAGAGGCACCTCCTGTATGCAGATCAAGAAGCAACAATTAGAACTGTACATGGAACAATAGACTGGTTCCAAATCAGAAAAGAAGTATGTATATTGTCACCCTTCTTATTTAACTTATATGTAGAGCATATCATGCAAAATGCTGGGCTGGATGAAGCACAAGCTAGAATCAAGATTAGAATCTGTACAAATCTTCAAATGGAATAGATGCCTTACATGATCATTAGTGCTATCCATTAAAGACCTCCACTCTCTCCAGGTGTACAGTAACACTGCATTTCTCCAACCCTTGGAGTTAGGTGTGGTAAAATGACTTGCTTCATAGACGAGCAGTGTCACTTCTAGGTAAAACTTTAAGAGTTAGTGTGTAATTGTCTGTGAACTCTTTTCCTCTGCTATGCTGATCAGCAATAATCCAAATAGTAGTTGTTCTATCAGTTTGGGTCCAAAACTAAAATAAAGTTGAAAAAAGTCCAAAATAAGCCACAACAGTTACATGGAATGAATGATTTTTCTTTTTAAAAAAGAAATCTTTTTGCATTTAGTCACAGAATTTTGGGAACTGCGTCTTGACATATACAGCTTTCTCTGTTGCTTGGCAAACTTAAAATCTTTGAAGAGATTTTAAAACACCTTTAAAAACACACCAAGATGCAGAGGTTCAAGATGACAGCATAGGAAGACCCTAAGCTCACCACCTCCCACAGATGCACTGAAGCTCAACTACATATAGAATCATTCTCTCTGAAAAGTACCTGAAGACTAGAAAAACAGCTCTTCCACAGCAAATGACAAAAGAAAAAGCCAGGCTGAGATGGGCGGGAGAAACAGAGACGTCAGACCATTCCCGGTATTGTGACCCACAAACAAGAGGGACATCACAAACACAGAGCTCCTACCTGAGGAGCAAGGTGTCTGAGTGCCACATCAGGCCCTTGGGACCTGCACCAGAAACACAAGCCCCCAAACATTTGGCTTTGAAAGCCAGCGGAGCCTGCACCCAGCAGAACCATGGGGCTGTAGAAAACAGGCTTTACTGTCAACAGCTTCGTGCCTAGACTCGTTTGCCCTGAGTCCCAGTAGAAACAGCAGTTTGCAAAGAGCCTGGGCCATATGCAAAGGAAATTCACTAACAAATCATAGGGCATATACCAGAGGCACAGAGGCCTTTCTGGGATAAAGATGCTGGTGAGTATCTCTTTTTCTTCTTCTTCTGCTTTCTTAGCCTAATGTTGGTACACTCCATTTTTGGCATTTTCTATATGCCTCACCAAAGTCACTTGCCCCACCCTGGCATTCTCCTGGTGCCTCTAACCCAGAAGGCATTTTCCACATGGCCCTCATGCATCGTATTCCCTGGCCTGGTGCTTCCCCACCATGGTTCCCATGCCACTGGTCCCAGTGGGAGGGCTTGCCCTCGCCTAACTCTTCTCTACCACAGTGCCTGCCTTGCCAGAGCCAGAGGGTGCATTCATGGCACACAGAGGCACCTTTTGAATACTTTGCCCTAGTGGTCAGGAGGTATTGCATTTCTGGGCCCCACAGTACTGAAACAATCAAAGAGACAGCTTCTTGGCAGGCTGTCATCCCCAAGGCACTGAACAGACAGCAGACTCAAATATACCCTCTCCCAAAGACCACTTCTTCAAGACTGGGATAGGAAACTGTTTTGCTTAACACAAAAAAAAACAAACACAGAGAGTAAAGAAAAATGAGGAAACAGAGAAATATGTTCCAAATGACAAGACAAAATAATAATACCGCAGAAAGAAACAAAACAGAAAAAATTTTGCCTGAACATGAGTTCAAAATAACAGTCATAAAGATGCCCACCAACGTTGGAAAAATAATAGATGAACACACAACTTCAAGAGAAGTATCAAACAGAAGACACAGAAGTAAATAATACAGTAAATGAGTTGAAAAATATACTAGAAGGGTTCAATAGCAGACTAGATGAAGCATAAGAATCAGTGACCTGGAAGGCAGAGGAGCAGAACTCACACAAATAAAGCAACAAAAAGAATCTTAAATAGTGAAAATAGCTTGTGGAAAATCATCAAGTGGATTGTACTTGCATTAAAATGGGCCCCAGAAGGAGAAGAGAGAAAGAGAGAAGGACAGAAAACTTATTTGAACAAATAGTGGCTGAAAACTTTCCTAACAAGATTCAAGAGACACTTCCCTCTCTGGACCCAGAGAGTTTCAAATAAGATGAAATCAAAGAAACTCACTGTAAAGAACAATATTGCATAGGAACCTGTAATGTTGGGTCCATGAAGCTAGGTAAATTGAAAGTAGTCAAACAGGGGGTGGCAAGAGTGAACGTCGACACTTTAGGAATCAGTGAATTAAAATGGACTGTAACGGGTGAATTTAATTCAGATGACCATTATATCTACTACTGTAGGCAAGAATCCCTTAGAAGAAATGGAGTAGCCATAATAGTCAACAAAAGAGTCTGAAATGCATTACTTTGGGTGCAATCTGAAAAACAACAGAATGATCTCTGTTTGTTTCCAAGGCAAACCATTCAATATCACAGTAATCCAAGTCTATGTCCCAACCACTAATGCCAAAGAAGCTGATGTTGAATGGTTCTGTGAAGACCTGCAAGACCCTCTAGAACTAACACCAAAAAGAGATGTCATTTTCATCATAGGGAACTGGAATGCAAAAGTAGGAAGTCAAGAGATACAGGCAGTAACTGGAGTAACAGGCAACTTTGGTCTTGGAGTACAAAATGAAGTAGAGCAAAAGCTAACAGAGTTCTGCCAAGAGAACACAGTGGTATTAACAAACACCCTCTTCCAACAACACAAGAGAAGAGTCTACACATGGACATCACCAGATGGTCAATACTGTAATCAGATTAATTATATTCTTTGCAGCCAAAGATGGAGAAGCTGTATACAGTCAGCAAAAACAAAATGGAAGCTGACTCTGGTTCACATCATGAACTCCTTATTGCCAAATTCAGATTTAAATTGAAGTAGGGAGAAACACTAGGCCATTTGGCTATGACCTAAATCAAATCCCTTACGATTATACAGTGGAAGTGACAAATAGATTCAAGGGATTATATCTGATACACAGAGTCCCTGAAGAACTATGGATGGAGATTCAAAACATTGTACAGGAGGCAGTGATCAAGACCATGTCCAAGGGGAAAAAAAAAGGCAAAATAGTTTTCTGAGGAAGCCTTATAAATAGCTGAGCAAAGAATAGAAGCAAATGGCAAAGGAGAAAAGCAAAGATATACTCATTTGAATGCAGAGTTCCAGAGAATAGCAAGGAGAGATAAGAAAGCCTTCCTAAGTGAACAATGCAAAGAAATAGAGGAAGACAACAGAACAGGGAAGACTAGTGGTCTCTTGAAGAAAATTAGAGATACCAAGGGAACATTTCATGCAAAGATGTCCACAATTAAGGATAGAAATGGTACAAACCTAACAGAAGCAGAAGATATTAAGAAAAGGTGACAAGAATACACAGAAGAACTATACAAAAAAGATATTCATGACTCAGATAATCATGATGGTGTGATCACTCACCTAGAGCCAGACATCCTGGAGTGCAAAGTCAAGTGGGACTTAGAAAACATCACTAAGAACAAAGAACAATGTCACGAACCTCCATCCATAGATCATCAGGCACTCTGTCTACCAGATCTAGTCCCTTAAATCTATTTCTCACTTCCACTGTATAATCATAAGGGATTTGATTTAGGTCATATTTGAATGATCTGGTGGTTTTCCTCACTTTCTTCAATTTAAGTCTGAATTTGGCAATAAGGGGTTCATGGTCTGAGCCAGAGTCAGCTCCCAATCTTGTTTTTGGTCACTGTATAGAGCTTCTCCATTTTTGGCTGCAAAGAATATAATCAATCTGATTTTGGTGTTGACCATCTGGTGATGTCCATGTGTAGAGTCTTCTCTTGTGTTGTTGGAATAGGGTGTTTGCTATGACCATTGCATTCTCTTGGCAAAGCTCTATTAGTCTTTTCCCTGCTTCATTCCATATTCCAAGGCCAAATTTGCCTGTTACTCCAGGTGTTTCTTGACTTCCTACTTTTGCATTCCAGTCCCCTATAATGAAAAGGACATCTTTTGGGGTATTAGATCTAAACCTCTTGTAGGTCTTCATAGAACCATTCAACTTCAGCTTCTTCAGCCTTACTGGTGGGTGTAGACTTGGATTACCATGATATTGAATGGTTTGCCTTGTAAATGAACAGAGATCATTCTGTCATTTTTGAGATGGCATCCAACTACTGCATTTTGGAGTCTTTTGTTGACTATTATGGCTACTCCATTTCTTCTAAGGGATCCTGCCCACAGCAGTAGATATATATAAAACATTCCATCCAAATGCAGCAGAACACACACTCATCTCACATGCATGTGAAACGTTCTCCAGGATAGATCATATGTTAGACCACAAAACAAGTCTTAATAACTTTGAGAAGGCTGAATCGTGTTAAGCATCTTTTAAGAAGACAGTATATGAAATTGGAAATTAATTATTAAAAAAAACCCTGAAAAAACATTAACATGTCTAGATTAAACCACATGCTTTTTAATAATCAATGGGTCAATGAAGAAATGAAACTGGAAATCAAAAAATACCTTGAGACAATAACAATTGAAATAGAAAATTTCAAAATCTATAGAATGTAGCAAAAGCAGTTGCAAGAGGGAAGTTCATAGCAATATAGGCCTACTTCAAGAACAAGGAAAACCTCAAATAAATAATTTAATCTTACACCTAAAGAAACTAGAAAAGCTAGTAGAGGTAATAAAATAATAATAATAAGAGTAGAAATAAGAGAAATAAATACCAAAATTTTTAATAAATAAACTGATTCTTTGAAAAGATAAGCAAATTGACAAACCTTTACCTCAACTCACCAATAAAAAAGTGGGCTCAAATATATAAAATGAAAAATGAAAGAGGAGAAATTGAAACTGATACTGTGGAAATGCAAGAGATCATAAGAGTCCACTATGAGCAATTGTATACCAACAGATTGGACCATCTGGATGAAATGGATAAATTAGAAACACAATCTTCCAAGAATTAACCAGGGAGAAATCGAAACTTTGAACAGACTGATTAAAATAAGGAGATTGAATCAGTAACCAAAAGCCTGCCGTCAAATAAAACTCTAGGATCAAATGGCTTCACTGGTGACTTCTACCAAACATTCAAAGATTTAATATCTGTACTTTACAAACTCATGCCAAAGACATGAAAGAGAAAAACAAAAACAAAAAACACTTGCAAACTCGTTTTTTGAGGCCAGTATCATCCTGATACCAAAACCAAACAAAGAAATCACAAAAAAGAAAAGTATAGTCCAATATCTCAGGTGAATATAGATGCAAAAATCCTCAACAAAATATTAACAAATTCAACAATATATTAAAAAGATCATACATTACAATCAAGTGGAATTTATCATCCCATGATTAAAGATGATTTAATATCCACAGTGCAATATATCACTTTAACAAAATGAAGGATAAAAATCATATGATCATCTCAATAGATGAAATGGAAATAGAAGAAGCATTTGACAAAAATCAAAATCCCATTATAATATTAATAAAGTCTCTCAATAGAGTGAGTATAAAGGAAACATCTCAGTATAATAAAGGCCATATATGATAAACTCACAGCTAACATTATAATAAATGGTAAAAAAGCTTTTCATCATTATAAATGGTAAAAGCTTTTCACTAAGATCATAAAAGACAAAGGATGCCCATTCTCACTACTTGTATTCAGAACAGTATTGGGATTTCTAGTCACAGCAATTAGGTAAGAAAAAGAAATAAAAAACATTCAAATCAGAAAGGAAGAAGTAACACTGTCACTGTTTCCAGATGACATGATACTATTTATAGAAATTCCTAAAGATTCCATCAACAAAAACATTTGTTTTTGCTATTCAGTCGCTAAATCACGTCCACCTCTTTATGACCCCATCGACTGCAACATGCTAGGTTCCCTTGTCCTTCACTGTCTCCCAGAGTTTGCTCACATTCATGTCCATTGAGTTGGTGATGCTATCTAACCATCTGATCCTCTGCCACCCGCTTCTTTTGCTTTCATGCTTTCCCAGCATCAGGGTCTTTTCCAATGAGTCAGCTCGTCACATCAGATGGCCAAAGTATTGGAGCTTCAACTTTAGCATCAATCCTTCCGATGAATATTTAGGGTTGATTTCCTTTAGGATTGACTGGTTTGACCTTGCTGTTCAAGGGTCTCTCAAGAGTCTTCTCCAGTACCACAAGTCAAAAGCATCAATTCTTCAGGTCCAACTCTTACATTTGTACATGACTATTGGAAAAACCATAGCCTTGACTATATGGACCTTTGTCAGCAAAGTGATGTCTCTGCTTTTTAATACACTGTCTAGATTTGCCATAGCTTTCCTTCTAAGCAGCAAGTGTCTTTTAAATTCATGGCTGCAGTCACTGTCCTCACTGATTTTGGAGACCCCCGAAATGAAATCTGTCACTGCTTCCACTTTTTACCCCTTCTATTTGCCAGAAGTGATGGGACTAGATGCCATAATCTTAGTCTTTTGAATGTTGACTTTCAAGTCACCTTTTTCACTCTCCTCACCCTCATCAAGAGGTTCTTTAGTTCCCCCTCACTTTGCCATTGGAGTGGTATCTGCATATCTGAGGTTGTTGATATTTCTCCCAGTAATCTTTTAGTGCCTCATAGCCAAAAAATTAAAACATAAAAAAAGAAACAACACTATAACAAATTCAATAAAGACTTCAAAAATGTTCCACACACACAAAAAAGCAGGTTCAGAGACAGGAAGATGAGTTCAGAAGCTTTTATAGGAACTAGGTTCATAACAGCAGAGATAGAAAGTCTTGGGCATATTTGAGCAATATATAGGATAATTATATAATCTGGTTTAGAGATATATATGAAGAAAGAATGAGGATCATTGTGAAGGGCTTTGGTTTCCAGTTCCAGCAAACAGAGAAAAAGTAGTGCCATTTTGTGAGGCAGAGGACACTGGCTGTGCAAAAACATTGTGAATTAAAAAGAATCACAAACGTAGGGAACCAGACTCACTCAGCAGAGTAAGAAATGAAGCTTTACCTGGAGCTCTGATATTTGGTTTGTGATTGCACATCCCTTTCAGTGTCGATATGAAAGCAGCAGACTGAAAGGCAGAATTTGTCAGATTCTGAGCTGGAACCAAAATGATCTGATTTCAGGTAGAAAGATAACCCTAGAGATAGTGTGGATGGAGGACTAAAAGAGAAAATAGCTAAAGACAAAATAGGAGATTCTTCAAGTGTCCAGGTAAGCAATCATAAGGTCATAAATTAAGCCTGTCATGGTGGGGTTCCAAAGGAGGGAAGAAACAGAGCTCTAGAGGAAAGTATCAACAGATTTTGACAGCACTCACATATGAGGAGGTAAGGGGAAGAGAGACGCCAAAGACCAGCAGATATTCTAGTCTGGAAGACCATAGAAGTGACAGTTCTATGGATGGAGGGTTGCTCTTTGAGAAGAGGAGTTCTAGAGGAATGTAACTTATTGGCTTAGGATACATTAAGTCTGACATACATGGGACACAGAAAGCACTCAATATTATTTCTGTAATCATAAGGCTGGAGAAGGCAATGGCACCCCACTCCAGTACTCTTGCCTGAAAAATCCCATGGATGGAGGAGCCTGGTAGGCTGCAGTCCATGAAGTCGCTAAGAGTCAGACATGAGTGAGCAACTTCCCTTTCACTTTTCACTTTCATGCATTGGAAAAGGAAATGGCAACCCACTCCAGTGTTCTTGCCTGGAGAATCCCAGGGACGGGGGAGCCTGGTGGGCTTCCATCTATGAGGTCACACAGAGTCGGACATGACTGAAGCGACTTAGCAGCAGCAATCATAAGGTATGTCCAGAGTTTAGGAGAGAGGTTGGAAACAGGAGACATGGTCATGACGGTCAGCAATATCTATTATAGCCAAGGGAATGGATGGTAATTGATCAGGTAGGAAAAAAAATGGAAAGACAAGAAGAGAAAGGAAACATCTTGGGAAAGTCTGACCTCTAAGATGCTGTTGTGTGGCGGTAGATGACTGAAATGGCAGTCACTCTAGCCTCTGAAGCTGAAGACCTACTGAAAGACAAAAAGATTTCACAATGCCTAACATGTATCTATGTGTTAAAAGAACTGAAAACTGACAAGCTGGCAAAAATGGAAACCAACTGAAAAACTTTAATGGCCCCAATAAATGGTCAATTTCAACTCCATTATAAAGAACACTTAATGAAGACATACATGATGATAGGTCTTTGACCATAAAGAATAATAAAAATGTCAACTTGGGGTTTCTTTCTTCACATAATCATTTTTCCCATAAATAGGACTGGTTTTTATTGAATAAAAAAAATAGATAAAAAAAGTGACTGTTCAGTTACTAGTACAGTCAAGAATAACAGTAACTATTATCAGTTGGCCAAATGGGCCAGAAAAAATAGAAAAAGAAACTTATAGTAAATTTGGCTGTTTGACTACTCAACTGAGAACCTGTCATAAGGCATCAATTTAAGAGCGCCTGCAGCAATCTTCAGCTCCAAACAAGGTCAGTAAAAAATGGCAAGTGCAAAGCAAAGAGACTCCACCTATTCATGCATAATACTCATTCCACAGTTATTTGGAGACTCCTGGGACTGCTCTGGTGTTTTAGTTTATAAGTCGTGGCTAGCATGTGTATGACATGATGACATGTCAGCGCATACAAAGTGTCAGTGTAAAATAATAGTTTTGAATATAAACAAGCATCTCATTAAAATGAAAAATATACTGTAAACTTTCTAAAGAACATAAGCCTCTGTCTGATTTCTCATCTCTCAGGAAAAGCCATAAATAGAAAGATATTTGTCTATATCCATGGCCAGGTCCCCAACTAAGTCGTGTATAATGGAGTGAGTCATTTCCCTGTAAGCTATGATTTGAAATATGCTGTAATTACTATCCTGTCCATGTCACAAGGAGAAAACAAAACATCTGAGCAATATTACTATATTTTACAAGCTCTATTGTTCATCAATGATTTCATCACACACTAGTAATGACCATTTAGTGCTTTTACAATAACAGACCTTCCAGCATGATCTGAACAGAGGAAGAAACTTAGAAAGTTTAAGCATTGAGTTCAAATTTGCTTTATCACTACAATCTGGGCAAAACCCAGAAGTCTCTCTTTTAATTTGGCTGCTAACATATTTGAAAACAATATTTCTAATGAGTTTTTTTTTTCCAAATTCAGAAATAATGAGAGAAAAAAACAGTTATATTTCAAAATATCTTAGTATTGGGAGGTTAGAAAACTACTACCTATTTAGCATAACTCAGTTTAACATTTTCCTAAAACTATGTTTTTCTTCAGTGAAAAAGTACTTGGCAGATAGGGCACAAAGAGCTGGATTAACACGCTAGAATAGAACAAATGATTGTTTTAATTTACTGGGGTTTCCCTAATGAAATACCACAAACAAGTGGCTTAAACGACAGAAATTTTTCGTCCCACAGTTTAAGGGTTTAACAATACAAAATCAAGGTGCCAGCAGGGTCGGCTCCTTCTGAGACTACAAGGGAAGGATCTGCTCCAGGCACCACTCCTTGGTTTAGAGATGATGCATCTCTCCTATGTCTCATCACATAATCCTCCCTCTGTGACTGTATCTATCCAAATACACCAGTCATACTGAATTAAGGCCCACCCTAATGGTTTGTGTTAATTTGATTATCTCTGGAAAGACATACCTCCAAATATGGTCATATATTAAGGTACTAGGGGTAGGATTCCAACCATTTAACGATGGTTAAAATAATGTTTTTGAAGAGAGTAAATGAAGGGTTATAAGTCCATCAATTAACTTGTTATTTGCTGTCAAGTATCCCCAGGTTCAAGCTGGTTTTAGAAAAGGCAGAGGAACCAGAAATCAAATTGCCAACATCTGCTGGATCATGGAAAAAGCAAGAGAGTTCCAGAAAAACATCTATTTCTGCTTTATTGACTATGCCAAAGCCTTTGACTGTGTGGATCACAATAAACTGTGGAAAATTCTTCAAGAGATGGGAATACCAGACCACCTAATCTGCCTCTTGAGAAATTTGTATGCAGGTCAGGAAGCAACAGTTAGAACTGGACATGGAACAACAGACTGGTTCCAAATAGGAAAGGAGTACATCAAGGCTGTATATTGTCACCCTGCTTATTTAACTTATATGCAGAGTACATCATGAGAAACGCTGGACTGGAAGAAACACAAGCTGGAATCAAGATTGCCGGGAGAAATATCAATAACCTCAGATATGCAGATGACACCACCCTTCTGGCAGAAAGTGAAGAGGAACTAAAAAGCCTCTTGATGAAAGTGAAAGTGGAGAGTGAAAAAGTTGGCTTAAAGCTCAACATTCAGAAAACGAAGATCATGGCATCCAGTCCCATCACTTCATGGGAAATAGATGGGGAAACAGTGGAAACAGTGTCAGACTTTATTTTTCTGGGCTCCAAAATCACTACAGATGGTGACTGTAGCCATGAAATTAAAAGACACTTACTCCTTGGAAGGAAAGTTATGACCAACCTAGATAGCATATTCAAAAGCAGAGACATTACTTTGCCAACAAACGTTCGTCTATTCAAGGCTATGGTTTTTCCAGTGGTCATGTATGGATGTGAGAGTTGGACTATGAAGAAGGCTGAGCGCCGAAGAATTGATGCTTTTGAACTGTGGTGTTGGAGAAGACTCTTGAGAGTCCCTTGGACTGCAAGGAGATCCAACCAGTCCATTCTGAAGGAGATCAGCCCTGGGATTTCTTTGGAAGGAATGATGCTAAAGCTGAAACTCCAGTACTTTGGCCACCTCATGCGAAGAGTTGACTCATTGGAAAAGACTCTGATGCTGGGAGGGATTGGGGGCAGGAGGAGAAGGGGATGACAGATGATGAGATGGCTGGATGGCATCACTGACTCGATGGACGTGAGTCTGGGTTAACTCCGGGAGTTGACGATGGACAGGGAGGCCTGGCGTGCTGTGATTCATGGGATCGCAAAGAGTCAGACACGACTGAGCGACTGAACTGAACTGAACTGATCCCCAGGTTTTAAGATAAAACAGAGAAAAAATAGTGATACTGAATAGAGAGCTCAGTTTCTGAGAGAAATAGATGGGCATGCCAATCTGTTCAAAAATATTAAAAGGCAAATTTTTTTTTATAATCACATTATCACTACCTCAGTAAAGCTAACTAGGAAAAACATAATCTGTCTACATGCCTACCTATCCTACATCACTATCACCATTACAATCACCAAATATTTAAGTTCTTAGCATTATGGAACCATTGAGTTCTACATTTAAATCTCTCTGTTGATGACATTCTTAGGCTTTCTAAGAAGGTACCATCTCTAGAAAAAATATTTCCCTCTCTAAAGCTGAACAACAGAATGATACTCCAATGCATAAAATTAAGATGAACTTGGCTTTGCATCTGAGAGAGTCTAAAGAGACTTATACTCATTCACCCATTGATCTAGGCTCACAAAGAGGTTTATTCTGAGGGAAGGTAATAAACTTATCACAATGTTGCCATCATAGAGGCCTAATTGGACTATTTCCTGCTCCATTGCATATTCCTGACAAAACATAGAAAATTAGCTCTCTTCCAAGGAAATAACTTGTATAAAAAGATGTCCATCTGAGAATTGTTTCTAGTAGCAGAACTTTAAATTCATACTCAGTATTAATCAGTAGCTTAATACCAGTCATTTCCTCACTATATTTACTCTATAAAGGATTATTACATTATTAAAATTAGCAAACATAGAGATTATAGAGTACTCTAATCATGTGATATTGCAGTGAAACACACAGGTGGCAATTCCATTCATACCCACAGAGTTTTCAATCAACTTTTGAGTGTTCTTGAGGAGTCAACCAAGGATCACCAGATGACTGAGAAAATTTTCTAACATAAACAGTGTAGCTCAAAACAAAGAGAGGGAAAAACTACTTGGAGAAAAGAGATTATGGAAGAGTAAAACTTCACATAAAGGCTATTATTCACATATTTAGTGAAATATGGAAAGATTGTAGCATTCAAAAATAAGAATGTCATTGTAAAATCTTAAAGGAAAAATTAGTTCACAAACCTTGAAATTAAATTTTAAGGTTGCAGAACAAATTCAATAGAATATAAAAATAGAATGGAAAAATAATAAAATTTCCCAAAAGTATAGTAAAAATATAGAGGTGGGGAAAAATAGTAGAAAACATTAAGAAAGTTAGAGGACAGTTCAGGAGATCTGACATCAGATAATAAGAGTTCCACAGATAGAGGACAGAGAAAATGAGGGAGAAATATTATTTTAAAAATCACAAAAATGCCCCAGATTTGAAAGGTAGTCATTTCATGAATTGAAAGAGCTCATCCAGGGCCATCTCAATAAAAGAAAATGGACTTAAAGTACAGCACATTATTACTAAAGAGACCAAAAAAAAAAAAAAAAAAAAAACCCTAAAAGTGCTAGAGAGAGGAAAAAAAATCAAGTTACATGCAAAAGATCAGGAATCAGAATGGCATTCAATTTTTCAAAAACAGTAGAAGTTGAAACATACTGGAGCAATAACTTCAAATTTCAGAAGATGATTCCAACCTAAAATTCTATATCTAGCTAAAATAACATATAAATATGAGGGTCAGTTCTAAAGTTCTTTTCAGGTATGAGAGATATGCCTGCTTGGGTTCCCTCAGAAACAATCCCTGGAATGAGGGTTTTAGTGCAAATAGTTTATTTGCAGGTGATCCCAGGGAGCACTAGTAGGAGAATGGAGAATTCAGACAAGGAAGAGAGGAGAGGGGGGGAAAAAAGATACTTTATTGAGAAGATCCCCTCTATGGACAACTGAGAATCAATCCTCCTGAGAACAGCCGTAGACAGGGAGAACATATAATTTAACCAAGGGGTGGAAAGCTGATCCATCATTGTCTGCATATGACAGGCTCTCCCACATGTGAGCAAAGAGAAACCCTCAGATGGAGAGCCAGAAGTGCTTGCAGTCATACCCAGCAACAGATATAGAATTTTGAATGTCAAAACAATCCAAAGACGGCACCAACAACATCTGCTAAAGGTTGCAAAACACTTACTTTCTCATGAAGTTATAGAAGGAAGTACTTTGGCAAAATGATGGAGTACACCAGAAAAAAGAAAAGCACTGCATGCAGGAAACAGAGGATGCAACTCAGGAGAAAGGTGAAGAGTTCTTGGGATGATGATATATGGAGATCAAGATGGTAACTAGACAGCAACCAGCTAAGAATTGAAGGGATCAGTGAACTCCAGGACAGATGTCCTCAAGGACACAAAGCTGATATGCTATTTTATCTGATGTGTTTCATCATAGAGATTAAGAAAATTGAGAGACACATTAAAGATAAATAAGGGATAAGTACATAGAAAGCTAAGAAAACAAAATAGCAAGATAATTATAAACCTAAGGGGAAAGCAAAAAAATTAAGCAAGAAAAAAATAATTATAGCATATTACCTGAATAAGGTACTATTCTACATTTTTTCTTGACAATTTATCATATCTGTATTGACCACATTTTGTAAAGCCATATATCCTTCAGAGGAATGCATAATAATTCATGTAACACCCTGCCTAATGATCAATATTTCAGTTATCTGTTTTTTCTATTACAAATAATGTTGGAATGAACATCTTTGAAATTTCTTATAGGATAACTGAAATTTTCTGTATGATTTATTACTAAGATGAAATTTCTGGGTCAAATAGTATACAAATTTAAAGTTTTGATGATCTTTTTGGCCAAATTCTTCTCCATTTTTTTCAATTTATATTCCCACCAATAGTGCACAATCCTTATTTTCTCTTACAAAGGATACTATCAATCTTTTTGAGTTTTTTTTTTTCCTTTTTGAAAATTAAAATTAAAAGAATAAGAAAGGGGAATTTCTGTTTTTTTTTTAATTTTACCCATGTATTATTTTAATTTTGTTTCAATGCATTATATTTTAAATTAAACTAACACAAATACACTAACAGAATTGATTCATTTAAC
Organism: Bos javanicus; assembly: GCF_032452875.1. Lineage (NCBI taxonomy): Eukaryota > Metazoa > Chordata > Mammalia > Artiodactyla > Bovidae > Bos > Bos javanicus. Next base: position 48,287,326 of record NC_083870.1, read on the forward strand.
TGAATCTTCAGAGTATGCAGGCAAATTTTTCAAAATAAATAGTATTAAAGACAGAAAACATTGTGGTTGTCCTTCATGTTGAATTATTTTACTCTGTAAAAATTCACAATCTATTGTCATCTATAAGAGAGCTGCCAAATAAGTTATGTTATGAAGAGATTATCTTTGATATTTTAAAGGATCCATATATCTTGCACTGATCATTAATCTCTAAGTACTTGATATTACAAATTTCAGATCCTTCAACCAAGAAGGATGTGGATGTAAGAAGAAAAGTATATAATTTCCATTTCTCAAATGAAATATAGGACGATTAATGAAAATTGGTGACAGTAAATGGGGAATCATATTAAATTATGTGGATTGATGATCATTCCTTAATCTGTTCTATCTCTTAGTTCTGTACTAAAGATTCTGTTATCCACAGTTACAGACCCAGCTTGCGGCATAGGATTTTGTAAACTCTCTTTTAAATTTCTAAGACTCTCCATTCAACTTTCTCTGGTATTAAAAACCTGTTTAATTAAGACAAGTAGCTATTTGTTTAAAAGGGGCATTTTTTTTTTTTTCCTGAAAGGATTTGAAGCTAATTATTTTGTCCTGGGTATACAAAGATAGATCTAATGTTTCATCACTTTAACAAAACCATGAACCACCCTCCACCAAAAAACAAAAACAAAAGAACTTAACTGAGTAACTTAGTAGCAGAATCTCATTAAACTTCGGTTCTTTTAAATAACTACCAGCTATCAAACTAAATAATTTAAGCAAAAATAAATCACATATATTTGGCCATAGTTTTTTCCAAATTATTTCAAATTTTAAAATCTCAAAAATCCTAACAGAGACTGAATTCTTGACTATCTAGATTGTGACTTTTAGAATAGCTGTGGTTCTGATTCTTGTTGTGAAACATGTTCTGCCAATAACCTCTTTGAAGAAGTGAAGTGAAGTCGCTCAGTCGTGTCTGACTCTTTGTAACCCCGTGGACTGTAGCCTACGAGGCTTCTCCGTCCATGGGATTCTAGTATTCTTGCCTGGATCGAACCCGGGTCTCCTGCACTGGAGGCAGATGCTTTAACCTCTGAGCCACCAGGGAAGCCCTTAACAAGATTCAAATATAATCAAGGCACTGTTTGCACTTGGTGTGTGTAGGGGATAAAGAAACAGAGCAACTTCTCTGTCCATGCAGTGAAACTTGCATCCTTGCATTATGAAAGGGATGATATTGAATAAAAATGCCAGGATACAAAGGACAGAGGCATGTGATAAAACATAAAATGGAAACTTGGATACGGCAAAGAATCATACAGTACATGAAGGCCAAAAGTGCTTTCCCTTTCTGTGGCCTGACACATATTGAAGTATTCCTTCCATCCTGGGCTCCACAGGAATACAGAGATGTTGGAGAGAGTTGGGAGGTGAGCCCTCACAATGATTAAGGGGTTGGACTAAGGAAGAAATGAGCAGATTGCTAAAGTTGGAAAGGAGGGACTCTATTTTAAAAATGGCTTCCAAGTAATGAGATCGATTAATAGACTAAAATAGAAACTCGGCTGCTTTTCATCTCCACTCTGAGCAGAATAAGAAAAACAGGTGGAACTAAAAATGAGGGTTAAGGCTGCCAACAATTTGACAAGTCAGGAGCAGCAGTGTGTACAGCAACCAGTTACGATATTTCAATCCACACAATCTGTAAAGCACAGCAATGATGGAGGTAAATGTATCATCACCACCCAAAGCTAAAACAATGAGTGTCTTGGAAGGAGGAAGGAAAGTTTCCTAAAGTCATCAAGCCTAAATCCCCATTCTAGACCATCACAGTAACTTATGTGGCAATCCTGATGTACAAATTAAATAGCCCCTGGGCCTAAGATGCCTGGGTTTGAATCCTGGCTCTTCTTTGTGTTTCTTTGTGTCTTTAGACAAAGTGCTTAATCTATCTGTTCTTCCATTTCTTCATCTGTAAAAAGGCAGAATTCATACTGCTTACTTTGTTGCGAGGATTGATAGGTTTAATGGCAGGATAGAGGGAAGAGGGAAGGTGGGATACTCTTGTGTTTGTTACTATTATTATTATACCTCAATCAGAAGGCATGTGAGTTGGGGGAATGCATTTTGGGTGAGATTAATTGATCTAGCTTTACATTCTAAAATTCAGAATTCTCTCTTCACCAGCATTGGCAACACATGCTAATTGTAGATATGCTGACGATGATTCTGAGGCAGACACCATGAGACCCTCAGGTATGAATCATGCAAACTACATTTACTTAGATCAAATACTTAGAATTTAGCTAATTCTTTACGACTGGTGACCTTGTTTATTTTATACAATAATTCTTTCTTTATAAGATATTATATTAACTAGGACATAAATTTCTAGTCATAATATGTAGTAAAGATCACTTAGTACATAATAAATATCACTTAATTAAGCAAAGGCTGACTACAGATCCAGAGTAGTCAGGCCTGGCCTTCGTCCAACTACCCTTCGTTGCTTTGTGACTAATGCCACAGCAGTTTCTTCTTTCAGTAGAGAAAATGCCTACCCACAATTTTGACCAGTTGCCAAATGCAAAAACCAGTTAAAGAAAACAACACCCAATATAAAAAGACTTTATTTATTTAGGGAAAACTAAATCTTTTGATGTATTTATTAAAAAGCTATGAATATGCATGGCTAAAGAAAAAAACTCCAACAATTTCATGTCACACCTCTAAAAGATCCTAATCTAATATGAAGTGCTAGGACTGTGTTGGGTAATTAAAACTACAATAAGACTCTTGATATTCAAGTCAATAAGAACAGAAAAATAACGTAACCTACATTTTTTTTTGTTCTGTCAGTTTGCTGTATGATTATGTCAATTTCTCAATCCAGATTTGAAGTAAATAGATTTAAAAGTAGATAAAAAATCCAGATTAAAAAATAAATCCTGTTTTATCATACACATACTCTGCACACAGAAATGCTGTAATCATATCTTTATGGTAATGATTTAAAAATTGTTCTACTCATATCCACAAACACACAAATGCTTCGCTCTACAATTTTCCTTTTCAAAATTATATGAAAAAAAAATTTAACAAAAATATCTTATGATTTGGCAAAAATTTTGCATAATTTGAAGTAATTTCAGTAGACTTAAAATGTGAATGAGAGCTATGAATCCAGCATCTTTATTTTCAAATGAAAGCAGTCCTTGGCTTCTATTAATTGATCTAAGTGGTAGAGATGAGCCATACCAGTAACAGACAAAATCCCATGGGTGAAGAGAACTGAATTCTTAGGTATCTGAGCCCAGATCTCTCACCGTACACCCATAGCAATAGAGAAGCCTGAATGGTGCTCTATTTATACACATAAATCATTTAACTCTGAAGAGAATTTTAAATATACCTATAAAGATAAATGTAACTTTCAATAATGCTTTCACCCAGTTCTCTCAGGCCAATGAGATTGAGATTTATTTCCACATTTAGAAAGACTCTGTAATAGAGTTTGGGCTTCCCTGGTGGCTCAGATGGTAAAGAGTCTGCCTGCAGTGTGGGAGACCCGGGTTCAACCCCTGGGTCAGGAAGAGCCCCTGGAGAAGGAAATGGCAACCCACTCCATTTTTTTCTTGCCTGGAAAATCCCATGGACGGAGGAAACTGGCAGGCTACAGTCCATGAGGTGATAAAGAGTCAGACACGACTAAACGACTTCACTCTCTACTTTCTTTCTTTCTGTCATAGAGTTTAACGTATACATTTCTTTAATGTAGTAAATGATGCCATGAATGAGATTAAGAGACAAAAGTTGATGAAAAATATTTTTAACACATATGGCAAACAAAAGACTAGTATCCCTAATATACTCAGACCTTCCATACATATAAGCTACACAATAAAAAGGGGCAAATGATGTAAAGTGATATTTAATACAAGAATAAGCATGCATTACCAATAATAAAGTTAGGAAGAGATACTCAGTCTTACTAGCTGTCATTGAAATGCAAACTGAAACAATGAGATGCCATTTTTCAAACATCAGATCAATAAAGGAAAATTGTGTTATAATAAAGAGTGCAGGTGATACAGAAAACCTAACACTCTCAAGAATCACTGATGAGACCAACTATGATCAATTACAACATACTTTTTGGAAAGTACACCAGCAATATTTATTGAAAATTTCAAGGTACAATTACCCAACCCTGCAAAGTGCCTTGGGAAATCTGCACTTGGAACGCGTATCTTGTCATTTCAAGTTTCTGGTATTCATCCTCTTTTGTCAATAACTGCATCCCAGTTATCCTCTGGGTAACCCCACTTTCTTTACTTTCATTCTAGGAAGTTTGGTAAAGCAGTCTCACCCTCAGATCCAGAGGGGGAGCAAGTGGCCTATGCTTGGCCATAGAATACTGGCCCTTGAGCATTGTGCCTGGATCAGGGATGAGCCACCTGCCCAAAGAAAGTCTGGTAAAACTACTGGAAACAGAAAGCTTCTTAGCACCACTGAATACTATTTAAGATTGAAACTGATGATGGCTATTTTGTCAGTAAAAGAACAAGGACTGCCTGAGAATAAAGCTAAGAAAGCTGAAACAAGAACCAATGGGAAACAGACTCCTGAAGATATGATTTCAGGCCCTGGATCCAACAGCACTTGAAGCCCATGGTCATCTGGACTTTTCAACTACCTCAGCCACTTGAGATGAATTGATATTGAGTATCCTTTCTATGGATAATTATGTAACTCTTTAGAAACAAGGCAATAGAACTACATGTATTGAAAAGAATTGAAAAGTTTTTTCTTTAAAGAGCTAGATAGTAAATGTTTTTGGCTCTGCTGACAAAAGGAGTCTGTCACAACTACTCAGCTCTGCCTTTGTCATGCAAGATAATCACAGGCAAGGCACTGCGCATGACCAGATGTGGCCTGTGAACCAGAGCTTGCTTACCCTTAGCTTAGGAGAATGTCCACGATAAACCATCACAAGAAAACTGATGTCATTTTAATCAAAGAATTTACTTAAAGAACAACCTGTATATAAGTGTATATTCAAGGTATGGTAAAACTGCTGTATTTAAAATGGATACTGTAGAGCACAGGGAATTCTGCTCAATGTTACGTGGCAGCCTGGATAGGAGGGAAGTTTGGGGGAGAATGGATACATGTATATGTGTGGCTGCGTCCCTTTTGCTATTCACCTGAAACTATCACAACACTATTTGTTAATCAGCTATACCCAATACAAATTAAAAAGCTTTAAAAAATAAAATGGGGAAAAAACATAAATAAAAGTATAGCGAAAACAATGGAATAATGTATATCAAGCTGTTACCTGTAATCACCTCAGGTAGGTTAAGAGGAGTAGTTTTAAGATGAAAATTTGAGAGAGATTTAAATTTGAAGGCTTTTCTTTCTAAATCTCTATATTATTTGACTTGTTACGCTTGAGCATACATTACTTTTTTACTTAAAAACTTGTAATGACATAAAAGAAAAAAAGAGGTATCAAACAGCTTTAGAGAAATGTAGTCCCTAAGTATTAACAATCAATTTAGCATCATAGATAAGCTAGAATTAGGGAAATTCCTGGGATATCCAACCTGCCAGCACCTTTGAGCACAGGGCAAACAGCCTCAGTTTAACAGACTCATTTCACAGATGAGGCCTGAAGAGGCAGGATGCCTTGCTGAAAGCACAGAGCTAATTGGTGGCAGAGGCTCATCAGGAAATAAGGCCTTCCAACTACCGGCAGAATTCTTCCTTCTTCACATATTACAGGTCTATAAACGCTGTTACCCTTTCTCATCTGACATTAGTGCATAGAAAATAGATGCCTCTCCAAATATAACATCATGAATATGTTTATAACACCCAGCTCCAAGCAGTTCTGCCTTCAAAGATTTCTGCAGCACAGTCAGATTTTCTCTTCTGTAAATTGTTAGCACTATTTTTAGGAGCCTTTTTCTCCAGCAGATCCAGGCACTCTTGCATTTGAGCCTGTCATCTCTTCAGTGTGTTTTAAGTAGTTTCAGCACTCTGCTCACTGTTTGTGTATCATGACATCCGGGCAGGGTTCAGCAATACAGAACGTCTTATCCATTTCCTCTTAATCCATTTTAAATTCATCCTGAGCCCATCAGAGCAGAAGATGGAATGAGGGTTTTATAATTACCTTTTGCAAACAGAACATTAAATTATTATAACAGTGGAATCCTCTGGTTTCTCAGACATAAGATGGCCATCCCTTGCTAGTGAATGAATGTGCCTGTCTCTATAAGTACACATATGTACTTTGGAAATCAGCCCTGTTAGCCTGAAGTTATTGACTGATTTTGGTAGATTACTGCAATAGATTCTTAAAGTGCTTTCAGATTAAGAGATGTGCGTGGCTTTCTTCTGTCATGTATCTCAAAGGAAAACCATGAGAAGAGACACACAATGAAAAACAGCAGGTAATACCATATGAGACTCCTTATTAAAAACATAAAGTGCCTTTCACTCCTGCTTTTATTAAGTCTACTTTTCAAGCTAAATGGGGGTTAGGTGAGGCAATTATAATACAAGTCACATCTAACTATTTCATTATCCATGTCCTACAGCAAGATAGCCCCCAGAATACCTTTGAAAGCTCCAGAGTGATGGCAGCAGGTTGAATATAATGAACAATGTTACGAATGGGGACATGAGACAGCAGGTCTGGTGGGGACAGAACCTCCTAGAAATTGCAAGGCTGTAATTACTGAACACGGCTCAGTCTCAGTTGACTTTGAACACTGGAAACCATCTTTGGCAGATTATATTTTTCTCAGCTAGTTAAAATGAAGCTAGTTAGAAGGACTGAAATTTATAAGGCTTAATAGTGTATGCCTTACCAAGCAAAGGCATGGTTGGCCTTTAATACTCTAATTTTTGTCTGGTTTTCTAAGACCATTCCACAGGGCATTGTGCACCTGAATTAAAACTGGGTTGAGAAATATTTTTCTTCTATCCTAGGGTTAAACTGCTATAAGCTTTATTTTAAAGATGTGAACAGTCTCATTTTTGGTGGAAAGAAGTCCAGTTTTATGGGTCAGCGCTTTTCCTAAATATCTTATTTGAAAAGATCACTAAATTAAGAATAGAAGAAAGGGAAGGGCAGGAAAAGAAAGGCAAGGAATAAGTGGGAAAGGGGGAAAAGTATAAATTGGAGTTCTGATGAAACATGACAGAAACCAGCATAATCAGCTCCTTTCCTTGATTCACTTGATCCATTAAACCCAAAATGACGAGAAAAATGAACACTGCTGGCAATGCCCGCATTAATCCATTTTGATTCCTAATCCAAATTTTAGGAGACAAGGGAGTTCGTACCAATTTATTAAAGAGCTTGAATCAACTCTGTTAGCTGACCTCCTGCATGGATAAGCCAGAATCTAAGTGAGCAAAAGTCTGTTTTCTTGCCCTGGAACTACCTGGATAAAATTCCATTCATTTCATTTCAGAGAACACAGCACAGACAAGATCCATACTCAGCAGGGCAAACACAGGTAAATTACAAAACAGCCTCTACCCTCATCACCCATCTTTGGTGGTATGGTGTGGGGCGTCTGGTTGAAGAGAACATCCTAGCAAGAAAGGCAATATCACAAAAAGCATAACCTAAGAAAGATGTGTACAAGAAGATGCTTTACCAGGGAGTTAGTCCCAGGCCACCAGTCCCTCACTGATCCCTGCGAGCAGCATGCAAAGACAAATCACCACCTCCGTTCACTGCCTCAGCTTTGGCATCCCCTGATGCTGTCACCTCAATTTCTCCTCCTACCTTCTGCTCCCCCAGTTACTGCTTCTGCCCCAGAGCCCTAGGTCTCAGTGTTAACTGGGCCCAGTTAACCACAGCCCAGAGGTGCATCCTCCTCCTCCATTAGCTTCGTAGTGACAGTTTCCAAAGAGGCAGAAAGCCAGTGAGCACAGGAGCGCCCGCTTGTGGGGGTTCTCCCTTCACATGATCTTATAAATGGTGTCAGTGCCACATGCCTTCAGCCCATCCCAAGGGTCTTCTGGGACACTTCCCACACAGGCCTACACCTTCCTGCATCTGTAACCAGGGCAGGTCAGGGGACGGGGGGTGGGCGGTGGTCCTCTGGCTGAGGAACAAGCTTAGTCTGGGCTCAGAGCATGCCAGAACTTTTAGAAGTGGCCCACAAGATAGGGAGAACCAATCAGAGGATAACCACACCAGTCTCCTCAGCCCTCAGCACTCTGAAGGGCACTCTGGTTCCCCAATGGGGCCCACAGCAATAACATTCTCAGTTTTCCTGTCTTGCCACAGAATGTCCTGAGATTACTTCCTAAATAAACTGCTTGACTCAAACCACAGTCTCCAGGTCTGGGACACCATCTAAGAGCCTTGGCATTGCAGCTACATCCCACCCAAACCAGAGCAGCTCCTTATCCTAAAGAACTATCTCACATCTCCAAAGGACACAAAAGGTGCCCTTTATTAATAAAACTGTGATTTCTACCAGGACAGAGCTGATTGTTCCACCAGACTGGATAAGGGGAAACTGCAGCCAGCTGGGGCAGAGTGGGCCCCTCCAAAGCATTCTCTTAGGAGGGCAGTGCCTCTGGGCCCTTGCTCCAGTGCTGGCTGGGTGATGTAAGCCAAAATTCACTGCACTCAGAGGGGAACAACAGAGGCTGTTGAGTGACTTACAGTGTGATGCACTAGAGCTCACTGCATTGTGAAATTTGGAATAAGATTTACTTTAAGCCTGAATATAAGATGTGAATGGGCTTCCCTGGCAGCTAGTAAAGAATCTGCCTGCAATGCAGGAGACCCCAGTTCAATCCCTGAGTTGGGCAGATCCTCTGGAGAAGGAATAGTCTCCCCACGCCAGTAAAATTCTTTGGCTTCCCTGGTGGCTCAGCTGGTAAAGAATCCACCTACAATGCAGGAGACCTGGGTTCAGTCCCTGGGTTGGGAAGATCTCCTGGAGAAGGGAAAGGCTACCCACTCCAGTATTCTGGCCTGGGGAATTCCACGGACTGTATAGCCCATGGGTTCACAAAGAGTTGGAGACGACTGAGCAACTAAGCACAATAAAATATGAGTACTGTAACTGCTGTTTACCACAATTCTGTTACTGTAGTAACCATAAAAAAAATAGAACCCAGTGCAGTTTGCTACCCCCAGTGGTCTCCAGAAATCCAGTTTCCCATTCAGGTCCTTATTTCTTTATTAGTGAAGCAATAATGTGAACAAATATAATGAAGTAAACAAATATGATATTTTGCCAAATAAACATGCTATATGTGCTGTACTGAGTAGATGACCATGGGTCTTTCTCTATGATATGTGATGAAATGGTCTAAGGTGATACGCCCTGGTGGGATGTTGTTGGGTCCTGTCCATGAGACTGGAGCATTAGCGAGAAGCTCCGCCTACAGGAAACATAAGAGTCCAGCGGGATACGTGGCAGGTGCAGAAGCACTGGGACAAGCAACCACAGGCTATGAGATGTCCAACTGGGTTAGAGGAGTCAATCAGGAACAAGATGCAGGCCAGTTCAAAGACCCTCTCCCCTTGGGATCTGGGCAGGCTTAAAGGAGGACTGCCCTATCTGTTAATCTGGGTAAGAGGGGAGGGGCTCTCTCCCCAGCTTCATCTTTTCTGTTTTAGTAAGAAGAAAGATCTCCTCTACTGTAAATACTCCTGATGGGATGAGGGATTAAACACTGGATTAAGGAATTACCAGAGCCATGACCAGTCTGAAACTGCCATTAGTGAGGATCCCTGTGAATCTGGGAAGGTCTCAGCTTCCTCAACTACTCAAGCCTCAGCATTCAGTGCATCATCCCCACCCCCAAGCTCCTGGATCAGGGCTGGAGAATTTCAGAGTTACTCACTGAGCACCTACTAAATTGTATCAATAAAAATACACAGTCCCTGACTCCACAGAAATTCTGTATATTGAGGAAAACAACATTATTAAAACGCTTACACTAATTAATGTTACATGGCACCTGTGGAAAAGGGTGTGAAGACCATGCTGTCATCAGATCAGATCAGTCGCTCAGTCGTGTCCGACTCTTTGCGACCCCATGAATTGCAGCACGCCAGGCCTCCCTGTCCATCACCAACTCTTAAGAAGTACAATAAGGAAACTGCTTAACATAAAGGTCAGAGAGAGCTGAGCAGGTGATGATTGAACTGAATTTTCGAAGAAAACCAAGTATTAATAAGTGAAGGGCTAGGAGCAGGATGGGGCTTGGGGATGGAGAAGAGCATTCCAGCAGAGGTAACTGCATTGTGCAAAGGTCTTGTGGCTAGAGCAGTGGGAAGCCGCTGAAGTGTTAAGCAGTGACCAGACAGAAGAGAGTTGAGTGAAGTAAGAACCTAATCAGACTTGTGTTAATAAGACTACACTGGCCAAAGTATGAAAAAATGGCTGGAAAAAGCAAGAGGGGATGCAAACAAAGCAAAAAGTGGGCTACTGCAGTGACCTGGAAGAGATATCAGTGGCATGATTTCAGGGTAGCAATAGGGTTAAAGCAAAAGGACTGGAAGAAACACAAGCTGGAATCAAGATTGCTGGGAGAAATATCAATAACCTCAGATATGCAGATAACACCACCCTTATGGCAGAAAGTGAAGAGGAACTAAAGAGCCTCTTGATGAAAGTGAAAGTGGAGAGTGAAAAGTTGGCTTAAAGCTCAATATTCAGAAAACGAAGATCATGGCATCCGGTCCCATCACTTCATGGGAAATAGATGGGGAAACAGTGGGAACAGTGTCAGACTTTATTTTTGGGGCTCCAAAATCACTGCAGACAGTGACTGCAGCCATGAAATTAAAAGACGCTTACTCCTTGGAAGGAAAATTATGACCAACCTAGATAGCATATTCAAAAGCAGAGACATTACTTTGCCAACAAAGGTCCATCTAGTCGAGGCTAGGGTTTTTCCAGTGGTCATGTATGGATGTGAGAGTTGGACTGTGAGGAAGGCTGAGTGCCAAAGAATTGATGCTTTTGAACTGTGGTGTTGGAGAAGACTCTTGAGAGTCCCTTGGACTGCAAGGAGATCCAACCAGTCCATTCTGAAGGAGATCAGCCCTGGGATTTCTTTGGAAGGAATGATGCTAAAGCTGAAACTCCAGTACTTTGGCCACCTCATGCGAAGAGTTGACTCATTGGAAAAGACTCTGATGCTAGGAGGGATTGGGGGCAGGAGGAGAAGGGGACGACCGAGGATGAGATGGCTGGATGGCATCACTGACTCGATGGACGTGAGTCTGAGTGAACTCCGGGAGTTGGTGATGGACAGGGAGGCCTGGCGTGCTGCAATTCATGGGGTCGCAAAGAGTCGGGCACGACTGAGCAACTGAACTGAACTGACTGAAGGAGATAAAGGTGGCGCAGGAGACATAAGAGACCCCAGTTCAATCCCTGGGTCAGGAAGATCTCCTGGAGGAGAGCATGGCAACCCACTCTGGTATTCATGCCTGAAGAATCCCATGGACAGAGGAGCCTGGTGGGCTATAGCCCAGATGGTCACAAAGAGGAGACATGACTGAAGCAACTTAGTACACATACACACAAGGAGATAAATCACTGGGACTTGGTAATGGATCAGAAATGAGGACTGAAGAAGAGGCAATAGAAACAGTTCAGGCTTGCATAACTGGGTGGATGGTGGAGCCACTCATTGAAATGGAGAACTAGAGAAGATCACATTTAAAGGAGAAATTCATGAGTTTAATGTGGATATAATGAGACTCAGGTGCCTCAGGGACATTTAAGTAGAGATGACAACTTTGAATTTGGAAATCATCTACTACAAGTCTTCTGACTGAAAGAGTTTCTTCTACCACCTTCCCCATGGATGATTGCCCAACCTTATCTTGTACACTTCCTCCCATAAGGCATTTCAGTCCAGTGCTAAATGATTCTAACAGGAGAGCTTTTTAACACTAACACCACAAATCCCACACTTGCCCGATTCCACCCTTCTCCAACACTCAAGAGTAAAAACAGTCTAGCTTCTCTTCTACAGGATATGTGAAGGTGGATAGTGGGTTCCCCTCCCCCAGGCAAAGTCTTACTGCCTCTAGATTTTCTCTACTCTTTCATGTTTATCCTGCTTCATAATTTCTATACCCTCCACCATATTATTTGCTATTAATTTGGCTGGATTCCATTTTGTTGACCTGTTTCATAAATGTTCTATCTCTTCGCCACCCCCAGCTTTGCTCCCTAGAACATCTGTTCCCTTGAGGCTCTGTTTTTGACAGTTAGGAATTCAGTACAAGTCTAAGAGGACATAAATATTCACAAAGGCCTAGGTGTTACCTTTTTTCCAGATAAATCACAAATATTCACAAAGAATTTGTTATAATCATCCATAAGGAATCCTAGGGACATGAGCCTCTAAATTTTCCAAACAACCATTAGAATGTATCTGCTTAGCTGAGTCCCTTGAATTAGAGTTTCTAATTCTTTGAGGACCCTTGAACTCCTCTGAGAATCTGATGAAAGTTATGAAAGAAAATGAATATATACACATCCACAAAGAATGGATGAGGTGAGGGGGTTCTATGTTTTTTTGAAGTCCATCTCTGGAACCAGGCTTAGAGTCCATATTTCCATTTAAATATCTCCTAAAGCACACTCTCCCCAACTCACTAATGTATTTACTCCATTTTTCTCAAGCTAAGGATCCAGGCACAAAATTAAATTCGTGACTATTATACAACTGGGACTTAAAGAGACAATTTTATTAGCTCTAAGAAAAGATTCTAACTTGTTGACCACCACTGACTGAAACCTAAATCTTCTTCACGGAAGATACTAAGCAAAATGAGCTTTTCGTTTCTCACTATGCGACAAGAACCCACATATCTAAAATATCTTGCTACATTAAGTGACTTTCCCACAGCACCTTCAAAATGTTTGAAGTGTTTCCTCTACTGCTGGTTGGAGTAGAGGAGGTTTTAATTACTGAGAATTGGATAAACATGCCTTCAAAAAAATCTGTCTCTCTGGATAGAATTATTCAGCTGGAATGAAAGCTTATTAAGACTGTGGCTACAGCTCCATTCTTTTACAGCATGGGAAAAACAGCTGATTTCAATCCCCAGTGCCTCAATCAGATATTCAAATAAGTGACAAAGGAGGCTGAAAACACTTTGGCTCTCTGTGAAGCATGTGTGCTAAGCATGATTACATAATGTTTTAGTGAGCTACACTCATGGTTCCTTATTCACTCAGGCTGGAGGAGATTGAGAAGCTATGATTAGGGGTAATGCCTTGTCTTTTTTGTTGTTGGTTTTTGCAGAACATTGTATAAGCACATATGTATGTGCATATGCTTTTTTTAATATTCATGGAAGGTCTACTCTTTGCAATGTGAGGTACTCAAAGACGAATTAAATCTGTTCATGAATCATTCTTCTACAAGAGGAGATAATACTCAGATGCAATACAATTGTTTCCAATCAAATGCTATAGGTATTCAGGAGGTGAATTCTTTCATGGATTTACCTAACCGATTAGCAAGTGAATTGCCCCAATTCTTTTTTATCAATAAAAAGTGGAGATAGGGTGGGGAAAGCAATAAAACAAAAAATTTAGTAAAATATCATCTGGATATCCTAATGAAGTTAATATCCCTCAGTTAAATAAATAAACCAAAAATTGAAAATAAGTAGACTCTGCATATTTACTAGCTATCTACAGGCATGAGCTGAAATTATATGGGAGCTAAAATCTAGAAATACTCATCTTAGTAGATGGTACCTGAAAGCATGCTAAGTCACTTCAGTCGTGTCCAGCTCTTTGCAACGATATGGACTGTAGCCTGCCAGGCTCTTCTGTCTATGAGATTTTCCAGGCAAGAAAACTGGAGTGGGTTGCCATACCCTCCTGCAAGGGATCTTCCCAACTCACAGGGATCCAACCTGTTTCCTGCAACTCCTGGAGGGGAAGCCGAGTAGATGATAGAGCTTTTGCCAAATTCATTCCTATGATATTTCACTGAAAATAACAAAATTTTAGTGAAACATCACATTAACAGGCCTCACAATAAGGATAAAAAGTGAAAGTGTTGTTCAGTCATGTCCAACTATTTGGGACACCATGGACTGTAACTCACCAGGCTCCCCTGTCCATGGAATTCTTCAGGCAATACTAGATTGAGTAGCTATTCCCTTCTCCAAGGGATCTTCCTGACCCTGGGATTGAACAAAGGTCCACCCGCATTGCAGGCAGATTCTTTACCATCTGAGCCACCAGAGAAGCCTCATGATAAGGACACAATGCAATTGAGTTCTTCTCTCCACCCAATATCTGTTCCCAGATCTAGTGAGCTACAGTTTTTCTATGAGGAGGGAAGGAATGGAGTGAAATGTGAAGGGGAGTGTGGTTTGTTGGAAGTGGCAGTCAGCCCCTTCTTGGAAAGTAGGGAAGAAGTAAGGGGCTCCCTGGATTCCTGGAGTTCTCTTGGCTCAGTCTCCCCCGATGAGGCCAATGAAATGAGCACAATTTAACCAGGAGATTTCCTAGAATTGCTGCTGCTGTCAGAGAACTCTTGGCCTTTGATAGGACGCTGGGTCACTGCCAGTAATACTGGTTAAGTGACAGAGGACAGCCATCACTAGGTGGCATCACACTGCAGCGGGGATGCAGACAGATTTCAGATTTGGATTCCTCAGCTAAACCCCGCAAACGCTGTGGTAGCTAGATGAACAGGATCTCCACCCTCATTTTATTAAGCTCTGCTGCTACTGCTAAGTCACTTCAGTCGTGTCCGACTCTGTGCGATCCCAGAGACGGCAGCCCACCAGGCTCCCTCGTCCCTGGGATTCTCCAGGCAAGAACACTGGAGTGGGTTGCCATTTCCTCCTCCAATGCATGAAAGTGAAAAGTGGAAGTGAAGTCGCTCAGTCGTGTCCGACTCTTCGAGACCCCACGGACTGCAGCCTTCCAGGCTCCTCCATCCATGGGATTTTACAGGCAAGAGTACTGGAGTAGGGTGCCATTGCCTTCTCCATTTATTAAGCTCATGATATCCTAAACCTTCATTTTATAGAATAGGATTTTTTCAACCCCACTTATCAGGTTTCGACAGCGTTTTACCTGGTGAGATATCTTCTAGGATATCTCTTGGAGATATCTTTTGGATACCACTTTTATCCAAAAACAAATTTATGAAAAGGTCACCTATAGTTTGTAAAAATGATGAACAACTCAAACAGAAACTGAAATCTGCACTATTTTATAAAGGAGATTTGGAGGCAAGAAACAATATTGAATGAGAAGGGTACAAATATGAGAGCTTTTATTTTATTCAGGTAAGCCATATCAAGGCACTTCAAAAGTCTGCCATTATAAGCTCTAAAAAATTACTATGAACCATTATGTAAAAACACAGCTTAACAACAACAACAACAAAAAAAAAGCATTAAAATCATGGGGCAAATTTTAATTCAGTAAGACCAAGATTCCATATATCCAAAAGAAATTATGCCCAGGGGATACACACACACACACACACACACATACACACACACTCTCCTTCAAGTCAAATTTCATGTGATCGTGAACTGTAGTTTCCTAATCTTTGAAATTTCAAAGTGTACATTTTACCTTAGTGGTAGAACTAGTCAATTCAACAACTATTTAGGTAGCATCACCCAAACCATTTAAACATTGTAACCAGGAATTTTTAATACAAAGATCTTAAAATTTGAATGAAAATAAAAGCTCATCACCCATGTCAATCCTACTTTGCCCACATTTTATCTACAGATTGCTTTTCCTTCTCACTCCCGCCCCCACAACACACACATCATCAACACAGCTTACTGCTACAGGCAAATCAAAAAAGTAATATGAAATGTGACTAGAATTCTTTATAAAGTATTACCTGTGGTATATTGAGATTGTAGAACTGACATATATACACTACCACGTGTAAAACAGATAGCTGTCATGAAGCTGCTGCATAGCATAGGCAGCTCAGCTAGGTGCTCCGTCATGACCTGCACAGACAGAATGGAGTAGGGGAGGCTCAAGAGGAAGAGGATATATGTATACACATGGCTGACTCACAGTGTTGTACTGCAGAAATTAACACAACATTGTAAAGCAATTATATTAAAAAACAAAACAAAACCTCTTTGCATTGAGAACAGACTTGTGGTTGCCAAGGAGATGGAGGGTGGGGAAGGGATGGATTGGGAGTTTGGGATTAGAAAATAAAAACTATTATGTATAGGATGGATAACCAACATGGTCCTACTGTGTAGTGCAGGGAATTATATTCAATATCCTGTGATAAACCATAGTAGAAAAGACTATGAAAAATATATATATATACATATATATATGTATAACTAAATCACTTTGCCATATAACAAAAATTAGCACAACATTGTAAATCAACTATATTTCAATTTTTTTAAAAAAGCATGAGACATGCTATCAAAAATGAGAAATCAGAGGTATAAAGAAAGGCTCTGCTAGTATAGCATGAAGGATTCTATTAATGTACTGATGAGAACTTTTACATAGCTCATGAAGATGTCAACATTTTAAAGAATAGAAACATTTCTTATGTTTACACTCCTAAAAGGAGCATTTTTTGTGGCTGAAAAACTTAAACCTCCCCGCTAGTTTCCATGGCTCTTGTGATTACATCATTCAGTCAAGAGTATGACAAGAACTCTGTGGCCACCCTTTTTACACCATCTGCTAACTGTAGTTCTGAGAAAGGGGAGTTAATTGGCTACATCTGAGCAGTCACAAGATTTATAGGTTTGATTATCCAAAATAGATGCTTTCACCCTGATATATATGGCGTTTTCATTGCTGTATTAATAATAATAAAGGCATGCTAAAGGAATGAAAAAGCATCATTATAAAGGGGATTTGTGTGTGCATTGAAACAGTATGGGTACCTTGTGGTTCCCACAATGAAGATGTAACTATTTTCATATACAAGTTATTAGCTTAAGTTGTTCTTTATTACACCATAACTTTGCTCCTATAGTAACATGGTCGAAGCAGAAAAATAATTATGCCTGGGTGTTACATGCCAGATATTTTTAAAGCAAAGATGGCAGTTTAATTCTAAGCTAGTTTAAATGGTTAGATAAAAGCAGTCTCAGGAAAAACAAATTTCTTCTAGACCAGTATTCTTTAATAGAAATATATGCAAGCTCATATATAATTTTAAGTTTTCTGGGAGTCACATTTCTAAAAAGTAAAGAGAAGCACGGAAGCTTGATTTTAATAGTATATCTTAACCCAAAGTTAAGATACCTAAAGTATTGTTTCAACAAGCAATTAGTATAATAATTTACAAATGAAGTATTTTACATTCCTTTGTCTTATTAAGTGTTTTGAATCTGAGGTGTGTTTTACACTTACAGCACATCTCAGTTCAGACTAGCTGAATCTCAAGTGCTTCATAGCCACATATGGCTGCTGCTGCTGCTAAGTCACTTCAGTTGTGTCTGACTGTGCGACCCCATAGACAGCAGCCCAACAGGCTCTCCGGTCCCTGCGGTTCTCCAGGCAAGAACACTGGAGTGGGTTGCCATTTCCTTCTCCAATGCATGAAAGTGAAAAGTGAAAGTGAAGTCGCTCAGTCGTGTCCAACTCTAGCAACCCCATGGACTACAGCCTACCAGGCTCCTCCATCCATGGGATTTTCCAGGCAAGAGTACTGGAGTGGGGTGCCATTGCCTTCTCCACCACATATGGCTAGTTGCTACCAAAATGAACAGCAGAGTTCTAGACTTTTCCCTTGCTTACATTTACGACTATAGTTAGTCCCTTCCATGCATTTTATAAAAATATTAATAAAAGATGACTCTGGCAAGGCTCTCCACAATTCACTAATCACTTGGAAATATCTGTGTGTGTCTTCTTCACAGAGGGCAGCTGTGTACTTTCATTCAGTGAAGACGATCACAGTTCTAAGTTCAACTCAGAGAATGTATGTCAAAAAAAAAAAAAAACTGGAGTCCAAAACTATGTCTTGGTTACTTTGCCTATAGGAGGGAGGAAAAGCCAATGATCAGAGGAGACAAAGCTCTACGAGGAGTGTTGCATGTCCTCACCCAGCTGTGGGAGGCAGGTGTTGCAGGCAATTGTGGCACAGTGGTAAAGAATCCACCTACAATGCAGGAGATGTATGCTCGATCCCTGGGTCAGGAAGATTCCCTGGAGAAGGAAACGGCAACCCACTCCAGTATTCTTGCCTGGTAAATCCCATAGACAGAGGAGCCTGGCAGGCTACAGTCCATCCGGTCGCAAAGAGTCAGACATGACTGAGTGACTAAGGACCCACACACATAGTGAAAATTAAAGAGAATAATGTGTGAAAAGCACTGGAGTCTGTAGATGTTGGCCTGGTCAGGAATTACCAAAGGAAAAGAAGGTTCTATCCATGCCTTCAAGCCCTAGATCTAACTGGATCCAAGTAACAGGGTAGAAACCATGACGCTGAAGAACCCAAATATAGCCCAAGGAAGCAGAAAGCTGGGTTAAGCCACAGAATGTTTCTAAGTATGGATACATGTAGTGCTGTCTGCCACTAACCCCTAACCCATTATGTGCCCATGGAACACTTGTTTATGGATGAAATTAAGTGGGATGTTGTTCATATGTTTGTTTTCAAGTAAATATCAGCCTTGAAAGAGCAAATAAAAGAAGAGCAACTTGCAGTCTGAGACGGAAAGGAAGGGAAGTCTGGAAGAAGGAAGAACTGTCCCAAGTTTTAGCTAGGAGGTGGCACTAAATTCACAAATGTGTGGCTGTATTTTTTTCTTTGTACTTCACCTGAAAGGAAATCATCTCTTACTCCCTGTCTGTTACCTATTACCAGAACACAGAACTCAGGCCTGGGGGAATGGCCCAGCTTTGCATGCCCTGAAGACCTCTCTGCTGGTGAAGCAATGCAGACAGAATAAAGGGAATTCATAAATCCTGCATGTCTGCCAATGTTAATGGTGCAAATTCAACTGAGTTAATAATAAAATCCTATGAAATAGATGGGACTTCCCTGATGGCTCAGTGAGCAAAAGAATCTGCCTGCAACATAGGAGTGGCAGGAAATGTGGGTTTGATCCCCAGGTCGGGAAGATCCCCAGGAGGAGGGTATGGCAACCCACTCCAGTATTCCTACCTGGAGAATCCCATGGACAGAGGAGCCTGGTGGGCTACAGTCCATAGGGTTGCAAAAAGTCAGACTCGACTGAAGAGACAGAGCACACAAAAAAGAGATGAGTCTGACAGGGTTAGAAAGAAGAATTGGGATAAGGCTCATAACCTGTTCTGTCAAAATGGTATTTCTCAGAGCTCATGGGAGAAAGAATTCAACCAATTCCAACTAGAAACATGGCAAACAGGGTGCTATCAGTGCATTCGTCAGTACAGACTGCTATAGGAAAATACCATAGATCAGGTGGCACAAACAACAGACTTATTCTCACTGTTCTGGAAGCAGGAAATCCTAGATCAAGGCACCAGTAGATTCAGTGTCTGGTGAGAGCCTGCTTCTTGATTGGAGATTACCAACTTCTCACTATGTCATCAACAAGCTGTAAGATGGATAGAGAGCTCTCTTGGTTCTCTTTTATAAGGGCACTAATCCCATTCATGGGGGCTCTACCCTCATTACCTAATTATCTCCCAAAGGCTATACCTCCTAATACTATCACACTGGGGGCTTTGGATTTCAACATATGAATTTTGGGAGGATACAAATGTTCAGTCCATAATGATCAGTAATCCTCAAGGATAAAAGTTACCTGAAGACAAAATTTCTGTTTGTCTTGATAACCAGTCCCTAGGCTCAAAAGATACTTGAATGGTGCTTAACAGTACGTGCTCAAGTATTAATTAAATGAAGGAAGAGAGATAGAGAACTGTGGTTTGGAGTATCAAGGCTGGCTAACATTATAACATCCCTAAAGGCAAGACAAAGGACCAATCAAAACCTCTGCAACCAAAGCTAAGCACAAGAGCAGATGAGAGAGAGGTTCAGGTAGGCACTACAGTAAGAAACACAGAGAAGAAGAAATTTCAATGCCGTCATTTCCAGCTTTTAAATACAAGTAAAATCATCTCATTTCCAATCAGTCATTTTCCACATTTTTTCTCTATTGATTTATCACTTTTGTCACGACTCTACCCTGAAATCTAAATATTTTGCTTTCAGAATGCTAATCTTAAATTCAGCCCAGAGGTCATTTTTAGTTACTCTTAATCATACCATCTTCTAACAAGCTAAATAATTTCTTTCTATCTTTGATGTTTATGGTGTTCAAATACTTGTAGAGCATTATCAAATCTCCCATTAGTTTTTGCTGAATGAAGCTTTAATGATTAGACACATTCATATCTTTAAACCTGGAAAATGCCTCAAATCAATGCCCCCATCACTCTAACCATTTCTGATGCTCTTCTTTAGAGTGTCTTCAGGGTCACTGTACATCTCTACATGTACAGTGGGAATACCAGACCACCTGACCTGCCTCTTGAGAAACCTGTATGCAGGTCAGGAAGCAACAGGTAGAACTGGACATGGAACAACATGTTCCTTTTCCAAATAGGAAAAGGAGTACGTCAAGGCTGTATATTTTCACCCTGCTTATTTAACTTATATGCAGAATACATCATGAGAAATGCTGGGCTGGAGGAAGCACAAGCTGGAATCAAGATTGCTGGGAGAAATATCAATAACCTCAGATATGCAGATGACACCACCCCATGGCAGAAAGTGAAGAAGAACTAAAGAACCTCATGATGAAAGTGAAAGAGGAGAGTGAAAAAGTTGGCTTGAAGCTCAACATTCAGAAAACTAAGATCATGGCATCTGGTCCCATCACTTCATGGGAAATAGATGGGGAAACAGTGGAAACAGTGGCTGACTTTATTTTGGGGGGCTCCGAAATCACTGCAGATGGTGACTGTAGCCATGAAATTAAAAGATTCTTACTCCTTGGGAGGAAAGTTATGATCAACCTAGACATCATATTAAAAAGCAGAGACATTACTTTGATGACAAAGGCCCATCTAGTCAAAGCTATGGTTTTTCCAGTAGTCATGTTTGGATGTGAGAGTTGTACCATAAAGAAGTCTGAGCACTGAAGAACTGATGCTTTTGAACTGTGGTGTTGGAGAAGACTCTGGAGAGTCCCTTGGATTGCAAGGAGATCTAACCAGTCAATGCTAAAGGAAATCAGTCCAGAGTGTTCATTGGAAGGACTGATGTTGAAGCTGATACTCCAGTACTTTGGCCACCTGATGTGAAGAGCTGACTCATTTGTAAAGACCCTGATGTTAGGAAAGATTGAGGGCAGGAAGAGAAGGGGATGACAGAGGATGAGATGGTTGGATGGCATCACCGACTCAATGGACATGAGTTTGGGTAAACTCCGGGAGTTGGTGATGGACAGGGAGGCTTGGCATGCTGCTGTCCAATGGGTCACAAAGAGTCAGACATGATTGAGCAACTGAACTGAACTGAACCGAGGCACATATGCACAGTTACCTATATAGAAAAAGAAAAACTTGAAAATTATCCACTATTTTTTGTGAACATCCCACAGGTTAAGGCAGCAGGGGGGAAGCAGAAAGGATCTAAGACACTAAGACAGGAGATAAGTAATTTGGGTATATTACTTGTAGTCTCTTTCAGCTGCTCTTTTGTTTTATTTCAAGTTCAGGAAATTAAATTAATCATACTTTGGTTTTTTAAGGCATACTTTCATCATTGGCTCATGTAACTCATTTATTTATTTGTGTGCTTGCTTATTTAAAATATAACACACACCAATGACTCCACAGCCTAACACAGAAGTTAGAACATTTACAATAACTTACATACTCCTGTGTGATTCTTTACCTCTTGTTTCTCTGTATCAGCTCTCACTATACCATGACAAGAGGAAATTCTGGGGCTGGCAGAGGATATACTTGGATATTTATCAAGTTCTTCTTACTGAAAAAAAGTTTTTTTTAAAAAAAGGAAGCACACGTGTTGTTCAATTAGGATGGAACATAGAGATTTTAAGGAGAGAGAATGCCTGAAAAATAAAGTCATATTATCGAGAATGTATGCTATACTAATGAATTTGGACTGTCATTGTAATAATATGGAGTCACTGTGTATTTTATTGTTCTTCAGAAAGACTCACTAAGCAGTGGTACACAGGCATGGAAGTGAGGAGGAAAAATAAACAGGAGCAATGGTTGTTAAGCTAGGTACTCAACAAGTGTGCATTAAGCATCAGGTGCAGTGCTAGGCTCCAGAGAAACAAAGATGGTTTCTGCACTCAAAAATCCCACAGTCAGTTGGAGAGACGAATTCAGCCAAGAGCCACGGGTGACGCTAGAGAAGTCTATACAATGGAGAAGTGAAACCCAGAGAGCGGACAGTCAATTCAATTACAGAAATGAGGAATATCCAGAAAAGTCTTCACAGAGAAGGTCATGTTGGACCAGAGCCTTGAAAGGTGACTTCAAAAGAATGCTGAATAAAACCAAAAATTCAAGTCTCAGAAATAAGATTGGAGACAGACTAGTGTCAGTGTTTTTAATCCAAATTCTACCTAAGGTTCACTTGGTTTCTAGAACTTTACTATTACATGTGTAAGCATGTTGAAAGCAGGGGCCACATTATTTGTTTCAACAGTGCATAGTCAATGAACCACCATTCAGCAACCAGAGGACCTTCAAAATCGCTCAACCCCTTGGACGGTATTTGAAACGGAAATAAAATCCACAGTTACATGTTTTTTAAACCTTTAATTTCTTCTCTTGTTTATTTTTCTCATACCCTGGAGTACTTTTCATGCCATTCTCCTAGAAACTCTCTAAAAATATCTCCTCCTCCACACCTAGTCTGAGTACTCTGGTTGTTCAGTCTTTCACACCTATCTTTCTTTGCATCACAAATCCAAAAATTTCAGTCCTGGTAATAGAAGAACACTCCTCAGGCAGCAAGAAAGGTAAAGAAACTACAGGCAAAGCTTTTTTTTTTTTTTTTTGCAGATTAGGGGAAGGAAAAGGCTGAGAATACTTATAGATTATTTTTGTCTTCAAACAATCATAACACCCAAACACCCACTTTTGTATAACACTGGATTTGTCAAAAATATATATATCTTGTGTCTTCTAGCCAAACTACTTCCTGAAATTTTAGAAGGCTAAAAAAGCAATAGGGTAGAAAATCTGGTGAAAACCAGACATGGGAGGCTATGAACTTAAGCTAAGAAGCTTGAATTTATACTCTTATCAATGGACAATTAGTCATCAAGTCTTTTGATAAGAAGGTAATGTATTAAATAATTGGAGGAAAGATAGTTTTCAGACCACTGAGAGTCGATTATTATCTTAGTGTTAGTCATAACTCTACATATTTAAGGATATGATTATTTCTTCTCCTAAGAACCTGAATTTATCACTCACTACAAATAAGCACTGGATTGTAAAGTGTCCCTTGTTTTCCTAGCATCCAAATCCATTTTCTGCTCAACACCCATTTTACTTGCTCAGCACACCTGAAACACCCTTTTTTCCTTATAAGTCAAGAAACTAGACTTCCTTTCATCAAAGGCAACCTCAAAACCCACATTCTAAGGAATAACTATCATGTACAGACACTGAATGTTTTCTTTGTTTTCAGTCTTTTTATTAATTGTTGTCATAGAGTTGCTAAATCATGTCTGACTTTTTGCGACCCCATAGACTGCAGCATGCCAGGCTTCCCTGGCCTTCACTATTTGTGGGAGTTTGCTCAATCTCGTATCTGTTGAATTGGTGATGGCATTCAACCATCTCATCCTTGATTGCTCCCTTTTCCTCCCACCCTCAATCTTTCCCAGCATCAGGATCTTTTCCAATGAGTCAATTCTTTGCATCAGGTGGTCAAAGTATTGGAGCTTCAACTTCAGCATCAGTCCTTCCCATGAATGTTCAGGGTAGATTTTCTTTAGGACTGATTGGTTTGATCTCTCTACTGTCTAAGGGACTCTCAAGAGTCTTCTCCAGCACCACATTTTGAAAGCATCAACTCTTTGGCACTCAGCTACCTTTACTGTCAAGCTCTCACATGACTGCTGAAAAAACCAGAGCTTTGACTATACTATACGATCTTTGTCAGCAAAGTGATGTCTCTGTTTTTTAATACACTGTCTAGGTTTATCAAAGCTTTCCTTCCAAGGAACAAGCATCTTTTAATTTCATGGCTGCAGTCACTGTCTGCTGCGATTTTGGAGCCCCCCAAAATAAAATCTGTCACTTCTTCCACTTTCTCTCCATCTATATGCCATGAAGTTGATGAGACCAGATGCCATGATCTTAGTTTTTTGAATATTGAACTTTAAGCCTTCACTCTTCTCTTTCACCCTCCTCAAGAGGCTCTTTAGTTCCTTTTCACTTTCTGCCATTAGAGTGGTATCATGGACTGTAGCCCACCATGGAATTCTCCAGGCAAGAATACTGGAGTGGGTAGCCATTCCTTTCTCCAGGAGATCTTCCTGACCCAGGGATTAAACCCAGGTTACTGCATTGCAGGCAGATTCCTTACCATCTGAGCCACCAAGGAAGCCTTTCAATTAATTTCAAGACACCAAAACTTCTTTTTCATTACATATCCTATTGTCATTTTGCAGTCTCTAAGTCATGTCCAGCTCTTTGTGACTTCACGAACTATAGCCCTCCAGGCTCCTCTGTCCTCCACTATCTCCTGGAGTTTTCTCAAATTCATGTTGATTGAGTTAGTGATGTTATCTAACCATCTCATCCAGTGCCACTCCCTTCTCCTTTTGCCTTCAATCTTTCCCAGAATCAGGGTCTTTTCCAAGGAGTCAGCTCTTTACATCAGGTGGCCAAAGTATTGGAGCTTCAGCTTCAGCATCAGTCCTTACAATGAAGATTCAGGGTTAATTTCCTTTAGGATTCACTGGATTGATATCCTTGCAGTCCAGGGAACTCTCAAGAGTCTTCTCCAGCACCATAATTTGAAAGCATCAATTCCTCAGCACTCAACCTTCTTTATGGTCCAACTCTCACATCCACACATGACTACTGGAAAAACCATAGCTTTGACTATAGTTTGCATATCCTCCATTGATTTAAATATAAATTATTCCAATTTTGTTGTTGCAATTTTTGGAAATACTACTTTGTTGACAAAAAAATTCTTTCCTTTTAAAAAATTAATTCCAAACTTAATACCATATGTAGCTTAGCTCCTGTTTATGAGACTGCCTGTTTTCAAAATACAGAGGTAGAATAAATACACTTTCTTAAGTTTCAAGTATCAGTAGAACTCATCTTGAATAATTATTAATGAATCATCAGCACCTGTCTCTCCCTTCTGAACAGGTGAAAGATGCTTACTTCCCTTCTGCACATGTTCTAGAGATGGACTTCAGCTCTATGTGTGTTCTAGATGTGTACCTAATCTCTGCATGTACTATAGAGTCTTGTTATTAAAAATTACACATTTATATATTCTGTGCCCATTAACATAGATTTATAATTAATATTTTATGCATTTGTCTTTTAAATCATATAGAAAACATATAGAAAAAAATCATATAGAAAAACATGAACCATATTTTCATATCAAATTTCATATCAATTTCAAATCATAATTTCATATCAAAATAAGAAATAATATAGAAAACAGTTACAAACCCCAAATGCAATAATACTGGCTTTTATATTTCCCTAACACTTTACCTTTATGAGTTATTTATTTCTTTGAATAGCTTCAAATCATTGTCTAGTTCCCTTTCATTTCAGCTTGAAGGATTCATTTTACCACTTTTCATAACACAGCTTCACTAGCAATGAACGCTTTCAGCTTTTCTTTTTTTGATTAGGGAATATCTTAATTTCTTTTACATTTTTTGAAGAATAGTTTTGTCAGATATAGAATTCTTGGTTGGCATTATTTTTGTTACCAGCACTTTAACCGTGTCACACAGGGCTTTATGTCCTCCAGACCTTCTTATGTGGAAAAAGCTGTTAATCTTATTAAGGATATTTTGTATGTAATGAATCACTTTTATCTTGTCACTCTCAGGATTCTCTCCTTTGATTGTTTAGTAATAGGTTTCTTAGTGCAGATCTCTTTGGAGTTTATCCTACTTGAAGTTTGTTAAGCTTCTTGGATGTGGATAGTCATATCTTTCATCTAATTGGGGAAATTTTCAGCCATTATTTCTTCAAATGTTATTTCTTCCCGCAATTCCAAAAAAAAATATGTATGTTGGAATACTTGATGAAGTCCCACAAATCCTTTAAAATGTGTTCTTTTTTCTTCAATCATTTTTCTCTTTCTGCTCCTCAGACTGTTTAATTTCGATTGTACTATCCTCAAGTTTTCTGTTCTTTCTTCCACCCACTCAAATCTGATGTTGAATCCATGTAGTCAATTATTTTTATTCAACTGCTATACTTTTCAGCTCTAGCATTTCTATTTGGGGTCCTTTCTGTGATGTCAGTGTCTTATTGATATTCTTTGTTTGTACACTGTCCTCCCAGTTACCGTTGGTGTTGTTGCTGTTGTTTTCCAGGTCTTCATTAAGAATTTTACTTAAATCTTTGATTTAAAGTCTTTGTCTAGTAAGTCCAATGTCTGACCTAGCTCAAGGATGTTTTCTGTCAATTTATTTCCTGGGAATAACTCATACTTAACTGTGTCTTTGTATGTCTTGTAACTTTGGTTAAATTTTTCATTGATATTTTGAACTTTATAATGTGATAACTCTGGAAATAATATTCTCTCCTTCTCCAGAGGTTTTTGTTATTGATTGTTGAGGACTTCAGTCATCCATTTTATTATGTTACTTTCCTAAACTGTTTTTTGCAAATACTGTATTTGTTGTCATATATGATCCCTTAAGTCTCTGTTTTGTTCTCAGCAGACAGTGATCTGACAGAGACTTCCTTAAATCCTGAAATTTACTAATTTCTTTCTCATTAAGCTCTCCCCCAGTTGTTACAACTTTTTTTATTAGATTCTGAAGTTTTAAAAACATGATTCTATAAGCTTTTGCAAGCTTAATGGCTGCTTCAGCAGAGGGGTCAATTCCTGAAGCTTTCTGCTTCTCCATTTCTGTGACACCCCTCATGCACCTCACTTCTGTATATGCTCTAGATGCACACATCACATCTTAATGTGCTCTAAACACATGCTTTCATGTGCGTAATTCAATTCCAATTCGTCTCCAATCACAGCATCTCACAAGGGGCTGTAAGTAAGAAGACTGACTTCCTAGCTTGCTTATCTTTCATTCTGTGGAAAAGATGAATTCCTGGTATACCTACATAGTTTTTTTTTTTTTCTTTCCATTTGTTCCTCAGAATAGGCCTTAATAATTCCTCTTTACCAATTTTTCTCTAGACCTACAGACTACAATTTGCAAAGCATGTCAAAAAGTACTATGATCCCTTTTTGTTCCAGTCTTCCAGTAGCTCCCTATAAGGAATAATGAGTTAATGCTTGTAAACCCCTCTGAAGTATTAGGATATTACATATTACTGGGAAGAGGCAAGAGCCGTATGTTAAAAATTAATTGGAGGAAACCACTTGCAGACTGTAATAATGAAACATCCCAAGTTCCAAGGGCACTGGGGACTTCAAGTAAACAAGCCCTCATTAATTTGGCTAATTAGTCACTTGCTGTATCTGCTGGTTTATAAGCGGCACCCTCTTAAGCAGAAAATTGAGCCGTAAAGTGCTAAGAACCATATGTGTGGTAAAGATGGCATCACTATCCTACACCTAGGATTTCAAAGCATATTTCATACATCCAAAAATGCATTTAGGAGATGTGGACAATTCAGACTTATCCACATAATTTTAATGGACAGAGGGAAGATAATAAAACATGTCCTATTCTGATAGATGGTAGAAAGAGGAAAGGTTAGAAAGAAACTGATGGAAATCACTATTAATTTTTTTC
The DNA here is from genome assembly GCF_032452875.1 of Bos javanicus. Lineage (NCBI taxonomy): Eukaryota > Metazoa > Chordata > Mammalia > Artiodactyla > Bovidae > Bos > Bos javanicus. Next base: position 48,315,296 of record NC_083870.1, read on the forward strand.
CATAAGGGAGGCCAAGGGGTCATTTAGACTAGACCTCACACACGTGGGTGACCGGTCAGTACAAGAGGCAAGTTTGATTTCTACAACTGGCAAATGCACAACCCCTTATATTCTGCTACTGGGAATCTTGGCTTATAATGAGAGTGAGGAAATTAAATATCTCACCTAAACTGTGGCAAACCTAGTAAACTATACTACCACCCAAACAGAGCCTCAGTTTACAGAGTTGAAAGTTTGTGTCTACCGATGCAGTATCTTGCTTTCTCTGACTGAACAAAAAGATATTGGGAAAGTCTTATTTCCCATTTCCTCTTTATAATAGCTTACAACAGCACCATCACTTCCCTGGCTTCCTTATTAACAGCTGGAGACTCTCTGGTTTCAATCGTGTTACATTTATAAACCAGCTCCCAGATTGAGTCAGACCCACATTTGGCTAATACAGCACATCTTGTGTTCAATTTTGTTTCAATCATTAAAAACTTCTCTTGATCTCATTCTTAAACTCTAGTGATCTATTACTTCATATTAAAATTTAAAAAGTACTAAATCCATATTGTGTACAAAAGCACTAACTTACAGAGTACAAAGATGAGTGAGATTTTTCCTATCTTAAAGGGCTTAAGGGGCTTCCCAGGTGGCACTAGTGGTAAAGAGCCCACATGCCAATGCAGGAAATGCAAGACACACTGGTTGGGACCCTGAGTTGGGAAGATCCCCTGGAGAAAGAAATAGCAATGCATTCAGTATTTTTGCCTGGGAAATCCCATGGACAGAGGAGCCTGGCAGGCTACAGGTCATGGGGTCCCAGAGTCAGACAAAACTGAGCATGCACACACACACACACAAACACACACACACACACCAAAGGGCTTAAAGGTTGCCTCTGTAATGACTGTCATCTCCTAGGACAAAGAGCATGTTACTGTTCGTAGAATATAATGGCTAACTTCCTGTCATCTAGGAAACAGAATAACTTTCAAATTCCAGCCTCACTAAGAAATCCATGATTCCAAAGGCATTAATTTATTAATAAGTGAGTCTCAAATGGCACTTGCACTTTTTATCACTGAATCTGTCCCAGAACAGATCTCTACCACTTTCCAGCTCAGTCCAGGTGGACCAGAGTTGCAGAGAAACTGTGGAATAAACAGGGCTTACTTAGTTGGTGCAAAGAGCAAATGTAAATATCCTTATTAGCAGGCAAAGAGCTAGAAAATATTTTTGAGTGTTGCTAATGAGTGGAAGAAGAAGCTGCTTTTATCATGCAGTGGTGCAAATTAGATATTTATGGGTTTCCTGTGGTGTTCAAGGTGTTGCTCCTTTCCAGTATTTTAGGAAGAAAAGCTTTGTGTTCTAAGAATAACTTCATTGATGATTCTCCCTCAGGCACAAAGCTATTCTGATCTGGACTAGTAAATTTTATCTGGAGAGCCTGAAACTCTCAGGGAGTATAAAGTATACCCTTAGCCTTTGGGGTGGGGGGTAAGTATTTTTGTTTAACAGCTTTATTGAGATATAATTCACATACCATACATTTCAAGTGTACATTTCAAGTGTACAACCCAACAGTTCTGGGTATATTCACAGGTATGTACAACCATCTCCACAATTTTAGAACATTTTTATCACCTTGAAAAAAAAAAACAACCCTGTACCCTTTAGCTGTCTCATATCATATTATTGCCCACATCCCCTAAACCACTACTAATCTATTTTCTGTCTCTGTAGATTTCCTTGTTCTAGAAATTTAATATGAATAGAATCATACAACATGTGGTCCTTTGTGACTGCCTTCTTTAATTTAGTGTAATGTTTTTAAGGTTCATCCATGTTGTATCATGTATCAGTACGTCATTCCTTTTTATGGCCAAATAAAATTCCATTGTACGAATAGAACGCATTTTATTATCCATTTGTCATTTGATGGATGTTTAGACTGTTTCTGCCTTTTGGTGTATTGAATAATACCACTATAAACATTCATGTATAAGACTTTGTGTGGACATATGCTTTCATTTCTCTTGGATATATACCTAGTAGAATTGCTAGGACATACAATAACTATGTTTAATCATTTGAGGAATTGCCAGATTGTTTTCCAAGGTGTTTGCATCATTTAGCATCCCCATTCACAGCCCCACAAGCATTAAAGATTCTGATTTCTCCATATCCTTGTCAACACTTGTTATTATCTGACATTTTATTCTAGTCCTTCTGTGTACTATATAAAAGGGTATCTCATGATTTTGATTTGCATTTTTCTGATGATGACAGAGGATGAGACGACTGGATGGCATCACTGACTCGATGGACGAGAGTCTCAGTGAACTCCGGGAGTTGGTGATGGATAGGGAGGCCTGGCGTGCTGCAATTCATGGGGTCGCAAAGAGTCGGACACGACTGAGCGACTGATCTGATCTGATCTGATGACTAATAATGCTAAGCATCTTTTCATTTGTTTTGCTTTTTTTGTTAGTTACTTGTTTCCCTTGGAGGAATGACTATTCAGATCTTTTGCCTATTTTTTAACTGGGCTATTTGCCTTCTTATTATTGAGTCATAAGAGTTCTTTATATAATCTGGTTTAAGTCCCTTATTAGATATATGACGTGTCAACACTTTTTCTCATCCTGCGGGTGGTCTTTCCACCTTCTTGATGGTGTGACATTTTTCATGGCAACGAAGTTCTGGAGAATCTTTGTAGCATGTCGTGCCTTTGTAACATGAATCAACATCGCCTAACTCCTTCACCTCCCTCTCTGACATGACCGGCTCTGAACCCTTCCTCTCATCTCCACACCACTTCTCTCTTCTTGCCTGTTCAACTTCAAGTCACGTTGTCCATCTTTCTATCATTTAGACACACCTAACTTTTTCCCAGATTTGAATCCTGACATTCATATATCAATTCAAATGTCCTTTCCTCAAAAAGCCCCCCACTACTGCCCATCCGTATCACCCCATTTAGTCACTATCACATCCCCTTTTTAATTTTCCTCATAACACATGTCTGGGTTGTTTATTTACTTGCATAAATATGAAATTATTCCACCAGAATATAAGATCTCTTAGTGTAGGAACATATCTGTTTTGTTCATTGCTGTTTCCTAAGTTCCTGGAAGAATCTGTCACATAGTAGATGCTCAATAAATATTTGCTGAATGGATGAATGAGTCCTCTGGTCCAGACATTGTGCCACGGACTAGGGGCAAAAAAGTAAATAAGACAGATTCCCAAACAAGGGTAATGTTTCTTTAGAAGCCAGCCTTGTTGGCAGTGTGCTTGGGGGAGGTATATGGCTATTAGCAGGAAATTCATGTGATAGGATAAGTTAATTTTTAACTGTTTATTTTTAAATAAACTGTTTTAGATATGCAAATACTCAGAACTATTTTAATCAGCCTTATTCTGCTCATGCATACACTTTTCCTTGCATTTTGCTCCTGCTAACTTACCTTGCAAGAATTTTCCACATTTTCACTACAAGTAGAGAGAAATGAGCAGTCTGACTATGCTCTCTTCCTCCATAACTCATTGACTGATAATTAATAACCATAATCATAACTATGTTTTTTAGAAAAAGTTTGCTTCTCTGGCCTTAAATGGGAGGGAAAAGCCATCTCCTTCTTCTGATCTAGTTGAAAAGGCCCAGGCCTTCTTTCAGTCCCAATTTACCTAGCTGGGTAACCTCAATTCTTGTGTGGTTTTTTTGGCTTAAATTTCTACCCCAGTGATTTTCAGTTGATTAAGATTTTTCCTACCTAAATTATGCAGTTTGTGTGAGGATAAGTAGGGTAAATGTGAAAATATTTCTAGCTCTTCTAGTGAAGAGAATGTGACATCATCAACTTGGCATCTTCAGGGACTCCCAATTTAGTCAGGTTCAAAAACCTTTCCTAAGAGAATCCACCTTGTGCACCTCCACATCCTTGGCTAGCTGGTCTCCTCAGCCTGAAATGTCCTGCCCCTTCCCTTTTTTTCTGCAACTCCCTTCCAGAGCTCAAGATTCCTGTAAATATCCTTCCACTCCAAGGAATGCTGGTTCTGAGTATTCCTGTTCTGGGCTCCAAAATCTTCAATGTGACAATCGTGTAGGGATCAACAGCTTCAAGATTAAGAGAAAACAATGGAAGATACACTGTACAGTGAGGACTATCCACACATACTCTATGACAAACTAGAAAGCACATACAATGTGTTTCCAAGTCCTAAGAAACCAGTGATAATTTTTTTCTTAGTTTTTTTTATTTTATATTGGAGTATAGTTGACTAACAATGTTGTGTTGATTTTAGGTGAATGATGAAGTAATTAAGTTATAACATGTATCTAAGCCTTCCTCAGCAATCAATGCAAAGAAATAGAGGAAAACAATAGAATGGGGAAGACTAGAGATCTCTTTAAGAAAATTAGAGATACTGAGGGAACCTTTCATGCAAAGATGGGTTCAAAAAGGACAGAAATGGTATGGACCTAAAAAAAGCAGAAGATATTAAGAAGAGGTGGCAAGAATACACAGAAAAGCTATACAAAAAAGATCTTCACGACCCAGATGATCACGATGGTGTGATCACTCACCTAGAGGCAAACATCCTGTAATGTGAAGTCAAGTGGGCCTTAGGAAGCATCACTACGAACAAAGCTAGTGGAGGTGATGGAATTCCAGTTGAGCTATTCCAAATCCTAAAAGATGATGCCGTGAGAGTGCTGCACTCAATATGTCAACAAATTTGGAAAACTCAGCAGTGGCCACAGGACTGGAAAAGTCAGTTTTCATTCCAATCCCAAAGAAAGGCTATACCAAAGAATGGTCAAACTACTGCACAATTGCACTCATCTCACATGCTAGTAAAGTAATGCTCAAAATTCTCCAAGCCAGGCTTCAGCAATACGTGAACCATGAACTTCCAGATGTTCAAGATGGTTTTAGAAAGGCAGAGGAACCAGAGATCAAATTGCAAACATTCACTGGATCATCGAAAAAGCAAGAGAATTCCAGAAAAAACATATATTTCTGCTTTATTGACTATGCCAAAGCCTTTGACTGTGTGGATCACAATAAACTGTGGAAAATTCTGAAAGAGATGGGAATACCAGACCACCTGACCCCCCTCCTGAGAAACTTGTATGCAGGTCAGGAAGCCACAGTTAGAACTGGACATGGAAAAACAGTGAAGGCTGTATATTGTCACCTTGCTTATTTAACTTCTATGCAGACTACATCATGAGAAATGCTGGGCTGGAAGAATCACAAGCTGGAATCAAGATTGCCAGGAGAAATATCAATAACCAAGAAGGGTGGATGACAACAACCTTATGGCAGAGAGGGAAGAAGAACTAAAGAGTGAGCCTCTTGATGAAAGTGAAAGAGGAGAGTGAAAAAGTTGGCTTGAAGCTCAACATTCAGAAAACCAAGATCATGGCATCCGATCCCATCACTTCATGACAAATAGATGGGGAAACAGTGGAAACAGTGGCTGATTTTATTTTTCTGGACTCCAAAATCACTGCAGATGGTGATTGCAGCCATGAAATTAAAAGACGCTTACTCCTTGGAAGGAAAGTTATGACCAGCCTAGACAGCATATTGAAAAGCAGAGACATTACTTTGTCAACAAAGGTCCATCTAATCAAGGCTACGGTTTTTGCAGTAGTCATGTATGGATGTGAGAGTTGAACTATAAAGAAAGCTGGGCACAGAAGAATTGATGCTTTTGAACTGTGGTGTTGGAGAAGACTCTTGAGAGTCCCTTGGACTGCAAGGAGATCCAACCAGTCCATCCTAAAAGGAAATCAGTCCTGGGTGTTCATTGGAGGGACTGATGTTGAAGCTGAAACTTTAATATTTTGGCCACTTGATGCAAAGAGCTGACTCATTTGAAAAGACCTTGATGTTAGGAAAGATTGAAGGCAGGAGGAGAAGTGGACGACAGGGGATGAGATGGTTGGATGGCATCACCGACTCAATGGACATGAGTTAAGTAAACTCTCGGAGTTGGTGATGGACAGGGAGGCCTGGTGTGCTGCAGTTCATGGGGTCACAAAGAGTCAGACACAACCAAGTGGCTGAACTGTTACTGATGCTGCTGCTGCTGCTGCTAAGTCACTTCAGTCGTGTCCAACTCTGTGCAACCCCATAGATGGCAGCCCATCAGGCTCCCCCATCCCTGGGATTCTCCAGGCAAGAACACTGGAGTGGGTTGCCATTTCCTTCTCCAATGCATGAAAGTGAAAAGTGAAAGTGAAGTCACTCAGTCTTGTCCGACTCTTCTCGACCCCACGGACCGCAGCCTACCAGGCCCCTCCATCCATGGGGCTCTCCAGGCAAGAGTACTGGAGTGGGTTGCCATTGCCTTCTTCGGAACTGTTACTGTTACTGTTACCCTTTTTCAAACTCTTTTCCCAATTAGGTTGTTACAGAATATTGAGAAGAGATCTCTGTGCTATACAGCAGGTCCTTGTTGGTTATCCATATTAAATATAGTAGTGTGCACATGACAATCACAAACTCCCTAACTATCCTTCCCCCCACCATTAACCCCTGGTAGCCATAAGTTCATTCTCTAAGCCTGTAAATTTGCTTATCTTTGTAAATAAGTTCATCTGTATCATTGTTTTTTTAGGTTTAACTCTCAATCAGCATGGCCAAGAGGTAAAAGTGCCTACTATGAGCTAGCTCTAGATCTAAATCTAGATCTAAAGCATTCTTTTTTTTGGGGGGGGGGGTGGGGGGCAGGTGTGTGGCCACTGCATGGCTTCCTAGATCGTAGATCTTAGTTCTCCAATCAGGAATCAAACCTGGAACCCCACAGTGAAAGCACCAAGTCCTAACCACCAGACTGCCTCGGAATTCCCTAGAACTAAGAACTATTATTCTTGCAGCCTCTGTGATGCTTCTCTCAGCCCACACTGCTCACCTCCTCTGTCATCTGCATTAATATATTTACTCCTTTCTTCAGGATTTGTTTCAGATGTTCACAATCCAGCTTATGCATGTTATCAAACCATGCATAGTTGTGCAAAGCCCATACTGCCAAGAAGCACCCAGTTTGGCAGGGGCAAGGCAGAAGGGGAGGAGTAGGGACTAAAATCTACCCTATCCTCTGCTAGCCATACTAAGAGAAAGAGGTGTCTTTTGTAATCTGTCCACCCAGAGGCAGTGACATTTGGCAGTTCATAGTATATAAGCTAGCAGCAGCTCTCTTTCACAATACCAAGTGGAGATTCAATCTTGGTCAATTTCTACAGAAGACTGCATCCCTCTAAAACCCTGGGTAAAGGAGCAGAGTCCAGGATGCCGGCTTGCCTCTCTCTAACCTCAGTGTGTCTGGTCCAGGGCCCATGGTCTCTGCATGATGTGTGCTCTCTCCTCTTAATCAGTGTTTACCATCCACAAAGAGAAAGCATTTTTTAAAGCTTTTGCTGAAACACTTCTTTATTGGGGTCTGAAATGAGAACTACTCACTCTCCAAGATAACACTGTTTCAGGAGTCACTCCTCCCAGTGGTAGCGACTCAGGATGAAGACGGTTAACTTATGTAATGTTCAATATCCTGTGGGTTACACATGCATTACCACTGAAATTCAGATCAAGTGAGAAAGGCCACTTGATCTGTGAATTCTGCCCCTATTTCCTTTTCTAAAAAAAAATGTTTATGGTACATTTTACAATATTGGGCTGAGGAGTGAAATAACTATATAATATTTGACTGAATACCAAACAGGAATGAAACTACTTGCAATATCGTTTCAATATTTCTCTAAGATCTTAATGAAATTTTCAGTTTAAAGGAGTCCCACACAACTTAAATACATAAGGCAATTTGCAGAGAAGCCCAGAACTCCATCATCTTTAAAATAAGTATGTTGTCATTAAAAGAAGTGGGCTTCTTTTCAATGCACTAAAATGTAAAAACATTACTTCAAACAACATACCAATTCAATATACCACAAAAGGAGGAGAAAGCTGTCGAAAGGATTAATAATGAGAAATGACAGAACTTTTTTATATCCATTTCTGTGTTTTCCCCTTTCTCCTTAAAAGCAAAGATACTATAACAAATAAAAGTTTAATAAGTAAAAAATGCATTTTAAATGAAAAACCGTGATTAACTTATTAAGAACCATTAAGTATATAATTACAAGGATTCTATTACATTACGATACCAATTTCTTTAAAGCCAGAAATAATACCTCCTGAAACTTTAATTATTTAAATGAGAAGAGAAAGAGGCATGTTATCTTCCCTGACAAAGATTAAAATCAATTTAATTGCTTCTCTGCTGCCTTGACATGATTCTTGCTGTGAGTCAAGCAACCAAAAAGGGAAATTAATACCGCAGCTGTTAATCAAGTGATATCCGTGCACTCTGTTTGATTACATCAGGGAGAAAACCATTGCTGCTTGGCTGACTTGTGCATCTGCAAGCACTCTGTGTTGTTGTTGGGAGCTGGGTTAGCTCTGAGAGGTGTCCGGGCTGGACTGAATTTTTAAAGCCTGTGATAGCACGAGGTGAGGCACGGCCTAGGGAAACCGCAGGTTGCTGCGTTTGAGCCTGAGTAACGGCAGTTCTATCAGGACAGAGGTCTGTTTCAAATTAAATTCACCCTTTGGCACCGGATTCCACTGTCCACAGTTGCGAGTACAAAGAAACACAAGGGCATCGTCAGGGCTGGAGAATGAGAAAGAATATGAGAATGTGGCTAAGATGGATGCTTTTTTGCCTGTAGAACAGAACAATATATTTTTCAAGGTAGACAGTAGCAGTTTCTAGAGGTCAAATACCAACTACCTCACCCGAATTAGAACATGCATTTGAAAGCAAGGTACAGTGGTAAGCGAGGCGCACCTCAAGGCCCTGTGTCTGCTCATTTAAAAGCAGGGCTTTTGTTAAACACCAGCACTGTGAACATCCTGCGGCATCCATGCTTTGCAAACGAATGTATCTGATTGTAAGAAAATGGTATTGTGAAATATTGATGAGTCTGGAAATACAAACTAGTACCAGCCTCACCAAGTCTTATCAGCCCTTGTTAACTTTACAGATGACGAGAGGCACCAGAATAACTGAGGTTGTCAAAACTAATGGATCTCAGGCACTTTGCACCCACAAGGTTCAGATTCATCAGGGGCCCTTTTTTTCAGGAACTTTTAACCCTCCCCTGCCTGTCTGCCTTCTCTTCTCAGAGACAGAGGAGAATAATATAACAAGTCTCAAGCATATACATTCCAGAAGAAAAATTTCTGAGAACCTTATCTTTCCCCTAGAAAGGAGAAAACCTCCAGTAAGACACAGAAATTTGATTCAAAAGAAAAGTTTTGTATTTGGACTTTTTAACATTCCTACCAGTGATATGAAAGGATCACAGGGAAAGCTCCCAGCAAGACCTGTTGAAGGAAAAGTTTATATTTAGCAGGATACACAGAAAGGCAAAAAACAAAACAAAAAAATCATACCACCCTCAAAGGATAACTCAACGTTTTTTGTTTTTTTTTTTTTTTCTTTTTACATTTCAAAAAAATTATCACTGGCTCAAGTTAGCCCATGGGATAAGTTAAGATGCCCATCAGCTTTTATTTTACCTGAGCTTAGTTCACCTGTCCCCAGGATCTGTAAATGACTTTGCCTGGCTCTTTTTCATCAAATACAACTCATCCTACTATATTGGATCACCTTGCTGTTAGCCTGGCACTGTCCCTCCCCATTTCAATTTGACCAAATTGAAACAGATGCCCAGAGGCCGTGGAGATCAAGAGTGGTATAACAAAATTTGGAGCCAGTTTCCGAGCTTAAATCAATATTTAACGGTAAGCCTGCTTTTATTTATTTATTTTTTGGCAGGCTTTTACTGGCAAATATCACTTTAAACTGAAAGCCAGGAGCCTTAATTATAAAGGATGCTGTTCAGGCTATATTTTGAAAAACAATAACTCGTTTGACAAGACAACCTGGTAGTTTAAGGGATTGTACTCCCCCAGAATAAGGCAAAAAGGGGAGTGTTATTGTTTTCTATATCCTTCAAGGATGTATTTAATTACCTCATCTTCAAGCATACAGAGGAGAGGGAGACGGGGAATGGGAGCTGTTTAGTGTCTCAGTCAAACCAAGCGGAAGCCCCAGGCCCACTGGTGACCTCGGAGGAACCACAGTCCAAGCCGATGCAGGAGCGGGAACCATGGAAAGAGTGTGATGGAAAACATTTACTGAGATGGGGAGATCACCCACAGGACTTACACAAATGGACCTCTGGCTAGCATGAGAACTAGTATGCATGCTACCCAGTGGCAATCTCTCTTTGATCTCACTCCTCTCCTACTCATGGGGCAAATCTCTTAATGAGTCCATTAAAACAACAACTAGGGAAGAAGTGGCATTAGGTGAAAAATGCAAGCCCACTGGGCTTGCTGAGCCTAGCAAACCTGGGACTGGAAATTTTGTTTCTTTAGTATAATTTTTAGAATGAGTTGCAGATGCCAAAATTCTCTTTTCACCTTACCTATTCTGAACAGTGATAAAATTAAAAACTGGTGATCCACATAAGTTATTATGAAAGATTTTTGAAAATCAACACATTCACAGGTATACAAAATGAATCCACATCCAACTTAGCACCATTCTGCAGCTAACAATTATTTACTAATACCAAGGAATCTATTTCAAAATGTACAGTCCAAATTAGCAAGCAATAGCATATATTCCACAACTGCAGAATCTACAAGCCTATCATAAATGCTGCCTTCTACCTTCAAGAGTATTTTGAGATTTTCTAAAGAAGGAAGCTGTCATTTGCTTGAATACATAGAACTAGTTTGTGGGTTTGGAGAGAGAGACTATAATATAGCTCACCAAGAAACAGAAGGGACTCAAAAGCCATCATGTAAGGGAGAAAAGAAACAGTCCCCACATGGGCACCAAGCCTATTTCTCCCCTGCTTGCCAGAACATAAAACCAGGTAGTCTTTCCATGTGTTGTTATGTAGTTTTATAAATGCAGACCAGCCTCCAGGTCTTCTTTTTCTTCTGGAAAAAAAAATCCAAAAGCTTCTCGCCACTGAAACACCCCCACCCCCACCCACCACCCAGGTGGTGGAGACCTAACACTTGCCTTTTGCTTCTCCTCCAGCTTCTGAGCGAAACGACTTTCCCAGGATCTCTTCCAGCGTTCCTATAGGTTCTCACGCCCACCTCTGTGAGCAAGCTGATGTGGGGGGGTGGGGGGAACCCCCATCTACACCGAAATAAACACAGTTGTAGGACTTTAATTTTGTTCTGTCGACTTCCCTTTGCAGCTTGTCTGTCTCTCCCATGTCTGCCACCCGCAGCAGGAGATTAAAAGAACAGAGGAGGTAGGAGCTCTTGTGAGAACCACGGGAATTTGGCAGAACCTTTACAGGAACCATATGGCAGCAACTTTGCAGTTACACGAAACACTTCTATGGGAGAAGATATTATCCCCAAAGAATTTTTCTCATCCTTCTCAAATGGATCAAGCATCCCTGAAAGGATGGGAATAATATTTTCAGGAAAGACTGTACAAATACAGATTATATGTGACCATAATATATCAAGCAGGAACAGTCATCATTACACTCCATGATATCTTCACTAATCCAAAAAAAAAAAAAAGACAGGAAAGAAAATACATAATGTTTCTGATACTCCTATAGCTTTTTAAACCTGCTTATAGCACATTTTATTCATCTGTGTAATGAACAGACTGAGCAAGATAAATGGTTTTCAATTTTTTATCTTTATAGCAGACTCCTTTTTTCAAAGGAAATCTTATTCAGAAGAACTTCAGAACATTAAAATAATAATAATAAAGATAATGACAGAGCAGATCTGGCTGAAGCAAGGGTGGAAGGTCTAGGCCTACTTTCTCAGCTTCATCACTTTTCTTTCTTTTTTTTTCTTTTGAAAGAGTCTTCCCCAGACTATTACTTAGTGTTATTAATTCTAAATAGGTAGAACAAGGAAAGACACCCATCTCCTCCAGATCTACCAGAGCCAAATGTGCTTTACTTTCTGGTTAAGAAATACAAGCCATGAGTGACATTGCCTTTGATGGGTCTGTGACCACAACCAGCCTTACAGTCCACATGCATTTCACATAATGCTCCAGCTAACAACCAGGACCAGCACTCAGAAAGGAGGCGGTCTCAGGACAGACTCTGGACCACACACCCTTGAAGTCTGTAGTGAATGCAGCCAAGGAGAGATATGAGACTGACTGAAGAAGGGTATCAGTACCCCCAGAACACTCAGAACTTTTACACCACAGAGATGCCTGTATGTGGCCTGAATTTTTTTAAACATATTTAAACTCAAGTTCACTTTGAACGTAATGTGTATGGTTTATTTCCTAGGCCATTTGACTTCCTACCCCCCTCAACTTTATAGGAGCTTATAAAGTCTTAAGCCAAAGAAGTCCTCAGATATTTTAATGCAAATGCTCTTGAATCAAGGGACGTCAGCCCAACTCTTGGTCAGCTGGGGTCATGATGGTGGTACCCTATTAGAAAGAATATGAAAGCACCCTTTAACTGTGGTCACTAAAGATACACTGGTTATTGTTTTTCATTAAGAATATGTCCTAGAAGAGGCACATACTAACATGGTTCACTTTCTCTGGGTTATCCTGTGTTTAAGAAACAAACATTCATAATAGGAAGAGAGGCAGAGGTAGCATTTGACTGAAAAAAAAATGTAAGATGAGTTTCAGTTTTCTATGACTATTGTTAGACTTTTGGAATAGTATTTGTTTCCCTTTCAAAGTGTCCTGCCACGGGAGGATCTTGGTGTAGTTTTAGAAGCCATCACTTTATCCTTGATGAATGACCCTTATTTCACCTAGACTTTCAGAGCTCCTCATCAGAAAATGTGATGATGATGATGATGGTGATATCTACAACCAGTCTAAACCTACTTCACCACAGGAGGAAGGGGCTGGTATCTGATTACTAGTCAAGGAGCCTATTTTTAGCATCAAGGTACTGAGATTAATGGGGTCAGTGTCACACTAAGACATACTTGTTACCTAATGGCAATCCACTCCAGTACTCTTGCCTGGAAAATCCAATGGACGGAGGAGCCTGGTAGGCTGCAGTCCATGGGGTCACTAAGCGTCAGGCACGACTGAGAGACTTCACTTTCACTTTTCGTTTTCATGCATTGAGAAGGAAATGGCAACCCACTCCAGTGTTCTTGCCTGGAGAATCCCAGGGACAGAGGAGCCTAGTGGGCTGCCGTCTATGGGGTCGCACAGAGTCGGACACGACTGAAGCGACTTAGCAGCAGCAGCAGTAAGCTAACAATTTAGTGGTCCTTAATCAGGTGTTTGTTTTGTTTTAATACTGTTCAGCATTATCTATAGGGGATGTTGAGGGCTAAGGTAAGAAAGCAGCTTGGGCTATTGGCGACCACATTCTTCCTCCTCCATTTTTTCTTATCATTTTAGCTCCTGCCAACTACTTCTCAAGAATTTACCTCAGGTGTCTTATCACCCCTTCAAAGCAGTTAGATTTATGTGTTTGTTTGTTTGTAATATATGTAGTATTCTCCTTGAGAGGAGCTCTAGAAATATTTTTCTCCATCATGTTTCCAAGTATAGTTTCAACCCCAAGGGTATTCGAGTACTCTGAATTATTGTCACTCTAAGAAATGACCTGGCTAGGCTGCTGCTGCTACGTCACTTCAGTTGTGTCCGACTCTGTGCGACCCCATAGACGGCAGCCCAACAGGCTCCCCCATCCCTGGGATTCTCCAGGCAAGAACACTGGAGTGGGTTGCCATTTCCTTCTCCAATGCATGAAAGTGCAAAGTGAAAGTGAAGTTGTTCAGTCATGTCCGACTCTTCATGACCCCATGGACTGCAGCCCACCAGGATCCTCTGTCCATGGGGTTTTCCAGGCAAGAGTACTGGAGTGGGGTGCCATTGCCTTCTCCACTGGCTAGGCTAGCCTCCCAGTTTTGGAGAAGGCAATGCCACCCCACTCCAGTACTCTTGCCTGGAAAATCCTATGGATGGAGGAGCCTGGTGGGCTGCAGTCCATGGAGTTGCTAAGAGTTGGACACGACTGAGCAACTTCACTCTCACTTTTTACTTTCATGCATTGGAGAAGAAAATGGCAACCCACTCCAGTGTTCTTGCCTGGAGAATCCCAGGGACGGGGGAGCCTGATGGGCTGCCATCTCTGGGGTCGCACAGAGTCAGACACCACTGAAGTGACTTAGCAGCAGCAGCAGCAGCCTCCCAATTTAGGCTGAGTTTGGATAGGGTTTCCTCTTTGACAACAGCACTGCTGAACTGACCTTCCAATCTAATTGATTCTGAGTGGCCTGTCCTATCAGATCAGCCAAATAACAACAGAGTGAATTGCAACCAGAGTTGTTTGGTATTGTGGGTCCAGCTGGGACAAACAATTATTGTTGTTGTTTAGCTACTAAATCATGTCTGACTCTTGTGACCCCATGGACTATAGCCCGCCAGGCTCCTCTGTCAATGGGGTTTCCCAGGCAAGAATACTAGAGTGTGTTGCCATTTCCCTTTCCAGGGATTGAACCCGCACTCCTGCACTGGCAGGCAGATTCTTAACCACTGAACCACCAGGGAAGTCTGAGACAAACAGCAATTAACAAACTGGAACTGGGGGACCAGGAACCAAACAGAAATAGGTAAGGGATGAAGGAAATATGTCCTAATCCCTGGATCTTGGGTAACTGCAGGAGATGACTTTGCAGTGCCCTGACATTTACCAGTGACTACAAGGTGTATCACTGGGTTAGAGTGACTCAACCATGGTTGAGGTCAAGGAAGACATGCTCCAGACTCATGAAAACTAAGGAAGATAAGGCATTGTAAAGGCCTTTGTAATTAGTAAGCCACTACTACGCAATTAGTAAGCAAATGCTATGATTACTATCTCTACTATTCTAATTACCAATGTCTCTGAACTACAATTTGCTCAATATTCTTAGCCCTCTCAGAGAATGCAATTAACTTGAGAGGGAAACATAAATAAGGATCATAAGATTTGGATTCAGACAGAGTTGTGTTCAAATTCCAACCCTACCACTCATCAGATTAATCAACTCACTTAACCCTGAGCCTCAATTTTCTTCTCTTCAAAATTGGGTGAACAATAAAAGCTTGAAGGGATATTATGGGATTGAAGGCAGGATTCTGGCCCATGGTAAATAGTCAATAAACGGCATTTGTTGTTATTGTTTTATTTATTAAGTTGAACTGTCGGCCTGGGTCTCTTTCAAGGAGAAGACTTTTTTGGAATTACTTTTTCCTCTTATAAAGGGAAGACAATTCCTCAGTGCACTCCAGCCAGAGGAGGAGGTCCTCAATTTAAACCTATTAACATATGCATTTCAAAACATTCAGATGATGGCAAGAAAGTTCCAGGGTCACCACAAAATAGCTTCAGTTTACTCTTTCTGTGTCTTGGGGTAGCATGGGTGGGTTGAAAGGGGGGAGGCTCAACTGCTCAGAGAATTCAATTAATGGGTATTTTTTTTTTTTTAGTTAAAGAAAAACTTTTCTATTGACTTGGGATTTGGAGAGTTTAAAGTTCTAAATTGACTATCAGTATCTCCAAAGATTAGAGAAGAATATTTGATCTTCCCATATTGTGTGAAAAAATGTAGGAGTATTTCACATTTCTTTGGAATGGGTAAAAAAAAATATCTCAGCAAAGACCGGCTCCTGAGAGACTGAAACGTGCTGAAAACTCTGGCTGAAATCAACAGATCCAAGACAGACCAGAGACACAGCCGGCTTCCGGGAGAGGTGCGGGGACAGCACGTTTTGAATCACTTTTCTCCTGGATGAAAGCCGTGATCTCTGTGGAGAGGCTGAAGTATATGTGAGTCAGATCCTGGTAAAATTCACATACAAGCCAGCAACTCAACAGGTTTTGGGCGCATACAGATCTAGTCTCCAGGCAACGTGAAGCTGGAAGGGTTGGCGCAGAGCACAACGCACAGATGCTGGTGGGCGTGGCTTCCTGTTGACGTCCGTCCTGTCCTCTGGTACCCTCTGCCCCAGGTGCGGTCATTGGCCTTCCCACCCTCTCACTGCAGATTCCACACGCCTCCATTAATGTCTGCAAGCCACACAGCCACATCCCTTCCCTTGCGCTCCTTTCACTCAGAAAGAATAAATAATTGGGGGGGGGGGGGGGAATATATATATATGTATGATTTCCCTCCCCCATGTGGCCCTGTGAGTTTCATCTACGAAAAATACGATTCTCAAAGATTTCACTTCTCTGGAAGGAAGGCGCACATTGTGATAAAGAAGGTAACTGGGGTCTCCCAGGAGCACCTCATCATGTTCCTAGCACCTGGGAAACTGGGTTTACTATTCAATCCTCTACTTGCAGCAGCGAACAGATGTCTCCCCAGCCCCCTTTGCTAAAAAACCTAGAGCACCATATCCCAGGAACAGATGAAAGCAATAGCTGGAAGCATACCCAAGCTGAGGATTTACAGATGTTCAATAAAACCTGCAAACAGCCCACCAAAATCCCTGCACAGAGCTGGAAAGGGCACACATCCAGCTCAGCTGGAAATGGGTCCATGGTGAGGGAAAGAAACGAGTCATTGCTGTTCCAGAGACGCCTGTCACAGAGGATGCTGCGGAGCTCAAGCGCATCTTTCAAGAATAGCAACTTTTCAATCCATCGCAGTCTGTTTTTGAACTTCAGAATTCTCACTTCCCCATTAAAAATGTTCAGTTTAGTCAAAGGGTATAACAGATATCTCACTGCCAAGGAATGGTAAGATGTGCAGGCTGAGCCGGGCTTGATGTGAGGCGGAAAGCACAAATACCCTAAGACGCCGCTGAGTAGCCGACCAGGGGGCTAGGCACCGAACAGGCATCCGAGTCTTATTATCCTCCTCTTGATTGCCCTATTTGTACACATTTGTAGAAAGCTTTGCTCACCCGCCCTTTATTCCCCAAATACGGCAGATGGCTTCAGTGCAATGTTTCAAATCAGATGTTAGGCAGAGACCAAGCTGGAGCCCAGAGCATCTGGGTTTTCTGAGAAGCAGAACGCAGAGCATGTGAGAGGACTGAGAGAGGCAGAGGGGCAAGTTTATTCAGGGTACTTACCAGGTCATTTTTAGCCAGAGGGAAAGTAACCCCCAAAATTGTATGATTATTCTTTCTTTAACTTTAGTTGGAAGAAAAGGCTCATAGTACAGA
This sequence comes from Bos javanicus, assembly GCF_032452875.1. Classification (NCBI taxonomy): domain Eukaryota; kingdom Metazoa; phylum Chordata; class Mammalia; order Artiodactyla; family Bovidae; genus Bos; species Bos javanicus. The sequence continues at coordinate 48,332,516 of NC_083870.1, forward strand.
ATAAATGGATTCACTTATTTCAGAGATAGAAATTTTAGGTAAATTCCTTTGTTCAACATACACACAAACAAAATGCTATCACAACTTTTGTATCTAAATTTTTAAATACAATATTAAAAAGACATATAAATGAGGATCAAAATACAAAAAAAAAGTGTAATTCAGCTTCATGCAATATTCACATTTCTTAAAAACCTAAAAGGGTTGGGTTCATAATACACAATAGGATATGATTCTATGTTTCTGAAAATTATTTATATGTTATCTCTTTAAAGGGTCACCAGGTACAGAGTTAAATGGTGAAGTAAACATACAAGCTGCAGAAATTAAAGGAACTGGAGTGGATTCATAGTGTCCAGTTGGATATGCATCAGCCTTGTCACATGGCCAGCTTGTTAGTAACAATCACTGTTATGAGATCTTAGGCAAACTAGCTGATCTTTTCCATGGCTCCAGTTTGCTCTTTTGTAAAATGAGAGGGTTGGACCACATTAGCTCCAAGATCCCATCTTGTCACTAATATTTCACAGATTGATTAAATTTCACCTAATTAAATGTTACATGTAAAGTCCTTAACATACTGTCTTTCACGTAAGTGCTAAGTGATGGTTATTATTATTAATAATAATATAAACTTCTCATATCTATCACTGTTATACTCTCAATTATTCTTTGAACACTGGTTATATTAATTTAAGGAAAAAGAAACAACACTGGACAGCTCAAACCTCGAATGTGGCCCCAGTTGGGTCCATGAAGAAACAAAGGAAGCAGGTGTTCGTATTCTTACCTTACTTCTCAAAAGTGCAGTGAGGGACTCATTTTTATATCATCTTTTCTGATTTCACCAGTGGTTTATCTAAGGGTTATTTGGAAAAGGGCCCCTAATCACTTACTTTTTTCACTTTCTGAAAACTTTTTCTAATCTCCCTAAAGATATGTTCTTCTTGGTCCTTATAGGTTTATATATATAATATATATATATTATATATATATAAAACATACATTTGTGTTCTCCACATTCTGAGAGGCAATGACTAGTTGAAAAAGTCTAGAAATAAACCAGTAAAAATTATAACATAAAGCTTGAACACATAGGGTTTTACTTCCTGCTTCTCTTACTGTATTTCCCTTATTGAACGGTATCCATTTCGCTGAGGGTCTGTGCAAGTCAGAAAACTGAGAATTAACCTAGACTTCTCTTTTCCCACTTCTGCCTTCTCCTTCCTTCTTCCCTTCCTTGAATTTTTATTCCATAGTTATGCAGTGCCTGCCCTTGACCTATATTTAATATTTATGAATATTTGTTGAGTCCACACCACTACAGCTATATAGTAACTTAGAGTTATATAGTGTTTACTTCATGACAGGTATGCTTCCAAACATGTTATGTGTATTCACTCACGTAGTTTTTGCAACAAGTTCATCACCTCTACTTAACAGATAAGGAAACCAAGTCATAGGGAGACTAGGTTTGCTCAGAGTCACAAGCTTAGCAAATGGCTGGACTACTTCTCAAATCCAATCAGTTTAGCTTCAGAGTTCGTGTGTTTACCCGTATTCTTTACTGTCTCTTTCTATCATGAGACATTTAGGTTTGATCCAGCTGCTCCCAGAGTCAAGGCATATTGAGTACAGGCTGAATTACTGTTACTGTTAAGTCGCTTCAGTCGTGTCCAATTCTGTGCGACCCCATAGACAGAAGCCCACCAAGCTCCCCCGTCCCTGGGATTCTCCAGGCAAGAGTACTGGAGTGGGTTGCCATTTCCTTCTCCAATGCATGAAAGTGAAAAGTGAAAAGGAAGTCGCTCAGTCGTGTCCGACTCTTAGCGACCCCATGGACTACAGCCTACCAGGCTCCTCCATCCATGGGATTTTCCAGGCAAGAATACTGGAGTGGGGTGCAGGCTAAATTAAACAGGCAGTATATTACTTGTGCTGAGCTGTTGTTTGTTGGTCCTATAGCTATTGTTTTTTAAATTTGTCTCACCTTCCCAACTGAACAGGCGTGAACTGAAGATCTAGAGTGATATAAGCACCACTCTCTTGTCCCTGTCTGGCAGCCTGAAGGCAGATGGATTTCTTGCATTCACACGAGTCAGCAGGATAGATAGAGAAACACAAGAGAGAAGACTCAACAGGTAAATTGAGACCAGCATGAGAAGGGAAAGGAATATAAACTTGATTCAGTAATGACTGTGAAGAACTGGAAGTCCCTATGCAGGGTGTGAGCCAGTTCAGGCTGTGTTCTAGGAAAGCCAAATTGGCAGCAGGGCAAGGGGACAGGGTGGCGCAGGGACAGGCTGAAGCAGGGGTATCAATTCATCAACTCCTCTCCCAGCCAGCTCTGTGGAGCCATGCTGAGGGCTTCAAGCTGAGCAGCGGGAATGGCAATGCTGAGATCAAGGTGAGAGATAATTTGGAAGTAGAATTGGTCTCTATGCCTAGTTAAGTAAAAAGGGGGAGGGAGAGAGGAGACCATGGCATCCTCAGAGACCAGGAGAATGGTGACATCACTGGATTATAATGGTGAACAAGAATGGCATGGGCCTTGCCTTCCCGCAGCTGATAGTCTAGTAAAGACACAGAATGAATAAGTGAGCTAGTCAAACATGTCAAGTTCTACAAAAGAAACCAATATGAAATGGAGAGGAAGAAAGAAGGTCTACGGAGAAGTAGGAAAATGAGCAGTGGTTATGTCCTGTGTCATAGGAACCAAGGAAGCAGCAAATCTCAGTAAGGGACAGTAAACAGTAACAGATAGTAGGAGGTTATGTGTTTTAGTATTAGGCAGCCATTCACGGCTTTGAAGAGTAGAGTCTGTAGAGTGGGTGGGATAGAAATTTGTGGTGTAGGGTTCAAGAATGACTGGGGCATGAGGAAGCAGCAAAAATCAATCCACACCACTCTTTTTGAAAGTCTGACAGGGAAGGAAAGAAAGAGGAGGTTAGCTTGAAAGGGAGCAAGTTGGAGAGGACTTTTCTAAGATAAGGGAAAGCGTAACTTCTTTGTGGACCTTGGGAGAGGTTAAAGATTCAGGAAAGAAAGGGCACAGCTGCAGAAGAAAGCCCAGAGGAGAGCAAAGAGGAGGGAGATTTCATGGCAGAGATGCACAAATGAGCCTTGAAGAAAGAAGTAAGGCTGCTTCATCCAGAAGAGAGTGTGTATCACTTGGGGCTAGAAAGGTAAGATTACCCAGGTTCCCTTTTCTCAATATTGAAGCAGGTCAGGAAGCAGCTCATGAAATACAACCCCCCCAACACCACCAGGTGGGCTGTATCTGAGAGGCACCATCACCGTTTTACAAAGAGAGAGCCATATAGGAAGACAGGATCCTGAAATAGTCGGTTATTACAAATTCAATACACAAACGGTATTTGCAAAGTCACACCAGCATTTATCTCAATAAATCAATAAAAAGTATTAAGTGACTCTGATTTTCCTTCTACCATCAAAAACAGGAAAAATCTAGTAAGCTGTTTGGATAGACATCACTTAAATCAATTACCTACAAAATAATTGAATTTATTTTCAAGTACAACAAAATAGGAAAATCATTTCAACTGCCTCTTTTAAATGGATGTGTTTCCACCATGGGCAATGCAGAAACAGGAAGGAAAGAAAAGAGAGGTAATAACATTTACTGAATAGCAACTAGTGCCAGCTGTCTTGGATTTAGTGTAAGATACCTTTCCTCACTTAATCCTGATAACCTATAAGCTCGAAATTGTCACCTTTTTATAGATGAAACTGAGGCTCAAATTAATTAAAGACCTGTTCTCCTGAAAGATCATCCCTTGATGCAACTACCATACAATGTTTATGTCTGGAGGCTGTCCTGGCACCAACTTCTAGAGCACTGTGTTTGGCTCTCCTGCCACCATGGTAGCCCTGGGCACTAAACAATCCCAGTCTCAGGATTTATGATCAGGAAGTCCTTGGAAATTCATCATTTCATCATAGCTCTTGGGGCAGACATGGTCTCAGATGCTTTTTTCTTTTTTTGACCACTGAGCAAATTTCTTTATTCATTAATCTATTCACTCAAATATTTATTAAGCTCATATGAAATGACAGGCACAATGAGAATTATACAGACAAAATTTCCTGCCCTCCTGTAGCTTACATTCTAGTGAGAGAAGATAAAGACAAATATAAATATATATGCATGCTAAGTCATTTCAGTCGTGTCTGCCTCTGCATGACCCTATGGACCATAGCCCTCTGTGCTTCTCTGTCCATGGGATTCTCCAGGCAAGAATACTGGAGTGGATTGCCATGTCCACCTCCAGGGGATCTTCCCAAGCCAGGGATCGAACCCATATGTCTTAAATCTCCTGCATTGGCAGGCAGGTTCTTTACCACTAGCGCCACCTGGGAAGCCCTAATATAATATGTAAGTGGAAAACAAAAGTATATAAAATGGTAGTAAGTGTCATAGAGGAAAAAGAAAAAAAAAATAGGAAGGAAGTTGAGAAACACAGGGGTAGAGAAAGATATTTTTAAATTAGAATGTTCAGGGAAGGACACATCAAAAAGATGACGTCTGACAAAAGACTGGAAGATCACAAGGGAAATAGCAATGATGGTATCTTTAGCAACGATGGAAAAAGCAATGATGCCTTTCTTGCCCACAGTCTTATCTCTGATAATGCCTGGCCCTTAGCCCCTGCTGAAGGGGCAGCTACTGGGTATCCCAGGGTGGAATATCTCATCCAAGGCCAAGGGCTGGCCAGCTATTTTCTATCAAGAATCCAGTTAAGATACTGAGAATGCATCACTTTGCATCAATTTGGGAACTAAGAAGCACATAGGTTTGAGATTGGAGTTGGCACCAAACCAAAGGGATAAGTAAGTTCTAATTTAGGCCATGAGATTCAAACGCATGAATAGGAAGAAGGAGCTTGCGTGAGAAAAAAAGAGGATGGAACAAAAACACAGAGAAACAGGAGTAAGAAACCACATGGCCCTGCCACCTATACTTATCTCGGTCCTCTTTGCCCATAACATTGCTTAATGTAGCCTTATAATAAACCCTGATTTTTGAGAGGCTATCTGCTGCTTGCAAATAAAGATGCTGATTAAAAAAAAATTACTCATTTAACACAAAACACGGCATTAACAACGCATTTGTTCTTGCTGTTCAGTCGCTTAGTTGTGTCTGACTCTTTGTGACCCCATGGACTGCAGCACACCAGGCTCCCCTGTCCTTCACTATCTCCCAGAATTTGTGCAAACTCATGTCCATTGAATCGATGATGCCATCCAACCATCTCATTCTCTGTCATCCCCTTCTCCTGCCTTCAGTCTTTCCCAGCATCAGGAAAAGACTGAAAGCAGGAGGAGATGGGGGCTTCAGTATCAGTTCTTTCAATGAATATTCAGGGTTGATTTCTTTTAGGATTGACTGGTTTGCTCTCCTTGCATGTAAGACTCTCAAGAGTCTTCTCCAGAACCACAGTTCAAATGCATATTAACACATAAAGATTCACTAATGTTTAGTGCTGTACATTCTAGATACTGTGGATTCCTTAACTCATTTGATCTACACCAGAAAGTGTTAATTCTATTCTCATTCTGTAGGCACAGGAATAGTGATGCAGAAGAGTTAACTCCACTGTAAATTCATTCCCTAGCACAAGTGGGACGCTATTCCACCCCTGAATAAACCTTACTTTGCCTGTGTTTCAACTCAGAGTTAAGTCAGGTTTTAAATCCAAGAGGGTTTTCTAACTGGTTTAATTGGTAGGATGGGAGTAATTCATTTCTATTTTCAACTGTAGAAACAAGTTGAAAATAGTTACAGAAAACAGAAGTTATTCCTGAACCAAAAATTAAAACTTAATAATGTGCAAGCAAATTGCATTGCGCTTTTATCACATTTTGCCCTTGCTGAACGTTTTTGGCTTCAGCAGCTGCTCCATGAAATGTAACTGTCACTACAGTGAATAAATAAGCACCTATTGCTGTGTTACAGCTGCCCCTTATAACAGAATTAGGGGAAAGGCTTCAGTGGAACCACAGGCCGGAAGAAAGCTACATTCTCACTGAATACGGATGGGATTTCATATACTCTGTAGAAACCCCCTGAGGGTCCAGGGTACGTAGAAGGGCAGATGCGCTTCAGAGCAACATCTTTCTATTGATGTCCACTCTTATCAGAGAGCTGCCATCTTTCTACTGATACATGACCATGCCTACCTGGCCTCAGCCAGCTGGTCCCGGCCATGCCAACCAGAGCCTTCCCTCGGGAAGGGACACTGGAACCAAGAAAGACCATCAGAGTCTAGGACTGGAAGATTTAAAATGTAAAGCTCAGGAGCTATCAGCAAGCCATGTTTTCTACCACACAGAGGAAGGCAGCCTGCAGAGAAAGAATCACAGCAACACTCAGAGACAAAAGAAGAATTTGAACAGCCTTGAAACTCTGGTTACAGAAGCTCCTGGGTTCAGCTGGAGCACTGTCCTCTCCACATTGCCTTGTTCGATACTTTCTTGGATTACATAAACCATTAAACTCTCCTGTAGTCTAAATTGGTTTGATTTAAGTTTCTGTCACCTTATCCTCTGTACTAGGATAAGAGTCCTAGTATAGTCTTGTCCTTCATTCTCAATTTCTTGACCATCTGTAAGGGAGGACCATTTTCTCTTTTACACAGAAACTTGAATAGCCACAATATGTTTCTTTCCTTCTTCACTGTCTTTCCTCTGACCACCATCTCCTTACTACCCAGATTGGCCTCCCAATTCCATGATGTTTGTGAGTGTCTTAGAATCAGAAAAACACTGAAGAATCTCAGGAGTGCCATTTGCAAATGTGAAGCGCATTCCCTGGAGTTGTGTAATACATGGTCATATTCAGCAGCCTTGCTGATGGTCATCAGGATTTCTTCATGCTGAACAGAGCGTGACTGACTTATTCACTTAGCAATATTAGCACTCAGCTTCTGGAGGGCAAAATGGTAGGTGTGGTCTCCAAACAAAGCAGTGTGCTGCATAAGAACAGAAAGTCATGTTCTCTGACCACAGAATTGCTGACATGGCAGCATGGGCCAGCCTTCTCACATGTGGGTTGCCAACAACAAAACAGTGCTGGCCAGGCCTATGGAAGGATGAAGGGCATTGAAGATCAGATGGAGTTACAGCAGAGAGAGTTTAACACGTCGTTTAGGTTCTTTGTCCTGAGTCAACAGTAGAGAACAGAAGAGATTCTTAATCTTCACTCTATGATTCTGCTTATTAGCAGTAGGGTATTCAACCTTCCAGTCATATCCCATGCTCTGGAGGCCCTTGAGTTACATTGGACACCAGTGTGGTTTGTCAATTCATTGATACCATGAATGTGGTCTGTCAACATTCACCCCATCGGGTCTGTCAGTATGAAAAGGAGATGGGCATTAGAACTTCTACGATCACTGGTATCTTATGAAGAAATCTTTTATGTTTTGCAAGCCTCAGATTATACCTAATTAAAAGGGCACTGTAGAAGTCCATCATGCCAGGGGTCATGATGACCAGGGCTTCTCACAAAGGGCTTGGAAGAGGCTGTTAATACAATCCTTGCCTCTGTCAGAACTTGCTTAGGAATCAGTGTAGAGTGGAGTGGAAGTGATGAATGCTTTATAAAGCAGAAGAAAGAGGGGCAGGACCAAAGTTCTGCATACAAAGGTCCTCACAAAGAAGAATGCACATTCTCTTTCCAAAGAATTCTTTTCTAAGGGAAAGTCTTCTTTCTATCCTCAGCGCCCCATACTAGGTTAGTTCACTGGTTCTCACATTCAAAGAGCAAAAAATCTCTACAGCCTCATTCAAGGTGTGGTCACAGACAGTTGCTCACTGCCACCTGAGAGCTAGTTAGAAATGCAGAATCTCACCTCCTCTCCAACTTCATTGAACCACCCGCACTGCAACACGACGCCTGCACGGTTCACCTGCCTATCACAGTAAAAGCACTGACGTGGGGCACCTATTTACAATACAGATTCCGAGGCACTGTCTCTAAAGATTCTGACTCTGCAGGTCTAAGGATGGGTCAGGAATCTACACTTTCACCAAGTGTATCTGGTGATATTTATTCTGGAGTTTCCTGAATCACACTGTCCAAAAAACTGGTATAGTTGATTCCCTCAAATACAAAATTTCCCTTAACACTAGTTAAAGCAATTTCTTATTCCTTCAGCATCTTTAAAGGAGTAAGAGAAGGAAACACAGGAAAGAATAGTTTCATCCTATTATAGGAAGCTGATGCTCAGGGAAAAACAACCAACTTCTAATTCTGCCTCTCCACCATGGAATGTGTTCTCCTTCTGAGCTAGAACGAGCAGTGGGAAGCCCAAGAAATAGGGAGCCAGATATATGGGAAAATGGTACAGAGGAGGGACAATAAAGTGGAGAACACACAGGAGGCAGAAGGGAAGCAAAGCAGATCATCGCCACACGCTCCATATTATGACAGTCATTGAGAAATATAATTCAGGTGATACAAAATAAGCAGAACCTGTTCAAAAACCTAAAAACTCTCTTGAGAGACTTAAAAGAAGATCTGAATAAATAAAAAATGCACATTATTCTTGGATAGAAAGAATGCATTATAAACATATCTGTTTTCCCTGAATTAATATAGAAATATAATTTCCAAGTTCACAAAATGATACATAAGTTCATCAGCAAAAATAAACATGTGAGAACAGCTGGAGGAAAACTGGAGGAGTTATAGCTTTACCATATTTGAAAATATATTATAAAGCTATACTAATTAGAAAGTCTGCCACTGACACTTGTATCAGATCAGATCAGTCACTCAGTCGTGTCCGACTCTTTGCGACCCCATGAATCATAGCATGCCAGGCCTCCCTGTCCATCACCAACTCCCAGAGTTCACCCAGACTCACGTCCATCGAGTCAGTGATGCCATTCAGCCATCTCATCCTCTGTCGTCCCCTTCTCCTCCTGCCCCCAATCCCTCCCAGCATCAGAGTCTTTTCCAATGAGTCAACTCTTCGCATGAGGTGGCCAAAGTACTGGAGTTTCAGCTTTAGCATCATTCCTTCCAAAGAAATCCCAGGGCTGATCTCCTTCAGAATGGACTGGTTGGATCTCTTTGCAGTCCAAGGGACTCTCAAGAGTCTTCTCCAACACCACAGTTCAAAAGCATCAATTCTTCAGTGCTCAGCCTTCTTCACAGTCCAACTCTCACATCCATACATGACCACAGGAAAAACCATAACCCTGACTAGATGAACCTTTGTTGGCAAAGTAATGTCTCTGCTTTTGAATATGCTGTCTAGGTTGGTCATAACTTTCCTTCCAAGGAGTAAGCATCTTTTAATTTCATGGCTGCAGTCACCATCTGAAGTGATTTGGGAGCTCAGAAAAATAAAATTTGACACTGTTTCCACTGTTTCCCCGTCTATTTCCCATGAAGTGATGGGACCGGATGTCATGATCTTCGTTTTCTGAATGTTGAGCTTTAAGCCAACTTTTTCACTCTCCACTTTCACTTTCATCAAGAGGCTTTTGAGTTCCTCTTTACTTTCTGCCATAAGGGTGGTGTCATCTGCATATCTGAGGTTATTGATATTTCTCCCGGCAATCTTGATTCCAGCTTGTGCTTCTTCCAGCCCAGCGTTTCTCATGATGTACTCTGCATATAAGTTAAATAAACAGGGTGACAATATACAGCCTTGACGAACTCCTTTTCCTATTTGGAACCAGTCTGTTGTTCCATGTCCAGTTCTAACTGTTGCTTCCTGACCTGCATACAAATTTCTCAAGAGGCAGAGCAGGTGTTCTGGTATCCCCATCTCTTTCAGAATTTTCCACGGTTTATTGTGATCCACAGAGTCAAAGGCTTTGGCATAGTCAATAAAGCAGAAATAGATGTTTTTCTGGAACTCTCTTGCTTTTTCGATGATCCAGCGGATGTTGGCAATTTGATCTCTGGTTCCTCTGCCTTTACTAAAACCAGCTTGAACATCAGGAAGTTCATGGTTCACATATTGCTGAAGCCTGGCTTGGAGAATTTTGAGCATTACTTTACTAGCATGTGAGATGAGTGCAATTGTGTGGTAGTTTGAGCATTCTTTGGCATTGCCTTTCTTTGGGATTGAAATGAAAACTGACCTTTTTCCAGTCCTGTGGCCACTGCTGAGTTTTCCAAATTTGCTGGCATATTGAGTGCAGCACTTTCACAGCATCATCTTTCAGGATTTGGAATAGCTCAACTGGAATTCCATCACCTCCAATAGCTTTGTTCGTAGTGATGCTTTCTAAGGCCCACTTGACTTCACATTCCAGGATGTCTGGCTCTAGGTCAGTGATCACACCATTGTGATTATGTGGTTCGTGAAGATCTTTTTTGTACAGTTCTTCTGTGTATTCTTGCCATCTCTTCTTAATATCTTTTGCTTCTGTTAGGTCCATACCATTTCTGTCCTTTATCAAGCTCATCTTTGCATGAAATGTTCCTTTGGTATGTCTGATTTTCTTGAAGAGATCCCTAGTCTTTCCCATTCTGTGGTTTTTCTCTATTTCTTTGCATTGATCGCTGAAGAAGGCTTTCTTATCTCTTCTTGCTATTCTTTGGAACTGTGCATTCAGATGTTTATATCTTTCCTTTTCTCCTTTGCTTTTCGCTTCTCTTCTTTTCACAGCTATTTGTAAGGCCTCCCCAGACAGCCATTTTGCTTTTTTGCATTTCTTTTCCATGGGAATGGTCTTGATCCCTGTCTCCTATACAGTGTCACAAACCTCATTCCATAGTTCATCAAGCACTCTGTCAGATCTAGGCCCTTAAATCTATTTCTCACTTCCACTGTATAATCATAAGGGATTTGATTTAGGTCATACCTGAATGGTCTAGTGGTTTTCCCTACTTTCTTCAATTTATGTCTGAATTTGGCAATAAGGAGTTCATGGTCTGAGCCACAGTCAGCTCCTGGTCTTGTTTTTGCTGACTGTATAGAACTTCTCCAATCTTTGGCTGCAAAGAATATAATCAATCTGATTTCAGTGTTGACCATCTGGTGATGTCCATGTATAGAGTCTTCTCTTGTGTTGTTGGAAGAGGGTGTTTACTATGACCAGTGCATTTTCTTGGCAAAACTCTATTAGCCTTTGCCCTGCTTCATTCCGTATTCCAAGGCCAAATTTGCCTGTTACTCCAGGTGTTTCTTGACTTCCTACTTTTGCATTCCAGTCCCCTATAACGAAAAGGACATCTTTATTGGGTGTTACTTCTAAAAGGTCTTGTAGGTCTTCACAGAACCATTCAACTTCAGCTTCTTCAGCATTACTGGTTGGGGCATAGACTTGGATTACTGTGATATTGAATGGTTTGCCTTGGAAATGAACAGAGATCATTCTGTCGTTTTTGAGATTGCATCCAAGTACTGCATTTCGGACTCTTTTGTTGACCATGATGGCCACTCCATTTCTTCTGAGGGATTCCTGCCTGCAGTAGTAGATATAATGGTCACCTGAGTTAAATTCACCCATTCCAGTCCATTTCAGTTCGCTGATTCCTAGAATGTCAACATTCACTCTTGCCATCTCTTGTTTGACCACTTCCAGTTTGCCTTGATTCATGGACCTGACATTCCAGGTTCCTATGCAATATTGCTCTTTACAGCATCGGACCTTGCTTCTATCACCAGTCACATCTACAGCTGGGTATTGTTTTTGCTTTGGCTCCATCCATTCATTCTTTCTGGAGTTATATCTTCACTGATCTCCAGTAGCATATCAGACCCTAATAAACACCGATTTGTATATTATAAAGTAAATAATAGATAACACATTTAATAGTACATTGATCAAACTGAGTAAATATTGTAAAAAGTATTTAGTAGTGCTGAACCAGTTGAAAACTCATTTGCAAAACCGAATTGCTTCTTATACAAAAATAAATTGTAAATGAAACAAAATTCAAATATATAAATATGAAAGCCCAAAGGTACTAAAGTAATACTTGCTGCTGCTAAGTCGCTTCAGTCGTGTCCGACTCTGTGCAGCCCCATAGACGGCAGCCCACCAGGCTCCCCCATCCCTGGGATTCTCCAGGCAAGAACACTGGAGTGGGTTGCCATTTCCTTCTCCAATGCATGAAAGTAAAAAGTGAAAGAAAAGTTGCTCAGTCCTGTCTGACTCTTTGCGACCCCATGGACTGCAGCCTACCAGGCTCCTCTGTCCATGGGATTTTCCAGGCAAGAGTAATGGAGTGGGGTGCCATTGCCTTCTCCAAAATAATACTTAGGTGAATGGAAAAGGTAACTCTAAACCTGAAAAACAAAACCCAATAGCCATGAAGAGATTGCTAAATTTGAATATGCAAAACCAAAAAGAGTTCTTTTTGTTCTTTTAGTTCTTTTGGACAAAAGGCAAAATCTTTAAAAATATTTTTCCTTTGATGGTGCCACACAGCTTGTGTGATCTTATTAGTTTCTCTGATCAGAGATTGAACCAGGGCCCTCAGCAGTGAAAATGCAGAGTCCTAACCACTGGACAGCTAGGGAATTTCCCAAAATAGAAATTTTAAAACTAGGAGAAAATTGCAACACATGTTCAGTTCAGTTCTGTCACTCAATCGTGTCTGACCCTTTGCGACCTGTCCATCACCAACTCCCAGAATTTACTTAACTCATGTCTATTGAGTCGGTGATGCCATCTAACCATTTCATCCTCTGTCATCCCCTTCTCCTCCCACCTTCAATCTTTCCCAGCATCAGGGTCTATTCAAATTAGTCAGTTCTTCGCATCAGGTGGCCAAAGTATTGGAGTTTCAGCTTCAGCATCAGTCCTTCCAATGAGTATTCAGAACTGATTTCCTTTAGGATGGATTGGTTGGATCTCCTTGCAGTCCAAGGGACTCTCAAGAGTCTTCTCCAACACCACAGTTCAAAAGCATCAATTCTGCAGCGCTCAGCTTTCTTTATAGTCCAACTCTCACATCCATACATGACTACTGGAAAAACCATAGCTTTGACTAGACAGACCTTTGTTGGAAAAGTCAGGTCTCTACTTTTTAATATGCTCTCTAGGTTTGTCATAACTTTTCTTCCAAGGAGTAAGCATCTTTTAATTTCATGGCTGTAGTAACCATCTGCAGTGATTTTGGAGCCCCCAAAAATAAAGTCTGTCACTGTTTCCATTATTTCTCCATCTATTTGCCATGAAGTGATGGGACCAGATGCCATGATCTTAGTTTTCTGAATGTTGAGTTTTAAGCCAAGCTTTTCACTCTCCTCTTTCACTTTCATCAAGAGGCTCTTTTGTTCTTCTTCACTCTCTGCCATAAGGATGGTGTCATCTGCATATCTTAGGTTATAACATGTGTAAAAGACTAATAATATGAAAAAGAGAACAATTTAACAGAAAAGTAGGGAAAAGACATAAGCCAGCAATTTATATCAAAAGAAACATAAATGGCCAATAAATACATGAAAAGATACTCAATATAAATTAATATAATTTATTAATTATAAGTGCACGCTTTAAAATGGGATCCCATATTTTACAGATTAGTAATGATTTTAATAGTTTCATAACACTTAATCTTGAATCTCATGCATTGTTGACAAGATTACAAATTAGTACAAACCTTAGTGGGGCCAACTTGGCAATATTTATCCAAATTAGAAATGCTATACATACTCTTTAACCAATGAATTCCACATACAGGGGTTTATTTTACAGAAATATTTTGATACCCATGTAAAGGTATCTGTAGAAGAATATTTGTAATAGTAAAAAAAAAAAAAAGGAACACAATCTTCAATACTGCATTAGGTCAAGTGCATTATAGCACATCCTTACCATACAGATTGATCCATACAGATTGATACCATCAATACAGATTGATAGCTCTTTCTTGATTCTGTGGGTAGTGGTACCTGGCCATTTTTAGTTGGTGGAGCAATTCATTTTGTTAATTCCATCCAATAGACTATTATGCAACCATGAAAAAGAATGCCGTAGTATCTACATGTACTTCTATAGAAGGATGGCTGAGAAGTACTCCATTTTGTAACCCCATTTTGTAACCAGGATGCTAGCAAGACCTCCATGACTTTAAATGAAAAGTTAACCTCTCTGTGCTTTACTTTCCACAGATTTAAAATGGGAATAAAAACAGTATGTACTTCACACAGTTGCTGTGAAAAATAAATGAAATATCCATGCAAAGTGTTTAACACAGTACATGACACATATCATTGTACACAAAAAACCATTCATGCAGTGATCTCTGGGAAGTGAGGCTAGATTTGGGGTATGCATAGAACTTTTATACTTTTTTATACCATTTGATTTTCTTCATCAAACATAGCATTTCTTTTAAATTAAAAATTCTTAACTTAAATTTCAAGTTAAAGAATCATATAAATTGATTTTAAAAGAGTGAATCACAGGTATTTCAATATTCATCATATTCTCAAAGTCCCTCAAAGTAAAAGTCATAATCTTTCCTCAAATAATAAAACTAAATAGCATCTCTTAGCATCCGTAAATCTCAAACTAGCCATCCAGACAGGAGCACTGCATTTGCTTGGTGAAGAATAACAGGAGAGTCACAAGGCTTTAGCTGACTTATTTGTTGTATAATAAACCATTATTTATTCATTCTCTAAAGTATATAAGACAGACTGACCTTGGCAGCATTCTTGAGGAGTGAGAAGTCTATAAGCCAAATATCTAATCATCGGAATCAAAATCTGATTTCTGGATCATCAGAAAAACCGGCTTCTTCTGCTGCCAAATGATCCTCCTGCTGACCACATTTTCAGTCAATCAGAATATAATCCTATTACGGGCAGTGAGTGAGTGAGGATTGCATTTTGTTTCATAGCTGGTCTAAACATGATTACTGCTTTCATCACACAGCCATATCATCAAGTCAATAAGGATTTTCTATACTGACTTTTCATGTTGCACAGACTGTATAGAGGAACTTGGGTAATTCCAATTTGCTGTACAAACCCCAGCTCTGTAGAGATGAGATTAGTACCTGTTCACCTGGGCTTGTCCAAGATAAACCATGGTACCACTCACCAGTCCATTTCTCTTACTTCAAATATATGAACTACTCATCAACCCTAATTCCTCTTTAAAAAAAACTAGATTTTTATGACATTTCTATTACTCAAGTCACAGATGCTGTGAAAATCACACTATCACATTTAATTCTTTGCATTCTTACATTTTTAAAAAATCATACAACAGTCTTCCATTTTGAAGCCTACAGTTGCTGGACACAGTAACTACTAGTGAAATAAGATTTTATGGGCAGAAACCAGCAACATTCAACTGTTAAAACAGTCCTCCAACCTTAAACTTAAGTTCAGTTCCAAAAGGGTATGGAATCACCCCTTTTCATTCAAAGCTCCATGGTCCCAGACCTGGCTATGAAGAGAGGATACAATATTGCAGGAAAATATTTCTTTGAAAAGCCTTGTAGCTTGTCATGAGAGGTAGAAAACATTTTAAGAATTTCTAGAAAGAGAAGAAGAAGCATATGTCATAGTCATTTTTGTAAAATAGGTTAACTACTTTCTTATACGAGAGAAGAAATACCTGGAAAAGAAAAACAAATAGATCAGGAGGCAGCTCAAGAATTTTTCTCCTACCGCCAATTTCTTCCTGGCTCCAAGAAATACAAATTTCATCAGAAAGGGTGCAATTCTTCCACACTAATGAAAACAATCTCTCACTGATTGCATGTTTCTATCCAGCTAGTACACCCATTTCACAGCAAAATATCTGAAAGCTACTGATAGTCATCATCTTTGCTTCCTTATCTCCCAGTTTCTCTTCACTCCATCATTATCAGACATCTATTCCCATCAGGCACAGTAACCGCATTTTCCAAGGTCACTAGTGAATTCAGTGTTGCCAAATACTAATATAATGGTTATTTTCTACACTCATTCAACTCACCTTCTCAACCACCACCTCACTGAAAGCTCTCTTCTTTTGTCATTTATGACACCAGTTTCTTGATTCTTCTACTAAACACAGCTATCTCATTCTCAGTCTCATCTGCCAGCTCATCATCCTCTGCTTCCCTCCGAACCCTGGCATGTCCCACACTGGTCCAAAAGACTCTTTCTTTCTGTCTTTTCTTACTCCTTGTGCTCTTGTCCAGTCCTATGGCTTGAAATACTACTCCTATCTGATGATTCCTAAGGGACACCTCCAGTAAAAATATTTCCCCTAAATTCTAATTGGCAATCCAAATACCTCATCGGCGTTTCCACATCAAGAGGTAGTAGAGGTCTCAAAATTCATTTGTCAAACAGAGCTATTTCTTTTGTCCTCTAATCCTGCCCTTCCTCCCATCCCTTTCATTAGTAACAACATTATCATGGAGCCAGTTTCAAAGCCAAAACCTACAATTCATTCTTAACGTATTTCTCTCATCACTCCTTATATCAAGTTATCAAATCCATCAGCTCTAACTCCACAGACTATCTCAAATGTTTCCACTCATCTCCATTACAAATCCCTCTACCCTAGCTCAAGACACATATACCTCTCACTTAACCTTATGCAACAGCCTCCTCAGTGTTCCTCTGGCTACCAAGAAAAAAATGTAAATATTAATTAGATCATGCTCCTCCCCTGCTTAAAATTCTCCAAAGGTTCTCTACCATTCTTGGAACAATATCCAAACTCCTTACACTGCCTTCAAAGCCATGTAAGATTTGGACCCTCACTTGAATGAGCTTATCTCTCTCATTCATTACAATCCAGGCATGCTGCCTTTCCTTTTACTTCTTGAATGCACTGAGCTTTAGCCCACTTCAAATGTTTGCACAAACTATATATTCTACCTGGAAGGTTCTTCCTCTAAATCTTTCCAGGGCTGCTTTCTCCTGGCCATAATGGATCATGGGTTAAATATAGCTACTTCAGTGTAACTTCTCTGACCACTCATCTAAAATAGCCCACCAATCCCAGACCTCCTTTATCACTCTCTTTAACAACCTCCTACTTTCATTTCCTCATAACGTTTACAATTTTCTGAAATTAATATTTTAATTAATTTCTCTATTGCTTGCTCCTTGGAAGAAAAGCTATAACACACCTAGTCAGCATAATAAAAAACAGAGACATCACTTTGCTGACAAACGTTCATACAAAGTTATGATTTTTCCAGTAGTCATGTACAGATGTGAGAGTTGGATCATAAAGAAGTCTGAGTGCCAAAAAATTGACGCTTTAGAACTGTGGTGTTGGAGAAGACTCTTGAGAGTCCCTTGGACTGCCAGGAGATCAAACCAGTCAATCTCAAAGGAAATCAACCCTGAATATTCATTGGAAGGACTGAAGCTGAAGCTGAAGCTCCAATACTTTGACTACCTGATGTAAAGAGCCAACACACTGGAAAAGACCCTGATGCTGGGAAAGACTGAAGGGAGGAGGAGAAGGGGATGACAGAGGATGAGATTGTTGGATGGCATCACTGACTCAATGGACATGAGTCTGAGCCAGCTCTGGAAGATGGTGAAAGACAGGGAAGCCTGACATGCTGCAGTCCATGGGGACACAAAGAGCTGGGCACGACTGAGTGACTGAACAACTATTTTCTACCCTGCCCCACAATCGAATATGCACTCCATGTATATTTAACAAGGAATATGGATATCTTGCATCCTTACCACTGGGAAGAGTGTTCACTCTGGATATAGAAATAGGCAAGTGTGCCTCTGCCCTCAAAGAGGAGCATCCCCCAAACCAAGTTCATCCAGAACTACAAAGAGAAGCGAAGCATAGTAGACAAACTAACAGAGAAGTGTATAGGTCTTTGTGTTTGTGAGATCAGATAATTACCTGTGAGTATTTACAGAGCTGAAAGAGGCAGCCTTCAAAGAATGTTGAGGGTAAAAATCAGACTGGAATAATCAGGAGATGATTGTTACAGAAAATAAAAGTATTGTGGGAACAAAGCAACCCACTGATTTAGAAACTAGAGGGAGAAATAAAAAGGACAAAAGTAATAAAATCAAGAAAGACATTTTTGAGCATGGTGATGACATAAACTGGGCATGTATAAAGGAAGAAAGTGGTGGGGGGGTGGGGCAGGTGGGGAGGAGAGAGCCAGGGATAAAGAATGGAAAATAAAAAGAAAGATGAAAGGAAGACTAAGAGAAGATAAAAGCAGTAAGGTGAAAATGACAAAAAGAAAAAGATAAATGAAAAAAACGGAGTCAATAATCAGACCAGGTAGAAGACGGAAGTGCATGAAGGCTGATGAGGCTCATGAATCAGGCCCATGAACTGAAGTTGCACTAGACCTTGAGCATGTGTGTGAGTGTTTTTCTCCCATGGTGTAGTTCTCTTATGTTAAGAATATAACAAACTCAGTCCAGGGGCTTTTGAGGGTGGCTGTGCTGACCCTTTGCTTGCTATTAATGTACACATATCTCATTATTTGCCAGAGGTACACTGAACCCAACTGTGACTAATAAGTTCCTGATTCCTACCAGTGGGCCCATGTCCTGCAAAAATATATTAACAAAGGAAAAGTAACCATTTACGGAGCTCAACAGCAATATTTAAATAACCTGGAAGCAGAGCACACTGAGACATCTATATATTAGTATTATTCTTTTTTCTACAAAGGATTCATTCTTATGTTCTGGCATCTTGAAGATTCATTCTCAGCCTCCATGTTGCAAATCACACCGCATCACATCCTAGCTGGAGCCTTCCTCTCCTCAGCCCTCAGGACCTGTGTGTCCTCGTGAGTCCCCTGTGATGCCAAGTACACTGATGGCATCCAGAGGAAAACATCACAGCCTTAACAGAGGTTAGGTTTTAATTTCACTCCTCTGGACTTTAACCTGCCCTCTAATTAGACAATGTACCAAGGAAAATCTAATTACTTTTCCAATATTCCTTCACATGGCATTCTTGATTATGGCCACTTCACATGTGAACAACAACTCATAGAAGTTCCCTGAATGTGGATAACAATCATCCTTTTCTAAACAAAAGCTAAAGTACTGTGCTTAATCAGAGTGGAAGGGCTTTTGCTTTTGTTTTGTCTGGATTTTTTTGTTACTAGAATGGGCTATGTAGGTCTCATCCCTACCATGAGATTAGCCAAGGTTAGGCTACCCAAGAAGTCAAAGAGCATTTAAGACGTGCTACAACTGGTCTCGGTCTTGTAACAATTCCCTTTCGTTTTATAAGACAGACACATGACCTTTCCTTCAGCCAGGAACAAGCAGGTAAATGGATTACTTGATTGACTGGGTATGACACTGCTGTTGAGACACATACATTTAAACATATTTGGCAAGTTGAAAGTGGCATGGCCCATTAGGATACTATTATGTTAATTTGGGCTGCCACCTGTGCAGGGAAGCAGTTCTGCTATAATGATGCATTGTGAAGACCTGCCTGGGTCCTTCCAGGGGAAACGCCCTCATTGTGATGAGGCCAGCTAGATGATGTGGAACCAGGGACAACAAAATGGGCTATGCTACTTACTCATCTCCTGTGATTGCCTTTATGAGGAAAGCAAGAGAAGAGACTGGGGGCCCTCCTGCTTGATCCACTGGCCTTATGGATACGGACAAATGAGGGAAACAAGGAACTCAATAGCTTAGGTCTAAGCTCTTACCCTATCCCTCACTAGTTTGGTCTTTCCTATTTAAACTCACCACCATTACCACAACCACTGGTCTGGAAACTAAGATCCTTGAGCTTCTTCACATGAAATTTCTGAAACACATTTCATAAAGAGTTAAAGACACAGTAAAAATTAATATGTTAGGCAAGTGCTTTTAGCCCCAACCAGTAATTTTAATGGCCACTGGGGGAGCAAAACAACAAAAGAATAAAATTTCTCACCAACTGTTTACAGATTTGTATTAAATGATTTAACGTATTGGATACCTCATGTATATAAAACGATTTAATGAATTTAATGAATTCATTAAATTTAATTGTTTAATGAATTTACTTTCAGAGAGCCAGATATGAAACACCACACATTTGGAGTCTGGGACACACCAACAAGCAAAGATTGTTCCAACAGGCCTTTCTTATGCAGAACAGGAAAAGTACAGAACTGGGGATGCTATCCTACCTGGAGAGTCAAAAATCCTTCCTGTTCTCTGCTTTTGCTAAGATGCAAGGTGATACTTCTGCTTTTGAGGAGGTCAAAACATAGAGAGGAAACAAGAGGAAGGGTTATTTGGGATACAGACTTTTTCCTGAGATACTAGATAATCCAAAGTGCTAGCTAGTGCAAGACAGATAAACATTAGTCCCACTCCTCTTTGTGGCTGTAAATGTAGCTCCATGCTAGTGGCATGAAAGAATTCAACCACAAAATCCCAGCAAGACAAAGTGCAGACAATTTATAACCCAGATTGTGCAGTGAAGAGAGATCTCTGATAGTCTTACCAAAGAAGCATTTACAAATAAGAAAGCTTCTTGGCAGTGGAGAATTTTTTCAGGAGGCACTCGGTCAAGAAGTTTTTCACCAAAGGGCAGAGAGATCTATAAGACCTCTTCTTTTACCATGTCACTGATGGCTGAAGCAGGCCTACTTGCAAAATTGGAGGTGAGCACATTTCCAGTATTCACAAGGATTTATGCAGCAAGAACAAATAGATAGAGCTTAAAATATATGGCTGATGAAGTCTCTGTCTCTTTTAAGTCTTTAACCAAGGGACAGCCTAGTGAGAGCAAAGACTATTGGTTTCCAAGCCAGGTGAATGAGAATCCAAAATGGGGCTCCACCACTTACTATCTACAGACATCTACCAGATCTGGGGCAAGTTATTTTACTTCTCTGAGTCCCAGCCTCCTCAGCTGGATAAAAGGGACAGTGGCATCTGTACCCCAAAATTACTAGGAGTCAGTGCATAACAGATGCTCAATAAATATCATGTCCCTGATCCCCTTTTTTGCACAATTATAGACTAAAAATAGGAATAGTAAAATTTCCCATTTTCTGCAGAAAGCAATTCATGATAAAAACCAAGAAGAGAGAACATATGTTTTTGTAAAGACAATGTCCTGGGAAGCAAAAGGTCTGAATTCAACTCCTGGCTCTGTCCGTTTCTACCTCTGTGATTCTGCTCCCCCCACCCGCTGGGCCTCCACTTTCTCATTTGAAAACTGATCATATTTGAGGCAATTAAATATGATTTCTACCAATTTTGAAATTCCTTGATTTTACTAATGGTTATTATGGTTGGTAATATCTAAGCCGCTGAAGAGATAACTATTTAAATCCAACACGTTTGTGTTAGAAGCAGCACCATGTAATAGAAACATGTGAGGGCACTAAAGTGGTGCTGCTTGGGGTCTGAATTCCAGCTTTGGCAGTGACTAGTTCAGACACCCAGGAAAGTTAACCTCTCTGTGCACTGACCCCCTGTTTGCAAAATGGGCAAAGTAACAGTTACTACATCACACACAATGCGAAGATATCAGTGGGTCAGTCCATGGAAAGTGCTGAACAGTATTTGCAGGAGTAAGCACTCAACAAATGATAGCTGCTCTCTTTCTTGTTGTTATTATTGTTATCAGTATCTATCAAGGGGAGTTTCAATAAGCACTAAATACAGTGGTTTTATCCACCATGGATTGAAAACATCATGGCTGTGTCTTAGTATAAATAAATTTGCAATTATCTTTTTATGTGCTCTGGTGCATTCAGTCTGCATTTGCTTCATTATAAACTCCCATAGCAACGACTGCCCCTACTTCTGTAGCCCAATAGGCAGATCCAGGAAGTGGCTCTGATTATGACAGGAGATCTCCACATACAGAGAAGACCAAGCTCAGTAAAGTGTACTGAAGCACTGCCATGCTTTGTGAAAAGGTCAGACAGTTATGCAAAATATTTTGCTGAGACCCAAGAAAGCCAAGCAAAAGAATATACAAATGAAAAAGACAAATGATTTCAAAGAAAGGGACACTTAGAAAACTTTTTAAAGAATCACTTTCTGAATACTATGACATGAGAAAAGTAGGCATCAGCACATTTTATAGAGCATGATTATTTCCCAAAATGGTAAAACCGATGATTGGTTGAAAGCAGATTTTTCTACCAACTAACCTAATTTAGTCCCTTAAAACTATTTCTCACTTCCACTGTGTAATCATACAGAAATAGATTTAAGGACCTAGATCTGATAGATAGAGTGCCTGATGAACTACGGACGGAGGTTTGTGACACTGTACAGGAGACAGGGATCAAGACTATCCCCAAGAAAAAGAAATGCAAAAAAGCAAAATGGCTGTCTGGGGAGGCCTTACAAATAGCTGTGAAAAGAACAGAGTGAAAAGCAAAGGAGAAAAGGAAAGATATAAGCATCTGAATGCAGAGTTCCAAAGAATAGCAAGAAGAGATAAGAAAGCCTTCTTCAGCGATCAATGCAAAGAAATAGAGGAAAACAACAGAATGGGAAAGACTAGAGATGTCTTCAAGAAAATTAGAGATACCAAGGGAACATTTCATGCAAAGATGGGCTCAATAAAGGACAGAAATGGTATGGACCTAACAGAAGCAGAAGATATTAAGAAGAGGTGGAAAGAATACACAGAAGAACTGTACAAAAAAGATCTTCATGACCCAGATAATCACGATGGTGTGATCACTTACCTAGAGCCAGACATCCTGGAATGTGAAGTCAAGTGGGCCTTAGAAAGCATCACTATGAACAAAGTTAGTCGAGGTGATGGAATTCCAGTTGAGCTCTTTCAAATCCTGAAAGATGATGCTGTGAAAGTGCTGCACTCAATATGCCAGCAAATTTGGAAAACTCAGCAGTGGCCACAGGACTGGAAAATGTCAGTTTTTATTCCAATCCCAAAGAAAGGCAATGCCAAAGTATGCTCAAACTACCGCACAATTGCACTGATCTCACATGCTAGTAAAGTAATGCTCAAAATACTCCAAGCCAGGCTTCAGCAATATGTGAACTGTGAACTTCCAGATGTTCAAGCTAGTTTTAGAAAAGGCAGAGGAACCCGAGATCAAATTGCCAACATCCGCTGGATCATTGAAAAAGCAAGAGAGTTCCAGAAAAACATCTATTTCTGCTTTGTTGACTATGTCAAAGCCTTTGACTGTGTGGATCACAATAAACTGTGCAAAATTCTGAAAGAGATGGGAATACCAGACCACCTGACCTGCCTCTTGGGAAATTTGTATGCAGGTCAGGAAGCAACAGTTAGAACTGGACATGGAACAACAGACTGGTTCCAAATAGGAAAAGGAGTACGTCAAGGCTGTATATTGTCACGCTGCTTATTTAACTTATATGCAGAGTACATCATGAAAAATGCTGGGCTGGAGGAAGCACAAGCTGGAATCAAGATTGCCGGGAGAAATATCAATAACCTCAGATATGCAGATGACACCACCCTTATGGCAGAAAGTGAAGAGGAACTCAAAAGCCTCTTGATGAAGGTGAAGGTGGAGAGTGAAAAAGTTGGCTTAAAACTCAACATTCAGAAAACTAAGATCATGGCATCTGGTCCCATCACTTCATGGCAAATAGATGGGGAAACAGTGGAAACAGTGTCAGACTTTATTTTGGGGGGCTCCAAAATCACGGCAGATGGTGACTGCAGCCATTAAATTAAAAAACGCTTACTCCTTGGAAAGAAAGTTATGACCAACCTAGTTAGCATATTGAAAAGCAGAGACATTACTTTGCCAACAGAAGTTCATCTAGTCAAGGCTATGGTTTTTCCAGTGGTCATGTATGGAAGTGAGAGTTGGATGTGAAGAAAGCTGAGCACTGAAGAATTGATGCTTTTGAACTGTGGTGTTGGAGAAGACTCTTGAAAGTCCCTTGGACTGCAAGGAGGTCCAACCAGTCCATTCTGAAGGAGATCAGCCCTGGGATTTCTTTGGAAGGACTGTGCTGAAGCTGAAACTCCAGTACTTTAGCCACCTCATGCAAAGAGTTGACTCATTGGAAAAGACTCTGATGCTGGGAGGGATTGGGGGCAGGAGGAAAAGGGGACCACAGAGGATGAGATGGCTGTATGGCATTACTGACGATGGATGTGAGTCTGTGTGAACTCCGGGAGTTGTTGATGGACAGGGAGGCCTAGCATGCTGCGATTCATGGGTTCACAAAGAGTCAGACATGACTCAGTAACTGAACGGAACTGAACTGAACTGAACTGAACCTAATTTAGACTAGTATCAAATGCCTTCTAGAAGTTTCATGTACCTTTAAAATATATTTAATGGCATTCTAATTGTTTAGAGTTTATGAAACTTTTACCTCACCAACCATGATCAGACACAGCACAATTAAATAAGGTGAACACCAGGGATTTCTACTGCAATGGACACGGCTTTTTCCTCAAGGAACTTACAGTCTAATGTATGAACAGTTTTAGTGAGTGCATCATGTAATCAAGAGCTACCCTATGTGGATTAGACATTAAGAAATAAATATTGGCTTGAGTAAATCTTTAATCCACTTTTTTGTTGGAGGGCAGGGCTGTGTTAGTTGCTCAGTCATGTCCGACTCTTTGCTGCTGGTGCTGCTGCTAAGTCGAATCAGTTCTGTCCGACTCTGTGCGGCCCCACAGACAGCAACCCACCAGGCTCCCCCATCCCTGAGATTCTCCAGGCAAAAACACTGGAGTGGGTTGCCATTTCCTTCTCCAGTGCATGAAAGTGAAAAGTGAAAGTGAAGTCGCTCAGTCGTGTCTGACCCTCAGCGACCTCATGAACTGCAGCCTACCAGGCTCCTCCATCCATGCCAGGCCTCCCTGTCCATCACCAACTCTCCGAGTTCACTCAAACTCATGTCCATCAAGTCAGTGATGCCATCCAGCCATCTCATCCTCTGTTGTCCCCTTCTCCTCCCGCTGGCAATCCCTCCCAGCATCAGGGTCTTTTCCAATGAGTCAACTCTTCACATGAGGTGGCCAAAGTACTGGAGTTTCAGCTGCAGCATCAGTCCTTCCAATGAACACCCAGGACTTATCTCCTTTAGGATGGACTGGTTGGATCTCTTTGCAGTCCAAGGGACTCTCAAGAGTCTTCTCCAACACCACAGTTCAAAAGCATCAATTCTTCAGCACTCAACTTTCTTCACAGTCCAACTCTCACATCCATACATGATCACTGGAAAAACCATAGCTTTGACTAGATGGACCTTTGTTGGCAAAGTAATGTCTCTGCTTTTCAATATGCTATCTAGGTTGGTCATAACTTTCCTTCCAAGGAGAAGCATCTTTCAATTTGATGGCTGTAATCACCATCTGCAGTGATTTTGGAGCCCCCAAAAATAAAATCTGACACTGTTTCCACTGTTTCCCCATCTATTTCCCATGAAGTGATAGGACCAGATGCCATGATCTTCGTTTTCTGAATGTTGAGCTTTAAGCCAAATTTTTCACTCTTCTCTTTCACTTTCATCAAAAGGCTCTTTAGTTCCTCTTCACTTTCTGCCATAAGGGTGGTGTCATCTGCATATCTGAGGTTATTGATATTTCTCCTGGCAATCTTGATTCCAGCTTGTGCTTCTTCCAGCCTAGCGTTTCTGCATATAAGTTAAATAAGCAGCGTGACAATATACAGCCTTGACGTACTCCTTTTCCTATTTGGAACCAGTCTGTTGTTCCATGTCCAGTTCTAACTGTTGCTTCTTGACCTGCATATAGGTTTCTCAAGAGGCCGGTTAGGTGGTCTGGTATTCCCATCTCTTTCAGAATTTTGCACAGTTTATTGTGATCCACACAGTCAAAGGCTTTGAAATAGTCAATAAAGCAGAAATAGATGTTTTTCTGGAACTCACTTCCTTTTTCGATGATCGAGCAGATGTTGGCAATTTGATCTCGGGTTCCTCTGCCTTTTCTAAAACCAGCTTGAACATCTGGAAGTTCACAGTTCATGTATTGCTGAAGCCTGGCTTGGAGAATTTTGAGCATTACTTTACTAGCATGTGAGATCAGTGCAATTGTGCGGTAGTTTGAGCATGCTTTCGCATTGCCTTTCTTTGAGATTGGAATAAAAACTGACATTTTCCAGTCCTGTGGCCACTGCTGAGTTTTCCAAATTTGCTGGCATATTGAGTGCAGCACTTTCACAGCATCATCTTTCAGGATTTGAAAGAGCTCAACTGGAATTCCATCACCTTGACTAGCTTTGTTCATAGTGATGCTTTCTAAGGCCCACTTGACTTCACATTCCAGGATGTCTGGCTCTAGGTGAGTGATCACACCATTGTGATTATCTGGGTCGTGAAGCTTTTTCTTTGTACAGTTCTTCTGTGTATTCTTTCCACCTCTTCTTAATATCTTCTGCTTCTGTCAGGTCCACACACTTTCTGTCCTTTATTGAGCCCATCTTTGCATGAAATGTTCCCTTGGTATCTCTAATTTTCTTGAAGACATCTCTAGTCTTTCCCATTCTGTTGTTTTCCTCTATTTCTTTGCATTGATCGCTGAAGAAGGCTTTCTTATCTCTTCTTGCTATTCTTTGGAACTCTGCATTCAGATACTTATATCTTTCCTTTTCTCCTTTGCTTTTCACTTCTCTTCTTTTCACAGCTTTTGTAAGCCCTCCTCAGACAGCCATTTTGCTTTTTTGCATTTCTTTTTCTTGGGGATAGTCTTGATCCCTGTCTCCTGTACAATGTCACGAACCTCCATCCATAGTTCATCAGGCATTCTGTCTATTAGATCTAGTCCCTTAAATCTATTTTTCACTTCCACTGTATAATCCTCTCTGGCAGTGGCCAAGAGGAGCTACCACATGCCCGAGGTCAGGGGTGGCTGTGTGTGCACCAGTGGGCCAAGTGGAGCTACTCCACGTTCAAGGTCAGGAGGGGCGGCCCTGAGAAGATACCCCTTTGCAAGAGGCCATCAGAGGGCAGACACACTGAAACCATAATCACAAAAAACTAATCAATCTTATCACATGTTCCACAGCCTTGTCTAACTCAATGAAACTAAACCATGCCATGTGGGGCCACCCAAGACGGACGGGTCATGGTGGAGATGTCTGACAGAATGTGGTCCACTGGAGAAGGGAATGGCAAACCACTTCAGTATTCTTGCCTTGAGAACCCTATGAACATTATGAAAAGGCAAAATGATAGGATACTGAAAGAGGAACTCCCCAGGTTGGTAAGTTCTCAATATGCTACTAGAGATCAATGGAGAAATAATTCCAGAAAGAATGAAGGGATGGAGCCAAAGCAAAAACAATACCCAGTTGTGGATGCGACTGGTGATATAAGCAAGGTCTGATGCTGTAAAGAGCAATATTGCATAGGAACCTGGAATGTCAGGTCCATGGATCAAGACAAATTGGAAGTGGTCAAACAGGAGACGGCAAGAGTGAACATTGACATTCTAGGAATCAGTGAACTAAAATGGACTGGAATGGGTGAATTTAACTCAAATGACCATTATATCTACTACTGTGGGCAGGAATCCCTTAGAAGAAATGGAGTAGCCATCATGGTCAACAAAAGAGTCTGAAATGCAGTACTTGGATGCAATCTCAAAAACGACAGAATGATCTCTGTTCATTTCCAAGGCAAACCATTCAATATCATGGCAATCCAAGCCAATGCCCCAAGCAGTAACACTGAAGAAGCTGAATTTGAATGGTTCTATGAAGACCTACAAGACCTTTTAGAACTAACACCCAAAAAAGATGTCCTTTTCATTATAGGGGACTGAAATGCAAAAATAGGAAGTCAAGAAACACCCGAAGTAACAAGCAAATTTGGCCTTGGAATACGGAATGAAGCAGGGCAAAGGCTAATAGAGTTTTGCCAAGAAAATGCACTGGTCATAGCAAACACCCTCTTCCAACAACACAAGAGAAGACTCTACACATGGACATCACCAGATGATCAACACCGAAATCAGATTGATTATATTCTTTGCAGCCAAAGATGGAGAAGTTCTATACAGTCAGCAAAAACAAGACCAGGAGCTAACTGTGGCTCAGATCATGAGCTCCTTATTGCCAAATTCAGACTTAAATTGAAGATAATGATGACCTCCTTCAAAAGGTCCCATGCATGCCCTGCTACACTCAGTGCCACACCCAACAATGCAGCAGGCTGCCGCTGACCCACGCCTCCATCAGAGACTCCTGGACACTCATGGGCAAGTCTGGGTTAGTCTCTTGTGGATCCACTGCTCCTTTCTCCTGGGTCCTCATGCATAGAAGTTTCTATTTGTGCCCTCCTAGAGTCTGTTTCCCCAGTCCTATGTAAGTTCTGGCAGATCTATGGTGGGATTAATGGTGACCTCCTGCTGCTGCTGCTAAGTCCTACAAGAGGGCTTATGCCATACCCAGGTCTGCTGCACCCAGAGCCCCTGCCCCTGCAGCAATCCACTGCTGACCTGTACCTCCACAGGAGACACTCACAGTTCTGTCTCAGTCACCATGGGGTCTCTGGGTCCTGGTGCACAATAGGTATGTTTGAACCCTCTGAGTATATCTCTGGTGGGTACGGGGTTTGATTCTAAACACAATGTCGTCTCTTCTACCATTTTGCTGCAGCCTCTCCTTTGCCCTTGGATGTGGGGTATCTCCTCAAAGTCATTCCAGCATTCACAGCTGCCACTTCAGCACCATGCAGCTGCTGCTCCAGCACCTACTGTCTCGCCTACCAAAACAAGACCCAGCTTCCCCCTCAGTGAGTCTCTCCCATCAGGAAGTGTTCATAAGCCTCTTATCCTTCTCCATCAGATGGCAGACAGACTGAAAACCACAATCAGAGAAAACTAACCAATCTGACCATTTGGACCACAGCCTTGTCTAACTCAATGAAACTATGAGCCATAATGTGTAGGGCCACCCAAGACGGATGGGTCATGGTGGAGATTTCTGACAAAACTTGGTCCACTGGAGAAGGGAATGGCTAACCTCTTCAGTATTCTTGCCTTGAGAACCCCATGAATAGTATGAAAAGGCAAAAAGATAGGACACTGGAAGATGAACTCCCCAGGTTGGTAGGTGCCAAATATGCTACTGGAGATTAGTGGATAAATAACCCCAGAAAGAATGAAGAGACAGAGCCAAAGCAAAAACAATATTCAGTTGTGGAAGTGACTGGTGATGGAATTAAATTGCATAGGAACCTGAAATGTTAGGAACATGAATCAAGGCAAACTGGAAGTGGTCAAACAGGAGTGAACATCAGAGTGAACATCAACATTTTAGGAATCAGCAAACTAAGATGGACTGGAATGGGTGAATCTAACTCAGATAACCATTATGTCTACTACTGGGCAAGAATCCCTTAGAAGAAATGGAGTAGCCATCATAATCAACAAAAGAGTCCAAAATGCAGTACTCAGATGCAATCTCAAAAATGACAGAATGATCTCTGTTCAT
This sequence comes from Bos javanicus, assembly GCF_032452875.1. NCBI lineage: Eukaryota > Metazoa > Chordata > Mammalia > Artiodactyla > Bovidae > Bos > Bos javanicus. The sequence goes on from NC_083870.1 coordinate 48,361,872, forward strand.
TTCTAAGGCATACCATTCAATATAACAGTAATCCAAGTCTATGCCCCGACCAGTATTGCTGAAAAAGCTGAAGTTGAACGGTTCTATGAAGAACTACAAACCTTCTAGAACTAACACCCCAGAAAGATGTCCTTTTCATTATAGGGGACTGAAATGTAAATGTAGGAAGTCAAGAAACACCTGTAGTAACAGGCAAGTTTGGCCTTGGAGTACAGAATGAAGCAGGGCAAAGGCTAACAGAGTTTGGCCAAGAGAATGCATTGGTCATAGTAAACACCATCTTCCAACAACACAAGAGAAGACTCTACACATGGACATCACCAGATGGTCAATACTGAAATCAGATTGATTATATTCTTTGCAGCCAAGGATTGAGAAGCTCTATACAGTCAGCAAAAACAAGACTGGGAGCTGACTGTGGCTCAGACCATGAACTCCTTATTGCCAAATTCAGACTGAAATTGAAGAAAGTAGGGAAAACCACCAGACCATTCAGGTATGACATAAATCGAATCCCTTAAAATTTTACAGTGGAAGTGACAAACAGATTCAAGGGATAAGATCTGATAGACAGAGTGCCTGAAGAAATATGGATGGAGGTTCATGACGCTGTACAGGAGGCAGTGATCAAAACTATCTCCAAGAAAAAGAAATGCAAAAAGGCAAAATGGTTGTCTGAGAAGGCCTTACAAAGAGCTATGAAAAGAAGAGCAGCAAAAGGCAAAAGAGAAGGAAAGATATACCCATTTGAATGCAGAGTTCGAAAGAATAGCAAGGAGAGATAAGAAAGCCTTCCACAGTGATCAATACAAAGAAATAGAGGAAAACAATTGACTGGGAAAAACTAGAGATCTCTTCAAGAAAATTAGAGATACCAAGGGAACATTTCATGCAAATATCTGCACAATAAAGGACAGAAATAGTATGAACCTAACAGAAGAGAATATATTAAGAGGTGGCAAGAATACACAGAAGAACTGCACAAAAAAGATCTTCATGACCCAGATAACCACAATGGTGTGATCACTCATCTAGAGCAAGACATCCTGGAATGCAAAGTCAAGTGGGCCTTAGAAAACATCACTATGAACAAAGCTAGTGGAGGCGATGGAATTCCAGTTGAACTATTTCAAATCCCAAAAGATGATGCTGTGAAAGTGCTGCACTCAATATGCCAGCAAATTTGGAAAACTCAGCAGTGGCCACAGGACTGGAAAAGGTCAGTTTTCATTCCAGTCCCAAAGAAAGGCAATGCCAAAGCATGCTCAAACTGCTGCACAGTTGCACTCATCTCACACGCTGGCAGAGTAATGTTCAAAATTTTAATTTTCCAAGCCAGGCTTCAACGGTATGTGATCCGTAAACTTCCAGATGTTCAACCTGGATTTAGAAAAGGCAGAGTAATCAGAGATCAAATTGCGAACATCCACTGGATCAGTGAAAAAGCAAGAGAGTTCCAGAAAGAGATCTACTTCTGCTTTATTAACCATACCAAACCCTTTGTGTGGATCTCAGTAAACTGCAGAACATTCTGAAAGAGATGGGAAGACCAGACCACCTGACCTGCCTCTTGAGAAATCTGTATGCAGGTCAAGAAGCAACAGTTAGAACTGGACATGGAACAACAGATTTGTTCCAAATTGGGAAAGGAATACGTCAAGACTGTATATTGTCACCCTGCTTATTTAACTTATATGCAGAGTACATCATGAGAAACGCTGGGCTGGAAGAAGCACAAGCTGGAATCAAGATTGCCGGGAGAAATATCAATAACCTCAGATATGCAGATGACACCACCCTTATGGCAGAAAGTGAAGAGGAACTAAAGAGCCTCTTGATGAAAGTGAAAGAGGAGAGTGAAAAAGTTGGCTTAGAACTCAACATTCAGAAAACTGAGATCATGGCATCTGGTTCTATCACTTCATGGTAAATAGATGGGGAAACGATGAAAACAGTGACAGACTTTATTTTGGGGGGCTCCAAAATCATGGCAGATGGTGACTGCAGTCATGAAATTAAGCACTTGCTTCTTAGAAGAAAAGTTATGACCAACCTAGACAGCATATTGAAAAGCAGAGACACTTCTTTGCCAACAAAGGTCCGTCTTGTCAAAGCTATGGCTTTTCCAGTGGTCACGTATGGATGTGAGAGTTGGACTTTAAAGAAAGCTGAGCACCAAAGAATTGATGCTTTTGAACTGTGGTGTTGGAGAAGACTCTTGAGAGTCCCTTGGACAGCAAGGAGATCCAACCAGTCCATCCTAAAAGAAATCGATTCTGAATATTCATTGGAAGGGCTGATGCTGAAGCTGAAATTTGGCTACCTGGTGCGAAGAACTGACTTATTTGAAAAGACCCAGATGCTTGGAAAAATTGAAGGTGGGAGGAGAAGGAGATGACAGAGTATGAGATGGTTGGATGGCATCACCAACTCAATGGAGATGGTTGGATGGCATCACCAACTCAATTGACATGAGTTTGGGTAAACTCCAGGAGTTGGTAATGGAAAGGGAAGTCTGGTGTGCTGCTGTCCATGGGGTTGCAAAGAATTGGGCATGACTGAGTGACTGAACTGAACTGAACTGAGAAAGATGTCACTGTTTGTCACATGTTTCACCAGATTAACTAACTTTGTTTCACTTAAGGACTTGGGCCCTAAAATCCAACTAGTTTCCCCTGCTATACTCACACTACAGGTGACCTTTGTGGCATAATGATGAAGTGTGGCACTGGATTCACCCAAAGCTAGAAGACCCCTTGATTCATTTCTATCTCCAGTTCAGAAGCACAAAGCAGCTTCAGTGTCAAGTCTTCTCTAAGTATCTGGAAGTCACAGGTCGGCTTCAAATATGGCAGACCTGTTGTGCTGAATACTTCTCATTTGCCCTACCACGTTGCCCCTGGTCTTTACCCTAATCTCTCTGTCCTGAGAGCTGAGCTATGTCCACTACATCATTTGGTTCCCGTACCCTCCAGCATGCTAGAGCAATAAAGAGGAAAGGTGTTAAAGAAATATCACTGGGAGCCTTGACATCAGGGCCACTGGCTGGTGCTAGAAGCACAGTGGTGGCCACTGTCAAAGTCATCACCACAGACAATGGACAGAAAACACTGACTCTTCCCTTCTTTCTTTCCTCTGTTTTCATACCAATGCCTCCCATTGGCCAAACCTAACCAGAAGCCAGGTAAGTCTGGGAAATGCACTGTGTAGGGATAGTCCCTTTGTGTAAGATGAAGAAAGAACAAGAAATATTCAAGGAATTGATCTGAGAGGAAACAGGCAAATCACCAACACAGTAATACAATGCTATTCACTTAAATGAAGGTAAAAAATGTATGCAAACAAAAGAATACACATATTGCAAGAACATATACATGCAAAAGGATGCACTTTAAGCACATTAAAATGACTGCTTGAGTAAGAAAAGGGAACAGAATAGGAAAGGGGAATAAAGACTAAAGGGATTTGAAAAATAAGTGAAGGTTACCTTTTGGGTAATTTTTCTTAAGGAAATATTCCAGAAAAGCAATGATATAAACAAAAAAAGAAGAATGACATAGGAAACAGAAAATAGTGGTATAACTATTCTATTACTTCATGGTAAATAGATGGGGAAACGACGAGAACAGTGACAGACTTTGTCTGTCAAACAAAATAATGTTTGGGGAGAACATTGGGAGAACAATGACGGAGGATTTCAGGATGACAGCTATGCAACAAACCTAGGAAAGGATGAGTCCAGATTAGAATAGGTGAACAGAAGGTTATAGAAGGGAGGAGATCAGAAAAATTAAGATGAGCCCTCAATTGTATAGAAGGCAATATTAAGGATTTTAAAAAGCAACTGAAGTTATCCTAAAGGAAAATAATACAAGAACAATAGAAAGCCAATAGAACTCTAAGAAAACAAAAAAGTACACATGGAAGTGAAGCTCCAAATATAAAGTAAAATGCATCATTTCAAGTAATTCACGGAACGAAAGAAAGGGGAATACATAGTGCTAAGAATAGTCTGTACTGAGTGGCTCAGAGATCCTCTAACACAGAGATCCAAGTGTCATCTAGCACTCTATGACCTAACATTGACCATACTGACTAGTGCTGACTTGTACCACCCCACAAGATTTAACCTTAAACACCTTAACAAGTTAAACATAAAAGGGCAGTACCCAACAAAAACAGATGAGGAAAGCTGGGAGGAAAGTTGGAAGAAAGTATAAGGAAAAGGTAACCATTTTTAAAATAGTAAGATAAGTGAAAAAAGTAAAAGCTTTAGTCACTCAGTTGTGTCTGGCTCTTTGTGATCTCATGAACTGCAGCCCACCAGGCCAGAATACTAGAGTGGGTAGCCACTCCCTTCTCCAGGGGATCTTCCCAACCTAGGGATCAAACCCAGGTCTCCCAGGTTGCAGACAGATTCTTTACCATCTGAGCCACCAGGGAAACTCTGGTAAGAGAAGAGATACGAAAGGTGGGAAGATCCATGGAGGGGTGGGTGGTGAGAGAGGGTGGTAGGTATTTTGAGACCCATTGTGTGTCAGCACCACCCTTGGTGAAATTATGAAGCTGAGATTGGGTTTGATCCTATCTACTTGTTAGTGTGTTCTGCCACATATTAGATATGGGAATTTGGGTAAGTTACTTAACCCCTTCAAATGCCAGTTTCCTCATCTATAAAGTGAGGATACTTGTGTGATAATATCTAACATTTTTTGAGTGTTTTCGTGTCAAGCACTGTTCTAAGTGCTTTTGTGTGCACAAAATCCTACGACATAAATACATGAAATAAAAAAAAAGAATTAAAAAAAATCTGACTGAACAAGAGCTAGAGGTGTAAGTATGCTGTTAAAAGTTATGACAGTAATTAACAAAGTAATTAAGAAGAAACAAAATAATTACAGCATTGAGAATAACCAAACACTGAGAGAAGAGGATGACAAACAAAAAGCAAATTAAACAATCATCTGTTACCTCTGTGCATTACATAAGAGTGGTCAAACCAGAAATAAAAGCTGAACATCTTATCTGGAGTATGTAGAAAACCACATGAACGAGAAGAAGAGAGGAGAAAGAGGAGGAAGAGCTTGCCTATGGGGAGTGAGACCTCATGTGGGTGGGAAGGAGCAGAACTGCAGACTTGTTTCCATGATAAAATAATCAGTTATAATTCGCTTGTTACCATGTGCACTTAACACAGTTTCACAAAACAAATAAGAATTTTTAAAATAATCAGTGCAACTCAGCTTTGCTCAATAAACTTTTATTGAGAGTCTACTGACAATGAAGAATAAGTTTCCTATTGCAGTAAAAGGCCCAAGCTCTATCTTGCTATAAAAGGCTCTGCATGATCTGACCAGGAAAAACCTATCCCACATGCTCTCTCTTCTCAGAGCCTCCTTCTGCAGTCTGTCAAAGTACTTGCAAATCTCCAAAGCCAAGGTAGACACTTGCAAGTTTCCTTTCTACTTGACTTTGCCCACACTGGCCCCCCTGCTTTAAATGGCATCCTGCCTGTGTCTTTTTGACCATCCTAAGATCCCAGATAGTGCTTCCTCCCTTCTGAAGCCTTCACACCTCCGGATAGGATGACCCTGCTCCTCTGACCCACCTGTTGTAGGAGTTATCACACAGCCTACAATGACTTGCTTTAGACTTTTCTAAACATTGAGCTTTTATCCATCTCTGCATCATAGCAGCAATTATAGTGCTTAACACATAAAAGATGCTCAATAAATGCTTATTCAGTGACCTTTCCATAAATGAATGAATAAATGAAAACAATGAAATATTTTAGATAAAGTAGCTCTGTGATCAGAGAAGGCAACGGCACCCCACTCCAGGACTCTTGCCTGGAAAATCCCATGGATGGAGGAGCCTGTTAGGCTGCGGTCCATGGGGTCGCTGAGGGTCGGACACGACTGATTGACTTCACTTTCACTTTTCACTTTCATGCGTTGGAGAAGGAAATGGCAACCCACTCCAGTGTTCTTGCCTGGAGAATCCCAGGAAAGGGGAGCCTGGTGGGCTGCTGTCTATGGGGTCGCACAGAGTCGGACAGGACTGAAGGGACTTAGCAGTAGCAGTAGCAGCTCTATGATAATACTTACATTATATTACATATATATTACTACTCATGAAAACTCCCTAAACTAAAATGTTGATATATATTTATTTAGTATATCCATGTTTATTTATTAAAAGCTCTCGTCTTTACGAAAGAAGGGTTTATAAGAAGTCAAACTATAAAAATAACCTTTACATCATACACATTTTAAGTAATTTTTTTCTTTTAAATTTTATTTTATTTTTAAACTTTACATAATTGTATTAGTTTTGCCAAATATCAAAATGAATCCGCCACAGGCATACATGTGTTCCCCATCCTGAACCCTCCTCCCTCCTCCCTCCCCACACCATCCCTCTGGGTCGTCCCAGTGCACCAGCCCCAAGCATCCAGTATCGCGCATCGAACCTGGACTGGCAACTCGTTTCTTACATGATATTCTACATGTTTCAATGTCACTCTCCCAAATCTTCCCACCCTCTCCCTCTCCCACAGAGTCCATAAGACTGTTCTATACTAATTTTAACACTTAATCAATTTAAGCATTTATCCATTTATCTGGATGTTTTCAAATTAATCTGAAAACATTCTTCCTTATCAAGAAAACCGCTCACTTCCAGGTTTTGACTTGTTTCAAAAGCAAATAGCCAGAACTTTTTCATAGTCTGAAATAATGAACTTTCCTTTTTGCTAATTATTTTAGGACAAAGGTATAAAAGGGGGCCAGGACACTGGAAAGCTCCATCTGCCCTCTGCCTGGGCCAGGAAGGGCCACCTTCTTTTCTGGGCTCTAATTCTCACTCTGAGCGGCACATCTTTTTCACAGCACCGAGCGGCTGGGATGCCGGCTCCAGGAGGGGGATGGGGAACAGATGTCATTCATTGACTCTGGGTAATGAGATTTCATATTCCGTCGAAATCCTGAATAGGACAGGAGAGGCCTCATTAGTGGTTTCACGACTGAACAGGTGTAGAGGTCCCATGCGCACAGCAAGCAGAGAGAGGCCATTTCAGTTCCACGTGTGGATGTATCTAGGAAATTGGAGACAGGGAAAAAGTGCTCTACCACAACTGCCACCTCAGGAAAATTGCAGCTTTTAGGAGCCAAAACAACATTAATTCTGACCACTGGTACAGACCTCATCTAGGGGCCAGAAAAATGGCTGAAGGCAGGAAATGGGTGATATTCAGAACTAATGATACCATACGAAGGAGGTCACGTCCTTATTTCTTTAGTTCCATATGGCATGTCATAAAATTTCAGTACTCTATCGCCAACAACATAATAACCCTCTTAAGGCCACCAGTCAAAAAATGGGACTGCAGGGTAGCATGAAATCCTGTCTCCAAAACTAATGGCAGAAACCTCTTTAGAAGACGGGTTACATTGGAGGCCACGTGTGAATAAAATGTTCCCGAGGATAGATAAGCTTGGCAAGCAATTTGGCAGCTGTCTCCTGGACAAGTGTCCTTCACTGGAGGTAATAATCAAAAAACCCAGCCCGCTGCCTATCTACTGGAAGACAGCCACATCTTCCAAGATCCAGGTGACTCAGAGACTGCATCCCAACTGGGACTGCTACCTGCTACCTAAGACTTGATGGAGAGCTCAGCGTGTTTAAATGGGGAAAATGCTCACCTGAGGAGTCTTCTGAGGCCTTCAAAATGTGGCAGGCATTCAAGACCTTCCTACCTAAACTCCTCAGGTCTTTCTAAGTGGCCCCACACTGGAGTAACTTCCATATGTCAGAATTCCCTGGTTGATTCTTTTCCCATCAGTTTCATTAATTCAGCTCCACAGCAATGCCCAGTTGTTTAGAGTAACTTATGGGCAGGTAGTCGATGGATGTGAGTCTCAGTGAACTCCGGGAGTTGGTGATGGACAGGGAGGCCTGGCGTGCTGCGATTCATGGGGTCACAAAGAGTCGGACACGACTGAGCGACTGATCTGATCTGATCTGATCTGATGGGCAGGTTAACTGCAACTATTATGTATATTTAAAAAATCATTTTGTTACATTCCCTATTGGTTAAGTTTTGGTAATCTTGCTCTATAAACAGAATCTGGTTTCTCCAACCTTTTAAACAAAGGGTCATATATTTATTTTTTTAATATGTATTTATTTATTACAAGACTCAGGCTGCATTGGGTCTTCATTGCCACACATGGGCTTTCTCTAATTGCTGCAAGCTGGGGTTATGCTCTAGTTGGAGTGTTCAGGCTTCTCATTGTGGCGGCATCCCTAGTTATGAGCACAGGCTCTAGGGCACGTGGGCCTCAGTATTTGCAGCCCATGGGCTCAGCAGTTGTAGCACTCAGACTCAAGAGCATGAGGGCTTCAGTAGTTATGGCACACAGGATTGGCTGCCCCTCAGCATATGGAATCTTCCCAGAGCAGGGATCAAACCCACGTCCCCTGCATCGGCAGGTGGATTCTCAACCACTGGACCACCAGGAAAGTATCAAATAGAGGGTGGTCTTATATTTATGATGAAACCATCACATACCAGTCAAGAAGCTGGGCACTTGATAGGAGTTGTCTCATCCATTCCCATGTTAACATTACAAAGCGCTGAGGATTTGAGAGGCGAAGTCATGTGATCAAGGTGACAGGCTAGTATGAAGTTAAGGAAGAGTAGAAATGCCAGACTGTGTCACCAAAGCCCAGGCTCCTTTCATGGCATCCTGCTGTCTCCTACAGTCACAGGGAAGTGGCTCAAAAGTGGTGAATCAAGGCCAAATATTGTCAAGTAAGTCTTCACTGGACTTGTGTTAATAAATTACTGGGAGCATTTATAATAATTATTAGCACATTGTAGCCATTTAAGTGGTTGATGCTAAAATGGCTTAGAAAATAACTAGAAAACGATTCACTGCTTTAAATAGACTAAGTATGCTGCTGCTAAGTCACTTCAGTCGTGTCCAACTCCGTGCGACCCCATAGACGGCAGCCCACCAGGCTCCCCCGTCCCTGGGATTCTCCAGGCAAGAACATTGGAGTGGGTTGCCATTTCCTTCTCCAATGCATGAAAAGTGAAAAGTGAAAGTGAAGTCGCTCAGTCATGTCTGACTCTTCACGACCCCATGGACTGCAGCCAACCAGGCTCCTCCATCTGTGGGATTTTCCAGGCAAGAGTACTGGAGTGGGGTGCCATTGCCTTCTCTGAGACTAAGTATGGTTCACTGTAAACTGATTTACACTCTTCTGTACTACCTTGGCCACCCACTCCAGTATTCTTGCCTGGAGAATCCCTAAAGACAGAGGAGCTTGGTGGGCTACAGTCCATAGGTCACAAACAGTCAGACACCACTGAAGCGACTTAGCATGCATGTACTACCTTTTATCTAAAATTTTAATAGTAAAGAAAGTAAGTTTCAAACCAACCCATGCTAACCATGACCTCAAAATTGTATTGCTGAAGTAGTAAATGTGCCTTTTATTGTGTATTACTTTCTATTTATTACTGTATCATTTCTCAGGAAATAAATTCTCCGGTCAGTGATGTCTGTAGTCTGATTTCCCAACTAGACTTGGGTTTCTGAGAGCCTGGTCTGTGCACTTTCCTTTAGGATCTACTTACCCTCCCCTCACCCACTACTGACCCAGGCTACAAGGAGCCCCAAGCAGATCAGGTTCTCTCAACATACTGTCAACTACATATGAGCCCTGTTTGAAGTCTGCTGCCGTTTAGTCACTAGGTCGGGTTCAACTCTTTGCAACCCCATGGACCATTGCCCACCAGGCACCCCCGTCCATGGGATTTCCCAGGCAAGAATACTGGAGTAGGTTGCCATTTCCTTCTCCAGGGGATCTTCCTGACCCAGGAATTGAACCTGAGTCTCCTGCTTGGCAGACATATTCTTTACCATGGAGCTACCTAGGAAGCCCCCTGTTTAAAGTCAGTACATTACAAAGGCAAGCAAAAAATATAACCTATTGAAACAGAGGTAACACTGGTGGGATGCTGGTAGTAGGGGAGGTTGTACGTGTATGAGGACACAGGGACTCTCTGTATATGCTACTCAATGCTTTCTGGGAACACAAAATGGCTCTAAAAATAAAGTTTACATGTGTGTGTATGTGTATATATTCTTACTACACTAAAATAATATACAAAGAAATCAAGGGAGTCTCCCCCACCTCACTTAAAGACAATTTCTGAGAAGAGTGTTTCCAACTCATTGCCCCTCATCCATGCAGATGGAGCCAGAGTCTGAACTCCACTGGAGGAACCCGTTCATACATCATAAGATAATGGTATATGCACTGGACTGTAGGAGGAAAAGCCATCTCTGAGGAGGCTGTCATAAGCTCTGTCTTATGGGACATTCTACTTTTGAATGTACTTAAACCATCCAACAAGAGTTGTTGACCTATGTAGAGATAAACAAGCCATTCTGTTCAAAGATGGTCATGAATGGTGGGGTGAGGGAGGCAGTAAGAGTTAACAGGTTCTATAGGATACAGAAAAACGTGCACTATCTAGTATATATAAATTACACAGTTTGTGTTTTTAAAAACGAGGTAATGTATACTCATACTTGTTCAGAGGTGCATTAAAAATGTCAGGTGATTATAAGGAAACTTATAAGTAACCAGTTTGGAAGGGTTGGGAGTGGCAAACAGGCAGAGATGTAAAGATCTCTACATCTAAATTTCTGAGTCAGTGAATGCAGTACTAACCATTTAAAGGTTTCTATACACTCAACACACAAAATACCTCAAAGTCTGGATGTGATCTATATGGAGTCTAATCCTCACTTAAAAACTGCATGATCTTAGACATCGTTTAACTTCTCCAAGTCACTTCATCTCTAAAATGAGGATAATATATATCTTACATAAAGTCACCTTGAAGACTCCATTATATAATCTTTATAACATGCATAGCACATAGTAAGTACTCAATAAATGTTATCACTGTTATTGATAGAGTGTTAGCATTTAAGAAACTTACTGCATATCACAGAGTTCAGGAAAACTGATGCATGAGAGGACTTCCTTTTATACTCAGTTACTGATATATCAGGCATCCTAGGTGGCTCAGTAGTAAAGAATTCATCTGCCAATGCAGGAGATGTAGGTCCAATCCCTGGATTGGGAAGATCTCCTGGAGAAGGAAATGGCAATCCACTCCAGTATTCTTGCCTGGGAAATCCCATGGACAGAGGAGCCTGGCAGGCTACAGTTCATGAGGTCACAAAAGAGTTGGACGTGACTTAGCAACTAACCGGTAATTAACAACAATTGATATATCTTCCAAGCAATATTTCACTACTAAGTCAAAAACTATTTATTCTCTCTGAAACCTAACCAGTGGGACAGAAACATCCTTCAGAAAAGTCAAAGTATTATTCATTCTAGTGAAAACACTCATAACACTAATTTCTTAATTATCTATTGAATTTTCAAGATTTCATCTTCTGCTCAGTTCAGCCACTCAGTGGTGTCCAACTCTTTGTGACCCCATGGACTGTAGTACACCAGGCTTCCCTGTCCATCACCAACTCCCAGAGCTTGCTCAAACTCATGTCCATCGAGTCCGTAATGCCACCCAACCATCTCATCATCTGTTGTCCCCTCCTCCTCTGCCTTCAATCTTTCCCAGCATCAAGGTCTTTTCCAATGAGTCAGTTCTTTGCATCAAATGGCCTAAGTATTGGAGTTTCAGCTTCAGCATTAGTCCTACATCCATGAAAAATATCTATTTCATTTCTATTTTCTTTAGATAAAATTTAGGTAAATAATGGCAAAGGGAACTAAACAAAGTGTGTGGTTTTGAAAGGTGGGGGAAACCCGTCAGATTCTACCAAGAGAGAACTGAAGCAATAGAAAACCTCTCTCTGAACTAGTTATAGGGGCCTTTATGTAAAACAAAATGTTTGTTCATAAAAACAGCGAACTAACCAACCAATCAACAACAACAAAAAACAATATGGAAGAGAATAAGCAAAACTGGCTAAGTCTATGAAATTCCATATGAAAATTAAACATAACTCATAAGCTGAAGTGCTTAAAATACTATTCAGGAGTTAGGTTTCTTCATTATTTTTGTAAAGCTTCCATATAGCATTCCTCATTTATTTAAAAACATCAAAGCTGTATATTGTCACCCTGCTTATTTAACTTATATGCAAAGTACATCATGAGAAACACTGGGCCGGAAGAAGCACAAGCTGGAGTCAAGATTGCTGGGAGAAATATCAATAACCTCAGATATGCAGATAACATCACCCTTATGGCAGAAAGTGAAGAGGAACTAAACAGCCTCTTGATGAAGGTGAAAGAGGAGAGTGAAAAAGGTGGCTTAAAGCTCAACATTCAGAAAACTAATCATGGCATCTGGTCCCATTACTTCATGGAAAATAGATGAGGAAACAGTGGAAACAGTGTCAGACTTTATTTTGGGGGGCTCCAAAAATACTGCATGTGCTGATTTCAGCCATGAAATTAAAAGACACTTACTCCTTGGAAGGAAAGTTATGACCAACCTAGATAGCATATTCAAAAGCAGAGACGTTACTTTGCCAACAAAGGTCCGTCTAGTCAAGGATATGTTTTTTCCTGTGGTCATATGGATGTGGGAGTTGGACTGTGAAGAAAGCTGAGCGCCAAAGGATGGATGCTTTTGAACTGTGGTGTTGGAGAAGACTCTTGAGAGTCCCTTGGACTGCAAGGAATCCAACCAGTCCATTCTGAAGGAGATCAGCCCTGGGTGTTCATTGGAAGGACTGATGCTGAAGCTGAAACTCCAATACTTTGGCCACCTCATGCAAAGAGTTGACTCATTGGAAAAGACTCTGATGCTGGGAGGGATTGGGGGCAGGAGGAGAAACGGACGACAGAGGATGAGATGGCTGGATGGCATCACTGACTCAATGGACATGAGTTTGGGTAAACTCCAGGAGTTGGTGATGGACAGGGAGGCCTGGCGTGCTGGGATTCATGGGGTTGCAAGGAGTCGGACACGACTGAGCAACTGAACTGAACTGAATATGTATTTAAATGCCTTCAAACCAGTCATATTTTGTGAAAACAAAAGGTAGATTTCCAATTATGTCATCTTGGCATGAAGTTGTCCCATCTAAGTGACTGAGGCAACCAAGCCTCCTGGTGAGGGCTACATTTTCTCACCACGTCAGACCAGATGATGTGAGGCAAATTTCCTAGGGAACAATTTTAAAACTCACTAATGAATGTCTCCAATGCCATTTCCCCTCAACACACTCAGAATAAATGGCATCAACTCTAATCTACAATCTGACATACAGTAGCAAAGAAAAGAAAAGAAATAGATGATCTGATTGCAAATAACAGCAGATGAACAGCAGGATTAGATTTTGTACATGAGAGTATATTCTAGAAAACCCCTGAGGAGTGATCGAGTTTATCTCACCTAATTCAGCAGGCCACCAAAAATAAAACAAGGCATAAAATACAAATAAGTGAATGAATTAAATCATTTTATGAGTCAGAAGAATGGTGGTTACATTTAGGTTTTATTTTACTAAATATCACAAGTAAATTTCAATCCATGACAACAATAAATATGTAGCCATTGCTTTACTACCACCATCAGAGCTACAAGAGGTCAGTCCAAGAGACCATTAGGAAGATTCTAACCGGCTCTCAGTTCCCTGAAGGCACATTTTGGGAACCGTAGATGGGATTTTCTAACTGTTTTCCAATTAGTTTATAAAATTAGTCTTGTTATGTGATGGCAATTTTTTCTAACCACCTGATTGGCACTCTAATAATCTTTTTTGGACCAATCAAATTTGGTAATTTGTTTAATATATAATGATTTAATTTCAAAAGTAATGATCAAATTAAACAGAATCCTAATTTACCAGTAATCAAATTGTACAATAGGCAGTGTTGAAATTACAATATGAAACAATAGTAACACTTGGTAATTATAACCCCTCCTGAAGGATTTAGCAAGCCTTGTTGGGATTATTAAAGGTCTTCAGGGAAGGGTCTTAAAGGTTTTAGGACTTATTGAAAAGAAACTGAGGCTCCAGTCTGGATAAAGTTGTGGCAAATGAGGCCAAAGTTGAATATTATTTGCTTAAGTAAAGGTAGGAATTTTATAGGGGAAAAAAGTATGAAGCCCAGAAATAAGACTGTCAATTCCTCCCTGGCTTATTCTCACCTCTATACTTACCTAAAACTCTTGAAAAGTAAAACACTTCAATCACAATTGGAAGTTAAAATAATTTGAGGTCATGCCTCATTTTCTCTGTGAATCCAGTTCAATTCAGGTCAACGAAATGCATTGAATAACATGTAATTGCAAGGAACTGAAAAAATACTATAAATAAACAAGTAAGTGACCTCTGGGCATTGATTCATTTGAAAACTGGCCAAGGGCCCACATCCCAGCCCCATCTCTCCTACAGTCCCCTCAGAGGCTCTGTTTCATTAAGACCTTGCTGTGACACAGCTACCATCACCCGTAACTCACTGTTCAGATTTATGCCATCTCTAGGCTTAAAATGAAGGTTAAGCTTTTTTTTAAGGGTTGATGGAAATTTATAACAAATTATCTAGTTTCTCAGCACAGGAAAAATGTTGTAATTCACTGAAATCTGTACAAATCAAATAAAGCCATCACAAATGACCCTGACCCTCCTCAGATGCTGGCACATTAGCTGTAACTGGCACATAATTTTTTATCAATCTAATCTCACAGCTAATCTTTCACCAAGAGTGTAACCAATGAAAATCAGTCTGTGTTCTTACAATAATGGTCAGAACAAGACCTCACTCTGGAGACAGTCTGGGCACTCTATATATAGTATGAAGACATCTGACATCCCACCCTGACAGAACTCAACACTACCACATCTCCACTTTTCACTCTCTGGGATTAAGGGAGAGTTTTCTCTACAGCATTCTGAGGGAACTTTTAAGAAGTCTCCAGCACCCTGACAAAGTCTGCTCAAATGTGACCTCACTTATGAGACCACAATGTGGGTAACAGCCGTTCTCCTCAGTGGCAGTTCAATTTCTGTCATCAAAAAAAAAAAAAAAAAAACCCTACACATTTCTTCTTCCAAAAAATAAACAAACAATATACCAAATGATCCTTTAACCTTATGCTTATGGATGAAAATACAGAAAAAAAAAGAAAACCTCAAACACAGAAAGCCACAGTTGCACAGCTTTCATCGGTGCAAAATGACAAATGGCAAAGAACTCAGAAACACAGAAACGAGTGGCACTTCACAAGAGCATATTGATTTTCAATAAAGCCATTTACACCTTTTTGCTTGGAGTACAAGTAGCATGCTGCTTTCCCAAAGCCTCTGCCACTGAATTAAAAAGTGTGGACAAAGTCCTTACTCACTGCAGAGTTGTCTTTGGAAAGACTTTTAATGAAGAGAATGTTCCAACCTTGATCAGAGTGGGAAAAGGAAAGAAAAAATGAGCAAAATGACATTTGACATTTTTCCCTGACTGGCTTAATTACTTGGGGAAAAAAAAAAAACCCACAGTCCTCCAGAACAAAGGGCATTTGGTTGAAATATAGCATAGCTCATATTGGCTTTGCACCAGTGAGCCTTCCAACAGACAGAACACAGGAAATTAAGAAGAGACTGCCTTGGGGAAGTATTTTACATCCTAGGTGAATGGCAATTTTTTTTTTTTTTTTTTTTTTTTGCAGTCCTCCACAGTAACACCTCAGTGTCCATTGAAAAATGAGAGATTTTTTTTTATGAGGAAATTAAACTGAAGACAGAGCTAATATCATTTGCTCTGTTGCTGGCCTTCCTTCTTTCTTACTATGGTTTTAATGCCACAAGCCATTGATCTTCCAATATAAAAACACCATAATAATGACTGGGAAGGAGGAAAATATGACTATTCAAAGATAGAAAGAAGAAACTTTTATGAGATGATATTGATTTGATGGTGGTTGACCACCAGAATCCATTATGGCCTTCTGTTGGCGTTGAGTCAGTACTTTAGTTGGAGGAACTGACACCAAGTTGGACCAGGCGTCATTATAAGTCAATCATGGCAAAGCCATCCCTCTTGACAGTGATTTGTTAAGAAAACAAGACCAGTCCATCAACTGACAAAAGAATACATAAAATTCGACATTTCCACACTCTGCAATATTACTCAGCAATGAAAGTATGAAGTACTACAACATAGAAGAAACTTGAAAACACGTTAGTGAAGAAGCCAGTCACAAAGAACCACATATCATATGATTCCATTCCACTTCATTCCATTATATGAACTGTCTAGAACAGGCAAATCTAGTGGATTCCTAGGCTGAGGGTTGGAAAAGGCAATGGCAACCCACTCCATTACTCTTGCCTGGAAAATCCCATGGATGGAGGAGCCTAGTAGGCTGCAGTCCATGGGGTCGCTAGGAGTTGGACGCAACTGAGCGGCTTCCTTTTCACTTTTCACTTCCATGCATTGGAGAAGGAAATGGCAACCCACTTCAGTGTTCTTGCCTGGAGAATCCCAGGGATGGGGGAGCCTGGTGGGCTGCCGTCTATGGGGTTGCACAGAGTCGGACACGACTGAAGCGACTTAGCAGCAGCAGCAGCAGGGCTGAGGGTAACACAGGACTTGGGGGATACTAAGACATAAAGAGTATGGAGTTTTTTGGCAAGTAATGAAAATGTTCCAAAAGTGACAGTGGTAATGGATACACAGATCTGAAAATACATTAAAAGCTAGTGAATTGTACACTTCAAGTGTTAACTGTATGGCACATGAATTTTATTTCAATAAAACTTTCTTATAAAGGTCGAAGCCAACAGTCCCATGAAATCTCCCTGGCCACTTTCATTCATTTATCCAATAAATTAATATGTATTAGAGGACTTCTAAGTCAAGTACTGGTCTAGACACAAAGCAGACAAAATCTCTGCACCAAGATCATGAACAATAAGCAAACAAACAAAGGAAAAGCTAAGTAAAATGCATGGCTAGTGAGATGATGGTAAATAAACTAGACAGAAACAAAGTTGGGGTTGGGATTTTAGACGAAATGGTCAGGAAGGCCTTACTAAAAAGATGTATTTGAATAAAGGCTAGAGGGAATTATTAGTTCAGATACGCACAAGTGACCCTCCTTTGGTCCAATCTGATGAAAAGGAAAAATACTTTTGTTCAATCACTAGTCACTAAATAATGCTTAAAAATGTTCTGTGGGCCAAATAAAATATGTCCATGACTGAACTGCCTAAGGAGACTCTTTTACCTCCTCTTCTAAGAGTTCAATTCAACACCTAAAGGCATGTTATACCTTTGGAAAACATTTAAAATAATAAAAATTACCCTTTTCAAAGGTGAAAGGTAAAGATGCAGAGCTATACCAATGAAAATATTGTCAGAATAACTCAGAAGAGTGAAATTCTTGGCAGAAGTTGTAAAGGAAAAAAATCATAATTTCAACAGAGGATGAGGGGGTGGAACAACAGAGACAAAAAAGGACCGGGTGCCATAATTGAGACAGGTACCCCAGCAGGGGTGAGGATAGTGATGCTTTGCAATGGCTAAGCTCTTTCTTAGACAGGAAGAGCCCAGCAGACGGCAATGGGCCGTTACTCATGCTCACCCATCCCCTGGGGAGTACACTGTCCTCCATGTTATCTCCCCTGCTGGTCCACATTTAGGAGACAGAGGCTGAGAACATCCTGGCCTGCACAGAAAAGGCAGAATCACTTCTCAAGAGCTACAGGCAGTTTAATTTTTTTACCATGCTATCAGTGTCAGCATTCTTTTTGGCCATTTCAGTGAAATATTTTGAAGTTTTTTAAGCACAACAGAAGAATGACGCAGGAGGATGGGGTGCAAGATGGGAAATACCTGATGGTAGATATAATTCACACAATGTACCCTTGCCCCATACTATTTGATGAACTCTAAACCAATACTTAAATAGTCATAGCTTGTTAAAGCTACTAATGACTTAAGAGTCTGGATGACTCTTTGGGGGCTCTTTCTTTGCTTTTTAGAGGAGTCACATAAGGCTTAAATTGTAGCCATAGGGGCACAGGGACCCTAAAACTAATGGCCAAAGTTGTTAACCAGAATTTTTACATTTCACATTAGCAACTATTTCTGTGAATCCTCCTGTTCTTTGCCCCTGCCAAATCTAGAGAAGCGCTCCAAGAAAAAGAACTAGGAAGAGAGTAAGGAGAAGAAGAGAATATGACAACACAAAAATACTGTATGATCTGTGCCATAAATAATTAGCAATGTTGTGAAGAATATAAAGCTAAGATGCATGAAATTCTTAAATAAAAATAAACAATAAATAAATAAGTGCCTCAAGCTTATTAGAATATCATTTTCCCATTTTCTCTTCTTCCCTTTATCTCATGTATCAAAAATAAATAAGCTCTTTCATGAGTCAAATTCCAGTCATCTCAGTCTTTTTTTTTTTTTTTAATTCGGTAACTATTTTATTTTATTTTATTTTATTTTTCTAATTTTATTTATTTTTTTTTATTTTTTTTTTCAAAAATTATGCTGTTTTATTTTTTATTTATTTTTTTTTATTCTTCCAATTTTATTTTATTTTTAAACTTTACATATTTGTATTAGTTTTGCCAAATATCAAAATGAATCCGCCACAGGTATACATGTGTTCCCCATCCCAAACCCTCCTCCCTCCTCCCTCCCCATACCATCCCTCTGGGCCGTCCCAGTGCACCAGCCCCAAGCATCCAGCATCATGCATCGAACCTGGACTGGCAACTCGTTTCCTACATGATATTTTACATGTTTCATTGCCATTCTCCCAAATCTTCCCACCCTCTCCCTCTCCCACAGAGTCCATAAGACTGTTCTATACATCAGTGTCTCTTTTGCTGTCTCGTACTCCGGGTTATTGTTACCATCTTTCTAAATTCCATATATATGCGTTAGTATACTGTATTTATGTTTTTCCTTCTGGCTTACTTCACTCTGTATAATAGGCTCCAGTTTCATCCACCTCATTAGAACTGATTCAAATGTATTCTTTTTAATGGCTGAGTAATACTCCATTGTGTATATGTACCACTGCTTTCTTTATCCATTCATCTGCTGATGGACATCTAGGTTGCTTCCATGTCTTGGCTATTATACACAGTGCTGCGATGAACATTGGGGTACACGTGTTTCTTTCCCTTCTGGTTTCCTCAGTGTGTATGCCCAGCAGTGGGGTCGCTGGATCATAAGGCAGTTCTATTTCCAGTTTTTTAAGGAATCTCCACACTGTTCTCCATAGTGGCTGTACTAGTTTGCATTCCCACCAACAGTGTAAGAGGGTTCCCTTTTCTCCACACCCTCTCCAGCATTTATTATTTGTAGACTTTTGGATCGCAGCCATTCTGACTGGTGTGAAATGGTACCTCATAGTGGTTTTGATTTGCATTTCTCTGATAATGAGTGATGTTGAGCATCTTTTCATGTGTTTGTTAGCCATCTGTATGTCTTCTTTGGAGAAATGTCTATTTAGTTCTTTGGCCCATTTTTTGATTGGGTCGTTTATTTTTCTGGAGTTGAGCTGTAGGAGTTGCTTGTATATTTTTGAGATTAGTTGTTTGTCGGTTGCTTCATTTGCTATTATTTTCTCCCATTCTGAAGGCTGTCTTTTCACCTTGCTAATAGTTTCCTTTGATGTGCAGAAGCTTTTAAGGTTAATTAGGTCGCATTTGTTTATTTTTGCTTTTATTTCCAATATTCTGGGAGGTGGGTCACAGAGGATCCTGCTGTGATGTATGTCAGAGAGTGTTTTGCCTATGTTCTCCTCTAGGAGTTTTATAGTTTCTGATCTTTAATATAGTTTATAGATCTTTAATCCATTTTGAGTTTATTTTTGTGTATGGTGTTAGAAAGTGGTCTAGTTTCATTCTTTTACAAGTGGTTGACCAGATTTCCCAGCACCACTTGTTAAAGAGATTGTCTTTAATCCATTGTATATTCTTGCCTCCTTTGTCAAAGATAAGGTGTCCATATGTGCGTGGATTTATCTCTGGGCTTTCTATTTTGTTCCATTGATCTATATTTCTGTCTTTGTGCCAGTACCATACTGTCTTGATAACTGTGGCTTTGTAGTAGAGCCTGAAGTCAGGTAGGTTGATTCCTCCAGTTCCATTCTTCTTTCTCAAGATCGCTTTGGCTATTCGAGGTTTTTTGTATTTCCATACAAATTGTGAAATTATTTGTTCTAGCTCTGTGAAGAATACTGTTGGTAGCTTGATAGGGATTGCGTTGAATCTATAAATTGCTTTGGGTAGTATACTCATTTTCACTATATCATCTCAGTCTTAAAGCTAGGTGTCAATGATTCAGGATTACTAGTGCCCCAACTCCTATAAAAAATAAATGCAAATGCTCACTGAAGGAGGATAGTATCGGCTCAGACCTTAATTGTTTTTATATTTGTTCTGAACAATGTCCAACACTCAGTCAAAAAACACTGAGAGACGTAAGGAGACCAGACAAAATTAAAAAAAAAACAACAAGAATGGTAGTCAAGAGACATACAGGGGCTCTCTGATATGGACTATCAGGCAAAGACTGTAGTTATGATAGTATATTCCAGGAAAGTTTGAGAATTTCAGCAGAGAACTGGGGCCTATAAAAAAAGAAAAGAAAATGAAAATTCTATACCTAAAAAATACAATAACCAATAGTAGGAACTCCATATATGAGCCAAAATAGTCAAAAAGAACAGTGGCCTGGTAGATGGATCAGAAGAAAATAATTAGAATGAAACAGAAAAATAGGATGGAAAATAGGACAAAACAAAAATACCTGCCAACCTAGAATTCTAGGCTTACTGAAATAAAGATATTTTCAGATGAATTAAAAATAGGAAAAAAAATCATCAATGGTATGACTGGAAATATGAGTGGAAATATTAAAGAGAATTTTCCACACTGAAGGAAAATGAACCCTAATGGATGGGAAGAGATGCAGGAATTAATGAAAAGCAATGAAGATGGTAAAGAAGTGGGTAAACCTAAATGCAGAAACTAATCACATAATAATAATGTTTATGAGGTTTGATGTATATAAAATTAAAATACATAGCATTAATGGCATATAAAGTGAGTTTATGTAATTAGTGTTCTAAAGCAGTACTTCACAATTTCAACGCGTATATGAAACACTCAAGGATTTTGTTAAAATGCAGATTTTGTAGGTAAGATGGCCGGATAGTCAGCATTTATAAAAAACCCTTAGGTGGTGCCAATGATGCTGGTCCTTGGGCCACACATTCAATAGCAAGATTCCAAGAACCCTGTGCTTTGGGGGAAAAAGCAAAAGTTCCAAGAAATAGTGGGATTTGATAAGCCAGTGATGTTTCAATCTCTGCTGCTGCTGCTGCTAAGTCGCTTCAGTCGTGTCCGACTCTGTGCGACCCCATAGGCGGCAGGCTACCAGGCTCCCCCATCCCTGGGATTCTCCAGGCAAGAACACTGGAGTGGGTTGCCATTTCCTTCCCCAATGCATGAAAGTGAAAAGTGAAAGTGAAGTCAATCAGTCGTGTCCGACCCTCAGCGACCCCATGGACTGCAGCCTACCAGGCTCCTCCGTCCATGGGATTTTCCAGGCAAGAGTAATGGAGTGAGGTGCCATTGCCTTCAGAATAAGAAAGTAAGAGTGTATTAATATTACTATTAAGTGAGTAGAGGGGGAAATAGAATATTAAAAATAATAAGTATAAAAGAAAGGAGAAAAAATGTAGATCAAAAAGACAAAAAATATTTTAATTATTGATTTAAATTTTATATATTAGAAATTATAGCATACATTAAGGGATTAATTTTCCAACTAAAGCACAAAAGTGGTCAGGCTAAATTATTTTAAAGTATATGGTGTTTACAAGAGACATGTGAAACACTGAATATAATCAACCAGATAAACATAAGAAGGGAGAAAATCATAAGATTAGTTCATAAATGCAGGAAAAAAATTTTGATAAAATTTAACACCCATTCACAATTATTAAAAAAAAGCTCCTAGACAAGCAATAGAACTCTTCCTTAATCTTTATAACACTTTGCACTGAAAATATAACAAATATGATACATAAATATTAAATGTTAAAAATTTTCCCTCTGACAAGAAAACCTCTAACATTGTTTCTGTTCAGTATAGACCCGGAGCCTAGAAAGTATTTCAAAGGTAAGAAAAAGAAGCAAAATATACCAGGATTGGAAAAAAAAATTAAATTCTCATTGTTTTACAGATGAAATTATATGTTAAAAAGAGAGCATTTGAGTAAATTAATTAATGAATGTACCAGGTTTTCTGGATAAAGCTCAATGTTTTAAAATCAATTTTACTTACATGTATTAGTCACAGTTTGAAAATGGCATAATAATTAAAATTCCATCAAAATATAACCAATATGAATAACAAAAGATCTGCAAAACTACTACACAGAAAATTATAAAACATTACTTAGAAAAAGCAAAGAAAATCCAAAAACTGGAACCATTTACCACATTAATGAATTAGAAAGCCCAACACTGAAAATAATTCTCCTGAAACTTATATATGGGTTTAATGCAAATTCTATCAATTTCCCAAAAGTTATATTTTGTGGAAGTTGACAAGAGAATTCCAACTTTTATGTGGAAATGCAATGGACAAAGACTCACAGAGTAGACAAAGAAGAAAAAAATATGAGTATCTGCTTTCCCAGATACCAAGACTAATTCTTAAGGCTACACTAAGACAGTATGGTATTTAGTGCAAAAATAGAAAAACAAACCTAAGGAACACCAAAGAGTCCAGAAACATAACCAAACACACAGGGTCACCTAATTTATAACCAAGTTTGTCACTATCGCAAACCTGAGTTTGTGATATTCTTTCAGTAGGAAACAATATTCTTGCCGATAAATGACACCGAGTCAACTAGATATCCACTTTAAAAAAACTACTTTATACCATGTGTGTGCTCAGTCACTCAGTCGTGTCCAACTCTTTGCAACCCCGTGGACTGTAGTCCACCAAGCTCTTCTGTCCATAGAATTATCCAGACAACAATACTGGAGTGGGTTGCCATTTTCTACTCTAAGGAATCTTCCAAACCCAGGGATCAAGCCCACATCTCTTGCCTCATCTGCATTGGTATTGGATTCTTTACCACTGCACCACCTGTGAAACCCACTTTATACCATACACACACAAAAAATCTAAATTTTTCATAGATCTAAGTGTGAAATGGAAAAATATTAAACCTTTCCTTCCTAGAAGGAAAAACTAAAGACTATCACCATGAGCTTCAGGTTAGGTAAATATTCCTTAAGCAGGATACTAAAAGGCTTTAACCATTAAAAAAAAAAGTTAATAAATTTGACCACATTAAAATTAAGAACACTATTTACCAAAGTACACCACCACATAAGTGAACAGGCAAGTAACCAAGTAACAAATAAGAAAAGATTTCTGTAACACATATAGCTAATAAACGGTTTATATTCTCAGTAATTAAGGAGACCATACAGATCATTATTTTTAATAAGATAGTTCAAAGAAATTAACCTCTATGTTTTCTTCTAGGAGTTCTACTGTTTCAGGTCTTTCACTCAAGACTTACTCCATTTTGAATTGGTTTTTGTGTACAGTGTAAGAATGTGGCCCAGTTTTATTCTTTTAAAAGTATCTGTCCACTTTTCCCAACATCATTTATTGAAGAGACTACACTATTCTTCCCCATTGTACATTATTGGCTCCTTGATCATAAATTAATTGGCCATATATATGTGGGTTTTTTCCTGGCTCTCTATTCTGTTTGCTTCATCTATGTGTCTATCTGCTTTTATATCAGTACTATACTCTTCTGATTACTGCAACTTTGTACTGCAGTTTGAAATCAGGAAATGTGATGCCTCCAGCTTTGTTGTTCTTTCTCAAATTGATTTAGCTATCCAGGGTATTCTGTGGTTGTATACAGATTTTAGGATAGCTTCTTCTGTTTCTGTGAAAAATGTTGGCATTTTCATAGGGATTGCATTGAATCTGCAGATTGCTTTGAATAATATGGACATTTTACCATATTAATTCTTCCTATCCATAAGCATGAAAAATCTTTCCATTTGTTTCTGCCTTCTTCAATTTCTTTCATCAATGTTTTATAGTATAATGTACAGGCCTTTCCTCCTTCATTAAGTTTAATCATAGGTATTTTATTCTTTTAATTCCACCATATATGGAATTGTTTTCTTAATTTCTCTTTCTGATAGTTTGTTACCAGCATATAGAAATGCAACTGATTTTTGTATATTGATTTTACATTATGAAACTTTATTGAATTCATTTATTAGTTTAAAAAGTACTTTGGTGGAATCTTTGGACTGCAAAGACTTCCAATCAGTCCATCCTAAAGGACATCAGCCCTGGGTGTTCATTGAAAGGACCAATGTTGAAGCTGAAACTCCAATACTTTGGCCACCTGATTCGAAGAGCTGACTCATTTGAAAAGACCCTGATGCTGGGAAAGATTGAGGGCAGGAGGAGAAGGGGACGACAGAGGATGAGATGGTTGGATGGCATCACCGACTCGATGGACATGGGTTTGGGTGGACTCCGGGAGTTGGTGATGGACAGGGAGGCCTGGCGTGCTGCGGTTCATGGGGTCGCAAAGTGTCAGACACAACTGAGTGACTGAACTGAACTGAACTTAGGGTTTTCTATATCATGTCATCTGCAAATGGAAAGAGTTTTACTACTTTAAATTTGAATAACTTCTATTTCTTTTTCTTACCTAACTGCTCTGGCTGGGACTTCCTATACAATGTTGAATAAAAGTGCTAAGAGTGGGCATCTTTGTCTTATTTCTTGTCTTAAAGGAAAAGCTTTCAGTTTTGCACTGCTGAGTATGATATTAACTGCATGTTTGCCATATATGGCCCTTATTATGTTGATGCACATTCCCTCTATACTTACTTTGTTGAGAGTTTTTAATCATAAAACAATGTTGAATTTTGTCCATTGCTTTTTACCCATCTAGTGAGATGATCATATGACTTTTATACTTCATCTAATCAATGTAGTATATCACAATGTTTATCTTGAGGATGTTGAACAACCTTTGTATCCCTGGAATAAATCCCTTTTGATCATAGTGTATAAGTATTTAATGTGTTGTTGAATTCAGTTTGATAATAAGGATTTTTGCACCTGTGTTCATCAGAAATATTAGTCTACAGTTTTCTTGCAGTGTTTTTGTCTTGCTTTGCTATAAGGGTAATGTTGGCCTCAAAAAATCAGTTTGGGAGCATTCCCTGTTCCTATGGAGAAGGCAATGGCAGCCCACTCCAGTACTCTCGCCCAGAAAATCTCATGGACAGAGGAGCCTGGTAGGCTGCAGTCCATGGGATCACTAAGAGTCGGACACGACTGGGTGACTTCACTTTCACTTTTCACTTTCATGCATTGGAGAAGGAAATGGCAACCCACTCCAGTGTTCTTGCCTGGAGAATCCCAGGGACGGGGGAGCCTGGTGAGCTGCCATCTATGGGGTCACACAGAGTCGTACATGACTGAAGTGACTTAGCAGCAGCAGCAGCAGCCTGTTCCTATACTTTTTAAAAGAGTTTGAGAAGCGTTTATATTAACTCTTCAAATATCTGGTATAATTCACCAGTGAAGCCATCTGTTCCTAGAATTTAATTTGTTGGGGTGTTTTTGATTTTTTGCTGACTCAGTTGCCTCACTAGCAATTGATCTCTTCAGATTACCTAGTTCTTCATGATTCAGTCTTGGTAGGGTATATGTTTCTAAGAATTTGTTTCTTCTAGGTTGCCCAATTTGTGTATAATTGTTCATAGTAGTCTCTTATAGTCCTTTGTACTTCTGTGATATTCATGTCTGATTTATTTCATCAGTTGTTTCCAGAAGTTGCTAGTTACTCTATAAAACACAGCTTCCATATAGCTGCCCCTTCTAGGAACCACTTGAGGTAGCAGTCTTGGTAATTTATTCGAGAGTACAAGCCTGTCTCCAAGATTATTTCATGTGAAAATCCCTGAACAAGAGAGGTAAATGACTCCACAATGACAGAGGACTTTTCAGGAATACCCTAAATTACATATATAGCTACATGAACAGAAATGTTATATGAGATTCAGTGAGGTAATATATGCAAATATGCTTTGAAAAGTTTAGCCCACTGCATTAGAAATATGAATTTGTTAATTAAATAACCTAAAAATTTACTGATAGAAATAAAACAAGAAGCTGGATACTATTTCTCAAATAATATTCAACTTACAGTTAGCAAATCAATGTGCTATAGCACAGCATGATCTAGGAACAATTAAATATAAGGTATTCTGCTTAATACAATTGAAAGGTTCGTACTACTCATCCTTATTTGCCCTAGGCTCCAGGGACAACCATCTCCCTGCTAATGCAAGGATTATGCAGTGACTCAGAGGAGAAAAAAGGAAATAGGAGCTTCCTGGCTGTGCTGAAACACATCTGAGACTGTCCCAAGAACAAGCAATCAAGATCAACAACTCCACAGAAAGGTTAAAGAACCACCCTGCCTCCTTAGGTCACTAGTTTATATCTCTTTCCTCTAGGTCTATCCTTGATAAATCTGTTGCTTTCCTTTATTTACAGAATAGTCCATCTGTAATACAGCATCTTTGGCCTATAAAGATTTGGCGACTAAAGGAAACTATAAGATTCACACACATCTAATACATCTGAATATATTTAACTGAAATAAATAAATCAAAAATAGGTCACTTTCACAAAATGTAATCTACTATCTCCACAACCCATGGCATTTGTCATGTCCTTGCTGCATTGATTTAAAAATAATGGCACTCATAACAATGAAGCAGTATCCACATGTAGATTACCATGGAAGTTAGGTACTGGGCTTTAGTTTTTATCTATCTTGAGATAAATAGGGTAATCATTCAATGCTTCAATTTACCCCACTGTGAAAGAAGTTATTTTATCCTCTATACCCCTCACAGCAAAGATCATTGTTGACCAAAACTTATAACTATGGAGGAAAATAATACATTTATTCAAAAAGGTATCGACCCATCTCTAGCGTAAGCATCTGTGAATGTTAACAGAATCCAGCTGTGGGAGTAATGTGTGACATCCATTTCTCCCACTGATTGTCAAGGTCAGTTCTCTAAAACCAGTTAACCGGGTAGACAGATGCCTCTTTCTTCTCTTAAATTCCTAGAGCTATCAGCCAGAACCAAGAAGACTGTAACCAAAAAAACAACAACAGGAAATGACTCTGATAAATATCTGAGAGTAGCTGCATTTTCTTCAACCAAAAGAAGGAAGTCAATAATATTCAAACACTTTGTTACAAATATATACTAACTCACACTAAAGTAAATTAAAGTAGTAAAGCATCAAACAAACAAGTTTCTTCCATTTTTACTGAAAATAAACTTAGATTTACTCCCTTATTCTATCTAAGACTCTTACCGCTTACTCTTCATCTTCTGTCAAAATGGAAATACTTGTCAAAAGAGAAAAATTTATTGCAAAAGTTCCATTCCAAAACATCCTTTTTGTTCTCAAGGCTGATTTTCTAGGGTGGTTTGTTCCAGTGTCAAAGACACACCAAGGAAAGAACACCAAACAGTATTTGGTGACTTAGCTGAATTCTATCCCTCTACTGCAAGCAGTGATGAGTCAGGCTAGGACTGGCAAAAAGAGAGGAAACAGTCTTTGCTAAATGGAGATCTATACAATGACACTAGCAAAAGTACCAGCATTGAACAGTTACAAATGCTACTTCTAGATCTGAGAGAAGAGTCAACTAGTCAACTCATGAGTGCTAGTAACACTACTTATTGAACATTTAACTCTGTGCCATTTACATATACTATCTCACTTAGCACCTAAATAGGTACTAATATTGTTATTATTCTCATTTTGCGAGGAGAAAACTGTGCGGTTGAACCTTGAACAACAAGAGATTGGACACAAATAGCTGCGGATACTTTAACTAGTAAAAACTGCAGTGCTCTAAGGTTGGCTGTTGGTTTGGATGCAAGGCTGCGGAGGAACTACGGACACAGAGGACCAACGATAAATTGTACTAGAATTAACCCCGCATTGTTTCAAGGGTCAACTGTATTAGTTATCTGCCACGACAAATTATCCCCAACTTAAACAGCAACTTAAAAACAGCAAACATATTATTTCACACAGTGCTAAGGTCAGAAAACCAGGAGCAGCTTAGCTAGGTGGTTCTGACCTGGGGTCTCGTGAGGTTGCTGCAAGATGTTGCCTGGGGCTGCAGTCACGTGAAGATGTAACTGCGGTTGGAGGATCTGCTGTCAAGCTTGCTCACATGGCTCCTAGCAGGATAGCTCAAGTCTCCCTGCAGTCTTTTCTGGCTTCCCCCAGAATGAAGTGAAGTTGCTCAGTCATGTCCGACTCTTTGTGACCAGTAATCTAAAAGTGTGAGAGCCACCAAGATGGAAGTCTCAGTGTTTTATAACCTAACCCCAGAAGTGACACACCATTATTTCTCCATATTTTATTGATCACACAAGCCAACTGGAAAATATGAGAGGGGATTATACCACAGTGTCAGTACCAGAAGGTGGGTATCATTGGGAACATTCTTGGAAGCTGGTTGCCACAAACACTGATGCACAAATAGTCAAGTTAGTACTGGAGAAATGAAGATTTATACCCGGATTGTTATTATTTGGAGCCCTAGTCCTTTAGAATGATTAAGCTATTGTGGAGACACTATGGAGAAAAACATGTAGACTTAGACCACCATTCTTATTTGAAAACCCATCCCATAATGGCTTTAGCCAGAAAGGTCGTACTCGATCTGACTCCAGTATGGCTGGAACTCTTATGAGGACACTGGTGTACTTTAGTGCAAGATACTCTACCTATTTGCTTATTCCTCTTCCTACTACCATGGTCAAGGAGTTCAGCCCAGATCCAAGTCTTTGTCCAAAAACAAAGATGTGGGAATGGAGCATAGAATAAAACTCAGAGGTTGAACTCACTTTGCAGATTTAAACAGGAAAACTGAATATTGTTTTAAGGGTTCTTACAATTCCTCTCCTTAAAAACAAACTTACATGCTCACTTCAGCTAAACACAAAGGGGAAGAAATAAGTTTTCAGCAATTTTTTAAAAGATAGTGGCCATATTTCTTTAACATTCATTTCCTGGATTAGACACTAAGGAATTTATGCTATCATTTGATTTTATTTATTCTATGCATCGGTGGATTCTGGACTAGATCGTGTTAAGTATAATGCTTTGAAAGGACCCTTCAGAGAAAGAACTAAATGAGTTTTCCCATTTATTCTTAATATTTCCCCTATTGAATGCAGACAGCAATAGGAAAATTCAAAGCTATTATTTTTAATGTCAAATGCCTTACTAGTCCAATAAAAAAGGGAAAGATATTAAACTTTTTATACAACAAGAACCAGATAGCACATATCTTCAAGAAACACATCTTAATCAAATTGAACATAGGAAATTAAAAAGAGGATGGATGAGTGAAGGTATCCATCCTCATTTAATTAAAAAAAGAAAAAAAGCACTGGCAATTCTTATGAACGAGACAGCATGTATTTTTCCCCTTTGTTCCTTTCAGAGGAAAAGTGTAGATTAATTTTGGTTCAGAAGGTTCTGAAAAAAACACATGAGAAACTGCTATACTCACAGTCCTTCGATAAAAAGGAAATATCCCTTTTTGGGGGGAAAGCCCATCTTACATTGGGAAGAAACACCAATAAGGAGATGGAGATGGGACTTAAAACCCACCTCTGTAGCCTGGTCCAAAAGGACAAAACACCTTCCTGAGGACCTGACGGAGAGACTCTAAACTTCAGCTGAGATGGCTTATTCAAAGCTGCTGAGAAACAAAAGGCTCTGCAAGGGTAGAATGTGGGAAATGTAGTAGTGTGTTCGATTTTTCTACATAAAATACTTCAAAACCAGTCTAAAACCGAAGTCAGCCAAACCAGCATACCCCAGGGAAAATGCATGATGGCAAATGTTTAGGGAGTGTGTGCTATCAGCCAGCCATTGTGCATTTGTATATTTGACCTTCAAACCTGAACGTTACGTGTAGTCCCACCAACACATTCCAAAACATTAAGCAGTTTCCCCAAGATCACACAGCTCTATAAATCCAGCATCTCGGTTTGAATACAAGTATTTCTGGTTCCCAGGCATGGGGTTAGCCTGTACCACGCTGCCTATGTGAGTCTACAGGCGTTTTGTTCTCCAGAGTTAAGAATTACTCTGCTCATCTTCAGAGCATGGAACACAGCACGAGCCTCACTGCACTAACATATACAAAGACACGTACCACACCCTCACACACGTGTAGAGATGTGACATTACACTCTTCAAGTTAGAAATACTCCTCAGCACAAATGTAGTTTAATCACCACACAGCTAAGCCAGGTTTGAAAATATATGGAGACATACATCCTTTTCTCACATCACACTTAAGCATCAAAAAAGAAGAATTCAAATCAAAATGGGACTGTTTTGACATGTGTTCTTAGTCTGCTCAAGCTGCTATAACAAAAATACCACAAACTGGGTGGCTTATAAACAACTGATATTTATTTCTCACAGTTCTGGAGGCTAGAAGCAAATTCAGTGTCTGATGAGGATCCACTTCCTGGTTGACAGACAAACCAGCCATCTCCTCCCTGGGTTCTCACTTGGCAGAGAAGGTGAGGGAGCTTCAGGATCTCTTTCGTAAGAATGGGTCTTGCCTAGAGACCAGCTTTAGCCTGGTCCCGCATGAACCTTGAGCCCACTCATTGCACCATAGTGCTGGGGGTCCCCCCTTGGGGCAAGTAGGGGCATCAATCACTTTGGTTTGCCTGAGATTGAGGGGGTTCTGAGAACACAGGACATTCATCACTAAAACTGGGACCGTCCTAGGCAAACTAGGATTTGAGTCACTTAATAAGACAACAGATATTGGCCCCAACCTGAGAATGAGGGATAGACCCCAGATAGACAGAGCATGTCTCTGGAGAAGGGAAAACTGTAAGTACTGGAAGCCAACATTCTCAGAAGTGAGAAGTGAGTTCACCAGCGGGCAAAGGGGCTGTAGACATGACGCCGAAGCACCTACTGTGACATAGTTTCCTCCAATTCTACATCCTGGTTGTTGAGTGTGAGCATTCATTCACTATGTTTACCACTCGAAACTTACAGCCAATTTCCTCATTAAACTAAAAGATTAAGTTATCATCAACAATTCATCACTGTTCTTTTTGTGGTTGCTGTTACTAAGCTATTTCACCCCCCTTGTAAAAGACAAAAAGAGAGATTGTAAAGATTGAAATAAATTTGATACTATGCAATATCTGAGTGTCTAGGTAACCTAAACTCTCTAAACAAAATCTTAGACAACGTGTGTCAGCCCTACAAGCAGTGGCTTTTTAGGCAGTGGGAGATGCAGGCTCTGGGGTCAGTGGAAGTGGATTCCTGGTCTCTTGTGTAGTCTTTCCATAATTTCTTCTTCTGAAAATGGGGCACAAATCTTGGCCTCAAAGAAGGGTTGAAAGGATTAATCACAAAGCAAATGTTCCACAAGTAGTAGCTTTTACTGATAACTGATGAACACAATCTGAAAGCTTGATTTCTAAACCAATCAGCAATGTAAAGTGCATGAGAGACTTTCACTAATTAAAATCTAGGTGGTGGCCAGAATAGAGTTCCCCATCTGCAGAAAATGTAGAGATTCCAATTCATCCTAGAGTGCACTTGAACAGCCACTCAAAAAGATTTATATCTTGGACTTTTATCAAATGATTCTAAAATATTAACTAGAGTAACTACTTTAGAGACAGTCAAAAGCCATTAAAAAAATTTTAAACCTAAAGCAAATGCTGAATTATGTGACTTTATTGTTCGTGTGAGTTTGTACGTGGGTAAGGCTATTTAAATAAAGCTACAGTGTATAATTCAATTTGGGTGCAGGAGCGAGGGGGCTAAAATTATTCCAGCTGCATCTCAACCAGGCTCTTTATGCTGTGAACATGGTTCAGTAACTGCACTTACACACAAATGGGTTTATCCTTGTAATTCAAATAATTGCTTTCATATTTTCAGCACCAACCATGTATGAAAGCTCTGTGTAAAAGCTGTAGGAAATTCCCAGGGGGAAGGAAAGTATCTATAGATCGGCATATGAAACTGTATACCCTCCCCACTTTCTTCACTCTGCATAAAATAGAAAAAATAGATATGCTAAATAACACCCATTTCATGGTTTACCAGCATAAAATAAGATCATTATGTCAAAACCTTTGGTAAACTGTAGAGGCTCTTAGAAATGAAGGTTTTACTATCCTAAGTATTATGAAATTCAGAATACCATCATACACACACAAAAACACACAGACACACACAGAGTTACAGCCAAATGTGCAAACCATAGCAGTGGGATGGGGAGGATGGTTCTTTTCAGCTTTTTGACAAGAAGGCAAATTTTCTTCCCTAAAATAAACTTAGTTTGAGATAGAACTGAAAAGATTTGACAAATGCAAATATTCACTGGTAACTAGAACTGAATTATAAACAATACCTACTCGGGGTTACAAGCATTAATGGGGTTAAGTGGAATTTCACACTTGAGGAATTTCATATGCTCAATTCTGACCCAACTTCAGAAAATATGTGGCTTTACTGTAAAATGCCCTAGAGACTCAAGAGACATGCTGTTAGTTTGTGGGCAACAAGCAGCAGAATTTAAATCAGACAGAAAATTAAACACATGGCACTTTCCCCTGGCCTTCTGTTTCTCTCTGGGTGGGAAAGGATCTTACATGACCCCTCCTTTCTCCTAACCCTCACATCAAGTGAGTCTCCAGCCTGATCCAACCTCAGAGTGTTTACTCTGACCAGTCCCTCCTCTCTACACAATGCCACTGCCTCCAGACTCAACACCTGGACATTTCACTGCCTCCCTTCCTTCCTTCCAGACTCCAGCCCTGGAGAATTTTCCCAGCTATGGTGTTTTCCCAATTAGCTCATCTTCCTATCTGCCACCAGCTCAATCCTCCTAAAGCAGAGGTTCCAAAGAATAATGGGTCCACCAGACACTCCAGGAAAATCAGAAGTTCAGTGGTCAAATCAGTGTGAGAAGTATCACTTATCATATCTTCTTCATGGAGCATCACTTCAGCAATTAAAGGTCCCGAGAAGTCTTACATTAAAGAGCCCTGCTGAACTACATTTTCCCCAGGTTCTTCAAACTGAGTAATTATAGCTACAAGTAAGTACTATCGGGGGCTTCCCAGCTGGCTCAGTGGTAAAGAATCCACCCACAATGAAAGAGATGCAGGGAACACAGATTCCATCCCTGGGTCAGGAAGATCCCCTGGAGAAGGAATGGCAACCCACTCCGGTATCTGTGCCTGGAAAATCCCATGGATAGAGGAGTCTGGTGGGCCACAGTCCACGGGGTTGCAAAGAGTTGGACACAGCTGAGTGTGCAAGCATGCAAGTACTATTATTACTACCAGTTTACAGATAAGAAAACTGAGGACATGCAAGATTTGATAATCCACAACGGTCACACAGTTACTGAATGGTAGCACTGAGGTTCAAAACTTTGCTGACTGCAAAGTTTAACATTTTTGATATCCTACAGAACCATAAACCAAGAGATACTTTCTTGAAATTTATATTATCTCCAGCTTCTGAACAAAACCTTCCACCAAATCTCACTACATACCATTTATATTCCTTGACTAGAGAGCCTTGCTACTCGGATTGGGGCCCAAGGACCAGCAGCACTGGCATTATCTGGCAACTTGTCAGAATGCAGAATCTCAACACACCCTCAGGAACCCCACCAGCCCTACTGAGTAAGGATCTGCATTTAAATAATGCAGAATTTCCAGTTTGAGAACCATTACCCTTAAAGCATTCAAATCTTTTTGGCCTAGTCTAACCTCAGAACATGTTTTTAGCCTCTTCTCTCACTATTAATATTCCTCCACTGGTGATTTTATCTTCCACAAACTACATTTTCTGGACTCATCAGCATGGTGGTACAATGAGGTGGTATCATTCAGCAAATTGTGTCTCTGTCTCAGCCCCCAACCCACTCTTCTTTACCCCTCAAGTTCCTTCCAGGTATTTCTGGGATTGCCCTGCATGTGTCCCACCTGGGCCCTAGAGTCTAGTAGCCCCTATTTTCCTTCTCACTCATTCTGTGACCATGTCCTTTGTCTACACCAAAGTTGGCAACTGTGCCACCAAAAAACTTCCAGGAGCAGTGCCTGTCGTGATGCTTCTGATGCAGGGCCAAGCTTGCCGATGCAGAGGCACAGGACGTGATGAAGATGCTCTACTACTAAACTACTAAAGCCAGCTCTAGACCCTCAGCTCCTTGTGGATCCAGATCAATGACTCCTCCACACAGCACAGCATGGAGCACAGCGTCTTCATGCTCAGGACAGAGAAAGGGGCCAGAGGGAGTGGGAAAGACAAGAGTTAGGACAGAAGCATTATTCATTTTACAAAATGATTCCCTACAAGGATGCCTCAAAATTAGATATACTTCTAAATGCCTAAAATGATGTGATGGACAAGAGTATTTTCCACACATCTTTCTAGAGATGTGAAAGTGGCCAAAACTGGGATGCATGCATACACTCTTTGGAAGGCAAAATGTGTCACTGTGGGGAGAACAGAGAGGAAGCGGAGGCCAAAGTCTCAAGGCCTGACCCACAGCAAGGAGTGAAGTAAGCACCTTGTGGGACTTTGAAGGACTCAACTTGAATGATCCAAACTGAAGAGATGAGTGCAGTTGTCTCCCAGACTGGAGAAAGGGACTCGGGGGAAAAGGAAGAAGATAACTGGCTACCTGATGCCAGGAAGCTGCCCAGTGATGTCTGGAAACCCAGATGAGGAAGCTGTGGGTGTTCTTTCTCTCCTAGCCATCCAAGCAGGGAAGGTGGCAGCCAAGACAGGCAACTGTCCAGAGAGCTCTAAGCCACTCCACTCCTTAGAGTCCACAAACAGCAGAGTGGGTAAGAGGCTTGCAAATGCCACTTGGGTCCAGAGATAGGACACCCAGCCACGGCTGGGAGTTATCGGCACACCCTGCTCTGCCTCGCCCACTCGTCCCCTCAACCACAGGGTCCAGGTGGATTTGTAGCTAGTCATCCACTCTTCCCCCACCTTCACCACAGCTCTCCTTAGCCAGACTCTTGCACCTTAGCCAGTTAGCAAAGCTCCTGTCTGGTCCCCCTACAATGACTCCTGTTCTTCCCCCTATGTCACTCTCCACACTGCAGCGGGTCTGTCTCTGAAAAGTACCAGGCTGGTTCTATCACACTCCTATGTAAAACCTTCATGACCCCTGAGATACCACACAACTCCTTACAGGACCCAAGCAAAGACAGCCCACGTGACCTGGCACCTCCAACCACTCAGTCCCGACGACCACTCCTCTCTCCTCTGCTCTCTGCACCCTGCTTCTGACCCTTGGACACACCAAGCTCTCTCCACACAGAGACTGCATGTGCTATTCTTCATCCCAGAACATCTCTTTCTCACCCACAGCCTGCTGGCCCACCCCATCCTCAGCTCTTTCCCCCTTTTTTTTCTTTTTAAATGTATTTTTATTGGAGTGTAGTTGCTTTAAAATGTTGGGTTAGTTTCTACTGTACAACAAAGTGAATCAGCTATAAGTATACACATACCCTCTCCCTTTTGGACTTCCTTCCTCTTCAGGTCACCACAGTGCATTAAATAGAGGTCCCTGTGCTGTACAGTATATTCTCATTAGTCATCTACTTTACACATAGTATCAACAGTATATATGCATCAATCCCAACCTCCAAATTCCTCCCACATTGATATCCATATATTTGTTTTCTTTGCCTGTGTTCTCCATTTCTGCTTTGCAAATAGGATTTTTCTAGAGTCCACATATATGGATTAATACATGATATTTGTTTTTCTCTTTCTGAGTTATTGCACTCTGTATGACTGCAAGGAGATCCAACCAGTCCATTCTGAAGGAGATCAGCCCTGGGTGATCTTTGGGAGGAATGATGCTAAAGCTGAAACTCCAGTACTTTGGCCACCTCATGCGAAGAGTTGACTCATTGGAAAAGACTGATGCTGGGAGGGATTGGGGGCAGGAGGAGAAGGGGACGACAGAGGATGAGATGGCTGGATGGCATCACCGACTCGATGGACGTTAGTTTGAGTGAACTCCGGGAGATGGTGATGGACAGGGAGGCCTGGCGTGCTGTGATTCATGGGGTCGCAAAGAGTCAGACATGACTGAGTGACTGAACTGAACTGAACTGAACTGATGAAACCCTCTAGGTCTATCCACATCTCCTAATCCACATGTCCCAATTTCATTTCTTTTTATGGCTAAGTTATATTCTATTGTATATATGTACCACATCTTCTCTATCCATTCCTCTGTTGATAGACATTTAGGTTGTTTTCATGTCCTGGCTATTGTAATTAGTGCTGCTATGAACATTGGCATCCAGTCCCATCACTTCGTGGCAAACAGATGGGGAAACAATGGAAAGAGTGAGAGACTTTATTTTCTTGGGTTCCAAAATCACTGTAGATGGTGACTGAAAACACGAAATAAAAGACGCTTGCTCCTTGGAAGAAAAGCTGTGACCAACCTAGACAGCATATTAAAAAGCAGAGACATTACTTTGTCAACAAAGGTCCATTTAGTCAAAGCTATGGTTTTTCCAGTAGTCATGTACAGATGTGAGTTGGACCATAAAGAAGGCTAAGTGCCAAAGAATGACGCTTTTGAACAGTGGTGTTGAGGATGACTTTCGAGAGTCCCTTGGACTGCAAGAACCAGTCAATCCTAAAGGCAATCAATCCTGAATATTCACTTGAAGGACTGATGCTGAAACTCCAATACTTTGGCCACCTGATGCAAAGAGTCAACTCATTGGAAAAGATCCTGATGCTGGGAAGGACTGAAGGCAGGAGGAGAGGGGATGACAGAGGCTGCAATGGTTGGACGGCATCACAGACTCAATGGACATGAGTTGAAGCAAGCTCTGGGAGATGGTAATGAACATGGAAGCTTGCCATGCTGCATTCCATGGGGTCACAAAGAGTTGAGACACAACTGAGTGACTAAACAACAACAACATGAACATTGCGGTGTGTGTATGTTTTTAATTATTTTTTTCCTCTGCGTCCTTCCCTTTCCTTAAGACTCAGTTTAAATGTTGCTTTCTCAGAAATCTCCCAGACTAGATAGGATGTCCCCACACTGCCCTCTTATGTTACCCCCTCCAGCACCCAAACTCTCCTCATAACAAGTATCACAATTCTATTTGACTACCTATATATTTAAAATAATTTTTGCAAGTGTCAGGATGGTAGAAATCATAATTATATTGTTTATTACTGCATCACCAGTGCATACTATGCATGTTTGGTATTTAATCAAAGTGAAAGTGAAAGTCGCTTAGTCATGTCCTACCCTTTGCAACCATTCTCCAGGCCAGAATACTGGAGTGGGTAGCCTTTGCCTTCTTCAAGGGATCTTCCCAAGAACCCAGGTCTGCATTGCAGGGAGAGTCTTTACCAGCTGAACCACAAGCGAAGCCCAAGAATACTGGAGTGGGTAGCCTATCCCTTCTCCAGAAGATCTTCCCAACCCAAGAATAGAACTGGGGTCTTCTGCATTGCAGGTGGATTCTTTACCAACAGAGCTATCAGGAAAGCCCTTGACATTTAATAGGTACTCAACAAATGTCTGTGGAAAGAAGAAAAGGAGAGAGTGAAGTGAAAAGGGAAGTGGGGAGAGAGAGAGGAAGGAAAGAAAAGAGGGCTATTTTCCAGGTATTTTAAGCAATTAAGAATGAGTTATATTTTCCATCAAACTTCTTAAAACTGTACTGTCAGACAACAAAAACTGTTAACTAACATTGTTTGGTATCATCTGTCCACATGTAATGATACAAACAGGTAAGACTTTATTGAGGTCAAGATCTTTGAGTATTTCTTGATTTTATGAGTAAGAATACTACTCACCCATCTCTTGATTCCCATCTTAATGATGATTTGGGAGAAAAGGTGATGATGGTCAAAATTTCTTTCTTATTCTTTTTGATGCAATGGTAAATGGGATTGTTTCCTTAATTTCTCTTTGTGACACTTCTGATAGTTTTTTGTTAGTATATAGAAATGTAACAGATTTCTGTGTATTAATTTTGTATTCCACAACTTTACTGAATTCATTAATAAGCTCTAGATAAGCTCTAGTAGCTTTCTCAGAGAAGGCAATGGCACCCCACTCCAGTACTCTTGCCTGGAAAATCCCATGGATGGAGGATCTTGGAAGGCTGCAGTCCATGAAGTCGACTGAGTGACTTCACTTTCACTTTTCACTTCCATCATTGGAGAAGGAAATGGCAACCCACTCCAGTGTTCTTGCCTGGAGAATCCCAGGGACGGGGGAGCCTGGTGGGCTGCCGTCTCTGGGGTCGCACAGAGTCTGACATGACTGAAGTGACTTAGCAGTAGCAGCAGTAGCTTTCTGATAGTGTCTTTAGGATTTTCTATATATAGTACTATGTCATCAGTAAACACAATTTTATTTCTTCTTTTCCAATTTGGATTCCTTTAATGTCTCTTTCTTCTCTGGTTGCTATGGCTAGGACTTCTAATACTATCTTGAATAAAAGTGGCGAGAGTGGACATCCTTGTCTTGTTCCTGACTTTAGAGGAAATGCTTTCAGCATTTCACCATTGAGTAAGATGTTAGCTGTGGACTGTTATATATGGCCTTTATTATGGTTAAGATAGGGTCCCTCTATGCCCACTATGAAGAGTTTTTATCATAAATGGATGTTGAATTTTATCAAAAGCTATTGCCACATCTACTGAGATGATTATATGATTTTTATTATTCAGTTTGTTAATGTGATATATCACATTGATTGACTTGCAGATATTGAAGAATACTTGCATCCCTGGGATAAAGCCCACTTGATCAAGGCATATAATCCTTTTCATGCATTCCTGGACTCAGTGTGCTAGCTTTTGTTGAGGATTTTTGCATCCATGTTCACAGTGATACTGACCTCTAAATTGTATGTGTGTGTGTGTGTGATATCTTTGACTTTGCAGAGTGATGGTGGCCTCATAGAATGAATTCATAACTATTCCTTCTTCTACAATTTTTTGGAATTAAAATTTAAATTGCTTAAAGTGTATTTAGAGAACATGTTACAAGTGTATACATACATATACACAAAACACAAAAATATTTGCTAAGATAAAACAATACTGCTATGTCTGTTTAAAACATTCTATTTTTTTCTTTGCAATGTAAATTCAGTCTTCCGTTCCAGCTAAAAGAGACATCTCATCTCTGTATGATATACTTTTCAGATCAGCCCAGCTCACTTTGAGAGACCTTGGGGCCAAGCCATGGACACGTGATAGATGGCACTGGAGGCTGCAGCCAGGGCACAGAGCAACAAACAACATCGAGACTTCATTCTACCCTCCCTCCCCTCAGTCCCTCTAAAAGTTGCAGCTGGAGGTTGAACCCATGACCAATCTGATGCCCATCCTATCTTCCTTCTCTGCCTTTGGATGGGATGAGGTATAAAGGAACAGAGAAACAACAAAAAGCACCCTCAGCAGTAGAAAGAGAGGAGGTCAGTTAAAGGCTGACCCATTTATCAGAAACAGAAATCCTGATGAGCCAGCTGTTCAAGTTTGCAAAACTGAAATGTACTCTCTTCTTACTGAGGATATATCTTGCTGAATGTTCTCTTTCTGAATTTCTTGCCTGAGTTCAGGGCCATAAATATGTCTTAAATTTTTTGAAGAGTATTTACTGGCTAATTAAAGATGTATACAGCCACTTTTCTGCCATGCTTTAATGATGTTGTGATGGCCACCCACTGCTAATGTTCTGACATGCCCAGGGCCACATGTTATTTGGGTGAATCTACTTTTCCATGTCTAGCAGGCTAGTACTAACCTCAAATGTAAAATGGGGTCTGTTCAATTTCTTCATCTGCAAAATGGGATAAATCAGTACAACCGCATATTTTCAAATGGAACTGAAATATTTGCCCAAAATACAGTTTTGATATGGTTCAAAATGCAGTCTCATAAACTATACTAACAAAAAAATGGTAAGTACAGGCCTTTTAAGGAGTAACTTTAATGAATAATTACCCATGATTATCAATAAGCAGGGCATAGCAATTATTTGAATGTTTACAGATAGTTCATGCTGCTGCTGCAGCTGCTAAGTCACTTCAGTCGTGTCCGACTCTGTGAAACCCCATAGACGGCAGCCCACCAGGCTCCCCTGTCCCTGGGATTCTCCAAGCAAGAACACTGGAGTGGGTTGCCATTTCCTTCTCCAGTACATGAAAGTGAAAAGTGAAAGTGAAGTCGCTCAGTTGTGTCCAACTCTTAGCGACCCCATGGACTGCAGCCCACCAGGCTCCTTCATCCATGAAAGTTCATACCTGAATGCAATTCCTTATTTTAAGTAGGCTAAACATTCCCTTTGGATTTTGGTATAGGTGCTCAGTACCCTCTCCTAAAAAATACTGTTCTACCAAGTGGGCTGCCCAATCTACGTGGACACATAAACAAGCAGGAATGAAGGGGCAGGGTTGGTACTCCCCCCACCAATGGCTTCACTCTGCTCCCGTCTCCCAGGCCCTCACACAATCACTGCCCCAACCACCTTCCTCAGCAGTGTCTTGCCTCTTTATATAGAAATTTTCTTAGGATGATTTTCCATCACTTAACTAATAAAAAACAGAATCCATCTGTATAACAAAGCAGAAGCTCCACCTGATCACAAGTTAGTGCTGAAAGGCTAATCCTAAACCTATTTATTCATAAACACAAAGAAACACTATTTCCTTTTGTTGTAATGCCCAGGTGTGACTACAAAAGTGGTAAGGCTGGAAAAGCTGGAACACCTTTCTTCTGAGACAAATTTTGATCTCATTTCTGTGAAAAATCCTAAAATTCTCTGTAAGTTGTAACTAAAGGAGTCTCTGAACCAAAGTCCTGCTTTATCAAATTTTCTTGCCTGCAATATTTTGGCCAATAGGATTTTCCATTATTTCCACATGTGTGTTCTAACAAGTGGTCTTTCTACATCCTCTGGCTTTAGGCTGATCATCCACTTCAGAACCAAAAAACACCAGAACGCAGGATCTGAGGACCCAAAGAGGAACACGTCCTGAGAAATGGCTTCCTACAGGTAACAAGCCAGGTGTGCTGACACTATGTTCCAGAGGCACTTCTGAGGTTTTCATGCTGCTGTCTTATTTTCTGTAGAGCTTCAGGTAAATACATGACAAACACATGAATATCTCACAGATATTCTGCATTTATTTTATAATTAAATTCAGTATTTTGCTAGAAAATAACCTTTGTCCTTTAGATATAATGATATTAAAGTGGTACCCATTATTTGAGTGCTTACTATTTGCCAAGCACTGTGCCAAGTGCTTTTCTGACACATCATATTTAATCCTCAAAAACCACCATACAAGATAGATATTATTATTCCCACTTTCAGATTAAAAAAAAAATGAGTCTTAAAGAAATGGAGCAACTTGCCATGATGACAGGTATAAGTGATAAAATTAAAACTAAACCTGTCTGACTCCATAATATATGCTGCTCTCTTTTCTAAGTTTTTATTGAAATATAGTTGATTTACACTGTTGTGTTAGTTTATGGTGTACAGCAAAGTGATTCAGTTACACGTACATATATATCTATTTTTTCAATTCTTTTCCCTAATAGGTTATTACAAAATATTGAGTGTAGCCCCCGGTGCTCTAGAGTAGGTGTTTGTTGTTTTATCAATTTTATATACAGCCAGGCTTCAGAAATACGTGAACCGTGAACTTACAGATGTTTCAAGCTGGTTTTAGAAAAGGCAGAGGAACCAGAGATCAAATTGCCAATATCTGCTGGACGGTTGAAAAAGCAATAGAGTTCCA
Source organism: Bos javanicus (assembly GCF_032452875.1). Lineage (NCBI taxonomy): Eukaryota > Metazoa > Chordata > Mammalia > Artiodactyla > Bovidae > Bos > Bos javanicus. The sequence goes on from NC_083870.1 coordinate 48,403,934, forward strand.
GAAAAACATCTATTTCTGCTTTATTGACTATGCCAAAGCCTTTGACTGTGTGGATCACAATAAACTGAGGAAAATCCTGAAAGAGATGGGAATACCAGACCACCTGATCTGCCTCTTGAGAAACCTATATGCAGGTCAGGAAGCAACAGTTAGAACTGGACATGGAACAACAGATTGGTTCCAAATAGGAAAAGGAGTACGTCAAGGCTGTATGTTGTCACCCTGCTTATTTAATTTATATGCAGAGTACATCATGAGAAACGCTGGGCTGGAAGAAGCACAAGCTGGAATCAAGATTGCCAGGAGAAATATCAATAACCTCAGATATGCAGATGACACCACCTTTATGGCAGAAAGTGAAGAAGAACTAAAGAGCCTCTTGATGAAAGTGAAAGAGGAGAGTGAAAAAGTTGGCTTAAAGCTCAACATTCAGAAAACGAAGATCATGGCATTTGGTCCCATCACTTCATGGCAAATAGATGGGGAAACAGTGGAAACAATGGCTGACTTTATTTTTGGGGGCTCCAAAATCACTGCAGATGGTGATTGCAGCAATGAAATTAAAAGACGCTTACTCCGCGGAAGGAAAGTTATGACCAACCTAGATAGCATATTCAAAAGCAGAGACATTACTTTGCCAACAAAGATCCATCTAGTCAAGGCTATGGTTTTTCCAGTGGTCATGTATGGATGTGAGAGTTGGACTGAAAAGGAAGCTGAGCATGGAAGAATTGATGCTTTTGAACTGTGGTGTTGGAGAAGACTCTTGAGAGTCCCTTGGACTGCAAGGAGATCAAACCAGTCCATCCTAAAGGAGATCAGTCCTGGGTGTTCATTGGAAGGACTGATGTTGAAGCTTAAACTCCAATACTTTGGCCATCTGATGTGAAGAGCTGACTAATTGGAAAAGATCCTGATGCTGGAAAAGATTGAGGGCAGGAGAAGAAGGGGACAACAGAGGATGAGATGATTGGATGGCATCACTGACTCGATGGATATGGGTTTGGGTGGACTCTGGGAGTTGGTGATGGACAGGGAGGCCTGGTGTGCTGCAGTTCATGGAGTGGCAAAGAGTCAGACACAACTGAGCGACTGAACTGAACTGAACTGAAGTGTGTATAAGCGTGTGTGTGTACTTAGTTGCTCAGTCATATCTGACTCTTTGCAATCTTCTGGACTGCAGCCCACCAGGTTCCTCCATCTACAGGATTTTTTAGGCAAGAATACTCGAATGGGTTGCCACCTCCTTTCTCCAGGATATCTTCCCGACCCAGGAATCAAACCAGCATGTCCTGTGTCTCCTGCATCGCAGGCAGATTCTTTAACTGCTGAGCCATCAGGGAAGCCCAATGTGTATATATTAACATGTAAACATCATATATGCTCTTCATGAATATACTGTATTATCTCTCAGAGGCTTTGGAAGGTTTTTTTGATCAACAAATATTTATCTTCCACTTTGTGCTATTGCATTAGTCTACCAAGATCTTGTTGGCTCTAAGCTCCTCCCTCTCTAGTCACTTATCCATCCAGCTGTCAAAACAGGGTCTCCCAAGGAGTGATTCCAAAACCACCTGCATCCTAATCACTTGTATGACTGTTAAGAAAAAGGCTCCCAGACTCAACTCAGAGATAATGATCTGAATCACTTGCAACACTCCAGCTGCTTTTCAGAACGACTATGTCAATATAATATCTGTTCACAGTCTTCAAATGGTTTCCCGAATCTGTGATAATACTGTGTGTGGTAGACTAAACAACGACCTCTCATATGTGGATCTACACACATACACACACACACACTGTTCCTTGCCTTGAAAAGTGAAAGTGTTAGTTGCTCAGTCATGTCCAACTCTTGTGACCCCATGGACTGTAGCCCACCAGACTCCTCTGTCCATGGAATTTTCCAGGTAAGAATACTGGAGTGGGTAGCCATTCCCTTCTCCAGAGGATCTTCATCTCCCAGGGATCAAACCAGGTCTCCTGCATTGCAGGCAGAGTCTTTACTGTCTAAGCCACCTTTACATTCTCCTATAAATATCTGAATGCACAGCTACCACCCATTCATCTTTATATCCTCATTCACAGTGCCTGGTCCAGGGTAAATGGTCCATAAAAGTTATTTGAACTGAACTAAACCCCTAGTATTTGCCTAGAAAGCTATAGATGTACTCCCAAACACCGCTTTTAAGGAAAGTGTTTAAGAAAGTCCTGTTTTATAACCTCCCTCAGATCCTACATCACTGTTCTCCTCTCACATACACTCAGTGGTAACAAATGGCTACCCTTTTTAAAGGTTTGAATTTGGAAGGTGAAAACACAAACAAATACTATACAAAGATACCAACTAACCAAGGAGGATGATCGAACTGTAAAGTACAATTTTAGATCAAAATGAATCAGAACTATCAATTGCATATGGCTCATAAGCTATCTGTGACGACTCTGGGTATACAAGTTCTGGTATTTTAGTTTTTTAACATCTATAAAGAATTTATGATTATATTATCAAAGTACACTCTTCTTTCCATCAAAATCCAAAAACTTGACTCTTATACAAAATAAAATGAACACATGTGAAAGAATATATTGTGCTCATAAATTAATAGAGAAAACAGTAAGTAAGACTTAAAGAGTATGAGTGGAAATTTATAAAGAGATGATAAACAGACTGTTAAGATTGCTAAATTAGATACAACTGTTTAGAATCCTTCAAGGCAATAAATCAAAACCTTTTGGTTACCTTACTTGCTGAACAAAAATAATTTCCATCAAAACTAAACACAGGACTTCCCTAGTAGTACAGTAGATAAGAATCCACCTGCCAGTGCAGGGGACACAGGTTCAGCCTCTGGTCCAGGAAGATTCTGAATGCCACATGCCACAGAGCAATTAGAGCCCAACCACCACAGCTACTGAGCCCATACTCTAGAGGCTGTGAGCCACAAGCGCTGAGCTTGCATGCTGCAACTTCTGAAGCCTGTGCTCTGCAACAAGAGAAGCCACTGCAGTGAGAAGCCTATGCACCCCAACGAAGAGAAGCCCTCACTCACTGCAACTAGAGACAGCCCACAGCAACAAAAACCCAGGGCAACTGAAAATAAATTTTTTTAAATGAGATAATCTCTGTAGAAAAAAAAACTAGACACAAAATGTATGAGTCAACATAGTAGATAATGTATAAAATTTCTAAAAAACAGAAACCTCACTTAAATTGAGTCAGGAGTCCAGAAGGGGAGCTCTCATAACTCATGACAATAGCAGAGTCCAGCAGGAAGAAGAAAGACTTCTCTTCTTTCCTGGCAAATACTAAGCCAATGAAAAATCATGGACTCTGGCCCTGCCACTTCCTTTTCCCCTCTATAAAAGAGTTCTCCTTCCCCTGCTATGGGGAACCTGCACATGGCTTGCCATGATTGCACACTCTGCATTGCAATTGTCTGCTGATCCCAAAGAAACCCATCTTTCCTGAAGAAATATCTCGCAGTATATTTCAGGCCATCAGTAACAAATCAGTGAATGGCGCATTCTCTCAGAAAAGTATATAAACCTAGAATGGATGTGTGGTTGCCCTCTTAAGTCTAATTTACAGATTTTGGAAAAATAAAAAAATTACAAAGATGGAATCTAACTGGTACCACAAAACTTTAAAGGAAATATAAATCACTGGGGAAATTTTGAACTGGATCCTGAAAGAGGAAAGGGACAAGCAGACACCAGTAGACTTTAAATATTATTTTCTAAAAGATATTAAGACTAAATTTCTCTCCAAAGACATGAGTCTAGTATTTTTCATTAAAAAAATTAAGAGATTTAGAAATTCACCTTACTTTTGCAGAACATGCCTATTTTAAAAGTTAACAGCCAGGATATGGAAGCAACCTAGATGTCTATCAGCAGATGAATGGATAAGAAAGCTGTGGTACATATACACAATGGAGTATTACTCAGCCATTAAAAAGAATACATTTGAATCAGTTCTAATGAGGTGGATGAAACTGGAGCCTATTATACAGAGCGAAGTAAGCCAGAAAGAAAAACACCAATATAGTATACTAACGCATATATATGGAATTTAGAAAGATGGTAATGACAACCCTGTATGCGAGACAGCAAGAGACACAGATGTATAGAACAGTCTTTTGGACTCTGTGGGAGAGGGAGGGGGGGATGATTTGGGAGAATGGCATTAAAACATGTATAATATTATATAAGAAACGAATCGCCAGTCCAGGTTCGATGCAGGATACAGGAAGCTTGGGGCTGGTGCACTGGGATGACCCAGAGCGATGGTATGGGGAGGGAGGTGGGAGGGGGTTCAGGATGGGGAACACATGTACACCCGTGGTGGATGCATGTTTATGTATGGCAAAACCAATACAATATTGCAAAATAAAAAAAATAAAATAAAATAAATTAACACGTGGTTGTAGTTCCTGTTCCCATGCTGTGAATCCAGAATTTCCTTCTGCCTCAGTCTAGCTCCCTTGGGTCTTCATCACTTGTACTATGCCCTATGCACCACCCACCATTTTCCCCCCAACTGCCCCTGTATTTCAACCACACCAAATAACTTTTCACAGCCTCTCTTTATCATTGTTCAAGTTAGTGTGTGTGTGTGTGTGTGTGTGTGTGTGTGCACACGCACGCGCGTGCATGGTCTGTTATGAGAAACTTCGGAGAAATGCTACTTGAACAGTAGACATGTGATCAACACTGAAGTCAAGCTTCAGGGAAGTAAGGATAGAAAAAACAGGAATGATCGAAATGAGGTTAATACTGAAATCGAAATGAGGGAGGAAAATACTGGAAGGTAATAATTCAAATAAATGTATAGGATGTAAATAATGATAATCGCCAAGCTGTAATCTACATGGAGGAACTCAGGAAAAAAAGGATTACTCAGCTGTGAACTTGTATACTGGCCTCATATTCTATATGCTATTTGTTCTATCTCTAATTTTCTGCGATCTATAATGTTGATAATTGTGATGACAGTCTTTATTTGGTTGCCCTTTTAGTAACCATAAAGTCACAGGGATGGGTTTCCCCGGTGGCTCACATGGTAAAGAATCTGCCTGCAATGCAGGAGGCCCAGATTTAACCCTTGGGTCAGGAAGATGCTCTGGAGAAGGAAATCACAACCCACTCCAGTATTCTTCCCTGGAAAACCCCATGGACAGAGGAGCCTGGCCAGCTACAGTTCATGAGGTCGCAAAGAGTTGGACAGGACTGAGCGACTAACAAAGTCACAGGGATAGCCTTTTGACAGTATTTGCTCATAGTTTTTGAAAACTATATGTGTGGGCAACTATTCATTGCCCTCATGGATTCATCCAAATTAGATTCATTAAGAACTCTGAGAAAATAATGTTAATTGTGTTAACAATTAACTATGTAAATTAAAAGTACATTAATATTTTATTAAGGACTAGTAAGATCTGCTAAACTGGTAGAAAGTATACTTCATTTAGTTTGGAATATTACAGTTTTCTGCATTCAAATTTGCTATTTCTCCCATTCAGTTATAATCTAGTTATATAATTTTGAAGATAACAAAATGTCTTATTTACTTTTGTGTTTCCACTGTGGACTTCAATGCCTGAGCACATAGCAGGAATATGCAAGAACTGACCATTGAAGGAATGTTACATAAATAGGGTAAGCACAAGATTCTAGCACAGCCACACTTATATATTATAATTTAGAGTCAATATAAATATTAATAGGAACACAGTAATTAAGGGTACTAGAATATGCCACTCCAAAATATGCCACTTTGGTATATGAATTATTTTTAATTAAAGACAACTGAGAATAAGCAAATATGAGTAAAGCTCTTTACCTTTCCCTAACTGCCTAAAAATAAAGTAATTTACACTTATAAAGAAAACTTCCATTTGTAAAAATGTCTAGGAAGAGAGTCATTGCTGGAGATAATTCTTATTACCTGAGAGACTCTTATCTGCATAAGAAGAAAACCCTTATTTATCATATATTTTCTCCTCTCACCTTTCCTTAACTCACCTCCCCTGTCCAGAAGCCCAAAACCCACCTCTTTGTTTAACCTAAGATGGTATCTAAACATCAGTCATCTGGTCACCACCTGGAGCCACATTTTTCTTTGTGAACTTCTGTTCATATGTATATAATTAAAACTGTTTTTTCTCTTATTGAACCTATGAGTAGAGAAGGGGAAAATAGTTTTCTTCCCCTACACTGTAGCAGGGAAAGAGTAGAAGAGAAGAGGAAGAAAAATTGGAAAAGGAAAGGGAGAATTTACATTAGTACAAGTCAAGAGTAATAGAATATAATACAATGTCAAAATGATAATAAGAGATCTGACAAAAACAAAAATTACAAATACATAAGTACCAAAGAATACAAGGCAATTTCCTAATCAAAGTCCAAATACCTAGAAGGAAAAATGAAATATTTGATTTTCCAAATATATTGCTGCTGCTGCTAAGTCACTCCAGTCGTGTCCGACTCTGTGCGACCCCATAGATGGCAGCCTACCAGGCTCTCCCATCCCTGGGATTCTCCAGGCAAGAACACTGGAGTGGGTTGCCATTTCCTTCTCCAATGCATGGAAGTGAAGAGTAAAAGTGAAGTCGCTCAGTCGTGTCCGACTCTTCGTGACCCCATGGACTGCAGCCTCCCAGGCTCCTCCATCCATGGGATTTTCCAGGCAAGAGTACTGGAGTGGGGTGCCATTGCCTTCTCCGTCCAAATATATTGAGCATATCCTATATCCTAAAAGAAATCTGCTGGATGACAAAGGTGAAAAAAAGAATGAGCTTTGTTGAGCACCCACGTGCTAGAATTTATTTGTTGTTGTTGTTTAGTCACTAAGTTGAGTTTGATTCTTTTGCAACCCCATGGACTATAGCCCACCAGGCTCCTCTGTCAATGGGACTTCCCAGGCAAGAATATTGGAGTGGGTTGCCATTTCCTTTTCCAGTGGATCTTCCTGACCCAAGGATTGAACCCAGGTCTCTTGCTGGTGGCTCAAATGGTAAAGAATATGCCTTCAATGCAGAAGACCCAAGTTCTATCCTGGGGTCGGGAAGATCGCCTGGAGAAGGGAATGGTTACCCATTCCAATATTCTTACCTGGAGAATTTCATGGACAGAGGAGCTTGGGGGGCTACAGTCCATGGGGTTTAAAGAACTGGAAACGACTAACACTTTCTCCTACATTGGAGGAAGATTCTTTATCGCTGAGACACCAGGGAAGCCCTTGGGTTAATCTTATTTGATATTTCATTTAAAGATAAATGAGATCCAGTCTTTGGATTTAAGAACTCAACAACCAGGCTTCCCTTGTGGCCCAGTGGATAAGAATCTGCCTGCCCCAAGCATCCAGTATCGTGCATCGAACCTGGACTGGCGACTCGGATTCATTTCCATATTTGGCAAAACCAATACAATATTGTAAAGTTTAAAAATAAAATAAAATTTTTTTTAAAAAGTGTTAAACTGAAAAAAAAAAAGAATCTGCCTGCCAGTGCAGGAAATGCAGGCAATCTAAAACCCATGAACCACAACTGCTGAAGCCTGCACACTTAGAGCCTGTGCTCCAGTGTGCCTGCACACTGCAACAAAGAGTAGCCCCCACTCACCGCAACTAGAAAAAGCCTGTGCACAACAACAAAGACCCACTACAGCCAAAAAATAAAGTAAATAAATAAATCTTAAAAAAAAAAAAAAGAACTCAGCCAATGGAGAAAACAGACCTCATCATAGAAGGCAGAGACGGTTAAGTGTAGCATAGGGAGGATGCCAGCACAGGAAGAAAATAAATTAATTGCAACTTGAAGGATAAGCAAAAGCAAAAATTAAAGATAGAACAACCCGGACTTCCCAGGGGTAAAGAATCCACCTTCAATGCAGGAGACACGGGAGATGCGGCTTCAATCCCAGGGGAACATCCCCTGGAGGGCAGGGCAACCCACCCAGTATTCTTGCCTGGAGAATCCCATGGACAGACGAACCTGTTGGGTTACTGTCCATAGGGCTGCAAAGTGTTGGACACGACTGAGGTGACTGAACACATCCTTTCTAGATAGCAGAATTGCTCCTATAATGTTGAAACTCAGATATATATCTGGAATTCTACCTTTAGGAGAAGGAAATGGCAACCCACTCCAGTACTCTTTCCTGGAAAATTCCATGGACAGACGAGCCTGGCAGACCACAGTCCATGGGGTCACAAAGAGTTGGATATGACTGAGCAACTAACACACACAAAGATAGAATAAGTATAGTGGCTATTTGCCCAGAGAGCCAGCAACACAGATGTGAGTTAACATGGGCCTGAGGGTACAGCTGGCCAGAAGTGCATAGAGCCCTATCAGAGGAATGCTCATAAAAGGAAAGGCCTCATCTGCCTTTCCAGTTCTCTTGTGCTCAGAGCCAGTTCTGGAAGAATCTACTCTGGAGTCTTGGTGGGAACCATAAGCTACAGGCTGGGGGATGGACAGGGAAGGGGAGCAAACTTTGTCATGCCCTTTGTTATGAGGATTCATTTAGGTTGATTATTTTAAAGCCCAAAAGATTCTGAAAAAAATCTCTGCCCTTCCCCCAACTGCCTAAACAATGTTGATCAAGAACCTGTTCCAGGGAGGGAGTCATCACCATAAATACAGTGAACTAGGAGTAGACAGAAGGAAACCTAGCAAAGTCTGTTGAAATTCCACTCTAAGTCCCATTGTCCCAGCATGGTCCAGTGAACATCTGTTTATCAAACACTTACTCTTGCTTCTCCATGTCAACAGCCTTCTTCCTTTTTGAAGCTCCAAGCCACTAACCCCAACACCATCTTTTGTCTTTAGCTGAAGATGGTGGTTAAGGTGAGAGTTTCAGCCTTATCTGGAATTCTCAGTAAACTACTCAGTTTTCTTTGGTCTCTCCCATGTATACATGTTTTTAAACTTTTGTGTGAATTTCTCCTGTTAATCTGTCTCGTGCCAATGTAATTCTTAGACCAGTCAGAAGAACCTAGGAGGGCAGAGGGAAATTTCTTTCTCCTTGACAACAGTAAATGGTGTCCTTTGATTTTCAAACTTTTTTTGAAAAATGGAACAGACTTAAAAACATATTCAAAATCCCAACACAGAGAGGAGATGAAAGGGGAATGGCTCTGAGAAAAGCAGAACAATGGTGCAGGCATCTTCGATCTCATCCCATTCTCTCTACTTCCCATCAACTTGGCTCAGCTAAAAAAAAAAAAAAAAAAGGAAAAGCATCAGAAACATCTTCCTGACAGACCAAGGTAGAAAGCAAAGTGACTGCTAAAAAATAAAAAATTAACTCTGAAGCCTTTTCGTACTTTTTCTCCCTACTCCCATATCAACTTTTAACAAAGTAAAGCATGACTGTGTATCATCTCAAATTTTGTTTGCCAGGTCTATGATTTCTCATGAAAATGTGTCAGAAGTTGTCAATCACTTTGTAAGTGAAAAGTTCAACCAGATAACATATTGCTGGGTTCTTTTCCTTTTTTCCTTTTTTTTTTTTTTTAATTCATTGGAATGTTCTAAAAATCATTCTATTTCATAGGCATCTGTGATGGAGTAAAAGTACTGAGTTCTGTCAAGTTCACGTGAAACGGAAATTCACAGAAGTCAACACTTCCAATCGATGCAAATGATCTTGATGGAGAAATTGACAAGATTTACTGAGGGCTGCATCCTATCTCCTACTCTCATCAAGTCACAGAAGCCTGAAGCCCTGCTGTCTGTCATTAAACTAACGAGGAAACTTGAGAAGGGTTATAGGGGTAAGAGCTGGAGTAGAAGTTAAAAAAAAAAAAAAAAGTAAGACAAGATAAAAGAGCAATTTTAGAATCATTACTTTTTAACAAGGAACACAGCTATTATTCTGAACCCCAAATCACGGATGTGATAGTCAAAAAGACAAAAGAATAGCAGGGTAAATTGTTGAAACAAATCTCTTTGTAATCGATAGTAAAAATCTCATTGCAATTCAAAAGATAAATGGCAATTAAGTAGTTTCTGTTAAGTGTTTATTGTTCACCTTTTATGTGGGTGGCCTTTTAAGTGATTTTCTTTTTAAAGGAGAAGGGAAAGTTTGTTCTCTTCAGCATTTGAACTAAACATGATGCAAATGAATGCAACCATCAATTTTAAAATAATAATCGTCTTGATTTTCTAAGCCGATAAACCAACTACTATACACCACTTCCTTTTCAGGCTGTTGTTTGCTTGGCTTATCACAGTTAACTATCGCACTGTGTCTCTGCGTGAAGACGGTAATGTAATTAAATCCTATTAACACATCAAGAATAAAGCCCTTTAATGGGCACACAAGGCTTTGAGAGGCAGCTCATTCCTGAGCAGATTTAATATCTTTAAATTAAGCAAGTGTGAATGGGAAGATGAATCTTATTAAAAACTTAAATCTGATTATATTTGAAAATTATTGGTTTCTTAATGTAATAAATTATCCAATACAGACTAGAACAAATAATATGTCCCAGCTCCACATAACTCCACTCTATAACAAGTGACAAAAGAAATTATGTGTGACTGTGGGGCAAAAAGAAAGGTCTTTTTATAAAAGTCATTTTGCATAATGAAATACCTAAATCATTTTAATAAACATTTGAGGGGGGGGAGTGCAAATGACACAGTTGGAGAGGGAATCATTTACCCTATTCAGAAAGGGAATGTGGAAATAGTGATGCTAATTTTTTTTTTTTTAATTGCCATTCTGGCCAATTTGTTGTAAATTCTGAAAAGAAAAGCTGCAGCTTATGTTGTTGGTAGCAAATTCCTTCTCCAGAAGGCGAGTGCAAATGCAAGCCATCTGCCAGGCATTCTGCTGAGAAAGCTGGAGTCTCCAACAATGGGCCAACAGGCTCTGCATACTAACACACACTCACTCTGCAGGCGGGAAAGTTTGCATTTTCCCCAAAGGTACACTTTGTGTTGCCTCCTTTCCTATCATCATGGGGACCACCAAGCACCCACCCGCTCTCCCCCAATCCAGCTGGCACCAGTTATGCTTCCACATGATCAGCCTGATGATGTTCACAAGGAGAACCCCCCAGAGAAGCGTTTTCTGTTGAAACTGAAGCAGGAATGCAAGACCTGTTAAATTATTTAGCCAGACAAATGCTTCTCAGTGTGCATTTCTTAACTTAATCCTATTTTAGCAAAACCTGGCGTCGCCCATTTCACTACACATTGGAACACTGCGTGGGTTTTATCCTTTTATAACTGGACCCTTTGGGAGGGCTGGGGAACAGTGTCCTCAGCTCATCTGAAAGCTGCCATCTAACCAGCAGATGGGTGTATTCAACAGAACGCACCGGGCAGGCAGGCACTGCGGGAGCCATCATGTCTGAAACCAGGGTCTGCTCCCATACTTGCAAGTAATTCTTACTGCTCCACTCGAGGAAACTGGAATGCTGTTACTTGGCAACTGTGCCCAAATGGCTCATTCAACAACATGATGAAACATTTTAAATATTGTTTGGTATGTGGTGACGGGGCAAAGGGAGAGGTGCCCTCTGCTGAAAAGCCATCCTAGGAAATTCAACTTCCCTTCACCCCAGATCGGGCCCCTGCCAGCTTTCATCTCCAACCTCTTCTCGCTCTGATTACCATGTTCCCTCAGGCCTCTTGTCGAAGGTTCCTCAGACTTGCCAGACTGTCTCTTTTTTTTCTTTTTTTTTTTTAATTTTATTTTATTTTTAAACTTTACATAATTGTATTAGTTTTGCCAAATATCAAAATGAATCTGCCACAGATATACATGTGTCTCTGCCTGTGTACAGCAGCTTTCTCTGCCTAGAATGCTTTCTCCAAAACCCCTCTGCTCACACATCCTCTGGGCAGGTGTCTCGTGTATGTTCCAGAGTCTGACTTTGCAGGTTCAAATCCCAGCTTTCTGACCTACTAGTTGTGTGACTGTGGAAAACTTGTTTAACTTCTCTAGGACTCAACTAACTCAATTGAAAGATGAGCACAGTAATAATATAACCTCTGCCAAAGACTAACTAGGATGAGACTATGCTTTTAGCAGAGTGTCCAGGATAACATGTTTAGCAGATGTTAATTATGATTACCATCTCTTGTGAAGAAGCTCAAGGCTCTAGTTTGCCATGACCCCTTTCTCTAATATTATACCTTCTTTGTATGACCATATGCTTCTCCACAAGCACATGCTTATGCTGTTGCATTCATCACACATTTCAACTGGGTGCTTGTATCTGTCTTTTCTGTGAGACTTAAGTAGTTCCTTAAGAACTTGTTTTTATCTTTGTCTGCACAAAGGTTAATATAGTACCAGGCACATAATAATTGCTCAATAAATATTTATTAACTAAATACAGTAATTAATGAACAAATGTGTTTAGTAACAGCTGGATTAAGCATATAAGTAAGGTCAGAAGTAAATGTTTTCCACCATAACTAGAGGAAAATATCTTAGAGATGACTTCTTTATACTTTCTTCTATTGATGGACCCTTGGGTAGTTTCCAAGTCTTGATACTGCGAATACTGCTGTAATGAACACTAGGGTGCATGTATCTTTTTGAATTAGAGTTTTCATCTTTTCCAGATACATGCCCAGGAGTGGGATTGCTGGATCATGTGGTAACTCTACTGTTCATTTTTTAAGGAACTTCCATACTGATCTCCATAATGGCTGCATCAATTTACATTCCCATCAACAGTGTAGGAGGGTTCCCTTTTATTCACACCCTCTCCAACATTTAGTATTTGTAGATTATTTGATGATGGCCACTCTGCTCAGAGGGAGGTGATACCCCATTGTACTTTTTATTTGCATTTCCCTAACAATTAGTGATGTGGAGCATCTTTTTGTGTGCCTATTGGCCATCTGTGTGTCTTCTTTGGAGAAACATCTATTTAGTTCTTCTGTCCATTTTTTGAATAGGTTTGCTTTTTTAAATATTGAACTATATGAGCTATTGTATATTTTAGAAATTAAGCCCTTGTCAGTCTCATCACTTGCAAATATTTTCTCCCAGTCTGTAGGTTATCTTTTCATTTTGCTTTCAATTTCCTTTGCTGTGCAGAAGCTTCTAAGTTTGATTATGTCCCATTTATTTCTCCTTGTATTTCTTTTGCCTTTGCAGATTAATCTAAGAAAATATTGCTACAATTTGTCAGAGAGTGTTTAGCCTGTGTTCTCTTCCAGGAGTTTTATGGTGTCAGGTCTTATATTTAAGTCTTCAAGTCAATTTGAGTTTATTTTAGTGTATAGTATGAGGGTGTGTTCTAACCTCATTGATTTACATGTGGCTATCCAACTTTACTAAACCATTTACTGAAGATATTGTCTTTCCTCCATTGGATATTCTTGCCTCATTTGTTAAAGATTAATTGACAGGTGTGTAGGTTTATTTCTGTGCACTCTATTCTGTTCCATTAAATCATCTGTCTATTTTTGTGCCAATACCACCCTGTTTTGATTACTGTAGCTCTGTAATATTGTCTGAAATCAGGAAGGGTTATGCCTCCAGCTTTGTTCTATTTCCTCAGGATTGCTTTTGCAATTCTAGGTCTTTTATTTGCAGAATTTCCCAGTAAAGCCATCCTGTGCTGGCCATATTCATTATATTAATTCATGCAATCTAAGAGCAATGGATATTTTTCTGTTTCCTTGAATCATCTTTGATTTCCTTTATCAATATTTTATAGTCCTCAGTGTATAAGTCTTTCACCTCTTTGGTCAGGTGTATTCCTAAGTATTTTAATCTTTTGATGCAATTTTAAAAGGGATTATTGTTCAACTTTAAATTTCCGATAGTTCATTGTTAGTGTAATAAATTCAAAAGATTTCTTTATATTAATCTTGTATCCTGTGCCCTTGCTGAATTCATTTATCAATTCTAATAGTTTTCGTGTGGAGTCTAGAGTTTTCTATATACAGCATCATGTCTCTCTTGCACCTAATGAAAATTTTACATCTTCCCTTCTGCCTTGGATACCTTTTATTTCTTTTTGTTTTCTGATTGCTGTGGCTAGGACTTCCAATACCATGTTGAACAGAAATGGTGAGAGTGGGTATCCTTGTCTTATTCCCAAATATAGCAGGAAGGCTTTTAGCTTTTCATCATTTAGTTTTATCTTGGTTGTGAGTGTGTCACAATTGACTTCTATTATGTTGAGATATGTTCCTTCTGTATCACTCTGGTGAGAATTTTTATCATGGATACTGAATTTTATTAAATGCTTTTTGTGCATCTATTGAGATGATCATGTGGTTTTTGTCTGTTCTTTTGTTGATGTGGTGTACCACAATGATTGATTTCCATATGTTGAATCATCCCTGTGACCTTGAATGAGTCTAACTTGATCCTGGTGTATGATATGTTTTATGAGTTGCTGGATTCAGTTTACTAATATTTTGTTGAGAATTTCATCAAAGATATTGGCCTGTAATTTTCTTTTTGCTAGTGTCTTTGTTTGGTTTTGGTATCAGGGTGATGGTGGCCTCATAAAATGACCTTGAATGTGTTTATTCTTCACTCTTTTGGAGGAGTTTGAGAAGGATAGGTGTAAGTTCTTCTTTGTATGTTTGGTAGAATTTCCCAGTGAAACCATCCTGTCCTGGACTTTTGTTTGCAGGAAATCTTTTTATTACAGATTATATTTCACTTTTAGTGACTAGTCTATTCAAATTACCTATTTCTTCTTGATTCATTTTCGGCAGGCTGTATGTTTATAGAAACAGGTCATCCATTTTGTGGTCATATAATTGTTCATAATACTTTCTTATAATTTTTTGTATTCTGTGGCATTGGCTATTATTTCTTCTCTTTCATCTCTTATTTCATTTGTTTGGGTCTTCTCTCTTTTATTCTTGGTGAACTTGGCCAGAGGTTTGTTGATTTTTTTATTCTTAAAAAACAAAACAAAACAAAAGCTTATGGTTTTATTTGGGTTTTTTTTCTATTGTTTTTTTAAATCTCTATTTTTTTATTTCCTCCCTGATTTTTATTATAATTTCCTTCCTTCTGCTGAATTTAGGTTTTGTTTGTTCTTCTTTTTCTAATTCTCTTAGGTTGGGTTATTTATTGAGACTTTCCTTGTTTTTTAAGAATTGCTGTGAACTTCCCTCTTAGGATTGCTTTGCTGCACTCCATAAATTTTGTATGGTTAGGTTTTCATTGTCTTATGTCTTGAGGAATTTTTTAATTTCCTCTCTGATTTCATCCCTGATCCATTGGTTTTTAGTAGCATGTTGTTTAGTCTCCATGAAACCATTTTTTCTCATTTCTCTTTCTGTGGTTGATATCTAGTTTCATACCACGGTGGTCAGAAAAGATGCTTGACATAATTTATGTCCTCTTAGATTTGTTGAAGCTTGTTTTGTGTACTTACATGTTGTCTATCCTAGAGAATATTCCAAGTCACTTGAAAAGAATGTGTATTCTGGGTTTTTTGTTTTTTGTTTTTTTTTGCTGGGGGCAGTGGGGGATGTAGTGTCCTGTGGACATCAATTGTCTAACTGTCTACTGTGTCATTTAGGATCTGTGTTGCCTTATGGATTTTCTGCCTGCAAGATCTGTCCACTGATGTCAGTGGGGTGTTAAAATCTCCTACTACGATTATATCCCCATCAATTTTTCCCTTTATGCACATTAGTATTTGTTTTATATATTTAGGTGCTCCTAAACTGGGTACATACATATTAACAAGTTGATATCCTCTTCCTGTATTGATCATTTTATCACTATACTGTCCTTTATCTTTTTTATGGACTTTGCTTTAAAGTCTATTTTGTCTGATATGAGTATCACTACTCCTGCTTTCTTATCATTTCTATTTGCATGAAATATCTTTTTCCATCCCCTTATTTTCAATCTATAAGTGCATTTCTCCCTAAAGTGGTCTCCTGTAAGTCACATTTTATAAAGTTCTTGTTTTATTATCCAATCTGCCACTTTCTGTCTTTTGACCAGAGCGTTTAGTCCATTGACATTAAAGTAACTATAACTATGTACTTATTGCCATTTGAAACCTTATTTTCCAACTGATTTTTAATTTCTTCTTTGTTCCTTTCTTCTTTACCTTTTTCCTTTCGTGGTTTAATGGTTTTCTTTTGTATTATGCTTGAGTTCCTTTCTTTGTGGTTTAATGAATCTATTGTATGTTTTTGATCTGTGGTCACCCTGGTTTTCAAGTTTGCTAGCCCATAACTCTGCAGAAGGCAATGGCACCCCACTTCAGTACTCTCGCCTGGAAAATCCCATAGGTGGAGTAGCCTGGTAGGCTGCAGTCCACGGGGTCGCGAAGAGTCAGACACAACTGAGTGACTTCACTTTCACTTTTCACTTTCATGCATTGGAGAAGGAAATGGCAACCCACTCCAGTGTTCTTGCCTGGAGAATCCCAGGGATGGGAGAGCCTGGTGGGCTGCCGTCTCTGGGGTCTCACAGAGTCGGACACGACTGAAGTGACTCAGCAGCAGCAGCAGCAGCCCATAACTATATCTACTTGCTTTAGAGTGGTAGTCACATAAACTCAAACACATTCTGAAAGATCTACAATTTCTTATTTCCCTCTCCCACATTTTTTGATTTGGTGTCCTACTTTACATCTTCATGCTTTTCCTTTTGCTATTCATTGTAGTTATAATCACTTCAGGCAATCTTTTGATTATATTTTAATCTGTGTACTGGCTTATATAAGTGATCTTCAACCTTTTTATACATTTGCCTTTCCTATTGTAACATTCCCTTTCCTATATATTCTTGTTTCTTTTCTATTTAGAGAAGAACTTTCAATATTTCTTTCAGGATAGGTTTAGTATTGCTGTATTCTTTTAGTTTTTGCTTATCTGAGGAGTTCTTTATCTCTCCTTCTATTCTAAATGAAAATCTTGCTGGGTAGAGTACTCTAGGATGCAGGTTTTTTCCTTTCAGAACTTTGAATATATCTTGCCATTCCCTTCTGGTCTGCAAAGTTTCTGTAGAAAAATCAACTGACAGCCTAAAAGAGACTCCCTTGTAACTGAGTGTTTTTCTCTCACTGCCTTTAGAATCTTCTCTTTAACTTTTGCCATTTTAATTGTTATATGTCTTGGACTAGGTCTGTTTGGGTTCATCTGGTTTGGAACTCTCTGTGCTTTCTATAGCTGAATAACTGTTTCCCTCCTTAGGTCTGGGAATTTTTCAGCCATAATTTATTCAAATACATTTTTGACTCCCAATTCTCTTTCTTCCCCTCTGGGATTCCATTATGTGTAGATTGGCACACTTTATATTATCCCACAGATCTCATATGTTGCTTTTTTTTTTCACACTTGTCTTTCTGTCTGCCATTCTGATTGGATGATTTCCATTATTCTATTTTCCAGATCACTTATTTGTTCTTCTGCATTATTCAGCTTGATATTTATGGTCTTTAATTTGAGTTTCATCTCAGCAGTAGAGCTGTTGAATTTTGATTGGCTTCTCTTTACACTTTCTAGTTCCTTGTTACAGTGATCTGCATTCCTATCAATAGTCTTTCATAATTCGTTCAGCATTTTTATTACCTCCTTTTTGAACTTGGGATCTTGTAGATTGGAGAGGTCTGCTTCATTGTTTGTTCTTCAAGGACTTCTCTTGTTCTTTTAATTGGGAATAGTTATTCTTTTTCATTTTGCTTATATTTCTCTGACTATGAATTTAGGAGAAATAGTTATCTACTGTGGTCTTAAAGGGCTTCTTTTATGTGGGAGTGTGTAGCTTGCATGAGTCCAATATTTTTTGTGTAAGGACTATTTTTGGTATGGATGCCTGCCACATCTTTTCTCAGGGTCTGCAGGGTGTTATCCCCTTGATAGAAGGTGTGATTGTTGTTGCGGTAACCAGAGCCAGCAACGGATGTTGGGTGGGGTCTCCTTTTTGCTCTGTGGTTGTTACAGCCCTGTCATGGGACAGTCTGATCCCCAGTTCTCGGAGCAAAAGCTCCCAGATCTGGTTCTAAGCCACGGTATGAGGAAGGCTGGGCTGGAGCTCTCCCTCTGGGAAAGATGCCTCTGCATGTTCTTCCCCAGGAGCTGTCCACCAGGACATGTGATGCTGTCCATCACTCTGTGATGCTTTCTGCCACCCAGTGTGCACACCCACAAAGTCCACTGCTGCAGGTGCCTTGACCCATCTCTGCTATGGGAGCATCAATAATCAGCTCAGGTATTTTTCAAGCAAACATGCACACTCTCAAAGCTACAGGCACAAAGACCTGCCACAACCATGCCTCCACTTCCACTGTGGGAGCACTAGTAATCAAGCTCAGATTTTAGCCCCACCTCTGTCCTGGTGGCTCAGGTGGTAAAGAATCTTCCTGCAATGCAGGAGACTCTGGTTTGATCCCTGGGTCAGGAAGATCCCCTGGAAAAGGGAATGGCTACCCATTCCAGTATTCTTGCCTGGAAACTTCCATGAACAGAGGAGCCTAGTGGGCTATAGTCCATGGAGTTGCAAAGAGTCAGACATGACTGAACAACTAACACTCTGAATGTGTACCCCGCAAAGTTCATGATACCTACAGCAGCCAGATCTATGCCCCACCATGAGCACACTCACAATGTGGCCATGGTGGACTCACAGCCTTCCTTTTTCATGTTGACAGTGGGGATCCTATGGCAGGCCCACACTCAGTCCTGCACACACTCCCAGTTGTGACCAAGACCATACTGAAAGCACTTTGGACTATCTCTGTGCAGTCAAACTAAATACTCTCCCCAGGCCTGTCCACTGAAGCCCAGGTTTCTGCACTTAGGTGCCTACCCGTAGGTATGCATCTCAGGCTCAGAAATGTGGCAACATGGCCAGAACCAGATGGGCTGGTCTCATAGAGATCTTTCTGACAACCTTGATGGTATGAGATTTTCTACAAGTTTTCAGTAGGTATTCTGGGAGAAATGTTCCACGTTGTAGATGTTATTTTTGATGTATTTGTAGGAGTAGGTGAGCTCCATATCCCTTCCTATACCATCTTGATCTCTCCCTCAAGAAATTTTTTTAACATCAGATTTTAGAAAACAGTAAGAAGTTGGAGAGAGGGAATACAGAGACAGACATAGACAAATATGGATGGAGACAGAGAAGAGACAGAAATAGAGATGTCTATTTCTAATCATTGCCATTGAAAGGTAGTCTCTATTTTCATGTGGTTGCTCTTTTTCTTTGATTTTATGTTGATTGTCAATGGTTGGATGTAGAGTCACTAAGATTCTTTCTACATTTTTCTCAGTGCATACTTTTTACAATTCGAGGTTTTGAAATCTGTCCAGGATCCAACCGATTTAAGTAGCCTTACCCCATCCTACATGTCCCACATTACACACTAATCTCTTCTACTCTCTTTTCAGACCTAGATGCCCTAATTCAAAGCACAGATTATATATTTTATATAATTATTTTCTACTTTGGAAAAAAAAACCCTAAAACTAGCAAAAGAATTGTAAACACAAAAGTGCAAACACAGAGAATCTTTTCTTTGAATATTTTTAAAGTGCTAACCTGATGCTCTCTCACCCCAGATAACTTTAATATATATTTCCTACCAACACTCTCTCTCACACAACCATAATCAGGATCTCAACATTGATAGATCACTACTATCTAATTCTCAGAACCCCCTTCAGTTCCACCAAGTGTCCCAATAACATCCTTTAGATCAGAAAAATGCCATGCTCATTACATGGCATTTAATTTTCATGTTTCACCTATCTCCTTCAGTCTGGAAAAGCTCAGTCTTTGACACTTATGACCTCAACATTTTTGACAATTACAGGCCAGTTATTTAGTAAATGACCCTCAAATTGTTTTGTTTTTTTTTTTTTCTGTTGTTTTTCATGAAGCAGATTATGCATCTTTGAGAGGCATACTGCAGAAGTAATGTCGTGTTCTTCTCATTGCATCTTATCAGGTCGTACACAATTTTGAATTGTCTCATTGATGATGTTTATTTTGATTACTTGATTAAGTTGGTAGCTACTAGGCTTCTTCACTGAAGTTACTCTTTTTCACTTTGTAATTAATAAATTGCTAAATATACTGATATTGAAAAGCAGTCAAAGGAAGAAAAAAAGGAAACAGATTAATCAAAAGTAATAAGTAGGTGAATTAGAAGAAATCTGTACCATGACATCCAGTGCAAGAGGTGTTCTGAAATTATGAACACAATCGATCATGTAAAATATTACTAAATAAAAGATCTAAAGAAGAGCCATTGGTTTTTGCAACTATAAGGTCAGTAGTAACAACGGCCAGCCAGTTTCAGTGGATGTAGTAGTGAATGGATGTACTAGGAGTGAGGGGACAGATCAAGAGGACATAGGGTAGGGTGACCTTAGTCTCCTACCCAAGTCAAGAGGAAAGATGAGGATGGATGGAGTTAGAACAAAGAGACTATGGGAGTTTACACCAGATGGCTTCAACTTTTTCCATGAAGATGTGTCTACTGTTGATGGAAATGGGGCAGGGATGAGGAAGAGTTTTGGGAAAGATAATTAAGGTGTCAACAGCCCACCATGGAGGCTGTGTTCACTTTAACCAAAGTTCACCTGCATAAAAAATATGAGGATAATGGGAACAAATCTTGCCTTGTCCCAGCTCCATGCCTCCTGAACATGAACATCACTCTCTTCTCTGTTTCGTTCCAACGTCCCCTTTGTAGCACTGACAGCTGGTCTCTCAAATGTGCCTCCAACACAATGCCATCTTCCTGCATGTTTTTGTTCTATTTAGGCCCTCAAAAGATTGCATGATACCACCTACATTGGGAAGGGCAACCTCCTTTACAGAGTCCACCAATTCAAATGCTAATCTCAACTGGAACAGGCTCACAGACACACCTTGAAATAATGTTCCATCAGATCTCTGAGCATCCTCTGATTCAGTCAAGTTAATGCATAAAATTAGCTATCACATCATACAATGGAATGCTACTCAACAACAAAATAAACTATTGATACACTCAAAAACATGGATAGGTCAAAATTATTTTACTGAATGAAATAAGCCCCCCAAAAAGAGTATATATTGTATAATTCTATTTATATAGGGTTATATAAAATATTCTATAAAGACAGAGAGCAGAGCAGTAGTTGCATGGGGATGGTGGGGATCGGGGAGTGAGAGAGACAAGTAAGTTCTAGGGATATAATGTGACTATGGTTAGCAATACTGAGTTATATATTTGAAAGTTGCTAACATTTTTGAAGTTTTCAACACAAAATAAATTAGAACTATGCAAGTGAGGAATGTGTTAACTAACTTTATTGTGATAATCATTTCACAATATATATATATATATCAAAGAATCACACTGTATATCTTGAACTTGTTGTTCAGTCGCTAAGTCATGTCCGACTCTCTGCAACCCCATGGACTACAGCACACCAGGCTTCCTTGTCCTTCACCATCTGCCTAATCTGCCTGAGTCTGCTCAGATTCATTCCCGGTGAGTTGGTGATGCTATCTAACCATCTTATCCTCTGTCGTCCCATTTTCCTTTTGCCTTCAATCTTTCCCAACATCAGAGTCTTTTCCAATGAGTAGGCTCTTAAACTTACACAGCATTATATGTTAATCATATATCAGTAAATCTGGGGGGGAAGGTTTTGAGAGAAAATAATTGTCAATTTAGAAGATTTATATCCAGCTAAGTTATTATTGAAAATAAAGATCAAGGGAATTCCCTGGTCTAATGGTTTGGACTCCATGCTTCCACTGAAGGGGGCACAAGTTCAATTCCAGGTTGAGGAACTAATATTCCACATGCTATGCAGCACAGCCAAAATAAAAGATCAAGTAAAATATTTCAGGCCAAGATTAAGAAAAAGATTTTGGTGAAAGAACTACTAAAGTGTGCTCCTCAGTAAGAAGGAAATCAGACTTAAAGAAAATAGTGTGTTGTAGGAAACAATGGTGAGCAAAGAAACTGGCAAATGTATCAGTAATTCTAAATAAGCATTGATTGAAATACAATAAAAATTCAAAATAATGACTAATATCAGACAGTTTACAAATGAGAGAATTAAAATACTAGGTAACAATAACATGGTAACTAGGATGGCAAAGGCCTTTAGTATACTATTCTAAATTCCGTATACTATTCAGGAGGTTCACAAGATGTTGATTAATTTTGGACTTTGTTAAGCATTCATGCTAAAATTTAAAGACAAATAACAAAGGAATAATCAGGCAAGAGCAAAGTATTGTTTTGCACAGAAGCAAAACAAAGAAAATGTTTGCTAAAAGGTTAGTTATTATGTATATTTCATATAGCATACATTCCTGTATGCTCCTAATGTAAGCTTTATTTATTACTGAGCTTCATAACTACAGGTTTCTCTCCAGAAACAGAACCACTGGAACATGAAATGAATTCCAAATCTTAGGACTGAATCCATGAGAGGCAATGAGGCAATATAAGTGTAAGATTAGGAGATGGATCTCCTGAGCATAAATTCTAGCTCTGTCATTGATTAACTGAATGATCTTGAGCCAGTAAGTTAATCTTTGATTGTCTCAACTGCCTTACTTACAATTCTATTATACTTTAAGTGTTGCAATCAATTATTGATGTATTTCATAAATTAAGTGCTTGATAAGGTATCTGTCACATAGTAATTGGTGGCTCAAACAAACAGTCAAGAATCTGCCTGCAAGGCGGGAGACCCAGTTCAATCCCTGGGTCAGGAAAATCCCAGGAGAAGGAAATGGCAATCCACTCCAGGATTCTTGCCTGGAGAATTCCATGAACAGAGGAGCCTGCTGAGCTATAGTTCATGTGCTAAGTCGCTTCAGTTGTGTCCAGTGCTTTGTGACCCTATGGATGTGTAGCCCTCCAGGATCCTCTGTTCATGGGATTCTTCAGGCAAGAATACTGGAGTGGGTTGCTGTGCCCTTCTCCATGGCATCTTCTCAACCCAGGGATTGAACTCAAGTTTCTTAAATCTTCTGCATTGGCCGGTGAGTTCTTTACCACCTGTCCATGGAGTCACAAAGAGTCAGACACAACTGAGTGAGTAACACTTCTAATTCCAAGTGTTCAATAAATGGTAGTTTTTATTATTTTTGCATCTCTACCTTTCTCAGAACATATTGATAACTTATGACAACAAGGCTGGATCAGCTAATGAGAGATAAGTGTTGGCTTGCCCAAAACTGAACCCTGCCCCATTCGTTCTGACCTCATAGAAAAGAATCTAGCTCCTGCCATTCCATGGATGCTAGCTTGGCCTACTGTGTAAAACAATCAGTCAGTCAGTTCAGTTGCTCAGTCTTGTCTGACTTTGTGCAACCCTATGGACTGCAGGACACCAGGCTTCCCTGTCCATTGCCAACTCCTGGAGATTGCTCAAACTCACGTCCATTGAATCAGTGATGACATCCAACCATCTCATCCTCTGTCATCCCCTTCTCCTCCCACCTTTAATCTTTCCCAGCATCAGGGTCTTTTCAAATGAGTCAGTTTTTGCATCAGGTGGCCAAATATTGGAGTTTCAGCTTCAGCATCAGTCCTTCCAATGAATATTCAGGACTGATTTCTTTTAGGATGGACTGGTTGGATCTCCTTGCAGTCCAAGGAACTCTCAAGAGTCTTCTCCAACACCACAGTTCAAAAGCACCAATTCTTCAGCACTCAGCTTTATTTATAGTCCAAATCTCACAACCATACATGACTATTGGAAAAACCATAGCTTTGAGTAGATGGACCTATGTTGGCAAAGTAATGTCTCTGCCTTTTAATATGCTGTCTAGGTTTGTCATAGCTTTTCTTCCAAGGAGCAAGCGTCTTTTAATTTCATGGCTGTAGTCACCATCTGCAATGATTAAGAGGCAGATCTAAATCTGCATCTAAAATAAATTAAAAAATTAAGTCTGTCACTGTTTCCATTGTTTCCCCATCTGCTTGCCATTAAGTAATGGAGCCAGATGCCACGATCTTAGTTTTCTGAATGTTGAGCTTTAAGCCAACTTTTTCACTCTCCTCTTTCACTTTCATCAAGAGGCTCTTTAGTTCTTCTTCGCTTTCTGGCATAAGGATGGTTATTTATATATCTCCCAGCAATCTTGATTCCAGCTTGAGCTTCATCCAGCCTGGCATTTCTCATGATGTACTCTGCATATAAGTTAAATAAGCAGGGTGACAATATACAGCCTTGTACTCCTTTCCCAATTTGGAACCAGTCTCTTTCCGTGTCCAGTTCTAATTGTTGCTTCCTGACCTGCATACAGATTTCTCAGGAGGCACGTAAGGTGGTCTGGTATTCCCAACTCTTGAAGAATTTTCCAATTTGTTGTGATCAACACAGTCAAAGGCTTTGGCATAGTCAATAAAGCAGAAGTAGATGTTTTTCTGGAACCCCCTTGCTTTTTCAATGATCCAACAAATGTTGGCAATTTGATCTCTGGTTCCTCTGCCTTTTCTAAATCCAGCTTGAACATTTGGAAGCTCTCGGTTCATGTACTGTTGAAGGCTCACTTGGAGAATTTTGAACATTACCTTGCTAGCGTGTGAGATGAGTGCAATTCTGCAGAAGTTTGAACATTCTTTGGCATTGCCCTTCTTTGGGATTTTTTGGGAAAACTGGCCTTTTCCAGTCCTGTGGCCACTGCTGAATTTTCCAAATTTTCTGGCATATTGAGTGCAGTACTTTAGCCACTTTAAGACAATCAATCCTGGTCAACTCAACACTTGCATCCCACACTCAATATGCCAAGGGAAAGGAAGCATCAAAGAAGCAGATGTGGTGTAATCCTTCCCCTAGATTGCCTGATATATATTAATTGATCCAACTGCAGGGCTTGGCACTCAGCTTCCTGACTCCACAAGGGAAAGCCTGGCTCTCCCTCCACCATTTACACTGAGCTGGCAAGACAAGGTCGGAGCCAGGGTTCTGCCATGTCATAGTGCTATTATATCCACATCACTGACTTTGCCAAAGGAGGGCCCAGTGCTCCTCTGCCCAGGCAGTTTTTAATCGGACAGCCCCTAGTCTCAGCTGGCCCTGCTGGATCTCTATGTGCTCCCCCAGAATGCAGTGGACAGCGTGCAGGTGGACCTACACATAGTTCCAGCTTGAAGTTTTCCCCAATAACACTGCTCCAGCAAGCTCTGTGTGCACACTACTTGACCATTTGCCCTGGTCTGCAAGACAATCTGCTAATCAGACAAAAGATACAGCAACAGGTATCCAGTTTCAGTTGACCCTTGTACTGGTCCACTTATACCCAGATTTTCTTCAATAGTAAATGTTACGATCAGTTTGATGAATCCTTGGATAGAGAAGCAACTATACAGAGGAAGCACAGATACAGAAGGCCCAATGCAAATCACACTCGGATTGCCCATAGTTCGGAGGGTTAGTCTCCCTACTCCGTTAGTGGTGTACAAGGCTCAAGTGAACACGCATCCTATTCTGCTGGCTCTCCCTGACCTTTCTTGATGCACTGCAGGCAACCACAGCCCTTGTGATCACTTCAGGGATCAGCCCCATTGTCTTCTTTGTTCTTCCTTCTCTCAAGCATAAAGTCTTTGACCACTTTTCCCTTGTCTATTCTTCAGTTCTAATTTTAACTTTTAAATCTAGATTTAATTTTTAAATTTAGATCAAGATTGCCAGGAGAAATATCAATTACCTCAGATATGCAGATGACACCACCCTAAAGGCAGAAAATGAAGAATAACTAAAGAGCCTCTTGATGAAAGTGAAAGAGGAGAGTGAAAAAGTTGGCTTAAAATTCAACACTCAGAAAACTGAAAGATCATGGCATCTAGTCCCATCACTTCATGGCAAATAGATGGGGAAACAGTGGAAACAGTGAGAGACTTTATTTTGGGGGGGCTCCTAAATCACTGCAGATGGTGACTGCAGCCATGAAATTAAGATGCTTGCTCCTTGGAAGAAAATTTATGACCAACCTAGACAGTATATTAAAAAGCAGAGACATTACTTTGCCAAACAAAGGTCCATCTAGTCAAAGCTATGGTTTTTCCAGTAGTCATGTATGGATGTGACAGTTGGACTATAAAGAAAGCTGAGTGCTGAAGAATTAGTGCTTTTGAACTATGGTGTTGGAGAAGACTCTTGAGAGTCCCTTGGACTGCAAGGGAGATCAAAGCAGTCCATCCTAGAGGAGATCAGTCCTGGGTGTTCATTGGAAGGACCGATGTTGAAGCTGAAACTCCAATACTTTGGCTATCTGATGTGAAAAGCTGACTAATTGGAAAAGACCCTGATGCTGGGAAAGATTGAGGGCAGGAGGAGAAGGGGACGACAGAGGATGAGATGATTGGATGGCATCACTGACTTAATGGACATGAGTTTGGGTAGGCTCTGGTAGTTGGTGATGGACGGAGAAGCCTGGTGTGCTGCAGTCCATGGGGTAGCAAAGAGTCGGACACGACTGAGCAACTGAGCTGACTGATTCTACAGCTGCCTTGTCTGTCCAACATCTACTGCTTTCTTTCCCTGGACAATTTCACTGGGTAACTTTATACCACAATTAAGACTAAGGTCTCATTTCACATTGAACAAAGAAACTGGGCCTTTCTCTCTTGCTGGAGAGGTTAGGAAGCAGTGACCAAGGTGGGTAAAGAGACTGAAGTCCCTGGAAGTACTTTCTAACAATGCTGACCTTGGATTGGTTACTGCATCATCTTTACATATCTGTTTAAGGAAACCACTGAGGAAAGCAAGGAAGTATCTTTTAATTTCAACTTGCCTTTCTTTAAGTACCCGCTATGGCTAGATGGTGAACTACTTCCTGAGAGATCAATAAAAACAAAGAGATGGTAGTTGGAAACAATGAAATGGGAAACTGTTAGAAATGAAAGATTCACATCTGCAACAACCTGGATGATTTAAATAATGGGCTAGTCAAACTTTTATTTTTTAAACCCTGGATTTGTTGTTGTTTAGTTGCTGACTTGTGTCTGACTCTTTTGCGACCCCAAGGACTGTAGCCCACCAAGCTCCTCTCTGTCCATGGAATTTCCCAGTAAGAACACTGGAGTGAGTTGTCATTTCCTCCTCCAGGGGATCTTCTTGACCCAGGAATCAAACCTTGGTCTCCCACATTGCAGGCAGATTCTTTACCTTTTGAGCCACCAGCAAAGCCCAAGGGAAATCTTGGATGGCACAGATTTATTTTTTGTAATCCGGAAATCAAATGTATTTAACAAATTGAGGTCTTTTTCTAATACAGATAAAAGAAACATCAAAGATCATTATGTAGGTGTGAGCTTCATTCCTCTGCTTCCTACCTCCATCTTTCATTCATTCAACAAATACATTTCAGGCATTAGATTAAGTTTCTCATATACACAGGGTGGAAACTTCATGATACTATTTAAATCTTTGTCTGCTTCCATATAAAAAACACCAAAGAATTATCTATATCATCACAAAGAAACTCAGTCTGGAAATAGTGACTTCAGAGAAGGATTTAGCATAAGGCACGTCTAAGGGGGCTTCATTAGTGAAACAATGGAAGGTGCCAAGGTGTGGTGGTCTCAGCTGGAGGCAGCTCAGGGCAGTGGATCCAAAGGCAGAGTTACAGCAGAGCTCTGCCAAAGCATTGCCTAGAAGGTCAGCCCTCTTCCCACTCGAACCTGAGTGCAAAGAAACCTAGTGGCTATTTCTTCAACTTAAACAAACCTCTGACCTGAAGGCGAATGGGGCTCTCTTCACATCCAAACAAAATTTGTCTGTTAGCTTTCAGGGAAACAAATATAAAAACCAAATGTGCTTTTTTTAAAAAAATAAAATCAACTAATTCATATCCTGAGAAAGATCTCACCTTGATTGCTTGATGACTCATCTATTTGACTCCCCAACTCACTCTATGTTCCTTATTAATTATCAAAACTTATTTATGCACTGGTTATTTAGATAGCCTGCAAAGTTCTTATGGAAACAAGCAAACACATTTTTTTTTTTAATTTGCCAAAATCTGTTGTTCCCTTTCCTTCAGAAGCACAGAGAGTAAGTTCTTATAGTTCCTTAGACGGATGACAGATTTTGATCTAATTAATCCAGAGCCCTGTGTATAGAAATGACTGTAAAGCAAACATGTCTATTAACAAAAAAGCAGTGATTACTGGTTGGCACTGGGCCAGCAGCTCTACATAAGCAATGAACAAATGCCTACAACTGTCTCCGTGCCATATGGGTTCTGCTGTAGCAATGAATTTGATCCAATGCAAGGTTAAGAGATGTCAAATTTAACTGTGGTTTAATTGATACTGGTAAGAGGTTCTAAATAAAGAAACAGTGTGTGCGCTATCAGAAACAGGCAAGATGGCAGGTTCTAGCCTCCCCGTTTGTTGGCAACTCAGTTACAGCCAGACATTCAAATTAGTTTCCAAACTCAACTTTTTCAAATATGACTTTTTTTGGAAGCTGGGTTAATGGGTTTATTAGCAGTTAACTGAAATGGAACACACTGTCATTAATCAGTCTGTGGTTACTTCCCTCTTCACCAGGAAGTTACTGAGTACACAAACCATGTACAAAACTTAGATTCAACAAATCCAGCATGAACTCATTCTCTTCCCTAAACTCACTTTTGCGTCTGAATTTCCCATTCAGATAATGGCCCTTCTGATTACCAAAATGGGCTTCCCAGGCGGTGCAGCGGTAAAGAACCTGCCAATGTAGGAGACATAAGAGATATGTGTTCAATCTCTGGGTCAGGAAGATCGTTTGGAACAGGGCATCACAACCAACTCCAGTATTCTTGTCTGGAGAATCCCATGAACAGGGGGCAGGCTACAGTTCATAGGGTGGCAAAGAGTCAGACACAACTGAAGTGACTTAGCATGCACAACTACAGGTGAAAGATCTTAAAGTCATCTTGACTCCTCCAATGGTCTCATCCCCCACATCCATTAAGTCACTGAGTTCCATAAATTCAACATCTAAATGCTTCTCACATGTGTCTACTTCTGTCCCACTGCCAGCTGCTAAGCCCACCTCTTTTCTCCCCTGATTTAGAACAGCCTCCTAGCTAGAAGGCCTGCCTCTGTCCTTCCAACTGCTGGACACTCTCCTGCTAAAACGCCCCTGATAGTTTATTTTCTGTATCTCCTAAGATAGAGTTCAGATTTTGCTTCAGCCACCCCAGATTTCTTATCCTTCCCCAGGTACATGCACACATCCTTGTCACACTGTTTCCTCTGCTTAAAATACCCCCACCCCCTTCCCTAAATTTTTTACCTGAAAATTAAGAGAGAAAAGCTCAAATCTTACTTTTCTGAGCCTTCCCCAGCCTCAAGCAGAGCTCATCTCCTTTTTCTGTGCTCCCACAGCTCTTTGTTCATAACTTTATCACAGCACTGATCTGATGCATTAGAGCTGTGTTTATGTCTATCTATCCATCTCAATTATGAGTCCCTATGATTCCTATCCATCTCAGTTATGGAATATAATGCCATTTATCTTGATACAACCATGTTCCCCACAGTGTTGGGCCTGACTCGGAGGTGAGTGAAGAACACACAGAAGAGCATATTCAAGCCATGTGGATAGTCTTATTGAACCCACGTTAACAACAGCACTCAGAATCTCAGCCATACTACTACAGAGGAGATACCTCTTCTGCAGCAGCTGAACTCAAGCTCAACCAGGTGTGTCTCTTACCAATTAACAATGACAACAACTAACATTTATTGAGCACTACATTTTGCAAAACACTTTACAATCATTGCTTCTTTTATTATTCAGAACAGTCCTATAGGATAAGGATTTTTCTCCACATTTTTCTCTTATATTTCGCACCTAGTGAATAAACGATGAACACTGTCAATGAATGAATAATAAAATCACTATATTATTACCCTGATTTTGCTGATAAAGAAATCAAAGTGCTGAGGGGATTGGGGGATGGATCGTGGTGAGGGTAATAAATCAACAAGTGGCAGAGAACTAAGCCCAACCAAGGGACCATGAGTCAAGACTCCATGTGACTCATTTCTAAATCCTTACATACCTTAGCACATGCTTTATACATAATTGATACTCAAAATATATCTATTGAATTGCATCATAGATAAAATTTACAATAAAGTGAGTATAGCTACATGGTGATGAAACGTTATTGTGAATAGTATAGATTTTGAAGGAAAGAAACTGCTCTCAAAAAAGTTACTGTTACCTTCTAGCTCCTCTCACTCTCCTTCCATCTCTCTGCCACTCACATTCCTCCCACTTTCAACAACAAATAAAAATTTCAAAGCTTCATCTTAGCCCTCTCATTTGTTAGGGCTGAAAATTCAGTGTCTGTTATACCAGAGAGTAAAGCATCGAAGCAATGTAAAATAAAACCATGTAAAATAAAGACTTTTCAAAGAATTCCTAAATTCTGATCCTTTCTGATATTCCCCTGACTGCAGTTAATAAAAATAGCTACAGTTAATAAAACATTCTATCCACTCCTTTTCAATGCTGCCTATTATTCTTGAATGCTCAAAAGCCCCAGGCTCCCAGCCAGGTCAAAAGGTTTCACAAAACATCCACGAATTATTTCGAAGCAGTGAGACTCCCACAGCATGTCTCCCCGGAAGCTGTAAGGCAAGAAAATCCATCCTCTCTTTCTGATCGAAAGTCAGAATTCACTGGAGGAGATATAAAGAAACCACCAGATAAAGGTTTATTTTTCACCTTCAACCTGTAATCCCAGATACACTCCTCACCTAAGTAGGGGCACTGTCTCCCAGGAGAAGAACCCCAGCCTACCTTCCATGACAGTACTTTCACTTCTTTTTATAACAACTACAAATTTGGTTTTAAGAAAAAATTCCATTCTCCAGTATGCTGGAGGGCACTGGCAGTTTTCTCTTCCTAGCACTGAAGCGAGAAAATGCTCCCACCTTAGCCCTTCTGCCTGTCCTCTTTCAATCAGATTTTAGAAGGTTCAAGTTGAGCCTGCTGAAGACGAGCCTCTGTTCACTCCTCTGTCCAACCAGACCTGTATGTACACCCCTCTGACTGTGCTGGATGCTGTCAAATACTGTGGTCCCTGAAAGTAACACAAGATATACAGAGTGAGCTAGCCACTGCTGATTCCTTATCCAAAACCCCATTTCTTCAGGTGTGAATTGTGACTTTAGAGACCTCCTAACCCCCAAACTCCTGGAACTGTTCATTTATATAATTCCATCCTCATCTGGCCAGCATTATATTCCCTATTGACACTGCCCACAGCAAAAAGGCTTTGAAAGTCAAAAGGTAATAGGTTCCAGGGAAGACCAACAGGGACATGCAAATATCTGTCTTAATATTCACATTTATAAAATCAAATCAAACTTTTTGGGTAAGCTACACTCTCCCAATAATTTGAAACACTAAATTATTAATTTATCTCCTCCCTTTGCTAGGATACGTTCAACAAGTGTATGATAGTTTTGTCAGAACCAAGTGTCCAGAAAATCTATTTGCTTTGTGCATGCTCAGTAACGCAGTTACTCAGTCTTGTCCAACTCTTTGCAGCCGAATGGACTGTAGCCTGCCGGGCTCTTCTGTTCATGGGACTCCAGGCAAGAATACTGGTGTGGGTTGTCATGCTCTCCTCCAGGGGTTCTTCCCAACCCAGAGATCAAACCTGCGTCTCTTATGTCTCCTACGCTAGCAAGTGTATTCTTTATCACTAGCTCCACCTGGGGAGTCCATTGCAGATTCTTCAAATTATTTTTCATACTGGTCTGGAGAATCTCAAAAGTTGGAGGAGATAGTGGGATTTTTTTTTCTTTTACTTTGTCTCTATTGCATAATCCTAGTACATGACAATTAAAAAAGAAAACAATTTTAAGCTGAGTGAATATTATAAGGACCATTCCCAGAGCCCCTACCATTTCATATTCATTCATTTAGAGACCTTCCTTGAGCACCTATTTTCTGCCAGGCTTTGTGCCAGACACAACACAGGAACAGTCAAGTGGATGATGGATTTTTAAATTCTAGCATTTTGAATGTGCCACTGGCCATCTTCACCTTGTGAAACAATCTCCTTCATTAGCATAAAGTCTTTTTGTAGAGATTGCTTTGCTGTCTTATTTCTAGGCAAAAATTAGAACTTCTGTTAGAGCCTGCATTTCCACCTAGGCTTCTATCAGACTTGAGCTTTTAAAAATTATGACATTTTATTGCAGCAAAATTGAGTCCTTGGGCCAGATCCTTCTACAGCAATCACAATTACAACAAAAAGTTTATTATAACAGAAAATATTCCCAAGTCCTGCTGATGGCACGTGGAGGGAGTGTTCAGTTGACTTCTAAATGTTCCCCCAGTGGCACTGACTGGGAGCCAGACAGCTGGTAGGTTTCTGTGGCAGGTTTTATTGCCATTGCCCCCTCTCCTCACCACTGCAATGTGCAGGGTTCTTTTCCTGGAGAGATTTTTACTGTAACTACCATCCTCTAAAACTCCTGCCTGATTTATTCCTCAGGATAATCTAAGACACCAGGGAACTGAAAATTAGCTCCTTTTAACCAAAAACAAAGGAAGGAAGTAGTTCTCAACTCCAAATACAGCCTCATATCCTCCACTGGTTGATCACATGCTGCTAAATCGGACCCTAATCCAACTTTCCCATTTCATCTTCCTTAATGGAGCTAAGAAAGTGCAAAGGAAGAAAGTGTTAGGTGCTCAGTCATGTCTGACTCTTTGTGACCCCATGGACTGTAGCCCTCCAGGCTTCTCTGTCCATGGAATTCTCAGAGGCAAGAATACTGGAGTGGGTAGCCATTCCCTTTATGACCCAGAGGATCTTCCTGACCCAGGGAACAAATTGAAGTATCCTGCATTGCAGGCAGATTCTTTACCATCTGAGCCACCAGGGAAGCCTTAATGGAGAATTCTGGTCAAATGCCCAGCTCTGCTGCTGCTGCTGCTAAGTCGCTTCAGTCGTGTCCGACTCTGTGCAACCCCATAGACAGAAGCTCACCAGGCTCCCCTGTCCCTGGGATTCTCCAGGCAAGAACATTGGAGTGGATTGCCATTTCCTTCTCCAATGCATGAAAGTGAAAAGTGAAAGTGAAGTCGCTCAGTCGTGTCCAATTCTTAGCGACCTCATGGACTACAGCCTACCAGGCTCCTCCATCCATGGGATTTTCCAGGCAAGAGTACTGGAGTGGGGTGCCATTGCCTTCTCTGAATGCCCAGCTCAGTACCATCCAAAAGGGCCCTGTGCTTTCTCATCATGATTCCTTCATGCAAAACATCCTTGCCACCTAGAATACCTACCCTTCAAAATTCTAACTATCCTTTAATACCCGATTCAAACCCCATCTCCTCAAAAAACCTTTCACATAACTGACTCACACTGACATCATCATATTCACCTTTACACAAATTACAGTAATTATGCAGCTGAAAGGTGCTGAAGGTCTGAATCAGAACAATGGTAGCAGAAATGCACAAAACTGAATAGATTCAAAATCCATAATGATGGTCAAATGACCAGGGCTGATGGTGGGTGTAATTATGGATACCTCTTGCCTGAAAACTGGGAACAAGGCTAAGACCATGGGGAGAACCTGAAGCATTTTCCATACAATTTTTACTAAGGTACAATATTTAGAATCCAAGGCAGAAATGAACAACTGGTCTAACCTAGTGGGAAAATTCTTAAGATTTTGTATTTTCCCAAAGGAAGTAGAAAGTAAAGAAACATCTTCATAGCACAGAGATCTGCTGCTGACTCTAATTACAATAATCTCTCATTCTGAAATTACTTTTTTTTCCCCCTCACTGGTTCTTTTATCACAGACACCCAATTTGAAATCAAAGATAACTGACGTCACCTCTGAATTTTTCATTACCTGAAGTATAGGGAATAAAGGATATATCTTTCATGCCCCTTGAGCCATACATGTGCATGTCTCAGTCTGTCTTGCCTGAAATAAATTTGCTACAATCACTGTTTTTACAATATGCTAAAGATATATTACCAAAATAAGCTTGCTCCTCCACAGAATAGTGAGCCGAAGGCATTGTGCTCCATCTTTACAATGAAATGCAGATTTCTCATTGAAAGACTAATCTTCAGTTTCAAAAGACTGAACAAAATGGTGCTTAAGAAGAATTAGAGCTGGTTAAATATAAGCTGCTAAAAACATCAAGGACGAGAATATTCTTTAAGTATCCAAGCATTTTCATCTGCTTATGATTTAAACAATTTTTTTCCCATCTTGTCTTAGTATTTTCTTCTAAGTTCAGCAAACAAAAATATGTTAAGCATGCTGACCCAGAGCCTTCTTTACCTAAATGATCTTATTTCTCCATAACTGTGTCTTTAAGAGATTGCTTGGTAGTGGCAAGACTGGCCCCTCCGGTGACCTTGACATCTCACCAGCAGAACTGAAGGGCCCCTGGTAAAAATTCCCCTCCTCTGGTCTGGGTCCACTTACAGCAGAACCGAAACGAGTCCTGGTGTGACACTCATGCTCCTGGTGTGATATTCATGCTCACATCCACTCAATATCTCCTCTCAGACCACTGCTCATTGACAGACACCAGTTCAAGGAGACTCTGCTTAAAATTAACCATCCATGCCTTCCTTAGAAGACTTATGGACCAATTTCAATGCTTTTCATCACTGTCTTCTACTTAACCTCATATAGTTTTCTCTATCCCCAATCTGCATATCTGAGGTTATTGATATTTCTCCTAGCAGTCTTGATTCCAGCTTGTGTCTCATCCAGCCCATTGCACATGAAGTACTCTGCATATAAGTTAAATAAGCAGGGTGACAATGTATAGCCTTGATGTACTCCTTACCCAGTTTGGAACCAGTCGGTTGTACCACACTATGGACTGGATCAAACTGTGGTTTCTTGACTGGTTCAAACTACAGACTGTTCTAACTGTTGCTTCTTGACCTGAATACAGATTTCTGAGGAGGAGTTAAGGTGGTCTGGTATTCCCATCTCTTGAAGAATTTTCCACAATTTCTTGTGATCTGCACAGTCAAAGCCTTTGGCGTAGTTAATAAAGCAAAAATAGATGTTTTTCTGGAACTCTCTTGATTTTTTCTATGTTCCAACAGATGTTGTAATGTGATCTCTGGTTCCTCTGCCTTTTCTAAATCCAACTTGAACATCTGGACATCTGGAAGTTCTTGGTTCATGTACTGCTAAAGCATTGCTTGGAGAATTTTGAGCATCACTTTGCTAGCATGTGAGATGAGTACAATTGTGCAGTAGTTTGAACATTCTTTGGCACTGCCTTTCTTTGGGATTGAAATGAAAACTGATATTTTCCAGTTCTGTGGCCACAGTTGAGTTTTCCAAATTTGCTGACATATTGAGTGCAGCACTTTAACGGCAAAATCTTTTAGGATTTGAGATAGCTCAACTGAAAGAAATATCAATAACCTCAGATGTGCAGATGACACCACCCTTATGGCAGAAAGTGAAGAGGAACTAAAAAGCCTCTTGATGAAAGTGAAAGAAGAGAATGAAAAAACTGGCTTAAAACTCAACATTCAAAAAACTAAGATCACGGCATCTGTTCCCATCACTTCATAGCAAATAGATGGGGAAACAATGGAAAGAAAGACTTTATTTTCTTGGGCTCCAAAATAACTGAAGATGGTGACTGCAACCATGGAATTAAAAGACACTTGCTCCTTTGAAGAAAAGCTATGACAAATCTAGACAGCATATTAAAAAGCAGAGACATTACTTTGCCAACAACAGTCTGTCTAGTCAGGCTATGCTTTTTCCAGTAATCACGTATGGATGTGAGAGTTGGACTATAAAGAAAGCTGAGCGCCAAAGAATTGATGCTTTTGAACTGTGATGTTGGAGAAGATTCTTAAGAATCCTGTGGACTGCAAGGAGATTCAACCAGTCTATCCTAAAGGAAATCAGTCCTGAAAGACTGATGCTGAAGCTGAAGCTCCAATACTTTGGCCACCCAATGCAAAGAACTGGCTTATTGGAAAAGCCCCTGATGCTGGGAAAGATTGAAGGCAGGAGGAAAAGGGGATGACAGAAGATGAGATGGTTGGATGGCATCACCAGCTCAAGGGACATGAATCTGAGTAAGCTCCAGCAGTTGGTAATGTACAGGGAAGCCTGGCATGCTGCAGTTTATGGGGTCACAAAGAGTCGGACACAACTGAGCGACTGATCTGAACTGAACTGATCCCCAATCTACCCAATCTCCTTTCCCTTCTCCATCCTCCAAACCCTTCCCCTGGGTCCTTTGGAACTCAACTGTCAGGAGTAAAAACAGCTTTTAGTCAACTTTTCTGAATAGACTAACTTCTCAATCCAATTGAAATTTCAAGTAGATCTTCAGGTCACTTCTTCCACTACAGCTCTCCCAAGTGGTGAGTGTTTGTTCTCTGATACCATTTGTCCAGTACCAAGGGGACATTTCATGCAAAGATGGGCTCAATAAAGGACAGAAATGATATGGACCTAACAGAAGCAAAAGATATTAAGAAGAGATGGAAAGAATACACAGAAGAACTGTACAAAAAAGATCTTCATGACCCAGATAATCACAAGGGTGTGATCACTGACCTAGAGCCAGACATCCGGGAATGTGAAGTCAAGTGGGCCTTAGAAAGCATCACTATAAACAAAGCTAGTGGAGGTGATGGAATTCCAGTTGAGCTATTTTAAATCCTGAAAGATGATGCTTGAAAGTGCTGCACTCAATATGCCAGCAAATTGGGAAAACTCAGCAGTGGTCACAGGACTGGAAAAGCTCAGTTTTGATTCCAATCCCAAAGAAAGGCAATGCCAAAGAATGCTCAAACTACTGCACAATTGCACTCATCTCACATGCTAGTAAAGTAATGCTCAAAATTCTCCAAGCCAGGCTTCAGCAATACGTGAACCGTGAACTTCCTGATATTCAAGCTGGTTTTAGAAAAAGGCAGAGGAACCAGAGATCAAATTGCCAACATCTGCTGGATCATCGAAAAAGCAAAAGAGTTCCAGAAAAACATCTATTTCTGCTTTATTGACTATGCCAAAGCCTTTGACTGTGTGGATCACAAGAAACTGTGGAAAATTCTGAAAGAGATGGGAATACCAGACCACCTGACCTGCCTCTTGAGAAATCTGTATGCAGGTCAGGAAGGAACAGTTAGAACTGGACATGGAACAACAGACTGGTTCCAAATAGGAAAAGGAGTACGTCAAGGCTGTATATTATCACCCTGCTTATTTAACTTATATGCAGAGTACATCATGAGAAACGCTGGACTGGAAGAAACACAAGCTGGAATCAAGATTGCCAGGAGAAATATCAATAACCTCAGATAAGCAGATGACACCACCCTTATGGCAGAAAATGAAGAGGAACTAAAAAGCCTCTTGATGAAGGTGAAAGAGGAGAGTGAAAAAGTTGGCTTAAAGCTCAACATTCAGAAAACAAAGATCATGGCATCCGGTCCCATCACTTCGTGGGAAATAGATGGGGAAACAGTGGAAACAGTGTCAGACTTTATTTTTGGGGGGCTCCAGAATCACTGCAGATGGTCACTGCAGCCATGAAATTAAAAGATGCTTACTCCTTGGAAGGAAAGTTATGACCAAGCTAGATAGCATATTCAAAAGCAGAGACATTCCTTTGCCAACAAAGGTCCGTCTAGTCAAGGCTATGATTTTTCCTGTGGTCATGCATGGATGTGAGAGTTGGACTGTGAAGAAGGCTGAGCGCCAAAAAATTGATGCTTTTGAACTGTGGTGTTGGAGAAGACTCTTGAGAGTCCCTTGGACTGCAAGGAGATCCAACCAGTCCATTCTGAAGGAGATCAGCCCTGGGATTTCTTTGGAAGGAATGATGCTAAAGCTGAAACTCCAGTACTTTGGCCACCTCATGCTAAGAGTTGACTCATTGGAAAAGACTCTGATGCTGGGAGGGATTGGCGGCAGGAGGAGAAGGGGACGACAGAGGATGAGATGGCTGGATGGCATCACTGACTCGATGGACATGAGTCTGAGTGGACTCTGGGAGTTGATGATGGACAGGGAGGCCTGGCGTGCTGCGATTCATGGGGTCTCGAAGAGTCAGACACAGCTGAGCGAATGAACTGAACTGAACTGAACTGAACTGAGGAGTTCATGATCTTCATTTCTCACTGCCACTTCTAGACAAGTACTCTGATTCTTCCCTGCAAACTTATGCTGCAACACCCATACTTCTCCATGCAATGATCTACCTTTCCTCCCAGTCAATCACTCTCATTAAATGAAAGGATGTCTCTCTTATTCACTGTCTTCCTCTCCACTTCTATTTCTGCAACAATTTTTGGTGGTCTCATGGCTACATAGATATGTCAGTTCCTTGATCTTTTCATCTGTCGTTGACATTATCCTGAATTCCCACCTCAGCCACTTACTTTCATAATCAAATCCTTTTTCTTTTCATCACAAGTAATTTCACTCCTTCAAATTTTCAGTTTTAAGTATCTCTCTCTCTAATTATAACCCATGATCTTTTCAACTTCTCTTTGATTTCAACTGCAACAGAGCCTTGGCTCCCCCAGGATATCCAAATCTTTTGGTCTTACGACTCTGGTACTGCCTGTCCATCAAACTCTCACATCCCCACTTTCCCAGCCTAAATTTCACTTCTGAAATCACTTCCTCATGAGTTTGGGATCGACATGTACACATTGCTATATTTTAAGTGGATAAGCAATAAGGACCTACTGGAACTCTGTTCAATGTTATGTGGCAGCTTGGATGAGAAGGGAGTTTGGGGGAGAATGGATACATGTATATGTATGTATGTGTGTGTGTGTATATATATATATATATATCTCAGATCAGATCAGATCAGTTGCTCAGTCATGTCCGATTCTTTGCGACCCCATGAATCGCAGCACGCCAGGCCTCCCTGTCCATCACCAACTCCCGGAGTTCACTCAGACTCACGTCCATCGAGTCAGTGATGCCATCCAGCCATCTCATCCTCTGTCGTCCCCTTCTCCTCTTGCCCCCAATCCCTCCCAGCATCAGAGTCTTTTCCAATGAGTCAACTCTTCACATGAGGTGGCCAAAGTACTGGAGTTTCAGCTTTAGCATCATTCCTTCCAAAGAAATCCCAGGGCTGATCTCCTTCAGAATGGACTGGTTGGATCTCCTTGCAGTCCAAGGGACTCTCAAGAGTCTTCTCTAACACCACAGTTCAAAGCATCAATTCTTCGGTGTTCAGCCTTCTTCACAGTCCAACTCTCACATCCATATATGACCACAGGAAAAACCATAGCCTTGACTAGACGGACATTTGTTGGCAAAGGAATGTCTCTGCTTTTGAATATGCTATCTAGCTTGGTCATAACTTTCCTTCCAAGAAGTAAGCATCTTTTAATTTCATGGCTGCAGTCACCATCTGTAGTGATTTTGGAGCCCAGAAAAATAAAGTCTAACACTGTTTCCCCATCTATTTCCCATGAAGTGGTGGGACCGGATGCCATGATCTTCGTTTTCTGAATGTTGAGCTTTAAGCCAACTTCTTCACTCTCCACTTTCACTTTCATCAAGAGGCTTTTGAGTTCCTCTTCACTTTCTGCCATAAGGGTGGTGTCATCTGCATATCTGAGGTTATTGAGATTTCTCCTGGCAATATTGATTTCAGCTTGTGTTTCTTCCAGTCCAGCGTTTCTCATGATGTACTCTGCATAGAAGTTAAATAAGTAGGGTGACAATATACAGCCTTGACGTACTCCTTTTCCTATTTGGAACCAGTATATATATATACACAAACATGTATGGCTGAGTCTCTTTGCTGTCCACTTGAACCTATCACAACATTATGAATTGGCTATACTCCAATATAAAATAAAAAGTAATAAAAATAAAATAAATTAATAAAGTCACTTCCTCATATATACTCTCAACCCTCCTGCTCATCTCTCCTACCATTATTCAGCTCTTGAAACTACAACTACACACGCAACCCACTCCAGTATTCTTGCTTTGGGAATTCCATGGACTAGGAGACTGGTGGGCTATAGTCCGTAGGGTCGTAAAGAGTCAGACGCAACTGAAGTGACTTAGCATGCACCCGCACTCTATGACTACACCTGAACCAACACTAAATGCTAGAGAAAAATATTCAGTCCTTCTGACTAATCCCATTTCAAAACCATGACCTCAAAATTCAACCATGTGCTCAATAGTAACCAGGAATTTCAACATATTGTCCTGGCAGTTCATCCTCCTGCCCTCTAAGACAAGTGTATCTTACATCTTCTTTGCTCAGAAATCCAACATTTTCTGTATATTCCTCTCTCAAATGATAAGATCATTTCTTATTTCATAAATTAAAAAGGAACAGGCAAAAGAGAACTTTCTCATACTGCAACCAAGTCTGGCATCCTATCTGCGGCTGTGCCCACATTCTGGATGTCCTCTTATCATGGGTAACTGAGCTGTGTGTCCTTTCTGAGGCCACCCCCTCCCCTTAGGCAGTGGATCCAGCCCCTCTTACCTGCTTGAGGACTTTGGCACAGCATGAATCTCCATGCTATGGAGAGCATGGGGGTTTGCTACCAGATAACACATGAGCAAACAAATTGTAATAGTCTCCTTTTGAGGGAAAAAAAAAAAAACCTTCCATTGACCCCACATCTTCCTCCCCTTACTATTAACTCTTCTCTCCATTTTTTGGCTGCAATTCACAAGAAAACTATTTAAGTGTCCATGCTGTCTGTATTCAATTTCTCACTCCTCAATCTTTCTTGAACCTCTTCCATTTCAGGAACCTCTTCCACTAAAACTGCTTCTTTCAAGGTATCAAAAGACCTTCTGAACTGCCAAAGATAAATCTTTTCTTAGTTATCATCTAATTTGTTTTTCTAGCATCAGCATCATTTGATATCTTATCTCTCCTTTCCTGGAACACTTTTTTTTTTTCCTTGGGCTTGAAATATCTATCACATTTCTGGGTTTCTTCTTACCTCACTGTTACTTTCAATCTCAATTCCTGGATTCTTCCTGCCATCCAAGACTCAGTCCTTGACCACTTCTCTCTCAGAGCTCATATCTTAATCCTTCCATTGCTTTCAATAATATGTGTTGAATGTCCCAAATTTATATCTCTGTCCTCTTCTCCCATAAACTTCATACATGTGCATCCAGCTCCTTACATGATATCTCCACTTGGCTGTGCAACGGGAATCTCTGCAGATGTACTTCAAAACAAAAATTGCTGGGTCATATGATAGTTCTATTTTTAGTTCTTTAAGGAACTTCCATACTGCCCTCCATAGTGGCTGTACCACTTTATATTCTCAACAAGAGTGTAAGACTGTTCCCTTTTTTCCATACTCTCTCCACCATTTATTGTTTGTAGATTTTTTTATGATGGCCATTATGACCCATGTGAAGTGATACCTCACCATAGTTTTGATTTGCATTTCTCAAATAATAATTAGCAATGTTGAGCATCTCTTCATGTGCTTTTTGGCCATCTGTCTTCTTTGGAGAAATGTCTGTTTAGACCGTCCATCCACTTTTTTGATGGGATTGTTGGTTTTTTTGACATTGAGCTGCATGAGCTGTTTTTATATTTTGGAGATTAATCCCTTGTTGGTTGCTTCGTTTGCAAATATTTTCTCCCATTCTGAGGGGTGTCTGTTTTGTTTATGGTTTCTTTTGCTGTGCAACAGCTTTTAGGTTTAATTAGATCTCATTTGTTCATTTTTGTTTTTATTTTCATTACTCTAGGAGGTGTATCAAAAAAGATCTTGCTGCAATTTACATCAGAGTGTTCTGCCTGTTTTCCTCTAAGAGTTTTAAAGTGTCCCGGCAATCCCACTCTTGGGCTTATACCAGGAGAAAATCATAATTGAAAATGATACATCTACCCCA
The DNA here is from genome assembly GCF_032452875.1 of Bos javanicus. NCBI lineage: Eukaryota > Metazoa > Chordata > Mammalia > Artiodactyla > Bovidae > Bos > Bos javanicus. Next base: position 48,445,782 of record NC_083870.1, read on the forward strand.
ATGTTCACTGCAGCACTATTTACATTAGCCAGCATATGAAAGCAACCTAAATGTCCATCAACAGAGGAATGGATAGAAAAGATATCGTACATATATATAATGGAATATTGCTCAGTCATAAAAAAGAGCAAACTAATGACCTTTGCAGCAACATGGATGGAAGCAGAGACTGTCATACTGAGTGAAGTCAGACACAGAAAGATAAATATTATATGATAGCAATATGGAGAATCTAAAATAAGGGTAAAAATTACAAAACAGAAGTAGACTCACGGATATAGGAAACAAACTTATGGTTATCAGGGGATAAATGGGGAAGGGATAAATTGGGAGATTGGGATTGACGTATATATACTACTATATATAAAATAGATAAATAATAAGAAACTGCTGAACAGCACATGGAACTCTGCTTAAAACTCTGTAATGGCCTATATGGGAAAAGAATCTTAAAAAAAAAAAATAGATATATGTATATGTGGGTCTCCCTCGTGGCTCAGTGGTAAGGAATCTACCTGTAATGCAGGAGACCCAGGTTTGATCCCTGGGTTGGGAAGATCCCCTGGAGGAATGCATGGAAACCCACTCCAGTATTCTTGCCTGGAGAATCCCATGGACAGAGGAGCATGGCAAAGAGTCAGACACAACTGAAGCAACTGAGCATGCACACACACGTGTGTGTATATATATGTAGCCAATTCACTTTGCTGTACACCAGAAACTAACACAACAGTGTAAACCAACTGTACTCCAATAAAAATTTTTAAAAAACAATCCAAGAATCCCTTGCCATCAACAATGAATAACCATGAGAAGATGCTTAACTTCACTAGCAATCAGGTTGTGGCAAACAAAAAGCACAATGCATTTTTACTATCACAAACTGTGCTGCTTATGAATATTTATGTGTATGTCATCAATGCACATGCACACACAATTTTATTGGGAATCAAAGGGTCATAGGGCCTGATGCTGGGAAAGATTGAAGGCAGGAGAAGAAGGGAAAGACAGAGGATGAGATGGTCGGATGACATCACCGACTCAATGGACATGAGTTTGAGCAAGCTCCAGGAGTTGGTGACGGACAGGGAGGCCTGCCATGCTGCAGTTCATGGGGTTGCAAAGAGTCAGACACGACTGAGTGGTTGAACAATAGTAACATGACCTGCAGAAGTTCACCTGGAGAAAATGACAAACATTTCCAAAGCCTTTATATATTCTTAACAGTGTTTAAATTCCCTATTTCTAACATCCTTGTCATTGCTCTGCTATGTGTTTAGTGCTATGATGTCATGTTTTTTATTTGCATTTTCTTGACTATTGATGAGATTGAACACTTTTCTAATGATTGGTCATGTGAACTATAGTATTTAGGGATGCAAGCTTAGGTAGTTAGATTATAAAGAAAACCAATAAAGGAATTACCATAAAAATCAGAAGAATGGCCACCCCCGAGGTAAATGGAAGATAAAATACTAGAAGAAGACATGCAGAGAGTGAGGGGCCTTATGAATGCTGGTAATGCTGGCTTTCTGCTCTGTGCAGTAGTCACAATGTTCACTTTGTGGTAAGACACTGGGCTATAAATTCTTGCTTAGTATACTGCTTGTATTTGTTTTATTTTATGGTACAAATTTCAAATGGAAGGCTAAGTAAGAACAAAATGAGTATTATTTGAGTACCTACTATATGCTAGGCTGTATGACAAAGAGCAGGAATCAAAAATTAATGAGGAAGGTTCTTTGCCTCAGGTTACTGTGCATCACACAATTAACTGGTGGCAGCATCAACTGCTTCTAGAGTACTGAGAAGCTGAGAAATATGTCAAAAGAGGGGGCTGGGGGGAGGCAGTGATTTGTGATGAGCCTGGTCATGTGAGTGGGACTGAATATTATTAACAAAGAAAAGGAAGAGGCACTGTGGATACCTTCTGATCTGTGACTAAAGCCACCTCCCAGTCTGTGTACACACTGACCTTCAGAGGCCCTCAGTCACTCTCTCTCTCTCTCTCACACACACACACTCGCTGTAGTAGGTGGCTGGGCTGCTATCACGGAGACCCACAGATAAGCTGGTACTGTCTCACATTCTGAAAGACAGAATTGGAAATCAAGGTGCCTCAGGGCTGACTTTCTGAGGGCTGTGAGAGAAGGATCTGCTCTAGGCTATCTCATGTAGCTTGTAGGTGGCCATCGTTGGGGCCGGACTGAGTGTGGACTAGAAAAGAATTTCCCCACAAAGAGCATTTTAGAAGAGAGAGTTTACTGAGAAGAAAGGATTGAGGTTGTGAGGGGCACAGCCAAAACACCAGGCTGACTTCCTGACAGACCATGGAGAGCCCACCCCTCTCATGGGCTTGCGGCCAATTTTTATAGTCTCAGAACAAAGAAAATTCCTATGGCAAGGGGTGGCGTTAAGCCACTGGTCGGGGGTCTTTTGGTTGCCCACCTTGCCAAATATGGAGACAGGAGCTTCCTGGTTAGGGATAGGATGGCTCTCAACAAACAGGATGTCATAGCTCATAACAAACAAGATGGCCCATGACAATGGCTGGCATGGAACTTGGCCAATTCTGGAAACACTGCCCTATGACCCCAGCATGTGGTTCTACAGCCATCTTATTTCTGTGTCTCTTCACAAGGTCTCCCTTCTGTGAGTGCTATCTGCGTCAAAATTTTCCCTTTTGATAAAGACACCAGTCATACTGGAAGGGGGTCTACCCTGATGACCTCATTTTAACTTGATCACCTCTGTAAAGACTTTATCTCCAAATAAGGTCACATTTTGAGGTACTGAGGGGTTAGGACTGCAAAGTATAAATCTGGGGGGGGACACATTTCCACCCAAAACACCCACACGTATGCACTTGACAAATTCATATATACATATATTCCCATGCATATACACAATCACATATACATACACACATTCACACACAGACTCACTTCACATACTCTAACACACATCCATATATATACAAACACTCCCACACACTTATACACACACTCACATATTCTTGAATTACACTTAGGTATTTCACTTGTACACCCAGATTACCCTTTCTTACACACAGATCTCATTTTGTAGGGGATCTGCCCTTTCTCCCACTCTGCCTCCCAGGGACGCTGTCATCTTAGGCAGCAATGTGACCTAAGCCAAGGAAAGCAGACCCTTCACCAAAGATGAGTCAAACTGGAACTGAGGAAAAATCCCCTTACTCTCTGGTGGAAATTTGGGGAAGATGCATACCACGCCACTGTTGGAATCCTGTCATAGGTCATTTTTGGAAGCCTGACTGCATGAGGAAAACAAGGGAAGCCCACATTCTAGAGGAAGAAAGTGAGCCTCAGTGACCCTTATTCCCAGGTTCCAGCCACCCATGGGGTCAGCTGCACCCTGACATACTCACAGTTCAGTAGGCCCCCTTTCCTGGGTTGGTTTTCTATCATTTGTAATTTAAATTTCTTAAAAAGGTCTCCCAGAGAAAGCCTAGGAGGCCTGAAAGATACAATGATGATAGAAGGTAAATGACCAAGAGGGAACCTGTCACCAAGCCTGGGTTTTCTTTTCTTATTGTTCCTTTTTTAAAAAATTGAAATAAAGTTGATGTACAATATTATTGATTTCAGATGAACACCATAGTGATTCAACATTACATACATTACAAAATGATTGATCACCAAGATAACTCTAGCAACCATCTGTGCCTAAACAGAGTTTTGTTCCATTTTATTATTCCAGTTGTATACTTTCTCCAACCACACTGCCTTCTCTCAACACTTCACCAATCTTCCCCCCATCCCGCTGAAAACTTTACAATCCTGCCTTCTCCTTAACAGGGAAGGTCTCTATTTGTATGCCAGTTTCCACAAAAGGATATAATGCCCACCCACCCACCCCCCACCATGAGAGGTAATTTACCATTATTTTATCCTCTAACTCAGAATTTTGACTTTTTTTTTCTCATAGCATTTTGTAATGATTTAGAATGATTTTATTTGTGTGCATCTACTTGGGGTTATCTCTCTTTCCCACCAGCCTGGAAGGCCCTAAGGATAAAAACTGGGTGTCTATTGTTTCCCATATTATCCCTGGAACCCAGCACCTTGGATCAGTGTGGTGATCAAAAAAGATCAGTGGAAGAGGAGAGGGAGAGAAAGGAGGGAGAATGATGGATTCTTTGTTCCTGCACTAATTTCCCAGCTGTGCCCCCAAACCAGGCCTTCTGACAAGACTATCTTCCATTGGCAACTTCACCTTCAGTGTCTACGCCTCTTGCTCACTGAAGGCTGCGCTGTGCTTTACTCCTCCATGACTCCTATCCTTGGTGTCCCAGGCTGCACCTCATGAATGGCCCTGCTGTGTGACCTGCTTGCTTTAAGGGCATGGTATCTGGGCCCCTTAGTCTCAGCACAACCACAGGTGGGTTGCTTACCAGACATTACCCTGTCCTGATTTGGCAATGAGAAAACATGTGGAGAATTTAAGTTACTGAACCAGTTTTAATGGCCCCACTGCTCCGTTTTTGTAATTCCTTAACCCTTGAGGCCACAGGCAATGATGGCTTTCTTGAGCCAGAGCGGTGAAGAGCGGTATCTTGCTCAGAGACATGCAATGCGACCAGGAACAGCCTGAGCGCCTCTCGGTGAGGACAGAGGTCTGCTTTAAGGTCCCTGTTCACGGGGCAGGGGCTGGAGGGGGCTGTTTTTCAAGGTAACACATATAGGAAGAATGACTGTGGTTTGTTAACATTCCAGAGTATTTGATACCAAAGCTCATATTCATTACAGAGTCCTGCAAAGGGATAAAAACAGTTGGCTGTCAGTGTTTCTAACGCACAGAAAACCACATTCCCTCCTCCCTCTCCTTTCAGATACTCAACCTCTGGAAAACCAAACTGGCAAGTTACCGGCAATTCAGTACTATGTAGTATCTATCGAGCGGCAGAAATTAGTACGGAATGTTACACTCCCTTTGCTGGTAACTTTTTACAGCCTTCACATTTGCCATCTCTCTAACTACACTTCTTCAAATGATATTGCTGTTTGAGTGGTATCAATCAGACAGGGTTGCCCTTTGATGTCAAAACTCTCAGAGTCAACCCATATGAGTAAATCCTGATTACTTCTGCATTCCAAGAGAAAATGTATTTTTTTAGATCAGGGCCATGAGCTGTGAGTGGCATTTAATAAAAGGTAATATTGACTTCTCATTTATGGGTGTATCTGATGTTAAAATTAGTGTACTTTGCTAACAGAACCATCCCAAGCCTAGCTCCTTCTTGGCCCTAATACACTATTGCTTTGTCTAACTCCTAACTCTAAGCAAATCTCATGACCTAGTTTGTTTTGTTGATTAAAAAATGCATTGGTTTTTAACTTCACATCTCAGGTCTGATCGCTGTGAGAAAAACTGGCTCATAAATCTTCGCTAGGCTACTAGTAACTAGGGAGAAGTCGCTTTCTTCAGTAAACATCCCCTGCTTCTCAGTAATAGGGTGCCTTCCATCACCCAGAGGTTTTTCTCTTTTAATTGAGTGTTTGTTGAAGCATGACTCTGAGATAGGAGGCCTATTCAGGAATAGAAATTGCAGCCCAAAGTGCCCATTACTTACCTGAGACAGGGCCTGAGACCAACCGTGCTTTCCAGGGGCTGGACACACAGGCAGGTGGATTTGGACTGTGGGGTCGACTGGCCACACTGACAAAAATCATGGAGGTGCAGGGAGCTGATGGAAGACTGGGTTTGGGTATTCTCGCCAAGCTCCCACCACCCCTCCCAGAAAAGTTGAGGGAAAAAATAATACGACCACTCTGTATTTGCTCTCTACCTTAAAAAAAAGAAAAAGAAAAAGAGAACAATTTAACTTCTCTGCACAACAGAACAACTCATCTTGTGGTGTTTCAACACATTTTTCCTTTCTAGGAGTTAGGAGTCCATTTTCAAAGCCTCTCCTACTCTTTGAAGAGAGAACTCAGAGTTTTTTGAATTTCCATTTCAAGCCCAGAATTCTATTAGCCACTTTCTTAATTCTTTCAACAGGGCAACGTGTTATGAACAACTATGAGCGAGACCTTTGCTCTGTCTTAGCTCTCCCAGTCCTGACCTCCTGGGCCCCATTTTCCCTAACCCACAGCTCTTCTTATATATCAACACGGACGAGATTTTACTTTGAATTGTTCATCCTTCCAGGAATGACAGATGTCGGATTAAACTGCAAAAACCTCCAACTTTACATTCACTGTCTTCACCTCCAATCAATAACTGCATTTGGTGCTTCTCGGCAGGAAGGCACCTCATTACCACCTTCCTCAGCAATATCCTCCTCCTGGCCCCTCAAAGCTTACACAATTTTGCACATACACTTCTCACCCCTGATGTGAAGTGGTGTAGTGTCTTCAAATATGATTTATTTGAATTCTAGCAGCAACATCTGAGGTGCATCTGGGTGGTCCCCTGTCCAGAGCTGAATTCGCCCTACTACAGAAATGGGTTATTTATGATCCCTGGAATAGTTGCAGCTTGTCTCTTGGCTGGAATAATTCACACTGACCTCCCTGTGGTATCCAGCATGTTGTGAACTCCCTGCCTTCAGACAAAATGGCGCCAACATCACAAATTTCTGTCTGCCGAAATACTTGAAAGTTCTTCTTCTCTCCATTCTTTAACAGAGCAAAACCTTTGCTTTGATCCTTGTCCTCACTGCCCTACCCCTTTGCCCACCCCTTCTCTGTTGCTAGGCTCCTGAAAGTCCCTGTCCTCACCATCACCGAAACACTCTTCAATAGCAGCTGAAAACCCTCCTGAGAAGGGTATGGCTGCTGAGCTGGGTTTTCAGAGGATGGGAACACCCAGGGGACTGTTCCTGGGAGAAACAGGCACCTAGGAAGGAAACAGGCCTGTCGACAACCTGATCAGAAATTATATTTCTATATGAAGCAGACTCTAAGAAGCTCTAGTGAAAATGAAGCTTAGTAGTAGTATTTAACAGAAGAGTAAGGAAAACAATTTGAGGCAGTAATGCCAGGAACTTAGAGGAGGGCATGGCAACCCACTCCAGTGTTCTTGCCTGGAGAATCCCACGGACAGAGGAACCTGGTGGGCTATATAGTCCTTAGGGTCTCAGAGAGTCAGACGTGTCTGAAGTGACGTTAAGTTAAAGTGAAAGTGAATTCGCCGTGAACTATAGCCTACCAGGCTCCTCCATCCATGAGATTCTCCAGGCAAGAATACTAGAGTGGGTTGCTAATTCCTTCTCCAGGGGAACTTCCCAACCCAGGGATCAAACCCGGGTCTCACACATTGTGAGTAGATGCTTTACGCTCTGAGCCATCAGGGAAGCCCAAAGTGACGTTAACATGTGTGCAATGGCAAGAACTAGTGTAACACGACCTCTAATCTCCAACCCAAACATCTGCCCCATTCTCCTTTCTAGTAAAAAGTGCCCTCCGCCTGCTGTTTTATGCCTATTCTCATATAATTTTGACAGTATGAGCCTACGGGTTGAGCTACCCAGAAATATTATCCTTAATTCCACAGCCTTACATTTTCAACACATTATTGGTCAAACTTTATACAGAAAAAACATATGATTGATTCAGTTTGGGTCAGGTGATCACCCCTGATCCAATCAGCCATGGTTGGTGAGTTTCACTTATGGGTATGGCTGCTGAGATCTACTTCTGTAGCAGCATATAAGGATGGAAGTCACCTCCAAGCAGAGGAAATAGCCAAATTAATTCTGTCTAGGATGGGAAACTCTCAGTTGCTCCCTATTCCAAAAATTAAAGAACAAGGAAGAGTGGGCAAAAGAGTCTTGCTTCCTGCTAGCTAATTAGTATTCCTAAATACCACTCTGCAAATTGTTGTCTGATGTTAAATATTATAAAATATTTTTATATACTCTCAAGCTTTTTAAAATTCAGTTCAGTCACTCAGTCATGTCGGACGCTTTTCTACCCCATGGACTGCAGCACGCCAGGCCTCCCTGTCACCAACTCCCAGAGTTTACCCAAACTCATGTCCATTAAGTCGGTGATGCCATGCAGCCATCTCATCCTCCGTAGTCCCCTTCTCCTCCAGCCTTCAATCTTTCCCAACATCAGGGTCTTTTCAAATGAATCAGCTTTTCGCATCAGGTAGCCAAAGTATTGGAGTTTCAGTTTCAGCATCAATCCTTCCAAAGAATATTCAGGACTGATTTACTTTAGGATGGACTGGTTGGATCTCCTTGCAGTCCAAGGGACTCTCAAGAGTCTTCTCCAACACCACAGTTCAAAAGCATCAATTCTTCGGTGCTCAGCCTTCTTCACAGTCCAACTCTCACATCCATACATGACCACAGGAAAAACCATAGCCTTGACTAGACAGACCTTTGTTGGCAAAGTAATGTCTCTGCTTTTGAATATGCTGTCTAGGTTGGTCATAACTTTCCTTCCAAGGAGTAAGCCTCTTAATTTTATGGCTGCAATCACTATCTGCAGTGATTTTGGAGCCCAGAAAAATAAAAGTCAGCCACTGTTTCCACTGTTTCCCCATCTATTTGCCATGAAGTGATGGAACAGGATCCCATGATCTTCGTTTTCTGAATGTTGAGCTTTAAGCCAACTTTTTCACTCTCCTCTTTCACCTTCATCAAGAGGCTCTTCAGTTCTTCTTCACATTCTGCCATAAGGGTGGTGTCATCTGCATATCTGACGTTATTGATATTTCTCCCAGCAATCTTGATTCCAGCTTGTGCTTCTTCCAGACCAGCGTTTCTCATGATATACTCTGCATGCAAGTTAAATAAGCAGGGTGACAATATACAGTCTTGACGTACTCCTTTTCCTATTTGGAACCAGTCTGTTGTTCCATGTCCAGTTCTAACTGTTCCTTCCTGACCTGCATACAGATTTCTCAAGAGGCAGGTCAGGTGGTCTGGTATTCCCATCTCTTTCAGAATTTTCCACAGTTTATTGTGATCCACACAGTCAAAGGCTTTGGCATAGTCAATAAAGCAGAAATAGATGTTTTTCTGGAACTCTCTTGCTTTTTCCATGATCCAGTATATGTTGGCAATTTGATCTCTGGTTCCTCTGCCTTTTCTAAAACCAGCTTGGAAGCTCACGGTTCACATATTGCTGAAGCCTGACTTGGAGAATTTTGAGTATTGCTTTGCTGGCGTGTGAAATAAATGCAATTGTGCGGTAGTTTGAGCATTTTTTGGCATTGCTTTTCTTTGGGACTGGAATGAAAACTGAGCTTTTCCAGTCCCGTGGCCACTGCTGAGTTTTCCAAATTTGCTGGCATATTGAGTGCAGCACTTTCACAGCATCATCTTTTAGGATGTAGATTTTACTAATATTTTCCCCCATTACTTAAAAACATTTTCAAATGACTGGTGTCTCAGATAGGGGGGATGAAAGAAATACTCAATCAAGCCTTTCTTTTCAAGCATTTCCTATTTACTCTAGCAGGAACTCTCTCCCTATTCAAGACAGTTATTTTTGTTAGTATTCTCTACACCAAATATCTAATAATTTCACATAGTCTTTTTCTACATATCTGTACCATGGAGTGTGCCACTGATTTATATAGTGTATATTTAATTCCAAAACTAGCTTACAAGCTTTAAAATATCAAAACCTGCTGCTGTTACTTTCTTGCTTCTCTGTTTCCTTCACTGTCATATTAATTATTTAAATAGTCATTGGAGATTGGTTTTGGGAGCATGTATTACGATGGACTTCAACATTTTATTACAATGCAATAAATAACCTCCTATAACATGTTTTAGCCACTACTTTTTTGGATACAGACTGTAGAAATCAACTCAAACTAGTTTAGGCTAAAAAATGAGAATTTATTAGAAAGATGTTAGAGAATGTCACATCTAAATCATGGGAAAGGTAGACATATGAGATGGGTACAAGGTCAGGAGGACTTGGGGACTCAAAGTCTTTATCTCCATCTCCCCTGTCTCCCTTCTCCCTCCCTCTCTCTCCCTCTCTCTGACTTTCTCTGTCTTGGTTTTCTTTCACATTTACTCCGGACAGTTCCTGAGTTTAACATCTACATCTTCTACTGCTAGAGCAAACCTGACTGACTTTCTTGGTTTGAGTTTTAAAGTCCAGGGATAGGACACTAGGAGATTTAGTTTCATGGCTGCAGTCACCATCTGTGGTGATTTTGGAGCCCCAAAAATAAACTTTCTCGCTGCTTCCACTGTTTCCCCATCTATTTGCCATGAAGTGATGGGACCAGATCCATGATCTTAGTTTTCTGAATGTTGAGTTTTAAGCCAACTTTTTCACTCTCCTCTTTCACTTTCATCAAGAGGCTCTTTAGTTCTTCTTCACTTTCTGCCATAAGGGTGGTGTCATCTGCATATCTGAGGATAAAAACAGGTCCCACCAATCTTGATCCCAGCTTGTACTTCATCCGACCAGGCATTTCACATGATGTACTCTGCCTAGAAGTTAAATAAGCAGTGTGACAATATATAGCCTTGACATACTCCTTTCCCAATTTTGAACCAGTCTCTTTCCATGTCCAGTTCTAACTGTTGCTTCCTGACCTGCATACAGATTTCTCAGGAGGCAGGTAAGGTGGTCTGGTATTCCCATCTCTTTCAGAATTTTCCACAGTTTGCTATAATCTACACAATTAAAGGCTCTAGCATGCTCAATAAAGCAGATGCTTTTCTGGAACTCTCTTGCTTTATTGATTATCCAACGGATGCTGGCAGTCTGATCTCTGGTTCCTATGCCTTTTCTAAATCCAGTTTGAACATCTGGAAGTTCACAGTTAATGTACTTTTGAAGCCTGGCTTGAAGAATTTTGAGTATTACTTTACTAGCGTGTGAGATGAGTGCAATGGTGCAGTAGTTTGAGCATTCTTTGGCATTGCCTTTCTTTGGGATTGGAATCAAAACTGACCTTTCCCAGTCCTGTGGCCACTGCTGAGTTATCCAAATTTACTGTCATACTGAGTAGAGCATTTTCACAGCACCATCTTTTAGGATTTGAAATAGCTCAACTGGAATTCCATCACCTCTTCTAGCTTTGTTCATAGTGATGCTTCCTAAGGCCCACTTGACTTCGCATTCCAGGAAGTCTGGCTGTAGGTGAGTGATCACACCATCATGATTATTTGGGTCGTGAAGCTCTTTTTTGTATAGTTCTTCTGTGTATTCTTGCCACCTCTTCTTATATCTTCTTCTTTTGTTAGGTCCCTACCATTTCTGTCTTTTATTGTGCCCATCTTTGCATGAAATGTTCCCTTGATATCTCTAATTTTCTTAAAGAGATCTCTACTCTTTCCCATTCTATTGTTTTCCTCTATTTCTTTGCCTTGATCACTGAGGAAGGCTTTTTTATCTCTCCTTGCTATTCTTTGGAACTCTGCATTCAAATGGGTATATCTCTCTTTTTCTCTTCTTTTCTCAGCTATTTGTAAGACCTCCTCAGACAACCATTTTGCCTTTTTGCATTTCTTTTTCTTGGGGATGGTATTGATCACTGCCTCCTATAAAAGCTAGACAGCATAGTAAAAATCAGAGACATTACTTTGCCTACAAAGATCTGTCTAGTCAAAGCTATGGTTTTTCAGTAGTCATGTATGGATGTGAGAGTTGGATTATAAAGAAAGCTGAGCACCGAAGAATTGCTGCTTTTGAACTGTGGTGTTGGAGAAGAATCCCTTGGACTGCAAGGAGATCTAACCAGTCCATCCTAAAGGAAATCAGTCCTGAATATTCATTGGAAGGACTGATGCTGAAGCTGAAACTCCAGTACTTCGGCCACTTGATGTGAAGAAATGACTCACTGGAAAAGACTGTGGTGCTGGGAAAGATTGAAGGCGGGAGGAGAAGGGGACGATAGAGGATGAGATGGTTGGATGGCATCACCAACTCGATGGACATGAGTTTGAGTAAGCTCCGGAAGTTGGTGACGGACAGGGAAGCCTGATGTGCTGCAGTCCATGGAGTCGCAAAGAGTGGGACACGACTGAGGGACTGAACCAAACTGAACTGAACTGAGGCTTAGTTTAAGACCATAGGACAGCCTTGAATCAGTAAAGTGTATCTGGGTATCTGGATGAGGAGTGGGCTTTCAGAACCTGAATGGAGGAGAAAAACAGGTCGCAAAACAGACAGTTTAGGTTAATACTTACTGGAAATTGATAAATCCCTAAAGCTCTGTGGTTTAACATGATACAGCTTAGAGGTTTATTTCTCACTCATGACACACTTCTTGTCAGGTAACCATAGGGGCCCAGGAGGAATAGGAAACAGGCTTTGGTGGACACATACAGTCTCCACGACAGGGGTGTATCACTGTTGCCTAGGGAAGGGGATGGACGTAGGCAATTCTTTTCTCCCAAACCATGTGTGTTCATCACACTGGACATAATATGTCAGTTCCTAACACAATTGCCAAAGAACAATTATCTATGAAAAACCTATAAACAGGGGAAAAAGATACAGATATACAACAGAATTGAGTATGAAATTATGAAAAAACTCATGGAAAACAGGAAAAATGAGGTTTCAAGATAATGTTTCATATATTCAGATGGACTGTTCTAAGAAATGCTCTTGTTTGAAGATCTCACAGAATTACAAAGTAGTAGATTTTTGTTTCCCCCTCCACTATTTCCTTTTATTTGTATACATATGCCCTCCAGAGAACTTCACTGTTTCCCGGGGTTGTAATCAGCTAACACAGTATAAACTGGAATCGAGACCTTTCCTTATTTCAATTCCCTGACCCTAGGCTCAACTACAATTCCTCACAGGATCTTTTTTTTATATATATAAATTTATTTATTTTAATTGGAGGCTAATTACTTTACAATATTGTATTGGGTTTGCCATACATCAACATGAATCCGCCACGGGTGTACACGTGTTCCCCATCCTGAACCCCCTCCTACCTCCCTCCCCATACCATCCCTCTGGGTCACCCCAGTGCCCCAGCCCCAAGCATCCTGTATCATGCATCGAACCTGGACTGGCGATTCATTTCACACATGATATTATACATTTTCAATGCCATTCTCCCAAATCATCCCACTCTCACCCTCTCCCACAGAGTCCAAAAGATTGTTCTATACATCTGTGTCTCTTTTGCTGTCTCGCATACAGGGTTATCGTTTGCCAGAAAGAGACTGCAGTAGATTCTTTCCCCTTTCCAGTCCTGACTTCATTATTTCAATTAAGCAGCCTCTTGGAACAAATCACTATTGCTATTGTTTTACTTGCTAATTTGTGTCTGACTCTTTTTCGACCCCATGGACTATAGCCTGCCAGGTTCCTCTGTCCATGAGATTTCCCAGGCAAGAATACTGGAGTGGGTTGCCATTTCCTTCTCCAGGGGATCTTCTCAACCCAGGGATCAAAGCTTGGCAGGCAGATTCTCTACCACTGAGTCACCAGGGCAGCCCCTGGAACAAAGCATGCCACAGTCTTTATCAGTCTTACTTAGAGTTGCCTTCAGGTCAGAGGGCTGACTCTCACCTGCAGGTTTCAGTAATGCCTCTGTGCCCTGCTCCCCTTCATCTTCCTCTTCTCCTTCTGCTGGAAGACCAACCAGCTCTAACGTTTCCCTGTGTTACTGATGAGAATCCATTCTATACCCTATCCAGGCAGTGCCACTGGTTGCCATTTACCACCTTTTTCTCTCATAGAATAGTTTTTCTCTCATACCCTACACCAAAATATTTGTTGGACGAGGTGAGAGAATAGAACAATCACAGGGGAAGCTAAAAGCTTCAGAGCAGAAAGAAAATCTACCCACAAACAGTTACAGCTCCAAGGATGTTTTCAAGACTGATGAATGGGTACAAACATCTATAATTTAGGGAGAATCCCAAATCTAACATTTAAGCTCACAAAAGCATCCCAGATCACTGCCTCCAGGTCACAGTTCATCATCAGGACTTTAGAACTTGTGCCCAAGCTGAAATACGGCACAGCAAGCATCAAGCAGCATTCCTCCTATAATCCTCTACATTCCCAAATGCCTTTATGAAAGTACCTGCCAGGTACATTGTCCACTTGCCTCTCCTTGATTGGAAACACTGAAGCATAGTAAAAGGTAGCATGAACCATCCTTCACATGACAGAGTAGCAGTGAGACCTCGGGAAATAAAACTCGGGCTTTTACCCCGGGCACCTACCTTAGCATACAGTCATCCTACTGCACATGTTTTTCATAATGTACCTCAGGGGGCTGAATTATTGCTGGGTTTGCTTTTTTAGGTGGATAGGGAGAACTCAGGTGGAGAACACTAGTAAAATGCAGGAAGTTAAAGCATTATGGGTATAACAAATAGAGAATGTTCTGTTCCAGTTGAAAGAGCTCTAATATTTCATCCCAAAGTCATCTTCTGGGAAAACTGAAATGTAAGGAGTCTGACATACACTGAATAAGATTTAGTAGGCACACTTCCAGGGTATGCACAGAGTCTGTGAGTTGCTGATTTTACACTTCCTGTTTAACCACAGGTCTACCTGGTCAAATATCTATAGTGATTCATTCGAGCAAACTTTCAGGACAATGTAGTCAACAACAAACAACATTTCTATTATATTAGCTTCTCTTTTCAGATGCTTGGAACCATAGTGAGCTTTCTCCTTTCAAATTAAATAATGCAAAAACAGTTACAAAGGTATTTTTCCCATAGGAAAAAAGACTGAAAGAAAAAAATGCCCAGAATTAATAATGATTTCTAGATGAAGGTATTATGATGTGTGATCTTTTTTCTACTTCCATTTTCTATTCTCTTGGAACAAATTCTCTGCCATGAGTTCAGATTACTTTTTTAATTAAAAATGAAAGATAAATTTAAAAACAAGAGAGGAGATGTATGTGTTTCTGTGTCACCTTTGAGAGAACAGGTCAAAGCCCTGGAGTGATAGGTGGGGAGCAGCGTCCCAAGGCTGTAGCAGAAAGGCAGTGCAGTGAAGCGGCCAACCTGAGCACCGACCTGGGTTTAAACCCAGGACAACCCCCCACTGGTTGTTTGACCTTCTACTGCTTGCTTCACACCTCAGAGCTTCAGATTTCTCATTTCTCCTCTTTAAACTGGGACAAATAATCATAATACCTATTCATAGAGTTAGATGAGTTGTAAGAACTAAGTGAAGTAAAATTTTAAAAACTGAGATCAATGTCTAGTCCATGCTAATAACTTAGTAAACATGAGGTACTGCATCAGCCAAGATCTGATCAGAAAGAAGAAAATACTCTACGTATTTCAAGTAAAGGACATATAATACAGAGAACTGGTTATATGGAAGATAACAGAAGAGATGAGGAGTCAGAGAGGGATAGAGGGACAACTCGGAGATAAGCCACAACAGGAAATGGCTACCACTTCCAATTCGAAGGGAGGAGACAGGACAACATGGCAGAAGGTAGAACCACAGTGAGGGTGCTGAGTGGGAAGCCGAGCCACAGAGAAGACCCAGCTGCTACCAGAGAAACTGCCCAAAGCAGAAAGGGGTGAGATACTGGCTTTTCTGTGTGTGTGTGTGTTCTCCAATCTTATGCTGGTGTCTCCCACTGGCCATACCTCTTTTCAAACTAAAAGGCACAGGAGCCTGGGAAACGTAGTTTCCTCCAGTATGGGTCAAGGTTTGGAAGGATAAATGGGCAAATGATTGGCATAGCCATTATCCTTATTGCCAAAGAAATAGCTCTTTAAAAGAACTTCATTATTTGCTTACAACCATGGTAGGTGGTATTCCATACTGTCACCTTTTTTAGCTTCCTCTTAAGCAAATTTTGTGCCTACACTAGCCCAAGGATTGGGCGCAGTGACTATCCCCCAAAAAAAGAATGCCATCTTCCATCTCCATACCAGGACTCAAGCCTCTTACTCCCTTGAAGTGCTGCAAAGTACACTGACTGTCTCCTGGAGTTAACCTGTTTTAATTTCTTCATGCGGCCTTCAAGGCACGTATAACACAGACATTCTTATGCATATTAAGACCTCCTGTATTTCAGTTTCTATATCTGTGTAATGGAATGCTATTACCTACCGTACCCTGAAGCCCAAATTCTGCTCAAGTACATTACAAACTGTGAAGCACTTTACACAAATGACTTGTCATTACCTTTTGATTCTGCTCTTTTTATGCTACTCTATGCCGCTTCTCTTACTAAGGACAAATGGTCATTCTGATGTGTTAAAAGACATGATGAACGTGTGTCCCAAGAAAGTAGTCACCAAATAGAATAGCTTTTGCTAAATTTCTATGTGGTCCCAAACTAAATAAGCCTTAAGGCATGCTGATATCAGTTCAGTTCAGTCACTCAGTCGTATCCGATTCTTTGCGACCCCATGGACTGCAGCACACCAAGCCTCCCTGTCCATCACCAACTCCCAGAGTTTGCTCAAACTGACATCCATCAAGTCAATGATGCCATCAAACCATCTCATCCTCTGTCGTCCCCTTCTCCTCCGACACAAATGACTTGTCATTACCTTTTGATTCCTGCTCTTTGTATGCTACTCGTGCCAGTTCTCTTACTGAGGACAACTGGTCATTCTGATGTGTTAAAAGACATCACGAACATGTGTCCAAAGAAAGCAGTCACCAAACAGAATAGCTTCTGCTACATTTCCATATGTGGTCCCAAACTAAATAAGCCTTAAGGCATGCTGATACAGAAGGTAAGTTTGATCACATGTTAGAGTTCTTAGCCAGGCCTGACACACCAGTACAGTCATATTGGGGTCAGCTTCTAAAATATGACAACTGATATACCTAAATGCATGCTTCTGTTATTTCAGAAGTATATTGTAAGCACATTTTAAAACTCAAGGTATTGAGAAATCAAAAAATCTAGTCAACCCTAAGACAGAATCTCCAAGTGTCCCCTTACGGAATATCTGCTCTGTAGCAGGCAGGACAAGATACCGTCTCATCCCATCCTCACAGCATCCTGCAAGATGAGTGTTATCATCCCCATTTTACTGATGGGAAAACAGTTTTAGCAATCTAAAGTATCTTTCTTAAGGTCACACAGCCAGCAACAGCAGAGCTAAAAACTGGATCAGCAGTAAAGCACTGACGTTTTTTCCATTCAGCCCAAACTAGAGATTCTACACAGTAGAATGTGTATATCTTCAGGGGTCTCTGTTTTCCCCTTCATCCTCCTTTGGCTACTCCAGACACCACTACCCTGGAAGCTTCACTCCCTGACTATATGGCCCCCAAGCAGGCTTCCCTGTCTATAGGAAACACAATGGCCTGACAGTGAGCTCCCCCGTCCCCAAGATCTCTGCTGACAAGGTGCATACTTGAGCGACAGCCCAAGTGGCCACTCTCTGAACTTCATCATCACATTTACACAGAGG
Organism: Bos javanicus; assembly: GCF_032452875.1. Lineage (NCBI taxonomy): Eukaryota > Metazoa > Chordata > Mammalia > Artiodactyla > Bovidae > Bos > Bos javanicus. The sequence continues at coordinate 48,463,135 of NC_083870.1, forward strand.
CCACACTCCCCACCACCTGCTCCCATACAAGGACTGACCACAGCAGGGACACTAAGACAGGGCCATTCTTGGAAAATAGAGGACTGACAGGTACTCCTGGCTCCTCATCAACCTAAAATTCATCCACCCAACTTTCCTTCCTTCTTTCTCGCATTCACTTGGGTCAGACCTGCACTGTGATCTCAGGGTTCTCCCAGCTGCATCCCTGTGTCCTTTCACGGGTGCTTCCTCTACAAAGCTCTAGTTTGTCGACTCCAGCATGGCATATGCATCTCAGAGTACCCACCCTGGACAGCATCCTTGCTCTTGCTGTTTCTCTCCCCTGATTGCTCTTGAGTTCATGTTGCAGACCTCAGGGTCCCAGTATCCAACTTCAGCATCAGTGCACCTGACCAATCAATGTATTCTACCCACAGTCCCACTCCCAGGCCCAAACTCGGGGTGTGATGAAATGCTTTCCCCCATTTTCAACATTTCTCACTGCAAGCATCAATTTAATCCTTTTGTGCTGCTTCAAAAGGCCCTCTCATCAGGGGAAAGAAAGAAAGTTATAAATCTACTGCCTCTAAGGTGTAAATATTAACAACTTAATATGCTATCTCTCCAGGCAGTTGCATTTTAAAGAGGCCAAATTGAGAGGGCAATCACTTAACCCAATGAAATGAATAAATCTACAGATATTTCTTGAGTATCCAAGTCAGAGAGTTCAGGAGAAGCTGAATTCAAATTTAAAGAGCTCTTAGGTGGAATTTAAATCATCTGCCCCTTGGCTGGGAGATCTTATTTTCATCAGAGCAACTTAGGCTGTTCCAAAACACTTTGAAGGCAATCCTGGATAAAACCTTCTGTCCCCCAAACATTGCATTCTTTTTCAAAGAGTGATCAGACATGCTCTTGTTCACAAGGGGGACAGAAGGGTTTCAGTTCAGCCTGAGGCCCCCAAACTCCAGCAGGTAAGGGGAAGTCTCTGCATGATTCTCTACCCTTGTTTTCCCCAGTTTCCTTCAATTTACAGCCTTTTAGGTACAAAAAGCCAGAGAACTCTGGTATGGCATGTTCTATGATAGAGGATACTCCATCCTGGGTCTTACAAAGCACTGTCCAGGCCCTTCCCTGAGCTGTTCAGGCAAGGTGTTTTCTTTACCTGGGCTTGCTCCACTGTTCATAAGAAAATAAGCAACAGCACAATGGAGATACTCCTTTATGTTCCTAAACACTGAGAGGGAAGGATAAGTTAATGCCTTCAGAGTACTTTAAGATATATGACACAGTAAATAATTTTCTATTGTTGGCTGGAAGATGTCACGGGTGTTCAATATTAAAATAAAAACTTCAAAGCACTTAATAGAGTAATTATGGAGTTATTCAAATGAGTGCACTCAGTGTGAAACCCTCAAGTCAAGCATATTACACACGTATGAAGATTACTTTTTTCACTTCAAAAGAAAAAAACTCACACGTACACACATGTGCACACACACACAAAAGTAACAAGAAAATTAACCGTATAAGCAAAATTAATGACATCATTACTTTTCCACATTTTAAACACAAAAGTCTAGAAATCTGCAGTTACTATAAATCAAGGTCTCTGTTTCCATGCTAGCTAGCACAGTCTTGCAGACAGTGCCCTCCAAGCTATTAATCTGGAGGTCTGCTTCCACTGTACTCATCAACTTAGCATGTGACACTAACAAAGGCATTTATGTGTAACCCCATTTACATCTATTAAACCAAAACAATACATTCAAATAATTTCAAGTTCCTCAGTAGCTTCACAAGAACTTCACAAATATTCATGAGAGAAAATTCAAAACTCCTCACTCTCAGAACAAAAATCCCACTGCTGACCAAAGACATCCAAGACCAGAGGGATGCCATATCCCCTGAGATAACTCAGCTGCTGGACTTAGACTGCTGAAGAACCAGTTGAATATTCTCTCAGTTATTGGTTGAATAGAAAAGGACATCCCAGTCAAGAAAGAAGGGATTAAGCCAAAAAGGGCCAAGGCTAGTGACCATGTCCCTCCCAGTGAGGGGACCCATGGCTGCTGCGTCCCGGGCTGCTCAAAAGGGTCTTCAACTGTCTTTGTTTGTTTTTGTAGCACCGCACAGCATGTGGTATCTTAGTTCCCCAACCAGGGATCAACTGCACCCTGCAGTGCAAAAGTGGAGTCTTGACCATTGGACTGCCAGGGCAGTCCCCTCCAGTGGTTTAAAGTAGTCTTATTCAAAGGTGAAGGGGCTGCATTATTCACAATAAACAAGAGCTGGAAGCAGCCTAAGTGTCCATCAGTAGAGGAATGGATAAAGAAGATATGATGTGTATATACAACGGAGTATTACTCAGCCATCAAAAAAAGAAAGAATAAAATCTTGCCATTTGTGACAACATTGATGAACCTAGAAGGTATTATACTATGTGAAATAAGTCAGACAGAGAAAGATAAATACTGTATGATTTCACTTATATGTGGAATCTAAAAACTGGTGGTTGCCTAAAGGGAGAGGACTGGGAGATGAAACGAAAAATAAAAAGCAATTATGTTGGTTAATGAATGCTAGATTGTGGTAATCATTTAACAATGAATTTATAGGAAACTATCATATTGTACTCTTGAGAGTCCCTTGGACTGCAAGGAGATCCAATCAGTTCACCCTAAAGGAAATCAGTCCTGAATATTCATTGGAAGGACTGATGCTGAAGCTGAAACTCCAATACTTTGGACACCCGATGCAAAGAACCAACTCATTGGGAAAGACCCTGACGCTGGGAAAGATTGAAGGCAGGAGGAGAAGGGGACGACAGAGAATGAGATGGTTGGATGGCATCACTGACTCGATGGACGTGAGTTTGAGCAAGCTCCAGGAGTTGGTGACAGACTGGGAAGCCTGGCATGCTGCAGTCCATGAGGTCGCAAAAAGTCAGATTCGACTGAGTAACTGAACTGATCACATTGTACACCTTGAATATATACAATTTTGTCAGTTATACCTCAATAAAACAAAAATAATTTTTAATATATATTTTAAAACAAGAAAAAAAGCTGACTTCCCTGGTGGTTTAGTGGATAAGACTTCACCTGCAGGGTTCAATTCCTGGTGCAGGAAGATTCCACGTGCTTTGGTGAACAACCAAGCCCATGTGCCACAGCTACTGAGCCCACACTCTACAGCCCATGAGCCACAATTGCTGAGCTCAATGTGGTGCAATTACTGAAGCCTGCGCACCTAGAGCCTGTGCTCCACAACAAAAGCCACCTCAATGAGATGCCCGCACACCGTAGTGAAGAGTAGCCCCAGCTGGCTGCAACTATAGAAAGCCCATGAATGGCAACTTAAGATTCACCATTATTCAGTAAATAATAGTGTCAGACTAGGTGAAATAAAGGATGTCTGGTTAAAAAAGTTCTTAGGGCTGTCACAGGACAGATGATTACCCAGCAGAAAAATCTAACTTCCCAAAAGAGAATCTTAATCTTCTTCAAATCCAGTGACATAATCAGTGTATCTGACACTCAGGGCAGGTTATTTTTCTCTCTCCTCCTTATAACAGAAGTAGTTTAAGGAATAATTATTAAATTAATAATAATGGCCAGAAGAAAATAAAAATGTAAGCAATTTTAATCGATTTTCATATACATATGCATACCACTAATAAAATTCAACAATTAAGAAAAATAAATATTATATTATGTAAAAGGAATAAAAGCAATGGATTAATAATTTTCATAAAATTTATGTGTTTTGGGGGGAAAAAAGAGAAAAACCTAAACTTACATAACTACTGCTTCAGAAATGAACAAATGGCAATTTAAGGAAAACTAATTAATAAGAATTTTCTAAAAGCAAATGTCTATTTTAAAGACTATATCATTCAAAGTAGTAAAATACCTCAGGTATAAACTACAATTTTCACTTCCCAAACAAAAAATATGATACTCCACTAGTCACATGGTGTTTCATTGTTTTAAATTGCAAATACAAATGAAATCTCCAAGTTCATATAGAATGACAAACCTAATACAACCCAAATTCTATTTCCTTGTCTCTACAATCATTCCGCTATTATTATTTATGTCAAAGCTACTATTTAAGCACAAACACATACACTAAGCCAGAGAAAAGAGACTGTACTGCTCCTGAAGCCAACTATAATAATTCTGAATTTCCTGGGTGGCAGAAGGTGATAAGCAGAGGAGGACACTTCATAATCTATGTTAGTTTTCATGTAGAATACATGAAACAGCCTTTAATAGTGTTTCTTAAAAGACAGGTAATAAGATGTGATCATTTGGACCTTGTGTGTGTGTATGGGTACTCAGTTGTGTCAGACTCTTTGAGACCCCATAGGACTTCCCAAGCAAGAACACTGGAGTAGGTTGCCATTTCGTACTCCAAGCTGAAGCTTACATATATATTAAAAATCAACAATAACCGTGATAACTGTTTAAACTCAAACCAAAACAGGTTTCTCCAGGAAAGAATATTCTGTCACTGACATTGTTTAAAAGTACCAATCCATGCAGTTGTTGATTCCTTTTCACTGCTATAGAGTATTCTACTTTATAAGTAGACCACATTTATCTGGGCTTCCCAGGTGGTACAGTGGTAAAGAATCCTCCCGCCAATGAAAGAGACACAAGAGACTTGGGTTCAATCCCTGGGTCAGGAAGATCCCTTGAAGGAGGAAATGGCAACCCACTCCAGTAGTCTTTCCTGAGAAATCCCATGAACAAAGGAGCATGGCGAGCTACAGTCCATGTCGCAAAGAGTCGGACACGACTGAGGGACCGAGCATGCACTCACGCGTGGTGACTACAAGCAGATCAGCTTGTTGTCTGTGTATCACTGTTTCATAACTCTCCAGTGAGAGTCCTTACTGCTTGTGCCCAAGGTGGATCTTCTCATTGCCTTGCCTTTGAGATGACTCAGCTCTCACTTAACAGAGCATTCTATCAGGAATCTTGAAATACGGGTATGGAATCACTGACTTTTTTATATATTAGATAATTTGATTATTTTATGTACTGTGTATCTCCTCCATAAAGACAGGGATACATGTCTATTTTACTCACAGTCGTGTCCCAAACATCTAGACCAGCATCAGGCACACAGAAAGTGCACAACGTGTACTGGATTAAACTGAACAGTCTCTACTAATTCTCAGCTATTATCACTCTATGGATAGATTGTCATCTGCATTGAATTAACCACAGTTCTCTCCAAAGAGCTATACCAAAGATCCAGCAAACCACTTCTTCAGTTTTCAGAGCCTCAGAATTGAGAATTCCTGTCCCCAACCACAGCGTCCCGTGTCCCTTCCCACAACCATAGGGCTGTCTAAGCTGATTCTCCAAGTTTGCTCCAAGAATGCCCCTTCTGGGAGACAGTAATAAACTTTTCTGCAAAAGGAGGCAGGAGGAAGAGGCCCCTTGATTAAAATATTTTTGGAAATTTTTTATTAAACAAAATTAAGGGAGAATTATTTTGCTTTTTTTTCCCCACTGTAACACTTCTCAGGATCTATGTTATATTGTCACAGTGACTCTCCCATATTGTATAATATGTAGGGTTTCTGGAACTTATTTGCTTTTAATTATGAGATTTTCTGAGAAATTCTAAACTGCAGTGAAATGGTCTTCTAATTTCCAAGCACAATGGACTCTTAATATAAACATGGATATGATAAAAAGCCTCATGGAACAGTTGTAAGAACTAAAAAAAACAATCCACAGGCAGCACACTGAACAGTACCTGACATATGATCAACACTCAGTAAATGCTGGCTATTGTCCATGTAACTTCCTACATGGTTACCTTAATCTGAAGAACTCACAGCAATTTTCTCATGTCATTTTATAAATGGACAAACCAAAGCATAGAGGAAAAAAATTTGTTGTAAGATAAATATAAGAAATATTAACCCAGTGAAGCAGTGAAAATATAGTTTTCCCACAAGTCTTAACATAATACCTTATAGTTATGCTTATCACAGTTGTGTTCCCCTTGACCTAGGGAAAGACATAAAATGCCAAAATAAATAGGGTCCATCTTCTCTGAAGTACCAGTTTTGCTTCAAGATTTGGGGATCAAAAAATGAATAACTTAATTTGTAAGTAAATTTAAATAAATATATATTTTTAAAAGAAAATTTTTCAGAATAAAATAAAAACTTATGAAATTCAAAGAAAAACGTGAACACTCAAAATATTTCCTGCTGCAGGAGGCAGCTTTGAGCAGAGCCCCAGCAGCCCTGCACCATCCTCGCCCCTCCCCTGACATGAGGGGTACGCTGACAGAAGGCCTGAGAGGCACTGCCCCAAACTGAGCCCTATGCACAAATGAAGCAAGGAGAAAAGAACATGTGCTATCAAATATGATTCACAATTCAAATATATTTTAATATCTTATTCTCTTCACACTCTGAGAAACCATCTGATAATGTGATTGTTTTGTAAAACTCTTCAGATAATGGAAGGATTTTATAGTTATTGCATAGATTTAATAAGCAAAAGACTAGCTAGCATGAACTAAGTTCAACCCAAACCACTGTTCAATTTAATTCAGCACAATATTCCTCTGCTTAAAGTGCATGTAATTGCCAATTTATATAGTTGCCAAAACCAAAGATTTGTTAAATAGAGTTCTGCCAACAAATAGAGTATGAAAAAGTTTATCCCCAACTACCATACACCAAGAATGAATGAAACCCATCACTAATCAATCATGTATCCTATTCATTCCAAGAGCTTCTTTCAACTGTATGATTATTCAATGAGTAAAATCAAACCTACTTATGTTAGTGTTTCTCTATATCTTTTCACTATAAAGTTTTTAAAAATCCTTACAAAGTGAAGAGAACATGTAAAATGAAATTGACATTATCTTAAACAGTATTAGATTGTTATTCCCTACTCTTTTATAAAGAGTAGGGAATAACAATGAAGAGTTCCTTTATGGAGAGTGATTCTTAAATAGCACTGATTTTCCTGAAACTCTCCAAATGCTCTCTTCTACTTAAAGTTCTTATTGAAGGGATGAACAATATATAGCACTGCTTTGTGGGTGTGGGTTTCAATTAAAGACATTATACTGTAGAAATTCACTCTGCAACTTTCTTTTTTTCAAGTTGAGATTTTTGAGATGCATACGGCCACATATAGACAGATCTATTGCCACTGACTTAAAGAAAGCACTGAGCATTCATGATAGAAGTTGTTTCTAGGGAGCTGAGAAGGGGACAAAGACAGGGTGAGGCAGACAAAAAGCATGTAAGCTGTGAGCTTTGTGGGGCTTTATTCACTGTATTAAGTATTGAAGTATTGCCATTCCTGACAAAATGGCAACAATTGTTAATTGTGGATGATTACTTCCTTGTGCTTTTCTGCAATTTTTAAATATCTCAAATTTAAGTAAACGCACTGGGTTAGCCAAAAAGTTCATTCCAGTTTTCCCCTAACATCTTATGAAAAACCAGAATGAACTTTTTAGCCAACCCAATACTAAAGATTTTAAAACACATTCTTCTTTTGTTACCTAATAAAAAAACATTTTCCTTTTTTTTTTTTTTGAGCAGGGGGCTGCTCGGGATCTTTGCTGCAGTGTGTGGGCTCTTCACAGAGGCATGTGAGCTTTTCTCCAGCTGCAGCCCATGGGCTTCTTGTCATAGTGTGAGAGTTTTCCTGTTGTGCTGGGGCTCAATACGTGTGAATTTTTCCTATTTTTGATAAGAAAACCTGGGTTTACTGTAGAGCACAGGGAACTCTGCTCAGTGTTATGCGGCAGCCTGGATGGGAAAGGAGTCTGGGGGAGAATGGATACATATACATGTATGGCTGAGTCCCTCTGCTGTTCACCAGAAACTATCACAACATTGTGATATAATCGGCTATATCCCAATACAAGTAAAAAAAAAAAAAAAAATCTGGGTCTACAAGATGGCAGAGCCCTTGATTCAGCTTCCCTCCTTCCGTCCTTTCCTAGCTGCTGGTGAATACGGTAGTAAAAAGGCAAAGATCTATCTTCCGTTTACACTCCAGAGTAGTAGACTTGACAATGAACAAATTAAATAAGCAATGATCTGATATTTTAGAAAGTGATAAATACCATAGAAAGGTACAGAGACAGAACACTAGAGGTAGGGGTGGTCAAGAAGGCATCACTGCAAAGGCAACAGCTGAGAGGCTGAGAAAGAGAAGGTGTGAGCCATGTGGCAATCTAGGAATAAAAACATTCCAGGCAGAGGATCAGGAAAAGCCATAAATATGCTAAGTAAAACATTTTGACCTTTAAACTGATTGGTTAGAAATGATGTATTTTAAGGACAGGAGCCAACCAAAACTGTATAGATTGATACTGGTAAGGATATGCTGTAAGTCCCACCTCTGTGGGGAACTCTCTACATCCTTTCAGTGTCTATGCTGAGAGCTTTGTACCTTCCTTCTGTTTAACAAATCCTATTCACTCGCAAAAAAACAAACATTCCAGGCAAAGGGAAAGCAAGTGCAAAGACCCTGAGGTGGGAGTGTGCGCAGAGTGCTCAAAACAGCAAGGAGGCCAGAGAAGCCGGAATGAAATAAGCAAGGGGCGTGTAGCAGGAAATGACGTCAGATGTGTACTATGCAAGATGGCGAAGGTTATCGTGGGGGAGGTGGCAGAAGGGAAGCTCAGTCGCACAGGAAATTGTAAAGTCACCGTAAATTTTTGTAAAGTCTGCTCGAACCTCTATGTCAGCACTATTCAACATGTAGCTAGTAGACCAGCAGCCTCAGTATCACCTGAGAGCTTGTCAGAAATACACATTCATAATGTCATCCCACACCTACTGAATCAGAATGTCTAGGGCTATTTGAACTCTCAATGTGCCTCTTATTCATGCGACACTTTGAGAAACATTCTTTGTAATAAAAAGAAGAACCCATCAATCTTAGCTTGAAAAATCCTCAGCTGAAAATTCAATTCTGTTCCTTAGGAATAGTCTAACATTAAACTAATTGCACAATCTGTCCAGGCCTCAGCTTTCCTCGTCTGTAAAGCAGATAAATTCATGTCTGTCACCTTTTAATGAGAGACTTCCTTTTGAAGTGTTTTAAATCAAATTTGATGTTGAATGTTAAAGAAATGTAGTGACTGTAAATCTCTTGACAAATGTGAGTTTTTGTTACTATGAAAGTGAGCCTCCAGCCCATCCACCCTCAGGGCTTTGCTCTCTTCTGTGGCCCACCCCGCCTACCAGTGCTTTGGGTAAGTTAAGACTTGTACATGAAAGGCTTACAGTGAGTCTGGTCTGGTTTTGTTAAATCTGGCATGGAGCCCCAACACTTGAGACTGCAGCTGGTGTGGTACCATTACGATATATATGGTACCTGTCCTCACTTTGGCAGGCAAGACGCTTTCAGCCAAGCAATTCAAACAAGGATAATGAGAAAACAGAGATGCTATGGGATACTTAGCCCAGAACATTCCATCACTCTTTCTACCCCAAAGTATTTGCTTGGTTTTATGCAAACAACACTCGTTTGCTGCTGCTGGGTATAGGTAACCAGGAGAACACTGAATTTGGAGTCAATAGAGAAGGACTCAAGTGTCCGGGTTTACTACTTATAAAGCTAGGTGACCCAGAGAACTCACATTACCATGCCAGCCTGCATTCCCTGTCTGCCCCCCAAGTTGGTGAGAGCTTAAGCAAGATGATGTACATGAAAGTTCTCTGTAAAACAATAAAGCAGCATAAAAGAAAATAGGACATTGCCATCATATCCAGTCTCTGAATCAGTCAATAAACGTTCAACAAATATGTACAAAGTCTACAATGTACCTGGCTGTCTGCTAGGCCCTGGGGCACAGGATGAGTAAGACAGACTAAAACCATACCCCATGTGGCACTTGTATTCTGTTACAGGAATGGAGAGAAAAAAAGGGAAACATAAATAAAAAGAGTTCATTGTTGTTGTAGTTACTAAGTCATGATCAACTCTTTGCGACCCCATGAACTATAGCCCTCCAGGCTCCTCAGTCCATGGGATTTCCCAAGCAAGAACACTGGAAAGTGAAGCTGCTCAATTGTGTCCGACTCTTTGTGACCCTGTGGACTGTAGCCCACCAGTCTCCTCCATCCATGGGATTCTCCAGGCAAGAATACTGGAGTGGGTTGCCATTTCCTTCTCCAGGGGATCTTTCTGACCGAGGGGTCAAACCCAGGTCTCCTGCATTGCAGGCAGACGCTTTAACCTCTGAGCCACCAGGGAAAAACACTGGAGTGGGTTGCTATTTCCTTCTCCAGGGAATCTTCCTCACCCAGGGATCGAACCCATACATCCTACTTGGCAGGAGGATTCTTTACCACTGACCCACCAGACAATCCCATAAATTAAAGAAGAGTCTGTCAAATGATGATAACTGCATTAAAGAAAAATAAAGAAGAAAAGAAAGAAGAGGGAGAAGCTGGGGAGGGAGGGGATATGAAGTCAGAAACAAGGATTCCTCACTGAGAAGCCAAATTTGAGAAAAGGAACAGATGGAGTCTACCTTGGGAAAAGAGCATGTACAGACCAATTCTAGACTTAGTTGGTCTTTATACATCTGTAATTCATTCAGAATGCTAGCAGAATTTTCCTTATTTGTTAATATTTCTTCCCTCTTGTATCACTTTTGGAGTGGTAAGCTGAGTATTATCTGTGCCATGAGTAACTCACACAAAGGCACAAACTCAAGCTAGGTGAACACTTATTGGAGAACATTTTGTTTATGAGGTGTCTGGGACAATGCCTGGTTGCTAAGTGAACATGTCTTTGCAAACTCCAGAATCAGGCAATTTTTCCTCAGTGTAAGAATGGGAGCCTCATACTCTATGGATCAGAGACAATCTCCATGTCTGTCTTTTTTTTTTTTTCCATATAATCATTTTCATTCTATATTTAGCTCCCAATTTGCTGAACACATATTTCAGGCAGTATTTTGCACTTGTTATGAGAAGAGGAATAATTATTGTTTTAGAAATTACTATAGCAGATAATCACGATGGTGTGATCACTCACCTAGAGCCAGACATCCTGGAATGTGAAGTCAAGTGGGCCTTAGGAAGCATCACTACGACAAAGCTAGCAGAGGTGATGGAATTCCAGTTGAGCTATTTCAAATCCTGAAAGATGACACTGTGAAAGTGCTGCACTCAATATGCCAGCAAATTTGGAAAACTCAGCAGTGGCCACAGGACTGGAAAAGATCAGTTTTCATTCCAATCCCAAAGAAAGGCAATGCCAAAGAATGCTCAAACTACTGCACAATTGCACTAATCTCACATGCTAGTAAAGTAATGCTCAAAATTCTCCAAGCCAGGCTTCAACAATACATGAACCATGAACTTCCAGATGTTCAAGCTGGTTTTAGAAAAGACAGATGAACCAGAGATTGCATTGCCAACATCCACTGGATCATGGAAAAAGCAAGAGAGTTCCAGAAAAACATCTATTTCTGCTTTATTGACTATGCCAAAGCCTTTGACTGTGTGGATCACAATAAACTGTGGAAAATTCTGAAAGAGATGGGAATTCCAGACCACCTGACCTGCCTCTTGAGAAACCTGTATGCAGGTCAGGAAGCAACAGTTAGAACTGGACATGGAACAACAGACTGGTTCCAAATAGGAAAAGGAGTACATCAAGACTGTATATTATCACCCTGCTTATTTAACTTACATGAAGAGTACATCATGAGAAACGCTGGGGTGGATGAAGTACAAGCGGAATCAAGATTGCCGGAAGAAATACCAATAACCTCAGATACGCAGATGACACCACCCTTATGGCAGAAAGTGAAGAAGAACTAAAGAGCCTCTTGATGAAAGTGAAAGAGGAGAGTGAAAAAGTTGGCTTAAAGCTCAACATTCAGAAAACGAAGGTCATGGCATCCGGTCCCATCACTTCATGGCAAATAGATGGGGAAACAGTGGAAACAGTGTCAGACTTTATTTTGGGGGGCTCCAAAATCACTGCAGATGGTGATTGCAGCCATGAAATTAAAAGACACTTACTCCTTGGAAGGAAAGTTATGGGCAACCTAGACAGCGTATTAAAAAGTAGAGACATTACTTTGCCAACAAAGGTCTGTCTAGTCAAGGCTATGGTTTTTCCAGTGGTCATGTATGGATGTGAGAGTTGGATTATAAAGAAAGCTGAGCACCGAAGAATTGACACTTTTGAACTGCGGTGTTGGAGAAGACTCTTGAGCGTCCCTTGGACTTCAGGGAGATCCAACCAATACATCCTAAAGGAGATCAGTCCTGGGTGTTCATTGGAAGGACTGATATTGAAGCTGAAACTCTAATACTTTGGCCACCTGATGCAAAGAGCTGACTCATTTGAAAAGCCCCTGATGCTGGGAAAGATTGAAGGCAGGAGGAGAAGGGGACGACAGAGGATGAAATGGTTGGATGGCATCACCGACTCGATGGACATGAGTTTGGGTAAACTCCAGGAGTTGGTGATGGACAGGGAGGCCTGGCGTGTCGGACACGTCTGAGCGACTGAACTGAACTGAACTGATAGCACTTTTACATAGTAGGGGAGGGACAGAATTTATGCCAGGATAGATTCCTAAGTGCATTTTTAGATTCAGCAGAGGTGGACTCCAGAACCTAGTGTGAAATGGGAGTGTTAAATGCCCAACATAATCAATTGAGAGAATGTTTCTGTTTCCAGTGGCAGATCTGGGGTTTCAGATGACCTGGAAACAAGAGGATCTGAAAGTAGGTGGAAGGAACTGTGGGAGTGAATGATCTGAGGGCCTGCCAGACTTGAAGAAGCAAGACAGCAAACAAGAATCTCCTGGGGCCAGAATGGGCAGGGAGTTTAAGAAAAGTAAAAATAAATATTTCATTTTAAATGTATTTTTTATTCCATGCTGTGTCTCTCCTCCATTATCCAATTCTTTAGTAAAAGAGGTCTTCTGATACTGTCTTAAAAGACTGAAAAATCAGGGACTACATTTGCAACAGAAGCTAAGGAAAGCAAGATGGCAAACAAGGTCTTAGCAGAAACCAGAGTTGAACACAAGAGACAATCAGGCAAATATAAGTCCCCACCAGCCCCACTCCCAGAAAATTCTTGGAAATTTGAGAAAGGTATGGGTCTTGCCTCAGTCCAAAGGGTAGTAGCTCAAGTTGCTTTCATTTACCTTAAAGTTGAGGTAGGTCTCAGATTATCGGAGTGGGTAGGAACCAGACAGTCTCACTGCACAACTCCAGGGGCCACCATTCACATAACAGTATCTGTGAGATGGCAGCCTCACTGGGGACACTCAATTTACACACACATCATCTCATTTAATTTTTAAAACACTCCTGGGAAAAAGCATTATTATACCTGCCTTACAGATGAGGAAACTGAGACAACGAGATGTCCAAGTTACCATGAGTACAGGTGAAATCAGTACTCAGATTCAGTTCCTCCCAATCACAAAATCCATTCTAATTCCATACATCACCTACTTGCATGAAGTGGCAAACGGAAGCAGGTCCTCTACACAGTGTTAAGTTGCCACTTTAGAACTACACTCTTCCACCTAAAGCAAGAACCTACAGAAACTCAAATGGATCCCCAAAATCTAATAATTTTGAGTCATAGCAAACAAACTTCTGCAAATTTGTACACATCACATCTGGCAAAGAAACAGGCAAAGTTAATAGAAGTGTAGAGAGTTCATAACTGAAGAGAAATCATGGCATATGAAACACCCCACTTGATTCTGCCTTATTTTCAAATCTGAACGTCATTCCACTTTAAGTATATTGTGCAGTTTCCTAAGGCAACTCCAAAGGACAGTGTGCTCTCCTGTTTCTTTCTCCTCTAGGAAAGCCACAAACATGATTCATTTAAATGTCACCAATGTAGCCAGTCAACTCTCAGCGCTGGAGGAATTCTGAAAGCAAGTCAAGTCTCATTTCCCTGGAACTTTCCCACCCTCTCCATTATCTCCTTTCTTCAATAATATCTTTGATGTCTTCCATTTCGCCTCACAGCCAGTGCCTCTGGCTCTGTACACCAGGATACCAAGGCTTCTCTGTGTTTCCATTTTCTTGTTTCCATCTTCATTTCCATCCAGTCTTTAGACCCTCTGTATGTGACTCAACCTCCAATCAGACCAACTTTCCTCTGCTACTTTGATGCTGTGAGTCCAGAGAAAATCAAGTGGCTACAGACAAATATTCTGTTGCCTGTCACTTTAGTTAACCAGCAAAGAATTTAGGTTTGTGACAAGTTGATTCCTTGGGACAAATGACATCATACCATGTTCCAGGGCACTCACTATGATGGACTCCATGACCCTGGTTCCAAGGAAGCTTGTCCACACTTTAGTCATGGATCTGGGAGATTCCATCAAGGAGAAACTGAAGGCACTATTAGTGATAACTGAAAAGGGGCAGCCCTTTTTCCTAGGCTAGCTCTCAGTCATTTCTACACCCACACCAAATAAAAGTATCAGATACTATAACTCTGATGCCTATTGTTTGGTGGGGAAAAATCTGTTCTGAGAGTTTCTTTGCCCAGTTAATATTTGCATCATTTAAAAAAAGAAGAAGAAGAAGAAGAAATGGGAAGAAGAGGAAAGGAGTGTTTTTCTTTTTTTTTCACACAACTGTTGTTGACAATCCTCTGCTATCGTAATCCAAGCCATGAAGCTCCTCCCATACCATGGGGACATTTTTGCAGGGGCTTTTACCTTGATCACCTGCACAGATGTTTTCTATTTGAGTTCAAGTTGACAGAGAAGTCATCATATCCTTTTTCTGACAGTTCTCCACTGGAGTTGCCTAGTGAAAAACACAAGAAGCACTTTGGAGGCTGAGAGAGTTCCTGTCTCTGAAATTTACTGGCTCTCTATTCTGCAGAGTGCAATGAGCCTGGAGCTAATCAGAGCTGGTGGTGGGTAGATCTGTTAGAAACCAAAATGAAGGCAAAGAGGAAGGACATTGATTTGTGTTGATGGAAAGTTCAAGGTAGCTCTGGACTGGCAAGGCTGGGTTCAGGTGCTCCAATCCTGTGGAGCACCTGCCAGAAAGATGCCTTGAACCCTATCTCCCCACTGCATGGCAAGAAGGCTGCCAGCAGCTCCACAGCCATTTCTATTATCTCATAAGACCTACTGGAAAGAGAGTCTCTTCCCAAAAGTTTCAAAGAAATCTTAAGTTTCAAAGAAGATCTTAATGTAATACTATCTTAATGATATTTCATTGCCATTACCTGAGAGGATAACATGGCTTGACCACGTGCCCACCCAGGAGCTGACACTGCGGTTATAAACCAAAAACCACATAAACTGTGGATCATAGAAAGATGCTCCCAAATTAAATCAAGTTGTTGTTACCAGAAAAAGAGTGAGGAGGTACTGGACATCCAAAGACAATAATCTACTACGGGGAGATGAATAAAGGTAGACAATCAGCCCACCAACAAGCATTTGCTAACTTCCAACTGACCCTAGAACTTCTCAAGCGCTCCATACCCAGTGTTTTGGATGATGTGCAGAACTGGGTGGTAAATGGAGGAAGGAAACAGTATTATAGGGGAATGAGCATTCCTTGTTGAGGAGGACAATCTGACACCCAGTCCCGAAGCCTACCACCTTTCCCAGAAAGTCAAGTGAAATGGCTATTCTTCATCTTCCAGCCACCCTTGCTCATCCTGAGGCTGCAGAGTAGGGTTTTTTACTGCTACTTTCTTATCCCTTATAAATTGTTTATAAGGGATTTGATGATTATCTAAGTCTAACATTCCTTTAACATAAATCCCCTCTTTTCTGATGGTCGGTCAATCAACAAGACCACAGGCAAGTTTGGCTATACCAATAACTAACTGAATTTTAAACTCAAAGCTACAGAATAAACACCTGAAACCAGTCATGTGAAAAGAAAGTCAGCAGCACCAGAGCAAAGATCACCAGCACCAGTCAAAAATCAACTGGTAATCCAGATTACTCACTGTATAAAATTGAGGGAGGCAGAAATGAACACTGCAATTTGCCCCAGATGTTACATCTCCTTAAAGATGAAAGATTTTAGGTCCCACTCTCGGTGGGTGATGCCCCCCCATGTCAACCACTGTATTGAATAAAAAGAACCAAAAGATATGGTTCCAATGATATATTTGTTAAATGGTTATTAAGAGAGCTAAAACCTAAGTTGTTAGAAAACAGAGTTGACAATTACGGTGAAAATCCTAGGAATCTTTGGCAGTCAGTGAAGGAAGAGTTATTTTAGGGATTCTCAAAGTGATCTGGGAAGGTCTGTCACACAATATGGGGTGAATGTCAGTGTTATTAGTTATATCTGATAGGATTCTTCTGCTACAAACTATTGAAATTCACTCTGACCTGCTTAACCAAAAAGGGGATTTATCAAAAATCAGCTCACAGAATTGAGCTAAAAAAAAAAAAAAAAAATTGGATGCAGAAGGTTTACGAATAAAGGTTGCTCCAGGGATCAAGGCAGCAGCAGCAGCAAATTGGTATCCCTACAGGGCACAGCTTGGGCAGATCGTCTCCATCTCCTTTTTCATCCAGGTGCTATTCCACTCAAGCTTAATGTCTCAAGAGAAAAACTGGCCCTGGTTGGGTCCCATGTGGTTGTCTGGCTGTGCGGGGCGGGGGGCGGGGCAGTGGACACGGGGAGGGGAGGTGGAAGTATTGGAGGAGAGGTAGACGGTCCCTATAATTAGTTTAGAATTAGTTTTCCACAAAGACTGCACCCAACGTGGAAAAGGTAATTCCCAAATGCCATCAGAGGACAATCAACTGAAGAAAAGGGCAATGGTGCTCAGCAGAGAAAGATAGAGAGAAAAGGAAAGAGGGAAGGAAGGGGGGGGGGGGTAAACCCTGAACTATATGTAGTCCTTTATTCCTATTCCATAACCTCTCTGTTTATTTTTTCCACCTCTTTAACACAGAGATAATCATAGTTGTTGTTGGTTAGTCACTAACTCGTGTCTGACTCTCTGCGACCCCATGGACTGTAGCCTGCCAGACTCCTCTGTCCATAGCATTTCCCAGCAAAAATACTGGAGTGGGTTGCCATTTCCTTCTCCAGGAGATCTTCCTGACCCAGGGATTGAACCCGAGTCTCCTGCTTGGCAGGCAAATTCTTTATCACTGAGCCTCCTGGGAAGCCCCCAGTAATCACAGTACCAATCTCCCAAAGTACTGCAGAATTAACTGAGATAATATCTTGTATGTATTAAGAATTCTATAAATTTTAGCTTCTTTTTAGTTATTAGTATTATCTCAATTCAATAACCACATGAAGTTCAAATCACAAGTGAGCAATGCCTCAGAGGAGGAAGGGGACTGTGGAGAGGCAAGTGGAAGTGGGGGGGATTCTGGAGAGTGTGAAAAATCAGGATGGTGATTTGGCTGCAGTGAAGGGTGGTCAGGGGGCCACAATCCTTGCCCTTCAGAGTTCTCTGATGGATGCTGTTGACTAATGTTGCCTCCTCATGAACCCTCCAGGTGATCTTAGGGAACTCCAGAGCTATCCAGCTGTGCATGATGAAAACACTAATTGAATCAGCTTTTGCCCAGAATGGCTACCATCAGGTCACGGTCAACAGCATGGGCTTGGGAGGCAAACCTCAGCTTGAATCTCAGTCCCACCTCTAAACAGCTGTGCATCTTTGAGGAAATGACCAAATCTCTTCAAACTGTAGTTTCCTCAATAATCAAAAGGAAAAACAAAAGTACCTTTCCCACTGGTTACTGTGAGAATTAAATGAGATAACACAGATTGTTATTGACCATATGATTAGTATTATTAATATATTATATTATCTGTTGTTATGAAGAAGGTAGGAACCCCCAACTAACCCCTAGAATGGAGCATGGATAGAAGAATAACATACAAATCTAACACCCAAGTCTAGGAACTTGGGTGTTAGATTCGTATGTTATTAGCATACCAATTCTATGGTATGCTATGCTTAGAATTTTCTATGCTTCTGTTTGCCCTGGGATATTCTTCTTCTTTAATTTGCTTTCAGGTAAGTTTAACATACATTGATTACCTTCTTGTAAGGCCAGTGCAGGTCTGGGCACTGGAGATACAAGGATGAGCACCACACACTCCTTGCTCTCAGGGAGCTCGTATTCTTTCAGTGTGGCATACAAATGAAAAATTATGAAAGCAAGCTAAGTATTCAGATGGGGACCAAGGGAAATTCAGAATAGGGGCAAAAATTGTACCCGACCAGGAGATTTGAGAAGTTCCACCATAGAAAATGACCCCTGGGCTGAGTCTCAAAGGAGGACCAAAAGCTGGCCAAAAGTGGGAAAGGATATTCCAGGCCAGAAAAGCAAAGGCCCAGGCACAGAGGAATGATGCTGAGGGTCTAGGGGTCACAAGCAGTTAGCACTGTGTCAAGTGCAAAGCACCATTGCATACAGAGGCAGAAGAGGTGGCACACTTTCGTGTCCTTCTTGAAGATACTTTTATGCCGCAAAGCCCTGTGTGATCTGCTCCCACTCATCCCCCAGCTCTTGGCTGTCATTGCTTCCCCTCCACTCCGCACACCGGTATAGTGACCTACTTTGTGATCTTTGAACACAACTCACATATCCACACTCAAGGCCTCTGGCCCTTACAGTTAGCTCTTCCCACAAAATTTCCGTGGTTGGCTCCAGGTCCAAGTTCAAATACCGTCTCCTGAGAGAGACTTTCTGTAACCACCTAACCTACTCTTTCTCTTTCCCACCAGTCACTAACACCTAAATCAGTTAGAGTTATAGCTTCTGAATAAGCCTGTGCCTGATAAATGCCAAGCCAAGGAATATTGAGCTGAGGTTAAGAACTCAGACTCCAGGTGACCTAAGTGGGAAGGAAATTCAAAAAAGAGGGGATATATGTATAGTACACTTCATTCAGTCTGCTGTACAGCAGAAACTAACACAACACTGTAAAGCAACTATACACCAATAAAAATTAATTTAAAGATTAAAGAACTCCAATTCCATGATCAAAATGCTTAGACTTAAATCCGTCTCCACCACTGGCAGCTGTGTGACCTAGACAGGTCACTTAGCCTCTCCATACCTTAGTTTCCCTTCTAGAAATAGAGATTACTATTGCATCTACCTCACAGAAGGGTTAGGAGGACACAGTGCCTGAAATGTAGTAAATCGTCACTACATTTTAGGTATTTATCCTGCATGGAAAGTCATTTAAGAAAATATTATCAAGAAGAAATAGAAAACCATCTGCTTTTCTGAGATAATTGCTAAATTCTTTGTTTTTAAGGACCTAACTTACTTAAAATAATTAAACAATCATCCAAGATAAACAGTGGATCAATGGAAAGGGACATATAATGCAAAGTGTCCCCAAAATGGAAACCCTCAGGAATGCCAAGGCATATATAAGGAACATAAGTTGACAGGATGCTGTCGAACAATGAAGGTGCAGTAGTTATTCATGAGGTCTGAATCTGGGTTTTCAGCAAGTATTTTAACATACTGGCGAATGCTTAGTCCAGGTGAAGGTCCCAAATGACTGACACCACATCCCAGATACACTCAGTGAACAGGTGCACATTTCATCACCACGTCCCATTAACATGCCTTCTCTCAGCTACGGGAGCACAAGCTTCCCAGGTCTGTTACACTTGACTTCTGCCTAAGTCTGCTTGGAATGATGACAATCAAGGTTCCACACTGCCTTGCAATCCCTTCCGCATAGCTGGGCTAAAGGAAACCTCCTGTAGAGTAGAGATGCTATCAGAGTCAAGCCAGCCCTCGATTTGCTCTGTTCTTAGATGTCAATTACTCACAACCCAGAGTCAATTTTGAGCAGGGGCAACGGATATTTCAGGTAAGAAAGCTGAAATGAATATACTCTCCAAGGAAGCAAGCTGTCATTCTAGGAATTGTGTTCCTATGCTGGTACGTAAACGACACGGGCTTCCCCAGTGGCTGAGCAGTAAAGAATCTGCTTGCAATGCAGGAGACTTGGCTTTGATCCCTGGGTTGAGAAGATCCCCTGGAAAAAGAAATGGCAACCTGCTCCAGTATTCTTGCCCAGAAAATTCCATGGACAGAGAAGCTGGGTTGAGGGGGGCGCGGGCGCAGTGCGGATTACAGTCCATACTTTCGCAAAGAGTCAGACACAACTGAGCAAAGATATACACATGGCACAAGCAACACAGACTGTCTACTAGCCGGTCTATTCGACACACCAACGTACACATGCACATTAACAGCAGTGAGTTTCTGATGGGCATTTTTCAGCGAGTAAGCGTATTACTGAAAAAATAGAAACTTGGGTTGAGGTGAAATGGGGGAGGCATTCACATCAGCCTGCTGTGTTTTCATCCCTAGCATCAGCTGCACTGTTCCATCCTCAGGGGAACTACTCTCTTCCCCATCATCATGTCATTTTTATTATGCCAACAAATGATAAGGCAAAAACCCATCATCACAAACCAGCCTGTGAAAAGCCAACTAACAATATGAAGTTGAAAATGAAGAAGAAAGTCTTGCATTTCCTTTTACCTGTAAGGGAAAAAAAAAAAATGATGAAGCCCAAGGTAAGCCCCCATCACCATTCAGCAGTCCATCTTACTTTAAAATATACAGCACACAGACTGAACAGGAAGATTTCTGCTATGTACGGCAATTGTTCCATTTTCTGTATTTCATAACCTGCAATTTTGAAGCCATGCTTGGTACACACGCTTGTAAAATAGTCATATCAGATAAAAGCAGAGGGATGCTAAACTATTGGAAAATAAATCAAATTCTCAGCAAGCAGTTATATCCATCATGTTGCAGCAAGCACACGTATAGTTTAAGCTCTGCGCGCACAGTCTATCCATTGTAATGATTTGGGGTCAGGATCCTGCCACATGCATTTAGCATTCACTAAGAAGTAAGCCCAAGAGTGTAGCGGGGAAGAGTGCTGAGCTGGAGTCTAGTCCTGGAAGCTGCCCTCAATACATTTCTTTGAGTACAGCCATTGTATCTAAGTACAAGGCAAAGAAGAATTAGCACATGCATAGAACCTGACCATTTACAAGGTGCTTACAAGAGCTTTATCTCACTTTATCCTTAAAGGAACCTCAGGAGACCAACAGAGAAACGCATTCCAGTGTTACAGTAGCAAAAAGACATTTGGAAACATCTGTAAAATGTTAGAAAAAGTCTGAAAACCCATCCACATCCACTCTTTTTCAAAATCAGAATGCAGATGTGGGAGAAATGTGCTTCAACAACATCTTGCCCTAAATTCAACATATTTGCATTTTACTGCAATATATAGTCCCTCTTTTTGAACTTTTTTTTTTAATTTTATTTTATTTTTAAACTATTTCTTTTAATACAAATAAGCTAGTTTATTAAATTAATTAAGGCTAGTTTATTAGGCAACTGCACAAGACTCTGTGATGCCTTATTTAAGCACCAAATATGAAAATTATTCAGAAAAAGAAACCAAAGCTTGGACATACTTATTAAACCAAAGAATAGTATCCTATTATGAGGTTTTAAAAAATATTTCATAATATTCTAACATAAAAAGTAATGAAAATGAAAATCCTTGAGTGTTACCTAAGGGGGGAAAAAAAACATAAAGCTTCAAATTCCAAATCTGAATATCACACTAAAGTTACATTTGTTCACAATGCTATACAATTTAACAGACTTAACCTCCTCAAAACCAAGCTGCCCCAGACATGAACATCCAATAACCAGCCTCCAGTTCTCCCAAGACTCTACTCCCTCCCAAGATTAGCTCTTCTTGACTCTTTTCGTCCCCCTTAACTTGGACTCCAAATTTGGTATCTAAATCATTTTCTCTCTCCTACCTTTAACTTCATAGTACACTTGTCCTTACCTTTGACCATATTATAACAACTAAACCCTGGAGCCATGCTACAATCCACATTTTTCACCTCTGGGAAAGATGACATAAATCCATAACCTGGCCGGTGTATTGTATTAGACCTTTCATGCCACTACAACAAAACAGCACAGGCTAAGTGGCGTACACAACAGACATCTATTTCTCACAGATATGGAAGCTGGGAAGTCCAAGCTCAAGGTGCTGGACAATTCAGTTTCAGGGAAGGGCCCTCTTCCTAGTTTTCAGATAGCTCCCTTCTCACTGTCGTCACATGGAGGACACAAAGCTCTGGAGTCTCTTCATCTTCTTATAAAGGCCCTAATCCCATCATGAAGATTCCATCCTCATCGCTTCATCTAAACCTAACTACCTCCAAAAGACTCCATCTCTAAATACCATCATATTGGAGGTTGGGGCTTCAACATACAAACTTGGGAGGAGGGGATGTAAAATTGAATCCCTAGCGGCCCCTTTGCTAATACTTGATGTCTATCCTTAGCAATGCTCAACAGCAATTATTTTGCTCATTCTTGTCATACCCCCTCTCTTAAATTTATATATAAAGCCAAAGAATTGTCCTGGTACTAGCTGAGATTTTATATATACATATATATGAATAATGTTACCATATATTTATATAAAATAATAGAAAAACAAAATTTGATATATTAAAGAGTCCACATAACAGACCCTTTAAATGGTCCTGAAAACCCTTTCAAATGTTCCCCTAAAGTTTTAAAAATTATCTAATAATGAAAATTCTTTTTCATAACATCTAGCAATTAACATAAAATTGGTTTCTTTTTCAGTCTTCACATATTTAGTCTTATTTGCTAAAATTTCAGCATTGTTTTTATCTTTACTTTTCAATATATGTATACAATATTTCAGACACATTATGGATGAAAAGAGTTGTGTGGAAAACTAATAATCTCATAATATTTCTTTTGGAAAAGTGCTTTATGAGTTCCAAATATATATGTTTTAATAAATAAACTTATAGGGAAGAAATAAACTGTAAGTTGGGGACTATCCTGGAAAAAACATCATGCTTACCAACATAATATTTAAGATTTGAGTCAATATAATTAAATTTAAAAGTTTTTACAAAGGAAGAGAGACATACAAGGGTTAGATGACAGCAAGTACCCATGTATAATTATTGATTCTACATAAAAGTGGAAAACATAATTGTAAAGCCAGGGTTTCCAAATTTGGGGCTGCAGAATATGAACTGCAGAATAAATCTGAGCTTCCCTAGTGGCTCAGAAGGTAAAGAATCTACCTGCAATGCAGGAGACCCAGGTTAGATCCCTGCATCAGGAAGATCTCCTGGAGGAAGGCATGGCACCCCACTCCAGCATTCTTGCCCAGAAAAGTTCATGGACAGAGAAGCCTGGCAGAGAGAATACAGTCCGTGAACTGGCAGAGTCAGACAGGACTGAGCAACTGACACTTTCACTTTTTCAGAAAAGTTGACCATTATTCAAAAGACCTTTTAAAAAACATATTCTAGGAACTATTTCAGTAGCATTTAGAATCAAGAAGGACAACCAACCAAAAGGAAAGGTAAAAGAAAGCAACCCCTAAAGAGTAGATATGGTCTGCTCAGAAAACTTCAGTTCTCAGTTTGAAATGATAAGGCAATTCCAAGGACTCTCAGACTCTTGTAGTTCTAGAGCAGACCTCTACCTGCCCAGAGCTTGCCAGGATATGTCAGGGACCCACCTGTCACACTAGAAAACTAAAGGGTATATCAGGTCCTGCTGAAGAGGATGTTGAAATAAATCTATTACTGTTTCCACACTCTGTTCCTTCCAACCCCACTTTCAAGTTCTTCACATCCAAAGACATCTTTGTGTCCAGCATTGATCAACAAATGATACGTGATCACTACTAACCATACTTTCTATTTCTGCAAATTTCAACTCCAACATCTAGAGAGAAGCAGAACCAAGGAATGGGCACTAGAAAATGAATCTTCCCAGGATCCGGAAGAATATTTATCACCCATTTTGAAATCATCTTTCCCAAAAGCCTCATGCCTAAATCAAACGAGGTCACTGAAAAGCAAGGAAAACAAATCAAAAGAAAAAAAATCTACGATACAGGACAAGCGGGAGATGCCCAAACCCTTTCATCACTTATCACTGCCCTTTTTTAAAAAAAAAAAAAAAGACGTTAGGGGAAGGTCAAGGTAATCACACTAAGAGATTAACTTATATACCAACTTTAGTCCAACGAGTTCCAGGATGATACATCACAGGATTTTAGAGTTTGGAGATTATTCATTTTGTCTCCAGGGGAGGTGAGGGGGGTGGGCAGGAGAGGATTCCTTTGTTTTGTTTTTACAAAAATTGTGGGGCATTTTTAATGTTATAGGTTTCCCTTGTGGCTCAGCTGGTAAAGAATCGCCTGCAATGTGGGAGACTTAAGTTCTATCCCTGGGATACGAAGATCCCCTGGAGAAGGGAACGGCTACTCACTCCAGTATTCTGGCCTGGAGAATTCCATCAACTGTATAGACCACAGGGTCGCAAAGCGTCCAACACGACTGAGCGATACTTTCACTTTTCACTTTAATGTTACATTGAGCAAAGTAGAGCATTAACTCCCACCCTCCTAGCCCCAATACTCCATAATCAACTGTCAGGGGTTCTCAGACCGCTACTTCAAGCATCACACGGAGTGGTGGGGCAGAAAGGAAGAGGCGGGAGTCCAACAGGTGCATCTCGGAAGGCCCAGTGTCTGGTGCCCAGTGATGAAGGCTCCAGCCCAAAGCCCAGACCCCTGGGCCTGTCCCTCCCCAAACCACCAACCCTCAACCCCAACCCCGCCCTCTCCGCGGACCCTGCAGGCCTCCCTCCACCCACCCACCCTAGGAGCCTCCCGCCAGCCTCACTCTAGGAGCCCAGGACTGCCTGAGCACAATGGAACGCTGTCTTCCAGAGCCAGACCAGAATGAGCCTTCCAGACCTGTTTTCACCTGCAAGTTGGGAAGCGCAATCCGGCGGTAACTCCCCCAGGGAGTCAGCAGGGGTGCACGTCTGCACCCTCCTGCACCGACCCTCCTGCACCACCCGCTTTGTGGGTTTTTGTTTTGTTTTAATTCAAATGTAAAGTATTATGCCTACACACTTAAAAGTATGCCATATAAATTGTGTTAAAAGTTAAAGTAAGTATTCAATTCAGTTCAGTCGCTCAGTCGTGTCCGACTCTTTACGACCCCATGAACCGCAGCATGCGAGGCCTCCCTGTCCATCACCAACTCCCGGAGTTTACCCAAACTCATGTCCGTTGAGTCGGTGATGCCATCCAACCATCTCATCCTCTGTTGTCCCCACCTCCTCCCACCTTCAATCTTTCCCAGCATCAGGGTCTTTTCAAATGAGTCAGCTCTTGGCATCAGGTGGCCAAAGTATTGGAGTATCAGTCCTTCCAATGAACATTCAGGATTGGTCTCCTCCAGGATGAAATGGTTGGATCTCCCTGAAGTCCAAGGGACTCTCAAGAGTCTTCTCCAACACCACAGTTCAAAAGCATCAATTCTTCGGCGCTCAGCTTTCTTTATAGTCCAACTCTCACATTCATACATGACCATATCTGTACTGGAAGGGAAAATCTGTTCTCAAAGAAATGAATGCCTTATCCTTAGGAGGGACTGAATAAATACATTTCAAATGAATGAACCAAGTGTTATTTAAAGAGCATTAATTAGCGCCAAGGAACCCTGGGGG
The DNA here is from genome assembly GCF_032452875.1 of Bos javanicus. Classification (NCBI taxonomy): domain Eukaryota; kingdom Metazoa; phylum Chordata; class Mammalia; order Artiodactyla; family Bovidae; genus Bos; species Bos javanicus. The sequence goes on from NC_083870.1 coordinate 48,488,752, forward strand.
CTCATCAGTGAAGAATTTGTCTGCAATGCAGGAGAACTGGGTTCTATCACTGGGTCAGGGTGATCCTCTGGAGAAGGAAATGGCAACCCACTCCAGTATTCTTGCAAGCGAAATCCCATGAATAGAGGAATCTGGTGGGCTCCATGGAGTCGCAAGTGTCAGACATGATTTAGTGACTAACTACCACCACTTAGTGCCAAACTGAATGCTGTGTCCATGCATACTATCTATCAATTTGACGTTCTTCTTATTTTGTGAATGAGGAAAGAGTTACGTGCCCAAGGATGCAAAGCTGATAAATGGTAACACTGGAATTCAGGAAAACATTGAATGTGGTTGGAAAATCAACAGAGGACTGGTGTCTACGAAGCCAGGCTCTAGTGCTGGCCATGTCTCTAATGTTCTGGACCTTGACTAGGATTATTAATTCTTTTGGTCCTCTGTTTCCATATATAAGGGGCTTTGCTGGCAGCTCAGATGGTAAAGAATCTGCCTACATTGTAGGAGACCTAGGTTCAGATCCCTGGATTGGGAAGGTCCCCTGGAGAAAGGCATGGCAACCCACTCCAGTATTCTTGCCTGGAGAATTCCATGGACAGCTGAGCCTGGTGGCTGCAGTCCATAGGGTCGCAGAGTCAGACACAACTGAAATGACTAACACTTTCTCTCCCTTATATAAGGTTTCCTTCTCTAAAATCCTACAATTCTATAATGCATGCCATCCTACACCTGCATTTCAGTTACAGATTCTTTCAGACAAGTGGCTGGATGAAATTCTCCCAGATGTGATGTAAAACCACACACTTCTATCGTGCAAACACTCTCATATTAGTCATGCTTTGAGTGCACTACCTCGATTTTCTAATCCATGCAAGTGCTTAATTTGTTGTATGTAATTTGTTCCTTTTCAAGTTAATATCCCTGTATTATAAAAATCAATAAACACACATTGAAAATAATTACAAAGATATAAACCTCTTACTTTGCAAAAATACATGGTAATGCAGGCATTTTTCTACCCAGCAACATTTACTATGTGTTAAAATGATGCTCTATGCAATCTTAGGCAGAAGAAAATGTTTCCTAGGGAAATTTCAAACATCTACACGAAAAAAAAAGAATACACATAATCAACATAACGATCTCAAGAATGGAATCAACAGAAATAAAATTGCCTCCTTTGGTTCTTCTGGGAGAATAGCTAGTTAAAGATAAAAATCAATGTTAGCAGAGGGGTGGCTTCATTAGCCAGGATCAACTTACTGCTGTTCAGTGGGTGCATTTGTTTATGGCTTTGCTACTGAAGCACTGCAGGATCAATGAAGTTGCCCTAGGTTTCTTACCCTCTACAACTACTAGTACCAACCCCATATGGGCCGGTAAGGTAGTCAGCGTGGAAACACAGGCTCTCATGGCAGGAGTTTGTTTCCCGGGCTCTGACCACTGCTTCTGAAGAAAGTTTAAAACCAAAGTCCAGTGGATTCAGGTGTTAGTATTCAGCATTTTCCAAAGTGTGCTTTATGAGATACTCATTCAGGTCAATTAAACTTTGGAAACATTGCATCTTTATCCCCTTGTTGAAGAGTCACAAGGCATATTAGCATATTAAAATCTCCAAGAAACCTTTCGTAAAAATACATGCTTAAATTGGTTTAAGTCATAATATCCAGATTTATTTGCCCAGAGTTCACCCCCACCCTGGATTGACACATCACAAAACATTCCAGGGAACACACTCTCTTTAGCTACTTTGAGAGCTACTGACTCTCTGACATGAAGGTTAAATGACAGAAAGGGAAGAAGGACTCCATTCATGGATCACCTACTGTGGCCAAACTATGCTCTCTGGGCTTTGCATGCAATTTCATTTAATCTTCACAACAATCACAACAATCCTGTGAAATAATGTCTTGTTATCCCCATGTAACAGATAGATCAGATCAGATCAGTCGCTCAGTCGTGTCCGATTCTTTTCGACCCCATGAATTGCAGCACGCCAGGTCTCCCTGTCCATCACCAACTCCCAGAGTTCACTCAGACTCACGTCCATCGAGTCAGTGATGCCATCCAGCCATCTCATCCTCTGTCGTCCCCTTCTCCTCTTGCCCCCAATCCCTCCCAGCATCAGAGTCTTTTCCAATGAGTCAACTCTTCGCATGAGGTGGCCAAAGTACTGGAGTTTCAGCTTTAGCAGCATTCCTTCCAAAGAAATCCCAGGGCTGATCTCCTTCAGAATGGACTGGTTGGATCTCCTTGCAGTCCAAGGGACTCTCAAGAGTCTTCTCTAACACCACAGTTCAAAAGCATCAATTCTTCGGCGCTCAGCCTTCTTCATAGTCCAACTCTCACATCCATACATGACCACAGGAAAAACCATAGCCTTGACTAGATGGACCTTTGTTGGCAAAGTAACGTCTCTGCTTTTGAATATGCTATCTAGGTTGGTCATAACTTTAAGGGAACTGAAAAATATATGTAAAATTGACTAAGAAAGATGCTCACAAATAAATGAAAAATGTGTCGTTGTTGCTGTTCACTCACTAAGTCATGTCTGACTCTTTGCAGCCCCATGGACTATAGCATGCCAGGCTTCTCTGTCCTTCACTATCTCCCAGAGTCTACTCAAATTTGTGTCCATTGAATCAGTGATGCTATCTAACCACCTTGGCCTCTGTCACCCCTTCTCCTTTTGCCTTCAATCTTTCCCAGCATCAGAGTCTTTACCAATGAGTCAACTCTTTGCACCAGGTAGCCGAAGTTTTGGAGCTTCAGCATCAGTCTTTCAAGTGAATATTCAGGGTTGATTTCCTTTAGGATTGACTGGTTTGATCTTCCTGCAGTCCAAGGGACTCTCAAAGGCCTTCTCTAGCACTACAATTTGAAAACATCAGTTTTTCCATGCTTGGCCTTCTTTATGGTCCAGCTCTCACATACATGACTCTCCATACGTGACTACTAGAAAAACCAGAGGACTATACAGACCTCTGTCATCAAAGTGATGTCTCTTTGGGTGCAAGCCATTTTGCCACAAAAGAGCTGTGACCCTTGAAGGGGAAATGAAAAATACCAGATTATAAATACATATGTACATATATATATATATTCTAAATATATGTATACATTTATTATATATAATCCAGAATAAAGATTGTTAACTAGACGTCTATAGGTTTTTCTAATTTTAAAAAAATTGGTTGTTACTATTTAAAACTCAGGAGACTTCAAGTTTAAGAAAATATCAGAAGCTTTAACAATGAGAGGCCACTTCCTTTGGGTAATGTCCTACTAATGCTAAGTAGTAGCTTTCCCTTTTGGTAAGGCCAGCAATCTCCACTTCCCCAAACCCCATCTGGCTTGTTCAACTCACTTGTGTAAGATGTCTTGTCTATAGAAACATTCAGGTATGTGATGTCTGGTCTAAAAAGATAGATACTGAAATGCTCTTTAGTACTGTGATTGGCCCTAGGTTACAATCAGTCAGAACAGTTCCTGCCCTCTCAGACCTCCTACTCTAGCAAGAGAGACAGACAATTAAATAAGAAATTTTGTAACTGCTTAAAAAGTAGTAAGTTGGAAATATTAAAATGAGAAAATGAAGGGATACCTTGAGCATCTGGGAGAGGAGCACATACAAGAAGTGATTTTTAGGCAAAGAAATGAAAGATTAGTAGGAGATGTCCAGGAAAACAAAAAGAGTAAAGTGTATTATAGGCAGACCCCATCACTAATGGCTTTTCCCGATGACTCAGTGGTAAAGGATCCACCTGCAATGCCGGAAACGCAAGGGATACAGGTTCAATCTCTGGGTCAGGAAGATCCCCTGGAGGAGGAAATGGAAACCCACTCCAGTATTCTCACTTGGAAAATCCCATGGACAGAGGAGCCTGACAGGCTACAGTCCAAAGTATCACAAAGAGTCAGACAGGACTGAGCATGCACACACAACCCATCAGTAAATATTTATTGGGCAACCTCTATAAGCTTATAATCATAATGGGACAGCAGGCCATCAGTAAGAGCATACACAGTGTTGACTGGTGTCGGGTTAATCATGTAAACTGGGTTCTGAGGCAAGGGGGTACTCTTCCATAACAAAGTCACTCGGACCGGCAAGAAGAAGGCTGAGTAACAATATACTATGATAATGAGAGCACACTGTTCCCAAATGCACTACAAATTCTGTCCCATCACACCAGGATCCCTGTGTCCAAGCCTCACACACATAGGAAACTGGTGTTAGAAGGAATGTGCCAGGTGAGCCTGTGAGGGGGAAGTCACAAGCCCATGGGGACAGGTAGGCCAGGGAACTTTGATACACCATCCAGGGATGTATCTACCCCATGGCAGCTCCTGAAAAGTTAGATCCTCTGATCTTTCAGTCATGCCACATGCCAGGTCTTATCTTCCCAATCACAAAAATTAAAATAAATATAAATATATATATAGAGAGAAAGAGAACCTATATAAGTATAAATTAATTTTAGATTAATATTCAATCCAATTATTTTTAATCTCATTAATTACAAAATAGGTAATTAGGTAGGAATTTGTATCCATTTTACAGAAGAGGTAACTGAGACTCGGTGATTGCACATCTTACTGAATGTTACATACAGGTAGTAAGTGAAGGATCCAGAACCGAAAGTAGGCATTCCAACCCCAAAGTTTACATCCTAGATTATGGTTTTGCAAACTGTAGCCCAGCAGGCTACAGTCCAAAGGGTCACAAATAGTCGGACACAACTGAGTAACTGAACTGAACAGATTACCTATTTTGTAATTATTGAGATTAAAAATAACTTGATTCAATATTAATCTAAAATTAACTTATATAGGTTATATATATATGTATATATTTATGTTTATTTTAATTTTTGTTATTAAGAAGATAAGACCTGGCATCTGGTTAATCATGTGAACTGGGTTGAATCATAACATCCAATCAGTGGCTTATGATGAATACTTTTAAGTGAAATAAGATAAAATGGAATAAAAGGTCATCCTTCACATATAGTAACACTAAATACACTATTTCATGAGATTTTTCTGATTTATGTGTCTACTGGGTTCAAAGTAAAATTGTTTCTTACTATATATCAAGATTGAATAGTTTTAAAGTCATTGTTCTGAGATCTTATAAAGGTATATAAAAAAGCAAGTCACATTTAGTTTTACATCTAGTAACTAACCTTTTTTAAATAACAAAATTACCCAAAATCACTTCTGTCCTGAAAATTTAGTGTTTTCATGATCACTACATAGAGGAGAGAACCAGAGATAAAGATTTAGGAATTATATCAGTTAGAATAGTAGGCTACAATGTAGTAACAAACACCTAGCCTAAAATCACCAAGGTCTATTTCTCAAAACCATTCAAGTTCAAGTTCTCTAAACCATACCCACTAAGGTCCCAGGCTCTGCCGGCAAAAGTACTTTCACAGTCACTGTGGCCCTGGGGAGCGAAGGTGGAGCACGTTGTCTTTTAATGTGGAACGTGCTGTCTCTTAAGCTGCCAAGACAAAGTTATACATGTCACTTCTCATGCTTCATTAGCAAAGCAAACCACATGGTCACATCTAACTTCAAACAGGCAGCAAGGACAATCCTGCCATGGGTCTGGGAAGCAGAATCTGAAGCATTGGTTGAATAGCACTTATGATGGCCGTAGGAATCATGGTTACAGATGATAGTTGAAGCCAAGAAGATGAAAGAGGTCTTATCCTACTCTCAATGAGGAGAAAATTAAAAAAAAAAAAAAATGCCAAGACTTGTTTTAATAATGTGGTCCCTATACTCACATTTCCAAACATCCTCCTGGTGGCTTAAATTCAAAATGTCCCAATCAAACTCATTATGTTCCCTACAACATCAGTTCCCTTTATTATGTCCTTCATTTTGATTAATATCATCACCATTCACTTAGTCACCCAAGTGAGTCACCCTGGAGTCATCTTCAACTCCTCCCTGGCCTTCATTGGTATAGCCAATCAACCGCAGACCACCTCCAATAAACATCTCACAAATCCATCCATATGTCACTATTTTCTAACTGCCCTAGTGCTAATTCACAGCATCTCAACCAAGGCTAGCTATCCTACATAAAGCTGTATTTCTTTCATATAATTGTCAAATTTGAAAATCTGTTTCTTTAACACTGACTGTTTTTGTGCCGTGCAAAGTTTCTGGGTTTTTTCTGTTTATTATTGGAACTTTGCAAGCACTTTTTCTTGAAAATGCCCCCTATAATGGACACTCAGTTACAAGTATGAGTAAAGAAGAAGAAAATACTTAGAGAATCCTTAAGAGAAATAAAACAGGAAAAGAAGAGCCATAAGAGTAAGGCATATTTGTATGGCTACTGTATCTTTTAAAGTTCTTCTCTCTGCCTCTAACTTGAAGGGTTTATAGTTTTATATTAAAAGAGAGAGGCTGATCCCTCATAGGCAATCTTGTGGTGTTCTAGGAGTTGAGACTGTAAGACAACAAAATCTCCAAGGAAGAAAATGACAAAACAGAACAGATAAAGAATATTTAAGTACACATTTTTGAAAAGAAAAAGACCGGTCCTCATTGTAAGCAAAACTTCTACATGATATTTTTAATAAGGTTCCAAACTTTGCCCTCCACCCCCAAAAAGAAACCCCCCTCTTTTATTGAGATATATTTTGAAATAATAATAATATATTACTAACATTTATGCCATTCTTATCATGGGTCAAAACTCTTTCTCATTCTTGACACCAACCTAATGAGGTAGGTGTTACTATGTTCATGGATGAAAAAAATAAAATAAAATGAGATCGGAGCAGTTAAGTAATTTGCTGGGGTCACATTTACTCCACTAAATGTTCTTATCCACTATAGTGTAATGACTAACGATTTATTACCATATGTAAAAGCTACTAATAACTTTGGAACTTTGCTGGACTTCAAAAATACTAAAAACTCAAGAAGGTACAGAGGTTTTTTTCCTCTTTTGTTAGCCATGGAGATGAGAATCAAGTAGAAGTTACAGAGTTTGTGTGCTTTGGCTACTACCTCTCGAATAGCTTTAGGTAGTATCAGTGATAACGTACATCTATACCTTTCTCTTGCCTTTAAAGGAATGCCTCTACTGTTTGCCATTAAACCTAATTAAGCTTTTCTGCTGAGCTTGATACAGCTTATGTTCAGGAAGTATTCATCTATTCCAATTCAGTAATAGACATTAATAACTGCTTTTTTAGGTGAGAATTTGGATTCTTTAACACTGTGGCAGATTTGAAGCATGGGCATAAATTCTCCACACCTCCCTAGAGAAGTGAGGTCTCTGTCTCCTCTCTAGAATTGGGGTAGACAACAGAAATGATGCTTTGTGATTCTAAGGCTAGTTCATAATAGACCAGGCAGCTGTCATACTTGCTCTTGGATTGCACTTGTAAGAAGTCTGATGATGCTAAAGCCACCATGCTGTGAGGAAGCCCAGGCAGCATGGAAAATCACATGTAAGGGCTCTGGTTACCAGTCCAGTTGAACCCAAGCTTCAGTCGTTCCAGTCCATGCACTAGCCATGTGAATGAAGAATCTCCCATATGGGTCTCATTCTCAGCCATTTAGATGAGGTCCTAAATTTGAAGCAGAGACAAGTCACTTCTGCTATGCTCTGTCGGATTTCCCACAAATCTGAGAATTTGCTAAAATGGTTATTTAATGCCACTGTTTAATACAGTTAGTTATGAAACAATAGATAACTGGAATAAGCGTAAATACCTTTGTCTTATTTTATACTTTTTTGGCCTGAATTTGGCTTTGTTTGTTACTTATATCACAACCCTGAATTTCTTCTGTTTGCATTTGCCTCTTTAGCTCATCCTGCTATTTTCAACCTTTCTGAATTATTTTGTTGCAAATATCTTTTAAATACAAGCATGCTCAGTCATTTCAGTCATGCCTGACTCTTTGACATCCTATGGACTGTAGCCCACCAGGTTCCTCTGTCCCAGGGATTCTCCAGGCAAGAATACTGGAGTGGGTTGCCATGCCCTCCTCAAAAACAGCTGAGAGGTTTTTCTTTGCACTCCAATCTAAAAATCTCGCTCACTTGATAGTTGAGCCAAATTCATTTATAATTTTAATGTGACAGATAGCTTTGATTTCAGTTCACTTGTATTATTTTGTATTTTCTCTTTTTAAGACAACCTAGACAGCATATTAAAAGCAGACATTACTTTGCCAACAAAGATCTGTCTAGTCAAAGATAGTTTTTCCAGTAGTCATGTATGGATGTGAGAGTTGGACTATAAAGAAAGCTGAGCATTAAAGAATTGATGCTTTTGAAATGTGATGCTGGAGAAGATTCTTGAGAGTCCCTCTCACTACAAGGAGATCCAACTAGTCCATCCTAAAGGAAATCAGTCCTGAATATTCATTGTAAGGACTTTTGCTGAAGCTGAAACTCCAGTACTTTGGCCACCTAATGCAAAGAACTGACTCATTTGAAAAGACCCAGATGCTGGGAAAGATTGAAGGTGGGAGGAGAAAGGGACGATAGAGGATGAGATGGTTAGAATGCATCACTGACTCAATGGACACGAGTTTGAGTAAGCTCCAGGGAGACCCGGAGTGCTGCAGTCCATGTGGTCGCAAAGAGTCAGACACGACTGAGCAGCTGAATTGAACTGAACTGAACTGAACTTTTTAAGTTTAATGAAGCTTTTCACTATGTGGTCAACTTGAGAGGGAGAGAAATAAAGATGACATGTGTATATGTATGCATAGTTATTCTGCTCTTTAGAAAAGTTTACGTTTTTATTCTACAGGTTCAGTCAGTTCAACTCAGTTCATTTCAGTCGCTCAGTCCAAGGGACTCTCAAGAGTCTTCTCCAACACCACAGTTCAAAAGCATCAATTCTTTAATGCTCAGCTTTCTTTATAGTCCAACTCGCACATCCATACATGACTACTGGAAAAAACATAGCTTTGACTAGACAAGACATTTGTTGGTAAAGTAATGTCTCTGCTTTTTAACAGGCTATCTAGATTGGTCATAGTTTTTCTTCCAGGGAGCAAGCATCTTTTAATGTCATGGCTGCAGTCACTATCTGCAGTGATTTTGGAGCCCAAGAAGATAAAGTCTGTCACTGTTTCCACTGTTTCACCATCTATTTGCCATGAAGTGATGGGACAGGATGCCATTATCTTAGTTTCCTGAATGTTGAGTTTTAAGCCAACTTTTTCCTCTTTCACTTTCAAGAGGCTCTTCAGTTCTTCTTTGCTTTCTTTCATAAGGGTGGTGTCATCTGAAAATCTGAGGTTGTTGATATTTCTCCCGACAATCTTGATTCCAGTTTGTGCTTCATCCAGCCCAGCATTTCACATGATGTACTCTGCAGGTTACATCTGTATTCTACAGGTTACATTTGTAACCACAACTTTATATAAAATGCTCTCAGTCTTCTGTTTTTAAACAGTATCTATTAGTTTTTTCCTCTTTCTCTCTCTCCCCTTTCTCCTCCTCTTCATCACTTTCTCTCTCCTCCATCACCCAATGGTATATTATTATCTAATTTTTATCCTTATACTGATAAACGAACATTTCATTTTCATTGCTTCATTTGGCAGCTTTATATTAAATTGTTTGCCAGTCAGTATTAATGAGGATTCAGCAGACCTATTCTCCCTCCTGCTCTTGTTGCCTCCCTCTCTTCTGCACCAGAGGTAGTTGTATCACTCCTGCACTGTCACGCATATAAACATCACATTCTGTTCTCTCATTTTATTTTCCACAATTGTGTTAGCCTTGGCTCCATTTTCCAATATTTTAACTCACTACCAGAAAAGAATGAAGTAGGACCCTTACCTTGCTGCTGCTGCTGCTACTAAGTCACTTCAGCCGTGTGTGACCCCACAGACAACAGCCCACCAGGCTCCTCCGTCCCTGGAATTCTCCAGGCAAGAGCACTGGAGTGGGTTGCCACTTCCTTCTCCAATGCATGAAAGGAAAAAGGGAAAGTGACACGACTCTTAGCGACCCCATGGACTGCAGCGTACTAGACTCCTCCGTCCATGGGATTTTCCAAGCAAGAGTATTGGAGTGGGGTGCCAGTGCCTTCTCCGACCCTTATCTTATACACATATAAAAATTAACATGAAATGAATTTCTGTACTGTGCTTAGTTGTGTCGGACTCTTTGCAACCCCATGGACTCTAGCCCACCTGGCTCCTCTGTCCATGGGGATTCTCCAGGCAAAAATAGTAGAGTGGGTTACCATGCCCTCCTCCTGGGGATCTTCCCAACCCAGTGATCAAACCCAGGTCTTCCACATTGCAGGTGGATTCTTAACCATCTGAGCCACCAGGAAAGCCCAAGAATATTGGAGTAGGTAGCCTATCCCTTCTTCAGGGGATCTTCCTGACCCAGGAATTGAACCGGGGTCTCCTGCATTGCAGGCAGATTCTTTACAGGGAAGGTAAATGTAAACGCTAACACTATAAAACTCTTCAAAGAAAACATAGATGAAAAGCCTCACAACATTGGATTTGCCAATAAATTATTGTACTAAAAAAAGCGTAAGAAACAAAGAAAAAATAAATGAATTGGACTGTATCATAATTTAAAACTATGCATCAAAGACACAATCAATAATGTAAAAAGACAATTAACAGAATAAAAGAAAATATTTTCACATCACATATATGATAAGAATTGATATCCAGACATACGAGGAACTCCTATAATCATGGATCTCCAACCCCCAGGCCGCAGACAGGTGCCGGTCCATGTCCTGTCAGGAACTGTGCCACGCAGCAGAATGTGAGTGACAGGGAAGGGAGGGAAGCTTCACCTGCCACTCCCCAACACTCTCACTATTGCTTGAGCCATCCCTCTCCCAACCCCCTGCCATGGGAAAATTGTCTTCCATGAAACTAGTCCCTGGTGCCAAAAAAAGTTGGGGACTGCCACATACAGCAATGACAAAAACCCAATTTTAAAATTAGCAAAGGCTCTGGATAGACATTCTTCAAAAAGACAAATAAACAGTCAATTTTCAAGATACACATGAAAAGATGCCCAACATTACTAATCACTAAGGAAATGCAAATCAAAACCACAAGGAGATGCCACCTCACACACATTAGGATGGTTACTACTAAAAAAAAGAAAGAAAGAAAATGACAAGTGTTGGTGAAGACAAGAAGAATTTGGAACCTCTATGCAGTGTTGGTGGGAAGGTAAAATGGTGAAACCCCTGTGAAAAACAGTTGGCATGTCCTCACAAAATTAAAAAGAGAACTACCGTGTGATCCAATAGTTCCTCTTCTGGGTATAGTCCCACAGAATTGAAAGCCACTTGGCTTAGACATACCTGTATATCCACATTGATAGCAGCTTTATTCACAATTGGGAAAGGAAGATGTAATCTAAGTCCTCATTGGAGGATGAAAGGGTAAACGAATGTGGCATATACATACAAGGAAAGACAGACATGCCTTGGAGACACGGCAGGTTTGGTCTCAGACCCCTGTAATGAAGTGAACATCACAATAAGGGAGACAGAAGACATTTTTGCTTTCCCAGTGTATACAAACTTAAGTTCAAACCATACTACAATCTATTAAGTATGCAATACCATAATATAGAAAATAATATACATGCTTTCATTTAAAAATACTTCATTGTTAAAAAATGTCAAAGTAATTATGATAGTAATATCAAAATTACCGATCACAGAGACTTCCCTGGTGGTCCAGTGGCTAAGACTCTACACTCCCAGTGCAGGGGACTCAGGTTCGAGACTTGGTCAGGGAACTAGATCCCACGTGCCACAACTAAGTGTTTGCGTGCTGCAACTAAAGATCCTATGTGCCACAGCGAACCTCCAGCACAGCCAAATAAATAAATAAATAAAATTTTAAAGGAAAAACATCACTGACTGCAGATCACCATAACAAATACGATAATAATGAAAAAGTCACATGAAAACATGAAGCCAGTGGATGCTTGCTTGCTTGCTTGGAAAAATGGTTTCCATAGATTCACTTGGTGCATGGTTGCCACAGATCTTCAACCTGTAAAAAATGCAGTTATCTGTGAAGCACAATAAAACAAGCTATGCCTTTATTATTCAGCCTTACAAAAGGAAGGAAATTCTGACACCTACCATGACAGGAATGAACCTTTATAAAGGCGAAGTCTGTAGTCCAGGCCTGCACGAGCTAGACAACCTGAGTTTTTCCAGCCGGGGCCCCTTGTTGCTGCACTGGGTTTGCCCCCGGACCTGAAAGCCCTGGGCAAGGAGTATGTGAAGGGTGAATTTAGGAGACATAAGACCTTTGGAATTGACAAGGCCCGGTGTTTCTTGCAGAAATGAGAGACATATGCAGCAGTGCTATGGCAACAAGCTAAAGAAAACAGACAAAATTCAACTGAAAAAGCATGTTTTGGAACCATCCTCCCAGAAGAAAATCTTAATGGCTTTCATGCTGAACAAATGGGACAATAGCAGGAGCTGATGCAAGAAGCCACTAAACCCAATAGCCAGTTTGGTATCACTGACTCTATGAAACCAAAAACTTAGTCTATTACAATAAAGCTTAACAAAGCATTTAAAGTTCAAAAAAGTTACTATGCTCAGTGAAATAAGCCAGTCACAAAAAGACAAATACTATATGATTCCACTTAAACAGGCTACCTGTTCCAGTTCATACTGACAGAAAGTAGTTGCCAGGGGATGAGGGGAAAAAGAAAATGGGGAGTTGCTTAATGGGTATGGAGTTTTAGTTTTACAAGATGAAAAGAGTTCGAGACTGGTTGCACAACAATATGAACACACTTACCACCACTTTTAAAAATGGTTAAGATCATACCTTTTATGTTATGTGTATTTTACAATCAAAAATAAAATTTTTGAAAAGAGAGGAGAAAATGTATATTAAAAGGAACTCAAAGACATATCAGTAGCAATGTATAGTCCATCCTTGGAGCTCAATTTGAACAAATCGGCTATTTAGAAAATTTATGAGATAACCACAAAATATGAACACAACATTTGATGGCGTTAAAGAATTACTGTCATTTATTTTTAGGTGTGATAATGGTACTGGGCATTGTATTTTTTCTTTAATATTCCTTATATCTCCTCTGTTTTAGAGATACTACAAAAAAATGTATGGATGAAATGACATAATGGATTATTTCCAAGTTGAAGGACAGGGAGAAAATGATTGGGGGTATAGATTAGCCATGATCACTGTTGAAGATGGTTAGTGGTTACACGGGAGTTCATTATACCATTCTCTCTATTTTTGTATACTTTGAAATTTTTCCTAACAAAAAAATTCAGTTTCAGAAAGAAAAAAAAGGTCATCACTAGTTCTTCTTCCCCTGACAAGTAAGCCATCGCTTGATGGGCAGAATTGGTCCCATGAGTAGTTTACTCACTAAAGGCTCATGGCAATGCTTATCCCTGAGATTTTCCACACGCAGTTGGAGTGAATAAAACATCCTTGGCTCACGCTTTCTCTCCCTGAGACTCTGAGCAGCACCATTCAACTCCTGATGCTGAATGTGGCTGTGAATATGAATATGAAGTCAGCCTGATATTTTTCCCTCTCCAAGTTACTTCAGACTTTTACTGTGCAAATATTCTTCCTTCATTTTTAGAGTTCGATCTCACCAGGATATTTTTTGTTATGATGGTCTGGGTCAATATTCTTTGGTACACATTGTTTTTTCAGTTTTTGTAGACTCACATTTTCTTATCAGAAAGTTTCCTTGAATTGTATCTTTAAATGTTTGGGTTTTCCTTCATTGTTTATGTTTTCCTCCTATTACTCAAATGAATGTATCCAGGATGTCCTTTTCTTGTCTTTAATGTCCATTAGTTCTATCACTGTTTTTATGGTGACTCTTTTCTTCATATTTCTTCCAATTGTGTCTTCATTCTATGTTCATTTATTTCCTGCATTTCGGTTCATCTTTTATATTTTCCACTTACCCCCCACCTCTCCTCTGTGTTCTTTAATTTCTTCTTTGCGGTCTTCATTCATCAAGCTAATTGCTTCACTGAGTGTATTTTTATTTTAATTCATGACAAATTGTCAGGACCAGAATGTCATCTGCTTGGGAGTATTTTCCATCTGCAGGACAGTTTTGCTACTCTTTTCTATGTTTCTTCCTATAGGATCTATCAATGCCTTCTTTTTTCAACTTGTCATCATTGAATGAGTTGCACTTTCCCAAACCAGCTCTTTACATGAAGTTTGACTGGAGAGAGGCCAAGGTGGCCCTCCAGGCTATATTCTCCTCTGCTGCCCTAGAGTTGGGGCTTCCCAAGTGGCTCTAGTGATAGAAAACTCATCTGCTAATGCAGGAGACATAAGACACATGGGTTCAATCCCTGGGTCAAAAGATCCTCTGGAGGAGGGCATGGCAACCCACTCCAGTATTCTTGCCTGGAGAATTCCATGGACAGAGGAGCCTGTTGGTCCATAGACTCACAGAGTTGGACATGACTGAAGTGACTTAGCACACACACCCCAGAATTAGATTGTTCCCTGCAAATACAGCTCATCTTCGGATTCTTGGTGCTGCTGGTTACTGTATCCCTTGGAGCCAAACCAGGAAAGGCACACTCTTGCACTAGCCCTGCTAACCTGAATTCCTGGACAGCTATGTTTATTTTAGCACTTCAGTGAACCCTTCCCCTTCAGGATGGTATTTTCGCGAGGACCTCCCATGATCTGCCATCCCTAACTCTCTCCCACTCTCTGTGTTACTTTTCGTTTCCTCCTCTGAAGCTGCTACACAATTTCAGCTTCTCTTAGCAGTTCTTACAGGTGTTGCAGACTCTGTGGTTTATATTTGTCTCCTGGTTTTTCTGAAAATGACAGATTCTTCCTTTTCTTTTTCTTTTCCTTTTGTATGATCCCTAGGACACGAGGAGGGGAAATGCTGTCATGCATAGCCTCATGCATACCAGAAGTCTGACAACATTATTAGGGAGACACTCTTGAGAAGCTTTATGCCTTCCATTTTATCGTGGCTGACTTTGGTTTTGTTACTCTGATTTTAATGAATTTACCCTCTATAAAAACACTTCACTTTCTTCTCACTCAGTGTGTGTTTAGTCCATCGGAGGCTTTCTGAGCAAGAGTAAACCATCTCATCTGGGAAAGCATAAAAATAATGTAAAGGGAATGATAAGCCCAGATGCAATAGAATTCTTCCATTCAGTCAATCCTGAAATGGAAGCAGGATTATTGCAAACCAACTTAAGATGCCTTACCAGCTGCTGAATTGGATCCCACTTTAACTCTGCAAGATGACAGGATGAACTTATTTTCTTTCATGTAATGAAACCAGGATCTTTCATGGTCAGTAAGAGTGTGGAAGCATCTGGATTCATTGACTGCAACAGACCTTAATAGTGTGTAACTCGCTGGGGGAAAATTGTGTGTCTCATATTGTCATTTTGCATCTGTTACCCTGATTAGGATCATTGTAATACATTCAGATTCATTAACGGTGGCTACTTTGGATCCCTAAATAATTAAAGAAATCATAGGTGTCTCCCTCAGCAACAACCTGATGGCACTGTGCATTAGGCAGGGCCGTGAGCTCTGAATAAACAGCTCTGACACAGCTCCATCTGTTTTGCCAGGCACCTCGTCTTGCACCAGCTTTCTTAGCCTAGCCTAGAAAAACAGGCAGAATTAAGAGTAGAAACCAAAGCAGACTACCTGAATCACAATGACTTTAAATGAAAGATTTGTTGTTGTTCAGTCGCTCATTCGTGTCCAACTCTTTGCAACCCCATGGACTGCAGCATGCCAGGCTTCCCTGTCCTTCACTGTCTCCTGGAGTTTGCTCAAACTCCTATCCATGAAGTCAGTGCTGCCACCCAACCATCTTATCCTCTGTCACCCCGTTCTCCTTCTGCCTTCAATCTTTCCCAGCCTTGAGATCTTTTTATGAATTGGCTCTTCACATCAGGTGGCCAAATGCAAGATGCCAGTCTCCAACTCATCTGGTGAATCAAAATCCCTGTATGGGGCACCTGGGAATCACAATTTTGATAGGCATTCCAGTGTTTCTTATGTGCCCTAAAGACTGAGAAGCTCTGAATGGAGTCCTCTTGCCCAGAAAAAGTCAGCAAGATTGGAAAAATGTTATGCTGTGAATCCCAGCCCCTGGGCTTCTATAGCATTGTGTGTGGATTTCAGTGGTGCTAGTGGTAAAAAAAATTCACCTGCCAGTGCTGAAAATGTGGGTTCGATCCCTGGGTAGGGAAGACCCCCTGGAGAAGGATATAGCAACCCACTCCAGTATTCTTGCCTGGAAAATTTCATGGACAGAGGAGCCTGGAAGGCTACAGTCCAGGGGGTCGCAAAGAGTCGGATCCAATTGAGCACACACAGCAGTGCACACACAGTTTCCTTACCCCACATGCTTAATATGGTTTCATGGCTTGAAGGAAAGATTTCTCCTACTTTTAAATTACAAAAGGAATCTCTTCCTCCCTCACTTGAGTTTGTTGACTGCTCTGCCTGGTTCAACATGTACCCTGAGGATGACCAGTCGACCACATTTGAAGCAAAAATGCTTCATTTTGAGATTTTTGAGATTTTTCTGAGAGCAAATCTAAACGAATAAAAAAGAAAAGCCAATTTATTCAGTTGCGATTAAATACGCACACACAATTAACTGTGGAAGTGCTTGTTTCCCAATATCCCGAGGACAATGAGTCTTGGCAGATTTTTCAATTTATCTGCATTTCATCAAAGTAGAAGATTATACAAATAAATGCCAGTGGCGTATCCTGGGGGCATTGCAGAGGTCACGAAAAGATCTATAACCCACACAAATTGCAAACATTAATAAAGAAAATATCCTAGTCAGGAACTGTGGCGTCAATGTGTGTTTGCAAATGTCTCAAGACTAGACAAAAAGAGAAGGGAGGGAGGGGAAAATGAATATAGAAAATGAAGATGCGGGAGGGGACCCAGAAAAGACCAAGGAACTCTGACACAATTTACATCCCAGAAATTATTCTGCTGGGGTGGAGGGAAGCCCCTCTCAGTAGCCCTGCCCATAGTCATGTGTGAGCATGTATTTAGTCATTCCGTCATGTCTGACTCTTTGTGATCCCATAGACTGTAGCCCACCAGGTCCCCCTGTCCATGGGATTTTTCAGGATAGAATACTGGACTGGGTTCCTATTTCCTTTTCCAGGGGATTTTCTTGACCCAAGGACTGAACCCATGTCTCTTGCATTGGCAGGTGGATTCTTTACCACTGAACCATCAGGGAAGCCCTTCTATGGTTATCACTAGAAAATCAAACAATTAGTGGTATACTGAAGTTATCAAAGGAAGCCAGAGGAGTCTTGCAAACTCCAGATAGCTAAATTACTGTTCAAAATGTCACAGGCACACAGAGCTAATACATGGCAGGCAAGAGGCATCACTTGCAAAAGGAAATGGGTATTGAGAGAAGAGAAAAATTTAGCAAAGTATTACTAAAGTGGCACAGGACATAGCCACAATGTATCAGGCTTTATTGTCAAGCATTTATTGATTTAAATTTAATCCTCATGCAACCTTTCCAGATGACACTCATTTTACTGATCAGGAAACTAAATTTGTAACAAGGACACTCATCTAGTGAGCCAGGTAGAATATAAACATAGGCATCTAACTCCCAAGTCCTTACTTTAAACCACAATCCTACTATGGAAGGTACTGTATCCCTCTAGGCTCAAAAGCTGCCATTCTGGTAAAATACACAGGAGGAAGAGTCTGTATCTATGAGTCTACACTAGATTTGGCTAGATGAGAGACACTGAGCCATCTAGGGAAATTAACAAGGCTTTGCACTTGGGCAGCACAGCTGACTTGCTGGATGAAGGCTGAGACTTCTGGTCAAGAATTCCCAGTTCTATCAGACATACATGTAGACAACACATTTTCACTCAGTGAATTTGGGTTCAGTCCCTGGGTCAGTAAGATCCCCTGGAGAAGGAAATGGCAACCCACTCAAGTATTCTTGCCTGGGAAATCCCATGGACAGAGGAGCCTGGCAGGCTACAGACCATGGGGTTGCAGAGTCAGACACAACTAAACAACAACAATGAATTATTTAATTTCAACTTTGTCAATCTGTATTCCCAATGTTAAACACAGTATTGCAGAGCACATGGTTAGTGCCTAGTAAATGCCTGATGAATGAGTAAATAAATATATGAAACCAGTGAATGGATGAATCCGTTTTCAAAGAAACAAGCATCCCCATATTCACCTGTAAAAAATCATTGCACATAGACAAGTACACCAACCCCACCATCATCAACTCTTTTTGCCAGACATTGGGCCCCAAGCTTCTGCCTAAGGAAAGGGGGTATAGTCATTATCATAGCTGCTTATATAATAGACTGTGCCAGGAAAAGCAAACATAACTGAAGATCAGGCAATGAGCATTCATTCCCAGGCTGATGGCTCACATAGCCCCAGGGGCTTTGTCCACCCGCATTAGTTTTTAGCATTTCTTTGCACTGCCCTTTTACTATAAGAATCAATCTGAACTTTTAAGCATTTGGTCTTTGACCTACAGCATATGGATTTACAGCATACTTTTCACAGCTATGGGATCTTTGTCTTGGATTTTTCCATTGTTTAAAAATCAATCTTAACTAATTGAAGCTAATTTGAGATCAACAAAACCTTCCAGTCTCTATCCAGGGCCCACGAAAGTATTAAAATGCCCATACAATTTTCCAGCTGAGTCAAAGTTGATTTCATGGGCAAGCGTAGGAAGGGCCCATCTTTAATAAATAGATTGTTAGTTGTGCAGCTTTCAGTTGATAGATGGAAAAAAACAAAGGACAAAGTTAGACCTTCTAGGTTTCAAACAAGTGTTCACCACTATTAGGTATGTGACTTTGAACAAATAACTAAATCACACTACATCTGTTTATCCCACTGAAAAATGAAGTGTTGAATTCTCTGCCAAATCTATAAACACACACGTTATTCAATACAGTCCATCTTAGCCCATAAGTTTTCCTTGTTTATCATCAAGATTGTGAGTTACTTGAGGATGTGCCATGAACTTCCTTCTTTCATCTCTTCCATTGCTTCCAGACATTGCTAAATACAGAAAGCCAATCAGCAGTCAACTGGATTGAAGTAAATCAAGGCTCCCACATTTGCCTTCCAAAAAATTATGAAAACTTTTCCAAATTTATGTAAACAAACATTTCAATAATCAAAACAATATGGTGCACTTGGGGGTTTTTTCCTTTTGTTTTATTTCTCACTTTTGTGTCTCTGTGTGCATACTTAAAATAACCCATGGTTTTTTCACTCTTGGTTAAAAATTGTAATGGTTTTGTACATGATTTCCCCAAGTGAAATTTCCATTGAAAATGGGAAATATTCAACTTCTGTTTTCACAAAGTGGTTTAAAATGCATGACAATTAACAAATGAGTCACAGGCAGCCTCTTCCTGTAACTAATCCACTGCAAGCCAGATTCATCAATTACAGCAAGGATACAATAGCCACCCAACCAAACACCCAGATTTCCTAGACTCTGTGTATTTTTTGTTTGTTTGCCTTCTTCTTTTCTTTCTGTGTATTTTATTCATCAATTGTCTCCAGCAAATTATGGCAAAGGTGTCTCCCTCCTCTACTGCCACTTCCCAATCTATACTTAACTGCAGGGTAACAGCAATAGAAGCCATAACTAACAGCACCAGCCTTCTAAATCTGCAAGCTTGGGAAGAATCTCGTATCAGGGTGTTATGTGCTAGATTTAATGTGGATGTTGTAGTCTGAAGCGAAAATTATTTGTACAGCTGGAATATAACATTTGCATAAGTTACAATTAAAAGGGAAAATATAATTACAAATTTTCAACTTAATTTGAATGGTTTTTAAAATGCTCATTTGGCATAGGCAACAGCTTGCAGGCAAACAGAACACACTCTCGGAGTTGCATCCCTTTGTCTGGGTATCAGTAGTGAACTCATTTTGAAGGGTTTGCTTTAACCCCTGAATCCCAACAGTAACCAGCATTGAGAGCCTAAGGAACAAGGCACTATTTGTTTTCAGAATAGGATTACAACATACACAGCAATTCATAAATATTTGCATCTTTTAATTGTTTCTAAAAATGAAGTGGCAAGTGGCATCCAACAGTAACGTTATTTCTCCCGTGGAGCGAATGAGCAGTGGAATTTTAACTAGTTTCATTCCCTTTCAGCTCTCAGATCTGAGATCTTTGGTCACATCTCCTGTACAATGTTTTCCTCATATCACAGTCTCTTTAATGGCTCCAGTTTCTGATTTTTTTCCCTCCTTAATTACATGTCTTTTTCTTGTAGCTATCTCATACTGAAAGGCATGTCATTCTTCTCAGACCCAGGCTCGTCTAGGCGTCCATGTACCGAGTCCATTTGTTCATTTGTTTTCAGAATTTCTTTTCTAAGAAGCAAAGGAATTCTTTTATTATCCTCAAACATGAGAATCAAAATTTTCATAAAATACTTATATAACACATTTACTTGAAACCCTGCTTTCCCAAAGTCATAACTGTGATTATTATGTAACATCCATTGTGTGGCATCAACGAATTTTGAAAAAGAGACAAAAAAGAGAAAATTATTCCATTCAATCTTTCTCAGAAAAAAAGATGGATTGAAAAAGACATATAAATGGAAAAAAATGCTATTATTATAAATTATAAAATTAACTATGCCTTTCTATTTTCCTGATCCATCTTTTCACAGCTATCTCCAAATAATAAGACACCAGAACATACACTTGGAAATACATGATTTATAAAAACTGATCCTTTGTTCTATTTGTCCTGAAATCTGAAAAAGAAATTCTATGGGAAACCAAAGAATATAAAGTAATAATATAACCTTATTTCATCTTTTTCCTGAGAAACCACAAAGGTGCTCATTTGATTGAGAGTATTATTAAATAGTATCATGCTTTTTTAATCACAGAAACCTTGTCTATTTATGGAATAACAAATGCAGGACAATGAGAAGCACCACACCACCTTCAGGAAAATGCACTGCTGCTTCAAATGACTTGCTAAAATTAACAAGGAAACTGTCTAAATGATGACCCTGTGGACAGTCAGCTTTTGTGCAACAAATTACAATAACTTCATCACTCAAAAGTGGAATATAAATTAAACATTTATATGATAAATAATTATATATCTTAATTATATTGAAAAACTTCCAATATTTTAATAAGCTTTATCTTGGGGCCTATAAGGTCCTGTCAACCTCCTGGCCGACCAGTGTTCTCATCTCTTTTCTCTTTGATGCATTATGGATAATTGTTTCAGACCCTAAGTTTAGCTTCAAAGTCATAAGCCAGAAGTGGACCATTTCCTAGAGTAAATGGTATTTCCCAAACAGTGGAACATTTTTAACACTGGTGAGATCATTTTAGTTGCCAAATATCCAAACATTTTCATTGTTATTTTTTTTTTAATATAACTACATCAAACTTCTGATTTCACCAATTTTATTACTTAGAATGACATTGAGGAAAAATCTTACAGATGGTATTGAGGCCTATAAAGTCATGAAAGAAGTTCTTTACTGTCTGAGCCACCAGGGGGCTTGAAAGAGGTACTGAAATGACTGAAGTTTAGGAAACAGTATCTTAAAATATCACTACTCCATCAGGGACTGAGTTCTTAATTTTTTTAGGAAAAAAGAAATCTTTTTCAAAAATAAATTTGGAAGGAAATTAAAACCTCAAGGAAGAGCAAATTATTTTTAAATTTTACTCTTCTCTTTGGTTCATGGAAGACATTTCCATGAAAAAGTAAAAGAACTGCAGCACAGTGACTTTCCTTGAATGTAGAGAGTCAGTTCGGAACAAGCTTTCTCAGTGAGATGTGGGAATTTTTCCAGTAGGAACCTCACAACAGGCCAAGACCGGAAGGGATAAAGAAGAGCCTCTGCCAAGTTGGGGTATGGTACAGGTTGTTTCTTGTGCCTCAGAAAGTCATGTCAGGGCAGGAAGGGAGGGATGCTAACCATCATGTGAGGGTTGCCTGGAAAGCGAACCTGGGCAGAGCTCCCAGAGGTGGAAGCAACCAGGAGAACTGGAGCTTGCCAGCCCCACTTCCCTCCCAGATCCTCATCTCCTGCTCTTCCCCTCTTCCCTCACTCCTTCTCTTCCCTGCCCTTCTTTATCTCCTCTTCCCCCTTCACCAACTGAATTGTTAAAAAAAATGAAAGTGTTATTTGCTCAGTCATGTCGAACTTTTGCAAACTAACTGTAACAACACGAAAATATGCTTTTTCATTATTGAATGTCTTTATATAAAGTTTTCTGTTTTCTCTTGAGTTTCAAATGTGCATGATTTCAAAGTTTTATATTTCTAGTTTCCTGAAAGGGTTACAATCAGGCTTAAAAATGGCCCTAAGTTAGTTTTCACTTGTACGTTGTTCTACGACAAATAGTTTGTATGATTCAGGGCCCACACCCACCACCAAGATTGAAAACACAGGGATAATCAGAACTGAAGCAAAAGGATCCATTTTCCTCTCTTGGTAGGAAGACCTCTTGTTGTTGTTTATTAGCTAAGTTGTGTCCGACTCTTTTGTGACCCCATGGACTGTAGTCCACCAGGTTCCTCTGTTCATGGAATTTCCTAGGCAAGAATAGGGGAGTGGGTTGTCATTAGAGTAATACATGTAATATAGGAATAACTAATGGAGTGGAAGAATAATTGTGTTTTGTCTCTCTTTGTAGAATCCTGAAGAAGTTATGCCTTTTTGAACAGTAAAATCAAAGTCTAGAGTAATTCACTATTAAGAGAAAATAGGTCATTCTTTTAAAATGTTTCTTTATACCCCTTTTTCATATAAACTGTATCTCCTACAGCAAGTGTCAGAATGAATGGGTGGATAGACAGGGCTTTTCATTCCAAATTCCTCAGAACCCTGCAGCTGTCTGGGTACAGGGTGAGAATCTGTTGCAGAGGAAAAGTGGGATCATGTGGAAAGCTCTCCATGCTCCATCCCTCTCCAGCCCATGGCAACTCCACTGCTACCTATTTTATATATGGGAGTCATTGCAGATTTCATTTTTTAAAAAGGATTCCATGGTTTTCAAAATTTGGAAAGTCATAAGAATAAAAAAATTCATGTGCCTGGATTGACCCCGGGAAAATGGAAAAAGATACACAGATGGTGAATGTTTCCTTAGTCTAATAGCTCCATTTTAATTCTTTAAAAGACTATATCTTGCTCTTCTGTGACTTTAGAAATTAGTCCCTACTGTCTCTATCTCCTACTCCTTGAGGGGAGAAGGGTCACATAGATCAAATTGATTGGGCTACTCTCCCTTTACAGTTTTATTTAAATTTGTCAAATACTAATAACTAAGATCTCTGTTCTAATGAGAGCCAGACAAGTCTAAATATTTCTTACAGACAGAGCTGGCAAAATTCAAAAGCTGTTGGGGTGAAAGCAACTCATTAATTTCAATGGGCATTTGAGTCCCAAAGGGAAGACATACATCATCATTGGAGCATTGTGATGTCACAGAGGAACTTCATTAGTGTGCCTGTTAGAAGGGAGTCATGAGAGTTAAGTAAAATAAAATGTAAATAACTTCTTAATTAGGTGTCCGTGAAAACTGGAGAGTCTCCAGAGTCATTAGAGATGACCGTGCTCGGCAGGCAGCTTTTTAGACTGAGGGTTAGTGCTGTCATAACCTTCTGTCACAGCTGGAAGGTGGCTGGGAGATTCCACGTAGGTCCCCAGAAGACAGGGTGACGTGGATGAAGCATTCAAGACAATCAGGAGTGACTTCATCCACATGGTTGAGGTCCCCTAGAGCAGGAGTTCTACAACTTCTTGGGGCCACTTCAGAAGGACAGAATATTAAGGAATCATCTCTACTTATGCTGAAGCAGGGGTGGGAGCAGGCATAGACAGAGACAACTTTATCAAAAGGAGTGAAAAAACAGGACAGTTGCATGTAAAACAAGGAGATTGGAACATTCCTTCACACTATACACAAAAATAAACTCAAAGTGGATTAAAGACCTAAATGTAAGATCTGAAACCATAAAACTAGAAGAGAACATAGAACACTGTTTACAGAAACAGTAGTGATTTTTTTTCTGGATCTGTCTCCAAAGGCAAAATAAATAAAAGCTAAAATAAACTAATGGGACTTAATTAAACTTTAAAGCTTTTGCACAGCAAAAGGAACCACCAGCAAAACTAAAAATAACCCACAGATTGAGAGAAAATATTTGTAAATGCTATGACTGACATGGAGTTAATGTCCAAAATACATAAACAGCTCCTACAACCCAATATTTAAAAAAAAAAAAAGTCAAAAAACCCTAAAAAAAACAACCCAATCAAAAAATGGGCAGAAGATCTGAATAAACATTTTTTCCTAACAATACATACAGAAGGCCAACAACAGGCAAATGAAAAGATTTTCAATATCACTAATCAGTAAAGAGATATAAATCAAAAACAGCAATGAAATGAAAACCATCTCACACCTGTCAGAATGGCTGTCATCAAAAAATCTACACGTAACAAATGGTAGAGAGGAAGTAGAGAAAAGCGAATCCCCCATCAGTGTTGGTGGGAATGCACTGTTGGTGCCACCACCATGGAAAACAGTATGGAGGGTTCCCAAAAAACTAAAACGACTGCAGTCCATGGGATCGCAAAGAGTCGGACATGACAGCGACTAAATTGACTGACTGACTGACCATATGACCTAGCAATCCCACTCCTGGGGATATATTCCAAAATTCTCCGCTAATTTGAAAAGGTACAAGCACCTCAGTGATTACAGCAGCGCTGTTTACAATCTCCAAGATACGAAAGCAATCCGTGTCCTTCAACAGACAAATGGATAAAGATGTGAGATGTGTGTGTGTGTGTGTAATAGAATACTACTAAGTCTTAAAAAGGAATGACCTCCTGCCATTTGCAACAATGTAGATGGGCCTAGAGAATATTATGCTCATTGTGAACTAAGTCAGACAAAGAAAGACAAATACTGTAAGATATCACATAGATGTAGAATCTAAAAAATAATACAAATGAATGTATGCACCAAACAGAAACAGGTGTAGAAAACAAACGTGACAACTGAAAGGAGGAGAAGCAAGTCAGGCATATGGGATTAAGAAATACAAGCTACTGTGTATAAACTAGATAAGCCACAAAATATATTGTGTAATGCAGGGAGTTATAGCCATTATCTTGTAATAACATCTAATGAAGTATAATCTGTAAAAATCCTGAATCATTATGTTATATACTTGAAACCAATATTGTAAATCAACTATACTTCAACTTTAAAAAAAGAATGATGAAAATGAAACTTATTTTAATATAGGGCATTTTAACTGTTTATTTCACATTAGAACCATGAAGACAGAGTCCTGTCCCTATCAATATTATAAGAAGTTAGTCTACAAAATACCCAGAGGCTAAGCAGACATCAAGTAGACTTTGAACCACAGGTTGAAAATCTCCACTTGACAGCTCTTTTCTGTCTAGATTAACATGTTAGAGCTGTTGCTAGTTCCCTCCACCCTTCTACCCCCCAACCCTTGCCTACAAAATTCCTTAACATGTGCCAAGGCCCTTCAGGATCCAACCCATTCTCCTTTCCCGCCTTTCCTCTCACTGCAACTTAACCTGTACCCTGTCTTATAGGCCCGTCTGTACTGGCCCTTTGGCTTAGGTATATTGTTTTATCCAAAACCTCTGAATGGCAAATCATATTCATCTTTCAGAATCCAGTTCAAATTTCACCTCCTTACCTGAAGAATTCATGACTCTTCCTTTGTGTTACAGACACTATCTGAGCATCTACTTTAACATCTTATTTAAAAAAGAGTGTGGGGAAAGCAGCTTTTCCCTGAGACTGAGGTCAGCCACACCTGCACAGACCTAAAAAACCAATACTGTGCATCCTGGGATCCCTGCACACAGGGTGCTGAAGGAGTAGCTGACTAGGTAACTAGTCCCACAGTGGCAGGGGAGGGGAGATATAGAGTACCGTGTGGGATTGGCCTCCTGTATCTGTCCCCAGTCTAACTCCATGAACGCATGGTCAGATCTTTACAGACTGATGGTTTAAGAGTATTAATTCTGAAGCTCATGCCTCGATTCAAATATCAGTCCTGTCACTTGTGAGTTGCCTTGAGCAAGTCAGTTAACCTCTCCAGGCTCAGTGGAGATGATAATAACTGTGTTCCTGCTTCATGAGACTATCATGAGGCTTATACATATTAGCATATATAAAGCTTTCCAGCAGGACCCATCACACAAGCATCATATAACATACCCATCAAATAACAAGCATCAGCTGCTATACTTAGGAAGAGAGATGGCAATTAAGTAAAAAATTAAAATGCTGCAAGGCCTTGGGGCACATACAGCACTAATTCCGAATCCCTGAGCTGAGGGAAAACAGAGGACCACCATAGAACAGAGGCAGTGTGGCTCTCTAAAGTAACGGCGTCTAGTGGGAATAGCAGTCATCATAGCCCCAGCAGAAGCTTAGGTGCTTCCAGAGGCAGCAGCCCTCAGAGAGAGCCATCCGCCACAGAGACAGCAGCAGGACCCAGCACGAGCAATGGCTGTCACTGTGCGGTCTCCATGGTTACCCACAGGTGGTGGTACAAGATATCCAAAGCGTCCAGAGGGTGCAGAGCAACGCAGTAGAAGTGACAGAGGAGCCTGGATGAAGTGAGGACACCCAGTGTACATGGTAACAGTGTCAGCAAAGGTAGTGATGAAAACATTTGCTGTTGTTATTGTTTAGTTGCTCAGTCATACTGACTCTTTGCAACCCCATGGACTGTAGCCTGGCAAGCTCCTCTTGCCTGGAATTCTCCAGGCAAGAATACTGGAGTGGGTAGCCTTTCTCTTCTCCAGGGCATCTTCCCTGACTCAGGGATCAAACCCAAGTCTCCTACATTACAGGCAGATTCTTTACCATCTGAGCCACTAGGGCAGCCTGATAACAAACGAGGGGGCAATACTCAGTGGACGCCACAGTCTGAGACATCAGCCCAACTCACATCCCCGTGGAACACATTCCCTGAGGTCAACCAGGAATATGTGGGGGCTTTGATTTGCCAGGGTACGGAGGCCCTCTAGGAGTCCAATGTGATGAATCCCTCAAATTGTCATTGGTGGGACCACTTTTTTTCAGAAGGAAAATTTGAGACATCATGAAAAACACATGCCTTGGTTTCAGATAGGCCTGTGCTCTATTCAAATGAAGATGTTTGAGTGTGTGTGCTAAGTCACTTCAGTCACTTATATACAGTCCAACTCTATACAACCCTATGTGCCTGCCAGGCTCCTTTGTCCATGGGATTCTTCAGGCAAGAATACTGGAGTGGGTTCCCATGTCCTCCTCCAGGGGATCTTCCTGACCCAGGGATCAAACACATGTCTCTTACATCTCCTGCATTGGCAGACAGGTTCTTTACCACTGGTGCCACCTGGGAAGTCCAAAGATATTTACAGAGCTTCTGTTCTGTGCCTCTGGCTCTGCTATAGTTCGTGGAAATGCCACAGTGAGCAAGGCAAAAAATTTCTCCTCACACAGAGCCTACCTTATAGCAGGGACACAGATAATAAAGTAAGAAATCAAGTTAATGAAATCTTTTCTGTTTGAGAGCTGTGAAGGCAGTAAAGCTGGTGATCTGGTGTTCAGGTGGGATAGAGGGACCTCCTTAAATACAGCAGTCAATTAAAGTCTCTCATTCCCAGTGAGGACAGATGGCCAGAATGGCAGCTCAGGGGTTCTGGAGACAGAGAGTGGGACCCTAAGTTTTGGAGACTTGACATACTGGAGGAACAAAAGGAAGAACAAAGTCCACAACAGAGGTCAGCAAACTGGTCTGTGGGCCAAATCCAGCCTATTCCCTGTGTATATAAATGAAGCTTTATTGGAACATTTGTTCATCTATTACCTGTAGCTGTTTTTGTGCTGTCATAGCAGAGTTGAGTAGCTGCAACACAAACTATATGGCTTGAAAAACCTTTAATATTTACCCTCTGGTCCTTTATAGAAAAAAATGTGCTGATCACTGGTCTAAAGCCTAGCAAATGAGCTTGAGTGAGAGCAGTGGGAACAGAAATTTAGGGGGTACTGAGGGACAGCAATGGAGAAGGCGATGGCACCCCACTCCAGTACTTTTGCCTGGAAAATCCCATGGGCGGAGGAGCCTGGTGGGCTGCAGTCCATGGGGTCGAGAAGAGTCGGACACGACTGAGCGACTTCACTTTCACTTTTCATTTTCATGCATTGGAGAAGGAAATGGCAACCCACTCCAGTGTTCTTGCCTGGAGAATCCCAGGGACGGGGGAGCCTGGTGGGCTGCCATCTATGGGGTCGCACAGAGTCGGACACGACTGAAGCAACTTAGCAGCAGCAGCAGCAGAGGGACAGCAAACTGCAGGATGCCATAAACCATGGCAAAGAACTTGGGTTACATTCTAAGCCTAATGAAAAACCGTTGGAAAGGTCCAAGCAAGGGAGACACATGAGCTGATTGATATTCTCCACTCTGGGAGCTGTGTGGAGACGGACTGTAGAGACAACATGGCAGCAGGGAAACAAGCTGGACAGACACCACAGAGCCCAGGGAGGGAGCAAGTTATCATGGCTGAGAATGGCAGCCGTGCAGATGGGGACATGCAGTCAAGATGTATTATCTCAGGTATAACAAATCTGAGAATCCCAACTCAGCTGTATAACCTTAGGCAAGTTACTCAAACTCTTTCAGCCTCACTTGCTTGTGAGTAAAACCCTCAGAGCACTATTGTGTGGATTAAATTACAAAATGCACCGGAGGTATCTGTCAAAAAATGTGTTCAATCAATGTTGGCTGTTATTGTTGCTGTTGTTGGTGTTGTTGACAGGGGAGGCCCATGGAAAACTAGGTCACAGCATGTACCTCATTGTGTGAGCAGCGCCCTTCTCTCTCTGACCAGACTGGTGCTTTCCCCAGAGACAGGGAAGTAGTTATTCATCTTTATATTCCCAAAACTGTGTCTGGCACATGGTGGATGTTTAATAAATGTATATTGATTTAACTATTAAGGTTTGAGGTTTTTTTGAAGAAAGGAAAGGTATTTTTCATTCTGCCATTTTTTACCAGAAGTGTTTCATTTCTAGGATTGATGCGGTACATTTTTATGACAATGATCATTCTGAAGATACGGAGATCGTTGTATCTAAGGAGAGCTAGTACTTCACATCCTGTCCATTGCAAAGGGAAACTCAGATACTGTGCCCCAGGAAGCCTATAACCTGATGAGATGTGTCAACGATTACAATTATATATTAAATCTAGACTAAAAAGTCACTATGCACAAGAAATTCAATCATGTCAGATGCTTCTGCTTATAAAAAAGCTCTGAATTGTTTGAAAGTATCACACTGTTTTCAGACATTTATTTCAAACTAGTTGGACATTCTGATCCCTGATCCAGCCTTATTTTTTGTTGTTACCTTTTTTTGAGTCATTATTCTGCCTATAGTTGAGATTTAAGATTTTTTTGCAACTTTCTTTATTTTTTGACACTACCACTTATGAAGAAAGTCTGGAAATTTTCCTTTCATAAAGGAGTTAAATTTTCTCATCATAAAATGATTGATACTGTCTAAACAATTATTTCAAGTGAAATTAAATATGACAACCATAAATAGGTTCACATTTTGTGACATTTTAAGTTTTTTAAGAGGGGTTAAATACCGTGATGGTTTTACAATACAAAATTATAAAACCCTAAATGGGCCATCTCAAACAAAATGTTACATTACCTGTTGTGTTCACAGTAGCTACATGTGTCTTTACTATGTACCTGTTGATATATCTAAAAAGTAGCTAGAATTTCTTTAAAATTAAAATAAGCTAGATGAGAAAATATCTCAGCTGTGGTCACCAAATCATAGCAGTACTATGCAAAGTTATCAATTTAGCAGACAAACTCTAAACATATGGGAAACTGAAAATAACAAAAATATTTAAAATAATAGGACATGAAAGAAGAAAATCCCTTATAATAGTTTAAAAAAAAAAAGTAAGAAAGAAAGAAAGAAATCCCTGAAACATCAGAGAGCAGCCATGAGGAGGGAGTTGGGGTTTTTTTTAACACGAAGTCTGGCATCTCACAAATAACGTATGTTCCATATTATGTGGCAGTTGCTATGGTAACAACCTTTATTTTCTGAAACAGTACACAGATGTGTACAACATACTAACTTGCTGGTTATAAATTACAGCTTTTCCCATAGTTCAATAACTTAAGAATTCTATGCTTTCGAAATCTCAGAAGTTCTGTTGTTATTAAATTTCTCTTATGAAATAATTTTCTGTGTACTTTCAAAATGAGAGTGCTCCCAAATAGGCCAAGAGAATGGAGGGATGAGAAAATGGGGCATATAAGAGAACAGCAGCAGACTGAGTACTGTTTTCCACAGAGTCTGGATGAAACCCACTGAAAGGAGGAGAAAATTATTTTAATTAATTAGGCGTCATGCACAACAGCGATGAGAAATCAGTCGCTAGCAAAATGACGTTACAAATAAAGTTATGAACTGATTTCTTATTACAAGGTGCCATATTTACAGTTTTTAAATAAATGAAGATTATTTCTTAGAAATGTTACAAGCATTAATATAGTTTTATAAGCTGCAACAGTGTGGGGAGTGCATTAGCCTGACTTCAAATGAAGTTTTCTGAATCTCAAAAAGGCCTGAGTCTGGGAGAAAATTTATATTACTATATTTAATCAGGAATTAGCATCCTTTTGTCAGGTTACAAAACAAAAGACAGATTTTGATTGATTGGAATTTTCATGTAAGTATGTATAGAAACAAATCATAGAAAACTTGAGTTCCGTAAATAGCTTTTTTCCTACTCCAAAAATTTATGTTTTCTATATGCTGGATCTGACTGTTTTTCTTTAGACAGTTCTCTCTGCAGATTCTCAAAGCTTATCTAAAAGAGTCATCTCTGCAGCATTTATCAGGTTAAAATTTATTAACTGAGAAACGCATTTGAAAACAAAGTTTTTAGTTCAGCCTTTACAGTTAAAATCCATCTAACTAAAATAATAAAAGTATTTCTAATAATCAAAAAAGGTGTAAGCATCCTTATATAAAAAGTAACAAAGCACCCCTAATTTAGAAACTCCAGAAATTACTCTGCTAACGGATTTTCCTACCAAACGTAAAACGCTTGGAAATGCTATTTCAGGTCACAATACTTTTACATTCAAATTCAAAATTGTCTTATAGCAGCAAAGACTATATGAGAAACAACTGAACACTGTGCAGATAAGACCAAATCATTTTGAAGAGCTTGCACCATTAAGTTGTTATTAAAATTTATTCTAATGCTTTCCACTCATGCTCCTTCCTGTATCTTCCCAAGATAAATTATAAACAGGACCATGACTAATCCATTCAAATTCTTACGCTATCAGGGAGAGTTAAATTATCACCTAATGGGGCCTCTAAGGCTAGAACTTGGAACCTGTAGAAAAAGAGTACTGCACTGCTAGATGCATTTTAAAAGTATTACTTAAATTACATTTAAGTCATCAGATAATTACGAACTTTCTTCTCTCTTATATTTATCTGGCATATTTATTGAATTGCACAGTATGCTTTTACAATAAAGTGCTTTTTACGTTGCCGCCTTTGTTCATCCAAAATAAAACTGACAGTTATCCTTTTATAAGCTATTCCGAGAACATTTTCTCTTCTTTGAAGCTGATTGATGCACTACTTTAAATGTTCCTGCAAATATCTTTTCAATTCAAGTTTTTGCATAATGTAATAAGAAGATAAAAGAATTCCATACTTCGACAAGAGACATTACAATGCAAGTAGAGACATTATCAAGGGCATTAACATGCTCCTAATAGCAATAAAACCTTTTAACTGTCTGATGTAGAACATGCTCCCACCAAACCACCACATATTATGGTAATTGGCTCCAATTTCTGACTCTTACATTGTAAAGTTACAAAGAGTTAGGTAGAACTGAAAAACAAATCTAGAGTACTCATCTTGTTAGCATTCCCATTATCAAATGTTTGCATTCTACCTCGAACAAGAACTGGTCTGGTCAGTTGCACCATTCTTCACTGTGTTATCATATTTTTGCATCCTGTCTCATTTTTATTCCTCCTGACTCTGACATAAATACATATTTTTTCCCCAATAAACCTTTTCTAACTCCAAAACATCACAGTAACACAGATACCGTTTTCCTCAGAATTTCAGTGTAATAAATGTGTTCTCCGTGCATGCCTGTGTCACATCTCATTCACTTTATGTGTTCTCTCATCACAGGAAGATACAATGGGGAAAAACAGTCCATGAGGACGCTTTGATTTTTCTTTACAACACACTACTAAATTACATGAGTAGCCTTTCCAACCTGGCCGAGAGGAAATATAATTTCAAACTAAACTTGAGCCCAGATTCTGTTATTAAATAGCAAAGAAAAAAGAGTTCTTGGCATTCTTTCTCTTGGATGGGGAGCAGGGCAATGGGGAATTGACACAAGTCAGTCCTTGGTGATTAACCTGCAGTTTATGCTTGTTTTTCCAGGTGACGTGCCCATCATGCAGGAAGCTTCTCGGAGGCTGTGGCGAGCAGCCTGTCTGCTTTGAGAAGTGCAGATCTATCAGGATCCAGAATCGGGCTCTGAAAAAGCTGTCATTTCATGTCTCTAAAACAGCCTCTGATTTAATGTACAAGATGTCAAGAAGTAAAGGACAATAAAATAAAAGCCAAAAAGGAGAACTATTTCAATTAAAAAGCATTTCTAAACCAATTCTTGGAAATCACATGAAATAAAAGCTGTCAGAATCAATCTGTGTTTAAAGGTTGATTTCTGTGGTGCTTACATGCAACTTGCAAGGCAGGAAAAAAATACAAATTATTAACAGAGAGATCTCACCTTAAAAATTTCATTCTCATGAGATAGATATTTGGGTATTAAACATTTCTAATAGGTCTGGGGAAAGCATGTGTATGATGAGTGGTGGGATTTGGAAAGAGAAGGCAAGAAACAAATCCTCATATTTAAAAAAAAAAAAAAGTCACAAAGGTAAGCTCCAGTCCTATAAAAACAAGGAGTTTCACACACTTCCAAGAATTAATATTTTGATTGCCAATAATTAAAAGCCTCATATAAGACTCTAGGAATTTCCCTTTTATTGCCGTGATTTTTCCAATGGTGTTCAAATGTCCTTTCCAGAGAAAGACAAATATTTCTTCAAGGACTGACCTATCACCCCAGTAATCAAATACCTTAAAGGTGAATTGAGAAAAAAAACTTTATGAAATTTGAGGCAACCTTTAATCTAAGAGTATAATAATATTAAATAAAGATATAAGCATTACCAAAAATAAATAAAATTCTGCCCCACATGACTTCTTGTTATTAAAGAAGCAAATTTTACTCCTATTTGTCTAAAAAATATGCTGTTTAAGAAACATGCATTATAACTTCAACTTACTACTGTCCTTAGGATTTTTATGATGTGATGCTTTTTATTCTACATTTTCTATTAAGAGGGATGTTGGACAAGAAACGAATAGATGAATTCACTTGCTATCCCCATCTGATTTGTGTATTTCAGGGATATACCCCTTCAATGGTCTATTTCTGGTTCCTTTGTATAAAAAAGAAATTAAGTTTCTCTGAAGAGAATACTGTAAAGAAGAAAATTCACTCCCTCATCATCAAATTGAGAAGTTCTCTAAAAGTAAGTCTTCCAGAAGCAATAAGAGAAACAGACTAAGTACTGCCTCCAATCATAAGAAGAAAAATTACAAAATCAACTCACTCATGATTTCCTTAATATACTTAAAAGAGATAAAATCCCACTGATGCCTCTAAAAATAAAAATGGAAGAAAGGGCAACTTTATTGATTCCTTATAAACCAACGAACATGTAGCTTATTGATAATACTAAACACCATCTAAGCCTTTAGTGATTTTCATCTGAAAGTCTGCCTCTGAATGAAGGTTTAAATCATCGTATTAATATATTAGGGGGGAAATTATCACGGGAGACACTGGAAATTAATTAAAAAGCCTGCACTCAGTTTGTTTGTGAGAGAAGATAAATATCACACATGGGAAAAGATGCCTGACAACCGCCATAGTTTTCAGATCCAAAATTAGACCCTGACAGCTATGTCTTTGTACGACTCTCCTTGGGGTATGATATGCAGAGATTTAGAATATAAAGATTTCTGAGAGAAGTATTTATTACTGACACTTCCGAAACATTCCATGTGTGGCATCACAAAGCATGCTCTACCTCAGACAGAAGTGTCAGGTTTTCTTCCAAGATTTTTTTTCCTATTCCTCTTCCCCCATTCCCATCCCTCCCTCGCCATCCAACACCATCCCCCTTCTCCTCCAAAACATGGGTTTTTTTAAGAAGTTCAACAGCAGCCCCTGGTGGAGTTCAGCAGTCGTTTCAGCCTGAGCACAGTTAGAGAAACTCCATCCATCCTGTCAATAAAAAAAAAAAGTATATCCATGTGTATATTGCCACATCTGCATGCTCTTACCACAGGTCAGAGATCAGAAAAGACCCCGAATGTACAAATGCTGTGTTTTGTGATGGTAATTTCAGCCAATTTCAGTAGATGGAATTTTGAAAAAAATATATATGTCACAAACAATAAACATCTGTCTCCAATGTCACATTCATTTAATGCATGAAGACCAATAATTAACTGCTTGTGAATAATGCTTACTGCAGAGTGCAAGAAACGAAGAGGCTCCACACATGCTAGCCGGTGATCACCATTTTGTTTGGCTCCTGTTGTGACAGATTAACAAAATAAGCTACACACTTAGCAAAATAAGCTACACAAAGTGACAATTCTATTCAAATGAAGGAGTTCTCTGGGTCAGAACTTAGGAAGCACCCAAGACTGGCCCCATCAAAACACAAGCTGGATTTACAAAAGAGCCCAAGAAATGCTCTCCAGAGAGACCACGATATTCCTTTCCCTGCTTAGTTGGCAGCCCAGACCATCATTTAGGGCCCAAGAGGATTGCACAGGCAGGATAAATCCATGCTTCATGAAGGTACCTGGTAGAGAGGCTGAAATCCAGCTACCCTTCCTGTAGAGCCATCTGCCTAGAGCAAAGTCACCTTTTTCTCAGCATAAAGGCATGGCTCAGTTGCTAAAGCCCTGTACCTTTGGGGCTGCATCACAGCAAAGAGATTGCTTTTTCCTAATTCATACAAAGGCGCCATGTCAGTTCCAGGTGGCCCTCATGGCCACCTCATGGCAAGCCGAGGGAAAACTACATCCTGAAGAAGTTTATTTGCGTGGCTGAGATTCTCAAGCACGCCAAGGCTGGGAGACCTGGTAAGCATTCACCCCGCTGAGGCTCATGTTAGGACAAATGAACAACTGAAACTTACCCCAAAAGACCCAAAGGTTTACTTGCATAAATTTATTCAACATCTTTCACCTGTATATTTAGATTTTCTCTTCCTAAACAATGCAGTTTATTAACAGGAAAAAAATAGTATTTTTAAAGCTTAAAATAGCTCTATGATAAATATGGGAATAGAATAAATATTAATTTATACGAAAAATTGATTTTTAAATATTGAAAATACTGTACTTCACATTAGCCCTTCACTTGTCCATGAGCTTCACTTGGAGCTCTTGACTGATCTCAGGTAAAACTGATCCAGGGAGCTAAAGTGTTGAGATTAGAGATTACCCCAAGATAAGTCATTTCAGCTCAGTACAGTTCAGTCACTCAGTCATGTCTGATTCTTTGCAACCCCGTGGACTGCAGCACACCAGGCTTCCCTGTCCATCACCAACTCCCAGATCTTGCTCAAATTCATGTGCATTGAGCTGGTGATGCCATCTAACCATCTCATCCTCTGTCATCCCCTTCTCCTCCTGCCTTCAATCTTTCCCATCATCCGGGTCTTTTCCAATGAATCAGTTCTTTGCATCAGGTGGCCAAAGTATTGGAGCTTCAGCATCAATCATTCTAACAAATATTCAGGGTTGATTTCCTTTAGGATTAACTGGTTTGATCTCCTTACAGTCCAAGGGACTCTCAAGAGTCTTCTCCAACACACAGTTCGAAGCATCAATTCTTCGGTGCTCAGTTTTCTTTACGGTCCAACTGTCACATCCAAATATGACTACTGGAAAAACGATAGCTTTGACTATACAGACCTTTGTTGGCAAAGTGATGTCTCTGCTTTCTAGGTTTGTCATAGCTTTTCTTCCAAGGAACAAGCATCTTTTAATTTTGTGGCTGCAGTCAATGTCTGCAATGATTTCAGCACCCAAGAAAATGAAATCTGTGACTGTTTCCACTTTTTCCCCATCAATTTGCCATGAAGTGATGGAACCAGATGCCATGATCTTACTTTTTTGAATGTTGAGCTTTAAGCCAGCTTTTTCACTCTCCTCCTTTACCTTCATCAAGAGGCTCTTTTGTTCCTCTTAGTTTTCTGCCATTAATGTGGTATCATCTGCATAACATGCAGAGTCCTAAAAGATGCAGTGGGGCACTTGGCTGGTTTCATATAGGAATGGCCTTTGCATGAAGTCTTACAGAAATATTACAAATTAACTACAGAAAAGAGGGTGAGAGGCCAATTATGGAGGAGAATCACTCTGATCCAAGGGGTGAAAGTGTAAAACTCCATAGTATATCCAAAGCACTTGGACAGCTTGGTATTGCCAGAGCATAAAGTGCAAGATGGTGAATGACAGTGTAGAGGTTGCAGAGGAGGATAAAGGCAGCCATGGAGAGACTGTCTGTCCTAAGGAGGTTGGAACAGTCCTATAGGCCACAGGGAACAACGAAAAGACTTAAGGAGTGGTGTAGCTGGGAGATGAATGAAACTGGTCAGGGATTTGTTGTAATTACTCACGAGAAAGAGGATCAGTTCAGTTCAGTCACTCAGCCTTCTTTATAGTCCAACTCTCACACCCATACACTACTTTGGAAAAAACCATAGCTTTCCCTGAATCCTGGAGGTGGAAATGGGGTTGGAGAGGAAAGTGTCAGAAACAGTTAGAGGCCCCAACAAAGGGCAGTGAATGATGTACTGGCTCTGAGCAATGAGAAGGCAGCCAGCATCACTCCCAGGGTTCAGGTGTAGGAGACGCGGACTGAGGTCACCAAGTGAACTAGAGACTCTGGAGCCAGAATAGGTTGAAGAGAGACGATGACAGGCTGAAGAAGTACTTCTCAAAATTTGTCCTCCAATACCCTCCCCTGGCCTCTACACTCTCCTTGTAACATTGATTATTAATATTGCCAGCAAATGTCCCAGCTGGAGAAGACCTCACAGGTTATTAGGTCCACTTGCTTTCAAATTGTGTGTAGTGGGCGTCCTGGAGGCGGCACAGCAGGCAGGGCTCCAGGCTTCCTTCCCTGATCCAACCCAAGAAGTTCCACTTCTGCTGCTGCTACTGCTAAGTCGCTTTAGTCGTGTCCGACTCTGTGCGACCCCATGGACTGCAGCCTACCAGGCTTCTCTGTCCATGGGATTCTCCAGGCAAGAACACTGGAGTGGGTTGCCATTTCCTTCTCCAGTTCCACTTCTACCTACATGTATATTAGAATTCTCCAGAAGAGGCAGTTTGAAAAAGAAAGCCACACTACAAACCATGGACAACCTCTTCCTTTTTACAGAGAGGAAAATGAGGCCCTCAGAGGTGAAATAACTTGTCTACAGACACATGTTGGTAGCAGAGGCTGAGCTAATGCATGATACATACCTCAAGTCCAAATGTCCTGTATGCTGTGGTTTACTACATGAATAGTTTTTACTTTTGCGGTGCTGTACAGAATTGGCATCACAAAACTTATCCCCCACATGCCTTTAGCAGTGTCTTCAGTTTTATTCTATCAGTAAATATTTACTGAGCACCTTCTGCATGCCAAGACTTCTTTTACTGAGATCACCTGTGCATTTTTATTTGGATCCCCAGTTGTAGCTTTGAATTCTTTGGTAGAGTTCTAAGTATCCCCAAATGGTATTCAACTGTGACTGGATGGATCATGACCTGGTATACTAGGGGTTATTTTAGTCCCAAATAAACAGTATTATTATCAGAGGAGTGCGTTTCCTAATTTACTAGAGGATATAGCTAATTTGGGATTCCCTGTGGCTCAGATGGTAAAGAATCTGCCTGCAATGCAGGAGATCTGGGTTCAATCCCTAGGTCAGGATGATCCCCTGAAGAAGGGAAAGGCTACCCACTCCAGTATTCTTGCCTGGAGAATTCTATGGACAGATGGACCTAGTGGGCTACAGTCCATGGAGTCACAAAGAGTTGCTATTAGCAATGTAATAGCTAATTTACATTTTTAATCTAATTTTTCTAAATCCACTTATTAAAATCCATGAAGTTCCTAAAGTACAGTAAGGTACTAGTCATACTTTTTAATGAATTACTTTTTGGATGTTACACTGATTTTTCCATATACATTCCAGTGCTCACTGGAAATAATGACCCCAAACTCACAGATACATGAAATAATCACAGGACAGTTTGCTTTTTAAAAAATGAGAATTCAAGCCAATAAATCTAATAAGCCTTCCTCTCCATCATACTAACTCTGGACCAAAAGGGTGAGACCCCATGGACTGTAACTTCTGTCCATGCAAGTTACATGGACAAGAATACTCCAGAATATTAGAATGGGTAGCCATTTACTTTTCCAGGGGATCTTCCTGACCCAGGGATTGAACTAGGGTGTCCCACATTGCGGGCAGATTCTTTACCGTCTGAGCCACTGGGGAAGACCCAATTCCTAATACAAGGAAAAGCAAATCTTTGTTCAACCAGAGGAATAAATAAATGGAGGTAAATGTTTGCTGAAGGGTTATGGCAGCCTATTGACATTTTTCTCAAAAGGTCTCATCCCATCTTAAAAATCCTGTCCCAGGACTCCTAGAGGAGAGTAGTGAGCAACCCCTCTGTCACGTGTGTGAGTACAGGGAGAAACAGGAGCCAGGAGCGGAACACCCTCCCACTCACGGGCTACCAAAGATAAGATTCACACAGGCCTTTCCAGAAACATCCTATAACATCTCAGCGGCAGAAAAGAAACCACTGCTCTGTTTCTCCTGCTGAGGAATCCATTCTTCACTTTATCAAACTTCTTAAAATAAGGAAGCAGAGAATCAGTCTTTCTTCAGTTGCCTCTTTATACTTCACCACTGCACCCTAATTGATCTCTCATTTTCTTTTCTACTCCACCCATTTGCAGATAATTTTAAAGGCAGAAACTGGGGACTTCCCTGGTGGTCCAGTGGTTAAGAATCCACCTTCCAATGCAGGAGACATGGGTTTGATCCCCAATGGAGGAAATAAGATCTCACATGCTGAGGGTTAGCTAAGTCCGCACATTCTAGATCCCATGTGCTGCAATGAACTCACCTGCCACAATTCTCCAGGCAAGAATGTGGAGTGGCTTGCCATGCTCTCCTCCAGGGGATCTTCCCGACCCAGAGATAGAGTCCACATCTCTCACCTCTCCTGAGTTGGCAGGCAGATTCTTTACCACTATCACCACTGGGAAGCCCTGAGATCTATCACAACCAAATAAATAAATAATTTTTAAAAATCATAAACTCTGTATACACCAACATACACAAAATCCAGTTAGTGGAGGTGGGTTGCAAGCAACAGAGAAAGGGAAAGAAAAGAGAAAATCCAAGATTATAGCTCCAAGATTTCAACTTGTTACAACCCCATTGCTTTCCAGGTGAAAAATCCAAGTCAAGTTACTTGTGCAAGAGTATCCCATGCCACTGTTCCCCAATAGTGGTATCACTAGGTACAGAACAAACAAAAATGTTTCAAGGATCAAACAAAAGCCTAATTGACTCCCCAGGCTCCCATTTATAGCAGCCTCCTTTCTGCTATAAAGCACGTCCGTGGGTGGACACACCGAATCCAGACAGAGCAAACATTTACCTGTTGACCTCCCACTTCTCATTTGCACAAGTACATCCAGAGTTAACATTCTCCTGAGATAGTCATGTTTATGGTATTCTGATCTGGTGTCCTGAAAAATCTCCTTTCACAGCAACTGACTCAACAGAAGTTAATGGGAGCTCACTACACAACAGACCTAGATGGACAGTGCCAAGAACATTCTTTTGCTCCCTTGTTTATCTGCTTACCACCTTGTCACTATGCAGTCATGATGCAGGAACCATATTTCTTCCCCAAATCCAATAAATTCGTCTATTGGCTTTTTCATACAAAGAGGTTTAAAATGGTTTAAATATCTCTTTAAGCCTATCCTGTCTTGTAAATGAACAATATTGGTTCAGTACCTCTATGTTCCTCTGTATTTGGGTGTTCTAGCTTCTTTTTCCCTTTGAATTCCTCTGACTGTCCTCTGGACTGGCCCTGTCTGAATGCAATGACATTTAGTTCCAAATTAATGAAATTCCACATAGTACATGAAGGCTCACTGGGAACATTTAACAAAATGAAGTGCCTTGATGAGCTCTTCAAATTCCTCGGAGTCCAATGACTGAATGTGTCTGGAATGGAGAATTGAGTGTGGCTTACAAACACAAGGTAGAGGAGCACAGAATTTTCTGGCATATCCTTGAAAGCATCTGATGAAATGCTAGTAAAAGATCCAAAACCATTCAGGTGGTTATGAAAATTAGCATAGGCCCACATACCTAGGACTGAAAGAAATTAAGCTGGGTCTAAAACATACCTGACCACATGAAAAAGCAAATTGTTGAATAAAGATTGGAAAATGTGACCAAGTTTTAAAAGGGAATATTTCCCATGGTTAAGATATGGCTCAACTGAGAATTCAATAAATATTAGCTGTTATTACCATTTCTCTTCTTAGCATTTCAACTTATTGTTTATTACTGTGATTAAAATATTATACAATACCTCCAACAAGTCTGTGAAAATTTACTTTAATTACCATGTTATATATAATTGCACTTTTGGAAATAATAATGCATTGTATTTTTTAAAAATATTTTTATCTTATTCTTGCCTCCTCTATGTCCCAGGCCTTTCATTAAATTTAGTTAGGACAGAGTCAAAAACCAAAGCAAATATTTTGTTAGCTAGTGGCATTCTATTGACACTTGGAAAGTCCTACTGTTATGAGAAATCAGCTGCTAGTAAATCAACCTAAAGATTGTTTGAAATAATCCACCTTTATTCAAAATCATCAGAATGCTTTGGAATACCTGAAAAGTATTTCTCCAAGCAATATATGTATAAAAGTAGACTTAGCCACACATCCATTGAACATTAATTTTGTACAAGACATCATGCACATTGCTCTGAGAGAAGTCAGAAAGTACCATGTGGGTCCCTGTCCTCATGAAGCTTGCTGTCATGAAGAGAAGTTCATTTATTCACAAGGTTTTGATTCCACACTTCTTCCAGATAATTCTGAATAAAGATGAGGAAAGCCTTTTTTTTTTTAACTGTAAGAAACCTTTGGTTAAATCACCATGTCTTATACGATAGCTTAAGAATATATTTTCTTTTGTGCATTTTGATATTTGAGAATAATGAATTCAAAAATTATTAGGAAAAGTAGGTCTGTAATTGATCACGTAGGGAAACTATGCAAAATCCCTTCAAAATTCCCACCTAGAAGAAGAGAAGTGGATTCAGATACCGCTCTCTGAAACCTTCCCAAGCTTTCTCCACTGGAATTCTAATTAGTTAAGGCCCCTTTAAGCAATTTTAAAGCTGCTTAATTTAAATACAGGAAGTGTTTCCTTGGGCTCTATAATACTTTGGCAGAGCTGATCCTATTTCCTGAGATTAAATAGAAGAAAATTCTTTCCTCAGGAGATTGAACTGCACACAATAAGATCATTCATTAGAATGTTCATATAAATTCAAAATATACCACGGGAAGAGTTAATGTCTTCTTCATGAAAAGTAACAGCCTAGAAATGCTAAGTGGAGCCATCACTGGTTTTACTCTTGAGTTTTGGTCTTTGTGGGTTGCAAGTCCTCCAGGAAGAATTACTGAGGTGATACCTCAAGATGACAATGAAACCAAATACAGGATAACTAAAAAAAAAATTGTCCTTTTTCCCAAATAAAAAATATCTT
Organism: Bos javanicus; assembly: GCF_032452875.1. NCBI lineage: Eukaryota > Metazoa > Chordata > Mammalia > Artiodactyla > Bovidae > Bos > Bos javanicus. Next base: position 48,530,947 of record NC_083870.1, read on the forward strand.
TCAGTATTATTTGCTTCTTCAAAGTTTTGCTTCTATTCAAAAAAATAAATAAATAAAGCTGTACCTTCCGTAACTTAATTTACTTCACTTTGTCCCACTTAAGATTTAGCAAAAGGAAAATCTCAGAAACTTCATACCAAAACCTGCTACTCAAAAGTCCAACTGGTACAGTGAGTGGGGAAGGCCAAGCTTCTAAAACTTTTTTTTATCGTGCAAGAAAACAAAGAGGAGCAGTTTTGAATCTCTTGCCATCTTTCTGTAAATTTACATCACCTCACTAAATTTGATAGCTAAATAGTGTACTGACAGTGTTGTTGAGACTTGTGTGTCAGATTTTGAAATGTTATTGTGGAGGCTTACTTTGATGGCAAGATTTGAGAAGCCTATTTCCCTGCTAAACAAATGTATTATAGAGTGATGGATAACAGAGATTCAAAGGATTACAATGAGAGATCAAGGAGTTCACCTGTAATATCTATTGCATTGACAGCCGACTTTATTGAAGTTTCACAATATTAACGGCCTCTCTGTGGACTGGCTTAGCCAGCTAGGTGGTTATCAATTTATCACCAGTCGAAACACAGATTCCTTCATGTACAGTGTCTGTGGCATAATCATGTACCTTTAATCCGATCAAACTGGAAAGAGCCTACTAGAATGATTCTTGTAAAACGAAGGACAAAACATCAGTTAGGAACTTCTCTAATGAAATTAGTCTAAATTCATTGTTTGATAGAACATTTCTCCTGAATCCTAGATCAAGAATTCACCACACCAAAAGGAAATAAAGTCCAAACTTGAGAGGCAGAATAGGGAGAATATTTGGTTCCTTTCAGTTCAGTTCAGTCTCTCAGTCGTGTCCGACTCTGCAACGCCATGAATTGCAGCACGCCAGGCCTCCCTGTCCATCACCAACTCCTGCAGTTCACTCAGACTCATGTCCATCAAGTCAGTGATGCCATCCAGCCATCTCATCCTCTGTCGTCCCCTTCTCCTCCTGCCCCCAATCCCTCCCAGCATCAGACTCTTTTCCAATGAGTCAACTCTTCGCATGAGGTGGCCAAAGTACTGGAGTTTCAGCTTTAGCATCAGTCCTTCCAATGAACACCCAGGATTGATCTCCTTTAGAATGGACTGGTTAGATCTCCTTGCAGACTCTCAAGAGTCTTCTCCAACACCACAGTTCAAAAGCATCAATTCTTCGGTGCTCAGCTTTCTTCACAGTCCAACTCTCACATCCATACATGACCACAGGAAAAACCATAGCCTTGACTAGACGAACCTTTGTTGGCAAAGTAATGTCTCTGCTTTTTAATATTCTGTCTAGGTTGCTCATAACTTTCCTTCCAGGAGTAAGCGTCTTTTCATTTCATGGCTGCAGTCACTATCTGCAGTGATTTTGGAGCCCAAAAAATAAAGTCTGACACTGTTTCCACTGTTTCCCCATCTATTTCCCATGAAGTGATGGGACCAGATGCCATGATCTTCGTTTTCTGAATGTTGAGCTTTAAGCCAACTTTTTCACTCTCCTCTTTCACTTTCATCAAGAGGCTATTTAGTTCCTCGTCACTTTCTGCCATAAGGGTGGTGTCATCTGCATATCTGAGGTTATTGATTTTCTCCCAGCAGTCTTGATTCCAGCTTGTGCTTCCTCCAGTCCAGCATTTCTCATGATGTACTCTGCATAGAAGTTAAATAAGCAGGGTGACAATATACAGCCTTGACGTACTACTTTCCCAATTTGGAACCAGTCTGTTGTTCTATGTCCACTTCTAACTGTTGCTTCCTGACTTGCATACAGATTTCTCAAGAGGCAGGTCAGATGGTCTGGTATTCCCATCTCTTGCAGAATTTTCCACAGTTGATTGTGATCCACACAGTCAAAGGCTTTGGCATAGTCAATAAAGCAGAAATAGATGTTTTTCTGGAATTCTCTTCCTTTTTCCATGATCCAGTGGATGTTGGCAATGTGATCTCTTGTTCCTCTGCCTTTTCTAAATCCACCTTGAAAATCTGGAAGTTCACGGTTCATGTATTGCTGAAGCCTGGCTTGGAGAATTTTGAGCATTACTTTACAAACTTGTGAGATGTGTGCAATTGTGTGGTAGTTTGAGCATTCTTTGGCATTGCCTTTCTTTGGGATTGGAATGAAAACTGACCTTTTCCAGTCCTCTGGTCACTGCTGAGTTTTCCAAATTTGCTGGCGTATTGAGGGCAGCACTTTCACAGCATCATCTTTCAGGATTTGAAATAGCTCAACTGGAATTCCATCACCTCCACTAACTTTGTTCATTGCAATGCTTTCTAAGGCCCACTTGACTTCACATTCCAGAATGTCTGGCTCTAGGTGAGTGATCACACCATCGTGATTATCTTGGTCATGAAGATCTTTTTTGTACAGTTCTTCCGTGTATTCTTGCCACCTCTTCTTAATATCTTCTGCTTCTGTTAGGTCCATACCGTTTCTGTCCTTTATCGAGCCCATGTTCCCTTGGTATCTCTAATTTTCTTGAAGAGATCTCTAGTCTCTCCCATTCTGTTGTTTTCCTCTATTTCTTTGCATAGTTCGCTGAGGAAGGCTTTCTTATCTCTCCTTGCTATTCTTTGGAACTCTGAATTCAGATGCTTATATCTTTCCTTTTCTCCTTTGCTTTTCACTTCTCTTCTTTTCACAGCTACTTGTAAGGCCTCCCCAGACAGCCATTTTACTTTTTTGCATTTCTTTTCCATGGGGATGGTCTTGATCCCTGTCTCCTGTACAATGTCACGAACCTCCATCCATAGTTCATCAGGTACTCTATCTATCAGATCTAGTCCCTTAAAGCTATTTCTCATTTCCACTGTATAATCATAAGGGATTTGATTTAGGTCATACCTGAATGGTCTAGTGGTTTTCCCTACTTTCTTCAATTTAAGGTAATCATTTCCTCTTCTTGAACTTTGCTTCCTCTAACCACTCCTCAAGTTCACTTCAGAGACAGGCAGTAAGAAAATGACCAATTCTTGGAATACTTGCACCTTGAAACTCCACCTAACATTATGGGAATTAACTGAATTACATGTAGGAAATTATCTGGGATAACCTTGGACAAATACTGAAGTGCTTATATTACCTCTTTGACTTTGTTTTCAATATACCAAGACCTTTTAATTCCTCCCCATTTCCTGATCCTATCCTCTAACAAGGTCTAATCTTTATCCTCATATTGAGTTCTACCAGTAGCCACCCAAATCAATATTTGTTAACTGCAGGAACAGAGGAAGATGATTTTGGCCTTAGGCAAAAATTAATAGCTACAAAGCAAACATTTAATGGCCATTTTCTATGTGTTGGTCCCTAATTTAAGTACTTTTCAAGTATTAACTCATTTAATTTTCATAACTGTCCTGTGAGGCAAGTACTGCTATTTTTCCTGTGCTATCAACAAGAAAATTAATGAATTGAAATACTAAGTAACTTGCCCAAGATTACCCACCTACAAGTTGAACCCAGGCAGATGAATCTAAAACCTTAAAAATTCTGAAATCCAGACTCTTTATCATCATACAGGAATTGGATTGAATTTTTCTGTTCCTATTCTAGCTGTTTACCATTATATAAAATGTAACTTCTCTAGAGAAGAATAGCATCATCTGCAGCCCCTACAATTTTTCATACAAAATGTCTGGCATTCAGTAAAAACTTACTAGATATACCAAGGAATCAGATCACAGAAAGAAAGAAAATAGAAATAAGGTCATAGGTGACACAAATATTTGAGTCATAATAGAGGGGATTAATATGTTTTTTAAAAAAGATGAAAAGATACTCTTACCAGAGAAATAAAATCCATAAAAAGAGAATTATGCATAAATTCCAGAACTGAAAAATATAATGATCAAAATTAAGAACTCAACAGATGAGTTTAATAGCAAATTAGATAGAAATAAGTAAGATTATTACTGCACGATAGATCCACAGATAATATTCAGACCAAAGGGCCAAAGGGAAAAAAGGAATTAGAGAAAAGAATGAAAGAGACACATGGGAGCTGGCAAATTTCTAAGTGAAACTGGACGTTCAGAAGTACAGAAATAGATGAGAGAGGAAATGGAGGCAAAAGCATTGTTTGAACAGATAATGTCTGAGAACTTTTCAAAATAGATGAATAATATCAAACCCCAAGTGGGATAAAGACATTACTAGTCACATCATAGTAAAACTGCCGAATGACAAAGAATAAGCCATAAGAAGAGCCAGATAAAAAAGCATAGTATCTTCAAAGGAACTACAACAATGATAACTAAGTTCTCAACAGAAACCACAGAAGCAAGAAGAAAATAGAATGACATCTTGAAGTGCTGAAAGAAATTATCAACAACTTATAAGTCTAAACACAATGAAAATATCCTTCAAACATAAAGGCATCAGAAAAAAATTGTTGTTAGCAGACCCCATATTAAAAGAAATGCTGAAGGGGGTTCTTTAGACAAGAGGAAAATGATCCCAGATGGAATGCAAGAAAATGCAAGAAAAAATGAAGGCCAACAGGAGTTAAATACATGAATGACAATAATAACATGTGGTGAAGTTTAAAGTTTAGTCCCTCAGTCATGTCTGACTCTTTGTGACCCCATGGACTGCGGCAAGCCAGGTTTCCCTGTCCATCACCAACTCCCAGACCTTACTCAAACTCATGTCCATTGAGTCAGTGATGCCATCAAACCATCTCATCCTCTGTCGTCCCCTTCTCCTCTTGCCTTCAATCTTTCCTAGCATCAGGGACTTTTCCAGTAGTCAGTTCTTCTCATCAGATGGTCAAAATCTCAGAGTTTCAGCTTCAGTATCAGTCCTTCCAATGAATATTCAGGACTGATTTCCTTTAGGATTGACAGATTTGATCTGCTTGTAGTCCAAGGGACTCTCAAGAGTCTTCTCCAGCACCACAGTTCAAAAGCATCAATTTTTCAGTGCTCAGCTTTCTTTATAGTTCAACTCTCACATCTACACATGACTACTAGAAAAAAACATAGCTTTGACTAGATGGACCTTTGTTGGCAAATAATGTCTCTGCTTTTTAATATGCTGTCTAGGTTGATCATAACTTTCCTTCCAAGGAACAAGCAACTTTCAATTTCTTGCTTGCAGTCACCATCTGCAGTGATTTTGAACCCCAAGAAAATGAAGTCTCTCACTGTTTCCATTTTTCCCATCTATTTGCCATGAAGTTATGGGACCAGATGCCATGATCTTAGTTTTCGGAATGCTGAGTTTTAAGCCAACATTTTCACTCTTCTCTTTCAGTTTCATCAGGAGGCTCTTGAGTTCTTTGCTTTCTGCCATAAGGATGGTATATCTGAGGTTATTGATATTTCTCCCGGAAATCTTCATTCCAGCTTCTGCTTCATCCAGCCCAGCATTGCACATAGGTACTCTGCATAGCAGTTAAATAAGCAGGGTTCCGAACAACAACCAGCCTGTTGTTCCATGTTTACTTCTAACTGTTGCTTCCTGACCCGCATACAGATTTCTCAGGAGGCAGGTCAGGTGGTCTGGTAGTCCCATCTCTTGAAGAATTTTCCACAGTTTGTTGTGATCCACAGAGTCAAAGGCTTTGGCATTTTCAATAAAGCAGAAGCAGATTTTTTCTGGAACTCTCTTGCTTTTTTGATGATCCAACAGATGTCAGCAATTTGATCTCTGGTTCCACTGCCTTTTCTAAATCCAGCTTGAACATCCGAAAGTTCATGGTTCAGGTACTTTTGAAGCCTCATTTGGAGAATTTTAATCATTACTTTGCTAGCATGTGAGATGAGTGCAATTGTGTGGTAGTTTGAAAATTCTTTGGCATTTCCTTTCTTTGGGATTGAAATGAAAACTGACCTTTTCCAGTCCTATGGCCACTGCTGAGTTTTCCCAATTTGCTGGCATATTAAGTGCAGCACTTTAACAGCATCATCTTTTAGCATTTGAAATAGCTCAACTGGAAATCCATCACCTCCACTAGCTTTGTTCATAGTGATACTTCCTAAGGCCCACTTGACTTTGCATTCCAGGATGTCTGGCTCTAGATGAGTGATCACACTATCATGGTTATATGGGTCATGAAGATCTTTTTTGTATAGTTCTTCTGTGTATTCTTGCCACCTCTTCTTAATATCTTCTGCTTCTGTTAGGTCCATACCATTTCTGTCCTTTATTGAGCCCATCTTTGCATGAAATATTCCCTTGGTATCTCTAATTTTCTTGAAGAGATCTCTAGTCTTTCCCATTCTATTGTCTTCCTCTATTTCTTTGCATTGATCACTGAGGAAGGCTTTCTTATTTCTCCTTGCTATTCTTCAGAACTCTGCATTCAAATGGGTATATCTTTTCTTTTCTCCTTTGCCTTTCACTTCTCTTCTTTTCATAGTTCTTTGTAAGACCTTCTCAGACAACCATTTTGCCTTTTTCCATTTCTTTTTCTTGTAGGTGGTCTTGATCCCTGCCTCCTGTACAATGTCACGAGCCTCCGTCCATAGTTCTTCAGGCACTCTATCTGTCAGAGCTAATCCCTTGAATCTATTTGTCACTTCCACCATATAATCATAAGGGATTTGATTTAGGTCATACCTGAATGTTCTAGTGGTTTTCCTTGCTTTGTTCAGTTTAAGTCTGAAGTTTAAATACATGTATAATTAAAATATATGACAGCAATAATTCAAACAGCAGAAAAGGAAAAATAGATATAATGTGTTCTTAAATCCTAGGAAGTGGTAAAACTATTAATTTATATTAGACTGTATTAGGTAAAGGATTGGAGAAAGACATGGAAACCCACTACAGTGTTCTTACCTGGAGAATCCCATGGACAGAGGAGCCTGGTGGGCTACAGTCCATAGGGTCGCAAAGGGTCAGACACGACTAAAGTGACTTAGCACATATGCATGCAGGTAAAGGATGTTGTTGTATCCAGTAAATATAATTCCAAATATATCAGTAATTACATTAAATATACATGGACTAAATACTTCAAATAAAAGACAGAGTGTATCTAACTAGATTCAAAAGATAAAATTTTAATTTTATGTAGCCTAAACAAGGACATCTTAAATATAATGATACAGAAACATTGACACTAAAACAGTAGAGACATATCATGTAAATACCACTATTAAAGAGAAAAAAAAAAGGACATTTTTACCTGATACTTAAAAATTAATATACTAGATATGGAAATGAAAAACTGATAAAAGTAAACAATGATTCAGGAATGCTTATAATAATGAGAAACTAATTTTAAAAACAAGGGTGATTAACAAAAAAAATTCCAGATAGAAGTATGAGAGTGGATTGCTGCTGCTGCTGCCAAGTCACTTCAGTCGTGTCCGACTCTGTGCGACCCCATAGACAGCAGCCCACCAAGGCTTCCCGTCCCTGGGATTCTCCAGGCAAGAACACTGGAGTGGGTTGCCATTTCCTTCTCCAATGCATGAAAGTGAAAAGTGAAAGTGAAGTTGCTCAGTCATGTCCGACTCTTAGGGACCCCATGGACTGCAGCCCGTCAGGCTCCTCCGTCCATGGGATTTTCCAGGTAAGAGTACTGGAGTGGCGTGCCATTGCCTTCTCCAATGAGAGTGGACTAGGGAGCAAAATAAATGAGGAGATTAAGGGGATTCTGTATCTTTAAGCTCAGTTCAGTCGCTCAGTCGTGTCCAACTCTGAATCGCAGCACACCAGGCCTCCCTGTCCATCACCAACTCCCGCAGTTCACTCAGACTCACGTCCATCGAGTCAGTGATGCCATCCAGCCATCTCATCCTCTGTCGTCCCCTTCTCCCCCTGCCCCCAATCCCTCCAAGCATCAGAGTCTTTTCCAATGAGTCAACTCTTCGCATGAGGTGGCCAAAGTACTGGAGTTTCAGCTTTAGCATCATTCCGTTCAAAGAAATCCCATCTCCTTCAGAGTGGACTGGTTGGACCTCCTTGCAGAGAGTCTTCTCCAACACCACAGTTCAAAAGCATCAATTCTTCGGCATTCAGCTTTCTTCACAGTCCAACTCTCACATCCATACATGACTACTGGAAAAGCCATAGCCTTGACTAGATGACCTTTGTTGGCAAGGTAATATATCTGCTTTTGAATATGCTATCTAGATTGGTCATAAGCGTCTTTTAATTTCATGGCTGCAATCACCATCTGCAGTGATTTTGGAGCCAGTGACACTGTTTCCACTGTTTCCCCATCTAGTTCCAATGAAGTGATGGGACCAGATGCCATGATCTTCGTTTTCTGAATGTTGAGCTTTAAGCCAACTTTTTCACTCTTCTCTTTCACCTTCATCAAGAGGCTTTTTAGTTCCTCTTCACTTTCTGCCATAAGGGTGGTGTCATCTGCATATCTGAGGCTATTGATATTTCTCCCGGCAATCTTGATTCCAGCTTGTGCTTCTTCCAGCCCAGTGTTTCTCATGGTGTACTCTGTATATAAGTTAAATAAGCCGGGTGACAACATACAGCCTTGACGTACTCCTTTTCCTATTTGGAACCAGTCTGTTGTTCATGCTTATTTTTCTCTTATTCTTTAAACTGTACACATAGGTGATACATGATCTCTCTTTGTATGTATGTTTTATTTTACAATAAAATCAATTTTTAAATAGTAAAAAAAATTTAATTTACCAGAAAGATGTGACAATTTTAAATTCATCTTCTCTCATTAAGTAAAGCAAATATTGACCCAACTAAAAGCAGAATGAGTCCAACATTATAGTAGGAGACTTTAATAAATTTTTCTCAGTTACTCATCGAATAATCAGACTAAATGATATATTAACAAACTTTCCTTAATTAACATATGTAAAATTCAGCTTCTAATGTATTAAAGGAACATAAGACATTTACAAAAATTGTCTATATGCTGGGTCATAAAATAAGTCCCCAAGTCCCCCAAAATTCAAAATATTGAAACCATTAACATATTCTCTGACCCCAGTAGAATTAAGTTAGAAATCAACGAGAAAATAACAAGGACATCCACCAAACATTTGGAAATCAATTAAAGAAGAAGTCAAAATGTAAATTAGAAAATATTTTGAACTAAATAATAATGAAGATATGACCTTTCAAAAGCTGTAAATACAGGTTCAGCTGTGCTTAGTGGGAACATCAGTGTCACTTGTTACATTGAGAATTAGGGAAAATGACTGAGAAGCAGCACAGTAGGAGCCTCTTGGGGGCTGGTAATGTTCTAGGTCTCACCGGAGAAGGTGACTACACTGTGACTTTGTGAAAAATTCACCAAGTTGTACATGATTATGATTTGGGCATTTTTCTATATGCCTGCTATATTTGAAGAAAATTTTACTTTAAAAATAAAACAGTAATTATTCCTGGTTCCTCTTTTTGTCACATCTAGATCAATGTTTCCTATTGGCTTTATCTCAAAATTAATCAAAATTTGGCCATTTCTCACTACCTCCCAGCTGCTAATCTTGTGTAAACCCAACAGCATCTTTCTCAATTTATTTCAGACTTTCATATTGGTCTTCCTGTTTCTGCCCTGGCTCCCTGTAGTCTATTGTCAATATAGTCACCACAGTGAGCTATTCAAGCTGAACTGGATAGTGTTACTGCCCGCAAAATCGTCCAACTGGTTTCTCATTTCATCTACAATAAAAGTCAAATAATTGTCATAACCTTTGTCTCTGAGTGATCTGGACTGCCATCTCCTTACTTACTTCCTCTCCTACTCTCGCTTCTGATTCACTCTGCTCCAGTCTTACTGCTTCTTTATGCATCGCAGAATATGCCAGGGATATTCCTGCCCCGTGACATTTACACCGCCTGGATGTTTCTTCCCTTAGATCCACACAGCTTATTCCCTCACTTTCTTCAGGTCTCTGCAAAAAATCACCTTTGTCCCTGACCATTATCATTGCAATTCCCTCCACTAACTGACAACTTCTTATTTCTCTTCTGTTCAATTCACCAAATATGTACCCAGTGTCAATACAAGCAGTTACTGGTCTGGTGCTGAGGACAAAAAAATAAACAAAACAGGCAAGGATTACTCCCTTCATGGGACTTTCATTCTAGCAGAAGAAGACAAAAACAGTTGAATGAGGAGTGTAAGAGAAAGAGGAAGGATGAGTTCCAGGGTTTTGATGCAAACAACCAAAAGAATGGAGTTGTATCTGATAAGATAAGAAAGACTGAACATATAGCAAATTCAAAGAGGAAAAAAAATTAGTTCGGTGTTAGGCATGCTATGTCCTCTCTTCTGCTGAATTTTCTGCATTAGTTCTTATCAACATTGACATAATATACATTTTACTTGTTTACTACATATATTTTCTCTATTCTACACACTAGAATGTAACCTCTAAGAGGGTAAAGACTTTATTTTGTTCACTGCTATATTACAGGTATCTAGAATAAATTTAGCTGTTCCATAAGCAGTTGTGGAATGCCTTCTAGATGACTGGAATTGTGGAAGGCTAAATCTATATGTTTTCTACCTATAAGGAGCTTAGAGCATAGTGGGAGATATAGATAAATATATACATATAATAATGCTAGAAATCTAGGACACCGTGGGAATATGTAGCAGGGGCACCACACATAGCCTCTGAAGGGGAATTCAAGGAGCTTCCTAAAAGAAGTAATATTGTAATATTGTTACCAGAGTCGAGTTAGCCACTTGAAAAAGAGAAGAGCATTTCAGGAAGATGGAATAGCATAAGCCAAGCTTAGAAGCCTGAGAGACCATGGAACACCCAGGAAGTTGCAAAGTCACCTGGTAACTTAGCTGTACCCTGGAGATCATATCTGTATAAAAAGAGAATTGAAATAGTTATGCTCCCAAAGAACACCCTTGACTGGTAGAGTAAATTACTCTACCAGAGAATCTGGCCAAGGCCAGCAAACACTGGCACCTGCAGCCAGCAACAAGAGCAGCAATGGCCATTGTCTTCCCCACCCACCAGACAGTTGTGGTGGCAGCAACAGCAGAGGGTTATGAGATTCACCACCCACCAGTAGCACTCGGTAGACTTGACCATCAAGACCACGGCAACACGGAGGATGGCTCTTCTACAGTTCACCCATGAGGGTAGTGTTTGTGTTCCTAGTTCGCCTGCAGGCAGAAATAGTCAGACTGAACAAAGACTAATTTCATAAAAACAGGTAAACGCTCCTGAGGAGTTTGCAGCATAAAGAAATTGCATAGAAAAGATTGGGATTTCTGTTAGCAGAACGGGAGGTTAATGCCCTTTGTAACCTTGTTTGAACCCACAGACAGTGAGAGTCTAGTGACAGCCAAGCTTTACAAGAGTATACATTCTCAGTAGGTGTGACCTTACCCCTAGGGAGTTGAAATTGGTTCTTGGGGTGAAAATATCTTAGATATCACAATGATTTGCTGCCTTCCAAAAGTTGCAATACATAAACAGATGGACAATCTATCAATGATACTAAAAGCACCAAAGGATGGGGAGTGGAAACAGGGAAGAGTGGGGAAAACTTTAAAAGGCTACTTTAAACGTTGGAAATTTTATTTTAATGATAAACACTGAATTAAAACAAAGCTCTACTTGAGAAATGGAGACCAGGAGGATTTAAAAGATATGTTCTTCTGGAAAAAGAAAAAATAAAGGGCAAGAAGAGAAAGGAGCAGAAAGGAAAACATTCTGGTGGCAGAAAGAGCCTATGCACAGGCCTCGAGAAAAAGGAAAAGGTAAGCAAGCAAAATACAATAGAGTGGCCGAGTAAGATAAGGTCTGGGCAGGCTTTATTGGATTCATCAATTAGGAGGTCACTGATCATTTAACCTCTTTGTGCTTCAGTTTCAATACTTGTTAAACTAAATTGAAAAATAATCGCTAAGGCAACTTGCAGCTCTAAAAACCCTCTCACCTAGACTGAGTCTCTCTACACACAGAGACACAAACAAAACACATCCCTGTACTTCTATACACTCCAAGTGTGCATGATAATCTCTTTCTTTAATCGAACTTTCCTATCTCGCTGCAGCTACATTCACCTTTGGAGAATTTCATTTCTCTTTGTTTAATTATAACAATCCTTTTAAAAATCAGCTATGAGAGTCTGCGGTACCCCAATAAGCTGAAATATTGGACAATAAACTGGTTAATATCAGTTCCTATAAACCTCCCTAATGCCTTGTAAATACATTTTATAATGCAATAAACTCTTTAGAACACGAGACTGACCCAGACTTGCCCGTGAGTGTCCAGGAGTATCTGGTGGAGCCGTGGGTCAGCGGTGGCCTGCTGCAGGGTAGGGGAAACTGAGTCCAGCAATGCCTGCATGGGACCTTTACCTCCACAAAAGTTTGGCTCAGGTGAAACAACAGGGAGGGAACACAGCCCCGCCCATCAACAGAAAATTGGATTAAAGATTTACTGAGCATGGCGCTGCCCATCAGAACAAGATCCAGTTTCCCCCTCAATCAGTCTCTCCCATTAAAAAGCTTCCATAAGCCTCTTATCATTCTTCATCAGAGGGCAGACAGACTGAAAACCACAACCACAGAAAACTAACCAATCTGACCACATGGACCACAGCCTTGTGTAACTCAATGAAACCATAAGCGATGCTGTGTAGGGCCACCCAAGATGGACGGGTCACAGTGGAGAGTTCTGACAAAACATGATCCACTGGAAAAGGGAATGGCAAATCATTTCAGTATTCTTGCCTTGAGACCCCATGAACAGAATGAAAAGCAAAAAGATAAGACATTGAAAGATGAACTCCCCAGGTCAGTAGGTGGCCAGTATGCTTCTGGAGATGAGTGGAGAAATAACTCCAGAAAGAATGAAGAGACACAGCCAAAACAAAAACAACACCCAGATGTGGATGTGACTGGTGATGGAAGTAAAGAGCAATACTGCATACGAACCTGGAATGTTAGGTCCATGAATCAAGGCAAATTGAAAGTGGTCAAACAGGAAATGGCAAGAGTGAACACCGACATTTTAGGAATCAGCTCAGTTCAGTTCAGTTCAGTCGCTCAGTCGTGTCCGACTCTTTGCGACCCCATGAATCACAGCACGCCAGGTCTCCCTGTCCATCACCAACTCCCAGAGTTCACCCAGACTCACGTCCATCGAGTTAGTGATGCCATCCAGCCATCTCATCCTCTGTCATCCCCTTCTCCTCCTGCCCCCAATCCCTCCCAGCATCAGACTCTTTTCCAATGAGTCAACTCTTCGCATGAGGTGGCCAAAGTACTGGAGTTTCAGCTTTAGCAGCATTCCTTCCAAAGAAATCCCAGGGCTGATCTCCTTCAGAATGGACAGGTTGGATCTCCCTGCAGTCCAAGGGACTCTCAAGAGTCTTCTCCAACACCACAGTTCAAAAGCATCAATTCTTCAGTGCTCAGCCTTCCTCACAGTCCAACTCTCACATCCATACATGACCACAGGAAAAACCATAGCCTTGACTAGACAAACCTTTGTTGGCAAAGTAATGTCTCTGCTTTTGAATATGCTATCTAGGTTGGCCATAACTTTCCTTCCAAGGAGTAAGCATCTTTCACTTTCATGGCTGCAGTCACCATCTGCAGTGATTTTTGAGCCCAAAAAAGAAAGTCTGACACTGTTTCCACTGTTTCCCCATCTGTTTCCCATGAAGTGATGGGACTGGATGCCATGATCTTTGTTTTCTGAATGTTGAGCTGTAAGCCAACTTTTTCACTCTCCTCTTTCACTTTCATCAAGAGGCTTTTGAGTTCCTCTTCACTTTCTGCCATAAGGGTGGTGTCATCTGCATATCTGAGGTTATTGATATCTCTCCCAGCAATCTTGATTCCAGCTTGTGCTTCTTCCAGCCCAGTGTTTCTCATGATGTACTCTGCATATAAGTTAAATAAGCAGGGTGACAATATACAGCCTTGACGTACTCCTTTTCCTATTTGGAACCAGTCTGTTGTTCCATACCCAGTTCTAACTGTTGCTTCCTGACCTGCATACAAATGGACTGGAATGGGTGAATTTAACTCAGATGACCATTGTATCTACTACTGTGGGGAAGAATCCCTTAGAAGAAATGGAGTAGCAATCATAGTCAACAAAAGAGTCTGAAATGCAGTACTTGGAAGCAATCTCAAAAATAACAGAATGATCTCTGTTCGTTTCCAAGGCAAACCATTCAATATCACAGTAATCCACATCTATGCCCCAACTAGTAATGCTGAAGAAGCTGAAATTGAATAGTTCTATGACTATGCCAAAGCCTTTGACTGTGTGGATCACAATAAACTGTGGAAAATTCTGAAAGAGATGGAAATACTAGACCACCTGACCTGCCTCTTAAGAAACCTGTATGCAGGTCAGGAAGCAATAGTTAGAACTGGACATGGAAAAACAGACTGGTTCCAAATAGGAAAAGGAGCACGTCAGGGCTATACATTGTCACCCTGCTTATTTAATTACATCCAGAGTACATCATGAGAAATGCTGGGCTGGAAGAAGCACAAGCTGGAATCAAGATTGCCAGAAGAAATATCAATAACCTCAGATATGCAGATGATACCACCCTTATGGCAGAAAGTGAAGAAGAACTAAAGAGCCTCTTGATGAAAGTGAAACAGAAGAGTGAAAAAGTTGGCTTAAAGCTCAACATTTACAAAACTAAGATCATGGCATCTGGTCCCATCACTTCACTGCAAATAGATGGGGAAACAGTGGGAATAGTAGCTGACTTTATTTTTCTGGGCTCCAAAATCACTGCAGATGGTGATTGCAGCCATGAAATTAAAAGACGCTTACTCCTTGGAAGGAAAGTTATGAGCAACCTAGACAGCATATTAAAAAGCAGAGACGTTACGTTGCCAACAAAGGTCCATCTAGTCAAGGCTATGGTTTTTCCAGTGGTCATGTATGGAGGTGAGAGTTGGACTATAAAGAAAGCTGAGCACCAAAGAATTAATGCTTTTGAACTGTGGTGTTGGAGAAGACTCTTGAGAGTCCCTTGGACTGCAAGGAGATCCAACCAGTCCAACCTAAAGGAGATCAGTCCTGGGTGTTCATTGGAGGGCCTGATGTTGAAGCTGAAACTCCAATACTTTGGCCACCTGATGCAAAGAGCTGACTCATTTGAAAAGACCCCGATGTTAGGAAAGATTGAGGGCAGGAGGAGAAGGGGACGACAGAGGATGAGATGCTTGGATGGCATCACCACCTCGACAGACATGAGTTTGGGTGGACTCCGGAAGTTGGTGATGGACAGGGAGGCCTGGCGTGCTGTGGTTCGTGGAGTCGCAAAGAGTCGGACATGACTGAGTGACTGAACTGAACTGACTGATGAAGACCTACAAGACCTTCTAGAACTAACATCCAAAAAAGATGTCCTTTTCATTACAAGGGACTGGAATGCAAGAGTGGGAAGTCATTAAATACCTGGAGTAACAGGCAAATTTGGCCTTGGAGTACAGAATAAAGCAGGGCAAAGGCTAATAGAGTTTGGCCAACAGAACACACTGGTCATAGCAAACACCCTCTTCCAACAACACAAGAGAACACTCTACACATGGAACATCAGATGGTCAATACAGAAATCAGATGGATTATATTCTTTGCAGCCAAAAATGGAAAAGCTCTATACAGTTGGCAAAAACAAGACTGGGAGCTGACTGTGCTCAGATCGTGAACTCCTTATTGCCAAATTCAGACTCAAATTGAAGAAAGTAGAGAAAACCACTAGACCATTCAAGTATCGGAGAAGGCAATGGCACTCCACTCCAGTACTCTTGCCTGGAAAATCCCAGGGACGGGGGAGCCTGGTAGGCTGCAGTCCATGGGTCACTAAGAGTCGGACACGACTGAGCAACTTCACTTTCACTTTTCACTTTCATGCATTGGAGAAGGAAATGGCAACCCACTCCAGTATTCTTGCCTGGAGAATCCCAGGGATGGGGGAGCCTGGTGGGCTGCCGTCTATGGGGTCGCACAGAGTCGGACACGACTGAAGTGACTTAGCAGCAGCAACAGGATTCAGGTATGACCTAAATCAAATGCCTTATGATTATACAGTGGAAGTCACAAATAGATTCAAGGGATTAGATCTGGTAGACAAAATGCCTGAAGAACTTTGGAAAGAGGTTTGTGACATTGTACAGAAGGCAGTGATCAAGACCATCCACAAGAAAATAAATGCAAAAAAGGCAAAATGGTTGTCTGTGGAGGCTTTGCAAATAGCTGAGAAAAGAAGAGAAGTGAAAGGCAAAGGAGAAAAGAAAAGATATACCCATTTGAATGCAGAGTGCCAAAGAATAGCAAGGAAAGATAGGAAAGCCTTCCTCAGTGATCAGTGTGGAGATAGAGGAAAACAATAGAATGGGAAAGACTAGAGATCTCTTCAAGAAAATTAGAGATACCAAGGGAATATTTCATGCAAAGATGGGCTCAATAAAGGACAGAAATGATAGGGACCTAACAGAAGAAGATATTAAAAAGAGGTGGCAAGACTACACATAAGAAATATACAAAAAAGATCTTCATGACCCAGATAACCACAATGGTGTGATCACTCATCTAGAACCAGACCTCCTGGAGTGCAAAGTCAAGTGGATCTTAGGAAGCATCACTATGAACAAAGCTAGTGGAGGTGATGGAATTCCAGTTGAGCTATTTCAAATCCTAAAAGTGATGCTGTGAAAGTGCTGCACTCAATATGCCAGCAAATTTGGAAAACTCCTTAGTGGTCACAGGACTGGAAAGGTCAGTTTTCACTCCAGTCCCAAAGAAAGGCAATGCCAAAGAATGCTCAAACTATCGCACAATTGCACTCATCTCACATGCTAGCAAGGTAATGCTCAAAATTCTCCAAGCCAGGCTTCAACAGTACGTGAACCATGAACTACCAGATGTTCAAGCTGGATTTAGAAAAGGCAGAGGAACCAGAGATCAAATTGCCAACATCTGTTGGATCATTGAAAAAGCAAGAGAGTTCCAGAAAAACATCTACTTCTGCTTTATTGACTATGCCAAAGCCTTTGACTGTGTGGATCACAACAAACTGTGGAAAATTCCTCAAGAGATGGGACTACCAGACCATCTGACCTGCCTCCTGAGAAATCTGTATGCAGGTCAAGAAGCAACAGTTAGAGCTGGACATGAAACAACAGACTGATTCCAAATTGGGAAAGGAGTATCTCAAGGCTGTATATTGTCACCCTGCTTATTTAACATATATGCAGAGTACATCATGCAAAATGCCCGTCTGGATGAAGCAGAAGCTGGAATCAAGATTGCTCAGAGAAATATTAATAACCTCAGATATGCAGATGATCTGCACCCTTATGGCAGAAAGTGAAGAACTAAAGAGCCTCTTGACGAAAGTGAAAGAGGAGAGTGAAAAAGTTGGCTTAAAACTCAGCATTCAGAAAACTAAGATCATGCCATCTGGTCCCATCACTCCATGGCTAATAGATGGAGAGACAATGGAAACAGTGAGAGACTTTATTTTCTGGGGCTCCAAAATCACTGCTGATAGTGACTGCAGCCATGAAATTACAAGTTGCTTGCTTCTTGGAAGAATAGTTATGACCAACCTAGATAGCATATTAAGAAGCAGAGACATTATTTTGCCAACAAAGTTCCATCCAGTCAAAGCTATGGTTTTTCCAGGAGTCATGTATGGATGTGAGAGTTGGATTATAAAGAAAGCTGAGCACTGAAGAATTGATGTTTTTGAACTGTGGTGCTGCAAGAAAACTCTTGATAGTCCCATGGACTGCAAGGAGACCCAACAAGTGAATCCTAAAGGAAATCAGTCCTGAATATTCATTGGAAGGACTGATGTTGAAGCTGAAACTCCAATACTTTGGCTACCTTATGAGAAGAACTGATTCATTGGAAAAGACCCTGATGATGGGAAAGATTGAAGGCAGGAGGAGAAGGGGACAAGAATGAGATGAGAGGATGAGATGGTTGGATGTCATCACCAACTCAATCGACGTAAGTTTGAGTAAGCTCCAGGAGTTAGTGATGGACAAGAAAGCCTGGCATGCTGGCAGTCCATGGGGTTGCAAAGAGTTGGACACGACTGAGCAACTGAATTGAAACTCTTTAGAATGTGTATACCAGATTTTATTTTATGTTAAAAAAATGATTTTATAACCCAGATTCATTCAAATTGGATGAAAAATTGTCTCCTCTTGAACTATCATTCATTCATTAAATACTTACTAAGTGCCTACTGTGTGTCAAACAGTACAATATGGGCTTGGGAAATTATCAGTAAGGCAAACAGTTTATAGTTACCAGAAGCCTAGGGGAGAAAAGCAGGGGAGTAACTGAGAATTTGCATTAGCACAACTCAGTCACTGCTATCATCTGGCCATATGGGTAACATGTATGAACCTTAGACCCGTTCTTTTTTTTTTTTTTTTTTTTTGGCTGTGTCAGGTCTTTGTTGCAGCATTTGAACTCTTAGCTGTGGCATGTGGAATCTAGTTCCCTAACCAGGGATCGAACCCCAGCCTCCAGCATAGGGAGCACAGAGTCTTAGCTGCTGGACCACCAGGGAAGTCCCCTTAGACCTGTTCTGACAACAGTCTGAGGAAGAGAAGAAGGGTCAGCTTACTAGGGAAAAAGATGGCAGTACAGACACGGTCACTCAAAAAGGGGGGTTCTTAGTCATTTGGGGGCCATAGACCCTTTCTAAGAATCATAACTAAAACAAGATTATAAATGAAACCAAATACAGTTATCATTTTAAAGTTTGAAGTATAGTATTATATGTACTACTTTGCTAACACGGTAAATAACCAGATGGAGTGGCTGTCTAATAACGACTATAATTTTGAAGCAGTGAGAAGCATAAATGACATGTTGAGGTATTTGCAACTCTATAATGTGTTATGACAATACCTGTGATTTCTATTGATGACAAAGTCACAGATACTATTAATAATACTGTGATCTGGTGCCTACATTCATAATCAAACAAGCTACGTTTCAGTTAGAAGTTAATGAAAGTACAGAACTTTTTACTAAGTTCACAGACTCCCCTGAATTCCATCCACAGACCCCTTGCAGACTGTAGCCCCATGTTCTAGAACGTAAAACTAAATCAGGATTTCTCCTTTCAGTCACATGGCTCCGTTGTCACTTTTAGAGCTACACATCTGTCACTGGGATTTCCCAAAGAAGTAGTGCGTCCATTATTTGGAGAACACTGCCATCCCATGGCTCCTCCTGAAGAGTTTAGCGTTAATAACATCCACAACAAAGCAGTCTTTTAGGGCATTAGACCAAGCCTGCAAATTAATGCACTGGCTCATCACAATTCATTAATCAAACTCAGACTGGATTTAACAACAGATTATTAAAGACTCAAAATTATACCCACAGAAAAAAAAAAAAAAAGGCAGCTCCCAGAGGGTCAAATGTAATGTGAATGGTTTTGCATAAAACCATAAACCTGCTATTAAATTAAAAACAGGAAAAATTATGTCCACTGCTTATCTCCAGTCATTTTTTTTTTTAAGGAACGGTTATGCTAATTTATTTCTTTGCTGTTCCTGGTTACACGGGAAAGGACTAAAAGGTTAAAATGCAGTGGTTCTTTTGATGTTTGGTTGAGCAACTTACACTAACAGGTACTGACTGAGGTAAAGAAATTAATGAAATTACTCCCATAATTCATTACTAATGGAACACTGTCAACGCTTTCAACTGACAATTCATACAAATCCACCTCAGACACCGAGACACCTCATGGTAACTGACCCGAGGGCTCGCCCTTCTGATAATGTTCCACAAAGCCTAACTCAGTTGCCTAGTCTGACAATTTCCTGGTCTCACCTCCGAGCTTTTGCTCTTGATGAGCAGGTCTGTTCTTTCTGTGAACAAAAGCAGGGAAGGGGAAACAATGATTTGAATTTTCCTCTCTCTTCCGGGGAATTTAGGTAGACCCGCTGGGGATTCCCAAAGACATAAACATTCGGGACGCTCTAATTTGGCAGATTACAGTGCTGCAACCAACTGTGCAATGAATTTTTTTAAAAGGTTAATATTTTAGAGCAGCAACATAAAGAGCATAACAATAATAAGAAGGATGGGGAAAACTAATTTAAAGAACTGTATGATTTTGTGACATCTCTGCTCATTCCCCATTAGGACTGAATCATTAGTTCTTTCTGGTTTTGCAGAAACAGAAGCAAAAATTACCAGCACACATGCTGATTAAGGTAAGTAAGTGCCATTTCTGGAAAAATGAAATGTTTTATTCAGTGTAGGTACCTGCTAGATAATTTATAGTGTGTTTTGGTCTTAGTAGTATCTATTTTTCACTTTTCACTTTCATGCATTGGAGAAGGAAATGGCAACCCATTCCAGTGTTCTTGCCTGGAGAATCCCAGGGACAGGGGAGCCTGGTGGGCTGCTGTCTATGGGGTCATACAGAGTCGGACACGACTGAAGTGACTTAGCAGTAGCAGTAGCAGTAGCAGTATCTATTTTAAACTCTAAATTCCTAAAAGGGAGGGACTATGTCTCTGTTGTATATCTGAAGATAATTAATAATTTCTCTTTGAAGTCATATCAAGATGGTATAGAATGATGGTATGGGTGAGACAAAATATATCAAATGATCATATAATATACATATAATACACTATTACATGCATATATAATAAAGTCCAAAACAGTCAACATATTCAAAATACTTTATGAGTACAGGGAGTGTCTAATGCACCATGATTCATATTTGGATTTTGCTTATATTGTATACTGAGTCCTAAGCAGCAAGTACACAGTCCAGTTCTGTCATACCCCTCTCTCAGCCCCCAGCAATCTTTTCTGCCAGCTCAAGATCACAATCTGTCTTAACCCAACATTACAAACAGCCTCCATCCATCGTTCGGTGATCACTTAAAATGAAAACTATTCACTCTACCCAGGTACGGTACCTGGCACACAGTAAGTACTCCATAAATATTTCCTGAGTTGAAAAAATGAAAATCTCTCTCCTCTTTCCAAATGAAAAATACTATGTCAGGACTGTTATTCCAAAAATCTATTTCAGTTCAGTTCAGTTCATTTGCTCAGTCATGTCCGACTCTTTGCGACCCCATGAATCGCACCACGCCAGGCCTCCCTGTCCATCACCAACTCCCGGAGTTCACTCAGACTCACGTCCATTGAGTCAGTGATGCCATCCAGCCATCTCATCCTCTGTTGTCCCCTTCTCCTCCTGCCCCCAATCCCTCCCAGCATCAGAGTCTTTTCCAATGAGTCAACTCTTCGCATGAGGTGGCCAAAGTACTGGAGTTTCAGCTTCACCTCCAAAGAAATTCCAGGGCTTATCTCCTTCAGAATGGACTGATTGGATCTCCTTGCAGTCCAAGGGACTTTCAAGAGTCTTCTCCAACACCACAGTTCAAAAGCATCAATTCTTCAGCACTCAGCTTTCTTCACAGTCCAACTCTCACATCCATACATGACCACTGGAAAAACCATAGCCTTGACTAGACGGACCTTTGTTGGCAAAGTAATGTCTCTGCTTTTGAATATGCTGTCTAGGTTGGTCATAACTTTCCTACAAAGCACTATCATAGAGATTAACTGTGAATAAGTGCCTTATAAAAATATTTTTGCAGTGAGCCTCCAGTGTCTAGCGGATGCTTATTGCTTGCTCATGTGGAAAATGGATACACCTGAAGAGAAAGCAATATTTATTTGAAAACTGAATTATAAAACCCATAGCACTGAATCCAGGGACATTGTGGGTCACCAAGATTAACAAAAATAAAACAGAGCTTAGCTTCTGAGTAGGAGAGTTTTGGGCAGAAGAGTTCTATAGAGATATCATATTTCTTTAAGGTGAAATAAGTGGGCAAATTAGAATAGTAACTACAGTGGATAAAGCCCTTGCTCTGTACCAGGCATCTGCTTTGTGGGTGACATGAGATGGCAATCCCATCATGTAGACATTAGCATCACCACTTTACCAAGCAGTAAATTCAGAGTGCTTCGGCAGCTTACCTGAGATCATGCTAGGGAGTTGCTTGGCTACTTGAAAAACTCATGTGACTCCAAAGTCCCTGTGACACAGTATGCTCTGGGCTGCTGCTCTTCTCTCAGACCCTTTCCTATGTGTGCCCTCCACTAGCACTGCCTCAAACCCAAACACTAATCCCTGGAGAAAAGACCTGGGCCCGGTACATATCCCTGTACCAACTCTCCTTAGGCAGGCCACAAAAAATTAATGTAAGTGGCAGGATAACAAAGAAGTTAACAGTGTAGGTCATGGCATCATATGACTTAGATTAGCTTCTCTGTTCTATGACTTCCTTGCACAGGCAATTTTATTCCTTGTGCGGTGGTTTTCTCCTAAATAAAATGGAAGTGATAATAATGCCATCACTATAAGGTTAGAGTGATAATTAAATGAGTTACCAAAATGTGAAATACTTGGTGCCTGACTCCTAGAAAAAATGCTGAGCAATGTTGACTGTTATTTTTAGCTCTTTTGCCCACACTGCAATGAAGATTTTGTTATCCACAACTCAACAAGTTAGTTGATCAGCTTCCAAACACCAGGTTTTATTGAGCATCTAATACATTGCAAACGAAACAGCAAATAGCCTGAAAGTAGTTCTCATCCAAGGTGCACACGCGTGCTCAGCTGTGTCCAGCTCTTTGCGACCCCATGGACTGTAGTCCACCAGGCCCCTCTATCCATGGGATTTGCCAGACAAGAATATTGGAGTTGGTTGTCATTTCCTTCTCCAGGGGATCTTCCCAACCCAGGGATCACACTCACATCTCTTGCATTGGCAGTTGGATACTTTACCACTTGTACTACATGGGAAGCCCCTCATCCAAGACTTTAGGTTGTAAATGTTTTGACACAATGGACAATTAGGCGAGTTCTCCCTAAATCCCTGTGGTATAACTGTGTTCCACCACACATAGAAACACTTGATCCACATCCAAGACTGAGTGACACAGGTAAGCTGATCTGCATTTGCTGATCGTTTTTATTTTTGGATTATTTAGTGTTTAACCTAAATCAATGATTTCATCTTTCTGGGATTAATTTTTCAACTGTTAAATAATAACAAGGGGTAGAGATGAGCAAGTGGTAGTGGAAACAGGAGGAAAGAGTTGTCATAAGCTTTGCCTGTTAAATCACTAAAGCTTTCAAATTAACCTATTCTTTTAACACTGAGGAAATAGGCAAGTCATAGCTAATCTTGCAACCTTATTTCCAATGTACAAATGTAGAAATTAAGGTTCAAGATCACCCACCCAGTAATTACAATCCTGAAAACTGAACCCTCAACAGATGCCTGCTATTTTTGTAGCTTTAACCTGCTCTTCTAATGAAAAAATTCAAACATCCTCTTTAATTGCTGTTATTTGATAAAATTCATCTTACACAGTATAATTATTTGACTCTTTTAGCTGATTATATAAAAATAATAAAAATATATTGATAACATAGAAATCTTTAAATGATGAGAATAGCTTGAAATGCCACCTTCCATATAGGCTCCAATATATGATAAAACTAAGTACCTAAAGTATTTTGTAATTTTTATTAGAATTGATGCAATGCTGAATTAAAAATCATGAGTCCTTCAATGCCCACACCCATATAACCTGAATTAGTCCTTTGAAATATAATATCCATTGAATGAATGTTGAATAAACACTTGCATTTCTTGCCAAGGGGAAATGACAGTCACATCACATAGATATTTGCATTATCACTTTACCAAGCAGGAAATTCAAAGCGCTCAAATGGACTCTGTAGATACTCTTGGTGAACACTCTCTAATCCTTTCCTCTTGGTTGGAAAAAACAAAGGGACTTAATTTATGGAATAAGGATAATTAAGATAATAAGGATATATAGCAATCTAAGGTAAACTGAATGAAGTATACATTCATTCTTTTCTGAGGAGCCCAACTCTTCATATCCTAAGTCACCCTCAGGTGAAAACATCTAAGAGACACCCTGACCGCAAGTCAAAAAATCTATATGACGACAGGTGAACTGTGCTTGTTGTGCCTTTTTCTAAGCTATATTTCATAAAAATACTCTCTCTGGATCAATAAAATGCAAATCTTAAAATTATCTTGTAGTACCATCAAAATAAAAGGAACCTTGAGAATAAAGTTGTCATTCTTAATTAAAATGAGCTTTTTAATTTCTTTACTCTAAATAACTAAAGTAGATATTAATACTATAAACACTTAACTGACTAAAGAAAGATTCTACCCAAACCCCCAATTAGAGAACACTTAATTTATATATGATGCAGCTTGTAACTGCTTAGCAGTGTGGTTGGGGTAAGTCTCTTTGGTCTACTTTTTAAATGATTAAATACTCTCCATCCAACTGAAAAGATGTCTTCAGAGTTGCATTTTGCATGCTAAAACATTATTTAAACACATAAGCCATTGCTCAAGATTCAAGGAAAAAAAGCCTTAGTGACAGTACATTTGTTATGTCTTTATTAAAGATGGACTTTTCCATAGGGTTATATGCAGTTGAAAATGAGGCTCAGTTTAATAACAAGCAAGCTTTACTAGTACTACAAAAATTATAAAATTTTAATGTTTAATGTTTTCCTTAATTATAGAAATCTCTGCAAAGAATAACATCCTTGAAATTTACTATGCAAATACTCTTAATTTATGACAAATTGCTCCTTAAAACACAAGTATTAAATCTCTATTAGATTTGTTGAGGTAATATACTAATATCCATCACTAAGGTCTTAAATTTCTGAGTAGCAATGCTGTTTGTTAGATGCAAATAAGGATTTCCTTAATTAAAATACACTATCCCCAGTCTCTCAGCAGATTTAACTCAGTCTTTATATAGGACAGGTTCATTATCTACCTCAAGTTAATAAAAGTATGACCTACTGTGGTTATTTCCTTTAAATTTTAATTTTAATTACTATTTTGTTAATGGAAATAAAGCACTAAAGAATTGTGAAGATGATCCAAAAGCAATTTTAAAAACTTAATTAAAACACCGCTTGAAAGCTTCAAAAGGAATTTAGCACTTACATGGTTTGATAACTGATGGCCTTACAAATATAGCATTAAATACCGACTACATAAAAAAAAAAATCTTTGGATGAATCATACTTTAGAACTATAGTGCTTCCTTATTCTGCATCTTGAACTAATGGTCCAACTAAATAGGATAAACATAAAACTTGTAATTCAGAACAGGCAAAGGTTCTTAACAAAGAAATGAAATGAATAACCACTACACAATGCCTTCACAATACATAAACCTTAAATGCATTCAGAGTTTTTGCATAAAACCATCATGGTTTAATCCAGATAATTGCAGATGTGTTCAGTTTGTCTTTTAGTCCTTCGGGACTTGAATATAAAATTAAAAGACTGGTAAGATGTTGTATAAAATTCAGTACCAGAGTTTTATTAGGCAGCTTCCTCTCCAATCTAAATTTCAAAGGTTTACACATATATTATTGATCTTATCTGTGAAAATATTGGTTCAGTAAGTAGCCTTTAAACATAACACAATCCATAGATTTTATTGAGATTCACTGCTTCTCATGAAAAAGATAAGAATATGAGATGCAGGATATAACAAAGAGCATGCTCCAGGCAAGAAACACAGTCTTTGTGATGCTCAAAATATATTTAGCAGCTCTTATATTACAAACCTTGCAATGTTATGGTTCATAATGCAATGTGCATTTTGTAGCAGGCTATTTGACTACTTCCAGTAAGTAAAATCCCTGAATTCATTAGCAATAATAACTTTTCTCTTCTTATAGATCTGTTTAATGGAAAAGGCATTTTGCCAGACACCACCCTCTACCCTGTCAAAAAAAAAAAAAAAATGCCATTCTATTAGCATCAAGTCACAGATCTATTCTTTTAAACACTGGAATTTCAACTTCAGAAATTAAAGATTTTTTATTAAAAATGAAAAATAAATATATGACTAAAATGATTGGATAGCAACTAAGTTGAAGCACAACCGAATTTCTGTAATTCTGTATTACACTAGAAATGTGATTTAGATTCACAACCCCAAAATTTTACGTTATTGAACCAGCAGAAGAAATTTTGTAAAAGTAGGAGAGACCATCTTTTGGTTCTGTTTCTTTTTTTCCCCCCAATTCACCACACAAGAATTGCCAAATTATAAGTGAGTTATTTTCTAAGACTTTATTTGCATGTCAGATTTTTTAAACTTAAGATGAACATTACCCTAGAAGCAATAAATAAGAATTAAGTTGGCCCTAAAAAAATTTATAAAAGCTTAATTTAGCCTTATAGCATAGCTGAAAGATTTACAATGAAATTTAGCAGGAAGCAAAACTGCTTCTACATCAGTAATTAAAGAAAATGGAAAGTTAAATTGAATAAAAGATAGTTTATTATTCTTAAATGCTCTGGGAATAATAGATTTAATTTGAAGAGAAAGCAAATGTAGATGAGACATTTGTCAGAATCCTGAAGGGAACTTGTAAGCTTTTTCAAGGTCTTTGGAGGTTGTTGTCATCAATTCTGTTTTAGGGCTTCATTTCATATGCACACATAATAACCTGTGTTACTTGTGCAGTTAAGGTAAATTTAAACATGAGTGCCTTTCTCTTCTCTTATTTTTTTAATATTTTTTAGATATATATATAAATATATTTTTAAAGATATTTTTAATATTAACTTGATTTTTATCAACAATAATGAGTGATTTTTAAGTGATAATCAGAATGGAAAAAGAACACTGATGGAGAAAGACTTTTCTGGAGATAATTAAACATTCATTGGAAGAAAGGAAAGGAGGGAGTGAGGAACAGTTAAAAAGATTAGAGACAAGGGGTAGGGAGCTAATAAAGAAGCATGGACATCATAAGAAAATAGCAACTTGAGGTCTGTTCTTGAAATTTTATATTTGGTTAGTTGCATGTGTGTGTGTGTGTTTGTGTATTAAAAAACAGGCAGAAAGAGAGGGAGAAAGAACAGTATGATTTCCTGACATCCATCCTTCCATTTAAGTTAGTTTTTTTAAATCTCAGTTGTTTCTTTTGAGAGCAAAATGTGCCAAAGTGGTGGACCATTCATATGATCGCTTAACTATAGTGGCTTATGTATCTAGATTAATAAGCATTGAGAAGAGGCATAATAAATAATACTTAGAATTCAGAATTTTTACATAAAACCACAGTAGTTTAACTATATTATTATAAAATATTTTGTTTGTATTTTTGCCCTCCAGAACCTATGCAAATTATTGAGCTTATAATGAACTGCATAAAATTCAGCACCAGAGCTAAAAGCAAGAAACAAAAACAAGAAAAATTCAGAGCCTTTACCATATTCAAGTGTATCGGGATTCTCTAAGAATGTATAGCCCTTCCTGCATGAGTCTGAACTTTTCTCAGGGGGTATCCATCAGTGTTAGAGTTCGGTGAAACACACTGAGTTAGAATCAGGAATTGGACAGAAATTCCTACCACCACCCATGTTGTTCAATAGTGCTCTGGAGGATCTAGCCAGTGTAGTAAAACAGGATAAAGAAATGTGGCATAAATCAGAAAGGAAGAGACAGCATTATCATACTTTGCAAATGACATTAGAAAATCCAAGAGAATCAACTAAAATCTATTAAAACCAACAAAAGAGTTCAGAGGAGTGGTAAAATACAAAACCATTAGTTTTCACTAATACTAACAACAATCAGTTGGGAAATATAATAGAAAAAATACTCTACTGAAAATAAGAATTTAAAAGGGGGTGGGGGGCAGAGAGAGAGATTACCCAAAAGAAAAATGGGTAAAGAATATTAACAAGCAATTAAAAGAAATATGCAAATAGCCAATTAACATGTGAACAGATGTTCAAACTCAATGATAATCAAAAATATATAAATTAAAACAAGATACCATTTTCCCCTTATGAGATCTGAAATTATTAAAAACATGGATAATACCCTGTCTTGACATGAAATGTGGAAGCAAAAAATACTGTTTTATATGAGTAGTATCATTCAGAATCCAACATAAGAAATAAAAAACACACTCAAACTGGGAAATCTGAAGAACATTTATTTATTTTTTTTTATTTTTAAACTTTACAATATTGTGTTAGTTTTGCCAAATATCGAAATGAATCCGCCTCAGGTATACCTGTGTTCCCCATCCTGAACCCTCCTCCCTCCTCCTTCCCCATA
Organism: Bos javanicus; assembly: GCF_032452875.1. Classification (NCBI taxonomy): domain Eukaryota; kingdom Metazoa; phylum Chordata; class Mammalia; order Artiodactyla; family Bovidae; genus Bos; species Bos javanicus. Next base: position 48,559,111 of record NC_083870.1, read on the forward strand.
CCCTCCCTCTGGGTCTTCCCAGTGCACCAGCCCCAAGCATCCAGTATCGTGCATCGAACCTGGACTGGCGACTCATTTCATACATGATATTACACAGGTTTCAATGCCATTCTCCCAAATCTCCCCAACCTCTCCCTCTCCCACAGAGTCCATAAGACTGATCTATACATCAGTGTCTCTTTTGCTGTCTCGTACACAGGGTTATTGTTACCATCTTTCTAAATTCCATATATATGCGTTAGTATACTGTATTGGTGTTTTTCTTTCTGGCTTACTTCACTCTGTATAATAGGCTCCAGTTTCATCCATCTCATTAGAACTGCTTCAAATGTATTCTTTTTCATGGCTGAGTAATACTCCATTGTGTATATGTACCACTGCTTTCTTATCCATTCATCTGCTGATGGGCATCTAGGTTGCTTCCATGTCCTGGCTATTATAAACAGTGCTGTGATGAACATTGGGGTACACGTGTTTCTTTCCCTTCTGGTTTCCTCAGTGTGTATGCCCAGCAGTGGGATTGCTGGATCATAAGGCAGTTCTATTTCCAGTTTTTTAAGGAATCTCCACACTGTTCTCCATAGTGGCTGTACTAGTTTGCATTCCCACCAACAGTGTAAGAGAGTTCCCTTTTCTCCACACCCTCTCCAGCATTTATTGCTTGTAGACTTTTGGATCGCAGCCATTCTGACTGGCGTGAAATGGTACCTCATAGTGGTTTTGATTTGCATTTCTCTGATAATGAGTGATGTTGAGCATCTTTTCATGTGTTTGTTAGCCATCTGTATGTCTTCTTTGGAGAAATGTCTATTTAGTTCTTTGGCCCATTTTTTGATTGGGTCATTTATTTTTCTGGAGTTGAGCTGTAGGAGTTGCTTGTATATTTTTGAGATTAGTTGTTTGTCAGTTGCTTCATTTGCTATTATTTTCTCCCATTCTGAAGGCTGTCTTTTCACCTTGCTAATAGTTTCCTTTGTTGTGCAGAAGCTTTTAAGTTTAATTAGGTCCCATTTGTTTATTTTTGCTTTTATTTCCAATATTCTGGGAGGTGGGTCATAGAGGATCCTGCTGTGTTGTATGTCGGAGAGTGTTTTGCCTATGCTCTCCTCTAGGAGTTTTATAGTTTCTGGTCTTACGTTGAGATCTTTAAACCATTTTGAGTTTATTTTTGTGTATGGTGTTAGAAAGTGTTCTAGTTTCATTCTTTTACAAGTGGTTGACCAGTTTTCCCAGCACCACTTGTTAAAGAGATTGTCTTTAATCCATTGTATATTCTTGCCTCCTTTGTCAAAGATAAGGTGTCCATATGTGCGTGGATTTATCTCTGGGCTTTCTATTTTGTTCCATTGATCAATATTTCTGTGAAGAACATTTAATAAAAGGATTATTCATGAGGGTGTGGGCAAGGGTGAAGGGAACCCAGAAGGGATAAGGCAGTACCCAAGGCTGAGTGAAAAAGCTGAGCAGAGAATCTCACCTATTAGAACTGTGACCTTAGGTGTTCGGAGTCAGCCAGCCCTCAGCAACTCCACAGGAAGAACCAAGAGAAGCAGTACCTCAGTCAAACCCTCCTCCCCGTCACCTCCTGTCAGTGACCTACCCTGCAACCCTTATTATTATTAGCCCAGTAATAATAATAATAATTATTATTATTATTATTAGCCCAGCCCTACCAGAAGCCAGAATCCAAAGGACGGAACTCCCAGATCAGCCTCTGTGGGCACAAAACAAGGAAGAGAAAAGAAGAGGGTGTATTTAAAGAGGCAATAGAAGATACCTAGCATATGAGTGTTGAGGGAAATATACATTACCAAAGACAAATTGTATGATACTTCAGCAGCGCATACATTTAAATACTCATGCATACATCAAAGAAAGCAAGTATTTAAAATGGAGAAAAGCAGTCTCTTTAGGATGTGGTGCTGGGGAAACTGAAGAGCTTCATGTAAGAGAATTAAATTAGAACATTCTCTAACACCATATACAAAAATAAATTCAAAGTGGATTCAGTCAGTTCAGTTCAGTCACTCAGTTCTGTCCGATTCTTGGTGACCCCATGGACTGCAGCATCCCAGGCTTCCCTGTCCATCAACAATTCCTGCAGCTTGCTCAAACTCATGTCCATCAAGTCAATGTTGCCATCGAACCATCTCATCCTCGGTCGTCCCCTTCTCCTCCTGCCTTAAATTTTTCCCAGCATCAGTCAGTTCCTTGCATCAGGTAGCCAAAGTATTGGAATTTCAGCTTCAACATCAGTCCTTCCAATGAATATTCAAGTCTGATTTCCTTTAGAATTGACTGGTTGGATCTCTTTGCAGTCTCTTTGCAAGAGACTAAGAGACTCTCAAGAGTCTTCTACGATACCACAGTTCAAAACCATCAACTCTTTAGCACTTAGCTTTCTTTATAGTCCAAATCTCACATCCATACATGACTACTCTTCAAGAGATGGGAATACCAGACCACCTGACCTGCCTCCTGAGAAATCTGTGTGCAGGTCAAGAAACAACAGTTAGAAATGGACATGGAACAACAGACTGGTTCCAAATTGGGAAAGTAGTACGTCAAGGCTGTATATTGTCACCCTGCTTATTTAACTTATATGCAGAGTACATCATGAGAAATGCTAGACTGGATGAAGCACAAGCTAGAATCAAGATTGCCGGGAAAAATATCAATAACCTCAGATATGCAGATGACACCCTTATGGCAGAAAGTGAAGAAGAACTAAAGAGCCTCTTGATGAAAGTGAAAGAGGAAAGTGAAAAAGTTGGCTTAAAGCTCAACATTCAGGAAACTAAGATCATGGCATCCAGCCCCATCACTTCATGGCAAATAGATGGGGAAACAGTTGAACAGTGGCTGACTTTATTTTTCTGGGCTCCAAAATCACTGCAGTTGGTGATTGCAGCCATGAAATTAAAAGCTGCTTACTCCCTGGAAGGAAAGTTATGACCAACCTAAACAGCAGAGACATCACTTTGCCAACAAAGGTCCACGTAGGCAAGGCTATTGTTTTTCCAGTAGTCATGTATGGATGTGAGAGTTGGACTGTGAAGAAAGCTGAGCGCCGAAGAATTGATGCTTTTGAACTGTGGTGTTGGAGAAGACTCTTGAGAGTCCCTTGGACTGCAAGGAGATCCAACCAGTCCATTCTGAAGGAGATCAGTCCTGAATATTCATTGGAAGGACTGATGCTGAAGCTGAAACTCCAATACTTTGACCACCTGATGCAAAGAACTGACTCATTGGAAAAGACCCTGATGCTGGGAAAGATTGAAGGCAGGAGGAGAAGGGGACGACAGAGAATAAGATGGTTGGATGGCATCACTGACTCAATGACATGAGTCTGAGTAAACTCTGGGAGCTGGTGACAGACAGTGAGGGCTGGCATGCTGGCAGTCCATGGGGTCACAAAGAGTTAGACAAAACTGAGCAACTGAACTGAACTGAACTGAAACATGGCTACTGGAAAAACCATAGCTTTGACTATGCGAACCTTTGTTGGTAATGTCTCTGCTTTTTAATATTCTCTCTAGGTTGGTCATAGCTTTTCTTCCAAGGGGCAAGTGCCTTTTAATTTCATGGCTACAGTCACCATCTGCAGTAATTTTGGAGCCCAAGAAAATAAAGTCTCTCTGTTTCCATTGTTTCCCCATCTATTTGCCATGAAGTGATGGGACCAGATGCCATGATCTTAGTTTTGTGAATGTTGAGTTTTAAGCCAGCTTTTTCACTCTCCTCTTTCATTTTCATCAAGAGGCTCTAGAGTTCCTCTTAACTTTCTGCCGTAAGGGTGGTGTCATCTGCGTATCTGAAGTTATTGATATTTCTCCCAGCAATCATTCTTGTGCTTCATCCAGCCCAGCATTTCACATGATGTACTCTGCATATAAGTTAAATAAGCAGGGTGACAATACATAGCCTTGACGTACTCCATTCTCAATTTGGAATGAGTCCATTGTTCCATGTCTGGTTCTAAAATTTGCTTCTTGACCTGCATACAGATTTCTCAGGAGGCAGGTCAGGTGGGCTGGTATTCCCATCTCTTTAAGAATTTACTAGTTTGTTGTGATCCACACAATCAAAGGCTTTAGTGTAGTCAATGAAGCAGAAGTAGATGTTTTTGTGGAATTCTCTTGCTTTTTTTTGATCCAATGGATGCTGGCAATTTGATCTCTGGTTCTTCTGCCTTTTCTAAATCCAGCTTGAACATCTGGAAGTTCATGGTTCATGTACAATGAAGCCTCACTTGGAGAATTTTGAGCATTACTTTGCTAGCATGTGAGATGAGTGCAATTGTGCGGTAGTTTGAGCATTCTTTGGCATTGCCTTTCTTTGGAATTGGAATGAAAACTGACCTTTCCCGGTCCTGTGGTCACTGCTGAGTTTTCCAAATTTGCTGGCATATTGAGTGCAGCACTTCCACAGCATCATCTTTTAGGATTTGAAATAGCTCAGCTCAACTGGAATTCCATCACCTCTAATGGCTTTGTTCATAGTGATGCTTCCTAAGGCCTATTTAACTTTGCACTCCAGGATGTCTGGCTCTAGGTGAGTGATCACACCATCGTGGTTATCTGGGTCATGAAAATCTTTTTTGTATAGTTCTTCTGTGTATTCTTGCCACCTCTTCTTAATATCTTCTGCTTCTGTTAGGTCCATACCATTTCTGTCCTTTATTGTGCCCATCTTTGCATGAAATATTCCCTTGGTATCTCTAATTTTCTTGAAGAGATCTCTAGTCTTTCCCATTCTGTTGTTTTCCTCTACTTCTTTGCATTGATCACTGAGGAAGGTTTTCTTATCTCTCCTCCTTGCTATTCTTTGGAACTCTGCATTCAAATAAGTATGTCTTTCATTTTCTCCTTTGCCTTTCCCTTCTCTTCTAGAATAAATACCTTAATGTAAAACTGGAAACCATAAAACTCCTAGAGGAAAACATAGGCAGAACACTCTTTAACATATGTCATAGCAATATTTTTTGGATATGTCTCTTAAAGCAAAGGAAACAAAAACAAAAACATACAAATTGGACCTAATTAAACTTTAAAGCTTTTGTACAAGCAAAGAAAACCATTGACAAAACAAATAAACAACCTACTGAATGGGAGAAAGTATTTGCAAGTTATATGACCAATAAGGGGTTAATATCTGAAATACATAAACAACTCATACAACTCATCCTCCCCGATTAAAAAATTGGCCAAAGACCTGAATAGACAGTTGACCAAAGAGGATCTGTAGATGACCAACTGGCAAATGAAAAGACTTAACATCGCTAGATCACATCAGATCAGATAAAAAAAAAAAAACAAAACACTAATTCAATGAGATACATGCACCCCAGGATTCATAGTAGCATTACTTACAACTGCCAAGATAGGGAAGCAACCTAGTGTTTACCCAACAGACTAATGGATAAAGATATGGTATGTGTGTGTGTGTGTGTGTGTGTGTGTACACACAATGGAATACTAGTCACCCATTAAAAAAAATGAAATTTTGCCATTTGCAACAATATAGATGGACTTGGGGGTATTACACTCTAAAATAAGTCAGACAAAGACAAGTACTATACAGTATTACTTACATGAGGAATCTAAAAAAAATACAACAAATAAATGAATATAACAAAAAAGAACCAGACTCACAGATACAGAGAACACTCTAGTGGTTACTGCTGGGGGGTGGAAGCAAGGGGGAAGCAAGATAGGGGTAGGGGACTAAGAGGTACAAACTATTATGTATAAAATAAGCTACAAGGAAATACTGTATAACACAGGGAATATAGCCAATATTTTATAATAACTAAAAATGAAGTGTAACTTTTTTAAATTGTCACTATATTGTATACCTACAATACTTTGGCCACCTGATGGGAAGAGCTGACTCATTTAAAAAGACCCTGATGCTGGGAAAGATTGAGGGCAGGAGGAGAAGGGGACGACAGAGAATGAGATGGCTGGATGGCATCACTGACTCGATGGACATGGGTTTGGGTGGACTTTGGGAGTTGGTGATGGACAGGGAGGCCTGGCATGCTGCGGTTCACGGGGTCGCAAAGAGTCAGACACGACTGAGCGACTGAACTGAATGTATAAAACATTGTACATTCAGTATATTTCAATTAAAAATAAATATATAAATATTCCCATATAGTCATATTTGTTTAGTCATTTTAAAAAAGAAGTTGGTAAGAAAAATATCTAACTATTAGCAGTCTGTCTTTCTCTATGAGAAGCATTGGGAAAAAGCTCAGACTTCAGACTCAGCCGGGTCTGGGTTTGCATCCCCTTGACCTACTCAGTCAGTGTTCTTTTGACTGAAAAAAAAAAAAAAAACAGAAAGTCAAACTGATCTGAAAAAAAATTTTTGTCAAAGTTTACACCACCAAACTGTGAGGAAGTATTCAGAAACACCTGGATCCAGGAACTTGAACTTTATTAGATTCTTTCTTTCTCTCTACCTCACCTACCAACCCTCTCCTTGAAGAGTCTACTGGCTCTGCTCTCTATAATCGGTTTCATTCTCGCAGGCCCTCTGTTCCCATAAGTTCAGTGCATGGCCACACAGAATACTAAAAATATATTTTTCAAGAATCATGACCAGAGAGAAAAGAGCTTCCTGGTATTTAAATTGAAATTGCCTGGATCCCAAGCCAACCACCAGTGAATTCATATGACAAGTCAGGGCAGCAGCGCATGGTGACACGCCCTTTCTGGCACAAATGTCCCCTCTGGGGCCAAAGGACATGAGCATTTTGTTTGGCCCCTACTACAACCACAGGTATCAGATAGAGAAAACACAATCTCCCCAGGAGAGAAATATTCTTCTGGATAATAAAAAGGTAAATGAACACAATATACATAGTAACCTTGGACAAAGTACTTAACATCTCTGAGCCTATTTCTTTATGTGTAAAATGGAGGAGGTGGTGGTACCTATATCATACGTTTGTTGTGGGATTAACATTATGGGTTAATTTTATTCTTATTATTTTATCATTCTCTTTATTTATCTTTATATTTCCATATTATTTTATTTTTTAAAATAACATACATTACTTTCATTCATGAATAAGAAAGCTTTTCCCATTTTGAGAAGAAAGAAGAATTCAACAACATAACTGAGGAAAAGCCAACAGGTAAGTTAATCATTAATTATTTAAAATTTGTGTTATTTTTATGCTGCCCTGGTAGTTCAGACGGTAAAGCATCTGCCTGCAATGCAGGAGACCTGGGATCAATCCCTGGGTCGGGAAGATCCCCGGGAGAAGGAAATGGCAACCCACTCCAGTATTCAAGCAGTATTCATGCCTGGAAAATCCCATGGACTGAGAAGCCTGGTGGGCTACAGCCCATGAGGTCGCAAAGAATCAGACACGACTGAGTGATGTCACTTCACTTCATTTCACTTCACAATGTAACGATTACTAATGAAACACACAATTATTACACTGTGTGTTTTCCATAGTTTGTTTCTGTTTAGTCACTAAATCAAGTTGGACAACTTGATTTAGCCCACCAGGCTTCTCTGTCCATGAGATTTCCCAGGCAAGAATGCTGGAGTGGGTTGCCATTTCCTCCTTTAGGGTATCTTCCCAACCCAGGGATCAAACCTGCAGGCAGATTCTTTACCATTGAGCCACCTGGGAAGCCCTACATATGTTATTAAGTTGAAAGTGAAAGTCGCTCAGTCATGTCCAGCTCTTTGCAATCCCATGAACTATACAGTGCATGGAATTTTCCAGGCCAGAATACTGGAATGGGTAGCCTTTCCCTTCTCCAGGGGATCTTCCCAAGCCAGGAATCAAACCCAGGTCTTCCGCAATGCAGGCGCACTCTTTACCAGCGGAGCCGCAAGGGAGCTTAAGTTAAATCCTCACAATTACTCCATCAGGTACTTGCAATTCCCATTTTACTGACCAAACTGAAACTTAAAGAGGTAAACTAACTTGCCCAAGTGCTGTCCTGAACCCCACAGGCCTATAAGGCCTCTGCTTGCCCAGTTTCAAGACCAAAGAAAGAGCCTGGAGTCAGCAACAGAGACATCAGTGGTTTAATGGATGGGGGAGTTCACACATCTGAAGCAAGATCCTGGAGCTACACCTTATCGTGTGCAGCAGACTGTGGTCAGGACATGACAGCAGTCTTTGGGGAGGGGAGGTTACCAGTGACAGGGGGGATTGACATCAGGTTGGCTCATCGGTTACTGGGAAAACCATTAGAGAAGCATGCCCCTCATCATACACTTGACAAGAATGATCACTAGCTGGGGCCTGGGGCAAGTACGTAGGAAGGTCAGTCATGTACTTAGTGTGTGGTTAAAGCAGGCATTGTTCCACAAGGGATATACAGAAAGCAAGAAAGCAGCCATCTTGAGAGGCCTGACCTATACCAAGGACACAGAACCAGTAATTAACAGAGCTGCTATGTAAATTTAGTTCTGTCTAAAGGGATCTACAAACTGTAACCTGTAAGCCAAACCCCATCTGCCTTCTGTTTTTCTAAAGCCCATGAACTGAGAATGGCCTTTCCACTTTTTAATTGTTAAAATAAATGAAATAAATACTTTATAACATATGAAAATTAAATGAACTTCAAAGTTCAGTGTCCATAAATAATGTTTTGATGGAACACAGCCATACTCATTTTTATTACATCTCTCCATGGCTGCTCTAGCAGTCAGACATGACTGAGGGACTGAGTACACACACACACACACACACACACACACACACCGCTGTACAGGAAAAAGTGTGCCAACCCTGGTCTAAATCCAAAATCCATTATCTTCCAAGTACATCACATTGTCTCTCCTTGATAGTGCCTAAAAATTATCTATTAGATGCTGTAATTAGGAATCTCTGGTTGCCCAAGCAAAAGAAATTCAGTGGAAGAAGACAGAAGAGCATGAGCAAGTTCATCTTGGGGGAATGAAGAGAAATTTCCCAGCATGCATGCTCCGTGGTATCTGACTCTTTGCGATCCCATGGACTGTGGCCTGCCAGGCTCCTCTGTCCATGGGATTTTCCAGGCAAGAATACTGGAGTGGATTGCCATTTCCTCTTCCAGGCGACCTTCCTGACCCAAGGATGGAACCCATGTCTCCTGGGTCTCCTGAATTGCAGGAAGATACTTTACTGCTGAGCTACTGGGGAAGGCCACAGAGAGATAAAGAATAAAAAAAAAAATTATCTGCAGTCGTACCTCCCTAAATGTGTCTGTTCTCAAAAGCTAAGCAAGATTGGGCCTTGTTAGTACTTGGATGGGAGATGAAAACTACTGTACCAAATGATGACATCTGCTCAGGACAGAGTAGGGGAAGGAAATAAAGTTATTGGTTCCCGCATGGCACAAGGAGTGACCATCCACTGACAGCACACTGTCAAAAGCCTGAACTCAATATCACATATTACTCACAACACCTAGTGGGGGCGGAGACTTAATCTAGACATAAACCCTGCACTATGATAGATTTATACTACTCAAAAGCAACAAAATTAAGGGGGGGATATAAGAAATGGTGTATTAAAATTCTTATAATCAAAACAAAAAAATTAAACTCAGTTTGTTAATATCAGACGCTAGTCTATTTTTCACTAAACATCAAAAATATTGATTTCCAGATTCAAAGCAATCCTAGGGAGTTTTCTAGTACATTCCCTGCTTCATTATACCAGTGCTACATTTACACTATCCTTAGAAAATAATTACCTGCTATCTTCCCAAAAACCCCTTAAGGCTGTACAACCACATGTTTTCAAACAATCTTTTCTCATAACCTTTATATATAAGTGATGTTTCTGATATAATCAAAACATGACCAGTAAGAGTAATTTTTAATCAGAGAGATGGAATAGTAAATCCATGACTTTCTTTTATTTTATCACTAATTTTTTTGTGTGTAGCTTAGGTACATAAGAATTTTACCCAGGCTCTCAGTTCTTTATTTATGAATCTAAGCTAATATGGAATATTTAAAGAATCAGACTTAGAAATTTTATGAACTCCCTTTTATGGTCTCTGACGATAAATACAAGGCATTGTCATCATTGTATCGCTAGACTATTTCTCAAAGTTAAGAGTCTGAGTTCCCCTAAAAGAACTAAGGAGCCACAGGGCCACCAGAGGAGGACAAGACCAAAAACACAATGCGAGTGCTGACGCTGCTTGTTAGTTGCATGATCTTAAGCAAGTTACTTAATCTCTTAGCATCTATTTTCTTTACTTCTTTGAGAAAAACTGAAAGTTAGTTGCTCAGTCATGTTCGACTCTTTGCAACCCCATGGACTATATAGCCTGCCAGGCTCCTCTGTCCACGGGATTCTCCAGGAAAGAATACTGGAGGGGTTGCCATTCCCTTCTCCAGGGGATCTTCCCAACCTATGGATTGAACCCAGGTTTCCTGCACTGCAGACAGATGCTTTACTGTCTGAGCCACTAGCTACTGTTGAGAGGTTGTGCGTATTAGTGTCTATCAAAGCCCTTTGTATACTACTACATGCTGTAAGAAATGTCAGTTTGTATTATTGTCCTTAATAATTGTCCCTAGGATCTCAAAGACTACTGATTTAGAAATACAATATATTTCATAGATAGATCATTTTTAAGCTTTTAACAACTGCTTAGGGTTAAGAAACCCTGGCATATATTTCATGCACAGCATTACAAGCAGGAATTCAATAGGAAAAAAGTTGATGGGTTGAGAGAAATCAAGAATGTATTTTTCTAACTCACTCATATTTTCTTTGTCTCACTGGGCTTGATAAAGCTACGATGAAGTCTTGATTGGAGATTGCACTATTACCTGGCAGGTTACCCTTTCTCTTCTGCAGGATTTGGATTCAAATGATGATGACAAAACCACCATGTGTCTAAAAACTGATCTTTTCAATTCTACTGTGTAACAGGTTGAGACTGCTATGCCTGTTAATTAACCCCTGAATCCCATCAAGGTAACTGAAGCATGAACTTAAGATAAGATTTATATGGCAGATAAAGTAAAAGCATGCTTTCAAAGCATGCTTCTCCCACCCTATGTCCCTTCCTATCTCAGTCTGACAAAAAGCAGATTCCACAGGCCTGAGTCCATACCCACTGAGAGGAGTAAGGTTTGCACTTTTAAATAAAGTGTGCCACCTAACAAAATATGTCAAATGTATATTTTATAGATGCCTGGCCTTACAGAGCTGTTTTGTTCTCCTTGTATGTATTTTTGTGTAGAGAAAAGATAAACAGATTCCATTGTCTTTTCTCATTTGATTAAATGTTGTAGTATTAGGTCAGTGATAAGATATCAACTACTTTAACTCAGAAATTATTTTAGTTACAGACAATGATCTGTTTGGCTTTGTTCAAAATCAGCTTATATTTCCATTAACTATGAAATTAAAAAGGGGAGGCAATTTTTAAAAGAGAAATATTAGTTTTAGCCTGAAACCCTAAGTGTTGAGTTTCTGCCTGCAGTGGGTTTTTTTCAATTAAATTATAAAGCATGGGTAATAGAGATTTATAATGGGAGTGCTGATACAATCTTAACTATAGGGAAAGCATCCGACATGCTCTATGCAGTATATGAATGGATTATTTGCATTAAATTATCTTTAGGAAATGCAAACAAAACAAAGAAAAATGTAAAGCTTGTAGCTTTATTAGCATAAAATTAAAGTCCTTGAATGCATAATTGTTCCATACCCAAAGCATTAACGGATTTTATTCTTAGAGTTCAAAGACCTCCAGATTAATATGCAAAATGGCCCCATTTTATAAGTGGGTTGTTTTTTCCCCCTTCTCAGAAAAGAGACAGTTCTTTGCTGGAGGAAATAACAATGAAGTTTAGAAAACACTAACTAATATTGATATAAAAGCCCTCAAATCTATGTAGCCAAAAACAATGACAACTAGATGCTATTAGAATATTTATATTTCTTCAGTCTGTGTATGACTATAAATTGTATGTTTAACCAAATAATGCCTAGCTTAGGAAAATAAAGTTTACAAAACAAAAATGAAAAAAACTGTCTTTTTCTAGAAAGGTTTACCTACTCTTGTTAAGTTCAGTTCAGTTGCCCAGTTGTGTCCTACTCTTTGCGAACCCATTAACAGCAGCATACCAGGCATCCCTGACCAAAACCAACTCCCAGAGTTTACTCAAACTCATCTCCATTGAGTCAGTGATGCCATCCAGCCATCTCATCCTCTGTCCTCCCCCTCTCCTCCCGCCTTCAATCTTTCCCAGCATCAGGTCTTTTCCAATGATTCAGTTCTTCACATCAGGTGGCCAAAGTATTGGAGTTTCAGTAATTATTAAAAACTATTAAAAAGAAAATTCAATAGAAAGAGAAATTCTAAACCTACTACATGCATTTAAATTCAGTTCAGCTAAGTTCAGGCACTCAGTTGTGTCCGACTCTGCAACTCCATGGACTGCAGCACGCCAGGCTTCCCTGTCTATCACCAACTCCCGGAGTTTACTCAAACTCATGTCCATCGAGTCAGTAATGCCATCCAACCACCTCATCCTCTGTCAGCCCCTTCTCCTGATTTCAATCTTTCCCAGCATTGGGGTCTTTACCAATGAGTAGTTCTTCACATTAGGTGGCCAAGATATTGGAGTTTCAGTTTCAACATTAGTCCTTCCAATGAATATTCAGGACTGATTTCCTTTAGAATGGACTGGTTGGATCTCCTTGCAGTCCAAGGGACTCTCAAGAGTCTCCTCCAACATCACAGCTCAAAAGCATCAATTCTTCAGTGCTCAGGTTTCTTTATAGTACAGCTCTCAGATCCATACATGACTACTGGAAAAACCATAGCTTGACTAGAGACATTGGTTGGCAAAGTATGTCTCTGTTTTTTAATATGCTGTCTAGGTTGGTCATAGTTTTTCTTCTGAGGAGTAAGCATCCTTCAATTTAATGGCTTCAATTTAATGGCTTCAAGTAAGCATCCTTCAATTTAATCATCTGCAATGATTTTGGAGCCCCCAAAAAAATAAAGTTTCTCACTATTTCCATTGATTTCCCATCTATTTGCCATGAAGTGATGGGACCAGATGCCATGATCTTCATTTTCTGAATGTTGAGCTTTAAGCCAACTTTTTCACTCTCCTCTTTCACTTTCATCAAAAGGCTCTTTAGTTCTTCCTTGGTTTCTGCCATAAGGGTGATGTCATCTGTATATCTGAAGTTATTGATATTTCTCCTGGAAATCTTGATTCCAGCTTGTGCTTAACCCAGCCCAGCATTTCTCATGATGTACTCTGCATGTAAGTTAAATAAGCAGGGTGACAATATACAGCCTTGAAGTACTACTTTCCCAATTTGGACCAGTCTGTTGTTCCATGTCCAGTTCTAACTGTTGCTTCCTGACCTGCATACAGATTTCTCAAGAGACAGGTCAGGTGGTCAGGTATTCCCATCTCTTTCAGAATTTTCCAGTCTATTGTGTTCTATGCAGTCAAAAGCTTTGGCATAATCAATAAAGCAGAAGTAGATGTTTTTTTCTGGAACTCTCTCGCTTTTTTGATGATCTGATGGATATTGGCAATTTGACCTCTGGCTCTTCTGCCTTTCTAAAATCCAGCTTGAACATCTGGAATTTCATGGTTCACTTACTGTTGAGCCTGGCTTGGAGAATTTTGAGCATTACTTTGCTAGCGTGTGAAATGAGTGCAACTGTGCAGTAGTTTGAAGATTCTTTGGCATTGCCTTTCTTTGGTATTGGAATGAAAACTGACCTTTTCCAGTCCTGTGGCCACTACTAAGTTTTCCCAATTTGCTGGCATATTGAGTGCAGCACTTTCACAGCATCATCTTTTAGGATTTGAAATAGCTCAACTGGAATTCCATCACCTCCAATGGCTTTGTTCATAGTGATGCTTCCTAAGGCCCACCTGACTTTGAGTTCTGGCTCTAGGTGAGTGATCACACCATCGAGGTTATCTGGGTCATGAAGACCATTTTTGTATGGTTCTTCTGTGTATTTTTGCCACTTCTTCTTAATATCTTCTTCTGTTAGGTCCATACCATTTCTATCATTCTTTTATGCCCATCTTTGCATGAAATGTTCCCTTGGTATCTCTAATTTTCTTGAAGATATCTCTAGTCTTTCCCATTTTATTGTTTCTTCTATTTCTTTGCACTGATCACTAAGGAAGACTTTCTTATCTCTCCTTGTTATTCTTTGGAACTCTACATTCAGATGCTTATATCTTTCCTTTTATCCTTTGCCTTTGGCACCTTTTCTTTTCTCAGCTATTTGAAAGGACTCCTCAGACAACCATTCTACCTTTTTGCATTTCTTTTCCTTGGGGATAGTCTTGATCATTGCCTCCTGTACAATGTCAGGAACCTCTGTTAATAGTTCTTCAGGCACTCTGTCTATCAGATCTAATCCATTGAATCTATTTGTCATTTCCACCATATAATCGTAAGGGATTTGATTTAGGTCATACCTGAATGGTCTACTGGTTTTCCCCACTTTCCTCAATTTAAGTCTGAATTTGACAATAAGGAGTTCATGATCTGAGCCACAGTCAGCTCCCGGTCTTGTTTTTGCTGCCTGTATAGAGCTTCTTCATCTTTGGCTGCAAAGAATATAATCAATCTGATTTCGGTGCTGACCATCTGGTGATGTCCATGTCTCCTCTTGTGTTGTTGGAAGAGGGTGTTTGCTATGACCAGTGTGCTCTCTTGGCAAAAGTCTGTTAGCCTTTGACCTGCTTCATTTTGTACTCCAAGGCCAAATTTGTCTGCTATTCCAGGTATCTCTTGACTTCCTACTCTTGCATTCTAGCCCCCTATAATGAAAAGGACATCTTTTGGAGATGTTAGTTCTAGAAGGTCCTGTAGGTATTCATCAGTTCAGTCAGTTCAGTCACTCAGTTGTGTCCGATTCTTTGCCAACGCATAAATCACAGCACGCCAGGCCTCCCTGTCCAACACCAACTCCCGAAGTTTACTCAAACTCATGTCCATCAAGTCGGTGATGCCATCCAGCCATCTCATCCTCTGTCGTCCCCTTCTCCTCCTGCCCCCAATCCCTCCCAGCATCAGAGCCTTTTCCAATGAGTCAACTCTTCACATGAGGTGGCCAAAGTACTGGAGTTTCAGCTTTAGAAGCATTCCTTCCAAAGAAATCCCAGAGCTGATCTCCTTCAGAATGGACTGGTTGGATCTCCTTGCAGTCCAAGGGACTCTCAAGAGTCTTCTCCAACACCACAGTTCAAAAGCATCAATTCTTCGGCACCCAGCTTTCTTCACAGTCCAACTCTCACATCCATACATGACTGAAAAACCATAGCCTTGACTAGACAGACCTTTGCTGGCAAAGTAATGTCTCTGCTTTTGAATATGCTATCTAGGTTGGTCATTACTTTCCTTCCAAGGAGTAAGCAGCTTTTAATTTCATGGCTGCAATCACCATCTGCAGTGATTTTGGAGCCCAAAAAAATAAAGTCTGACACTGTTTTCACTGTTTCCCCGTCTATTTCCCATGAAGTGATGGGACCAGATGCCATGATCTTCGTTTTCTGAATGTTGAGCTTTAAGCCAACTTTTCACTCTCCTCTTTCACTTTCTCCAAGAGGCCTTGTAGTTCCTCTTCACTTTCTGCCATAAGGGTGGTGTCATCTGCATATCTGAGGTTATTGATATTTCTCCCGGCAGTCTTGATTCCAGCTTGTGCTTCTTCCAGCCCAGTGTTTCTCATGATGTACTCTGCATATAAGTTAAATAAGCAGGGTGACAATATGTAGCCTTGATGTACTCCTTTTCCTATTTGGAACCATAGGTATTCATAGAACCATTCAAATTCAGCTTCTTCATCGTTACTGGTCAGGGCATAGACTTGGATTACTGTGATATTGAATAGTTTGCCTTGGAAATGAACAGAGACCACTCTGTTGTTTTTGAGATTGCATGGAACAACAGACTGGTTCCAAATAGGAAAAGGAGTATGTCAAGGCTGTATATTGTCACCCTGCTTATTTAACTTATATGCAGAGTACATTATGAGAAACGCTGGGCTGGAAGAAGCACAAGCTGGAATCAAGACTGCCGGGAGAAATATCAATAACCTCAGATATGCAGATGACATCACCCTTATAGCAGAAAGTGAAGAGGAACTACAAAGCCTCTTGATGAAGGTGAAAGAGGAGAGTGAAAAGTTGGCTTAAAGCTCAACATTCAGAAAATGAAGATCATGGCATCTGGTCCCATCACTTCATGGGAAATAGATGGGGAAACAGTGGAAAGAAACAGTGTCAGACTTTATTTTGGGGGGCTCCAAAATCACTGCAGATTTTGCAAAATCATTGCAGCCATGAAATTAAAAGATGCTTACTCCTTGGAAGAAAAGTTATGACCAACCTAGATAGCATATTGAAAAGCAGAGACATTACTTTGCTGACAAATGTCCGTCTAGTCGAGGCCATGGTTTTTCCAGTGGTCATGCATAGATGTGAGAGTTGGACTGTGAAGAAAGCTGAGCGCTGAAGAATTGATGCTTTTCAACTGTGGTATTGGAGAAGACTCTTGAGAGTCCCTTGGACTGCAAGGAGATCCAACCAGTCCATTCTGAAGGAGATTAGCTCTGGGATTTCTTTGGAAGGAATGATGCTAAAGCTGAAACTCCAGTACTTTGGCCACCTCATGTGAAGAGTTGACTCATTGGAAAAGACTCTGATGCTGGGAGGGATTGGGGGCAGGAGGAGAAGGGGATGCCAGAGGATGAGATGGCTGGATGGCATCACTGACTCGATGGACGTGAGTCTGAGTGAACTCTGGGAGTTGGTGATGGACAGGGAGGCCTGGCATGCTGCGATTCATTGGGTCGCAAAGAATCGGACATGACTGAGCAACTGAACTGAACTGAACTGCATTTAGAACTCTTGTTTATTATGAGGGCTACTCCATTTCTTCTAAGGGATTCTTGCCCACAGTAGGACATATAATGGTCATCTGAGTTAAATTCATTCATTCCAGTCCATTTTAGTTTGCTGATTCCTAAAATGTATGTTCACATTTGCCGTTTCCTGTTTGACCACTTTCAATTTGCCTTGATTCATGTACCTAACATTTCAGGTTCCTATGCAATATAGCTCTTTATATCATAGGACTTTACTTCATCACCAGTCACATCCACAACTGGGTGTTGTTTTTGTTTGGCTCCATCTCTTCATTCTTTCTTAGAGGGCACAAACAAAACTTTGTGTTCACCAGGACCCAGGAGAAAGGAGCAGTGACCCCACAAGAGACTGACCCAGACTTGCCCATGAGTGTCCAGGAGTCTCTGGTGGAGACATAAATCAACAGTGGCCTGCTGCAGGGTTGGGGGCACTAGAACAGCAGTGCCTTCATGGGACCTTTTGAAGGAGGTAGCCATTATCTTCATTACCTCCATCATAGTTTGGCTTCAGGTCAAACAACAGGGTGGGAAAGCCCATTAACAGAAAATTGGATTACAGATTTACTGATCATGGCCCCTATGCTCATTAAAAAGCAGATATGTTACTCTGTCAACAAAGGTCCCTCTAGTCAAGGCTATGGTTTTTTCAGTAGTCATGTGTGGATGTAAGAGTTGGACTATAAAGAAAGCTGAGCACTGAAGAATTGATGCTCTTGAACTATGATGTTGAAGAAGACTCTTGAGAGTCCTTTGGACTGCAAGGAGATCCAACCAGTCCATCCTAAAGGAGATCAGTCCTGGGTGTTCATTGGAAGGACTGATGTTGAAGCTGAAACTCCAATACTTTGGCCACCTGGTGCAAAAAGCTGTTGGAAAAGACCCTGATGCTGGGAAAGATTACAAGCGGGAGGAGAAGGAGACAACAAAGGATGAGATGGTTGGGTGCATCACCAACTCAGTGGACCAGTTTGAGTAAAGTCTGGGAGTTGGTGATGGACAGGGAGGCCTGGCGTGCTGCAGTCCATGGAGTCGCAAAGAGTTGGACACAACTGAGTGACTGAACTGAACTGAACTGAGCATGGCCCCACCCATCAAAATAAGACCCAGTTTCCCCCTCAATCAGTCTCTCCCATCAGGAAGCTTCCATAAGCCTCTTATCCTTCTCCATCAGAGGGTGGACAGACTGAAAACCACAATCACAGAAAACTGTCCAATCTGACCACTAACCATGGACCATAGCCTTGTCTAACTCAATAAAACTATGAGCCATGCCATGCAGGGCCACCTGAGACAGATGGGTCATGATAGAGAGTTCTGACAAAATGTGGTCCACTTGAGAAAGGAATGGCAAACCACTTCAGTATTCTTGCCTTGAGAACCCCATGAACAGTATGAAAAGGCATTTAAATTATGTGATTCCAAATTTAATTTTACAAAGCAGTCTCCCTCCAATTTACAATGCCCCAGTCACCAAAATTTGTAACAAGAAAACAGTAATAACAAAGTTTAAATTGCACAATTTTTTTAAAAGTGTGCCAACAGATAAATGATTCTTCAGAATTATAATTTTTCTTATTTTTCTAAATAAATATTAAATACCTTAATCTTTGGAAGTGAGTTACTGGATTATTTTCTGTAATAAATTTCTTTCCAATGTAGACAGTACCAGTGATTTTTATTCTGAATATTTAAATCATTTTAAATAATTTATGCTCTTTAGAGTATTTTACACATATTGCAACTCAAACTGCCACAACATATTGTTGAATTCAAGAAAATCAGTAATTGCTTTTGATCAAGAAATAGCATTTCTAAAAAAGAGATATGTCTTAAAATTCAGCAGAGTCCCAAATGTATCTCATTCATTTGAACAATGGTGCATAAATCTATAGGACTCAACCTCCAGCTGTAACACCGGGTTCACCACCTGGTTAGGAATAATACTCTCTCAATAAACAGCTTTTACATGGCAAGTATTGATTAAGAATCTATTGTATGCCAGGAGTGTACTGGGCTTCCCAGCATTACCATTATCCTATTTGGACTTCATATTTATATTTCATATTTATGTTCACCAACGACAGCCTGCTACAGCTAGTTTTGAGATTATCTGTCTGGCAGTGCATTAAGTTCTTAGAGTGTTCAGAGTATAAACTCATGCCAAATACACTAGGTAAACTGTTACTCTTTTCAAAAAGTTGTTCTAGAGTTAGTGAAAAAGAAGGATGAACAATTCATCAATGTCTTTTTCAAGTACCTAACATGTAATTGATACTCAATAAGCAATTAAGAATAAATGAATAATTAGATGATCATATTAAACCATATTCCCATTCTACTTAAAATTCATAAAATTCATAAATGTTTAAAATTATACTTTAAATGGGAAGGAATACAGACTACATATTTAAATCTCTACAGTGGATGTGAAAATGGTTTTACTCATAAGTTGTCTTGTCAATAGGAGACACTGCTATTGCCTCCACATCTATGGACCTAACAAAGCAGAAGATATTAAGAAGAGGTGGCAAGAATACACAGAAGAACTATACAAAAAAGATCTTCTTGACCCAGATAACCACGATGGTGTGATCACTCATCTAGGACCAGACCTCCTGGAGTGCAAAGTCAAGTGGGCCTTACGAAGCATCATATGAACAAAACTAGTGGAGGTGATGGAATTCCAGTTGAGCTATTTCAAATCGTAAAAGATGATGCTGTGAAAGTGCTACACTCATTATGCCAGCAAATTGGGAAAACTCAGCAGTGGTCACAGGACTGGAAAGGTCAGTTTTCATTCCAATCCCAAAGAGAAGCAATGACCAAGAAAACTCAAACTACTGCACAATTGCACTCATCTCACACGCTAGCAAAGTAATGCTCAAAATTCTCCAAGCCAGGCTTTAACAGTACATGAACCATGAACTTCCAGATGTTCAAGCTAGATTTAGAAAAGGGAGAGCAACAAGAGATCAAACAGCCAACATCTGCTGGATCATCGAAAAAGCAAGAGAGTTCCAGAAAAACATCTATTTCTGCTTTACTGACTATGCCAAAGCCTTTGATTGTCTGGATCACAACAAAATGTGGAAAATTCTTCAAGAGATGAGAATACCAGACCACTTGACCTGCCTCTTGAGAAATCTGTGTGCAGCTCAGGAAGCAACAGTTAGAAGTGGACATGGAATAACAAACTGGTTCCAAGTCAGGAAAGGATTATGTCAAGGCTGTATACTGTCACCCTGCTTATTTAACTTATATGCACAGTACATCATGAGAAACACTGGGCTGGGTGAAGCACAACTGGAATCAAGATTTCCAGGAGAAATACCAATAACCTCAGATATGCAGATAACACTACCTTTATGGCAGAAAGCAAAGAAGAACAAAGCGCCTCTTGATGAAACTGAAGGAGGAGAGTGAAAAAGTTGGCTTAAAGCTCAACATTCAGAAAACTAAGATCATGGAATCTGGTCCCATCACTTTATGGCAAATAGATGGGAAAACAATGGAAACAGTAAGAGACTTCATGTTTTGGGGCTCCAAAATCACAGCAGATGGTGACTGCAACCATGAAATTAAAAGATGCTTACTCGTTGAAAGAGAAACTAGGACCAACCTAGACAGTATATTAAAAAGCAGAGACTTTATTTTGCTATCAAAGGTCCATCTAGTCAAAGCTATGGTTTTTCCAGTAGTCATGTACAGATGTGAGAGCTGGACTATAAAGAAAGCTGAGCACCGAATAATTGATGCTCTGAACTGTGGTATTGGAGGAGACTCTTGAGAGTCCCTTGGACTGCAAGGAGATCCAACAAGTCCAGCCTAAATGAAATTAGTCCTGAATGTTCATTGGAAGGACTGATGTTGAAGCTGAAATTCCAATACTTTGGCCACCTGATGTGAAGAGCGGACTCATTTAAAAGACCCTGATGATGGGAAAGATTGAAGGCAGGAGGAGAAGGGGATGAGAGAGGATGAGATGGTTGTATGGCATCACTGACTCAATGGACATGTTCAGTTCAGTTCTTTTCAGTTGTTCAGTTGCGTTCGACTCTTTGCAACCACATGAACCGCAGCACACCAGGCCTCCCTATCCATCACTAACTTCTGGAGCACACCCAAACCCATGTCCATTGAGTCAGTGATACTATCCAACCATCTCATCCTCTGTCATCCCCTTCTCCTCCTGTCTTCAATCTTTTCCAGTATCAAGGTCTTTTCAAATGAGTCAGCTCTTCGCATCAGGTAGCCAAAGTATTGGAGTTTCAGCTTCAACATCAGTCCTTCCAATGAACATTCAGGACTAATTTCATTTAGGCTGGACTTGTTGGATCTCCTTGCAGTCCAAGGGACTCTCAAGAGTTTCCTCCAATACCACAGTTCAGAGCATCAGTTATTTGGTGCTCAGCTTTCTTTATAGTCCAGCTCTCACATCTGTACATGACTACTGGAAAAACCATAGCTTAGACTAGACAGACCTTTGATAGCAAAATAAAGTCTCTGCTTTTTAATATACTGTCTAGGTTGGTCCTAGTTTCTCTTTCAACGATTAACACCCAGGACTGATCTCCTTTAGGATGGACTGGTTTGCAGTCCAGGAGACTTTCAAGCATCTTTTCCAACACCACAGATCAAAAGCATCAATTCTTTGGAGTTCAACTTTCTGTATAATCCAGTTCTCACATCCATACCTGACTACTGGAAAAACCATAGCCTTGACTAGATGGACCTTTGTTGACAAAGTAATGTCTCTGCTTTTTAATATGTTGTCTAGGTTGGTCATAACTTTCCTTCCAAGGAGTAAGCATCTTTTAATTTCATGGCTGCAGTCAATATCTGCAGTGATTTTGGAGCTCAAAAAAAATAAAGTCAGCCACTGTTTCCACTGATTCCCCATCTATTTGCCATGAAGTGATGGGACCAGATCCATGATCTTAGTTTTCTGAATGTTGAGCTTTAAGCCAACTTTTTCACTCTCCTCTTTCACTTTCATCAAGAGGCTCTTTAGTTCTTCTTCACTTTCTGCCATAAGAGTGGTGTCATCTGCATATCTGAGGTTATTGATATTTCTCCCAGCAATCTTGATCCCAACTTGTCTTCACCCAGCCTAGTGTTTCTCATGATATACTCTGCATATAAGTTAAATAAGCAGGGTGACAATATGCAGCCTTGATGTACTGCTTTTCCTATTTGGAACCAGTCTGTTGTTCCATGTCCAGTTGTACTGTTGCTTCCTAACCTGCATACAGGTTTCTTAAGAGGCAGGTCAGGTAATCTTATATTCCCATCTCTTTCAGAATTTTCCACAGTTTATTGTGATCTACACAGTCAAAGGCTTTGGCATAGTCAATAAAGCAGAAATAGATGTTTTTCTGGAATTCTCTTGCATTTTTGATGATCTGGCAGAAGTTGGCAAAGTGATCTCTGGTTACTCTGCCTTTTCTAAAACCAGCTTGAACATCTGGAAGTTCACGGTTCACGTATTGCTGAAGCCTGGCTTGGAGAATTTGAGCATTACTTTAGTAGCATGTGAGATAAATGCAATTGTGTGGTAGTTTGGGCATTCTTTGGCATTGCCTTTCTTTGTGATTGGAATGAAAACTGACATATTCCAGTCCTGTGGCCACTGATGAGTTTTCCAAATTGCTGACATATTGAGTGCAGCGCTTTCACAGCATCATCTTTTACGATTTGAAATAGCTCAACTGGAATTCCATCACCTCCACTAGCTTTGCTTCCTAAGGCCTACTTGACTTTGCATTCCAGGATGTCTGGCTCTAGATGAGTGTGAGTGATCACATGATCATCATTATCTGGGTGGTGAAGATCTTTTTTGTACAGTTCTTCTGTGTATTCTTGCCACCTCTTCTTAATATCTTCTGCTTCTGTTAGGTCCATACCATTTCTGTCCTTTATTGTGCCCATCTTTGCATGAAATGTTCCTTTGGTATCTCTAATTTTCTTGAAGAGATCTCTAGTCTTTCCCAATATATTGTTTTCCTCTATTTCTTTGCATTGATCGCTGAGGAAGGCTTTCTTATCTCTCCTAGCTAATCTTTGGAACTCTGCATTCAAATGGGTATATCTTTCCTTTTTTCCTTTGCTTTTCACTTCTCTTCTTTTCAAAGCTATTTGTAAGGCCTCCTCAGACAGGCATTTTGCTTTTTTGTATTTCTTTTTCTCGGGGATGGTCTTGATTCCTGTCACCTGTACAATGTCATGAACCTCTGTCAGTCATCAGGAGCAGTGGCTGCAATGTCCAAGGTAAGAAGCAGTGGCTGCACTTTGCTGGAGCAGCTGTGAAGAGATACCCCATGTCCAAGTTAAGAGAAACCCAAGTAAGACAGTAGGCACTGAGAGAGGGCATCAGAGGGCAGATAGACTGAAACCACAATCACAGACAACTAGCCAATCTGATCACATGTACCACAGCCTTCTCTAACTCAGTGAAACTAAGCCATGCCCTATGGGGCCACCCAAGACAGACAGCTCATGGTGGAGAGGTCTGACAGAATGTGGTGCACTGGAGAAGGGAATGGCAAACCACTTCAGTATTCTTGCCTTGAGAACCCCATGAACAGTATGAAAAGGCAAAAAGATAGGACATTGAAAGAGGAACTCCCCAGGTCGGTAGGTGCCCAATATGCTACTGGAGGTCAGTAAAGAAATAACTCTAGAAAGAATTAAGGGATGGAGCTGAAGCAAAAACAACACCCAGATGTGGATGGGACTGGTGATAGAAGGAAGGTCCAGTGCTGTAAAGAGCAAATTTCATAGGAACCTGGAATGTGAGGTCCGTGAATCAAGGCAAATTGGAAGTGGTCAAACAGGAGATGGCAAGAGTGAACATCGACATTCTAAGAATCAGTGAACTAAAATGGACTGAAATGGGTGAATTTAACTCAGATGACCATTATATCTACTACTGTGGGCAGGAATCTCTTAGAAGAAATGGAGTAGCCATCACAGTCAACAGAAGAGTCCAAAATGCAGTACTCGGATGCAGTCTCAAAAACAACAGAATGATCTCTGTTCGTATCTAAGGCAAACCATACAATATCACAGTAATCCAAGTCTATGCCCCAACCAGTAACGCTGAAGAAGCTGAAGTTGAACGGTTCTATGAAGACCTACAAGACCTTCTAGAACTAACACCCAAAAAAGATGTCCTTTTCATTACAGGGGACCTGAGTGCAAAAGTAGGAAGTCAAGAAACACCTGGAGTAACAGGCAAATTTGTCCTTGGAGTACAGAATGAAGCAGGGCAAAGGCTAATAGAGTTTTGCCAAAAAAACACAGTGGTCATAGCAAACACCCTCTTCCAACAACACCAGAGAACAAGTCTACACATGGACATCACCAGATGGTCAACACTGAAATCAGATTGATTATATTCTTTGCAGCCAAAGATGGCTTTCCTCTATACAGGCAGTAAAAACAAGACCGGGAGCTGACTGTGGCTCAGATCATGAACTCCTTATTGCCAAATTCAGACTTAAATTGAAGAAAGTGGGGAAAACCACTAGACCATTCAGGTATGACCTAAATCAAATCCCTTATGGCTATACAGTGGAAGTGAGAAATAGATTTAAGGGACTAGATCTGATAGACAGATTGCCTGATGAACTATGGACAGAGGTTCATGACATTGTACAGGAGACAGGAATCAAGACCATCCCCCCAAAAAAAGAAATGCAATGGACATGAGTTTGAGTTAACTCCAGGAGCTGGTGATAGACAGGGAGGCCTGGCATGCTTCAGTCCATGGGTTGCAAAGAGTTGGACACAACTGAGCACCTGAACTGACTGACCGACTGACTGACTGACAGACATGTATCAGGCCCCCCGCCCCAGGTGACTCAGTGGAAAAAAAAAAAAAAATCCGCTTCCCAAGCAGGAGACTCGGGGTCAGGAAGATCACCTGGATATGGAAATGGCAACCCACTCCAATATTCTTGCCTGGAAAAAACCATGGATAGAGGAGCCTGGTGAGCTATAGACCATGACATCACAAATGAGTTGGACACAACTTAGCAACTAAACAACAACAACAGACATTTATCCTATGATAAATGTCATTACACATATCATATAAGTCAATATAAAGCATTTTGTAAAAATGACTAGATGATTTTAAACTTGTTCAACTCAGAAACAGCCAGTACTCCAACAGAATGGCTGAGATTAAAACTGTTTTTTTTCTTTTAATTTATTTATTTTAATTGGAGGCTAATTACTTTACAATATTGTAGTGGTTTTATATTTTTGCCAAAGAAAAAACACCAGCCTTTTTGCTAACTCCACTAATGTTGCTAACCTAAAGATTAAAATCAGTATTGTTATTGGCAGGGGGGGAAAAAAAACATTCTCTCATTATTTTTTGCATTTTCAGTTTTTAAATGGAATAGAGAAACGTATTTCATGTATAAAGTGCTTTACAGTTTACCAAGTGTTTCCATATCAGCCACCTATTTTCAAGGGACTTAAAGAGGCTTCCCTGAGAAATTACTACCCACAAATCACTACCTGTGACAGTTCTATTGTATTTCTAGCTGGTTAAACCACATCAGTAATATAGGATTCAATGCTGGTTGCCACGTTTTCAGAGGGACATTGACTAATTAGAGTGTAATGAAATGTAAATGTCCAGATGACTAGGAGAAGCCATAATTTTTGATAAATTATTCAAGCAACTTGGGAAGTGAAGAATAAGGAAAGGTATAATATCAGCTTTCAGATATTTGAAGGGCTGTCATGGAGAGATGAGTATACTAATTCTAGGATACAAAGCTGGAAGTAAGGAAGGCAAATTCTGACTGAAAGTAGAATGAACTTTTTATCCACTTGTGCTGTCCAATAACAGTAACAGCTGCCTCTTGAGGGTGGTACCAATCTCCGGAGGTGTTCAGGCAGAAACTGAATGTCTGTCAGAGTTATAATTTTTAAAAATTATTGTACCACATGTATACTGGTGGCGGATTCATTTTGATATTTGGCAAAACTAATACAATTATGTAAAGTTTAAAAATAAAATAAAATTTAAAAAATAAAATAAAATAAATAAATAAATAAAAATTATTGTACCAGGTGGAGAACTAGGCTAAAGATCTCTAAGTTTCTCTCTAAGTCTCAGATTTTACTTTTCTTGATAAAATGAAATACCTAAATGGAGTACAAAATAAGAGTTTTATTGTATGCTCATTTCTATAACAGTATAATATTCTCAATTAAGTGTTTAAATTTAAGATTCTATGATACACAGAATGCTTACTTCCAACCAAAAAGAGCCATTTGATCATTTAAAATATCCAATGCATGAAACAAGAAGTATAACAAGTTTTGGGCAACAGAGCCTTATATCCTATTCACAGATAAATAATTGCAATCATAAGAAAACATCTTTCATTTGTGAGGAAGCCATATAAAATTTACTATGAATAAGTATAAATTTAAGTATAATTTTATGAATCAAGAATAAAGTCCTTTCTCTCACCTCTCTAACATGCTAGAACAGGATGGAGCAGAATAAGCTGTAACTATTGAACAGTGGTTCACTGGGCTCCCTGAATCCTTCTTGATCATATGTAAGACTAAAGAGCTAATATACTTCTCTTGCACAGAAGGTTTATAGACCTAGGTTCTAGTCCTGGTTTTGCTACCAATTGCATGGCCTTCAATGAGTAATTTACTTCCATATCACACTTCAAAAAACAGTTGGATTAAAGCATCATTTTAATTCTCTCTGGTTCTAAGGTCTATGACTTCTATATATATGATATCCTACTTATGCAGTCAAGCACTGTCGACCTTTAAGAACAAATGATAAACCTAAAAACATTTTTTAAAGCCCGTAAATGTGAACAACAATGGAAATAACATAAAGAAAAAAGATTTAGAAGACACATTGTGATCAGCTGGCACACTGATTGAAAGAAAATGCACTCTCATTGGGTGATGATGGCTATAAAATCTAAGCCCTGTTACCCTAAAGTCATAAAATTTGGAAGAAGTGGGAAGAGAGAGAGGAGGCCACAAAGAAGAAAAAAATCAAAAATGAGGGACAAGAAGGAAGAAATCAATAAGCAGCCAATCTCTGCAATGGCAGGATTATAAAAGAGCATCAGAAATAATGAGCAGAAAAAAGAGAGAGAGAGAGAAGAGAAATTGAGCTGTGAGAACAAAAAAGAAAAGAAAGGAACAAACACTTGCCGGAGCTTGAAACAGTGTGGTCCACTGAGGCTGGACAGTGGTGCAAGCTGAAGCTCATTCACTCGTACGGACCAGGCGTGGGCTTCCCTCTACCATAGCAGAGTGGAGTCATGGCCATTAGTGACAATCTGGATGCACTGAGCTTAGACTGTGTCCAATCCACTCTGCATATCACAGGAGGGTATAGCATCTTTAAAATGTTTTCACCTCTAAAATGTTTCCAAAAGAGTCTTGTAATTAAGGAACTGAGCTTTGGATTGGGAAGAATCTCATTCATCCAAAGTTAACTGAGATGCTCCTTGGTACATGGAGTGAATTTATGGATAGGTATACATGGATGATTTATAAATAGATATAAATAACTGCTTACTTGAGGGCCTAGAACAATGCTCTAGCCATTTATGTGTGTGTATATATATATATATATATATTCTGCCCTTCTCTCTATTCTCTTTCTACTCGGACTTCTAGAGAATTCACATTTGTGGGAGCTGATGATGTAAATCCAGCAGTGGGCTTAATGAAAACCACAGCAGACTTTTCTCTATTTTTTTTTTCCTGTGTGTTATTTTCATGGGAATCTGGGTCTTCAGAAGAATTCTGAGCAAAACACCTAATGTCATCTGGCTATCTTAGCACCATGCAAATTTCCAATAATTATTAGTAATAATTCTGGAAAACAGAAAGATTATAATAATAAAAACAAAAGCATGCCAAATCAGCTTGTACTTAATTAGAAACACTGGAACAGAAACTAAGAATAAGCTGCTATTTCCCTACAAAGAGTCAAAGGAATACTTATGTATAAGATATGATATAGGATGGTATTTAGAAATACTAATGTACACCTCTTCTCCCTTGGCAATTTCTTGTAGCCTTTCCTCAGTCCAAACAATTAGCCTGTCCCACTTTCTCTGCAATAGGGAATGGCCATTGAAGCTGAACACAGGTAAACGAAAGAATTCAATTTTTAGACAATATTCTTTAATCTTACAAGAATATTGTTCGTTACTGTATTTTTGGCTGCACCATGAGGCATGCAGGATCTTGGTTCCCCAAGCAGGAACTGAACCCATGCTTCCTTCAGTGGGAGCACAGACTCTCAGCCACTGGGCCACCAAGAAAGTCCAGCAACATGTTTTGTAGGTTTACTTTCAATTAAGAAAATCTAGATTTATAAGAATTCCAAGCAAAAGTTTAACCCATAAATAATAGATCTGGAGTAGTCCACAACTGCTCACATTTTTAGCTTCTGTTATTTATATTAGGTATTGAATTTCATATCCAACAGGACTGGACTTGATGACATCTGATAGAAAACCTCAAACGTGGCTTAAAGCCACAAAGGTATATTCTTTCACATAAAGCATGTTCAGAAGGTAGTTCCTATTCTCTTCTCCACCTTCACCCTCAAGCTCACCTCATAACCCAAGCTTGCCATTGGAGTTTCAACCATCCTGTTCACATTCCAGGCAGTAGAAGGGAGGAATAGGTAGCCGCTCCCAGCCGGTCACCTTCAAGAAGCCCTTCTGCAAATCACATACAGTACCTCCATTTACCCAGAATTTAGTCTTATGGCCATACCAACCTTCAAGGAAAGCTGCAAAATACAGTTTTTATTCTACATAGCAATGTACCCAGTTAAGAAACTACTTGGAAAATTACTAGTGAAAAACTACTAAGAAAGAAGGTTAGAATGGAAATTAGGTAAATACTTAAAATCTGTATGCAGGTCAGGAAGCAACAGTTAGAACTGGATATGGAACAACAGACTGGTTCCAAATAGGAAAAGGAGTATGTCAAGGCTGTATATTTTCACCCTGTTTATTTGACTTATATGCAAAGTACATCATGAGAAATGCTGGACTGGAAGAAACACAAGCTGGAATCAAGATTGCCGGGAGAAATATCAATAACCTCAGATATGCAGATGACACCACCCTTATGGCAGAAAGTGAAGAGGAACTCAAAAGCCTCTTGATGAAAGTGAAAGTGGAGAATGAAAAAGTTGGCTTAAAGCTCAACATTCAGAAAACGAAGATCATGACATCCAGTCCCATCACTTCATGGGAAATAGATGGGGAAACAGTGTCAGACTTTATTTTTCTGGGCTCCAAAATCACTGCAGATGGTGACTGCAGCCATGAAATTAAAAGATGCTTACTCCTTGGAAGGAAAGTTATGACCAACCTAGGTAGCATATTCAAAAGCAGAGACATTCCTTTGCCAACAAAGGTTCGTCTAGTCAAGGCTATGGTTTTTCCTGTGGTCATGTATGGATGTGAGAGTTGTTCTGTGAAGAAGGCTGAGCACCAAAGAATTGATGCTTTTGAACTGTGGTGTTGGAGAAGACTCTTGAGAGTCCCTTGGACTGCAAGGAGATCCAACCAGTCCATTCTGAAGGAGATCAGCCCTGGGATTTCTTTGGAGGGAATGATGTTGAAACTGAAACTTCAGTACTTTGGCCACCTCATGCGAAGAGTTGACTCATTGGAAAAGACTCTGATGCTGGGAGGGATTGGGGGCAAGAGGAGAAGGGGACGACAGAGGATGAGATGGCCGGATGGCATCACTGACTCGATGGACGTGAGTCTCAGTGAACTCCAGGAGTTGGTGATGGACAGGGAGGCCTGGCGTGCTGCGATTCATGGGGTCGCAAAGAGTTGGACACGACTGAGTGACTGATCTGATCTGATCTTAGTGACCTAGGAAAACACCACTAGTTTTTCTCTCTTCAGAGGACATAATAAGGGTAGCGATTAATGGGGCTTTAGAGGAGACGTTTCAAGTGAGAGAGAGAGCAGAACCTGGAGATAAGTGGAACCAACCTGGAAGGACCAAGTGGGCAAAAGCAATGGTGGCGTTCATAGACTGCCCCAGAGTAAGCCCAGAACAGACCAGCAGCCCCAGGGAACAAGGTGGGAGTAGTCACTGCTCTCTCACTGTCCAGGTTCCATGTGAGTACCAAAGCTCATCAGTGCAGAGGAACGGTGTTAGCCATCCTGGCCACTGGTTTCTGGGCAGAGCTTCCCAAGATCCAATGGCCTGTTAATGCACCAGGAAAAAAAGTGCTCCTCTAGGCTCTGAGACTTGCCATGGTCTGGGTGGGCAATCTCCCTTAAAATGGCTCAGGATGTTCAGAGGACCCCTGAAGCAGAAACTATGATCCTAAACATCATGGGTCCTGTAATCATAGATCTTGTTTTGTTTGAATTTGTATATATATATCCATAAGTACACAAACCATTCTTTCCAGAACCCAGAGGGATAGTTGGAATTTCTCTGTAATACCCTTTGTATTCATTTCGCACAACTCAATTTTTACTGAGATTCCAATCAGCAAAGTTCTACCCTCACAAAACTTTTCTCTAGTAATTCAGACAATAAAGGTACATTTAAAACTATAATATACAGAGGATGAGTGGAAGATACATCCAGAAATAATAGATTGTAATCAAATTGAGAAGGCATTTGAAAATAGCAGAGTGAAGAGTTCACAACTAAGCCAGTAGAAAATAGGAGTGATATGGTTACTTGAAGATTTATCCAATTCAGGTCTACCAATCCTTATCCACGATTTCAAAGTCCAAAAGTTGCAAAAATCAAAAACATAAGTTTTTTTAACAATGCATTTGGAGACAAAAGCCAATCTAATCTGAACACACTGGGTATGAAAGTTTAACATGCACAATGAGAGACCATTTATTTATTTATACCAATTGTATCGTTTATATTACTTAACATGAATATTCATACATTTCACTGAAGAAATAGCAGTGTTTGATTACAGGATGCTCCCCCAGTCTCCATTATGGGGATTTTGTAATACAGAGTATTTTCTCCATATTACCTTTCTAAAACTCCCAGAATTAACAAGGTCTACATTCTAAAACACATCTTAAAAATAAACTAATTATTTAAAATAACATACATCTGATCTCGAGTTTAATATGAGTTATTATCATCTGTGTAACACATCTGTATTGATGTATAGGATGGGATGGGAGAAACAGAGGTGAGAAGACTAGTCTGGATACTTTCAAAAGTCCCGGCTGGAGAAAAACAAGTAAAGCATGGTGGCCATGAGATGGAAAAGATGAGTGGATGTAAGAATCACTGAGAACTAGATTTGGCAGCTAACTGGAGGCATGGACGTGAAGGAGTAGTCAAAGGGAAATCCTGGGAACCTAGTGATAGTTTCAATAACAATATCAACAACAACAAAGGTGGAATTGTTAATGAGTTTGTCCCAATTGTATTGGACTTAAGATGTTGGCAGAATATCTAAGTTGTAATGTCAAGCAGAGTTAAAAATGAGTGTTTAGAGTTCAGGAGAGAGATCAGTACCAAAGTTGGAAACCTGAGACGCAACCACATGGAGGAGATAATGAAATCTATAGCAATGGATGAAATTCCCAAGAAGCATAGAAGTGGAAAAAAAAAAAAAAAAAAACTACTTGTGTGGAATTTTGGGAAATCACTAGCACTCTACAACATAGTTCTCTTAATTGCATGAAAGGTCTATTGCTAAAGATTAGCAGAGGCTAATCATCTCTTAATGATGGAGAAGCAGCATGTCGGATGTATCAGAAATGCAGCAGATCCATACAGGAAGGAGCGCAATTCCAGAATTCCCTCTTAATAACACTTCAATGTATCTGTTGCCGACAAAGAACCGAGCAAACATCATTTTGAGATGCCCCAAGGCAGATGAGTTCACTTTTTACCTAAAATCAATGTATGTCCTTGAGTCCACATTTTTTATACTCCTAGGCTAGTAGGAATGTAGCTTTCTATGGAATCTATTATTGTGACCAGCTCTGTCTCAAGCAGGACCATTCAAGCCAAGGTAAACTACAGTTTGTCAAGTTGTTAACTTATTTTGAAAACGGTATCTTTCTTACCAATGCTGCCACAGAGTCATATCAATATTTAATGTTTGGTAGCAGTGAAAACATAATAGGAAGAGATTGCAATGGGTTAAGCAGACAGGAACAGAAAGCCACATTCCTCACCTCTAAAACAAAACTACAGATGGGGTAATCCTCTAGAAGTATGATGGCTAATTTTATGTGTCACCTTGGTTGGATCACATTGCCCAGAATTGTGGTCAAACACTATTCTGGATATTTCTGTGAGGGTGTTCGGGAGATGGAATTTACATTTAAACTGGTAGACTTTACGGTAGATTGCCCTCCATAACTTGGGTGGATCTCCTACAATCATTTGAAAATATGTATCAAACAAATGACTGACCTCCCCTGAGCAAGAGGGCGTTCTTCCAGCCTCAGCCCCCAAACTTGCACTGCAGCATGGACTCTTTCCTGGGTCTCCCATCTGACAGATCTATGACTTGAACTGCAACAGGGTCTCTTCCTGAGCCTGCCAGCCCACTCTTCAAATTTTGGATTTACCAGTCATTATAATCACTTGAACCAATTCCTTAAAATAAACATACATCCTATTCTGTTTCTCTGGAGAACCCTGACTAGTACAAGAGGGGAAAAAAAGAATAAAGCTGTATAGCATCAGGTGATCTGAAGAAATTGGAGAAATTGAAATCTGTGATCAGGTTGTCAGGAAAAAACTAATCTAGTCAAAAACCAAACTGTAAAAGTGAACTGACTAAGGCATTAGATTAGTTGAAATGAAAAACTGATCAAAAATAAAGATGCCACCTCTCCACTCCCCAACTTCTTTGAAAGTGAGAGTCACATCCAACTCTTTGCAACCCCATGGACTATACAGTCCATGCAATTCTCCTGGCCAGAATACTGGAGTGGGTAACCTTTCCCTTTTCCAGGGGATCTTCCCAACCCAGGGATCCAACCTAGGTCTCCCACATTGCAGGTGGATTTTTTTACCAGCTGAGCCACAAGAGAAGCCCAAGAATACTGGAGTGGGTAGCCTATCCCTTCTCCAGAGGATTTTCCCCACCCAGGAATCGAACCAGGGTCTCCTGCATTGCAGGTAGATTCTTTACCAACTGAGCTATCAGGGTTATTTCTCAGTAATTTTCACACATCACTGGCAGTTTTACAACCCTTAGACATTTTTGTCTTTTTCACAAGATGGGCGATTTGCTCCTATTTTTACTTTTTTTTAATTTCAAATTCATTTTTCTGCCCAAAGAAATTCAGACTTTTGTGCCTCAACTGACAAAAATGAGTCAACTATTTTATAACAACTCCAACAGCATCTTTTTCTATAGTTGTATTTGTACAATTATTTAAATGTTACATGTTTCCCTTTTGTGTAAAAATAAATGGAAAATGGCAATTAAAGGGCCAAAAAACAGTGTTAAAGGTCTCATAAAGCTAACACAGTTGTGATAAGATGGAGATCATTTGGTATGCAAAGAAAGGTAGATGTACAGCTTCTATCACACAATCTTTACTCAGCTGAGTGTTAATTATGAGACAAAGAACAAAATTAAGAATATGTAAGAAATGCTAGAAATATATGATCAAATATTGTTTGACAAACAAAGGTAATTAGGAATTTTTAAATATTTTTAGCTTTCTGGGACTGGAATGTCCCTTATAACATGGATGTCTATTGTTCAACTTTTCACACTCAACCTCCTCACATCTTTTAAGAGCATAGATATGTTGCCAGGGTTGTTGTTGTCATTGAGTTACTCAGTCGTATCCAACTCTTTTGTGACCCCATGCATTTTAGCCCACCAGGCTCCTCTGTCCATGGGATTTCCCAAACAAGTATACTGGAGTGGGTTGCCATTTCCTTCTCCAGGGGATCTTCCTGACCCAGGGATCGAGCCCATCTCCTACTTGGCAGGTGAATTTTTTACCACTGAACCACCAGGGAAGCCCACTGACAGGATACAGTTTCTCAAACTTCACTGTGCATGCAGATCACCTTAGGATCTTGCTCAATTACAGATTCTAGTTCTGTTGGTCTGGGGCAATGCATGAGATTGTGTCCCTAAACCACACCTTAAGCAGCATGGTTTTAAGAGACTCACACTCAAAGGTGCATACAAACATTGCAAAAATTAGCCCATCTATGGTTCACCAAAGTCATCACTAGATGAAAAATGAGTAACTGATATTACTCAATAGAAAATATTGATATTAAACCAATTTTCTAATTCAAACTGCTTTTAGAAAAAATATTTTAAATTATTTCATTTGTTGCCCAAATTTCTATTTGTCAACTTGTTGGCTCTAAATTTGGCCCCCATACACGGAGGGCAAAGAGAGACCCAAGAAAGAGGCAGACCACTTCAGATTGGTAGGCGGTTATTTTAATAAGCCAGTGAACTTACAGATGAGGCTTGTGTTGGATGGCCACAAGATGAGTAGATCTCTGCACCCCACCAGAATTTTAGAAGATTATATATAAATGCCTTAATCAGGTCCAGTCACGTATTCAGTTCAGGAGTTCTCAACTACATCTTACTGTCTCAAGATTGCATCCTTGAATGGCTCCTAGTGTGGAAATGGTGGGCAGAACATATGTTCCAAGGACAGGAGAGAGGTGAGGAGCCTGTGATTGCCCAAGTCCAGCTCTTGAGTCAACCAGCAGTTCACATTCTCTCCATGACCTCCTCTAACACTAGTTGAATTAGTTTTTTTAATTCCTTTTTTTCCCCCAATAGATCTGTAATGGCAGCAAAGAAGAGTCAAGGAAATATAAAAAGTTTCTAATATACCTCAAATGGACTCCTTCCTCAGACTTCCTTAATTCATAAGTCAACGATTCCATCGTTCACCCAGCTACTAAGGAAAAAAGCCTAAATATCATCTTTCATTTCTTTCTTCATCTTCTACATTCAATCTGGCATCAAATCTGCTCAGCTCAGACTTCCCTGGTGGTCCAGTACTTAAGAATCCATCTGCCAAAGCAGGAAATACAGATCCGATCCCTGGTCTGGGAAGATTCCACATGGCACAAGGCAATACGCCTGTGGGCCACAGCTACTGAGCCCAGGTTCTAAAGCCCAGGAGCCGCAGCTACTGAGCCCATGCGCCCTAAAGCCTGTGCTCTGCAACGAGAAGCCGTCACAATGAGAAGCCTGCATACCACCACCAGGGAGAGCCCACCTGCAGCAACCAAGACCCACGCAGCCAAAAATAAATAAATAAATATTTTTTAAAAGGTCTGCTCAGATCTATCTCCAAAATGTATCTCATATCTGACCACTTTGCTCCGACGCCATCATAAGCAAACCACTATCATCCCTCAGCTGGACCACTCACTGCAACAGGCTCCTAACTGGCGTTCGTTCTTCCACTGTGGGCCCTCGTACTGCTCATTTGCTTTGTAACAGTCAGATGATATTATTAAAGTGTAAATCAGATATCACACCTGTCTCCAGTGCAATGAATTCCCACTGCAGTTTTTTTTAAAGGCTTATACTGGGTTTTAAGACTCAAAAGGATCTGGTTTCTACATCTGTCTCCAAACTTTTCACTGTGCATATATATCGTAGACATCACCCCAAGGGTCTGAGAAACAGTACCCTGTTCAGGAAGAATATATGCATTCCCCACCCTCAAAAGGCCCTTTTTCCAACCACAACCCCATTTGTTCACTTTATAAGTAACTGCCATCCTGATTTTTATTATACCAACTTCTTTGCTTGTCTTTTAATTTCAGCACTTGAGTATGCATTCATGGTTTAAAGTCATTTTCTTGCTTTTGAACTTTTACAATCATATGGTATATATTTTGTGTGTGTGTTTACTTAATTTGTTCAATGTTGCTTTTTTAAAGACGGAGCCATGAAAAAAAAAAAAAAGATGGAGCCATGTTGCTCTGTATGACTATAGTTCACTCATTTAATTTGCTGTGTAGTATTTCATTGCATTAATATACTGCAATTTACTTGTTTATTCTATGTTGGTGGGTGTTTAAGTTGCTTCCTTTGGCCTGCTGAAAATAATATTGTTATGAACATTCTTATACAGGTAACCTCACACATATGCACACATTTCTGTAAGGTATATGCCTAGAAGTAGAAATACTGGGTTATAAGCTATGGAATTGTCAGTTTTTCTAGATAAACTGCTTGTTGAAAGCATTTGGGTCAGTTTATACTCCTGCCAATAGTATATTGGTGTTGCCATTTCTCCGTTAACTCTTGCTATTAATCCATCTTTTAAATTTTAGCTATACTAGTGGGTGGCACACTCCAGTACTCTTGCCTGGAAAATCCCATGGATGGAGGAGCCTGGTAGGCTGCAGTCCATGGGGTCGTTAAGAGTCGGACATGACTGAGCGACTTCACTTTCACTTTTCACTTTCATGCATTGGAGAAGGAAATGGCAACCCACTCCAGTGTTCTTGCCTGGAGAATCCCAGGGACGAGGGAGCCTGGTGGGCTGCCATCTATGGGGTCGCACAGAGTCGGACACGACTGAAGCGACTTAGCAGCAGCAGCAGTGGGTGGCGAGTAATATTGTTGGAATTTTAATTTGCATTTCTCATTACCAGTGAGGTATTATTTCATCCATGAAATCATGAAGGTTGTAGTTGCTGTTGTTCAGTTGCTCAGTCCTGTCTGACTCTTTACAACCCCATGGACTGCAGCATGCCAGGCTTCCCTGTCCATCACCAACTCCCAGAGCTTGCCCAAATTCATGTCCATCGAGTCAGTGATGCCATCCAACCATCTTGTCTTCTGTCATCCCCTTCTCCTCCTGCCTTCAATCTTTCCCAGCATCGGGGTCTTTTCTAATGAGTCAGCTCTTCGTATCATGTGGCCAAAGTAGTGGAGCTTCAGCTTCAGCATCATGGACATGTACAATTGAAGTGATGTGCACTAGATCAGGCTCAAGCAGGTCGGAAGGCACAAATAAACTGCATGCTCAAGTGGCTCAGATGTTGTAGTAACTATGCCTGCACAGCTGTTTCTTCCTCAGTCCACACCTAGGCTGTCATAGCGATATCCACAGTTTATTTAGTGAGGAGGAAAAAACTCCGAGGATGGTTCTTTCCATCACAATATGCTTCAGAAATTACCACTGCAATCTAGTGTGTCTCTGAAAGGTGGTGAATAGAAATCTCAGTGGGCAGAATTTTCAACAGTACTTCTGGTTGTCTACTGTAAAGAAACTAGGAAAAGAGATGTCCACAGGTGTAGAT
Organism: Bos javanicus; assembly: GCF_032452875.1. NCBI lineage: Eukaryota > Metazoa > Chordata > Mammalia > Artiodactyla > Bovidae > Bos > Bos javanicus. The sequence goes on from NC_083870.1 coordinate 48,596,346, forward strand.
CTACAGTGTTCCATGGGCAAGGGGCTAATGGATTTTTCAGGTAGTCAGGGGCTTTGAAAGAATAAGATCAGAAGGCTAATGACAAGGAAATCTGGGGAGGGAGTATGTGAATGGAACTCTCAGGATGAGAACAAAATTTGAGGCTAGTAGTGTCCCATGTGATGTTCAGAGGGCAACCACTGTGGTGAACGTCTTCCTTGATTAAGTGGACAGGATGACTCATCCTCTGGATGTCAGTCATCCTCTTTCCCTAGCATCCCAGTGCTTGCTCAGTGGGCTCGTGTACCATTAACTGTGGCAGCAGGAATAGAGGTTATCAACCCAGGGATCAAACCCAAGTCTCACACATTGCAGGCAAATTCTTAACCATCTGAGCCACCAGGGAAGCCCAAGAATATTGGAGTAGGGAGCCTATTCCTTTCCAGGAGATCTTCCAGACCCAGGAATCGAATCAGGGTCTCCTGCATTGCAGGATTCTTGACCAGCTGAGCTACGAGGGAAACCCCATACATGGACTCAGCAACATGAAATTCTTCTCACCAATACTAATCTTACTATTGTCACTGCCGAGTACCTAACCTGCTAAGAACACAGACCAGTCCTGAGAGACACCAGCCATCTGGTGACTAGTTAATCACATTGGATTCCTTCTCTAGTGGAAGATCCAGCAACTGTCATGAAAATATTTATTCTGGATATGAATCCTAAGACTCTTGCTGTAAGACTACCAACCATAATCTCACCAACACAGTTCTCTCTCAAAACATAAATTCTAAATGAGAAATTCATTTCAGAAAGGGCTCACAACTATGAAATTCAAAGGACTTTCCATGTACCAAATCACCCAGAAGCGGCTGGATTGATAAAGTAATATAATGACCTACTGAGACATATTAATATGATGTTATTTCTCCCACTGACAGAATACACAGTTTGAGGAATTATGGAATAAAAACTAGGATGGATTTTTTCTCATTATTATGTTTAATAATCCACTCACAGAATTTTTTACTCCCATCCTTACAAATGGGCAAAAAAAAGAGGTCCCTCTAAGGGCTGGGGTGCTTATCCATATTATTACAGGGAAATTGGTCTACTGACACAGAGGGGTCAGTATGAACTATGTCAAGAGCTCAGGGGATTATCTGGGTTGCCTCTTAATGTTCTCTTACTTAACAGTAAAAGTTAATACACAACCAACTCCTAAGGACTCAGACCTATCAGAATTAAGATTCAGCTACCTTACTAGGTAAAGAGCCTTGACTAGCTAGCATGCTGGCCAGGAGCAAAAAAAAAAAAAAAAAAAAATGGAGTAGAGGAAGAGGTTATAAATATCAACTACAACTTCATGCCCAGTTATAGAAACAAGTACTTAAGCAAATCTACTTTATTGTTTGTTCTGTATATTTTTGTGTATATTAACTATTTTTTCTTCCCCCTTTCCCTATCAAGTCATATAAAAAATATTGGTGGTAGTACACTTGACAATTTAATCATCCAGGTGATTCAACCAGAATACCTAACACCTCTAAGAATAACAGTAGGCGCTTCCCAAGTGGCTCAGTGGTAAAGAATCCACCTGCCAACACAGGAGACACAGGTTCCATCCCTGGGTTGGGAAGATGCCCTGGAGGAAGAAATGGCTACCCACTCCAGTATTCTTGCCTGGAGAATCCCATGGACAGAGAAGCCTGGTGGGCTGCAGTCCAAGGGGTCACAGAGTCAGACACAACTGAGCACACGTGGGGGCACACACACACACACACACTAATAATAGTAACTGATGGAACTTACTTGCCATAGGTACTCAGCTCCCTCTCCCCTCACTCCACACAGGCACACCCACCCTCCTATATTCCGCTATATTCTCCTGGGGTTAGGATATTCAGACTACATTTCCCAGACTCCTTTTTGACAACTGGATTCCTGTCAAGTTTGGTCAATAGGAAGCAAGGTAGCACAGGTCCCAGCACTGTGATATTTGTTGGCAGTGATTTCAGGGGAAACAGAGGTAGAGTGATTCTGAACTCCAACAGACCACAGACAGTACCTGTCAGGAATCTTAGCTCTGGCCCAGGCAGTACCATTTAAGCAGATCTAGGATAGACTACAACACCCTCCAATAGTGCAGCTGTGGGAACAGACTCCTAGCAGTTTCTGAACTCTGAGAATACTAACCTCCCACAGAACAATCTAACTACATTTACCAGTTATCCAGGAAAAACATCACCAACACCCTAGAATGAGATAAAATGAACCAAAAATCCCCTCATTAAAGCAGCCCCATAGAATGATCAACAGGTAGGTCTAATTTAATTATAAGGGTATCTGAAAATGAGACAATCAGATTGGACTGCCATAATCAGAGCAGCATGCTCAGGAAGCACTACTGGGTGTGCCGCCATGTCTCCTTATTTATCCCTCCCATCAGTTATAATTTATCATGACATCACTGCAGATTACAGTGAGAGAGATTTCTTCTATCACTTGGCCCCTTATTTCAAAGCACAGGTGGATTCATGAACACAAATATCCTTCCTTAAACTAAATAAATGCCTGTCTATACTTCTGGAACAGATTTTAACACAAGCTTTTATTTTATTCCTGCTCTCCTTATATCAAACACATTTTGAGATTATCAGACTTTACCAAATTTTCCATCAGAAACTAAAAATATCTCCATATAATTTCCTCCCTCTGGTAAGTCAAGTTCATTTTGTGTAAAACATTTCTTCCCTTGTAAAACTAGACTGTAAATTTTTCAAAAAAGAATTTTCTTTTAAATTGACTCTTCATTCCTACAACTAGTAAGCACCATGCTATTTTGGGACCCCAAAGAAAGCAACTGTAAATCAAGTTCTATAGAACTTCTTTGGTTTTTATTTTAACTAACCATTTATTCAATTCCACAAAGAAATCAGTGTTATATTTTTCTTAACATTCAACTTAAAACATTAGACATAATAAGCTGAATGAGGGAAAATCATTATCAAATGCTAAAAATGTAAACATGAAAAAAGTAAACATGAAAACAAATCTCTTTTAAAAAATTCATTTAATTACAAGAAAATTAGCCAGAAAATTGCACAGTTCCAAACAAATCCTCTGTATAAACACAAGGGCTCATTTACCATCATCTTTTTATATTTATCTCTGAAATAACATTCCATCTATTGAACTCAGCTTCTACTGGCAAAATTAGAACACATGGGTATTTTTTACTGTTTAATATTCCATAAGCAGAATTGGCTTTTGTCCTGAAGTTATGATGGTGTCTGTCATTCTGCTTCAGAGAAACTCTAAAATTGTTCCCTTATGAGTTTCAATTAGCCACTCTCAAAATCCAATGGAAAAAGAAAAAAACAAAACAAAAAAAAACACTGTAGTTTCACTAAAAGATTCCTGTCCTCAACTTCATTTTACCAGCCTAAGTACACATTCAGAGAAAAGCTTCTTAAGTCCTGTAGTTTCAAATTCCTTTTGTAACTCATCCAACGATGAATACTCTTTGACTTCAAATGCCAGAAACCTGCATTATATAAGAGAAACTCATGAATATGCCTAAATTTGTCAGAGTATAATTATCGATTCAGTTGCTTTTCCATCTGCAATAGTACTAAATTATACCTTTTGTGTTCTGTCTGTACTTTTGTTTCAAACAGTACACTAATCATTTTCTCTTTGCATTTCTTTCCACTTGAGTCCACATCCACTTTGCAAGTTTTCTGAAGAATCAGGTACTCCTAAATGATAAAACAGTATGTTAAATATATATCTTACTCTGAATCTCAAAGTCTTACTTTTAAAGGAGAAATAATCTGCTGGCCTGTTTGCATGCTGACAGAGTACTCGCTTTCTGAATCAAGCAGTACGAGAGTCACAGTGTTTTTATGTACTTGGAAGCGTAACATTCTGGTGAATGCTGGAGTAAAGGAGGTTCTGATCCAACTACACAGGCTTAAATCTAGACTAGTCAGCCTACTAGAGCTGATTCTGGGGTTAGTTACCTAAACCCTCTGTGCCTCTGTAACCTACTCCATAAAATGCTTGCTCTTAACAGCTACCTTATAGGGACGCTGTGATGGTTAAATGAGCTAATATGTGCAAAGCACTTAGAGGAGTGCCTGGCACAGCAGCACTTAATACAGCCAGCTGCTACCATTATGACAGTATTCTTACTACTTCAAGGTCAGAGTGAAGTTAATAGACACACAGTACCAAACTTTCCAAATTGATGGAATCCATAAATATGTACCTGTCATTCTCAATCCTGATAAACAATCTTAAAAATTTTAACAGAGATATTTACATTAAATGGCATTTTAGGGAAAGTTAATAAAAAAGAAAGAACGATTTTTAAAAGTTCTCTGCATTAGCACAGGTCTAGCCATATGATTAAATATATATTCATTAATCGATGGATCCAATCAGAGTAAAAAATATCTGCAAAACAGCTGCACTTAGCTTAATATGCCTGAGCTGGCTTAAAGAAACATCTGAGCCCTTTGGGGAAATATGAGTAAAGAAATTATGAGCATTCATTTAGTTAGTCAGTATTTTACCCAGAAGAGTCCAGCTTTATAGATATGCTAGGAGTGAGTGAGTGATAGTTGCTCAGTCATGTCTGAGTCTTTGCAACCCCATGGACTGTAGCCTGCCAGGATCTTCTGTCCAAGGAATTCTCCAGTCAAGAATACTGGAATGGGTTGCCATTTCCTTCTCCAAGATACACTATACATCACCTTAGGTTCCTTGGTCAGACCCCAACCCGAAGTCTGTATTAAATCTGAAAATGTGTTGTCCCTATACACTATAACCTAGCACTCCTCTGGTTAACTGATGTTATCAATTATCAAGTTTTGTGTTAAGATCTCATCATGAAAAAGCTATGTAATCCTACAAATTTGTAGTAACCCTACAAACCTTTAAGACAATAAGTTATGAAAGATAAATCTGTTTTAAAAAATTCCACTGTAATTATTCTTGACCCAACCCACTTGAAAGCATAAAACCTATTAAGTGATTTGTAGCTCTTTTAAGATTTAACATATAATAAGCAGTTTTCCTTGTCTGGTCCCACATAAAGCAGGTTAGAAGTGTATTGAATGAGAACTTGAAAAATCTGAAGAAGATGATGATTTTGAAAGCAGCTGCTGAGACAAGTCAGGTGGAAAGCAAAAGTTAGGGAGGCGATGACAACCTGACAGCCCTAATGATTCTACTTCCACTCACACTAAATCCTGGTTAAGAGGGACCAGCTCCTCTGTCCAGGTACTACAGATACCAAATTCAAGCTTCAGAATGTATCTTTAACTGTCAAATTAAAATTTGCAGGCTTACCCACAAATACATACATTGCTGTGTGCTTAACCAAGGAAAGAAATATAAATAGGCACAAAATTAGTGCAGATTTATAAAGTTTAGGCTCAAAGCTAATTACAGAAACAAACATTTGTGTACCATAGAGATTTCTTTTTTAATAACCTATCACTTTCATTAAGTGGCATGATTTTTAAAACATAATCTTCTACTTATTCTTCAAGCTTTACAAGTCTGTAGTTGTAAGTTATAGATAGTCTTTAAAAAAGAAAATAAAGATCTATTAACGTGGTAAGAGTGCACGCAGAAACATTTTAATGATTCATCTGTCCCATTCTTATAAAACGTTTTAGCAGAAAATAGCCAAATTCACATTCAACATCAAACTTTTTGGCACCTTGATGTCATTTCTGTCTCCCTGCAGTAAAATCAGTATGATTTTACCCATAAACATCAGTCTTCCTGTCAACCTTAAATCAGAAGCCCACTTCTCCACAGTTTTGACATATTTAGCCTTCGCTCTCATGTGATCTAAATGCAAAAGAGTCATCCACAACCCATCATCCACAGTCATGCTTGCTGCAGAAGAGCACTTTTCACTGCCACCTCCTGCTTCTGGGCACTTGAGGATGTGCCTGAGGTTTTCTTGAATCCAGAGAACCAGCTCATGAACCATAGGTTCCAACAAAAGGGTCTCTGCTTGCTCCAGTAACTTCTCCTTCACGATTTCACACTGGGCCCTGGTCAAGTGCTTGGAGTTCACCACAATACCAGGTAGACAGGACGGGTAACTGAGCGGTAAGTGGAATACCAACTGCAAGGGTATATCCATATCCGTAAATCCTTCGGCTTTCGTGAGAATTCTGAACACAGCCCCATCTGTCTCTGGAAAGCATCCAAAAATAATGATTAGTTGTACCTAATTCAATTTGAATGGAACACTAACAAGAGAAAATTTTGGTTTCAGATGTCAATTTATTTTTCAGGTGAAAACTAAGTTATTTTATGAAGAGACACATCACACTAAGAAAGCCATGATTTACAGGTGTTTTCTTTCAGCCATACATATATATATATATACACACATATATATACACACACACACACATATATATACATACATACATTCACAGAATCATGGTCAACCAGCACCCAGGATTTCACTGGCATTTACAATTGCTATTATCCTCTTTTTATTAAGGTCACCAGAAAGGTTTCTCCTTATATGAATTTTTTTTTTCTACCCAGACTTAGTTGCTAATTCTGGAAATTCCTAATAAACTCATACGAACCTTCAAAGAAATAGTATCGTGTATTTATAAAATCAGGAATTAGCTTAAAAGCTATACATTAAATCCAATGAAAATCATGTTGCAGTGAGTCCGAGCAGAAGCAAACACTGGGTCCCGTGTGGTGGTTGTAAGGGTGCAGAGAACACCACGACTATGCATACACAGCAACTGCCTGGACCCACTCTTTCTCACTTCAAATGCATTATTATCAGCGTAACGTGAAGGCAGCGAGAGGAACTAAAATGGGGCAGCCGTCAGTTCAGCCATTTTCTGGCTCCGTGAGGAGGGGGAAGTACACATGGGATACAAGATGAAACGTTCTGCTCTCTTTCAGATTTGCTCCACTTCACCCCTCTGATGTGTTCCACACCACTTCACCCCACTTTTCACAAGTTGATAAAACGTCAGGCTGATTCATTCTGCAGGGGGCAGAAGCACACAGATCAGAGGAGAAGAGTAGAACAGACTGGGTGCCGAGGAGGCTCTTTGAAGTTAACTTGCCTTCGTCTACCCTACTTCTATCTCCACAGCCCTTGTTTTCATTCTTCTTCACAAGACAGGCAGTCAGATCATTCTCATTTTCATACCTGGATTGCTGCTCAACAGCTTTGACAATGGAAACCTGAATGTATCCCCATTTTAAAGAACTGAACAGAACATTAAAATGGCTCTCTAGCCATCTGATTCCATGTATTCAGAAGCCATGGTTATAGACATTGATTTATACGGGACCAAACACATCCGTTATACAAGGTTTTTCTTTAGTAGAATCTTTAGCATCAGAGGCAAAGCACTGCTGTTTTAGGACACTACCCCAAAACTCAGGCAGTAACCATTATAAAGATCATATTAAAATGATATAACTTAAATTTGTATTACATAAGAAAAACGTGACTGCATAAAGAAAAATTTTCCAAACTTAGTGCATTCCCCTAAAAATCCATCACTGGATTCTCAAAATCTTTCTTTATTCTATCCTGTTACATCTCCCTTTTTTAAAAAAAATATTTTACTATTAAAGTAGGCTCCCTGGATGTCAGTAAGATCATTACATTTCACTTGATAAAATGGGTATTATAAATAGACCAACAGACAACGTGTAACCACTAGACTAAATAAACCTTCCACTAATCATCTAGAGGATCCACTTTCCCTCTCAAGGGGGAGACATAATTTTTAAAGCTCTTCACTCATCATTTAACAAATAGTCACAGGAAACATAAGTGACTAGGGTTCGATCCCTGGGTTGGGAAGATCCTTTGGAGGAGTAAATGGCAACTGACTCAAGTATTCTTTTTTTTTTTTTTAATTCATCTATTGAAAATACTTTTTTAATTGAAGGATAATTGCTTTACAGGATTGTGCTGATTTCTGACAGACATCAACACACATCAGCCTTAAGTATACATATGTCCCCTCCCTCTGGAACCTCCCTCCCACCTTCCTCCCCATCCCACCACTCTAGGTTGTTACAGAGCCCTGGACTGAGCTCTCTGAGACATACAGCGAATTCCCACTGGCTATCTATCTTACATATGGTAACGTAAGTTTCCATGTTACTCTCTCCATACATCCTACCCTCTCCTTCCTCCCCACGCCCCTTGCCCATCCCCATGTCCATAAGTCTATTCTCTATGTCAATTATTCTTGCCTGGAGAATCCCATAGACAGAGGAGCCTGACAGGCTACAATCCATGGGGTTACAAAAGAGTTGGACACAACTTAGCAACTAAACAACAAGTCAGCAAATAGAAAATTAATGAGAGAAAATCCTGACTTTAGCTTTGGAAATTGTGAAATTATTAGTTATGTTTAAAAGGAAAACTACTTTAATTCTATCAAGAATTGGAAAGGACAAAAGGCAATGCCAAAGAATGCTCTAACTACCACACAATTGCACTCATCTCACACGCTAGTAAAGTAATGCTCAAAATTCTCCAAGCCAGGCTTCAGCAATTCGTGAACCGTGAACTTCCAGATGTTCAAGCTGGTTTTAGAAAAGGCAGAGGAACCAGAGATCAAATTGCCAACATCTGCTGGATACTGGAAAAAGCAAGAGAGTTCCAGAAAAACACCTATTTCTGCTTTATTGACTATGCCAAAGCCTTTGACTTGTGGATCACAATAAACTGTGGAAAATTCTTCAAGAGATGGGAATACCAGACCACCTGACCTGCCTCTTGAGAAACCTTTATACAGGTCAGGAAGCAACAGTTAGAACTGGATATAGAACAACAGACTAGTACCAAATAGGAAAAGGAGTACGTCAAGGCTGTATATTGTCACCCTGCTTATTTAACTTATATGCAGAGTACATCATGAGAAATGCTGGGCTGGAAGAAGCACAAGCTGGAATCAAGATTGCCAGGAGAAATATCAATAACCTCAGACATGCAGATGACACCATCCTTATGGCAGAAAGTGAAGAGGAACTCAAAAGCCTCTTGATGAAGGTGAAAGAGGAGAGTGAAAAAGTTGGCTTAAAGCTCAACATTCAGAAAATGAAGATCATGGCATCTGGTCCCATCACTTCATGGGAAATAGATGGGGAAACAGTGGAAACAGTGTCAGACTTTATTTTTTGGGGCTCCAAAATCACTGCAGATGGTGACTGCAGCCATGAAATTAAAAGACACTTACTCCTTGGAAGAAAAGTTATGACCAACCTGGATAGCATATTGAAAAGCAGAGACATTACTTTGCCGACAAAGGTCCGTCTAGTCGAGGCTATGGTTTTTCCTGTGGTCATGTATGGATGTGAGAGTTGCACTGTGAAGAAAGCTGAGTGCCGAAGAATTGATGCTTTTGAACTGTGGTGTTGGAGAAGACTCTTGAGAGTCCCTTGGACTGCAAGGAGATCCAACCAGTCCATTCTGAAGGAGATCAGCCCTGGGATTTCTTTGGAAGGAATGATGCTAAAGCTGAAACTCCAGTACTTTGGCCACCTCATGCGAAGAGTTGACTCATTGGAAAAGACTCTGATGCTGGGAGGGATTGGGGGCAGGGGGAGAAGGGGACGACAGAGGATGAGATGGCTGGATGGCATCACTGACTCGATGGACGTGAGTCTGAGTGAACTCTGGGAGTTGGTGATGGACAGGGAGGCCTGGCGTGCTGCAATTCATGGGGTCGCAAAGAGTTGGACACGACTGAGCGACTGAACTGAACAAACTTCCTACTTGGTTTTCTCTGTGACTCCTTCCACAAACACACACACACACACACACACAGGAGTTGCAAACTGAACTTACACAAAATGATGCTATCTCTGTAAGAAAATGAAAATCCCAATAACATACCCCAAATACTGCTGATATTTAATGCAGCAGTAAAATTGTACATTCTTTTAAAAACTCATTTTCTCCCTAAAACTCTAGAAGCATGTATATTACCCTTCCTTTCTCATCTGCCCTGGTTTGTACATGCAATTAAACTGGCTCTTTTTGCCTCAGAAATTTTCATGTAATCACATATACTGTCAGTCTGATTTGGGTTATTTTTCCATAAAAAAGAAAACAAGGTTGTTCCTATCTACTTTACGTTTATTTAACAGGTTAGAAACAGAGTGATTAACAGAAAAATAATGGTGTTCTATATCTTACTGCTTATCTCTGGCCTTCCCTGGCACCAAGACACTCTAGTTATTAAGTTCAATTCACAAACTCATCATTCTCAATAAACATCTATGCCACAGAAAACTTATGCCTGCCCTAGGAATCTACAATTTTCATAAGTTCCAAGAATATTTTCACCTAAAGATCCTAGCAAAAGATTTAAGAGGCAAGAGCCTCTGGTTAAAGTTCACATACCTATTCCCTAGTTTGGATTTTTTTTAAATAAGTCTTTATGCCTTAAAATAAGTGTATCAATTTCATAACCAAAATAGGGGTTTCAAACCTTATTCTTCCTTACAAGTAAATGAAAGAAATTATGCTCCTAACTACACTCCAAACAAGAGAAATTCAAACTAGAGAAACTGAAATAAACCCCAAATTCCATACTATTATTTTTAAGAATTCACCCTACACACACACAACAGAAATTCAATAAATGCTGTACAATAACAGAAGACAGTGGAAAATGTAAACAAATTTAAGAGGATGAATTCTTCAAGATTCATTTAAAGCCTATTAAGAAATCCTTGCATCATGATTGCATCATTGCAATCACTGCATCATTGAATCATGGCATCACCGACTGGAAGGACACGAGCTTGAGCAAGCTCCAGGAGTTGGTGATGGACAGGGAAGCCTGGAGTGCTGCAGTGCAAAGAGTCGGACACGACTGAGCAACTGAACTGAACTGAAGAAATCATTCATATACCACATACAACTGGCTTTCCCTATACTTGCTTATTTTTTTTTTTTTTTTTTTGCAGTATTTACATGTCCTCAGGGTAAGACTTTGTTCAGAAAACCACCAAAAAGTCCCCAACAGCCTCTCTTACTTCATTGTACAGGATTTTTTCCCTCTTGCTCCCGGATGCCTCCCCACAAGTATACATCCACCAGTGCTGCAGCTGGATTGTTATATATATTAAAAGGTAGTTACAAAAAAAAAAAAAAAAACTAAGAATAAGAGAAGCTCGAAGTGGCAATCCCTCCTTTAGAAGTGGAGTTCAAGGCTGAATTGGTTTTAGAGTACCAACAATCAGCAGGGAACAGGGCTGAGCAGATTTAGAGGGGTCAGTGGGTGACAGTAATGATTCCTTTTGCAGGAAGATCCAATGCAATCTGAACATTAGTGTTAGCAGGATACAAAAATTTACTCTGAAGCTACCATGCAAACATATTATATGATATTGAGTCTTACACCCTCCCATTTTACAACATGCTTATCTATAAGATGATTTCCAGAAACACAATTCAATGTATAATGAGCACTGACTATGATGATATACTCTCCGTGACCTCCGATTACCTCATCAAGAAAATGAAGATCTATAACATCACCAGTCTCACCTACTTCACAGGTACCCAGATGGCCAGGCATACACATTACCCTTCATAACTATTCTGAACATAAGTTGGACCACACCTGATTCTTTGCTCTGGGTGGTCGTCTTGCTCTCTTTTTCTGGACAACTGTAATCCTTGCTCTCTAAGAACTGTTTTCCTGTTGCAGCAACTCATCTCTATTAAGGAACATGATGCACTGCAAGAGTCCGTATACTCTAGCCTGCTGCTGCTGCTGCTAAGTCGCGTCAGTCGTGTCTGACTCTGTGCGACCCCCAGACTGCAGCCCACCAAGGTCCCCCGTCCCCAGGATTCTCCAGGCAAGAACACTGGAGTGGGTTGCCATTTCCTTCTCCAATGCATCAAAGTGAAAAGTGAAAGTGAAAGCCGCTCAGTCGTGTCCGACTCTTAGCGACCTCATGGACCACAGCCTACCAGGTTCCTCCATCCATGGGATTTTCCAGGCAAGAGTACTGGAGTGGGGTGCTATTGCCTTCTCCGATACTCTAGCCTAGTGATTACTAAATCAGCCTGAGCATCTGTTATCTTCTCTGTAAAATAAACAGCACCCCTCATCAGGACTAATGACAAGCCTGGTAGATTTTTAACAATGTTTCCTCCTTTAGATGTGTCTGTGCTGTGTGCTTAGTCACTCAATCGTGTCCAACTCTTTGTGACCCCATGGAGCCTGCCAGGCTCCTCTGTCCATGGGGATTCTCCAGGCAAGAATACTGGAATAGGTTGCCATGCCCTCCTCCAGGGGATCTTCTCAACCCAGGGATCGAACCCAGGTCTCCCACATTGCAGGCAGATTTTTTCTTTACCAACTGAGCCACCAATAAAGCCTAGATTTGTCTAGTTCCCATGAAAAAAAATGTTAGTGTTCTAACTTAGTTAAATTTCATGACACATCTTTTAAATGTCTTTCAGGATTCTCTGTCACTGTTTTCCCAGTATCTGAGAATAATTCCTTGCCAATTTCATTTGCTTAATCACAGTTTAAGATTACCTATCTTTCTTTTGAATAACGTTGTTCAAATTGCCCATTCTTCTTCTACCATTTGTTCTCTCAGATATACAAGAGATTATGTATATATGCATAAATACTTCTTGAAAAATAAGCAAAAAAAAAATCTTGAAACAAAAAAACAGAATACCTCTCATCAAATAAGATGCATTTAAAGTAGCAGGTATACTGCAGGCGACCCCACTAAACCTGGCACTTTGACTGCACTCCACAGGGAGCAGCAGAATGCCCCTGACCTGGTCTACCCACTGCATGCCCTAGTGGACAGGTGTCAGAGCTTTCAGAATTTACACCCATGAGAAAGCTACAGCTGATGCCTCTTACAATGAACTTACTACAACCATCACAAAGAGGCCACAGTGTATGTAAGTCCTGTGAAATTCTCAGCACAAATTAGTCCAGCCAGAAGAATGCAACTATTCAGACTCTTCACTCTTATGGCCTTAATAGATGACCCCTGGGTTGGCATCCTGAGACTTCCTGGGCTACCTCCTACCAGAAGGGCAATCCTACCAATGTTAACCTGATTTCAGGAGCAACAAAGAGAAGCTTATTTGAGGGGAAGGCCAGGAAGGAATTGATGGTATTCAGAATGTTCTGGTGTTAAGCTTATATCCTCCAATCCGAGCTGACAGTGACCACGAGAGTGGTAGCCAGCAGCCCATTGGATGTTTACTGTGGTCTATTAAAGAAGTTCTTACTTACCCTTAATTCCCAGTTGTGAACATCAAACATTCCTATCTCAACCACTGAATTGTTTTATTCTCCAATGAACCTTTCAGCAACAAAATGTCCTAAGTTGTTACACTGAATTCTTTTATAATTCAATTACTTACTGATGCCAGAACACTGAATTAAATTAATTAGGAGGCATGGCTTGAAGTCATGCTCAATTTAACAGCAGATAAAGGGTCCACAGTGTTCTTTGTATCAAAAAATTGCTCCCTTTCTTCCTGTGCTTACTTTTTTTGCTTTTCTCTGAACCATCAGCAGGGTCATATGCTCAACCATGTGCTGAGGACACAGACCACTATCAATCCATCCTCTTTCAGGTGTAATGGTAAATCACAGGTTCATTTTCCCAGGATACTCCCAATTGAGCCATAATAAAGGAATTAAAGAAAACTAATGATATCCTCAAATAGCCTGCCTCAAGTAGAAGTAATGAAGTAATTATCAATAAAGAGAATAGTAAAGACAACAAGATGATAAAGAATAACAAATTCTATCCAATCAGAAGATAGGTGACAACAACAACAAAAAAAACTAAAAGTGAGTAAATCTTCTCATAAGGATTTTAAACGTTGTTTCAGAAAGCTGCAAGACAGACTAGGCATTGAAAAGAAAGCAACTTCACCACATAAATTGGTTCACGGTGCCCAGAACACAACAGTGCTAAATGAACGTGTACAGACTGGTGATCAAGAGAAAAAAATAAAAAGAAGGCAATCCTCCAAAGGTGAATAACACATTACATGGACACGAGGAATAGATCCTAACCCTTGATAGCTTTCTCCCAACACCTAGACATTTTAGACTACCTTCTTAAAGGTCAATCAATTTATGGTCAGAAAGACAATTTTAATAGCAGCTGTAACATGACAGAAATTTAAATCCCATGCCAAAAAATTTACATAATGTATTTGAAAGCTAAGAGAAAATTGAAAATCATCTGCATCACTGCACTTTTTCATAACCTGAAGTTTTGTTTTTTAGTTAACAGAACCTACAGACAGGTACAGAGAGTACGTTTTCGCTATCATGAAAATAAAGCCAGAAGAACCGTTCTAAACTGTAAGCTCCGGGGACAGGGTCTTTGAAACCTTGAGTTTTCAGGGACTCAAATGTGAGTGGAACAATTAATGCGCTCCAAGAGCCTGTAATTGACAACCACCTTTAAGCGAACTAGAAAAAGCTAAAGAAAAACAATCCAACTGAGAGAGCTCTGAGTGAGCGCTGGTTGAATTCAAAAATTCATTCAACAATAATTTACTATGAATACCTACCACGTGCCTGGCACTGACCTAGGTGCCTGCAGCTTTGTGATTACAAAACAGACAGGGTCCTGCCTTCTTGCCACGTGAGACAACCAAATACCCATTTAGTTAAACTTCAGTGGGTGCCCTGATGGGGGAGTTGGCTTTAAACTAGGGGTGTCAGGAGAGACCTCTTTTTAAGATGAGATCTGAAGAATACGTTCAGGACACCCAGGGCAAGTGTGGGGGACGCTGTCCAGGAGGGCGCAGCTGGTAGCCCTCAGCGAGTTGAGGAGTGTTCAGGCCAATTAGGGGGTGAAACGGGGGCGGGGGGAGTATGTTCGAGGGGGATGTATAGGTGAGTAGCGGGGGGGGGGGGGGGGACGGGAGAATGGGGGGAATCAAGGAATGGGGCGGGGGGGCGAATGGAGGTGGGAACGGGAGAGTGGAGGACGCGAGAGTAGTGGGTGAGACGGCCCAGTGGATGAAGGGGCGCAGGAAGCAGGGACCGGCCGACGGGCTGCAGGAGCCTGAGCGTTGTGTTCTCGGTTGACTGCAGAGCGGCGGGAAGGGGCGCTACACTACTCTTGTTTTAAGGGTCGCCGCACTCTCCCGCCTGCTCCCACACACGCCCAGTCCCGGCGCCTGTCATTCCATCACTCAACTACCCCGGCCCCTAAGTGTGGGCTCGGGGAGGTGAACCCAGCCGGGGTGGTGGGGAGCCCGGGTCCCTCTGGCGCGGAAGTAGTCACCTGAGAGACTCAGCACTTCCCACTCGTCAGGCCCGCAGAAAATCGCTGCCAGGGCCGAGAGCTCCTCCCGCACCGGCTCCGCCATGGCCGCGCCGCCTCGCACGCTCAGCACCGCCCCTTCCGCCGCCGCTGCCGCCCCGGCCGTCCCAGAACAGTGCGGCCAGGCTGCCACCGGGGGGCGCTCCGCGTCTCCGCTGCGCTCCGCGGGCTGGATGCCACTAGACGCCCCGCCCACAAGCTCCGGCTCTGTGACTGCAGCGTGAAGACTCTCGCCGTTTGGGGGACTTTTCTCCGAGGGTGAAGGCCCTGTGGCCCAAGGCAGGGTGTCTGCCAGAGGCCACCGTGCAGCTCACCCGCTGCTTTTCTAACAGAAGGAAGCCGCCTAGCAAAGCCGGAAATTCTCTAACTTTAGTCTGGGCTTTGTACACTAGCCATTCCCTCCCAGACTTGTCCTTGAGGGGAACTTAGAGGTTAGGGGGGGAAAAAAAAGCGGGGAAGTGACCAGAAGAGGTTAGCCCCTGTCTGGCTCAGAAGTGAACTAGGTGTTAGAGACACTGCAGTTAACAGATCAGAGGAGATTCTCCGCCCTCATGGAGGTACTAGAGACTAAGGCGATCTGGGACACCCGGAAAAACCTCCCGGGCAGGAACAACCTCCAGATGCTGAGCGGTAACTGGCACTCAGACTCTAGACCAAGACCGGATTCCTCTTTCTCTTTCTCCTAACGATGGTTCAGAAGGGGAGAGTTGGACCTGCCAGCTCTGGCAATCTAAGGGTGTTACTGGGGTGGCCTGGACCCTTGCGGGGGACCTGTGTACCCAGGTGCTGGGAGCAGTGTCATAACGTTCCTGTTTGGCTTCACAGGGTTCCCTGGTGGCTCAGTGGTAAAGAACCCACCTGCCAACGCAGGAGACCCAGGTTCAGTCCCTGCGTGGGGAAGATCCCCTGGAGAAGGAAATGGCCACCCACCCCGGTATTCTTGCCTGGGAAATCCCATGGACAAAGGATGCCTAGCCGCTACAGTCCATGGGGTCTCAAAAGAGTTAGACACGGCTTAGCATGTAAACAATAGCAAACAAACAAACAAAAAAATCACAGGGGACAGCCCTGCTGAAATTGGCAAGTGGAACTCCTGGGCCTTTGAGGGTACAATCAAGTATGTAAATGTGACAAATGCTAGCTTTTCAACATTACTCATTTTGTGATCTTCGATTGATACAAAGCAATGTGATTCTTGAAGCTTAATAATGAAATATGATCATCCTTGAACTCCACTCAAATCTAAGAATGTTCACGTACCAATAGGGTAACAGAATTAATCCGTTCTGTTTCAACGTTGGTTTTGTGAACAAGATTACAGTGATTCCCTGTGGTAGTTTTTTCAGCATGTTTGACTTGTCCTTTTGTTTGTCAAGTAACAATTTAAAATTTTGCAGACCCAAAAAGTAGCTGGTCTAGTTCACAGAGGTCCCACGATTTTTGTTTGTATCAGAAATAACATTTTGTGAGATAAATCAGGGAATTTAGATGGCTACACAGTGACTCCTGTCATTGACCTATGGATGTCAGGGAAACAGGGCTGATTTAACGACTGAATTCATGTTACCATCATTAACGTCCTTCCCATTCCAACTAAGAAGGGGTCTTAAAAAGGAAAAGATACTGGCTTCTGAGAACAGAAAAAGTTTAACAAGATAAACTGCAGGAGAAATGCCTTTCAGAGAATGCCGTGGGGTTTTAGTGACCCCAAGTAATTAAGAGCACTGCTGTGTACATAACTGAAAAGACAAAGGTTTATTTAAATGCATAATTATCTCTGATATGGCCAATTTGTTTAATAATAATAACTCCTTTGAGTTATTTCCAAAGTAGCAGCAGTTCAGTAGGTTCAGTAGCTGCTAAAGAGTTTGGTGAGCAAAAGAATAAATTTTTAATTTAAAACATCATTAAATTATTTTTAATTTTAGCTTGAAATCCAATGTTAGTATTTAAAGTGGTAGGAAAATATTAGTTTATTTGACTTACTTATTAAAGATAATCGACAAAAAAGTAGTTCATATCTTATTTTTAATTTCCTGAATTCAATATAAGTGATATGAGTCAAATAATATTAACAGCAAGACTACAGCTGTCAGAAATATTAGGAGGCATCCCTGAAGCCTATTGTCACAAGGAGTCCATGAAATTGATGTAAGAGTGCATCAATCTATGTAAAATTTTCTTGTCAATAGGTTTCTTCTTTGCTTTTCCTTTCTTCGTTGATTTCTCAACCTGCTTCTCATACTCCATTTAGCATGTTTAAATAAAACAGGAGTCGATGTGCATGTCTTTTAAATTGACAGTATCCTCAGGCCCTCAAGTCCTATGAATAAGTTTCTACTCTGACATTTGAAGTAATCATCACAGAGAAAGCATAATGTCAGCTTGATATTTCTCACACTATGAAAATACCAGCTACATGTCAAATATCTGAAGCCTACCTCAATGCAGTAAATTTTCTTGGATTCATATGCTACTGAAAATTCTAAATATTTAAATGTGCAATGATATCTAGACATGTGGATAAATGTCTAGTTAGAGCATGATCTATTTCTCTCCTTCTCTACTCCTCTGCCCCCAACAGTGTTTCTTTTCCTAGAACAATATTTACATATGCAACTTTCCTAAATAGTTGCTTTCCCAAGACCAAAGGAGAAGCTATAAACCTCTCACCTCCAGTTAAAACCACTAGCCCACGAGAAAGAGTTCTTTAACTTTTCTGGGAAAACCTTTCTGTTCACTTTATCATGTGTAGTATGTGGACTGGAATATTCAACTCTGTGTCTGCAATTTTAAGTCAAATTAAGGTAGGAGACAGATGGGCCCCTGGGCTGGACAGCTGGTGTTTGTCAACTGGAGTAAAATTGAAGCTTTGTTCTCATCCAGACTCTTAAGGGACAACGTTAGTGGCAAAAGCTATGAAGTAAGAGATAAGGTACCCACTCCTAAGGTCAAGGAAGACCTCCCTGTCTGCACATGCGCAGGAAGGCTTCTGGGGGGTCAAAAAGGGAGGGAGTCCAACCCCATATTAAGGGTGAACATGCACCCACAGGCCTCTATGGCGGGAAATCCATCTTAACAAAAAGTTTCACATGCATATTGGGGAGGGTCCTAGGACCCTAATTCTGACTCCTAATTCTGAAGTGAATGGGAGTGTGATAAGGAAAATGATCATATTAAGACTATGAGACAAGTAAAAATGCTTTCAAGAACCACTAAAAGTAAAGAACAAAAGAGGCATTAAATGCCAACTTGCTTAAAAAAAAAAAATGCCAACTTGCTAAGTAAATCTGAACTCCAGTAAGTTGTGCTACTGGTTTTGTCTAAAGGCTTTCCGTATTTACTTACTTCATAAGTACTCATAAGTTAATTCATAGTTCTTGGGCACTATTGGTCTGGCTTGACAAGCTGAGTATTAAAACACAGAGATGAAAGCAGCAGGCCTTTGCTCTCTTCAGTTTTGAGTCTAGACAGGTAAACCCTGCGTGCAACAATTACACGTTTTTTCATCGTGCGAGGTAACAAGAAATGCCACATTCCCTGTGAAGTTCACTGTCATGGTTTGGTGACCGTGAAGGGATGCTGTGGAGCATGTACCTCCCACAGTTTCCCAGAGGACAATATGTCTGTAATGCTCAGGAACATAGTAGGTTTCCAAAAGAACATCAAGTCAGTGATGTTGACTGGCCATAGTTCTTTTTGTTCTGTTACCATGTACGAGTCACAGATTTATTTTTCACCCAGAAAACAAAAGCAAATAGAACATGTAAGAATTTGATATGGACACTGTAATCATACCCTTCTGTGGAAAGATCTGCCTCCACCTTGTCCGAATAATCTGTACTCCCTCCAAAAAATTGGTTACATTCTGCCTGTGAGAAATTGCTTGATTCTCACACAGCAGCAATATCAAAAGTTTCAGCTTGCCTTGTAAGAAAACATCCCCATGACCCAGGTCCATTACATAAAAGTTCAATGCCTTATCAATGTTATCAAAAGAAGTCTTCAGTTTCATTAGGGTTTTACACTTTATCTAAGACCCAAGAGTTAATTTTGGTTACTACTGTATGTGTATTTATTTACCCATTATATATTTGGTCAGTTTTTATTATCTGAATTGGGGGACGGGTGCTTGGGAATATGTGAATTTTATAAAACTCCTTTTCTCCAAACTTGTAAAGGAGTTATAAATAAGTCAATGCTGCCATCTTGCAAAATAGATTCTCGGTGGTTGAAAGTTGAAAGAAAGAGTATATCAAAGAATCAAAACTGTGACTGGGAAACTTAGATCTGAATTTCCTTATAAGAAAAAATGTGGGGGCTCCACAGGCAGAAAATGTATTAGGCACAGAGAGAGGCGAAAGGGAGGAAGAAAGGAAGGAGGAGGGGCAAAGAGGTGTGCTAGGAAGATCAACACTTCAGAATGCTATGTGAAAGGACGATTTTCATCAAGTGAAGGAAGTCATAGGTTAGAAGTTTGGCTTTATTTCTAGAAGATTTATTTGCCAGCTTTTTGTGCATAGAGAGTCCTGAAACTTTATTTGTTAATAGTATGAGGTCTAGGTTTGCTTCAAAATAATGTAGGATGAGGGAAGAAGCTGGGGTATGGATGGGGCTGACATGACCATAGGCTAATAACTGATGAGATGGAGTTGTGGGTACAGAAGGATTTGGCATACTGTTCTATTTTCGTGTATTTTATATTCTTTATAATGAAAGTTCATTTCTATATTACTGGTAGATAATCTATCGAGATACTTGAAATTTGCATAATAAGAAAGAAAGACCAGGGAAAATAGGAGGGAAGAGAAAAGAAGAAAAAAAACCAGGGCCAAGTAGAAAGAACTGAGCTGGTGAAGGCCATAAGAAAGAAGAGAACAGGTTCTCTAGTGATAGGTGCAACACAAGCATGACTTACAATTTGTTCAGGTGAGAAGAGCACAGAACCTAACATTTCAGTGTCCTTCACAAGATACAAGAGGTTTACTCGTACACATTCAAGCAGAGGGAGACAGGCAGAGCTGTGGGCTCCTCAGTGTAGGCCTCCAAACTCCTTCTGTTTTGTGGTTTGGATCCCACCGGTCGTTCCGTGGTCCAGGGTGGCCACCAGAGCCCTAGCCACCAAGTCCGCACATGGTCAGGAGAGTGGGGCTCAGGCCATTGGCTGGAATTTAGTCCCACGACTGCTCCCAGCTAAAAGGGGGACCAGGAAATGTCATTTCTGGGAGGCCATGTACCCAACCAAAGGTAGAGGAAGAAGTGAAGTATTATGGTTATCATTTCTTTCTCATTATGGACAAAGGGAATCAGCCCTGGGAGACAGCTGGCAGTCCCCACGTGAAGTTGAGTTCTGGCCAAAAGGTTAGGTGGTCACATACCGTAACTCTGTGGAGCTCACCTTTCCCCACCCCTCAACCCCCACCACCCCTTACTGTTTGTCACACTGTCCCATTGTATTTTTCCCATGTCATTTACCATTACCTGAAATCTGGTTTATTTGCTGACCTGCAACTTATGATTGCCCCACAGGGAGCAGGCTCTGCCTCCCCCTGAGTGCCACCAGATGGTTTCATATGTCCAGAGGGCTGAGGCCACACAGGCCCCAAGAGGGTCTGATGGGGTCTGTGGCTCACAAGCTGAGACTTTCTGGGAGGAGCAAGGCAATTCAAAACGACCTGAATGAAGGCAGGGGCCAGCGGCTCTGGTGTTCCTATGGTTAAGGGATGGGGCCTGCTTGCAGTTCTCTGCACCATGCGGGTTTCTGCAGTGTCAACAAGGGAGGGAACCTCCACACTTCCCCAGAGGTGGAACAGAGGGCGTGGGCCGGGGGTGGGGCAGGGCTTGAAAGCTGCAGGCAGTCACACATCAAAAACAGAGTCAGACGCATTTACTGTCTGTCTGCACTAGAATACTATAACTCCCACGATGCCAGGGCCCTATCAGTCTTGTTCACCTCAGTATCCTCCATGTCTAAAACAGTACTGGCAAATTAGGAATTCAATAACATTTGCTAATACAAATAAACTCACTGCAAAGTTTATAAACTCTTCATATCTGTTGCTTATTCAACAGAATTATGGAGCGCCTACTATATGCTAGTGACTTGATGAGGTCTTAGGAATTCCATGGCCAAGTAAGACAAATCACTACCCTCCAAGAGCTCCAACTCCAGTCTGGGAGAGGCATCTGCTTTTCCTGGGATGGGGTGATGAGTGAGGTGACAAGAGGGTTATCAGAGGCAGGCCAGGAAAAACATGGTTTGGCCATGGTATTCAAGTTCTCCCATCACAGGGCAAGGGGAAGAGAAGGAAAACTGCAGGCAGAGATGGCTGGAGGTAGATCTCTGCTTTCATTCTTAACAAGCATTTATTGAACACCTTACTCTGTGCCAAGTATGACAGTGGATCCCGGGGAATCTGTGGTTGCAGTGAAATGAGGGAGACAGGTCTTGAAAGATCACACTTCTGGTAGTGGGCAGTCTGTTGAAATCATGGAAGTAGATATGATTGCCTGCCTGCATTTCAAGAATTTCACAACGAAGGTGATATATGTCCCAGCAGTTGGAACAGAGAAGCATCGGTTGGCCAGTGTCTATCACAATCTGCATCAGAACAAAAGTCACTTTGTGGTAGAGTCTCTGTATTTCCCTTTTGTTTTCACTTTCTTGTTTTACTCTGTGTTTAGTGAGGAAAAAAATCAAGCTGAGAAAAGAGAAAAAATTTTTTGTGGCACTGTTACCACTTGGAAGGGTCTTTTTGTCTCTGTCTCTCTCCTTAGGAATATAAAATCTATCTAAGAATAAAAGATTAGGCTACGATACGTTGTCTATGGTTGTTTCAGATAAAATCCTGCTATGTTTATGTGATTCTTATTGCCCTTTGAAACAGGTTGGTCAGAAATTTCTTCACTATAACTTCATTAAAAGCTTTTAGAGGGAACATTACACTTCTGGTAGAAGCATAGCAAGGGTTCCTACTATTGGGATCCTATTACCAGATACTTTGTTCTTAGCTCCTTCTCCTTTTTTAGAAAATACTTTCCCACCTCTTTGCCTGGTGAATTGTTATTCATTCTTCGGCTCTGAATCCCACCCATGCCTCCTCCTGAGGCTGAGTTGAGAACTCCCTTCTATTTCCCCACCATCTACAATATTCACACACCTGTCAGGCTGTATTATATCAATAGTTGCTCATGAGTCTGTGATCCTGGGAGAGTATGACTTTCATGAGAGGAGGGGGTGTTTTATTCCATCTTTGAAGGTATCTCTGACTCTTACTTAGCACAGTGACTAGAATACCAAAAGCACTCATATTTGTAGAATAAATCAAAAATGAGTGAATGTGGAACTTTCCTGTTGGCCCAGTGGCTAAAAATCTGCCTGCAGCAAAAATACAAATAAATAAACCTTTTTTTTTTAATGAATGAATGCGTGGTTGTAGTGTCAAAGTAAATAGATTGTGCTTTGTTTTACTTGTTATCTCTACCCCAATTCCCACCAGTTTTCTTCACCCTTGAGTATATTTATATATATCAACATCAAACAAGTAGATTACTACCCATGTCTTTACCTGTGAATCACATTCAGAGGAATAAAGAAAGCACAAAAGGACAAAGGAAACAGTGGATTACTCCTAATGAAGTCCCACAGTTTCATACAGACAGTAACTTTTAAAGTGGAATAGTAGTCCACAGTTATTATTTTACTTAACTATATCATGAACAAATAAAAATGAATTTTAAAGTAATTATTATAGCTAATACACAATACTAAGTCAGTCATGTGGTAAGTAAATCTACATAGTGAAAAAGTCCCAAACTGAAATGAGATACCACATGGTATCTGATCCAGTCTGGCTAGAAAGTGATCATATTTCCACCTGAATTTGTGACTAGGGTATATATTTTATTTATTCTTCAGGTTAATATTAATCATTTTAAAAATAAAAAGGTCACTTGAAGATAGGGTATTATATAAAACAACATAGCCATAGTAATTAATTTGAAGTTTTGACACAAATTTTTGACTGTGTAACTCATGATCACTTATGAAGATTCTCTTCTTTTTTCTTTTTCTAATACTCCAATATGTTGTTAACTCATGATTTAAGTTAAAAGATAGATGATGTTGAAAGGGACAGGAGGATTGATTGGACAGAGGCCCACGGAACTTTTTGTCAAGATAGAAACATTTGTTTTCTTGATTGGGGTGGTATTTACATGAGTTTATGCCATTTAACAATACCTTTAAGAACTGTGCATTTTATTTTATGTATCAGATCAGATCAGATCAGCCGCTCAGTCGTGTCCAACTCTTTGCGACCCCATGAATCGCAGCATGCCAGGCCCCCCTGTCCACCACCAACTCCCGGAGTTCACCCAGACCCACGTCCATCGAGTCAGTGATGCCATCCAGCCATCTCATCCTCCGTCGTCCCCTTCTCCTCCGGCCCCCAATCCCTCCCAGCATCAGTCTTTTCCAATGAGTCAACTCTTCGCATGAGGTGGCCAAAGTACTGGAGTTTCAGCTTTAGCATCATTCCTTCCAAAGAAATCCCAGGGCTGATCTCCTTCAGAATGGACTGGTTGGATCTCCTTGCAGTCCAAGGGACTCTCAAGAGTCTTCTCCAACACCACAGTTCAAAAGCATCAATTCTTTGGCACTCAGCCTTCTTCACAGTTCAACTCTCACATCCATACATGACCACAGGAAAAACCATAGCCTTGACTAGACGAACCTTTGTTGGCAAAGTAATGTCTCTGCTTTCGAATATGCTACCTAGGTTGGTCATAACTTTCCTTCCAAGCAGTAAGCGTCTTTTAATTTCATGGCTGCAGTCACCATCTGTAGTGATTTTGGAGCCCAGAATCCACTGTTTCCTCATCTATTTCCCATGAAGTGGTGGGACCGGATGCAATGATCTTCGTTTTCTGAATGTTGAGCTTTAAGCCAACTTTTTCACTCTCCACTTTCACTTTCATCAAGAGGCTTTTGAGTTCCTCTTCACTTTATGCCATAAGGGTGGTGTCATCTGCATATCTGAGGTTATTGATATTTCTCCTGGCAATCTTGATTCCAGCTTGTGTTTCTTCCAGTCCAGTGTTTCTCATGATGTATTCTTCATATAAGTTAAATAAGCAGGGTGACAACATACAGCCTTGACGTACTCCTTTTCCTATTTGGAACCAGTCTGTTGTTCCATGTCCAGTTCTAACTGTTGCTTCCTGACCTGCGTACAAATTTCTCAAGAGGCAGGTCAGGTGGTCTGGTATTCCCATCTCTTGAAGAATTTTCCACAGTTTATTGTGATCCACAAGTCAAAGGCTTTGGCATAGTCAATAAAGCAGAAATAGATGTTTTTCTGGAAGTCTCTTGCTTTTTCTATCATCCAGCGGATGTTGGCAATTTGATCTCTGGTTCCTGTGCCTTTTCTAAAACCAGCTTGAACATCAGGAAGTTCACAGTTCACATATTGCTGAGGCCTGGCTTGGAGAATTTTGAGAATTACTTTACTAGCATGTGAGATGAGTGCAATTGTGTGGTAGTTTGAGCATTCTTTGGCATTGCCTTTCTTTGGGATTGGAATGAAAACTGACCTTTTCCAGGCCTGTGGCCACTGCTGAGTTTTCCAAATGTGCTGGCATATTGAGTGCAGCACTTTCACAGCATCATCTTTCAGGATTTAGAATAGCTCCACTGGAATTCCATCACCTCCACTAGCTTTGTTCGTAGTGATGATTTCTAAGGCCCACTTGACTTCACATTCCAGGATGTCTGGCTCTAGGACAGTGATCACACCATCGTGATTATCTGGGTCATGAAGATCTTTTTGGTACAGTTCTTCTGTGTATTCTTGCCATCTCTTCTTAATATCTTCTGCTTCTGTTAGGTCCATACCATTTCTGTCCTTTATCGAGCCCATCTTTGCATGAAATGTTCCTTTGGTATCTCTGATTTTCTTGAAGAGATCCCTAGTCTTTCCCATTCTATTGTTTTCCTCTATTTCTTTGCATTGATCGCTGAGGAAGGCTTTCTTATCTCTTCTTGCTATTCTTTGGAACTCTGCATTCAGATGCTTATATCTTTCCTTTTCTCCTTTGCTTTTCACTTCTCTTCTTTTCACAGCTATTTGTAAGGCCTCCCCAGACAGCCATTTTGCTTTTTTGCATTTCTTTTCCATGGGGATGGTCTTGATCCCTGTCTCCTGTACAATGTCACGAACCTCATTCTATAGTTCATCAGGCACTCTATCAGATCTAGGCCCTTAAATTTATTTCTCACTTCCACTGTATAATCATAAGGGATTTGATTTAGGTCATACCTGAATGGTCTAGTGGTTTTCCCTACTTTCTTCAATTTAAGTCTGAATTTGACAATAAGGAGTTCATGGTCTGAGCCACAGTCAGCTCCTGGTCTTGTTTTTGCTGACTGTATAGAGCTTCTCCATCTTTGGCTGCAAAGAATATAATCAATCTGATTTCGGTGTTGACCATCTGGTGATGTCCATGTATAGAGTCTTCTCTTGTGTTGTTGGAAGAGGGTGTTTGTTATGACCAGTGCATTTTCTTGGCAAAACTCTATTAGTCTTTGCCCTGCTTCATTCCGTATTCCAAGGCCAAATTTGCCTGTTACTCCAGGTGTTTCTTGACTTCCTACTTTTGCATTCCAGTCCCCTATAATGAAAAGGACATCTTTTTTGGGTGTTAGTTCTAAAAGGTCTTGTAGGTCTTCATAGAGCCGTTCAACTTCAGCTTCTTCAGTGTTACTGGTTGGGGCATAGACTTGGATTACTGTGATATTGAATGGTTTGCCTTGGAAATGAACAGAGATCATTCTGTTGTTTTTGAGATTGCATCCAAGTACTGAATTTCGGACTCTTTTGTTGACCATGATGGCCATTCCATTTCTTCTGAGGTGATTCCTGCCCACAGTAGTAGATATAATGGTCATCTGAGTTAAATTCACCCATTCCAATCCATTTCAGTTCACTGAATCCTAGAATGTCGACATTCACTCTTGCCATCTCTTGTTTGACGACTTCCAATTTGCCTTGATTCATGGACCTGACATTCCAGGTTCCTATGCAATATTGCTCTTTACAGCATCAAACCTTGCTTCTATCACCAGTCACATCCACAGCTGGGTATTGTTTTTGCTTTGGCTCCATCCCTTCATTCTTTCTGAAGTTATTTCTCCACTGATCTCCAGTAGCATATTGGGCACCTACTGACCTGGGGAGTTCCTCTTTCAGTATCCTATCACTTTGCCTTTTCATACTGTTCATGGGGTTCTCAAGGCAAGAATACTGAAGTGGTTTGCCATTCCCTTCTCCCGTGGACCACATTCTGTCAAATCTCTCCACCATGACCCGCTCGTCTTGGGTTGCCCCAGGGGCATGGCTTAGTTTCATTGAGTTAGACAAGGCTGTGGTCCTAGTGTGATTAGATTGACTAGTTTTCTGTGTGTATGGTTTCAGTGTGTTTGCCCTCTGATGCCCTCTTGCAACACCAACTGTCTTACTTGGGTTTCTCTTACCTTGGGCGTGAGGTATCTCTTCACGGCTGCTCCAGCAAAGCAAAGCGATTGCTCCTTACCTTGGACGAAGGGTATCTCCTCACCACCGCCCTTCCTGACCTTCAATGTGGGATAGCTCCCCTAGGCCCTCCTGCACCCGCCCAGCCACGGCTTGGGGTAACTCCTCTCGGTGCCGCCCCTGGCCTCAGCGTGGGGGCATGGGGTAGCTCCTCCCAGCCGCTGCCCCTGACCTCGGACGCAGGGTAACTCCTCTCGTCGCCGCCCCTGGCCTTGGGCTTAGGGGCGTGGGGTAGCTCCTATGTATAGTGTGTCAATTTTTTAAAAAGAGTATTTGAGGAAAGAAAGTAAGTTTATAAAATTTTATAAGATTTTTTTTTTCTGAATTTGAGCTATGCTCTCAAGTTGAAAATTGAAGGGAATTATTCTTTTAAAACACCTTGAAACCTTGCTGTTGCTTAATTTTTAGGTATAACAACAAATCTTGGCAAGAAAAAAGTTGCAGTTTTCAAATGTCTTCAAATGGCACTGACTTGTCTCTCTGTGAGTAGGTTGTTAATAAAAATGAAGAAAACCATCCCTTAACCCATGGCAATTTGTTTTTAGCCTAAAAGCTCAGCCGCCCTTTGTCTGTTGATGTAAAAAAGAAAATGTGATTGGTACAAGTATACCTCATTCTATACAGTCTAATGAGTGGTTATTCAAAGATCTTAATGTACTCAATGAATTCTCTATACAAATAATTTTAGGATGAGTTTTTTTGCTAAGTGAGGAACTTGTAATGATGTAGACCATCTACCATTTCTACAACTGTTCTGAGATGCCCTTATTTTTTACATTTTAATCATCTCTGAAATAAAAAAGCTTTACACCACAGACAGCACCTTCTGTTGGCCATTGGCCAGGCAGCAGACAAGACTAATGTGGCTTGCATGTGCATAAATTTGGCTATTTCCCTTGGACTTGATTTCTGGTGGAGATATGAATGTAGCAGTATCAAAATTTGCAGAATGTCAGAAAAGGTATTAGCAACTTGGAAAAAGTCGAGAATTCTAATATTAGTGTAGCATCGTTGTTGTTTTTTTAAAGAAATGCTGTCTCACTGATGCTTTTGTTGGAACAAAGGATGACATATGTGGAAAAACAGACACCGATGCCTCTGGGTTGATATATGATTCACAATTGACAGACACAAAATGTGAGTTACTCTAGGACTGCTTGAGTTATTTCTTGTGCACATATAAACAGGTTATATCTTCCTGTTTATATGTGCACAAGAGTGATACTTGATTATGTACACATACATAACTCTAGAAAAAAACTTCTGTAAGAACTGTAAAATAGAAACTTCAAGTAATAAAAAAGTGAACCATAGTAGATTGGCAGCATATTTCCTTTTGCAGCAGTACATAAAATAATGACTCATAGTTAATGGCATCTTAAAATCTATTAAAGCTGACCTTTGCACTTTTTGTATGCTGGCTTTTCAGCTAAGGGGATGATTGAATAGCAGGCAAGAAATACTTTCATCAAATAATGTCTTAAATTTATAATAATAACAATACTATGTACTGAGTAGCTACTATAGGCCAGCTGCTATGCTAAGTGCCTTACATACCTCATTACATGTAATTCTACCCCAAAAAGCCTGAGAGTTACTATTGAGCAGATCTTTATCCCTTCTGAGCTGTTAGATAACCCAAGTTAAGCTTGCAAAACTGAATCTGAACCTCGTTTTGACGGATCCCCCCTAAAAGTTCTTGATTTTTGTGTAGCAGATTCTTCTGCTGCCTGTCCTCCTACCCTCCCCACCCATTCCCACAAGTTCAAAGTGAAAGCTTATAGAAGGGGAAGAGAGAAAGACAAGAATCTCAGCAGCATTCAATTTCTGTTCAGGTTGTTCTTAAAGACAGCTTCATCCTTGATCTGGTGATGTACTTCTTCATTCAATCATGTGCAATACCCCGGAATTCTGACATCATCCTCCTTTTGCCTTGGTTCTATTTGGGATTTTATCACTTGCAACAAAAAACATACTACTATAATCATTCATAGCTTTAATACATTTAAACATATTACTTGCAATAATAAAATATTACTTCTAACACAGCCAGCCAGTTTAAGTCCTGCTGGCTCGTTTCATTAAACTGCACAAGGACTGAAGCTGGCTGTTTCAGTTACAACCAGCAGCCCTGGAGGCACTGGATTCTCTCTGGGATTAAATAGTATCCTAATCAGCACAGGTAGGAAGCTGTGGATACAGCACAGAGAACCCAGAACATTGAACCAGCTTGGTTTTCCCAGGAGCAGCTCTGTGGTTAAGCACAAGTTGCTTAACTCTGATGGAATTCCATTTCCTTGATTGTAATAAGATGCAAATTACAAGATTTTTTTTTAACTTGTATTGAAATATAGTGAACTTACAACGTTGTGTTAGTTTCCTGTGTATAGAAAAGTGATTCAGTTATACATATATATAATTTTTTTTTAGATTCTTTCCTATTATAGGTACAAGATGATTTCTAAGAATGTTTCTGGTTTTAAAATTTTGGGCTCCTGCACAAATTAAAGACAGCCAGATAATGCATTGGTTCATAGTGGCATAGTGTTAGTCACTCAGTTATATCCAACTCTTTTCAATCCTATGTACTGTAGCCCACCAGGATGCTCTGTTCATGGAATTCTCTAGGCAATAATAATGCAATGGGTAGCCATTCCCTTCTCCAGGGGATCTTCCTGACACAGGGATCAAACCCAGGTCTCCTGCATTGCAAGCAGATTCTTTACCACCTGAGCTACCGTGGAAGCCCCATTCAGTGGATTTCATGGCTAGCTTCAACTCCAGTTTTTTTCCTTAATAAAATTAAAATTTGATACTATCAAGGGATATGCTTAAGAAAATTAAATGACACTTAAACTTTAAAAAGCTTAGTTATAATATAAAAACATAAGTTGATAGTCCAAACATTATCCAGTAACAACTTCAGAATAGTTTTAATACTATAAGACTTGTAACTCATGGAAGGAAAACCATCAGGTTCTGGAATGGTGAACTGAGTTTTTTATTCTTACCCCCAAATAGCAGCATACATCCTTGAAAGGAAAATCAAATTTTTAACATTAAGCAATAAGAAGGACATGGAAATGTTCTTGTTTTTCCTTATGGACTATTGATTTTAAATTTTAATACCAAAATACAATATATAATGACTTTTTCCCCAAAGTGATAACGTTAAAAATAAACACATTAAGGAAATTCCCTGGCAATCCACTGGTTAGGACTTGGTGCTTTCACTGCCATAGCCCACATTACATCTCTGGTCAGAGAACTAAGATTCTGTGTCACAAAGCATGACAAAAAAATAATGACAACAACAATAACAAAACCCACATTAATAAGTGATTTGCAATTGTTAAAAAATATCTGTGTATTCAACCTCAGACAATTGGTACAATTTTACAAATCAGAAACTAAACTCTCTTGACAAATGCTGACTTGGAAAAACAAAACCTGAAATGTGATTGAAAATTATATTATTAAATATTTCTTCCAAAACCATTAAGCATTTTTTTCCAGCAAAAATGGAATTGATTCAATTAAGTGACTTCAAGTTATACGTAACATGTTTGAAGAGATGCTCTTCAATGTTATTCTTATTTACTGGTGTCATGTAATTTCCTGGAGCAGCTATTTCCTAACTCAGTTCAAATATGGCTTGGAAATTTTTTTTATTAAAGTCTTTATTGAATTTGTTACAATCTTGCTTCTGTTTCTTATGTTTTGGTTTCTTTGGGCAAGAGGCATGTGGGATCTTAGCTTCCCAACCAGGGATCAAACCCACACCCCTGCACTGGAAGGTAAAGTCTTAATCACTGGACTGCCAGTGAAGTCCCCTGGCTTGGAATTTTTGTTTGCTTTCTATATCTAACTTGCTTATACTTAAGAAATTATTCAGGGACATAATTTCCCTCATGTGTACAGTACTTTGGGTAACATTTTAACAAAAAGAAGCCAAGGAAATGAACAAAACTACCTTTGCCAAACACTAAATCTGTCCACTGCCTTAAATGTTCATACCAACAGATGGGGATCCACCGAGCCACAGCCTGGGAAGGGCTATACAGACTTGGCTTCTGACTCAACATTTCAGGTACATGTTCTGCAAGAGGAAAAATTACCTTTCAAAATCCTCACCCCCAGATCTCTAAGCAACACAGCATCTTAATTATTCACAGGTAGCAAGGTCCAGATACTGTGGTTGTCCCAACAGGACATAAGTAAATGACTGTGAGGGCCAGGAGGAAGCAGGATCTCTGTGCAGCTCACAAGTGGCTAGCAGCGGTGAGAGTCAAAATAATCAACACTAGTGCAGCCTGTGGAGAAGGAAACGGCAACCCACTCCAGTGTTCTTGCCTGGAGAATCCCAGGGACAGGGGAGCCTGGTGGGCTGCCGTCTATGGGGTGGCACAGAGTCGGACACGACTGAAGGGACTTAGTTAGCAGCAGCAGCAGTGCAGCTTGGGTTCTGACCAACCTGATAAACATTAGGTGTAAAAGTCTATACAGTGCTCCATGGCTGGGTGTCAGCCCCAGGAATTTGTAGCCTGAGCAAACTAGTGCAGTTTTATAGGTTACAAATACATTTTGAGATATGTTGTGTAACTTAAACCTCAAAAATTATGTAGGCATTACTATTTTTCTAATTTGTAGTTTAGAAAATTGAGGCTTACAGAGGTTAAGTAATATGCCATAGCTTACACAACTAGTAAGTGACAGGACTAGATAAACTACTACCGCTGCCTAACACAACCGGTTTGTTTTATTCTGTGGTTTCTCTTTCATTCTCAGGGCTAATTATAAGGACGTGAAACTAACCTTGATTTTTCAAACTGTTCTATTTAGACATTAGAAAATAAAAAGCACCAAAGATGTTGATTCAGTCCTTCAGCTTCATGTTATTCAAATCACTCAGTTATCAGCAGTTCCTATTAAATGACTTTTTTCTTGGCCTATGGAAATGTGTGCATAAGACACTTGCAATGTTATTTTTGTGAGGCTCTTCATTGCTCTCATCTTCTGCTACTGTCAGCATATTAATCTGTATTGAAAAATATGAACCAAATAGTTAACTTCCTGAATGAAATCTATCTCACAGGTTTAACCTTAGAAACCAAGGCATGAAATAATTGAGTCCTTTACAGGAAAACTAAAAATTCACTTACCTTGGAAAGAAAAGGCTGTGGTTCAGAAGATTTCTTCATAATCTGTGTAGATACTCTACTCACATAGAGATGGAGCCTGTCTCCTCATTCCTTGAGTGTAAGCTGTGCATAGTGATATCCATCCAAATAGGGCTGTATGAGGAGTGGGGTATACAGGGAGTAATGTTAAAAGGGAAGAAACCTGAAAAATGATGCTTCATTCAGGTGATCAAGGTCGATATCAACAGTGATAAGTCACATTAATGGTATGTACCTTTGACATGATGTGATTAAAATGACATTCTGGAGTCTTCTTCTCCAAAACTCACAACCCTAGTCTAACTATGAAAAGCACTGGACAAATCCAAGATGATCTAGGCATTTTACAAAAAATACCTGACCAGTACTGCTCAAAACTGTTAAGTTCATCAAAATCTAGGGACATCCAAGAATTGTCAAAGCCAAGAAAAGGCTAAGAGACATGATGACAAAATGTTGTGTTTCTTGGATGGGAGCTTACAACAAAAATTATTCTAAAATATAAAGTTTATTTTTAAAAAATAACACATTTTATCATTTTGGCATTTCAATAGTTGATCACATAACACCAGGCCTTCAGTTAACTCAAAATTTCTAAAGTATTACATAAAGTGAGGTTGGAATTCCTTGGATCCACCCTCATTGGCTCT
Organism: Bos javanicus; assembly: GCF_032452875.1. Lineage (NCBI taxonomy): Eukaryota > Metazoa > Chordata > Mammalia > Artiodactyla > Bovidae > Bos > Bos javanicus. The sequence continues at coordinate 48,629,127 of NC_083870.1, forward strand.
CAGGAAGTCTACCTCTCCTCACTTTGGTTTCACAACCAAGGTTCTTATTAAAAAAAAAAAAAAAGTGTAGACTTACTGTCTCTACTTTCATTCACTCTTCAAACCACTGCAGCCATGTGTCTACCCAACAATGATTCCAAGTCCAATCCAATGGATCCTTCTCAGTCTTCACTTATTTAATCTGGTAAAGATGAAAAGTATTGATTTATTCTCTTCCTTAAAACTCCCAATTTCCTTGCCACAGTCTGTCCTATTCTCTTAACTTCCCTTCTCCCCTGTTAATACCCTCCAGTATTTTTTTTTTTTTTACCTTTATACAATTTGATAGAATCTGGGTTTCTTGGTCTGGAAAAGGGTCACTTAGTTATGCAAATATACAGCAAGTACACAAGCATCATTCCAGAACAAATGACTTACTTTTTTGTCTTAGCAAAAACTGTCTCTCCCATTGATGTGCAGAGCTGGACACTGGGGAAAAGGTGACTCAGAACCTTCTAGGAACTCAAGGCCTTCTTGAGAAAAAGACATCAGAGCCCCAAAGTCCAATCTCCAAGTCAGAAAAATCTGTAAGGATCCATCAAAGAGTTCTGATTAAAGACTGCTAGAGGAGTCGTGACCAAGGATTCCAAGAGATGAATATACCAGGAAAATAAGATATAGTCATGCAAGGACTTCAGAATTCATGGAGGTAGAAGGTGGGTACATTGTCTTCAGCACAGGGTGGAAGAATTTTTCTCCAGCCATCCTGCCAGTGATGTTGCACATTGGGGAAAATTAGCAAGTTTAAGTGGGAATTAAAAGTATCTAGGACCCTAATAGGGCTTCCCTGATAACTCATTGATAAAGAATTTGCCTGTTAATGCAGGAGACTCAGGTTCCAACCTTGTGTCCGGAAGTTCCCCTGGAGAAAGAAATGGCAACCCACTCCAGTTATTCTTGCCTGGGAAATCCCATGAACAGAGGAGCCTGGAGGGCTACAGTCTATTGGTTCGCAAAAGAGTTGGATAGAACTGAGCAACTAAACAACAACAAATGACCCTAATACACAACACTGTGGTTTTGAACCATCATCTGACAGGCCAGCAAGGGCATCCTAACATCATCAATCAAACTTCAGGATTAGTCTTCAGTGGTAATACCCTGTGACTGAAGAAACAAAGGCAAAGAACTTATCAGACTCCAATGCGCTCTCCACTTGATGCTTGGAAGCGGACTGACCAACAAACCTCCTGATCCTTGGGCTAAATCAGGACCTGACATTAATAGACACTTTTGAGGATGAAAATGACAGGGAGATCCTTGCTAATATGGATTCAATCAATTTGTTAAGCAAAAGATGTGATCATATTTGTACCCTAAATTTGCGATGGTCACACCAGCTGTACAAGTTTAACTCACTCTACCTAACCCTTTATATTGCTGCTTTTTGAAGATTTTGTACCCCACCTAGATAATTTCATCCTGCCTGTAGCTTTCTTATTGCCTTTATCCAGTGTCTCCCATACCTTTATTTAGAACAAAGCATTCTGAGCTATTACCTCTAAAGCCTCCTAAACTTCATCTAGGTGTTTCATAGGACTGTAAACACAGCTTGTGCAAAAATGATTGTATTTCCCCAAAGTACACTAACACACCCACAAAAATCTTATTCCCCTAACTTTACTAGCGGCATTATCCCAAGCAGAAATACGGGAGTCTTCTCAGTTGCCCCATTTCCATCACCTCCCACATTTCACCTCTCCTTTTCTCAGCACCTTCTCTTGTTTACCACCTTTTTTGCACTAATCCAGACCCTCATCGCTTCTTGCCTGGACTTTGCAATTGGTGGCTTGGTGGTTAAAGCGTCTGCCTGCAATGCAGGAGACCTAGGTTCGATCCCTGGGTCAGGAAGATCCCCTGGAGGAGAAAATGGCAACCCACTCCAGTATTCTTGCCTGGAGAATCCCATGGACAGAGGAGCCTGGTGGACTATAGTCTGTAGGGTCGCAAAGAGTCAGACACGACTGAGCGAATTCAGCCAGCCTAATGTCTTACACCTGCCCAAATAAGCGCCTTCCTCTTTTTGAAACATGCTTCCCATTTTCCCTCTCCTCGCATCTGTCTTTTCCAACTAATAATTGGTTTCTCCAGGAGCCTTCCTTCACTTCCAAGTCTGGATTAGCAGCCTCTCCTGTGAACTGCCCTATCACAGTGCTCATCATGGTGTACCCCGTTCTTGTTTCTCAAGAACTCTCAAGAGGGCTCTTGAGGGAGGGGCTATCTCATTCACCATGACAGTCCTAAAATCCAGCACAGTGCGTGGCACTCAGTAGGGATTTAGTAACAATTTGATGAAGAAACGAGCTTCCCTGGTAGCTCAGACAGTAGATAATCTGCCTGCAATGCAGGAGACCTGGGTTCAATCCCTGGGTTGGGAAGATCCCCTGGAGAAGGAAATGGCTACCCACTCTAGTATTCTTGCCTGGAGAATCCCATGGACAGAGGAGCCTGGTGGGCTACAGCCACGGGATCACAGTCAGATACGACTGAGTGACTAACGCTGATGAAGAAATAAATGAATAAAAATGAACTTTTGCTCCTTCCTTTTAGTCTTCCTCCTCCAATCCATCCTCGACAGTCCATTCTCCACACATGATTCTAAAATAAATCATGTTGCCCTACAGCTTAAAACTCATTATTTATTTTCTTATTGTTCTCAGTAGTGTATCTTGAACAGTGTCCCATGTTACACTTCTCAGAGGAAAAAAAAGCAAGGCTAATGATATTTTTCTTCTAAAATTCACAGAGAAAAGGAGAACCAGCCCTTGACCCCTAGGCTCTGGCCTGTTGCTATCAGCTGCACCCTGGGGCTCTACCGTTGAGTACAGTTTCATAAAACATCAGCAAGAGACAAGGCTGTTCTTTGACTGTGCTGGGTCAGGACAAAAACAAGGCCACTGGATAACCATATCTGCACAGAGACATAACATGAACAGTGTGCAAACCACAAAAATGGCCTAACATCCTCTTACCCTGGCTGATATGAGTGAATGCTGCTTCTTTACCCATTTCAGTCTAGCCTCCAACTGGTCTTCTTTCCTTTGAGTTAAGATTTCTTAATCCTATCCAATCATAGAATTACCTGTTTCCTGACAACATTCACTCTCAAGAAAACCCCACTTCCTCAAACTCTCCTGAAATCAACCCAAACTCCAGTCCTACAATAAGCCCTTTCTAACACCATCTTACCGAGAGGCACAGTCCCCTGTTGTGAGCATCCTTCTTTTCTGTCATGAGTGATAAACCCAACCTGTTCAACCACAAGTATGTTCTGGCCTGATCAGATTCAGCTCAAATATTGGCTCCCTCCGTAACTTAGGAAGCATGAACTAACAGGCGGCCCAAGGGCATGTAGAGCAGGATGAACACAGCACTTCAGGTAATAAAAAGATCCAGATGTGGGACTAATGCTGTAGACATAGGAGCCCACATTTCCTTTCAGAGTGTTTGTACTTGTAACAGTTCAACTCCTCCCTTGTCTTGCCCTGTCTTTATAAACAGATAGTGTCCTCAGAATGCTGTCTACAAACAGTGACATTTTTGTGGAAATTATAAAAGGACCAAGTTTCACTTCCAGGCTCATTCCATAACTTGTGGGAAAGTCTCTGGGTTTTCAGAGGTTATAGAATTAGGAATGTGTTTTGATCTAATTTTATCTAGATCCTGAGAGGAGGAAAAAGTTCTTGATGCCATCTGGGCTGTATACATAATATGAAAAATAGGCTGAAAATTTTGAACTACAGTGGAGGATAGAAGTGGCTCTAAGTAGACTATGAATCCTTTAAGGATGGACTGTTCTTTCTGAATTTTACTACTCCAAGTGTGGTCCAAGGTGACCAGCATTGGCATCACTTAGAAGCTTATTAGAAGCACATATTCTAACCAACTCCAGGACCAACACTGGATCAATCCCAAACCTACTGAGAATCTGTATTTGAATAAAATCCATGATGTTTTGTATCCATATTGAGAAGAGCCTGAGTCCAGTACCACACCTCACTCACTGCTGAAGGAGAGAAAGAATAGGTAGAAGGAAGGCAATCTTATTTTTGAAAGCTCTTACACTAGAATATCAATGAGTATTTTAGAACTTTAACAGTGAGGAGATGATAAGGAGAATATTTTTTTAATTAAAATGTATTAATTTTATGCAGTCCCTGATGTTCTCCTGTTTCCTTTGTTCTCTAATAGTGCATATCATTGTCACAAAATTTCTCCTAATGTTATAACATAAGTACTAGTATGAATAAAGTAGTGCATGAAATAATTTTTTTTTATTATTTGACTAATTTGACATAAAATGCTGCCAGCTTTGACCTAAAATTAAGGACATCATTGTTTTCTCTGTATTAGCTATCAGTTAGCACTGTGTTTTTTATATATTTGTTTAATGTTTTTAAGGTAATGTAGTTGTTGTTCTTTCTCTTGTTAATACTCTCCATCAGAGTTGAGCATAAACTTCCATTTTCTTTTTTTCCTTTTGGTAGGAAGTTAGTTGCCAAAAATAAACTGTATTAAGTCAATATACAAGTTTATGATTTTGGCTCCCTTAAAATCATGACTTAAAATTACAGGCACCCTCCAAATCTTCTTTCAGCCTTTAGGTAAAATTACCGAAATGCTGGAGGTCACAGTGGCCTTAGTAATCTTGTTGATATAAGTACTTTGAAAATTCTAAACAGGGTGCTGGCTCTCCCCCTCAGCAAAGATAAGAGGACGTTGGAATACTCACACTGCAGTGACCTCAAAAACAGAATAAACAAGGAACAGTAGCATGGAGGAGTAAAGAAGTATTTAATTGCTGTTCTCCTCAGTGTTTGCTACAGAACAAGAAGTTCCCCAAAGATATTTAACTATTCACTATGACTTACCAGGAAATCAAAAATTATGTCAGGATCCCATATCTTGGAAATCATATTTGTTATAGGAAATTAGCTTTTTCCATGGAAACTATAGGATATCTATTACTTGATTGTTTGTTATTTAAACCATTTAATCTACAGATGGTTTAGTATTTAAGTTGTTCACTATTCTATAAAGGAACTAAACAGCCTTGTAAAAATTCTCCTTCCAGAATATTTAGTGTGTAGGGTCTTATTAGTCAGACTCTAGTCTTAGCTTTCTACCTGCAGCCCCCTCAGAATAAGGGGCGTCCCAAGTAGACACAATTGCGAGCACATCAGAAGGCTTTGTTCTTCCACAGAATCATAATTAGGCAATTGTTGATTATCATTAATTTATTAAAGATTCTCCTTTCAGCCTAGATTACCTACCAATAATTGAACAATATTTTTAAACCCTAGCTTGGAAATAATGTGTTCCAGGGGAAGAGGAGGAGAGAGGTTAATAAGTATAATACAAAGCAAGTGTTTCAGATGCATTAGGGCCAATTATTAAATGTAATATTCTAAAGCCAGGGTGGGTTGTAGGCTTTGCTCTGGGGTGATGGATCCAAGAAGAGACCAACGGGGTGGGTGGGGGGTGCTCATTATTTTCCTGCTAAGAGCTCTTAGTATTTAAATCAAACTATGGTTAAAAACAACCCTTGGGGCCATACATTCATAAGTTTTATTTTAAGTAAGTTTTTCATTGATGTACAGCATACAGAAGTTTGTCCAAACCACATGAGTTTCACAATGCAAACTCACCCATGTGACCAGCACTGAAATCAAGCAACAGAACAAGGCCAGCTCCACAGAAGCCTTCATCCAGCCCTTCCTCAGTATTACTCTCACCCCTCTCCAAGGTAACTTTTAACATCATAGATTAGTTTTACCTGTTTTTGAACTTTAGGTAAATAGAATCATGTAGTATTGACTTTTTGTATTGGACTTTCTTTTGCTCAAAAATAAGTTCATGCAATTCATCCATATTTACTTATAATTGTGATTCAAACACTCTCATTGCTATATAGTATTCCATTGTGGGATTATAAAGCCATTCTCCATTCTATCATTGATTACATTTGGGTTATTTTGAGGCTGTTAAGAATCCTGCTGCTGCATTATAGCTTCTAATCAAAAGTTCTAATAATCAGTTTGAATAAGGAAAATCTTGGCAATACTTTTTCTCATCAGTATTTTCCTTTTAAAAAATGAGATTATTGGATTAGATAGAGCAGAAATAAACCTTAGAGTCTAACAGTCTATACACATATAATCTTAATAACCTTTCTGTTTATAAATAATCTTTTTAAAATAAAAAATAGTCTCTATATACCCAATTTAGCAACTTTATTAGTTTCTATTGCTGCTGTAACAAATTACCTCAAATTCAGTGGCTTAAAGCAACACAATTTGTTCTCTTATAGTCCTGAGGTCAGTCCAGAATGTGTCTTAAAGAGCTAAAATGAAAGCATTGGTATGCCCACCTTCCTTCTGGAGGTTCCCAGGAGGTCTGTTTCTTTCCTTTTCCAGGAAAGAGGTTGCCCACTTTCCTTATCTCCTGGTCTCCAGTCTGTGAGCCCATCACTGCCAGCCATATCTCTTGTCCCTTCTCCTCTGATTCTCATGCCTGCCTCTCCCTTCATTATAAGGACTTCTGTGATTACACTGGGTCCAGCTGGATAATCGCATCTGCAAAGTCCCTTTTGCTATGTAAGGCAGCACATTCACAGATTCTGGCAATTAGGATGTGAACATCTTTAGGGGACCATTAGTCAGCCTCCCACACCAACCCTCTGAAATTATGTTCGGCTTCCGTTCCCCACTACAACTTGCCCTCATAACTTCACTGAAGTAAGGAGACACTCAGTGTCCTTTTACCCTATGATCTCAATTGGAAGACATTTACAACATCAGCTCACAGAGGGTAGAGTTTGAGCAACTCGGTTGCCTCTTCCCCATCTCCTGAATAATATCTGATACTCAGCAGGCTCTCAGTGACTTAGATGAATGAATGCACGAAGCATTTCCTACATCCTCATGTCTTCTCCCTGCTAGATAAAGAGCAGCCATGTGACACTGGAGGCCCTGCAGCTATGGTTTTACTCAATACTCTTGGTTGCTTAGTCGCTAAGTCATGTCTGACTCTTTGGCACCTCGTAGACGGTAGTCTCAGAAAAGGCAATGGCACCCCACTCCAGTACTCTTGCCTGGAAAATCCCATGGATGGAGCAGCCTGGTAGGCTGCAGTCCATGGGGTCGCTAAGAGTCAGACATGACTGAGCGACTTCACTTTCACTTTTCACTTTCATGCATTGGAGAAGGAAATGGCAACCCACTCCAGTGTTCTTGCCTGGAGAATCCCAGGGACGGGGGAGCCTGGTGGGCTGCCGTCTACGGGGTCACAGAGTCAGACACGACTGAAGTGACTTAGCAACAGCAGTAGACTGTAGTTCACCAGGCTCCTCTGTCTATGAGATTTCCCAAACAAGGATACTGGAGTGGGTTGCCATTTCCTTCTCCAGGGGATCTTCCCAACCTAAGGATTAAACCCACATCTCCTGCTTATCAGGTAGATTCTTTACCATTAAGCCACCTGGGAAGCCTGCCATCCAGAATACCACATATTTAGTTGTCATGTCTCCTTAGCCTATGACAGATTTATGGTTTTAGAAAAGGCAGAGGAACCAGAGATCAAATTGCCAACATCCACTGGATCATTGAAAAAGCAAGAGAGTTACAGAAAAACATCTATTTCTGCTTTATTGACTATGCCAAAGCCTTTGACTGTGTGGATCATAATAAACTGTGGGAAATTCTTCAAGAGATGGGAATACCAGACCACCTGACATGCCTCTTGAGAAATCTGTATGCAGGTCAGGAAGCAACAGTTAGAACTGGGCATGGAACAACAGACTGGTTCCAAATAGGACAAGGAGTACCTCAAGGCTGTATGTTGTCACCCTGCTTATTTAACTTATATGCAGAGTACATCAAGCACAAGCTGGAATCAAGATTGCCAGGAGAAATCTCAATAACCTCAGATATGCAGATGATACCACCTTATGGCAGAAAGTGAAGAATTAAAAAGCCTCTTGATGAAAGTGAAAGAGGAGAATGAAAAAGTTGGCTTAAAGCTCAACATTCAGAAAACGAAGATCATGGCATCCGGTCCCATCACTTCATGGCAGATAGATGGGGAAACAGTGACTGACTTTATTTCAGGGGGCTTCAAAATCACTGCAGATGTTGACTGCAGCCATGAAATTAAAAGACGCTTACTCCTTGGAAGGAAAGTTATAACCAACCTACACAGCATATTAAAAAGCAGAGACATTACTTTGCCAACAAAGGTCTGTCTAGTCAAGGCTACAGTTTTTTCAGTAGTCATGTATGGATGTGAGAGTTGGACTGTAAAGAAAGCTGAGCGCCAAAGAATTGATGCCTTTGAACTGTGGTGTTGGAGAAGACTCTTGAGAGTCCCTTGAACTGCAAGGAAATCCAACCAGTCCACCCTAAAGGAAATCAGTCCTGAGTAGTCATTGGAAGGACTGATGCTGAAGCTGAAACTCCAATACTTCGGCCACCTGATGTGAAGGACTGACTCATTTGAAAGACCCTGATGCTGGGAAAGATTGAAGGCAGGAGGAGAAGGGGACAACAGAGGATGAGATGGTCGGATGGCATCACCAACTCAATGGACATGAGTTTGGGTAAACTCCAGGAGTGGGTGATGGACAGGGCGGCCTGGAGTCCTGCACTCCATGGGGTGGCAAAGATGCTATGGGAACTCAGACACGACTGAGTGACTGAACTGAACTGAATGGAAACCAAAAATACAGTCTTTTTATTGTCTGAAATAAATTGGTTAAGAATTTCTGTTTCTTGTAACACAAGATTCCCAGCTGATACAGCTTTCTAGTATAGATTATTTTATAATGAGAAAAATGAGGCCCATAGTGTCCAAATGATTATCCAGTGTCACATGGCTAGTACTAAAAGTTAGGATTCTAGCCCAAGTTGTTTTACTGTTTTAATTTTTATGCTTTATGGTAATATACAAATTGTGCTGGGATACACTGCAGTCAAACTACCCCAGAAAGTTGCCTTCATTATATCCTTAGTTTTGAAGCTCTTATTAATAGCCACACTAAGATATAAATTACTGACAAAGCCCTGATGAACTTTCAAGGTCTTCTGAGGACATAATAAGAACAAATCTTTGGAGTGAAACTTTTATATCTACAAGTTAAACAGAGAAAATTTTCACTCACTGACTTGTACATCAGCATCTTTTCTGCAATGTACTGAATATAGGGCTTCAGAAAAAAGATCTACTCATCCATCCAGTAATGTATCCATCCACCTTTGAAAGTGTAGTGTGGGCTTCCCTGGTGGATCAGATGGTAAGGAATCTGCCTTCAAATTAGGAGACCCAGGTTCAATCCCTGGGTTGGGAAGATCCCCTGGAGAAGGGAATGGCTAGCCACCAGTATTCTGCCTGGAGAATTTCTTGGGGCCCATGGGGTTATATCCAATAATGCAACCATCCACCTACTGAAACAAAAAAATAAACAAAATGGACTTCCTTGGCAGTTCAGTGGTGAAGACTCTGAGCCTTCACTGCAGTTGCATGGGTTTGATCCCTTATTGGGGAACTAAGACCCCACATGCCACTAGGCCAAAATTGGCCAACCAAACAAACAAAAAAATCTACTCATACATACACACATGTAAGTACTTATTCAACAAACATTTATTGACTAACTGCCATTGCTCAGACAATACTGGCAGTGCAAAGCAGCTCTTGTCAATCTCTTTTATCTCCTATAGTGGGACAGTCATGCATCTCCAGCAATTTTTGGATTCAAACCAAATGGTATCAAGGTACTTAAGTTCATGAATCCTTTTTTCTTTTTTGTGGGTTCAAAGTTAGCAAAAACACATAGTGTCTCTCTGTGTCTCCAATTCATTATCTAATAAAGAAAATAATAATACCTTTATTACAGGTAATATCCAGAGTATCTGGCCAGAATTTATGTTTAAGTAGAAACAATGCTTGACAGTGTGAAAGTGTTAGTAGCTTAGTCATGTCTGACTCTTTATGACCCCGTGGACTATAGTCCGCCAGGCTCCTCTGCCTATGGGATCCTCCAAGAAAAAGTGAATAAAGTGAAAAGGTCAGAATTCAAAATTTTATCAATGGTATGATTCAAGTTGACTGTAAAATTATGCACCATACTGTTAGGTAGTGAGAATAGGGAAAAGGAATCCAGAATGGCGGTGGCTAAAAGACAAGGAAGAGAAAAGCCGACGAAAATAGAACAAAGGAAGGTCCGGGGACCAGAGTGAGGACCTCAGGCAGAACAAGCAGTGCTCCTGGCTAGCCCAGTTTACACAGGGCAGGCCTGCGGTGGGGGGCAGGGGGGGGGATAGAAAAAACTTATAAAAAAAGGAGACAAAGGGCCGGGTCTCTGTCTCTCTTTCTCTTCGAGTCTTTTGGGTCGGCATGCCCTCACGCCTCGAGGATGTATTTCCCTTTATTTTCTAAATAAAAGAGCTGTAACACGGAGCTGTAACACTGATCTATCCTAGAGCTGTGACACGGTCTGTCCGAGAGCTGTGACATGCTGAGGGCTTTAACGTCTGTCACTTCAAATTTTTGTTGTGACAAGACAGAACCGAAGAAATGGCACAATCCCCCAACAATACTAATATAAAAGTTAATACTGGAAGAAACAGTTTGGGGTATACGGGGACTCTGTACTATCTTTAGACTTTTAAAGTAGATTTTAAACTGCTCTAAACTAAAAAGGATTTTTTCTTTCAAGTTGCTTGGCAATGAGATAGATTCTAACTTCTTGAGGGCAGAGACCATGCTCTCCCTTATATTTGTTTACATAAAGCCTAGGACAATGCTTCAGAGTGATTAATGTGTTGAGTGTAAGAGAAAATACTTTTCTGGATTTCAGATTAGCACAGGATATCTAACAGTCTTATCAGAAGTGTGAAATAAGCTTTGTTGTATGAAAGCCCAGCTGGACTTGATGAAATCACTTGTCATAGAGGAATGAAGTCTTGGAGGAGGCTGAGAAGTGTGTGGCTCTTTAAGGATGAAAAATGGTGTTTCATTGGTAAAGAATCTTCCTGCTAATGCAGGAAACCTGGGTTTGATCCCTGGGTAGGGAAAATCCCCTGGAGAATGAAATGGCTAACCACTCCAGTATTCTTTCCTGGAGAACCTTATGGACAGAGGAGCCTGACAGGCTACAGTCCATGGGATTGCAAAAGAGTTACCTATGACTTAGCAACTAAACAACAACATCAGATGGGAAGTGAAGGAGGCCAGAAAGAACACACGTAATTCAGACAAGCATATTTAATTACTTTATAATTGAAAAGTCTTAAAGTCTGTGTATCCAGAATTCTCAGTGGGGACAAAGATGGATGTTGTAGAGTGTGTGAAATGCAGTTGATCCACCATACCCATGGATGCCATGTCTATGGATTCAACCAACTGCAGCCTGAAAATATTTAAGAAAAAAAATTCCAGAAAGTCCCCCAAAGCACAACGAATTTGCCTGTGGGCCAGCAACTATTTACATAGAATTTACATTGTATTAGGTATTAGGAGTAACAGACAATTTTAAGTATGTGGGAGGGTGTTTGTAGGTTATATGAAAATACCATGCCATTTTAAAGAAGAGACTTGAGCATCCTCAAATTGTGGTATCCAAAAGAGATCCTGGAATGTATCCCCTGTAGATACCGAAGGATGAATGTAGATGTGCAAATATCAGCACATATTCAAAGCTGGTTATAAATTATGATGTGACCATACACATGGATTTTTAAAGTTTGAACAACATTGGACTGAATAATTGGGTTTCTCATTAAAATTATTTTATTACAAAAGTGAAATGACTTGCTAAGCATTAGTGATCATAAACTTCTTGCCCTCTAAAACCACTGATTATCTCTAAACTGCTTATGTAATTTCAATTCTAAACAACTATCTTTATAAAAGTTTAGACAATGATCAAAAAATATGCATGGAAAAAATTACATTAAAGAAATATTAAAAAATTAACCATTGTCATTTGAGGACAGAACTAGCCCATGGATCACAGTTCTTTCCTCTTTGGTTTAGTAAGCAGGTTTTATTTCTATGGTAAAAATAAAATTAATATTTTTTAAGTGTTTTTAATTTTAAGAGTTTACATAAAAAGATTGTTTTAGTGTAAGCTTATAATTTGAGCAGGGCTTCCCATGTGGCTCAGGGGTGAAGTATCTGCCTGCCAATGCAGGAGACATGGGAGATAGGTTTGATCCCTGGATGGGGAAGATCCCCTGGAGAAAGAAATAGCAACCTACTCCAGTATTCTTTCCTGCAAGATTCCATGACAGAGGAGCCTGGCAGGCTATAGTCCATGGGGTCACAAAGAGTTGTACATGACTGAGCAACTGAGCATTTGCACACAATGTTTTGAGCAATTAATATTACAAATCCTTATACATATGAACATCTATGATCAAAGATTTTTGAAGTATTTAAGAGATTGCTCAATTTCCCCTCCACCTCTCAAAAACAATCTTCTTTTTTCTTCCCCATCTTATGATATAGGACCACCATGTTCCCATTTGTTCAAACCAAAATTGTAGAAATCATTATCATTCGCCAGGCTTCTCTGGTTACTTTCCTTCAAGTCCATCAACAATCATGGTCAACTCTTCTAAAATACATCCTGAATCTGTTCATTCTTCTCCATCTCTTCTGTCAGCACTTTAGTTTGAACCAGCATTTTTTAAACTGTGAATTGCAACTCTTTGGTAGTTATGAAATCACTTGGTCAGTGACAATCAATATTTCTTCTTTTACAATGAAATTGAATAGAAAATCTCAGGGTGCCTCCCTCATGGTAAGAGTATTGTCTCAGGAAATTTTTGTTTATGAGTATGTGTTAATGTCCCGAGTCACCATGAAAAAAATGTGTTTCTTCTTGTGGACTTAAGCCCCCACCATTTCTCACCTGGAATCCTTAAAACTGGAATGTTTATTCTAAGCATGATGAGAAGCCAAACACTTCACAATGGCCTAAAGGCCCAATATGGTCTGGCACCTACTTACCTCTCAACAAGTCTTCTCTCTCTTCTCCTCACTAACATGCACTGCCAAACCCCACCCCCTATCACATTGGCTGCCTTTTGACTGTACACACCAAAGCATTCTCACCTCAGAAGATTTATACCTGCTATTTTCCCCTGCCTAGAACACTCTTCACAATATTTACAGATTCTGCTTGCCCTTAGTGTAAGGATTACCTCCAGAGTGGACTTTCTAAAACACATACACCCCGTCACCCCTGTCTTTTATTTCATTCTTGGCACTTATGGCGGCATCTGATCCCATCACATCATGACAAATAGATGGGGAAACAATGGAAACAGTGATAGACTTTACTTTCTTGGGCTTCAAAATCTCTGTGGATAGTGACCACACCCATAAAATTAAAAGATGCTTGCTCCTTGGAAGGTAAGCTATGACAAACCTAGACAGCATGTTAGAAAGCAGAAACATTTCTTTAACAACAAAAGTGTATATAGTCAAAGCTATAGTTTTTCCAGTAGTTTTGTATGGATGTGAGAATTGGGCCAAAAAGAAAGCCGAAGACCAAAGAATTTATGCTTTCAAACTGTGGCACTGAAAAAGAATCTTTAGAGTCCCTTGGATAGCAAGGAGATCAAACCAGTCAAGCCTAAAGGAAATCAATGCTGAATATTCCTAGGAAGGACTGATGCTGAAGCTGACGCTTCAATACTTTGGCCAACTGATGCGAAGAACTGACTCACTGGAAAACACCTTCAGGCTGGGAAAGACTGAATCAGTTCAGTCAGTTCAGTTGCTCAGTCATGTCCAACTCTTTGCAACCTCATGAACTGCAGCATGCCAGGCTTCACTGTCCATCACCAACTCCCGGGGCTTACTCAAACTTATGTTCATCGAGTCGGTGATGCCATCCAACCATCTGATCCTCTTCTGTTCCCTTCTCATCCTGCCTTCAATTTTTCCCAGCATCAGGGTCTTTTCAAATGAATCAATTCTTCACATCAGGAGGCCAAAGTATTGGAGTTTCAGCTTCAGCATCAATCCTTACAATAAATATTCAGGACTGATTTCTTTTAGGGTGGACTGGTTGGATCTCCTTGCAGTTCAAGGGACTCTCAAGAGTCTTCTCCAACACCACAGTTCAAAAGCATCAGTTCTTTGGTGCTCAGCTTTCTTTATAGTCCAACTCTCACATCCATACATGACTACCGAAAAAACTGTAGCTTTATCAAGACAGACCCTTGCTGGCAAGTAATGTCTCTGCTTTTTAATATGCTGTCTAGGTTGTTCATAGCTTTCCTTCCAAGGAGCAATCATCTTTTAATTTCATGGCTACCATCACCATCTATAGTGATTTCAGAGCCCCGAAAAATAGTCTGTCACTGTTTCCACTGTTTCCCCATCTATCTGCCATGAAGTGATGGAACCAGATGCCATGATCTTAGTTTTCTGAATGTTGAGTTTTAAGCCAACTTTTTCACTTTCTTCTTTCACTTTCATCAAGAGGCTCTTTAGTTCCTCTTCACTTTCTGCCTTAAGGATGGTGTCATCTGCATACTTCAGGTTATTTCTACTTCTCCTGGCAATCTTGATTCCAGCTTATGCTTCATCCAACCTGGCATTTCACATGATGTACTCTGCATATAAGTTAAATAAGCAGGGTGACAATATACAGCCATGATGTACTCCTTTCCTGATTTGGAACCAGTCTGTTGTTCCATGTCCATTTCTAACTGTTGTTTCCTGACCTGCATACAGATTTCTCAAGAGGTATGTCAGGTGGTCTGGTATTCCCATCTCTTGAAGAATTTTCCACAGTTTATTGTGATCCACACAGTCAAAGGCTTTGGCATAGTCAATAAGGCAGAAATAGATGTTTTCTGGAACTCTGTTGCTTTTCTGATGATCCAACGGATATTGGCAATTGGATCTCTGGTTCCTCTGTCTTTTCTAAATCCAGCTTGAATATCTGGAAGTTCACAGTTCACATTCTGTTGAAACCTGGCTTGGTGAATTTTGAGCATTACTTTGCTAGCATGTGATATGAGTGCAATTGTGCGGTAGTTTGAACATTCTTTGGCATTGTGTTTCTTTGGGATTGGAATGAAAAGTGGCCTTTTCCAGTCCTGTGGCCACTGAGTTTTCCCAATTTGCTGGCATACTGAGTGCAGCACTTTCACAGCATCATCTTTGAGGACTTTAAATAGCTCAACTGGAATCCCATCACCTTCACTAGCTTTGTTCGTAGTGATGCTTCCTAAGGCCCACTTGACTTCGCATTTCAGGAGGTGCAGCTTTAGGTGAGTGATCACACCATCACGGTTATCTGGGTCATGAAGATATTTTTATATAGTTTTTCTGTGTATTCTTGCCACCTCTTCTTAATATCTTCTGCTTCTATTAGGTACATACCATTTCTGTCCTTTATTGTGCCCATCTTTGCATGAAATGTTCCCTTGGTATCTCTAATTTTCTTGAAGACATCTCTAGTCTTTCCCATTTTATTGTCTTCCTCTATTTCTTTGCATTGATCTCTGAGGAAGGTTTTCTTTCCCCTCCTTGCTATTCTTTGAGAAAGAGGAATAAATAACTGCTATTTACATTTTCATTAGTCACCTATTTTCCTTTCTGATGATATTTTATTGTGGGAAACAATGAAAATGGATTCTGTATTTGGATACCATGATCAAGATACTTATATCTTCCAAAGGTTAACATTAGGAAGAGCATTAAAAAATCAAGTTGGCTTCAAATATAGAGGGAAAGAATATCATTAAAACTTTATCTCTTTCCCCTAAATATGTTGAAGCACTCAGCAAATATTATACTCGGCCTTTTTGGCTAGGTTCATCAATTGCAAGTGATACCATCTCCTCTGCAAGTGAGGAAGATGGAATCATAAACAAGGGGCCTCACTCAAGGCATGCAATCACAATTAAAATGGAAATTTAAGCTGCCTCCCAAAACATACACTTCAACCAATATACTAGAACTGTAGTCTGCTAGTCTGCTCTACCCAGGGCTAAACTCTAACCCTGATTCTAATTACCATTATTACAGAATGATGAAATCTGAATTTGAAATTTGAAAAGGGGCCTTCAATTCACCCAGTTTAACTCCTCACTTTACAGATAAAAAAACAACACCAGCAAGGTGAATGCACTTGGCTGAGATGGTTCCGTTTGGTGGCCCTTATACATGCACAGAGTAAGTGATAATGGCAGGTTTGCAATTTTTGCCCCTGTGAGTAACTGATCATCTGACAGATGTTCCTGGATGCTCCCCCCAAATTAGAGTCTTCGTCTCCAGCCTATGCACCCCCTTCTGCCTGAGGAGCCCATGGCTGCTTTGGCACAGTGCTCCTAGGTACTCCTCATCCCAGCCAAACAGCCCCTTCCTCTTTACATCTATCTCCAGCCAAATTTTACAGCCACATCTCGTCTTATCATTTTACCACATATTCAGTTATACCACTCCCAAAATTACCTTTCCAGAATTTTCAAAGAAGGGGACTTGTGGGGAGAAAGGAAAAGTCATAGGAATGATGGGCTGCATTTCTACTGAGGATAAAAGTTCGAGGACAGATGAAAATTCGAAAAGAATGACACAGACAAGGAAGGAGAAAGGATTTCAGAGAATAAAAAGAATAAAGAAAATGCTATGTATGTGTCCATTGTATAGGGTGACACGAATATTATCAAGAAAAATAAATATAGTGAAGTTCCTATACGTGGTATAAGAATTTTTACATCTTTTCTGTATTTAGAGGTAATGTACACATTGTTCATTTTAGATGCCTCTCTCTGTGTATATGTAGGGATATTGTGTGTGTGTGTGTGTGTGTGTGTGTGTGCATGCACATGTTTATGTGTACATACATGAGAACATATCTTAGCAGTGTTTCACCCACTGCCAACAATCAGATGCCTCACTGTGGAGCCTGGAATGAGGGGGTGGCCTTTGTGGGGCAGTGGCCCTAGTGGGTTGCCTGAGCCTGCAAGAGACCCCAAGTCCTGACCTGTCATTACCAAAAGCCATCATCATTCCTATTACTCCACATTGTCCCTGCTCATCCATCACATCTGCTATGGACCAACTGTCAGATGATCAGTTACTCAGAGGGGCAAAATTTGCAAACCTGCCATCATCACTTACTCTGTGCATGTATAAGGGCCACTGAAAGGAAGGGAAAGTAGTAAAGAGGCTTTGATGAAGACCAGAAAATAGGAGAATAAAGGGTGACTCATCTCTGAGATGGCCTGATGAATGGGAGAACAAGTCCATTTATATTCGTTTAGAGGACATCTGAATCCTTGGAATTTTACCTGTGGCCTGCCTCCACTGACAGCTGTGCCTACTATTTTAATTTTGAAATTCAGCTGTTTCTTTGCCAGTCTTGACACAACATTTTAGGCATGTTCTGAAGCATGACTCATCCCACTCTGCAAAGGCCAAGCCACCTCAGTATTCTATTCAATTAGTGCTCTGCTTCCTGATCTATTGGATATTCTTGGAGTAAGATGCAAGATTAAGACCATGGGCAATTTGAGAAGGTAGGAATTTCAGCCAAGACATTTGGCAAAAAAAAACAAAAACACTAAAGACCACATGAGAGGCCGCAGGGACAAAGAAAAGGAGATGAAAAAAATAACTGTCAAAGTTTTACTTAATCTAAAAAAGCCTATTGATTAGATAGCACCATCTTTTCCATTAGCAAGCAGGACTGAAATGTTTGCTGCATCTTCTGATGTGCTGGGACTGTGGGGAGAGATGGGGAGGAACAAGCTCCATAAGCATCTTAGAGATGATGGCATGTGAAAAAAGTCATTTTATCATCCATTAATTATTGTTCAAGTGTACACCTTGCAGATTCAAACTTTTCCACTAAATAACTGTGATTTTATTTTATTTTTTTCACAAAATACAAAGCTTTGCACCACATTAGTGTTCTACCACAAGAAAATCCCAATGTTTTTTATTGCGGGAGAGGAGTGATTTATATATAAATATTGATAAGGATACTGATTTTATACATTCTTAAAATAATAAAATTACCATGACAAAGAAATGCCAACCCTGTATAACATGCAGATTATTGCTTATAACTTGCATATATTTACTTTAAACTGGCACACATACTAAGTATACAAACATTCCAAATTTTTAAGGGAAATACACAAAGATGTCCAGAAACCCCTCTAAAGCACAACCAGAAACAAAAAAGAACACTAAATTGCTATTTTAATTGCTGATAAATCTGAGTAACATTGATTTGTAAATTACCAAGTCTTACACATTCTGTAAATAAAAGTTCTTCAGCTTTATGGAAATACATTAGAAGGTGTGTTCTCAAAATGTTAATAAATGTATTTTGAAAGACTTCTAAAATCTTTGACAATTATATATTAATGTGATATATTCTCAGAGAAAAATTGTATATCACAATAGATGTCACATCTACTGAAGTTTTCAAGTAACTTCTTCAAATTAAATCTATGTCAAAAAGTTATTATTACAAAATCAAATAATTACCAAAATAGTCTCATAACTCATCCCAGGTACATGTTAGTAAGATAGTATTATCTGTGCAAAAAGTACTTGAGTAAAAAGTAGAAATAATCATACTAGAAGCAAACCAAGCAAGAAACAGAAAAATACATAGCACATTTTATTTAGTTATATTTTTAGTGCTTCATTAACCAACAAGTAGCAAATACCTTAATGCATAATTACAGCAAGAATTACATAAAGATATAAAAGAAAAAACATGCAGATGACAATTAACGAGTTTTCAGCCAGAGGTATTTTTATCTTTAAGATTTTAAAACTGTCTACTCCTTGGAGGGAATCAGTGTAAACACTTTCTATGCAAACAAACCAATCTTTAGTTTCACTGCCAAAATATCTTCCAAGAAAGGTATGACCTTACAAAGCAGTAGTTTGAGGTCTGGGCTAAAAAGAGACAGGGCTCAAATCCTTGGGTGTTGTACTTTGGAAAACACCCTGAGTAATTCACTCGCAATAAGCTCACTTTTGAAGGAAACAGGACTGTGACTACATTTGCTTGATTAAAGAGCAAGACTCAATAATGCTGCGACATATCAGCACACCCTCCTCATAACATCCTCATAACACAAAACCACCTCAGTTCCTCCCTCACCTGTCAGAGGGTCTAAAGAAGAACATTTAGATAATTTACGGGCCTGCAGTGAATCCCTAGCTGAAACATGTTATAAAGCTCTTATTGCTAAACCAGTTTAAGGAAAAGACACCTAAAGATGTTTCTCAATAAAACTATAACATTATAAGCTTTGCTTGGTGTTATAAATAAGTATTATTAAATGTTAAATGGCTTCCTGTAGCCTCTTAATAAATTATGGCTTGTCTATTCATTACTGAAGCTTACAGCAATGTTTTTTTTTCCCCCAATGAAAGAAGATACTAATGAACGTCTAAATTTGCCACAAGGGGCTGGGAAGCTTACACATTTGCACACATGCTAATGTGCTTCAGTCATGTCTGACTCTTTGTGACCCTATGCACTGTAGCCCTCCAGGCTTCTCTGTCCATGGGATTCTCCAGGCAAGAATACTGGAGTGGGTTGCCATGCCCTCCTCCAGGGGATCTTTCCCACCAAGCGAAGGAACCCATGTCTCCTACATCTCATGCCTTGGCAGACAGGTTCTTCACTTCTGGCGCCACCTGGGGAGGCCTCAAAAGTTGGCATAGAAAGGAGGGAGGTGCTGATGAGAGGGAAGGGCTCAAAATATTCAGAGAGAAAACTTTTGGATTGAGGGAGGAACATCATGGCTTTTAAGGGCAAAGCAGTCATACTATCTCCTCCAACCTTAGGTCTTGCTGGCTTTTCCTTGTCCTCACTAATATCACACATTTTACGTCAGAATTTGCTTTCAGTACCCTTAGTGTGTCTGTCATTAACCAGCTGTGGTTAAGGCTAGGAAGGTGTGTGTGCGCCCGGGGCCTCTCATCACAGGAGGGTCTCCGGGCTATACTGGTTTGCACCTTTTGAGATATACTCTGCCACATTATGATAACATTATACCAGTTTGCTTCTTATAGAATCCAAAACACATAAATACATAATTTTCTATGAAGTATAATTGATGATGTCAGCAATGACATGGACTTTCAAATTTCATTTAACAGATCAAACCACTTAAAGCCAATTGAAATGTATATTTACGTATTTGGAGTGAAGAGAAACCTAGAAATTGAAATTTATTCAAACACTTATTTTAGTAGTGTCTTTTGGAACATGTTTATTTTCCTTAAAACTGAAGTAGAACAAACATGAATATTACAACATACTTTCCCCCCTATATATCTCCATGAGAAGAATATTTCTAAACACATGATTACAATGTTGGTGTACCCAACAATACAGGGAAGAACCACTCTTTAAATGCCTAGTGCACCTCAGAGAAAATATATAATTTAAAAACTGATACTTTCAGCAAAATTTTTATTTGAGTCAAATAGGTCATTAAAATTTAGAAAAGAATTTGATTCAAACACCTATAAATTAGGCAGTTTTTAAAACTAGACCTTTACAACAGTACTGGGTCATCCACAGTATATGAGCCACCCTTAGGAATGATAAAAACATCATTATTTCTCTGAACAAAGACTACTCCATAAAATAACAAAACTAACAGTTGGAATAAATATTGACTTTCAACTTACTATGATATATCAAGACACAATTTAAGCAGGAATTCATTTCTCTGCACTCAGATTCATACTGAGATTTAAATAAATGCAAATGATATTCATTAAAAAGGTTTTAGACACAATAATGCAGACTCTATAAACTCAAGCTCATAGTTTTTAAATTCTCCCCAATAAAATATCTAATGCAGAGTTTATGATCTTGCATGATATTTAGTTGATTTTTACTCATTTTCAAATTTTTGAATGAACTTTTTATTTTCTAGAGTACTACATGTTCAGAGAACATTTATATAGTTACAGGTTGTCACTAACTTTTTTCTACAAAAATAGAGTTGCTTAAAAATTTATACCAATTTGTTTTCATTTTCTATAAATATTTTAACAGTTGTTTAATATCAGAATGTCTAATATCAATAGAATCATTTAAATTAATCCATGTAGTCAAAATATTTAATATGTAAAATGTCTAGCAAAAGTTTGTCATTTAATAAATGAAAAATTCATTATTTAATAAATGAAATGTTTTGTCTTTAACTACTTGTATCTTAGGCAGGTGGATAAAATCACAGAACAGCAAAGTATAGCTCCTGTAAAGATCTGACTTAAAGTAGCATGGAGCTTATAGTGTCTTTTTCATTTCATATCTATTGTATGAGGAAGTACGTAGAATCTATTTTGGATATTTAATCTGAATGTTAAATTATCTGTCATGCAGCCAGCATAAAATAAGAATTGCTGACTAAGGGAATAACAAACTTTAGTTCAACACATTGATACTTTAATTATTCTTACTTAGTCAGGGGCTATACTACTGAAAGGTGCTGTTGGTGAAAGTAAAAATAAAGTTTTAAGCATGAAATAACAACTATAAAAACTGAAATTGCTATATGGAAACTCACTCATATTATATAGCATTATATCTTCTTCATATTGATGATGGGTTTAAAATCTGTGTTCAGAAACCACAGAAATATCTGAATAGTCAAAATTATTTATTTCACATTTTGTTTCTTTCTAAAGGAATGAATTTCCAAAATAGCTTTCTAATATAAGTGTTTTCCTTTTTGAAAGCCATTTTTCTTGCAAAAGAGCAAGAAAGGAACAAGATAAAACCACATGCTTTCATACTCCCTCTAAACAACCAATACATGTTTAAGTGCCTATGTGTAAAAGGGACTAAATTTAATAACAAATTATCAATGTAATATTAGTAAATCTGAAAACAAATACTTACATTTTATATTACTTTTAGCCTTTCAAAAATAAGTGCACTGGTATAAGCCAATCGATTTCAATTTATCATTTAGTTACTGACTGAGATTTCAATTACCTTCTTTAAATGTTCTATAACTTATCAGGCCCTATCTGCATTGGACAGCTGAGTCAAATCAAATCACATTAAATCAAAAGTCCTGAAATATCCAGCTAGCCTTCCTTCATCACCATAACATGGACAATGAGAATGAGTAGCACATTCTCATTCAAACTGAGAAACTGAATGGATTAGATCTTTTGGTTTGGGTTCAATTAAATTCAAGTATTTTCCATTGATTAATTTTTTTCCTTAGGTAAGAATGATCATTAAAGTCAAGTACTTGAGAAAAAGAAAGACAATAATAGCTAACTATGTTATTTTATATTTGGGTTGTAAGGACCAAAACAAAAGCAAACATATACCGACATACACAAACAGAAAAAAAAAGTCACCATTCATTTATCCTCACATAAAATAATAATATTGATAATCAGAATACTTAGATTAAATTATCTATCTTTTGCCTGTCTTTTAAGAAAAACAGAAAATCAAAGCACTCAAAATGCTAGCAAGCATGGGTGTAAATTGTGAGTAAAATATGAATACTGACTTATTTATTTAGTTTTTGCAGTTTTGGTCTCATCAAGAAGAAGCTTACTTTAGGAGCCTGATAAATATATATTGCACAAGACTATGGTGCTAAAAGATGTTGGGTTCAGAACTCATGGGAGGTTTTGAAAATAGAAATAATATAGTTTTCAAAGAAAAAAATGCAAGGGAAGCAGATAGAGACAGCAGTGTTAAAGCCTTTTTCTTAATGACTCCTCGTATTAGTCTAACTAGTCATCTAGAACATGCGTGTTTAGTAGGAAGAATTCATCTCTTAAGGAGCTCTATTAGATTGGTCTTAAGCTTTCCTATTTAAGAAAAAAGCAATAATTTGATAAAATGTTAAAAACAGATACAATAATGTCAGAAAAATCCAAAATTGTAGGAAATATTTCCCATGAAAACTAATTAGAGGTTCCCAAAGTAAGCAAAATATTTCATTATTAGTAGACGATAGCAAATTGAAATGAAAAAGACATCACATCTAATAGTCTAAGAAAAAGAACATTTCAATAATTTGGAAATCAAACTCTACTTCAGGAATTGACAGCCATAGTAAGAAATAAGCACAGTGCATCAGAATGTGGAGAGCTGTTTACAGACTTAAAGGCAGTTCCCATTCTCTCAGCAAAATCAGTGACATAAAACCAAGTGCACCAAATTAGCATAGTCATCTTTTCACAGAGAAAAGTACCAATGCCAGTGAACAGATTTCCAAAAAGATTCACAATCAATATTTATACATTTTTATTTTAATCTTTAAGATTTTATCCATGCTTATAATGCAGAAGAAAATTAGAAAATAAATCTTGAGGAAAAAAAAACTGTTTTAGTTTCTCTTTTCTAATGGTTAAGATAAAAAAACACTGAAAGTATGAATACCAAGTATAATTAATAAAGAAGCACAAGAACATGCCAAGAATTTATCCTATCAGAAGAGACACTGTGGGTAGTAATGAAGTATGCTTATCGATAGCCCGCTTTTAGTCAAGTTTTCCATTCTGAAGACTCTTTCTGGCTTTCTCTTGTCTTAAGAGAGAGATGACTTTGATGCACCCCTTTGAAATTTTGATCATCCACATGACATTCATCACATCCAAAACCACACAAGTAGAAATCCAGGAAAACTGAATTAAAAATCCAAGCCTCATGTAGGCTTCCGTCCCAAACACAGAGTACATGTAGCCGTAGTAAGGAGGTATCGAGGCAATCCTCACTACGAAGAACACCACTGTCATAAGGATTCCATTGATGACGTTAGCCTTGGAAAACTTAGGATACTTCAGAGCCTCAAAGAACCATCTGGGAAAAAAATTGAAAGAAACATCTCATTTATTCTGCATCTTTGAGGATTAATGGTTTCTAGTTTACAGTTTTTAAAATTCAGAACACCCCCCAACCCCTGCCCAAGATTCATTGGGTTGGCGAAAAAGTTTGTTCAGGTTTTTCCTAAGCTGGTATAGAAAAACCCAAATAAACTTTTTGGCCAACCCAATCTATGGCAAGTCAAAGGGCCTAGAATTGTCAACATAATACTGAAAAAGAACAAAGTTGACAGATTCACTTTCAAGAACTACAATAAAGCTATAATAATTAAGACAGCATGACATTGATAAACGAACAAATAGAACGGTGGAATAGAACAGAGAGTCCACCAATAAACCCACACAAATATACTGAACTTGCTTTTGACAAAGGTGTAAAAGTAATTCAATGGAGAAAAAGCAGTCTTTTTAACAAACAGTGATGGAACAATTGGATAGCTACGTGCAGAAAAATAAACCTTGGCAGAGACCTCACAACTTACACAAAAATTAACCTGAAATGGACCACAGACTTAAAAGTAAAATGCAAAATTATAAAACTTCTAGAAAAAAAAAAAACAGGAAAAAATCTGCATGACCTTGGGTTTGATGATAGTATTTTAGATGTAATACCAAAAGCACAATCCATAGAAAAAAATATCAATAAGGTGGACTTTGCTAAAATTAGAAATGGGCTCTGTGAAAGGCACTATTAAAAGAAAATGAAGAGACATCCAAACACTGGGCGATTGTTTACTAATACATATATGATAAAATACGTATCTAAAATATATATAGAACTCTTAAAGCTCAGAAATAAGGAAACAACTCAATTAAAATATGGGCAAAAGATCTTAAATACATCATCAGAGAAGATAAACAAAAGAAAAAAGTATATAAAAAAGATGTTAAACATCAT
Organism: Bos javanicus; assembly: GCF_032452875.1. NCBI lineage: Eukaryota > Metazoa > Chordata > Mammalia > Artiodactyla > Bovidae > Bos > Bos javanicus. The sequence continues at coordinate 48,653,935 of NC_083870.1, forward strand.
TTGTCCTTAGAAAAATGTAAATTAAAACAAAGACATACTACTACACATATATTAGAATGACTAAAATCCAAAAATCTGACAATATGCATTGTCAGCAAGGACGTGGAACAATAGGAATACTCATTCATTGTTGGTGGGAATGCAAAATGGAAGCCACTTTGTAAGACAGCATTGCAGTTAAAATGTTAATCATATTCACAGTGCACAATCTAACTATCACACTTCTAGGTATTTTTTTCAATTGATTTCAAAATATATAGCCACACAAAAACCAGCATGCAAGTGTTTACACCAATTATATTCATAATTGCCAAAAACTGGAAGTAACCAAATGTTATAGGTTGGTTCACAATATTATTCACAACATAGTATGTGAACAAATAAGCAAACTGTGGTACATACATACAATAAGATACTATTTAGCGATACAAAGGAACAAACTATGAATTTATGTAACACAACAGGTGAATCTTAAATGCATATTGCTAAATCAAAAAAGCCAGTATGAAAATTGTCTGATTCCATTTATATGACATTCTGGAAAAAGCAAAACTATAAAGACAAAACAGAATAGTGACTGCCAGAGGTTGAGAGAGAGAAGGAGAGTGTAGAATGGGTGAGGCGTGGGCAGTATTTTAGAGTGGTGAAACAATTCTGTATGATACTGTAGTGGTGGATACATGACAATATGCATCTGTCAAAACTCACAGAACAGCATGAAGAATGTATGCAAGTTTTTAAAAAAATTAATAAATAAAATCTCCCAGGGGACCCCAGTCTGAAAATAGACTGTAAGACTAAAAACCCTATATATATAGGCACTGTACTCTAGTTAGTAAAACTATTATCTCAAGGGGGAACAGGTTAACAATTTTGAAACCATTATGCATGTATATTGGGATTTAACAAATAAATTTGTCTATGGTGCAGTAGGGACCAGATTTCTCATTGTTGGAGTGGAAATTACAGAAAATTGAGTGTAAAAGGCTAGATTGATCCATATGATCCTGGATTAGAGTTGGAAACTTCAGTATAAACTCATACTTAGTTTAATACAGATATAGATGGATATATAGAGAGAAATAATTATAGATATGTGTGTATATACAGGTTAATATATTTCCAAGTTGTCAGCTGGGAGGACATAGGAATAATGATTCCCCAGGAGCAGTGAGCACACCCAGGGCCCACATTTTGGTTTCTAATAGCAGTCTCCAATAAAAGGAAAAAAGACTCCTTAAGAAAAGGTGGATTCTAGGGTTGGGACACAGTATACAATAAAAATCCAGAATACTGTTTTTAGTATCAGAAACTAAATAAGTGCTCAAAGAACAAAATGATGAAGTTATTTTGTTCAAAGGGACTAAGAAACCAACTGAAAGAGCTCCCAATGGCAAAAGTTATAACAATTTGAACCAAATAAATATAGGTAGTATTGGTTTTAAACTCAAAGTAAAAAGTTGATATCCACGAAGTCATGGTAACATAAATGAATGAATGAGTGAATGAATAGAGAAGAAAAGATAAATACTCTGTACAGAATGATTGCAAACAAAATATGTAGATGCATCCTCAAAGAGTTCATGAAGCATAACTCTCCACTGTTCAAGAGGGGACTATGTGTAATGACTTTGTTCCAGGGAGTTCAGTGTAGAAGGCAAGTAGCGTAGAAATAGTAACTTTAAAAACTGAGAAATCTTACAAACTCTACCTCAGCCAGGTGAACAAGGTAAACACCAACAGTGATAAACCACGTTTATGCACGTAATCCTGACATAATGGGATGAGAATGGCACACTACTTCTGTGGTCTTCCTCCAAAAACCCCATTGTTGTTGCTTAGTTGCAAAGTCATGGCCAACTCTTGTGACACCGTGGACTATACAGCCTGCCAGGCTCCTCTGTCCATGGGATTTCCCAGGCAAGAATACTGGAGTGGGTTGCCATTTCCTTCTCTGGGGGATCTTCCTGACCCAGGGATGGAACCTGTGTCTCCTGCATTGGCAGAAGAGTTCTTTACCACTGAGCCACCAGGGAAGCCTCCAGAAAACCCCATAACCTGAATCTAATCACGCAAGAGAAACATCAGACAAATCCAAATTGAGAAATATTCTACAAAATACCTGACCAGGACTTCTCAAAACTGACAAGGTCATCAAAAACAATGAACATCTGAGAAACTGTCACAACCAGGAGTCTAAAGAGAAGTGACAACTAAATGTAATGTAGTATCTCAGAGAGAATCCTGGAACAGAAAAATGGCATTTGGTAAAAACTAAGGAAATCTGAACTACTATAGCCATTAGTTAATAATAATGTACCAATATTTATTCACTAATTATGACAAATGTACCATACGAATGTAAATATTAACACTAGGAGAATCTGAGTGTGGGGTATATAGGAATCCTTTGAACCCTCCTTGAAACTTTTCTGAAAGTCTAAAATTATTCTCAAGTAAAAAGCATATTTTTTCAAAAATTAAATATTTGCTCTATTCTACTTTTTCCTCCTTAAAGAAACTATATTGCCTAATGTTGCTTCATTATATTGTAGAGGTTGAATTATAAAATGGAGTGAAATATATCCATGGATCTTAATATTCAATTTGACTGAATTAGTCATGACTAAACTAGAAACTGGAGAAGGCAATGGCACCCCACTCCAGTACTCTTGCCTGGAAAATCCCATGGATGGAGGAGCCTGGTAGGCTGCAGTCCATGGAGTTGCGAAGAGTCGGACACAACTGAGCAACTTCACTTTCACTTTTCACTTTCATGCATTGGAGAAGGAAATGGCAACCCACTCCAGTGTTCTTGCCTGGAGAATCCCAGGGACGGGGGAGCCTGGCGGGCTGCCGTCTATGGGGTCGCACAGAGTCGGACACGACTGAAGCAACCTAGCAGCAAACTAGAAACTGCTCAATCTCAGAAACCAAAAATCAAACTGTTAAAAAAAGACCTTAAAATATTTTACTAAGAAATTAAAATATGAAACAGAAATAATTTGTAGGATAAGAGAGATATTACAATTTATAACTATGTTGGGTGAAAAAAGAAGGAAGTCAAGGCAGCAATTTAGGTGCGGCTGCTGCTAAGTCACTTCAGTCGTGTCCGACTCTGTGCAACCCCATAGACGGAAGCCCACCAGGCTCCCCCGTCCCTGGGATTCTCCAGGCAAGAACACCGGAGTGGGTTGCCATTTCCTTCTCCAATGCATGAAAGTGAAAAGTGAAAAGGAAGTCGCTCAGTCGTGTCCGACTCTTAGCAACCCCATGGACTACAGCCTACCAGGCTCCTCCATCCATGGGATTTTCCAGGCAAGAGTACTGGAGTGGGGTGCCATGCTCAAATTAATAAAATAGTATCACAAATAGGAAAAATGTCACTGTAGCAGTAAAATCAAGATTTTTTGCTCTATCCCAATCTCCTATCTTCCAGCCTTCTCTACTCCAAAGATTTTCCCCATCTGATCCTCAGTCATTCATTTTTGTGACTATATAGCCTCAATTTTAATGAAAAATGCTATACCTTAAATAATCCACCCCCGTATTTAAAAAAAAAAAATTTTTTTAATTTATTTATTTGACTGTACCAGGTCTTAGTTGCAACAGGTGGGACCTTTGATCTTCGTTGAGGCATGCAGGCTCTTAGCTGCAGCATGCAGGATCTCGTTTTCTGACCAGGGATTGAACCCGGGCCCTGTGCATTGGGAATGCAGAGCCTTAACCACTGGATCACCAGGGAAGTCCTAACCCATTCCCTTCTAAGTGTATTCATAATACCTGATATTTCATTTTATCCAATTCCATCTAAATCTCTTCATTGACTTCCACTCCCAAACCTGTCACTATCAGCCTCTGATTCACTTCTTTTCCTACCTACCTCAGCGCTCTTGGCATCCTCAGCGCTCTTGCCACTTCATCCATCATACTTACCTGCCTATCATCAACTTCTCATCAAGTCAGCTTTCCTTAAGCAGAAAAGAGAGGGAAGGCAGGTACTACACTCTGCAGTCAGAAAGGCTGGGCTCAAATCTCCTTCTTCCACTTGGCTGCTGTGTTACCTCTGTTACTGACCTCTCTGTCTCAGTTTGATCTACAAAGATCATGGTGGATAATGATAGCACTCCGCCCCCTTATACAATGAAGTTGTTATAATACACAGTAAGAACTCCCTTGAACTAAAGAGCTCAATCAATAGCTATTATTACTCACCAATATTGACATTAGATAAATAGCACAAATATAGAGAGATCTGAACTGCCCAGTGTATCCTCAGATTTGCTTCATGTTCCTTTTACTTAACTTGACATTCTCCATAGAATTGCCTCCAAACCTCTGTCTCACCAATGAAGTCACTTTCCTTCCTCACTTAACTCTACCTCTCAATCCCAGAGGAACTGGCCTCCTCTGCTCTTAAGATATTAGTCCATCAACCATGGATTCCTCAAACTCTGACCTCAAGACCAAATCTTTTCAGGCACATCTTCCTCTACATTCAGAAGTGGTTTCTCTTGCTATCTCCAAGGCCAACTGCTCTGCACCTACACTCTGCAACCTTAGGCCATCAATTATCCCCTTCCTCTTGCTCCATCCAGCTCTCCATCTATAGGTTGATTCCTTCTTTCTTACCAACATGCCCAATTCTTCCTAATCCAAAAATCTCTCCTCCTCTGCTTGATTTCCCTATTAAACTTTTAAAAAGAGACATCAACAGTGTATTCACAGACATTCTTGCTATAACTTCACAACCCAGTACATATGATTGCTGCTGCTGCTGTTGCTAAGTCGCTTCAGTCGTGTCTGACTCTGTGCGACCCCACAGACAGCAGCTCACCAGGCTCCCCCGTCCCTGGGATTCTCCAGGCAATAACACCGGAGTGGGTTGCCATTTCCTTCTCCAATGCGTGAAAGTGAAAAGTGAAAGTGAAATTGCTCAGTGGCGTCCGACTCTTAATGACCCCATGGACTGCATCTACCAGGCTCCTCCATCCATGGGATTTTCCAGGCAAGAGTACTGGAGTGGGGTGCCATTGCCTTCTCCACATATGATTGCGTTCCCCTATAAAAGAATGCAGGGGTCACCAGTGGCAGCTCCATAACAAGACAGTGGATTCATCTCAGCCTTCATCCCAGGTGACCTTTCTGTAGCATATGACACTGTCGATCATCACATTTCCTTTCTCCTCTCCTGGTTTCCATACTATTTCCTCTTCATTCCAGAGCTACAGTTTTTCAGTTTCTATTTCCTCTGCCTTTCCCTTAAATTTTTGTGTTTCCCAAGTCTACTTCTTCCATATGCTGTACCAAGGCCATTGAATCTATTCCCAGGGGCCTAAAAGGGTTCAGAACAAGTTTCCCAAAATGTGCCACCACTATGGCATGCTGAATATTTTGTGTGTGCGTGTGTGTTAAGTTGCTTCAGTCGTGTCTGACTCTCTATCACCCTATGGCCTGTAGCCCACCAGGCTTCTGTGTCCATGGAATTTTCCAGGCAAAAATAGAGCTGAAAGAAATTAAGACCCAGCAGATTCAAGAAAAACTCCTACCTCTCCCTTAACTACCTGAGAGATTTCAGACAGGTGACCCAGCCACACAGAGAGCTATTACCAAGAGATAACTTTTCATCTGAATGACCTATCTGTATGGCAGGACAAACATCTAATTACCAACTATCTGCTCTCTTATCATCCTGTGAATATCCTCCTCCACAGATGCCTACACCATGCCTTAGTTCAAGACGGCTTTATAAGCCTCTATTGCCAGTTTGAACTTGGATCTCATTGTCCTGTGGCACTCCCATATATATGTACTTAAATCTGCTTTTTCTCCTGTTAATCTGCCTTATGTCAATTTGATTATTAGATCCACTAAAGAACCAAAACTAGTAGAGGAAAACATTTTCCTCCTCAAAGGCTCAAACACCCTGACACAAATATCTGGTTTCAAGTTCTCTCTTATATTCTACTTGTAGTTCCATATTTCTCAGTTATTGCTGAGCATCCTTACCTGACAAATCACACATTCTCAAATATGCCTCAAACCCAGCACACCTAAAACCAATACCCTACTCTTTGCTTAATCTCCCTTTCTTCCATGACCACTACCACAGAAATCTCCCAATATTAATCAATGGGATCATCATCAACTTAGCCAAATCAGAAACCTGGAGTCACCCTAGACTGTTCCTAGTCTTGAACCAAGCCCTATTCATCTTATCTCCTAAGATTCTTCCTAATCCTTTTCCAACTTATTCCATTACACCTGGTGCCATTATAATTTTTGTCATTGGTGTCTCTTACCTAGATGAATGCAATAACCCAACTGGCCTCCTGTAACCCTATATTTCTAGCCTTTTCTCTTTGATCTCATAACTCCTAGATTGTATTTAGCCTAGACTGTTTCCTATTCTCCAGCACTTTACACATTTTCCAAATTTTTGGTTGTCTGGAAAGGTGATTATCTACAAATCTGGACTTTAAGAACATGTGCTTTGGCTTTACTGTACAATCATCGCATTTACCTTCAGCCAGTTTCTCCATGTGACTGGTGCCTGATCTTTAAGCCAGTCTCTTTCACAGGAAAGAACTCATGTATTAATTTTTAGGATAAAATAATATTTATATAATTGTTTTTCTCTTCCTCACGTCAGAAGAACCCCTTATGTTTTTGGAATGTACCTCTTTTTACCTAAGTAGAACACTCCTTCATTCCAACATATATAGGCTAACAGTTTTTGAATATATGTATTGATGTTGAGAGGGAGAGGAACAGGAGGAAGCAGAAGATATGCTTGTGGGAAGGAAGGAGAGTGGGAACACACTGTCTTTCCCTACCAGCCACAGCTATTACTCAGATGGGTATAGGAGAAAAGATGATAGACTGTATGTGCTTGTAACCCTCCCCAACTCCATATAGAAAAATCTATCTTTGACCATTTAGCACTTCCTCCTCCCTCTGTTCTTCTAAATGCACATGGACTTTTCAAGTTTCCTAGGAATGAATTGTGCACTGTGTGGTACTAAGCACCCTCAGTGTAAAAACAAGGTATTAGTGGGTATAATTCACATTTGGAAAGATGAGCCAGAGCTACTTTCAGATAGAGAAAGAAAGGAAAAAAGAGGATGGGAACCAAGAATCTATCCACCAACAAGGTACTGGTTTGGTGAATTTTAGGAGTTGAGAGTCACAAGTGTGAGCTCTGGGAAACCTACAGGGTCCCAGAGATATTTTAAGTTCAGGAGGAATGAAGAGAACAAAAATATCACAAACCAAAGGAAAAAAACTATGGAAAATGTCATTATAATCTCCTTGCTGCTCCACTATACCATTTCTAGCTCATATTCCAATCCCATTTCTCAGTTCTTAATTTCTTCAAGACTCAAAGATTTTAAATAAAGGTAGAGCATAGCTTTTTACTATAAAATTAAAGAATAAGTCATATTATCTCTAATATTATGATTTCTCAAAAAGAGTTTCAAACAAAAACATTAAAGTTCCTTTAAGTGTCAAAGATAAGTTCCTCCTGCTTTAAAATCTCAAATCCGAATCACTGTCAAGATACAGATATTGCTAAAGCTAAACTGATCACCTCTTGGGAACCATTAATTCAAAAAGCAATTAAATGGCTACTAAGTACCAGACAACAGGAGGACACTGGACGATGCAAAATTCAACAAAGTTTGGCTGTTGACCTAACAAAACACAGAGATAAGTAAAAAGAAAAAGTTTACTTTACAATAATTAATCATAATGCTATAACTGTGTGTTGCTATTGTGCCACACAAGTAAGGGACACACAACCCAGCCTGGAAGACATGGGGTTTCTTGTTGTGCTCAGTACAACTCTTGGGCTGACTTGTGAAGAAAGAGCAAGGATCCAGGAGACCTTTCCAGCATAGGGACAGTGGGGCAAAAGAAGAATTTGAGGGGAATACGGCATAAAGAAAGAAGACAGCTCTACCTGCAGAGCTTTCTATGTCACATTACAGAGCTCAGAGTTTATCCTGGAAGCAGAGGAATCACTCAGAGGATCTAACCAGGGGGGCGGTACGTGCTCATTTTTGTGTGGAGATCACCGTGGAAGGTAATAATACAGCAGAGAAGGAAAGGGGAACAGGACTAGAGACAGGCAGACTGCCTAGAGCAGAAATCAGTAAACTTCTTCCCTAAAAAGCCAGAGAGTGAACACAAAGCAAGGGGCTCCGGAAGCCATACCATATCTGTTACAACTAATCAACTTGGCCGCTGTCATGGGAAAGCAGCCATGGTAAACAAACACACTAGGCTGGGCCCCAGTAAAGCTTTATTTGTAGAAACAGGCAGCAGGTTTGGCCTTCAAGTGTTAGTTTGCCGACTCCAGTCTAAAAGAGCACTGTTCAAAGGAACTTTCTGCAGTAATGAAATGGTCCACAGATGTTCTACTCAGTTCTGTAGACACACAGGGCTATGACGCACTGGAAATCTTACAAGTCACGCTGAAGAACTGAATTTTTAATTTCATTTCATTTTAATTAAATATAAATAGTCACATGTGTGGCTTGTGGCTCCTCTACTGGACAGTACAGGTATACCAGGTAGTTCAGGAGCCCAGACAAGAGATGATGAGCTAGGGCACTGACAGCAGAGATGGAGAGGAGGTGGCCAAGGCAAGAACCATTTAGGAGGTGATGTGGCAGGGCCTGGGATGTACCAAATACAGGTGAGGGAGAAACAGTCAAAGAGGATTCCCACATGCTGAGCAGAGATAACGGAGAGAATGGCCAGGTCACAAGCTGAACAGGAGCATGTAAGAGAACAGAGAGGGAAATGTGTTGCATTCTATTTCAGACGTGTGGATTCTGATGTGCCACCTGGGAGAAGAAAACACTTGACTACAATGAAAAGAAGTAAGCAATATTAAATATGCTTTTTTATAGATAAAGCAACTGCAGTACAGGAACGTTACATAACTTGGCCAAGGTCAGAGCAAGTAAGTGGCAAGGTTAAATTGCAACTTGAGTTTCTATGATTCTAAAATTCTGACATAGTTCATTACGCCACACTGAGCAAATGGGTAATAGCTGAAACCTTGAAAGCACAATTCACTCAGGGGAAAGCACGAAGAAGGTCAGTGGGCCCAGAGGAACACCGGCATTTAAGGAGCTATTACATAAAAGACTGAGACAGGATGGCCAGAGCACTACAAGAACCAGTGCGGTGTCATGAAAGAGAAGGGGAGCTGTGGCATTAGAAGGAGACGGCCAACAGTATCAAGTCCACAGGGAGATGCAATGAGACAGGCACCAAACAGTGTTCACTGGATTTCGCACATGCAAGTCATTGGTACCTCTAAGGAAATCATTCTAGCAAAATGACAGAAGAGGAAGCCTAGTTTTAATGCATTAAAGAACAAAAAAGATACAACCAAGTAGAGAAGGCAAACAAACTACGCACTTCCAGTGTTGACTAGATTTCAGCATATTGAATCTACACTACATTTAGCACTTGTTGCATATGTAGTGAATGAAAAGCACTAGGTCAGGTGCTTTACACATGTAAGTAAATATACAACCAAACATACAACCACAAAGAATCTTCACAATAAACTGTAAGGCCGATAGGGATCATTATCCCCATTTTATAGGTAAAAAAACAAAAACAACAGAGGCCCAGAAAGATGAGACAATTTTCCACTCACATACAGTGGGAAGCGGGGCAGCTTGGATTTGAATCCAGGTCTCCTGCCTTCAAAGAACATGTTCTTTGCTCTCTATACTTTCACGTCATCAGAGTCTTTAAAAATTGCAGAAGAACTCTTATTTTAAAATTTTCAAATGGCCAAGGCTAAAGAACTTAGTGTCTTCTTGAAGAAATAAAAATTAAAACATACGAAACACTGACAAACAAAATAAGATAGTACATAATTATCTGGGAAAGAAAAGTTTAAGCAGCAGATATGTAATCTAATTTCTTCTGTTTGGGTGTGGAAGGACCATCGTTCCCACCTTTGGCAAAAAAAACAAGTGATGAGGCTAACTGCTTGGTAAGCATAATGATGGTATTTGCAGCAGAAGAGTCTTCATCCTTGGAATGCTTTTAGGATACATGTAGTCTACAGTTGCTTATAATAAATGAACCTAGAGTGTACAGATATATGGGGTCTGACCTCCCTGGGGAAGGTTACATAATCTATGTAACTATTTGAATATTAAATGGAGATATTTCATAACCAAGACAGCTACTTTATGTCAGCAATATGAACCATACATATCACTTAGAGACCTCATAGGTAACCTCATTCCAGAATGTGCCCAATGCAAAAAAAAACTTAGGGAGGCTTGCTGATGGTCCTGAACATTATCATGCTTTGCCAGTGTCTCATGATTACTTGTATCCTTGGGATTATTAGTAAGGCTTGATACAGGGTAAGCTCCCTAATGCACATGAGTCTGATTTGACTCTCAATTCTCTGAGGTATCTCTGCACTAAGATACAAAAAGCTACATGTAATCGTGGGAGCTTTCCCTGGGTTTGGGACTTTGACCTAAAACTTGAAAGATAGGCAAATTTTTCAAAGACGGAGGGAAAATGGAGGATATGAATAAAGGAGGAAACGTGAGAAAAATCCACAGGTGCATGAGACAGTTTAAAGGTATAAAACTAACTCTAATGTGTGGTAAGAAATTAGGCTGGAGACATGGAGCACATCACAGAGAGCTTCAAAAATTCAGAGAAGACTCTAAAGAAGACACAGCATTTAGTAAGAAAGTAAGGCACTGAAAGTGGGACAAGAGAAAGATGACTTGGAGGCACTATGAGGAAAGGACTGGAGAGTGGGTGAATGGAGAGTCAGGAAGTCAGTTAGACCGCTATCAATCACCCACAAGATCCTAAAGGCCCTAAACTAGGACCATGCGTATGGAATGAAAGGAGCAGCTAAACATCACACAGAAAAAATTACAGCAGACCCTGTTAAATGACAAGATAATGGTAAGAAATGATAATAATAAAGCCATTGTCAAAATGAGAGGTAGGGAGACAACTACCTCCCTCCAGGAGGTGGAGCTTAATTTCTCCCCAGAATGGGTTACATACTTCGTGCCTTGCTTTCAAAGAAGAGAATAAGGAAAAGGAAAAACTTCACAGCAGCGAAACTTGTCAAACACCACCTCAACCACACGGTGGACATTCACACCCCCAGTGATGTCACATGGATATCATACAGCTCCTGATATGTGACAAGGGCAGTTCAGTTCAGTCACTCAGTCGTGTCTGACTCCTTGCAGCCCCATGGACTGCAGCACGCCAGGCTTCCCTGTCCATCACCAACTCTCCAAGCTTGCTCAAACTCATGTCCATCGAGTCAGTGATGCCATCCAACCATCTCATCCTGTCATCCCCTTCTCCTGCCCTCAATCTTTCCCAGCATCAGGGTCTTTTCAAATGAGTCGGTTCTTCGCATCAGGTAGCTAAAGTATCGGCATTTCAGCTTCAGCATCAGTCCTTCCAATGAGTATTAAGGACTGATCTCCTTTAGGATGGACTGGTTGGATCACCTTGCAGTCCAAAGGACTTTCAAGAGTCTTCTCCAACACTACAGTTCAAAAGCATCAATTCTTCGGCATGCAGATTTCTTTATAGTCCAACTGTTACATCCACACATGACTACTGGAAAAACCATAGCCTTGACTAGATGGACCTTTGTTGGCAAAGTAATGTCTCTGCTTTTTAATATGCTGTCAAGGTTTGTCATACCTTTTCTTCCAAGGAGTAAGTGTCTTTTAATTTCATGGCTACAGTCACCATCTGCAGTGATTTTGGAGTCCCCCAAAATAAAGTCTGTCACTGTTTCCATTGTTTTCCCATCTATTTGCTATGAAGTGATGGGACTGGATGCCATGATCTTCATTTTTTAAATGCTGAGTTTTAAGCCAGCTAGTTTTAAGCCAGCTTTTAAGTGACAAGAAGGGCACTTCACCTCTATAGGACTCCTTTCAAAAACCTATAACCTTTGCCTAGTCATGAGAAAAACAGGTAAATCTAGACTGCAGGATTCTACAAAATAACTGGAGAGTATCCTTTAACAATGTTAAGGTCATGAAAAACAAGGAAAGACTAAGAATCTGTTACAGACCAGGGTAGATCAGGGAGGAAGACTGACAACTAAATGCAACGTGGCAGCCTGGATTGAATCACAGAACAAAAGGAAGACACTAATAGAAAAACTCGGGGAATCCAACAGTCTGGAGTTTACTTAGTAATAATGAGTCAATGCTGGCTTAGTTTTGACAAATGTTCCATGTAAGATAATAATGTAAGATATTAACAAAAGGGGAAACTAGGTGAAGGGTATGTGGGAGTTTTTGTGTAATTTTTGTGACTTTTCTGTAAATCTAAAATTAAAAGATTCTTTTAAAAGAGGGACAACATAATGTTGGTATCAAAATTTGGGAACAGGAGGAAGTTGGTATCAGGGATATTAACTGGACCCAAGATAAATCCAGTAAAACAAAGTATTGTTATACCACAAAGGGAGCTAGGTTTAAGAGCCAGGGTCACCACCAATCTTGGCTTAGTTTCCTTCACCTTTCCAAGGCTCAATTTCCTCATTTGTACAATGGTGATAATTCATATCACATATTCTCATTTTTATAGCTAGGATCTTGAGGAAAACATTTCCCTAAACTAAACAACCCAAGTATAAAATAATTAATGATATCAGTAACCTACCGCTGATTCACAAAAGGGCTGGAAAGTTCTGCAAGCAGGCGGAAATTCCCAATATACACCAGCACACCATCATTCTGGGTGATAAATATAAAACATCATGTCAGGGTTAACATTCTTATCAAAATCTCCAATCATTGAAGAGACATTCAACAGCTTCTTGGCATAAAACAATGATCAATATAAACACAAACCAAGTCTGCTAAAGTGATCTTCTTTATGAAAACTTAGAAATGTCATTAGAATTCTACAGTATTTTTTAAAGACAACATATTGCACACTTATGTTCATTTATGTACATAATGTTCACTCAGACAGATTTCAAGCAGTAGTCTCATGCTGAACTAATGAATTCTGCAAATGGCCATGAGTAACAGCGTTCTCAAATTACCATAGAAATAATGATCATGGTAGTGTGAATTTCAAAAGTTGAGTAATTTTATAGCTATTAAATATCTAATAGGAATGTAGTTTAAATCCATCAGACACACCTTAAAAATTTCCAGAGTGTGCTTCACTTCCTAAATAACAATAAAAGCCTATGAGCAGACACACACTTGCCAAATGTAACAACACATGTTAAACCTTATCTATCATATTTGACCTGAAAAATATATTTGTCAATCAGAAGATCCTATAGCTAAAACACATACTTTGGGGACCTTTCTGAATTTAGAAACATAATGCTTAGTACATTTCACTAATTTAATAACAAGAAAAGTATAATACTGTTAATAACCATTAGAAATAAAACCAAAAGTATACATTCCAAAAATGTTATGTAATTTTAAAAGTGTTACTAGGTTAATGGAATCATTATAGCACTTCCAATTAAATCAGAATTATGATTACAGACCAAAAGAAATAGTTCCACCTGCCCTCAAAATGTTCCCAGATGGTGCTAGTGGTAAAGAACCTGCCTGTCAATGCAGGAGACATAAGGGACATGGGTTTATTTCAAAGTTGGGAAGATGCCCTGGAGGAGGGCATGGCAACCCACTCCATTATTCTTGCCTGGAGAATCCCATGGACAGAGGAACCTGGAAGGCTGGAGTCCATAGGCTTGCAAAAGAGTCAGACACGACTGAAATGACTTAGCATGCATGCCCTCAAAACATGAGATATACAACTTCAGAAACATTTTTCCCACTGTTTATAGCACACTGCCTTCCAAATGGGAACAATATAAAGCAATATTTTAGAAAATGATAATGAATGGGACTTTTTATTTGAAGAGTCTCAGTTCTTCTCTATGTAAGTTATTTTAGGGGTTATACATTGAGAGCTGGGTTGCAAGAATTAGTTTTTCCAAGATAAATCTAAAACTAAAATTTTTCATCATCTCAAACTCGCTGTCCTTAGTGAAACTGAAATGGGTTATGAGGAAGAAGAAAGGACAACAGAGAGATGAAGACAATAGCCAAGATGAGTCTGTGCATGTGGAGGGTAATGGGGAAGATGATCGTCAACATTTTAGAGGCGACTGGACACAGCCACAGCAGTTCAAAAACACATGACAATCCATGGGAAATAACTATCCACATGTGTTGTTACGTTAACACAGAAATATGTGTGAATTTGAGATTCTATATTATTCTGCACTATTTACTTTTCTGTTACAGTAAATGCTTTTATTTAAATAATAGAACTAGTTAATATCAGTAACTAGTAATTAATAGTGGGGCTAATCAAACAAATCAAATTGTGGAAAAATATATTTTTATAATGTTTCTGATCTTTTGTTTCTCTTTGATATTGAAATTTAGTAGATTATATAATGTTTTCAGAAGCATAAATGTAAGACTTTTTAAAAGAAGAATGCAAATACAATAGGACTAAACAGTTGTTACCCATATTTAATAAAAAAAATTATATCTTTTTATCCATGACATAGTAGGATATTTTCACTCTTTATCTCCTTTTCCAATAGTACCTTTCTGAAATGTCTGCAGCCTTTAGGATATCCTTATCTTTTGCAGGATTAAAACAACTACAGTTAAATACAAAATTTACTTTGACTTCTAACTGTGCTCTTAGAGGTCCACATTACTGGTATCAGTCAAATATGATGATCTCAAGCTAAATATTTTCTCAATAAAGTTGTTTAAGCATAAAATACATAAAAATTTACTTATTAGCAATAGCAGGCTTTTAGAGTTATAAGAATTCAGTTTCCAGCTCTCTAACAATATCCATTCACTTTGTAGCTACAGGCTTGTTCTGGTAGACCAGCAGTTTGCAAGATCATTTGTATGCATAAATTCATCATATATGCCATCTATTTCTAAAATGTCTAAAACACATATCATTTTAAGATACCCTAGAGCATACTCAATGAATTCCAGTAAGTTATAGTTTTAGTATAAAAAAATTCTATTTAATGAAGCTACTCTTCTCTGGTAACATTTTTGAGTTCTGAGGCAGTCTTATTTCCAAAAACCTGAGCCAGTATTTCACTCCATAAGTTTTCTCATTTCGTTGTATGCAATTTCACAATCTGCACATAACATCAAACGATGCAGGGACTGATAGTTCACCATTTTCTAGCTCCTTATGGCCTCTTCAACTATCATCATTTTGGAGAACCAGTACATAAATATCCGTTTCACTGCAACATTTTTATGCATTCTCATCCTCAATCTATTTCCAAACTAAAGGACATTCCTCTTGCCTCACACTCTGAACATATGCTTGCAGAGCAGGCCAACATTTGCTGGCAGCAGTCATAGCTACTTGTAGGCTCTTGTCCACAAAGGTTATCTCCTTCCATCTCCATAAAGTCAAATATCTCATTAAGTGTTTCTTCAGGTTTTGAGTAAATGAAAGATGAACAAGAACTTTCATTATGAAAGCTTCAGTGTCACAGGTAAGCAAATCACGTTCCTCTAACAGGATTGTATACAAGATGTAGAAGACATCTAGCAGGAAATATCTTTTCACTTTCCTTGGTAAGAAGTTTATAGACTGAATGAAATTTGCCAAAGTTGACAATAGTACTGTCTGCTATAAAATGTAGATAGATGAGCAAAATCTAACTTGTTTTTATATATCAACAATTTTCATGTTTTATGTGGTTTCTTTATAATCTTCACAGAAATCAAAAATTCAGTTTGAAAATCCATTTTTCAAATCAAAATACCAAAGATGGAGGGGGACACCTTTTTGTTGCTGTGATTCAATAAATCATTTGATATACTGCAGAAAGAATGATCATTGGTAAGATCTGACAAATCAGCTCTATATAAGAAGCCATCACATCTGTTACCAAAATTTCCCCCTTCTTTCACCTATAGAATATTTTAGTTGCACCTTCTGAATCAGGAAATCCAGCTTTACTCAGTTTCACAGAGCAATCAAGGGGATAAAATGTGTACATTCATGTGGAATATCCAAGCTAAGTCAATGCCTGCTATTTTCATTTGAGCATTGGTGTCTTTTTGCAAGATGAGAAAAGCACAGATTAAGATGTACCTGCCTGTATTATTCCAGACCTGCGAGATTTGGTCTCTTCAGGTGCTTTTACATCCTCTTCTCCAGCAGGCCTGTGTTGGTGGCTAGGGCTGCCATAGCTAAGTACTGCAAACTGAATGCCTTAAACAACAAAAATGTATTATCTTACAGTTCTAGAGGCCAGAAGTCCAAGACCAAGGATCAACAGGGCCATGCTCCTTCTGAATGTTTTAGGGAAGAAGTTATTTTAGACCTTTCTCCTAGATTCTAACCGTTCCTTGGTTTCTGGCAGCTCAGCTCCAATCTTCATATGACGTTTTCCTTGTGTGCATGTTGGTGACCAAATCCCCTTTTCATGAGGACACCAATCATATTGGATTAAGGACCAATACTACTCAAGTTTGCCTGATTTTCACTTAACTAATTATCTCTGTAATGACCCTATTTCCAAATTAGGTCATATTCTGAAGTACTGGGGATTAGGATTTCAACATATACATTTGAGGTGAGGGTGGGGCAGGGGACACAATTCAACTCAAAATTCTTTTATGCATATTGTGCAGTATGTTCTGCCTTGGTTATCCAACTTCCTAATTGTTTTTCTATCCATCTATGATAACATATCACTATACACAATAATATATACTATGTATATTTCCATATATAAAAACTACTATAACCTTCTTTCTTGGTCATGCTTGTGGCAGTTTGGTGGTATCACAACTGTTGTCATTTTCATTATCTACTCTTAGAAAAAATGGTCACAATATGTACAGTGCTAATAAATTAAGCTAACACTGTTTCAAAAAAATACAGCATTAATCCAATGGGCAAAGTCAAGGATGACTGTTATGGTTCATGATTACAACACACTTAAGTTGCATCATTCAGAGTGATGTGACAACAAATGAACCATTATTGAGAACTGCAAATCATGGTTGCCATGATTTTTTTGCATCACAGGGAGGGGTTTCATGAGATGTAGGATTTTTGATGGTAAAATGGTAAAACCAGGATAGACATAGGCAGGCCACTCCTAACTTTATTTTATTATGAATTTTATTATAATGAATTCCAAATGGCAGGTGAATGTTTTCATTTTAATATGTAATAGGAATCACATTCCCAGCTAGGAGATGTGGAAATGAATACAGAACAAGCATCTTGCCTCTCTTAAGTCATCCAGCAGGAAAAAAAAAAAAAAGCACTTTAAAGAGAAAAGGAGAAAAAAATGTCACTCATATTCTAGGTTCCTGGATAGTTTGTGGGCTTATTTTTAGTTTGAGTGATTTGTTTCAAGTTTAGGTGAGTTTTTTCAAAAGAAGTGGTCAGAATAGTTAAATTAAGAAAAGGTCAGAAAAATAAGAAATTGTATTCAATGACAAACCATTCAAATAAAATTCTGAAGTTGAAATGCTCTTCTTTTCTCTCCTTCCATAGTTGAATTCTGTAGTGAATAGGTTAAGGGAGAAAAGCCTTGCAAATAGTATAAAGCTACAAATAATATGACTGGGGCCACAGAGGACAGAAAATGAAATGAAAAAAGTTATTTTAGTAAGATTGTTACTTGAACCAGATGTAAAAATCTTGGAAATATTTTTACTAGTATAATCTTTCATTATAATAAATTCAGATATATAATAAACATTTCCTATTTTTCTTAAAGATAAATTCTCTCATTCATAACATTGCCTTTCCCTCCTCAGTTAAAGGCAGCTCCTCATTCAATCCATTATTCTTAATGATTTTCTTCTTCTTTGATTAGTTTTTTTAAGTCTATGCTATTCTAGAAAAGTGTATCCAATGTTTAGAGAATATGATAGTCCATACTGCTGTACTGTGAGTTAATGCGCTCCTACGGTCAGTCAAAATCCTTGCTTAATTACTCACTGTGTCTTTCAAATAAACAGTTTTTCCAAAGATGAGATCCAATTCTAAAATTTATTTTTGTTTAATTTGAATTCTATGCAACTTCAAAAATATTTAAAAGACACCTCATAGTCATGTAAAATACTGAAATGATAATAGTAGCAATACCCTTAATCTTAAACCTTAAAAGAGAATTCTATGAATTACTCTCTAGTTAACTTTTTAAAAACAAAAAAATACGTTCATGACATATACTATGTCTAAGACTTTTTTGAGAGTTTAAAAGATTACTTCTTCCAACTCCTTTCGATTTGGAACAGAATTTAAAATACCTATTAATCAAATATCAAATATCAGGTTAAACCTGACTTTATGATATTCTTTAAGTATTAAAAGTTACTAGTAAAAATAGTATTTTTGGTACATTGTTTTTATCTAAATATGGCCAAAATACAAATTTTTCACATTTCGAAAAATTTCCTCTAGATTTTCTTTGAAAAAAATGGGCATAACATCCTGACCTTTCTCTTAACTTCTCTTACCTCTTTCTAAAGAGAATCAGTTAGTTGTAAGCCAAAGATTCTCAAAATGTGGTTCCCAGACTAGCAGCATTAGCATTTCCCAGGAACTTGCTAAATTTGCATATTTTATTCTTGGACCCCATCCCAGACCTACTGAATCAGTAGCCCTGGGGGTGACACCAATTATCTAGTTTTAACAGGTCCTCTAGTTGATTCCCATATACACTAGTGTTAAAGAGCTACTGTCCTACCTAGAGATTGAAGTCCTAAGGAAACTAGCTCCCTACTTCTCTGAAATCATAATTAGGGAAGATTTACAAAAGCCCTCATCAAAACCTGCAACTATTATCTAGGTGGACCTGATACATTCCACTAGAAAAGTTTCTTCTGACCCCTTCCTGTCTGTTATTGTACTTAGCCTCCTGCAAATACCTACATCCCCTGTTTCTCATTTACTGTTCTATCTATAAAGCTTAGTGCAGCGCCTGGCTTTGTTTCCTGAGTTGAGCCTCGCCTGCTAACCAGTGTAAAGGAGAATCACCTCAAAAATCAAAATCCTAAAAGAGTCCTTCGGACCTATTTCTGAGGGGGTCACTGCACCCTGATGAGAACATTAGTATTCCACCCGAAAATGAAAACAGAAAAATATCTCAATTTCAATTTCTTTAAAGAGATCGGTAGAGCAGCATTAGAGGTTATCATAAACTTGTTACGAGCAAAAAAAGATAGATGATTAATCTCCAAACCTTGATACATTCAGGTTAGTGAAGGCAAGACAGGAAAAGTGGGCAGGCAACTAAAAGAGGTAGGGGAACTTGAGACCTATGTAATAGCTACCAATCAGAAGGAAAAGAGCTAGAAGCAGGTTCTCAATGAGCACACAAGCAGAGTCCCTCATCATCCCATGACCTCTTGTCTACTGATGAACTTCCCTAACCCCATTTCCAGATCTCTTTGAAATATGAGGAATACTTTGTACCAGAGCTGTTGTTAGGAGTGTATGGCTGTCACTGCCACCACCATGATCTTCATCACTTTATAAAACAGAATGACAGAGTTACAGTTAACTGACAGATGAGAGGTCTCTGGATGCCATGACCTCTTTATCCTAATACTCATGATAGAATTTCCATGAAGACTTACAGGCTAACTGACTGCTTAGAAAGTCTGCAAAACATTATCCTCTTTGGGCAATTCATGATGATTATTAAGCAGTTAAGTTTAAGGAGGCAAGGATAGTTAATGAATGATTATGGGCCTGTGGTCTGAAAACCAAGATTTGAACCGTAGCTCTCCCGGGTGACCTTGGGCAAAGAAGACCAAAACCTCAGTTTCTCCATGTGTAAAACAAGCAGAATACCACCCTTATGACAGAGCTGATATGAGACTAAGACACAATGCATACTAATGGCAAAGAGGAAAAATAGTAAAACAGAAAAGCACTGCAAAAAAGCACTTTTTTTAAGGTTAAAAGTGAAATAGAACCAGGTACTTTTTCTTACCACAGCTATTAAGAAGATTAAGTTTGAACAAGTTCTGAAAGGATGTATTCTTTCCTGCCTAGGTACAAGCCTTCAACTCTAGTCATTGATCCCTGGATGACTACACAAGACTAAAGGCCATGCCTGAGATGATGACAATGAACAGATGATAGGAAAGACAGATCATCATCACAATTAGGACAAAAATGTAGGTTCACTACTGCTATTTTACTATATATCAATAATCACTCCTCAAAAAGTAGTTAATGTTACTTTCTAATTGCTGCAGAAAAAATATTCATGCTGGAAAAGAAAATAAGTACTTCTAAGGGAAGACTCACCTGTTTTACTTGCCCAGTAGGTTGTATCAACTTTATATCTCACTTTGCACAACTATACTGCATCCAAGCTGAACTTATTTCTTCATGACAAGTTTATGCTTATGACCATCAAAATGTGGTGAGATTGAGATGGCCTCTAAAGATTGCCTATTTCAGTTACCCACAGATTTCTTAAATCCCTTCTACAAAAGTTCTTACAGTTTACCCCTTAGCATGGAAAACTCTGTGTTAAGAGGAGTAGCATCTTCTAAAGCTGCTTTCCAAAAGTTCCAGAACTAATCTGTATCCTCTTTGACATCTACCCACTAGTCCTATTCCAGATTCTGGCTATCCAAAATCACTTTTTCACATGAAAGTGAAAGTGTTAGTCACTCAGTTGCGTTCAACTCTTTTGCAAACCCACAGACTACGGCTCACCCGGCTCCTCTGTCCATGGAATTCTCCAGGCAAGAATACTGGAATGGGTTGCCATTCTGTTCTCCAGGGGATCTTCTCAAACCAGGGATTGAGCATGGGTCTCCTGCAATGCAGGCAGATTCTTTACCGCCTGAGCCACTAGGGAAGCCCCTCTTTTCATATTATAACCCTTCAAATATTTAATGACTGTCCAAGTACCTGTCTGTCTTCTTCATAGGTATCAGTTCCACTCTGCACAAAAAATTCTGGCCTATCCTCCTCAGAGTTCCTTAGCCCTATGTACTGCCAGCATTCACAAGACAAAAACAAACAGATGCAACAACAAAACCAACCAATCTCTTGATGAAAAGAACCATTTACACATAACACTCCCTACATGTTAACCAATTCAATCACATATACATATACATCTTTGGAGGACACTGGGTAACCTTTCTAAAGAGAATTTTAGTAGAACAGGTCACTACCCTTAAAAATGTAAATACTATTTGCCCAGGAACCCCAC
Source organism: Bos javanicus (assembly GCF_032452875.1). Taxonomy (NCBI): domain Eukaryota; kingdom Metazoa; phylum Chordata; class Mammalia; order Artiodactyla; family Bovidae; genus Bos; species Bos javanicus. The sequence goes on from NC_083870.1 coordinate 48,675,227, forward strand.
AAAACCAACCTTTGAAATAACTATGTATAGGCACAAATATGAAGACATAAGAATGTTTATGCAAGTTATATACAATAGTAAAACTTAAAAAACACATAAAGATAGAAAACTGATTAAATACGATTGTTTATCTATATGCCATCCACAGAGATAATGATGCAACTAGATGGCCTGAAAATAAAAACATTTTCAGAACTTGCTGAAGATTTCAAGAGTATACCTCCTTTACCCCCTTTCTTGGAAAATATTTGAGGATATACTATAGCATGAGTGAATAAACCAAGACAGATATGGGGTAAAGAAGCAGTGGCCTCAAACCAGAAGAGTAATGGCAGGAAGCCTGGGACATTAACAAGCACACCTAGAGGGCAGGAGAATGGAGAGCTCTAGGGGCAGGTATCTGGGGAATTTGACTGAAGAGATGGGACAATTCAAATATATGATAAAGGCATATGTTACAAGGAAAAAAAAAGAAGGCAAATAGTCTAAGCAAAAATTAGATAGGAAAAATAATCCTAGCTGTTCAGGGAACTATTTTAATACAGTTATAAGAAACACTTCATTTTCTCTGTGTAGAATCAACTGAAATGCAATATGATTATAGAATATAAGGCAAATATTGTTAAATCTTAGTGATACAAAAGTTCACATACAAATGACAGAAACTGGAAGGACAGAAGCATAAACATCTTCACCTTAAAGGATCAAGAGGTGCTACAAACCCAAAATAAAAATGTTTATAAAGTTTTCAAAGAAACTGTGAGAGGAACTCAAATTACTTTAACTACATGGGAAGAAAGAAGGGAAAGGAGATAGAGGTGAGAGAGTTAAATTCTTACCCACCATAGCAAGAAGATAATACATGATATCTAACACTGACCAATTAAGACGTGGCTTACAGTCACCTAAGTGATCACCATCAATTCTGTCCCTTCCTGCATGTGCACAGTGTTCCTCAGATCATGTGCTTGGGTCTTACTTTCCTCCCCTTGAATCTGGGCTGCCTCAGTGACTCATTTGACCACCGGAACGCGGAGGAAATGAAGTTCTGGTCTTCGGCAGCTAGGTCTCAAAGAGCCATGCAGCTTCCTCCTGGGTCTGTTAGAATATTTGCTCTTAAAATGCTCCCTCTTGGAACACAATAGCCAGGCTGTGAGACGCTCAAGACACATGGAGGGGCCACATACAGGAGCTTGAGGCAAAGAGCCTACTGATGTTCCAGCAGGGAACTAGCATGAACTACCAGCTACTTGAATGAGCCCCTTTCAATCCAGTCAAGCCTTTAGATTATTCAGTCTCAACTGCTACCTAACAGCACCCACATGAGACCTCACGCAAGGACCACCCAGCTTTCTTCCTCCCTTCATTTGTTTTAATATAATTAAAAACTTGTGAGTCAATGGGTTTCACTGGCCTAAGTCAGTATTCTAACTGATGATCAAATTGTCACATTTTTAACCAATGGGATAGCCATTGTGTTAGTTCCGGTGTCCTTCTGAGAAAACCCTATTAGTCTTTGATAGGTTCCTTGCTTTCTGACAGATTACCTTATTTTGTTGTATGCAATGCTTCAATATGTAAAACAAATTTTAAATTTTGGGGTTTGATCCTATTTTTGTAATATATATTCATATACAGAAGAGTATTTTTTAATTATTCATATACACAGATAGGATATATTCCTACATGTAAATGATGATTAAGCAAATATAAATAGTTATCTCTGGATTGTGAGATTGAGCATTAGCTTCTCTTTTTGCTTGTCAATATTTCCTAATCCTCAAATAAAAATGAGCGAACAAATTAATTTTTTCAAATAGCTCTGCACCAACATTTCTTATCATAGCTTTTTAAATTATAGTGTTGCCTTAACCACTGTTTACCAAATGTATTCTTTTGTGGTTCTCTTTCTGCACTTCTGAAGTTCTCCTCTGTCTCTTTTAGAGGACTGACTTTCTTTGGGTCCCTGACTGTGATTACCCTGCACCGACAGGACACTTCTTATTTCTAATGGCATATGAGCCCTTTTCCCCTGGAATAACCATGTATCACCACAAACCTGAAATATACAAACACATTTCTGCCCAAACTGGTTCTCCCATTTCCTTTAGGGTCTCCCCCTCTAGTGCCCTGGGTCACTTTGCCCTCTTGTTTCCCTTCCTTCTCTGAAATCTAAATTAGTCACCATGATCTACTGACTACAATGTTGCTTTTAGATTAGTTTCTTCCTCATTATTTCTTCCTGCTTATTTATTATTATGGATATTTCTTCCTGCTTATTTAACTTATATGCAGAGCACATCACATGAAATGCTGGGCTGGATGAAGTACAAGCTGGAATCTAGATTGCCAGGAGAAATATAAATAACCTCAGATTTGTAGATGATACCACCCTTTGCAGAAAGCAAAAAACTAAACAGCCTCTTGATGAAAGTGAAAGAGAAGAGTGAAAAAGTTGACTTAAAACTCAACATTCAGAAAACCAAGATCATGGCATCCAATCCCATCTCCTCACGGCAAACAGATGGGGAAACAAAGGAAACAGCGAGAGACTTTATTTTTGGGGGCTCCAAAATCATTGCAGGTAGTGACTGCAGCCATGAAATTAAAAGACACTTGCTCCTTGGAAGAAAAGCTATGACAAACCTAGACAGCATATTAAAAAGCAGAGACATTACTTTGTCAACAAAGTTCTGCCTAGTCAAAGCTATGGTTCTTCCAATAGTCATGTATGGATGTGAGAGTTGGACTGTAAAGAAAGCTGAGTGCCGAAAAATTGATGCTTTTGAACTGCAGTGTTGGAGAAGACTCTTGAGAGTCCCTTGGACTGCAAGGAGATCAAAACAGTCAATCCTAAAGGAAATCAGTCCTGAATATTCATTGGAAGGACTGATGCTGAAGCTGAAACTCCAATACTTTAGCCACCTGATGTGAAGAACTGACTCATTTGAAAAGACCCTGATTCTGGGAAAGATTGAAGGCAGGAGGAGAAGGGGACGACAGAGGATGAGATGGCTGGATGGCATCACTGACTCGATGGACATGAGTTTGAGCAAGCTCCAGGAGTTGGTGATGGACAGGGAAGCCTGGCGTGCTGCAGTCCATGGAGTTGCAGAGTCGGACACAACTGAGCAACTGAACTAAACTGAATTTGCTCATTAATAAAACCACCAAAGTTAAGTTCTTCATAATCTATCATCTACATTACTCCAATAACCTCCTCAAAGAGATCCTTCCACACAAAACTTTTCTCCCTCTACGTATCACCTCCAGCTTCATCTTTCTAAATATGTAAATTGCATCAAATTATTTTTTTGCCTAAAGGTCCTACAACAATTCTGTGAAAAGAAAAATACAAGGTTGATAAGGTCCGGGGAAGTCCTTTGAATGTTTAAAAATAGTTTCATATATTTAAATCTTGCAACTTGTGGTATTTAATTAGGTAGCTATCTACCCTGGATATTCTTATTCTTATTCCTTACCCCTCAACTCCTTAGTTCAAAACCATTGTGAGCCAGTGAGCTATGCTTCAGTAGCCTGGCTTCCATATTTTCTAATCCTGTACATCAATGACTCTTCATCTGTTTAATACAATCCACCCATGAGAGTGAGCATCACGTGTGGTAGAGGCTTCCACAGGCAGAGGAAGCCATTAAATAAGGTTCAGGTTACGTATAATTCCTTGTTACCTTATCCTTACCCCATCAACAAAACCTACTAAAATATAAGTCAGATAGATGCTATTAAGAGGACAGATTTAATTCAGATCTAATAAACTACACATTTTGATACTTTACTGTAATAAATTATAGCAAACTCACAACTGAGTAAACTCTCTTTGCTATATAGGTCAATATGGTATTTCTACTTCTGGCATCTACCTTTAAGGCGCTTTGTCTATAATAGAATTCATACTGGCCATGGACTCTGCATGACTCTGTGAGAGAAAACAAAATAAGATTTGTCTGATCCCTTCTAGAGCTTAAAGAAAATTCTTCTTTCAGCCAGTGATTATGAAAATCTGGATTTTCTTATCACGAGAAATTTAATTTTCCAATAGCCAAGAACTGCTAGGGTCAGGAATTCAGAAGGTGAGGGAGAAAGATAAATAAAATTATTATGCACCTATTACAGCTAGTATGATGCTAAATATTGTGCCACTATCAATGGTGTGGAGTGGGATGGACACATTTTCCCACCACTAGGGCAGTATAATTGGTGTGAGGTCATTTATGGGCATCCCAACTGGGCTTTGTATAAAACTGACTATGTTCTACTGTAGCAATTAGGAGGTACTTTTTCTAGGCTATTTGAACTGACTCAGAATCTAAGGTCATTTCCATGATCTAAGAAAACCCTTTTAAAGCACCATCAATATAGAAATGAGATTTGGGAACAAATTCTACCATGTATTCAATTACTGTTTGCTTCACTTTAATCATTTAAAGTTTTTGATGATTTACTTACAAGGCAGAGTTGATGGTTTGAGGTAACACACTGGACTAGGTTGCCAAATCAGGCTCATGGGAAAGAGTGATCTTACCTAGAGTTAAGCTTTACTAGTTGCTACAAGCAGAGAGACTATCAGATTAATGCAGAGGAAGCAGAGAGAGGTTTGGGATATGAAGGGCAGTTGGCAAGCCAGGTCCTTCCTGTGTTGAACAAGCAGTTCTGGCCCAAAGAAGTGAAGGCTCTACAAGGTGAGGTTTACAAAGTTCTTCACACAGCAATAGGAGTCTATCTTATAAAATGTCCTTATCTTATGCCTCTAAAAATATTGTAGAGCCTATACGACATTCTCCAAGGAGGCAGGCCTCACAGAGCCTGGCTTCTCTTTACTACAGCGAATCCTTAGCCAGGAATAGGCTAAGGTCATTTCAGAGTTAAAGTTCCAGTTGACAGGAGATTAGACCTGGGTCACTTGCCTTCTTTCTCCCCCTCCCTTTCTTCCAAGGAAGTGAATGGATTTACAGACCAGCTGCTTGCACCCCTTCCTTACTTAAGAACTTGGTGACAAAATGTAGCTTATTCTTACTTGCCCAGTGCTTAGCTCTCCATATTAGGAATAAATCCAATAATTTCATCAAAACAACTGAATCACAGAATCTCAGATTAGAATTTTAAAGATAATTTATTACAAGCTCCTACCTAAAGCTTCTGCTTATTAGATCCATTTTTATACCTATCTGATTGAAGATACCTTATGGAGAAGAATCACTTTAAAAGGCTGTTGTTAAAATCTTCTATTCATTGGGGATGTCTCTCATAAAAGAGAAGTCTCCCCTACCTCTCATTACCATCCCCTTTGGTCCTAGTTCCAATGTCTGAGTTAAACCAGAGTAAGTCTAATTCCTCTTCCATTGAATAGTCGTTTCACATTTCTAAGGACATTTCAAAACCACATAGATGTCCTACAACTTATCTCTTCTATGCTGACCTCTCTGGGTCCTTCAGTTGTTTATTCTGGGACAATAGCTACCTAATCTAATCTCTCCTCTACAGCTATCTGGCAGCTCACCTCTGGACATAGGCAATTTTAGAGACTCCAGAGGCTTTCGGTATGGTCTAATCAAGAAACTGTAATTTGTTTGAACTGGATACCAAACCTCCCCTAATAGAGTACACATTTAAAAACAACTTTCTATTTTAGCAGATGGACACGCTATTGGTACACCTACAATTGTGGTCATCTGCTACTTCCAGGTCATTTCCCTCTTTTTATACACTGTCAAACTCAAATGCAAACCTTGACATTCATCACTATTCAGTTCAGTTCAGTTCATTTGCTCACTATTAAGTTCCATCTATTTGTTTCAGCTTATTATTCCAGCCTGAAACATTTAAATATAAAATACATCACCTGACACATTATTAGTTCCTCCTCCTAACTTTACTTCAGTCATTTGATGTGCTCATTCGCTCAGTTGTGTCCTACTCTTTGCTACCCCGTGGACAGTAGCCCACCGGGCTCCTCTGCCCATGGAATTCTCCAGGCAAGAACACTGGAGTAGGTAGCCATTTCCTTCTCCAGGGGATCTTCCTGACCCAGGGATCAAAGCCAGGACTCCCACAGTGCAGGCAGTGGGCAGATTCTTTACCTTCTGAGCCACAAGGGAACTCCATAATTGAGAATGGCTTCCCTTGTGGCTCAGCTGGAAAAGAAAGAATTGAGAATAGGCAACATTATTAAAATAATCTTCAAAAACAATAGTTTTTTTTAAAACACTGTTAATTATAAAATGTTAGTGAGTCATGGCATTGGGGAAATTTTTCTTTAGACTAAATATAAGATCAGTATTTTTCTACTTCTTGTCTCCTGATGTAAATTACAACTTTATCTTATCGTAAACACTAGATCTCATTTTTCAAAACCACTTCATATGTAATTGCTGGCAATATGTTTTTAAAATATAGATACTGGGGTAAAATGTTAAAGAAAAACTAAAATTCCTCACCCTTGAAGTATGACACAATCATGAAATAAATATAACAAATGACATCTGAAACCAAATTTTCTTCCTAAATTGCAGTAGAATGGTTTAATGATTAGATCCTAAGGTAGTGGAATGATGCAGAAGAGCTGGCAAAGTATGCATAGACTCAGTCATTTCATATCAAGTTTGAAAGTTTTCCAAATATACTATAACTCATTGGTTTTGTTGAGGGGAGGCAGTGATTCACAAAGAACACAAGAAAAGTAAGGCTACCCAAGAAGTCAGAAATGGAGTACAAAGAGGGTGGTTTACCCCTAAAAATAGGATATTAAAGCATAAATGTGTCACTTCCTTTATGATAAGAGAACCTGTCATATTTTCCCTGATTATGAGTATCCTGCCCAAGGGATGAAAGTTGAATATCAGGAAAAAAACCATAGAATTTTTTTACCTGCCTATGTAAGCAAAAGAGAGAAAACCTCTTAAACTCTAAACCTTTTTACAACCTGCTGCTGCTGCTAAGTCACTTCAGTCGTGTCCGACTCTGTGCGACCCCATAGACGGCAGCCCACCAGGCTCCCCCGTCCCTGGGATTCTCCAGGCAAGAACACTGGAGTGGATTGCCATTTCCTTCTCCAATGTATGAAAGTGGAAAGTGAAAGTGAAGTCGCTCAGTCGTGTCCGACTCTTAGCGACCCCATGGACTGCAGCCCACCAGGCTCCTCCATCCATGGCACCTACAATACACTAAATTCATGACAATCTGACTTTTGTCATATCAGATAAAGTAAAGTTGTTACTTACATAACTATTCAGCAGGGAATACACTTAGAACCTACAGGTAATTAGCCTCCATTCTTCACTTTTTCATTTAGTTCCAATTAGAAAATCTTTGGGAAAAAAACAGCTTAAATAGCTTCAGAAGTATCAAGTCAAAGTGCTTTCCAAGTACCAATTCTCATTGCATGCTGCTGCTGCTGCTGCTAAGTTGTTTCAGTCGTTCCGACTCTGTGTGACCCTATAGACTGCAGCCCACCAAGCTCCCCCGTCCCTGGAATTCTCCAGACAAGAACACTGGAGTGGGTTGCCATTTCCTTCTCCAATGCATGAAAGTGAAAAGTGAAAGTGAAGTCGCTCAGTCGTGTCTGACTCTTTGCAACCCCATGGACTGCAGCCTACCAGGCTCCTCTGTCCATGGGATTTTCCAGGCAAGAGTACTGGAGTGGGTTGCCATTGCCTTCTCCATCTCATTGCATAAGGGGTAACAATTTCATACAAGTTTATATGAAATAAGAATAGTAGTACTTGCTGTTGGCATTTTGTTAGCTTTACTTAAAAATGTAAGCAAGTGATCTGAGAATTCACCACATGGAAAATTTTCCTTATACTCAAATAGTAAAAGTATGATCTATAAATGACATAGGATCTCTATAAACATGTATTAGTTCATCAATTTTGTTTCTATTTTCTTTCCCTATGAATAGATTCACTTTAATTAGACAAATTTATTTCATACCATTCATTTATTTCATACAATGGAACATAGGAAGGCATATCAAAAAAGCAACCATCTCTTGAAAAATATTACTGTTAATCATCAATTTTACTAAAAAAGGCAATAGTTAATTTCTTTTTTAAAAATCCAGCATTTATGTCATTGACTTTTTTATAAAGGCATAAAAGTTCAAAGAGAACACAGCATTCATCCCACATAATGAAATATTCACCTTGCCAACCCATGTACAGTCAGCCACTTGCCAAGCTTGTGACTTCTTCAGTAGTCAAGAGAGAACAACACTTCATACTAGTCACATTTACAAATGCATGTAAGTGACCTGTTATCCTTCACCAACCCATGTTCTTCTCATAGCACACTGATTATTTGTGACTTATGTTCAGAAACCATACTTCTAACCTACAGCATGATATTAAACTCAAACAGGTACCCACATACATTCTTCCCTGAATTAACCAATATTAGGTTAGTCAGTTTTCATGTCTTTTTAGCAAAAGTGTTTAGGAAGCAAAGTGCATATATTCCAACTAAGACCTGCAAAAAGTAGAAGCCTACATGTTGTAATTGCTTAATCTATTAAAATCTAAAAAGGAAGACAAGGAAATAAACATTAGGAAATGCCAGCAAAAAAAACCTATTGTTTCAGAAAATAAGGCAATTGTGGATACCTACTGGGATATATAAGCATTATAAACAACATTAAAACCAGCATAGTTTTTAAAACATTTACATTAATTATTTAGATTCATGACTTCAAATGGGTGATATTAAGAGATGCTTTGCTATATCTTATTCTTGCAGAATGATGAATTGATGTCTTATTTACCAGCTATCTTTGTGTGGGGCAATATAAAGAAAAATGGAAGAATGTTATTAACATACATTTGTATGAGTTTTTTTAAAAAAACCTCAAAACACTTGCAAATGTCCACTAATATGCATATTTTAGTAACACCAAATAAGAAAAAAAAAAGCCAATGGTTACATTTATGTCTTAAAACAGAGAAAACATGGAAGTGTATACCACATGTATTATATAAAATTTATACTATTTTAGTTTACATATGTCTATTATTTCCTAATACCTATCTTGGGTTTGGTGGTATATCTAGGCTAAAAAATAATTGACTGAGGAGATGCAAAGGATATAAAACTGCTAATTTACAAATGTATAATGTAGAAAAATAATGTTAGAAATAAAAATGTACATTAGTGCTGGACATTACATTAGATTTGCTGGATCCTCTATTAGGTCAGTCTTGAAGTCTCTGAGCAAGACTCCCCCTCACTCCCACTCCACTCTCTAGGCCACTTAAGTGCAATTATGCATTTATAGGGCTTCCCTGATAGCCCAGTTGGTAAAGAATCTGCCTGCAATGCAGGAGACCCCGGTTCAATTCCTGGGTCGATCTGCTGGAGAAGGGATAGGCTACCCACTCCAGTATTCTTGGGCTTCCCTTGTGGCTCAGCTGATAAAGAATCTACCTGCAATGCAGGAGACCTGGGCTCAATCTCTGGGAAGATCCAGAGGGGTTGGGAAGATCCCCTGGAGAAGGGAAAGGCTACACATTCCAGTATTCTGCCCTGGAGAATTCCATGGACTATTTAGTCCATGGGGTCACAAAGAGTTGGACATGACTGAGCGACTTTCACTTCACTTCACTTCATGCATTTACATGGAATTATACATGAGATTAAATAGAAAAGAAATATTTTAGCTGGTTATATAGGAATCTATATGTAGCTCTGGCTGTTAAAACATAAACGCATCTAGAAAGACAGACAAACATCAAGACAAACATTAAGAGCCATATGATCCTAAAGGTTTTCAGTGAACATTCAAGAAATTGGGATCATTTGCCTTTTTCAAAGTTTAAGAATCCAAAGATATACACACTAATACAAATACACAAGTAAAGGTATTATTTTTGTTGATATACAAGATAACATCACAAGATGATCCCTGAATGCATTTGGAGTTGACCTTTATAAATTAAGAATTGTATGTTTAGATTTATGGTCACCCTTGAGTCATTACTCCGTGTTGTCTGTTTGTCAGACTGCTGGAAATCCTAGCACTCACCAGTACAAAGTGGTATGCATACAGCGCTGTACAATGGTGAATTACAAAATACTTATCACCAATCACTTTCCAATACCAAATGAGAATCAACAAATCTGTAAGAAGGAAAAGTAAGATATTACATAGGAAGAAAGCTTCATCATTTTTCAAATGTATTTAACTCTTTCTCCTGACAGCTCACCACAGTCCACTCTGAGCCCTCAGCACTTGCCTCATACATCAGGAGATCAACTACCCTTTTACCACAAAGCCTGTGCCTCCAGGGGCTATCTCCCTCACACTACTGCGACTCCTCTAGGATAAGCACCAAGTGGGGCGTCCATCACAGTGCCTGGCATATAGTTATATAATGTATTTGTTGAAAGTATAAATGAATAACTTGTTTCCAGGGTTAAACAAAACAAAAATATTATTGAATAAAAATAATTGTAAAATAAGCTTAAATTACTGATTTTTATCAGTATATAACTCAGAGATTAAGATGGTCCCAGAAGGTATAAAATGACCAACTCATTTATAACACAAATTCAGCAAAAAAATTTAAAAATTAACAAAGAATGTGATTAAATATTAATTCAGAATAGAAAAAAAAAAAGGACAAATACCTATAGCTATTAAAAAGAGATCTTTAAAAAGAGCTCAAGGCATTGATTTTCTTTAAATTCTAAATCAGCACTGTGATTCAGAAAATTGTTTCCTTTAACAAAACAGAAATTTCTCAAAATTTGAACACAACTATTTTCTTTACCAAATGGTTAAACATGAAATTTAGACATGGAAACAAATGGCTATCATGGATGGAAACCAGGTTTTAAGGGTTTGGAGCTTATAGCATGGAGAGCTTCTTTTCTAAAAATAAAAATTACCAGCACAAAACTAGGTGTGACTATATACATAAGATAAAAGAAATTATCAAATTATAAATTTCCAGGAGAGAAAAAAAGTACCTTAAATGTGGAAACCAAGAAAATTGAAAAGTGTTAGTAATTTACTGCCCTTTATACGTCTCTAAATGCATTTTCCCTATATTTCAGCTGTATACTCTTTGATCACCAATTTATATTAAGATAATGACTTTATAATATTTTCTATAGAGAGAATAAAATAATTCACTTTCATCCAGCTTGGTATAAAAATTTTGTTTCAGTTCATAATCCTTATTTTTAAGTGTTTTGAATTATTACCTTATTTGAGTAAACCTTTTTCAAGTTCCTTTTGTATAAGATTTCCTGGGTAACTACTCTCTGAATTGACAACAGTCATTAACCAGTGTATGAAGCATATTATAAATTTTGTGTTAACCTTGTTAGTGACAGAATTTTGTGCCAAATGGGCAAACATTTTCCCAGTGTGTCCACATGATTCACTCTTCTTTTAATTGCCCCATCAAATAATCCAATAGCTTATTCATTATTTCTACCCCAAATATATCTTTTCCTTTTAATAAATTACTGTGTTTGGGTTTAATCTAATTTTTTGGTTACAATTCACTTCTTGATGGCATTTTCTAAGACCATCACTCATCTTTATCACTTTTGATTCATATCCTATTATTTTTATTTCAATTTTATTTCAGCTGTTTATTGAGTTCAAAAATTACAAAACAGTGTTTCCTACCTAAATGTCCAAGTCAGGGATCTGTTATTTCTCTCTAGTTTTATTGAGGCAGTCAAAAATGTCTTTTCAAAAAGCAGTTTAAATGGCATATTCTCAATCTAACTTCCCCTCTGTCTCATTTGTAAAAGACTACTCCAATCTCATCCAACATGAGATGGAATATGACAGACGGAAATGTGAAGTAGAAAGACTCCATGATCTTAACTGATTACAACTAAAATAGTTTACTTTTGCAGATTTTACCAAAACAACACAAAACCATGACCATGGAAGCACATCTCAAGTGCCTGTGAGATGAGGACTCTCAGGCTTAGATTTCATTAGCTTCATGGTGATTGCACCTGAGCAACTTTAGTCCAAACAGGGACAATCACTAGTCTAAAAAAAAAAAAAAAAAAAATACTCCAGGTTTAACTGAAGCCTCACTCTACAGCTCTAATCTTTGAGAACTACAGAGCCACCATGAAAAATGTTTCATATCCTATCATCAGAACAGACATTTTTTTCCCTCAGTATGGGTCCTAAAAGCTACTTCTCAAATAACCAAACCTAAAGCATTGACTCTGTATTCTTTGCATAATTCCATAAGCAGTTTAAAAAGAAATGGACAGATATGAACAACATATCACATACCAGAAACGAGATAGCCTGAAGCAATAGCAACATTCACTTTCCCAAGAGATGTATCACCCCTATAAATATTAAAAAAAAAAAAAGGTTTCTTTTTTTAGCACATGGTTATAGATGACAGCTACTAATTTTTCTATTGAGATTTAAATATAAATGCTTTCTATAGGTAGCAAATAGTAACCTATCATTTGCACAAGGTATTAATGTTAGCTATGATAATACTTCTAATTGCAATGATCATAATTTCTTATACTTATTAGCCAAAAGTTTTATGAAAATAAACAACATTTTATAAGTATGTTCTTGTATGATTTGTTTTTGAAAGGACTAAAATGCAGTTCCAGATGCTGGTTGTTGTTTTGATTCCTATTTTGAATCAGAGGCTTAACAGGCTCAAGAAATAATCTAGCCTGCCCTGATATACAGACAATATATTGCATACTATTAGCATTCTCACTTTTCTGAGGACTGGAGAGATTTCCCTATTAGCACATATTAGAAAGGCTTCTCAGGTGGTGCTAGTGTAAAGAATCCACCTGCCAATGCAGGATTCGTGGGTTCGATCCCTGGATTGGGAAGATCCCTTGGAGGAGGAAATGGCAACCCACTCCAATATGCTTGCCCGAAAAAATTTCACAAACAGAGGAGCTTGGCAGGCTATAGTCCATGGAGTCACAAAGAGTCAGACATGACTGAGCAACTGGGCATGCATACATTAGAAAATGGTCAGAACAGGACAATTTAATCCTGTTATTTCAACCCTTTTGCCCTAACCTTGGTTCCAAGGAACAAATACAAATTATCAGTCCTTTATCTGACTTATAAGATGAATTACTGGTAAAATGAACATTAAGTAAAACTGATAACAGCTAAACTACAAATGGAAATATTTAGTAGAAGTTATGTCTTCTTTACAAATTTTCATTTGTAAATATGATCCAGGAAAATTAGACCTGGAATAAACTACAGTACCAATAAAATGCTAAAATATCAAAATGTATAATAGGTAAAAATTTGTTCAGGACAAATTGGTCAACGAATCAAATCTGTGTTATAAAATTTACTTCGCAAAAGAACTGGTTCTATTGACAATCGTGTTGGTAAAATATGGGAAAAAAGTAGCAATTGTTTAGATAGACTGCATTAAAACCTGGTCAAAGAATTAAATTCACTAAATTAATTCACTTTGAAAAAGATCTTCTCAATGAAAATTTACCAAAACTGGTGTAATTCTGATTAGTATAACTTCATATTTGTGAATAAAAAACAACATCATTTCAGTCAAATAGAAACAATCAAAAGACCTGGTTAAATCACCCCACATCCCTCAGAGGCCATGACTATCACATCTTTGTCCAGTGCCCTCTCAAAACACAGTCTCTCAAACTAAGCTGAACTAAAGCTTCTCATACAGTGCCAGGAATTAAGTTTGTAAAATTTCTGCCACTGGAAAGATATTTAAATTCTCCAAAAAGAACACTTTACAAATAATCCTATTATGGCTGAACACAGTTACTATTCTTGCTTTAAATTATTTCATGCGGTATTAAACTCCTTTCACAAGGACATCTATAATTCTCATTTTTCTATCTTTGAAATTGAAGGATGGGTCAAACATAAATTTGAAGACAAAGTGCTGTTTATCCAAGTTGACTATTCTATCTCAATAACAACTCATTTTTGCTCAAAACAGTGGTTATAATAACTTGATTTCACTCATACAGTATACATGTTTACATAATTATCATATTCTGTTTTGGATGGCAATTGCAACACTAATGCAAAATGGCCCTCATTATTTGTATTCAAATCTAAAATAAATCATTCTAATGCACCTTGCTGAAACAAGTCTGAACACAAGCATTTAAATAAACCATACACCATCAATATGCTTTCTGTTTTACAGTAAAGAGATGTTCTTATTAATAATTAATATCAAAACATAAATCAAATTGACGATATTAGAAAGAAATAGCTTACCAAAGTGGATCAGCAATACCAGCCTCGTCAAACAAGAAAATGTACAAGCCAACAAGCCCAACCACCAAAGAATGACACGTAGATACCACCCTGAAATGAGATGAAATACACACAAAGATTTTAGATTCTGTGCAATGAATTTTAACTAATTCTGGCAAGACATTTAACACTCTGAAGAAGTTAAATCTGGAAGCATTTAAATATAGGATTGCAGTACATCAGAGAGTATAATACAAAATGGCTATTTAGAAATCCAAGGGCCATAACTTTACTTTAGAATCGATAACAAGAAGGATGCCTAGGTCTACAATTTCCTTCTAGACTATTGATGAACCACTTATTGGTTAAAGGGTCTAAAGGGGAAGAATAGCTAATGATACAGTTGACAGTCTTGTGCAAAGAGGTGGCAATTGGTAAGCACACCATCCTGCACCCTGCTTCATCCCCAGCACCATCACTGAGAGAGTAGTTTCCTGCTCCAATCAGTCCTGAAGGACTTTCAAATCTACTAGCCTTAATGAACTCTACAACCATGGGTCAGAATTGGAATGGATTATGAAGTGAAAATGTATTCCCTTGGAGATTCCCTTGGAGTTTTAATATACACATTATTGTACTTGATTCTTTTAAGCAATCTGTGAGATAGCTACAGCAGCTATTGATTATTAGTGTCTCTTTATCACTGTTATGAAAGTGGAGGGCTATGAATTCATTCAGAAGAATCTTTTTAAAAGAAATGCCCAAATGAAAACAAAATGTTCACAGGATCCAGATCAAATTTTCTTTATAGAAGGAATAGCATTTAGCTGAAAAACATCAATTTCTTTGAACGTATCTTGTTAAACATTTAATGACTTAACCAAGCTCTAAGATACCCTACTTACAGAACTGTATACAGGACACTATATACTTACTTACAAAACAAAAACATTTATGAGTAGTGAAGTTTCTCTTCTCTTCATTAGAATAAAAGATGAGAGGAATAGTAAAGTTTTTAGAAATTAATTGCAGTGGTAAAGAATCCACCTGTCAATGCAAAAGACAGAAGAGATGTGGTTGGATCCCTGGGTAGGGAAGATCCCCAGGAGTAGGAAACAGTGATCCACCCCAGTATTTTTGCCTGGAAAAGCCCATTGACAGAGGAGTCTGGTGGGCTACAGTCCATGGGGTCATAAGGAGCTGGATGACTGAGTGCAGCACAGGTGTCAGGAGTAGAAATTAATGGTGTGCAATGAATCTCTCTACAGTATGACCCCAAATCTTTCAAAGTGAAATATATCAACCAATATAAAAGTTGATATGAAAAAATTTCACTGCAATTTGAAAAATCAATATAGTTGATCTAATAAATGATGTGATCCTTAGCAAGAATATCAAATTAATCAAATCATATTTTAAATGCTTGAAGAGTCTCACTAAGTTAAAGGTATTGAGTCCTCTGTAATACCAAAATATCATTTTGAAATGTGATAATTAACCCAATTAACCTGGTTTACAAGTCTGGAATCTTCACATCAAGTATTTGTATTCCACTTGAACATAGCAAGAAAAAAATGTAAGTTCCTTGATGTCAAGTAAGGCACTCCATCTAAATAATCATACAACCAGTTTTCTGTTGACATTCAAAAATTCTACTAAAGGAAAAAGCATAACTTCTTACTAACCCATGGTAGTGCCTGGTAACCGTATCAAAAAGTTCCCTTTTGAAAAAAAATCTAAATTTTTGTTCCTGATACTCAGGCCTTAGATTCTCTTCTCTGTTGAGATGTTTCATGGTAAAAGGGAAGAATTGCAAGCCCTCAACTGATGGAAATGACACATAATTCATGAGAGAAAAGTTACATGGTACTTGGATCAAATAGCTCCCACTACAATGAACAGAAGAAACAAACACCCTATGCTTATATGCTATTCTGTATTAAAAGCCTATACCTTATGAAACTTCTATTAGTAAGAATTTCATATTTCATTCTTTAAAACCAGATTCCTGGCAAAGCAGAATGTAGATTCCTCAAGGTCTTAAAAAAAAAAAACAAAAAAAACCAAGATGCTACCCAAAATAAAATACTTAAATTTTTTCAAAGAAATTTAAAAAGAAATGTTTGTGGGTTTTTTCTTTAAGGAAATAATGACCATTTTAGAATAGCAATTTAAAGTTACTGATGTAATCACTCACAAGTAGTATGAGTATAACCAATAGAAATGATATAGCTCCATCAGACAGAAGAGTTATATTTTAAAGACGAAGATTTAAAAGTTAGGAATATTTCAGCATAACAGGACTTTCCATGTCATAGGAAAGCAAGCGGAAATAATGAATTCATTTAATTATAAAATATAAATAATATCAATAAGTATGCATCTTTGTAGAAAAAGCAACAATTACATATAAGATTTTCTCGCTTATAATTAATTAAACTGTTATCTCTCAGGTGTGAATTTTATGGAGAGTTTTTCTGCCTACAGATTGTACCCTGCCAGGCTCCTCTGTCCATGGGATTATCCAGGGAAGAATACTAGAGTGTGTTACCATGCCCTCCTCCAGGGGATCTTCTCAACCCAGGGATTGAACCCATGTGCCTTATGTCTCCTGCATTGACAGGCAGGTTCTTTACCACTAGCGCCACCTGTGAAGTCTTTCAAGATATATATATATATATATATATATATATATATACATGTATATATACACACATATATATATATACATGTATATATATACACATACTCAGAAAGCAACCAACTGTTTTTCTTTCTTTGCATTCTCCACCTTACAGCTTGAGTCCCATGTAAATTAAGGTGGAGTAGGAAACAGGAGTAAATGTGAAGAAAGAATACCATTTGAATAACATACTGCATCTTAGATAATTCCAGATTTTTTTTTCAAATAGGAACTCAGTTTCCCAAACAGTGATTCCATGTCTCATAGAATGGCAGTGATAAGACTGAATAATGCTAAGTATTTTTCCATTTCATTATTTTATTTCTTTTTTACCTTTGCTTCAATCTATCTGAAACCTCCCTATTTCTTTGGCTTACAGCTCCCCAAGATTCAAATGCGTTTACTCACTCTAACCATGTTGAAGATAAAGTGAAAATAGTTAAAAATTTAATCACAGAAAATGTATGTCCTCCTATATGTCGCTTTCCTTTTCTTTCCCACTATCTTTTGCCCCCTTCCCCCCATCTCTTATCCTTTTCTTTTCCATTCTATCTTCACATTAGAAATGGT
Source organism: Bos javanicus (assembly GCF_032452875.1). Taxonomy (NCBI): domain Eukaryota; kingdom Metazoa; phylum Chordata; class Mammalia; order Artiodactyla; family Bovidae; genus Bos; species Bos javanicus. The sequence continues at coordinate 48,692,719 of NC_083870.1, forward strand.
TTTACAAAATAATGGTGTCTTTTGTGTCCTACATTTGAACAACATTTCAGTGCTATTCTTTAGACAAAAGAATCATACCTCTTGTTTTTCAAAAATATGTGGAGAAATAGTTCTAACTTTTGGGGAGAAGAGCCGTAACATGTATGAACAAGACCAATCAGTGTAAGATGCAGAGAAAAACAACTAGCCTTATTCCCAGTCTGAGTTATAAAAATGCATGCCTGCAAAACAATTTGGCCCAAACAAAGATGGGGCATTTCAGGTCCTGTAAGGCCACTCTCAAATAAATAGACTTTGGCAGAAGTTTTTAATTGTAAAAGGAAATTTCAATGAAAAATAATTATAGCAATGTTGGAGATCTGCTGAATTCATTTCCTAGTTAGCATTAACTTCAACTAAATAGGAACAATAAGAAGTATCCCATAGCTGCTCTAATTCACTGAGGTTTGCAAATGCACAGAGGTCTTTGGGCATCTGAAATGCTCTAAAGCAAGTGAGCCAGTCATCAAAGTCGTTTCCCGCTTGAAACTCTACGAGAGATTAACAAGTTGCATATACACAAACAATTTGCAAACCAACTAACTAAAACTGGTAGATTTCTACATCCTTCGATGTCTTGTTTTCCTCTTACTTTTTTGTTAAAAAACATTTTTATAAGCAAGTTTTACTTTAAAATTACATAACAAAAGAATAGATTCTGGAGGGCTCTGAATTATAATGAAAAGTTCATTAAAAGAGAGACACAGATGTTCTAACTGTACACCAGGTTCTCTGGTATGTAGTGTTTAATGCCCTAGGTTGGGCTAAACCAGCCAATACTATATATAGGCTACTCACAGTCCCAACTACTATTACTTTCGTTACCGTTTCCAGAGAACATGTATTTGTTATCATAAATATTTCAGAGGAGAATGCAAAACAGTGCCTTCCAGCACAGTTAGCCACAGCCTACTTACCACTTCCCTAGTGAGTTAAACTTTCCCTAACATCTTTCAGAATAAGAATTTAAAACTGTTTCTTGTATAAGATCTATCCACTTTTCTTTCCTTTTACTTCTAATGTCAAACAAAAAATTTGACCTAAGATTTTGTTAAACACTAAGTGAAAAAGAATTTTTGGAAATATTTAAAATGTATAATTTTGTTTCATAAGACTAGGTTTTTTTAATCAATTACATTTTCATATATGCTTTACCTTGAGTTCCATTCAATCTTCTTTTTGAAGTTGAGGTTATTAAAACCTGGAGAAATCTTTGCTGAAAACCAATAACTTACAACGTGGAAAATAATCTGAAAGGTGAAAAAGCTGGCAAAACAAGTACTGATGAGCAGTATGGTGTTGGTATCCATATTTCTTCAACCTGTTAAAAGAAATGATGGCTATAAATTCCTTTAAATTGCTTGTAACACACCCAAATTATTTTTTTAATTTTAAAAGAGTATGTGGTTGTATTTTTTTGCAATTTACTTTAGCACAAACGTAAGTATAAGGAAATTGTATGAATTCAAACCTTCACCAGCTATCTGTCCTGGTATCTCATATTTGTACCTAAAAGAGGGAAAAATCTATTGTCTTAAAGATCTCGGTATTATAAATGTCAGGAGATAAATTTAACACCATTGTATTCAAAATTATCTAAGTCTAGAGTTTAACATTATGAGGGAGTTTCAAATACTGTAATTGAAGATATTATTTTAGTAATATTTTTAATTAAACCAAGAACAAATCACCTGATTTCTCTATGCCTCAGCTACCTCATCTATAAAATGAGAAAGTTGGTTAGATAATTTCTAAGAAAAAATTATACCAAAAATAAGAATAGAACATTATCTGCAATAGTAAAACAAAACACAATCATCTAATAAAAAATAACTGTACCATGGGACAAACATTTAAAGTCTTAAGAAGAATAATACCACCTTGGAAAATAATCATACCATTGTTTTTGCTTAAAATAGTATTTAACCTAAAAAAAAATATTTTCAACCACACATATCCTTGAACCAAAAATCCTCTATGGTTTTTTATCTCTAAAATAAAACATTTTTATAAAAACGCTCCAGGTTTTAGGGACAGAATTACTGAAAGAATAGTAATATGCATATATATACATTCAAAGTATATTTTCTATCTCATTGAGCTCAACTTTATTTGGCTCCTAAAAATCTTAGAAACATTCAGACCAAAAAAAGACAATAAATCATTTGCTCATATTCAGCAAATACAGCATTTCTATGACTCCATCTTTGATAGAGCTGACCCTCAAATGAAAAGGAAATGAATCAATACACATTTCCAGCTGCATAATGTAAAGAAATAAAGTCACCTACTGAAGCCAATTCACTAGAGAAAAATCAAGTCATTGACTACACTGGCAATAACCCTACTTCATTCCCTTCCAACCAGGATATCATAATAAGAATTGGTCTCCCACAGGGCCCCTTCTGACTGAATTCATGTGTCTGTAATGAATTCCTTCCTCATTCTTTTTTTCTGGCCTGTGTGCACAGTAAAAATAATGATATTACAATTCTTCTCTGTGAAATTCCATTAACTTCATTCCTCATTTAATTTTTTTAATTCAAGAAATGTTTATTGGGTATTAAACTTTTTAGTTTTAATTTATCTTGGTCTTTTAGCCTCAGTTTGCTAAGTCGCTTCAGTCGTGTCCGACTCTGTGCGAACCCATAGACGGCAGACCACCAGGCTCCGCCATCCCTGGAATTCTCCAGGCAAGAACACTGGAGTGGGTTGCCATTTCCTTCTCCAATGCATGAAAGTGAAAAGTAAGAATGAAGTCACTCAGTCGTGTCTGACTCTTTGTGACCCCATGGACTGCAGCCTACAAGGCTCCTCCGTCCATGGGATTTTCCAGGCAAGAATACTGGAGTGGGGTGCCATTGCCTTCTCTGATATTAATCAAATAATACATAAAAGTAAGTTGCATACATAAATTAATGTCATCATAATTTGCTAAGTGAGATATGAAAAGGAAAATGTTTTTCTAAGATTCAAGCAAGTAAGGATATGGATCCCATGTGGGCAGATCAGTTCAGTCATTGAGTTGTGTCTGACTCTTTGCAACCCCATGGACTGCAGCACACCAGGCTCCCTGTCCATCACCAACTCCCAGAGCTTGCTCAAATTCATGTCCATCCAGTCCATGATGCCATTCAACCATCTCATCTTCTGTCATACCCTTCTTCAATCTTTCCCAACATCAGGGTCTTTTCCAATGAGTCAGTTCTTCGCATCAGGTGGCTAAAGTATTGGAGTTTCTGCTTCAGCATCAGTCCTTCCAGTGAATATTCAGGACTAATTTCCTTTAGGATTGACTGGTTTGGTCTCCTTGCAGCCCAAGAGACTCTCAAGGGTCTTCTGCAACACCACAGTTCGAAAGCATCAATTCTTCAGCGCTCAGCTGTCTTTATAGTCCAACTCTCACATCCATACATGACTACTGGAAAAACCATAGCTTTGACTAGATGGACCTTTGTCAGCAAAGTAATGTCTCTGCCTTTTAATATGTTGTCTAGGTTGGTCATAGCTTTTTTTCTATGTGGTGGGCAGAAAAACAAAGACAATGAAACCAGGAACAAGAAGCTAGCGGAAACTCTAATCTTAAATGTGAAGATTTGTCCTTAAGGGTTTTGTGTGTTCCCTGGAGGTTCTGGAGGGTGGCTAGGCAAGAGCTGCTTACTTACTTCAGTTAAAATTTAATGTATACAATGAGCATTTATTTCATGAGTGTTTGCTAAAAGTTATAAAACATAGAAGGCGTCATGTAACATTATCCATTTTATGAATTGTTAATTTAAGTAACATTAAAAAAATCACTCAAACAATTCACCATTAAGAAAAATTCCTCATTCCTTAAAAAAAAGTTACTTTTTATTAAGTTTTTGCTATTTTTCTATACTGGATATCATATATTTTCAACAGACGTTTGGTTAACTAGGGTTTTTAGGGAACATGTTCAGACTCTCCCTTTGCAAAAATGTTCCACTTTTAAAACTAAAAAGCTCCACATAATCAAGTTATGGCTTCCATTAAAGGCTCAAAGACAGAAGCTAATTAAATTGTTCAACTCCCAGCTTTGCTTCTTATTAAGCAGTTGCTTGCTTCATCAGTCATGCCAAGTCAAGGACTAATTTAAGGAATTAAAAAAAATTCCCCAGGAAACCAACGTTTCCAGTAGGAAGCAACTGTCTCTGTTCATTCACTGAATCTGGCAAGAAAATGGTAAAAATGGATAAAACCAAATAATGCTCATCACTGACACAGATTAAAGACCTTTTAGAGTTCAGTGGTTATTCAGTAGAGGAACACACAGTAAAAGCAGAAAAGTATTAGATGTGGTTCCTACACCTTTACATGTGGCAAATAGCTGGTAGAACAGAGCTATCCTATAACAGAGCAACAAGCTATCCTAGAACAGGAAATATTTCTGTGGCAATTTACAAGAGGCGTGTCTAGACATGAACTTTAATTAGCCCATCTTGCTTCACAGGAATTATGGACACCAAAGAAACTCTTCCAGAGGCTTCCTGGATACAGAGATCTTTGTACTTTTTCCCCTAAGATAGTTCCATAAATTTTAATTCAAGTTGGTTTCTTGGTAGAGAAAACCATGAAAAGGTTTGGAGAAGGCCTCTCAACCATCAACTTGTGAGAATTCCAGGAAGAGGACTCCCAGAGGCAGGACCACTAGAAACATCTTGGCCAGGCTGATTCAGTCTTCGGCCAACAGTTCACCCAACACCTGTTATGAGTCCACTCTGCGCCAGGCACTGTGATGCAACTCCAAATACAAAATGGGAGACATGCTCATGGGCCAGCAGGTAAGCAACAGACTGATCATCCCCACACAAAGAGGTAAATGCATGGTGCTCAGGGGGCACTCTTTGCTTTCCAGGGAATAAATACCCAGCAGATGTGATATGTAAACAGTGAGGAGATATCCAGTGGTACTCAGGGTAAACCAAGAGAATATCTTCTCTTCTACTAAAATCCCAACAAGACGCTTTAAGGCTGAAGCCCAAAAAGATTCAGTTACACCAGCTGACTCTAGAACGAACTACCTGGAAATGCAACAGCTGCTCTCAATTCCCCATGTTCGTTATCCCACTGTAACACAAAGAATTCCTTAGGGAGTATGCTGGAATCACCAATGTCACCTCCAATCTGTAATACACATACATACCACACTCCTTCATTCTCTGATACAACTTCCAGATAAAACCACTGCTGTACTGATTAGCAGTAAAAATCCTTAAAACCAGGGGGAAAGGCCTTGTGTGGTTGTCTTTAAGGGCAACAAGGAAGGAGGAAGCTGGGAAGAATATTCTACACATGCTTAGCAGTCCTTTTCCCATTTCTAGTAAGTTCCCTTTCCTATTTCCCACACTGATTCCAAACATTGATTGCTCTCAAACCTCCTGTTCTCCCTGTCTTGCAATAGATGAGGTTTCTTCCCAATTCACCAAAAAATGTAGGCTCTCAAGTGTGAACTTCTGATGATGGCAATGTTTACCACCTCCCCTCACCCCAACCCAGAAGCTCTTCTCTGCACACTATGGATTCTGCAGGGGTATATGTCCCACACTTTCAACATGGCTTACACTGTGTACAACCAAACCCCACTATCTCCCAAGGAACCAGTCCTGGATGGTCAGCTACCCTCTCAGTGGCTCCATAGGAGCATCCTGGAGACCCCCAGCATCTACATGGCCCAAAGCAGAACTTAAACCCATTCCAGTCCTTCCCCCAGGGTTCCAGATCTCAGAGAAGGACATTATCAACCATGACACCTCTCCACCTTCAATCTAGAGCAGCTCTCTCATCCCGGACTCCTTATCTCTTACTCCCACAGTTAACTGCCAAGTCCTGGGAGACTGAAGAATACCAAATGAATAGCAACGTGATTCCAGGGAAGTTCTGACAATTTTTCTTGAGAGCCTTATGAACAACACAAAAATTGTGGCTGGTTAACAAGTAATTCCAGAGTTAGTTGCAAAACTAGAACCAGCATGAAGTTCAGTGATCTGAAGGAGACTTGAGAAATATCTCCTGCTATCACATAAGGTTCTCTCTTTTTGATCTCTTTCAGAAATATTTTATAAATATTTATATGTTTACTCACTCTGCTTATAACACAGAGCTGGGAAAGATAGCTAATATAATTAGTTAACAGATTCTGGTTTCAAAATTATCTTCAGAAGCTGAAATAATAATCCCAATCAGAAAAACAGGAATACATTTTTAAAAGGTAATACCCAAGTATAGGACTTAGAATAATAGTGACATAATACACACAAATACACATGGAGGAAATCTTACCATTTTAACTTGCACAAACCAATGAGAAATAATAATGTAATGAAGACACTAATAACAAAAACAAACTTTAGAACCATTTATAATCAGAGAGTTAGATCAAGAAATATCAGCCCTATTTTACTCTGAATTAACAACATATCAAAGTACCTTTAGAGCAGTGTAACTAAGATGTGATTTTTAGAAAACATATCATATCATAAAGAGTTGAAGGGCTGAGAGATGTCAGCTTAGAAACAAGATTATTTAGAGAGGACTGAAGGGCATTCTGCGAACATCTAAAGAAGTGTCACATAGAAAAGTAAAAGAGAGAACTTACTCTGCACTACTCCAGATGACCCATATGTGCAAAAATTACAGAAAGGGACGAGCTCACCTTAACTGAAGGAAGCATCTTCTAACAATTTAGAAGTACCCAAGCATCCATCAGGTGCCATAGTGGTAAGTGCAATGCAGGAGACGCAAGAGACGTGGGTTCAATCCCTGGGTTGGGAAGGTCCCCTGGAGAAGGAAATGGCAACCCACTCCAGTATTTTTCCTGGAAAATTTCATGGACAGAGTAGCCTGGCGGGCTGTAGTCCATGGGGTCACAAGGAGTCAGACATGACTGAACACACACACAAATATCATCATGGAAATGGTAAAATGACCACAAGGTTGGTTCACAAGCCTAAATTTTAAAGAACTTAAAAGTAAGATTCTGGAATTCTAGGACTGAATTGGCATCTAAAAGGTTAATTTTGTATTAGCTTCTCAACAGTCTATCACTTATGTTTTACAAAATCAAAATTACGTGCATAAAAAAACAGCAGTCATGTACTACCCGGTGGGAAGCACACAGGTCCTGTCACAGACTTGAGTCTGAGCCTCACTTCCACCACTTGTTGGCTGTGCGACCTGGGACGAGTCACTTGCCTTGCCTTACCTGCATTTCAGTGTCTTCATCTGGAAAGTGGAGATAAGGACAGGATTAATCTGACATGGGGAATAAACCACGGAACGCTCGGTGCTTAGAACAGTACTTGGCATGTGGTGCACACTAGAGTACTATTTATGCTTCCACTATTGTCCATCTCCTGGGTCTGTCATCACTCCAGCCAAGGAAAATAAGACCAGTTTCTGACCACTGGGCTCTTTTCTCTAACTCATCCCCTTTACATTAGTCAACACTCAAAACGCAGGTGGCCCCACTGTAGAAATCTAGCCTCCACTGGACTATCCACTGTCATGCTCCAATGTTCCTTCTGGTCACCTGACCCAGCCCATCGCCCCTCCACCTCCCACATGCTTCCACTAGCCCCCTGAAAGTGAAGGCCTACACCCAGAAAACAGTGCTCTCTCCATGGCCTCTCCTCTGCCTGCTCTGAAGACACCGTCTTCTTCTGCATCCTTTCAGCTGGCCCAGGCCCTCATCCATCAGGGTCAGGAGTGACCCCACATCCTCTTTACTCCTCATGGTTCACTTCAAGCCTCTCTCCTCCCTTCTCTCACCTCCCACAGACAACCAGGATGTTAGGTCCTTCCATTCACACCCTCTCCCACTCCGTAGTGATATCATATTCCAACCTCCTGAACATTTCCCCCCATTCAAAAACTTTGGTCCTGGTTCACTTACATCCTCAAGCCCTGCCATCATCCAGTGTGTATGCATGCTTAGTCATTCAGTATGACTCTTTGCAACCCTACAGATTGCAGCCTGCCAGGCTCCTCTGTCCATGGGATTTTCCAGGCAAGAACACTGGAGTGGGTTGCCATTTCCTGCTCCAGGGGATCTTCCCGACCCAGGGATGGAACCCATGTTTCTTGAGTCTCCTGCATTGGCAGGTGGGTTCTTTACCACTCAGCCGCCTGGGAAACCCCACCATCATCCTGAGTGACTTCCTATGTAGAAGACCCAGTTTCCTTAACAACTCAATCCCTTAATCTTTTCTTTCAACCTCTTATTTTGTGTTGGAGTACAGCTGATTGACAATGTTGTGATAGTTTCAGGTGTACAACAGCGACTCAGCCATACGTACACATGTATCCATTCTCCCCCAAACTCCCCTGCAATCCAGGCTGCCACATAACATTGAGCAGAGTTCCCTGTGATATACAGTATGTCTCTTAATCTTCGTTTGGAATGGGACTTCACTCATTTGTTTGTCATCTCTTATCCATCACTTTTCTGCCTCCAAAATATTTCAAGAATTCTTTGTTGAACTTTCCTTCAAGTGTGCTTAGTATGACAACATTCTCAAGGTCATTGACCTCTCAGCTGTTCCTCAATCCACTAGCCCTTTCCTGTTTATGCCCCTCTTTAATCGGCTTAGATCCTAGAGCCCATCATTTCAATAAGTCTTTCTAACATCCCACATTCCCTTTCTATTGCCAAGAGCCGGCAAAACTCCAATGGTGGATATGTCCAACAATTTACACAGTGACAAGCCCCAAACAATCAGAGCACTGTTGGAAAAAGTCACATAACAGAGAAGACTGAGGCTGGTGAGTGTGAAACTACAGAGAGATCAAACAGCTCTCCATCCTGCTCTGCCCTTCCAATGCATTGCCCTTGCCAACCAATCCTTTTATGCACAATTAATTTTCCAAACTGCCCCTCCTCTTTTCAAACCTCCAGCCATACAGCCTCATTTTCAACAAATACCCATCCTACTTCACAGAAGAATAGAAGACAACATATAAAAAGTATGTTGTCACGCTGGGTTGGCGAAAAATGTCATTCAGGTTTTCCCACAGCATCTTATGGAAAAACCTGAATGAACTTTTCGGCCAAACATCAACCATTCAAACTACCCATCTCTCCTCCCTTCTCAAGGCCACCTCTCTCACCTGTGCAAGTGGGGCCATCCTCTCTGGTCTTCTTGGGAAACTTTTTTTCCCATTATCCTCTATTCTCTCTTCAACTATTGGTTTCTTAAAAAAGATTTTATTTTATTTAGCTAGTTACTTATTTTTGGCTGCCCTGGGTCGTCATTGCTGCCTAGAGGCTTTCTCTAGGTGTGGTGAGCAGGGACTACTCTCTAGCTGTGGTGTGTGGGCTTCTCACTGCAGTGGCTTCTTGTAGAACATAGGGTCTAGGTGCATGGGGTTCAATAGCTGCAGCACATGGGTTTAGCTGCTCCACAGCACGTGGGATCTTCCTGGACCAGGGATTGCACTCGTGTCCCCTGCATTGGCAGGCAGAGGCTTAACACCTAGACCCCCAGGGAAAAAAGCCCCCACTATTGGTTTTTAAACAGGCTCAAGTTCCCAGAAAAAAACAAAAATCAGTACACCCACCACCTCTTCTTCATTCTCCTCTTTTCCAGTGTAATCTCTTAACCTTTCTCCTTCCCTCTTCCTAAGGACAAAGTTCTAGAAAGGTTTGTAAATACCATCATTCCTCAACTCTCTACTCTTCGTTCTCGTTCCCACCCTCGTTACTCCCCTGAAACAGTTCTGCTAACATCAGCAACGGCTCCTGCGTGTGGCCTCTGTGTCCCCTGACACCTCTGCAGCATTAGACGCTATGGGCCACTTTCTCCTTGAAACACTTTCTCCTTCCCTGTTTTTAGACACCACACTTCTTCTGCCCAGAAACTAAGTAATAGAATCCCCTAAGTTTCAGTCCCTGCCTCTCTTCTACTTGATTTCACCTATACCTGCGGCTTTGGTTACCACTTATATGCAGAAAAACCTCAAGTTCAAACTCCACCCTAGGTCGCCCTCTGAGCTCCTGACATAACTGCCTGGCTGTTAATACCACAGAGCTTTTCAAACCCCACTCAGGGCCTGATCTCCAAACTTGCTCCTCCTCTAGGTTCTTCATTTCTTCTGTGAATGGTACCACCATACATTCCCATTTGACAGCCAGAAACCTAGGAATCATCCCTGATAACTTGATTTCCACACCATCCTACTAAGCCACCATATCCTTTCCCTTCCTAAATAACTTTCACAAACACCCATTTTTCTCAACCTGTTATCACCACTTTTCTGGACTGTCTCCAAATTGGTCTCCTTAGGGTGGAAGACAGATTGGAGGACCCCAGGGGAATTAGTTTTAAAAGCTGTCTCTGTTCATACACTTCCTCACATACCCCCAACCTAAAACATTCACTGGGCACCCAGTCCTCTGATGAAGGCTCTGCTCTCCCCAGCTTCAAAAGGCACTTACCCTCACTTGTTTCCCTCCTCAGCCGACGTGGCCTTCTTTCTGTCCCTTAAAGATGCCATGTTCCCTCCAGCCTCAAGGCCTCTGCATAGCCTACCTCCCCACTCCCGCCCTGCCCCTCCACTGCCACAATAAGGCTCAGGTCAATCCTCACTTCCTCAGGGAAGCCTTGTTGGAGCAAACCCCCCCTTGTCTGCTTGCATGGCATCACATCCCTCTCTTTTACAGATGCAATTTAAATGAACATCTCTCCCAGTGGAATATGAGCCCCACGAGGGTGGGAAACATAAACATTTCCCCCCACCATGGTGTCCTCTTATCTAACACAGTGCCTTGCCACACAGGATGCGCTCAACAAATGTCTATGAAATATAATGATAACAACAGACATTCATATTCTTACATGTGCTTTGCATTGTAAAATGCCAAGTTACAGGTCGCTCATTTTGCCAGTACAATCAGAACACTGGAAATAAGAATTTTCTAAATTGACAACCTTAGTGTTATAGCACAGAAGGCAATGGCAACCCACTCCAGTCCTCTTGCCTGGAAAATCCAATGGGCGGAGGAGCCTGGTAGGCTGCAGTCCATGGGGTCGCTAAGAGTCGGACACGACTGAGCAACTTCTCTTTCACTTTTCACTTTCATGCATTGGAGAAGGAAATGGTAACCCATTCCAGTGTTCTTACCTGGGGAATCCCAGGGATGGGGGAGCCTGGTGGGCTGCTGTCTCTGGGGTCGCACAGAGTCGGACATGACTGAAGCGACTTAGCAGCAGCAGTGTTATAGCATGAACACATACTGACTGCAAAAGGATCCTCACCTCCAAACATCCAAAATAAGAGTACCAACACTACAAAACAAACTAATATTGAGCATGTGCCTTAGTCTATTTGTGCTGCTATCACAAAACACTACAGACTGAGAGACTTTAAAATACCATATGTTTATTTCCCACAGTTCTGGGGGGTGAGAAGTGTGATATCAGGGTACCAGCATGATTGGAGAAGGGCCCTCTTCTAGGTCACAGAGTTCATGTGATGGAAGGGGTGAGGAAGCTCTGTGGTATCTCTTTTAAAAGCGTACTAATCCCATTCATGAGGGATCAACCCTCATGACCTAATTACCCCTAAAGACTCCACCTACTATTACCACCACTTTGATGGTTAGGATTTCAACACAAGAATTTTGGTGGGGGAGTCACAAACATTCAGACCACAACAGTATGATATTTGGTGTCTATTCCAACCAAGGTGTGACATGTGTTCTCAAGTTTTCAAGAGTATATTTAACTGTAATCTGCACTGTGTTTTCATATTCTTTCCAATTACAGAAGTACTTATTTATCAATTTATCTATCAGTAGCCCTAACATCGGAGAAGGCAATACTTCTTTCAAGGCAGTACTCTTGCCTTGAAAATCCCATGGATGGAGGAGCCTGATAGGCTGCAGTCCATGGGGTCGCTACGAGTTGGACGCGACTGAGTGACTTCACTTTCACTTTTCACTTTCACACAATGGAGAAGGCAATGGCAACCCACTCCAGTGTTCTTGCCTGGAGAATCCCAGGGACGGCAGAGCCTGGTGGGCTGCCGTCTATGGGGTCGCACAGAGTCGGACACGACTGAAGCAACTTAGCAGCAGCAGCAGCAGCCCTAACATGTAAAAGTGTTTTAAAAGTCTCTATTAACAAACTGTAAGTCATCTGTAAATAAACACATGACGATAAAAAATGAGATATTCACCAGACCAAACAAATAAAAATCCTACCAAAGAAACACCTGCTCCCCACCCATTCTGGTTTGATTTGCATTTTCATATGGCTGGAACATTGCAATCATCTTTCTCAGTGCTCACGAAATGTCAATAATTAACCAGAGATATTAAAGCCACTTGGTAAAGAATAACTTATCTACTACCCACTACCCAATTTTGACTTTTCATTCATGTAAAAATTTGAGCATCTAATCAAATGTGTACATAGCTTTTGGCTAACTGCAGTCACTGCTTTTGTTATTGTTTTGTTATTATTGCTAACTCTGCATTAAGAACTATATGAAAAAAAAGGTAGGAGAATCTACCTCTTTTTTTTTTCTTCTGAGCATCAAGTTTAAGAACCATTAGCACTGGAAAAGTCTAAAACCCCAGCTGCATAAATGTCAACATAATTTCTATAAATCCTCCAATATTCATGGTATCCCTTTTTAAACTGAAGCAAGTGAAAAGAAATGAAGACTAAACCAGAAAAGGCTAAAGAACCCTATAAGTTACACTCCTTTTCGAGGATATGATGTTACTTAAGATTTAAGAAGGAATTGCTCATTACTATAGAAAAGATTGCTCCATAGTTCTTCCCTGTCAGTTAAGACCCTAAACTTTGAATAAGGGTATCCTTTACATTTTTTCCTATACTTACAACTCTTTCTCTTCCTAGAACATATAATAGAATTCAAGTTAAAGAGAAACTGTTTTATTCTGCTGTTACAGAGCTTGGCTATGGTTAATCCCCTGAAACAGGTTTTTGTTTTTTGAATATAGATTGTTTAATGAAAACAAAGGATGAAATATGTAAGGCTACATGTCCATACATTTCTAACTGACCTTTATTACCCCCAAGATTATATGTAATAATTACAATCACAGAGTGTTAGGGCCAGAAGAAGGCTAAATTGTTCCCCAAAACTGGCTATAAGAGCCACCCACTGCCAGGCAAAACATTCAGGGTAATCTATGTCATGACAACTTTTCTGTTGTTCTTATTCAAACATTTTTATTTCATTTTACATTGACTCCTGGCTTGGGATTTGTTTTTATAATGCCTAACAAGAAGTGAGGCTGTAATACAAAAAAGGCCTTCTTTTCCAGCTCCCAACCCACTGAAGAATACTTTCCTTGGGCAATTCAAGAGTATATTTTCCAGGGTCTTAAGGCTCAGTGCATAGATGGCACAATTATTTGATAAATGTTGCTTCCTAGCATCTTACTCCACTCAAAAACTTTCATAAAGAAGTCTGCCTTTTAAACTTATAAGTTCCAACCACAGCCACTAGGTTTTGGATAAACCAGAATGCCTTAAGCCAGAAGACATAAACAATTAGAAGATCACACTAATATAGTATCTGACGCAAGCAAAAAGTAAGGGGTTGGAATTTGAGGACCCATCTTTAAGGAACTCAACATTTCAAACACAATGCACTCCCTGAGCCTTAGATGGGGTCTGTGTGAATGAGAGGCTCTGTAGGTGAAGCAGGGACCAGGTGGGCCCACATAACCTGGGGGACTCTGGGAGAAGAGGCGGTTCTGCATCCCATCTCTCCCGGCTTCTGATGTGCTCATTTTCAGATTTCCACTCTTTCTTTCCTGGAGGGATCACAGCAGGAGCCTCTTGGCTTGGGACAACTACTGGCTTCCTGCCAACACTAGGAAATCCAGGAAAAGCTGGACAGAGCAAGTTTTCCAACTGTGTTTTGTTCTTTTAAAAAAAAGAAGAAAGAAAGAAAGAAAAGAAATCACTGGGACACCTGCCAAGCAACCTAGAACTTCAGAATCTAAGGAGACAGGGAGGGCCTTCTCACCTCCAAATTATCCACCTGATTACCCCCGAGGAAGGGCTCAAGATGCAAGAAAGGGACTGTGGCAGGGCTTTGCCTGCCTACCTGTTTGTCTTCTATTTTTCTCTTGCCTGCTCTCCACAGGAAAAAAGGAGATTGTATTAAATGGGTTTGAGATGTTGAAGAACAACTGGGCAAATTTCTCCCACCTGTTGAGTTCTCGAGCCAAATTAAAGAGATGGGAATACCGGATCACCCCACCTGCCTCCTAATAAATCTGTATACAGGTTAAGAAGCAACAGCAAGAACTGGACATGCAACAACACACTGGTTCCAAATTGGGAAAGAAGTACATCAAGGCTATATATTGTCACCCTGCTTATTTAACTTCTGTGCAGATTACATCATGCAAAATGCTGGGTTGGATGAAGTACAAGACTGCTGGAAGAAATATCAATAACCTCAGATATGCAGATGATGCCACCCTTCTGGCAGACAGTGAAGAGGAACTGAAGAGCCTCTTGATGAAAGTGAAAGAGGAGACTGAAAAAGTTGGCTTAAAACTCAACATTCAGAAAACTAAGATCATGGCATCCAGTCCCATCACTTGAAGGCAAATAGATAGGGAGACAACGGAAACAGTGACAGACTTTATTTTCTTGGGCTCCAAAATCACTGCAGATGTTGACTGAAGCCACAAAATTAAAAGATGCTTGCTCCTTGGAAGGAAAGCTATGAGGAACCTAGACAGCATATTAAAAAGCAGAGACATTACTTTGCCAACAAAGGTCCATCTAGTCAAAGGTATGGTTTTTCCAGTAGTCGTGTATGGATGTGAGATTTGGACCACAGTGAAGGCTGAGCACCAAAGAATTGATGCTTTTGAACTGTGGTGTTGGAAAAGACTCTTGATAGTCCCCTGGACAGCAAGGAGATCCAACCAGTCAATCCTAAAGGAAATCAGTCCTGAATATTCATTGGAAGAACTGATGCTGAAGCTGAAACTCCAATACTTTGGCCACCTGATGCAAAGAGCTGACTCATTTGAAAAGATCCTGATGCTGGGAAAGATTGAAGGCAGGAATAGAAGGGGATGACAGAAGATGAGATGGTTGGATGGCATAACTGACTCGATGGATATGAGTTTGGGCAAGCTCCTGGAGTTGGTGATGGACAAGGAAGCCCGGCATGCTGCAGTCCATGGGGTCACAAAGAGTCAGACACGACTGAGTGACTGAACTGAGAGAGAGCTAGAATCAAATCCTAATCCTGATATTCATCAAGTGGTCTTGGGCAAGAAGACTATGACCTGCAAGATCTATAAAATGGAGATAAGAGTGCCAAAGGTGCAAGACAGTTATGTGGCATAAATGAAATGAGTTAAACATGCCTCCCACAGTGCTTGGCACATGCAGCCACTTGCAGCAAGTTATTTAGTGATCATAAATTCCTTTGTAATGTGGCATTACCATCCCATCATTCACAGATATATTGTCCTTGTCTCTGTCCCCTGTGAATGTGAGTTGGCCTTGGCACCTGATGACAGATACAGTAGAGGAGAGGGTTCCAGAGTCTAGGGAAGCCGCCAAAGACCTTGTAGCATCTGCCTTTCACTGTCCTGGAGAGTTGCCCAGAGACTGCCGTGTAAAGAAACCTGTCTGGCCTACTGGAGGATTAGAGGTCATGTGGAGAACTGAGGCTGCCCAGCTGACAGCCAATATGCAATACCAACTACCAGCCATGCTGGTAGGTCCACTCTGGACCTTCCAGCCCAACTGACCCTTCAGCTGAATGCAGACACACTAATGAACCTATAACCAACAGAGTAACTGCTCAACCACCAACCAGAATCAGAAGAAAGAAACTGTCTTAGGTTTGGGAGTGGCTAGCTATTTAGCAATAGATCAAAACACCTCTCAATAAAGGATATCATTTATTACTACCACTCTTTCCTAACTGGAAATGTTTACAACTATCTCTCTGACGGCACCAAGTCACACAGGGACAGGATATTCTGTATCTTAAGCAACGTGATCATTTCCCCCTTCCCTTAACCTAGGGACCCTGAGGTTTGTCTACACCTATGACCTGATTAGGGAATTTGGTGGCTTCAATGAGAAGACAGCCAAGGAATTATTAAATTCTCTAAGTGGACCTTTGTCCTGTTACCTAAGAGCCACTTAATCCCTACCCACAGTACTTTGAGAGTGGTTTCTCTTCTTACTTCCTGCCATAACACTGCTGTTGCCTCAAATTGCTCCCAATTGCACTTTTTTCCAATAAACATGGTACTTATCTGACTCAGTATCTGATCTGACACTCTCAGGTAGTCAAAAAATCTAAATGCATTGATGTGTTTCTTTGAACCATTTCACAGATCAGAGAGTTGATGATGTGCAAAACAAATCTGATGTGGCTTCAGGTGAATTCAAGTTTAACATTTATTACAAACCTCATGTTTAAATACAGAAGTAAGTCCTATAAAATACCTAAGCTTGGCCCATAGACTTGGTAACAAAGAACTGTTCTGGGTCACTGTTCATGAGACCAGGCTTAAGTGAATGAGGTTATGGAAGCTCAGATCCAGGTGGTTCAGGAAAGTTGAACTTTCCCCAGCTTTACAAAATAGGATCAAGCGACCCCAGCTTGTAGTTCTCTACTGCCACAAACATTCATTCTGCAACCTATTAACAATGCTAAGCTTGGTGATGCTCTCAAGGATTCTTGGAACTGTAGCTCTGCCCTTTCTAATTTGTGGAGCTGATCAGTGAGCAAATTACCATCCTTCCTGCATGGACCAAGTGCAGAGTTTTGCTCTTCTTTGTTTTAAAGAAAAACTTTTTCTTCCATCTTTGTCATGGTTCAAATACATCCGTGTCATCGAAAACATCTCACTTCTTGCTTTGTAACTTGCAAGCCTAGTATTCTTGGGTAAGTGAGTTCTACTAAAATTCCACTACATTTAGAACTTCCACTAAGATTATATATCCTCTACTACTTTGCAGGAAAAAAAAAAAAAAAACTGTCCAAGAACAATATCGGATGGCTGTTTTCATTGGACATGTATCCTCTTAAAGCTATTTCTGGATTAAACCCATGAACTTACACCTCACCCTAATGACTTTTCACTGGCAGTGCTAAAGCATAACAGCCCTGGCCAGAACGGAGGAACATGATATGAAAGACATCATAAAGCAAGGGCGCTAGGTTTTATTGTAAGATACCAGGAATGCGGTTGAGTAGGCTGGCCGCTGCAAGTGCAGCATTTTCTTTATGCATATCCAAAGGAGAAATGTCTTTCACCTCCTCGAATTAGGAATAGATGGGCTTCTCCAATCTGGTTTCTCTTCTGGACACCTTAGAGCTTATTCTGGATTGTTGGCCTCTTCTCTTTGGTTGCTGGAAATCTGATGGCCAGAACTTTCAGGAAGAATAGAACAGCACTTCAAAGTACATTTGCCAGCCTCATTCATACCTCCATCTTATTTTCCTTTCACTTATTTTTCTTACTTATCCTAAGTTCACTTTATCTTGTCGTATTGTGTGCATCTTTGTAAGCCTTCCCTAGTCATTTTTGGAACAGGGTGGGATATAATTAAAGACATAATAATCAGTGTGTATGCCTAATCCCCCCACTCTAGAGAGAGCGAGCTCTTGTAAGTAAGTGCTGAGCGTTGCCCCACTTTAAAATCCCTATGGTGTCTAGTGTTGTGCTTTTACTGTTCAATAAATATTTGGGGAATTAAATAGCAGAATATGTACATTTTGATAGCATTATGTTACCTGAATTATGAAACAAGCAATATACTTATGATTTTATCCTTTATCCTCAGAACAAATTCACATGAGTGTGAAGGGATGCACATTTAACAGTTTACTTTAGCATTAGTTATCAGAAGCAACCTCAAGGTCCAATGATAGGGACATGGTTAAATACACACGCACAAGACACTATTCCAAGTTATACAGACCCTGAAATGAACAGGAGGGTAAAAAAGAAGGTCCGTCGCATACTACAAAGTGTAAAGGAATGGTAAGCTGTTGCGAAATGATACATTTTCATAAAATACATAGCTGGGCACATTCTGGTATTTGTACAGAAAGAAGGCCTGAAGAGCTACACCCTGCAAACTGATAACTGGCTGAGGCTGGAGGCAAAATGCGGGTGGGATAAGAGCTGGGGGAGGGGGGAAGAAATGAACTTTCATTCTCTGGAACGCTGATTGTAATTTTTTAATAATGTGCAAGTATCACTCTTGTGATTTAAAAATTAAAAACACTGAATAAAACATTTAGAGACTTGAGGCTACAATGCACTCTCAAATTCTCAAAATGCCTAATGTCTTAAGAGTTTGTTGCGAGATACCAAACTGGGATACTCCCAAAACGCTCCCTTTGCTGCAAGCAGCCAGGCCTCCCCTTCCTGCAACGGGGGCCTTCCTCCCTGTAGACTTTATCTTGCCCTGGATTTCTGCACAAAGTATATAAGAAATTGATCTGTTCAGTAACACCCATACAGGTTGTCAAAATACAAAAAGGCAAGAAATCTTTCTCCATCAAAACATAGCTGTAGAATTTATAAGTCCTTTAAACAGCATGTGGGGTTTCCTGGTGGCTCAGTGGTAAAGAATCCAACTGCCAGTGCAGGAGACTGGGTTCGATCCCTGTGTCGGGAAGATCCCCTAGAGAAGGAAGTGACAATCCACTCCAGTATTCTTCCCTGGGAAATCCCATGGACAGAGGAACCTGGTGGGCTACAGTCCATGGGGTCGAAAGAGTCAGACATGACTTGGCCACTAAACAACAACAAAATAGCATGTAACAAATTATAGAGCACTTAAATTCATAATTGGTTCAATATTTTCACATGTATTAGGGAAAACCATGTTAACTGAGTAACATGAGTATGGGAAAATATGTCCCTAAAAATGAAACACTTTGTAAAGAGGGGTTTTTAATTTGTTCTAAATTTTTTATCAAATGAAAATTCCTTCTTCCTCCTCTTCCACTAAATAAATACCTGCCAAACAAGAGGTCTTCTATACCTTCAAACTGTACTTTTTAAAGGTTTTTTAAAAGCCTCTTTGGAGAAAGGCTTTTAAATAAATTAACTTGACGAAGATAGTTTCTCTATGTCCCCCAAATTTTAAAGTTAAATCAAAGTCCCACAAGCATAAATCTACCGATGTACCAGTTACTTCTAAAGTGACCATGGCAGGTCACAGTGAACACTAACATAGCCCAGGCCTGGATCCAATGTGAACTCCAAGCCTGGGCTCCATGGGAACAGTCAGGTAGAGACTATATGTCTGTACCTCACAGATGATGTCAGAGAAACCAAGGTTGAAAGCATTAGACAGATAGCAGAAAGCTGAGAAGAGCTGAAGTCAGACACTGAAAACATCAACTAAGGGAGGAAAGGGTCATCCCTGGTGGTTCAGTGGTAGAGAATCCGCTGGCCAATGCAGGAGATCAATGGGTTTGATCCTTGGGTCAGGAAGAATCCCCTGGAGAAGGAAATGGCAACCCACTCCACACCAGTATTCTTGCCTGGGAAATCCCACAGACAGAGGAGCCTGGTGGGCTACAGTCCATGGGGTCGCAAAAAAATCAAACATGACTTAGCAACTAAACAACAAGGTAAGAAAATCAAACAAGGCAGAGACGGGTGAAAGCAAGGATTCAACTAGGCCAGAGTGTAGATGATAAAAGCAAGCAGTAAGCAAGCGACTCGGCTGATCTCTGATACCTATGTACGTCTTCCTCCTGGCTTTGTATTTGTCCACTGGTGAGGGTGTCAGGTGTTGGAGTCAAATGTTAATTATTATAAAAAGGAAATCCAAGGCATGCAGATCACCTCTGCCCTTGATTAAACACCAGGGCAGAGCTAGTGGAAATAGCTCCAAGGTGCTGGCTCACCTATTTCGCCAAAAGCTTTTTTGGCAATCCCAAAGACTGTGAAAATGATCCCAGTTTGATTGTAGATCTTGAAATAGATGTCAAAGGAAGTCTTATAATCTAACCCTTTTATAAAATGCAATGAGAATACTTCTCCAACTTGCTGTGAGGCAAGCAGCCACTTCCTAAGGAGTTTGATCAGCAAATGGGGTTTTGAAACAACACATCTATCCACTGCTTCTGTAAGAACTTCCCAAAGCTGCCTAACCACCCACCCACTACACACTGCGAGGCCCTTTGCTCCCTATCCAGCTGATGAAAGTGACCTAGTCCATCAGCCAACTTGTTCTGAGTCCATTTGCCTTCTTATTTAACCTAAGGAGAGAAACATACTGATCTAAAGACACTACTTTCAAATCTAAGTTTACTCCTTCCACACTTCCTTTTCCCTTAGAACCAGTTGTTTTGCTTTGAAGCAGACAGAACTCGTATGAAGTTCTACTTTTGCACCTTCCCATCCAGCTGCCCTCCATTAACATGAGTCTGGTGTCTATCAGATAGAGATGAGCTCCCATACTCCCCCTGTATCCTCCTGGTCCAGAGATCTCCCAACCACGTCTGTACATCCCTACCCTCTCTAGTATCTCCAAGCCCAATGCCCTGCCCACTCCACTGCAACCTGCTTTTCCATCCATTAGACAAATGGTTTCCAAATAGTGGACTGTGATCCATTAATAGTTAATGAGTTTTTCAGAACACAGAATAGAAACAGAAACGTGTGCTCAGTTGCTCAGTTGTGCCTGACTGACTCCATGGAATTTTCCAGGCAAGAATACTGGAGAGGGTTGCCATTTCCTATTCCATGGGATCTTCCCAGCCCAAGGATCAAACCTGTGTCTCTTGCATCTCCTGCACTGGCAGGCAGATTCTTTACCACTAGTGGCACCTGGGAAATCCTGTTCTTCCATCCATTAGACAAATGGTTTCCAAATAGTGGACTGTGATCCAATAATAGTTGATGAGTTTTTCAGGACACAGAATAGAAACAGAAATAGAGTAGAAATAGAAACGAAAATAGAAGCAATACTCAGTAAGGGTACATATTGCTTCATGAAACCTGTTTCACATACACATATACTTACTCATGTCCTAAGTCAATGTGAAAATTGTACTGCTCATTTTGTACTGTGTTGTAATCCAAAAATGCCTGAAACAAGCCTTTGTCCATCTAGTCAGACCCCACCCCCCTTGCTGCTGGGCCCGCTGCGACTGCTTTCTCCATGCCGGCCCCAAGCTCTGAACAGACTGCCAGCTGTCTTCTTCATCGGCTGTTTGCACAAACCTTGGCCTTTTACAGTGACTCACAAGCTCCTTCTCATCCAGCCAGGGACTGCCTTCTCCTTGATCAGACCAATGTTCACACACACCTTTGGTATTCTAGGCCCTCTTTTCAGGTCTGGGATCTGCTAGCAATATCTCCAACTGTTTCACTATGAATAACAAACCCAGAGCAGCAGGACTCCATTTCTTTGTATGCTACCTTTCATCTCCAATGAGGAAAAAAACATCACCAAAGTCACTCTTGAAATAACCTTAGATTTTCTTACAAAAGTAACCTCACTTTCCTGATGTAATATGTTCCCTGGTGTAACACATACAGCGCCTGATACCAATGCCAGGTGACTACAGCTCACTCCTCCTGTTGAATTAAAGTCTGTCTCCCATCCTTGAGAACAGATGGCTAGCCCACCTCCATGTTGCTATCTTCTTCCTCTCACAAAGCAAATGGAAGGAGAGAAAGCATCACCAGGTGACTGTGGGAGCGTGGGCCTCCTTTCCTCTCTCAAGGGCGAGGGCACAAGCTGTCCAGCACAACGCCACCCTGGGCCTGCCCTCTCTTGTCCAAGTGCCCACAGTTCTCACAGAGACAATTCACGCATTATCTTCCTCGACAGAAAAACTCATTCTCTGTAATCCTCCTGTAGATCATCCAGTTTACTTTTCTCAATCAAACTAGGTATCCCACTTTATAGCCTTCCAAGAGATAACAAAGCCAGATGAGTCCTTCATCTGTAGGATGTGGGACATTCGTTTGAGAAGAAGGGTGCACAGAGACACTGAGGTCTGAAGGTTTCTTGTGAAGCAAACTGCTCGGTTTCCTTTCCCACATGCAAGGCCAGCTTTGAGGGAGGATCATACATGTGGGACGTCAGTTTGAGCACCAAGGGAGGAGGTGAACAGGTCTGAGAACTGCAGGACAGCTGTGCTAGGCTTGGAAGGGCAAGAAACACTCGCAAAGTGAAAGGGAGAAAGGGTAAGTCACATCTAGGGCACATTCCAGAATTCTCCTTGCTGCCCCACAACCCCCTCTCCGTGACCCGGCCCTTTTCCCATTTCTCAGTCAGGAATCCAGAGCTCCCTTACCATCTCTCTGGTCACCTGGTTTTGGGGAGGGTGGGCCCTCCAGCCCCTCCCAAATCGTCCCTTCCTCCTCCCCTACTCCTAGCTGAAGAAGCTCTGAATCAATCTAGTCCTGAATTAGATTTCTGATGGCTCCCTGCCCGAGGCCTCTGTTTATCTTGCTCATCAAATGAATCTCTCTCAGATGGAGATTTTAGAAAATCAAAGAAAAGACAGGCCAAACTCTTGAATCCACATTCTAGGGTCTACGTGGAAGACTTGCTTTTTAGGAACTTACTATAAAGTTTCAGCCCCTTGATCCCTGCCATTCCTAGGGACTGCTAAGCATACAGCTTGAGTTGCGAAGAGTCATTTTTCTTTCCAGCAAGATAAAGAAGGCTAAGGGTGAAAGGAACAAGAACAGAAAGTTAAACAGTGTAAAAAATCACTACTGACTGAGCAGCTTGGTTTGCGGCATCTGCCCTTAGGTGTGCAAGATCACACAATAAGGATTCAAACTCTGGAGGGAGGTAATATGGCAAAAAGGAGTTGCAGGGGTAAGGAGAAATAAAGCAGGCTCAAAATATACTAACCTCAGGATCACCTTACAGCACAGGAGGGAGGATGCAAGTAAACTAAAATCCATGCTTCCTCAAAGGAATCTTGCAAATTTTCTAGTGTTGCAAGAGTCTGCTTTTCTAATACAGTTTCACCAATTTAAGGACAGATAAACAAGGAGAAAATTCTCTACTTCACACAGCTCAGTTAAAAAGGGACTGGGATTCTGTAATATATTATCTTAACTGGCTACATAAAGATGAGGCTGCATTCCAAACTATACCCTGCTGGGCTCACACAGCAGTATCTCACTTAAAACACACAATCTAAGATCCATTTTTCTCAGCTCCATTTATGACTGGGTGAAGATTTTATTAAAGTGACGGGTTTTTTTATTCCCCCTACTTCACACACCGACTCATAACATCCTCACAGACTCTTCCAACTTGTCCCCAAACTGGAATCAGATTCATTTAAACATTATCAAAGATCACTCTTTAAGGATAATTTTATAATTTCGTATAAAAATGTGTACTACATTCACACTTAGAATGTGTACAACTAAGAAAACACTGGCCATCAACAGCGACCCTTTCATGAACATAGACAACTTAAAGTGCCTTCACGAAGGGCCATAGGAAAATGCTAGCATTACGGGTCCCATTTCATAGCTGGGTAAACGGAGGCACTTAGTTTAATAAACTTGCTCCGGGATATAATGGTAGAGCTGGAAATAGAAACCAATTTCTCCCTCTGACTTTGACCCCAGTCCCTCTCCCACTAGACTCTTCAGCACTTGCTGACTAAAAATGGGACCCACTTGAGAACTGCAAGGGTAAATGAAAGCTTCTTGTTTTATTTAGTAGCGGGGAGGTGAGAGACCGGGGAGACTTACCTACTTGATGCACCTGATCTCGTGTACTGGCCTCTAACAAGAAAGCTTTCCATGTATGCCCAAACACCTGCCCCTTTGAGCTGAGACCCCAAGGCACCGCCAGGCAGCCCCAAGCAGCCCAAATCACACCGCCCGGGAAACGCGACTGGAACGCGGGGCGTCCGGGCGAGGCGGGGGCCGCGGGCCCGGGGACACCATCTGTGCCCAGAGCGGCCCGCCGCGCCGGGATGATGCTGCGCCGGTCGCACACACCTGCTGGAGCCCTCCCTGGAACCCCCGGCCGCCTCCCGCGCGGGGGACTCCCACCCAGCCTCCGGGCGCCTGAGCCCTCGGCCTCACTAGGCCGGGGGCGGGAAGCCGCGGAGCCCCTCCCGCGGGCTGCGCTCCGCGACGCGGAGAGCCGCTGGGCAAAGCGAGCCCGCCCTCCTTCCGAACCCTCTCCAAACCGCGTCACCTGTGCCGGGTCCCGGGGCGACTCGCGCGCGGGCGGCAGTGAGCCGGGCCGGGAGTGGGCGGCGGGTGGTTACAGGAGCCTGGTCATCCGGCCCGGCCCGAGGGCTGGCGCCGGCCAGAGCCGTCCCGCGAGATGCTCGGCGGGAGCCAGGGGAGCCTTGGGCTCCGGGCCGCTGGAACAGCAGCGGAGGCTACTGCTGCCGCCGCGGCCGCCCGGACTGCGGGCTCGAGTTACCGCAGAGCGTCTCCTTAAAGGGGCCGCGGCGCTCGGGCTACGGCTACGGCTCCCCGCGGCTCCGACCCCCGGCCAAAGTGGGCGGGGCCCCGAGGCGGGCGGTGGGGCCGACCTTTGGGTGATGGAACTTGGGTCCCGGAAAGAGCTCAAAAACGGGAGCACGCGAGGCGGGCTGCGATGGGATTCTGCAAGAGCACACCTCGCTTGGAACAGTGTTCGGTTCCGCGTCTTTCCGAAGCAAGTAACAGAACTAGCAAGTGGGGCTACGGTCTGAGTCCGTTCTCGCAGCGGTCAGTACCTGGGCTCGCCACTTAACCAACATTGTTTTCAGATTATAAATTTATGTTCTGCTTTAGTTGTCCAGATTCTGCGCCAATGAAGCCCATGGTTTGACAATCAGAAAGGAGGTGAAAGGGCAATTGCTGATTTTCCTGCCACGTCGCGTTCCTCGCCGTTTCCGTTTGGGGCTGCAGGTGCGTTCCAAACTGGGTAGAGGGGTTTGTGGAAAAGGCCAGTGCTTTGGAAGCCGCCTCCTCTGGAATCCAAGAAAAACACCACCTCCATGCGGAGTCCCTCTGCTGTCAGGGCAGGGAAGTAGGATTTGGAATTCTAGGGGGAGCTAGCTGAGAAGTTTGCCAATAAACAGTAGCTCTTCTGATTTGCTAAATATGGCCTCAGAAACTTCCAAGTGTCCTGGATCAACACGATAAAATTGTTTTGAATAAAACAATAATAAATACATTCTGGTTGTTATAATTTGCACATCAAAAAAATCACAAATACATTTTTTTAGAAAGAGCCTCACTGAGGCGCAATTTCTTCATCTTTTAGTATAATCGGGATAATAATTCATAGACACCTCTGAAGTGTCTTGCTACATGGACTGCAGACTGACATAGAAAAGACAGAAACCTGCCCTGCAGTCAAACAGGGAAGATCTTGCAGGCCCCCAGTACACATTTCACCTTTTCTCTCTAAGGCTCTAGGGACACACCCGCGCACCAATGCCCTTTGACTACAATGTGTCCCGTCACAGTTGTTTCACAATGTGCACAGCCCTTGACGACTTTTTTTTGCCCCATACGCACACGGGTATTTCATAACTATCCACAGGCAGGATGGTTGTGCACACCTGTGCGATCAGCCCTGCCAGTACAGAGGACACCTATCATCTCAGGAATCTGCATTAACACTACTCCTCCAGACTCTGTCCTGTGCTTGTCCTCAGTGACATGACAGTTGCTCTGCCCTTTCCTGATAAACACACCATGATTATCTTTGATATGCATATTCTCTAACACCATAGCAGGAGCCAACGCCATCTAAACCTGCAGAAATCCAGTATCCTCTAGTCCCCCCATACTCCTTCATGTTAAGCCTCTACTGATGCATCATCAAATCTGCAGGATTGTTTATAGAGAGCATGTAAGTGAATACATCAACGACAAGGCCCGAGATATGAGAGGAATTCAGTAAATACTAGTTGAATTTTTAAGCTTTTAAACTAATTAAAACTCAGTGACCTTCAGGAGGTAGAAGAATACATTAACTAGTTTTCCTCAAAGTTATAATGCAGCTTAATTTCTTCAAAAATATCCATTTCACTATTTACATTTAGATCTTTAATTGCTATTAACTTTTTTTTTAACCAATAATATTTTTTCAAGGACAGTTCCCCCAAATTCTGTCTTTACCACCCTGAAGTTTTTCTGCATTTTGAATATGAGGTTGCAAAGCTGGATTGCACATTTTATATTTTTGTTCACTGAAACAGTTCCAAGAAACAGTTCCAAGAAATGAAATTATCCATCCACACTGAAAAAAAAAAGAAAAATAAATAATACTGAAATTCTTTTCAGATAAATTTTCCTGATAAATTTGTTTCCAAAAATTCCTAAACTTCTAATTAGAGCCAATTGTTTGGAAAACTGAGACCAAAGGCTGTTTCTTCCTGAAATAACAAGATAATTAAAGCAAAAGTACTTTGGGGGAGACTTCCTCAATCTCCATTCTCCTCTGTTAGTGAAGATAAAACCAAAATGGCACCAAACATTTTGATCAGAAAAGTTGAGTTAGTCAGTAATGACTATTCCCACCTACAGGTTTTCTCTTAATTGGTAGTTTTAGTGTATTAAGACTTTTGTGTAAGGTTTTTTGTACTTTCATTTCTTTTTCAGAATTTTTCAAGAAGAAACTATTTCAGGATATTAAGAGTAGTTATCTCTGGGTGGATGAGATTCTGTCTTGTATTCTTTTTGTTTCTCTTATTTTATGAAAATTTCTTCCCATTATATATATATATGTCTTACTTTGTTTGAATTTTTGTTTTTAATGAAAGTAATACATTTAAGTGAAAATTCAAGTGGTTCTTAAAGGCTTTAAACAAAAAATACCCAAGAGTTCTATCAGTCCCCTAACCAGCTTCTCCACCACCTAGCTTCACCCCCTTAGAACACCTCGCTTCACCCCATTTCCACACAACCTGCTAGGTGTTCTACATTTCCTAAATGATAAACCTATACCCAGGTTTCTTGATTTTCAGTTTTAGACTTTAGTTATTGACTTCTTGTCATATATTTGAGGATTTTTAGCTCCTATCCACACCACCACTCACTTTGTCCCCAACTTTCCTTCTAACATAGACACATCACAACTCTCATTTGAGTCAGTAATTAAGGTTTATATCATCTTGAAAATATACTGGTCAATACAGGGTGTTGCTGAATCAAGTAAGGTACCAGGATAATGCTTTCTTGAAAACCTCTTGCTTTTTCTGGAGTTAAATGCTTTGTTTTTTCACATTTAAAAAATGTATCTAATCTAACCTGAATTTTACCCATGTGCTTCTACACATCTATCAAATGCCATCAACATTATCTTCTAATGCCCAAATACATGACTTGTTGTTTATTCTCTTACATTGCTAAAGCACAGACTCCAGTCACTTACTCAGAAGGGGTGCATGGAAGGTAAATTTTTAGAGGGCTTGACTGTTTGAAAATGTCTCTTTTCTATTCTCATCCTTGACTGATCATTTGGATAAGTTGCAGATCATTTTCCCTTTGCTTTTTAAGAGAATCGTTCCATTGTCTTTTAACTCCAGCATTGCCGTTGAAATATCTAATACCTTTCAAGTTCCCATTTCTCTGTATCTGACCTATTTTTCCTTCTAGAATCTTCCCATTGTCTCTAGCAGTCTGAAAGTTCACAGTGGTGTGCCTTAGAATGTTTCTATTTTCATTGATTGTGCTAGATACTCAAGGGTTCTTTTGACTTTATCTGTATTTTTTTCCTTTCATTATTTCTTTGCTAATTTCCTCCCTCCCATTTTCTCTGTTCTCCCTTTGTGAATTATTGTTAGTAGGATATTGGGACTTCAACTTGTTATTCAGTCACTCAGTCGTGTCTGACTCTTTGTGACACCATGGACTGCAGCACACCAGGCTTCCCTGTCCTTCACCAACTCCTGGAGCTTCCTCAAACTCAGGTCCATCGAGTTGGTGATGCCATCCAACCATCTCATCCTCTGTCATCCCCTTCTCCTCCTGCCTTCAATCTTTCCCAGCATCACAGTCTTTTCTAATGAGTCGGCTCTTTATATCAGATAGCCAAAGTACTGGAGCTTCAGCTTCAGCATCAGTCCTTCTAATTAATATTCAGGATTGATTTCCTTTAGGACTGACTGGTTTGATCTCCTTGCAGTCCAAGGGACTCTCGAGAGTCTTCTCCAACACCACAGTTCAAAAGCATCAGTTCTTCGGCACTCAGCTTTCTTTATTAAAGTCTGTCACTGTTTCCCCATCTATTTGCCATTAAGTGATGGGACCAGATTCGTTTTTTGAATGTTGAGTTTTAAGCCAACTTTTTCACTCTCCTCTTTCACTTTCATTAAGAGGCTCTTTAGTTCCTCTTTGCTTTCTGCCATAAGGATGGTATCATCTGCATATCTGAGGTTACTGATATTTCTCCCAGCAATCTTGATTCCAGCTTGTGCTTCATCCAGCCTGGCATCTCGTATGATGTACTCTTCATGTAAGCTAAATAAGCAGGGTGACAATATACAGCCTTGACGTACCCCTTTCCCAATTTGGAACAAGTCCATTGTTCCATGTCTGGTTCTAACTGTTGCTTTTTGACCTGCATACAGGTTTGTCAAGAGGCAGGTTCAGTGGTCTGATATTCCCATCTCTTGAAGAATTTTCCACAGTTTGTTGTGATCCACACAGTCAAAGGTGTTAGTGTAGTCAATGAAGCAGATATTTTTTCTGGAATTCCCTTGCTTTTTCTATGATCCAACAGATGTTGGCAATTTGATCTCTGGTTCCTCTGCCTTTTCTAAATCCAGATTGAACATCTAGAAGTTCTCAGTTCACATACTGTTGGGAGCCTGGCTTGGAGAATTTTGAGCATTACTTTGCTTCCATGGGAAATGAGTGCAATTGTGCAGTAGTTTGACCATATTTTGCCATTGCCCTTCTTTGGGATTGGAATGAAAACTGACCTTGTCCAGTCCTGTGGCCACTGCTGAGTTTTCCATATAATGGGACTTTAATATTATTCTCTAAATTTTTGTCCTTTTATCTTATTGATCATCTGTTCATCTTTCTTTTCTACTGTCTAAGACAGGGGTTCTAAATTGGGAAGAGGGAGAGTTGGTTCTCCCCACCTCACCCCAGCCATTTGGCAATGTCTGGTGATATTTTTGTTGGTCACCACAGGGTAAGGGGCATGCACTGGCATCTAGTAAGTATAGGCCAGGGAGGCTGCTAACCATGTTAGAATGCACAGGAGAGCCTCCCACAACAAAGAATTTCCAGCCCACATGTTAGTCATGCCAAGATTGAGAAATTCTGGATGAGGAGAATTACTTAACTTTATCTTCCAACCTTCTAAAGTTTCTAGTTCAAACATATTTTTCTTTCCCATTCTCTGATTAGCTCTTTCATTATGGGAACTCTCCATCCAAAAAAACAAAAAACTCTCTCTCTCTCTCTCTCTCTCTCTCTCCATATATATATATATATATTCCCATTTCACAGAAGGATTGTGTTGGTAGTGGTACAGTGGTAGAATGCAGGCTAGCTGTGTGAAGTATGGACTTACTGGTCCAAGAGCTTTGTTAACAACTTTCAGCAACCTCCCTTTCTCAGGTTTTTACCTCACCCTTGCCCTCTGTGTTACACTGTACCTCCAAATGCTAAGCACTTAGGTTAACCCCTCTTCCATTTTTCCAAGTCAATTACAGTTGGTCTGCCATTTCTGTGGATGTACAACCCAGGTGTAGGGAGGGCAGACTGTTGACTGTTTTTGTTGTTGTTCAGTCACTCAGTCGTGTCCGACTCTTTGAACCCCATGGACTGTGTATGACAAACTCCCCTGTCCTCCACTATCTCCAGGAGTTTGCTCAAATTCATATCCATTGAGTTGGTGACACTATTTAACAATCTCATCCTCTCTTGCCTTCTTCTCCTTTTACCCTCAGTCTTTTCCAGCACCAGGGTCTTTTCCAGTGAGTTAGCTCTTTGCATCAGGTGGCCAAAGTACTGGAGCTACAGCATCAGTCCTTCCAATGAATATTCAGGGTTCATTTCCTTTAGGTTGATTGGTTTGATCTCCTTGCAATCCAAGGGACTTTTAAGAGTTTTCTCCCAGCACCACAATTTGAAAGCATCAATTCTTTAGTGTTCAGCCTTCTTTATGGTCCAACTCTCACATCCATAAGTGACTACTAGAAAAACCATAGCTTTGACTATATGGACCTTTGTCGGCAAAGTGATGTCTCTGCTTCTTAATATGCTGTATAGGTTTGTCACAGCTCTCCTTGAAAGGAGCAAGTGTCTTTTAATTTCAAGGGTGCAGTCACTGTCTGCAGTGATTTTAGAGCCCAAGAAAATAATATCTGTCACTGCTTCCACTTTTCCCCTCTATTTGCCATGAAGTGAGGGACTGGATGCCATGACCTTGTTTTTGAATGTTGAGTTTTAAGCCAGCTTTTTCACTCTCCTTTCCCACCCTTATCAAGAGGTTCTTTAGTTCTTTTTCACTTTCTACCATTAGCATGGTATCATCTGTATATCTGAGGCTGTTGATATTTCTCCCAGCAAACTGGATTCCAGCTTATGACTCATCCAACCAAGCCTTTCAGATGATGTACTCCACATAGAAGTTAAATAGGCAAATCAGCCTTGTCGTACTCTTTTCCCAATTTTGAACCAATCGGTTTTTCCGTCTGGTTATAACTGTTGCTTCCTGACCCGCATACAGGCTTCTCAGAGTAATATGGTCTGGTATTTCTATCTCTTTAAGATTTTTCCACAGTTTGTTCTGATCCACGCAGTCAAAAGCTTTAGCATAGTCAATGAAGCAGATGTTTTTCTGGAACTCCCTCACTTTATGATCCAATGGATGTTAGCAATTTGATCTTTGGTTCCTCTGTCCTCCTAAACCTAGCTTGTACATCTGGAAGTTCTCAGTTCACATACTGCTGAAGCCTAGCCCAAAGGATTTTGAGCATAACTTTACCAGCATATGAAATGAGTACAACTCTACAACATTTTTAACATTCTTTTGCATTGCCCTTATTTGGGATTGGAATGAAAACTGACCTTGTCCAGTCCTGTGGCCACTGCTGAGTTTCCCAAATTTGCTGGTATGTTGAGTGCAGCACTTTAACAGCATCATCTTTTAGGATCTGAAATAGCTCAGCTGAAATTACATCACCCCACTAGCTTTGTTTGTAGCAATGCTTCCTAAGGCCCACTTGATTTCACATTCCAGGATGTCTGGCTCTAGATGAGTAACCATCCCTTGTGGTTATCCAGGTCATTAAGACCTTTTTGGTATAGTTCTTCTCTGTATTCTTGCCATCTCAATCTCTTCTGCTTCTATTAGGTCCTTGCTCTTTCTGTCATTTATCATGCCCATCCTTGTATGAAATGTTCCCTTGATATCTCCAATTTTCTTCAAGAGATGGCTAGTCTTTCCCATCTTATTATTTTCCTCTATTTCTTTGCATTGTTCATTTAAGAAGGCCTTCTTATCTCTCCTTGCTATTCTTTGGAACTCTGCATTCAGATGGGTACATCTTTCCCTTGCTCCCTTGTGTTTTGCTTCTCTTCTTTCCTCAGCTATTTTAAAGCCTTCTCAGACAACCACTTTGCTTTCTTGCATTTTTTTTTCCCTTGGAGATAATTTTGGTCACTACTTCCTATACAGTGTTACAAACCTCCGTCCATAGTTCTTCAGGCACTCTGTCTATCAGATCTAATCCCTTGAATCTATTTGTCATTTCCACTATAAAATCGTAAGGGATATGATTTAGGTCATACCTGAATGGCCTAGTACTTTTTCCTACTTTCTTCAATTTAAGCCTGAATTTTGCAATAAGGAGCTCATGATCTGAAACACAGTCAGTTCCAGGTCTTGTTTTTGCTGATTGTATAGCACATCTCTATCTTTGGCTACAAAGAATATAATCAATTTGATTTCGGTATTTACCATGTGGTGATGTTGATGCATAGAGTCATCTCTAGTGTTGTTGGAAGAGGGTGTTTGCTATGACCAGTGTGTACTTTTGCCCTACTTCATTTTCTACTTCAGGGCCAAATTTGCCTATTATACCAGGTATCTGTTGACTTCCTTCTTTTGCATTTCAGTCCCCTAGGATGAAAAAGGTATCTTTTTTGGTGTTCATTCTAGAAGGTCTCGTAGGTCTACATAGAACCAGTCAACTTCAGTTTCTTTGGCATTAGTGTTTGGGGCATAGGCCTGGATTACTG
Organism: Bos javanicus; assembly: GCF_032452875.1. NCBI lineage: Eukaryota > Metazoa > Chordata > Mammalia > Artiodactyla > Bovidae > Bos > Bos javanicus. Next base: position 48,724,976 of record NC_083870.1, read on the forward strand.
TGATACTGAATGGTTTGACCTGAAAACAAACTGAGATCATTCTGTCATTTTTGAGACTGCACCCAAGTACTTCATTTCAGACTTTTGGTGACTATGAGGGCTATTCCATTTCTTCTAAGGGATTCTTGCCCACAGTAGTAGATATAATAGTCATCTGATTTAAATTCATCCATTCCTGTCCAATTTAGTTCACTCATTCCTTAGATGTCAATGTTCAATTTTGCCATCTCCTGCTTGACCAGGCCCAATTTATCTTGATTCATGTATCGAACGTTCCAGGTTCCTAGGTAATATTGTTCTTTACAGCACTGGACTTCACTTTCACCACCAGACACATCCACAACTGAGCATCGATTCAGCTTTGGCCCAGCCATTTTATTCTTACTGGAGCTATTAACAACTGCCCTCCGTTCTTCCCCAGTAGCATATTGGACACCTTCCAACCTGGGAGGCCCACCTTCCAGTGTCGTATCTTTTTGTCTCTTCATACTGTTCATGGGGTTCTTGAGGCAGCAGTACTGGAGTGGTTTGCCTTTTCCTCCTCCAGTTCTGTCATAATTCTTCACTATGATCCTCTTTGGGTGGCCCTGCACGGCATGGCTCATGGGTTCGTTGAGTTATGCAAGCCCCTTCGCCACGACAAGGCTGTGATCCATGAAGGGGCTCTCTCCCAATTTGCCAAGTCAGATATAGTTGGCCTGTAATTTCTGTGGATATAGAACCCAGACCCAGGAAAGGCAGACTGTACATCAGCATTTTATGTAAGGAACTCGAGCATTTGACAATTTTGATATCCAAGGGAGGTCCTGGAAAGATATCAAGGGATGACTGCATCTCTATTCCATCCAACTTGTGCTTTCCACATTTTACTGAGATCTCTCATCTTCTGTGTACTTTTCTCTTGTCCCCTTTTCTTCTGTGACTTATATCTTGCAAACCTCTTTGTACACTATTGTTTTAGTGCTACTTTGCAAAGAATAAGTGATTAAAAAAAATTAACAGAAACGGATCCAAAACAGAGGAAGGGGAAAAACATGGATCTATTCTTCTTAAATTTGTAATTTTTTGTTTTATTGTGCCAAAATATTATATTTTCATAAATTTGTAAAAAAATATTAAAAATTCAATAGACATTACCAATCACTGGTTCACGTATATGTTTATAACTTTTAGATCAGTTTGTTGACTATCCTTCCAGATACTTTTCCATGCATGCTTACATATACTTTAGGATTTTTTAAACAGCAAGAAGAATTAAAATAGTACATATTATTTTGTAATTGCTCAGACTATCCCAATTCAATGGATATATCATAATATATTTAACTGATCTCTTACTGTTGGACATTTATAGACCTTACTCAGTCAGTCAGTTCAGTCGCTCAGTCATGGCCGACTCTTTGCGACTCCATGAATTGCAGCACGCCAGGCCTCCCTGTCCCTCACCAACTCCTGGAGCCCACCCAAACTCATGTGCATCAAGTCCGTGATGCCATCCAACCATCTCATCCTCTGTCGTCCCCTTCTCCTCCTGCCCCCAATCCCTCCTAGCATCCAGGTCTTTTCCAATGAGTCAACTCTTCGCATGAGATGGCCAAAGTATTGGAGTTTCAGCTTCAACATCAGTCCTTCCAACGAACACCCAGGACTGATCTTCTTTAGAATGGACTGGTTGGATCTCCTTGCAGTCTCTGGAGACCAGAGTCTTCTGGAGACCAGAAGTCTCAAGAGTCTTCTCCAACACCACAGTTCAAAAGCATCAATTCTTCGGCACTCAGCTTTCTTCACAGTCCAACTCTCACATCCATACATGACCACTGGAAAAACCATAGCCTTGACTAGACAGACCTTTGTTGGCAAAGTAATGTCTCTACTTTTGAATATGCTACCTAGGTTGGTCATAACTTTCCTTCCAAGGAGTAAGTGTCTTTTAATTGCATGGCTGTAATCACCATCTGCAGTGATTTTGGAGCCCCAAAAAATAAAGTCTGACACTGTTTCCACTGTTTCCCCATCTATTTCCCATGAAGTGATGGGGCCAGGTGCCATGATCTTAGTTTTCTGAATGTTGAGTTTTAAGCCAACTTTTCCACTCTCCTCTTTCACTTTCATCAAGAGGCTTTTGAGTTCCTCTTCACTTTCTGCCATAAGGGTGGTGTCATCTGCATATCTGAGGTTATTGATATTTCTCCCGGCAATCTTGATTCCAGCTTGTGCTTCTTCCAGCCCAGCGTTTCTCATGATGTACTCCGCATAGAAGTTAAATAAGCAGGGTGACAATATACAGCCTTGACGTACTCCTTTTCCTATTTGGAACCAGTCTGTTGTTCCATGTCCAGTTCTAACTGTTGCTTCCTGACCTGCATATAGGTTTCTCAAGAGGCAGGTCAGGTGGTCTGGTATTCACATCTCTTTCAGAATTTTCCACAGTTTATTGTGATCCATATAGTCAAAGGCTTTGGCATAGACCTTACTAATGGACCAAATTTTCAGTTTTCCAAATAGAGTAAAGTGGTAACATCTGACTAGAAATTTATAAAGATTCAAAGCCAGTTTCAACTTTAATGGGGAAACACTGGAGAATTCCTGCTCAGGTCAAGAGGAAGATAAGAGGGGTGGCGACTCTTCCTCTGCTAATACAGTGGTATTAGAGGTATCAGTCAAAGGTACTAGAGAAAGAGAGAAAGTAAAGACAGTAACTACTGGGAGAAAAAGGCTAATAAGTTGTAATTATTTGTATATTATGATTAAGCAATTGTAAAACTCCAAGAAGATCAACTGAAAAATATAAACAATAGAAAATTAAGTATGGGAGGAGGATATAAAATTAATTTGTGAAAATCTGTGATATATATAGATATGTGTATACACACACAATACCCACTTATAAAATAAAAGAAAAGCCTCCACTTGTAACTGCAGCAAAAAATATCAAGTGCCTTGGAATAAATTTAATGAGGAACATGAAAAACTTATATGAGAAAACCTTTAAAACATTCCTATAGGACCCAAATGTAGATTCAAACAATGAAATGACAGACCATGTTCTTAAATAGGAAGTCAATGTATGTCAATTCTCCAAAAATTTTAATTTTTAAATTTATTGCAGTGTCAATGAAAATCAAAAGAAACTATTTTCTGGAATAGGACAAGCTGATTCTAAAGTTCATATGGAAAAATAAGTAAGCAAGTAAACTCTTTTGAAAAGGAAAAATATAAGTAAGCAAGTAAACTCTTTTGAAAAGGAAAAAAATAAGTAAGCAAGTAAACTCTTTTGAAAAGGAAAAAAATAAGTAAGCAAGTAAACTCTTTTGAAGAGGAAAAAAATCTTCCAATATATATTAAAAAATGCTAGCAGACCTCAATAATGAAATATTTTGGCATAAGCCATAGGAATAGAGATACTAATGGAACTAAATAGAAAGTCCAGAAACAGACCCAAATACATGGGTCATCTCAAATCAGTAGTATAAAATGGACTTTTTAATAAATAGATAACATGTGGAAAAAATAAATTTAAATCTGTATCTCATATTGTATACTAGGATAAATTCAAATGGGTCAAATATATAAACTGTGAACACAAATGAATCTACTCTAAGAAAATATAAGTGAATTTTTTTCTTACTTTGGAATGGGAAGGCCTCTGTGACTCAAAATCTAGAAATCATAAAATATTAATAAATCTAACTAAAAATAAAAAAACTACTAGAAGGCAAAAACTAATAACAATAACATGAGCAAAGTTGAAATACAAATTACAAATCAGGGAAAAAATATCTAGTACTCAAATCACAGATAAAGAGCTAATCTCCTTAATAATATGAAGCTTCTAGAAATTAAGAAGAAAAAAAGACCTGCAACCATCCCCCCTGAAAAGAGGATGTTGACAAGAGATATAAAAAGAAATATAAAAATGACCCTTAAACATTATAAATGGCCCTCATTCATTAAAGATAAGCAAACTACAACTGACCAATCTCATCCCATCCATACACAGATTGTTATGTTACCTTCTCAGTATTCTCTCACTACACTCTCTTTAGAGTGGCTCTATCTAGCATCATTTTGAGGGAAAAATGGGACATTTATGAAGTTGTGTCTTTCTTTAAGTTCTATATCCCATACATTTTGTTAACAAGGCATACAGATCTTAAGAAGATAACATTAGAGTATTACTGCTTATCAACATACTAAAATTCATGCTTGCTGTTTTGAAATACGAATAACCCATATATTGGTATGATAAAAATCAGTATGTTCCTTATCCTTATGCTATGAACAATCATGTTTTTTTAAAAAATAAGTTGATAAATTATTCATAAGTAGTTTTCATAGTTTTCAAATATAATTTTAGAATTTAGAAATATTCCTTAGTATAAACATCTCCTACCCCAGCTCCATCCTCTGTCAAATATATTCAGTTCCAAAAGAATCAAATTTTGTAGTGATATAATTCAACTACTTCATTGGTCATATGCTCATATGCACTGGTCATATAAACTATCCTAAAAGTAACTAAAGTTAAAAAATAAGCAATTTTCATGACAGTACTTTTTTAATATACAAACATAATATCTCCCTTGTATGTCCCAATCAAATTGATCTCCTAATGTCATTATGATTTTTGTTCATGTGATTGTTGTTGTTGTTTAGTCACTAAGTCATGTCCAATTCTTTGAGACTCTATAGACTGTAACCTGTGAGGCTCCTCTGTCCATGGAATTGCCCAAGCAAGAATACTGGGGTAGTTTCTCATTTCCTTCTCCAAGTGATCTTCCTGACCCAGGGATCAAACCTGCATCTCCTGTGTTGGCAGCAATTCTTTACCACTGAGCCACCAGGGAAGCCCATTCATGTGATAGTATTACTATAATCAACCCACAATTTAAACTGTGTTCATCACTAACTGAAGTGACTGTTTTAGGCACTCTATATAAGAAGTTAGAAGCATTACGAATGACAGTTATAATTATTATTTTTATAGAAAATAATATTCTGAAAACATTACATTCTACAAAAAACAGAAAACATTCTGATCTGCCACTTAATCTTGAGGCCTGTGTTCTTTGCCTTTTAGAAAAATAAAACATTTTTGCCCTCCAGTAAGTAACAGTTTCAAAATATCATCTCTTTTCAAAATACTTCTGTTATACTTTGTAATATACTAAGAAGCCAATCTAGCTTTAATAAAAAAAGAAATCATCCATTGGAAATTTTTTTTCCACCAGAAAATGTGTGGTTCTAGTCACAAATTTTTAAATTCTCCTTGCCAGAAAATATGAGGTAAGAAATAATTTTTGAAAGACTGTTAAATTAAGTGTCTTCAAACTTTTTCAAATATATCCCATAATAAAATGTGGAGTGTCTCAAAATGCTAACATAATGTTGAATAGCCAAAAAGTAGGTAGAAATGAATTGTGGGGTAAGGAATATTTTAACTATTAATACTATTTATTCAAAGCATGTTAGAAACTATAATATCGATGATGAAAAAGATCATCAGGATAAGGAATTTTAATTTAATCTATGAATTCTTCCTCCAGTCAAATACAAATCAAGGGTTTCATAAAAATCATATATATACCAAGTTGAAATGTTAAAAATTTTTAGCATAGAAACTATTTCTTTTGATGTCAACATGAAATTCACTTTTCCTCTAAACATTTATAGATAGAAGGTGAGGTCATAGGAATTTGGATATTTAGCAATAACCAGTTGGCAGAGGGAATATTATCTGCAGTAGTTCTCTATCTCTCTGCATGGCCAACATGATCCACCAGCAACTGAAAGACACCTTGGACTCCTTTCCAGCCCCACAGAAGATTCAGGATCTGCATTACAGCAACTGTCTCCTCTGCTCCAGTCTTGTTCCCACATCTTCTAATCGACCTCAATTGCCACCTAGGTTAGAATGAGGTAGGAGATAGATGGGCCCCTGGGCTGGACAGCTGATGTTTGTCAAGTGGAATAAAACTGAAGCTTTGTTCTCACTCAGACACTCTGAGCACAAAGCTAGTGGCAAAAGGTGAACTCTGCTAAAGTAAAGAGATAAGGTGCCAACTTCTGAGATCAAGGAAGACTTTCCTGTCTGCACATGCACAGGAAGGCTTCTTGGGCATCAGAAAGGGAAGGAGCCCAACCCCATAACAAGTGTGAACATGCACCCATAGACCTTTACAGGAGGATCCATCTTAACAAAAAGTTGCATGTGCATGTTGGGGTGGGCCCCAGGACCATGCAGGTGTGAAGAAAGAAATAAGGTAAGAGCCAACGGTAAATAAAGACCCAGAAAGACTGTCCTATAAAAGTGACTTAAATCACCTTTTACTACACTCCTCATTCTGGACACCCACACTCCTGTCTGAGTGTGTATCTCTGTTTAGCTTTGGACTTACTGAGCTTCTCCTCATTAGAAAGGACACTCACACTCCTTCTCTCCAGGTGTGTATTTCTGCCCTACATCTGTCTTAAATAAACAAACAAACCATTTCTCTGTGTGCATAAATTTGGGACTTCCATGGTTATCCAGTAGCTAACACTCCACACTTCCAATGCAGGGAGCCTGGGTTTGATCCCTAGTCAGGGAACTGGATCCCACATGCCACACAACTAAAGACCCTGCATGCTGCAACTTAAAAAAAATCCTACATGTCACATTTAACCAAATTTAAAATATTCCTGAATACCAAAACTTAAAAAAAAAAGATCCCACATGTCGCAACTAAGACCTGGTGCAGTTAAATAAATGAATAAATATTTTTAATTGCATAAATTCTGAGTGCAAGCCATACAAGAAATTCATAGAAAAAACTAACTACAACCAACAGCTAAAAACAACTGTCTAGATTCAACATATTGATCTGGAAGGGAGAGAGGACAAACAAATAGAGTTAAAGTTTAAAACCACATGTCTCCTCAATAATTTAGATGTGCTTTATGGTAGATCCACCCTTCTTTGGTTTGTAATAACCATTACAACAGTAAAAACCAATCATTCTTTGAATTTGGGTATCAACATAAAAACACAAAGAATTAATTCACTGACACTCCTGCTGCCCTGCAACACCCTGGACCCAGAGTTCAGCCCTCCCTCTAGCTTTCATAGAAAATTACCTCTAAGAATTGCATGGTTTTCCCCAACTCAACTTACAATTGAAGAGATTCCTGAGGAGTCAAATGATCTGTGAAACAGCTCTGTGTTCCTCTTTTTCCTCACATGAGAATTGAGTGGGCATCTTAAGTCTCTTAAAATCCCTGGCGTTTCACTGCTTACCTAAAGTAGTTCTTCCAAACAAATACAGCATTAATCCTAAAATAAGTCCTAGGGAAAACAGTCTTTAACTTAATTCATCTACCTTGCTTTTATTTCTCAGTAAACTCCTGTACTCTCTTGACCCCTTGACCTTTTCATCTCCAAGTTTAGACAACTTTCTGCATAGCCTGACAACATATGGGCTTTCCTGCTTTAATTCTGAGCTCTGATTTTTGCAATCAACCTTTTGCTTAGTTCATTTCCACCCACTCCAGGTGACAGCCTCATTCAATTTGGACCTGATCTCATCTCCCTATTTCCCCAATTCACCAAGGTACACCTGTTATCAACTCTGTTTCCATAATAGTTATCTAAAGTTCTCTTTCTTGAGCTCCAGACCTACATTCCCAATGTCCTACTATGTGTTCTCAGGTTCTTCAAATGCAATAAAACATAACTCATTATCCCCTCTTCTTCCCCATGCTCTTTTTTCTCAGTTTATGGAGTCATTATGTTATGACCAACCTAGATAGCATATTCAAAAGCAGAGACATTACTTTGCCAACAAAGGTCCATCTAGTCAAGACTATGGTTTTTCCTGTGGTCACGTATGGATGTGAGAGTTGGACTGTGAAGAAGGCTGAGCGCCAAGAATGGATGCTTTTGAACTGTGGTGTTGGAGAAGACTCTTGAGAGTCCCTTGGACTGCAAGGAGATCCAACCAGTCCATTCTGAAGGAGATCAGCCCTGGGATTTCTTTGGAGGGAATGATGCTAAAGCTGGAACTCCAGTACTTTGGCCACCTCATGCAAAGAGTTGACTCATTGGAAAAGACTCTGATGCTGGGAGGGATTGGGGGCAAGAGGAGAAGGGGACGACAGAGGATGAGATGGCTGGATGGCATCACTGACTTGATGGACGTGAGTTTGAGTGAACTCCGGGAGCTGGTGATGGACAGGGAGGCCTGGTGTGCTGCGATTCATGGGGTCGTGAAGAGTCGGACATGACTGAGCGACTGAACTTAACTATGCACCTAATCACCCAACCCAGAAACTTCAATTTTCCTATACTCTCCCCTCTTACTTAGCCCTCTGTATCCAAGTAGACACCAAATTCTAACAATTCTACTCTCTAATCGTTCATATGTTTATGTCCTGCACCCTTCCTCTTTCACTCACCAAAGTTTAGGCCCATATACCTTCTTTAACCTCTGATGTCTCTCTGACATCTTCCCTCTTTGAGCCTTTACACACAAAGTACCAGGATAACAGCTTCCTTCCCACTGCTTAATAACACATATTTCACATGTGGCAGACCATCAGTAAATATTCATTAATTACAGAAGAGACTTCATATCCTTGTGATCTCTCATCTTTCTTTTCCTGGCCATTCATTAGATTGCCTCTCTCTTCATCTAACCTCATGCTTCTTCAGGATTCCTTTAACTTGCTGTTGATTATGTTATCCTTTTATGTCCAGTCAAAGCTTTTTATTACTCTTTATTGCCTTTCAAGTAAATGCATGGCATCAAAATCCTCCATTCTAGCTCAAACTTACCTTTCTAGTCTTATTGTTCATACCATCCCCCTAAATTTTCACTCAGTTTAGTCAAATCTAACCACTAGTCATTCTCCCAAAAGTGCTGTGCATTTTCCTCCCTCCTTATTTTTGCTCATACTGCTTTCAAAACAAGACATCTTGTCTTCATATCTTTCTGTCAAAAGCTTCCCTAGTTTAAGGTCCAGATCAAATGCTACTGTCTTCATAAAACTTAGTGTTTCTTTCAGACAAAGTTTCTCTCTTCTTCTCTCTTTTTTTGAAACTTAGTTTGTAGCTTGCTTTGTATTTTTACTCATCCTGCTAAAAAAAAAAAAAAAAAAAAAAACCTGCAGGTGGCTCAGATGGTAGAGTCTGCCTGCAATGTGGGAGACCTGGGTTCAATCCCTGGGTTGGGAAGATCCTCTGGAGAAGGGAAAGGCTACCCACTCTAGTATTTTTGCCTAGAGAATCCCACGGACAGAGGAGCCGAGTGGGCTACAGTCTATGGGGTCTCAAAGAGTCGAACAAGACTGAATGATTAATACTTTCACTTAAAAAAAAAAAACAAACAGTATTATATAGTTTTTCAAAGCAGTGCTTTTCAGACCACCTGCAATAGCATAATAGGAGTCTTCGTTAAAAACAAAATGCTACAGAATCAGACTCTCTTAAGGTGGAACTCAGAATTCTGCAGCTTGAAAACAAGCACAGAGAAGTTGGAGGCTTGTGAGGTACAGAAATGGGCTTTGAAGTCATTGTGAGTGGGAGTTGCATTCCAGTTGTATCTCTGTTAAAAGATGATTTTCAGAAAAAAACTAAAATCATGACTGATTCAGACAGAAAAGCAAAAAAGTTAAAGATGTTATTTAACTCGTTCAGTGAAGGAACCAGGCAGATGTTACAACCTATTCAAAAGAGAATCTTAAAAAAAAAAAAAAAAGACATATTTATTCAAAGTTGTAAAATGAAGCAAAGATGATAAGTGGCTACAATCAGATAATTCAGAAGGATGTGCAATAGTTCCAAGACAATGAAAAGCAAGAGCAAGGTGACCTGGAAGTTTTCTTGTAGGCAATACCAAGTTTTCTACTGAAACATGACATTTTTTTCTATACCTCTTACTAGCTGTTTGATTTTGAGTATATTACTTACTGGTGATGGTGGTGGTTTAGTCATTAAGTTGTGTCTGACTCTGCGACCTCATGGACTAAGCCAGCCAGGCTCCCTTGTCTGTGGGATTTCCCAGGCAAGAATAATGGAGTGGGTTGCCATTTCCTTCTCCAGGGGATCTTCCCAGCCCAAGGATCAAACCCACATCTTCTACATTACAGGCAATCTACGGCATTGCAGGTGGACTTTCTTTACCACCAAGCCACCAGGGAAGCCCCATGTTACTTACTAGCTGTCTAATTTTGACTATGTTCTGTAATCCTCAGTTACTTTATCTATAAAATGGCAATTAGGTTTCATTGTTTTTGAAAAGTTTTAATGGGGACAATAATTACCTAACAGAGCTATTGTTGAGTTAAATGAGCTAATGAGTTCCGAGAGCTTAGGACAGTATTGAGCAAGTGATACTTGATAAACATTATACAGTGGTAGTAGTACTATTGGTAGTATTACTACCAACTACAAGTTCTTTGAGACTCATTTTTGTTTATTAATGTATGTACTAATTCATTCAATCAACTGATGTATATAAAACACCTATTTGTGCTATGTTTGGCTGGATTATAAAATGGTCTTTGTCTTCAAGGAGTCCAGACTGGCAGAGATAAGAAGTTAAACAAATAATTACAAGGGATATAATAAGTAAAACTAGAGATTTGTGAGTTCAACTAAGAAAATGGCTAACCGTGTGAGGAATGTACAGAATGATTCCAGAAAAGCATTATAAAGGTGAATTTGAGCTGAATTTTGAAGGGTGACAAGGAAGTCACTAAAGGAAGCACAGTATGCTAACAATTATTGTGTTAGAATGTTATGTGTGTTAATTTTATTTAATTCACACGAGAGTGATAAAATAATAATACTTACTTTGTGTCAGGCCCTGTTTCTGATAACCTTCATTATCCTATTTTATGAAGAAAAGAACCTGAGGCTTAGAGAAGTCAAGTAACTTTCCCAAGATGATACAGCGAGTGTCAAAGCCACAATTCATCCCAGATAACCTCTTTCCAAAATGTAGGAAATATAGTCTCAATTTACAAATAGAAGACTTAAAACTTAGAGTGATTATGAAGTCTTCCAGGAAAGACTGATTAGCAATTGTGTTCCTGATTTTAAAGCCCAGGCAAGTTGAGGAAGAAAAGCACTCTAGAAAGAAGGAAAACGTGCAAAATCTGGGAAGCATGGAGGAGCTTGGGATGTCCCTAGGAACCTGAAATGCTTGGAACTCAATGTACATATATGGAAACAGCAATAAATGTCACTTCAGGAATTGTGAAAAATAAACTATGCCACACTAAATATTGCAGACTCTGCTCAGGAGCAAATGAGGAAACAATGAATGTTTTAAGCAAGGGATGTAAAGAACTCAAAGATTTAGACTGGTGCCAGCGCAATGAGTTAGGAAAAAACAGAGGCCAGTATTACCAAAGTCAGGAGTTTTGAAGCCAGACACCATGCCACTTATCATGACCTAAGGAAAGAGAACTTCTCTGAGCAACAGGCTCCTCATCTTTACAATGCATATACTAGGCAATACCAAGTTTTCTGTATGAGGTGTACAGGAAAGAACATAGGTAAATACCTGACTGTACTTTAGATCTAGTAGGCATTTGATAAATGATGGTGGTTGCATTAACAGTTGCTTATTGCCATTTTTGTCATGATACAAACTAGCAATAGTGTAGGTCTTTTTGAAGACAGAACATGTGAAATACACTTCAGTTCAGTCACTCAGTTGTGTCTGAGTCTTTGCAACCCCATGGACTGTAGCACACCAGGCTTCCCCATCCATTGCCAGCTCCTGGAGCTTGCTCAAACTCATGTCCATCGAGTCAGTGATACCATCCAACCATCTCATCCTCTGTATCCCCTTCTCCTCCTGCCTTCAGTCTTTCCCAGAATCAGGGTCTTTTCCAATGAGTCAGTTCTTCACATCAGGTGGCCAAAGTATTGGGGTTTCAGCTTTAGCATCAGTCCTTTCAAGGAATATTCAGGACTGATCTGATCTCCTTTAGGATTGACTGGTTTGATCTCCTTGCAGTCCAAGGGATTCTCAAGTCTTTTCCAACACCACAGTTCAAAAGCATCAATTCTTCAGTGCTCAGCTTTCTTTATGGTCCAACTCTCATATCCATACATGACTACTGGAAAACCATAGCTTTGACTAGTGGACCTTTGTCAGCAAAGTGATATCTCTGCTTTTTAATATGCTGTCTAGGTTGGTCATAGCTTTTCTTCCAAGGAGCAAGAGTCTTTTTTTTTTTTTAACTTTACAATATTTTATTGGTTTTGCCATATATCAAAATGAATCTGCCACAGGTATACATGTGTTCCCCATCCTGAACCCTCCTCCCCCTCCCTCCCCATACCATCCCTCTGGGTCGTCCCAGTGCACCAGCCCCAAGCATCGAGTATCGTGCATTGAACCTGGACGGGCGACTCGTTTCATATATGATATTATACATATTTCAATGTCATTCTCCCAAATCACCCCACCTGCTCCTTCTCCCACAGAGTCCAAAAGACTGTTCTATACATCAGTGTCTCTTTTGCTGTCTCGTATACAGGGTCTTTTAATTTCACAGCTGCAGTCACCATCTGAGTGATTTTGGAGCCCAAAAAATTAAAGTCTCTCACTGTTTCCATTGTTTCCCCCATCTATTTGCCATGAAGTGATGGGACCGGATGCCATGATCTTAGTTTTCTGAATGTTGAGCTTTAAGCCAACTTTTTCACTCTCCTCTCATTTTCATCAAGAGGCTCTTTAGTTCTTCACTTTCTGCCATAAGGGTGGTGTCATCTGCATATCTGAGGTTATTGACATTTCTCCCAGTTATCTTGGTTCCAGTTTGTGCTAGCATTTCACATGATGTACTCTGCACAGAAGTTAAATAAGCAGGGTGACAATATACAGCCTTGATGTACTCCCTTCCCTATTTGGGACCAGTCTGTTGTTCCATGTCCGGTTCTAACTGTTGCTTCCTGACCTGCATACAGATTTCTCAAGAGGCCAGTTAGGTGGTCTGGTATTCCCATCTCTTGAAGAATTTTCCACAATATGTTGTGACCCACATAGTCAAAGACTTTGGCATAGTCAATAAAGAAGTAGATGTTTTTCTGGAATCCTCTTGCTTTTTCGATGATCCAGCGGATGATGGCAATTTGATCTCTGGTTCCTCTGCCTTTTCTAAATCCAGCTTGAATGTCTGGAAGTTCACGGTTCACATACTGTTGAAGCCTAGCTTGGAGAATTTTGAGCATTGCTTTGCTAGCGTGTGAGATGAGTGCAATTGTGCCATAATTTGAACATTCTTTGGCATTGCCTTTCTTTGGGATTGGAATGAAAACTAACCTTTTCCAGTCCTGTGGCCACTGCTGAGTTTTCCCAATTTTCTGGCATATTGAGTGCAGCACTTTAACAGCACCATCTTTTAGGATGTGAAATAGCTCAACTGGAATTCTATCACCTCCACTATCTTTGTTTGCAGTGATGCTTCCTAAGGCCCACTTGACTTTGCATTCCAGGATGTGTGGCTCTAGATGGGTGATCACACCATCATGGTTATCTGTGTCATGAAAGTCTTTTTTGTATAATTCTTCTATGTATCCTTGTGACCTCTTCTTAATATCTTCTGCTTCTGTTAGGTCCATACCATTTCTGTCCTTTATCAAGCCCATCTTTGCATGAAATATTCCCTTGGTATCTCTAACTTTCTTGAGGAGATCTCTAGTCTTTTACCTGGGTTGCTTAGAAATAAATCCAATACTGCTTGATTTGTTCAGACATAGTAGATTGATCTATATCAGAACAGCAAAGTCCCAGGAACACAAAGAAAATCATATTTCATAAATGGCATGAGGTTTAGGGTCCAGTTTGTCAAACATCTCTTGTGTTCAACACTGTATTAACTGATGCATACATAAAAACAGTTAAGACATAATCTCTCCTCACAATAAGTCAAGAGTCTACAATACAGCTCTTTGGGTTGATTTTCTTTATTCTATTTTATTTATTTTATTTACAACCTCCCACTCACCACTTATGTCTGATATTTATACTACTCTTTGGAAGTGATCTTGGTTTCTCTATTTCATTTCCCTCCTCCCTCAGCTTTGGACTTCTTCCTTTCCTGGGTAAGTCAGATTACATCTCATCTGATCGAAGCCTATCCTCAGAACCCTACCCTGGTTCCAAGATGCCTTGCTACTGTAGTAAAGTTAAACCAATTTCTCAACAGCTGGCACTAGAATTTTTCTCAGACGGAAATACTTTGATGAGTTATTATGAATAGACACGTTGTTATGAACAGTGCTTGAGAACTTGGATTAGCAAGAGGCAGTATAAACAAAGATTGTTCTACATTAGAAATTCACTTAGGGATATGGAAAAAGTCGGGGGGGAAAAGAGAAGACAGAAGAGAAAGAAAAGCTCCCAAATCTTCAGTAAGTCTTCCACTACCCCTACACCACCCACCTCCCCATAGCATACACACTGTAAGTGGAGATGATGGTTGGATAAGTCAAGAAATCATGGGGCCAAGTTCCACTGCTGGATCAAACAGGAGCAGAACAAAGAAAGCACACCCAGAACAGCAAGACAGTCCATAAACTGAACTCATTGGTAGACCAGGCTCCATGATAATGCTAAAACCACAAGCGTCTACAAAACTGCAGAACACTTCAGGAGATACTGTATTTTGTTTAAGAGTTGTATAACAGGGGCTTGAACCTGTCTCAACATGATAGAAAATCCTAAAGATGCCACAGGAGAACAGTTTAGAGCTCATCAATGAATTCAGTCAAGTTGGAAGATACAAAATTAACACAGTAAGTCTCCTACATATGAACCATCAAATTGTAAACTTTCAAAGATGCAAACATGTGTTCCATCAATGTCAGGCATGAGTGACTGCAGCTTGCTCTCCATCCTAACAGTCCTTCTACTCTTATCATCTCCCTCATCCTCTCCTTCCTCCAGTCAGTAACTCTTCCTGCCTGTTCACTTGATGCTAGCCCCTGTATGCCAACTGTCATACTGTACTACTGTACTTTTCAAGGTACTGTACTATAAGATTAAAAACATTTTATTTTTTGTATTTATTTTTATGTATTATATGTGTGAAAAGTATTATAACCTATTACAACACAGTACTATATAGTCAAATTGTTAGAGGAAGCACACTGACTGAAACCGCCCACCAAGGCCAGGCACCATAGTAACCATTTGCGTGAATTGTTTTATGACAGGAGGTCCTGGTAAGGAACATGGAACTAATAAGCCACCAGCAACCAGAATTTGGGAAAAGTCAAAAGGAGACACCACATACCTAACCACCTCCCAGAATCGTTCTCGCTGGCATCCATCTTGACTGAACATGGTGTGCACCACCAGGATGGACTCTGAGTCAGAATGATTGGCTAAAGACAACCCAGAAACTAATCCCATCACCATAAAACCTGAGACCGCAAGCCACTTGGAAGAGCAGTTCTCCTGGGTTCCCTTACCCTACGGCTCTCCGCCCAGGCACCCTTTCCTACTAAAATCTCTTGCTTTGTCAGCATATGTGTCTCCTCAGACAACTCATTTCTAAATGTTAGACAAGAGCCCACTTTTTGACCCTGGAAGGGGTCCCCCTTCCTGCAACAAAATGTGTTAGTTGGGTACCTAGGTTAACTTCGTTGTACTCATAAACAAATTTGACTTACAAATGTGCTAAATGAGTTCTAAGAGCACATTTGTAAGCAAATTTGTTTATGAGTACAACAAAGTTAACCTAGGTACCCAACTAACACATTTTGTTGCAGGAAGGGGGACCCCTTCCAGGGCCCAAAAGTGGACTCTTGTTTAACTAACACTCAGACTTACTACTATACACCTGGAGAAGGAAATGGCAACCCACTCCAGTATTCTTGCCTGGAGAATCCCATGGACAGAGGAGCCTGGCAGGCTACAGTCCACGGGGTCGCAAAGAGCTGGACACGACTGAGCGACTTCACTTTCACACTTTCTACTATACACAAAAATCTCTTGCATTTCTATACACTAACAATGAAAAATCGGAAAGAGAAGTTAAGGAAATAGTCCCATTTACCATCTCATGAAAAGAATAAAACACCTGGGAAAAAACCTATCTAAAGAGACAAAAGTCCTGCACTCAAAAAACTTTAAAACACTGATGAAAGAAATCAAAGATAACACAAATGGAAAGATATACCATGTTCATAGATTCGAAGAAGCAATACTGTCAAAATGATTGTACTCTCCAAGGCAATCTACAGATTCAGTGCAACCCCTATCAAATTATCAATGGCATTTCTCACAAAAATAGAACAGAAAATTTCTAAATTTATATGGAAACACAAAAGAGCCCAAATAGTCAAAGGAATCCTGAGAAAGAAAAACAGACCTAAAGGAATCAGCTTTTGATACTGGCATAAAAACAGAAATATAAACCAATGGAACAGAAATCCAGAAATAAACCCACATACCTATATCAATTAATCTCTGACAAAGGAGGGAAGAATATATACTGAAGACAAGACATTCTCTTCAATAAGTGCTGCTGGAAAAACAGAACAGCTACATATAAAGGAATGAAGTTAGCACATTCTCTAACACCATACACAAAAATAAACTCCAAATGAACTAAAGACCTAAATGAAAGGCTGGGTACTATAAAACTCTTAAAGGAAAACAGGCAGAACAATTTGGTTAAAAAACAAAACAGATTACGACAGTTTATATCTAGGTCCTGATTTCTTCAGCTATTGACAATGACTGCCTTTCTAAGATTAATTTCTTCCCCAGTGTTGGGAAGACAGGAATATTGTCTTATCCAGGTTACTACAATAATCTCCCTGGGTTTCTTAAGGAGCTAGATTATAAATATTTCAGGCTTTGTGGGCCAGATTGTCAGTCAGTCAGCTCTACACTTATGGCCTGGAAGCAGCAATAGACAATATGTAAATGAATGTATATGGTTGTGTTCCAATAAAATTTTATTTACAAACTCAGGTAGTAGGCTTTCTATCCTGCTCCTTCTGTTCTCCACATTATAATAAGGGTAGTCTTTCTAGATGTCACTTCTCTGCTTAAAAACTAGAATCGATTCCCACTGCCCTTAGGATAAAGCCCAGATTCCTTAACAGAATAGATTTCATCTCATTCGCCTTCTGTTTAGCACTTTCTAGCTTCTAGCTCAATTTTTCAGCCCAACTGAACTACTTTAAATTCCCCCAAGTTCCTGATTGTCTTCTTTTCATGCATCTGCATAAGCTGTTATTTTGACCGGGAATACTCCCTTCTCCCCTCAGCCAACAACCACACTCTTCCCCCATTCACCAGCTTAGTTGATGCTTTGTTGTTTTTTGGTCACTAAGTCATGCCCAGCTCTTTTCGACCCCATGGACTGTAGCCTGCCAGGCTCCTCTGTCCATGAAATTTCTCAGGCAAGAATACTGGAGTGAGTTGCCATTTCCTCCTCTGGGGATCCTCCAAACCCAGGTATAGAACCCATGTCTTTTGCATTGGCAGGTGGATTCTTTACCACTGAGCCACCTGGGAAGCCCTAGTTGATGCCTACTCATCTATATTTTAAGTTTCACATTAAATGTAACTTCTTCTAGGAAGCTTTCTCTGATTCCTAAGTTCTCACAAGTGTTGAGATTGCTGGTTTAATTATCTGACTCTCCTGTTAGTCTGAGGCTCTGGGAGTACAGTACAATTGGAAATTGTTGTATTCCAAGGTACTCAATAAATAATTTGTGAATAAATGGGTTCTTGGCTGTCCAGGAAGGAAAAGACAAGAACCACCCTAAAAATGGGCTTTCCCAGTGGCTCAGACTGTAAAGAATCTGCCTGTAATGCAGGAGGCCCAGGTTCGATCCCTGGGTCAAGAAGATCCCCTGGAGAAAAGAATGGCAACCCACTCCAGTACTGTTGCCTGGAGAATTCCATGGACAGAGAAGCCTAGCAGGCTACAGTCCATGGGGTCACAAAGAGTGGGTCACGACTGAGAGACTAACACTTTCACTTTTTCACCTTAAAAATAGAGAGAGCCCTCAAAGGTTAATTGATGGAGAATGAGCTAAAGATTTGTTTCAGCTGTTCCTTCTAATCCAAAATCTGCTTCTGAAGCATTTTCTGCTATGCCATTATACTTTAAGTGAGTATAAGGAAACATGCAATGGATCTTCCAGAGTTACTGATGCAGCAACCAAAGTCTTGAATGGTTTCATTTCTGCCTTGATCTCCAAACTTAATCTGTTTGCCTTCTCTTTGGCTCCTTATCTCTTACCTCATATCCTGCTTATAGGCTTATATATAGTGTGCTTCATATTTGGTAAATCTCCTCTCAACGTGATCTTGGCTTGCCTTTCCAACCATTACTCACATTTCAAGTATCATGTGGTGCATATATTCTACATGCCAGGCACACAGGACTTCTCTAACTTAGGCCTATAGGACTTAACCATTTAGTCCTCATTCAAGCCTCACAATAATGTTATAAGAGATTTCCTTTCCTTGGTCCCACTTCACAGTTGATAAAATGAAGACTTAAAGAGGTTAAGTAACTTGACAAAGAAACAGAACAAATGGCAAAGCTGAGATGTGAGAGAAGAAAGTCTGATATCAGAAGTCAAGTTTCTAATTGCATACCACTTAATAGTTTCTCCAGACTACGTCTGTTATTTTTGCTGGGTTTTTTTAACCTCTCTGAATACTGTTTCCATACAACCCTAGAAGTCTTCTGAAGTCCTCCTGCAAGTTTCATACTGAATCTCACAGATACTGTGTTGAATCGAAGGTCATCATACTAACATTTACTGAGCACGGTCTTCTTAGCTAAGTGCCATTTGTGTTACTCAACCAACCTTCACAGATCCTAATAAAAAAAAAAGATAAGGTCAGTTCTGTTTTACAGATAAGGAAATAGAAGCACAAGGGGTAAAAATAATGTGTCCAAGGTCACACAATTAGAAATGGTAGGATCTAGATTTTAAGCCTCGGTAGTCAGCAGCAGCAGTCCAAGTCTACATACATTTCTGGGTAAGAAGGAACATATCCAGAAGCAGGTAGCATAAAGATTCCTCAGGCCTCACAAAATGAGATGGAAAGTGTGGGTGAGCTGGATTGATTCAGGCTGTAATCAACCAGGATAAGAGAGTACAAGGATGACTTAATTACTTATTGCTGCCCAAACAAACTATCATCAAAGTTCATGCCTTAAAATAATTGTTCATTAGCTAACAGTTCTATTGGTCAACAATTGGGCTGAACTTGGCTGGGAAGTTCTTCAGCTGGTTTTGTCTGAGCTCACTCATAGGGTGACAGTCAGCTGTGACAGTTTGGCAAGGGTTGATGCTCTGAAGTGTTGTCTCCATCTGTCAAGGCCAGCGGCACGCACACGTGACTTGTGCTTCGCTCATCATTCTGCTATTTCTACCTTGAAATTCTTAATAATTATGAAATAAGAGGCCTTCCTGGGCCTTGCACATTATGTTGCCAGTCATGTTGGTGGTTGGTGGTTGGTGCTGGATGTCAGCTGGGCATCTTTCTCCACGTAGCTTCTCATCCTTAAAGAGACTAGCCCAAGTTTCTTCACATAATGGTAGAAGCTTTCCAAGAGACTGATAGCAAAGCCTGCAAGGCTCTTGAGGTCTAGGCTCGTAATTGCCACATCATTACTTCTGCTGCATTTTTTATTTATTTATTGGCTGCACGGGTTTCTCTAGCTGCTGTGAGCAGGCTTCTCATTGTGGTGGCTTCTCCTGCTGTGGAACACGGTCTCTAGGGCACCAGCTCAGTAGTTGCAAGGAGGTGTGTGTAGAGGGACAGGATGAGTTTGTGACCATTTATTGCAATCTATCACCAATGGGGTACATGTTTAAGGAGAAATGAAATCATTTCAGTCTTGGACATCTGGTGATTAAGGTTTTACCAGTGATAAATCCATGCAAAGCTGTCTACTATTCATATAATATAGGTTTAGAATATAAAAGAGAATCCTGGTTGGGCATACAAATTTGAAAGCTGTCAGTATGCAGGAGATAGGTTTCTGAATAAAGAAATCAGAACCTCAAGCAAGACTGTATTAGTTCAGGTAAAGGTAAACAAAGAGATTCGGTCAATCCCTCATACCACCGAGATGTCTCAGTGCACCCTTCTTTCCATACAGCTCAACATCTCTCCAACAGGAGCCATCTGTGGGCCTATTCATTTCCATAGCCAGTTCAAAGTCTACTCTCTCTGGGGAAAGTAGAGCCTTCTCTTTCCAGATGTCCAGATGTGACTACATACAGTCCAATGACTTATAAACCAAAAAATATTCACTTGATCCCCACTTTCAACCCAATCTGTAATGGTGGATCAGGAATAGAATACAAACTTCCATGTGAAAAATGAAAGAATGGGAAACACATAGCAACCTGTAATCCTTAATAGTTTTCTCTCCAGACAGAAACTTTTGCCCTGACCATGGAAGACATTCCCTGATGAACCCATCTGGATGCCTTGGTTATGCCTGCAGACCCCTGGGTTCACTCTTTGGGAGGTTCTTCCATGTCCACCATTCACCAGGATCAAGACTGAAGAGGACCTTGGAGACTAGCATTCCCAGAAACTCCTTGAGAACACAGTAAATGGCTTTTGCAAGGCAGATTTATGGTTTCTTTAGTAATGCAATTTCCTAAAAAAAAAAAACAACTTTTAGGCTTTTGTACTATTCATATCCAGTTATGTGTCAAAAATGATGCCAAAGTTCTTTTATGGACCTAGCTCTTAAATTAGCTTATTCTATGGTCTACCCATTCCTCTTTTCATTGTTTTAACGGTGGCTACTTTGAGGTAATCTTAAAAAATAAGTAAGTGTTAGCACCCTTAATCTGATCTTTGCTGAAAGGCTAGGTTTCTTTCTTTGTCAGAGGATCTTAATTCGTTGTTGTTGTTCACTTGCTAAGTCATGCCTGACTCTTTGTGAGCCCATGGACTGCAGCATGCCAGGCTCCCCTATCATTCACTATCTCTCAGAGTTTGCTCAAATTCATGTCCATTGAATCAGTGATGCCATCTAACCATCTCATCCTTTGCCGCCCTTTTCTCCTTTTGCCTTAAATCTTTCCCAGCAGCAGGGTCTTTTCCAATAAGTTGGCTCTTAACAGCAGGTGCCCAAACTATTTGAGCTTCAGCTTCAGCATCTGTCCTTCCAATGAATATTCAGGGTTGATTTCTTTTAGGACTGACTGGTTTGATCCAGTCAGTCTTTTCCAAGACCACACTTTGAAAGCATCAATACTTCAGCACTCAGCCTTCTTTATAGACCAGCTCTCACATCTGTACAAGACTACTGAAAAGCTTTAGACTATACAGAACCTTTGTCAGCAAAGTGATATCTCTGCTTTTTAATACACTGTCTAGGTGCATCATGGCTTTCCTTCCAAGGAGCAAATATCTTTTAATTTCATGGCTGCAGTCACTGTCCACAGTGATTTTGAAGCCCAATTTTCCCCTTCTATTTGCCATGAACTGATGGGACTGGATGCCATATTAGTTTTTTGAATATTGAGTTTTAAGCCAGCTTTTTCACTCTCCTCTACTCCCTCATCAAGAGGCTCTTTAGTTTCTCTTCACTTTCTACCATTAGAGTGGTGTTATCTGCATATCTGAGGTTGTTGATATTTCTCCCTGCAATCCAGATTCCAGCTTGTGACTCATCCAGCTCAGAATTTCACACGAGGTACTCTGCATATAAGTTAAATAAGCAAGGTGACAAAAGACAGCCTTGTACTCCTTTCCCAATTTGGAGCCAGTCTGGTGTTCCAGGTCCAGTTCTAACTGTTGCTTCTTGACCTGCATACAGGTTTCTCAGGAGATAGATAAGGTGGTCTGGTATTCCCATCACTTAGAATTTTCCACAGTTTCTTGTGATCCACACAGTCAAAGGCTTTAGCATAGCCAATGAAGCAGTAGATGTTTTTCTGGAATTCCTTTGCTTTCACTATGACCCAATGAATGCTGGCAATTTAATCTCTGGTTGCTCTGCCTTTTCTAAACCCAGCTTATACATCTGAAAGTTATTGCTTCACATACTGCTGAGGCCTAGCTTGAAGGATTTTGAGCATAACCTTACTAGCATGTGAAAACGAGCACAGTTGTACAGTAGTAAATTGAAGTAGTCTCCTGTATCACTGTCTGTACAATCCCATGGTCAAAGATGTCTGTCGGGCTATTGTCCATGTGGTTGCAAAGAGTCACACACAACTGAACATGAGAAATCTTAATGGAAGGGCTTTAAAAATATATATATCTGAAAAACAACCTTTATTCTCTGTTTGCACTACAAAAATAGTTGGATTTTCTAATCCTGTGAGGCCCAAATTTTCTATACACTCTATTTGCTTCCATTTCTGTTTACAAAACCCTCATTTCTTATATGAGCTCATCTTTTTCTCAAAAAATCTTGCTAAAGTCAGCAAGGACCAACCATCACACATTTATTTTCTGGTTCTTCCCAAATGCTTCCACTAAACTTCTGCCATAGAAAGATGGTCAGGCTTCCAAGCTGACTAGGTAAAATTTCTACCAAACACTTTGCAATGGTATTAAAAGGATCACCAGTTTTCCAACCTGAAAGATCTATTCCTTCACTGTCAATTGTCTGATTGTTTATGTAATGCCATATGTTTTAAGATTCTGTTAGAAGTTCCCCATTTCCAGGTATCAATTTTTATATTAAATGCTAAATTGCTGTGATAAAGAGGCCCTAGAAGTCACAGACATGAAGAAAGTGAAAGTTTCTTTCTTTCTCAGATACTAGTTGGGCCTAGACTGACACAGCATCCAGTGTTATGAGGTCATTTAGGAACTGGATTCCTTCTACCTCGTTTTGCATCCCCTCCTACCATGTCTTCCCCACTTTTGTGCTGCAGTGGGTCACAGACATGTCCATGAAGGAGACAGAAAGGCGTCTAAGGCAAGCCATGTTCTTTTAAAAAGAGTAAGGCAAAAGATTTTCTCATCACTTCTAGTTATATTCCACTGGCAAGAACTTAACCACAAAATCATACCTAGCTGCAGAAGAGGATAAGAAATGTAACTGCCAAATGAGTGAGCATGTAACCATAGAGAAGATAATGGATTTTACGGTGAAAATCATTTACCTTAGGAAAAAAGATACACAAGGTTAAGAAACCTCAGAAATAAAAATTAAAAAGCTAAAGTGTAGGGGGAATGGTGGTATAAATAAAGCTTTTCTTTCTTAGAGAGGAAAAAAAATGACAGTCTGAACAAGGAAGAAAGGAAGGAATGGAAGGAAGAACGGAGAGAAGGAAGGAAGGAAGGAAGAAGAAAGAAGGAAGGCAAAATTATCTAGCTGGTGGGTACCCAAGTTCCCATTTTATTTTTTCCAATGTTTTCCTGAATATATTTTTAAATATGTGTGTGTGTGTGTTTTATGAGAATTAATAGAGAAAGAAAGGCCCAGGAAGACTATGAAGGTAGAGTAATAGTGATATGAGGAGACTCAGTTCAGTTCAGTTCAGTCCCTCAGTCATGTCCGACTTTTTGCAACCCATGGAATGCAGCACGCCAGGCGTCCGTGTCCATCACCAACTTCCAGAGTCTACCAAAACTCATGTCCAATGAGTCGGAGATGCCATCCAACCATCTCATCCTCTGTCGTCCCCTTCTCCACCTGACTTCAATCTTTCCCAGCATCAGGGTCTTTACAAATGAGTCAGCTCTTCACATCAGGTGGCCAAAGTACTGGAGTTTCAGCTTCAACATCAGTCCTTCCAGTGAACACTCAGGACTGATCTCCTTTAGGATGGACTGGTTGAATATCCTTGCAGTCCAAGGGACTCTCAATAGTCTTCTCCAACACCACAGTTCAAAAGCATCAATTCTTTGGCGCTCAGCTTTCTTTATGGTCCAACTCTCACATCCATACATGACTACCGGAAAAACCATAGCCTTGACTAGACCTTTGTTGGCAAAGTAATGTCTCTGCTTTTTAATATGCTACCTAGGTTGGTCATAACTTTCCTTCAAGGAGTAAGCGTCTTTTCATTTCATGGCTGCAGTCACCATCTGCAGTGATTTTGGAGCCCAAAAAATTAAAGTCAGCCACCGTTTCTACTGTTTCCCCATCTATTTGCCATGATGTGATGGGACCAGCTGAGTACGTCAAGTCTCTATACTGTCACCCTGCTTATTTAACTTATATGCAGAGTACATCAGAGAAATGGTGGGCTGGAGGAAGCATAAGCTGGAATCAAGATTGTCGGGAGAAATATCAATAACCTCAGATATGCATATGATACCACCCTTATGGCAGAAAGTGAAGAGGAACTAAAAAGCCTCTTGATGAAGGTGAAAGTGGAGAGTGAAAAAGTTGGCTTAAAGCTCAAAATTCAGAAAACGAAGATCATGGCATCCAGTCCCATCACTTCATGGGAAATAGATGGGGAAACAGTGGAAACAGTGGCTGACTTTATTTCTGGGGGCTCCAAAATCACTGCAGATGGTGACTGCAGCCATGAAATGAAAAGACGCTTACTCCTTGAAGGAAAGTTATGACCAACCTAGATAGCATATTCAAAAGCAGAGACATTACTTTGCCAACAAAAGTCCATCTAGTCAAGGCTATGGCTTTTCCAGTAGTCATGTATGGATGTGAGAGTTGGACTATAAAGAAAGCTGAGCGCCGAAGAATTGATGCTTTTGAACTGTGGTGTTGGAGAAGACTCTTGAGAGCCCCTTGGACTGCAAGGAGATCCAACCAGTCCATCCTAAAGGAGATCAGTCCTGGTTGTTCACTGGAAGGACTGATGTTGAAGCTGAAACTCCAATACTTTGGCCACCTGATGTGAAGAGCTGATTCATTTCAAAAGACCCTGATGCTGGGAAAGATTGAGGGCAGGAGGAGAAGGGGACAACAGAGGATGAGATGGCTGGATGGCATCACTGACTCAAAGGATGAGTTTGGGTAAACACCAGGAATTGGTGATGGACAGGGAGGCTTGGCGTGCTGAAGTTCATGAGGTCGCAAAGAGTTGGACATGTCTGAGTGACTGAACTGAACTGAACTGACGGGACCAGATGCCATGATCTTAGTTTTCTGAATGTTGAGCTTTAAGCCAACTTTTTCACTCTCCTCTTTCACTTTCATCAAGAGGCTCTTTAGTTCTTCTTCACTTTCTGCCATAAGGATGGTGTCATCTGCATACCTGATGTTATTGATATTTTTCCTGGCAATCTTGATCCCAGCTTGTGCTTCATCCAGCGCAGCGTTTCTCATGATGTACCCTGCATATAAGTTAAATAAGCAGGGTGACAATATACAGCCTTGATGAACTCTTTTCCCTATTTGGAACCAGTCTGTTGTTCCATGTCCAGTTCTAACTGTTGCTTCCTGACCTGCATATGATTTCTCAAGAGGCAGATCAGGTGGTCTGGTATTCCCATCTCTTGAAGAATTTTCCACAGTTGATTGTGATGCACATAGTCAAAGGCTTTGGCATAGTCAATAAAGCAGAAATAGACATTTTTCTGGAACTCTCTTGCTTTTTTGATGATCCAGTGGATGTTGGCAATTTGATCTCTGGTTCCTCTGCCTTTTCTAAAACCAGCTTAAACTTCTGGAAGTTCACAGTTCACATACTGTTGAAGCCTAGCTTGGAGAATTTTGAGCATTACTTTACTAGCGTGTGAGACAAGTGCAATTGTATGGTAGTTTGAGCATTCTTTGGCATTGCCTTTCTTTGGGATTGGAATGAAAACTGACCTTTTCCAGTCCTATGGCCACTGCTGAAATTTTTCAAATTTGCTGGCATATTGAGTGCAGCACTTTCACAGCATCATCTTTCAGGATGTGAAATAGCTCAACTGGAATCCCATCACCTCCACTAGCTTTGTTCGTAGTGATGCTTCCTAAGGCCCACTTGACTTCACATTCCAGGATCTCTGGCTCTAAGTGAGTGATCACACCATCGTGATTATCTGGGTCATGAAGATCTTTTTTGTACAGTTATGTGTATTCTTGCCACCTCTTCTTAATATCTTCTGCTTCTGTTAGGTCCATACCATTTCTGTCCTTTATCGAGCCCATCTTTGTATGAAATGTTCCCTTGGTATCTCTAATTTTCTTGAAGAGATCTCTAGTCTTTCCCATTCTATTGTTTTCCTCTATTTCTTTGCACTGATCACTGAGGAAGGCTTTTCTATCTCTCCTTGCTATTCTTTGGAACTCTGCACTCAAATGGATATATCTTTCCTTTTCTCCTTTGCTTTTTGCTTCTCTTCTTTTCACAGCTATCTGTAAGGCCTCCTCAGACTATCATTTTGGGTTTTTTTGCATTTCTTTTTCTTGGGCATTGTCTTGATCCCTGTCTCCTGTACAATGTCATGAACCTCCATCCATAGTTCATCAGGCACTCTGTCTATCAGATCTAGTCCCTTAAATCTGTTTCTCACTTCCACTGTATAATCGTAAGGGATTTTATTTAGGTCATACCTGAATTTTCTAGTGGTTTTCCCTACTTTCTTCAAGTTAAGTCTGAATTTGGCAATAAGGAGTTCATGATCTGAGCCACAGTCACCTCTCGGTCTTGTTTTTGCTGACTGTATAGAGCTTCTCCATCTTTGGCTGCAAAGAATATCAGATTTTGGTGTTGGCCATCTGGTGATGTCCATGTGGAGTCTTCTCTTGTGTTGTTGGAAGAGGGTGTTTGCTATGACCAGTGCGTTTTCTTGGCAAAACTCTATTAGCCTTCGCCCTGCTTCATTCCGTATTCCAAGACCAAATTTGCCAGGTACTCCAGGTGTTTCTTGACTTCCTACTTTTGCATTCCAGTTCCCTATAATGAAAAGGACATCTTTTTTAGGTGTTAGTTCTAGAAGGTCTTGTAGATCTTCATAGAACCATTCAACTTCAGCGTTTTCAGCATTACTGGTTGGGGCATAGACCTGGATTACTGTGATACTGAATGGTTTGCCTTGGAAACAAACAGAGATCATTCTGTTGTTTTTAAGATTGCATCCAAGTACTGCATTTCGGACTCTCGTTGACCATGATGGCTACTCCATTTCTTCTAAGGGATTCTTGCCCACTGTATAGATATAATGGTCATCTGAGTTAAATTCATTCCAGTCCATTTTAGTTCGTTGATTACTAAAATGCCCACATTTACTCTTGCCATCTCCTCTTTGACTACTTGCAGTTTGCCTTGATTCATGGACCTAACATTCCAGCTTCCTATGTAATATTGCTCTTAATAGCATCGGACTTTGCTTCTATCACCAGTCACATCCACAACTGGGTGTTGTTTTTGCTTTGGCTCCATCTCTGTATTCTTTCTAGAGTTATTTTTCCAGAGATCTCCAGCAGCATATTGGGCACCTACCGACCTGGGGAGTTCATCTTTCAGTGTCCTATCTTTTTGCCTTTTCATACTGTTCATGGGGTTCTCAAGGCAAGAATACTGAAGTGGTATGCCATTGCTTTCTCCAATGGACCATGTTTTGTCAGAACTCTCCACCATGACCCATCCGTCTTGGGTGGCCCTCCACAGCATGGTTTAGTTTCTTTGAGTTAGATAAGGCTGCAGTAGGGGAGTAGAAAAAGAGTAATATGAGGAGCAGTATGATTAGTATGAGGAGAGTTGGAAGAAAAAAATGGAGTCGTGGAAGTCAATCAGAGAAAAAAATTCAGTGGCCTGAATGAAGACAAAGAAAAAAAAATTAGAAAAGGAGATTTTCTTTGGGTTTAATAATCCAGCAGTTACTAGAGAATAATTATGGCAGAAGCTAGATTTCAGTGAATTAAGAAAAAAAAAAAAACTAGACAGCAAGTATGGAGTAGTCTTTAACAACACTGACTTTATAGGAAAGAAAAGACATGATGGTAACTAGTTACGACTGGTTCCACTAGCATGTGGACTAACATAAGAACCAGTCTTCAAGGCTGAGTTGGGGTATTGGGTCCTAGAGACCAGGGTGGTTCACAGTTCTAGCTGTCCAGCATATACATAATGTACATCTTAAACAGTAGTAACCCAACAGAGCTCTCTGATCCTCGGAATAGATTATGGATGTAACTAGTATGCACAGGGCACTGTCATTCTAGGATAAGCCCTGTGTCAATCAATACCTGACTTCTGTAGTGCTGGGAGGACCAAGTTTCTTCCATATGCTGAGAGGAGCCTCCATATACTTGAAGTCCACCAAAAACAGGCTGCCTAGCTACATGTCCAGGATGACCACCTTTCAACAACTGAAAAATAATTGTTCTATGCACACCAGAAGGCTTCAGTTCTATGAAATAGCCCAGTTGCTTAAAAATAGACTGGGAGTGGAAAAACACTCTGGCAAAAGGATAGAAGGTGTGGTTGGGCTGTGCAGGACTGGTAGTTTAAAGGAGTTCTGCCGAGCCAGGCCCAGCGAGGGAGGGTTTTATTGATTGTGCTTTTATTTTTTAATGGGAAAGACTTCAGCTTTAGAGGCTAAAGGGCAAAAATACAATGAGAGTGCACAGTTAAAGATTCAGGACAAAAGGCATAATTGATGGAGGAAATTGACCATAAAAGGTTTTGTTTCATTTATAGTACCTTTTTAGAAAGGGAAATTGAGAGTTGTTTTTTTTTTCCTAAGTTAAGACACAGACATTCCACAGTTCCCAGGAAAACATAAATGAAGTATCACAGAGTGTTAAGAATTTCTCAGGTTCATTTATTTTTTAACTTGTGTGTGTGATTATTCACGTCTGACTCTTTGTGACCCCATGGACTGAAGCCCGCCAGGCTCCTCTGTCCATGGAATATTCCAGGCAAGAACAGTGAAGTGGGTTGCTACTTCCTACACCAGGGGATCTTCCCAAACCAGGGATCAAACCCAACTCTCTTGACTCTTCTGCACTGGTAGGCAGATTCTTTTACCAATGTGCCACTTTACTCCAAAACAAATATAACCAGCAAAGATCCCACTGGAGCACTGGTGTAGAGAAAGGAATCTTAAGTTTGGCAAATAGCCAAGCCATCTGAGATTTCTATCTTAAAAAAGGTTTTCAGTAAATTGTCAAGCCTGTTTGTAACAAATTGAGAAGTAATTCACAGTGAATAGAGTACCTAATATAGATGAAAAATGATTAGGATATTAAATAAATTGTGGAGACGCTGAGAAGAAACCAGGTTACACGTCACAGCAAGAGCTATATATCCCCTGTTGTAAAGTATACTCAATATTATTCACACAGAATTTTAGGGAGAAAAATAAGACTAACCTTTAAGAGGCACATCTGTAAGTTTCATTCTTCTTATCTCCTTCTTAATGTAACATGTTCTCTGTATTTTCTGCATGAATTACTTTCCCTAAGTAACATCACTATACTCCCGAAGCCACTAGATGGCCACAGTACATCCACAGGAAGTCAAATCAAAACATCAGTGGTGTTGACTTAGCACAGTAGAGCCTTAAGTTCCTCACCTACAAAATGGGGATAATAATAGTACTTAAGTTCATAAGATGGTTGCGAGAGGTAGTTGAGAAGCTATACAAATGCCTACTAAATGGCAGACTGCTTGTATGACTGTGTATATGAATTTTGTTTTTTCATATAAAGTTAAGCAATAATGTATAGTCAGATGAAGGAATGAAAACATAATTTGTGTGTTTCTATCAAGGACAATCAATCTGATTTTGATACTGACCATTTGGTGATGTTCATGTGTAGATTCATCTCTTGGGTTGTTGAAAAAGATGTTTTGCTATGACCAGCAGGTTCTCTTAACAAAACTGTTAGCCTTTACCCTGCTTCATTTCATACTCCAAGGCCAAACTTGCCTTTATTCCAGGTATCTCTTTACTTCCTACGTTTTGCTTTCCAATTCCACATGATGAAAAGGACTTTTCTCGGTGTTAGTTCTAGAAGGTGTTGCAGGTCTTCATAGAACTGGTCAAATTCAGCTTCTTCAGCATCACTGGTTGGGGCATACACTCAGATTACTGTGATGTTGAATGGTTTACCTTGGAAATGAACTGAGATCATTTTTGAGATTATATCAAAGTACTGCATTTCAGACTCTTCCGTTGACTATGAGAGCTACTTCATTTCTTCTAAGAAATTCTTGCCCACAGTAGTAGATATAATGGTCACCTGAATTAAATTCACCCATTCCCATCCAATTTACTTCACTGATTCCTAAGATGTCAATGTTCAATCTTACCATCTCCTATTTGACCATGTCCAATTTACCTTGATTCATAGACCTAAGGTTCCTATGCAACATTGTTTACAGTATCGGACTTTACTTTCACCACCAGACACATCCACAACTGAGCGTTGATTCCGCTTTGGCCCAGCCACTTCATTCTTTCTGGAGCTGTTACCAATTGCCTCCTGCCCTTCCCCAGTAGCATACTGGACACCTTCCAACCTGGGGGGCTCATCTTCTAGTGTCATATCTTTTTGCCTTTCATACTGTCCATGGGGTTATCCAGGCAAGAATACTGGAGTGGGTTGCCATTTTCTTCTCCAGTGGACCACGTCTTGTCAGAACTCTTCACTGTGACCCATCTGTCTCAGGCAGTCCTGCAGAGACAGCATGGTTCATAGCTTCATTGATTTACACAAGCCCCTTTGCCATGACAAAGCTGTGAGAGTTGGTCCACAAAGAAGGCTGAGTGCTAAAGAATTGTTGCTTTCAAACTGTGGTGCTGGGTAAGACTCTTGAAAGTCCACTGGACGTCAAGAAAATCAAACCAGTCAATCCTAAAGGAAATCAACCATAAATATTCATTGGAAGGACTGCTGCTGAAGCTCCAATATTTTGGCCACCTGATGCAAAGAGCCAACTCACTAGAAAAGACCCTGATGCTGGGAAAGATGGAAAGCAAAAGGAGAAGGGGCTGGTAGAGGATGAAATGGTTAGATAGCATCACCAATTCAATGGACATGAATCTGAGCAAACTCCAGGAGGTAGTAGAGGACAGAGGAGCCTGGCATGCTACAGTCCATGGGGTCACAGAGTCAGACACAACTCAGTGACTGAAAAACAATAATAACAAGTTAAGGACAAAAAGTTCTATGGAAGCGGAAAACAACTTGAGAAAGACAGAATAAAGGGCAGATATACAATGAAGAAGAAAAGATGGATTTGATGGAGGTGCTGGTCAGAGGCTCTGGGAGGAGGAGGAAGGGTTGAGATGAGGGGAAAATTAATTCAGCAGATTTCAAAGACAAGCAGTGTTATGTGAAAAAATGGAATTGTTTCTTTATAAGTCTAAAACAGAAAATATGGTAACTTTGAAAATTAAGAGCTACTTCTATTGTGGTTGTCATTAGTCAATAGTATAATGTGGTATGGTACTTACCATGATAGTTTTGGAATACATTTATAAATAAGATTTTAATGTCTTGTTAAATTTGGAACTGATAAGGCATTCTGGGTGCACAGGCTAGGGCAGGGATTTATAAACATACCTGGAAAGGCATAGCTGAGATAAACGGACATAAAGTGAGAGAAAAAAAATAGCATATCTAGTCATTTCACTGCAAGTATATTGAATCAAGTGTTAAGATGAATTTACAGTAAAATGACTAGACACACTAATTTTGTTCTCTCACTTTATGTCCAGAGAGAGAGAGCAGCATATATTTGTCTGTCAACCTATCTAATCTAGTATTGTATTTTAATGTATCAATACTTGGAGAAAAAGCTAACAGTAAACCAATTCTTGACTAGCATGTGAAACAGCTACTTTTCAAAATCCTTTTCCTCCTATTGAGCTCTAATTTTACAACTGAAAAGTCAGGCATAGTAAACAATACTGTATTTCTATCTTGCTTTCTATAATGTATAGCACAGCACCTGGTGTAAATACACAATAAACACATTTAATGATACTGTAGAAGTTAAGAGTGTGAGATATTTTGAATTCTGACTTTCAGTTCCTGGCTTTGTGACCTAGAGTAAATGATGTGATCTCTCTGTACCTTATTGTCTTCATTTGCAAAATGGGGGTCATTATAATGCCTACCTCATGGAGTTGTTGTGAGCATTAAATTAGTTAATTCATGATCTGAGTGCTTGGCATATATTAAGCACACAGTAAAACGCCAGTTAAGGATTAAACAATGACCTTAAAGAGGTAGCATTCAAGGAACAGTAGGAAGTGGCTTCATCAGGAAAAGGTTGTGACTCAAATATATACTAAGTGTGTGTATGTGCGTGTGTGTGTGCAGTCACTCAGTTATGTCCAATTCTTTGCCCCGACAGCTCCTCTGTCCATGGAGTTTCCCAGGCAAGAATACTAGAGTGGGTTGCCATTTTCTTCTCCAGAGGATCTTCCCTACCTAGGAATAGAACCCATGTCTCCTGTGTCTCCTGCTTGGCAGGTGGATTCTTTACCACTGAGCCACCTGGGAAGTCCTATATGTTAAGTACATTTGGCCAAAAAAAAAGTCTTGGCTATAACTCAGATATTTGGTTGTACTGGCACAATTTCTGTCGCCTATCTGACCCAACTTTCCAGAAGATCTTTATGGTAAAGCATACAACCATCCATCCTGGTGGCCATAGTTTTATCTCTGGCCCAGGCTAAGAACTCCCTTCCAGCTTTATCCTACCTTGTCAAGGACAAACATAATGCTGACCAAAGTGGATCTCCCAGGCTCTTGCAGAAAAGCTTCATTCTTCTTTACCATCCTCATTAGGATTGAAGATTGCTGAACTCTGGTGGGAAGAGCCTCGCTGCTAGGCTTCCTGGCAGCCCACACTTCAAGGCAGCCCATGAGAGCATGGGAAGGTGACTTTTCTCTAGGAGGCTCTGGTAAGACATACACAGTTCATTTAGCCAGGATCATTGTAAAGTCACTGCTGGGGTGTTAACTGTCACTGCCCACAGAGTGCAGCATGTAACAGGTACTAATAGACCTGGATGGATATGAATTGAGAGCCTGTCCTCAACCCTCTTTACTTCAATCCAGAAGCCTCCCAGATGAGCTAGAAGCCTCATCGCTGTAGTCACTGACCCAAATGACCCAAATGGCATTCCTCACCACCTTACAAACCCTTTCGCTGCACCTGTAGACCTCTTGATCTTAACTGAAAATTTCCCCTGAATCTTCAACTTCTTTCTGAATGTCTTCTTCCCTTTGCTGCATAAGCTGAAAACTTGCTCTCTCACATTTCTTCAATATGTCTCTCAAAGACAGGCTGTCTGACTCTCACATCCTTACAGGAGGTGGGGAAAGTACTCCTCTGGACCCCTGTCACTGCTTCCAAACCATTTCTCCTTCTTCTTTCAAAAACTCCAGCTCCTTTGAAGTTCTAGTCATGCCACTGTACCACCCTGTATCAGCATCCCTAAAAGACAGCATACAGATGGCACAGTTGTATGCGGTTAATTTGAAGATGATTTAATAAAGGGACTGCAGTGTTGACTCTCACCCTAACCCTAGGGTGGGGTTAGAGTTTTCACTCTGTACAGTGGAAAATTCTAGTATAATTTATAGTCAGCCCTCCATATCCATGTTTCCTTCATGTCTGTGTTTCCTGCATCCACAATTTCAACCACCTTCAGATCACGAGTATGGAAGTGCTTATTATTGAAAAAGCTCCACATATGGAGAAGGAAATGGCAACCCACTCCAGTATTCTTGCCTGGGAAGTCCCACAGACAAAGAAGCCTGGAGGGCTACAGTCCATAGGGTCGCAAAAGACTAGGACATGACTTAGCAACTAAAAACACACACAAAAAACCAACTTGTCACTCCTGAGGTATCTTTGCATCCAGTTTGTTTTCTCTTTTTTAAATCATTTGTTAACCTACTCAATGCGGAAAAGATACTTGATCATGTGATTGTACAAAGTCCAGAATTAAAAAAGATATAAAACCAGAAAAAAAAAAGAAAAAGCTCCACATATAAGCGGATTGCCACAATTCAAACCTGTGCTGCTTAAAGTTCAACATATTTACAAAGATGTGAATGAGGTAAGGAAGGCACAAGAGGTCATGCAGTGACTCAGGTTAGTATCAGTGGAACTATCATCATTCCTAGGCCTGATGGAACAAGGAAAGGGAACGCAGGCACCCAGAAGGAGAGAGATGTGTAGACAAAGCCACGTTGAAGAGCAGAGATCTTGAGTTCAGGGACACAGCCTCCCTCCATCCATTCTGAGGATCCCCAATGGCCAAACCCAACCAGAACCAGAGAGCAAAAAAAACCAATTGGTTTAATCTAGGTTTGAGCTCCCATGGCACTAAGTGCAATGGAGAAATGTGGATCTGGAGGGACAGATGGAACATATCTAGCTTAAAACCAATGCTTTTGGGAGGGACTTCTCTGGTAGCTCAATGGCTAAGACTCTGTGCTCCCAATGCAGAGGTCCCAGGTTCTAACCCTGGTCAGGGAACTATATCCCACATGTGGCAACAAAGATAGAAGATCCTTCTTGAGTGCTGCAACTAAGATCCAGTGCAGCCAAATAAATAAATATCCTTTTTTAAAAATGCTGTTTTTGGTTGCTATCATCTTTCAACCTCTTACTCTTTGACGATGTGAAATCCTAGCTCATTTTCTTGCTCTCCGCCCCTTAGTGACCTCAGCATCCATTTGGGTGTGCACACCCACCCTGTGATCTTTTTCATCCATTCATACTGTCACACCCTAACTACTACCACCAATAATAACAGTATTGGCTTCAAGCATCTCACTTGCTGACCACCACCTCTTATCTCTAAAGTTCGCTCTTTTCATTGCAATTTTTAAACATTTTTTAGGCCTCCAATCTACTGATTTTATACTCTTCCATGATTCATCCACAGTCCCACCTCCATTCCCCTGTCTTCACTTTCCACTGTGTCCAGAGAAAACTCCATGGACCTCACTCCCTTGAAAAGAACCTCTCTAACGTATTCACCTGTCAAAAATTTAACTCTGGTTAAAGCCAACTGTTTGCATTTTCCAGTGGCGGGGTGCGGTGGGGGGAAACAAAAAATCATGCCAACTGGTTTTTCTCTATATTTGCTATCTCAAGCTACAAATGGGCATCCCAATCCACTCAGAAATCCTAGGCTGATCCTGGTAAGTATGCCAATTACTCTTCAAGATGCTTAATTCATGCATTCTTTCTTCTTGAGCTCCTCATACTCTTCTGCACCCAAGTTTCCACACCCTTCTCTATTCACCACCAATTCTACAAACCTCCCAGTACCGCATCCATATCCCTGCCCTCCATCCTGTAACCATGGAATAAGGGTCCCTCCTATCAAAGCCCAACCACTCCCTTTGTCCTCAAGATTTCAACCCTTTTCATTTTTAAAATAAATGCATTACAGGACTTCCCTGGTAGTCCAGTGGTTGGGAATCTGCCTGACAATGCAGGGGACATAGGTTCAATCCCTGATCCAGGAAAATTCCACATACCACAAGGCAGCTAGGCCCGTGAGCCACAGCAGCTGAGAACACACTCTAGAACCCGAGAGCCACAACTACTGAAGACCGCATGCCCTAAAGCGTGTGCTCTGCAATGAGAGAAGCCACTGCAATGAGAAGTCTGCCTACCGTAACTAAAGAGTAGCCCCCACTTCCCACCACCAGAGAAAACCCATGTACAGCAATGAAGACCCAGTGGAACCAAAAATAAAAATAAATAAATAAGTAATTAATTAAAAATAAATAAATGTGTTCCTATTCTCATTCCCTTTCTCTCCTGCATCAATTTGCCTCTACTGGATCATTTTTAACATCAAATGGAGTTGGTGATGGACAGGGAAGCCTGGCGTGCTACAGTCCATGGGGTCATAGAGTCAGACACAACTGAGTGACTAAACTGAACTGAATATGACAATTACCTCCCATCTTAAAAAATATTTCCCTTATATAAGGAATTTAGAAAGACGGTAATGACGACCCTATACATGAGACAGCAAAAGAGATACAGATATAAAAAACAAACTTTTGGACTCTGTGGGAGAAGGCGAGGGTGGGATGATCTGAGAGAATAGCATTGAAACATGCATATTACCATATGCAAAATAGATGACCAGTCCAAGTTCAATGCATGAAACAGGGCACTCAAAGCCAGGGCAATGGGACAAACCAGAGGTATGGGATGGGGAGTTCAGGATGGGGGACACATTATACCCATAGCTGATTCATGTCAATGTGTGGCAAAAACCACCACAATACACCTCCAATTAGCCTCCAATTAAAATCAATAAATTAATTTTAAAAATGTTTCCTTGACTACAAATTCTCCTCCATTTCCCATCCAATTCATCCGTTCCTCTTCAAAGGCAAACCTGAAATAACTATGTACAGATGCTGCTTCTCTGCAACTCCCAGTCTCTCCTCTGCCCATTTCTATCTGCCTTCCACTACCACCATTCCATGGAAATGCTGCTCCTGTTTAGACTGCCAGTGACTAGACTGCCAGTGACTAATTTGTTCCCAAGTCACTTGATGTGATCTATCTGCAGCCTGTGACGTAGCTAACTGGACTCCTGTTCTTAAATCATTTTCCTCCTGTGGTTTTTGTGGACACCATTTTTCCTGATTTTCCTCCCTGGCTCCCTGGCTTTTTCTTCTCCATCTTCTTCTTTGCTGGCGCAATCTCCTTAACTGGATTTCTAAATATTAATGACTCCAGACTCTTCTCTACTCTGAGCTGTCTAATACATTAGCCATTGGCTAATGTCAATGTATCTATTTAAGTTTAAAATAACCGAAATGAAATAAAAGTTCAGTTCCTCCATCACACTAGCCACATCTCAAGGGCTCAGGAGGCAAGTGTGTCTAGTGGACAACATGGTCACAAAACATTTCCGTCATTGCAGAGACTTCTGTTGGACCTGACTGACCCAAATTCCTTCCCTAAGTGATCTCACCCAGCTAGTCCCACGGCTTTAAACACCATCTATACGTTGAATTCGAAATTTACACCTCTAGCTCTAACCCAGACTTCAGATTTATACGTAAAGTGCCTAACTGACACAACCACTAGAATGTTTAACAGGCTATTCAAACTAACACCCAAAACAGAACACTTCCTTGTCACCCCCTCCTCCCCTTTCTTTACCCACAAAAGCTTGTTTCTCTTCCTGTCTAGTTCTGGCACGACACCATCCAACCAGTTTTCAAGCCAAACATCAGCAGTCACCTTGATTCCCAATATCTAATCCATCAATGAGTCTTACTGACTCTATCCATAAAATATATGTCAAATCTACCCTCTTCTGCCTCCCACTGTCATCTTCTTGTCTAAGGTTTTTGTCTGGATTAGTGTCCTTCTCATACACGATCCCCTGCAATGAAACCCAGCACACAGCATGTGTGCATTAAATATGTTGAAAAAAATTAATAAGTACAATGCTATTTAATAGTGCAAAATAATCTTATTTAAAAATATTCATGAATAATACTTGTTAAAGAAATTTTAGAAAACAGATTTAAGAAGATAATAAAAATCACTTCCAGGCAGACTTTACTTAGGATTGATTATGGCTCAATCAATTACTAATACATTTTCACACCTTCATACACTTTACCTCTGTGCATTTATCTGCATTGTCAGTGCAGCTTACCTCCCCAAAAGAAATTTTCGTTGCTCCTTCCTGATCAGTCCAGCCTTTTCTGATTAATCCAGTATAGTTTCTTGACCTCTTTTAATTATAGTCCACGCCTGTCAAGCTCATAGGAGTTGGCTCACGCAGCAGACATTTATTGCGTTCTGGAGTTCCCAACTTGGCTTCTGTCCCTGCCTGCCACTCAGCTCCTCCCTGCGTCCACAACTTCCTTGTCAGCCTTAATTCAAAATAACTCATCCAATAACTCCAAACAATGTCTGCTACTCCATCTTCTTTGCTTCTCGGCATTTACTGGTAGTCGCTAAAATGCTTGATCACCCCCTATTCATTCTACCTGCAACTAAGTGTGGTCAAGCTGATTTTTCGTACAGGCAATTCCAGTAGTGAGGGGATGGGTAGTAGGGAATGCAGGGGTATCTCTTGGGGCTTGGATTCTAGACATTATCAATATGTCCAACATCTGCATTGCCTGTGTCAGTTTACAGCACCACTTCAAACATACTATCTCCGCAGCAATCCAAACACTATTATTTGCCTACCCAACAATTCTCTCTCCTCCACCCTCCTCCAACTTCCTCCTCTCCAAGAGAATGTCCATTTTGTTCAGCACCCACCCTACACCAAACAGCCAGATACAACAGGTGAGTTGTATATCATCCTCCATCCTACCCCAGCCAGCTTTGTGGTCTCATTCCTTTGATGAGTGGGCAGGTGACATAACATGGCCAGAGAGTGAAAGTCTTCTGTGAGAGGTTCTGGAAAAGGTTTCCTCACTCTTACACAAACAAACAAAAAAGGGCCCGATGACAAGATAACCTCTTGAAATCTGGAGACTGCCTATCCAGATGTAATTTCTGAGACCACTAAATATCTGCTTTTAAGTAGGAGGGGAAACGGCATTAAGCTGAAGCCATTGCTGGGAATGGCAGAGCGGGCAGACGAAAGAAAACTATATCCTTTGTAATGTTCTTAAGCTGTTGTTCACACTGAGCCAGAGGCTCTACTTCTGGACTTTCATCTATGTATTGTAAGCCCAGGGGATTCTGATGCCATCAAAATTTGAGAGGCACTGACTTCTAAACCCACAATTATAAAACTTCTCCACCACTACCAGCTAAGTAATCTTAAGCAATTTAACTTTTATAGAATCCTTTTCTTTATCTGTAAAGTGCAAAAGTAATATTCACCTTATGACCTTATTGTGAGGATACAGGGTTAAGAGGATTTGATAGAATACAGAAAGTGCTGCAAGGTCCATTAGCCAGAAAATGATGCTACATAGTTCCTAAATATTTCCCAAACTTGCCTGCTGATACAAATAGATGGATTGGTTAGATGAGTTGGTCTTAGGCCTCTCCCCTGGAGATTCTGTTTCAGTAGCTCCCTACTGTACCCTAGAAATCACATTTTTAACAACACTGTTCTAGGATCTAAGCAAGTTTGAATTTAGCAAAGGAATGTGTGAAAATGTTGCTCAGTTGTGTCCTACTCTTTGTGATCCTGTGGACTGTAGCCCACCAGGCTCCTCTGTCCATGGAGTTCTCCAGGCAAGAATACTGGAGTGGGTTGCCATTTCCTTCTCCAGAGGATCTTCCTGATCCAGGATCCAGGGATGGAACCCAGGTCTAATGCATTGCAGGCAGATTCTTTACCATCTGAGCAATCACAGAAGACCTAGCAAAGGAATACACGATGTAAACTCCTATGCAGCAGGAGTTGGGATTTCCACTGTCTAAATCTAGATCTGCCACTGTCTCACTTGAGCAAGCTGTTTAACCTTTCTGGACTTGTTTACTCCTCTGTACACTTGTCCTATCTACCCTACAAGTCCACGGGGGACTGAAGGCAAATTACACGTGGGGTGAAGGGGTTTCTCTCAGTATTTTTATATTGCTGTAATGGGAATTAAGTAAACACAAAATTAAGCAAAACTGAGATAGGATAGGTGTTGCCTTTATGGTAAAATTAACTGAATAGGACGATGTCATCTCTGGCCCGCCACCTTGAACCCCTGAGCGTCCACTCCTCTCAGGATCACGGTGTAACCTGAGGTGATCACCTACTCAGGTCACACTGTTCGAGATCTGTGAAAACGTCTAGAAAAGTGAAAAGCCTGAGTGTTGGGAAAGAGGAGAAATACGAAGACCCTAAATTCAACTTTCTGTACCAAGGTACCTTTAACTGGCAAACACTTTCAGTAGCTGCGCATGTGCAACAGAAACATTTCTCTCGGCGTTTCATAAAGAAAAACGGCGATGTATGCCATTGGCCTCAGGTGGAAGTCACAAAGTTGGTAAAGCTGGAACACCTGCTAACTTGGGCGCTCCGGGGGTTCTTTAGGGCGCACAGGTGTTCTGACATTCTCATGAGCTGCAACCAAACTTCTCCAGGGCGTTAATCCGTGAATTTCAGTTTATGCACTGGCTTGTAGGTTAGCAGAAACCGGCCCCCCACCCCCCGCCGGAAGCCAGCGGAGCGCTCTGAGCCCGGGCTTCCGCCTCTGGCCTTGAACTCCTCCCACCTCAAGCAAGTCACGCCCACCAAGACGCCCACTCTTCGAGTTTGAGTCTCCGGAGAGCCCGTAGCTTTGAACTCTGACCGCTCCTGCGGCCGGCACCGGGATAGCACGCATGCGTATTTTCTTTGAATGGGTGGTGCCCTTATCCTCGCGGCGGCTGCAGGAGCCCTGGCCTTGCTGCTGCTGGCAGTACGGCTGTGGGTAGTCCTGAGTCCTCGCGCTCCTGTGCCTCGGCGGTCTCTCAGCCTCTTGGTGGTGGCTGGATCTGGTGAGTATACGGGCCTTGACTGGCGGGCTAGGGTCGGGAACTACAAAACCCAGAGTCCATCGCGGCGCTCTTCGGCAGCGCCAGTAGGACTTTTTGCAGCTTTGAATGCTGAGATTTGTAGTTTGTGTGCATGATTGGCTCGTCTGCCCAACTTGGGCAAAACGCTGGTTTGTTGCCAATGTGCCTCAGGCCGCGCGTTTATTGACAAATGGGTAATTTACACTTGTCTGTAATAAACTTTTCTATAGCGTATATTTTCCTAACAAAGTAAGTATCAGTTACCAAAGATGACACAGAAGCCTGTTGATGCAACATGAAATTTCCCTGAATAAATATTGTTATTTTGCATTATTAATCTAGACATTTGGGATTTAATTTAGGAATCACAGTTACTGCATGAAAAACAAGACAAACCGAATCGTCGCATTTTTAAGTATACATATACAAAATCTGCGAGTGTAGGAGCAATTACCTACTAACAGGAGAACAATACACACCTTAGGATGTTGCGTCAGGGAATGAACAACAATCTGTACAGTCAGATAATGCAATCTAAAGGGAATCGGCCAGCTCTGTACGTGCTTACAACTTTAAATGGACAGCTCTGACAGCCATACACACCCACACTGTGTACATATAGAAATGCCAGAAAATTGCATCCAGAAAGATTAATGTTTATAGTATTAGCAAGTGTTCTAAACCTATGTTCACCTGTAATTCATTACTTTATTCACTTAATGTGTTTTGAGCCATGGGAGAGAGGGCAGGCAGTAAACTAAGCCCTGAAAATAACAAAACTGATTAACACTACTTGTCGTGAAGTGCTATGTCCCACGCACTGAAAGGTGTGAGGGAACAGCTGTGAGCGAAATGGAGAATATAGAAAAACTAACAGAAAACAAAAAACAGAATGGATCCTTGGCGCAATGAGAAAAGTGCTGTAACCTGGGAAGTAGAACCTGCTATGTAAGGTCACACTGGGCATCACTTTATCTGAACCTGAGGCAGGAGGCTTCCTGGAAGAAGTGATGTCTAAACAGATACTTGAAAGAAGACTAAGAATTAGCCAGACAAGGGGGAGCTGGGTCTTTGAGGTCTGGAAAGCTGTGTAAAGAAAGCCATGGCACTTCGGATGGCCAGACGTGAGAGAGCACTCCTGCAGTGAGTTGGATGTGGGGAAGTAACAATTGGAGAGGGTATTTTAACACCCCCCAAACACACACACATAGAGAAAGCGACACTACTCCACTGCATCCTACCACGTAGTCATTAGGATCACTTACCTCTAAGTTAACATAATACCGGAGTTAAATGACATCTCTGCAACTTACTAATTTGGTGATCTTGGGCAAATTAGTTAACCTCATTGAACCTTCTGTTTCCACTTCGAAAAACGTGAGTTAGGAAGAGCTGAGAGAGTAAATGTGGTGGTAAAGTGCTTAGCAAAGTGCTTGGCACATAGTAATGCATTTAATAAGTGATGACTTTTGATAGTCCTAGTAGCAATGGGATCTTTTAAAGAATTTTTAAATGAAGAGTGACCCAGTTGCATCTGAGCTTTCACAAAGACCATTCAGCCTGCATTGTCAAGAGAATGTCTTGCAAAGACTGAGGTAGGGAGACAAGTAGGACTTTTGAACATTTCAGGTGACAAATGACAGCCTGACTAGGGGGGTTGAAGAGTGAGGGGATGGAGAAAAGTATATGCATTTAAGTGAGATTTACGAGATAAAAATCACTAGAATTGTGGATTGGAAGTGGAGGGTGATGGGAAGGTGGGCTCAAGAGTCATGTCTGGGTTTCTGGCTTGAGCAGATGGATGGAAGAATGGATGTTCAAGCCATTCACTTAACATCATTAGATTTGGCAGACTGGGAACCAAAACTAAAATTGAGAATTTGTCAGGCAGGTGGTGCCCTCTGTCATTCAAACCATTGAGGGTATGAAGAGTCAAGGACCTCCAAAAGTCATCGAAACCAAAGAAAGATTTGTAGTTAGATAAATAATTTAATAGTTCATGTCCAAAATTTAGGATGGGAAGGCATTTTCCTTGTTTACCCTGAATACCAAAAAATGCTTAATCTTACCATAAAGTATCACTTGTTTAAAGAATACCAATCAAAATTATTATTTGTCTTTGAAATACCATATGTTTCAAAGACATGTGACCTGCTTAGACAATTTTAGATGTAATATTAAATTGTCTGTCATTGGAGGTACAGCAGTAACAAAATAAAAGCCCTTGCTATCATGGTGTTTACCGTCTATTGGGGCTAGGGTGGGGGAGACCAAAACAGAAAAAATGAATAGACTGAATAGTTAGTTAGAGGCAATAAATACTATGAAGTAGAGAAAGGAAGTTGTATTTTAGATAGAATTGTCAGGGAAAGCCTCCTTGGGGAGGTGACAGATACCCAACAGCAAGGAGGCCAGAGTGGCTGGAGTAGACTGCGTAAGGTGGGGAAGAAGTAGATGAGGCCCAAGAGCTTACAAAAAGTCTTTTATTCCATATGAGAAGGGGAGCCCTTGGAGGGTTTTGAATAGAGATAAATAATTTGATCAACTCTTTTTAGTAGGATCACTATAGAGGCTGTGTTGAGAATAGACTATAGTGGATACTTAAATAGACAAGGACAGTGAGGGCAGTAGACCAGGAAGCTACAGTCATAATCCATGCAAGAGAGGTGTGGTTTGGAGCAGGATGCTTGCAAAGGAAGTTAGAAGTGATTGCATTCTGGGTTCATCTTAAGATAGAACTGAGAGGATTTCATTCCCAAAGAATAAATCTTATTGAAAGAGTAAAATGGAAGACAAAGCCCATCATTTTAATGACTTGATTCAGTAACAAGCTTAAATTTTCAAAGAATGTATTCAGTGAAGCTTTCCTTTAAAGAAAAAGGAAAAAAGACCATGAAAGTAGGTAAAATAAAGTCTTAACTGCAGTGGAAGATGTTATGTATATTAGGTTTTATCCTTAATTGTTCTAGCTGTGAAAATAAGTACCTACTTTGCAAACTACCACACTTTTTCAAAGTTAAAAACAAAAATTCTAAGATGAGTATGAGATGTGTGAATTACTTGCATAAGAAGATGGATGACAACTTATTGACAGAGGCGCCTGTTGGGCTACAGTCCATGGGGTCACAAAGAGTCAAACAGGACTGAGCAGCTAACACTTTCATTCACTTTCACAGAAGAAAATGGGTGACAAGTTATTAAGTTCCAGTATGATTCTAATTCCCTTTATATTTACTCTGTGCTGACTATTTCTATATCTAATTCCTTCTGGGATCTAGAGAGTAATCTTTCCCTTTCTACTATAAGAATATATATGTGCTTCAAGAAAACACATACTTAATTTGTTTGATTATCCTACTTGTTTGTTTGTATCACTATTGAAAGCTTTCTTACAACAGGGAGGTGGGGCAGGGGGAGCTTTGTAGCATAGTGAGTCACTAGTGAAGCCGCTCGGTCGTGTCCGACTCTTTTTGACCCCATGGACTGTAGCCTACCAAGCTCCTCTGTCCATGGGATTTTCCAGGCAATAGTCCTGGAGTGGATTGCCATTTCCTTCTCCAGGGGATCTTCCCGACCCAGGGATCAAACCCGGGTCTCCCGCATTGTAGACAGACGCCTTACCGTCTGAACCACCAGGGAAGTCTATGCTTTGTAGCATGACCAGAAGCAAAGAAGAGGTAACAAATAAGATGAACACAGAGAATGTTAAAGACACCAACCTGGCCGAGGCCAAGGGATTGTGCAATTAAATAGATAAGATAGGGCTCATTCTTAAGAAGTTCAATTGTCTTGCTTAATTGGCATATAGTTAATGAGATAAATAAATGTTCTTTTGATTTTTTTTTCCCCTGAAAGAAACCTTAATAAACACAGTTGATTTTTAAGTTCATGGTTTTAAAATTAAAGTGTTAAAATTTTGGAGATTGTATGATT
The DNA here is from genome assembly GCF_032452875.1 of Bos javanicus. Lineage (NCBI taxonomy): Eukaryota > Metazoa > Chordata > Mammalia > Artiodactyla > Bovidae > Bos > Bos javanicus. The sequence continues at coordinate 48,769,260 of NC_083870.1, forward strand.
TCAGAAATTGAACACACAGTGGTTGGATGAAGTTTGGTAAATATTTGAGGACCTGCAGAGAGCTGAGACCTCTGTTAGGAGGTGTTGAACAAAAGTCTTCCTTAGAAAGATCTGAGCCCTAGCAATCAGTGCTCATCAATTCAGTTCAGTTGAGTTCAGTCACTCAGTCGTGTCTGACTCTTTTCGACCCCATGAATCGCAGCACGCCAGGCCTCCCTGTCCATCAGTGCTCATGCCTGCCTAATATTACTTCACAACATGGAAGCCTTCAGCAGCTGCTTCCCATTTTCCAACCTACTTTGCTGACCTTACTTCACCCTCATCTTTCTTCCCAGTGTTCCCACCAAGCCTTGAACACCCATCCCGGATCTTGTCTTCTCGTGTCCTAATGATCCCACCCCACCCACTGGCATCCCTATACCTGTCTGCCCATTAGCTTCACTTTTAAGTCATCTCAGCCTTTACCAGGGATCTTCTCTATGCTGAGGGCATTGCTTTTCATAACAGTTTGCTTGCCCGTCCCCCTCATTTTAATGTTTTTTGCTGTCTTGCGTCACTCTTTATATACCTGTGTGTGTCTTGCCCCTCTCCCATCAGACTTCTTGATAACAGGACCTGTGTCTTATACCAGGCTTCCCAAGTGACACAGTGGCCAAGAATCTGCCTGCAATGCAGGAGACTTGAGACACAGTTTTGATCCCTGCATCAGGAAGGTCCCCTAGAGAAGGAAATGCTAACTCTCTCCAGTATTCTTTCCTGAGACAATCCCACGGACAGAGGAGCCTGATGGACTGTAGTCCTTGGGTCGCAAAGAGTTGGACACCACTGAGCCACTGAGCACACACAGTACAGTGTCTTATACTTCTGTGTACCTTCTTCAGCTAGAACAGTAGCATGACTTACTGCTGGTACTGATGTTATTTTTATATTATCCTCTTCCCCCATATAGAAATAATATTTCTACAGGGGCACAGATTATTGTTTCCATATATTCCTTCTGTATTTTGAGAAATGCACAAAACTTAGCAGTAGGATAACATCATCAGATGGATATGTCCATTACAAGTTTCTTCATCTTAGGCCTTCCAATATTTTTTCCAGGTGGGCATACCACTGAGATCCTAAGGCTGCTGGAGAACCTGTCCAATGCTTATTCTCCTAGACATTATATCGTTGCTGACACTGATGAAATGAGTACCCATAAAATAAATTCTTTTGAACAAATTCGAGCTGATAGAAACCCTAGTGCTACGGTAAGTAATAATTTCTGTGTCTAAGAAAGTTACAGGTTATATATTGAATTTAATTCTCTCATGGCACTTCAGTGCCCTGCTCACACAGTACAGTCACACGTTTATTGCCGATGAAATATAGTGCCTTTACTACCCAAAGATAAAAGCTTCTTTAAATCTTCAGATAAAAATGGTTGCTAATTTCTTATATTCTTTTGTTTCAAATAGATAATTTTTTTTGATAATTCCAACTGCAAAAATTGTTTTATTTATAATTACATACATTAAAGCATCCAGTTCATGTGCTTATTGGCTCTTCGTTAAATTTTTTTTTTTTATTAAGAACACACCAAAGTGTAATTCTTTGTAATATTTATCTGTTTATTTGGCTGTGCTGGGTTTTAGTTGCAATGTGCAAACTCTTGGTCGTGGCATGAGGGATGTAATTCCTTGACCAGGGATTGAACCTGAGCCCCCTGCATTGGGAGCATGGAGTCTTAGCCACTGGACCATCAAGGAAGTCTCTCATTAAAGTTCTTTATCAATGTATTACGTGTATTGATCATTTATCTGTTACTATTGTTTATCCTTCCAATTATATCTGTATCTGCCTTTAAAAATTACTTCTCAGCTCCTCGTTGCTCACTTCATTTTAGCATTTTAATCAGAATTTGGAGTAAACTGAAAAAAAGTAAAACTATTTTATCAAGGAAAGAAACCAGAGCTATTCTTCATTAGCTTGTCTCCGTCGTTCCCTCTCTCTGGTACCTGCCTGGCCATGGAGCTCCAACAGGTAGTTCAGGAATGGACAGACAACCCGGCTCAAGCCACTCAAATGGTTCCCTCTGGGCTCTTTGGACTTGAGGACCCAGAGAATGGAAATAGTCTTTCTTCAGGTGCTTCAGCTCTATAAAAGAGAGAACTTGGAGAAAAGCAGTCATGTTTTCTCCTGCTAGCTAAAGACAGCTAGAGCAAACTATGAAGTTAATATACAGGAAGAGCAAGATGGAAAAGCAGATGCTGAGTCCTGCCTTCAGTTACTCCAGAGCTGCCCTCATATGAGCTCTATCGTTCTTATCGATAGTGCATCTAATCAGGATGCACTAATGGGTAACTCACCCTCTGCTGACCTTTGTAGCTAGTTAAACCTTGTTTTAGTTACGATTTGGTCACTTGTAAGCATCATCCCTTACTGTGTGCATGCGTGCTAACTCACTTCAGTCGTGTCTGACTGTGTGCAACTCTGTGGACTGCAGCCTGCCAGGCTTCTCTGTCCATGGGATTCTCCAGACAAGAATACTGGAGTGGGTAGCTATTCCCTCCTCCAGGGGATCTTTCTGACCCAGGGATCAAACCCATGTCTCTTAAATCTCCTGCATTGGCAGGTGGGTTCTTTACTACTAGTGTGACCTGGGAAGGCCCCTCATCCCTCACTTCAGTTCAGTCGCTCAGTCATGTCCGACTCCTTGCGACCCCATGAACTGCAGCACACCAGGCCTCCCTGTCCCTCACCAACTCCCAGAGCCTACCCAAATTCACGTCCATTGAGTCGGTGATGCCATCCAACCATCTCATCCTCTGTCGTCCCCTTCTCCTCCTGCCCTCAAATCTTTCCCAGCATCAGGGTCTTTTCAAATGAGTCAGCTCTTTGCATCAGGTGGCCATCCCTCACTTACGCACTACTAAAATGTGTTCTTGGAAGATCCCTGTTAAACAAGATTGAAATCCACCCGCTATTATTCAGCCATAGTGAAATATGTGGTATGGGATGAGCCAAAATGCTTCATTTCTGTTTCAGGACTCAATACTGTGTTAGTTTCCTAGTGCTATTATAACAAAGTGCTATACACAGGGTGGCTTGAAGCAAGGGAAATTTATTCTCTCACTTCATTTGTAGTTATTATAAAATAATGGCTGTATTCTGTATAATATATCCTTATAAGTTATTTATTTTATGTGTAGTTTAATCCCTTCTCCGACTTGCCCTCCTTCCCTTGCCCCATTGGGAACCACTAATTTGTTCTCTGTATCTGTGATTTTATTTCTTCTTTATTATATTCACTAGTTTATTTTTTCGATTCCACATGTGATATTATACAGTATTTGTCTTTCTCTAACTTACTTCGCTTAGTATAATATGCTCCAAGTCAATGCATATCATTGCATTTGGCAAAATTTCATTCTTTTTATGGCTGAGTAGTATTTCATTGTGTATGTGTGTGTGTACACTACATCTTCTTTATCCATTCTTCTGTTAATGGACACTTAGGTTCCTTCCGTATCTTGGCAGTTGTATATAATGCTGCTATAAACCTTGGGGTGCATGTATCTTTTTGATTGAGTGTTTTTGTTTCTTTTTTCAAATATATACCCAGGAGTGGAATTGCTGGGTCATGTGGTAGTTCTCTATTTTTAGTTTTTTGGGAAACCTCCATACTGTTTTCCACAATAGCTGCACCAATGTACATTCTTACCAACAGTGTATGAGGGTTCTTTTTTTTCCACATCCTCACCAACATTTGTTATCTGTGTTCTTTTTGATGACAGCCAGACAAGTGTGAGGTAATATCTCATTGTGGTTTTAACCGACATTTCCCTGATCATTGGCCATCTGACCTTTTCTTTGGAAAATTGTCTGTTCAGATATTCTTCCCCTTTTTTAATCAGGTTGCTGGGCTTTTTTTTTTCCTTTGTTTTTTGATATTTGAGCTGTTTATATATTTTTGGATATTAGCCCCCTATTGATCATGTATTTGCAGATGTCTTCTCCCACTCAGTAGGCTGTCTTTTTATTGTGTCAGTGTTTTCCTTTCATGTGCAGGAGCTTTTAACTTTCATTAGGTTCCATTTGTTTATTTTTGCTTTTGTTGCGTTTTTTTAGGAGACAGATCCAAAAAACACTGCTACAATTTCTGTTGGGAGTCTTCTGCCTGTGTGTTCTTCCAGGAGTTTTATGGTTTCTGGTCTTACATTTAGGCCTTTAATCCATTTTGAGTTTATTTTTTTTACCTGATGTTAGAGAATGTTCTAATTTTATTCTTTTATATGTAGCTATCCAGCTTTCTCATTGCCACTTATTTAAGAGACTGTCTTTTCTTCACTGTGTGTTCTTGCCTCCTAAAATTTATCCTAAGTAATCGACCATCAGTGTATGGGTTTATTTCTGGGATCTCTGTTCTGTGCCAGAGAACAGAGATCTGTGTGATCTGTGTGTCTGTTTTTTTTTTGCCAGTACCATCCTCTTGATTACTGTAGCTTAATGGTATAGTCTGAGGTCAGGGAGCACAATTTCTCCAGCTCTGTTCTTTCTCGAGATTGTTTGGCTGCTTTGTTGTCTTTTGTACTTCCATACAAATTAAAAAAATTTTTTAAGTTCTATGAAAAATGCCATTGGTCATTTGATAGAAATTACATTGAACCTGTGGATTGCCTTGGGTAGCATGGTCATTTTAAGATTATTAGTTCTTCCAATCTATGAACATGGTATACCTTTACATCTGTTTATGTGGTCTTCAATTTCCTTCATCAGTGTCTCATAATTTTCCAAACACAGGACTTTTTCTTCCTTAGGTAGGTTTATTCCTTGGTATTTTATTCTTTTTTGTGCAATTGTAAATGGGATTGTTTCCTTAGTTTCTCTTTCTGATAGTTTGTGATTAGTGTGTGGAAATGCAGCAGATTTTTGTGTATTAATTTTGTATCCTGAAATTTTGTTGTATTCATTGATGAACTCTTAACAGATTTTGGGTGGTGTCTTCAGGATTTTTTATATATAGTATCATATCATCTGCAAACAGTGACAGTTTTACTTCTTTCCAGTTTGGATTTTTTAATATCTGTTTCCCTGCTGATTTCTGTGGGTAGGACTTCTAGCACTGTGTTGAATAAACATGGTAAGAGTGGACATTCTTATCTTATTCCTAATTTAAAAAAAAAATGTTTTCAGCTTTTCACTTTTGAGTATGATATTAGCTGTGGACTTGACATATATGGCCTTTATTATGTTGAAGTGTGTTATCTCTATGCCCATTTTCAATATCATTAATAGATGTTGAAGTTTATGAAAAAGTTTTTCTGCATCTATTTAGATGATTATATGGCTAGTCAAGGCTATGGTTTTTCCAGTGGTCATGTATGGATGTCAGAGTTGGACTGTGAAGAAGGCTGAGCACCAAAGAATTGATGCTTTTGAACTGTGGTGTTGGAGAAGACTCTTGAGAGTCCCTTGGACTGCAAGGAGATCCAACCAGTCCATTCTGAAGGAGATCAGCCCTGGGATTTCTTTGGAAGGAATGATGCTAAAGCTGAAACTCCAGTACTTTGGCCACCTCATGCGAAGAGTTGACTCACTGGAAAAGACTCTGATGCTGGGAGGGATTGGGGGCAAGAGGAGAAGGAGACGACAGAGGATGAGATGGCTGGATGGCATCACTGACTCGATGGATGTGAGTCTGAGTGAACTCCGGGAGTTGGTGATGGACAGGGAGGCCTGGCGTGCTGTGATTCATGGGGTCGCAAAGAGTCGGACACAACTGAGCTACTGTACTAAACTGATGGCTTTTATGCTTCAGTTGGTTAATGTGTATCATATTTATTGATTTGCACATATTGAAAAATCCTAACATCCTGGGATAAACTTCACTTAATTGTAGTATATCATCCTTTTAATGTATTGTTAGAGTCAGTTAGAGCTAGTGTTTTGTTGAGGATTTTGCATCTATGTTCATCAGTGATCTTGGCCTGTAATTTATTTTTTGTGGTATCTCTGTCTGGTTTGGGTGGCAAGGTGATGCTGACCTCATAGAATGAGTTTGATAGTGTTCCTTCCTCTGCACATTTTTAGAATAGTTTGAGAAGGATAGGTGTTGACTCTTCTCTAAATGTTTGGTGGAAATCACCTGTGAAGCCTTCTGATCCTGAACTTTTGCTTGTTTGGAATTTTTTTTTAATTATTGATTCATTTTCATTTCTAGTAATTGATCTGTCCATATTTGTATTTCTTCCTGACTGAGTCTTGAGAAGTCATGTAAGAGTTTTAGGAATTTGTCCGCTTCTTCTAAGTTGCCCATTTTGTATTGCCCATAGTTGTAGTAGTATCATGACTCTTTGTAGTTCTGTGGTGCAGGTTGTAACTTCTTTTTTATTTCTGATTTTATCGATTTGGGCCCACTTTCTTTTTCTCCTTAATGAATCTGGCTAGAGGTTTATCAATTTTGTTTATCTTTTCAAAGAACCAACTCTTAGTTTCATTGATCTTTTCTATTGTTTTTTAGTCTCTATTTCATTTATTTCCACTCTGACCTTTATAAGTTCTTTTTTTCTGTTAGCTTTAGGTTTTATTTGTTTTTCTTTTTCTAGCTCCTTTAGATTTGAGACTAGATTTCTTATTTGAGATTTTTCTTGTTTCCTGAGGTAAGCTTGTATTGCTGTAAGTGTCCATTTTAGAACTGCTTTTGCTGCATCCCATAGGTTTTGGATCATTGTGTTTTCATTTTCATTTGTCTTCACATATTTTTTTAATTTCCTTTTCAATTTCTTCAGCAATCCATTCATTGTTCAATAGCATAGTGTTTAGCTTTCACAGGTCTATATGTGTTTTGAAGCTTTTCTCTAAAAGTTGACTTTTAGTCTCATAGCAGTGTGGTCGGAAAAGATGCTTGATAGGATTCTAGTTTTCTTAAATTTATCAAGGCTTCTTTTGTGTGAAGCCTGTAATGTATCCTGAAAAATGTTCCATGTGCACTTGAAAAGAATGTGTACTCTGCTGCTTTTGGATGGAATGTTCTATAAATACTCCTAAGTCCATCAGGACTATTGTGTCATTTAAGGCTAGTACTTTTTTTGTTAATCTTCTATCTGGTCTGGATGATCTGTTCATTGATGTGAGTAGGGTGTTAAAGTCCCTTACTATTATTGTCGATTTTTCCCTTTGTGTCTGTATTTCTTTTATGTATTTAGATGCTCCTATGTTGGGTGCATATGTTTATATTTTCTTAGAGCAATGTCTTGATCATTATGTAATGTCCTTCTTTGTCTCTTGTAACAGTGTTTATTTTAAAATCTATTTCTTCTGCTGTAAGTATTGCTACCCCAGCTTTCTTTTGATTTCCACTTGCATGGAATATGTTTTTCTATCACCTCATTTTTAGTCTGTGTGTATGCTCAAACTACCGCACAACTGCACTCATCTCACACGCTAGTAAAGTAATGCTCAAAATTCTCCAAGCCAGGCTTCAGCAATATGTGAACGGTGAACTTCCTGATGTTCAAGCTGGTTTTAGAAAAGTCAGAGGAACCAGAGATCAAATTGCCAACATCCGCTGGATCATGGAAAAAGCAGGAGAGTTCCAGAAAAACATCTATTTCTGCTTTATTGACTATGCCAAAGCCTTTGACTGTGTGGATCACAATCAACTGTGGAAAATTCTGAAAGAGATGGGAATACCAGACCACCTGATCTGCCTCTTGAGAAATTTGTATGCAGGTCAGGAAGCAACAGTTAGAACTGGACATGGAACAACAGACTGGTTCCAAATAGGAAAAGGAGTTCGTCAAGACTGTATATTGTTACCCTGTTTATTTAACTTATATGCAGAGTACATCATGAGAAACGCTGGACTGGGAGAAACACAAGCTGGAATCAAGATTGCTGGGAGAAATCTCAATAACCTCAGATATGCAGATGACACCACCCTTATGGCAGAAAGTGAAGAGGAACTCAAAAGCCTCTTGATGAAAGTGAAAGTGGAGAGTGAAAAAGTTGGCTTAAAGCTCAACATTCAGAAAACGAAGATCATGGCATCCGGTCCCACCACTTCACGGGAAATAGATGGGGAAACAGTGGAAACAATGTCAGACTTTATTTTTCTGGGCTCCAAAATCACTGCAGATGGTGACTGCAGCCATGAAATTAAAAGACGCTTACTCCTTGGAAGGAAAGTTATGACCCACCTAGATAGCATATTCAAAAGCAGAGACATTCCTTTGCCAACAAAGGTCTGTCTAGTCAAGGCTATGGTTTTTCCTGTGGTCATGTATGGATGTGAGAGTTGGACTGTGAAGAAGGCTGAGCACCGAAGTATTGATGCTTTTGGTGTTGGAGAAGACTCTTGCGAGTCCCTTGGACTGCAAGGAGATCCAACCAGTCCATTCTGAAGGAGATCAGCCCTGGGATTTCTTTGGAAGGAGTGATGCTAAAGCTGAAACTCCAGTACTTTGGCCACCTCATGCGAAGAGTTGACTCATTGGAAAAGACTCTGATGCTGGGAGGGATTGGGGGCAGGAGGAGAAGGGGACGACAGAGGATAGATGGCTGGATGGCATCATTGACTTGATGGACGTGAGTCTGAGTGAACTCCGGGAGTTGGTGATGGACGGGGAGGCCTGGCATTCTGTGATTCATGGGGTTGCAAAGAGTCAGACACGACTGAGCGACTGATCTGATCTGATCTTTAGATCTGAAGTGCATCTCTTGTAGGCAGCTGTGTTTTTTTTTAGCCACTCATTGTCTTTGATTAGATCATTTAGTCCAGTTAAATTTAAAGTAATTATTAATATGCATGTTCTTATTGCCATTTTGTTCATTGTTTTTTAGGTCTTTCTTGTTCTTCTTTTGTTCTCTCATGATTTGATGACTGTCTTTAGGATTAGGTTTGGATTCTTTTTTCTTTTTGCATGAGATATATATATGATTATGATTATATATATGATTAAATTCATGATTTCTTAATTTCAACTGCATTTTAACAACTTTGCATTTGTATTCTCCTCCCCTCATGATAACTGTTTTAGATATCATGTTTTACCAGGAGTTGTTTTGTGTATCCCTTGTCTGATTATTGTGCATATAGATGGTTTTACTAACTTTCCTGCTAGCTCTGTGCATGGAAAATTTCCTACCTTTCCTGTATTTTTGCCTTTGAAAGTGAAAGTCACTCAGTCCTATCCAACTCTTTTCGACCCCATGGACTATATAGTCCGTGGAGTTCTCCAGGCTAGAATACTGGAGTGGGTAGCTGTTCCCTTTTCCAAGGGATCTTCCCAACATAGGGGTCAAACCCAGGTCTCCCACATTGCAAGCAGATTCTTTACCAGCTGAGCCACCAGGAAAGCCCGAGAATACTGGAGTGGGTAGCCTATCCCTTCTCCAATAGATCTCCCCGACCCAGAAATCGAACTGGGGTCTCCTGCATTGCAGGCAGATTCTTTACCAGCTGAGCTACAGCCTTTACTGATTAATTTTTTCCATTCATATTTTCATGTTTCCAGTTTCTAATTGTGACCTTTTCTTTTTCACCTTAGAGAAGTTCCTTTAAAATTTCTTGTAAAGCTGGTTTGGTGGTGCATTTTAACAAGATTAGTTTTTCCAATCCATGAGCACAGAATATCTTTCTATTTATTGGTGTCTTCTTTAATTTCTTTCATCACTGTCCAATAATTTTCAGTAAACAAGTCTTTCACCTCCTTGGCTAAATTTATTCCTAGGTGTTTTATTCTTTTTGATGCAGTCGTAAATGGTATTGTTTTCTTAATTTCTCTTTCTGATAGTTTGTTAATAGTTGTAGAAATACAAAAGAGTTTTGCCTATTGATTTTGTATCCGGAACTTTGCTGAATATCTCTCTTAATTCCAATAGTTTTTTGGTGGAATCTTTAGTGTTTTCTATATATAAAATATCATAGCACCAACAAATAGTCACTATTTTGTTCTTCTTTTCCAGTTTAAGTTTTGTATAACTTGTCTGTTATACAATGGCCCCAATGTCTGGCCCCAGTGTGTTATTTTTGTTATGGAAATAAAACTTTGCAGCCTTTCTGTTTCTTTAAAAATCAGTGTAACAAAGATATTTTTCTAAGAACATGTTTAATTTTGGTAACTTTGCAAATATATTGGCATTGCTGCTGCTGCTGCTAAGTCGCTTCAGTCGTGTCCGACTCTTAGCGACCCCATGGACTGCAGCCTACCAGGCTCCCCTGTCCATGGATTTTCCAGGCAAGAGTACTGGAGTGGGGTGCCATTGCCTTCTCCATATTGGCATTAATATTTTCATAATATTCTCTCGCTGTTTTTGTAATCTGTGCTATAGTGTTTGTGTATTTTCCATCTCTTTTGAGTTTCGTGTGTCATGATGTTTTAAATGTGTCTTTTATAAATGACAAAGTATAATTTTAAAATTCAAAACTGAGAATCATTGTCTCTTAACAAACATGTTTGGTACATGTACGTTTATTTTGGTTACTAATATATTAGTTTTATTTCTACTATTTTATTTGGTTCTTTCTACTTACCATTTTCTTTGAATCTTTTTTTTGTTCCGTTTCTGCCTTCTGTTTGGATTGAGTTTTCATTGTTCTCCTCTTCTCCTGGAATGGAAATTACCCTCTTCCCTTGAGTATTTTCTTTAAACTGTTAATACAGATATCCAACTTAAAATCAAAATCTTGTTATTTCCAGTCTTCTGGAAAAAAAGAAAAAGCTTTTAGAATATTTTAACTGTGAGCACCACCTCCCATCCTATATGGTATTGTTCAGGGTTTTGGTTCTACCTTGTTTTTATTCCACTTATATTACTTATTACTATTATTTTATGCAGTTAGTATTTATTTAGATGTATGTAGTATTTGCTTTTCTTACCCTGACTACTCCTTTCTTTTGGATCCACTCTTTTTCTTCTAGAAATATATATATTTTTTTTAGTTCTTTCATGGAAGGTCAGTAAGTGATTTATTCTTTCCGTTTTGTTTGTTTGAAAATATGTTTGGGTTTTGCCGTCCTTTGATTGCATTCTGTATTTAGAATTCTAGTTTGAATTTTTTCCTTAATAACTGTGAATTTGGCATTCACTTATTTATTTAACAAGTATTTATTGCATTCCCATTGGGTGCTAGGGATACATTAGTGAATAAATTACAAATGTCTCTTCCTTTATGGTGTCTATATCTCAGTAAGGGGATAATAAACAAGATATTTAAGTAAAATGTATAATTTGCTAGTGATAAATGCTAAAGAGAGAAATAGAGCAGGGAAATAGAGCAGTAAAAGGGAACAGAGAATATTGGGGATTTGAGGGGAGATTGCAGTTTTTGGTAGAGTGGTTGGGAAAGGTGATACTTGAACCGAGACTTGATGGAGGTATGGTGCAAAGCAGCCTGAGGAAAGCCAGTTCTTGAAGAGGTAACAATAACTGCAGTGAAGTCCCCAGAGACAGAATTGTACCTGGCATATTTATGAGACAGCAAAGGAGATCAGTGTGGCCAAAGCAGAGTAAGCAAGAGAAAGCTCAGTAGGTTATGAAGCCATAGATGTTAAAGTGGGGATAACAGGGTCAGATCTTTTAAGACCTTTTGGTCCATTTTTAATCTTAGGTTTTTTTTCCGCCCATGAGTGATATGGGGAACCATTGGGAAGTTTTAAAGGGGATGTGATCCGGCTTATATTTTAATAGGATCATTTTGGCTGCTGAATACACTAAAAGAGGCAAGGGCAGAAGCAAGGAAAGCAGTTTGGAGGCTATTGGAGTAATTCAGGTGAGAAACCAGCATGGCTTGGACAAGGACGGCAGTGGTGGGTGTGATGGGGAACAGTCAGATTCTGGACATACTGTGAAGGAAGAGCTAATAGGATTTCCTGGCAGACAAGGTGCAAGATGTGGAGAAAAAACAGAGTGGGAGATGACATCCAGATTTTTGGCCTGAGCTACTAGGAAAATGGAACTGCCATTCATTTACATGAGGAAGACTACATGAGAGAACAGCAGGGCTGAGTGTAAGATATCTGAATATATAAGCAAGGATGTTGGCTGTGCAGTTAGATGTATGAGTCTGAAGTTGAAGGAAGCTGGTCTTCAACATGAATTTTGGAGTCACCTATGTTTACATGGTAATACTCAAAACGAGAAACTGTGATATCACCCAGGAACTGAATGTAGTTAGGAAATAGAAGGCGGCTAAGAACTAAGCCCAGAGCACTCTAGGTTTCAGATATAGGGGAGCTGTTACTGTTGTGAAATTATCAGCCTTCAGTTTTTTGTTCCTCGGTAGGCCTCTGCTCTGGAACCTGGGGAGGGCAACCCAAAACCCAGCTCTAGCTTTCTTGCATCATTATATCCTCCTCCCAAACTTCAGGGTCACAGACTGCACCCATTTCATTTTCTTCTTGTTTCTAGCAAGCAGAGATTTCCCTTCTTTCCAGTTCAGATAAAACTATATTTTGTTGTGTATCTTGCAGCATTTTAATCCATTTAGAGAAGGGTTTGGATCTTCGTTTAAGTCAGAGTTTTAATGTATCCTCTGTATAGATGCCTATTCTACACTGTCTGTATTAATGTCTTTAGTACATCTAATAAATAGTGCCCCCTACCTATCCAATTTTCCCCACTCTTTAAAATCTGGTATAACTGTACCAACTGCAGTTTCCTAGCAGTTGATAATACTCCTGCAGTTAAAGTCCTTGACTGTCTCTTTTTAGTCTAATTTTTTTCTTAAGTAAACCAGAAACTCTGTACCACTTTAAAGCATTAATAATTGCACCCTGTGCCTGGGTGGGGTGTCTCATCCATATCCCTCAGAGCACTTTAGGAATAAAAGTGCATCAAGTCCCACTTGGTTCTGGTAAGAAGCCAAAACCTGCATTCTCAACACAAGCCCGCTCTTCTAAAAACATAAAGAAGACCTTCCCAGCAACCAGAAGATACAAGTGACCTATTATTAACCACATATTGTTGCCCAAGTAGCATAGGAAGTTTCTACTGTTTGGTTAATAACTTGGTCTAATATGGAATTTCTAAATACTTTTGTTAGTTTTTAGAAAAATATTTAAATGTTAATATTTGTCTATTTATGATAGATATAAATATCTAGCAGATTTTAAAGCTAAATTTTATGTTAATAATATAGTCTTATTATTGAATGGTAGAAATGACCTACTTTTGTTGCAGAAACCTCATTCAAATTCCTCCTAATTCCTCTGATTCAGTACATTTTTACTTGTATTTAACATCTTTAGGTACATAATTTATCTTATTTATAGTTACACAAGAGTGAAGAGAAATAGTTATTTCTGGTGCACTTTTAACTCATCTCAGTCTATGTTTCTTTAAGTAGTTTAACTAGCTTTTGAAGAGAAACAGGCTTCTCTGGGGAGAAACATCTTGATGCCATTCAAAGAAAGCAACTGAGATTAGAAAGGTGAGGGGCAGAACGCTAAGCGAAATAAAAAACAAAACCATGTTTAGCTGTGAAATTACCTGTATGAAAAAAATCTGGAAAAGCCTTCTAAAGAAAATGTAATTTCCACTGGGATTATCTCTAAAGTAAAGAGTGGCTAAAGTAATATCTTTTCGAAAAATTGGATGGTAACCTTTCCAAATAGAACCAATTACCAGAGCTGTATTATATAAAGGTAAGTGAAAAATCACAGCAGAGCTTCTTCCCGGGAAGCAGTCATCCACCTGTTGGCCTGTGTTTCAGCAGGGACATCCACCCCTTTGGGACACTGAGGGAAGTGAGAGTCAGGGCACTGCACTATAGATTCTGGTTCATTTTTTTATTTGCTTCTCAGTCTGCGCCTTATTTGTTAACCACCCGGCTTGACAACCATTACTCCTTGTAACTTCTGTTACAAGCCTGAGTTGGCACCTTAACATCATATCAGTAAAGACAGAAATTCAGTGACACGTGAATAAAACATTTTTTGAATACACATAAAAATTAAAAGAGTGAGCTTTTTTCTTATGTAAAACAATAATAGAAGTTTCTGAAAACTGAGTTGAAGGGTTGAAAATTAGGGTCAACCTTCTTTACTTTTGGGTCACTGACTAGATTTCTCACTACTCTATAGTTAAACGTATAATGCTTTGCCAAGAAAGATTATTTGTTTATTTTGTAGGGGGAAAAAAGGAATATTCAGTGCATGCCAATTCTATACAAGACATTATGCTTATGTGGATATTTCAGCATATCTTTATAATCAGTATGCCCCATAATTACCTGCTGCAGGACTGTAAACAGTTATTTTTCTGTTTCTTTTCTTTTCTAAAAGTTCTGTTTGTTTCTAAATTGAAAATCTGTAGACTGCAAAGAAGTATGGGAGTAAAAAATGGGAGTTTCCAGTAACCACTCCAGTCTCACTGTCTAGAGGGAAACACTGCACCAGCTTGAGTCATATCCTGCTGGGATTACTTTTTTTTCCTCCTGTTATACATGTACTTATAACAGGATATTATGAATTATGTGTACATATATATACGTAACTGTATAAACAGGGGTGGGAGAGCATAGCATGGCTAGTCTATAAATCACACCCTGTACATTGCTGTCAGCTTTTCTGTTCTTTTAACTCTGTACCTACTTTTCCATGTTGGTACTTGTAGGTCTCCCTTATAATGCTTAGATATGTAGTATTGTTGTGCCTTTTCCCTATTGTTTTCAGTTTTTCATAGAATACTGTAGTAAACAATTTTGAATTTGTTATATATAGTCTGCAAGTATTCTTATAACTTTCTAGATTTTCTGCAAATGTGAGTGTGACTTTGATTAGAAAAAAATGAAAAACCAAAAGCGCAAATTAAGTACCTTGCTGACATGGAAGGGCGTGTCACCCCTTTGGCACTGTAGCATTCTGCTAGAATGTTGATTGAATTCTTGATTTGATGTAAATGCAGTAAATATATGAGAGTATCCTGTGGGGTAAATAAGTGAAATAGCTATCCCAAACTCTTACTGTTTTGGTCACTAAATAAAACCCTCCTGGGCCTCTCTTCATATTTTTCAATAGTTTACTGGGCCAGGTGGTACTGAATGCATGCCGTGTTCAAACCCCACATATACTGCAGTTACTTTGAATTCTAGTCTTCTTATCTGCATCATATTCATATTCTTGGCTGCCTACATTTATTGTCCTTAAACAGTGCATTGAACAAATAACCTATTATTCTAACATTTTTAATGATTTCCTTAATGTGAAAAAGTGTATTTGGAGCCAAAAGCCAATCTCCGTAAGAGGCATTCTTCTCCCTAGAATCAGACCCCAAACAAGAATACCTGCCAATTCAGTTCAGTTCAGTTCAGTCGCTCAGTCGTGTGCAACTCTTTGTGACCCCGTAGACTGCAGCACACCAGGCTTCCTTGTCCATTACCAGCTCCCAGAGCCTGCTCAGACTCACGTCCATCGAGTCAGTGATGTCATCCAACCATCTCATGCTCTGTCATGCCCGTCTTCTCCTGCCTTCAATCTTTCCCAGCATCAGGGTCTTTTCCAATGAGTCAGTTCTTCGCATCAGGTAGCCAGTGTATTTCAGTTTCAACTTCAGCGTCAGTCCTTCCAATGAATATTCAGGACTGATTTCCTTTAGGATTCTGGTTGGATCTCCTTGCAGTCCAAGGGACTCTCAAGAGTCTTCTCCAACACCACAGTTCAAAAGCATCAATTTGTTAGCGCTCAGCTTTCTTTATAGTCCAACTCTCACATCCATACATGACTACTGGAAAAACCATAGCCTTGACTAGACGGACCTTTGATAAAGTAATGTCTCTGCTTTTTAATATTCTGTCTAGATCGGTCATAACTTTCCCTCCAGGGAGTAAGCATCTTTTAATTTCATGGCTGCAATCACCATCTGTAGTGAGTTTGGAGCCCCCCAGAATAAAATCAACCACTGTTTCCCCATCCATTCCCCATGAAGTGATGGGACTGGATGCCATGATCTTAGTTTTCTGAATGTTGAGCCTTAAGCCAACTTTTTACTCTCCTCTTTCGGTTTCATCAAGAGGCTCTTTAGTTCTTTACTTTCTGCCATAAGGGTGGTGTCATCTGTGTATCTGAGGTTATTGATATTTCTCCCGGCAATCTTGATTCCAGCTTGTGCTTCATCCAGCCCAGCATTTCTTTCCCCAATTTATGATGCAGTATCAGTCAGAATTCTAGAGTTTTTCAAGTTTTTTTTAATTCAATATTAAATATTTGTTTTCTACTTGCCAGGCATTGTAATAGGCAGTTGGGATACATCAGTGAAAAAACAGGCCAGAAATATTCCTGCAATCTACTCGAGCTGGATCAGAAAGGCAGTAATACTAGACAGAGTGAATAAGAAAACCATACAGCTTATTAGTAGGCAATCAGTGCTGGGGGGTGATTGCCCAAGAGCCAGGGGTTGGGGTGGGGGATTGAGAATTCTGACAAGGAGGAAAAATTTGCAGTTCTTATCAGGATCTTCAAGAAAACGGGAGCACCTGGGAGAAGGCATTTCAGGCAGAGGGTGTGGTCTGGAAAAACTGCCTAATGGATGTTGGGGGAATGGCTGAGGGTCAGAGTGAATGGAGGGAGGGATACCAGAGGAGAGACGGAAGGGTAGGTTGGGGCCAAATGGTGTGGGGCCTTGTAGGCCCGTGTGAGGACTTCCTGTCTTGCTCTGAGGAAAATAGGGAGCTGTTGGAAGGTTTTGCCCCAGAGAGTGACGTGGCCTGACTGCTATTTTAAACAAATCACTCTGGTTGCTGTGTTGCCCGTAGACTGTAAGGGACAGGGTGAAACCAAGGAGGGTAGTTAGGTAGTTGAAGCAATCCAAGCAAGAGAGAGTGTGGCTTGTATTACTAGGGATAGGAACAGGGGGAAATGGTTAGAATTTGGATTTTTTTTTTTTTTCCTGAAAGTAGAGTAATAGAATTTTCCTGACAGATTGGATATGAGTTGAGGAGAAAAGAGAAATCAAGCAGAAGTTCGGAGATTCTATCAGTGGCCCTGGGAAGTCTATCAGTGGAGCATCCTCATCTCCGAGTGTCTTTATAAATAATATTTTGTACCACCCAAATGAGTCAGCAGCCTCTATCTACACTGGCTGGAGGAACCAGGATGCAACCTGGAATTCAAAGGGGCTGCCCAGGCCCTCCCAGCACTGCTTTAAAACTATCTCCTAAGTCCTGTGCACTTGCACTCTCTCTTTCTCTTTTTTCTCTCCCCTCCCCCGCTTCCTCTCTCACCCCTCCTCTTCCAACCCAAAAAGGCCTTTCAAGCTCCAGAAATGATTCTTCGAAGTCCTTCCACGTGTTGAAGAACTTTGTAAAATATTAAGACTCTCCCTCGGCTGCTTCCTCACCCCATGTTGCTGTCATTCCCTCATGCTGCCACCAGGTGGCAGCGCACTGCGGAACATTATGCTTTTGGGCCCTGCTCGACTTCTCAGTAGGGGCAAGGAACTGCTGGACTTTAGATGGATTTCTAATATATATCGCATACTAATCTGGCTTGGGGAAGATGAGGAGAGATTGTCCCCAATTCTTTTTTTAGTAGCATCATATAACCTTGCTAGGGATAATATCCTTTCTTGAGTTTGAAAAGGCTCTAACTGGCTTTCTAGCAGTCTTTCCATGTAGAGTGTGAATTTAAAGACTTTCTTCACCAAACACCTTCTTGAGGTTGCAGTACTGTTTATTTGTTTTATACGCTCTTTATTTGTGACAGGTAGAACAGCTCCCTAGAAGGCTTCCCAAAGTAAAATCCTTGAAAATTATAAGTGGATATTAAGTAGTTTCTGTATGCAGAATGTGGACTGTGTTTTTATAAAGTAAGGAAAGGAAGTACCCTTAGTCTGAGGTTTTGGTGTAGTTGGACAGGCAGAGCATGAATACTGGAAACCTTAGAAATTAATTAATGATAGTGTTATTGGGCAGTGCTGCTGACTAAAAAATAATATAGCACCAGGTACCTCTGGAGTATGGAGTACAGGGTAGGGTGGGAAAGAAGCCTCTTGGTTGAAGTCTGCCTAACTGCCTTGTCAGTTAGGCTCCCAGCCTCTCTGCCGTTACCTGGTAGAAAACCCAAGGTTTATCCACGGGAAAGGTTAAATAAAGAAATTTTGGCTTTGGAAACAACAAACCAAATTGCAGATGGGTTAAGACATTGCCCTAAAAACTGAGAGCTTAAGGAATGTGTATAACTACCCCTGTTCCCCCCATGCATACCACTTAGGTCTCCTTTGCCATCAGTTCATATGTTTCCCCAGGCAGGAGATTAAACATTAACTTTGAAGAAACTGATTTGCTTTGGAGATTAGAGCTATGTATTCCAACACTTGGGATTTTCCCCCAGTGAAGTGGTCAAGTCCTGTTTTTGTCCTCTACGTGACAAGTTCCACCCAGCACACAGAGCTTCTGTCTTCCTTTTAATGCCTCATTCTTCAGTAGGAACTGGGATTTCTCAGCCTTGGTACTGTTGATATTTTAGATGGGGAGGCTGTCTTCTCCCTGTGGGATGTTTAGCAGCATCCCCAGCCTTCACCACTAGAGGCCAGTAGCACCCATTCCTTCTCCACCCCTCACCCCCAGTCCCACCCCTCACCCCCAGGCTTCCGGCCAAACATGTCTCTTATCCTTGTCGCCTGAAGGTCTCTGAGGGAGAAATCTCCCCCTCTCTCTTGAGAACTACTGCTTTGAACCAGCATCCACAGACTACCAAATATTGGAAGAAAGTCCCTAACATAAGAGAAGGCAAAACTAACCAGGAAAGGGATTTTGAGAAAAGGAATGGGAAGGGTGGAGGAGGGGGTTTTGAAGGAAAACAGTAACGTTAGAGAAATGAGAGGACATTGTATCTTTAAAAAAAGAATGAGATCTACCTTCTAAAAGCCCTCATAGAATAAGAAAGACCTTTGGCTATTAAAATTTTAATTATAAGAATTAAAAAATCAGAACATTGGAAGATCAAATTCAAGAACTCTTCTGTAAATAAGAACAAAAAACAAAAACAGTAGAGAAAAGGTAAAAAAATTAAATAATTAAATTAGATGTTGGCAGTCTACTATCCAAAAAGACCAAGGACATAGGGGAAGTTGTTTTTTTTTTTTTTTTTAAGTGAAGAGCCAAGAAAAATTCCCAGCACCCGAAGGACATGACCTTCAAACTAAAGGACTACCCCCGAGCCAGTTAAAATTGTAGTCACAGCAAGATATATCATCATACTATTTCAGAACTCGTGGTTAAAGAGAAAAATTCCAAAAACATCCAGAAAGAAAAAGGAAAGGAGTCACATTGGGGGTTCTAATGGCATTCAGAATGACAGTGGAGAAATGTCCTCAAACTGATTCCCCATAAATCCTTTCACAGAGGACGCGCTCCACCAAAACAAGGGGAATCCAAGGAAGAGGAAGCCTTTAGTCCAGGAGTCGGAGAGCAGCAAGCGGAATTCTCTGGATGGCAGGGAAGGAGTTCCGTGCGAAGACAGCCGTGTTCAGCAGGCCCAGAGAGAGAAAAGACCATGCTAGCAGGCCCAGAGAGATTTGCGTGTGAAGGAGGGACAGCTCTGGAGCTAGAGTGTTGGGGGCGGGGGCGGGAACGGTAGCTTCTCGGGAAGGGTAGGGGGACGCGAAGAGTGAACCTGGGGAAAAGTAAGGAAGGCGGGAAGTTCAGCACTCGCACGAACAAATGGAGGAATCACGACAGCTGCTGAAAGCAGTCGGTTAAATTTACAAGGCAAGAAATTATTTCAGATTTAGAAACCCAAGACCGTCTTAGAATGTTTCCAGTTGCAGAAAAGATTTAAGTTAGCTGGTATTAAGATTGTACAAAGTGGGTAGAGGAATCATCTTAGCGTTACCAATAATGGTTGATTTTCAGTTTTGTTTGAACATTTTCTGTGTTTTCTAAAGTTATAATTAGAAAACAAAGTGTTTTGGAGGGGTTTTTGGTTTTTTGTTTGTTTGTTTAGAAATAAAGCTGAGAAGAGAGAAAAGCCCCAGTGGAAGTAGTAATTTTCTGAATACCCACATTTTATCAGCACTAATATTTAGGGACTAGTAAAATTTTTTGGAAGCACATTACTTTTTCTGTTACTTTAATAAATAGGGATCTCTTGGTATCATCTTTTAGCCTGTCTGTATGATTCAGTGACAGTTTCCTGATTGTAGGACTCATCTACCAGAACTTCTGAAATTAGCATGATGTGCTTGCATTTAACAACACCTGCTGTTTTCCACAAGGTGGGGTGCTGACTTCACACAGTGAACTGAGGCTGTGTTTAACTGCTGAGACTTCTAAATCTAATGCTAATGCACTTGGTATCTCTCTTACATAATTCCCAGGCAATCCTAGAAGAAGTAAGTTTGTGAACTGTGTAAAAGCAGTTACGGGGTTTTGTTACAGTTCATGGTTTAACGTATTTTCCTTTTTAGAGTGTGACCAATGTATACATGCACTTTTCCTCTTTATGGTGGACCTTAACTATATTCAATTATAGGTGAAGGTAAAAAATATCTCTAATTTGGAAGAGGATCATTCTAGATGCCTGAAATACCTTAAATAGAAAGTATCTAAAATGTATTGCACTTAGACATCCTGCCGTGGCTCTTTCAGTGCATAAATGATTATTTCTAAAACAGTACATCAGATAGATGTATAATATATGGTTCTCAAGTATTTTAAGTAGCTTAAACTCCTTCCCAAATCTTAATTGTCACATCCTCCATCTCTTCAACAAAGGCAAATTAAACTTTCTTTGAATCAGATTCTGAATTGATGTTATTAAAGTAACTGTAAATAGTATATTGCAGTTATTTCAACCTTCAGGTAATTTAACTTCTTCCCCGTGCCAGTGAAATTTGTATGGGCTTCTGACAACATGCAGAGCTGGTAACATTTTACAGTATGATGCTGTTGTTTCTCCATTTTAAAGCAAATTAAAGACATTATAATAACCAGTGTTTGAATTTAAATATTTACATAAATAGCATACTTTAAAAATTCATGGGCCCAAGTATACAGTAATTTTTGTTGTTGTTGACACAAAATCAGGATGTGGCCTGTTTCCTTTTATCCTTCCTTTTGCATAGATGGAGATTCTTTGGTCCCTTTTAGCCTTTAAGCTCCAGGAAATAATTCTGGAGCCAGTAGTCACAATCCTGCCAGGGACAACATAGTTCTAAGCCCTGCAAGTAGTGAGGCTGACCAGTGGTGGTTTCAATCACCAATTGACCAAAGAGCTGAGCACTAGAACGAGGCAGAAGTGGAAGAGGGGGTACAGGGGTGTTCACTTGTCCTTCAAGGATGTGAGAGGCGCCTGAGTCATGGTAGAAAGTGACGACCCACGAAGTGACCTATGACAAAGGAGCTCTGGGTTCCAAGCTGGGTCCTGCTGATGACCAACCACCTTATCACCTCGGGTAACTTAGTCTCTCTGGACGTCAGCCTCTCACTGTGAATGAAGCCAGGAGGCCTGGATGAGACCAGGGATCCTCAACAAGCATCCGTGATCCCACCATTGGCTGTCAGGTCTGACTTTTCTGAGACAAATGAGGCCTCTGCTCCAAGCCAGGTTACCCTGAGACCTGTCAGCGCCTGCCTAGAATCTAGATTTCCCAACACTGCCTTTTCCTAGATTCCCAGTTGTCTTACTCTGTCTACCACCCTGCCAAGTCAGTCCATTGCCCATGTTCCTGTACAAATCCTTTCTGTCCCATTTCAACCTGAAAATTACCTGTATGTATTCTCTAACAAGTGGTGCTAGTGGTAAAGAACCCACCTGCTAATGCAGGAAACATAAGAGATGTGAGTTCGATCCCAGGGTTGGGACAATCCCCTGGAGGGGGGCGTGGCTGCACACTCCAGTATTCTTGCCTGGAGAATCCCATGGACAGAGAAGCCTGGCGGGCTACACTCTGTAGGATCGCAAAGAGTCAGACACAACTGAAGTGTCTTAGCACACACATTCTCTAACACTGATATATTTTGTACTTAGAGTGTTTTTCTGACTCAAAATTATGCTCAAAATCAAACCACAATGATATGCTCTCAGTGTGTTTCCCCTTTTACCATCACTCCCCTAGAAACCTGAGAGTCACCCTAAGCTCCCCATGCTCCTTAAATCCCTAATCCCCGCCTCTTGCCCTCTCCAGTCCTTCGCCTTAGTGTTATGAGCATCCGTTAGGCCTTCAGCATCATTCTCCTGGTATATTTGTTTCTCCCAAATGCTTTCCCTTCTCTGGTCGAGACCCCTCAGCAGGGCCCCTCTATCCACTCTCTTCATACGCTCCTTTTTAGCATCTTCAGTATCTCCTCTTTGCCTTTAGATTTGAGCACATACTCTTTAGCATGGCTTTGGGGGCCCTACTTCTCAAGCTCCATTTGCTGCTGCTCTCCGCTCTTTACATGCCAAAACCTAGTTCCCCAGGTATTCCGTGCCACTCCATGCCTCCCTGCTGTGAACATGCCAGAAGAACCTCTTTCCCCCTCTGCTAGACCTGGTAAATCTCATATTCTTCCAAGTTAGATAAAACAGCTCTTCCATAAAGCTTAACTTAGTTTATCAAAGTATTAATTCATCATTTCTTACTTGGTGCTAACATTATTTTTAATAATTATGTCTCTTATTGTATCAGTCTCTCTGATTGCAATTATTAGTTGTCCTGTGTCACTCTACCAAATGGCAGTGAGTTCCTTATAAATATTTTACTTACCCTTGTGCTCCCAGCCTGGTTCTGTCACCTAGTAGGTGCTCTTGGGAGTTTATCTGAGCTTACAATGAAGAGTCCAGCTCTGATAGCCAGTGTTGTAAATGACTGCTTCATCTATGATTTGAATATATTTTCCTTTTTAAGCAGAGGCAAACAGTCTTTAAATTCATACCATTTTAAAGCTAAAAGGAAGTGTTTCAGCTGCAAGTGCCCTAAAACCAAACTCAAAACTGGCTCAAACAATAAAGAGAATGTGTTGACTTACGACATGGGAAAAATTCAGTCTTGTTTCTGGCAAGACTTGGTCCAGCTGCCCAGGGAGATCACCAAGGATAGCAGCATGTCTCTGCTCCATCTTCCACAGAGTCATCGCCGTTGGGCCCCCCAGTGCTGCCTCCAGCAGCCCCCAGCTGTCCCCACAGGGAAGCAAAGAGCATTAGCACCTCCTGGCTTCATGTCTTTGCCCTAACTGTCTAAGGAAGAAGAAGGTCTCTTATAGCATGTAGGAGAGGGAGAGATAAAGCGTCTTTTCCCCAAAAATCCAAGCTAACATCTGCTGCCTAATGATCTCCAACTGGATCATGTTCCCATCTTTCAGCTAATCATCACAGCCAGAGGTGAGTGTTGTTCCCTGGTGCTGAAGCTGTTCCAGGTCTACTCTTGGAGCTACAGGTTGGGAGTTAAGGAGATGGGCTAAAATCCTACCAAAAGCATCTGACTGCGAATGTGAGCAAGAGTGAGTTACCCAAAGGAAAAATCAGATTATTGCTGGAAAAGGACAACTAATGTTCATTATGAAGGACTTTAGAAATCTTTTGGGCCAGACTCCCATAATTGTTTCAAGAACAAACTTCTTTTTATTTCCCTGAAGCCTGAGACCTCCACATAAGAAAAGAACTTCTCAAGGTAAAGTGAGGAATGCCTGCAAGTCGTGAGGCAGGGCTATAACAGCAACCTTGTCTTCTTTGATGAGTCAAGCTTGAGAACGAGTTGTGGGATCCTGATGGCTGGTTAAGGATTCCCTGATCTCAGCCAGGCCTCCTTGCTTTCCAGTGAGAGATCTGAGGTCCAGAGAGGCTAAGTCACCCGGGTTTCAGAGCTGATTATCTGAGTGGAACCTGGCTTGGAACCCACAGCTCATTCATCCTAAGTCACTTCACGGTGCATCGTCATCATCTACCGTGAAGTGAGCAGCTACCAAGTTCTGGAAGGACATGCCTATAAAACCTTTTGTGTTTTTTAGTAAATTATGGTCATCTTGATTTCAGAATCGTTGGGTGAGTCATCCAACATACTTTTACTGTATATTATACTTTTCATTATTAAAAAGAGCAGTTATGAAAGAAAGCTGAAACCATTTTTGGTTGAATAGAATTTTACCATTTTCATTTTGTCTTGTTTCCAAGATTCTGCACTAGCATGGCATTCACTAAATAATAAATGTATTGTACATTTCAGTGTGTGGTAGCAGCGAAGAATGACTTCATAGACCACTTGACCTGCTCTGTTGTGGTTTATGATGCCATCTGGATTCCTTGGTGGAATTATTTCCATCTAAATCACTATAAACTCCTATTTAGCTTGTCACAAATCTAAAGCCAGATATGTCTGTGGTTTTTAGTAGTGATGTAATTCTGAAAGACACTTTGAAAGTTACAAGTTGTCGTATACCCTTAGCGTTTCACTTAGTGTTCCATATAATTCCAGACAAACTAGAAGCTTGAAAAAAAATCTATTACTCTTTTTTTTTTTAACTCTTAAACATTCCGCCTTTGCTGTGGATTTGGTTATACATCAATCGAGTATGTGTGGGGAACACTGGGAGGCTCTGTGGGCTACACAGTAATGTAAGCCTGGTCCCTGCTACTTCTTAATGAGAAAGCTTACATAGATAGATGAAAAGGATGTCTCTATATGGTGAAGAGAGAATTAAGGAGAGTGTCTCTTTGTCTTTGATATCACTGCCAATTGTGTGAAAAAAACTGGATCACATTGCAGGATAGACACATACTGCAGGGTGGCCATGTTGACCTACACAGAAAGAAAGGACTCAACTACAACATAGTTTCTCGGAGAAGGCAATGGCACCCCACTCCAATACTCTTGCCTGGAAAATCCCATGGACGGAGGAGCCTGGTGGGCTGCAATCCATGGGGTCACTAAGAGTCGGGCACGACTGAGCGACTTCACTTTCACTTTTCACTTTCATGCATTGGAGAAGGAAATGGCAACCCACTCCAGTGTTCTTGCCTGGAGAATCCCAGGGACAGGGGAGCCTGGTGGGCTGCCGTCTATGGGGTCGCACAGAGTCGGACATGACTGAAGCAACTTAGCAGCAGCAGCAGCAGCACAACATAGTTTCTAGGAGTGTGTGACCTAGTTGGCTGCCAGGTAGGAGCAACAGCAAAACAGCAGAACCTGCCAACAGGGCCTCGGGGTCTAATATTCAACAGAAAAGTCTGAAGATTTCTAAGGCCCTGCGTTTTTGTTCTGAATTTTCCCCGGAAAGGCTTGGGGGCAGAGGAGGGAGTCATTGGTAACAGCGGTAGGTGGGGGAGGGGAGCCAAACCTACAGTGCAGAGTGGAGCACAAAGTGCAGAGAGGAGAGAGGAGGCCAGGAGAGCAGCTGCCATAGAGATGCAGCACACTCTGGGGGTGGCAGGCTGACGACACATGGGGCAGGCGGGTTGCCGAACAGAGAAAGAAGAGAAAATGGGTCAGGATGGGTAGCTGGCTGTCTTAGAAACAACAGGAGGCCGGGAAGCACAGCTCCAGGGGCAGCTGATTCAACTAGCTGTGTCAGGGAGTCAGGCTTCTCAGCAGGAAGGCTTAGGGACTCAAGGCCAGGGTTCCAGTCCTGGCTCTACCACTTGCTGGCTCTGTCCCCCTGGGAAATTTGACTCCTCATCTGTGAAATGAGGAGATGGGATTAACTGGTGCTTTATGTTCCTGAGATGGTATGAGATAAAGAATCATTATCCTCCCCAGCAGAGACCACAGGTTGGGACTTCTAGAAATGGTAATGACACTCATTTATCTACTCAGTGGTGAAGAGCATGTGTGACTCATGAAACACCATGCTGCGTGCCAGCCTCACGAAATCCTGTCCTTCACTGGAGCTCTCGCTCTGGAGAGAGAGGCAGGGAGCAGTCAAGCCACCACAAACAAGTTAATTTGCATTACCAAGAACTGCTGTGAAGATAGTAAAAGAAGACAGTGTGGTCAGGGAGGGGCTGATGGAGGAGAAGTGAATCCTCTGAGGAGAGAACATTCAAGAGAGACCTGATTTGCAGGAAGGAGCTTACTAGGAGAAAGTCCCGGGGCAAGGCAGACCACTCAGAAGAAGCAGAAAAGGCCCTCAGGAAGGAATGAGTCCGGCACATTCAAACAGCAGAAAGGAGACCAGTGTGGTTAGGGTGAGCAGGGGGCGGTTGGGGAGGTAAACCAGCCCCAGACTACATGGGACCTTGGAGGCAGTGGTAAGAAAGTTGGATCTCATCCAAAGAGTAGCGGTAAGCCTTTGGAGGGTTTTAAGCAGGAGAATGAAAGGAAAGATCTGCTGTACATTATGAAAAGATCACTCTGGAGATTCTGTGAAGGATGAAATGAAGGCAAGCAAGAGGAGAAGCGGAGATGAATTAAGAGGGAATTGTAATAGTGAGAGGTGGTGATGGCTTGGACCATGAAAGTGGCAAGAATGTAGGGAAGAAGTGGGTAGATAGGAATGTGTGTAGAGGTTTGGGAAGAAGGAAGCAGGGGGACAGTCCCCCCCACCAGCCCTCATCTCTGCTAGTGCCAACATAGATCTTCATGTCTATTCAGGAAATCTGTTTATGATAGAGTCTTCTCTTCATTTGTCAATTTTTGGTTTGGTAGTGCAGGAATATCCTGTTTTGGTAGCAAATATAATAGTTGAGTTTCAAGTTGTTATAGAAAAGCCTAGTAAATAGAGGAACACCAAAACAAGTATATATTTGTTGCCCTAGTAGAATGGATTGAGGGTCGCCGGTTTAGCAGTCCACAGTGTTTCTCAAAGGAAGAACTGTGCCTGGGTCTCTGTAAGAATCCAGGAAAAAGCTGACCCTGCTTGGGTCATGTGGCCACTCCCAAATCAAATGTTAGATTTGGGGATGTGGCTCAGTGGGTAAAATGATGGGTGAAGCATGCTTTGTGTCCTGCATCCCATTAATAAGACATAAAAAAAGGGTCGGGACAGTTTCTTCAAGGCAAAGGTACAGACTAACAAAAACAGTATGTCTATAAAGATGCCTTCACTTGAATTGCTCCAGATGCCACAACTCCTCAGAATGCCTGGTCATAGCCAAGCCTAAATTGTAGCTCTCTGAAATTGTTCCATTCCTTTGTCTTCAAAGGAACTTTTGTGAAGACCAAAATATAAGCATTCTGTCAATCAGTTTTCCTCATTTACTTCTTTATATGTTTGATTATCTTCTGAAACTCTATAAAGTAATAAAAACTCTCTTAAGATTTTGTCCTGGCCAGGTTCTCAGTATTTCTTCTAGGCGACATGGGACATCAGACACCCCAGCACCAACTTCTGTGGATCAGGCATGGGTAACTTGAGGGCTCCGTCCATATCAGGATGGCCTCAGGCTTCCATCCACTTGACTGTCTGCCTGCACATAGGTTAATACAGACCCAGTGGGCATAGAATTTTTCAAACACTTTTAGATACACAGTGGGAGGCTCTCTAACCTCACTCCCTTTCCCTTTGTGCTCATACCTCAGGCATCAGATCATTCCTCTCTCATGGACCTATTTTCTGGGGAGAGGATCCACAAGGGCTAAGAAGTTCCTTGAGGCCCTTGTGAATGGTCGGTTTCACAGAGAGAAGTCTAGGCTGTGTACCCAGGTCTCGTTAATTTGTCGTTGGTTCCTTCTCATCTCCCTTAGGGTTTCATGCCTCTTGACACTGGCTGTTTGTGAACTCTCAACCCAGAGCTGTGCTTGGGCATTTTCCCTCTAGCCCCAGGAATTCCCATTTATTGAGTAGATTGTACAAATAAGGCCCATGGAAGCACTCTGAAATTACCTGCTTTGTGTCATTTCTTCATTCCTAGTCTAAATACATCTCAGCTAAGTGACAGGAAGCTTGAATTATTTTCTATTAATATCCAATAATGTACGAATCATTTATTCAGTAAATATGCATTGCTCAAATACTCAAACGCACTGAGATTGCAGTGATTCAGGTTCCTGGCCTCTTCAGGTAAGTTATATTCTAGTGGACCAAACAGACAGACATGTGGAGGAAACATATAATATGCCAGGAGAGTAAGTAGGGTAACTTTAAAACAAAAAGCAAGCCTGGTGTTTGGAGGAGAAAGGAGTGTGTGTACAGGCAAGAGGAGCAGGGTTATGTAGAAAGATGAGTCGGAAAAGGTGCCTCTGAGAACTGATCTGGTGGAGTTGGGTGGGAAGAGACTTGGATTTGGAGAGAAATCTCTGTTTTGGTAGGATTGCCAGTTACCTGACAATTTAGATGGCATTTGGAGGTACCGGCCTCTCTGGTGTGAAGCCATAAGCCAGAAAGTGGCACCATATGTAACCACCACCACTCACCCTGGCCCCATCCCCCACTAGTAACCGTCATGGTTCTGACCCCTTGCCTAGCTCAGTCCTTACTACCCACCTTTCTCCACACTGGTCACCACCTCTCTGTTGCCCTGTTTATCGCACTGGTAGAACTTCCAGGCTGGCTTTCTTCACAGCTACCACTTAAGCTCTCGTCCTTGATGGTAATGTAGATGCTTGCATCACATTGCCTTGGACTATTCTGAATAAATTTTCTTTCCTATCTCTAGGATGAACCTACCTACTCATTGCCCACCCTATGGGTAACAATAGACTCTATCATTGAAACTGAGACACTTCTGAGAGCAGAAGGAAGTATTATTAATAATTATGCTGGGACTACACGTATAAACTGGGACCACCTGTGCAAACTGGATGATTGGTCACTGTGTGCATGTGGTGATGGGCCCAGGTATCTCCAGCCCACGAGTGGAACCAGGACCCCCCTCCCCAGCCTGGCATCTCATCCGAAGAATGAGGTTGGGCTCCTTATATGGCTCATCCAGAAGTCAAATATAGGTCACCCCTCTTCAGGCACTACCTTGTTTTTTCACCCTCAGGCCTGTCTTTCTAGTTCCCATCAAGGAGGCTCCAGAACATGCTTCCACTAGTTTCCCTTCTGCTGGGAATGGACTGGAGATTTCCAGAACCTGTTTTCTCAGCTTCTTCAAGCTGCCACCCGGGATGAGATGTAGGCTCTTCTCCCTTGTCCAGGTCTCAGAGAGCTGTCTCCAGACCCTTGCATAGGCCCTTGAAGGCCTGTGTTTTTGCCTCTCTGGGGTCTGGAAGGAGTCAGAGGAGTGGACTTTCAAGCCAGAGTCAAACCAATCTCCCTTCCAACCCCTCAGGACGCTAAAAATACCCCCCAAAATATTGTTCATTGTTCTTTACATAGCTATAAGCAAAGAAGATGCAGTTGTGCATGTGTGTATATATATATTAATAATAGAGTGAAATAATGCTATTTGCAGCAACATGGACGGACCTAGAGACTGTCATACTAAGTGAAGTAAGAAAGAGAAACACAAATACCATGAATATCACATATTTGGAATCTAAAATATAACAAATAGAGCTTATCTACGAAACATTCACAGATATAGAAAACAAACTTGTGGCTGCCGAGGTGGGAATGGCAGAGGGATGAAGTGAGAGTTTGGGACTAGCAAATGCAAACTGTTGCATATAGAATGGATAAATGGTAAGATCCTACTATATAGCACAGGGAACTACACACTCAATATCCTGTGATAAACCATAATGGAAAAGAATATGAAAAAGAATATGTATATATATGTATAACACAGTCTCTTTGCTATACAGCAGAAATTAATACAACATTGTAAATCATCTAAACTTCAGTAAAATAAAAAAAATTAAGTTATATTGTTCACAGCTTTAAAAGATTCAAGGGGCATAGTATACACCCATGCTTTTTGAATAAAATATTGTAGATACTAAAGTCAGGCCTCAAATTTTGGAAGTAACACAAAAAAAAACCTTTATAATAAGACTCAACTGAGTTATTTTTACTGTAATAATAATGACATCTTACTGGGTTCAGATGTATTGTCTAGTACAGGTCCACAGTCCCTATTCTGAAATCTTAGAAAGCTTGGAAAAACAAGGAAGAAAAAAAGTTCCAAGTTTGTCACAAGTTTATCTAATAGCAAAACCTGGGTTGAATTGGCGTGAAGCGTATTGTCTCATCTCACTTAGTGTGAATATTCCTATTTTGCTGCAGAAATATTAATATTTGAAGAAGCTTGGAGAAGTTTCGGTTACTTCTCCAAACTTTAAAGGTGGGTATTGTGTAATATGTGGTATATGTACTATAATACCTGTTCACAACACTTCTGACCCAAAGGTTTCTAATGGGGGATTTTGTCTCTGCAGTGCTGAAATCTAGGCCCATGTGCCCACAGTGCAGAGAGCCGAATTCCGGCAGCCAGAGTCTGCAGCAAAGTAAGGGTTTACTGCCAGGCACCAAGTAAGGGAGTGGGAGACAAGCCTCAGATCCATTCCCACTTTTTCTTCAAGTTAGGGATTTCTTTTTTTTTTTTAAGGGTAAGAACAAAGACTGATATTAATTGGCTTGTGACATTTCTTAATCATAGTTTTGGGACTCAGGATGTTCTGTTTTGTGAGTCTCAGACCAGGGGGTCCATGGCTCGGGGGTCTGTTAGCTCATCTTGTCCTGGAGAAACAAGCTGGGTTTGTATGTTAACGATGAAAACACATACTAGTGATTTTAGTACATTAGCAATGAGTATTGGCAATATATATTTTAGTCATCGGACACTGGTAGGATTAGTGCTCAGTTAGCATAGGATTGAGGTCAGAGGGGACAATAAAGGTAATAAAGATTTGCATAGAGAGATAGTCATAAACTCAGTAAGGGAACTCAGTTTTAGGGGAATTCAGTTTCAGCTAACAGGACTATTTTACCCATTACATGTTTTCAATGAATAATCTCCACGAATTAGGCAAACACAACCTCCAACAAGATTTCTTACAAGTTTGCCCCCTTTTGGATTCTGCTCCTTGTATGGTCTATAGTTTGGGAACTCTTTGTATTATTTTCTCATTGAACATTTACTACCTTAATCCTTTGGAAGAAAACAAACACACTGAAATAGTAAATGATTAATAAGTAAATAATAATAGTGAATAACATATTGAGCCCAGAGCTTTTGTTCTTCTCTGGTGTAGCATGGAAGGAAAAGGGAATATCCTTTATCATCATATGTAAAAGAGAGTGGTCACATGTGTCCCCCATTTTCACTTTATGCTGAATTCTAGGAACTACATAGATGCCCTCCTGGAGGATAGCATAAACCTTCACACATGAGTTCATGCTTTATGAGTCTCAGACCAGGTGGTCCGTGGCTCAGGGACCAATTTCTTCATGCAAATACTAATATTTGTACCAGTGTGTATACCAACACACATAACTGTGTGATTTGTTAATACATACTGGATCATATTAAACATACTGTCCTGCAACGTGCATATTCACTTTGACAACTTATCTGGGCACATCTTCCATCTCTGTTCATATAAATCTATATCATTTGTTCTTATATATTTCATTGCATGGACTTTTCCTATCCCTTTGGAGGATATTGGACGGTTTCCAATTTCCACAAATACAGTGATAAAGTGGATAGCATATGGATAAATCTGTAGGATGTATTTCTGGAAACAGAAAGGCTGAATCAAA
This sequence comes from Bos javanicus, assembly GCF_032452875.1. NCBI lineage: Eukaryota > Metazoa > Chordata > Mammalia > Artiodactyla > Bovidae > Bos > Bos javanicus. The sequence continues at coordinate 48,800,746 of NC_083870.1, forward strand.
AATAGACAAACTTAAAATTCTTATAGATATTCCCAAACGACCTTCCCCAAAAGTTACATCAATGTGTTTGCCAAGGGAATGTAAATGTCTGTTTCCCTATATCCTCAGTAACATTAAATATCCACAATCTCTGCCAACTCGATAGGTGAAAAATAACTCATTGCTTCCTTTTATGTTTAATTGTTAACCATCTTTTCAAATGTTTGACTATGTTTCCTGTTTAGAATTATCTGTTCCATCTCCTTTGCCCATCTTGATACTAGGTTTCTTGTCTTATATTATTGATTTGTAATGACTCTGCATATCAGTATGTTAAGGTCTTTACATAAAACATATTTTATAGAAAATTCCCCTTAACTATTGTCAGTAGGCTTCCTTGGTGGCTCAACCATAAAGAATCCACCTGCAATGAACAAAACCCAGGTTCGATCCCTGGGTTGGAAAGATCCCCTGAAGAAGGGACTGGCTACCCACTCCAGTATTCTTGCCTGAAGAATTCCATGGACAGAGCAGCCTGACAGGCTGCAGTCCATGCGGTAGCAAAGAGCTGGACATGACTTAGCAACTAACAGTTATTGTCAATATTGACTTTAACAAGGCTGTCATATTTAGGAACTTTTTGTGATAACCCAGTGATGTGTGTTGTATAAAACACGAAAAAGGCTTAGCTTAAAAGTAATTCCAAAGAAAGTTAAAAGTAATCAAGACAGCATTTCCTGTTTGTACAAATGTTAACTGTTACTATGTTTAACTCCCGTATCGGTGGCCCAGTTGATTTGGGTTTTCCCTATTTCCTTCCAGTTTCCTGAATACTATGTTCACCGCATTCCCAGAAGCCGGGAGGTCCAGCAATCCTGGCTGTCTTCAGTGCTCACCACCTTGTACTCCATGTGGCTGTCTTTCCCCCTGACTTACCGAGTGAAGCCAGATTTGGTACGTATCTGGTGCCAAATACCAGATTTGGTATTTGGAGGGGAGCAAGGGTCACTCTCCTATGGATGCTTTGTTGGTAATAGGACAAGCTGTTTTCGTAAACAGCTACCATTTATCATTGCGCTAGATACTGTACCAGGCCATTTATTAACATGTGCTAAGATTTATCATTTCAATGCACTTTGCTGAAAGAGGTGAGGAATTTGTCTTCCCTCTCTGGCTATAACTTGAACCCTGAATTTGCCTTCTTCCTCCCTCTCTGTCTCATGGCAGTAAGAACTAACAGAGCACTTCTTTAACCAATTTGTGCTCCTGTCCACCTGTGGTTCCTGAGCCAACATCATGTGCTTACTTGTCAGCTGGAAAAGAGCCAGTTTTTTATTCCTTTTCAATACTTTTCTTGTTTTGTCAAAACTCTGTTACCGATACTCTGTAATGGCCTATTTAGAAAAGAATCAAAAAAAGTGTGGATATATGTATCTTATTTACTTTGCTGAACACTTGCAGCAAACCCAGCATTGTAAATCAATTATACCCCAGTAAAAATTTTAAAAATTGGCAATCTAGTAGGCAAATAAAACTTTGTTACCAGAAATGATATACAATGGGCAGAATGTCATACACTCCCAAGTTTTTATAGGAAAGTAATACAGAATATAGAAATGCGAAAACTTTATTAGTACACCGTATTAAACCTTACCTTCCTTATCTATAATGGTCTTAAATTCTCTGTGGATGAAGTTCTGTTACTAAATTCTAAATGCACTTCAGTGTAAGGCAGATCAGCAGATATGTTATCACAATAGTGTAGACAGCTCTTAAATAATATTCTCATTCCTGTTTAAGGCAGAATCCATTAATCTGTGTAGCCTTAAAGAAACTCTTGATTAACTTACCTTATACATGATTTCTGGCACAGTGGATATTATTTTCATGAATAGTTGGACAAAAATGCACTTAGCTCTGATGATTTTGAAAGATCTCTATCACTTTGGTCTTTGCCTTTCACCAACTGAACTGCCATTCAAGTGCCTCCTTTAGATTAGAATTTTAAAACTGGAATTTTCCATATGAATAATTTAGATTGTTTTTAAAAGCTATAATTTATAAGCAGTGAAATGCAAAGATCTTAAGTATATAATTAGACTATATCTCTTATCAAGATATAGAACATTTCTATCACCCCACTGGCCCCTCCCCAAGCAACCAATTTCTGGTGATTCCTATCACCATAGATTAATTTTGCTTATATTTATTTTAAAATTTTTGACAAAGTAAATTTATCTCACAGTCTCCAACCACATTTTTAGTGTGTAAAATTCAGATGTTTTCTGAAAGATCATTAGTGCTCTTAAGGGGCTTCCCTGGTGACTCAGTGATAAAGAACACACCTGCCAACACAGAAGACGCAAGTTTGATCCTTGGGTCGGGAAAATCCCCTGGAGGAGGAAATGGGAACCCACTCTGGTATTTTTGCCTGGAGAATTCCATGGACAGAGGAGCCTGGTGGGCTATAGTACATGGGGCCACAAAAGAGTTGGACATGACTGAGCAACTGAGCACACATGTGTGTACTGCTCTTAAAGATTTAATTATTCCTGAAACTTAAGAGATAAAATGGAAGGAAGAAAAATGGTCTTCACATTTTAAGCTGGAAGTTTTGAGTTTACATTACTAAGTCACTGGGGGTATGGCCACTGTCACAGGCAGCAGCCAGGTTCGGGTGTGATGACTTGAGGACGCTAAGGTGTGAAAGTGAGAAGGAGGCAATGATGTGATGGCTGATGTCTGCTGTGGACATGGAGGGCTCTGCTGTCTGCCTGGCCGAAGTGTTTGATACCCTTGTGGTGGGAAGAGTAGCCGATGGGGCATGAAGACACTGGGTCCCAGGCTCATTTTGGCTTTTATTTGATTTTAGATCCCTTCTGGGCCTCATTCTCTACCTTAAAACAAAAGGACTGAACTAGATGTCCTCTCAGTTTCCTTCAAACTTAGTCTAAAATTTTATGAGTGCCATAAATTTGCCTATAAAGAGTGGAAGGAAAAAAAAACTATTATGTTTCTAAAGGAATAAGAGGGGGGAAAGGAGGGAATGTGAGGTACTTATTTCCATTTTAAACTGAGTTTTCAAAATTATTTCAAACCTGAGCATTGTCCAGTCTGCTGTTCTGATATGGTTGGCGTCACAAAATGAACTCCCACTTAGTGCAAGTCCCTTTTACACACACACCAAGTTAACGGGTAAAAGGCCTTTTTTCCTACTTCAAAAGCAGAACTACAACATGCAGCTCTCTCCTGTATTTGTCCTTGACTTTTTCTTTTTTAAAAAAATTATAAATGGCACTAATTCTTTTGAGTATTTTTGCCCTTTTAAACTGAAATATAGTAAATTTATAGTGTTGTGTTCGTTTCAGGTATACAGAAGAGTGATTCAGTTGTGTGTGTGTGTATGTATATATATTCTTTTTCAGATTCTTTTCCATTATAGGTTATTGCAAGATATTGATTATAGTTCCCTGTGCTGTACAGTAGACCTTGTTCTTTATGTCTTTTATGTATAGTAGTTTGTATCTGTTAACCTCAAACTAATTTGTCCCTCCACCTTCGTCCCCTTTGGTAACCAAAAGATTGTTTTCTATGTCTGTTAGTCTGTTTCTGTTTTGTAAATAAGTTCATTTGTATCAGTTTTGTTTGTTTTTGGATTCCACGAATAAGTGATAACATATGGTATTGTCTTTCTCTGACTTATTTCACTTAGTATGATAATCTCTAGTTCCATTCATGATGCTGCAAATGGCATTGTTTCATTCTCTTTTATGCTGAGCAATATTTCGTTGTATATGTATGCTACATTCTTATCCCTTCATCTGTTGGGCATGCTTACATTGCTTCCATGTCTTGGGTATTATACATAGTGCTGCTGTGAACATGTATCTTTTCAAATTAACATTTTTATCTTTTCTGGATCTGTGCTCAGGAGTGGGATTGCTAGGTCATATGGCAACTCTGTTTTTAATTTTTTAAGGAATGTCCATACTGTTTTCCTCAGTGACTGCATCAATTTACATTCCCACCAACCGTGCAAGAAGGTTCCCTTTTCTCCATGCCCTCAGCACTTACTATTTGTAGACTTTTTGGTGATGGCCATTCTGACTCGTGTGAGTTTTGATTTTCATTTCCCTAACAGTTAATGATGATGAGCATCTTTTCATGTACTGTTGACCATCTATATGTCTTCCTTGGAAAATTGTCTCCAGATCGTCTGCCCATTTGGTTTTTCGTTATTAAGTTGTATGAGCTGTTTGTATATTTTTGAAATTAAGCCCTTGACGTTTGCTTCATTTTCAAATATTTTCTCCATGTCTGTAGATTGTCTTTTTGTTCTGTCGAGGGTTTCCTTTGCTGTGTGAAAGCTTCTAAGTTTGATTAGGTCCTATTTGTTTATTTTTGCTTATAGAAAGAATATTGTCTTGGAAATATAGAGTGACAATTTATGTCAGAGAATGTTTTGCCTATGATCTTTTGTAGTTTTATGGTATCATGTCTGACATTTAGGTCTTTTAAGCCATTTTTAGTTTCTTTTTGTGTATAGTATAAGGATGTATTCTAACTTCATTGATTTACACATGACTGTCCAGCTTTCCCAGTACCACTTGCTGAAGAAACTGCCTTTTCTCCATTGTATATTCTTGCCTCCTTTGTCAAAAATTAATTGACCACAGTGCCTGGGTTTATTTCTGGGCACTCTGTTCTGTTCCATTGATCCATATGTCTGGTTTTGTGCATTCTTATGACTTTGATCAAAGTTTCTTTTTTACTTCTGTTAAAAAAGAAAACCCCACTTTTAGAAACAATAGTAATATCAGACCTTAAATTACCTGAGTTGTCTAAACAGCAAGGTGATTTTCTGCTTCACCTCAGTTGTGTGCACCTGAGCCAGTAAGTTGACTCTCCATTCAACTGTCTCTGTTCCTCACTTTGTCATCTGTAAAACAGAAATAAAGTCACTTTCCTTGTTTCAGAGCGAATGGTGAATAATAGAACATTTCAGTGTTTTTTAAATGGAAATTCCATCTGGTATATAATAGCTAACATTTATTGACCACAGTTACATGTACGAGGCTTGGTCCTTAGTACTTGCGTTCATGCTGTGTGAGGTGGGTAGTACTGTTACGCACATTTAATAGAGGAGGACTCTCAGGCTCTGTGAGACAGGAAGTTACTTGTCCAGAGTATGCAAAACCAGGAAATAACAGAGCTAGGTCTAGAATCCAGGTCTTTCTGATTCCACAGCCCAAAGCCTTAACTACTGGACTGTATGCCCCATTCTGGCTCACCATGGAAGGTGTATTCATTCATGTAGGCCAATTAGAAGTCAATTAATAAATTAATTTTAAAATAAATTACATTAAATATCAGTCCTCTAATTGAGTATGTAAATTTAAATATACCCCAACAGCTCAAGTTAAGTACTTGCTTTCATAATAGATTTAACAAAGACTGATCTAATTGAATAATAGTAATAATAGTGTATATTTCAAAATTAAGTATCATGTATATTTGTCAAAATATAATATTTTTAGAATACAAAATGGATGATTCAAATAAGTATTAATAAAGAAGTATTACAGAATTTTACAAATGAGACTGATTTGGAAAATTGAATTCATATTTATCAGTTTTCTATTATAGAAAATCATATGTAAAACCATTGTAAGAATATGTAATATTATATCTTAATTTAACTTTTTGAATGAGATAGTAATCCAAAAACTCAGGTTGTTTTGAGGGAAAAGTGTAGAATTGTGCTTATTGAGCATGTATTAAAAGGCATACTTGTTTGGGGGACTTCCCTGGAAGTCCAGTGGTTAAGACTCCAAGCCTCCAATGTAGGGAGCTTTGGTGTGATCCCTGGTCAACAAACTAAGCTCCCACATGCCACGCAGTGGAAAAAAAGTCATGCTTGCTTCTTCTAAGCCAATTATTAGATGAAAAGTATCTTAGAGGATAGGTTATAAACTCTCATTTGGAGGCCTGAATCTAGTCTTTACTAATTGGAATGGATGGTTTCTTCTTTTACAAGGTCATGAAATAACTTTTTAGGTGGTTCTGATATTTCACGTATCATATTTTTCCAAGAAAGATGGCTTTGCCAGGCATCCTGTGAATAAGAGTTGTAAGTTCCAAAGGGTATCGTTGAGTCTAAAAAGACAATTGGACAGAAAATAGATCGCTGGTTGCCAGCATCTGAGGTGGGGGAGGGACTGACTACAAAAAAAACTTGAAGGAACATTTTTGGGTGAAAAGCTGTTCTAAATCTTGATTGTGGTGGTGATGGTGGTGGTTGTTAATTGCATGCGTTTGTCATAACTAAGACTTGTGTGCTAAAAGGGATAAATTTCACTCTGTAAATTATATCTTAATAAATATCAGTTTTAAAATCTGAATCGTGGCTGAAAGCCTCAAATCTTTGCCTCCCAGTAGCTTCATATATAGCATGTAATTTATCTTTGAGTAAAAGTGATTTGGTGAATCGTTGCTTACTCCTCTCTACACCTCACCACGCTAGTGTTTTTAAGACCCTCTCTTAAGTGGCACAAATACCAGAGTCGAGTTACAGCATTTATCTAAAATTTCTAACACAAAATTCAACTCCTTCGCCGAATTACGAATCTGAGTCAGGGAACATCACTAGCAGCCAAAAATGACATAGTTCATCAAATGAGCTGAGTTTTCTAGTCATTCCAATCACATTATTTTATGTTTGTCTCTGTAACCTTGGAAACAGCAAGTAGAGTTGGTGAAGTTTGCGATGCTGTATTATGTGTTTGATTCTAGGTGAGTCTGTCATCATCAAAGAGTTAGTTATTGAAAGTATATGTTAAATGCCTACTGCTTTTCCCCTTGTACTGCTTATCCACTTGTACATCCAATAGGCATCTGAAACTTTCTTGGTTCAAAATCGTAGGTATTTCCTATTTTTTCCCAGGTGGCACAGTGGTAAAGATTCCACCTGCCAACTCAGGAGACACAAGAGATGTGGGTTTGATCCCTGGGTTGGGAAGGTCCCCTGGAGAAGGAAAGGACAGCGCACTCAGGTATTCTTCCCTGAGCTCTTGCGTGCGCGCGCACACACACACACACACGTACGTGCATGCTAAGTCACTTCAGTCATATCCGACTCTTTGCGACGCTATGAACTGTAGCCTGCCAGGCTTCTCTGTCCCTGGGGCTTCTCAGAGTACTGGAGTGGGTTACCATGCCCTTCTCCAGAGGAACTTCCTGACCCAGGGATCAAACACACACTCTTCCCCATCTTGATAAACTTACTTAAGTCAAGTTTTCAGGAGACATCTTTGATTTATCACTGCCACACCCTACTCCTGTTCAACAGCAAGCCCTGCCAGCCATGTCCTCACAATTTATCATGATTTCTGTCTGTTTCCGTCCATGTTCACTGTCCGCCTGCCATCCAGCACCACCCCATCCCCATTGCATGGTCTCTTGCCTGCCTGTGGACATTCATAACCCCCTGCAATTTTACCACTCAGCAGCCAATGTGATTTATAATGTAAATCAGAGTCTGTTACTCCTCACAGAATGCTGTTACATCCAGCAGTCTTCTATGTTCTTAGAATAACATCCAAATTTCTCACTGTAGCCTGCATGCTCCAGCCTGACCAGCTTCTCTGACCTCTTCTCCTCCTCCTCTCTTTCCCTAGTTTTCTATGTGCCAGACAGACCTGCCTTTTTTTCTCCTCCAACAAACCCATCTGATTCATATCTCAGAGCCTTTGTACATGCTGTTTCCTGTGGGTGGGGCTCTTCACACCTGGTCTAAATGTGACTGGTGCCTTTCTGTTCTCTGAGCTCAAATGTTCCCTCCTCACAAAGGCCTCCCCTGATACAAGCCCTTCCTCCAGCCCATGTCCTCACCTCTCTGAGAGACTGCCCTGCTTTAGTTTCTTCAGAGTCCTAATCCCAATTTAAAAAAAAGAAAAAGAAAAGCTATTTTATATATGTGTTTGTCATTCCATAAGAAACTGCAGCTGCCGTGTTACTGTACTGATGCAGCAGTGCCTGGCACTTGGTAACCTCTCAGTACGTATTTTTGATGAATGGTTCAGTCACTGTGCTAAGTTACTGGTGCCTTATGGTGGCGAATGAACACTGCTATGGGAGTATCACAGAAGAACTCAGTGGTTCCCTCACTCACAAATGGTGGTCAGGGACCCTGCTCTATGACAGGATTTATCCTGAGTGTGAGAAGTATGAAAGTAAGCACAGTAGACAGCAGTCTTGCCCACAGCTGGGTTATTGTAGTGCAATAGGTCCTCTGGGGCGGAGAAGGCAATGGCACCCCACTCAGTATTCTTGCCTGGAGAATCCCAGGGATGGGGGAGCCTGGAAGGCTGCAGTCCATGGGGTCGCTGGGGGTCGGACACGACTGAGCGACTTCACTTTCACTTTTCACTTTCATGCATTGGAGAGGGAAATGGCAGCCCACTCCAGTATTCTTGCCTGGAGAATCCCAGGGATAGCGGAGCCTGGTGGGCTGCCGTCTATGGGGTCGCACAGTCGGACACGACTAAAGTGACTTAGCAGCAGGTCCTCTGGGGAGCTGGATATGGCTTGAGAGTGGAGATGACATTTAACCAAAGATGGATAAGAGTTAATCGGTCAGAGAATAGAAAAAAGGTCATTTTAAGAAGAGTAAAAGATTAATAAGTCAGTTGAGTGAATCACATAATGTATATAAGATTGAAGTCTTTAGACTGTACCTTTATTAATTAGCATTTCACATATAATATTTTATTGTTATTAGAAATTAATGAGATCCAAAACTTAAGACCTGAATGCAGTAGCAAGGTAGTCATTTTTATAATGTTAATTATGGGTACTTGTTAAGATGACATATGGGACTTTTTTCTCTATAAACCCCATAGATTTTTCTGAATGAAATGAATTTTTCTGAATGAAAAAAATTTTTTTTCATTGAAGTGCAATAGTATTTAAAGGAAATGACCACTTAAACATTTTATTGATTTATCATTTTGATTCATGTGAATGGAACACCTTAAAGTCGTATTTTTAAAAAATTTTAGAAAAATAAAATTTTTTCAACTCTCCCTGTGTCAGTTACTATTCTATGTGCTTTACATATGTTAACTCATTTAATTCCCTTAGCAGTCCTGTGACATAGTACTCTTTATCTCTGTTCTATGGATAAATAGCTCAAAATCCAGAGATGTCTGAGCAACATGGTCACAAACCTAGTCAGAGTAGCATAGTTCCAATTCTCTTAGAAATGTATCAGGTTCTGCCAAAATTAGATAACTTATTCAATAGAAACTTAACTAGTATTTTTTAATGTCTGTATTGTAGCAGCACTGAAAGCAGCACTGGCTAAATAAAATATAACCAGTGTCCTCAAGAAGCTTATATTTAGTTAGCTTCAAGGAAAATGGAATAAAGAAATAACAGGTAGACATGAAATAGTAATTCTGTTGCGGGGGGAAGCCATTAAAATCAGAAATAGTTCTTCCATCTCTTCAGCCTGCGCCTTGTTTGGTAGCTGAGATTCTTTTAAAAAGCATTTGAGTAGATTTTTTAGCATTTTTTTTGTTTTGAAATGATTACAGATTCAAAGAAGTTGCAGAAATAATACATAGCACTCCAGGTACTCTTCACCGAGCTTCCCCTAGTGGTGGTCTTATATAATTGTAGTGCAAAATTGATATTAGTATAATACTGTTAGGGTCTTCCCTAGCGGCTCAGCGGTAAAGAACCCTCCTGCAATGCACGAGACGCGGCAGGAGCCACGTGTTTGATTCCTTGGTTGGGAAGATCCCCTGGAAAAGGAAATGGCAACCCACTCTAATATTCTTGCCTGGGAAATTCCATGGACAGAGGCTACAACCCATGGGGATCACAAAAGAGTCGGACTCAACAGAACACAACACACACTAGTACACACACTACAGTAATTTTCTAAAACCACACTTTGTGTGTGTGTGTGTCCCCATAATACTATTAACCAGACTAAAAACCTTATTCAGTTTTCACTGTTTTTCATATGTGTTCATGTGTGGTTATGTGTGCATGTGTGTGTGTGTGTGGAGTTCTATGCTGTTTTAATCCATGTGTGAAAGTCGAGGTACATAACTGTTTCACATCACTACCAGAGAACTGTGCTAGCCCTGTTCTAGCCCCAGTCCATGTTCCATGGTAGCCATTAATTCATTTTCCATCACTATAGTTTGTCATTTCAAGAATATTCTATAAGTGGAATCACCCAGTATGAAACTTTTTGAAATTTACTTTATACACTGAGCTTAATGCCCTTGATATCCATTCAGTTTTTTAATATGTATCAATAATTCCTTTTTATTGTTAAATAGGAATTCATCCTATGTATGTACTACAGTTTGTTTAACCATTTATCAGTTCAGTTCAGTTCAGTTCAGTCCAGTCGCTCAGTCGTGTCCGACTGTGCGACCCCATGAATCGCTGCACGCTAGGCCTCCCCGTCCATCACCAACTACTGGAGTTCACTCAGACTCACGTCCATTGAGTCAGTGATGCCATCCAGCCATCTCATCCTCTGTCGTCCCCTTCTCCTCCTGCCCCCAATCCCTCCCAGCATCAGAGTCTTTTCCAATGAGTCACCTCTTCGCATGAGGTGGCCAAAGTACTGGAGTTTCAGCTTTAGCATCATTCCCTCCAAAGAAATCCCAGGGCTGATCTCCTTCAGAATGGACTGGTTGGATCTCCTTGCAGTCCAAGGGACTCGCAAGAGTCTTCTCCAACCCCACAGTTCAAAAGCATCAATTCTTCGGTGCTCAGCTTTCTTCACAGTCCAACTCTCACCTCCATACATGACCACAGGAAAAACCATAGCCTTGACTAGACGAACCTTTGTTGGCAAAGTAATGTCTCTGCTTTTCTAGGTTGTCTATGTTATCTAGGCTGGTCATAACTTTCCTTCCAAGGAGTAAGCATCTTTTAAAATCATGGCTGCAGTCACCATCTGCAGTGATTTTGGAGCCCCAAAAAAGAAAGTCTGACACTGTTTCTACTGTTTCCCCGTCTATTTCCCATGAAGTGATGGGACCAGATACCATGATCTTCGTTTTCTGAATGTTGAGCTTTAAGCCAACTTTTTCACTCTCCACTTTCACTTTCATCAAGAGGCTTTTGAGTTCCTCTTCACTTTCTGCCATAAGGGTGGTGTCATCTGCATATCTGAGGTTATTGATATTTCTCCCGGCAATCTTGATTCCAGCTTGAGCTTCTTCCAGCCCAGCCCAGTATAACCATTTATACTGAGGGCTATCTGTATTATTTTTCAGTTTTTTGCTGCTATGAATAAAGCTACTGTGATTATTCATATATAGGTTTTTGTGTAGACACAGGTTTCCACTTTTCTGAATAAAGGCCCAAGAATAAGATTGCTGGGTCTGATAGAAAGTACAAATTTAGCTTTATAAGAAACTGCCAAGAATTCCCTGACGATTCAGTGGTTAGGATTCTTCACTTTCACTGCCAAGGGCAAGGGTTTGATCCATAGTCAGGGAACTAATATCCCACAACCCTCACAGCCAAAAAAAAAAAAAAAGCCAAACCATGTTCCATAGTGGCAATACCATTTTACATCTCACTAGCAATGTATGAGAGATCCAGTTTCTCTGTCTTCTCTCTAGCATTTGGTATTATCAGTATTTCTTAGGTGTGTAGTGATATGTCATTGTTTTTAATTTGTATTTCCGTAATGGCAAGTGATGTTGAACATCTTTTCATGTGCTTATTTGTCATTAATAGCTCTTCTTCACTGAAATGCTTGTTCATGTCTTTTGCCCATTTTCTAATTGAATTTTTCATTTTACTTTTGAGTTTTGTATATTCTAGATATTGGACTGTTGTCCAACATGTAGTTTACAAATAATTTCCCTCACTTCATAGTCTTTTCATCTTCCTAACAAGGTCTTTGACAAAGCAAAACTTTTTACTTTTGATGAGGTCTAATTTATCAAATTTTTTCTTTCATAGATTATTCTCTTATTGTCATATCTATAACTCTTCATCCAGCCCTCAATCACAAAGATTTCCTCATATTTTCTTCTAAAAGTCTTATAGCTTTATGTTTTACATTTAAATGTATAAATCAATTTTTGTATCAGGTGTGAGGTTTAGATGAAGGCTTACTTTGCCTGGATGCCCAGCGCAAGTTTGTTTTTTTAAAAAAAGAAAAGGAAAAGAAAACTTTCCTTCCTCCATTGAATTGCTTCTCCCCTTTGTTAAAAATTAGTTGGAGGGACTTCTCTGGTGGTCCAGTGGTTAAGACTCTGCTTACTTTCACTGCAGAGGACTCAGATTGAATCCTCCCTGGTCAGGGAACTAAGACCCCACATGCAGCATGGTGCCACCAAATAATTTTTTTTTAAGAGAATGATTACTAACTATAAAAAAAAAATCAACAAAAAAATCAGTTAGAAGTTTGAAAAATAAGGTAGTTGGGTGTCGCCTTGATCTGTGTCTCTGCTTTCTCAGTACCACTCCCTTGTGGTTGCTATAGCATACAAACCTTAACTTCAGGTAGAGCGATTTCTCCTACTTCATTCTTTTTCAAAATTGTCTTAGCTGTTCTGATCCCTTCCCCTTTCAATATAAACTTTAGAATAAGTTTTTCTATACAGAAAACAGAGTTTTGCTGGGATTTTGATAGGAATTGCATTATGTGTATAGATCAATTGGGGAGAAATTGACATCCTTACTATATTGAGTATTCCAAAATGTGAACATGGCATGTCTCTTCATTTATTTAGATCTTCTTATATTTTATTCATCAATGTTTTGTCATTTTTCAGCATCTAAATTACATGCATATGTTTTAAATTAGTATCTTGGTATTTCACTTTTTTGGAAAATTGTAAGTTATAAATGGAATTGTGTTTTTAATTTTGGTTTCTACATGTTTGTTGCTAACATACCAAAATACTGTTGATCTTTGTTTATCTCACTCAGATTCTGTGATCTTGCTTTCCTAAATAGATTTTCTTGGATTTTCTAGAAAAAAATCATATTTTTTACAAATAAGAAAGTTTTATTTCTTCTCTTCCAATCAGTATATAATTTATTTCCTTTTCTTACTTTATTGCACTGAATAGGGCTTCTAGTATTATGTTTAATAAGAGTGATGAGAGCAGCTTCGTCTCTTTTCCAATTTAAGGGGAAAAGCATTCATTCTTTCACCACTGATTATGATGTCAACTTTAGGCTTTTTATAGATGCTCCTTGTCAAGTTGAAGAAGTTTCTCTTTTGTATTAGTCAGGGTTCTCCAGAAAAACTGAACCAGAAACAATAGGATAGAATTTTACTCAGCCTTTTTGTACTATTTAGGTGTTCAGCTTAACACATTAGGGAGAACAATGCACTTTACTCAGTCTGCTGATTGAAATGTTAATCGTACCCCAAAACCCCTCACTGACGTTGTTGTTCAGTTGCTAAGTTGTGTCCAACTCTTTGCGACCCCATGGACTGCAGCATGCCAGGCTTCCCTCTCCTCTTCTGTCTCCCGGAGTTTGCTCAGACTCGTGTCCATTGTGTCTATGATGCCATCCAACTATCTCATCCTGTCATCTAAATAGATTTTCTGGGATTTTATTTTCTTAATTTATTGTTTTGTTTTCTTAATTTTAATTTATTTTCTTAATTCTTAATTTATTGCACTGGCTAAGACTTCTAGTATGTTTAATACTTTCCCAGCATCAGGTTCTTTTCCTATGAGTTGGCTCTTCACATCAGGTAGCCAAAATATTGGAGCTTAGCTTCAGCATCAGTCTTTCCAATGACTACTGAAGGTTGATTTCCTTTAAGATTGACTGGTTTGATCTCCTTTGACCAAATTCTGGGTAGCTCATGACCCAGTCAAATTGACATATAAAATTAACCATCACAACCTCTATTCCTGGTATTCTGATCATGCTTTTATTAATCACATTAGTGAAAAATTAATGTATTAATGACTAAATGAATTTTGTCCAAACTTTTTTTGTTGATTGATACAACCATGATTTTTTGTTTAGCTGTTGATACAATACAGTGAGAGATTTTCAAATATTGAAACAGACTTGCATTTCTGGAATGAATTCTACCCGATCATGGTGTATAATCATTTTTGGGTATAGATGGATTTGATTTGCTAGTAATTTGTGAGAATTTTAATGATGATATTCATGAGGGGTATTTGTCATTAGCTTTCTGCTTTAGACTTTCAGCTTGGTATTGAAATTAAGCTGACCTTATAAAATGATTGGTAGGTGTTTCACCCTCTTTATTTTCTGAAAATAATTATTTAGAATCTACGTTAGTGCTTCTTTAAATGTTTGGTAAAATTCTGCAGTAAAAACATTTGGTCCTGATGATTCCTTTTTCCAAAGCTTTAGCTACAGATTACATTTCTTTAATAGACATAAGATTATTCAGGTTCTCTGTCTTATATTGAGTGAGATTTTGTAGTTTGTGGTTTTTAAGGAATTGTTCCATTTAATCTAAATTTTCAAATTTATGTGCATAGAGCTGTAATATTCCCTAATTTTTCCTTTTTACAGGTTTAGGGTCTGTGGTTATAGCTTTGGTCTCATTCTTGATATTGGGAGGTTCTGTTTTCTCTCTTTTTATATTTGTCAGTCTTACTAGAGACATCAATTTTATTGATCTTTTCTAATAGTTAGGTTTTTGTTTCATCTATTTTCTCTTTTGTTTATTTTTTCCTTTTTGTGGCTGTCTTGGGTTCATTTTGCTCTTCTTTTTCTAGTTTCTTAAGGTAGGGACTTAGATCATTGATTAGACCTTTCTTCTTTTCTAATGTAAGCATTTAGTATTTTAAATTTATCTTTAAGCACTGCTTTAGCATCATCCTGTAGATATATTTTCATTTTGTGCTAAGTATTTTTTATGTCCTTAGATACTTTTTCTTTGACCCATGGATTATTTAGCATGCTTTAATTTCTTTTTGGAGATTTTTTTTTCCCCTATTACTGATTTCTAGTTTGATTGATTTTGGTCAGGGAACACACTTTGGTTTTAAATGTGTTGACTTAATGTTTTATGATCTAGGATATAGTCAATCTTGGTGAATATCCCATGGGTGCTTGAGAAGAATGTGTGTTCTGCTGTGTTGTACAGGATGTTCTATAACTGTCCATTAGATCCTTTTGATGGATGATGCTATTGAGCTCTTCTATATTTTTGCTGATTTTCCATCTAATAGGTCTACATATAACTGTGAAAGACATGGACCATTTCATGAGTCATCCTAAAGCTATGTCTAAATGGTCTCATTGGTCTTAGCTCTTCGTAATCCATTCAGTGCCCTGTTCCCCCTATTGTAATGTACACATGGATCCTGCAGTAATATAAATTTTAAGTAGACCTTATAGTTCACTGTTTTGTCTCTCAAAACCCATGTATTTCTTCACTATTGTGTTTTTCTAGTTTCTCCTAAAAGTGGGGGGTCTTTGAATCATTTTTTCAGTAAGTTGGCTGATCTCATATTCTTGGAAACATACTTCTACAGAAAAATTTGTTTGTTTCAAGGTGAAAAAGAGAACATTGAATTTGTGAGTTACTGATCATTGAACTAAAGAGGACTGCTTACGTTCAGGGAGAGAGATCTGTAAAGTTCTTGAGGATAAAGGCCATGTATTTTTCTGTTTCCCGTGGTCCCTGCTTAGAAAAGTGTCTTCCACATATTTGTGGAATGACTTAAAAATAAATGAATGAATACTGGATGATGTGAGTCATCACAAAAACAAAGATGCCTGGTCCCTAAACTGGTGTTCTTCTCAGGCTTTATTAAAGAGTCTGAAAAACCAGAAGGGTTTCCCAGGTCTGCAAGTGTTTGATTACTGGCTTCCTTCCAACCTGGCTGTTGTTAAATGAAATACTCAGAGAAAGAGCTCTGCATGTTAAAATGAAACCTATTTTAATTTTTAATCAAGTAAAAAATAAATATCAGATTCTACATGTATAACAAATTGGAAAGAAATGGACCATTTCAACCTAATACACTGCCTCTTTGCCTGAAGCTGAAGCTGATTTAATTCACCATGACAAATGTAGATGTATTTATTACATGTACACTCATGCTTTGTATGAAAGAAATCCATTCTTTTACTTAGTCTTTTTTTTCCATGTTCTATATCCAGTTTGAGCTGTGAAATGTCTAAGTTCATAGCAGTAGCAAGTTGATGATGTGCATAATGGGTTATTGTCCATAAATGGAATACTATGATTTTTTTTAATGAAGTATTTTGGGTGGTAAACCACAAACTGGGTGGTATTGAGATTACCACTTGTTTGCATAGTATATAAAAATTTTATTGGCCTATTGATTGACATGTGTTTCAGACATTAGGAAGAGTCAGTTAATTTCTTGTTGATATGCCAGAACCTTTACAGGAACTTTGTTTTTCCCCTTAATTTGTGTTGGTTTGATTCTTTGTATAATGACCTTCATCTGGTATTATGTTTTTCGGTGATGAGAACCTTTATAGCATGTTCAAAGGAAACTAAGCTAGACAAAGAAAAGGTCAGCTGGCCCAAGATGCCTATCTGTAATTGGAGTTAAGTGAGAATATGATTTTTCAAGCCAAGTCAAATAAGAAGCAATTAGCTCACAGTCGTCTGTTGCTTCTTGTTTTCCAAGATTAATGAAATCATACTTGGAGCCATTTGTTTAAGTGTGTTCAGTTCCTGTTCCTCTGTCGACCAATCCTCTGTAGCACATTAAAATAATACCAGTGTTACTTTTTTCCAATGTCTATTTCCCCTCCATACATGTACTATAAATTTAGCAACTTTCATAGAGATACAGTTGGTATTGTGTGTGCATTTAGCAGGTCTGATAAAGCTCAGAGCCCACAGTGAGGAGTGACTGTACGTGAACATTCTCCCACGTATCTGGTTTCTTAGGCCTGAGGAACTGCTTTCCCAGCTGCGAGTGAAACTACCAGCTGTGCCACTGACACACTGGCTAGGCGACAAGCTGTAGCTGCTTCCATCCCCAAATGAGGTATTTGATTTAAATGTTATGGTTTCTGATTCACATTTTGAGTGCCCTTAAAATCTGTGTCAAAATTATGCTGTGTATTATCAGGTAGAGATTGCTTTGAATTTTTTTTCCTCCACTTTGGGGGATTCTCCAAAGCTTGAAAACAGTTTTTCTTTTCTTTTCTGAATTGATCCTTTTTCTACTTGGTAAACATGATGTTTTTCCTCTCTGCAGAAACCAATATGGCTTTGCCTACCATTTTTCTCTCGTTTCACTTTGCCTACATCACTCTTTTGAGTTGTCGCTGTTTCAGATCATCACAGGCACAGATGAGATCTGGGTCTGGTGGGCCCTCTTCCTCTTGAGATGAAAACTAGCCTCTTTTCATAAGGATAACAACGTGGCTACAGTGAAAACCGAAACAAAAGTTGAAGGAAGAGAAATTCAGTTGTGAAAGGGTCAGGGAAGCGTGATGGGAACAAAGCTGTTTTCCAAGAAAGGACTGATATGTAATCAGAGGCAGTGACCTCAGAGAGACCTGGCCTTGTGCAGAAAGGTGGTGGAAGGCACCAGTAGCTAAGTGAAAACAGAGTGAGATCAGGAGAAAGGAAATCTTTGAAATGATCTTCAGTTTTCATAATGATTCCTAAGAACCAGCCAATTTCAGAACCTTACAGTGCCTATTTTAAAGTTTCACATGAATCAGTATAGCTCTATATTTATAGTATCTGAAAATCACTAAGGTGCCATTTTTGTCTAGGATTTTAAAAATTTCCCTTTGGTCTGTAAAAAGAAAAAAAAGGAGCACAATCAGAACACAAATATCTGAGTGTGAAATAGGTGAGCTTAGGAAGGGCTGCTATAGTCCAAGTCGAGTGCAGTCATTAACGATTTGGAGATGTCTGGAACTCAGGTTGGTATAGAAGTAGCTTGGGGAATATTTTAAATTTGAATGCAGACTGTGAACTCCTTGAGGAAAGGTAAGATGTATTACTCATCTTGGCAATCCTAGCACCTCTTAAAGTGCTCTGGGGCATGTAGGAGTTCAATA
The DNA here is from genome assembly GCF_032452875.1 of Bos javanicus. Taxonomy (NCBI): domain Eukaryota; kingdom Metazoa; phylum Chordata; class Mammalia; order Artiodactyla; family Bovidae; genus Bos; species Bos javanicus. The sequence goes on from NC_083870.1 coordinate 48,818,785, forward strand.
AATATTGAAGGAAAGAAGTTGGGTAGGAGGAATATAGGAAGGAAAGAGTCAGAGAAGCTATTAAAACTTAGTGATGACTGCTTAGAGCTTTTAAGGGGGTGGAAGAAATAGAATAGGGGAAAAAACATTGCGTAACTGCTCCTTGGCTAACCTTTGCACCCACTGAACTAATCCCTGGAATACATCTAAGGATTTTCTTGGTGGCACGTTTCTGAAGCATTAAATATTATCTTTGTCAGAGCAATCAAAAGGAAATGGCAAACATTTCTCATTCACCTTAAGCAGAATGCAGTTGCTTTACTCTACTTTTCTTTTTATTGAGATAAAATTTACATAACATAAAATGAACTATTTTAAAATGTACAATTCAGTAGCGTTTAGTACATAGACAGTATTAAGTAGCACCTGTATTAGGTTCCAAAACATTTTCATAAAGAGTTGCTTTATTTTAATGCCTGAGTATCATGAAACCACTTAGAGTGTTTTACTTTTTTTTTTTTTTTTAAAGATTGAAACGTAGTGTTTTCCAGCAGCCTCTGGAGACTAAATGCTATCTTTGTCATAGTCTGCCTTTTAAATTTCTCATTTCCCTCCCCCCGAATCATTGGGTGAAACTTACATTTTTAGGCTGGCTTTTCCTCTTTGGTAGCTTGCTTTTCAGTGGTTTCTTTTTCTCCTGGCCTCCTGGTGTAATTCTTATATTTTGTAGCATGAATACAGCAAAGCCTCCTGGTCGTGGATTTCTTTTTCTAGTGTTAGAAAAATCAACTGTGGAAAGCTTATCACTTCTCTATATGGAGCATGACATTTGAGATTCCACTTATACCAGGAGATGTAAGCCAAGGGTCCTTGCTACAGGATGAAAAGGGCAAACTCTGATTTTCTCTAAGACACATGGACAAATAATTATAAAAATATTCTTCCAAAGGACCTTATAATCAGGGATGAGGAAACTTAGGACTACCCTAGATTTACTGAGAAAAATGAATAAAACCCTAAAAATTTCAAACACTGCTGTGGCTTACAGAATAAGATATTTTAGTATTATTGCTTAGAGTAGTGAAAAGGGCCCATTTAGGTTAGAGAGCTTGAGAGCTCTGTTAAAAACAGCAAGACATTCCCTGCTGATAAGACCTCTAAATTATAGAAAGAACATATCGTGACTGATCGTTCCTTTTAAGAAATGTGAATAGCAGATTTATAAGTTTCATATGGTTATGATGTCAAAATTTCCATATTCTGCCGTAAAGAATGAAATCTGCAGAGGGATCACCTATAAAATTGCAAAGGGCAGCAAATTCCATTTGTGAGCAGAATACCGTTTTGCATTCTTGGTTTTCCTGAAGTCACACTTAAGCCATTTATGCAAATCTTTGACAAAGCAACTTTTAAAAAATATTTATAGTTGACAGTTTGTGAAAACACATTTGTGCTTATGGGCTAAATAATTACTTTTCTCTAAAGACAGGTGTCTCATGCTCAAATCAGTTGTGTCCACATCTTAAAAGCTCCAGATGCTAAATTTCAAAAGATTTGCTGATACAATACAGTATTTTGTAGATAAGTCTTGTTAGTGAAGTCAGTGCCCAGGGCTCAGGGGACTTTGTTGCTGTTTTATTATTCCCAAGCCAGCTTTCCTGTTTCAGCGTTTCAAGGAGCCATGATTCATCTCTGTGAAGTCACACAAGGAGAAAAAAAAAAAAAACAAACCCTCACTGCTCAGTAGGCACAGAGAACAGAATTGGGGTGGGCGTGGGTGGAGGTGTGTATTTCCCTCCTCCCTAGGAGAACTGGGTGAGATTTGTGCATGGCAGACTTCCAGTCTTCAGGTCACAAAAGAGTTCATTTTTGTTCTATAGCTTTCATCAAGAATTTGTTCTGAAAAAAAAAAAATTTTTTTTCTGAATATTTGCTTTACATTTTTTCTTCCACACTGTTGTTTTCCGCATTACTGTTTTCTCTGGCTTGCACCCATTATACCTTAGTTTTGGTACAGGAGGAAGTATGCCACACTGGGGATCAGGAGGCTCTGGGTTTACTCTCAGCCTTGTGAATAATTAGGCATGTGACTCGAAGCTAATCAGTTAGCCTGTCTGAGCCTAGCCTCTCTTCCCGATCAAATGGGAATAAGAAGTAGACAGAGCACAGGTGTCAGATCCACTTGCTTTTGAACAGGCCGCTGCCTCTGCCAGGAAGGTGATAGATTCCCTGCCACTTAAAACCACTAACTCCTGCTCTGTTCACCTCCTGTCTGAATGACTGATGGCGCCTTGAAGCTCCTGCACCTTGCAGTATCTTAGATATAGTGGATGCCCAAAACATGTTTTTTTAAATTGTGATGACTTACTTCTGAGAACATTTCTGTGGTTCCTCATAGTTTATTTGCAGAACACCTATCACCTATACACACACATTCAAATGCTTGGCTACCCTTCTACTGCCCTGCCCTATAGAGCGGCACTCTCTCTTCTGTCTCTTTTTATACAGTGGCCGTTCTTTCTCTGTCTTCTGCTTTCTCACTCATACCTCTGACCTCCCATTGGGATTCATGTTGAAAGCCCCGTAGTTTTGCCCATTAACCTTTACTTTTCTATAGCTGTCTTGATCACCTTCTACTGCAGGAATTCTTCTTCCCTTAGCTCTCTTGGGAGATAGAATTTAATTTTAATTTTCCACAGTTCTCCCAGTTTTTTGTGCTAGGTGAGTGTCCCTAGCACACTCACCTTTGTTTTAAAAGTTCTCTTCCCCTTGACTATAGGAAGCAGATAGGTACTGACAAAAATTGTAAGCATTATTAGAGTTAGACATGTAAGAGCTTATCCTTTACTGATAGACTTTATCCAAATAAAATGGGAAAGGTCTTTCTCAATGCCTTTTCTTTGTCCACTTCAATGAGGGCCCTCCCCCCCTTTTTTTTAATATTTAAGACTAGGTCTCCTGCATTTCTTTTTTATCAGCTAATTCTGAAGCAAACTGATAAGCATTGGATCACATGCAGATACAAACATGTTTTGTCTGATTCACCTAGCTAGTTGGCATTTTGTACCACATGGTGGTTTCAGGTGTTTCATGGTGCACAAAAACCCATATTTCTGAGTCTGTTTGAGGAATTGGAAGAGCAGGTGACTGCAGGGAGGTATCAGCCAGAGCTGAGTAGTGACCGTCCTGTCTGGGGCACATACTCTCTTACCTCTGGTTGTCTCATTTATGTAGGCTCCCTGAGCAGGTTGTGTTTGTGTTCAGCCTTCATACCTCTCTTGGCGACCAGAGTGGGTGGTGGTAGCTCAACGCAGTGGTTTGTAGGCCTCATACACTCAGGGGACTAAATGCAGGCCATGCAAGTGAGAGCAGTGGGCTCAGTGTACTCGGTAGCAAGACAGACCTGCTATCCCTGAACCCTTTCTCCTTAAAATCCCGGAGCTGCCACTGCTTTTGTGACACAACTGTTTATAGCCTGGTGGATTTCTGTATACAGAGATCAATATGTGTCCTCATATTCCCCCCTCCTCTTTTAATTAGAACAGTCATATTAAGTCATTCCCTGGTGGGGAATCTACTTGTACACTTAGACTCATAAATGTTCACAGATGATACCTTAGCAATTGTTTAATCCTACATCTTCCTTTTAAAGTTTAGATTATAAAGCCAAGAGGGGGCTTGCCTTGTATTGTCTTAGAACTAATAGCAAAGCATGGTTGACAAACCCCATTCTTCTCACTTCCACCCTCCAGGCTCAACTCTAGACCACACTAGACATGAAACATGGATTTCCCTCCTCTCTAAGGGCATCCCTGGTGGCTCAGATGGTAAGGAACCTGGCTGCAGTGCAGGAGATCTAGGTTCAACCCCTGAGTTGGAAAGATCCCCTGGAGAAGGGAATGGCTACCCACTCCAGTATTCTTGCCTGGAGAATCCATGGACAGAGGAGCCTAGTGGGCTATAGTCCACAGGGTCACAAAGAGTCAGACATGACTGAGCAACTAATACTTAGAGCATCCAAGTGTATATTCTCTACATGAAAGAGAGAAAATGGGCTTTGGGTAGCAGGTATACTAAGGTTGAGGATCTAGGTCTGCCATTCTAATATATGGGCAAGCTTAAGTGAGCTGTTTGATATGCATAAGTTTCCTTTGCCTCTGTAGAACAGAGACCATGATACGTACTTCTTAGTCTTATGTGAATATAACTAGTGTATACATAAGGAGCCTCCATGGTATATTCCTAGGTCCTCTTCACCTTTTTTTTTTTTTAATTTTAAGTTTGGTTTTTTATAAATGATTGAAAATTTCTGATGACTCACAAAACCAATTTTTAGGGAGAAAGCAATAACAGGAGAACAATAAAAACCTTATGCACATAATTTAAGAATAATGTCTTTTGTATGCATTAATGTTGAGAAGAAACTTTGCAAATTACTGATTTTGGTAAAAAGCTATTAGGTAAATAAATATAATAAAATATATTTATCAAGCAGCATACTTTGTTAATTTATTTTACAAGTGTAATTGAGTTTTAATTACTTATGAGTTTTCCACATGAGGTAAGTGAACTGTGATATAACTTTTAAAGACCATGAAATATGTATTCTTATCAATTCATGTCAGTATCCTATTACTGAGATTATTCCTTCAAAAGGGAACCAAAATACCAGATGTGTTTGTTAAATATATTGTGTTTGGAGCTTAATCAATTTGGCAGGAATTCAATATAGAATTATCATATGACTTAACGAGAAACATAATGCTATTTGTTAAAATATTCCTCTTTAGTTATCTCATAGTAGAGGGAAAGATAAATAATTCATTGTATGACACTATTATACACAATCACTTAACAAAAATCACTTTGTTAAATTTATTTAAAAATCATATTTCAAAAAATAGTTATATAATCTTATCTTTAAAACTACATCTAAAAGCATAGTGATCAATCACTAACTCATGATCTGGGACAAAAGATTTGATCAGACTGATATGCGTAATTCAGTGCTTCTCACCCCTTTATCATCAGGTTAAATATTCTCTTCCAAAAATGGAGAGGCTAACAAGGAGTTAATAAATATTTTTAAACTTAGGCCAAGGAATGCCTGGATGATGTGATGTGTCTGTTTTCATGTTGATTTTCATGCCACAGTGAGCCCCTTCAGGCGTGAAAACAACTGAGGATTATTTGCTTCTCATTCTTTCTTTTTTGGCCCTCTTGTGTTTTCATCACTGACTCCAGCCCTTCCAAAAGCAGTCTGTCAGGGTTCTCTCTCCTGCCGGGCCACCAGCAACATCCTTCTGAATCTGCCCCTCTCAAGGAGGAGTTCATCTGCATGGGCCTGATTCTCAGTTGCACTGTTCATTTACCCAATTTCTGGAAGCTTCTTCTTAGCTGTGTCTTGCACTATCACTCCATCCAGACCTTTACCATCCATGAACTCTTAGGGCTTTATAGGCTAGCGTTTTACCATTCTCTGGTCATCTCACTTCCATTCGTTTTCCCCTTCCCCAGATTACATTATGAGTACTTTAAGGGCCAGAAACAAAATCTTCTGACTGTATTGGGTGCTTATAGAGGTCTGTGATTAACAACTGGATCATAAGGAAATGGAAGACAGCATGACAAAAATTAGCTCCTGATCCCATCTCTTCCCAGTGCACCACACTGTCTTCCTTCTCTGCCAGTTATTAATGATTTCTCCTCCCCGGCTACCTCCTTCTTTTCCTTCTTAAGTGCCACTGAATGGTAGGGAGTGACATTCAGAGGACCCTTCAGCTGTCCCATGGGTCACCTTTATCCTTGAGACTCTCCCTCCCTGCTAGCCAGGTGTGCCCTGTACTCCTAGTTATCAGAGGTCATGGGAACGTGGACCTCCTCTTTCTCTAAGAGCAAACCACAGTAAGTCTAAAACTATGCAGAGCTCCCTTCAAATTGAAAAAGATTAGGAAACATAACCAAACCTGAGAAACTCAATTCTTCCTCTGCTGCCATTCCCCTGAAATACCCACTTGATTCTTAAGGAAGATGTTACTAATTTAATTATTCTTTATTTTTTTAAGAGGACCTGAAACTATCAATGTAAAAATTGCCTTCTGATGCCATTTTTTAGGATTGTAAAACCTGGGTATCAAAGCAAGCTTTTACTGGTTATAATCTGAACCTCTATCCTTTGAAGTCATTTATTCCTGAATTTGTTATTTTATAAACTTATTATTTACAAATAAAAATTATCTGTAAATAAGTTTATGAAAAATTATAATTTATTTGTAAATTAATTATAGATAAGTAAATTATTTACAATGGTGTTATTATTTTACATTAAATAACTGCTGTGAGCTGAGACCTGAGCTGGCCACCATAAAAGATGGAGGTGAGCATGAGATGTGGGTGGCATTCATGCTCAGAAGAGTCTATAATCTTGGAGGCAGGCCCTGCCCCAAGTCCTGGGTTAGTAAGATCATGTGGACTGGGAACTGAACTGACCTGCCTCAGGGTTTAAAACAGAAACACCAGGGTGATTATTTGGAGGTATTTTAAATCCCAGACCCTCTTTTGGAGGTGAGAGCTGATTAATGAGCCATTATCCCATCATTCACAAACTACATAGTGAAGAATAGGCATAAGGCTTCAGGATATCTGACAGAACAGTTCCAGAAGGCAGGAGCAGCAAATGTACTTCAAAGAACCCAGAACAAATAGCTCTTTGGGTCAGTTTTTAAATCAATAACAGATCGGGCGCTACAAGAGGAAGCCTGTTTCCCAGCCAGTGAACAATGCTAAAAGCTCCGGCTCCCACAGTCTCTGGGGAGTAATTAGAACTTGTTCAGTAATCAGCCAATTTGGATTTCTGAGAATGATTCTAAATATAAAATGATAAAAGTTGAATAAACTAAGCTATTGCTTCACCATTTAATTTCATAATTCAATTAGAGAATCATAAAGTTAGAAATGCTGAAGGGTTTTTTGGATTGTTTTGTTTTGTTTTGTTTTGTTTAAGGAAAAGTTATTTAAAGGCAATGCTATTAAAAAAAAAAAAAAAAAAACTCGAGGCTAAAAATATATGCTGAAGCATTTTATCTCATTGGGGACCTGAAAACAGTAAAATATCCAAGTTGGAGTCTAGTCTTCATTAGACCAATAAGTTAGTTTGGGAACTTTGAAATAATTGTTTGATTTCTTTTGTCTATAAAGTCAGTGCAGATTAGGTAGATTGTTTGTTTTAATTGTTGGCAAAACACTGTAAACATCCAGGTTCTGGTTGCTGTATTTTTATTATAAAGCACAGGAAACTTCCATCAGAAGTAGTAGAGTGTTAGGATAAATTGTAAATAAACAATAGCTTTTGGTCAAGTTCAAATACAGCCTGTTACTTATCCTGCACTGGAAAAATGAGGCAATTCTTCAATTTCTATGATTACATATATAAATGGCAACTCTAATATTTTTGATGAGAGGGAAAGATTCTTCTGGATTGTTTTTTTGTTGTATAATCAATGGCACAAACCCATAAAAGAGTTGAACAACATTTTACCAAGTTATACTTTTCCCTGTGATATCACTTTTGATCTTTGAGGTTCCTTCCAGCTTTAAGAGTCTTTAATTCACTGATTCTAATGGGATATTCTAGGGAATTCCACCAAAGCAGGACTGGCTGGAACAGGCCCTGTTGGCCCTGGCGTATAGATGTTCTCCAGGGGAAACCCAGTGTATGATGATGTAAGTGTGACTGACCTGCAGAGGACTGCCTGGTTAGAGGTACCTCAGAACTTCACTTAATGCTGCCAGCATAGCCTTGGTGACCAGCAAATGCAGCATTTGTATTTCTTAGTAACAGATATGGAGAATTCATTATTACTTAATGAGCAGCAAAATCTTACTGAGCTGTACTATAATAACTTCATAGCTTTCTCTAATAAGACAAAACAACTGGAAAATAGTTCTCTAAGTTTAGTTCCAACTCCACTTCTCATTGAGTTGGATAGTATTTCCCTAAACTAGAGATTGTGGATTACCGTGACATTCACCAAAAGATCCAAACCATGTTTACATGGAAGTACATATGATGAAGTAATTGAAATTCACTTTTTATCACTTTTACTCATTCAAAGTAAAGACTAAAATAATTATCAGATTTACTTTTTGAATTTCAATAACAAGGAATAATAGAATGCTAATCCTGCTTTCTCAAGAGGCAGGTCAAGTGGTCTGGTATTCCCATCTTTTGAAGAATTTTCCACAGTTTATTGTGATCCACATAGTCAAAGGCTTTGGCATAGTCAATAAAGCAGAAGTAGATGTTTTTCTGGAACTCTCTTGCTTTTTCAATGATCCATCGAATGTTGGCAATTTGATCTCTGGTTCCTCTGCCTTTTCTAAAACCAGCTTGAACATCTGGAAGTTCACTGTTCACGTATTGCTGAAGCCTGGCTTGGAAAATTTTAAGCATTACTTTGCTAGCGTGTGAGATGAGTGCAATTGACTCATTGCAAAAGACCCTGATGCTGGGAGGGATTGGGGGCAGGAGGAGAAGGGGATGACAGAGGATGAGATGGCTGGATGGCATCACCGACTCAATGCAGATGAGTTTGGGTGAACTCGGAGTTCATGATGGACAGGGAGGCCTGGCGTGCTGCGATTCATGGGGTGGCAAAGAGTCAGACAAGACTGAGCGACTGAACTGAACTGAATCCTGCTTTACATGAAAGGATTGGATTGGCCAAAAAGTTTGTTCAAGTTTTTCTGCAACATCTTATAGAAAAACCCAAACATACTTTCTGGCCAACCCAGTAATTGGATCTTTGGGTTTCTAGGCTAATTTAGATTCCGGGCCCGCTCATTCTTTTCTGAGATGGCTTTATGATCATAGTGTAGCAGGAAAGGCACACAGTATTCTAAGTATACGATAAGAACAATTCCCCTGATGTTATTTTTTGTTAGTTTCTTTGTTTACATAAAGAAGAATGTGCTTGTTTATATTTCTGCTAGGTCCTATTGGAATTTTCTCTTCCAATTTCATAGAACTTTTCACTAAGTATGGGATGATATGCTGATATCGTTTTCACTTCCAGTCAGTAAAAACTTTATTTTCTTTGCAGATCTTAGGAATGGTGAAAAGAACTAACTCATTTCTTGTGGTATTTTCTAAATCCATACTAAACAAATGAGTAGTCACATGGCTGATAGAAATAACAGTATACAGTAACTTGTTTCTTTCTCTCTTTTTTTAAAGTAGATTTTATTCTTTAGAGCCATTTTAGATTTACAGCAAAATTTAGCAGAAGGTATGGAGAGTTCCCATGTACCCTCTGCCCTACACAGGCATCATATCCCCCATTATCAATATCCCTCATCAGAATGGTACACTGATTATATTTGATGAACCTGCATTGACACATCAGTATCATCCAAAGCCCACATATTTACATTATTATTCACTCTTGGTGTTAACACATTCAATAGATTTTGAGAAATATATAATGACATGTATCAGTGGTAAAGAATCTGCCTGCCAATGCAGGAAACACAGGTTCCAGATCTTCTCTGGGTCAGGAAGATCCCCTGGAGAAGGAAATGGCAACCCACTCCAGTATTCTTGCCCAGAGAATCCAATGGCCAGAGAGCATGGTGAGCTACAGTTGATGAGGTCACAAAAAGTTGGAAATGACTTAGCAACTGAATAACAACAACAGTGGATATGTACTGGTATCTTGTTTTAATTTGCATTTTTCTAATAATGTATGATGTGGGGCATCTTTTCACATGCTTTTTTGCTATTGGTGAAGTGTTGGTAAAGATCTGGCCCATTTCTTAGTCGATTTGTTCATTTTCTCAGTTTTGAGTTTTAAAAGTTCTTTGTATATTTTGGATAATAATTCTTTGTCTGATATGTCTTTTGCAAATATTTTCTCCCAGTCTGTGATTTGTCTTCATTTTATTGATAAAGTCTTTTAAAGAATTGATTTTTTATTTTAACTAAGTCCAAATTATCAATTATTTCTTCTGTGGATTGTGCCTTTGGTATTAAATCTAAAAAGTCATCACCAAACCCACAGTCATCTATTAATAGATTTTCTGTGTTATCATCTAGGAATTCCATAGGTTTGCATGTTATGTTTAGGTCTGTGATCTATTTTGAGTTACTTTTTGTGAAGGGTATAAGATCTGTATAAGAAGGCATCTGTATCTTTTTTCTTTGGGGCATATGGACGTCCAGTTGTTCTAGCACCATTTGTTGAAAAGACTATCTCTGTTCCATTGTGTTGGCTTCACTCTATATAGTCAACTGTCAGTTGACTACGTGGTTCTACTTCTGGCTTTCTGTTATGCTCTTTTGTTATACTTGTCTGTTCTTTCACCAGTATCTCACTGTCTTGATATTGTAGCTCTACAGTAATTACAAAGTCAGTACTTACTTACTGAAGTCAGGTAGTGTCAGTCGTCCAACTTTCTTCTTCAATATTATGTTGTCTGTTCTGTCTTCTGCCTCTCCATATAAATATTAAAGGTGCCAGAGCAGGAGACATCAGAGACATGGATTCGGTCCCTGGGTGGGGAAGATCCCCTGGAGGAGGGCATGGCAACCCACTCCAGTATTCTTGCCTTAAGAATCCCATGGACCAAAGAGCCTGGCAGGCTGCAGGCCTTAGGGTCACAAAGAGTCAGACATGACTGAAGTGATTTAGGACACATAAATATTAAAATCAATTTGTTAATATCCACAAAATAATTTGCTGAGATTTTGAGTGGGATTGTATTGAATCTATAAGTCAAGTTGGGAAGAACTGAAATCTTGTTAGTACAGAGTCTTCCTATCCATGAACATGGAATATATATTTTATTCTTCCTTGATTTTGTTTTTCAGAGTTTTGTAGTTTTCCTCATATAGAGCTTATACATATTTTGTTAGATTTATATCTAAGTGTTTCATGGTTTGGGGTGCTAATATAAATGGTTATGTGTTTTTAATTGAAAATTTCAATTGTTCAATAGAAAAGTGATTGACTTTTGTATATTAACCTTATATCCTATAATCTTGCTCTAATCTCTTACTACTTCTGGGAGTGTTTTGTTCATTTCTTTCAGATCATGCCATCTACAAACAAAGACAGTTTTATTTCTTCCTTCCCAATTAGTACACCTTTTATTTCCTTTTCTTATCTCACATTAGGAGTGATGAAAGTGGACGTCCCTTCCTTGTTCCTGATGTTAGTGGAAAAACTCCTGGTTTCTCACCAATAACTATGATGTTAGCTATAGGCTTTTCATAATTTTTTTTTATCAAATTGAGGAAATTTCCCTCTATCCCTAGTTTATAAGAGTTTTCTTTAAATCATGAATTGATTTGGATTTTATCAAATACTTTTTTCTCCATCTATTAATATGATAATGTGATTTTTCTTCTCTATCCTGTTGCTGTGATAGATTACATGAATTGATTTTCAAATGTTGAACCTGGCTTGCATACATGGAATAAATCACACTTGATTGTAGTGTATAGTTATTTTCAAACATTCTTGGATTTGATTTGCCAGTATTTTGTTGAGAATTTTTGCATCTATGTTTGTGAAAGATATTAACGTATGAAAGTGAAAGTTGCTCAGCCGTGTCCGACTCTTTGTGACACCGTGTACTATACAGTCCATGGAATTCTCTAGGCCGGAATACTGGAGTGGTACCCTTTCCCTTCTCCAGGGGATCTTCCCAGCCCAGGGATCAAACCCAGGTCTCCCACATCACAGGCGGATTCTTTACCAGCTGAGCCACAAGAGAACCCCAAGAATACTGGAGTGGGTAGCCTATCCCTTCTCCAGCGGATCTTTCTGACCCAGGAATCGAACCAGGGTCTCCTGCATTGCAGGAGGATTCTTTACCAACTGAGCTATAATTCATCTATAGTTTTCTTCTCATGTCTTTGTCAATTTTTGGAATTAGGGTAATTCTGGACTCATGGAATGAGTTAGGAAGTTTTCCCTCCACTTCTATCCTCTGAAAAAGATAGTGTAGAGAATTGGTATAATTTCTTTAAAATATGGACTGCTTTTTATTTTGCAGTCATTTTGCTGCTACTGCTAAGTCGCTTCAGTCCTGTCCGACTCTGTGCGACCCCATAGACAGCAGCTCACCAGACTCCCCCGTCCCTGGGATTCTCCAGGCAAGAATACTGGAGTGGGGTGCCATTTCCTTCTCCGTGCAGTCATTTTAGGCTTACACAAAAGTTGAAAAAATAGTAGAGAATTCATGTGTATCATTCATCCAGCTTTCACTGGTTTTAATATCTTTTAAAACTGTGCTACAGTTACCTAAACCAAGATATTAACACTGGTATAATAACCATTAACAATTAAATTGCAGCCTTCATTTGGATGTTGTCAGTTTTTCCGTCACTGTACTTTTTCTGTTCGAGATCCAATCCGAGGTTCCTATCCTAGTTATTTACCAGGTCTCAGTAGTTTCTTCTAATCTGTGACATTTCTCCAGTCTTTCCTTGTCTTTCATAACCTTTACATTTTAGAAGCAAACTGGTCAATTATTTTGCATACAGAGATTACAGTTGTGTGATACATAGTGGGATTCACTGTGTCTTTATTTCTAAATGAAAGTCTGAGTTTTCTAAAGGTTTTGTTTCATGTTTGTGAAAATCCTGGTGTTTACATTCTGTTGTTAGTTTAGTTGCTAAGTCATGTCCAACTCTTTTGTAACCCCATGGACTGTAGCCTACCCAACTCCTTTGTTCATGGAATTTTCTAGGAAATACTAGAGAGTGGGTTGCCATTTCCTGCTCCAGGGGATCTTTCTGACCCAGGGATTGAACATTTGTCTACTGCATTGGCAAGCAGATTCTTTGCCAATGAGCCACCAGAGAAGCCCCGTTTACATTTTGTTGTTGTTCAGTTGCTCAGTCGTGTCTGACTCTTTGCAACCTCATGGACTGCAGCACGCCAGGCTTCCCTGTCCTTCCACCATCTCCCAGAGCTTGCTGAAACTCATGTCCATTGGATCGCTGATGCCATCCAACCATCTCATCCTCTGTTGTCCCCTTCTCCTCCTGCCTTCAGTCTTTCCCAGCATCAGAGTCTTTTCTAATGAGTCGTCTCTTCACATCAGGTGGCCAAAGTACTGGAGCGTCAGCTTCAGCATCAGTCCTTTCAGTGAATATTCAGGATTGATATCCCTTAGGTTGACTGGTCTGATCTCCTTGCAGTCCAAGGGACTCTTAGAGTCTTCTCCAACACCACAGTTCAAAAGCATCAGTTCTTCAGCACTCAGCCTTCTTTACGGTCCAACTCTCACATTCATTCATGACTACTGAAAAAACCATAGACTTGACTAGACGGACCTTTACCAGGTTGCAGTTATTTGTCATATCTTACCTTCTTGGGGATCTATAGTTATTTGAAACTTCCTCCTTCAGTACAAGGAAATGATGTATCCTCAGTTCTTTTTACTGAAGCAGTCTCTCTGTCTCCAGTAATGATATGTGAAGTATCATGTGAGGAATAGCTTTATTAATGCAGAATATAGTTACTAAATTAATAAATTTTATTTTAAAAGTTATCTTTAAGAGCCTTATATTGGTTCCTCAAAAACTTAAGCATAGAATTACCATATGATCCACCAGTTTCACTCCTGGTTTTAACCCCAAATGACTCAAATAATTGAGTCACTGATTTATTTGTACACTGATGCCCATAGCACACTAGCCACAGTCAAAAGAGGAAAACAACACAAGTGTCCTTCAAGAGATGAATGCATAACACCATGTGGTATATGGAATATCATTACTGAGCCACAAAAAGGAATGAAATTCTGATATATGCTATAACATCTATTTGAAAACATTATGCTAAATGAAATAAACCAGACCCCAAAAAAGACATATTTTTTCATTCTAATTATATGAGGTACCTAGAATAGGGAAATTGATAGAGAGTAGAATAGAGATTACCAGGGGTTGGGAGGAGGTGATATGGGGAGTTATTATTTATTGGGTACAGAGTTTCTGTTTGGTATGATATAAAAGTTGTAGAGACAGTGGGTGGTGAGGTTGCACAACAATACTTAAAAGTGGTTTAAGGGTAAATTTTATGTTATGTGTAGTTTTTAATTTTTTAAAATTAATTTAATTTTGGCTACACTGGGTCTTGTTGATGCACACAGGCTTTCTCTAGTTGCAGCGAGTGGAGGCTCCTTCTGTCGTGGTGCACGGGCTTCTCGTTGCAGCGGCTCCTCTTGCTGTGGAGCACAGGCTCAAGGGTGCGAGGGCTTCGGTAGTTGCGGTGTGTTGCCTCAGTAGTTGTGGTGCTTGGGCTTAGTTTCCCTGCAGCATGTAGAGTCTTCCCAGACCAGTGATTGAACCCACCTCCCCTGCACTGGCAGGCAGATTCTTATGTATATTTTACCACAGTTTTTAAAACGTCTTATTCAACTATCCCTTTCCTTCCCACCCCCACACCCCCTCTTACTGGGTCGTTTTAATCCAGTAAGTAATTTTTTTCCATATTTCACAGGTTAATAACACTCTTGCCCACTCCCCACTTATTGGGTCATTTTAATCCAGTATGCATTTTTGCCATGTTTCACAGATTATTTTTTTCTGAGAAACCTTAAATAGCATTATCATGGTATAGCTGACCTTATAAAAGTTGTATTTCTTCCATCATTATAAGTTTGAAAAAGTTTCACCCCAAATTTATTTCATTGTGAGTAAGATATATCCTGAGACTAGTATTTGATTAGTTACAAAGATGAACAATATTAGAAACATAAGCGTATTCTCACTAGAGATAGATTTTATCTTGTTGCCTTGGGTTTTGTGATGGAGATTCACATAAAGTTTAGCCTCTGAATGATCTACCTGCAAAATGTACCACTCACATTCATCAAACCTCCTGACACTATGCCTTGATTCTCCAGACATAGGAAGGAGTACAAATACCTGCTTAAACTGTAGGGAATCTAGGGGCTAGGGACATGCAGATTAATAAGCTCCATACTTATAACCCCATTTACTAGCTTGTTCAGTCTCATTATTGGCAGCACCATCAAGCAGCAGTTCACAAAAGAAGGGAATACTGGGCAAAACAAAGATAGATGTCTGCTGCTGCTACTGATGCTAAGTCGCTTCAGTCGTGTCCGACTCTGTGCGACCCCATAGATGGCGGCCCACCAGGCTCCCCGTCCCTGGGATTCTCCAGGCAAGAACACTGGAGTGGGTTGCCATTTCCTTCTCCAATGCATGAAAGTGGAAAGTGGAAGTGAAGTCGCGCAGTCGTGTACGACTCTTCGCAACCCCATGGACTACAGCCTACCAGGCTCCTCCGTCCATGGGATTTTCCAAGCAAGAGTACTGGAGTGGGGTGCCATTGCCTTCTCCGAGATGTCTGCTACATCAGGTCATTTCGTTAATTCATTCGGCAAATATTTGTTAAGCAGTATGAACAGCGTTCTGAGGGCTTGGGGTACATCAACTAACAAAATAGGCAAATAACCCGGCCCTCATCTAGCTTACCTTTGAGCTGGTCTGTTCCACTGCAAAAGCATATTGAGACATGGGCAGCCAGTTGATGTGACATCAAGGGCTTAAATTTCTGAGGCTAACCAGTCCCCTATTTGTTGATCAATCCACTGAAGTCTTTGCATTCAGGGTGGATAGGAAGCTAGTGTTTCTATCAGAGTGATGTTCTTCTACAGAGTTCTGCATAGCTTCCAAAGACTCAGACCAGTGGATGGTGTACTGGGGTTCAAGAGTCCTTATACCTACAATGAGGAGATGAACTGGTGCTGTTTCAGTCCCAAGGGACAGCATGGTAAGAGCCAGTCAAGTTATTGCAGGGCTTCATTCTCAGACCAAAATGGGGTGAAAAATCAGAAGCCTGGATAGAATTATGCATGGTGGGGCTCAAGCTGACATTCACTAGACATACAGGAATGCAGGGGCTTTCTGCACACACCAGATCCATGCTTAATACAGAAATACTGATTCCAACTTACAGGCCAAGCCCCTAGAATGGGTGGCATACTTGCCAATCTTCGATAGACTTGGGACATGGGCAGACAAGAAATGACTACAGGAGGGTGGTAAACAGATGCTATTGGCAAATAAAAATAAATGTTAGTATTTATTAGCCAAATCCACATTTTCATTTAATCCTCAAGACAAAAACAAACTAGGAAGAAAAAAATAGCTCTGAGATCTGCACTCTCTTTGTGACTATTAAAAACTGAGATTTAACATGTTTAAACAAAAGAAAGGAAAATTTTTTTCAATACTGGTGATATATTGAGGATTAAGATAGATCTCCCCTGTTCCCTCCCCCATCCTGATCTCACTGTGTGGAGCAACAACACTTTCCCCTTTTGGGGGGGGATATTAGGAAATATAGTTATATATTTCAGTGCTGGAAACCACATTCAGTTCTAGGCACCACACTTCTAAAGGGCCACTGACAAATTGGAGCATGTTCTGAGGAAAATGGCCCAGATGGTAAGGGAACATGAAACCAAGTTATATGAGAAACACTTGGAGGAAGTACGGAGATTTAGCCGAGAGAAGAGAAGATTAACCAGAAAGTATTACAGAGACCACAGTTTTCAGTTTCTGGAAGAGACGCTAAGGATGGGCTAAGGATTCATCGTGCTTTGCCTACTGGAGCCTCCAAGAACAAGGGTCATTGAGGGGAGATACAGGAAGAACATCATCAAAAAGAACTTGATAAAAATCAAAGGCATGTCAAAAGGAATGGATATCACTGGAGACAGATACCAAGCCCCACATCTCTGAAATTATTCTCACAGAGGCTGTCAGTCAGTGCCTGCTCACATCAGACCTACACCGTGGGCCTTCCCAGGCCCACCATGGCCAGTAGCATCTCTTCCCCTTGTTCTCCCTTTGTACTCTTACCTCTCTGAAGTACTGCCATGCTTTCGCTTGTGCTTTAATTCTGTTCATACCTGTCTGTCTCTCACTAGTGATTCTCAACTTTCAACCTGATTATATTCTTTTAATGGTTTCCCTTGTGGCTCAGCTGGTAAAGAATCCGCCCGCAGTGCAGGAGACCTGGGTTTGATCCCTGGGTTGGGAAGATCCCCTAGAGAAAGGAAAGGCTACCCACTCTGGTATTCTGGCCTGGAGAATTCCATGGACTGTACAGTCCATGGGGTTGCAAAGAGTCGGACCTAATTGTATTCTTTCAACCTAATTGTATTCTCTTTATAACAAGTATAATATATATAAATTGTAACACATGTTATATATTATAACAAATATATGTTATAATATATATAGTGGTGATTTAGTCGCTGAGTTGTGTCTGACTCTTGGAACCCCATGGACTGTAGCCTGCCAGGCTCCTCTGTCTATGGGATTCTCCAGGCAAGAATACTGGAGTGTATTGCCATTTCCTTCTCCAGGGGATCTTCCCAACCCAGGAATTGAACCTGGGTCTCCTGCATTACAGGCAGATTCTTTACCAACTCAGCTACAAGGGAAGCACTTTAATATTTTATATATATATATATATATATATATATATATATATATATACACACACACATAAAATATAATGCATATAGTTTCACATTTAACTATGTGAAATTCATAATTAATATAACCCACCTGTGCAGCACACAATTCCAAAAATATACTATAATGCCCTCATATTGCACTTAGTCACTCAGTCATGTCCAACTCTTTGCGACCCCATGGACTGTATAGCCCACCAGGCTCCTCTATCCATGGGATGCTCCAGGCAAGAATACTGGAGTGGGTTGCCATGCCATTCTCCAGCCCTCATATTAAGGCAATTAAAAGGAAAAACAAATTGTATTCAAGTTACATATTTCACACAATCTCCAGGAATGACCACACCAGGAAACACAGTAAAGTAGATGGATGTGGAATGTGGGAGCAGCACTATTAGGGCAGCTGTGCTGCAGGCTGGTGTAGGCACATTGCATCAGTAACTCAAAAAAAACAAACAAACTAGGAATGTGTTTGCTTCCCATGATACAGTATTCTTTTTCTTTCCTTTTTAATTCTTTTCAATTTATAACTTGTTTATTTTAAAATGTGTAACATAAAATGCATCATTTTAAGCATTTTTAAGTGTACAGTTCTGTGGCATTAAGTACATTCACTTTGTCATGTAACCATCACCACCTTCCATCTTCCAAATTTTTTCATCTCCCTCAACTCATGATGTAGTTTTCTTAAGTAATGAGTCGTCCTGGCAAAGGTCCAGACAACACAATGTATAACAGTCTTCCTTCAGTTTCCTTGGTAATTCAACTTATAAGATTTCAGTGTATATATAAAATATGTAAAAAAGTTTTGTTTTTGTATGTAAAACAGAGTTAGGTTTTAAGTTGTGCTGCTGCTGCTGCTAAGTCGCTTCAGTCGTGTCCGACTCTGTGCGACCCCATAGATGGCAGCCCACCAGGCTGCCCCATCCCTGGGCTCCTCCAGGCAAGAACACTGGAGTGGGTTGCCATTTCCTTCTCCACTGCATGAAAGTGAAAAGTGAAAATGAAGTCAGTCAGTCGTGTCCTACTCTTCGCGACCCCATGGACTGCAGCCTACCAGGCTCCTCCATCCATGGGATTTTCCAGGCAAGAGTACTGGAGTGGGTCACCATTGCCTTCTCCTTCAGGTGATTGTAAATGGGTTGTCACCCATCCAGATGACCAATGGGATGGGGGACAGGGGCTTGTTGACTGAAACCCAAATATTGCAGAATATCTGTATCATTGGCACCTGTCCACTAAATGCAAGTACCACCCCTTGGTCACTGTAACAAGCAGAAACAACCCTATCCGTTCCCTTATCATTACCACCATTGAGAGCCAGACTGTACAGTACATGAACTCTAAGGCAAGACTCAGTTTTGTCCTTTTTTTAACTCCCTTAGTACCTGGTGGGGCTTCCCAGGTGGCCTAGTGGTAAAGAACCTACCTGCCTGCCAATGCAGGAAACATAATGAGACATGGGTTTGATCCCTGGGTCGTGAAGATCCCCAGGAGGAGGGCATCACGACCCACTCCCTGTATTCTTGCCTGGAGAATCCAATGGACAGAGGAGCCTGGCGGGCTACAGTCCATGGGTCTCAAGGAGTTGGACACAAATGAAGCGACTTAGCATGCACAGTACCTGGTACAAGAGGCTCTCAGTGTTTATTAAAGTAGAGAATATAGTAGAGAGGATGCCCACATGTCCCTCAGGTAGCTGTAGCTCAGCTTTTCTGAAATTGAACAAGAAATCATCTTCCTCTTCTCTAGCCTCGCTCCTCAATCTTTCCTAACCTTCTTCATTCTCAGTCTTTACAGTTATCCAAAAAGCTAGCCACTGCAGATTCATCTCCCTCACTGTGCACATCTGGTGGGTCATAGACCATCACTTCTGCCTGTCCTAACTCAGGGACCCTGTGTTTCCCCTGCTTCAACCTCCCTTATATCTTCTTCTATTATAATACCCTTGTTTTCTGGCCTCCACGATCACCATCCTTCAAATGCTCAGGAACTCGAAGCATTCCATTGGCATGCCAAGCCTTCCATTTTGGAGTAGTGTAGCCCCATTGTTGTTCAGTCTCTCAGTCGTGTCCGACTCTTTGCGACCCCATGGACTGTAGCATGCCAGGCTTCCCTGTCTTTCACCATCTCCCAGAGCTTGCTCAAACTCACATCCATTGAGGCATCAATGATGCCATCCAACCATCTCATCCTCTGTCGTCCCCTTCTCCTCCTGCCTTCAATGTTTCCCAGCATCAGGATCTTTTCCAGTGAGTCAGCTCTTCTCATCAGATGACTAGAGTGTTGGAGCTTCAGCTTCAGCATCGGTCCTTCCAATGAATATTCAGGACTGATTTTCTTTAGGATTGACTGGTTTGATCTTCTAACAGTCCAAGAAACTATCAAGAGTCTTCTCCAGCACCACAGTTTGAAAGCATCAATTCTTCGGCACTCAGCCTCTTTTATTGTCCAGCTCTCACATCCATACATGACTACTGGAAAAAGCATAGCTTTGACTATATAGACTTTTTTCAGCAAAGTAATATTTCTGATTTTTAATACTGCTATCTAGGTTTGTCATAGCTTTTCTTCCAAGGAGCAAGTGTCTTTTAATTTCATGGCTGCAGTCACCATCCACAGTGATTTTGGAGCCCAAGAAAATAGTCTGTCACCATTTCCATTGTTTCCCCATCTATTTGTCATGAAGTGATGGGACCAGATGCCATGATCTTAGTGTAGCTCCTTATGCCTAGAGTAACTGTTACCTTTTTCAACTTGAAAAATTCCTACTCATACATGGAGACTCAGCTGAAATGTCTCCTCCTCTGGTCCCAGATCTCAGATAGAATTACCCACTCTGTGTCTCTGTTGATATCTTTGTTGTGTCATTTCTTGTGTTAAACTTTGTTCATGTGCCTGTCAGACTAAGAGTTCCTTGAGTAGAAGGTAATTGCTCAGGCTTTAGAGTCAAGGGCTAGAGTTTGAATCCTGCATGACTTAGCAGTCCTGTGGTCTTGAACAAAGCCCTTCACCTCCAGAAGCCCCAGTTTTTCTTATCTGTAAAATGGGGATAATATACTGCTTACAAAGTGTTTAGAGCAAAGCTTGAAATGTTAACCATTTTCATTGGCTTTGTATCTGTCCAGCACCTCATAAGAAGCAAAATAGAGGAGGTACTTACCAGCTGTTTTGAATGAAGGAAGCACGGACTGCTGATATTGTCAGATTTGGAGATTTTATTATTTAGTCATGTTCAAACGGATGTTATATTTGGCACTTATAGACAATTTTATCATGCATAAATTTATCCATGGAAAATATTCTTGAAAGAAAAAAGCAATCTGTTTTCAGCTCTGACTTTTTTTAGGTGTATTAAAAAGCATTCATCCTGAAACAGTAATGTAAAAACCCTTGGGCTTGTAAAGTCTATGCCCACTGTGGAAAATTATGTGCCTAGAAACTCCTTTGTTTTGGATTTTGACTTGTAGTTTCCATAACGTGAAATGTGGGGAATGTCACTTTTTTCTTACTTATCTGAATGGTGAAGACTGGCGACCACCTCTAGCATCATTGAGCCAAACCCCATGACTGTCCTGCACTTGTCCCACCTTCAGTACAAAATGTATATTCTTATTCAGCTTATGACTCAACTATTTGCTTTAAAAACCCTTTAAGTGCTGCTTGCAGTGTAAGACCAAATCCTAAATTTTAAAAACTTCCATAGCTAATACTCTGCTAAATGTTTAAAGCCTGACATTTAATCTCCATGAACTGGAGCGCTCTGATTTCACTGTTTGCAGCTAGTAAATGTCACTCTGAACATTGTTGCTTTCACTCACACTTAAGCACTTTCATCTGCCGTGGATGCAGAGTGTCAGAGAAGTCTTTGTGTGCTATTCTAGTGAGGGGAAAAAAAGACGAAACCCAGCCTTTAAACAGACTGAAAAAAACTGCTTGAAAGGCAGCGATGACCCTGTTTTTTTAATATGGTGTTTGTGAACACACAATCCTGAGTTCCACCAGATTCTCTTAAAAACTAACTCTATTAGCTCAGTCAGAACAGGGTCCCCGCTGAGCTCATCCGTGGTTGCCAGCCAAGCAGCTCCCCCTCCTTTGTGACCGGAGTGGGGATTGGTGGGGAGAAGGGGGAGAAGATGCTGGCATTCCTTTCATTTCACTTCTGCCTGCAGGAGGAATCTTGTCATCCTCTGGCTCCCCAAACTATTTTCAACCTGGGTGTTTTATTTCTTAGTTCCTGAAGGCTGCTGGCACACAGGACAGCCCTCACTTCTCATCATCTTGACATGGAATGGAAAATCAGTTTGTGGCTATTTTCATAGCAAGTGATTTACTCCTGTTCTTTTATCTGTCTCCGCTTTATACTCTTTGTTTGAACATGTTTTTATTTCCCGTCTCTGCGGCCTTTTGTTCTTTTTCTGGGATTTTTCTGTTCACTTTTCCTTCCCCTGCTCTCTCCCCATCCCCCACCCGCCATCCCCTGCTAAGTCCCTGGGGCCTTCCTTGTCTCGGTCCCCAGGCCCTTGTCCCACCCCTTTTGTGCACATCCTGCTTCCTGCCTGGTTGCCCTCCTCTCTCCTGCCCAGTCTGTTACAGGCACTGCTGGTGCTGCCTCCACTGCTGTTCTCATCCTTGGGGTCCCTCTTCATGTACCCGTGGGCTCAGTCTGTAATAGCCCATGGTACAGCAGGCAGACAGACTGAACTTGTCCATGGTCACATTATAGACAGATTGTCAGCCAAATTCTTAGGCAGATTTGTTTTTAAGGCCGTTAATGCCTACACTAGCCTTTGTTTCCAGTTTCCTGGCAGCCATGCTAAAGCATGAGCTGAAGCCTAGAAACAGAACACTCTACAAGAAGCACTGAAGGGGAAATTTTAGAAAACTGTGGGCTTTTCTGACAGACATGGATTCAAGTCTCTACTCTGCGGTTTATTAGCCTTGTGGCCTTGGACAAATTCATTCATTTGACAAATGTTTATCAAGTGCCTATTATGTGCCTTCTGCTGCTAAGTCACTTCATTCGTGTCTGACTCTGTGCGACCCCATAGATGGCAGCCCACCAGGCTCCCCCGTCCCTGGGATTCTCCAGGCAAGAACACTGGAGTGGGTTGCCATTTCCTTCTCCAGTGCATGAAAGTGAAAAGTGAAAGTGAAGTCGCTCAGTCATGCCCGACTCTTTGCAACCCCATGGACTGCAGCCTACCAGGCTCCTCCGTCCATGGGATTTTCCAGGCAAGAGTACTGGAGTGGGGTACCATTGCCTTCTCCGATATGCCTTCTAGGCAACCAAATAATTACCTTCTGTCTTCTTCTCTTATGTTCCTAGCCAATTGGGAAATAAGACAGTAGAAATCAAAATATCAGCTTTATCAACTGATGGAAGCCAGATTAGAGGATGTGGCTAACATATGCAGCCACCATGGGTTTACTTCTCTGCTGAATTAGGCATTAGGCCCGCCTCTCTTCTCTACTCAGCACACAAGCCAGGTATAGAGGATAGATGCTGAAGACAGACAGGCTGAGAAGAGAGTGAAGAAATCCAGGGGCATGGTGCATCCTCATCTCCTGACCTCACTCATAGGCAGGCCACTCCTCCCATGGGGAAGGACCTAGTGGGGAGCCTGAGAGGAGATTTCACCCCTCCCTCCTGGGACCTGGAAACTCCCTTCCCTCCAGGGAAACAGGAGGGTTGAGAGCGCGCCCTTAACTCTAAGCTCTGTACCTAACCAGTGATTACCATAACAGGCAAAATAAATATTGCCAGTCTGTTTCGTCACCTATAAAATATGAATCATCATACCCATCTCTTACTGTGGCTGTGGGGACTAAGGTGAAATGAGATGCTGTTTATGAAGAATATGAATACCTGTTAGCGGTCACCCTTTGATCAGGACCAGCTGAAAGCAGAATTAGTCACTCAGTGGCTTGATATATCTTTGTTGTCCTCTTTATCTTCTCTTTTTGAGCCCGTTTGGTCATTTTTCCCCTCCTCACTACTGTTTAAAAAACAAAAAAAGTGGAAATAAAAAGCAGGTATACTGGTCCTAAAGCACAGTAAGCACAAATCATTTCTAATCCTGGTGTACGTGTTACACAACTCATTAATCTGGAAAAAGGAAGCATTAGAGACAATTAAATCTACTTTAGAACTACAAAAACTGGTTGTTCTTGAAGGGTCACCAAAGTACAATTTATGGCTACAAGCAGATATATTACATGGGAAATGTTTGTTTTGATTCCTCACACTTATTGTTATATTAACTTAAATAATATTCATGAGGTTCTTTATTACTGTAGAAAAGAATTCAGCTGAGCCTGGAAACCACAGTGATGAAGGAAAACAGTAAAGATAGTTTTAGGGAATAACTTTTAATTCAGGGTACTTGGACTTTTTTTGAGGGCAGCAGGAAGCCACTGATGACAAAAGCTGAGACGGTCAGGTTTGTACTGTAGGTGAATGCCACGTAGCAGCGCTATGGGAATGAAACAGGGGAGAAGGCAGGCCTGGGAGAACAGGGAGGAGGTGAACCAGGTGAGAGGAAATTGATTTACGCCAAGTAGCAGCACCCAGATTTAAGGGCCTTCAGGAGTAGAATTGGCAGGGTCAGGATGCTGGGGCAGAGGGCCGAGGAGTAAAATGTATCTGGTAAGAGGGCTCTTTTCTGAAGTTAAAACAGGAATTTCCCTGGTGGTCCAGCGGCTAAGACTCCAAGGTTCCAGTGGAGGAAGGGCAGGTTTGATTCCTGGTCCGGAAGCTAGATCCCACGTGCCACGACTCAGACCTCAGTACAACGAAGGTGGCAACTAAGACCTGGCACCGCCAAAGAAATAAATACTAAAGAAACTATCAAATAAAGTTAGAATTATAAGAATTCAAATGGCAGTGCTGCCCTTCCCAAGCAGGATTAGAGAGTTAACATGGGAAACTCAGCCTGAGAGAGACCAAGCCAAAGGACAGATGAACTTGGCCAGCAAGAGGGGCTGGACCAGTTTCCCGAGAGGGAGCAAGATAAAGCAGCAGGGTATGGCGTGACACCGAGATATGCCTTCCACTGATGGGAAAGAGAGAGGAAGAAAAAGAAAGCCAGAGAATTTAAGTCAGTTGGGGGCTTTGGTGCGGGGAGGGGGGGGGCACTATCAAGAATGCTGTGGAGTTGTAGATTGTCCTGCCTCTCGCATAATTATGTCAGCCATTCTCATAGTAGACACATAAAGCCTTATTTCAGTTTTTCCCTCAAAAAAACAGATTTAACAAAAGTTCTTAGGTGGATACTAAGCTAGATATTTTTTTGTTTTGTGAACAGTTTTCTTCTTTGGGCTTTTTTAATTGCATTCTTTTATTGACTGGGATGGAGGGAATTCAGTCCTTGGGACAGGCTCTCTCCTTCTAGTCAGTTTTCATAGGATGTTACAGAACTTTTCAGTTTTGAAACAGATCTAAAAACAGTAAACAAGAAAAGATCAGTGAATACTTTTGCAAGGTGGAAGGGAAAGGAAAGAGGAATGACTCGTTGGCTTTGGAACAATCCCTTTTTATATCCCTGTGTGTGTGCATGCTAAGTCGCTTCATTTGTGTCCAACTCTGTGCGACCCTGTGGACTGTAGCCCACCAGGCTCCTCTATGGGATTCTTCAGGAAAGACTATATACTGGAGTGGGTTGCCATGCCCTCCTCCAGGGGATCTTCCTGACCCAAGGACTGAACCCGAGACTCCTGTGTCTCTGCATTGGCAGTCAGGTTCTTTACCACTAGCGCCTCCTGAGAAGCCTCTTTATGTCCATGCTACTGCTAAATCACTTCAGTCGTGTCCAACTCTATGCGACCCCATAGACAGCAGCCCACCAGGCTCCCCCGTCTGGGATTCTCCAGGCAAGAACACTGGAGTGGGTTGCCATTTCCTTCTCCAATGCATGAAAGTGAAAAGTGAAAGTGAAGTCGCTTAGTCATGTCTGACCCTTAGCAACCCCATGGACTGCAGCCCACCAGGCTCCTCTGTCCATGGGATTTTCCAGGCAAGAGTACTGGAGTAGGGTACTAATTGAACAGAGCACTCTGTTCCCATCACAACAGAGCAGTATTAGGCATATCTGTGGTGAACATACATTTTAGTTTTCTAACTGGTTACACAAAACAATGGAAAACTATTTTCTCTGTTTCAAGATGAAAGGTTTTCCTTCCATTTCATAGTTTTTAAAGACCCAATATTGGAGCAAGGAGTTTTTAACTAATGACATACTATTAAAGGGTTTTGTTCATATTTGTAGAGTCAATGTATAAAGCCATTGTTTTTTCTGAAGTATTTTGATATATTAAACTGAGGAAAACTAGAGACCCAGCAGTGAATCAGTATTTCTGCCAGCTCCCCTAAGACTTTTTTTGGGCACCTGTTTTGTGCAAAGTGCTTGTTGATAAGGGCTGAATACAGTGCCATGTGTCTAGATTGTAGGCTCCCCAATGGCTTACTTGTCTTCCCAAACCCAAGTGCCAAGAAAAACGCCAAGCATCATTATATTTGTTGACAGGGAAGAATAAATTGAGAAAGTATCATTGATATATATACACTAACATGTATAGAATAGATAGCTAGTGGGAAGCTGCTGTATAGCACAGGGAGCCCAGCCTGGTACTCTGTGATGACCTAGAGGGGAGGGATGGGGGAGGGGTGGGAGGGAGGCTCAAGAGGGAGGGGATATATATATGTATAGTTATAACTGATTCATGTCGTTGTACAGCAGAAACCAACACAACATTGAAAGCAATTATCCTCCAATTAAAAAATAAGCTAAAAAACAAAATAAAAACAATACTTGTTGACTGTAAACAAATAGACTGCCAGGTACTTCTCCAAAAGTGTGTTTACTTGGGATCAGCAAAGAATTGCCATTTGAGGATCTGCGACCGTAGTTTTTTGGTTTTTGTGGTTTTTTTGCGACCATAGTTTTAAAAGATGCTTGCTCCTTGGAAGAAAAGCTATGACCAACCTTGATAGCATATTGAAAAGCAGAGACATTACTTTGCCAACAAAGGTCTGTCTAGTCAAAGCTGTGGTTTTTCTAGTAGTCACATATGGATGTGAGAGTTGAATCATAAAGAGAGCTGAGCACCGAAGAATTGATGCTTCAAAACTGTGGTGTTAGAGAAGACTCTTGAGAGTCCCTTGGACTGCAAGGAGATCAAACCAGTCCATCCTAAAGGAAATCAATCCTGAATATTCATTGGAAGGACTCATGCTAAAACTGAAGCTCCAATACTTTGGCCACCTGATGTGAAGAACTGACTTATTGGAAAAGACCCTAATGCTGGGCAAGATTGAAGGCAGGAGGAGAAGGGGACGATAGAGGATAAGATGGTTGGATGATATCACCGACTTGATGGACATGAGTTTGAGCAGGCTCTGGGAGTTGGTGGTGGACAGGGAAGCCTGGCATGCTGCAGTCCATGGGGTCACAAAGAGTCAGACATGACTGAGCGACTGAACTGAACTGAAGTAACCATGGGTGAGCCATGTGCAAATCCCTGCTGCCAGGCCACAAGAAGAGGGAACCTCTCTTAAAGAGGGGGAGAGGAAGCTGGGAGGGTGATAGTGAACAAAGAGTCTGTTGGAGGAATTGAGAGTTCGAAGAATAGTGGCTTTTCATTGGCTGGTTGTGAGCTTTTGCCAGGCAAGAAGAGGAGTCTGTCTTCTCCCTGTTGCTCTGTCTTCATAGGGCGTGAGAACCTTCTGGCCTCCCAACTCAATTTTAACTGAGGTTTCCGTTTATTAACTTTTATACACTTTACATGTGTTAACTCATTCAATCATTACAATAACCATATCCTATTTTTATCCCCATTTTGCAGATAAGAAAACTGAGGCATAAGGGGAGGAAAAATTGGTTTGCCCAAAGTATGAGGGACACTAAGTGGCAGAAACAGGATCCAAACCCGGATAGCTTGAGGCTGCAGCGTCTATGCTCTAGTCACTGTACTCTGCTACCCTTCTGCTCAGGACGAAACTATTGAATTCATGAGTAAATATCCTAATGGAGTCATACGGATGAGACCATCCATTGTGACAGGCTGGTGATAGTTAATTAGAATTACAGCATGGACTTTAAACATGCTTGATTATAATTAACATCAAATTTGAAGTTAGCATCTATCACATGTGTGAGTGCCTGACTTCAGTTCCCCTCCAGCATTCTCATTGCCAACATTTCCCGGACCAAAGGGAGCCTGCTTTTGTTTCCACACCCAGCTCTCTTTCAAAGACTGAAACCGTGGTGGGCCGGGCCGGGGGAGGCTGAATGGGGTGAGACAGCCTGTGGGGGTGGGGAGTCTGAGCAACAATGAACCAGCAGCGTTAAGAGCTGCATGGCGCGTACTCTCCCTGGAAACGCTCTGCCTCAGGCAGAAAGTATGATTTAATCCTGGTGAAGATAATTCCATTTTATACCCTAGAATAGACTGTCCCTGTAACCGAATTTTATTTGCAATCTTGCCCTGGGAAACCCTACCAGTGTACGTTATTTGTCCTATTAGCTAAACTGAACAAAATAGGGCCCACCACCTTTTCCGTTAAAAGGCTCTTAAAAGAGACTGCGAGAACCTGCTGCCCCAACAGAAGATGCCTGGACCATGGCCCAGCGGTGCCCTGGGCAGGGTTTGCAGGAGGGGGAAGACTGCAATTCGGTCAAAAGAGCCACTGTTGATCTTGAAAGAGCATCAGCTACAGATGACACAAGGATTCTGTCCCCACTCCAGCTCTGAGACCCCTCTTTTGGTCACTGTTGTGAAGCAGCCTTAGGCAGAGAGATTAAAAAAATATATAATGGCAGCAAATATACACAAGGAACTTGCTGAGTTCTCAGTGCTTGGCAGACTCTGCCTCACTTAGTCATCGCTGTAACACTATGTGGAAAGCCCGACTTCAGTCCCCATTTTTACAAATGAGGAAACTGAGGTTCAGAGAGCTGAGATAACTAGCCCAGCGTCACAGGGTAGAAAGCGGTAGAGCCAGGATTCACTCTCAGGTGGTCTGGCTTCAGGGTCCACGCTCTCATCACTGCCCTTTTCCTGGACTGTCAATGCCTCAGATACCCCATCTTGTTGACCATAAGACAGAAACTTGTTTCAAAAACTGAGGAGAGAGCACATGTGAATGAGAAAACCTGAAGGTTTGGTCTTCTCTCCATAGTAGCTAAGAATTTCTTCTTAACAAAATTTGACTTTTGGTCAACCAAGATGTTTCAGAGATTATCTACTGAATCAAAACCTGTTGCCCTGCCCTTAAGATGACTGTGGCAAAGGACCGCCCCCCCGCCCTAAGTGCTACTGACAGACTGAGCCCCACCACTGAGGCTTTGCTTGTCCAGCCCACCCCCCACCCCCAAAAGACCCGGCTGTGATGCCAAGAAGCATGAGCAACCTTCCCCACGTCTGCAGAGACACTGCTTGTTGGGATGGGGCCTCTTGGCAGCAAAGGAGACAGAGTGGCAGAGCTTATGTCGCCTTGCCTTCTTCCTCATCAGTGTCCCTTTCCGCCCACCCTCAGGTGCCTTCCTTCTCTTTAGCCTGTCCTTATCCTCACAGTGTTGTCCACTTACCATTTTTAAAGAGTTAGATAATTAAAGAGTTAACTTGTTAACTTCTGGTCTCTAAGATAGGATCCAACCAGGGGTGCTCCCTGTGTAAGGAGCTGATCTCTAAGCCTAGCCAGTGGAGGGAAAGAGGGGCGTCCTGGCAGAGCTCCTCAATTTCTGGCAGTTCTCACTGCTATTAGGAGCCTCAGGCTCACTGAAAAGCTCTTCCAGATGAGTTCAACTGAGCTCCTTGTCCCCAGAGTGGTTTCTGAGCAGGATGAGAGAGAGAGAGTGGCCTTTGATGGCTCACCAGTCCCCGCGTTTCCTCCCCCCGCCACCCCTCCACGCTGTCTTCTCCTTTAGCACACTCAGACCCCTTCGCAGGAAGGCAGATGAGGCAACGCTTATGTAGATTGCCAGCCCCCTTCCTGTAGTGCAGAGCAGAGGTTTCCAAGCACTAATCTGTACCAGAAACACCTGGGAGCATGTTTAAAATGCGTATTCCTGGGCCCCAGACCCAGAGATTCTGATTTGGAAAGAATATGAATTTTTTATTCATTTTAATTCAAATATATCAGGCTTCCATAGTGGCTCAGTTGGTAAAGAATCTGCCTGCAATGCAGGAGATCCAGATTCAGTCCCTGGGTCAGGAAGATTCCCTGGAGAAGGAAATGGCAGCCCACTCCAGTATTTTGCCTGGAGAATCCCATGGACAGAGGAGCCAGGCAGGCTACACTGTCCGTGGGATCCCAGAGTCAGACACAACTGTGCAACTAACTTTCACTTTCACTTTAATTGAAATGTAGTTGATTTACAATATTGTATCTATCTCTGCAGTAGAAAGTCACTCGGTTTCACACACATATACATTCTTTTTTTAAATAGTCTTCTCCATTATGGTTTATTCCAGGAGATTTGGCTGAGAAGTTCATTTGGGTTTTCTGTAAGATACCAAACCTAAATAAATACCAAACCTAAATGAACTTTTTGGTCAACCCAATAGTTCCCTGCGCCCTACAGTAGGACCTTGTTTATCCATTCTAAATGTAATAGTTTGCATCTACTAACCCCACATTCCCAGTCCATCCCTCTCCCTCCCCTAAGGATCTGCATTTTTGACAAGTACCCCTGGGTGAATGTGATGCGGAGGGCTGTGAAATACTAACATGGAGTCGCTTCTCTCCTTGCTGGTTTAAAGGGTCCCTCTCTGAACAGAACTGGGGCAAACCCAGTGCTTCTCTCAGTTTCTACCAATACTCCTGTCTTCTCAGTCTATAATAAGAGAGAGTTGTTAGTACAGCTGAACATTCCTAAACAAGTTTGCTTGTTTAGGAACATTTGCTAAACAAGTTAGCAAAACTCAGCTAAGCTTGAAGGCAAGAAAAACCTCCAAAAGATACTGATTTTGACAAGCAGTGTCATTCTGCTCCTGCAAGTTACCAATGGAGTCAGGGGCACCAATGCTAGGATCTAGATAGATGCGTGGTGGACAAATAGAAATGCCTTTTGAATCTCTGACTGCACGGAATGAAGCACATATTCTCTGGAGAACTCTGAACCTCTGATTCTAGGTGTGGAATCCAAGCTCAGCTCTAGAATACCATGTTCTTTAAGCTGCAATAAGGTACAGCTTCCTAATGCGTCTCACTTTGTTGAATTCTGTCTTCTCGCCTCTGTTTCATTGTCTTTGAGTATTATGTCTGTCTGTCTCTCATACACACAACCAGAAACTCGCAAACAAGTGTTTCTATCTATCCTTTCAGCTTGGAATTAAGGAATTAGATAATCCTCTATAAAAAAAAAACTTGTAAACCTTTTATTACTGTACATACAATCTGTACATAAAGGAAATTATCCAAGGAAAACTGCTGAGTAGTTTTCAGTTCAGCAAGACAGAAATTTTATACATAGGTTCATGTAAAAGAAATTAGGGAAGGATCATGAATAAAATATCACTTATCTGCCTGAGAGAGGCCTTGACAGAAGTCAGGAATTATATAATTGCTTTGAATTCAAGCCAGTCCTTCCTGTTTAAAAAGGATACTCCCTTTTCTTTTGAAAATGTTAACCATTTCCACCACTACCCCCCAATTTTATCTGCTGAAAAGCTTTTGCAATCCATCGTAGCCCAATGGTATATTATAGTCTGTCACTAATTTCTCAATTAAAGCTATAAAATATGAACATCTATTGGCAGAATTTTGCCTCAGTCCAGCTCCCTGTGTTGTTTGTGCCCTGGTGTCTGCCTTGCTTTCAGCCCACTTCCAACTAATGCTGGACCTGATGAGGGACAAGAGAGTCCCAGGCTTGTCTTCTAAAGCTGGTTTGAGTCTCAGCTGTCTGATCTTTCATAGGTCACTTAATTGCTCTGCATTTCAGCCAGGTTAAAGTGGGATAATTATGCAGAATGCCACACTTAGGCTCTGCACCTGGCAAGTAGTAGCATCCCTGTGAGTATCGAGATCTTTCCCTTCCCTTCTCAAGCTAGAGGGCAAGGACTGAACCTAAGTGACTCCCGAGACTGCACCCAGCACTAGCAATCGGTGCTTCTGAGTATATGGTGTGAGGAAAACAAGAGGAAAAACTACTGGATTACTAGGACTTAAAGGCCTCCATGTAAACATTTCAGAGTGTTGAAAATACAATGAAAACAAAAAAAGACCAAGAAGTCAGGAAATCGTCACCTTGACCATTTGGCCCAGAGAACAGGAAAACTAAAAGATTCAGTTTCCTCAACTGAAAGTAGAATCAGCCAGAAAGCTTTGGAAAACAATGTTTGGCTAGCCTGACAGTGATCTTTAACGATGATGCAAAGAAGGCACAGCTTAACCATTCAGATTAAAAAAAATAATAATAAGTACTGATTTTATCTATGTATTTATTTATTTAAAAGAATTATTTGTTTTTGTCTTTGCTGGGTCTTTGCTACAGCGTGCAGGCTTGCCCTAGTTGTGGCGAGCAGGGGCTATTCTCTCGTTGTGGAGCCTGCACTCTTTTTTTTTTTTTTTTAGGTTTTTGTTTTTTTTATTTTTTTTTTTTTTTAATTTAATTTAATTTTTAAACTTTACATAATTGTATTAGTTTTGCCAAATATCAAAATGAATCCGCCACAGGTATACATGTGTTCCCCATCCTGAACCCTCCTCCCTCCTCCCTCCCCATACCATCCCTCTGGGTCATCCCAGTGCACTAGCCCCAAGCATCCAGTATCGTGCATCGAACCTGGACTGGCAACTCGTTTCTTACATGATATTTTACATGTTTCAACTCTTAAGTGCTGGGCTTTAGTCATTGAAGCGGGTGGGCTCAGTAGTTGTGGCTTAGTTACCACATGCCACAATGAAGGCATGGGGGACCTTCACAGACCAGGGATTGAACCCGTGTCCCCTGCACTAGCAGACGGATTCTTAACCACTGGACCACCAGGGAAGCCCCTTTGTATTTATTTTTATAAATACATCAGGGCAAGGCAATGAAATGCCTCTCCAGTGTGGGCACTGACAACCTCCGGACTCTTTTTTGGCCATGCTGCACAGCATGCGGGATCTTAGTTCCCCCGATCAGGGATGGAACTTGTGCCCTCTGCAGTGTAAGCTTAGAGTCTTAACCTCTAGACCACCAGGGAAGTCCCCCTTGAGCTCTTTTGCCTACTCTGTACTTACAGTCAGAGGAGCCATAAACATTCATGGAGTGGCCAAATTATGTGGAGCCTTGGGTGGGTAAGATCTTACCGACATGCATTGAAACTGCTGGTGAACATCCTGCAGTTGTGAGGGGACACTGGTGTCTACTGTCTGTGCATCTCTCACATGCTTAACTTCCACCTCTGTATCTCAACCCAAACCCAACAAATCAGGATGGTTGCGGAATGTTGGGAAGTCTGGTTTCCCACACAAGGACAAAACAGCTTAACCTGGGGACTTCCCTGGCGGTCCAGTGATTGGGACAATGTGCTGCTAATGCACCCCAACATTCTCTACCTTACCATCTCTAACTCCCAAGAAGGAGAATACATTAGCAAGGACCCTCAGGACAGTCTCATCATGCCCTGTATATGTCTCCATTTACTTTATTCACCACAAGAGGTGGAAGCCCCTGAAAGAGTCACCTGGACCTGTCATCTCTGTTAAATTATAATCAGCCTCAAGCCCACAACCCTCCCCAACCTCCCAAACTGTTTTTATTGGCCCCGATTTATGGTCCGTCCATGAAGTCTACATCCTCTCTCCTCCATCTTGCTCTAGATGGTTTACCTAAAATACTGTGCCACTTCATTACTTACTAGCCCCCAAGTCACCTCCTCTCAGGTCTCCTTTGACCTCCACGTGTCTCTGTCCCCTTCTGCTTTATATTATATAAATGTGTACCTCGTGTTTTCTGTCTTCCCATTGGAATGTAAACTTTATGAGAGAAGGGGCTTTTGTTTACTAGTAAACAACAATATCTGTAATACCCAGAACAGTACCTGGCATATTATCCTTACTCAATAACTATTTCTTGAACAAATGAATCTGTGAGTGAAGGAACTGAGATATAGAATGAATAAGCATTCTGTCCCTATTCACATTGCTGCTAAGCAGACAACTCAAACCTGTGTGATTGCAAAGCCTTGGTCCATAAGCACCTTGAGGCTTCTTGATGGATTATGTGAATGCAGCATGAGCAAGAATACTCTGGTTGACTGGGAGTAATCAACATTGGGGTGTCAGTATTAGGAACTTATCAGTTGAGCAAGATACTACAGGACCAACATTTACATTATATGATTATGTGATTTTCAGATCACCAAAATATTTTTGGTATATATTTGGTCTTCGTGCACTGTTCCTGACTCACAGCTCCTAAAACCCTTGGAATTTCCTAAGTGATGACAGTGATAAAGGTGCCTTGTTAAGTTAATGAGATGACTTTTGGAAGGCACTCAAGAATGGGGGCTGCTTGCCAGTGGAGCCAGCTGTGTGATTAAAGGGTCAGAACTTCAATCCCACTCCCACCCTACCCCCAGCCTCTACCTCTGGCAGGGGAGAGAGGATGGAGGATGGATCAGTCACCAATGGCCAGTAGTTTAATCAATTGTGACTATGTAATGAAGCCAGCGTAAAAACTCAAGAGATCAGAGTTGGGAGAGTTTCCAGGTTGGTTAACACGTACAGACTTAGGGAGAATGGCATGAAAAGTCCACACCTTTGCCCCATACCTTACCCTGTGTGTCTCTTTTTCTGGCTATTGGTTTGTGACCTTTAATATCCTTCATAATAAATCAATAAACTAGTGAGTAAACTGGTTTTTCTGATTTCTGGAACCATTCTAGCATGTGACTCGACCTCAAGGAGTGGGTCATGGGAACCTCTGATTTATAGCCAGTTGGTCAGTAATGTGAGTAACAATCTGAGTTTGTGACAGGCATCTGAAGGGGAGGGTGGTCTTGGGGACTGAGCCATTAACCTGTGGAATGTGATTCTATATCAGAGTAGATAGTGTTAGAATTAAGTTAAACAGTAGGACAACCCGTTGGTGTCCATAGCATTGTTTGTTGTGGGGAAGCCTATACATAGACACACACACATTGGAATTGGGTCCAGGAACCTAATTTACACTGGGAACAGTTTTCTTGAGCTGTTATCAAACAAAATGGAAGTAACTGATATTTGAGGAACTAACAAATTCATTGTCTTTATACCATAAGCCATTAGCCTAGATAAAAATGATTTATAACTTAACCTTTTTGGAAATGATTTAAAAGATGAAAGCGATGCCTGGGTAAAGAGGAGTAGGGCAGGGCCTGAGTGGACTGTGACATGTTCAAGCAGGGAAGCAGCTGATGCCCGTGTACAAACATCGAATGGAAGAAGTGATATATTCGGAAAAATAGACCTCAAAATGCCATGTACACAATGATGACAACTCTGAAAATGCTGTGTGTTAGCAATAGAATTGTAAGAGGCCTTGTAGTTCATGAATAGTGATTCTTTTGGGTTTTTGCATGTGGCTTTCTTTGGTTATTTCATGTGGGTCTTGATGTTTAGATGTTCCTATTGAACTGTTACTACTCAGATGATTAAATATACATAAAAAAGAAGAAATGCAGTGTACCACAGTGTGAGCCAAGCAGACACGTCATCCCATCTGCTCTGCGTCCAGTTCCTCTTGGCCGTCCACCTCCAGTGAGCACCAACACTCAGCACTGCCTTTGCTCAGGCTGTACTCCCGCCCCCGTCCTTCCGGTCCTCTGACGATATCCTCTACGTGTTACAGACCACCTGCCCTCTGACTGCATTTTCTCCCTTACCCTCTTGATTACTCTCAGATGCTTCTCTCTCCAGTTTTCTGAGGCTTTTATTCCACTGCTCCTGCCCTCCTCTGCTCCTGAGATGAGGACTTGAGAGTGTCCTTTCCCTATGCCAGAGCACTCACCCTGACCTTTTCCACCTCTGCATCCTCACCCATGTCTCACTCTGCCTCTTCCTGTGCACGCGGGCCAGCGCTCGGAGCCCTGCCCGCGGAAATCCTGCGACTGTTCTGACGTGAACTGTTCCTTCTCTCACTCTGAGTTTGCTGCTCTCAAACCTTTGTCTTTTTCCAGACCGATCAGGTTCTTTGTTAACGAACCATAAAAATCCTCTCTGGCTGGCTGAAACAGAAAAAGAATTCAGTGAAAGACTGTTGAGAGCGCTGAGAGTTACTGGGAAAGCTAATGAAGGAGGATTAGTAAGCATGGAGGGACAAGCGGGGGAGCCGAGCAGCTAGAACCTCAGGGCTGCTTTGGAGGGGCAGTGCCACCACCACCGCTGGACAGTGAACGGTGTAGCTGGCCCCCGGTCCTGGATGCCAGATTCTGCCAGTGGTTCCTCTGCCACCAGAACAGATTCTCCTTGGCCTTGCCTCTCTGCACCACTAGATCCTGGTTGGACCTAGGCAGAAACATCGGGTCAAGTCACAGCCCATCCACTGGCTGCAGAGGGGACGCAGACAGGGTATCTCACTGGTGCCGTGAGAGCTGGGCTCGGCCTGCTGCCCCAACTCTTACAGTGGGAAATCACTGTTTCCAGACAAGAACAAAAAAGCGAAATAAAAGGCCACATGGCCCATCCCCAATTCAGGACAGTTGTTTTATTAAACTTTCTACAACTTCCTTATTAAGTCCTTGAAGCTGTTTCTTCTAACCTCTCACTCAGCAAGAACTCTGGAACATAGTTTAATGCAAAATGAAAGCCTTAGGGGTCACAGATTTATATACAAAATGTTCATAACAGCATGATTTAGAATAGCAAAAAGAAAAAAAATGAGTCAGCTTGAATTTTCAACAATAAAGGAATAGTTGGATGAATTATGATATATCCATAGGATTAAATATATGCAGTAATTAAAAATCATGAATTTTAAAAACTTTTTACAACACACAAAAATATAACTGAAAAGAACTTTATAATATGTATATGTAAGCTCTCAGAATTATATATGTGCATACATGAACATATTTTATAGTGAAATATAAATGTGTATATAATACACCAAAATGTTGACAGATTGATGAGATTAGAAGGATTATTTTTTACTTTATGCTTTTCTGCACTTTTCACATTGAGCTGGGAAGTTATAAATATTGAAAAGAAAATCTGGTGATGGTAGACTTCCTGCGCCACCATTTTTAACCTTTGCCATGTTCTCAGTACAATTTTTCCCAAACCAATCTTACACTAAATAGTCTAAATTCTTACTCTTTTCTCCCGATCTTCATGTTCATGTACAGCTCCTTCATTCCGTTCTGTAAGCCATTCCCCAGCCCCACTTCACATGTGAGCTCCCCCTCTCTCCTGCTCACTTTCCCCTCCCTGCCTTTTAGCTCAGTGATTCACTGACATAACCATCTCTAGGGTTTCCATTACTCTTCTTTTAGCCAAATCTGAAGATCTTGTCTCTGTCGGTTTAGCCAGGTTGCCTTGTGGTTTTCTTATTCAGGTTAATTCTTACGCACCCTACCTGTAAGGCTTCATAGGAAGCCTCACGTCTGAGCTCTTCCTGTGTCTCCTGACTCGTCCCAGGCCTCAGCGTTTACTCCCTCCCTCATCTGCACAGTGGAACCAATATCCTATACATGTAAGTGTTGGTTT
This sequence comes from Bos javanicus, assembly GCF_032452875.1. Taxonomy (NCBI): domain Eukaryota; kingdom Metazoa; phylum Chordata; class Mammalia; order Artiodactyla; family Bovidae; genus Bos; species Bos javanicus. The sequence goes on from NC_083870.1 coordinate 48,855,965, forward strand.
TGACAGGACCTGTGACCTCCAAAGACTACCTGCTGAGCCAGCTCAGCTTTGACAATAGGTTTGAATTCCCCCCAGCTTTATCCGTGGCCCTGGAAGCTCAGTAAAACCTTGCCTGCAGCTGTGTTCCTGCAGTTCTTTAGCTCTCTCCAGCTTCCACCTCCACCAGCAAGACGTTGTGCAAGAGGGTAGTTTTCAGGCCATGGTCTCAGAGATGGAATCTGCTTTTCTGTCCAGTCTTTTCAGATTACAGCCATAATTGGGCTCTCTGTGGGGCATCTCCAGTGGCTCAGATGGTACAGAGTCTGCTTGCAATGAGAGAGACCCAGGTTCGATCCCTTGGTCAGGAAGATCCTCTGGAGAAGGATATGGCAACCCAATCCAGTGTTCTTGCCTGGAAAATCCTATGGACAGAGAAGCCTAACCAGCTACAGTCCACTGGGTCACAAAGAGTCAGACACGACTAACTTTTACACACATCTAGCTTTCAGGTGACTCAGATGATAAAGAATCCACCTGCCAATGAAGGAGACCCAGGTTCCATCCCTGGATCGATAAGATCCCCTGGAGAAGGAAATGGCTCCCCACTCCAGTATTCTTGCCTGGAAAACCCCATGGGCAGAGGAGCCTGGTGGGCTACAGTCCATGGGGTCACAAAGAGTCGGACGTGACTGAGTGATTAACACTTTAACTTTCAATTCATTTGGCTTTCAAGCTCACCTTCATATCCTTGGATCACCCTCATTGACCTTCAAACCAACCTAGGACCCCAAAGGTCTTGGCCCATATTCTGTGTATGGGGTTCGTACTAGGCTAGGAGTAAAATTCAGACTACCCTAGTTAAATATATGTTGGCACGCCTGTGCTGGTGTCATATCTCAACCAACAGGCCTTGACCTGTGGTGACCCAAATCTATGGAACAACAGTCCTTTTGTAACTGCTCTTAATCCTTGATCTGGATCATCTACCCTCACGACTTCATGTTTATATTAGCCCTCACCTCTTTCTGTTTTATGGACCCATAACTTACATTATCCTTAGTATATCTATATCTTGGGTTTCCTGCTTTCAGAGACATTTATTTATTGATTTGTTAATTCATCCAGCAGGCCCATATGAGCACCTACCGGTTGGCGCTGTAAGCAATCAGAGGCTAGGCAATAAGTTAGACAAAATAAAGGACTGTGTCAGTTGGGATGCTTTTTATTGCTAGTGACAGACGTCCTGATCCAAACTGGCTTAAGCAAAAATGGAATGTATTCCCTCGCACGCCTGACAAACCTAGGACTAGATATGATTTCCTTCAGGCACAGCTGGCTTCATGGACCTTAAATGCTGCCTTTGGGACCTGGCCTGTCTTCATCCCTCAGCTCTGCTCCATTGTGCTGTGTGATGGCTTCATTCTCAGCTCTCCAGGTGGTGGCAAGAGTGATGTTAACAGTGCCAGGCCCACATTCTCCTAGGCGCCAGTACAGCAGAGAAGGTACTGCTCTCTTAGTAGCCCCAACACATGTCCTGCTGTGTCTTGTGGTTCTCACTGGATTGGATGCTCTTCCCTGAACAAATGATTTTTGCCAGGGAAAGTTAGGGCTCTCACTGGTGGCTCAGATGGTAAAGCATCTGCCCACAGTGCGGGAGACCTGGGTTGGAAAGATCCCCTGGAGAAGGAAATGGCTACCCACTCCAGCACTCTTGCCTGGAAAATCCCATGGACGGAGGAGCCTGATAGGCTACAGTCCATGGGGTTGCAAAGAGTCAGACACAACTGAGCGACTTCACTTTCACTTTTCACTTTGGTCAGACTAAAGTCATATGGCCTCTCCTTGTAGTTGAGTGTGAACTCAACTCTGTTCAAGCACTTAAGTTGAGAGCAAGGGGTACAGTGGTTCCCCTGAGGAAAAGGCAATGGATGTGAGATGGTTAAAAAAAAAAAAAAGAATTTTAAAGCTGTCAGTCACAGCCTTTATGCTCATGATGAATGTGTGTGATAGAGCTACAAACAAGGTCGAGTCTGGCAACAGGAGCCTTTGACTTCATATATGACAGGCAAATGATTTCCAGCTTCCTTGTCCCTCAATATGTCTTTTTATTCCTTCCTTCAGCAGAATTTAATGAGTGCCTGTTTTGTCATACATGCACAGCATAGGTTATACTAGAGGTTGACCCTGCTCATAAGCAGTGTACAAGATAGTGAGGTAGAAAGATAGTAATGACCCTGCACCCATACTGAGAATTTGTATTTTAGGAAAGAGAAAAATAAGAAAGAGTATTTCTGAGTTTTTTTTTTTTAATTAAAAAGACAACTTCAACCATTATATTGTTTAAAATCTTCTTTCCCCAGGCTGTCTCAGTAAATTCTGTTTTGTTTAGTGCTTGAAATAAGTCTTTCTGATATGCTTTGTTGAATAACAGAAACTCCATAATCCACAATTTTTCAATATTTACCTAGGCTTCTGTAAGGGCTTCCCTGGTAGCTCAGTAGTGAAGACTCCACCTGCAATGCAGGAGACACAGGTTCGATCCCTGGGTCCAGAAGATCCCCTGGAGAAGAAAATGGCAATCCACTCCCACATTCTTGCCTAGAAAATCCCATGAACTCCCAGAGGAGCCTGGCAGGCTACAGTCCATGGGGTCCCAAAAGAGTCAGGCACGACTTCACAACTAAACAACAGTAGTAAGGCTTCTGTAAAACTCAGATTTAAAACCTGTATGTAATTAAAAGCTTTCCTTCATTTAAGTTTTAAGGGTTTTTTTTTAGTATTTGGTTTAGGGTTTTGTGATTTTATTGTTCCTAGGCTTTTTGCAGTAAGGTACCTCAAAATCAAGATACAACAGAGGCAAACAAACAAAATACCTTTAATTTCCACTTTTACCTTAACAGTCTCTGCTTGTGGTCCATGGCAGGTTATTAAAGCATCTCCCACCAGTGCCCCTATCTCCAGACATTTCTATCAATATATTCACAGCTTGTGTATATATATAATATATATATACATATGTGTGTGTGTGTGTGTATATATATATTCGCAGCCAACCAGATACTGAATGGAACACGTGTGGATATGTACTTTTAAACATCTGTTAATTTTTGGCTGTGCTGGGTCTGCTTTGCTTGCAGGCTGTCTCCAGCTGCAGTGAGTGGGGCTGCTCTCCGGTTGTGCACTGGCCTTGCACTGCGGTGGCTTCTCTCGTTGGGAAGCCTGGGCTCCAGGCGCACAGGCTTCAGTAGTTGCAGCAGGTGGGCTCAGTAGTTGCGGCTCTCAGGCTCCAGACCACAGACTCAGTAGTTGTGGCACACAGGCTTAGTTGCTCTGTGGCATGTGGGATCTTCTCAGATCAGGGATCACTTCCATGTCTCCTGCACTGGCAGGCGAATTCTTCACCACTGAGTCACAAGGGAAGCCCTGTACTCTTTTTTTTTTTTTTTAAGGCAGCAAACATGAAAATACTTTTGTGACATTCAAGATCCAACATGCAACCCTTTTTATTATTTTTTTAGCTTCAGGTTTTACTTTGTTCTGTGTTATGGGAGACAAAAATGAGAAAAAGCAACACAAATAATCCAAGGATTAGGGAATACATTAACAGCGGTTCTCAACTGGAGAGTTGGCAATGCCCAGAGACATTCTTGACCGTCTTGGCTACTGGAATCTTGTGGGTAGAGGCCAGGGATGCTGCTCCACATCCTACAATGCACAGGACTGGCCCCCGCAAGCAAAAATAATCCAGTCCAAAATGTCAATAGTGCCACTATTGAGAAACCTTGCATTAATAGGATTTTTAGAATTCTAAACCCTGAAAGGATTCAGAACAGTCTTGTAACTTAGGCTTCAGACAAAACCAGAAACAAATGAGACTCAGAGAATTCTAGAATCCTGGAACTAATGGGAAAGGTCATCTAGTCCAGTCTTTCTACTTCCCACATACAGTTAGGAGTCACATAGAGGAAAGGAGGCTGGAAACAAAGGTGGAGACTGGAAACAAAGGTGGAAACTCCACCTTTGCAATGCATGGTCTGGCAACTGGTCCATCTCAGTTTTCATATTCTGTGAAAAGGGAACGAAAAACTCAAATGATTGCTGTGAGGATTAACTTAACACAGGAGGGAGGGGACATATGCACACTTATGACTGCTTCACATTGTTGTATGGCAGAGACCAACACACATTGTCCTCTAGTTAAAAATTTTAAAAAATACATCTGAGATATAAAGAAAAGAATACATGTGAGGTGTTTAGCACAGTACCTGACCACAGTGGGTTGTTAATAAATAGTGGTAGTGAGAGCCGAGGTGGTAATTAAGATTACCGTTGTTACCAGAAAAACAAACAACACAATCAAAAAGTGGGCAGAAGACCTAAACAGACATTTCTCCAAAGAAGACATACAGATGGCTAATAAACACATGAAAAAATGTTCAGCGTTGCTCATTATTAGAGAAATGCACATCAAAACTATAATGAGGTATGACCTCACACTGGTCAGAATGGCTATCATCAAAAAATCTATGAACAATAAATGGTGGAGAGGTTGTGGGGAAAAGGGAACCCTCTTGCCCTGTTGGTAGGAATGTAAATTGATGCAACCACTATGATGAACAGTCTGGAGATTCCTTAAAAAACTAGGTGTAAAAATATTGTATGACCCAAAATCCCACTATTGGGCATATTCCCTGAGAAAACTATAACTGAAAAAGACACATGTACCCCAATGTTTATTGCAGCACTATTTACAATAGCTCAGACATGGAAGCAACCTAGATGTCCATTGACAGATGAATGGATAAAGCATTGTGGGATGTATATACAATGAAATATCACTCAGTCATGAAAAGGAATGAATGTGAGTGAGTTCTAATGATGTGACTGAACCTAGAGCCTATTATACAGAGTGAAGTATGTTAGAGAATAACAAATATCATATATTAATGCGTGTGTATGGAACTCCCTGTCCCATTTTCTTTTGTTCATGCTCCCTTGAGGGTCCATGAAGAAAGGTTATAGGGGCAACTCATTGAGGATTAAAGAGCACTAGCCTGGAGGGCAGCTTAGTAGCTGGGACTTCAGGAGAAAGTCTCAACAAAAATTCTTCATAGGAGACAGGCAGGGGGTTTAACTTGTAGGTAAGAGCTAAGGAAAACTAAAGAGGATTGGTTCCCACCTGAAAACAGGTTACTCTGTCTGACCCCAGAGCTCTGTAAATGGTGTTCTAGGTGGTCCTACCTCAGCGAAAGGTGGGACTTAGGTCACATGCCCTTTACCAAACCCTTACATTCTCCCGTGTGTCTCACAGCTGTGACACATGTCTGTCAGAGAGGGTCCCCGCAATGCTCAGATGATTATTTCAGCTCTAAAGTTCTCTGAGGCTTCCCAGGTGGCTCGGTGGTAAAGATCCACCTGCCAATCCCTGGCTCAGGAAGATCCCCTGAAGGAAGAAATGGCAACCCACTCCAGTATTCTTGCCTGAAAAATCCCAAGAACAGAGGAGTCTTGCCTGAAAAATCCCAAGAACAGAGGAGTCTAGCAGGCTACAGTCCATGGGGTTGCAAATGTCTAATAATAAGTTTTGCGGACCTTGTGCTGAAGTGCTCGTGTGACATCATAGGCTATGCCTAGTAAGTGTATGTTGACACACAGATCTTCTGTTGTATGATTTTTGGAGTAAAAAATGTTTAATTAGGTTTTACTAGTTCAGTCAACATGAACATATGATTAACATGTGCAAAATGTTTTAAAAATAATAATAAATGATCTTGGTGGCTCAGTGGTAAAGAATCTGCCTGCCGATGCAGGAAACACAGGAGGTTTGATTCCCCGGGTTGGGAAGATCACCTGGCGAAGGAAATGGCAGACCACTGCAGTATTCTTGCCTGGAAAATCCTATGAATAGAGAAGCCTGGTGGGCTACAGTCCATGGGGTCACAAAGAGTCGGACACAACTTAGCATCTAAGCAACAAACAATGAACTTACCAACAGTTCTGTGTAATAGGTTTCCTCTCATTTTCTTAAAAAACCTATAAAAATTCTTTGCAGTTACTCTATGAGTTAAATTCAGCAACTAAATTATTTTTAACCAGTGGCTTTCTATAAAAAAAAAAAAAAAAGATTAGCGAATTCAAAGCATTAAAAGGCTCTGGATTACAAGTGTGGATTGAATTCTCTTGAGGGAAAACCTCATTCATTTGGTAGCCTTCTCTCAAATATCCCCCTTTTTGGGTTTTTTTTTTTTTTTTTGGATTGAAATACAGTGATTCCACCTCCAACAAAAATGTTCTACATAATTTGGTCATTTAAAGATGTTTTCTCCTATATCTTTCATGTCAGTCCTCCAACTATCATAAAGATTGCTTTAAAAAAAATCAACACAAACAAGTCAGCACATTAGAAAACAGTGAATCACAGCTGGTTTCCATATATTTAACGTTCAAGATCCACAAAGCAGTCAGAAGAGCAACACACACGCATCCCGTGGGTGCTGGCCGAACACCGGGCACTGTGTACATGCGTCCCTTAGCACAAAGCCGGCCACCCAGGTGCAGAGAAGTGCAGTCATTTTCCCCAGGGCACGCAGATGATAAGCAGGGGAGCCAACAGCACCGCCCCACTTGGCTCCCAAGCACATGCGTTTGCTGCAGACTGGATCTTAACAGGGAATCACTCAAGACTTGGAATTAAAAAAAAAGTCTCTAAGATTAGAATGTTTTTATTTTAAATGCCTCACTTAGAGTAGTATCCTGTGTTTTTATTTGACCTTGAACTTTTTTTTCCCAGGTGTTGTGTAACGGACCAGGAACATGTGTTCCTATCTGTGTATCTGCCCTTCTCCTTGGAATACTGGGAATAAAGAAAGTGATCATTGTCTACGTTGAGAGCATCTGCCGAGTGGAACATTTATCCCTGTCCGGAAAGATTCTGTTTCACCTCTCCGATTACTTCATTGTTCAGTGGCCAACTCTTAAGGAGAAGTATCCCAAATCTGTGTACCTCGGGCGAATTGTTTGACCTACGACAACTTACTTCTTTAGAATTTTGCTAGCCACAGTGTTTACTGTAAATGGGGAACAAAAAAACTACATGTTTTTTATTAAAAAGCTTTTGAAAATCCTGAGAATTATTGGTGGTCAAGAGTAAAGAAATGTGTCAGTAACCCAGTGAGGAACCTGAGGTTCCTCTTATAAAACAAACATTAATAAAACTATTAAGTATGTATGTCTCTGTGCTCCAAATTTCCTTTCTATGTAAAAGTATTTATCGCTGCCTGCAAATTATCTCCTGACTTGTTTTACTTAATATTTTTTCTAGGGCTAAATATAGAATTTGTATGATTAGCCACATTTCCTGTTCTATAGGTTTTTTGTTTGGTTTTTTGTTTTGTTTTTTTTTTACAGTATTCTGCATTATATAAAGAAAAATATTTCTTAGTTTTTGTTCAGACACAACAGGCTTTATTTCCTGTATGGAAACAGAGAGGTCCCTGGTGAATCCTTTCAGCATAAAGGAAGCAGTTATATTAAATTGGCTTCATGACAATTTGCACTCCACAGGCTTCCAGAACTGAGCGCATAAACCAGTATCTTTTTTTATTCTTCAGTTTTGCTTTGTGAGTAGTTGGCCTCAATCCAGAATATCTTTTAAAAATCTTTTGTTTGTTAAAATAAATGGAAAACTGACTACTGTCATAGGAGTAAGAACATGTTTCTGTTATCATGGCCGAACTCTCAAAACACTTTTTTTTAGCATTTTAGTAAATTCAGCATTTCATGGCTATAGTTGTCTCTGGCATTTTAAGATGTGTAGGCTCAGTAAAGTGTGTATTTACTTAACATTTAGGTGAGTTCTTGTTGAATGCCAGGTATTCTTCTAAGCACTTTTCAAATAGTAACTGATTTAACTCTAATAACAACTCTATGAGGTAGGGCCTGTTTTTATCCCCATTTTACAGATGACTTTCCAGAATCACATGACTTGTAAGTGCCAATGTAGGAATTCAAGCTCAAGCTTAATAACAGAGCCAGTTGAGGGCCCCATAGTTAGGAGGGCCCCTCACTTGGTTTAATACTCTGCTGTCTTCCTCTTGAATTCTTCACATATTATGAACAAGAGGCTCTAATTGTATTTTGCATTGGACCTCGCAGGTTGTTTAGCTGGCCCAGCTTGAGAATCTCTTCTCCTAAACAGCCATGTCAACTTTAACAGAAGTACAACACCCAGTGCAGGGCCTGGCCTGGCGGGTCTGCAATAAACAGGAATTCCATTCCCCTCCTTGCTACTTTAACAAGGCAACAGACAATGAGAAGACCTTTTGTGATGTTTGTTAATTTTTTTTTCCTCTTAAATCTTTTTTATAAGTATGATATAAAGCTAATAAAAATATATAAATTAAAAAAGAAATTGAGTTTTGGAGAAAAGAGTGATCACCCAAGATGACCTACAGTTAAAACACTGAGGCTACTCTAGCCTTTCTTGTACTTTTAGAAAATCTCCTTCTCTGAAGTCCAGTAGGCTCATCTGTCACCAGTACCTTTTCCTGGGTTTTGGGCTGGAGAAGCACATGGCAGAAGACACTCAGAACAGAAGAAGTACCTTGCTGTCTGGATTTGGTGGCTATGGGATAGCCAAGCGCTAGTTCATTGCGCTTTGACTTTAATTCTCAAACCTCAGGCACTGGCTCCGTGTCACCTGACGTAAAGGTCTGAAATACCAGACAATGTATTTGTGTGGTTCAACCAGGAGTGGAAATGAAGTGAGCCTCTATTTTTCTAGGGAGAAAGTGATTTTTTTAGGGACAGTAGCACATACATTTTATGTGTCTTTGAGTTTGTTCATAAGTGCCACTGGGTGAATAGTTGCTCAGTGAAATTGGACTGTGTTCAGTGCATTTAATGCCTGTCTGTGCTCCAGAGCAACTGCCCCGGGGGCCCCACAGCTAGGCCTGATGACTTGGCTCCTGCATGGGCTTAGGCCATGGAGAATTGTAGTAAAGAGACCATGATTTTTTCCAGAAACATATGTCCCAGATGTTTTGCAGAGCCTTAACTTAGACAGTGGTTAGTCTGGAATGTCAGAGAAAGAATCTTATGTATATCACTAAAAGTTTAGAAATATCTGCAGGGCCTGGGGCTGCTGTGCACACATTCAGACCCTGGCTGAGCCACACAGGATCATGCCTTCCTGTTCAGTTCCAGATTATTTGGTAAACAAATTCATGTTCCCCTGTGCCTTATTGTTATGACTAATTCAAATCCTCAAGATCACACTTTAGCAAAAGAGGCTGATTTGAGGTTGCAGTAGAGGCCATTCTGCTGTGCATTTCTGTGGTGTAAAGAAAGCTAGTGCTCTACTCTCGATTCAAACTGAAGAAATCAGTAGCTAGCTTGTCTTTTCCAATTTCTCTTGAAACACTTGGGAATGCAGCTCTTACTGGTAGAGACTGCTCATGAGAAATTAGTTGTATCAGTCTTTAAATGAGGCAGGCAAACCACACATCCTGCCCACACCTACTTCCCTGGAAGATTTTATCTACAGTTCAGCTGTCCTGAAGGGTCTCAGCAGCTTGCCAGGTCAAAACCAAACTGTTTCAGAGAGGGCTTCCAAGAGTCATCACAGGAAGCTTGTGCTGGAACGAAGAGTGCTATGATACCATGTCAACAAGAGGAATGTTGTACAGTTTTAAACTGAAAAGCAAGAGTTCCTTGCTAGAAGGGAGCTGGCCTAAGCGTCCCCTTACAAAAACAACTTCAAACATACTCTGATTGCCTTTACCAGAAGAGATTAACATTGGAAAATGTACCACCCCGTACTGTGCAGCTCCCTGCCTGGAATCATGCTTCATATCTTCTAAAAATCCCCAGCTCACCGAAAAGAGTTTGGTAGCAAGCTCTTTTACATGAAGCGTCTTTTATCCACTTTAATGTCATTTGCGCATGTGTGCTAAGTTGATTTAGTCATGTCCGACTCTTTTCGACCCTATGAACTGTAGCTCGCCAGGCTCCTCTGTCCAAGGGATTTTCCAGGCAAGAATACTGGAGTGGGTTGTGATGAGCCTGCTTCTGTAAGTCTCAACAGCCCAGCACTCTAAAGCAAAGTTGTGTTCTTGTTGCCACTCACTTTAAACACGGATTTGACATGTCTCCTTTTCCCTCCAGAGTGATCACCAATGCCAGGCTCTGCTATCTCACTCAAACAGCAAACTGAAGTAATTTTTGTTTTGTTACTCTTTAAGCCACATATAATAGATTGCCTTAAAAAAAAAAAAAAAAATAGCCTCAGAATTTTCTCTTGTCTTTTCATTCTCCTGTCCTTGTCGTCTGATTTTACCCATCAATTCTGCCTTTGAACTAGTTCTTATCTAGCTTCCTTTTTAGTCCCATGGTCACAACTCAGCTAACTCTTTAACATAAATTTCTTGTTATGTTAGCACATTTGTTGAGGAACTGAGGCATAAAGAGATTAAGTAACTTATCTAAGATTGTGTAACTAGAAAGGAGCAGAGCTGGCATTTGAACCAAGGTTCACTAGCTCCAGCCAGACTTACTTGAACAGCTGTGTTAGGTTTGAAATACGAAAAGTGCTAAAAAGTAGACCAACAGGATGCTGTGATGGGAATACAGTGCTGGGTGCTGTAAAGAGGAAAATCAGGAAAGGATTCTCTAAGGGTCACTTTAGATGAGATTTGAGGCCGAGTGCCTGATGTATTTGTCCTCTTCCCGCTTCCCATATTATCTCCCCTGTTACCCATAGCCTGGTTTCAGCAACTTCTCTACACACTTCTTTTTTATATATACATACAATTTTATTTGTTTATTGGCTGCACTGGGTCATTGTTGCTGCTCAGGCTTTACTCTAGTTGAGATACACAGGCTTCTCATTGCAGTGGCTTCTCATTGCGAAACATGGGCTCTAGGCTTGCGGGCTTCAGTAGTTGCAGCTCCCGGGCTCTAGAGCACAAGCTCGGTGATTGTGGCCCATGCGCTTAGTTGCTCCACGGCTTGTGGGATCTTGCCGCATCAGGGATAGAACTCATGTCCCCTGGATTGGCAGGCAGATTCTTAACCACTGAGCCACCAGGGAAGCCCCTCTGCACACTCTGTGTCCTAGCCGCACACACACAGTTAAAGCTGATTACACACCACCAGATTGCAATACCTTGTGCTTGTAAACACGTGTGAAGGGAAGACACCAGTGCTTTTGCTAATTATTTCTTTATGTTTGTCTTACTTGAGGGACTATACCTCATATTATTGTGTCCTTGCTTCATTCTTGGTCATACCTACCACAGCTCAGGACAGAATGCAGCCATGAGGTAAGTACATAAATTTTAGACTTTGTCTAGACCTACTTCTAGTTCCATTTCATCTGGATCAGTACTTCTCAAGCTTTTTGGTCTCAAGACCTCATTAAAAACTGTTGAAAGATCCCAATGAACTTCTGTTTACATGGGCTATATTTGTCAATATTTACCACATTAGAAATTAAACCAGAATTTTTTTAAACATAAGAATAGACAAGTATATATACTTTGCATTATCCGTCAGAGCGATGATATCAACACACATCATTGTAGCATTTACAAAACTATAAAATAATGAAAGAATGTGCAGGGAAAAGGCAAATAACATTTCAATACGTCTTATGACAATGTTTTGACCTCGTGCTCTCATTTGAGAGCTGATCTTTATAACAGCACACCAGTGAATTCACCTCCTCTAGCAGCCTTTCATCAGTCTGTGCTCTGCCTACTAGTTTTCTATTGCTGTGTAACAAAACTGCTGCAAAGTTACAGGCTTCGAATAATACTTATTATCTCGCAGCTCTGGCTTAGAAATCCATGCAGGACTTAACTGATTCTCTACGCAGGGTCTCACAAGGCTGTAATCCAGGTGATAGCCAGGACTGGGCTCTGATCTAAACCTCTGGATCTTCTAAAGTTATTCAGGGTATTGCTGGCTGAATTCATTTCCTTGCAGTTGTAGGACTCATGGTGACCTGTTTCTTTTTCTTTGGTGGGTAGGTGGGCGGTTTGCTGTGTGGCATATGGGATCTTAGTTCCTCAACCAGGGATTGGAATCTTAACCACCGGGCTGCCAGGGAAGTCCCCGATGGTGATCTGTTTCGTACAGGCTAGCAGGAGAGTCTCTATTGCTGCTTGTTTCTTTTAAGGACTCACGTGGCTGTGTCAGACACACCTAGGGTAATCTCCCTTTTAATTAACTCAGGGTCAGCTGATTAGGGACCATAATAATATCCAAAAAATCCCTTTTGCCATATTAATAATGTCATCAGATTAATAGCCCATGATATTCACAGGTCCCACTCCTATGTGGGGGCTTCCCTGATGACTCAGTGGAAAAGAATGTGCCTGCCAATGCAGGAGATGTGGGTTCAGTCTCTAGACTGGGAAGATCCTCTGGAGAAGGAAATGGCAACCCACTCCAGGATTCTTGCCTGGGAAATCCCATGGACAAGGGAATCTGGCGGCTATAGTCCATGGGGTCTCAAAAGAGTCAGACACAACTTAGTGACTAAACAACAACAACTCCTACTTCAAGATAGGGGATCATAGAGGGTGTGGGCATCATGGGGTAGAATTCTATGCCAGCTTAGAATTCTGCCAGTTATAATCTGCCTGGTGATTTTGTTTTGTTTGGGGAAAAAAAAATTTTTTTTTAAACTTTTACTTAGGTCACCAAACTCCTGCATTAGCATCCAAGTTCTCTAGCCTTTTTTTTTTTAATATGAGAAATTCATGTCTTCCAAACCTCATCCCTTTTCTAGCAAGTTGTTCTGTGCCTCACTTTGTTTACTTGTCAAATAGGCATAATAATGGTACCTACTTTTAGAGCTGTGAGCATTAAACTAGAAGATACATGTAATGCCTTTAGCACAGAGCCTAACACACAGAAAGCCCTATGCAACCTGATGTCTCCAGGCAACCAAGGTAGCTCCCTTGGTATGTCATGTCCTGGAGGTAGGTTGTCCTTAAACTAAGCGCAGCAACCACTTCCTGCCCTCTAGGATGGCCTTTATCAAACAAAGCAGAAAATAACAAGTGTTGCCAAGAATGTGGAGGAACTAAACCCTCACATTGCTGGTGGGAATGGAGAATGGTTCAGCAGCTGTGGAAAGCCGTTTGGCAGTTTCTCAAAGAATTAAAGTTACTGTATGATCCAGCAATTCCACTCTGAGGTATATACCCCCAGAGAATTGAAAACACATGTTCGCACAAAAACCTGTACACAAACATTCATACCAGCATTATTCACAATAGTCAAAAGGTGAAAACAACTCAGACATCCACCAACAAATGGATGGATTAGCAAAAGTGGTATATCTGTACCATGAAATATCATTCAGTCACAAAAGGGATGAAGTACTAATTCATAACATGCTAAGCATGGATGAATGAACCTGGAGGACATGCTAAGGGAAACAAGCCAATCCTAAAAACCCACATATTGTATGATTCTGTGTATATGAACTGTGCAGAATAGGCAAATCCATTGAGAATAAGTAGATTCATTGTTTCCAAGGGGCTGTGCTGTGCTAAGTCGCTTCAGTCGTGTCCAACTCTTTGCAACCCTCGTAAACTGTATCTGCCAGGCTCCTCTGTCCATGGGATTCTCCAGGCAAGAATACTGGAGTGGGTTGCCATACCCTCCTTCAGAGGATCATCCCCACCCAGGGATGGAACCCATGTCTCTTACATCCCTCCTGCATTGGCAGTGGGTTCCACTAGTGCCACCTGGGAAGTCCAAGGGGCTGTGGAAGGAGGCAATGAGGGTAACTTTAAGCAGATATGGGATTTCTTTTCTTTTGAGTGGTAATTAGATGGTGGTAATGATTTGTACAACTCTGAACATACAAACCCACTGAGTTGTATGCTTTAAATGGATGTACCTTATGGCATATGAATTATTTCTCAATGAAAAACACTGTCAATAGTCACAGAATCTGTCTGTGGATATTTGTGGGTGTGTATACATATTGAAAAGCAGAGACATTACTTTGCCAACAAAGGTCCGTCTAGTCAAGGCCATGGTTTTTCCAGTGGTCATGTATGGATGTGAGAGTTGGACTGTGAAGAAGGCTGAGCACTGAAGAATTGATGCTTTTGAACTGTGGGGTTGGAGAAGACTCTTGAGAGTCCCTTGGACTGCAAGGAGATCCAACCAGTCCATTCTGAAGGAGATCAGCCCTGGGTGTTCTTTGGAAGGAATGCTGCTAAAGCTGAAACTCCAGTACTTTGGCCACCTCATGCGAAGGGTTGAGTCACTGGAAAAGACTCTGATGCTGGGAGGGATTGGAGGCAGGAGGAGAAGGGGACAACAGAGGATGAGATGGCTGGATGGCATCACTGACTCGATGGATGTGACTCTGAGTGAACTCCGGGAGTTGGTGATGGACAGGGAGGCCTGGCGTGCTGTGATTCATGGGGTCGCAAAGAGTTGGACACGACTGAGCGACTGAACTGAACTGAACTGAACTGATACAGATGAAGAAAGACAAAACAGAAAACTAAGCACAGCAGCCAGGAAGCAGCTACAGGGAGCGTTTTTGTTTACTGTGATTCCATCTCTGCCCACAGCCAGAGACTGAACAAAGACTGAAGGTGCTGGGGACAAAGCACGGCTATTGGGGAAGAGCGGAGTAAGAACAGGATGAAAAGAGCCAGTGAGGGGTTAGGGGGCCTGGCAGGAGAAGATGGCCTCGGTGCACACTAAGTCCCTCCCCCACCTCCTCCCTAAAGGGCCTCACCCCAGACGACTGAGGTGAATTGTATTTTCCAAAGTTGGCCAGCCACGTGCTCTGCAGTATGCCTTGGCCGCTTCCCGACGCGGGAATGGAGTCTGGCTGCTCTTCCCCAGATCTAAACATGGCCATCAGAATGCAGTGAGAGTGGGAAGTGACATACATTTTAACTCAGACTCTCCCCGGGGGCATCCCCAGACCATGAGAAGCCAAAGGCTCCCGGAGAGGCCAGGTTGTAGGTGTTGCAGTTCAGTCAGCTGAGCACAGGCTTGGGGTCATCTCCATACAGATGCTGGACATGTGATGGGAGAAGCCTCCAGATGACTCCAGCCCCACCATCTGAGTCACTCCCAGCCTTTTTAGTCCTCCCAGTCCTCCCACCTCGGAGCAGAGAAAAGGTCTCCCTCTGCTCCCATTGAGTTTCTGACCCAGAGTGTCCATGTGCAGAATTAAATGGGTGCTGTTTTCTGCCACTAAGTTTTGGAGGAGTTCATTTCAAAGCGATGGGTAATTAGAACAATAACTTTTCAGAAGGAGCCAATCCCTCTGAAGTTTGGTTACTTTGGCTTAATATTAGGAGAGGAAACGATTTCTCCCTCCAAGGCAAAAGGAATAAAATGTATTTCTACACCATGAATAGGAAAAGGCTTTTTTTTTCCCTCTTCTCCTTGCTCCTTGGCCTGCATGTAGCAGTGAAACAGAAACCAGTGAATTCTTTTAAATCTTTTAACCATATGCAGATGAATAAGCAAATGCTTGGACTTGGTTCCTAATCTCTTTTCCTTTCCTGTGTAACTGATGGGGTTTTTTTTTTTCCACTCTAATAAACTTTAGTATTTAAACAGAAGTCATGTGTCACATGTATGACGATTAGTGGCAAGAATGTAGAAAAAGAGATAGCTGCAGAGCACGAAGCCTTAATTAATAGCCAAGCCATTCAACTGAAAATAAGAACAATGTTTCTGGCAGGGAAATGTGAACTTGGCCTCCTTTTTCTTCCCTCAGTCTTCTTGGGATAATTATTTAAAATTCAATGATTATAAAGAAAACTTTTCAAAGTTTTCATTCAAGTGCCAGTGCTTGAATTTCAGTAATCTTTCAGTGACATCGAATAGACCCACCCTTCCCATTTCTGGATCTTCCTGTGAATTGCCAAACCCCAGAATTTGCAAACTGAGACTTGTGCAGAAATCAAACAGAAGGGAAGGCAACAGTGGCAGGAGGCATGGAGTCTGGAATGATAGTCTTCTCCTCTCTCAGAAAAAGGGAAAAGAAGTTTCATTCTTCAAAGAAAACAGAAAGAAAACAAGACTTTTATGGAAATACCATATACAGAGTTGGCAGAAATTCAGCAGGGAATAAAAAGTATCCAAAATGTTTCCTTGTTCAGTTCCAGCCCGGCAGCCAAATTATAGGGGCTCCATTTTCAAGCTGATTTCCTCCGAGTTATCTGGACCTGTGACCAAGCAAGGCCTCTAGAATGGCCCAAGCTTTGGCCCATTGATTCCCCAGCTGAACAAGCTAAGTCTAAAGATGGAGAGAGAGCTTAAAATTTATCAAAATCTTATAGAAAAGCTGAAAAGTTTTAGAAAAAGTTACAGAAAAGTTTATGACTGATATGGTAAAAGTCTGATATTTGACAGCCATTCCAAAGAACAAAATAATGCCGTTTGCTGTAACATGGGTGGACCCATCCCCAAGACCATCCCCAAGAAAAAGGCAGAAAGGCAAAAAGGCCAAGTGTTGTCTGAGGAGGCTTTACAAATAGCTGTGTAAAGAGAGGCGAAAGGCAAAGGATAAACGGAAGATACACCTATTTCAATGCAGAGTTCCAAAGAATAGCAAGGAGAGATAAGAAACCTTCCTCAGTGATCAGTGCAAAGAAATAGAGGAAAACAATAGAATGGGAAAGACTAGAGATCTCTTTAAGAAAATTAGAGATACCAAGGGAACATTTCATACAAAGATGGACTCAATAAAGGACAGAAATGGTAGGGACCTAACAGAAGCAGAAGATACTAAGAAGAGGTGGCAAGAATGCACAGAAGAACCATACAAAAAAGATCATGACCCAGATAATCACGATGGTGTGATCACTGACCTAGAGCCAGACATCCTGGAATGTGAAGTCAAGCGGGCCTTAGGACGCATCACTATGAACAAAGCTAGTGGAGGTGATGGAATTCCATTGGAGCTATTTCAAATCCTGAAAGATGATGCTGTGAAAGTGCTACACTCAATATGCCAGCAAATTTGGAAAACTCAGCAGTGGCCACAGGACTGGAAAAGGTCAGTTTTCATTCCAATCCCAAAGAAAGGCAATGCCAAAGGATGCTCAAACTACCGCACAATTGCACTCATCTCACACGCTAGTAAATGCTCAAAATTCTCCAAGCCAGGCTTCAACAGTTCATGAACCATGAACTTCCAGATGTTCAAGCTGGATCTAGAAAAGGCAGAGCAACCAGAGATCAAATTGCCAACGTACATTGGATCATCGAAAAAGTGAGAGTTCCAAAAAAACATCTATTTCTACTTTATTGACTATGCCAAAGCCTTTGACTGTGTGGATCACAATAAACTGTGGAAAATTATGAAAGAGATGGGAATACCAGACCACATGACCTGCCTCCTGAGAAATCTGTATGCAGGTCAGGAAGCAACAGTTAGAACTGGACATGGAACAACAGACTGGTTCCAAATAGGAAAAGGAGTACATCAAGGCTGTATATTGTCTTATTAAACTTATATGCAGAGTGCATCATGAGAAATGCTGGACTGGAGGAAGCACAAGCTAGAATCAAGATTGCCGGGAGAAATATCAATAACCTCAGATATGCAGATGACACCACCCTTATGGCAGAAAGCAAAGAAGAACTAAAGAGCCTCTTGATGAAGGTGAAAGAGGAGAGTGAAAAAGTTGGCTTAAAACTCAACATTCAGGAAACTAAGATCATGGTATCTGGTCCCATCACTTCATGGCAAGTAGATGGGGAAACAATGGAAACAGTGACAGACTTTATTTTGGAGGGCTCCAAAATCACTGCCAATGGTGACTGCAGCCATGAAATTAAAAGACACTTAGCCCTTGGAAGGAAAGTTATGACCAACCTAGATAGCATATTAAAAAGCAGAGACATTACTTTGCCAACAAAGGTCCATCTAGTCAAAGCTGTGATTTTTTTCAGTGGTCATGTATGGATGTGAGAGTTGGACTATGAAGAAAGCTGAGCAGCAAAGAATTGATTCTTTTAAACTGTGGTGTTGGAGAAGACTCTTGAGAGTCCCTTGGACTACAAGGAGATCCAACCAGTCCATCCTAAAGGAAATCAGTCCTGAATATTCATTGGAAGGAGTGATGCT
The DNA here is from genome assembly GCF_032452875.1 of Bos javanicus. Classification (NCBI taxonomy): domain Eukaryota; kingdom Metazoa; phylum Chordata; class Mammalia; order Artiodactyla; family Bovidae; genus Bos; species Bos javanicus. The sequence goes on from NC_083870.1 coordinate 48,874,074, forward strand.
GAAGCTGAAACTCCAATACTTTGGCCACCTGACGTGAAGAACTGACACATTTGAAAAGAACATGAGTGAGTGAGTGAAGTGAGTGAAGTTACTCAGTAATGTCCGACTCTTTACGACCCCATAGACTGTAGCCTACCAGATTCTTCCATCCATGGGATTTTCCAGGCAAGAATACTGGAGTGGGTTGCCATTTCCTTCTCCAGGAGATCCTCCCGACCCAGGGATTGAACCCTGGTCTCCCGCATTGTAGGCAGACGCTTTACCATCTGAGCCCCCAGGAAAAGACCATGATGCTGGGTATACTGAAGGCAGGAGGAGAAGAGGACAACAGAGGATGAGATGGTTGGATGGCATCACCGACTCAATGGACATGAGTTTGAGTGAACTCCGGGAGTTGGTGATGGACAAGGAGGCCTAGCCTGCTGCACTCCATGGGGTCGCAAAGAGTCAGACATGACTGAGCAAGTGAACTGAACTGAACTGGATGGACCCAGAGATTACCATACTGAGTGAAGTAAGTCAGACAGAGAAAGACAAATACCATATGACGTTGTTTACAAATGAACGTATTTACAAAACAGAAACAGACTCAAAGACTTAGGAAACAAATTTATAGTTATCAGCGGGAAAGATGGAGGGCCGGGGTTGGGGGTGGGGGAGGGCAGCAGGGAGAGATAGATAGGGAGTCTAGGGTTGACATCACACAGTGCCCTTTTGAAAATAGGTAAACAGCAAGGACCTACTGTAGAGCACAGGGAACTCTGCTCAATATTCTCTGATAAGCTACCTGGGAAAAGAATTTGAAAAAGAATAGATACATATATCACTGAATCACTTTGCTGTATACCCAAAACTAATACAGCATTGTTAATCAATTATGCTCCATTATAAAATAAAATTTGTTTAAGTAAAAGGTCTAAGATTTGATTCAAGATTTGTTGCCAGGCTGGGGAAAGAACTCAGGTTTACAGATGAAACAGGCTTAGCCATACATGATCACTGAATATGGGAACGGGACAGTGGGTGGACAGGGCTTTATACCTAACCCTCATCATTTTATTCCCTTTACTTTCATATATCTTTGGGCATTTACATAATTAAAAGTTTTAAAAATACAAACCTTGTAGGAAATCTTCAACTGCTAAAAAAGATAAATGTATTGATTATAGGTAAAATGAAACAAGCTAGGTTTTAAAATGAGAACAAGGAAGGAAATTTACAGGTTACCTTTATTTCATATTTCACTCATGAAAAGAAATTCAGCCTGCAAATCTGTTTCCTGAACCAGAATCAGTTTTTCTGACTTAATGTCCTGGGCCTTTCACTATACTGCTATCGAGGACGGAATGTCACCTTCTTCTTTATCCGTGTAAGGGCTGTGCCCTCTTGTTGTTGAGTAAATATTTGAGGTGTTCCCACATCAACCTGACAAGACCTTCACAGGAGGCTCCCGGCGCTGACTGCCACTAAAGGTGTCCCCTTTCTCCAAGGCCACAATCCCTGCCCCCATCCAGAAGACAGCGATAGCACAAGTCACCTCTGTGGACTGGGCATATGACAATTGGTGCAGACCCTCAGGCCTTTGTGAGGGATTGCATCATGGAGCCGGGGAGAGGCAGCTGTGTGGTGAGAGCCTGAGTCAGGCTCTGGCTCCACCACTGTACGTGTGTTTAATCACAGTTAACTGTAGTATGTCTGTTGTTTCCTCACATAACACAAAGGATTTGGGCAAGATCATCCTTGAGATCCCTTCTAACTACAGCACTGCCACCACAAGAGTAATAACAGCAGCTTCCATGATTTATTACATGCTAGCAACATGCTAGCTCCTGCACTAAGCACAGCACACGCAGTGACTCATTTCCTCCTCAGACCCAGGCAACGGAGGCCTCACACTTTGGAGACCCCTCCGCTTGCCACCTCCCTCTGTGTGTGAGGCCAGAAGGGTGTGATCACCTGAGCTCACTCTCCCTTCTGAACCAACTCTGGCAGCGAAGGACCCCAGAATTCCCTGCCTCAGTGGCCCAGGGCTGCTGCTAGGAGTTGCAGGGTTCTGTTCCTGAGATATGCCCTCCCAGGGTGGCTTCCAGTGGGGAAGAGTGTGGAAGGTTAGGCCCTGCAGGCTGGGGGCAGGACACAGTGCACAAAACTCTTCAGTGGAACCAGGTAGAAAGAGAAGGACAGGGACTACTGTAGCCAGGGGTTAAGACGCATTTCCAATGCAGAAAGTACAGGTTCGATCCTTGGTCAAGAAACTAAGATCCCACATTCCACACCATGTGGCAAAAAAAAAAAAAGCTTTAAAAAGGAGAGAGTGAAGGACAATGGCAAGGGTGGGTGTTTAAGCTCTTGGCTAGGCTTCTGGCAATGTTAGGGGTGGGAATAAAGAGATTAGTATTATTGTTACCATCTTGATTTTACAGAGGATGAAACTGAGACACAAAAAGCTTGAGTCACTTGCCTGAGGTCACGCAGCTGGTTAGCAGTGGAGCCAGGGTTTCAACTGTTGTCCTCCTGATGCCATGCTCTTGCCTTTCGTGCTGCCATCCAGCAAAACCCGCAGACCCTGCAGATCCCTAGGGCCCTCTTGAGACACAGGAAAGAGACCAAAAAGCTGTGTTCCACCAGATGAGTTGCTTTTCTACCCCCAACTACATTACTGGTACCAAGTGAGAATGTGGCAGACAGCGGTGGTAAGCCAAGCCTCATCCAAAAAAATTACCATGGGAAGCTGATTCACCAGAAAAATATTTGATACAAGAGTATGACAGTTAATCCTAGGATTTCACTTTTTGTTCTGAACTCCTGACCCACAGCTGCTAGACCAACCACGGAACATCAAGAAGGTACCTTAACTAGATTTTAACCCTGTTAAACAAGTGTTTGGCCAATCAAATAAGCAGGTCTTTGTTGATTTCCTTTCAACTCTAAAACCAGGAAATTACTTCTAATATGTTAAGACCCCCACCTTCCCTCCAAGGACATCCTAAGGCACAGAAATAAAATCTAACCAAACATACTTTCAATGACTGTTCAGCATGGAACATCCAGAGAATTATAGGTAATTTGAAAAAAAGCAAATTTCCGAACAAAGCTATAAATATATTCCTATGGTATTTTTAGAAGGCATAATTTGATGTATTTAATGCCAAATGCTCTAATTAGTAATGTCTTGGATATTAAGCACAAATATATAAGGTTGGTATTAATAATAGTAACTAACAGTATTGAGTGTTTATTATGTGCCAAGCATAATCCTTTATTTTTTATACATTCACTCACTTGATCTTTATTATATCTTCACAGATGAGGAAACTGAAATATAGAGAGAATGGCAAGCTTAGATTGAGATTATACATAAATGGATTTATTAATGTAGCATTTATAATAGAAGAAAGTTGGAGACACTATTTTTTTTAACTTTTAATTTTTTAGCCATACCATATGGCATGTGGGATCTTAGTTCCCCAAGCAAGGATTGAAACCATGACTCCTGGAGTGGAAGCATGGAGTCTTAACCACCAGACCACCATGGAAGTTCCCAGAAACAATCTAATTGGAAAAATGTAAAAATTAGTAACTTATGATATGTCCAGATAATGGACTATTTGTACAGTCATTAAACATCTCTTCCTTGAAGAATATTTAATGGCATAGAAAAATGCTTGAAATGCTTTATTAAGTAATTTTTTAAATGATGCAAATAAATATATATTGTGAGCACAATTTGAAAATCTATGTAAATAAATGTAAAGTTTAAGAAGGGATAGAAACATATAAGAGTTTTAAAATGGCTATCTCTGAGTTAAGGAATTATGTATGAAGTTCATTCTATAATTTTTAAAACTCTATATTGACTATGTATTACATAATAAAAGAAAATAAGATTTTTAAAAAATGACTGAACTGTGAATCATTAATTCAGGTAGTAGAAAAAAGGGAAACATAATTTCTTCTAAGAAATATCATACCAGTACTGTAACAAATTATAATAGAAATAATTACTTAATAAACATGTGTCTAGGGAATCCCCTGGCAGTCCAGTGGTTCGGACTCCCAAGATTTCACTGCCAAGGGCTCGGGTTCAATCCCTGGTTGGGGAACTAATATCCTGCAAGCTGAGCAGCATGGCCAAAGAAAAACCTGCAATAAACATGTGTCTAATACTTACTGTTTTATGTACAACTTTCACAGCATCTCACTTGATCCCTGCAAAGACACTGAGAGGTAAATAGTCTTGGTTCTGATTTAATAAGGCTCAGAGAAGCTGTGCCTTTTCCAAGCCTCCACAAGATGGTACATGGTCATGCCAGGTCTGAAATCTTTGGACGCTCAATCACAGTGCAGCATCTGTGAACACAGGCCCAGTGTGTGGGCAGAGCCAGAAATAGGTTGTACTAACCACGTTCTAATTTCTTTACCATAAAATTGAATAAGTATGGCAGCAGAATGGGAGCAGACGAAGAGAGCCTCACACCAGTTCGTGGGAGGGCCTGTTCACGGCCTTTTCATGGCCAGTTCATGGAAGGCAGGAATCAATAGATCTGAGTTCAGATCTTATCATTAGTTAGGTCTGTGGCCAAATCTTTTGACCTCTCTGGGTCCCTTTTTATTCATCTAGATACCTCACAAATGTAATGGGATTTCCTGGGCCCAGGGACTGTCTTGGCGATCAGGGGCTACATTGTCACCTGCCAAACACCCAAAATATGATTCCAAAGGCTTTGAATGGCAGTGGTGATTTCCACGGGCGATGACGGGGAGGCGGGTTGCATCACACATCACTAGCAAAACATCTTTACAATTTCCTTTGAACACTGTTTTCCTCTAATTCCCTCTTCCTCTACCAGCTGCGCAAATTCTCTTTTTACGTTTCCTTTTTCCTTTATAATACATACACAACTCTTTGCCCATTTCTTTCTCAGGCCACGCTCTTCAAGATTTCTCCCTATCCCAGTCTATTCTCATTCATTCAACAAATATTTATTACATACCTACTACTTCCTAGGACTGGTCTTACTGCTGGAGGAGACAGCAGCAGACTTTACATTCTATCCCTTTATTAGATGGAGTAATCTAACCTGGTCATAACTTCTTAAATTTGCATCCAGCCAAAGGCAGCTAGTAGGGGAATAAGAGTATTTAATTATTCAGTACTAATGCTTTTTTGGAAAACTCAGCAGTGGCCACAGGACTGGAAAAGGTCAGTTTTCATTCCAATCCCAAAGAAAGGCAATGCCAAAGAATGCTCAAACTACCGCACAATTGCACTCATCTCACACGCTAGTAAAGTAATGCTCAAAATGCTCCAAGCCAGGCCTCAGCAATATGTGAACCGTGAACTTCCTGATGTTCAAGCTGGTTTTAGAAAAGGAAGAGGAACCAGAGATCAAATTGCCAACATCTGCTGGATCATGGAAAAAGCAAGAGAGTTCCAGAAAAACATCTATCTCTGCTTTATTGACTATGCCAAAGCCTTTGACTGTGTGGATCACAATAAACTGTGAAAAATTCTGAAAGAGATGGAAATACCAGGCCACCTGACCTGTCTCTTAAGAAATCTGTATTCAGGTCAGGAAGCAATAGTTAGAACTGGACATGGAACAACAGACTGGTTTCAAATAGGAAAAAGAGTACATCAAGGCTGTATATTATCACCCTGCTTATTTAACTTATATGAAGAGTATATCATGAGAAACGCTGGACTGGAAGAAACACAAGCTGGAATCAAGATTGCTGGGAGAAATATCAATAACCTCAGATATGCAGATGACACCACCCTTATGGCAGAAAGTGAAGAGGAACTCAAAAGCCTCTTGATGAAAGTGAAGTAGAGAGGGAAAAAGTTGGCTTAAAGCTCAACATTCAGAAAACGAAGATCATGGCATCCCGTCCCATCACTTCATGGGAAATAGATGGGGAAACAGTGTCAGTCTTTATTTTTGGGGGCTCCAAAATCACTGCAGATGGTGACTGCAGCCATGAAATTAAAAGACGCTTACTCCTTGGAAGGAAAGTTATGACCAACCTAGATAGCATATTCAAAAGCAGAGACATTACTTTGCCAACAAAGGTCCATCTAGTCAAGACTATGGTTTTTCTGGTAGTCATGTATGGATGTGAGAGTTGGACTGTGAAGAAGGCTGAATGCCAAAGAATTGATGCTTTTGAACTGTGGTGTTGGAGAAGACTCTTGAGAGCCCCTTGGACTGCAAGGAGATCCAACCAGTCCATTCTGAAGGAGATCAGCCCTGGGATTTCTTTGGAGGGAATGATGCTAAAGCTGAAACTCCAGTACTTTGGCCACCTCATGCGAAGAGTTGACTCATTGGAAAAGACTCTGATGCTGGGAGGGATTGGGGGCAAGAGGAGAAGGGGACGACAGAGGATGAGATGGCTGGATGGCATCACTGACTCGATGGACGTGAGTCTGAGTGAACTCCAGAAGTTGGTGATGGACAGGGAGGCCTGGCGTGCTACAATTCATGGGGTCGCAAAGAGTCGGACACGACTGAGCAACTGAACTGAACTGAATGCTTTTTTTAAACTGTTAACATATAAAATAAGAAATGAGTACTTCTTGCTCTCAAAGGACTTCCAACTCAAGTTTTAAAATGAACTCTATGATTCAGTGAAATGAATTTCATAGCAGTGTCTCCTTCAGAGACACTGGTAATTATAACAAGAATGTATTAGGTACTCACAGTGCCCCAACACTAATTACCTGACCATTGAACCCTCACAACCATGTCTATAGGTACTATTATTCCACTTTCCTTGATAGAGAAACCAAGGGACATTTGGTGACTCACCTGAAGCCAAACAGCCACTGGGAAGCAGCTTGAGGATTCAGACCCAGACGAGCCTGACTCAAGACGCTGTGCTTTTTGCCTCTGTGCTCACTGCACCATCTCATCCCATCTCATCTTCTCTTACCCAAAGTGTGGTTTTGTTGGGAATATTAATGTGCATTAAAATCTATTTTTCTTTTCCATTTTTGCCATGTTTTCTGTCCTCGTCCATTTGAGCAACTATGAAAAAAATAAACACTGTAGACTGGGTGGCTTATAAACAACATACACTTATTTCTCACGTTTCAGGAGGTTGGGAAGTTCAGGATCAAGATGCCTTGGAGATATGGCACCTGATGTGAGCTATTTCCTGGTTTACAGGCAGCCGTGTTCTGGATATAAGCTCAGGTAACAGAAAGGGTAAAAGAGGTCTCTGGGGTGTCCTTTATAAGGGCACTCATCCTATTCACAGAGGCTCCAGCCTCATGACTTAGTCACCTCTCTAAGGCCCTTTTTAGCTGGAAGAAGTTTATTCAGGATGCTGGCTGTAGAAGTAACTTCTCTGCTTCTCAATATGCTACCAAGTGATGGGCTTAATAAAGCCATTTCAGGCCCCTATAGTGGAGTCTCTTATCTTTCTCTTTGGTTTTCTCTTTCAGTTCAGTTCAGTTGCTTAGTCGCATCTGACTCTTTGCAATCCCATGAACCACAGCACACCAGGCCTCCCTGTCCATCACCAACTGCTGGAGTACACCCAAACCCATGTCCATTGAGTCGGTGATGCCATCCAACCATCTCATCCTCTGTCGTCCCCTTCTCCTCCTGCCTTCAATCTTTACCAGCATCAGGGTCTTTTCAAATGAGTCATCTCTTCGCATCAGGTGCCCAAAGTATTGGAGTTTCAGCTTCAACATCAGTCCTTCCAGTGAACACCCAGGACTGATCTCCTTTAGGATGGACTAGTTGGATCTCCTTGCAGTCCAAGGGACTCTCAAGAGTCTTCTCCAATACCACAGTTCAAAAGCATCAATTCTTCGGCACTCAGCTTTCTTTATAGTCCAACTCTCACATCCATACATGACTACCGGAAAAACCATAGCCTTGACTAGACAGATTTTGATGACAAAGTAATGTCTCTGCTTTTTAATATGCTATCTAGGTTGGTCATAACCTCCTTCCAAGGAGTAAGCGTCTTTTAATTTCATGGCTGCAGTCACCATCTGCAGGGATTTTGGAGCCCCAAAAATAAAGTCTGACACTGTTTCCACTGTTTCCCCATCTATTTGCCATGAAGTGATGGGACCAGATGCCATGGTCTTCGTTTTCTGAATGTTGAGCTTTAAGCCAACTTTTTCACTCTCCTCTTTCACTTTCATCAAGAGGCTCTTTAGTCCTTCTTTGCTTTCTGCCATAAGGGTGGTGTCATTTGCATATCTGAGGTTATTGATATTTCTCCCAGCAATCTTGATTCCAGCTTGTGCTTCCTCCAGGCCTCCAGTGTTTCTCATGATGTACTCTGCATAGAAGTTAAATAATCAGGGTGACAGTATACAGCCTTGACGTACTCCTTTCCCTATTCGAAACCAGTCTGTTGTTCCATGTGCAGTTCTAACTGTTGCTTCCTGACCTGCATACAGATTTCTCAAGAGGCAGATCAGGTGGTCTGGTATTCCCATCTCTTGAAGAATTTTTCACAGTTTATTGTGATCCACACAGTTAAAGGCTTTGGTATAGTCAATGTTTCAAATTATTACTACAATTTCCCATATGTTGCAATTTTTTTAAACAGAGTCTTCTTAGAAGACTGCCTTTCTCTGAAGATCAGTGAGAACCCCTGGAGGAATTCACAAAGAAACAAGACAGATTTTTATTTCCATCCTAAAAACAATGGGGTAAGTGACAACATGCGCGTTGGTGGGCTGCTGCTTCTTCTTCTTATTCACAAGGACTAGAGTGATCTGGTATGAGCAACAGAAGTCACTGAATTCTTACAAGCATCAGGGATTTTTGTGAAGTTTCTAATGTGACATTAATCAAGGCAATTTCCATTCAGTGTCAAAGTTTTTATGGATTTTTTGCTGTTTCTATTGTCTGACAACACCTTAGAGGTGAATGTCCACACAATTAAAGTATCTAAGTGTCACCACATGAGTCTTGGCTTCCATAGGATACTGAATGTATAGATTTAAGGCAACATGTTTTAAAAGGTGTCTTCAAGTTATGAGAAAAAAACAAGTTAGTTACACAATGGAAGGATTTCCTTACTTTTTACTTTCCTGTTCCAGAGAGGGATACAATGGTTTAAACCCCAGCTTTGTCTAACCAAACCTGCAAACATTATTTTCTTAAGTTTTCACTTGGTAATAAATGGGAATTGATCTATACCATACGCAAATTATACGTTGAATCTTTTGGAAAACTAAGGATTTGGTTTACCCCTATTATCTATTATCTGCTAATATTTTTCAATATTGTTTCTTCAGTAACTAAGCCAGGGATCCTTAAAACAGGGTCCATGGAAATATTTGCACATTTTTGAAATTTAGCTATGCATTCTTTGGAAAGAGAGGACATAACTTTCTTTAGATTTTCTGTAACTCTTCCCTTCCTCCCCAAAGAAGGCAACAAAACATACGTAAGATTTTGAGGCTTTAAAGGACATATTTATTTATTTTTAACTCTTTTCTTCAACTTGAGGCTCGAAATTTAATGGTAAAACAAACAACCTATCTCCTTTCCTTCTGTATCTATTCAATCATCCCACTCCTCCGAAAATGAATGGTGTGTATGAGTGTGTGTGTGTATGTGTGTGTGTGTAAAGCCTTCTCTGAAGGCAGCAGGATGCAAAAAAGAAGATTGGGGGGAGAAAAAGTAATGGAAATTTTTTTAAAGAAAATAATTTTTTCCCAGAAATCTGCCTTTGATTTTTAAATTTCTACCCCAGTCTCTTGGCTATTGTTATTGTTATTTAGTAGTCACTGTGAATTCTTTTGTGGATGACTGTAAATTACCGGATTCTATTTTAACTAAAGGAGCTGACACAGCAAATTTATGTTCTGTTATAAATTAAGTGATGTGATGACATATGCTTAGTGGTTAGGCTGACATGCAAAATAAATCAGATATAATCATTTGAATATAAGTTTGAGATATAAAATAAACCATTTTGGGGTTTAAACAAAAGACCATAAGAGTAACAGTTTGCCAAAGCACAAATATACTAATTCTGCTTGCAATCAGCAAAAGAAAAAAATCATTTCAATTGGATATTTTATTTGTCTTCTTCTGTGAGTACCGTACAAAGAAGTTAATAGCTCAGATGTGAAAACATGAAATTTAGAAACTGAAGATTTATAAGTGGATATCTTTACTTTTTTTTTAAACAGATGAGGCGTAAGACCAAAGGCACTGCCAAACACAGAGCTTTTGCACAAGCTCTGAAACTCCTGTTCTAACTCCTCGGCTACTTTCCACTGTATTTCATCCAGTGAACTAAAGTGAGAAAAAGTAACTTGACACAGCACACTATGCCATTGGAGAATGTGCAATAAAAGCATAATTGCATACCTGAAACTCAGATAAGGTACTAGGTGAAAGCTAAAATAATCCTACCTATCACCGAATAGCTGATAACAAGAACACAACAAAGGGCTAAGCGTGAACTTTGTCGTTCTGGTTCTTTGGCCAGAAACCGATTTCTAAAATTGACTTTATTAAGATCTGTTTCTTTATTTAAAGTTATTCTGTGGAGGAGTTAATATTAAGGAAGTAAAGGACATTCACTTTTTAGGAGTAGAGTTTTCTGTGCATTTGACTTTTCTCTCTGGGTAATTATCTGTTACTTTCATAATTTAAGTACACACAAAAAAAATTCTGTACCCTAAGGATTTTGTTTGATGTGCTACAGCTCCAGCATTCTCGTATATCATCTGACTCTGGCCTGTGATTGCCAGTTTTAATGCTTAGCCTGTCAATGGAACTCAAAATAAAAGATAAAAGACCTTACCCTATTTGTGGAGCAATTCAATTATGGTTCCTTTCTTTTGTGGCTTCCAGGAAGAATAGACTAAAAGGTTGATTAAAAGAGAATTGATAACCGAAAGAAACTTTGGCATCATTTAAGCCAACCTGAAACTTACTAGCGGGGCTTTCCCCATGGCTCAGTGGTAAAGAATCCAACTGCAATGCAGGAGCTGCAGGAGACTTGGGTTCAATCCCCGGTTGCATGGCAACCCACTCCAGTATTCTTGTCTGGAGAATCCCATGGACAGAGGAGCCTAGTGGGCTACAGTGCATAGGGTCGCAAAGAGTCAGACACGACTGAAGTAACTTAGCACGCATGCACCCAACTTAACTAGATTAGAAGAAGCAGACATTCAGAGGCTGTGTGGAGTTAACCCAGCTAGTAAATAAGATGTCAGAGGCCTTCACCCTCCCATTGATCTACCCAATACCCACAGTGATTGCATTTCTGCAGTGGAGCGCTCCTGGTCATAAATTATCCAGTGGTTCTCTGTGGCTCACACTGGGGGATCCCACAGGGAAAGCATCATTTGTTTTGTCTAATGTGTCTCACCTCCCTCACAGGGTATAAGGGTCCGAGCCTGAAGCCTCACTGGTAGTTGCCATGTGTACAATGTGTCAGGCGCTTGGCTGGCACCCTGCACACCTTAGCACATTCATTCTTCAGGGCAACCCTGGAGGAGAGCTGCTACTATTCCTCTTTTCTATGGGAGGAACCGAACTCCGAGAGGTTAGGAAACTTGCCCAAAGTCCCACAGTTGATAGACAGCAGAAGTGAGATTCAGACCTGGATGTGTGTGCGTGCGTGTGTGCAAAGTCGCTTCAGTCAAGTCAGACTCTGTGTGACTCTATGGACAGTAGCCTGCCAGGCAGGGGATCTTCCCCACCCAAGGATCGCACCCAGTCTCTTACCATCTGCTTCACGAGAGGCAGGTTCTTTACCACTAGCGCCATCTGGGAAGCCCTGCCTCACCCCTGCATAGGCTGATTCCAAAACTCACCACAGACACTCTTACGTGGAATTATGCTTTATTCACCTTCTTTTTCCTGATAGGGGCTAGCACATAGTAGGGACTCGATAAATGCTGTCCAGAAAGAATCAACAGGGGCTTCCCTGGCAGTTCAGTGGTTAGGACTCCACGCTTCCAGTGCAGGAGGCATGGGTTCAGTCCCTGGTTGGGGAACTAAGATCTCACAGCCAAAAAAACAGAAAAAAATGAATAGAGTGAACAAATTATAGAAGAACTTTTTAAAGTGTTATTGTCTATGTTTCAGATATGTTTTGTTCACATTGTGAGGGTGGTGGAGGGGGGCGGTAAAAACAACCTAAACGTTAGTGGCCCAGTAATCCATCAGTTTTCTCTGCCATCTGATGGGCACTCTAGCTGGATGGGGTTGGTTTTTTCCCCCCACTTTGGTCCTTATTTAGTTATTTATTTTTGGCTTGATGGTGTTTTATTTTTATCAAAGTATAGTTGATTTACAATTTTGTATTCGTTTCAGGTGTTCTGAAAGTGATTCTCTTACGGTGGTGGTGGTGATGGTTTAGTCGCTAAGTTGTGCCCGATTCTTGTGACCCTATAGACTATAGCCCACCAGACCTCTCTGTCCATGGGATTTCCCAGGCAGGAATACTGGAGTGGATTGTCATTTTCCTTCTCCAGGGGTTCTTCCCAACCCAGGGATCGAACCCACATCTCCTGCACTGGCAGGCAGGTTCTTGACCACCAAGCCACCCGGGAAGCTTACATGTATAGGTATATATTCTTTTTCAGATTCTTTTCAATCATAGCTTATTACAACGTATTGGATCAAGTTCCTGTAGCAGAGTGGTTTTGTGTGGGGGCCTGGGCCAGGCCGCCAGTGTTTCCTCCTGTCTCTGCCATTCGCCCTCACCCCAGACAAGTCACAGAGCCCCTCTGTGCCTCAGTTGTTTCATTTGTGAGGTGGGATTATAGTCGTGATTTCTTTGGAGAGTTGTTTTGAAAATGAAGTGAGGTAATAGATGTAAGGCACAGTGCGGCACAGTAAACACTCAATAAAGAACTTTATTAACTCAAATGCGTTTCTTCACGGCCCTAGTAAAACCTGTGCCGCTCTCGCAGTGAGGCATTTTCACAGGGTGCTCCGTACCACAAACCCAGGGTTGTCTCCGGGTTCTTTTCCCAGAGGTTCCTGAGTGTGGACTGTGTTGACATCCCATTATTAATATCTCCTGCTGCCGGGGCTGTAGTCAAAGTTTTTCTAGCGGCCTTGCATACCCCAGGGGTTTGCTACACTTCAGTGCACCTCAGAGCATGATAACAGGAACTGAAATGGCAGAAACTGAAAGCACAATTTTACAATTCAGCCAAGAAACTCTTGGCTGTTTTTCCCTTTGCTGCATATAAGGGGGGAAGAAGGCGGTTAAATGGAAAACCTATAAAACCTGATGAGTCTTGTATGTTGTATTCCAGAGTTGTTTTGGTTTAATTTTCTAAATATCCAGACAGAGTTTTCGTTCCTTCGTTTGGCAGACATCTCTTGAGTGTTTCTTGTGGTGTGATCCCCCATATATGTCTGGTAGCCATCTACCCTGGGTTATCTAGAACAATCCCAATTTTAAATGTCTTTGGCGTCTTTTCATGGAAATAAATTAACAAGGAAGAGGGGAAGAAAAGCCTTTGGAAGACCCTCTGGCCAGAATTTTGATTTGTATTTACTTTTAGCTGAGTTTCTGCTTGCCCCAAGCTTAGGAGCCATCTAGAAACAAAGTGCCAGGAGCCCTGCAGGGCACTGTGCCAGAGGAGGGGTGCCAGCTTGTATCTTCTGTTTCGCCTTTGGAGGAAGAGACTTAAATATTCATTACATATTTTCATCTATGATTCCGATTGCTTCTTTGAGGCTGCCAATACTGGAAACTAACTTTGTATAGTATATATTCTATATATATAATATTACATATTATATAGTCTTTGCTTTTTTCATTTTTACAGTAAAATGCATTACTGTGATACATAGGGGGAAAAAAACGTTTTTTAAGCTATTGACCATTGCCACACAAAAATGGACATCCTCTTTCTAAACTGGAATTCTCCAGGCCAGAATACTGGAGTTGGTAGCCTTTCCCTTCTCCAAGGGATCTTCCCAACCCAGGGATCGAACCCAGGTCTGCCACATTGCAGGCGGATTCTTTACCAGCTGAGCCACAAGGGAAGCCCTCTTTCTCAACAGCCCAATACAAAAGGCAAGATGCTCCAGGAAGACAAAAGCTATATACTTCATGAGGATAGAGACCCTCTGCTGTTTCCACCTTTTTATTCTCACAGACCAGCACTCAATATATATCTGCAAAGGAATAACAAAGGCCCCTTTAGTGTTTTTGAAACATCTTTACTTTCTCAAATAGAAGGACCAAATATTGTTCAGTTCACTTCAGTTCAGTCGCACAGTCATGTCCAACTCTTTGCAACCCCATGGACTGCAGCACCCCAGGCCTCCCTGTCCATCACCAACTGCCGGAGTTTACTCAAACTCATGTCCATTGAGTCGCTGATGCCATCCAGCCATCTCATCCTCTGTCCTCCCCTTCTCATCCTGCCCTCAATCTTTCCCAGCATCAGGGTCTTTTCAAATGAGTCAGCTCTTCACATCAGGTGGCCAAAGTTTTGGAGTTTCAGCTTCAACATCAGTCCTTCCAATGAACACCCAGGACTGATTTCCTTTATGATGGACTGGTTGGATTTCCTTGCAGTCCAAGGGACTCTCAAGAGTCTTCTCCAACACCACAGTTCAAAAGCATCAATTCTTTGGTGCTCAGCTTTCTTCACATTCCAACTCTTACATCCATACATGACCACTGGAAAAACCATAGCCTTGATTAGACGGACCTTTGTTGGCAAAGTAATGCCTCTGCTTTTTAAGCTGTCTAGGTTGGTCATAACTTTCCTTCCAAGGACTAAGGGTCTTTTAATTCCATGGCTGCAATCACCATCTGCAGGGATTTTGGAGCCCCTAGAAATAAAGTCAGCCACTGTTTCCATTGTTTCCCCATCTATTTGCCATGAAGTGATGGGACCAGATGCCATGATCTTAGTTTCCTGAATGTTGAGCTTTAAGCCAACTTTTTCACTCTCCTCTTTCACTTTCATCAAGAGGCTCTTTAGTTCTTCTTTGCTTTCTGCCATAAGGGTGGTGTCATCTGCATATCTGAGGTTATTGATATTTCTCCCGGCAATCTTGATTTCAGTCTATGCTTCATCCAGCCCAGCATTGCTCATGATGTACTCTGCATAGAAGTTAAATAAGCAGGGTGACAATATACAGCCTTGACGTACTCCTTTCCCTATTTGAAACCAGTCTGTTGTTCCCTGTCCAGTTCTAAATGTTGCTCCCTAACCTGCATACAGATTTCTCAGGAGGCAGGTCAGGTGGTCTGGTATTCCCATCTCTTTCAGAATTTTCCACAGTTTATTGTGATCCAAATATTATAGCGTACCTTAAACATGCTAAAAATTATTTATTATATAAACATGTATATATAATGTCTGGATTTATACACAGGCTATTATTTACTTGATGGAAGGCTTCATCAGACCTGTATGAGTAGCAAATCTCAGTAGGTTTAAAGTGTAATTTGATCTATGTCATTTCTCCTGTGAAGATCAGTTCAGTTCAGTTCAGTCGCTCAGTTGTGTCCAACTCTTTGCGACCCCATGAATTGCAGCATGCCAGGCCTCCCTGTCCATCACCAACTCCAAGAGATTAAAAGAACTTTGGCAAACAAAAGCCCCACATTTGAATTCAACTTCTACCTCTGCCCTATTGTGTGTCATTGGGCAAGTTTTTATTTGTTGGCTTTACCTCTCTGTGCCTGTTATCTCTCTGTAAAAATTAAGGATAACTGCAAATGTTAAAGATACCCACTGAAGCACATGGTGCCCTGCCAGGGGCATAGATTTAAATGGTAGCTGCTGTTATTGTTGTTATTTAATTAAAACTTTTCAGAACATCCAGTACAAGCACTGAAGTATAATTAAAATGATAACCACATGTCCTGAAATGCATCATGGAAGCTCAAGCTTAACTGATTTGAAGAAGTAAAGCTTTTCATGCTTAATCCCAGCCGAGTAATATAAACGCTTCGATGCACAGCATTCCATGCTTGGCATTCTAGGCATACAGAAGCTTCCTTCACTTCCTTGTTTATGTGATGAAGGGAGGCAGGAACCCCACCCTCCTCCAGCCCCTCCCTGGCTTCCCTGCTCTTTGGAGACTCAGCAGGGATAAGAGTTGGGCTGAGCAGGGTAGCAGCAAGTAAATTCGAGAACAAGGCCTGGTAAACTGGGATGTTGGGGTTGTAGCCTAGCCAGAGGAATCATGAAAGGTTCAATTCAACAAAAATACCTAAACTTCAGTGTAAACTTCTCAGTCTGATAAATAAACCAAGAGCTGCACCAGATGGTGAAGGAGGAAGTCTTCTCCTGCTGCTGCTCCCCTCCCCCCACCCCAAGGCATGAATGACGCCTGAGGGACTGAAGGGACTGCAGACTGAAGGCTTGGATATCCGGGTATCCGTCTCACGCTGCTAGACAGGGAAGATTTGCTCCAGATTCATGGATCCAAGACCTGCTGAGCTTCAAGAAACCTACAACAGGAAAAGAAAAGGAGGAAGAGAGGAGGGAGGCTACAGACAGGTGACTTTCTGCTCTAGAATCTGGTCTCCAGCAGTTGGGTTGTACATGCACCAAGCAAAATATGTCTGTGAGGTGGGCTTCCCCGCTGTCTGGGGGTGCAAGAGTATGTGGGGTACTGGTTCTTTGCTCACACCCTTTGCAAGTCAGCAAGTGAACAGACTTTCTCCTCATGCTACACCTGCCATAATGTCCTTCTAGAATCGAGGAGGAGCCACTGGGAAGTAGATAAGGAACCACAGACTTCTGGGCCCCTCTTGTCCATGCTGTGAGTGTAATTTCATTACAATTCAAAGATCAGAGACAGAAATGCCTTCAAGGGAGGAGACCCAGAAAACTAGCTCCCTCCAAGTGGTCACAGGCAAACAGAGTATTCAGATACTCCAGACAAGGGAGAAAAGTAGGAACATAGAGTTAAAGAAGGATAGCTTTATCCTTCACTTGTAAACACACACACACACACACACACACACACACACACACACACACACAGAGTTAGCGTACACGGAGATTATGTAGTAAGAGCTTATTGAACTGTGTGAGGCTACAGTTTCTACTCCTTTGAATCATTTACAGTTCCTGATACAGCACTATATCCATAGTAGATGCTCAATTAATATTTGTTAACTAAATACATGCCTGTTGAAATAAAAATCTCTAGGATGATGAGAGCAGGTTTCAGGAAGAGGGTAGTAAGTTACCTAGATCAATATGCAGTATTGACCAGAATGCTGGGTAAATAGTAAACATTTCAATGTATTGTCAAAGATATACAGCCTGTAGTGTTGTATACATATTAAGAAAAATACCAATTCCTTTCCACCATTTTCTTATAAGATGTGATGAGCGTCAGGGAGATACTTAGCTTTTGAGTGATCTTTTTGCTGTTGAAGGTACAGAAGTTATTTTCTGAGATATTGATGTACAGCAATCCTCTTTTCAGTCCTGTTTTTCTCCTTTGCTCACCAGCTTCATTATAAGAGCCAAGAACCAAGTCATGGAAGCCTCAGTGATAAATAACAGGGGTCAGGTGATCTTGCTTGAACAACCACTCATCACAAGAATAACACATCACTCTTTTCTGTTGACGATGGACATGAAGGGAAGGCTCCTTGGTGATAATATTCACTGTGCCTAATTCTAAGAAGTGAAAGTGAAGTCGCTCAGTCGTGTCCGACTCTTTGTGACCCCATGGACTGTAGCCTACCAAGCTTCTCCATCCATGGGATTCTCTAGGCAAGAATACTGGAGTGGGTTGCCATTTCCCTCTCCAGGGGATCTTCCCCACCCAGGGATTGAACCCAGGTCTCCTGCACTGCAGGCAGATGCTTATAAACTGAGTTTAATTATTAAAACTCAGTTGATTATATCTTTTCTGATGCAGTCATGATGGATTATGGTATATTGATCATAGTGTATTCTCCAATGCTTTTTCAAATAATTTATTATACCTTTGTAGAAAGTTTGATGTTTCCATCCTGTTTTGAAAATAATGTGTCTTCCTTTACCAGAATAGGAACAGCCCCTAAGGGAAGGCAAGTGAAAGAGAAATATGCCATTTCTGCCTGAGTAGGTTGCTATTCTCAGCACATTTGGTGTAAATTAAGGAAATAGTGGCTGCTTATGATGGTTAATTTTATGTGTCAACTTGGCTGAGCCATGGTGTCCAGATATGGAGTCAAATATTATTCTGGGTGTTTCCACGAGAGCATTTTTGGATGAGATTAACATTTAAATTGGTTGATTCTGTGTAAAGCAGACTTCCCTCTGTGATATTGATGAGCCTAATCTAATCAGTTGAAGACTTAAAGAGAACAAAATCTGACCTTCCCCAAGCAAGAGTAAATGCCTGAGCTGATGGCCTTTGGTCTTGAACTGTAGCATTAGCTCTTTCTAGATTTCAGCCTGCTGGCCTAACCAGCAGATTTTGACCTTGCCATCTACCATGATGATGTGAGCCAGTTCCTTAACATAAATCTCGGTGAAATAGATAGATACACACATCATATTGATTCTGTTTTTCTGGAGAACCCTAATGAATACACTGCTATAACAAATGCTCCTACAAATTTCAATGGCTGAACACGGTAGAATGTCTTGCTCAGGGAGCAGCTGAATGCCAGGGTTCCTTGTCAGGGGCCAATTTTCCACTATGTAGTGATTCAGAAACCCAGGATTCTTTAATCTTATGCTCCATTTTCCTCTGGGCCTCTGAGCCTCTGAGTCCTCTGTGTGCAGCCACCAGAAAGGAAAGTGAGAGCAGAAAAGGCACATCTTCTTAACCACCTTGGCCAGATGAGACATACATTTTTCCACTAGTTTTCCACTGCTGGGTATTAATCATATGACTCCATCAGGAAGGGTGGTGGGGCTGGGAAATGTGGCCCTTGACTGGGAAGCCACTTCCCAACAACCATTCTCCACTATCGAAAGGGAAGAAAGAATTTGGGAGCTACCACAGTCTTCTTTGTGAACACTCACTTTCTATTGTATGTATTTTTAAGAAGACTTACTCCAGCTCAACTCTAAACCCTTTTGTGTTTTCTTTGGTGAATGTGTTTCCTTTTGCAATAATACAGAGCACCCTGTGTCAGTTTCCTGTGTGTTTGACCTCGCACCATTAGACCTTTCACAGATTTAAAATCTAATGAGGAAAACAAGGTTAAATAAAAGCAGAAAGCAGAGCATACTATTACATGTGCAATAAGCAGGTGAGAAGAGACGTACAATGGGTGTTCAGGGGAAGGAAAGACTCTTGGGCTGTTATGTTCAGCAAGAACACTTATGCAAGATGTGTGTGCTTGCACTGAAACATTAAACCTGAGTGGGATTTCAATGAGCAGAGGGAATGGTGAGGACATTTCAGGAGGGTGGATGAGAGGCTTGAGCAAGAAAACAGAGGCAGAAATGAGAGAGTAATTTTTGAAGAATAGTCAAAAAAACAATCTGACAAAAGAGCGTTCAGGGAGAACATTGGTTTTTTTGTTAATAAAAAGGTAAATTAAATCTGGATTGTGCTTGAATTGAAGTAATATATAACTCATGGAGATCCTTAGAAGATTTTTGCATGAAAAAAAAAAAAAACATTTCAGAAGAACAATGTAGTGGAAGTATGCAGGATGGTTTGGAGAGGAACACAGAGAAGCAAGAGACAAGAATCCTCGCAACCCCTGATTGTACAGTCTGTGGTTGTCTCTGTACCAGTCAGAATGTTTTTAGTTGCATGTGAAAGAAGTTCAACTTAAACTAGCTTAAGCAAAAAGAGGGTTTCTTGGTTTGTGTAAACGAGAAATCTTGGCTGTATCTGTTAAGCATGGCTGGAATCCAGGAGCAAAAAGTGTATCATTAAAGTTCAGTCTTCCCATCCCTCACCCCTGCCTGACCCTGCTCTCACCCATTTCTACACAATGAGCAACATGGCATTGACTGCTCCGGCCTCACATCTTTGACCCTCGGCAAGCCTAGCAGAAAGAGAGCGTCTTCCTAGACAGTGCCTGTGGGGCTGACCTGGGGCAGATGCTTCTCATTCAGTCTTGGGTCCTATGTGCATCCCTGAACCAGTACTATGGTCAGAGCGGGAAACCACTCTGGCCAGTGCTGGACCACGTGCCCCAGTGTAGAAAGATATGTATATTTGGGTGAGGGTCTGGACAGGCTCACCAGTCCCATCTGAAACATGCAAAAGGAACTATCGGGAGAAAGGTTCTGTTATCAAAAGGAGAAAAGAGGGGTGCACTTCACTACCACCTCTAATGTCTTAAGTTTTCCCTTTTTCTTACATGTATTTTCTTTCTTAAACATTTGAATGCCTCTTCATTGGCTGGATTCTGTTTCACTAGTTAGTATCTTCCATCTCATCTCCCTGTATCACATATGCTAGTACTGCTGCTGCTGCTGCTGCCAAGTCGCTTCAGTCGTGTCCGACTCTGTGCGACCCCATAGACGACAGCCCACCAGGCTCCCCCTGGGATTCTCCAGGCAAGAACACTGGAATGGGTTGCCATTTCCTTCTCCAATGCATGAAACTGAAAAGTGAAAGTGAAGTCGCTCAGTCGTGTCCGACTCTTAGTGACCCCATGGACTGCAGCCTACCAGGCTCCTCCATCCATGGGATTTTCCAAGGAAGAGTACTGGAGTGGGGTGCCATTGCCTTCTCCGATGCTAGTACTGAGCATATAGTAAATACTCAACTCTGAAATCTACTCCAGAAATATCTCACACTCATCCTTCTATTCTGCAATAGGAAATGGCAACCCACTCCAGTATTCTTGCCTGGAAAATCCCATGAACAGAAGAGCCTGAAAGGCTACAGTCCTTGGAGTTGCAAAGAGTCAGACATGACTTAGCAACTGAGTATGCACACACACATCCTTCCTATTCATGCTCCCCATCCTTATCCTGTGAGCGAGACCCTCTTGCTTCTTGCCTGGCACATTGCAACAAGCTCCCTACTGGGCTTTCTGCCTCTAATCTCTGGCCTTTTTAACTCCATATGTACAATCTACCAGACTTATCATCCTAAACACATCATCCTAAACACAGATCAGATTGTGATAGATGTTGACATGGGACAAATTCTATAGTCCTTAATATGGCAGCGTGGTTGTTTGTTCAATGCCCACAAAGTCCTCCCATCCTAGTATGTATTTGCCATGTGACTTTGCTGCTTCTCCTGCTGAGAAGTGTAGCCCATTTTTTTGCCTCCTTGAATCTGGGTAGGCCTTGGGATTTCGGTTGACACACAAAATGCAGCAGATGTGACATGAGAGTTCTGAAGTTTAGGTCTAACATGCATGGCAGCTGCTGCTTGTTTGGAGCATTGCCCTGAGATTCTGATGTGAGCGGGCCAGTCTAGCCTAATGGAAAATGAGAACCCACATGGGAAAGAGCCGAGGCCCTCTAGCCAACAACCAGCACCGACATCAACAGCCAGACTTATGAGTGAGGCCACTTGGATCTCCCAGCTGGTTCATTCTCTAGCTCTCTGCAGCCAGTGTCATGAGCCCAGGAGAAACAATAGAGGATTACCCAGCAAGCCATAGAATTATGAGAAATAGTGAATCGTTGTTGTTTTAGGCCAGTAAGTTTGTAGGCATTGTGCTATGCACAATGGGTAACTGAAGCAGGTAGAAATGTAAAGACTTGTTTGAAGGTGAGGAATACAGTGACTAGAATGGCTCTCGTTAACTGAGGTTTAAAGAAATAGATAATGGTGCTAGCGAGGAGCACAACGGGCTAATAGGAAGGCAAATGATTATAAATAGGACTTGCATCCTTCATTCAAGCAGCTGCTAAAATCTCACCTCCTTTATTAAACTTTTCTGGAATAAATAAAATAGCATAAATTCTCAAGGGAAAAAAAAAGAAATAGATAATGAGTGCAGATGAGGGTGTAATGAGCATTGGCCTGTTATACAGAGAGAAGGCAGAAAGAGAAAAACAAATATATATTAATACATGTATGTGGAATCTAGAAAAATTGTTCATACACACCTATTTGCAGGGCAGGAATAGAGATGCAGACGTTGAGAAAGGACCTGTGGACGCAGTGGGGGAAGGAAAGGGTGGGATGAATTGAGTGACTAGCATTAACATATATATACTACCATGTGTGAAATGAACAGCTAGTGGGAAGCTTCTGTATAGCACAGGGAGCTCAACTAGGTGCTCTGTGATGACCTAGAGGAGTGGGATGAGAGGGAGGCTCAAGAGGGAGGGTATACATGTATGTATATACATACATATACATATAGCTGATTCACGTTGTACAGCAGGAACTAACACAACATTGTAAAGTAATTATCCCCCAATTAAAAAAAAAAAAAAAAAAGAGCCTTGGGAGTCATTGGGATATTTCAGCATGTCCAGATGTCCAGTTGGTAGGTGAATGCATGGGTCTGGGGCTGCCTGGATTGAGTCATCTTTTTCAGTAGTTGGGAGTGGATTAAGTCACCCAGGACCACCCAATGAGTGAGAGGAGACAGAAGCCAAAGGTCAGAAGAGAAAACCTTGGGGAATACTCACTTTTAAGGCTGGGCAGAGTAAAGGAAGCCAAAAGAGGAGATAGTTTTTTTAACAGAGTTAAAAAGGGATAGACTATATTTATGTACTTTACTTTTTTATTCTTCCTCTTTTTCTGGCTGATAAATAAGGAAAAAAAGAAAAATAATAGGAGTTAAGAGTCTACCTGGGATGGTAGTGGAAGGATGTCCCAAGGACCTAATCAGTCATTCTCAGGATGTGAAGGACGCCTGGAAACACAACAGGTCAGTGGCCAGATGTTCCCTATCTCATTCCAGGGCACAGGGGAAATGCTCTGTGAAGTGGCATGGCAAACTGTGAGAAATGCCATTAAACCATCTTGCTGCCCATGCTCCTCTTTCACCCAGACAGAGATCTAAGGAAAACCCAAACAGATGTGAAGAAATATAGACAAACTTGCCACTTAGTCAACACCAAAGGAGGCAGAGATGTGTGCAGAGGCAGCCAAAGACAGACAGAAATCAAAATCTACAGAGCACAGACAACACAGTGAAGAAGAGACAAAGATATGTGGATATAGCAGAGGCTTGTTTCTTGAACTGTCCGACCTCGACTTCAACTCCGTATCCCTCTTAGATACAACCTCAGTGTAGCTTTATGGAGACTGTCCTGTGGGAAACTCAATTATTCCACTTACGTTTCAGCTTATATAAGTATTCAATTACATATTTATGTCAAAGTCAAACACTCTCCATCCAAAACCCACCATAACAGTTTAAATTAACAGAGTTGCTGATACTCTTTACAATACATAGGGTATGTATGTGGGTGTTTAGTAATCACACATATCCCTCAAATTTAGCTATCTTGATTTAGTCCCCACATTTTACAGAGTTTGTTTGTTTGTTTACATTTTTGATGAAACTGCAGCATGCTGTCTTAACCAACTCTCTGCCTCTTAACCAAAGACTCAATGAACAAACACATACCAAGCACCCACTCTGTGAGGTTCTGTAGGACCCACACAGATGTAGGCAGTTGTGCCCTGGTAGACCAACACTCATGAAAAGAAGACCTAACAGCATTTGCCAATTTTTAATTTTTGTAGTGGAAACACTCCCATTGTGGCTGATTTCAAGCTGCCAGAGGCATAACAACTGGCTGGCAAAAATCCTGAATATTTAGTTGCCTTGGAACAAACATTTAAGAATGAGTTGCAGGACTTCTTTGGAGATCCAGTGGTTAATACTATGAGATTGCTTCCATTGCAGAGGGCACAGGTTCAATCCCTGGTCAGGGAACTAAGATCTCACATGCCGCAGCCAAAGGGAAAAAAAAAAAAAGAATGAGTCACCACATGGAGGAAGTCTGAGATGCCTCAGATTTCAGCCAGTACCACTGTCAGCTATGTGTGTGAAACCATGTTGGCCCTTCCAGCCCAGCTGACTCTCCAGCCAAGGTGCCCAGGTAAGACAAGAACCTTTCGGCCAACCCAAAGAAGCATGAGAAAGTACAAGTTGTTTCAAACCACTAAGTTTTGAGATGCTATGTTATACAGCTGTAGCTACCAGCTATGCATAAAGCACAGATTGCATGGAAAGGGTTGGTCTATAGAGAAGTAAGTGCCTTTGTTTGCCTTCCAGTCTTTATCCTCAGCCCTATTCACAAGCTATCTGGGAAGTTTCAGCCTCTCTCTTTGCTATACTAAGACTCTCCAGACCACCTGGTGCTGAACATAAGGTGGGCAGCTCCAATGTTATAGCCCCTTTGGATATGCCACCAGTCCAGTGTTTAATCAGACAGGGCATTGGGCAAAGCAAAGATTCATATTTACAAGCAGCCATGTTAGGAAGATGTGTTTCTGAAAATCAGGAGTGACAATTCCATGAAGTGAAAGACAGGCATGAGCAAGACCACTCCCAGGCAGACTGAACATTTAAAACCTCTTCCTTGGTTTCAGTCTCCTCTGGATATTGACATTTCTTATCTGTCCCGCCATCAGTAACAAACTTTGACCAACTGTAACCGATGTGTTAAATATTGACTTGGTGCAGTAGTGAGGATCCACGGTCCATTTCTTCCAGGACACCACTTCCCATGGTGAGTATTTTAGAGGGCAGGTGCCTCTGTTTCTGCACACTTGCAGACTGGAGTCATCTGAGGGACTTTGTCCTACTAAAGATTTCCAAAGACATGGCCTGTCACTTTGGCCTATGTACCATCATCATACATGAACCACTTGGTGACTCTAAAGAATCAGGAACCAGGACAATGAAAAAGCATCACCTCAAAGATTCAGTTTTCCAGAAAAAAGCAAGAAAATGATGATCACAAAAGTCAAGATAGGGTTTCCTCCCAGGAGGAGGGAGAGAGTTAAAGATCAAGGAGGGACACAGAGAGAAGGCTTCAGGTAATACCCGGTTTCTTTCTGGGTGCTTGAGTCACATGGCATTTTCTTCATAGCAGTTTTTAAAGTATGTATGTAATTTTTTTTATTGAAGTAGAGATTATTTACAATATTGTGTTTATTTCAGATGTACAGCAAAGTCATTCAGGTTCTTTTCCATTATAGGTTATTACAAGATCTTGAATATAATTCCCTGTGCTATACAGTAGGTCCTTGTTTATCTACTTTGTACATAGTAGTGTGTATTTGTTAATCCACAAATCCTAATTTATCCACCTCTCCCTTTCTTCTTTGGTATCCATAAGTATTTTTTGAGTCTGTTTCTATTTTGTAAAAAGTTCATTTATATCCTTTTTTTTTAGATCCTATACATAAGTTATATCATATATTTGTCTTTCTCTGTCTGACTTACTTCACTTAATATGATAATCTCTGGGTCCATCCATGTTGCCTCAAATGACAAGATTTCATTCTTTTTAATGGCTGAGTAATATTCCATTGTATACATTACACATTTTCTTTATCTGTTCATTCATCAGAAGACATTTAGGTTGCTTCCATGTCTTTGCTGTTACAAATAATGCTGCTGTGAATATTGGGGTGTCTGTGTCTTTTCTAATTAGAGTTTTCATCTTTTCTGGATGTATGCCCAGGGGTGGATTGCTGAATCATGTGGTAATTCTAGTTTTTTAAGGAACCTCCATACTGTTCTCCATAGTGGCTGCACCAATTCACACTCCCACCAACTGTGTAGAAGGGTCCCCTTTTCTCCACACCCTCCCCAGCATTTATTATTTGTAGATTTTTTTGATGATAGCTGTTTTGACTGGTATGAGATGATACCTCACTATAGTTTTGATTTGCACTTCTTTAATAATTAGTGACACTGAGCATCTTTTAATGAGCCTTTTTGGCTATCTGTATCTCTTCTCTGGAGAAATTTCTATTTAGGTCTGCCCATTTTTTGACTGGGTTGTTGACTGTTGTGATATTGAACTGTATGAACTGTTTGTATATTTTCAAAATTAATCCCTTGTCAGTTGCATCATTTGCAAATGTTTTCTTCCATTCTGCATGTAATTTGTATACTCTTGTGAAAGTAAGTTTTATTTCACAGTAAGAAAAAAATCAATTGAAAATTAATGCATTCTGCATTCTGACTTTTCTCATGTTGCCTGGGAATGTGTCAGAAATGAAGAATCTGGACCCCATTTCAGAGCTACTAGACCTACTGGTCCCCAGTGGTTTGTCTGCTCATTAAAGACTGAGAAACAGTGTCCAGGCTTAATCACTAATCCTGATGCACTGGGAAAGTCACTTTATCCTCGAGTCTTAGTTTCTTGTCAGCAAAATGGGTATAATAATATAGATGTGGCCTCCCTTCCAAGCTGCTGTGAGGAGGATGGGAGATGATGTATGTGAAAGTACTTTGAAAAAACAGTTAAGCACCATATAAACGGGGTTTCCCAGGTGGTGCTAGTGCTAAAGAATCTGTCTACCAATGCAGGAGATGCAAGAGATGCGGGTTTTAACTCTGGGTCAGGAAGACCCCCGGAGAAGGAAATGGCAATCCACTCCGTGGACAGAGAATTCCATGGACAGAGGAACCAGGCGGGCTACACAGTTCACGGGATCGCAAAGAGTCAGACATGACTGAGCACACACCCTATAAACTAGGGATTGTCATCACCTTGGGGCAGTGCCCTGAATGAATCAATTACAAAGAAGTGAACAGTTATCATTCCCTCAGTTTCATACTTTCTGAAATCTTTTCAGCTCTAACTTCCTAGCAGCATCATGCTTCTTGGTTCAGCTGCTATGAACTTGTTTTCATCCCTGCCCTAGGACCCAGATGCAGGGTCCTCCTAGTCCTTTGCAACCTATCTAGGGCAAATGGCTTCTTTCAAAAGGCACTGGCATCACCAGTGTGACTTTCTGACAAATCAAATTGTACTGTGTAATGGCAGTGTTCTGGCCTCCCCTGGGTAGAAGCTGGGCTCCAGAGGAATCTGTGAGCAGCAGGTAGACAGGCCTCTGACACATCTTCCATTGTTCATGGCTCTTATTATTTATTTATTTTTTAAGAATAAAAGCAGTAATCCTGTGCCCTGCATATTGGAAAAACTTAAGAAGTTATGATAAATATGTGCATTGTTTCATAAGATATAAGTTTTGAAGTTTCTTCTAAGCTTTGAAAAATATAAAAACAGTTCTAAAAGGTCTAAATAGGTAAAGAAAGTACCTATAGGTGTGACTGGCCCAGGTTTCTTGCACTGAGCTCCTTCTACTGAGTTTCAAGAATCAGCATGATATTATTTTTAAGGATGAGGTTCATAAACGCTAGACTTTCAGTTGTTCTGGTTAATCATTTGTTCATTTCAACGTGTCTTTAAAGGCTAATCACACCAGGTTCTGTTCTTGATTGTCTATGTGATCTACCAGTACAACATGGGGAAATATAGATGTGTGTGTGTGTGTAGGTTTTTCGATGACCACATTAAAAGAAAGAAAGAGAAGATATGAAAGGGGTGTGGTAAAATTTTTAAGAAATCCCCCCAGAGCCCATGTTCCACTGTCAGACCCTCCTGGCCAATCCTAGCACTACCTGTTATTAGTTGTGAGACTAGGTAAGTTATTTAACTCCAGTTGGTCTAAATGTTCTCTTCTATACAGTAGGTTAGGTTTATTGTAAAATTTTTTAAATGACTTAAACCATGTGCCCAGTGTGTGATAAGGGCTCCATAAACGTCAATTACATAATGATCAAAGAAAGGAACTAGAAGTTCAATTCAGGGGGAAAATACATCAAACTTATTAATGTCATTGTCATGATTATCAATATTCTACTGATGATATTTGTGCAGAGAAGAGTTAAATTTAGCAGGCTATTTTATTTTCAGATAAATTATGTTCAGAGACTGAGAAAGTCTTTACTAATTATTCCTTTAACATAGGTTCATTGTGGGAATTACAATAATTTCACAAGCCAAGAGCATACAGGATAATGTCTCTTAGAAGCCAATAAAGCAATAACATGTTCCAAACCACTGATAGATTAATTACATTATTGTTCCAGGCAAGGGGGAGATGAAAGGAATAAAATCCAAATTTAGTTGAGTTGTGCCTTTGTGTAAGCTGGTTTGGAAGAGTTGGCTTAACCAACCAGAAGCTAACTTCCAGCTGCTGGAGAAGCAGAAGGCCCATGTTTCTAGGAATGAAGGTGCTGGGGTTGGCAGGCAAGATACTCTCCTTCAAGAGGCTGCTGCAAGGTTTTCACCACTTCTGGCAAAGAGTTGCCTTGCCCAGGCAGGGGCTAATACCCCAGGATCTTCAGAGGGCTATTTAGATCAGCAAAGGGTAGCCTTGCCCAGACAGAGTGCTCTTGGTAAGTCCTCACCAACTCGGTGTTTAAGGCTGAAATGTGCCCTAGCCCAAGTGACTGCTCATGCATTCTTATCCACAGGCCCCCAGCAGTGCCCGCCAACAGTTGACCTACAGAATGCTCATTGACGCCAACAGATGTTGATGACATCAAGATACAGCTTCCTCTATGTAAACAACTTTGCTCTTAGATCAAAACAAGCTCATTCTTAGATCAAAAAACCAAGTAAGAGGACTGGCAACAAGATGGAGGAGTAAGACTAGGAGATTGCCTGCTGCTGCTAAGTCTCTTCAGTCATGTCCGACTCTGTGTGACCCCAGAGACGGCAGCCCACCAGGCTCCCCGTCCCTGGGATTCTCCAGGCAAGAACACTGGAGTGGGTTGCCACTGGAGGAGATTGCCTGCCTCCCCACAAATACATCAGAAACTCATCAAAATATGGAACAACTCCAACACAGTAACTTCTAAAGGATAGCAGAAAACCCCAGAAAGGCAAGCTGACCTTTCTGGAATGAGAAATGAAACCAATATTGTAAAGCAAATATCCTTCAATTAAAAAAAAAGAATTCCCAAGGTGGGGAAGAAAAGTGAGTTTGAAATCATGTGAAACCAATACACAAGACTAAACTGCTATCCAAGAAGAGATCAGCTTGCAAGATTGGCCCTTGGCTGGTGTCTGGGAAAGTAGATTTTAAGAAAGTTCCCACCCTTAACTGATAAGACCAACTCTCTGTGCCCAAACTGTTTATAAAAACAATGTGGTTTATGCTCAACACCCGCTTTCCTTCTGACAGTCTGGAATTTGGGCATGTGCCATGCAGAGGCCGCCTGTCTGCCCAGTTAAAACCTCGGGCACTGAGTCTCCAAGGAGCTCTGGATGGCATCTCTCTCACATGCAAAATTCTTTGCTTAATCAAAGAACCAAGTGTGTCCTTTGGGACTACACTGGGAACAGACCACTGGATGCTTGCACCTGGCTTTCCCCAGTCATCACCAACCTGCTCTTCCTTTGCGGATTGTGCCTGGTATCCTCTCACTGTAAAAGATCAGAGCCCAGTGGAATCCTGCTGCCAGTGCAGGAAACACAGGTTCAGTCCCTGATCCAGGAAGATCCCACATGCCATGGAGCAACTAAGACTATGCAGCACAACTGCTGAAGCCCGCGTGCCCTAGAGCCTGTGCACCATAAAGGAAGCCACCGCAAAGAGAGGCCCGGACGCCTCAGCTCGAGAGTAGCCTCCGCTGGCTGCAACTAGAGAAAAGGCCATGCAACAACAAAAGCCCAGCACAACCAAACTAAATAAATAAATAAAATTTTAAAAATAAACAAATTAGAACCAGAAGTGGGACAGGATGCTGAGTGCTGTGAGTCCTGCTCATGAATCATCGAACTTGGGAGTGGTCTTGGAGGCCTCCAGACATAGTGCTAAACTATGAAAGAAAAATTTTTTTTTTGGAAAATACTGGTACCACAGCAAATTCAATATCAATCAGTGAACATATCACTTTCATAAAGACTCAGAAATATAGGACTTGAGAAAATGTTCTTGAAAGAGTAAAGAAAAAACAATGCTGCCAGGCAGCTTCTGTTCTCAATGACCTCTCTATAAAATTGTGAAGATATTAGGAATCTTTCAGCACTGTAAAGGTTAACTGCAATGTGTAGAGGATGGCAAAAATTGGCAGTGCTATAACTTATAATTTTTAGATCATCATACTTTAAAAGTCTTCCTGCTCCCTTCATATAGTTTATCCCCTGAAAAGGTGAAAGTGTTAGCCATTCAGTCGACTGACTCTTTTCGACCCCATGGACTGTAGACCGCCAGGCTCCTCTGGCCATGGGATTCTCCAGGCAAGAATACTGTAGTGGGTAGCCATTCCCTTCTCTAGGGGATCTTCCCCAACCTAGGGATCAAACCCAGGTCTCCTGAATTGCAGGCAGATTCTTTACTGTCTAAGTCACTAGGGAAAGTGGACTTGGTTTCATTGGCCAGTGTAAATTAATTTTGATATTCACTCACAAATCCTGTGTTCTAAGAGTTAAAAGCAAATGTATTGTGTTATAAATATTTCTTGACTAATTGCTTCAGCATCAGTTTTGAAATGTATTCATTCACCGAGAATTGATTGAATACTTTCTGCGTGCCAGGCAGACATGTACCATTCTTTGGTTTAACTTCAGTCCTGCTGTTTTCATTATGTTACCACAGAATCCACTTACTGGCCCTGGTTAGGCAAGCCTCTCAAAACCCCTTGCTTTATTTTCTCTTGAAGATGATCATCAGACCATGTATTTGGGTATGTTGTTGTGCTGGGCTTTGTATCAAATGAATTAGTCAGGAGTATTGTTTTCCATCCTTTTGATGAAAGGCAGCTTTCCCATTAAAAAAGCAAACCCTTTATATTTTAAAAAAATGTTTAATAGAATGTTACTCTTTCCAGCTGGTTAAATTTAGAACATTGAAAAAAAAAAAGTTTCACATGAGACTCTTCTCCATGTCTGGGCTAGAGCATTTTCAACGTGAGTGTCTGCTGGATGTGTTGGTATTTAACTCACACATCCACAAGCCTTTGTCCATTCACAGAAAAGGACCAAACCCTCCTGGTCCTCCTGGTTTGCATAACAGTGGGTGAAGATAGTGATGACAGATTTCAGGGAAGGGCCTGTGCCAAAACTGTTAGTATTTTCCACTTCAAGTTTCAAATTGAAACATTCCCTGATCCTGTTGCAGGCCCACCCTTTCTGTTCTTTGAAGTAATTTGAAAGCCTGTAGTCTGTAACCAGTAAAAATGATACAAATAGTAAATGTATCCAGTTGCAAAAGGCAGCAATACATTCAGTTGAATCAATGTTTGTCTACTAAGCACAGGGCACTATGGAAACCCACAGTCAGGAATAAGACAGTAAAATGTTGATTTTGAGGAACATATAACCAGGTTGCCTGTCTTGGACAAAGGTTTTTGGTGTCGGAACAGAAGGGCCCTTGGGCTGGCTTATGCAAAACCAAGGCTTTATTATAAGCAAGAGAAAGAAAGTTGCTAGGTCTCAGTAAGAACAAAACTAAAACCTCAGTGCCAACAGGAACCAGAATGGCTCTCCTTGTAGGTCCCAAGCCTCCGGCTGCCTCTTTTTCTATTTCATGCTGACTCTGTGCTGGCCAACTGTGTGAGCTTGAGACCAGGTAAGACTGTTTGTTGTACCTGTGAGATCACTCCTCCCCTTCCATGGGTATAGAGGTTTAGCTGGACCCAAGGCTGCCAGCCAAAGGCTATGCTTCTTTGCCTCCCATGCTGCTAATTGAAGCTGCTGACTAGGCTTTGGTCAAATGCAATACAAACAGGAGTGACGTACATTTACAACTTCCAGGGTATGCTTTTACATAGAAAAGAACTCCTTCTTTACATAGAAGAGTTCCTCTTTGAATGGACAAAGAGCTCCTCTTTTCCTTTACTGGCTAGGTGTGGCTCAAAGTGGCAAAACTGAAGCCATTTCTTCAACCTGAAGATGGAAGCTGCCAGTAGAAAATGGCAGAGACACAAGGTAAGAGCCTGGTGGCCAACTCCATGGAGCCATTAGATTGGTTTGGGATGACTTGTGGGGGGAGGGGGGTGTGCGCACGGAGGTTGGGGGGTGTGTGAGTCACTCAGTCGTGTCCAACTCTTTCCTGACTTCCGCCAGGCTTCTCTGTCCGTGGAATTCTCCAGGCAAGAATACAGGAGTGGATTGCCATTTCCTCCTCCAGGAGATCTTCCCAACCGAGGGATCAAACACGGGCAAATTATTTACCATCTGAGCCAGGTTCAGACTGTTTAGGAAGGAGAAAACTGCTTCAGTCTTGTTTAAGCTGGTGTTGTTTTGGTCTTTATGAAAGAAGCTGGAGCCTGGAACCTAACTAGTAAACCTGCTTTTCTATGTATAAAATGGAAAATGACCACCTCATAGCTTCTAAATTTATAAGACCTAAATTGAGATGACCAACCAAGGATCAAACACCCAAGCAAGAGGGAATGTGCTGGTGGTCCAGTGGTTAGGACCTGGCACTTTCCGTGCCAGGGCCCTGGTTCAATCCCTGTTGAGGAACTAACATCCTGCAAGCCTTGTGGCAAAAAACAAACAAACAAACCCAAGCAAGAGAATTGATAGTCCCATCTTGGTCTTCTAGCCAGCTAGACTGAAAGGGGAGAGTTGACCGATATAAGCCTAGTGCTGGGCTCACCCCATGGGTGGAGTGAATTTCAGGGGTCCTCAGAGAGGCCCATCTACTTTATTGACCAGTGCTTCTGTACTAAGAGTTCCTAGAGGTATGCTGCTGCTAAGTCGCTTCAGTCGTGTCTGACTCTGTGCGACCCCATAGGCGGCAGCCCACCAGGCTCCCCCATCCCTGGGATTCTCCAGACAAGAACACTGGAGTGAGTTGCCATTTCCTTCTCCAACGCACAAAAGTGAAAAGTGAAAGTGAAGTCGCTCAGTCCTGTCCGACTCTTAGCGACCCCATGGACTGCAGCCCACCAGGCTCCTCCATCCATGGGATTTTCCAGGCAAGAGTACTGGAGTGGGGTGCCATTGCCTTCTCCATCCTAGAGGTATATATGTATTCTTTTAGGAATGACTTATAACATGTAAACGTAAAGCATATGAATTAAGTGAGAAGGAAAGCTCAGAAACTGAAAAGGAAGCCAAGATCTCTCTCCCAATTAATAAGGTCTCTTGTGGGCATGAGGGTGGACCCGTGCTCCCACAAAAATCTTCCAAGGCTGCTGGTTCTGCCGAGGAAGACGATGGTCCCAAGTAAAGAAGAGAGACTCTTTGGGCAAGGGTATTCAGTGTACTGTTAGACCCTCAAATCAGAGAGAGAGGTGTTTTGGTAGGTAGGGGAGAATTTGGAATGAAAGGAAGGGATGCCAGAATGAAGAAAAGTACTTGGGAGATATGGGTGGGTCATCCCCAGGGAATGAGAAAACAGTAAGGAAGAATGAAGCAGGGGATTCTTTATGTTCATCATCTTCTCTCATCCTCTGTTCTCTCTCTCAGCCAGTATCCAGTAGCCAGCAGCAGGGAGTAAGAGTTACAAGAATAGACTCTAGAGCCCCCCTGAGCAATCTAGCAGATCACCCTCTCTGAGCCACAGTTTCTTCACTTTCATCTGTAGAAGGAAAACAATAGCATCATTTCACAGGATTATGTGAAGATTAACAGAGGTAATAACATATGGAAAGTGCTCAAAACAGTGTCTGGCACAGGGTAAGTGCTATGTATCTTAGCTATCATAATCAGACCTCTAATAATCATTATTATTCTTTCATTAAGCAGATGCTTATTAAGCTTCTGCTTAGCATTGACAGCAAGAGACCCAACTGAGTTAAGTAACTTGCCCAGAGTTTCACAATTAAGAATCACTGATGCTGAGTTTGGACCAAGTATGCCTGACTCCAAAATAGGGGAATTCTTATCAATTTCACCACACATGTTCCCTTTCTTCTTCTTTTTCTTTCTTTTAATATAGTCATCATAGATATAAAAGAATTAATTTCTAAATTAAAGGGGCACATAATCTAGTGAAACAAGAGGCTAGTCAATTATAGTATATGACCATTTCTATGACAGAGGTTAAAAACTAAAAGTCATGAAGCCCCCAAGAGGTATTTAACCATATAAGGAGGATCCAGGAAGGTTTCCTGGAGAAAATAGAGAGAAAGAAAGAGCAAAAGAAAAGGTAAAGCAGAAAAGGACATATGGAAAAAAAGCTTTATGGACACAGCTGTTTTGCTAAATTACGAAAAGCAAGTCGTTGCCTAGAACCTCGAATGTGAAGGTGAAATATATGAGGCTCAGAGTGTACCCCCTCCCACCCCACCTATGGTTATCAGTGAGACGTTTCATGTGAGAAAGGCATTGTAAACTCAGAGATGTGTATCTTCATCCTGGAAGCACAGGTGAGTCTCACAAGAGTAGGGCAAGACTGGGTGGGCTGCTATTTTGGGGTACATGTGCTTTTGGTTAAATCAAATATAAAAAAACAAACATCTTGACTTTTCATGAATCAGTTCAGATAGTGAAACCTAAACAGGGGAAGCCATGATATTGAATGCATGTACTGTGTCTTGCTCAGTGCTAT
Organism: Bos javanicus; assembly: GCF_032452875.1. Classification (NCBI taxonomy): domain Eukaryota; kingdom Metazoa; phylum Chordata; class Mammalia; order Artiodactyla; family Bovidae; genus Bos; species Bos javanicus. Next base: position 48,908,447 of record NC_083870.1, read on the forward strand.
CTCTCTAGAGTCTAAAACAGACCCTGGCACACAGTAACCACCCAACAGATATTTGTCGAGTGAATAAATGCATTGGATAAGAAGATGTGTGCATTTTAAGAGCACTGTTTGCCAACCTTCCCTTATCCTTTGTGGATTAACATTGATTAGAATGGTACTTTTGGCTTACATCTGGAGGAGCTGACTATGCTATGCTATGCTAAGTCACTTCAGTCGTGTCCGACTCTGTGTGACCCCATAGACGGCAGCCACCAGGCTCCCCGTCCCTGGGATTCTCCAGGCAAGAACACTGGAGTGGGTTGCCATTTCCTTCTCCAACGCACGAAAGTGAAAAGTGAAAGTGAAGTTGCTCAGTCGTGTCCGACTCCTAGCGACCCCATGGACTGCAGCCTACCAGGCTCCTCCATCCATGGGATTTTCCAGGCAAGAGTACTGGAGTGGGATGCCATTGCCTTCTCCAGGAGGAGCTGACTAGTTATATATTAATCACTCTTTTGGATGGTTATAAAAGTAATTCAGTAGTTCTAAGGAGGCAACTCTGCAGTTTCTTTTAATTGAGGTCTATGCAGTATAATTGACCATGTTGTTGTTTAGTCACTAAGTCAAGACCAGCTTTTTTGGGACCCCATGGACTATAGCCAGCCAGACTCCTCTGTCCATGAGATTTCCCAGGACATATTGGAGGAGGTTGCCATTTCCTTCTCCAGGGGATCTTCCTGACCCAAGAATTGAACCCGGATCTCCTGCATGGCAGGCAGATTCTTGGCCACTGAGCCACCTAGGAAGCCCTATAATCAACTATACCTCAATTTAAACTCATAAGTAAAAAGTGTGCATCACTTTGTACTTGGGATTCATCTAGGAACCATTAAGGGATAGACATAAAACATGACCCCATCCTGTGGATGTAAATTGTAATAATGGGGATAACGTGAAGAGGCTCAGACTATTCACCCCAAAATATGTTGTTTTGGCATGTGTTTTCTTTTGAAATGAAGGCAATTAAGAAACAGCAGACACGGGAGGAAACTACTGCCTTACTCTTTTCTGCCTAAAATCAGGAAATAAATATCCCTTTGTAAAGGTGTCACCCCCTTCCCTCTCCTGTACTAAGAAGAGATGCTTATTCACAAGAGACTCTTATCACTGGAGTTTGCATAGCAAACCTTACTAAAATAACCCTTATCTCCATTCATATCCCTCATATATTTCCCTTCCCCCAATTTTATGCCACCAGAAGCCAGAACCCCTTTATTTTATCTTGTTACTCTTCCACATTCATGGCCCTATGCTAAAATGGGATAAGCTCTCAAGCCTAGACACTTCTTTGGGATTTCACTTCTTTTCTGTGAAGCTCCCATGTGCAGTTCAGTTCAGTTCAGTTCATTTCAGTCGCTCAGTCATGTCCGACTCTTTGCGACCCCATGAATCGCAGCACGCCAGGCCTCCCTGTCCATCACCAGCTCCCGGAGTTCACTCAAACTCACATCCATCGAGTCGGTGATGCCATCCAGCCATCTCATCCTCTGTCGTCCCCTTCTCCTCTTGCCCCCAATCCCTCCCAGCATCAGACTCTTTTCCAATGAGTCAACGCTTCACATGAGGTGGCCAAAGTACTCTTTGCATGAGGTGGCCAAAGTACTGGAGTTTCAGCTTTAGCATCATTCCTTTCAAAGAAATCCCAGGGCTGATCTCCTTCAGAATGGACTGGTTGGATCTCCTTGCAGTCCAAGGGACTCTCAAGAGTCTTCTCCAACCCCACAGTTCAAAAGCATCAATTCTTCGGTGTTCAGCTTTCTCCACAGTCCAACTCTCGCATCCATTCCCATGTGCATGCATAGTCAATTTTTTCTTCTGTTAATGTCTTTTGTCAGTTTCACTTGCAATCATCAGTGACCAAACCCAAGAGGGTAAAATCTTTTCCTCTCCTACACTTGCATTAAAGAAGGATGATCATTATTAAGGCTAATTGAGTGATAAAGACCAGTAGCGGTTTAACTCATGTATGCAAAGATAAAAGCATGTTAATAAATGTAAGATGAACAATTGAGAGTTTTTAATAAAATAGTACAATTTCACCTTGGAAACATAAGCTTAAAAATAATAATATATGATTATTAATCTATTTTTAACTTGTTTTTTATAGAAGCTTTTTTTTTTTTTCTTATAATGATGCCTTGAGATTTGCAGGATTTTAGTTCCCTGACTGTGGATGAACCTGGGGCCCAGTCAGTGAATGTGCCAAGTCCTAACCACTGGACCACTAGGGAATTCTCTGTGATTATTTAAACCTCACATAACCATAGGAAGAAAACATGCTTTTTTTCCTGTATAACTTCTGGTAAGACAGTAGTGAAACCAAACAATTCAAAAGCAAATTGCAATAGCTGAAATTGATTTTTATTTTTCGGATTTGAAATACAAGAATGCTTTGTTACATTGCACTTCACTTTATTGTGCTTTGAAGATATTACACTTCATAGAAATTGATGGTTTGTGGGAACCCTACATTGAGTGTCTATGGGCATCATTTTTCCAACAGCATTTGCTCACTTCATATATCTGTGTCACATTTGGGTAGTACTCACAATATTTCAAACTGTTTCATTGTTATTATATTTGTTATGATGATCCTTGATGTTACTTTTGTAATTGTATAACATGATGCCCATATAATACAGTGAACTTAATTGATAAATGTTGTGTATTCTGACTGCTCCACTGACCAGCCACTTCCTCTCACTCTGCCTTTCCTTGGACAACTCCCTGTTCCCTGAGACACAACTATATTGAAACTAGGCCAATTAATAACTCTGTAATGGCCTTTAAGCATTCAAGTGAAAGGAAGAATCTCACATGTCTCTCTTTAAATCAAAAGCTGAACATAAGCTTAGTGAGGAATGCATGTCAAAAGCAGAGAAAGACTGAAAACTAGGCCTCTTGTGCCAGTTAACCAAAGAAGTTCTTGAAGGAAATTAAAAGTACTACTCCAGTGAACTCACAAATGATAAGAAAGTGAAACAGCCTTCTTGCTGATACGGAGAAAGTGTTAGTGGTCTGGATAGAGCAAAATACGCATGGCATGCCCTTAAGTCAAAGACTAATTCAGAGCAAGGCCTTAAATCTCTTCAGTGCTAAGATGGCTGAGAAAGGCGAAGAAGCTGGAGAAGAAAAGCTTAAAACTGGCAGAGGTATAAGGGAATAAGCCATCTCCAATAATGTAAAAGTATAAGATGAAGCAGCAAGTGCTGATTCAGAACCTGCTGCAAGTTATCCAGAAGATACAGCTAAGATCATTAATGAAGGTGCTATACTAAAAAACAGATTTTCACTGCCTGGCTTCAAAGCTTCAAAGGACAGGTTGACTCTCTTGTTAGGGGCTAATGCAGTGGGTGATTTTAAGTTGAAACCAGTGCTCATTTACTAATCTGTAAGTCCTAGGGCCCTTAAGAATTAGGCTAAATTCACTCTGCCTGTGCTCTATAAATGGAACAACAAAGCCTGGATGACAGCACATATGTTTGGTTTATTGAATATTTTAAACCCACTGTTGAGAGCTACTGCCCAGAAATAAAAGATTACTTTCAAAATATTACTGCTCATTGACAATGCACCTGGTCACCTAGAGCTCTGATTGAGATGTGAAATGAGATTAATGGTGTTTTCAAGCCTGCTGACACAGCATCCATTCTGCAGCCCACAGATCAAGGAGTAATTTCAACTTGCAAGTTTTATTATTTAAGAAATACATTTCATAACTCTGTAGCTACCATCAATTGGGGATTCCTCTGATGGATGGGAAAAGTAAGTTGAAAACCTTCTGGAAAGGATTCACCATTCTAGATGCCATCAAGAACATTGTGATTCATGGGAAGAGATTTAAAAAATCAACAACTACCAGGGTTTGGAAGAGGTTGATTTTCAACCCTCATTGATTTCAACCCTCAAATGTCAATCAAGGAAGTAATTGCAATTGTGGTGGAAATAGCAAGAGAACTAGGAGCAGAGCCTGAAGATGTGACTGAAGTGACCTAATCTCAAGATAAAACCTGAATGGATAAGGAGTTGCTTCTTAAGGAGGAGCAAAGAAATTAATTTCTTGAGATGGAATCTACTTCTGGTTAAGATGCTGTGAAGAATGTTGAAATGAAAGCAAAAGATTTCAAAAATCACATAAACTGAGTTGAAAAAACAGCAGCAGGGTTTGAGAGAATTGATCTCAATTTGAAAACTTCTGTGGGCAAAATGCTGTCAGACAGCATTGCATGCTACAGAGAGACTGTTCATGAAAGGAAGAGTCAATCTGTGTGGCAGATTTCATTGTTTTATTTTACGAAATTGCCAAAGCCACCCCAGCTTTCAGCAGTCACCACCTTGATCAGTATGCAGCCATCAACGTCACAGCAAGACCCTCCACCAGCAAAAAGATTATGATTCACTAAAGGCTCAGATGTTGGTCAGCATTTCTCAGCAATAAAGTATTTTTTTAAGTAATGTATGTGCACTGTAGTTTTAGACATACTGCTAGTGCACACTTCAGAGACTACAGTGTAGTATAAACATAACCTTTATATGCACTGGGAAACCAAAAAAGTTGTGTGACTTGCTTTATTGCAACATTTGCGTTATGGCAGTGATCTGGAACTGAACTCATAGTATCTTCGAGGTATGACTGTAATGCCTATAATTCATACCTATACCTGCTTCAAGCTGAAAGTAAAGAGTGCTTGCATCACTTTACAATGCAGTTGCTTTGAAAACTTTTTGAAAAAAAAGACTGGGTGAGGTCAAAATATTTTTAAAATCTGTGATCAGGATCCAAGCATTTTAAAATGCAAAATTGGAGAAAGAAATGGAAACTAATAGAGTGGCCAATTCTAAACACACAAAAAAGAGTGGAAAAATGTTTTCCTGTTATGGTGACCACATTCCTCCCCTAAGTAATAAGAATTTTACTTGAACAAGCATTATAATATAATAGGGGCTTATTTATCCAGAATGACTGGAAAATGGGTCCACCTACTTAATGTCATTTTTGGGGATAAGGTATCAGATAACTCACTCAAGAATTTCTATTTTTAAGTCATCTCAATACTTCACTTATTTTTCAGAAAATAAGTATGAAAGAATTTTTCAGGACCTCAGATCACCATTGTTACTCTTTTGAGGCCGAACTCCTCACAGCCTTCAATACCTTCCTGATCTGTCCTCTGCCTACTTCTCCCACGCCATCCTTCTCCATCTTGCTCAAGACCTCCAGCCAGTTCTCTCTGTATCTTGAATCTTCTGGCCTTTGTCTCCACTTAAACATCACTGCTCCCTGGCTACCCTCTCTGAAGCTACACACAGACTATCCAGCAGAATACTGATACGCTGTCTTCATGACTACAGGAAATTATCTCCCCTGTTGTATTTGCTTAAGTAAGCTCCTAAAAAGAATTTTTTTTTTCCCTTGCTGCAAGGCATGTGGGATCTTATTTCCCTCACTAGGAATCAAACCCATGCCCCGTGCAGTGGAATCACAGAGTCTAAATCATTCGATTGGCAGGGAAGTCCCCAAGAAGGATTTTTTTTTTAAAGCAGGTTTCAGGTTTCAGGATGGTTTTTACTTTATAAATTTAAAAAATTTTTATTTTTATTCTATTATTTTTCAAATTCTTTTCCCATTGGGAACTTCCCTGAAGGTCCAGTGGTTAAGACTTGTGCTTCCAATGTAGGGGGCATGGGTTCCATCCCTGACTGGGGAACTAAGATCCCACATGTGCATGGCATGGCCAAATAAAGAAATAAAAAGAAGAATCTTAACTATCTCATTTACCATTTTGTTTCCTGAGGCTAGAAGAACCCTCAGTGCAGAGTGGGTATGCAACAAATAATTAATGAATGGAATGAAGGAAAGGTTGATCCAATGACATGCCTTCAAAAATGATTTCTAAATTCAAAAACAAATAAATTTAAAATTTAAAAAGTGATTTCTATAAAATACATTCTGTTATCAGCTTGCTGTTTTTCATTTTTTCATTAGATATTTATTGAATGGCTACTGTGTATAAAGTGTGGGAGATAACAATGTTGAACAGATTGGTTCCTGCCCTCCTGGAGTTTTTAATCTACTGAGAAGTAAAAGAGAAATCCAGTTAATCTAGAAAAATAATACAGATGAACTTATTTGCAAAGCAGAAATAGAGCACAGACCTAGAGAAATGTATGGATACCAAAGGGGATGAGAGGGCAGGATGAATTGGGAGATTGGGATTGATGTATATACAGTGTGTGTGTGTGTGTGTGTGTGCGCGCGCGTGCTCAGTTGAATAGTCATATCTGACTCTCTGTGACCCCATATACTATATATAAAGTAGATAAGTAATGAGAACCTAGGGTATAGCAGAGGGAACTATCTTCAGTGCTCTGCAGTGACCTAAATGGGAAGGAAATCCAAAAAGAGGGGATATATTTATACACATAGCTGATTCACTTTGGTGTACAGCAGGAACTAACACAACATTGTAAAGCAACTATATTCTGATAAAAATTAATAAAGAAAAACCCAGTTAGTTTAGCTGACTATATTAATGTTTTTAATACTGTTGAACAAAATGCCTCTTTTCCAACAGTAAACATATTTATTTTAAGAAACAGGTGCTAGGCAACTTTCTGTGAAAATATTCTCCTTTATTAGAATAGTGCTATGTGCCGAGATTTAGACCTTTGAGAAAACGATTCCTGCTGTCTCAAAGAGGGAAAAGGATTTGCATTTCAATAAGGAACTCTGGCCTTTGCATTCCTGAGTAAACAAGTTTACAAAGGAATTAAACAGCATTAGTATTTTGATACCATCTTAAGTTATCTAAACTTTCTGACAGGCAACAAAGCTTGGAATGCGAGTCATTTTGCATTTCAAAATGGTTTGCTTAACTGAGATTCTTGATTTCTCGATGTTAACACTACTTCTACAACAGAAGTTTTAAAACACATCCTTTTCAAAATCAAGAACACAACTACTATAAAGCTAAAATGAGGCAACTGTATGATGCAATGAGAACCTTTATGATCCTCTTTCCCTTTGACAATTAAGGAAAGCAGTAGGATTCTCTTCAAGAAAAATGTCACACACACACACACACACACACACAGACACACCCTTGCATAACAGTTTTTCGAAGGTTGTGAATCTCTGATTGGGATCTCACCCCTCTTCCTAAACTCTTTCCCCAGACTGCCAAGTTCTGGCAGCTGATGGGGGATTGGTTTGATTTTGAACACCAAGCTTCAACAGTCAACAATTTCTTTCATCTTAAATGACAATATATAAAATGACTAGATATTACCAGTGGCTTCAGGCAGGAACAAGGCAAGAATAAAAGTAGAAGGAGAAAGAAGAGCAGAGAAGACACAAGAAGAGAATGAATGAGGAGTGAATCAATATGGGAATGAAGGGAGGAAGGAGAGAGATAAAGAGAAAGGGAAACCGAGGCAGGAGGTGGGGCAGCCCTCCCTCCTAGAAGTCCAGAAGAAGCACTTTACTGTCTCAGCTCCTGCTGGGTCTTCTGGCTCCACGAACAGCCAGCCATCTGTGCAGCTCTCTTAGCCCCTTCCATTGTACACCTGCTTCTCTCAGCCCACCTGCTTTATTAAGAACCACTGCACTTCTCTGCTTCTTCCCACTAGAGATGGGTTTTCCCATTTCTGCTGCCTCCATTTCTTCACTGACCCTTCCTTTTCTTACCAGTAATTTGATTTCTTTTTTTAAACTTTTTAAAAATAGTTTTTGTTGTTGTTTTCTTCTGGTTGCGCTGGGTCTTCGTTGCTGTGAGAGGGCTTTCTCTAGTTGTGGTGAGCGGGTTGCAGTGTACATGCTTCTAACCGCAGTGGCTTCTCTTGCTCTGGAGCACAGGCTCTAGGGCACGCAGGCTCCAGTAGCCGTGGCACAGGGGCTCAGTAGTTGCAGTTTGTGGGCTTCATAGCTCAGGCTCAGTAGCTGTGGAGCACGGGCTTAGTTGTCCCACAGCATGTGGGATCTCACCGGACCAGGGATGGAACTGGTGTCTTCTGCATTGCAAGGCAGATTCTTAACCATTGGGCCACTAGGGAAGCCCCAGTAATTTGATTTCTACTGTGCTCTTGGGGCTTTTCATCAAGAAGGAACACAGTGAAAAATAAAAGGGTTTTTTTTTTTTTTTTGGTCTTATAGTTACTCACGTTTGCTCTTAAAACACTCTTCTACCTTTTTTTCTGGGTTCCTTTTATGATTTTTTTTTTTCAGTTTGTTGTTTCACTTGTTCCGTCTCTCTCTCTCTCTCTGCTTTTTTTTTTTCTTTCACCAAATCTGAGCAATCTCAGAATTTAGCTCTCACTTTCCTGCTTTCATTGCATTTTCTCCCTGAGGAGACTGTGAATTATAATGATGCAGTATAGTGCAGTAATAAAACCATGCGATTCAGAAGCAGAAACAACCCTAAATTCTGGTAATATCACTGTTGTCCCACCTTGAACAAGTTATTAACCTCTCTGAGCCTCTGCTTCTTCCATCAAAAAAAAAAAAAATTGAAGACAGTAGTATATTCCTAAAATTCTTGGTGTAAGGGTTAAATGGGGTAAGATTTGTAAGAAAGTGTTTGTCACAGTCTTCCACTGAGTAAGCATCTTGACCATCAACTATATGCCACCCTCAATATAAGATGCTGAGGAGTGAGGCAATCAACAATACAGTCTTCTGTCCTAAATCTACTCAGAATCTAGGAAGATGATTGGCATGTAAATTAAATACACTGTGTCAGGAGCAATAATAGGAGTATTTACAAAATATTTAGAAAGGACACACAGTGAAGGGAATAAACAAATCTACTGGAGGTGTGTGATACAAGGAAGGCTTCTGGGGGAAAGGCAATATTCGAGTTGGATTTTGAAGGATAAATGTGAAAGAACAGAAGCAGAAAAAAACAGGTTATGTAGAGGCACCTAATTGTGAAACAGCATGGACTACTCAGGCCAGAAAAGTATGGAGAGGCCAGATAATAGTGTGGTGGTGATGATAATGGTAATAACACCCAATTATTGAGTGAATGCTCTGTGCCAGGCATTGCCACATCCCTAAGCACTTTGCATACATGATTTCTTGATATCCTCATTATGAAAAAACCTTGTGAGTGGGAGAGCTTGGGCTTGGCCCTGTAGCCAAATGAAGAGCCACGAGACTTGTAAGTAGGGTGGATGTCATGATCATAGTATATTTAGAACAGTGATTAAGGCATCGTATTTTTTTAATTGCGGTGAACAACAACATACATTTTATCCATTTTTAAGTGTACCATTTAGTAGCCTTAAGTATTTCACATTGTTGTGCCACAATCACACCGTTCGTCCACAGAATCCTTCATCTTGTAAACCTGAAACTCTGTACCCATTATATAAGAACTCATTCCTTGCTCCCCAGCCCCTGGCAACCACCAGCCTGCTTTCTGTCTCTATGGTTCTGTGATATAGGTGGAATCCTACAGTATTTTTCCTTTGGGGACTGGCTTATTTCATTTAGCATAATATTCGCAGGGGTTGTCCATGTTGTAGCATGTGTCAGAATTTCCTTTTTTTTCCTTAAAGCTGAGTGATATTCTATTGTATGTATATACCATATTTTGCTTTTCCATTCATCCTTTGATAGCCCCTTGGATTGTTTTCACCTTTGACTATTGCAAATAATGCTACTGTGGACATGCGTGTACAAATATCTCTTCAAGATCCTGCTTTCATGCCTTTTGTGTGTACACACGGAAGTGAAATTTGGATCATATAGTGAGTGTGTGTATGTGTGTGTGTGTGTGTTTGTGTGTGTTAGTCACTCAGTCACGTCCAACTCTTGGCAACACTGTGAACTGTAGCCTGTCAGGCTTCTCTCTCCGTGGAATTTTCCAGGCAAGAAAACTGGAGTGGGTTGCCATTCCCTTCTCCAGGATCATATAGTAATAGTCTATTATTATTATTTTCTACCATGATGCATCACCTAGTTCCCCAATCAGGACTGAACCGGAGCCCTTGGCAGTGAGAGCAAGGAGTCCTAACCACTGGCCCACCGGGGAATTCCCAGTAATACTCTTTATAGAAAGTAAAATACTCTTTTTAAAAAGTAATACTTTTTTTTTTTTTTTTTTTTTGAGGCAATCCATGCTGAAAGGCATCAGTTTTGGAGATAAATCTGGGAGAGGAAGCCTGCAGTCAGGATGTCATTCCCAGACAAGACATGATAAGAACCTCAACTCTAGGCTATTGGAAATGAAGAGAAGGGAATGCAGGTAAGCCATTGACAAGATCTTGGTGCCTAACGATAAGAGAAGGAGGAGCTGGGTATTCTGGATGACTTCCTTACAGGTTATCTCCAGACTTTTTGCCTGAGGCAAATAAAGTTTAGGGACCCTCTTTGGGAAAAAGAATCCTGTGGTGATTGGGGAGCTGCCTACTCACCTCCCATACCATCTCAGGGCCAGACCTGCCAGTCAGAGCTTTTCTCCTGTGGCTAAAGAGATTGCTGTTCAGAGGGATAGGTAACCCAACGCAGGTTATTGAGACTCAGTTCTGGGGCTTTTGTTGGGACTGGTGAGAAATGGTTCATTTTTCTATTACATCTTGTGTGTGTGTGTGTGTGGCTGCTGAGAGGTTAGGATGTAAGCCTGGACCTTCTGGTGGTAAGCCTGGCACCAAAAGGGAAGGGACAACAGAAGAGAGGAGGTATATGGGGATATACTGGCTTGTGATACCCTTTGATTGAGTCCCTGAGTCAGTCATGCATAAAGCTAGACCTACTTCAACATTTCTGTCACATGAATCCATTTTCCGGTCTGTATCACTTTGAGTTAGTGTTCTATCTGCTGTAACCAAATATTCAGATTCTATATCTGTTGACCAAAAAGAACAATGGTGGGCCCTGCTTGAATCATATGCCTCCTTGGACCCAATAATTTCCTTGGGGCGTAGGGTAAACCCTTTGACATGTCAGCCAAGTGAATGCGTCTGTGATTGAGAGACTAACGTATCACATGAAGTGAGTGGTGGGTACTCCACAGATGGACGAGATGAAGCCAAAATTATAAAAAAGAAGAGCAGATGCACCTTGCCAAAGAGATTTTAGATTCTTGAGGGATCTGGGAAATTGGTTTTTGAGAAATCATCCTAAAGCAAGCCTGGTTTCAAATCCTAATTTTGCTCTCCATTAACCACCTGGCTTTGGCCAAGTTGTGTATCCTTTCTAAATATTAGTTTCTGATTGCAAAATGGGAATAGATAATATTTACCATCTCAGGGTTGTTGTGAGTGATGCCATTAAATGAAGTGATCATTTTAATTATAAAAATCTGTATGCAGGTCAGGAAGCAACAGTCAGAACTGGACATGGAACAGAAGACTGATTCCAAATAGGAAAAGGAGTACGTCAAGGCTGTATATTGTCACCCTGCTTATTTAACTTATATGCAGAGTATCTCATGCAAAATGCTGGGCTGAATGAAGCACAAGCTGAAATCAAGATTCCCTGGAGAAATATTAATAACCTTAGATATGTAGATGACACCACCCTTATGGCAGAAAGTGAAGAACTAAAGAGCCTCTTGATGAAAGTGAAAGAGAAGAGTGAAAAAGTTGGCTTAAGACTCAACATTCGGAAAACTAAGCTCATGGCATCCAGTCCCATCACTTCACGGCAAATAGATGGAGAAACAGTGGAAACAGTGGCAGACTTTATTTTGTTGGGCTCCAGAATCATGGCAGATGGTGACTGCAGCCATGAAATAAAAAGATGCTTACTCCTTGGAAGAAAAGCTATGATCAACCTAGACAGCATATTAAAAAGCAGAGACATTACTTTGCTAACAAAGGTCCATCTAGTCAAAGCTTTGGTTTTTCCAGTGGTCATGTGTGGATGTGAGAGTTGGACTGTAAAGAAAGCTGAGCACCAAAGAATTGATGCTTTTGAACTGTGGTGTTGGAGAAGACTCTTAAGAGTCCCTTGGACTGCAAGGAGACCCAACCAGTCCATCCTAAAGGAAATCAGTCCTGAATATTCATTGGAAGGACTGGTGCTGAAGCTGAAACTCCAATACTTTGGCCACCTATTGTGAAGAGCTGACTCATTTGAAAAGACCCTGATGCTGGGAAAGGCAGGAGGAGGAGGGGCCGACAGAGGATGAGATGGTTGGATGGCATCACCGACTCGATGGACATGAGTTTGAGTAAACTCTGGGAGTTGGTGATGAACAGGGAGGCCTGGCGTGCTGCCGTCAATGAGGTCACAAAGAGTCAGACACGACTGAGCAACTGAATTGAACTGAACTGACTAAAACAGGCATACTTATTATTCATGAGTGTTATTATTGGGCTTCCTTTCTGGCTCAGCTGATTAAAGAATCCACCTGGATTTGATCCCTCGGTTGGGAAGATCCCCTGGAGAAGGGAAAGGCTACCCACTCCAGTATTCTATCCTGGAGAATTCCATGGACTGTATAGTCCGTGGGGTCACAAAGAGTTGCACAGGACTAAGCGACTTTCACACACACACATGGTTATTATTGACTGTGCTGGGTCTTTGTTGCTGCATGGGCTTTCCTCTAGTTGTGGCAAGCAGGGGCTACTCTCCAGTTACAGTGCACGGGCGTCTCATCGAGGTGGCTTCTCTTGTTGTGGAGCAAGGGCTCAAGGCTGCACAAGTTTCAGTAATTGTGGCTCCTGGGCTCTAGAGCTCAGGCTCAGTAGTTGTGCTGCATAGGCTTAATTGCTCCAAGGCATGTGGGATCTTCCTGGACCAGGGATCAAACCTGTGTCTCCTGCATTGACAGGTAGATTCTTTACCACTGAGCCACCAGGGAAGCCTAATGGATATTTTGGATCATAAAAAAGAACATTATCAAGGAGACATACCAGGACTGCCTGAGACAAACAATATTAGCAGTACCCCTTTTCACTCTCAGAAGTATTCCTATTTGGGTAATAAATTATATGATCTTGCTGCCCATGATGCACCTCTAATATTGCTTAGCACATAGTAGGTGCTTAAAAGTTGCTTAGTCTCCTCTGAATCTTCTAATAGGATTAACTGATGTCTTCTTGCTTCTTTGTAATTCTCCAGCATTGTGTATTTACAGGGTGTATTCTCCCAAACATTTTTTTGCTATTGTCCAAGTGGGAAGTTATGTGACAAATGTGACCCACAGATTTGTATCTGTGAAAGAACACTTTCTTACAGCTCCCCACCAACTTCTTTTAATTAATGGGAATTTGGAAAGGTAGTATTGACCTCTTTAAGAACACTTATTTCAATTCTGCATATTAACGCAGCTCCAGTTAAAATAATTAAGATTGTTGGGCCACACCTAGTAGTTATTTTGTAACGTGAAATTTTACTTTCTAGCATTTGCTGACACATTCTATTGTTAGACTTTGGTCAGGATTTTCTAAATCTACTCTGGTAATGATAAGTTAAAGATGTCTACTATAATAGGAAAACACATAAAATGGGGGAAAGATTGAAAAAATTCTTCATGAAAAAGATATACTCATGACAAAAATAAGCACATGAAAAGATGCCTAGTATCATTACTTATTTGGGAAAATTAAAGTTTAAACCACAATGAGATATCACCTTACATCTACTAGAATTGCTAAACTTAAAAATACTGACTATAACAAGTGTTGGTGAGGATGCAGAGAAGCTGGAACTCTTGTACACTGCTGGTGGGAATATAAAGTGGTACAATTATTTTGGAAAAGATTGGCAATTTCTTGAAAAGTGAAACCTATACCTTTCTTATGATCCAGTCACTCCACTCATAGGTATTTATCCAAGAAAAATGATAGCATATGTCCATAAAAAGACTTGTACATGACTTTTCATATAGCTTTATTTGCAATAGCTAAAAACTGGAAACAACATAAATGTCCATCAACAAGAGGATGGAGAGAGATAGATAGATATACACACACAATGGGGGAGACCTGGGTTCAATCTCAGGGTTGGGAAGATCCCCTGGAGGAAGGCATGGCAACCCACTCCAGTATTCTTGCCTGGAGAATCCCCATGGACAGAGGAGCCTGGTGGGCTGCAGTCCATGCAGTCACAGGAGTCGGACACGACTGAGTGACCTAGCACAGCACAGCACAGTGTGGTATAACCTTACAATGGAATGCTGCTGCTGCTGCTGCTAAGTCACTTCAGTCGTGTCTGACTCTATGTGACCCCATAGACGGCAGCCCACCAGGCTCCCCGGTCCCTGGGATTCTCCAGGCAAGAACACTGGAGTGGGTTGCCATTTCCTTCTCCAATGGATGAAAGTGAAAAGTGAAAGTAAAGTTGCTCAGTCGTAGCCACCCCATGGACTGCAGCCTACCAGGCTCCTCCATCCATGGGATTTTCCAGGCAAGAGTACTGGAGTGGGGTGCCATTGCCTGCTACTCAGTAATAAAACTAGGATGAACTACTGATATATGCTACAATGTTAACAAATCTCAAAATGATTTTGCTGAGTGAAAGAAGCCATTTGAAATGGAAACATTGTATGGTCTCATTTATATACAATTCTAGGAAACACAAACTGACATGCAGAGACAGAAAAGGTATCCATGGTTGTTTGATCAGGTTGGGTAGCAAGGAAGAGAAAGGGAGGGATTTAAAAAGACCCATTTTAAAGTATATAGTGGCATTAAGTACATTTTCATTGTTTTATGACTATTGCCACTATCCATTTCCAGAATTCTGTCATCATTCCAAGCTAACCTTTGTACCCATTAAACAATAACCCCCATTACAAAAATGTCACATTTTTGTCTTTGTTTCCATGATGAAATTGAATATGATTCTTGTATATTCTATGATACAAGGAATGACCTTGAAGTAGATGAAAGTGATTTTGACTCTATGTTCTCCATCTTACTGTAGTCAGACAAGCTTACATCACAGCAGGAACAGCATGTGATAGAACTGTGACTTGTACCTCAAATTTGGCCACCACCTCTCACTCTTTAGTCCGAAAGAAAAGTAGGTGAAGTCTTGTTCATGACACTCAGCCGCTATCACACTACTGGAAAAGCAGCCTAAACTGCTTGCCTCACCAATCCTGGGTCAACTGTGTCATTTCTGTGTGGGACGACTGACCTAATTATCATTCCTACCTCCTGACTAAATTAGCAAATCACATATAAACCACTCACTTTCCTCCCTTCCTCCCTACTAGTCTCCTGCACCTTCTACCCTCCCTCCACCAAATCAGTCAAAAGCCCTTGAAAAGCTAATAGCACTTTGTGTGCATTTTCTTTCAAAGTTGCCCTGTTCATTTCTGTTCCAAGCGGGCTCAACTACGGGAAAAAGTTTGACTCCTCCTCTCAAGCAGTTTGCCACACCTGGTTCATGATCTGTTCTGGCACGGTAACTGGTGTTTGCTAAACAGAACTCTTACACTAGACTCTCAGGGATAGAAACATATCCTAAGCGTGCACGAGAAAGTTCTGGCAAGAGGCAAAGCTTCAGAGGCTGGCAGACCTGGGTCAGTACACTTCGGTCTCTGAGTTTTGGCTTTCTCACCCCTAAAATGGATGTGATGTCTACCTACGGGGTTGTTTGAGAGGAGTAAATGAGAACGTGTTTGGGAGGTGTCTAGAACGGTGCCAGGCACTGATGAATGAGGAGAGTTCTGTTCCCTTCCTCCTCTCTATCAAGTTATTTGAGATCTGAGGGAAAGAAAGTGATGCGTTGGAAGCGGGACCATGAAAGGATGGAGGGCCTTCTGGCCTAAAGGATACAAGTTTACTTAGCTCTACACAAAAGATCTGGCTCAAAGAAGCCTACGGATTAGAGACAGAGAAAGAGAGAGAGAGAGAGAAAGAGAACAGTCACCTGGGTTTTTGGATTAGCTGAACCCCGTATAAAAGATGCTTGTAAAAAGGAGTTGCTGCGAATCCAGAAAATTATTTAAAATGCCCAGGCTCTGCCATGGCACATTCCCCACTTTTTTCCGTACAGCACACCGAGTGAGCTCGAATTTGGCCCGAAGCCTTGACTGTTCCCAGGACGGCAGCAGTGGAGAGGTCAGACCAACAGGTGTGGGAAGCTGTAGGGTAAGGGAGGAAGAAGCAGGTGTCGGAGGAGGGGGCCCCCCTTTCTCGGGCACAGGGGCTCCAAGGCTGCCCCCCGCGTCGAATGGAGGGGTCCTGCCCGCCACCTGCGCGCGTGGGGTCTGCAGCCAGGGAGGAGGCAGAAGGAGGCGGTGGATCAGCCACGGGTCAACCCTGGTGGGCTTCCCTCCCCTTTGCTGGCCGCAAGCGGATGCCTGGAAGTTGACACGAACTCCGGGCCTCTGCGAAGCCCCCGGGAGCCAGGGCGACTCCCATTGCGGGGCAGGCCTCCGCCGGCGCTGCCGGCTCCGCAGGGCTTGGAGGAGGGGCCGCTTCGACCCTGCAAGGCGTGAGGGCGGGGACCGGGGCCAGAGATCCGCGCCGGGAGGGAGCGCTGCGCCCGCCGCCCTTCAATTGGCCGCGCCGCCCCCTCTCCAGAGACGCGGGAGGCGGCGGCCCTCCATTGGTCGGGCTAGTCGGCCAATCCCTGGAAGTCCGGGGGAGGCGGTGGGGGGCAGTTCGTGCGGGACTCCGGAGCCGAGCGGGAGCGGCTGGGGGACCTCGTCCGATCGAGTAGCCGAGGCACCGCCCGCGTCCCGCCGCCGCGTCCCGGCGACTCCTGCGCCGCCCAGGAGAGCGAGCTCCGAGCATCTTGTAGTGCGGCCACTCTTCGGGGCCAGGAGCGGGGAAACCGAGTGCAAGAAACCCCCGGACCCGAACTCAGCCTCTTCCCGCCGCGCGAATCATCATGACCCACTTCAACAAGGGCCCTTCCTATGGGCTCTCGGCCGAGGTCAAGAACAAGGTACGCCTGGGCTCGGATGGGGCGGGACCCTGGGGCCAGAGGTGGGATGCAGGGCGCCGCCCCGGGACCCTGAGACCCGGGTGGCTGGGGCCGCGCTTCTCCCCGCGCGCCTTTGCTGGCGGGCTTCGCGGATAGTAGATGTCGGGGCGGGGAAGGGGGTGCGCGACAGTTTCTGCGCGTCCCCGTCCTGTCCCCGGCTGCAAGCGCAGGCTCCCGGGCGCTCAGCTGGCTTTGTTCCAGCGCCGCGGGCCGAGGCTAGCGACGGGCGGTGGGTTCCCAGGCTCTTGGAATCCCTCAGCGCCGTCCCTTGGTTCCAGGAGCGGGTCCGCGGCTGCAGGACCCACCCCTCCGGCAAGGGGGCGCTCCTGCCTGGTCATTCGCCCTTAGGTGGGGCCCGTCGGCAAGGCTGGGGACCCAGCGAGCAGCCTCCGCCATCCACCCCAGCCCGGGCCCCTGGCAGACCCTGGACCTTCACCCACTCTAGCCCCCGGGCGGAATTCAAAGCCGCGAATCGAGTTAGGCGGTTAGTGGGCAAACTGGGTCCCCATTGTTCCTCGCCTCTTGCGGGGTGGGAGACCGCTAAGCGGCCTGAGGCAAGGGCCCTAGGACCACCGGAAGGACGGGAGCCGGCCAGAACCCTTCCTGGTTTTCGAATCCCGGTGCCAGTTGCTGCTGCTTTTGCGGCAAGAGGAAACAAAGCCTGAGCGCGCCGCTTCGGGAATATCTGCTGTAGACTTGAGCTTTTTTTTTTTCCTTAAAAGAAAACAAAACCAAAACACTAAAGTTTGTAGTACGTTAGACTTTAACGGTATCAAGGAAATCTTCGTGCGTTGCTTTTGTTCAGGGTTTATTTGCCGAGGTGGACTGTAGTTTGGAGTGATTGGGCTTTGGTAACCCTCGGTTTTGCCACTTTGCCCAGCATAAGAATGCGTTGAGTTTATCTTTGGGACTTTCGGTCTGGGAAAGAGATGAGAGGCGTCCCCCTCCCCAAACCCTCTCCTTCCTTCCTCCCTCCCTGCATTCCAAGCCCATGACATCAGGGGTTTCTGGGGGGAGAGAACAGCCAATCCGCGCGGAACTGCGCACAGAACGCTCATTGTCTCCTTTCTGCTGTTCTGGCCAAAGCGCCACAAAGGAGGGCTGCTGTGGTTTAATTCCCATTAACCTCCCGGGAGCCGAAGCATGTCAGGATTGCCCCCGAACCGTCCTACCTCTGGTAGAATTTACCGGCATTGTCAGAACTGTAACATCCCAGCGTTGGGGGTGTAGGAAGTGTGGAGGGAATTACCCAGGGACTATGAAGCGCACCATTGTCACACCCCAAGGGAGAATTGTGGCTCTGCCCAATCCCTGATATAGTCTCCACATCATATTATTAATTCAGTTGTTACTAAATTCTAAACAATCTCTGAAGCAAGCAGTTGATTTTAGTTTGTGTATCTAAAATTGAAATCTAGATCTTTTACCTTGTCAAGTGTGTTGCCTGTATTAGAAAGCGGTTTCCTGAACACTGTTTTGAAGAACAGAAAAGTGAGTGGTTTGTGAGTACAAACCCCACCAACTGAAAACCCCTAGACTATTGTGCTGTTCTTTCCAAGGTTTGCAAGTGGACCTTTAGGAATCCTTTCAGTGGAATCAGCGTGTCCAATTTGCTGGATGTAATAGCCTGGCCTGGCTTTGTGCACGTTAATTTTAATTTGCCCTTGAGATACTTGTATGGCAAACCTTAAGTCTCTACCTTTTCCGTTGTAAATGAGGTACTGACCTTGGCAGTCCTTCAAGTGACTGACTTTTCTTGGCTGTTAATATCATCTTTTTGCTGATTAATGAAGCAACTTCTGCCCCTTTCCTACTTATTGAGTAGACTGAAGGAAGTGCATGGACTGAGGCTAGATCATTAATAACTGTAATTATTATACATTTTTAAAAATAGTAAAACCTCAGCTTTCAGGATCTTTGGAAAGTTGGTTTTCACTTTTGGTTTGTATAACTGTGGGTTTATCCCTTTAAGCATCAAACCAACCTTTAATAACCCCTTTCATTTATATGGTTCTTTCAGACTGTATCCTTTCATAGGAAGTCTTTTGATCTCCATAGCAGAGCAGCCCTCTGAGATGGGGAGGATTCCTGGGATTATCCAACATCATTTACAGATCAGGATGCTGAAGCTCAGAGAGGTGTGATTTGCTCAAGATCACAGGAGAAAGTTGGAATATTCTAAGAATTTAAATTCGAAGAGTGATGTCTTAGTTCAGTGCAGTACTTAAGGCTGTTCTGTTACCAGTCACTATTGTCTATCCCCCTCCCCGCTATTTTTGCTGTCCACCTGTCACTTCCTGGCATCATGATTATTCATTTAATGCTGTTTTAATTGGGCTTGGAAATCAAATATCCCTGTTTGCTAATTCTTGGTATGAGATAATGCATTTCAGCTGAGGGCTCATAACCACCTGATGAGTGGGTCTGTGGAACTTGAACCTTGACACTGCTTCATTTGGATAGCTTTTGATTTCTTCTTGCTTTTTTCTCAGTGTATTGCATAACATAACTTGCTTTTTCTCTATGATAGGTTGCTTAAATGTCAGTTTTGGTTTTTTTTTTTTTTTCCTTAAAACCTCATTTAACCATGTGGGGAGTGGGAGTGTGGTATGGACCTTGGAGTGAGGCAGATGTGGGTTCTAATCCCCCCCTGCCACTTACCTGCCTTGAATGATGTTGGGCAAGTTATTTGACATTTCTGTCCTAGTTTCCTAATCGGTAAATGGGGGAGTAATAGTTACCACCTCTAAACTCTGTGTTACTGAGATGTGTCTGGCTTGTAGTAAGTACTCAATGAGTATGTTGTGGATATTAATTCTTATAATAGAAAATTAGCATTAGTCTTAGTCTTGTATGTCTTAGACTTGTATGTCACTGCCTCTTTAAATATTCCATTTTATTTTAAAAAGCCTTTAGTCTATTTATATTTGAGCTGCGAAAGCAGTTCATCAATGAATTGAGGAAGCCTTTGATCTTAGATAGGATGGGGAAGCCTGGTGGGCTGCTGTCTTTGGGGTCGCACAGAGTCGGACACGACTGAAGCGACTTAGCAGCAGCAGCAGCTTTAATTAATAAAATTTCAAGGGAAAATTTAAATTTTAATTTTAAATAATAAAATTTCAGTCAATTTAAGATACTTGTTTGAGAAGATAATACATGGCAGAATATACAATTTTTTGTTGTTGTTTTTAATTGGCTAAAAGATGTTTGAAAACAGCCTAAAAAAAGTAGAATCCTTTAGCCTGCAGTATAACAGTCTCTCTCTAATAACAAGAAAAGGATTATAACTTGCAATCTACAAAGACTATATGTAGTAGAAGGTCCAGGAAAACATAGAAGCTGCTGTAGATAGTTCAGTGAGAGACGGAAACGTAAAAGTAGAAAGGTCTTACATGGATCATACAAGTTGAGCCAGGCCCTTGGCTGCATCTAAGGGACCAGAGGTAAATACCCCTGTGCCTTATGAACCATGGAAACATGACAGGCCCCAAAGGGAAGCACAGCATTTCCGACACTTGGTTCTGATGTTGGAGTCAGGGTGCATGCATGCATGCTCAGTCGTGTCCAACTCTGACCCCCATAGACTGTAGCCTGCCAGGCTTCTCTGTCCATGGGATTTCCCAGGCAAGAATACTGGAGTGCGTTGCCATTTCCTCCTCCAGGGGATCTTCCCGACCCAGGGATTGAACCTTGCTTGGTCTCCAGCAGCCCCTTCACCGGCAGGCGGATTCTTTACCACCACGCCACCTGGGAATCCAGGGTACTTTCTTGTAAAGCTGAGGATTTAGTGAAGTATGCCCTCACCAGTCTTAGAGCAAGTGCTGCAGGGGGCACTTACAGTTCTCAGGGAAGGGGAGGAGTTAGCTGTGGGGGAGGAGTTAGCTGTGGGGCAGGAGTGAGTGGAGATGCAGTGATCTTACCTGGGTATGTTTTGGGGGAGGGGTCTAATTGAGATATTAAGAAGAATGGAATTGGAATGTACATTCTCACAGTTTCTGCTCCCAAGGAATGTCTGATTTGAGCAAAGTAGCTTCTCACACAGTCTTTTTGGTTTCAAGATGGTATCCCTCAACAGACAAAAACCACTTTGGATGATTTACTACTAAAATTGTAAGTCTTTAAAAAGTAAATTAAGCAATCATAGAGTAATAATTAAATATCAGTTCAGATCAGATCAGTCGCTCAGTCGTGTCCGACTCTTTGCAACCCAGTCGCAGCACACCAGGCCTCCCTGTCCATCACCAACTCCCGGAGTCCACCCAAACTCATGTCCATCAAGTCGGTGATGGCATCCAGCCATCTATCCTCTGTCGTCCCCTTCTCCTCTTGCCCCCAATCCCTCCCAGCATCAGGGTCTTTTCCAGTGAATCAGCTTTTCACATCAGGTGGCCAAAGTATTGGCGTTGCAGCTTCAGCATCAGTCCTTCCAATGAACACCCGGGACTGATCTCCTTTAGGATGGACTAGTTGGATCTCCTTGCAGTCCAAGGGACTCTCAAGAGTCTTCTCCAACACCACAGTTCAAAAGCATCAATTCTTCAGCGCTCAGCTTTCTTCACAGTCCAACTCTCACATTCATACATGACCACTGGAAAAACCATGGCCTTGACTAGATGGACCTTTGTTGGCAAAGTAATGTCTCTGGTTTTGAATATGCTGTCTAGGTTGGTCATAACTTTCCTTCCCAGGAGTAAGGGTCTTTTAATTTCATGGCTGCAATCACCATCTGCAGTGATTTTGGAGCCCCCAAAAATAAAGTCTGACACTGTTTCCACTGTTTCCCCATCTATTTCCCATGAAGTGATGGGACTAGATGCCATGATCTTAGTTTTCTGAATGTTGAGCTTTAAGCCAACTTTTTCACGCTCCTCTTTCACTTTCATCAAGAGGCTCTTTAGTTCCTCTTCACTTTCTGCCATAAGGGTGGTGTCATCTGCATATCTGAGGTTATTGATATTTCTCCCGGCAATCTTGATTCCAGCTTGTGCTTCTTCCAGCCCAGCATTTCTCATGATGTACTCTGCATAGAAGTTAAATAAGCAGGGTGACAATATACAGCCTTGACGTACTCCTTTTCCTATTTGGAACCAGTCTGCTGTTCCATGTCCAGTTAAATATTATTACCAAATGTCCCATTGAGACCCTGCCGGCCTGCCAGCCCAGTGCCATTTGGACAAGCAGGTTGCTCCACCGATCAGAGTAACCCCAGGGTGATAGTGGACTCCTGCTGTAAATTGTGCTGTAACGTAGTCTGCCTCGTTTTGCTGCTAGAGAATCCTGATAAAAATGTATGGATAGGTTTAGCTTTAGCTTTTTTTTGACTTTACAGTTCAGTAATAGCTTTTTAATTTAGAACTTTTTGTTTATTATCTCTTTATACCAGCAGTAGGATCTCTGTCTTATTCATTGGTGAGATATCTCAAAAATCTATCTTTTAGAATACAACTTGGCACATAAATGGATGCCCAATAAGTATTTATTGATTTAATGAATTTATTCGTCAGGAATAGATTTTACTGTCTCTAGAAACTGGAAAGTAGCAGTGTTTGAGAAGTCTATGTAAAGAAATTCTGTGGTACAAGTGTGAAGTTTTTGAAGGACGTGGAGATTTTTATAGTTCATTTTTCTTCAGTTTGTTTTCATTGTTAATACTACACTGAAAATTTATCACTGAGATAATTCCTTCTTGTTGAAGTTCTTTCTTAGGCTCCAAGGTTAGGGAGGAACAGTAGAGATCCCCTCTGCAAGACTCTGTCGGTCATCTCCCAAAAGGCCTCCTGTGAAGTGGCCCTTAAGCCCACTGGATATGTGCCAGTCCTGGTAGGGGTGTACCATTGCAATTTGCCTGCTTTGGGGGTTTGTTTTCCTGTCTTGACCAAAACAATTAAAGGAAAAACAGTTTGCTGAATTGAGAAGAGGTACCTACTACCCATTTAAAATGGTGGTTGGTGGTTTAGTTGCTAAGTTGTGTCTGACTCTTGCAACCCCATGGACTGTAGCCTGCTAGGTGCCTCTGTCCATGGGATTCTTCAGACAAGAATACTGGAGTGGGTTGCCATTTCCTTCTCCAGGGGATCTTCCCAACCCAAGGATCAAACCCAGGTCTCCTGCATTGCAGGCAGATTCTTTACTGATTGAGCTATGAGGGAAACCCAAAGAAAACACAGTTTGCTGAACTGAGAAGAGGTACCTGTTACCCATTTAAAGTACTCAGACTTGTTTACTCTGGAGTATTAATGAGGATCATTATCAAACTCACTATCCTATGATCTATAGCTATTTACATTCTTTTCTTTGTGGAAATAGTGCTATTTGTCTACCTCTGTCCTTTAAAATTCCCAAAGTGAGCTTGACAGTGAAGACCTTGCTGCAACCATCATCAAGAGTCAGATCCTCTATTTCTGTAGGCGTTTTCCCTTTCCACGTGGGATTATGAGATCAGTAATTGTTTTCTTTTCACTGAACAATGTATCAGGGACCCCAGTTAATATTATATATTACATTAAAAAAAAAAAAGGACAGTTGGGTGGTTTTGGTTTTTCAGCCAGTCATGACCATTATATCCAAGAGAGAGGGGAAATGCTTATTTCTCATCTCAATATGACTAGGTCATGGGAAGGAACTTGTTAAAATTTTTTCACAGGTTTGATTTTCTTCTAGGCATCCTTCTATGGTGCATACTATGTGCCTTGGCTTTCCTGAACTCTGAGCTCTAGCCATGTGGGCTCTTAACTGTTACTCATATGTACTTGTGCTCAGGTTTTTGTTAAGGGTTTTTTGAGCCTGCAGTTGATTCACGCTGTTTGTGGGGCCTGAAGCTTATACAATTTAGAGTTCATCAGTACAAAAAAAAAAAAGTATTTTGCACATTTTATGAAAGCATGACCATGGGAATCTTTGTGAACTTGAAGTTGTCACGTGGGTCCCCTCTAAGTTCTTCTCCATGAGAAAGTAGAACCTGGTGGCCCTGGAGGCTCTGACTGGCTCCTAATCTTGGTTCTGCCTCTTACCCTGTGACTTTGGGCAAATAACCTCTCAGTGTCTCATCTGTAAAGCGTGGGTATGCTAGTACCTATCTGTAGTGTTTGGGGTAAAATAAACAAGATAATCTATGTAACATGTTTCAAATAATACCTAGAACCCAAAGTACACATTATGTACATGTTAGCAATTATTCCATTTTGTTCTGCTGGTTAGATTCAGTCCTGTGTTCTCCCCAGCTTCTTTTACCTTCTGGATTTTGAGATTATCTCGAGAACTTGAACATTCATGCACCAATCTGTGCTGCTTTTACCTTCTAGATTTTGAGATTATCTTGAGCACTTGAACATTCATGCACCAGTCTGTGTCTGAATGAGGCTTCTGGCAGATAGGGGGCTACAGAGCCAAGCAGTACTTCCCTATTTCTAACTCAGGACTGTGCTCTGCTCCCTGAGTCCTGAATCACACCTTCTCCCCCGGCAGCCTGTAATGGAGTCCTGCAGTGAACCCTGGGCTGTCTCTGTTCACACTGCCCTCAGGGCCGTGGACTTCTGTGTAGAGCTAAAGGCCTCGCTTTCTGGGTGTACCAGTACTTTGCTTTTTCTTCCTAAGAAATCGATTTCTGTTAGACAAGATACACCTTTCATTTCTGGATTTCAGACAGGGTGGGTATTCCTCCGCATGGACTGCTAAACATATTTATCTTGTAGCATTGTCGCTGGAGGCCTTGAGTCCTAAATGGTTTTAGGAAGGCTCTCCCTAGACCTGTGTGAAGCAAGTCTGTGAGGAGAAAAGACTTAATTCCTAGCTTCCCCCAGGTCTGTAGGGAGGGAACCTCTTCCCTCCCAGGACCAGGAAGCTTCAGGGTGTGAGTGTGAGGCAGGCATATCCGCCCTGGGAAGGTCAGGAATTAGGGATGCGAGTATAAAGACAGGAGGCCTTCTGGGCAAGTCATAGTCAAGCATTTATGGCCCTTTCCTCTCTTCGCCCACACGTCTTCCAGGGGATCCCAGCTGCTAAGTGGCTAGGCACACTGCTATGATATCATTGTTGTTTCTTCTTTCCTCTTCTCAGATGTTTGCACACTAATCTTTCATCATTATCTTAAGCCTCTCTGCCTGCCTAGTGCTGCAGAAGGCGCCTCAATTGGATGGGGAGAGTGCTTTATGATTGCAGTTTTCCCTCCCTCCTCTTGTTTCACGTGGGAGGAAATAGAGAAAATAATCAATACCATGTGTAGTGAGTCTCTCATAACTCCAACATGTGATTCTACTTTGGAAGCAAAAATAGCAACAGCAATCATACTTCTAATTGAGTATAGAAACTCTACTTATATGAAATAGCACATTTTGAGCTTGTTGGAGTCCTTGGCCATTAGGAGCTGAGCTGGAACCTTAGGGCTGCTCTTCAGAGTGCTCCCACAGCCAGATCTCTTCCCCTGAATGGACATGCATTCGTCTCTGTCTTTCTCTTTCTTCAGAGACCTAGATGTGGATAAAACCCCCTCCCCCAACCTCACCTCGGACACACACGCGCACACACACACACACACACACACACACACACTTTGCCTGCCAGGTTTTGTTCCTAAATTTCTTCCTCTCTGGGCTTTGTTGTTTTCATTTTCTGTTTTCTCCTTTCAGTGACAACTCTGCTGTTGACACCCTTTCCAGCATTTTCTAAAACATGCATGTGGAAGGAAGCTACTTTTTATAGGGGCCAGTGGAAGAACTGAAATGTTTTTAGTCTGAGGCATCTCTGCCAAATCTCTCATTATGAACTTTTGAACCACGCTGGCAACACCCTTCGAGACTGCAGATTCCGGGGCTGTTTTGAATCGAAGCCGCAGCAAGTTCACGGCGCACCAATCTGCTGCAGTGACGGTGCTGGTTGTTGTTGCATGCCTTCTCACATCTCCCTGAGTTGGAAGGACTTTTAAGCCACAGAGTCTAAGCCACCACCCTGTTCTCGGTTCTTAATCCTTTGTCTGCAGGCCGCAGAGTTGCCTGTGCTAGCTTAGAGAGTTCCTGTCTCAGCTTAGTTAGAAGGGTGGGAGTGGGAGAACATTCAGGGGTGGAAAAGACTCAGAGTGTGGAGCCACACGTGGTCCAGATGAATCCCTGCCAAGCCCGTGACCTTGGCCAGGTCATCACTGCGTGAATACGATGTACCTACCTTGGGATGCCATCTTCTTTGCCTATGAGAAACTCTTTTCTTTTTTGATCCTTATTTTATGAATGAAATATTTGTCAGGAAGAATGCAAACTACCAAAATATGAAAGTAAAGAAGCAAAAGTATTCTGTATCCCTTACCCCCACCCAACTGCTTGTACAACTTTAAATATCATTTGGACATTTTAGAAATTGAATTATAGTCTATCGTGTGGACTTCAATTATGTATTTATTCATTACTTCCCTACTGGTGGATATTTCCTTAAAAAGGCACTTGTGTGGAAAAGTGTGTAACTTCTGATCCAACATTTAAATGTGCTTATGGATATTGCCAACTTGCTGCCTTAAAAATCAGTTGACTAGTTCTCACTAATGGTTCAAAAAAGAAGGGAGATCTCCTCTTGATGTTAAAAACAAACAAAACTATCAGAGAAACCTTGTCGAAATTCAAGTCTCTTGCTTTAGTTCTTTATTTTCAAGTCTTAAGTCAGTGACATTTGTGG
The DNA here is from genome assembly GCF_032452875.1 of Bos javanicus. Taxonomy (NCBI): domain Eukaryota; kingdom Metazoa; phylum Chordata; class Mammalia; order Artiodactyla; family Bovidae; genus Bos; species Bos javanicus. The sequence continues at coordinate 48,935,034 of NC_083870.1, forward strand.
CCCCTACTCCATCTGTCACTTCCACCAGACTCAAGTAGGAGTTGGCAATGAGATGAGGCTAAAGAATGGAGTGAGGGCATCTCTTTTTATAAATTATTTGACTGTAATTTTTTTTTTTAATAGCTCAGTTGGCATCAAAATGATAACCTTATCAAAATAGCTATCAAAGAGTACCTGGACAGGAGTGGCCAGCAAAATGTAGATAGAAAGTGAAGGGTTAACATTTATTGGGGTCTTAAGATTTATGTAAATGAAGTCATTGATTCTTCTCAGCACCTTCTGATGTGAGTGTTATTAATGATCTCTGATTTACAGGTGAGGAAATGGGCATGGCAGAGATGGGATTCTAAATAGAGCATTCAGTTTCCGGGGCGCATGCTCCTAACCATTTTAATTTGAGGTCAGAACTCAGGGCAAATTGGCATCTCTCAGGGGAGGAGGAGAAGGCAGACCAGAGGGGGAAGCTCCAGATCTTTTAACAAGAAGTCGGAAGGAAGAGAGGTGGGAGGGGGCCCCAGGAGTGCTGCAGAGAGGCCCGGAAAAGGAAACAGGCCACCGGACTTGGCCACGGAGAGACCACTGGTGAGCTTTTAAGAGATCATTTTCAGTAGAGCAAATTTCTGATGGGAGTGGAGTGGAGTTTAGGAATAAGTGAGGAAATGGGGAGGGTTGTCTTGATAAGAAGAGAAACAAGACAGTGTTCGAGGCTGGCAGCAGGTTCAACTGAAGATGCACTTGTTTCATTGCGCTTCCCCATTGATGGACTAGATAAAGGCCAGGGCTCAATACACATGGCGGGTGGGAGCAAAGCAGCACAGAGAAGAAGCTTTGCCATGAAAAACGGGGAAGGTATTGGGTTGGCCAAAAAGTTTTTTCAGATTTTCCCGAATGAACTTTTCGGCCAACCCGATAAAAAGGATGAGGACCAGAGAAACAGAACCGAGGTGGATAAGACCCCTTTTTCTGTTGCGAGTGCTGTGTTGCTCTTCTCACAGACCCCCTGATATCTGATGGCATACACAGCAGTAGCAGGAGAAGAGGGTCCAGGCCAAGGCCTACATGTGGAAAACACTGTTGATTCAGCCGCTTCTCTGCTCAGTCCTCCTGGAGCCCCCTTTGCAGCCTGGGCACTGCTGTCTCTTCATTCCCTTCCTTGGCCCTTGATTGGAAAGGATGTGAAGTTGGGCTGATTTTGTTATTTGTGCCTGGGTGACCTGCAAGCTTCATGACACAGCATCCAGGATACCTTGGTGTTTGGGTGCAGCCATCTGATGGAGGCTTCCGTGCTTCCAGAGAAACTCTCTTTCTCCCTCCCTTTCTGTGCTCTCAGATTGCATTACAATCAGGTACAATGTGAAGTTAGTTTTTACTGTTGAGATGCGAGAGTGCCCTCATGGAAAATTCCTTCCCTCTAGTTTTCATGGGGAAAAAAAAGGCAATGATAGCTTGCACAGACAATACATCTTAAGACTCTCAAGACATATCTCTAGCCAGCATCTATACTACATGTAAAATAAGATGTGTCAATCCTATTCTGTGCTGATTGTATAAAGCCATTTCTCCAATGGGCAGACTCTATCATAGTAAGCAGAAAGGGACCCCCAGGAGGAGCTCTCCTGAGAGCTAATGAGATGGTGGGGTCTGTTTCTCCTTGGTCTACTTTCCACTGTTGTCCATCAGAAGCTCAGAGTAGGGGCAGTGTGTGTGTTCTGACTCTGTGCCAGGGTAGGCAGCTGGGAACACTTGGGTGTGCGTGGTCAGTGGTCTGGAAGTGGAGAGGGCTTCCAAGCTGGGGAGGGACGAGTTTACAGTTGACACTTGGGATGTGAGGGTGGATTTCATGCTTTCTGCCTCAGGTCATAATGGACTCCGAGACTTATCCTATGAAGCAAACTTGCCAATGAATAGACATTCTCAAGCTACAAAAAGACTACTGCCAATGATACTCCTTGTAATTACAGAAGAAGAAAGGAATCGTCTTCAGTACTGTTCACATGCCTGACTCAGATTATTTAAGAGGCTTCTTGGGTAGCACAGTGGTAGAGAATCTGCCTGCCAATGCAGGAGATGTAGGTTCAATCTCTGGGTCCGTGAGATCCCCTGGAGTAGGAAATGGCAACCCGATCCAGTATTCTTGCCTGGAAAATTCCATAGACAGAGGAGCCTGGAGGGCTACAGTCCATGGGGTTGCAAAGAGTCGGACACAACTGAGTGGCTGAGTACGTGCGTATGCACACACACACACACACAGAGTCCTATGAGGAGACAAGTGCCTGAAAATCTTGTTTGGTCTCTGAGTTGTGTCCTTGCCACCTGTACCGCATTGGTGCCCGTCTCCTCCCCTCCTGTGTGCCTCTAGTCGGCTCCCCAGGATTTCTGTGCTTAATCCAGGGTCTGTGTGGCGTTCAGAGTAAATCACTCCCTCTTCTTTACGACATCCATCTACATAGTTAGACGGTACTAGTCTGTTCTTGGGCCCCCAGAGACCCTTCTAGGTCAAATGTAGCCGCTCCCAGCTGACCGGTCTCATGATAGGCTATATGCGGTTTTCCTAATCTTTTCCCCACCTAGTTTGCTCCTTCTAGAAACTGATCCTGGTTTGTCAATGTCTTCTTTTAGAGTGTGGCACACAGAACTGACTACCAGGGCACAGTGGGATTATTAACTAACTCTTTTGTTTGACTACAGAGCACTAACTCATTCTGTTTTGATCAATGTCATCACCTGATGAGGTGGTTTGAAGAAAGATTCCAATCCGTGCTTTGGCAGGTTGATTTTTTTCAGTCTCTAAAGTAGGGGTGATGATAATTGCCTAAGGCTTTATAGTTCACATACTCCTCTCACATTTGTTTCATTTAATAATCCTTTCCTTGATTTACCTCATGAGGCTGCTTTCATCAAACAAATAAGATGAGCAATAGTGTGTATTTTATAAATAATTGTAGACCTCTGCAGACCAAAATAGCACTCACTTTTCTTAGGATCACTGAGTAAGCATTACTAGTTAGTTCTAGAATTTTGGGGCAGGATTTTACATATATCTTAAAGAATTTGTTTATTAAGTTAGGATCTTTCAGAATTCAAAAGAATTTTTTTAAACTATTCCTGATTTATGTTTTGTAAGTTTAATAAGTGTGTCTAATAGTTTCAAATCATTAATTACCAAAACAGAAGAGCAGAGATCTCACTCTTAGCCTCTGGGTGCCTATCCCTAGGAGCCCCTCCCGCCTTGACGTAGATCAGCACAGTGGGCATGTTTGTTGCTTCTGACCTGGCCCTACTTCTAGGGTTACAAAACTGGGTTTCAGGAGTGCCATAGACATAAGGGACTTTTTATCAGAAAGTAAAACAGATATGTCCCTAGCGATCCATCTAAGATGACTAGATTGGTAGATCAAGGAGATGTGATGCCCATAAGAGCCAGCCATTCAAATGCTGATGCCTTTCGGTAACAAGAGAGATTTTTTTAATCTGTGGCATTTCCCTAGTCCGGTAATAGTCTTGGTGAATAAAAAACCAATTTGCTGAGTATCCACTATGGGCAGGCACGGGCTGCAAGTGTGGAAGATGAGTGAAGCCTGTTCTGCCATCAAGAAGACACAGGCAGGTGTTCTTAGATGTGCCTTGCATGCCGACACTGGCTCCTGGTGGCGACTGTCCTGCCCCCTAAGTGCCAACACACCTTTTCTGGAGTCCACTCAAGCATGACAGCCAGGCTCTTCAGCCTGTAAAGGAGAGGCCCTTGTCTCTGGGTGAGAGTGGGGAGGAGTGGGCTCCTCTCTATGTTCCTATTAACTGTTTGCCAAGATTCCTTACACGGGAAGCTATTCAGTATGCACATCTTTACTTATCATTATTTTTGAGTCTGGATTTTTCTGGGAATCCAGCCTCTATGATTACTTCCTCCTTGTTTTAAGTTTTAACTTTCTAAATCTACTTTTTAACTGTGTATATTCTAAATTCTGTAGTCTGATGGTCATTTTCCAGATAGAGAAGACAAAGTTGACATTCTGTTGTTTCTGCATTTTCCTGCCATTCCCTAGTTATACTGTTTGCTTTAGGCCCTGGATCAGGTCCTCTTATTTTAAAATCTCTAATTTTTTGTTAATTTCACAGTATTCATATGTTGAGTCATAGTATTTTTGTATTTGACTGTACATATTTGGAGGGGAAATTTTGTGCTGGTGCCATATGTTGCTACCTTGATCTGAAGGTTCAGCTGTACCTCTCAGAGATGGGCCCACATTTAAAACGCCCTTAGATGTTGCTCTGGTTTACCCCAGGCAGATGTGGATTTCCATAGCTGGGGAATATATAGTCATTTCCTGTAAATATTTAGTAACTTCAGGCCATAGGATGGTCTCAGATTCTATAGTGAACTTGAGGAAGTTGCAGTCTACCTTGATATCAGTGTAAAGTGATTTTCTCTAGAATTCCTACCCCCTACTCTCCATAAGATATAAACTTGCCTTTAATTTAAGTAAAAAAAAAACTTCTTTTCCCGTTTAAAAAAAGTATGTTAAAAGTACAGTTGAGCCCCTGATCCCATGCTTCTCTCTTCGCTGGAGAAGCTGTTGTCTTGCACTTGGTATTTATCATTCCCACAGGAGCCAATTTTAATCCAGTGTTTAAAGCTGAGGATAGTAGACTGAACATTTGTACTAGCTACTTCTTTTTTTTTTCCTTCAATTTTATACTTTTTACTATTTATTCAAGAAATTAAAAAAATTTTTTATATAACTTTTAAAGGTTATGTTCCATTTATAATTGTTACGGAATCTTGGCTATAATCCCCATGTTGTACAATACATGCTTGAACCTATTACAACCAACAGTTTGTACCTGCCACTGCCCCATCCCTAAACTCCTAAATTGCTCCCCACAAGGTGTTAACTACTAGTTTTGTTCTCTGTGTTTATGAGTCTGCTTCTTTTCTGACAAAACAAACCCACTTAAAAAAATACTTTATCCCTTTTCACCAGCAGTAATCTGAAAAGAATGAGAATTTGGAATGCAAAGACAGGCAGGAAGAAGAGTGGAGATGTGTGGTGATGGGAATGGACAGGAGCCATGGGCAGTGTGTGGGATGAGCCTGTCTGCAGTGGCATGTTCTTTTTGAATTGTGGACGGTAAAGAGAACAGGTTAGTGTGGGATTTGGTTCATACAGGTCTGTACTCAAGCTTGAAACCGGAAGGAAGGGGGCAGGGCACACCTTTAAAAGAATGACGTGGCCCGAGGACACTACCTAAACTGACTAGAACCAAATGGAGTTGACTTCCGCTAGATCTTGAGCCTTAGGGTGTGTTCATTGTAACACATCAGCAAGCTAGATGATACACCCACAGGTGCCATGACTTACAGGCCTGCAGTCCCGCAATAAAGGTCAAAAGTGGCAGTGGCCCGATTCCTGGAAATCCCCACCCCTTCCCCAAAAGAGCTAGAATACTCTTTCCACTCGTTCAGTTCAGTTCAGTTCAGTTCAGTTGCTCCGACTCAGTCATGTCCAACTCTTTGCGACCCCATGAATCGCAGCACGCCAGGCCTCCCTGTCCATCACCAAATCCCAGAGTTCACCCAAACTCATGTCCATCGAGTCGGTGATGCCATCCAGCCATCTCATCCTCTGTCGTCCCCTTCTCCTCCTGCCCCCAATCCCTCCCAGCATCAGAGTCTTTTCCAGTGAGTCAGCTCTTCGCACGAGGTGGCCAAAATATTGGAGTTTCAGCTTTAGCATCAGTCCTTCCAAAGAACACCCAGGACTGATCTCTTTAGAATGGACTGGTTGGATCTCCTTGCAGTCCAAGGGACTCTCAAGAGTCTTCTCCAACACCACAGTTCAAAAGCATCAATTCTTCGTCGCTCAGCTTTCTTCACAGTCCAACTCTACATCCACTCATTACCCTATGTAATTGTTGTTTAGTTACAGAGCTGTATCTGACTCTTTTGCTTCCCCATGGCCTGTAACCTGCCTGGCTCCTCTGTCCATGGGGTTTCCCAGGCAAGAATACTAGAGTAGGTTATGCCATTTCCTTCTCCAGGCAATCTTCCAAACCCAGGGATCAAACCTGCATCTCCTGCATGGGCAGGTGGATTCTTTACCACTGAGCTGCCTGGGAAGCCCGCCTTATGAAATTACCCACCTCTATAAAAACTGACAACCCCATATCCTGGGGCCACTCTTCACCTTCTGAGATAGCTCACACTCTGTCGAGTGAGTTTCTAAATCACTTCTTACCTATCATTTTGTCTCTCGCTGAATTTTTTCTGTGATGGGACATCAAGAACCTGAGCTTCATTAACTCCTGAGACCAGATGTGATCTCAGTTAAAAGATCAATTTGAGTCGCCATCTGAGTTGCACAGTTTCAAGCTGATATAAATGGCTAGTGTTAATTAGGAGATGTGTGTGTGTGAGGCATTGAGATGGGCTTCCTTCTCACAGTGATCTTGGAAGGAAGAAGACTACTTGTAAGAAATGAGGTCGCCAGAGTTAAGTTACTTAGGTCACTCTGGAATTGGAAACACAGTTTTTGGAAGTTGGACTTTTAAAGCATGTGATCTTTGGTCTGTTGTATCCCCGACGTGAATAAAAAATTTACCAAGGTGTTTTACATGCTTGGAGGATCTATTGGGGGAGGGGTTTAAGGTAGGTAAACCCTGTTAAAGCCTGTTCATTGTGTTGCATGAGGTATCAATCAGAACTAGTGAAAAGCAAAGGAAGGGAAGCGGCATCTTGATACTTCAGGTGGAAGTTGGAAGGTGGAAATCGACTATTTGTTTCTTGTTTTGAGGCTGGTGGTCCCCGTCTTTCTATTCTCCCTTTAGTTTAAATACTCTATTCTTTTAAAATACCCTTCTTTATTCTCCATGGGGGCGCAGTGAGTCAGACACAACTTAGCGACTGAATAACAATAATTCTTTTTTTGGTGAATGTCTCAATACACCTTGTTTAGTCGCACAGAGTCAGACACGACTGAAGCGACTTAGCAGCAGTAGCAGCAACTAGAACTTAAGCTTTTAGGGCAGAGTCTCTGCCTTTGAATCATGCCTGTTACACAGTCACCATTTGAGTGAAAGGAAAAAGGAATACAGAAGGAAATTGAAGGAAGAATCCGACACACACTTGGATCACTTTAAAGAGGGAAGCTGACATTGAATGTGATTTTACATAGAGAGTTTGGGGTAATGCTGGATTGTCCTGGTGGCTTGAAACAGTCTAGTGAGAGTTCAGGAATAGCTGAAATTTGGGGGATGCTATTGTAACTACCAGAGATAGAAACCTGTCTGTCTACTTCAGGTTTTAACAACAGGGAAAGAATAGAGATGCAGACATAGAGAAACTGACATGTGGGCACGGACGACGGGGTTGTGATTTGGGGAATTCAGTTCAGTTCAGTTCAGTTCAGTTGCTCAGTCGTGTCCAACTCTTTGCAACCCCATGAATCGCAGCACGCCAGGCCTCCCTGTCCATCACCAACTCCCGGAGTTCACTCAAACTCACGTCCATCGAGTCAGTGATGCCATCCAGCCATCTCATCCTCTCTCGTCCCCTTCTCCTCCTGCCCCCAATCCCTCCCAGCATCAGAGTCTTTTTGATATATTTACACTACCATGTGTAAAATACATAGCTAGTGGGAAGCAGCTGTGGAGCACAGGGAGCTCAGCTCAGTGCTCTGTGATGACCTAGAGGGGTAGGATGTGGGGTGGTGGGAGTGAAGCTCAAGAGGAAGGAAAGTGTTGGTCACTTAGTCTAGTCTAACTCTTTGCGCCCCCGTGGACTGTAGTGTGCCAGGCTCCTCTGCCATGGAATTCTCCAGGCAAGAATACTGGAGTGGGTTGCCATTCCCTTCTCCAGGGGATCTTCCTGACCCAGGGATTGAACCCAGCTCTCCCGCATTGCGGGCAGATTCTTTGCCATCTGTGCCACCAGGGAAGCCCCAAGAGGGAGGGGATATATGTATACATATCGCTGATTCATTTCATTGTACAGCAGAAACTAACACAATATTGTAAAGCAAATATACTCCAATTTAAAAATAAAGAATAAACTGTACAGAAAAATAGGAGTTTCCAAAAATATATATATATATTGTGAGAAGGAATATATGGGAAAGACACGCCCTTATTCTTTAGTCAATTCTAGGATATCCTGGGTGTAAGTGGGCCCTCAGACACTTCTTGTACGTATATAATCATCACTCTTCCTCATGCCAGCTACTGCTCCATCTTTCTACTAAATCGCCTCTTGGCTGAATGCTCCATAGTACAGTGTGGGAACAGCACTTGCAGGTCAGTTGTTGAGATGCTTTTGAGGCTTGGTTTCCCTTGTTACTCATTGTCCCCTTGTAGGGATTCCGAGGGAAACTTCTCAGACTTCAGTGCCAGGAAGGGCTGGGCAATTCGTGACAGCGGGCAGGAGCAGGCGTTTATCTGATCTTCTGTCTCCCTTTACTATTAGGAAGTGTAGGCCCTCAGGGCCTGTGTTTTTGAAGGGGCTCTTTTTCTAGTGCTGTTTTGCACACTATTTATTGTAAGATAAATGCAATCTGGAAGAAGACTTGCAGACAGGACAGGCGCTTACCCCTGGGGAGTGGGAAGGATGTGGGATTTGGGGGAGGAGTGAAGAGAGACCTGTACTTTTAATTCTGTGTGTGTGTGTGTTTGCGCTTAGTTGTTCAGTCAAGTTCAACTCTTTGCAACCCTTCAGGCTGTAACCCACCAGGCTCCTCTGTCCATGGCATTTCCCAGATAAGGATACTAGAGTTGGTTGCCATTTCCTTCTCCGGGGGATCTTCCCAACCCAGGGATCGAACCTGAATATCCTGTGTCTCCTGCACTGCAGGCAGATTCTTTATCCACTGAGCCAACAATTTGTTTTCCTCATCTCTTTCCCAAGGAGTCTTTTTAGATGTTTTTCCTAATTGCCTCCTAACCTCCCCCAAATTTAATATAAAGGAACAGAGTTTGTTGAGGGAGGGTCACAAATTATTGTAATATCTAAGAGAATGCATTGCTCTACATACTTAATTTTTTTAAACAAGTTATTTTAGAAATCCAAAAGAAAGCTCACACAGCTGGAGGGCTGTGCTGCCTTTGAACTGTAGGGTGACTCCACACTGGAGCTCTTGGCTGCTCTGTGGAGAGCGTGGGAAGGAGCAGGGGCTGGAGCCACTGTGGGCCTGGCCTGGCTCAGAAGCACTGTAACAGGAGGATGGTCTACACCATCAGACGCCCCGGAGGCTTTTTCCCAGTCTTCATTTCTGCTTTTTGATTGTATTTGGCAAGGTGGGGGTGTTTGGTGAGCTCCTGAGAGAAGCCTCCAACAGGTGTTCTCTGCAGTTGTAGGAAAGTCATTTGCAAGAGTGTCTTGGTGTGAGAAGAGTTTGTAGGCCCTGCTATAGAGAATCGGAGAAGGCAATGGCACCCCACTCCAGTACTGTTGCCTGGAAAATCCCATGGACGGAGGAGCCTGGTGTGCTGCGGTCCATGGGGTCGCTAAGAGTTGGACACGACTGAGCGACTTCACTTTCACTTTTCACTTTCATGCATTGGAGAAGGAAATGGCAGCCCACTCCAGTGTTCTTGCCTGGAGAATCCCATAGATGGGAGCCTGGTGGACTGCCGTCTATGGGGTCACACAGAGTCAGACACGACTGAAGCGACTTAGCAGCAGCAGCTATAGGGAATTCCTGGGTGTTTAGGGAAGGATAGGTGTTTAGGGAAGGAGGCAGGGCCATATGAGGAACCAGGGACTGCTGTGGACTTGAAAGGACCAGGCAGAAATTCTGAAAGCTGCCTAGGAAGGTCAAATAAAATAAATCTTAAAGACTAGTACAGAAGTCAATGTTTATAACCAACTTAGAGGAGTGATTTTTAAACAGACTAAAATAAAATTTCCATAAGGTATTAATGAGATAAGATTAAGTAATTTTTCAAGGTAACTTTTTTGGTGCAAGGGAAAAGAATGTCAGCATTTGCTTACTCCCTGACATTTAGAAATGAAAGATTTTTAGACAAAAATAGTAAGTAAATTTTATTGGCCAAAGCTTACTTTTTATTTTTAATTGCTCTCAGTCCCTTGATTTTAAAAGATGTATATAATAGTTTAAAAATAACCTGTGTAGTTAAACAACATAAACATTAGTTTGAGGCGTATTCTAGGATACTTTTAAAGGAAATGTATGATTTCTGCATCCAGTGGAACAGAGCTGCAGGCTGCAAGCTAAGAGACAAATTGAAATAGATTTTTCTCCCTGGATGATTTCATAAATTTGTTATTGTAAACTTAAAAACAAAGTGCACATTCCTAAGTTTTGAACTCTATTAAGCTGACATGACTGCAGAAAGCAGTCACTTATTAGCAGTATTTGGGCAGAAAAGTCCTTGCTACTCCTTCACTTCAAGGAAAACTCTTAAGTGAAAACCAATCATTACATGATGCGGAAGCATACCTAGTTTTCTTTTTTAGTTTATCACTTGGGGTGTTGAGCTTTGCACATATGAGCTTATGATTTTTTTCTTTGCATGTGCTATTATTACATTAAGTCTGTGTCTCAGAGACAGTCAGCAAGTGGTCTAGAGCCCCACCTGTAACTAGTCAGAGTAAGGGTTTGAACCCAGGTCCCTCTAAGTCCAGTCCTTGATTTTTCTCTCATCACTCTCTTGATAAGAACACTGACTGCTGCTGCTAAGTCACTTCAGTCGTGTCCGACTCTGTGTGACCCCATAGACGTCAGCCCACCAGGCTCTCCTGCCCCTGGGATTCTCCAGGCAAGAAAACTGGAGTGGGTTGCCATTTCCTTCTCCAATGCATGAAAGTGAAAAAGTGAAAGTGAAGTCGCTCAGTCGTGTCCAACTCTTAGCGACCCCATGGACTGCAGCCCACCAGGCTCCTCCATCCATGGGATTTTCCAGGCAAGAGTACTGGAGTGAACAGGAGATAAAAATTTCTCTCTGGTGTTCCTTCTGGGATATTTCATGTTACATCTGTAACCACTCTGTGGTTTGGGACATGGCACCAAACCTGTCAGAAACATTTTGAACGCAGGAAATGTAAATATGCTTTTATGTTTTTTTGGTTGAATAATAATTGGTCTGATTTGGTTAAGAATTACCACCACCACCCCACAAGAAAAACAAAACCCCTCCAACATAATTCCATCTCTACAATTGAAAATATGAAGAGAAAGAATTTCTTTTTAAATTTTATTTTGGAGTACATATAGTTAACAATATTGTTAGTTTCACTTGTATGGCAAAGTGATTCAGTTATATCAGTACGTGTATCTATTCATTTTCACATAAGAGAAAGAATTTCTTTACAAATTTTGCTGATTAATCAAATTATTTAACAGAAAGCTTAGCATGGGAGCAGACCTGGTTCACTTATTCAGCCTTCCTGTTGTATGGACAGGAAATGGTTTGGAAGTGAGATGAATTAACCAGTGGTCCCTAGCAAAATGGGTAGAGCCAGGCTTTAGCCAAGGTAGAGCCCCTCCTAGCCGAGGATATTGTGTTTCTTTGATTCATTGAAATGCCTCTCCCAGTTGAGAGCGCTTTGCTTTTGAAAAAAATTCAACTCACTCTTAGATATTGTTTGTCATAGCTGTGCTTAAGGAGTACTACTGTCTAGCTTTCTTCTTTGCTTGTCCTTTTCTGTCCATTTTCCCCTTACTCCCAAATTTATATAGAGAGGACTTCTTTTCTAGCCACCTAGAACAGGATTTCAGTGTGAAAATAGAGCCAAGTCTTAAAATTTTCCCAATTTGTTATTTATTCCATTTTCTAAAGGTGCCATGCATAAATAGGTATGTTTGGTATGTTGGAGGAGATGCATTATCCAGGAATATTTGTCTGAGGTATATATAATAGGAGATGGCTCCTTCCTTCACACCAGAGGCTGTGTGTTCCCATGGCAGAATCTTTGAGCATCACTACCTCCTTCTCCCTGTTCACACCTCTAGATGCCCATGTAACTCAGACTGGCAGGAAGTCAGAATAGATAGATGTGTGATTTGGGGGGATTGGGGATCCTCGTGCAGGAAGTTAACACACAGTGTTGTGCCTGAACTATCTCATATAAACTAATCTCCAAGCCAAACCTTAATCCAGGAAACACTGCACAGTGTTAACTTACCTTAACATGAAAATATAAACTCATTGAATTTCCATTTTCAATAGCTGGTCAAGTAAATCTGCAGCTTAAATAAGTTACTATTTTGTCAAAGGCTGTTGAGCTCTTTCTCTAGTTTGGGGAGCAATGCAGATGATAAGGACTGCTGTCTCAACATGTGTGCATGCTAAGTAGCTTCAGTCGTGTCTAACTCTTTTGTGACCCTATGAACTGTAGCCCATCAGGCTCCTCTGTCCATGGGATTCTGCAGTCAAGGATGCTGGCATGGGCTGCCACGCCCTTCTCCAGGGGATCTTCCTGACCCAGGGATCGAGCCTGCATCTCTTGTTGTCTCCTGCATTGACACTAGCACCACCTGGGAAGCTCCTGTCTTCCTAAAGGCACAGTAATTACTGGAGCAGAAGCCCAACTTGGTGGGGAGAGGGGAAAGGTTTCCTCTGTGTCTGGGATAGACTGGAACTTGAAGGGCCTCTCCATGACAAAAATGTCATCATGCCATCTCATTTCTTTCAGTCATATGTTATAGAAGCAAACATTTCTACCAATTCTTTCCATTTCCATCAATGCTGCAGCTCACTCCCAAGCTTACTGTGATGGCCATCCCCCTGGGCATTGTCTGTGTGCTGGGGGCACTTTTCACCTGTGCTAATGAGCAGAAAAATGACCTAATCTTTCCTTCTTCCCAGCTGTGTTCTCCTTAATAACTCTGATCAGCCTGTTTAAGGACTGACCCTGGGATAAGGAACAGCTTAAGTACTTGAGCATGTGATCTTTAACAATATTTACATTTTATTATTATTTTTTGTAATTGAGGTTTATGGTTTTATTATGAAGGGATCTTTTAAAACCTGTTCGTAGCAGGTATTTTTAGCATGTATGATAGTAAAGCAGATATCTGTGTTGGTAATGTTGCATTTATTGTTGAATTCTGTAAGTAGAGAGTAAACTTTTCTTTTACTTATTAAATGGTTGGGTGTTGGAGGCAGTGCTGGGTACTAAGAGTCCAAAAGTGAATTAAATGCTTTTCCTTCCTGTGAGGAGTCTAATATGATACAGACTATGCTTAAGCAGAATTTCAATATTCTAGTGTAAGTACAATAATTATTGTGAGGAAGGTGTGTGTATATGCGTAGGGTGCTGTGTGTTTGGCCAAATAGACACAGAAACACCCAAACTTTCTAGGCAACAAAACTGTTAGACTGTTGGGCATTGGCCAGTTGCAGTACTGTGTAAAACAGTTGCACGTATCAGAATGCTGCCACCCGTACTCTCACTTCATGTGGTAGCTGATGACTTAATCTTCGACGTTTAAAGTTGCCAGTGCCATATCGAAATACACTGTTAGCCTTTCACTTCCTGCGTGTCATGAACGGGAATCTGTTTTAGCTTGATCCACATTTTCTCCCTCTCAGTCCCAGCTTCCCTCCATGTGTTGTTCATCGTTTTGTATGACACCTCCTTAATCACAACAGTTTTATTAGTTACTGAAGCTCAAATGGTTAGGTTTGTCAGTGAGCTCCAGTGAAGGTAATTTACTGCAGGTCACAGATATGGTCTGAATGAATAATTAATAAGAAGGAACCAGCAGCTTTGGGTGCTTAGTGTGAAACTTCTAAAGTTAGGTAACTTGTATTTCAGATTGCTTCCAAGTATGATCATCAGGCAGAAGAAGATCTCCGCAATTGGATAGAAGAGGTGACAGGCATGAGCATTGGCGCCAACTTCCAGCTGGGCTTGAAAGATGGCATTATCCTCTGCGAGTAAGTCTTGGCCCTGACGTGGCTGCTCTTCCAGTCCTCCCAGGGTCACCTCCCAGGGTCACCTCTGTCATGCCCTCTTTCCCAGTCCAGGGTGGCAAACCTTGATATTCTGCAAATGTTTTTAATGCTTTCCTTTACTGATGTTGAAAGGACCAACTTTACATTCCAGTCCTGGTTTGTTCCAATAAGTATGCTGTCACTTAATGCTTTTCTTTTCAGACTCATAAACAAGCTACAGCCAGGCTCAGTGAAGAAGGTCAATGAGTCCTCATTAAACTGGCCTCAGGTAACAGCCAAACCAGCAACCCCTGATTCTAGTTGGTTACTCTTTATGCAGCAAGAACTTGATTACAGTTTTTAGACATTTTAGCGGAAATCTGTGTACATGACTATATTTAGTTCTCTGATAGTGTTACTTTTCAAATGTTTCCATAATTACTTAGAATTAGTTCTGTGACTCTTAGATGTTTAGCTTAGAAGTTTTCCTATTCTGTATTTAGTCTGTGCACTCTCAGGAGTCGACACAGCTTACACAGAGAAAGACAACCTAGACCACAAGATGAATAAGGGGAAAATCAAGGAATTTAACATAACCAAGGGTTGACTGTAGAACATGGTATTAACCTTAGTCTTAGTTTATGAATGTGTATGATTAAGTAAAATTGAATCTTTTGTCTTGAGCATGTTTTGAGACAGAATAATCATTTAGTAACCACACATTTTTTAAAAATTAAAATTTAAACACAATAAATTGTGCATTAATGTAATTTTGTACCATTTGAGAAAGAAAATTCCAGTCTTGGATAGCTCAGACACTGAATTCTTTAAAACATGTAAGGAAGGTCTTGACTTTAAAGAAAAAACCTGACTGCTTAAAAAGACCATTATGTAATCCACTATGAAATACTCTTTCCCTTTTTCTAAGAGAGCTACACTTACTATGTATCTGGTTAAGAATCCTTGCCAAGTAGCTTTCTGCCTTGCATCTTGTATTTAGTCATAAAGACTTAGAATTCCTAGATAATATGAATGTCAGTGTTTAGCTCCAAAAGTTATATGCTTTTTTTTTTTAATAGTTGGAGAATATCGGCAACTTTATTAAAGCTATTCAGGCTTATGGCATGAAGCCACATGACATATTTGAAGCAAATGATCTTTTTGAGAATGGAAACATGACCCAGGTTCAGACTACGTTGGTGGCCCTAGCAGGTCTGGTACGTATATGTCTTTAATGGCTGGTTAAAGAAATCCCTACTACATTGGTGATTAATTGCGTCTTTGCCCTCATGGGAATTCAGGCTAGGCAGGGAGAAGCCTGTCTCTGTGGTAATTATTAGCTTTGGAGAAAGGCTGCTGACATCAGCTGCCTCATACTGGATAGCTTAATTAGAGTACTCACGTTTCAGAGGTCTCTAGTGTAGTTTGAATGGCCTTAGATATTTTTTTCACCACGAGCTTGGTCTTACCGAATGAAACCTTTATCTGTGGACCCTATAATTTCTTTGCTGTTCCTTCTGTAAAACTCTGTTGGCAGAATCTGTGTAAGTGTTCCTTTTCAGTTAGTGTGCATATTTCTGTGTAGGCCAAAACAAAAGGATTCCATACAACCATTGACATTGGAGTTAAGTACGCAGAAAAACAAACAAGACGTTTTGATGAAGGAAAATTAAAAGCTGGCCAGAGTGTAATTGGTTTGCAGGTAAGTAATGTGGTATTGGGGCTTCCCTGGTGGCTTCAATGGTAAAGAATCCGCCTGCCAATGCAGGAGATTTGGGTTCAATCCCTGGATCAAGAAGATCCCCTGGAGAAGGAAATGGCAACCCACTCCAGGCAAGTATTCTTGCCTGGAGAATTCCATGGACAGAGGAGCCTGGAGGGCTACAGTCCATGGGGTCGCAAAGAGTTGGACACAACTGAGTGACTAATACTTTCACTTTTTCATTCTTGCCTGGAGAATCCTACGGACAGTAGAGCCTGGCGGGCTAAAGTCCGTGGTGTTGCAAAAGAGTCAGAGCTGACTTAGTGACTAGACAACAATGATGTGGTATTGCTTATTATTTTTCACCATCCAAAGTGTCTAAGGAATATATATATATACATTTTGCAATGGATATGTGGCTTATACAATTTATCTCCATTTAAAGCCCATTAGACAATGATGGTTTTAGAAGAAACCTCAGACATGCCCTCTGACTTAGTAATTGTTTCTCCAGGAAATGTTTTTTTTAGTCCTAATTACATTGTCCTAGTTTCCAAGAAAACATATTTTATAAATTCCTAAATGTTATTGACCAAATGAAGCAATTTTATAAAACCTCAAAGCCAGTCATTTATTTACCCTAAAGCATGGTTTGTCAGTACTGGGGAGTTGTTCATTCAGGTATTTTTTTCCTTTATGTTGTTCTCTTAGAGAATGTCACAAAAACACCACTGCTAAATGCCTAGTATGCTAAGGGCTTTACTATCTGATCCTTTTGGATACAATGCGCCTCTGTTGATTGAGTCAAATGAGGTGGATCTGTTCATTAATTTCAGCTTTATTGGAGTATAACTGACAGATGAATTTGTTTTTTACACAGTACAAAATTGTACTGATGGCAAGAGATTACAAATATGAATTTCCAGTAATCAGTTATTTAAATTATGATAACTGATTACTCAAAAAAAATACGGTAACTCCATAAATGGAACTAGTAATGAAAAGATGATAATACAAGAGTTCAAAGATTAAAGAAAACAAATCAGGATTATAAAATACTGTTGTCAGCGTGATCCCAGTTTTATATTTAAAATGCGCGTGCATATTTTTGTGTGTGTGTGTGTGTGTATTTGTAGGTACATGTGTCTGTGTATATACACAGAAACAAGGTAAAACTGAACGGTAATACACGAGTGAGTGTCTAAATGTTAGAACTATAGTGATTCCCCCCCTTGCTTTTTGCTTACTATATTTTTTATCTTCTCCAATACACAGGTTTAACTTGTAATGATACAGTTTTCCTTTAATAGATCTTTGTTTTTAAGGACAAAAGACCAACAGTAGAAATGTGTCCCCAACTGGAACAGGGTATGCTGGTTACCCCTGAAGCCATGTTACTCACAGTGGAGAAGAAAAGTTAAAATTTTCTCTCAATGTGGTTGAATTTAAATTCTTCATTCTGCCTCTCTGTGTCTAATGATACGTGAATTAGAGATATAAAATGTAGCTTTTTTCCCCTAAAAATGTTGATTTTAATGAAACTTAAGCCCTTGCTAAGCTGCCAGACAAGACACCTGACATTTACTATCACATTTTATACAAAACACATCTGGAGTAGAAAAGCATGTTGTTGAGCCAGAGATTGCTCTGTCCCTTTAAGTGGCTGAAGCAGGTACCCCTTAATTGGTTGCCTGTGCTACAGAGTGTGGGAGAAAGAGTAGCATAGGAAATTAGTCACAATTCTGCCAGTGTCGTAATTTTGTGTGTGTCTGTCCTTCTCTTCCTGTGTGCACATTTTTATCTGATTATGTTGTGAGGTTTTATATCCAATGAAGTCTTTGAAATTTTTCTTTTGCAAATGAGCACCTTAAAATTTTATTTGTAAAAGCATAAAGGTTTTGTATTTAGTTAATGGCAACCTCAGCTCTGGAGGGGACTTGTCAATGGCGTCCCTTCTAAGAAATCTTTTTTTAGTTCAGTTGCTTAGTCGTGTCCAACTTTTTGCTAAATCTTTTTTAGCAGAACAGAAAGTTTGGTTGTGTCCTATAGATTGTTGACTTCTGATAATTAGTGATTTTATTTTTAACTTAAAAGATGGGAACCAACAAATGCGCCAGCCAAGCAGGTATGACAGCCTATGGGACGAGGAGGCACCTTTATGATCCCAAAATGCAAACTGACAAACCTTTTGATCAGACCACAATTAGCCTGCAAATGGGCACCAACAAAGGAGCCAGCCAGGTAAGTGATACCTTGATTATACTTGTTTCAGAGAGTACAAAAGGGCCATTTAAATTCACACTTAACCTTATTCTTATTAACCAAGTTCAAAGTGGTTATTTTTGTGTGATATATATATAGAGAGAGTATACTCCTTGAGGAAAGGTAAGATTTGCTGAGAAAGCAAAAGGATCAAAGGACCTTTTCTGCAGCCACACAAGTACCGTGTGGCCACGGCTGTTATTGGCAGTAAGAACAGCTGGTGTTTCTACCAAACCAGAAAAAAAAGATACGTTTATTACAGTGTTCTTGCTCCGAATCCAAGTGAATTGCTCTGACTTTTTACTTATTTCTAATGCTTCCTAGTTTTAAAGGAGCCCTCAGTAAACTTGGTAGGTAAAATTATCTGGTGTTTTACAAAGAACTCTAGCTAGCAGCCTGGTAAATGTGTGCATAAGTGGATGGAAATCAGCACAAGGAGAATGCTATGAATAGTATTCTAACACTATGCACGATGGAGGTATTTCCTGTGAAAAACAGATCACCAGTGCCTCGCAAGGAGATGCACCCATGACTACATCAGAGCAGAATACGTCTTATATCCAGCAGGAGTGGGGATAAGTTTTGAGAAAGCGTTTCGTCATGACCTCATGAGGCGTGTTGTTGCCCTTTATGGAGCTTGTCCTGTCACATGGGCTCTGTCTCAGGGCTGCCACTCAGGTATTTTTTACCGATTAAATCTGAAGCATGTGCTTGGCATAAAGGAAGAGATGAGGTGAGTTACCGGCCTGTGAAAAGGAGGGGAGTAGATGTTCTGAGATGGCTAGCTCTTTGGCACCTCAGAGCCTCAAGTCCTTAAGGACTGCTCAGAGTGAAATTTTTTTTTTTTAAGTTATAATATTTTGAGAAAGATCTTTATTTGCTTTACACAGCAGTAAAAATTTTATATTATACATTGCGTATGTGCATGCTCAGTTGTGTCTTGACTCTCTGCGACCCCAAGGACTATAGCCCACTGAACTTCTATCCATGGAATTCTCCAGGCAAGAATACTGGAGTGGGTTGCCATTTCCTGTTCCATCAGTGTGGTTTTTGTTAAATGTATTACAGACTTTTGAAGTTGGCAACCTGGAGAGCGTGTGTGGTCATAGTAGGCATTCAGCTATAACCTTCAGCTATGCCAGCACTCTGCCTTGTGTTTCTAGTCTTTGTGCCCAGTCTCCTCCCTAATCCAAAGGAGGTGGTATTGTCTCCACCTTGTACATGAGAAACCTAAAACTGAAAGTAAATTAAGTTGTCTGAGGCCACAGAGCAACGTTATAGCAGAGCAAGGACTTGAAGGGAAGGACTGACCTAGCTTGAAAGCCAATGAATAGTACTTTGTAAGAGAGATTCAGCATTAAGATATTTTGGTAAGCTAGCTTTACCCCTGAACCGAATGAAAGTTACTAGTGTTCATGTTCAATGTGCATTTCATCATTTAGAGACAATTCACAGGAAAAGATTTTAGCTGCTGTTTTAACTTTGCTATGTTTTAATACTAGGCGGGAATGTTAGCACCGGGTACCCGAAGAGACATCTACGATCAGAAGCTAACATTACAACCCGTGGACAACTCGACGATTTCCCTACAGATGGGTACCAACAAAGTCGCTTCCCAGAAAGGAATGAGTGTGTATGGGCTTGGGCGGCAAGTGTATGATCCCAAATACTGTGCTGCTCCCACAGAACCTGTCATTCACAACGGAAGCCAAGGAACAGGAACCAATGGGTCAGAAATCAGTGATAGTGATTATCAGGCAGAATACCCCGATGAATATCATGGCGAGTACCAAGATGACTACCCCAGAGATTACCAGTATGGTGACCAAGGCATTGATTATTAGATTCACAGAGGAGCTCAGTATTTAGCCCATTGTTTTTATTCAGTGAGAACCAAGCTAGCCTTGAGTAATTTTTATCTTGTCTTCCTAAAACACTATTATGCTTATTGTACCTAAAGGAACTATTGCCTTACATACATTCCTTTTACCTTTTTCTGCCTCTTCCCTAAATAGTTGCCTTTTAGTGCTGTGACAGTTAAATCCTACAGCATAACCAATAACTCACATATGAAGTAAAAAGGAATACTGTGAAAGGGGAGTACTCTTGTACAGTCAATTCTTTCATTAAAAATCTATGCATTTTTACAGTCCTCTACTTAAACTGGTATTTTCAAACAATAGGAAGCTTTTTTTTTTTTTTTTTTACAGTTTAGTATCTTGTTTCTACATGGAAGACTAAACATGCTTATAGCTAAATGTGGTCTTTGCCAACTAAATTTAAGATGCAGCGTTTTAGAAATTTACATATCAATGTTTCTACAGTATTGTTTGCTAATTTTTAAATAAAGTCCTGATCAGTGTGCATTTGTGATTATATGTGTACTTATTTTTTACCTAAGGCGACGAGATCTTTTCTGAGTGGTGTTTCAAAAGGAGCATGTACAAAACTGGCCTGCAGACATCAAAGTCTGGGGGTGCCTTTGCTCTTCCTGTTTGTGCCAATGTATCGATGTAGAATTGCTCTGTTTTCTTCCACTGTATTTATTGCTGCATTTCTCAGCATAAACCTATCCCATTGTATTTTTTATAAATAAATATTTTTTTTGAACATTGATACGAGCCACAGGCTGATTATTTTTCTGGCTAACTTCAGATGGGTAGAGTCAGACTTTTTTTTTTTAAGTATTCTTTCCCAGCTATTGTTACAAGGTACTTTAACATTTCTTTACTGAATCTACACACCATTACACTGGGACTGAATGCTCTAGACGAAGCTTAGAAAAATGAAGGGACCTGCCCATTGCACACAGGAAATGCCAGCCAGGATTCAAACTATCACTTGACCCTTTGCTTATCCCATTGTGCTTCAGCTGCCTCTACCTCATTCTAAAATCCAATTTGGAATAATCTTAAAATCATCTTGGGAAACATTAGGGATGGGGTAGGGTGATTTTATGTCATATTCTAGGATGAATAGATACTAAGAAACATCTGGATCAGGGATAGGACATGCTGTTTGATAACAGATGAGGATTTATAGTGTTAGCAAAACCTAACCTTTGGGTATGACATGGAGGTCAAACATCTAAGTGTTATAATGATAAAAAAAATCCAATCATGAAGAAGAGACAAGTGGTTAACATACTTGCGGATGTGTTCTCAGCCAAGTGATTTCCTCCGATAGCACTGGCTCTCTCAGGCCTTGGGGGTGAACCGTGCCTGCTTGTTTTTCGCTGAGGCAGATAATGAGGACATAGGGGTGTCTGCACCCACAAAACCAGCCCAGTTGACTTGCTCATCACACAACAATGACCAAGTTTTATGCTTTAGAGAAACTGCTCTGTAAATCCTTTTCTTAAAAGGAGACGAGTTCAGCTAATTCAATGGTGCTGTTTAAGAGAAAAGTCGTAATCTGCATCTGTTACAGGAGACCTGAGCCTGCACGGAGTTTTCTGCCCTGCGTGAAGAGGGGTTTAGGGAAACATATTCACTGTTTGTCCTGCCAAATAAGCCAGACTGGCTGTCCTTTTAGGAGAGTGGGTAATTCTGTTCACCTGTTCATCTAGTTGAAGCAAGGCTGCCAATTAACATGTTAGATGTTTCTATTTGTTTAAAGCTTTAAAAAGGAAAAACATGGCACCCCACTCCAGTACTCTTGCCTAGAAAATCCCATGGACGGAGGAGCCTGGTAGGCTGCAGTCCATGGGGTCGCAAAGAGTCGGACAGGACTGAGCGACTTCACTTTGACTTTTATGCACTGGAGAAGGAAATGGCAACCCACTCCAGTGTTCTTGCCTGGAGAATCCCAGGGACAGGGGAGCCTGGTGGGCTGCCGTCTATGGGGTTGCAGAGTTGGACACGACTGAAGCGACTTAGCAGCAGCAGCCCAAGGACTCCCCTGCCCCCATTTCTCTGACCCACCACTGAATCTAAACCTGGGAATGGGGTCCAGGCAGAAGAACTTGAAATCTTCCTCTAGGCAGTTCTCAGGTGGGGCCGTGCTTGAAAACCACTTATGCAGAACGTTTGCTCATTTCTACGAGGTAGCCTTGTACTTTGAACAAAATTTAACTTCACATCTGATTAAGCTTGTGCCTATTCTATGCCATGCCCATCAGGTGGTACTTCCAGTTATACTTTTGGTTTTAATTGTCCCTAAATTGAAGAATTGTACTTTGAAAAGCTGTAACATAAATAGCTCATTTCCAGGAGTGAAGGATTAGGAAAAAGTTCTCTGTAGTAGGGCAATATTCCAGAGATTTCTGCTAAGGTTTATTGATTGTGAGTGAGGAAGTCCTTTTCAGGGTGCCCTGAAATGAGTTTTTACATAATGTGCTTTTTTTTTTTAATTGACCGCATAAACAAGGTCTTAAAAGATTTTTCAGTCTCATTTGGTACAAAAAGGTTGCATACTTTTTCTCTGGTTCTAGTATTGTAACGTGGTCAAACAATGGGGACAAAAACAGTGGCGAAGAACTGGGACCACAGTGGGACCGCACTGGGCCTTATCGTGTATTCTGCGCACGGCTCTTAGGAGAAGGAAACTTTTTCAGGTACGAATACCTGACGGGCACTTGTCTCACAATGGCCGGAGTTCTGTTCCCTCTTCGCTTGTTAATGAGTTCTTGTTTCTCTGTGCCCTTGTGTTTAATTTGTTGATCCTTTTTACAAAATTCTGAAAAATAAAAGAATGAGTTAGACTAGTGTTCTGTGTCCACACTGATTGGCAGTCATTTACTTGGCCATATCATTTTGGGAATTTAATCCTTAAAGTTTTCCCTGTTGAACTAAGATATCTTGGGGGGTAGATTTCAAAGTGGGTTTTTAATCAAAAAAGTGTAAATTGTAGAGACCTAGTTAACTTCCTAATACCATAAGAACCATAAGAAACATGTTCTTTGGAATACATACCAAATATGTTAAAGTGTTATTGTATTTTTATGTTCTTTTGGGAGAAGGATACACTTATTTATAAAACTATAGAAGTGTTTTTAAACTTCAGTGCCTGGTTGGACTAAGGAGTGCTTTGCATTCTCTATTTCAAAGCAGAAGGGCCTTAATGCCTAGATTTTATGGTAATCAAGTGAAAGAAATTGTTAAAATGTTACTTGACAGAGACAAGGGAAAGAGATGAGAAGATTCATTCAGCTGTTAAAATATCCCTGTCTACACAGGATAAGGCAAATATGCAACAACTGTGTTGCAAAAGCTGTTGGGAACAGCTGCCTGCTATTTCCAGATAGGGTGGGGGCTCTACTGAGGGTGTGGCTTTTCTCAGCCTTGTGCCCTGGTTAACAAAGGGCCTCACAATCAGAGATCTGTCAATAGTGGCCTTGAAGGTGACTGGTCTCCATGGGAGTGGGCGTTCCCTAAAATACAACTGGTATGACATGATATTTGGGGATGCAAAAATGCCTTAGAAAAAAGATCAACTGTGAAAGCTCCGGACCACACAACAGGCCAAAATAAGCCATTAAGACCATTAGGGACTTGGATGGCTACTGCACCCAAAATACCTCCTACCCTGGGTCATTTACTAAGTGTTAATCGTTCAGCTTCACTTTTCTCCAAGAAGAAGGTTTCAATAAGGGAGGTGGGATCAGCCTCAGAAAATACAAGGCAAATCTCACTCTCAGGACACTTGGGTCTTGTGGTAGAAGCTCACAGAGCCTGCCTACCCAGGAGAGAAAATAAGCTGGGTGCCAGCCTCCTTTATGTGCGAGTCTTCAACACTTTTGAGATTATGAGGATGGAGGTTGAAAAAGGAAATGAGATGTTTACTTACCAAAAACTCTTGGTCCATAAAGTAGGGCTTTTCTGAGGATCCATCATTTGTTTCCAGGTCAACAGCAAAACACAGGAAAAGTGCATCCAGCACAGTTTCAAACACAGATAAAAAACTGTGGGCTACTAAGTAGGCAAAAAAAGCGACCAAGAGCAGTGGGACTGCCCACACCTGAAGCACACGGTGGTAGTTAAATGCCATCAGTCCTCCAAAAACTGTGAAACACACCACCAACACCTGTCCAAAACAAAGAGTTTGTTGAAAATGTCTATAAATTAGTTAGGATATTGTAGAAAAGATTTTTGTCAGGTATAAGTAATAGTTTCATATATGTGCATATGTGGGGGTGTATATGCCTTACTATAATGAGTACTTGTCAGAAAACTGGATACAGTAATATATGAAGAAAAATGAAAAGCTATGATGATACCAAAAGAAAACCCAGTTAATCTGGAGAATGGGAAGAGTATATATACTTTCATTTTATCTATGCCTAATTTTTTTATTTATGTAGATGTAATGGTACCTCAGGGCTTCCCTGGTGGCTCAGTGGTAAAGAATCCATCTGCCATTGCAGGAGATGCACGTTTGATTCCTGGGTCGGGAAGATCCCCTGGAGAAGGAAATGGCCACCCACTCCAGTATTCTGGCCTGCAGAATTCCCATGGACAGAGGAGCCTGGCAGGCCACAGTCCATGGGGTCACAAAAAAGTCAGACTCAACTGAGCAACTAAGCAATGGTACCTCACAAAATTTTTTGTCTGTTTTTTCTTTTACTAAAAACTACAACAAGCATCTTCATTAGAACAGTTTTATACATCCTTATTTTTAAAAACAATGATGCATCAATCCATTGAGTGGATGTACTGCAGTTAAACATGTGATTGCTTTTATCCTGGGGATTAAAGTGGATGGGCTTTCCAGTGCTGCTGTAGGGATAATAGGATAATAGGCTTTTGCTATATGTAATTACTATATTTCCAGGAAATGATTATAGGCCGTGAGGAACCTAATTCTTTACCAGACAAAATGGAACCCCCCAGAGCCCTCATCGTGCTTGGATATCCATAAAGATGGATGTGAATCTGCATGCCACTTCATTCAAAAAAAAAAAACTATCAGTAATTATGTGTTCCTTTTGAGAAATACAAGAAAATGAATTACTGCCTAAAATAAAACACAAGTCTGTTATAAAAATGAAACCTCTTAATAAAAATTTTTGGAAGTAGTTATTACAAAATGTATCACCCACAACCCTACCAAGCTAATGTAAACAATATTATCCATTTAGATATAACTACAACTTGGATTATTAGGCTGTTTTAAAAGGCATAATCAGTTTGTGCTTCTAGAGCTACTGTCACACGAAAAGTCTCTGGGACCCAGCTGTGCCTTAAAATATATGTGCAATTAGCACACATCTGTGCAATCCAAGCGTGTTCTAACTTGTTCCTGACGGCATCATGACAGTGACGCCCTGGAGACATACACCAAATGCCGCCGGAGCACACAGTGCTAAACAAGGAGTCATGAGTCCCTGTATTTGACACTGGCACAAGTGGAGACTAGAGCTTGTTCACTCTGGGGCTCCGTGAAAGCCACCGGCATTCGTGTCCTGTGAGGAGGCATGGCTGGAGGAAGCAAGGACGTCTAGCTTAGAAAAGTGAAGATGTGGAAGGAGGGTCAGGATGTCTGTGAAATTGTCTGTGAAATTTCAAGAATTTGAAAGGCAGTCCGGTGGAAGTAGGATGAAGCAAACTGAGGTGTGCAGAATGAAGCCCAGTGAGTGACAACTCCACGGAGAGAGACACCAGCCAGTATAAAGAACCTTCAACCTGAGGCACAGTTAAGAAGGGGCTGGAGTACTGCTACTTCAGGGACTCTAACCTACAACCCGGAAAGGGGATGTTATTTTTAGTTCATAGGTAGGAAAAATGAGGTTTTCACAAGATGACATACAACTCCTTAGAAAAAGATGACAGCAGGAATGCAACTGGCTCCATCTGAGATATCAATAATTCTGTATATTTAGGAAATTAATGCTCTTAATAATGTAGACATTTCATCAAGTTTTAACACTATGCCCATACATTTTTTAAAAAATATTTATTCATTTATATTTATTTGGCTCTTCTGGGTCTTAGTTGTAGCATGTGGGATTTAGTTTCCTAACCAGGGATTGAACTCAGGCCTCCTTCATTGGGAGCATGGAGTCTTAGCCACTGGACCACCAGGAAGTTCCAATTTTCATATTTTTATGACAACCCCTATAAAACATTTATTCTCTGAAGTCATAGAGTCTTCATTCTAGATATGAAAAAGTGGGATCACAATGGTAGAATAGATCATTGCTAAGAATAAAACCAAGATTTGAATCCTGACTCAACCTACTGTGGAATCCTAGCCAAATTATTAAGCCCTAGTTTCTTCACCTGTGAAACAGAGATGCTTCACAGGATTGGTGATTAAATGAGAGGATGAGGCCCAGCACGGAGTAAATTTTTTGCTTAGGAAACAGTTCTCTGTCAAAGTCTTGTTGTATGGTTTAATTTTTGGATCCCAAGTTACTTTATTATTTTAGTTAAGACATCCTACCTTTCCTAGAAAAATTATGAAGTCTCCAAAGCAGTTAACAGATGTAAAATGACTTGAATTCTTGGATAAGAGTTTGAGTGCATCTTTTGCTGATGTACAAAAATCTGTCCCATTAATGGCAGTTGTAGTGTATGCATTCTGAAATAAAAGACAATGGTTAAAAACATGATGAGTTTTACTGTTTTAAAGATAATACAATGCCAGTACAGAATATTTGCAAAATAGTTACTATAAACCCACTATCTCTACCCATAAAAGTCATTTCAAAGTCCCTTTCAGTCTCTGGAATATATGCACATACATTTTCACATAATTGTAGTAAATGGAAAAGAAATATTTCTGGTCAATACAATGGGTTAAATGACGAGTACTGCATAACTATCTTAATACACAGCAGAGTTTGAGGCCAAAGAAGTTTAGGTACTAGAAACAAAGCAGACCCTACCTAATGGTGACCACTGAACCACAAAGACTCAAGGGGCAGGGAATCAGTAAGGGCTTTAGGAGTGAGGGGCTGGGGGTTGGACCTCTTGTGGTTAAGAAACTGCTCAGGCCCATGCCAGGAAACTGAACTGTACAATCACAGAATTTATACTCAGTCATTCAAGGAAATTGGTCAAGAACTGCAACTTCCGCCTGGGAGCCCTGAAATGACTAGGGTCTGGGCAGAGGCAGAGGAAACCATATCCCCCAGGCCAGGGAGTGGTGGAGCCCCACAGATAACCCTACTTGAAGAAGTTGAAGTGTTCGTAGGAAAAATTTACAGGAGACTCAAGGAAATGAACAGCGCATCAACCAAGAGAATCTGCACCTTGAGAACAATCTGAAATAAAGCATTTGAAGAAGTATGTTTAAGATGTTAAGACGATGAGAGAAGGAAGAGTGACCATAAAGAATGAACAGCATGATATGAAAAATGAAGAGGAAATGGAACAGAAATTCTAGAAGTGAAAAGATATACAATTTAAATGGTACAGTGTCATTGTTATATATCTGACTTACTTTACGTAGGAAATAAGCATCTTCATGTTGCTCCTTGACTTTTATTATTCCAATTTTTAATAAATACATATTGTATCAGGAGTGTGTATATGCATGCACATATGTAGCTAGGACATATTTAAACTATTTCAAATATTTGCTATTATAAATAACTATGTAATGAACATCTTAATTTCATGATTTTGGATCATTTTTTAAGGATAAATTTCCAGAAATGGGATTACTAAATCGAAGAGGACAAGTGGGTGTATGTGTTCATATGAGATTTCTTGGGCCATTTTTCCAAAATACCTTTTCCTTATAACTATATGATAACTTCAAAGCCATCTATTTACATTTCCCCTGAAATCTTTAAAATGCTACTTGCACTGCCAGTTTACAATAATTTATAATCTCTCTTGGAAAATACACTGGAATGCTACCTGCTTCGGTTTTGCCTTTCCTTTTGGCTTAAAGGATGAAAGTTTTATTTCATGACATAAAGCTAATCCTTTCATACACCCATTCAAAAACACTGTAAAGAAACCAACTTGGAGTCTGCTGCAGTAATCCAGCTTCCAGTGGTGCACGTCTTAATCAGAGCGAGTTACAGAGGAGAAGGGGAGTAAGGCCGTAGAATTATCTTTTATTTTTTGGCTATGTACACATTGCTATATTTAAAATGGACAAGCAACAAAGACTCACTGTATAGCATATGGAACTCCATTCAATATTATGTAACAACCCAAATGGGAAAAGATTTGAAAAAGAGTAAGTCCATGTACATGCACAACAGAATCACCTTGCTGCACACCTGAAACCTAACTCACCCTCTCTTGGTAATTCCCTCTTCCCCACGGTCAACTAGAAAGGAATATTTGGTTCTCAAAGATGAAAGATTGGGTATTCACCTCCCCAGGGAGGGCACCCTGCCTGCCTCAGCAGGATATTCTCCGTCAGATGTCAGATGAGGTCCCTGCAGAAGTGCCTTAATGGTATTCCACAAGAACTTTGGATTTCCGACTTACAACGAATGCATGTAAAATTCACTTTTAAAATCTCAAACTGGCTGTTGGCAGACTTAAGTCCACTAGTTTGAGGACTTAAGTCTTGAGAAGTGATGTGAAAACTCATTGCTTATTATCTGATTAAGCATCTTTGATCATCTAAGGTTCTCAGAGCCCTCACCACCAACTCAACGTCCTGAAGACATATGTGCAGGGCAGGTAGGTAAATGACGGAATCAGTCTTTTACAGACTGAAAACCAAGGTCAAGGGCATTGTCCCAAGTGCTCTGGAAAATCAGGGAGCTTTTTTTTTCATTCTAACTTTCTGGGTATGACACTATCAAAAGGCTATTTAAAAGCATGGTGCTTAAGGTAAGCACAGGCCCCGTCGGCAGGTAATCTCTGGGTTCAAGTCCCAGAGTCTTCACCACTGACTGGCTGTCAGTTTTGGTTGATTTACCCCCTTGTCAGACTTCAGTGTCCTGATCTATAAAATGAATTATAGCACCTAGTGCAAAGGGACATTGGGAGGATTAAAGAACATTTTCCCTATAAAGCATTTAGCAAAGCACAGGCACATAGAAAGCATGTAATAGAGGGTGGTTATTTCCCTCCAGACCTCACCAATGATGATCTCATTTACAACTGGGAAACACAGAGGCCATTCTTTAAGCACTGAGGAGGTGCGGAAAGGACTGGCGTTTTTTTCCTCTGCAGGCTTTAATCCCTCACGTTCGCAGGGACCCAGGAGAGGCAGGACCTGCTTCCCAGGTGACACCCCAGGTCCCCGCGTGATCTTGCTCAGCAGCAGGGCCACATGCCACTCGGCCTCTTTCTTTGGGTTCTGTCCCCAGCCCCCACCCCTCCACGTCTCCTCTTAAACTGCGGTCCTTGGTGGTCTCCCTGTTTCAGGCTGGGTATACAATTTCTGTGAAGATTTCCTTTTCCTACAGATCACAACCTCGTAGTCAGTTTAGCACCACTGCTCATAAGTAATAAAAATAGATTTTATTCCTTGGC
The DNA here is from genome assembly GCF_032452875.1 of Bos javanicus. Lineage (NCBI taxonomy): Eukaryota > Metazoa > Chordata > Mammalia > Artiodactyla > Bovidae > Bos > Bos javanicus. The sequence continues at coordinate 48,964,278 of NC_083870.1, forward strand.
TAAAATAATTAAGTGTTAAAATGGTACTTTCTCACACATGTGTTGACTCCACAGATCCTGGGGGCCCGTAACCGTTTATCTTTTCTTTAATGTATCATGCCCCATGAAAGAGAGCATTAAAACCACTCTGACAGGGAAATTATATATATGCCTTCCTGCCGCTACTGCACCGCTAGCATTTTACCACAAGGTTCAACCCTGCGTGCTGCAGAGAGACCTAGAATTAATGTCTGAATGAGGAGCTGGGGGAGGGAAGAATCACTCACGACACAGGATATGGATCGAACATTTCTGCAGTTTCAGCATTAGCTAACTTATACTTATTCTGAGGAGAAGTGCTTCCTTGTCAGGCAGCTGGAAGATGGACGGCAGTAAGTGTCCAGTGCTGTAAGTCTGGGCGTGGAGCACTGGCATCTTCCTGGGATGACAGAACGCTAAAGTGATCTGCAGACCCTAACACCACATTAGGAAAGAATTGATATGATAAGGAACTGAGAATAGATTGTGTTGGTGGTCAAGATTAATCATGGGATCCTGAAACAAGAAAAAAGGAGGTAGCCGCACCGGGCTTTTATTACCAGACAAAATTCAGTGTGCATGTTTCTTTAGCATGACTAAACAAGTGGACATGTCTATGCCTTGAGATGGAACCCACGAAAACCCAAAATCGATACAAGGCAGGTTTACCCACTTGACACCTCAACACTAGGTCCTATTGTCACTCTCTTGCCTGGGACTGAGGACTCCCTGCAGGTACAGGTGGATCAGCTTTCAGACTCTTGGACGGTCCACCAGGGTCTGTCACAAGCTGCAGGAGAGCGTGTGTGTGGGGGCTTGTATGGCTGGGAGGACTCGTGAATTATGAGCTACAACTCAAGCTCCAGGGAGAGAGCAGCATAGCGGAGTGGAAACCCAGCCGGGGGTCAGGGGAGGAGGGCTCATGTGGGAGGGGAAGGGATGGAAGATGTCATAGAACTGGCATTGGGCTGGCTTCCTGCAGGGAACGGGGGTAGATGGGGCCAAGGCGGCAGCAGGAGACAGTGAAGTGAGACTCAGGGGTCAAGCAGAGAAGTGTGGTGGGACTCCCCCAGACCCGGACTTCAGCGGGGCTGAAACATCATGCTGTGTAGCAAGGGGGATGACAGGAAGGCACAGTCTGTGCTTCTGGAAGCTCCCCCAGGCTGCCCCGTGAAGGCTCAGGGCAGATCTCTTCTCACCGTCTTCTGTTGAGCCAGAAAGTCCTGCACCTCCCAAAGCTCATTCTCACCAAAGCCTTTGGGGGCCCCCCAGACACCTCCACTGTGCCTCCTGGGCTCTGCTTGAGTTGTACCTAATGCCCACTTGTTAGGGGAAGCACACTGATTGAAACCGCCCACCCTGGCCAGGCACCATAGTAACCATTTGCACGAGTTGTTTTATGACAGGAGGTCCTGTCCTTTTGAACAAAAGGATACACCAACATGTCCAACCACCTCCCAGAATCCTCTCTGGTATCCATCTTGGCTGAACAAGGCGTGTACCTTGTTCACACGTGCAAGACACATGTCCAACCACCTCCCAGAATCCTCTCTGGTATCCATCTTGGCTGAACAAGGCGTGTACCTTGTTCACACGTGCAAGACACATGTCCAACCACCTCCCAGAATCCTCTCTGGTATCCATCTTGGCTGAACAAGGCGTGTACCTTGTTCACACGTGCAAGACACATGTCCAACCACCTCCCAGAATCCTCTCTGGCATCCAACTTGGCTGAACAAGGCATGTACCACCAGGAAGGACTCTGAGTCAGAATGGTTGGCTAAAGACAACCCAGAAACTAAGCCCATCACCGTAAAACCCGAGACTGCAAGCCATGTGACAGAGCTGCTCTCCTGGGTTCCCTTACCCTCCTGCTCTCTGCCCGGGCACCCTTTCCCAATAAAATCCCTTGCTTTGTCAGCACATGTGTCTCCTTGGACAATTCATTTCCGAGTGTTAGACAAGAGCCCAGTTTCAGGCCCTGGAACTGAGCACATTGGTATCATTAGCTATCAGAAGCCAGGGGCCAGATTCCCCCAAAAAGAACTCTTCTGTGGGAAGAAAATAAGAGTATGAGGAATTAAACTCATGCCAGGTACTCTACTCCCCTATACCCCACTTCAAGAGATGCCTTAGGGATATGTCTGCTTGCCAGAAACCTGGAAGCAGCTTTCTAATTTGTTCCTGTGGCCTTTTTGTTTTGCTATCAGTAGGCAGGTGTGCAACTTCTGTGTGTAAATAAATAATTGAAAATGGCAAGCACTCACGGAATACATACTATGTGCTAGACCTTGTTCTATATTCCCCTGAAAACATTTAATCCTCTTAACAACCACAAGTGGATGATGCGAACTAGAGCACAGAGATGTTGGGTAGCATACCCCCGACACAGGCATGCAACCAACATTGCGTCACTTACAAGAAATGGACCTCTGACTCATTCAGGCCCATCAGGAAAACATTTACTTTGAGCTATACTTTGTGCTTCCTTCCAAAAGATTCAAAATAATAAAGTGGTGCTCTCAGGAGACGTATCATTAAAAAGACCCAAGGATGTGGCAGGATGGGTTAGTAGAAAGAGGCTGGGTTCCTGTTAACGCTGCCCCCACAGACTGGCTCAACAGCCCCACTGAGTAATGTCACTTCACACTAACACCCGCTCTCAGGTTCTCGCTAGAGATGCTTCATGTTTGTGCAGTACTTCAGAGTGAACCAGGCACCCTCCTGCTATCATCTTACTTGATGTGCTTCTCACCTCAACTCAGTGAAATAATCACCATGGGTACATTATTCCCATTTCACAGAGAATTCTTATTTTTTGAAGAGAAAGGAAAGAGATTAAAGTGTAATTTTAGGCAACAGAAAAGTTGGATTATTTCTTTGATTTACTCTGAGAGTTGTCCAAGAATGTTAATTGCAGCTTTTACACAGAAAGCATATTTTCCCTCCTTAACTCAAGCCGGAAGCCAGCCCAGTCCACTCCACGTCCTTCATCAGCGAAGGGCAGCTATTAGTCAGCCTATGAAACTGAAGCGGGCCCTTCTTCTGGTGGCGGAACTGTGAACCCGAGCTTCTGTTGACTCTTCAGAAAGGTAAACAGTTTCCCTCTGCACAGGAGGAAAGGCGTTTGCCAAAAGCACTGCCATGAATAGTCAGCTTTATTTCTGGAGTGCCTTCCTCACAAAATCCTGATATTTATTAACTCAAAATAAAACAAGAACTATGAAAACAAACCTGAGACACTGGATGATGAATAAATAACACTGGTGTTCATACTTTCCTAGGGACTGAAAGAAATACAGTGAAATCTGTGCCCAGAGCCATCCTGGTACATCCAGGGGTCTTTTCTGGTAAGACTTGCAGGAACCATCACCAGCGACTTTCATCTCAGCTCCATTTTTACCACAAACACATGCTGAGGAAGAAGGGGCACAGCCTCCAGGCCTGGCATCTGCCGCTCGGATCCAAGAGTTCACCGCTCACCAGTTACCCAAGTCCAGGGAGAAGGGGAGTGGGGAAACCTGCCAGACCCTTCGGGGTTGGATTCGGGAGGCGGGAGAGGAAGAAACTTGCCTTGGCTGGGGCCTGATACTGCCAGTAAAGCCGGGTGCTAGTATTCTTGCCTGGAGAATTCCGTGGACAGAGGAGCCTGGCGGGCTATAGTCTGTGGGGTTGCAAAGAGTCGGACACGACTGAGCAACTAACACACACACACACACACACACAGGCAGTGTGGTCCTGTTTGCTCCTTTAAAATGCATTTTCCTTTTGCTTATTTAGAAGAATGGCTCTATCATTTCCATGCTCGTCTTTAAAAAAGATCAATCAACATAGAGACAAACAAGAAAGCAAGAAAAAGTTACTCTGACCCCTCCCCTCAGAAATAACCCTTGCTAATATCACGTGGACTTCACCCCAGTGTTTCCCCACAAAGCTACACAGCAGGGAGACAGACAGAAAAGAGGATGGATGGGCAGGGAAGCATGGGTCCTAAAACTGGAAACAAAAAGTACTGTAAAATGAAAGCACGAATGTGAATTCGACTTCAACAAAACGAAACTGAAACTGGACTATTTGAATGTCAGACAAACGTATCTTCACACACAAGACTTAGGTTTCTAACAAAAAACAATCTTTCTAAAATTATTGTGAAAAACGTTAAGAGGTTAGAGTGCTTATTTTTTAACCATGGCTTAAGTTTCAGCAGCACAGATGGTGAAAGATGAATCCTCCCCCGTTTTTTTCCCTGCCTCCCGAGTTTAGTGTGTTTCGTTATTGCCGTGACTTTATCAGAAGTTTGAACACATACAGCTTCTTCCATAGTGACGGTCTTAGTTACTGAGTGGCATGTACGCAGCGCAGCCACTGTCTCTGCTGCGTGACACTCAGCTCTGGGCCAGCTGCTCTGACTCTGTCGGGCAGGGCACGGAGTAGGGGGGTGGGGGGAGGCCTGCAGCTGAAACGCCCTCTCTGTGAGGCTTTATGCACACTGAATGCATAAAGGAAGATGCTTTCTGCAAACCAAGAATGGCCTCCAAATAATACTTCATCCAAAGTCAAATTCAATTCATTGGTACATTTGTTCCTTCAGTAGAATGTTAGGATTAAAAGGTTATCCCAGACGCCACCCTGGAAAACCCTCTCATTTAACTAATGAGGAAGCAGAAGTCTCAAGAGGCTAAATGACCAGGCAGAGGTGATAAAAAATGGACACGAATCGGATATTCATAGTCATGCCCTCTCCTCTCCTCAAATCCAGAAAAAGCCTAGTCAGGCCCTGCATCTTGCCGAACTTGGCCATCACTGATATGCTAGCAGAGTTCTGCGCCCCTCCAGGGAACCCGCCAGGACAAGGATGCAGTGCTCAGTGGTGAGCAGGCCCTGGATACAGGGCTGCACAGGAGCGCCACCTGCCTCCCCCAGGCCCTTTCGGAGGGCTCTCCCCGCGTCAACCTCATCTGACCTGGAAATCATTGGTGGTGGAAAAGAGGGAGGCAAAGGCAGGCCTGGGTGTCCATATGGCAAAATTAAAGTTGTGGGTCTGTGCAAAGGGAAATACAGGGGATGGGAAATGCTCTTACTATTTTTTGACTTTAGGCTTTATTAGAAAGAAGACTAACTGGATTGGCTGTCTCTGGTGAGTGAAGACCATTGATTTCCTCCTCCTTACTCTTACCCTTGACAGGCAGCTCGGTGAAGCCAGTAGGGCTACAGACTTGAAGTCATAGGATCCCCACATAGCAGCTAGCACCCTGGGTAAGCTCTTCAGCATCTGGCCTCAGCTTCCTCATTTGTACAGTGGCAGTAACGCCTGCACGGTGTCCTTGAGAGGACAAACTTAGACCATGTATGTAAATGTTTACCAGGGTGCCTGACAGACCATAAAAACTCAATAAATGGCTTCTTAGGTGGCAGAGTGGTAACGAATCTGCCTGCCAATGCAGGAGACACAAAAGACACAGGTTCGATCCCTGGGTTGGGAAGATCCCCTGGAGGAGGAAATGGCAACCCACTCCAGCATTCTTGCCTGGAGAATCCCATGGATAGAGGAGCCTGGCGGACTATACCATGGGGCTGCAAAGAGTTAGACATGACTGAGCAACTGTCTGAGCTGAAATGGCTATGTTTTTCACAGACCCAAGAAGATTGGTTCTTAAGAGAATGTCAAACATCTCTGATTTGAAGCTCAGGCCTGAGGAAATGGCAAGAGGGAGATGGGGAAAATAAATGGGAATGTTTACATGTTTCCATAGATTGCACATATGGGGGGAATAATTTCTAAGTCAGGTGCTTGTCCCTTCATGAACATGCTGTTGATGGGAGTGGGGCGGGCAAAGCAACAGTTGACCTATGAGGCCTGCTGACAGAGAGCCTGGTAATCGATTGAGAGGTTGCTGGGGGTAATCACTGCTCTGTGCATGGCGTGGCCCAGCATGCAATGGAAACTCTCTTATAAGAAAAATGCATCTGTTTAAAGACACTGGCTGTTATAACAGATCTCTTCTTCCTGAAGCTCCAAAGACTACTTGCTCTTCCATTCTGGCCTCCTCTAACCACCAGCACTTCTGCTCAGAAAGCAGATTGCCTTGCAGTCAGTCCTAGGTGTTGTCAGGGCAGCTCCAACAAGCAAGGGCACCTCTTATGAGCTTGCATTTTTCTTTATTGTCTCCCTGATATCCCTAGCAGATGCTCTAGGCTGTGTGACGGCAGCACAAACCAGGGCTGGTGCTGAGAAAGCACGGGCTCATCCTTCCATCCAAAGACAAGTATGGAGGGTGTGCCTCTGCTGGCTCAGGGCTGGGCACCGGGCACTGAGCCAGGCTGACAGGTTTGTGTTCTTGGACCTCATGAAGTTTATTTATTGCTGTCTTGATGGAGGCAAGATGTTGGCAGGGCCAACAGTCCCTGAGGGCCCTTCTTGCCCCCACCAAGATGCTTCCTGATGAAGTCATCCAGCCTCAGCTGTCTCACTCCTTGGATGAATGCAAGTCTAGCAAATGCTTCTCCCTGCCCCACCCCTGTGCCAGCTGAGGTCTTCTGGAAAAGACAAAAGGAGGGAGAAGACAAAACTTGAAGAACTTCAAAGACTGGATCCACTTGACAAAACTTTAAGGAATTTTCTAGCCCTGCCTAGATAAAAATGCTAACTGTGCCAAAATGCTCTTAGTCACTTCCTCTCCTATTTTTCTGAAATGTTGGTAGAGATGAAACCTTAAATGGAAGGAGGACTGTCTAGTGGTCCCCAATGTGTGTGATGGTTCACTCTGTTCTCGACTTCTGTTTCTCTTCCTGCATCTGTTTTCTTGTTTTTGGTCTCTCTGTCTGCTTCATTCCCACAGGACTCAATCTGTGGCTCATTCCCGCAGGTGAGGGGAGGGAGCTGAGGGTAGGATACTAAGAAGACACTCAGCGTAAAATTCTTACTGGCTTTTGATTTCCAAAATTTTAGCTCTCTAAACCTTTCCTACCAGTGAAGAAGGTGAAGGAAGGGGGTTCCCAACATGACCCCAGTGTTTGGGAACAAAAGGTGGTCGTGATCTTCCTCTATCCCCCAGTTAGAAAATGAGACCCCTCCTTGAACTGGGAAAGGAGAGGGAGAGATCTGTGGGTTCCAAACACATGTCCAGGTCTGCTTTTTTTCTTTTTAACAGAGCATGGAGAAGTGGCAGGACTCTAAATGGAAGTGTCCATTCCTAGGTCTGGGTTTGCTGGGCGGGAGGGGGTTTCAGAGACCTGCGGCTTTCAGAACTAAAATCAGAACAATCTCAGGCAAAGCAAGAGAGTTGGTTACCCTACCCACAGGCACATCTAGGCAGACAGGGCCATAAATGGCCTTCCAGAAGACTCCTGCTTCCCCAGCAGGGCCTGAAGGAGCCATGAGTATAGGAGGATGGACGAATCAAGGGCAAACTGTGTGTACTAATGCCCGGGGCTACCTGATACTTTGTATAACCCCATGGAGGGATAGCCCAAGAATAACGGATTAACTTTCTGCCAGTTCAGTGGAATGGGAGTTCACAGCCAGAAATTAGGTTGAGAGTCATGATATAATATTTCTTGCACATCTGAGATTGTGGTTGTGGTTCATCTTTGACTGTGTGGAAGTCAGTCAAAGCTGAGACTCACATGGTGGCAGCGGCAGCCCAGAACACCGTCAGGCTCTAGCTTGTAGCAGAATGTGAAATCAGTACCTGCCACATCAAAGTGGCTGTTACTCCCTCCACCACTGTGACTCACACCACCTTCCTTTTTAAAAAAAAAAAAAAAATTTATGAATGCATTCTCTAGTCTCTGGCCAACAATCAACACCTTCTCCCAACAAGCCTAATGCCTAAGACAAAAACAGTTGGGGAGCGACAGCTGAAGACCATATTCAGTCCCTTAGAAGGGTCTGGCAGTGAGGAGGAGAGGGCGTGGTTTCAGAGGTGAGCAGTCTGAGCCTTGGACAACAACTCTGTTCCAGAAGCAGATGCAGATAAAGAGAAATGACATGAAGACACCTGCTCTCCATCATAAGGAAGATTAGATTTGAGGTAGGAGCTAGTTGATGGTTTAATTTCATTTCCCACACTAAATGAATTTGGGAAATGTCAAAGCTAATCTATAATCTTTCCGTTTAAGCACTTGGATAATGTTGCAAACTTGGATTGTGGAAGTTCTATCTTCCATCTGAACCATCCCCCTGCCCGGCCCCCACCCGGGCCACCACCACAGATGATGACCCAGCCTCAGGTGTGAGTGTGGTGCCCACGACAGGCACTAGACTGCGGGCGTGAGGAACACAGGAGGAGTCAACGGGCGACTGCCTCCACCTCAGGTCACACACTGTTCCCTGGAGCTCAGTGTTTTCATGGGTCACCTGCTTCCTTATTTATAGGAAAACTGGATTTTGCTGACTCAAAAGTCAGTTTCCATAGATCAAAGTTAAAACCACAGGCCATCTCCCTCAGCATATTTGCAGCATACCTAGAACATGCCATGACGGGAAGGGACAAAGAACAATAAGGCAACATGTCCTGAGAGTTTGGAGGGAGGGGCAGAGCACAGGCTGGCTCAGCACTTTGGGATCCACCTAACCCTGGGAACACACCTTCTCAGCTCACCCACTGAGTTTACAGGGGAGACTTCAGGAGCTGGGGTACGCTGTTGGCTGGACCTGGGATAGAATGGTTTGGTCTCTTCGTCTCAAGGGTGAAACATTAATAACCTGCTTTTACAGTGCACTTTCCACCCCCAGCCATTAGATATTCAAGGTGGTATTTTTAATCTTCATCTGCTGTCTCTTGGATCTCTCTGTTCAGAACTTTATTAGGATGAGGGGGTGACTGATTAGGTCCCCAAAACCTTAACACTCAACTCTCGTACTTTCCTTCTGTGTAACCTGGAGCCTCTTGATCAAAGTAAAAAAGCAGAGAGTGAAAAAGTTGGCTTAAAACTCAACATTCAGAAAACTAAGATCATGGCATCTTGTCCCATCACTTCATGGCAAATAGATGGGGAAACAGTGGAAACAGTGACAGACTTTATTTTCTTGGGCTCTAAAATCTCTGCAGATAGTGACTGCAGCCATGAAATTAAAAAACACTTGCTCCTTGGAAGAAAAGTTATGACCAACCTAGACAGCTTATTAAAAAGCAGAGACATTACTTTGCCAACAAAGGTCCGTCTAGTCAAAGCTATGGCTTTTCCAGTAGTCATGTATGGATGTGAGAGTTGGACTGTGAAGAAAGCTGAGTGCCGAAGAACTGATGCTTTTGAACTGCTGTGTTGGAAAAGACTCTTGAGAGTCCCTTGGACTGCAAGGAAATCCAACCAGTCCATCCTAAAGGAAATCAGTCCTGAATATTCATCGGAAGGACTGATGCTGAAGCTGAAACTCCAATACTTTGGCCACCTGATGTGAAGAACTGACTCACTGGAAAAGACCCTGATGCTGGGAAAGATTGAAGGCAGGAGGAGAAGGAGATGACAGAGAATAAGATGGTTGGATGGCATCACCGACTCAATGGACATGAGTTTGAGTAAACTCCAGGAGCTGGTGATGGAGAGGGAAGCGTAGCGTGCTGCCATCCTTGGGGTAGGAAAGAGTTGGACACGACTGAGAGACTGAACTGAACTGAACTGAACCTGGAGCAAATTGCTACTTAACCTCTCTGAATCTAAGTGTCATCTTCTACTAGAAAAAGAAAAAGGGTGATAATTGTACCTTTCTCAAAGGATTATTTGTGAGGATGAAGGAAGTTAATACATGTGAAGCAGTTACAGCTTGGTGCTTGGCACACACAGTGCCTGGTAAGTGGGAGGTATTCCTGTCTTGAGGAGCGGCACACCTTGTATGTGCACATGTGTGTGTGCACATGTGTGTGAGTTCAGTTCAGTTCAGTTCAGTCATTCAGTCATGTCCGATTCTTTGCGACCCCATGAATCGCAGCATGCCAGGCCTCCCTGTCCATCACCAACTCCTGGAGTTCACTCAGACTCACGTCCATCGAGTTGGTGATGCCATCCAGCCATCTCATTCTCTGTCTTCCCCTTCTCCTCCTGCCCCCAATCCCTCCCAGCATCAGAGTCTTTTCCAATGAGTCAACTCTTCGCATGAGGTGGCCAACGTACTGGAGTTTCAGCTTTAGCATCATTCCTTCCAAAGAACACCCAGGACTAATCTCCTTTAGAATGGACTAGTTGGATCTCCTTGCAGACCAAGGGACTCTCAAGAGTCTTCTCCAACACCACAGTTCAAAAGCATCAATTCTTCGGTGCTCAGCCTTCTTCACAGTCCAACTCTCACATCCATACATGACCACTGGAAAAACCATAGCCTTGACTAGATGGACCTTTGTTGGCAAAGTAATGTCTCTGCTTTTGAATATGCTATCTAGGTTGGTCATAACTTTCCTTCCAAGGAGTAAGCGTCTTTTAATTTCATGGCTGCAATCACCATCTGCAATGATTTTGGAGCCCCCAAAAATAAAGTCTGACACTGTTTCCACTATTTCCCCATCTATTTCCCATGAAGTGATGGGACCAGATGCCATGATCTTCATTTTCTGAATGTTGAGCTTTAAGCCAACTTTTTCACTCTCCTCTTTCACTTTCATCAAGAGGCTTTTTAGTTCCTCTTCACTTTCTGCCATAAGGGTGATGTCATCTGCATATTTGAGGTTATTGATATTTCAGTCATGTCTAATTCTTTGTGACTCCATGGATAGTAGCCTGCCAGGCTTGTCTATCCATGGAATTCTTCAGGCAAGAATACTGGAGTGAGTTTCCATCTCCTCCTCCAGGGGATGTTCCTGACACAGGGATAGAATCCGTGTCTTCTGCATTGTCAGGTGGATTCTTTACCACTGAGCCACCTGGGAAATTGCTGCATACCTTGGAGGGAGCCCAACAGTTGTCTCCCAGGAGCATTTTCTGATTAGCTGAGGGCCCCCTACATAACTCACCCTTCCTTCCCTATAATAAGGCCATCTTTCATTCAACAAACAGTAACTGCTTCTCTGAGAAGGTAGAAGAATTTCAAGTTAGGAAAGACAGATGGCAACTGTATACTGGGCCTTTCCCCAGGAGGACGAGAGGCTGCTGAGGCCCACTTGGGGCAGAAGGCTTTAGGGCCACACCCTCTTGATGTCTGAGCCTTGCAAGACACCCACGGCAGGTGGGAGCCGGGCTCCAGCAAGGCTGCTCCCCAGGAAGCCACATAAAGCCAGGGCCCTCAGCCCAGCAGGTTCTGAGCCACACATCAGGAAACATGAGGACACAGTCAGTTTTCTCCCAGACAGTCTGGGGCCTCTGATAGATAGGTGTCTCAATTCCTTTCTATCTAAAGTCAGAACAGTAGCATTTGGCACAAAACAGCTGGGCTGTGAGGATTACCATCATCTATAAATGGGCCTTAATGTAAATGATCATATTGACACACGTGTGTGTTTCCTTCTACACCATGCTCACACAGAGGAATCTCTCCAGGGCTCTCGCCGTCAGCTGGCCACCCCAGAATAGCTCTAAGCCAGTCGGTGGGGGTGGCAGGATTCGGAACCGCCACTGTCAAGGAAAGGACAGCTGTCTGGACGCTCTGTGATGAGGCAATGTCAACTACCCCAAGAACCACGTCCTCTTAAGAACCTTAACATCATTTTCATAATCAACGCAGAGGAATTGCACAATATTCATTACTTTTCTTTTCTGAGCTGCACATGCTGCTCTGGGGAGTAGAGAGGAGTCCCTGGAGGTTTGCCAGCTGGCTAAGGACGAACCAAAACCAGACACAGAAAAGTCACAGAGTGCCTTCGCTCTTGATGGACTGTGAGAAAGAGAAGCATTTGAAATTGAGCTAACTTCAAGGGAGGTGGCGGGGGGAGAGAAGGTTTTTGGGGTATTACAGAGTTAAGTCTGCCACAAAGCCTTAGAAGACAAAGACCAACTTTCTGTGCCCTGAAAGACAAGCAGTGGCAGGCAGTGTGGGCTGGGGTATGAAGCAGGGAGGGGAGAGATGTGTATGTTTGCCAAGTAGCAGCAAGTTTTTCTCCGTATTGGATTCGACAGGATTATCTGGAGTTTTTCTGACCAGTATATTTGTTAGTCAGAAGTCAGGAAGCTATGGGCATTTCCAGTCAAATGCTAAGAGGCAATAATCTCTGCATGCATTTCTTGATATTTCATATCTAGACAGACATCACAGTAAAGTGGGCTGGCAGCTTGATGGGCTGCATTAAAGCAGATCTGAGTCACTCCATCCTCTCAAGTCACTGACCAGGAGATACGGCAGAAGATTCACCCAGCTACCCTGCATAGTGGCCCACAGTAGAAATGGGGGATAAAAGCTTCTGGACACTACCCTCCACTGTTAAGAATGACTGAAGTGACTGGCATTTTACCGCATCCGGTCACCAGTTGGATGTACTTGTTGCTGTCATTACAGCAGCAGTGTTGGGAGAATTACCACAAGGGGATGAAGATAGCAGTTCACTCACATCCTCAATCCACTTGACAAGATTCTGGAGGCTTGAGATCCAGGCAACATAAAGCGTCACCCACCTTTGTGATCCCAGGGTAAGTCCTCACTATAGATAAGAATAACAACATGAAAAAAAAAGATTCAGGACTGTCCTGGTGGTCCAGTGGCTAGGACTCCATGCTCCCATGCAGGGGTCCTGGGTTCTAGAACTGGTCAGGGAACTAGATTCCACATGCTGCAACTAAGACCCAGTGCAGCTGAATAAGTAAATAAATAAATATTAAAAAGAAAATGATCCTGCCGTTCTGGACACAATGGGAAGACACGCAGTTCAGGTTTTCCAACCTGCCCCACATTCCACACAAAGCGTGTCACAGCTGCAATGTGCTAACATGGTACCTGTGTGCCCCAGCTCTCAGCAAGCCACCAGGACAAGGCTGAGCACTCCCAACGAGGACCTCAGGTCATTCAAACTGACTCTCTTCTTCTGCAGAAGCTCAGTGAGGTGGAGGGATTCACCCAAGTTCCAGCAAGAAGGCAGAAACCAACTGCTGCCATACTTGGCCAGGGGCTGCCTTTACTTAAGAGCTCCTTCCAGGAAACAGGTTGGAAATCGTTTTCAAACCTGTTTGACCTCAGCCCATAGCTCACTTTCTACAGCCATTCCCACTTCTTCTGGAAGAGCAAAGAATTGAAAAGGAAGGCAATGCTCAACATGATAAACATACAATGCATTAAACAACAGCCAATACTCACCAGAAATGAAGTGGGAAACAAGACAAGTTGGACTGTAGTTGAACAACACAGCCACACCAAGGGGACTCTGGTGGTACCCACAGTGAAGGTTCCTTCCCCAGTCTGTAAAATCCCATCTCTGCCTGGGCTCACTCAGAAGCCTTGAATGCTCATCAGGCTTCACTTTGGCAGTCAGACATCTCAATAGAATTCTGAATTTGAGACCTCAGGAAATTAAGTAAAACACCACTTCTGATTCCCAAATGACACACTTGAATAAGCTTTAAGGTGGTTCCGCAGCAAAGAATCTGCCTGCAATTCAGGAGATGCAGGAGATGTGGGTTTGATCCCTGGGTTGGGAAGATCCCCTGAAGAAGGGTATGGCAACCCACTCCAGCATTATTTTTTTCTTAATCCACTCCAGTATTCTTGCCTGGGAAATCTCACAGACAGAACAGCCTGGTGGGCTATGGTCCATAGGGTCCCAAACGGCTGGACACAACTGAGTGACCGACCATGCATGTGCAAACATACCAGGCACTTTACTGATTGGTAAAAAGCCTTTAGTTGTAACGTGAAAATGAAAATCCATGAAATTCTACCATTTGCCTATAAGAATTGAAGAGAGAACATTCAGGAACGTTTAACCAGTTTGGAACCCTCAGGAAGATGAGTTCCAAAACCAGTGAGCCCGCCAGTTGGTGTCAAACCTAGAGAAACACTGATCTAAAGCCACCATCAGCACTAGTTCAGATGTCTGTGTCCTCCGTGGACAAGATGTGCACTCAGGAAGGCATTTCCATGGGGAACCATGTGTGGACCATAAGAATAAGGGCAGGCCTCCTGCTGATGGGCTAGCCTGCAAGGTCCCACTTAGGGCCTTCTCAGCTGGGCTCCTGCAAAGTGCTAGAAGGGAGGGGGAGGCTGCAGGATCTTATCTGAAAAACTCTAAGAACAGCCTAGCCAGTCGGCCTCCCAGAAGCTCTGACACAGGCATGCCTGAGGGGAGGAGGTGGGCTTAGACCACCCTGACTGGCCTTTTCTGGGTTTATAATTGCCTGATCCAGCCTTCACCCCCTTCATTGTTCCCATACCTTTCCTGTCCTCCTCCACAAAAATCTGCCTGAAATCAGCCTTGCTTCACAGCCAGTCTGGACTCTGGCTCAAGCAGGTGCTCAAGAGACCCACCCTAGGCAGTGGCTGTGACTCCCTCTCTGGCTGTTTTAAAATGCACAGTGTTCAGGGCTTGGGTCCCAGAGGCAACATGGATATGGATTCAACTCCTAGTTCTGCCACTAACTACAGGCCCTCTCTAAGCCTCGGTTTCCTCATCTATATGTTGGAGATAACTATCTCAGGGGGCTGCGGTGAAAACTCGCAATTGATCTACTGCAGGGAAGTGTTGAGCACACAACTAGCCATACAGTGAGGGTCAAGTGAGTGTGTTATGTGCTCAATCATGTCCGACTCTTGGTGACCCCATGGACTGTAGCCTGCCATGGAATTTTCCAGGCAAGAATTCTGGAGCAGTTGTCCTGTCCTACTTCAGGGTATCTTCCCAAACCAGGGATTGAACCCGTGTCTTTTGCATCTCCTGTATTGGCAGGTGGATTCTTTACCACTGCGCCACCTGGGAAGCCCGTGAGTGCCAAGAAGCCGTGGCTACTGTTGTTGCTATCAGCTGTGACCTCCGGTGATGCTCTATGCTCATGCCTGACAAATCCTACCTCTTCAGTGCAAGCTCTCCTAATCATCAAGTCAAAGCACCTCCCCATACCAAGACTCCCTTTCCTGAACTTCAAAGACCTCATTCCAGCATATGCTGCTGCTGCTGCGGCTAAGTTGCTTCAGTTGTGTCCGACTCTGTGCGACCCCATAGACGGCAGCCCACCAGGCTCCCCCATCCCTGGGATTCTCCAGGCAAGAACACTGGAGTGGGTTGCCATTTCCTTCTCCAACGCATGAAAGTGAAAAATGAAAGTGAAGTCGCTCAGTTGTGTCCGACTCTTAGCAACCCCATGGACTGCAGCCCATCAGGCTCCTCCGTCCATGGGATTTTCCAGGCAAGAGTACTCGAGTGGGGCGCCATTGCCTTCTCCACATTCCAGCACATACAGTTATATAAATATCTCATGCAAGTGTTTCACAGTCCCCCCCATTCCCCACACTAGTTTGTCTGCTCCTTGAAGCCCTGACTTGCTTTATATAGACTCTGTTTCGCCAGAGTCCCCTCCTCGTTACACCTTAATGGTTTGAATACAGCATAAATAGATGTTGGATAAATAAATGTGTGAGGTGTACACACACTTGGGATTTACAATGTAGAGAAGCAAGTAATGAGAAACGATGAGATGTGGAATTTCATTCCCTACCCTGCAGGTGAATTACCTCGTACTCTTAGGCTGGGTCTCAACAAAATGCGGCAACTGCCACTAGCCCCCCTCCCAGGGCTGTGGAAGACGGATTAGGCTTTTAAGCAGCAAAGCTGAAACACAGCCCGCTCCTTGATGTTAAGTAAAGAAGAGCATCTGGGTTCTGATGGTAACAAATGGATCTCATTCTCCTTTAGCATTTCCCGGCTCTTTCTGCACAAAACTAGCAAAATTAAAAAAAAAAAAAAAAAAGCCTCAACTCTTTTAAATCGGATTTCCAGAGAAAATCTTTTCCTAGCAACTCATTCCAGTGCCAGGAAATTTTTCAAAGGCTAATCTAAACTCCTTCTCTCACTTTAAGCTCCCTTTCCTTTGTCCACTGCCAAATAAGATCGACAATAGCTCTGGCCACGACTCCACAACAATCATCTTTATTTTTACAAATTTTTTTTTTTTTTCTTACCATGCTGCATGGCATATGGGATCTTGGTTCCCCAATCAGGGATCAAACCCGTACCCCCTGCATTGGAAGCACAGAGTCTAAACCATTGGACTGCTAGGGAAGTCCCTACAAATCTTTATTTCACTCTGCTTTCCAGGAGTTGTTTGGACAACGGGTGACCTTTCCCTCCTCATCAGTATTCGCTTTGCTTCTTCTCTTTTATTCTTCCTCCTCTTCTTTCTCAATCTCCTAAACCTGAGACGTCCCAGCAGTGCCCACATCACCTGGCAGTGTCCAGTCCTATAGGAGTCACCCCACATTAAAGCTGCTCTAGGGACTTCCCTTGTGATCCAGGGGCTAAGACTCTGAGTTCCCAATTCAGGGGGCCTAGGTTCCACCCCTGGTTAGGGATACAGATCCCATGTGCTATAACTAAACAGTTCAAGTAACACAACTAAAGATCCCACATGCCACAACAAAGATTGAAGATCCCATAGCCAAATAAGTGAATGGAAAAAATACATATGTATACATGTTTTTTTTAAAAAAAGCTGCTCTGGCAGCTGGTTTAGGCCCAGGCACAATCACTGGCACCAAGATCAAAATTCAAAGACCCATCCCTGTTTGCAACACTGTTTCACCATGAGCTGGATCCTCGAGGCTAGCTGAGTCTTTTTGTGATTCAGGGACAATCATTCCCATTGTATGTCTGTTAAAAGGATTTCAACAATTTATAATAATTATACTGCGATTAATACTAACACTGCTTATGATTTTGGAAACATTTTGAAATCCCAAAAGTAAAGGTACAGGGTTAATATAAGATGCTGAAACATCAGAATGCAGAAAGTATATCCCTTAGGATAAGAGGGCAGAGAAAACAAGCAAGGACATAGTTTGAGACAGTGGCTTTCAAGTGTGTTCAAGCAGCAGAGCCTGTCTTTAAATGAAACCTTCAGTGGAATCCCACTCCTCAACCAGATAAAAGTGGAGCTGCTCTGGTTGGAAGGCAGGGGCGGGAGGTGGTGATGTTGATATGAGCCCAGAGCCCATCCTTCCTCCTCCTCACCCATTTCTCTCCTCTCCTGAAGTGGTGGTCCCTGCAGTATTCATAGAGCCCCAGGGTGGGGGTCTATGAAGCAGTGAAAGAGGGACATGGAAAGAACCTGAATTTACTAATACTGTGAGGGAACAGCAACTCAGCTTTAGGGCCCTAAAGGACCATGTGGCCAACACATCGGTATATCAAAGGTTCCACTGCTTTCGTCTTTCTAGTCCGTCTATGTGTATCTTAGCTTGATTTTCATGTATATGTATTTTATCACAGTAAATATTTGTAATGCATCTCAATAGCATATTCATAGAATAAGTTGGTGTCTGGATGTGTACACAGAGTTCTAGGGGAGACAGGCTTGTACATTACACTGTGACAAGACATTCACAGGGTCTGGCTTGACTTGCTACGGGACCTACCATTCTGAAAGGTGCAATAGTATTTTACTGTGCTTTATACATGCTTGCTTGATGTGATCCAAGTGAAAGCTAAACACACTCTAAAATGTATGCCAAGAGTCTTAAGAAGAGCTTTAAATATAGGGTTTACTACAAGAAGACTACAATCTCCCCCGAATAATGAAAGGTATTCTTAACACCATTTATAAGACATTAAACATAGATGGTCTAATTAGTCCCTTTACTTCTACTGGTACATTTATTAGGAAGAGGGGCAAAAATAAGAAGTACTTTTCTAAGCGAGTACTGTGAACATTTAAATTATAAAACAGCCTGCTGACTTACAAAAATACTGCTTTGTGTAAATTTGACTAAGGGTTATTAAA
Source organism: Bos javanicus (assembly GCF_032452875.1). Taxonomy (NCBI): domain Eukaryota; kingdom Metazoa; phylum Chordata; class Mammalia; order Artiodactyla; family Bovidae; genus Bos; species Bos javanicus. The sequence goes on from NC_083870.1 coordinate 48,982,140, forward strand.
ATTTCCTAAATTATCGACAGAAAAATAAAATACATATCTAGTTTTCCACCGGTTTGAAAGACTCAGGAGGAAAAAAATCTGAAATTCAAACAATCACAGTATATAATTTTTCTGATTTTTAAAGGAATATTTATAGCTTGAAAGTGAAAGGCTGGTGAAATACATAAAAATTAGGGAGGCAGTCCTTTTCCTATTTCAGGAAAATTATAGTTCTTAGAGAAGACATTGAAAATTAGCTCTCAGTTGACACATATGCATTGTATTAGAGTTTCTAAAGCCTCCTTTTTTTTTTTTTTTTTGAAAGAGAGACACATTTCTTTTAGAATTTGAAGACTTGTATTAACGACCTAAGGTTCTAAGGTAAAGGACTGCAGATGACAGCCAAGGAACCAGATCCATCCATCCATCTCTGCTTCCCTCAGGTCAGAGCTAAGAATAATTCTGTTAAAAAGTTGGAGAAATTAAAACTAAGGAGAATATGTCTTGACACATAAAAAATATAAAATTCAGATTTCAGGCACTTCCCTGGTGATCCAGCAGTTAAGAATCTACCTTCCAATGCAGGGGATGTGGGTTTGATCCCTGGTCAAGGAACTAAGATTCCACATGCTGCAGGGCAACTAAGCCCTCGCACTACAACAAAGACACAGGGGAGCAAAAACAAAAAATAAAATTCAGATTTCAGCGCCCATAAGTTCTGCTAGAACACACTCAGGCCCATCCAGTTACATCCTGTCTGTGGTTGCTTTTCTGCTGCGGCACCAGAGCTGAGTAGCTGTGACCGAGACCCAAATGACCCAAAACCTGAAAACTTTTACACAATTTGGCCTTTACAGAAAAACTGGCTAACCCCTGGCCTAAGAGACAGTGCCCACTGGCAGGCCCTCACACCATGTCCCCGGCGTAGGAGACGTACCTGGTTGAGATGGCGCAAGCACTTGTCCAGACACCAGAAACAGCAGCAGCAGCACTGGGACATGCACCTGGACAAGGCACCGTCCTGCTGGGTCAGTTCAGAAAGAAAGGAACAGTGTCACCAACAGCACAGGAAAGAGGCAAACAGAAGTGTCTTCCAGCACACCCTGTTCCTACTTGGAGATCTGTGTACCTGGAGAAGCACCACAGCAATTCTCATAGGTACAGAAGTTCTTCTATTCTGTATATGCTACTGCTACTACTAATTACTATCATTACTATACTGATGAGCAAGGGTTCTCTTCTGTGGGCTTACCTGTTAGGAGTGCTGTTGAGTTCAGCAGAAAGGGAAATGGATTAGCCTGTTTTTACTAGCAAAGGTGAACCAGACCTTTTGGTTCTAGTAAAAAAAAAAAAAAAAACCAAACAAACCTCTCTTTCTTCATGTTTTCCTAAGTGTCTTCAATCATAAACTCTGCTTTTTCAAACCATAGTTTATATTCATGAGAAATTCACATCCCACAGACAATAAAACTAATGTATTGTAGATACTAGTTATGTGTCCACACACACACACACAAATCAGGTTTAATTTTTTGGAAAAACATCCCATATTAAGACTTTCAGGGTTAAATTTTGGGGGATAAGTTAGTCCTTTGAAATATAACTTGAACTTGTGTATAACTCAAGAATGGATGAATTAATAAAACTTGTTGGGGGAAGGGGTGATTAAATGTATCTTACTGCCCAGACTGGGGTGGGGGTAGGGGAGAATCCCTGAAAACAATCCTGAAATAGTTTTCTATTAGGACCCCAGGGACAACTTAGCCTTACATAGACATTTTCTTGTCCCAGTGTTAATTCCACTGGATGAAATCTGACCTGCATCCTTTTCAGCCTGGCTATGGTTGTGAATGAGCCATTTAATGTAAGAAGGATCTCAGAGTGGCTGTATGAAATGCTTATACTGCAGGTACAGTATTGGGCTGTATGGCTGCTGAGGAAGACTATTTTTTTTAACCTAAGAAAGGACACATTTCTCCAACAGTGACATCACTAAAAGGGAGTTTGACCCCTTAGTCCTTATGGGATCTAGGAGGTGATAAATAACCTCTTAGACTTCTGCCAGAGAGGCTGACCCATTGACTGTTAGATTTATGGAAGCTGTTTCCCCAAAGAGTTTAAGGTGCCTAGCTCTGGGGGGTACAGTGAGTTCCCTGATGTTTATTAACTTATGATTATCTAGTACTAATGCATCAGATCAGATCAGATCAGTCACTCAGTCGTGTCCGACTCTTTGCGACCCCATGAATCGCAGCACGCCAGGCCTCCCTGTCCATTACCAACTCCCGGAGTTCACTCAGACTCACGTTCATTGAGTCAGTGATGCCATCCAGCCATCTCATCCTCTGTCGTCCCCTTCTCCTCTTGCCCCCAATCCCTCCCAACATCAGAGTCTTTTCCAATGAGTCAACTCTTTGCATGAGGTGGCCAAAGTACTGGAGTTTCAGCTTTAGCATCATTCCTTCCAAAGAAATCCCAGGGCTGATCTCCTTCAGAATGGACTGGTTGGATCTCCTTGCAGTCCAAGGGACTCTCAAGAGTCTTCTCCAATGCCACAGTTCAAAAGCATCAATTCTTCGGCACTCAGCCTTCTTCCCAGTCCAAATCTCACATCCATACATGACCACAGGAAAAACCATAGCCTTGACTAGACGAACCTTTGTTGGCAAAGTAATGTCTTTGCTTTTGAATATGCTATCTAGGTTGGTCATAACTTTCCTTTCAAGTTTCCTTCAACTTTCCTTTAATTTCATGGCTGCAGTCACCATCTGCAATGATTTTGGAGCCAGAAAAATAAAGTCTGACACTGTTTGCACTGTTTCCCCATCTATTTCCCATGAAGTGATGGAACTGGATGCCATGATCTTCGTTTTCTGAATGTTGAACTTTAAGCCAACTTTTTCACTCTCCACTTTCACTTTCATCAAGAGGCTTTTTAGTTCCTCTTCACTTTATGCCATAACACATGCATATATACATATATGAGGGCTTCCCTGATGGCTCAGAGGTAAAGAATCCACCTGCAATGCAGGAGCCACAGGAGATGCAGGTTTGATCCCTGGGTCAGGAAGATCCCCTGGAGGAGGAAATGGCAACCCACTCTGGTATTCTTGCCTGGGAAATCCCATACACAGAGGAGCCTGTTGGGCTATAGTCCATGAGTGAGTGAGTGAAGTCGCTTAGTTGTGTCCGACTCTGCAACCCCATGGACTGTAGCCTACCAGGCTCCTCCATCCATGGGATTTTCCAGGCAAGAATACTGGAGTGGGTTGCCATTTCCTTCTTCAGGAGATCTTCCCGAGCCAGGGATTGAACCCAGGTCTCCCACATTGTTGGCAGATGCTGAGCGACTAAGCAGAGCATGATATACATATATGAATATATTTAATATATATAAACTATATGAATCTACTTGAAATAAAAAGTTGCTCTGTTCTTCAAGAAATCTTTCTCCAAGTTTCCTAAAATTGAAGGATTGATTTCAAAATGCAACAGCCAGAGTAGATAGATTTATCCTGGATGGTGAAATGTCTCTTTAAGTCACAAACATGTAGTTAAGCAATATTTAACAGAAAATACTCTCTGATCAGGGGTGATGGCTTAGTGTGCATTTCAAGGTAAGGAAGCTAGATAATTTTATATGAAAGCCAATCAACTGTTCTTAATTAATATACTAATCTTAAATCTTGATTTACAATTAAATCTTGATTGGGCTTCCCTGGTGGCTCAGATGGTAAAGAATCTGCCTGCAATGCAGGAGACCTGGGTTTGATCCATGGGTTGGGAAGAATCTCTGGAGAAGGAAATGGCAATCCACTCCAATATTCTTGCCTGGAGAACATGGACAGAGGAGCCTGACAGGCTACAGTCCATGGGGTCACAAAGAATCGAATACAGCTGAGCAACTAACACTGACTGACTGAAATCTTCAACAATTCAGATTTCTGCTCAAAAGAGCAAACAAAAACAATTCTAAAGTATCATTACGAATCCACATGTAAAACTTTCCCCGTTTACTAAAAGCACATACCTATGCCCAAATGGCTGGACTCTGTCAAACTCTGACCAAGTCACCAACACAGAGGTGGGAATGGGAGGGTGGGGAAACTAACATTGTGTGAGAACAGAAAAGTTGGGAAAAATCCAACCTTTCCTTATTTGGCAGGCCAGAAATACCACGAGAACAGCTGTTTTCCTGGTGTTTTGGTTTCCACTGGCATTCATAACCAAATGTGCATGGAAATAAAAACCAGGGAAAAGAAAAACCCCCCGGGCACAAAAGCCCCACAGTTTTCTGTCTTTTGAGCTGAGATTTAGGTCAGTTTGCCCGTTTCTCACTATTAAGCATGAATGCACACACAGGCACATGCAACTAACTTCCCCTGACACCGTCCAGGAGACACAGAAGCTGGGGAAATCTCCTCATCTTACGGTATATTTTTCTTTCTTTAAAAAAGCATGATAAATATCCATAAAACCTTGCTTAAATTTCATCTTAAGAATTTCTCCCATTTGTTCAGCATTTAAATAGGAAGAAAACCCAGCAAGCTAAGAACTATGTCCTCCCTACACCACCTGTGCCACCATGTTGGAGAAAATCCAACAAACTTAAACAAAACAGGGAGCTGGACAGGAAGGTTGCTGGGGGTGGGGTGCGGATGGGACCTGAAGCCCATTGGAGCTTTCTGAATGGCCCCTGGCACAGGTCACATTCCTGTCCTGGGACCCAGTGCAATTCTCCAGTGATTCACTTTTCTGTGACCCAAACACAGAGCACACTCTGTTTTAACGTATTGCCTTACCTTCTCTTTCAGAGTGTTATACACGTACATGAGAACGGCTCTTGGAATCCTCACCACAGTGATTAAAAATGACCCTTTGACAACTGTTCCCTGATGGTAGCAGAAAAGAATGGAGAGAGATGAAAGGATCGGGCGATCAGGAGGGTCACTTTTATTTCTGGGAACAGGAGAAAAAAAGACAGCATTTTAAAAAACACTATTTAGAAAGAAACAAAAAAACTTCTCTCTGGTTCAAATCATCTACGGTACTAACAATTTAGAAAGCAGTGACGCCATCTGCATTTGGCAAAATTTTTATACTCCTTGCTAGCTAAGGCTAAATTTTTTCTTGGACTAAGTTAAGAAATATTTCTGGTGGTATTCAATGTTACAAACAAAGAAGAGAAAATTTTAAAACATACTGATGAGGTGAACAAGTTTTCCTCTTTACAACACCTAACCACTTCCACCAATACATTAAATTGGGTATTGATCCCATTTTCAGTTTCAGAAGTTTAATTATATAATAATCCCCTAGGTTTAAATTACACACTTTCATCTGTAAATATTGCCAGTACTAGCTTGGTCATGAAAATCACTACCACATCACATGACCAGGATTGGCAGCCAGAGAGTATCCGGCTCACAGCAGAGGGAGGAAGAGTTCTGGCTTCTCCAGCTCCTGAAACCCAGCTGATTTCTCCTCCGTTCTGTAAAGGTCACCTCACTGTGAATCATTTACGGGACTTGTCATGACACAGCTCTCAAGAATGCAAAAGTCAGTTTCACAGGCAGGGAAAAAAAGTGAAAAAGAACAGAATGGGCACATCTTTCTCCCCCCTCCCCCACACCTGAAAGATAAAACAAAGGCCTGAGGGCTGATGTCACCCCTCCCCTGGCCCACTGAGGCCAGTTCTAGAAAGTGAGGCCCTTTCCGAGAAGCTCCAAGGGAGGCTTGCTTTCTTCATAATGGATTATTCTACAGCTCGCTCTGGTTGCTAATAAGTCACTATGAATTAAGGTTTTGACCAGAGCCTAGGTTTTCAGGGAGGAAAAGGAATGCAGCCAGAAATGTTTCAAGAGCTGGCAACGGCCACATTTTGCTGTTATTTAAATCATCCAGGAAGGAAGAGAGAACATGAAAGTAATATTGGGAGCAGAGTAGCTGCAATCCAGTCGTCCCACAAAAAGGGCGATGTGTGTTTCAACTCAATATTGTTGAAAATAGGAAATGCCAGGGAAGCTATTGCTGATATGAATTCACTTAGATCTGATAAACTAGAAAAGTAGCACAGCCAGGAAAATCTGACACATTTTTTTTCCCTTTCCTCAGTCCTTTTTTTTTTTTTTTTAAGAGGAAGACTGTTTACTTTCCCATTGAGGAGATCCATGTGCCTTAGAATTGACTGGTTCTCAAGCAGGGATGCAGGCAGACGAGGGCAGTGCTTGCTCTCCATCTGATACGGAAACAAATGATTCACAGGCCTCAAGGGCTGGTCCTCCAGGTACTGAAGTTTGGGCTTAGGCATCCGTTTTCTGAGGTTTCGCAGGGATGGAATTGACCACTTAAGGCAGGGTGGTGTCTGCACTGTCTGGATGGCGCTCATCCGTGTCACATCCCAGTGATGGCTCCAGACGCTTTTGGGCTTGGCTGGAAGAAGACGTAGATGTTCCAGAAGCTGACTTACCACTTGGGAGAGAAAATCTGAAAAGAGGGTCAGCTCACAAACCAGGCCAGCCTGTGGAGCCAGAACTCACTCAACAGCCCACCCTAAGAACTAAATACCACCTTACAGGAAAGGGTCAATCATTGGGGGCTCTCGGAGACACCATCTTCCTGCCCTAGACTCTTTTCCACATTCAAAGGTTATATTACCCTGTCACCCCTTCTCTGCTGTGCATGTCCCTGGGGCCTTCATCTCTTCACAAGCAGCAAAACCTGCCTTCAGGAAGAGGCTTTGGTTACACCTAGTGAAGCTTAAACTAATACTTCACCACATTTTGAGAACTGGAGTTTGGGACCACAGTGCCGCGAGGGACATTACTGAGCAGCTCAGTGATGGGCGTATGAGGATGCCACAGTCTCCTGGTGGGCTTCCGCTTCTGTCTACAGGGAGTACTGCATGCTGGGCACCTTTCGCTGGGTTCTGTGGGTGGTGGCACTAGGAAGGCCCCAGGCAGTTGGGGAGAGCAGGAGACTCCAGGATGTCCCCGACACGCCCAGCTCCTCTAGGTTTAAACTTGTGGCTGCTCTGAGTGCTGAAGGTGCCTGGCTCTGTGTGATGGAGCCAGGAGGTCCCAGGACACAGTATCAGCTCAAGTCCCTGGGCAAACCATTTTTTTTTTTAAGCACTACTTTTTAAACATTTTTATTTATTTATGGCTGTGTTGGATCTTCACAGCAGCACGCAGGCTTTCTCTAGTTGCGACGAGCGACTATGAAGGGACCACTTTTCATTGCGGCGGCTTCTCTTGTTGCAGAGCACAAGCTCTAGGCACACAGGCTCATTAGCTGTGGCACACAGGGCTCGACTACTCTGTGGTACGTGGGGATCTTCCTGGACCAGGGATCAAACCCACGTCCCCTGCACTGGCCAGCGGATTCTTAACCCTTGGACCATCAGGGAAGTCCTGTGCAAAGCGTTTAATGCTCTCGTTCACCTATGTCTGTAACGCCTTTGGTCATGGTATCTAAGTGCTATTTTGCAGCTATGATTTGCTTCAACATAACTTACTCCAGAAACTTAGGAATCTTGGAGGCACGTTTTAGCTCTGGTTAGATCCAGTCGAGTGCTCACTGAGAACTCTTCAACAGCATGGATAATTCATTCTGTGTTGCGGCTCCTGGACAAGGATCAGGCTGCACAGGATGCTTGGCCTCCACTGTCAGTCTGGTCCTGGGCAAAGGAGCGTGGTGTGTCCCTGAAGAGACCTCGTCCTTTCCTGACATTTCTTTCAGCAGAATCACTGCAAGATGGAGTTGGGAGGACTGTGGGGGAAGCTGTGAGGTCCATTTATCCAATCCCAAAGAAAAGGGAAACTCTTTGTTATGAAGAACAGGTCCTCAGCAGCTCTTGTCAGGGTTAGCAAACTCATGTGTCTCCTACCGAAATTCCTTAGGCTCAGCTGTGAATTCACTTCCTCACTTCCTCCTCAGCAAATCCAAAGCAGCTGGAAACCATCTTCTGTATACTTGCAAGCGATGAAGTCATGACTCAAGCGTCCCTTCTCCAAACTGAGCAGTGCTGGCTCCTTCCTATCCACCCCAGCCCCATCTTTATGGCTCTCAGTTGACCTCTCTGAAATTCAAGCAAATGGTGGTAAAAGGGAAATTACACAGGATGCCCATGTCCTGGTACTTGATGCTCCCTGGATGACCTCTTCATCCCTCTTACTGCTTAAATGAATGACAGAGATGAATGCACTCTGGCTATATTTAATTCTCACCCTGCATGCAGACTGGAACATGAGATTAAAGAATTATAAGCCCTGAGATAAGGGAAAACCTTGAGGTTTCAAAATTAGCACACAGTCAAAAAGAATGCAGAACTCTTTAATAAATGAAATAGCAGTGCTAAAAATAAGTCAGTATGCACTTTATTTTAAATTAGTTTATTTTTATCAAATATGTGAAATATCTTAAAAAGTCAAATAGCACTGCTAGGTGTAACAGGAAAAACAGCAGTTTTTTTCCTCCACCACTAATTGTCTCTCCCTAGAGGCAATATTTTAGCTGTTTCTTCTGGAACCCACCTTCACACTCCTAAATTACTTGTTCTTACTGAAATTTCTTCATTTTTTTCATTCTCAGAGAATGTCTACTGACTTCCCACTACAGAAGACACAGGTTTCATTCTCCTTGGCAGCTTAAACTCCCAAGTACACTCATTTTCCCACTCCTCTTTTTCTCAGTATAATTATACTGAAGCTCTAAAAGATTTCTCCCCAGTTTTACTGAGATATAATCGACATGTAACAGCATGTAAGTCCAAGGTGTACAATGTGTTGATTTGATCCACATATATTTCGCAAAATGATTACTATCTTAGCATTAGCTTATGCCTCCATCACCTCATATAATTAACCATCTCTTCTTTTTGTGGTGAGAACATTTAAGGTCTCTTCTTTTAGCAGCTTTCAAGTATATAACACAGTATTGTTAACCACAATTATCATGCTGTAGTTAGATCCCCAGAACTACTCATCCTCTAACTAGAAGTTTGTGTCCGTAATCCCTACCTCCCCTTCTCTCCTACCCCACTCCCGGGCAACCACCATTCTACCTGTTTCCATTAGTTCAGCTTTTTTAGATTCGACATGTAAGTGGTATCATCCCTTTTTGTTTTTCTATGACGTATCCCTTGGCATATTGGACTCAAGGTCCATTCGTGTTATTTTAAATGGCACGATGTCCTTCTTTCTCACGGCTAAATGATATTCCATTATATACACCAAATCTTCTTCATCTATTCACCCTTGGATGGACACTGAGGTTGTTCCCGTGTCTTGGCTATTGTGAATAGTGCTGCAATGAACACAGGCGTGAAGACATTTCTTCAAGATTCTTTTTTCATTTCCTTTCTATATATACCTAAGAAGTGGGATTGTTGGATCCTATGGTTCTGATTTTAATTTTTTGAGGAGCCTCCATACTGTCAGTTTCCATAATTGCTGTATACCAAATTTGCACACCCCACCCCACAGTGAAGGAGGGTTCCCTCTTCTCTACATCCTTGCCGACCTTAGGCACCTCTTGTCTTTTTGATGACAGCCATTCTAACAGGCATAAGGTGGGATCTAATCGTGGTTTTGATATGTATTCCCTGATGATTAGTGATGTCGAGCACATTTTCATGTGCCTGTTTTTTGTATCTTCTTTGGAAAGGAAGTTCTGCTTCTCTGCCCCTTTTTTAACTGAATTTTTTTTTTTTTTTTACTGTGGAGTTATAGGAGTTATATATATATTTTGGTATTAACTCCTTATCAGACAAATGGTTTGCAAATATTTTCTCCCATTTCATAAGCTGTCTTTTCATTTTGTTGATTGGTTCTTTTATTGTGTAGAACTTTTTAGTTTGATGTAATCTCACTAATTTTTGCTGTTGTGGCTTGTGCTTTTGGTGTCATATGTGAAAAATCATTCCTAAGACTGATGTAAAGGAGCTTTTCCCTTATGTTTTCTCAGAGGAGTTTAGGGACTTCAGTTCTTATGTTTGAGTCTTTAAACCATTTTGAATTAATTCTTGTGAACCGTGTAATACAGGGGTTTAATTTTATTCTTCATGTTGTTATCCAGTTTTTCCAGAACTGTTTATTGAAGAGATTATCCTTTCCCCTCTCTAGGATCTTGGTTCTCTTCCAATGATCTATGGGTCTATTTTTATGCCAGTCCCATACTGTTTTGTGGTATAGTTTGAAATCAGGACAGACGATGCCTCCAGGTGTGTTCTTCTTTCTTAGAATTGCTTTGGCTATTTGGGCTCTTTTGTGATACAAATTTTAGAATTTTTCTATTTCTGTGGAAAATATAACTGAAAGGTTGACAGGGAATGCACTGAATTTATACATGGCTTTGGGTAATAAGGATATTTTAACAATATTAATTCTTCTGATCCATGAACACAGGATATATTTCCATTTGTTTGTGTCTTTCATCAGTCTTATACTTTTCAGGATACAGAGCTTTCATCTCCTTAAATTCATTCCTAAGTATTTTATTGTTTTCAATGCCAGTGTGAATGAGACTCTCTTCTTTATTTCTTTTTCAGATATTTTGCTGTTAGAGAAATGCAACTGTTTTCTGAATGCTTTGTATCCTGTACCTTTACTGAATTCATTGATTAGTCTAACAGTTTTTTTGATGAAGTTTTTAGAATTTTCTTTATATATTAATAAAGTCATATTACCTGCAAACAAAGGCAATTTTACTTCTTTCTTTGTGATTTGTATGTATTTTTCCCTCGTTTTCTTGCCTGATTGCTCTGGCTAGGTCTTCCAGTGCTATGTTGAATAGGAATGGTAAGGGTGGGCACTCCTGTCTTGTTCCTGATCTTAGAGAAAAAATTTTCAGTCTTTCACCACTGAGTATGTTTTAATTAATGTTTAGGGCTTACATTATCAGTACATAAATAACATTCACAACTGTTTGAAACAGTGTATTCTGATTATATTTTCTTTATAGCTTTTGACTTTTAAGTTAATATTTCACAAAATTAAATTAAAAAAAATATATATATATATATATAAAAGAACTACAGTGTTTTCACATCAGAATGTAACCTACTCAGAGCAGGGATTTTGTTTCTCTATCATTTTATTCTTAGCTCCTATAATACAACACTACCTGGGAGGAAGTAATACTGAATAAAAGTACTTTCTATTTAAAAAAAAAAAATTCACATTTTTTTATTTGCGTGGTTTTCCACATGCTTCACCAAATGCTTCATCAAAGTATAATTCTTTTTCTCCACATATTCAAACAACATATCTGATATTCTCTATGTTTCCTTTTTATTTTTCCTTGGAGACATCCCTCCTGGAGCCCACTGCTCTCTTGCTCCTCCTTGGACTGGACGTTTTCTATACCTGCTAAATACCTACCCTCCCGGAAATTCCCTTCTCTTCCTCACAGTGTTGGAGCCCATTTCCTGAAACTCATGTTTTTTCCCACCTCGTTTACTCACTAGTTTCAGAGGAGAAAGGATATGGGGAGGAAATCTTTTGAGATATTGCATGCCTGAATAGGACTTTATCTTCCTTTATCTTTGACTGATGGTACAAATAGGTATAGAATTCTAGGTTGGAAATAATCTTTTCTCAGGATTTTGGTAGTTTTGTCCTACTATCTCCCTGGTTCAGAGTTGCTGTTGAACATCAGATTCCATTCTAGTTCTTTTTAAATTTTATTTTTTATTGAAGTGTAGTTGATTTATAATACTGGTTTCAGATGTATGACACAGTGTTTCAATATTTGTAAAGATCATACCTCACTTGAGTTATTTTAAAATATTGGCTGTATCCCCTGTATTGTACAATATACAGCTTATTTATAGTATACACAGTATTCAATACACAGCTTATTACAGTATACACGGTAGTCAATATACAGCTTATTACAGTACACACAGTGGTCAATACACAGCTTATTATAGTACACACAGTAGTTGTGCCTCTTGGTTTCCTATCCTCTCCTTGACTCTGTCCACTTCCCTCTCCCAGATGGAAATCACTAGTTTATTCTCTAAATCTGTGATTCTGTTTCCATTTTGTCATATTATTTTTTAGATTCCACATTTAAAGGATAACATATAGTATTTGTATTTCTCCAATTTATTTCACTAAGTCTAATGCCCTCCAGGTCCAACCATATTGTTGCAAAATAGCAAAATTTCATTCTTTTTTATGGTTAATATTCCATTGTATAAATATACCACATCTTCTTTATCTATTCATCTACTGATGGACACTTAGGTAGCTTCCATGACTTGACTATTGTAAATAAAGCTGCCTGAACACTGTGGGGTGGTGAGGAGTATATATCTTTTTGAATTAGTGTTTTCATTTCCTTTGGCTGTATACCCAGCAGTGGCATTCATTCAAACAGCAATTCTATTTTCAATTTTTAAGGAACCTCCACACTATTTTCCACAGGGGCTGCATCAATTTACACTCCCACCAACAGTGTACTCGGGCTCCCTTTTTTTCATGTCCTTGCCAACATTTGTGGTCCTTGTGACAGTAGCCATTCTGACAGGCGTGAGGGGATATCTCATGGTTTCGATATGCATTTCTCTGATGATTAGCAATGTTGAGCATCTTTTCATGTGTTTGTTGGCCATCTGTATGCTTTCTTTGGAAGAATATCTGTTCTTCTCATTGTTAAATTGGGTTCTCTTTTTTTATACTGAGTTGTATAACTTCATTAATAAATAGTTTGGATATTAACCCCTTATTGCTCGTATCAATTACAAGCATTTTCCCCATTCAGTAGGCTGTCTTTTCATTTTGTTGATGGTTTCCTTTGCTGTGCAAAAGATTTTAAGCTTAATTTGTTTATTTCTGCTTTTCTTTCCTTTGCCTGAAGCAATAGATCCAAAAACACACTACTACAACTTATGTCAAAGAGTGTCCTGCTTGTTTCCTTCTGGGAGTTTTATGGTTTCTGGACTAACATTTAGGTCTGTAATCCATTTTATTTTGGTATGAGAAAATGTTCTAATTTCATTCTTTTACACGTAGGTGTCCATTTCCTGGCAACACTTATTAAAAAGACTTTCTTTTCCCCACTGTATATTTTTGCTTCCTTCGCTGTAAGTTAACTGAACATAAGCACATGGGTTTATTTCTGGGTTTTCTATTCTGTTCCATTGATCTCTGTGTCTGTTTTTATACCACTGTAGCTCTGTAGTTTTGATTACTTCAGCTTTGTAGTACATTCTGAAGTCAGGGCGTGTGAAACCCCCAGACTTGTCCTCTTTTTCAAGATTACTCTGGCTAGTCAGGGTCTTCTGTGATTTTGTATAAATTTTAGGATTTTTTTAGTGCTGTGAAAAACGTCATGGGTGTTTTGCATTAAATATGTAGATTGCTTTGGATAGTATGGATATTTTTACAATATTAGTTCTTTCAATCCATGAACACTGGTTATCTTTCCATTTATTTGTATCATTTTCAATTTCCTTCATTCGTGTTCTATAGTTTTCAGAGTATAGATCTTGTACTGGTTCTAGTTCTTGATATTTTACCTGTGGTCTTTCTCTCTAAAGCTTCTGGGATCTTCTCTTTACTCATGTCCTCCAGCTCTGGGAAATTTTGACAATTTCCTCCCTTTTTTCTTTGTTCTCTATTTCTAGAACTCATATTAGTCAGGTGATGGGTGTCCTAAATTTTATCTTTTTTCTCCTATTTTCCATCTCTTTATCTTTTTGTTCTATCTTCTGGAGGAGTTCAACTTTATATTTTAATCCATCAGTAGAAAACTTTCACTTTTGCAATCATATTTTTAACAACAAAGAGGTCTTTCTGTTCTCTCACTATTCTTTTTTTCTTGGTTCTTATTTTATGAAAGCAACATTTTTTTGGTTCTTTCTGAAGATATTATTAGAGTTGCTGTTGCAGTTTTCTTTTGCTGCCTGCATTGCCCCTATTTTTCCTAAACTTTTTTGGTTGCTTGTTTTGTTCATTTTGATCTTTTTCTTTCACAACAGGCTTCTTCAAATTTTTAATAATCACTGGCTATAGGTTTACATTTAAGCATGAGGAACAAAAGAGTGAGTTGGAGGTTCTATACAAGGGTGACTGCTGACTGGTGAGTTTCACCATCTGCTTCAGAGTCAGGGCATCAGGTCATTTCATTGGGGGATCCCCACGTGGTACTATCTGCAAGTCTTTGCTCTGGGTTATAGTTTCTCCAAAGAAGAATCCGATAATCTCATGCCTAAGAAATATCAGCCTGGCTGTCAACATCCTGGAGGCTGAGCTGTGGAGCGTGGATTGGTAGCAAGTAGAAAGAAAGTGAAGCGTCAGTCGCTCAGTCGTGTCTGACTCTTTGTGATCCCATGGACTGCAGCCTGCCAGGCTCCTCCATCCATGGAATTCTCCAGGCAAGAATACACTAGAGAGGGTAGTCATTTCCTTCTCCAGGGGATTTTTCCAACCTAGGGATCAAACCCAGGTCTCCTGCATTGCAGGCAGATTCTTAGACTTCCACTTGCTCTCCCTTCTTTCAGGGTAGAGCTTTGTCCCAGCCTTGGCTGTGCCAGATACCCTACATCCAGGCCCTCTCTGATGACTTCTCCAGCGAGCAAAGCTCCCAACTTATATCTGCTGGTATGAAGGATGGGCCGTGGGGCTTAACTGCTCCTTAGTAAGACCTTTAACTAATCTTTGCAAGCATGTTTTACACCTGAATTCCTGAATCTCTCTAGATTTTCATGGCTCAAATTAGCCTCCTCTCCCACCAAATGCACAGAGATAGGTTTTTTGAGGCTTCTCCAATCTGCTCACCACTCATTCATCCTGTCTTGAGTTTTCAAAATTTGACTGATGCTTCTTCGTTCATTCGTTCGCGCTCAGTCATGTCCTACTCTTTACCACCCCGCGGACTCCTCTGTTCATGGGATTATCCCGGCAGGAATACTGGCCTGGATTGCCATCACGTTTCTCAGCTGCTGTCATTGCCTGCTTCCTGCTGCCCTTGTGTGTTTATGCTTTCTTCATTTTTTCATGATTTTGGGGGAGGGGAGTTAGAGTTGGGAAGGCATTAGGAGATACATACATACACTTCACTGGAGGTTAAATCAAAAGTCCTCACTGAAAATGTTTTGATTTTGTGTTACTAAAATAGAACAAAATCACTGCTGTCAGAGAGATGTGACATGCTGCTGGCCAATTTGGTTAAATAATCTCTGCTCATGTACTCAGGAGCAAGCGGCACATGCCACCTCCTCCGAAGGCGCAAAGGCTCTCAGTGCCAAGGGCTACAGCCTTTCGTGTGTCTGACGGGGTCTCTAAAGAAGGAGGCTCCCAACAGCACCACTGTAATAAAACCCATAGCACTGCTTATCGTTGGGAGGTAATTGTTCTACAGCATGAATCATCCCTAGATGACTTTCTTGCCCCCAGGAACTCTCCTGTTTTTCTGCCCATTTAGTCTGCGACATTAGAGGAGGACCAGCCCCATCAGAAGTAAACTTCCTGTTCTGAGTCCAAGCCTGTCATTGCACTGGCTGTGTCCTTCTTGCCTGTGGTTTTATCTGCCTCACGGAGAACCTCACGGAAAATCTCACAAACACAAAAGAGGTAGAGAGTCGAGACGTACGTGCATGTGTCCTCAAGTATTTTGATGAGGTAACGGAGGATAAACACTTAAACAAGCATCATAGTGAACAGAAAAGCAAGTAATGAATTCACTAGCATTTAACTATAAGAACATGAATTGTATTTTATAGTCACGTACAATTCCCTTAGGATTTAAAACTGCTTTCAAAGAAAACATTCTCCTCATTTTACATAGGATGAAATGATGCTCATAGGACTTACTGAAGTGTGTTCCAAATAGATCAGTAATTTTTTTAAAGTTTGAAGTCAGTAAGAATGGATATTTACAGGAGAAATCAACCCTTTCTTTTGAATATCTTTCAGTTCTAAGCAGTTTGATTACTTCTGTGTTTGGCTTCTTTTTGGGTTTTCTAGCTTAAAGCAAAAGAGGTTGGAAATGTGACAGATTCAAGATATAGTATTTCTTTTTGCTACTAAATAAACATCCTGCCAAATTTTTTTTGCCTAACTTTTTAAAATTAATTTCTATTGGAGTATAATTCCTTTACAATGCTGTGTTATTTTCTATTGTACAGCAAAGTGAATCAGCTATATGTATACATTTATCCCCTCTTTTGCTGGATTTTCTTCCTATTTAGATTACCACAGAGCACTGAGTAGAGTCCCCTGAGCTATACAGTAGGTTCTCGTTATCTATTTTATCATAGTATCAATAGTGTACATATCTCAATTTCAGTCTCTCAATTCATCCCACCATTCTGCCTAACTTTGAGCTTAGTCTTTTTCTCTTGCCAATCTCTTTTGAGAGATCATGTCAAAATTCCAAAATATCTTTTGAGACACACAATATGAAGCACATAGGCAAATCAATAGCAGTAACATGCTAGACCTACCTGTTAAAATAACACGTCACCACCGTCCCAGCTACAGCCATTTGTTGGCATGCAAGGATGAATTCACTAGTCCAGATGAGGCCAATTAAATGGTACCACCACATATACCGAATGCCTGAAAGAGGCTTATATTCCACTTGGCCACCTTCAACGACCTGTGCAGCTCCTAAAGTTTAAAACACAAACATGCTTTATATCTGTGTTTTCCTAAGTATGGAAGAAAGTTCAAGAGGCCATTCTTCCTCAGTTCTAGACTTTGGCATCACACGAAACACAGATGTCAACGTCAAGTTTGAAGTTCCCACCATAACTTAAGATCTTCATAGCAAAACTAAAATTGAGAACCCACATTTAACTTATGAATAATATTAATAGTGATAATTATGATAACTGGTAGGCAACTTGTATAAGATGACACTTGATCTATCTTCTAACGGCCACCCCACTTTGCAGATATGAAAACAGGTTTGGAAGAGTCAAGTAACTTTTGCAAAGTCTCACTGCTCATAATTAGTGGAGGGAGAATATAAACCTGGACACAGTGGACTCTAAAACCCATGGTTTTTCTATCACAACACTCTGTGATGCAAACAAAACTTATGTTGATGAAAGCTGTGTTATAGAACCCTATGTTATAGAACCATGCTTCACCAAAAATTTAGACTCAATAAAGACAAGAATCTTCATTTGTTCAAAAGGATTAATTTCAGATTTCAAGAGCAAACTCTCCTAGTACATTTAAAATGGCTAGTGGGCCTCAGTGTTAATCTCCTAGATTCAGATGTCAGCTTTATCCTTTTTTGGGTAGCCTGGGGCAAGTTATTTGGCCTCTTGGAGTGTTAGTATCCTTATCTGTAATACTCATTTCCTGATGGTCATTCAAGAAAGAGTAGCATGGGATTACCTGGTGAGTACTGGCCCATAGAAGTATCAGTCCACAAGTGATGACGATTATTACTTAAATTTCAGGAGCACAATATTATATTAAACTGAGGCCAGTGCGATCACCCCAGCAATGCTCTGCCAGTCACTGACTATGTCCCGCTTTATTTGCTCTCATCTAAAGAAGCCCTTGAACTGGCTCTGCAGTTCAACTCAATTCCGTACCAAATTTCAGTTCCGCAATTATACTTGATTTCTAGATGTTCTCTGCTCTGTTTCATTTTATTATTATTAGATTTTTTTATATGGACCATTTAAAAAACCTTTATTGAATTTGTTCCAATATTGCTTCTGTTTTACGCTTTGGGTTTTTGGCTGTGAGGCATATGGGATCTTAGCTCCCCAGTCAGGGATTGAACCCATACCCCGGCACTGGAAGGCAGTCTTAAACACTGGGCCACCAAGGAAGTTCCCTGCTGGATATTTTAAACAAACTGCAAGAAAGAAGATGCACTTTAGTCTCTGGCAAAACCTACAACTTGAAGAACATTTAAAGAGAGTTTCATACTAATATTTCCTTTCATAGCTATAAATTGCTCTCAGGTTCACAATTCGTGTCTTTAGACATTCACAATAGGGTCTGGGCAAAGGAGGTGGGAAAGATAATCATGCTGTAGAAGAAACTGATTCCACAGACGAAGGCTGCTCTTAGTAACTCCTGCTTTGTGTTCTGCCGAACAAGAGTCACATTGTGAGAAATACTAGATCAGCTTGGTTCAGACAGAAGTTAATATTTTATTGAACACTGGATTCATTCTGGCTTGGAGGCAATCTCTATTTCAGGTAAGGCGCTAATAAATGCTTACGCATTTCCAAAATGGATGTGTTTTAGAAAAGCATTCCCAGTCCCAAAGGAGGCGGCCCCTCATGACTGACAGGCACACGTATGTAGATCAGTTGAGTGGAGACTTGGAGAGCCGCTTCTGGAACAGCAGAAGTGATGGGGCCAGTCAACAAGCATGGGGTCACCAGTGACGGGGACACACTGGCGTTTGCAAGCACAGGACTACCATATCACACGTGATTTGGGGATGGATGAAGTTTCCAAAGAAGAGGAGAGATGATTTCCTCAACAGACAAAAGGCAAGTAAATACAAAGGCCTTGGGTGCTAAGGAGGGATTGTGTCTCCCTGGGGCTGCCAATGGCACATTCACACACACCCCAGCTTGGCACACCGATGGCAGCAGTCAGCACGTGGAGGATGGCTAAAAGGGATACATCAGGACCCATACAGGCCACCACACTGCTGGCATTCCTCAAAGAAGCACAATGGGTACAGATACTATTCACTGACCACTTGACTGTTTTTGACCATCTTTACTGAAACCATCAACTATTTATTCTTCTGGTTCAGTAATAACCAGGCTATTTACAGACTTTCCTTTAGGGCAGGGTTTTTCAACCTCTCAACATAGCAATTGGCATTTTGGATCACATGAGTGTTAGGGGTGCAAAGTGGGGGAGTTGCCCTATGCATTGCAGGACATTAAGCAGCTTTCTTGGCCTCTACCCCTTAGATGCCAGAAGCATCTTCCCTCCCCTCCTCCAGTTAGGACAACCCAAATGTCTGTAAACAAACTGCTGCTTGATAACCACAGCTTTAAGCAAACGTTCTGTGAAGAATCTGTGAAGGAGCTCTGGCTTCAGGGAGAAGCTTAGAACACGACTGTGGGTGGGGCAGATGTGTTTATGCACACACGACTGCCCTCTCCTGGATAGCTAGGTTAGTGCAGGCAAGAGCCTCTCATCAAAGTATCAGTTGCTTTGTTATTAACACTAACACATTACAATACTGTTACCACCACGTGTAGCTAACAGATGCTAGGGAACTGGATCCCAAGATGAGATTTGATCTGGAATGGTAGTGAAAAGGGCACTGAACAGGATGAAGGCCTGGTCCAATCTCGGCCTTGACATTTGTGATAAGCCACTTGGGCCTCCGTTCTCTAACTGTAAACATGAATAGGGAAGACAAGATGAACTCGGAGCAGGGGTTACAGAGTCTGAGTCACACAGACTGAAATTCATATATCTCTTCTGTCTCCTAACGGCTGAACAACCTCAGGCAGGTTATGAGGTTGCAGGGCCTTTTAAAATCTGAAGATACTAATACCTACTTTTCATTTCCTTGTTGATTCCAACCAGTCTCGTGGCTCTAAATGCCATACGTATAGCTGTTATAAGGATTAAACAGGCAGTTGCTTAGCTGTAATTGAGGTATAAGTAGATATGATTTCAGTTGTGAAGTGAAGAAATATTTATTCAGCATTCTAGATTTATGCTGGACGTCAGCTGTTACGGGAAAAAAATGAAATAAGGCAAGCAAAAAAAATCAGAAAGAAGATACAGTCAGAGTGAATATCAGGAACTCACATGCTGCTACATTAGTTTATTCGCCTCCCCTTCTTCTGGACTGTTTATAATTGCTCCTCCAATTGTCTAAGAGTTTTTTTCCTATCCTCATGCTCAGTCAGTGACCTCATTTTTGGTTTCTCTGAGAAAACTGAAGCCATGGGAAAGTCTCTGGGAGCATCTACCCCATCTCTACCCCTCAGCTGCATGTGTCCATAACTGGACACTCCACCTTAATACGATAAAGTGTCCGTGGTTCTAAGGGGAGCCCCTGCACTAGATCCCCTTTCTCATCTGCTTGAAGATACCACTTCAGAAAATTTCCCTCTCTTTCTTGCTTCCTTAAAATATTCTTCTTTACTGAATCATTTTTAATAATTTCCTATCTTAAAACCCCCTACTTTTGAACTCCCTTTACTCCTCCAGCTTCCTTCCTACTTCTCTGTTCCTCTTCACAGCCAAATTTCTCGAGGTTGTCTCTTACTCTTTCCAATTCTTTTTCTCTTTCTCTTAAACCCGCTCTAATTGTGATCCACTCCCCCACACTGCTCTGAAACGCTTCTGTTTCACTTCCGTGCTGCTAACTTCAATGGTCAATCCTTAGCTCTTACCTGATCAGCAGCTTATGACACATTCAACATTTCACCCCAGTTCCGTTCAGCACACTATTCTCCTGCTCATTGGTTGCTCCCTTTCAATTTCCTTTCCTTTTTCTTCCTCATCTCCAAGACCTCTTAACATTTACATGGCCCAAAGCACAGTCCTTGGATTTCTTTTCTATCTGCACTCATTCAAATCTCATGGCTTTAAATACTATTCATGTATTCCCCAATTCCCAAATGTAGACCTCTAGCTGGGCCTCTCCAGAAACTTCAGACTCAAACCATTAACTCCCTGCCTGACATGTCCACCTGGATGTCTAAAAGATATTTCAATAAACACAACTAAAAATGAATTTTTGCTCTTCCTGGAAGATGTTCCACTCAAAGTCCTGTCCTGTCTCAGCTGATGGCCATCTCATCTTCCAGTTGCTCAAGCTAAAAAACCTCCGTGTCATCCCCAACTCCTCTTTCACATCCTTAATGTAATATTAGGAAATTCTTCAAAATAGACACAGAACCTGTATGTCACGGCATTTCCACCATTACAACCCTGTTCTAAGTCACTAACACCTCCTCCTTGAATCACTGCCATGAAAATGTGAGTCAGACCATGCCACTCTGCTGCTTAAAATGCTGCAATGACTTCCTGTCTCAGAAACAAAGTTCTGTAATGGCCCAGGAGGCCCAGTATCTGACCCTGTGACCCCAGCCTGAACCATGCTCCCCCTCAACCACCCTACTCTGGGGAGCGGCCCTCCTGTGTCCCCAGAGCCGCTGCCTTTGCTGGCCCCTTTGCCTAGAACACTTCCCCTTCCTTCACATAGTCTCAGGGCTCCGCCCTCACCTCCTTCAAATCCTTGCTCACAATTATCTTCTCAATAAGGCCTTCCCCAATCATTAAATTAAAAATTGGAGCCCCCTCCTCAAGCATTGTTTTAAAAATATACTATGGAAATATAATAAATGCTAGAATACATTTAAGATGTCTGAATTTTACACAGTTTGAGGGTCCCTTGATAAGACGAAGAATACAAAGTTAGGTAGTTAGGTACTGAACCTTGCAAGAGTCCTTGCAAATGAAAGACCCTGAAGTTTAAGCTTTAGGGGCTTGAAGGTAAACTTGTCTCGAATCTGATTTAAAGTGTTATGATAAGTTAATCTGATAAGTGTTACGGCAAAAAGTAGAACAGGTTACTTGGGGCTCCTTAAGCATTTCTTCTGGAGTAGGAAATGGCAACCCACGCTAGTATTTTTGCCTGGAAAATTCCATGGACAAAGGAGCCTGGCAGGCTACAGTCCATGGGGTTGCAAAAGAGTCAGACATGACTGAGCACACACAGTACAACACAAGCATTTATTATTCTTCTCTGCTCTATTTTTTTCCTTACCACCTATCAAATTTGAATATGCTATAAAATTCACTTACTCATTTTATTTAATGCTTATCTCCCTGTAGCCTTCAAACTGGAAGAAAAGCTGTATCTCCAGCATCTATAACAGGATCTGATATAGTAAATGTTCAATAAATACTTGTTCAATGAACGACTGCTTGAATGAATGAACCAATCTTCCTCAAATAATACATCCAATCAAAGAGATGTGAGACAACTTTCAGGAAGTCTTCCTAGAGATCATCGTCATAACCTGGAGGAAATGCATCATGCAGCTAGCTGTAAATTTGGGTATTACAAGCAAGTTTTAAAGCAGTTTGAAAGACTGACATGTTACTAATGATTAGTGTGAATGGCAGTTTCTCAAGGAAGGCAGTGCAGCTGATTGGGATAATCTCCCAAATGATGCAGGCCCAACTTAAAACAGTCCGATGTTCTACCACATTCTGTGCACTTGGCCTCTTCCAGCCAACTGGCTTGGTGTCCTGCTGACACCCAGCCTGCCTGTGCCTCCCACTGGCTCAGCTTCTGCTCTGACAGCACAGGGATCAGGGAAAAAGAGAAGAAAATCGCATGGCCATCATGCCTGGAGCTTACCTAGGTCTTTCTGTGTATACATCACACTCAATACAACATGGATGTGAATTCACTCCCTGACTCAGCACACGCTGAACTCACTCGAGGGCTGTGCACGGACCTTAGAGACAGAAAGAAAAAGACACAGTCCCTGCCCTCCAGATGTTCATTCTCCTGAGGGGGGACAGCACACAAGTCATTATCTTGTGTGATTGTTTAGAGGCTTTGTCATCGCCTGACATAACACATTTATGCTCCTTTCCCCATTCCCTGTGTCTGGTTCACTGCTGTATCTCTAGTTCCCAACAGGCATTCAATGAATAGTTCTTAAAAGAATGAAGCATATACAAAATGTAAGGAAAAAAAAAGAAGAAATAGCTCGGTATGCTTAGGCAATTTATAAGAGAGTTTCCAAGAAATATATTGAAAGTGAAAGTATTAATCGCTCAGTCATGTCTGACTCTTTACAACCCCATGGACTGTAGCCCACCAGGCTTCTCTGTCCATGGAATTATCCAGGCAAGAATACTGCAGTGGGTTGCCATTTCCTTCTCCAGGGGATCTTTCTGACCCAGGTATTGAACCCAGGTCTCCTGCATTGCAGGCAGATTCTTTACTGTCTGAGCCGCCAGGGATAGTTCCGAGAAATATATTACTCAAAACAAATCTTGAATAATGACTCGTTTTCCAAGCAGTGATGGGCAGAAAGTTGGGGTGAGGCTTAGGAAGGGGAGAAGATTCTAGACTAAGATCACAGCATGTGCAAAGACAACTAGATGTTCATGGAGGCTGTCTCCCTTCACACTTCCCCACGGGTACATAAACTTCGGAAAAGCAGGAGCTGTTTCAAATCTCTCCAGAGCTACCCCTCTTCCCCCTGTTCCTAGGACAGGGCTGGGCTACTAGGAAGCTTTTGTGAAATAACTTCAATTATCTTCTAGATCTCTGATAACCTAAAAAGAGGACAGTTTTCTTTTAGACTGTGTTCTCAAATATGCCAGGCAGAGAACAAACCACAAACCTGAAGTTAGTACTAGACATTCCTTGGTTGACATTAGTTCCTAATATAAGAAACACATACAAGCCCCCTATTTGCAAAGCAAAGCTCGGGTCCCATCTCAGCCTCCTAACTTCTTTATGAGGCAGCCTGGGGAAAGCACAATTTATCTACTGCAAAAATGGGAAAAAGGAAGCCCAGATTAACATTCAAGGAAGGCCAGAGCCAGCCTAGATCCCAGGTCCCTTGATGGGAGTCCCTCTAGCTGACCCTGCTTCTTCCTTTCCAAGCAGTCCTTTGCCTTTCAGCACGCTAGGCACATTCCTGTGATGACAGATCTCTTCTGACTGTAGTACCACTGGGAGAGAAAGCCACCCCCAGCCCAAACAGGCCCCTTTCTTCTACTGTTTCAACTCTGAGGCTTCCTGACCACCTAATAATAACTGAGGGTCATCAGGTCATCTGGGCTCTTTTCAACCTGCCAACCGCACCTACTATTACTGTGTTCCTGTAGCTACTTCTTCCACTGGATTCTAGTAATCACTGTCACATTGCTGGTAGCATACAAGTCCCAACTGACTAATTACTGTCATTTCTGGGGGGCCTGTCATTTCTTCTGCTCCACTGAAGGAATCCCCAAACAAGCCCAAGTTTGTCAACTAGTTAAGGGACTTATTAACAGTCACTAGATAAACAGCTCAGCAAAAAATGGCAAAAACTTATCAACCTAAGTTGACTTTTTATGCATTTTTTCTGTTTTACACAATAAAGTATTAACTATTCAGTCATGTGACACAATAAAAATCTCATAGTAGGTACCACTGAGGACACCCCCACAACACTGGGGACCTTGGGCGGAGACTGGAGAAGGGGCTGAGGGCTCTGTGACTGCCTGAGGGGACATGAGATGAGACAGGTGCTGCGCGGGCGTCCCTCACCACCCCCCACCTGGGTATCTGCTGAGGGAAAGTGAAATGAGACAGGTGCTGTGCGGGCGTCCCTCACCCGCCTATCACATGGGCATCTGCTGAGGATCCAAACAGCAGCAGATGACCCGCCCAGGCCTGGGGCTTGTCATCCTGGCACTGCATGAAAAGGCCTTTGAAGACAAAGGGACCTCTGTGTACCACGCTGGCCCACAGGTGAGTGGAAAGGAGAGGCAGGTGGCCTGGTTTCTATGCTGCCCAACCCTGGGGAGGAGGGAAGGCAGGAGCTCTGTCAACACCAGGCCTCCTGGAAGCCTGGTATCTACCTGCTCACAGATTCCTGCAGCACGTCCTGGGCACCCAGTTTCCTTTCTTGCCCTTCATATTTATTTTTATTTATTTGGTCTGGTCTTGGTTGAGGGATCTTGTAACTACAGCACGCAAACTCTTGGTTGTGGTCATGTGGGGTCTAGCTCCCCAACTAGGGATTAAACCCTGGCCCCTGCCTTGGGAGCAGAGTCTTAGCCACTAGACCACCAGGGAAGTCCCTCCTGCTCTTCAATTCATCTCACTTTTGCTCATTTATCTCCTTCCAAAATGGCCATGCTTTAATACATAACTTTCCAACATGCTGCCTTCTACCCTACAGAGCAGCCCACTGTCCCCACCCTCTTCTCAGCCCTGGGGCCCAGGCTGTTTAATGCTTCCCAGGCCTTGGACCCAACTGGGGCCTAAGAAGGAGAACTGGAGGGGCACCCTGCTAGCAGATCAAGTCACCCCCTGCCAGAATTGGCCTTGGGGCATGTTCCTTTCCGACTGGGCCCCCAACTCTCAGGACCAGCTCTCGCCTGTCCTCTATGACCAGGTTCTCTCCTATGCTTGGACACGACCGCACTAAACCCCTTTGCTTCTTTCTGTACTTTCTGATCATCTGGTGATTTCCAGCCCATCCTCTGAGAAGCCTTCCCTGTCTCACAAAGTCGGCTGGAGCCTCGCCATGGTACTCTCACAGCTCCCCGAATTTCTCCTCTAGTGATGTTCCTCTACCTTTGCCATCCTCACTGTGGGCAGAGGCCACCTCTCTTCCCCAGTGCCTTGCCAGGACCCTGCCCCACAGCCCTCACCTAACATTTGTGCATTAAAGAAAGAACTAAAGAATGTGTCCTGCTCCAAACCACAGAGACAATTCCCTCCACCCAGACTCACAGCCCGTAATGACAGAAGAGTGGGCAACTGTGCCCTGGAGGCTGGAGGAGGAAGGTCCCTCCCTGGTCCCAAGTCATGCTTCCCAAGGCCCCACCTCGTCCCTGTGGTTCTGGAGGACGAGGGCTCAGCACCACAGTCTACCACCCAGGGCGTCAAGTCCTGCCACCCCCTGCCACACCTCACTCCCAGCCCGCTCTGGCTTCAGCCCCTAGCCTGCCATGTTGCCCTCTAGTCACAGGCTACAAACACCACAGTATGGGCGTAGCCCACATCTGCCAGCCAGTCTCTGTGGTCACAACACTGCTTCGACTTGAACGGACAAAGCTCAGGAGGCCTAGTTTGATTTCCTAGCCCCGTATCTGAGACACAGGGACATGTGAGGCAGTGGAAAGAGCTCAGGTTCTAGAGCTAGAGCTGTTCTAGAGCGCTGGTGTCAGCTAGCTGGATGGCCTTCAGCAAATTACTTACTAGAACCTCAATGTTCTTGCCTATAACTCGAACATAACAACACTGGCATAAAAAGGGGGTTGCGAAGCTTAAAGAAGAGAACACAAGGAAGCACCTAGTACAGAGCTCAGAATTCAGGAAATTTTCAACAAGCGTTCACTTTCCTGCAGGTACCGAGGCCACTGCCTTCCTATCCGACCAGGACTAAGACTGCGTCGAGGAAATGAGCTAGAACGTGATTGTTCAATGTTGCCCCAGTTGAGACTTCCAACTGTCTCATGATTTCTGTTCTTTCATCTTTTCTTGGTAACAGAACCTTTTATTTTTAAACTGTGCACGGCTGCCCCCAAATGAAACAGCCTTGTCTTCTCAGGAGCAAGGCAATGCAGAGGTCTGTGTGCACTCCTGTTAAACTGGTTCTTCTGAGATAGCAACAACATTTCAGAAGGGTCTTTTTTTTTCACATATTGATACAGTAGAGGGAAAAGAATTTCCTGCATCTCCCCATGACAGAGCCTCAAACACCATCACGGCTGCCACCAGAGGCCTTGAGCTGCATGGGAAGTCTGGTCCCTACAAAAACAGGCCAGTGGTTCCAGAATGCTGGGGCCTCTGTGCCTGACTCCAGCATCGTGGACCCCATCCCCACGGCCCTTACCTGCAGTCCCCAGGCTCAGGAGCACAGCCACCCAGAGGACCCAGAAGAAAATGAGGATGGCAAACGTCCACAGCGGCTGGAACAGCAGGAAGGGAGAGCTGCTGATGGCTTTATTGGTGACTTGGAGAAGTTCAACTGTCAATTTGATCCTCTTTCTGAGGACATAAATCAAGATGAGTAGAACTGCCTGATGAAAAAGGGGTTAAATTATTCAAAATAATGAAGAACTGAGACGAACTTAAACCCTAATATTTTACTGACATCTCAGCAAACAGTTCTTCCTACTTTTATTATAATGGAATAGACATGTTCTCAAGTACTAATTGAGCATCTACTATGTGCTGATATTCATGCTAGATTCTGCTGCTACAACAGTGGACACGATAGAGCCTCTGCCCTAAATGAGCTTGCAGTCTGGTCAGATAGAGAGAGAATAAGGTCCTTTGGCATCAGGGAACTATTTCTTTTTCCCAATAGCACCTCACATGCCAGAGAATGCTGAAGGACTGCAGAAGGGCAAGGGACCACAGAACAACGCTCTTTCCTTTGGGTCTCCTTCTTCGTCAGTTGCTGCTCCTTGGGATCTTTTGGGTAGTCCTTCCTGCTCTTTTGTGGTTATAGCATCCTTCTTAGATGCTTGAAACTTTCAAATAAAAACCTCCAGGGAGTTCCCTGGTTAGAACACCATGCCCCCACTGCAGAGGGCACAGGTTCAATCCCTGATCAGGGAACTAAGATCCTACAAGCTATGCAATGCTGTCAATTTAAAACAAAAATCTCCAACCTCACCTTTCTCTACATGATGGATGAGTAAGCACATCAGTTACTGACCAGGCAGTGGGCATCCTCCAGTGTGCCAAACTCAACGTGTCCAGAACTGACTCCATCATCTTCACACAAAAATCTATTTCCCCCATATTCCCTACTCCAGCAGTCCTAATTTTTCTGCACTCTCCAAGAAAAAGTTAGGTTCCTCTCTTGCGGGCTTCCATCCTCCCCTACTGTAGCACTCAGCACCCTCTGCTGTGGATGTTTATTGCCTGCGTGGCACATTACTTGACGTCAAGCTTCTTGAGGGCAGGGCCATCCCTTACTGTCAAAGGCTGGCAAAGCGACAGCCATAGCACAATCTCAGTTTGCTGGCAGAGCTCCCAGTCTATTCTCTCCTCCCCACGTTGATGCCACAGCTCAAATCTCATCTTCTCTCTCCTAGACCCCTAATAACCTCCTCATTACCTTCTGCTTTTAATTCCCTTAACCCCCTACTCCTGACCTCATCCCTGCTCCAACACAAGCTAAAGGGATCTTTGTAAAACGTGCAGTCAAGGATGTCATCTCCCAGATCAGAATCCTTCGACCTTTCCCCAGAGCTCCTGGATAAAGACTGAAATCATCACCACCGCAAATCAGGACCTCCCCTGTCTGGTCCCTTCCTAACAAGGGAACATCCTACAGGCTCCTCTCTTGTCCACGTGACCCAGCACACCACTCCCGGAGCCCAAGATGCCATTCTTCTTCCCGCTGGACTCGGGTGTTGCTGCCCATGTGGATCTCATAGTCAAGTGGAGGGAAGTCAAGGGACAGAGGGATAAAATGTGCAAAACTGCTCCCGGGGCCTGAAGGGCCCAGCTGTGACCCAGCTGTGGGGACTGGCCTGAGGACCCAGGGAGAGATGCCTGGAGGAGACGTGAGACTTGTGAAAGCTGAGTAGGAATTTCCATTTCTGTGTCCTCAATGCCTAGCACAATCAACAAGGAAGAGGGACTTCGTTTTTTACTAAAAATTTTAATGAAGCAAAATGATAGAATCTTTAGGCAAATAAACTTGGATCTCCTGAGTGGCTGGTAGCTCCTGAATGGAATGCTAAAATGTGTGTATTTAATATGTGTGTGCTTTTCAACTTAAATATGTGTGTGTGTATATAAAAGGCTCTCCTCATGTTCAAAGTACACCACGAGGGTACTGACCAGAACTGAAGAGTTAACTATCCCATTATTCCCTAGTCTCAGGGAGATCAGCGTTACCCACTGGGGACAGTGCTGGGGTGTGGGGTGGGCAGCAGAGCTGAGTCACCACAGGTGTCAAGCCTCTACTCCCCTTTCTGGGCTCTAGGCTGCAAACTGCTGCATCTCAGCCTGCGGCCCTAGGCTGACACCCTGAGGTGGGCAGCCAATGCCATTCATCCCCTTTTCTTCTTGCTGCTACTGGGTATATTGAAACCACTGAAATGATATTCCTAGGCAGCTCCCCTCACAGCGGGAATCTTGCCCTGTGCATCACGTCATGGCCTTGCTGGCTTTGTAGTTCATCTCATGGTGGGGTGTGTGCTGGCTGTGTGTTTTTTCTGGCCAGCTCCATTGTCTAGGGCAGGGCCCTGTGCAAAACAGGTGCTCAGAAATGGTGATGGTGACAGAGAGTCCTAGGGATCTTATCAGAACAAGCTCACCAGAAACTGGTACCTGGCAGAAATGAAGTAGCAGTGACACACGTGTCAATGAATGGTGTGTGAGCTGTGGTGCGGTTCCTCCCTCTCCTCTCGCAGCCTCCCCTTTCTCTATCCTTACACTCAATGAAGAGAATCCCCTGACCTGGCATCTGACGGCCACTGATGGTTCAGTGTGAGAAGACAAAGGGAGCCCTATGGAGGGCTGGGAAGGATAATGGTCATGGGGGAAGTGGAAGGAGGTGAGCGCCCCTGGCTCCCAGCCCTGCTTCTCCCTGCCTCTTGTGCCCGACAGCCCAGCACCTGGCCTGGGGTGTGGGAGCCCTTTCTTCTCCAGCCTCCTGTCCAGGCCCCGGCTCAGCCATGGGCCTGGACCCAGGACAAACCAGGAGCTTTGCTGTATCGGATACTTGCTCCCTGAGATGCAGTTCATGTGAGGAACACAAACCTGACACCTCCCTGCTGCTGCTGCTGCTAAGTCGCTTCAGTCGTGTCTGACTCTATGCGACCCCATAGACGGCAGCCCACCAGGCTCCCCTGTCCCTGGGATTCTCCTGGCAAGAACACTGGAGTGGGTTGCCATTTCCTTCCCTAGAGAAGAGAAAATGTGAGGCCTGTGTCATATGTGAGAACTCAAGTATTTCCTTAAAGGAGAGAGCTGAGTCAGTGAGAGAGTTTGAGGCTCTTATGAGAACTGAGTTGCTGAAACATTTAATGGGCATGTGAAACCCCCCCCCCCCCGCCCCGTCATGCCTCCATGACATAACGCTTAGGAAGCAACACACTAAAGGATGCCCATGGGCCGCCTGAAGCCAACCCCAGGGCCTGTCCAGGCCTGTGATGTCAGCACCACGATCGGCATCCAGGAAGTGGCCTGAATGATTCTCAGTTGCCAACCATCCTCCCCCAACAACCTATATCTCCAGGCTCAATATTCTGTTTGCCCGCTCTCAGCCAGAGAATTCACTGGGGAGGCAGCAGACTCCCTGCAAACCAGATGAACCTAGTGGCCGGCAGGTTTGGAGACAAAGGGCTCTCTGTGTTCAAGGGCAGTGGGAGCTGTCATGCCTTTGGGAGCAAAGCGTCCACTGGCTGGAGGAGGTGGTGGGGCTCTTCTCAAACCAGGAAGTAGGAACTGTTACAAGTCTGCTCCCTCTCCACACGGTAGTGTTCACCCTACAGCTGCCTGGGGTGAAAGCGGTCCTGCTATAGCAAGGGTGACGGATCAGCAAGGGTAACGAGTCAACTGCTGAGATGGCAGAAATGACTTGGAAAGAGGTAAGATTGTTTCTTCACTTTTTGAGGCTGCATTGCATTCCTACACAGGTATCTCAAATGAAATGTGAAGGCACTAAATGTGTATGTACAGTCACTACATTACTACGTACGCACTTTTCTGCAGTGAAAAAAAAAACAAATGCTCATTGTTTGGGGTTAAAATGCAACTGTTTGGACTTCAGAGTTCTGGCAGGCTACCTGATCTACTGCTGGAAGAGTGCTTCTTACCGTGATTACTGTAGATACAATAGCAAATCCCAGCAGACACTTCATATTTTCCCTTTCTGTGTCCAGTTCTATGCTGAGGTCATTGGTATAGTCATAGTACAGCCACCATAAGACACTGCAGACAACTGGAAAGCAAAACAGCAGTGGAACTCAGCACACATGCCACGAGGTAACCACCCTGCCCCCTGACACTGGGTGGCCCTGCTCAGGCAGTGGGTCCCAAATCCCTTGGGCTTTACAGGCAATGACCAACCCTCTGAAGCAGCTAGGCAGGGCCATGGCGGTCCATCGAGGAGCTGCCAGGCCTAGGGTGGCTGTGGATCTCTGGGAGATGTAGGAAGGTGACTCCAAAACACAGGTGTGTCCTGTGAGCCTAGCCCACAGGTGGGGCTGGGTGTGAGCATTGGAGGAAACCTTACAGACAGGATGGTGAGAGGAACATTAGAGTCCAAAGGCTAAAATTTCCAAACCAGCTCTGCGGGTGACAACTCCAGAGGAGCCTGGATATCGGCCTTGCTCTTGTTCCATTGCCAAGTCATGTCCGACTCTTTGTGACCCCATTAACTTCAGCATGCCAGGTTCCTCTGGCTTCCACTATCTCAAAGGAGTTTGCTCAAATTCATGTCCACTGAGTCTGTGATGCTATCTAAACATCTCATCCTCTGTTGCCCCCTTCTCCTTTTGCCTTCAGTCTTTCCCAGCATTAGGGTCTTTTCCCAATGAGTTGGCTCTTCATATCAGGTGGCAAAAATATTGAGTTTCAATTTTAGCATCAGTCTTTATAAAGAATAGTCAGAGTGAATTTCCTTTAGGACTGACTGGTTTGATCTCCTTGCTGTCCAAGGGACTTTCAAGAGTCTTCTCCAGCATCATAATTCAAAAGCATCCATTCTTTGGCACTCAGCCTTCCTTATGGCTCAACTCTCACATCTGTACTGGAATGACCATACCTTTGACTATATGGATACTGGCTTGACACCTACAAAACTGGCAGATGTCCTAACATCACAAATGCTCTACATTTAGGGACCTGGTGACACCTGCACCACCTCCACAGTGGCTTCAGGGAGGGCATCTTTACCACTTGTAGGTGGGAAAGGGCATCCCTCACAAGCCGTCCTGCATGTCCTCCAGCACAGGCACACGGGGCACCTGTGAGCTGCAGGGCTGGGAGGTGCTGAGGACAGAACTGATTGTTCAGAAGATGAAACACTATGGTCATGCCAAGTATTTATTTGGTCATACCAATTAATAAAAATTAAAATATCCTATACCAGGATACTATACTGCTGCCTTGATCTTCCTGCCTGCGCCTGTCCCTCAGATCTTCTTCCCTGACAACTGGATGGACCCAGGGTGCAGCACTGAAAAGGAAAACAGTGGGCATGGGACATGTCTCTGGTACCCTGCCCAGCTCAAGGGCTGTGTCTCTTCAGACTGGCCTGAGCCTTTGCAGGGCAATATGGGCCCCTACGTGCCAATGGGGGATATGAAAATTCAGAAAAAATTCTTTAAAGGGCTTCCAACAGGCACTGGCAACCCACTCCAGTGTTCTTGCCTGGAGAATCCCAGGGACAGGGGAGCCTGGTGGGCTGCCATCTCTGGGGTCACACAGAGTTGGACATGACTGAAGCAACTTAGCAACAGGCACTAGAATTGGCTTATAATGGATAAAACCAGTATCACTCACTGGGCTGGCTCATCTGAGAGTGCAGAAGAGATGGCAGGCCAGGCAGGAACTTTGCTGTTAGCTGTGAGACAGAAGCAGTCCTGCAGTCCTCCCTGTCCTCTTTGGGCCTGTATTTCCTCTTACATAAAATGAGGGGGATGGACAAGAGCTTCTCTAAGATCCCATGTAGCTCAAAAATGCCAGCTTTTAAGTTCTACATGTAACAGAAAGGTTTTTCATTTGATCAAGAAGAAACCAATCAAGTGGAAATACTTACACAACAATCCCAAAACAATCAGTGCAATGAAAATGTGAACCAGAAGGGTGGTGATGAAGCGGAAGGTGAACATCATGGCCAAAGACAAGGCTAGAAAATTAAGCAAAACATACAAATTCTAACGACAATCAAGGCATGAAGGTGATGACGATGGGGCTGGAATGACTAAACCTTCTGAAAGAGTGAAGGCTGAGGACTTTCTTCAATCTCAAAATATCTTGGACCTCTATCAAACAGAAAAACAAGACATACCCAGGCCACCCTCTGAAGCATGTACAAGTTCAGCCTGTGACAGTAAGCCATGTCCTGAAAGCGCTAGCATGCTTCTTGAATTATAAAAATGTTTTCAAAGCAGGTATTATTCCCAAATACCCTAAACTCTTTTTTTCTTTTATGTCCAAATGAAACATCTAAAATTTTTTTATTAAAATTAACTCTTTTGATTTCATAACTTAAGAGTTCTAATTTTGTGTTCTCAGATATCCTCACTAAATATGAAAGATGAATGCCTTTAAAAATGAAAAATTTAAGATAATTATATGATAAGATATATGTATAAAATTTTGCATATCTGTTTCCACTTTGGGGTTTTTTAAGCTTATGAATTTATTGAAAATGAAACTGTTAGCCACTCAGTTCTGTCTGACTCTGTGACCTATGGACTGTAGCCCACCAGGCTCCTCTGTCCATGGGATTTCCCAGGCAAAAATACTTCTCCAGGGTATCCTCCCAACCCAGGGATTAAACCTGGGTCTCCTGTATTGCAGGCAGATTCTTTACCATCAGAGTCACCAGGGAACTTCAGTGAATTTATAGATACTATTTTACTTTGTTTCCGAACCAGAATTCAAGATTACATATAGGTATTTCAGTGTAGTGATTAAGATCATGGGTTTGAAATCAGACAGATCTGGGCCGAGTCCCAGCTCTGCCACCTCCACTAGATGTGTAACCTTGGTCAAGCCTCAGACCTCTCTAGGCCTCAGTTTCCTCTCATACAAATGGTGACAGGATTCTGATGAAGTTTAAAGAGTTAACAATAAGCACAATGCCTGGCGCATGTGGGTCATAAGAAGTCTGGAAGTTACACAATGGTGGCTAGTTAAGCATCCCCAAGCACTCAGGAATTAGTAACCTTTGGGTAATGAAATTATGGAAACCTCAATTTATAGACTGGAAACATGATGTTAATGGATGATCAAAGAGCTTCTTTCAACCTTCCAAGGTTGGGAGGCAGCCATTGTAAACGACAGGGGTAAATAACAGGCCACTAACTACTATTGCCTAGAGCAACAGAGAGTATTAACTCATTCAAAGAGAAGGCTGACTCCTAAAAGGACTCATCAAGCTAAAATAGCAAAAGGGAAGTTAAACCATCAGGAGTGGAGAAGTGGCTGCTTCCAGAAAGACCCGGAAAAGGCAGGATCCGGCGCAAAGCCTTGACCTGCCTGCAACCCAGCAAGCCTGTTCCTAGGAGGAGCTGGGTCCACCGGCTCAGTGTCCTCTGGCGCTAACATAATGGACACACCCTCCTTCTCCTCCTCAGTAGGCTCTGACCTGGCTTGCCTGCAGGAAGAGGCGCTACAGAATGTCCACACTTGCTGGACATGCATTTCTGGCACTTTCCATGGCCAGTTCACAAAGTGGCAATGTGCTCTGCACATCCATCTTCAGGCAGAGCTGAGGAGCAGACCCTGGAACATCATCAATGTCTAAGGCAACCTCCACCTAGTGAGGCCTCTAGGCAGGATCAGCTGGCCTTTTCCCAGTCTTACTACCCCTCCCCCACTTGAACTTGAAACACTGACAATATCTACAAAGAAAAGACATGAAGTGAAGTTTTTCATTGTACAGCACACATAAGTGCTAGAAATTTTGGTATAAATAGTCACTGAAGAAAAATTAATGAAAAATTACCAAAGGCGAGGATACAGAGGCCGAGGACTGTGTCTCTTCCTGACATTATTCCACTTAGAATTCGATGGAGGGAGTCCACATCATTGATCAGAACAGATGCAAACAGAGAATAACACTCAGGAGTTTGAGGGATGCATCGATTAAACAAGGGAAAAGACTTGCTAAAAAGAAAAGATAGAATAAGTGGCAAAGATGTTGATTTCATTTATCTTAAAAAAGATACTTATTTAAAATTCTCAGCAACCAAAATGTATAAGATCTAAAGTAATAAAAAGAAGGTTAAAGCCCTGTTTGCAATGTACACCTTACAAAGCCAAGCATCTGTGCTGTCAGTGTTTAGCTAATGCCTGGCTGGGAAACTGATTATAGGGACCCACAGACACCCAAAGCCTAAACTCGGGGAGTGACATTGCTGAGTCTCATATCTTGGCCCTTCCTGGATAACAACAACCAACTCCAACACAAGAATCACATTTCTTTAGGGAACTTTTACAGCTAAAGACTGGCTCAGTCAGAAGGTGTACTAATGAAACCACAAGCTTTATTTCTATCCTCTTTATGAAGACATATAAAGCTTGAGAGTTTTGTTATGAACAGAATGAGTGCTTTAGAAATGAGTGATAAATATATGAGTGAAACTGTGGGTGGTACCTGTCTTAGGTAGATGAGAAAGCTGACCTCTTTTAGAGCCCTTCCTGAAATGGAAAAATGCCCAGGAATGTTCCTCCTAATGAATTTAATGTACCCACAAATACCTTCACAGCATCGCGCTCTTCTTTCCTTCTGTGGGCCCCAAAGAGTGGAAATAATCCCAACCCATGAAGTCCCTAATTATCTGACAAATTGCTAAAGTATTAGGCAGTTACCGAATATTTTGTGAAATGTGTGAAGATGAAGCAAGGGGAACTGTTGGGGGCCAGAGTGAGGTACTCCGCCCGTGACAAAGGTCATGAGGAAGGAGGCTTGACATACGCAAAGGCGGGATCGAGCCTCAGGAGT
Source organism: Bos javanicus (assembly GCF_032452875.1). NCBI lineage: Eukaryota > Metazoa > Chordata > Mammalia > Artiodactyla > Bovidae > Bos > Bos javanicus. The sequence continues at coordinate 49,017,481 of NC_083870.1, forward strand.
CCCCCTGGAACTCCTCGAGCATCTACCCCCATTACCAGAGCCTGCCTATTTTACTACTTTGTGCTCTCACCTATATCTCTGACTTTAAGGGGGGCTGTACCCCACGACCTCTTTCGGAGAAGGAGTTAACCTAGAGCTCCAGTTAATAATAATTCCTGGGCGTGATAAGAGTGTTTTAACCTACAAACTCCTCTGAAGGTTCTCTAGCCTGCCTGACAGGCTTGTCCGGCCACATGTGATTGCTCACAGCCTCCCAACCATGAGAGACATGAGATGCTTTAAACCTTCTAAAAACAGGTTCCTTAGAAAAGTTAGAAAACTATTAGTATAAGTATAATGGGCTGATTAGAAATTGTATTGGTGAAGGGTTTTTCATTTGTTGAGCCAATGTTTGTTGCTAAGTCTCCACATCCCCTGCCCTTACACACATTAATGAATATATAGAAGAAATAAGTATTAACCTTTGATATTAATCACGTTATACCTTAGGCTAAGTAAATTCTTTCCTTAACTAAAACCCACTACACCCTCACCCTATAGGAATGTAACTCTATTTGGGTGGTGTCTGTTTTAAGAATAATCACCCCTGGAGAAATAAGTGTCCTGGTTGACTGACCGTTGTCACAAGGAGAGGGTCATAAATTGTCAGCAGGCCCCCCTGGCCAGAAGATGATGTAACACCCCTAAGACCTCTGTATATATTTGTATGAAGCACCTGACTTTGATAAAAGTCAGGACTGCTGACCTCACGTGACTTTTGCATAACATCTCAGTGTATAAAAGTAGACCATGGAAAATAAAGAATTGGGATCAGTTTCTCGAAATACTGGTCTCCCCATGTCTCTCTCTCTTTCACTCTGGCTGAGTCTCCATCTGGAGCGCGGAACCCACCATGCTTACTAATTATGCCTGGGCTTCTAAGATCCGACCGGGGAGGCCTCAGTGTCTCCTCTCCTTCGGGAGAACGGAAGGACGCCTGCGGCCTACGTAAGTGGTGCAAACTTCTTGTCTTGAAGTTTTTTTGGTCTCCCGTGTAAACCAAGCTACTCAGCCTCTTTTCTCCACTGAATTTTCCTACTGAGCTATCCTTATTCTATTACTCTTTATATCTTTGATAAAATATTTAAATAAATAGGTCGCCGACGCCGTCCCTGCTTCGAATACCCTGGATCAGCCGGGGCAGGACCCCGGCAGGGAACCCAAATGCAAATGACATTACAGCATTATGAAGGAAAAATGGCTTCAAAACACCCAATGAATCTCAACATAGAACATACAGAAGGATCTTTCTCAGGAGGCACAAGAGTAGAAAAACAGTTCCTGAGTCATCAAATATTGATTCAAGAGTAATACAACCAAGCCATTTTTTTAAATTAAAAATTTTACAGATGTGATACATTGACATGGCTCAGATTCCAGAAGTATATCAGAATAAACCGTAAGAAATTGCTCTTTCTTCTCCTTGAGCCACTGAAGTACATTTGTCCACAGGCCATTAGGTTTTAGTTTCTTGTACATCACCATAGAGATATTTGTTAGCATATATGAACATAACAGGAAATTTAAATAGCAGTCTGCAGCTGAGTGTCAAAAATAGTAAAAATTACATCCCTAAATGAGATACCAGACCCCACCAAGCTGGGATTTTCAAAAAAGAGGTAGGGAAAAAAACTGTTACTCTCATAAATCTTTTACCTACACATTATAAGGGGCTTTCCTGGTGGCTCAGTGGTAAAGAATCTGCCTGCTAAGGCAGGGGACTCAGGTTTGATCCCTGGGTCAGGAAAATCTCCTAGAGAAGGAAACTGCAACCAACTCCAGTATTCTTGGCTGAAGAATTCCATGGTCAGTGGAGCCTGGCAAGCTACAGTCCATGGGGTCGCAAAAGAGTTGGACACGACTCAATGACTAAACAATAACAACACATTATAAGAGTATTTGAGGCTGGAGAACAGTAAAGCATTTTAAAATAGAAACTTTCATTCTGGAATATCTTTAGCATTACTGAAAAATCACAAAAAAGGTACAGAGAGCTCCCACATACCTTCCCTCACCTCCACCTTGTGTAACATCCAACATAACCACAGTACATTTGTGAAAATTAAGAAATCAATGCTGGTACTACATTATATACTAAACCACAGCCTTTATTTGGATCACCATTTTCCACCAATTACTTTTTCTGTTCCAGCATCAGATCAGATCAGTCGCTCAGTCATGTTCGACTCTTTGCGACCCCATGAATCGCAGCACACCAGGCCTCCCTGTCCATTACCGACTCCCAGAGTTCACCCAGACTCACGTCCATCGAGTCAGTGATGCCACCCAGCCATCTCATCCTCTGTCGTCCCCTTCTCCTCTTGCCCCCAATCCCTTCCAGCATCAGAGTCTTTTCCTATGAGTCAACCCTTCGCATGAGGTGGCCAAAGTACTGGAGTTTCAGCTTTAGCAGCATTCCTTCCAAAGAAATCCCAGGGCTGATCTCCTTCAGAATGGACTGGTTGGATCTTCTTGCAGTCCAAGGGACTCTCAAGAGTCTTCTCCAACACCACACTTCAAAAGCATCAATTCTTCGGTGCTCAGCCTTCTTCCCAGTCCAACTCTCACATCCATACATGACCACTGGAAAAACCATAGCCTTGACTAGACGGACCTTTGTTGGCAAAGTAATGTCTCTGCTTTTGAATATGCTATCTAGGTTGGTCATAACTTTCCTTCCAAGGAGTAAGCGTCTTTTAATTTCATGGCTGCAGTCACCATCTGCAGTGATTTTGGAGCCCCCAAAAATAAAGACTGACACTGTTTCCCCATCTATTTCCCATGAAGTGATGGGACTGGATGCCATGATCTTTGTTTTCTGAATGTTGAGCTTTAAGCCAACTTTTTCACTCTCCACTTTCACTTTCATCAAGAGGCTTTTGAGTTCCTCTTCACTTTCTGCCATAAGGGTGGTGTCATCTGCATATCTGAGGTTATTGATATTTCTCCTGGCAATCTTGATTTCAGCTTGTGTTTCTTCCAGTCCAGCGTTTCTCATGATGTACTCTGCATATAAGTTAAATAAACAGGGTGACAATATACAGCCTTGACGAGCTCCTTTTCCTATTTGGAACCAGTCTGTTGTTCCATGTCCAGTTCTAACTGTTGCTTCCTGACCTGCATACAAATTTCTCAAGAGACAGGTCAGGTGGTCTGGTATTCCCATCTCTTGAAGAATTTTCCAGTTTATTGTGATCCACACAGTCAAAGGCTTTGGCATACTCAATAAAACAGAAATAGATGTTTTTCTGGAACTCTCTTGCTTTTTCCATGATCCAGTGGATGTTGGCAATTTGATCTCTGGTTCCTCTGCCTTTTCTAAAACCACCTTGAACATCAGTAAGTTCACGGTTCACATATTGCTGAAGCCTGGCTTGGAGAATTTTGAGCACTACTTTACTAGTGTGTGAGATGAGTGCAATTGTGCAGTAGTTTGAGCGTTCTTTGGCATTGCCTTTCTTTGGGATTGGAATGAAAACTGACCTTTTCCAGTCCTGTGGCCACTGCTGAGTTTTCCAAATGTGCTGGCATACTGAGTGCGGCACTTTCACAGCATCATCTTTCAGGATTTGGAATAGCTCAATTGGAATTCTATCACCTCCACTAGCTTTGTTTGTAGTGATGCTTCCTAAGGCCCACTTGACTTCACATTCCAGGATGTCTGGCTCTAGGTCAGTGATCACACCATTGTGATTATCTGGGTCGTGAAGATCTTTTTTGTACAGCTCTTCTGTGTATTCTTGCCACCTCTTCTTAATATCTTCTGCTTCTGTTAGGTCCATACCATTTCTGTCCTTTATCGAGCCCATCTTTGCATGAAATGTTCCTTTGGTATCTCTGATTTTCTTGAAGAGATCTCTAGTCTTTCCCATTCTGTTGTTTTCCTCTATTTCTTTGCATTGATCGCTGAAGAAGGCTTTCTTATCTCTTCTTGCTATTCTTTGGAACTCTGTATTCAGATGCTTATATCTTTCCTTTTCTCCTTTGCTTTTTGCTTCTCTGCTTTTCAAAGCTATTTGTAAGGCCTCCCCAGACAGCCATTTTGCTTTTTTGCATTTCTTTTCCATGGGGATGGTCTTGATCCCTGTCTCCTGTACAATGTCACAAACCTCATTCCATAGTTCATCAGGCACTCTATCTATCAGATCTAGGCCCTTAAATCTATTTCTCACTTCCACTGTATAATCATAAGGGATTTGATTTAGGTCATACCTGAATGGTCTAGTGGTTTTCCCTACTTTCTTCAATTTCAGCCTGAATTTGGCAATAAGGAGTTCATGGTCTGAGCCACAGTCAGCTCCTGGTCCTGTTTTTGTTGACTGTATAGAGCTTCTCCATCTTTGGCTGCAAAGAATATAATCAATCTGATTTCGGTGTTGACCATCTGGTGATGTCCATGTGTAGAGTCTTCTCTTGTGTTGTTGGAAGAGGGTGTTTGTTATGACCAGTGCATTTTCTTGGCAAAACTCTATTAGTCTTCACCCTGCTTCATTCCGTATTCCAAGGCCAAATTTGCCTGTTACTCCAGGTGTTTCTTGACTTCCTACTTTTGCATTCCAGTCCCCTATAATGAAAAGGACATCTTTTTTGGGTGTTAGTTCTAAAAGGTCTTGTAGGTCTTCATAGAACCGTTCAACTTCAGCTTCTTCAGTGTTACTGGTTGGGGCATAGACTTGGATTACTGTGATATTGAATGGTTTGCTTTGGAAACGAACAGAGATCATTCTGTCGTTTTTGAGATTGCATCCAAGTACTGCATATGGGACTCTTTTGTTGACCATGATGGCTACTCCATTTCTTCTGAGTGATTCCTGCCCGCAGTAGTAGATATAATGGTCATCTGAGTTAAATTCACCCATTCCAGTCCATTTTAGCTCTCTGATTCCTAGAATGTCGATATGCACTCTTGCCATCTCTTGTTTGACCACTTCCAATTTGCCTTGATTCATGGACCTGACATTCCAAGTTCCTATGCAATATTGCTCTTTACAGCATTGGACCTTGCTTCTATCACCAGTCACATCCACAGCTGGGTGTTGTTTTTGCTTTGGCTCCATCCCTTCATTCTTTCTGGAGTTATTTCTCCACTGATCTCCAGTAGCATATTGGGCACCTACTGACCTAGGGAGTTCCTCTGTCAGTATCCTATCATTTTGCCTTTTCATACTGTTCATGGGGTTCTCAAGGCAAGAATACTGAGGTCGTTTGCCATTCCCTTCTCCAGTGGACCACATTTTGTCAGATCTCTCCACCATGATCCGCCCATCTTGGGTTGCCCCACGGGCATGGCTTAGTTTCATTGAGTTAGACAGGGCTGTGGTCCTAGTGTGATTAGATTGACTAGTTTTTTGTGAGTATGGTTTCAGTGTGTCTGCCCTCTGATGCCCTCTTGCAACACCTACCATCTTACTTGGGTTTCTCTTACCTTGGGTGTAGGGTATCTCTTCACGGCTGCTCCAGCGAAGCACAGCCATTGCTCCTTACCTTGGACGAGGGGTATCTCCTCACCACCACCCTACCACAGTGCATTTATTTGTTGTGTCTCCCTTGGTCTGGGACAATTTCTTAGTTTTTCCCTATTTGTCATTACCTTGACACTTTTGAAGATTCATGGTCAGGTATTTTATAAAATGTCCTGCAAGCTGAAGAATGACCCTCATGTTCTCTCATGATTAGATGCAGTTACAGGTTTAGGGCGGTGGCCTGCTATAGGGTTGGGAGCACTGAGTGTAGCAGTACATGCATGGGATCTTTTGAAGGAGGTCACCATTATCTTCATTATTTCCACCATGGTTGGGCCCCAGGTAAATAGCAGAGACGAACACAGCTGCATCCATCAACAGAAAATTGGATTAAAGATTTACTGAGCATGGCCCTGCCCATCAGAATAAGACTCAGTTTCCCCCTCAGTCAGGCTTATGGAAGCTTCCATAAGCCTCTTATCCTTCTCCATCAGAAGGCAGAAACACTGAAAACCACAATCACAGAAAACCAACCAATCTAATCACATGGACCACAGCCTTGTCTAACTCAATGAAACTATGAGCCACGCTATGTAGGGCCACCCAAGACGGATGGGTCGTGGTAGAGAGGTCTGACAGAAAGTGGTCCACTGGAGAAGGGAATGGCAAACTACCTCAGTGTTCTTGCCTTGAGAACCCCATGAACAGTATGAAAAGGCAAAAAGATAGGATACTGACAGAGGAACTCCCCAGGTTGGTAGGTGCCCAGTATGCTACTGGAGATCAGTGGAGAAATAACTCCAGAAAGAATAAAGAGACAGAGCCAAAGCAAAAACAACACCCAGCTGTGGATGCTACTGGTGATGGAAGCAAGGTCCGATGCTGTAAAGAGCAATATTGCATAGGAACCTGGAATGTCAGGTCCATGAATCAAGGCAAATTGGAAGTGGTCAAACAAGAGATGGCAAGAGTGAACGTCGACATGTTAGGAATCAGCGAGCTAAAATGGACTGGAATGTGGGAATTTAACTCAGATGACCATTATATCTACTATTGTGGGCAAGAATCCCTTAGAAGAAATGGAGTAGCCATCATAGTCAACAAGAGAGTCTGAAATGCAGTACTTGGATGCAATCTCCCAAACGACAGAATGATCTCTGTTCATTTCCAAGGCAAACCATTCAATATCACGGCAATCCAAGTCTATGCTTCAACCAGTAATGCTGAAGAAGCTGAAGTTGAATGGTTCTATGAAGACCACAAGACCTTCTAGAACTAACACCCAAAAAAGATGTCCTTTTCATTATAGGAGTCTGGAATGCAAAAGTAGGAATCAAGAAACACCTGGACTAACAGGCAAATTTGGCCTTGGAATACGGAATGAAGCAGGGCAAAGGCTAATAGTTTTTTCAAGAGAACACACTGGTCATAACAAAGTCCCTCTTCCAACAACACAAGAGAAGACTCTACACATGGACATCATCAGATGGTCAACACCGAAATCAGACTGATTATATTCTTTGCAGTCAAAGACGGAGAAGCTCTATACAGTCAGCAAAAACAAGACCGGGAGCTGACTGTGACTCAGATCATGAACTCCTTATTGTCAAATTCAGACTTAAATTGAAGAAAGTGGGGAAAACCACTAGACCATTCAGGTATGACCTAAATCAAATCCTTTATGATTATACAGTGGAAATGAGAAATAGATTTAAGGGCCTAGATCTGATAGATAGAGTGCCTGATGAACTATGGAATGAGGTTTGTGACATTGTACAGGAGACAGGGATCAAGACCATCCCCAAGAAAAAGAAGTGCAAAAAAGCAAAATGGCTGTCTGGGGAGGCCTTACAAATAGCTTTGAAAAGAAGAGAAGTGAAAAGCAAAGGAGAAAAGGAAAGATATAAGCATCTGAATGCAGAGTTCCAAAGAATAGCAAACATCTATTTCTGCTTTATTGACTATGCCAAAGCCTTTGACTGTGTGGATCAAAACAAACTGTGGAAATTCAAGAGATGGGAATACCAGGCCACCTGACCTGCCTCTTGAGAAATCTGTATGCAGGTCAGGAAGCAACAGTCAGAACTGGACATGGAACAACAGACTGGTTTCAAATTGGGACAGGAGTATCTCAGGCTGTATATTGTCACCATGCTTATTTTACTTATATGCAGAGTACATCATGAGAAATGCTGGGGTGGAAGAAGCACAAACTGGAATCAAGATTGCCAGGAGAAATGTCAATAACCTCAGATATGCAGATGACACCACCCTTATGGCAGAAAGCGAAGAACTAAAAAGCCTCTTGATAAAAATGAAAGAGAGGAGTGAAAAGTTAACTTAAAGCTCAGCATTCAGAAAACTAATATCATGGCAGCCGGTCCCATCACTTCATGGCAAATAGATAGGGAAACAGTGGAAACGGTGGCTGACTTTATTTTTGGGGCTCCAAAATCACTGCAGATGGTGACTGCAGCCACGAAATTAAAAGACACTTACTCCTTGGAAGAAAAGTTATGACCAACCTAGACAGCATATTAGAAAGCAGAGACATTACTTTGCAACAAAGGTCCATCTAGTCAAGGCTATGGTTTTTCCAGTAGTCATATATGGATGTGAGAGTTGGGAGTATAAAGAAAGCTGAGTGCCAAAGAATTGGTATTTTTCAACTGTGGTATTGGAGAAGACTCTTGAGAGTCCCCTGGAGTATAAGGAGATCCAACCAGTCTATCCTAAAGGAAATCTGTCTTGAATATTCATTGGAAGGACTGATGCTAAAGCTGTAACTCCAATAGTTTGGCCACCTGATGTGAAAAGCTGACTCATTGGAAAAGACCCTGATGCTGGGAAAGATTGAAGATGGGAAGAGAAGGGGATGACAGAGGATGAGATGGTTGGATGGCATCACCAACTCAATGGACATGAGTTTGAGTAAACTCCGAGAGTTGGTGATGGATGGGGAGGCCTGGTGTGCTGCAGTCCATGTGGTCACAGAGAGTCAGACACGACTGAGCTGAACGGGTTTAGGGGAAGAACGTCACCGAGGGGAAGTGCTCTCAGAGGACTACATTGGGGACATGGCAGCAGCCTGACTTCACTGCTGAATTAGACCACAATCACTCAGTTAAGGTGGCTGGGCCCTGCCAGATTTCTCCACTGGAATGTGAGTATTTTTTCTCTTTCTACACTCTGTTCTTAAAAGTGAGTCCAGCCTGCTCTCAAGAGGAAGGAAATTAACTTCCACATCCTGGAGGATGAATATCAACACACATTATCAGAGATCCCTCTGTAAAGATTTATCCCTTTCCTCCCCTTTATTACTTATTCTCTTATTTACGTAAGTATGGACTCATGGATATATATTCTTTGGGTTATAATCCAGTATGATTGTTATTTAGTCAGTTGCTCAAATTGTTCCATCTTTGTCCACTGGGAGGTATTTCAGGTTGGCCCCTGTGTCCTTTTGACATGGCCAATCCCTTTTTTTCCCCTTGAGCACTTCCTTACTTTCTAATTTGACAAGATGATTCCAGGCTTATCTGGTATTTCTCTCATTCAAGGCCTAAAATCAGACCTTTTGGAGAACAGTATTTAGAAACAAAGCTCTGGACATTGGGTATGTTTATTGCTACTGGAGAATCACTGATCCTAGGTCCTCTTATAATCAGCCGTAGTATGTAGCTTCAAAATGGCTAGATAGTCCCCTGTGAGAAGTAGGGAGTGGGATCAAGAGAATGTGGAACACATCCCACCCCCACAAACACATCAAAAATACATCTACATGTGGAACAATTCTCTTAGAAAACTAACTGGAAACCAGCAGAAGAACTCCTATACAACCAAACCTGCAAGAAAAAGTGGTTCCATGTAACTGGCTGGGACAAAAAGGCATCGCATTGGGACCTGTGCCCCTGAAAAGCAAGCTGTCAAGCCACAATCTGGGCATCAACATCCTGGACTCCTGTGTGGAGGAGACTAGGCCCCTTGACTGCTAGAAAATCTGCAGAGACAGACAGAAGGACTAGAGAAGCCTAGATTCCACTTGCACAGAGTGTGTGCATGCTGGCTTGCTGACAATCAGGGTGGAGAGAGCCATGCACTGGTGGCTGCCACCTCGCCACACTCAGAAGGGGCAAACACCCTGGCCCTGCTCACTCCAAACCACAGCCTGGTGCGAGATCAGGGCACAGATTCAGTTCAACTATGCAGAAACAGACCAGGGCACCTGTGGTGTGATCCAGGTGAAGCCACGCAGGATACTGTCTAGTCATGCATGGGGTGAGAGCAACCACATTGGCTACTGGCAGAGTGAGCACAGGGAGGTGCCACAAAAGCACATAGAGGGCAAGGGCTGGGCAGACAGGCCCTGGGACTCATCTAGCTACACAGAAAGAGTCCAGAGGGCCTGGAATGTGGTCTGGGTGGGGCAGCGATGGCCATTGTCAGTGCATTCAGAAGTAGCAAGTCCTCTCCCAGTGAGAGCTCCTCAGCTTCGCCCACATCACACCACAGCCTCGCCCTGGATCTGGGGCAGACAGGTCCTGGAGAAGACTGGCACAGAGGCAGCATGGATCCTGGCAGGGGGGCACAGCCACATAAACTTGCACAGCCACAACATCCAACCCCTAGCCCCAGCCCACTCCACGCCACAGCCTTGCATTAGATCTGGGACGAACACAACAGAGAGAGGGATGTGACCTTGGGCTGCTTCCAAGCAGAGCCAGGGGGCCCATAGGTCCTTTGTGACCACAGAGGCCTCACTTGCTTCAGCAATCACCTCCGTAGGGGCAGGGGCACACACTCAAGGGCAATACAGCCTCACTGATCCTGACCTTTAGGGTTTCTAATTCAACAGCTGAGGAGCTGACACTGCTCCTAACAGAGTGACAAGAGCCATGGAGCAAAAGGGAAGCCCCACCTCATATCCTGCACAGGTTCTAGAAACAACCCTCCCCATGAAGGGCAAAATGACCAGCAAACTCTGAGGAAAGACCTGGCTGGCAGCCATATGGAAACCAGCAACTTACACCAAAGACATTGGACATGCAGAGGCTACACAGGGATGCCCCCACATAAAAACTTCTCTTCAAGACCATAGTAGATAATTGTTTCTCCTAAATTCGTAAAGAAAAAGAAAGTTAAATAGAATAAAAAGGCAGCGGAACTACTCCCAATTAAATGAACAAGAGAAATCCCCCCAAAGAACAAATAATGAATAATTAAACAGGGCTTTCTAATCCACTAGACCCCAAGTTCAAAAAGGTGGCAATAAAAATGCTAACTGAATTAAGAAAGATTATTGACAGAAACAGAGATCATTGTAACAAGGAACTGCTGCTGCTGCTGCTGCTGCTAAGTCGCTTCAGTCGTGTCCGACTCTGTGCGACCCCATGGACAGCAGCCCACTAGGCTCCTCTGTCCCTGGGATTCTCTAGGCAAGAACAATGGAGTGGGTTGCCAGTTCCTTCTCCAATGCATGAAAGTGAAGTCGCTCAGTCGTGCCCGACTCTTAGCAACCCCATGGACTACAGCCTACCAGGCTCCTCCATCCATGGGATTTTCCAGGCAAGAGTACTGGAGTGGGGTGCCATTGCCTTCTCCGAACAAGGAACTAGAAACTATAAAGATGAACTGATCAAAAAAGGACAATTCAACTGCCAAGATAAAAACCAACCTAGAGGTAATTAATAGCAGAATAAATGTTATAGAAGAATAAATAAGTGATCTGGAAGATAGCATGATGGCAATCATCCAGTTAGAACAGCAGGTGGACATACAAATGAAAACAAATGAAAGCAACATACAATACCTATGGGATAATGTGAAATGTGCCAACCTACACAAAATAGACATTCCAGAAGGAGAAGGTGGTGGGTTGTTGAAAATGTATTTGAAGAAATTATAGCTGAAAAATTCCCAAACCTAAAGAAGGGAACATATATTCAGGTATAGGAAGCCCAGAGGGTCCCAAACAATAAGAACCCATGCATATTCACACCAAGACATCTCATAATTAAGATGGCAAATGTTAAAGATAAAGAGGATTCCAAAGGTAGTGAGAGAAAAACAAAGAGTCAGTTACAAGGGAATCTCCTTTAAGCTATCAGTTGATTTCTCTATAGAAACGGCAGGCCAGAAGGGAGTGGCAAGATAAATTCAAAATCCTAAAAGGAAAAAACTTGGAACCTAGGATGCTCTATCCAACATGATTATCACTTAGAAGGAGAGATAAAGAATTTCCCAGACAGGCAAAAGCAAAAAGAATTCAGTAATATTAAACCTACCCTGAAAGAAATATTGAAGAGTCTTCTCTAAACAGAAAGGTAGCAAGAATCTATAGGAAAGGGAAAAATTATAATAGGAAAGGCAAATCATAAAAGGATTGAAGATCACTTAAATACATAGACTTATACATAGCCAGTATATAGACTAAACAACAATTAAAAAATTGTAAAAAAAAATTATAACTACATTAAATAGTAAAAGAGGGCTTCCCTGATAGCTTAACTGATAAAGAATCTGCCTGCAGTACAGGAGACCTTGGTTCGATTCCTGGGTCGGGAAGATCCCCTAGAGAAGGGCATGGCAACCCACTCCAGTATTCTTGTCTGGAGAATCCCATGGATAGAGGAGACTGGCACACTACAGTTCATGGGGCTGCAAAGAGTCGGATACAACTAAATGACTAAGCAAAGCACAAATAGTAAAACAATAAACATGAAGATACAAAATACAACATCAAGAAAACAAAACGTGAGGGAAAGGAGTATAAAAATGTAAATCTTTTACAATGTGTTTGACCTTAATGATTGCTAGTTTAAAACGAGTAGATACAGTCGTGAGTTAATATGCTTGAACTTCATGGCAACCATAAATCAAAAATATAGACTATGTTCACAAAAAACAAAAGGAAAGGAACTCAAACATACTACAACAGAGATTCATCAGATCACAAAAGGAAAAATAAAAAGAAGAAATAAGCAAAGAGGAACTACCAAACAACTAGAAAACAAAGATTAAAATGGCAGGAAGGGAACTCCCCTGTTGGTCCAGTGGCTAAGACTGCACTCCCAGTGCAGGCGGCCTGGGTTTGATCCCTGGTCAGGGAACTAGATTTCACATGCTGAAACTAAAAGATCCCATATGCTGCAACAAAGTTCAAAGATTCCGCATTCTACAACCAGGACCCAGGACAGCCAAAAAAATAAGTAAATATTTACAAATAATAAACACAAAATTAAAGGAACTTGAAAAAGATGGTTAAAAATGGCAGTAAGTACATACTTATCAATTATTACTTTAAATGTCAATGGGCCAAAGGTTCCAAGCAAAAGACACAGCATGGTAGACTGGATAAAAAAAACAAGAATCTACAATATGCTGCCTACAAGAGGTTCACTTCAGGGCAAAAGGCACACACATACTGAAAGTGAGGGTATGGAAAAATTTAATGCAAATGAAAACAAGAGGAAAGAAGAGGTAAAATAAAGGCCATAAAGGAAGATAAAGAAGAGCATTAAATGATGAAAAGGGGATCAATACAAGAAGAGGATATTATACTCATTGATATATATATATACACCCAATAGGGGAGCACTTATGTTCCTTTTACACCACTTTGTAAACCATTGGTGGAAATATAAATTGGTGCAGCCTCTAGAGAACACAGTATGGAGATTCCTTTAAAAAACTAGAAACAGTGCTATCATATGATCCAGCAATACCACTCCTGGGTACATTCCATAAAAAAATGAAAACTCTAATTTGAAAAGACAGAGGCACTTCAATGTTCATAGCAGCACTATTTATAATAACCAAGTCATGGAAGCAACCCATGTCCATCAATAGATGAATGGATAATGTTGTATATGCATATAATGGAATATTATTCAATCATGAGAAAGAATGAAATATTCCCATTTGCAGCAACATGGAGAGGCTCAGAGAACGTTATATTTAGTAAAGTAGGCCAGGCAGATAAAAACAAATATTATATCATTTATAATGCAGAATCTAAAAAGTAATGCAGGTGAATCTGTATACAAAACAGAAACAGATGCACAGACATAGAAAACAAACTTGTGACTACCAAAGGGAAGAGGGAGGGACTATGGGGTTAACAGATAAAAACTACTCCACATAAAATAGATAAGCAACAAGAATTTACTATATTATACCAGTCATTATTTTCAATATTTTGTAATAAGCTATAATCAGAAAAAAAAACAACGGAATCACTATGCTGTACACCTGAAACTAACACAATACTGTAAATCAACCATACTTCAATGCAAATTAATGAATGCATGTATTATACATTAATGACTGATGAATACTGATGAATTACCCTCCTTAGAATCCTGCTTCAGGATTGTATAAAAGTGCCTATTTCCCTACCCTTTTGCAAAGGGTGCTTTTTTAAAAACAAAAACAAAAACATGTTGCCAGTCTAAGCCTGGTGTGCAGCAGTCCATGGTGTCACAAAGAGTCAGACATGACTGAGCAACTGAACTGAGTCTATGAGGTGAAAACATCAGAGTCTTAAATGGAATTCTCCCTATCATAATGGAGGTTCAGTCTTTTTTAGTATCTTTAAAAAATACTGCAAGGCAATGGCACCCCACTCTAGTACTCTTGCCTGGAAAATCCCATGAATGGAGGAGCCTGGTGGGCTACAGTCCATGGGGTCGCTGGGAGTCGGACACGACTGAGCCACTTCCCTTTCACTTTTCACTTTCATGTATTGGAAAAGGAAATGGCAGCCCACTCCAGTGTTCTTGCCTGGAGAATCCCAGGGACGGGGAGCCTGGTGGGCTGCCGTCTATGGGGTCGCACAGAGTCGGACACAACTGAAGCGACTTAGCAGCACCAGCACTTTTCTTTGAAGCATCTATTCATATTCTCATTTTCAGTTTTATATTGTGATACTGGTGTTTTAAAAGTTGATTAGTAAGACCTTTCATAAATTAGAGATCAATCTTTTTTTTATATGAATTGTAACTTATCTGCCTGTTAATTTTGCTTCTACTATTTTGTCATGCAGAAATGTTTCTTTCTAATGTAGCCAAATTTACTGACTTTTTAGTTTTATGTCTCCTGAATTTTAAGTCATAGTGAGAAGCCTTCTTTACTTCCAGGTTATAAGAGAATTCTCCCCTGTCTTCTAGTACTTCCTGATTTCACTTTGTAAGTTATGATCTTTAATCTATTTGGAATTTATCCATATAAGCCATGAGGTATAGATCCAGTTTTTCCCTCTGGATTCCTACCCAGCTGTCCCAATACCACTTGTTGAATAGTCCAAGTTTCTGTCACTGATTTGAGATGCCATTTTTTATCATGTACTAAATTCTTGTAAGAATTCCTATTCTTGGATTATATAATATCTTTCACTGACCTTTCTACGTATGAACTAGTACCACAGTATTTCAATTATTAAACATTATGTTTTAAAAACTGGAAGGACTGGTTTTCCTTCATTGTTTTCTTCAGATTTTTCATGGTCATTTAAGAGAATTTTTTTCCTTACAGACATTCAAATCAGCTTATCTAGCTACTGAAAAAATCCTATTATATTTATTTTAATCAATGATAAACCTGTATTTTTCAACTTAGAAATAACATCTTAAATACTGTAGAGGGAAGTAACATTTTTATCAAGTTGAGCCATACCATCAAGAAGCCATTCTATCTTCCTATTTGTTCAAGATTACTTTGTACCTCAGAAACACATGTAAGCTTTCATCCTGTGGTTTTTATATTGTCTTGTTAATTTCTAGGCATTTTTTTGTATATACTTTTTCTTGCTGTGATAAAAGCAGACTTCTCAAAAAACATATGAATGCTACAGATTTCAGTATATTAATCTTGTTCCCTGCTACCTCAGTTCTTATCATTTGTTGTTTTTCAATTAATTTTCTTACCACATTGTTCTTCAGTTGCTAAGTCACATCTGACTCTTTGCAACCCTTGGGACCTAGGGCATATATAGCAGTATGTATATCTTACCACATATAAATTTTAACTCCTGCTTTCCAGTGTTTAAATTTTGAATTTTTTTCTTTTCTGTTACTAAACAGTCTTAACACCAAAGAATCTGAATTGTTTTGAAAGAAAATGCTTTCTGAATTTTTATTTAGTGTTTTCAAAAAATAAGATCAGATAAAGATTTCATGTCATTTTATTTGTTTTTCCCCAAACAGAATTCTCCATAAGACCCTAATTTTGACAACGTGGCTTGTTAACTATTGTGCTTTTTAGGCATTTAATTGCCCTATGCTGATTCCATCTTAGTTCTGAGAATGATGGAGGGAGGCATGTAAAGTGTGGATCATCCCTGGTAGGTTGCGGACCAGCCAGATGCATATTAATGAGTACGTCATTGGCTGGGGCAGGGGGTGTGTCTATTGGTCCACAAACGCTGGTTTTTTCCCTGCTTCTGTTTTTCCTCCCCAACTAGGAAAGCCACTCAAATATACAGGGAACTACCTAGAAAGCTGATTGTGTATTTAGATGACCCTATACATGGAATTTATTCAAGCAAACAATGCAGTGACATGCACAGGCTCCTATGTGAGAGGCTAGAAATAGAATTTACTAGAGGGAAAAACCCAAGCCTTTTAGATTTTAAATCTAAAATCTAATGGGGGTGGGGACTCAAAATACAATATTACATTGGACACCAAAAGGAAAAAGATATGCTTGCTTGTTATCTGCAGTATTTTTTCACTGCTCTTAGCAGCTTGTTCCTAGGTATACAAACCTTCTCAATACTCAGTCATTGCTCTAAAAGGGGATGTTATACCTCACATGATCAACCCAGAAAGAAGAAACAATTGGTTTAGTCAAAGAGAAGTATTTAGAAAACGTTCTTTGGCTGTATGGTCACACTTCTCATGTTTTCAAGCTTTTCACTCTTGGCACTGCTCTTCCATGATAAAATATGATAATTTCCATCTTAAAACAACTACTTGCTTGTGTATGAAAAGGAAATGGAGCCCTCAAGGCTACTTTTTATCTCCCTAACTCCATCCAAGAAAAACCAGTCATCAGCAGTTTTGTCTTCACTTGAAAAGCTAAGTGTTGGAAAGGTCTGCACTTAAGGGGTGAAAGGACTAAGACTGGCTTGGGACGTAGAAAAGATGGTGTTCCAGGGACACAGGTACAGGACCAACCCCGCCATCCCCTCCCCAGCTTGCTGTGAGCCCTTTAGGCTATTTGCCAGACAAAATACAACCAACAAAGACCTGTTTGCTTAGAGTTACAGGAACCAATGTGGATGCAGTCTGGGTTTGAATGCCAGCTCTTCCACTTGTATAACTTCAACCTGCCTCTGCAACAGCTTTCTCAGCCATAAAATAGGGATGGAAATATCTACAACACACAAGTTTTATGAGGTCCCAGTACATTAACACAGGTTAAGAGCTTAGAAAAGTATATGGTAATTTTTGGGCAAGCATCAGACTCAATAAATGTTTGTTATTATCACCAATATCAAGATATAAGCTTCCCAGGGAATTACAGTAATCATCCCATTGATAGTAGGAGGAGGCTTTATTCAACTATGGTTAAATTACAGCCTTAAATATTCTATTCGCTTTCAATTCCTTCTTCAGGCCCAGAACACAAATAGTGTTCTTTAAAAAATCCTTCTCAAAAGACAAACACTGCATGACCTCATTTATATGTGGAATTTAAAATAGTTTATCTCACAGAAGCAGAGAACAGAATGCAGTACCCACAGGGTGGGGGTGGAAGGGGAGATGTGGGCAAAGGGTATAAAGTTGAAAAAAACCTTCTCTCCATATATTAAATCATTTTTGTTTGAGTTACAGGAATATGTTAGTTTTTTCTGGATTTAGTTATGTTTCATTGAGATATGTTTATGACATCTAATAAGAAATCAGATTTTTAAAAATAAGGTATTACAGGTATTCTCCTCTGGAAATAATTCTCTGCTCTTTCAATTACTTATAACACAAAGTATTTTGGAAAAGGACACAAGGACGGTTACCTATATTCTTCCCCCTGTTCGGTTAAAATCTACTCATTTGTCTTAGAACCTGCTATCTCAGCATTTTTCAAGCTGTTAGAAGATTATAAAATATATTACTTTTTAAAAAACTGAAACAGACTAGGAACTATTAGTAAGGAAGAAGTCTTGTTTTGTGAGACTTTGTTTGTTTCCATATACATCAGTATGTATGAAGATATGTGTATACTGGAGTTGTGATGTAATACATTTCTTACCGGGAATCCTGACCACAAGTTTGATGAACATTATCCGAGGGAGCTGGCATAATGCCTTGGTTCTACTTAAATTGTGATTATCTTGAAGGGATTTTGCACAAAGGTCTCATTCACTGTAAACATATAATTTTCAAAAGAATGGTAATGCAAAATAAACCCAAGTCCTCCTTCAGTACCTCTCAGCATCCCGAGGGTGGTGGTGGTAATTAATTGCATTTCCCCCCTCAGCCTTCTCCATGGCTCACATGTGAGCCATTAATCACGGCAGGGCAACTACTGCTTCACCCTGAGAGCTTTAATTACAGGAGCCCTCCTCTGTGCCAGGGATTGCCCTAGTCGATAGGGATGAATAAGACTGTGAAAGCAGCTTGCTGAGTGATGTTCTCGAGAAGGACCTGTTTTCTATTCTCACTGAGAAAAAAGGTGTGTTGACCATCTGGCCTTGCCCCCCAAGGCCTGCTTCTTATGGAGAAGAGTAAGAGACTCTCACCAAGTACCCAATAAGTTTTGTTAATGGATAAGGAAAACGTTTGAAAGCTCTTACCTTGGGGGAACTGGTAGCCTGGGGCACAGCAAGTCTGCATTTGGAATCTGGGTGTAGTTGAAGGAATTCAAATTATAAACACAC
Source organism: Bos javanicus (assembly GCF_032452875.1). NCBI lineage: Eukaryota > Metazoa > Chordata > Mammalia > Artiodactyla > Bovidae > Bos > Bos javanicus. The sequence continues at coordinate 49,035,859 of NC_083870.1, forward strand.
AGGAAGGACCCTGGAAGCAGAAAACACACAGCCTATACCATTTTCCTACATTGTACTTATCTCTTTAGGGGAGCTAGTAAAGAAACCATAGTCATTTTACCCAACTTTGGAAAAGATAGAATAAACCACTCAGATTTAGAAAACAGGTCTCTGGGTGTCCTAGAGACAAAAACAATAAGCATCCAGTTGAGATCAAATCAGGTTCTCTCCTTTCCTCTCCCCAAAATGCCAAATTCAAAAGTTATAAAATGATTGGTAACAAAATGATTTGAAGATGATTTATTATATAGGCTTGATATTTTTAACCCAGTCTTGCAAATAATTTTTAAAAATCTGGCACCCCACTTCTCAGGCAGATGAAATTTGCAGTGGGCTGCCTCGAATTTCTTACTTCCCTTTGCTTGTTTAATCCTTAAAATATAAATCTGAAAAGCAGGCTCAGAGCAAGTTACATAAGTGCTTTTGCAACAACGTAAACTGTCCCACTGGTCAGTGAAACTACCCACAGCCCAAATATTTTAATGAAAGAACATACTTGTCGGCAATTCAACCTGAAGCCTGTGGGTGCCTCTCTAGGACTCGACCTGCCAAGTGCACTTCTCTGACCTCCGTCTGACCCTGCCTTCAGGCCCTCAATGTCTGCTGTTTCCTCCCACTTTCAACAGCAGACCAGACCCTGGCAGTGAGCAGAGAACAGCTAGGGTTTCAGATGAATTCCAGATAAACCTGAATGCAATTAAGCTCAGGAGAAAATGTTTATGGCCCTTTCTACACAAGGAGAGGCACCCACAAGGAAGGACAATTTCCCACTTCGCAGAGAAGCAGAGGCAAGGCAGATGATCTCATCTATGTCTGTACAGGTTACCCTGCCACGATCCCCAGCCTTAGGGGGAATAGAGGCCCCATCCTTTGGTACCCACCACTGGTGTTTGCAAAGAGCTGGACCTCTTCCAGGGTATCAAGCTGCTCTTCAGGACAACTGGATACACAGAGAACGGTGGAACTGAGCCTCACATCCTTGACTTCCAGGTTGCAGGAATTCATAAAAAACACGTGCCTAGGAGGTAGATGAAACAGAAGGAGAATGTCGTAGAGCATTTCCTGTCGTTGAGTTTAATTGTGGGACTTAAATGATACCCACACGCTATCAAACATGGGAATAATTAAGGCCAACTTTCATCATCAAATACTTCCTGCATAATTTAACAAGTATTATGCCCACCTGGGGTCATCTATGGAGTTGTACAGTTTGGGAGCTGTATTCAAATGTTAACAAAACTTCCCTCTTTCAGATTCAGCATTTTCTGGGATGCTGATAACACTAGGGCATTCTCCGAGGAAGTCGCTGAGAAACAGAAAGGACTGATAACACTGCCCCGGCTTTGCTAGGTGAGGCCAGTGCATGAATGACTTGTGACGTCCACAGAAAGCATAGTGTATTCAACTATATCTCAGAGAACAGCTCAACCCAGGGAAGTGAGAAGGGGAGAGGAGGAGGCCGAGACTGTGAATTAAAGGCTTACCCCTCCCCCGCCTCCCAGTTTGAGCCAGGAAACTCGAGACCCTTCCTGCTGCAGCTGCCCAGCCACTGGGCACAAGAACAAAACTGCTTGTTGCCATTAACGAGGTCACGTGAGGGCAGGCAGCGGCAGCTCCCAGACCCATGCCCTACACTTATCCGGGCTGCTGAGATCAGAGCAATGTCAGGTCAAGAGCCCTGTAGGCAGTCCCCCAGCATAGAGACCTGGAGAAGGGTTCCCAGAAGCTTCTTTTCCCTCAACTGGGGTTGGGGGGGGTGGTGTAACAGGAGGTGGGGGAACAGATTTCTCAAGTGTATGATAACTATACACTTTATTCTACTTATTTTATTAAGTTTTAAAAATTGCAGTAAAATACACATGAAATTTTACCATCTTAAAGATTTTATGTGTGCAGTGGCATGAACTACATTCACATTGTTGTACAACCATCACTACCACCCACCCCACCCACCGTCCCACAAGAATCTTTTCATCTTGTAAAATAAGCTCTGTACCCACTAATAATAATTCATCATCCCCAAATCTTGGCAACCACCATTCTACTTTCAGTCTCTATGAATGTGACTACTCTAGACAGCTCATATAAGTGCAATCAAAATATTTATCTTTTTGCGATTGACTTATGTCACTTATCATAATATCCTCAAGATTTATCTATGTTGTAGCATGTGTCAGAATTTCTTTCCTTAAAAAGGCTAAAAAATATCCCATTATATGTACATACATTTTGTTTACTATTCATCTGCTGGACACTTGGTTGCTTCTACCTTTTGGCTATTAATAAAATATATACTTTTCATTTCAAAGAGGATGACTATTTCCCAGCACTGCACTATGAATACAGTGTCCAAAGAGAAGCACAGGTGTATCTGGGAAGCCCCGTCCTCCCTGTGTTCTTTGTGAATGACACCCACAAATGTGGGGGGAAATGGCCCCGGGGCAATCCATTTCCAGCAATCCAAAGCCCCTTACTCGAAAGCAACATTCAGGGGTAGAAGAGGCCTGCTCTGGGATCTGTATTTGGTGACTCCAAACTTATACCCAGGACCTCACACACTTAAGATGTCTTTCCTAGGAGCTGCTTTTGATTATCAAGTCTTGAAGTTATTATAAGGCCTTACCCATCTTAGAAAATCAAGGCCAGGGATTTCTCTCCCCTTGGGGGATTCCTATCTCTTCTCTCCCCTTTTGGTTTCTCTTTTGGAGTCTGGGGTATAAGAGTAGGCACCACAGAGCCACACAGCTGAGAGTGTAGGCTGGGGAGGGAGTGGGACACAGGTTCTCAGCATCCCCAGGTGGGACTGAGAGGTATTTCCACATAGAAACAATACTGTGTTTGGTGTATAGTTAGTAACATGATTCTGATACATTGTAGATAATAATGCTTCCTAGGTGGTGCTAGTGCTAAAGAATCCGCCTTCCAATGCAGCAGACTTTAAGAGATGCAAGTTCAATCCCTGGGTTGGGAAGATCCCCTGGAAGAGGAAATGGCAACCTGCTCCAGTATTCTTGCCTGGAAAACTCCAGGAACAGATGAGCCTTGTGGATTACAGTTCATGGGGCTGCAAAGAGTTAGACACGACTGCATGACTAAGCACACACACACACACACACATAATGGATAATAATAGTGACAATTAACACTTATTAAGCCTTAGCTCATACAGTATCTCAGTGGATCCTGAAAACAGCCTTATGAGATAGGTATAATGACTGGTTTTAAAAGCTAAAAATTCAGCTCAGAGAAGTTAAGTACCCTGCTCAAGGTCACACAGCTGAAAAGCAGCAAGGATTGAATTTGAACTTGGGACTGGCTGGTACTAAAACCTGTGTCCTTACTACCACTTCAAAATTTCCTTTTATGAGTTGGGTTGATAGAGTTTTGAGCAGGAAAACAGTTTCCAGGCTCAAAATGACTAATTTATACGAAGTTGTGAAACCTAGCCCCTCTGTAGGTTGAGGACTTACTTCAACACTTACTTTTTTTGAGTCATATCCTGCCCTGAAAGAGGAGCCCCTTCTACTGGGGAGTTCTTCTTGCCACACACATTCCCAAAGCTGTCGTAGCCAAAGAGGAGTCTTCCTGTGGCTCCAGCCGCCACTGAGTAGCCCATGATGAACACCTGGCAAAACCCAAGTGGCACGTGAAAGCCTGGCCAAAGGGCTGGAAAGCAGCCCCCCACATCCTTGAATGCTGATATAAAATGGAACCTGGTAAAATCAAATCTCCCCAGCACGAATGCACTTCCCTCCTTCAGCAGTGACACCAGCAAGTCAGATCAATTAGGGGTCCCCAGCCTCCATGATCTAATGCCTGACGACCTGTGACGGAGCTGATGTAATAAGAGAAATAAGGTGCACAATAAATATACTATGCTTGCATCATCCCCTAACCATCTCCATCCCCGTCCGTGGAAACACTGTTTTCCATGAAACCAGTTCCTGGTGCCAATAAGGTTGAGGACCGCCGATGAGGGTGCTGCTTCTCTAGTACTTGCTTTAACAGGTTACGGAGGGACACTATTCTAAAACTCTGAAGCAGATTCCTCTCTGCTTTCTCCCCTTCTTTCCCAAGAGTCTGTCATTTTCTCTTTTTGCCTAAGATCACCAGGATAACTCAAACGTTTGCCCCTTGTTTTATCTAAGGCACTGGGGCTCTGCTTCTTTCCCTGAGGTTCTATCCAGCCATGCACCTTTCCTCCCTTCCACCTCTCTCTCCTCCTATTTCCTCTTCCACTTTGATTTTTATCTTGTATTTAGGGGACTCTGATCTTCAGGGGTAGAAGCAACACAGTTGAAAAATACCAAAATACTGTCTGTAACAAGTGAGAGAATGGTGCTTTGGAATAAGTGCTTAAAATACAGGAGGAATCTCAGGAATTTTGCTGGACAAGAACATCATGCAATCTGTAGTCACTTTTGTCCAATTTCGTAATGAATGTGGAATATTTAAAATTTCAGCTCAAGTGACTAGTCCCTTAATATGCATTGATGGGCCCTCTACTCAGATTGAATCTGTATCTTCCCATAATATAAGCTTAGTACCATAAATTTCTCAATCTGTAATACAGAAAATACCATTCAATATTTGGAAAAAATAACTGTGGTACCAGATGTTCCAAAAGTACATATTCCCAAAGTCAATTACGTGTCAGATACTTTACATTCATTACTAATTCAGGAATCAAAATAACAGTCTTAAAGTGCCCACTAAGGGGTATGGAAACAAAATCGAGCCCCCAAGGAACTCAGCCTAGAAGATGGGCAGGGCTCAGGGCTGAGAACCTTCTGACGTCCCAGGGAAGGAGGGCCTCTGCCACACCTGTTCTACCAGCACCTCCTCAACCTCGAGGTCAGACTCCAGGACGAGTGCGTCACCTGTGCACGCGGACAGGTCCCTCAGTCTTTACTCTCAGGCTTCAGGTGGGGGTGGGTGTGTGCCCCTGTGGCTGGCACTGTCGGCTGACCGAGTCCTCAGTTGGTCCCCTTCCTGCTCTTCCTTTCGGAGTGTGGTCAGATTCTGATTGGTTTTAGACTTAGAGCGAGGACAGGGGTCCTGGTCTTCCACCCAGATCAGCAGAGGTCTAATAATAAAGGGGAGCTCCTGCCCAGGAGGGGAAGGGTTTTTTTGGTGGGAGGGGCTGGTGGCTGGAGGGAGGTTTGGATAATCCTGAGTCCCTGTCACACTACCACATTAAACCATTAAAATTTTCTTTCAACTTCAAACACACAATTGCAATTCCAAACAGTAGGTGGGTATACCAATTACGGTGGAGCTATCAAGGAGGTTTCAGTCAATTGTGGGAAGATATGGAAAAAGGAGTCTTGGTGGAAGAGTAAGAAAAGGCAAGGTGGGAGAGGACACTGGGGAGGGAGCACAGGCAGAGATGGCCCAGAACTGAGCGGGTTCTGTTCTGTCTATGCACATATAAAGAAAGGCTGGCACTCATTCTGTTTGCAATAGACTGTCCCGGTTCATAATTCTGGTCCCTCACCCCAAACCTCCTTTGTTCAGCCCCAGCTCAGAACAGCACCATCAATAATTCCATCCAGCATGGTCTGTGTTCCTGGTCAGGATGTCATAACAAAGACCAGAAAGCCGAACGGCAGAGGCAGAATAACATCCTTGCCCTCTTGGCTGTGGTTTAAAAAAATATTGCAAAAGATATAAAAGCTAGTCACCTAAGGAAGAACTATCATTACTCAAATTTAATATAGCAAAGAGAACATGGGTACATTGAAGTTTTCAGATTTATTTTGCAAATGATATGTAAATTTGAAGCCATTTCCAGCTTTGTGCCACCTCTCGGATGGTTCTTGGTTCTCTGAGCTGTGATGGGCCATCTATAAATCCTTTCCCCAGACAACTGCTGGCTGAAGGTTTGATAGTTAGGCACTGGGTTTGAGCTGTGGAGAGGCTAGGGAAGATCATTAACAGTCCAAGTTCAAAGCAGCCAGGAACTGGCAGAACAGCTGCTTCCTGCATTTATACAACAGCAGACCCAGAAAGAAACACCAGCATCTGTGGAAAGTTTAAGAGGAGATGTTATAGGTATAGTTTTTCCCAACTCCTAGAGAAGAGCTCCAAGGGTTATTATAGAGGCAACACAGAACATTTGATTATGCCTTTAAGGTCCAACCTTCCACTGTGCCTATTATTCACCTATCTGTGTGAAACCAGTCGGTAAGTCAAGTGAGTAAATGCCTTTCTAGCTTGGAAAGAGATTCATATTTTAGGGTTTATTCAAATTTAAGTCTTTTCAACAAAGGTAATTACGTGGTAGCCACCGTCAGGCTTTAAAATCATTTACCATGAAGAAACAGCATGCCTCCATCTGAAATGGATGATTTCATGAACATGATCTTTTAAGAACTCGAGTGAGCCTTTTTCTGCTGTTACATACAACTGTAAAATAAGTTATAAAAGCATCAAGGTTCAGCTTCCAAGAGACTCTTCCAGAACTAAAATGGAAGGTCTATCAGCAATCACACACACCTGGTAACTAGAGTGGGCAAAAACCTTATTACCTATCCAACTAGAGGGTTTATAGCAAAGGCTTGTTTACCTATTAGCTGCTAAACACAACATTCCAAGAGCATGTTACACTCAGCTAAAGTAAGAGGAATTTATTTCTAGGCTTACCTGGATATCCCTTTGTGAGAGGAACATTTTATTCGGGGGACTGAGACCAGATGGTAAAAGAACTTCCCCCTCAGTGGGCTGGTACTAAGAGGCCTATTGAATGGCAATCCCACTGCAGACGGTGGTTCTCATTTCCTAATGGCGTCTTGTGTTAGAAGTGGCCCAAAGTAATAAGCCCACCTCTCCAATCTACTGAGCCTAAAAGGTTAAGAGATACCTGACTGGTACTTCTGAGAACTGCTGTTTGCTCTGTGGCAAACGTCTCTAGCCGCGACACAACCTGTTACCTGGTACCACCTGGAACCCTCACCCCCACTTCACTTCACCCCCGCCCAGGGACGCGATTTATATTTGGGGCACAGCTATTTCGGGACACACACACACACACACACACACACACCCCACACTCTGGCCTCTTCCTTGCCAGGCACCCACACTTACCAAACCAGTCCAGAAGAGAAAGAACAAGAACAACCATGCCGTATCTGTGCATTTCCTATAAATCTGAGGTCGCCACTGTCTTTGCGTGGGGATTCTTTCTGCGGAATCCTTCCAGAAAAAGAAGGAAGAGTGTTTAGGAAAAGAGGATAATCATATATTTAGGTCCCGAGCTAGAAAATGAGCCCAAACTTACTCGAAGACTGTTCAAAGTAACTTTTTTTTTTTTTTAAACGTGGCCGCCTGAAGCGTTCGCGAAGCCTTTGCAACACCTGCTGTGTGCGGAGCGGATAAGTTCCCAGCCGCCGAGTCCTTACCTGGAGGCGCACCTAGAGGCAGCCCCAAGTTGGCGCCTGGAGGCCAGCCTCTCCCGAGCCTCCGCCCCAGCAGCCGAGTGGGTCCGAGGTCTACCCCGCTAGGTGCCCCCGGGACGCGGCGGCGCAGGGGCGGGAGGTCGGTCCGCGGGATCCCGGGAGGCGGAAGCGTCCCCGCGGGGCAGGTGCGTGGAGGGGCCCGAGCCTTCCCCGCGCGCGATCCCTCCCCTGGGGCCAGGTGCGGGCCTTACCAGGTGCTCCGCTCCGAGGCACTGCATGTTGCCCTTCGCGCCGGGGGCCGCGCACTGGGAGCCCTCGCTGAGCCCGCTGCGGGCCGGCTCGGGGCCCGGCGGCTGACCGGCGAGAAGGGGCGCAGCGCCGCCCCGCGGCAGCCTCCGGGCGCCACGGACTTCGCCCTGTGCGCCATCCTGAGCGGCCCCCGGCCCCCGCGCGCACCCGGAGCCGCTCGGGTGCACCCGGCGGTCCTCGCGAGTCCCCTCGCACCTCCCCCGAGGCCGGGGCTCTTCGCCGCTCGCCTAAACCACCGCGCGGTGCGACTCCCGACTTGCCCGTGTAGCCCGCTGAAGTGTGAGGGCCCCGCTGGCCCCGCCACGACCCTGCGCGCGCCCCCGCTGGGGCCTGATTAGCTTGCGGCTACGCAGAGAGCAAGAAAAGTCAAAGGAAACCATTGCAGAGGGCGGGCCACGGTGGAATGCCGAATTACATCTACCTAGCTAACAGGTGAGTGCCCTTGCCCTGTACCGGGTTCTGTTCTAACCGCTTTCAAAGGCACTATTAAAGAGTCAACCAGGCAGAAACTACCATTGCCCCAATCTACAGATGAGGCAAAACGAGGCACGGACAGTAGCCATGTAATTTGCTCGGGGACACACAGACAGCAAACTGTAGAGCTAGGAGAGCTGAACCCCGAGACTCGAGGGGTTGTCAAGGTGGTTCTCTTAACACCAGGATGCGGCCCAGGGCTGCTCTCCCACGACGCGTGGAGAAACTAAAGCAGCTGGAGGAACCGCAGGTTCTGGGAAGTAAAAAAGAAATTAAAAGGCTGGGGAATCTAAGGATTGCCTTAGTCTGTGAACATGTAGAAGGTGGGTGGCAGGAGGAGACGCCACAAAGTTAGGTGGGATGAACCAGACTTCAGGTTCTGCTTTCGCCGCTCTGTCCCAGTGATCGCTCTTCACAGAAGAAATGGTAACAACTCAGAAGCCACTGGTGGGAGTCCTCCCTGGGAATAGCTGACCAACACAGAAGTGCTGTTGGGGTGGGACATTAAACACGGAAGGTGGGCCCCTGCCCCCCTTTCACTCTCTCCTCCCCCCACGCACACACCCAGGGCTGCCAGGTTAGGGTTTCTTTTCAGCCCTGCTTCTCCCTGAGGGCAGAAACCTGGCTGGGGCGTGATCTGGTGTAGCCAGGGAGTGGGAGGGACACACAGTGGCTCTCCTGTGCCTGAGACTTTGGTTCTGGGCCCATCAGCGGCCTCCCACTCCTAAGTCCTGGGCCTTCTGGATACCTGTTTATCAGAGGAGCTGAAATTCCAAGAGGACATGAATTCACAGGCCAAATAACTAGACTACCATATGGTAGTCTATGGAACACCACCATAAAACGACAACAGTTGGACAATGTATGCCATCTGAAATACATTGAATAATTGAATAATAATTGAATAATTAAAACGGATGGACCAAGATTTTTAAATAAGCATGATAAATATATTTAAGAAAGTGAGGAATGACAATAGCAATATAGGTCAGGAAAAAATCATGAAACTAAAATGAATAGAAACATTAAACATGAAGAATATGATAATAGAATGAATATTCTTTATCAATAATATGGATAAACCATAGACTAGATGTAGCTGATGGAGGAGGAAATGGCAACCCACTCCAGTGTTCTTGCTTGGAGAATCCCAGGGACGGGGGAGCCTGGTGGGCTGTCGTCTATGGAGTCCCACAGAGTCGGACACGACTGAAGCGACTTAGCAGCAGCAGTGGCAGCAGATGTAGCTGAAGAGGAATCAGTGATTGGAAAGAGTAGTTTCAGCAGTTTGCCAGCAAATAAGGCAGCTATTTTTAAAATTTCTAATTAATATCAAGAATAGAACTAGAATAGAAAGGGAATGATATAAAAGCAGAGAGGAAGAAATATTTGAAGACAATGGGAATAAATTTCAAGGTGTAAAGAAGGAAATAAACCTCAGATTTAAAGGGCAAGTCTCAAGCCAAATATTTTTATTGTTTTAGGAATTTCTTAAAAATCCACTTTTTGGAGCAATAGATTGACTACTCAAGTAATTCTCGTCAGAATTACAGCTTCTCCTCAGAACCATACATCAGTCAACTGGTTGCTCACAGGACTGTGCCATTCACGGCTCACTTCAAACCTGCCCCCTGCTGGGTCCACCCATCCTCAACTGTTAAAGGACAAACCTGCCAGTCTAATCAGGCTGCCTGCATTGAAAGGCCCGTCTTATACCAGACCTTAAAGATCTTACAAACATCCTATCCTTAAAATACATCAAATATATTCATGTTCATAAATTCACAGTAATACTCAACAAAAATAAAGCCTCATTGATTGCCTTTAGAAGATTCTAGGGAACTAACTCATTATCAAAAACTGGTAAATGAAAGAATCAAGCACATATCCTGTCTCTTCTACCTGAACCATTCATCAGGGTAATCATGTAACGGATGAAGGAGGTTTCTCTTTATAGAAGTATTCTGGCTTTTAAGTGCCAAAGGAATGATAGAATTTAGGACCTCACAGTTTTCTGAAACAAAAAAAGGGACAACCCGACATCAGCATCCTCTCAGTGAAGAACACACTGCACCTGTGAAAGAGTTGTGCCAGAGGAGTTCGCGTGAATCTATAATTCATAAGAAATATAGGGAACAGAGAAAACAAGTCAGATGACACCACAGGGATACCATCAGCAAAACCAAGAATGGGACCTCCTGCATACACACAACCTAGTGTTTTAACAACAATAGCAGCAGCAGCAAAATAATTTTCAGAAACAAGACAGGGAAGGAAAACCTGTAAATTAAAAGAGACTTGGGGAATATTTTAACTAATGATGTATGGACATTATTTAGACCCAGATTAAACTAACTGGAAAAATAAAAGGAAAGACAACCATTCGGAAGACCATCTGGGAAATGTGAATCCTGATTGGATATCTGGTAACTTGTATTTCTGTTAAGGAATTTGGGGATCTGATGATGTCGATGGTGTCATTGGGGTTAATTCATAAAGGAAAGTCCTGGGCTTCCCTGGTGGTTCAGTGGTAAAGGATCTACCTGCCAAAGCCAGAGACATGGGGTTTGATCCCTGGTCCAGGAAGATCCGATATATGGCGGAACAACTAAGCCCTTTCGCCACAACTATTGAGCCTGTGCTCTGCAACAAGAGAAGCCGCCCCAATGAGAAGCCTGTGCACTGCAACCAGAGAGTAGCCCCCACCCGCCACAACTAGAGAAAGGCCCGCATGTGGCAACGAAGACCCAGTGCAACCAAGAATAAATAAAATTATATAAAAAAAGGAAAGTCCTTATCTCTTAGATTTACATACTGAAACTTTAACAAAATGATACAATATCTGGGATTTGCTTCTAAAAATTCAGGGCAGAGGGCAGTGGGTGGAGGTGTGGGGGGAAGATGATTGACCAGCAGTTGTGCAGAAGTTGGGGGAAGTCTCCATGGATGGAGGTTCATTATTTTCTCTACTTTTATATGTTATACACTGACACACACACACGTGCACACACACACCACATCCTAGCCTCCAGTTAGGAAGCTTCTAACATGTACTATATGCATGTACCTGTTTTTGAACATACTTGCCTTCTCTCCATTTTAACTCCCTACTGCCTCGCCCTGAGGCTCAGCCTGACCCCTTCCATTCCTCAGGAGCAACATCCCCTGCTGGACCTTTAAGACAGTTATATCTCCAGACACAACCTATTAGTATAGCCAAGGTGCCAGCTCTCATGGCTCCCCTGCCCCTCAATCTCCTCTTCGACTCCATTTGGACCCCCAGTTTTTCTGTAGCACTTTGGGCATAGCATTTTCTCCTCTTCTGTGTGAATCTATGTATCCCCTCCCTCACGCTGCCTCTTCACCCATCTAATCCTAGGTTTCTCATGATTGTCTTTCCTGATATTCTGCTTCTTATCAAAGGCTTTGGCACCTGCCTGAACTTCTAGCTGCTCTCCACAGATGCTGGGCTCTTGCTCCTTGCCCAGTCAGCCAGAGATGCAACTGGAAGCTCTCAAGTAGCCTGCTTTACTTTCAGGTGTCTGACCTGAAAGGAGACCCTTTAGGTCAGGTCTCCAGGTGCCGACTAAGGCTTGAGCTAAGCTTCAGCTGGTGTGTCTTAGTGATCCTGTGCTTGGGGGCCAGCACCGGGGAAAGGTCTGGTTTCCCACCCTTCATTCCTCTTTCTCAAGCTTCCTCCCTCTCCTCACCAGCTCCTGTGGCTGAGTTCCCAGCGTCCTTTAAACCATAGTCTGACACCCTATTGTTAAAATACTGTGGTGTTAGACTATGATAACGAAATTTCTTTTCTAGGACTTAGGGCTCACCTTAGAGAGGCCTGCAGTGCGGGAGACCTGGATTCGATCCCTGGGTTGGGACGATCCCCTGGAGAAGAGAAAGGCTACCCATTCCAGTATTCTGGCCTAGAGAATTCCATGGACTGTATAATGCATGGAGTCGCAAAGAGTCAGACACAACTGAGTGACTTTCACTTCACTTCAATTAAAGAGACAGTTAGTAGAGGCTCCAGAGGGACCGTGACCATCAACTCAGGCTTGAGGGTCCAGATCATTCTTCATCTTGCCTCTCCTATCAGTTGTGAAGACATCCCTCAGATTAGAAGCCAGAAATAAGATGGATACGGGGGGTCTTGGGTTTGAACTTTGGTTTTTTAGTTTGTCTGGGAATCACTCAAGATGCCCTTGTTAGATAAGGGGGTTGCAAAAGGCCATTTGGCCAGGGGGCAGGGAAGGGGATTGGGGAAGGGAGCCAAGAAAGGTATGTGTGTAAAGGAGTCCCAGCCCTTTGGAGCTGGATTGAAGTAGTTTCAGGATAAAAAAGTTGGAGGCTCAGAAAAGTCTTTCTTTTCTCCTTGAGAGCTTTGCACTGACATCTGGTCTCTGGGATCTTGACTAATTTTAGCACATCTCCTTTCAACAAGGATTGACTGAGCATTTGCTTTGTACCAGGACTTGGTCAACTCCAGGTGTGCAGACACCAAGCAGGAAGATTTGCCCCTTCAAGGTCATGCTCACTTGGGGTTGGTGATGAGACATGAGACAGGTGATAAGGGTTCTTCACCCAGTTGATGTTACCTGAAGCCTTCCTGAAAAAGCCTGCCTGCGTGGAGAGGCGAAGGATGAACAAGATACGGCAAGGCAGGGAAAGGTGAGGAGGGCATTCTAGGCAGAGGACACAGCAGCGACAGAGGCTGGATGCATGGGCCTGCACAGACAACCCCAAACAGTGTAGCAAGACTGAAGGAGGGGTGCCAGCCAGAGAAGGAGGGAAGCAGAGGGGGTGTGGTGACTAAGGGCAGACTGTGTGGGGCTGGGCTTGCTGCAGCACGCTGTTGCTTGTCCTGCTATGCTTCTGTCATTCCCATTCACCCTCACTTAGGACAGCTTTTGGAGAATGCTCCCCTGCCTACTGTGCTCTGAGGACTGGAAGGAAGAGAGGCTGGTTTTATCCTTGTATCTCTGAAGAGCTGGGAGCAAGAGTGACAAGTTTGCGGCCGGGCTTGGTGGAGACAGCAAGAATCAAGTGAGAAAACTCTTATGGGGAAGTGAGCCATGGAGACCGTCAAGCCGCCAGGTTTCCCCCTAAATGTGGTCTTTGGAACACAGTTGTCCTCAAGCCCTGAGGGGCTTTCAGTTTGATTAATTTTTTTCTTGTAAAAGGCTATATATATTTTGTGTGTGTTAGTCGTTCAGTCGTGTCTGACTCTTTTCAACACTATGGACTGTAGCCCACCAGGCTCCTCTGTTCATGGAATTCGCCAGGCAAGAATACTGGAGTGGGTAGCCATTCCCTTCTCTAGGGGATCTTCCCAACCCAGGGATCGAACCCAGGTCTCCCACATTGCAGGCAGATTCTTTACCATCTGAGCCACCAGGAAGCCCTTATATTTTAGGTTAATATATTCTTTCAAATGTATCAATTATTGCATAATAAAGTTGTATATAACACATATGTTATATATGTCACATGTATGAGTTATAATGCACGTTAACATGAACACTCTGAGCCCACCAGCCAATCTCAGAGTTAGAATATTACCATGCTCTTCCTCCTTGAACACAACCCCTGCCAAACCTTCAATCTCAGAGGTAACTGTTTCTCTGAATTTTATCAGTCTCTTGCTTGAGCATACTCACCTCACATTGTCCTGTTCCTTTGTATAATTTACTTTGCTTTTTAGGGGATGTTACAAAAATGGTGGTATATAAAGTTGTTCAGAACTTTTTTCACTCATAAAAATTTTTTTTCATGCTTGGTTTTAAAATTGAGACTGGTTCTTCATAACAATCAATTTCAGCACAGACTTTCTGACTGTAATATGAAAGAGCAGAAGGATCAGATCCCAGGGTTCTCAAATGTTGTGGAAGATAAAATGCTTGTGCTGCTGGGGGCTGACTGCTCTCATTTGTTGACTTTCACTTAGTCCAATTATAATGTTATTTGTATATTAATCAGATCTCTCACCTCCCAGTTTTCTGCTTTTGTGCAAGGCAGAGCCTTCCCATGAATGACTTTGAGACACTTCCTACTTCCTCTTACCAAGCAGTTGTTCCTGTCCCTAGGATACCTCTTGCCAAAGCCTATTATGTCCACGTATGTTTTCAGAAACCATTTTCTTCTTTTTCTGTCTTACAGTGAATAATGAGTTCTAATGGCAATACCGTCAGAAAGCCTTCAGAATGGTTCTTTGATGGGGCTGGAGACTGAGCAGAAGGAAGTCTATGAACTGATTCCTCTTGCATGTTCTGGGGGAATGTTAGGCCTTGTGTTACTTCCCCAGGCTGCTGCAATAAATTACCACACATTTGGTGGCTTAAAACAACAGAAGTTTATTCTCTCACAGTTATGGAGGCTAGAAGCCTGAAGTCGAGGCTTCGGCTAGGCCATACTCACTCCAAAGGCCCTGGCAGGGGAGAGCCCTTCCTTTCAGCTTCTGGACTTCAGCGTCCCTTGGCTTGTGGCTGTGTCTTTCCAACCTCTGCCTCCGTGTTCATGTGGCCTTATTTTCTGGGTTGCCATGCGTCTTTTTTTCTGTCTCTTGACAGGACACTCATCATTGGATTCAAGGCCCACCCTAATCAATCCAGGATGATCTTATCTCAAGATTGATGTCATAATTATCTTCATTCCAAGTAAAGTCACATTCTGAGGTTCCAGGTTGAGGCATCTTTATTTTGGGGGGAGCGGTGACATTATTTAACTCATTACAGACCTCCAGATGCTACTTGAAGAAGATGTCTCATGGTTGAATATGTTTTAGAAGTATTATTCTCCATATCCCTCTCAGAGCATCACACTGTGTACCAGTATATTAGAGACTAGACCACACTGTGCGTGTGTGTATGTGTGTTAACAACTCTAATGCTACTTTGGGAAGTGCTTTTGGGGACTACACATTTTTGGAGGACATGGCAAACTTGTGTTGAAATATTCAGGGTCTTGGATGGAATTATTTCTGAGCACCTGGAAACCCCTTGTCCCCCCATACCTACGTCCTTGATCAAAGCTACCTCATATTTCTTAGACAAGAAAACTCACACTGAAGGAGAACTTCAAATACAAACAGTCCTAGAGAGGGCACTTGAGCAATATCGCCTTACTAGATGTAAATGACTAACCTCATAGTCTTTCTTATCCAAGATCTTGGCAGAGGGAGGAAGATACCTGGCCCTCGAGGCCACCAGGGCTTCTGAAGTCCCAGGGGTAGCAGGACGTGAGCCCAGAAGTAAAACCTCAGCTCCCTTTTAACCCTACAGGACCAGTGCTTTTTACCCACAATTCAATACGTTTTATGGCTAGAAGTGCTCATCTGTTTAACCTGGAATGTAAGACTACCTTTGCATTTTGACACTGATACCCGATTCATTAAGATACCATCAATTTTTGCTTCTTTCCAAATAATCTAAGTATCAGAATTTTTATAAATACAGCATAAACTTCTAGAAGGCAGATTGAATTTTGTTTTATAAAATCGTGCTGTGTTTGATTACTTGTGACATTTCCGTCTTCTTATTCAATCGGCAGCCCTCCTCTTGGATTGGGCTTCCCTGGTGGCTCAGTGGTAAAGAATCCACCTGCCAATGCAGGAGCTGTAGGAGACTCAGGTTCAACCCTGGGTCAGGAAGATCCCCTGGAGAAGGAAATGGTGACCTACTCCAGTATTCTAGGAGCCTGGGGAGCTCCATGGTTGGAAAGGGTCATGGGGTTGGAAAGGGTCCATGGGGTTGGAAAGGGTCAGACATGACTGAGCACGCACACACCCTTTGAACTAAACGCGCTGTGTTATAACAACAGGAAACCCACCAACACAGATGTGCTCTGATTTTTAAGTTCTTATATGCGACTCTTTTGAGGAAGATATTTATCAATTTCTTCTGAATTTTATCAATCCAAAAATCTTATCTTTTTCTCTTCTGGGCTGAGGGAGAGGTATGGGAGAGGAGAGAGAGAAGGAAGGAGAGTGGTGGTGTGAGAAGAGAAGCAGTGAATGGAGAGTGTGGAAGCTCTGTTCCCAGCTGGAGGATTTTAGGCAAATGCCCGTTCCCTCTGGGCCTCTTTATAAAATGAGAGGGGAGGGCCAGGTCTTATCTCCTTCCACTTTGGAATTCTGTACTTTAAAATTACATGGCAGAGGTGTGGAAAGTAAGAACCCAAAGTAAGTAGAAGGAAGCAAATGACAAAGATGAGCAGAAATAAGTGAAGTAGAAATGAAAATGTAATAGAGATGGTCAATAAAAACAAAGCTTGTTCTTTGAAAAGACTGAGAAAAGGAAAAGGCAAGACGGTGTAAGACCAGAAATCAAATAGATTGGAGATCAAACATGCAAAATACCTGATGCATAAGAAAAGAGATACTAATGACACAGTGATTCGTGAGGAGGCACAGCCTCCCTACTTTCGTTTCCTTTTTTCTTTCCATTCTCTTTAGTTTTCCTCCTTTAAAATTTTATTTTTATTCTTATTTTCACCTTTGTTCCACAGCCACATATTATATCTGATACTGGCACTTACTGTTAGAAACGAGGTGATAAAGAGATAACAACCCTCAGACCAGTGTGGACATTGAGGGCCCATGCAGTTGCCACTTTTTTACAGCAGGTGGCGCTGTAAGCCAGAGGCTGCATAGTAAACTAGCCATAAATTGTAGTATGTTTTTTTTTCCCCCACAGATTCTACCCTCTCTTCCTCGTTGTTATTTAGTTTTGCATTTTCACATTTCCAAAATTGTGAGGCATCTTACACTCAATGTACGGATTTACTGTAGAGTTTTATGCCGCTGAAAACTGTTATTCAAATGATGTTTCTTCTTATTAAATCTTAATATTTTCTTAGAATGGAAGACATTTAGTATGTTATGAGCCTATGAAACTGGAATGAATGAATCACCTGTAAAGAATATCCGAAATCACTGGACATGAGTTCTTACAGAAGAATTGAAAATGATGCATTATTTAGTTGTCTGGAATAACTTTTTCTTTGGGGTTGGACAGACTTAGGAGTTTGAAATCCAGCTTGGACACTTACTCACTATGTTATTTTGGGTAAATTTCTTATCTTCTGTAAACCTATTTCCTCATCTTTAAAATCGTGATATCAGTGGCTAATTTGAAAAATTGTTACTGTATGCCTACCAAATATCTTGGCTCAAGACAGTTTCAGTAACCTCCATCTGTGTGTGTTAGTCGTTCAATTGTTTCCGACTCTTTGTGACCCCATGGACTGCAGCCCACCAGGCTCCTGTGTGCATGGAATTCTTCAGGCGAGAATACTACAGTGGGTTGCCATTTCCTCCTCCAGGGGATCTTCCTGATCCAGGGATTGAACCTGGGTCTCCTGCATTGCAGATGGATGCTTTACCATCTGAGCTACTAGGGAAGCCCCAACCTCCATCGAGTATTATGTAATTTTGAAAAGCCGAGGTTAACAATGAAATGTGAAACAGACTTCTGTTATTTTATAGCAACTGAGGAGAGTGTACCTGTGCTATTCCTTGAATTAGCTAATGGACTTGGGGACTGTGGGTATTGGACCACTGTTTGGTACTCAACCCAGGTGGCATTGCTTTATCATCTCCAGTGGCTCCCAGAACAGAATCCCCTGGGATGTTTGTTAAACAAATGAGGAGTTCCTGGGCCCACCCAGACCCACTAAATTAAAAATCTTCGGAGGTAGGGCGCATAATATGTCTTTAAAACAAGTTCCTGGGACCTCCCTGGTGGTCCAGTGGTTATGAGTTTGTACTTCCAATGCAAGAAGTGCAGATTCAGTTCCTGGTTGGGGAACTAAGATCCCACATGTTGCATGGCATAGCCTATATATATATATATATATATATATACCTGAGTTCTCCATATTGTTTGTAGGGAGATAAAAATATAGCTCTGACCTAGAGTATGATTTCCAACAGACTAGTGTTGGAATCGTACTAACTTAGCTTAATTTCTGTAGTACTTGAGTGATATGTGATTGTAATTTGTCTGCTGGGTATTGGGAAAACAAAACGAAAGGGCAGCTCTGTTTTTTTCTGTTTCCCCATGTGTGGCTCATCTTTCACAAGCCAATCACACTTAAATAGGTCATGAACTTGCAACTAGAAGATGAATAGATCCTGGGGATCTAATGCACAGCATAGTGATTATGAGTGAGTGAAGTCTCTCAGTCGTATCTGACGCTTTGCAACCCCATGGACTGTAGCCTACCAGGCTCCTCCGTCCATGGGATTTTCCAGGCAAGAATACTGGAGTGGGGTGCCATTATATATTCCAAAGTTGCTAAGAGGCTAGGTTTTAAATATTCTTATCCCCTAAAAGAAATAATTTTGTGACTCGACAGAGTTGTTAGCTAATGTAATCATACTGCAATATATAAATGAATCAAATCAGCACGTTGCACACCTTAAACTTAGGCAGTGTTATATGTCAATTATTTCTCGATAAAAACCTATAACCCATTTTTAAAAAGTGAATGGGTTGGCATGACAGTGATAAGGTATCATCTCTATTGTGTGAAATAGAAAAGGATAATTCTGGATTGGTGAATGACAGGTCTAGGTAACTGAAGTTTAACTTTTTTAAGTGTCAAGACTACTTTAACATGCCTGATGGGAATTATTTATTCAGCAAATACATGCTGATGACCTCGTTGGTCCCAGGCACAGGTTTCCCTTGTCTGTACACTGAACACACAGAATAGAGCACATGGTGTTTGGAACTGGGAGACCCAGCTGGACCAGCTCTCCACACACAACAAACTTCCTGTGAGGAGGGCCTCCCCAGCTGTCCGTTCCCTCCATCAGGACCTGTCGGATGGGTGTTCTTCCTGCTGCCCTTCATGAAGTTGTTGGTCAGACTTACAGGGTTCCTCCAAATACCAGATTACCTGCTGAACTTAACATTCTTCTCCTCTGCTGTTTTCACTGAAGGCAACTCAGCGTACCCCAAACCTTGAATATACAGCTCTCTGCTTATCTGTAGACGTGTATACACACATACATATGTGTGTGGCAGGTCGAGCACACTCTTCTGCACATTTGATCAACTACTATGGGTCAAAGAGGTTTTCAAGTAACATGACAGAAGACAAGGTCACAGCTGGGTGAGCCACACACAGGGCTGGATGAGGCATCCTGGGGGGGCTCCTGGCCAAGAGCTTCTGGAGATGCGGGTCAATGTTGGCTGCCAGAGAGCATAGCTGTCACATCACAGAGCTTATGACAGCCTGGAGTGTGGGAGAAGGTAGATTGCTGTCTCTTGTATGACTTGACATCTCTACTTACTTCAATAGCCTCCTATTTTACAGACAAATGGTATTATACTGAAAAAAAGTAGCGTGACTCCTTCAAGCGGGGGCATGTGTGTCTCAACTTTCTTGCAGACAGAAGGTCATTGCTGCATGAGTGTTAGTTTCTCAGTCATGTCTGACTCTTTGTGACCCCATGGACTGTAGCCTGCCCAGCTCCTCTGTCCATGGAATTCTCCAGGCAAGAATACATAAATTATTGTACTGCGAGGTCACCTGGGGGCTCTTTGTGAGCAATATGTGTGGTTGGTGTGGTTACCCTGCAATGAGTGGCCCTGCCATGAGCTTCCAGATGTTCAAGCTGGTTTTAGAAAAGGCAGAGGAACCAGAGGTCAAATTGCCAGTGTCCGCTGGATCATTGAAAAAGCAAGAAATTTCCAGAAAAACATCTATTTCTGCTTTCTTGACTATGCCAAAGCCTTTGACTGTAAAATAAACTGTGGAAAATTCTGAAAGAGATAGGAATACCAGACCATCTGACCTGTCTCTTGAGAAATCTGTATGCAGGTCAGGAAGCAACAGTTAGAACTGGACATGGAACAACAGACTGGTTCCCAATAGGAAAAGGAGTTCGTCAAGGCTGTATATTGTCACCCTGTTTATTTAACTTACATGCAGAGTATATCATGAGAAACACTGGGCTGGAGGAAGCACAAGCTGGAATCAAGATTGCCAGGAGAAATATCAATAACCTCAGATATGCAGATGATACCACCTTCATGGCAGAAAGTGAAGAACTAAACAACCTCTTGATGAAAGTGAAAGAGGAGAGTGAAAGAGTTGGCTTAAAACTCAACATTCTGAAAACGAAGATCATGGCATCTGGTCCCATCACTTCATGGGAAATAGATGGGGAAACAGTGGAAACAGTGGCTGACTTTATTTTTCTGGGCTTCAAAATCACTGCAGATGGTGACTGCAGCTATGAAACTAAAAGATGCTTACTCCTTGGAAGGAAAGTTATGACCAACCTAGACAGCATATTCAAAAGCAAAGACATTACTTTGCCAACAAAGGTTTGTCTAGTTAAGGCTATGGTTTTCCCAGTGGTCATGTGTGGATGTGAGAGTTGGACTAGAAAGAAAGCTGAGCACTGAAGAATTGATGCTTTTGAACTGTGGTGTTGGAGAAGACTCTTGAGAGTCCCTTGAACTGCAAGGCGATCCAATCAGTCCATCCTAAAGGAGATAGGTCCTGGGTATTCATTGGAAAGACTGATGTTGAAGCTGAAACTCCAGTACTTTGGCCACCTGATGCAAAGAGTTGACTCATTTGAAAAGACCCTGATGCTGGGAAAGATTGAAGGCGGGAGGAGAAGGGGATGACAGAGGATGAGATGGTTGGCTGGCATCACCAACTCAATGGACATGAGTTTGGGTGAACTCCGGGAGTTAGTGATGGACTGGGAGGCCTGGCGTGCTGTGGTTCATGGGGTCACAAAGAGTCAGATGCGACTGAACTGAACTGAACTGAGTGGCCCTGCCCTTTTTGCCTGGCACCTCGTCCTGCCGTGACCCTCTCCCCGTCCCAGGATCTTCTCACTGTGTGAGCCTCTTGCCCCTCCTGGTAGCTTTCTGCTCTCTGACATCCTCTTCCATCTTCTCTTTTCTCTTTCCTTTCCTCTCTAATTCTGAATTTTATCTCAGACTTTAGAGCCTTTTCTAATTAATGAGAATGTGTCCTGCATAGCTAAGATTGTTAAATAAATTTCCCCTTGCCCCAAACAAAAGCTATTTTGTTGTGTTTGAATAGCATACCAAGACTATGGAATCAGGCCTCGTATATATGTAGCCTCCTGATGTCCATTTTACAGTGCATTTGATCATAGTTGATTTCCTCTGCTTATCTCCAACTCTTCTTGGGTTTTTAACTGGCTCTCGTTCCTGTGTTCAAGGATTATCTGGTTCTTCCAAGTGAGTGGTGGTTCTGGACAGTTAAGGGTGGCAAAGGCCAGAGTGCAGATCACAACTCCGTTGACCTATAAAGTGGTTCAGACAAATGGTCATGGACCCTGTAAGAGCGTTCCTGTAGGTGTCAGGCTGTCACACTGATCTAGTGTTTGTTTGTTTGTTTGTTTGTTTGTTTGTTTGCTATCAAAATGCAAAAGTGACCTGGATAAGCAAAGATGGGGGCCATCTGTCAAGCAGGACTAAGAGCTCTTCACAGATGGTGACAGGCCCACCCCTGCAGGCCCCTGGCAGTGCTATGGGGGTGGTCTTCTCTCCCAGGTGCAGGCCATCACTACCTGGCACGCAGCACCTGGACTTCTGGGGTGGAACCAGGACAAGGGTGAGGAGAGGGAGGCACCTCCAGAAATGTTGAATTTTGCATCATGGGCACCGCACCTGCCTCACTCTTGTCCTGGCTCTGGGGACTCCAACTGTCTTCACTCCAAATAATTCAATTCCACCTCGAAGATGGAGCCAAGTAACTTTAAAAAGAACTTACGACTCTCCTGTTCTGAGTGGTTATTCATAAGATTAAAAACAAATGGCTTAGAGAATGCTACGCTTCTAGTATAGCTCATGCCTCTTAGGCAACACATTGTTAGCTAATTGTTTAAGTAAATGAGACCTGATCCAGGATTTCTCATCTGTAGTAAATGAAAGTCCTATTGTGTTATGTTTGGATGTGCATGAGGAAACAGGAGAACGTGGAGTGAAACTGAAGTGGGGTGGAAGAAGGAGACCAGATGTGACAGCGATCAAAGCACCAGTTTTACTGAGCAAGGCAAAGCAGGATGGAAGAAAGGGAAGGCCCCCACGTGTTGAAAAAAGGAACCACTGTGGAGATGAGACTGTTTGCAAAAATAATTCATAGGCTTGATGCATTTTCAAGTTGAACCCAGTAGGATTTTCTGTGGGGGAGAAGTCTTGGCAAATTTAAAGTCTCAAAATTGATCTAAAAATATATTCAGAGAAGACCACCTCATATTCTAAAGATAAGGGGGAGGATGAGACTGCCTTCCTAAGGGAGCACTGGTATCATCAGAGGGTAGCACAGAAATAGTAATGGAATGGAAGGATACAGTTCCTGGAGCAGAATCTATGGCCTAACAATGGTGCATGTTATGTGTACGTGAATTCAATATGCAGTACAAAGAGAAGGAATAAATAATAATAAATAAAATTAATCCTTGTTGGAACAAGGCTGCACATAAATGAATATATGTAATAAATAAATAATAGTCATAAATAAAGAGTATAAGTTCTCACCTCACACCATGACCCCAAATACATTCTTGATAAATTAAACAGATACTATATTGCAGAACAACTTTATTGATGTAAGTTTTAATATTTGTCAGACTTCTAATAGATGAAAGACTGTTTCTAAGTGGTAGAAAGAAAATCATAATGAAAAATATTTGACTACAGAATGTAATATAAAATTTCAGAGTTAGAAATTAAATAAATTGTCGTATTTGCTGCAAAGAACCTGGTATCCTTATTCTAAGGTATGATCATAAAGACTGTAGAGAAAAAAAGGAAAAAGAAATTACCCAATTCACAGCAGAAGACACGGAAATGTAGAAATAAGCAAACATATGGAAAAATGCCACATCTTGATATTAAAATCGGCAGGGATAGACCATTCACTGATGTGAACATTTTAAGTATATGCATTTTAAAAATTAATTAATTAATTGTTGATTGCACTGGCTCTTTGTTGCTCTAGTTGTGGAGAGCGGGGGCTAATTCTAGTTGCAGTGCATGAGCTTCTCATTGTGGTGGCTTCTCCAGTTGCTGTGGAGCAGAGGCTGTAGGCATAATGGCTTCAGTAGTTGTGGGGCTTCCCTGGTGGCTCAGAGGTTAAAGTGACTGCCTGCAGTGCGGGAGACCTGGGTTCGATCCCTGGGTCGGGAAGATCCCCTGGAGAATGAAATGGCAACCCACTCCAGTATTCTTGCCTGGAGAATCCCATGGACGGAGGAGCCTGGTAGGCTACAGTCCACAGGATCACAGAGTCGGACACGACTGAACAACTTTGTGGTACATGGACTTAGTTGCTCCACTGGCCTGTGGGATCTTCCCTGATCAGGGATCAAACCCATGTCTCCTGACTTGGTGGGCTGATTCCCATCCACTGTACCACCTGGGAAGTATTTAAATATATGCTTTTAAAAATAAAACAATCCATTGCTGGAGAAAGGGTGATATAACAGGTATGTTCACACTTAGAAGAAATTGATTTGTGTTTGTCTTTTGAACACTATGAATTTTCTAATGTCTCCTGTCTCCCTGTCTGCATAGACCCCTGGATAGCAGACTTTTATTTTGGCTTGAAGGCAATGGCAACCCACTCCAGTACTCTTGCCTGGAAAATCCTGTGGACGGAGGAGCCTGGTAGGCTGCAGTCCATGGGGTCGCTAAGAGTCGGACACGACTGAGCGACTTCACTTTCACTTTTCACTTTCATGCATTGGAGAAGGAAATGGCAAGCCACTCCAGTGTTCTTGCCTGGAGAATCCCAGGGACGGCACAGCCTGGTGGGCTGCCGTCTATGGGGTCGCACAGAGTCGGACACGACTGAAGCGACTTAGCAGTAGCAGCAGCACCCCTAATAAAGATATCTCTGTGTAGCCCCAAATGAAGTATTGTGTAAGAGCTCAAATTTTGGAGTTTAAAGTAACTACTCTGTGCCTTACTGGTTTGGGGCAAGTTACTAACTTTCCAGGCCTCAGTTTTCTTATCTGTAGAGTGGGCATATTATTACCTTCCTCTTTGCTGTGAGAATTAAATAAGATTATATGTGATGGACCTAATACAGTGCCTGATCACAATAAGTATTCAATAAATGCTGGTTGTTGCTTTTCTTATTTTTACCCTTCTATCTCACTCTCCCGCTTTTAAAAAATACTTGATTAGATGTGTTTGCTTTTGTAAACGGTTTAAATCCTCTTTGGAACAAGGCTGCATATAAATTAGTAATCTATATTTTCAGTGCCTTCTTTAATAGTTGTGTAAATTTATCCTGCCACCTCCAATGTAGGAGAGTAATTAGACATAAGGTCAACTGCAATATGCCAACATCTATCCTAAGACTTAAAATACTCATTAACTTTGACACAGTAATTTCACTTTTTGACTGCACATGTGGAAAAAAGCTGAACAATTTTGTATACATAAAAAGCTCCTTCACAAAATTTTTCATAGTTCTCTCTATAGTAGCTAAAACTTGAAAAGAATCTGAATGCCATTAAAAAAAGACATGGTTAAATTTTTCACTCAAGAAAACTTTATGCAGGCATTGTTTTTGAAAACTGCATGGTATCATGGTAAACGCTTTTGATATAAAACCAAGAGGAAAAAGCAGTTTACTAAATTGTGTCTGTAATATAACTGCAGCAACCTATGAAAACTTATGAAGAAAATGCCTGGAAGGAAATATATTAGTATGTTCACTGTAGATTTTGAATGATGAAACAATGGATAATTTCTAAATCTCTCTCTTTTTTTTTCCCATTTGTTTTGGTTAATTCCCGGTTTTCTCTTCTAATGAATCTCCCCACCCACACACAATGCCATATAAGGTCCCTGTTCATAACTCACGGATCAACGCAAGGACAGCTAAGTTTGCGCTGTTTTCTTTGGGCATGATGTCATCTTTGTTTCACTAAAATGCAATTGCCTAAGGTATGCTTTTGGGACAGAGGAGTAGCTCTGGGGGCTGTATAAGGGGGCAATTTAGTGTGGATTCCTGTCATGGCCTTGCTTGGACTGATAAAATGAGAGAAAGCAGAGCACCTGTAGAGAAGGGAGTGCAGAAGCAGATTTCTTGGTACCAGTCACAGAAGTTACAGAAATTCCAAAATCAGGAAAATGAAATTCCAGAGCAGAATTCTTTGCCTGATTGGGCATGAAATCACTCAAACCTCATTTCTTTAAAGAAGTAAGCAAAATCTGATTGAAACATGTTGTTACTGTCATTACTATATTAGTTATACTTATCATCTTTTAGTCTGAAGTCATCAAATTAAAGACATTGTAGAATCCAAAGATAAAATTATATGCTTTTAATTTTATGCCATGAATTGTCTTTTCTGATTAAAAATTTCAAGTATACAAAATGTGTAAATTAATGAATGAAGTTCATTAGTGATCCTAGTGTTAGTTAGGACTTAGAACATGAGTTTCTTCATTCTTTCCCTGGTATAGATAGAGCTCACATTCCTTGAGTGATTAACTAGTGCTTGGCACTGCTTGGAGAATTATTAACTAGGCTCATTCTCAGTGAAGTAGGTACAATAATTATCTACATTTCATTGGTGAAGTTGAGCTTCTTGTCCATGCAACTAGGATGCGGTAGAGCCAGGATGTGGAAGCCAGGCAGTCTAGCTCTGAGTCTGTGCATTTAACCTCTCTCTCCAATATCTTTATAAATACATACTAACCGCAGTGGGGTTATACAGTGCCTAACCTTGTAATCTGCTTTTTCTTTCTAATGCAACTGAACATCATTCCAAATCAGTAGAGATAGATCCACAGTCAGTTATTTTTAATAGAGGCATTGTATTTTATTACATGGGTAACTCATAATGTATTCAATCATAATCCATATGGTTGGATATTTAAAAATTTTTTCCCTACTGTAAACAGCAAAGGAATGTACATTCCCACATACAAGTACATTTGAGAGAGTATTTCACTAGGATAAGTTCATAGATAAGGAACATGTAGGTCAAAGTGAAAATTTTCAAGGGTTTAAACCCCTGTTGCCAGAAGGCCCTCAAGAAATGTTGTGCACATTTAAATTCCCCCTTAACAGTACAGGAGAGTGTAAGAAAAGCATTTTATATAGTGATTCAATAGTCACATATTAAGTTTTCTATTTTCTTCACTAGATGCAATGACCTCTTTTTCTCTCCTCTCTTCTCTCTTTCCTTTCCTTTTAAAAATTATCTTAAGTGCCAGACATGATTCATTAAGTTAATTACATGATCCATGAATGAGTAGTAACAACAGTTTGAAAAAAACACTATTCAGTGCTTCGATACTAGCATTCTTTTTAGTGTTTGCCTGTCTGGTAATCTCAGATAATGGTAAGCTATTGTTTCTATCTTGACTTCTTCAATTACTCAAGAGGCTGACATTTTGGAAAATCATGTTTTTGAACAGAGTAAACTATAATTCACTATTTCTCAACTTATAGTGCATATTAGAATTAAAAAATTATATTCTTGTATTAATTGCTGTGCTAAATAATCTCTAGAGATTGAGCTCAGGTATCAAAATTCATAGCCAAGGCTGAGAATAAGTGTTGTAGATAGTTCTAGTAGAGGTTTGTGCTATGGTGCTGTTCACAAGATACCTAGACTGTTACCTTATAAAACTGCACTTGGGTTAATATTCCATTGAACTTGATACTTATTTCAAAATTTACTCCACAGGCATTTAAACAAATAAATATGATTAACTTTTTAAACAGTTTTGTTCAATTGCAAGAGTTCTGACTATTAAGCACATGTCATTTCTAAGAGGCACTGTTTGATTAAATTTAAATCTCCATACCCTAACCTAGACATGCAAATAATAATACCTGGAAGACAGTGGAAATTTTATGATCATATGAATTTATAAATAATACCATTAAAAACATATGTTTCTACCCTGAAGATACTATCGAACAGCTACTGGAACTAATCAATGAATTAAGTCACAGGATACAAAATCAATACACAGAAATCCCTTGCATTCTGATACGCTGACAATGAAAAATCAGAAAGAGAAATTAAGGAATCAATCTCATTTACTACTACAACAAAAGAATTAAACACCTAGGAAGAAACCTACCTAAGAAGACAAAGAAAAAGTGAAGTCACTCAGTCGTGTCCAACTCTTTGCAACCCCATGGACTATAGCCCACCAGGCTCCTCCATCCATGGAATTTCCCAAGAATACTGAAGTGGGTTGCCATTTCCTTCTCCAGGGGATCTTCCCAACAGCAATCGAACCTGGGTCTCCTGAATTGCGGGCAGATGCTTTACCATCTGAGCCACCACGGAATCCCAAGAAGACAAAAGACCTATATATAGAAAACTATGACACTCATGAAAGAAATCAGAGATGATACAAACATATTATCTTGTATATAAACAGAGATACATACAAGAACATGATATATCTCTCAGAAATTGAGAGATATATCATGTTTTTGGACTGGAAGACTCAATATTATGAAAATGACTATACTACCCAAAGAAATCTACATATTCAATGCAATCCTATCGAATTACCAATGGCATTTTTTCAAAGAACTAGAACAAAAAAATTCACAGTATGTATGGAAATACAAAAGACCCCGCTCAAGTAGCCAAAGCTATCTTGAGAAAGAAGAATGGACCTGGAGGAATCAACCTTCCTAACTTCAGATTTACTACAACTACAAAGCTAAAGTCATCAGATGGTATGGTACTGGCACAAAAACAGAAATATAGACCAATGGAGCAAGATAGAAATCCCAGAGATAAACCCACCCACCTATGGGCACCTTATCTTTGACAAAGGAAGCAAGAATATACAATGGAGGAAAGACAGTTTCTTTAATAAATGGTGTTGGGAAAACTGGACAGCTACATATAAAAAGAATGAAATTAGAACACTTCCTAACACCACACACAAAAATAAACTCAAAATTGATTAAAGACCTAAATGTAAGACCAGAAACTACAAAACTCTTATAGGAAAACATAGGCAGAAGACTCTATGACATATATTGCAGCAAGAGTAAAGGAAATAACAAAAATAAACAAATGGGACATAATTAAAAACTTTTGCACAGCAGAGGAAACCATAAACAAGATGAAAAGACAACCCTCAGAATGGGAGAAAATAATTGCAAATGAAGCAACTGACAAAGGATTAATCTCCAAAATATGCAAGCAGCTTATGAAGCTCAATATCAGAAAAACAAACAACTCAATCAAAAACTGGGCAGAAGACCTAAAAGACATTTCTCCAAGGAAGACATACAGATGGCCAACAAATACATGAAAAAAGTGCTCAACATCACTCTTTATTCAGTTCAGTTCAGTCACTCAGTCGTGTCCGGCTCTTTGAGACCCCATGGACTGCAGCATGCCAGACCTCCCTGTCCATCACCAACTTGCGGAGTTTACCCAAACTCATGTCCATTGAGTTGGTGATGCCATCCAACCATCTCATCCTCTGTCGTCCCCTTTTCTTCCTGCCTTTAATCTTTCCCAGCATCAGGGTCTTTTCAAATGAGTCAGCTCTTTGTATCAGGTGGCCAAAGTATTGGAGTTTCAGCTTCAGCATCAGTCCTTGCAATGAACACTCAGGACTGATTTCCTTTAGGATGAACTGGTTGGGCCTCCTTGCAGACCAGGGGACTCTCAAGAGTCTTCTCCAACACCACAGTTCAAAAGCATCAATTCTTCAGTGCTCAGCTTTCTTTCTAGTCCAACTCTCACATCCATACATGACTACTGGAAAAACCATAGTTTGACTAGATGAATCTTTCTTGGCAAAGTAATATCTCTGCTTTTTAATATGCTGTCTAGGTTGGTCATAACTTTTCTTCCAAGGAGTAAGTGTCTTTTAATTTCATGGCTACAGCCACCATCTGCAGTGATTTTGGAGCCCAGAAAAATAAAGTCTGACACTGTTTCCACTGTTTCCCCATCTATTTCCCATGAAGTGATGGGACTGGATGCCATGATCTTAGTTTTCTGAATGTTGAGCTTTAAGCCAACTTTTTCACTCTCCTCTTTCACTTTCATCAAGAGGCTCTTTAGTTCTTCTTCACTTTCTGCCATAAGGGTGGTGTCATCTGCATATCTGAGGTTATTGATATTTCTCCTGGCAATCTTGATTCCAGCTTGTGCTTCATCCAGCCCAGCGTTTCTCATGATGTACTCTGCATATAAGTTAAATAAACAGGGTGACAATATACAGCCTTGACGAACTCCTTTTCCTATTTGGAACCAGTCTGTTGTTCCCATGTCCAGTTCTAACTGTTGCTTCCTGATCTGCATACAGGTTTTTTGAAGAGGCAGGTCAGGTGGTCTGGTCTTCCAATCTCTTTCAGAATTTTCCACAGTTTATTGTGATCCACACAGTCAAAGGCTTTGGCATAGTCAATAAAGCAGAAATGGATGTTTTTCTGGGACTCTCTTGCTTTTTCAATGATCCAGCAGAGGTTGGCAATTTGATCTCTGGTCCCTCTGCCTTTCCTAAAACCAGCTTGAACATCTGGAAGTTCACAGTTCATGTACTCTTGAAGCCTGGCTTGGAGAATTTTGAGTATTACTTTACTAGCATGTGACATGAGTGCAATTGTTGCTCATTATTAGAGAAATGCAAATCAAAACTACAATGAGGTATCACCTCACACCAGTCAGAATGACCATCATCAAAAAATCTACAAATAAATACTGGAGAGGATGTGGAGAAAAGGGAACCCTCTTGCACAGTTGGGAATGTAAATTGATGCAGCTGCTATGGAAATTTCTTTAAAAACTAGAAATAAAACTACCATATGACTCAGCAATCCCACTACTGGGCACATACCCTGAGAAAACCATCATCGAAAAAGACACATATACCCCAATGTTCATTGCAGCACTACTTACAATAGCTAGGACATGGAAGCAACCTAGGTATCCATCAATTGAATGGGATAAAGAAGTCGTGGTACATATACACAGTAGAATATTACTCAGCCATAAAAGGGAACAAATTTGAGTCAGTTCTAGTAAGAGGGATGAACCTAGTGTCTGTTACACAGAGTAACGTAAGTCAGAAAGAGAAAAATAAATATCACATAATAACATACATAGAGAATCTAGGAAAATGGTACTGTGGCACAGTGGACAGTCGTGTGCTTTGCAGTAGGACAGAGGTTTCTTTACATTTCTAATGCAGTCTGCTCAAGTTAGAGCTATGGAAACCAAGCTAGTGTGTTGCAAGTGGTCTGTGGGGCTGACTACTGAGGTTCCAGCTCTTGAAAGCCCAAGAAAGCCAGCCTTCCCACACCTTGCCCCTCCAGCTTCAGGCTTTTGCTTCTCTCTTGTATATGGAGGGAGCTTCAGGAAATGGGGGATGCTCACAGGAGGCTCTCAGAGGGCCAGTGGGACCAACCTCTGGTCACAGGACTACCTCGGACAAGTGAAACCAGCAAAGTAGCACGACTGCCTTGGGTGTCACTCTGAGAGCAGGCACTGATGAGAGATACGAATTCCAAATGCACTCTACAAATTGGTGAATGGCAGGCGACTGAGAGGAGCTGGGGGGTTGAGGTAAAGAGGTGACCTTCATCCCTCCCTTGGTATCTGTCTTTAGCCTGTTATTGGCCATACTTGGCAATTCCTCTACTGGTTCCTCTGCTGCTGCCCCCTTAGAAGTATGCTGCAGTAGAAAAAGCTTTGCCTGGAATAAGTTACTTAGCAACTCTTTGCGATCCCATGGACTGTACCCCACCAGGCTCCTCTGTCCATGGAATTCTCCAGGCAAGAATACTGGAGTGGGTTGCCATTTCCTCCTTCAGGGGATCTTCCCAACCCAGGAATTGAATATGGGTCTCCTGCATTGCAGGCAGATTCTTAACTAACTGAGCCACCAGGAAGTCCAAGAATACTGGAGTGAGTAGCCTATCCCTTCTCCAAGGGATCTTCCTGACCCAGGGATCGAACCAGGGTCTCCTGCATTGCAGGCAAATTCTTTACCAGCTGAGCTACCAGGGAAGCCCATGCCTCAATTAACTCATTTATAAAACTGGATGAATGACAGCTGTTTAGAAGGAGCCAGCCCTGATGGCCAGGATCAGACCCCCTTCGTGCATGCAGCTGATCTCAGATGATCATATGGAGTGTCCAGTGAGGGGACTGGGAAGCAGGTGTGGGCTGTGAGTTCACATGTGGTTCCCGCTATCTTCTCCTGCAGGGTAAAATGATCACCCTTGGGGGCAGCACAGCCCTTGGCAGAGATATAGCAGAACAGTTATGGATCCAGTCAGATGTTGGATCGGCTGTTCAGTTTTTTCCTGCTCTTCACCTGTTTCAGGAGAAGAGACTGCTAGTCATCTAGGAAAAGTGTAGCAAGTTCAACAGTCTTCAAGCCTCAGATGATTGGAGTATGGATTTTCCCCTTGTTGGTCATGGTTACTAGAAGTCACTGATCAAGTCATCCAACCCAGGCATCAGGTTTTCAGAGCTGGAAAGTTGAAAACAGGGAGAGCTGCATCCTGTTGGGTCACATCCTGTTCACGAAGGCAGGAAGTGGGGCAGCAGACCAAGATGGTTAGAAAGACATGATGCTCGCAAGGCCTTTGCACGCTGTGTGTGTGTACATGGGTATTGATACATAATGTTTTTTAAGACCCTGTAAATCAAATCTTATCATGATTTCGAAAGACCTCAAGATTCTTGTGAAATACTGGCTAAAAGCCAGCTTTTTTGTTGCATGACTCTGCTCAATCTGTAGCCATACCCATCAAAGAAGTAGAAAAAATATCCTATTTGCCACCTGAAAACTGGTCACAAGGGCACTGAGTGTTCCCTCTGGGGATAGGAATGTAATGTGGGGAATTTCTCAGTGGCAGTCCTAGTGAGTATGAGATTATAGATCATGTCCAGAAATAGAAATGTCACTGCCTCTCTCCAAGGGAAGGATGGATTTTCCCAGTTGTGGGAAGCCCTTAGTGCACTGCTGGAGAGGCATCCGGCTCGTGCGGGATTGCTGGCACACTGCATCTCCCCGCTCAAAGCACAGCTTGTCTTTCCTTCATTCAGCTGCCTCTGCTGACAGAGGAGCTTCCGGGACTGAGGAATGTCACAAGTCCTTTCTGCTGCTTTTCTGCTTCTTTCTCATTACTGTTACTGTTTTCATTCGTCTTTTCTTTCTTCTCCCCTTTTCTTTTTTTACTTTGTTTACTTTAATTGGAGGATAATTACTTTACAATACTGTGATGATTTTTGCCATACATCAGTATGAATCGGCCATAGGTATACATGCGTCCCCTCTATCCTGAACCCCCTCCCACCGCTCTTCATACCCTACCCCTCCAGGTTGTCACAGAGCACCGGCTTTGGGTGCCCTGCTTCATACATCAAACTTGTGCTGATTATCTATTTTAATATGTATGTTTCAATCCTATGCTGTCACAGAAAACCCTAAAGAACCCCCTTTCTTATATGTGTTTGAGTCAGCATGATGATCGCACAATGGTTCCGTGCTGCTTTGCATGGGGGTGGGATTAAGCAGAAAGCGGTTTTATGCTGATGATTGGCATCTGGCAGGAAATGAGAAGCCTCTTCCAGTGCTGGGCTATCCAGTAACTCAGGAGTGAAGGACTTCTAAGACAAATCAAGCATTCAAAATGATGATGCTCAAACTTTTGGACTGCTGGTCCCAAGCATCTGCCTTTTAAAAAATATATTTATTTGGCTGTTCTGCGTCTTAGTTGCAGCATGTGGGATCTTTTAATTTACAGGTGTGCTGGGTCTTTGTTGCTGTGTGGGCTTTTCTGTAGTTCCGGTGCTTGGGCTTCTCATCCTGGTAGCTTCTCTTGTTGCAGAGCAAGGGCTCTAGGGCACTCGGCTTCAGTAATTGTGGCTCCTGGGCGCCAGAGTGCAGACTTAGTAGTTGTGGTGCATAGGCTTAGTTGCTCCACGGCATGTGGGATCTTCCCAGACCTGGGAGCGAACCTGTGTCTCCTGTGTTGGCAGGCAGATTCTTTACCACTGAGCCACCAAGGAAACCCCTAAGCATCTGCCTTTGAGATTTAAAATCTATGTGCTTTGCAATTAGTACTCAATAGTTTGCTGAATTCTTTTATTTCCTCTAGTCTCTGGTAAGTAATTGTGCTAGGAATGCTGCTGCTGCTGCTAAGTTGCTTCAGTCGTGTCCGACTCTGCGCGACCCCATAGACAGCAGCCCACCAGGCTCCTCTGTCCCTGGCATTCTCCAAGCAAGAATACTGGAGTGGGCTGCCATTGCCTCCTCCAGTGCTAGGAATGGGTCACAGTTAACTAGGAAATTATCTCTTAAGAATATCCATACATCATGGAACTAGATGAGAGGGAATCTGCTAAAGGCTTCACCTATCACCTAGTGATTTCAGATTTTAGTGTTTAGAGAAAGAGAAAGAAAGCAAAAGAAGAGAATGATATTGACTGTACTAAGATCTATGCATGGGTAGTGTCGGTTTTTATTATAAATATTTTCAATAGTGGAAATCTAGCACAAATATCGCATATAATTTTATCCCAAAATAAAATTGTATTTTTATTTGTTCATGTGCTCTTCTAGTTCTTGTGATATGTAATGTTTAATCTATATATGTATCATCATAAATATTTTTTTTCACCCCAGTTCATGTATAAGAGGTGTTCTTTAAAAGAAGAAATGGCAATTAGACCCACTTTTGGTGCTCATGGACAGAGCAGCAGAAGTGAGTTACAGACCACAGCATGTTGTGGGTTTCCTTTTGGTTTTGCCCATGGGGACTTCATTGTTTTGGTATTTCAGCTCAACCTTTGAAAAATGGGAGTGGGTGACTCGTCACCTTACAAATATATTGAATGGAAAATAACTGGTATGTAATTTCAGTATCACCGAGGTGGAATGGTGTGGTATGAAATGCTGCAGTATAAACCTCAATATCGAGCAGGTCATCAGGCCTTCTTTTGTCCTTTAACTTCTTTCTTTTCATTTTATTTCTTATTATACTCAGTCACTCCTTCCTCAAAATCTAAGGAGCCAGGATCCTGCTTGATAATCCCTGGGTTTTTGCTGTGTGACAGGAAATGTGTTAAGTAAGGTCTTTGCTCATGTTCCTCATTTAATCCTACTCTCTAAAGCAGGAGGCACCATTATCCCCACTTTAGAGATGAGGAGACTGAGATGCTGTGATTGTCTTGCTCAAGATCAATTGGTAAATTATGGAGCTACTGTTCCCACAGAGATTTTTGCAATGATGAAGACCTTTCTACTTACAGATTAGGCTCTTCTGCAACACTGTACTGTCTCAATGCAGAGCCTGGAACAGAAATGATAGAAAAAGAAGGCATGCTTCAGAGTTGACTGCTATTTCTTTATATGACATAGTCTCTTGTTTCTTTCGTTTTTGTAGCTTGGATTTACTGTCACCGCCTTCTACAAGCTGGGGACAGTCATTAACAGACATAATTGTTTAGAGAGTATGGTTTTATGTAATAGGAAAAGATATTTCAGAAATGTAATCTGGAGGAAAAGAAAAAAATATTGCATTTCCTGATATGTCAGTTCCTTTTTTTTTTTTCCTTTTTGTTAATCATTAGATTGAGTCCGCTCAGAATGTAATGTTAACCTTCCGGAGGATAAAAATAACTTCTTTTGTAATTTTACTTCGTGCAGCAACAACATATTGTGCTTGTTCATGGAAAGATGTATTTTAAAAAAAGAATGCAAGGCACCCTTAGCCCCATGAGTAATAACTGGCACGATGATGCTCATGGCAGATCATCGCTCTAAGTCCTTCTTTGAAAGGCTTGTGAATTGTTTTTTACAGAAGTTGTACGTGTTATTTTGTGATATGTGAAACCTCATTTAATAATAATAGAAAACCCCCAAGAGTATCATGTATATGGTTTGGGGAATTCCTTTTACTTCCCGTATAGTGACTCACAGCTTAGATGTACTAAGTTGGGTAGAGGAAGCATCTCTCTATCATTGTCTCACAAAAATACAAACCAGGAACCAGGAAGAGAAACTGCAGACCTCTGCATGCTCCTCTGCCCTCCCAGAGGCAGGAAGTGGCATCTGGAGATGGTAGCTGAGGTCTAGCAAATGCAGCCACTGGGGGACCAGGAACAGGATGATCCTGGAAAGTGGTGGGGGGAAGTTTTCCGATACTTAGATTTGTGACATTTACTTTTCCTTTTTGATATAATTCTCCCCAGGTTCATCTAATCAAACACAGCCAGAACTGATTCCTTACTCTGAAACATACACTTGGCTAAACAAAACAGAAAGTGGATGACTAGAATATGGATTTCCATGTAAACTGGCTCAACTGCTATGGAAAATAATATGACGGTTCCTCAAAAAAGTAAAAATAGATCTACTGTGTCATCCAGCAATTCCACTTCTGGGTATATACCCAAAGGAAATTAAAACAAGACATCAAAGAGATAAGATTACTCCAAAGTTTACTGAAATATTATTCAAAATAGCCAACATATGGAAACAACTTCAGTGCCCATAAATGGATGCATGGTGCATGGATGAAGAAGATGTGATATATATTTATTTTTTCCTTTCCCATGAGAAAGGACATTCTGCCATCTGCAACAATAGATGGACCTTGAAAGTGAAAGTGAAGTTGCTCAGTCATGCCCGATTCTTGGTGACCCCATGGATTGCAACCTACCAGGCTCCTCCGTCCATGGGATTCTCCAGGCAAGAGTGCTGGAGTGGGTTGCCATTTCCTTCTCCAGGGGATCTTCCCAACCTAGGAATCGAACCTGGGTCTCCCGCATTGCAGGCAGACGCTTTATCGTCTGAGCCACCAGGGAAGCCCAGATGGACCTTGAGGTCTCAATATTAAGATGTTAATCCTCTAAAATTGATTTATAAAATCAAAGCAGTTATAATCAATTGCTTGGCAGGATTCTAACTCCCATTCCTTCCCTCCCTATTCTTTTTCCTCTGTAGAAATTGCTGCACTAATCCTGAAATTTATATAGATATGCATATGAAAAGGACCTAAAATAGCCAAAACAGTGTTCAGAAAAGAAGAAAGCAATTGGAGAACTTAAATTATATGATTTTAAGACTTACTAGAAAAAAGACTATCAGATCAGATCAGATAAGTCGCTCAGTTGTGTCCGACTCTTTGCGACCCCATGAATTGCAGCACGTCAGGCCTCCCTGTCTATCATCAACTCCCAGAGTTCACTGAGACTCACGTCCATCAAGTCAGTGATGCCATCCAGCCATCTCATCTTCTGTCATCCCCTTCTCCTCCTGCCCCCAATCCCTCCCAGCATCAGGGTCTTTTCCAATGAGTCAACTCTTTGAATGAGGTGGCCAAAGTACTGGAGTTTCAGCTTTAGCATCATTCCTTCCAAAGAAATCCCAGGGCTGATCTCCTTCAGAATGGACTGGTTGGATCTCCTTGCAGTCCAAGGGACTCTCAAGAGTCTTCTCCAACACCACACTTCAAAAACATCAATTCTTCGGTGCTCAGCCTTCTTCACAGTCCAACTCTCACATCCATACATGACCACAGGAAAAACCATAGCCTTGACTAGACGGACCTTTGTTGGCAAAGTAATGTCTCTGCTTTTGAATATGCTATCTAGGTTGGTCATAACTTTCCTTCCAAGGAGTAAGCATCTTTTAATTTCCTGGCTGCAGTCACCATCTGCAGTAATTTTGGAGCCCCCAAAATAAAGTCTGACACTGTTTCCACTGTTTCCCCATCTATTTCCCATGAAGTGATGGGACCAGATGCCATGATCTTCGTTTTCTGAATGTTGAGCTTTAAGCCAACTTTTTCACTCTCCACTTTCACCTTCATCAAGAGGCTTTTGAGTTCCTCTTCACTTTCTGCCATAAGGGTGGTGTCGTCTGCATATCTGAGGTGATTGATATTTCTCCTGGCAATCTTGATTCCAGCTGTGTTTCTTTCAGCCCAGCGTTTCTCATGATGTACTCTGCATATAAGTTAAATAAACAGGGTGACAATATACAGCCTTGACGTACTCCTTTTCCTATTTGGAACCAGTCTGTTGTTCCCATGTCCAGTTCTAACTGTTGCTTCCTGAGCTGCATACAAATTTCTCAAGAGGCAGATCAGGTGGTCTAGTATTCCCATCTCTTTCAGAATTTTCCACAGTTGATTGTGAGCCACACAGTCAAAGGCTTTGGCATAGTCAATAAAGCAGAAATAGATGCTTTTCTGGAACTCTCTTGCTTTTTCCATGATCCAGAAAATGTTGGCAATTTGATCTCTGGTTCCTCTGCCTTTTCTAAAACCAGCTTGAACATCAGGAAGTTCACGGTTCACATATTGGTGAAGCCTGGCTTGGAGAATTTTGAGCATTACTTTACTAGCGTGTGAGATGAGTGCAATTGTGCGGTAGTTTGAGCATTCTTTGGCATTGCCTTTCTTTGGGATTGGAATGAAAACTGACCTTTTCCAGTCCTGTGGCCACTGCTGAGTTTTCCAAATTTGCTGGCATATTGAGTGCAGCACTTTCACAGTATCATCTTTCAGGATTTGGAATAGCTCAACTGGAATTCCATCACCTGGTAGTCAAAAAAATATGGACCTTAGACTTACAAATGTAATACATTAATTATGTCTTAATAGAACTGAGAAGAAAAAAACCTTATTGGCCATTTTGAGCCCTGAATCAGGTTTTCAATCCTTGGCATCTTATTAAATGTTTTACAGTTTAAAGGAACACATAGCATTATACCTTTCTATGAACAATTCCTTTGCTGATTTGGATTGGAAAATTGACCAAGATTTTGTGAAAGGCACACAAATACAACTCTAAGTAAAGAGGCCTTTGGTTGTTGTTGTTTAGTCACTAAGTTGTATCTGACTGTTTGCAACTCCAGGCTCCTCTGTCCATGAGATTTCCCAGGCAAGAATACTGGAGTGGATTGTCATTTCCTACGCTGGGGGATCTTCCCTACTCAAGGACTGAACCCACTCCTGCATTGCAGGTGGGTTCTTTACCATTGAACCACCTGGGAAGCCCTGTGGCTCTGATATTGCTTTTAAACATTGTGAGCATCAGTCCTGGCTAAGGTTGCTTGTGGATGTTTGAGAGCAGGGGAGCAACCAGTGAGAGAACCATTGTTTTGGGATAATCTATGATGAGATGGTTAGATAACATCACAGACTCAATGAACATGAATCTGAGCCAACTCTGGGAGACAGTGAAGGACAGGGGAGTCTGGTGGGCTGCAGTCCATGGGGTCACAAAGAGTCGGAGATGACTTGGTGACTGAACAATGACAGCGACACAACATGGCAGATGCTTTAGGGGATTTTATCTTGTTAAAATCTCATACTTGCATTATCAGGCAGGTACAGCATCAGCCTTAATTTATGGAAAAGTGAGAGGTGAAGGCAAACAAGATCCTTTGAGTTCAGACTTAAAACTTATTGTCCTGAAAGCAGAAGTGCTCAAGGGGACTTCTCTGGAGGTTCAGTGGTTAAAATTCCACGCTTCCAAAGCAGGGGATGGGGGTTCAATTCCTTGTCAGGGAACTAAGATCCAACATGCTTTGTGAGAAAAATAGGGGGAAAAGCAGAAGTACTCAGCTTTAAAATCTCAGACTCTCATACACTTTATTCTGAAGCTCTCTTCACTTATAATCAATGACTTCCATGCCCAGTGGAGTGTCCCAGGTGGCACAGTAGTAAAGAATCTGCCTGCCAATGCAGAAGACACAGGAGATGCGAGTTTGATCCCTGGGTTGGAAAGATCTCCTGGAGGAGGAAATGGCAACCTACTCAAGTATCTTGCCTGGGAAATTCCATGGCTTCAGAGGCTGGCGGTCTACAGTCCATGGGGTCACAAAGGGTCAAACATGACGGAGCGACTGAGCATGCACAGGCACATACATGCACACACACACAGCCCTGTCCAATATGTTTACCAGAGTAAAGAATCTGCTGCTGAATGCTTGCAGAGCAATTAATCCAAATTGACTTATGCTGTGTCAAATACATATCAAAGTTCAAAGTCTTAGTATGAACAGAAATTTTTAAATATCTCGTTATTTTTGTACTGCCTGTATGTTGAAATGATAATATTTGGATATATTGGGTTAAGCTATATTATTACAGTAAAAAGAGAGCTTGGTATTTAGCATAAGATAGACAAATCAATAAATTAAACACATAATCTAGAGCTACTCATATACTGGCAATTGATTTTCAACATAGGTACTGTGATAATTTAATAGGGAAAGGATAATCTTTTCAACATATGGTGCTATATAATTTAATATCTGTACAGAGAAAAATGAACCCTGACTCCTAATATATATGAAAAGTTAATTCAAAATTAACTTGAAATTATTAGCTAAAATTGGAGAAGGCAATGGCACCCCACTCCAGTACTCTTGCCTGGAAAATCCCATGGACGGAGGAGCCTGGTAGGCTGCAGTCCATGGGGTCACGGGGAGTCGGACATGACTGAATGACTTCACTTTCACTTTTCACTTTCATGCATTGGAGAAAGAAATGGCAACCCACTCCAGTGTTCTTGCCTGGAGAATCCCAGGGACGGGGGAGCCCGGTGGGCTGCCGTCTGTGGGGTCGCACAGAGTTGGACACGACTGAAGTGACTTAGCAGCAGCAGCAGCAGTATGATGTTTGTAGACCCAAATAGAAGAATATCATTGAACTTTGAGGTAATCAATGACTTAGAGTATAAAACCACTAACCATGAAAGATTGATTTTTAAAAAGACTGATTAACTATACTTCATGAAAATTGAAAACTTCTCCTCAAAAGTCACCATTAAAAAACCCTAAACATAAGCTACACATCAGGGGGAAATACTTGCATCATGTATCCAAACTGTATCAAGGAGTCCAATAATTCAGTGATAGACAAAAATGCCAATAAAAATGAAAAGCAAAATTTTTTTAAAAGGAATATGGATTTCCAAACTTTGAGAGTCACTAGAACTACATAGATGAACTCCAGGGAAATTTTAGGGATGATTGCTGAGTTAGGTGACTGGTCTCTTTCACATTTGAGGTTATATCATTCTACAACTTTTTCTTCTGCTAAGTCTGATATGGGGCTTTCCTGGTGGCTTCCCTAGTGGCTCAGTGGCTCTGCCAATACAGGACTCCTGCCACTACAATAGTCACAGGTTCGATCCCTGGGTTGGAAAAATCCCCTGGAGAAGGAAATAGCAACCCATTCCAGTATTCTTGCCTGGGAAATCCCATGGACAGAGGAGCCTGGTGGGCTGCAGACCATGGGGTCTCAAAGAGTCACACGACTTAGTAACTAAATAATAACAAGGTATGATAAGTTTCTCTGAAACAAATTTTCAAATTCCCAGAATCTCAGAGAGATTTGACCAAAATAATCTTCTGAATAAAAATTCAGTGACTAACACTCTCATTTCTGGGGAAGCAGTACTGACATTAGCTGGGAAGTACTGGTAATCTCTATCATCATTACCATTATAAAAATAACCACTATCTTCTAAAAGTTGCATTTCATCTAAAACCCACCATTCATAAATAGAGCCATGGGTTTTCTGCTACTAGATATGGGCAACTTTTCCCAGAATTGTGTGTATGTTTTGTTTGGAATTTCATTGCACAAACTGGTAGATATAGTTTGTTTCAGTTTTTAGCCAACTGAATTTTTTGGAGTGATAATTTCATCGATAGTTCAACTTAGTTGAAATTTATAGATTGATAAAGAAATTCTAAGCATGATTTGATTTGGGTTTTATGATTTGTGAAAAATTTAAAAATCTTTTAAATCACTCACAGAACTTTCTAAGTATGAAAGATGTGCAAAGTGTGGCCGAAGGGGCCAGCAAGGTTTACTTAGGGTTTCCAAGATCCCAGAACTCACATTCTGGATGGCACTGGGTCTAGAAGACTTAATGAATAGGCTCCAGATGCTGATGCTGAAGCTCCAATCCTTTGGCCACCTGATGTGAAGAGCCTACTCATTGGAAAAGACCCTGATGCTGAAAAAGATTGAGGGCAGAAACTGAAGCAGGTAGCAGAGGATGAGATGGTTGGATGGCATCACCAACTCAATGGAAATGAGTTTGAGCAAACTCCAGGAGATGGTGAAGGACAGGGAAGTCTGGTGTGCTGCAGTTCATGGGGTCGCAAAGAGTCAGACACAACTTATTGACTGAATAACAACAACCAGAGAGGAGCTTCCCAATAATTTCATCTCTATATTAATGCAAGGAAGATGTAATACAATTAGAAAGTATAAGTCTTCTTAAAGAAGACTTTAAGTCTTTAAAAAGCAATAACCTTGGCTCCAAGTAATCATTGCTATAGATTTGGAGGAAAGATTTGCACATAAGGGAGTGGAATCTTACCTGGACCTCATGATCACTGTGGATTCTTGTGTTTTGACCTTTTTTTTTTTTTTTTTTTTTGGTAGATGCCTTTTTACTTTATTTTTTTAAATTTTATTTTATTTTTAAACTTTACAAATTGTATTAGTTTTGCCAAATATCAAAATGAATCCGCCACAGGTATACATGTGTTCCCCATCCTGAACCCTCCTCCCTCCTCCCTCCCCATACCATCCCTCTGGGTCATCCCAGTGCACTAGCCCCAAGCATCCAGTATCGTGCATCGAACCTGGACTGGCAACTCGTTTCATACATGATATTATACATGTTTCAATGCCATTCTCCCAAATCTTCCCACCCTCTCCCTCTCCCACAGAGTCCATAATGAGGTGGCTGAAACTGGAGCCTATTATACAGAGTGAAGTAAGCCAGAAAGAAAAACACCAATACAGTATACTAACGCATATATATGGAATTTAGAAAGATGCTAACAATAACCCTGTGTACGAGACAGCAAAAGAGACACTGATGTATAGAACAGTCTTGACCCAATTCTTGAGCCTTTTCCCAGTGGAATAATTTCAAAGCAGCAAAGATTTTGAAGAAGGAATCAAAGACATGTAACAGAAGCATTTGCATTTTCAAAATAAATTATAGGATGATGAAGGCAGGTGGCCAGCTGTTGTTCAAACTGATTCTCATAGTAAAAAGGATAATATTTTCTTGGGGAAAACTAAAGCAGATGAAATAGTAATGAATTTAAATCTATAAATTCAAGAATTCAAGATTTAGTACAGTTTTTGAAAACAACTTTATCGAAGTATAACTTCAGTTCAGTTCAGTCGCTCAGTCGTGTCCGACTCTTTGCGACCCCATGAATTGCAGCACGCCAGGCCTCCCTGTCCATCACCAACTCCCGGAGTTCACTCAGACTCACCTCCATCGAGTCAGTAATGCCATCCAGCCATCTCATCCTCTGTCGTCCCCTTCTCCTCCTGCCCCCAATCCCTCCCAGCATCAGAGTCTTTTCCAATGAGTCAACTCTTTGCATGAGGTGGCCAAAGTACTGGAGTTTCAGCTTTAGCATCAGTCCTTCCAAAGAAATCCTTTATATACCATATAATTCATGCACTGTAACTTCATAGTTTGATGAATTTTAGTAAATTTATATAAATTTGCCACAATGGCTAAAATTCAGTTTTAGAACTCTCCCATTCCCCCCACAAATTTCTTTTTGTCTGTTTGCAATCAACCCGCACTCCCACACTCAACCCCAGTCAATCACTGATCTGCTTCCTGTCTCCATAGTTTTGCCTCTTCTAGGAATTTCATGTAAATACAATTGGGCAATACAAATCTTTGATATCTGCATCATTCACTCACACGATGTTTCGAGTTTCATTCATGTCATTGCATGTGTCATCAGTTTGTTCTTTTTTATTGCTGAACAGTATGCCAATGTACAGACAAACCACAGCATCTTTATTTCTTCACTGTTTGATGGACATTTGTTTCCAGTTTGGGGTTATTATGAACAATGTTGCTATGATTATTTGTTTACAAGTTTTTGTATGAACATAATGTTTTCATTTCTTGTAGATAGATGGGAATGGAATTGCTTAGTCATGTGGGAAGTGTATTTTTAACATTTGGAGAAACTGAAAATGTTTTCCAAATCTGCTGAACCCTTCTATTTTCCCACCGACACTGTATGACTGGATATATTCAATCTTTTTTTTATTATAGTCACCTGAGTGGATTAAGTATCTTATTGTGGTATTGGTTTGCATTTGCCTAATAACTGTTAATTTTGAGAATCTCTTCATGTGCATATTAGCCACATGTGTATCTATTTTGGTAAAATATTTATTCTAATTGTTTGCCCATTTTCTATTGGGTTTTCTTATTACTGAATTGTAAGAGTTCCTTATCTGTTCTGCATACAAGTCCTTTATCAGATATATGGCTTGCAATCATTTTCTCCCTTTTAATTTTTTAAGTAGTTTCTTTTTATAAGTAAAAGCTTTCAGTTTTGATGAAGTCCAGTGAACATGTTTTCCTTTTATGGATCGTGATTTTGGTGTCATGTCTAATAAATATTTACCTAACCCAACGTCACAGAGATTTTCTCCTATGTTTTCTTCCAGAAATTGTACAGATTCAGGATGTACCTTCAGACCTATGATTCAGTTGGAGCTATGTGTGGGATGTATGGCGGCTTCCCGGGTGACACTCGTGAAGAACCCGCCGGTAAATGCAGGAGACATAAGAGACCTGGGTTCGATTCCGGGGTTGGGGAGAGGCCCTGGAGGAGGACATGGCAGGCCACTCCAGTATTCTTGCCTGAGAACCCCATGGACAGAGGAGCCCGGCAGGCTACAGTCCATACAGATACAACTGAAGCGATTTAGCACACACACATGTGGTACGTATGGTGTGAGGCAAAGGTCTAAGTTCTTTTTTTGTGTGTGTGGCATATGGATAGACAGTTGTTACATTACCAAGTTTTGAAAAGACTAAGGTTTCCCCTGTTGAATTGACACTTCTGTCAAAATCAATTGGCTATACATATGAAGGTTTATTTATGTATATTCTACTGTGTTCCTTTGATCTAGATATTGCTCTTTACCCCAGTAGCACAGCATCTTGGTTATCGTACCTGTATTGTAAGTTTTGTATAAGCCCTCCAATGTTGTGCTTCGTCTGAATCTTTTTTGTTGAAGTATAGTTGATTCACAATGATTCAGATGTATAGAAAACTGGAAATGTATATATGTGTGTGTGTCTGATATTCTTTTTCAGATTCTTTTCCATTATAGGTTATTACAAGGTATTGAATATAGTCCTCTGTACTATACAGTAGGTCCTTGTTGTCTGTTTTGTATTTTATAGTATGTATCCGTTAATCCCCAATTCCCGATTTATCCCTCCCCCCTTCCCCCTTTGGTAACCATAAGTTTGTTTCCTATGTCTGTGGATCTTTTTCTGTTTTGTTGTTGT
Source organism: Bos javanicus (assembly GCF_032452875.1). NCBI lineage: Eukaryota > Metazoa > Chordata > Mammalia > Artiodactyla > Bovidae > Bos > Bos javanicus. Next base: position 49,080,436 of record NC_083870.1, read on the forward strand.
TGTTCAGTTGCTAAGTGTAACTCTTACGTATACATAAATATAAACCGGGCTTCCCTGGTAGGTCAGCTGGTAAAGAATCTACCTGCAATGTGGGAGACTTGGGTTTGATTCCTGGGTTGGAAAGATTCCCTGGAGAAGGGAACAGCTACCCACTTCAGTATTATGGCCTGGATAATTCCAGGGACTGTATAGTCCATGGGGTTGCAAAGAATTGGACACGTCTGAGTGCCTTTCATGAAATATATATAATATTTATGTGTAAATATTATATAAATATTTATAATTCTGTTTTGTAAATAATTTCATTTGCATAATTTTTAGAGTCTGTATATAAATGATATCATATGATATTTATCTTTGTCTGACTTACCATACTTAGTATGATAATCTCTAGGCCCATCCATGTTGCTACAAATGACAAGATTTCGTTCTTTTTTATGGCTGATACTCCATTGTATGAATGTATGCATATATATGTTTACTGCATCTTCTTTATCCATTCATCTGTTGATGGACATGTAGGTTACTATGTGTCTTAGTTATGATAAACAGTGCTGCTATGAACATCGTGGGGGCATGTATTTTTTGAATTAGAGTTTTCATCTTTTCTGGGTATATATCCAGGAATGAGATTGCTGGATCATATGGTAACTCTATTTTTAGTTTTTTAAGAAATCTTTACGCTGTTCTCCATAAGGGCTGTACCAATTTTCATTCCCACCAATAGTGTAGAAGGGTTCCCTTTTCTCCACACCCTCTCCAACATTTATTATTAGACTTTTTGATGAGGTGACCATTCTGACTGGTGTGAGGTGGTACCTCACTACAATTTTGATTTGCATTTCTCTAATAATTAGTATGCAGTTTTTTGTTGTTATCTTAAGTCCTTTGAATTTTCATATAAATATTTATAAAATTTAGAATCAGCTTGTGTCCTGTGACTTGACCAGGTCACATATCTAGTACATTTTTGGTAGATGTACTGGATTATTATGTACTAGCTTATTAGGTCTAGTACATTTTTGGTAGATTTTATACAATTTTATATCTATAAGATTATATCATCTGCACATAAATACAGTTTTGCTTCTTCCATTTAATCTGTAGGCCCTTATATATTTTTATGCACTGGCTAGAACCTTCAGTACAGTGTTGAATAGAAATGATCAGAACAGTCATTCTTGCCTTATTCACAGTCTGAAGGGGAAAGCATTCAGTGTTTTACCATTAAATATGATATTAACAAAGGTTTTTCATAGATGTCCTTTATCAGGTGGAGAAAGTTCACTTTTATTTCTGGTTTGTTGATTTTTTTTAATATCATAAATAAATATTAAAATTTACTGAATGTGTTCCTGCATCGGTTGAGATAATCATGTGAGTTTGTCTTTTATTCCTTTAATATGGTATATCATATTTATCGAATTTTGAATATTAAACCAACCTTGTATTCTTGAATTAAATTCCATTTGGTCATGGTTTTTTTTTTTTTAATGTTACTAGATTTGATTTGCTATTTTTTGTTAAGAGTTTTGCATCTATATTCATGAGGGATATTGATTTATAGTTTCCTTTTCATGTTACTTCTCTGGCTGCTTTAATATCAGGCTAATACCGAGCTACCAAAATGAGTTTGAGAGTGTTCCCTCTTCTTTTTTTCTGAAAGAATTTGTGTAGGATTGGTATTGTTTCTTCATTAAATTTTTCATAGAACTCAGCATCAGCATCCCACAAATGCTGATTCTTTGTGGGAAGATTTTAAATTATTAATTCAATGTTCTTAGTTGATACAGGTCTATTCAGATTTTCTGTTTTTTCTCGAGTCAATTTTGATAATTCATGTGTGTGTGTGTTTTAGGAATATGTCCAGGTCATCTAGATTGTCTATTTTGTTGGAATACGTAGTCCTGCTTGAATTTGGCTAACAGTTTTTCACTGACTTTAATCACAAGGACATGATATACTAAGAAATGCCATAAGGAATCTTCTGCATTCTGGTAGTATTCTTCCTCACTTTCATTGTGTAGCAGCAGTCCAATTTCCCACTGGTAGCCTGAATTAATCACCTTCACCATCTGTGGACTTACAGAATACCTTATCCACCCTTCTTTGCCTGTTGATTCAGTTATGAGGAGACCAACATGGCTGGGTGGCAGTCTTAACTTCCAGTTCAGTAGAATCCCTTTCTGTGTCTCCTGGTAGATGCATTTCCTCCCCCCTTGAAACCAAGGCTTCTAGAACCAGGAGAGAATTAGGTTGTGGGGTCAGGAAGCAAAAATGTTGCTGGTGGATCACTAGCAATAATAGTAAATGGTGCTATTGCCATGTTTTGAGTCCTGGACCTTGAATCCCTGATATGGGAGAAATTGTACCATGTACTGGATGCTGATTCAAGCTGGAAAACCCTGCCCCAGTCACCTATCTGGTGTTGTGATCAGGCTTTAAAAGGCCAAGCCAGCTGCTTCATGATGGTGGAGAACATGGTAAGACTGATTAATTCCATAAGCATGGGTTCATTGTTGTACTTCATTTGCTGGTCAGAAACGGTGCTGTGTGGAGTACTATGGTGGTGGATGAGGTATTCTATAAGCCCGCAGATGGTAGTTCAGGCAGAAGCATTGTGGGCAGGGACTGCAAATCCCACTCTAGAGTGTCTATTTCAGTAAAAACAAAATACTGTCACTTCCACAATGGATCCAATATAATAAACCTGCCACCAGGTAGCTGGCTGACCACCCGGGAATGGTACCATATCTGGGACTCTGTGTTGATTTCCACTGCTGACAGTTTGGGCACTTAGCAGTAGCTGAAGCCAGGTTATTTTCCATGGTGAACAGAAGTCTGTGTTGCCCAGCCCATGTACGACTTCCATTTCTGTGGCACAAATCGGTTAGCGTGTTCAGCTGTCTAGCGAAAGGTTGGTGGTTCAAGCCCAGCCGGGGGTGCCTTGCTCTTGCCTTTTGGGCTTCCCAGGTGGCTCAGTGGTAAAGCATCTGCCTGCAATGCAGGAGACTTGGCTTCAGTCCCTGGGTTGGGAAGATCCCCTGAAGAAGGAAATGGCAACTCACTCCAGTGTTCTTGCCTGGAAAATCCCGTGGACAGAGGAGTTTGGCAGGCTACAGGCTGTGGGATCCTAAAGAATCAGACATGACTGAGCAACTGAACATGCTGCCACCATGGCCACTTTGTTCATGAGCTTATTGGCTGGGGAAAAAGGCTGACTGGGTATCCACAAAATGGGTCATCCTACCGATTTCGTGATTAAAGTCTTCTTCCACTAAGGTTACTCTTTGATGACTGTTGTTGTTTTTGTTTAGATGCTGTTTTGTCCAACTCTTTTGCAACCTCTTGGACTGTAGCCCACCAGGCTCCTCTGTCCATGGAATTCTCCAGGCAAGAATACTGGAGTGGGTTGCCATTTCCTTCTCCAGGGGATCTTCCTGACCCAGGGATTGAACCTGGGTCTCCTGCTTGGCAGGCTGATTCTTTACCTCTGAGCCACCTGGGAAGCCCTTGGTAAATATTAACATGGAACATAAAGATGTTCTTGTATTTCACAGTGTCTTGCAAGGCACCTACCTGAGGGAAGGTCATCGTAGTTTCCTCAGGCAATGCAGGACTAATATCTTCAGGCAGGAGTGGAAGGGCTGCTTCTACTGACAAAGAAGAGTCCCTGTTTTACTGGACAGGAGGGAATTACAACCCTGTCATTTGAGGACTCAGTCTTGTCCCAGGGTTTAGTTTATTAAGGAATGAGGGAGGCCTAGTTCACTTCTAATTAGCACCTGTTTGTCCATCTCTGTTTTCCTCTGAGGGACAAACCTGGGCTATAGAAATCTTTAGTGAATCTGGAACCACTTAGGCATTCCTCTCTGAAGTCTTGTTATCTCCTTTCCAGTTCCAGGAATCTCTGTTTCCTACCCTGTGCTGTGCTGTGCTTAGTGGCTCAGTTGTGCCCAACTCTGTGACTCCATGGATTGTAGCCCATCAGGCTCCTCTGTCCATGGGGATTCTCCAGGCAAGAACACTGGAGTGGGTTACCATGCCCTCCTCCAGAGAATCTTCCCAACCCAGGGATCAAACCCAGGTCTCCCACATTGCAAATGGATTGTTTACCATCTGAGCCATCAGGGAAGCCCAAGAATACTGGAGGGGGTAGCCTATTCCTTCTTCAGGGGAACATCCTGACCCAGAAATCAAACCAGGGTCTTCTGTATTGCAGGTGGATACTTAACCAGCTGAGCTACCAGGGAAGCCCATTTCCTACCTTACTGCCCATCAGAGAAAGTCTTCCTGCCCCAACCTCTAGAAGAAGAGAGATTTCTATTGCTCTGGAATTGATGTCTGCTTTTTGCTTTGCTGGAATCCCCTTTCAAGAAATGACAAAACTTGGTTTCCTGACTGAAATGAGGGTAGGGGAAAATACAGGGACCATGAAAACAGTTTAAAGTTTATTATATTACTCTGTTGTGAGGGCGAGATACCAAATTTGCTAAAGATGGAGAGAAAGGCTTCTTGACATTTCTAGAGAACTTTTAATTTCTCCATATAAAGGCACGATAGATTTTCCCAACATGTGGACACTGTTCCTTCCTTTACATCCTCCACCCCCAGCCGTGGAGATCATGTTTGGGAAGTTTGTTAGTGTTACCATCTGTGTGACTAGCATCTGGTGATAAACCTTGTGTGTGAATTGTGGGGACGACTAACATCTAAAGTAAATAGCGGTTGTTGTGGGAGGGCTGCATGGGCGGCATGCTGGCTGCTCTTCAGATGTTTGACTGCCTCCTTGAAGCCGCTGTTGGCTGTGGATTCTCCAATATTCTGCTGCAAGGGTGGCCCATGTCTCTGCGGGAGTGTCTAGTGCCTCGTCTCTCTCAGCCAGGACCTGAGGACCTCTGCCTTTCCAACGGGGGATCAGGCCTCCTCTCCCCATATCAGGGTGATGGCCAAAGAGTGCCGGGGTACTGCGTATTCCTGCCTTTGGAATCTCCATCTCAGCCCCGCACTGCAGGCTCTGATTCCTGGACAGCGGAAGGCAGAAGAAGGGGATTCTCTGCAGCGGCCTGAACAGGAGAAAGGGCTCAGTGGTGGTGGTTGAAGCTGCCCAGATGCTCCTTATTCATTCATTCTTCCACAGTTTTGCTTTTGGCATGTCCTCTGCATGGAGCATCTTACCTTATGGTCTCCTTCTCTCCTGGTGAAATTCCGACTTACTCTTTTTACTTCCTTTTTTTTTTTTAATTTATTTTTAATTGGAGGATAATTTCTCTACAATGTTCTGTTGGTTTATACCACACAATAACCATGAATCAACCATAAGTATACATATGTCTCCTCCCTCTTGAACCTCGTTCCCACTGTCTGCCCCATCCCTCCCCGCTAGGTCATCACAGAGCTCTGAGTTGAGATCCCTGTTCTGTACAGCAGCCTCCCTCTAGCTATCTGTTTTACACATGGTAATGTATATGTTTCAGTGCTACTCTCTCAAACCATCCCACCCTCTCCTTCCCTCTCTGTGTCCATAAGTCTGTTCTCTATGTCTGCGTCTCTACTTATTCTTAAAGTTCAGTGAAAATACCATCTCTTCAGAGATTCATCACTTCTCTCCCCTAATATTTGTCTCCCACAGCTTTTTGTTCCTTAGCTCTGTCATAATACTTACCATATTGTATTATTATTATTTACCTGCCCAGGTGCAAGAACTTTTTAAAAAAAAATCTTTATTCTTAGAATCTAGGGTGATGCCTGATGCATATCATCATGCATACATGATGATCAGGATAGTAATAACAGCTGCTAATTATTATATGCCTCGTAGTTGCAAGGCACACACATTGTATCATCTGATCCCCATCACAGTTCTAAGAGTAGCTATTGATGTTATCCTAGTTTGGGGTGAATTTTTATTTAAAATTTTTCTTTAATTTTTTTGCTGCACTGGGTGGCCTGCAGGATCTTAGTTCCCTGATCAGGGATCAAACCTGCTCTCCCTGCAGTGGAAGCATAGAGTCTTGGCCACTGGGAAGTTCCTGGGTGAATTTTGAGTAGTTCCTTAGATAGAGATAGAGAATTTCAGTTTAAAAGAAGGAGCAAGGGTGGGAAAGCATGGACTGTTAAGGGCAGAACAGTGGTCTTGGGAGAGGATACAAAAGAGAAAACTGAGGCTGAAAGGTGAGCTGGTACCTTATCATAGAGGCTTTTGGATGCTCCAAGGCATTGTGGTTCTTGGTGAGCAATAGGGAGCCATCAAGGAGGGGCCAGTGTGATTTGAGCTGGAGGCTAGAAACTGGTGGCAAGCTGTGGCAGTGACTTAGCTGGGGTCCAAGTGTTTGTCACACATCGCCTGGGGGCCATTCTGCGTGCTGGAGTTCAGAGCTCAGGCCTTCTGGGTGCTCAAATCAAGCAAGCAAGCAACTCAGAGTTGTAGGTACCAAATATGGTGGGCACACAAGAAATGAGGGTGGGGGACCCTGCAGTTGGGGAGGGGAGGGGCTAGGTGCGCATCAGGAAAGCTTTCAGTGGAGATGATGCTTGAATCTGAGACTCTATTTACCCAGTCAAGAAGGTGCAGATATGCAGATGATACCACTCTAATGGCAGAAAGTGAAGAGGAACTAAAGAGCTTCTTAATGGATGAAAGAGGACAGTGAAAAACCTGGCTTAAAACTCAACATTCAAAAAGCTAAGATCATGGATGGCATCTAGTCCCATCACTTCATGGGAAATAGATGGGGAAAAAGTGGAAACAGTGACAGATATTTTCTTGGGCTCCAAAACCACTGTGGACAGTGACTGCAGCCATGAAATTAAGAAGCTTGCTCCTTGGAAGAAAAGCTATGACAAACCTAGAAAGTGTATTAAAAATCAGAGACATCACTTTGCTGACAAATGTCCACATAGTCAAATCTGTGATTCTTCCAATAGTTATGTACAGATGTGACAGCTGGGCCATAAAGAAGGCTGAGTGCCAAAGAATTGATGCTTTTGAACTGTGGTGCTGAAGAAGACTCTTGAGAATCCCTTGGACAGCATGGAGATCAAACCAGTCAATCCTAAAGGAAGTCAGCCCTGAATATTCATTGGAAGGACTGATGCTGAAGCTGAAGCTCTAATACTCTGGCCACCTGATGAGAAAAGCTGACTCACTGGAAAAGACCCTGATGCTGGGAAAGATTGAGGGCAAGAGGAGACAGGGGCAACAGAGGATAAGATGGTTGGATGGCATTACTGATTCAATGGATATAAGTTTGTGCAAGCTCCGGTAGATAGTGAAGGACAGGGAAGCCTGGAATGCTGCAGTCCCTGGGGTCTCGAAGAGTCAGACATGACTTAGCAACTGAACAAAACGAAGAAGGTAGGGAGGGGGAGGGTCAAGGGATAGAGAGACACCAGTAAGAAGAAAGCACTGAGGAATCAAGAGCACGGTCAGTTAGTGGGAATTTCTGGGTTTTGTTTGTTCATTATTTTGTTTTACAAAACTTCTTTTGCTTACTTAAGTAATGCTTGTTTATTGTACAAAATGTGTCATACATAGAAAAACAAAAAGCTATAATCCCACTACCTTATCATAAATACTTAAAAAATTCTGTGTGTATTCTGCCATCTTTAGGTGAGTGTACATGAGTTTAAGAATAAATGTGTTTTTATGTGTGTGTCTGTATATATACACATACATATATAAATGTATCAGTAAGTAACAAAGTATAAGTATACATGCTAATATCTCTCCATCTTATGTCTATATATATCAAATATCCTACTTTACCAGCTTTAGGCATAAAATGAGATTACATTTCATTAATTTTTGAGATTAGAATGCCCACCAGCCCAGTCTCACAGGCAGTCTGTAATTTTCCTCTGGGGTTCTCAGGTAATAGTTTCTAGGAATATTAAAAAAAAAAAAAAAAGTCTACATATTCCTCAACCTGTCTTAATAGTACAGTTTCCCATCTTCCACTGGACATTCTAAAATTTAAATAGGAAAAAGAAGTATGGGTAGGCTATTCATTCCAACTAGAATGAAAACACTTCCTGGGTCAGGAACCGTGTCTTTCTTATTGGTTGGTATACGCCTAACGCTTCAAATAACACTCACCACATGATAAATGTTCAATAACATTTCAATTCAATAAGCCGAATGAATGAAGTCAAATTCCGCTTGTTCATACAATGAACATTTACTGAACATTTTTGATACAATGAGTTCTGTGCTGGGGAAGGAAACTTTCACCTAGGATAGATACAACTTAAAGATAAGCAGCTTTTAGAAGCAAACTAGGGAGGCAGTGAGTTTCTTAGCACAGGAGGTATTCGAGCAGACTACTGACCAAGGTTGCAAAAGTTGCAATCTGCTTCAGGAGGAATGTTGAACTAAATGACCACTAATGACCCTTTAAATGTAAAATTCAACAATTGAATAAATGTTAGATAATAATTTCTAACTTATGAGTCCTAACAACCAAAAAAATGTTAGGCAGTCTCCAAAAGATACATATTTGCACATGAAAAGCAAATGTTCTGATGGGAATCTAAATCTTTGTTGACAATATATGAGATTTCTCAAGAAGCCAGCAGGATGTTGCTCTTGAAAAGAGATAAATCATTTTAAAATAATGGAATTTAGAGAAGTATTACATTTCAGGGTGTGTTTAAACATTTGCTCTTTAATCCATTTACCATATCCAAAACCCATATCTATCAAGGAAATAGCCAAGAACTGAATCAGTTCAGTTCATATGCTCAGTTGTGTTCAACTCTTTGAGACCCCATGGACTGCAGCACTGAATAAGAACTAAATAAGACAGCTAAAACAAGCTTTGGATCAATCTTTTTTTGAGAAAGCCTAAATGTCTAGACTTTGGTCATTGTTTGGGAAATCTGATTTCAACACTTTAAGACAAAAATTTCAATATGACTGAAGCGTCTTAGCAGCAGCAGCAGCAGCAGCATAGACGTGGGAGTCAAAATTCATTCATTTATTCCTTCATTCAAGAAATAGCTGGGGGAAAAAAAAAAGAAATAGCTGGGAAGAAAAAGTAACTCATAGTAAACATCCACAAAGACACATACACAGAAGACACTGCAGGCTGAGCAATATGAATAATTCCAAGAGGAAAATGCGATAATCTATGATATGTTTTAATAACCTTTTTAAAAAGTTTATTACAAAGTCATAATCATCCACTAAATAAAAATTTTTTAAAAATGGAAATAGCAAAAAGATAATCTATAATCATTTAATAAATAACTACTGTTATTATTTTTTATTTCCTTTGAGTGTTTCTATGCATGTAATTTTTATATGAGTGTAATATCACCATAAAAGTTATTTTGAACTTTAAAATACTAATCTTTGGATAAATTGGTGGAAATTTCTTAATTTGTTGGAATGTTAACCTAATTCCCTAGAATTTACATTCCCTAGAATTTAATTTACATGTCCTGACTTTCATTTGTGGACCTTAAATATAAATCTTTGAATTAAAATTATAACAAATTTGTATTTAAACAACAGCAAAGTAGATTAAAAAAACTAGAATTAAAACAAAAAACTAGAATTTTTTAAATTTTATGACCAGATTGCAAAATTAGGTTACAGATTAGTAGCTGGATACCTAAATGGTCAGAACTGACTGTGCTGTGTACTCAGTCTCTCAGCTGTGTCTGACTCTTTGCAACCCCATGGACTGTAGCCTGCCAGGCTCCTCTGTCCTTGGAGATTTTCAAGGCAAGAACTGGAGTGTACTGCCATGCTCTTCTCCAGGGCATCTTCCCAACCCAGGGATTGAACCCAGGTCTCCCACATTGCAGGTGGATCTTTACCAACTGAGCCACCAGGGAAGTGACAGTTGTTGCCATTAGCTTTAAATAGCACACATCGTATCAACCATAAATTATTTGGCTACTGTTTGTTTAGTGACCATATCCTTTGTTAGAATTTAGGCTCTGTGAGACCAGGGCTATGTCTGTCTAGTCCATAGCAGTATCCCTGCTGCTGCTGCTGCTAAGTCGCTTCAGTCGTGTCTGACTCTATGCGACCCCATAGACGGCAGCCCACCAGGCTCCCCCGCCCCTGGGATTCTCCAGGCAAGAACACTGGAGTGGGTTGCCATTTCCTTCTCCAATGCATGAGAGTGAAAAGTGAAAGTGAAGTCGCTCAGTCCTGTCCGACTCTTAGCGACCCCATGGACTGCAGCCTACCAGGGTTGGCTCTGTCCAGGGGATTTTCCAGGCAAGAGTGCCTGTTTATTTCCTGGACAGGCTTGGTTATAGTATAATTTGAGTAAGTCAATGAGTGGTTCATTTACTGGAAGGTTTGGGGATAGTTATCCATCCATCCTGAATGCAGAGTTCCAAAGAATAGCAAGAAGAGATAAGAAAGCTGCCTTCAGCGATCAATGCAAAGAAATAGAGGAAAACAACAGAATGGGAAAGACTAGGGATCTCTTCAAGAAAATCAGAGATACCAAGGGAACATTTCATGCAAAGATGGGCTCGATAAAGGACAGAAATGGTATGGACCTAAGAGAAGCAGAAGATATTAAGAAGAGATGGCAAGAATACACAGAAGAACTGTACAAAAAAGATCTTCATGACCCAGATAATCACGATGGTGTGATCACTCACCTAGAGCCAGACATCCTGGAATGTGAAGTCAAGTGGGCCTTAGAAAGCATCACTATGAACAAAGCTAGTGGAGGTGATGGAATTCCAGTTGAGCTATTCCAAATCCTGAAAGATGATGCTGTGAAAGTACTGCACTCAATATGCCAGCAAATTTGGAAAACTCAGCAGTGGCCACAGGACTGGAAAAGGTCCATTTTCATTCCAATCCCAAAGAAAGGCAATGCCAAAGAATGCTCAAACTACTGCACAATTGCACTGATCTCACATGCTAGTAAAGTAATGCTCAAAATTCTCCAAGCCAGGCTTCAGCAATATGTGAACCATGAACTTCCTGATGTTCAAGCTGGTTTTAGAAAAGGCAGAGGAACCAGAGATCAAATTGCCAACATCCACTGCATCATGGAAAAAGCAAGCGAGTTCCAGAAAAGCATCTATTTCTGCTTTATTGACTATGCCAAAGCCTTTGACTGTGTGGCTCACAATCAACTGTGGAAAATTCTGGAAGAGATGGGAATACCAGACCACCTGATCTGCCTCTTGAGAAATTTGTATGCAGGTCAGGAAGCAACAGTTAGAACTGGACATGGAACAACAGACTGGTTCCAAATAGGAAAAGGAGTACATCAAGGCTGTATATTGTCACCCTGCTTATTTAACTTCTATGCAGAGTACATCATGAGAAACGCTGGACTGGAAGAAACACAAGCTGGAATCAAGATTGCCGGGAGAAATATCAATAACCTCAGATATGCAGATGACACCACCCTTATGGCAGAAAGTGAAGAGGAACTCAAAAGCCTCTTGATGAAAGTGAAAGTGGAGAGTGAAAAAGTTGGCTTAAAGCTCAACATTCAGAAAACAAAGATCATGGCATCTAGTCCCATCACTTCATGGGAAATAGATGGGGAAACAGTGGAAACAGTGTCAGACTTTATTTTTCTGGGTTCCAAAATCACTACAGATGGTGACTGCAGCCATGAAATTAAAAGGCGCTTACTCCTTGAAAGGAAAGTTATGACCAACCTAGATAGCATATTCAAAAGCAGAGACATTACTTTGCCAACAAAGGTGCGTCTAGTCAAGGCTATGGTTTTTCCTGTGGTCATGTATGGATGTGAGAGTTGGACTGTGAAGAAAGCTGAGCACTGAAGAATTGATGCTTTTGAACTGTGGTGTTGGAGAAGACTCTTGAGAGTCCCTTGGACTGCAAGGAGATCCAACCAGTCCATTCTGAAGGAGATCAGCCCTGGGATTTCTTTGGAAGGAATGCTGCTAAAGCTGAGACTCCAGTACTTTGGCCACCTCATGCGAAGAGTTGACTCATTGGAAAAGACCCTGATGCTGGGAGGGATTGGGGGCAGGAGGAGAAGGGGACGACAGAGGATGAGATGGCTGGATGGCATCACTGACTTGATGGACGTGAGTCTGAGTGAACTCCGGGAGTTGGTGATGGACAGGGAGGCCTGGTGTGCTACAATTCATGGGGTTGCAAAGAGTCGGACACGACTGAGCGACTGATCTGATCTGATCTGATCTGATCCATCCATCCATCCATGCATCCATCATCAAATGCCTTAGGGAGAACCTGCCATGTGTCAGGTACTTTGCTAAGCACCAGGGTGGTGCAGCAAGCACTGCCTGGTGGAAAGGAGTAAAGACCTTCACTTTGGGCCCTCAGACACCAGTTCTGTGGATCTCTTGCCTGATGGTCTACTATGAAAGCTGTTCCTTTGTATCAGGGCACTGTTCCTTTAAAATTACATATATGCTGGGAGGTGGGCTTGTCAGTCCTCGACAATTTAGAGTTTTCAAGAACTAGTTTCTCAAATTTTAGAGGGGAGGGAGAGAAGGCAGGTCATACAGCCATGGAAGGGGTGATCAGGGAATCGCTTGGTCCTGTCTCTGTAGCAAGAGGCCCCAGGTTGTAACAGCAAACAGGCCCAGGTTAGCTGAGTCCATCACCGCCTGTGTGGTGACAGGCAGCACAGTGCCTTACCTGCCCAAAGACACTGCAGATCGAATGGACTGCCGGTATGACAAACCCTGTGACCCACACGGGCCACGCTCTCCCCGCATCAGGGAAAAGGTCAGCCTCTCAGACCTGCTGCTCTGCAGATTGCAGGTGCCTCTCCTAGGCAGCTTCTTCTCTAGAGGAAACCCTTCAAGGTGTGGTCTTCTGCATTAGGGCCACAGGGACACTAGCTTGATTCTCCTTTTCCTTCCATCTGTGGACAGAGGCTGGAGCTGAGCTCCCAGCTGCCCTAGGCAGGAGGGAAACTGAGCCAGAGAAGAGTCAGACCTGGGGAAAGAGGCAGGGCTTGAACTGAACTCTACCTTATTGCCACACAGCCACCATTCCCCTCCCCAAGGCAGTCCTACTGGCCCCCTGGGGCCCTTTGCCTCCTGGGAGGTGGCCCTCAGAGGCCTCTTGGGCTCTGTCCTGTCCAGGAGGACATCATTTCAGTCACGTGGGTACCAGGGCAAGGCAGCTCCTGCCTCCACCCCCTGGAAGCCCTGGGTGGAGAGGGCCTGCCATCACCTCCATATGGGTGGAGGTGGAGAGGGGCTGCAGTGGAGGCCTCACTTTGCTTTTCCCTTGGCTCCAGAGGATCCCCAGTTTCTAGCTCCTTCTCTTTGAAGTTCTCACACTGTCTCCTCTCCTTCTGAGGTGGACTGGAGTGGAGGAGAGAGACTCCTATAAATAAACGCGAGGCCAATGGCTCCCTCAGCTGGTCTTGGACAGGAAGCTCTGACTCTCAGACCTCAGGGAAGGTGTGGGGAGGGGAGGAAGGGTGGGCTTCCCATGCTGAGCTCCTGAGAGAAGCAGGCATCTGAGTCCAGGTTTTTTCACTTGTTAGCATGCCAGAGTTTAAAAAATTACAGTATAAAAATTAGAGTTGGGATGGTAGGATTTATATCTGTTTTGGGGGTATAAATCTGAACTCAAGGAAATAACCACTCATTTCAGTAAAAGATTTTATTCAAATATTAATGTCATCCCATATTTTTAAAAGGCAAAGTGCTTGAACATTGATTTTTCAAACATTGAACACATGTTCAGATGTGAAGCAAGTGATAAAGGTGTTATTATGTTTATTTCTGACAGATGAGGAAACTGGGACTACAGAGAAGCCATAGGACCTCCCTGTGGGAGCATCTCAAGTGTCTGCCCTGAGCTGGTTCTTCTGCCCTAAGGACTTTGGTCAGACCAGCCAGGTCTGAGCATCGCAGAATCCTGACATGCACTGAGCTCTTAATAAATGCCAGTAAATCAGACAACACCCCCCCTTATATAACCTCTCTGGTGTCCTGTGCTTTTCCTCTGTGCCATTAATTACAGCCTTCAATTATAGTCAACGCTTGAACTACATGGTTTGAACTGCACAGGTCCACTTATACACAGATTCTTTTCAATAGCAAATACTATGGTAGTACACAATCTGCGGTTGGTTCAATCTGAGGATGTGGAGTTGTGGACGAAAAGGAATCATGTAATGGAGGGATGACTCTAAGTTGTATACAGATTTTTAACTTCATATCAGGTCGGTGCCCCTAACCCCTGCGTTGTTCAAGGGTCCATTGAATATACTTATTTGGTGGATGTCAATCCTTCTGCACCCATTTCTTAATGACAAACACCAAGTCTGTTTTGTTCAATTCCTGTGCACTAGCAAAGAGCCTGGCACAGTGGAGGCTCTTGCTAAAGAGGTTCTAGGTTAATGAATGAAAAACAGGCCTTCTCATAGCAGTTCTGCACAATTGTGATACTTGGCCACTTTTCTGCCTTAATTGCTAATCAATTAAATGGGAGTAATAATATATCTTTCTCAAGGATATATTATTGCCCCTGTAGCTTGGGAAATGGAAATCCTCCCTTGGAGGATCCATCTCCCAGAGGCTTCTCCAACCACAGCCAATGTGTTCTCTTTCTCCACCCATGAAGTATGGAAGGAGATGTTACCTTTCACAAGAGTCGATACAATTCTTAATTTGTACCCCAAACAGAAGTTTGGACGTTGCTATCTTTTGAAGGAAAATGAAGTCAGAAACTATCTTCAGGAACTCCTGAAACTGAGGCCCTTCCAAAGCCACCATTGGTCATGGATCATTTGTCTGAAACCTTCTGTTATGCTTGCTCCTTGCCGTGCCCCACACTGGGCCCCTCAAGTCCACTCAGAGGCTGGCCTACATGCAGATGCTAGCATTCATGGTGATGAGCATACCATGTGGGTGTCCTGGGAGGCAGGCCAGGTGGCCAAGGAAGAAGGACCTAAGGATCTCCAGGAAGTCTTGAAGGACAAAGCAAAGTAGCTAGCAAAAGAAGTGTTCTGGGTGGAGAGGACTGGATGATGAAAGCCACGAAGGAGTGAGAACTCCTGGCAAGTCTGGGATCCATCTCAACATGTTTCCTTAGGGTGTGTAAATGGCACAGCAGTTTCTGTTTGTTCCTAAGCATGAAGCGGGGTGTGGTGGTTTGTTCCAGGTGACAATGCTTTCTCACTTTGGGCTGTCTACAAGAGTGGTTACCCAGTATGCTTCTGAGAGAACACACTCCTAGCCAGCTGATGCCAGTGGGGGCATGAGAAGGCAGGCTGTTTCCAACTACTTTCTTAACGGGGATCCCAAGAGAGTGCTGTTCTGCTATATTTACGATTCATTTTTTTGGCAATGGATGGACCTCTTGCCAAATCCCTGTCAACAGGGGTGAGAACTGGGGTGGGGTGCCCAAAGCCTGGAGAGGTGGCTGGGCTGAACCTCAGGGCTTCCCAGAATCTCAGAAGAGGAAGAGGCTGAAATGGGTAGGTTGGCCAGCGTCCTGTAGATGCTGATGTTGAGACCTCTGTGGAAAATTCCAGTGGGCTGCACACTTGCCGCAGAGGGGATCACGGGCTTGCGGAGGAACGCGGCCTTAGCTAGTCTGGTCCAGCTTACCTTTAGGTTGGCCCACTGGGCAACAGAGCCTGGGAGGGGCACACCCTCAGGTCAGCCTGTTTCTCAATGCAGCAGGTGGCTTCACTTCCCTCAAGGCTGGTCTGCTTATGTTGATTCTGATTCTTCTAAAGTGATGCAGATTGTACTCACAGGTGAAAAACATTAGGGCCTGGATTTCCATGAGGTCCCTTTGCTCCCACCTGGAGGGAAAGCCTTCTTTCTAACTCAGCGTTTCTAACTCAGTGTTTCGTAACACGAGTGTCACAACAAACTAACGAGTAATCCATTTTCTTATTGAGGCTCCTACGAGTGTCCACATTTCCGGAGTGGGCCAGCTCTCAGCGGCAGCTAGAATTTCTGTCCCAGTGAGCTAATGTTCTCATCGGCAATTCTTTCTGATAAACTGAGGAAAGTGGAGGGTTCAAGGACTGAAAACATTGAAACCTAAATGAGGAGGGTGGGCACTTGAACTTCCTACCCAATCAATGATCCTTTTCCTCTAGTCTAGCCTTCTCGGGATTTAAGGTACAATGAAATGAAACATGGCTCTGCTCTTCATCTCCGGGCTCCTCCTTCACTGGAACCACAAACTGGAAGGGGCCTCCGGGATGGTTTATCTCATCCCACTTCGCTCATTGAGCACAAAGGCCCAGAGACCTTATGCCTGAGTGCACGCAGTTATTAATGGAGGGCATGGGCCCAGAACACAGGCTTTTCCACAACCAGCTCAGTGCTCAGTCCACCAGCCCACACTGCATCCAACCTCATGTTCAGCCCTGGATATTTTACCTTCTTTCCCACAACCCTTTGTGCCTTTGTAGCCAGAGCACAGTGTTCTTTATGCAGATGATACTTAAGAAAATTGTTGCCTAACTTGTGATTTGCTGAGGTTGTCATGTCATCTTGAAGGAAATGCACTAGAAGTATGTAGGAAAACACTGCAGGGCATCTTCCATGACTTTCATGTTTGGTTTTCAAGGAATAGGGCAGTGATATCATTCGTTCTTGAACAGGAAGAACAAACCAAGCTTGTTTTCAGAGTCTAGCATAGCACTTCACACAGAGGCTGAGATTTCCTTACTGACCATCATGCTGAGTACAGGGCATCACCAATACTGTCAGGTCTCTGGATCTTTGGGGCTTAAATGGAAAAGCATAATCTCCAAGGTAGGGGAGAAAGGATGGGCTTTGTAGTTTCACATAAGTAACATCCAAGTAACATCCCTTGGAATACTAGCTGCAACCTAGAAATGTCTGAAGACGTGGCAGGAGGAGAAATAGATGGGAAAACAATGGAAACAGTGACAGACTTTATTTATTGGGCTCTAAAATCACTGCAGATGGTGACTGCAGTCATGAAATTAAAAGATGCTTGTTCCTTGGAAGAAAAGCTATGAAAAACCTAGACAGCATATTAAAAGCAGAGACACTACTTTGCCGACAAATTTACATCTAGTCAAAGCTATGGTTTTTCCAGTAGTCATGTATGGATGTGAGAGTTGGACCATAAATGAGGCTGAGCGCTGAAGAATTGATGCTTTTGAACTGTGGTGTTGGAGAAGACTCTTGAGAGTCCCTTGGACTGCAAGGAGATCAAACCAGTCAATCCTAAAGAAAATCAATCTTAAATATTCTTTGGAAGGATTGATGCTGAAACTCCAATACTTTGGCCACCTGATGTGTAGGAGCGTCAGTCAAAAAAAAAAAAAAAAAAAATGGGCTGATGGAAAAGAGCCTGATGCTGGGAAAGATTGAAGGCAGGAGGAGAAGAGGACAGCAGAGGATGAGATGGTTGGATGGCATCAGTGACTCAGTGGACACAAATTTTAGCAAGCTCTGGGAGATGCTGAAGGACAGGGAAGTCTGGCGTGCTAGAGTCGCAAAAAGTCAGGCACAACTGAGCGACTGAACAGCAACAACAATGGCAGGAGGGCTCCCGGGGAGGAGAGTCGTTGAGCTACTGTCTCCTGCCAAATGCTGGACTTCTGTTCTCCATGCTCAGACTCCTAATGGGGACTGCAGAACACCTGTTCGTGCTCTCACCTCCACATCCTATGCCCATGGAAGGGTGAAAAAGGAGAGGAGGTCCAGCCATGGACCTCCACTTGCCCTCTCAGTGTTTGTCATCATGAGCTGCAGCCATGAGGATGGTCTGGGCTCTGCTGTGATGGGCTGGTAAGCCATCTCAAGTTTCTAGTGCTGAGGTTTGGAACGCAGCTGCACTTGCTTCAGGGAGAAAGAGGAATGCTGTTTATCAACACTAAGCCTCTGAACTCATTCTAGTGACCTTTGAGAAATCACTCTCTATGGGACTAAAAGTTATGGAGAAGGAATTTTTTTTATCCTCTCACATGTCTAGGTTGAATTATTATTGCCAAGTAAAACAAGTATAAGTTTCCCCTCCCATAATCTTAACAGACATATTCCAGAAATATTTTGTCCTTGTCTATAGAAGATTGCTTTGGTTTTTTCTGGTGTTGGATTGGTTAAAAAATGTGATACCCTGGTAGTAAAAGCCAGGGCCAATTTTTGAGCAATATCTGTATAACTGGTAGATTTTATGTTATTATTACTTTTTGTTTGCCTTTCATCATACACTCCTCTGGAGAAGGAAATGGCAACCCACTCCAGTGTTCTTGCCTGGAGAATCCCATGGATGGAGAAGCCTGGTAGGCTGCCGTCCATGGGGTCGCACAGAGTCGGACACGACTGAAACGACTTGGCAGCATACATGCCTCAACAGAACTAAAGACACTCCCTGTCCTAAAGAAGTTCATTATCTAATGATGCCATTGGGAAGTCACTGGTTTTTATTGTGGATATTTTGCAAATCAAAAAAAAAATTAATGCAAGTCATAGTCCATATAAACAAGCCTATTAGGAAGGAATCAGAGAAGTTACAAAGTGTCATGGGGATTTGTTATTCTTGGAGATTTGTTATTTCTCTCTAATGAAAAGCATTTGGTTTTGTTTTTAAAACAAAATTGCACAAACCATGAAACATGATGGTGGGAGGATATGTCCATAGGACCACCTTATAAGGAGCAATGAACACTTGAAAATTGTCGATATTCTTTTAAATTTAGTAACACTTTGAGTGAATAAATGAGAGAGAGTAAAGAGCTAGGCTATATGTGAACTCCATTCTGCAGTTAGTTTTCTAGGGGGATGCTTAGTTTACGTACGGAAGTAAGCAAAGGTTGGAGAGCCAAATGGAGCAAGGTGATTCTACCCAGAAGGTTCTCCCAGAGCAGTAGGGAGGAGGAAGAATGTCACTTCCTTTTTACCACCTGACTGGCTGTAAAACCAAGGGTCAGGTGATGCCATCAGTGTGAGGAGCATAGCCATCTCTCCCCTCCCCTCCCCTTCCTCCCCGAGCCTCTTCATAATTCCCAAGGAGGCAGAAGCACTAAGCCAGTCAAGCTCACCGAGACTCAGTGTGCCTCCCAGGATCTTCTCTGTCACATGGAAGAAAAGGGAATATTTCTTAGTTTGATGATTTGCTTCTAGTCCATTTAAAGGTCAACTGCCAAAAGTGGAAAGGGGATACAAAGTAAAGACTAGACCTAAATGTTGTTAAGGTAGAAAACTGGTACTTTGAAAGTCTGCATTTCTGCGTTCAAGGGTAGAAATAGAAATTTACCTTTGGGGAACCCTAGTCATTTTTTGAGGAGACAATTAGGTGCCACTTCCTCCATTATACTGGCTAATATAGTAGCAGGTGATCTTGTTTTCCCCTTTTGGAATATCTAGAGAGTGAATTTGGTTCATTGCTGTTTGTATATGCAGGTCAGGAAGCAACAGTTAGAACTGGACATGGAACAACAGACTGGTTCCAAATAGGAAAAGGAGTTCGTCAAGGCTGTATATTGTCACCCTGCTTATTTAACTTATATGCAGAGTACATCATGAGAACCGCTGGACTGGAAGAAACACAAGCTGGAATCAAGATTGCCGGGAGAAAGATCAATAACCCCAGATATGCAGATGACACCACCCTTATGGCAGAAAGTGAAGAGGAACTCAAAATCCTCTTGATGAAAGTGAAAGTGGAAAGTGAAAAAGTTGGCTTAAAGCTCAACATTCAGAAAATGAAGATCATGGCATCTGGTCCCATCACTTCATGGGAAATAGATGGGGAAACAGTGGAAACAGTGTCAGACTTTATTTTTCTGGGCTCCAAAATCACTGCAGATGGTGACTGCAGCCATGAAATTAAAAGACGCTTACTCCTTGGAAGGAAAGTTATGACCAACCTAGACAGCATATTCAAAAGCAGAGACATTACTTTGCCAACAAAGGTTCGTCTAGTCAAGGCTATGGTTTTTCCTGTGGTCATGTATGGATGTGAGATCTGGACTGTGAAGAAGGCTGAGCACCGAAGAATTGATGCTTTTGAACTGTGGTGTTGGAGAAGACTCTTGAGGGTCCCTTGGGCTGCAAGGAGATCCAACCAGTCCATTCTGAAGGAGATCAGCCCTGGGATTTCTTTTGAAGGAATGCTGCTAAAAGCTGAAACTCCAGTACTTTGGCCACCTCATGCAAAGAGTTGACTCATTGGAAAAGACTCTGATGCTGGGAGGGATTGGGGGCAATAGGAGAAGGGGACGACAGAGGATGAGATGGCTGGATGGCATCACTGACTCGATGGATGTGAGTCTGAGTGAACTCCTGGAGTTGGTGATGGACAGGGAGGCCTGGCATGCTGCGATTCATGGGGTCTCAAAGAGTCAGACATGACTGAGCGACTGATCTGATCTGATCTGATAGCACCTAGGGCTGTGCTTGGTGAAAAAGCAGGTAAAGAATTGTTGGAATGAATGAATGCTTAATCAGTGAAGGTAATTCTCTTCTGCTTCTGAGATGAATGTGGGGGCTGGGAAACATGTTTTGAAAACTCTACATGGAACTTGACATGCACTTTTTAACAGAAGCAATTTGGTATGTAGTGACTAGGAGGTAAACTGAAATGGCACTCTTGGCACCGTAGTTGTGGTGGGCATTTATGGCTTGACCTGAGGCCCTTGTTCAGTTGGTCACGCTATTTCCATTGAAAAGGCATCTGAGTCCTAAGAACTGGCTGATAAGTGACCTTGGAAATACACACCAATCTTAGTTGAAATCTGCCTGAAAATTCAGTTCAGCTGTGGCTGTGTAGCAATCTGTCCACAAATAAGGCATTGCTGGGAAATCTGATGGCTTTTATTCTTGTGGCTGGTCTCTGCAGGAAGCGTTGGTGTAGTATCAGGAATGTGGACTTGGACTTTTTAGACCTTTTTGCAGCTATGACATCTCCTTAAGTGGCCCACATGGACCAGGGAGAAGTCCTTCCAGATATGTTAATATCTTAGATGCTCTGGCTTAGCAGCACATGACCCAGAAACATCAGAGTGGCCTCTAGCAGTCACGACTTTCAGAGAGATGCAGATAAACCAGAGAAAAATCAGGATAACACTATGGAAGATCATAAGGTTGGACATGAGGCTGGTCAGTCGGTTCTAGGAGATGGCTATCCTGTCACACGTAGCAAATAGCATTGTTGTATAGTGATGCAGATTTGAAGAGATATTCTCCATGTAGGTTCATTCAGGTACCCTGGTGCCCCAACCTGCTGTCCTGGAGATTGGGGTTTGTGAGAAGCAGGTAGTCTCAGATGGCACCTGTGTTGAGGCCCCAGATATCCAGGCAGAAACATGACACCTTGTTCTTCTGCTTGAAGACCCAGGGGCTTCAGGGGAAGTTGGAGAGTCTAAGGCTTTTTGACCATAAAACGATGCCTCCCTGCTGATGGAGAAGCCTGTATCAGTTTGGAGAGAGTTCCAGACTGACTGTTCACAGGGGTTCTTCCTGGAACATGAAGAAGGGGCTGGCAGGTCTTGGCAGGGTATAAGGATAGTGTTATAACACACCAAGCAAGAGAAAAGTTTTAAGTAGTTGAAGGGAATATTATTATATCTAATGTATTTATTTTTAATTGGAGGATAATTGCTTTATAATATTGTGTTGGTTTCTGCCATACATCAACATGAATCAGCATTTTACATATATCCCCTCTTTCTTGAATCTCCCTTCCACCTCCACCCTATCCCACCCCTCTAGGTTGTCACAGAGCCCTGGTTTGACTTCCTTGGGTCATATGGAAAATTCCCACTGGTGATCTATTCTATGTATGGTAGTGTATATGTTTCCAAGATACTCTCTCTGTCCATCCCAGCCTAGGAGAGGTTATTTGATCTCCACCAGGATGTGGGGGATCAAAGTAGGATGAGGGACCTCTTGAATAAAGGTAGTATCTGTGATCACTGTGTCCCGCATCAGGGACTCCTCTGCTAGTGTCCAGTTGCAGTGACATTTGTAGCCTCATGGCTGGTTGGGGAGAAAGCCATGAAGGGCATTAACCAGCCTGAGCAGCAACATGACATTGTGTTAGCTTCATTTTCACATGACCCTGCTCAAGCAGTGGCAAAGATAAATCCGGGTAGTGCCAAGTTCACATCCCACCAGCTTGTTACCAAAGTGGGGAAGAAATTTTCTCTTTCTCAGGAGGACCAGTGACAGTTCCAAGGCTGATGATGCCCACATGAGTCAGGTAGTATGACTGTGACATTGATCAGCTAGGCCTGGGGAAGGTAATCTCTCTTCAGTCCTTGGCCTGAGATTGAGGGAGAGGTGGTTGTCTAAGAAAAACTGAGTTCCCTTTATCTAAGAAAAGGATGTGAGTGCCAAGTAGCAAAAACATCATATATCCACACTTTCTGACTTGAAATACGTGACTAGGTGTAAGTCAAAACCAGAATTTAAATGAAGAACTGGTCACCTAGGGCCTTCATGTAGCTGCAATGTTCCTAGAAAGTGAAGGGGTTTTCCTGACATGCTCTAAAACACTTCTTAGGAAATAAAATATGCTCAAGCACTTAGCTTTGGGAAAAAATCATGTGACTAACAAACAAATGGACTGGAAGCTGGGGGAAGGGTAGGCAGGAAGCTAAGAGAGAAGGCTCATATCCCTTTAACAAATAGGCAGCACTACTGAGAATAAAGGAGGAAATGAAGCAACAACTGAAATAATGAAGTGGTTAATTTTTTGGCAAAAAATGATGCAACATCTGCATTGATATATAACCTAAAGAAAACCCCAGTAATTTCCGTTATTGTGATATAATTAGATGACAGTGACATTTTTTTATTTCTTCCTTGTCAGTTTCTAAGCTACGAGTTAATCTAATCTGGCAATCACTTTCTTCAGGTAAAGTCCCTCTCATTCTTCAGTGGTACCTCTTTGAAAGTACCTTTTTTTCAGATTCACGCAGGGCGAGATCGTTTTTCTTTCTTGTCAGCTTTTCTGCTTCTGTACCTACCCCTAAGACAGCACTTGTCATGTTGCACTGTAATTTTTCATTTGTTCAAGAAGTTCTGTTAGGCAAGATGGATTTGAGGTACATCATTTGACTTCTCTGAACGTCAAATGGGAATGACCAATCCTTCCACAGAGAAGTGCCATGAGAATTCAATTCAAGGAGCTGATGCAGGAACGGCATGCTAAATTGCTTCAGTTGTGTCTGACTCTGCGCAACCCCATGGACTGTGGCCTGCCAGGCTCCTTTGTCCATGGGATTCTCCAGGCAAGAATACTGGGGTGGGTTGCCATGCTCTCTTCCAGGGGCATATTAGTGCATTTTAGGGTTTAATCCCATTGAAATAATAGTAATTATTATTGATATGTCCTTTACTAGATGGTGAGCTCCTTGAGGACATCAGCTGTTCTGAGATCATAGTAGTAGACACTCTATGTAGAAAGAAATGTATGTATGTAGAAAGAAAAAGACAGGGAAAGGAGGGGAGATTAGGAGAAGAGAAGAAGAGACAGAGGGAAATGAGGGAGGAAATAATAAGGGGAACAACTGAGAATGGGGCACTACCAGGTTTAACAGCCTATGTAGCCAGAATGAGCCTATCCAGCTAAGAAGGGTCTTAACAACTTTTGTTTTAGAAGTAAAGAAATGTAAGTGACTCAGATAGAAAAGAATCTGTCGGCAGTGCAGGAGACCTGGGTTTGATCCTTGGGTCAGGAAGATCCCCTGCAGAAGGGCATGGCAACCCACTCTAGTATTCTTGCCCGGAGAATTCCATGGACAGAGGGGCCTGGCAGACTACAGTCCCTGGGGTCACAAAGAGTTGGACATGACTAAGCAACTGACACACACACACACACACATACACACACAGACCAAGAAAAGCTAAGGAGAAGGTCTAACACCATAAATATGGTATTTTTGGTGTGGGCTGGAATACAGGCTGTCACTTGGGGTTATTCCACACAGTCCCTGCTGTCGTCTGGGTCAGCTTTTTGTCCTCTCCATCTTCCTTAGCAATGCCAGGCATCCACATGGCTTGATAAACCTCAGCTGACCTCTGCCTTTGGGAGAATAGGTCCTTTCCTATCCATGCCTAGCTGGAGACGGAGGAAAACTTAGGTAGTTGGTTGTCTCCTGTGAAAAACAAGACAGCCATTAAGGAGTAACATGGTCCTGGCCTTAATGTGGTTGCTTCTACAGGATCAATTCCTATTTGCACCCATAATGAGGATCACTAATTGCAAGTGTTGAAGCAGTTAAAGAAATACAATGCATGTCCTTCTTGAACATAGGTTTGTACTGAACTGCCTACAAGCATCACTGCCTTCCTTGGGAAATGGGCTTGCATTTAGGTGCTCTAAGATCCCAAACAGGATGTCTGCAGCTCCTTCTGGAGGGAGTGAAAAACAAAACATTCCTGTGTGTGGGTGGATTTGGCTCCTCAGAAGTGAGTGAAAACTAATATAGAGACTTACAGGAAAAGCTTGAGGGGATTTGGAATAGACTTGAGAAAAAGGAGCCACAGTGGGTATTGTAATATCTGTAATATACTTTTAAATATTTTATCACAGGCAGTATATTCTCATGTTTGTAGGTTACATTATACTGTAGGTATAACAAGTGGTCCTATTTGGGAATTCACACACTAGGGTGGCAAGCCAGCATTCTAATTAGGAGAACTGTATTCCAGAATCAGCTTCTATAAGAGCTTTCATGATCTTTATCTCTAATCAACAGCAGAGGCTTTACCAGTTGGCATAGAAATAGATTTCCATTATTGAAAGCAGTATCTTTCTAGTTGACATAATGGATGTCAATTAGACAGTGGGGTTTCAACAGCGAGATTGCTAATTGTAAAGATAAGTGGATTGTCTAAAATATTTTAGGATAGCTCTCTGCTCTTGCTTGAGAGTGTAAAGAACTAGACAGTCCCATTGCTCTTAGTGAGGAAATCCTGTGTCTGAATTTGACTTCTGATGGTTCTGGTTATTTGATGATTATTATAAAATTAATTGAATTTTGCTCCTAGAATATGGTCACATTTTCTGACATGATGCGGTGATGTCAGGAGTTGTAGCCTTCATGCCTGAACTATGAAGGAAAGCCAGCATGTTGAATATATTAGTTATATAATGCTCCTTAAAAAATTACCCCAAAATTTAGTGGCTTAAAACAACAATCCTTTATTATCTTCTTATAGTTTCTGTGAGCCTGGAATTTGGGAAAGGTTCTAGCTTGGGTGTTTCTCATGATGTTGCAATTAATGTTTACTAAAGCTGTAATTATCTGAAGTCTTGCACGGGGCTGGAGCACCCACTTCCAAGATGTCTCAATCATATGTCTGGAGTCAGTGCTTCCTGCTGGACAGAGGGCTCGGCTCCTTCCCATGTTAGCCTCTCTATATGGCCAAGACTTCCTCACAAGCATCCTGAAAGAGTGCCAAGGGGAAGCTAATCCTCTCTGTGACCTAGCCTCATATGGCACCACTTCTGCCTTACTCTGTGGATTGGGATGGTCACAGTCCCCTGACTAGACCTGAGAGGAAAGGACATAGGCTCCACATCTCATTAGAAGGGACATCAGTCACACTGTATGAAGAGCATGTGCCGTGGAAGAAATATATAGGTGCGGCCGCCTTCGTGGAATGCAATCAGCCGCACAGTCTTAGTCTACTGCTGCTGCCAGAACGGATACCATAGGCTGAGGACTTCAATAGTAAATGTTTTTTATTTTTCTCACAGATTTGGAGGATCAAAGTTCAAGATCATGGGGCCAATATGGTCAGATTCATGGTGAGAGCACTCTTCCTAGTTTGAGGGCCCTCAAATGGTCTTTCCTTGGTACATGCACAAGGAGAGAAAGATCCCATGCCTTCCTCTCTTTTCATAAGGGCATTAATCCTATCATAAGCACCCCACACTGGGCGTTAGGGTTTCAATTAATGAATTTTAGGGGAACACAAATATTCAGTTCATAACATATTAAAATAATATAAATACTACATTAAATTTATGTAAATAATGTAAGGGGCTTTCCTTGTGGCTCAGATGATAAAGAATCTGCCTACAATGCAGGAGACCTGAGTTCGATCCCTGGGCTGGGAAGATCCCCTGGAGAAGGGAAAGGCTACCCACTCTAGTATTCTTGCCTGGAGAGTTCCATGGGCAGAGGACCTTGGTGGGCTACAGTCTATAATACAAAGAGAAAAAAATAGAAAAAAACCTAGGTCCTTGATACCATAATTGTGCTGCTTAAATAACAAACCTTAGAAACGTTTCTGAATGTCTTATTTCATGAGAGTGTATTTTCTTTACTGATTTATTCCATTATTGTAGCTGAGAGTATATTACTTGGTATAAAAGTCAGAGTAAAAGAACTGGGTATAAATTCTCCTGAAGTCTCTTAGATAATTCAACCAAAGCATTTAATTACATTCATTTATTCAACAGACACTTATTAATGGCCTTCAATGTGCCAGCGAGGTATGATGTAAGACACTAGGGAGGCAATATAGTGAGTAAAAGAGAAATACCTGTCATCGTGGACTAAGAGTCTACTATGTGTTCTGTGAGTCTCTGTGTGTGAGAGTGGTGGTGGTATGTGGTGGCAAGTGAGACACCAGATAAATAATTAAAATGATGTATGTGGTGAGGAGTACACCAGAGAAAAATAAAGCAGAGAGGGATAGAGTGGCAGGGGAAGTCCTCACATAAAAAGTGACACTTGAGTAAAGACTGGGAGGAGGTGAGGGGTGAAGTATGGTAAAGGCCCATGTGGAAACACACGTGTGTGTATGAGGAGCATCAAGGAGCCAGTGGGACCCAGGCGACTGAGGACCGTAGGAAATGAGGATGGAAAGTTTATAGAGATGGGAGTAAACTGTATCATGATATGGGGAGCCATCTGAGCTTAAAGAGAGTGAAAGTGTTAGTCACTCAGTCGCGTCCGACTCTCTGTGACTGTAGTCTGCCAGGCTCCTCTGTGCATGGAATTCTCCAGGCAAGAATACTAGAGGTAGGGGGTTAATATGATCTGACTTACAGATCATGCTATTCCACGTTCAAGGTCAGGAGGGGCGGCAGTGAGGAGATACCCCTCGTCCAAGGTAAGGAGCAGCAGCTGTGCTTTGCTGGAGCAGCTGTGAAGAGATACCCCACGTCCAAGGTAAGAGAAACCCAAGTAAGACAGTAGGTGTTGCAAGAGGGCATCAGAGGGCAGACACACTGAAACCATAATCACAGAAAACTAGTCAATCTAACCACACTAGGACCACAGCCGTGTCTAACTCAATAAAACTAAGCCATGCCCATGGGGCCACCCAAGACGGGCAGGTCATGGTGGAGAGGTCTGACAGAATGTGGTCCACTGGAGAAGGGAATGGCAAACCACTTCAGTGTTCTTGCCTTGAGAACCCCATGAACAGTATGAAAAGGCAAAATGATAAGATACTGAAAGAGGAACTCCCCAGGTCAGTAGGTGCCCAATATGCTACTGGAGATCAGAGGAGAAATAACTCCAGAAAGAATGAAGGGATGGAGTCAAAGCAAAAACAATACCCAGTTGTGGATGTGACTGGTGATAGAAGCAAGGTCTGATGCTGTAAAGAGCAATACTGCATAGGAACCTGGAATGTCAGGTCCATGAATCAAGGCAAATTGGAAGTGGTCAAACCGGAGATGGCAAGAGTGAACATCGACATTCTAGGAATCTGCAAACTAAAATGGACTGGAATGGGTGAATTTAACTCAGATGACCATTATATCTACTACTGTAGGCAGGAATCCCTCAGAAGAAATGGAGTAGCTATCATGGTCAACAAAAGAGTTCGAAATGCAGTACTTGGATGCAATCTCAAAAGTAACAGAATGATCTCTGTTCGTTTCCAAGGCAAACCATTCAACATCACAATAATCGAAGTCTATCCCCCAACCAGTAATGCTGAAGAAGCTGAAGTTGAATGGTTCTATGAAGACCTACCAGACCTTGTAGAACTAACACCCAAAAAAGATGTCCTTTTCATTATAGGGGACTGGAATGCAAAAGTAGGAAGTCAAGAAACACCTGGGGTAACAGGCAAATTTGGCCTTGGAATACGGAATGAAGCAGGGCAAAGACTAATAGAGTTTTGCCAAGAAAATGCACTGGTCATAGCAAACACCCTCTTCCAACAACACAAGAGAAGACTCTACATATGGACATCACCAGATGGTCAACACCGAAATCAGATTGATTATATTCTTTGCAGCCAAAGATTGAGAAGCTCTATACAATCAACAAAAAACAAGACCGGGAGCTGACTGTGGCTCAGACCATGAACTCCTTATTGCCAAATTCAGACTGAAATTGAAGAAAGTAGGGAAAACCACTAGACCATTCAGGTATGACCTAAATCAAATCCCTTATGATTATACAGTGGAAGTGAGAAATAGATAAGGGCCTAGATCTGATAGATAGAGTGCCTGATGAACTATGGAATGAGGTTCATGACATTGTACAGGAGACAGGGATCAAGACCATCCCCATGGAAAAGAAATGCAAAAAAGTAAAATAGCTGTCTGGGGAGGCCTTACAAATAGCTGTGAAAAGAAGAGAAGTGAAAAGCAAAGGAGAAAAGGAAAGAGATAAGCATCTGAATGCAGAGTTCCAAAGAACAGTAAGGAGAAATAAGAAAGCCTTCCTCAGTGATCAGTGCAAAGAAATAGAGGAAAACAACAGAATGGGAAAGACTAGATATCTCTTCAAGAAAATTAGAGATACCAAGGGAACATTTCATGCAAAGATGGGCTCGATAAAGGACAGAAATGGTATGGACCTAACAGAAGCAGAAGATATTAAGAAGAGGTGGCAAGAATACACAGAAGAACTGTACAAAAAAGATCTTCATGACCCAGATAATCACAATGGTGTGATCACTCACCTAGAGCCAGACATCCTGGAATGTGAAGTCAAGTGGGCCTTAGAAAGCATCACTACGAACAAAGCTAGTGGAGGTGATGGAATTCCAGTTGAGCTATTTCAAATCCTGAAAGATGATGCTGTGAAAGATGTGCTGCACTCAATGTGCCAGCAAATTTGGAAAACTCAGCAGTGGCCACAGGACTGGAAATGGTCAGTTTTCATTCCAATCCCAAAGAAAGGCAATCCAAAGAATGCTCAAACTACCGCACAATTGCACTCATCTCACGTGCTAGTAAAGTAATGCTCAAAATTCTTCAAGCCAGGTTTCAGCAATATGTGAACCATGAACTTCCAGATGTTCAAGCTGGTTTTAGAAAAGGCAGAGGAACCAGAGATCAAATTGCCAACATCCACTGGATCATGGAAAAAGCAAGAAAGTCCCAGAAAAACATCTATTTCTGCTTTATTGACTATGCCAAAGCCTTTGACTGTGTGGATCACAATAAACTGTGGAAACTTCTTCAAGAGAAGGGAATACCAGACCACCTGACCTGCCTCTTGAGAAACCTGTATGCAGGTCAGGAAGCAACAGTTAGAACTAGACATGAAACAACAGACTGGTTCCAAATAGGAAAAGGAGTACGTCAAGGCTGTATATTGTCACCCTGCTTATTTAATTTCTATGCAGAGTACATCATGAGAAACGCTGTGCTGGAAGAAGCACAAGCTGGAATCAAGATTGCTGGGAGAAATAGCAACAACCTCAGATGTGCAGATGACACCACCCTTATGGCATAAAGTGAAGAGGAACTCAAAAGCCTCTTGATGAAGGTGAAAGAGGAAAGTGAAAAAGTTGGCTTAAAGCTCAACATTCAGAAAATGAAGATCACGGCATCCGGTCCCATCACTTCATGGGAAATAGATGGGGAAACAGTGGAAAAAGTGTCAGACTTTATTTTTGGGGGCTCCAAAATTACTGCAGATGGTGACTGCAGCCAGGAAATTAAAAGACGCTTACTCCTTGGAAAAGTTATGACCAACCTAGACAGCATATTCAAAAGCAGAGACATTACTTTGCCAACAAAGGTCCGTCTAGTCAAGGCTATTGTTTTTCCAGTGGTCGTGTATGGATGTGAGAGTTGGACTGTGAAGAAAGCTGAGCGCCGAAGAATTGATGCTTTTGAACTGTGGTGTTGGAGAAGACTCTTGAGAGTCCTTTGGACTGCGAGGAGATCCAACCAGTCCATTCTGAAGGAGATCAGCCCTGGGATTTCTTTGGAAGGAATGATGCTGAAGCTGAAACTCCAGTACTTTGGCCACCTCATGCGAAGAGCTGACTCATTGGAAAAGACTCTGATGCTGGGAAGGATTGGGGGCAGGAGGAGAAGGGGACGACAGAGGATGCGACGGCTGGATGGCATCACTGACTCAATGGACGTGAGTCTGAGTGAACTCCGGGAGTTGGTGATGGACAGGGAGGCCTGGCGTGCTGCGATTCATGGGGTCACAAAGAGTCAGACACGACTGAGTGACTGAACTGAACTGAACTGAACTGAAGAGCATTGCCAGTGACCAAACAACAAGGACATTTGCCATCTGCCTCTGGGGAGACTGAACCCTGTGCTGTTGCAGCTGTTGACCTTCAACTCCCTCTGAGGGAGTTCAGGGTGGAGTGAGGCACTCTGTGCTCCAGGGAATCTGATGGGACAGGTCTTTAGATAGTTGGATGTTATCAGGAACTGATTTCATAATTACAATCCTTTAGTTCAGTTCAGTCACTCAGTCGTGTCTGTCTTTTGCCAACTCATGGACTGCAACACACCAGGCTTCCCCATCCATCACCAACTCCCAGCTTGCTCAAACTCATGTCGATCGAGTTGGTGATGCCATCCAACCATGTTATCCTCTGTCTTCCCTTTCTCCTCCTGCCTTCAATCTCGCCCAGCATCAGGGTCTTTTCTAATGAGTTGCCTCTTCGCATCAAGTGGTGAAAGTGTTGGAGCTTCAGCTTCAGCATCAGTCCTTCCAATGAATATTCAGGACTGAGCTCCTTTAGGATAGACTGGTTGGATCTCCTTGCAGTCCAAGGGACTCTCAAGAGTCTTCTCCAACACCACAGTTCAAAAGCATCAATTCTTTGGTGCTCAGCTTTCTTTATGGTCCAACTCTTACATCCATACATGACTACTGGAAAAACCATAGCTTTGACTAGACAGACCTTTGTTGACAAAGTAATGCCTCTGCTTTTTAATATGCTGTCTAGGTTTGTCATAGCTTTTCTCCCAAGGAGCAAGCGTCTTTTAATTTCATGGCTGTAGTCTCCATCTGCAGAGATTTTGGAGCCCAAGAAAATAAAGTCGGTCACTGTTTCCATTGTTTTCCCATCTACTTGCATGAAGTGATGGGACTGGATGCCATGATCTTAGTTTTTTTTATGTTGAGTTTTAAGCCAGCTTAAAGATGAAATTCTAATCCTTGTATCTCGTCATATCTAGAAAAGCACTATATCCCTTCATGATGACATCAGATCCTCATGACCAGCAGAAAACCTTTTGTAAAATGACTGCTTAATTGTATTGAACTCCCCCTTCACCAGAATCTTATATATTGACCTTCCCCCACTGCCTCTTTAGAGCAGTCTGTCAGTGCTGTATGAGGTGCTGCCTCCCAGTCTGCAATCCTCATTTTGCCCCAAATAAAACTTAACTTGCAGCTCTCAAGTTCTGTATTTTTTTTAGTCAACAGTTGCAAAGATTCAAGGGTGAGTGGCCCCAGAAAAAGAATCAGGGAGAAGCTGTATCAACTTTTATGAATTCCCCATGGAAGTCTGTGTCACTTCTGCCACATTTATTGCATCAAGGCAGTAACAAAGTTCTGCCAGGAGTCAGAGAGTAGGAAATAGACTCCATCTCTCGATGGGAGAGTAGTAAGAACACACTCTTATTGGTTATTGGTTAGTGTTATTGGTTAGTGGTTATAGGTTAGTGTTATTGGTTAGTGTCTGACTCTTTTGTGACCCCATGGACGGTAACCTACCCGGCGCCTCTGTAAATGAGACTTCCCAGGTAAGAATACTGGAGTGGGTTGCTACTTTACCACTGAACCACCAAGGAAGCCATTACCAGTGTATCAGTTCAGTTCAGTTCAGTCGCTCAGTCGTGTCTGACTCTTTGCGACCCCGTGAACCACAGCATGCCAGGTCTACCTGTCCATCACCAACCCAGAGTTTACCCAAACCCATGTCCATTGAGTTGGTGATGTCATCCCACCGTCTCATCCTCTGTCATCCCCTTCTCCTCCTGCCCTCAATCTTTCTCAGCATCAGGATCTTTTCAAATGAGTCAGCTCTTCACATCAGATGTCCAAAGTATTGGAGTTTCAGCTTTAGCATCGGTCCTTCCAATGAATATTTAGGACTGATTTCCTTTAGGATGGACTGGTTGGATGTCCTTGCAGTCCAAGTGACTCTCAAGAGTCTTCTCCAACACCACAGTTCAAAAACATCAGTTCTTTGGTGCTCAGGTTTCTTTATGGTCCAACTCTCACATCCATACATGACTACTGGAAAAACCATAGGCTTGACTAGATGGACCTTTGTTGACAAAGTAATGCCTCTGCTTTTTAATATGCTGTCTAGGTTGGTCATAACTTTCCTACCAAATAGTTAATATGTAAAATCAGAAAGGCAGATGCTGTGACCAAAGAAGTGAATGTAAACAGAAAAGAATGTGATCCAAGAATTGAGTTCCAGGGCCCTAGACATTTAGCAGTAAAGGAAACATGGGGCAGATGAGACTGATAAGGAGAGGCCAGGATGAAGCGTGGTATCCTGGAAGCCACGTGAGAAAAGTGCTGGAGGAGGAGTCAATGGGCTGCAGTTTTCAGTTTTGTAGACTGTGATTCTGTGATGGGAAACATCTGAACAGATATTTGTATTTCTAACTCAGGCTCTTAGCTCCATCAGTACAAATTCTTCTCTCTTCTGCTGAATCAGAAGCTTCTGGAGGGCAAGGATGTTGGTCATCTCTGGACCCTCTAAGGTCCCATGATGATGTTTTCCACAAAACTGGTACTTACTAAATGAGGATGGACACACATTAGCAATGAAGGGGTACCATGTAAGTTAAATTCCCTTAAAAGAGCACTTGTAAGCTTGAGAAGCTTCCCTAGTGACACAGGAGTAAAGAAATTGCCTGCCAATGCAGGAAACGTGGGTTCAGGCCCTGAGTCAGGAAGATACTCTGGAGAAGGAAGAAATCCCATGGACAGAGTCTAGCGAGCTACGTATGTTCCATGGGGTTGCAAAAGAGTCAGGCATGCCTTAGTGAGTAAACAACAACAACAAAGGAATTTCTCATGATTTGTGGTAGTTATGTTCTATAAAGTTGTTGTGAACTTTGAATTAGTGAACACCGAACCATCACTCCTGGTAGAATATAGTGTTAGATTTCTGTGAGCCTCTGATCATAAGTTTTGTCATCCGAAGACCATTATTTAGTACATACTATTGGTTCATTAAGTTCCAGTCAGCAGCACCAAAACTCAGGCCTGAAGGAAGCTTATCTAACATATTCTTCATCACAGCCTGTCTTGTGAATAGGAACACTGGACAGCCCTTCAGCACATGCTTGGGAGTCATCTTAAACAAGGAAATCACCAACAAAATGCACAAAAACATGACGAATGTGACACTAAGTAGACTGAAAAGAATTCTTATTGACAGTAAGAGGGCTGAAGCAAGGCAGAGCAGCCCAGCGTTCTGTGGTCCTCTCCTCAGACTGAGCCAGAAGCTCTTGCACTGGGTGACTCAGCATTTCTGCTGTGCTGCCCCTGTCTGCTGATGACCACGGAAGGACAGAGTGAATAAATTTTAGAAAGTACACGTATTTGAAAATACAGAATCTAAACCATGAGGATGACTGTATTTAACTTGCCTTAAACTGAACGTAAAGGCCAAAGCAGAACGGTTTTCATAGCTTTATCTCTGTACATCCATTCGGAAGGGGCCCTAACTTCAGTAGTTTTTAAAATTTGAAGATGCCATCAATACTTTACAGCTTAGCAACTTGCAAAAATAACTCTGAAATTATAGTTTGCTTTGGTCTCATTAGTTTGAAATCAGATTTTATTGCTTTAAAAATGCATTACTATTTCTGAGTGTATCTGCTTTGGTTAGCACGTTCTTCTTATAGTCCCATAAATTAGTTGCTCTGTGCAGACTTTTCTATTTGGACGTTGAGGTCATTGAACAGAATAGAAGCTGGGGTGCCCCTTTAACACTCTTGGGGAAGGTCAGCTCCTGCAATGTGTTTCAGTGTCTGATTTTACTCTGGGCCATAGGTGAGGCTGTCTAGAATCCTGCCACCGTACAAAGGCTCTCAACACTCTGTTGGTGGCAATTTGCAGAAATTCCCCGGAAGTTTTAAAAAGCCCCAAAATGGGTCAGGTAGGTGGAAATTGGGAAAAGCACAAACTAAATAATAGTATTTATAGAGATTGAGCCAAAGCAGCAGTAGGTCACCAAGCAGAGGTGACCATTCCCTCTCGAAAATTCTGTGAAATTCCTGTGAGAGAAAACGTATTTGGCTTTAAGGGAGAAAAATATCTTGATCTTTTGGTTTTAATAAGCAATTTCCTAAATAGCTAAGTTAAGTTAAAGGAGAAAAATAAAAACAAAATGAGCAGAAATGTGAACCCCAATGTCCTTTAAAAATGCCTTTATAATTTTCCATGGAAAAGTTTTTTGTTTAGTTAAGGAAAAGCAAATTTGTCATCTTTTTTGGCAGCCTCAAATTATTTGGTTTCTAATTCCTAAAGTCATTTAGCTCATCGAAGAGTAAGCCCATCTCTCCCAACAAACACCCACTGTCTGCTTGGAGCTGGGGAGACTCTATTGGGGAGGCTCAAGGGCACCCCAAGGACACGACCCTCTGCCTAGTCCCTGTTAGACACTGCTACATAGCACGCCCAAGACAAGCCAAGGGTCTTTGGGAGAGAAGGCAGCACCAATCTTGCCATTAGTCTGACCAGCTTTCTTCTGCCTCTTCTCTTTCCCTAAGATATTGTCTTCCTGCCAAGATAATATCCTGAGTTGTGCAGATGCGAGAAGCAGGGCAGAAAGCCACTCCACTTTGTTTTGCCTGGAAGTTAACCTTGAACTCTCAAGGGAGCACTTAGCCTCCTGCGGAAACAACACCCTCCAAATACAGCAACCCAGTCATTCTGGGTGCCAGACTGCCCTTGACTTCAGCTTTCCCAGCTGCAAAAGATTTGGAAAACGTCTTTGAGGAAAAGGTGATCGCGAAAGCTATGCCCTTTTCTCAGGCCAGAGGGCCAGGGAGATTAAGGAGGAGGCACCAGGAGTGGTATGGATGTTGCCTAGGATACTTACTGGTTTTGAAGGAGCGCTAAAACCTCACTGGAATAAACTAGAGATGCAATGTCAGTTAGCTCAGGCTTTCATTCACAGCTTTTCTGTGGAAGTAAATGGTTCCAATGAAGCATTCGTTTCTGTGATGCCATGCAGGCAGCGGGGCACATCTGCAGACCTGCCTCAGACCCACCGCCTGCCCCCCCACCACCAAGCTTGTTTCCACAGGTCAAAGACTGAAGGCATATTTCCGTCAGCTGGCCTGGGAATAACGCACAACTCCTAAGATGTTGTTTCCTGGAAATGAGGGTTTTATTATTACAAAAATCTTTTCTTGTCTAAATGATAAGCTCTTTAACATACCCCCCTGCCAAACAGCCTAGCTTAGAAAATGGCCCACGATAAGTATAAGTAGTCACTCTCTTGTTCTGAATATGAAGAAAGAAGTATATGATTTTTATCCATAGAAACTTCTTACCCTTACTGTGTTGAACAAATTAGCTTTAAGGGGAGTGATATTATTACTCTTCTGGAGCCCCTGTGTCTTTCTGGCCCCAGTGGTCTAAGTTGCTTGGTTAATGATTCCTTCCTGGTCCTCAATGGCTAGGGACAGACTGTTATGCTGAGGGTTTCCTGCTCTCAAGTAAGGGTGACCAACCATTGTGGTTTTTCCCAGACTGAGGGTTTTCAGTGCTGAAACCAGGAAAGTCCAGACAAGTTGGTCACTTTATTTTAGGCCAGCTTATGCCGAGGGAGACAGCAAGGTAAGGGGTTTGCTGTTTCAGGCTCTGAAAACTACTGCCTGAATTAGGACTTGTCTCCATCATTTCATTTGACACCTAACAGTGGGCAAGTGACTTAATCTCCCTGCTTTTTAGTTTTTCACACCTAAAACTAACAACATTGACCTCTTAGGGCTATCGTGAACCCAAAGTAAGACTAATGTATGCAGAATGCCTCTCAGTGTGCCGTGCAGTAGGAAGTGCTTATAAATGGTAGCTGTTTTTGTTATTGTAGTATTATTATTTGATGGTATCATGGCAGTGATGGGGTGAGCAATCCTGTGGAAAATATAGCAACTGATACATCTGATGTCCACCCAGAGCTAGCAAGAAATGATCAGATAACATTCGAGAAAGCTTAAGAAGGGGGTGAGTAGGATTGTTCTTCCTTTTGGAAAGGAAGATTTGTTCTTCCTTTTGGAAACAGTTTATCAAAGTGGAACTTACTTTGAAAAGTTTGGGTGTCTATAGGGACAAATTTCGATGATCTGGAAAATCCAGGCAGATGGCTTTTTTTGGATAAGGGAGACACTGTTCTGTGTGCATGCTCAAAGCTCCGCAGGCCTCTTAAGTGTCCTCAGTGAGGAAGGGAGGGAGCCTGTGGTTCATCAACCCCTCTGGAGCACAGGATCAGGCTGCACACCCTTGGCATGTGCTACGGAAAACCTGTGCTGGGGCTCCAGACACATGTGTTTTTAATCAGTATTAACAGAGTCTGGTTCTGAAGCTCTTATTTCCTGTCGGTAATTTTTTGCTGAGTCATTGGAGCTCATGCATCTTCTGAGACAGCAGTAACATGACCAGATGAAACTGCTGTGGGCCCACCCCTTGCCTGTGGGCACATATTTTTGCAAACTTGATTCAACCAATATGCCTTCACAGATCACATACTGCATGCCCTGCACTGAGTTAGGGACCTGGAACTTACTGCGAGGGATAGGGCCCAGCTTTGTCCACAAAGAAATTGCTTTCTAGTGGGGAGGACAGGTCCATAATCAAGGACTACAAATTGAATCTTAAAGAGTTTTATAGATTATAAATAGAAATATAAACCATGTGACTGGGAAGCATGGAGTAATTCCTTCTGACTGGGGAGAATCTCAAAGGAAAGTACATAGATCTAGGCTTTGGAAGAAAAAGAGAATAAGTAGGACTTCAAAAAGCTGAGAAAAGGAAAGGAAGTTTGGGCACAGGATACGAGGAAGCTGTAAAATGTATACAGCTTCGTAGCATCACGTCAGGCAGCCAGCATGCTCCACTGGACAACAGGAAGGCCAACGGCAGCTTCGTGCAAGATCAGTTGGGCTGCTGATAGAGGCTGCAGAATGGCTGTGAGACTACAGAGTTTGTACTTTCCTTCATAGGCAAGTGGGTGAGGGAGCAGTGTTCAAGTGAGGGAGCAGTATGGTCATGGCTAGGTCTTAGAAAAATGAATTGGTCAAGGAGGGAGTCTGTTTGTGGTTATGGAGGATGCAAGAAGACAGGAGAGAGCACAGGTATTAGCTACGAAATGCAGAGAAGAGTTGTTGAAGTCCTGAACTTTGGAAGTGCCAGAGAGAATGGAAGGGAGGGAAGAGAGGCGATTAAGGAAGCACGTGGGAGGCAGAAAGAAAAGATTTATCTATGTCCAACCGCATTGTGGGAATTGGGCAGGGTGGAGGCAGCTGGGAATGGAAGAGTGAATGGAATCTGTGAAGAGCTGCAAAGATGACAGGTGGTGAAGAGGAGGGAGGTGGGGTCATTTAGCTGAGAAAAAAGGATGACCAGAACCTTAATGAGAGTGTGAAAGAGAGGAGTGACAACTGTTTTCTGATTTCCTCAGAAAATGACTCAAGCTAAGGTCTAACGAATGTGGAGGACACATAAGAAAGAATTTCCAAGTAGGGACCTCACAGGAGGAGACATTATGCTGTGAGCACCAATCCCCACATCGCTGTCTGGAGTGGGGAAGAGGTGCCTCTTTCCATCCCCCTACTAGAAACCCAGCTAAGTCCTTCCTCGGTCAGTTGTTTCCTAATGTCTCTTTAAAAATCATGACAGGATAAACATTCAAATCTTCTCTGAGTATGTGGCCAAGTATTTGAAATGTAGAGACCAGGAATATATTAACCAACATAGAGTATCCAGGATTAAGTTATTTAGAAAAGTCACCGTTCAGAGTTATAGAAGCATACAATGCAAATAAATTACCTATTAAGGTGGCCAAGAAAACATTGACCAGCCTTTGGCATTCTTGAAACTCACCAAGAGTCAGCCAGTCATTCCTACTCTGTGAACAGGCAGGAACCAGCACTACCAAACTTTCTTCATGCTTCAAGTATATGGCAGCTTTGTTTTGCTTATGTCAGTTCCCTTGTCAGAAACCATATTTGTTGCAAGTCTTAAAACTTTTTAGCAAGAACCTCAAGGCCCATAGCATCACATCTCATTATTCTCTATTCCCTGCTCTTTGCTTTGATTCTGTTTGCTTACTTCCTATCGTATCCAATCTCAGTGGTTTCAAATCCATGTCATATTTAGATTCCCGTGTCTCACCCCTGAAGATCCTGATTCTTGGTTTTAGGTGTCTGTGTATTTTTTAAAAATGTTTTTTGGAACATAATAAAGGAGTACGTCAAGGCTGTATATTGTCACCCTGCTTATTTAACTTATATGCAGAGTATATCATGAGAAACGCTGGGCTGGAAGAAGCACAAGCTGGAATCAAGATTGCTGGGAAAAATATCAATAACCTCAGATATGCAGATGACACCACCCTTATGGCAGAAAGTGAAGAGGAACTCAAAAGCCTCTTGATGAAAGTGAAAAGTGGAGAGTGAAAAAGTTGGCTTAAAGCTCAACATTCAGAAAATGAAGATCATGGCATCTGGTCCCATCATTTCATGGGAAATAGATGGGGAAACAGTGGAAACAGTGTCAGACTTTATTTTTGGGGGCTCCAAAATCACTGCAGATGGTGACTGCAGCCATGAAATTGAAAGACACTTACTCCTTGGAAGGAAAGTTATGACCAACCTAGATAGCATATTCAAAAGCAGAGACATTACTTTGCCAACAAAGATTTGTCTAGTCAAGGCTATGGTTTTTCCTGTGGTCATGTATGGAAGTGAGAGTTAGACTGTGAAGAAGGCTGAGCACCAAAGAATTGATGCTTTTGAAGTGTGGTGTTGGAGAAGACTCTTGAGGGTCCCTTGGTCTGCAGGGAGATCCAACTAGTCCATTCTAAAGGAGATTAGTCCTGGGTGTTCTTTGGAAGGAATGATGCTAAAGCTGAAACTCCAGTACTTTGGCCACCTCATGCGAAGAGTTGACTCATTGGAAAAGACTCTGATGCTGGGAGGGATTGGGGGCAGGAGGAAAAGGGGACGACAGAGGATGAGATGGCTGGATGGCATCACCAACTCGATGGACGTGAGTTTGAGTGAACTCCGGGGTTGGTGATGGACAGGGAGGCCTGGTGTGCTGCAGTTCATGGGGTCGCAAAGAGTCAGACAGGACTGAGCCACTGAACTGAGCCTATATTTATTTATAACATACAATTTAATACATTTTAACATATGTATAGGGGCTTTCCAGGTGATTCAACTGTAAAGAATTTGCCTGCTAGTACAGGAGACACAGGTCCGATCCCTCAGTAGAGAAAATCCCCTGGAGGAGGAAATGGCAAACCACTCCAGTATTCTTGCCTGGAGAATCCATGGACAGAGAAGCCTGGCAGGCTACAGTCCATGGGGTCGCGAAGAGTCAGACAAAACTGAGAGACTGAGCATATACACATGCAACATTTGTATATGCCAGTGAAACCATCACCAAAATCAAGACAATGAATGTATCCATCACGCCCCAAATTTTCCTCATGCCACTTTGTCATCTCTCCCTCCTGCCCTTCCCTTCTTGCTGCTCTGTCCCCAGGAAATGACCAATCTGCTCTTGTTACTATAGATTAGTTGTATTTTCAAGAATTTAATACAAATTCCAGCTCCTTTTTGTCTAGCTTCTTTTACTTTCATTTTATAATGGTTTTGAGATTCATCTCAATTGTTGCTGTTATCCATAGTTCATTCCTTTTTATGGCTAATGTAATATTTATTAATAGTTGTGTGGCTGTATCACAATATATTTATGCATTCACCTGCTGATGGATTTGGATGGTTCCCTGGTTTTGCCTATTGCAAATAAAACTGCTATGAATGATTGCACACAAGTCTTTCATGGGCATATACTTTCATTTATCTTAGGTAAACATCTAGGAAGAAAATGACTGGAGAATATGGTAGTTGTATATTTAACTTTATGAGAAACTTCCAAACTATTTTCCAAAATGGCTGTACCATTTCGTATTTCACCAGCAGTACATGAGAGTTCTAGCTCTTCTACACCCTTGTCTATACCTAGTGTGCTAGTAGGTATGTAGTGATAGCTCATTGTGGTTTTATTTTGCATTTACTTTGCATTTCTAGTGACTAATAATGTTGAATGTCTTTTCACATTTTTGTCATCTGTGTATTTTTTGGGTGAAGTTCCTGTTGAAATCTTTTGCTGATTTTTAAAAATTGCATTCAGTTCAGTTCAGTTCAGTCGCTCAGTCGTGTCTGACTCTTTGCAACCCCATGAACCGCAGCACGCCAGGCCTCCCTGTCCATCACCAGCTCCCGGAGTCCACCCAAAGCCATGTCCATTGAGTCGGTGATGCCATCCAACCATCTCATCCTCTGTCATCCCCTTCTCCTCCTGCCCTCAATCTTTCCCAGCATCAGGGTCTTTTCCAATGAGTCAGCTCTTCGCATCAGGTGGCCAAAGTATTGGAGTTTCAGTTTCAGCATCAGTCCTTCCAATGAATATTCAGGACTGATTTCCTTTAGGATGGACTGGTTGGATCTCCTTGCAGTCCAAGGGACTCTCAAGAGTCTTCTCCAACACCACAGTTCAAAAGCATCAATCTTTGGCACTCAGCCTTCTTTATAGTCCAACTCTCACATCCACACATGACCAATGGAAAAACCATAGCCTTGACTAGACGGACCTTTGTTGACAAAGTAATGTCTCTGCTTTTTAATATGCTGTCTAGGTTGGTCATAACTTTCTTTCCAAGGAGTAAGTGTCTTTTAATTTCATGGCTGCAGTCAGCATCTGCAGTGATTTTCGAGCCCAGAAAAATAAAGTCAGCCACTGTTTCCACTGTTACCCCATCTATTTCTTTCCTTTAATTGAGTTTGGAGAATTCCTTGTATAGTGTAGTTACAAGTCCTTTATCAGATATGTGATTGGCAAATATTTCCTTCCAGGCTGTGGCTTTTCATTTTCTTAGCAGTGTCTTTTGAAGAGCTCCTAATTTTGTCTTTTGAAAAGTTCTAAATTTCAAGTTTCAAATATTTGTTTTTTTCTCTCATGGATCACAATTTTGGTGTTATAAGAAATCTATGCCCAATCAAATGTCATAAAGGTTTTCCTACCCTAATTTTTTTCTAGAACTTTTATAGTTTCAGCTTTTACACTTAGGTTTATGATCCACTTTAAGTTAAGTTGTAAAAGTACATATTGAAGTTCAGTTTTTTTATGTGTATCTATTGACATAATGAATTTGTTCTGGCAGCATTTGTATAAAAGACATTCTTTTCTCCACTGAATTGCCTTTGTGTTATACTTTTGTTGAAAATCATCTGACCACTACATATGAGTCCATTTCTGAGCTTTCGTTCTGCTGCATTGATCAAGTTTGTCTACCATTATACCAATACCACACTGTCTTGGATACTTACTACAGCTTTGTAATGTTTTAAAGTTAGATAGTTTAAATTCCAGCTTTGATTTTCTTCTTCAGCATTGATCTATTTTATTTAGGTCAGTCATAGGCTGAGTGTTTAGAGAATTATGACCCCACAAAATTCATCTGTTGAAGTCCTAACCCTAAGTATCTCAGAATATGAGTGTGTTTATAGATAGGGCCTTTAAAGAGATTATTAAGGTAAAATGAGGTCATATGGGTTGGCCCTAATCCACTAAGACTGATGTCCTTACAAGAAGAGAAGACAGGAACATACAGAGGGAAGACCACATGAACACACAGGGAGAAGATGGCCATCTTCTACAAGCCAAGGACAGAGACCCCAGAAGAAACAACCCTGCCTCCAGAACTATGAAAAAATATATTTTTGTTGTTTAAGGCACCTGCTGCTGGTGCTGCTAAGTCACTTCAGCCGTGTCCGACTCTGTGCGACCCCATAGATGGCAGCCCACCAGGCTCCCCCATCCCTGGGATTCTCCAGGCAAGAACACTGGAGTGGGTTGCCATTTCCTTCTCCAATGCATGCATGCATGCTAAGTCGCTTCAGTTGTGTCCGACTCTGTGCGACCCCATGGACAGCAGCCCACCAGGCTTCTCCATCCACAGGATTCTCCAGGCAAGAATATTGGAGTGGGTTGCCATTTCCTTCTCCAGTTTAAGCCACCTGCTGCTGCTGCTGCTAAGTCGCTTCAGTTGTGTCCGACTCTGTGCAACCCCATAGACGGCAGCCCACCAGGCTCCCGTCCCTGGGATTCTCCAGGCAAGAACACTGGAGTGGGTTGCCATTTCCTTCTCCAATGCATGAAAGTGAAAAGTGAAAGTGACATCGCTCAGTCGTGTCCGACTCTTAGCGACCGCATGGACTGCAGCCCACCAGGCTCCTCCGCCCATGGGATTTTCCAGGCAAGAATACTAGTCTATGGTAATTTATTATGGCAACCCTAGCAAACTAATATAATGTTCCATCACATTTTCACATGGATTTTTTAATCAGTTTGTTATTTTCTAAAAAGTTCCTGCTGAGATTTGAATTAGGATTACATTAAATCTGTAGATAAATTTGAGGAATATTTATGAATTAACAACATTGAGTCTCAAATCTATCAACACAGTTTATCTCTCTTTAGATCTTATTTCCTTTTTATAAGCAATGTTTTGTAGTTTTCTTTGCATGTCTTTTGAGATTGAGCTTCTGTCAGATCTATCTCAAAGTAGTTAACACTTTTTGATGTTATTATAAATAATATTGATGTTAATTTTAATATATAATTCTTCATTATACATAAATAAATTTTTAACTGTTTAATTAAACTTTGCATTTTGAGACAGTTGTATTTTCACATGTAGTTGTGAGAAATAATACAGAGAAACCCAGTGTATCCTTTACCCAGTTTCTCCCAATGGTAGCATCCATAGTACATATCACAGTCGGGATATTGACATCCCTACAGTCAAGACAGGGAATCATTCCATCACCCTAAGGATCTCTGTTGCCCTTTTATAACCACATCCACCTCCTGCCTCATAACTCATCTCTGATCCCTGGAAACAACCAATTTGTTTTCCATTTCTATGGTTTTTCTCATTTCAAGAATGTCACTATAATCTTTGAGACTGGCTTTTTTCATACAGCATAATTTCTTGGAGTTTTATGCAAGCTGAATATATCACTAGTTCATTCTTTTTTATTACTAAGTATTATTCTGCTATATGGATATCCCATAGTTTGTTTAACCATTCACTCTGTTTCTTTTTATTCTTTTTGTTTCAGTTTTATTGAGATAAAATTGACAAATAAAATTGTGAGCTATTTGAAGTATACATTGGTAAAGGATTCTTGCATGAAGCTAGTTAACATATCCATCACCTCACACATTTATCTTTTTATAATTTATCTTTTTTTTTGGTTGGTAAGAACCTTTCAGTGGAAAAAAAGTGAAAGTATTACTTGCTCAGTCAAATCCAATTCTTTGTGACCCCATGGACTGTAGCCCACCAGACTTCTCTTTCCATGGAATTCTCCAGGCAAGAATACTGGAGTGGGTAGCCAGTCCCTTCTCCAGGGGATCTTCCCAACCCAGAGATCAAACCCAGGTCTCTGCATTACAGGCAGATTCTTTACCATCTGAGCCACAAGGGAAGTTGTAAGCAAATTTCAGTTATACAATACAGTGTTAACAACTATAGTCACCATGTTATACCTTAGACCCTCAGACATTATTCGTCTCCTAACTGAAAAGTTATTGAGTTGACCATAGTTTTCTTTTGGAGTCTGTTAATATGAAGAATTATACTAATTAGTATTCAAATAATAAACCATCCTA
Source organism: Bos javanicus (assembly GCF_032452875.1). NCBI lineage: Eukaryota > Metazoa > Chordata > Mammalia > Artiodactyla > Bovidae > Bos > Bos javanicus. Next base: position 49,124,511 of record NC_083870.1, read on the forward strand.
CATTCCTGAGATAAATTCCATCTAGTCATAGATTTTTTCCCCAATATATTGTTGGTTTTGACTTGTTAAATATTTGTTACAAGTTTTTACATATATGACTATAACGGTTATTGATCTGTGGTTTTATTTTCTTTTAATATCAGTTTAGTTTTTATATCAAAAGTCATGGTGGCCAGTAGAATGAGTTGGGAAGATGTCCCTTTTCAAGTTTCTAGAAAAGTTTTAGAATTGGTTTTATTTCTTCCGTACACATTTGGTAAAATTTCCAGAGACCATTTCTTCCTGAAGTCTGTTTTTTTTTAATGGAAAAATTTTTTAGTATCAATTCAATTTCTATAATAGATACAGCATTTATCTATATTTTCTTGAGTGAAATTTAACAGTGTGAGGCTTTCAAAGTATTTGTCTATTTCATTATAAGTTGTTGAATTTATTGGCATAATGTTCATGTGCTCTTATTTTTTTAAATATCTAGAGAATCTATAGTGATACCAAGACTCTCATCTGTGACACTGACAATTTTTGTGTTTTTCCTTATCAGTGTGGCTAGAGTTTTTCCAACCTTATTGATCTTTCAGTGTTTTCTCCCTGTGGTTTTTCTTTCTTTAAAAACAGTTATTATTTTTAACAAAAATATTATTATTATTATTATTAACAAAAAATAGTATTAGCTAAAGTCTATTGTTGTTGTTTTGCCTTTTCATACTGTTCATAGCGTTTTCAAGACAAGAATACTGAAGTGGTTTGCCATTCCCTTCTCCAGTGGGCCACATTCTGTCAGACTTCTCCACCATGACCTGTCTGTCTTGGGTGGCCCCACAGGGCATGGCTTAGTTTCATTGAGTTAGACAAGGCTGTGGTCCATGTGATCAGATTGGTTAGTCTGTGAGTATGGTTTCAGTGTGTCTGCCCTCTGATGCCCTCTTGCAACACCTACTGTCTTAGTTGGGTTTCTCTTACCTTGGATGTGGGGTGTCTTTTCACGGCTGCTCCAGCAAAGCTCATCAGCTGTTCCTTACCTTGGATGAGGTTGCCCCTCCTGACCTTGAATGTGGAGTAGCTCCTTTTGGCCTTCCTGCGCCTGTGCAGCCACCGCTTCTTGGATGTGGGGTTGCTCCTCTCGGCCGCCGCCCCTGACCTCGGAGGCTCCTGCGCAGTCGCAGCCTGGCGCTCTGTGTTGAGAACCCCATGAACAGTACGAAAAGGCAAAATGATAGGATACTGAAAGAGGAACTCCCCAGGTCGGTAAGTGCCCAATATGCTACTGGAGATCAGAGGAGAAATAATTCCAGAAAGAATGAAGGGATGGAGCCAAAGCAAAAACAATACCCAGTTGTCGATGTGACTGGTGATAGAAGAAAGGTCTGATGCTGTAAAGAGCAATATTGCATAGGAACCTGGAATGTTAGGTTCATGGATCAAGGCAAATTGGAAGTGGTCAAACAGGAGATGGCAAGAGCGAACGTCAACATTCTAGGAATCAGCAAACTAAAATGGACTGGATTGGGTGAATTTAACTCAGATGACCATTATATCTATTACTGTGGGCAGGAATCCCTTAGAAGAAATGGAGTAGCCATCATGCTCAACAAAAGAGTCTGAAATGTAGTACTTGGATGCAATCCCAAAAATGACAGAACAATCTCTGTTTGTTTCCAAGGCAAACCATTAATATCACGGTGATCCAAGTCTATGCCCCAACCAGTAAAGCTGAAGAAGCTGAAGTTGAACGGTTCTATGAAGACCTACAATACCTTTTAGAACTAACACCCCCAAAAATGTCCTTTTCATTATAGGGGACTGGAATGCAAAAGTAGGAAGTCAAGAAACACCTGGAATAACAGGCAAATTTTTCCTTGGAGTATGAAATGAAGCAGGGCAAAGGCTAATAGAGTTTTGCCAAGAGAACACACTGGTCATAGCAAACTCCCTCTTCCAACAACACAAGAGAAGACTCTACACATGTACATCACCAGATGGTCAACACCGAAATCAGATTGATTATATTCTTTGCAGCCAAAGATGGAGAAGCTCTATACAGTCAGCAAAAACGAGACCGAGAGCTGACTGTGGCTCAGATCATGAACTCCCTATTGCCAAATTCAGACTTAAATTGAAGAAAGTAGGGAAAACCACTAGACCATTCAGGGATGACCTAAATCAAATCCCTTATGATTATACAGTGGAAGTGAGAAATAGATTTAAGGGACTAGATCTGATAGACAGAGTGCCTGATGAACTATGGATGGAGGTTCATGACATTGTACAGGAGACAGGGATCAAGACCATTCCCAGGAAAAGAAATACAAAAAAGCAAAATGGCTGTCTGGGGAGGCCTTACAAATAGCAAGAAAAGGGGGGAATGAGAGAGTCACTTCCTAGGCAGGTTGATAAGGAGTTTAGGGGTCCCCAAGGAGAGAGGGATCTGGAATTCTCAAGGAGGAAGAAAGGACAAACTTTTTTTTTTTTTTCCTTCTCTACATTCCTTAGGATTATATAACAATAATGTATCCTGCCTGAGGACAGTCTCTGGATTAAACCTTCTGGCTAATTCTGTTATCTTAAAATATAAATTATGGGAGTAGGTCTGGTGAGGTCTTTACAACCTCCAGACATTCTTTGGATTTATTGGAGAGTATGTAACTTCATTGCTAACACTAGCAAGCGGGTACTCTTTCTGCCCCCTTCTGATGCCTATGTCAGAAGCTTTCTCTATCTCCTTTATACTTTAATAAAACTTTATTACACACACACACACACACAAAAGAGAGAAACAAAAAGCAAAGGAGAAAAGGAAAGATAAAAGCATCCAAATGCAGAGTTCCAAACAATAGCAAGGAGAGATAACATAAGCCTTCCTCAGCGATCAATGCAAATAAATAGAGGAAAACAACAGAACGGGAAAGACTAGAGAAGTCTTCAAGAAAATTAGAGATACCAAGGGAACATTTCATGCAAAGATGGGCTCGATAAAGGACAGAAATGGTATGGACCTTACAGAAGCAGAAGATATTAAGAAGAGGTGGCAAGAATACACAGAAAAACTGTACAAAAAAGATCTTCATGACCCAGATAATCACGATGGTGTGATCACTGACCTAGAGCCAGACATCCTGGAATGTGAAGTCAATAGTGATGCCTTAGGAAGCATCACTATGAACAAAGCTAGTGGAGGTGATGGAATTCCAGTTGAGCTATTTCAAATCCTGAAAGATGATGCTGTGAAAGATGTGCTGCACTCAATATGCCAGCAAATTTGGAAAACTCAGCAGTGGCCACAGGACTGGAAATGGTCAGTTTTCATTCCAATTCCAAAGAAAGGCAAGGCCAAAGAATGCTCAAACTACCATACAATTGCACTCATCTCATACGCTGGTAAAGTAATGCTCAAAATTCTCCAAGCCAGGTTTCAGCAATACATGAACCATGAACTTCCAGATGTTCAAGATGGTTTTAGAAAAGGCAGAGGCACCAGAGATCAAATTGCCAACATCCGCTGGATCATGGAAAAAGCAAGAGAGTTCCAGAAAAATATATATTTCTGCTTTATTGACTATGCCAAAGCCTTTGACTGTGGATCACAATAAACTGTGGAAAATTCTTCAAGAGATGGGAATACCAGACCATGGCATCCGGTCCCATCACTTCATGGGAAATAGATGGGGAAACAGTGTCAGATTTTGTTTTTCTGGGCTCCAAAATCACTACACGTGGTGACTGCAGCCATGAAATTAAAAGATGCTTACTCCTTGGAAGGAAAGTTATGACCAACCTAGATAGCATATTCAAAAGCAGAGACATTACTTTGCCAACAAAGGTTCGTCTAGTCAAGGCTATGGTTTTTCCTGTGGTCATGTATGGATGTGAGAGTTGGACTGTGAAGAAGGCTGAGCACCGAAGAATTGATGCTTTTGAAGTGTGGTGTTGGAGAAGACTCTTGAGAGTCTCTTGGACTGCGAGGAGATCCAACCAGTCCATTCTGAAGGAGATCAGCCCTGGGATTTCTTTGGAAGGAATGCTGCTAAAGCTGAAACTCCAGTACTTTGGCCACCTCATGCAAAGAGTTGACTCATTGGAAAAGACTCTGATGCTGGGAGGGATTGGGGGCAATAGGAGAAGGGGACGACAGAGGATGAGATGGCTGGATGGCATCACTGACTCGATGGATGTGAGTCTGAGTGAACTCCGGGAGTTGGTGATGGACAGGGAGACCTGGCGTGCTGCGATTCATGGGGTCTCAAAGAGTCGGACACGAATGAGTGACTGATCTGATCTGATCTGACCTGCCTCTTGAGAAACCTATATGCAGGTCAGGAAGCAACAGTTAGAACTGGACATGGAACAACAGACTGGTTCCAAATAGGAAAAGGAGTATGTCAAGGCTGTATATTGTCACCCTGCTTATTTAACTTATATGCAGAGTATATCATGAGAAACACTGGGCTGGAAGAAGCACAAGCTGGAATCAAGATTGCCAGGAGAAATATCAATAACCTCAGATATGCAGATGACACCACCCTTATGGCAGAAAGTGAAGAGGAACTAAAGAGCCTCTTGATGACAGTGAAAGAGGAGAGTGAAAAAGTTGGCTTAAAGCTCAACATTCAGAAAACGAAGATCACGACGTCTGGTCCCATCACTTCATGGGAAATAGATGTGAAAACAGTGGAAACAGTGTCAGACTTTATTTTTGGGGGCTCCAAAATCACTGCAGATGGTGACTGCAGCCATGAAATTAAAAGATGCTTACTCCTTGGAAGGAAACTTATGACCAACCTAGGTAGAATATTAAAAAGCCGAGACATTACTTTGTCAACAAAGGTCCGTCTAGTCAAGGCTATGGCTTTTCCAGTGGTCATGTGTGGATGTGAAAGTTGGATTGTGAAGAAAGCTGAGCGCCAAAGAATTGATGCTTTTGAAGTGTGGTGTTGGAGAAGACTCTTGAGAGTCCCTTGTACTGCAAGGAGATCCAACCAGTCCATTTTAAAGGAGATCAGTCCTAGGTGTTCTTTGGAAGGACTGATGCTGAAGCTGAAACTCCAGTACTTTGGCCACCTCATGCGAAGGGTTGACTCATTGGAAAAGATTATGATGCTGGGAGGGATTGGGGGCAGGAGGAGAAGGGGACGACAGAGGATGAGATGGCTGGATGGCATCACCAACTCTATGGACATGAGTTTGGGCAAACTCCGGGAGTTGGTGATGGACAGGGAGGCCTGGTGTGCTGCGATTCATGGGGTTATAAAGAGTCGGACATGACTGAGCGACTGAACTGAACTGAACTGATTGTTTTTGTTTAGTTGCAAGTCGTGTCTGATTCTTTTGTCACTCCATGGACGGTAGCCCACCTGTCTGCTCTGTCCATGGGTTTTCCCAGGCAAGTGTAGTGGAGTGGGTTGTCATTTCCTCCTCCAGGAGATCTTCCCTACCCAGGGATTCAACCCATGTCTCCTACATTGGCAGGAGATCTGTTTTTTTACCACTGAGCCACTGAGGAAGCACAGCTAAAGTCTATTCCTTATTTAAATTTCTTTAGTTTTTACTGATCTGATCTGGTTGATAGCATATCAAGCAGGTGTTCAGACAGTCGAACATCTGCCACTTGGAACAGGCAGTTACATACTCCTCGTGTTACAGAGGATCACCTCCCATGTGTTAGCTAAAGTTAGGAGGCACTTAGATTCAGTGTGAGCCTCACTGTTTCTCCAGCCAGAACTGTCCAAAGATAAAATGGCCTTCCTTGAAAGATGAGTGTCCTATCATGGGGGCCAATCAAGTGCTGGCCTAAGGAGCACTTGGTGGGAATGTTGTGGAAGACATTCAAATGCCGACTGGTGGGAGCAGGACGGGGCAACCTTACAGTTTCATTCCAGCCAGACAGCATGTGCTTTTGTGAACTCTGCTGCCCTTAATTTGCAGTGAGACGGCATTTCCTGTCTGCAACTGGGAGGCTGGCTGGGCTGCCCCACCACCTGCTGCCCAGGGCTCCTCCCCAGAGATACAGCAGAGGGGCTGACTGATTGCTCCCCAGACAGACAGCATGCCCTGGGCTCTGCTGTAGGATCTTAGAGCCTGGAGATAAGCCAATGCTCCAAGCCAAGTGCTAAAACCACCCCTCCCCAAACCCCAACACTGCAGGCTTCTTCTTTCTATGACCCTGAGGTCACTGTGGCTGAGTCTTGCAAGGCTGGAACAGCACAGCAGGACAGAATGTTTTGTAAGTGTTTCTTAGCCCATCCAAGTTTGTACTGCTTTTAAAAGACCTTTCAGGTGTTTCCTTTCCTCTCCTTTTCATTAACTTGAAAATTGCAAATTATATTTGCGAAGAGTGAAAGAAACAAAAAATCCCTTGCCTGAAGGATTTCTTCTCAACTTACCTTTTAGTAAACTCTGCTCTGAATGGGGTTTCTAGCTGGCCCAGCTCTGGATCTACCAAGGAGAACACTCAACAGCATTTCAGAAAGAAGATTTGGGACTTGTGGCCTTGATTTGAAAATTACCCTGTCTCTACTTCTGTTGTTTTTCAGACGTGAAAGATCCTTGTGGTGTGGAGTGTGTGTGTGTGTGTGTGTGTGTGACTGTGTGTGTGTGTGAGTGAGTGTGTGTGTGTGTGAGTGAGTGTGTGTGTGTGTGTGTGTGTGTGTGTGTACAGTCAAGGGCACATCTATCATTTTGCCCAGTGATGAAATATAGAATACAATAGACAATAAACAATAGATAATAGAATACCAACTGTTATGATAAAAAGTGGCTTGTGGGCCAGTGGACTCCACTTTGCCATGTTGAATGAATTCAAATCCAAACACCTTAATATGCTGTGAAATATACTCATGGTGATCTAGCTCCCAACTTTCTCTCTACTTCCTCTTCTATTCACACTCTTTCCTCAATAATCTACCAGATTGCTTGAAATTGTTGCCTTTAACAGTGCTGCTTACATGTCTCTAAGAATTCTAGTTAAAAGGAGCGAGTATCATAGGATGGATTTCTCACTAACCTATTTGTATCCATCTTAGCAGCGATAGCTTGATCCCAGAGTCTACCTGAGAACTTAGATTCTAGAATGGAGACAGAATGGGATCTAAGACAAGCAAAAGTTTTAAAACACTTTTTCATTTTGTATTGGGGTATAGCCAATTAACAATGGTGTGATGTTCAGGTGAACAGTGAAGGGATTCAGCCATACATATACATGTATCCATTCTCCCCCAAACTCCCCTCCTATCCAAGCTGCCACATAACACTGAGAGTTCTGTGTTCAATGCAGTAGGTTCTTGTGGTTATCCATTTAAAATATAGCAATGTGTACATTTCCATCCCAAACTCCCTAACTATCCCCTCTTACATCCTTCTCCCAGCAACCATAACTTCATTCTCTTAAGTCTGTGAGTCTCTTTCTGTTTTGAAAGTTCATTTGTATTATTTCTTTTTAGATTCTTTTTATATTGTGACATATAAGAGATGTCACAACATTCCTCCTTCTCTGTCTGATTTACTTCACTCAGTTTGGCGATCTCTAGGTCCATCCATGTTGCTGCAAATGACATTATTTCATTCTTTTTAATGACTAAGTAATATTCCATTGCCTATATGTACTACATCTGCTTTATCCATTCCTTTGTGTATGGACATTTAGGTTGCTCCCATAAGACAAGCAAATTTTGATGGAGAAGGAAAGAGAAGCAAAGGACCTGATGGAGCAAAGACCAGGAGCAGCTCTGACAACAAAATGATATCAGGCTTCTGTCTCTACCCACCAGGTGACCTCACGGACTCCTGTTATAGCAACTATGCCAATATGCCAATATCTCCAAAAGCCAAATCTCCAAGGCAGACCCCTCCTCTACGCTCCTGAGGCCTGATTCCAAACTTCCCTGAACATCTCTGTTTGTAATTTTCAGGCCCCTGGAGTTTGGTATCAATCTATCTGCTCACTTTTCCTTCAAAACCAGCTTCTCTTCCTAGTCACACTCAGGTGAATGCCAGTGTCACCCACCCATAGGTGCCCAAGGAAAGCTGGGTGTTTGCCCTAGCTACTCCTAGACCTTCCACGTCCAGTCGCAAGTCCTGTGTGGCGTCCTCTTAAATATCTCTTGAATCTAGCCCTACTCCCCGGCCCCACTGCCATTGCTCTGAATGGAAATCTCAGCATCTGTCTCCCCTAGACCATGTCAGTATCCTCCTGCCTCACCCTCAGTCTGGCCACTGCCCAATTACTTTTTCTAAACCGCAAATCTCATCATGTGCCTCTTTTACTTAACACCCTTAGTTATTGCCTATTTATTCCCCTTGGAGTGAAACTCCTTAACATGTCCTGAAAGATATTGCCCTGTGGTCTGGCCCCTGAGTTCCTCTCTTGATTCATTCCTGAATGAATGAATGAATCCCATCTTCCCTACCCCATCTTACATTCTGTCTCAAACCACATTCAGCTACTCAGAGTGCCACAAAAGGCCAGACTTTCTCTTGTACAACTTGAGCGTCCTGCTGTCTTGCCTGGCACTCCTTTAGCCTCCTTCTGTGCCCGTCCGGGCCCTCCCGTCAGGACTGAGATCCATATTCCTGCTCAGGAAGCCTCCCTGGTCCCTCTGAGCTAGACTGCACCATCACCCGTGACGCCTGGTGTCCTGAGTGGTGTGGCTGTGCCTGCCCATTTCCCCTGGGGGTCTGTGAGCCCCTCACGTGTGGGCAGGATGCCGCAGCCACCCCTGGCTCCCCGTTGCTTGCAATGGTGCTGAGATCTCCATCAGTGCTTGTTGAATGCATGAGTGTCTGAGTCTTCATTACCTCACAGAGTGTTGGTGAGAATTAAATGATGACATGCGAAAGGACTTCATAAACTATACATGTGTTAGGGATATTTTGGAGTATCAAAAGATTTAGAGAGGAAATGAACAAGCTAGATAGGTCCCCCAACAGTGGAAAAAGAAAGATGTTGAGCTGCGATGTTCTAGGGAGTCAGGAGAATGCCAGTGCAGCTCTGAATACAGTACCTGTGACCTGGAACTACTCGTGGAGGGAAAGGACACCTTGGGGAATCCCTCTGAGTCATGTGAGCTCAGGGAGAATCATGCTTGTGCAGTTCTTGTCTGTTCCTGTAGCACAATCAGTCATCTCGTTAGATGCTCGGGCAGTGAGCAGACACATTTATAGCTTGAAACCAGAGCTTCCTTGTGTTTATATGACTCTATATTAGATGGAACACGCAGACTGTTGGAACAATAAACTCATAGTCCTTGTTAAAGGTGTAGAGCAGATTTTGATGACATTTTGGCAGAGATCCTGGAACTGTCCGTATTCTCCTTGTCAGCGATGCCTTTCTTGGTGTGTGTGTGTGTGTGTGTGTGTGTAAGAGAGAGAGAAGAGGGGGGAATGATAACAAATGGGAAAACAAGTCCTGCTGTCTTTTGTTGGCTGTGCACAAGACTCACTCTACTTCTCTCCCATCCCCTCCCCACAGCGCAGAGGTCTGACGAAGCTGAAATAAAGCACACGGCTGAGGCTAGAAGCTGAAGTAGGGCCTCTTATCTCCCCCTAGTAGTGAACGCAGGTCTCAGACTCTCACATTGCCTGGGCTAGAGACAGAGTGTCATAGGGACAGAGGGAGAGAGAAGGGGCCAAGAGACCCCCATGTGCAGGCAGGGTGGCGATGGAGGTGACTGGTCCTGGACACGTGGCTGTTTGTCACCTCATGGGAACATTGTAAAAACCATACCCTTGATGACCTGGGTAGTGCCATCATATTGGCAATGGCATTTGCCTTGAGGAAGAACTTAGAAGGATGTAAACAAGAGGAGGGACCCCATGTTTTGGGAAAGAAGTCAGATAGATCAGTAGTTAATTAACCATTGGTATTTATTCAGTAATGTTGTGAACCAAATTGTGGTCCTGGCCCAGATTCATATGTTGAATAACCCCCAAGGTGCCTGTGTTTGGAGACAGGGCTTATAAGGAAGTAATTAAGGTTAAATGAGGTCATAAATGAGGGACCTTAGCAGATGGGATTGGTGTTCTTGTAAGACAGGTGTCCACAACCTCCAGGATCTAATGCCTGATGATCTGAGGTGGAGCTGATATAATAGTAATAGAAATAAAGTGTACAATAAATGTAATACACTTGAATCATTCTGAAACTACGCCCTACCCTGGTCCGTGGAAAGAACTGTCTTCCATGAAACTGGTCCCTGGTGCCAAAAATGTTGGGGATTGCTGTTACAAGAAAAGAAACAGATACTAGAGATTTCTTTCTCCACATATACGCACAGGCCACACGGAGACACATGAAGAAGATCTGCAAGACAAGAGCCCTCACCAACCCTGCCAGCACCTTAATCTTGGATTTCAAACCTCCAGAACTGGGACAAATAAATGTCAGTAGTTAAGACATTCAGCCTGTGTGTTCTGTTGTGCCAGACCCTGCAAGCTGAAACAGGTATCTGCTGTGTGCAAAGTCCTTTACTTTTGGGGGGTGCGAAAGAGGATCCCTTCCCTGGACCCTTGGTTTCATCGGGATTTTCCTGTTTGAGTCCCATTCTTTGAGTCTCCTGAGGTAGCATTTCTTTCCATGGCACTATGGTTTAAGACAGAATTGTGGCTTTCTCAAAGTTTTGAGAGAAGACATCCCTCATCCTTCAGGAAAAGCCACTCCCTTCTGCTCCTCTTTCTTTCTCCTAAATTCAGAAGTTCGTGCATGCCTGTGATAAGTAGGGGAAGAGTTATTGTCAAGTTCTTGCTGCACAGGCTTTCTGCCATAAATAGACTCTCATCCCTGGTCAACCATGCCAGGCTAGGGGTGGGAGGAACGTGGGTTCTGAATTCCCCAAATCTTCCCGGTTTGCTACATGAGTGGACTAAAGCGCGTTGTCTTACTTAAAACTCCTAAGAGGCAGATGTGTGTGTGCTCAGTCACTCAGTCATGTCTGACTCTTTTTGATCCCATGGACTGTACACCTACCAGGCTCCTCTGTCCATGGAATTTTCCGGGCAAGAATACTAGAGCAGGTTGCCATTTCTTACTCCAGGGGGTCTTCCCAACCCAGGGATCAAACCTGAGTCTCTTGTGTTTCCTGCATTGGCAGGAGGATTCTTTACCTTTGTGCCACCTGGGAAGCCTAAGAGGCACATACCTGATCAGGTTTTCTCAGTATCCTTGTGACTTTTCAAGGTGAATTTTCAGAAAGGGTTTGATATATGTCCCCAAGTAAAATGTATTGTTCAAAGAGTGCTCAAATTATTGAAATAAGCTGCTGTGAGTATGGTTCTGAGCTGTAGCGGGTAGAGAGAGTTCAGCTTGTAGGCCCCCCAGGTGGGGGCCCCTGGACTGCTGACTAAGTGGAAACTGGGAGCTGCCAGTGTGTCCCTCAGTTGCCACTCATGGAGCCTTTCATCTCATACTCATGTCTTGCTAAAGAGTGGAACATGGGGAGGGGTGCCAGTCTACCATGCACCAGAGGATTCTTCTTGGCAGACAGAGGTGGCTCCAACCACAAGTCTCATGTGGGTCAACTCTGAGAGCAGAGAAACACTTGGGAGAGGGGTCACATTCAAGTAGATGGCAGGATGGAACTTGACTCAAGGAGAAAATACACCGTGTGGGGCAGCCTTTCCGCTTTGCCCTCAATTTCTCAGTGAAGTTAGGAAAGAGGAGCAGGAGGCAAACTTGGAGAAAGGAGACTATCAAGATTTTTTAAATGACAGTTCTACTGTTGCTGATTAATAATTCATAGAGAGTTATGGGTTACTACTCACAGGATTGAGAGTTAGCAAGTGGCATGTCTTTGCAGCCTAAAATGGTCTGTGCGAGAAGCTGAAGTAAAACTTCTGCTAGACTTGAATGATGTCTAGAACCATTCATCATATGAACATGTCTACTGAAGGAGTTTAAATGGCCAACCAAATATGAGAGATGCACAACCTCACTAAAAATGACAGGACAGGTTAAAGGTGAGATATGCTTGCCTCTAGGACAGAGTTTTAAATGTTCAGCCGTCCCACTTTGGGCTCCCAGGTCAGAGAGTGAAGTGAGCCCACGAGTTTCCTTCACTCCAGCTCAGTGTGTGCACGCTTAGTAGCTTTGTTGTGTCCGACTCTTTGTGACCCTTTGAACTGTAGCTCACCAGGTTCCTCAGTCCATCAGATTCTCCAGGCAAGAATTCTGGAGTCAGAGGCCTATTGAAATGGCAGAAGATGTGCGAAAGGAAATACATGCAAGTGGGGCAGAGTGCAGCAGGTAGGGACGTCACCAGTTTCTGATAACTTTCTGGAAGGTAAGTGGGCTTCCCAGGTGGCTCAATGATAAAGAATCCACCTGCAATGCAGGAAACACAGGAGATGTGGGTTCGATCCCTGGGTTGGGAATATCACCTGGAGGAGGAACTGGCAACTTACTCCAGTATTCTTGCCTGGAGAATAACATGGACAGAGGAGCCTGGCAGGCTACAGTCCATAGGGTTGCAAAGATTTGTACATGACTGAGTGACTGAGCATGCATGCATGCATAGAAGATAAATAGAAAGCAAATAAGATTGAATTGCCAAATGACCCACAAAGGGAGAAGCAGTATCTGAGGTGTGGGAGAATGTTGCAGTAAAGAGAGAACTCATTTCTGGGGAGGAGTGCCATCTTCCTAGGGGCTCTGGAAGGCATGCCAAGCTAAGTTGACAGGTGGAAAGTAGAGGTGAAAAGCAGTCTGGCAATCAGGTTGACTATTTGCAGGATGATCTGTGGAACAGCTGAGCCAGTTGCTCACCCTTACTCCCACCATCTCCCCACCACATGCACAGAGCAGCTGAACATGTACTAGTCACCTTTAGAAATTCAGCAGTTTGTCTGGGGGGTCTGGGAGGTTTGTGTGCTAAGTCAATTCAGTCATGTCCAACTCTTTGCAACCCCATGGGCCTGCCAGGGTCCTCTGTCCATGGGTTTCTCCAGGCAAGAATACTGGAGTGAGTTGTCATGCCCTCCTCCAGGGGATCTTCCCAACCCAGGGATCAAACCCACGTCTCTTAAATCTCCTGCATTGGCAGGGGGGTTCTTTACCACTAGCATACCTAGGGAGATCTAGAGTTGGATGAGGGTGGCCCTCCAGAGTGAGGTTTTCCTTGTTTTGGCCCTAAGAAGGGGGCATACAGGGTGTGGGAAGCATCCCATCAACCTGATTTCTACCCCTGTGAGCAGTGCAAATCCATATGCTCCACTTACTGACATATACCTGTGAATGCGAATGGATAAGCAAGGACAGCCAGAGTTCCTTAAAATTAATCATTTCAATAGAAGGACTGGAAAGAAAGTTGAGGAAATATTCCAGAATGTAGAGCAGAAAGGGAGAGGTGGAAAATATGAGGGAAAAGTTAAAAGATGAGGAGGATTAATTCAGGAAGTCCAACATCTTTCTGGCAGAAATTCCAGAAACAGCAGAGAACGTGAGGGATAAAAATTATCATTGAAAGGCAAGAGCTTGCAAACTGGAAGTAGCTACTGGAGACAGAAAAAATAGTTTTTTAAGGACCCATATGCATTGTGTTGGGTTTTCCCAGTGGCTCAGAGGTCAACCCAGAGGGATGGTATGGGGAGGGAGGAGGGAGGAGGGTTCAGGATGGGGAACACATGTATACCTGTGGCGGATTCATTTTGATATTTGGCAAAACTAATACAATTATGTAAAGTTTAAAAATAAAATAAAATTTTTTTTAAAAAGGAGAAAAAAAATAAAAATAAAAAAAATAAAAACAATTAATTAAAAAAAAAAAAAAAAGAATCTGCCTGCAATGCAGGAGAAGCTGGTTAGATCCCTGGGTCTGGCAGATCCTCTGGAGGAGGGCATGGCAACTCACTCCAGTATTCTTGCCTGGAGAATCCCATGGACAGAGGAGGCTGGTGGGCTACAGTCCATAGGGTTGCAGAGAGTCGGACACAACTGAAATGATTGAGCACACACGCACGCACATGCATTGTATTAAAGCTTAGAGCATGAAATATAAAGAGAAGATGCTCAGAATTTCCAGGGAGTTAAGACGGAGCAACATACGCACTGGGACAACCCAGAGGGAGGGGATGGAGAGGGAGGTGGGATGGGGGTTTGGGATTGGGGACACATGTACACCTGTGGCTGACTCATGTTAATGTATGGCAAAAACCACCACAAGATTGTAAAGTAATTAGCCTCCAATTAAAATAAGTTAATTAATTTAAAAAGATGGGGCACCATAAAAGAATAAGAATTAACATGGCCTTGGCCTTCTTTTCAGTGATTTTGGATGTCATAAGAGTAACCTAGTGGAGCAATGCCTTTGTCATATCATCGGAATGTGGTTTTCCATCTAGAATTATCAACCTAAACAAATTATTCACCAAGCATTGGGGCAAATAAAGAATATTTAGAACCACACTATTCAATTTTTCAGTTAATAATGCTTATACAATTAAACTGTTATAAATCTGATGATTGATTTTCAATTTTCAGAATTAATTTTGTTTATAGACAAAACAAAGGCTTAAACATTTATTCACTATCTTAGTTCATTCAGGATACCATAACAAAATACTACAGACCAGGTACCTTATAAAAAATACTGTTTATTTTTCACAGTTCTGGGGGCTGGAAGTCCAAGATCATGGTGCCAGCACATTGGGTGCTCTTGAAGGCCCTCTTCTGGATTTCAGACTGCTGACTTCCTCACATGGTAGAAGAGACAACAAGCTCGCAGGGGCCTCTTTTATAGGGGCACAGATCTCTTCAAGCTCATGACCTGAGCTTCATGACCTCTTAAAGACCCTACTTCCCAATATGGTAACATTGGGAATTAAGATTTCAATGTACAAATTTGAGCTGACACAAACATTCAGACCACAGCATTGTAAGATTACTTGTGTGTACATTCCAATAAGAGTAAAAGGAATACAACAAAGATGAAGTCTTAGAATTAAAAAAATATTAGAAATAAATAAGGGTGTAATTAAAATGAAAAAAAAAAAAAACCAAACATAGTAACTGTGGTACATACCTGAAAGACAGGAAGGTGATGGAGCAATATTAAACCATTTGAAAATGGTATGTTTAAGAAAATGGATGACAAGCATATGGTAATGAAGATATTTGTTTATATTGTCAATTAGTTAAAAAAGAAAAGCAACTAGAAACCCCGGAAATAAACAAAAATCAGAGGGAAGATCCTAATTCAAACAAGAAGCAATCTAAATTAAGGCATAGTTGTGAGAAACTGATTAAGGAAAGAGGATTCTTTTGATTATGATTTTTGAACATTCTCTTGAGTGGCTTAGGGTTACTTTCTTCCTTACTTGATTCTTTGGTAAATAATTTTCATATATTTACAGAATTATAAAAACTACCTATTGAGTCTCAATTTTTAGAGTAAATTTTTAGACAAAATATGAAAGGCTTAAATTTGGTTTCAGAATAGAATATAACTATTGCAAACCCAATAAACATAAAAGGCATTGGGTGGTGATGGGAGAAGAGAGGAGGTGAAGGCATAGAGAGAAAGGGTGGGGCAAAGGCAGAGGGACTGACTATTTGTTCATTTACATGGTGACACATTAAGGGAAACATTGTCTAAAATTATGAAGGTGAGAAGAGACAGAGGTAGTGAGAAGATAAGTTAGCACAAATCTCTGTGCAGGAGACAAAATTGTTAAAAGTTGATAAATCAGGAAATTGAGATATAAACATGCTATTTAGTATTTTGCAGCAACCACCAGAAGAACTAAAATCAAAATTGGCTGAAGTTGGTTAGCATAGGGAGTGGAACAGGGTAAGGTGGGGGAGAAGGAGATTTTTCACAGTGTTATGTACTCTTTAAATGTGATTTTCGTCACATGTTGGTATTACTTTAAAAATAAAAGTGTAAATAATGATACTGTTACCAAGTGTTGAAACTGGTGAAGAAAAGAGACCCTGTTACACTCGGCAAGAGGGAAAATTGAATTGGTCCAAACTTTTGAAAGGGCAATTTTGTAATATCAAAAAGAGCCTGGCTCTCCCTCAAGTAATAATATTGTGTAAGTTTCCAATGGACAACAACAATGTATGTTTCCAGTGTGCAAGGACAGTGTTCAGTGGCAGCCGGCCGGCCAAGTGGAGGCAGAGGATACACAGAGGTTCTCCTGCATTGCACGTGAGTGTGAACATGCACACACACACGTTCTCATCCCGCCACGTGTCTCACTTTTTGACTCACTATGCTGGAAACATGAACCGCCCAGGTTCTTAGAGCTCTCGTGTCTCCAGCTTTAATTCTTTACAGTGAGGCTCAGACAGAAGGTTGTCTCTAGCGGTTTCTTCATCCTCCCATGACTCATCTTGGTTTACTTTTGTGGAAATGACCGACTTGGGAGCTGGGCCTCATCCCTCCTGCCAGAGTTAGAGGCTAACCACAGTGTTCTGAAGCCCGTGGGTGCTGGTCAGCCACTTGGAGGCATGCCCTTGAGTCGACTCCTCCTTTCCTTGTGGTTACTCAGAAGAGGCTCTGTCGTGTTCCAAATGTTGTCAGCCTATCAGAGAGGCAGTCCCTGTGGCCTGACATGCTCACTCTCCCTGTGTCATCATGGATGCTATGGGAAAAAGAACACACTGACTTTGGACAGCCTTGGCAGTGGCCGACCAAGCGGACTGGAGTGGGGAAGCCAGGTTCTTCCCATGGTTTGGTGATGAAGCTCTTTGGAAATGCTTATGGTCAAGCTACATTTCTGTAGAGAATAAACATTAATACATAATTACTCACAGAACTCTTAATCTCTCTTTTTGATGAGGAAACTGATGCTCAGCAACAAGGCAGTTGTCCAGGATGATTCCACTAGAAAATAGTAAAGTATGGATTACAATAGAAATCTGGATTCTAGTCTTTACTGTGAGGTATTTTTTAGGACTTCTTAGTGTAACAGTTGTCAGGATTAGACAAGAAGCTCTTTACTCCGCTTCAGAGCTTTGTAGAAATCCCTGTTCTGAATAGTGACATCCAACATCTCACTTTGTTGGGCTTTGGATTGAATCCAAAGTTTGCTACTTAAGGAATGTGTGCCCTTGGTCACGTTCACATTAACATCTCTGAGTTTTAGTTTCTGATCTGTAAGATGGAGATAGTTATTTCCAAGAAAACCTCACCAGGATCGTTGTGACGTTTAAATGATATAATGTACACCAGGCACTATGTAGAGGCTCCAAATGGTCGTGGTGATGGTGGCGGTGAATGCAAAGAGGATTATTTTGAGACATATTGGATACAGTGAACAGCCTTTCCAAATTGCCTCTTCATATGAGTTCCTAATTAGCTACTCTCCTGTCTTCTAAGATGTCAACTCATCTTTACATGATTACTTTTGAAAGTATCTGGTTATACTAATTTGTAAAGCTAATTTTGAGTTAGCAAACTCTCTCTCCAAAAGCAGTTGTAAACGTGTTGTTATGTGCGTGATACTGAGCATCCAATGTAGCATGATTCAGATGGCAGAGTCTCATTCTTCCTTGTCCTCAAGAACATGGTTTCTCAAAGAGGAATGGAAACTGTGTGCATGGCACACAGGGTCATTTGCAACAGATGAAATAGCATCCTTTCCATCTGTGAGCGAGGCATTTGTTGAGTGAGTGGCAGCATCACAGGTGCTCAGAGCATTTGTACTTGGTAAATTCATGGTTACCAGGTTCATAAGCAAGCAAGCAGAGACTATTAATAACAGCGTTTGCACTTTGGAGAAAATGAATGTCAATCAGAACCATAGACTGTGTTCTTCAAAGGAAGGTAGACAGGAGGTGGGGAAGAAAGTAGACATCTTGTCTGAATGAGAGGACTGGCCCCAAGGCATCAAGGGGATGGAAAGGTTATGTCATTGCCTGTGAATTGGGGTAAGTCCACAGAGACACCAAACACAGAGGAAGGGAGGGAGGTAAGGAGCAAAAGTACATATGTGAAAAGGAAAATAGGTGTAGTGCACTTAGGAGAGAGCTGTTTGTGGTAATATAAAGGGACCACATCCAAATGTACACATGCTCCAGACCCAAGGTCCCTCTAGTGCAGTGAGGCTCACAGAGGGAACTTGATTCTGTGTCTGCTTGGGGAACTCTAAGAAGCCAGGCCATCACAGCCCCTAGGGGTAAGAAGCCTACTTGCTTCTTAGAAGAAATGGTGATGGAATTGTCGGATTGATCTTCAGCATCTTGGTGTAAAGGCTAGATATTGAGGCTGTCCCAACCCTGAGTATGGAAGAGGAATAAGGAAGAAAGAGGGAATTTCTCTGGCAAGCTAGAAAATTCTCTCTGACTCATCATATACGCTGAAGGACATGACATGAGTACCTTCAAATCCAAGTCAGTGAAAAATGCTTCAAGTAGGACTCCGATTGGCCTTATTCTGCAGCACTTAAGAGAGTTGAGTTCCTACATTTCAAATATTGAGAAAGTTAATATTTAAAGATACAAGAGAAAAAAGATAAGTAAAAACTTCAGAGCAGTAGTGCTTCACAAGGAAGACAGGAGGGCAATTTTGTCCCCGTCTCCTTCCAGGAGGGACATTCGACATTTGACATTTTGGGGTTGCTACTTGAGTAGGAGGGAAGAGTGATTTTGGCACTTAGTGGGTTGAAGGGGCTGTAATGCTGCTAAATATCCTAAAATGCACTGGACAGCTCCCCACCCCCAACAAAGAGTTATTTGGCCCAAAATGTCAATAGTGCAGAGGTTGAGAAATCTTGGCTTAGAGTTGTCATCCTTCCCCAGTGGCTCAGCAATAAAGAATCTGCCTCTGCAGTGAAGACAACTTGGATTTGATCCCTGGGTTGGGAAGATCCCCTAGAAGAGGGCACAGCAAGCCACTCCAGTATTCTTGCCTGGAGAATCCCATGGACAGAGGAGCCTGGTGGGCTAAAGTCCATGGGGTCTCAAAGAGTCGGACACGACTGAAGACAGGACTGAAACGACTAGCAGGCACACATACCAAGTATATCAACCCATAAACAATGTAACTAATTGAATTTTAAAAAGTACATGTGAGAACAGAAGTTTATACTAGAAGTTGAATAAGTCATGTGATTAATAAAAATCACTGTAAATGAGCAATGTTCGCTTTTTCTCACAAATCCCTTACCCTAAATTTCTCAAATATGAAGAAGGACTAATTTAATGGAACCATAATTTTAAAAGCTATACAGATTTCTATAATGTCATTGTTATAACCTTTAGATATGCATATTATCCTTTACAGTTTATAAATTACATGAATTGCCTTTTAAATATTTATAATTTGGTATAATTACTCCAATTTATAAACTTCAAGAGGCTATGTTTTAGTTTTTGGAACGTCTACTATGTGTCAGGCACTGTACTAGGCACTGCCATTTCCCCCCAGACCGATAACAGCTCAGTCTTGAGAAGTTCTGAATCTCCTAGGCAGCACAGAGATTTGATACATATAATAATAGAAGTATAAACATAGTCATGGGAGAACGGAGGAGGGAACTGAAGTCATCTGCTTGAGGTTACAGAACTACTAATCGGCAAATCTGGGACTTGTCTTAAGGTCTTTTGAGACTTAAGCCAAGTCCTCTGTCTTGGCATAACAGTATAGCTTTTCCGGAGATGTAAAAACAAAACTGGGACTTGTCTTAAGGTCTTCTGCATGGGCGCAGGAGGGCCGAGAGAAGCCACTCCACGTTCAAGGTCAGGAGGGACGGCAGTGAGGAGATACCCCTTGTCCAAGGTAAGGAGCAGCGGCTGTGCTTGGCTGGAGCAGCCGTGAAGAGATACCCCACGTCCAAAGTAAGAGAAACCTAGGTAAGATGGTTGGTGTTGTGAGAGGGCATCAGAGGGCAGACACACAAACCATAATCACAGAAAACTAGTCAATCTAATCACACAGACCACAGCCTTGTCTAACTCAATGAAACTAAGCCATGCCCTGTGGGGCCACCCAAGACGGGCAGGACATGGTGGAGAGGTCTGACACAATGTGGTCCACTGGAGAAGGGAATGGCAAACCACTTCCGTGTTCTTGCCTTGAGAACCCCATGAACACTATGAAAAGGCAAAATGATAGGATACTGAAAGAGGAACTCCCCAGGTCAGTAAGTGCCCAAAGTGTTACTGGAAATCAGGGGAGAAATAACTCCAGAAAGAATGAAGGGATGGAGCCAAAGCAAAAACAATACCCAGTTGTTGATGTGACTGGTGATAGAAGCAAGGTCCAATGCTGTAAAGAGCAATACTGCATAGGAACCTGGAATGTCAGGTCTATGAATCAAGGCAAATTGGAAGTGGTCAAACGGGAGATGGCAAGAGTGAACGTCGACATTCTAGGAATCAGTGAACTAAAATGGACTGGAATGGGTGAATTTAACTCAGATGACCATTATATCTACTACTGTGGGCAGGAATCCCTTAGAAGAAATGGAGTAGCCATCATGGTCAACAAGAGAGTCTGAAATGCAGTACTTGGATGCAATCTCAAATGACAGATTGATCTCTGTTCAATTCCAAGGCAAACCATTAATATCACAGTAATCCAAGTCTATGCCCCAACCAGTAAAGCTGAAGAAGCTGAAGTTGAACGGTTCTATGAAGACCTACAAGACCTTTTAGAACTAACACCCCCAAAAAGGTGTCCTTTTCATTATAGGGGACTGGAATGCAAAAGTAGGAAGTCAAGAAACACCTGGAGTAACAGGCAAATTTGGCCTTGGAGTACAGAATGAAACAGGGCAAAGGCTAATAGAGTTTTGCCAAGAAAATGCACGGGTCATAACAAACACCCTCTTCCAACAACATAAGAGAAGACTCTACACATGTACATCACCAGATGGTCAACACCAAAATCAGATTGATTATATTCTTTGCAGCCAAAGATGGAAAAGATCTATATAGTCAGCAAAAACAAGACTGGGAGCTGACTGTGGCTCAGATCATGAACTCCTTATTGCCAAATTCAGACTGAAATTGAAGAAAGTAGGGAAAACCACTAGACCATTCAGGGATGACCTAAATCAAATCCCTTATGATTATACAGTGGAAATGAGAAATAGATAAGGGCCTAGATCTGATAGATAGAGTGCCTGATGAACTATGGACGGAGGTTCGTGACATTGTACAGGAGACAGGGATCAAGACCATCCCCAAGAAAAAGAAATGCAAAAAGCAAAATTGCTGTCTGGGGAGGCCTTACAAACAGCTGTGAAAAGAAGAGAAACAAAAAGCAAAGGACAAAAGGAAACATAGAGCATCTGAATGCAGAGTTCCAAAGAATAGCAAAGAAGGATAAGAAAGCCTTCCTCAGCAATCAATGCAAAGAAATAGAGGAAACAACAGAATGGGAAAGACTAGAGATCTCTTTAAGAAAATTAGAGATAGCAAGGGGACATTTCATGCAAAGATGGGCTCAATAAAGGACAGAAATTGTATGGACCTAACAGAAGCAAAAGATATTAAGAAGAGATGGCAAGAATACACAGAAGAGCTGTACAAAAAAGATCTTCACGACCCAGATAATCACAATGGTGTGATCACTCACCTAGAGCCAGACATCTTGGAATGTGAAGTCAAGTGGGCCTTAGAAAGCATCACTACGAACAAAGCTAGTGGAGGTGATGGAATTCCAGTTGAGCTATTTCAAATCCTGAAAGATGATGCTGTGAAAGATGTGCTGTACTCAATATGCCAGCAAATTTGGAAAACTCAGCAGTGGCCACAGGACTGGAAATGGTCAGTTTTCATTCCAATCCCAAAGAAAGGCAATGCCAAAGAATGCTCAAACTACCGCACAATTGCACTCATCTCACATGCTAGCAAAGTAATGCTCAAAATTCTCCAAGCCAGGCTTCAGCAATATGTGAACCGTGAACTTCCAGATGTTCAAGCTAGTTTTAGAAAAGGCAGAGGCACCAGAGATCAAATTGCCAACATTCGCTGGATCATGGAAAAAGCAAGAGAGTTCCAGAAAAACATCTATTTCTGCTTTACTGACTATGCCAAAGCCTTTGACTGTGTGGATCACAATAAACTGTGGAATTCTGAAAATGATGGGAATAGCAAAACACCTGACCTGCCTCCTGAGAAACCTATATGTAGGTCAGGAAGCAACAGTTAGAACTGGACATGGAACAACAGACTGGTTCCAAATAGGAAAAGGAGTACGTCAAGGCTGTATATTGTCACCTTGCTTATTTAACTTAATGCAGAGTTCAGTTCAGTTCAGTTCAATCGCTCAGTTGTGTCCGACTCTTTGCAACCCCATGAATTCTTTGCATGAACTCTTTGCACGCCAGGCCTCCCTGTCTATCACCAACTCCCGGAGTTCACCCAGACTCACATCCATCGAGTCAGTGATGCCATCCAGCCATCTCATTCTCTGCCATCTCCTCCTGCCCCCAATCCCTCCCAGCATCAGAGTCTTTTCCAATGAGTCAACTCTTCGCATGAGATGGCCAAAGTACTGGTGTTTCAGCTTTAGCATCATTCCTTCCAAAGAAATCCCAGGGCTGATCTTCAGAATGGACTGGTTGAATCTCCTTGCAGTCCAAGGGACTCGAAAGAGTCTTCTCCAACACCACAGTTCAAAAGCATCAATTCTTCAGCGCTCAGCCTTCTTCACAGTTCAACTCTCACATCCATACATGACCACAGGAAAAACCATAGCCTTGACTAGACAAATCTTTGTTGGCAAAGTAATGTCTCTGCTTTTGAATATGCTATCTAGGTTGGTTATAACTTTCCTTCCAAGGAGTAAGTGTCTTTTAATTTCATGGCTGCAGTCACCATTTGCAGTGATTTTGGAGCCCCCGAAAAATAAAGTCTGACAATGTTTCCCCATCTATTTGCCATGAAGTGATGGGACAGGATGCCATGATCTTCATTTTCTGAATGTTGAGCTTTAAACCAACTTTTCACTCTCCACTTTCACTTTCATCAAGAGGCTTTTTAGTTCCTCTTCACTTTCTGCCATAAGGGTGGTGTCATCTGCATATCTGCTAATGCAGAGTACATCATGAGAAACGCTGGGCTGGAAGAAGCACAAGGTGGAATCAAGATAGCCGGGAGATATTTCAATAACCTCAGATATGCAGATGACACCACTCTTATGGCAGAAAGTGAAGAGGAACCAAAAAGCCTCTTGATGAAAGTGAAAGAGGAGAGTGAAAAAGTTGGCTTAAAGCTCAACATTCAGAAAACGAAGATCACGGCATCTGGTCCCATCACTTCATGGGAACTAGATGGGGAAATAGTGGAAACAGTGTCAAGACTTTATTCTGGAGGGCTCCAAAATCACTGCAGATGGTAACTGCAGCCGTGAAATTAAAAGACGCTTACTCCTTGGAAGGAAACTTACAACCACCCTAGATGGCATATTAAGAAGCAGAGATATTACTTTGCCAGCAAAGGTCTGTCTAGTCAAGGCTATGGTTTTTCCTGTGGTCATGTATGGATGTGAGAGTTGGACTGTGAAGAAAGCTGAGCACTGAAGAATTGATGCTTTTGAACTGTGGTGTTGGAGAAGACTCTTGAGAGCCCCTTGGACTGCAAGGAGATCCAACCAGTCCATTCTAAAGGAGATCAGTTCTGTGTGTTCTTTGGAAGGAATGATGCTAAAGCTGAAACTCCAATACTTTGGCCACCTCATGCGAAGAGTTGACCCATTGGAAAAGATTCTGATGCTGGGAGGGATTGGGGGCAGGAGGAGAAGGGGACGACAGAGGATGAGATGGCTGGATGGCATCACTGACTCTATGGATGTGAGTTTGAGTGAACTCTGGGAGTTGGTGATGGACAGGGAGGCCTGGCATGCTGCAATTCATGGGGTCCCAAAGAGTCGGACACGACTGAGCGGCTGAACTGAACTGAACTGAACTGAAAAACAAAACTGAAGAAAATCACTTAAATCTATCCATAGTTTATGGAACAGGTAGGAGTATTAATATAGAAACATGGTTGAAAGGTCAAGAGTAGGATATTAGATGCCACTGGTTTCAAACCCATCCCTGGGCTGTCTTGAGGTCTGTAATTATTTTAGGACCCAGGAGGAGTCTGACTTTGAGTTGGAGGAGCAGCTAACAGAAATCTCTTGCGGTTGGGCCAAGTTCCCACTCCTCTCCTGGAAGTCGGGATGCGATCTCCATCTAGGGAGATGCTTAGGTGAGTAGGAGGAGTGGCCTATGATGCAGGTGAATGTGGAGGAAAGCACAGAAGGCAGCTGGTTCCTGAGAAATGCCTCCCAATGATCAGCTCTTGCCCACCTCACTTCCTCCTCCAAACCTGGGTGGAAATATGAAGCCACCATTCACTGGCCATTACTCATTCTGATGCCAGAAGCTGATTGCAACAAAATGTCATTTCACAGCTGTTTGTTTCCACTTCTACTTGCCTGCTCCTCCCACCCTCCCCCGCCCCGCCCCAATTCAGACTGAGCTGTCTAAATCATTCCTTTTGTCTTTTCAGGTGGAGACGGCATAATGGTACCCATGTCAGTGACATAGAAGACTCTGTCCTCTCAGCTTTGTCCCCAGGGGAAGGGGCAAGAGGTAAACGCAAAATCTGATTGGCTTGTGCTGTGTGGAACTGCAAAATCTCAGTGCCAAGATTGGCATCCACTCTCCTGCTTCCCCCTGCACTTCCTTCTGCCTTAGGCTGAGTTACCATCACAGTTATTCTGCCTGGAGCTCCACCATGGCCGTAGTTGACTGGACCCAGAGTAAACACCTGACCTGGCTGGGCCAATCACAGCCTTCCCTGAGAATTTGGAAATGGGCCTCAGAGACATGGAAAAAGTCCCACTAAAGGTTCTTTACCTTTGCTCTGTGTTGAAATTGCCCAGGGAATTCAGAACCACCACCCCCCCGCCCCACACACACGCATGCACCCCTGATCTGTTTTCAGTACAGCCTGTTCTGCAGAGCCTCCTAGGGCAGCTAGGCACAAGTGTGCAGAGAGGCAGACACATGGAGTGTTTTTGAAGTGGATCTTCAGAGAGAAACTGGAATGAGAAACTCTCCCTCTAGAAAGAGTTAGACAGTGATTTTGACCCATGATAGTTTTCTATTTCCAGATTTCCAGCTCCCTGGGGCCTCACTTAGCTCCTGCCCTTGAATCCTCCTTTTAAAATGTTTCTTCGGAAGCTACTTTGAGTACACGATGTGCTACCACACAGTGAACCTTTACCAAGGCTTTCTCACAGCCCTGCCAACACTGGTCACTGCAATCTGCTTAGGGTTTTACTAATTAATTTATTTCTATTTGCTTGTTTTTTTGGTTGCTTGGGGTCTTTGTTGCTGCGTGTGAACTTTCTCTAGCTGTGATAGTCAGGGACTACTCTCTAGCTGTGGTGTAGGGGTTTCTCACTGTGGCGGCTTCTCTCGTGGAGCACGGGCTCTAGGGCCCGCAGGCTTCAGTAGCCGTGGTACACAGGCTTAGTTGCTCCACAGAATGTGGGATCTTCCCAGAGAAGGGATCAAAGCCACGTCTCCTCCATTGGCAGAAGGATTCTTAACCACTGAGCCACCAGGGAAATCCCAATTTGCTGATTTTTCCTCAGAAACCTCTCTTGCATCTCATCCTTATGGGCTTTTCAGTGGGGTTCTCATCTTTACCCTCCCTGAGTGGGCTCCCTGGCCTCTTCTCTCTTATCCAGCCTGCACATAAAACAGATCCAATCCACTCACCCCAAAATTTAGGGTCCTTTACTGGTTCCTCATTACCCATTAAAAACAACAAAATAGTTCTGTATAAACTGGCCTGTTTTGTTGACCTATTTTTAAACTGACGTGTAAAAATATCTCCTATGTTACTAACTAGGGGGGTTGGCAGGGAATGCAGGTTAATAGGTATACGATCTTTTAAAATGTGATTTAAATTTGAATACATAAAAATACCTGCCAAAATTTAGGAGATGGGGAGGACATTTATTAAGCTATTAGCAGAGGTTTCCTTGGTATGATGATTTTGGATGTGCAAAGAAGAAATTTCCATTGTGTAGTACTTTCTGTAACATTTGATAAAGGATGAGGAGTACAGGTAATTTTTCATTTTTTCTATTTTCCTCCAATATATTTGTAAAACTGTCCAAGGTCCTTCATATTCTTGCCCCCACCTACTTCCCAGTATCCCCTCCCACACTCTGCTTCACATGTCCTCCAACTGTTCTAAACTTTTCACCCTTCCCCAAACTTAGCACCCCCTCTCATGCAACTATGGCATTGCCTGTTCCATGGCTTTTTCCTGAAATACTTGTATTTCATTCTTCCTCTGAAGTGCTTCTACTTTTCTCTTTTGACTCAGCTCAAATATCACTTCCTCTAAAGTGATAAGCACGCTTCTTGCATGCTTAGTTGCTCAGTAGTGTCTGACTCTTTGTGACTCCACGGACTGGAGCCTACCAGGCTCCTCTGTCCATGGGATTTCTCAGGCAAGAATACTGGTTGTTGTTGTTTGGTTGCTAAGTTGTGTCCAACTTTTTGTGACCCCATGAACTGCAGCATGCCCGGCTTCACCATCCTTCACTATCTCCTGGAATCTGATGTAATTCGTGTCCATTGAGTCAGTGATGCCATCCAACCAACTCATCCTCTGTCATCCGCTTATCCTCCTGCCCTCAATCTTTCCCATCATCAGGGTACTGTAGTGGGTAGCCATTTCCTCCTCTAGGGGATCTTCTAGACCCAGGGATTGAACCTGCATCTCCTGTATCTCCTACATTGCAGGCAGGTTCTTTACCTGCTGAGCCATCTGGGAAGACTTCTTATACTGATCAATCTCTATCCTACATCAGAGTGAGTTGTTCTGTCCTAAGGACCCCATGGTGCCCTGCTTCTATGTCTGCTTTAACACCTTGGAAATGTGTTATGATTGATGAGATCACTGCTGCTAAGGCAGCAATCGTGTGATCAATCGCCTTCAAGGAAGATCAGTCACCTCCTTGAAGGTGAGGGCTGAGACTTACTCATCTCTATTTCTTCTGTTTGTATTAGTAGCAGAGAACAGGACTAATAATGGCTGCACAGAAAATAGTGGCTGATTGAATAAATGAGTGAACAGGCTATGCCACACAAGCTAGAGCCCTGATGCAGGGCTGCAGCTTTTCCCCACCTCTACCAGATAAAACCAACCAACCAACTAGGACTCCTGAGCCAGCTTCAAGCACAGAGTTGGTGTTTTCCACCAGCCAGCTGGCTCTGTCACCAAGGAGGGATGGTAATCATTAACGTGACACTTTAAACATCAGAAAGCTTAGAAAGAAACATGTTTCTAGTGGTTAGTGGCTAAGATTGAAATCATGAGGCTATTCCTATTCTGAAAACTGTTGAACTGATGGATGAGAGTTGATGTCAGTGTGTGCACTCACTGCTCCCTCCCTCCCAGCATCTAGAAAGAATTCTCTAATTGTGTACTCTTGACTTCTCCCCAACTTGGGAAAGATCCTTTTGCTGGGAGAGAAGCCACATGGAGCCATAGAACACGGTCCCAGGGAGAAAGGGAATGGGGGTGGAGGCAGAGGATAGAGGAGATTTCTTCAGGGATAGGAGGACAGCCTCTCAAAACAACTCTGAGCCAAGGAGATGGAAGCGAAAATGTGCATGTTCACGAATTCCTGTCTTTGTCTAGCTTCTGTAATGACTTGAGTGAGGAATGATAAAGAAAGAAATTCTTTTAAAATTATATTTTAGCTGTTGTCCTGTGCTTCTGAAATGTGACACTGTCCCGAGGCCAGCACATAAGAGTTAGTTTTGTAAGATTCTTAGCGGAGGAGAAGGGACTGCAAACGGATGAAAGCATGCCTTTCACTCAAGGGTTTGCTAGCTCCACAGGTGGCTCTGCCAAAAACACAGCCAGGGCAGGCAAAGGCTACAGGAGTCCTGGTACAGGTAGTCCTGACTGTGTGTGAGGAGACAGCCTGGACGGTGAGGCACTGCATGGAAGGGTAGGGGTGGAGGGCCACCACTCCCTGGGGCTCTTAGGCCGGGGATGTCCAGGAGTCTATGGAGGTGCCTGGAGGCAGAAACTCTGGGAAATCTCAATTTGGAGCCAGGTTACAGCTTGATGTGGTACCCTAGGAGAGCCTGAAACTAGACAGGCTTCCACCTAGACCAGGGATACCCCAGAAGCTGCCAGACCACTGGGTCGTGAAGCTCACCACTGGCAGGTGGTGGCTCTGGGGCAGCTAAGGTTTCTGATATCTCAACAGTAGCTTACTCAAAGAGAAGCCTCTAGGCTATACTCAGAATCTCCCCCAAAGTGGCTGCAGATCTTAGGATTAGATGGGGAAGATCCTGGGCCAAGACAAATGTTAAAGAGACAATAACACATATGGGTTGTTGTTGCTTAGTTGCTAAGTCGTGTCTGACTCTTTTGCGACCCTGTGGACAGGAGCCCGCCAGGCTCCTCTGTCCATGGGATTTTCCAGGCAAGAATACTGAAGTGGGTTGTCACTTCCTCCTCAAAGGGATGTTCCTGACTCAAAAATTGAACCCGAGTCTCCTGCACTGGCTTCCCTGGTGGCTCAGTGGTAAAGAATCTGCCTGCCAATCAGGAGACTCAGATTCAATTCCTGGGTTGGGAAGATCCCCTGGAGAAGGAAATGGTAACCCATTCCAGTATTCTTGCCTGGAAAATCCCCATGAACAGAGGAGCCTGGTGGGCTACAGTCCCCAGGGTCACAAAGAGTTGGACATGACTTAGCAACAAACCAAACAACAACAATAACACATGTGAGTTAATTAACTGTGGAGAGAGGAGCTCATGATCATGGCATCCCCTGTGGTCCAGGACTTATTACTGAAAAATTAAGCTTGGCCGAGGGAATAGCAAAGGTGAAGCAAAGTGGCTTGTTTGAAGGAAGGATCTTAGATGGCAAGTGGGGTGCATTTGACTACAAAAGCCAGAAGATCTGATGTTGAGGCTTTGCCCACTGCTGACACTTTAAATAATACTGGACTCTCAGTTTGCACATGTGAAAAACAAGATCTCCATATTTTGTACATGAGAGTGTTTGGCACACAGTGTGCATCCATTCATTTATTCAGTGTGTAAAAACACTGAGCACTTGGTACATGCCAGGCAGTAGATTGGGCACTGGGGACACAGGCGAGCAGGCAGATGTGGCCCCTGTCTTCGTGGGGCTTACGTTCTACTGGAGCAGTCAGCATGCTGGATGCGTCTGGATCCTTCACTGCCTACCGGCTCCTGGGGCCCCTTTGTGTGGAATGGGCTTCAGCCGGTACTTTTAGAAATGGTTAGCAGGGAAGGGAAGACTCAGAAGAGCATATTTTAGGGCAGGCAGGGAAGTGAAGTTGATGCGGCCATAACTGTTTTCTCCAGAATAAAGGGGTTTGTGGAGAAGCCGAAGAGGTTCCATGATAAAAACCAGGAAATGATTACAATCTCCTCCCAGCCGTTTCTAAGAAACCGTCTTCTTCCTGGTGGACAAAAACAGCAAAGATAATCACGCCAACATTTTAACAGTTCTTCTGAATCAGTAGGATATTCAACAGGCCGTTTCTACAGAGGGACCAGAAAGTTGGAAAAGAGGACCACAGAGGAAAAATTAAAAGGACTGTGATGATCTGTTGCAAAGGTAAACGCACTGTTTTGTTGTTTGTTGTTTAGTCGCTAAGTTGTGTCTGATTCTTTTGTGACCCCACGGACTGCAGCCCACCAGGCTTTTCTCTAGTGGTGTTTCAGTTGAGGCTATCAGTCTATCTACACACCAGTTCTTTTCCCTCTCTATAGAGAATTCTTTAAATACAATATGTTTCTGTTGTGGTGGGAATTTTTTGAAGTGAGACATAGGGAAGGACTTCCTGACTCCAAGAATGGTTAGGCGCCAACCAAGTGAGGGTTATAGAATGCAATCAACCCTCTTACAGTTGAGAAAACAAACTTGGTCCATATGAATGCTTGCTATCAGATTCTATCCTTCAAGACCCAGTCTTATTGGTTATTATCTCTGGTGTGTAAGCAAGACCAGACACCTGCAGGCTGAAGGGGCTTCAATCCATTTAAAACCTCTCTCTCGAGTCTTCTTTTGAGTCTCCAGCCCACCTTGCCCAAGAGGCTGATCTTTAGGAGCTGTGTGAGGGCTCCGTGCCCTGGGCTTGACCTGGGTTTAGCCAGTGGGAAGCACCATCTGGGGGTCCTCCAGATAAGCTGGAGGAAGTTGAGGTGGATTGTCTCTCCAACCCCAACTCGATGGTTGACACCTGCTAGGTTCCTTCATGGAGGCTGTAGCTTTTCCTACAGCTATGGTTGTAGGAAAAGGTGGCCTTTCCTACAGCTATGGTTCTCACTGGGTTCAGGGCAGTGCTCCCCCATCACATCTTCATGTCTAGAGGTGGTAACAGACCGTTGCCAAGCCTGAACTTAACCTAGCTCTGCTCAGACCTTTGTAAAGAGTCCTTTAACAAACCCGTCTTAGTCATCTCTTTAAGTGTATGTACCATCTGTCTCCAGCTGGAATTCTGACTCATACGCTCTCTGATTTAGACTTGAAGAATTTCTGAAATTTCATTCAACATTTATTTTAACAAAAGTGTTTGAGCAAGTACTTTATACAAGTGATAAATACTGAAAGACTTAATAATATCTAAATGTTTTTGAGTGTCTGGTATGTGCCAGGTAATAGACTAAACAATTTATATAATTTAATCATCACGATAATTTCGTGGTGATGCATTTTTAAACCTCTTTTCAGGTATGGAAATAAGTGTTCATTGTAATTAAGTACCTTGCCTGAGGCTACATCACCAGTAAGTAGAGGAGGCAGGATTCATTCCCAGATGGGTTTCATTTTCAAACTTATAAACTTCTTCTCTTTATGGTCTCTTATATACTGTGATAATTATGATAGGGTATTCAGAGAAATGAGAAACAGAGGAGGAGGGAGGAATTCATATGCTAAGAGTTGGATACAGAAAACTAGACTCTTTTCAAACTTGAAGATGAGTAGGAGGGCAAATCTCCACAGACAGTGCACTAGATGATAATTGTGTCAGATGAACTAGGAGTGCAGGAAGAGGATTTATACAAGGGCATTATGTGCAGTCGTATGTTTAGCAAGTGGTCCCCATCCTCCCCAAAAGCCTGATTTACAGTGTTTACCAATCTCTGTGATGTAAATACTCCCACCATAGCTCATGTCAAGCCACTAATATGGCATCACTGAATGGGACGTGGGGAAGAGATGTGCAGAATTGGCTCTTGAGAGCAGGTACAGACCTGTTGCTGTGCATCACTGTGTTTATATGCAAGCGTGGGGAGTCGGGAAATAGCGTGTGTGTTTGGGGTACTCTAGGCTGGTTGGATCTGCAAGAGCAAGAGGAACAAGTGGCAGGGGAAGGTGGAATGGGGACAAGGATCAGAAAGGAGAGGAGGAAGAAAAGACCATGGGAGAGGGATCTGGCTGAAAGGCTGGAACTGGACTGTCTAATCTGGTACCCATACATTGATACTGATTGTGTGAAATGTGTCTGTTCCAAATGGGGATGTGCTGTAAATGTAAATTATACACTGGATTTCAAAGACTGTGTGTGTGTATTATTTATATATAACTATATATATAAATCTCAATATCTCTGTGTTGATTACATGTTAAACCACATATTAATATTTATAATTAATTTTACCTGTTTTCTCTTTACTTTTAAAGATGTGGCTACTAGAGAAAGCCAAACTACCTGTGTGGCTCACAATCTATTTCTTTTAGACGGCTTTGGGTCAGAGAATTTGGTCTTTATTCAACAGGCAACAGAGAGTCTTACAAGAGTTTTAAACAGATGTGGTCTGTTTCCCATAAAGATCCATCTGGTACAATGTGGAGACTGCTGAGCCCAGGCTAGAGGAAGGAGACTTGAGAATCCAGGCAGAGGGACGTGGCACTGGAGGAGGGAGAGGAGTGGGAATGAGGCGGGAGAGAGCAGATTGGATGGGACAGGGTGGCTGATTGCATGTGGAAGCTTGAGGGTGATGGACCACTGTCTAGGTGGAGTGATATTAACAGAGACTAGAGTACAGCAAGGATGACAGTTTCTTGGGGGAGATGATGAGTCTGGGGTGCCAGGGAACTTGCAGGTGTCCAGCAGGCAAGTGGGTACGGAGGTCTGGAATCCTGGTAGCACCATCTACAAACTCTATCCCGAATCAACCATCTCCCACCGCCTCTACTGCCGCCACCCCATCAAACCACCGTGATATCCTATCTGGGTCAGCACTGCAGCCTCCTAGCTGTCTGATGTGTTGGCCTGGCTTTTCCTCAAGTCTCAATCTACAGGCAGAGGCATCTTGTTGAAAGCACATCAGAACACAGCATGCCGCCCCTCAAAGTCTTCTGATGAATTCCGTGGCCCTCAGGGTTCACACCACTATGGACAATGGCTTAAAGCCCTATGCAACCTGGCCCCGCTACCCTGAGCCCCACTGCCATCTCCCTCGGTGACCCTGCTCTAACCACGTGGGATCCCTCACTATTCCTGGGACTCACCAAGAATCCTCTTTGCCTCAGGCCTTTGAACCTGGTGCTCTTCCCCATGGGTTTCTTAGGAGGCGTCTCCCTCACCTCCTTCAGGTCTTTACTCAGCTACCCCTTCTTTGTGAAGCCTTCCTGCTCACCCCATTTAAAATGACACCCCATTCTTTCTTTCCCTTCTTTATTTCTTCATCAGCTCCTACCACTATTAATCATACTATAAATGTTACTTATTTATCATATTTTATGTCTGTGTCCCTCATTAGAATGTAAGCTCCTTAAAGCAGAAATTTTCTCTATTTTATTTTCTACTGCGTCCAAGAAACTGGAATGGTTCCTGGCACATAGTAGATACTGAAATAATATTTGTTAAATAAATGAATGAACTGTAGAAGACCAAGAAGACCAATGGGGTGAGTACATAAGACCTGGGAACAGACATAGCCTTGGAATTTGAGCTTTGACACTAGTCATTGTGACCTTGGGTTGGTTATTTAACATCTCTGAGCCTTAATTTCTCATCTATGAAATGGAGACATTAATAGTACCTCCCATAAAAGATCATTGTGAGGAGGTGTCCAGTCAAGAAATATTTATGGGCCCACTCCTGTGTGCCAGGAGCTGTATTTAAATAAGGATTAGATGAGAGAATTAATAGAAGAGTTGACATGGTGTGTCCCATATTGCAACCCCCCCTGACACTGGCAGGGAAAGAGTGTTAGGCAGTCAGGAGACAGGGCTGATCTGGGAGTGAGTGTACTGGCCCAGGGGGAGTGAGCAGACTGTGGGTGAGGGGAGGGGACTGTGCTGACCTTGCTGAATTCACAGGGCTGGACCCCGTGAGGGGGAGCCAGGAAGCAGGCTGGACTTTAAAGTCTGGAATGGAAGGGGAATTCTGGTGTCATCATCAGTGTACCAGTGCCAGAATCCAAAATTGCAGACACAGGCTCTCCCTAAAGTGACGAGTCATCCCTCCCGGGAGAAATGACACCGTGGGGGCCCCCCTGTGAGGAACCACGGGCCATGAGAAGAACACTGTGACTTGTCAGGGTCCCACTGACTTCAAACGGGACGGGTTGGAGGCCCAAGTCCCCTGCCTCATTATCTGAAAATCCCATGAAAGAGCCGAGCCTCGTTCTGGGCAGCAGTGGACAATGGCTCTTTGCCACCAGCCAGTAAAGAGTAAGTGAGAGCAACGATGAGGGCAGAGGTCTGAGGGGTCTGTGCCTGTGGGGGTCTCAGATGGCATGGAGAGGAGGGTCAAGGCTGGGAGGTCACAGTCAGGCAAGATGAGCACGTGGAGGACTGGGGGCCTTGCCCGTTCCCTCCGGACCCAGCCCCGCCCTGACCCTGGCTGCCTTGGGCTGAGCCTTGCTCTGGTCTTCCTGGTGGATTATTCTGGAGGACTTTCCAGGGAAGTTTGGAAGAAGCCCCTACCCTGCCTTCATGGCCCAGAATGAGGGAGCCCAGGATAGCAGTTTTTTCAATCACATGAGCCTCTCAGGCACGCTGGCTCCTTTGGTGCCCAGGCGGCTGTGCCACAGTGCCCACAACATGAAGCAGGGGACCCCAACGTGCTGTGGGAGGACTGGGCTGAGAAGCAAATCCTGAGGTGTAGCTTCTAGCTTTCCACCCATCCAAGTCATAAACCACAGCTGCGAGCTCAGGGCGCTCCTTCCTCTAGCCCTCAGTAGTGTGTGTTACATAAGAGGCACCTGCAACTCAACAAATCATTACAAAACGAATCCTATGTAACCATCACCTGGGATTCCCAGGTGGCTCAGTGGTAAAGAATCCACCTGCCAATGCTTGAGACGCAGGAGGTGTGGGTTTGATCCCTGGTCAGGAAGATCCCCTGAAGAAGGAAATGGCAACCCACTCCAGTATTCTTGCCTGGAAAATCCCATGGACAGACAAGCCTAGCGGGCTAATGTGCATAGGGTCTCAAAGAGTCAGACATGACTGATGGACTGAGCATGCATGCAACCACCACCTAAGCCATGAGGGGACCTTGGCCATCTCCCCTTCATTCCTCTCTGACATCTATCTCTTTCCTCCCCTAAAGGTAAGTACTGTGCTGACTTCTGAAACAATCATTCCCATGTGTTTTTGTTTGTATTTTACAAGGCAGCATAGTGCAGTGGTAAGAACATGGATTCTGAGGACAGAAGGTGTCCATTCACTTCTTGGTTCCTCTACTCACTTTCTGCATATCCTTGGGAAGAATACTTTATCTCTCTGTGCTCACTTTCTTTAAATGTGATGTGAAGATTATAACAGAATGAAGGCCGATGAGGCTGTTTAAAAGATTGACTCTGAGTTGGTATGTGTGTGGTGCTTGCGACGGTGCCTTGGGTAGTATGGGTGTTCTTTTTAGCATGCGTGCTAAGTTGCTCAGTTGTGTCTGACTCTTTGAGACCCCATGGACTGTTAGGCCACCAGGCTCCTCTGTCCATGGGATTCTCCAGGCAAGAATACTGGAGTAGACTGCCATTTCCTTCTCCAGGGGATCTTCCTGACCCAGGGATCAATCCCACGTCTCCTGCATTGGCAGGTGGGTTCTTTACCACTAGGGCCACCTGGGAAGCCCATCTCTTTGTAGTGTATCACCTAAATATACACCCCTTAGCAAACACGGTCTAGTTTGCTAGTTTTTTCTTAAACTGTGTGCTAATGAAGCATACTCTAAAACCAACCAATGAATAAAGCAAATAGATAAGTACAAACGCTATATAATGAAAGCAGCAATGATGGTGGAAGGGAGAAAGGATATGCTAGTGGCCGAAGTTCTGGAGATAGGAGGATGGGCTGGGGCATGAGGATAAGAGCACACAGAGGTGGCATACACAGATCATGGGGATTTATTTATAACTCAGCAGAGGGGTGTAACTGAGTGTGTTCCCGAGTCTACACTCATACTGCTCGTTGCAAGACAGGCCGGTAAGTCCAGTTGCTGGGGCAAGGAATAGTGGCTTTATTTAGAAAGTCAGCAAACTGAGAAGATGGTGGACTAGTATCCCAAAGAACCTTCTTACCGAAGTTAGAATTCAGGTTTCTTTTATACTAAGAGTGGAGGGGGTGTGGTTGGTTGCTACAAACTTCTTGGCATGGAAATCCTTTATTCTTGCTGCTGTTTCCATAGGTCAGATCACAATATTCCTGTAAACCTCCAACAAGACAAATGTTATTCTCTGTTCTGTGACTTTTAATTTCTGTATGAATGGTTATACTATTCATATATTATATCATTTCTGAATGAAGCGTTATACCTTTGAAGGTTAGATCCTTGAGAACTGGCTATCATATATATTTCAGGTTGTAGGCAACATTCTGTACTTGTAGCAAAAGCAATAGAATACAAAGGCTAAAGTAAAAGGAGCAGATCCAATATGGAGTCACACATGTTCTTCCATATTACAAGAGAACACAGCCTGGATTCAAGGAGGGGGAGGGGCTCTGGGGAGTGAGGCAACCTGTCCTTCCTCTCCCACCACCAGTACCCGGCGTGGTCCTCGTGGGCTTACCCTGCCTCCTTCACAGTGCATTCTGCCTCTGATTACTTGCCTTCACACTTCTCTCCCAGTTTCAGGGCCTGGGCGCAGGTCTCTGCCCTGACAGTAGATGTTTCAGTTTTGATGCAACCTGGACAGTGCTCTAAGGCACAAGGACCCCTGTGTTTGGAAGGAAAAGTCCTGTGCTTGGGGAACAAGAAGCTCCACTCCCAACTTCACTCTGGGTAGAGATGAATTGAAAATGTAGTTGTTCAGTGAACTTGTGCTATATACTTAGAAGTAGCAAATATTTCACTGAAATGATATGGTTTTCTTGGCTTTCTCTGGATCTGCCCACTCAATCTTCAGGCTTTCCCTGAGCTCTACTTCTCCCACAGATTCTGTTTTGTAGAAGTAGACACAGAGGCAGGGTAACTTGCCCCAGCTCATATGGCTAATAAGTGCAGGGGGGCTGGCCAGAGCTGTGCTTGTGACCAGTCACAGCTCTGCTTGAGAATCTTGGTATTGCTCCTTCAGCTCTGTGGACACACTGCTGAGCCTCCATGGGGTTCAGTTTCCCTGCTTGTGAGGAACAGGACTGCGGGTCACAGTGGTCACAGTGCCTGATTCACCATACATCACCAAGGCCTCCCACGGATGCAGACCAGCCCCGGGTACCTGGAGTCTCCATGAGAAGTAATATCACGGTCTCTGGCCCCCTTGGGGAACTTCTAATGTATCTGGGGGCACAACTGATGATACAAGATGGTGAATAATTAATTTCTCAAAGTGTGATTCAGACCAGAGTATAAGAAAGGGCTCTGGGAGGGCAGCTGAATGAGTCTTGACTAGTGGAAAAATAGATCATGTTAAAGCAAGAGCAAATCCTCCCTACTCAGTGCTAAAAATTACTTTTCTGTTAGGCAAGGGTCAGACACACTTGTCTGGCAGACAAATCATTGCCATCTGGTTCCCAGTCTGCCCAACTGGCCCCAGCCCCAGCGCAGCTGGTGGATGCACCTCATTTCAACGAAAGCATCAGCACTTAGAGGGTGTGTTTTCTCTTCCTCCGCATTATATGCTTCCTTATGTTGAAATATTTCTCCACGGGGCTATGCATGAGATGAAGAGGATGTATGGTGAGAAAGCAGAGCCCCAGAAATAGAAGGCTAGTTGGGATTGTGCAAAAATCACTGAATGAGCCTGGTGACAGAGACACCACACACCCTGAGGTTGGTTTCTTCAGCCATTTATGTAGACGTGAGAAACGTGGTTTGACTGAACTGGGAATGGAAATCCTGGAGACAGTATTTTAAAGTGTTGAGCTTGGGCTGGAGAACAAGTCTTCAGTTTGTTTTGACGCATACGGCGGCATCCATCCAGGGGTCCTTGGTCGTCCAGCGGGCCGCTCCCTCTGTGGGTTTCCCTAGGGTTCTGGGCCGCCTCTGCTGCTCATCCTGCCGCTGCGAGGGTGATTCCAGGATGTCAGTGCTCACTGACAGGCTGCAGCCTCATAGCTTTATTTTTTAACTTTTCATTTAAATTTTAAAAGTTTTACATTTTTATTGAAGTGTGGTTGACGTACAGCGTTGTGTTAGTTTCAGGTGTACAGCAGTTTGTTGCTGTTTTTGTTGCTCAGTTGTGTCTGACTCTTTGCAACCCCATGGACTGTATGTAGCATGCCAGGCTCCTCTCCCCATGGGATTTTCCAGGCAAGAACAGTGGAGTGGGTTGACATTTCCTTCTCCAGGAGATCTTCCCCACCCAGGGAAAGAATCCTGGTCTCCTGCATTGCAGGCGGATTCTTTTCTGACTGAGCCACCAGGGAGGACCTATTGTGTATTATATACGGTTTCAGATTCTTTTCCCTTATAGGTTATTACAAAATATTGAGAATAGTTCCCTAAGCTGTACAATAGATCCTTGTTGGTTATCTGTTTTGTATATGTGAAGTGAAAGTCACTTAGTTGTGTCCGACTCTTTGCAACCCCATGGACTGTAGCCCACCAGGCTCTTCTGTTCATGGGATTTTCCAGGCAAGAACACTGGAGTGGGCTACCATTTTCTTCCCCAGGGGATCTTCCCCATCCAAGAATTGAACCTGGGTCTCCTATCTTGGAGGCAGATTCTTTACTGTCTGAGCCACCAATAGTGTGTATATTTTAATCCCAGTTTTGGAGTTCCAGCTGAGAGTTGGCCATGGGCTGTGGACTCTCATATGTGGTTGCTGTCTGGGTATCTTCATTCCGCATCCCACAGGAACTTCTTCTCGACTAAACTCCCACACTTGCTTCTTGCCATCTGCTGTCTAGCTCAGTGAATGGCACCATCACTAACCCTCACCATCCCCCATGTGCAGATAGTCACCAGTTCCCACCTCTGTACCATCTTTCCACTCCATGGATGAGCCTCAGTTCAGGCCTGCATCTCCATCCTACAGCAGCTCTGCCTTCCTACCTTCCAGTTTGCTCTCCTTGAACCCACCCTCCACATAGCAGCTAAAGCGCTTTCACAGCATGAATAGGAGGCACAACCCTCTACTTAAAGCTCCTCAAAGCCTGCCAGTTGCTTTGGGGATTTAGCCTAAACTCATTCAGTGTAAAGCACCATTCCTAAGTTGAGCTTGGTGTATTATTCCAGTGGTCTGGGACTTGGTTCTTATGGGAGCCTCACTCCAGGCCTGTGCATTCTCTGATAGGAATAGGGGATGGAAGAGGGGAAGTTGTTAAATGAAAATTTCTCTCTCTCCCAACAACCCCACTCCACCATATTTCTGAATTCAAAACATCCCAGCAGAGCCCAAGATGCTGTTTCTATGATAGCACATTTGAGTAACCCACTGACAAATCAGTAAGAAAATAACCCGTATGGGAAAAGAATTTGAAAAAGCATATATATAGGCTTACCAGGTGGAGCTGGTGGTAAAGAATCAGCCTGCCAATGCAGGAGATAAAAGAGAGGTGGGTTCAATCCCTATCTCAGGAAGATCCTTGGGAGGAGGGCATGACAACCCACTCAAGTATTCTTGCCTAGAGAATCCCATGGGCAGAGGAGCCTGGCAGGCTACAGTCCATAGGGTCACAAAGAGTCAGACATGACTGAAGCCACTTACACACACATGAAAATACATAAACACACACACGAACATACATAAACACACACACACAGCACTTTGCTGTACACCTGAAACTAACACAGCATTGTAAATCAACTGTACTTCAATTAAAAAAAAGTACTTTACTGAAAAAAAGAAAGAAACGAAGAAAGAAAAATACAAACAGCTTAAGCCAATCATGGTAGACAGCCAGGATAACCAGGGAAGAGAGCGGGAGCCTTTATTGCTCTTCTGGACCAGAGCCAACCCTCTCCTGCTGGGCCCTCACTGAACCTTGCCTGTAACTCTCTTAGGACATTTCATGTGATGTGGCATCTATTTATTTGTCGTTTGGTTTATCTCTTACTTTAAACAATCAGCACCTTGAGTTCGGGGAAGGTGCATCTGCATGCATCTTCCGTATCTTTGTCCAGTACATATCTTCTAGCCTAGAGCTGAGGAGGATCTCAGTATATGAACGGCCAATTATTTAATCATAATATTACATCCTTTCCTCAGTAACCGGGAACACTTATTAAAATAGCTTTCTAAAAATATCTCCCTATAATTAGAAAGATTATGTCCCTAATAAGTAACCTGTACTTAGAAATCAGTAATAAAAAGAGAAATTCCCTAAGAGAAAATAGACAATAGATAATTTAGAAAACAATTTACAAAAGAAACAATACCAATGGCCATGAAACATATGGCAGAGCTTGACCTCCATGTAAACAATGAAAGTTACTGTTTCTAGGAGGTGGGAAAAACAGGAACTCTCTTGCACTGTTGGTGGAAGTAGAAATTTATAGAACCCTTCCTGAAAGAATTCAGTTCAGTTCAGTTCAGTCGTTCAGTAGTGTCTGACTCTGCGACCCCGTGAATCGCAGCACACCAGGCCTCCCTATCCATCACCAACTCCCAGAGTTCACTCAAACTTACATCCATCGAGTCGGTGATGCCATCCAGCCATCTCATCCTCTGTCGTCTCCTTCTCCTCCTGCCCCCAATCCCTCCCAGCATCAGGGTCTTTTCCAATGAGTCGACTCTTTACATGAGGTGGCCAAAGTACTGGAGTTTCAGCCTCAGTATCAGTCCTTCCAATGAACACCCAGGACTGGTCTCCTTTAAGATGGACTGGTTGGATCTCCTTGCAGTCCAAGGGACTTGCAAGAGTCTTCTCCAACACCACAGTTCAAAAGCATCAGTTCTTCAGTGCTCAGCTTTCTTCACAGTCCAACTCTCACATCCATACATGACCACAGTAAAAACCATAGCCTTGACTAGATGGACCTTTGTTGGCAAAGTAATATCTCTGCTTTTTAATATGCTATCTAGGTTGGTCATAACTTTCCTTCCAAGGAGTAAACATCTTTTAATTTCATGGCTGCAATCACCATCTGCAGTGATTTTGGAGCCCCCAAAAATAAAGTCTGACACGGTTTCCACTGTTTCCCCATCTATTTCCCATGAAGTGATGAGACCAGATGCCATGATCTTAGTTTTCTGAATGTTGAGCTTTAAGCCAACTTTTTCACTCTCCTCTTTCACTTTCATCAAGAGGCTTTTGAGTTCCTCTTCACTTTCTGCCATAAGGGTGGTGTCATCTGCATATCTGAGGTTATTGATATTTCTCCCGGCAATCTTGATTCCAGCGTGTGCTTCTTTCAGTCCAGCGTTTCTCATGATGTACTCTGAAAGCAATTAAGCAATAGTAATTCAAAAGTTCGAATTTACAGGATCTTTGACCCAATAGTGCAAGGACTCTGTCCTCTAGCAATAACTGGATAAGAGTACAAAGTTTATGTGCAAGAATATTGATTGCACCATTAATAATAAAACAGTTGAAAATGAAAATAAGTCAATCTTTTGTCATAGTGATTTGGTTAAATAAATCATGGTAACAGCCATATAATGGAATATTATGCGATTGTTAGAAGAGAAGCAATCTCTATATCTTTGCATTTCTATTGTTGTTGTTCAGTTGCTAGGTCGTGTCCAATTCTTTTTGACTCCGAGGACTGCAGTATGCCAGGCTTCTCTGTCCTTCACTATCTCCTGGAATTTGCTCAAACTCATGTCCATTAAGTCGGTGATGCCATCCAACAGTCTCATCCTTTATTGCCCCCTTCTCCTGCCCTCAATCTTTGCCAGCATCAAGGTCTTTTCCAATAAGTAAGCTCTTCACTTCAGGTGGCCAAAGTGCTGGAGCTTCAGCTTCAGTTTCATCCTTCCAATGAATATTCAGGGTTGGTTTCCTTTAGGATTAACTAGTTTGATCTCCTTGCTGTTCAAGGGACTCTCAAGAGTCTTCTCCAGCACCAAGGTTCGAAAGCTTCAATTCTTTGGCATTCAGCCTTCTTTATGGTCCAACTCTCACATCCCTACATGATATTTTTATTAATATAAGGAAAAATTGCCTGCAATATATCAAGTAAGAGAGACAGATTATAAAGCTTTTTATCCATCTACCTACCCACCCTTCCTTTCATTCAGCAAGAAAATAATAAAAGAGTATTATGAAACCATTAACAGTGATTATCACTGGATCAAGTTAGACTTTTTAGTGACTTTCATACTTTATTTTGATCTTGAGCCACTATAGCTCAGTTGGTAAAGAATCTGCCTTCAATGCAGAAGACCCGGATTTGATCTCTGGGTCAGGAAAATCCCCTGAAGAAGGGAATGGCTACTCACTCCAGTGTTCTTGCCTGGAAAACTCCATGGACAGAGGAGCCCAGTGGGCTACAGTCCATGGGGTCACAAGAGTCAGACACAATTGAGTGACTAACACTTTTACTTTTTCATATTTTATTTCATATTTTGAAAAATTTACAATTAACAGTGTGATGTATTATTCTT
Source organism: Bos javanicus (assembly GCF_032452875.1). Classification (NCBI taxonomy): domain Eukaryota; kingdom Metazoa; phylum Chordata; class Mammalia; order Artiodactyla; family Bovidae; genus Bos; species Bos javanicus. The sequence continues at coordinate 49,166,399 of NC_083870.1, forward strand.
ATAATAGCAAAAACAATAAATTTGCCAAAATGGGGGAAAGTTTTTCTTCCTGTTGATTAAAAGAGCAATATGAGAGATTTATCTTTGCTGCCATTTGGGGAACATGTTGCCATGTGGGATAATTTCTCATCATGAGACATCTTGGCTTGGTAGATTAGCCCCTGGTGGCAGAACTTCACAGCATATGGAATTTGTCCTGCATTTTTGACTCCAGCTTTCACTAAGTCCCAAGAAATACAAGATAACATTTTCATAGTCCATTCCTACACCAACAAAGGGGAACAAATTACATTTAATTTCCAACTATTGATGAATAAGAATTGTGTGGGTAAACACAACATATAAATAATAAATATCTTATCCATGCATTTTATCTCTTCTACCTCCTCTCCTCTCAATCATTCTTTTGTACGCATTATCAAGACAAAATGAACTGATTTCCAATTTCTCTTTTGTGCCCCATGTGCTCTTGGCCAGACTTATTTTTAGAGAACTCTTGCCAATTCCTACTGACCACTAATTTCTTTTCTATCCAATCACAAAAGGTTAACTAATACAACTGTACATTTTTCCTTGGCATTGATGGCATGCTCATCTAAATATGTCTCCTGAAAATTCAACCTTCTCCCTTCTTAAGAAGCTATAAGTGCTTTGCCCTTTGGTCCACAATATTGATGTCTTTATGTTGATAAGACTTGATAAACTGGAAGTGGCATCTCTGGATGCCCTGGTAAGATGATATATGTGTTCTCAGATCAGATCAGATCAGTCACTCAGTAGTGTCCGACTCTTTGCGACCCCATGAATCGCAGCACACCAGGCCTCCCTATCCATCACCAACTCCCGGAGTTCACTCAGACTCACGTCCATCGAGTCAGTGATGCCATCCAGCCATCTCATCCTCTGTCATCCCCTTCTCCTCCTGCCCCCAATCCCTCCCAGCATCAGAGTCTTTTCCAATGAGTCAACTCTTCGCATGAGGTGGCCAAAGTACTGGAGTTTCAGCCTCAGCATCATTCCTTCCAAAGAAATCCCAGGGCTGATCTCCTTCAGAATGGACTGGTTGGATCTTCTTGCAGTCTAAGGGACTCTCAAGACAGTGTTGGAAATAAACCTTACAGAGATTCCAGGGGTCAGCTATATGGTAAAGTTTTTAGGCTCCAGTATTCTGAACTATGCTGAACATTCTCTCCAAAGCAAAGGATCAGTTAATACATCTGCACCTCTTTACAACCATGAAGCAGGCACAGATCTTGGGAAGTCCTTCAGGTACTGGAAGCAGTATATATTGCCCTTGTGACAACTGCTTCATCCCATTTATCAGAGGACTTTCACATGACCGGCAATTTTGATTTGGTCCCAGAGAAAGACGGGGCTCTGCAGCAGGTCTAAGCTGCAGTATAAGGTGTCCTGCCTCCAGGGCCATGTGAACTGGAAAACCCCACAGTGCTGGAGGTACCTGCAGTAAAGGAGAGCACTGTGCGATGTCTCTGACAAGCTGCATTAGAGGAGATGCAGTGCAGATATCTACGTTCTAGAGCAAGGACATGCTATCTGTTGCAAGAATTAATGCACTTTTAAAACAGAAGCCCTTGGCAAGGTACTAAACCTGGGAAGAGACTGAACATCTTGCCAGAAGTCATCAAATACATGTGAATCCAGAACTACCCTTCAGAGACTGAGGGCTGTCATTCACACAAGTCATAAGGCTGGAGAGGCCCAGCATAATTCATCCTACAGAGGTCATGATGCAGCTAGGAGTGGGCCTGAGCAGGTCCAGGTCCAGAGGGCATGAATACTCTGACCAAGTTGAACAGACTCACATATCAGCTGCTGCTGCTGCTGCTAAGTCGCTTCAGTCGTGTCTGATTCTGTGCAACCCCATAGACAGCAGCCCACCAGGCTCCTCTCTCCACAGGATTCTCTAGGCAAGAATACTGGAGTGGGTTGCCATTTCCTTCTCCGCTCGTGTTGAACTGACACTTCCCTATAACATTAAACCAATGGTCAGGAGTTCCCTGTGACCAGTTGGCAAAGGAGGGGAAAAAAATCCAGCCCTGACTCATGGAGAGCTGACTGGATCCGTTGGTGTGAGCTAAAAACAGACTGTGCTGCATCACAATTCCACTCAGGGGAGTCTGAAGAGAGTAGGAGGGCAGGAGAAAATCCTGCCCGTGGGCAGAGCTGCAGGCAGCGTAGCAGTCATCCTGTTTGTGAAGAGAGACAAGTGGCTTTAATCCTGAGCTATGGCAGGTGGTTTGGCTGCTGGGTCAAGGGTCTGGATGCAATAAGACTGGAAGATTGGGGATGAGGTGATGTAGGGGAAGAGCACACAAAGGTGTCCCAAAGTGTAGGGATTATTATATCATATATGAATGCCCACCAGAGAGACTCTACTATAGAATCAGAGACTCAGCAATCAGCTGGACAGGATGACGTGACCTGCTCTCAGCCTTCCCAGTGCTGGTACAGTGGGCCTGTGAATGGAGTCACAAAGGTTATAGATGTAAAAGATATGAGAACAGTGAACAGATACAGCGTAGCAGAGTAAATGACCCTGATCATCATGAGGAGGTAGGGTTGCTGCTGCATCCTGGGGATAAGGAGGAATAGTTTGGAAATTCGGGAATTTATTGGAGGGAATACTTGGTGCCAGGTTTTAGCTGAAGATGGGTGATACCTGATGAAAGCATGGCAACCAAGGGTTCAGATCCTTCACGGGTTAAAGTTTGTGTCATTTCAGCAAACAAGGCACCTAGACTGGTGGAACTGCTGGTGGAGAGAGTGGGAAATGGTGGAGGAAGGAGAAGTTGAAGGTCAGTTCCAGCCAAGAGACCAGCTGCAGTGGTGGGTGGGAGCTGCTTTTCTTTTAATGGCCCCATACCAGCCAATCTCTTTGGAAGATTGCCACCTGGTCACTACACTGCCTGCCCAGAGGTGCCTGGGAGTTTCCATTTCTTCAGGGCCCCCTTTAGCCAGGGCTGACAGTTTATGAGCACAAAGTCCAGCTCCTGGCTTTGATGGGGACCAGTTTATAAGTTGTATCTCATGAGACTTCACCTGAAATCTCACAACCTAGGGTCCCTACCTTTCCAGGCCTGATTCCCTCACTCTCCTATCAGTTTCTTCCAGGGCCTGTCTTGCTAAGCCACCAGCCCTGGAATCTTCCTCTCAGAGTCTGCTCTGGGTAGTCTCCTACCCCTTATGTAGATAAACAGAGGTAATAATAGGTGGCATTTGGCTTCTGCACAGCACTGTGGTGAGAGCTCTTACATAACAGGATCCACTGAATTCTCCAGAACCCCATAATGTGCTGAATAAACTCTCAGCAGCAGAGCTTAGGGCTTAAGGGCACAGATCCTGGAGCCCTACTGTGCTGTGTAACACTTAATTGCTCAGTCGTGTCTGACTCTTTGTGACACTATGGACTGTAGCTCACCAGGTTCCTCTGTCCGTGGGGATTCTCCAGGCAAGAATACTAGAGTGGGTTGCCATTTCCTTCTCCAGGGGCTCTTCCCAACTCAGGGATCGAACCCAGGTCTCCCGCATTGCAGGCGGATTCTTTACCATCTGAGCCACCAGGGAAGCCCAAGAATACTGGAGTGGTTAGCCTATCCCTTTTCCAAGGAATCTTCCCAAACCAGGAATTGAACCAGATCTCCTGCATTGCAGGCAGATTCTTTACCAGCTGAGCTACTAGGGAAGCCCGGAGCCCCACTATCTGGGGTCAAATTCCAGTTCTGCCAGTGACTGGCTATGTGATCTTGGCAGGTTACTGCCCTCACCTATAAAATGGGGATAATAATAGAGTCTACGTCACAGGCTATTTATGAAAATTTGATGAGTTTATGTAAAGCATTGGTATGCTTTGTAGATATTTGTTAAGTGAACAGGTACCTCACAGGTATAAGGAGCAGTCAAGACTTAGGAAGATTAATTAACTTGCTCAAATCCACCCAGCTAAAATAGTTAGCTATTTATGAAAATTTGATGAGTTTATGTAAAGCATTGGTATGCTTTGTAGATATTTGTTAAATGAACAGGTACTTCACAGATACAAGGAGCAGTCAAGACTTAGGAAGATTAATTAACTTGCTCAAATCCACCCAGCTAAAATGGTAAAGCCAAGACCTATAAGATTTCAAAAGTCAGTCTCAACTATGACACTACGCCACCTCTGGTCAGGCCTACTGCACCTTCGTTTGCTTTGTGCACGCATGCTAAGTTGCTTCAGTCATGGCCAACTCTGTGTCGGATTTAGAATACTTCAAAAGGCCCACTATTCTCTGAGGGCGCTCCACCCATCCCTGGCTGGCTTTTGTTGGGAGACAACAGAAAGAGCCTGGGTCTCGCTGGGGCCACCATGGGGCTGAGGCCAGCTCTGCATCACTGTATATATTGTCTTGTCTTGTAGAGGCTGTGGTGGTGGTGGTTTAGTCTCTGAGTTGTATCTGACTCTTGCAACCCCCTGGACTGTACCCCACTAGGCTCCTCTGGCCATAAGGTTTCCCAGGCAAGAATCTAGTGTAGGTTGACATGCCCTCCTCCAGGGGATCTTCCCAACTCAGAGATCGAACCTATATCTCCTACATTAGCAGGTGGATTCTTTACCACTGAGCCCCCTGGGAAGCCCACTTGAAGGGGCTGCTGTGTGTTAATTCTCAAGGGGATTTCTCCACAGACCTACATCTTCTTTATTTCATTGCTACCCCCTGCCCCCACCTGACTTCCCCCGAAAGTGGTGACTTTCCTCCACTACTGAAGTGAAAGCTTATGAGGACTGTTTTTTAAACTCAAAAATCTTTTTCTCTGTTTCCTCAATTGCCAAGGTTAATGAGCTAATAATTTAAAACATACGCAAACATGTAAGAGGGAAGATTAAGAAAATTCTCACTTGTCCCCTACATGGCTTCCTGAGGCTGTTTCACCCACCCAGGCCTTGACTCACTGGGGCCACCACAGCCTGCTTTTGGGACTTCAGGATGACACACCTGGCAGGCATGACGAATGTCCTTATAAGGCAGCTGCTGGGCCCCCCAGAGGCTTCCCTGGCCTGCATTTCACTTGGGAGATGAAGCAATGTCCTTGAATGGGAAGGGCGGGGGCTGCCTGCTCTCAATTCTCTGTAGCCCCACTCAGACAGCCCTACTTCCTCTTCTCATGGTTCGAATATGAGAAATCTCATTACAGGAGAACCTTAAGAAGGAAACCATTTATTTCCAGGCTATTCAGTGAGCACAATTTATTGGTAATCTCATGGGGTCACTATTTACAGGAAAGGTAAGAGCCAGATGTGGAGCTGAGCTTCCAAGCTGTTGGGGATCCAGTATAGTTTCATTATTTTTTCTTTTGAGGCCCTCAAGGTCCATGCAGGGCTCAGGACTTAGGAAAGGAGGTAACTTCTTTAGTTAGAAAAGAAAAGGAAATTTTAATATCTAATGTCATAGGTATGAAGCACAGGGTTTTACACATATCACCTCATTTAATTCTCAAGGTGATCTGTGAAGTCAGTATTTGGGTATATAGTGGACTTTCCCTGAAATGTCTGCTCTGATCTATCTGGCTTCTCTCTAGAGTCCAGGATCAGCCAGGCTGAGGCCCCTTGGGTTATTTGTATTTTAACCTCAAAGGGTGTTTTCTGCTTTTCAACCTTAACATTACATAAATAGGGCTCAGATCAGTTCCAAAGGCTTCCTCCCAGCTCAGATACCCAAATAAGCTGCCCCCACCAAAGGCAAGTGCTCGACTCCCCGGCTGCCCACAGCCATCAGGAGCCCTGGAGCCCAGGAGACCTTGGCACCTGCAACTCCACCTCTTTACCTTAGCCCATCGTGGGGGGCGGTGGGGAGTCCGCAGCCCCTTCTAGGGCTTCATATCTGGCTCCCAGTTCGCACCCCATGCCATCCCCTCCAGTTAGCCTGCTCCTATCTGAATTCCAATCTCAGTCCTAATGCCTTTTCTTCAGAGGAGGCTGAAGAAAAGCCTCTGACCTCCTCCTCACCTTAAAGGGCAGCCCGATCCTTGCGTCCACTTTCCCTTGCCTTCTTTCCCTCTCAGCAGTACCTGTCTGGCTTGCCCTCGTGTATTTTCTGTCCATCTCTCCACCAGCATGATCACATCATTAAGTCAGGGATTCACATCAGTTTTGTTCACTCCATGTGCACAGTGTCTAGGAAAGACCTGACATGGAACAGTCACCCAAAACATTTGTTGAATGAATGGACTGTTCTGCATGGTCAGGAGAGAAGAATTTTTATTTTCCTGGTCTGAAAGGTAAGAGAAGAAGACCTTGAGATAAGAGGGGGAAGGGTGGGGGAGGGAATGGGAGGAGAGACACAGAATGAACTGAGAGAAGAGACAGGATGTAGTCTGAGACTGTTCTCCTCTGCAGGTTACTCCGAAGCGTGGGAGCCTACACAGGCTGCTAGAAGAGGGGCCTCTTCTAGCGTTCACGTGCATTGAGGGGCCATACAACATAAACTTTCAGAACATGGGCTTTGCCACAGACTCAAAATTTGAGTCTGGGCTTCACCATTTACTAGTTGTAAGGCTTTAAGCGAGGAATGCACCTCAAGGCCTCAGTTAAATGGGAGTAACAATATTATTGCATCACAGAGCAGTTGGAAGCCATAAATGAGGTACATGTGTTAAGCACGTAGCACCAAGTCTGACTCCTGGCAAGTGCAGAAGAGAAGACAGCTGCGCATGCGCCTGCCATCACAGCTATGATCCTCCTGATTACAAGATTACTCCGGTGATTGCCTCTTCAATTTTCACTGACTCTCAGTTGATTACCATTTTCCAAAAAGCAACAAGTGGTTTTGTTTTTGTCTTTTGCTGCCATCCGGGAGAGACTGGTGAATAGCTGGGGGTGTGCTGTGGGTGCTGAGAGGCCAGCATTGCTATTCAGCCTATGAAACGACTTGCCCCTCACGCAGCCCTGGGGATGAGTCTCTGCACTCAGCCGCCTTGAAGGTTCTGGGGAATATGGCCGCAAGTGAGAACCCAAGGGTATCGCGGGCCCGTGAGCGCACTGAGCACACAGGACAGGGCACAGCCTGTCCAGCCGTGACGCGCGCTGGCTCTGTGATCCCTGCACCCCGCAACCACTCAGCCTCGTGTTCTTCCTGTGGAAAGCAGGACGGTGTTTCCTGGTCTCTGCTTCTACCGGGTTTGGATGACCATGACACGAAAGAGGTTATGACGAACAGCTTTGGCAGTCGTAAACTGCTATATAAATCCCCGACCGTCATGATGTCATCAGCATTGTCTGCAGCGGGAGGGTGCCCGATTAGCTGACTGGGGATCCCTGGCTCCATGGACATCTCGGTGTCACCCACACCCTGTACCTCATAGACAAACGCCCTGTTCGTGGCGCCAGGATCAAATACCACTCAATGATGTGTCCCCGGCGGGGTTAGAATGACACCAGGCTCTCATTCCCAGGAGCGCCACCACTGCACCCCCCAGTCAGGCTGGTGGGTGTCTGCCAGATGTGCGAAGGCAGGAAATTAGCACCAGCTCTGAATAAACATCTCTGCACTGTCGTAGTACTGGACTCATGGAAGTCCCACGGCCCCCCGCCCTGACGAGACAGACACGTTCCAGCCCTCCCCATCCCAGCCTCAACGTTTCTGGGAAGCGCTCGCTCTTAGGTGGCAGCAATGTCCAGGGCTCCACGATGCCTCCTGAGGCAGACGGGCAGGGACAGGATATAGTGGCTCCCGTGGCCTCAGCCCGTGGGTCAGACACCTGGCCCAGCCCACAAAACCAAGTCACCTCTGAGAAGCAGCTTTCCTTTCATTTGGCCAGAGCCGGCCCCCAGCTGCAGCAGGCAGGGTGCTTGCCTCAGGCCCTACATGCATTTATGAGATAAATGTTAACTGAGTGACTACTGTGCAATCTGTACTAGGTGCTAGGAATGCACCAGTGAACAAAACCGACTTTGAATTTCCCTTCCCTCATGGAACTTCCATTCTAATGTGGGGACGATGGGGGACAGAAAAGAAAAGGTAAAGAACTAGATTACGAAGTGTGTTGTTTAGTCGCTAAGATGTGTCCAACTTTTTTGCGACCCTGTGCACGATAGCCCACCAGACTCCTCTGTCCATGGAATTCTCCAGGCAAGAATACTGAAGAGAATTGTCATTTCCTTCTTCAGGGTGAAGTGTGTTAGCAGATGACAAATGATGTGGGAAGCTGACTGGGTGGGGAGGGTGAGGGTGAGTGCAGGGGGAAGGAGGAGCAGGTTCCATGGGGAGGTCCATGGAGAAGGTGGCGCCTGAGACAACCCCAAGGCGGCGAGCACCTGGGAGGGAGCAGGGGAACATCCTGCAGAAGGGAACAGCCAGTGCACAGACCCTGAGGCCTGGCCACCGCCTGATGCGCTCGAGGAATTAGGAGACCGGTGGCTGGAGTGTCTGGGGGAAAGTAGTGAGTTGGGAAATGAGCAGGGTGAGGTGTGGAAAGCAATCCTGGCAGGTGACAGCAGGAGAAAGGGGGTTCAAAATCAGCTGGTGGCAAAGGCTGGCTCTGGTTTGGGGGTCCTAGGAGTCTATATAATGTGGGCATGCCTTAAGAAAAGCTATGAAATCACAAATATTAAGTTAGGCACAGAGTTTTGGAACTGCAAGCGAGGATCCCTGGAGCTCAGTTTCCTTAACTTCCCAGTGGTGGAGCAGTGGACCTGAGGCCTATGCTTGGGGTGGTCCTAGGTCCCTCCCTCCCTTCTTTTTCTCTTTTTCCTTCATTAATGAGAAAAGATCCCATTTGAAAGTAGCCAATGTATGTAGACCTTTCCCAATTAAAAAAATCATAATAATTTTTCTTAAAGTGCCAATTGTTATCTCTGTCTAGGTGGAGACATTTGAGCAAGTTTGGATATGATATTGAAACTTTGGTAAATTTGTTTCAGTGGGATTAGTTGTAATGCAATCTTTTGCCTTTGGGAATAAATCAACCAAGAAGCATTTATAGCACAGTTGCCACATTCAGAATGCAAGTCCTGGAGGCGTTTTCCCGTCTGGCTGTGAAGTCAGCGCCTGTGTCTGTGGAGAGAGTACTTGATGGTGCCATGGCATTGCTTCTTGGGCCCTACACTTGATTACTTCTCTGCTTATTTAATACGCTTTCCCTAGGGGCATCCCTGATGGCTCAAGTGGTAAAGAATCTGCCTCCAATGCAGGAGACACAGGAGATGCCAGTTCGATCCCTGGATTGGAAAGGTCCCCTGGAGGAGGGCCTGACAACCCATTCCAGTTTCTTGCCTGGAGAATCCCATGGATAGAAGAGTCTGGTGGGCTACAGTCCATGGGCTCACAAAGAGTTGGCCACGACTGAAGCAACTGAGCACACAGAGAGACTCTCACACACACACTCGAGATATCAACCACCCTCTGTCAAGCTTAGTGGCAAATCAGTCTCCAGTCTGACTTTCCGCTACCTCCTGGGTGGTTTTCCAGGAGGCAGAGAGCTGTGGTCACACTCCCTGATACCCCTTCTCCACACAGTTGATGGGAGTGGCCTGCCTGAAACCCGTATATCTAACCACAGCTCTGCTCTAAGCGGCAGCCTGTACTAGTTGCTGTCCTCCATATCAGAGGTTCAAACATGGAAATGTAACTCATTTTTCAACTAAAATATTACACTGAACACTCATAGAAGAAACAGATGGAAAGTTATTTTATTAGTAGACATGTACTCTACAGGCTATGTTTATAACATTTGCTTGTTATGAAGCCAGCCCCTCTGAATAATGAGGCTAATTTCAAAAGCACAAATATTTGAAAATTCACGGTCATGGATACACTTGCAGTTTATATTTTTTATTTATTTACTTATTTTAGTGTAGATGATTTACAATGTTAATTTAATTTCAGGTGTAGAGCAAAGTGATTCATATATACATAGATATTCTATTTCAAATTCTTTTCTATTAAAATTATATATTTTATAATAAATATATTATAAAAATATAATATATTAAAATATATTAAAATAAATATAAATATTAAAAGTTTTATATATATTATATACAATTATTATATATTCAGTATATAAAGTATACTGAATATGCTTTCCTATGCTCTTCAGTAGATCCTTGTTGGTTATCTATTTTATATTTAAGGATCTGTTAATCCCTACCTCCTGATTTATCCTCCTCTCACCCCTTTCCCCTTTGGTAACAGTAAGTTTGTTTTTTATGTCTGTGAGTCTACTTCTGTTTTGTAAATAAGTTCATTTGTATCATTTTTTTGATTCTCTATATAAATGATATCATATGGTTTTTTTATCCTTATCTGACTTATTTCACTTACTATGATAATCTCTACCTCCACCCATGGTGCTGCAAATGGCATAATTTCATTCTTTTTTAGGACAGACTGATATTCCATTGTAGGTGTGTGTGTGTGTGTGTGTGTGTGTGTGTAATCTTCTTTATCCATTTGTCTGTTGATGGACTCTTAGGTTGCTTTCATGTCTTGACTATTGTATGTAGTGCTGCTATGAAAACTGAGATGCATGTATCTTTTCAAATTAGAGTTTTTGTTTTTTTCTGGATATATGCCCAGGCGTGGGATTGCTGGATCATATGACAACTCTATTTTTAGTTTTTTGAGGAACCTCTGTACTGTTCTCCATAGTGGCTGCACCAATTTACATTCCCATCAATAGTGTAGGAAGGTTCCCTTTTCTCCACATTTATTATTTGTAGACTCTTTGATGATGATGCACTTGCAGTTTTAAATCATCCTTGGCATCAGTGTATTCCTGTATTTTTTTCTATTGCCCAATGTTGAGAAAGTTTGATTCAAGATATAAGTAATAAAATTAGCAACATTTTTATGTTTTATTTATACACAGCCTGCCTTGCCAACTTGGGATGCTCTTAATTAAACAAATCTGAGATCTGGAATGCAGAGGAACAATTTTGAGTCTAATAGTGAATCATTAACAGTATCTGCTTTCATTGCTTATGTTAAACGTGAAAGTCCCATCAGAAGTAGCTCAAAGTCAGGAGAGGTGCACGTGCGGTGTTATCCTGACTCTACAGCTGACCATTATGCAAAGGGAGTGAATGTAATCACTAGGTCTTGTCAGCCTGCATCTGGTTATTCAGTTTACTGAGGTTGTGCATTTGTGCAAATTGATGCAAGAGGACACACACTGGCCTGAATTTTAGGAGATCACCTGTACAGAGATACGGTCTTTCTAATCAATGACACTTGTATTAAATATTCAAAATCATGAACCAAACCATAAGAAAAGATCAATTCTCACTCTATCAAAGAGCATTTGCCCAGTTACATAAATTAATGCATTGGTGGTCTCCAATATGGTAGTATTTGATATAAAGCACGTGTGATTATGTTGATGTAAAATAATAGTTGATTTTTTAATGATTTAAAGTACTTATTGTACTTTTAATGATTTAAAGTTCTTTAAAGTACTTATTGGACTTCCCTGTAGCTTAATGGTAAAGAATCTCCCTGCAGTTCAGGAGACCTGGGTTTGATCCCTGGGTTGGGAAGATCCCCTGGAAAAGGGAATGATAAGCCACTACACTATTCTTGCCTGAAGAATCCCATGGATAGAGGAGCCTGGGAGGCTATAGTCTGTGGGGTCGTAAAGAGTCAGACATGACTGAGCAACTTACACTACTAAAGTATTTATTTTGAGTCGCTTTCTTTAAAAATTATTTTATTTTTTAAATAGGGAGCAGTCTCTCAGAGCTATCTGAGATGCTGCCTCCCAGGCTGCAGTCCTCATTTTGCTCCCAGTAAAACTTAACTCACAACTCTAAAGTTGTACGTGTTTTTAGTCGACAGTTATGGCGCAACAAAGTGACCCAGAATGGACTTCCTTCCTTCACCTGGACTCTACGAGGAACTGGAGCTTTGGTACCAGCTGTGGCCCCTTGCACCCATCAGCCTCCTCAGCAGACTAAGCTCCTCTATGTTGGAAACAATTAAATCATACTAAAAATGACCAACCTGGTAATATTATGAGACAAAGCTGGGTGCTTTATGAACTATGCCTATTATTACCCTTAGAGAGAGAAATTGGTATGGAACTCAGTGGATTTGTGGCACTAATTTATGGCCTTGATATCTACAGGGATGGATACAAAGGTGTAGCCTGGATTTCCATGAATTTAAGGTCATACACATTAACAAATTAGAGCTAACCCCAACCAATCTATCATTGGTATGATCCCAATTGGTCAAAGCTCTGTATTCTACTGGTATGACCATTTAGCAGCTTTTTGTGTGTGTGTGTCTTCATTGAGGTTGGAGGATATAATTGGCCATATCGAAGCCTTAACAACTTTCATAAGCTTTAAATGATAGTAACTGGGCTATTAGCGTATTGAATTCTGAGATCTCTATGATAAGAAAGGCAGTGCTACACAACTGCAAGGCCCTTGACACTTTACAGCACCACAGGAAGATAGCTGTGCTACAATCCAAAGTGAATGCTATATTTTCATTCCTGATAAATCCTTTAATGTAATACATTTTATGAACCATATGAAAAATCATATTTCTGCCTAAGTGACCCATTCCCTAGTCTTGACAATCTTTTAAAAAACTGGTTTGGTGTGGGAGGCTCATGGCTAAAATGTTTAGTTTTAATTCCACTAATGTCATTAACTGTACTATTTGTATTTTGCCCGTTTCACAAGATTATTGTTTCTTGTATTACCAAGTGTATGACTGAGCCTCCAATGAAAATAATGATGACTAGACTTGATATATATATGATCAATGATTGTAATAGTGTAACTCTAGATATGGGAAGATGCAACAAAAGGGAATACTTTCCTGGACCATGACTAGAAGACAGGTGTCCAGCGATCTTTGACTATTAAGACCTAGTCCAATAATAGCACATTGAGCGGCCTATCAGCAAAAACTTTCAGAACTGGGAACGAGCCTTCCCAGTAATGTGAGAATGGTCATGAAAGGCCCCCCAAGGTATGGTCTGATTTATGACCACAAGGGGGCCGTGTCAACTACAAATTGACACTTACCAAGAGCATTGCCAACGACTGAACAGCAAAGGCATCTGCCATCTGCCTCTATGAGACTGAACCCCACACTGCTGTAGCTGTTGACCTTCAACACCCCCTGAGGGAGTTCAGGGTGGAGTGAGGCACTCTGTGCTCCAGGGACAGGTCTTTAGATAGTTGGAGGTTTTTAGGAACCGATTTTATGATCTCAGTCCTTGCATCTCCTTATATCTAGAGAAGCACTAAATTCCTTCATGGTGACATTAGAGCCTCAGGACTAACAGAAAACCCTTTTGTAAACTGAGTGCTTAATGGTATTGAACTCCCCATTCACCAAAACCTTATATATTGACCTTCCCCCACTGCCACTTTGGAGCAGTGTTTCAAAGCTACCTGAGATGCTGCCTCCTGGGCTACAGTCTAAATAGAAAATCCATGGTCATGGTCCAAAACCCAAAAGATAAGAGAAGGATATTTAGTGACAAATCTTCTGCTGCCTCATCCTCAACCAGTGTTCTCCCCAGTACTTTTCTTCATTGTTACTAGTTTCTTTTATTCCAACCAGGGATTGTGTGTGTGTGTATGAGTGTGTGAGTGTACGAGTGTGTCTTAATTTAGGCTACCCTAGAAACAGACCTTGACATAAGGATTGAAATGCGGCTATTTATCTGGGAAGTGCTCCCAGGAAACTTCTGCAGGGACTGGGGCATGAGACTGGGGAGGGAAGGCAGCCAATAAAGGGAAGATCATGTTGTAAATCCCACCATAGACAAACAGAACGTAAGTTCACTGGGGAACTCTGGGAGCCAGCATAGGACACGTGGCCCACTATTATTTCTCCCAAAGGGAAATGAAGCTGGTGTTTTATAACCAACTGCATTGTTTGAGGTCTGTGGGGTGTGGGCAACCAGCCATGTGGCCAGGCTCAATGAACCCGGGTGGTCAGAAAAAGTTCTTGGTCAGCGCAAGAGCTGGCACTTTGGAGCATGCAGGTATGGCCTGAAATGTTAAGAAGCAGGAGGTATCTGTATAGCATCTGCTACAACATTCTCCTAAAAACATTTAGAAAGAAGTTGACCAAACATTTGCAGCAATTTTGGCTCAGTCCCTCAAATGCCAGGCTTCCACAGGGCCTGGTCTGAAGGCTGTTGGCATTCATGGGAGCATCAAATGAAGCTTTCCAGGGTGTGGCTCCCATCAGTGATTCCTGGTTCTCGTTCTCACCTTGCTGCTGCTGCTGCTGCTGCTAAGTCGCTTCAGTCATGTCCCACTCTGTGCGACCCCATAGACAGCAGCCCACCAAGCTTCCACGTCCCTGGGATTCTCCAGGCAAGAACACTGGAGTGGGTTGCCATTTCCTTCTCCAATGCATAAAAGTGAAAAGTAAAAGTGAAGTCGCTCAGTCGTGTCCGACTCTAGCGACCCCATGGACTGCAGCCTACCAGGCTCCTCCGTCCATGGGATTTTCCAGGCAAAAGTACTGGAGTGGGGTGCCATTGCGTTCTCACCTTAATCACAGTCAAATTCTAACCCAATGATAGAAGCCATCTGCACTGACAGGCCTCAGATATCATGTAGCACTACCTCCTGCTCTCTTGACCTGGGAGCACCCTTTCCTTCCTCTTTCTTGCCTGATGCCACTTATTCTCCAGATTCAGGTGAATAGAAAGAATTAATTTTCCTTTGGGGTTAGTAGGGGGCTCACTGAGGCATTTTAGCCCAGAGTCTGAGAGACACTATGCTCTCAGGAATGATTATCTTTCCACCTCCCCATCTGTCGGATGCCTTGGGGAATATTCCTTGTCACCCTCGAGCTCAACTGGGAGTCCACTCTGCTCACTGTCCTAGCACCCTGGGCTTACCTACTGGAATGGTCTGCTTGCCCGTCTGTCTCCCCCAGTGGTACCAGGAGCTTCTTTAGGGCAGGAAGCAGGCTTTGCTCACCTCTGAATCCCTGTGGTTGGCAGTAGGGCTCAGTAAATGCTTCTGAGTAGAATTCACCTGAGGGCACTGCACCACGCCCCTTCTTTGCAGCATTTGTAGGCATCCTGAGGGAGAAATTGCTGCACACAGGGTGGCCCTTGCATGTGTGTTAGGTGGCCTTATGTAAGGTACACATATGTAATGGAGGTTGCTGCCTCCTTCCTGGGGAGAGACCTGTAGACCTGCTCCTTAATTTGCATGCAAGATTGTTTCTGCTCTTTCTTTTTTGTATTTGTTTAATGGATAGGCAGGCCCTCTGTCCATAAATATTTCCGGAGTCCCTACTATGTGTTGGGCGCTGTTCTAGGGGACGGAGATAGAGGGGTGCACATGACCGAAAGAGAGTCTACCTCAAAGAACTTACTCTCCTGTGGAAGATGTAGAATTCATTTGGACTAGCCTTCTGTTGCCGTCAGAATCTGAAGAATCTGGAAGAAGGGGAGCTCCTCTGGGACTGGGTGATGAAAATCTCAGGCAGTTGTAAGTAAAGGCAAGGGAGGCAGACACCCCAGTAGGAGGAGGGAACCAAAGGAGGTCAAGGACAGCTGTCATTTAGAAGCATACTGAGCGTGTCTGTGTTCAGCATATGGATGTCATAAAGAGATAAAAGCCCCAGTCCGTTCCTGTAAAGATCTGCTGTCTATGGTGGGAAAGTCACAGTAATCCTGAGGATTATCTACTGGTGGGGACCATCTAGGCAACAATTTTTAAAGACTTTCACTTTGGAAATATTTAGAGATTCAAAGAATGTTGCATAAAATGGTACAGAGAGACTGTGTGCACTGTCCCCCAGTTTCCCCTGTTGGTAATATTTACATAACTGCAGGACAGTGTCACTGCCAGGAAACTGACATGAGTAAAAGGCACAGATCTTATTCACATTTCCTTTGTTTACATATGAGTCTATGAGATCTTTTCACATGTGCAAATGTGTGTAACCACCACCTCAATCAGGATATAAAACCTGTTGTCATCACAGAGAATCCCCAGTGCTTCACCTTTATAGTCACACCCTCCCCAACTCCCCAACCGCTGTTTAGTAGGGAGTTTTGAAAGTCCTTTATGAGTCCTTTGCCACACGTATGGTTTGCAAGTATTTTCTGCTAGTCTATAACATGTCTATAGCATGTCTCTAGCTAGTCTATAGCATGTCTTTTCATCCGCTTTACAGCATCTTTCACGGAAACAAGATTTTAATTTTGATGAAGTGCAACTTAATGTTTCCATTTATGGATTGTACTTTTAGTGTCATGTTTAAGAACTCTTCACTTTTTCCTAGATCTCGAAGGTTGTTTATGTTTTCTTCTAAAGGTTGTATAGTTTTACATTTAAATCTATGATCCTTTATGAATTAATTTTGTATAAAGTGTGTGGTTTGAGTTTTGTTTTGTTTTTTTGCCTATGGATATTCAATTGTTAGCCTCATCTGTTTTAAAAAAACCTATCCTTCCTCGATTGAGTATCTTTTGCTCCTTTGTCAAAAATCAGTTGACTGTACGTGTGTGGATTTATCTCCGGCTTTTCTATTTTGTTTCATTGATCTATGTATTTATTCCTCCATAAGACACGTTATCTTGAATACTGTAGTTATACAGTAAATCTTAAAATTGAGTGATTCCTCCCACTTTATTCTTCTTTTCTAAAATCATTTTCTATTCTAATTCCTTTGCCTTTCACATATATTTTATCATAATCTTGTCTAAATCAATAAAAATTTTGCTGGGGTTTTGATAGAAATTGTGTTAAAACCTATAAATCAACTAGGGGAGAATTGACATCTTTACTAGGTTGGGTTTCCAAACTGTTAACATGGCATGTTTTTCCATTTATTTACATCTTCCTTAGTTCCTTTCATCAGTGTTTTATAATCTTTTGAAAACAAGTCCTATGCATGTTTTGTTAGAATTATGTCCATATATTTTATTTGGGAAGGGATGTAGTGTAAATGGTATTATTTTTTTAACTTTGGCTTCCACATGGTCATTGATAATATATGGGAAATACAATTGATATTTTGATATTGACCCTGTATCCTGTCACCTAGCTAAGTTATTAGTGCTAGAAGGTTTTTTTGTTTGTTTGCTTCATTTTTGTTTGTTTTGGGCTTTTTAGAAAAGATTCTTTGGGATTTTCTACATAAACATATGTTATCTGAAAATAAGGATAGTTTTATTTTTTCCTTTCTAATATGTATGCCATCATGGGTGGATTATCAACTGTGAGAATCATCCAGGCCAAAAAAAAATGTTTTTAATTGCAAATATTCTATTTTCCCACTCTTTTTAGATTATTTCCCCATGTCCACTGTGTGTTCAGGGAATGCACACTCACTCTCACTTCAGATCAAGCAGCTATTATTAGGAATAAAAACATCTGGAAATCATAAGATAGCACATCATAGAGCCAAAGAAGGAGGATCTGGGGACTGTTCACATCCCGCCTCCTCCCTGAGCAAAGGTCATCAAAAGATGACTCTGGGTACCATGTGTTAGCTTGGACAAGGGCCATCCAGGCCTCAGCTAGCCTTCCCAAAGCTCTCCCAGGAAAAAGCAACCCTTCTCCCAGGACTGGCTACAACCAGGGCCTCCCTGAAGGCAGACTGGGAGCAGGGACTGACCCTGAGGTTGGAGGGGAAGTGGGCGAGGCATTGAGAAGGTTGAGGAGGGCCTTCACTCATCTCAATCCAGGTAGATTTTCAGCAGGCATGTGGGGGACATCACTGTACTTTTCTTTGAGCTGAGACACAGCTTCTATAGGTCTCATGTGACATGAGTTTAGGTGTGATTGGAGAAAAGAAAAACAAGACAATGTTTTTCTTCCCACTGGCAATGAAACTGTATAATGCAAGGAGGATTCTGTCCTTGACACCAGGAAACCACCGAGGCCAGAGTTGGATGTGTGGACCCTAGAATCATCTGTGATGTATAAGCAATGCTGCCTTAGCAAAGGGATCCTGTACAATGAAAACTACTTACCCAGATTGCTTGAGGTATTTTAATCCTAGTGCTATTTACTTTCCTGATTAAGTGTTGGGCAATTCATGGCTAGAATATACTGAAATATTATACTGTATGCAATGCTTAATCCACACATTTGTTAAAGGCAGGTATGTTAAAAGAGGCTGAAACAAGGGAATGCAGTTCTCTTTGATACATGTTTGACTGTGGAGAGAATTATTTAATCTAAAGTAGTAAGATATTTTTATCCACTTTCTGAAAATCAAGAGATGAAAATATATATATATCTTTTTAAGCTAAAGCTATCTTGAAAATAATAAAGTGGAAAAAAATTTCAAAGCAAACTTAGTTAATTGGGTTAAGTTAAGTTAAGTGGCTCAGACGCTCCGTCATGTCAGATTCTTTGCAACCCCATGGACTGTAGCCCGCCAGGCTCCTCTGTCCATGGAATTTTCCAGGCAAGAATACTGGAGTGGGTTGCCATTTCCTCCTCCAGGGGATCTTTCTGACCCAGGTATCAAACCCTTGTCTCTTGCGTCTCCTGCATTGGCAGGCAGATTTTTTACTGCTAATGCCACCTGGAAAGCCCAGTTAATTGGGGTAGTAACTTCTTATTGTTTCTGAGTTCTCTACCAAACACCATACAAAAGTTAATAAGTTCTTACAGCTCACGCAGTTATGAGGCCAGCAAGTCCCTAGACCTGCTGGATGAGTCAGCGAGCTGGAGGTCTGGGAGAGCTGGGGGGTTAGTCAAACCAAGTCTAAAGGCCTAGGAATCAGGAATGCTGATGGTGTAGTTTGTGTCCAAAGGATGGTAGCCTCAAGACCCCAGAAGGACCTATGTTTCCGTTTAAGTCTGAAGGCAGGGAAAAAAAAAAATGATGTCCTATTCTGAAAGCACTCAGACAGGAAAGGATTCTCTCCTACTCAGGAGACGATCAGCCTTCTTGTTCATTCAGGGCTTCAGTTAATGTTTAGGCCCACAAGCATGGAAGAGGGAAATCTGCTTTACTTGGCTTATACACTCACAGAAACACCCAGAAAATGTCTGACCAAATATTTGAGGACCCATGGTCCAATCAGGCTGCCATGAAATTAATCATCCTGGAAACATGGGCAAGGACCAGTGAAAGACTGCTTCAAAAGAGTGTGAAATTCTGGAGTGGACTTCTGATTACATTCTCAAAGAGGACCAGGTTTTCTTAATCCCCTTGTAAAATATGAATACTTTCTGGAGAATCATTTTAAAAAAAGAAAATAAAAATATTTATTTATTTGGCTATACCCATTCTTAGTTGCACCATGTGGAATCTAGTTCCTTGACCAAGGATCAAACCCCAGCCCCCTGCATTGAGAGCTCAGAATCTTAGCCACTGGACCAGCAGATAAGTCCCATGAATACACCCTTAAAATTACAATAATGAATATAATTCTCTGTGTACTTACCCTGTGCTGACTGCTTAGCAAACATCTCACTTAATCTTCTCACTAACCCTGCTCTCTACTAAGCTTATTCTCTAAGGAGGGGATATGAGTGGTATCAACATATGAGGAAATCAAGGTTCTGTTAGGTAGGTAGAATAGGGAAAAGGAGTCCAAAATGGCGGTGGCTAAAAGACAAGGAAGGTCCGAGGACCAGAGTGAAGACTTCAGGCAGAACAAACAGAACAAACAGCACTCCTGGCTAAGCCCAATTTGCATAGGGCAGGCCCAGGTCCTTGTCTTTTAGCCACCGCCATTTTGGACTCCTTTTCCCTATTCTACCTACCTAACAGTTCCAAGAACTGTGTACTCATCAGTGTGTACAGTACTTGGAACACAGTAGGTATTCAATAAATATTATTGAATGATGGTAATTAAGTCTCTTGTTAAAGGCCATACAACTAGAAGTGGTGAAGTTAAATTTCAAAACCAGATCATTTGACCCCAAAATCAAAGGACTTCAGAGAAACACCATGAGCACAGGCAGGGCAGGAAATTTGTAACTTGGAGTTTAGGCAGTTGCACCTCTGACATTTCATCTGACTCCTGCATGAGGTAGGCCAGCAAGACAGAGCCTGAAAAAATACCGATAATTCCAACAAAGCCTGTCAGCCTCTGGTACAGCTCCTTGAAAATGACTTTGAGCAATTGAGCCACACGCATTGGCAGACATTAGCTCTGGTACTGTTTGACTCAGAAACTCAACAGCCCCATTCCTGGCATGATTCTGAGCATAATTGTCTCCTGGGTTATTAATTCATCTTTTGTTCATAGCTGGAAAGATGGGGACAATGTATGTTTCAAAGCTGTCTGCGCTCTCTTGATGAACAGTGTTCTGTTCGTGGGAGGTGAAGCTGAGGGAGGAGGTCTGGTTATTAATTTCCAGATGTTACGTTGTTCAGCCTCAGTGAGATGTTTATCAAGGGGCTAACACTCTTCCCAGTAACTTATTAGCTATATTTGGAGGCATGTTAAGTTTTGGAGGCCACAGGGCACTGTTTGATATGCCTCAGCAGTGATTCAGGACACAGAAGGTATTGTCATCACCCCCCTGAGTTGCTTCTCAGCTTTCAACCCAGGGGCAACTTTTCTCTAGGAACACTGGCCTTGAGCATTCCTTGGTGTCTCCCTGCCCTGCTCGCTTCCAAGGCTATGCAGAATCTGTTTTTTCATCTTCAACGAAAATGTGTAAATTAATTTTAAAGGGGCATTTTGCTACTTCGTCTGAACTTGCCAAAGACTTGATAAGATCACAAAAAGGAAAATGAGGTTCTTTCAATTATTTGACAATGGGTGGTGAGCAGTCAGAAGGGAGGAAAGTTGGGCATCATTTGAGAAAGAAGATTCATCCAGGCAGAGACCTGTGGAAATGCCCTGTTGTCCAAAACCAAAATGAGTCATACGAGAACAGATAATGGTTGTTCCTGGGAGGGACATGTTGACCTTCGACCTAAACCTGGAACTGGAGCCAGAGCCTTTGTTTTGGGCCATATCTCTTTAGGATATCATGTTTGTTGCTATGACCCACCTTCAAATCACATTTGGAATGTGGTTTTGCCTCTTCTCACCACAGCTCATCTGTATGCCCATCATCTCCCCTGGTGTTGCGCAGATATCCATATCCTGGCCTCCCTCCAGGCCGTTTTCCTCACAGCAGCCTGGGTAATCTGTTAAACCTGAGTCAAACATGCCTCTATTCTGCTCAAAAGCTTCCTGTGTCTCCTCACATCTCTAGAAGTAGAAGCCAGGGTCCTCTGCACCCTCCATGACCCAACCGTGTGATCCAGCCCCTCTCTTCCCTCACTGACCTCCTCTCCTACCCAAAGGTAGGACCCAAAGTAAGGGCTCAGGTTTCACTCTCCAATCTTAGATTGGCGGTCTAGGCTTCACCTCAACGCATCCCTCTCAGGAACAACCTCTGCCTTCCTCACACCTCCCTTGCCCTCTGGTCCCGTCATGTTTTAGGCATGGATCCATTTCCAAGAGCCTTTCTCTCCTCCTTGCTTGCTCTGCTCCAGTACATGGGTGTCACTGATCTTTCTCAAACACACCAGGCTCTCTCTGCCTCAGGGCATTTGCACTTGCTGTTTTCTCTGCCTGGAATGCTCTTCCCCCAAATAATTGTATGGCATGCCTCCTTATCTCCTTTAGGACTTTGTTCCCATGTTTCTCTCTTCTCTGACTATGTTATTTCCAACTCCTTCTTCCTCCCATCCCTCCATCTTAGTGCTCCCTCTCCTGATTTATTTTTCACATGAGCACTTTTCATGACCTAAAACATAATTATATATATTTTATTTATTATATCTTACAAATTCAGGGGGCAGAGATTTTTTTTGTCTATTTTGTTTATTGTTGTATCCTTATATCCCTAAAGCTCAGAAGTGTACCTAGCACATCATAAACACACATTACATATTTGTTGAGTGTGGAAATGAATACATGGAGCATTAAATGAACAACTAAACTCTGCATGGTGCTAGTGGTAAAGAACCTGCCTACCAATGCAGGAGACAAAAGAGACATGGATTTGATCCCTGGGTCGGGAAGATCCCTGGAGAAGGGCATGGTAACCCACTCCAGTATTCTTGCCTGGAGAATCCCCATGGGCAGAGGAGCCTGGCAGGCTACAGTCCCTGGGGTTGCAGAATAGGACATGACTGAAGTGACTTTAGTGCAAACTCTGCCCAGACTTGAGCTACATGTGCATGGTGTAGAAGATATGCTGTCTGCTCTAAAGAAATGCATGATCCATTTGGGAAGACAGTAGTAGGGGAACTGGTCATTCAGATGTTTTTGCTGCGAGACACAGGAACTCACTCAAAAATACTCTCAGGACTGAGATTGATTTTAAGGACAGCTGTGAACTAAAGCTGGTCCAAGAACCAGTAAGCCATGAGGAGCCAAAGGCCGCAATGGAAATCCCCTCTGCTCCTTTTCCCTGTGGTTTCTCCTTCCTGTAGAGCCTCTGGCCCAACTCACAGGTCCAAGTTTGTTCTCTTCAACTGCCAGACTTCCCCCGCTCCATTCCTCACTCTGTCATCCAGATCCCAAGAGAGTGGTTCTGTCAGATGTTCACTGTCCCCGTGTTGGGCAGAGGCCCTCACACCTCATGGGTCACTGGATATGCCCATGGGTGAGCTGCCCTTGACCAGGTACCTACGCTTGAAACAGCCTTGCTCTAATTTCCTGAGCAGATTTGGGTCAGTCAGTCATGCTCAGGACAGGAAGAATACAACACAGTTTGGAATTCTTTGGATTTTTACATGGATTATTTATAATTATAGATAAATTAAAAGCATATATAAGGAAAACTAGTCTAGAATCCTAAATACCATTAACACCTTGGTATACCCTTTTCCTTGCATGCATGTATGCTCATTATTTTTTATATTTTTTAAAATATACTTTTTAATAAAATGATATCTACTATATCATTTTATATTTTTGGTTTTTTTATCACTTATTAACCATATTTCATGAACATCAGTTCAGTTCAGTTCAGTCACTCAGTCGTGTCCAACTCTTTGTGACCCCATGAACTGAAGCATGCCAGGCCTACCTATCATCACCAACTCCTGGAATTTATTCAAACTCATGTCCATCAAGTCGATGATGCCATCCAACCATCTCATCCTCTGTTGTCCCCTTCTTCTCCTGCCTTCAATCTTTCCCAGCACCAGGGTCTTTTCAAATGAGTCAGTTCTTCACATCAGGTGGCCAAAGTATTGGAGTTTCAACTTCAATCAACACCAGTCCTTCCAATGAATATGCAGGATTGATTTCCTTTAGGATGGACTAGTTGGATCTTCTTGCTGTCCAAGGGACTCTCAAGAGTCTTCTCCAACACCACAGTTCAAAAGCATCAGTTCTTCGGCGCTCAGCTTTCTTTATAGTCCAACTCTCACATCCATACATGACTACTGGAAAAACCATAGCTTTGACTAGACGGACCTTTGTTGGCAAAGTAATGTCTCTGCTTTTTCATATGCTGTCTAGGTTGGTCATAAGTTTCCTTCCAAGGAGTAAGCATCTTTTAATTTCATGGCTGCAGTCACCATCTGCAGTGATTTTGGAGCCCCCAAAAATAAAATCTGCCATTGTTTCCACTGTTTCCCTATCTATTTGCCATGAAGTGATGGGACCAGATGCCATGATCTTAGTTTCCTGAATGCTGAGTTTTAAGCCAACTTTTTCACTCTCCTCTTTCACTTTTATCTTGAACATCATTTCATGTCATATCCAGAGATATATTGGTATTTAATTATTGAATAGTATTTCGTTTTTTTGGATATATTGTAATTTATTCAACCAATTCCTCATCCATGGATATTTAAATTGTACCTAGATTTTTAAGTTATGAAATATGCTAAAGGAATAGTTGTGTTTTTTTTAAATACATCTACAATTACTTTCTTAGAAAAAATTCCTAGAAGCAGAATTTCTGGGTTAAAGAACATAAACATTTAAAAAATAATGATATTAACCGCTGACATTTATTGAGCATGGTATATACCAATCACTTTACATGTCACAATTACAACATGCATACGAAGTAGACACACCTATTGTACCATCCTGCAGATGAGAACACGTTCGCAGAGACATGAAATTACTTCCCTAAGATCCTATGGCACGTAAGTGGCAGAACCGGGATTTGAATGCAGTAACTCTAGCATAGAGCCCTTAACCTCTAAACCATACTGCCTCCCAGGAAAAGTAGGACCTTTTGGTAGAAGGAAAGGCCCTATTAGGGTCTTCAAGGGAGGTTAGCCAGCTATAAGCAGGACTGACCCAACAGGCCACATGCTGCTGGTAGATTCATTCTTTAACAAATGACGTCTGGAGGGCCTCTAATGAACAACAATGTGCCCCTTAGCAACATGCAGCTAAGGTGTTTCATTTTTGACCTTTCAAGGTAGAGTTGATTTGGTATCCAGCCAATAGACCCCTGGTTGGGAAAATATTGACTTTACTCATGAAAGGACTGGCAGTTTAGCTGGCAAGATCATTCACTCGTCTTGATAACTTGTGTTTCTGGAAAATTACTAGCCTAGAGGAGCCTGGCAGGCTATAGTTCATGGGGTCACAAAGAATCAGACATGACTGAAGTAACTGAGCACTCATGCACTCTAAAAATTGCAACACAAGGTTGATAAGTCCAACTTCAGGGTGATAGAAGGGATGCATGAATGCATGCTAAGTCATGGGTTGCCATGCCCTCCTCTAGGAGTCTTCTTGACCCAGAGATCAAACCTGCATCTCTTACATCTCCTGCATTGGCAGGTGGGTTCTTTACCACTAGCACCACCTGGAAAGCCCAATAGAAGAGATTAGAATGGGCAAAAGGGAGCTATAAGTGACTTTCAAAAGGCAGACTGGAGTGGGAGGCCAGGTGGCTGCTGGGCGGCTCTCTCATGGTTGAGTCATAGGTGAGCAGGTGTGCACTTGGGGAGGGATAACAAGTCTAGACTTCATGAAATAACAGTCCTCCAGCCAACAGCGAGAGCAGGACTAGGTGTGACCCAGAAAAGCAAACATAGCTTTTTTTTTCCTGGAGATAGTTTATGACAATGTGGAAATGGCACCTGAAAGCTCTTGGCTTCCTTACAGGTACAGGGATCGCACATTCCCAATGAAGAATTAGTACAAGTGGTCTGACACATAGTCATCTAACGAGTCAGAGTTTGTAGAAGACCATGCCAGGAAATCTTACAGCCCAGGTAGAGAGTGCTTGACACTGAGAATTCTACCCCTTTCATCTTTTTAACTGCATGTTGCTGGTGTCGTTTACTCACAAAGTTGTGTCCGACTCTTTGTGACCCCATGGGCTGTAGCCCATCAGGCTCCTCTGTCCATGAGATTCCCAAGCAAGAATACTGGAGTGGGTTGCCATTTCCTTCTCCAGGGGATCTTCCCAACCCAGGGATCAAACCCAGGTCTCCTGCTTTGGCAGGCAGATTCTTTACTGCTGAGCCACCTGGGAAGCCCTTTTAACTCCATACTTTAAAGATATTTATACAGATAAAATACATACATCTTTTGGGTACATACTTTAAGATATTTATGCAGATAAAAAATGCAAAACTATGTTACACATGCAAGCATATACTGAAAGGACATCCGCTAGGTTTGCCTTTGTTCCTTGCCCATACAGTTTCCTAAAACAGAGCTCCCCTCACCTGTGTGGAGAATGAGGAGCAGGCAGCAGCACCCCTGAAAAGAGCATCCTGCCCTGAGTGTACTGACTTGCCCATCACCTTCCATCCTTCCCGCGGCACTTTCTCAGGTATGTGGCTAGGTGTCTGCAGCGGGCACAGTTGGTTGTCTCCTCCCATGGGCCTGGTACCACCCTCCTTCCTAACTGAATCCCAGTTCTATTCAGTATCCCCTCCTTAGTGAGGCCCTTGTGCTTCCAGGTGGGCTGTGACCATCCCCAGCTTCCTGAGGCTGGGTTTTGATGAAGTTAAGCTACTTCGAGTGACCCTTACTCTTCCTCGTACTAGAGACAGTGTAAGCCTGAATATGTGATACACTTCAGACCAATAAGAACCGAGAAGATTAGCTCCTTCTTAAAAGAGAAAGAGGGATATTTCTTTTATTTGACATTTTTGTGTTTTTACGTGATACTTACAGCAGTGGCTGCCATTTTATCCCCACAAGCTAGTAACGTAAGGGCAAAGCAGTAGACTTGCGCAGAGGGCGGCAAAGCAGAAAAATGGAGAGAAACTGGGTTCTTAGTGATGTCACTAACTTGGGAGCCACCCTATCACAGGGCTTTTTGTTATGTAAAATAAGAAATGCTTCTTGTTGTGTGAGTCTTTTTGACTTGAAATTTTCAGTTACTTGCAGGCAAAAACATTTTAATACAATCCCCCGATATTCTCATACCCAAAGAACTTCTGGCCAGCAGTAGGTGATGTTAGAAGCATCTGGCATCTCCTCTCCTCCTCCCTCTCTCCCAGGGAAAACATTCTAAGAGGCATCTTGGCTATGAAAACAAATTAAACAGAATTTCACCACATTGATTGGAAGAGGTGGCGTTGATTGATACACATCCCACATCAACCAAATTAGTTCTGAGAAATGTCGCCTGGAATTCTCGAAACCAGGATTCTGAGCTCAAGACTTCAAATGTTGGTGGTAAGCCTTCAAAAATTATAATTTTTGGCACACCAAATGTTTTCAGACAGCTATTTATCTCACTCTGGGGTGCTGGGTGCCAATAAATTTTACTAGTTTATTACAATAACATGTAGTGTTTCAGTTCAAGACAAGATTAGTAATAATTGATGATGTGGATAATCTGGCTCTAAAACTCATAAAAATCACAATTCCAGTTGCATTTAAGGATAGTCAATGCCATTTAGATTAAGAAATGACCTAAGCTTAACCCAAAATGGTTATAAAATTTTGAAAGATTTCTCCCTTAACTCTCATATAAAACCTAGACATCTGATATATTACCATTCTCTGACTATAAGATGAAGACATGTTTCCTATTTTAATGTCCAGTAAAATGACCCAGAAGCAGCTCTTCTTTCTACAGTACTCTGGAAATCTAGTATTTTATACTCATAGTGTGTGAGGGCAATGGGAGATAGTTTTACCTCAACAGACAGCTAGATCCATGACTATCACAGATCAGGTGACCAGGAAGTTCACAAAATCTCTAAAATTATCCTCTCTTAGCCTCTCTTAGGATTCAAAAAGAACAAATATAATTCAATATCACAGATGTTGCTAAAAGCCAGCAGCAGGCAAGGGCCTAGGACTTGTATACTACTAGTTGGTGAAGTTGGGTGCACATACCCTCTTCAGGGCTTGAGAAGAGACTCATTTGAGGGAAGTTGGGGCTCTGAGTTGCTATGATATGGACATTAAGTAAAGGAATGTGACTTTATTTTTTAATCAAGGGATCACTGCATAATCCTCATTTGCCTTTTCAGATGAGTTTTCCTTCCTTTCCACCATGCTCTATGCCCCAGGAGGCTGGAGATTTGTATCCACAGGCTTCTTGGTCCTCCAAGCCTCTGGTTGGGTTTGCCAAGGAGTTCTCATAAAAGGCTAGAAGGCTGACAGAGAGTGAGGATGGGTCTTTATTCCCTCCAGCTCCCTCTCGGCTCCTGTGGGCAACCCCCTGCCGTCTGTTATTCCCAGGTTCTGGTAACCCCTTCAGGCCTAGGAGCAGGACCAACTTCCCATGTTGCTAAGCTCTGGGCACCTCAGCACCCCTGACTGGTTTCACTGGACAAGAATTAACCCCTTCTCACCTTTGTCAAGGGCCTCTCAGGTGGCACAGTGATAAAGAATCCGCCTGCCAATGCAGGAGACACAGGTTTGATCCCTGGGTCGGGAAGATTCCCTGGAGGAGGAACTGGCAACCCACTCCAGTATTCTAGCCTGGAAAAAAATCCCATGGACAGAGCAGCCTGGTGGGCTACAGTCTATGGGGTCGCAAAGAGTCAGATACAACTGAGCACACACACACACACACACACACACACACACACACACCCCTTCGTCGTTGGTCCCTTTGTTGATCTTTCCTCAGTTACTGTCACAATTACAGCTCCAATTACAGCTGCTGTTGGTCTCCTGTTGGGCCTTGACTGATGATATTGTTCAAATGTCCAGGCTGCTCATGAAATAAGAACACTGAACCAGCAAAAAAAAAAAAAAAAAAATATATATATATGTATATTTAACTTAGAAAATTTTTCTTCTTGAAATTAAAATGTTTTTATTTAGGCAAAATATGAGGTCTCATTTCATGACGATTTTGGCTATAAGCTACTGTCATTTCTTAATCCTGATTGCCCCTCCTGTCCCTAATTCCTTCCAGGTACTTGCTGAGTTCTTACGAATTTGTGATTTCCAGACAGCTTGCTGTCCCCTCTTCCCCCTGGTGAATCTCTGAGTCCTTAATATGGCTGTCTGGCAAAGAAGAAACATCATTGGCTTAGGTTTCTGCCTATGAAATCATGAAGATAATGAATCAAATAAATGAGATCTGTCTCCTAAGAAGTTATCAACAGTTTAGTTAATTTCCACCAAGGTTTACTGAAAGCCTATAATACACAGGCTCTGGGGGTTCAGAGACATTTAATATACACTGTCTGACTTAGAGAACTGAAGGCCTGGTGGAGATGTTCTAACCCTTCACAAAGGGGAGGGCAGGACAGTGAGTTGTTTGGAAATCGTGAATTGGTCGCCACTAGCAAATGCCACTTAGAACTCAGCGATAGGTGGGCAGTTTAGATGCAGAACACCAGTTTTTAGCCAAAATGTTCATGCAGCGGGAACTCAGATTTTTCATACACACACCCTCAGTTTTAAAAGGGAGGGGAATAGAGTTAGGGTCCAGGAAGGAGTGGACTCATAAACACATGAGTGTTGCCATATGCACTAAATGCTAGAATGGGATTGCATGCAGTGTTATGGGAGCACCAAGGAGCACTGGGCTCTACCCGGTATTTGAGAAAACTTCTATAAGACAGTAACTGGGCTGCACTTTGGAGAGAGTTATCCAAGTGAAGACAGATGGGCATCAAGTAAGGGAGGAGAGGAACAGTGAGGGCAGGCACAGCGTGTGAGGACAGCTAACCACAGCTGCACGCCCAGAACAGAAAGAGGCTCTGGCAACGAGCAGGACGCAGAGGGCCAGGTGAGGCCTGAGACCCACAACCGTGTGCCACACTTTGGGTGTGCACCCAGCCCCTTCATTTATTATGCTCCTTAATCCTGCTGCTTCCCTGGGGCTTAGAACAAAGGATGACAAATTATTAGAGACTTACCAATGGAGAAGACATCAATTAAAGCCTGTATAGCAAACTGTACTTTTACACTTTTCCTCATCTCCTATGTAACTGACTCCCCCACACCCTTGTTTCTTTGATTTAGCTGAAGATGGTATTTGAACCAGAATTCTAACATACCTCTTTGTGAGTTTCTCATTTTTTCCTGGGTGTCTCCCGTGAGATACACATGTTAAATAAACTTCTATTTTTCTCTTATTAATCCATTTTGTTACAGGGACCCCACTGAGCATTTAGAAGGATAGAAGGAAAACAATTCTTTTTCCTCCCCTACTTTATCTATAATTTATCTATCTATCCTTCTACCTATCCATCTATCCATCCATCTATCTTATCCATTCATCCTATCAGCTCTATTTCGCTAGAGAACCTCGTGTAATACTGGTAACCTCCATCAACCACTATAGGAGTGGTGCCAAGGCAGGGCAGACTGCCTCCCCCTAACTGGTCACTACTGTTAGTAGTCAGGAGCCATCATGGTGACGGGCAGCAGCCTCCATGCATAAAACCTACCTGGTGAGTGCTTCCTTACAAAGCCAAGGCTTTCTCTAGGCATCTGGAAGGGGATGACCACCCTTTCTCCTAGGATACTGCTTCTTACCTGTGGGAGGGGAGATTACAAGGCTTGGCCGGTTCACTGTGATATGTGGGCTCCAAAGTGAGGGACTGGATTCTTTATGGAGTTCTCCAGATGACCAAAGGACCCCCTCTCCCCAACCCCTTCATGCTTGCTCAGATGCTTCAGAGCGACCAAACTGGGTCCCTGTAATTGTCATGGGACACCTCACGGGTGCACAGTGCTGTGGCCCAAATAAGTTGAAAAGGAAGCCAAGTAGAGCTGCATCCCTCACAGGAATGCACCCCTCCTGCCTGCTCTGGGGAACAATGCTCAGGCCCTGGAGAGGCAGCAGCTACAGGAGACGCTTTAGCTGGACAGGGAAGCCTGGCATGCTGCAGTCCATGGGGTTGCAAAGAGTTAGATACAACTGAGTAACTGAACTGAACTGAAAGGAGACCCTTGTTTCCTTATCTAACACAGTGAATGTCATCTAATGTAGGAGTTACTGCAAGTCACAATGTGGGGCCGATGACGAACTAAACCCTGCAGGGACCCCTTTCCTGTGTGATGGCCAGCCCAAGACAGCATTTCAGGGGGCTACAGAGATATGCAGAAATGTGTTGCACAGTTCAGTTCAGTTCAGTCGCTCAGTCATGTCTGACTCTTTGCAACCCCATGAATTGCAGCATGCCAGGCCTCCCTTTCCATCACCAACTTCCAGAGTTCACCCAAACTCTTGTCCATTGAGTCGGTGATGAAATCCAGCCATCTCATCCTCTGTTGTCCCCTTCTCCTCCTGCCCTCGATCCATCCCATCATCAGAGCCTTTTCTAATGGGTCAACTCTTCGCATGAGGTGGCCAAAGTATTGGAGTTTCAGCTTTAGCATCATTCCTTCCAAAGAATGCCCAGGACTGATCTCCTTTAGAATGAACTGGTTGGATCTCCTTGCAGTCCAAGGGACTCTCAAGAATCTTCTCCAACACCACGGTTCAAAAGCATCAATTCTTCAGCACTCAGCTTTCTTCAAAGTCCAACTTTCATATCCATACATGACCACTGGAAAAACCATAGCCATGACTAGATGGACCTTTTTTGGCAAAGTAATGTCTCTGCTTTTGAATATGCTATCTAGGTTGGTCATAACTTTCCCTCCAAGAAGTAAGCATCTTTTAATTTCATGGCTCCAATCACCATCTGCAGTGATTTTGGAGCCCCCCAAAATAAAGTCTGACACTGTTTCCACCGTTTCCCCATCTATTTCCCATGAAGTGATGAGACCAGATGCCAGGATCTTAGTTTTCTGAATGTTGAGCTTTAAGCCAACTTTTTCGCTCTCCTCTTTCACTTTCATCAAGAGGCTTTTTAGTTCCTCTTCACTTTCTGCCATAAGGGTGGTGTCATCTGCATATCTGAGGTTATTGATATTTCTCCCAGCAATCTTGATTCCAGCTTGTGCTTCTTCCAGCGCAGCATTTCTCATGATGTACTCTGCATATAAGTTAAATAAGCAGGGTGACAATATACAGCCTTGATGTACTCCTTTTCCTATTTGGGACCAGTCTGTTGTTCCATGTTCAGTTCTAACTGTTGCTTCCTGACCTGCATACAAATTTCTCAAGAGGCAGGTCAAGTGGTCTGGTATTCCCATCTCTTTCAGAATTTTCCACAGTTTATTGTGATCCACAGTCAAAGGCTTTGGCATAGTCAATAAAGCAGAAATAGATGTTTTTCTGGAACTCTCTTACTTTTTTCATGATCCAGCGGATGTTGGCAATTTGATCTCTGGTGCCTCTGCCTTTTCTAAAACCAGCTTGAACATCTGGAAGTTCATGGTTCACGTATTGCTGAAGCCTGGCTTGGAGAATTTTGAGCATTACTTTACTAGCGTGTGAGATACATGCAATTGTGCACTAGTATGAGCATTCTTTGGCCTTGCCTTTCTTTGGAATTGGAATGAAAACTGACCATTTCCAGTCCTGTGGCCACTGCTGAGTTTTCCAAATTTGCTGGCATATTGAGTGCAGCACTTTCACAGCATCATCTTTCAGGATTTGAAATAGCTCAACTGGAATTCCATCACCTCCACTAGCTTTGCTCGTAGTGATGTTTTCTAAGGCCCACTTGACTTCACATTCCAGGATGTCTGGCTCTAGGTGGGTGATCATGCCATTGTGATTATCTGGGTCATGAAGATCTTTTTTGTACAGTTCTTTTGTGTATTCTTGCCA
Source organism: Bos javanicus (assembly GCF_032452875.1). Taxonomy (NCBI): domain Eukaryota; kingdom Metazoa; phylum Chordata; class Mammalia; order Artiodactyla; family Bovidae; genus Bos; species Bos javanicus. The sequence continues at coordinate 49,198,440 of NC_083870.1, forward strand.
CCTCTTCTTAATATCTTCTGCTTCTGTAAGGTCCATACCATTTCTATCCTTTATCAAGCCCATCTTTGCATGAAATGTTCCTTTGGTATCTCTAATTTTCTTGAAGAGATCTCTAGTCTTTCCCATTTTGTTGTTTTCCTCTATTTCTTTGCATTGATCGCTGAGGAAGGCTTATCTTATCTCTCCTTGCTATTCTTTGGAACTCTGCATTCAGATGTTTATATCTTTCCTTTTCTCCTTTGTTTTTTGCTTCTCTTCTTTTCACAGCTATTTGTAAGACCTCCCCAGACAGCCATTTTGCTTTTCTGCATTTCTTTTCCATGGGGATGGTCTTGATCCCTGTCTCCTATACAATGTCACGAACCTCTGTCCATAGTTCATCAGGCACTCTATCTATCAGACCTAGTCCCTTAAATCTATTTCTCACTTCCTCTGTATAATCATAAGGGATCTGATTTAGGTCATACCTGAATGGTCTAGTGGTTTCCCCTACTTTCTTCAATTTAAGTCTGAATTTGGCAATAAGGAGTTCATGATCTGAGCCAGATCATGTCAGTCAGCTCCCAATCTTGTTTTTGCTGACTGTATAGAGGTTCTCCATCTTTGGCTGCAAAGAATATAATCAATTTGATTTTGGTGTTGACCATCTGGTGATGTCCATGTGTAGAGTCTTCTCTTGTGTTATTGGAAGAGGGTGTTTTCTATGACCAGTGTGTTCTCTTGGCAAAACTCTATTAGCCTTTGCCCTGCTTCATTCCGTATTCCAAGGCCAAATTTGCCTGTTATCCCAGGTGTTTCTTGACTTCCTACTTTTGCATTCCAGTCACCTACAATGAAAAGGACATCTTTTTTGGGTGTTAGTTCTAAAAGGTCTTGTAAGTCTTCATAGAACCATTTAACTTCAGCTTCTTCAGCATTACTGGTTGGGGCATAGACTTGGATTACTGTGATATTGAATGGTTTGCCTTGGAAATGAACAGAGATCATTCTGTCGTTTTGGAGATTGCATCCAAGTACTGCATTTTGGACTCTTTTGTTGTCCATGATGGCTACTCCATTTCTTCTGAGTGATTCCTGCCCACAGTAGTAAATATAATGGTCATCTGAGTTAAATTCACCCATTCCAGTCCATTTTAGTTTGCTGATTCCTAGAATGTTGATGTTCACTCTTGCCATCCCCTGTTTGACCACTTCCAATTTGCCTTGATTCATGGACCTAACATTCCATATTCCTATGCAATATTGCTCTTTACAACATCGGGGAGCCTGCAAACCAGCTGGGAGTGGAGATCACCCAGCATACCACTGAGACTGAGATGGAGGTTTAAGCCTAGAAAAGTTAACTTCAGGAGAAGGGAGGAAAGATGGTGGAAAGAATGAAAAAAGGGGAGAAGGAGAGAGAAAAGTGAATTAAAAAAAAAAAAAATTCCTGCACTTGCTCTGGGCTGAGTGCACACATTTTCTCATTAACCCTCACCATAGCTCCACAAAGAGAGAGCTATTATTACTCCCAGGGCATGCAGACACAAAAGGGAAGCACAGGGGTCAAGAGATTTGCCCACCGTCACCTGGCAAGGATTCTAACTCCCACATGCCTGGCTGCAGGGCTTGGGTATATATGGAAGAAGAAGGTGAGATGGAGGGGACAGAGGACAAATGTTGGGGGCGAGATGTACAGAGAGACAAGCTCCTGGGTGCTAGGCATGGAGGTTCCTGGGGTCACAGGGCTAGAAATGAGAAGAATAGGGAATGGAGTGTCTGCTCCCCCAGGGTTAAGAGGGCACTTCCTTAGCATATAGGGTGAGGGCTCCAGATAAACTTTGACTGTTTTTCCTGGATTCTTCTCCCAGGAAACATGTGCTTTGTAAGTTGCACTCTTTCTTATTGATGTTTGTCTTCTGTTTATTGACCTGTTCCCTTGGAGCTGCTCAGAACGGTTGTGGCCTGTGGCCGCTTTTCCTCGAAGTGGAACCGGAAATTGGGAGCAATGGGAGCAAGAAGGGAAAGGTGGGGCCGTCATGGCTGTGGGTGGCCAGGAGACTGCTCCTGGCCTCTTGGGAACCCGGCCCACCCACGGAGCCCTTCCCTCCGTGGAGCTTTCTCTATTACCGGCAGACCCAGAGGCCTTTCGGCAGACTCAGGTCCTCTGCAATTTCCATGGGCCCAAATCCTTCTCCTGAGGCCTGTGCCTTTGCCAAAATGGGCAAAGGATCCTGTGGCTGGAGGGATAATTGGAGATGCGTGGGCCGGGCAGATGTCCACATCTGACAAGACCAGCACTTTAAACAGCCTGGAGAGAATTTCAGTCAGGCAGGAAGACTTCTGTACCGACATCCCACTGTTCCCTGGCCATAACCTCATTCTGGGTATTACTCAACAGCCCCTCCAATCACACAGAGCCTCAATCTGAAACCATATGGAAAGGAAATCTTTATCTCACCCACTGCCTGGAAAGCCTGCTTTCAGCCTCCAGGTCTTGGGGGCAAGGAGGCTGCCATGGTGGCGGGGATGACGGGCAACCTCTCCCCACCACCCCCTCCTCCACTGAGGGTTTAGCATCCAGACCTGCATCCGGTCTTGCTGTCTTCCAAGAACGCGTGCAGGCCTGAGAGGAAATGGTCAGCCTGGAGCAAAATCAGGTGGGTGAAAGCGAAAATGAATCTCCTTTAGGTTCCCCTTGGGCTTCCATTTGTGGTATTACTGAAAGCAGGGTCAAGAGGTTGTCTGGTTCATAACCTGGGACGAATCCGCTTCAGAAGCCTACTGGGGGCCAGCAGGGAGGCCCTGTGGGGCTGAGTCACACTTGCCAAAAGTGGTAAAGCAGGCAGCCCCCTGCATCTGGAGAGGTGGCCTTACCCAGGAAGGGTCCTTGTCCCTGCTCCAAGCCAGCTGATAACCAACCCCTGAACTTTTGCGTGTGTATATTTTAACAGCATTGTTGAGATGTAACTATATAACAGTGTTGTTGAGATCTACCATGTCATCTACCATTTAAGGTAAACAATTCAATGACTTTCCGTATATTCACAGGGTTGTGCAGTTATCACCACACTCTAATTCTGAAAATTTTCATCATCCCCAAAAGCAATCCCACACACCTTAGCTGTCACCCCCTTTATAACCTTCCCCACCGCCCACCCCCAGCCAGACCTAGGCAACCACTAATCTTCTTTCTTTCTCTTATCTACTCAGTTGATTCTGAATATTTTCTATAAATGGAATCATACAGTATGTGTTTTTTTCTGGCTGGCTTCTTTCACTTTAGCACAATAGTTTTCAGGCTCACCCATGTTGTAGAATGTAAAAGTGCTTCACTTTTTTGGTGAAAAACATTTCATTCTGTGGGTGTACCATGTTAATTTAGCCATTCATCATGGACATTTGGATTGTTTCTACCTTTGAGCTATTGTGAATTATATGCGATGAATATTCATGAACAGATTTTTGTGTAGACATGCATTTTCAGTTCTCTTGAGTATATTCCTAGTAGTGCAACTGCTAAGTCATATGGCGAACTCTGTTTAATCTTTTGAGGAACTACCAGACTTTCCCAGTGTACCATTTAGCACAACATTTTGCATTCTTTCCAGCAGTTTATGAAGGATTGAATTTCTTCACATCCTCAACAAGCATTGTTTATTTTCTTTTTCTGATTATTGCCGTCTTAGTGGGTGTGAAGTTGTATTTCATCATGGTTTTCATTTGCATTTCCTTGATGGCTTGACCTTTTGTTTTTTGAGAGTTCATATCTGTTTTAGAACTTTAAACCTTTCATCTTTCAACCTAGTCTCCTGCTCTTGGCAGCCAGAGGAGTGGAAACTTTTCCCTGAGCCATGACAGCATCAGCTTCCTGACCACCCTGAAAAACTGGGGGTTCATTCTGCTGTTTTTTTGAGATTTGCTCACCACTAACACCTTGCCTAGAAAATCCCATGGATGGAGGAGCCTGGTAGGCTACAGTCCATGGGGTCGCTACTAGTTGGACACAACTGAGCGACTTCACTTTCACTTTTCACTTTCATGCAATAGAGAAGGAAATGGCAGCCCACTCCAGTGTTCTTGCCTGGAGAATCCCAGGGACGGCAGAGCCTGGTAGGCTGCTGTCTATGGGGTCGCACAGAGTTGGACACGACTGAAGCGACTTAGCAGCAGCAGCAGCAGCAACACCTTGTCAGTTGCTCTTCATTGAACTTTATACATCTCTCTTTATAAAAACTAGGATTCTTCAACAAGTTAATAGCAGGGGGAAAAAAGTGAGGAAATACTGTTCTAAATTTAAAAACACGTGAGACATAACAACCAAATGTAATGTGGGCATTGTATCTGTACCAGGATTTAAACAAATAGTAAAAAGACATTTGGTGGGTATTCTGAGAAAATTGAATATGTACAAAGTGTCAGATGACAGCAAAGAATTGTTTCTAATTATGTTCTATATGATGACTGTGATGTGGTTAGACAAGAAAAAGTTCTAAACATTTCTAAAGAAAATGTTATTAAAGTAAGTGGGGATAAAATGACATAATATCTAAAATTTACTTTAAAATATAACAAAAAGGGCGGAGAAGGCAATGGCACCCCACTCCAGTACTCTTGCCTGGAAAATCCCATGGATGGAGGAGCCTGGTAGGCTGCAGTCCATGGGGTCGATAAGAGTCGGATACGACTGAGCGACTTCACTTTCACTTTTCACTTTCATGCATTGGAGAAGGAAATGGCAACCCACTCCAGTGTTCTTGTCTGGAGAATCCCAGGGACGGGAGAGCCTGGTGGGCTGCCATCTATGGGGGTCACACAGAGTCGGACACAACTGATGCGACTTAGCAGCAGCAGCAGCATAACAAAAAGAGAAAAAGAAGACATAGATGAAGCATGGAGAGCACAGTTTGGGTGATGAAATATTGAAGTTTACTGTTCTCTCTACTTTTATACATGCTTAAAAATTTTTATAATAATAAAAACAAACACAATGGAAACACCCTAAGATCTGAATATAAACTATAAACTAAAAAACTTGATCCAATATTTGAGTCCCAGACGGAACACTCTGCATCTATATTATTAGGTCTGCTACTTGAAAAGTAACTGATTTCAATGTATCATTTGTGCTGTATTTTAACTTACAAGCTACAATATTAGCCAATGTTTTAATATTGGCTTAAGGCTTTTTTTTTTTTTTTTTTTTCTTTTGAGTATGGGGCCTTTTGATTGGCATTTGTATTGTTTCTCTTACATAGACTCCAGCCATAGTATCTCATCTACAATTTTCGATTCTGGTTTCTTCAAAGGGGAACAAGAAGATACAGACACTGCAGAGCAATCTACATGTTGAATATCTCTACATATTTATTATCTTTCACCAAATACCAACATTTATTCCACATGCCAAAACTGACTGCAAATATCTATAGGAATCTAGCTTAGTTTACTCCTCATAAACTAACCAACAGCTCTGTTTTGCAGTCATGGTTAATATAGTGGGCTAGAAGGAGATCAGAAAAGCTTCTTCTCTATCTGAAAAAATTTGAATTAACTGACTGATTTCTCATCTTACATCAAGTTCTTTGAGTGATGGGTACCTGGCTAACAAGTGTGCCGAGTCTGGGGTAGGTCAAAGTGGTGCTGGCAGACTGTAGTTCCTTCCATAATTGGACACGTGGCTGGGACCAGAAGCAGCGCACAGGGGAAGGGAGCTGGCACATGAGGTGAGGAGGGGGAGCTTTTCCATCAAGTAGTGTTAGCGACTACCCTTTCCTCTCTGGAGATTTAATTTGCTCACCTGGTTCCCACAACAACTTATACAGAGAATGGGGACAAGTGACTAAAATTCAAGCCGTCTGGACTCAGTCACAGCCTCTTCAAAATTCAGCTCACCCTGGGGTGAGGGTGGGCATAGCTGAGTATCTGTTTCTCACTCGCAGGTGGCTTGGTGGCCACATCCTTGTAGAACATGATGTGCTCTTTGTGGGAGCAAGAGAGAGAATGCCTGTGAATCACTGAACATCACAATTGGCAGGGGCTTACTCCAAGCATCCCATTTTACTGACGAGATTATGTTCTAGACAGAGGGTGCGGCTTGTTATCAACTTGACCGCAGTGCTGACCATGTTCAACTAATAAAGATATGCTAATCATGGATTAATTCCAAACTTCTGCCTTCAATTCTATCAAACTTAGAAGGACACTGTGTTTCTGGATGATAATAAAGGAACAGAGTGACCACTGAAGTGCTAGCAAAGTGACGACAGCATATAAATGAGACCCATTGTTGAATGAGAAAAGATCTTCTGTGACCTTATAGTACAAAGCTTTTTGCTTTGTAGATGAGGACACCCAAGCTTGGAGCAGGTAGTGAATGAATTAGCTAAAGAATGAACTAGGAAGAGCCAATATCCTCGAAATTCATCATTTGAAATAGGTACTAGCTGGTCTTCTAAGAGCCTCATGTTGGCTGGGTTAATTTTATCTCATGCATCTTGAGGCTTCCCTGGTGGCTCAGTGGTAAAGGATCTGCCTTCAGTGCAGGAGATGCAGGTTCGATCCCTGCATTGAGAAGATACCCTGGAGAAGGAAATGGCAACCCACTCCAGTATTCTTGTTTGGGAAATCCCATGGACAGAGGAGCCTGGTGGCCTATAGCCTACGGGGTTGCAAAAGAGTCATACATGACTTAGCAACTAAACAGACTTTAGACAGACTTTCTCTGTCTCCAGTGTCTGGCACGGCACATAGTAGATTCTTGATAAATGTCCTTTAACTGAATTATTATTTAAGGCAACACAGCATAAGGCACAATATATATTCCATACAGAGATTAAAAGGTAGTCAAGACCACAGATGGCTGAAGGGGTAGGACACACTTCCTGAAGGAGATAGCATTGAGGTGGACCTTGAAAAATGGGAGGAATTTTGAGAGGTGGGTTATTCCCGTAGGAAGTGGGAAGAGCATGTTCTCCACAGAGGGAACAGCGTGTTAAGGACGCAGAGGGCAGGGTGTCCAGACGTTTGGGAAGCGTCTAGACATCCACCTCCATCCAGTTGGCTGCAGTGCAGCCCTGTAACAGGGGAGTTGGGCTGATGGGCTTGCCACCAATGGCCCAGAACTCCGTCCTTCATCATCACGAGGCTCTGGAGAGGTTTATCATTTTGCGGGTTGGGAAGGACATACAGGATCCATCATTGGAAAGAGACCTTGCAAGACAGTTCAGAGACAGGAATTTCCCCACTTCATCCAAACGCTCTGGCTGTACGAAAGGTTAGAAAAACACTGGTGACTGTCTCTTACGGAAAATACTTTCAGACCATTTAAGCTGTAAGGGAGATAAGCGTCCTTATGATGGTTCTGGTGATCCAGGCCCGTTCTGGCTCAGAAAGTACAAAGACGCAAAAAGATTAAATATGCCGGAGGAAAATATTTGCTAAACATCCTCAGATCTTCAGAAAAGTTCAAGAGAAGTTCAAATTTGGGGCTGAGGTTGGAGTCAATGTTGATTTTATCAGCACCTGTTTGCCCAGAGACTTTAGAAGAAATGTGGTTTGTATTAGTACTGTTGGTGATGGACAGGGAGACCTGGCGTGCTGTGATTCATGGGGTCGCAAAGAGTCAGACACGACTGAGCGACTGAACTGAACTGAACTGATTGATGCTGATGGAGGAAACTGCAGTGACCATTGATTGAGTGTCTTCTTTTAGGCTCTTACGTATATCTTCCCTAATCTTTTCGGTAACTTTGAAAGGTAGATAGCTTTAGAGGTAAGTGGTAGGGGCTGATTTTGCCTGCTTAGCAAGCTTTTCCATCACCCTCCTATTGGTGGTGGCCACGTGACGGGGGATTGGCCAATCATAATCATTCATCTCCTGGCCACAGTAATTGGACCCAGGGAGTGGGCGATGACCCAACCAGCACCAATCACAGACCTTTCCTGAGACCGTTACCTTGATGTTGAGAGAGAGAAGCACTTCCTGCTGGGCTGAACTGAGATATGTGTGATGACGGTGCTGCAGTCTGGTCTCTACCTCTGCCCAGTCCTGCTGCCTTTACTCCCTCACAGGTGTGGGGCCTGAGCACTCATGTCAAACACCTTCTTTCTTATTAATCTATTTCTCAGCGTGATCTCCCAGGGAATAGACCAAAGAGGAGGAGAAGGAAGAGGATGACAGTGGTTGGGATGAGGAGCTGATGTCCAACTTCACAGAGGATTTTTCTTCTAGTCCATAGTATAATTAAACATAAAAATGCAAGCATTCAGGAAGCCCTCAGAGCCTATCCAAAATCTTTATTCGCGGAAAGCTTAAACTAACAACTTTCCGTCAGCTGCCAAGAGGGCTAGGATAGTTTGGAGGTGGTTTTACCTAAAGGCTGAGGAGTGACCCAGGTGGCCTCTCAAGAATGCTTCTAGCTTTGAGTCTCTGTCAATTATGTTTTATGTATCTGAGAGCTGTTTTGAATGGATTATCTCAGAGACACTTGTAGTTTGCATGGGCTGAGATTCAGTGCCCTTTGAGCTGAGCAGGCACTGGTGATGAGTGCCTCAAAAAAGGGATGGGATTTCAATGGCAGTCCAATAGAAAGGATTCTGCACTCCCAATGCAGGGGGCCTGGGTTCGATCCCTGATTGGGGAACTAGAATCCCATATCCTGTGTGGTGTGGCCAAAATTAAAAAAAAAAAGAAGAAGAAGAAGACAAACTGGGGATGATGCAGCCTTTGGCCAGCCTGCTAACTCCAATCAGTCACTGTCACCGCTCCATTGCCGACATGATTGCTGACCTCAGGTGTAGGGTGGGCAAGTCCCAAGCAGGCATTCCAAGATCTAAGACACTAAGAACCCTCTCCAAAGCAGGGCAGAGACCATCTCAGCAAAGCTATGTGGTCTGGGGCTGGGGCTGCCTCACACAAGGGGCCGAATGGGGTCTGAAATCAGCCTGCACTCTGCTTGCTGAGCCGTGTGCCCAGCAGACGCTGTGCCCACCTGGAGGACACATTGTCTCTTTCTGGCTCACACAGGCACCACACTGACTAGTTTCTCCCGCCAGGGGCACACCTTCCTTCTTTCTAATCGTTTTCCCACATGAATTAAAAAGGAGTCTGAGGCCCCAGCATGAATGATCGCCAGGGACGGGGACACACCTATAGTAGGCAGGTTTGTTCACAGTCCACAGGCAAAAAGATTTAATTTGTTTTCACATTGAATAGACTGATTACATTTGACAACTAAATTTCTCATTGTCCTCTCATCAACAAGAAGGATTTGGAGCCCTAGAGAAAGAACTTGCCTTTTGTTTCATGCCGGAAGTTCACAGTGTTCCTGTGAACTTAACTCACAACCAGACAAAAAGATTAGAGCTGGGCGTATGGAGTTGACTCAAAAGCTTAGAGTGAGACCAAAGAAGAGCCAATATAATTTTTCTTTACTTCTTTTCTTGTGGCCATGCCAAAATAGACACATTAGTCAACATCTTGAAATCTTTCCTACCTGCACTACAGGTACCTGAAGCTGAGGTCTTGCCAGAGGCTTGCTGCAGCCCAGGCCTCATGGCATGGCCTCTTGGTCACTCTTAAGGGGCACACGGATACCGTGTAAGGGACAAGACTGGCCACTTCTGGTAAGTTGCATCCACTGCAATGACACACAGACTGAGGGCCTGGGGCTGGTGAGAGCGTTTAGCACATTTGTGCCCCAAAACCTTATTCTGAGTAAGTTGGGAAAAGCCTCTCTAGAGATACTAGAGAAATGAGAATAGAACTTGGCCTTGAGCTGTTCTCCGGGTCCATTTGATTGAATAACATTAGTAAACAAATGCATAAAAATAATATCTCAGATGAACAAGCTAGCCTGAATGATGGGGCCTGGAGTATCACTTGTTTGCTGTAATTTGAGCAACTTTGCCTCTGAGTTTAACATTTGCTCTTACTGAGGAACTTCCCTCTAATGGGAAAGGAACATAGTCACTATACCTTAGCAAGAATGAGTTTGTCATCTGGAACCAAGGGAATAAGAAGAGAGGTCTGGGGATTGTATGAGGGTTGGAATGATTGTTACCAAATGCAAGTTTGTGTACCTGACACACAGTGAGGCCAACAAACCAAAACATCGACTTTTGGAGCAGAGAAAGGTTTATTGCATGCAAGGAGATTGGATTGTTCATGCTTTAAAAACCCCCAAACTCCTCAAAGTGTTTCCGAAAGCATTTTTTAATGGCCAAGTGAGGGAAAGGTGTCCCAAGGTATGTGATCCTCTCGAGCACAATATTCTTTATTTTTTTTTTTATTTTTAAAAATTAAAAATATGTAGTATTTATCTTTATTGGAGTATAAGTGCTTTACAATGTTGTGTTAGTTTCGAGCATGATTTTCTGATTGGCTGAAGGTGATCAATCCTTAGGCCCCAGAAGGTCTGGGGACTACATGCTCATGATCATCAAGTAGTTAATTTCTTCCATTTGGTGGTGGTTTTTAGCATCTGAAAAACTCAGGAAACATGCATCAAACACTATTTTCTGGATACTTCAGAGAGGAGCTACAGAAGATATGAGGATGGATCTGTCCCAGGAAGGCCCCGTAGGGTCCTGCTGGGTCACACAATGATGGAGGAAGAGGAAGTGAAGCGGGGAGAATGCCTGCTGTGTAAGTTTGGCCCCATCCTGTGAGCTCGCCTGTTCCATGAACTTGTTCTGGGTTAGGCTATGTCCAGACTTAGCCTCTGTTTTGCAGCAGGGAGTTAGGAGAGGTGGAATTCCTTGTTTCTGCACAACAGGGGTACCTCCGACTTCGAGACATAAACAACAAATGCCACAGCCTGAGTCAGACTTGGGCTGTGGGACCCCACCAGGGTCAGGGAACAGCCAGACTGAGAAGAGACTGAGCTCCCTGAGCAAATCTATTTTGAATTCCAAAGTTAGCCAGAAGCATCTAAGAAAATAAATGCAGCAGAAATAACTGTCAGCAGAACACAGCTGCTCTGTTTGTTCTGTGGGACTAGGTGCCGACAGAAAGCCCTCCTCTTACAGACAGAACAGCACCCAGTAGGATTTGGAGAAAAGAAGCAACAAAACATCCAGAGTGTTTATAACTTTGAATTACCTGAGTTCCTTGTGTTCCAAAGTGTTTTTCTGCACAAAAGATCTTAAATCATGTGGAAGTCCACTCATCGATTTACCCATCATCCACCCATCATGCACGTACCCACCCATCTGTCTGCCTATCCATTACCTGCCCACCATCCATTCATTCATCCCTCCATCCATCCATCCCTCTATCCACCAAATGATACTTGATACCTAGTACGTGTGTCAGTCCAAGGACAGTCAGCCACATATACGCATCTACTCACTGGGTGGGTAGAAAGTAGATAGCTCTTTTCTTTGGTGAAGGAGATAGCTGGCAGATATACTAAGGCCCAGTATGATGCAGTATATTGTTGTTGTTTATTCACCATGCTGTGTCCAACTCTTTGCGGCTCTATTGACTGCAGCCTGCCAGGCTCCTCTGTCCATGGGATTTTTCAAGCAAGGATACTTGAGTGGGTTGCCATTTCCTACTCCAGAGGATCTTCCCAACCCAGGGACCAAATCGGAGTCTCCTGCAGTGAAGGCAGATTCTTTACCACTGCACCACCAGGGAAGCCCCAAGATGCAGTATAGCATAGACATAAAGAGCATAGTCACTGGAGTTAGCTGTGTTTTAATCATGATTCTGTCACTTTCAAGCCATGCAGGAAAGTTATCTAACCTCTCAGTGTCTCAGTTCCACTCTGTAAAGTGAAAAATAATAATAGTTCCTACCCTACAGGACTATTGTAAGGCTAAGATGAGACTATGAATGTAAAATGCTTATCACAGTGCCTGACACATATAATGTGCTCAATGCAACTTAACCAGTGATGTTCAAAGTAGGAATTTGAACAGAACCACAGTAAATTCTGCAGTGTCTAAAGAGGTAGTGAGAAAGGGGAATTTTCCAAAATGCAGAAAAATGTGTCAAAGGCCACAACCAAGCTCTGGGGACACTTTCCAATGCCCCAGCCTCTGGTCATGGAGAGAGGAAGCTGATGGTGGGGTAGAGGGGAGTTAAAACCTGGGGCTTTTTTTCCCCCAATATGTTTGTCTTCATGGAAGAGACCTAGCAACAACTGAAGCCAACAGTTCTGTCAAAAAGCATTCTGGTGGGGAAAGCCAGGGAATGGAGAATGTTCCCAGAAGATCAGAGGAAAAGATCAGAAGACCTACGAGGCAGAAACCTTGCAGGATCCTAAAAAGGGCAAACTGACAGCCAGGGGAGCCTGCAGAGACTTTGAGAGACAAGACACATCAGAGCCTGAGAGCCTGCGGGGCCCTGGCTCTTTTCTATTAAATATTCCCCAAGTAAGCAGTGATAAAGAGGAGAGTTAAAGGAGAGACAAAGCCCAGGATCAGACTAACAGTGACTTCTATAATCCCACCTGAATGTCTGGAGAAAGGAGAGACCCTGGTTTAGTATCACACATCTGGTGATACAGAGAAGCCAGATACTGTCTCTGGCGGAGAAGAAAGGTAAACACCCTAAAGAAATCCCACCTGGTCTCTGGAAAATGGGAGTTAGGGTCGGGAGAGGGGAGGATGCCATGATGAGTAGGAGAAGACTCTCTCTGATCCTGGGACCTGCAATTCAACTTCTCTGGGACTCTTTCTGTATATCTTGAAGATAGAGGGTAGGTCTCTGGACACCCCCTGCCGATGGCAGTGAGGCCCACCATCTGGCTGCCTCCACATCAGAGGGACAGGATCAAGGCAAAGCCCGAGGAAGACTGGAGACCCAGGGCAAAGGAAAGAGGATTACTGGAAAATTCCGCCTGCTAATGGTGGATCTGCTCTGGGAGAAAGCCAGGCTACCAGGGCGTTCAGTTCAGTTCAGTTGCTCAGTCATGTCTGACTCTTTGTAACCCCATGGACTGTAGCACGCCAGGCCTCCCTGTCCATCACCAACTCCGGGAGTTTACTCCGGGATTATTTTTCCCGAATTATCAAAAAAGTAAGAGAGTTCCAGAAAAACATCTATTTCTGCTTTATTGACTATGCCAAAGTCTTTGACTTGTGTGGATCACCACAAACTGTGGAAAATTCTTAAAGAGATGGGAATACCAGACCACCTGACCTGCCTCTTGAGAAATCTGTATGCAGGTCAGGAAGCAACAGTTAAAATTGGACATGGAACTATAGACTGGTTCCAAATTGGGAAAGAAGTACATCAAGGCTGTATATTGTCACCCTGCTTATTTAACTTATATGCAGAGTACATCATGAGAAACGCTGGACTGGATGAAGCGCAAACTACAATCAAGATTGCCAGGATAAATATTAATAACCTCAGATATGCAGATGACACCACCCTTATGGCTACCAGGGAAGGTGCTGGTTATCTCCAGGCTTACACAGCATAGAGTGCACTGCTTTGAGGGCAGACAGTCCTGAGATTCCAGCAGGGCTGCCCTGAGGATTCTGGGACAAACTGTTTGAGTTTGTCCAGTATGTGTCCTGTGCAAGACACACACAGAATCCCACCTTATCCTTTGATACTCACCAGGGTTGACTCAAATACCCAATCAAAGACCCTGGAAAGTACAAATCAACCCACAGATATCTGCAGATTCTAAGAAGGCTTATTCATTGTCAGCCTCGAATTGGCTCCATGTCTGACTCTGCTCCCTGTTCTAGAGCTGCTATCCTGGTTTTGCATCACAGTGACCTTTGTAGAACTCATTCCCTTCCCTTGGTTTCCAGTAAAAAAGCTGGATCCACCAGCTTGTGTAAACACTTGTGGTATAGACTCTTCTGAAGGCACAAGGAAGTTGTGGAGGTGGTTACTTTGGAGCAGAGCGACTGACTGAAGATTCTGAAGTAGATTTCCTTGTTTGTAGGGGTTCATTGGCCTCTCAGCAATTAGGCTGGTCATCTTTCTTCTCTCTCCACTCCCCTCCACAACTGGTAAAGACCAAGACACTGACGTAAAAGGTGCATTGGAATAGTTTGTTCAAACGTATCGCATTGTGGCTCGGTAAAAGCAATATTTCTACATCATAACCATGCTGTGGTTTTTAAATATATGCTTTAAACTATTAACCTCTTAATCAATATTTATAAATTAACACACATTATATGTGATTTGGGACTTCCCTGGTAACTCAGACGGCAAAGAATTCACCTGCCAATGCAGGAGAGGCCGAAGACATGGATTCGATCCCTGGGTCAGGAAGGTACCCTGGAGTAGGAAATGGCAACCCACTGCAGTATTATTGCCTGGACAATCCCATGGACAGCAGAGCCTGGCAGGCTACAGTCCACTGGGTCATGAAGAGTCGGATACAACTAAATGATTAACACTAACACTGCCTAAATAATAAGTGATTTTAAGTATGTATATGTAATTAAAACAACACATTAACTATTATACACAGATGTGTCTGTTTCATTTATATCCTAACACATTTGTATATTCACAGCAACAAAACCTTAAATGCTCCCTGGATAAATGGAGATGCTCTAATATTCAGAGTTACCTCATCCTTGTTACTTACCCAGTGTTTTGTGTCCACTGCTTCACTCTCCTGGAAGTGGTAGCTATATCTCCACACACACTGTCCAGCGCAATGTAACAGTCTGTCCTCAGTCAAAGGTTGTTGAGTTGTTGCTGTTATTTTAGAGATAAGAAATGGCAACTCCAAAGGGTTAGAAGGAGCCAAAGCACACAGCCATTAATGAACAGAGGTGGCTGATTCTAGAATAGTTTCCAGCATCCCAGCCAGGGCACAAGCCACTCTACCAGGCAAGGACTCATTCCTCCTACGCCTTTGGGAACAGAGCCCCATAATGAGGCACAGATTCTGCAGAGCCTTGGATTGGAAGCCACAGAGCTGGAGATATCTGGAGATGTGTTTTTCTTGGATATGACCGTTGCCCAGGCCACACGTAATTCTGGCCTTTGGATAATTTGTTATCAATTGTGATAGCTGGGAACCAAAATTGGCAACATTTGATTATTTGGTTTAGAAAGTCGCATTTTTTTTTTCATTTCAGACATTATCTCTTTTATTTTCACATTCTTTTCAACACATGATAGTAACATTCTCTGTGGCCAGCAATGTGCTTGTGGGGCGAGCACATCCCTGGGACTCACTTTTCAGAGGGGACAAGCTCAGTGGAAAATTTTCAGATGTATGGGAATGTACGGAATGCGAGGAAAAGGGCTTTGACACAACAGGAATTGCAGCAAGGTTGGTCATGCTGCAAGCTGGTGTGGTTTGATTGCCAACAGTAAATTTAATTATGGAATAAAGAAGGTTTTTTAAATCAGTTTTTTCAGATTTTGGAAATATATTCTCATGAGTTGAAAAAATGTAGTCTCCAAATATAGTTTTAAAAACAACACTTTAGACACTTCTGGTGATCCAGTGGTAAAGAATCCACGTTGCAATGCCGGGGACATGGTTCGAATCCTGGTTGGGAACTAAGATCCCTCGTGCCTTGGAGCAAATACTAAGCTGGCGCACCATAACTAAAGAGTCCACGTGCCACATCAAAACATCATACATGATGCAAGGAAGACCCTGCATGCCTCAACTAAGACTCAATGCAGCCGAATTAGTTCATTAATTTAAAAAAAAACACTTTAAAGGAATGCTACCATTCTCCTAAATAGGAAGTGTGTGTGTGTGTGTGTGTGTGTGTGTGCATGTGTGCGCTTGTGCATGTGGGTATGAACATGCACATGTTTAAATCTCCCTGACTTCTGGAGAAGGGGACAAGTCAAGCTTTCACAGGCAGAACCGTCTCTGGGTGGAATCATGCCGTTGCCATAGGCTGTTTCCTATCTTGCTGCCTTCCCCCGAGTCAGTGGATCAAAAAGTCCTTGTTGATGTCCCACCTCTCCTCCTTCCCCTTCCATCCCTCTCTAGGCCCTGGCTGGCTCTCAGGGTCATCCCCCATGAAACACTCTCCTAGGGAGGCAGCTGGGGATGGCACACCTCAATTAAGTGATTAGATCCCAGACCATGAGGGTGAGAGAGACCTCAGGGAATCCTCTGAGGCAAGGCCTTCATTGTACTCATGGAAAAAGGCTTAAGGAACAAAGGCCTGAATTGTCAGTGGGGACATGAGGGTAGACTCTGATAATGAAGTTTGGGGGTTCCTTAGTGCTTCCCCAGAACCCAGGACAGCTGGATTCTGATGGAGGGGACCATCCTTGAGATACCAGCACCAGTCTATTCTTGGCCTTGTTTCTCTCCTCCCACACCCCTGCCCCCAAATCTCTGTCTTTGAATAGGCCTTGAGGATCATACCTCTGAATACAACTGCAGGAAGACCCTTCCAGATTCAGACCGCTGGCAGAGCAGGAGAGTGAATACTTCCTCTTGAGAGGATTGTTGTTTAGTCACTAAGTCGTGTCCGACTTTCTTCTGTCGCCATGGACTGTAGCCCACCAAGCTCCTCTGTCCATGGGATTTCCCAGGAAGACTACTGGAGTGGGTTGCCATTTCCTTCTCCAGGGGATATTCCTGACCCAGGGATCAAACCTGAGTCTCCTGTGTTGGCAGGCTGATTCTTTACCACTGAGACATCAGGGAGGCCCTCTTGAGAGGATTACCCAGGCTTAAACCATCCTTGTCAAGAACAAATATTTACCATGAGTGCTTTATTTGCCTATTCTGACTGTGCTGGGTCTTGGTTTTGACATGCAGGCTTTCTGTAGTTGAGCCTAGTTGCCCCGCAGCATGTGGGATTTTTATTTCCCCATCCAAAAATCAAACCCTTGTCCCCTGCATTGGAAGGTCAATTCTTAACCACTGGTTCACTAGGGAAGTCACACCGTGAGCCTTTAACCGGCAGCCTCTAAGATATGGCAAATTTACTGTTTCAGAAAGATGAAGAACCAAAAAGGAAGCTGTTAATTCTCAACTTGATTTATAAAATTTGTTGGCATAAGCGTCATTCCCTTCTTCCCTGACTTATACACACATATAATTCACCACCCTCACCCTACAAAGGAGTCTCATCATTCCAAGGAGATTCCAGGTCTGTAAAGGGCCCTCGAGATGGGACCTTGCTTACCTCTCTGGCCTCATGCTGGACCTCTGGCCCTTTCTCTGCATCCAGCCATCTTGTCTTCTTCCTGGGGGATGCTTTTTCTGATTCCCCACTTCCAGTCTGGACCCCCGACCCCACCCCAGGTATCCACTGTCTTAGCAACTTTTCAATCTTTGTAGAATTTATACAATTATATTTAAGCAAGTAATTGAGTAACTAGCTGGTTATTGACTCCACAGTCCTGAATGCCAGCTCCCAGAGGGCAGGGACATCTCTGTCTTATCCCTCAAAACCTTAGGACTGTGCTTTGGTACATAGTGGGTGTGAAACATTTGTTTGAATGAGTTGTAGGGGTGGGAGGTTGGAAATGTCTGAACAGCCACACTGAAAATGCAATGAGTTTGGCCCAGCTGATTAGCTCTGGGAGCCAGAAAGATGCAGCCTGGGTGGGTGGGGCAGGCAACCAGGGGCCAGGGAGAGGGAGGCTCAGCCTTGGAGCATCTCACAGAAAGGCCTGCACTGCCCTGCTGATCTGGCTCCTCCAGTGTTGAGCAGAGATAGCACCCAGGGATGTGACCTCATGTTCCTTGTTTTTCTGAGCAAAACAGAACTAGAAGGAAAAACAACACAACCTTAATGTGTTCCTTGAAGGCCTGGGGATTACAAGGAACAGGACAAGTTGGTGTGACCAAATTCCCTCACACTGCAACCCCAGAGGGCCCTGGTGTTCCATAGGCTTTAGGTGTTTGTGGTTCCTGTTGACTGTGGGCTCTGGAGTCAGAAAGACTCAGGTTCAAATCTCCCTGTTTCTATATGCTGGCTGTGTGAACTCAGCCAAGTGACATAACCTCTTCTCCAGCTTCAGCATGTTTTTTGGTAAAATGGACATGATTCCTGGATTACTGTTGTAACTAATAAATCATAGATGAGGCATATGACATAGAGGAGACACTGTAAATAAAGATTATGATGGCTTGTTTACTCTATTAGCTCCTGGAGGAATGTGGATATTTATTTCTGTGAACTTTGACCCTTCTGTTACTGGGAGTTAAATAATAACTCATTGTGTGACGGGTGCTTATATATCTGTTGTGTGTGTGCTCAGTAACTCAGTCATGTCTGAGTCTTTGTGACCCCATGAAATATAACCTGCCAGGCCCCTCTGTCTGTGGGATTATGCAGGAAAGAATATTAATTAGAAAGGTTTGCCATTTTCCCCTCCAGGGGATCTTCCGTACCCAAGGATCAAACCTGCGTCTCCTGCATTTGTTGGCAGATTCTTCACCATTGAGCCACCTGGGAAGCCCTTATATAGCTGTTGAAAGTTTGTTTTTCAAATAATAAGAAAGTTGCTTTTTCTCTAACTAACTCTTTGGCCCCATTAAATCCAAGTGTAGCACTGACTCTGAGGCTCTGTGGTTGGGGTTATCTCCAGCAATCAGGACTCTCTTGGCTTGGTGAGAAGAGAGCTCCCCGTTCTGCTGTCTTAGAAAAGCTGTGCTCAGGTGTGAAGCCCCATCGCCAGGTAACATGAGGAACACATCAGGAAGCCCACACATTCTTGAACGATGAGCTGAGCTCTTTGTCTGCTCCTTATAAGGAGTGAGTTATCATCAGTCCTGCAGAAAGGTCACTGCTATTTCTTTCTTTCTGTCTGTCTCCTCAAGCGGCTGAAATAAGTTTTATTTTTTATTTTTTCCTCAGAGGGGTGGGGTGGTGATTAAACAAGGTAAATATGCCAGTGCTTCAGCTATCCAACTATGGGATGTTGATAGGCCCTGTAGTCAGCTTTTTTTTTTTTTTTTTTTGATCCTAAGGACTCTAGAAAGACGGATATTGGAAGCCTCCCCTTCCCCTAAAGATGAATCAGACTGGGGAGACTTGTTTTGCAGCCAGGGGGCAGACACAAAAGATTTTTACCTTCCCACGGCTGCTTGTGCCTTTCCTCCCTCTATGGTAGCCCTCTGCACTGATGATGAAGTAAGAGGCTGCTGGGAAGTGCAGGGGACCCAGGAAGTGCCAGGTGGTACTTTTCCTCTCAAAAAGACCCGCTTTTCACACCTGTACAGAAGTAAGGATGTGAGGTCCCCACTCCAGAATCACTGAAGTTTGAGCCTCCCCTCCTCCCTGAAGCCCCTATCCTGCTGACCCCTCCTCAGTCTTTAGGATGCCCGACACACCTCCTCACGCCCAAGTCTGACATTCACCTGCCAGTCTTTTGAATGGATTGGGGTGCTTTCCTGGTCACGTGGGTCTTAGCTCCTCACCAAGCCCACAGGTTCCTCACAGGCAAGTGTGTCTTCTCCTTCTTCTGTGGGCCTGCCTTAGTGCCGGGTATTAAGTGGCTGCTCAGTGAAAGATGGTTGATGGCTTGAGGGAAAGTGAATTAGGTGCCATGAAAGAAAGCCTGGATGCTCACCTTTCTATGCTTTGCTGAGAAGGACCCCGACGTGGTTGAGAACTGGCTAGCTATCTGAAGGCATGTAAGTCTCCTCCACCTGACACTTCTCCTAGCTGCCCCTGGAGCTCGCCAGGCCCAGCAGTTCTGCTCTCCCTCCCTCTTGCAGGTGTCCAGTGGTAAGGTCTACTTCCCAGTTGATCCTCCAGTCCCATGTGACTGAGCGCCAAAGGGCACCCAGCCCTGTGCACAGACTCCAGTGTAAAGGAAGCAGAGCTACCGTCCTCCCCAGGAACCTTCTGTGTAATTCAGGCATGAAGACGCACCCTGGACAGTATCTACACGGGCTCCCCCCTTCAACATCAGCCTTTCTTCCATCCCTGAGGGATGTTTACAAAGCTTTTATCATCTTATCCAATTTCCTGCTGTTCCTTTCCACAGCCTGAGAACATGGACCAACTTCTCAATGTTCCCTTTGTGGTTCTCTGACATCCTTCACGGACCTCCTTGGTTTTTTATGGATTTTATTGTTAATCATCATAGGAGCAAATCAGAGTAACAGGCATGGGAGGTTACAATGTTCCCTAAATTGTTACTTTTTTTGTTCAATCAATTAAATGAACTTTATAATCTGAGCAAATACAGGATTTGACACACATACACACACAAACAAGCTTACAATGTAAGCTGAAGTAAGGATCAGAACAAAAATACAAAAATAGGATATATAAGGACAAAAAGATTATTTATTTCTTGTTGGAAAAATTCAGACCCAAATCATTACTTTAAACTTCTGCTTAAGGAAGGTAAATTTGGTGCAACTTTTCTGAACAGGAAGTTGGCAATATTGCCTTTAAAAGATCACATACAACCAAATGTAAAAATAAACTCAAAATGGATTAAAGACTTAGATGTAAGACCTGAAATCATGAAACTCCTGTAAGAGAACACAGGCAGTAAGCTCTTTGACCTTGGTCTCAGTAATAATATTTTGGATGTGTATTCTCAGGCAAGGGAAATTAAAAGCAAAAATAAACAAATGGAACTAGATCAAACTAAAAAGCATTTGCACAGCAAAGGAAACTATCAACAAAATAAATAGGCAGCCTACTGAATGGGAGAATATATTTGAGCAAATAATATATCTGATAAGGGACTAATATTCGAAATATACAAAAAAACCTCATACAACTCAACATCAAAAATCCAAACAATCCAATTGAAAAATGGGCAGAGGACCTGAAAAGACATCTTTTCAAAAAAGACGTAAAGATGCCAACAGACACATGGAAAGATCCTCAATATTGTTCATCATCAGGGAAATGCAATTTAAAACCATGATGAAATGTCACCTCACACTTGTTAGAATGTCTATTATCAAAAAGACAAGCAATAACAAGTGTGGACAAGAATGTGAAGAAAGGGGAACCGTCATTCACTTTTGGTGGGAATGCAGGCTGTGCAGCCCATTATGGAAAACAGTATGGAGGTACCTCAAAAAAAGGTGTGGTTTTCACTTCCCCCTTCCTGCCTCCGTTAGACTGAGCCCACCCTGGCTCCAGAAGGACCCTGCCTTCCTGAATGCTCACTGCTATCGGGAGGCCCAGTGTGGCTTTCAGGGCAAACACATGTGAACCACGGATGCACACATGCCCCAGCCTATTCCTGCAAAGCCCCCATCTCTGTCTCCCGTGGTCGCTCTTCCCAGTCCACCCGTTCCAGGTCTTTCCCCACCTGCCATACAGGTCACAAGGGCATGAACCTCTGTATCCTTTCTCCACCTTTGGTCAGATCTGTGGCTTCGCAAGCTGTGAACTGACAAATTGCTGGGGGGGACTCTCTTTCCCACCATTGTTTCACTGGGGAAACCCACTAACCGGTGAGGGGAGGGGAGGGGTGCAGCAGCTCTGAGGCTCCTCAGCGCCCCCTCCAGCAGCTGTGACCCTTGGCTAGCTGTTTAAGAAGAAAGTGCAAGTGGACTGCAAGGGCACTGCTGGCATGGCCATCAAAAGAGGTGGATGGAATCCCGGATCTGCCTGTGCCTGCAGGCAACACTCCCAGCGTAAGGATGGCCGTGAAGGTTTTAGGAGCTTATACAGGAAAGCACATTGTAAATTGTTCAGCTCTAAGTAAATGCCAGGTGTTGTTACCCAGAAAGGGACATGAGTCAAAGAATAAGACCAGAAAAACTGTGTGGTTCTTGTCTGCTTTACTCACGGCTGCATCCCCAGCACCGAGAATGGTGCCTGACACAAGGCTGGTGCTCAGTAAAAGTTTTTCAAATGAATGAACAAATGAAGGCACTGTCTATGGGGTCTTGGTGGTTTCTCCATTCTCTCTTTTGACCTGTGGCATTTCAGACTTATCCCCCAAGAAAGCAGATGCTGTGGAAAAGTGGGAAAAGGTACTGGAAGAGAATGGTTTGTTTCTTGCTATGTGAATTTGGGCTAGTTTTTCATCACTCTGGGCCTCAGTTTCCACATCTAGCAAATGGAAATGATAATATGACCCACAATCTTCATCCCAGGGGTAGTGATAATAGCAAATGAGAGCACTTAGGTTTAAAGGCTTTCCTGGGGCTTCCCTGGTGGCTCAGTGGTAAAGAATCTGCCTGCCAATGCAGGAGACATGGGATGGATCCCTGGTCTGGGAAGATCCCACATGCTTTGGAACAAAATATCAATAACCTCAGATATGCAGATGACACCACTCTTATGGCAGAAAGTGAAGAGGAACTAAAAAGCCTCTTGATGAAAGTGAAAGAGGAGAGTGAAAAAGTTGGCTTAAAGTTCAACATTCAGAAAATGAAGATCATGGCATCTGGTCCCGTAACTTCATGGGAAATAGATGGGGAAACAGTGGAAACAGTGTCAGACTTTATTTTTTTGGGCTCCAGAATCACTACAGATGGTGATTGCAGCCATGAAATTAAAAGGTGCTTACTCCTTGGAAGGAAAGTTATAACCAACCTAGGTAGCATATTAAAAAGCAGAGATATTACTTTGCCAACAAAGGTCCATCTAGTCAAGGCTATGGTTTTTCCAGTAGTCATGTATGGATGTGAAAGTTGAACTGTGAAGAAAGCTGAGCACTGAAGAATTGATGCTTTTGAACTGTGGTGTTGGAGAAGACTCTTGAGAGTCCCTTGGACTGCAAGGAGATCCAACCAGTCCATTCTAAAGGAGATCAGTGCTGGGTGTTGTTTGGAAGGAATGATGCTAAAGTTCAAACACCAGTACTTTGGCCACCTCATGCGAAGAGTTGACTCATTGGAAAAGACTCTGATGCTGGGAGGGATTGGGGGCAGGAGGAGAAGGGGATGACAGAGGATGAGATGGCTGGATGGCATCACCAACTCGATGGACATGGGTTTGGGTGAACTCCAGGAGTTGGTGATGAACAGGGAGGCCTGGCATGCTGCGATTCATGGGGTCGCAAAGAATCGGACACGACTGAGCGACTGAACTGAACTGAAGCCCGTGAGCCTAGAGCCTGTGCTCTGTAACAAGAGAAGCCACCACAATGAGAAGCCCTCACAAAGCAACAAAGAGTAAGCCCCTGCTCGCCACAAGTAGAGAAAAGCCTGAGAAGCAATGGAGATCCAGCGTAACCAAAAATAAAAATAAAAACAATTTTAAAAGTCTGTCCTATGGTGCTTTTTAAGGATACCTTGTTGTTTTTAAGAAAACCTTTTTAAGTTATCCTGTACCGTTGGAATACAGCAGCCCAGAAAGGAACCCTTAAAAGACCCTTGTAGACCCTCAGCTAGGTTCCACTAACTAGTCAGTCTCAAAGGTGAAAAAAAAAAACCTTTTATTTATTAGAAGTTGCCTGTACTAAAATGAGTGGAGTTGTGTGTGTGTGGGTGGAAATTTGTTTGGTTAGAAATTGAATTCCTGGTCTGTGGCCAACCTTCCCTAATGATCCATATAAGGAAAGGGAAATACTCCCACACAGAATCAGTTTACAAAGTCTTGAGAAATCAATAACTCTCTAGGTTTATCTAACAAACGCGCCCGCTCCTGACTCAGCTTGCTCTAGTCAGGAGCCTTTCGGGAACGCAGCGAGCTTCCTAAACAGACATGAGAGCTCTTCTGTCATCACTGAAACACGTCTTCTGAGAAGCAGGGCTGAGCCCCAGCACACAGACCAGCTTGGACACCCTCCATCCACAGGGCCCAAGGCTGCTTGCAGAGATGGCCGCACTCTTATGCATATCAGATTTCCCGTCTCCTCTCCTCCCACCTTTGCCCCTGCTTGCTGGCTGGGCCTGAAGTCTCTTTGAGGAAAACATGGTTTTTCACTGATGGTTGGAGAGAGAGCCTACATGAACATACATACCCCAGAATACAGCTTACATTCCTACCAGGCGGTCCCCTGTCAGAATCTGAAGAAGAGCAAGGGACCCAGAAAGGGAGACTTAGGAACAAGAACAAGTTTGACCTGCTTTAGAATTTGGTCAAGCATCAGCTCTGGACCACAGTAACTGAGGCACTTTTTTGCCCATGTCCATCTCACCCATCCACACAGAACACCTTCCATCACTGTCTGCTTCTTGACCTCAGAGAGATTCAAAGAAGGTCTCCAAGAAAACACATGCCCTGATTTTTAGCCTTTTGTCCGTGAGGCCCAGGACATAGGTTCATGGTTCGCTGTGCTGAACAGGGACATGAACTATGTAGGCACATGGAACTTCGGAGAAACCACCTGACCTCTCTAAGCCTCAGTCTCCTCATCTATAAAGTGAGGTGGTTAAACTGGAAAATTTCCAAGTTCTTTTCTAGTTCTAAAAGACTGCTCCACTCCCCAGGTCAACTGGTCCTGTTTGGATTCAGTAGAGCATCGGTGATTCTGTCTGTTGCCCTCCCCAGTGAAGAGTCACAGGGCACACCCGATGTAGTCCTTTGAACCTCTACAATCGATCATGCATGGGTCCTCAAGCACATCAGAGCTATCTGCATTCCTGGTCTTTGAAGCTTCCTAGCTGTGTGTGACCTTGGGAAACCTTTGTACTTCAGCTTCTTTATCGCTAGAAGAAAGCGAAAGCCCCTGCCTGGCCAAGTCAGTGGGAGATTAGAGTTGATGGATTTCTTTCTTTCTTTTTTTAGAATAATGCTTGGCTCATCACAAGGCAGCCAAGGAGTTATTGGCTCCCTTCCTTCAGTCTTGCTGATGGAGTCATAGTGGACTGAATGTGTTAGGAGAAGGTAAATTCCGAAAGTGCTTCACAGATGTATCAGTTAGGCTATTGGCTAAGCTGCTGTAACAAAGAGACTTCGAAATACAGTGGTCCAAATGTGTTCAAATTTAATTTCTTTCTTATTAACAGAGGTCATAGCTAGAGGTAGGAGGTTGCTGAGCAACTCTGCTCTGTGAAACTTTGATTTTCCACACCCTGCTCTTTTTCGAGACCAGCTCAGAGCCCATCTCTCTCGGAGGCCCTGGGTCCCTCTTGTCCACAAGGATCACATGTAGTCAGTTCTCCTCAGCAGACACTGCACTCACTGCCTCACAGGGCTGGATAACTCTGCAGGTGAGAAAGCTTTATCTCTCCCACCAGACTGGGAACCCCTTGAGGTCAAGGGTCATGTCTTCTTGACATTTGTCCTCATGATGCTAGCATGTGGTAAGCTTTCTGGGAGGGTTTGCCCCGGGGGCGGGGGTGGGGGAAAGCATTCCTGGGAACTTCAGCCAGCCACAATCATGAAAGCTGAGGTGTTTGCTTAGTCATCACCGCTACATATTTTTCAGATTAATTACCATGCAGTTTCTTCATATCTTCCAATAAATGAAAGAAAAAATGTGTGTTGAGAGTGTGTGAATATTAACTCATAAAAATCCCCGACTCACCACGAAATTTCAAGAAATGTCCTACACTTGAATATGGAAATATGGATTCTCCTGTCGTGTGTAAGTTAAGAGCCTTTGGGTGGCCGAGTTGACTGTGGTGCCCAGTGGAGTGAATATTTTCACTCTATGGGAAGTTTATAGAATCAAATTTCATAGTGGAAAAACTTGCTGCAGTGGTTAGTTGTGATAACTGCCCCTATTTAACTGGTTTATGGCTAATCCCGGGTTTCCCCAGTGGCCCAGTGGTAAAGAATCTGCCTGCAACTCAGGAGACATGGGAGATGTGGGTTCAGTCCCTGCATTGGGAAGATCCCCTGAAGAAGGAAATGGAGAAGGACAGCAAGGAGGCTGGTGTGGCTCTGCTGGTGGAGCGGAGTGATTGGGGAGTAGTGATGTGGTCAGACAGGTCTGGAAGCCAGACCGTGTAGGGTTTGGAAGGCTGTGATCTACTCAGACAATGTGCTATATCAGATGAGAGGTCATCCAAGGGTTCTGACCACGGGGGAGGTGAAAGTTTTAAAAAATCACTCTAATAAGTTGAGATCAGACAAAGGAGACAAAAGTAGAAGCCAGAGAGCAATTAGGAGAGAATTGCAAGGAGGTGACGGTGCCATGAGGCAGCTTGGTAGTAGGAGCAGGTGAGCAAGGGTCTTGTTCTGAATATATTTTATAGGTACTGCTAACAGGACTTGTTGACAGATGCAATACTGGTATGAAAGAAAGGGAAGAGTTAAGGTTGACTATGAGGGTTTTGGCAGGCTGGAGCTTTTCAAAGTACAACACGCTATATTGTACTTCCCAGGAAGTACAATATGGGACAGTAGATTTGGGTGTGAGGGGCTGGTTAGACACCAAGTAAGGTTGGGGCTTCCAAGATAGTGCTAGTGGTAAAGAACCCATCTGCCAATACAGTAGACATAAGAGTCTCAGGTTCAGTCCCTGGGGTCAGGAAGATCCCTGGAGGAGGGCATGGAAACCCACTCCATTATTCTTGCCTAGAAAATCCTATGGACAGAGGATCCTGGTAGGCTACAGTCCATGGGGTCACAAAGAGTTGGACACAACTTAGCAACTAAACAACACCAAGAACAAGTCAAGTATAGTTGAAACCAGAGCTACAGCAGTGACATCAAGTCATCACGTCAATGACATCATGTCATTTAAGAAAATCTTTATTGAGAGCCTGTTATGTGTGGGCTTTTGGAGCTGGGGATAACCAGCCAGCCTCCACCCCCAAGAAGCTTCTATTGCAGTTGAGGAAAATTACACTACCTGACATGTAGATAAATACACAAGAAACATAAATTCAAATTGCAATGGATGCTGTGAAGAAACTAGAACAGATAAAGGAAGAGAGGGCAATTCAGGACAGGAGCGGTGGTTTCTCTGAAGACATACTATTTGAACTGAAACCAAGGTGATGAGAAGGAGGCATATGGTATTTGGGGAAGGAGGGAGCGTTCCAGGCCAAGGGAGCAGCCAGTGTGGAGGTCTGAGATGGGAACGTGCTTGGCTGTGTCAGGATGACAGAAAGTAGACAGCTGGTGTGGCAGGGACACAGTGAAAGGGGAGCTGTGTGCAGGACAATGTTAGAGAGGTGGGCAAGAGGTGGTGTGGTCCAGGTTGAGTCTTGCTAACTTGGCAAGAACACTGGGTTTCATTTCCCAGTGGGGGGAGTGGTGGTGGGCTTCGGTTTATCCTGACGGCTGAGTGTGGCACGGCCTGTGAACGAACAGGGAAACAGGCATGAGGGATGTCCTAAGTGATGAGAGCAGAAATGGTCACGTGAGGGAGGGGCTCAGGTGATCTTTGAAGACCTTGCTGATGGACTGAATGAATGAAGAGGAAAGTCTAGGATGACTTCTAGGTTTTGGCTTAAGTAACGGAATGGCTGCTGGTGCTGGTTACAAGACAGGGGCAGACTGGAAGAGGGCCAGGTGTGGGGGAGAAATGAAGAGGTCCACAATGACTATGACTATAAGATGATGTTAAATTTGAGATGTCTGTTAGCCACTTTGCAATTCTGTGTGTTATCTACAAAGGAAGTCACATATACATTCAATTAATAATTGTTGAATGAGTGAGTAGACGCAGGCCCTTTTTAGATGAGGGAGGCCAGACTAGGAGTCAAAGACTGGCGATTCAGGGTGATGATGCTAATGTGACACAGTGGGAAGTCATGTCCATGATGTCATTGTCATCATCTGGAAACAGTGATCTCTCTTTATAGGTGAAGGGTTTATGTCAGGGAGACACTGCAGGACCAATGCGCCTGCCCCTGGGGGCAGATCCAGACCCTGTACCTGTGCTTCTTCCACTATCCTACACTGCCGGCTGCTGAAAAAGCCGCCACAGGATGTCCCACATGATGGGGAAACAAGTGTGGCCCTTGGGGACATGATGGGTGACTCTGGCCAGACAGAAGCTTGGGACCCAATGCCAGCCAGAAATGGCTGGGGCCATCAGCCTTTAGTAGGCAGCCCAAAGCTGGCCAGAGCTTCCAAACAGGCCTGACCCAGCTCAGTGACAAAAGTGATAACACCCTCAGGCAAGGCTCCTCTCCAAGCCCTGTGAATCAGAAATACCTTGGGGGGAAGGTTAGCTCTGGCTTCAGGAATGGAATCCAGGCCAGGTTTCTTCTGCAGGAGCCAGGCCTCTTCTCTGGGCAGTTGACTTCACTAGAGCTAATTAATGAGGGGGAAGGAAGGGTGGGTGTGGTCCCTGGCCAAAGCTATAGCCTCTCACGTCCCTGTCTTCAAGTCTACAATCTTACAACTCTTTCAGAAGGAACTGAAGAGTCTCTTGATGAAAGCGAAAGAGAAGAGAGAAAAATCTGGCTTGAACATTCAAAAAATGAATTTCATGGCATCCAGTCCCATCACTTCATGTGAAATAGATGGGGAAATCAGAGAAACAGTGAGAGATTTTATTTTCTTGGGCTCTAAAATCATTGCAGATGGTGACTGCAGCCATGAAGTTAAAAGACGCTTGCTCCTTTAAAGAAAGGTGATGACAAACCTAGAGAGCATATTAAAAAGCAGAGACATTACTTTGCCAGCAAAAGTCCGTCTAGTCAAAGCTATAGTTTTTCCAGTGGTCATGTATGGATGTGAGAGTTGGACCACAAAGAAAGCTGAGCGCCGAAGAATTGATGCTTTTGAACTGTGGTGTTGGAGAAGACTCTTGAGAGTCCCTTGGACTGCAAGGACATCCAACCAGTTCATCCTAAAGAAAATCAGTCCTGAATATTCATTGGAGGACTGATGTTGAAGCTGAAACTCCAATACTTTGGCCACCTGATACGAAGAATTGACTCTTCGTGAAAGATTGAAGGTGGGAGGAGAAGGGGATGACAGAGGATGAGATGGTTAGATGGCATCACCGACTTGGACATGAGTTTGAGCAGGCTCCGGGAGTTGGTGATGAACAGGGAAGTCTGGTGTGCTGCATTCCATTGAGTCGCAAAGAGTCAGGCATGACTGAGCAATTGAACTGAACTGAACACTTTCAGAAAATTTATTTTGGTAAATGTTCACATCAAAGTTAAAAATCTAGATATTTATTTTGCAGATCAAAGTAATGAATTAAATAGTAACTGTAACAATGAGTCTCAAGCGTAAGAATTAATGGGGAGAAGAGATGATGTCTTAGTCCATTTGGACTGCAATAACAACATACCACATATCTGGTGGCTTATAAACACCATAAATTTATTTCTCACAACTCTGGTGGCTGGGAAGTCCAAGATCAAGGCATCAGCATGGCCATGTTCCCTTGAGAGCTCTCCTCCTCGATCATAGCTGGGACCTTCTCTCTGTGTTCACATGATGGAACTTCTGGAAGCTCTTTTATTGTTTACTCACTCAGTTGTGTCTGATTCTTATGACTACATGGACTGTAGCCCAGCAGGCTCCTCTGTCCATGAGTTTTCCCAGGCAACAATAGTGGATTGGTTTGCCATTTCCTTCTCCAGGGAATCTTCCTGACCCAGGGATCGAACCCACATCTCCTGCACTGGCAGGTGGATTCTTTACCACAGAGCCACCTGCGAAGCAGGAACCTCTTTTATATAAAGGCACTAATCATTCATGAGGCTCCCCACTCATGACCTAAGCACTTCCCCCAAAGCCCCACATCCTAATACCATCACAGTTGGGGCTTAAGATTTCAGCATATGAATTTGGGGAGACACAAACATTGTATCCATAGAAGATAGTATTGTGAAGTGATCAAGAATTCAAAATCTAAAGCCAGAATGCCTGCATATGACTCCAGGCTCTATTACTTACTAGTTACGTGCCTTTGGGAAAGTTTCTTCATCTCTTAGTACCTCAGTTTATTCATCTGTAAGATGGGGATAATAGTAGCACCCTATCATAGATTGTACAGAAGATTAAATGAGTTAAATAATGTTAGATACTTGGGATAGTGCCTGCACATAGTATTCTATAGGTAAAGCTACTATTAAAATAGTATTGTTTTTATTGCTCAGTTCAGTCGCTCGGTCGTGTCTGACTCTTTGCGACCCCATGAATCACAGCACGCCAGGCCTCCCTGTCCATCACCAGCTCCTGGAGATCACTCAGACTCACGTCCATCGAGTCAGTGATGCCTTCCAGCCATCTCATCCTCTGTCGTCCCCTTCTCCTCCTGCCCCCAGTCCCTCCCAGCATCAGAGTCTTTTCCAATGAGTCAACTCTTTGAATGAGGTGGCCAAAGTACTGGAGTTTCAGCTTTAGCATCATTCCTTCCAAAGAAATCCCAGGGCTGATCTCCTTCAGAATGGACTGGTTGGATCTCCTTGCAGTCCAAGGGACTCTCTAGAGTCTTCTCCAACACCACAGTTCAAAAGCATCAATTCTTCGACACTCAGCCTTCTTCACAGTCCAACTCTCACATCCATACATGACCACTGGAAAAACCATAGCCTTGACTAGATGGACCTTTGTTGGCAAAGTAATGTCTCTGCTTTACTGCTAGAAGCTTATTAAAGAGGCAAACTTCAGAGTCATACACATAGAGTTTCTGTTTCGGTGGGTCCCACTGAATTTTTCACAAGCACTACAAGAGATTTTTTATGCAATTGCAACAATGCGATGCTTTGAGAAAGCCCTGGATTATAAGGCAAAAATAGGCATCCAGGAACAGGGCAAGGTGTGATGTACCACAGAGAAAAATGGAAGTAAAGAAAAATGTGCGTGCGTGCTAAGTTACTTCAGTCATGTCTGACTCTTTGCAACCCTATGGACTGTAGCCTGCCATGTTCCTCCATCCATGGGATTCTCCAGGCAAGAATACTGGAGTGGGTTGCCATGCCCTCCTCCAGGGGATCTTCCCAACCCAGGGATTGAACCCACATCTCTGGCATTGCAGGCGGATTCTTAACCACTGAGCCATCGGGGGAAGCCAAGATTAATGTACTCTTCCCCGATTCACAATTTCATATACTTCAATGCTCTGTGTTTACAAAGGAATCCATTGAGCTCTTGCAATAGATGGAAAGTGGTTTTCAAAGAGAATAATTTAATTGTAATAATGATTTTTTTCATATTATTTTATTTTTATATATATCTCTCTCCACTAGATTATTTGAGATATAATTCACATACCATAAAATTCAACATTTTAAAGTATGGAATTCAATTTTTTTTTAGTATATTGGCAAAGTTGTACAATCATCTCCACTATTGAATTGCAGAATATTTTCATCACTATCCACTGAGAAAAAAATTATATATATATATATATACACACCCACTAGCACTCCCCATTCTCTCCTCCCCCCAGGCCCTGGCAACCACTAATCTCCTTTCTGTTCCTATGAATTTGCCTCTTCTGGTCATTTCATATAGAAAAAATCTCACAATTATGGACTTTTGTGATTGGGTTCTTTTATTTAGCCTGCTTTCAAGGTTCATCCATTTTGTAGCATATCAATGTTTTTTCCCTAGCCAAATAATATTCTATTGTAAGGGTATATGACGTATAATTTATCCATTCACAAGTTGATAGGCATTTAGGTTGTTTCACTTGTTTGGCTATTATGAATCATTCTGCAGTAACATTTGTGTACACATGTATATGTAGATGGGGGCTTCCCAAGTGGCTCAGTGGTAAAAGCATCTGCTTGCCAATGCAGGAGATGTAGGTTTGATCCCTGGGTTGGGAAGATCCCCTGGAGAAGGAAATGGCAACCACTCCAGTATCCATGGACAGAGGAACCTGGTGGGCTACAGTCCATGGGTTGCAAAGAGTTGGGCCTGACTGAGCGACTAAAAACACAGCATATGTGTGGACAGATGTTTTCACTTCCCTTGAGTATATGCCTAGGAGTAAAAGTGCCCATGTGGTTATTCAATGTCAATTTTTTTTTTAAAGTACTGTTGTCCAAAGGAATTTCACTATTTTATAGTCTTAGTAGCAATGTACGAGTCTCAATTTCTCCACATCCTTACCAACACTTGTTTGTACACTCTGTCTTTTTTATTTCAGCCATCCTAGTGGCTGGATGGCATCACTGACTCGATGGACGTGAGTCTCAGTGAACTCCGGGAGTTGGTGATGGACAGGGAGGCCTGGCATGCTGCGATTCCTGGGGTTGCAAAGAGTTGGATACGACTGAGCGACTGATCTGATCTGATCTGATCTGAGTGTGTGTGAAATGTTATCTGACTGTGGTTTGATTTGTATTTTTCTAGTGACTAAAGATGTTGAGCATCTTTTCATCTGTCAGTTTCTGGCCCTGCCAGGTTTGGGGTGCCCAAGCTGGGATACCAGGACGTGATAGTATTTACAACACTGCTGTTGACTCCTTCCCATCAAGCCTAAAGAGGTACATATTTTATCAGGGTAGGAGCAAATATTTAGGCTCTTTCTGCAACAAATGTGGTTTTTACCTGAGAGCATAGCAAAAGAAATTAACCAAAAACTTTTAAAAAATCATTTCACAAACCAAATGAGTAGTTAAAGAAAATAAACTAACATAAATAAGGTTTAAGAGAAACTCTGTTGGAATAAATTTTATTATTAAAATACTTGCTACAAAGATATTTATTTGCAGTGAAACCTGCTGAGCTGGCTTACCCGCCTATACTTGGTGAGGGGCACCACTGCTCCTGTGGACAAAAAAAATATCACTGCCGTTTCAGTAAACAAAGGATGCTGCAGCCATAAAAGTATCAGCCACTGCAGCTGCCCCAATAGTGCATTCAAGGGGAATTTAGGATGGAGAAAAACTGGATTCCAGGCCTAAGTAAGATACATATCGAAGGAATAATTTCAATGAACACAGACTTTTATACCTTCTCATACACAGAAAAGATTAAAATCATTAACTTGAGATGTCTGGGTTTGTGTGTGTGTGATTAGCAGTTATCTTTTAATGTTCGACTGTGCAGGGAGTTTTGCTTGTTGTCTCTTCCTCCAGCAAAAACTCCTATATATCCTAGCTCCTCCCATAGCTCGTTGGAACAGTCCCTCAGGGCTATCTGCCATCTTGGGCTATAGTTCTCAGTAACGCCCCAGATAAAAGGTAATTGTCAACTTTTAGGTTGGACATTTTTTTTCAGTTGACATCCCGGACTTACAGTGATCCTGTAATATACAAAGATAAACAGGCATTTTCTTGGAACTAGGAGTTAAACTTCTTTCAGAGAGATCTCATGACAACTAACTCACCCAACGGGATGTTTCCTGACTGCCGAGGCGTTTATTGGAGTCCTCAGTTGCTCAATCCTAAGAATTTCAAAGTGTTCCCAGTCTGCCGTCTGGGGATTAGAAGGCTAAATTCCTGGGGGCCTGGAAAGGGGAATATATCACACAAAAAAATCTAAGCCTAAATTTGATGGGAAATGGATTTTATTTTCACTTATAGTGCAAACCAGGAATTCTCTACAAATGAGACAGCAAATCTAGTGGGACTCCTACCTAGGACATTCTGAGAGGTTCCAGAACTTTTGTCGTTGTTCAGAAAATTCTAAATTTGGATGTCTCCTCTCCAGGCACGTTCTCTCATCCTGTGAGTGTCATGATGAATTACTCTGCTTTTTAAGAGCTTATAGTGTAGAAATCTCAAACCAAGGCAGATTAAAAAAAAAAAAAGTTTGCAGTTGTTTACACAATATTCTATTCAATGAGGGACTTGTATCAGAACCTGAGTGTTAGAACAGCTTTTCCGTCTGGGAAGCCGGCTAACTTGGAGAGACAATTACAGAGAAAGAAGGGCCAGTGACGGCTGCTGTAGGTGATATTTGTATATCTCATAAAAGGTCTGGCCCTTACCACTTAGTGGCCATGTGGTTTTGGGCAAATTACTTTCTGTGAACCTCCATTTCTTCCTCTGGAACACCATGATAAGGCTGCTTGCCTCAAAAGGTTAATTTGAAGCATATATAAAAAATGAAGGGAGCACTTGGATTTGTTTTGCTTTGTTTTTCTCCTCAAACTCCTCCCAGACCCCAGCCCCAAACCCAGGGAATAATTCCAGGCATTCAGAAAGTATTCTACAACAATTTTCTTAGATGAAACAAATCCAGTTTTCTGGTTGGATAAAATATTGAGTAGATGAGGCATTTTGTCATTTAACAAATATTTATTGGGTGCCTCTTATGTTCTGGAGACTGTTCTAGTACTGAAGAGACAGCTGTGAACAAAACAGACAAAAACCTATGCCCTCATGGAGCTTCCATGCTAGAAAGGAATGAGAGAGACTCTAAATAAATAAATCTTGAAAACAAAATGGATATTACTTCGAGAAGAGTGTTTTGATCAAAAATAAAGCAGAGTAGGAGAATGCAGAGTGGCAATGGGGAGATGAGGCTAGAGATGGGTCAGGGTACTCTTTTTTTTTTTAGATACTTAAAATTTATTGAAGTATAGCATACACAAAGAAAAGTAGACCAGTCATGAGTGTACAGTTCAGTGAGTTACTGCAAAGGTAAAACATCAGTGTACCCAATATAAACAACGTAACCCAAAGCTCAGAAATGTCCCTTGAGATACTTCCCAATCACCAGTCCCTTCCCCTTCCCTAAGGTCAGTGCTACTTTGATCACTAATGAAAAAGATTAGCTTTGCCTGTCTTTAAACTCTATCCCCTGGTGGCTCAGCAGTAAAGAATCCTCCTGCCAATGCAGGCGATGCAGGAGATGGATTCAGTCCCTGGGTTGGGAAAATCCCCTGGAGGAGGCCACGGCAACCCTCTCCAGTATTTTTTCCATGGGCAGAGGAACCTGACGGGCTACAGTCCAGGGAGTCGCAAAGAGTTGGACATGACTGAGCTACTAAACAACAAAAACAAACTCTCTATAGTGGAATCATCAGAAGGTCGAGATGTTTTTAAGGGCTCCACTTTATAGTTTCAAAGGCTAGATTCTTTGGGAGTGAGTTAGTGTCCCAGGGCTCATTTCTAAAGAGGCGTCATCTTCCAGCTCAGTGGTCATTCGACTGGTCCCAGGCGCCGGGCGGACAGGCGCAGGGTCAAAAGCCAGGCAGCAGTTGTGAGGGAAGCAGACAGGCAGATGGAAGGAGACCCTGGGGCCATGCTCCAGGATACCCAACCCTGGCAATTAGATCATTTTGGGAAAGATTCTCCCACCTTGGTTCTGTCTAAAATGCCCCATACTGTGTTTCCTTAAATAGCAATGGATGGAGACTGGCTTCACGCACTTCAAAGCCCTTCCCTGTTTGCATTGCACGAATGACACATTCCTGTCCAAAGTCAACCAGACAAACAGCTGCTAATTTCCTAGCAACACTGCCCTAGCCATTCTTGCATGGAATGGAATTAATCCTGGCACAGAAATAGAGGTTTATATTCAGAAAAAAAATAAAAAAGAAAGAAAACAACTCATAATTCCTTCTCCCCGCCTGCCCTGCTACTCAATCTCCACCCCCAGGGACCATCTTGGACCAAGCTCAGCCAGGGATTCCCGTTCTTCAGCAACTTGAAAGCCCTGACTATGTGATAGCTTTGTTGAGAGGACTCACATAAGTATTAGTACTTACAACACTTGAATTTGTGGAAAGCCGCCATGGACTGCTTCTTGACTTCAGGGAATCATCAGTTTCTGCCTCATGACAAGTTTATCAGGAAGTCTGGGCAAGTGATTTAGAATCACATAATATCACGGTAAAAAGGCTTTACCGAACTGTCTGGTGAAGAATGGAAAGTAGGTTGTGTCCTGCTTGTTCCAGTGCTTGCTGTTGGCTCCAGGTAGCATGTCTGTGACAGCATCTCAGGCAGCTGGGTGGGAAGGGAAGCAGTGAGTGATTGATTGGCAATGTCTGCCATGGATGAGAGGTAGCAAAGGGCCGCCTCTTGGGTATTTACCATGCCTGATCTGGATCCAACCTCTCATTTTACAAATGATTGAACTGAAATTCAGAGTTGGAGTGCCCCCATCAAGATCATCCCCCCAGTGAGAAGCAGAACGGGACCTCAAATCCAGCCCTCTAACTTTTCACCTGAGCATTGTTTTTAACACCAACTCATTTGCTTCTGTTCATAAGGTCTGGAGAGGGCTGATTTAGTGAGGCAAGGGAAGATCAGGGAGCTGGCTGGCTCTAACACCTAACACGAGGCTCAAGGGAATGAGCGGTCCAGCTTGGTTCCTGCTTACCCACCCCTACCAGTGCCAGCGGGCTGCATCTTCAAGCTGTTGTGGATCCAGCAGGAAGAATGAGGGATCCTCCCCATGCAGAAATCCACGGTGATGCCCGGGGGCCTGAATTCCTGATCCAGAGCCTGACTTTATTCCCTCCTCCCTGTAATTATATTGCCCTCATCCAAGAGTCGGGCACCACTTAGCAATGAAGCACCCACCCATCATTCTTACCATCCCAGCTTGAGTGTGCTCAAACTTGTGATGGTATGCACAGAGAAGCTTTTACTTTTTACTCAGAGTCATGTTGACATAAATTGCATTTACTTCTATTTTAAAACATAGCCTTCTTGTCTAAGAATAACTGATTTATTTGGTAAGAAAAGACTTATGTATGTGGATGTCACTAGAAGGGCAAAGGGACAGAGAGGTTTTTTCCTTTTTAAATTTCATTTTAACTTATCATGAGAAAACTTTTCTTTAAAAATAAAATAAAATAATCCCTGGCTCAACTGAGAATATTTGCCCTTTCTTTTGGCCCAGGACCTGGTCTCATGCTAAGCTCCATGCTGGTCATCACCTCCTCCTGAAATGCTCCGCTTTCTCGCCAGGCAGAAGCCATTCTTCCCTTTCGTGTCTAAAGTTCTCCTTTGCCTTGGGATAAGAAGAAAATATATTTAGTTCAACAAACACTTACTGAAGTACCTTCAGTGTGTCAGCCTCCGTGCTCAGTACTCAGGACTCAGAAATGAATGCACTAAACCCTCGGCCCTTGAGAAATTTAACTGGAACTTGAGACAGAGAACCACAGTGCTTAGCTTTGTGCCTTGTTATCTCATTTAATCTTCACCCTAAATCTGCTCTTCTAGTGGTCAAGGCTGTGTCTCTTTTCTCCACGTTATCCTCAGCACCAAGCACAATGCCATGGTCCTGGGAAAAGCTGTGACTCAGAGAATAACTGATTGCTTAAAACCTCCCTGAAAGGTAGGCACCTTTTTCTTTTTTACAGATGAAGAACTGAGGTTGACAGAGACTAAGTAGCCTCTCCTAAGGTTTCCTAGTAGTGATGACTTTGGTCCTTTGTTTCCAAGCCCTTGGTTTTTTCCTCCCTTGTAGCACTTCTTCACCTTCTAGGCCCAGTTTTCTCACCTGTAAATTCAGGGGATCAGACTGAATGATTCTGGATGCTCTAGACAATTCTGGATGATCCTGGACTATCCCTTCAAGTTCTGAATTTCATAGCCAATCTCCAAAGTTGATGTTAGAATGCATATACCCATTTTCTCTGGAAGGATTTTTATATGTTGTTATTTTTAACCTGCATTTCTGTTACCCTTATTACACCACCAGCTCTTGGAGCTTAATATTTCATTTTGTAACTCATTTGTAGTACCCTCAGATCTGTGTTCTATGCTCAAAGACTTCTCATATTTTATAGTTCATGACTCTCTATAAACATGCTTTATTTATGCTAAGTAAGTCATACACACTTCACTTCCCCAAACCAGATTTTTTTCCTATTTTCTCTCAAAAATGGCAGCATGATTTGAGTGCTCTTTGGCAGGCATCAAAGGTTCTCATGTCATAGGATGCAGAAAATATTTATTGCAAAAAATGATTCTTAATTTTGAAAGGAAAAACACAGACTTCAAAATTTTGTGGGATCATAAAAATTCCATTTCATACACTAACAATGAAAAAGTGAAAAATGAGGTTAAGAAACAATTATATGTATGGCAGAAAATGACACAACATTGTATTCTATAAAGCAAAGCAATTATTGTAAAGTAATTATCCTTCAATTAAAAATAAGTAAATTTCAGAGAGTGTTTTGCCTATGTTCTCCTCTAGGAGTTTTACATCACAGCAGGATCGTCTATGACCCACCTCCCAGAATATTGGAAATAAAAGCAAAAATAAACAAATGGGACCTAATTAACCTTAAAAGCTTCTGCACATCAAAGGAAACTATTAGCAAGGTGAAAAGACAGCCTTTAGAACGGGAGAAAATAATAGCAAATGAAGCAACTGACAAACAACTAATCTCAAAAATATACAAGCAACTCCTACAGCTCAACTCCAGAAAAATAAATGACCCAATCAAAAAATGGGCCAAAGAACTAAATAGACATTTCTCCAAAGAAGACATACAGAGGGCTAACAAACACATGAAAAGATGCTCAACATCACTCATTATCAGAGAAATGCAAATCAAAACCACTATGAGGTACCATTTCACACCAGTCAGAATGGCTGCGATCCAAAAGTCTACAAATAATAAATGCTGGAGAGGGTGTGGAGAAAAGGGAACCCTCTTACACTGTTGGTGGGAATGCAAACTAGTATAGCCACTATGGAAAACAGTGTGGAGATTCCTTAAAAAACTGGAAATAGAACTGCCTTATGATCCAGCAATCCCACTGCTGGGCATACACATTGAGGAAACCAGAAGGGAAAGAGACACGTGTACCCCACTGTTAATCGCAGCACTGTTTATAATAGCCAGGACATGGAAGCAACCTAGATGCCCATCAGCAGATGAATGGATAAGAAAGCAGTGGTACATATACACAATGGAGTATTACTCAGCCATTAAAAAGAAAACATTTGAATCAGTTCTAATGAGGTGGATGAAACTGGAGCCTATTATACAGAGTGAAGTAAGCCAGAAGGAAAAACACCAATACAGTATAATAACACATATATATGGAATTTAGAAAGATGGTAACAATAACCCTGTGTACGAGACAGCAAAAGAGACACTGATGTATAGAACAGTCTTATGGACTCTATGGGAGAGGGAGAGGGTGGGAAGATTTGGGAGAATGGCATTGAAACATGTAAAATGTCACGTATGAAACGAGATGCCAGTCCAGGTTCGATGCACGATACTGGATGCTTGGGGCTAGTGCATTGGGACGACCCAGAGGGATGGTATGGGGAGGCAGGAGGGAGGAGGGTTCAGGATGGGGAACACATGTATACCTGTGGGGTGGATTCATTTTGATATTTGGCAAAACTAATACAATTATGTAAAGTTTAAAAATAAAATAAAATTTAAAAAAAATAAATAAATAAATTTTAAAAAGAAAAAGCAATTCTATTTACAATAGCATCAAAAAGAATACAATATGTAGAAACATATTAGCAAAAGAAGTGCAAGATAAAAATTTTAAAACCTTGTTGAAGAAAACTGAAGATCTAAATACATAGAAAGACATTCTGTGTTTGTGGACTGGGTTAATATTCTTAAGATGACCACTCTCCCCAAAGTAATTCACACATGCAACACGATCCGCATCAATATCCCACATGGCTTTTTTCTTTTTGGAATTTGACAAACTAATACTAAAACCCATATGGAAGTGCAAGAGACCCAGAATAGTCAAAACAATCCTTAAAAAGAACAAACTTAGAAGACTTATACTTCCTGATTTCAAAACTGCAAAGCCAAAATAATCAGGACAGTATAGCATGAGAATAAGGGTAGACATATAGATCCGTGGAATGGAATTGAGACTATAGAAGCAAACTCTTAAATTTAGAGCTAGTCAATTTTGAGAAGATGCCAAGGCAATTCAATATGGGAAAGATAATCTTATTAACCAATGGTGCTGGGATAAATGCATTTCCACATACAAAACAATGAAGTTGGACTCCTAGCTCACATCATGTACAAAAATTAACTCAAAATGACCAAAGACCTAAATATAAGAACTACCATGATAAAACTCTTAGAAGAAAAGATAGGTGTAAATTTTCACGATCTTGGATTGGGTGATCGTTTCTGATATGTGACACCAAAGACATAAGCAACCAAAGGCAAAAAACAGGTAAATTGGACTTCATAAAAATTGAAAATGTTTATGCTTCAGAGGGCACTATGAAGAAAGTAAAAAGACAAGCCACAAAAGGAGTGAAAGTATTTGCAAATCATATATCTGATAAGGGTCTGCTATACAGAATATATAAAACCACAATTTAAAAATAAGCCAAGGAGGAATTCCCTGGCAGTCCATGGTTAGGACTCAGTGCTCTGACTGCCGGGACCAAGGTTCAATCCCTGGTCACGGAACTAAGATCCCACAAGCTGTGCTACACAGCCAAAAAAGTAGGCCAATGATTTAAATAGTCAATTCTCATAAGAAGATAGACAAATGTTCAATAAGATAAGCGCATAAAAAGATGCTCGACATCAT
This sequence comes from Bos javanicus, assembly GCF_032452875.1. Classification (NCBI taxonomy): domain Eukaryota; kingdom Metazoa; phylum Chordata; class Mammalia; order Artiodactyla; family Bovidae; genus Bos; species Bos javanicus. Next base: position 49,238,546 of record NC_083870.1, read on the forward strand.
TTGTCATTAGGAAAATATAAATCAAAACTGTAATAAGATGCCACCTCATAAACACTAGGATGACAAAAGTAAAAATACAGACAAAAACCAAAATAGGATGAGGACAATGTGAACCTTCCTTCACTGATTGTGCAAATGGAAAATAGTGCAGGTCTTTGAAAAGTAGTTTAGCAATTCCTCAGAAAGATCAACATAGAGCTGCCATATGACCCAGCAATTCCTCTCCTAGTGTGTATAAACAGGAAAACATTTTTGCACACAAACTCTTATATATGAATGTTCAATATTATAGCCAGAAAGTAAAAATTGCCAAAATTTCAATTAACTGATAAATGGATAAACAAAATATGGTATAGCCATGCAATGGAATATTATTTGGCAATAAAAGGATGAAGTACTGATTCCTGCTACAACATGGATAAACCATGAAAACACGTCGCGTGAAAGAACACACTCAGAAAAGCCCACATGTTATATGATTTCACTTATGCTGTATAGGCAAATCCATAGAAATAGGAAAGAGAATAGAGTATACTGAGCATACTATAAAGCACTGAGTTTTGCACTATAAAGGGGTGACTATTACATATATATTACAAATATACATTATATCTCAATAAAATTTTGTAGAGTTGAAGAAATTCAATAGGAAAATGAGACACTAACAGAGCCCTGGCTAACCACCATTCTTAGCACCCAGGAGGCTCCCCACAACTACCGTGGCAAGTCGCACCCACAGAACTAAATCTGCATGGATCCTCAGAGGTTGTCTTGTCTACTTAGTTAATGATTCTTCAACCACCTCTGCAATAGTCCCGCCGGTTAATCATCTAGCCTATCCTTGACTAGGCTCTTTTTCTTTCTCTCCACGCCTCTGTTGAATGCGTACTATGGGCTCAGCTCTGGGCTAAGCACTGAGAATATACTTTGCAATGTTGTCTCTAATGTAATAAACATTTATTTGAATATTGTAATGTGTAAGATGTTTTGTTTCTATTCCTTTGTGTTTATTGATATCCATTTTAGTTTGGATTCTACCAGAGGAAGATCATGAGGCAAAGATTCAAGTGAAAATTGTTTATTTGGGGAGTACAGTAACACTGGTAGAGAAGTGAGAAAGGGATCCAGGGAAGGAAAGGAAGCCAAGAGATCAGCTACCACAGTGAGCCACAGAAGCTTAATCCAGAGGGAAAACTCTGAGACAAGGTGTAAAACACTCTCCTGAAAAAGGATTTCATCCAAGAGCCAAGGAGCTGGGATATTTATGCATTAATTCAAGAGTCCCTGGCTGAGCACTCATGCTGCATGTATGTTACATCCTAGCGTCCCTGGCTACTGAAGGAAGCAAGGACTATTCAGCCTTCCCCAGATCTAAATTGGACGATGGGAGAACCCTCAGGCACGTATGCAGATTCTGGCAATTGGTGTTTGATGGTACCTGTGGTCCAGGGGATACAGATGGGACGCTGACAGCATCAGCCAGAACACCTTCCTCCTTCCGCACACAGGAGATGGTGTACGGGAATACACAGAATGCCATGAATTAGGTAAAGATGAAGAGAAAAGAAGATATAAAGAAAAATTAGCCTTTCCGGTGAAGGCAAAGATCCTGTTCTGTGCTCATTTGCTCAGCCGTGTCTGACTCTCTGTGACCCCATAGACTATAGCCTGCCAGGTTCATCTGTCCTTGGAATTTTCCAGGCAAGAATATTGGAGTGGGTTGCCATTCTTTTCTCCAGGGGGTGTCATCCAGACTCAGGGATCGAACCTGGGTCTTCTGCATTGCAGGAGGATTCTTTTACATTGAGCCACAATGATCCTAGTGGGCTCAAAAAACAGATGCTATTTCTTAGCATATCCTTTAAACTCTGGCTCTCCAAAAATACAACACCAAACTGCCTTTTGAAAAGGCAAAACTGAGTTGCCTGCTTATCACAAACTTGAAACAGTCTCAGTGGCATCTCACAGGTGAGAGGTTTGGTGGGTTGGAGATTTAGTTAAATGTTAAGCCTTTCTTGCAGGAGCATGCTTAGAACTAAGGAATCCAATATAGAGAAGACTGGCCAACATGGAAAGGCAATGGTTCTGATGGGAAAGGCAAGGATTTTGAGCTAAGAGTTTCCAAAAGTCTTGTTGGGTATTACTTACTAAAAAGTTGGACAGTCATGAGTTCATTTAATGGTTTTGAGGCAGCAGGTCCTGAGGTGAGCAGAGTGATGTGCAAGGTTAATCCTCCTGAGCCAGTGTTTTGTGGGATGGGGAAGCAGTGCTGTTGCTGCAGTAAGCCATGTGGGCAAAAATGATTTCTGTTCATAGCTTCAGCCCCAGCTTATGACATCACACGGTAAAACATAATGAAAGTAGTTCCCTAGAAGTCAGCCACACGCAGCCCAGGTGCCCACAATTCTTGCTAAATAAAGGGATAAAAATGTGCACACATTCCATCTTCAAGGAGGGGTAGGATTAAAGCGGAAATCAGGATGCAGGTGTGTGACAGCCTCTGTGGGTGTCAGCAGGCTTGTGACCCTGGGCCTGTGGGATAGACTGAGAGCCTAAGAGCCCTTTTAATGTTTCCTCAATCAGGGGGTCCCCAACTTCAAGGACCTAATGCCTGCTGATCTAAGGTGGAGCTGATGTAATAATAATAGAAATAAAGTGTACAATGAATATAATGTGTTTGAATCATACTAAACCCCCCATCACCACCACCACTACCGTCCATGGAAAAATTGTCTTCCTCGAAACCAGTTGCTGGTGCCAACAAGGTTGAGGACTGCTACCCTAAATGACTCCTCTGGTGGAGAGGTGCCCCTGCAGCGGGTCCTGCTTGCCTGACTGTTAGGTTGGGCAACTCTCTCACTGGGTCCAGAAAGGAAGTCACAGCAAGCCAGGCTTCCCTCAGCAACCCATCCCAGCCCCTGCTTCTCCCTGACTCATCCTGTCATTGTGGCGACTGTCCTGTTCTCTGTGGGGGCGTTCCTGGGGGTGGCCGGAACTCTGGGCAGGACTCTCTCCACTACCCTAGCCTGGCAGGATCACCGAAACCGCAGGGCTGCTCCATCACTTCTCCCCGGGGCCACTGATGCCAGCATGTGATGCCGGGCACTGTGCAGACCCCAACATGCGTGCGCCACTGCCCTCACCAGGGGCTCGCCACGCCCCGAGCAGGCAGGCAGGTAGTATCATGCTGTTCTCCCTGGAGAAGAAGGAACTGAGGCTCAAGGTCAAGTGAGTGAAACAGCAGGTCAGCCACCAGGCCTTCTGTCTTAGTGCAGAACTGTTTCTGGGGTCAGAAACATCCTTGTATTCGTATCTCTAAAATAACTGTGACAAAATTGCCGTGTGAGGCTGTGGTTCCACGTCCAAACAAGAGAAACTGGTTTGCATTTGGCTGCTGTCTATTCGGCCTTGCTGTTTAAACATTCACAAATAAACGTGATTATTTTTTCCATGATGATAGTAGTAATAGAGCTCATTACAGAAAATGTGATTAGAGAGTAGATTTCTGTGCTTCAGGAGGAAAACTTTTGGACTGTTTTTTGGGGAAGGTGACCTCATCTTGAATGAATGCTCCAGGGGAGGGCGGGTCTGGTTCAGGGGTTTTGTATTTCTAAGGAAGGACCCACCAGGCCCATCTTACTCTTCAGGAGGGTAATTAAGTAAATAAGTACTTATGTTCTTAAGGGCTTAACAGACCATCCTGTTCTTTCTAACAAGCTGTTAAGACTTATTGCGTAAGATAAGAAAGAGCTTTTGTGTAACGAAGCTGGGGGTGGTGGGCATTGCTCCAGGGGAACAAAGATCGGTAATGGATGGCTCAGCAGCCACACTGCATCAATGAGGGTGGTCTGAAGCTGGGCTCGTGTCCTCAAAGTGCCCAGTGACAGGACAGGGGGGAGAGCAGTAGGGGGAATGTTCTGACATCCAGGGGCTGTGCTGGACCAGAAGCTGCTGGACCCATTAGTAAGGGAGAGAAGACCACCCTCCTGACCCCAGAGTACATGACTGACTGATCAATATGAAGCCTCACAGAAGCCTGCCCATCACACCTCCCAGCCTAGGACACCTATAAGGCCTGGCAACCTGGTCCTAATTTGAGGGGTGGATTCCTTCTTCTGTATTTGGAGGTCAGACAAGAACACCTAGGGCAGCCTGAGCTGGGAAGGGAGGGGAAGAGAGGCCAGTGTTGAAACATACAGAAAGTTGCAATTCCACACACTTGCCCCTCCCAGCAAGCTCAGTTAACAGTCCCAGGCTCTGGAGAGCCTTCCACCGGTGATCCTTCCTGGAGATCAGGAGGAGCTGGCTCCAACTCTTTCTCCAACACGGGCTGCAGCACCTGTGCAGATGCAGCCTTTAGCCAGAATGTTCCACCCTAGGAAAAAGGCAAGTCCCAACACTCAGGAGTACCAGTGACAGCACCTTTCACCACCTTCCTTCTTCTCTAAGTCAGCAGCCTCTTGCAGCACCTCAAACTGATCAAAGCTGCCTGGGATTTGGCAATCCAGATCCTTGCAACAGAAGGCACTTATCAGTGGAAAGGGTCAGCCCCAACGTCAGTAGAGCAGTGAGTGTAGTAAGAGGTTCCGAGCCTCTTAGCTCCAGGGTGCATGCAGGGCCTGTGATCCTGCTGTTTCCCCTGCTTGGGGTCTCAGTGGGATGGAGCAACTTTGGGGTGACCCTTCAGACTTGATGAAAGTCCAACCATCTCTGTCTACTGCCTCTCTAGTTCCCAGAACCCCTATGAGGCAGGTGATGGAATGTGACTGAATCTTGGCTTGCATATTGTAAGGATCACATACATTTTTGTTTAAATTGAATTCAGTAATGTGTAAGCCGCATGGGGGAGGGGAATAACGGCCCCCTCCATTGTTGTTTATGTCTTGATCCCCAGAACTTGTGACTCTGGTAGGTTGCATGGTAAAGGAGAATCAAGATTACAGATAAAATTTAAGCTGCTGGGCCTTAGGAAGCATCACTACAAATAAAGCTAATGGAGGTGATGGAATTCCAGTTGAGCTATTCCAAATACTAAAAGATGATGCTGTGAAAGTGCTCCACTCAATATACCAGCAAATTTGGAAAACTCAGCAGTGGCCACAGGACTGGAAAAGGTCAGTTTTCATTCCAATCCCAAAGAAAGGCAATGCCAAAGAATACTCAAACTACCACACTATTGCACTCATCTCACAGGCTACTGAAGTAATGCTCAAAATTCTCCAAGCCAGACTTCATCAGTATGTGAACAGTGAACTTCCAGATGTTCAAGCTGGACTTAGAAAAGGCAGAGGAACCAGAGATCAAATTGCCAACATCTGTTGGACCATCGAAAAAGTGAGAGTTCCAGAAAAACATCTACTTCTGCTTTATTGACTATGCCAAAGCCTTTGACTGTGTGAACTGCAACAAACTGTGGAAAATTCTGAAAGAGATGGGAATACCAGACCACCTGACCTGCCTCTTGAGAAATCTGTATGCAGGTCAGGAAGCAACAGTTAGAACTGGACATGGAACAACAGACTGGTTCCAAATAGGAAAAGGAGTTCGTCAAGGCTGAATATTGTCACCCTGCTTATTTAACTTATATGCAAACTACATCATGAGAAATGCTGGACTAGATGAAGCATAAGCTGGAATCAAGATTGCCAGGAGAAATATCAATAATCTCAGATATGCAGATGATACCACTCTTATGACAGAAAATGAAGAACTAAAGAGCCTCTTGATGAAAGTGAAAGAGGAGAGTGAAAAAGTTGGCTTAAAACTCAACATTCAGAAAACTAAGATCATGGCATCTGGTCCCATCACTTCATGGCAAATAGATGGGGAAACAGTGGAAACAGTGACAGATTTTATTTTGGGGGGCTCCAAAATCCCTGCAGATGGTGACTGCAGCCATGAAGTTAAAGATTCTTTCTCCTTGGAAGAAAAGTTATGACCAACATAGATAGCATATCAAAAAGCAGAGACATTACTTTGCCAACAAAGGTCCATCTAGCCAAAGCTATGGCTTTTCCAGTAGTCATGTATGGATGTGAGAGTTGGACTATAAAGAAAGCTGAGCACCAAAGAATTGTTGTTTTTGAACTGTGGTGTTGGAGAAGACTCTTGAGAGTCCCTTGGACAGCAAGGAGATCCAACCAGTTCATCCTAAAGGAAATCAGTCCTGAATATTCATTGGAAGGACTGATGCTGAAGCTGAAACTCCAATACTTTGGCCACCTGCTGTGAAGAGCTGACTCATTTAAAAGACCTTGATTCTGGGAAAGATTGAAGGCGGGAGGAGAAGGGGACAACAGAGGATGAGATGGTTGGGTGGCATCACGGACTCAATGGACATGAGTTGGAATAAACTCTGGGAGTCAATGATGGGCCAGGAGGCCTGGCATGCTGCAGTCCATGGGGTCGCAAAGAGTCGGATATGACTGAGCAACTAAACTGAACTGAATTGAACTGAGCCAAACAACTTTAAGATTGGAAGAATCCCAGATTATTCAAGTGAGCCCAATACGGTAACTAGGTCCTCAAATGTGGGGGAAGAGGGGGCGAGAGGAAGTTGAAGTGGTGAAATGTGAGTGCTCAGTGTACCCTCTACGCATGCATGCTAAGTCATTTCAGTTGTGTCCAACTCTCTGTGACTCTATGGACTGTAGCCTGCCAGTCTCCTCTGTCCATGGGATTCTCCAGGCAAGAATACTGGAGTGGGTTGCCATAAGAATCCCATGGACAGAGGAGCCTGGTGGGCTATGGGTCCATAGAGTCACAGAGAGTTGGACACAACTGAAATGACTTAGCACGCATGCATAGAGGTTGACACAGCACAACTTTATCATCCTGAAGTTCTGTAGGTAAGAGGTCCGACATGGGTCACCCTAGGCTAGCATCAAGACTGTGGTAATTAGTTACAGCAGCCAGAGGAAACTAATACACTGTGTAGTTACAAATCTTCAAGAAACAGCTCTCTAAGCATTGATGAATGCTTCAGAGTTTTCAGATCTCTGCTTCAAACAAGGAGATCACTCTTGCTTCATTTTCTAGGTTTCTCCAGATCTTGTGTTTCAAGAAGAAAATATATTCTTAAAGTTCCTAGAATTCCTGGCTGCAAAAACAGCGAGGAATCTCAACTAAGTGGAGAGCGAGTCTAAGAAGGTGTTCTTTTCTCCAGTCCCCATCTCTGCCCATCCTGTATTGATGGAGTTTCCATAACCCACTGATCACACTCAGTATCTAACCCAGTCTGGGTCAAAATTCCAATCTCAGTTGAGTTTAAATCTCCCCTTTCCTGTCTCGATGGGGAAGTCAGGCTTCAGCTCGGGACTTGAAGTAGTTTGGTGTGTGGTACGTCCTCTTTTCACCATCCCTTTCAGGGTCAAGTTGCTATAAGCTAGAGGGGGACAGGGAAGAGGAGGAAGGGGGAATCAGGGTGATCTAAAATGACAGGTCACCTGTCTGTGCTGGGAAGATGTTGCTAGTCTCGCCTTGGCTTAGTCATGGTCCACATGATACTGGATATTTTGGCTGGTGCTCTGATCTCAGCATGGGTGGGGGTAAGATTTTCTCTGGCCCATTCCAGCCACATCTGTGGACTGAGTTCCCCCTTGGAGCAGCTGTATTTCCTTTTGGCTAACATTGTTCTGTGCATTTTCCGTGCTCACTTGGCCTATTGGCTCATGGCCAAGCAGCTACCAGACAGGCCCCTCCCACCTCTACCCAAGCTGAGCCTGCAGGCCTCTGCCTGCAGAAACCTTCAGCTTTTGGTCTCCACACTCCAGGGACATGTGCTGGCCCCCTCAAGAAATTCCCCAGTCTCACGACATTCTGCTTCATTCCAATGGCCCTCTCAGTCTTCCAGCACGTCCAACTCTCCATGTAGCTTTGGGGAGGAAGTAACATTTTCCCATGAACACTGCCCTGGTAAAAACTTGTCCTCTCCCTCCTTCCCCCGGTTCTCCACTTACGATGTACAGGAGAGCCCAGAGAGGGTGGGGGAGCTGGCAGGACCAGTTCTGAAGCCTCTTATGAAGCCTTGAGTGAGTGGTCTGGCCCCTCCTTAGAAGGAGGTTCCTAAGGCTCATGTTGTCAAGTATAGTGTGGACCTCCCTTTCCCATTCAACTTTCCAAACCAGCAGCTTTTCAAAAACTCCCATCTTTTGGTGATGCCTTTTCTAGAAGCCTGGGTTAATTTTAACAACCACCCTAACTACTAAGACAGAGGACTTGAAACAAAGTTCTCTGTGAGCAAAGTCTTTAGGTTTTGGGTGTAAAGATATGAAAAAACCCAGCCCTATCAAAGTAGAAATGGGAAAGAACTGGAGAGTTTTTCTAAATATGAAAGAACAGCTGGTGGGGAGAAACCAGACCTTTGAGCTCTAGGCACCTCCCAGGACACAGCCCTTACCTTCTCCGCACTTCCAGCTGCTAAGAAACTGACTTTGACTCTGGGAGGAGCCCTGCTGGGGCTTATACCGGTGCCTTACCAGTCAGCACTGTGAGTGTAGATGAAGCCACATTAATGGTAATGTGAATCCACTTGTACCTGCCTCTTACCCTCCCGTACAACACTCTCTCCCGGTGCCCACCACCCAATCCCAGAGGCCTCTGCGTCCCAAGACAACCCCCGCCTGCCTGTGGAGATCCCTGGGCGCAGCAGTCACTGTGCTATGCCCTGCTCTCTGCTAAGCTGGAGCCTCAGGTGGTCTGTGGAAAGGACGTGGTCCTTTCCCCTCCATGCGCCCCAAGCTTAAGGGTCCCCAAGTAGTGCTCTTGTGCCCTTGGGTTTCCTCACTTTGACAAACACTTAACATGTACGGTGTTCTAAGCAGTATGAAAGCCTTCATTCATCTGACTTCATAGCAACCTCTGAGCCAGGAACTACATATCACCAGTGGACAGCCAAGGAGCCCAGCACAGAGGGGCTTAGGTAGCTCGCCCAAAGCCACTAAGTGAGTGAAACAAAACTGGAATTAAAATAATAATGCCCTTCCTCTTCCTGTGACCCAGATAATACATCCAAGGGGCCAGACTGAGGTTAGATTCCACTGGGCTGAAATAGGAACCACACCCGATCTCCAACACCTGAAGCTGTGTTCCAGGTGTGGCTCACTCTCCCTGGCTCTCTCCTTGGAACAGGTTCTCCAGAAGGTTCTCAACCCCTTAAAAGCCAACCGCTGGCAGGCAGTCCAAGCAGGCTGAGAGGCCCGAGCTCCCCACAGAGGAGGAAGAAACTGGCTCTGTTGAGGCGAGTGTGGACCCTTTGATCTGATACAGGATTTGGGGTCTAGCTTAACTGCTTTCTTCTCAGGCAGGATCTTTGGGGAATGACCCTTCGTTGGCCTGCAAAAGACCAGTGAGGTGGAGCACCATGGGCTCCACAGGCCAGGCTGGAAGTACCCCCTCCCTATCTCCAAGCTCGAGGAGACTCACTTCAGAAAAGTCCCTGGGCTCTGCCTGCTCAGGAGGGGAGCCCAACGCAGAGTGAGCACTAGGTCAGGAAGGGATATGTACCCTTTCCTGCCCTCCACTGTCTCCTGATTAGACAGTTCAGCTATGATGCTGTTGAAAAGAGGGAGCTGACAGTACACCTCAGGGAGCTTCAGTCTGTTCTAGTGTGAGGATGAAGGGGGTTTACACTGGGAAGTTCTCTTTGCTGCATTCAGAACCTGGGAGAAGTGGGAAGGGGATGGCTGCCTGCTCGTCCTAAGGCCACTTCTACCCTAGGCTACTTTGACCCGGCAGCCCTGGGTCATGCTGAGCAGCATCACAGACTCCACCAACTGTAGGGTGGCTGACCACAGGCCAAATGTTTAGATGAACACACACTCAGGGTGAAGGCAGACTCCTTCCCCAGCCCTTCCTTCCTGCCAGAGTTTGGGCTGACCTCCCCAAATGCTAATGAACAGCTCAGAAATACTAACAAGTGCCTTGGCACCCGGAATCCAGGCAGCATCACTTCCAACGTGAAGCTGGGCCAAGTCCCGGCCCCAGTGCAGTCTCAGGGGTTTCCTAGGCCCCGTGGAGCCTGGTGGCGTGGGACAAGCAGAAAGGCTCATGACGTTCCCAGAAGGCTGGCTCATTAGAGCCAAACGGGCCTCACACAGACCCATTTCTGGGTCACAGAAACTTCCACCTGCCAGGTAGGTGTGAACCCCGGCCCCTCCCTGATACTTGGAATATGGAGCAGGTTCAAGAAAGCCTGAGGTCAGATCCTGATCTCAGAGAACATTTATGTGAGGATGGAAAACAAGAATCACAAGACATTTCTCCCCAGGGCCTGCCCCTTACATGGGGAGATGCTGTGGAAATTGTACAGGGGACACGCTGAGCCCATCCTCAGGCCATGAAGGCTCCGTGTGTAAGCTTAATTCAAACCTGTTTCCCTGAGCCCTTGTGTGTTTTCAGAAGGGAACTGCTCTCCAGGGAGAGCTGTATGAAACAACACCTCCATTCCCCCGGCTCCCACCTCCCTACTGCCTGGTGGAGACAGAGGCCCACACCCCTGGGGTCACATTCCTCTCCCGGGGGCTGGGTATCCATTTCACCGTTCCCACACATCCTGCTGGCTTTCCTCTGAGTGTGCACACCCCTGCTCAGCTGGGGCTGCGGGGGATGAGGCAGACAGAAGCTATGAGGCCTTGTTCAGCTCCACTCCCACTCCCCTTTCCGTACCCCTGCACATTCTGCAACTCTGGATCTCTCTGTCTGCGGGAGCTCTGGCCTACAGGTCGGGCAGACTTACCAGGGGCTGGTGCCCTCCACCAGTGAGTGGCAGAGGGAACTGACCGACGAGTCCTTCAGCTTCCTCACCCAGGCTAGGGGGAGTCAACACCAGGACAGGTCTAGACCGTCTCCTAGAGGTCCCCGGTGGGAACGGAGCATCTGTCTACACAGCACCCTGTCTGGTCCATGCACTTGGAATTTTATCCCCTTCATCATGAGCCCATTTAAATCCACAATGGGTAGAAAGTGTTAGAAAGAGGGAACATCAGAGAAAAAGTGTCTCCTTTAGGACCTCATCAAGCCCAAATCCAAGAGCAGACCTGGGTGAGGACTTTATTTGAGCAGTGGGTTTGGGTTATCGTGTCTTTGGGTCAATAATGACCTCGCTGGGCTGCATGTCATCTGAGGCCACCAACAACAGAAACCGTGGCACAGTTATCCTTTTCCTAAGGTGCCTGGCACAGGCTCGGTACAAGTAGGTTCTCAGTAAACATTAAACTCAGTGGAGTTCCCTCACTCCAGGGAAGTTTGGAAGCAGCTTTCCAGAGACACCCACGTGAGAGAGAATGGCTCTCGGACTTTCTGTCCAACTGAAGCCACCAATGAACAATAGTTGAGGCATCCCAACATCTCATTCATCTCCATTACAGGAGCAGTCCGCATGCAGGTTCATGAGTGGATGTAGGGCCCTTGTGTGAGAACTCTGGGATCATCTTCACAACAGGGAAACTTAGAGCCCAGCCTCCCTCCAGGGCAGAAGGCCAAGGCCTAAACTGAGTATTGCCCTGTGCCCGGAATGGCAACCAGGATGTCCAGGGCTCTTTTATGTGCTGTTTCTACAAGGCCCACTCTGAACACTGATCCATGGTATAATAATATTTGGTCATAGCATTTACTTATTATGCATAATTTATTATCGCACAGGGAACTGGGAGGGTGTGGAAAAATCCTGATTAGAATCTGAGCTTGGGAAGAGGATTGAGGAGTCCATTTTCTATAACCCTGCTGAAAAATTCCCTAAAAAGTTAAAGAAGGAAAAAGGAGAAAAAAATGGCATTGGCACTTGCAGTGAAGACCAGATCATCAAGTAGTATTTGTCACCTTCAGGTCTTACACAACTGGTCCCCAGAGACTCCCAGTTACTGCCTTGAGATCTCAGTGTCTGCAAACACTGCTGGGTTAGTAAGCTTGGGAGGAATTGGTGAACCACCATGTCTGGGCTTTTCACTTCCTTGGCCTGAGTCATGCCAGGCAAGCTCACCTCTACTTCCCAAGAAATGCGGAAAAATGAGGAAGGCACACATATCTGGGTGTGGTGTTGCTGGGACCCAGCCAGCCCCCAGATTCTCTGGTTGCAGAGCGACCTGGCCAGCTCACACAGGTAGCACTCTTGTACTTTTAGAAGAAAAAAAAGCATCCGAGTAAAAGTGGAGGTGGAGGGAAGGCTGGACAGGAATATTTTCCCAGTCTACTCTGCTTAGGAATTAAAAGTTTGCTGGGACACACTTCTGATGGCTTTAAATATTACAAATGATACATTCCAGAGGGAACACAGTCCCCACTGGATATGGCCCCTGGAAAGTATTTAATATCGCTGACTGCTGTGTTTTTCTACAACCAAACTAGACCTCCTTGAAAACAGCGGCTGATTTTCACTGCTCATCTCCTATGCAGTGGTCCCCAACATTTTTGGCACCAGAAATGGACTTCATAGAAGACAATTTTTCCAGGGACCAGGGCAGAGGGATGGTTTCAGGATGATTCAAGGGTATTACATTTATGTGCACTTTATTTCTATTATTTTTACATCAGCTCCACTTCAGATCATCAGGCATTAGATCCCAGAGGTTGGGGACACCTGACCTACAGGTCCTTTCATGCATGTGCTCAAGAGTATATTGATCTACTTTGATCTCCTGTTGTGTAAGACGATTTCCTGCAGGAAAGAACAAGTGGTGAATTCATGAAACTTGGTACAGATTTTGATCTTGATTTATAGATGGGACCATCTATAAAATGAAGCAGGTTGGGCCAGTCTGTGAGGCCAGTTCTGGCTCCAAATCGTGAGTGTGGAAGAGTGTGGTCAGAGGGAGGCGACCGGCTGCTGGCCAGTAGGGCAGGTGGGTGCTGGGGCCCAGGGTTCTTCAGAGACCAAGTCCGCATTCCCTTTTTGCCACCACCAGGATGTACACACAAATCACATCCCAAGGTATTATCTCTGGGTGTATAGGCAAATACTGATTTAAATAATTTAACGAATTAGTATTTGCTGAGAACCTCCTGCAAACAATGGACTGAGGGGCTGGGTTGTGAGGGATACAAAAGGTGAGCATGTCAAGACCCTTGCCCTCAAGGAGGTTGGGCCCAAGTGCCAGCTCCATCTGCAGCAGGCTGTGTGTCCCTGCACACACAACAACCTCTCTATTTCCTCATCTGTGAAACAAGGAAAATCAAAGCAATTTTAGTTGTTAGGAAAATGAGAGATAATATTAATATATGTACAGCTTGTTGGACTGCTTCTAGGACTGGATTGCTGTTAAGAAATAGATATTACATGTTGAGTTTCCAGACAGTGCCTAGCACTTGGTAGGTATTAAGTAATTGGTAATGTGGGGAAGCAGAATTTGCCACCCCAAAAATAGGTCTCTTTAGCATAAAGATTATTTTAGGCTGGTTATTTTATATTTTGATTTTTTTCCCTTTTTTTTAAATTAAAATACAATTGATTTATAATGTATTAGTTTCAGCTGTATAGCAGTGATTCAGGTCTCTCTATATATTCTTTTTCAGATTCTTTCCCCTTATAAGTTATTATAAAATACTGAATATAGTTTACTGCGTGCAATACAGTAGGGCCTTGTTGGTAATCTAATTTATATATAGTAGCGTGTATATGTTAATCCCAAACTCCTAATTTATCCCTTCTCTCTTTCCCCTTTGGTATTGTCTGTTTATTTTTTAAAAAACTGAAGACATAGAAGAAGCTCTGAAAATCAAGAATTTACACCTTGTAGGAGACACTTACCTGTATAAGGGAATCTCGACTTGTAGGGGTGTCTCCCTTGCAGAGGGAGGTGACTCAATTTCTTGAAACTCTTATCTGTGGAGAAGGCAAGGACTTAGATCTGCATGATACCTTACTCTTATTACTGTGCTTTTCCTGATATCCTCTCATAACTCCCCTCTCCTCCAGTATCTTCTTTTATCTTCAGCTGAGAATGGTATTTTGGATGAGGGTTTCTACCATTTCAAGGAACTACTTGGTTTTCCTGGGTCTCTCCCAAGTATACAGGACATAGACATATTATTAAACTTTTGTTTGTCTTTCTATGTGTCTCACGGCAATTTAATAATTAGACCAGCAGAAGAACATACACTGGAAGAAGGGAATGTTTTTCCTTCCCTACAGTAATTGCTGTAGCTGCTGTTAATAGGCTCTTATCATTTTCTTAGCATGGGCCAAAGATAATAATACTTTCTGAAGCGAGGAGACCTGAGAGGCCCCAAAGGAGGGGAGGGCTCAGTGAACGGAAGCTCCAGCCGAGAGCTCTTTGTTTACCAGACGCACCACCTATAGCCATCACACCCCCACCTTCGTTCCTAAGAAGCTACTCACATGCTTGTCATTCATTCTCCAGAACCCTTTCACTCACCCTTCCACAGGTCTTTCTAACAGGAAATACAACTGTCAGCAGATTTCTTTTTTTTAAGTTAAAATCAAGTATTAAGAAGAAGAGGTGGCAAGAATACACAGAACTGTACAAAAAAGACCTTCATGACCCAGATAATCACGACAGTGTGATCACTCACCTAGAGCCAGACATCCTGGAATTCAAAGTCAACTGAGCCTTAGGAAGCATCACTATGAACAAAGCTAGGGGAGGTGATGGAATTCCAGTTGAGCTATTTCAAATCCTAAAAGATGATGCTGTAAAAGTGCTGCACTCAATATGCCAGCAAATTTGGAAAACGCAGCGTGGCCACAGGACTGGAAAAGATCAGTTCTCATTCCAATCCCAAAAAACCGCAATGCCAAAGAATGCTCAAACTACCCCACAATTGCACTCATCTCACATGCTAGTAAAGTGATGCTCAAAATTCTCCAAGCCAGGCTTCAATAGTACGTGAACCGTGAACTTCGGGATCTTCAAGCAGGATTTAGAAAAGACAGAGGAACCAGAGGTCAAATTGCCAACATCCGTTGGATCATCGAGAAAGCAAGAGAGTTCCAGAAAAACATCTATTTCTGCTTTATTGACTATGCCAAAGCCTTTGACTGTGTGGATCACAATAAACTGTAGAAAATTCATAAAAAGATGGGAATACCAGACCTCCTGACCTGCCTCCTGAAAAATCTGTATGCAGGTCAGGAAGCAACAGTTAGAACTGGACACGGAACAACAGACTGGTTCCAAATCAGGAAAGGAGTATGTCAAAGCTGTATATTGTCACCCTGCTTATTTAACTTATATGCAGAGTACATCATGAAAAACTCTGGGCTGGATCAAGCACAAGCTGGAATCAAAATTGCTGGGAGAAATAACAATAATCTCTGATATGCAGACGACACCACCCTTATGGCAGAAAGCAAAGAGCCTCTTGATGAAAGTGAAAGAGGAGAGTGAAAAAGTTGGCTTAAAACTCAACATCTAAAACTGAAGATCATGGCATCCAGTCCCATCACTTCATGGCAAGTAGATGGGGAAACAATGGAAACAATGACAGATTTATTTTCTTGGGCTCAAAAATCACTGCAGATGGTGACTGCAGCCATGAAATTAAAAGACACTCCTTGGAAGGAAAGCTATGATCAACCTAGGCAGCATATTAAAAAGCAGAGCTATTATTTTGCCAACAAAGTTTTGTTTAGTCAAAGATATGGTTTTTCCATTAGTCGTGTATGGATGTGAGAGTTGGACTATAAAGAAAGCTGAACACCAAAGAATCAATACTTTTGAACTGTGGTGTTGAAGAAGACTCTTGAGAGTCCCTTGGACTGGAAGGAGATCAAACCAGTCAATCCTAAAGGAAATCAGTCCTGAATATTCATTGGAAGGACTGACGCTGAAGCTGAAACTCCAATACTTTGGCCACCTGATGTGAACAACTGACTCATTTGAAAAGACCCTGATGCTGGGAGAAGAAGGGGACAACAGAGGATGAAATGGTTGGATGGCATCACCGATTCAATGGACATGAGTTTGAGTAAACTCTGGGAGTTGGTGATGGACAGGGAGGCCTGGCATGCTGCAGTCCATAGGGTCACAAAGAGTCGGACATGACTGAGCGACTGAACTGAACTGAACTGTAAACCCACACTGTCTTTTGATTGGATCCCTCCCTGCTCTTTGAAAGAGGTAACCCTGGTCTGTGTGTGGATCCAGAAAGCAGCTTTATTATCTTCCACAGTTCAAACTGGGTGGCTTTGGAGACTCTCCCTTAAGTGGGGCTGAGGCAGGTAGGACCAGGCCACTGCCCCAGAAGAATGTATGGAATCCCTTTGATCCCTAAAGAATGGATTAACAAGGCTTCTTGGTGAGTGAAGAAACCTGCTACAAATTCTAGCATCCAAATTCGAAGGTTTTCAAATTCTTATTTCTTCAGGCTATTCCCTTCATTAATTCCATGCACATCAGATTTTTTTTTTTGCTCTTTTCCTGAGCTCCTATTTTTCTCTGAAACCATAACCATATTGCAGGGGTTGGGGGGTGAGGGCAGCAGGGATTAATAAACTACTAATTGTAGAAAAGGTTTTTACTTCTCTCTCCCACAAAAGCTTTATAGGCAGAACTTTTATTGCAGTTTCCTTTTTTGCACTTTATAGATTTTGTGTTTTTTACAAATTGAAGATTTGTGGCAACCCTGCATTGAGAATTCTCTGGATGCCATTTTCCCAACAGCATTTGCTTATTTTGTGTCTCTGTGTTACATTCTAGTAATTTTCTCAATATTTCAAGTTTTTTCATTTTTACTTTATTTGTTATGGTGACCTGTGATCAGTGGCCTTTGATGTTATTACTGTGAATGTATAAGATGGTCATGTAAAATGGGGCACTTAATCCATAAATGTGGTGTGTGTTCTGACTGCTCCATTAGCCATTCCCCCTCTCCCTCTCCTTAAGCCTCCCTTATTCCCTGAAACATGACAACATTGAATTTAGGCCAATTAATAACCCGACACTGGCCTCTATGTATTCAAGTGAAAGAGTTACCTGTCTCTCGCTTCAAATCAAAAGCTAGAAATGTATGATTCAGCTTAGTGAGGAAGGCATGTCCAAGGAGGAATGGCCAAAATCTAGTTTCTTGCATCAAACTCTTAGTCAAGTTGTGAATGAAAAGAAGAACTTCTTGAAGGAAATTAAAAGTGCTACTCCAGTGAACACACGAATGGTAAGAAAGCGAAACCGCCTTATTGATGATGTGGAGAAAATGTTAGTGGTTTGGAAAGAAGATCAAACCAGTCACAACACTCCCTTGAGCCAAAGCCTAATCCAGAACAAAGCCCTAACTCTCTTCAGTTCAAGGAAGTCTGAGAGAGGTGAGGAAGCTGCAGAAGAAACTGGCACGTGGCACTCTGACTTTCTGGGCCTCACTTTCTTCAACTGTGATCTGAAGTTAATCATACTTCTTAATACCCTGTTCCTGTGAGGGGTAAAACATGTGCAAAGTTAGAATGTGTGGTATCTGGCACAGTGCTGAGTCACGAAATACTAGAAATATTGATTCCTTCTCTCTCCCCTGCCTCCTGCCCTCATTGTGTTGCCTTATTGCTGCTGAAATTTCAGTAGCTGAAGATATCTTAATATTGAAATGTGGAACCTGGAAAATACTGTATGTTTATAGAGACAGAAGTAAATCGAGTTAATCTTTTTTGCATGGCTATTTACACATTTTCTAAATATCCTGATTAATGGGGAAGGAAGATCCAGAAAAGGAATCAGGGACTTTGCCCTAAATATTCATAAGCCTGGGCCTTGAGCTTTGGTTTCAGATGCTGTTGTGACCCTCAGAGCACACAGGCCAGGGAGCATCTGTGCTGTTATAAAATTATCTTCCCAAGGTCCAAAGACTGCAGCTTTGGAGACAACCGTGAGTCAGCACCAGTAGTGAGGTATGAGTAGCGAGACCATCACTGATAAGGAACAGATGACTCAACAAACGAGTCTTCAATTAAGTATGACTACCTGAACAAAGGTGGCTCAGTGGTAAAGAATCTGTCTGCCAATGCAGAAGACACGGGAGACGTGGGTTTGATCCCTGGGTCGGGAAGATCCCCTGAAGGAGGAAATGGCAACTTACTCCAGTGTTCTTGCCTGGAGAATTCCATGGACAGAGGAGCCTGGTGAGCTACAGTCCATGGGGTTGCAGATTCCGACACGGCTGAGCACGCACCGCCCCCCCGCCACACACACACACATACACCTGAACGAAACTCCATGTAGGTGGGTATGCTGTGCCGAGTTGTTGGGGAGAAGGGACAGAAGTCATCAGGACCATGAAGTAGGAGCTTTCTTCCTGAAGGAACTCGGGAGGTGCTCCAGCAAACACCCGTGCACCCCTCTCTGCCAGCCCCTTCCGCTCTCAGATCCCTTTTTGCTCCAAGAATCATCCTCTTGGGGAAACATTTACTACTTTACTCATTACTGCCACTCTCCTTTTTTTCTTCTCTAAACCACACTTCTAAACGCCAGGGCTCAGGAAAAGAGCCTCTCCCTTCTCTGCCCCTCCAGTGTTACAGAACTACAAGCACCTATCTTAGAAGGTCACGTGAATCACCCAGGCATTTCCCAGAAAGAGTCTGGCCCATTCTATTTATAAAAGCAGTCACAAAAGGAATTCTGTGTTGCATTCAGTATAAATGCTGATAGATCAGCATCTGCCTGGGGCGTCCTCAGGGGCACAAAAGAACCGTCTGATTTCTCTCCAAGCCTCAGTTGGCTCCTGCCTCCCACTCAGCTCCCAGAACCTCGCATGCTAATATGAATGATTTCCCAAGCAGCAGGGCAAGTGGTGAGATGCTGCAGGTTTTACTCATCAAGATTTTCAGCTCCAGTTCTGTGCTCTGGGGGACCTGCAGGCTTTGAATCAGGCTCTTCCCTCAGTCCTGGTGGGGACAGGGAGGGAGCCAGGACAGGGTTTGACAGGAGAGGCTCCCCAGCCAAGCACGGCCCCGGTGGCCCTGGTGGCCTGAGTCACAAGTGAACTGCTTTCCCCTTTTGCAGCTGGAGCCTGGATCTCCTCTTCTATCTGGCTGCTACTGTTCACACACAGACCGCTCGCCCCAAAGTTAACAATGACTGATCCCTTCTAGAGCTCTCTGCCTGCACCTCTCCTTCTGCCTATCTTTGTTCCCCTACTACTTCCTAGAAGACCTCGTATGCCCCTTACGTCCTTGGCTAATGAGACCAGGAAGTTCTGGAAGGCAGGGCTCTGTTCTGGTTTTCTCCCTCCCCAGCTCTCGTCTCCCCACTTGGAGCAAGGCTTCAGATCTACTTGATTGTTTCCAAAATGCCGACTCGACCAACTCCAAGTGAATCTTTACTTTCAAGGATCCCTCGACCAAATGCGTGTCCAAAGTTAGAGCTGTACCCTTCTGACAGATCCACAGATGTCATTGGCTCAGTCCTTCTTATCTGGAGCTCTCTCCCTGGGCCCTACATCCTCCCCAATAAACATCCAAGCAGAAGGTAAGGGCTGAATGGATAAGAGGGACCTGCTAGGTCCAAGACCCACGGAAGAAACCGAGGGAAGCAAGAGGAAGGGAGAGAATAGGAAAGAGATTCCAAAAAGAGGAAGAGGAGGGAGGCAGGCAGAGAGGAGAGTGACTGGAGCAGAGGAGACAGAGAGACACACAGAGAAGCAGGGAGGAAGGCAAAGAGGACAGAGAAAGGCAAGGGAACCAGGGGGGAATGGCAGATGTCTCAGGCGGGCTGGGGGTTGTCGCGCCACAATTTGTCCTGATTCTTGAGTGCCTGCTATGGGCCAGGATCTGTTGCAGACCCTCAGGGATACAGTGGTCAAGAAGACTCTGTGACAACCTAGAGGGGTGGGATTGGGTGTGAGGTGGGAAGGAGGCTCAAGAGAGAGGGGATATATGTATACCTGTGGCTAAGCCATGTTGATGTATGGCAGAAACCAATCCTTCAACTAAAAATA
Source organism: Bos javanicus (assembly GCF_032452875.1). Classification (NCBI taxonomy): domain Eukaryota; kingdom Metazoa; phylum Chordata; class Mammalia; order Artiodactyla; family Bovidae; genus Bos; species Bos javanicus. Next base: position 49,258,418 of record NC_083870.1, read on the forward strand.
AAGAAACAAAATTTTAAAAAGACAAGCTCTTTGCTCAAGGTGTTTATGTTTCATGGATGACTGATGACAAATAAATCAGTATATAATAAAAGTTGTTGAAGAAAAATAAAACAGGTGCCAGTACTCTTGCCTGGAAAGTCCCATGGATGGAGGAGCCTGGCGGGCTGCAGTCCATGGGGTCGCTAAGAGTCAGGCACGAGTGGGCGACTTCCCTTTCACTTTTCACTTTCATGCATTGGAGAAGGAAATGGCAACCCACTCCAGTGTTCTTGCCTGGAGAATCCCAGGGACAGAGGAGTCTAGTGGGCTGCTGTCTACGGGGTCGCACAGAGTCGGACTCGACTGAAGAGACTTAGCAGCAGCAGCAGTCTACTCTCAAATAGAAGGTTCTGACTCCTAGTCCAGTGCTGTTGTGTTCATGCAAAAGACAAAACACCTCAGACACTGAAGGAGATGCTTTTATTCAGTCTATTGCAACAGGGAGAATGTTCATTAAGGAGGAATATCAAATAAAGGGAAGGGACCTGGGGCTTCATACATGCAGGTGAACAAGGGAGTCATCCTGAATCTTACAGGAGCCTTGAGGAAGGATGAAGATGGGTCTATCTCAGAATATTTGAGGGTGATGGTCATTTGAAGTTTCACCTGTGGGTCACAAAAGGATGGTGGTTGGGTGGTAAAAACTCCAAAGGGTAGAGGATTTTGCGTGGCTGTTTTCCTCAGGTTAAGTTCAACCCTGTCACAAATATCACCCTAGCTCCATTATTCTAAAAGCTAAATGTGATTGCTTCCCTGTGCTTATTACCTGCCCCTTAACTCTGGACTTCCCTCAAGCTGCACACAGGGCCCTTTGGGGCCTAACTCCTCCCTGCTCCCGAGTAGCTGAACTGGGAAGGCGCAGGGAAGGGCGCACAGGAGAGGACCCTGTGCAGGGCCCCCCCATCATCTCTGCACACCTGCCTCTGGCCAGAACTCAGTCACAGGGCCACACTCACCTGTAAGGGGGACTGGGTCGTATAGTCGAACTGTGTACCCAGAAAGAAGGAGAAAATGGATGTTAGTGGTCACGGCTAGCTGGCTTTTCAGGCCGTTTCATCTCTAGGAACATCCCTCTGCCCTCTTCCTGGACCTTTCCTGATTATATGACACCTATGCATCCTTCCAGAGTCATTTAAGCATTCCATCCTTTAGAAAGTCTTGCTTGACTATCAGTGTGGGCCAGGTACCCCCAAAGGCCTCTGTAGCACCCAAGGATCTGTTACAATACCAATCACGCTAATCTACAACTGTTTATTTTCTCATCGGTCTCCTTACACTAGACCTTGAGGCATTAGAGACTGTCTTCTGTCTCTCTGTCCTTGGTGCCTAAGCCCTGCTGGGGCACTGGGTACCCAGTGATCCGTAATGTCTGTCAAATAAATAAATGGATTCTGGTTTGCTTCTAAACTACCAGGATAATTTTAACCAAAAGAGACCAGAGGGTCCCCCTCGTAACCCTAACAAAAGGTTTAATTTGAGACCCGGGCCTGGATCAGTTCTCACAGTGAGGCCTCCCAAAAAGACACCAAGCATTGTTGATATTAGGGTGCAAAGAGAGCTCAGATGCCTTACTTTGAGTTCAGCTCACTAACCCTCTTTCACAGCCTGATTGGCCCTTAGAGAGGAAAGAGAACTGCATCCCCGCTTCCTGGCAGATGAGGATGGAGGGAACAGGTAGGTACCCTTTGTGTGCGTTGGGCAAGGACCGTAGCAGACCTGGAGGGAAGGTGACAGGTTGCAGTGGCCTTACGCTCATCTGGGTAGTCAAGTAAGCAGTTACATGATGACACACGGGTACAGCATCCGTGATCTCATCACTCCAAGCCAGTTTGAGTCAGGACCAAAACCAGTAAAATCTTATTAACACGCGAGAGAAAGGCTGAGTCATTTCTATAATGACTGGCTTATGGCAGGAATCTTTACCAAGCCTGAGGATGAGAAAATAGCCTCTTTTCATGTCGAATTATTGGCTGGAGTCTCATCTTTATAACTTTTGAAGAAGGAATTATGTGGCTCACACATCCAAGACAAGTAGGGAAATTGCCTTAGGGCACATAAGTAACCAGACCACAAACAGGACTTGGACCTAAGGCCTGAGGGGGCAGAGCAGCTACCTACAGCATCCTAGGTCTCCTGTTTTCTCCTGTGGAGTCCTAGTTATGTCCATTGGTTAGGCAGGAACATTGAGCTGCCCAAGTGATAAAGATAATGATTATAGCTTACATTTACTAAAACTTAAAATGCACTAGGGGGCTTCCCTGGTGGATCAGTGGTAAAGAATCCTCCTGCCAGTGCAGGAGACACGGGTTTGATCTATGGGTCGAGAAGATCCCCAGGAGAATGAAGTAGCAACCCCCTCCAGTATTTTTGCCTGGGAAATCCCATGGACAGAGGAGCCTGGCAGGCTACAGTCCATGGGGTCACAAAGAGTCAGACATAACTTAGCAACTAAACAACAACATAATGTACTAGGCACTAAGCTGGGAGATTTATATGTGCAATCTTGATTGATCTTTGCAATTATACATACAATTCTCAACTCTATACTTACTACATGCATTTATTGCTTTATGTGGGAAACATAGTATGTGGAAGATGCTGAAAAATTCAGCTCGCTGTGTTCCAGCCACACTGGGCTTTGTTTTCCAAAGATCACGTCAAGCTTGTTTCCCACCTCAGGGTCTTTGCACAGGCTGTTTCTTCTGTCTCAGCCATGCACTTTGCCCAGATCCTCCCCTGGGTTTACTTCTTACCTCTCAGGCCTCTGCTCAAACGCCACCTTCTCCAAAGAGGCTTCCCTGATCTTCCCCCATGAAATAGACCCCAACTCCCACCTATTGTTCTCTGTCTCATTGGTTTCCTTGTCTTTCTTCATAGCATTTAATAGTACTCAAAATTATACCAAAGATTTATTCATCACTTGATGAGTGAAACAAGGACTTTTTCTTACTTACACTGTCTCCAGGATCTTGAAGAGAGCCTGGCACATAGTAGGAGCTCAATAAATATTGGTTGGGTAAATGAATAAATACAGTCCCTGGAGAGCAGGGCCGCATCAACAGCTGCTCAGAGCACACAATTCTCAATGAGAACCAACAAAGCAGGACTTCCCTGGTGGGTACAGTGATAAAAATCCACCTGCCAATGCAGAGAACACAGGTTAGATCCCTGGTCTGGGAAGATGCCACATGCAGAGGAGCAACTAAAGACCATGGGCCAAACTACTGAGTCTGCGCTTTAGAGCCCGTGAGCTGCAACTGCTGAAGCCTGTTCGCCTTCCTAGAGCTTTCGCTCCACAAGAGAAGCCACTGCAGCAAGAAACGCAGGCACTGTAACTAGGGAAAGCCAAGGCCCAGCAACGAAGACACAGCGCAGCCAGAAAAAAAAAAGACCCAACAAAGCAGAGGGGGGTGGAAAAAGGAGAAGAAAGGAGGAGGCAGCAGAAAAGCTCTCTTCAGATTTGAATTTAACTACATTTGTTTAGTTTTCCTTATGCATCCAACTTAGTGACCCACAGTGTCTCTTTCAATTCTCATATCCTGTGTAGTAGGCAATTATAGGGGAAAAGGGGAAATATAAGAATAGAGAGCAGAAACACACTGACATCAATTCCTTGACAAACTCTTTATCCATAACAGGAAAGAGGCTTTTATATTTAAAAAAAAAAAAAACAGATTCCCAATTGCTTATCTTTGTGTAGCCCAAACCACAGGATTTTGTGTTTATTTTTTTATGATTCAGCTTCATAAAACCCACAGGCTATTTAATTTACTATGTTTACTTTTACTATAACTTCAAGACAAAAGATTTATTACTAACCTCCACCCTTCCCTCAACTCAGCTTGCAGAATCGCTTCCATAGTTTACGTATATTGATTCAATTCTCTGGATGCCTGTGCATTTCCTCTATAAACTGTTTCGTCAACTTTTATGGAAAAGGAGGCTGAGTTTTTCTAAACATGTGTCCAAACTAAAATTTCATTTTATAATAGCATTAAAACAGCATTTTAATTACATGTTAGAACAGTCTGACCTGACAAAATCTTGCAGGATCCTAGTCTGAAATCCTGGGAGCCTCTAACACCCCCCACCCCCCATCCCCACACACAAAATCCTCCCCCTTATTAAAATGAAGAATTCTTCAGTGGGTTTGGCCTCTCCTTGTTCCCTTTGGCTGGTCCATGGCCTCAACTAAACTTATGCACTGAGGTGTGGCTACCATTACAGGGGTTGTGCAAAATGGGGGAATCTGATGGGCTCTGAGCTTTGAGCAGGATCCCAGTTTATGTAACAAGCCCCAATCTGACAGCTCCCTAGGCCTATCTGCCATCTGGTGAACTTGACTGGTCCCTCCACTCCACCCTCTCTGCACCAGTGGGAGCCCATAATTCCAAGCGGCGGCTAGGATTAGGGTCAGAGGTCACCCTATTATGGCTCAGATGTAGTTAGTGCTGCAGCAGCCCACAGCCTGCTTTCCAGAGGTGCCAGGAGCTCTTCAAGGAAAGTGCTTAGTTGCCCAGTCATGTCTGACTCTTTGTGACCCCATGACCTTGTAGCCTGCCAGGCTCTTCTGTCCATGGGATTCTCCAGGCAAGAATGGAGTGAGTAGCCATTCCCTTCTCCAAGGGATCTTCCCGACCTAGGGATAGATGCAGGTCTCCTGCATTGCAGGCAGATTCTTTATTGTCTGAGCCAGGAGGGAAGCCCTCTTAAAGGAATAGTTATGCTGAAATAATAGACACTTAACCCCTGAACAATGTCAGGGAGATGGAAACGGTAAACCAGTGTAACTTCAGAGAGATTTTTGGGTGCTCATCCCCTTCTTTGTGTCCTGATGAAGAGAAATTTGTGTATGCTGTTGAGCCCCAATTCTCATCCATCACACTAAGCTTCACAGGAGGAAATTTGGGGAGACCCCTTCTCCTTCGAACACTCCTCCTATATCTACCAGAATTATCCCTTCCTGTAAACAACTCCTCTTCAAAACTTACTTCTGATTAAATATCTGCTAAAGGTGGGATGTGAGCCTCAGAAGGCATTTTTTTAGTTAAACCAGCAAACATGACACAGCACCTTATGGCTTACAACAGGGTTCAATCCTTAACCCTGGATATTCTAACTACCTTTTTGACAGTGGGAAACCCAAAGCTGAGACCATAGAGAGAGATGAAGACTGCAGTTTGAGTTTCAATCACTTTTGACCATAGGTTTTCTGGTGGCTCAGATGGTCAAGAGTCTGCCTATAGACCTGTGTTCAGTTCCTGGGTTGGGAAGATCCCCTGGAGAAGGAAACAGCAACCAACTCCAGTATTCTTGGCTGGAAAATCCCATGGACAGAGGAGCCTGGAGGGCTACAGTCCACGGGGTCACAAAGAGTCGGACACGACTGAACAACTTCACTTTCTTTCTTTTGATATCATATTACAAGCAAGTAGGAGTAATGAGACTTCCCTGGTGGCGCAGGTGGTAAAGCATCTGCCTACAATGCGGGAGACCCAGGTTCGACCCCTGGGTCAGGAAGATCCCCTGGAGAAGGAAATGGCAACCCACTCCAGTACTCTTGCCTAGAAAATCCCATGGACGGGGGAGCATGGTAGGCTGCAGACCATGGGGTCGCAAAGAGTCGGACACGACTGAGCGACTTCACTTTAGGAGTAATGAGAGCAAGCCTAAGTAAGCCTGGCTCTCTCTGGGCAGAGACCCCACTGCCACTGCCAGACAGGGTGCCACACTTTAGAGTTAACAGAACATCCCCAGGCTCTTGTCCAGGAAATGACACTGGGGCTTACTGGACCACAGCTACGAGCCCATTGAGGGCAGGGGCAGACACCAAGACACTCCAGTAGCCTCGAGGGCAAATTCAGAATGACCCCATAACTGATTTTCATAATGCTCTTATGGGCAAATGGGACCCAATTTCCATTGCACTCGTGTTTCAGAAAGCAGTGAGTATACAAGGAAGTCAAGAGAATCTTCCCATCAAAAATGTTTAACGTAGGCACTGAATTTTTCAAATGATAGGACTTAAGTAATTGAGTATATGATTTCTCTGAAATGTCTTGTCCTCTGATGACCCCAGATTAATGAGGGGTTACCACACATGCCCACTACTCTTCCAAACCTAAGTTCTAGCACAATATTTTTTTAAAATCTGTCCAAAGTTGCTGCTAAACAATGAAAACATTTAAAAAGTTCCCCCATAAGCTTAAAGTCTTTTATTCTATTAAAATGAAAATAAAGTCTTCTTTTACCCAGTAAGCCTCCAAAATTCTCAAATTGTTGGCAAGGAATTAAAATATTGATGTGACATATTGCCTTCATGGTATTCAGTGCAACATTTTATTCTTTTTCATTTTTGTGCACCATATTTTCAGTGAATATCATAGAAATAAACGTTTTCTGCAGTAAATATGTTTCAGATATATTTGCAATTCTTAGAGCTCTAAGAGAGAAATCAACAGACCAACGCCCAGATCCCCATGGCTGCCTGCCAGGCCGCAAAGGCCTGCTGGGGAAGGAGACAGGGTTTGACATCTTATCAAGTGCAGAGTTTTTGATTGCTCTCCTGGACCGGACATGCTTGTTGCTGAGTCAAGTCGATACTGCCTAAAATGACTCTAGGATTGTCCATTATTAAGAATAAGTAACATGTTCTTGGGGCCTGCTGGAGTTCTCCAGGGGCAGGAAGGATTAGCAATAGTAAACAGATCATACAGAATGCAGACAGACTACAAATAAAAATGCATTTTGATTACTTTATGAGTCTGCTGTGTAAGACACAGGCTACTCCTGTTGATACATTGATATTCACACAAACACAGATGCCCTGCAAGAAGTTGGAGAGACCTGCCCTTCTGAGGAAGGCCTCAGGTGTCACATCAGAGGGAGCCACTTTGAGCTTCAGAGGACACAGGTGATGTGCCTGGCCAACTAGGGGAGGAGGCAGATCCTCTGTGAGGGGACAAGACTCTGGCGATTTTTTCTTTGGGCCAGTTTCTTCTAATCCACAAGGAGGTCCAGCAAGGGGCCTCTACAGCTGGTTGAAGCTGGCCCAGACATAGTATTCCTGAGATCACGAAGGGTTATGACTTGAGACCTGTGGAGCTTCAAAGCACCCACTGGGGTTCCTCATGTCAAGCTTATGAGAGTGTTTCACCTTGGAGGACTGCTCATTCTTCCTTACTCTGTTGGGTGTCATGGAGGTGGGAACCCTTGCCTCTGAGCTGCCTTCAAGGAAAGATCCTGGAAAGGAATTGCTGTTCCTCCCAGGTTCCTCACCTTCACGGCTAACTCTGCCCCAACTCTATCAGACAGTCTTTCAAATGGCTGGCACTATGGCCATCACCACCAGGGCTTCCCAGGACTTACCTGACCAGGTGTGAACAACATGTTCATCACACCTGAAACAGGGTTTTTTTTTTTTTTTTTCTTTTAATTACAAAGATTAAAATAAATAGAAATCAAGTAAGAGAAAAAAAAATACAAATGGTGAGATCTACCAAGTACAGGGTTGTTCTGGGATAACCAGCTCTAGCCACACCTTGTCTGGGCTGCTGACACAGCTTCTGGTCCTGGCTGCTTCTTCCCTTACTTTAGTAGCCCCTGAGAGACCACATCCCAAAGCCAGCTTTCAGTCCAGAAAGATTATATACACAGAGTTTGGGGGAAGAGGAAGGAGTCCACTCAAGTCCCAGTTTGGACAGTGGAGTTGCTGGAGGGGATAACAGGAACACACACTCTTCTAGGTGGACAGTGATAAACAGAAGACATAGACATAATGTCACACCAATGGGCAACCAGCCTCTCAGTTCCTCTTGTCTCATAATGGCTTTCACGTGAATTCATTCATGCCACAAACATCTCCTGAGCACCTACTGAATGCCTGGGCCTGGGTTAGGTGCTGGGTTAAGTGTTGATGGAAATATTAATAAATAAGGTTCGGCTCCTGCCTTTGAGAAGCTCAGATCTAAAGGGCAAGTCATTGTAATCTCTAGAACATTTTACTAGCTTTCTAGCTGTCTCCCTGCTTCCCAACGTTCCCCCTTCAATCCATCCTCAGTTTAGTAATCATGGGAATTTCATTAAAACTTAATCACATCTTGTTACATATTTGCTCCCACAGCTTCCCATCTTGCTCATAATAAACCCAGCATCTTTATAATGGCCTAACAGCTGAATATACTCTGACCTCCCTGTTGCCTCTCATCCCACTTCTTGCTTCTCTTCCTCTCATCCATTACAGCCGCCCAGCATGTCCTGCCTCTTACACTTTGCTCTTCCTTGAATTATCCTCTCCCACATAATCCCTGGATCATTCTGCTGCATACTTCAGATACGCCCTTGAAAGCTATCTTTTCAGGCAGAACTTCCGTAAATCCCTGCAATGGACTGAACTATGTTGGACTGAACTGTGATCCCTCAAAATTCATATGGTGATGTGACTACACTGGAGGGAGGGTCTTTAAGGAGGTGATTAAGGATAAGTGAAATTATGAGAGTAGAGCTCTGATTTGACAGAGCTGGTCCCCTTATAAGTAGAGGTAGAGACATCAGAGCGCTTTCCCTACCACATGAGAACACAGAAAGAAGGCAGCCATCTGCAAGCCAGAAAGAGAGCCCTCACCAAACCCTGACCATGCTGCTAATCCAGACTGCTGGCTCCAGTACTGTAAGAAAATGCATTTCTGTTGTTTAAGCCACCCAGTTTCTGGTATTTTCTAATCGCAGCCTGAGCTAATTAATATACTCTCCTACCCTATATTAATTAGCTCAGGCTGCAATTTTAATTTCTACATCACATCCTAACTTTGCTCCTTATGTCATTCATCATGGTCTAATATTCTACATATTCTGTTTATTTTATTTTTTAATATAAATTTATTTATTTTAATTGGAGGTTAATTACTTTACAATATTGTATTGGTTTTGCCATACATCAACATGAATTTGCCACAGGTATACACGTGTTCCCCATCCTGAACCCCCCTCCATCCTCCTTCTCCGAACCATCCCTCTGGGTCATCCCAGTGCACCCACCCCAAACATCCAGTATCATGCATTGAACCTGGACTGGCGATTTGTTTCATATATGATATTATACATGTTTCAATGCCATTCTCCCAAATCATCCCACCCTCTCCCTCTCCCACAGAGTCCAAAAGACTGTTCTATACATCAGTGTCTCTTTTGCTGTCTCGCTTACAGGGTTATCGTTACCATCTTTCTAAATTCCATAAATATGCGTTAGTATACTGTATTGGTGTTTTTCCTTCTGGCTTACTTCACTCTGTATAATAGGCTTCTAGTACAATGTGATATGAATGAGGACACACAAAAGAAAAACAAAAAAAGAAAGGGCAAGACACTCCTGTACAGACAGCGTCTAAGGGAGAATTGGCAGCTGTTCATCCCACCCCCACCCCTCAGCAGACTCTGAGACAGAGCTGAGCGTGAAGGGTGCCCCTGGAGTCTCATCTGTGGAAGGGCCGGAGAGGAATCAGAGTGGGCAGAGGAGAGGCCCAGTGGCAATGCATGCCTGGTGATGGTGTCAGTGACCCACGGGCGCTCTGGTGCTAAAAGGCCCTTCAGAGTTAGGTGGAGATTACTTCACAATCTGCACTGATCAACCATCTGGCCACCAGAAAGGGGCATGACTTGGGCAGCTGGGGCAAACATTGGGGAGCTGGACAGGGTCTGCTGACAGCTCATCCAGCAGATGGGGCAACAAGCCCTGGGATTCGAGGGACTGGGGTGATGTATCGTAGCGCCCACCACAGCACCCAGAGTGTTCAGAGAGCAGCGAGGTGAGGATCAGAGGGGCTTTTAGTCTTCTACCCAGAAGAATTGTGAAGGCTTCACTGAGAAGAGTCCCAGATGATGAGGACCACTTTTCAGGCAGACAAAGAAGGGCAGAAACACAAGATATAGTGCCCACGGATTATTGTTGCCTGGTGGACTGGGGACGGTGTGTTGAGAGGAGGTGAGAGGGTAATTCTCTCCTTACCCACCATGGAGACCTGACTTCATCCCTTCCGTGTCAAGCAGGGTAGCCTCAACTTGTTCCATATACACTCGATGAGCATAAGTATGTGGATAAATATTAAACCCCTGTGGCCAGAAAGATAATCAAATCATGACTGGCTGATAAACTCAACAGGATCTTTCAATCGGCAAATATTTAGTCTGTTAATAAACACAGTCTGTTCCTCCCTGACAGTGGGGCTGAAGTCCATCGCCTGCAGTGGACAGGGAGGAATGGGCCCCGCACCCCAGACTGAGCAGCTGGTTCTGTGTGATCTTAGTCCAGTCGCTTCACCTCTTGGAATCTATTATCTGTAAAGCAGAGCTAATACCTTCTTACTGGGTGCTGTGGCTTAAAGGTGATACTATATTACATGGTGGGCCATGGTACTGCTCTGCAGCCCTCAACAGCTCACCGGGCTGCAGCAAGTGCACCCGCCTGTTTTAAGGCCACCGCGGAGCTTGGCTGCTCTGTCACCAAGACACCATTAGGGCCAGAGCAAGCCCGAGGACATAGTTATGTAAGCGATCTGCTCAGACAAACCCAGGACTGGTAACGAGCAGAAATGGGAAACAAGCAGCCTTGGTTTTTCTCCTCTTGCTGGGCCTGGGCTGGGTTTAGAGATGGTTGCTTAGCGACGCCGCTAATTCATCCTTGGGGCCATCACGCCAAGGCCCCCGGTTCCCACCAGGGAAGGAAAGCCAAATGCCTCGGTGCCAGTCTGAGCTTTCATTTGTGAGGATTATTTTGACAGTTTTTGCTGAAGGGGGTTCTATTCTGAGGTAAACTGGGGACATTCCTCTGATGGGAATTACCGCGGGATAAAAGAAGGGCTGGGAGATGGGGGTGGGGGGACGGGAGCTGCAACTTAGGGTTCCTGCCCACCCTTTTCATGAAGCAGATTATTCCGGAACAGCACTGTGACTAAAGAGAAGCTCTACAAATGGGCCTTTGTTTCAGGCTTGGCAGGGAGAGTGCTGGAATCCTCTTTTCAAGTCTGAGTCCCGGCCCAGTGCTGCGCTGCCCTCGGACTCGAAGGCTCCTAAGCCATTCCGAAGTGGGGCTGAAGGAGATGAGTCAGAGCGCCTGCGGGCACCTGCCCTGGGCTGTGAGCTCGGAGTTTCTGGATTGTTCCCACTGAGCTGGCGTCCCAGAACTGTCAGGGCCCCTCCACGCTGGGGAGGGCAAACACCGGTCACTCTATCAGCCCACAGCCTGGATTCCAACTGCTTTTGAAAGTTGAGAACACTAAGGGGTGAGCCTGTAACTGTCCGATTTTCCATAAGATTAAAAGGAATGAGTTACAACATTTTAAGAAAACATGATTTCCTGGGTCAGTTGCTTCAAATGCAAGGAGGAAAACATTGAAAAAAGCAGTTAGAGTAGCCTGGCTTGTTTTAAATTCATTTCATAATGCAAGTTTACAATTAGAGGACTCATCCTAAGGGCAACTAACTGAAGAAATCAACTTTCAGTGAACTTCTAAATGAAAAAAATTCCGTAAATCACTCAATTGTCCAGCAAAACCCCTCCTTGAAGACAGAAGTATGCCGATCCCACTGGGACATGTCCGGTAGTAACAGGGTCCTGCCCTCAGCAGGTGTGGCTCTCCACTCCCCCTGCACAGGGGCAGAATTTATACCCATTCAGCTGGGACTGTCCCTCATGGATAACACTCTGATCAGTAAGTACCAGATGAGCTGAAACTGCCCTACAGTTCACAGCTGCTACCTGAACCTTTTATTTTTTTTTAATAATGTCCAACAGCCTGATATACAAATCAAAGACTAGTCTGTGTCATGGGGTGATGAGCCTTTTCTAGTTTCCGTCTCCTATAGTCTGAAAATCCAAAATGCCTTCTTGAGGAATTCTCTCCTCTCCTTTCTTAAAAATCCCAGGGAGAAAAAAACATGGGAAGCAACCACTTAGAAGTGCCCATTAGTCCTTTCTCAGTAGGAAGGAGAACCCTGTGTACAAACTGCTAAGAGAACCAGAGATAAGGAAAGTGGAGTGTAATTATTGAGCCCTATAATTCAGGGATGGAATCAGTGTGAGGCTTGGAAGATTTGTAGGGTCACTGATGAGTTAGCAAACCCTATTAGCATGAGTATCCATTACAAGAATAACCTGAGATCCTCATCCCTGCCCTTACCCGCCCCTGCCCATGCCAGTCACTGGAAGAAAGGAAGGGTGGGGGAGAGAGTTGGACGTCTACTCTGACTTTTCCAGTTTGGGGTGCAAGACATAGATATTTATCCAGGTCAAATCAAAAGAAGAGAATTGCACAATAGCCCTGAAAAAGAATATTTATGGAATGTTCTCAACTACTCTTCTCCTGCTCTTCTACCTCTATCATGTTCTCGTCCTCTGTTCAGTCTTATTTTTGTCTCCTGGCTCATGCTTTGGGTGTTACCACACCTCCCCACCCTCTACTCCCCTTAACTTTGGATGCCAAGACCATGGACCCTGCGTGGTCCCAGCTTCATCTGCTTCTGAATGTGCCCTTCTGGGTTTTGCTCCTGATGTTAACTCGTCCTCTAGATATTTTTAGCTGAAACTCCTGGGTGAGCCCATCATCTTGAGCTAGGTCATGTCCGAGGTTGGTGAACAGACTATATATATGACCTTGGGTTAGCAACTTATCCAAGGCCATTTCCTGTGGCTGGAGGACAGCCTTGGGGAGGGAGATAGAAAAACGATCTTGTGTATCAGATATGGCTAAGGCAGACCCTTCAGCAGATGACCCCAGTTTTCTGGTGTTTAATGTAGACAACCCTTCAGTTCTGGCTGAATAACATAGCACCAGTTTTCAGCAGTCTGTATTGGATAGTAGGCAAGCATCGGGGTGATTATTTCATTTTGCATGAAAACTTTCACATTCAAGGGTACAGACATGAACAAATTGTGAAGTGCTTTCAGTGTTCAGTGAATTGCCGGTCTTTGGAGAAGACCGAACCTAAGTGAGGCACAGTCACACAGAACTAAAAGGTTAGCGTGTCTAGAGTGTCTCAGCCTTTGATGCAAAAGCCTTGGTCCTACAGCTCTACTTTGGGCCTCAGCTCTACTTTGGATCCAAGGAACTTTGGAGAAATAGGAAGAGCTCTGGGCTAGGGCTAGGGTCAAGGGAGAGAAACTGTCAAAGCTAAGGGTCCAGATGAAGGAGAACTTCACCCATCCCCAGACAGCTGGGTTTCTTACCATCTTGCCCCTTCTCTCACTCCCACACGCCCCACACCCTCATCAGATGACTTCATCTATGCTTAAAGGAAGGTTTGACTGTGACAGTTTGTTCTTTTAGAAAAATCACCATTAGGGGCTGTAAGTCCTAGCCTCCCTGTAAAAGTTATGCTCTCATGCTCCTCATTCTGACCCCATAAAGGGGCTCTTTGTGCTTCACAAAGGAGAAAAGCTCCTATGTTTCTCTTCTCAACACTCTGCTTTCAGTACTTCACTTCTGACACTCAGAGCACTTCCCCTCTGGTCACCAAATGTGTGTGAGTTTTTCTCCCATACCGAGAGATTTTCAGGCATCAGTGGGTGTCCTCTACAATTTATTCAATTCTGACACTCTCTACCTAGAGATAACATTAGATCACACACGTGAAGTGTTCAGTCCCCCACTTCAAATGCCAATTGCAAGTCCAGATTGTTACCTGTGCTTGTGACCAATAGGCTACAAATCAGAGGCCCCCATGACCCCCTCTTTGGGCTCAAGTAATTTGCTAGAGTGGCTCAGAACTCAAGAAAACAGTTTACTTACTGCTTACCAGTTTATTGGAAAAGGATACATTCATAAAGGGTACAGATGAACATCCAGATGGAATGTTCATAGAACAAGTTATGTGGGAAAGGCTGTGGCACTTCCATATCTTCTCTGGGCACCCCACTCTCCCGGCACCTCCGTGTGTTCACCCCAGAAGCTCTCCAACCCTTGTACATTTGGGATTTTTGTGGAAGCCTCATCCCATAGGCATGCTTGATTATTAACTCTGTTTTTAGTCTCTCTCCCCTCTCTGGAGAATGGGGGGTAGAGCTGAAAATTCCAAGCTTCTAATCATCAGTTGGTCTTTCTGATGACCAGCCCCCATCCAGAAGCCCACCAAGAATCACCTCATTTGAAAAAAAAATGTTCCTCTCACCCAGGAAATTCCAAAGGATTTAAGAGCTCTGTGTTAGGAACTGGGATCAAAGACAAAATATGGGATCAAAAGAGGTCCCTAATGTTTTTCTCACTTAAGAAATCAAAAGGGTTTTAGGAACTCTGTGCGAGGAACCCAGGACAGAAGCCAATATATATCTTTTTTTCTATTTTCTCACACTGTGGAGGTTCCCATGGCCCCCCTCTTTGGGTTCAGTCATATCCTAGAGCTGGTCACAGAACTCAGGAAAACAATTTACCTACTGTATTAACAGTGTACTATAGGATATAGTCTTCTCTTATAGCTCAGTTGGTGAAGAATCTGCCTGAAATGCAGGAGACCCGGGTTTGATTCCTTGGTCAGGAAGATCCCCTGGAGAAGGAAATGGCAGCCCACTCCAGTATTTTTTCCTGAAGAATCCTATGGACAGAGGAGACTGGCTGGCTACAGTTCATGGGGTCACAAGAGTTGGACATGACTTAGCTACTAAACAATAAAAGGGTGTAACTCCAGAACAGCCAGATGGAAGAGATGCCTAGGGCAAGGTGTGGGAAGGAGGCAGGAAGCTTCCAAGCCCTCTCCAGGTGCCCTACCCTCCCAGCGTCTCTATGGACAGGAAACTCTCCAAACTATGCCCTCTTGGGTTTTTATGGAGGCTTAATTCCAAGGTCCAATTGATTAAATTATTAGTCATTGGCAATTAAGTCAACCTCCAGCCCCTCTCTCTTCCCCAGAAGTGGGAGGGGAGGAACTGAATATTCCAACCCTCTAACTGTGTGGTTGGTTCTCTTAGAAACCAGCTCTTATCCTGTGATCATCTAGAGGCTTTCCAAAATTCACCCCATTAACATAAACTCAGATGTGGTTGAAAGGAGTTTGTTATGAATAACATATCAATTTCATGCTTGTAATTTTGAAGCTATTTCAGGAACTGAAGACAAAAATCAAAAGATTCCTGTATCACTCTAATCAATCGCAGCAGCACATGCTTCTTAGCAAAGGAGGGAATCAGTAAGTGGTAATGGATCATCAGTGTTGGGGGTACTGCGAGTTCCTGACATCACAGTGATCCCCCACACGAATAGCAAAATATAGTTTCTTATTTGAAAGAATTTTGAGAAGGCATTCTTTCCAACTTTGGGTTTCCCCGGTGGCTCAGGGGTAGAGAACCTACCTGCCAATGCAGGAGATGTGGGTTCAATTCCTGGGTCAAGAAAATCCCCCCTGGAGAAGAAAATGGCAACCTACTCCAGTATTCTTGCCTGGGAAATCCCATGGACAGAGGAGCCTGACAGACTATGGTCCATGGGGTCGCAAAAGAGTTGGACACAACTTAGCAACTAACCAACCACAGCAATTCTTTCCAGCTTTAAGTTTCTTGGATGTCAAATAGTGTCTCAAATTATATTTAAATAACTTTTCATATTAATCAATGAAAACATGGGTTCAATTTTCCTTTTAAATGTAATTTTTAATGAAAAAATACACAACTAACCTCATTTTAACATTTTTTATGACTCCACCACCTCATGATACTCCTTCTGATAAGCTCAAAATATATCCATATTCCCACATTATTACTATCATAAGATAAACCAATTAAACCAGTTTTGTTCTTTCATTGAAAATATCTAGGTGATTCAATTAATTTATTTGCATTCTTATTAAAAATCCATGGGAAAACTTTCATCATCAACCAATCAGTATAAAAATAAAGAACAACTAGAACACTTAAAGAACTGCTAGCACTTCAGTGCTCGAGAGGCATTTTTGAGGGCTGTGTCCCAGCATCCTTGCATCTGAGTTTTTTCAGCCACCCTCTAAGATTAGGTGACTATGAGAAATTTCAGATCACAGTAAAGTATATAAAACCCATGCCAGCTGGTAATCGCCACTGCCATCTTGCCTAAAAGAATCCATGCCTTCCTGAAATCTTTGTGAACAAAAGTAGTTTAGCTGATAGCCCACATGACCCCGGCAAGAGTACCTGTAAAGGTTCATAACCTCATAACAAGGTTCATAATAATTTGTCTGTCAACGGTGTCTAAAATTCCTGATATAAAAAGCTATAAATCATTAGGCCTCTAAGAATCATGAACACTTGATTGTGTTTGCCATAGATGTCATCATGGAAAATTTTGAAAAGTCTTGAAGGGCTTGGGTGTGCTCAGTCACTCAGCTGTGTCTGACTCTTTACAGCCCCTTGGGACTGTAGCCCACTAGGCTCCTCTGTCTATGGGGTTCTCCAGGAAAGAATACTGGAGTGGGTTGCCATTTCCTTCTCCAAGGGATCTTCCTCACCCAGGGATCAAGCTCACGTCTCTTGCATCTCCTGCATTGGAAGGCTGATTCTTTACCACTGAGCCACCTAAGAAGCCCTAAAGGGCTTTCTCTCCATATAAGCTGTAAATGCAGAAAGGGTGAAAGCTTAAGTGGGGGGTGTTGGACTGGATGCAGAAAAGAATTTGGCCAATGAATTCAGATTCACTTTCCATATGTCATTTTTTTAAGAGCTTGCTTTTTAATTAAATGAAGCATATATTATAAAAAGGGTGCATATTATCAATGTACAGGTTGATGAATTTTTACAAAGAACATAGTTCTGTAACCAGCATTTTGAACAAAGAAAACCAGGTTATCACTAACTACCCAGAAGACCCAGGTAGACTTCCTTTATGAAGGGCAATCCCAAACTGATTGGTTTTCTGTTTTCTGTAAAAGGTAGCACATAGAGTTCCCCTTTAGCGTCTGTCTGCCTTCACTCACTCCCATGTTTGAGAGTAACCACAGTGATGCACTAGTGGGAACTGTTCCTTCCAACCCCAGTAATGCACTCCACTGTGGGGAACACGCCCCGGAGAATTCAGTGTATTACTGATGGGTATTTGGGCCATATACTCTGAACCAATGGTTGTTGTTGATTTGGTAAAGTTCTAAAAAAATAATCACACATTTGAGAGAGACAAGTCAGGATTTTGATGCCAACATAGACAAAAATAATAGAGGGACCACTTTACTTGCTTAGATCTCTAGCTTTGTTCTGTTTTGCTTCCCCCGTCCAGCCCCTAGTCTCAGGAGAAAAAAGTGAGTCATGCTTCTGAGAACATAACTGTTACAAGGAGGAGATTTGGAATTTCAAAGAATGAAGGGGACCCTTGGGTCTGCTCCAATGGACACAGGAAGTTGCACGTGTGTGGAAACTTCAGAGAAGCCATCTGGTCACTGGAAAACCCTCTGCAGACATCTTGGAGCAGCTGGGATGCCTTGCTCCACCCAAGGTTATTATGACTTCAGTCTCCAGTGTCTCAACAAGTGAGGCTATCTGGCCACTTCCCACACCCCAAAACTCTCAAGAGAAAGTGAGATCGTGAGATGTGTATTTGATTCAATAAGCAATGGGGCTTAATGAGATAGATTTACCTTTCTATTTTCAATATAAATTTGACCAAAACCTTCCTTAGCATTCAGCTCACATTTTTCTCTCTTGTTCACAAACACGACAGTTAACCTGCGGAAGATTTCTTTGGGGAACTCACTGTTCTCTGCGCACCTCATTTACTATAACTTGAGGTAAAGCTAGCTTATTTCCACAATGTTTATGTCTGTCTGGGTGCAGTGATTTAATATATTCCTAAATACTTTAGTCAGGTAACTCTTGGAATTTACTCTCTGATCACCAGTACATAATTTCCAAGTGACTTTGGGATCTAAAGAAAACAAGAGTAATCATTTGAGGGAGGAGACTGCGAAAATACAAGGAAGTGTAGTGTTTAGATTCATTAGAAAGATTTTTAAAATATTTATATTAGTATCAAGAACTTATTTATGTTTCATTTCTTGCCAAGGCTTTGAAGAAATTACATGTATATCCTCAAAGTTTTAAAGCATTATTTCATAAAGAATATGCTACTGTTTATAAATGTAAATGTATGAGATGCTTTTAAAGAATTAAGGCTTTTATTATATTTTTTCTTTTTTCTGCCTTTCTTTACTGCATACGCTTTTTTACTTGTTTTTTTTTTGCCCAAACTTTGTAATATCCCATTCCAGTAATGTGATGGTGGTTTCTAAAAGGACATCTGGAAAACAAATTACTGATTTCTCAGATTGAGCAAGTACCTATTCTATGGTTCAAGAGCATCAGTCTCCTGATAAAGTTCATGGAAAGGCTTGATGTACAAAAATATGATGATGATAACATTTTTCCAGTTTTGTTGAGAAATTATTTACATACATCACTATGTAAGTTTAAGGTATTCAGCATGATGGTTAGATTTACATATATTGTGAAATGATTACCACCATAGATTCAGCTAACATTCAGTTCAGTTCAGTCGCTCAGTCATGTCCGACTCTTTGTGACCCCATGAATTGCAGCACGCCGGGCCTCTCTGTCCATTACCAACTCCCGGAGTTCACTCAAACTCATGTCCATCGAGTTGGTGATGCCATTCAACCATCTCATCCTCTGTCGTCCTCTTCTCCTCCTGCCCCCAATCCCTCCCAGCATCAGAGTCTTTTCCAATAAGTCAACTCTTAGCATGAGGTGGCCAAAGTATTGGAGTTTCAGCTTTAGCATCATTCCTTCCAATAAACACCCAGAACTGATCTCCTTTAGAATGGATTGGTTGGATCTCCTTGCAGTCCAAGGGACTCTCAAGAGTCTTCTCCAACACCACAGTTCAAAAGCATCAATTCTTCGGTGCTCAGGCTTCTTCACAGTCCAATTCTCACATCCATACGTGACCACTACAGAAACCATAGCCTTGACTAGATGGACCTTTGTTGGCAAAGTAATGTCTCTGCTTTTTAATATGCTATCTAGGTTGGTGATAACTTTCCTTCCAAGGAGTAAGCGTTTTTTAATTTCATGGCTATAATCACCATTATCTCCCTATATAGATTCAATAAAAAGAAAAGAAGGAGAAAAAAGTTTCTCCTTGTTATGAGAACTCTTATGACCACCTTCCTCCAATTCGCCCTCCACTCTCCAAGTCAGGTAATCACAAGAGTCTGACATCTCTTTCCATGATTCTGTGAGTTTGAGATCATATAGTATTTGTCTTTGTCAGACTTACCTCTCTTGGCATAATGCCGTCAAGTTCCATCCATGTTGTTGCAAATGGAAGGATTTCCTAATTTTTTAGGCTGTGTGTGTGTGTGTGTGTGTGCATATGCCACTACTTCTTTATCTATTCATTCATCACTGGACAGTTAGGTTTCATGATGATAATCCTTAGGATAGCTATAATATTAAAAAGAAATCTAAAAATATAATAATAACAATAATGTTCTGTGTAGACCCTGAAAGCATAAAAGATATAGAGAGTTCTTCTTCCTACCCATGACTGTCAGTTCTTTAAGCCAACACTTTCTGTGCTTTTAACTTTTTGTGCCAGTCACTGTGTACTTTAATTTGCTTTCAAAATTAATCTTCACAATTAGTCTATGAGGTAGGTAATAGAGCCTTCCCCTTTTTACAGATGAGGAAACTGGGCTTAGAGAGGTTAGTGCCTTGCAGAAATTACACAGTTATGAGTGAGAGAGCTGGAACTTGAATCCCACCCTGACCTGCAGCTTGAGCATCTGCCTCTGCTACGTCCACTGCTCTTGTACGTGGAAGCTGCCCATGAAGACTGACGGTGAGGCCAAATAAGGCTGAACTCAGAGGCACTGCCAGGCCTGAGAGAGCCAGAGACTTAAATTGCTAACTCCAAAGTAAAGACAACTTCCACTGAATTTACTGAAAATAATGAAAACTAGTTCTCCAACAATTTAGGGGACAATATCAGCATTAAAATGTGGTTGTGGTTTTGTCTCTCTTTTTAAGCTGGTGACATGAAGGGAATTCTACTGGAGTGTGAGGAGTATTATGTCCCTTGAATATCTACTTTGCGCTGTTAGGTGTTAAGAATAGAGAAGTGAACAAAACTGGTTCCTACATCGAAACGTATAAACATGTGGCCACTGCATCTTTGACACTGGGCAAATTGTTTTTCCTCTTAAATCTGCGTTTATTATGAATACCTAGTCAATCTCTTAAGGATTAATAATCCATAATGGATATCTCTTTGTCTAAACTGCTAAAGTGTATTCTTCCCTACCATATGTAAGTTATTCATGAATAACACCATCAAGTGACCGAACAAGAATGCAGACTTTTTTCCTTTAAAAGTTCATTTGAAAATTTTCTGAGTGAACTATAGGTTTAATTTTCTCCTACAAACTTTTCCCACATTTATGTAAGTCTCTCCTTCCATCTTGCCAGGAAGAGTAGCCTTGTGCTAAAATCAAGCTCAAAAACAGATTTATGTTAGGCAGGATCCCAGTGAGACAGAACTCTAGAAAGTGAGAGCCAAAGTAGTAGAACTAGCCATGTAGGACACCTGATCCTATTTCTTCTTTGAAAAATGGAATTACTGAAACTTTGAGAAATGAAGTGGCTTGCCTATGCTCAGAAAGAAATAACTAACAAATCCAAGATTTAAACCCAGGTCATCTTTTTTTTTTTTCTACAGTCCTATGATTCATGTCAAATTTAATCCTAAGGTCATAAAAGACCCTAGTGTGTGCTCTGGCCCATCACTTTTTCACAATGCTTGGATGGCATCACCAACTCAGTTGGACATGAGTTTGAGTAAACTCCGGGAGTTGGTGATGGACAGGGAAGCCTGGTGTGCTACAGTCCATGGGGTCGCAAAGAGTCAGACACGACTGAGTGATTGAACTGAACTGAACTGGAACAGGCAGATTCTTAGTGAAAGTTGGTTGAGTAAATACATGTGAGGGGACTCCCAGCTTCTGGTGTAATCCCAGTTACCTCCCCATTAGCCATCTCTGTGCTGCATCTCCCCTGCCTTCTTGGACCAAATTATTCAACAATGCTAATACCTCTCTTGCCTGAGCAGCAATAGCAAGCACAGCACCTACAGAGATTATATATATATATATATATATATATATATATATATATTACTTGGGCAGAGGTGGAGAGCAGTCAGAGCTATTTAACCAGTTCATTTACAAGGATGTATTGACCCCCCCCTCCCGACATGCCACACAGATACTGATGCAAGAATGTTGTAGTAGTAGGAGTTGGTGACAAATCTAGGGCATAGAGAATAGAGAAAAGTAAAGGGAATGTCACTAAAGTGAAAGTGAAGGTTGCTAAAGCATACAAGAATGCAATGCAAAAGCAGGAGAAAATTGGTGACTTAACTGTCTTGATCAAGGTCACATAGCCGCTTGGTACCAGAGTAGGGATTTGAACTCTGGCATTAAGATTAGTCTGGCAGCTTCACATGCTGCTACTCTTCCAGTAGACCAGAAGCCATAGTGCCTAGTTTGGGAAATACTTAAATAGGGATAAAGAATGGTACAGAAGCATAAAGGGCAAGGGACAAAAGAAGATGCATATAATCAGTGAAAATGTTTATGGAGAACCTAATTCCTGTGTGTCAGCCCTTATTATGGACTAAACTGTGTCCCTCCCACATCCATATGTTGAAGCCTTAACCCTCAGTGTGACTATATTTGGAGACAAAGCCTTTAGGGAGGTAATTAAGGTTAAGTCAGATCATCAGTATGGAGCCTTAATCCAGCAGGATAGACGTCCTTATAAGAAGAGGAAGACACCACTGGAGAATGTGTACACAGGGAAAAGGCCATGTGAAGACACAGCAGGAAGGTGGCCATCTGTAAGCCAAGAAGAAAGGCCTCAGGAGAAACCAAACCTGCTGGCACCTTGATCTTGGACTTCAAACCTCTGGAGCTGTGAGTAAACCAGTTTCAGTTGGCTAAGCCACCTAGTCTGTGGCAGTTTGTTACAGCAGCCTGAGCAAACTAAGACAGCAAAGATGAACAACAGTGAGGGGCTTCTGGGGAAAATTCTATCTCAGTCTCCTTCTGCTCCAAGCTTGCCTGGGCCCAGAGAGGAGATGGGGAGCTGACACAGGCAGCTGAAACTTCACCAGGTATTTTCAAGTTACTCAGTGCCATGCTGAAACAAACAAGTAAAAAGACATGAGTAATGATGAAAGTTGTAGAAAGCCATGATCAATTTATCATTTTCTGTGGCTTATCTGTTTGTATGTACATTGTCTCCTTGGTGGTTTCACGAGAACAAATATTTGTCTCAGAAAACTCATTTCTTGAAAACTCGGAACAAATCTAAACTATTTGGGGCTTCAGATTATCAGTCAAGAATGAATTTCATTGGAAGAATCTGTAGAGGGATGTCAGCAAAAACAGCAGAGAAAAGATCTCTGGAATAATCTTTTCTATAAAGCAATTAGAACACTGGCAAAAAATTGTCAGAATCAACTTTTTTCAGAACTCTGGAAATTAACCAAAGACTTGTGGCAAACTGAGAAGAGTTTATTCAAGAAACAAGGCTGAATTTCAGAAAGAGCAGCAAGTTTTGTGACATTTTAACTTGCTGTGTTTCCCCTCCCCAACTCAACAGTAGCTTTGATAATCAACAGCCCACAAGTACAGTGAAAATCATCAGCCTGGCAACCGCAGGAGGAGGCACAATAGGGCTAGAACCCCTTCAAAGCCCTATTCCCAGGTGATTGTTATTATTTGATCTATGTGGTGGTTCTTGGGAGACCCACTCACAAAGTTGTCTTTATTTAAATTGACTTGAAGTTTTACTCACTGTGAAAAAATCCTTTGCCCAGAGGCATTAGTTGAAGACAGTACAGCTGCCTAAGGTGGCAAATAATATTTGGGTCAAACAGTAGGCTAGCCAAAAATCTTAGAAGAAACATCTGGGGAATGAGATATCTATGCTGCTGCTGCTAAGTCACTTTAGTCATGTCCGACTCTGTGTGACCCCATAAACGGCAGCCCACCAGGCTTCCCCGTCCCTGAGATTCTCCAGGCAAGAACACTGGAGTGGGTTGCCATTTCCTTCTCCAAAGCATGAAAGTGAAAAGTGAAAGTGAAGTCGTTCAGTCGTGTCTGACTCTTAGTGACCCCATGGACTGCAGCCTACCAGGTTCCTCCGTCCATGGGATTTTCCAGGCAAAAGTACTGGAGTGGGGTGCCATTCCCTTCTCCGGGGATATCTATACAGAACCTTGAAAAACTTTGACATGCTCCTGGGAATCTAGAGTGCTACATGCATGTCCAGGGCTATGCACATGCTCAGGAAAGACCCAAGAAGGACCAGGCTGACCCTGAGGCTCTACACAAGCAGGAAGTTAAGGCTAAAACAGAGTTTGGAACCTGCCTGTCTGAATGTCAAAGGTGTTTCCCGGAGACTCACAGAGTTCCTCAGCAGAGACCGTGAGGCTTACTAGTCCCAAGCATTTACTCAGGTTTCTGGGGCTTCCCTGGTGGCTCGGGGTACAGAATCTACATTCCAATGCAGGAGACATGGGTTCGATTCCTGACCTGAGAAGATCCCACATGCTGCAGAGAAACTAAGCCCATATACAACTACTGAGCCTGTGCAGGAGAGCTTGGGAGCCACAACCACTGACACCGCGTGCTGCGGCCACTGAAGCCCTCGCGCCCTAGAGCCGGCGCTCCACAGCAAGAGGGGCCTCCGCGCCGAGAAGCCTGCGCGCTGCAACAGGAGAGCGGCCCGCCCACCACAAGAGAAGAGCCCGCACAGCAGCGAAGACCCAGCACAGCCAGAAACAAATATTAAATAACTAAATCAAATTATTTTTTAAAAACCAGGCTTCTGTCCAATCATTAACCACAAAGCTAAATAAGCGGAGACTTTAGTAGCCACACAAGACAAAATATACCGAATTAAACTACAGAATTAGTTCAGAAAACAGGTCATCACTAAACAAAGCACCAACAACACTAGATGCTGAGTGGAGAGACACTGATTTCCAGAGTTACCGTGTTATGTTTTTTAATGTACCATTTTCAACGACAAAAAAATATGAAACACGCAAAGAAACAAGAAAGTTTGGCCACACTCAGAGGAAAAAGCAGTCAATAGAAACTGTCTGCGTGGGAGCCCAGATGCGGGGCTTGCTGAACAAAGGCTTTAAATTAGCTATTTAAAATATGTTCAAAGAACTTAGGAAAACTATGCCTAAAGAACTAGAGCAAAATATGAGAAAAATGGCTTACCAAATAAAGAGATGAAAATTATTAACAAGAACCAAGTAGAAACTCTGGAGTTAAGAAGTACAGTACTGAAATGGAAAAAGTCACTAGAGTTCAACAGCATGTTTGAGTTGGCAACAGGAAAAAAATCAATGAACTTTGAGACAGGTCAGTTGACATTATCCAGTTTGAGGAAAAGAAAAAAACAAATGAAGAAAAATGAACAGAGTATCAGAGAGCTGAAGGACAATACAAGAATAGCAAAATATGCATAATGAGAGTACCAGAAGAAGAGGAGAGAAAGGATTAAAAAGAAGAATGAAGAAATAATGACTGGAAACTTCCCAAATTCGATGGAAAACACTAATGACCCAAGAAGCTGAAAACAACAACAACAAAAACAACTCCAAGTAGAATGAATTAAAAAATGAACACAGATAATAATCGTATCATAATCTAAGAGAACACTTAAATCATAACCAAAGCTTAAGAGAAAGAAAGAATCTTGAAAGCAGCAAGAAAGAAGTGGTTCATCATGTACAGAAGACTTTCAAGAAGATTAAAAACTGATTTCTCATCGGAAGCCATGGAAATCAGAAGGCAGTGGGATGATGTATTCAAAATACTGAGAGAAAGACTGTCCATCAAGAATTCTAGGTCCAGCAAAAGTACCTTTCAAAAATGAGACAGAAAGCAAGATATTCCCAGATAAACAAAAACTGAAAAAGAAAATCTGTTACTAGCAAACCTGCCCTACAAAACAATACTAAAAGGACTTTCAAGCTTAAGTGAAAGCTCTAGACAGTAACATGAACCCATAGAGCACAGGTAAAAGATAACTACGTCATAAATATAAAAGGCAGCATAACTGTGTTTTTTGTTTTTAATTCTTTTTTCCTTCTATTTGATTTGAAAGACAACCACATAAAATAACTATAAATCTGTGTTGACAGGCAAACAATGTAAAAAGATGTGATATGTTTGACAACAGCAAAGGAGATGGGAGAGAATGGAGCTACACTGGAGCAAAGTGTTTGTGTACTTATTGTTAAGCTGTTATTAATTCAAAATGGACTTCACAGGTGGTACTAGTGGCAGAGAATCCACCTGCCAATGCAGGAGACACAAGAGACTTGGGTTCAGTTGCTGGGTCTGGAAGATCCTCTGGAGGAGGAGATAGCCACTCACTCCAGTATTCTTGCCTGGAAAATCCCATGGACAGAGGAACCTGGCAGGCTACAGTCCATGGGGTCACAAAGAGTTGGATATGACAGTGACTGAGCACACACCCTATTAATTCAAACTGGACTGTTATAAATTAAGATGATGATTGTAACTTCTGAGTCAACCATTAAGAAAACTTTGGAATAATCTGTGGTACAGATGATTAAATCCAGCAAAGCCTCACTAGTACTAGCAAAACAGTGGTAAAACCAGTATGAATTGGTGAAATCTCTAAAGAAAGGAAATTCTTCATTGAGGACATCATTTTAATTAATCAATTAGTTTATCAATACACAGTAACTGGAAGAGCCTACAAGATGTTCTTTCATTCGCCTTAGACTGAGGGTCTATTATGTGTCAGGCACTATATGATGCTGTTGAATAGAGGCTTAGCTGAATCTGTCTTAATGAAGTTATGGACCCATAACTTCTAGCAAGGTGTCTATTTCTGTCATTTTAATTTCCTAATTACGCTGGTCTCCCTTGATAGTCTCCCTCATTAACCATCTTCATATCTAATCTAATCCATTTACTCCCTCAGCAAATATGTGTTGAATTCCTGCTGTGTGTCATCTGTTAGCGATACAGTGGGGAACAAGGCAGGGGGCATTCTTGTCCTTCTGGCCTTAGGGAGCTTCCATGTCATGTGTCACGTTGTGTGATACATGGTAAGGGGTGAATGTGCTGGAAAGAAAGTCAAAACCCAGGTATAGGGAGGGGATGCTTTCAGGTAAGGGGATAAGGAAAGAATAGAAACCTCAATAAAATGCAAAGATCTGGGGAAGGAGTGTTTCAGGAAGGGGACTAACTATGAAAACTGAGGGGGACTCCTGAAGCCTGAAAGCTCTAGAGCCTGTGCTTTGCAACGAGAGAAGCCCCCGCAGTGAGAAGCCCATGCAGCACAACTAAAGACCAGACCATGCTCGCCACAACCAGAGAAAAGCCTGTGCAGCAACGAAGACCCAGCGCAGCCAAATAAGTAAACGAATACACAAAATTATTTTTTAAAAAACTGAGGCAGAAAGAGCTATACCTGTGAGGATTAGGAAAGTGGCCAACGTGAGTGGGGTCTCTTCTTTCGACATTCACCCTGCCTTCTATGCCTCCGACTACAATCCAATCCTTAGCTGTGGTACTCACGTCTAAGTTACTTCAAGAATCTTCTTATTCTTTTTGCCCCAAGTCTGTGTCCCACATAATTTATTCTACACTCCACTGCCAGAAACATTTTCCAGAACACTTTCATCTTGTCACCTCACAGTTAAGAAGGGCCAAGCCCTTCAGTTCCCCCAGAGCATTTACTGGTTTCTGACCTTGTACCGGACACTTTTCTGGGCACTGTGCCTCCACCAGTGCAGCCCGAAGACCAGCTTTCTGCTCTCACAGGGCTTTCATTCCTGAAGGACAAGACAGACACCAGACACATATCAAGATAATTTCAGGTAATAGTGTTGTTGTTAGTCACTCAGCCACGTCCAGCTCTTTGTTACTCCATGGACTGTAGTCTGTCTGTGGAATTCTCCAGGCAAGAGTACTGGAGTGGGTAGCCATTCCCTTCTCCAAGGGATCTTCCTGACCCAGAAACTGAACCCAGGTCTTCCACACTGCAGGCAGATTTTTAACATCTGAGCCATCAGGGAAGCCCAAGGCAATAGTAAGTGCCAACAAGAAAGCAGAGAAATTGTGACAGAGTGGATGACCTGAAGAGTTCTGAGGTGGTCCGGAAAATCTGGGGGTAGAATCTGTTCCAAGAGTGGGAACAGCAGGTACCAAAGCCCTAACATGGGGTCCTTCAGGGGCTGACCTCCTTGGGGAAGTGTCCATCCTCTATCTGAGTGCTTGTCAGAATGGTCGTTTGTCACCCTCCTGCAGACTACAAGACCATAGAGCACAAGAACCCTATCTAATTCTTACCAGACCACCTGCAGTGCTGTGGGTCACTGATGACCTCCTAGGGAACTGAACTGAATCAAGCTCTGTGTCCTAATCTGGCCAGTGGGGTCACAGAGTGTTGAGCTCCAATCCAACCTTAACTCACATTCCTGAACCTTTTTAAGCTAGCATCCTCTCTGTCCTCCCGTCTCTGGGTAAAACTTGGCAAAGTTTACAAACTTTAATAAATCAATATTATAGGAATATAAAATTTCAGAACACAAGTTATTCTTTGCCTCATTACATAAACCTCCTCTCAAGAATGAAAAGGTTTTCCCTGCTGGACTGATTTAGTCAACTCTTTGAAAAAGCATTTAAACTTTTGACATTGATATTCACAATAGTGACTTGTGGAAAAAGCTTTATCTTGGTGTAGCAGTTTTGTTTAAAGATGTTTGTTGAAAGACTGTCACTGCTTTACTCATTGAATTAATATTAATAATTAATATTACCTTTGCACTTCCCCTGGTGGCTCAGCGGTAAAGAGCCTGCATTGCTGGAAACATAATGAGATACAGGTTCAATCCTTGGGTCAGGAAGATCCCCTGAAGGGGGGCATGGCAACCCACTCCAGTATTCTTGCCTGGAGAATCCCATGGACAGAGGAGCCTGGCAAGCTAGGGTCACAAAGAGTCGGACACGAGTGAAATGACTCAGAACACATGCAATATTACCTTGAAGCACTTCTGTGTGTTAGGTACAGCACATATTCCTGGGCATACAAGGGTGAGTAAAATATACACATTCTGTTGCTTATACTTTACTTTCCTTATACTTTACTATACCTTACACTTTACAATCTTGTCAGGGATATAGGTTAGGAAATAATAAAAGAGACAAATACATAATTTTGGCTTATGATACATTCTTTTAAAGAAACAAACAGCATACAGGACAGAGAATAACAGAGAGAATTTTGCATAGCAAT
The DNA here is from genome assembly GCF_032452875.1 of Bos javanicus. Lineage (NCBI taxonomy): Eukaryota > Metazoa > Chordata > Mammalia > Artiodactyla > Bovidae > Bos > Bos javanicus. Next base: position 49,286,775 of record NC_083870.1, read on the forward strand.
TTGTGGTCAGGGAACACCTTACCTTTAAACATTGACTCAGCTATGCAAACAGAAGGGATGAATTTCACAAATTTTATTAAATTCTAAATAATTTGCTTAACATTGACAGGTAGTTTCCGATCTTCCATGGCCAGTATACCTTTGTACATTCTTACAGAAAGGATGTATTAGCTGTGTCAACACTCTGTTCTTTGTGTCCCAGAAGCATATTCTCTACCAGTCATTTGAGCTGGATAGAGTGACAGCGTGTTTCCCAATGAGATCTATCCCTCTGAGGAGTTCCAAGCATGCAGATGGCTGTGGTCTCCTGGTGGTCAGGTCCCACAGCCACCCAGCAGAAGCCCTGCAGGGCACACAGTTTGCCTGGCTAGAACGTGGTGTCCACAGAACATCTGGGGGACACTGGGGTTGGAGACCAGTGACCATGTCCGTCCCATGGCCACAGGCCTCATTCCACCCTTGACCAGAGACTTCACAGCCCTGGGCTGTGGGTCCTGTGAGGCCCACAGGAGAGCATAGACGAATTAGGGCCGATACTTCAGGACCTCACAGAGTTAATACAGGAAGGCACTTATGAGTCCAGTTAAATGGTTTTTTCTGAAGCAGCTGCCCCAGTCTTCTCAGGAGCATGAGAAGCATGAAGCAGGCTTGGAGAGCTGTGTCTGTGCATGCCCAGGGCAGACAGAAATTGTTGTGAATACCAGCGACCAACAAACACATGTGGAGCGTCCCTCCCTGCATTCCTGAAGGGAATGTGGAAACACTAATAATGAGAAGGACAATTAGAAAGTCACAGGACAGAATTTGGTGAGATCCCTGAGCTGGTTTTAAACAATTTGAGGTATTCTGAGCAGGAGCCCCCAGCAAAGAAACATGTCTAGGATTGTTGGACGACTATCAGTTAGTGGTTCATCAAATAAAACAAAGTGTTTCTAGTCCAGGCCTGCAACAGGTGGAGAAAGATAAGAATAGCAATCAGGGAGTCAAGGGAGAGACCCCTGTGTGAGGCCGAGTAACCCGGATGTGTGGCCATGTCATTTCTCCTCAGATGAGTTCCCAGTGCGGGGAACACTTACTTAGTCCTAAGACTAAACTCAATTAAGAACCTTAGATATAAATTGATCACTGTTATGAGAGCCCATAATTCCCATAAGCATTTCTGACCAAGGATGGTTTCTCCCTTTTATTCATTCACCAAAATTTGTTGAGCTCCTACTATGTGCCAGGTACTATTGCTGCTCTGTCATCAGTGCCTCCAAAGTCAAAGAGACAGTCTCTGCCCTCACAGAGTTCACTTTCTAGTGGAGTCAGTGGGGGAGACAGAAAATAGACTAATAAATAAGCAAGTGCTATGAAAAGCACTAAAGCAGGTAAGAAGGGGATGAGGGTGCAGGGTGATGCCAAGGGGGCCTTCAGAAAAACCCTCTTTAAGGGATATTGCCTAGAGGGGTCAAGGAGGCCCTTCTGATAAGTGACATCTGTGTAGACAGTACAGAGTAAACTGTCTGGGAAGATGTAGGAAGAGGATTCCCACAGAACAGGAGAAGCAAGTGCAAACCCTGGGGCAAGGAGTGTTCTTGGCATGGTCGAGGAACAGCAAGAAGCTGTGTGGCTGAGCAAATGAGGGAGAGGATGGTAGGGAATGAGATCAGAGATGTAGGCAGGGGTTGGACCCTGTTAAGCCACGAAAAGACTGGGATAGGAGCTGTGGAAATGTTTTGAGCAGAGAACTGATGGTATCTACTCCAGACTTTTTGGCTGAGTGTACAAAACAGAGAGGAAGCAGGAATAGCCCAGGGAGGACACAAGGGAGTTAGATCATTCACAGGTTGTTAACATGAGATTCCCCAGCCATACCAGGAAGCCCTGGTGAAGGTGAGTTAAGAATGAGTCACATTTCAAAATTATAGAATTTCAGTTAATCAGAAAGTCTGTGAAATGCCACAGTCCTATATAGTAGCCGCTAACCACATGTATATATTGACAACTTGAAATGCAATTAGTGTGAATTGAGATGTTCTGTGAGTGTAAATTACACTGAGTTTCAAAGACTTGGTACCAAAAAAAAAGAAAGAAAAGAACAAGGAAAAAAAAAAAGAAACTAGAATGTGAAGCATTTCATTAAAAATTTTATACTATACTAATTAAAAGTTGAAATGATAATGTTCCTAATATACTGAGTTAAATAAAACATACTCTTTTCTCTCCTTAGAATTTTTATCACATAATAGCACATATGTCACATGTTAACTTTTTACTATATATTGTATTCCCAGGTGGCTCAGTGGTAAAGAATCTGCCTGCCAAGGCAGGAGAAGCGGGTTCAGTCCTTGAGTTGGGAAGATCCCCTGGAGAAGGAAATGGCAACCTACCCCAGTATTCTTGCCTGGGAAATCCCATGGACAGAGTAGCCTGGTGGGCTACAGTCCATGGGGTTGCCAAAGAGTCAGACATGACTGAGTGACTAGATAACAACCACAACCCTGTTAGCCACACAGTTTAAATGCTTGATCTTGGATTGAAAGGAAGGTCATGAGTGCCAAGCTGTTGGCAAGCTGCTCTGAGAATTTTCAAGTTTGTCTTAACATGGGCATTCACAGAGCAAGCTGTAGACAAGTTTTGATAAAAAGAATAATGTGGCCTCTCTTCTCAAAGGATTTAATTTAGCAAAGTAATGACAAAGGGAAGTAATCTCATTTAAAATAGGACCACATTTTTCAAATGAAGTCAAATGCTTCCGTTACAGGCTCTTTCTCTTTTTCCTGCTACCTCTGACCCCATGGCCTCCAAATCACATTCCTTATGGTGGAGTTCAGTCGTTAACGGATCTAAATATGACTTACCTTAGGGCTCATGGAATTCAGACATTAGGGCTAAAATTTATCCCCTCAACCAGGAGGAAGCAAATCCTTCTTAGACTTGGAAGAACCTGCTCTAGAAATTAACTTCACCTATTTCTTTTTACTTTTTAAAATGGAGCTACTAGGAAATTCAAAATTAAAATTTGTGGCTCACATTATATTTCTGTTGGACATCACTGGTATTATAAACTGACTTACTTATACAAAGAAATCCTTTGTGATTTCAAGACTTGAACATTTTTCTAAAATGTGTTGTCCATTTTCTGGTTTTAGTAGGCAAAGTTATGCAAAATATAGCTAACGTAATTGGACTTACTTTCATTAAGCAGCTGAGCGTGTCAGTGATTTTGCATCACCAAAGCTTTGTTCTAAACATCTCTCAGTGTCCCGGTTCTTGTAAAGATGGTAAAATGGCTCTTCCACACTGGCTTTGCCCTTGGATGGGCCCTGGCCTGGAGACCTGAGCCTCACAGGTTCAAAACATGAACTTCATAGGTTTCCTGGCTGAGCTCCTAAGGACAAATTTCTCAAGAGTTCATATGAGAACAGTGACTTCCCAGAAGGACAAGCTTTTCTGGGTCATTCTATCTGGCTTCTTGCTAATTAATTTTTTTACCTGCCAAAGGTATCTATGCCATGAGTTGGGCCCCAAATCCAGATGGGGCAATGCAAGCTACAGGGTGGATCCATTGCGCAGGGGCCAAGCTGTGCTAAAGATGAATGGCTTTACACGTGCAAGGCTGGGTGTGGGAACGGGGTGGGCAGACCTCACAGAGACGGCCACTAATGTGAGCTCACCTCAGCTGTATGTCTCCCAGTCCCCCCTCAGCTTTCCAACATCTCACTTCCCAGGAATAATCAAGCTTTACAGGAACGAGTTAAACTGTTCAGATTCTCTAAAGGTGTCCATACCCACTCAGAAAGCAACTTAATAAGAAAGGAATCATCAGGAATCAGAACATTTGGGTTAGACCATCCCTTCGCTCTGCTCTCTGTGGAAGAGATTGTTCAGGAGGGCAAATCCATCCGTATTTGGAGTCTGCTTGTTAGGCAAAGACTGTGAGTAGGAGAGATAGAAGGGTGTCCTAAACATTTGGAAAAGCGAGAGGGGTTAAATCATAAAGCCAAATCGCCCAGTAGGTTGAAGAAGAGCCATTTCTATTGCTTATCTTGGAATAAATATTCAAGAGATATTTATGGTCTGCGTGCATGTCCAATCTAAGAGTCAGTGAGACAGAATGATTCCTGGGGCAGAACAAGACACGACTGAAGTATTAACATATGGAAGAATGAGTTAATCACCCACAGAAGCACAGAAAGGAGGGAGTTTCAGAAACAAGTTTGACTGTGCCTGTTGGTATCATCCCAGGAGACTAGGGTGAATTTATTTGAGGTGGATTAGAGGTCAATGCGGAGAAGGCAATGGCACCCCACTCCAGTACTCTTGCCTGGAAAATCCCATGGATGGAGGAGCCTGGTAGGCTGCATTCAAGGGGTCGCTGAGAGTCGGACACGACTGAGCGACTTCACTTTCACTTTTCACTTTCATGCACTGGAGAAGGAAATGGCAACCCACTCCAGTGTTCTTGCCTGGAGAATCCCAGGGACAGGGGAGCCTGGTGGGCTGCCAGACGTCTATGGGATCACACAGAGTCGGACACGACTGAAGCGACTTAGCAGCAGCAGAGGTCAATGAGGACATAGAGGGCCCAACTGAGGAGAAAGACATATCTGGCTGTCAGAGCCCAGATCATCCAATATCTGAGTCCTAGAACTATTAATATGCTACTAGGTTCTTAATCCAGGATCACTCAGCTGACAATTTGGCTTCCTGCAGCTTTCCACTGTGAGAGACTGTGCTAATGAGATTTATTTGATTATCTAGCCTGTCTAAGAGTTATATTTTTCTATCCTGGTTAGTTAATTGAATTAATAGTTAAAGATAGCAACATTTTTGAGCATAGAATTTATTCACACAATCAAGCATTTAAATGAATTGTGTCTTCAAGTCCACGAGACTTACTCAAATGGCAGATTCAGTAAGTCCAGCTAGTGCATCCTTCCTATCGAGATCCCTGTGTGTTACTGAATTCCACTGCCTTCCAATGCAGTCTTCAGCAGCGAGTGCAAAGAATCACATTCCAGTCTGACTGAGATGGCCAATCTGGAATCTGTAAATCCAGTCAGCTGACCACAGCCCCACACTTTGGATAGCTGTGTGGACTATAGGTGTTGTTGTTGTTCAGTATCTCAATTGTGCCCGACTCTTTGCAGCCCCATGACTGCAGCACACCAGGCTTCCCTGTCCTTCACCATCTCCCAAAGTTTGCTCAAACTCATGTCCATTCAATCGGTGATGCCATCCATCCATCTCGTCCTCTGTCCTACCCTTCTTCTCCTGCCTTCCATCTTTCCCAGCATCAGGGTCTTTTCTAATGAGTCAGCTCTTAGCATGGAGTGGCCAAGTATTGGAGCTTCAGCTTCACCATCAGTCCTTCCATTGAATATTCAGGATTGATTTCCTTTAGGATTGACTGGTTTGATCTCCTTGCAGTCCAAGGGACTCTCAAGGTGTTGAGAAGAGAAAGAAACTGAGTTGAATGTTTACTTACCTGAAAACAGCTCTTGGATGTTTTTCAAAGGTCAGTCTCTATTATCAGCATTTTGATGTATGAAAATATAAAATCAGTGTTGTAGTTTATTCATGCCTGCTGTATAGTCAGGCCACTCAAGATGGGTGCTCTCTTGCTCTCTGTACATCCTCTGCTCAAACAGTGCCTGCTACACCTACACCATACTCACATGACTGACCTTCCTACATACTGGCCACAGTATTGATTTTGAATCAATATTGATTCAAAAATACTGATTATTTTTGAATCAGTGTTTCATATAACTTTTTCTCTTTTTAAAATGTTTTATTATTTTAATATTTATTTCATTTTATTTTTCCCTGGTGGCACAGATGGTAAAGAATCCACCTGAGATGGGTTGGGAAGATCCCCTAGAGGAGGAAATGGCTGCCCACTTCAGTATTCTTGACTGGAAAATTCCATGAACAGAGGCAGACTACAGTCCATGGGGTTGCAAAGAGTCAGACAGAACTGAGAAGACATGCATATGCATATTGGTTATGAAGGCAAATGTCAGAGCTTAGAAACCAAAGAGGACACAGGAAAGAAATCTTGAGAGGAACAAAAGTGGACATTTCTACTCCCCCTGGGGTGGAGAGACAACAGGTGGTGTCCCAGGGTGAGGACTCTCTCGTTGGGTCCATGGAGGAGATGCAGCCAGCAGTGGGCACACAAACCAAAGTAGGGACTGGGGATGGGTGGAAATACCTCAGCTTCTCCCTTCCTCCTGCCTTCTAGTCTTCTACCAATTCCTCCCAATGACTGAATTTAGCAGTGAGGAGGCAAGGGAGCCTGGAAAATACATTTCCCTACTTTAAAGGGCTAGACAGAGAAGGGCCAATCTTGAATGTAACAGCAAATAGATACTATGCAAAAATCAGCAATGTAGTGGTAGGTAAGCCACAACTATAGCAATGGGTGGGTGGGGATGGGGAAAAGAGAGACTGAAAGTTTACTGTAGCCAGTGATTAAAGAGAGGAGTTGGTGGCCCACAAGGACTTTCTTCTGCTTATCTTGAGCAAAAGTGATTATCAAATATTTTAAAGGATTTTTAGGAAAGTGAGGGAGAGTGTCATTAAAATGAGCTAAAAATCCAGGAAGCGTAAACTATTAGGGAGTACTAAAGAATAATGCATGCTTGGTTTGCAAAATAAAAGGTTTAGAAGTAGCACTGAACTAACTTCTTATGGATACAATTCATTATAATAAAGGTGGTCTAGAAGGATGGAGATTAAAAACAGACTCAGGGGAGCCCCAAACCAGGACAGAGTCAGCCCCAGCTCCGGAAGAGAGTGGAAGGCTATAGGTCTGGACCCCCACGTGTCTCACTCTAGGATTGCAGAGGGCAATCCCAGCTGACGTTTGCAAGGCTGTCCCATCCCTGGGGTGAGTAACCATCATTTAGTCACTCATTTCACGTTGACTCCCTGCAGTGTACTGAGAACTATTCTAAGCAATGCCAAGAAGAAAGCAAGCAAATAATAGGAACGCCTCAACCCTTCATGGGAGCCAGAACAGTATAATCTATCCCACTGGGAGGAGGAGAGGGAGGGATGCCCCTGGCAGGGAGTGATTGGAGAGAACATTTAATCCCTACTTCCTGGGTTACTCCTAGTTCTGATAGACACATTTATGGCAGTTAAACATGCACTAGGGACACATTTTTGTCATTAATAAAGATAATACTCCAAAGTCCAGTATTTCCCCCTGGGTCCTACTTTATTCAGTTTAATTCAGCAAATGTTTGTTTGCATGCAAGCTAAGTCGCTTAAGTCATGTCCAACTATTTGAGACCCCATGGACTGTAGCCTGCCAGGCTCCTGTGTCCATGGGATCCTTCAGGCAAAAATACTGGAGTGGGTTTCCATGCCCTCCTCCAGGGAATCTGCCCCACCCACAGATCAAACCCACATTGCTTATATCTCCTGCATTGGCAGGTGGGTTCCTTACCACTAGCACCATCTGGGAAGCCCAACAAACATTTCAGTTCAGTTCAGTCACTCAGTCGTGTTGGACTCTTTGCGACCCCATGAATCGCAGCACGCCAGGCCTCCCTGTCTATCACCAACTCCCGGAGTTCAACCAAACTCATGTCCATCGAGTAACATTTATGGTGTATCAATTCTGGGCCCAGAACTAGAGATACAGAGACAAACATTTTCTTAAAAAAGCATGGATCCTGCCCTCAGGAGCAAAATCCATGTGGTTTCAACCCAAAAATTGCTGCCAGAGACTTGAGTCCTCTGCAGGTTCTTGCAGAGGGTAGAAAGTGACTTCCCCACCAACACAAAGCAGTGGTGTGGGCAGGGCGATGTGAAGCTGACCTGAGCCGCTTCTACAACCCTCCAGTCACTCCATCTGAGGGCTGGTTCTCAACAAGGGAAAGGTTTTTTGACTTGGCCTCCTAAAAAGAAGTTCAGTGCTCTTTTCAGCAGCACTACAGTAAAATTAGAGACATGGAGAAGATGAGCACGGCCCCTGAGGAAGAATAACATACAAATTCAAATGAAGCATTTCATATTTTTCTAAATAGATGGAGCACAGGGCTTCCCTGGTGGCTTAGAAGGTAGAGAAACTGCCTGCAATGCAGGAGACACAGGTGCAATTCCTGGGTTAGGAAGATCCCTTGGAGAAGGGAATGGCCACCCACTCTAGTATTCTTGCCTGGAGAATCCCATGGACAGAGGAGCTTGGTGGGCTATATAGCCCATGGGGTTGAAAAGAGTTGGACACGTCTGAAGCAACTAACACACAGAGGATTTTTAGGGCAGTGAAATACTCTGCATGATGCCATAATAATGGATGCATGTCACCACATTTGTCCAATCCCATAGAATGTGTACCATCAGGAGAGCACCGCAATGTGAACCATGGACTCTGGGTGATAACAATGTCACTGCAGGTTCATATATGGTAACAAATGTCCACTCTGGTCGGGGTTGTTGATCACAGTGGAGGCTGTGCATGTAGGGACCAGCAAGGGGGTTGGGGGGATAGTGGGGAAATCTCTGTACCTTCGATTCAACTTTGCTGTGAACCTAAAATGGCTCTTTTAAAAAACAATCTTAATTTTTTTTATGACTAAAAATAAACAAAAGAAGTTAAGGCAGCTGAATAAACTCCCTGGAACAGCCAGACAGAGGTGAGGCAGGCCCCTGAGCCACTCTGCAGGGGCCTGAGGAAGTTCAAACAGTTCTACAGCGTGAGGACCACACAGGCCAGCTCTGCCTCCCCATCTGGCAGGGGGAGGGGGTGGACGCTGGCATATCATATTCTAATTTCCCCCTCTTATACTAATGCTTTGCAAAAGAACCTAAATAATTTAGCTTACTCCAGTATTATCATTTACTTTTTGATTTACTAATAAGTAGGGGGAAAATATATCTGAACAAATTTCTTATATTGTAAATCTTTTTCTTCATAAAACAAGTCATGTCCAAACCTGGACATCCTTGGTATAGAATCTCCATCTACTGGAACATCTATTTGCCTTGGAAAATTAAATTTGTAAGCATAATCAAGGCCGTAGATAGCCAGCCAAGTGTGTCTGCTTACTTAGTCACAGGATATTGAGTATCACGTAAATAGCAACTTGAGCAGAGCTTGCAATCTGTGTGTTCCAGAAAGGAGAAGCGGTCCTGGGGTCCTGCTGGGGCCTTCCCCACCCTCTACCCCTAAGCCTGGAGCTGAGCGGGTTCATCTAGGAAGCACCTCTCACCTACTCTAGCCCAGGGCAGACCTTCTCACCCACCTCACCCCTGGCTTCCTGCTGCCTCATTCTGAGTTAATTTGTCTAGAAAAAAAAAGCCTGCCGGATCTGTTCATAAATAGCATTTTAATCATAACACTAACCTAAAGGTTCGTGTTCCTTTCAACACCTGGAGACATCGGTGAACATTCAGACTTTGTCTAAACAGTGTCACTATCGTCATTGGCTGGAGTGACTAAGTCAAAACATTGCACATTGATCCAAAAACTGTTTGGGGATGAACTTGAGGGTTGGGCGAATTTTTGGTTTGTTTGATTTTTTGGCTTGTTAGTTAAAGCAACCAGAGTTTAACAGATATGGGAGGGTGGGGTCAATTTCAGGGCCTACTCTTCCTCCCTGGAATTAATTAAAAAGTTATATATCAAGGTTAACGCCTCGGCAAGCAGCAAGCAATGAACTTAGCTGTTAATAGAAGCTGAATCCACCCTTGGAGAGAATAGACAATACAAGGGAAAACAACAACAAAAAAGAACAAAAGGGCATCCAAACATTCCCTGCCTACCACTCACCAGGGGATGCAAATAAGGAAACAGCCTCTGGAATTTTATTTAAAGCCCTACGCCTTCTTTGTTTGTTTGTTTGAAGGGGCACTTTTCCCTAGTTTCAAAGTCCGAGTTGTTGTTTTAATATATATTAATTTAAGAAAGCCAAGTGAGATTGAAAAAATAAAATAGCTCCCCACCAAGAACTGATGGACAGAGGAGCCTAGCAAGCTGCAGTCATGGGGTCACAAAGAGTTGGACACAACGGAGCACACGCGCGCACACACACACACACACACACACACACACAGAACTGACCATTCCTCTCTTGAGCACCTTCAGCACTTACTGTTCTAACCAGGTCTAGGACAGCATCTTCTGTGTTACAGCACATACATCTGTCTTCACCTCTCTGGGCCCCCTTGAGGGCAGAGGGGACATCTTGATCTTTCTGGTACTACCCCAGTAACTTGCCCTGAGCTGGCTCATAGTGGGTGCTGAGGGTGGGGTGCTAGCAGGCTGGGTCATGGTGAAGTGTACATGCTCCGGAATCAAAGTACCTGCTTTGAACTCTGGCTCTGACACATCCCAATGTGTGACCTTGAACAAGTTTCCTTAGCCTTGCAGAAGACTGCTGCTGCTGCTAAGTCACTTCAGTCGTGTCCGACTCTGTGAGACCCCAAAGATGGCAGCCCACCAGGCTCCCCCGTCTCTGGGATTCTCCAGGCAAGAACACTGGAGTGGCTTGTCATTTCCTTCTCCAATGCATGAAAGTGAAAAGTGAAAGGGAAGTCGCTCAGTCGTGTCTGACTCTTCACAACCCCATGGACTGCAGCCCACCAGGCTCCTCCGTCCATGGGATTTTCCAGGCAAAAGTACCGGAGTGGGGTGCCATCGCCTTCTCCTAAGCAGGGACAATTACAGTACCTGCTTCTCAGGAATTTCATGAGAAGTAGATTAGATAATCCCAGGTCACAGCAAGCACTCAATACATCCTTTGACCAAATCATGATGACCTAGACAGAAAAATGTATCAATGCTCATAAAACAATTAGTACCTATCTCTCTCTTTTTTTTTTTTTAGTACTTATCTTTGAAGTGTTCGGGGAAAAGGGAAACCTACTCATTTCAACCAGTGCTTACTACAGATGGGAGTGATAGGAGGTGGATATCAGGAAAAAACACACTACTTGTCCAGTATTATCAAGAAGGCTTTAAAGAATTGAGGTCTCAAGAGCTCTTAATTGAAGAGAGCTTGCCCAGGAGAGTCTTACAGGCAAGTGAAAGAATCCCTGAAAATCACTCTTTGCCTGGCTGTGAGCTGTCCCTCTCAGGTTCTGTCTTCCTGAAAGCCCTCCTGAGACAGCACATCACTGCTGGACTTGGAAAGGGATGGATACCGAGGAGGTTCAGAGCCTGTTGTGCAGTCATTGGCCTCCCAGCCTTGCCCTAGGACATCGCCCACATGTCCACCTGTCTCCTATGTGTAATGTGCTCCTCAAATGTACCTGCTTACGTCATTCTGCCTGGGACCTGGGTATTCACTGTCTGCCAACTGCACAGCTGGGTCTTAGTAATACTAGACACTGCTAAGCCTGTGATAACTAGAATCATTGTGTGTGCCAGTGAGGAAATAAAATAAGCAGACCCACAGCAAACGGCTCCTAATATCTCAATTAATTCTAGTGACAAAGAAATGGTGAGTCTGAATTCGGTCTCAAACTCTCATAACCAGTTTATATCTGGGTGTTTTGAACCCAGTCTGTTTAGAAGGTATGTTCACAGAAACTGAACTATAATCCTTAGAAAATAAATATTAATTTTAAAAGTCATTTAGAAATAGTAATACTTTATACAACCAATGTATATCAGCCATGAATATAAGCTCTGGACCACATTCCCAAGTCTCTAAGATAACAAAAAATAGACTGTGAGGTTTGGATCACTGTGCCTTTTGTGCCCATCTTACAGGTGGGAAAAAGTAAAATCCAGAGAAACCAAATGGCTTACATAGCTGCATCCATGTACACACAACACATACATTGCTCCTTCTCACTGGAAGGAGCACGTGCCACTTTTCCATGACCACTTTTGATTTTAAGACTCGGCTAATTCACAAGGCCTCAAAATCCAGTCTGCTTTGCTCTTGGATTAACTGTGCTATTTGAACTAAAGGCTTAACTTGTTCTTAATCATCTTTTGGAAATGCTGACTTAGAGAATTAGTGCCCGGCCCAACAGGCCCCAGGCACAGATGAAGCAAAGACCCAGTACACACACTTTTCCAGCAACAGAGAGTGCTTGGATGGGAGATCTGGGAACCAGATCGTCAGGGCGCCTGTGTTAGAGTCAGCAAACCAGGGTTAGAGATCAAAGCAAAGACAAGGATAATGGAGGTTATCTGGGGAGTCATCAGATACGATACGATCAGAAAAGAGCACTGTGGCCAGAGCCAAGACTTTAGTGATGGCAGCAGCTCTCTTGGGTAACTCAAGAGTGGGTGGACTTCTCTATGAAGGAGAACCACAGAGAGGGTGCCTTTCACACGCCTGCTGTTATGGCTATCCATCACTGATGAAGGACGGGGAAGCCTAGAGTGCTGTAGTCCATGGGGTCACAGAGCCGGACATGACTTAGAGGCTGAACAGCAGCAACAACCACTTTTGAGGCTGTGGAACCATCCATGCCCCACCAGGTTAACAAGCAGCTGGGAATCAGAGTCTATGAGTACTGCCTGGCAGAACTGGAGTAATGTCTCCAGTTATAGCATGACATTTCTACCCTGTGTAGATGGCGGCAAAGTGACTTTCTCAGGTACAGGGACAAGGCACTCCTTTCCGTGTGGGTATTTGAGTGCAGCTGGTAAGAACTTGTGATTTGTGTCTGTACAGACAACTCCAAACTCCTCCATTATCAAAAGAAAATTCTCTCCATCTGACCCCACAGCTCCCTGACATCACACACACTAGCTCATTCAACTCCGGTTGCTCCTGCGGGGTTTTTCTCTTCTGGCTGCCCTTAATGATGATTGGAACCTTATTCCTAAGGGGTAATCACGTTTCTGATGAGAGGAAGAGAACCCAAGGTGATTTTTTTCCCCTAGGATCAGCCTCAGTTAGGGGTTCTCAGGCACCATCAACGTTTTTCTAGGCAGCTTTAAAGGTGATGCAGAAGTGACCACATAGGCAGGGCACAAAGCTAATGACTTCAATAAGCAAGGAAGGCCTGGACATCCAGGCACTGGTGTCTCATGACTTGCTCCCAGAGGCAGGCTTGGACAAGCAAGGTTGCTATGAAGCAACCTGGACTGCATTTGGGGAAGTGACACCCCATGGAGGAGTCAGTTCCATAGTGGAGGTGGCCCCTGTACCCCACGGTGGGAATGGAGCTGCAGAAGCCCTCCGGGGCTCTCAAGTAAAGAGGCATCATCAGATAGAGACATGTGGAAATACAGGTGACTCCAACAAGCTCCGTCTTGAGCCTGGGTATTTGCATCACGATGACATGAATTTGTAAATGAGAAAAGGCATGTAGAAGGCAGATAAGTGGAGGTGATATGGATTAAACAAACACATTAGCTCCATTGTGCCATAAGCAAAAAGTAGGTCAGAAGGAGCCTCCTGACCCAAACTCTTAATTTATTCATCATAATCATGACCTATGTTTCTTAATTGGCACCAGAAATACTGAGGAACATTTAAATTCATGCTGTCAGGGCAAAATAAGCCATTTTAAGGTACAGTCTCTTTTTTTACTGGTCTAGAGAGGAAAAAAATATCTGAATGTGGAAAAACATTAAAGACAAAGTGAGTTGGAAATAAAGCAAAAGAAGCCCTTTATTCTCAAAGAAGGCCAGATTTTGGCTTGACTTACTTTGGGAAATCCGCGGCCCCCCCCCCCAACTTTTTTTAAGCCTGGAACCTCAGAGAGGGTCAGCTTTCACAGGTAGAAAATATTGAGGAAAAAAGAAAAAAGGACTTGAATCCAAGAAGTGTTCTCCACAGAGCTTTCATGGGCCATGTGCACATTTCAGTGCTGTCCCTGGTGAGGGCAGCACATATCCTGTAGCTCAACTGCCTGTGTTCAAGTCCCAGCTCTGCCTCTCGTCAGCTGCATAACCATGGACACACTCCTAAACCTCTCTGGGCTTTGAGTTAACTCAAGTTATAAAATTCTACCTACCTCTTACAGGGTTGTTGTGAGGATTAAATAAGCTAATACCTAGAGGATGCTAGAATGATATTTTACAGACATTTTTACTAGTTGCAAATAACAGAAGTAGATGGCTGATAAGGGCCACTGAATATTTCCAAATACTCATTTGCTTCTCCACTGGCACCATGACATTACCTAAGAAGAAATAAAAGGCTAAATATAAAGGGAACAAAGTTAGTTTGCAGATTTCCTGGATTCTCAGAAAGTGACATCATGTCAGAGCTATGTCTAGTGTGTTGTCCGTTCATCTGGCAAATATTTGATAGGTGCGTCTAAGCGTTGGAGGTCCTGGCCTTCAATGAGGGAGCAAGGCAGATATGTTCCCACCTGCATGATGCTTAGACCAAGGCAGAAGAGAACAGCATCCTCATAACCTCAATACAGGTCAGTGACAGCGCAAGAGGTTAAGTATGGGATTCTGACTGCCGACCAGATGGAAGGCTGTGTCTTGAACAGACCCAGCTCCCCTGGTGCCCAGCATAGGCCAGATACATAGTAGGTGCTCAATAAACATTCAAGGAACTAATGGATACGGCACTTACTGTGCTGTATTGTATGTCTCATGTTGTCCTTTATTTCCTAATCTTCAGAGTAAATCTCCTTCATTTTTGTGACCCCAGCACCTAACATCATGCCTAGCATACAGGGTGGTGGTGGTGGTTTAATCACTAGGTCATGTCTGACTCTTGCGATCCCACGGCCCCTCGCCCATGGGATTTTCTGGGGAAGAATACTGGAGTGGGTAGCCATTTCTTTCTCCAGGGGATCTACCTAGCCCAGGGATCAAGCCAGGTCTCCTGCATTACAGGTGGATTCTTTACCAACTAAGTGTGCCTCTAGGGAAGCCTCCTAACACATAGGGTATGGGGGTGATAAATGTTTGTTGAATTGATGTGAATGACAAATATGCCTAATGCGTCTCTCCCGTCTCTCCCCCTGTTCAACTGTGGAGGCCTTTCTTGCTTTAATCCAGAAGTGAGAGACTTGACAAGATTGGTAGCCAAGTTATTCTCAGGAGTTGGATCTTTTCATACCATTAAAATTACATACCTTACTGGTTTTCTGTTCACTCTCAGCTGCCATGGCCTCTTCTTTCTTACGAAAACTCTCCTCCTTTAGTGTTAGGGTCCCACCTGTCCTCTTGCATTCCACTGGAAACTTTTATATCTCCCCTTGCTCGCAGGTCATCAGCCTCCCCAGCAAAATAGCATGATCACCTCCCAGTCTCAGTCCTAAGCCTAGTGGTAGCCATTGTTGCTGTCAGATCACTAACATTATCAGCCTGCTCCCTCTAGAAGCAGACCCACCCCTTGACCCCAGGAGTGGACGTGCAGCCAGACTAGTACTCCTCTGGCAACAGTGCTTGGTCCAAGGAGCAGACATGTGCCTCAAGCAGGGACAAAGTCCTTCCCGGTCATAATGGCTGGACCCTGGTGTGATGAAGCTGAAAGGATGTCACCCTGGCAGCAACCAGGCCCTACCACATGGAGTTCCCCCGCAGAAACAAATGGAGACCAACTGACAAGTGGGAGATGGGAGACAGAATAGACAAGAGCAAGAGAGAGACACAGTCTTAGAGACTCTCGTTTCTGCTTCCAAGACTCATAAGCCTGTAGATTCCCCTGTAACATGAGCTAGATGGAGCAGGGTGCTGCTGCTGGCCAAGTGGTTTGCTGTCACCATAGACCCTCCTTCAAGACCTTGTCCACTTTTACAGCTTTGACCAAACTCCTAAGCAAATGGTCCCTAATTTCTATCCCTAACCTCTATCTCTTCACAAGCCTGTACCTCATTTCCAACTCTCCATGCATGGCATTTTTCCTGGACGTCACTGCCCACCCCCCAACTTCAACTTGTGTAAAGCTCTTCATTGCTGAGCCAACAACTCCCAGACTCTATCTTAACCTGTGGTGCTACGTTTCTCTCCCCTAAGACCTTCCTCCTCTCTCTCCTTCATGCCCCCACCCACAATCAGGCACTGAAGTTTCTTCCTTCACACTGATTCCTACAGCTGCCCTTCCTTCCTAGTCCTCAGCCACCACTTGGGTTAGGGGCTTAGCTTCCTGATGTGGCCCCCTGACTCAATTCTTCTGGCACAGGGTGACCAGGGGAGTAAGCGTCCTGAGGTTCTGTCTGCTGAATCAGGTCCAGGCTTCTTAGCAGAACCCACAAAGCTGCCCACGAGCCATTGTCCTAGCTTCCGGCCACACTTTTCACCTACAGGATTTAGAACTGTGAGTTGCTGAAACATTGTAACTTAAAGGGTGATGGTTTAGGAAGGCAATCAGAACTAGCCAAACATTATAAACATGCTCCCAATGTAGAAATAATTTGGCTAATTCAGGAATTACTTCCCAACTTGAAAGCTCTGTTTTGCAAGAGGAATTGATAGAAGAGGATGGAGCATTATTCACTAAAGTCAGCAAGAGATTGGATGCTGCTGCTTCTGCTAAGTCCCTTCAGTCATGTCTGACTCTATGCGACCACATAGACAGCAGCCCACCAGGCTCCTCTGTTCCTGGGACTCTTCAGGCAAGAATACTGGAGTGGGTTGCCATTTCCTTCTCCAGTGCATGCATGCATGCTAAGTCGCTTCAGTTGTGTCCAACTCTGTGCGACCCCATGGACAGCAACCCACCAGGCTCCTTTGTCCACAGGATTCTCTAGGCAAGAATACTGGAGTAGGTTGCCATTTCCTTCTCTAAGAGATTGGATGAGGTATGGACTAAAATTTTGGAGCATCTGTCACCTATACTATTTTCTAAAATGTCTGCAAATGAATTATTTTTTAAAAATGAATCTTCCTATGCAAATGATTTTAAACTGGTTATTTCATTATTTAAAAAAATATTTCATCTGAGGTGGTTATTTCAAAATTTTTTTTTTGCATTTTTCATCTGAGGAAATCCACATCTAATTATTTTTTACTATTAGACTTACCTTTTTAATAGAATTGCCTTTCTGGATCGCAATTCATTTTCTTCCACATACAAAACTTTGAGAGTTCATCAATACATCCAACCTGATAAAGTATATGTACTTCATTCAAGCCCACAGCTAATTTTCTGAGTTAAAGACACCTGTTTGAATGACCATGATATACCTAAAGCTTATTTTTTTAAAAATTTGCATGAAAGGAAATTTGTTAATAAATAACATAATTAAGGTTTTTCATATCCAATCCAAAATGCTGACAGAAAACCATACAAAGCCATTATACAGGAGTGATTTTTATATAACAGGAGAAAGATTATTTTTGTTTTATACCCAAAGTCTAGCAGGGAACTCAGCATCAGGTAAGACACTCAAGCATTTATTGACTGACTAGATTTTCTATTCCTCAGGTTAGTGCATCTGTTACTGTAAGGCCAGGCCACTCAGGATGGCAGGTCTCTTGCTCTTGGTACATCCTCTGCTTGATCAGCACTTGCTTGTGTGCATGCTAAGTCACTTCAGTTGTGCCCAACTCTTTGCAACCCCATGGACTGTAGCCTGCCAGGCTCTTCTGTCCATGGAATTCTCCAGGCAAGAATACTGGAGTGGGTTGCCATGCCCTCCTCCAGGGGAACTTCCTGAGCCAGGGATTGAACCCACCTCTCTCACTATCTTCTACATTGGCAGGTGGGTTCTTTACCACTAGCGCCACCTGAGAAGCCCCCAGCACCTGCCTTACCACAGGACTATCCAGTCCTCCGAATTATAGGGCTTAATTAGTCCCTGGAAACTGATGAGACAACCTGATGTCAATTTCCCCTGTAAATAGTAGCCTCCTCCTCCCACAGGAAATGCTGCCATTTCCTGCTCACTGTTTGCCGAACATGGTGGGGTGTCTCTCCAGGACCCTTCGTGTAAGATTCCCCCATCCATTAAACCATTAACGTCTCTGTCACTGTCTCCCGGCTTTTTCATCAGTCTGCATCGCCAGGCTGGGCAACTGCAAGGCTTACAGGCCTGCAGGGTGCAGCCACACTGTCAGGTATAAGGACTTACAGAAGTGAGGAATTAAGGGATGCTGCCATGAAATGATACTATATAAAACCTGTTAAATCATCTGTGTCATATTAAGAAGAACATGTTAAAGGTTTACATTTTAAATGACTTGTTACTAAAACAATATCCACTATTTACATTTATGATTTATTTTATCAACATGGTATGTAGAGAATATATGATGAATATTTACTGTTTCTCAAAATGAAATATGGCAGGTAGTTTGATAAGCCTTAAGCTTATAAAGAGAGTTGTGTGCTGAAAAAATAATCTAGTCCAAGGTTTGAACTGGAAGCTTTTTCTCTAAGATTATACTTTTCAGAATACTGGTGCTATGGGATAATATATTTGGTAAAGTTGCTTGTAAGGTAAGCTAATAGATGTATTTTTGAATGACCAGGATAATATATTCCATTGTATGGGCTGTCAACTATTTAATTTCTGTCTAAATGTTAACTGTTGGGCTAGTATATATTTTCACAAAATGCAAAATCATGACTGTCAGTTTTTCCATGACTAACTATTCCCTGCCAGATGTTTTTTAGGTTCTGCTAAGTCACATTTTTTCCCCCCAGAACTCTGTGTTCCCACTCTTATTCCCTTTGGTCTTTTTCCTATTTTGCCTTTTACCTGAATTTTGGGCCAAATGGTTTTATTGCTCTTTTCACTATTTCATATGAATATAATAGTTTCACACAAATTACTCTCAATTTCATCTTCTGTCATAAAGTTTAACCTATCCTTTTGCATCCGGTCCCATCACTTCATGGGAAATAGATGGGGAAACAGTGGAAACAGTGTCAGACTTTATTTTTTGGGCTCCAAAATCACTGCAGATGGTGACTGCAGCCATGAAATTAAAAGACGCTTACTCCTTGAAAGGAAAGTTATGACCAACCTAGATAGCATATTCAAAAGCAGAGACATTACTTTGCCAACAAAGGTTCGTCTAGTCAAGGCTATGGTTTTTCCTGTGGTCATGTATGGATGTGAGAGTTGGACTGTGAAGAAGGCTGAGCGCCGAAGAATTGATGCTTTTGAACTGTGGTGTTGGAGAAGACTCTTGAGAGTCCCTTGGACTGCAAGGAGATCCAACCAGTCCATTCTGAAGGAGATCAGCCCTGGGATTTCTTTGGAGGGAATGATGCTGAAGCTGAAACTCCAGTACTTTGGCCACCTCATGCGAAGAGTTGACTCATTGGAAAAGACTCTGATGCTGGGAGGGATTGGGGGCAAGAGGAGAAGGGGATGACAGAGGATGAGATGGCTGGATGGCATCACTGACTCGATGGATGTGAGTCTGAGTGAACTCCGGGAGTTGGTGATGGACAGGGAGGCCTGGCGTGCTGCGATTCATGGGGTCGCAAAGAGTCGGACACGACTGAGCGACTGAACTGAACTGATCCTTTTCCAGGAGAGATACATTTTGTGCAATTTATTCAAAGGAATTATTAAGCCTTTCTATGCAAGAAAAGCTATCAGATGACTGAAAATCTTCTGAATCACTCCAGTATCAAATCTTGTAGGAAACTGAAAATGAAAACCAGTTCACAAATTTTGCATTTGCTTTCTGGTCTTCAGCTGGTTCTCCTGATTAGCTTTTCTGGCTGTAGCAAGGACCATTACTCATTAGTTAGATTGCTGGAGCTCACTGTAAAGTGATGCTTTACAACACATGGTTGATTTGTATTTTCTTACCAAGTTGAGTTCATATGGAATATCCACTGCAGGCCAGTAGACAGAAAAATTTCAATGACAAATTTCATCTCTAGAATGCCAGTGAAAATATCTGGCTGAATGAGTGGTTTCAAAAAGTGTTTATTGATTCAAAACATATTAAAAGCCTACCATGTGATTAAAATTGTATGAGAAATGTAAAGAAAAAACCTAGTCCTTATTCCCCCAAGGAATTGTAATGGGAAAGATAGACAACAAACACAAGTTGAAATCAAGTAAAATATTTGATGAAATTAGGTCTGTGAAATCAGTGGGAAGTGCCATAAAAGTACAGAGGAAGCACTGAACATTACCCCAGCCAC
The DNA here is from genome assembly GCF_032452875.1 of Bos javanicus. Classification (NCBI taxonomy): domain Eukaryota; kingdom Metazoa; phylum Chordata; class Mammalia; order Artiodactyla; family Bovidae; genus Bos; species Bos javanicus. The sequence goes on from NC_083870.1 coordinate 49,306,763, forward strand.
TCTTAGACTCATTGCCCACATTTCATCACTGGTTATGCAAAGGAAATGCAACCTCTTCTACTTAACTCCACGCATGTGTGTTTGAAGGAGAAACCATCAGAATATTCCTGCTGGAGAACAATGAGGTCCCTAAACTGCAAATATTTTATACGCCAACTGCAGAGCATTATTGGATGCCTATGGATGAATAAAATAAAGTGAGCCTTAGTTTACGACCTAATCTCACTTCCATGCTTTGAGAGAAGGAAGTGTGGTTGTGGAAAGAAAGCTCCTGGGGTCAGAGAGCAGATCTGCATTGTGAGATGACACAAGCAGGTTCACGCAGGCCAGCTGAGCATGGGATCTTCGTCTGTGAATGCATGTCTGTGAGGTCCCCCCCCAAATCTCAAATAAGTGGATTGGTCAGGCCAGCCTGACTATCATTATAGCTTAGGAACTTTTCTAACTTCTGAATTTCCTAGGTGTATCATATAGGAGGAAACTTTGGTAACTGCTGAGCTCCACTTTATTGAAGGGGATAAAAATATTGTTTTAATAATTTGTCTCTGTGCAAAAATTATCAACAGTGAAATTTTAGGAATGTACTTTGTGTAGAGCAGCATTGGAAATCATTTGGCCACAGTCTGATCAACCAGGAAAAAAACTTTACTATGCAATGTTAATTTACCATAGCCAGTTTTCTTCCTCTTCTTCTTGAAAATGGTAAATTTTTTTAGCATTTTCTGAATCTTAGAAAATGTCATTCTATATTCACTCAAAAACCCATGCTAACACCCAACAAATTCTTCTTCCCTGCCTAGTAACTTTAGCGAATATGCAAAATATATATTCATCTAATTTACCAACCTTTATGGCAACTTTTGTATCACAATATAACATTGAACATAATTTTTCTTATCGAATTGCTGATCTTGACATTGTTTAAAGCCTTTCATGATTTCAGGAGAGTTGGTGGCTCCAAATACAATCCAAATACAACTCCAAATACAATTACAGTGCAGACAGAGCAACAATTCCTTGCATCTTGTATGGCAGTGGTCCCCAGCCTTTTAGGCACCAGGGGATGATTTTGTGGAGGACAATTTTCCGCTGATTGGGGTCGTAGGTGCTTTCGGGATGACTCAAGCACATTGCATTTATTGTGCATTTTATTTCTACTATTATTACATCAGCTCCACCTCAGATCATCAGGCATGAGATCCTGGAGGTGGGGACCACTGTTGTAAGGCATTAGGTTGAAGTGCAACATTTTCTCCCAGCTGTTTTCAAAGAATCACAACCCAGGTGGCCAAAGATCTGTTAGGGAAAATGCCTCAGGCCAAAGACTGCAAAAAGGAGACTTGCATGGCTTGGTTTTGCAAATATAAGCTTTGTGGGTTTTAGAGTTGGAAGAGAGCTCAAAGAGGAAACCAGCAAGTGCAGCTTTCAGTTTCTAGGAAGGAAGGACTCTGCTAAACCTGGACGTGCTATTTCAGTTCAAGGATAGGAGAAAATTAAATTTTGCAAAGTTGTATGTCTTTTAAAGTGAGTTTAATGCTGTGCTTCAAGAGGCTATATGGAAATGTGTATACAGTGTGCACTAAAATGAAGGGCTAATTTCCCTGGCGGGGAGGAAAATGGGAGAGGAGAGAAAACAGACTCTATTCTCCTAAAAACTCTGCAGTCTGTCTCGGAGGCAACTACAGAGTAAGAGTAATGATTGATGGCAATAGTTTGACAAGACCCCGTACACAGCCACTCAGCGGAATAAGAGTTAACCTTCTCCTGCCTTATAACTTTACAGCAAAGCTCAGAAGAGGAAGCCAGAAAAATCAGAAAGCTTGACTGATTACATTAAAATTTTTCATTTAATGGTTTCTTTAATTTGAGCGGAACTAACTCAATCCCACAAATGTCGTCTTCAACGTGAGAACAATCCTTTCGGGAACCACAAGGCGACATATGTCACGCCGGAATTCTCCCAGAGGCAAACTGCCAGATTTAAGAGAGTCCTTCCTCGTTCACTAACACGAATTGGTCTGCGTTGTGCCTGGACTGACTGACCTTCGGACCGGTCGCAACACTGCCTTGGGTGCGAACGACGAAATTGCCGATGCTGGCAGAAGGCTCTGCTCCTCGTCATGCTGTTACTTGGCTGCAGATTCTAAGCTCGCCCGACGTGGGCAAAGCGCCCCAGAAATGCTCTCTGGGGCAAGAGAGGAGCCCCCGGCCAGTACTTTCTATGAACCTTGGTAGGTGCTGCGCTCCCACCGGCCTGGACATTGCATCGCCAAATGGAAGGGAGGGAATCCCTCTCTTCCTCCCCAAACTCCATCCAACCTCCCTTTATTCCTTCCCCACAGACCTGCCGCCCACTCAGGCAGGACATCTGGATAGGTGATCCCGGGGTCAGGAAGCTGGGGCGTCAGGGGATCTGAGCAGCTGGGACCCTGGTTGCCCTCAGCACCTGGACCGGCCAGCAGCCGAAGGACACTCACGCTCGGCGGCGGGTTGAATCACGGGTGAATCAGTCCTTGCAGGGTCCCGGAGTTTCCTACTCGCAGGAGGCGGGGCGGGGTGTGGACTCGCTGAGGGCCGCCCCCGAGGCGAAGGCGGGCCGGGGGCGGGGAATCAGGAGAAGAGGTGGGGGCGGACTCAGCGCAGGCGGAGGCGCAAACGTGCGCTCCGCTCTTTAAAGCGCGGTGGGGACGAGCTCCCACAAACTCTGGGCTCCCCGCATCCCTCCCGGTTCATCCCGCAGTCCCAGGTGCCTCCAGCCCAACCTCCGCAGCATCCTCACCTCTCCAGCCTCCGGGGCTCAGCAGAATTTTTGAGACCTCGCCGTCAGCTCCGGGACATGGCGACCCCCAACGGGCCCCGGGTGCCCTGCCCCCAGGCCGCAGTCGCTCGGGCTCTTCTATTCGGCTTAGTCCTCGTCCAGGGGGCCGGAGTCGCCGGTGAGTGGCACCCGCCTCGCAGAGCCCTGGGGCGAGCCACCGGGAGGAGGGAAGACAGGTCTGGCTGACCGCGGGCTCTCCCCGCCCCGAGGTGCGGCTCGCCAGGGACCCGCCGCCCCTTCTGCTCGAGATGCTTGCTCTGGGCATCCATTGTTGCCTAAGTGCCTTTGGGAATCTCGCTTTAGTTTCCCAGGGAGCCGACACCTTGAAAGTGATGGGACAAGGCTCCGCACCTGCAGGGGTCGACAGGCAATGTTTGAATGTTATCCTTCATTGTATGTGAACTTTCCTTAATGAGAAACGGCTCTCGGTCTTCTCTTGATCGTCAGTGTTTTAGATTGGGTTAGTCAGTCCTTCCAAAATGTCGCTTGGATTGGAGCAGGCGCCACATTTTGCATGCCCTGTAAGCCTGTTCTATGTGAGACGCAGGCAGAGACTAACCTGAGAACTGGCAAAGAAGACCTTAACAATAAGGTATCCTAACCAAATACAGCCGACAGTGTACATGCTTATTGTCTGCCTGGGTGTCTGTGGAAGTTTCAGTATAGTGACTGAAATTATTCATGGGGTTTAGACAAAAGTGAAAAAAGTCAAGATTTGTTTTTTTTTTTATTGGATGCAGTCCTAACTCTTCTGACACGTGTGGGCTTTGCCCTTTAACATAGTTTACAGAAACCCATCCTAGCCGGCTTTCCCTGCTAAGTTAAACCTGGAATCCTGCCCTTCCCCCTTCTCCAGTTGGTCCGTGGATACCCTGGGCCACTGAAGGCTCCTGAGCTGTGCTTCGGTCGTTCTCACAGGGCTTTCCCCATGAATAATTTCAAACAAGGACTTCAAGATCCTTGTGTGTTTCCTTAGATCACCAGGTCGTCTTGCCATGAGGAAACTCTGGGTTTAAGAAAATATTGCTGATTTTTTTTCTTATGATAATTGAGTTAAAGCTTTTGTGGTTAGGAAAATATTAATGTGAGGTTTATGATGATGTTACGGAGTGGGAATGTTTTATACCATCAACATAAAATTGTATGCTGAGAAGTTCATGTAAACATTAATAACTGTTTCTCTGTTGTTTAAAGGCACTACAGATGTAGTGGTAGCATATAATATAACTTGGAAGTCAACTAATTTCAAGACCATTTTGGAGTGGGAACCCAAACCCATCAATCATGTCTACACTGTTCAGATAAGGTAAGCTAGGTACCAAAAAAAGAAAAATAAGATTTTTGTTGTTTCCACTTTCCTGTGCTGAATACAGATGTCTTTAAAGCTGGTTGATGGATGAAATTATTTAACAGATAACAAAGAATAAGAGGGCATTCATGATAATTTCTTGGAGAAAGAAATGGCAACCCACTCCAGTGTTCTTGCCTGGAGAATCCCATGGACAGAGAAGCCTGGTAGGCTGCAGTCCATAGGGTCGCACAGAGTCGGACATGACTGAAGCGACTTAGCAGCAGTAGCAGCATGGTAATTTGCTGGCCTGAGTCATACTCATCAAGTCTGTAACACTGACAGACCTTAAACTGATAGAATGTTTTGTTTTCGGAGATGATTGGGGAAATTTGTGAGTATAAGCTGTGGAGATGTGAACTTTCTTGAGCAAGCCATGGTGGCACTGATAGATGTGGTCGTGGATCAGTGATACCTCATTTCTCTAAGTACACACAGCCTTTTCCGTGCTGTCTAGACTGCCAGCTGGATCTAACATGTTAGAGAAGAGGTAGGGAGGAGTTCGGACGCATACGTTGCCCTTAAGCAGTGTTTGATTCATTAATCTTTGGATTCGTGATTCAAAATTCCGTTGCATACATGATCTTGGAGGAGGTCAAATCCGTGACTCACTGAGCAGGGAAGGAATACACCATCAAGTTTTTGGTTTTAGCAAGTTTTTTGTTTCTGAAATGTTCTAGGAGGCTTGGTAGAGATCTTATTAAGTAGAGGACAGCAGCTATGGTAACTAAGACTCCTTATAGAAGGTACAGTCATGTCGCTGACTAAAATTAAAGGTTTTTTGCTGTTTTAACTTGTGCCAAGTCTTTTATAGCATTTGAAATGCAGCTCTTAAGTATGGAGTGGGTCTTTTAGGCGGATGTTCTTTTTTTTTTTTTTCCAACATCAACTTCATGACAACTATTGCCAAGCCAACAGGGAAGAAAATTTGTGTGTGCATGCATACATGCTTGTATATATACAAAGAAAGATTGAGAGGAATTTAGAAGTCGAGGTAATAATTACAATTATGGCCAAACTTGTCAAATCAGATTCCACTCGATGAAAGTTACTAATTCCACAAATGCAGGCAGGGCTGAAGTTTACCTTAGTAGACACTTTGTTTCTGGGTAGTGAAAAGAAGATTTTAGGAAGGATGCTTACCTCCTAAATATATTGAATCTTAAGTTTGGTGAACGTGAGAAAACATATTTCTGATTTACCAGAGTTTTAAACATTTAGACTTTGTCAATTCTAAGTTCTCAGACTGCAAAGCTACTGTTATGTAAGCGTGTCAAGTCAAGTCCTCAGCTGCAAGGCTGCTATTATTTAAGCGGACATGGCCTCTGTGTGCAAACAACCTAGCGCAGAGCTGCAGCTTGGGGGCGCCCGCAGGCCCTGGGTGGGGCTGGTTCTGGCCCAGCCGGCCGTCTCTCCTGTGTGCTAGAGGAACTGTGAGTGGTTCCAACACCCTGCCGGAGACCCACACTCTTCCATTACCAGCCCACGGGTAAATGGGATTCCTAGGTAAAGGGACCATAGTAGTCATGTTATAGACGAGGAAACCGGCCCTGGAAAGGTAAGGGACTTACCTTGGAGTGCGCACAGCAGGGTCAGGAAGCAAGGCCTACGGAGCAGCGCGCACCCCCACCTTCTCAGTGGGTTGCGTGAGTCTCATGTGAGACTCCAGAGCCGGAAGGAGGAAAGAGAGCCTTTCCCACTGGTCCCCTCAGTGCGCCTTTCTCCCTCCCGGTCGTCCTCCCTAGAGAATGCACCTGGCTCCTCCAGAGCCAGCCGCCCCACCACCAGCTTGTCCCCAGACACAGGGAGCCACAGCTGTGCCCGGAGCTCCAACTGCATTTTTCCCTTTTGGAAACAGTTTTCAGTCGCCAAGTGTTACTGGCTCAAGCCTTACCACCCAACCATCCCCTGAAATACTGGTTCCAAAAATTCTAAATTGGAACTTCCAGAGCTTGTAGAAAATAACCTGCTCCTTAATTGGTGGGTCTGAATTATGTTGGGATTTTTTAGTTCAGGCGGGACTTTTATTATTTCCAAATCAGGAGATTTTGCAATACCCAGAGGAACCTTGGAGGCGTTTATAGTGTTAATGCTGATAATAGCAGTCAGAGGAACTGACTGCAGAATTGCCCCCTCCCAACCGGTTTGCAGTACTTAAAAGCTCTATAACTTTTGGTAATTATTACCTGTGCTAAATTTTTCCAGAGGTCTGTGGTTCCTCCTGTGAACTGAAGGAACCACAGATGCTATCTCTCAGATGGAATGTAGCCACAGCGCCCAGAAGTGTTTCTCCTGTTATCTGAACAACTTGTTTGCCATAGCAGTGGAGAAGAATCATCAGGTTCTTGTTCACTTTTTAAAATAGAAATGATGCAGTTTTAAAAAATGCATTCTGGTCATTCTGGAATTAAGGCTGCATCTCTACTTTTATCACAGAAAAGTAGAGAAATCTAAGAGTATGTAAACATATTTCTGTCTTAATCTTAGTTTGTGAATTTAAGGAACAAGAGTGTGTTTATCCACACCCTCTTAGCCTGGTTATTTAGTTCAGACTTTTAAAAGATTCTTATTTATGGTTCTTATGCCTGGATCTAGACAGTTAAATCCCTATGGCAGCTCGTTTCCTCCCCAGTTCAGCCTCTAAATGTAAACCATCTAATGCTCCACAAATCCTGGCCATGTGCAAGCCCTAAAGCCCCACTGTTTGATGGAGGAGCACAAGGGCGTGGAAGTACCAGGCTCACTTAAGTGCTTTAATGAGATATCCGTGCTGGGGCCAGGGAAGGGAGAGATCAGTTCTGAGCAAGGAGATCTGGAGTTGCCTGTAGACGGTGGGATTGCAGTGTGGCCTGGAATGATGGGCAGGACACTCTGGGGGTTGATGATGGGAAACAGCAGAGCAGCTGTCAACTTGCGTGGGACACTTGTGCGTGCATCAAGTGGCACTGACATTTTAATTGTTTCAGTTCTGTAGAATAGTTTCACTTTTTTCATAGAAGTTCTTTATATCATTTCAGGATAATTTCATTTTCATTTTAGTGCTTTAAATCATTTTCTGTTCTATGATCTTACAAAAGAAAAATCTGTCTTAAGAGACAGACTCAGATCTGTCCCAGTCTCAGACTTTGACACTACCTGTATTGTTACTCTATAATTTTTGATGGCTCATCCTGTGAAAGTGAGGGAGGCAAGTACTGATCGTATAATGAGAGGGACAGACCCAGCTCTCATCTCATAAGCTGTAAGACCTTATACAAGTTACCTAGCAGCTCTGAGCTTCAGTATCCTCATATGTGAGAAAGATCCAGTACTTTCTTGAAAGGATTAATACCAAACGAAGTAACATGTTTAAGGGTCCAGTAGAGCGCCTGGCTTATGGTAGTTTTAATAACTGTTAAGTAACCACACCAATAATGGTCACAATAGAATGTAATAGAATAGAATGTATTATTATATAGACTCTATGACTGCATTGACTATATTCAACATAGAACAGAATGTGATAAACAGAATATAATGATATAATAAGTAGACTAGTAAATAATTGAGTCTTGATGGAAAATTGTCACTTCTCCCACATAGTCATGACAAATCATCTATAGTTTAAGAAAGGTATTTAAAAAAATGATTCAGAGCACAGACCCAGTAGTCAAACTGCTGTCTGGCTCAAAAATCCAGCTGTGTGACTTTGTGCTGGTCATCCAACCTCCCTTTGCCTCAGTGGCCTTATCTGTAAGAACAAAGACAATTACAGAGCGCCCCCCTCCCCCGCCACCAAAGGTTGCTGAGAGGACCTGAAGTGCTCAGCGTAGCAAAGACCTCCTCAGGATTGCTTGTGGAAGTCAGTGTTGGAACACAGCACCCCAGCCAGAAAACAGTTACCTTGTTGGATGCAAATCACAATGTTCCATTTCTCTTCCTTCCTTTCCTCAGCCCTAGATTAGGAAACTGGAAAAACAAATGCTTTTACACAACAAACACGGAGTGTGATGTCACTGATGAGATTGTGAAAAATGTGAGAGAGACATATTTGGCGAGAGTCCTTTCCTACCCCGCAGACACCAGCAGTTCCACAGTGGAGCCTCCGTTTACCAACTCCCCGGAGTTCACACCCTACCGAGAGAGTAAGTAGCTCAATTTGTAGTAACTGTTCATTCTTGTTTTCATAAACTTCTAAATATTCTGTGAGCTTGTGACCCTTAGGAATGATTACATTAAAAAAAAGTTTATCCATAAACACATCTTGTTTTCTCAGAAAGTAGTACGTGCCACAGCCCTCTTCGCTCATTCTGGATGTGGTAGGAGGCTCATGGGACGTGAACTTTGGAGTTGATAAAAATGTCATCAAGTAGCTTTCTCCACCAGTCTGTCCCCAGACCCTACCAGTAACTGGCTGGATAGGGGGCAGAGAGTAGGAAATTCACAAAGGCTGGCAGTTCCAGTATTTCCCCATATATATTGGTGACCAGAAAGTTCCATAAGATCTTATGGAAAAGCCCAAATGAAATTTTTGACTGACCCAATATTTAGGAGATTTTATACATCTTCTGAATTTTGTGTCCCATCATCAGACCAGAAGTCCCAATTAGGGTTTTTCACAGAAGGTTACAAATCCACGGGGCAAGTTCGGGTTCCCTCCCATCCCATCATTGGGCTGCTGACCTTTTTCCTTGCTTGACCAGGATTTGAGTCCTGTGATGTGCTGGCACTTGCCAGGCCAGCTCCCATCCTGCTTCCTTCATGCTGGTCTTGAAAACAGAATGCTTTTCTCCCTAGCCTTTGCTAAGGGAGTACAAAGGATTCCTGCCAAGTAGGAGATGCAGAATTTTCATCATGGCTATGGTTCTGAACTAAGTATTTTAAATAAACAAACATGTAGCACATTGAGAAGAGTGACATCAGCGGCTCTAGTAGAAGATTTAGAATGAAAGTGTTGTGTTGTAAAAAAAAAAAAAAAAGAAAGTGTTGTGTTATTGGTGTTTTTATGTTTACCCTGCTGATACCCCACGGGGAGCTTCTCCAGGCAGGGGTGGAGAGAAGGGGGCAGAGAAACAGGCAGCCCCCTTTCCCCTTAGTGTGTACTCTGAGGGTAGAAACAGGGGGCAGCCTCACCCAGGTGAATCGGACGACCTACCCTGAGCCATCTGCCAGAGCCTGTCTTCAAACTCCTTAGTGCTTTTAGTCGGGTGCCTCTCCCAGTTCTGAGCTTAGACCCCACCCATGACCACCTATAGTAACTACAGGTACATTGATTCTTATTCTCCCTCCATGGGCAGCATCCTCATGATTTCTTTTTATAGTTCTTGAGGATTTTTAAAAATAATTTTTATTTATTTTTATTTTTGGCTGTGCTGGGTCTTCTTGCTGCATGGGCTCCTCTCTAGTTGTGATGCACAGGCTTCTCATTTCGATGGCTTCTCTTGTGGAGCATGGGCTCTAGGGCACATGGCCTCAGTAACTGTGGTTTCTGGGCTCTAGAGCACGTAGTTGCTGCGCAAGGGCTTAGTTGCTCTGAGGCATGTGGGATCTTCCCAGATCAGGGATCAAGTCCCTGTCCCCTGCATTGGCTGGCAGATTCTTTAACACTGAGCCAACAGGGAAGCCCTGTTCTTGAGCTTTTTGTAAGCTACTTCAAATCCTTTTTTGGTGCGAGAGAGAAAATAGTTTATATTTCTGTGTGCTCATACACACACATCCTTGCCTATAATTCCTATTGAATTATGAGGATTCATTTCACTATTATTCAACCAAAGCACATGAGCTAATTGAGCCATCAAAGAGACCTGGTGGTTAAAAGTGATTTTTTGAGATACCAAGAACGTTTCATGGGCTTTCCCACAGCCTCTATTGTATCTAAAATATGGAATCTTTTGCAGCTGTTTGGTTAACCACATGTGGCTGTTGAGCATTTGAAATGTCAGCTAATGCCATATGTGTAAAATATACACTGGATTTTGAGAAAGATCTCAAAGTTTTCATATTGATTAAATGTTAAAGTTACAATATTTTAGCCATATTGGGTTAAATGAAATAGATTCACTTCACTCGTTCCTTTTTACTTTTTCTAACGTGACCACAAGGAGATTTAAAGTGACATCTGTGGCTCCCAGTGCATTTCCACTAGACAGCTCTGCTGTAGAATGTCTCGTGATTCAGCTCCGGTGCCAGGGAGCTGGTTCTTTGAGGTATTTCGTGAGGGATGACTAGGTGGTTATTAACCATGATAACTCAATGGGGTTCTACTTCGTATAGAACTCTTTGGTCCCAACGAAGCTCATTTTCTGTGTTACAGCAAACCTTGGACAGCCAACAATTCAGAGTTTTGAACAAGTTGGGACAAAACTGAATGTGACGGTACAAGATGCACGTACGTTAGTCAGAGCGAACAGCGCATTCCTAAGCCTCCGGGATGTTTTTGGCAAGGACTTGAATTACACACTTTATTACTGGAAAGCTTCCAGTACAGGAAAGGTGAGCATTCTTTTGTTTTTATGACTTGTTTTAAATTGCAGATCCTTGATTTCACTTCTTCTCCAAGTCAAACATCAAAGCAAGTGGTTGACAGGGCAGTGTTGTGGAGTGGGAAGCAGACTGCTGTCTTGGGTTCACAAGCAAGTCACAAGCAGACTGCTGTGACTTCCAGCTGCTTTGCACTGGTCCGCCTCGGGTACCCAGATTCCCAGCCAAGGGGCAGGACCAGTCATCTCTAAGGTTCCTACCAGCTCCCACATTTCTTCTTCTATTGAGGATCCCAGAGACAGAATTTGTTTTTCATTCAACAATTAGTACTTCTTTCCTTTTTTCCTTTCTTGCAGATATGTTCTAAAGGGGCTAAATATTGGGTTGACTATATCGAAAGTGGATGTCTTCATCCTTGGGGAAAAAAATCCTTAGCAGTTATCAGGGGGAGCTTGATGAGCCAGCTGACTTCCAATCTTTATGTCAGATGTGTCCGCATAGGCTGGGCTTCCCTGGTGGCTCAGACCATAAAGAATCTGCCTGCAATGCAGGAGACCCAGGTTCTATCCCTGAGCTGGAAAGATCCCCTGGAAAAAGGAATGGCTGCCCACTCCAGTATTCTTGACTGGAGAATTCCATGGACTGAGGAGCCTGGCGAGCTATAGTCCATGGGGTCGCAAAGACTCAGATACAACTGAGCGACTAACACTTTGATTTTACTACCACAGTGACTTAGTAAAGGCAACAGAATTCACTCTGAGCCTGGATGAATAAAGAACTCTTATCTTTTAACAGAAAAAGGCCACGACAAACACTAATGGGTTTTTGATTGATGTGGATAAAGGCGAAAACTATTGTTTCCATGTTCAAGCAGTGATTTTATCACGAAGGGTGAACCAGAAGAGTCCAGAAAGTCCCATCAAGTGCACTAGCCACGAGAAAGTTCTGTCCACAGGTGAGGCTCTGCCCATGATCTGGGAGGCAGGGCTGCCTTCCATGGGACTAGCTCCATCCTCAGGACTAGATGTACTATCTTCGGGGGAAAACTGCCTGGGTTTTTTGTGGTTTGCGGGGGGCGGGGGATACTCATGATTTTAGACATTTAGTTTCTGTGTCGTTCCCTTGTATTAACAGGTGTTTTTTAGTTTTTTTTTTTAGCACCTAGCATGCGCTAAGCTCTCTGCTGAGCGAGCCCTGGGCCCACGGTAGACGTTTAGGATTTAGTATCAAATCACAGATTTCTCTGGGCGTTTTTTCATACTTCTGGTTCATACACCAGCTCACCTGGTGAACCAGATGCAACAACACCCCATAGACGTTTGTGAGCACCTAGCATGGGCTGCTGTTACCCCAGGGTCATAACCCATGAAGCAAAGGGATTGGGGCTAGCAGATATACCATGTGTACATGTGTGTGCCTCACTGGCACACATGTGTGCACACATGTGCCACACCAGAGCACAGACGCCAGGTAAGCAGTGGATCTTATCTGGAAGTGCCATGGAGGCTCAGACATGTGCACGAGGCTGAGAACCCAGGAATCTGCCTCCAGGCTTGATTGGGATGGTGCTCTGAGTACTTTAAGGGAACAGAAGAGTGAGAGGATAGTAATAATGACCTAGTGCCTTGCTGAGAGGCAGTTTAAATATTTTAAAGTCACTTTAAAAATTCTTTCCTGTTAACTGACGTTGACAGTTACATGTAGTTACATCTACAAGTATCTTTCTAGACTGTGAGCATTATCCAGTTTGTTAAATGCTTTTTCATTGTTGTCAATTGCCTGCAAACATCTAGGGTTTGAGAGATTTTTTCCTAATAGAAATGTGTGGTGGAGAAAAGAGATTTCGAGTTACACAAAAGCTGGATGGTGTAATTTGGGGTTCTGCTCACTGAAAAATGAGATTCAGGCTCTCTCTCTGAGTTGACCTGGTACCTTTTATTTTTCAGAACTTTTCTTCATCATTGGCACAGTGATGCTGGTGATCATCATCTTCATCGTCGTCCTGTCTGTGTCTCTGCACAAGTGCAGGAAGGTGAGAGCAGAGCGAAGTGGGAAGGAGAACACGCCGCTCAACGCTGCATAAAAGATCCTGCTCTTGGAGCTTTCTGCCAACGCTGCAGAGCTCGTGCTGCACTGTGACCAAGAGCTCTTAGGGCGGTAGCACACATGGAAACACAAGTGACTGTTCTGGAGCATACAGAGCCTGGGGCTCGAAGAAAGTTCTTATCTGACCTCTTCTTGCGATTAGCATCTTGGTTTCAACAGCAGCATTAAGACACTTTGGAATGTAATGAGCGGTACAACCAACTCCAAGTTTTTAAAATTGCTATTTTAACACTAAGGCACCTTTTGCACGTATCCTGCTTTCAGACTGTATATTTTCTACGTTCAAGTTGAAGCCAGATTATCCAAGGAAAAACAAATGAACAAATGCCTTAAAAATTCCTGCGTGGACTTTTGGAGAACTTTTGAGAGGCTGACATCAAACCATGTGGGAAAGTAAGGTGGAAATCGGGTGGACTTTCTAACGTATGTCTTTTTGTAATATGGTGTTTAAGGTCTTTTTTTCTTCTTTTTGAGTGCTTTTGGTGGTTTGAACAATTAGCAAACGTTTATATGAATGTGTTAAAGGCAGAAGACTTGTATTTGGGGCACATTCTTAATATGCATTACAGTTTAGCACTTTAACTGACAAGCGCTGTTGATGAAACACTTGACAGCTAACTATGTTTTTATAAGACTACTCTACCAACAAATCATATCGAATTTAAGGTTTAAGGTACTTCAGACTTTATGGTCCACATTGTATGTATTTATATAATTTGAAAAAAGGTTTTATATATGGGGATTTTCTATTTATAGAGGTAATATTGTTGTTTGTATATTTTGAGATAATTTATTTAATATACTTTTATATAAATAAAGGTGACTGGGAAATATGACTATTACATGTTCCAGTTATTATTTATGGTTTGGCCTTTGTATTGTTTGATTCTACTGCAGTACCAAGTGACCCTGAAATTTTTAGTGGCTTATGACAATGCTATCTTTATGTTACACTTATGGTTTGGTGGCTGTGGATTGACTGCAGCTCTTCTTAATGTCTTCTCATTCATTCCAGGACCCAAATCAAAGGTGAAACCCCTTTTAGGATCAGGACAGTGAAATGAATGTGGCTCAGTCGTGTCCAACTCTTTGCAACCCCATGGACTATGCAGTCCATGGAATTCTCCAGGCCAGAATACTGGAGTGGGTGGCCGTTTCTTTCTCACAGAGGACAAAGCAAAAAACAGGTAGAACAGGCAGCCATGTCTTCAGGCTTTAAGCTGCCTCCTAGGGCTTCCTAGGTGGTGCTAGTGGTAAAGAACCCACCTGCCAATGCAGGAGACTTAAGCTGCCTCCTAAAACTTCTGCTCCAGAGTGACAATATGTCACTTCTGCTTATGTACCATTGGTCCAGGCTGGACATATGACAAAGCCTGACATTACCCTGTGGGAGGCACCACAGGTCACACAGCAATGGGCATGGATGTATAGTTTCCAGGGAAGGGAGGAAATTGCCTGCCATCTACCACCGACTTAATGGGAGAGAGTTCTTCCCATGGGCATTAGTTTGAGTTGCACATGAAGGTTAGAGAGGAGAACAGAAGAAAAATTTTTGGATTGTTCAAAGAAAATTGGATAAAAGGACAATGTAAGATAGGAAGAGAGAGAAGTGGAGTGGGGTTTCTAGAATTAATTAAAAGCAAACTAGATTGAGGGGCATCCCAGGTGGCACAGTTGGTAAAGAATTCCCCTGCCAATGCAGGAGACACAGGAGACATGGTTTCGATCCTGAGTTGGGAAGATCCCCTGAAGTAGAAAATGGCAACCCACTCCATTATTCTTGCCTGGAAGATTCCATGGACAGAGGAGCCTGGTGAGCTACAGTCCATGGGGTTGCAAAGAGTCAGACATGACTGAGTCAGACATGACTGTGTGCACACGCACGTGCGCGCGCACACACACACACACACACGGTTGAGAGCCCTGTGGCCTTGCCAATGGGCTGTTAGACACAGCTGGGTCGAACTGACTTCACTACCTCTGTCTGGAATGTAGAAAGTGAGTCCTCCATTCAAATGCAAATAAAATCTAACAGATGGGTCCTGATCTCACAACTGTATTGAAAGAGGATTCTAAGAAGAGATGAAAATGAGACTCCTGGCACCCCAGTGAGCCACAGTCTTGTTTGCTTCCTGTGAGGCGGGTGGGGGGGGGGGAAGCTATAGTGCTGCCTAGAGAAGGTCTCAGAGGGCACCCCAACCTGCACATGGTCCCACAGAGGAGACCCTCCGCAAACACCCAGCTCACTGCCCACCTGTTCATGAATTGTAAATGCATTTTGTTCTTTTGCTCTAAAGAACTCTAAGCATTGTCAGTAAAATTCTAAACATGAAATGCTGGATATAACACCATATTCTAAGGAAGCACAGGCCAAACAAACCTTTCACGTCTTCATAAAGATGGCAGCCTCAAAGAAGGGAAAAAAAGGTAGATATTTTAGAGAAATTAAGGGAATCAGACCCGTGGTTGGTTCATTGGGCTGGTTTGGTTGGGTTGTTTGCCATAGTCAATCTGTGTCAGTGCTGAAGTGGCATTCACACCAGAGAAGGAGGGTGTGCATTTGCAGCAGAGAGAGGTTGGCATGGGGGCATGTCCTGAAAGAAGTGTGTGCTGGCTGTTATCTTGAATTCCTGCTCCCATGGGGCTAACTGGGACAAAGAGCTTAGCGCACGAGGGTAGAACAAGCTCCCAGAGAGGGCATCTGGCTACTCTCTCCCTGCCAGGAATTAGCACCGTGTTATGCAATCCCGTGGCCTCATAATCTAAGGAATGTGAGTGGTCCCACTAAAGTAAGTACTGGTAGACTGAAAGCTGGTTTGGGTAGAAATGAGATGTCTGGCTGTTCACAGGGAAGGAATTCATTATAGACCCAAACAAGGCTACAGTGCAATGACTGGGAAGCTTCAACACTGCAGATTCTAACCACGACTCGGGTTTCCACACCCGTCCCTACTGCTGAGACTAAAGAGCTACTCCGAACATCATCAACATCATAGTTAGTGCTGGGGCAGAAAAATAAACTTTTGACTGTTCTCCAGGATCTGCTGCCCTCCAGTGGGCCAAATCATACTTCGTTATTTATTCTGGCCCCTTAAAGTGCCCTGAAAAGCTAACTGCTAGTAAACTAAACCTTTGTGCTTTGAAGACAGGTTTTTACGATCTTAAATCATTAACCAAGTTTGACTTACATATAAGAGACTAATATTTGTGAAATCCAAAGATATTCTACCTTAGTTACAGCTGACAGGCAGTAACCTAAGGACTTGTCTCAAATAAACAATGGAAAAACTTCAACCACATAGTAAATAAACTCATTTCCAAATGCAGTTTTCACCTGTTCTGATGTGGTAGCATGTGTGATTTTTCTCCAGTAGTTACCTGAGAAGCATTGTGACAGTTACAGTGTTCATACCACACGCTTCAAGGGACTCTAGTTCTTTCCCATACCCCTGCTTTTCAGCTGCAGACAGAGGTGATTCTGGCTTTGCCATTCAGCACATACCTTCCTCGTGGCTGCAGAAATTGGCACATGTGCTAACCTGGTCTAGGAAGGGTGGCTCTCGGGGCTCTTTCTGAGAATGTCAGGATGCTGTCTCTCTTGCTGAACATAATGAAAAAATGTGTTAGCCACAATTTAATCCAATGGTCCTCAAAGTGTGGTCCCATATTGCAGGTGATGGAATAAGAATGAGCATCATTTGAGAACTTATTAGCGAAGTAAATTCATAACCCTGACCTCAGACTTACTTAGAAATTTATATTTTAATAAGAAGTCTTTCAAGTGATCTAATGCTCAGTAAAGTTTCAGAACCACTGGCTTAATCTCTAATATACTGCCATGAGAGACTAGGAATAGTTTTATTCTCAAACGGGACATTTCTGAGCCCTGAGAGATGTCAGAACTCAGTCTGCTGTGAAGCCTAAATCAAAAGAAGAATACATAGAGCCTAGATAAGATCCTCCGGAGAAGGCAATGGCACCCCACTCCAGTACTCTTGCCTGGAAAATTCCATGGACGGAGGAGCCTGGTAGGCTGCAGTCCATGGGATGACTGAGAGTCGGACACGACTGAGTGACTTCACTTTCACTTTTCACTTTCATACATTGGAGAAGGAAATGGCAACCCACTCCAGGGTTCTTGCCTGGAGAATCCCAGGGACGGGAAGCCTGGTGGGCTGCCGTCTCTGGGGTCGCACAGAGTCGGACACAACTAGAGTGACTTAGCAGCAGCAGCAGCAGCAAAGATCCTCAGTCTGTGGCTGCTGCACTGGAAGGTCTATCACACATGGTCTGTTAGGACTTTTCCTGTTGTAAGGTGCCGAAACTCAGGAGAACTTAAGCAAAATTGGGAGGACTATTCTCTCTTTTTGTCAAGTGAGCTAGTTGTTCGAAAGTTCTTCGATAGTTTTTAGCTTAAATTCTGTGATTATGTGTTATTAGATACAGCACAAATAATTACCAACTGAAAGATAACAGTACCTCTGGCAGAAATGGAAATACTTTATAACAATCCAGGAGTTTTGTAACAGAAATTGCAATTGACCTTGAACACACAAAATCCAACAAACATTTAGAACCGGGTTCTAAAAAAGCTTTAAGAAAGGTTTTTGACATAATGTAGCCTGAATTTCAAAAATCACTGGAAATCTATGCTCCATCTGCGAAGCAACACGTCTTCTTTAAGTTTATAAGGTCAGAGAACAAGAAACTTTCAGAGGGGCAGGAAGATGCTTTTCCTTTGCATAACAGCATCTGGGTGGGAAGTACCCTTTAAGACCAAGATTGTGGCGCCATCTTCGGTTCCTGAGAAAGATTGCAACTTGACTAGAATTCATGAACTGGGCTTCCCTGGTGACTAAGCTGGTAAAGTGTCTGCCTGCAGTGTGGGAGACGTGGGTTCAATCCCTAGGATGGGAAGATCCCCTGGAGAAGGGAATAGCTACCCACTCCAGTATTCTGGCCTGGAGAATTCCATGGACTGTATAGTCCATGGGGTTGCAAAGAATCGGATACAACTGAGTGACTTTCACACATACATAGTAAATAAAACACCTATAAATGATTAAGAATGAAGGAGCATGGGGGTTGGAGTGGTCAGAATCACTGGACCAGAGAACCTTCTCCAAGGTGCTACAAGTCTACCTGTGATGGTCTCTTTAGTCTAAATCTAGACAGCTCCACTCCAGAATCTGCTTTCAATACTTAAAAGTGTGGCCTTGGGACATCATTTGAGAGGCACAGATAGAAATTTTCGGATCCTACCCCCGTCCTACCAGAATCTGCATTTTCCAGGCACTTTGTATGCACACTGATGTCTGGGAAGCTCTGTGCTTTCCCCAATCATTTAGCTCACTCTTCTGATTTCACAAAGGCAGGGTAGGGGAAGTAAGGTGGAGAAGGGAGACAGACACTTAAGCAATGGACAGAAGTGCACAGCCCTGACAAGAAGATGCCATTTAGTAACCTTAAATATCAGCAAGTTATTAATCCATGCCAAAGCTAAAAGCAGAGACATGATAATACTCAAATACTACACATTTCACTAGGATAGTATTTTGAGGACCTCTGCTTTAATTCACAAGTTTCTTAAGACCAAAAGCTTTCCTGCCTCGATTTCACAGATTCATGCGCCCTGCTTCTATCTACCCAGCCTCCAAGACTGTGGATAATAATTCCTGATCTCACTCAGGTGCCTTCCTCTCCCAGATGCCCAGTGTACTCTTCCTATCTCCTTCCTGCACTCTCACAGGTCTTTCTTCCCACCCTTAATGTTGTACAGAATAGATATTTACTTGCCATGGCCCCTTTCCAGATGGTAATTTTTTCTGGCAAGAACCATGCTTATGCATTTGAATTCATTCATTTATTCTAATATTGTGTGTACTCAGTCGTGTCTGACTCTTTTGCAGCCCCATGGACTGTAGCCCACCAGGCTCCTCTGTCCATAGGATTTTCCAGGCAAGAATACTGGAGTGGGTTGCCATTTACTTTTCCAGGGGATCTTTCTGACCCAGGATCAAACCCATATCTCTTGCATCTCCTGTGTTCTAATATTAAGACCTACTATTTGATAAAATATAAACAGTATAATCTCAGCTCTTGTGGAGCTTGTGTATTTGTGGGGTAAAATGACAAACAGGTAATGACAACAGAACATAAACATGATAAGGGAAGTCTAGGGCACTTTGGGGAACTCAGGTGGTGCCCTCTAACCTGGACTTGGAAGGGCTATCTAAAAATATCAGCTGAAGGACAGTTAACCAAGTGGATGGAGGAAAGGGAGAGGAGGAAGCATGAGAAGGGTTCCAGAAGAGGGAAGGCTTGATCACAAACAGTAACTTGAACATAGGAAAATGCCAAAAATAAATGCGTGTTTGACAAAATCTGGAGTTTTATATTGCCTTCAGCATCCCAAAGTCAAAGCCATTTGGCTAAATATCTTTGGCTAAATTAAGAGTTGGGCCAATTAATTTATGTTTAAAATTTATCTTTCTAGGGGATATATGTATAACAGATTCACTTTGCTGCATAGCAAAAACTAACACAATATTGTAAAGCAACTATACTCCAATAAAAAAAAAGAATACACAGCCTCTGTCCTCTAGAACTTCATAGTCTGACATGGGAGACAGATATGATGGTAAATAATTGTCATGCAGTACACAGAAGTGATTTCTTCAACGGGGCAGGTGCAGAAGTAGCACTGATTAGGAGTTTCCTCCCCTTTAGAAGAGCATCATTACACGGTGTGGTCAATTCTTAGTTACTTAGCTGCAACAGAGCTTCCCCATTTCCCCACACAACCTCCAATTAGAAGACTATTATCTAGGTTTAAAACAACAAAGAGACCTTTATCAATTAAAAAATAAAAATATATCTTTCTTTAAAAAAGTTTTAGAAAGTACTAGCTCTATTTTTTTTAATTTAGGATGATCATTAATATTTTAAGAAGCATTTTCAAAGAACCAGAATGACCAGGTCACAGAGCTTGCTCTTTCATTCGAAGAACTAGCAAAAAGAGCTTTACCTGAGTCAGCAGAACATTCTAAAAAAGTTATATATCATGGGTCTCTCTACATAATCACTGGAAATATGATACTCTAAAGAACACCTCAGAATCATGGCCCGATTTTTCATTTTGAGTTTTCTTAAATGTATTATCCTCTTTACTGCTAAAATAAGCAAACTTTTGTGGGAAAAAAAATGAATAAAATGACTTTTAAAAGTCTTCATGGACTTCCAAAGATGAAACATGCTTCTCTTCTCCTTCCTAAGACCCCACTACCATGATACTAAGTAATCTTAAAAGGTTATAATCTATAGGGACAAAGAAAAAAAGAGAGAGGAAATTAATGCACTCAGTTAATAATGCACTGAGGCACAGAAAAAGCTTATACGCAGAAAGGGGAGTCATACCCTATTGTGTGCAGAGGAGGAAAGGAGGAGAGGAAAATTAATTTGTCTTCACAGAGCTCTCAAGAGGCTCAGACACTCCGACTTGCCAGATATGGCAGAGGATATTCTTGAGACTATATTCAGTGACTATAAATGGAAGGACAGTGGCTATAAAAAATATTTAGGGGAAAATGATCTTAAGCTTAAGTTCAGTTATTATAGCTGAACTTCCCACCAAGTGTAACAGAACAGGATATTTTCACACATAAGGGACTTTACAGAATTTTCCTTCCATGCTTTCTTTCCCAGGATGCTGCTGTAGGACACATTCCACTAAGCAAGTGAGTAAATCCCAAACAGAGGAAGATGTGGGATGCAATGCAAGAGAGCTCAGTGTCAGGCTGACAGCTCGGTGGGCCTACAGAACCACAGTGAAGAGGGACAGAGGAGCCCAGGAAGACTATCTCTGGCAAGTAATAGAAACATTGACATGGTGCACAGCTGGGAATAATTGAAGATTGTTATCTGACAATTAAAGCAAATGGGGCAAATTTTTTTTTTAAAGGAAGGCAATCAGAACCTAGAGGGGAAAGACAGGAAGAAAGGGACACAGTTTTCTGCAGTAAACAGTATTACAGATTCATTACAGAAAAACACTGGAAAAAAAAGAAACAAACGCTGATCATTAATTTTAAATGATTTAACTGGAACTTCTGCTGTATTCTATCAATTGCAGAAGTATTCTATAAATGAGCCAGAGACAGCTCTTCAGTAATCATCTATAATGGCTCCTGTGTTGCTTATTTCTTCACAGGAAGTTAGGATGATAAGCTAAAAGCCCACCTGTGACAAAGTCAAACCCTCACACATCGACTGCTTTAAATATAGTCCCAAACCATGGTTTTAGCTGATCAGAGCCTACCTACTTTACATATCCCATGAAATTGTACTGAACATCTGCTAACCATAGGTAAGATAACCCTGTTGTCAAACCACTGTTGTCACAGAGCAATTGCTGCTGAGGGACATCACCTAGACATGTGAACCCTTCTCTGATTTCCACGACCCTCCTGGGAGTCCCCTTATCCTACTGCCTTATAGGCGGTGGTCTCACACCACCATCACTGGAACTAATTTTTTCTTAGTTCTGTCAGTTTTCACATGTTGAAGGGCTTCCTCTCATGCAATCCTGTCCAAGTGCTGCCAAATAAAGTTTATGTGTTACTGCCTCCCATGATCTTGTCTCCTTGATCAACTCCCAAGCCCCCGAGCTTACCACCAGAAGTTACAAAGGTTTACAGGCACAAGGGGAGGGAATAGAGACCTCACTTCCCGATGCAGTATGTTGATCCCACACTGCAAAGAACATGTGGGGTGGGACCATCCTTGGAAGACACTATCTGTCACAAAGGCACATTTATAAAAAGTAACAACTAGGAAATAAGACAGATACAAGAATCAGAAAATAAAATAGGATCAACAAATATCAAATGCCTAGCAATAAATCTAATGAAAATATGTAATACCTCTACACTGAAAACAACAAAACATTCAGTTCAGTTGCTCAGTCGTGTCCAACTCTTTGAGACCCCATGGACTGCAGCCTGCCAGGGTTCTCTGTCCATTA
Organism: Bos javanicus; assembly: GCF_032452875.1. NCBI lineage: Eukaryota > Metazoa > Chordata > Mammalia > Artiodactyla > Bovidae > Bos > Bos javanicus. Next base: position 49,328,516 of record NC_083870.1, read on the forward strand.
CCAACTCCCAGAACTTGTCCAAACACATGTCCATCGAGTCAGTGATGCCATCCAACCATTTCATCCTCTGTCGTCCCCTTCTCCTCCTGCCCTCAATCTTTCCCAGCATCAGGGTCTTTTCCAATGAGTCAGTTCTTCACATGAGGTGGCCAAAGTATTGGAGCTCAAGGTTCAGCATCAGTCCTTCCAATGAATATTCAGGACTGATTTCCTTTAGGATTGACTGGTTGGATCTCCTTGCAGTCCAAGAGACTCTCAAGAGTCTTCTCCAACACCACAATTCAAAAGCATCAATTCTTCAGTGCTCAGCTTTCTTTATAGTCCAACTCTCACATCCATACACAACATAGAAAAAACTATTTGACTAAATGAAACTTTGTTGGCAAAGTAGTATCTCTGTTTTTTAATATGCTGTCTAGGTTAATCATAGCTTTCCTTCCAAGGAGCATCTTTTTAATTTCATGGCTTCAGTCACCATCTGCAGTGATTTGGAGCCCAAGAAAATAAGTCTGTCATTGTTTCCATTGTTTCCCCATCTATTTGCCATGAAGTGATGGGACCAGATGCCATGATCTTCATTTTTTGAATGTTGAGTTTTAAGCCAGCTTTTTCACTCTCTTCTCTCACTTTCATCAAGAGGCTCTTTAGTTCCTCTTCACTTTCTGCCATAAGGGTGGTGTCATCTGCATATCTGAGGTTATTGATATTTCTCCCAGGAATCTTGATTCCAGCTTGTGCTTATCCAGCTCGGCATTTTGCATGATGTACTCTGCATATAAGTAAAAGAAGCAGGGTGACAATATACAGCCTTGATGTACTCCTTTCCCAATTTGGAACCAGTTTGTTGTTATATGCCCAGTTCTAACTGTTGCTTTTTGACCTGCATACAGATTTCTCAGGAGGCAGGTCAGGTAGTCTGGTATTCTCATCTCTTGAAGAATTTTCCACAGTTTGTTGTGATCCACACAGTCAAAGGTTTTGGAGTACTCAATAAAGCAGAAGTAGATATTTTTCTGGAATTCTCTTGCGTTTTCTATGATCCAACGGATGTTGGCAATTTGATCTCTGGTTCCTCTGCCTTTTCTAAATCCAGCTTGAATATCTGGAAATTCTCAATTCACATACTGTTGAAGCCTAGCTTGGAGAATTTTGAGCCTTCCTTTGATAGTATGTGAGATGAATTGAAAAAGTCTTAAATAAATGAGGAATCTATCATGTTCAGGAATTTTGCAGTTGTTGGGTGCACACATTAATTAGGTCAAGGTGGTTAGCTATGTTCAATATTTATGTGAGGTTTTGTTTTGTTATTGGTTGATGAAGCCTTTATCATTATGCAACATCCTTTTTAATGTTTAGAAATGCTTGCTGCCTTAAAAGTATACTTTGGGTTCTGAGACAAGATGATGGAGTAGAAGGATTTGAGCTCACCTCCTCTCACAAAAACACCAAAATCACAATTATCTGCTGAAGAACCATTGACAAAAAAGATTGGAACCTACCAAAAAAAAGATATTTTACATCTAAAGACAAAGAAGCAGCCACAATGAGACAGTAGGAGAGATTTGTGATATAATCAAATCCCATATCTTCCAGGTGGGTGACCCACAAACTGGAAAATAATTTTATCACAGAGGTTCTCTCACAGGAGTTAGAGTTCTGAGCCCCCATCAGGCTTCCCAGGCTGGGGGTCTGACATCAGGTAGAGGAGCCCTCAGAGCATCTGGTTTTGAAGGCCAGTGGGGCTTGATCAAAGGAAGTTTACAGGACAAGGGGAAACAGAAACTCTACTCTTGGAGGGTACACACAAATCTCATGTGCACAGGACCCAGGGGGAAAGCAGTGACTTCCTAGGAGCCTGGGCCAGAAGCACCTCGTGGTCCTGGAGGGACTCTGGGAGATGTAGGGGCAGGGTGTGGCTATGGCTCATTGTGGGGACAGGGACACCAGTGGCAGAGGCACCCCCAACAGCCCTTAGGTGCCAGTGCTGGGACGCCTCAGGCAGACAACAAAGAGGGTGACACAGGGGACAGGCTGCCTAGTCTTCCTGAGCCCACAGCCACCTGCAAACACACCTGTTGACACAGCTCTGCCCACTAGACAGACAGATAAGACTCAGCTCCACCCACCAGTGGGCAGGCACCAGGCCTTCCTATTAAGAAGCCTACACAAGTTTCTAGATCAGCCTCACCCACCAAGAGGCAGACACCAGAAGCAAAAGGACCTACAACCCTGCATTCCAAGCATCGGAGGTCACACACACAGAAAGTTAGACAAAATGAGACAGCAGAGGAATATGTTCCAGATGAAGGAACAAGAGAAAACCCCAGAAGAAATACTAAGTGAAGCAGAGATAAGTAATTACCTGAAAGAGAACTCAGAGTAATGAGTGTAAAGATGATCCAAGATTTTGGAGAAAGAATGGGGGCACAGACTGAGAAGATAGAAGAAATGCTTAACAAAGAGCTAGAAGATATAAAGAACAGTTGAACAATACAATAGTTGAAATGAAAAATACACAAAAAGGAATCAATAGCAGAATAAATGAGGCAGAAGCATGGATAAGTGAGCTGGAAGACAGAATGATGGAAATTACTGCTGTGGAACAGAATACAGAAAACAGAATGAAAACCAATGAGGACAGTTTAAGAGACCTCTGGGACACAATTAAATGCACCAACATTCACATAATAGAGGTTCCAAAGGAGAAGAGAGAAAGAGCCTGAAAAAAATACCCAAAGACACAGTAGCTGAAAACTTCCCTAGCGTGGGAAAGGAAACAGCCACCCAAGTCCAAGAAGCACCGAGAGCCCCATACACAATAAATCCAAAAAAGAACAAGCCAAGACACATAATAATCAACTTGACAAAAATCAAAGACAACATTAAAGAAATTAAACAACAAAAATTAAAGAAAAAACATCAAAAGCAACAGGCAAAAGCAACAAATAATATATAAGGGAATCCCCATAAGGTTATCAGCTGATTTTGCAGCAGAAACTCTGCAGGCTACCAGGAAGCAGCACAATATTTATTATAGTGACAAAAGGAGAAAACCTACAACCAAGAATACTCTACCCAGCAAGGTTCTCATTCAGATTCAACAGAGAAATTGAAAGCTTTACAAACAGGAAAAATCTAAGAGAATTCAGCACCACCAAACCAGCTTCCCAACAAATGCTACAAGAACTGTTCTAAGTAGAAAAGAAAAGACCACAGCTACAAACAAGAAAATTATGAGCGGGAAAGCTCAATAGTAAAGGCAAACATATAGTAAAAGTAGGAATCATCCACACACAAGTATGGTATCAAAACTAATAATTGTGTTCAGTTCAGTTGCTCAGTTGTGTCCGACTCTTTGCGACCCCATGAATCGCAGCACACCAAGCCTCCCTGTCCATCACCAACTCCCAGAGTTCACTCAGACTCACGTCCATCGAGTCAGTGATGCCATCCAGCCATCTCATCCTCTGTCGTCCCCTTCTCCTCCTGCCCCCAATCCCTCCCAGCATCAGGGTCTTTTCCAATGAGTCAACTCTTCGCATGAGGTGGCCAAAGTATTGGAGTTTCAGCTTTAGCATCAGTCTTTCCAATGAACACTGAGGACTGATCTCCTTTAGAATGGACTGGTTAGATCTTCTTGTAGTCCAAGGGACTCTCAAGAGTCTTCTCCAACACCACAGTTCAAAAGCATCAATTCTTCGGCACTGTGAGGAGAGTACAAATGCAGGATACTGGAAATGCCTTTGAAATTAAGACACTAGCAACTTAAAACAATCATAAACCTAAGCACCTATGGTCAATTAATCTAAAACAAAGGAGGCAGGAATGTACAGTGGAGAAAAGGTATTCTCTTCAATAAGTGGTACTGGAAAAACTGGACAACTATATGTAAAAGAATGAAATCAGAACATTCTCTAAAACCATATACAAAAATAAACTCAGAATGGATTAAAGACCAAAATGTAAGACTGGATACTATAAAATACTTAGAGGAAACATAGGCAGGACACTCTGACATAAAGTGCAGAAATATCTTTTTGGATCCACTTCTAAGAGTAAAGAAAATAAAAACAAACATAAACAAATGGGTCCTAATTCAACTTAAAAGTTTTTACAAAGCAAAGGAAACCACACACAAAATGAAAAGATAAACTATAGAATGGGAGAAAATATGTGCAAGCCATGTGACCAAAAAGGGATTAATCTCCAAAATATACAAACAGTTCATGCAGCTCAGTATTAAAACAAACAATCCAAAAAATGGGCAGAAGATCCAAACAGACTTTTTTCCAAAGAATATATACCATAATTTGAAAATATACATGCACCTCAATGTTCACTGCAGCATTATTTACAATAGCCAAGACAGGGAAGCAACCTAAATGCCCATGGACAGATGAAAGGATAAATAAAATGTGGTACATCTATACCACGGAATATTACTCAGACATAAAGAATTGAAATAACACTATTTGTTACAACACAGAGATTATCAAACTAAGTGAAGTAAGTCAGAGAAAGACAAATATATATCATTAATATGTGAAATCTAAAAAAATGATACAAATGAAATTATTTACAAAACCTAGACAGACTCACAGACATAGAAAACAAACTTATGGTTACCCAAAAGGGCAGGTTGGGGGGAGAAGAATAAATCAGGAATTTGGGATTAACATATACACACTACTATATGTAAAATAGATAATTAAGAAGGACCAGCTGGTCTAGGTTTTGTAATCAGACAATTTAGAACTCAAACTGTTGGTCTACCATTTATTTTTTCTATAAGCCCAATAATTTACTTTGTGCTATTAGTCTTAACTTACCTTTCTGGGGATCATTTTAACCATCTTATAGTATACTTGTCAAATAAACAATAAACATGAGGATCTGGCAAGTTTTAAGAGTCTACTTTGATATTTAAACATTCATCTAACAAAGGACTCATATTCAGAATATATATAAATCTCTAACATCAATAGGACAATTCATAAAAGGAGGCCCAAAGATTTAAATGGCCCCTTCAAAAAGGAGGCTATCCAAATGGAAACATGAAATGAGCTCAGTTGTTACTGGTCAGGGAAATGCAAAATGAAACCACGATGATTTACTGTTGATGGCTAAAAATACATAAATAAAAGAGAAAAAACATTCATAATACCAAGGACTGGGAAAACAGATTCTCATACACTTATAGTGGGAGTGTCAAAATGGCACTTCAGTGAACAGTCTGGTGGCGGTGTACGTATCAAAGTTGAATACATTACATTCCAAAATGAACACGTATGTGCACCAAAAGACATGCATAAGGTTTATAGGAACTATCTGTAATAGCGCCAAAGAGAAAGCACAATGCCCATTGGTGGTAAGATTAATGAAGTGTCATCTATTCATATAATTAAATATTATACAGCAAATAAAAGTGAAGCCACTTTTGCCACATCTAAAATGTATCAGTCATTTTCATAAGGTTGACGGGAAGCAAACACACACAAAGGGTATTTAATTACATATGAAGCTCGAAAACAGGTAACCAAATTTCTAAGTCTAAATAAAATGGTTTTTACAGTCATGATTGAACGAAGACATGAAGGTGGCCTTGAAGTGGGACAATGTCCTATTTCTTGATCTGGGCGGGGATGGTAATGAGCACGAACACTTTCTAAAAATTCAATGAGCCTAAGATTTATGGGCTTTTCTGTTTACATATTATATTGCAATAAAGTGTTTACAAATTTTTTAAAATGATTTAACTATATGCGGTGGGTGTGACAGGAATACAGGCAGTAGGGAATGCCTAAAACTGATAAATTAAGAAACAGTTATGTAACCCACTATCTAAAAAATAAAAACCACCACAAAACAATTAGAAGTTAAAAATGGTTGCCCTCAGGGCATGGGGAGGGGCTGTTATTCATTAATTTCTGGTACTAGAATTTATTAAGTGACATGCTTGTTTACAGGTTAGAGCATTTCAATTCTTCACAAAGGAAAAATAACTGACGTAGGGAAAAATGTAAACCATTTCCTACAGTTAACAATGCTGAAGTCCATCTACCAGAAGAAAATTCATTCTGCTTTTAGGCAAATTATGGTTTTAAACATCAAATTTAAAAGTTAAAAAATTATATAAGGAAATGACAGATGTTATAACATCACCACAGTTTTAAGTCAAATGCTAATCATTAAGTAGGGTGGAGGTGAAGGGTGGCAGGATTTGTCATCCCAAAATACCCACTTTGCAATAAGGACTAGTTTGAGTTAAAGGCACTTAAAACAGCAGGTGCAGGAAGGTCACTCTGACTCTCCCCCCTTTCTTCCTAAAAACAGGAAGTAAAACCTCCGTAGACAAGATGTCCTTCCTACACCAGAAGGAAAATAACACTCTTACCAAGGACAGGATGTTGAGGCTGACAGAATTCTATACAAACCTTATTAAATAATGCTTACCTTCCCCTAGGCTCTCCACAGTTACTTTTCCACAGTCACCTCTCTTTGCAGCATCATTGGCTTTAGTTTTGCCACTTCTTTGGGGCTTCCCTTCCTTATAAGGGCTCCTGTAAAACTTAAATAAATGTGTCTGTTTTTCATCTGTTAATCTGTTTTATGCCAACTTAATTCTTAGGCTGGGCCTAAGAGGGTAGAGATAAAATTTTACCTCCCCTATAGAGGCAAACCCCAGGTACCTGCTATTCTGTTAGTGCACAGCATACAATGCTAGTTGTTTACATCCCTGTTTTCTCATATAAAAGTAGAAGCTCGCTACGAGAACCAAGTGATAAACTTGATATGCAGTGTTGCTCACGGATGAAAGCCCTTATCCTTAGCTTCAGTTAGTTCAGTTCAGTCACTCAGTTATGTCCAACTCCTTGCAACCCCATGGACTTCAGCACGCCAGGCCTCCCTGTCCATCACCAACTCCCGGCGTTTACCAAACTCATGTCCACTGAGTTGGTGATGCCATCCATCCTGCCTTCAATCTTTCCCAGCATCAAGGTCTTTTCAAATGAGTCAGCTCTTTGCATCAGGTGGCCAAAGTACTGGAGTTTCAGCTTCAGCATCAGTCCTTCCAATGAATATTCAGGACCAATTTCCTTTAGGATGGACTGGATGGATCTCCTTGCAGTCCAAGGGACTCTCAAGAGTCTTCTCCAACACCACAGTTCAAAAGCATCAATTCTTTGGCATTCAGCTTTCTTTATAGTCCCAATATGACTACTGGAAAAACCATAGCTTTGACTAGACGGACCTTTGTTGGCAAAGTAATGGCTCTGCTTTTTAATATGCTGTCTAGGTTGGTTGTAACTTTTCTTCCAGGGAGTAAGTGTCTTTTAATTTCATGGCTGCAGTCACCATCTGCAGTGATTTTGGAGCCTCAAAAAATAAAGTCTTTCACTGTTTCCCCATCTATTTGCAGATTAAACAGCCATTTATTTCCCACTGCAGTCTATGGATGATGCTAACAGGAATTATGTGGAAAAGGATGTCCCATGGTCAATCACATCTTGGAAACACTGGATTCCTTTATTGTAAGCCTTCCTAGAACTATCAAGTTAATGTACACGGTGATTCTCCAGGGAAGGGATCTTCTTTCACACCTCAAATGGTGAGGCAATTTTTAATTTACAGGGAAGAAAAAATCAAGGAGAAACATTTTTTTTTTGATCACAAGAGGCATAACGGGGCAGTTAGGAAAATACTTCTATTAGTAGGCTTAGGGTATCTTAGCAATCTGATAATTTGAAACTTCCCCCATGTCATAAAATCTTCCCTAGGACTGATACGATCTTTCAAGGTCCCCTGACTATTTGGTAGCATTTGTGAAGTACACCTAAGGTTTTTTCATGATTTTTCTAAAAAAGAAATTTATTTCAATAAAACCACATTTGACAAAACTTTTTAAAATTGAGACACTGGGTGCCAAAAAGGCCTTCTGAATTTTTATTTTTGTATTTTTCAAGTCAAGACTGTATGAACTATCTAGGATTTATATACCAGAATAAAAAGAACGAGCAAAGATTGTATAGGATATCTGATTCTTTTTTAATCTGAACAGAAAATAAGTAAGTATACAAGTTTGCTAAACAGAAGTTGTAAAAACTGAATGTTATGTATTATGGAATCAGTACAAGTTTTACTTCGGTAGTTGGTGATTCTTAGAGTTAATTTTGCAAAAGAAACAAAACCAGTTATGCAAAAACAAGAATATAAAAAGCCCCTTTCTGAATCCCAGTTTGATAAAACTGATTTCATATCTAGCTTATTGATAATACTCAATTGCAGTTTTCCCTGTGCAAATAATACACATAGTCATTAATGGTGGTTTGGTGAGATAAAATTGATTTCTCTTAGGATACAGTTCAATATAATAACCCAAATATAAAAAAGTTATTCAAGATTCACAGAGATAAACCAGTGCCTCAGGAAACATAATTCACCCACGTGCATAATTTTATAACACACTTCTTAAACATACAATCACAGTCAAAGACAGTGATAACATTGCATACTCAGTGCTTCACATGATGTAGTGCACTCTTAAGGCTCATCTGGAGTTTAACACCGTGTAACCACCATGCATTTAATGAATGGGCTTCTAACATACACAAATCCACTCAATTCATTAGAAATTCTAAAAATCTTAGAAGACTTTGAGCTTGACATGTAAGGACTTTGTGTTCTAATATCCCAATCACTGAGAAGACTAGGTGGAAACACAGTAACCCTCCCCTGTAAGCAAGACTGCACATGTACTTTCGTTGCATCATCACAAAGAACCCCAAAACAACTCAATACTGAAGACTGTGAGGGGCATATTTATTACTTAGGCAAAGAAAATTCAAATGGCTTTCTTGGAGTCCAGTGTGCCCCAAGACATATGCAAGGAATGAGGATAACTGTGGCAGCCCAAGAACTCTGCCACGGTGTCATAAATGCCATTATGCCAAGATACACATTTTGATAAAACACTGTGATTTGTTTCCCGCTATCATGGGACACAAGAAAATGAAACTCAAGACTCTTGTTAGAACAGGACAAGTGATGACCCCAGTTTTAAATAGGGTTCTTCATTGAAGGAAAAGATAGAGCCATAAAAGTCAAAGTAGCTGACTTCAAATGGTTTACATCCCAGGATGAATCAGGTTACACTGATTTAAGCCCAATTTAATTTAGGCAGGTTTTTAACCACAAGAATAAGGACATTCTTAGTACATATTAATAATTAAACCAACATATACACAATTAGCAATATCCTATATAATATTAAATGTTTCAATAACTTGTTCTCGATTATTTGGTACCTAATTTGTTGCTTTGTTTTAAAAAACAAGCTCAACTTTATTTTACAATGTACTTTGTATTTCTAATTGTATTGTGTAATTATTTCATTGAAGCTGGTACAATACAGTTCTCCGGATTCTAGGAGCCAAATTCAACTGTATCTTCTGTTATCTGTTTGAATTCATAATTGCCTCTGCCATCCATATGCAGGTAGTACTATGGGAAAGAAGGGAGAAAGAAATCAATAACTGAGAATCTTCTTTCAGTCAGGAATTTATGTAGAGGTCATCAGACAAGAAAATGACTGGAAACAATCATTGTAAGCCACTAAAATTTTCAAAAGTTTATACTCAGAAATGCATACCATTTTCCAAGGAAAGACTAAATGACGAAGTTTGCTCTTTTTAAAAATAGTCACAAAATACCTCTGCTTGTAGCGGATATAGCACTTTCCATTATGAGAACTAAAACACCAGACCTCCTCATTCATTTTAAAGGAACCAAATCTGTAAGCATCCCACAGAGTAGAATGCTTCTGTCACTCCACAACTGATCTGGTCAGCAGAGGTGCAGCTGTACTGTGTGCAAGCCTATCAGGCAGGACAGCCTCTGAAACATTCACTTTAGCTGGTTTCCCAGATTGGTTCCGAACCTCTAACTTAAGGCTTTTTGTTCAATTGTTGACTTGGCAAAGGAGGAAAAGAGCCCATATAATTCCATCCTACAAAGATGCTTAGGATAGCAGCTACAAAGCCTTCTGTTTTATTTAGTGGTTTTTTTGTTTACTGAAAAGATCTTCTTTTTTCCAGTTTTCTATATTGTTATTTTAAGCTATTTTGGACTCAACACTGCAGTTCTTTGTGTCTCCCCCTCCATCACATGGTCACTGATCCGATGGTTACTTTGCTACTTGTCTACACCTCCAGGAGAAGAGGAAAGGGGAAAGCCAAGTCCTTGCACTGTCCTATGGTTGTAATGTTTATGAACTTCTGTGAAAACACAAAGGCTTGGGTATATTTTAAACTGCCTTGATATCCAGTTAGTCTTCCATTCAATTAACAAAAGTGGGAAAATCATAATGTGCCATTATAAAACTATCTTTAAAAGTCAACAGCTATACACAATTTCATTAAAGTTTATTAAGAGCTTTCATACAGACTACATCTGATCCTCATGGTAACCTAGGAGACAGCTGGGCAAGATCAGTAACTCTATTATACAAAGGAAACAATGTCAGAAACAGTGTTGCCTAAACCCAGGTATTCTGACTTCAAATTCCATGATCTTCATTTAACCATCTGTACACTACCATTTGGACCATAATATTCCTGAGAGCAAAGACAGTACTCTGTATCCCGCATAACACTTAACCCAGTATTTGGCTTTTTTTTAAAAAAGGAGCTCAATCAGGTGTATTTTATGGGACAAGATAGCCTTACCATATTGCAATTTTTCTCAAACCCTTTATTTCACCTGAAATTTCTGTATCATTTAGGAAGGAAAGGAGGAAGGAAAGAAAGAGAGAAAAAAAGAGAGGGAGGTAGGAAGAAAGAAAAAGAGAGAGCAAGAGAAAGCAAGCAGGGAGAAAGAAAGAAAAAAGAAAGGAAAGAAAGAAGAAATGAACTAAGCTGGGTTTATTCTTCGGGGTTGATCATTTTACACTAGGAGAGGAAAAGAACTGCTATGGTGAGAAGGGCTCTGTGATACTGCCGGAGAACCTGAACTGCTGTAAAGCTCACTGTAGTATCTTCGTAAATTAGAGGGACCACTTAATGAATTCTATTTTATTATAGTGTGTGATGATAAACAGCTTACATTATAGTTTCCTCCTTGTAGTCCTGATTTCTACTAAAGCTGTCCCTAAACTTTTTGCCATCTGATCCTTCTTAAGACTCTCTTTCCTTTTGGTCAGTAGAGAATGGTTAGAAAAGGCTGTGATCAGATTATGTACATTTTAGTCAGTTCATTATGTAATAGTGATTTATAAAACTGGAGAATCATTAACTGGTTCTCTAATACCTTTCCTATACAACTAGAGACTATCCATATTAATATATATTATATGGCCCTCAAAATTGACAACTACAATAATATTTATAAAAATGCTATTTTATAACAATGAATTAGAATCACCTTTTCCCCTTCAATTATATATCTATGATGGAACACACACCAAGAAATCTAAAGTCATAATCACCTAAATTCATATTATGAAAATAAAACAAACTTTCACTATACCATTCAATATAAGAAATACAAACCTCATGGTGTTTCCAAAGAGACTTTCTATGTGACACAGTGAAGAGGGTAATGCCAACCTAATACAAGGAAAACGATTTAGGTTTACATCAATAACACAGTTACAAAGTAAATTAGTTTATATAATTTAAGCTGTTAAGATGACTGGCTTCAGTAGCTATAGTTAAAAATCAACTGATACCAAATGTTTAAAGTAACAGAAAGTATAGGCCATCAACTACATAATAAAAACTAACAAGTATCAATAGAGTCTAAGAAAGAAAAAAAACTAAACTAACAGTTACTAGCTTAATTAAGTGTATTATTTTGTTTTGGGCACAAAATATATATCCTAGCATATTTTCTATTTTATTGTGAAAAATATATGAAAAGAGCATAAGGATGGTAAAAATAGCAAAAGGTCAAAATCAGGAAAATTAAATCAATATAGTATTGCCTACAATAAATCTGTTTTTCAAATACAGTACAATCTTTACTAGAACCCCTTAATTTGGAACATGTCTTAGAATTCAGATTTTGGAAAAGCAGCATTTACCACTCCCAGAGGGTTCTGAGGTAGAATTCTGAAATTAACATCTGAAATTAACACATCAATGTTTCTGCAGCAACACATATGGACATGGACATTCAGGAAGATAAATATCAATAAAAGGGCTTAAAAATCTATTAGTTCAGGCCAGCTCTGGCTACCCAGTAAGCTTGCCACAAAACAATGAAAAATCTTTTTCAGTTTTAAAAGCTTACTGGATTTTAGACTGTGAATTAGGGTTTATGGACCATTCTTCAGATTTTCAAAACAACATCAAGAGATGTAGCTAGCTGCTCTGGATCAGTGATTCTCAACCAGGAAGAAGAGGCAGGACATTTTGCCCCGTAGGGGACACATTTCAAGGTCTTCTGATTGTCAAAACTAACAGTGCTAGAGACATCTAATGAGTTGAGATCAAAAATGTTCCAAACATCCCACAAAGCAGAGGACAGCCTCCCACAACTAAGAATAATCCACCCAAAACGTCAACAGTGCTGAGCCTGAGCAACCCTGCTCTAGGATCACGGTTTCTCAACATGGGTCTCTCGAGGCTGAGAAACAGGCTAGGGTAACCAGGAAAAAATCTCCACCATGAGTTCCAAATCTTACTTTCATTTTGAGAATTACAAAGAATTTGGGTAAGTATATTCTTCTTATCACTTCTATCATGAGATTTAAGGGCCTAGGTTCGTGCATACACTTCTGCTGGTACCATGTGATGACTTAAGCTGGTATTGTTTAAAATTTTTAATGTGTAATAAGTTCAGGTGCCAAAGGAAAGGTTATCAGACAGGTCAGAAACTGCATGACAAATATACTGTCAGTTATTAATAAAATATATATTTCAATGGTGCAACACATGTGATTTTTGAAAGCTTACTTCAGATATTATTTCTCTTATAATTCTAAAATAATTAGATCAGATCTCAACTGAATGAAGGCATTCTTTATTACAGAATTATTTAAGTCAAAATACATAGGCAAAATTCAAAACATAAGATCTGGACTTCATATTATATTTGGACCTCACATTTCAAACTAGTAGTTTAGTTTCAGCAAAACAGTATCAAATGTCTTTCTAATGCTGCAATTTTGAAACTGTGTTTTAAAATTTCTTCTGTACTTAATTTGTAAGTTTATACCGGTTTGGTAGCTGTAAAGGAGTTTCAAGTTTAAGTTCATACCTCATTTCATGTTTATCCATTTTTAAGTGCCATTAAAGTAATACAATTTATCAACCAGGGGCCCCACAGGAATTTTTTTCTTTTAAATGGAATCTATACACAGGAGAATTGCATATTTTATGCAGACTTGCAGCCTACAGCTAGATATAAGAGGAAATTGCATGGAGCATCTAAGTCACTAATCAAATACAGACTACATTGTTTTATGTATAAGAGAATTCCACAAACACCTCTTAATACCTTCAAATCTGAAAATCTATATAGATAAATGGATTTAAAAAAAAAAAAAAAAGGCTACTATACTAAAAGAAGCCTTGGTAAAATATTGACCAGTCCAGACAAAAAAAACAGATATATTAAAAGTTGCCAAATAATTAGCCAATTTTTTAAATTAAAAATTTTTTTTAATTTTCTTTATAAAAAAACAAATGATATTTAGGTAAAGCTAATGGAACAAATTAAGAAAATATCAGTTTATTAACAATGAGGATAGGGAATGAGATAAAAGGGGAAATTTTTAAATATTTATTTTATATCTAACACATGGCTAGAAAGAATTATACACAGAACTCACTGACAATTTTCTCTTTTAGTCGTATCTATTTTATCAGTTTAAAATCTTTATTAAAGCAAGATACCTTCCTTTGATAGTAATTTTGTCACTTCATAACTTGGAATCTTCTCTTGGATAGATATTTGGTTGGACACAGTAAAGTGGGAGCAGGGACAGAATATCACACTCACCTCTCGACAATGACTGTAAATGTAGTCTTCCACATCCACACTAACTGCACTTGTACATTCATCCAAAATAGCAAACTGGGGCTTGTGATAAAATAGTCTTGCCATCTGAAGCACGAAAGGAAATACTCTGTATAATCATATGTCACACTACTGAATAACATTAGTAAGCTAAAACAGATTTACTTTCAATTAAATATATATTTATATTCTTGTAAACAAAGAAGGAAATGTATTCTAACTCAAAAAATTTACTTCTCAGAAACAAAAACAACATAAAGAAACTTGATTGCTTTCATTGCCTTCCCAAGCAAAGAGAAAAATGTAACACATGAGAAACACTGTTATGAGTAAAGCAAAAGCTCTTGACTGATATGAGATGAAGTTGAGCTTTAAATTAATATTAAAAAATTCTCTAAACAAGATTAGAGGATACACATTTTCATGAAATCTCAGAATTCAGACTATAGATAACTCAATGCAAAAACTATTTTTAAACAGTCTGTTGCTTAAGTAATGCCAACTAATATTAAGTTGCGAATTTATATTCCTACCAATAATGTCTGAGTGCACATGTTGTATATATCACTGTGGTCAATATTGGGCATGCTCATTTTTAAAAGTCTATGTGAATTTCGTAAGTGAAAATTAACATCAAGACTGTTATAGCTTAACATTTCTTTGATTAGCAGGAATGCTGAAGATGTTGCTATTTATTTTCCATATGCATTTTATTTTCCAGGAATTATTTATCCTGACCCTTTGTCTAACAGATATTCCAAATGTCATCTGCCTCCTAACACCAATCTCGATGATATTAAGTGGGCACTTTCTATCCTTGCCCAATTTATCTTCTCTGCAACACTGAACTCAGGTGACCATTCCCTTCTTGAGAAAGTGAGAGTGAGACCATGGGGTTTCAAGTATCTTAAGCTGTTTTCTCAAGTTTCTTTTCCAGCATTTTCTCTTTTGCTGGACCATTAAATGTTGGGGTCCCTGAGGGTTAATTTCTAGGCCCTCTTCTGTTTTTCCTATTTTGTTTCTCTGAGTGATCTTTTCAAGTCTCATGATTTCAAATATTATTTACATTTACTCCCCCAAATCTCTCTCCCACCCATACTTCTGTTCTAATTTCCAGGCTGATACATAAAAATTCCTACTTAATCTTTCTATTTGGATATCTTACAGGACTCACAGACTTTAAACATAAATCCATTCATCCATTTCCTCCACCCCATATTGAACACTTCAAAGCAGCTGCTCAAGCTAGAAAGCTGTCAGTCCTCCCTGGTCTTCTCTTCCTCCCCTACCCCCATCTTTAGTCCAAGTCAGCCCTGTGACGTCTACTCACTTTCCCCCAGCTTCCAATCATGCCCTCAGCCCAGAGCACAACCTTCTCCTGCCTGGATAACCACAAACAGCCTCCTGCTTCCTCCTCTGTGCCTCTTTAATTCTCCATGTAATCAGAGAGGATCTTCCAGAAATGTGAGAATTTCATTCTTCTACTTAAAACCCTTCAATGACTTCCCATTTCACTCAGAATAAAATCCAAACTCCTTACCATGACCTACAAGACACTGCACAACCTTATTCCTACTCACTCTCTAACCTCAACATTCCACGCCATCACCTCCTCTCAACGATCAGGAGACAAGGTGTCATAGGCCTTAGAGGCTTAGTACATGTCACGTTCCTCACGTATCAAACGCCTCACTCTGCTCCTTGCATCATTCAAATTTCTGCTTAACGTCACCTTCTCAGACAAACCTACCTGATCCCTCCCAACCCAAGCGGGTCCCTTTTGTAACATCTCTGTAGCTCTTCACACAGCATAAACTACGTTGTCTGTTTCTTTGTCTATCCCTTATGCTGTAATACTCACAAAAGCCAAGACACCATTTTAATCACTACTGTGTGCCTAACGCCTGTATAGAATAGCAGACATTCAAATATTTGATCAATGGATAACCGAATCAGCTTTCTTGGAGTTTACACTTTATTTATAAAGGGTGAGGAAGGGGAAACAGCAGGGACAGACTATCGAGAAGTTCAGCTGTGCAGAGAATGAAAGGCGTGGACAACCTGGGACCTTCGGTTATGGGCGAGTTTGGTCTCTAGATCACAGCGACCTGAAAATATCTTTCTGAAAGAGGGCTGCTGCTGCTGCTGCTAAGTCGCTTCAGTCGTGTCCGACTCTGTGCGACCCCACAGACGGCAGCCCACCAGGCTCCCCCGTCCCTGGGATTCTCCAGGCAAGAACACTGGAGTGGGTTGCCATTTCCTTCTCCAATGATGGAAGTGAAAAGTGAAAGTGAAGCCTCAGTCATGTCTGACTCGCAGCGACCCCAGGAACCACACCCTTCCAGGCTCCGCCGTCCATGGGATTTTCCAGGAAAGAGTACTGGAGTGGGGTGCCACTGCCTTCTCTGGAAAGTGGACTATAAGAAATTAAATATAGGTGTGTGTGTGTCAGGGTGGTGCAGAACTGAAGGAAAGGGATGTGATACAGTTGGAGGAGGGAGGGTCCAAAAACACAGATGGAAACAGTTAGCCTAATTAGGCTTTCTCAAGAGGAAGGATGATATATCGTCCACAAACAGGAAACAGGAGTTCAGGACAGCCCAGTGCAAGGTTATTAAGAGGGGTGGTTATTTGAAAGCATTCAAATGCCCGTCCTCTGCGTTCCCAGGGAATGCTTTGCATTCCTTGTCTCCACACTTACCACGCTGTAAGGAAGTTTTCTCATCACATGTCTTTCTCTCTCCTACTATGTGGTTAGCCACTTGGTATTGCAATACAAGGAGATTTTGAAGAATATGAACACTGCAGTCATACTGCTGCCTGAGCTTGACAAGCCACCCACAGCCTTCTACCAGCTTTAACATTTACTAGATATCTTCGCCTGGCAAGCCACTTAACTGTTCTACAGTTCTATTCCCTCTGAGGAATGGGATTCTCGTAGCTCTTATCTCACAGGACTGCTGAGAGAATGAAGTGAGATAACCTGTGTAAAGTGCTTGGCATATTGCCTATCACCTATTAAGCACTCAATAAAAATTAGCTGTCATTTAACTGAAATAACAGCTTCTCTTTTTTCTTTAAGGGATAGGAGGTGAGTTATTCTGCTGAGAGTGGTGGAGTAATAATGGGGTAGAAGGCCTGAAACTGGTAGTTTTCATATGATTATCATGAAAAATGAGACAGAGGGACAAAAATCAGTAAAATGACTGCCAAGACATGCTGTGAGGGCCTGAAAGACTGGAAACCATGGAAGTGTGGTGGCAGCAATCCATCTCTTTCTCTGACTTTTTTCCAGCGGTGCTCAGAAGCCCATGTACAGAAATGCTAAGGCAAACAAATGCTCTTGGGTCGGTATTTAAATAATATGAGAAAACAAAAAGTGAAAAAGGAAGTTAAGGGGAAGAGATCATTTGTTCATGTAAGAAATAGCTCCTCTGTACCTCCTATGTGCCAGGGCCCAGATTAGTAAGTCTGTGCTGGATAGGAAAGAAGGCAGAGTCAAAAGGGAACTGATCAGCTGTAGAAAAGGAAAGGGTCAATATTAGAGAGATCTCAGTGACTTTGAGGAACGGGAACAACTGCCAATAAGGTAAAAGAAATAATTACAAAACGGACTTAAAAAAACACTAAAAATCTTATGACACTGGAATCTCTGGTAAGAGGCTTTGTGCCTTTCTTCATACTTTTGTAAGTATTTCAACTTTTCCATCATATATATTTTTTCATTAAAAAAAAAAAATCACTAAAGACGAATAGGAAGTGGAGCAGAGGCACTTCCCTGGTGTTCAGTGGCTAAGACTTCACGTTCCCAAATGCAGGGGGCTCGAGTTCTATCCCTGAGCAGGAAACTAGACCCCAGACACCACAACCAAGAGTTGGCATGCTGCAACTTAAAAAAAAGATCCTTCATGCTGTGACTAAAGATTCTGTTTGCTGCAACTCAGACCTCATGTAGCCAAATAAATATTAAAGAAAGAACAGTGGAGCAGAAAAGATGACTATGAGTCAAAGAAATAAAGCAGACCAATCTATAATATTATCTGGAGCAACCCTGGCTGATGGTGCTGGACCCAAATGAGTGTAACGAAGGAAAGAGACATGTCACCCAATCACTCAATGCCCAGTCACTTCAAATTCTCACTCCTCCAGCCCAATATCCACTTTGAGAATGGCTGATCTCTCTCTTCTGTTTATGATGTATTCATCAGTCTAGATTAATTTCACCTTATAGCACTAGCCAAATGAATCACAATATTAGGTTGATATTAAGTTCATAAAGAATGGGTATGAACTGGGGGAAAACAACAGGCAAAACATGTTCCTCACAGAGTGGGAGGCAACCATGAGGCTGGATACAACCTGAAGACACAGAGTGAGCAGTTCAGGATACGTCAACTCCTGCTATGCTTCCTTGGCTACGTTTTCTCTCATTTACACAAAGTTTACACTCCCTCCCTCCAAAATCCTCTGGATCTGCTCAAATGATGGTACTAGTTAGAAAATGACTCTTTAAAAAGTTATCCCTCTTTACAGAGTACTCCACGAATCACTCTTAATATGCTGTGTTTTATAGCCATGTTGGATTGGGATAAGTTTAGCCAATTATAGAAACATTAAAACAATTCCTTTCAAATGTTTCTTTATATTATGAAATTTTGAAATTCTAACTTTAAGTAGTAAATATTGAGCTCTGAAACAAGAATACATATAATGATAGAGGGAAAGGGCAAGAACAGAACAAAGAATAAAAATAAAATAAAATTAACATCTCTAACACCTTCAGCTACTTTAGAGAGAATAGCCTGAGTAAGACAGAGAGATGTTTACAGGGAAAAAAGTACTAAAAGGGATCTCAAACCCAATCAGGACCAATGTGCTACAAAGTTCCCCTACCTTTTAGAAAAACAGATTAATGGTATATAATTGGATCTGCATCTTTTCCTTTCAAGGGAATATTTATGAATTTTTCAGAATTCTAAATTTACATGCAAATTATTCTTTTATTATCATATAAACAACTATACTATAATCATTGATAAATAAAAAGATTAATAAAACTGTATGCCTTGATTATCAAAATGCTGGAGTCTAAGAGTGGACTTCATGCAACCAGCTGCATTGCTGTGCAGTGTCTTCAGAGCACACTTACCGCCATTCTTTGCTTCTCTCCACCACTTAGCACATCCATCCAGTCCTGAACACTGTCCCAGCCACCTTCACGTTCAAGGATATGACTCAACTGGACATTATCTAAGTACTCCTTCAGCACCTTTCAGCAAAATGATTAAAGATGAAATCGTGTTTAACATAAACCAACATTATCTGTCTTGCTTTATTTTTGAAACTAGAATTGCTATAATTCTATTGCCAATATCACTAAAAAAAGCTACATTCACCAAAGAATGTGAAAGGTAAACCAAAAACTCTTTTACTTCCTATTTATAGTAATTTTGACAAAATAAATCTAGCAGCTTAAAAAGAATAACATTATTCTGCACAATTAAGGGATGAGGACAATGAGGAAACAAATAATAGTGTAAAGATGACACTAAACATTCAACAGTCATATTTAAGCAAAATGGTTAACATCTTACCACAGCCTGAAAAGTTATAATTAATGATAAGGTTTTAGAATTCTTTACAAAAGGTTAGGATTAACCACTTGGCATCTAAAATACTTAATTGATTAAGATACAGACTCTGAAATGGAGTGTTTTCAGTAAGGCTAGTATATAAACATTTCCTTACGAGGTCAGAAATCCCCTTCTTTTTCTGATCTTCCTTTCCATCTGGATATATCACTTGGTCTCGAAGTGTTCCAAGGGTCATATAAGGTCTCTGATAGTAAAAGGGAAAAAAGCATTAGAAGTAAATTTATTAAAAAAAGATCTTTAAACCAAAGATTATAAAATAGCTCAAGCGAGGCCTTACCTGCGGAACATAAAATAACTTTCCTCTCTCAGGTTTAGTTAGACGTCCTCCAAAAAGAGGCCATAACTATAAAAGCAAAGGAGGAAGGGGAACAGTTGTAAATTTCATAGCGTGGTATAGATGACAGGCCAAAGTAGGACTGCAACATCCTAAGGCCAGGCTTTACTTACTTCACCAAGAACACGGAAAAGTGAACTCTTTCCACAGCCGTTTGGACCACAGATTAGAACATTGGCCCCAGATCGAACCTGAAAAGAAATCAGTCTATGAATTAATTAAATAGAACATACACACAATCAACATTTCCTTGGAGTCAAATAAGCTAATGATAAGCTTTCCATTTTGTCTACAGATGTGACATTAGATAGAGGCAGCGGACGGTATAATGAAGAGGCCTTTTATTTTTGTTTACTTTCCATTTTTACTCAGTCACTTTTTTTCTTACTTAAAAACCACTATTGATATCAACTTAAATCTCCATCATAATACAAAGAGCTAAAGCTTGAATTCTTGAAAAACAGCAATTATGTATATACACAATCTTTTTTTTTTAATGCAGTTGTTCTATATATACTACTCTGTAACTTGTTATTATTTAACAATATATCACAGATGTTCTTTTACGTCAGTATATTCAGATTCTCCCCATTCTTTTCTTAATGCCTGTACTGTATTCCATAGTAAGGATGTATCAAAATTTATCTAAATACTCTCCTTTTGTTAAGTATTTAGGTCATCTGTATTTTGTTTGCTTTTTAATAATACTGCAATGAAACTCCAAGTCAGCAAGCAAATTGATACATGAGTGAGAAATATTTCTATAGATCAGATTCTTAGAAATTATAAGTTGCATTGAAGTATATGTATATTATAAATATTTATAAGTTCATCAAATTGTTCTGCAAGAATATAAGGATGGAAGTTAAACGCAAAAATGTCAAAAGGGATTGAGTTCTAAGTTTATATAATGTGAGTTAATCAAACCTGTGATGAATCAAAAACCCTGGGTCATAATTCTAGCCTTCCCAGCAATGCAGCACAGCAGGAAACACATCAGAGAGAGATGAGTTACCCTAGCTGCGGAACCTGCCTTTTTAAAAACTGTTGAGTCTTAGGTTCCTGTTACTTAACTCAATGAATATGTATTGAATACTAAGTGTCAGGCTCTGTTCTAAGGCAATACAGATAAATTAGTGAGTAAAAGAGACCAAAAAACCCCCCAAACAACAACAACACACCAAAATCCTAACCCTTACCAGTATACATTCTAGTGGGAGACACATACAATGAGGAACATGCATAATAAATAAGTAAATTAAACAGTACGTTAGAAAATAAGTACAATGGGGAAAAAAATCAGAGATCAGATCAGATTAGTCGCTCAGTCGTGTCCGACTCTTTGCGACCCCATGAATCGCAGCACGCCAGGCCTTCCTGTCCATCACCAACTCCCGGAGTTCACTCAGACTCACGTCCATCGAGTCAGTGATGCCATCCAGCCATCTCATCCTCTGTCGTCCCCTTCTCCTCTTGCCCCCAATCCCTCCCAGCATCAGACTCTTTTCCAATGAGTCAACTCTTCGCATGAGGTGGCCAAAGTACTGGAGTTTCAGCTTTAGCATCATTCCTTCCAAAGAAATCCCAGGGCTGATCTCCTTCAGAATGGACTGGTTGGATCTCCTTGCAGTCCAAGGGACTCTCAAGAGTCTTCTCCAACACCACAGTTCAAAAGCATCAATTCTTCGGCGCTCACCCTTCTTTACAGTCCAAATCTCACATCCATACATGACCACAGGAAAAACCACAGCCTTGACTAGACGAACCTTTGTTGGCAAAGTAATGTCTCTGCTTTTGAATATGCTATCTAGATTGGTCATAACTTTCCTTCCAAGCAGTAAGCGTCTTTTAATTTCATGGCTGCAGTCACCATCTGCAGTGATTTTGGAGCCCCAGAAAATAAAGTCTGACACTGTTTCCACTGTTTCCCCATCTATTTCCCATGAAGTGGTGGGACCGGATGCCATGATCTTCGTTTTCTGAATGTTGAGCTTTAAGCCAACTTTTTCACTCTCCACTTTCACTTTCATCAAGAGGATTTTTAGTTCCTCTTCACTTTCTGCCGTAAGGGTGGTATCATCTGCATATCTGAGGTTATTGATATTTCTCCCGGCAATCTTGATTCCAGTTTGTGTTTTTTCCAGTCCAGCGTTTCTCATGATGTACTCTGCATATAAGTTAAATAAACAGGGTGACAATATACAGCCTTGACGAACTCCTTTTCCTATTTGGAACCAGTCTGTTGTTCCATGTCCAGTTCCTACTGTTGCTTCCTGACCTGCATACAAATTTATCAAGAGGCAGATCAGGTGGTCTGGTATTCCCATCTCTTTCAGAATTTTCCACAGCTGATTGTGATCCACACAGTCAAAGGCTTTGGCATAGTCAATAAAGCAGAAATAGATGTTTTTCTGGAACTCTCTTGCTTTTTCCATGATCCAGCGGATGTTGGCAATTTGATCTCTGGTTCCTCTGCCTTTTCTAAAACCAGCTTGAACATCTGGAAGTTCACGGTTCACATATTGCTGAAGCCTGGTTTGGAGAATTTTGAGCATTACTTTACTAGCGTGTGAGATGAGTGAAATTGTGGGGTAGTTTGAGCATTCTTTGGCATTGCCTTTCTTTTGGATTGGAATGAAAACTCACCTTTTCCAGTCCTGTGGCCACTGCTGAGTTTTCCAAATTTGCTGGCATACTGAGTGCAGCACTTTCACAGCATCATCTTTCAGGATTTGGAATAGCTCAACTGGAATTCCATCACCTCCACTAGCTTTGTTCATAGTGATGCTTTCTAAGGCCCACTTGACTTCACATTCCAGGATGTCTGGCTCTAGGTCAGTGATCACACCATCGTGATTATCTGGGTCATGAAGATCTTTTTTGTATGGTTCTTCTGTGTATTCTTGCCATCTCTTCTTAATATCTTCTGCTTCTGTTAGGTCCATACCATTTCTGTCCTTTATCGAGCCCATCTTTGCATGAAATGTTCCTTTGGTATCTCTGATTTTCTTGAAGAGATCTCTAGTTTTTCCCATTCTGTTGTTTTCCTCTATTTCTTTGCATTGATCGCTGAAGAAGGCTTTCTTATCTCTTCTTGCTATTCTTTGGAACTCTGAATTCAGATGCTTCTGTCTTTCCTTTTCTCCTTTGCTTTTCGCTTCTCTTCTTTTCACAGCTATTTGTAAGGCCTCCCCAGACAGCCATTTTATAGATCAAGGTAAAAAAAAAAAAAAAAAACTAGGGGTAAGGGGGTGGGTGCTGCATTTTTAAGCTGGTCAGGCCAGGCCTCACTGAAAATGACAACTGGGCAAAACTTTTGAAAGAAGTAAACTAGTTTACCTGGAGGAAGATCATTATAGTTTCCACCCACAAAGAGGAGCTACAAAAGCTGAGCAGGAATGCACCTGTCCTGTTCAAAAATCAGAGAGGATTCTACTAGAGAAGTAAGAGCAGGAGAGAAGAACGGGAGAACTGAGCTCAGAGGAGTAGATGGGGTGGCAGGCAGTAGCGGGCAAATGCTACAGGGCACTGTAAGCCACTGAAGGCGCTTCTCCTGATGTAACACACCCAGCCACTTGTATTATTCACACCAGTCAAAAGGTGGAAGCAACAAAATGTGGCATATACATACAATGGAATATTACCATTTGGCCTTAAAAGGAATGAGATTCTGTGTGTGCCACAACATGAATGAACCTGAAGACATGATGTTATGCAAAAAATGCAAGACACAAAAGGACAAACATGATGACTCCACTCACGAGGTCCTCAGAATAGGCAAATTCATTGAGACGCAAAGTAGAACAGAGGTTACACGGGACTGAGGGTGGGGAGAAAAAGGAGCTACTGTGTAACGGGTGGTTTGTTTGCTGCGAAGACAGTGGTGACGGCTGGACCATACACTACATGTACTTAATGTCACTAAACTGTACACTTAAAAATAGGTAAAATGGTAAATTTTATGTTGTGTGCATTTTACCACAGTTGTTCTCTAACAAAATGCCACAACTTATGCATGTCAATATTAGAGAAGGAGCTATTGTGAATGAGTTTTCCAAATGATGAGTGGTCTCTTTTTCCGAGAAATTAGAGAGTCATTTTGATGGACTTCTAAATACATACTTCTTGCTTCTATATAATTGAAAATAGTGACTATTCCTAAGAATACATTATATATAATAACTGTACTCTATTATAATAGTGATGCCTTGAGAAGTGCCTGAAGTTCAGAGAACTATTAATTAAATGGATCCCTATCACCCTGATTTATCTAGATAATGTTAGCCATAAGTATTTTTTTCCTGCACCTAACTACTTATTGTGGTTTTCACTGCCATCCTATAGCTCTCCACATTATTTGGTGCAACATGCCAGGAAACCTAGAAACCAAGTTTGTAATGACGTGTATAAATAATAACTAGAGTTACTGAAATCCTTAGATACTCTTATGCACAAATGTCTTGAGACTCAGCATTAACTTTTCTTTACTCCACGGTAATAATAATGTTGGACAAAACTTCCAATTATGCCATCAGCCATGGTAAGCCAGTGATAATTTTTCCAAATTAAAGAGTTATAGGACCGTATTTCCCCGCCCCCGCCCCGGAATGAATTACGACTAAAAGCCAAGGATAACTTTCACTGAAAACCAAGTTCTTAAGAACACTCTATTACTGAGGATACTGGATTGCTTTACTAGGGCAACAAATGCTTTGAACCACATTATGTTTCTTTATTTTCAAGCAAGCCAGATGGGGAGAAAACAATCAGATGCTTAAAAAAAAAAAAAAAGGATGTTTGAATTAAAAAAAAAAAAATTACGTTAAACAAATGTTGGAAAAGACAAAATAAATGAGAAAAAGGCAAATCTAACTTAAAATATCTTAAGTCAGAAACAGATAGAAGAAAAGCTTTTAACAGTGGACCAAAAGGACAGATGTCAAAGAAAGGTCTCAGTGGAGAAGAACGCAATACAAGAATCATAGAACAGGTCAGAGTGGTATAGAATATGATCACAGAGTTAAAAAACTTAAACAAGCAGGATTGTAAAATAAGACTTTCCAAAGTGAAACCAAAATAAAAGCAAAAAAGTAAGGGCCTCTCTCAGGCTAAAAAAGTGAAGTTACTATGGAAAAAAAAAAAAAGAAAGCACATTCCTGGGAAGTTCTCCAGCCTGTTTTTCTGCTATATCTTTGCACTTACAGTCTTCTCTGCCTGAGTTGCCCCCTCGCCCTCTCTATGGGCAAACTACCACTTATCCTTCACCAGGAATCATTATCTTCTTTTTTTCCCCACTGGTGGTTTTTTTAATTGAGGTATAGTTGATGTATAATATTATGTAAGTTACAAGTGTACTAATATAGTGTTTCACAATTTTTAAAGGTTATACAAAAAAAAAAAAAAGTGAAGTTACCAGGACTGGCCAGAAGTATACTAAAATTCAAATATAAAGGTTTTAAAGGGAAGGGCTTTGGACTAGAATGAAAAGGACAGCAGTAGTGTGGTCGCCTTATGACAAAGTGAGCAGACCAAAATCATGATCTACTTTCTCCTTGTATCTGTACACACAGATCGCAAGTCTCTCCCCACTAGGCACAAGACACGTGTGCATCTGTGCTGCTGGTGTATTCTCTGCTGCATAAAGACAGAAGTAAGGGAAATAGGAGAAAGGGCCCAGAGGACTCTTCAATGGAGAAAATCTCATGGCTCTTTCTATGCTTGGGTGATAACAATAAAGGGGCTACTGGAAATCTATCAAAGATGGGGTTTTGAGCTCTGTTTATTCCTGATACCAAGCCCTGTAGGTGGCCACATACTCTGCCAATGGAGCCTATTTGACTACAGCACCCAGGGCTAAATGAAAAACACACTTCTGTAATACTTGCGCCATTAAACATTTATCAACCATATTCACATTTTCGGTACTTCCCTTTGTGTTTCCTGGCTTTAAAACAAACATGACAGTATATAATATTCAATACTGAGTAAGTCCCAATACTTTACAAAACTAACACTTTACAGTTTTACAGTTTTTTTTAAAAAAAGTGGAGATGTATGTAATAAATATACATGCTAAAAGTAGAAAAACTGAAGACTTACCTAATAACACTTTGAAAACAAATCTAATAACTCTACTTCTATTTTATAAACTATCAGACAACATTCTTCAATGCAAGCAGTTGGAAATAATCTCCATATACAACACAAATTACAGAGGGCCATGAACATAGAGCATGTGGAGAATTCTGGAGTTGTGCTTTCCAATACAATAGCCACTAGTCACATGTGGCTATTTAAGGGCAAATTTATTAAGTAAAATTTAAAATTCAGTTCCTCAACTGTACTAACCACATTTCAAAAGTGCAATAGCCACATGTGGCTACAATACTGGACAATGCAGATACAGACCATTTCCATATCACAGAAAGTTCTATTGGATAGTGTTATTCTAGAGTAATGGTATCTGGAACTAGAGAGACAGCACATGTAATAGACATTGATTACTATCTTCAAGATTTTCAGATGTGAACTAGTTATAAAGTCACAATAGATACAAACAAAATAATAACCCCTAGGTCTGTGAGAATCGTATAAAATCATACAATAATTCTCATGTTTTGCTTTGCTTTTTAATTTGGCCTGCTCTTTTGGTTAACAGACTCTTCTGCATCAGCATCACAGTCCACCTGGCTCGAGCTGTCTCGTGTCTTGGGTGAGGGGCAATCTGCAGTGGTATTGCGCTGGTCTCATATGGTTTTCATCAGTAATATAAAAAACTGTATTTTGTTTTTATAGGTACAGATCTTCCTGTACCATCAAAACAATACCAACTCATAAATTATTTTAATTTAAAGAGACTAATGTTATATATGCAAGTTTAAATATTCATCTTACAGTGAAGATTCCAATTATCTATATCTTCTATGGCTTTCTTGAAAGGGACTTTATTTGCAAAAAGGTTTTTTGATAGCAGTATTTGAAACTTTAAAGTTCTGTCAAATAAAAATAGATTTCTGTTTCAAAGACTTATTTTTTACTTTTTATTCCAATTATACTGAGATCTCACTGACATGCAGTACAGTTTAAGGTATACAGCACAGTGATTTGACTCCCATTCACCATGAAATGATTATCATAGTAAGTTCAGTGAACATCTCATACAGATGTCAGATTAAAGAAACAGAAAAAAAAAGTGTGTGTGTGATGAGAACTCTTAGGGTTTCCGCTCTTAACAACTTTCACATATAACATCCAGTATTATTTTTATATTTATCATGTTGTATATTACATCCCTAGTACTGATTTATTCTGTAACTGGAGATTTACAATACCTTACTCCAAGGCAGTCCTCCTTTACAAAGGCTTACTTTTTAAAGCAATTTTGTGGATTCAGAGACTAAGTGAAGCCTTAAAATTCTTTTAAACATTCAGATGACAGTTTCTCAGTTCACGTTTTGAAGATGATTTAAGCTTTTATATAACCGTGTAAAAACTTACTTCAAAATTAAGGTCTCGAATCAAGATATCTCCATTTGGCGTTGCTAAAGGAACATGATCAAATCTATAGAGGAAATTAATAAAAAGAGAATAGTTTGACGTTAAACACTAAGTAGATGTAGCTGAAAGAGAAAGGCTACTGTGTAGTTTAACAAATGTTTATGGAGCTAAAGAACCCTTTTCTGTACATACTTTATAATGTTATCTGCATTGATGATTTCTCCAATTCCAGGTATCAAGGGAATGTCTTGTGCTCCTTCAACACATTAAATGGAAAACTAAGTATTAAAGCATCAAGCCATGTCAGCAAAAACTTATATGACTGAGTGCATTCATATTTACCCTTTTCCTGTTGTGAGACCATAGTGCGTTCATATTTGCCCTGATTTAAATCCTTTAGTACTTGCATTAATTCTGTAATCCGAGCAGTAAAGCTGGAATTAAAAAAAGAAAAAGAAACAAAGAAAGCCATAAGCAAAACTCCAAAGGCTATCGTATCTTTTATTTTTATTAATTTGAATATAATTGACATGTAACATCAAGTTCTTTTATTTTATACAAACCTGACTTAAGTTTCTAAACTTATTATGTAGTTTCAATGAAATCACGTAAAAGAATTCTCACCAACATTAGTGACATTATACAAGTATTAGTGATACTATACACATTTTACTATTATGGTTTAGTGGGAGAGCAGGAAGATGGGGCTAAGAAAAGAGGTCTCATAGGATCCCACCTCAACAGATACTGACTTTATTAATAGGCAAGTCAAGAAGGTTGTCTGCCACTAGGACTTTAAGGAATTTTCCAGTAAATACTAAAAAAGGACACATGCTAGTGGCATTTCAGGGTTCGTGCTTCACGAACCCTGAGTTCCTGCTGGGGTGAGCTACGCAGCCTTGGATAAAGCTGGCCTTTCTCTCTGAGGACATCATTTATTTTAAGTATGCCATATGCACACTACTTTCCTGCAAACAGGGAAGAACTGGGGAGATCCTTCTCCTTCTTCCTCTGAAGAGGGGAAAAGATGAAGTGTTCTTAACATTAGAGAGAAATCACTGTGGTGATAAGAGAGAAAGCACAACTACTGACAACAAGTTGAAAAGTATGAATGGCATGACGGCCAAGGAGAAAGCATTCTAACCAGAGAAGCAAACAGAGTTGTCCTGTGAATAACAAGCAGAAACCTCCTAAAGGAATGGAAGCATCCTCTACGCCAGGAAATGTAAAGGCATGAGGAAGTTATTAACAAGTTGGAAGAAATTCAGCATTCTCAAGAACGATTCTGCACAATAGTCACAGCTTCTTCTATCCTGTCATGAAGACCTTAACTGCTAAAGGAGTAGAGAAGAAGGAATAGAGGAAATAACGCAAATTAATCACAGGCCTGGAAAAGATCCAAAGTCATTCAACTTCTTCAGATAACCTGAAACTTAAGGCTTTTTTACATTATGTGCTGTCTTAAATATCATACCAAGCCCTTTATACTAAACTTTGAAATTCTGAAATATTTAATTCCATTTGATGGTCTAAGAATAATTTTACCAGACACCTTGACCGGTTTACAACTGGACTTAGAGCTACCACAAGGTAACTTTTCTTTTTTTTTTTCCATTAAAATAAATTTCATCCTTGCTTATGCATTACCAGTACCAAAGACCCAAGGGGAAGAAATCTCTGGTAGGGGACAAAAAAGTCCAAATGAAAAAAT
This sequence comes from Bos javanicus, assembly GCF_032452875.1. NCBI lineage: Eukaryota > Metazoa > Chordata > Mammalia > Artiodactyla > Bovidae > Bos > Bos javanicus. The sequence continues at coordinate 49,357,731 of NC_083870.1, forward strand.
TTTATTCACTAACTTAATTTTCTGTAAACTAAGGAAAGACTGCCATGATTCAACATTTCCCATCTTACTGAATACCAGTATTCACAGAGCAGACAGCTTGAGAACAACTAACCTAGTTTAAGGCTCAAAACAGCTATCTTAAGGAAACATGAAAAGCACACTATCAGAAAAAAATCTTCCTAATTTTCTATCAAAACCAGCTTCCAAGAGTAGGAAATATGGGGATTCAGGTGCTCCTTATCTCAACCTCAACTGGTCACAATCATTAAGGATAACATCTTAAAAAAAAAAAAAAAAAGATTCTCTGAGTTGCTCAGTATTACAAATCTTAACTCACCCAGCCAATCGAGTCATTTCACGGCCAGCCAAAACTATTCGACCCAGAGCCTGAGACATTCGCAAAAGCATTCTTCCACTTTGGTAGTAATCCTGAAATAGAAAGAAATATTAGTTTTCACTTGTATTTCGAAGATTACAACTAGCTGTTTAAAATTTTTGTTTTTAAGATTTCAGTTGAGTCTGACTACCATTACCACTTTACCTCCAGAAGCTCCGAGTGTGAGCTCTTAAGGTGTCGAGGGTGAGCCAAGTCTAAGAAAGGACGACTGACCACTAGGTACCCGACCACAGTGGCGAGGTCTGAAACCAAACAGTTAAGACTGAAAAACATCAACACCACCTCACTTGCCCCACAAATTCCATTCTACTATCTCTTTTAAAGCATACTTACATTTGGCAATTATGCTGTCAATGAAGCCCATAGAAAACCGAAACAAAATGAAATTATGTAGGTGCTCCACCTGACAGAAAGCAAAAACAAAATATATATATATATACTTCCAATGTATTAGGAAAAATTAATCTACCATGAGGACACAAGAAACTGTATAATTTATGCATTCAACAAATATTTACTGAGTACCTATAATTTCTGATTACATTATACATCACATTTCATTGAGCACAATGCTGATCACAGAACAGGTGCCAAACAAAGCCTTCATGAATCCATTTTTATGCAAACAGAGTGGAAAACATAAAGAATATGTGTGTGGCGTCCCTTGCATGAACTAGTACAATGATACTGTATTCATAATACTGTCGGATACATATAGGCAAAAATTGATAATCAAGACAAACAAAAAACAGAAACAGATAATTTAGGTGAAACCAGCTGTCTGGAAATAGCATTCAATGCTTTACTTTAGTTGGAAACACCTGGTCTTTCGCTAAGACTTGTACTACATTCAATTTGAGCCAAGTGCTAATGTAACACCTCATAACTTGAGTCTGTAGTTTTAATCTCAGCATGCATTACCCCAAAATTGCAAATCTAAAAATGTATTTTATTCTGCATTTTTAATGTTCTTGACTTTTTCATCTATCAGATTACTCAGGCCCTGCATGATCTGCCACTGGGCTCTATCTTCAACCTCATCTGCTTCTACTTTGCTCTTTCTCACTGAGCTCCAGAAATACTGGTTCCTCAAACATGCTTCTGCCTCAGGCCTTTGCTCGCCTTGTTTCCTCTGTCAGGATTACTGATTTCCAGATATAAATGCCACCTTCAAGAGAGACTTTCTTGTCATCCTAAATTGCTTGGCAACAGCCCCCATCACACTCTACCACTTTATCCCATTTTATTTCTGGTCACAGAATTCACTATGACCTGAAAGCATATAAAATATGTTTACTTGTTTATATCCCCCCCACTAAAATGTGGGTTTCCTGAGTACAAGGTAGCTTGCTCTTAATATCTTCTGCAAAAGAGCAATGGCTGGAACATTTATTCAGTGAATGCCAGATGTTACATATTGAGCTCAGCGATGAAGACGCAACAGTGAATAAAAAGACAAGGTTCCTGAGCTCATGGAATTTACATTCTAATGAAGAAGACAACCAGTAAAAAACCAAAATAATTAGAAATTGTAATGAATGCTTGTAAGAAAAACAGATCATTAAAATGGGAAGTAACTGGTGAAGGTCACTTTAGATGGATTAATCAAAGAAGACATGGCCTCAAAAGGTGTTAACTTTGGGGCTGAACTCTAATGCAAAAGCATGGGCAAGCCACGTGAAGAGTGAACTAGTTAACAGCAGTCCCTTAGACAATTACCGTAAATGCATTTTATCAGTGAATGCTATCAAATTTCAGTCATGTTAAACATAAAACACACAAAAATTCAATTTCTTTAACCTTAATTTAAATAATTTAAAATAACAACTTCTTTAACCTTTAAAAATCACCTCAAATATGTATTTGATTTCAAAACTTTCCACTAAAATGTAAGCTCCTTAAAGGCAGGATTTGGTCCATTACACACCACTGTCACCTGGACACGCAAGACCCCTTTAGATGGTGCTCCGTATCTTCTGAATCAATAATCAACAACATTAACTAAATTCAAATCTTCCCCGTGGCAAGTAGATAAAAACCGAAGCATAGTTTGCATACTGTTTACATAAGAAACAATGTTTATATTCTAAGTAAAAGGCCAGCAAACTATGATCCACAGTTCATATCCAGCCTGCCACTTACTTCAGTAAATAAAGTTTTATTAGAACATACCACATCTATTCATTTACATATGGCTACTTTGAAGGAGAGAGTTGAATAGTTGCAAGAGAGACCATAGGGCCTGAAAAGCCTAAACCATACATGGTACTTATCGTGCCCACTACAGAAAATGTTTGCTGAACTATGCTCACAGTATTCCCAGAAATACTACAGAACAAATCCTTTCTGTAATTATCACTAAGTTTATCATGAAATAAGACTCCTAAGTAACCACTTCAAAAATACATGATAATTATTTTAATAAATCTACCCATTTTTATAACTGGGCAACTTAACGTATTGGTTTGATAGTTTTTAGGAAAACACAGCATAAAAATTCTTTACAGCTATTTAAAAATAAATCTTTTAAAGATTAAAGGTATATATGTATCCTGGCACAGGTCAAGATTTTTTTTTTCCATACATACATGAGCCTCCAACATGTTTATCTTACCAGTTTTTGGAAGACTGAGTGGATTGTCTGCTTTTCTCTTTTATTTCCATTGTAAAAGGCAACTTCTTCACTATTAAGGAAAATAATTTAGCAATTAGTTTTAATGCTACTTAAGCCTAGAAAATAACTTAAAATACCATATTTATTGACTAAATATTTGTATATAAACGAACACTCTGTGACTAACAGTTTATTGGGTACTTCTCAAGCCATGATCTATACATAGCTCAACTGATCAGAGCACAGTTACACCTGTACTGATACACCTGACTGCATCACAGGCTGCACTTTGGACACGAGTTGCATATCCCACATGTAGCCTGGCTGGAAAAGATGTGCTGAGCTAGTTCTCAGAAAAGTGAATAAAGAAACAAGAAGGAAGATACCATGACATATAGGAAGGCAGGACTGGGACAGCCATCTCAGATTACAAACTGAGCCAGAAGGGAAAGGAGACAACAAGAGTTAGGAAAAAAACAGGTAGTGATGCATGACATATAGCCTTTAAAGGACAGAAAAACAAATTAATTCCTCCCCGCCTGACAGTTGCCAGCTCCCAGGAGGCCTAGCTGCACAGTTGTCCTTATTCTTTGAACCCCACCATATCCTCACAACAATTCCTCTTTCCCTGAGCTGATCTGAACGGGTACACAGGGGCCACAACAATCTTAACTAGGAAAAAAAGGGCATTTTATGAGTGAAGAAAGGTTTAGTGTAGTTAATGTGCAGAAGTCATGCAGCTGACAAGTTAAACAGCTGAGATTATAACTTGTATCTGACCCTAACATCTAGTTTTCTACTCTACCCAGATTGATGCAAACTGTCTCAGCAAAGTATCTCTTACAACAGAGGAAAGGAAAGATTTACATGCGAGTCTAGAAGGCAAAGTTAAAACACAATATTTCTTAAAAGTCTCTTCCCCCGCCTCAAAAATTTATGTGAACATTATATTCTAGTCTAAAATGTACCTGTATTTTTTTTGCATCATAAAAACAAGGTAGCCCTTACCTCAATACCTTTAAGTAAATTAACTTTCCATATAGTTGCATCATGTTTGACTAGCCTTTCCCAGTTTCCTTTACACAATAATAGCCCCAAGGAGAAGGCAATGGCATCCCACTGCAGTTCTCTTGCCTGGAAAATCCCATGGATGGAGGAGCCTGGTAGGCTGCAGTCCATGGGGTCGCTAAGAGTCGGACATGACTGAGCGACTTCACTTTCACTTTTCACTTTGATGCATTGGAGAAGGAAATGGCAACCCACTCCAGTGTTCTTGCCTGGAGAACCCCAGGGACAGGGAAGCCTGGTGGGCTGACGTCTATGGGGTTGCACAGAGTCGGACACGACTGACACGGCTTAGCAGCAGCAGCAGCAGAGAGCCCCAGGGTATCAGAATCCTAGTTTAACAGAATTCTGTACCTAAAATTTCTTAATTCCTTCTACCTCCTCCACACATTTAAGTCCATTGAGAAAGACAAGGTGAGAACCCTACTTCTCCTGAACATTTTATCCTAAACTTAAAACCTGAAAGCTCAGAACTTCCACAATACTAACAACTGCCTATTCAGCATCTTTTCTCTTCCATATCCTTCCTCCTAAGAGAACCCCAATTTTCTTAAAGTTTTGTATCCTTTTCTAGGCACCCAAGTGGTTGAGGAACAGCCTCAAGCCCCAATCCAAAGGGGAAAGAGTTCCAACTGATCTAAGCCAGTGACTTCGCTGTAACTGCTTTAGTGATAATTCTGGCCAATGAGATGTGAAAAGAAAGTTGTTGTGGGGGCTTCCCACTCTCTTAAAGAGACGGCAAAAGTGGCTGCTTTTGTTTCTGGGCTTTTTGCAGGAGACGAGGGCTGGTGGATCTAGATCTAGAACTGCTTTTGCCATCCTATGATCAGAAAAATAATTAGCCAGAGGAAAGGGGGAACATATAGAGGAGGACAGAGTCAGGAGAAGAGTCAGACACCCTGAGCATGCTGTGCCTGGAGCTGGTCCATCTTAAGAGTTTTTATGTGAAGTAGTAAATGTCCTTATTGTTGGAGCCACCCGAGTCAGGGTTTTCCGTTTCTTGCATTGGAAAACATCCTAGCTAATAGCTCTTTCATTCACTTGGCAAATCACCTCTGTACAAAACCTTTTATTCTTCTGCCTCCCTACAACACAAAAAGCCTATTTAAAACCAGTAAGTACTGTTTTATCAATCCAAGGAAATGAAGAAGGAACTTTTAAAAGACCATTTCCTAAATAATTCTGTAATGCCAACAGGGTAGTAAATAAATATGACTCAAAATGACTTAAGGTTGACAGATCATCAATACATGAGAAAATTTATTGAGTACCTGCTACACATTAAAAACAGTGCTGGAAGTTTTATATATATCATATTAGTCCTCATGACAACCCTGAATTAGCTACCTAGTATAAATAAGAAAAATGAAACTATAAATAACTTTCCAGAAGTCATATATTATATAATTGATAGGTGGAGAAGGTAGATTTGGAAACTAGGCAGCCTGGCTCTAAAGCCCAATACTTCTCCCTACTTTGGATTTTCAAACTATCTGGAAAATAGACAGAGACACATGCAACGAGACTGCATTAACTTTGAGTGCTCCAAATATAGACTCAAACAAAAAATACTTGTGGATAAACTGAGATAAAATTTTCTCTGAAGAAGTAAGTAAATTTGAATTAAAATTTCTGACTTTGCTTTATGTGAAATTAACAGAAAATTAGCCAACAGAAGACACGAAGAGGTCAATCAGGGATACTAAATAGTTAATAAGAAAAAGGGTTAGAAATGTAGTTATTAAGATTACTTAATAAAACCAATATCCTTCATAATGTATATTTTCAAAAGAAGTAAATACACAGAGACATAATTTCAGTAACAGCGTTACTAGATTTTTTGGAGTTGGCTTACATGACTTCAATATCCACACAAAGGAATTTTTAGTACAGTTAAATACATTTAATACATTTGTCCTTACCTGTTTGTGATGAGCCGAGAATTAACGTATCTATACTCTCCTTCAAGTTTTTGCTCAGTTATTGTCATCTTACCAATGGGTCGTCTAATTCGAGTTAGGAATAGCCCAGAAACAAGCAAGTAGGCCATCATGCTTGCTGGGCCCTGATATTATTAGGAGAGAAAGATATACAAAGATCAAGGATATCATAAATTCACTGAATGCAACACGCACAATTTATAATTAACTCCAGTTACCTTGAAAGAAATCACTCTTTTGACTTTTTCCCTTGTTTCTTTTCTAAGAAGATACCCACTGGGCCTCTTTGTTTTCACTACTCATTTACTTCTCCTCCCACCATACATCTCTCCCCCAGCTCTCCCAAATTTGCTCACTTAAAAACTCCTAATTGCAGTCCTCACTCTTTCTACAGCATCTAAAAACTCTTCTGACGGAGCTCTTCTTGATATTCTTGATTCCACAATAATGTGCAGAACTCTCTTTCACCTTCTCACTAGTTAGTATTGCCTGAGGTTTCCTTTTCTTGCTCCCTTTGCCTCCCAAATTTATATCTCTAATCCCATCAGTCCTAGATACTGTTTCCAAATATTTACTGTACATCTTTTGTTTACTTCTCTGTAACCTCAAGCTCAGTTCCCGCAAATGAGCTCATTTGCCTTTCCCTTCTCCCGCGTCTTGCTTCTAGCTGCCATAATGTGGTAAAGTATCTCCATATGCATTGACCCTTCCAAGAGAGAAGCTTCAAGCTTGCCTTTTCAAACTCTTCATTCCCATATATATCCTTATGTTCTGCCATACTGAAATAATTGTTTCCTGAACATGCTACTCAGTGAAGTTGTTCTTCTGTCTAGCAAGCCTGACATATCTAAAAAAGTCTGACTTATCCTCAAAGCAGCTCCAGTATCACCTCCAATTCTTCTGGACACTAAAGACATTATTCACTTCCACTACTGGGCTTATCACTCTCCATTACAACTGTTTGACTATCTATTCTTTCACCAGATCATAACTCCTCTTCAGTAGGAACTGTGTCTTACTCATCTTTTTATTCAGACAGTGTATATGGAATATAGCATATATTAAATTGGAATATGGTGTGTATTATTTTTAAATTCAATGTGACTGATTCAATGCTTTTCAATAATTACTAGAGGTACGGATAAAAGAGATAACTAAAGCATAGTCTCTACCTCTAAGAAATACAAAATCAGAAAATAATATATGGAGACATTTTTAAATATAAATATAATACTTAAGTGTTATAAACATGTAATAAGTACCATAAAAAGTTATACCAATAAGAGGCATTAAGACTATTTACTTATTTATAGTAAAAACAAGTTATAAAAATGATTTAACCCAACTTATGAGGTATCAAAAGGTTAGGAAGACAAACAAGAACATTAAAATAAAAAACTATTTTCCCCAATGTTTTGAAATGGAACAAAAGTCACTATATAAATTATTTATTAATAACCACAAAAATATATACATAAATATGTATATATATATACATAAAACAACCAAATTATTATATGATTGTGTTATAAATATATAACAATAATCTTACATATTAAATGACTAAAGTTAGACTTCAATAAGAATACTCAGAACATTTAAAGATCTTATCAACACAAATGTCAAAGAGACCTAATAAGATGACCTCATGGGACAGTCAACAATTTATATTATTATAAAATACTATTAAAACTGTTATAGTCATTCTAAATGTAATTAAACATTCATATTTCATATTAAAATAGCTGTCTCCAAATCTCTTTTTAGGCACTGAAATAAAAAAGAAAGTGAAAGTCGCTCAGTCGTGTCTGACTCTTTGCGACCCCATTGACTATACATACAGTCCATGCAATTCTTCAGGCCAGAATACTGGAGAGGGTAGCCTTTCCCTTCTCCAGGGGAGCTTCCCAACCCAGCAGTCGAACCCAGGTCTCCCACATTGCAGGCGGATTCTTTATCAGCTGAGCCACCAGGTAAGCCCAGGAATACTGGAGTGGGTAGCCTATCCTTTCTCCAGGGGATCTTCCTAACCCAGGAATCAAACCGGGGTCTACTGCATTACAGATGGATTCTTTACCAGCTGAGCTACCAGTGAAGCCCCTTTTAGGCATTACCTTGCAACAATAAATACAGGTGTGTTCAATGTTTAAGCATTTCTGGTTATTAAAACCACAAAAATTTTCCAAGCGTCTGGCTTAAGAAAAACTGAAAAGCTGAATCAGAAAACTTTAAAAATCTCTAGTAGAGTATTATTTTATAACCAGACTTTATTAGCTACACTTGTAAAATCACACTCTTTGAGATACATAAAAATTCCAACAAACCATCCAGCTATTCACAGCACAGTATTAAAGCAATTTAAAAGACAGAAAAAGTAAACTCACCTGAGCTCCTATTGCACTGGTTAACCTGAAGATATACAAAACTATGTCTAAAAATGGCTGTAAAATAAACATCAGAAGGCACAGAATTAAAAAGAACAAAACTGCCACACTGATAGCTAATAAGCATGTTAAATACACAATGCTAGTCAACATTTAACACATAATTGTCAACATGTAGAGTTCTCACTATGTACAAGGTACTGTACAGTACGTAGCTCGATGAATACATAAAAGACACAATTCTTATTCTCAAGAAGCTCAAAATGGAGACAGCCTGACCAATGTCTACTGATCATCAATTAGGGAAAATATTTACCACTTTCCATCAACTAAGATAGCTCTACTGTGACAACTAACCATTACTTACTTAGCAATTTCTTAATGTACTGTAAAGATGCAAGAAAATGATCTGAGTTATAACCCCAAATCTACTATCTGTTTTTCTGGTTTCTATATATCTTCATCTGAAAAATGAGAGACTCTTTCTGCTCTTGATGTTAGACTTTACCACAACATCTATATGTTGAAATACATTGAGTAAGTTTATAAATCTTAATTTTATGATCTAAAACTCAAGCTCCTAAAACTAAAATAACATTAATTTACTGCTCTTCACATAGAGACAATTTAATTGACATACCAAAAGTTGTACATGTTTTGAAGTGTTTTTCAAGAAACCCAAATCGTGTTCATTTAAGTCCATAGCCACCTTTTCTAATATCTATATCATTACTAGGATAGGTGGGTTGGCTCATAATTGGCTTGTACTAAGATGAACCTTTTCTTTCCTGTCTTACGAACTATCAAGAAGTTAGGCATACTTACGTATACATATAAAGTTCAAGTGCACTTAAATTACTGACAAAAATAATGATTCAGTTTAAGTCAGAGTTCAAACAATTACATATTTTATAAAGTAAATATACTATAGTATATAGCACCACTACAATTAGTTAATATGCTAACATTTTTCTTTATTGCAGATGTGGTAAGTCCTGAGCTATGGACTAACTCAAGTGCCAAGATGTAATAAAGAATACACAACAAGGTCTACAAAATTACCAGAATAATATATACAGCATCTCTCCTTCCCGACCCCAACCACCACACACACATGGAGAACAAACTTTAAAATGTGGTAAAAGGCAGAGGAAAAAGGCAGCTGGATTACCGAGCAATTTGTTGCTACCTCAGTTTCTAGAGTTTGGATCAGTAAAGACTTAAAGAAAGAGCTAAATAAAGGACAAAGTTTGGCATGAAGTGAAAAAGGCATCTTAGTAGTAGGCCTATCAAGAGGGGTAAAGTTCTTGTGAATACACATTACTTTTCTAACACCTGCCTGTACTTCTTCGTCCACATGGCTGAAGAGGAAGTATTCCTAGTCTTCCATTGTGACCCAGCGCCTTGTATACAGTTTTCTGTCTCAAGACTGGATACGTGGATTAACTGTGGCCCAAGGCAAGATACTATAAGTGGTCCTCTTTGAGACAAGTTCCGACCACAGATCAAGAGCAGTCATGTGGATCAGATGGGAAATGGGGCATCTGAGAGGAAGAGGGGGAGGCGGTAATGCTAAGCAGAAATCTTCAAGATGACCACTGCATTTCCCAGCTAATGCAGGAAGTAAAGGCAAAGAAAATGGCTTCACGAGAAAATCACAGCAAAAACTGTAAGGATGGTGAGATAAGAAGAATAAGTAAGAGCTGATATAACCATCATGAAGAACACTGGTTAAGGTCAGAGTCAAAAGCTCTGGCAATATTCTGGAAAGGGGGAAAAACAGTAATTAGAAAAATTGAAATATACTAATATCTTGTGAAAAATTTTTGACTATTAATTAAATGAGCTATTAGAATTAGAAATACTGAAGTGGAGAAATGGGTAGGAAGACATCCACTGTGTATATGTACCACTGCTTTCTTATCCATTCATCTGCTGATGGGCATCTAGGTTGCTTCCATGTCCTGGCTATTATAAACAGTGCTGCGATGAACATTGGGGTACATGTGTCTCTTTCCCTTCTGGTTTCCTCAGTGTGTATGCCCAGCAGTGGGATTGCTGGATCATAAGGCAGTTCTATTTCCAGTTTTTTAAGGAATCTCCACACTGTTCTCCATAGTGGCTGTACTAGTTTGCATTCCCACCAACAGTGCAAGAGAGTTCCCTTCTCTCCACACCCTCTCCAGCATTTATTGCTTGTAGACATGGATTGCAGCCATTCTGACTGGCGTGAAATGGTACCTCATAGTGGTTTTGATTTGCATTTCTCTGATAATGAGTGATGTTGAGCATCTTTTCATGTGTTTGTTAGCCATCTGTATGTCTTCTTTGGAGAAATGTCTATTTAGTTCTTTGGCCCATTTTTTGATTGGGTCATTTATTTTTCTGGAGTTGAGCTGGAGGAGTTGCTTGTATATTTTTGAGATTAGTTGTTTGTCCGTTGCTTCATTTGCTATTATTTTCTCCCATTCTGAAGGCTGCCTTTTCACCTTGCTAATAGTTTCCTTTGTTGTGCAGAAGCTTTTAAGTTTAATTTTTTTAATAAAAGCATTAAATACTTATAGGCTGCTGTCATGTTCATCATATACATTTGCTTAGATTCAAAATTTAGCAAATTAACAACAAAAACAGACACACTTACCTTACTAAGATTTGAATACAGATCAACTACACTGTTACAAAACTTTTCCACATCTTGTGTAAGTAGCTGGTCTGGATTAGCTATTCTGTTGTCCAGATTTCCCATTTTATAATATGTGAAAGCTCTAAAATAACAAGAAGATGATTTTAAAACAAATGATTCTAAAAAACAACAACAAAAATATCATGTTATACTATGTAGTACAAATTTGTAGAAACAGAAAACTTTGGAGCTAGAAGAGGACCTAAAGATTGCCCTAATTTATTTTAGAGATGAAGATCCCAGTCTAGAGAAGGATGATTTGCCAGTTAATGGAAGTCAGGATTAGATTCCAAATAGTTGAGATCTTTCCATATATGCTTCTGGTTCAAGAGCAATTCACTTGAAAAACATATCTAATAAAAAAGAAAGACTTCTATATCTCATTATCATAAGTATTATTTTTATTTTTAATATAAAATTAGGTTATCACTTACTGGAGATATTCCTCATAGAGGTACTTGGTTAATCTTACTCGGAAGCACAGTTTGAGCTCATTTAACCCAAACTTCAAGAAGTTATTAACCAGAGAAATCTAAAACAAACAAACACACATTATTAGTTTTGCTTCATTTCTGCTTACGAAATCATAATTTATTTTCCTATCATTGGCTTTGTCCCCAAATCCTATAATTTTTTAATAACTGATAGTTTGAATTGATATAATTCAGTTTTTACTTAACAGTCCCAAACACACAAAGAGAATATGCTACATCAAATGCAATTAGCTATTACCCTTTACTTGAAAATTAATTTTAAAATATATTAGTATTAATTATGAAAAGAATCTTGCAACTATTTGCGGTGGGGAAGGTGTGTATAAACAAACAAAAGGCCAAATTTGTCACCTGTTTATTCAATGTAAAGAACTTGCTTCAGGAGTACTGACATTTATGCTTAGTATATCTTTTCTTTGCTACTACCAGCACTACAATCCTAGCTAATGGGATTCTATACACACCACATTTGCATCTGTTAAAAAAAATACCACAAGTTTTACACCAATTAACGCCATTTTCTAGATTATTTCTGGAGTCACCTTTACTCTTTTCCACCACTATATTAAAATTAATTTTTACATAGTTCTAAAGTCACATTTACATAAAAATTTTGTCAAGAAAACACTGGTCTGCTGAATCTTAATCTTTGATTGACACCAATGCTGCTTAATTTTCTCTTTTAGAAGGATTTCCATGTATGACTATCCTCAAGCTTTATTAAATCTGACATATTTTCTAATAATTAGATTTTACAATCAAGTAAATTTTACAATCAAGTTCCTCCCTATTACTCTCACACAAAAAATACTAAAATTCTTATTGTGCCAATAAAATACTCAAGCTAAGAAAATTACTTATGATTTGGACCACTTATCTTTATTTTTAGTAAATTCACGCAATAAATTCCAATTTAACTTAAATCACGTTAGTGGTTCAAGTAACAGTGTACAGCCCACATCAATGACTCTCAACCAGGATTTCTGCCCTCAGCTCACTGCCTCCACAACCTCACCTTAGCCCTCACAGGACATCTGGCAATGTTTGGAGACACTGAAGACATTTTTTGTTGTCACAGCTTGGGGAGGGATACTATTTCCATCCTGTTTACTATGTTACTATGAGAAACTCTGGCCTAACGGTCAGAAAACATCATCTCCAGTTGTACATACCCACATATGATGCAAAGAAATTGATCCAAGCATAATTCCTTTAAGTTTTTCCATCTAGTGTAAAGGTTTGCATTGATACATTTCCTCTAAGTTACAAAACTAAACTTGAAAAAATTTAGCATATAAATCTTTAAAGAACTTAATAAGTAAAAATCCTTAAAAGATTTTAGTAAGATGCAATTTTTTTCTATGTAAAAATTTTTAAAGAAATAACACTTACGAGAGGCATAGCAGCGATGAAGTTGAATAAGTATTTCTTGAAATCTTTTCTGCTACGACCAATGATACCACTGCAAACCACCACATGCAATGCATTAGTTGCAAAAGAAGCAATATTTGTCACACACAAAAAAACTCTGTAAATCTCTAAAATTATTTTTGGAAAAGTTTATTGAATCAAATGAATCAATAAAAAAAAAAGATGCTAAAATCATTTTCTAACAAAAGCTTGAACTTTTGAAATTTTACCATTTTAAACAGCTTGCCTGGAAATCACTCTATAAATGGCAAAATTAAATAAGAATGACAGCTAGTTCTTTCCCTCATAAAAATGATAATTAAACAGCAGGCTTAATTAAGCAGTCACAAAAGGGGTTTTATATGGTGAAACAATTAACTTTACAGACCCAGGAGTGGATTACTGTGGATAAAACAAACTAGTATTTGTTTGTTTTAAATATTTTAACATACTGATTGTCATTTGTATGAACTAATGGCAGAGAGACAGACTAATGAGAGATCAGTAAACCCTTCTTAGCTTTGCAGGCCGTAAGGTCTCTGCTGCAACTACTCAATTCTGCTATTGGAGAGCAAAAACAACTAAGAAAGCAATAGTTGTAAGAAAATCTTATCAAAACAGATGATAGTGGGATTTCAATGAAACAAGATCTTCTATCTATTTTTAATTTATTTAAAATATTTACTGTTTTTAAAATATCCACTAAGAATTTATTTAAAGGATTCTGCTACTTTTAACCTAGAAAGCCATGATGTCATTATAAGTAAAGGATCTTTGACTACCAAATGCGCTAGTGCAAAAATAGAATTTGATCATGTACTCTTTTTCCAAATAATACTAATATTCCCCAAAGCAAATTAAATATATTTTTAAAAACAATTGTGCTAAATGATTCAAACCTAGCTCCACACACACACACACACACACACACACACAAATGACTGGGATACACACTGACAGAGAAATAATTTGCTTTTTATGAGGGAGTAGGTGAATAATGCCAAGTAACATCAACTGATCTTTTAGGGCAAAAGAAGTCCACGGTCAAAGAAATTTGGGAAAACCTGAGTTAAAGCTAACAAATTTCTTTACCAAAGAGCCTCTCAAAGCTCTCAAGTATATTATACATTGTAAAACTCTCTGAGATAGTTTTGTAGCACTGTAGCATTTCCTTCGCCATAGCTAAGATTCCCAAGAACATATTTTGGGAAATGTTACTCTAGACCAATAGAAAAATTAATGATCCAATCTTGACATAGCTGCTAAAAATTTAAAAAGAAAAAAAATTTAAGCTGAACTAGAAAGAAGTTACAATAGAACCACACAAAAATGTTGTCTACAGCAGTAAGAATATTAGAGATGAGAAGCAATTAAGACAGTACAAAAGTTTAGAGGTTTAAATTAAAACTGAACCAAATTTCACATAAAATCAAAGTGCTTTAGTGCTGCCCAAGCTGTGAAACACACAAGATTATCAAACACTGGTAAAGCACATGCCATCATTCAGCAATGGTTTACCATTGGAGTAGCAGCTATAAATTTAAAAAATGGTTTCTTGAATAAAGCTTTATTTCTGCTTATTATTCCGCTGCAAAAGAAAAATAATCATCAATAAAGAGTAATTTTACAGTAGTCCCAATCATAACTACTTCTAAAACATATAGGAATTAAGATAGTTTGGTAATTTTAAAATGTTACAGCCAAGTGGGTGTAAATAAAATATACATTTATGATTGCATATGGCAGTATAGAGGAACACAATTTGCCAAAATGCACCTCTTTGGCCTCAGGCTAGTTTTAGGCTGATTATTTTTAAGAAACAGAAGTGTCAGGAAGCCTTTCTTGTTTGCCTTCCCCTTAGCTACCTAAAGAATTTACAAAAAAGGGCCTGCTCCCAGGACAGAGCTCTGACCACATTTATCTGCAAAGCACATGGGCCAAATGTGCTGAGCGAATCAGATATCAGAGTCCACTCTGAGTCCACTCTGAGTCCACTCTAAGTCTGGGCCACAAGGCCCAACAAACATTTGTTTACCAAACATTTACTTTTCCGTCTTCATGTAAATTGCTTGTCTCCCCTGTAAAGCCCCAAACCACTACCCCTAACACCCTCTTCTGTTTTTAGCTGAAGATGGTCTTTAAGATGAGGGCTTTGGCCATTTTGGAGAGTTACTAAGTTCTCCAGGGTCTCTCCCATGTATATATGTTATTAAACTTTTGTTTCATTTTCTCCTGTTAATCTGTCTCATGTCAATTTAATTCTTAGATCAGCCAGAAAAACCCAGGAGAGTACAGGAAAATTTCTTCCTCTCTAGCAACAGCAACAAGATATGAAGGATTACCTTCCGTATCATAGAACTGTCAACCTCTACCTATGCTATTAAAATTTGCCCCGTTCCAAAGACATCAGTTATAAAGGATACTAAAATTAAGCACATCAAGGATCATAACAAGTCTCTTTGAGACTCTATTTTAGCAGAAGTGTATATGAATCTAAACACACTTTGGAAGAGTCAAAATGGAAAAGACAAACTTACAATGTAGCTTTAGTAGCAGGTTAAAGAAACGTGTTACTTTTTCAGATCAAATTGTTTTATATTACGAATTCACAGTATCTTAGAACTTTAAGTTTGACCAAATATCAAATATCTCATGCACAGCAGAAGCTCAAAAACATTCAGGAGAAAGTTAACAATTAACTTTTTTTAATTTTTAGAGCAGAGAAAGGTTTATTGCAAGGTCAAGCAAGGAGAATGGGTGGCTCGTGCTCAAAACCCCTGACCTCAACAATTAACTTTAAAACAACTGCTTTAGAACCCATGAGTGTTATGTTAAGAATATAACGAGAAATGGAATATTTCCTGTCATATCAGTAAACAAAGGATGTCACAGTCATCAGCAACTGAAGCCACCACAGATGGTTAAGCTGCTGAGCCCTGAGGGTACTCAGGAAGGAAAGAATACCTGCCATCTAGCAGCCATCAGACTGCAGCTGCTCCCTCAATGAGCTCTGAGGAAAGGAGGCTCAGGATGTGAAAGCAGAACACTGGCCCCAGATAGATGAGGTGCATGTTAAAGGAATGATGAATTTCTGTGAGCCCAGACTCTTGCATTTTCCCATACATAAAAAAGAGCTAAATTCCTTAACTTGGGATATTTGGTTTTCTTTAAGTAACAATAACCTCTTGATGTTCAGACTACCTGCCCTTTGCTGCAAAACTTCTATAGAACCTGGCTCCTCCCCTCGCCTCCTTGGAGCAGTTCTCTCTGCGCCACTAGAGATGCTGTCTCCCAGGTTTGAAGTCCTAAAAATTCCCACTGAATAAAACATAACTCTCAGCTTTTAGGTTAGGAGTAATTTTTTAAGTCCACAATAAGGAGATCCTTGTACTATTCTTGCAACACCTCTGCAAGTTTAAATTACAGGAAAATAATATGCTTCTTAAAACTCTTAAAATTTTTTGTTTTCTTACTTTTTCTACATCTCGTAACTAAATTTTAAAACTGAATACCTAACAAGTTGATTACTCTGGCAGAATTATAAGCTGGCTCATGCTACACAATAATTTCCTCTTATCTATCATCACCAATTAATGCACCACCTACTCTTAGTCTAGTCAAGGCTATGATTTTTCCAGTAGTCATGTATGGATGTCAGAGTTGGACTATAAAGAAAGCTGAGTGCTGAAGAATTGATGCTTCTGAACTGTGGTGTTGGAGAAGACTCTTCAGAGTCCCTTGGACTGCAAGGAGATCCAACCAGTCCATCCTAAAGGAGATCAGTCCTGGTGTTCATTGGAAGGACTGATGTTAAGGCTGAAACTCCAATACTTTGCCCACCTGATGCGAAGAGCTGACTCATTGGAAAAGACCCTGATGCTGGGAAAGATTGAGGGCAGGAGGAGAAGGGGATGACAGAGGATGAGATGGTTGGATGGCATCACCGATTCAATGGACATGAGTTTGAGTAAACTCTGGGAGTTGGTGATGGACAGGGAGGCCTGGTGTGTTGCAGTTCATGGGGTCGCAAAGAGTCGGACACGACTGAGTGACTGAACTGAACTACTCTTAGTAATGCATTTTCTCTAGAGCATTCAGTCTTTGAGAAAATTAAAATAAGCATCTATTTAATTAAAGTTGGAAATCCCTAGTTTAGAAAATTAAAAATTATTCTTTTAGGTTACAAAAACATGAAATCACAAAATCTGAATAAAAGGGAAAAACCTTTTAAAAATAATCTTCTATACTATACCATGATTGTGCAGGGTTCTTTATATGTATCATGTGACATATTCTACATACATATCTAATATAATGTTCACAGTGGATGTAACCTGTTATTTTTGCCACAGGTAATTAATAACACTATAGTTAGGAAGCCTATTTTTATTAATAGATATGGCAGTTAAATAATAAGTAAAGCCAAAGGAAAAATATATAAAATTCTATAGTTTGTAAAAGGACATATAAGTCTTCTCTATATTAATTATACAAAGGACTCAAATTACTTGTGCACAAAGCTCACAGAAAGAGAAATTAGCAATGAAACTGATCTAGCTAAAGTTGATGTGCTAGCAGCAATAAACAAATACTTCAATTATATTAATGCTTTACTTCTCAGGATTCTTTAGATTTCTTAGGATTCTTTAGAAGATTTCTCACTGGGACACACACACACAAACTGGCCAGACTCTCCCTACAAATCCCCTTCAGGGACACCAGACAATCAACAATCCCACAACTTGGCTTCTGACAAGTTAAATATGAATACATAGCCAAGAGTGACTGCTTGAGGAAAGCTCTAACATGAATGACAAAGATCAGAATAACAAAGGACAGTGAAAGTCAAAGACTTGAAAGAATGACTACCACCAAAAATGAACATTCATACAAAAAGACAATACTTGGAAATAAAACAAAAATTCACTGGATGATAAAAGAAATCTCCTCGAATATACAATAAAATGTCAGAGATGTATATAGAAGAGAAATTACAGTCAGATGATCAGTCCAGGAAGTCCAACACTCAACTAGTAAGAATTCCAGAAAAAGTAAAGAAAAAAAAATGGAGAGGAAGAACTTTTTTAAAAACACAAGAAATTACTTTGGAATGAAGAATGAGACTGAAAGGGTCACAAAGACAAGGAATGCAAAAAAAAATTCACACTAACATTCAGTGAAATGCCTAAACCCTAGCAATACAGAATCAATAATAAAGAAATAATAAAGCTTCCAAAGGGGGGTAAAAGCAGATCTGCTACTAAGGGTGGCAACCAGCACAGGAATGGGCCTAACATCCAATGTGGAAACTGGATCAGTAGTTTCTAACCTTGGCTACACAGTAGGATCACCTGGGATGCTTCAAAAAAGGAATAACTAATTGAATCAGAATCCCGAGGGGTAGGCCCAGGCATTAGTAGTTCTCAAAATTCCCCAGATGAGTCTAATTATTCTGCAGCCAGGGTTGAGAACCACAGAGCCCTATAGAAGACAATAGGGTGATGCTTTCCACATTCTGACAAAAAGTGATTTCTAATTTAGAATGCATAAATAAAGCTAAATTACCAACCAAGTGTGAGAACAGAAGACTTTATCAGACCTACAAGGTCCCAAAATTTTACTTCCCTTGTAACCTATTCTCAGAAGAAGATTGCATCTGCCAAAAAGACAAAGTAAACTGAGGAAGAGGAAAACCAAAGATCCAGAAGACACGAGTTATTCAATGCAGGAGAGGAAGATGAAAAAAATTCCTAAGATCATGATAAAAGTAAATTCAAACATGACTGCTATTTAGTGGAGCTAAAGCACAATCAATCCTGATGAGAGCAGGAAGACAGAAAACTAACAAGAGGTATGGGGAGGGATGGTAATAGAAATAAAAATCAGTAAGTTATCTGATGTGTGTGGCATATTACAAAATTGAGATTTTAAAGTGTTGAGAATACGCTTGAGCTGAATTAGTTAAGTAGGCAAAAAATTAATGTACACAAAAACCTGCAGTTTATAAATGGCAGGAAAAACAAAACGTTGTATGTAAAAGAAACTACCAAAGAAGAGCATGTGGCTCAGCTGTAAATAATAATCAAAATTATGTAAACAATAAATTTTGATTGAACAAAAAACTGTGGTACAACATTGAGAGAATGAGCATGGACACACGTAGGACTGTAAGAGAGCTAACTCTCCTCTTCTAAGAGATAAAGAAATACACACATAGTGTCTAAAACTGAAAATCTAGAGACAGCAATGTAAGTATGTTACAAAGAAATGCAGACAAAGTAAGAGATGAAACAGTAAAAACAGAAGGCAGGTGGCTCCAGGAATCACAGAGGATCGATGGCTTTGTGATTAAGTTCTGTAAGGTTATTTGATATTAAACTATATTCACGTTTTACTTCTTAAGCTATCCATACATTATCTTGATTAAAATAAAAAGCCATGGGGCTAACCAAAGGATTCAGGGAATTCTGAATTGAATACTGGCATCTATACCCCATTGACTACCCTGCCAGGCTCCTCTGTTCACGGAATTCTCCAGGCAAAAATACTGGAATAGGTAGCCCATTCCCTTTTCCAGGAGATCTTCGCAACCCAGGGATTGAACCCAAGTCTCCTTCACTGCAGGTGGATTCTTTACCATCTGAGCCACTAGGAAAGCCCCGGGACACCCATACACGTATTCTAAGGCATGTGGAATTTACACATTCAGAGATCTGTGGTTGGGGCCTTACTCCCATGCAGACAACCTTCTTAGTTTTCCTAGAGACAGGAGTCAGAAAATATCTGCATAAAACATTCTTCCTCTCCTACAAATCCTCTTAAATCAGGAATCAAGGATGTCAAAGAAAAAAAAAACCTTCAAAATTTGGGAGCATTTAAAAATTTTAAGTACTGTCATTTAAAAAGTTATCTTAAATGTTTTAAGAAATTTTCTGATAAAATACTACATGCCAAGAAACAAAATTTCAAGAAAAAATTTTTTACTGACATTCAAATTGGTATTATCACAAGGAATAAACCCTTCATTTACAGATAAAAGTTAATATCACAACTGTTATTTTTGTTTTTAAATTCAAAGTCATCTATTACAGCAATTAATAATATAATATGTACAAAGACTATAAAAAATATACACAAAGCACTAACTTCAGAAACTGAAGGAAATGCCTTATAATTTTTGTTTAATAAACATTCACAACATTATTCCCTGAAATGCTTTGATATTTTCCTCACATTATCTCATTAATATCAGACATCCAATTTGGTGACTTAAGTTTCCATTACAGAATTTAATATACAGCACATCCCCTTTTTTTTTTTTTTTTCTTTTTGGCCATGTCACACAGCACGTAGGATCTTAGTTCCCAACCAGGAACCAGATCACTGGCCCTGCAGTGGAATCACAGAGTCTTAACCACTGGACCACCAGGGTGTCCCATAATTTTCCATTTACTTGTCTCTGACCCTCTATAAACTGCCAGCTCTGCTAGGGTCTCTCCTGTTCACTAACAGGTACATCCTTATCTCTGCCTATGGCACAAGGGAGACAATCAATCAATATCTACTAAATAAATGAACAAAGACATAATCTGACTTACGTTATTTATACCTAATTAGAATCTATTTCTTGCTTAAGATAATGCTTAAATATGACACAAGTTAGTATTTCATACAAAAAAGGAGGAAGATGAAAAGTACCTTTCAATGAGCGTCCCATTTTGAATCATCCAAACGTCACAGAATGTTCGAGACACCAGCATAACAGCAATAAGTATCAAGTAACCTGTCTAAAATAAACCAGGTAGAGTAAATTAATTAAGTGCATTTTAGAAAGTTAAAAGAAACATTACTTTGATAAAGATTTTTGGTTTCTAAATCCAAAGCTTTACTCTACCTTTACTGTAGTTGGCTGACATTTTACTGATAGGTAATTTTTTTTAATATAAATTTATTTAATTGGAGGTTAATTACAGTATTGTATTGGTTCTGCCATACATCAATATAATTTTGAAAGAAGTTTAAATATATATTACAAATGGAAAAGGCCTTGTAGATCAGTTAATCTTTTTCATCCAGAATTAAAAAGTGCTTCCAGCTCAAGATGGTGGAGTAGAAGGATGTGCCCTCATCTCCTCCTGCGAGAACACCAAAATCACAAGTAGCTGTTGAACAACCATCGGCAGGAGGATGATAGAACCTACCAAAAAAAGACACCCCACGTCCAAAGACAAGGGAGAAACTGTAGCAAGATGGTAGGAGGGGCACCACAATCGTGATAAAATCAAAGCCCATACCCGCCAAGTGGGTGATCCATAAACTGGAGAAAAATACCAAAAGAAGTTCTCCCACTGTTGTGAAGGTTCTGAACCCCACGTCAGGCTTCCCAGCCTGGGGATCTAACAAAGGGATTAGGAATCCCCAGGGTATCTGACCTTGATGGCCAGTGGTATTTGATCACAAGACTTCCACAGGACTGCGGGAAACAGAGATTCCAGTCTTGGGAATGTGAACGTGAAGTCGCTCAGTCGTGTCCGACTCTCTGCGACCACATGGACTGTAGCCTACCCGGCTCCTCTGTCCATGGGATTTTCCAGGCAATAGTACTGGAGTGGATTGCCATTTCCTTCTCCAAGGGATCTTCCCAACCCAGGGATCGAACCCGGGTCTCCCGCATCGTAGACAGGCGCTTTACCGTCTGAGCCACCAGGGAAGTCTAGGGAGGGCACAAACAAAACTTTGCACACACCAAGACTTCTATGCAGAGTACATCATGAGAAACGCTGGACTGGATGCAGCACAAGCTGGAACCAAGACTGCCAGGAGAAATATCAATCACCTCAGATATGCAGATGACACCACCCTTATGGCAGAAAGCGAAGAACTAAAGAGCCTTTTGATGAAAGTGAAAGGGGAGAGTGAAAAAGTTGGCTTAAAGTTCCAAATTCAGAAAACAAAGATCATGGTATCCGGTCCCATCACTTCATGGGAAATACATGGGGAAACAGTGTAAATAGTGGCAGACTTTATTTTCTTGGGCTCCAAAATCACTGCAGATGGTGACTGCAGCCATGAAATTAAAAGACGCTTACTCCTTGGAAGGAAAGTTATGACCAACCTAGACAGCATATTAAAAAGCAGAGACATTACTTTGCCAGCAAAGGTCCGTCTAGTCAAGGCTGTGGTTTTTCCTGTGGTCATGTTTGGATGTGAGAGTTGGACTATAAAGAAAGCTGAGCACTGAAGAATTGATGCTTTTGAACTGTGGTGTTGGAGAAGACTCTCGAGAGTTCCTTGGACAGCAAGGAGATCAAATCAGTCCATCCTAAAGGAAAATCAGTCCTGAATGTTCATTGGAAGGACTGATGCTGAAGCTGAAACTCCAGTACTTTGGACACCTGATGCGAAGAGCTGGCTCATTTGAAAAGACCCTGATGCTGGGAAAGACTGAAGGCGAGAGGAGAAGGGGACAACAGAGGATGAGATGGCTGGATGGCATCACCAACTCAATGGACAGGACTTTGAGTAAATTCCGGGAGTTGGTGATGGACAGGGAGGCCTGGTGTGCTGCAGTCCATGGGGTTGCAAAGAGTCAGACGTGACTGACCTGAATTGAACTGAAGACTCAGAGGAAAGGGGTAGCAATCCCACAGAAGACTGAAACACAAGTCCCTGCTAGTGTTGGGAGGGCTTCCTGCAGAGGTGTGGGTCAGAGGGGTCCCTACAGGGATGGGGGCACTAGGAGGGGACGGTCCCTTTGGTGTAAACCCTCTTGAAGGTCACCGTTAACCAGAATTACATTAAAAAGTGAATCCTAGGCAGGTCAATGATTTGCCTTCACATAATCAATGACAGAAACCAGCAGTATAACCTAGACTACCTAGATTACATTGTACTGTGATTGTCCTATGTTTTGAACATGCGACTCTAATAAAGAAAAATGACAACTACCAACATACAGTTATCAACAAATACTGAAGACTAAAATTTTGCTTAAGTAGAATAAATTTGGTTCAATTTGTTAGGAAAACCTTTAATAGGCAGTGCCCCTGCCCAAGCAGGGCTTTCAATTTAGTTATTAAGGCAAGATTTACACACAACAAGAAAACAGACCAATGTAAGTAAGTATATTTGCATTGCTTCTTGCAGTAAGTAGCAAATTGGAAGGTGTGAAGTAACAAAAGAGGGTTATGACATTAGAAATACATCAAATAAACCAAGTAAACCAAAAAGAGAATGAGGATTATGAGTTAAAAAAAAAAAGATTTAATGGAGAATAAAAAATAGATTAAAACCACATGAATTATCATATCCAGCAGAGCTTAAAAAACTACTGCAAGCTTTCAGCTTGAACAAAATATTAAAAACTGTTGTTTAAAGAACATTACTTAAGCAATGCTGGGAGAGATAGATTACTGAGGAGATGAGAGACTGAGGTGCTGGTGAGGAGTAACTGTCTTGTGTGCGGGGCAAGAATCTACACTCCAGTCTCTAATTCCCACACACACCCACTCAAAGCCGACCTTAATCTTTCTAAATTGGAAGAATATATACAGCAACACAGATGCTAACGTCAGAGAGGAGGGGTATGGCAGGGGAAATGTTTGCTGGATAAAGTGTTTGATTTTGAATTTACAGAATTGAGGGGCAAATGCATCTACGACTTCTGCAATTTTTGCAAACAAATCTTGTTTTCAAAAAAGGTGAAGGTACTAAAAATGTCAAAGACAAGGCAGGGAGTGAAAAACACAGAAGTAACAAATGAATCCATAAGAAAGAAAACAACGTCAAAAAAGAGTCTATGGGACTGAGTTGTGACAGCTGCTCCCCCAACGTTTCCCAGAGTTGGCTGGCAGGAAGGGTACCATCTTCCTACCTGGTCCCACCACCTCAAAGTTAGGTATTAAACTGACAACAGAAGAACCCATTGATTTTTAATAAATGCCCTCGGTAGATGACACTCTAACTATAATGCTAACTTTTAGTTCAGACCTTAAATACAGTCTCACTCCTAAATTAATCATTTGAGGAATAAAGGTAACATTAGACAAAGACAGTTTATATTTTCCTTTATTTTATGTACTTTTGCTTATTCTCAAAATAACTACCAAGTTTATTTGGCTCACTTTAGCAAAATCTAGTAAACTTTTGACTACTGACCATCCAGAAATGTATTTTTGTGCAAAAGATGTCCTTAGAATCACCATAATTCCATTCCTGGGTTTGTAGAATATGTCAGAAACTAAAGATCAACCTGATCTAGGCAGTCCCTCACCTCATGATATAGATGAACTTCCATATATTCATATGCAGTATTTCTATCTATTCCATAATCTCGATCTCTACGTCTAATTATCTGTGATTTCTACTGGAGTTTACTTCACTTTCTTGAACTGGGGTTAAGCTTGGATTTTTCTGTCTCTCAAAGATGATTCATAAAATGGTTCTGTGGCATGGATACACCTTGACAGAACTGGAAGGTTGGCCAAGTTAGGCTGATCTATCCAAAGTCTCACATTCATTTTATATTCAGCAAACCCCTGCTAAAAGGTTAAATGAACGTTAAGCTATAAAGTGATGGAGGGGGAGGGGGACATGTAACACAAATCCTTCCAGTGAAGCTTATATTTTAAATAAAGATTCGTCAAAGTCAGGTAGGTTGTGGAATGAGGAAACAATTAACTATCCCTGAAGACACATGGGGCGCCTTCACAAAGAAGATAGTGAGCATTAAGCTATTTTCAAAACATATTTTTTGTTGTGGGTGTTGTCATAAACATGGTGTCATTAAAAACTGAGAACACAGGGCCTGGCTATAAAACAGCGAAGAATCTTATAAGTAAATAATATTGAAAAGCAAAGCAAAGTCAGGTGGTGATTTACAAGATAAAAGAACCCAAATGTCCTTGTAAGTGTTTCAGAAAGAAAGACTAGTTAGAAACGAAGACCGATTAAGAGATTACAATAATCTAAGTAATGGAGAACAGTATAAAAGGAAAGTAAGGGACTAATCAAAGAGAAACTCAAGGATACTTGGGGGAAAAAAAACATTTAAAATGTAAGGGATGAAGCAGATTTAAAAAGTGCATATCCAACTTTCCTCCACAAAACACATACTGTCGTTCAGTCACTAAGGCGTGTCTATCTCTTTGTGATCCCTGGACTGCAGCACACCAACTTCCCTGCCCTTCACCATCTTCTGGAATTTGCTCAAATGCATGTCCGCTGAGTTGGTGATACTATCTAAACACACATTATCTCTATCTAATCAGGAAAAAAACAAATGTTATTACATTACTTTTTAGAGTTTCTTATGGGTAGAGTCAACAAGACACGATGCTAAGTGAGGGGAAGGAGAGCAAGCCCAGTGTACGGAGGAATGTGTCTTTTCTCTGAGAATTACAGTGCTTTAATGTCTTACCCCTTTCTTAATGTCTTACCCCTTTCTTGATGTCACTAGATTATAAGGCTAATGATTTTTAAAATGTGAAGAGTAGGAAACAATTATGTTTGAAGAAGACAAATTTGGCAGAAAAGATTTTAAAAGGAGAGATTCTTTGAAATGAGGCTAATTTAAAAATACTGTAGTATCTAGGTAAGAATATTCAGAAAGAAAAATTAGCAGACACCAGTGACTAAAAGGATGACAGGTATGTATGGAGAGGAGAAAGAGTTAAAGGTGATAATATTTCCAGTTGTACAAAAGGAGAATAGTAAGGTAATTAAAGATGGAGAACACAGTATTATTTTATTTTTTAATCATTAAGAATAATAAATAGTGACAAAGATAATCTTGATAGAAGGGCAAAGGAAAGAATAATAAAACTTTATTCTGACAACCAGTTCACTTCCTAAAAATAAGGAATTCAGGTATCTTAAAAACATTAAATCAAATATGAAAAAGCAACCTTCAAACATATTTCGTATCAATGTTACTTGTTAACATCTTAATGTAATAAAAAGATCTTTCTAAATTTAATCTTGTCTTCAATATAATAAAGCAACACCATTTAGGATAGCTGTACTGAAGTACTCCAGTATTTCACATAAAATATAATAAAATAATATTTCACAAGCAATAGAAAATCATTTAAAAACTGGCACTGAACAATAGTGATATTTGACCTGTAGCAGAACAAAGGCTTTATAATTCTGTTGTTCTGACCTCATGTAACCATTAAAGGTGAACAGTGAACAGTTTCATAAAGCAATAATTTCATAAGACTTACCTCTTTACAAAATGTTTTAGGTACCATGATTTTCAGAATTCGCATGAGCCTTGAAAAAAACACCCTGTCCACCACAGCTCGCTCTTTTTTCCCCTCTTTCTACGTTAAAAAAGAAAGAAAGAAAGAAAGAAAGCTTTTTAAATAGCTATAACAAATAAGATTTTAAAACCATGTTTCATCTAAGTCAATATAAACAACTATCAAGATGGATACAGTATTTGAAGAATATAGTCCTATACTGTTCTTCATATTCAAACATGCTTTCAAGAAAATAAGATATTACCAAAAACTGAAAAAGGAGGAGATAAGTTCTGAAACTTCAGAAAATATATGGAAAAAGAACACTGCAAACAGAAGAAACAGTACGGGCCATATACCAAGGTGAAAGCCCATTTAACAACAAAATGGCCAATCTGGCTGGACCTGTGAGCAAGAGACAGCAGTAGAAGATGAGGTCAGAGGACAACTAAGAAATGGTCAGGTACTTACTGTTTGTTCATTATCCACTTCCTGATTAACAACAGAATTTTTAAAAAATCTTGAGCAGGAATTTTCCTTCTATCAAGTACAGGAAACGTTTGGATTCCTAGATTTATCATTTAGCATTTCTAATGTGCACTCTCTTCCTTAAGAATTCAAAGACAGACAAGGTTCCCTTACTCATTCAGTTCACATTCTAGCAGGGGAAACACAGATAAAAATAAACCAATAACCAAGTTATTACAGATAGTCCAGGCAGGGTCAAGAGAAAAAGAATGACTTCAGAAAAGTATGAGAAGAAAGATCCCTTTGGGTGAGGGCAGTAAAGCACGGGCAACACCAGGCACAAAACCCAGTTCAGGAATAAAGCTGGTGTGCACGCTGAAGCACGAGATGACAGAGCAGAGGAAACAAGGGGAGAGAAGAAGGGGTGGGCAGGGCCCCGAAGAACAGAGCTCTGAAGCCACAGGCAGGATTCAGAGTTCACTGGCAGTGCGGAGGGGAACCACTGAAGACAGTTAAGAGCAGTAAGCCATCCTACTAGTAGTGTTAGTCACGCGGTCGTGTCCAACTCTCTGCGACTCCACCGACTGTAGTCTGCCAGGCTCCTCTTTCCATGGGATTCTCCAGGCAATACTGGAGTGGATTGCCATTCCCTTCTCCAGAGGATCCTCCCAAACTAGGGACTGAACCCAGGTCTCCCGCATTGCAAGCAGATTCTTAACCATCTGAGCTACAGAGACTACTCTCAGACATTTCTTCATTGCCACTGGTCCATGAAAACCTAGATACAAACCACTTGCAAGGATAAGAAAAAAGTGATGTGCACTGGGTATAGTGGACATTATTTACCTTATTAGTTTTGGGCTGTCTGGAAGAACGGGCAGAAGAAACTTATCAGAACTGGCAAGACTCCCCAGAAGGACCTCATCCTCAATTTAGCTCTTTTCCCCAACTCCCATAATCTCTGCTCACTTATTTACTAACTACTATGCTCTTGATACTATGCCCATGATAAACAAATAGCCATGGTATAGTAAATTCTATTAAACAAACTTTGTTATAAATGTGCTTTAATTAAATTAATATCTTATTAAACCTTGTGAGTAGTCTGTAAACTAAATTAAAATAATAAGCTACCATCCACATGTTAGACACTGTACTAAGTGCTTTATATATATAATCCTAATAAACAGTCACTGCATAGCTTACAGAATTGTAGACTAAAACATGAAGGCACTGAATGTGCGGAGTTAGGTCAGAAAGACTAAGACAGAAATAACTGGATAAGAATCAACTTATCATGTACCTTTGATTCCTCTGGAACAAAGTTCAGGTCTTTCCAAACTTCTAACGGTTATAAACCTCATCCTACTGAGTCACAGGCCAAAGTCTACTCCATTCACATGTATATGCATTCATTCATTCAATATTTACCTGGTCCCAGGCGTTGTTCTAAATCATAGGGATACACTCGTGAGCAAAACTTAAAATGCCCTATTCACAGTCGATTCACTCTAGCTAGTCTATTCTCCTCAAGCCAAACTTTACAACTTCAACCTAAATCTCTCCTTTCACACCCCCCTCACAAACTAAGTATAGGAAGAATAAAGAGAAAGCAATATAACATCAACTGCCTTAAAAAGAAAAAGTTAAACTGCCTCCCAACCTCACTTCATCCCACCTGTAGTCAATACCTTCTCCATTTCTAGCTTGAGCCTTAGAATAATTTCAAGATAAAATGACCACCTCTGATTTAAACAAAGGACTACTATTTCTAGCTGCTCTAAAGAAAGGATCTAGGGCAAACCATGAGGAAGGTTTAAAAAAAAAAGTTATAAGAAAGTAACAGTGAAGCACCTGGTATGTAATTAGCACTTTACCTGGTGTATAACTTCCCCTCCTCTTTTTCTCCTGTTCCTATTGTCACTGCTCCTATTTCTTATGCTGTCTGAAAGCTGACTTTATTATTTTTGTTAAACTTGAATCCATGAAGGCAACTATATACTCCCAAAAATGAGGAAACACCAGACACCTGGACTGGAGGGCTGACTCAGAAAGGCTGAAGAAATATCAAGGTGCTCTACCATTCCTGACACATAATAAAATTCATACCTGAAACCCATCTAAATACAAATAACTACAGAGACAGTACAGCTCATAAACACTACAAGTCTCTTCTAAGAATTCATTTTAAATTCACAATTGACTTCTCCCACCTATAAACTTCCCAGTAATTTTTTAATCTGACATGCAAATCATAGGGGGAAAAAAACATTAAAGACCATTTAAGAAGCTAAAGTAATAAGGCATTCAGAAAAAAAAAAAAAAAAATATATATATATATATGTCCCTGACATTCAGGAGGCAACAATGCCAAAGGGCAATGAGATTCTATTGATGTGTCAACCAACTTAGAAAGGTGACATGAACTAGAGTTGACAAAAAAGACACATGCTTGAAATAGCAAATAAAAGGTCATAGGGTACTGACAAAGTATAAGCACCTCTGTATATTGTTAGAGAAACTGTAAATCAGCTAATATGTTGTATCCATCAAAATGTACAATGTATACTCACTGTCATAGGTAAAACAATCCAGCAAATTTACTTTCAGAAACTTATCCTAGAGGTATTCCTGCACATATGCTTAAATACATAAAAAATGAAAAAACTCATATACTGTTTTATAATACTATAAAATTAAAAACCTAAATGTGCATCAATTATGAGATACTATATAAATCATGGCAAATTTATGCAGTGAAGATTCTATACAATTGCAGAAAAGGAAGCAGCTCATATTTATACAAGACAATACTACAGAGTGGTTAAATTAACTAGGTCTATATGGATCTTAAAAAAACAATATGCTGAAAAAAAAGTAGAACAATAAATACAATGATTTGATTTATAAAAGTTTCCAATAAGCAAAATAATTCTACCCATAGTGTTTATGGAGCTATACACATACCTCAAAAGGATAAAAATATGCATGGGAATGCTAAATGCCAAACCCAGCACAGAGTTACCTTTACATATTTTGAATTTTATATCCTGTGTATTACATCAAAATTAAAAGAATTAATATTTTAAAGTCAACACTCTTTTTATACTCTTCTCTAAAATTTTTTCTCCTTAAATCTCATGTCTTATGAAAATTATCTCATCTCAACCCATCCTACCAAAGACTAAAAATTTCAATGAAAAAAATTCTAATTGCTTCCCCTCATAAGAGACACATTCACTGTAGAAAAACTAGAAAATTCTGACATGCAAAAACAGAGCCTATACCTACCATTTAGAGAAGTCAACTATTAACATTTGGCACGTATCTTACCAATATGTCCGTGTGTGCACTTCTTATAAATTTTACAAATGTGGTACCAATATGTACACTGTCTTAAACCTTTTTTTGCCAACCATTTGTTCTAAAACTAAATTTATCTTGCTTATACTATACAAGTAGCAAACAAGTAGATGTTTTTTAGAATATACAAAAAATAGGAAGAATTTTAAAATGTGTGAACAAATACTGATGTACTGAATAGTTTCAGTCATGTCCTAAAACTTGCAGATATGGTGGTATACAGAGAGTGATATAACTAAGATAACTAAGCTTTGAAGACTCAGGTATAACTTACATATGAGAGACTATGAAGATGGAAATAACAAGATAAGCATAAAATGTCCCATTTTTTAGACTATGGAAACTAAAGAGCAGCAATTTGATATCAATATCCAGGATATGCAGAGAACAGATATTAATATGAGGGCTCAGGAAGACCCAAGAGACTCTAATCACAAGAAGCCAGCAGAAGTTTACTAGGAATGAGTCACATCAAACCCTTCTAATTTTGTTGTTTGACAAGAATATCGTACTAGTATATTAGCTGACATAAGCTCCATGATGGTAGGAACTTTTCTAACTGCTATACACACAAAACCAGACCAATGCCAGGCATACATGAGGTGCTCAATCAATACATGGTGACAGAATGACTCAATAAAAGGAATTTGATATTTCTTATAAAACTATCGTGGCCTTAATGGAGAAATACAGACCAGATTTTGTGACAGTTGGATATAGTCACAGCTAAATAAACTGTAACCAAAAAAACAAAAGATTAAGAGATGCCACAGAGGAATTTTCTTGTCCTAACCTAGACAATACTATCAGCAATTGTGAGAAAGAGAAGACAAATTAAATTTGTACATAATACCTTCCACCTAACACATTAGGTGTTAGAATTATATTCAAAATTACACTAGGAGTTCCCTGGTGGCCTCGTGGTTAGGATTCCGGGCTTTCATTGCCATGGCCCTGGTTTATATCCTGATCAGGCAACTGAGATCCTGAAGGCCGTGTAGTGTGGCCAAAAAGAAAAAAAAATTACAGCAACAGAATACATATATTATAGAATAGACTAGTAGTATAGACCCTACCCACTCCAGTACTCTTGCCTGGAAAATCCCATGGACAGAGGAGCCTGGTAGGCTGCAGTCCATGGGGTCGCTAAGAGTCAGGCACAACTGAGTGACTTCACTTTCACTTTGCACTTTCATGCATTGGAGAAGGAAATGGCAACCCGCTCCAGTGTTCTTGCCTGGAGAATCCCAGGGACGGGGCAGCCTGGTGGGCTGCCGTCTATGGGTTCACACAGAGTCAGACACGACTGAAGCGACTTAGCAGCAGCAGCAGCATAGACCCTGCAGGTTGACTTAATGTTTATCTAAAAGCAACAACCTGAGTTCCCACATGACCTAGAAATTTTACTCCTAGGTATACACCCAAGAGAAATGAAAACATATGTCCACATGTCCATATGAAAACCTGTACATGAATGCATGAAAGTTCATAGCAGCATAATTCATAATGATCAAAAAGGAGGAAACCACTTAAATTTCCCACAACTAATGGTTAAACAAATGCGGTATATCTAAACAATGAAATGAAGTGAAGTAAAGTGAAGTCGTTCAGTTGTATCCAACTCTTTATGACCCCATGGACTATAGCCTGCCATGCTCCTCCGTCCACGGGATTTTCCAGGCAAGAATACTGGAATGGGTTGCCATTTCCTTCACCAGGGGATTACAATTCAGCAATTAAAAAAAAAAAAAATGAAGTACTGATGCATTCAACAACACATATGAACCCTAAAAACATCATGTTAAATAAAAGAAGCCAGTCACAAAATGCCAAATATTACCACATGATTCTATTTATATGAAATGTCCAAAATAGGGAAATCAACAGAGACCAGTGGCTCAGTGGTTACCAAGGGACAGGAGGAGAGGGTAATGAGGAATGATTACTAATGGGTGTGGAATTTCTTCATAAGGAATTGAAATTTTTTTAAAATTAGATAGTGGTGATGGCTGTATACCTCTGTAAACATATTAAAACCACTAAATTGTACACTTAAATGGATGGATTTTATGGTATATGAATTACATCTCAATAAAACTGTTACCCAAAAAAAGAAATAACTGATGAATACAGGTGTCTGTTAAAAGAGCTGTTCATCAGAAAGATACCTCAAGCTTACAATTTACCATAAACTCCACTTAATGTAAACAGAAGTAATGGCTAAAAAAGTAAAAGCAACTTTAGGCTGAATTTTAGCAATATGGTATTCATATCAAGAGATGTAATAGTGCAGATGCATTCCATGCTAGTCAGACCATTTCTGGACAACGATATTTTATCCTAAACATAGTGTCTGGAGGAAGTAACTAATACAGATCCAGAGGAATGTATACATAATTAAGAACAATCAGAAACCATGTTACCTGAGAAACACTTGAAAGAATGAGAACTGCTTAGCATGGGGGGAAAAAAAAGATTCAGAAAATACAACTATCTTCACACAACATCAGAGTCTGTTAGAGAAAGCAGAGTAAACTTGTTCTGTGTCTCTACAGAAGACAAAATAGAATCTTAGAGAAAGAAGATTACTTGCACCTTGGATTTGAACTAACAAAGTTACAGCTGTCTCCTAGGTAGTACTTTCCACCAAATGAACAGATTCAAGTAAATACTGGAAGTTACCTATCAAGGCTTTCTATCTTAGGATATGTAGTGGGTTTGGGATGATACTTAAGTTCCCTTCTAATCCTAAAATTCCATGACTTTATCCTAGTTCAAAAATATATAATGAAACAAATGAAGTAAATGCATGAAATCCCAAAGAGTAAATGATATAAATTTTACCTCATTGTTCTGTAATGGTGGTTTTCCATTTTTCTTACTGCAGAGAAAAAGAAAAAAGAGCAAGAGAGCTTTATTTGCAAATTGTTTCCATCATAAAAAAATTATTTTAAGAAATAAAAAGAATATACCAAATTCTCCAAATGAGTCTCTTCTTTTACATGTCATACTGAGACAGAATATATTAAATACAATAGTCCAACTGCCTCTTACTAACTATAATTCACAGAAAATGCTCAATAAATGTTAACTACCACTATCATGTGTCAGGCATTACATTGTAATTTTTTCATACACACACAAATATGATTTCTATGAATTCTATGATTTCTCCCATGAAGATATGGAATCTATTTTTCCATCCTTGAATCAAGGCTTGGCCATGACATTAACAAACTGATACAAACAAGGGCCTGAAAACATTTGTGTACTAGGCTCACTCTCTTGCTGCTGGGAATCCTTTCCCAGCCCTGTGAGCGATCCCAGTTAGTAGCCTAAAGGATGGGAGACTATGTGTACGAATGAAAAAACCGGCTTAGAAGAGTCAGTAGCACCACCAAGGTTCATGCAACTCAAAGTAGTTAATCTACCACTTGTACCCAGATCTGACTACTAACCCAGGCTTCCTCCCCTAAACAATCCAATAACCAAACTTGGCTTCTGTTTATATACACTACCACCTCACCCTATGCTTCTATATAATATTGATCACAGTTAAAATCTCTTGTTTAATGTATGTTTCCTCCCAGTAAATTAGTTCCATGAAATCAGGAGCTACTGCAGGTTGGTCTCTCCAAAGTAGAGTACAAAAGGTCTATTAGAGATCAGCATCTGTGAAAGAAAGGCAAAGAAGGAAGCTAGGCAGAACTCAAAACTGAGATACACACCAACAAAATTTCAGCCAACCAGGTGGGAAGCCCTGAAGCAAGAAATGTTCATCCTAGTGCTCTGAGCCGGGATGAAATGGTAGGGTTTTTTAAACCTCTTCCTAACTCAATAAGCAAATCTACCCTGCTCCAGCAAGACCATGACCTTGGAGAAGGTAGCTCTGCTGCTGAGGCAGACCCTAAGATGTGTGCAGAAGGGGTTACCTGGTGATTCGCACTGCTCATAGCTGGACAATACGCCCTTCTTTGAAGGGGAATCTGGATAGCACATCTCCTTTTCTACTACAAGGGTCATATATTACCCAATCCTCTATGTTCAATACCTAGTTGAGCCCCAGCGTTTTGCAGATTGAACATTTTCATTACAGGACACCATGTCACTGAGTAAGGCAAGAAGACACACAACTACAACGCAGTAAATGCTATCATTTTTAAAGTGCTTAGGCATATTATCACTGTTTCTAATTTCAACTATACTGCAGGATTGCTCATTTGTTTTTAAATTTTCATGAGACTACAAAACCATTTCAGAAGATGCCTTTTATATATATATATATATATATATATACACACACACACATGTTCAAGCATGCACAGTTAATTATAAGCCCCTTTTATAAGGCTTTCTAAATTCCTATTTTTAAAGAATTTTTTAAAGTTTCCTCAGTTTTGAAGATACCAGCTATATGTGATTTAGTCACTAAGTCATCTCCAACTCTTGCAACCCCATGGACTATAGCCTGCCAGGCTCCTCTGTCCATGGGATTCTCCAGGCAAGAATACTAGAGTGGGTTGCCATTTCCTTCTCCAGAGGATCTTCCTGACGCAGGAATCGAACCTGGGTCTCCTGCATTGCAGGCAGATTCTTTAGACTGAGCTACCAGGGAAGCCCTTACCAGCTATATAAACACATAAAAATTGCTTAGGATATATGAGAGCAGTATATTAGAATCCTGTTTAATAGATTACATTTTTTTTTTACTTCATATGTCATAAAGATTATTTTTCTTTTTTTACTTCATATGTCTAAAGTGTAGAGAGAAGTTAATGTACTTCCAAAAACAAGATCTACTAGTAGGCAGATTCAAGTCTAACAAAAATTCAGTATTTTCCTTTTATTTTTATCCTATGAAACTAGAAAGGCTCTACAACAGACATGTCTTCTACTCGTCTATGTTTCTTTTGACTACCAAAAAAAATCAACTTAGCAGCTAAATTAAATTCATTAAATAAAAGCATTCAACGTGTTCAAAATATATTACCAGTATGAACACAAATGGTGAAAGTGAAAGTCACTCAGTCATGTCCGACTCTTTGCGACCCCATGGATAATACAGTCCACGGAATTCTCCAGGGCAGAATACTGGAGTGGGCAGCCATTCCCTTCTTCAGGGGATCTTCCAAGCCCAGGGATGAAACTCAGCTCTCCTGCATTGCGGCTGAATTCTTTACCAGCTGAGCCACCAGGTGAGGTATCTATAATCTGATTTGGAGCAGTCACTAAACATCAGCTGTTTTGTTACATCTCAGGGTATAACCGAATTAAATTATTTTTAATCTAATTTTGTGACTATGTGAATGATGACCTTAAACCAGTCTATTATATCAAAATCGATGTTATGTTCAGACAGGAGCTGCTCATCTATTTTCTTCTTGCTCAATAAATCAGCACACTGGATGGCAGTCCTACATCAATTCTTTTCATTGCCTTCCCAATAGCTCAGCCTGGGCAGAGGGAAGGAAAAGAGAATCAAAGTACCAGGATAAGATGTATAAAAACAGTTTGGTTGCTAGAGTAAGAAACAGAGGCGCACAGAATAGATACATTATCAAATGCACGTGTTACTGAAAAGACAGGTAAATTATAAAGTAATGAGAGGGTAACAGGCAGGAAGGCCAGGGGTCTCTAAATGGAGGAAATAGCCTGCAAGTGTCAGACATTTTTATCTCTCTTAATCAGCAGGAGGAAACAAACTAGCAATATTTTTTTCCTTCTCTATACAAATTTAAAGGGAGGTTTCTCTTAAAATACTGTGTTGCCATAATGACACCTGGTTTCGCCTGAAGTTAGCTATTCTCGAGCCTAGAGATAATCAATGCCTTTTTCTTATGGAAATGTTCATCTTAAGCTATGCTAATATACTATGCCTTTACCCCAAACTCTGTCTCCAAGTTGGTTCCCCTCTTGGCCCAGAACCTACTTGACAAACCAGTATGGATATTGTTCCCCTAATCTATGTAAATGAAACTATTTGTATGGTGATCTGCCCTTCTTCAAGATTCAAGTTAATCATTTTATGGCCCAGGATAAACCATTTGGCACCAAGACTATCCCAAAATGCATCTTATGGGTGAGGGGCCTAGTGCCATTCTGAATTTTAAGACATTCCTTTCTTTCATTAACAGACTGCTAGTGACTATATAACACCCAGCTGAAGACTAGCAGGCGGATACTCTTTCTACCCTCCTTCTGATGCCTATGTCAGAAGCTTTCTCTATCTCCTTTATACTTTAATAAAACTTTATTACACAAAAGCTCTGAGCGATCAAGCCTCGTCTCTGGCCCCGGATTGAATTCTTCTCCTCCGGGGGCCAAGAATCGTGGTGTATTCGCGTGATTCAACAACAACCTTTCATCTTGGGGGCTCGTCCGGGATCCTTCAGGACAAGGTAAGGATGCTTGGAGCTTTAGTTCTTTGTTCTCTTAGCGAACATGTTTTCTGCTGTGCTTTACTAACTCTACGGTGCGCTTGTGTAAATGAATGGCATGCCCTGCGTAAAACAAGTAAGGGGCCCTGCTCTGCGGTTCCACGGTGATCTCATACGGCTTATGGCAAAAACCTGTCAGGGCGTTATACTGACCTGCCAATGCCAAGAGGCACCCAATGTCTCCTTCAGGAACCGACCAGAAATGGGCAAAGTGTGCGGACTGAACTCTCCTTTCTCGGTCAAACTTTTCGGTCTCTTTGACCATTTCATAACTCCTTGGGAATTAGAAGTACTAACCTAATCTATCAGATCATAGACTTTCAAGGGACTTGTGATCTATACTGTTATTGTGTACTGTGGCTTAGGTCCCAAACTTGAATTGGTAGTCAAGAAAGCGCCTAGCCTCACTAGGAATTGAAAGTTCGGAAGCTAGATGGAGCTCTAGCTCCCAGAACATCTCTGAGGTTAAAGGTTACTCAGATTGGGACTGCAATGGGTTTTTTTTTTTTCTTTGGTAACGCCGGCTCTTAGTGGATCAGAGGAGGCTATTATACTGGTGTGGTGATGCTTGGAAAGAACATCTCAGTTTTGTGTTCGTGTCGGTCTTATTGTGGTCAGGAAATACTCAGGGTCGTGCACAGGCACTCAGGTGACAAATGTTTCCCCCGGTAGTCTTAGCTTGGGAGGCATTCCGGAAGGTTACTCTGATTCACCCCGGGTGACATCAGAGGCAAGCAAGGTTAAGGGTGAAGAGCTGGACGTCAAGTAGGGATGCTATCAAGTCTACCCCTGGTACATCCCCACCCCATCTCGGTGGTAGAACCGGGAGGGACGAGTACGGCCCCTGCGTCGGTAAGGGACAGACTAAGTCCAACCAGGAAGGAAAAGCTTTTGGTGTAACGTCTGTCTACACCCCCATCTAGAGCAGGGAGGGACGCCTCCGGTAGAAAAATGGCCCTGGTCGCTTTTTTTCTCTCTTACAGATGGGAGCTAACAATTCCAGCCTCACTCCTTTGAACTGTGTCCTGAAAAACTGGGATAGATTTGATCCCCAGGGCTTAAAAAGACACTCCTGGTCTTCCTATGTGATACCGCATGGCCACGGTATCCATTGGAGGACGGCGAACAGTGGCCAGTTGGAGGGTCTCTTAAGTATAATACTGTTCTACAATTAGACCGGTTCTGTAAGGAACAAGGAAAATGGGTAGAAGTAGCATATGTGTCGCCCTTTTTCTCTCTGCGAAATATGCCAGACTTATGTCCTAAGGGTATAGATTTGGGCGTGGAATCTTCAGCTCCCTCCTGTCCTCTTACTGTGCCGCCGTAGCCGGGACTCCAAACTGGGATTCAAACTGCCCACATGGAGGTCCAAACAACTCCTGTCTCAGTACGACCTCAGACTACTCTGGTTTCAGTAGATACTCAGACCATTGAAATAAGAGATGAGATGGAGGACAGGAGACAAAGAGAAGAGGAAAAACAGGTTTCTCCAATCTAACCCTGGGATCATATGCGCAGAGCAGCCAGAGAGACTGAGGAACACCCACACAAGCTGTTGCCTCTTTATGAAACACCCACCGGGAGAAACAATCAGTCTGTGAGAGTTAATAAGCCTTTTTCTTATCAAGAAATACAAAGAATCAAGGAGGATCTGGGAGACTATTTAGAGGACCCAGAAAAATATATTAGAGCTTTTAAAGGTGTTACTCTGCTTTATGACCTCACTTGGAAGGATGTGATGTATATCTTGGGACAAACGCTGACTCCTGAGTCAAAGACTCGAGTTTTGGGAAAAGCAGTTGCTTATGGAGATGAGTGGCTTGGTAATGAATCAGTAGGGAAGAGGGAGAACGAGATAGCGGCCCTCCCCACTGGGAATCAGGCGGTCCCAACTATAGAACCAGACTGGGACTACAACACAGCTAAAGGAAGATGGGATCAGAGTCATTTTGTTAGATGTATCCTTGAAGGACTTAGGCAGGCGCGTTCTAAGCCTTTAAACTATGGCAAATTGGCAGATATAGAACAGGAGGAAAAAGAAGCTCCTGGTAAATTCCTAGATAGACTGAGAGAAGGCCTTCGCAGATTCACTGAGATTGATCCCAAAAGTGAAGAAGGAAAAGTGATCTTAAAGGATAGATTTCTCACTCAGTCGGCTCCAGATATCCGCCGTAAGCTACTAAAACAGGCGTATGGACCAAATCAGTCTTTAGATACTCTGTTACCACTGGCTCAGACAGTCTATTATGGTAGGGAATATGAGGAAAAGAAAGGCAAAAAAAAGACAAAGGAAAAGGCGGAAGCCTTCGCCATGGCTATGAAAAACATTCTT
Source organism: Bos javanicus (assembly GCF_032452875.1). Taxonomy (NCBI): domain Eukaryota; kingdom Metazoa; phylum Chordata; class Mammalia; order Artiodactyla; family Bovidae; genus Bos; species Bos javanicus. The sequence goes on from NC_083870.1 coordinate 49,396,562, forward strand.
AAACAGCCTGAGAAAAATGCCCAGAGGGGCCCAGGTGAAAAGTGATGGGCTTGCTATTACTGTGGAAAGGAGGGGCACCTCAAGCGTGATTGCCCTCAGGTATCTAAGCCGCCCCCGGCTCCGTGTCCGGTCTGCAAAGGACCACAATGGAAGAGAGACTGCCCCCAGAGGCGTAGGTCTCCCGGGTTGGACTCTCAAGACAATCAGGACTGAAGGTGCCCGGGGGTCCCCACACAAGCTCCCGTCCTAATTACACCTGAGGAACCCCGGGTATTAATAGTTGTGGGGGGCCAATCCGTCGATTTCCTTTTAGATACTGGGGCAACTTATTCTGTGCTTACTGAAGCCCCTGGCCCACTTTCTTCCCGATCTGCTTCCATAATGGGCCTGTCTGGACGAGCCAAAAGGTATTATTTCAGTTATTCTTTATCTTGCAACTGGGATTCTGTGCTGTTTTCACACGAGTGTCTGACCATGCCAGAATCTCCCTCACCCCTTTTGGGAAGGGATATACTGAGCAAGGTCCATGCCTCTGTTTTCATGAATATGGAGCCCTCCCTTTCTCTCCCTTTAGTTGAACAAAATGTAAATCCTACAGTATGGGCTGATGGAAAATCTGTGGGTCGAGCACAAAATGCTATTCCTGTAGTTGTTAAGCTCAGAGACCCACACGTATTTCCACATAAGAAGCAGTATCCACTGAAACCTGAAGTTAAGGAAGGGTTAAAACCCATCATCGAAAATTTAAAGGAGCAGGGACTATTAATTCCCTGTAACAGTCCTTGCAACACTCCTATTTTGGGTATAAAGAAATCGAATGGTAAATGGAGACTAGTTCAAGATTTACGAATAATAAATGAGGCCGCGGTTCCTTTACACCCCGTGGTGCCTAATCCTTATACTCTTATTGTCTGAAATTCCTGAACGGGCCAAATATTTCTCAGTAATTGATTCAAAGGATGCCTTCTATTCAGTGCCTTTGGCGCAAGAAAGTCAATTCCTATTTGTCTTTGAAGACCCTACGCAGCCAGCTTCTCAGTTAACCTGGACAGTTTTGCCCCAGGGATTTCATGACAGTCCTCACTTATTCGGACAAAGTTTGTCACGGGATCTACAAAACTTTAATAGCTCTGAAGCAGTGGTGTTACAATATGTAGATGATATTTTGCTCTGTGCTGAGACAGAGGAAGCTTGTTCGTGAGCCTCAGAAGATTTCTTAAACTTTCTGGCAGACTGTGGTTACAAGGCATCAAGAGAGAAGGCTCAGCTTTGTCAAAAATCGGTTAGATATCTGGGCCTAATCATATCAGAAGGGACTAGGGCCATAGGCCCTGAGAGAATTAAACCTATACTAAATCACCCCCTACCTATGACTTTAAGACAATTGAGAGGATTTTTGGGAATCACAGGTTACTGTCACATTTGGATTCCGGGTTACGGGGAACTTGCCCGGCCTTTATATAAACTTATAGCTGAAACTCAGCAGGCCCAAACCGACAAACTGGTTTGGTCTCCAGAAACTCAAAAGGCTTTTAAGGTTCTTCAGACTGCTCTCCTGCAAGCTCCAGCTCTAAGCTTGCCCACAGGGTCAGAATTTAATTTGTTTGTCACTGAAAGAAAATGTGTGGCATTGGGAGTTTTGACACAACCCCGAGGGCCTCACCAGCAACCTATTGCTTATCTAAGCAGAGAATCAGATGTAGTTTCACATGGGTGGCCCCACTGCCTAAGAGTAATTGGGGCAGCAGCTTTATTAGCACCTGAAGCTTTAAAAATAATTAATGGATGAAACCTTACTGTACTGACTTCTCATGATGTGAGTGAAATCTTAAATTCTAAGGTTAATATTTGGATGACAGACAGTAGGCTTCTTAAGTATCAGTCATTGTTGTTAGAAAGACCAGTAACTAAGCTTAAAGTTTGTGGAAATTTAAATCCTGCCACTTTTCCTTCCTGAAAAGGAAAATGAAACACCTGATCACGATTGTTCTCAATTCCTAACTCTGAACTATGCAGCTTGGGAGGATCTAAAGGATACCCCATTAGACAATCCTGACATGGAAATATTTACAGATGGCAGTTCTTTTGTTCAGGATGGAAAGTGTAAAGCAGGTTACGCTATGGTGACTGCTGAACAGGTTTTGGAAGCAAAATCTCTCCCCCAGGGAACCAGTGCTCAGTTAGCGGAGCTTGTGGCCCTGACCCGAGCTCTAGAATTAAGCAAAGGGCAGCGGATGGGCCTGATAATCTATGTGAGTCTACTTCTGCTGACTCCAAAAATCCTGAGTCTCCTGTTTGAGCCTCAAGACAATGCCTTCCTGTCCTGGGCTCACTCCTATGCTGCATTCCACAATCGGACTAACTGCTGTGTCTGTGGAGCACTCCCCTCTTCATCAGTGGAAGGCTTCCAGAGGTAGACATCTCCACTTCAAGAAAAAGACTTTCTCCAAGTCTGTGAATACCTTCGACAACAATCACATGCGATGCCTCTTCTTCATCTGATGACATCTAGCAACCCTAAAATGGACTGGTGCAACTTTGTACTCTAACTATGGACATAATGTGACTTTTAATTTTGATTCCTCAATTGCCTCACTTTGGGAGACATTAACTAGTTCCCCATGGTGGACAACTATCTTAATTACAATAATTCTGGTTGTTTTGTTCTTGCTGTCTGCTCCCTGCATCTGTAATTGTATAACTGGATTTGTTTCTAGCCACATGAAAGCTTTTAAGTTACAAATGGTTGCTCAAACTCCTGCTACTGCTGTAGCTTCCTCCAGCTACTATTTGGGGCCCCTGGATCAGATATCCTCAATATGAGGATTAGGAGAATATGTTGCCTCACCAATTTAGGGACAACGCCCCTTGTCAGCTCAGAAGTAGTTATGGAATGAGGACGCCCCTTTTTCCTAGGCAACATAATTCTCCTAAAAGAAAAGGGGGGAATGAGAGGGTAACAGGCAGGAAGGCCAGGGGTCTCCAAATGGAGGAAATAGCCTGTAAGTGTCAGACATTTTTATCTCTCTTAATCAGCAGGAGGAAACAAACTAGCAATATTTTTTTCCTTCTCTATACAAATTTAAAGGGAGGTTTCTCTTAAAATACTGTGTTGCCATAATGACACCTGGTTTTGCCTGAAGTTAGCTATTCTCGAACCTAGAGATAATCAATGCCTTTTTCTTATGGAAATGTTCATCTTAAGCTATGCTAATGTACTATGCCTTTACCCCAAACTCTGTCTCCAAGTTGGTTCCCCTCTTGGCCCAGAACCTACTTGACAAACCAGTATGGATATTGTTCCCCTAATCTATGTAAATGAAACTATTTGTATGGTGATCTGCCCTTCTTCAAGATTCAAGTTAATCATTTTATGGCCCAGGATAAACCATTTGGCACCAAGACTATCCCAAAATGCATCTTATGGGTGAGGGGCCTAGTGCCATTCTGAATTTTAAGACATTCCTTTCTTTCATTAACAGACTGCTAGTGACTATGTAACACCCAGCTGAAGACTAGCAGGCAGGTACTCTTTCTACCCCCCTTCTGATGCCTATGTCAGAAGCTTTCTCTATCTCCTTTATACTTTAATAAAACTTTATTACACAAAAGCTCTGAGCGATCAAGCCTCGTCTCTGGCCCCGGATTGAATTCTTCTCCTCCGGGGGCCAAGAATCCCGGTGTATTCGCGTGATTCAACAACAACCTTTCAGTAACATGGTCAAGAATCATTCAGACATCTACTAATTGCTTACTGCATGCTAAGGACTGTTCTAGATCAGCACTTCTCGAACCTTCTGGTCTCAGGATTCTCAAGAACTTTTATTTATTTGTGTTACATGAATACTTATCACAAAGAATTTCAATCTCAGAAATTTTTAAAAAATACTTATTTACTCATTTCAAGATAATAAACACATTACACATTAAATAAAATTTTATTTAAAAAAAGCTGTATTTTCCTAGAAAAAACAATTTAGTAAGAAAAGTGGCATTGTTTCATATTTTGACAAATCTCCTTAACGACTGGCTTAACAGAGAACAAGTGGATTCTCATATCTGAGTCTGTATTTATTCTATCTACGGCAATACAGATCTGTTGCTGTTTAGTCGATAAAGTCGCGTCTACTCCTTGCGACTCCATGGACTGTAGCCCACCAGGTTCCTCTGTCCATGGGATTTCCCAGGCACGAATACTAGGTAGCTGTAAAACAGGAGTATTCTAGTAAGTGTGGATATTCTTCTGTGATACTATAATGTGGCGATGCAGTCTGAAAATTGTATCAATAAACTTATACTCTGATATAATAAAATTCACTAATCTACATTATATTCCACTTTCAATGGCTCTGTTTACCCATTCTAGATTTTTTAAGATCATGTATTAGTCATTTGGACAACAATGCTTCACTGAGTTCAACTGCAGGCCTTCCAATTGCAACACATTATACAATATTTTTCAAAATTACACTTGTTAATATTGCCACCCATCTTACCAGAAAGGCCTTAAGCACTGGGAAGCTAGCAAGCTCAGGGTAGCAAACAACTTTTTAAAATTCCGATTTTTCACTTGAAAGCCTAAATTATAACATTAGCAACAAATACTGCCAGTTGTTTTTCCTTGAAGGCAATACAAGAAAACATCTGCAATATTCAAGGCTGAATAAACACAGTTATTCAGTCTTTCTTCCAAGTAAAAATGATGTCACACACAAAGTAGCTAGTTCAGTTCACAACTCAAATAATTGAACAGTGCTTTCTCTGAAGACAACCTCTATACTTAGTACACTGCATGAAGCACTTTTGCAGATTTCTCATTTTTCTCTGCCAAAAACATTACAAAAAAGAAAGACAATAGTAACTAACTATTTATAAAAACGTTTATGAGGGTTTTATCCAAGAAATGCAAGATCGGGTTCAGTTCAGTTGCTCAGTCATGTCCGTCTCTTTGTGACCCCATCAACAGCAGCACGCCAGGCCTCCCTGTCCATCACCAACTCCCGGAGTTCCCCCAAACCCATGTCCATCGAGTCACTGATGCCATCCAACCATCTCATCCTCTGTCATCCCCTTCTCCTCCTGCCCTTCAATCTTTCCCAGCATCAGGGTCTTTTCAAAAGAGTCAGCTCTTCACTTCAAGTGGCCAAAGTATTGGAGTTTCAGCCTCAACATCAGTCCTTCCAATGAATATTCAGAACTGATTTCCTTTAGGATGGACTGGTTGGATCTCCTTGCTGTCTAAGGGACTCTCAAGAGTCTTCTCCAACACCACAGTTCAAAAGCATCAATTCTTCGGCGCTCACCTTTCTTCACAGTCCAACTCTCACATCCATACATGACCACTGGAAAAACCACAGCCTTGACTAGACGGACCTTTGTTGACAAAGTAATGTCTCTGCTTTTCAATATGCTGTCTAGGTTGGTCATAACTTTCCAAGATCATGTTAACATTTGAAATATCAATGCAATTCATCCTATTAACAGTTTTTAAAGAATAAACATATGATCATATCAATAGATACAGAAAGACCTTATGACAAAACCCAACACCTGCTCATCCTAAAAAACTCTCAGACTATAAATAAAAGAAACTTCCTCAATATAAAAAAGGACATCAAGACATCAACAAACACCTACAACTATCACCGTACCAAAAAACAAAAGACTTAATCTCTCTGTAAGATCTGGAACGTGCCAAAGATGCCAACTCTCAGCACTTTTATTCAATATCATTACTGAAGTACACTACAATAAGGCAAGGAGAAGAAACAAAAGGCACATAGAATGAAAATGGATAAGTATAACTACCTTTATCACAGACTCTATTAATATCTATATAGAAAACCCTAAAGAATCTACAAAAAAGCTAAGGGAGTTCAACTAGTTTCTAGGATATAACATCTATACACAAACATCAACTGCATTTTAAATATGAGTGTAGAACAACTGGAAATTGAAATTTTAAACATACCATTTTCAAAAGCATCAAAATATTAAATATTTAGTATTAAAATGAAAACAAAAGATGCACAAGACTTGCGTGCTGAAAAATACAACACCCTGCAAAGAAATGTTCAAAGAAGACTAGAGAGATCTATCATGCTCAAGGATAAGAAGAGTCAATATTATTAAAATGTCAATTCTTCCCTAATTGATTTAGAAATTCAATGAAATCCCAATCAAAATCCTACCAGACTTTTCTGTAAAGATAACAAATTGAATCTAAACTCCATTTGGAAACGTGGAGGACTTAGAATAACCAATAAATTCTGACAAAGAACAAAGTTAGAGGAACTGCACCTGACGTCAAGGCTTATCATAAAGCTATGCTAATTAAGAGAGTTTGATATTGGAGTATAAATAGAAGTCAAGAAATAAAAAAGTCCAAAGTAGACCTATACATATGTGGTGCAAAGGCAACTCATTAAGGAAAGGATAATCTTTTAACCAATGGTCTTGGATCAACTATTCCAAATCCTGAAAGATGATGCTGTGAAAGTGCTGCACTCAATATGGCAGCAAGTTTGGAAAACTCAGCAGTGACCACAAGACTGGAAAAGGTCAGTTTTCATTCCAATCCCAAAGAAAGGCAATGCCAAAGAATGCTCAAACTACCACATAATTGCACTCATCTCACACGCTAGTAAAGTAATGCTTAAAATGCTCCAAGCCAGGCTTCAGCAATATGTGAACCGTGAACTTCCTGATGTTCAAGCTGGTTTTAGAAAAGGCAGAGGAACCAGAGATCAAATTGCCAACATCCGCTGGATCATGGAAAAAGCAAGAGAGTTCCAGAAAAACATCTATTTCTGCTTTATTGACTATGCCAAAGCCTTTGACTGTGTGGATCACAATAAACTGTGGAAAATTCTGAAAGAGATGGGAATACCAGACCGCCTGATCTGCCTCTTGAGAAATCTGTATGCAGTTCAGGAAGCAACACTTAGAACTGGACATGGAACAACAGACTGGTTCCAAATAGGAAAAGGAGTATGTCAAGGCTGTATATTGTCACCCTGTTTATTTAACTTCTATGCAGAGTACATCATGAGAAACGCTGGACTGGAAAAAACACAAGCTGGAATCAAGATTGCCGGGAGAAATATCAATAACCTCAGATATGCAGATGACACCACCCTTATGGCAGAAAGTGAAGAGGAACTCAAAAGCCTCTTGATGAAGGTGAAAGTGGAGAGTGAAAAAGTTGGCTTAAAGCTCAACATTCAGAAAACGAAGATCATGGCATCGGGTCCCATCACTTCATGGGAAATAGATGGGGCAACAGTGGAAACAGTGTCAGACTTTATTTTTTTGGGCTCCAAAATCACTGCAGATGGTGACTGCAGCCATGAAATTAAAAGACGCTTACTCCTTGGAAGGAAAGTTATGACCAACCTAGATAGCATATTGAAAAGCAGAGACATTACTTTGCCAACAAAGGTTCATCTAGTCAAGGCTATGGTTTTTCCTGTGGTCATGTATGGATGTGAGAGTTGGACTGTGAAGAAGGCTGAGTGCCAAAGAATTGGTGCTTTTGAACTGTGGTGTTGGAGAAGACTCTTGAGAGTCCCTTGGACTGCAAGGAGATCCAAGCAGTCTGTTCTAAAGGAGATCAGCCCTGGGATTTCTTTGGAAGGAATGATGCTAAAGCTGAAACTCCAGTACTTTGGCCACCTCATGCAAAGAGTTGACTCATTGGAAAAGAGTCTGATGCTGGGAGGGATTGGGGGCAAGAGCAGAAGGGGACGACAGAGGATGAGATGGCTGGATGGCATCACCGACTCGATGGACATGAGTCTGAGTGAACTCTGGGAGTTGGTGATAGACAGGGAGGCCTGGCGTGCTGCGATTCATGGGGTCGCAAAGAGTCGGACACGACTGAGCGACTGATCTGATCTGATTGGATCAACTGGGCTTCACAGGTGGCCCTAGTGGTTGGTAAAGAACCTTACTGCCAATGCAGGAGACATAAGAGCCTCAGGTTTGATCCCTGGGTTGGGCAGATGCCCTGGAAAAGAGAATGGCAACCCAATCTAGCATTCTTGCCTAGAGGATCCCATGGACAGAGGAGCCTGGCGAGCTACAGTTCATGGGGTTGCAAAGAGTCAGACATGACTTAAGTGACTTAGCACGCATGCATGCACTAGATCAACTGGACAGACATATGCGAGGGAAAAAAAAGGAATCTCAAACATTATTGCATACCATATACAAAAATTAACCTGAAGTGAAACAGAGACCTAAATGTAAGAGCTAAAACTACAAAATTTCTAGAAGAGAACAGAAGATCTCAGTAATCTTGAGCTAAATAAGTAAAGTGAAGTGAAGTCGCTCAGTCGTGTCCAACTCTTCGCGACCCTATGGACTGTAGCCTGCCAGGCTCCTCCAACCATGGGATTTTCCAGACAAGAGTACTGGATGGGGTTGCCATTTCCTTCTCCAAAGAGTTAAATAAAGATTCATTAAATAGGATAAACTGCACAGTAAAAAAAAAATCAATAAATTAGAATTCATCAAAATCCTAAATGTTTGTTTCTCAAAAGATACTGCTAAGAAAAGTAAAAGACAAGCCACCAAGTGGGAGAAAACATATGTAAAATACACACCCAAGAAAAAAACTGTATTCAGAATAAATGACAGACTCTCAGAATCAAGTAAGAAGCAATTCATTTAAAGATTTAAACAGATATATTGCCACATAAAATGTACGGATGAAAAATAAACAGGAAACATGCCCCATATCATTGGTTCTAAGGGAAATTCAAATTAAAACCACAGTGAGAAACCACTACATACATCCACTAGAATGGCTAAGATTAAAAAGACCGATCCTAGCAAGTGTTATCAATATGTGGAGCAACTGGAATTTTTTTATACTTCTGATGGGAGTATGACATGGAACACTCACTTTGGAAAAGTTTCTTAAAAAGTTAAACATAACACCTACCATATAACCCAGCCATTCCACTACTAAGCATTTGCTCAAGGAAAATAAAAGTGTGTTTCCAGACATAGACCTTACACAAATGTTCACAGTAGCTTTATTTTTAATAGCCAAAACCTTGCAACATCCAAATGTTCAACAAGCAAGTGGATTTTAAAAATCAAAGTATTTCCATAAAATGTATTCAACAATTTAAAAAAATGATGCATGCAATATGAATATATCTCGAAATCATGATGCTGACTGAAAGTAGCTAGACAAAAAATGTGCATAGTTAGATTCCACTTATATGAAATTCCAGAGCAGCCAAATATCATCTACAGTTTTATGCAGTAGGTCAGTGGTGCCTTTAGGCTGGTGGAGGGGAGAAGACTGACCACAGAGGGGCAAGGGGGACCTTTGGAGTGATGGAGATGTTTGTTATCTTAATTGGAGTGATGGTTTCACTGATGCTTACATGTGAAAACTTACTAAGTTGTGTTTTAAATATAAGCAGTTCATTATGCATCAATAAAGCTTTAATAAAACTCTAAAAGAAAAGATGACCCACTCCAGTACTCTTGCCTGGAAAATCCCATGGACGGAGGAGCCTGGTGGGCTGCAGTCCATGGGGCCGCTAAGAGTCGGACACGACTGAGCGACTTCACTTTCACTTTTCACTTTCATCATTGGAGAAGGAAATGGCAACCTACTCCAGTGTTCTTGCCTGGAGAATCCCAGGGACAGGGGAGCCTGGTGGGCTGCCACCTATGGGTTCACGAAGAGTCGGACACGACTGAAGCGATTCAGCAGCAGCAGCAGCAAAGGAAGATGACCAAAATTTAGGAGAGACATTTTCCTAAGAATACAATATAAAAGTAAATTTTGTTTGTTCTTTATTGGAAAGGCAAGGGAGAAGGAGTTAACTGTTCTTTAATAAAGTCAACAAAATATGTAAAATTAATAAGCAGAAACTTCCCCCAACAAACTATGAGACTACGAAAAAGAAACTGACAAAAACTGAAGAGAAGCTTTCAGACAATTTCTAGACTAAGCAAAAAAAGAACACAATTCAGAAAACTTTAATCAGAGTTTAGTTATCCAGAACAATAATTCTGATCCTAGAATTTCTCACTTAGTTCATTTTCCTAGACCAGTGTTTTCTAGACTTGGGGTAATGGATTAACCTCTCCTGAAGGAAAAAAAATTCTTACAGACTCCAGCATTGCCTTAAATTGGTTCTTTCTTAAATATGTATAAGAATACAGTTAAGTACAACTGACCCTTGACATGAGGTTTAGGGGCACTGATCCTCCACGAAGCTGAAAATTCACTTATAACTCTACAGCAGGCCCTCCATATCTGAGGTTCCAGATCCTTGGATTCAACCAAGGATTGTGTAGTACTGAAGTGAGTATTTAGTGAAAAAAAATCCACACGTATGCACACTCTCACAGTTCAAAGCCATGCTGTTCAAGAGTCAGCTGAATATATTCTTTTCCTTTACAGCTCCTCTACATTCACAAAATACAGTGTATCACTTAAAAACAAGCAAAAACGTTAAAGCCAATAAAAATGGAATCAATGTTCATTTAAAGTGATAGGTGAAACAGCACTGCTACAACTAATCACCAGTGCCAGGGTAAAAAAGTAGAAGCAACTATTTATGTGTTACATATGCCAGTTAATAGCTGAGAGTTTTTAATAATACTATTTTTCCTTTGTAAACAATGAACTGGTTTTAAATCACTGCTTTATTAATGCTGATGAGATAATGAATTTATTACTATATCCCCAAAGAAAATTCTAAAAAATCAAAATACTCAGAGAAAATATCATAAGCCTTATTGCAAATAAATATTACAAATTGGTATTTATAGAGATGAACAGGGATTCATGTAATATAACTGCTCACAAAAAGAGAACTCTGCATAAATAAAACATACATACACACATATATACACACATATATCCACCCACACAAGCATATACATACACACACCCACAACAGGCCACACGATCAGTCAGTCAACTCTGCCATCACTTTCTCCCTCCAAGCTTTCATAAAATATCTTATTCAGTGTGTACCATGACATTTATGAAGCCTTCACTTGCCCTCAACACATCATCCACATGAAAGCCCTACGTTCTTTTATCAGTTTGTGACAATTACAGTAATACACTGCTCAGTTGCTCTATGTCTTTTTCATTATTTAAATCCAAAGCTTCGTTATAATAAGAGTTCAGTTACTTAGAAATTCTATGAAGACAAGTTTCACCTGTAATTATCACTACAAAAGAAACTTTTAACAGCAAAAAAATTCAGTACAAATATAAAGACTTGATGGTTTCGAAATGTGGTGCTAGAGAGGATTTGTGAGTCCCTTGGACTGCAAGGAGATCAAACCAGTCAATCCTAAAGGAAATCAACCCTGAATAGTCAATGGAAGGGCTGACACTGAAGTTCCAACACTTGGGCCACCTGATGCAAAGAGCCAACTCATTGGAAAAACCCTGATGCTGAGAAAGATTGAGGGCAGGAGGAGAAGGAGGCAACAGAGGATGAGATGGTTAGATAGCATCACTGACTCAATGGACATGAATTTGAGCAAAGTCCAGGCGAGAGTGGAGGACAAGGGAGTCTAATGTGCTACAGGCCATGGGTTGGCAAAGTCGGACACAACTTAGCTACTGAACAACATGAATGTAAAAGCTTAAAATGATTTTCTTAGTTTTACATTACTACATGTCAACCTAATACAGGTTCTAATGCAGCAGGTCTGTTTACTGTTTACATGTAGTCTCTTTGGAGACAATTAAACAACCATTCAAACACAAACAGAAACACAAATCTGCAATAGTCATTCAGATGACCCAGAAGGTGCATATATTCTTTTATTTATAACATCACTAAGATGAAAAATTTAACAAAGGTAAAAAATTATCAGAATCATTAGATCCATTAGAGTCTAGAGATACCGCTCTAGAACACCTCAGTCAAAACCATGATAACAGCTATCACCTGTACTCAAAAGACTCCCCAAACCTCTAGTACCCTCATCTGTCCTGAACTCCTGACTTGAATATCCATTTTTTAAAATAAGATATTTGTAGTTGTATCTACTGAAACTACTTTAAACTTTCCATGTACTTTTATGTCTGAACTTACTGTTCCACCCCAAACCTACTCTTCCATTTTCTCATACTGAAATGGATCCTCACTCAGTGAATGTACCTTTTTCTACCCAACCCCAGCCACAAACTTGAATAATCTCCCTTTCGCATACTCTTTTTATCCAATCTCTCTCCATGCTCTCCTCTTCCTCTATTGCCCCGATTTCAATTCAGGCTATCAAAATTTCTCATGTACTAACGATTTTCCCACCTACTTTCTAAGAAGGATTTTCCTGTCATTTCTATTCTCTGCCACTTCACTTCCATAGCCACATCAAACAGTGAGTGTATTTAAGGCAGGGGAAGGGTGGTGGGGGGGGGGGGGGGGGGAAGCACACAGGCACACACACAGCCAAGGTCAATCAGGGACCAGAAATAATGAAGAGCTGAGCAAAGGTGGTAGCTAAGAAAGTGGAAAGAAAGATGCAAAAAAATATTTGCTAGAAGTAACAGGATGACGGAACAGATAAGAGCTACTGCTGCTACTGCTGCTAAGTCGCTTCAGTCGTGTCCGGCTCTGTGCAACCCCACAGATGGCAGCCCACCAGGCTCCGCCATCCCTGGGATTCTCCAGGCAAGAGTACTGGAGTGGGGTGCCATAAAGGCCTAACTAAATATAGAAATGAAAGAAGAACAAAGATTTAAAGAACCACGTAAAGATACTGGAAGTATTAGCTCCAAATTTATGCCCTGAAAGGTAAAGATCATTTTAACTCTTGCCTCACAAATAGTTTACACCTTGAGTGACCTGAGGACACTGATTCTATTTACCATAATAATCACAGAAGCATTCAGGGAAATAATAATGTGAATGTGCTAATTTTCAGGTTCCAATAAGATAACTATATGGGATTGTCCAGAATATAATTTTTTTTAAGCTGAGATTTGAAGTTCAAAAGTAGAGATGTTAATTTCAAAGGAATTAACCTGACAATGGACTCGACTTAGCCACTAAACAACAACATGACAATAATGTGAATATATAATGATATAACTCCTTTGGGAAACAAAACTATGAAACCTGAAATGTGAGTCTTGCGTCTGCTTATTAAGATACTATATTAAAAATTTTAGTATGTTCTCTTAAGAAATTTGGTTTAAGTTGTTCCCTAACTAACACTGCTCCTAGGCACTTTAAGAAGTAAACATTCCTCTTAAAATGAAAGTATTGTTTACTATAAACCTCAAAATTATTCCTACAAATGATTTTAAATAACATGTCCAGATCATAATCAAAAATAACCAAGCACATGGGAAACTAAACTCCATAAGCAAGAACTAGCAGAAATCAGAGAAAACAGAAGCAGACCTAAAAAGATTTCAGATACTTGAATTTCCAAACATATCCTATAAGACCACACAGACTGTACTTCAGGAAATAAAATAAAATAAAGATATCTACCAAGACAAGAAAATAATAAAAAGCTACAGAGACTTAAAACCAAATAGAATTCTTAAAAATAAAAATAAAAAATACAACAATTAAAATTAAATATCTAATCAATTGGTTCAACAGATCTCAGATAAAGGCTGAGAATATTCCAAAACGGAAGAAAGACATCAATCCACAAAAGTTAAAAGGCCTATGAATCCTAAGCAAGATAAAAAATAAATCCACACTTAACCAAATTATAGTGAGCTTCAGAAAACCAAAGACAAATATAAATTCTTAAAAACTGCTACGGGAGAAAAAAAGAATAATTACCTTCAAAGGAGCAACAGTTACAAACTGACAGGTGACTTCTCAACATTAATAAAGGAAACCAGAAGATAATGGAATCAAATCTTCAATGTACAAAAAGAAAATTACTGCCAATCTACACTTAAACATTTATGGAAAAAAGACACTTACACAAATGAAGGCAAATAAAGAAATTACCTGACAACATGGAGAGGGTTCATCAGGAGCAGACTTGTACTAAAGAAATTTCTAAAGGACATATTATGGGAAAGAGGAGGGTTGATTCCAGCTGGAAGGCACAGGTTGCAAGATGGAATGGAAAGCAAATATGGCAAATATATAATTACCTCTAAGTGAATATTATATAAGACAACAACATAATGACTTACAGTACTAAAAAAACCAACAACAGCAACAAATGGCATCTAAATCAGGGGTAAAGTTAATGGGGTCACTGCTCTGAAGTCCTTTTACTGCCTGGGAGGATGATGAAGCATTTCTTATTGATTAATGGTTTAGACTTGAAAAGGCAAGCAGATGTCAAAATTTCTAGGGTAATCAGTAAAAAAAATTTTTTTAATTTAAATAGAGAATAACTTCCAAACAACTAAAACAGGTTAAAAACAAAATGATGAAAAAACAAATCAATACTCTAACCACAAAGCAATTTTGCTGGTAATTAACAGCAAAAAGAAAAATACAAGAAAAACCCCTAAATGTTTGGAAATTGTGGTAGATTAAATACTGAGACAAATTCCTAAAATGGAGGAAATCTTCTCCCATCCTTGAATCTGGGCCAGGCTTGTGACTTGCTCCAGTCAACAGAATGTGTGGAAGTCTTTCTGCTTTCACCTTGACTTCTTGGAATGCTCACCCGAGACTACCATTTGAGCAACTGTTGAGCCTACTGAAAGATACAAAGTCACTAAAATGAAAACCAGGGCATCCCAGCCACCAGCCAGCACCAACTACCAGATACGAACCACAAAGCACAGCCAGTCCTCTACTGAATACAGCTCATAAGGGAAGCTAGACAAACCTGGCAAAGGAACTACTCAGAAATAACTGCTGGGATGGTGTGTTACAATTGACAGAAAGAGATTCACTTTTTCTTGTGAAAAGCCATGGGTCTAAGAAATTTTTCTAAATATTTGAAATGAATGACATATACATCAAATTATATGTTTACAAAATAAGAGTTTACATATCAAAAAAACCTGTGGGATGCAACAAAACAGTGCTTAGAGAACTTTATAACCTAAAACGCATACATTAGAAAAGAAGACTGAAAATTCATTATCTATCTGAACATTTGAAAAAGAACAAAATTAATTGAAGAAAATATAAATAAATGAAACAAAAGACAATAGAGGTAAAGCAACACTAAGAGTCAATTTTTTTTAAAAAACTGACACATTTTACAATCATAGCAAGATTGATCAAAAAAAGGGCAAGGGCAATATAACCCGTATTAAAAATTAATCTATAAATGAGACGAAATTCTCATCAATATCCCAACATGCTGATTCTAAAATTTAAATAGAAATGGTGCCAATGCAAGAGTTGATAACTGAGGCACATTTCATATATGTATAAGATTCACTGCATTCATAAAGGTTCCTCCAAAGCATCTAAAAGAGTAGTAAATTCTTCTTTTCAAGGAGTAAATCAATAAGTTCATAATGACACTTAAGAAAAACTCATTGATCACCTCTGGAGAATAATAAGAAACTAATACATTATTGTTTTTTTTAATTGGAGGAAAATTGCTTTACCATGTTGTGTTGGTTTCTGCCATATAAACTGTATTATTTTAAAAACTAATATAGAAAAAAATATCTATCCTGCCTTTCCTAACTGAACTGTGTCACTGGATAACCAAACAAATGAAGAAAAGTTTCTTTTTATGGAAGCATTCCACCTTACAAAGGAAATAAGAACAGAATTCAAATATCACCATTTTGTAAGCCCTAATAAGTTCATTGTTCTAGGTATCAAATATCAATGGCTGCTCAAATTACAAAAAGAGAAATAACCAGACATTATATACCTTGCAACAGAGTATACCACATCAACACCTAGGAAGCATTCTTGTCCAAAAACCAAAATCTAAACTTGATCAAGCCCTTCGATTCAACTACCAATTTAGAGGAAATACAGAGAATGAGAAAAAATGACACAAGAGGCATAAGCCAGATTAGCAAACCTGTATAGGTGGAAATACCTGGTTGCTTCACCAAATAAACTATAATAAAGAAAAGGGAAAGAGAAAGGGCATGGGGACACAGAAATTAAGACACACTTGAACCAAAAAAAACCCCACAAACACAATTAAATTACAGTGCTCAGGAGTGTAGCTTTGGATGATAAAAATTATAAAGAAATACAAAGATGCCATTACCAGAGAAGTCAGGACTATAGAGGGAAGGGGCTGTGATTAGGAAGGGCCAAGTGGAAGGCTTCTGGGTGGATGGCAAAGATATTTCTTGACTTGGGTGCTAGTTATACAAAAAAAAAAAGACATTAATTCATATATGTATTTCACGCACTTTTCTACATTTTGTTGCATGCTGCTGCTGCTAAGTAGCTTCAGTCGTGTCCGACTCTGTGCAACCCCATAGACAGCAGCCCACCAGGCTCCCCCGTCCCTGGGATTCTCCAGGCAAGAACACTGGAGTGGGTTGCCATTTCCTTCTCCAATGCATCAAAGTGAAAAGTGAAAGTGAAGTCGCTCAGTCGTGTCCGACTCTTAGCGACCCCATGGACTGCAGCCTACCAGGCTCCTCCGTCCATGGGACTTTCCAGGCAAGAGTACTGGAGTTGGGTGCCATCGCCTTCTCTGACTTGATGTCATAAGTAACATTTAAAGTGAGTTTTCAATTGCTGTTTTTTATAGTGTCACTCAAGAAACCTTAACTTAAGGCCTAACAGCAAAGTGAAGTCCTCAAAACCTCAGTTCTCTAAGAGAACAAAGTGATGTAGTTCAAATATGCTGCTGCTAAGTTGCAGTCAGTCGCGTCCGACTCTGTGCGACCCCATAGACGGCAGCCCACCAGGCTCCCCCATCCCTGGGATTCTCCAGTCAAGAGTACTGGAGTGGGTTGCCATTGCCTTCTCCGACATTTTGTTGTATAATGTACAATAAAAAAGCTTTCAAGATCTTAAACAGTATTTCACCATGACTATAATGTGCTCAGTGCCCAGTTGCTCAGTTGTGTCCACTCATTTGCGACCCCATGGACTACAGCTCACCAGGCTCCTCTGTCCATGGGATTTTCCTGGAAAAATACTGGAGTGGGTTGCCACTACCTCCTCCAATGATTATAATACTTCAATACTAATGTACTATGACAAAACTGTTAATGTAACAATTAACTTCACTTTGAATTCAACATAAGACTTCTTTCTAACCTCTGAATAATTCTTTCCTCTCCCTACCCCACCCCCAATGATTCTTGGCTGTTCTTTTGAATCTAAGCTCCCTTACTGAGTTTATGATTAATCTCTCTATCCAATTCTTTACTCCTTTTTTGTCCCCTCTGACCTCAATCCTGTGCTAACTGAACACTAATCAACCACAGTCAGATGACTAAAATTGCTGGTGTCGATAACATCGTTAATGTACTAAAATCGCTAGTCTGTGTATCATCATTAACATACTAACCCAGGTTGTTTCTCCAGGGCAAGATCAGATAACAGACCCCCAAGCCACGGACCACCTGGTCTGAGACTCCTAAGCTAGAACATCCTGACTCCCAAAACTATGATTAAGAAACGTCACAGATGATGATTAGGCCCATTCTCTTTGTTCTTCCCCTTTAAGACAATCTCCAACTCAAAAAACAAGATGGATCTGAGGACAGGCTCTCACTCCCCGGCCTGGCCCCTTGCAACAAACCCTTACTTGGCTGAAAACACCTGCTGTCAAGAGTCTGGCTTTCTGTGTCAATGGACGCATGAGGCCTTGCTTGGTTACAAATCTAAGTCAATCTGAAGGACTGATATAAATGTTTTACTCCGTCCTTTACCCTCTACATGGCTAATTCAACCATAAGAACTCTTATCATCAGGGGTCATTTTTACCTTTCTGATTACTCCCCAATAAAATAAAGATAATAAAACAACTATCTCAAAAGACTGTTGTAAGGAATAAATGCAAAATATTTAAACCTATAATACACGTGCTCAATAAACAGTTAATAGTAATGTTACCAGCTTCATGTCTTGAAAGTCCTTCTTCTCGAATCGTAATTCCACCCACACCATGCCTTTGCTCATGCTACCTTCCTACCTGGAATGCCTTTTACTCCTTATCTCTTAAGGTCAGGCACAAGACTGAAACCTCCCCAGGTAACAACCAAAACAATCAAACATTCTCAGCTCAGAGCTCTCTCCCACAGAATTATTATTAGACCAAACGTCTAATGATATTGATTTGTACAATACAACTTTTCTATGTATTTGCATTTCCATAAGACTGAGGTTAGAAATAACGTTCATCAATTTTGTATCTCAGTACTTACCTAGCCTAGTGACACATAACAAGCATTCAGTAGAATGTACTGGATCAATGTTTTATTTCCTCCAACACTGAAACTTTCTTCAGTGATGGGGAAGTAGCTATTTTGTTGAGCCAGTGATAAAATACACAGAGAAATGTATTCACCCATCAATAGTTAAACTGTTAATTATCCCATCTATTAAAAATGGGGATCATTTCATTGATTCTCTGACACCTGCTTCCTAAACACCACATCTTGGGCATTACTGCAGGGGAAAGCAAATGTTTAAAATGTTAAATTAAATCTCATTTCCTGATACAACAAAACTGTATTCACAGGTAATGGAGAAATAATATTTTAAATAAAATATACCAGATGTTTTAAACTAGAAATTCAGTGTGAAATGTTAAGACACAGGATTCTTTCAATAGTTGTGAGTTTCTTAAGAGCAAGAATTCTAATTCAATGTTTAATCTTCCCAAGTGCCCAATACAAAAGTAAAATGAAATAGGTCTTCTCCCACTATGGGATCCATCTGGGAAACAGGCCTACCTCACTCACTACTGTGTGTCCTCAGGAGCCACCACTGGGTGTTGAATGAAGGTACAGACTTGGATCATACCCCAGCTCTTGACAACAGGAGCTTTTGTTCATCTCTATGGACCCAGGACGACAGAGGATGAGGTGGTTGGATGGCATCACCGACTCGACGGACATGAGTTTGAGTAAGCTGTAGGAGCTGGTGATGGACAGGGAGGCCTGGCGTGCTGCACTCCATGCGGTCACAGAGAGTCGAACACAACTGAGCGACTGAACTGATAAACCCAGCATCTAACATGTAGCAGGCATGCAACATTTTATGAGTTAGTGCATGATCTTTGGGTTCCTTTCTTTGAGTGGTTCACTGATTCCCACGCCAACCTACGCCTCCAGTCCTTGTTCTGAAATGAGGAAAACATCTGACCGTACCTCAGTTCCTTCTTCTGCTATAACCTAAGTTCACTTCTAAGATACAATGAAGAGAGAATGATAGTGACACTGAATTTAGAGCCAGAAGACTGAGTTTGATGCAAATTATTATGAAGCATTTTTTACAAGCAAGTTGAAGATATGCAAAACACATGCATTTCACATAATTCATTTATTTTTAATGCCAATAGATAACTTCTTAAGCAGAGAATAAATCATATAACCCATGTTTATTTCTATTATTACAGTATCATTATAGCAGTGAGTCACAGATATCAATATAGCTGAATGCTTTGATGAGCTTTATTTTCAATTTTATACTGTATTAATCTAACTGCATTCATTTAGGACTGCTAATTATCCAAAGGACAACAAATGAATTAAAAAAAACAAACACCTTTAAGCACACTCACTAGTTTCACCTAGCAGGGCTTCAAACTATCTTAAATATGTGTAATAGTCCCCACAACTATTGGGAACAACCGATCAATTATCCAGAGCATTTTATCCTAATGCTATGGAAGGTTACATTCCTGACAAGATGCCTAAAACAAAAGTTATTTCCTCATAAAAAAAAAGTTATGATAAAAGCCATATTCTTAACCAAGGGCCTTATGCCTAATTTTTTCTAGAAATGACTACACATGTCATTTTTAAACATCTCTAACATTCTGTAAAGAATCATTCCAAAAAAATAACAATAGAGAAATACACTACCCATTTTGAATAAAACTTAATTTGGTATATGTAACTCTATAAAGAAAATTACAAAGAGTGCCTATCTCTTCTTCACAATTCCAATTCAGTGAATTCCCTGGTGGTCCAGCGGTTAGGATTCCGCCTTTCCACTTCGGGGGGCACAGGTCTGATCCCTAGTCAGGAGACTAAGATCCTGCAGGCCATGTGGTGTGGCCAAAAATTGTAATTTCAGTTTCTATTCATTGCAGCAGAGTGGAAGGTGGTGATATTCATCATCCATGACGAAAAAAGAAAAGACCCCTCACCACTGACTCCAGCAGAAACATCACAGAGCAGGAAGGACTCTGGCCCTGATGCCTAGCCCTGTTGTCAGAAGGCCAAATCATCACTAGAAGAAAACATGTGAAAAGGAACCAGGTTAAAGATGAGAACCAATATAACACCCAAAGGGCATCATTTAAAAGAAAGGTTACAGTGCTACAAATATATTGTTCTATACTTAGTCCTATCCAATAACTTAATTTACTGACTAAATATACAGAAAGAATACTAATGTGCAGGATAAAAAAAATTTAGCAGGAAGTAACATGCCCAAAGATAACTTGTAAATACCCATACCCAGGTTTAAAAAAAAAAAAAAAATCAAACCAGCAAGTTGAGAAGGGGAAAGGAGGGAAACAATTGTGAAGGCTAAAATATGAGTAAAGAATACTTACTGCCACAATAATGAATGCAACTTCCCCTATTTTAACAAAAGCTTTGGATCTACAAAGCAGGTAACAACCTATTCCACCCGATCAGACCACACTTAGAATAATGAATTCAGTTTCAGACCTCCTCTTTAAGGGGCTGGGAAAAAGAGTATCGTATTCAGGAAGCAACAACTGAAAAACACTAAGGCCTGAAACCATGTCACATAAAAAGTAACTTAAATACTTTCCAACTCTGATTCAAAAGGTTTCTTTAGAGAAATTTTTGTGGGCATATTTTTTTTGTGAGGAAAATTTTTAGGAAGGCTCAATAATTATTGAGAACCTCACAATGGGATTTTTGCTGTCTGTTAGCAAGCAAAGGGAAAGTTAAAGTTATCTTTTATCCCTGGTGGCTCAGATAGTAAGAGCGTCTGCCTACAATGCGGGAGACCTGGGTTCAATCCCTGGGTTGGGAAGATCCCCTGGAGAAGGAAATGGCAACCCACTCCAGTACTCTTGCCTTGAAAATCCCATGGACGGAGGAGCCACGGACGGATGCTACAGTCCACAGGGTTGCAAAGAGTCAGACACCACTGAGCCACTTCACTTTATCTTCTGAGCTTTGTTCCAGCTACTGAGTTAGGACATTTCCTCATTTAATCCTCACAACTACTCAGTTAAGTAAATACTATTATTCATGTTCTACAGATAAGAAAACTGAGGCTCAAAGAAGTTGACTAATTGACCAAGATCACAGGTCTAGCAGACAGTTGAATAAAACCCTGAACCTGTATCTAACACCAATGACTATGTTTTATACTATACCAAGTGTCTCCATAACAAAGGTAAGTTTCACATGTAAAAATATGCATTCGTGCCAATTAAAATGAGTCTGCAACATTACTTTACCCCTCTAAAATAATCCCCCTATCAAAAAAATTCTAATATCCCTTAATGATGATTCAGTTCAGTTCAGTCGCTCAGTCGTGTCCAACTCTTTGCGACCCCATGAATTGCCACACACCAGGCCTCCCTGTCCATCACCAACTCCCAGAGTTCACTCAGACTCATGTCCATCGAGTCAGTGATGCCATCCAGCCATCTCATCCTCTGTCATCCCCTTCTCCTGCCCCCAATCCTTCCCAGCATCAGAGTCTTTTCCAATGAGTCAACTCTTCGCATGAGGTGGCCAAAGTACTGCAGTTTCAACTTTAGCATCATTCCTTCCAAAGAAATCCCAGGGCTGATCTCCTTTAGAATGGACTGGTTGGATCTCCTTGCAGTCCAAGGGACTCTCAAGAGTCTTCTCCAACACCACAGTTCAAAAGCATCAATTCTTCGGCGCTCAGCCTTCTTCACAGTCCAACTCTCGCATCCATACATGACCACAGGAAAAACCATAGCCTTGACTAGAAGGACCTTTGTTGGCAAAGTAATGTCTCTGCTTTTCAATATGCTATCTAGGTTGGTCATAACTTTTCTTCCAAGGAGTAAGCGTTTTTTAATTTCATGGCTGCAATCACCATCTGCAGTGATTTTGGAGCCCCAAAAAATAAAGTCTGACACTGTTTCCACTATTTCCCCATCTATTTCCCATGAAGTGATGGCACCAGATACCATGATCTTCTAACGATGATTAGATAATTAAATTAGCACTCATTCATAGTATTCTATGGCACAATTCTTAAAAAGTAATATGTAGAACTTGTGTAGCTCCAGAATGTTTACACCTTTTCTGGAAAAGGAAAGGTATAAACTAAGGTATAAACTACACTAAGGAAAGCTTGTAACTTTCCTTCATTAATCCTATTTCTGGCAATTATTCCAAGGAAATAATTCAGCAGAGAGAGAAATGTTCACTCACAAATATATACAGTATTGTCCATAAAAATTACAGAAGCAATCTAGATATCCAATATTTAAGGGTAAAATAAATTATGATATAGTCACACAAAGGAGTGTTTATAGATTTATTTTAAAATATAGTAGAGGTTCATGTAAAAACACAAGAATGATGTCTATGCGTTAAAATGAAAGTAGCAAAGCATGCATACAGCTATGTAAAAATCTATGCATATAAATAATAAAGGTAATAAAAATAAAACAATATGTATATTATGGTGATGACATTATACATGATTTTCAATTTTTTATAACTGTTTTTAATGTTTTCACTCTACTGCTAACTATCAAAAGCAGGTTATAAAATATAATAATAATGATATTATTTTTATAAATTTCTAAGATATGCTTTACACATGCATATAGAAGCAGCCCAGCTCCTAAAGAGTTCATAATATACTTAAGGAGACAACATTTACATTTGTAGCAAGAAAAAAACTGTTATTTAAAACAATAGTAACTAAAGCTCTAAGAAATGAGCATTTCAGAGGTAGCCATTTAACAAACTTTTTTGAGTGCCTACTATATGCCAGCCACAGCTCTAGCCACTGGACTTATAACAATGAACAAAACAAACAAAAATTTCTTGCCCTCATGGAACTTACATTCCAGCAGCAGAGATACAATAAGTAAGTTAATATGTGAATTAAATAAGCAATTGATAGTGCTAAGTGCTACGGAGAAAAATAGAGCCAAGAAAGCAGGCAGTGAGTGTGTATGTGAAGGATGCAATTTTACACTAAGTGCCAGTGGAGGGTCTCACTGAGAAGACATCTGCTAAAAGACTGAAAAATGGGAGAGAAAACAGTAGTGATAAATGAGGAAAGAGAATTACAGGCAGGGGAATGGCAATAGCAAAAGCCCTAAAATAGACTGCCTGGCCAATGATGCTAATGTGCCAAAAACTGAGACATGTATTTATTAAGTAGTCTGTACCCAGTTACCTGAAGCATACCACAGACAGCTACACAGTTCTGAGAAAACGAACTGCATCAGTTGGTTTCTGTACGTAGCTGCTTTTCCTGGCAAATCCTTTGAGATCTTCTTCACCTATAATTACTTAAGCATCTCCTTTTTATTCTGAGGATCCATATGGGGCCAACCCCTATAGCATCCAACAAAGCTAACAAATTTCTAACAGGGGGAATGAGACCCTTAGGGTGAACCATGAGAGTGGATGTTATAGGGGTGGCCCCCATATGGGAATGTCCAAGAAACTTGTAAATAAAAGAACTTCATTTTAAGCTGTTCTCTGTGTCGTGATATGGTGATTCCCCAATGGCTCAGAAGTAAAGAATCCTCCTGCAATGCAGGTGACCTGGGTTCGATCCCTGGGTTGGGAAGATCCCCTGGAGAAGAGCACTCCAGTATTCTTTCCTGGGAAATTCCATGGGCAGAGGAGCCTAGTGGGCTAGAGTGCATGGGGTTGCAAAAGAGTCGGACACAACTGAGTGATTAAACAACAACAACAACATGTTGTGATATAATCCCTGCCACTACTTCCAAATTTTCAAAAACCTCTACAACAAAACCTGATTTGTGAATTTAGAGGAATCAAGGCAGATACCAAAATGACAGGCTCAAGAGACAAGATATAAGTGGAAGCTAAAATAGAGCAGAAACATAGAAGTGAAGCAAGGCATGACTAAGAAAAACACAACTTTCTGAAACTCTTCAGAAACATTTGGCTATTCCTACCATCTACAGACTGGGGCTTTGAAAAAGACGAAGGACCACACCATAAGCTGGTGGACATGGCTACACTTTGATGGCCAACAACTAGATCACACTCAAACAATTAATAGATGAAACAAAAAAAGTACCTAAACACACGGTTCATAAGACTAAAGGGGAATGCTTATCATTCAGATTAAAAGTTGTTTAAAAACACTTCATGGAAAAGGTGACCTTGGCCTAACCTTTAAAGGATAAGAGTTGAAGAACAGAGAATATAGGAAGAGATATTCCAGGTACGGCTAAACCATGAATAAGGCTCCAAAGCCAAGAAGCAGTGTGGCCTGTTCAGAAAACAGTGCAGAAACTGGTCTATTTGGAACAGGTAACGGAATAAAAGATTAGCCAGGTAAGGTGAGAACAGATAAAGGCAGATTCTGAAACCCAGGATGAGAAATCTGAACTCTGACAAGCATTCATGAGAAGAGAAAGAAAACTGCTTTGTTCTGCTTCTGCTCTTTGTTTTTTTTTAAGATCATAAAATAGTTTGGCAATGTTGACTGGTCCCTGCCTTGCCTTCTAAAACTGGCCCACTGATTTCCTACCCTCCCCTACCCCCAGTTCCTGTTATATAATCTCAGGCACACAACTATCACCTCTCTGAAGATAATGCCTTTAACTCATGTTTGTGCTAGTACCCCATCTCCAACTGCCTATCAATTATCCTTAAAAAGTCTTCAACTATCCTGTATCATTTGTCCACCCTATAAATGCTTCTGAATGTCTATCCTGTGACATATGCAAACTAGGAATGTAAAGATAACTCAGTCCATAGCCTCCAGAAACTCACAGTCTGATGCAGACAGAAGCCAAGAAAATAAACTGGTACAATACAGAGCAGAGGAATGCTTAGCACAGCATGAGAGCAGAGGACAACAACATCAGTTTGGAGATCAGGAAAAGACAGACAACATTTAAAAGAAAGTGCTAACTGAACTGAGTCATGAAGGAAAATACACATCAAAGGGTGGGAAGAAGTGGTGGGGATGAGAATGATTACAATTAGACGGCAACGGCTGGGCAGAGCTCATCCTGCTCAGAGACTATTAATTTCATATGGCTGGCTAAGTAGTAAAGGACCAGATCACGAACACCGTTCTCTCATGCTAAGAATTTTGTGTTTTAGAATAGCTGAAGGAGTTGAATGATGAAATAACATGACCATATTTGTGTTTCTTAAAAAGAGCTCTTGTGGCAGTGGACACTGGACTGAAAGAGCACGACCATGCCTCATAAAATGCAACAAAAATCTGATAAAGGCTTCTGTTAACATTCAATTTATCTCCAGTCATTCCTACCCTCATTCTAGGCTTAGCTCATATCCTTCATAAAACCTTCGTTAACTCTTCCCAACCACATTAATCTCTTCTTTCAGAAATTTCTAAGGCCTGGCTGTCTGTACACTGCACTGTCATCATCTTACATTTTTAACTAATTCACACTTAAAGATGTCATATATTTTCTGAATGTACGTGTGACACATGCATACAAACACCTCCATCTCACAGCACCTAGTGTGGTAATACATTATGAAACAGATAATTCCTTTGAACTGAATACATGAGTCTCCTTTATCCATGAATAAAATGACTCCACTATTCTCCATATAAATAATAAACACATAAGATGTATGACTAATCAAAACTAGGGTGAAAAAGTTAGTACAGTGGTCATATAGAACAAATACAAGGGAACTTTCTGGGGAGATGAAAACGTTATAATTTTGCAAAAGGAATGTGTTAAACTGTTGCATCTATTTATTTTAAAAATACACAGGATGTGTACAGCTCAATATATACAAATTTTACCTAAAAATCTTTAAAAAACAAGGGGTAGGGAGCAAGGAGCTATAGATGAAACAAGAATGGTAGAATGTTGACGGTACTTTTTGTGTAGAGTGTATGGGGGTCCACAAAATTATTCTGCTTACTTTGAATGCGTGTGAGATTTTCTGTAATAAAAAGTACATTTCTCCCAGTCAAATCATATATAACTAAAAAACTACTCAGAAGATTAAATTACTCATTCTCCCAATGTCTGGAATACTGTAACATTGTATCTTTTAAAGTGATTTCACTATCTTTATTACCTATCTGGTTCTAAGGAATATCTTCTAAGACAAATTTGTCAATAGCACAGACAAGCTATAAAGGTCAAGCAGTCACAATTTCCTTAATTAGGTGCTAGATAGTAAAGTTAATTAGCCCTGTTACCAAAGACACCCAAAAAGCCAGTAAAATATAAAGTTAGAATTTTCTAATCTTCAAACTATTGAAGGAGGAAACAGACAGAACAAGCTCCATCTTGAAAGCAGCACCCCATCTTGGGCCGGACTGTGGACTTTGAGCTATATGCCCAATATCTATGGAAACGACATACCAACTGGAAAACCAGACGCCCAGGATGTAAGAGCCCCAGGGCTCGTACCTAGACTCTCAGTAGCCTAAAAGAATATCCTAATCATCTGTGTAACCAAATAGAATCATAAATTTTATTATGCTTATTGGGGTATAGCCACAGGCCTATTGATAACTGTCCACTGTTAATTACCTAGGCTTAAGGCATATGAATCACGGATTAACTTTGACTGTATCTTTCTTTTCCTTTGTTCAGACTAGTTTCAGGGAATTTGGGGAGGTGGGTTTGGGCACGTACACTTAAGAGTATATAAGGTTTTCACAAAAACTTGTCAGGGTTCTTGGCTAAGAGGAGACTCTGCCTTGGGCCTGCCAGTGTAATAACTGCACTCCACCATCTGCATTGTCCTTCTGAGTGAGTTTGTTTGCCGGAATGAGTGGCTACAACACTATGATGCCAAAGACGGCAACTGAAAGATATCCAAATGATTCTGGAAGTATATTATCCACAAAGATAGATTTGACACCATTCTTCATGACTTTAAAATAATTCAACCACTTTATCTCTGTAATTTAAAATTCAAGCTTATCTGCTCATAATTTGCATTCGCCTCCCACAAACTATTTAATGTGTAAAATAAAGATTTTCCTTAGTACTGTACTGCCAGCGCAAAAGATTAACAAGAATCTTTTATTTAGTAAATTAACTGCTGCATAGTTTAATCCCCTCCAAAGTTCACAAAATTTCTCAAAAAGAGATCTATAGAGCCTTTTACATTAATAATGAATAAACACCCAAAATTACTTACTAAGCCAGATTATATTGTTTTGCTATTATTGCTACTATTTCCCATCAGATTATGCTTAAACTTTCCCTTACTCAATTATCTATGGCCTTATTAATCAGGAACTACTTTAGCTGTGACTGGAAGGGACCTGAAGGACTTGGAGAGTGTTTCTGGGATGCTGACAATGTTCTTAATTGGGTGCAGATCTGAGTGATGATTACATGAGTGAGTTTCATTTGTGAAAATTCTTCAAGCCCTACACTTACATGTATTTTTCTACAAGTATGTAATTCTACAATAAAACGAAGTTTTTATTTTAAAGAAATCATAAAAGCAAGCCAGAGCTGTTAGGGCAGTCCTCAAATCCCCCTCTCCCATAATAAAACACCTGTTCCATGCCCTGAAGTACTTCTCCGCAAAAGTGTAATTCAAAGTTATTTTACAACATTCAACATTTTCTACTGGCATATTCCCAGATAATGCATAACTTCCATTTGCAACTGGGAGCTCAGAAAACATACAATCTCATCTAAAATTTTGTTTATATTTTCCAGAATAAGTAATTTTAAAAGCAAACTGGATAGAAGAAAAAGCTCTGTATTGTTCCGACGAAGATGCCAATCATTTTCAACTTTGTTAAGCAGATTTACGAAGGAAAAGAAAGGCCACTACTTCAAACTTTAATAAGATAAAGAAATCAGGGACAGGGGAAGGTTTAGGAAGAACTTCATGGGAAGGAAGCCCACTTGTCAATGTTTTAAATCAACGTTTACAGGCAAACCAAAAGAGAAGGCAACAATACCTGCCCAAAGAAATGAATGAGATAAAATATATGAAAACACTATGCCAAGATTCCATATGAAATACCTAATACTTTCCAGGCAAGCATGCTTGACATAGCCTTTTCTCATTCATTTGCTGAAGCAAATAAATTATATCTATAACCCCACAACAAGTAACTCAATTCTCTATTCCTTCTCTAATCTTATAATCTCCCAAAGTTAAACTTAAACATTAAAATTCTCGAGGGAGAAGCAACGGAGTATAATCAAAAGATCTCCTAACCCTTATCTAAAGCACACTTGCACCTTCCACCTGCGAATCAGGAAAGGGAACCCTGCCCTCCAAATACCTCGGAACCCATTCAGCCTTTTCGGCTGAAATGCCAGGGCGTCCACTGACCAACTCCAACGGACACCACTTTAGAAAGCAACTTTGCAAGTGCATCCGGGATAGTTCACGTGAACCATCCTAGCGACTTTCAATGGCAACTACTAAGGATTCATGCCAAACCTCACCCACTGCCTTAAACAACAGCCTCCAGCCTGTGCGTCCAATCCCCATCCTCAAATCACACATAAACGTCCACAAAGCAAATCCACTGACAGTCAGATGAGATGGCAAAACTACAACACACCCAGAAAGTTGATGCAAAAAAGGAGGTGGTGGAGTTGATGTAAAAAGGGGAGGATATGGGGGACGACTCCTCGGGTCAGAGGCACAGGTTTGCTAGCGGGTGCAAGAAAAAGATTCACACCCCCGGGGGCACAGTGGGCAGCTGGACAGGCAGGGGGAGCGCAGGGAACACGGAGAACTCCCGCGTCGCGGGACACCCGGACACCCTGACATTGGAGCCCGGCAGCGCCCGCGGCCAGCCCCGGCTCCACTTGACCCCGCGGGGCAAAGGGGATCGTCCGCCGGGCGAAGAAGAGCGCCCGGGGAGCTCCAGCTCGGGCCCGGGAAGGCGGCGCGGCCACGGGCCTTCTTACCTGTGCAGGCCGAGGGCGCGGCGCCGCTTGTGGAGCAGGCAAAGCAGCAGGAACGTGGCCCCCGCCAGCGAGGAGTTTCGCACGGTCAGGTACTTGCTGAAGGCCGCCATGGCACAGCCAGCACGAGCGAGACAGGGAAGGGATCGGGGACGCGGACGCGGCGGCGACTACCGTAGTGCAGGAAGCGCGAGGGAGACTGGGAGGAGAGGAGCGCGCGGAGGGAGGGCGGTGCCGACCGCTCAGGGCCGCCCCCTGGCGCGCGCCGCCGCGCCGGCCGCGCGCCGGAGCCCACCTTGGACTTTGGCTCGGCGGGAGCGCGCGCGGGCGCCTCTGGGCCGGAACAGACTAGCTCTGCGCACGCGCCTACCCTCCTGGGTTCGCCGAGCACGCGAGCGGAGAGACGCCCCTGAGGCTCTGTTTGCCGCTGCTCGCTCTTATCCCGAGGTCTCAGCCTTACCCCACCTCCGCGCGCGCACACGCACATGCACATGCACAAGGCTTTCACAAGAACTGGAAAAGCGGCCCTGGGCTGTGTCAGCGGCTTGGTGAGACTTGCCACTCCGCCTCCACTGTTGGGCAGTTACCAGCCTCTTAAAGGAGCCAGGAAGAAGGGGACCGGCCCCATCACAGATCCTTTACACAAAACTGAGGGCGCAGTAATCCTTTAGAGGAAAACAACTGTAGGAAACTCTCAGAGGTGTACGGAAACGTGGAAAGACTGACTACAAATCAAAAGTCTTTTTCCAAGCCAGTGTTTTCTAAACCATAAATTATCACCTCTAGGGGATAGGTTTGGTAGATGGAGACCATCACTTTTTTTTTTTTTAATGAAATATAGAAGAATAGAACAATCTAAGCGTGCTTTACGTGTAATGGAGTTGTTCTGAGAAATTTTTATACCAATCTTTTGGATCTATGTGCCCCGAGAAGTGAAACAAAATGTATTTCTTAATGTGGCTCTGATCAAACACATTTGAGAAACACTATTCTCTGCAGAGGGACATTCAGCCATAACAAGAGTGCATTGTGATCATGCTGGCCTTACTCCCGAAATCAGAAGGGCATTAGAGATTACAGCATTCTTCAGCTAGGGCCTGTGATACTGAAATCCTTAGCATTTAGACGGCTTTGTACAGTGACTAGTGAGCCCCTGTCTTTAGTTGAGGAAAGGAGAAAAAAGCAGGTGTGTCAATCAGAAAACAAGTTTGTATATTAAAGTAGCCCATTTGAAGTAGCCCATAAAACACTGGTTTCCTAAGGTGTTTTCTCAATTTAAATTGACAATTTCTTGATACAGATGACAAGAATCACTCAAGAAGGCGAAAGGGAAAATTACTAGTTCATTTAAAAATTGCATAGCACTGTGAAAGTGTTAGGAACAAGTGGAGAAAGTTTATCATCTTGGAGTTTCTAGCAGTGAAGAAAGGGCGTGCAAGGTTAGT
Organism: Bos javanicus; assembly: GCF_032452875.1. Classification (NCBI taxonomy): domain Eukaryota; kingdom Metazoa; phylum Chordata; class Mammalia; order Artiodactyla; family Bovidae; genus Bos; species Bos javanicus. The sequence continues at coordinate 49,427,194 of NC_083870.1, forward strand.
CCAAAATATGTCTATTTAGTAAATAGATTTTATTTCAAAAAAAAGATACATTTAGGAAGTAGACTATAGATCAGAGAAAAGACAAGAATGATTCATTGGGCAAGATACTCTAAAAATACCCTTGTTCAAGACGCATCAGTGGACTTCCCTGGTGGCCCAGTGGATGAGAGTCTGCCTGCCAATGCAGGAAAAATGGGTTAGATCTCTGGTCTGGGAAGATTCCATATACCTCGGAGCAACTAAGTCCATGAGCCACAACTTCTGAGCCCAGATGCTCCAACTACTGAAGCCCACGTGCCTAGAACCCGGGCTCCTCAACAAGAGAAGCCAGGGCAATGAGAAGCCCATGCACTGCAATCAAGAGTAGCCCCCGCTGGCGGAAGGGATTGTTAGGGACTTTGGGAAGGTCATGTACACACTGCTATATTTAAAATGGACAACCAACAAAGACCTACTGTATAGCCATGAAATTAAAAGACGCTTACTCCTTCGAAGGAAAGCTATGACCAACCTAGACAGCATATTAAAAAGCAGAGACATTACTTTGTCAACAAAGGTCCGTCTAGTCAAGGCTACGCTTTTTCCAGTAGTCATGTACGGATGTGAGAGTTGGACTGTGAAGAAAGCTGAGCGCCGAAGAATTGATGCTTTTGAACTGTGGTGTTGGAGAAGACTCTTGAGAGTCCCTTGGACTGCAGGGAGATCCAACCAGTCCATCCTAAAGGAGATCAGTCCTGGGTGTTCATTGGAAGGACTGATGCTAAAGCTGAAACTCCAATACTTTGGCCACCTGATGTGAAGAGCTGACTCATTTGAAAAGCCCCTGATGCTGGGAAAGATTGAGGGCAGGAGGAGAAGGGGATGACAGAGGATGAGATGGTTGGATGGCATCACCGACTCAATGGACATGAGTTTGGATGAACTCTGGGAGCTGGTGATGGACAGGGAGGCCTGGCCTGCTGCGGTTCACGAGCTCGCAAAGAGTCAGACACGACTGAGTGACTGGACTGAACTGAACTGATAGCACATGGAACTCTGCTCAAAGTTATGTGCCAGCCTGGATGGGAGAGGGTTTGGGGGAGAATGGATACATGTATATGTATGGCTGAGTCCCTTCCCTACATACTTAAAACTACAGCAACATTGTTAATCAGTTATACCCCAGCAGAAAATGTTTTTGGTGTTAAAAAAATAATTTTTGTTTAAAACTCAAAAAAAAAGAGTAGCCCCCACACTGCAACTAGAGAAAGCAAAGATGATCCAATGCAGCCAAAAATAAAATAAATAAGTAATTTTAAAAAGAAGCATAACTGATTCTTAATAATGAAATTAGTTAAATATGAGCTCAAATAATTTTATTCCATCATATAAATACCACCAGGGACAAATCTGTAACCCAACAAAGTTACATTTACTAATTTGCTGCAGCGGAGGAAACCACAGAGCAGAGGAAACCAAGGAATTTGGGTATGTCTCCAAAAAAGGGAGGAAAAGTGGATGATTATCATATTAGGGGAAAGAAAGAATTTAGGTAGACTAAATGAAACAGTACTTAATAGATTCAGAGCAAATCAGATCTATATGTAAAGGAATTAATATCAGACCTGCATCGAGAAGCAGACTAGGGGATCTGATTCTTGAAAGATAAGATTAATGTAGAATATGCGTGTGTGTGCTAAGTTCACTTCAGTCGTGTTTAACTCTTTGCACTCTATGGATTGTAGCCCACCAGGCTCCTCTGTCTATGGGATTTCCCAGGCAAGAATACTGGAGTGGGTTGCCTTTTCTTCCTCCAAGGAATCTTCCTGACCCAGGGATCAAACCCAAGTCTCTTTTGTCTCCTGCATTGGCAGGCAGGTTCTTTACCAGTAGTGCCACCTGGGAAGCCCCTCACTAATAGGAGTTCCAAACAATTAATTTTCTGTCAACCTAGGATTTTAGAGAAGGTTCCTTAGTACTGTATCCTTCAATAATTAACCAAAGCAATTTTTTAGATTCATACTTTTAATTTTTTTTAATGTGATTTTATTGGGCAATCTCCAGGAGCTCTGATTTTTAAAGAATTTGAACTATTGAGAATAGGGAAGAGAGGGGTATATGGAGCTAAGGAATCTAGAAAACCTCTTGAATAGCCTCCAGCACTGTCCCAGGTGATTCTTGCTTCCTGGTGTTCATACCTTTGGGTAATCTCCCACATACAAGGGCTGATGTGTGTGAACAAAAGATGGCAAAGGTGATACATGACTTCTGAGATTAGATCATGAACGGTGTTGTAGTTCCTGCCTTGGTCTCTCAGATTGCTGCTGCTGGAGAAGCCAACTGCTGCAAGGAACAAACAGCCCTGGGGAAGAATTGAGGACTTATGGCACCCCACTCCAGCACTCTTGCCTGGAAAATCCCATGGACGGAGGAGCCTGGTGGACTGCAGTCCATGGGGTCGCTAAGAGTCGAACACGACTGAGCGACTTCACTTTCACTTTTCACTTTCATGCATTGGAGAAGGAAATGGCAACCCACTCCAGTGTTCTTGCCTGGAGAATCCCAGGGACGGGGGAGCCTCATGGGCTGCCGTCTATGGGGTCACACAGAGTCAGACACGACTGAAGCGACTTAACAGCAGCAGCAGCCAAGAGCCAGCACCAGGTCACTGAGCCCTGGAAGCAGATCTTTCATTTCCAGTCAAGTCTCAGATGACTGCAGCCTCATGAGCCATCACCAGCTGGAACACTAAACCCAGATACCCCTGAATTCCTAGCTGACACAAGCTATGAGAATACATACTGATCGCTGTTTTAAACTACTGAATTTTGAAGTAATGTATTATGCAGCTGATGTGATTAGGGCTAACCCTTGTAAAATGGGTAGAGGAAAAGGACTTTAGGAGAAGATATAATAGGAGGAAAAAGACACAAAGACAAGAAGATACAGAACAGGAAGATGATTAAGTCTGGTGTGGATGGAGGTTCAAGAAGGGGTGTGAAATGACAGACGAGGATGCAATGTTTAATGGAAGGTCTAAAACACCAAGATAACCAGTTGGGACTTTATTCTATGTATAAAAGGGAGTATTGCAGGTTTAGGGGCCTCAGCTATCATTTAAGAAATGTAGTGTGTAGGATGGATTGAAGGAGAGTAGAGAGACCAGTTTGAACACTTTTGAAATAATCTAGATAAAAGGTTGTGGGCATCCAAGTGAGAGCAGCACAGAGCAAACAGGAAGGAAAGCACTTTGTGGATTCAGATTGGATGGAGATGGGTGAGATTGTTGTTTAGTAGGATCATTATTTAGTTATTTTTTAATTAACTCTGAAATTTCCAGGTTGAGTGCCTGAGAGGACCATAATATTTACCAAAAGGCAGAGGCGCAGAAATGGCACCTGCTTGTCAGGAAAGATAATGAGATGCAGATAAATGAATTCCTCACTAGTTCCTCATCACCAAGATAAACCCCAAGATTCTTAGCATCCTATTCAAAGGCAATTATATAAGCTCTGTCTACCTCTCTGAAGGGAATTCCCTGGTAGCTCAGTTGGTAAAGAATCTGCCTGCACTGTAGGAGACTGGAGTTCAGTCCCTGGATTGGGAAGATCCCCTGGAGAAGAAAATGGCAACCCACTACAGTAATCTTGCCTGGGAAATCCCATGGACAGAGGAGCCTGGCAGGCTACAGTCCATGAGGTTGCAAGAGTTGGACACAACTTAGCAATTAAACCACCACCTCTCTGAATTCCTAACTTTGCACTCTTCCCCAGCCCCGGCAGCTATATTCTACCCCTGACCCAGGAGACAAATGCACATTCCTATTCCCCTCTGTGGTTTTCCCTTGAGTATGTTATTCCTTCTACTTGAAATACCAATCCCGTTTTGTCCTAACATACTTTAAAATGAAGCTTTGATGGTCTCCTACCCCAAACTATCTTTTCTGAAACCACTTCCCCAACACCATCCACCCCCACTCCCAGCAAAGTTAACCACTCCCTCCTTTGTACTACTTCTGTTTCATATGTAATTCTATTAATGTATAGCAGGTTAATGTATAGTAGTCATGAAATCAAAAGACACTTGCTCCTTGGCAAAAAAGTTATGACCAACCTAGACAGCACATTCAAAACCAGAGACATTACTTTGCCAACAAAGGCCAGTCTAGTCAAAGCTATGGTTTTTCCAGTAGTCATGTATGGATGTGAGAGTTGGACTATAAAGAAAGCTGAGCACCAAAGAATTGATGCTTTTGAACTGTGGTGTTGGAGAAGACTCTTGAGAGTCCCTTGGACTGCAAGGAGATCCAACCAGTCCATCCTAAAGGAAATCAGTCCTAAATATCCATTGGAAGGACTGATGCTGAAGCTGAAACTCCAATACTTTGGCCACCTGATGTGAAGAGCTGACTCATTTGAAAAGCCCCTGATGCTGGGAAAGATTGAGGGCAGGAGGAGAAGAGGATGACAGAGGATGAGATGGTTAGATGGCATCACCAACTCAATGGACATGAGTTTGAGTAAATTCCGGGAGTTGGCAATGGACAGGGAGGCCTGGCGTGCTGCTGCAGTCCATGCGGTTGGAAAGAGACGGACACAACTGAGCGACTAAACTGAACTGAACTGATAGTAGGTTATCAAGGAGGCAGATCTTAAAACTTTCTTTTAAGACAAACTGCTAGTCATTTCTCTGACAAAGTAAACTTCAAGTCACCAGGAACAGTTCATCTTTGCTTAGAAAAGAAACACTTGAAAGGCCCTTCTTACTGACACATTTATAGGAGTGTTTTATACCCATTGGATTGGGGAAAGTATGTAACAGGACATCTGGACAAGACCATTCCTCCAAATAATCCTAGTTAGCCCAAGTTGGTAATGGGAAAGTTTGCCTGGGATTGCCTCTTGGGAAGAAAGATTGAAATGTCAACCTCTTTGCTTTCCAGGTTCAACATTATTACAATCTTTTGATAGATTTAGATAGACTGAGATAGTCCTATCTCACAGCTCAGGATCCTAAAGAGAAACTCCCAGGTGAAATAGGAAGCCTGGGCTGGTGAACCAGTTCAACAACAGAGTCTCATGGGCGCAAGAGCTGTTTCCAGCACAGTCCTTGGCAAAGCCACGCATGGCCCATGTGCTCCATTGTGTCTGACTCTTTGCAGTCCCATGGACTGCAGCCTGCCAGGCTCTTCTGTCCATGGAGTTTTTCCAAGCAAGAATTTTCCATTTCCTACTCCAGGGGATCTTCCTGACTCAGGGATTGAACCTGCATCTCCTGCATTGGAGGCAGATTCTCTACCGCTGAGCCACCTGGGAAGCCCAGCTAAGCCATGAAAGCCATCTGAATTTAAATATATATATATATAATATAAATAAATCCAGTCATCTAGGAATACCCACATTCTTTGGGAACAGTATCCAAACATAGAAACACCTTGGGGATCCATGCTTCAGCTGCTCTACAAGCTGTGCACCCAGGATGTCATGACAGGGGAGCAAGGATGGTGAGGAAAGCCAACTCGCAATGGCAACACCAGCTAGTAGCCACAGATTTTTGGCAACAGTTTCCTGTCTTGTGTGGAGACAGAGAACTAACTTCTGTGAGCTGAATTAGCACGTGAAGTGAATTGGCTGAGAAAGGCAGTCTCAAAGATCAGGTACTGGGTTTCCTAATAAGGACCTAAACTGGTCAATTAACTGAAAAAATAAATGATGTGAAGTGATATGTGAGTATTACCGCAAACTGATGAAGCAGGTCATACTGATTACAAGCATACACACATGTGTGCATACTCAGTTGTGTCAGACTCCATGACCCCGTGGACCGTAACCTGCCAAACTCCTCTGTCCACGGGATTCTCCAGGCAAGAATACTGCAGTGGGTCGCCATGTCCTGTTCCAGGGAATCTTCCCGACCCGGGGATCGAACCTACATCTCTTATGTCTCCTGAATTGGCAGATGGGTTCTTTACCACTAGTGCCACCTGGGAAGCACCCCCTACATACACAGTTGTGCTTTTTGTTTTCTGTAGAGTAGGTACATTCCTAAGCCCTGTATACTGTTGACACATAGCATACACATAGCAAATGTTTGTTAAATTGAGCAAATATTTTCTAGTGTTAACAGGAATACCCTGTGGAAAATGCCCAGCCAGTGATTATAAAATTAAGATCTAGTTCATAGGAGAAAAGATTAGTACTAAACATTTTCTCATTTGAAAATTTTTATTAATGACTGACCATGGGTCAAGAACTGAGGCCAATGGTGAGAAAAACAGAATAGTCCTCACCCTGAACAGATATTAAGCAAAAAATAAAATAATTATAAAATCCAAATACATTTAGAAAAGATATACGGTAGTGCTAGTGGTAAAGAACCTGCATGCAAATGCAGGAGACGTAAGGAGACATGGGTTCGATTCCTGGGTCAGGAAGATCCCCTGGAGGAGGGCATGGCAACCCACTCCAGTATTCTTGCCTGGAGAACCCCTGGTGGAATATGGTCCACAAGGTCGCAAAGAACTGGACACAACTGAGCGACTAAGCACACACACAGACATGGATTTAGAAGTCTTCTGTTTACAAACAGATGAATTCTTGGAATGGAATAAGAATTAAAAAGAAAAAGGGGCAGTTGAGAAGTGAAGCATAATCTTATGAAACACCTACATTCAGGGATAAAGGAAGGAAAAAGAGCTGGGGCAGTGAGAATAATTTATATGATACTCACAGAAGTCAAGATAAAAGAGAGTTCCAGAAGGGTATAGGATTAATTAATTCAGATTATTGGTAAGTATTGGAGATATATTCTTTTGTGAAGCCTTTCCTGAACTCTCTTGTCCTCTCTCCGGTGTCCCTAATGCACACTGTTCTGACTTTTGTGACAGCTTCTTTATAATGCTTATTCATGTTAATGGAAATAGCAAGGGAAGGAACCAAGTCTTATTTTTCTTTTTTTTTCTTTTTTGATGTGGACCAATTTTAAAGTCTTTATTGAATTTGTTATAATATTGCTCTGTTTTATGTTTTGGTATTTTGGCCCCAAGGCATATGGGATCTTAGCTCCCCCACCAAGGATCAAACCCGTACCCCCTGCTTTGAAAGTGAAGTTTTAAAACTCAGGTCTCCCAAATTGCAGGGGGATTCTTTACTGTCTGAGCCACTAGGGAAGCCCTTGGACCACCAGGAAAAAGTGAAAGTGTTAGTAGCTCAGTCGTGTCTAACGCTTTGTGACCCCACAGACTGTAGCCTGCCAGGCTCCTCTGTCCATGGGATTCTCCAGGCAAGAATACCAGGGTGGGTGTTATTCCCTTCTCCAGAAGATCTTCCCAACCCAGGGATTGAACCCTGGTCTTTTACATTGCAGGCAGATTCTTTACCACTGAGCCACCAGGGAAGCCCCTTATTTTTCTGTAACCCCATATCACCTCAATAAAAAAAATTGGAACCATACCTCATACTGCAAACAAAAGAAACAGAATAATTTCTAAACTGCTCAAAGAATGAATAAAAAGAAAAAAGAAATTAAAAGAAACTATTAAAATCATTGAAAGAAAACAAAGAATTCCTCATGAAATAATTATAATCTTGACATGAGGAAGACCTCCACAAGTATTAAAATCCAGAAACTGTAGATGAAAATAATTGATACTGGCTACTAAAAATAATGTCGTCTTGATAAAAAAACAAAACAAAACCATAAACTAAGCAAAAAGAAAACTGTAGGAAAAACCTGCACTTTATTTCTTACACTAGAGGTTCATTTTCCTAAAAGTACATCAAATCAGTAAGAAAAAAGCCACAGCTAAATAGAAAACTGGGTAAATAATATGAATAGTTCACAGAATAAAAAATTCAAATTTGAAAACTTTTATCACACATGATATGTGACACAAAACAAAGCAACACTAAAATACAATTTTCACCCACCAAATAGGCAAAGATCCCAAATTTTTAAAACATACTATGTCATTTTTTAATGAATATTTCTGAGGGCCAGGCAAATTAGAGCAAACTGTAAGATAATTGGTCAAAAAGATCTCAGAGAGACAGCAATGAGTGGTCCTGAAGAGAGATCTTAGCTGCCTGTCCAGGGATTGAACCTGGGTACCCTGTATGAAAATCAGAAATCCTAGCCACCAGACCACAAGAGGCTATAGGCCAGAAGGAAAGTGTCCTTGGCTCTTTCTCCTGTTTGAAAGCAAGGCTGTTTCAAGGAGATAAAAACTGTAAAAACAGGTTCAACGTTTATTATTAGAGACACAGTTTGACACCTGGGAGAGCACGTAGAAAATCAGTTTAAGTCAGAAGCAAGGCAGAAATGCACAGCCAGAGAGGAGTGTGGGCATCCTGAATGAGGAGCGCGGTACAAAGGAAATCTAAATCACTTACATAGGACAGTTCTTCTGAGATTTTGCTTACCTTTGGCAAATTATCTTGTTTCTTTTTTCACACCTGGTCCTAGGACCACCTCTCCCCCCAAATATGTGTGCACAAGTCTTTGCTAAGATGGATCCCACTGCAGAGGCCTATGGGTGCACATCCATACTTATTACAGGGGTGGCACCCTCTTCCCTTTTTGACCTCCAAGAAGCCTTCCTGGGCAGGTGCAGACAGGGAAGTTTACCTTGACATCAGAAGTGGGCACCTTATCTCTTTACTTTAGCAGAGCTTAGCTTTTGCCGCTGGCTTTGTCCTTGGAGTGTCTGGTTGAGACCAAAGCTTCAATTTTACTGCACTTGACAAGCACCAGCTGTCCAGTCCAAGGGCCCATCTATCTCCTACCTCAAAAAGCTTTAAAATAGTCCCAAATATACATACTTTCTGACCTAGCAATTCATTTCAGAGAACTGATTCCATAGATTTACTCTCAGATAGATATGATGCATCTTTCTGTAAGAGCAAGGAATGGGAATATTCTTTAATTCTATAATGTAATTATTCCTGTAATGTCATTCTTATTAATAATGGAATATTATACATGCACTAAAAGAATGAAGCAATTCTGTATGTACTATGATGGAATGATACTAAAATATAATGTTAACCAGGGGGGGGAAAGTTAGGAGTAGAATAATTTGTGAAATATGTTACCATTCATAAAAGTGTTTATAGATAAATATAATACCTTTAAAAGGATACTCATAAAGTTGATCATATTGGTCAGTTGCAGGAAGGGTAGAATGGAATTGAAAAGTAGGAAGAAAGATTTGCACTGAATAAATTTGTACCTTTTATGTTTTAACCATGTGAATATATCATCTAATACATTTCAGAAAAAAATTCAATGAGATGAAATTCATATAAGATAATATTACCTATTTTTAAATCAACAATTCAGTGGCCTTTAGTATGTTTACAATGTTATACAACTACAACCTCTGTCTAGATCATCATCATTTTCATTACCTGAAAAGAAAACCCCATACCCATTAAGCATTTCCACTGTTTCCCTCCCTCAGCTCCTGGCAACCACCAATCTTCTGTCTCTATGGATTTATCTATCCTGGATATTTCATATAAGCAAAATCATACAATATGTGACATTTTGTGTCTGGCTTCTTCCGCAGAGCATACTGTTTTCCAGGTTAATCCACATTGTAGCATTCCTTTTTGGGACTGAATAATGTTACATTGTATAGACAGACCACATTTTATTTATCAACTAATGGAAGTTTGGATTGTTTCTACCTTTGGGCTACTGTGAATAATGCTGTTATGAACATGCATGCACAGTGTTAGCTAAAGTACCTGTTTTCAATTCCTTGGATGTATACCTCAGAGTAAATTGCTGGATGTATGGTAATTCTGCTGACATATTTTGAGGAGTCACCAAACTGGTTTTCACGGCAACTGAACCATTTTGTGTTTCCACCAGCAGTAAATGAAGTTTCCAATTTCTCGACATTTTCACCAACACCTGTAATTTTTTGTTTTTTTTGTTTTTTTTTTAACCTGCTGCACCTGCTGCTGCTAAGTCACTTCAGTCGTGTCCAACTCTGTGCGACCCCATATACGGCAGCCCACCAGGCTCCCCGTCCCTGGGATTCTCCAGGCAAGAACACTGGAGTGGGTTGCCATTTCCTTCTCCAATGCATGAAAGTGAAAAAATAAAGTCAAGTCACTCAGTCGTGTCTGACTCCTAGAGACCCCATGGACTGCAGCCCACCAGGCCCCTCCGTCCATTGGATTTTCCAGGCAAGAGTACTGGAGTGGGTTGCCATTGCCTTCTCCTAGTGAGTGCAAATACTCATTGCGGTAATAATGTGCATGTTCCTAGGAACTAATGATGGTGAGTATCTTTTCATGTGTTTGTTAGCCATTTGTGTATCTTCTTTGAAGAAATGTCTGTTCAAGTCCTCTGTCCTTTAAAAATTGTCTTTTTGTTAAGTTGTAAGAGTTCTTTACATATTATGGATACTAGATCTTTATCAGATATTTGATTTGCAAATATTTTCTCTCATTGTTAAAGTTGTCTTTTCACTTTCTTGGTAATGTCCCTTAAGACACATTCATTTTTAATCAAGTCCAGTTTATCTATTTTTTCTTTTGTTGCTTGTGATTTTGGTGACATATCTAAGAATCCATTGCCAAATCCAAGATCATGAAGATTTATCTGTTTTATCTTACAGAGTAAGTTTTACCTTTGACATTTAGACCTTTCGTTAATCTTTAGTTAATTTTTGCACATTAGTATGAAACTGTCTAATTTTTTTCTTTATTATTTTGCATGTGAACATTCAATTGTCCTAGAACTATTTTTGAACCTATTATATTTTTGAAATGGAATTTAAGTATGAAACAAATAGATAAACTTAGTCTTTTCAAGCTTTCCTCCTTTGGGGCGTGTCAATGTTTTGCAGTCTCTTACATGACTTAGGAGTTTTAGAGGCACCTTCCTGTATCAGTCCTCTGTGCTAGCTGTGATTGAAGCATTGTCTCAGCATGCACAGTTCCTTCCATGCCAGGAAACCTCGGATGAGGCTGGGATCTTCTGATCCAGTATTTAACTGACCTGGTACACTATGCAGCTAAGAACCCCCTTCCTCCTCCAGTCTTGGGCATGATCTTTTTATTTTTCTTCAAACTCCAATCTCAGTGTAAGCTTGGACAATCAAAAGTCACGAAGCCATCCTACCAAGCCCAAATGAAGCAATGAAGCAGAAGGTTTCTTCTGTGAATGGGGAAGGGAAAGGGGAAATGATAGGGAGAAACATAAACTGATGCCTCAAGAAATTATCCTGCTACACATGTATTGGGAACGTACTTACAAGAAATTCAAAAGTAAGTAAGATAGCCCCTACCCTCTTGAAACGAACAACGTAAGGACAAATACAGGCTAGGGAATTATAAGGAGCCAAGTTTCTGATAACACTTATTTCTACACTTAAATTTTGCATTTATCCTCACTTCAGTTCTCCGTCTGGTACACTGTGCCCCACATTTGTATGCTCAGTTCCGATCATTTTTAAGCAAACCTTGATTCAAATAGCAGTTACAGTCGTTTTAAAAAATTTGTTTATTTTTGGTCGCGCTGGGTCTTTGTTGCTGCATGAGGGCTTTCTCTAGTTGCAAGGAGGAGGGGCTACTCTCTGTTGTGGTACGTGGGCTTCTGATTGCAGCGGCTTCTCTTGTGGAGCACGGGCTCTAGCACTCGAGCTTCAGTAGTTGTGGAGCACAGACTTCGTTGCCCTGCAGCATGTGAAATATTCCTGAACCAGGGATCGAAATCATGTGCCCTGCATTGGCGGGTGGTTTCTTCTCCACTGTACCACCCGGGAAGTCCATAGTTAAAGTTTTGATGCCCTATCTGACTGGCTAAATTCTCAGTCATCCATTTGTATAGGGGATCCAGTCAAAGAGACACAGTTATGGCCTCCATAATGATGTTTGACTCATTACTCATCTGGATACCACTTTATCCCTCTTTCAGAACTAACGTGCTGCCCTGACCCCAACTGGGATTAGACACTGTGCTGAGTCTTCTCAGGCCTCCTGTGTAGAAAGAACTTTGCACAGTTGCTTGCCCAGCCTAGGGTCCTGCTCCACAGCCTCTTTGTTTGATGATCAGCCATTGTCTGATTCCTGGATTCTCTAGCACTGCGTGCTACCCACCAGAATGGAAACTTAAGAAGTTACTAAAATTTGGTGTGTAATAATAAAGCCAGAAAGTTTTGAAATTAAAAAACTATAAAAAGGCCAAAGAACTCTTTATTATTTTTATTTATATAGATTTTTAACAACTGAAAATGTACACTGTTTTACCAATACCATTGACCCTTGAACAACACGAGATTGAACTGAATGGGTTCATTTTCATGCAAATTTTTAAAGTAAATATAGTACCTATATCTTCATTTTATAGGTCTTTAAATTAGCAAGTATGGGGGAAAGTTAGTGTTTGATAAGGGATCACAATATGTGTAATCAATATAACTAAAATGTGAGTCCTGATTCTATCCAAACCGACTGACTTACTTTGTTTACTTTAATGCTTGATATTTATTTTATATTTATTTGGGCCCTACTTTGTGAAACAATTACAAGAAGATGATTATTTAAATCATAATGATAGCTATGAAGGGGGAAAGCTATAAAAAGGCAAGCACGAACAGATTCTAAAGCTGATGCTGATGCTTTGTTCTAATTGAAGTATAGTTGACATACAATGTGATGTTAGTTTCAAGTCATAGCAAGACATATATATCTATGTCTACTCTGTTTTAGATTATTTTCCCTTATAGGCTATTACAGAATATTGGGTAGAGTTCCCTGTGCTATATAGTAGGTCTTTGTTGATTATGTATTTTCTACATGGAAGTATCTATATGTTAAGCTCACACTTCTAAGTTATCCTTCCTTCTCTTTCCCCTTTGGTAACCTTAAGTTTGTTTTCTATGTCTATTGACCTATTTATTTTGTATATAAGTTCATTTGTACCATTTTTTTAAATATTTCACATGTAAGTGATATCATATGATGTTTGTCTTTCTCTGTCGGGCTTATTTCATCTAGTATGATCATCTATAGATCCAGCTATGTTGCTGCAAATGGTATAATTTTATTCTTTTTTATGGTGGAGTAGTATTCTATTGGATCTATATGATTCCCCAGTGGCTCAGCAGTAAAGAATCTGCCTGTGATGCAGAAGCTGCAGGAAACTCATGTTTGATCCCTGCATGGGGAAGATTCCCCGGAGAAGGGCATGACAACCTACTCCAGTATTCTTGCCTGGAGAATCCCATGGACAGAGGAGGCAGGCAGGCTACAGTCCATGGGGTCACAAAGAGTCAGACACGAATGAAGCCGCTTAACACATGCACACACATATATGTGTGTATCTTCTTTATCCATTCATCTGTCAATAAACATTTAATTTTTTAAAAATATCTGTATATTTCATTAAGCTGTGAGGGTCTTAGCTGTGGCATGCAGCATCTTCAATCTTCGTTGCAGCCTGTGGACTCTTTAGCTGCAGCATGCAGAATCTAGTTCCCTGACCAAGGAGTGAACTTGTGTTCCCATGCATGGGGAGTATGGAGTCTTCACCATTAAACTACCAGCCAAGTCCCAACATTAAGTTTTTAAAAAATGAAAATAGAGCTACCATGCTGCTGCTGCTGCTGTTAAGTCATGTCAGTCGTGTCCGACTCTGTGAGACCTCACAGAAAGCGACCCACCAGGCTCCCCTCCCTGGGATTCTCCAGGCAAGCATGCTGGAGTGGGTTGCCATTTCCTTCTCCAGTGCACGAAAGTGAAAAGTAAAAGTGAGGTTGCTCAGTCGTGTCCGACTCTTTGAGACCCCATGCACTGTAGCCTACCAGGCTCCTCCGTCCATGGGATTTCCCAGGCAAGAATACTGGAGTGGGGTGCCATTGCCTTCTCCAAGAGCTACCATATGATCTTTCAATCCCACTCCTGGGCATATATCCGGAGAACACCATAATTCAAAAGTACCCCAATGTTCACTGCATTGCTATTTACAATAGCAAGACATTGAAGCAACCTAAATGTCCAGCAACAGATGAATGGACCTTTATATCTAGACCCATGGCCTGTTTACAGATGAAGAAACTAAATTAAGGAGAGGTGAAGTACCTTGGCCAATATTCTGTGATTAATTAGTGACAGAATCAGTATAATCTTCCCTGTTCCATTTTTTTTTTATTTCTATACCTTTCTCACTTCTTTCCTCTTTAATACGATTATATTAAGAAGACAGACCCTTTAAAAGTAACGTATTAATGTTACTACATACTTGAATTCAGATATTTCTATTTAAAGTTGTTAACTTGAGATTTTAATAATCAAAGCAGGATTATTAAAAAATAAATAATGAGATTCATTAAACAAATTAAGAAATTGCTAATTAAATAGTTATTGCTAATTAAACAGTTATAGCTAATTAACTATTAACTGTAACCATTTAATGATGCTGAAGCTGAAGCTCCAATACTTTGGCCATGTGATACGAAGAGATGACTCACTGGAAAAGATTCTGATGCTGGGAAAGATTGAGCGAAAGAGGAGAAAGAGGCAATCGAGGATGAGATGGTTGGGTTGGATGGCATCACTGACTCAATGGACATGAATTTGAATAAACTCCAGGAGACAGTGGAGGACAGAGGAGCCTGGCAGGGGTAACGTCAGTCTTCCAACTTTGTTGTTCTCCTTCCATACTGTGTTGGCTGTTCTGAGCCTTTTTTTTTTTTTTCTTCATATAAACTTGAGAAGTAGTTTGTCAGTATCCATAAAACAACTTTAAGGGATTTTGACTGGGATTGTGTTGAATTTATGAATTAAATTTATGAATCTGTGACTCAAGTTGAATGTAATAATCAACTGACATCTTAAACACTGAGTCTCCCTATCCCTGAGCATGGAAGTGCATCTCCATTTACTTATTCCTTCTTTAATATCTTTCATCTGTTTTGTTGTTTTCCCTCAAGTCTTATACATATCTTAGGTCCATTTCATTTAGTGCTAATGTAAATGGTAGCATCTTTTAATCTCAAATTTCAGTTATTCACTGCTGCTTATATAGGAAGACAATAGACTTTTGTGTATTAACTTTGTATTCTGCAACTTTGCTGTATCTTTCATTAGTTCCAGTTGTTTGCTTGTTTTTGTAAATTCTGGTGGACTTTCTATTAATACATAATCATGTTGTCTACAAATTAACACAAGTTTACTTCTTCCTTTTCAATCTACATATATATTTTTTCTTTCCTTTTTGTATTAGCTAAGACTTCCAGTATGATGCTGAAAAGCAGAGGTGAGCCAGGAAAGACATTTTGCCTTGTTTGTGATCTTAATGGGAAAACTTCAAACTTTTCCTGTTAGGTGTGATATTAGCTGTAGGTATATTAGTTGTAGGTTTTTGTAGATGTTTTTAAAAAACCAAGTTGAGGAAATTCACTTGTATTCTTCATTTTCTGAAGTTTTGGTCATGAATGGTGTTGGATTTTGTCGAATGCTTTTTCTGCTATATCCATTGATAAGGTTATGTGATTCTGATACAGTTCATACACTCGCAGATTTGGGCACGACTGAAACAGCTGAGCGTGCGTTCATATACACCTAGGTATTGTTGATATGTGGCATTCTTTATCTCTGGATTGTATTGCTAAAATTTATTTGTAAAGAGTTCTATTTAGTTGGCTTAAAAACAAGCAAGCACTATATGAAGTAAAGAAATGTTACAGAAACTAACCCCAAATGCTTTTCAAGTTCACATAATCTAGGGTGGTGGCTGTTGTTGTTGTTTAGTTGCTAAGTTGTGTCTGACTCTTTTTTGACCCCATGGACTGTAGCCCATCAGGCTCTTCTGTCCATGGGATTCTCCAGTCAAGAATACTGGAGTGGGTTGCCATTTTCTTCTCCAGGGGCTGTTAACTTTTATTTGTATAGGTACATATCAATATATGTGTTCCAAAGTTGTGTGAAATCTCTAAAATTCTAAGTTGTCCTGATACACTTTTACTGGCCATATTTTAAAATGTATGTCACAGAAATAAGCAGATCCCCTTGTCAATCTCATTATAATGAAATCTCAACAGATCTTTAATAATGGTCATCTTCAAGTCTTTTTGCCATTTATGGAAAGTTACTACTTCAGTCTGGTGTTTTTGCAAAATGCTTTTCATCTTCAAAAACCTTCGTGGAAAGGATTCTGATAGGTACTCTGTAATACAGGGTTTTTTGGATAAGTTTAAGATTATAACACTGAATTGGATAAGAATTTCTAAAACTCCAATGGAAAACTAATTGCCTTAGTGTTTTATGTTTCAGATGTAAAGGATCCCTTTTTGTCCTCTCCTCTAAGCTACCTATAACTTATAGCAATTTGATAAATGATGTCTTCACAATAAAGGTTGAAGCAGTTATTTTTTTCTGCCTACTTGATCTTTCAAAGTGTTCTGAAGCGCTTATTAAATGTTCTTTTTTTCTCATGACAATGTAAGTATTTGTGTAGGTTCGATGGCAGGCTGTTCTTGTAATGGGATGCCCAACGCACCTCGTTACTGCATCTTTTGATCCACAACTGATAAAGCGCTTATTAAATGTTCTTTTTTCTCATGACAACGTAAGTATTTGTGTAGGTTCAATGGCAGGCTGTTCTTGTAATGGGATGCCCAACGCACCTCGTTACTGCATCTTTTGATCCACAACTGATAAAGGGAGACAGACATCTACACTGTAAAGGCCTAAATTGCTTCTGCTAAAAACAGCCTTGTTCTGGTAGAGCACTCTTTTTCATTATGCACCTAAAAGATAAAGACTCCAGACATCACATGCTACAACCTGGAGATTTTGTGTACTGGAAAAGGCACCTCCAAAAGGTGCCTCCCTCCAGCCTGAAGGGCAATTATCAGCTCCCATTAACTAACCCCTGTGCCGCCAAAGGCCCGGGAGTAGACTCCTAGCATTTGCACATGCTGTACCTAAGGAGGCAGCAAACCCCAGACTGGACCTACATATTGTATGGCAACCTGAAGATAAAGCTCACTAGGATCTGATGCAGAAGACATCTGAGGCTGGGAGCTTTCCCGAGATGTCTATGCCAGGCCTGTATACTTTTCTTTCAGTACTGTCTCTTCCCTTATTTTCTCATTCCTCCGTGGAAGGACAATGCCTTGGTCCATATTCCCTAATTCCTTGTGAAAGAAGGAAAGCTCTCCAATTGCTGGATCTGCCACTGAAAACCTCGGTCCATCCAAGATAGCAATGACCCTTGGGCTCAGTCTGTCCAAGAATGCAATGACCCTTTAGTTCTTCCTAGAAGTAATTTCACTGGGGTTCCAGAAGCTGTTGTCAACCCAGATTCTTCTGTGGGTCCATTTTATAGAGTCAGTGATTACCTAAATTTATTCCTTGCTTCAACTGGACCCAGTCCTAGAATGGGTAAACAAGATCTTTTGAATATTTATATGGAAGTTTCTCCAGAGTTAGAAATGCAAGTTGGATTATTTATAAATTTGTTGAATATCTATACACACAGGTGACCCCTCAGGATGTAACAATATAATGTCTAAGGCTTTGTTAAGTAATGCTAATGCCTCTGTACCAACAAATAGATCCACAGATACAATCTCTTATGTGGGCACCTTAAGTACACCAGCTGCTTTTATTTTCATATATGGAAGTTTGAGAAATGGCCTCTATGCTTGAGCAATCCATCGCCTTGGTAGCTAGAGAATACAAGGTCAGGGTGTCTTTGTTGTGTTCACTGGCCTATTCTCCCTACATAACTGAACAGAGCCTCTCATTGATCTGTCCAATTAAGCCTCTATAACTGCCTTAAGTGAGAACTTCTGGGAGGTGTACGTAATTCTGGTTTTGCCTCCCTAGGGAGACCTTTGGAGTGCAAATAAACAAATGGTCAGGAGCCTCTCCTGACATTAGAAAGTTAGTTGATTCTGTAGACAGAGTTTTAGCTCAGCAATGGTCACTTAAATTCCTGGCCAAAGTGGTTTTGGATAATCACATAGTCCTTGATTACCTATCTGCTGAGCAAGGAGGGATCTGTGCAATAACAAACACCTCTTGCTTCACTTGGATAAAAGCCTCTGAAATAGGTCAAACACACTGGTCACATCAACTTCTACCAGACTACCCATTGTCTCTTAGTTTATTCACCTGGCTACCTTTGGGTCTGGGTTCCTGGTATAGAACCATCTTACAAACTGGGTTTATTATGTGGTTTTAAATTCTGCTCTGTATACTTGTTAAGTTCTGTATTTATTGCTTGTCAGGCCTTTATAAAAATGACTTGCCTAATGTAAGAAGGTGCTACGCTAGCTCATCGCTTTGAGATTATTTCTACCACTTACAACCTTGACTTTAAACGGACTTTTAACCAAAAAATGCATGAGAGTTTTCCCTACTACTTTCCAGCTTCGTGCGGTTTCTGATTTGTGTACTTTCTCTTTGATGTGGGACATGACAATCAGGCAAGGTCCCTTCTGGCACCAAGGGACAAATCAGTACATGCGGAGGTCCTGACTTGATCTGCAATCCTTAGAGGAAAGATCTTGACCAAAAGGAGGGAATGTAGAATTAATTAAAGAAATTTCAGTTAAAATTAGAGTTGGGACAGGCCTTCAGGGCTAACTCTCATGCTCAGCCATCATAAATCACTCCAATCAGGAAGAGATGTACATTTACATCTCTGACAGGAAAATGTTGCCTACTTTACTGCCCAGCAGGAAGAAGGAAACTTCTCTCTACCCACCAACAGCCCAGTCAGTCATAGACTATAGCGGCCAACGAATCAGAAGCATCTAACTTTTTACTCCCAGTTTCCTCTAGTGGACCCTGGTTAGACAGTCCTTCCCAGCTTCTCCCTTTTCCCTGTAAAAGCAAGTTTCTCTTCTTTGTTCTCTGGATTTTCTATGATCTGCCAAAGTTCTCATATCCCAAATTGCAATTCCTCTTTCAATTCC
Organism: Bos javanicus; assembly: GCF_032452875.1. NCBI lineage: Eukaryota > Metazoa > Chordata > Mammalia > Artiodactyla > Bovidae > Bos > Bos javanicus. The sequence goes on from NC_083870.1 coordinate 49,446,116, forward strand.
CAAATAAACTTCCTTGTACTGATAAAATAACTGGACATTATATCATTAAAGTCTACAAAGTATAGCAGAACAAAGGACCAGAAAAGCAAGGAGACTTAGGTTATAATTCTAACCCTACAGCTAACCTATTTGTGATTTTGTTCAGTTCATTTGATCTCTCTGACCTTGTTCACTTGTGTGACAGGTGAAGATATTGATCAAGATGATCTTTTCATTCCTTCTGAGCTCCAAAATTCTTTAGACCATGGAAGGTACAAGAGTTCTAAATTTCTGTGCTATGGGACGTGAAGTGCCTCACAAAATGTTCCCTTGATTCTTTTTTTTTTTCCCAATTTTAAACTTTTTATTTTCTTTTGGGGTATGGCCGATTGACAATATTGTAATGGTTTCAGGTGAACAGCGAAGGGACTCAGTCATACATACACATGCATCCGCTCCCCCACAAACACCCCTCCCATCCAGCCTGGCATACAACATTGAGCAGAATTTCACGTGCTGTCCAATAGGTCCTTGTTAGTTACTAGGCTCTAAATGTTCTAAACCTTTCCCATAACCCATCTTTGTCCAAGGCACTGTCTTGGCTCCCCTCTTGGTTCCAAATTCAGTACCTTAAAGCTTATTTCACCCCATTCCTACTCCAAGTGAAAAATGGAATTACCTGGGTAAGCCCTACCCCAATGTCACACAGTGGGGAATTGATCCCCTTCTAGCGGGGAAAGCCTTAAGATAGTATCACAATACTGAATTTTCTTCTGTGGAGGGCATAAATGTTCCTTAAACAGTAAGTCCAAAAAGCTTTTCTTAAACTGCTTGCAATACAACTAAATATTGAGAAGAATGTCTTCCGGCAAATTCAGCAAATTCCTCGGGCCTGAATGCTTTCAGTTAAAATACAAATGGTGTATACAAATTCTTCTTTAAGCTAGATTTTTAAATGACTTAAAGCAAATTCCCATATATACAGATTTCTAAATTCACTACATTTTATTCATGGCTGCTCACCTGTTTACATAGACATCCACAATCACATTGCCTCCCCCACATGGTTGGGAGTTACTATAGATTAGAGGGCTTATGAAGAGGGATGGCGTCTAAAAGTGCTGTGTCAGAGACAAAGAAACTTTGAATATAATTTCAATGAAAAGCACTGAAGGTACACTTCCAAGAATCTGTCTTTAACCAAAATGTAAAATATGCAGTCAAACTCTTCTGCTTCCTCAGGGTCTTGACCTTGACTCTGTGTCCTGACTTCAGGCTATACCATGTCTGAATATAGTGCGCCCAGCATCAACCGCACTGCAAGGTATATTTTTAGTCCTGCCAGTTTAGTGCCCTCTCTTTTGTGCAGTATTTAATAAGCTTGATTATATATATATTAACTTTGTTATGTTCGGATTTTCTTTTCTTTTTTTTAAACAGAGTCTTTTCTTAAATTTATTTTATTTTATTATTTATTTTGGCTGTGCAGGGTCTTAGTTGCTGTGTGTGGGCTTTCTGTGGCTGTGGCGATCGAGGGCTGCTCTCTAGTTGAGGTGTGTGGGCTTCTCTTGTTGCGGAGCTCTGGCTCCAGGACCCGTGAGCTCAGTGGTTGTGGCACGTGGGCACTGTGGCAGGTGGAATCTCCCTGAACCAGGGATTGAACCCATGTCTCCCGCGTTGGCAGGACGATTCTTAACCACTGGACCACCAAGGAAGTCCTATATCCTTTTTTTTAATTTCCCACATTGCACAAATCTTACCAGGATTATAAGATGTCCATGCCCCAATGTACTGTGGAGCAGAACCAACTTCTCACAGATCTATAGTAAATGGGATAGACTGCTTTTTTCCTTAGTGGCAACTGGTGCCAACCCTCTCTTCGCTAGTTCTTGAACTTGGTAAATGAAATCAACATTCCCTTGTCTGGAGACACTTGGAAAAAAAAAAATCTCAACTGAGGCAGATTCCTCTTAAGGTTATACTTTTTTCCCTCAAGATCTGACCTATTTCCCTCATTGCCTTCAGACTGGTAACTATGGTAAGAGCTCAGCATAGTCCCAGAGCAGAAATACAGTTCCTATTCTGGGAGGAAGTAGCCTACATGCCAAAGAAATTTCAGGACCTGGTGAATATGAATATTTCAGGAGGACACGTGTACAAGGATCTTGAGGATACTGGATCAGGGATGGTGGTGGTTGGTGGGGATATAAAGCTCGGTGGAGTATAGTTTATTGACATGGGAGCACTCCTCCATGACTTAGAGCTCAGTGTTCTGGCAAGAACACAAGGAGCCCATCTCACATAGTGCTGCTACGATGACTCTTTGAAGCTTGTGCATTAAGAGCCTACTATTAACATAAATGAGATGGGGATGCTGGAACTGCCTTGACATAGTATTGAGGAAAAATGCCAATGATTCAAGGAGGTAAAAATATTAGAATAAATTTATTATGTGTGATCAAGAAAAGCTAGCACTGGACAATCTTCCCTGGGAAAACGGAGAGGACACTTCTTTTGCTAAAGCAATGAGGAATACTTGCTAAGGGACATCAGCTAATTTAAGAAGCTCAGTGACAACTATCCCATTTAGGATGGGGTTGACAGAAGAAGGTATTGCAAAGGAATTGAGATCACTAATATCAAGGTGCTGATAGGATTCTGGAATGGCAGAGACCAATGGCAGCACTTAGAATAAAGAGGACACAAGCCATAATAAGGCAATGGCAACCCACTCTGGTACTCTTGCCTTGAAAATCCGATGAACAGAGGAGCCTGGTAGGCTGCAGTCCATGGGGTTGTGAAGTGTCAGACACAACTGAGTGACTTCACTTTCACTTCTCACTTTCCTGCATTGGAGAAGAAAATGGCAACCTACTCCAGTGTTCTTGCCTGGAGAATCCCAGGAACAGGGAAACCTGGTGGGCTGCCGTGTATGGGGTCGCACAGAGTTGGACACGACTGAAGTGACTTAGCAGCAGCAGCAGCAGGCTATCTGTTATAGGATTCAATCTGCCTTAACAACCACCACCCCCCCCCCCCGCAGGAATCAGTAGCAATATCTCATAAATCATGGTATTCTCTGAGGGCAGGTCAGGTAGAGAACCACTCAGAACATTATTTAATTTGTAAAAAAGAATAAAAACTGGTGAACAGAAAACCTTCACCAGGTTTCACTTCAGCAGAAAAGAGTCCATCACCCAGTTTCCAAATATGTCATTTCATAGACCCAAAGCTCACTCATTGAAAGAGAGGTGGATCCCCTTGAGGAAAGACAATGCAATGCTACTTTAAGTATGTATGATAAACATTCTCGTGATCCTAGCCAAAGGGGATCTAAGATTGTTTATCAGGGTTAACATACACTGACAGAAAGGGAATCCCCAGACTTTTAAAGAACTGCTGAATATTGGGACTATGGTTCTGTGTTCATACTGACTCAAGGGTGCTGCAGCCCCTTCATTACCCTCTCGTTGAAAGGGGTTATAAGGAGGGCCAGGTTAGAAATGGAGTTCCACCTGTCTCAGATGGGTTCAGTGGATCTGTTGGAGCTACCCTGTGGTTATTTCTCTAGTTTCTGAGTATACAGTTAGGGTGTATAACTAACTATTAATACAGTTAGCATTAATAGCTGGGAGAAGCCGTACATTGGTTTCCCAACCTGTGAAGAGCCGTTATGGCAGGAAACTTGAAACTGTCTCTTCCCTCCGTCAAGTTAGCATGGCAAAATAATACACACTGGCAGGATTGCACACCAGCTACCCAGCATGGTTGCTAAGTCAATAATATATCACAGAATTTGGAGGTAATTTTTTTCCTTCCGTGTTTTACTCTTTCAGACCCTCAATCTTGCTCTTTGGGATTACTTTTTAAATAAACTACTTGCATACGAGACTGCTTTTGGGAAGACTTGGGATAAGATGATTCCTCAATGGCCTTGTCTGTGTTATTCCACTTATTTTGGGGAACCACATTTGGTCCCATCACTTCATGGGAAGTAGATGGGGAAACAGTGGAAACAGTGTCAGACTTTATTTTTTGGGGCTCCAAAATCACTGCAGATGGTGACTGAAGCCATGAAATTAAAAGACACTTACTCCTTGGAAGGAAAGTTATGACCAACCTAGATAGCATATTCAAAAGCAGAGACATTACTTTGCCAACAAAGGTTCATCTAGTCAAGGCTATGGTTTTTCCTGTGGTCATGTATGGATGTGAGAGTTGGACTGTGAAGAAAGCTGAGCACTGAAGAATTGGTGCTTTTGAACTGTGGTGTTGGAGAAGACTCTTGAGAGTCCCTTGGACTGCAAGGAGATCCAACCAGTCCATTCTGAAGGAGATCAGCCCTGGGATTTCTTTGGAAGGAATGATGCTAAAGCTGAAACTCCAGTACTTTGGCCACCTCATGCGAAGAGTTGACTCATTGGAAAAGACTCTGATGCTGGGAGGGATTGGGGTCAGGAGGAGAAGGGGACGACAGAGGATGAGATGGCTGGATGGCATCACTGACTCGATGGACATGAGTCTGAGTGAACTCTGGGAGTTGGTGATAGACAGGGAGGTCTGGCATGCTGCAATTCATGGGGTCGCAAAGAGTTGGACACGACTGAGCGACTGAAGTGAACTGAACTGAACTGATACCTCTATCTTCTGTGGCTACATTATCTGAATGGAAGCTGCCATATTCTTAGAGGACTTTTCCTGGCAGTAGTAATTTGTCAAGGGATGGATATGGGACACAAATGGGCCAAGAGGAGTGCTTCTCCAAATTTCCTCCATATGGAGCTTTTGGGGAAAATAGCCTCAAGTCTGAGCACTATTGGCAGAACAGAGAGTCTGCCCAGACCTGCAAAAACTCATATTTGCTAAAGCCACCGTATCTGCTATACCTCTTCTGGAAGAATGCGTTCTATCTGCCGTCCCTTCCCCAAATAGTTTGAGAGTATCTTATTGAGGCATTTAAATTACATTCAGAATTATAGTTCCTGAGCTTCCGGTCCCTTGAATACAAGCGAAAGCAGAGAATAAGATGGAAACAACTGCTGATTGCTAATAAACAGTATCAAATAGGGGAGATGTTGTATACTTCACAGGATTGGGGATGGCTAAATGAGATTATGTGCAATGGCTGGTTTAGATTAGGAATTAAATATATCAGAGGAAATTCAGCTAAAAAAACAGCAGGTAAAGCAGTATTGCCAGGTGAAAGATTTTATCTGTTACAACCTATTTCTCTTTAACACTTCTAAAGGGATAAAACAATCAGCCATTTCTATAAACATATGACATAAAAATGTACCAACTTTTGTACCATTATATTATTGCTATCAGTCAGTCAGTTCAGTCACTCAGTCGTGTCCGACTCTTTGCGACCCCATGAATCACAGCACGCCAGGCCTCCCTGTCCATCACCATCTCCTGGAGTTCACTCAAACTCACGTCCATCGAGTTGGTGATGCCATCCAACCATCTCATCTTCTGTCGTCCCCTTCTCCTCCTGCCCCCAATCCCTCCCAGCATCAGAGTCTTTTCCAGTGAGTCAACTCTTCGCATGAGGTGGCCAAAGTACTGGAGTTTCAGCTTTAGCATCATTCCTTCCAAAGAAATCCCAGGGCTGATCTCCTTCAGAATGGACTGGTTGGATCTCCTGGCAGTCCAAGGGACTCTTAAGAGTCTTCTCCAACACCACAGTTCAAAAGCATCAATTCTTCAGTGCTCAGCTTTCTTCACAGTCCAACTCTCACATCCATACATGACCACTGGAAAGACCATAGCCTTGACTAGAAGGACCTTTGTTGGCAAAGTAATGTCTCTGCTTTTCAATATGCTATCTAGGTTGGTCATAACTTTTCTTCCAAGTGTCTTTTAATTTCATGGCTGCAGTCACCATCTGCAGTGATTTTGAAGGCCAAAAAATAAAGTCTGACACTGTTTCCACTGTTTCCCCATCTATCTGCCATGAAGTGATGGGACCAGATGCCATGATCTTCGTTTTCTGAATGTTGAGCTTTAAGCCAACTTCTTCACTCTCCACTTTCACTTTCATCAAGAGGCTTTTTAGTTCCTTTTCACTTTCTGCCATAAGTGTGGTGTCATCTGCATATCTGAGGCTATTGATATTTCTCCCGGCAATCTTGATTCTAGCTTATGCTTCTTCCAGCCCAGCATTTCTCATGATGGACCTAACAGAAGCAGAAGATATTAAGAAGAGGTGGCAAGAATACACAGAAGAACTGTACAAAACAGATCTTCATGACCATGATAATCACGATGGTATGATCACTCACCTAGAGCCAGACATCCTGGAATGTGAAGTCAAATGGTCCTTAGAAAGCATCACTACGAACAAAGCTAGTGGAGGTGATGGAATTCCAGTTGAGCTATTCCAAATCCTGAAAGATGATGCTGTGAAAGTGCTGCAGTCAATATGCCAGCAAATTTGGAAAACTCAGCAGTGGCCACAGGACTGGAAAAGGTCAGTTTTCATTCCAATCCCAAAGAAAGGCAATGCCAAAGAATGCTCAAACTACTGCACAATTGCACTCATCCCACATGATAGTAAAGTAATGCTCAAAATTATTGCTATAGGTATTATTTAATCTCTGAGCTAGGTATTATTATCTTCATTTTACAGATGGAAAAATGGGCTTTGAAGAACTATGTATTTTCCTCTAGTTTATGTCGTTAGTAAGTGACAGAAATAGGTCTTGAACTTAGTGTTTTTTAGCTTCGAAGTTTATGGTCTTTTCTCTGTACCATGTGGACTTCTAATAGAAGTACGAATGGTCTTTGGAGTACAAATGAATTAATCCCAGTTGGGGGAATCTGAGAACCATTTTGAAGGAAGTAAGACTTATGGCTGGCCTTTGGAATAACTCAACAGGTGACTATGGGGAAGGAAAGCACATTCCAGGTAAGGACAAACCTGGAGAGAGAAAAGCAGACAGCCTATCTGGAGAGTGATGAGTGGCTTGGGGTTCAGAATTCAGTGGCTGCCAGAAAGCATTTCCCAGATGAAGCTCAGCAAGGCCAGTGACTGGGTCTGCACCACTGTGTCCTCAAGAGCCCAACACAGCACCCGGCACAATACTGTAACAAGTTCAGTAAAGATCTTTAAAAAGGTTGAAGCCAAGAAAAAGAAAAGATAATGATCATAGCCTGGAGCTATATAGGGTAAGGGGGGGCTCGAAGAACTTGTAGGGTCAGAAACTGCTGACTTTGTGCCTTTTGTTGTTGCTGTAGTTCCCGCAGTGAAGCCACCACCCCACTGCTAGTCTCCACCCAACCAATACTAAGTAAGTGATGTGGACAATATCACACCACTCAAGGCCTCTTGTTAAATAGAGGCTGGGAGAAGTGCAGGAACCACCCAAGAAGACAGAGTGACCTGGGCAGTGTCAAGCCCAGGCTGTCTTACCCCAGGATTTGACAGAAACATTGGGGAGGGCATCAGCTTTTCCTTAAATTATGAAATGGAGGTTCAAGCATGTCTTAGTAGGATAAGTTTCACATAGAAAAAAGTGCACAGGTAAAGAACCAAAGGCAAATAGTATATCTGAGCATATTTACTGAAAACAAAGTGTTAGCAAATCAAAGAACAGTTAAAATTCTTATAGCAGCTCAAAATGATCACCATAAACTCTGAGACACTGAACTCTGAAAATTAAATCGAATAAAAGAAATGTTGCTCAGAGAAACCCTTAATTGCACCAATGAATTTTTTCAGTGCATTTCTTTAATGTAATGATAAATATTTGACTGCTTAGAAAATCCAAATATTTACATTTGTAATCCTCATAATGACCCTGAAGGATTCAGAAAGTATAAAAAGTTATTGTGAGTATTCTACAGCATTATAACTGCCTTTGCTAAATCTATTGTATTCTGACCTGTGATATTGTTATGCACTTGCATTTTCTCTCCCACTAGATTGCAGTTCAATTTTGCAGTCCTTCAAATTGCCTTGTACATAGTAAGTGATGAATAGATGCTGAATTCAATTGACAGTGTTCCCAGTGTTTATCCTATGTATTAGAAGAGAATGAAACATTAGTTACCTTAGTAATTTAACATTTGCTTGAAAAGGGTAAGAATGTGTTTATGAAACTCTTACAATTTTATTATTTCTAATATGAAATTAAAATATAATTTAGAACCACCTGAATTTTTTTGGTTTTATTTATTTTTTATTTTTTGGCTGTGCTTCTTGGCATGTGGGATCTTAGTTCTTCTACCAGGGGTTGAACTTGTGCCCCCTGCAGTGAAAGCACAGAATCTTAACCACTGGACCACCAGGAAGTCCCAGAATCACCTGAATTGTCATCACACTTTTTCTCTAAAGAGCTCATTGCTCACCATGGACTTTAAGGCCACAATTTCAGTAACAGATGGCCATTGCTGATCCCACACAGACATCTACCCATCTCCGGCTCAGAGAGAGACGCTTTGCTTAGAATGGAGAAGTGGTTCCTGCAGTGAAGGTGGAGGAATACAAATGTGTATCAAAAATGAAGATGAAAATGAATATAATCTTGTAACAATCTTGTAAACAATTTGGTGAATATCTTTCCATTCTTTTTTCCTGAACTTTTTTCATATTTACAGTTATGTACTATATGGTCTATTGGTATCTGTGTATATGTCTGTGTGTCTGTGTATTTCCTCACTGTTTATAAAAATTTCAGACAAGTCCTTAGTGACATAGATAAACATCTCCTGAAGTTGGATTAGGGTGACATTTCTCAACTTACAGGTAATGAATGACAGAAAATTCATAACTCAGACAGCAGTTCAGTTCAGTTCAGTTGCTCAGTTATGTCCGACTCTTTGCCACCCCATTAATCACAGCAAGCCAGGCCTCCCTGTTCATCACCAACTCCCGGAGTTCACTCAAACTCATGTCCATTGAGTCGGTGATACCATCCAGCCGTCTGATCCTCTGTCGTTCCCTTCTCCTCCTGCCCCCAATCCCTCCCAGCATCAGAGTCTTTTCCAATGAGTCAACTCTTCGCATGAGGTGGCCAAAGTATTGGAGTTTCAGCTTCAGCATCAGTCCTTCCAATGAACACCCAGGACTGATCTCTTTTAGGATGGACAGGTTGGATCTCCTTGCAGTCCAAGGGACTCTCAAGAGTCTTCTCCAACACCACAGTTCAAAAGCACCAATTCTTCGGCACTCAGCTTTCTTCACAGTCCAACTCTCACATCCATACATGACCACTGGAAAAATCATAGCCTTGATTAGACGAACCTTTGTTGGCAAAGTAATGTCTCTGCTTTTCAATATGCTATCTAGGTTAGTCATAACTTTCCTTCCAAGGAGTAAGTATCTTTTAATTTCATGGCTGCAATCACCATCTGCAGTGATTTTGGAGGCCAAAAAAATAAAGTCTGACACTGTTTCCCCTGTTTCCCCATCTATCTGCCATGAAGTGATGGGACCAGATGCCATGATCTTCGTTTTCTGAATGTTGAGCTTTAAGCCAACTTTTTCACTCTCCTCTTTCACTTTCATCAAGAGGCTTTTTAGTTCCTCTTCACTTTCTGCCATAAGGGTGGTGTCATCTGCATATCTGAGGTTATTGATATTTCTCCCGGCAATCTTGATTCCAGCTTGTGCTTCTTCCAGCCCAGCGTTTCTCATGATGTACTCTGCATATAAGTTAAATAAGCAGGGTGACAATATACAGCCTTGACGTACTCCTTTTCCTATTTGGAACAAGTCTGTTGTTCCAAGTCCAGTTCTAACTACTGCTTCCTGACCTGCATACAGCTTTCTCAAGAGGCTGGTCAGGTGGTCTGGTATTCCCATTTCTTTCAGAATTTTCCACAGTTTATTGTGATCCACACAGTCAAAGGCTTTGGCATAGTCAATAAAGCAGAAATAGATGTTTTTCTGGAACTCTCTTGCCTTTTCGATGATCCATAGGATGTTGGCAATTTGATCTCTGGTTCCTCTGCCTTTTCTAAAACCAGCTTGAACATCTGGCAGTTCATGGTTCACGTACTGCTGAAGCCTCTGAAATGTGAAGTTACTTGGAAGATGAGTTACAAATATATTCATGGGCAGGAAAATAGAATTTGTCCCTGTTTAAGGCAGTGACTGATACATACAGAGTACTTTTCTACCATCAGGTTCATGGCAGTCAAAGGAACGTTGGCTGCCCGTAAGGTGATAAGTGCTTTGTGTAAGAACCTGTTTCTAGTTCTTGGGCCCTCTTTTTTCGTAACTGCTCCACTTCAAGTGTAGTCTCTTGATGTGCTCCCTTCCTTCCTTCTCAGCTTGCTCTCTTTCTCTGCTTTGTATTCTGAAGTCACTTCAGGTGTTGTGAAATCTAGAATTCACATTCCAGTACAGGATTACATTTTAGTTGGTCAAGACTTCTAGACTTCCTGAAATACCGAGTCCAAGAGTATCTCCTTTGTTTGCCAACATTCACCTTAACGTATGACCACTTGCCCTGCCCCTGGGCTAAGAGAATGTCTCAGTGCTCACTCTGGAATAAGCCCCCTAAAATATTTCAGCGAGGATAAGATCCAGTCTGCCCAGATCTGGTTCTTGGTACAGGTACAACCTCAGTTTTCAGGACTTCATCTTTGTTGCTCCCAATCTGCTTCCTTTCTTGGATGCCTTCAAAATCATCCACAGTGGCCACCATTTTTTTAAAGCAAGTTCAGCCTCTGAATGTACCCGGTCTTTACATGTTCACTGCCCTTCAGTGCTGAATGAGCCAATAACTCCACTGCTCCTGTCTCTCAATCTACTTTGCACTTTGGAGAGAGACCCAGGCTTTTGACTCTAACTTTGCTCACCACTGCTTTCTCTAAGGGCTCTGAGCAACCATTCACACCTAAAAGTGTTTGTCTGGGTTAAGAGGGAGCTACTGCTGAGTTGAGAAGAGCTACTGCTCTTTTCTCACTCTGCTGAGCTTTTAGAATCTTCCTCGTACATCTGAGACCACTGGGAAGCAGAGTAAGTCCCACAATAACCTCCTGAGAGGTTATAGTTTTAAGACATTGTCCTTCATTGCAGAAATGCCCACAAAAGTCCAGGGATTGACATTTGCTTTAATTGAAAGATCAGTTTCAGAAATTGACTCTCAGGGCGATAAGTTAAGGTAGCAGTAGTGCTTAGGATAAGAAATGTTTGTATTAACTGCTAATTATTGAGTTCCCAGGTTGGGCCATGTTCTCAACATATGTTATTTCATTTTTATCAACACAGAACATATGATAAAGTAAATATTATTTGCCCCATCACAATTAGCCAAAGCTGAGAAAACTGATTTACTTTCCAAAGGCACAGAGTTAACAAATGGCAAAATCGAAACTCAAATCTAGGACTCCAGATTCTAGCTCTTAGTCACCAGGCTAATAGCCTCCCACAGAGAAAACACTGAGATCCACTCCATCCACATGAGAGCGTGGGTCACATTATTTTAACACAGGTTATTTGGAATCTGCTCTAGTCAGTCAATGATTGACAGAGTCCAACGATATGCAAGGCACATGGGCAGGTACACTGAAGGACAAGCCAAAGTATGACATCGTCCGTGCCCTGCAGTTAGAGAGAAGGCATCACACTGAGTGAAGAATATAAAGGCAAAAAGTTAGAGAACAACATTAGGCAATAATGCAAGAGATAGCACAAATAAACCAGAAACTTTAGTATGTATCAGACCCTGTTCCTTTAAAACCGTTTTTATTGTGGTATAATATACATAACAAAACTCACCATTTTCAGCATTTTAAGCTTACAGTTCAGTGGCATTACATGCATTCTTATCGTTGTGCAGCTCTTACCACTTTTCACCTCTAGAACTTTTTCATCACCTCATATCAAGGTTCTGTATCCAGTAAACAATGACTCCCCTTTCTTTCCTTCCTTCAGCCTCTGATAACTTCTGTTCTACTTTCTGTCTCTCTGTATTTTTCTGTTCTAGGAATCTCATACAATATTTGTCCTTTTGTGTTAGGCTTATTTTACTGAGTGTAATGGTTCAAGTTTGATCCATATTGAAGTTTTCATTAGAACTGCACTTTTTTTAAAGCTGAGTAAGAAATACTCCATTATATGTTTCTATGTCATTTTTCAGTCCATTTGTCTGTTAATGAACATTTGGGTTGTTCCAAGTACCTTTATAGGAATTAACTTAGGACTTCCCTGGTGGTACAGTGGTTGAGAATCCACCTGATAATTTAGAGGACATGGGTTTGATCCCTAGTCCGGGAAGATTTCACATGCCGCGGGGCAGGTAAGCCCATGTGTCATGACTGAGCCAGTGCTCTAGAGCCTGTGCTGCACAACAGCAGTCACCATAATGAGAAGCCCATGCTCCAAAACGAAGAGTAAAGCTTGCACACTGCAGCTCAAGAAAGCCCTTGTGCATCAGAAAGACCCAGAACAGTCAAAAATAAAGAAAGAAATAGAGTTAACTTGACCTTTGAGGTAATTATTATTATCCCCATTTTCAGATGAAGAAACTGAGATAAATTAAGAAACTTGGCCAGTAAATAGTGAATTTGAATCCAGAAGCCTGCGTAAAGAGCCTGAAATCTTAGTCATTATGCTCTCCTCTCCCTGTGTTTTTAAGTGGAAGATACAGTTAACAAAATTCAGTATATCTAAGGATGAGGAAATCACCACAGGTTGAATTGAGAGAGGAGCTCTTCATGGCAGCTGTCGTTCTGGTTCTGAACCTTACAGGAGATGAAACACTGAAATAAACCTTGGGCTACAAAGCCAACATCTGAAGGGGTGGAGGCAGGGCTTGCTTTGAGGGAAGGGCCATTTAAGGACCTGCAGGATCAGCCATTTTCCACAAGGGATACCATGTGCCAAGGAAAGCATTGTGAACCAGGTGAGATGACTTCAGTAGCTCCATAGGCTACTTGGCAGACATAGCCTTATCGGAACTGTACTGCCTTAAACACAGCTGCTGAGTCCAGAAGACTAAAGGGCTTTGAAAACTGAATATACATTTCCCCCCAAACCTGTAGTACACTTCACTTTTTAAATTAACTGACATTTTAAGTGCCCTGGAAAGACTGGCTCTTAAATACGTCATTCCTTTTTAATGTAGCGTGAACTACAGGCAATTTCCTTACATTGTTTTTCACGGAATCATTCAACACCATCTAAAGGCAATCCACCTTTTCACCTGTTTTACCTCCTCCTGCAATGCTTTCCAGGTGGCACTAGTAGAGATCAGATCAGATCAGATGATCAGTCGCTCAGTCGTGTCCGACTCTATGCGACCCCATGAATCGCAGCACGCCAGGCCTCCCTGTCCATCACCAACTCCCGGAGTTCACTCAGACTCACATCCATCGAGTCAGTGATGCCATCCAGCCATCTCATCCTCTGTCGTCCCCTTCTCCTCCTGCCCCCAATCCCTCCTAGCATCAGGGTCTTTTCCAATGAGTCAACTCTTTGCATGAGGTGGCCAAAGTACTGGAGTTTCAGCTTTAGCATCATTCCTTCCAAAGAAATCCCAGGGCTGATCTCCTTCAGAATGGACTGCTTGGATCTCCTTGCAGTCCAAGGGACTCTCAAGAGTCTTCTCCAACACCACAGTTCAAAAGCATCAATTCTTCGGCGCTCACCCTTCTTCACAGTCCAAATCTCACATCCATACATGACCACAGGAAAAACCATAGCCTTGACTAGACGAACCTTTGTTGGCAAAGTAATGTCTCTGCTTTTCAATATGCTATCTAGGTTAGTCATAACTTTCCTTCCGAGGAGTAAGCGTCTTTTAATTTCATGGCTGCAGTCACCATCTGCAGTGATTTTGGAGCCCAGAAAAATAAAGTCTGACACTGTTTCCACTGTTTCCCCATCTATTTCCCATGAAGTGATGGGACCGGATGCCATGATCTTCGTTTTCTGAATGTTGAGCTTTAAGCCAACTTTTTCCCTCTCCACTTTCACTTTCATCAAGAGGCTTTTGAGTTCCTCTTCACTTTCTGCCATAAGGGTGGTGTCATCTGCATATCTGAGGTTATTGACATTTCTCCCCACAATCTTGATCCCAGCTTGTGTTTCTTCCAGTCCAGCATTTCTTATGATGTACTCTGCATATAAGTTAAATAAACAGGGTGACAATATACAGCCTTGACGAACTCCTTTTCCTATTTGGAACCAGTCTGTTGTTCCATGTCCAGTTTTAACTGTTGCTTCTTGACCTGCATACAGATTTCTCAAGAGGCAGATCAGGTGGTCTGGTATTCCCATCTCTTTCAGAATTTTCCACAGTTTATTGTGATCCACACAGTCAAAGGCTTTGGCATAGTCAATAAAGCAGAAATAGATGTTTTTCTGGAACTCTCTTGCTTTTTCCATGATCCAGCGAATGTTGGCAATTGGATCTCTGGTTCCTCTGCCTTTTCTAAAACCAGCTTGAACATCAGGAAGTTCACAGTTCACATATTGCTGAAGCCTGGCTTGGAGAATTTTGAGCATTACTTTACTAGCGTGTGAGATGAGTGCAATTATGTGGTAGTTTGAGCATTCTTTGGCATTGCCTTTCTTTGGGATTGGAATGAAAACTGACCTTTTCCAGTCCTGTGGCCACTGCTGAGTTTTCCAAATTTGCTGAAACCGTACTCACAGAAAACTAGTCAATCTAATCACACTAGGACCACAGCCTTGTCTAACTCAATGAAACTAAGCCATGCCCGTGGGGCAACCCAATAGGGGCAGGTCATGGTGGAGACATTTGACAGAATGTGGTCCACTGGAGAAGTGGTAGAGAACTTGCCTGCAAATACAGGAGACATAAGAGATGTGGGTTCTATCCCTGAGGTGGGAAAATCCCCTGGAGGAGGTCAGGGGCAACCCACTCCAGTATTCTTGCCTGGAGAATCCCATGGACAGAGGAGGCTGGCAGGCTACAGTCCATAGGGTCACAAAGAGTTGGACATGACAGAAGTGACTTAGCAGGCACACACGTGATGCTTTCAGCTGAGGTATGGCTAGGTGAAGACACCCAGCGCAGTTAAAACTTGCATGGAGCCACTGATTTTTAAACAGTAGCACTTTGAGGCTTTAGGCCTGCAAATACTTTGAAAGCAAAATCCTTGGCTTTGTCTTCCTTGGAGCCTAGCATCAAGTCATCATCTAAAACTTTGGAAACATGGCCTGCTGGATGAAATGAAACCAAAAGGCAGGGATGCTTGGATTGAGGAGGAAACAAGGCCCTAGTCTGACCTCAGCCACTCTAGCATTGTGACCACAAGCAACTTACTTAAACGTCCTAGGCATCAGTATTCTTAGTTGAAAAAATAACATTGTGCTTGTTGTTGAGAATAAAGATGTTCCTCTATCTTTTCTTTATCAGCTCATGACTCCTCAGCTTGGATGTCTACCCACTCATTGAGAAATCAGTGCCCCAGTCCAGCACAGCTGGTGTTGTTTACCTAAACTCACAGCTTCTAGTTCCTACAGTGAGAACACTCAGGCAATCACAGACAAAAAGAAGGTTAATGACAGACTAAAGTTACCCAAGTCAGAATATGATAAACTCAGCTAAGGCAGGCAAATGCTATGGGATAGCAAAAATGGAAAGTTATTGTTTAATAGGTACTGAGTTTCAGTCTGGGTTAATGAAAAAGCTTAAAGGTGGTGTTAGGACTCAGGGTGGGCCACCCCAAAACATGTTACAGTGGCATCTTCATTATGTTGAACTGAAGTTCCTTGAAGCTGAAGTTGAACAGTTCTGTGGAGATGAGAAGACCTTCTAGAACTAATACCCCAAAAGATGTCCTTTTCATTATAGGGGACTGGAATGCAAAAGTAGGAAGTCAAGAGATACCTGGAAAAACAGGCAAATTTGGCCTTGGAGTACAAAACGAAACAGGGCAAAGGCTAACAGAGTTTTGCCAAGAGAACACACTGGTCATAGCAAACACCCTCTTCCAACAACACAAGAGATGACTCTACACATGGACATCACCAGATGGTCAATACTGAAATCAGATTGATTATATTCTTTGCAGCCAAAAATAGAGAAGATCTATACAGTCAGCAAAAACAAGACTGGGAGCTGCCTGTGGCTCAGATCATGAACTCCTTATTCCCAAATTCAGACTCAAATTGAAGAAAGTAGGGAAAACCACTAGACCGTTCAGGTATGACCTAAATCAAATCCCTTACAATTATACAGTGGAAGTGACAAATTGATTCAAGGGATTAGATCTGATAGACAGAGTCCCTGAAAAACTATGAATGGAGGTTCATGACATTGTACAGGAGGCAGTGATCAAGACCATCCCCAAGAAAAAGAAATGCAAAAAAGCAAAATGGTTGTTTGAGGAGGCCTTACAAACAGCTGAGAAAAGAAGAGAAGCTAAAGGAAAAGGAGAAAAGGAGAGATATACACATTTGAATGCAGAGTTCCAAAGAAAAACAAGGAAAGATAAGATGGCCTTCTTCGGTGATCAATACAAAGAAACAGAGGAAAACAATAGAATGGGAAAGATTAGAGATCACTTCAAGAAAATTAGTGATACCAAGGAACATTTCATACAAGATGGTCACAATAAAGGACAGAAATGGTATGGACCTAACTGAAGCAGAAGATATTAAGAAGAGGTGGAAGAATACACAGAAAAACTATACAAAAACTATGTCTCCTGGTCATCTTCATGACCCAGATAACCACAATGGTGTGATCACTGTAATGCAAAGTCAAGTGAGCCTTAGGAAGCATCACTATGAACAAAGCTAGTGGAGATGATGGAATTCCAGTGGAGATTTTTCAAATCCTAAAAGATGATGTTGTGAAAGTGCTCCACTAAATATGCCAGCAAGTTTGGAAAACTCAGCAGTGGCCACAGAACTGGAAAAGGTCAGTTTTCATTCCAATCTCAAAGAAAGGCAAAGCCAAAGAATGCTCAAACTAGCACACAGTTGCACTCATCTCACACGCTAGCAAAGTAATACTCAAAATTCTCCAAGCCAGGAGTCAAAAGTACATGAACCATGAACTTCCTGATGTTCAAGCTGCATTTAGAAAAGGCAGAGGAACCAGAGATCAAATTGCCAACATCCGTTGGATCATCAAAAAAGCAAGAGTTCCAGAAAAACATCTCCTTCTGCTTTATTGAGTATGCCAAAACATTTGACTGTGTGGATCACAACAAACTGTGGAAAATTCTTCAAGAGATGGAATTACCAGACCACCTGACCTGCCTCCTAAGAAATCTTTATGCAGGTCAAGAAGCAACAGTTAAAACTGGACATGGAACAACAGACTGGTTCCAAATAGGAAAAGGAGTACATCAATGTTGTATATTGTCATCCTGCATTTAACTTCTATGCAGAGTACATCATGCAAAATGCTGGGCTGGATGAAGCACAAGCTGGAATCAAGATTGCCAGGAGAAATATCAATAACCTTAGATATGCAGATGACACCACCCTTATGGCAGAAAGTGAAGAGGAACTCAAAAGCCTCTTGATGAAAGTGAAAGTGGAGAGTGAAAAAGTTGGCTTAAAACTCAAGTCAGAAAGCTAAGATCATGGCATCTGGTCCCATCACTTCATGGCAGATGGATGGGGAAACAATGGAAACAGGGCCAGACTTTATTTTCTTGGGATCCAAAATCACTGCAGATGGTGACTTCAGCCATGAAATTAAAATCGTTTTCTCCTTGGAAGAAAGGCTATGACCAATATAGACAGCATATTAAAAAGCAAAGGCATTACTTTGCCAACAAAGATCCAGCTAGTCAAAGCTATGGTTTTTCCAGTAGTCATATATGGATGTGAAAGCTGGACTATAAGGAAAGCTGAGTGCTGAAGAATTGATGGTTTTGAACTATAGTGTTGAAGACTCTTGAGAGCCCCTTGAACAGCAAGGAGATCCAACCAGTCCATCCTAAAGGAAATCAGTCCTGAATATTCATTGGAAGGACTGATGCTGAAGCTGAAACTTCAATACTTTGTCCACCTGATGTGAAGAACTGACTCATTTGAAAAGACCCTGATGCTGGGAAAGATTGAAGGCAGGAAGAAAAGGGGACGACAGAAGATGAGATGGTTGGATGGCATCACCAACTTGATGGACATGAGTCTGAGCAAGCTCTGGGAGTTGGTGATAGGGAAGCCTGGTGTGCTGCAGTCCATGGGGCCGCAAAGAGTTGGACACAACTGAGCAACTGAACTGACTGAAGTTGCTTGAAAAGCAGGTGATTCAAGAAGGAAACCCTGATCCTTCTCTGTCTCCATGAAAAAAGCAGGAAATAAATCTTACATGAAGGGTGCACCCTCTGCATCTGGAGGGAGGACACTTCATCACCAAAGTTAGGAATTCAGAGCAGAGAAGCCTGTATTAATAAAACTTGTTACTTATTCTCATTTATCACCTCAAGCCAAGCTCAGTTTACATTCTTCACCCAAAACCTTTGACCTGTCAATTCCTCACAGATATATTTCTAATTTTTCTACAAAGTATATAAGCTGCCTGAACTGCTTATATATTCTTTGACAATGCCAAAGAATGCTCAAACTGCTGCACAATTGCACTCATCTCACACACTAGTAAAGTAATGCTCAAAATTCTCCAAGCCAGGCTTCAGCAATACATGAACCGTGAACTTCCTGATGTTCAAGCTGGTTTTAGAAAAGGCAGAGGAACCAGAGATTAAATTGCCAACATCCACTGGATCATCGAAAAAGCAAGAGAGTTCCAGAAAAACATCTACTTCTGCTTTATTGACTACATCAAAGCCTTTGACTGTGTGGATCACCACAAACTGGAAAATTCTTTAAGAGATGGGAATACCAGTCTACCTGACCTGCCTCTTGAGAAATCTGTATGCAGGTCAGGAAGCAACAGTTAGAACTGGATATGGAACAACAGACTGGTTCCCAATAGGGAATGGAGACTGAACTGAACTAAACAGATATAAGCTGTCTATTTTGGCCACTTAAGTTCTATTTCCATGGGACTTCCATGTGCAGAAATTAAAATTTAATTCTTTTTCTCCTGCTAATCTGCCTGTGTCAATTTTATTATTAGTCCTGTTAGGTAGTTAGAATGGGGAAAAGGAGTCCAGAATGGCAATGGCTAAAAGACAAGGAAAGAAAAGCCCATGAAAACAGAACAAAGGAAGGTCGGAGGACCAGAGTGAGGACCTCAGGTAAAACAAACAACACTCCTGGCTGGTCCAATTTACATAGGACAGGCCCAGGGAGAGGAAAACATGTAAAAAGAGGAGCCAAAGGGCTGGGGCTCTCTCTCTCCCCCGCGCTCTCTCTCTTTCTCTCCCCCCGCCACCCCCACGCACTGGGGCGCTCTTCTCTTCTTATCTTTGGGTCAACATGCCCTCACGCCTTGAAGATGGATTTTCCTGTTATTATCTAAATAAAATAGAGCTGTAACACTGAGCTGTAACACTGATATGTCTAAGAGCTATAACACGGTCCGCTCGAGACCTGAGAGCTATAACACGGTCTGTCCAGGACCCGAGAGCTGTGACACGCCGAGGGGGGCTTTAATGTCCGTCACTCCAAATCTTTGTTGTGACGAGACAGAACTGAGGAGCCTACACTCGCCTGACAGTCCAACCACAAGAACTCAAGAGAGGTAAAGGGGGAAATGTCCCTCTCCTTGACACTAGGTAGATGGTTGCACAACAATTCCAATGTACTGAATGCCATTAAATCGTACACTTCAGTTCAGTTCAATTCACTTGCTCAGTCGTGTCCAACTCTGTGACCCCATGGACTGCACCACACCAGGCTTACCTGTCCATCACCAACTCCCAGAGCTTGCTAAAACTCATGCCTATCAGGTTGGTGATGCCATCCAACCATCTCATCCTCTGTCATCCCCTTCTCCTCCCGCCTTCAATCTTTCCCAGCATCAGGGGCTTTTCCAGTGAGTCAGTTCTCCACATCAGGATTGGAGTTTCAGCTTCAGCATCAGTCCTTTCAAAGAATATTCAGGACTGATTTCTGTTAGGATGGACTGGTTTGAGCTCCTTGCAGTCCAAGGACTCTCAAGAGTCTTCTCCAACACCACAGTTCAAAAGCATCAATTCTTTGGTGCTCAGCTTTCTTTATAGTCAGACTCTCACATCCATACATGACTACTGGAAAAACCAAAGTTTTCACTAGATGGACCTTTGTTGGCAAAGTAATGTCTCTGCTTTTTAATATGTTGACTAGGTTGGTCATAGCTTTTCTTCCAGGGAGCAAGCATCTTTTAATTTCATGGCTGAAGTCACCATCTGCAGTGATTTTGGAGCCCAAGAAAATAAAGTCTGTCACTCTTTCCATTGTTTCCCCATCTATTTGCCATGAAGTGATGGGACCGGATGCCATGATCTTGGTTTTTTGAATGTTGACCTTTAAGCCAGCTTTTTCACTCTCCTCTTTCACTTTCATCAAGAGGCTCTTTAGTTCTTTGCTTTCTGCCATAAGGGTGGTGTCATCTGCATATCTGTGTATAAAGGAGAAGAATCAGCCACCCCAAAATATCTCTTTGGCATGTAGATTTTTTTCAAGACAACCAGAAAATATAGAAGACTCAAGAAGTCTTTTTTTCTCCCCCTTAGCTGCTCAAAGAATTTAAATAAAGGGCTTGTTTTCAAAATAGAGCTATGACCAGAGATATCTGCAAAGCATATGGGCTAAGTGTGGTGGTGGGAACTAGCGAGGATGTAGAGATCAGAGTCCGCTCTGTGTCCCATAGTCTCCACATGACCCATCAAAATTTATTTACCAGACATTTGCTTTTCTATCTCTATATAAATTGTCTTCTTTCCCTGTGAATCCCTAAACCCCTACCCACAAGATCTTTTGTTTTTAACTGAAAATGGTATTTAAAGTGAGAGTTTAGGCTATTTTGGCAGAAATAGCCAAATGGTGTTTGGCAAATAGAAATGGTGTTTGGCAGAAACCAACACAACATTGTAAAGCAATTATCCTTCAATTTAAAAAAAGTTTAATGACATGGCAGAACTTGGACACTTCTAGTAGAGGAGATTCATTTCAGAGATTTCAGTCAGAAAATAGCAATATCGAGAGGCATCTGGGGAGAGATGATTTATCCAGTGAAGTAAGCACCTGCATTTGCCCTTTGTACTTTCAAGCTTGTCCTTCCCAGTTGCCTGGGGTAGTCATATCAGCTGTCACTCCACAGAACGAAGTTCCCCTCCTTATTGTAACTAAGTCTCTATTCACAGTCTGTGAATTAAAACCAACACATCCACAATCTAGCTGACTGAGCAACTAGACAGAAAACTAGGAAAGATACAGAAGAACTCAACAAGACATCAGTCAACAAGACTGAGCAGACATTTACAGAACACTCCATTCAAGAACACATCTTCTTTTCAAATACACTTGGAACATATGCCAAGATACACGGTATCTCGAGTGGTAAAGATACCACCACGCACCTACTACAGTGGCCCAAATCCAAAAATCTGACAACACCAAAAGCTGCTGAGCGTGTGGAGTAATAGGAGTTTCTCAGGTTCCTCAGACACCTGGGCCCTGGAGGCGGGTAGCCTGGATTGAAACCTGGCTGTGCCACTTAAAGTATGACTTTGACCCAAGTCATCAACCTCTCAGAAGCTCAGACTTCCCATCTGTTAATGGAAATAGTAATAACTATTTTCTCTTAAAGCTGTTGCAGTTTTTAAGCTACACTGAATTTTCACAAACTTAACTCATCCATGTAACCAGCACCTTGATCATGAAACAGAACATTTCCTTGACTCCAGATGTGGTTCCTGTGCTCTCTTCTTGTCATTATGTCCCAAAGCACGACCTTTTTTTACAGGCTAACTTTGCCTGCTTTGTACCTCATCTCAGTGGAGTCATATAACATGTATTTTTTTGTATTTGGCATCTTTCCTTAACACTATGTTCAGAGATTTACCCATTGTA
The DNA here is from genome assembly GCF_032452875.1 of Bos javanicus. Classification (NCBI taxonomy): domain Eukaryota; kingdom Metazoa; phylum Chordata; class Mammalia; order Artiodactyla; family Bovidae; genus Bos; species Bos javanicus. Next base: position 49,467,996 of record NC_083870.1, read on the forward strand.
TGGAATTATAAATTCTTCATTCACATTACTGTACAGTATTCCACTGTATGTTTAAAATTCAGTCCTTTATGGGCATTTACGATCATAGAGTTGTTTGGGGGATTGAGTGATATGTACTGAACTCTTACAAACTGAAAACAGACCACATCTGTTTTTGTTTGGCATTGCATTCCTAATGCATAAATGCAGTAGGATCTTAAAAATACTTATTCAGTAAAGAAGCATTTTTTATTCTCTACATTAAACATATTGCCTTTAAAAACTAAAATATATCTGACATAAATATTAGTTTCAGGTGTACTACATATTGATTTGATATTTGCATACATTATGAAATGAACACTGAGATAAGTAACCACCTGTCTCCACACAGAGTTATTACAATATTATTGACTATATTTCTTTTTTTTTTTTTTCTTTTTTTTTTCTTTTTTTCTTTTTTTTTAATTTCAGATATACACATGCTCCCCATCCTGAACCCTCCTCCCTCCCAACCTCCCCATACCATCCCCCTGGGCCTTCCCAGCGCACCAGCCCCAAGCATCCAGCATCGTGCACTGAACCTAGACTGGCATCTCGTTTCATACATGATATTTCACATGTTTCAATGCCATTCTCCCAAATCTTCCCACCCTCTCCCACAGAGTCCATAAGACTGTTCTATACATCAGTGTCTCTTTTGCTGTCTCGTATACAGGGTTATCGTTACCATCTTTCTAAATTCCATATATATGCGTTAGTATACTGTATTTATGTTTTTCCTTCTGGCTTACTTCACTCTGTATAACAGGCTCCAGTTTCATCCACCTCATTAGAACTGATTCAAATGTATTCTTTTTAATGGCTGAGTAATACTCCATTGTGTATATGTACCACAGCTTTCTTATCCATTCATCTGCTGATGGGCATCTAGGTTGCTTCCATGTCCTGGCTATTATAAACAGTGCTGCGATGAACATTGGGGTACACGTGTCTCTTTCCCTTCTGGTTTCCTCAGTGTGTATGCCCAGCAGTGGGATTGCTGGATCATAAGGCAGTTCTATTTCCAGTTTTTTAAGGAATCTCCACACTCTTCTCCATAGTGGCTGTACTAGTTTGCATTCCCACCAACAGTGTAAGAGGGTTCCCTTTTCTCCACACCCTCTCCAGCATTTATTATTTGTAGACTTTTGGATCGCAGCCATTCTGACTGGTGTGAAATGGTACCTCATAGTGGTTTTGATTTGCATTTCTCTGATAAAGAGTGATGTTGAGCATCTTTTCAAGTGTTTGTTAGCCATCTGTATGTCTTATTTGGAGAAATGTCTATTTAGATCTTTGGCCCATTTTTTGATTGGGTCATTTATTTTTCTGGAGTTGAGCTGGAGGAGTTGCTTGTATATTTTTGAGATTAGTTGTTTGTCGGTTGCTTCATATGCTATTATTTTCTCCCATTCTGAAGGCTGTCTTTTCACCTTGCTAATAGTTTCCTTTGATGTGCAGAAGCTTTTAAGTTTAATTAGGTCCCATTTGTTTATTTTTGCTTTTATTTCCAATATTCTGGGAGGTGGGTCATAGAGGGTCCTGCTGTGATGTATGTCAGAGAGTGTTTTGCCTATGTTCTCCTCTAGGAGTTTTATAGTTTCTGGTCTTATGTTGAGATCTTTAATCCATTTGGAGTTTATTTTTGTGTATGGTGTTAGAAAGTGTTCTAGTTTCATTCTTTTGCAAGTGGTTGACCAGATTTCCCAGCACCACTTGTTAAAGAGATTGTCTTTAATCCACTGTATATTCTTGCCTCCTTTGTCAAAGATAAGGTGTCCATATGTGCGTGGATTTATCTCTGGGCTTTCTATTTTGTTCCATTGATCTATATTTCTGTCTTTGTGCCAGTACCATACTGTCTTGATAACTGTGGCTTTGTAGTAGAGCCTGAAGTCAGGTAGGTTGATTCCTCCAGTTCCATTTTTCTTTCTCAAGATCGCTTTGGCTATTCGAGGTTTTTTGTATTTCCATACAAATTGTGAAATTATTTGTTCTAGCTCTGTGAAGAATACTGTTGGTAGCTTGATAGGGATTGCATTGAATCTATAAATTGCTTTGGGTAGTATACTCATTTTCACTATATTGATTCTTCCAATCCATGAACATGGTATATTTCTCCATCTATTAGTGTCCTCTTTGATTTCTTTCACCAGTGTTTTATAGTTTTCTATATATAGGTCTTTAGTTTCTAGGTAGATATATTCCTAAGTATTTTATTCTTTTCGTTGCAATGGTGAATGGAATTGTTTCCTTAATTTCTCTTTCTGTTTTCTCATTATTAGTGTATAGGAATGCAAGGGATTTCTGTGTGTTGATTTTATATCCTGCAACTTTACTATAATCATTGATTAGTTCTAGTAATTTTCTGGTGGAGTCTTTAGGGTTTTCTATGTAGAGGATCATGTCATCTGCAAATAGTGAGAGTTTTACTTCTTCTTTTCCAATTTGGATTCCTTTTATTTCTTTTTCTGCTCTGATTGCTGTAGCCAAAACTTCCAAAACTATGTTGAATAGTAATGGTGAAAGTGGGCACCCTTGTCTTGTTCCTGACTTTAGAGGAAATGCTTTCAATTTTTCACCATTGAGGATAATGTTTGCTGTGGGTTTGTCATATATAGCTTTTATTATGTTGAGGTATGTTCCTTCTATTCCTGCTTTCTGGAGAGTTTTTATCATAAATGGGTGTTGAATTTTGTCAAAGGCTTTCTCTGCATCTATTGAGATAATCATATGGTTTTTGTTTCTCAATTTGTTAATGTGGTGTATTACATTGATTGATTTGCGGATATTGAAGAATCCTTGCATCCCTGGGATAAAGCCCACTTGGTCATGGTGTATGATCTTTTTAATGTGTTGTTGGATTCTGATTGCTAGAATTTTGTTTAGGATTTTTGCATCTATGTTCATCAGTGATATTGGCCTATAGTTTTCTTTTTTTGTGGCATCTTTGTCAGGTTTTGGTATTAGGGTGATGGTGGCCTCATAGAATGAGTTTGGAAGTTTACCTTCCTCTGCAATTTTCTGGAAGAGTTTGAGCAGGATAGGTGTCAGCTCTTCTCTAAATTTTTGGTAGAATTCAGCCGTGAAGCCGTCTGGACCTGGGCTTTTGTTTGCTGGAAGATTTTTGATTACAGTTTCAATTTCCATGCTTGTGATGGGTCTGTTAAGGTTTTCTATTTCTTCCTGGTCGAGTTTTGGAAAGTTGTACTTTTCTAAGAATTTGTCCATTTCTTCCTCGTTGTCCATTTTATTGGCATATAATTGTTGATAATAGTCTCTTATGATCCTTTGTATTTCTATGTTGTCTGTTGTGATCTCTCCACTGTCATTTCTAATTTTATTGATTTGATTTTTCTCCCTTTGTTTCTTGATGAGTCTGGCTAATGGTTTGTCAATTTTATTTATCCTTTCAAAGAACCAGCTTTTGGTTTTGTTGATTTTTGCTATGGTCTCTTTTGTTTCTTTTGCATTTATTTCTGCTCTAATTTTTAAGATTTCTTTCCTTCTACTAACCCTGGGGTTCTTCATTTCTTCCTTTTCTAGTTGCTTTAGGTGTAGAGTTAGGTTATTTATTTGACTTTTTTCTTGTTTCTTGAGGTGTGCCTGTATTGCTATGAACTTTCCCCTTAGGACTGCTTTTACTGTGTCCCACAGGTTTTGGGTTGTTGTGTTTTCATTTTCATTCGTTTCTATACAAATTTTGATTTCTTTTTTGATTTCTTCTGTGATTTGTTGGTTATTCAGCAGCGTGTTGTTCAGCCTCCATATGTTGGAATTTTTAATAGTTTTTCTCCTGTAATTGAGATCTAATCTTACTGCATTGTGGTCAGAAAAGATGCTTGGAATGATTTCTATTTTTTTGAATTTACCAAGGCTAGCTTTATGGCCCAGGATGTGATCTATCCTGGAGAAGGTTCCATGTGCGCTTGAGAAAAAGGTGAAATTCATTGTTTTGGGATGAAATGTCCTATAGATATCAATTAGGTCTAACTGGTCTATTGTATCGTTTAAAGTTTGTGTTTCCTTGTTAATTTTCTGTTTAGTTGATCTATCCATAGGTGTGAGTGGGGTATTAAAGTCTCCCACTATTATTGTGTTATTGTTAATTTCTCCTTTCATACTTGTTAGCATTTGTCTTACATACTGCGGTGCTCCCGTGTTGGGTGCATATATATTTATAATTGTTATATCTTCTTCTTGGATTGATCCTTTGATCATTATGTAGTGACCTTCTTTGTCTCTTTTCACAGCCTTTGTTTTAAAGTCTGTTTTATCTGATATGAGTATTGCTACTCCTGCTTTCTTTTGGTCCCTATTTGCATGGAAAATCTTTTTCCAGCCCTTCACTTTCAGTCTGTATGTGTCCCCTGTTTTGAGGTGGGTCTCCTGTAGACAACATATGTAGGGGTCTTGTTTTTGTATCCATTCAGCCAGTCTTTGTCTTTTGGTTGGGGCATTCAACCCATTTACGTTTAAGGTAATTACTGATAAGTATGATCCCGTTGCCGTTTACTTTATTGTTTGGGGTTCGAATTTATACACCATTTTTGTGTTTCCTGTCTAGAGAATATCCTTTAGTATTTGTTGTAGAGCTGGTTTGGTGGTGCAGAAGTCTCTCAGCTTTTGCTTGTCTGAAAAGCTTTTGATTTCTCCTTCATACTTGAATGAAATCCTTGCTGGGTACAATAATCTGGGCTGTAGGTTATTTTCTTTCATCATTTTAAGTATGTCTTGCCATTCCCTCCTGGCTTGAAGAGTTTCTATTGAAAGATCAGCTGTTATCCTTATGGGAATTCCCTTGTGTGTTATTTGTTGTTTTTCCCTTGCTGCTTTTAATATTTGTTCTTTGTGTTTGATCTTCGTTAATTTGAGTAATATGTGTCTTGGGGTGTTTCGCCTTGGGTTTATCCTGTTTGGGATTCTCTGGGTTTCTTGGACTTGGGTGATTATTTCCTTCCCCAGTTTAGGGAAGTTTTCAACTATTATCTCCTCAAGTATTTTCTCATGATCTTTCTTTTTGTCTTCTTCTTCTGGAACCCCTATGATTCGAATGTTGTAGCGTTTAATATTGTCCTGGAGGTCTCTGAGATTGTCCTCATTTCTTTTAATTCGTTTTTCTTTTATTCTCTCTGATTCATTTATTTCTACCAATCTATCTTCTAGTTCACTAATCCTATCTTCTGCCTCTGTTATTCTACTATTTGTTGCCTCCAGAGTGTTTTTAATTTCATTTATTGCATTATTCATTGTATATTGACTCTTTTTTATTTCTTCTAGGTCCTTGTTAAACCTTTCTTGCATCTTCTCAATCCTTGTCTCCAAGCTATTTATCTGTGATTCCATTTTAATTTCAAGATTTTGGATCAATTTCACTATCATTATTCAGAATTCTTTATCAGGTAGATTCCCTATCTCTTCCTCTTTTGTTTGGTTTGGTGGGCATTTATCCTGTTCCTTTATCTGCTGGCTATTCCTCTGTCTCTTCATCTTGTTTAAATTGCTGAGTTTGGGGTGTCCTTTCTGTATTCTGGCAGTTTGTGGAGTTCTCTTTATTGTGGCTATTCCTCGCTGTGTGTGGGTTTGTACAGGTGGCTTGTCAAGGTTTCCTGGTTAGGGAAGCTTGTGTCAGTGTTCTGATGGGTGGAACTGTATTTCTTCTCTTTGTTCAGTCGCGCTGTGGGGAGGGAGGGAGGGATGCTGCAAGCAAATAACACTGGCGTGCGCTCGCAGTGCCTCAGCCACACTGGGTCTGCCCCCGCTCACTGCGCGTGTAGCCTCGCTGCCCACACTGCTCGGGCTCTAGGTTGTTCCGCCGGGAACAATCCGAGGCTGGCCCTGGGTTGTATGTACCTCCCAGGTCCAAGCCGCTCAGGTTCAGGCACTCGGGTAGTCCTCAGAGGCGCAGACTCAGTTGGGCCTGAGTGTTGTGCTCTTCCCAGGTCCGAGCAGCTCAAGTGATGAGGTGTTTGGCGAGCGCCAATGCTGCGACTTATCGCCTCCCGGCCACTCGGTTATCTGGGCGCAAAACCGGTGCACCTTCTTAGGCAGATGTTAACCGTCCAGACCCCCAAGAAGTTTTAGTTAGCAAAGAAGCCTGCTTACAGTTTTATAGATAATGTCTCTCTGGGGCTGCGATTGCCCCCTTCCGGCTCTGGCTGCCTGTCACCGGAGGGGGAAGGTCTGCAGCCGGCTATCTCTGTTCAATTCTTTGTTCCGTGCGCGGGCCTGGCGGTCTTAGGTTGGGGCTGGCTTTTCGCGTGGTAGATATCCCACAGTCTGGTTTGTTAGCCCAAATTATTTCGCTCAGATAGTGCTTAGGGTATTCAGGCCAGATTCTTACTCTAAGCGATGCAGCCCGCGCTGCGCCTCCCTGCCCAGCCCCCGCTTGTTAATGGCGCCTGCAGGCGTCTGCGCTGCTTCTCCGCTGGGGGAGTTACCGTAGGACTCGCAATCTTCGAGTTTTAATTGTTTATTTATTTTTTCTTCCTGTTATGTTGCCCTCTGTGCTTCCAAAGCTCGGCACAGATTCGGCAGTGAGAAGGTTTCCTGGTGTTTGGAAACTTCTCTCTTTTTAAGACTCCCTTCCCGGGACGGAGCTCCGTCCCTCCCTCTTTTGTCTCTTTTTTTGTCTTTTATATTTTTTCCTACCTCCTTTCGAAGAGTTGGATTGCTTTTCTGGGTGCCTGATGTCCTCTGCCGGCATTCAGAAGTTGTTTTGTGGAATTTACTCGACGTTTAAATGCTCTTTTGATGAATTTGTGGGGGAGAAAGTGTTCTCCCTGTCCTACTCCTCCGCCATCTTGGCTCCTCTCTATATTTCTTATACTATAAATTTCATCCCCATAGCTTAGTTTATAACTGGAGGTTTGTACCTCTGAGTCCCCTTCACCAATTCAGCCCTCCACCATGGGCTTCCACTCCAGCAACCACCAGTGAGTTCTCTGTATGTGTAAGTCAGCTTTCATTTTGTTTGGTTCATTTTTTTAGATTCTACAAGTAAGTGAAATCATATGGTGTTTGTCTTTGTCTGATTTCTTTCACTTAGCACAGTACTATCTAGAATTCATTCATGTTGTCACAAATGACAAGATTTCTTTGTATGACTGAGTGATATTCCACTGTACATATACCACATCTTCTTTATCCATTCATCTATTGATGGACTCAGGCTGCTTCCATGTCTTGGTTATTGTAAATAATGCTGCCATGAACACTAAGGTGTGCATATCTTCTCAAATCGATGCTTTTTTTCCCTTTGAGTAAATACCCAGAAGTAAAATTGTTGGCTCATATGGTAGTTCTGTATTTAACTTTTTGAGGAGCTTCTATGCTGTTTTCTATAGTGGGTGCTATGGAATTTACAATGTCATCAACAGTACATCAAGGTTCCCTTTTCTCCATATCCTCACTGCTGCTGCTAAGTCGCTTCAGTCGTGTCCGACTCTGTGCGACCCCATAGACAGCAGCCCACCAGGCTCCCCCGTCCCTGGGATTCTCCAGGCAAGAACACTGGAGTGGGTTGCCATTTCCTTCTCCAATGCAGGAAAGTGAAAAGTGAAAGTGAAGTCACTCAGTCGTGTCCGAGTCTTCGTGACCCTATGGTCTGCAGCCTACCAGGCTCCTCCGTCCATGGGATTTTCCAGGCAAGAGTACTGGAGTGGGGTGCCATTTCCTTCTCCAATATCCTCACTAACACTTGTTATTTGTTCTTTTTGAAGGTAGTCATTCTGACAGGTGTGTGGTGTCATCTTCCTGGGATTTAATTTTCATTTCCCGGATGATTAGTGATGTCGACATTTTTTCATATGCCTTTTGGCTGTCTGTATATATTCTTTGGGAAAATGTCTCTTCAGGTCTCTGTTCATATCTTATTCAAGTTTGTTTTTGATGTTGAATAACTGAGTTTTTGGTTTGTTTGGTTGGAAATTAACCCCTTATTGGATATATCGTTTGTAAATATATTCAATAAGCTACTTTTTCATTTTGCTGATAGTTTCCTTTGCTGTGCAAAAGCTTTTTAGTTCAATGTAGTCTCAGGTGTTTATTTTTGCTTTTGCTTCCCTTGCCTGAGGAGATAGATCCCCCAAAAATGTTGCTAAGATCAATGCCAAAGAGCATGCTGCCTGTGTTTTCTTCTAGAAGTTTTATGGTTTCAGTTCTTACATTTAAGTCTTTATCCATTTTGAGTTTATTTTTGAATATGGTATGAGAAAGTAGTCCAGTTTGATTCTTTTGCATGTAGCTGTCCAGTTTTCCCAGTACAATTTATTGAAGAGGCTGTCTTTTTCCCATTGTATAATCTTGCCTCTCTTGTCATAGATTAATTGACCATAAAAGTATGGGTTTCATTCTGGGCCCTCTGTTCCGTTTCCTTGATCTATGTGTCTGTTTTTGTGCCAGTACTATACTGTTTGGATTACTGTAGCTTTATAGTATAGTTTGAAGTCAGGGAATGCAATGCCTCTGGCTTTGTTCTTTCTCAAGATTGCTTTGTCTCTTGGAGGTCTTTTATGTTTCCACACAAATTTTAGAATTATGTGTTCTAGTTCTGTGAAAAATGCAATTGGTATTTGGCTAGGGATTGCTCTGAATCTGTAGCATGCCTTTGGTAGTATGGACATTTTAGTGTTATTAACTCTTCCAACCCATGAGCATGGTTTGTCTTTCCATTTGTTTGTGTCACTTTCATTGTCATCAGTGTGTTATAGTTTTCAGAGTATAAGCGTTTTACCTCATTGGTTAGATTTATTCCTAGGTATTTTATTCTTTTTGATGCAACTGTAAATAGGGTTCTTTTCTAAATTTCTCTTTGTGACAGCTTGCTATTAGTGGATAGAAATGCATCAGATTTACATATATTAACTTTGTATCCCACAACTTCACCAACCAAACTCATTTATTAGTTCTAATAGCTTTTTGGTGGGCATCTTTAGGGTTTTCTGTATATAGTATTACATCATTTAAAATGCCAAACAGTGACAGTTTTAATTCTTCCTTTCCAATTTGGTTTCCCTTATTTCTTTTCTTTGTCTGATTGCTGTGACTTCCAATACAATACTGAATAAAAGTGGTGAGAGTGGGCATCCTTGTCATGTTCCTGATTTTAGAGGAAACGCTCTCATCTTTTTGTGGATGACTGTGATGTTAGCTGTGGCTTTGTCATATATGGCCACATATGTTGCATTTAAAATCAATGAAAAAAGACTACCACACTATGGTAGTAGTATGGTATGCTAAAAATAATATTATTATAAGAATAACTAAATAAATGCTTGTTATCTAAAATGAAGATTTGTAGTTTATTCCCAAAGATAAACACATTATTCTGACCATTTCCTTGCATTGCACTCTTCTGTTAATAAACCAGGGGGACTCTCAGCAAAGCACTCTAACAAAGTACATAAGCCTTTCATAATTTTAGTTTCTTTATTTTTTCCCACATCTATTATTTCTCTCTCTCTACATTTTGTCTAGAGAAAAGAATGCTTGATTTTTTTTTTTTTACATATAAAATAGGTATTTCTTCCATAGTGCATACAAAGAAAAATCCCAATCTTCTCTGGGCATTGTCTTCTTCAGCTATCCATGTGAAAATGAAACCTCTCAAGACTCTGACCTTTTTCTTCAAAGCAGTGTGAGTTACAAAAGAGACTTTACAGTTTTTTCAGCTCTAAATTCAGATCAGTTCAAAGCATCTGCTTCCTTTAAGATTCTCTTAAAAGGAAACTTGATATGTTTATTATACAAAATACTTTAGGGAAAAAAAAACAAATCCTCCCTGTTTAGATCTAAGAAGATCTTGTAGAGTTTTAGAATTTCTCAAATGTGAAGTCTTCCCATCTCCATTTCATTCAAGATAATGCATTTTCTGTTCAGATAAATCTTGAAATGAATTACTCAACATTTCCATTGTAGACACTTATAGGTAACTTCAAACATGTTAGCGCTGAAGGAGTACTGCCCCAGGATTAAGCAATAGTACTCCTGATTTAATCAAACAGAGCCAGCCACTGATCACTTCTGACCTCCAGACTTACAATACCTTTCACCTTTCTCTCAGTTTCTTTGATGATGTTTTACAAATTGTAGAAATTTATCTGACAGATCTGAAAATAGTGTTAGGCAGCAATGATGCTGACAGGGAAGAGGAGCTGCAGAAGTGTCCTCATGCAAAGTCTAGACTTTCCCCTTGTCATTGGCTGGGGAGAACGTCAGCAGAAGCTAAGAACTTTCAACAAGAAGAGGGAATGAGATTTCCCTGGGCAAAGGGCAGGGGATGGAAGGATAAATGGATTGATCCTCTCTGTTAATCATGTCCCTCCTGCTATCAGAATATAATGTGGGGGTAACTGTGCTGTTTGTCAGATGATTAAAATTAGGAGACGAGTATATGAGGCTTTGATAGAGGCAGGATTTTCTTACGCTATATAAGCTTTGGTCCAAAAAACATTTTAAATATATTCAAATACATTTTATTTCTCCAAGAGATCTTCCCAATCCAGGGATTGAACCCAGGTCTCCCACATTGCAGGTGGATTCTTTACCAGCTGAGCCACCAGGGAAGCCCTAAATATATATATATATACATATATATATACACACACACATATATATATATACACATATATACATACACACATGATCTGGCTGGCAGCAACTGTTGTTGTTGTTGTTGTAGTTGTTTAGTCACTGTCATGTCCAACTCTTTGCAACACCATGGAATGTAGCCTGTCAGGCTCCTCGGTCCATGGGATTTCCCAGGTGAGAATACTCTTTCCTGAAAAGTGGTATTTGGTCCAGACAACAGATGTTCTTTGAAGAGGTTGATCGTGTGTGTACTGTTGCTTCGGTCGTGTCTGACTGTTTGCGACCCTATGGACTGTAGCCCACTAGGCTTCTCTGTCTATGGGATTTTCCCAGTAAAAATACTGGCATGGGTTGCCATGCTCTCCTCCCGGGGATCTTCCTGACCCAGGGATCGAACCCGTGACTCCTGTGTCTCCTGCATTGGAGGAAGATTCTTTACTGCTGAGCCACCAGGGAACTCCTTCAAACAGATTTAAACATTTAAAAACATTTTTTTCGCTGCGTTGTGCCTTTGTTGCAGCACATGGGCTCTTCACTGCAGCATGCAGGCTTTCTCTAGTTGTAAGGGCGTCTCTCGTTGTGGCGCATGGACTTTAGTTTCTGCTCACAGGCTTGTTGCCCCAGGGTATGTGGGATCTCAGTTCCCCAGCCAGGGAATGAACCTGCATTGGAAGGTGGATTCTGGACCACTGGACCACCAGTAAGCACTTAGGAAATGTATGATCTTGCATAACAGGTAGCGCAGAGTTGAGAGCTGGCTTCACAGCTCATTGACCAGAATTGATCTGTTGGCAAAGGGAGTGAATAGGTTACTTTCAGACCAATCACTTCTGAAGCTGGGGGTGGAAAATAAGTGAATGTCTAAATGGTGTTTGAATTCCATCAGAAATCATCTTGCAGGGGGAGTGGTGATGGTAGAGAATGAATGCTGCCAACCAGCAGCGCCACCTACAACTCAGGTAGACAGTGAGCAAAGACAGGCTACAGGGGTGAAATAGGATGGCCCAGCAGAGTGTAAGAAGTAGGGCCTGGAGAGATCAACTAAAGTTATTTTGCTTTCTAAGAGAGGGCTGTTTAAAGAGCACAGGCAAATCTACAAGTGGAGAGAAAGCCGCAAAGGACACTGAACGTCACCCTAATCCCTCATCAGTTCTTCTCTCCTGTGTGGAGAGGAACGGGATTTTCTAAGTTCACTTGATGGAGGGATTTAACCCATTAAGAGTATCATAAATAAGATGGACTGATGTTAAAACTTTAAGGTCTCACATTTTACCCTTCTTGCAAGCTAATGGATGTGATTTCATGCATGTTGGAGGAAGACTTGAGATTCCTGGGTCAAAGACAAAGTACTTTATTACTCAAAGCAATGACAGTTGTGAAGGTGTGAGCATTTGTGTTTGTTTCCCATGCCCCAATTCCTATAGTATGATGCAAAAAAGGACCAGGTGACACTTGCATATGTAACAGATATCATCACAGGTGAGGAACGCTGAGCTTTTATATTATATAAAAGTCCACATATATATTATATGTAATATATATAATATAAATGTGTGTTATATAGTATAAACATATAATATATATAGGCTTTATATTATATATGTGTGTATATATACATATAGGCTTCCCAGGTGGTGCTAGTGGTAAAGAACCCACCTGCCAATGCAGGAGATGTAAGAGATGCAGTTCTATTACTGGGTCGGGAAGATTTCTTAGAGGAGGGCACAGCAACCTACTCCAGTATTCTTGCCTGGAGAATCCCATGGACAGAGGAGCCTAGTGGGCTATTGTCTATAGGGTTGCAAATAGTCAAACATGACTGAAGTGACTTAACACACATGAATATACATACACACACACACACACACACACATATACATGTGTGTGTTAGTCATCCAGTCATGTCCAACTCTTTGTGACCCCACGGACTGTAGCCCACCAGGCTCCTCTGTCCATGAAGTTCTCCAGGCAAGAATACTGGAGTGGGTTGCCATGCCCTTCTCCAGGGGACCTTCCTGATCCAGGAATCAAACTCTGGTCTCCCCCGCTGGGGCAGATTCTTTACCCTCTGGAGCCACCTGAGAAGCCATATACATAAGCATATACATATACATGAGAAATGCCAGGCTGAATGAATTACAAGCTGTAATCAAGATAGGCAGGAGAAACATCAGCAACCTCAGATATGCAGATGATACCACTCTAATGGCAGTAAGTGAAGAGGAACTAAAGACCCTCTTGAGGGTGAAGGAAGAGAGTGAATGAGCCAGCTTAAGACTAAATATTAAAAAAAACTAAGATCATGGCATCCTGCCCCATTACTTCAAGGCAAATAGAAGGGAAAAAGGTGGAAGTAGTGACAGATTTCCTCTTCTTGGGCTCCAAAACCACTGCCAATGGTGACTGCAGCCATGAAATTAGAAGACATTTGCTTCTTGGCAGGAAAGCAATGACAAACCTAGATAGCGTGTTGAAAAGCAGAGACATTACTCTGCCAACAAAGGTCCATAGAGTCAAGGCTATGGTCTTCCCAGTTGTTGTGAGAGCTGGACTGTAAAAAAGGCAGAACACCAAAGAATTGATGCCTTCAAACTGTGGTGCTGGAGAAGACTCTTGATAGTCCCTAGGACACCAAGGAGATCAAACCAGTCAATCTAAGGGAGATCAACCCTGAATATTCACTAGAAGGACTGATGCTAAAGCTGAAGCTCCAGTATTTTGGTCATTTGATGTGAACAGACGACACATTGGAAAAGTTCCTGATGCTGGGAAAGACTGAGGGCAGAAGGAGAAGAGGGTGTCAGAGGATGAGATGGCTTGACGGTATCACCAATGCAATGAACATGAACTTGGGCAAACTCCAGGAGATGGTAATGGATAGGGAGGCCTGGCGTGCTGCAGTCCAGGGAGTCGCAAAGAATCAGACACAACTAGGCAAATGAACAACAACATACATATACATAATATGTTTATATTATAATAAAAATAAAGTTTCCTGTTCTTTGCTGCAAAAAGAAACATTATCTTTATTATACTAGACAATGAGCATAACTATCTATGCTGTCTTGGATATCTGGAAAAATATCCCATGAGTCTACTACTCCACTGGCCACTCAGATTAGTCTGGACCAATAAAACCAAATCTGTCCAACTTTTTCTCACAGCGCATTCAATTAACATGTTATCAATAGGAGTCAAAGTCTCAGGATAAGGCCAACCTGAAGTATTGACCTCAAACTTGCCTCCCAAGAGTCCAGACCCAGGCAGCTGAACAAATTCCATATATCATCAGGTTCTACCTTAGAAAGTCAGGTGATTTTGCTCTGTAAGTTTCTATATTGATTTTTCCACTAGGCCTGAGATATTAATCCAGGTGCAAAAGAACGTACTGGTGATTGTACAGGCTCTGTCTTGGGCCTCAAAGAAGTCTAGGGCAATCCTCTCATTTGTAACAACCCTGACCAGTGAGTTGAGGCCAACCTGAATGCTTTCCAGGGATAAGGTAGTGCCATTGATCACTTCAACTAAAGTCAGGAACTAATTTTCTAATTGGATGACTTCTGCCATAAGGATAACTACAGTGCGCATAAATGTCAGTTATCTCTCTGGGAATCTTTCCAAGGTAGCTTCTTTTTGGAGAGGTTTCTGTAGTCCTAAGGGCTATATTTTGGTGTTGGAGGAGACTCGTGAGAGTCCCTTGGACTGCAAGAAGGTCCAACCAGTCCATTCTAAAGGAGATCAGCCCTGGGTGTTCTCTCCAGTACTTTGGCCACCTCATGCGAAGAGTTGACATTGGAAAAGACTCTGATGCTGGGAGGGATTGGGGGCAGGAGGAAAAGGGGACGACAGAGGATGAGATGGCTGGATGGCATCACTGACTCGATGGACATGAGTCTGAGTGAACTCCGGGAGTTGGTGATGGACAGGGAGGCCTGGTGTGTGGTGATTCATGGGGTCGCCAAGAGTCAGACACGACTGAGCGACTGAAATGAACTGAACTGAACTGAACTTAAGGGCTATATAGTCTACAGGTTCTTTCTTTAACCCTGGAAGATTTCTTATGACCACTGCTAAATTGTAAGTCACTGTGTTTTTAGAAGGCAGGGAGGTTAATGCCTGGATTCCACAAAAGAAGTATAGTAAAAGGATGTACACCATACCCATGGAAAGAAAGCGTTATTATAATTGTTGGAGTTTCCTATATAAGACCTGTATCATTTAGGGGAAGGTGTTGACAGTGCCTCTAACATAAGCTCTCAGCAAACTGGCAAACCTTACATTCCCAGTTCAGTTTAAGCAATTAAGTTTAATCATTGTTTTCAATGATTAAGGGCAGTCAGTCCAACCTGTCCTGTTTGTCCACACCACCAGCTGGGTGGCATTTGTCTATCAGAGGAACTGACGTAATTGTGAAACTGGGGCATAGGGAAAATATCTAGAGGAGTTAACAGATTTGTTTTGTGTGTGAAAGATTCAGGAGCTGAGGACAGCCTCTGTTGTTTCTGATTGACTTCTCAGTGAAGTTAGAGGAAATGGGCCAAACTGTGGTCAGAGGCATCAGGCAGAGGATAACAGATCCAGCAGTCAATAAAATCGAAGGCACACACAATGGTTTGGGAGAAACTCACCAGGCGGTGGCCCATCATGAAGAAGGCTCCAAGGGTGATTCTGAAACACAGAGGTCATGCAGATCCATCTCTCTTCTGTGTCTCTTGGGGTCTAACGTCTTCCCAATCCCAGGTACTATTCTTGTCTGTCCTCCATTGATTCAAAACTGGTGTGTTCAATTCCACTATTGATAATTTCACTCTTTTTGTAGTTATTTCCTAATCACACCCAGACCTTTTACTGAGAAAAAAAGGTGCAAGGCTTGGACATTTTAATAGAAGTTATACGAACACCTTATGTACCCCACATCAACCTGTCTGGACCACTGCATGGGGGTTTGGTGATAGTGTGATCAGTCAAGTGGCATTATCTTTACCATCTAGGACCAAGTCCATCTAACTGGAGAATCCAGATAGTAGAATCAGAATTAAGTTGGAACCTCCTGGGCACCATTTTGGCTGAACTGCCATCTAGAGAGTATACCAGCTGGGCTGGCCTGGAATTGCTATTAGGGGAGAGAAAGACATATGCAAGAATGGTCAGGAAGAAATCTCAATTTTTCAAAATAGGTCTATGTCACCTCCTACCCCTTTTGTCCTGACCAATACCTAGAAAGCAGCCAAGGGGAAGTGAACCCTTTCTGAGGACAGCAGCATTCAGTGACCAAACTGCCTTACCAAAGTGCATGGACCAGGAGAAGGTGAAGGAAGTAGAATTAGAAATTTTTTAGTCGGTTTTTGAGGAGGCCATTCCAGTGCTAGATGTCTGTGGCTGGTAGGGAGCATGGAAGTTCCTTCAAATATCTGTAATATCAGCAGCCAAGGTGAGAGTTGAGGGGGCTGAGGGAAGGAGGGGTACAAAGGGAAAAGAGCCTTCTACGTCAGTAAGGCTTTGCATTTATTTATTTTTAGTTTCAAATTGGGTGTGGCTGCTCATGGCTCCAATGAGTCAACTTGCAATGCTTTAGGCTGATTCAAAAATTTAGGGTAGGTAAATTTCCTCATGGCTGATATTGCCTACTTTGGGTTTCAGAATCATGGCCTCATTCTTTTCTGGCTGGTGTCACTGGATTTGCTTCTTTCTGCTCTCTTGGGCTTGGCTCATAGAGTGGCAAGTTTTTTAAGGAGTCAACTCATCCGAAAAAAACTCTGATGTTGGGAAGGATTGAAGGCAAAAGGTGAAGGAGGAAGCAGTGGATGAGATTGTTAGATAGCATCATTGACTCAATGGACATGAATTTGAGCAAACTCCAGGAGATAGAGGAGGACAGAGAAGCCTGGTGTGCTGCAGTCCGTGGGGCCAGAAAGTGTCAGAAACAACTTAGTGACTGAAAAAAAATGACAACTTCAATCTGAGGTATTTAATGCCTCACTATCAAAAATATCACTTTGGCTTCACCTAGTTCCAGTGTTAAGTTTTCCAGGGCTAAGAATTGACAGTAAGAATACATGTAGAGTTCTCTGGGTCAGTTTCCCATTCTCCAATATGTCATCTGCATCAGCATTAGAAACTCAATCCCAGGCAGGAAGAGCTCTAATATTAGATAATACCTCATCCATGGATTCCCACAGAAGTTTTCCCCCAAAGAGCCACTGCTCCATTTAGCAGCCAGGACAATCTGCAAATAGCCTGAGACATTTTGCTCTAAACTGAATGGGTTAAAGTTTGGCATGAGAGATGGAGTGATAAAACAATCCAGCTGTTGTCACCCAGGGTGAATATTAGTACTAATTGTCACCGTGGGGCACACGTGAAACTAATCAACAGGTTGAGAACGTGCCCTGCACAGAGGAGCGTTAGCAACACCCCAGGCACTGTTTCACATGGTTGGCCTTCAACCTACTTCCTAGTACTCAGCCTGCAGCGAGAAATTACAGAAGTATTTGCCCGATTGACAATAAAATTTGGTCAACATGTTCAACACTAATTCCCAGGGATTTCCTCAAAATCTTTTAATTGGTCTATGAGGTCCTCATCCTTGCTCTTTCACATTCCCTCTTGGTTACCAAGACTGTCAATAACCATAGAGTGTGATTTTTACCATCCAATAATCTAAGCTAGCTTGCCACGGTTTCGTGAATGCTGGGAGAAAACACAAGGCTGGATCATAGACAAAGGACTTTGTTAGTCACAGCACTGGCAGTAGTCAGATCTCAAATTTGTGTCAATTTCCCAGACCCCAGCTCCAACAGGCAATTCAAAGAAGACCAAATAACACCAATGTATGTGACAGATAGAGAGAAATCCTGAGTTTAGGGAACCCAGACCTCTTATAATAGGCAAAAGCAAACATGTACTGTCTCCGTCTTCCAAAATTGTTTGTTATACAAACATCTTTAAAAAGATAGTCCAGGAAGTCCAAGAAAGCCTTAGAAAGGTCACAGATAGCCAAATAACTTGAACTCTGCTTTTGCCAACATAGAAACAAATTTTAAAAGGAAGAAAGGAAAGAAAAATGGAAATGATGAAAAATAGCAAAACAGAAAGATATTCCTGGAACTCTTTCTACCAAATATAACCAAGTATTTCTAATTTCCTTACAAGACATAAACAAATAATTTCATAAAACTGAAGCATACACATACTTCTAGGCTAAGTTGATAAGTATTTATATAATTTTGGAGTATCAGCCATTATAAAGCATAAAACCAAAAAAATCATTAGGAAAAATTTATAGATATGATTATGCAAAATTCAAGCACTTCTCTCTTATGTCAAAATAAAATGAAATGCCCTAAACAAAATTATAAGTGAAAAAGAACCAATTGAAAAAATATTTCGAAAATACATTAATAGATTCATTTTTAAAATACCTAACAAATTAATGATAATAACAATAATAAAATGAATTCATCATTTGGGCTTGGAAACTGAACAAGGAATTCAAATCAGAATATATATATATATATATATATAGCCAGGAAGAATATGATAATATGTTCTATCCTTATTTGTAGTTATAGCAATTCACATTAAAATAAATGCATTTTACTGATGTGGAAAAAAAAGCAAAGAAAAAGATAGTCCATAACAACAATAGTCAGTCTTTGTGCTTTCGTGATGTGTAGAAACATGAAAGACCCATGGAGAATTTCTTCCCAACAATGCATTTCAGTTCACTTCAGTTCAGTAGCTCAGTCGTGTCTGACTCTTTGCGACCCCATGAATCGCAGCATGCCAGGCCTCCCTGTCCATCACCAACTCCCAGAGTTCACCCAGACTCACCCCCATCGAGTCAGTGATGCCATCCAGCCATCTCATCCTCTGTCATCCCCTTCTTCTCCTGCCCCCGATCCCTCCCAGCATCAGAGTCTTTTCCAATGAGTCAACTCTTCACATGAGGTGGCCAAAGTACTGGAGTTTCAGCTTTAGCATCATTCCTTCCAAAGAACACCCAGGGCTGATCTCCTTCAGAATGAACTGGTTGGATCTCCTTGCAGTCCAAGGGACTCTCAAGAGTCTTCTCCAACGCCACAGTTCAAAAGCATCAATTCTTCAGCGCTCAGCTTTCTTCACAGTCCAACTCTCACATCCATACGTGACCACTGGAAAAACCATAGCCTTGACTAGATGGACCTTTGTTGGCAAAGTAATGTCTCTGCTTTTGAATATGCTATCTAGGTTGGTCATAACTTTCCTTCCAAGGAGTAAGTGTCTTTTAATTTCATGGCTGCAGTCACCATCTGCAATGATTTTGGAGCCCAAAAAAATAAAGTCTGACACTGTTTCCACTGTTTCCCCATCTATTTCCCATGAAGTGATGGGACCGGATGCCATGATCTTCGTTTTCTGAATGTTGAGTTTTAAGCCAACTTTTTCACTCTCCATTTTCACCTTCATCAAGAGGCTTTTTAGTTCCTCTTCACTTTCTGCTGAGTCACACCATTCCCTGGATAAGTCTCTTGTAAGACAGTCTGTTTTCCAGTCAGACTGATTGGTGGTGGGATATTAGTAGATGAAATGGAACTAGCAATGGTGATGACTGGGGGAGACCCTAATGGATAAAGACAACAGAAGATTTATTAGTTGAAAGGATTTAGGGTTGCAAACGGCAGAAACCAATTTTGATTAACTTAAATAAAAAGGAAATTTATTACAAAATTATAAAATAACTCAGAAATAAAGAAAAAGTTGAATAATTAGGTCTTTGGGAGACAGGAAGCAGTGCAAATTGAGATCTAGATCTAGGAACTCATGGACAGTCTCTCCAGAGTATTTCTGCTAGGATGACCCAGCTCCAAACTTTAAATTCTTGTGTCACACAGCTCAAGATTCAAATGTTCATGGGAGAGAGTCTAATGTTAGTCACTCAGTTGTGTCCAACTCTTTGTGACACCATGGACTGCAGCTAGCCAGGCTCCTCTGTCCATGGGGATTCCCTAGGCAGGAAAACTGGAGTGGATTGCCATTCCTTTCTCCAGGGGATCTTCCTGGCCCAGGGATCAAACCTGGGTCCCCTGCATTGCAGGCAGACTCTTTACCATCTGAGCCACTAGGGAAGCCTCTTGGGAGAGAGTCTAATTGGCCTCTATTGGATCATATGCCCATACCTTGGGCAAGTGAGTGTTGGAATCTTAACCAACAATCGAACCAAGACTGCATTCATTATAAAGGGGGAGTCCCCAAAGAAAAATCAAGATATTTTTCTGCTTATAAGGTTCATTTTCTCAATCTTCTCCATACTCTGGGGGCCATGGTTCCTGGGAATTCTGGGATCACATCTGACATCTCCATTACTAGTGAGGGAAGAGAAAGAATCACAGGGAATGACTCTGAGTGTCAGGCTGGGTGACAGCTCTGCATGTGGGGCTTGGGGATTGGGTAGGGTATTAGGATTGGCTCTTATTCCAGAACCATATAAGAAATAACGAAGGAACAGTTCCCTAAAGAATAGGAGTGTCACTACCAAAAGAAGGGAGCAGAGTGATATTGGGCAGAGAAAAATGGATTTCCATCATGTCATCAACCCTGCATGATTCTTCCTTGTGGCCTGGAATTTTGTGAGTCCTGTAGGAGAAAGAAAACTCAAGATGCTGCTGGTGAATTTTCCCAAGAGGAGTATCCCAGGCCAGGGTGGATGGGTTCTCCGTCTGGCGAGCATAGGGCCATAGAAGGAGGTAGGGTGTGGCACAGAAAATACCGTGCGATCTTGCATATTTCCTCACTAGGTGCTGAAGGCCTTTCTGGGGCCACTGGGAGATGGAGTCCAAGCCTGAAAGTCTTCCATTAAATCCCACAAGCTTCTTAACAGAGAGCTGAAGAAAATCCATGAGGTGGACAGGGCCAGGGAGGCAGGTTTGCCATTTGGTGCCTGGGGCCCAAGGGCCAAAACAGGCAAGCAGTTCACTGGACTTCCTCTCATCCCAAGCCATTCTGCATAAAAAGCTCAAGGTCCTAGGAAAGGCCAGAGGTGGGAATTAGGGTGAGGTGTCACAGCAAAACTCTAAACTCAGAGCCCAGCCAAGGACCATTGAAGGGCAAGTACCAGCAGATAGTTTGAAGACATTTCTTAGGGCACCAAAGCTGGGGCAGGAGTCATTTATGGAGTTTGTAAGTGGGAAGGAAAAGGGGGGAAAAAGTAATTTTGAACAAGTGATGATAACTTTGTGAATATATAGTGAAATTTTCTCTTATGTAAGAATAAGAGCATGAGGTATGTAGGTAAGTGATATAATTATATAGCATATTGTACAAAATAAATTTTATTATGTCAATATAATATGGTGTAAAGTTTTACTGGTCCACTTCTCTTTGGATCTCCACTCACATCCTAGAGAAATAATGTAGACAGTCAACAAGAGAATGTCTTTGCTGCTGCATGGCGTTCTTAGAGCCTGTCACATAGACCGCCAGCTGCAGAGATCCCCAGGTGGAGCATGCCTCATAGAATAAAATCTGCGAACTAGGGAACTGGAAAACCTGAGATTTGGCAATCATTTGAAGGCCATGGTCCACGATGTTACACCGTCAAAAGAAACACAAAGGATTTGTTCATTGACCTGGAGTCATAACCACAGGTAATTAGCATTTGCACCTCATCCTTTTGGGGTAGTGACACCTCTGTCCTCAGGAGCTTAGGCTTTAATCCAAGCTCTCATTTATAACAACTCAATAAACAGCCCAAATGTTTTCCACTGGGAAATTGATAAGCAAACTGTGGAACATCCATGCAATGAAATACCCGTCAACGATAAAAAAGAAAGAAACTAACTGATTCACACATCTTAGAAATGATATCACATTTTTGCTGTCTTCTGTTTGTTCTAAATCATTATGTTAAATGAAGAAAGCAAGACAAAAAAGAACCACATACTTTATGATTACATTTATAGGAAATTTCAGAAAAGGCAGACTTACAGTGACAAAAAGTAGCTGATGTTTGCCATAAGGGAAGGGGGCTGACTCCTAAGAAGCACAAAGAAACTTTTGGGAGTGATGAATATTTTCTGTTTTTTGAAATAGATGATGGTTTGATTAAGACTGTGTACCTTTGTCAAAACTTATCAAATTGTATACTTAAAATTGGTGACTTTTTTTACTGTGGTAAAATATATACATAAGCTTGCCCTTCCCCCTCTAAGTGTACAGTTTATTGGCAATGTTTATATTCACAGGGTTGCACAACCGTCTTCACAATATATTTCCAAAACTATTTCTTTTCTCCAAAGGACGGTGTCCTCATTAAGCAATAACTCCCCATTTGTTCTTCCTCCAGGGTGACTTTTATTGTACACAAACTATACCTCAATAAAGCTGGTTTTAAAAATTCACTACCTGCACCCAGCCCCCCTGCCTGCTCTTACTTGAGATAATTTTTGTAGCCTTGCACTGTATCCTCTCGGACTTCCGCCTGTGTGCTGGCCCTGCGTGCCCTGGCCACTGCAGTCATCTCCCTCTCCAGGGTGTCCACAAAGCACACACGGGCATGGTTTCCCTGGGTTACCTGAGGACTTTACTCTTTGGCTCTCATCCAGGAAGGCGTCTCTTCCCTCTCGCCATCTGTCCATGAATCTTTTTTGCCTAGCCCAGCCTATCAGGTTCTAGCTTTGAGCAACACACGCACACACACCAGATTCTCCCTTCAACAGTGTGACACAACCTGTTTGTATGTCTTACCCACCCCTGACCCTTGACCGCCTTTCCTTTAACATTTTTTCTTCCTTATCAGTTAGTTGAGTCCAACTTGGACTTTACGCTTATATCTTAAATAGTATAGAGCTGATTTAAAGGCCGCGCGATGAGACAGACTTTGTGTTTTCTCCTAAAAAGACAGGAATCTTTTCTGTGTCATCTTTCTATGATGGCATAACCCTGTAGGTCCACCCTCTCGAGGAGAGGGAGCTTACTTTCAAAGTGTCATGTTCCACTCTTGCAGCAATAGATATTAGATAGGGACTGTTGCTTCTTCCGTCTTTTAAAGGTACAGAATGAAATGTTCCTCTCCCTTTCCACTCCCCTCTCCATCTTCTCCCTCCCTCCTTTTCCCCAGGATAAGCATCAAAGTGTGTGTGTGCTTAGTCACTCAGTCATGTAGAGCCCATTTCTTATTCGTGAAGCCCAAGGAGACACAATTTGATAACAGGAAATTAAAGAAAGAAATGAATGCATTCAATGCAAAGAAATGAAGATGGGTCTGCAGCATATTCTGCCTGGGCCACCTC
This sequence comes from Bos javanicus, assembly GCF_032452875.1. Lineage (NCBI taxonomy): Eukaryota > Metazoa > Chordata > Mammalia > Artiodactyla > Bovidae > Bos > Bos javanicus. The sequence goes on from NC_083870.1 coordinate 49,490,876, forward strand.
AAAGGAGGCTGGGCTTGGCTGCCCACCCCAGATTCCTACGTGTGGTTGGGGTGTTGAACTCCCCACCCCCACAGTTCTTAGGAACTGGCACCGGTGATAGGTTGTTCCCTTAGTGTATGCTGCTAGGGCCCCACTTTCCCTTCAGTATGCTGAGGACAATTTGCTGGTGGAAGTAGGGAAAGAATTCTGGGGAAGACTGACGCTTGTGGACAGGTGAAAAGTGAGGAGAGGAACACATGGAGAAAAGGTTAAAAGATTAGAAGAAAGATATAAAGATAGGGAGTGATATTAGAGACCAAGCTTGTCCATGAGACACTCTATGAATAATTTAACTTCCTAAGTGCACTTCTGGAAAAACCACATTTAACCCTCAGTTTTAACCCCCTTCCCCCACCATCTTGTATTATAATGTCCTTCATCTTAATGGAAATCCATCCTCCATTTCTCTCCTGCCCCCAAAGCACAGTCTCATCATCTGTACTGAACTATGAGATTACCAGTAATTATCAGTAATAATTACTGATTATTATCAGTAGTTATCAGTAATCAGCAAAGCTGGGAGCAGAGGGAAGCACATGGCACTGAAGTACAGCTCCTGATAGACTGCTCAGGTGGAGAACAAGAGAAAACCTTTTCAAATGCTTCTGAAAGAAAGTGTGTATTTTTAAGGAGGGGAAAATGATATTTGGGCCACAAATGGATCAGGTTGTAGACATTTTATTCCACTCCAAAGATGGGAAGCAAGTTGCAATGGATTTGTTAAGGTTAAGCACACATTTTTTAAAGTGGAGCTTTTGAGTGAGGATATACAATTTACCCAAAAACTATATTAAAGAAAACTAAGAAGAAACAGGGCTTCGCAGGTGGCACAGTGGTAACAAATCTGCCTGCCAATGCAGGAGACGCAACAGATGCTCGTTCAATCCCTGAGTCTGAAGATCCCCTGGAGCAGGAAATGGCAACCCACTCTAATATTCTTGCCTGGAAAATTCCATGGACAGAGGAGCCTGGCATGCTGCAGTCCATGGGGTCGCCAAGAGTCAGACGTGAGTGAGAGACTGAGCATGCATGCACAAAAAGCAACAAGCTGGCACAACTATACCAAGTGATAAGCAAAGGGTTATGACCTCAATATAGAGAAAGAACTTACATTCAGTGAGAAAAGACACCGTAATTGAGAACTGAAAACAATGGCACATGCAAATTAGGATAAAGGGAGGAGGGTTCATTTCCAAAGGACTGTTGGTACAGTTATGAGTGAGAGGAAAAACCAGTGCAGTCACTTGGAGCTATCTGAGTCAACCAGATAACTCTTTTCTGTGTGAAAGGTCAAAGGGGGAAAGGTCACAGGAGCCCAGAGTGAGAGAGGGTCAGGTTAGAAGAGCAAAGAACTTTGTTTTGAAAACACAACCTGTCAGATGCAACCTTCCAGGAGGGAGACAAGGGAATAAATACTTTGAGTTTAGGCTCTTTCCACCTCCAGTCTCCTGCCTGCCTCTCCACTGGCTAAGTCCAGCAGGGAGCTGGAGGGCACTGGGCCATGTTGATGAAACCCAGGGAGGTTACATTTCTAGGGTGACAGCAGAGTGGAGAAAGGGGAAGAGTGACGAACAGAAGACATCCAGCACAGAAGGAAAGGATGTGAAGATGCAATTCAGAGAAAAAGAAATGTTATGGGCCTATTTGGCCACCTGAGGTAGACTCAATCTCACCAGTCATTAACAGCTCAGATTCTCAAGACAGACTTACTGAGACTACCCCATCTGCTACTGTATTATGGAATCTTGATCAGGTCTTGTTTTTATAATTGGGGTACAAAATGGAATAATAATAGCACCTATGTGCATGCATGCCAAGTCACTCCAGTCCTGTCCAACTCTGTGCGACCCTATGGACCATAGCCTGCCAGGCTCCTCTGTCCATGTTATTCTTCAGGCAAGAATACTGGAGTGGGTTGCCATGCCCTCCTCCAGGGGATCTTCACGACCCAGAGATTGAACCCCCATCTCTTCTGTCTCCTGCATTGACTGGTGAGTTCTTTCCCACTAGTGCCATATGGGAAGCCCAATAGTACCTATATCACAGAGTTAAAGCAGAGATCAAAGGGAAAAAGATATATAAAGCCTTGAGCTGAAGGTCAGCATGAGAGAAGCAATCAATACATGATACCCGTTTTTTCCCTTTCAAATTGGTAAATTATAAAGATCTGTAGACTTGGTATCAGCAAGGTTATGGGGCAAAAGACCAATGTCAAAGACATTTAATTGGCAGTATGAATTGGCATACAACCTTTTTGGGGGGAACAATTCTACAGTTTTGTAATTCAAAATCAGTTCAGTTCAGTTGCTCAGTCGTGTCCGACTCTTTGCAACCCCATGAACTGCAGCATGCCAGGCCTCCCTGTCCATCACCAACTCCTGGAGTTCACTCAAACCCATGTCCGTTGTGTCGGTGATGCCATCCAGCCATCTCATCCTTTGTCGTCCCCTTCTCCTCCTGCCTTCAATCTTTCCCAGCATCAGGGTCTTTTCAAATGAGTTAGCTCTCTGCATCAGGTGGCCAAAGTATTGGAGTTTCAGCTTCACATCAGGCCCTCCAATGAACACCCAGGACTAATCTCCTTTAGGATGGACTGGTTGGATCTCCTTCCAGTCCAGGGACTCTCAAGAGTCTTCTCCAACACCTCAGTTCAAAAGCATCACTTCTTCTGCATTCAGCTTTCGTTATAGTCAAACTCTCACATCCATACATGACTACTGGAAAAACCAGAGCCTTGACTAGACAGACCTTTGTTGGCAAAGTAATGTCTCTGCTTTTTAATATGCTGTCTAGTTTGGTCATAACTTTCCTTCCAAGTAGCAAGCATCTTTTAATTTCATGGCTGCAATCACCATCTGCAGTGATTTTGGAGCCCAGAAAAATAAAGTCAGCCACTGTTTCCACTGTTTCCCCATCTATTTGCCATGAAATGATGGGACCAGATGCCATGATCTTAGTTTTTTGAATGTTGAGTTTTAAGCCAGCTTTTTCATTCTCCTCTTTCACTTTCATCAAGAGGCTCTTCAGTTCTTCTTCACTTTCTGCCATAAGGGTGGTGTCATCTGCATATCTGAGGTTACTGATATTTCTCCCAGCAATCTTGATTCTAGCTTTTGCTTCATCCCGCCCAGCATTTTGCATGGTGTACTCTGCATACAAGTTAAATAAGTGGGGTGACAATATACAGCCTGGATGTACTCCTTTCCCAATTTGGAACCAGTCTGTTGTTTCATGTTCGGTTCTAACTGTTACTTCTTGAACTGAAACAGATTTCTCAGGAAGCAGGTAAGGTGGTCTGGTGTTCCCATCTTGAAGAATTTTCCAGTTTGTTGTGATACACACAAGGGCATTGGCGTACTCAATAAAGCGGCAAGAGATGTTTTTCTGGAACTCTCTTCTTCTATGAACCAACAGATGCTGGCAATTTGATCTCTTGTTTCTCTGCCTTTTCTAAATCCAGCTTGAACATCTGTAAGTTCTCAGTTCACATACTATTGAAGCCTGGCTTGGAGAATTTTGAGCATTACTTTACTAGCGTGTGAGATGAGTGCAATTGTGCGGTAGTTTGAGCATTCTTTGGCATTGCTTTTCTTTGGGATTGGAATGAAAACTGATCTTTTCCAGTCCTATGGCCACTGCTGAGTTTTCCAAATTTGCTGGCATATTGAGTGCAGCACTTTCACAGCATCATCTTTTAGAATTTGAAATAGCTCAACTGGGCTTCCCTCATAGCTCAGTTGGTAAAGAATCTGCCTGTGATGCAGGAGACCTGGGTTGGATCCCTGGGTCGGGAAGATCCCCTGGAGAAGGGATAGACTACCCACTCCAGTATTCTGGCCTGGAGAATTCCATGGACTAAGTCCATGGGGTCGCAAAGAGTTGGACACTACTGAGCAACTTTCATTCTTCACTCACTCAACTGGAATTCCATCACCTCCACTAGCTTTGTTCATAGTAATGCTTCCTAATAAGTGCCACTTGACTTTGCATTCCAGGATATCTGAGTCTAGGTGAGTGATCACACCATTGTGGTTATCTGGGTCATGAAGATCTTTTTTGTATAGTTCTTCTGTGTATTCTTGTCACCTCTTCTTAATATCTTCTGCTTCTGTTAGGTCCATACTGTTTCTGTCCTTTATTGTGCCCATCTTCTCATGTTCCCTTGGTATCTCTAATTTTCTTGAAGAGATCTCTAGTCTTTCCTATTCTATTGTTTTTCTCTATTTATTTGTCGGAGAGATTGAATATTTGACCATTCCTGGGACAAAAGTCATCATCTGGAAGCTTTTGTTTTCCCAGATGTGTGATGTGCCACAAGAGGGAGCCAGAGACTTCTTTTGAAAACTTAATCGGCGAGCTTGGGGTTTTGTTTAAATTGTACCCCAAATGGCCACTAGATGGTGCCCAAAGACTTCTGAAAATCTTTTGAAATGTCAGTTATTTGTTTAGTGTTTAAATTATGGTAGGGGCTTCCCTGGTGACTCAGATGGTAAAGAATCCGCCTGCAATGCCATGAGAGGCAGGTTCGATCCCTGGGTCGGGAAGATCCCCTGAAGAAGGAAATGGCAACCCATTCCAGTATTCTTGCTTGGAGAAAGAATCCCATGGACAGAGGAACCTGGAGGGCTATAGCCCATGAGGTTGCAAAGAGCTGGACACGACTGAGCGACTAACACTAAATTATGGTAAAAATAATATTTGGTCATCATATTTAATTAGAACAATGCAATAAATGAGGTCAAGTGTAAACATTTCAATTCAACACAGACTAAATCTTTTTCCCTATTCTAGATCCTAGTCATAGGAAAACTCCTGGAGAAAAAAAATTTTTTTTCTATTAATCTATTAAAGTTTTAATTAAAAAAAAAGGTTAAATCACACTTCACTGGTCATGATTTAGCAGCCCCATCACGTGGAAAGGATGGTACTGAGGGAAATATTCAATGCAGCTCATGTGCTAACTTTGACAAGGATGACAAAACAGCCGCAGAGAACAGGAGCTCGGGGGTCTTTCATCTGTTCCAACAGGACTGCTTGAATGGTGACAATTCCTCAGAGACTGTTTTCTCAACTTGTTTCACTTTCTCTCTTTCATACTTATGAAAAGAATAGGCTTAAGAACAAGAATGAAGTAAGAGAGAGCCCTGAAGCCTGAAACCAAGAAAAATCTCAATTTTGTCATGTCAAAAAACCTGAGAGCCTAAAGTAGAAGAGGGAGGAGGAATAGGTACCAATTGATCATCATTCTTTGCTGAAACAGTCTTAAGAGTCCCCCCAAGGCTGACTCATTGAATTCTCTGAAGAACTCTACCTGTTCAATGTTTTTAACCTTCATTTGACGGATAGGCAAACTGAGAATCTGAGAAGTTACGTTTTCAAAGTCACCCAAATGGTAAGAAGTGGAAGCAGGAAACAAACCAGAAAAGTTAGGAAATGCCAAGTATGTGAAATTTCAATATAGGTGGACAACTAACTTCCATAGCCCCTAGTAGTTACTCGGTGGTGGTGGTTGTCAGAGGGCATATAGAAAATAGGTTATTTGCTCTCATTCTTTGACTGAAGAAGCAATGACCCCAGAATATAAGGTTGTGACTTAGGCACTGCACAGAGGCAGGGACCTGGTCCTCTCTAAGGATGGACCAGGATGCTGGGAGCTCTCCAGTTTAGAGAAGAAGGGGCCATCTCCACGGGCACTGGCTACCTAGTAAAAACTTCCTGACTTTCTCCAGGGTGGTAGTTTCCCTCTACTGTTTATCCATATGCTATTAAAAAAAAAAGTGCTTGTAAACAACTTGAGTGCATGAACAATCTAATTAAAATAATTAAAGTAATAGCTTGTGAAAAAAATAGCAAAACTAATTATTATAGAGTAGTATGTGGGAAGGCAAAAATTGCTGACATTCTTTAGTCTGAGTTTGCCCTGTTTGTCACAGAAAAACACAGACCCGTTTACCAGGTTCCTTCTGAGGGTATGGTTCCTCCCTCCCAACACAGGTTCAAACTAGTGCTTCTCATCTCAGTGACTTTCTTCTTGGTAACAGCCATATGTGAATGACCCCCCAGTGGCTCCAACTCCAAATTGTTCCTCGGGGTCAAACGTCTGAACTTTTTTCTATTTAACTCAAAGAATCATGAAAGTTTAGAATCTGAGACTCTCTGTACTGAAAGACTGTATGTGTATGTGTGCCTGCTCAGTTGCTGGGTGGTGTCCCACTCTTTGCAGCCCCATGGATTGTAGCCCGCCAGGCTCCTCAGTCCATGGGATTTCCCAGGCAAGAATACTGGATTGACTTGCCGTTTCCTTTTCCAGGGATCTTCCCAACCCAAGGATCAAACTGGCGTCTTCTGCATCTCCTTCATTGACAGGCAGATTCTTTACCACTGAGCTGCAGACCCTTAGTACACCATCTATGGATGCCTCACTCCTTTTGCTGTCATTTCTATGTGACGGCTAGTTACTCTTTCCTCTAGTGCATTTTAGAGACAAGGTAATGCAAGTGTGGATGCTCTGACTGCTGTCAAATACATTTTTGTTTCTGTGTTAAGCCATACTCTGCCCTTTTAATGCCCCACTATTCCTCATTCTATCCCTCAGGGCCATAGAGAATAAGAAAAATGCCGCTCCCAGGAATTTGAAGGCAGAACTACGTTTGCTCATGCCTTCCCAGGATCGAGTTCCAACACCAAACCTGTTAAGTCTTCCACACCACGACTGGAGCCCTGTTTGAAAGTTCCCACAGTTTACCTCGGCGGGGTACTTACCTGAAATGGCCAGATACTATTCTACGCAGATGCAAGGGCCAGAGTTTTTGCCAGTAAGAGTAATGGTCATATCTGAAGGGAAATGGAACATCAAGTCAAGAGGTAGAAGAAGGGACAGAAGGAAGATATAAGACAGTAAATTTGTCAGCTAAGAGGGTCAGGAGTGGAAGAGAACAATAAGACGCACAGGTACATAAAGGCAGTTCAGAACTAAGATCATGAGGAGTAAATTTTTACAGGAGCTCCCTTTTCCTTACATGGTGCTTCATACACACCCCAGGGCCAGACACCCTCAGTTAAACACTGATAGTTCTTCAACTGTCCATCGTACAACTACTATTGAAACTGCCTTCATAATCCACACCAGAATCTCGTTGAACAGCTCATCAAGTAACTGATCATGGGTGGTAGAATCCACCTGGCGCTTTTGGGTAATGGTGTATCTCAGAGGCATTTGTAATGTATATACCAGAGCATGGAGCAGACATTCTTCGCTCAGGAAAAGTCACTTTAGTGGACCTTCTTAGCTATGTAAACACAGCTTGATAAAGTACATGGAAAGCACTTAGCACCGCCAATAATATCAGCGCTCATCACCACCTCCCTTTAGACTAAGTCTTCTTAAGACATTGGAGGTAAGTAAGGCAGAGGTGGCCTTCGGAAGACACATACAGACCATATTGCAGAATCAAGCAATTTCATTGAAATGTGAAAGTGATAATACTCTTGCAACCTCCCTGTTCTCTTACACCTTTCCCAAGTTGGCAGCTACTGCCCATGGCACAAGCCTGGCTGCTGCCTCCCATGGCCTCCACCACTGCAGTTGGGCTGTGCTGACTGCAGTTGGCTTAGCAGCGGTTTCCTTGTGGCCTGCTGGCCCCTGACAGGAGAGAACAGAGTGACTGGGGCTAGGAGAGCCCCAGGGACCACCAGCTGCCATGGCCAGGAACCTGATGGGATAGGGGAAGGCCAAGTTCAGTATCCACACCTGCATTTGCAGGCAGTATCTCAGAGAGAGAGCCTGGGAGAAGGTAAGGGATGATTGTAAATATTTCATCTTCACATTATTAATAGAAAGTATGCAGACGTGTAAATGTGAAATAAACTTCTTTGAAATAAACTCCCCTTAGGGGAAAAACTATCATACGTTGAGTTAACAAAGTGGGTCATCCTGGTTTCATATGGAATACCCCACTGACGTTGTTCAATTCCTAGTTCATAGCCCTTTCCTTCTTTTAAATTTCTTAGTGGTCACTAACTGGGACTTGATGACATCATTCACAAATTTATTGGGTAGTTTATGTAATTCATCCAGACCAGGAAATGTGCACTGCCTTAGAGCAGCAGGTTTCGTTCATTCAGCAAGTCTGACGAGCTTCCTTTTTGCCGAGCCCTGAGGCAGGTGCTGCAGGAACAATGACGGGCTCTCTGACCACCCTCCTTTGTCCCTGCCGGACAAAGTACACCTTCTGCCTTTGCACCTGCTCGCACACAGCGAGACAGCTGGTTTTCCTGGAAAGTCCTCCAGCTGCTGAGGCTACCTTATCCTCTAAGGTACAAACAAAATGGGAAACCCAGCATTTCTCCCAAATCTAGATATTCCCGAGTGCTTTGCTTCTAGTCACGTCCAGGCTCCAGCTTCCTGCTTCCGCTCATTTCTCCATCCCCACTCAGCCCCTCACCTTCTGTATGCACTGTCCTTTTTCACACCACATCACTCCACCATGGAAACTGCTCGAATTCCTGCATTGCCCAGGCCCCATCCACAAGGAAAACACCCCACTGTGTCATTTCAGGTCCTCTGAGATTCAGTCACCAAGAAAAAGTTAGAAATGCAAGTGAATTCTTGAGGGAAAAGCTTTTCAGTGATAAATAAGAGAGAGCAAGAGAGCAGGAGCAGGTAGGGGAAGTCTTAGACAGCGTTCAGCTGTGACACCTTCGAAGAAAGAAAGGAAAGGAAAGAAGTTGATTGGTAGGAAGAGCCTCAAGCCACATTGCGGCTCTGAGAAGGTTATGAGTCAGCAGATAGGGAGGTTGAGAGCAAAGATCAGCACTGGAGGAGTCCTGCAGTGGGCAGGAACGGCCCAGCCACAGTCCCTGTTGTGTTCACTCACTGGTTGGGCAGCCCAGGGAGGTGGTGGCTTTGGCATGAACTCTGTAGTGCACCCTAAAGGTGCAGCAGTTGGAGACTGATGTACTTGTACTCGCTGCAGCAGGTTCTCTGGAAGAAAGACCTCAACAGCATACACTACAGCCACACTCACTGACTTAGGGCACCACATGGGAGACTTACTGAGGTTCTACAACAGAGAGAATAAGACTTACACAAAATCAGAGTATAGCATGGTCAATTATGTAAAATCAATTATTGGATGCCATTGGGTTTAAAACTCACTTAGCCATTCTTAACTACTTACTGGCTCTCTTTGGGGTGAGGGGCTCTGAAAAAATCACCCCCTCACTTTACTTTCCTTAGCTCCTCTTTCTCTTCCCTTTTGGCTGTGCCTGCATCATACTAAGTCGATTCAGTCGTGTCCTGCTCTTTGCAACACACAAAGACTGTAGCCCGCCAGGCTCCTCCATCCATGGGATTCTCCAGGCAAGAGGACTGTACTGGGTTGCCATTTCCTCCTCCAGGGAATCTTCCCAACCCAGGGATCACACTTATGTCTTCCGCAGCTTCTGCATTGCAGACAGATTCTTTACCACTGGAGCCACGAGGGATGCCCCGCTTTTGGCTGCCACTCTTCAATTCTTGATACTTTTCTTATACAAGGCAATTTATCCTTGGGGATTGCATCTTTCCTATTCAAGTTCATTTGCTAATCAAAGGATAGTCTTCTCTCAAACAATTATATTTCCATTCTCAAAATTATTATTTTAGGCCCATTACATGTTTTTTTTTCTGTTCATTTCTATAGAATTTTAAAACCTTAATTGCAAGTATTAATTGATAATTTAGTGTATTTGCATTTTTGCCAAAGAATTAGGCACATCTTCTAAGATTCTTGCCAAAACTGTCAATCACTTAATGAATGATTTCAATTCAATGTAATTCAATAATATTTATGGAATTACACTCAGTTCTAGAAACTATACTAAGTCACTTTGGGAGGTTGCAGAGAGAATTGAAATTAGCTTCTGCCCCCAAGAAATAAGCTAGCTTCTAACTTCTAGAGAAAAAGTAGATATGTTAAAGGAGTCAATGTTTATCGCCATTATGACTCAACGGCTGATTAGATGTCTAGATAAGGAGATTGAAGATCCTCATTGAGGTGTAGTGATCAAAATGTCATTTATCCAGAGTAAGGACAGAACAAAATGCAGATGGGAGTGGGGATAAAGAGTAGATGATTTTAGACACGTTTCAGAGACATTCAATAAGTTTTCATTGAGTGGATAATTAAATGAATGAAAAGGTAATGACATGAGATCTTCAAAAGACAGTTGGAAATTCTGGCTTCAGGAGAGTAGTGAAGGAATGACCTGTAAAAAAAAATCATAGGCTTGAATGAGGCTGCCCAGAGGAAGACCAGTGAGAGAAACCAAACAAGCTATGCCAAGAATCCTTGGAGATAATGTACATGAACAGTGTGAGTAAAGAAAAGAAGACTAAGAAGGAACAATGAGAAGAGAGAGAGAATGCCTACTTCAGTGTAGCCAATAATAGCACACATCACCTACCCGGTGTAGACTGAATGTTTGCTTTTGAGAAGGTAAACTCAGAACGACAAGAAGCTAGAATAGCATAGATGGAGAAAAACCTGTTAGATTCTTCTTGGATGGCCATGAAACCAGCTGTTTCAGCAGAGGAAGGGAGCAAAACACAGACAGAGGGGAGTTTAGTTTATGTGAGGAATGAGGGCAGTGGGCAGTGCCAATCTGCACGCTGGAGGACAAGATGCATGAAGCCAGAAAATAATTGCATATGGCTAGAGGCTGAGGGGAAGGAGCTGACGGAGGAGTTTCTGCAGCTGAGACAGAAAAATAGGCTTATCAATGAAGTAACATCCTGCAAGAGCCCCGAGGACATTTTTGGATCCCTAGTGCAAGAGAGAGGTTAGCTTTGGGAAGGAATGGGGTCTGTGTCCTTGAAAATAGAACAGGAGATGAGGTGCACAAGAAATGGACTGTGTTCCGAGTGGAAAAGGGAAACAGGATGAGGTAGACCTTCCCACCATGTTTTAGAGCAGGAGAGCCAAGTGGAGCTGTGGTCCTTTGAGAGTGGAAAAGGTTCAGTTCAGTTCAGTTCAGTTGCTCAGTCGTGTCTGACTCTTCGCGACCCCATGAATCACAGCACGCCAGGCCTCCCTGTCCATCACCAACTCCCGGAGTTCACTCAGACTCACGTCCATCGAGTCAGTGATGCCATCCAGTCATCTCATCCTCTGTCATCCCCTTCTCCTCCTGCCCCCAATCCCTCCCAGCATCAGAATCTTTTCCAATGAGTCAACTCTTTGCATGAGGTGGCCAAAGTACTGGAGTTTCAGCTTCAGCATCATTCCCTCCAAAGAAATCCCAGGGCTGATCTCCTTCAGAATGGACTGGTTGGATCTCCTTGCAGTCCAAGGGACTTTCAAGAGTCTTCTCCAACACCACAGTTCATATCATGTAAGAAACGAGTTGCCAGTCCAGGTTCAATGCACAATACTGGATGCTTGGGGCTAGTGCACTGGGATGACCCAGAGGGATGATATGGGGAGGGAGGAGGGTTCAGGATGGGGAACACATGTATACCTGTGGCGGATTCATTTTGATATTTGGCAAAACTAATACAATTATGTAAAGTTTAAAAATAAAATAAAATTAAAAAAAAAAAACACAACAACAAAAGCATCAATTCTTCAGCGCTCAGCCTTCTTCACAGTCCACTCTCACATCCATACATGACCACAGGAAAAACCATAGCCTTGACTAGACGGACCTTTGTCAGCAAAGTAATGTCTCTGCTTTTGAATATGCTAGCTAGGTTGGTCATAACTTTCCTTCCAAGGAGTAAGTGTCTTTTAATTTCATGGCTGCAGTCACCATCTGCAGTGATTTTGGAGCACAAAAAACTGGGCTTCCCTGGTGGCTCAGACAGTAAAGTGTCTGCTTTACCCTACAGTGTGGGAGACCCGGGTTCAATCCCTGGGTTGGGAAGATCCCCTTGAGAAAGGAAATGGAAAAGGTTAGAAAAGGCAATAAAAAGTTAGCCAGAGATGACATGAAGGAAGCTAGAAAGGTACAGATTCTTATCCTCAAACTGACTGCAATTCATTCACAGTGATAGCTTTTGTTGGAATTCTTATTTTTCCCGTACAATCTCACTGAACTCTTGCTACTGCTAAGTCACTTCAGTCGTGTCCGACTCTGTGCGACCCCATAGACAGCAGCCCACCAGGCTCCCCCGTCCCTGGGATTCTCCAGGCAAGAACACTGGAGTAGGTTGCCATTTCCTTCTCCAATGCATGAAAGTGATGTCACTTAGTCGTGTCCGACTCTAGCAACCCCATGGACTGCAGCCTACCAGGCGCCTCCGTCCATGGGATTTTCTAGGCAAAAGTACTGGAGTGGGGGTGCCATTGCCTTCTCTGCACTGAACTCTTAACAATCCTTAAATATTTTCTAAGGAATTAAAATCTCCCCCCCCACCTCCATTGTTTGGCCACAACCATGCAGCATGTGGAATCTTATTTTCCCAGAGTTTGAAATAGCATTCCCTGCATCTACTTCAGTGTGTAGTCTTAACCACTGGACCATCAGTGAAGTCCCCTAAAATCCCATTTTTGAGACAAGCACACCAAAGCACAGAAAGGTTTACCACTGTGGAGCTGGACTCCAAACTCAACTTGCCTAGAGCCCATGTTCAAAGCTGCCTTGTCTTCTAGAACACCTAACCTTTCCCACCACTCTTCACTCAAATGGTTCTCTTAACAAGCCCTGCTCAGTTTCCTCAGGTTGATTGCCTGCTTTTGGCTCTGGGCTCTCAGAGGTCCTTTCTGTATCCAAGATACCCTGTCTGCAAAGCAAGCCATTTGCTCCATCACCGCTCATCAGGGTCTCATGATGTACACCTGTTCTGTTAATGTCTTCTCTTTTTAAATGAACCTGAGGTTGAGATTCTCTTGCCCACACGTGTGCTTGTATAATGCATGTGCTTTCCTATCATTGGATCCCCACGCTCATGGGAAGCTTCGTGTCTACACTGATGTCAGGTCCTTAAGCGTGTTAGGGTCTCAAGTGGAGAGGGATTCCTTCATCTGCTCTTAATACCTTCTTACCAGTCTCTATTCTATCTTAGCTAACAAATAGCATTTGCAGAATATGATGATGATGCCAAAAGAAGTTCATTTACTAGTTTTCCCTATAAATATAAGTCTCCAGAGACCCCTGTAAGAATTTTAATTGAAGTAATTTTTCTTAAAATAAGATTGCTTATTTTCTGAACTCACATAAATCTAGGCATTTTGTAATTTCACCCTGATGCTTTATCTACACTTTAAATTTTTCAGTTGCTCTTGAGTTCCAAGGGAAACGCTAGCAGTTTTCTGCTCCCTCCCCTGGTCCATTTCTAGAAATGTGTTAGATTAACTTGGCTCTGATTCCCCCAAGCATTCTGTCTTTCCAGGGAGCCATCCAAACGCTGCATTAAGGCAGTATTAATCTCTGACACTTTTCCTTCCCACTCAGAGGCCGTCTCTTCTTGAGTCATCTTAATTTATCCAAGGGAATTCCTAATCACCCTTAATTTATCACTTTTCTGACACTGTTTCCATTTCTGATACATTTTACTGGCCTCATGAAGGCAAGACAAAAAGCTAAACTAAAATAAAACTTAGTTCAATTTTTCCAAGGTCCCAAAGAATGTTCCCCCTCACCCACAACCACTTTGGGTCTTTAAAGAATCTTTTATAGTTGTGGCTTTTTCTAAGATTGTCCTTCCATTACCATCTACTTTAGCAGTTCTCTTTATATCCTCTTAGTATTGTCTCAAAGCCGCCTCCCTGTTTCATAAAAAAATCTTTCCAAGTGTACTGGTTTAATAAAGCCAGAGCCTTCTGTTTTTTCTTGGTCATTCTCATGTGATCTTTCTTTATTAGTTTGTCTGGGCAGTTAATTCATTTCCTGGACACAGAAGATTTTTAGGAATCTTTAATCTGCCTTATTATCCACTTTGCCCCCTCAATCAATCCTTTGCAACAGTATCTGGTTCTTCTAATCCCATCTATTTTATAATCAAACTCTCCCCCTTCTTTTCAGTGACTCTAGCTGCAGTGTTTCATCCTTCTGCTTGCCTTTCTCCCATGATTTTAACATCTTGGCTGATTAAAGTTGAGCTTCTCTTAGCTTTCTGACAATCAAGTTTTAGGAATGAATCAAAAACAATATTATTTTGGGCTCACCGTAAATCCTTTTTTCATGCTAATAATCACGTGTGGTAAACACACTGATTTAAAGAATAAACTAATTCTTGTTTTTATAAAATTGTAGCTTTTTCCTGTCACCTCCTACTAGTTTTAGAGCACTTCATCCTTTCAGGTTATTTTGGTACTGATTCTTTTTAGAAAAAAGGGGGCTCTCATATAACTCATTCACTTTGCTATACACCTGAAACTAACACAACACTGTAAATCAATTAGACTCCAATACAATTTTTTTTGAAGTAAAAAATAGCATCTGGGGGAAAAAAAAGATCTCATTAATGAATACTTTTTTATTGGTCTTAAACCATCTAAACCTGCCTAAACATCTATACTGGTGCTGTAGATATTTCTTATGGTTTCTGTTGGAACTATTTTGCTTACCAATCCAAGCTTAAACTTTTGGCCTTTGGATGGGGGACAGATTTCTCTAAATTAATCATGAAGTCATTCTTATCTGGAATTCATTATATTCATGAAGTAATACTCAAAGTGCTTCCTGAATAAAGAGAACTGCCTTGGAGTTTGATGCTTTCAGGTACAAAGGGTTAAGTTATGAGTCTCCGGAACTCAACAATGAGCTCCTGAAGGGACCGAAAGAGAGACAGCATTCCTAAGTCACTTCTCCGACTCCTCTCGCCCTGCCCCACCAGGCTTTTTTGTTACTGGCTCGTTTCCTCTGATTGTAATTCATTCTGTATTCCTTCCTGCTCCTCTGTCTTGGCTAATTGTTCTTTTCCCACACTACAGGGTTTTAATTTCCTCTAGCTATCGCCTTATCACCAGTGTCTACACTTCCTACTCTTTTTCTGACCCGTCTCCAGCTCAGCACCGGCTTTCGGTGACTCTGGCTTGACTGCTTAACTGCACTTCAGTTTGACCATTGCTGAAATGGGAGTGCAATCTCTCCCTTTTCTTCCGAGGCAGCTGCATCAAAATCCGGTTGTTTGTAAGACAGTCTGGCCAATAAGACACTGGGGACAGGTTGAATTCTGAGATTATTTTAATGAACCTTCCGATTAGTTTCACTATCAAAGCTAGAGGCTGCAAAGACATGTCTTTTTGGGGGGTTTTGGTTCTGTTTGTCCTTATTTTTAGGGGTTTTACCAGGTGATGCTAATGATAAAGAATATGTTTGCCAATGCAGGAGACATAAGAGCTGCAGGTTTGATCCCTGGGTTGGGAAGATCCCCTGGAGAAGGGCATGGCAACCCACTCCAGTATTCTTGCCTGGAGAATCCCATGGACAGAGGAGCCTGGTGGGTTACAGTCCATGGGTTGCAAAGAATCAGACATGACTGAAATGACTTAGCACATCCTTATTTTTAACTTTGTGAGGGAATCCAGTCATACAGATCTTACCAGTCACTGACCAGAGCAGTTTTCTCTGGGCTCTAAATCTGGCTGACATTTTGAGCGAATGTACTCTTTTCTTTCAGGGAAAAAAAATGTTCTTTCTAATCACCATGACAAGGCATTGTCCTAGGAACTCCATCATACTGCAGACTCACTCACCAAGTGTCTTTGCATAGGATTAAAAGGGAAATGTTCATTTTTAAAAGCAACAAAACATATTTTCCAAAGATCTATTGCTATTATTCTATAGGAAAAGTGGAGAACCAATGTTACCTGGAGATCACTGATCCCAGGGTATGCAGATGGAGAGACAGCCTTCAGGCTTGCTACTGTTGTTTTGTTTGTGCAGAGTTGATCCCTTTTTATTCTCTTAGTGCCTGGTGGGGTTGGGGTCAGGGTGGGACGGGGAATCGAACAGTGCCCTGCCTGAGGGAGGAGGTGGCCTGAAGGCCTTTGTTTTGGGACTGCAGTTCTGATTACACCCGACAGGCCTGAAACTCGATTCCTACTGAGCTGGTCACACCTTATCTTCTTCCACCAGCGACAGTTACGGCAGGAATGCAGCAGGAGTTGTCACTTCGGTTCAGTTTGTATAATGCTGATTATGATAACCAAAATAAAAGTTCATTTTTTTCCCCTTGAAATATTCTTCAGGGGGAGTTCTCTTTTCCATCTTTTTTTTTTTTTTTTAATTGGTCAACATAGTGAGTTCTCATCTAAACCTCCTGGCTGAGATTCTCCTAGCTCAAGAATGATCATATTCAATTAAAAAAAGCCTGTCTGAGAAAAAGACTCATATAACCTGAGCTGTGGCCCTGATTCTGTGGTATTTGAATTCACGTCTGTAAAAATATTTGGACACCAGGTGGTGGGTTGTTAGGCGCATTCATCCCAAACCAAAAGTTAAAAAAAAAAAAAAAAAATTCACACACACAAAACATTTGGGAAGGGGAGGGAGAAGTTATCACTAGTTTTTTTTCCAGGCATGTTTCATGAGTAATGGTAAAAGCAACAGCTAAAACAATAAGATTACTGTGTTGAGTTCTTAGTGCATTGTCAGAAATAAAGACTTCAAGTAGTGCTGAAAATATTTTCTCCCTCTGAATAACTCATACCTTAAGCACCACTCACTTTGACAGCTTACCAAGTGTACATATTGTATAAAAAACAAAATCATCATGTTGGTGGAGTTAGCTATATGGAGTGACCTATCTCCTGCGTGGGACTGGATTGGGAAGGAGCCAAATTAAACAGAAGGCCAACAGCCTAGGGCCACAGTCATTAATCCAAAATGACTTTTCTCTGCAGGTTGATTTTAACAGTCACTTCTCAACTATCTACTCTAGTGGGTGGGGAGGCACGGGATAAATAAACCAAAACAGGGTAATAGAAAACTAAACTGTGGAACATATGATATGTTTGTGGGAGGGTTGTTATTTATGTCCCATGGTGGTCACGCTCCATGGGGCTTTGGCTGTCCATTTGTTTTTGTGTCCGAGCAAATGTGAACTATTTTCTGAAGGCAATCCGGCCCCAGCCCATGGGTACGCCTTAGTTGGCTTCTTTACGGAGGTAGGTCTATGCAGGCACCTGGCTTGGATAGCCTACTTTGTGGTTATAAGTAAATGCCACGCTCTTATAGACCTCTGTCTAATCAAAAATACAGTTTTGATACATTAGACCCTTGCCAGACAGTTTGTCCTTGATTTCTTTGTTGCGTGATTCTTACTGAAGTTTGATTGGAGAAAATAACATGTATGGGAGGATGCAGTCCTTTGTTTCTTTTAGATATTTTAAACTTTAAACAGGATCAAGTCAGATAATTAAAGGACTTTATATTTGAACTACCGGAGAAGGCAATGGCACCCCACTCCAGTACTCTTGCCTAGAAAATCCCATGGACGGAGGAGCCTGGTAGGCTGCAGCCCATGGGGTCGCTTAGAGTCGGACACGACTGAGCGACTTCACTTTCACTTTTCACTTTCATGCATTGGAGAAGGAAATGGCAACCCACTCCAGTGTCCTTGTTCTTGCCTGGAGAATCCCAGGGATAGGGGAGCCTGGTGGGCTGCCGTCTATGGGGTCACATAGTCTGACGCGACTGAAGCAACTTAGCAGCAGCAGCATATTTGAACTACATCACTTTGTTCTCTTAGAGAACTGAGGTTTTGAGGACTTCACTTTGCTGTTAGGCCTTAAGTTAAGGTTTCTTGAGTGACACTATAAGAAACAGCAATTGAAAACTCACTTTAAATGTTACTTATGACATCAAGTCGGAGAAGGCGATGGCACCCCACTGCAGTACTCTTGCCTGGAAAGTCCCATGGACGGAGGAGCCTGGTAGGCTGCAGTCCATGGGGTCGTGAAGAGTCGGACATGACTGAGTGACTTCACTTTCACCTTTCACTTTCATGCATTGGAGAAGGAAATGGCAACCTACTCCAGTGTCCTTGCCTGGAAAATCCCAGGGACGGGGGAGCCTGGTGGGCTGCCATCTATGGGGTCGCACAGAGTCGGACACAACTGAAGCGACTTAGCAGCAGTAGCATGACATCAAGTGATGTCTCTTTTATTTACATATTTTTATTTTTGGTTATGCTGGGTCTTCGTTGCTACACGTGGGCTTTCTCTGGTTATGGAGATGAGGGCTCCTCTTTGTTGTGGTGTGTGGGTCATTGTGGTGGCTGCTCTTGTTGTGGAGTACTGGCTCTAGGTGTTCAAGCTTTAGTAGTTGTGGTGCTCCTCGGCATGTGGAATCTTCCCAGACTAGGGATCGAACCAGTGTCCCGTGTATTGCAAGGCAGATTCTTATCCACTGTACCACCAGGAAAGCCCCCAAGTGTCCTGTTTGAAGATGCCTTGGAGAAACTTCAGATCTCCAGTCTCCAAGCCCCTGGCATTCATCTTATAAAACATCTCGACTCCTATGACTGGTTTGATTCCTTCGTTGCTCAAAGCCAAATTTGTGGTCCCTCTGTAGTGACTGCTTGAATCCCTGTGGTTGATATTTGTGATGTGGCTTTATCTCTTGTTCCATTTTACTGTCTTTTTCTCTTTGCTCTGATTTATCTATCTCTTTTGTTTCAGTTATGTTGCATGATTTTTATATTACCTAAGATACATTTCAAAATGAGGCAGGGGTTAAATGGATATCTTTATCATTCTTATGGTATTTCCTGAGCAAACATCAATAAGAAAATACCACTGGAGATACTCCCCAAAGTATGAATGATTATGGGAGAAAATTTTAAATGTTTTAATTACCTCTGATAATTGAGAATTGGAGATATAATAGCTATTTTTAATTAATCTAACTGAGGCACAGAGGAAATTGAGACATTGTGATCTCAGTCTCAAGGAAGAATAGAAAGCAAAAATGCTCCATCAGCTAGGACTCTCCTACTGAGAAAACTAGTACTCTAAGGAAGTGAAGAAGATACCACTGGCCCTGCACTGTGTGGAAAATGGTCCTGAAAGGGCCCATCTGGAGGGAGGTGTTACTCTGCTGACAGAGGGAAGCAGGGAGAAAATTCATTCTCCATAACACAATTTAAAGCTTCATACCCCATTTTTTCATATTGTTTATTTATTATGATGATGATGCTTAAATTTGAGCAATCCATAACTTGACCCCTGTATCAACCCTTAGTAAAGAAGCTTATTTAGGCAGAGGAAGTCTATCAAATACATTCAGCAATGTTCCTGGCACTGAAGATAAATGAACAAGTCAGAAACCTTGTCCCCAATGAGCTCAGTCATTTTAGCCCTTTTTGCTCATTTGCTTGTTTATTCAAACCATATTAATTGAGTATCTGAAGGGGAGGCTGTAAGAGTAATTATTAGAGGACACCCAAGTTACAGTGCGGAGAAGGCGATGGCACCGCACTCCAGTACTCTTGCCTGGAAAATCCCACGGACGGAGGAGGCTGGTAGGCTGCAGTCCAAGGGGTTGCGAAGAGTCGGACACGACTGAGCAACTTCCCTTTCACTTTTCACTTTCATGCATTGGAGAAGGAAATGGCAGCCTACTCCAGTGTTCTTGCCTGGAGAATCCCAGGGACGGGGGAGCCTGGTGGGCTGCCGTCTATGGGGTCACACAGAGTCGGACACGACTGAGGTGACTTAGCAACAGCAAAGTTACAATGGGTTGGGACTAAGACAGCCTATCTGTGTGTTTAGTCCCTCAGTTATTTCCAACTCTCTGCAACCCTGTGGACTGTAGCTCTCCAGGCTCCTCTGTTCATAGAATTCTCCAGGCAAGAATACTGGAGTGGGTTGCCAAGATGGCATTTATATGAAACCTGAAGGATGAGGAGCTGGTCCAGGAGCCAGTGATGGGAAGGGAGAATGCTGAGTGATTGGAACCGTGTGTGCAAAGTCCTGAGGTGGGAAGGGGGTGGCCAGGGTGTTTGGAGAGCAGAGAGGGAGGGCTATTATGCACAAGAGGAGGTGATAAGTTACCCAGTGAGGTCATGCTGTAGGAAGGCATTTCTTCTTCTTCTTCCAGATAACCTCACAGCCCACGCCCTTCACCTTGTTCAAGTCTTTGCTCCAACCACCTTCTCAGTTAGGCCTGCCCTGACCATGTCACCTAATGGTAACAGCCCTCTTATTCCAATTCCTTTCCTTTGCACTTGTCAGCCTCTAATGTAGTATAATAAATTTTTAAAATTATGTTTCTTCTATGTTTTCCCCTACCCTCTTCTGTAAGATTCAGGAAATCAGGAATTTTTAACTGTTTTATTTACTGATGTATTCCCAGCATTTAGAATGGGGCCTGGCATATGCTCGATCAGTAACTATTGAATGGAATTTTTTGAATTCTTAAAATTTATTATTATCTTAAGATTTTTATTTCTTTTCTTTTTATTTTGTGATAGAGCCACCCTGCATGTAGGATCTTAGTTCCCCAACCTGTGCCCCCTGCAGTGGAAGCACTGCATCTTAATCATTGGACTGCCAGGGAAGGTCCTTATTGAATGGAATTAAATTGAAATGCAATGAATGTTTTAAGCACGGATGTGACTTTCTCTCATTTATATTTTCCAAAGATGACTCTGGATGCTGAGTGAAAAGGATATTTTAAATCTGAAAGACACTTTCTTTTCTGCATTGCTCTATGTGAACACCAGAATATAAAATCAAGACTCAGTTGGGAAGATGTTGAACTGCTTTCCTTTCTGAATCTCCCAGGTAGCGAAAGAGGCAATCTGGGTACTATGGAGGCTTCAGGCACACAGGTGGGAGCCCCAGAAGGAAGCCCCTTCAAGTTAAGTCAAGCTAGAAGCACACCCCACAAGCGTGCCTACCTACAAAGCCCCAAAATAACCAGGATAGTTAAACGACAGCTTACAGAAGGTGTGTTTGTGCTTTGATTCTCTTTGCTGGGGCTTGCTACTGCCTTGAGGAAGAAACTGTTCACTTTTCATATCAGATGTTTTTAAATTTTCAGGTTTCACTCAAAAGTATAGCAATTTGTACTGGTTAACTCTTTCTAAAGAAGTCATGAAAGAAATTGCCTCAGGATGGGGCGCTTATACTCCATTAACAGGAGATTTTATTGGTTACCCAGGCTTAGAAAGCCTACTCTAGGCTGATTCATTCATTCAACAAATATTTATAGAACATTTTCTGTGTGCATGGCCTTGCTGGGGAGTTAAAGGTGCAGTTCTTCTACAGGCTTCCTATGAAGCTTACGTCCCAGTTGAGGAAATGACTTATGTGCACAAGAAGTTAAATAGAGTCAACAACTCAAAATGTCCCCCAAGGCAGCTTATGAGTAAGAGCTAAATCAGTGCCAGAGATACCAGTCTAGTTGTTTTCACTACCTCAGACAGCCATACAATAAAGAGAAATGTGAGTTTTCCTAAAGTGGAGTGTAAATTCTTTCTACATTGAAAGAACTGATGGTTATTCTGAGACTATGCCTTTTGTGCTTTTTGAGTGATAAAATGTCTTTAGTAAGATAATCTGGAGAAGGCAATGGCACCCCACTCCAGTACTCTTGCCTAGAAAATCCCATGGATGGAGGAGCCTGGTAGGCTGCAGTCCATGGGGTCGCTAGAGTCGGACACGACTGAGCGACTTCACTTTCACTTTTCACTTTGATGCATTGGAGAAGGAAATGGCAACCCACTCCAGTGTTCTTGCCTGGAGAATCCCAGGGACGGGAAGCCTGGTGGGCTGCCATCTATGGGGTTGCACAGAGTCGGACACGACTAAAGCGACGCAGCAGCAGTAAGATAATTGTGATGCTAGTGTTTTAAGTCTTTAGTTTGGCAGAACAAAAAGTTGGCAGTCCTATATTGAACTTTTTTATTGTTTGGAAAAGTCTTACTGGTCTGTTAAATCCCCCAAACTAGAAAGTGCTGCAGTTGGGGGAAGAAGGATGGACAGGAGGGGTCATTGACCATGTGGAGTAACTGCATACTGGATGCTCATGGATGTGCTAGCCTGTTCCACCACATCTTTTTGAGTTGAACTTAACCGTACTCTGAGTGGAGGAGATGTGAACAAGAGGGGTGACAGTGGGGACAGCCAGCTTGGAGCCTCCCTCTCTGAGGAGTGTATAGTGGTGATCATTGGGAAAGAAGTGAAAGAAAGTGTTAGTTGCTCAGTTGTATCTGACTCTTTGTGACCCCAGGGACTTTGGTCCTCCAGGCTCCTCTGTCCATGGAATTCTCCAGGCAAAAAAACTGGAGTAAGTTGCCATTCCCTTCTCCAGGGGATCTTCCCAACCATTTAAAGTAAAATTGGGACATGTTATATGGAAAACCTTCAATGTCTAAATAAGGAGATAGACTTAGAAGAATAGGCACCATTTTAGTGCACAGTTTTAAAGCAGAAAAATGACACAGAGTATTACTTTTAAAAGATTAATCTTAACATAAACCAGGGACTTTGAGTGATACTGATGTGCCACTGCAGGTTCACCGATAGTAACAAATGTCCCCCTCTGTTGTGGGATGTCTGCAGTGGGAAAGGTTATATCTATGTAGAGACAGAGGAACTCTCTGTGCTTTCTGTTACATTTTTCTGTGATCCTGAAGTTCTCTAAAAAATAAAGTTTATTAAAAAATGATTAATCTGGCATCTTAAGTGGAAAGTTAATGGTGACTAGGAAGATCCTGTTTTGAGAGATCTGAAACTTATATGATTTGGGGAGTCTTCTTTAAGAAAAAGAATGTAAAATCACAGATACAAAACTAGGTATAAACACTTGAAAGGGGTTTGTCTATGCAAGTGAGGCATCCTAGATTTTAGGACTTATAAACTAAATGACAAATCCACTTCTATAAGGGAGAGACTCTAAAGGCAGAGGACCCAGTCAGGAAGTAACTGTAATAGCCTAGACCCAAGAAGAGAAGGACAGAAAACAGAGTATTAATATCTATCAGTGGAGAAAATGGAAAACAGGGAGTGAGTTCTGGGTGTTAGCAAAGGAGGAAATTATAGTGATTAGTGGGATCTGAGGGGAGGGAGGGATCAGCAGAGGTGACTCTAAGGTTTGTATTACAGTCAGGTATAGGGAAATAGGGCAGGCAATGGGGGGTTGGGAGGTGTTGCCTTTGGGTTGATGACAGCACCTCTCTGAGGAGGTGGGAATCAAGGGCATGGTTTCCTAGATGCCAGGCACAGTGGAGGCCCAGCCTTTTGATGAAAGGTGCGCATGAGAGAGATTTCTAAGGCAGAGAATCTGACTCTGAAGAGAGGCAGCATCCTCAATGGGAGGAAATTTTCAATCCTGTGACATTTCAATTCTGTTTTTCCATTGGCCCCCAGAAATCTTAGAGGAATAGAAAATTGTATTACTTGCTCCAAGAACCAGAATAAAGACAGGAAACAGTGGTTGCTGGTTACCTTTTCCGGGAGTGGCCTAGCGGATGTTTACAGGAAAGATTCCTTTCTGCCCTTTGACTTGTAGAGCTTTCAGACTAGAAATAGGGCCTCCAGAGCAGAAATCCTAGGGGGACAGAGCAAATACAAATAATAGATAAAACAGAAGTGGAATTTCCCAGGTCACAAAGCACCCTTGCACATCCCTCAAAAAAGAAAGCAAAACAGCTGGGGAGGGAGTATGGAGAAACTTTGTTAATACAAGATTGCATCTCTGTTCCTCTCCCCTCTTCAGTCTCACTCTTTTCATCCCCCACTCTCCTAAATTCCCTTTCATTGACTAAACAAGAATACTAAATGGAGGTGAGAGTAGGAAAAGCATATATAATAAATGGTTTCCCCAAATCATAGGTTGTTTTAAAAGAGCAGCCATCCTTGCCATCAGTACAGTTCCATCAGATGAAATCACAGTCTTTACCAAGGACACAGCTAATTCAACTGAGACTGGAGTCAGGTTTGGCACCCCCGTCATAGACCAGTCCGTAAAGAATCTGCCTGCAATGCAGGAGACCCAGGTTCAACTCCTGGGTCGTGAAGATCCCCTGGAAAAGGAAATGGCAACCCACTCCCGAATTCTTGCCTGGAGAATTCCATGGACAGAGGATCCTGGTGGGCTACAGTCCATGGAGTTGCAAGAGTCAGACACGACTGAGTGACTTTCATAGTGCTCAGCTGGTCTCAGATGTCAGGGTACAAATCCTCGCATATCATTCCCTAGCTGGTTAACTGTGCTCAGGTTATCCTGTTACCTTATCTGAGAAGTGAAGATAACAAGAGAGGACGGTGGAAAGTAATTAGCGGAGTCATTAGACAGGCAGAAAGTACAAAGGCAGGTCCAGATTTTATGGGGCCTAAAGATTATACAACTTTGAGGGCCCTCTTAAATAAAAAGAAGTTAAATCTTATTTTTATAAGTTTTATGTGAATACATTGCTAAGGCCCCTCACAGGGTCTGGGAAGAGGGCTGTTTAAAGTGGGAAGACCTGAAGCTTCATTTTCATCAGATTCAAAGTAAACCCTTCTCTGAATAAATGTTCAAAACCAATGCTAGCCTTTGCTGTTCTGTATTTATTTTTTAAATGTTTATGGAGCATTTACTATGTGCCAGGCTGTGAGGTCCTGCTAGGTGTTAAGGGTATTGCACATCTGGAAATTCTATGCCCTCCGTAAAGGGAAGGTCATTAAATATCAAAGCAAACCAAACTCCTTATCTAAAGAATGTGGTTGGATTTGACAAAACACCCCCAGCTAATAAATGACTGCAAAGCACTTTACAGACCTCCTTAACAGAAATCCGGCACCAGCAAAATAGATGAGCTTTTTGTAATCATTATTTAATTTTTTTTCATTAAAAAAATTGAGATAAAACACACATAAGATTTGCTATTTAAACCATTGTTAAGTGTACAGTTCAGTGGTTTTAAGTATATCCATATTGTTGTGCAGACATCAACACTATCCATCGCCAAAACAATTTTTATCTCGGAAAGCTAAAACTCTCTACCCATTAAACCCTAACTCTTCATTTCCCTTCCCCAGAGCCTCAGGCAACTGCCATTCTTATTCTGTCTCTGTGGTTTTTGACTCCTTAGAGTGGTCAAATACTCTGAGTATTTGTATCTTAGATCTGTAAGAAACCACTTATAGACTACTTCATGTAGGTATAATCAGACAGTATTTATCTTTCTGCTATGGATTTATTTCACTTAGTATAATGTCCTCAAGTTTTATCTATGTTGTAGGATGTGTTAGAATTTCCTTCCTTTTTTGAGGCTGAGTAATACTCCATCGCACACTTATACCACATTTTGCTTAATCATTCATCCGTCAATGGACACTTAGGTTTAGCTATCCTGAATTATGCTTCTGTAAATGTGGATATACAAGTGGTCATCATTTTTACTTTGCTTTAGAACATTTGCACCCCTACAATCACTGATTAGAATGTACTTGGATTATTGCTTTGCTTTCCTCACATGTGAATTAAATAAAGCAGTCAAGGGACTTGCCTGGTGGTCCAGGGATTGAGATTTTTGCCTTCCAATGCAGGGGGTGCAGGTTCCATCCCTGGTCAGGGAGCTAAGATCCCACATGACTCACAGCCAAAACATAAAACAGAAGAAACATTGTAACAAATTCAATAAAGACAATAAATAAATAAAGCAGTCAAATGTCTAAGAGCCAGTAATTAAACTTAAGTTCCTCTTCATAGCTGACCCCACATCTCACTGCCAGGACAAGGACAGTGGGTCAGTGCAACCCTTATCTAGGTCTTAAGAGATCTGGGTTCTGGTGCCAGCAACACTGTAAATGTTCTTTATGTGATATTAGGGAAGATTCTTTCATTTTGCTGGGCCTCAGTTTCTTCCTCTGTCTTGTGAGTGATTTGGACTAAGAATTCCTTTCCAGGGTGATTAACTCAGACTATGTCTTAGGAAATTCCTTATTTCCAGACAAACTAGGATGGTTGGTCATCCTCCTTTCATCAAGTACTCAAATATGACACCAGATTTTTTTTTTTTTTTAATGCTAGATTAAATAGAAAAGTGTTTGCTGCTCAGTTGTGTCTGACTCTTTGGCAAGAATACTGCGGCAAGAATTCTCCAGGCAAGAATACTGCAGTGGGTTGCCATTCTCATCTCCAGGGGACCTTCCTGAGCTAGGAATTGAACCCCGGTCTCCCACTTTGCAGGCAGATTAAATAGAACAAAGCTGTTTACCTCTCCCCGCAATCCCCCAGGAAATATCAGAAGAGAATGCAGCAGCTGAATCAGGTTAGAACAAAATTCCAAATGTGTAATTTTTAACAGGCCTTTTGGGAAAGGGTTGATTTCAGATCCTGTTAAGAAGTCATCCCTCACAAATGTTCTGGTTAGGGAGGTTTGTATGTTAACGATTAGACAAGAGCTATTAAAATCTCAGCTGAGCAGCTTAAAATATTTTCTGCTCTTAATAAATAGCTTAGCCTCTCATGGAACCAACCGTAAAGCAGATAGGATTTTTTTTTTTTTTCCCTTCAAAGTGCAGATTTATATATCATGGAGGAAAAATGAAACAAACAGTAACAGCAAATAAACAAAATTAAACTAAGATGTGCTCTGTGTCTAATCCACAGCTAAAAGGAAAGCTGAGCCTGGAAAATGTTGAAATCCCCCCTCCTTGTATAGGAATGTGCTAATGTGCTTGCCTCCAATCCCACATGAGCCCCCTTTACTAGAAGGACAATTCAGCCAGGTTCCAGCTGCCCTAAAGAAGCAGGGCTGATGTGAATGCAGTCAAAGAAGGTTTGAGGACTGTTAACTTCAAGAAGTGAAATGGCATCCTGGTTGATTTGGATTTCAGCTCAATCCATTGGTCACATATTTTGAGATTATTTGTAGTTTCAATCCTAGGTCCATGGGCAGTCATAGTGCATTATTGATTTGATTGAGTCTTGTTTTTCCAGTGGTCATGTATGGATGTGAGAGTTAGACTATAAAGAAATCTGAGCACAGAGGAATTGATGCTTTTGAACTGTGGTGTTGGAGAAGACTCTTGAGAGTCCCTTGGACTGCAAGGAGATCCAACCAGTCAATCCTAAAGGAGATCGGTACTGGGTGTTCATTGGAAGGACTGATGTTGAAGCTGAAACTCCAATACTTTGGCCACCTGATGCAAAGAGCTGACTCATTGGAAAAGACCCTGATGCTGGGAAGATTGAGGGCAGGAGGAGAAGGGGACAACAGAGGATGAGATGGTTGGATGGCATCACTGATTCAATGGACATGGGTTTGGGTGAACTCCAGGAGTTGGTGATGGACAAGGAGGCCTGGCATGCTGTGGTTCATGGGGTCGCAAGGAGTCGGACATGACTGAGCGACTGAACTGAACTGAACTGAACTGACATAAGACCTAAACAGCAACCTTGAGGCCATACAAGTACTTGTATGGGCATACTTGTACTTCTCCCTACAAGTACATGGAAATGAAAAGACACTTCCCCACATCAATTATTATTCCCTATAGAAAGTGGTTTAGTGACCCATTCTTTTCTGGTCTATCATGTTAGAACCTGTATTTATAGATCAAATTATATTTTATAAAACATGTTTTATAAAAAACTTATTATAAACAAATGAGTCATTCAGATTTCATACATTAAGATAATATATGTGAGGTAAGACATTATAACCCTGGGGACTCAGTCAGTAAAGAGTCTATCCACAATGTGGGAGACCTTGGTTTGATCCCTGGGTTAGGAAGATCCCTTGGAGAAGGAAATGGCAACCCATCCCAGCATTCTTGCTTGGAGAATCCCACGGACAGAGAAGCCTGGTGGCCTACGGTCCACGGGGTCACAAAGAGTTGGACATGACTGCCTGAGCAACCAACACTTTCTTTTCAAGACACTTTATCTCTATTTTATAAATGCAGAAATGGAAGCCCAGAGAAGTTATGAGTTTTTCGCACAGATACAAAATTGGTAAGTTGACAGAGCTGGGCCCAAACCTAGGTCTTCTCAATCAAAATCTGGGCTCATTAAAATGCAAAGCAAAATGTGTTTCCCTTTTTAAAAATATTGCTTCTAGCATTTTTGCTAATCTTTCTCATGCATTGATACCATCTAAAGACAATGATTAACAGGAGTTTAGAGAGAGTGTTAAAGAGAAGAAGGTAAAAAAGTAATGTTGGGTAATGCTTCCATTTAAAGGACTAGCATGGGGGAGAGAAGACAGCAGTGAGGTTGGGGTTGGGGTACCTGAGAAGGAACAGGGAACCCAGCGAGCTTAGTGCTGCCTCTTAAGATGAGGCAGGGGAGAGGAAACTTGTCTGTAAGGACAATAACTGACCATGACCTGGGGTTTGGTGTTCAGGGAGATACTGATAACCACAGGGATTTCATATAGCCAGAGTCTTGGGTTCAGGAAATTCAAATAATCACCCTTACCTCAACAAACCCTCAGACGTTGGCAGCTTTCCCACTTGACTCCAGTGACCCTGATGAGCAGCTCTCCAAGCAGCCACTCCTAAACAGTATGCCTACCGCATATTGGGTACTCTTTTAAGTACTATGTATGAGGGCTGTAAACAAAATGGTCAAACTTTCTGTACTCTTAAACTTACCTTCTGGGGGGGAGAAATGACTTAAACAAAAAGAAGGGTGCTGTCAGGTGGTACGAAGCGCTATGAAGAAAACTCAAGGCAAGAGTGGGGTTCTCAAGGCAAGAATACGGAACTAGAATAATACTGAAGCAAAGAGCAAAGGAGAAGAGGAAAGATATACCCATTTGAATGAAGACTTCCAAGGCTAGCATGGAGAGATAAGAACGCCCTCCTTAGTGATCAATGCAAAGAAACAGAGGAAAACAATAGAATGGGAAAGACTAGAGATCTCTTCAAGACTAGTGATACCAAGGGAACGTTTCATGCAAAGACGAGCACAATAAAGGACAGAAATGGTGTGGATCTAAGAGAAGCAGAAGATATTAAGAAAAGGTGACAAAAATACACAGAAGAACTATACAAAAAAGATCTTCATGATAACCAGATTTCCAGATCCAGATTTCTATATAACTCACCTAGAGCCAGACATCCTAGAATGCAAAGTCAAGTGGGCTTTAGGAAGTATGAACAAAGGTAGTGGAGGTGATGGAATTCCAGGATATTTCAAATCCTAAAAGATGATGCTGTGAAAGTGCTGCATTCAATATGCCAGCTGCTTCCAAGTTGCTTCAGTTGTGTCCGACTCTGTGCAACCCCATAGATGGCAGCCCACCAGGCTCCCCCAACCCTGGGATTATCCAGGCAAGAATACTGGAGTGGGTTGCCATTTCCTTCTCCAATGCATGAAAGTGAAAAGTGAAAGTGAAGTCGCTCAGTTTTGTCTGACTGTTAGCGACCCCATGGACTGCAGCCCACCAGGCTCCTCCATCCATGGGATTTTCCAGGCAAGAGTACTGGAGTGGGGCAATATGCCAGCAAGTTTGGAAAACTCAGCAGTGGCCACAGGACTGCAAAAGGTCAGTTTTCATTCCCATCCCAAAGAAAAGCAATGCCAAAGAATGTTCAAAGTACCGCACAATTGTACTCATCTCACACGCTAGCAAAGTAATGCTCAAAATTCTCCAAGGCAGGCTTCAACAGTATGTGAACCATGAACTTCCAGACGTACAAGCTGTATTTAGAAAAGGCAGAGGAAACAGAGATCAATTTGCCAACATCTGTTGGATCATCCAAAAAGCAAGAGAGTTCCAGAAAAACATCTTCTGCTTTATTGAATGTGCCAAAACCTTTGGCTGTGTGGATCAAAACAACCTGGAAAATTCTTAAAGAGATGGAAATACCAGACCACCTTACCTGCCTCCTGAGAAATCTGTTTGCAGGTCAAGAAGCAACAGTTAAAACTGGACATGGAATAACAGACTAGTTCCAAATAGGGAAATGAGTATGTCAAGGTTGTATATTGTAACCCTGCTTTTTTAACTTGTATGCAAAAGTATATCATGCAAAATGCCAGGCTGGATGAAGCACAAGCTGGAATCAAGATTGTCGGGAGAAATAACAATAACCTCAGATATGCAGATGACACCACCCTTATGGCAGAATGCAAAGAAGAGCTAAAGAACCTCTTGGTGAAAATGAAAGAGGAGAGTGAAAAAGTTGACTTAAAACTCAACATTCAGAAAACTAAGATCATGGCATCTGGTCCCATCACTTCATGGCAAATAGATGGGGACACAGTGGAAACAGTGACAGGCTTATTTTGGGGGGCTCCAAAATCACTGCAGGTGGTGACTACAGCCATGAAATTAAAAGACGCTTGCTCCTTGGAAGAAAAGCTATGACAAACCTAGATATCATATTAAAAAGCAGAGACATTACTTTGCCAAAAAAAGGTCTGTCTAGTCAAAGTTATGGTTTTTCCAGTAGTCATGTATGGATGTGAGAGTTGGACTATAAAGAAAGCTGAGAGACAAAGAATTGATGTTTTTGAACTGTGGTGTTGGAAAAGACTCTTTACAGTCCCTTGGACTGCAAGGATCTCAAACCAGTCAATCCTAAAGGAAATCAGTCCTGAATATTCATTGGAAGGACTGATGCTGAAGCTGAAACTCCAATATTTTGGCCACCTCATGTGAAGAACTGACTCATTGGAAAAGATCTTGATGCTGGGAAAGATTGAAGGCCAGACAAGAAGGAGATGACAGAGGATAAGGTGGTTGGATGGCATCATTACCTCAATGGACATGAGTTTGAGCAAGCTACAGGAATTGGTGATGGACAGAGAGGCCTGATGTGCTGCAGTCCATGGGGTTGCAGAGAGTCAGATACGACTGAGCGATTGAACTGAACTGAGGAGACCCCTTGATCATTCACTCATTTAGTCAATCATTATTTATTAAGCACCACCTGTATGCCAGGCACTGTGCTAACTGCTGGGTAGGTGGAAAGTGGGGAACAACACAGATGGTTACCATTCTCGTGAGAATGACTGATACTGCCTACAGGGGGAGTGAGCTTCCCAGGTGGCACTAGTGGTAAGGAGCCGGACTGCTGATGGAGGAGACATAAGAGACAACGGTTTGATCCCTGGGTGGGGATGATCCCCTGGAGGGGGCATGGCAACCCACTCCAGTATTTTTGCCTAGAGAATCCCTTGGACAGAGAAGCCAGGTGGGCTATAGTCCACAGGGTCTCAAAGATTTGGACGTGACTAAAGCGACTTAGCATGCATGCGTGCAGGGAAGGAGTAGAGAGTGAGGAGAAAACCGTACACAGGACCAGTCCCAAAGGGTACTAGTAGTTCAGAGTCAAAGAAAGAAAGAAAGAAAGTGAAGTCACTCAGTCGTGTCCGACTCTTTGTGACCCCGTGGACTGTAACCTATCAGGCTCCTCCGTCCATGGGATCCTCCAGGCAAGAATACTGGAGTGGGTTGCCATTTCCTTCTCCAGGGGATCTTCCCGACCCAGGGATTAAACCTGGGTCTCCCGCCTTGCAGGCAGATGCTTTAACCTCTGAGCCACCAGTGAAGAGTCAACTGGCCCACAAATGAGAAGCCACCAGAGGAGAAGCCTGCAAAGAGGCAGAAGAGAAAGCAGGAGAGGGTGCTTTCACATAGAAGCCAAAAAAAGAGATGTACAGGGAGGTAAGGAGTAGCCTATCCTTAGACTACTGCTGAGACATCAGATAAGGTGGGAGGCTGTGAAAGATCCCTCCACAGGAAGGTTCTTAATGGCAGGGCTAGAGTGGGTGTGTTGAAAAGTGGCTGGGATGTGCATTTTCAAATCCAGACCTCTTATTCACAAACCTGAGTCAACAAGACAAGAGCTGGATGGATGTGTGAAACTCAGGGAGAAAGATTTTTTCCCTTGTTTTTTAATTTTTACAATGTGGTGTTGGTTTCTGTCAAACAACAACACAAATCAGCCATAATTATACATATATCCCCTTCAGGGAAAATTTTCACAGGTGGAATATAGTAGATTATGTTTGGAAGCTGATGAAAAGAATCCATGAAAGCAAATTACTTAAGTCGTTTTTTAAAATGCAACTCCCAGTAAGAAATATATCTTTTCACTGGGACTCAGTATGTGCTCTACACACATACGATTGAGACAAATGTTTCAGAAAACAGTAGTTTAATAAAACAATGTTTGCCTTTATTATGTGTGATGGGCTCTAATAATTTCTATTTTCTTCTATCTCATTTTTAATTAAGTTATAAAAGTGCAATTGATTATGTACTTGATGTAATCAATTCAAACAAAGCAGAAATAGTACAGTAAAAGTGAAAACTCCTCCTTCATACCTGCTACCCTCCCAAATACCATTTCCTAGCTCAGAGGAGCACTTGGAATTAACAACTTGATGTTTATCCTTTGAAAGCACTTACTAAGCATTTATGTAAGTATGAGCGCGCACACACACACACACACAAATTTGTTTGGTTTTGGTTTTTGTGAATGTGATCATATATACTCTTGTTCTGAAACTTGACTTTTTTTCTCTCTCTCTGTTGAAGGTATTTTTATGTTAATACATTATTATCCACCTCATTCTTTAGAAAGGCTAAGTAGTTTTCTAGTGTATGAATGTACTGTGATTTATGTAAAGCATTCCTCTATTTGTAGGACAGTGACATTGCTTCTAATTTTTTATTGCTTCACACAGTGCTACAATGAAAATCTGTGTACAGATGTGAGAATCTTGGAAATAAATAAAGAGGAACATTTTGGTAGATATTACCAGATGGATTTCTTTAAAGGCCAAGGTCATTTATACACAATGACATACGATAATGATAATTCGTGATGGTCTACTGTCTGGGGCAGGAAGATCCACTGGAGAAGGAAATAGCAACCCACTCCAGTAGCCTTGCCTGGAAAATCCCATGGATGGAGAAGGCTTCAGTCCATGCGGTCCCAAAGAGTCAGATATGACTGAGCAATTTCACTTTCACTTCCACTGTCAATGACAGTCTGTGGTCAATTTGTCATTTTTTTGGTCCATTTCTTGATTTTGACTCACTTTTTAAGGACTTTCCCATTATGAAAGTCATAAAAATTCTCCCATGTTTCTGTTTATTAATTTTATAGTTTTATTTTATATTTAACATACTTTTTAAATCTATTCAATTAAGTGGAGATAAACATTATTTTTTTCCACTGAAACCCAATTTTTCCAACACTATTTTGTTAAATATTCTAACTTTTCCCAGTGTTTTGAAATCTACCTTTATCTTATCTGTACTCTTATCTGTGGTTTCTGGGATCTGTGTCACTGATGTATTATATCTCCCAGCAAAAATTCCACATGATTTAATGATAGTAACTTTATGGTTTATTTGATAACTCAGAGAGTAATATTGCCCCTGTTGTTTTTATTTTTTTCATTTTCTTGCTTGTTCTCATGTACTTACTTTTATGTTTCACTGTGTTTTGCTTATATTTTCTGGATGAAATATTATACAAAGTCATCCATTTACAGGAAGGCATGGAGGGTCAGATGTTTGAGGAGAGTGAGCATTTGAGAAAATTGTAGTGGAAAGTAGAACTAATTTATCAGATGGTCCTGCAGAGAAGGAGGCAGCCAAGCGTTTATAATAGCATCTATCTGCAATTTGGGTGATTTTTTTTTCATCCATCCTCAGCTGCTCATGAGCAGGTACAAAGAACAGTTTGGTTGGGTTCATGCTGGGATTGGGTGTGGCTAAGACAAGCATAACAGAGGGAGCCAAAGAATGAAGATATTTTTATTTATTATGTATTGGTCACACCATGCAGCTTACAGGACCTTAGTTCCCCAACCAGGGACTGAACTTGCTCCCTTGGCAGCGAAAGTGTGGAATCCTAACCACTGGAGCACCAGGGAGTTCGCTTTTTAGAATTTTAAAATTCTTATTAAAATGTTTTTAGAAATGAAGATGTTTTTAAACTTTTTATTTTATATTGGCCTATATCCAATTAACAATGTTGTGATAGTTTCAGCTGGACAGCAAAGGGACTCAGCCACACAGATACATGTATCCATTCTCCCCTAAACTCCCGGCCCATCCAGGCTGCCACATAGCATTGAGCAGAGTTTCCTGTGCTATATGGTAGGACCTTGCAGACATGAAGATATTTTCATCTCTTTGTCTTCCTTTTGGTAAAGATAGAAGACAAATAATTTTGTTTTCTATTCATCAAATAGGAATACGTGTGAATAAATGAAGAGAGGTGCAATTTTTTTGTTTTGCTCTTCCTTTAAACATCTTGGTGGTTGTTTAGTCGCTAAGTTGAGTCCAACTCTTGCAACCCATGGACTGTAGCCTGCCAGGCTCCTCTGTCCATGGGATTCTCCAGGCAAGAATACTGGAGTGGGTTGCCATTTCCTTCTCCAGGGGCTCTTCCCAACCCAGGGACCAAACCTAGGTCTCCTACATTGCAGGTAGATTCTGTACCAACTGAGCTAAGAGGGAAGCCCATTTTAGTAAAATAAAAAAATGTTAACTTGTGGGCAAGAAAGCTAAATTACACTTGATTTTAGTAATGTATAAATAATCTATAATACACACATACAATCATGTTATACTTGAGATATTTCCCTTGTAATAGAGCACTTTTGGTGTGCACACCTATGTTTGGAGTGTGTATATTTCCCTAACATTTTCTTTGGTACTGAGCATTTTCAAGTGTGTTCCCCGGGGAATCTGGAAATGTTGGTACATATCCATTTGGCAGTTTAGGGATCTGTTAGAGTGTGGGAAAATTCCAAGGTTATTTTCAGGTTACGACATCTGAATACTTCTTTGCAGGTCCAAAGAACAGTTTATTTTTAAAACTGTAAGGATACCTTAGTGTTGGTCCTCACTTAGAGAAGAAACTGCTGTTGTTTTGGGGAAAAGTTATTCAGAAAAATCTTGAGTTAGAAAACTGAAGACCTAAATCCAGATGAAATAGAAAAATCTACTGATATTTCAAAGTGCTTGTTTAATGATATTTTCCTTTACTCAGACAAGCAAAGTTAAGGCACTACTGAAGGACGTAGTCATAAGGGATGTGACAATGGATATGATAGATCTGCCATGAATATGATGGATATCACCATGGATATCAAAAACAAACCTTTTTATATTTTCCCTCTCTGAACCCAGGCTTTCACAGCATGATTCTCTGTTCTACTCTGGGGAAATAACTCAAAGTCACTCCTTTGGGGCTTCCCAAACTCTTGAGATGCTCTCCATTCTCATAGCTCTTCTAGCGTGACTGCATTGTAGGTAGGGAAATATCCAAAAAAGCTGAAGCAATCCCTCTGATACCCAGGGCTCAACTACTGCAAAGAAGAGGACACAGTGTTCTATAAGTTGGTCAGGAAATGGCCTCCCCCAAAGGCATGGACTGCTATGTCCATAGTTTTCAGCAGCCTTCAAAATATTCTCTGTATCTCCTTCAGTCGAGGCAAGCTGGACTCATGCAAATTTAAATGAGTTGTTGACTTTCATTGACGGAGAAGGCAATGGCAGCTCACTCCAGTACTCTTGCCTGGAAAATCCCATGGACAGAGGAGCCTGGTAGGCTGCAGTCCATGGGGTCGCAAGGAGTCAGACACGGCTGAGCAACTTCACTTTCACTTTTCCCTTTCATGCGTTGGAGAAGGAAATGGCAACCCACTCTAGTATTCTTGCCTGGAGGATCCCAGGGACAGGGGAGCCTGGTGGGCTGCTGTCTATGGGGTCACACAGAGTCGGACACGACTGAAGCAACTTAGCAGCAGCAGCAGCAGACTCTCATTGAATCAAAATTTGGTCAGATGTGGTGATCACATTTTTCAAGAGTTGCCAGAAACCTCACATTCAACTGTTCTACTCATGTATCTTATGGATGATCAACCACAATTTATTCCCTGAACTTTGAGGGAAGACTGAAAATAAACATGAGACATCGTGTATTCTCGGTGTGTACCAACCAACTAGAAAACTCACATTTCAGATTCTGAGTCCTCTTGACACTGTCTTCATCTAATTATGAAACCAGTAAATTTTACCTAATCTGTCTATCTATCTCTATATGTACATATATCTTATATCCATCCCCTCCTATCCATTGGCACTGCCAAGGTCTTGGTTCAAGTCTTCATCATTCCCCATCTGATCCACTATAAAGCCAGGCTCTTTAATCTTTTGAAAATGTACCTCTACTCATAGTACTTCTCTCCTAACAATTCACGGTGACTTATCTGCTCATATGAATCTTTCAGATGATCTGCCCAGATGATCTGAATTCTTTCAGGTTCTGGTCCTTACCTATGTGTTTCCCGCCTTATATTCTGTTATTCTTCACTGATGTTCTATGCTCCTACCACAAAGATTGCCGTGCACTTGCAGTGTTCCTCCCCTTGCCTAAGGCTGAAATTTTAAATATTTATTTTTTAAATTAATTTTTATTGGAATGTAGTTGCTTTACAATGTTGTATTAGTTTTTACTGTACAGAAAAATGAATCGGCCATATGTATACATATACCTCCTGCCTTTTGGACTTCCTTCCCATTCAGGTCACCACAATACATGAAGTAGAGTTCCATGTGCTATACACTATGTCCTTATTATTTATCTATTTTATACACAGTATCAACAGGGTATATGTGTTAATCCCAACCTCCCAACTCCTTCCACCCCTCCTTTTCCCACCTTGGTAATCCAAGTGTGTGTGTGTGCCAAGCCACTTCAGTCGTGTCCGACTCTTTGCAACTCTATGGACCATACCTTGCCAGACCGCTCTGTCCATGAGATTCTCCAGGCAAGAATACTGAAGTGGGTTGCCATGCCTTCCTCCAGGGAATCTTCCCAACCCAGGGATTAAACCCCCGTCTCCTGCAGCTCCTGTGTAGCAGTCAGGTTCTGTACTGCTAGTGCCACTTGGGAAGCCCTTGCTGTCCATACATTTGTTCTCTATATCGGTGTGCACTCTATTTCTGCTTTGCAAATAAGATCATCTATACCATTTTTCTAGATTCCACATATATGCATTATTATACAATATTTGTTTTTCTCTTTCTGACTTACTTCAATATATTTAAAGAACAGGAACAAGTCCATCAGAATGAACTCCACAACTACAGAGAACTGCTTATAAGGACAGTCTGCTAAACATCAGCTCTGACTGCTATTTCTAGCATCTTGACCATGATTCTCTTCCTGGGGAAATTCCGTGGTTCCTTAACACAGTCCACAGAAGACTAGCCATTAAGCAGTGGCTAGAGGTAAAGGACAGCATCATTTAGAAAGGTTTAAGGACACAAAAACACCATGATAATGCGTCCAGCATTTATGTAGAGACTGAAATATTTACACAGTAAGCACTACTTGCAGAACCTAAAATGACCTTTTATATTTTTGAGATGTGCTAAACACACACACGCGCGCGCACACACACACGCACACACACACACTGCCTTTTCTCTGGTTACTTTGTAAATAATTTTGCCTCCTTCTGTTTTTCAGAATTTAATCAGCAAGAGACTTCTACCTCTCACTCAGGCCCTCCAGCAGATCAGTTCCCCCCACCCCAGCCTTAATCTTTTTATTTCCATGCTGACTAGGAAACATTATGTCCTGAACTGACCTAAAAGTTAAAGGAAAAGTTTCAGGATCCTCTCTAACAAGAAAATAATACACGTTTTTCTCCAATCCAGATAATGGTGTGCAAACTAGTCATCGTTAATCGTATTTCCTGCATTAGCATTGTTAAGAAATTATCATTGGGACTTTCCTGGTGGTCTGGTGCCTAAGAGTCTGTCCTCCCAATGTGGAGGGCCTGGATTTGATCCCTGGTCAGGGAAGTAGATCCCACATGTTGCAACTGAAGAACCCCATGGGCTGAAACTAAGACCCAGCACAGCCAAGCAAATAATTAAAATATTTTCAAAAATACTTAAAACAAGAAATGATCATCAAGTCATTGCTCAATACAAAACACTTAAACTAGCATTGAGAGGAATTTAAAGAAGTAACCAACACAGTCCATGTTCCCTGTGTGTGAGCTGATAGTCTGCTGTGGAGATAGGCATGAACAACTAAACACTATGGCAATTCTGAGAAAGAAGTGTCTATGCCTCTTCGTCAGTGAGGTGAGGCTTTCTGGGGGAGCTGAGTCTTGAGCTGGGCATTGAAATGTAGGTAGATTTCCAGCACTGTCTCAGCAGGAGAAGCGTGCATGCTATGGACACAGTTAGCATGCGACAAGGTAAAGCAGGGCCCAGACCTCGAGATGAAGCTGGTAAAGTCAATAGGGCCAGACTGCAAAGCAAATTGTGCCAGGAGGAGGCATTTGGGGTTTCTACCAGGAATAGACCTCTTAAAGTTTTGTTAAACAGAAGCTTGGCAGAAAGCAGCATTTAAAAATATTAATCAGGTGATAGTAGCTAGCAAGCAGTGTGCTGGGAAGAAATGTGGAATAGCAAAAAACAGCAGGGGCCCTGTGTTGAAATACTGGATTCAAACCTGGCTCAGACACTCTCTAATTAGGGGGGCTTGGACAAGTTACTTAACCTCCAAGTCTCCATTTAATCAGCAATAAAAATAGAGATTATACCTCATTCTAAGGATTATTATGAGAATAATAATATTTCATTTATGTCTGTTATTTCATTTAATCCTTATATCATTGTTCTATTGTGGCAAAATATACTTAACATGAAATTTACCATTTTAACCAGTTTTAAGTGTACAGTTCAGTACCTTTAAGTACATTCATACCACCATCCATCTCCAGATTCCCAAAGTGAAGCTCCATATCCATTAAAAAAATAACTCCCCATTCTCAGTTTCCAGGTCCTGGCAACCACCCTTCTACTTTTTGTCTCTATGAATTTGACTACTCTAGGTGCTTTATATAAGTGGAGTCACACAGTATTTGTATTTTGTGTCTGGCTTATGATGTCTTTAAGGCTCATCCATGTTGCAGCATGTGCCAGAATTTTCTTCCCTTTTAAGCTAAATGCTATTCTGTGGAGTATCTTACATTACTGTTTTATCACAAGAAAATTGGACTTAGATTAACTTATCCAAAATAGCACAGCTAATAAAAGAAAGATGTAGGATTTGGACTGAAGGCTTCCCTTGTGGCTCAGCTGGTAAAGAATCTGCCTGAAATGTGGGAGACCTGGGTTTGATCCCTGGATTGGGAAGATCCCCTGGAGAAGGACAAGGCTGCCCACTCCAGTATTCTGGCCTGGAGAATTCCATGGAATGTATAGTCCATGGGGTCGCAAAGAGTCGGACACGGCTGAGCAGCTGTCACTTTCACTTTTCAATCTGATTCCATATCTTATTATTATAAGCTTGTATACTATATATCTTGTGTTTCCCTGTATATCCTGTCTCATATAGGTAAAGAACCCAACACTGCACCTGGCACAGGATGGCTATTGCAGGAAGATATTCAGTTGCTCTTGACTACCTAGCACCTCTTCCTCAGCTCATCCTGGTAACGAAATTCCTCTTTTTCTTGAGGAACTCCTTCTGTGATTGTTCCACTCTCCACACAAAGGCTACAAGTTTGAGCTCATTGCTGCTGCTGCTGCTAAGTCACTTCAGTCGTGTCCGACTCTGTGCGACCCCATAGATGGCAGCCCACTAGGCTCCCCCGTCCCTGGGATTCTCCAGGCAAGAAAACTGGAGAGGGTTGCCATTTCCTTATCCAATGCATGAAAGTGAAAAGTGAAAGTGAAGTCGCTCAGTCGTATCCGACTCTTAGCGACCCCACGGACAGCACCCAGGCTCAAATAGCGACTTATTCAGGAGGGTCACAGGGATGCAATCAGAATCCTCTGTGGTTGTAAGCCAGGGTCATGACGGTTCATTTTAAATTTAAGCAGGAAGATGGCAAGAGAGATGAAGTCCTGAGCATTCATCTGATTCCTGATATGGGCAAAGCCAACCGTCCCCATCAACTTCCCAGATACATGATCCAATATATTCCTGGTTTTTGCTTTTAAGCTACTTAAAATTGAATTTATGTAACTTGCAAGAGAAATAAACCTGACTAATACACTGGATCAAATGACCCTCATGGGAACAGAAAGGTAGAAACTAACAAGAAGCATTGTGAAGGTATGTGGTGTGAAGAAAAGGGTCCTTCTTAAGTTTGGATACCTGGTGAGCAAGAATAATTTATTATTGAAGAAGTAGAAAAAGTTGCAATTTGGGGCATGGAAAAGAAAGTTACTGGTACTCCGAGGAATCCCGAGTGCTATCTAGCTTCCACAGGTAAAATGCACTTTACTTATGATTACTAACCACTTCATCCCCTTCTAGGATCTCAAACTCATAAAGTGTTCAGGGTCTGGTTGGGGGTAGAACTTTTGGACTTTCACCTTTATCCTCCATCCCCACTAAATAACCTAGTACAAATTCTCCTTCCAGATGTAATCCATTCCTAATGTGCTCATTCATTCCTGTAACACATACTTACTGAGCACTCAGTGTATGTCAGGCACTGTTTTAGGTGCTGAGGATACAGTGATGAGAAAATAAACACAATCCCCTCTCTTTAAGGAGTGTGTCATCTCGTGGAGAAAAGAGTCATAGAATGGACTATCACACAAATGAATATAATTAGAAATTGTGTTAAGGAAGGGCTATGAAGAAAATGGAGTTTCATAAAAGGGATGTTGGAATGTCTAATTTAGATAAAGCAAGGACATTAGGGATAGTTTCTCTGGGGAAAGAACATTTATGCTAAGGCCAGGCCAGGGTAAGGGGTCAACACTGAAATGAAAAGGAGAGGTGGGAACCAGAGAACAGTCTCACCTACCCAGAAGAAACAAGTGATTCATCCACCAGGAACGTGAGGCAGGAAGGCTTGAAACAGGTTTCTTTGAAGTGTAGCTCCACAGGGCCTTAGAGAGGGACCAGCAGATCAGCTAGCTATTGTAGGGACCCCACTGCCTGTTGCCCAGTCACCTCTCTGTGACTCTGCTCATTCATTCATTTACTCATTCAAGAAATATTTATGAATAACCCAAAGTTTGGGGGTGGGCATTGTGTTAAATGATGAGGATGCAGGAGTAGGAAGACAATCTCTAGTCTAGTTCTCAGCAGGAAGGCAGAAGCATGGGAGGGCTCTTCCTCAAACGGCTCCAAGAGACAGCCTGATCCTTCCCTCAGGGAATAGTTAGACTCGGGTTTATGAGCTTGTTTCCTAAGCCTTCTTTCTCCAGGCACTCACCCCTAGCAGACTTGTACACTTTTGTTTTTCCTCGGAGACTTAAATCTAGTCATTCCAGCAGAGGCAAAGCTCCTTAACCCACAAAAAACTAAGAAAGGAATCACGTGGGGCAACATGGCAGAAAGACACCCACCAGCAGGGCTGTCCAGCCCCTCCGGATAAACATAAGGAAAGGTCATCCAAACACAGGAAGACAGCCGTCCCCTTCCCTTTTCCTTTACCCCCTCCCCTTCCTCCCTCTGGCTCCCTTATCCCTAGAGGGTGGACCCAGCCTTTCCCAAAGTTTATTCTGAGAGCTCCAGGCTCCCACAATGGAACGTGCTGTGGACATGGGAATATAACAGCCCAGCCAACAGGGAAAACCAAAAATATAAACGGAGAGATTTAATAGATTCCTTTCTCTCTCTCCCTCAGAGTTACAGCAGAAATGTCTGCTATTACTGCTTTTACTATTCTTGATATGTC
This sequence comes from Bos javanicus, assembly GCF_032452875.1. Classification (NCBI taxonomy): domain Eukaryota; kingdom Metazoa; phylum Chordata; class Mammalia; order Artiodactyla; family Bovidae; genus Bos; species Bos javanicus. The sequence continues at coordinate 49,532,486 of NC_083870.1, forward strand.
AGCTCTTCTAGGGAGGAGGCCTTCTGATGTTTACTGCGTTTGTCAGCAAACACTTTGCCCAGAAAAAAGTTAAGATCTTTCTTAGGATCTCAGTGTCACTGACTTGGTCCATTAAAAAAATTCAATGAAATGTTAGGAAGCGAAGTTCAGAAAGCCTTGCATCTCAAACCCTGGCCATGAGTGTAATAAGAATATGAATAACACTAATACTGTAAGAAAACATTTATAGGGCTAAGTTTCTTTTAAACCCACTATTGGAATTTTATAAATAGGAACCCCAAGCCCCAAAATAGGAAGTCATTTTATCTTTTACTGACATATTCTGATCAAAACAGTGGTGAGAATATAAGTTTTAGTTTTTATCCTGCACTTAGGAGAAAAAAGGTTACTACTACAGGACTGTGTACCTCAATGTTATAAACCAGCATTTGTGAAGAAATGTTCAGTACTAATTTCAAAACAAACATAGTGTTTGAAAGCAAAGCATAATGGTGACCTTTCTCATTAGCTGTTGCTCAAACAAAGATATGTTCCAGCAATATCCGATGCTTCCTTCCTGCCAGGGCCTCCACCCTGTGCAATTTAAAACACTTGTGTTACATCCAAATCAGAGCTGAGGATGTGGTAGAGCTGAGTTTCAACAGCATTGTGTTTATGGTTTATTATTACTTTCTAAGTTTTTTAACATTTTGTTTTCATATATTTATTGTCATGAGTTGGATTTGCAAGATTAAGTATGTGACACCATACAAATGAACTAATTATTTACTCTTCTACCTCTTCACCTCTCTCTTTTTTTGTGGCAAATAGCATCATAGGTCTTTGACCATAAGGACAGATAATTATCTCATTGCTGTCTGGTAAACGCTTTTATGAATACATTGATGGCAGCAAGCAAACAAAAAACAAAAAAGTTTTTTAAGGACTATGATTAATTTGTTTTGGGCAAAATTCTATAGATCTAAATAAACACAAATCTGAGAATGAGAGAAACAGACAGAGGAAGATTGAGAGACTGCTTTCATACAAGTAATCCTTGTGTTCATCATGACCAATGCTCCTAAATTAGGTAATACAAGTTGAAGATTATCAAAATCGAGGTGAATTTTCCATGGAACAACAAATAATGAAGAACTTTTTTTTTTTTCTGGTCAAAGACCTAATACTCAATCTTTGTAGAAACTACCATAAACACTAAGTCCAACTATAAATGATATAAACTATTTATATTTTTTATAATGGACATAATTTTATAATAGAAAAACTGAATGCATGTTATTTTAAAAGTAACTTTACCTCTTTGTATCTGTGCAGTATAAATTGTTCTAAAATATATGTACATGAGTTAAAAAGAGCTACGCACTAATAAAAAAACCCATGAAAGACCAGGGAGATGGGTGACTCTAATTAGCTGAAACCAGCCCAGGATTCTCCCTACATCCGAGAGTGGAATTTGTCATCCTTTAACAACTTTGCTAAGAATGGGAGAACTCTGGTTTCCCCTACAAAAAATCTGTGCACTGCTAGGAAAGGAAAGAGGGGAATGGACAGTGAAGAGGCAACCAATGACCATCCAATTCAGTAGTTCACAGGAATTTTCATGAAAATTAAATAACACTGTAGATATGAGACTGTTTGCATACCGCCCGGTGCAAGGAAGTGTTCAAGGGATGGGCTGAGACCTAAGCAAGTTCAGTTTCAGTCCTTCAGGAAAATTTGGTCTATGGAAACTGAAAGAGCCCCTCTTCCTAAAGGACCATGAGGTGCCGTTAGATGAGTGTAGAGCTGCCAGTAGCCATCTTTCCATATGGAGCCATGTGGAGAAAGTCTATCTGTTTTAAGAGGGCATAAGGAGTAGAAACCTTAGAAATGAAAAAAAGAGAGCCTTGATAGTGTCCTCCCAATCCAGATATGTCTGAGGCCACTCTGCCCTTGGACCTCCAAAGTGAGCCAATAAAGTCCTTTCGAATTTAAGAAAATTTGAATTTAGTTTCCATTATTTATAACTGAAAGGACCCAGATGAATTGCAGCCTTCCAAATCATGCATTCAAGCATCTTCTTGTTCTTTTCTATTACTTGTCTTTCTAGAGAGTTTGTTCAACTATATCTTATCAAGGCACCCAGTCCTCTATCAACTCCTCTAATTCTTCCATATGGATTAGTCCCCACCTGCCTTTACTTTCCTCCTTTTGCAACTTAGATTTATGGTTCATCATTTTAAAAACTCCCTTGACTTCATTAAGCAAAAATTCCATCCATGGAGCCTACCTACCTGCTTTCTCCTAATTCCAACATGAGCAATTAAACAATGCTAGAGAAAAGTCCGGAGAAGGCAATGGCGACCCACTCCAGTACTCTTGCCTAGAAAATCCCATGGGCAGAGGAGCCTGGTGGGCTGCAGTCCATGGGGTTGTGAAGAGTTGGACATGACTGAGTGACTTCATTTTTCACTTTCATGCATTGGAAAAGGAAACGGCAGCCCACTCCAGTGTTCTTGCCTGGAGAATCCCAGGGATGGGGGTGCCTGGTGGGCGGCCGTCTATGGAGTTGCACAGAGTCAGAGACAACTGAAGTGACTTAGCAGCAGCAGCAGCAGAGAAAAATCACTGGTCGCTCAGCTGGTAAAGAATCCACCTACAGTGCAGGAGACCTGGATTTGATCTCTGGCTTGGGAAGATCCCCTGGAGAAGGGAAAGGCAACCCACTCTGGTATTCTTGGCTGGAAAATTCCATGGGTAGGGGAGTCTGCTGAGCTACAGTCCACTGGGTCACAAAGAGTCAGACACGACTGAGTGACAAACACACAGAGAGAGAAAAATCAAAGAGCAGACTGACTTTACCCTAAGTTCATGATCATACCTCAAATGGCCCTCAGTACTCTTCAGCAATCCTGCTACAATCCTCTGGTTAGCTTTCTCTTATTCCTCAATGATAAGATCAGAGCCTTATCATTCTCATCTCTTCACCCAATCATTTCCGTTGATGATCTCTGCTTCATTGACGTAATAGAAACTTAAAAACAGTCTGCTGATATAGCCCATCCTCTATTAATTCGCAAAGAGTTGGACACTACTGAATGACTTCACTTTCTTTCACTTTTTCATAATAAATGAGTTATCTTTCCTGTTTAAGTCCCATTCTTCTGAGGCTGGGATCTCATACTGCCCCACCTTGTCAGAAATCCACGCTACCAATTTGCCGTTCTCTAGCCTGTGTCTCTATAGGCACTTGGCTGATGAGCCCTGTCTTCCTCTCTGTGTTGTGCTGTGCTTAGTCACTCAGTCATGTCTGACTCCTTGCAACCCCATAAACTGTAGCCTGCCAGGCTTCTACTGTCCATGAGGATACTTCCAGCAAGATTATTGGAGTGGGCTGCCATGCCCTCTTCCAGGGGATCTTCCCAACTCAGGGATCGAACTCAGGTCTCCTGCACTGTGGGCGGATTCTTTACCATCTTAGCCACCAAATCTTCCTCTCTAGAGCCACTTTTATCTTGTCTACTTTGCTGGGTAGAATGTTAAAACTCAACATTCAAAAAAACTAAGATCATGGCTTCCAGTCCCATCACTTCATAGCAAATAGATGGTGAAACAATGGAAACAGTGAGAGGCTTTATTTTCTTGGTCTCCGAAATCATTGCAGATGGTGACTGCAGCCATGAAATTAAAAGACGTTTGCTCCTTGGAAGAAAGGCTATGACCAACCTAGACAGCATATTAAAAAGCAGAGGCATTACTTTGCCAACAAAGGTCCATCTAGTCAGAGCTATGGTTTTCCAGTAGTCATGTATGGATGTGAGAGTTGGACTATAAAGAAAGCCAAGCACTGAAGGATTAATGCTTTTGAACTGTGGGGTTGGAGAAGACTCTTGATAGTCCCTTAGCCTGAAAGGAGATCAAACAAGTCAGTCCTAAAGAAAATCAGTCCTGAATATTCATTGGAAGGACTGATGCTGAAGCTGAAACTCCAATACTTTGGCCACCTGATATGAAGAACTGACTCATTGGAAAAGCCCCTGAAGCTGGGAAAGGTTGAAGGCAGGAGGAGAAGGGGATGACAGAGGATGAGATGGTTGGATGGCATCACCCACTCAATGGACATGAGTTTGAGCAAGATCCGGGAGTTGTTGATGGACAGGGAGGCCTGGTGTGCGGCAGTTTATGGGGTCGCAAAGAGTCGGATATGACTGAGTGACTGAACTGAACTAAACTGACCCTGCTGGTGCTGGAGGATGCTGAAGTCTGTTTGAACTGTATCAGCAGGCTTCTCAGCCCTCTGCTCTCTGGGGGCATGGCCAATGGAAAGTACCAGTAGGAGATCTGAGAGAGGGAGAAGCATGAGATAGGAGTATTTATTTGTCTGACTTTTTCTCCTGAAAGTCTTCTTGCGTTTGCTGATTCTTCTGACCAAAGTCATTGTCCTCTCAAAACAACCCTCTCCTGATTTCTGATAATATCTGGCTTCTTCCAACCCTTTAAATCTAAGGTTATTGTTCCACTTTGGGATTGGAATGAAAACACCTTTTCCAGTCCTGTGGCCACTGCTGAGTTTTCCAAATTTGCTGGCATATTGAGTGCAGCACTTTCACAGCATCATCTTTCAGAATTTGAAATAGCTCAACTGGAATTCCATCACCTAGCTTTGTTCGTAGTGATGCTTTCTAAGGCCCACTTGACTTCACATTCCAGGATGTCTGGCTCTAGGTCAGTGATCACACCATCATGATTATCTGGGTTGTGAAGATCTTTTTTGTACAGTTCTTCTGTGTATTCTTGCCACCTCTTCTTAATATCTTCTGCTTCTGTTAGGTCCATACCATTTCTGTCCTTTATAGAGCCCATCTTTGCATGAAATGTTCCCTTCATATCTCTAATTTTCTTGAAGAGATCTCTAGTCTTTCCCATTCTGTTGTTTTCCTCTATTTCTTTGCATTGATCACTGAGGAAGGCTTTCTTATCTCTTCTTGCTATTTCTTGGAACTCTGCATTCAGATGCTTATATCTTTCCTTTTCTCCTTTGCTTTTTGCTTCTCTTCTTTTCACAGCTATTTGTAAGCCCTCCTCAGACAGCCAGTTTGCTTTTTTGCATTTCTTTTCCATGGGCATGGTCTTGATCCCTGTCTCCTGTACAATGTCACGAACCTCATTCCATAGTTCATCAGACACTCTATCTATCAGATCTAGGCCCTTAAATCTATTTCTCACTTCCACTGTATAATCATAAGGGATTTGATTTAGGTCATACCTGAATGGTCTAGTGGTTTTCCCTACTTTCTTCAATTTCAGTCTGAATTTGCCAATAAGGAGTTCATGATCTGAGCCACAGTCAGCTCCTGGTCTTGTTTTTATTGACTGTATAGAGCTTCTCCATCTTTGGCTGCAAAGAATATAATCAATGTGATTTCAGTGTTGACCATCTGCTGATGTCCATGTGTAGAGTCTTCTTTTGTGTTGTTGGAAGAGGGTGTTTGCTATGACCAGTGCATTCTCTTGGCAAAACTCTATCAGTCTTTGCCCTGCTTCATTCCATATTCCAAAGCCAAATTTGCCTGTTACTGCAGGTGTTTCTTGATTCCTACTTTTGCATTCCAGTCCCCTATAATGAAAAAGACATCTTTCTTGGGTGTTAGTTCTAAAAGGTCTTGTACGTCTTCATAGAACCTTTCAACTTCAGCTTCTTCAGCATTACTGGTTGGGGCATAGACTTGGATTACTGTGATATTGAATGGTTTGCCTTGGAAATGAACAGAGATCATTCTGTCATTTTTGAGACTGCATCCAATTGCATTTTGGTCTCTTTTGTTGACCATGATGGCTACTCCATTTCTTCTGAGGGATTCCTGCCCGCAGTAGTAGATATAATGGTCATCTGAGTTAAATCCACCCATTCCAGTCCATTTTAAGTTCATTGATTCCTAGAATGTCTACATTCACTCTTGCCATCTCTTGTTTGACCACTTCCAATTTGTCTTGATTCAAGGACCTGACATTCCAGGTTCCTATGCAATATTGCTCTTTACAGCATCGAACCTTGCTTCTATCACCAGTCACATCCACAGCTGGGTATTGTTTTTGCTTTGGCTCCATCCCTTCATTCTTTCTGGAGTTATTTCTCCACTGATCTCCAGTAGCATATTGGGCACCTACTGACCTGGGGAGTTCCTCTTTCAGTATCCTATCATTTTGCCTTTTCATACTGTTCATGGGGTTCTCAAGGCAAGAACACTGAAGTGGTTTGCCATTCCCTTCTCCAGTGGACCACATTCTGTCAGAGTGGCAGATTCCAATTCCAATCCCAAAGAAAGGCAATGCCAAAGAATGCTCAAACTACCGCACAATTGCACTCATCTTACATGCTAGTAAAGCAATGCTCAAAATTCTTCAAGCCAGGCTTCAGCAATACGTGAATCGTGAACTTCCCGATGTCCAAGCTAGTTTTAGAAAAGGCAGAGGAACCAGAGATCAAATTGCCAACATTCGCTGGATCATGGAAAAAGCAATAGAGTTCCAGAAAAACATCTATTTCTGCTTTATTGACTCTGCCAAAGCCTTTGACTGTGTGGATCACAAGACACTGTGGAAAATTCTGAAAGAGATGGGAATACCAGACCACCTGATCTGCCTCTTGAGAAATCTGTATGCAGGTCAGGAAGCAACAGTTAGAACTGGATATGAAACAACAGACTGGTTCCAAATAGGAAAAGGAGTACGTCAAGGCTGTATGTTGTCACCCTGCTTATTTAACTTATATGCAGAGTACATCATGAGAAACGCTGGACTGGAAGAAGCACAAGCTGGAATCAAGATTGTGGGGAGAAATACCAATAACCTCAGATATGCAGATGACACCACCCTTATGGTAGAAAGTGAAGAGGAACTAAAAAGCCTCTTGATGAAAGTGAAAGAGGAGAGTGAAAAAGTTGGCTTAAAGCTCAACATTCAGAAAACGAAGATCATGGCAAATAGAAGGGGAAATAGAAGGGGAAACAGTGGAAACAGTGTCAGACTTTATTTTTCTGGGCTCCAAAATCACTGCAGATGGTGACTGCAGACATGAAATTAAAAGATGCTTACTCCTCAGAAGGAAAGTTATGACCAACCTAGATAGCATATTCAAAAGCAGAGACATTACTTTGCCGACAAAGGTCCGTCTAGTCAAGGCTATGGTTTTTCCTGTGGTCATGTATGGATATGAGAGTTGGACTGTGAAGAAGGGTGAGCGCCGAAGAATTGATGCTTTTGAACTGTGGTGTTGGAGAACACTCTTGAGAGTCCCTTGGACTGCAAGGAGCTCCAACCAGTCCATTCTGAAGGAGATCAGCCCTGGGATTTCTTTGGAAGGAATGCTGCTAAAGCTGAAACTCCAGTACTTTGGCCACCTCATGCAAAGAGTTGACTCATTGGAAAAGACCCTGATGCTGGGAGGGATTGGGGGCAGGAGGAGAAGGGGACGACAGAAGATGAGATGGCTGGACGGCATCACTGACTCGATGGACATGGGTTTGGGTGAACTCCGGGAGTTGGTGATGGACAGGGAGGCCTGGCATGCTGTGATTCATGGGGTCTCGAAGAGTCGGACACGACTGAGCGACTTAACTGAACGGATTGTTCCACTGTTTTTTTGCCCCAGGGTACTCTACAATCCCATTAGATTCCTGTAATGTATTAATAACTACCCCATTGTAAGGGATCCCTTCCTTGGATTAAACTAATGTGAGCGTGTCATCTATTTCCTACTGACTGACACACTCTTTCTCTCTAATGAATTCTTCTCGTCAATGTAGAAACATGTTTAAGTATCTTAGCCTAACAGATCCTTAATCATTACTGTTATATACTTTTTCTATCCTACTTTCTTGATTACACCCCAGGTCTCAACAATCGGAATTGTTCTGTCTCTGAGGTCTTAAACTCCCATTATCTGAGAACCATCTTCTAACCTTATCAATGCATATTTCTAAATTGTATCAAAAGCACTAAGCCCCTTGACTCCTCCATCCCGCCTGCGATTTCTCAGTCTCGATTTGTTCTCACTTCCTTCTCTAGGCAGGAGAAGGCAATGGCAACCCACTCCAGTACTCTTGCCTGGAAAATCCCATGGACCGAGGGGCCTGGTGGGCTGTAGTCCATGGGGTTGCTAGGAGTCGGACACGACTGAGCGACTTCACTTTCACTTTTCACTTTCACTTTTCACTTTCATGCATTGGAGAAGGAAATGGCAACCCACTCCAGTGTTCTTGCCCGGAGAATCCCGGGGACGGGGGAGCCTGGTGGGCTGCCGTCTCTGGGGTTGCACAGAGTCGGGCATGACTGAAGCGACTTAGCAGCGGCAGCAGCATTATTTTATGATCTCCAACTTCATTTCTGACCCTTCCAGCTGTCCATACTTAATATCTTCTCTTTTCTCCCCATAAAATGTAATTTCAAATCTTCTTAAACTGAAAGGAGGGACCTATGCTTGCCATTTTAACTTTCTCACTCCTCTTCTCTCCAATATCTTTCAGTCTTACCCTGTCCACTGATGTTGCTTTTGCATGGTCAACAATGCAATTCCTAATTTCTCAACACAATTGAATTTTCACTCTTTGCTTTATTTGGCTTCTTGAAGAAAGTTGACCTTATTTTCAGTTTCCTTCTTGAAACTCTCCTCAGTCTTGCCTTCTAGGAAAATATTATCTCCTGCTCACCTCTTTTTCTTAAATGTTGACATTTTCCTGGGGTTCTTTTTCCCTCTTCTCATCTCTCCAAGTATCCTTAGCCACTGCCAGTGTCACTAGCACAGCACTCTGTACACTGATGGTTCCTAAGTCTAGAAATCAAATTTTGCTCCTAAATTCTAGATCTAATTGCTGAGGATTTTGACTGTATATCTGACCAGTACCCAGAACTTAATATAGTACAAATTAAATGATTAATATTTATCTCCATGTTACAGTGCTCAAGCCCTCCTTTATTGAATGGCACCACTTTCCATTTTCCCGGTCACTGGAAGTCAGCTTTCTGTAATCATCTTTGACTCCTAATGCACCAATCCTTACTCATTCATTTGATCACCAAACCCTGGTAGATCTTTCTTTCTCAATAGTTCTGAAATCCATTCATCCTCTCTATTCCTTCTGACCTCATTATTTCTCACTGAGAATGTTACAACAATCTTCTAGCCAATCTCTATAATTCTAATTTACCCATTTTCCATACCGCCAAAAGAATGGTCATTCCAAAACAAAAGACTTATTAAGTTACTTCCCTTCTCAGAAAGCTTCAGTGGTTATTCATTGTATTGAGAGTAAAATCCAGACACAATATCATGATATAATAATCTTTAATAGTACAAATTCCTTTGGCTGAAAGGAATTTTTTTTTTAATTTCTGTTAAGTCAACAAAAAAGGGGCTCCTTTGTCGAAGCAATATTGGAGAAGCTTGTGGAATGGGAGGAACTGAACAACCAAGTGCCTAGAAGAACCTGAACCAGGGATGCTCTGAGGATGTCAGCAGCAGAAGTTTGAAAACCTTAACCAGAGCTACAACTCATATTTGTGCACTGTTTATGCTAGCCCTGCTCTCTATGGAATTGCCATTAACATGACTCAGCTTAAAGATTCCCAGCCTCTGTGTCCCTTGCTTCTAGTTTTAAAATTCCCACTAATAATATTCTGATTAGCCCAGTATGGATACATCAGCTAATCTCTGTACTCTGAGAAGGAGTACACAGCACAGGTATGACTCTTGGGGGTTCCCGCCTACGTATAAGGCATTCACAAAGGACTGAGAATCACTGTGAGCTAAGAGAATATCTAATGGGTGTCTGTAATACTCTGTGTTTCTTACCTGTCAATTTTCTTTCTCCACTGTTCTTCAAATTGTACCTTATTTTCCCAGCCATGGTGTGTGTTGTGGACTGAATGGTTGTGCCTTCTCAAAATTCATATGTCGAAACCTTAACCCGAAGGAGATTGTCAGAAAATAAATCACTGCTGTGGAAGCCACCTGGCCTGAGCTAAGACAGTGTACTACTTGTTGTCTCCTGGAACAAATCATGTTCTTTAAGACTATCCTGTCCTTGTGACCTGCCCAGCTTTTCACCTACCGTTCACTGGAGTTTGAATTAATTTCTCCTTCTCTCTACCAGTACATCGCTTTCCTTCTTCATCTTGCAATACTCAGTCATCTGTTAGGAATCAACTTAAGGATCACTTCCTGCAGAAAGACTTCTTTGATTCTTTCAAACTGATTCCATTTTCCTCCTCTATATACTTCCTGAGCTTAACTTTATCACAGCCCTTATTGTTTTCTTCCCTGGTGGCTCAGACAGTAAAGTGTCTGTCTGCAGTGCAGAAGACCTGGGTTCGATCCTTGGGTAGGGAAGATCTCCCAGAGAAGGAAATAGCAACCCACTCCAGTATTCTTGCCTGGAAAATCCCATGGATGGAGGAGCCCGGCAGGCTACAGTCCACGGGGTTGCAAAGAGTCAAACACGACTGAGCGACTTCACTCACTTATTGTTTTCAAATCTGTTTCTCCCACTAGCATAGAAGAGTGTTGAAGACCCTGAAGAGTGTTCAAATCCTATTCTGCCATCTTTCTCTTTCATTCTTTACCAAGAATTAGCAAAATTGGATCATCACTTAAACCAATGGTTCCCAAACCTGTTGGATCACAGAAAGACCCATGGAACCTTTTTAGAAGACTCCAGCACAGATCTAAATCAGACTTTTGGGGTGGTAGGGGCTAAAAGTCTGTGTTTTTAAAGAGTTTCTTAGTGATTGTGATTATCTGCCAACTTTAGGAAGTAATAAGAGGCTTGCCAGGCTGTGGGTCACTATGATGTCTGCTTTTGGTAAAAGAACTGCAGCTGGCCCTTAGATTATTTCGGCAATAGAGAGACCTAGTCAGATCCATGCCTCTCCTCACCACCCTCAGGCCCGTCCCTCACATATGCCATGCTGTCCTAGTTGCTGAGGAGTGCAAACCTATGGACCAAAGAATATTCCTTGGAGGGGCTTTAGTAATTGCATGTCCACCAACACAGCAGTCCTCAGGCATGATATCCCAGGGGGGAAAAAATCCCCCAGTAATGCTGCCAACACTGCATACATAGCTCAGAACTGATTTTCACCAACCTTAACTGCTCTGTATAGCATTTGTCGAAGAGTAGGCAGCTAGTCACTAGTTGATTTTATCCAGAACCCCTCTTTTTCCTTGAGTGCTTATAAGCAGAACCTGCGGCAGAAACCCATTTAAAAGGAAAGCCTGCGTGTGCATAATTCAGATTCTACGTTCCCAGTGATAACACTATTATGTGTGATTGCAGTTCTCTAAATCCTTCCAGCTGATTTCCTGCCACCAGAGTGATGAATGCTTTGATACATTCCTGAATTTCTGTGATGCACTGCCATGAAGTCCTGTAACTCATCTCACTGATGGTGTTGATCTCAGGGTTAGCTTTAAGTGCTAGGCTGTTTCCAGAAAGAGCAGCCTTTAACGCACCTCCCGCCCAGAGAGATATGATACCACAGGGGCCTCAGTTCCTTCCCTATCATGCTGTCATATTTGGCAAACATAAGGATTTAGGGTAACTTTGGAAAATTATAAACCCTTGCTTTAGAAAGTGTTTAAATGTGTATGCATATATGGCTACATGAATATTTTGTGAATGTATGTTTGGATACACGTGCATATGGGTGTGTGAATGTGTGCTACATGGTGCGTGTGTATACTCATGTAAGATTCAAATTTTCTGCTTTTTTGTCTCTCGGAGAGCAATACTACGACCATCTCTATATCTAATACTCATGGCAGAGTACAACTGTCAGCTGTGGAAATATGATTAACCCTTGAAGGGAGTTGAAATATTTCTATGTCACTGGAAGTCATTATTCAAAGTTGGGAAGTGATGCCCAAAAGTTCAGGATTGATGGAGGATATGACACAGGAGATGGAAAGGGAGGACATCAGTGTTCTCTGCTTATCCTACCATTATTCCATCTTTTAGGTAATTTGACAAAACCATCCCATCCTCCCAGTTAGGGAAGAGGAATGGGTAATGTAACTGCTGGAGACTGGATTGCAGTTTACAGAAAAGAGTCAAGATAAGCTCTACGCTTTCTTTCTCTCCTTTCCAAAACAACTCTCCTTCCGGCTAGGGCCTGCCTGCCGCCCCCGCCCCCGACCCTCCATCACCGCCGCCACAAGTTGTCTTCTTTTATTCTTTAATTCCCTAACTTCAGGGCAAAACATTTAGGGGATAAAATACAAATATAATATTTCTCATTGTAACCATTTGTAAGTATATAAATTCAGGGGCGTTAAACTTCTGTACTTAATGGTGAATTACCTGAGTCAGGCTTGCTCATTGTGATGAGTTTATATGACCCGTGGGAGAGGTTAGCAAGAGTGTATATGCAAGAACCATGGAAGCCTTCAGCCTTCCCATCTTCCTCTACAGATTCGTTAATGGTTTCTTCACTTTTCAAATCAAAAGATTTCTTTTTTACTGTGGGAAAATTACCTATAGAAGACAATGCCAAGTTAAGTCAGAAATATAACTTTGTAGACCATCTCCTGTCCTCATTTGCTGAAGAAAGTCAAACCAAAAAACTAACCATCAAACCAAATACAATTAAAACCAAACAAACAAAAAAGACCCCCAGAAAAACAAGTGCTAAGAGGGAGAAGAAGGAAGACTGCAGCCATGAAATTAAAAGACGCTTACTCCTTGGAAGGAAAGTTATGACCAACCTAGATAGCATATTCAAAAACAGAGACATTACTTTGCTGAAAAAGGTCCGTCTAGTCAAGGCTATGGTTTTTCCTGTGGTCACGTATGGATGTGAGAGTTGGACTGTGAAGAAGGCTGAGCGCCGAAGAATTGATGCTTTTGAACTGTGGTGTTGGAGAAGACTCTTGAGAGTCCCCTGGACTGCAAGGAGCTCCAACCAGTCCATTCTGAAGGAGATCAGCCCTGGGATTTCTTTGGAAGGAATGATGCTAAAGCTGAAACTCCAGTACTTTGGCCACCTCATGTGAAGAGCTGACTCACTGGAAAAGACTCTGATGCTGGGAGGGATTGGGGGCAGGAGGAGAAGGGTACGACAGAGGATGAGATGGCTGGACGGCATCACTGACTCGATGGACGAGTCTGAGTGAACTCCGGGAGTTGGTGATGGACAGGGAGGCCTGGCGTGCTGCGATTCATGGGGTCGCAAAGAGTCGGACACGACTGAGTGACTGATCTGATCTGATCTGATCTGAGGGGCAATCGGGATGAACAAAATTCCTAAAGGAGAATGGTGGTCTTGGTTGAATACAGTAAGCAACAGTGTTTGGCATATGGTAAGTGCTCTTTCTGAATGAATAAATGAGATGCAAATCTATGTAAATGAATGTGAGTGAATAAGGTCTAAATCTGAACCAAGCCTGGAAACTGTGAAACTGTAAGGGAACTTTGATGGATGGTGTGTAATAGCTGGATGTGGTCAAGATATGTGGTAGAAGGTGGTATCAAAACACTATGAGACAAAGTTAGAATCATATTAGGGGAATCTTGACCAAAAGAGTAATTCTCATGAGATGTCCATCAGAATAAATGGAAAGAAAGACCCCAAGGGAAAGACTATAAGTATAGTGAAAGTTCAGGTCAACACTATCCTTTAGCGTGCTCTCAGGACACTGGGGTAAGAATGAGGGTGGAGGTTCAGTTTAGTTCAGTTCAGTCGCTCAGTCATGTCCGACTCTTCCCATGGACCACAGCACGCCAGGCCTCCCTGTCCAGTACCAACTCCCAGAGTTTAGTCAAAGTCATCTCCATTGAGTCACTGATGCCATCCGACCATTTCATCCTCTGTCGTCCTCTTCTCCTCCTGCCTTCAATCTTTCCCAGTATCAGGGTCTTTTCAGAGGAGTCAGCTCTTCGCATCAGGTGGCCAAAGTATTGGAGTTTCAGCTTCAACAGGTGGAGGTGGGACCCAACAGTTAAGAGAGAAATTTAGACCAGAGAAGAAATTCCATGAACACATTTATTGAGTGAGTCACTGGCAAGCATTTAACAAGCATGGACTAAAGGCACAGGGCCCTGTGGACACAAAAGAAGATAGTCACTGACTCCAAGGCCTCCATTCAACTTTTAAAGATAGGAAGGTTAGTGATTGTGTAAGTTCTGAAAGGTGCTATGAAAAGGTTATATGTTGAAAGAAATGATGTAGAGAGGAAGGAGAAGTCTGTGCCACTCCTGAAGTTCAGAAAAACTTCCTGGACAGGTGACATTCAACCCTAGTCTTTGAAGTACAATGTAGAAGCTTATCAGTTAGACAAGAGGGTTAGGGCTCTCCAGGCAGAGGGTACAACACAGTCAAAAGGGGGCATGAAATTGTATGGCAAGCAAAGCATTGTTGCATACCATAAGCAGCTGCCCACTAATCTTTGAAGAAATACTAAGACTGCTGGAGATTAGCCATCTGGGGGACCCTCACAGCTGCTCTTTGAGAGCAACAATGTTACCAGACAAAAGGGAACCATGAGAAACAGCAAACCTGGCCAAAACAATCAAAGAAGCTAGAAATTAGGACACTATAGTCTGACACTCATAAGAATGTAGCTAGATTCATGACCTCGATTTCTTACAAATAAACGCACATTGTAATCAGTCTTCTTTGCCTCTTTAACAAACATCACTGCCATCTTATTCTCCTACCAGTTGGAGGTTAGTATTTCTCCTAATGCTCCTGTGTGCATTTATCCAGTAAGACTACTGTCCTCATCACTTCCCTTCCTCTGAGGCCTGTAACAAACCCAGGCAGCCAGAGGTTCTTCCAGGCAGGCAGCTTCCTGCTGTGGAGCTGCTAAGCATTTGCTTCTGTTTATTAACAGTCAGGTTGGTTCAAAACCCATCTTTCCAGGCTGGTATGTCTACTTAGCAATTAAAGTGAGGTTTTTATATGACTTAAAATATTTTAATTTGACTGTGCCCGCAGGGTCCTCAGCAAAGGGTTTGGTTTAATAAATTTAATGACTAATTAAGACACCCTTAATTTCAACCTCCATGAGGTTAATTTTTTAATGGGTTTCAGAATGTCTCTCAGAACATTTCTCCCCTGGATGTGGTGAGAAACACATGCACGCACATGTGCCAGGCGTGGTGGATTTTAGCCTTTGATGTACCAGGTACTAGCTGTGTAACCTTGGAAAGAATCACTGAACCTCTCTGGGCTGCTTTTCCTTATATAGAGAGAAAAAGGTTAGGACAAGGTATTCAAAGTTCTTGACTAGGCAAGGAAATTAATAATCTACCTTTTATTAAGACAACAGTTGAATGCCTGTTCTCAGGACTTACCCTTTAGGGAGGCAGAGGGTCCTAAATGGTACAAGATATACTGTGTGTGTGTGTATGTGTGTGTGTGTGTGTGTGTTTGCTCATGCATGCTTCAATGAATATCAAATAATCTGATGGCTTTGTGCAAGTAGAATTAGGACTGGTTATATTTTCAGTATGCAGAAAGATTTCTTGAAATATTTTATTAACTGGTTGATGTACAAATAAAATTTGGAGACAATCTGGACTTACCAAGATATATTTATTGTCCCCAAACTACTTAATCTTTCCACTCCTGAGGGTTTGAATTGCTTTCCTTCTAGGAGCTATATCCTGGAGGAAGACCTGGCAGGAATTGATGGAGAAGAAAAACTCTAATCAACTTGTCTCCCTCTAGTAGGGATCTGATACTAAAAACAAATCACCAGACTATCCTTTCCCTTTCTTTTCCCTGTCACCATGTCAGGCAGCTCACACACTGCAATATTTACCTTAATCAGGGAAGGAGGAGAGAATTTCAGAGAAAAAGGAAGAAGAAAATTAAAATATTAACTGCCTCATTGCTACAGTGGAATTGTCCTTCTTCCCAGGTTGGGAAGTACAATCCCTTATTTTTTTCTCTTCCATTCTGAAGCAACACACACACACACACTCTCTCACACACATGTACTCAGTTGCTTAGTCATGTCTGACTCTTTACGACGGTATGGACTGTAGCCCACCAGGCTCCTCTGTCCATAAAATTCTCCAGGCAAGAATACTGGAGTGGGTTGCCATGCCCTCCTCCAGGGGATCTTCAGAATCCAGGGATCGAACTGTGCCATCTGTGGCTCTTGCATTTCAGACAGATTCTTTACCTGTGAGCCCTCGGGGAAGCCCCTCTGCCCCCACGAGACAAAATCAAATGCTGAATTTTATCTACCTAGTGCCTATATAAATAATTGGTACTTAAAAAAATAACTATTAATTGTTTAAAATGATAGTCAAAATTAGCATTTTCTTCCACTTTGAGCAGTAATTTAGCATGATCTGAGGAAAAACAGGGTCTGAATAGTCTCATTCAGTACAGCCAAATGTTGATGCCCTAAATCCATGACAAATCTGCCTTTCAGTTTCATTGTGACATTACTCCCTCCCCTGCGTATTTAACTCATCTTTAAGCATGAGAAGTTGGCTTGCTCTCTGGTTTCTTCCGAGTTGGATCTTCCCAGAAGGGCAACATTATTTTACTTAAAGTCCAGTGAATTCCCAGAATTCTAGAAACATCCCTATTCAAATGTTAGAATAAAAACACATTCCAGAGTGAGATGAAAAACTGCAGTCTGCTCCAAAGCATGGAAAGTTAAGAGTTGACTATTTGGGAAAGTTCCTGCTGTGTCAAAACCGGATGAAAGCAAGTCTGTTTTCATTTTTCGTATTCAAAAAGGCCTCAGTAACAATAATTTGGGGGCCGTAGCTAAGACTCTTAGGACAATTATTCACTGAAGTTAGTTGGCTTTTTACAATGTCCAGGAGCAGCTTGACAAATATTACAAAAAAGAAGCTGAAAAGCATACAGGTTTTTTCCAATACATCCCTAATAGGAACTACAATGACAATGTAGAATTCGGACTCATGAATTTCTAATACTTTTATGTTTAAAAATATCTAAAATTAACTCTATACATGAACAGTTAGAGCTCAATGTGATCATTTGACGTCTTTATAAGCTTGTCCCTATGAGATTATACATTCACTATGTAAACAGTCTAACAAGATGATCTCTTCCCTATACGCTCTGAAGAGACCAATGTTAAGTATTTAATATCCAGGATGTCTTCTAGAAATTTTTTTAGGTTGAAAACCCTCCTGCTGGGCTTGTGGCTTTGCTTCTACTCAAATGCTCTAATTTAAAATAGAAGCTCAGAATCCCAAGTCTTTGGAGTACCTGAAAACCCCAAACTCAATATCTGGACTAATGTTTAAAGCAGAATCAGGAAATAAAAGACTTTCTGCCACTCCAACATTATTTTTCTTTCTCACTGCCTTCTAACACTGCCTTTCTTGTGCGTTCCTTCTCCTTTACCCTTTTCGTTCCCCTGCTTTTAACTTTTGCCAACTGGCACTCATTGACCCTGTGGAACATTAAACCAATCTGGATGCTATTAACAAGAAGACCTCCAATCTGGACCTGTCTAGAACCTGGAGGCAGGAAGAACCTTTCTTGTGCCTTGCTGGGTTTGATTAATACATAGGTGCTTCTCATTCACTATGTAAAGCATGCCTGAAATAAGCATGCAGGCATGATACATCCAAGATTCACATTTTCTCTGTAACCTAACAAAGAGGAGCTCCTGGCCATTCTTCAGCATATTAGGGCAACAAAGTTGACTCCCACACAACAACCTATCACGCAAACCATTGTCCCTATATGGCAGTGATGGGAAGGTAGAAACGGTGGTAAACACCCCCAAAACCAGTTAGAATTTTCCTTCCTTCTTGGTAGGATGTTTGTAAGTGTAGTCATGGCAATAAACACAGACTAGCTGGCTGGAAAGGTTAAGAGAAACTTTAGAAATCCGCCTGACCAGCAGTTTCCAAACATAGTTCATGCACATCAGAATCACTTGTGGCGCTTATTCAAAGACTGGATTCTCAGACACTGAACCAAGAACTTCTCAGTCACAGTCTTTAGGGCCCTTGAAGTTTATTTCAAGCGAGTATTAATATCTCTTAGATGGGCTTCCCAGGTGGCGCAGTGGTAAAGAATCTGCCTGCCAACGCAGGAGACTCAAGAAATGTGGTTCCATCCCTAGGTCAGGAAGATCACCTGGAGAAGGAAATGGCAACCCAATCAGTATTCTTGCCTGGAAAATTCCATAGACAGAGGAGCCTGGCGGACTACAAAGAGTTGGACATGACTGAGCTCTCTCTCCCTCCCTCTCTCTCTCTCTCTCTCACACACACACACATCTCATAGACTGTCAGGAACCACTGGCAGGCCAATCCACAGCTACCCATTTGGCTTATGTGCTGTTCTCTGGGGAAGTGAACAACAACTGAGAGTGAGCACAAAGGCTTCTTAGGGTCAGGGTTCAAGGCAACATTAGAGAAAACTAAGATCCTTAAAAACTACCTGGTGATTCCTTTTACCTTCAGGTGATAATGTCAAGCCCTAATGCATGGAACATTTATACTCTGAAGAGCCTGAGAACACAGCAAGCTAAAGCTGTGCTCCAGCTGTTTTACTCAAATAACCTTCACTCCTGGAGAGTGGAGCTGAGTGGTGGGAGCATAGAGTTGGCGCTCTATTATTGGACCATTTTGCCAGAAGACCCCAATTCCCCAGGCCAGGTTAGTTGCCCTTCTTCTACGTTCCCTTGGAACCCTAATCAGTGCCCCTATCATGTAGCACTTGTCACAGTCTATTAAAACAATAGTTGTCTATTTACTTGTCTTTTTCCCCCTGTACACTCCATCTAAGATATCACTGTATTACTAATGACCCAACAGTAGCCACTCACCAGGTATTTGCTGAATAAGTGGATTTGTATTTTAGATAGCTTTAACTTGGTTAGAATTTTCTCTGCAGGACTCCAAATACATTTATTTTTAAAAACAACAATTGTGCCTCACATTTAAAACACTGTTTCACCTGAGAAAAAGAAGCAACATTCACAGAGATTAGGCCCACCTGTCAAATCCAGATGACCTTTTTCTGTAAAGTCCTACTGAAACACAGACATGCCCATTCATTCACATTGTCATTTATAGCCACTTTCATGAAGCAATAACAGAGCTGAGTAGTTGCAACAGAGAGACAGAGACTGTGTGGCCCACAAAGCCCCAAATATTTACCATCTGGCCCTTTACAGAAAGGTGTGCCAACTCCTGCTCTAGAGTGGTATAGACCTGATTGGACACACTGCTTAATCTTTCTTAATTTCGCTCTCATCTGGGTACTGGGGTTTATCATGGCATTCTACCTTACAGGGTTCTTGTTTGGAATAAAAGGGACAATGCTTATAAACCTGCACATAATAGGTATTCAGTAAATATTAGTTGTTATTTTTACAACCTTAAAAAACTTGCCTATATTCACTCTTGTCCTTTTTCTGGTATTCCTCATCTGCTTTTAAAAGTTTTTAATAAAAATAAAGCCAGACCATTCTCTAGCTATAACAGAGGCATTGCCATTTGAAAGAAGTTTGGGTTCAACTACTTTTTTAGTGATAAATTACTCAGCTCCTGAGAACAAAGACTAAAATATTTATTAATTCTATTTAAAAAAAAATCCAAGGCAAAATCATTGGCTGTTCAATAAACATGTTTTGATATGAGAGATTTGTTTTGAATAACTTTCAAACATAATAGACAGAGATGGGTCTTGTCTATTCCCTAATTTGGGATCTGTCCAACATATTTTTCCATTGCCTCTAAAACCAAACACTCACAGGCTTTCTATTAAATTTCTTCAAAAAGTGTGGAGGTGGGGGTGAGCACTAAACATTACGAAAGTTTTTTTTTTCTTTTGCAGCAAGAAATGTTTGCAAGAATGATAAATAAAAGACCAAGCCAAGAATCCCCAAAGGCATCTTTTATTTAACTTGTAACCATCACTGCTGGAAAACCTGCTGACCACTCTTGTTAAAATAAATTGCTTAAGTCCTTTAATCAGACAGATGTCCTGCAGAGTGGATTATAGCTCATGCAAAGGAGGACAGCTCTCTGACTCAACCAACAACTTATTTATTAGTTTCTCTTTCTGATCATGAAGCTTGAATGGAATTTCAGTTTTTCAATTAGCATTCAAGATTTCCAAAGTCTTGGCATTGACCAAAACTCTGCTTTACGGGAACTGACAACAGCTGGACACTCCTCTCTTGACTCCAGTCGGTAGTCATCTACCTGTCTGAGGAGTTACCTAGTCATCTACCTGTCTGAGGAGTTACCTGCTTGGGCACTGTGTCTAAACCCCCATAGCAATAGGAATTTTATAGTTTTTGTTAATGTACAAATCTAAGCTCTGAAAATTGGACTTGTATTTGGGACACTCACTCATTGGATTAAAACTTATCTAGATTAAGAAACTTATTTTTTAGAATTTTACCCAGAACCTGAAGGGATAAGGGTTTCCCTTGTAGTTCAGCTGGTAAAGAATCTGCCTGCAATGCAGGAGACCTGGGTTCGATCCCTTGGTTGGGAAGATCCTCTGGAGAAGGGTAAGGCTACCCACTCCAGTATTCTGGCCTGGAGAATTCCATGGGGTCTCAAAGAGTTGGACGCGACTGAGTGACTTTCACACCAAGGGATAAAATCACTGCTTTGTGTCAGTCCTGGTGAGGACGTAGAAGAAACAGTCACTGAGAGGGAAGCAGTCATGTTCACAATCTCCTGAGGGCAAAGCCCATGAAGGATACAAGGGGCAAGAAAGAAGGAATAGGCAGGAAGAGCCTCCAGACCAGGATGTAGGTCTAACATAGGTGTAAGGCGAAGAGAAGAAAGAGAATTGGGTGGAAGGAACCTCCAACTGCAACACAACTCTGAGGAAGTCTCAGCCAGGCCAGTGGAGAGCTCAAGAGCTGAGACTGCTCGTTGGAGGAGTCTCATGTTGGGAAGAAACAGCCCAGCTCCAGTGCCCTGTCATCTCAGTCACTGGTGGGGGACTGTGGCCTCAGAGTGAACACTGGCGTGTTTCCAAAGGCTGCAGCCTGCACTACACACCAAGCACCCGGTTCTCTTGAAGGAAGGTCTGAGCCACCCACTTCCATGGTAACCACAGTCACCCTCATGCCTCACAGACGCACTTCTCCACACCAGGTTGAAGAATAGCTCCACCATGGTTCCCATAGTCCTCTCTTTCTGAGGAAAAACTTAGAAGAGGGGGCTAGTGGGGCAAACTGTAGTCCCATCTCTGAAGTCAGTCTTAGAGTCAAAACTGGTACCCATCCTTTCCCATTTCTACTATGCATTCTGAATCTCCCTCATCCTCAGCCTTCACTTGGTACTGATGGCTATTGCATTGGTTGAATCCAAATCCCCATCCTTGAGGGGTGTTCATGTTCTTCCTGTGCCAGGGCTGCTCTATGTGACTGTTCGCAGATTATATCAGGTAACAGATTACCAAGAGGTGCCCAAGTGCATAGTGTTAGTTACCACATCTGTTCATCCCTGCCCCCTTTGTGTAAAAGCAGCCCTATCTTCTTGCTGATCAGAGTCAATTATTCCTGATTTTACTTTTTGTCTGTTGGTCTCTGGCTATAAGGGTTTCTAAGTGTCCAGGTGGGATTTATAGCTTGTAATTCAATGGGACTCTTTGCTCTGTCCCCTGGCAAGAGAACATTTCCTTTAAGGACCAGTACTTCTAACCCTACAGAGCCTAGAATTACTAGGATGAGTCCTTGGGAGTAATGGTTAGTGAGACTATGCCTGCCTCTACTCTTTGTATTCTTTGTAGAGGGGATATAATCTCATAAAGAGGTCTCTAAAAGCTACTGTGTCCTGAAGAATGGCACTCCCTCCTGTAGGGTATTGACACCAAATAGGCACTCCACTCCATCTGTAAGCCATTCTAATGCTCTAATGGGTAGTTGTCCAGGAATCTATTGTGGAAAGCAATTTCTAAGAAGGTTCCTGATGATCTCCACCTGTGGTATTCATGCCCTTATATAATCTCCTTTTGAGTGTGGGTAGGACATAGTATGCGTAGGACATAGTGGGGCTTCCCTGGTAGCCCAGTCAGTAAAGAATCTGCCTGCAGTGCAGAAGACCTGGGTTTTATCCTTGGGTCGGGAAGATCCCACGGAGAAGGAAATGGCAACCCACTCCAGTATTCTTGCCAGGGAAATCTCATGGACAGAGGAGCCTGGTGGGTGGGCTACAGTCCATGAGATTGCAAAAGTTGGACACGACTTAGCGACTAAATCACCACCACCAGGACATAGTGATTTGCTTTTAACACGTAGAACACAGCAAAAATGTGGTATCATTTCTAAAACAAATTTCAAAAATGCTAGTTTCCACGTTGCTAGCCTTCTCTTCGGAGAAGGCAATGGCACCCCACTCCAGTACTTTTGCCTAGAAAATCCCATGGACAAAGGAGCCTGGTGGGCTGCAGTCCACGGGGTCTCGAAGAGTCGGACATGACTGAGTGACTTCACTTTCACTTTTCATTTTCATGCATTGGAGAAGGAAATGGCAACTCACTCCAGTGTTCTTGCCTGGAGAATCCCAGGGACGGGGAAGCCTGGTGGGCTGCTGTCTATGGGGTCTCACAGAGTCAGACACAACTGAAGCAACTTAGCAGCAGCAGCCTTCTCTTACTCTCTCACTTGCTCACCCTTATAGAAGCCAGCTGCTGTGTTGTGAGTTATCTTGCAGAGAGGCCCATGTGGCAAGGAACTGAGGGAATCTTCTGGCCAACCGGTGACCAGGACTCGAGGCCCTCTGTCTAACATCCTGTGAGAAACTGAGTCCTCTGAACAACCACATGAGTGATCTTGGTTGTAGATCCTTCCTCAGTCGAGCTTGGAGAGACTCCAGCTTGGCTGAAATGTTGGTTGGCACCATGAGGGAGACCCAAAGGCAGAGGATCCAGCCAAACCACATCCCATTTCTAACCCACAGAAACTGTGAGAGATATGTTTTAAGTTGCTAAGTTGTAAAGTAATTTGTAATGTAGCAATAGATAACAAATACACTTTCCTATCTTGGGCCATTTCTTCTTCACAAAGTAGACAATTCAGGTGTGTTGTTTGCAACTCTGCCTATTGGGAAGGTTTTCTTTCTTCATTCTCTTTCAAGTCTCTTCCTGAGGGTGGTTGTAACGTAGTTGCTGCCCATTTTCATCTTGCTTCCATCAGCAAAGTGAACTCATCCATAACTCAAGCTCAAGATTTCCCCTCTATTTAAGCTAGTCATAGAGGGTCCCCCTCCCCTCTTAAGGCATAGGTAGGAGCAGCTGGAGGAAGAGACGCTAGTACAACTGTGGCTGGTGACATGGGACTCTGGACTATCCGCTCAGGAAGCTTACTTGTCTTGTGGGCCTGCTTGGCCTTAATCCTGGATGAACCAGCCCTTTCTTTTAATGGACTACTCCCAGTTTTATCTGACTTTGTGACTTGGTGGGCCCCAAGTCATAAAGTTGGTATAGTCAAAGCTATGGTTTTTCCAGTAGTCATGTATGAATGTGAGAGTTAGACCATAAGGAATGCTGAATGTTGAAAAATTGATGTTTTGAACTGTGGTGTTGGAGAAGACTCTTGAGAGTCCCTTGGACTGCAAGAAGATCAAATCAGTCAATCCGAAAGGAAATCAGTCTTGAATATTCACTGGAAGAACTAATGCTGAAGCTGAAGCTCCAATAATTTGGCCACCTGATGCAAAGAACAGACTCAGAAAAGACCCTGATGCTGGGAAAGATTGAAGGCAGGAGGAAAGAGAATGACAGAGGACGAATTGGTTGGATGGCATCACTGACTCAACGGACATGAGTTTAAGCAAGCTCTGGGAAGTGGCGAAGGACAGGGAAGCCTGGCATGCCGCAGTCCATCAGGTCACAAAGAGTCAGACACAACTGAGTGACTGAACAACAGCAACAACAAATAACCCAACTCATGGATAGTCTGGTACCTGGTACCCAGGGTCAAGCATTCTGTCCACCAGAGCTCAGCAACATATCAAGAACTATTTTTCCAATTTTCAAAAGGTGTATAATGTGTGGCTCCAGATGGCATGGCCATCTCCAGAACTCCAGGGGTCTGCACTGTGATTCACTTACTGGGACTTAACTATAAACTCCTTTTTCACCACTGACAACTTGACCAGCATGGGTTTGCTGGAGTGTATGGCCCAAGTGACGAAGCTGCTTGCAGTGGACCTACTGCAGAGTCCCTTTACATTCAAAGCTGGCAATCTTTTCTGACACCAGTATATGGCTTGGCACAATATTCCTAGGTGGAGAATATGTTGCTTCCAGAACCCCAAAGGCTTCTTTCTTTGTAGTAGAGAATGTAAGATGCAGTAATGTTTCTTACTTTGGAGGCACATTCTAGCACACTCTTGACCACTGGACCTTGAAAACTTTATTGATATGGCAGATTTCTGAACCTTTGTAGGTTTTATTTCCCACCCTCTGGTGTGTATATATCTGAACAAGATCTCCAGCATACTAACCATCTCTCTTTGTTGCTTTTTTTTTTTGCCTGATCAAAATGATGTTATCAAGGTAATTATGTACTGAGAGAAGTCCAGCTCTCTTTTTCAGACCATATTATGACAAGCAGGGTAGTTAACAAAATGCTGGAGCAGAACTGTAACATTATTGTTCATCCCCTTGACTTTCTTTATCTCCAACTTCCGTGTTTGTCAACATCAATCATACACTTGAGGACAAGAGAAATGACCCCACTTAGATCCATGGATCCAATGGACCCACTGTAAACTGGGCTTCAGCTGGGACTTTAATTACAGTTATCTACCTATTATTTGTTCCTTTGTTTATTTCTCTGCTGTATCTCTTGTTTATTCTGCAAAGAATATGAGCTCTTTGAGAGCCATGACTTTGCAGGCTTTAGTCTCTGCGGTATCTGCAGCAACTTTAACATGCCTGACACACAGTAAGTATTCAGTAATTGACTAAATCTATTGAATTATTATTTTAATTTGTGTTGCTTTAATTATAGTAAGATTTTATTTCTTGTTCTGTAAACTGCCTTTTCTACATAATTATCATTATCATTAAAAATGTAATATTACTAGTAATAGTAATAATGATAATAATAAAGTTTTCCCCCCTCTAGTCCTGGCCACAAGCAACTGCCATTTCCGAGCAGACAAAAGGGCTGATCTAATCTCAAAAATTTGATTGTCTAAAGGTGGACTGGGCAGCAATCTGGGTTATTAGAGACTGTGAATGTATCCTAACTTTTGTGTTCCTTTAGCATCCTGTTGTCAGCTGTACAGAGGCACTTATGCTTCATTATAACTGCCTTTTTACTTGCCCATTACTTTGCGTACATTATATTCCTTAAAGGAATGAACTTTCTCCTTTTATCATGTATTACATCATATATAACCAGGAGCTAGCACAATGCAAGAATGTGCTAGCACAAATGGCAAGAATGAATAAGTTAATTAAATGAATGTTCATGAATAAATGAATCAAGTCAGTTTACTAAGCAGCAAGAAGCAGATTTATTTAGGTAAAAATATATTCCTTCTGAGCTTTGCTCTAAAATGATGCTCCGTACTCAAGCACCAACGTGGTAAACGATTCAGTTGTCTGACCGGATCATGGCCAAAACTGGACTCAATCCTGGGAGTTTTGAAAAGGAACTTTTTCTGGACTTTCACCCCAGGGTATTCATTGCTCTGTAGGATATTTGAAGAAATATCTGTCTTTTGAAATAAACATTGTCTCAAAATAGAAAAAGAAAAAAAAAAACCAAATATACTCTGTTGACAGACTTAATAGTTACTGCAACAAAAATTATCTTCTTGTGTATGTGGATATGTGTGCATTTATGCGTATCACCCATGCATATATATATGGGTTTCCCAGGTGGCGCTAGTGGTAAAGAATCTGCTTCCCTGGCTTGGGAAGATCCCCTGGAGTAGGAACCAGCAACCCACTCCAGTATTCTTGCCTGGGAAATCCCATGGACAGAGGAGCCTGGCAGGCTACAGCCCATGGGGTCTCAATGAGCTGGGCATGACTGAGCACACGTGCACACGAAAAGACAAACAGAAGTTAATGACTCAGGGATTTTTCTATATTCCGACTATAGAAGAAAACCATTTGGTAGTTTAAGTAGACCTACTTTAACTAAATATGCCAGTATATTTATTTAACAAACATTCAACTGATATTGCCTGTATTTGCTGATCATTTACTATATCCCAGGCACTGTTATAGGCACTTGGGATATATTAATGAAGACAGAGAGAGAAAGAGGGAAACTCCTATCCATGTGGAAACATACAATGCTGCTGCTGCTGCTGCTGCTGCTAAGTCGCTTCAGTCGTGTCCGACTCTGTGGGACCCCAGAGACGGCAGCCCACCAGGCTCCCCCATCCCTGGGATTCTCCAGGCAAGAACACTGGAGTGGGTTGCCATTTCCTTCTCCAATACATGAAAGTGAAAAGGGAAAGTGAAGTTGCTAAGTCATGTCCGACTCTTCGAGACCCCATGGACTGTGGCCCACCAGGCTCCTCCGTCCATGGGATTTTCCAGGCAAGAGTACTGGAGTGGGGAAACATACAATAAACATAGTTAAGTAGTATGTTAGATGATAAGTGCTACGGAAAAATAATCAAGCAAGATAAAGTGGTGTGGGGTAGCCAGTGTGTGTGTTGGTGGGAGGTGGGTGTGTGTGTGTGGCAGGATTGAGTGAAGGTGAAAAGCTTGCAGAATTAAATGGGATGATCAGAGTAAGCCCTGTTCATAAGGTGAGATTTGACCAAAAATTTAAAGAAGGGAGGGGAATTAGTAAAGTGGATATTTTTGAAATTAACATATCAAATGTTGCCTACAGGTCTTGCCATTTAATACAAATATTTTTAATTAAACTGAGAGTTTGAATGTTATATTCAAAATGAATATCTGAATTGACAGACATAACTAATTAAAAAATCAAAGTATTAAACAAAACTATAATTTGTGAAGTTTACTAATCATTCTTTTCCATTTGTCAGAAGAAGCCTATGTTTTATTGAAGCTTATACAGTGTAAAAATAATTAAAAGAGCTGGAGAAAGAGGGACAAAGTAACAGGACAAATATTAACATTGCCAATATGCCAAAGATATGCAATGGTTTTATCTAATAACTTGACTATTCAGGCTCTTATTATATCATGAATTGAGGTAGTTTGAAGGAATACGTTTGCTATTGGC
Source organism: Bos javanicus (assembly GCF_032452875.1). Classification (NCBI taxonomy): domain Eukaryota; kingdom Metazoa; phylum Chordata; class Mammalia; order Artiodactyla; family Bovidae; genus Bos; species Bos javanicus. The sequence continues at coordinate 49,559,667 of NC_083870.1, forward strand.
CATACCCAGGGTTAATCCCTTTTCATGGATTATTTTTATAATTATTTCAAATAACACTTATTTTATGAAGAAGAAAATCAGATCCTGGAGAGATTGTATAATTTACCCAAGGTCACACATTGAGCAAGTGGCCAAGTCAAGATATAATTCCAGATTTGTTTGACTTCAGAATCCACCATTTCAACGCTGAACTGCCTCTCTTCTACATTTTACTGTTACATTCGTGTCTATGATGGGAGATAAAATGTAGGTGAGTTAAATATTCACAAGAAGAAGAAATGTACACAGGATTTGATAATCATACTGTACTTTTACCTTGCCCAAGAATTTAAGAAAGGGTTACTCAAGGTACATTGTAACCATAGTCCACATTCAAGCACTGTGACATGACGGCCATGGTAACCAAGGCTGTAGAGCTACAGCATAAGTGGGAACACACCAAAACACACTTTACCGTTTTGGGATTATTAGCACAACCTTTCAGGATCTAAGATCCAGTTGCAGACTTTAGCAGGCTTTATTTTGAGACCCCATTGCAGAAAGCCAGAAAGAAAATGCTAAACAGGCAACTGACCTATTTCTAAGCTATGGAAGTAATTTCAGCTCAAGAGAGGGTTGTGTCAGCCAAAGATGAACAAAGTTTTAAGGAAGGCATGACAGTGAAATGGAAAGATTTCCTGGACTGAAGACAGAAGATCTGAGTTCTTGTCCTAGTTCTACCATTAACTCATGCAACCTTGGGCATGTCACATCACATTTATGAGCCTTGGTTTCCTCATACATTGGGTGCCCAGTGCTGTAAAGCCTAAAGGAGGCTGATGAATGCACTTCCTCCAAGAGCTAATGACTGTCACAAATAATTTATTTGTACATGTGTCTCTGGAACCACAAAGTTTGATTCAAAAAGCTTAGAATGGGAAACTTCACAGCATGGGAGGTTATGAGTACTAAGAATAAGTTATTATGAACTTAGTAACTAAATGGCTAACAGATACTCCATTGCCTCCAAGAGTCCTCTTTAGAACCAGATTTATTTTATGGGAATGAGTTGGTTCTATACCCTGAACCCCACCATAATGTAGATGAAAAGAAGCAAAGTCCACAGCACTGAAGGGCACTCAGTCCATGAAGTGTGGAGGAGAGAAAAGTGGAGGAGAAAGAGAAGAGCGGCAAGGAGATGTCATTAGCTCTTAGGTGGGCACAGTAAGCACAATATTCAGGAAAATTTAGTCCCTCTCTAGCAGAAAGGGAGAGAGACTCAGAATCCTATTTGAAGCTCTGAAAATTCCTCACCATAGTTTGGAGGGGAAAGAATATAGACTCTGTGGAGAGCAGTTTCTAGAGTAGCATGAGCTTCGGAAGTTCCTCGTCTCTGTATGGGCAGGAGGGAGCCCAGGAATAAGCCTGCTGGAGAAGGAGGAGAATGACAATGACCAGTGTCCATTTAGCCTGGCCTTTGAGCCTGGCTGACTCGCTCCTCTGGATGTGTCAGTTAATTTGCCCGTGAAACCCACTGGTCTGCTAGTTCACCTTAGAAGGGCCAACCCCTCCTCTTATTCCATTTGCCTAAACTCAGAGTAGGTCTTGGTTTCTTTTCATCAAAAGCAGCTTGATCAGAGAGAATGCCACCATGCACCTTTCCTGGGCTGTGCTGTGTTTGGTAGATCAGTCGTGTCCGACTCTTTACAACCCCACAGACTGCAGCCCGCCAGGCTCCTTTGTCCATGGGGTTTCTCCAGGCAAGAATACTGGAGTGGGTTGCCATGTCCTCCTCCAGGGGATCTTCCCAACCACGGATCGAACCCAGGTTTCCCACATGGCACGTGGATTCTTTAATGACTTGAGGCTGGTGGCTCATAAAATAGGCCAGAAACAAGAACAGTGATTCTCCCTAAAATCCCTACATCCACATTCCTGGTTCAGTGCCAAGTCTGTAACAGCTGCTAGCATGGATAGAGAGGACTCTCAATCCAGACTCTCCCCGTGGATTTGGATTTGGTCTCACAAACCAAGAGATATCACCCCAACCTCTTGGTTGAGGTGTTCCCCATCACCTCTGGTGAAATAGCCCCAGCCTTGTTGCACTTACTAAGGACATCAGCCATTCTACCCCTGAAGCAGTGGAACTCAGTCAGCCACAAGTCTAAGGAAAAAGTCACTGGGACTTGGGGAACAGGCAGCAACAGCAAGGAGAGGAGATGCCAGCTGTATGCTGAAAGTGCTGTGGTAGCTCCCAGTAATTGATGATGTGGACTTGGGTAAGACTATCCCACAGGAGGATGATCAGGGCATTCTAGACAATTACTGATGGTTTCTTTCTTAGAATTTCTTTAGATCTGAGGGGCTGCCACTGTTTTCCACATTTCTTTCCAAGTCATGTCCCTGGAAAGGGTTTTCTATAAAAAGCTGGTCTGAGCCTGAGCTGCCCATGGTCAAGTATTAGCCCTTAACTTTTAGGGAGGAAACTGAAGGGGTTAAAATAGCCTATCTACATAACTTCTAGAGCAGGGTCAGAGCCAGGAAGAAGGCAGGGCCCTCAAGAATGCCAGGTCAGCCCTGCCCAGGCACCTTGTGAATACAGCCCATGGGGAAGCCAGACCAGGCCGGTAATGCCAAGGCAGGAGGGGAGAGCCAAGGAGGGAACAAGGATATCCTATGGTGGGCCAGGGGCCAGAGGGAAGGTTAACCAAGATGCTGATGCCAGAGACAGACCCTTAACAAATGGGAGGCAGGAAGGACCACATGGAAGTTGAACAGGGAGGGGATAAGACTGGGGAGTGAAATAGGGATTATTAAGATGAAACTGGCAAACTGCCACAGCCCTTCAATGCACGTTTAGTACACTCCCTTAATATTCTGGAGCAAGGCCTTGAAGTGTCAGTTTCTCACTAGACTTGTAGTGCAAGGGCCAGAGCTTGCTGGAAACAGAGAAGAAGCCCTGAGCCACAGTGATAGAAAGTTGCCAGAGTCAGGGGCAAAAGTAGGGGAGAGGTGGCAATTCAGAGAAGATGATGGCAATAAGAGGCCAAGACAGTATAGAAAATATTGCCCTGCTTCCTAGAAGTTGAAGTCAAAGGGCCAACCAACACAGAAGAGCAGCTTAAGGGAATGGCCTTACAGGCTCCTGGCTGAGATCAGGAGTATGTGTGTGTGCTGGGTGTGGGCGTGGGGGTGGGGATAAAGGATTAGGATGGAGGATTGTGAGATGTAAAGCTAAAGCTTCTAGGGAAGTCTATCCAATAGAGGTAGAGAAGAGTGAGTGGCCCAGCCTCAGGAAATGGGACAGGCAAAATGTAATGTAGGAGGAGCGGATACCAGCCTGATGGTGGGGACAGGGTGGGACTCCCTTGAATGAACTCAAAAGCCCACGGGAAGCAAGTGGAAGGAACTACAGAAGGACATTAGGGAGAATCACTTCCCCAAACCCCTGAAACCCCTGCATCTCATGTTTCAGCCAGAAAGCCAAAGATCATTCCAGACCTCCACAGACTAGTCCAGCAAGGGCCATTAATGTTCTTCCCAAATGGGGCCTTCTCAGTCTTGAGATGGAAGGGGTAGCTTTGGATGTCTGGGTACCAATTACAAATGGTGGAGATGAGATGAGGATGAGGATAGAACCTAACAAAGAAAGACTCAGAGAGGAGCCAGCAAGAATTCCTGAGGTTCAAAGCAACTAATGGTAACACACGGGAGAAAGAACTCAAAGACTGCTGTGGTGAGATGGCAATTCTGATATGCTACTGCCAAGATTATGAACAGGTATATTCTTTCTGAAGCCCATTTGATGATATGTAGAAAGATTCATAAAAATAGGCCCACCCTTTGACCCAAAACTCCACTTCTGGGGATTTAAGGAAAAGCTGATGTGGGCTCAGCTTTACATGCAAGGAGGTTCACCATTGTGTCATTCATACTCAAGGAAAATTGGAAGAAATACAAACGTTCAAAGATAGAGAACTTATCTGGCAAAAGTAAAGAACTTCTGGAAAACACACTATTATGTAGCCACACTACATCATGCTTCTGACGAATCCAAAATGGCATGGGAAAATGTGTATATTGTAATATTTTAAGTGGAAAAAGCAAAAACGAAATAAGTAAACAGAAGTAGAAAGTCGTAAGTTTCGAGAACAGAGACCCACTTACTTTAGTTAATGGGGAGTCTGAGGGTGGGGATATAAAGATGGTGTCTTCTAGGGTTATAGAATGTGAGAAAGGGAACACTCTTAACAGCTGCACCGCTGTGCTTCAGGGGCCAGACCGTCATCTAAGAACTCAAAGCCACTTTAGAATATAATGCAGTTTGGGTTATCCTGTGTGCCTGCAAATCTCTCAGCCTGACTCTAATGCTCTGTAAGCTTTACAGTGATGCAGCTACTCTCGGTCTCTGTTTTTACTACTCCTGTCACATTCCTGTTCTCTTTTCTTTATCTCTTGGTTTCTGCTCACTAATGGCATCTGCTACCTCATGGTTTCTGCTTTCTGTGTGTCTTTTCAACTTCTGTCCATACTACCAACAGCAGGGGCTCTACAATGACCTCCTATTGAAACTATACAATACAGGTCTTCTTGCTGCTGTTGCTTAACCCTTTCCCTCACTGGGTAGAGCTCACTTGCCAGATTGCTTAATAGAACACCGATAGGCCTATGGATGGGCTGGTCTTGAATGAGACATCCACATTTGGCTGAATCAGCTGAGATCAGGATGTAGGAGCTGTGACTAGCTTTCCTCTGAAGGGAGCAATGGACATTTCAGTACTCAGAGTATAAGAGATTTCTTCCCAATGCAGAGAGTCCATCCAATTTGAGGCAGATTCCAGCCAGAGGTTAGAGTAAGGCAGGGATTTACCCTTGGAGAAATGAAAGCTGGTGATGTCAGAATCCCAGGAGAGAAACTGAGTCAGACACCAATCAGATAAATAGGGTACACGTGGCAAAGAATGGGAAGAGACTGCTACATAATGCACATGCCAATGCCTGTGACTCACCTCAGCCATATCAGATTTCAGGCTAGCACAGTATGATTAATGGTATCAGATTGGTAAAGGGATTCCCTATTACAGCTAGTCTTGGTCAGGATTAGCTCAGAATTGAGCCATTTTGAGTCAACATACTGGATGCCTCTGGTCCTCTGTAGAAATTCCACAGATGCTTTTGCATCATATAGGGAGAGAACTTTTACTCCCTGAATAGTTTGTTCTTTAACTAACAGTGAGTCATGAAATATTTCTTGAACTTTTGACTTATGAACTCTGAATTTAAATATTCAACACAGATTGCTCTGTTGCATCCTGAAAGGGAATTACAGTATTCAAATAGTTTTCTTTATGTGTATTAGTTTCCTGTGGCTGTTCTAACAAATGACCACAAACTTGGATGGTTTAAAACAATAGAAATGTATTCTCTCACAGCTGTGGAGGCCAGAAGCCCAAAATCAAGGCACTGGTGGGAACATGCTCCCTCTGAAAGCTCTAGAGAATAATTCTTATTAGCCTTTTCCAGGGTCTGATGATTGCCTGAAGTCCTTGGTGTTCCATGGCTGACAGCTGCATTGCTCTGATTTCTACTTATCTTTATACAGCCACCTTCACTATGTATTGGTCTGTGTGTCTCTTTCTCTTCTCATGTGGATTCTAGTCATCAGATCAGGGTTCTCCCTAATCCAGTATGACCTCATTTTAACTAATTAGATCTGCAAATACCTTATTTCAAAATAAGGTCACATTCAGAATGTGACTTTCAGAACTTCAGAAGTTCCAAGCAGAAACGAATTTGGGGGAGGTGGTTATTCAACCCAATATAACATATTAAACATTTCCCAACCTCTGGCCAAATTAATAATGGAAAGAAAATCCTATGCTTTTCTTAGCCCCCATTAGATGAGATCTGTTTGTTACTTGTATCTCTGAAATGGATACCAAATACAGACATGACTGGGGTTGCTGCTAAGTCGCTTCAGTCGTGTCCGACTCTGTGTGACCCCATAGACGGCACCCCACTAGGCTCCCCCGTCCCTGGGATTCTCCAGGCAAGAACACTGGAGTGGGTTGCCATTTCCTTCTCCAATGCATGAAAGTGAAAAGTGAAAGTGAAGTTGCTCAGTCGTGTCCGACCCTCAGCGACCCCATGGACTGCAGCCTTCCAGGCTCCTCTGTCCATGGGATTTTCCAGGCAAGAGTACTGGAGTGGGGTGCCATTGCCTTCTCCATGACTGGGGTTATGCAACCTTAAATCTTTGACCAGCTGCCTGGCACCACTATAGATTCTTGAAGGGTCTGAGTAGAAGGGCCACCTGGTAAATGAACAGTGCTTATGACTAAGTGGGACTTTGGCTCTAAACTCCCTTGGGGTCCCCCATTCCCAGAGATTTTGACTGAACCACTGGACCTCTGACCTAAAGCACTAAATAAAAGCAAGAAATTGTCTTCTTACAGACCCAGTCAAGAGTATAATTTTCCATAGTGACAAGAGGTCAAAAAGGATTTATTCAAATGAAAAATGTCCCAAGGGAAAGAGAAAGTTGATCTTTCCACCTTGGGAAAGCAGCAGACACAGAAAAAAGGCATGGCCTTTGGAGCTTCAGTGTTAAGTTTGTTAGAAGTTCAGATCCTGGTTTCACCACTTACTAGTTGAGTGATCTCGTTCAGACTAATTAGTCACTTAAGTCTCAGTTTCTTCATTAGAACAATGGAGATAGTAGCATCTTCCTTACAGACTTAAAGTAAAGAGTAAATGAGTAATGCATGCCATGCTTCCTTGGTAGCTCAGTTGGCAAAGAATCTGCCTGCAATGCAGGAGACCCCAGTTTGATTCCTGGGTCAGGAAGATCCCCTGGAGAAGGGATAGGCTACCCACTCCAGTATTCTTGGGCTTCCCTGGTGGCTCAAATGGTAAAGAAGCCACTTTCAATATGGGAAACCTGAGTTCTTTGCCTGGGTTGGGAAGATCCCCTGGAGTAGGGCATGGCAACCTGCTCCAGTATTCTGGCCTGGAGAATCCCCATGGACAAAGGAACCTGGTGGGCTGAAGTCCATGGTGTCGCAAAGCGTCAAACACAACTGAGCGACTAAGCATGCATGTAATGCCTGTAGTACAGGGGAAATGCTAGTTACAATCATTGCAAGGCCTAGAACAATGGATTTAAGGTGTTCGTGTCAGATTTCCTGATCCCACACTGATTTCTATGGCCCTTCCTAGAGCAAGAAGGCCCTCTCCTGTGGGAAGCAACCTAAGACCCTTTGTCACCAGCTACAAGAGAGACATGTTCTCCAAACAGGCAAACCAAAGAACACTGTCGTATCAGTCCGAGGTTTTAATCTAGAGGCTGCAAACTGGCAGCTCCCAGGCCAGATTCTGCTCCTAAGTTTTCTTTGGTCTGAACAAAGTGTTTAAACTTGTGGAATTTGTTGGCCACTTAAAAAAAAAAAAAAAATCCAAAGATGTTCTTTAAAACGTAAATTTTTGGCTTGAAAAATCAGAAGACCAGGCAAAACTTCACCTAAATTTTCCTATGACCAGACTGCCCATATACTGTATTGCACGAATTGGCACATTTCTGAGAGTGAGAAGAGGCTCTTTTAATAATTACAGCTGGATAACAGATATTAATTGAATCTGCCTGAGGCGTCCCTGGTGGCTCAGTTGGTAAAGAATCTGCCTGCAGTGCAGGAGACTGCCTGCAGGAGACCCGGGTTTGATCCCTGGGTCAGGAAGATCTCCTGGAGAAGAAAATGGCAACCCATTCCAGTATTCTTGCCTGGGAAATCCCATGGACAAAGAAGCTTGGTGGGCTACAGCCCATGGGGTTGCAAGAGTCAGACATGACTTAGCCACTAAACCGTCAAGGCAAATCAAAATATGTGGTTGGTTACCCTACTCATGCAGGACCTCAGTGATCTGGAGCTAAGAGTGAATGCCTCTGTAGGGGATCTGTCTCTCTCGGTTGCCCCTACTTCTAGGGCTTTGAGTTTTAAAGTTTTATTTTAACTAACCTTTGTATATCACACCTAATAATTGGTCCAATATCTCTGACGTGGGCTCCTATCATCTTCCTTCTCTTTGAAGGAAAGAGTGTAGAGTGAGCCATCAGTCACTGTATACGCTGGACTTCATTCAGGTGCTATCATGGATTCTGAAAGAATTTCCAGTAGCATAGCAACATCTGTGTAACCTCATTTATGTCTTACCATCATCGGAAGTCTTATTAGTCAGTCCTTCTCTGCATCTATAGAGCGTTTATCATTGGGGTGTGGCACGTGTGTCACAATAATCATTTGTAGACATTGTGAGATTCTTGAAATGTCTTCTGAATCATATAAGGAAATTCTTAACTTTCAAGGAGCTCCCATCTAAGGAATGGATTGCATTCCCAAAGTTTGCTTGTACATCTAGCATAAAGAATCAAAAGGCACATCCTATAGAAACAATGTTGTTGCCCCCCACCTCACACACATATGCATGTGTGTGTGCTAAGTCACTTCAGTCATGTCCCACTCTTTGTGACACTATAGACTGTAGCCCACCAGGCTCCTCTGTCCCTGGGATTCTCCAAGCAAGAATACTGGAGTGGGCTACCATTCCCTTCTCCAGGGGATCTTCCAGACCTAGGGATGGAACCCACGTCTCTTATGTCTCCTACATTGACAGGAAGGTTCTTTACCACTAGCACTGCCTGGGAAGCCCTCACACACATATACATGCCCAAAATAAAATATACTATATGTATTATAAAGTAAATAGACCATAGAATATCTGAAGATTAGTGCTGTGTGCTGTGCTTAGTCACTCAGTTGTGTACTGTACCCTAATCATCCCTGGGTATTAGTAGCTGGATCTCTGTAATTAAATAAGAAAAAGTATCTTCTTTTTTTAAAGTATTTATTCTTGGACTCCCCTGGTGGTCCAGTGGTTAAGAATCCACCTTTTCATGCAGGGGACATGGGTTCAATCCCTGGTTGGGATTAAGATCCCACATGCCATAGGGCAACTAAGCCCACCGCCACAAGGGATATCCCATGTGCCACAAGTGAGACCTGAACACAGCCAAAAAATAAATAAATAAATATTCTTTTAAAAAGTGCTCATGCTTTAGAAATTCTGAATCAAGGCCAATGGTGTGAGAGGTAACATAGGAAGTTTTGGTGACAGTCTCCTCTTATGCCCACTTACATGTGGCATGTAATTTAGTTATGTAGATTTGTAGGAGAGGTACAATTTGTGTAAGAAATATCAAAGCTCTTTATTACCTAGAACACTTGATGAATACAGAATATGTCATTTTTTAAAATCAAAGTGGATCATTTGAAGCTTGTAGTGTAGAATAGGTCTATTTAGAGCTGGTAGGGGTATTGGAAAGAGTCCTGCTTGAGGAGACAGATGACGTTGCTTTGAGTTCAGTCTCTGCTCTTAGCTTGTGCAATTTTGGGTAAACAGCTTAACTTTATTAAGATATAGCTTTTTTATGAGAAATCTGAATAAGAATGACAAGAGTAACTCATATTTCACCAACTTATTTTGAAGATAAATTGAGATAATGTAGCTTTGTACACTGTGAAATACTGTAGAACCAAAAACAATAGAAAAGTAAATGAACACTGATCAAGCTCTTATTATGAACCGAGCACTGTGATGAAATTACTAGTATTAACTAACTAGCGACTAACACTACCTACAGTGGCAGAAATAGTATCCTTAAAATTGTCACTCTCAAATCTTTTCCTACTGTATACACATGAAGAGACCAGGGCAACCCTTCCACTCTGAGCAGAAACCAATCAGCCTCCTCCCACTGAAAATACTCACAAAACACCGGGCTTGTAAACATCCTGCTTTCTGATTTTAATGATAATATTACAATGGATAGGATGCTGCATCCTGGTCTACACCCCAGCGTAGGAGTGATATGGACTCATTGCATCTCTTACATATTACAAAGAAGAAATGGGCCACTAAAAGAGTCGGATAATGGCAACTTTCAGCCAGACTTGGACTTGATATTTCTATGGAGTAAAAGAAAGAAATGGTCTTGAGTCCAGCTAGAATTCATTAATGGAATAATTAGTTAATTAATTAATTTCTAGAACTTTGTGTTGTCTCACATGCTTGTTGTGGCTGCCATAACCAAGTACCCCAGACAGAGTGGCTTAACAGAAGTATATTTTCTCACAATTATGGAAACTAAAAGTCTGAGAGCAAGGTGTTGGTATGACTGGTTTCTTTAGAGATGCCTCTTAACTTGAAAATTACCGTCTTCTCTGTGTTTTTGCATGGTCTAGACCTGGTCTCCCTTCGTCTTCACATGGTCTGTGTTCTAATCTCTTATAAGGATGCAGTCATATTGGATTAGGGCCTAGGCTAATGGCTTCATTGTTATTTACATAGATCTTTGAAGACGCTATCTCCCGACACAGTCACTTTCTGAAGTACTAGGGGTTAGGACTCCAACATATGAATTTTGAAGGGATAAACTTCAGCCTACAACACTTTGTCTGATAAATCAGTGATCTACTTTGTTCTCAAGAAATTTCCCCAGTAATATCTCTATGTCCTTTATTTTTGCCTCCTTGGCATAGTCCTGCCTCACTCCCACTACCAGAGCCAGCTATCACCTACAAAACAATGCAAAGCCCCTTGAGTTTTCACTGTGCTTCAAACATTGCGTCACCAATACAACACTGCCATTGCCATTGGCAGCTCCATTTCACAGATTTGTTGGTGCTCAAGAAAGCTTGTGTAAATTGAAATACCAGTTCTCTGTGAAACACGTTCAGAGAGTCCTTCTAGAATCCACTGTTCCTTAGAATCCACATTCTATGCTTCTAATTCCCCAAGTAACTCCAAGGTTTATATCAAGACCTCTTGTCTACTGGTCTATTCACTTCCTTAGATTCCGGTCTCTTGGTAAACTTGTTTTATCTTTTCAATAACTTTTTTTCCATAATGGAACTCTTCCCGCACCCCCCCCAACCCCCACTGATTCTTAGTTATAATCCAGATGGAAGATATTAGACATCAGCTTGATATTGTTCATTCCAACCAAGAGGATTGTCTTCATCTATTTATAAGAGAGATACAAACCATGTTTCACCTTGCAACCCAGCTCGGGCTAACTCTGAAGCAAGGCAACTGGCTGTCTTGATGCTTGTTTGTCATCCCATTTGTTCTCCACCCTGTGTGTGCTAAGCTAATGGTTTCAGTTATGTTACATAACAGATATTTCATCAGCTTTTTGGTTAGTAGGATATATGTTATGCTTATGACCTCATGTAGTCTAATACCATGTAGCTCCTAGGAAAATTTAATTATACTGATGAACATCCTAAACTGAATATGTCATTGAGCATAATAAGTATGTCAAATCTTATTATTTGACATATTTATCAGTGGCAAAGGATGCCAATCCATCAGTGATACTCAAGCACTGTTTTTCAAGGTTTTTGACACAAAAGTTTACAGACATTTCGAGATATAAATATTATAGGGTTAGTGAGTCATATAGTACTATTTTTCTCATATTTTATTTCTTCTAATTTAAGTCCTACATTGTCAGCTATTGAGATAGTTTCAAAATAAAATAATTTAAACCCAGGTATCTACATGATGGGATAATAATAATTCTTCTCATGCTATAGAATGTGATAGTGTAACTAACCTGTTTTCAGCTTTTACAAGCAGTCCCGTCTGAATCCTCTGGCAAGCGTGCCACAGGCAGTCACCCCTCTATAAATACGCAGTTAGAAAGATAAACACTCATTAAAGTCCCTAGTGGTTGCATTGTTTCTCAGGGTTCCGCAATATTTATTCAGTGTGTAGATAAAGAAAGAGATTAGCAATGTTTCCACTGGGCTCTACTCCTTCCTGAAGCCAGCCAGCCAGCCTTCTCTCCAGGAGAAAGGCAGTAATCTGTGCATGTGTTTCAGAATGCCTCAGGACAACTTTCTACTTCAAAAGCAAACTGAGCTCCTCATTGGCTCCATGCTAAGCCACCCACTTTTTCAAGGGACATAATTTTTTAGTAACTTAATAAGTCAGACCTCTAAAATAATAGGAGTAAATTTGCAGAACAAATTTAATATTTAAACATGTGAGTATAGCTTAAATATTTACACATAAACTAAGAACGATTCAGGTAGGGGCTCTGATCTAATTTCATAGACTTATGGACATTTTAAAACCTTAATTTGTCAATTAGTGTAGAAAGAGTCCTGGTCTTAGTTCCAGTCTAATCAGGCCAATGACTAACCCTGTGATCTCTGGGAAAACTGAGCCGAGCTTTTTTTAAAAAAACAAATAAAATTAAGGACAATGGAGTAGAGCTCTAACATCCTCTGGCTCTGAAAATTGCAATATTCTTTCAGGGAAAACAAATCTCATCTTTCCATCTCATAAAGGTTTTTGAGAATTGGATGACATGATTACTCCAAAGCACAGCATCATCCATTGAGTAGAATATGTAGATGAGGAGTAGCTGTATTTGTTTTCTTATCTAGTAAGCATTTGGGGGAATAGATGAAAGAAAAACAACAGCAGAAAATGTTCACCTTTCCACTTTAAAGAAGGAAGGAAATAATTTAAGATTCTAGAGTTATTTATGGTTCTTTCAGACAAAGACTAGTTAAAGTAATTAAACTTGGCATGTATTAGTATGTTGGATATAAGCAGCAAATGTAAAATCTTTGTCAAACAAAGTAATAAGGTCTTCTTACCTGATTAAAACTTTCAAAATGTTAAACTTACCTTTTTGAAAGATAAATCTAGTGTTTGCCCTGTTCAGCTCAGTTCAGTCATTCAGTCGTGTCTGACTCTTTGTGACCCGATGGACTGTACTGTTCTTTAAACTATTTATTTATTGATTAATTCCAAGTACTTTTCCAAGGTCAGGGGATACAATGGTGAACAAAACAGTGTCCCTTTCATCATGGTGCTGACATTTCCACACTAGTGAGAGGAAATGAAAAATATACAAATAAGCTAATAAAATTTACCAACTCAGTAGAGATGTGCTATCGCATTTCCTAGCATTTAAAGCAGGGTAAGTGATGAGGTACAGACACCCTGTGCAACATCCAGAAGGACCTGAAGGACTTGTGACTTCTGGCTGCTAGGCTATAGAAACTTAAAAACTACAATGTGATTAACCATGAACCTTTAGTTTTCATCCATGTACATGGAGCGCAGTTTGCTTGTATCTTCCGAAGCATGTGAATCTTGGCTCCCAGAATTACAGCCCATGCTTGGTTTAATGCTTGCAAGGTGAGTCCCTGAACAAATAAAGTTAACTATTGTAGTAATAAATAAGTAAATAAATAAAGCAGGGTAAGGAAGATAGGGAGTGTCAAAGACGGGGATACTCTTTTCTATGGAATGGTCAGGGAACATGTCAATATCATGAAACATTTGAGGGGAGACTGAAAGGACCAAAAGTCAGGTATATGGGGCAGGGGAGCCATTCCAGGCAAAGGGAACCGCAGAGGCAAGAGGAGCTTGGGGTATCAGGGGAACAACAAAAACGTCAGAGGAAGAATAGGAGGAGTGATTCCCCACCATCTTTTTCTAAGAAAAGTATGGTCAAATTTATCTTCATCCTAAGATCAATTTTCATAAAATCCAATACGAATCCTTTATGTAATCTCTTTTGTTCTGTGCCTCAATTTTTAATTTGAAAAATAGGGATGATTGTTGTGAGGACTAAATGAGTTACTAAATATAAAGAATAATTAAGACACTGTCTAGCACAGAGTAAATCCTGCGTGCTCAGTCTCCAAGTTGTGTCCGACTCTTTGTGATCCCATGGGCTGTAGCCCACCAGACTCCTGTGTCCATGGGATTCTCCAGGAATCCCATGGGGATTGGGATTGCCAGTTCCTACTCCAGGGGATCTTCTCCACCCAGGGGTCAAACCCACATCTCCTGTGTCTCTGACATTGGCAGGGAGATTCTCTACCACTGAACCATGGAGAGCTACTTATTACTATTATCATCATCGTTATCTCTTATCTACAACTATATCAATAATTCAACTTTTTAGGCCAATAGTATAATTTTGCACCAACCATTAATTATCTGGAGAGTTTCCTTACCTGTATTAGGATATTAGGTAGGGTCATGGTACGTGGTGACTCAAGCACAGAGGTTTATATCATCAAATGTCTTACAAAGAGCTTTAAATGACATAAACAAATTGGGGCTTGAAATTTAATACCTTAATCTAGACATAAAACGAGTATGGTACCATGTTCATGTACTTAAGTTTTTTTTATTTTTATTTTTTTTCAGGCACTCTTACTCAGTTCCCTCTCCTCACAACAACACAGAATTCTTGGATCTTTGCAATGTCTTTCACATTCATCTCCAGCATGTGGTCTGAATTGATTCCTTGTTTCTCAATTACAACCATCACAGAATCAAGATTAATAACCTGCTTGGTGAGTTTTGTCCACTTTGGAATCTGGGGCCTTTGTACTCACCGTGGCCTGGCGGGCTCTCCATGGTTCTTTCTGAGGGCTCCCAGCAGTGAGGGGCAAAGACAGCCACAGTGACTGGGAATCTGCCTGCCTTTGGGCCACCCTGCCTGCTTCCACTATCTCCTTCCCTCTCCCAGGCGTTTAGCTATGATTGAGGAGAGTCTGAAAGTGGGTTGTAAGTTCACTAACATAATAATCCCTGTGCTTAGAACAATGCCTAGCACAGTGGAAGTACTCAGTATTGTCTGTGGGTGATGTTGTGCTCCCCTAAACAGGCTGTCACTGAAGCATGACTGGCAGGAAAAGCACCTGTGCACTGGACTCTCCTTTGGGCTGGGCTCCCATCTCTATCCGTACCTGGAACAGCTGCTTTCATTGTCAGCCCCTTCACTTCTGGCCACAGGGTAACTGGGACTGTCTTTGCTTTAGACATGAGGTTTTTGTGGCCATTACACTTAATTTCACTAGTCACATCAGGTTGAATAGAATTTACAGTAAGAACAAACAAACAAACAATGGATCCTAGAATTTTTATTCTAGGGGCCCATCGGTCAGTCCCTCAAGTCCTCCAGAAAATACTTAGTACAGACCCATTGTGTACTGGACACAGACTTAGGTAACATAACACTAGAGACCTCTACAATCTAATTAGTATAAGTAAACATTGGTACTAGTATCCAATAAAAGAGGGCATGAGAATCACAAGTGCCCTAAGTATAGGGTTCCATGCACCATATTATGTTAAATAAGATGACTGATTTTGAGTGAGAACAGGAAAGCTTCAGAGTAGAGGTTGTATCCTGTGTATCATAGAAAGAATGAAGAACACTTCAGTTGGCAGAGTAGTCATGTGTTATTGATAAATACTATAATTATAAATAGCAATACTACATCATCTGTCATGTATGTTACATTATTGATCCAGCATCCTATTATGCCTCTGACTTGTGTTTGTTTGTCTCTGACTCCTTATGGTCCAAAGCCGTGACCCTGAGCCGCTTTAACCAAGAAACATTTAGAGGTAAAAACCGGTTGGCTTTATAATAGCAAGTGCTGGGATACTGTTATCAAATTTGGTGGAGGTATTTGTTTCTTATTTTCTTTACCAAACACATGAACTACTTATCCCAGATAACAGATTTTTTCTTTTTTAAAAAATTTATGAAAAAATAGTTGATTTACAGCAGATAACAGATTTTTGATGTTCATTCTTTCTCAGTTAATGGTTGTATTTATTTTATTATGAAAGTGAATTACCATTCTCTGAGAATGTTTTGGAATATATTACTCCCAACTAACGAAAAAGAGTGGAGATTATGGCAGATGCTTAATGTATTTTGAAAAAGATTTAATGGGAGAAGATTTGAGGAGCTTTTCCAAATTCCTTTCCCATAATTTTACTTATTTATTCAGTTAATATTCACAGAATGTCTGCTATGTCTTGGCATAGATGACAGGAAGGGTATTCTTGGTAGTTAAGTGTTACTAAGTACTTGAACTATTCAATAGAAACCCTGTATTTTTTCATTATGGTGTGTGATCCAAATCTAGATAAGTGGTTTAATTCTGGTTGTTCATTTTCCCTACAAGTGTTGATGAGTCCCATTAGTAAAGGAGCATTTAATGGTAAGAGCCAAATAGAATGCTTAGGGAATCATGCATTCAGGGAGCCTGGTGGGCTGCCGTCTATGGGGTCGCACAGAGTCGGAAACGACTGAAGCGACTTAGCAGCAGCAGCATTCATTGAGCAACTCCCACGAGTCAGGTATTCTACATAATGGTTGATGTTTTGTGTAATTTAGTTTTCTGAAAATGACAGTCAACAAAGAAAAGAGTGTGGCAATTTTAAAGGTAAACATAAAATGTATTTTTGTTCCTAAACGGGTAAGGAGGATGTGGCAAGGAGTAGGATCAAACAAATTGAACACCAAATTTCTGACTGTGTGTCCACCTGAGAAATGTGCACTTAACCAACAAGGACCTGCTCCCTGCTGGAGGGTGTAAAAGGTGACTGATTCCTGAGGTTCCTCCGTCCGTCTTGCCACAAGCCGCACAGAGCTGCTAACACGTCCTGCAGGTATTAGGACCGCCAGCAGGCCAAAGCGCAACTGACCGTCGGAGCCCCGCGCGCGAGAGCCAGAGGCCGCCCCCACCTGCCGCCCGCGTCCGGCCCCGCCCCCTGGGCGCGCAGGCCAATGGGCTGGGCCCCGGGGGAGGCGCGAGGCCGGGGCCTGGGCGGTCGGGGCCTGGGCGGTCGTTGCGGTAGCTGCAGGGGCGGCGGCGGCGACGGCGGCGGCTTGGCCGGGCGTCCGCGGGCCGTGGGGGATGGGGGCGGCGATCTCCAGCCCTCGGCGGCGGCGGCGGCGGCCGTGAGTGTTGGGCGGGCGTCCGCGTTCGGGACGCGGGATGGAGCGCCGCGGTGAGTGTCGGGTGGCGGCGCTCGCACCAACCGTGGCGGCTGAGGCAGGGGTCTGGGGTCACCGGCGAATTGCCGTCCAGGGTCCGGGCGGCCCAGAAGGCGGCCAGAACTGGAAGCGCCTGCGGGCTGCGCTGAGGGTCGGCGGCGGGCCGGGCCGGTGCCCCCAGGACTCCTGGTCCTCCGGGAGGGGTCCTAGCGGATGAGGGGAGCGGCAGGGGAGGGAGAGCGGGGAGAGCTAGAGAGGGCGTCGCAGGTATCCGCGGACCCCGGTGCCCCCAGTTAGGCGACGCCGTCCCGGTATCTGGGGAAGAGAGTCTCGGGGTGGACTTTCCTCCCTTTCCAGTTCCCCTCGAGTGTCCTGCAGCCCCTCTCCCTTTTCTAACCATGTTCGCTCATCCGCCTTTAAGCGGAATTCTGGAAGGGGCTTCTTCACCCTCCCTGCCCCGCACTCTTACCCCCCCGCCGCAGCCCCCGCTTTTGGTTTCCTTAACCGGGTCTTCACTTTGGTGTTCCTTACTTGGGATCTTTTTGGAAGTTTAGTGCCATTTTCTCAAATTTTTGTCTGACAAATGCGAAAGCTGAGGTGAAATAACAAGACATTTCATGTTGCCTGTCTTCCTTTTCTTATCACATTTCGCCTCACCTAGGCCCGACTGTTTGTTTATTTATTTATTTGGCGGGGGGAGCGGTAATGAAAAGTAGAAAAACACTCAGTTCCGGTTCTACCCAAGTGCCCCGCTCCGGTGCGTCTCTGTCGGTCTTCACACTCCCTCTCTCTCCCACCACTCCGACCCTTCTGTCACACCCCTGTAGCTGTTCCTTCGCACGCGCACACACGCACCCGCTATCCCAGCCTGGTCCTCGGGTAAGCCCTGTGCTTTGCAGAATAGAAATTGACAGGCGGAGGATTGCAGCTCCCAGGAGGAGAGCAGGAGAGGGTATCCCTGTGAGCTTGTTTCCCGGGCTGTCCCAGGTCCCACAGTCCAAACCTTGGCCCGAGGGAAGGCCTTCCTTTGCCTTGAACAAAGTAGCCAGGGAGTCTCCTTGTCTTTGAGCCCCCTCTGACATTTCCAGGGTCCATCTCGCTTTTTCATCTCCACTCCTCTTTAGAGGGGAGGGTGAGGTTTGTTTACCAACTACCCTCATGGACTGTTGTTTTGTTTTTGGTCGTTGACATCCCCTATCCACCTCTAATGGTGGATCTCTCTGTTAGGAGGTGAAAGCTGCAACACGGCACTGGAGCCAAAATAACCAAAGAACTATTTGTTTGACATTTACCTTTTACTTTTCTCTTCTTTTTGGGAATTAGCTTCGCCTCCTTGTTCGGTTTGAGGAAGTGTGTGTGGGGGGGTAGTTTCCTGTTCAAGAAAAATAATTCATAATTAAGTACGAAAGTGAGTATTTAGAATGAGTAAAGAAATCGCAACAAATTATGGGTCTTGGAGATTTAAATCCCTTTCTTCAGAGATTTCTTCAGGCAGTTTGCCAGGAATGTATACTTGGAAATGCTTCCTGATTGTAGGAACTAAGCAAGTGAGGAACCCGGACACTTAAGCTTCATTAGCTTTATGGTTCAAATAGCCTTAGTCTCCTGATTCTGAGAAAAAGTCTAGAGTGGATTTGAAGAGAAGTAAGATAGGTCTGAGTTGAAAATTTTTCAGTTCCTAAATTGGCAGGAAGTAAAACTCTGGCTGAGATGAAGAAAGCACTGTTCATGGAATCGATGGTGGCTGGTCATTCCTGCTCTACCCACCTCCCTAAAATAGAATATCCGCTAAATTATCAGCACCTTCTCTTCCCAGTGGTAAAAGCCCTTGATCTAGGAATGTGCGCTGCTTCAGCCACTGCTGTTGGTCTCAGTCGTTAGTACTGCTTGAACAAAGCTCATGACCAAAAGGTTCCCTGGAAAGATTTTCATTCCTGTACCATTGGTGATTGATTCAGCATTCACTCAGAAAATTTAGTTTGACACCACTTTATGTTAGAGAAACTTTCAGTCTATTGGGTAGAAGCAGGTAATTTCAAATAAATAGGGCCCAAGGCATAATATCTTGGGTTACCTGAGAAAAGTATGTTGAATGTCCTATGGGAAAGTAAAGGAATGACTTATTTTCAGTAGAGGAAATGAAAAGGCTTTTTGGAAGAAGTGATTTTTTTGTGAGATTGAAGTCAATTAAGAGAATGATTTTAATAAGCACAGAAGGCCAAATGATCCTTCTTTGCAGAGTTGCTGGTTATCGTAATGCACACATACAAGAGTATCATCAGTCAGCTTCTATGATTCTGCTTTGATGGCTACTTTGTTTTTGATTTCCCACCTATCTCCAGTATAATGATGAGCCACAACACAGAAAGATACATCCCTGTGTAAAGAAATAAGGAGGTTTAAAAGGAGGGTTAACAACACGTTTGGATATGATGAGGATTTTTGTGGACGGTTTGTACTTTCTGCTTTGTCTTTATCTTTTACTCTGATAAGCAAGAGCCCTTTGATGATACTGCCTCCCTGGGATAAGGTTTTTTCTTTTTCTCAAAAAATGCTCCAGTATTTATCCCTGAGAAAGTTTTCAAATATCATAGACTTTCTTTCTAAGGAAGAAGATGGAAAATATTTTGAAAAATATTAAGGGAGAGAAAAAGTTGAATTCAGGGATTATTTCAGTAGAACTTCCTGGAATTTTGTGGGCTTCCCAGGTGGCGCTAGTGGAAAAGAATGCCTGCCAATGCAGAAGATGTAAGAGACGTGGGTTCCATCCCTGGGTTAGGAAGATCCTCTGGAGGAGGGAATAGCAACCTTACAATTTTACTTTTAATTTACCTAATATTCCCTGAGTACTAAAATAATAAGAGATTTTTATACAGTATGAGTGAGTTTTGACAATTGTATACACTCATGTAATCCCCATAATCAAGATATAGAACATTTCCATTATTTCAAAAAAGTCTCACATGCAGAACTCCCCCCACTTTCCACACTACAAGCCCAGTCACCAGGCAGCCATTCCTGCTTTTTTGTTACTAAGAATTTGGTTCATCTTTTCTTTGTGCCTGACTTTCATTTAGCACGATGTTTTTGAGATTCACCCATGGTTTTTTGCTGTTATAGATATTTTATTGTTGAGTAGTATTCCCTTGTAAGGCTGTTGGCATTTATCTGTTGGCACTCGGATTGTTTCCAGTTTTTGACTATCATGAAAAAAGTTGCTGTGTACATTTGTGTATAGTTTTTGGATGAATGTATTTTTCATTTTGGGGAGTTAGATAAGGGAGTAGAGTTGCTGGCTTTTATGGTAAATGTATGTTCATGTGTATAAGGAACTGCCAGGCTGTTTTCCAAAGTGGTGTGTACCTTGTATAGCACCAGTGTGTGGGAGTTTTAGTTGCTGTACATTCTTCCTATCCCAGATTTCACTCTAGCTGAAATTGAGAATTCCAGTAGACATCTGGTGGTATCTCATTGTGGCTTAAATTTGTGTTTCCCTGATACTAATGATGTTGAGCACTATTTCATGTGCTTACTGCCCAGTTGTGTATCTTCTTTTTTGAAGTATCTGTTCAGATCTTTTACTAATTAATTTCTTGTGCTGTTTGTTTTATTATTGAGCTAAGAGTTATTGATGTAATTTGGATACAAGTCCTTTGTCATGTATTTCCTCCCGATTTGTGGGCTTAACAGTTGTCTTTCAAATAGCAGAAGCTTTACATTTCAATGAAGTTTAGTTAACCAGTTGTTTGTTTGTTTGTTTAATGGTTCTTGCTTTTTGTGTCTAAGAAATTGTTCCCTAGGTTTTCTATCCAAGTTTTCTTAGAATAGAGATCCTCAAACATATTCTTAAAGGACCAGATCATAAATATTTTAGGCTTACAGGCTACAGTACCTCAACCACTCAACTTTGCTGTTGTAGGGCAAAAGAAGCTAACGACTGTACATAAACAGCTGGGCATGGCTGTGTCCCCCCATAATTTTTTTAAATAAAAATATGCAGTTGCCTCTTCCAGCTCCAGTATTTAAAAGATTGATAGTTTTAGATAATACATTTAGGTCTATGATACATGTTGAGTTAACTTTAGGGTATGCTCTGAAGTAAGGATCATTTTTTTCTCATATGGCTATCAAGTTATTTCAGTACCATTTATTGAAAAGAACACCTTTCCCCCTATTGAATTACTTTAGCACCTTTTGAAAATATGTAGGTCTATTTGTAGACTATTCTGTTGATCTGTTTCACTCTCTATAATAATATCATATTGTTTTGACAACTGTAACTCTATAGTAAATCTTAAAATCAGACATGGATCTTCCAAATCTGTTCTTTTTTCAAAAATTTTTTGGCTGCTTAGATTTTTTACATATTATATACATTTCAGAGTCAGCCTATCAATTTCTGCAAAAACCTAGGAGAGATTTTGTTTGGGATTGCTTGAAATGACACATCACTTTGAGGGAAACGAAAGTCTTCAGCAGTTTTGAGTCTTCCAGTCTATGAGCATGGCATATCTACTGATTGATTTACTTCTTTAATTTCTTGCCACTAAAGTTTTATAGTTTTAAATTTAGGATCTTAGACATATTTTGTTAAATTTATTCCTAAAAATATCTGATTTTTTGATGTTATTATAATTGGTATTTGTTTCTAAGACGTCACTGTCCAATTGTTTGTTGCTAGTATTTAGAAATAAAATTGTAATATGTTGACCCTATATTCTGTAGCCTTGCTAAATTCATTTATTAGTTGCAGTAACTCATTTGTAGGTTTCTTAGAGTTTTTGAGATATGCAAACATGTCAATTTTTAATGAAGTGTTTTACTTCTTCCTTTTCAATCTGAATGTGTTTTATTTTTTTCTCTTGTTCTCTTGTACTGTCTAAGACCATCAGTAACAATAGTGTGTGTTAGTTCCTCAGTCATGTCCAACCCTTTGCGACTCCATGGACTGTATGTAGCCTGCCAGGCTCCTTTGTCCATGGAATTCTCCAGGCAAGAACACTGGAGTGGGTAGCCATTCCCATCTCCAGGGCATCTTCCTGACCCAGACATTGAACCCAGGTCTCCTGCATTGCAGACTCAGATTCTTTACCATCTGAGCCATCAGGGAAGCCCAGTAACAATATTGATCCTAATCTTAAAGTGGAAAACATAGGTAGTCTTTCATTATTGACCAAGATGTTAGCTGTAGATTTTTTGTAGATGCCTCTTA
Source organism: Bos javanicus (assembly GCF_032452875.1). Classification (NCBI taxonomy): domain Eukaryota; kingdom Metazoa; phylum Chordata; class Mammalia; order Artiodactyla; family Bovidae; genus Bos; species Bos javanicus. The sequence continues at coordinate 49,581,746 of NC_083870.1, forward strand.
AAAGGTTGAAAAAATTCCTTTCTATTCCTACTTTGCTGACTGCTTTAATTATGAAAGTTTGCAAAATTTTGTCAGATGCTCTTTCTGCATTTATTAAGATCATCACATGTTTTTTTCGTCTATTGACTATTAAACTAAGCTTGATTCTTGAGACAAACCTTTCTTGGTTCTAATGTGTTATTTCTTTTAAATATTGTTGGGTTTGACTTGCTAATACTGTGTTAGGAAATTTGATCTGTAGTTTTCTTGTAATATATTTGTCTGCTTTCAGTATCAGAGTAATACTGACCTTATAAAATGAGTTGGGAGGTTTCCCAACTCTTCTATTTTTTGAGAGTTTCTGTAGGACTATTTTATCTAGTTCAATAGATTTCATTAGTGAGGCCATCTGGGTCTGCAGTTTTCTTTGTGAGGTATTTTAAATTATGAATCCATTTCTTTAAGTACATATAAAGTTACCCCAGATTTTCTATTTTGTGTGTTAGATCTGGTTATTTGTGTCTTTCAAGAAATTTTTCCATTTTATCAGATTTGAATTTCTTGGCAAAGTTTATAATAGTCTCGTTTCCCTTTTAACATCTGTAGGGTCTGTACTGATGCTCCTTATTTCATTCATGATATTAGTAATTTGTGTTTTCTCACTTTATTTTTTAATCAGTTCAGCAAGATATATATCTATTTAATCTATCTTTTCAAAGAACCGACTTTCAGTTACATTGGTTTTTCTCTGTTACCTGTCTTCCATATCACTGATTTCTTTGTTGTCGTTGTTCAGTTGCTCTGTCGTGTCCGACTCTTTGTGACCCTAGCTTTGACTGTTCAGGCCTTTGTTGGCAAAGTAATGTCTCTGTTTTTTAATGTGCTGTCTAGGTTTGTCATTGCTTTTCTTCCAAGGAGCAAGCGTCTTTTAATTTCATGGCTGCAGTCGCCATCCACAGTGATTTTGGAGCACAAGAAAATAAAGAAATCACTGATTTCTACTCTTACCATTATTTCCTTCATTTTACTTACTTGCTGTTCAATTTGCTCTTTGCTTTATAGCTTGAAGTAAAAGCTTAAACCATTGATTTTAGATCCTCCTTTCTTTTTCATTGTTCAAGTATTTTATTTATTTTTAGAAATCTTTTTATTTTATATTGGCATATAGCCAGTTAACAATGTTGTGATAGTTTCAGGTGGACAGCAGAGAGACTTAGGCATACAAATACATGTATCCATTCTCCCCCAGACTCTCCTCCCACCTAGCCTGCCACATAACATTGAGCAGAGTGCCATGTGCTATACAGTAGGACCTTGTTGGTATCCATTTTAAATATAGCAGTGTGCACATGTGGATCCCAAGCTCCCTATCTCTTCCCCGCCATCCTTCCCCCTTGGCAACCATAAGTTTGTTCTCTGTGAGTCTGATTTTGTTTTGTAAATAAGTTCATTTGTATCATTTCTTTTTAGATTCTGCATGTAGGGGATGCCATAGGATAATTCTCCTCTGTCTGACTTTACTCAGTCTGACAATCTCTAGATCCATCCATGTTGCTGCATATGGACCCTCCTTTCTTTTTAATAAGGTATCTAAAACAGTGTATTTCTCTAACTACTGCTTTTACTGTGTAACTTACCCATTTTGAAATATTGTGTTTTCATTTTTATTCAGTTCAAACTATTTTCAAATTTGCCTTGGGAAAATGTGACCCATGGATTATTTAAAAATATATTTTATAATTTCCAAATATTTGGTGATTTTCCTACTGTTATTTAGTCTATATTTAATTTTGTTTGGGTCAGAGAACATACACTGTATGATTTCAGTTCTCTTAAATTTATTGGGACTTGCTGTATGGTCCTACATATATCTTAGTGAATATTTTGTGTATTTGAAAAGACTGTGTATTCTGTCATTGGGTAGAATTTTCTATAAATGTGTGTCAGGCAAGTCAAGTTGATTGATAGTATTGTTTAAATTTTCTATATCCTTACAGATTTTCTCTTATTATCCTATCAGTTAATGAGAGAAGATAATTGAAATCTTAACCATCATTGGGATTTATCTATTTTTCCTTACATTTCTATCAAGTTTTGTCTTATATATTCTGAAGGTCTATTTTTAGGTGCATACACTTTAAGATCATGTCTTTAAGATGAATTGACTCTTACTGTTATAAAATGTTACTCTTTATCCTTGTCAGATTAAAAACTGCTTCTGCTTTCTTAAGATTAGTATTTACTTGGTGTATCTTTTTGTGATGTTTTACTTTCAACCTACTTGTGTCTTTTGTATTTTATGTCTCTTTCTTACAGGCAGTTTGTAATTGTGTGTACTAAGTTACTTCAGTCATGTCTGACTCTTTGCAATCCTATGGATTGTAGCCTGCCAGACTCCTCTCTGGTATTCTTCAGGCAGGTTGCCATGCCCTTCTCTAAGGGATCTTCCTCACCCAGGGATGGAACCCATGTCTGTTATGTCTCCTACATTTTCAGGCAGGTTCTTTCCCACTAGTGCCACCTGGGAAATCAGTATGTAATTGAATCTAACTTTTTTGGAGATTGTCCAGTTGTCCAATTTGACCAGTGCTGCCTTTTTATAGGGGTGTTCAGATAATTTATATTTAATGTAATTATTGATATGATTGGGTTTAAGCCTATCGTCTTGCTGTTTGTCTTTAATTTTTCTCATCTGTTCTTTGTTTCTTTTCCTCTTGTTCTGCCTCCTTTTGGATTGACCAATTTTTTGAAATTCTATTTATAACTGCTGCTAAGTCACTTCAGTTGTATCCGACTCTGTGCGACCCCATAGACGGCAGCCCACCAGGCTCCCCGTCCCTGGGATTCTCCAGGCAAGAACACTGGAGTGGGTTGCCATTTCCTAACTACTGTTGGCTTATTAACTGTACCTCTGAAGATTTAATATACATTTTAAATTTATTATAATATGCTTTCAAATAATAATATGATATTTCACATATAGTGTAAGAACCTTACTTGCATTTCCCTCCTTCCTTAGTTTTTGTTATTGTGATACTTTTTCCTATTCTACATATGTTGTAAATGCCACACAGATTGCTATTATATTTGTTTTAAATGTCAGTATTTTTTTTTAAAAGAAATTTACAAAATGAGGCTTGTGTTGAAGCTTCATTTGAGGTGAGTCTAGAATATTATTTTATTAGGGCTGGTCTCCATGTACTACTAACACATGTCCTTCTGGGATCTCTCCTTAAGTATTCCATAGATCTCTCTGCTCTGGCTGATGAAAACTCAGAGGTTTCCTAGCCTTGTGAGAGCCCTGGAAATTGTTCAGCTACAGCTCCTTGGAAATTCTTTGTCCATCCTTGTGGGGATTCACCCTATACATATACAGCTTTCAATTCAGCAAGAAAATTAAGGAGTTGCCTATGCAGATTTCTGGAGCTCTTTCTCTGCCTACCTTCTTCCTCTCTGGTACTCTGTTGTACTGATCCCAGAGCTATGATTGCTCTTTCCTCAACAAGAGCACCACACTCTGTTTGGCTTCCTCCTTCTGTTCCATGGTCTAGAATGTGCCTCCAGGCAGAAAGTTGGGGTGACTTGTAGGGATCACCTCATTTGTTTGTGATTCCATCTCTCCAGGATCATGGTCCTGTGCTGTTTATAGTCTGATGTATGAAAATAATATAGTGGAAGGGCAAATCTCAGTTATTCCTGCATTGATGTAGTCAAAATTTTAAGACTTTTTTAAAATCTGGAAATTTTTTTCATCATTTTAGTACAGTTTATTTAAGAAACTGTTGTTTGCTCTATAAAATGGTGCACAGTCTAGACTTTACTGAGTGCATCCTGTGATGTAATTTAACATATTCTCTTGTCTTCTGTATTACTTATAAAGTGGTAATTGGATCTAGAGCAGAGTTTCTCAATCTTGGCAGTTTTTGGCCATTTGGGGCTAGGTAGTTCTCTGCTGGGGTGGACGTAGGGTTGAGGGGTGCTCTCTTGTGCAGGTGGGATGTGTAGCGGCATCCTTGGCCTCTATTTACTAGATGTCAGTACGATTCCTTCCCAGCTGTGAGAACCAAAGGTGTCTACAGACACTGTAAAATGTTTTTGGAACAATGTTCTGTTATGAAAAGTATGCTAGGTAGCTACAGAATCAATTTCAGGAATATGAAGATCCCTACCCAGCAAAAATAGGAATACTTATTATAAATGTTAACACTGAAGAGAACACATGGAAAAGATTTTAACAGTATGGAAGTTGAAGTTTCTCAGAGTGACAGAAAAGTAACATCACAGAGGATAAGAATTTCTGTTTTAGAAGGGAAAAATACTTGAGACAATAATAATGTAAAATGGTAAAAACAATTTTAAGATATTGGACTTCTTTGATAGATATACAGATGGTTTTACTTTTTCTTTTTTTAAAATGGTTTATGATTTAATTATAAACCAAAAATTTTAGAGTTGCAGAAAGGTTTTGTTTTAATAGTGTACTTTTTCATACTAGAAACTCACTTGTGTGATGTAAAATTTCTTTAAACAAAATGTAAATTAGGGAGAATTAATAAAATAACCCTTTAATTTAAAAGTGAACTATAGTTTTCACTGTTTCCAAATACCCTGTTCCTCCTTACTAAGGAAAAAGAGTAGAAAAGATGACAGATAATACATTTTTAAAAAAGATTTAAGAGGAGGATTGGGATTGAGAGACTTCTCAAAATTTCCCTAAGATAACAGTACTTATAAGTTAATCGTCCAGTATTCTTCAAGGAGCCACTCTGTTGGTTCTGTGCACAATAGTTGGCTGTTTTGATATGGTTTAAAGGTAGATCAGTGGGAAGGGTCTTGAGGTTAACCCAGAGCAGATCCAGCGGGCGGACTTCCCTCTGTTGAGCTCTGAGGGTTACCCTTCCTCTACCTTCCATGGCTTTAGAATGCTTTCCTCCCTTCCCCATTGGTGTCTTTCAGTTTAGTCCTCAGTGGTTTCCATGATGAGTGTCTCTGGTGCATCATTCTCTTCCAGTAGGATTTGAAGGAGCATTTGATTGTTAGATGTCCCTAGCATTGTTAGTTCTTTTTATCTTGACACAGTTATGTTTAAAGTTTAATGGGTAAGTTTTCAAAAATTAAATCTGCAAAATGATAGTAGAGCCCAAGTAATTGAGGAGCCTGAGGTTCTCATATTTTTCTTTTCCAGTAACAACCTAGGGGCTTAATTAGGATCACTTGCCCAGAATTGTTTGGGTGTGAGAAGTGTCTGTCTTCCTTTTCTTGTTAGTGGGTAGTCCCCCTATTTCTCTTTCTCTTTCTGTCTTCCCTGTTCTGTCTCCATCTTATTTTCTCTGCCTTAACTTGTCCCTGAATCTTTCTTGGTCTTCTTTCTCTCCTCTCCAGGATTGTTTCTCACCCTCCCATATCTCTCATGGTGTTTTTCCTCTCCCTCCCTCCCATGTGCTCCTTTCTGTCTTTTCACACCACCGCTTCTACCTCACACATGAGGACCTCGTGCACAACATTGTCAGTTTAACTTTAATAAGGAACACAATCCTCTTTATTAAGGGAGTGGTGATTAATGGAGTAAGAGTACAAAATTATTAATATACAGGTATTTTATTTTTTAAGTAAAAAGCATTATATTAAGTATGATCCATATTTTGCAACCATGTATTATTGTTTAGTCCCTAAGTTGTGTCTGACTTTTTGTGACTCCATAGACTAGCCCTCCAGACTCTAGCCTTTCCCAGGTAAGAATATTGGAGTGGGTTGCCATTTCCTTCTCTATGCTAATATACAGGTATTTTAAAATAGATATAAAAGAGTGTTTGAGATTGAGTAACTTTCTTATATTTCTTCCCCAAACCTTTTCTTAGGATTTAATTAGGGTTGCAGTGCTCCAGCCGCCTTTTGGACTGGGATCCCTGACCTCTCATTAGTTTGTTTCAGTTCAGGGCATCATCAGTTTCCATGGTGAGAGTCCATGGCGCGTTGTTCTTTTTAAGTGTGGTTAGGAGAGTTTGGATTTAGGGTTTCCTTAGTATCTATGGCATGTCCTTGATACTGTTGTTTTTGAAGTTTGAAGGGTAAATTTGTGTAAGTTGAATCTGAAAATTCCAATGTGGAGCTAAAGTAACCAAGGAGCTGAGCGTTTTCAGATTTATCTTTTATAAAGTAGCACCTGAAGGGCCAAATTTGCTTTATTTCCCCAACATTGTTTTTAGTAAAAGAGTTCAAAGATACGAGAGGTGTTCCTCTTCTCTTTGCCAGTGAGTATTTTCTCCCTGTCTTGCTACCTCATTTGTTGGCTCTATCGTGCTCACTTCCTTTTTCTGTTTCTGGAAGTAGGTGGCTGCTCTTTTCTCTTTTTTTTCTCGTTATCTTCTTTCTGCCCTCACTTGTTTCTGTCTTCCTTGGTTTTGCCTCTCTCCGCAGTTTCCGCTTACTCTTCTTCCTCACACTTGTCTTTTTCTGCATTCTCCCCGTGTGACCATTTTTTTCCTCTGCCTCCAACACTAGGCTTAGCCACCCTACCCTCCCCATGAGCCCTGTTTCTCCATCAGTTCTTCAGTTCTTTCTGAATGTTCCAGCATGAAGATAACTGATAAGGCTTGTTTTCCTGAGTAGAATGATGTGGAAACCTATGTGCTTTCGGCCCCTGCTGCTTTCTTTAGTTATTCCATCTTTCGCAGACATTTTTTCTCATTCCGAGCGAGTCTGCAAGTGCAATTGAAGTAATAATATAGGTCTAAGTGGGAAATAGGACCCTGTACAGAGGGTAGAGTAGTTAGTTGGTTTTGAGGAAGTTTATTTTTCTGAAAAGGAGTCAGGCTTGTGTTACACTTTTACCTGCTTTGGATCGTGTTTTTGTTTTCTTAAGAGTTGGAGAGAGAGGGACGAGGTCGTCAAAAGAAGTACCTCATAAAAAAATGTAGATTGTTCATCCAAGAAATTTTCGTTTGTCAGATGTAGTCATCAGGTGACCTATTCCTAAGGTTCCTCCGCCCGTTCTGCCACAAGCCACACGGGGCTGCTAACACGTCCTGCAGCGCTCAGGACCGCCAGCCGGCCAAGGTGCAGCTGACCGTCGGAACCCCAGGCGCGTGAACCAGAGGCCGCCCCCACCCGGGCGCGCGGACCAATGGGCTGGGCTCCGGGGGGCGGGAGGCGCGAGGCCGGGGGCGGGGCGGCCGGGGTTGGCGCGGTCGTGGCGGTAGCTGCAGGGGCCGCAGCGGCGGCGGCGGCTTTGGCCGGGCGTCCGAAAGCCGTGGGGGATGGGGCCGGCGGCGGCGGCCGTGATGGCCGTGAGTGTCGGGCGGGCGTCCGCGCCCGGGACGCGGGATGGAGCGCCGCGGTGAGTGTCGGATGGCGGCGCTCGCTCCAGCTGCCGCGGCCGAGGCAGGGCATTGGGGTCACCGGCGAGTTGACGTCTAGGGTCCGGGCGGCCCAGGCGGCGGCGGGAAGTGGAGGCCACTGCGGGTGCGCTGATGACCGGCGGCGGTGGGCCGGTTCGGTGTGCCCAGGACTCCTGGTCCTCCGGGAGGGTCGGACGGGACGAGGGGCGCGGCAGCGGAGGGGGAGCCGGGAGGGCACGAGCGGTGGCCCTGAGCGGATGAAGAAGATAATAAAAGCAAACACTTAGCGTGTCCCACGTTCGGCATGCTGTTTCCTAAGTGCGCTACACATTTTAACCTCCTGAGAGTTCCACGATTATTTAACTAATTTTTCAGATGGGAAAAACGTGTCAGAACACACAGGCTAGTAATTGGCAGTGTGACTTCAACTCAGGCAGGTTTGCTCCAGAATCTGTGCTCTCTGTCGCTACAGAGTTGATCTGACCCCGTCCTACCCCACCTGCCCTGACAGCAGTCGTCTCTTCAGCTGGGTCTCATTCCCGATTTTAGGATTTCCGTGGTTGCGTTGTTTTCGTCTCTGTCTTTTGGGCTGAGTGAGGGGTTTTTCGTTCCGAGGCCGCGTAAGCCTCAATGGTCTTTCCCAGGTCTGCTGTGGACGTTTTAAGGGCTGGACTTTTTTTTTTTTTTTTCCTTTTTGACGGCTGAATTTTCAAGCCTGAGACGTTTCATACTGCAGCTGTTAGTAACTCACGAACCTCTTGTCTCCATGTTCATCTTTCTTGACTGTCTTCCTCAAGACGGAATTGGGCTTATAACTTTTCGGAGAGCAGGATTGTTAGTTGCTAAAGGCGGGAGCTGAGTGCACCTTCTCCAGGCGTCTCCTAGACGGTATCTCTTGTCCATCGCTATCAAAGCCGGACACACTTTTTGGTTGCTCCATTTTCCCACTCTGTTTAAACGCTGAAATGGGGAACGTGGTCTTTGGCTTTGGGTAGTTTTGGCTGGTCAAGGGAGAGCCCTGCCCGTCAGGAATGCTAGACATTCTGGAGGCGTGGGAGGTTGGGCAGCTTCATCTTCTTTAAACGTGCTGAGTTTTGACTGCACTGGAATGAAGTGTACGAGTATTGCATGCCTTCCTTTAGAAATTAATTATTTGCATATTACTGATAAAAGTTTTCAACATTCCCCTCTTCTCTTTTAGTGAGAAGTGCATTTAAAAAGACCTCCAGGGTGAATTTTCCTGATTTTTTTTTTTAACATCTCTAAGATTCTTACCAATCAGAAATTGTGTCGAAATAGCAGATTTCTAAAATATATAGCAATTTTTCCTGAGGTAGAAATGGTAAGATTGGGAATTAAATACAGATATTTGAGGTTGTTTCAGTTTTCAATTAGGCAGCCCGGTGCCTAAAATGAAAATACTTTTGTAAGGAGACATTTGGGGTGGAGGAACGTGAGGCAAGAACATTTGATAAACGCAGTCTACTGAAGTCTTGGAAAAGACACATTCCAGGGTACCAGAAGTTAGTGTTCACATTTCTGATGCACATATTACTTAGAATTTGGAACATACAGAGAAAATAGTTTTGCACAGTAGTTTTCTCTTTGCTACACAGCTCTTTGTGAAGTGGATAATATGTGTTTTTTTTATATTGATGACTTGGAGTTGGAAGAAATGCAAGAGAATTAGAAGAGTTTCACAAATATTTTGCTCAACAATCTGTTTGCACAGTTCAAACTTCACTTGGAAGTCATATTTAGTAGGCTTCCACAAAGTCAGTGACGTTTCTGGAATTGTTTCCAGTCCTATATTTCATGGTCACAATTTACAGATATATTGTAATGAAGCCACATGTTGTTCATTACTTACGTATGTCTACAGTCTCCTGCAGTAAAGCACTGCTAATGATAATGGCTAATAGTTATTGCACCTTCATGATGAACCAAGTGTTGTGCTAAGTGTGCTTTCCGTATTATTATCTCATGTAATTAAATTTACAGTTACAGTATCTGGTAACTACATTTTATGTTCCCACCAGCTAGAGGTTCATTTTGGGACATGAGAAAGTAATGTGGGTGATCTTGGAAAGTGTATATCCTCCAAACTTTCTCACTGCTTGCTTGCTTGCTAAGTCGCTTCATCATAGTTCAGTTTTGTGAAAGTATGGATTAACTTTATGTTAACATTTTTTCAACTGTATTGTTTCCTTTTTTTAGTTTGAAATATGAAAAGTAGTAAAGTGTATATAGTAAAAATAAAGTGTAGTACATTACTCACCATAATGCTGACTCCTCACATCCCCATCATTTTTGTTTGTTTACAGATAGTCTTGACTAAAAATGTTCAAGCATTTTTGAAACACTCTATAACTTTGAGTTACTAATTTGACAATTGAAGTAAAATAGTTTTACTGAGGTGGGTGATTTGTTTTATTTGAAGCTTGTGATACACGCTTTAAAACTTATAACCATCTTTTTACCAGTGACAATGACCACTTTTCTAATTTACTAAACTAAAAGCCATCAAAATTAATCACAGTGGCTTTACTAAGTAAGCTGAAAAAGTGATAACTTAGGCAAATAGTCTTCTAAATTAATGGTTTGTAAAAGAGCTGCCCAAACAAGACACTTGAGTGTTATTTTGTTTTTGTTGGAGGGGAGACTTAGGTATAATAGTGCCCCCTAAATTGTCCTAAGTTCATTTTAGAAGTTATTTACACGTTTAAGAATTAATGTTAGATAGGTTTGAAACTAGAGTAAATGTAGAAATTGCATTTCCAGAAATGATTTGAGGATAACAATATTGAATAAAGGACTTTTAAATGTTATTAAAGAAGTGTCAGGACACCTTATTTAATAATCGGAAGTAGAGGAACAGTAATAGAAATCCACCTTTGATTTCAGTCTTATATACCCTTGCCTTTACTCAACTTTATATGCCGTTCTTTTTTTGAAAGATACTATTTTAGAGACAGATTTTTAAAAACAATTTCTATTTTCCATTCAAGACACTGAAACAAACCAGAGTTAACCATTTTATTTCTATAAAAATTAATTAAAATTTTGTAAAATTATAAAGTTTATAAATTCATTATAAATTGCTTATTCATTATTGTTCATTATTCATCCTGGAAAATCATTACTTATTCAGACAGTTTTGAGTTTTTCATCCCTCATTCTGCTATAAGCAGAGAACAAACACATGGTTAGCAAACATTGATCATGATTGCCTTGAGATTATAGTCTGGATAGGGAAACATGAATCATCTATGGGAACTTGGATAAGTGCAGTGATGGAAAGGATAAGATGCTATAAAGCATCCAACAGGAAATTCTGTTCTAGTTTGGTGGCGGTGGTGGTTATGAGGCAGGGGAGGTCCAGGAAGGCTTCTTTGAACTGAGATCAGAATGAGTAAACAAAGAGGAAGAATAGTCCAGGCAAATAGAACTGTATATAGACAAGACCCTGTTGAGTCCAACAGTTGGTGTTTTTCAGGTTGTAGGGACAAAATCCATAGTAAGTCTCAGAGCAATTTGATGGGTTACAACTGGCATTTTAAAAAACGAAATGGAACAGGAAAGAAAACATCTGAGTAAGAAAACATCACCTGGCTCCTTAGCCAGTATCTGTTTTATGTTTATGCATTCCTGCATGCATACACCACACACAAACATACTTAATATGTATACTAGCTCCTGATATAAAATTATTTTCTCTACAAGTCATGGTAAACAAATATTATTGAAAAAATGAGAAAGAGGTGTGTGGGTGGCCAGAATGCTGAGAGTGTTGAGTAGGAATTTGACTTCAGATGACATTGCAGAAATAGATAGGAGGCAGATCTCATGTTGAACCTTGTGATGCACGATAGCTTCTCATTGTCCTTTGGAAGAGTTTTGAACAGAGAAATAACATGATGAGATTCATGTTTTGAAAATGAATGCCTTTGTAATGAGACACTACCTATGGAATGAACAAGAATGAATGTGGAGAAATCATTAGGAAATTAGTAGCAGTAGCTCAGACAAGAAATCATGGTTATTCAGCTAGTGTGGTAGTAGAGATAGAATTAGAGAGTAAAAAACTGTGGATGGCTGGGGCGGGGGTGGGGTGCGGTAATCTATGGAGTTGGGCAATGTATAGTAAAGAGTAAATGATACAATTTTATATCTTACATGTAACCCAGAAATGAATATTCCATAAAACTTTCTACTGTAAATTTCACAGAAGTCCTTAGTCACTCTACCATTTTCAAAGTATCCAAATATCCAAGACAAAACATTTGGTAAATATTTCAATGATAATGCTTGAGCTAATTTAATTCCTCGAGTCATTTCTCTTTTGATTTCAAGAGATATAAACAAAGTTAGGACTTTTAATTCCAGGAAGATAAAATGTAAGGATGAAGCAGAAACATAGTAAGGTTTTCCTTGAGTTCCAACTGTGTACCCGGTTTAGGTGTTTTAAATGAAGTATTTTAATTTTTATGTTCCCTTTTAATCTTCACACAGCCTATAACCAAATTGTGCAGGTTACTAAGTATTCAGCTAGGATTCAAATCTCAGTCTTTGTCATAACAAAGATTGTGTTTTTATTATATCACCATGAAATTACCAAAAATATTGCTCCAGTGATCATATATTTATTTGTTCAGTCCAAGTGTGTCGTCATTGACTCAAAGGACATGAGTTTGAATAAGCTCTGGGAGATGGTAAAGGACAGGGGAGCCTGTGTGCTGCAGTCCATGGGGTAGCAAAGAGGCGGACACGACTGAGTGACTGAATAACAACAGTGTGTCAGATTTGTGGACATGCTTAGAACTTAATTTCAACAGAGAAGTATTCTTGATGAAAAGTGATAATCCAGAGTGTGTGTGTGTATTGTTGTTTAGTTCATGGGGTCACAAAGAGTCAGACATGCTTGAGCGCCTAGCACTTCACCAAAGTTGTCAGTTGTGTCTGACTCTTTGCGACCCCATGGACTGTAGCCTACCAGGCTTCTGCATCCATGGGATTTTCCAGGCAAGAGTCCTGCAGTGGGCTGCCATTTCCTTCTCCAGGAGATCTTCCCAACCCAGGGATTGAACCTGGGTCTCCTGCATTGCAGACAGATGCTTTACCATCTGAGCCACTAGGGAAGCCCAGAAGAGATGATTAACGGTTTGTCAGGTCAAACATAGGAATGATGGAAGGGAGACTTTGAAAACAGGCCTTTCTATTTTCAAAGCTCATATTTCACCTTTATTTTTGAAGGTGAGGTCATAGTGGGAGAATATGTTCTTCTACTAAGTGACATTTCAGAACAACTTTTATAGCTTAAAAAATTCTGTGCCCTAGGAATTAAGAGGAAGTTTATTAAGAGCATAGATTTTGGTCACAAGGCAGATGTGGTTTTAAGTACCAATTCATCATTTATCAGCTGAGAGCTTAGACAAATCATTTAACCTCCAAATCACTTTCCTAACTTGGGAATTGGGAATCTGCATATCATAGACTTGTCAAGATTATTGGCACTTAATAAATGGAAGTTGCTATATTAGTAATACAGAGTTTGTTGTTTTTTTTTTAAATAGAATATTGAGGTGGGCTTTGAGCTATTCGTGAAAACCTGGTACCTTGGTTAATGAAATATTTGCATTTCTCTCTTTTTTTCTCTCCCACTTAAGGAATTCCATTTTTTTGACTGTTATGTGAAAGGATGATTGCTTACAAACAGAAAAAGACAAAGAAAAAACGTGTTTTGTCAACAGGCCAGCTCTCAACTGATGTTACAACTTCTGAGATGGGGCTCAAGTCCATAAATTCCAACGCCATTTTGGATCCTGATTACATCAAGGAGTTGGTGAATGACATCAGGAAGTTCTCCCATATGTTACTGTATTTGAAGGAAGCTATTCTTTCAGGTTTGTTGACTCTGTTTCCCTTAGCCTTCTTACTGGATGGTTTGTAATATCGTAAATGCCAGCCTCGCTTGCATATAAGAATGTACACAGTAGTAGAAGCAGAGTATTCTGCTTTAGCTGTTTTATATATGTTTTGCCAAATGTTTGATGTTTCCAGTGTAAACTATGTTATAATCAGATACAGTGCAATACGTAGTAGAAAGCTTGGGAAGTGAGGGAACAAGACCCATTTGATATGGGAGATTTTTAGATATTTGGAATTTTAACCCTCTTGTTAATGGTAGCAATGCACTGTTTGGTCTGTAATAAGCACACTAATATTTTTAATTTACATTGTTAATACATCTGCCTAGATTCAGTTCGGAGAAGGCAATGGCACCCTACTCCAGTACTCTTGCCTGGAAAATCCCATGGACAGAGGAGCCTGGTAGGCTGCAGTCCATGGGGTCGCTAGAGTCGGACACGACTGAGCAACTTCACTTTCACTTTTCACTTCCATGCATTGGAGAAGGAAATGGCAACCCACTCCAGTGTTCTTGCCTGGAGAATCCCAGGGACGGGGGAGCCTGGTGGGCTGCCGTCTATGGGGTCACACAGAGTTGGACACGACTGAAGCGACTCAGCAGATTCAGTTTTCTATATTGTTCTTGAAACAGTCTAAAATCACTGATTTGAGTGAATTTTTTCCTCAGAAGTCAAACTTAATTCTGTTTTGCTGTTCTCTTCCTCAAAAGAGAGTCACAGAATTTACTTTTTGTCTAGTTAGAAATGGATACTAGAACCTGAGACTTGATTGTCCTGAAAGAAAGAGCTATATACATCTGTACTCCCTGACTTGATCTTAGTACTTGTCTTTCAACTTTCTGTGCCTCTTTTATATCTAATTTTGATGGCAATTAATAATCATACAACTGATATTCTTTTGTAATAAATAGCAGTTCAGTCCATATTCATAAAGGTATGTCTGGATGTAGAAAATGAAGTTTCCTGGTTATTTATATGACACCTTCTGGGGTTTCATAGACATAAGATTTCAGTAAATATTTTCTGTGAATATAAGTTAGATACTCATTTTCTGATATGCATTCTGAAAAATAGAAACTAAAAAACCATGCCTTTTGTCATAAATACTGCTTTTAAGAGTTTATTTCTAACCTACCTGTAATTTTCCATTTGAAATGCCCCAAATACCTGGACTTGAATTGTAGCCTCAAAATTTTAGTATTGGACTTACCCTTAAATGACAATCATGTAAGTCATTCTTTTGAGACTAGATATATGTTTTTAGAAAAGAATTTACCTACATTTCTGTTCATTTTAATAGCTTGATTTTGAAAAAAAATAGCTTGATTTTGAAGTCTAACTTTGGATAATTAAATGATAATAAAGTTACTTTGTTATTGTGGAAAGATATTCTAAATACATTAAGCATTATACCAGTAACAGATTCATTATTAAAATGACGCATCTGCCATTTATTTAAAAAAGCATAGCTATGTAATAAAGGTTTGTTCTTAACTGGGTTTTTAAAAAATTTACATATAGTAAAATTTTATCTTTTTGATGTAACTGGGTTAACTTTTAACTCAAAATTTATATTAATTGGCAAATCATTTAAGGTAAAATCTGATTTTATTTAATGTATCAATTAAAATAGGTTTCACTAATATAAATAAGAGTTTTAGTTAGAGTATCTATTTGTTTTTGTTTTCTGTAGGAAATTTTACATCATTTGGAATCTTTATCTCACATGTTTATCCCTTGTTTCACAGATTTTAAATGATGGTAATTTAAAACAAGTTGGACCCACTCCTTATATCCATACTTTTTTTAATGAGTTTTAAATTTGTGAATAGACAGTTCATTAGAAAGGAAGAGGATTGAAAGTTGATCCTAAGTAAGAAGAAAAGAGGAAATTGGTAATAAGATAGGAAAAGGAAACTACCTTTTGAGGTAAAAAGATGTATACGGAAATATATTTTTTACATAAATGTAATGTTAAAAATCTGTAAGGATGTTCTTTAAATAAGAAAACTAGTACTTCAAAATTTAGAACTTGAGTGTATTGCTAATAGTAAAAAAGTTTTCCATTTATGGTTGGTAAATTAATGCAAAATACCATCTTTTGGGTAACCAGCTCTCATTAGTGAGCAGTGGCCAGAGAATTTCCATTAGTTTATCTTTGGATTGATGTTAATGCTTGATTCTTTAGTTAGAGTTAAAAGGATTTATGTATGCCATCTCAAAATAAATTTTGGATTTAGCAAGAATTTATTTTCTCTGTCTTTGTGTTGTTGTTATCCAAATCTGGAAATACATTCTTTAGTTTATTTGAATTGATAGAACCTTTTTGTTTGTTGTTTTCCTTAAAGGAGTATGTATAAACAGTATAAATCAACCTCATAAATGACAAATGCCATGTAATAAAATGTTTAATTTTGATCATGATTTTCAGCTTGTTAGAATGTCATGCTATTTATTTAATAGAATTATTGCAAAAATCACATGAGATATAATCTTCAGGAAAGCAGGTAAAAAGTTTAAATTCTGTAGCTGTCTAAGGTGGTTTAATATACATATGTTAGTGGACATAGACATAGGTCATGCTTTTGTCTCTGAGCATTGAGAAATTTCCCTGGACTCCTGCTGTTCTGTATAGTTGTAAACTGGCCAGACAGCAAAGAGCTGTTTCATATTTTTCTTTTGGAGTGAAGAGACCATTGTCAGTATTTGATTGGTGGCTTTGCCACTGTTTTGTCTTTTGCCTCCTCAAGAGGAGGGATGCCAGATTTTTGATATTGTTTATTACCTTTCAGTTCATGTTGGTTGGCTATGAAAAAGCTAAAAAGTTGTCTTTTAAGAATGTAGCTGTGGGTATGCAAATCACCTTTGGTGTTATCTGCATACCATTTTCTTTATGTACTTTACCTGTCATGAAGCAGTGGTGTACAAAATCATGTAACTACTGCTTCAGGTGTTCAGTCATTGTTAAGGCTAGGTGTAAAGTAATAGCTTTGTGATAGGTTTTGTATCTACATTTCCCTTTCCTTGAACTAGTTATAGAGATTATTATAATTGTATATGATGCTTTACATTTTACAGAGTAGTTTCACATGCAAACAGTAATCACACAGTCCCCACAAAGGCAGGGTTTAG
This sequence comes from Bos javanicus, assembly GCF_032452875.1. NCBI lineage: Eukaryota > Metazoa > Chordata > Mammalia > Artiodactyla > Bovidae > Bos > Bos javanicus. Next base: position 49,598,121 of record NC_083870.1, read on the forward strand.
CCCGTTTCATAGACGAGTTGTATGTATAATTTAAATTATGTGATTTCATCAACCTCTGATTGCTGATAAATAACTACTATTTCATTTGGAACCTAGAGGTCATGAATGTAGAATGGTGTGACCTTTGCTCATGCTTTATTAGCTGTTTTACATGGCAGTATGATACTATAACGGAGAAGGCAATGGCACCCCACTCCAGTACTCTTGCCTGGAGAATTCCATGGATGGAGGAGCCTGGTAGGCTGCAGTCCATGGGGTCGCTAAGAGTCAGACACGACTGAGTGACTTCACTTTCACGCATTGTAGAAGGAAATGGCAACCCACTCCAGTGTTCTTGCCTTGAGAATCCCAGGGACGGGGGAGCCTGGTGGGCTGCCGTCTGTGGGGTCGCACAGGGTTGGACACGACTGAAACGACTTAGCAGCAGCAGCATGATGCTATAAAGACACTGCTCAGTTTTCATTTCATTCTATTTCATGTGGTATTTATATTGACTTACCCAGTATGGTAGCCTCTAGACATATGGCTGTTTAAATTTAATTAGAATTTAAAATTCAGCTCCTCAGTTGCAGTAACTGCTTCAAGTGCTTATTACCCATCTCTGCTTAGTTGCTACCATTTTGAATGGTGAAGATATAAAAATTACCATCATTACAGAGATTTCTCTGGTGGCTCAGATGTTAAAGTGTCTGCCTGCAATGCGGGAGACCTGGGTTCGATCCCTGGGTCGGGAAGATCCCCTGGAGAAGGAAATGGCAACCCACTCCAGTACTCTTGCCTGGAGAATCCCATGGACGGAGGAGCTTGGTGGGCTACAGTCCATGGGGTCGCAAAGTGTCGGACATGACTGAGCAACTTCACTTCTTCACTTCTTCTTCACAGAGATTTCTGTCAGACAGTGATGGTATTGACATTTGGTTTTCATCAATCTCTGGAATATTGAGATGAATTTTTGAGCTATTAAGTATTTTATATTTTTATAGCCTAAAAAGAAAACCTAGAAAAAGTTGTTATTTTAGCAAAATTTTACCTAGAAATAGGAATTCTTGGAATTCATTTGAATTCCCCTTCCTTAAATTGCCTTTGGGATGTGTAGCTTTCATGCAGTTATTTGATTTGAACCAGCAGATCACTTTCTAAGCAGTTTATACAAGTTGGTGTGATTCGTAATAAGGGATGGCAGAAAGAGCTCAGGAAAGAGAATCACACAATCTAGGTTCTAGACCCAGTTCTGCTATTGACTAGTTTTGGAATATGGCTTAAGTCATCTAATACTTTGTTAAAAATGAGGTGCTTACACCAGATGCTATTGATATTATAATTCTGATTTAAAAATTGATTGGAGTTGGAAATTCTACATTGTTCAGAATATTGACAGTTCAGAGCTGAAGAAGACAGCTAAGTATTTGTATTCAAACTATATAACACATTTTAGAGGACATCTGGCTCCCACCAATTTATTGGGTTTTTTAATGTGAATTTTATGATAACTTTCTTAAATGTGACGTTAATGAAAATTTCCCAAGTGAGGATGTTACGCTCATATTGCAGTAGGTGTTGAACTGATTACAGAAAATTGTTGTTGTTCAGTCGCCAGGTTGTGTCTGCCTCTTCATAGCCGCGTGGACTGCAGTACACTAGGCTTCCCTGTCCCTCACCATTTCTTGGAGTTTGACCAAGTTCATGTAATGTCTGCCAAAGGACTCTTTGCCCCTTAACAGAGTTAAGATGTGTGTGCACTTTGTCTCTACTGTTTTTATTTACAAACGAAAGCAGAGAGCTTAATGTGGGAGGTCATAGGACTGTGAACACAGTTGCTTTTGATATAGGGTAAGTGATAGATTATTGGTTCTCTGTCCACTACGTATTTCCTAGAGGAGGTTACCCTGTGAGCTTTTTTGGGGGCGTGGGGGGCTGTGCAGGATCTTTGTTGCTACACAAGCTTTCATCTAGTTGACGCGAGTGGAGGCTACTCTCTAGCTGTGGTGCACAGGCTTCTCATTGCTGTGGCTTCTCGTTGCAGAGCGTGGGCTTTAGGGTGCTCAGGCTTCAGAAGTTGTGGCTCGAGGGCTCTAGAGCACAGGCTCAATGGTTGTGGCACAGGGGCTTAGTTGCTCCATGTATGTGGGATCTCCCTGGATCAGGGATCGAACCCATGTTTCCTGCATTGGCAGGCAAATTCTTTACCACTGAGCCATCAGGGAAGCCCCCTTAGTCTTATGTAAATAGCAGATGTGAAATTTGAAGTTTTAGATCTCTCTCCAGTGTCATTATGGTACATTATGAATAATTACAGGACAAAATTTGCATCTTATGTTAAAATGCTGAAGGCACGCTGTTATACGTATATCCCCTGTGTTTAAATATAGCACTGCAGATTAACGTATGTGCAGTACCAATTGAGGTTTATGTTGCCCCACTGAGAAATAGTGTATTCTGAATTTCAAAGATAAATGCTCTTCTAGTTTATACAGTAACCTTAAACTCTCCCTTTGTGATACACCTTCTCCATTCCCAAGTGAGCACCATGTGTGGAAGTTCGAAATTTGGAAATTTGAAGAAGCACAAGGCTTTTAATTGGGCTAGAAAGAATAGTGCACATTGCTTACTTTGTCTAGTACTCAGTGCTTGGAAGTGTCCATTGCCATTATAACATACATTTGAAGAAAAAAAATGGGCAGTTAATCTAATAGTTATAGATTTTTTGATTATGTAACTTTAAAAAATGGATTTTAATAAAATTTTACTATTGTGACAATGGTGCCCTGTTTTTCTGTTTGTTTTTTAAATAGGTTAGGAAGGAAGATAAAACTTCATCATCAGTTTCAGATGAAGTTCTCTAATTGTTAAAAATGATTTCTAGTTAAGAGTGTTTTTATCACTTTTAATTTGTAAAAATATAACTGGTCTCATAAGTGACAGCTTTTGATGAATTCTGAGTCCCAAATTTAACAGAACTGTAGTCAGAAGTGGTATGTGAACATTCTAAAGCAAACTTTACTGAAAGAAGGAATTAAGTAAAAATTTTAATGTCATTAAATACTATGTTCTGTTGTGAGAGGGAAGTTCTGTATAAACTTTCAAAATCTGAATTGAAATCTTGTGGATTACCCCATTTTTTACACAGGAGGGTGTGTAAATTTATTTAGGCAACTTACAGTGAGTATTAATTTAACCATTGTTGGCTAGTATTTTACTTTCAACCTTTATAGTGTGCAAGAAATTTTGTGAAATAGTGGCAACATAAGTTGCTAGTCCTCCTATTGTGTTTGTCAGAAGTAAACCTCTCTAGAAGTGATTTCTAATCGTTATCGTTTAGGAAAAGCTAATACGGATGTTAATAGGTTCAGGCTTAGTGTCTAGAAGGTACAAAATGAATCTTTGGGGAATGAAGTATGAAATACAGGTAGCTCATTTATTACACATGTGCCAGCTTTAGGAGATTGCTTTCCTCTTCTGCACTTACCTAGTATGGCTTACATAATTGAACCTCATTTGTAATAGTAACTGGCATATTCAACTGGAAGTTGAAGCCTGTTAAATCAGATTGCAGAGTATACCTGTCATTAAGCTATAACTTTTTTAACCATGTTGATTGTCGTGGTGACTAAGAACATAAATTCTAGAGCCAGAGCCCTGAGGTGGAATTCTCATTCTGCCACTATTTGTATATAACCCTGGGCAAGTTACCAGTATTCTCTTCCTCAGTTTCACATCTCCTAAAATAAGATAGTAGTAACTACATTATTGGGTCATTGTGAAAATTAAATGAGTTCATACTTCATATATGTAAGGCTCATAGAATAAGTCTTTTAAAATGTCAACTGTAACTATTTTTACAATCCCCAAGTGATTGGATAATGAAAGTTGCTGTTAAGGCTTCACTTTTATCCTGTAAATTCAGAAGTCATTTCAGAAAACACAAAAGTGAGTTTCCTTGTGATAAGTTCTGAAAACTTTTCCCCTCCTCCTTGTTTTCATTGCTTTCCCAGAGAGGTTAAACTGAATTAATAAGACTGAGTTAAAAAATTATTGTCAGTTTTTATTTTTTTAAATCAAGGAAAACACCATGGCCTTTTCACTTATTTATTTACCTAAGTATTTCCATGAAGTGTTTGCATTATAAACACTGTGCTATTGTGTTAATGCATGAGAACCAAAAAGTGGGACTGGCTAATCTGTTCTCACTTGATAAGCGGAGTGAAGCAGAAAATAAACGGCACAAATGAAAGAAACAATAAATTAAAATTCACGTTACCATATAGGGATGGTAGATAAGCAAATGTTGGGATATAGGAGTTTTACTCTTTTATATAGCTGGTATTAAAACTGATTGAACCTTATAATATTTGCATATTTAATACCTTTGTACTATAATTTAAATTTTATTACATTTATAATATGGCCACTATAAAACTTAAAAATTATCTTATATGACTAAATTAAATACTGTAATTTACTTGGTAGGTATAGAAATACTTTTATAAAATATATTCTTAATTATTTTATTTCTAAGTGGTTTGCTAATTTAGATTTTACATATAAAATTAAATTAAAATTTAACTGTAATATCTCTTTTTCATTAAAATATTGTGGAACCATACTATAATTTGTTACTGAGTGTAATTCTGTGTGGGACAAATCTGTTTTCAAAGGTATTTAGTTTGAATGGCTTTCAGATTTAATAGTAATGATAGTTTGCATATATTAAGACTATAAAACACTTTTGTTTCTGTCAATTTATTTGATATTCACAACAAACTTATAAGGTAACTTGAATGAAATAATGATGAATCTGAGGTTAGAGAAACTGAGTTTTGTATATGGTCATTTCAGGGAAGTGGCAGATTAAGCATTGTAATGGAAGTTTGATTTAAATCTATTGTTTTCTACCACACCAATCAGCCGCATACCTTTCTTCTGTATTGAAAAAAAAGTAAAAGTAGTTCAGCTGTGTCCAGCTCTTTGCCATGGACTACCCCTGGACTGTAGTCTGCCAGGCTCTTCTGTCGATGAAATTCTCCAGGCAAAAATACTGGAGTTGGTTGCTATTCCCCTCTCCAGGGGAATCCTCCCAACCCAGAGATCGAACTCAGGTCTCCCGCATTGCAGGCAGATTCTTTACCGTCTGAGCCACCAGGGAAGCCACTGGGGAAGAACAGTTACTGTCTTTTTTTGCTTAGCTCATTATTACTGCTTTTGATGGTTTGGAGATATTTAGCGTTGGTGAAGGAGCTGCCTAAACGTAAAACTTTCTGAAAAAATAAAAGTTCAAGAAGCTTTTGCTTCATAAAAATAACTTGAGATAGCTTTATTCTCCTATAATGAAAAAGAACATTGGAACATTTTTTAAAATTATAAAACATAATTAAGGGCTTGCTATTTTATAACGTTCCAGCTGAAATATTATCAGAATATTCTCATGTCCTAGTAGTTATAGTTAAACTCATCTACTCAAATACATAGGGGAGTTTATGAATCTTTGTACGTAAGGCTTTTTAAATTATCATGTTCATTTCCATTGATTATTATACTTCAGAGATGTGTTCAGTCACAGAAAATAGGAATTATTTATAGAGTAATTTGAGATATTTCTGAAATTTCTTTTTTTTTTAATTAATTTTATTTTATTTTTAAACTTTACATAATTGTATTAGTTTTGCCAAATATCAAAATGAATCCACCACAGGTATACATGTGTTCCCCATCCTGAACCCTCCTCCCTCCTCCCTCCCCATACCATCCCTTTGGGTCGTCCCAGTGCACCAGCCCCAAGCATCCAGTATCGTGCATTGAACCTGGACTGGCATCTCGTTTCATACATGATATTTTACATGTTTCAATGCCATTCTCCCAAATCTTCCCACCCTCTCCCTCTCCCACAGAGTCCATAAGACTGTTCTATACGTCAGTGTCTCTTTTGCTATCTCGTATACAGGGTTATCGTTACCATCTTTCTAAATTCCATATATATGCGTTAGTATACTGTATTGGTGTTTTTCCTTCTGGCTTACTTCACTCTGTATAATAGGCTCCAGTTTCATCCACCTCATTAGAACTGATTCAAATGTATTCTTTTTAATGGCTGAGTAATACTCCATTGTGTATATGTACCATAGCTTTCTTATCCATTCATCTGCTGATGGACATCTAGGTTGCTTCCATGTCCTGGCTATTATAAACAGTGCTGCGATGAACATTGGGGTACACGTGTCTCTTTCCCTTCTGGTTTCCTCAGTGTGTATGCCCAGCAGTGGGATTGCTGGATCATAAGGCAGTTCTATTTCCAGTTTTTTAAGGAATCTCCACACTGTTCTCCATAGTGGCTGTACTAGTTTGCATTCCCACCAACAGTGTAAGAGGGTTCCCTTTTCTCCACACCCTCTCCAGTATTTATTATTTGTAGACTTTTGGATTGCAGCCATTCTGACTGGTGTGAAATGGTACCTCATAGTGGTTTTGATTTGCATTTCTCTGATAATGAGTGATGTTGAGCATCTTTTCATGTGTTTGTTAGCCATCTGTCTTCTTTGGAGAAATGTCTATTTAGATCTTTGGCCCATTTTTTGATTGGGTCATTTATTTTTCTGGAGTTGAGCTGTAGGAGTTGCTTGTATATTTTTGAGATTAGTTGTTTGTCGGTTGCTTCATTTGCTATTATTTTCTCCCATTCTGAAGGCTGTCTTTTCACCTTGCTAATAGTTTCCTTTGATGTGCAGAAGCTTTTAAGTTTAATTAGGTCCCATTTGTTTATTTTTGCTTTTATTTCCAATATTCTGGGAGGTGGGTCATAGAGGATCCTGCTGTGATGTATGTCAGAGAGTGTTTTGCCTATGTTCTCCTCTAGGAGTTTTATAGTTTCTGGTCTTACGTTGAGATCTTTAATCCATTTTGAGTTTATTTTTGTATATGGTGTTAGAAAGTGTTCTAGTTTCATTCTTTTACAAGTGGTTGACCAGATTTCCCAGCACCACTTGTTAAAGAGAAGGAAATGAATACCGAATAACTCAGTTACTGTCTTTCAGTATTTTGCTTTAAAACAACTTCAGTATATGTTTATAAGGGCTTCCATGTAGGAAAAAAGGGATTTCAAATTGGTAGAACATCTATGTTGACACTTATAGGAATGTTCTGCACTGGTTTTTAAGAAAAATTATAGTAGTCATTCTCAGGCCCCTCTATGCTGTTAAAAATTATTAAGAATCCTGAAGAGTTTTTGTTTCTGTGGGCTGTATCTGTTACTATATACTGTAAACTAAGAACATTGAAAAATATATAATAATATGTTTTTAAAACATATGAAACACTAATAATAATTTTTAAATATATTAATAAACATAATAATTTTGAAATATATTTATTTCCACATAGTTAATTTCCTTGACTCTGAGAAAGCCAGAATTTATTACCTTGGTTTATTTAGGCATTTAAACCATTAGTATTTTGTGCATACGTGCTAAGTCGCCTCAGTTGTATCCGACTCTTTGTGACCCTATGGACTGTAGCCCACCAGGCTCCTCTGTCCATGGACTTTCCTAGCAAGAATACTGGAGTGGGTTGCCATTTCCTTCCCTGGGGATCTTCCTGACTTAGGGACTGAATTCGGATCTCCTGCATTTGGAGCAAGTTCTTTACCACTAGCGTCACCTGGGAAACCTTCTTGTTTAATATCCAATATTCATTTTGAATATTGACCATTCTTCAGATCAGATCAGATCAGTCGCGCAGTCGTGTCTCACTCTTTGCGACCCCATGAATTGCAGCACGCCAGGCCTCCCTGTCCATCACCAACTCCCGGAGTTCACTGAGACTCACGTTCATCGAGTCAGTGATGCCATCCAGCCATCTCATCCTCTGTCGTCCCCTTCTCTTCCTGCTCCCGATCCCTCCCAGCATCAGAGTCTTTTCCAGTAAGTCAGCTCTTCGCATGAGGTGGCCAAAGTACTGGAGTTTCAGCTTTAGCATCATTCCTTCCAAAGAAATCCCAGGGCTGATCTCCTTCAGAATGGACTGGTTGGATCTCCTTGCAGTCCAAGGGACTCTCAAGAGTCTTCTCCAACACCACAGTTCAAAAGCATCAATTCTTCGGCGCTCAGCCTTCTTCACAGTCCAACTCTCACATCCATACATGACCACAGGAAAAACCATAGCCTGGACTAGACGAACCTTTGTTGGCAAAATAATGTCTCTGCTTTTGAATATGCTATCTAGGTAGGTCATAACTTTCCTTCCAAGGAGTAAGCGTCTTTTAATTTCATGGCTGCAGTCACCATCTGTAGTGATTTTGGAGCCCAGAAAAATAAAGTCTGACACTGTTTCCACTGTTTCTCCATCTATTTCCCATGAAGTGGTGGGACCGGATGCCATGATCTTCGTTTTCTGAATGTTGAGCTTTAAGCCAACTTTTTCACTCTCCACTTTCACTTTCATCAAGAGGCTTTTGAGTTCCTCTTCACTTTCTGCCATAAGGGTGGTGTCATCTGCATATCTGAGGTTATTGATATTTCTCCCGGCAATCTTGATTCCAGCTTGTGCTTCTTCCAGTCCAGCATTTCTCATGATGTACTCTGCATAGAAGTTAAATAAACAGGGTGACAATATACAGCCTTGACGTACTCCTTTTCCTATTTGGAACCAGTCTGTTGTTTCATGTCCAGTTCTAACTGTTGCTTCCTGACCTGCATACAGATTTCTCAAGAGGCAGATCAGGTGGTCTGGTATTCCCATCTCTTTCAGAATTTTCCACAGTTTATTGTGATCCACAGAGTCAAAGGCTTTGGCATAGTCAATAAAGCAGAAATAGATGTTTTTCTGGAACTCTCTTGCTTTTTCCATGATCCAGTGGATGTTGGCAATTTGATCTCTGGTTCCTCTGCCTTTTCTAAAACCAGCTTGAACAGAGGATTCTTGCTGACCCACAAAGATCAAGCTCTTTTTCCTGAGACCTCAAAATAAGACAAATTATTTTTACCTACTGTTTCCTAAGTATGTTAATATCTGTAGAAATTAATCTGAAACAGCACAGTAGGGGATAGAAATGACTGGCTTTCCTTTCTCTCTTTTTTTCTGGGGTCGGGGGAGTGCCATGCTGGCTCCCACCATCCACCATCCAGTTATGCAGTTGTTCACTTTCAGGGTACGTGTAGAGCAATATCAGCATTGTTAACCTGAAGTGTCACTGAAAACTTTATCAACTGGAGTCCAGTGCTTATGTGCATTTCCTTTGCCTTTAACGTTATACTCTCCACTCATTTCCAAAGCTGCTTAAGCCACATCTAATCTCTTGGGTTTATCTATTATTAAAATTTTTGGATGAATGAGTGGAATTTTTACTGAAGGCACTCTATTCTCTCTCCTCCCATCACTACCTGAACTATTCTTCTTTACCTCTACCTGGGATACTTTTTGCCCTAATATACCCAGCTCCCCACCTTGCCTGCTCCTTTTATACTCGTTATTTCTTGCTCTTGATAATACTGTTAATGAACAGATTGTTTGACAGATAATAGTAGAATTTTCTTTTGTTTTTTTCATCCTGTAGATTTTCTTTCTAGTGGCTGTCTTTTAATATTTCTTTAAATATTTGCATAATTATAAAACACGTCTTTAAAAGTGTTTTTTAAAGCTTTTAATATTTCAGTAGGGAGACCGTATAATGTTAAGAGCTTAGCTTTTAGAATTATACAACCCGGGTTCACATTCTGACTTGGTGAACCTAGATGTGCCTCAGTTCTCTCATATATACAATGGAAATTTTTCAAATTATCTACCTAATAGAATTGATATGAAAACTAAATGAGGTGATAGGCTTTAAGTGCTTTTAACAGTGCCTAGCACATAACGAAATGGCAACCCACTCCAGTGTTCTTGCCTGGAGAATCCCAGGGACGGGGGAGCCTGGTGGGCTACCATCTATGGGGTCGCACAGAGTCGGACACAACTGAAGCGACTTAGCAGCAGCAGCAGCACATAAGGAAGCATTTAACAAATGTGCCATTATTAAACACCAGTGCTATATATAAGGTTATAGAAATGAACATTACATCAGAGTATTGTATTTTAGGTGGTTGTCTTTTCAAAGTTTTGAGGATTACTTAAGGGATTTTAAAGGTTAAAGTGACTATACTTTCTGGTTTGCCAGGCATGGTGATCCAGAAACACGCCTGTTTAGTGGGAAGTGCCCCCCTTTTCACTTACTAGAGTATTTTGGTTTGAAAGATAAATTATATGGTCACCTTATTTCCAGGGGTTATAAAAGATTGTCTGTATGTCTTTGACCAGGGATACTATAATGCTCAAAATTCTCCAAGCCAGGCTTCAGCAATATGTGAACTGTGAACTTCCTGATGTTCAAGCTGGTTTTAGAAAAGGCAGAGGAACCAGAGATCAAATTGCCAACATCCACTGGATCATGGAAAAAGCAAGAGAGTTCCAGAAAAACATCTATTTCTGCTTTATTGACTATGCCAAAGCCTTTGACTCTGTGGATCACAGTAAACTGTGGAAAATTCTGAAAGAGATGGGAATACCAGACCACCTGATCTGCCTCTTGAGAAATCTGTATGCAGGTCAGGAAGCAACAGTTAGAACTGGACATGGAACAACAGACTGGTTCCAAATAGGAAAAGGAGTACGTCAAGGCTGTATATTGTCACCCTGCTTATTTAACTTCTATGCAGAGTACATCATGAGAAATGCTGGACTGGAAGAAGCACAAGCTGGAATTAAGATTGCTGGGGAAATATCAGTAACCTCAGATATGCAGATGACACCACCCTTATGGCAGAAAGTGAAGAGGAACTCAAAAGCCTCTTGATGAAAGTGAAAGAGGAGAGTGAAAAAGTTGGCTTAAAGCTCCACATTCATAAAACGAAGATCATGGCATCTGGTCCCATCACTTCATGGGAAATAGATGGGGAAACAGTGTCAGACTTTATTTTTCTGGGCTCCAAAATCACTACAGATGGTGACTGCAGCCATGAAATTAAAAGACGCTTACTCCTTGGAAGGAAAGTTATGACCTACCTAGATAGCATATTCAAAAGCAGAGACATTATTTTGCCAACAAAGGTTCGTCTAGTCCAGGCTATGGTTTTTCCTGTGGTCATGTATGGATGTGAGAGTTGGACTGTGAAGAAGGCTGAGCGCCGAAGAATTGATGCTTTTGAACTGTGGTGTTGGAGAAGACTCTTAAGAGTCCCTTGGACTGCAAGGAGATCCAACCAGTTCATTCTGAAGGAGATCAGCCCTGGGATTTCTTTGGAAGGAATGATACTAAGGCTGAAACTCCAGTATTTTGGCCACCTCATGCGAAGAGTTGACTCATTGGAAAAGACTCTGATGCTGGGAGGGATTGGGGGCGGGAGGAGAAGGGGACGACAGAGGATGAGATGCCTGGATGGCATCACTGACTCACTGAACGTGAGTCTCAGTGAACTCCAGGAGTTGGTGATGGACAGGGAGGCCTGGCGTGCTGCAATTCATGGGGTCGCAAAGAGTCAGAATGACTGAGCGACTGAACTGAACTGAAGTATAAATGTCTAAGCAGGCAGGTGTGCACTGGGAAGGAAGCATGCCTAAAAGAGCACAGTGCTGCTCTGTTTCAGCTGCTTATGGCCAAGGAGGATATGGGCCTGGTATTAACCACATTTTGATTTTTCAAGAGTAGGCATAAATCTGGAGTTCTTGTAATGATCCCCCAGTTTTTCATCATTGGCAGTTAACTCAATTTTTCTAAAAGTATAAAATTTCATTGAACCATATAAAGATCTATGCATTTTATTGTATGTAAATTATATCAGTTTTTAAAATATATAGGCGAAATGGAGGTACTTACATATATGCCTGTGAGTTGCTCATTTCTGATATCTGATAGTAGCTTAATGAAGAGTCAATTCTTACGTGGTAACTTAACATGTAAGTGCCATTTCATATGAGTTAATATTTCAGACATTTATAGGGCTTTAACTGATACAATATGTATTTAAAAGTATATTAATAAAAACTGAAAGACAGGAAAAACTTATAAAGTTGCCTCAAGGGAAATCTGGAAAGCACATTTAGACTGAGAAAACTGCAAAAGGTTAGTGCCTAAGTTGACTCTATGAGTGCTTTTGAAATCTTTAGTGAATTAAAATGATTATGGATTTTTTGAAGGCTAAATGAGTTACATGTAATTGCAGTGGTGAAAATAAAAGTGAACATACTGTAGGCAAAAATTTTGGAGCCACTGCTTCTGTTTAAAATGTGCTCCCAAATGATCTTTCATGGTTTATTTAGACTCTTGTAATGTGTTTGGGAAACAAATTAAAAAATTTTTTTTTCCTTTAAGAGTGTTTTAAAGAAGTCATTCATATACGTCTTGATGAACTTCTTCGTGTTTTAAAGTCTGTAATGAATAAACATCAGAACCTCAATTCTGTCGATCTTCAAAATGCTGCAGAAATGCTTATCGCAAAAGTGAAAGGTAAGAAAGACACTATTAACCATGGGTTGGCATGAGCAAAAAGGATCCACGTGATATATTTTGGTTCATAATGTCTGTGGAGCCATCTCTCATGGCGCATGTATGATGTGTATCAGTAGGAGTCATACACACTTTGATATTTAAATATTCCTAAGTCACCCTGGAGAAGGGAATGGCAATCCACTCCAGTATTCTTGCCTGGAGAATTCCATGGACAGAGGAGCCTGGTGGGCTACAGTCCATGGAGTTGCAAAGAGTCGGACATGTCTAAGCAACTAACACACTAAGTCACACCTAAAAGTCTCTTTGTCTTAAAAATTAAACTTTATTTGGCAGGAAACACTCTAAAAATACTAAGTGAAATTAACTAAACAACTGACGTTTAAAATTTTTGAGTTTTTTGAAAGTATGTATGCTCTTTTGAAATAAGTTACTGGCGCACAAAAAGTCTTTGTTATCTGAGGACAATTGATACTGGAAAATGGCCATTTGTAGTGACTCCACTTAAAGGGGGGAAACAAATGGAAAAAGTAGACTTAATTGGTACCTTATTTTAAAATGTGGATAAATGAAACTAAAATTGTAGAATAAGTTTATCATATATGTGTATATAAATGTGTATATATATTACATGTGCTAAAAGAAATAAGAATTAGGACATTATCCTTTGATGAAATAATTTGAACCAAAAATTGTTAAAATCTATTATTCTAGGCTGCGTTATATAAAGATTGAGAAAAATGAGACTAGAGACAAAGGAGTTCAGTTAGGAGATTATTGGAAATAATGGGCTAGATGAGGGTTGAATGTCTGAGCTAAGACAGAAGCTGGGGTATGGTAGAAGTAGAGTGTGGCTATTACAGAAGAGGAGATGGCTGTTGATTTGATGGAACGTAGGACAGGTTGAGTGTTAGGGATTAAGCTGAAGTTTGAAGTTGAAGATGTAGTGGACTTGGATTATTGTTGACCTGTGAGTGTTAATGGAAGAGGATGACACCAACTCAGAGTGTGCAGACTGATTAGAGGACTGAGTGTGAGCTCCCAGGGACAGAGAGAAGGTGAGAAACATGAAAGTAGGTAGATTATCTGGAGAAAGATGTTATGGAATTTTAAAAATGTTAGGTTCTAAGAAGTGATTGTCAGTGTTAAATGTTAACCTGATAGGTAATGTGAATTCAAATAGTTTAACAATTTAGTTTAACAATAGTTTAACTCACTAAAAGTGAGTCACCATGGCTTGAGTAATGAAATGAGAGGCTTTTTTGGGGAGAGGGATTACCTGTCCAGAGTCTCAAAGGTCAGGTGAACATTAACTGGGCTAGGGCAGGGATTGGAACTGCAATTCTGGATGCTTGTCGAACTCTGGATGTGAAGAACATGATGTGATTGATATAGAGAGGGCAAAGGGCAGTGTCAAGGAATTAGGCAGGAAGGGAAAATAAAAACCTTGTCAATACAATATAGTCCATGTACTTAAGAACTGCCTTCCCTTTTTATGTAGATTTATTCTGTTTGCGTGGTTCTCTTTTTTTCTGTATTTCAAGCACTGGAAAAATATAGATGGTTTCAAAGTGGATAGCTTCTGTTGTGACTCTTAAAAATGCTCAGTAACCAAATTTGTTTTAAAATAGATTGTCTATAAGCGCAATTTAATGTAAGTTAGAGTAATTAGTGTCTATAGATAGTAAAATTTCCATGCTTGCAAATAAGGACCACGGTTCATTCAATTGTTGTCAGTAGCTATTGTGTGTAGTCAGGATGTCCTGGGGAAGGAGGGTGTCTGTGTATGGTTGATGTCCACATTCCAGAAACAGACTGCAAGAAAGTGACCTCTCCACTGCTTTACAGATCTTTTTTCTTTGAGGTAAAGCAATTTTTTGAGTATTATTTCCCACTAAGAGTGTCTTTACCTTTGGAATTATTGTTACAGTCTTACTTTTGTGTTGGATGAAATTTAGAAGATTACTTTGTTGTTGGGGAATTTATTGTTTCAGTAGGACTCCACTTGCTCTGTTTCAGTAGGACTCCATGACGCTAGAAAACTAAAAATTATGTTTTCTTTGGTGTAAGTTTTAAGTTTCTAAATGACCCCCCTTATCTTATTGTTGAGGCCATCTAAAAATGTTATTGATACCTCAAATGAAAAATATTCAGTAACCTAGAAAACTGATGTCAAATTAGAGCTTATTTAATTCTTTCATTTAATCTTAATTTAGTTTTCAAACCATGGAAAGGCCAGGATTTGAAGTGTAGAAACCATTTTTGAATATCGTTGTTGTTTAGTTGTTCAGTGGTATCTGACTTCTTTGTGACCCCATCAACTGTAGTATGCCAGGCTCCTCTGTTCATGGAATTTCCCAGGCAAGAATACTGGAGTGGGTTGCCATTTCCTCCTCCAGGGGATCTTCCTGATCCAGGGATAGAACCTCAGTCTCCTAAGGATTCTTTACGTTTGAGCCACCTGGGAAGCCCTAAAGACAGTTAGATCAGGGAGGTATAATTTTGTTTGTGCTGCTCAGGGTGTGAATGCATGAAATCTATGCACTTCCTATGCATAGTCATAACAGTTGCATTGGAATAAAATTGAAATCCTTTTAACTTCTCTTATTTTTTTATTTTAAATGTGGGATTTACCTTTTAATAACCTTACAAGAAAAATCCTTAGCTTTTCCCCATTCATTCTAATAGTGATTTGTATTTCCTGTGTCTTGTTTCCAAGCCGGAAGCTCAGTCTGACAAAATATTTGCAGTATGGTAAGAGAGATACAGCTTATTTGTGAAGTAGATGAAGACACCATAGCACTCAGTAATTTATTGTGTATGTAGTAGTTGTGTTTTCATCATTTACAAGCATTTTGGTAAACCTCATTTGTAATATAAAAGGACCATTTTTAAGGTTTTTCATGATCTGTATTTTGCCCTATATTTAAAAATTGGCAAACAAGAAAAATAAGTATCCAAAATTGTAGAAGCCTCACATGTTTTCTTTGTATTGAAACTTAATTTTTTAATAGGCAGTTCATTCACATGATTCATAGTGCAAACAGTATAAAAAGGTATTCAATCAGACCTTAGCTACCCATTCCTTTCCCTAGATAAGCAACAACTATTACTGGTTTTTTATGTATCTTTCTGGAGACATTACATATACAAAAGCAAATAACAATACGTTCTCTTTCTTATGCAAAGGTTAACAGTCTGCTCTTTGCTCATTGTTCTGAGTTAACTGTATATAAAAGGTCTTCTTTTGCTGTTATTTGTTTTTTCAAAGCTGCGTGATATTCTGTTATATTGATGTACTATAATTAATTTAACTAGTTCACTACTAATAGATGTTTGGATTGTTTCTAATTTTTTTATTACAAACAATGCTTCAATGAATATCTTGTGTATATTCCTAGGTGGGTAGTTACTAGAACAGAGCACACGTACATCTATGTTTTCTATATTGCTAACATCCTCCATAGCTTTTCTGTCCTTCTGATCATCTTGCTGAAGAAGCTCATTTCATACACCTTTGCCAACAGAGCTGGTGACCAGACTTCGTTATCCAGTCTGGTAGCAAAAAAATGGTATCTCAGTATAGATTTGATTTGCATTTCCCTCATTTTGGGTATAGTTGAGTATCTTTTCATATGTTTCAGAGCCATTTGCACATCATTTTATGTGACTTGACTGTTGATTCAAATTTTTTTCTTGGTGGTCTTTTTTTAGTACTGATTTATAGAAACTCTGTATAAGTGAAATTAGTCCTTAATCTTTGATATAAGTTGCAGGTTTTCTTTAGTTTGTTTTTATCTTTTGAGTTGCTTATTTTATTTTATTTTGCATCTATATCTCAATCTTTTGTATGTTTTTTGAGTATAAGGGAAGGATTTCCCTGCTTGGAGATTATAATAGCATTCGCCATTGTTTTTTCTTCTAATGTTTTCATGGTGTTATTTATTAAATTTAAATCTTTGGTACATTCTAGAGTATCTATGTTTCTGGCTAGTTTATTGAATAATTCCTATTTTCCCCATTGGTTTAAGATGCCATCTTTATCATAAATATACTACATTGTCACATATTTAATATCTGTTTCTAGAGTTTATTCAGGAGAAGGCAATGGCACCCCACTCCAGTACTCTTGGCTGGAAAATCCCATGGACGGAGGAGCCTGGTAGGCTGCAGTCCATGGGGTTGCTGAGGGTCGGACACGACTGAGCGACATCACTTTCACTTTTCACTTTCATGGATTGGGGAAGGAAATGGCAACCCACTCCAGTGTTCTTGCCTGGAGAATCCCAGGGATGGGGGAGTCTGGTGGGCTGCCGTCTGTGGGGTCGCAGAGAGTCAGACACGACTGAAGCGACTTAGCAGCAGCAGCATCAGAGGTTATTCTCTCCCCTTGATTTGTTTAGTTATGTGTCAATACCTTATTGTCTCCATTGTTTTATAGTGTTTTAATGTCTGATAGGGATAGCTCCTCTTTCCAATATTCTTTTTGTTCAGGATTTTATTTTTCCATAAGCACTTTTCAATTGATTTTTCCTAGTTCCAAAAAATATGTGCTAGTATTTTGAAGGTGATTTGAATTAAATTTAAATTAATTTATAATTAAATCTATAAACATAGATTATAGTTAATTTATAATTAAGTTTATAAATTAAATTAAGGAGCAATTTGTATATTCAGCATTTCTGAGAATATAGGATGCATGTAAGTTCTTCAGGTTGTCTTTTTTGTTTCTCAGAAGCAATGTGAAGTTTTCATTTTATAAATCCTAAAGCTTTTGGTTTGTGTTTTTGCAATTTTCCCCATGCATATAGTGAAAATTTTCTTCCATTGTATCTTTTAATTCAGCAGTTTTCAAACTTTGGCCTCTGATTTATGACATCACATTAATGAATTGTAGCCAGCATTTTTAAAATATGAAAGTGAATAGAAAAGAAGTTTAAGACTTAAGGATGTTTCAGAAACTTTAAAGATGTTATATAACTGTATATATAGTTATCTATTATATGTTTATGGTATACTTGGTCATGATGTGATGTGTATTTCTTTTTTTTTTTTTTAATTTTTTTTATTATTATTTTTTTTACTTTACAATATTGTATTGGTTTTGCCATACATCAACATGCATCCGCCACGGGTGTACACGTGTTCCCCATCCTGAACCTCCCTCATACCATCCCTCTTTTCTTACCAAAGATTGGTTATTGTAAAATTGTTTGAAAGTTGCTGTTCTTGTAGAGTATATGTATGAAAACTATTCACGTGTTTTCTTAAAGAGATATTAAATGTGTTTTAGTGCTCATTGTTGTGACTTAATAGGGAACCCAAGGGAGATATTTAAACTTTGCGCAAAATTTTTTAAATTTGATTTTGAAGGTCAGCTAATAGAGAGGAGAGAGTGGAGACAGGCTAATTAATTAGCAGGTTGTTAAATAGTCCAGACTAGAAGTAAAATGTCGTCTTTGAACTAAGTCAGTGTCAATGGGAATGGGATGGAAGGAAAAAACTTTAGAGACATTTTTTTTTTATTTATGTTTGACTCCTTTATACAGAGTTGAATATAGTTGTAACAGATTGTATGACCTGAAAAGTCTAAAATATTTACTATCTAGCCCCTTACAGAAAAAGTTTTCCAACCCCTGCTAACCATTAAACTGGATGAAAAGTCAAATCCTAGTGAATTCAGTCATTATGTATTTATAGAGGTTTGGCAGTAAAGAAATGCTAAATTAGGATGATAGCTTTAAGGAGAAATATGGTAAATTTAATTTTTTACCATAGGAAAGATTTGGGTATGTTGTTAGTATCATAAGAAATGTCAGCTAGTGGGACCTAGGGGAGCAGAGGAGGGCAGAGGAGCCTGGTGGACGACGGTCCATGGGGTTGCAGCGAGTCAGACATGACTGAGCACAAGCGCAAGCGGTGGTGGTACAGGGTTTTGGAGAATGCAGGAGGGAATGGGAAGACTTATTATTGGAAAGGAGCTGAAGATTATTCTTTGAAACCCTGGGCAGGAGCAAAAGAAGTGAAAGGATATTAGAGATATAGAGCTGTTTTGAAGTGGAGGCAAAGGCAGTAAGAGGAATTTTCAATAGATGGCTATAACCTCATTTGAGTAGGGATGAAGTTAAGGGCTGAAGATGGTTCAAATAATTGTCTTTTCACTACTTACAATTATTTTTTGAAGTTCCCCAGTCCTGTTTAGTGCTTTGAAAAATATATTTATAGGAAAGGAAGGACAAATTACAGAATTCTGCCAAGTGTTATAAAGCATTTTTTTTCTTTTCTTTAAAGTCTAACATGTTAAAATTAGGAAATAGAAGTAGGCTTTACATTTTTTTCTGGTATTCCATTTTAAATTATGTTTGAAGTCTACTTTTTAGTGCAGTTTTTAAGACAGCATTATTGAGGTATAATTGACTTATAATAAACTGCACATATTTAAATTAAGGGTACAATCTGGTCAATTTTGATATTCATACTCTTGTGAAACCATCACAGTCCAGGTGATGCATGCCCCTTGGTAATCCCTCTGTTTTGCACCTCTTTGCCCCCACCTGCACCAAGATTGATACAGTGTATTTTCATTGTGTTCAAAATACTTTCTAATCTAATTTCCCTTTTTCTTCTTTGATCCATGGGGTTATTTAGAAGTGTGTTAGTTTCCTAATATTTGAGGATTTTTACAGAGATTTTTATTGTTTAATCCCATCTAGCCACAGAACATATTTTGCTTGACTTGAATCCTTTTAAACCCAGAGACTGGTTTTATGGCCCATAATATAGTCCATCTTCATAAATTTACAATGTATGCTTGAAAAGAATGTGTGTTTTGCTGTCATTGGGTAGAGGTTCCTTAAATGTCCGTCTCATCCATGTGGCTGATAGTATGGTTGAAGGCTTTCATATCCTCTACTGATTTTCTGTCTACGGGTTCTGTCAATTACTGAGATAGGATTTTTGAAATTTCTGACTATAGTTGTGAATTTGTCTATTTCTCATTTCAATTCTATTAGTTTTTGTTTCATACATTTTGAAGCTGTTAATTAGGTACATAAATGTATAAAATTATGTCCTCCTGATGAACTGACTCCATCATTATAAAATGGCCTTCTTTATCTCTGTTAGTTTCCTTTGCTCAGAAATCTGTGTGTGTTATGAGACAGTAAGTTTAGGACAGTTGTAGAGCTTACCACGTTTGTTTCTTGTATGTTAGGATTCTTGTTCTTTGTTGCTTGATAGCTAGTGTCTTGAAAACTGTTGTTTCATATATTTTGTATGGATTTCTTTCAGCTGTCTAGGTTATATAAGCTACAACCTAAATTTTGAGATATTTAAAAAATTATTTGTGGTGGTTCTTAAGTTTTTCTTCATCTTTGTATCAGGAATATTTAGAGGAATATGATGAAAGTTGTGGACCTTAGCCCCTCGTATCTATAAAATTTTGGTTGTAATTTCCTGAGGCTTCCAGGTTTGAGGTTTTAATTCATCCCTTCTTAGGAATCCTGGCTTTCTAGAAAGCATTTTCAATTCTTATTGCACATTAGATTCACCTGGGAGAAATTTTGAACAAGTATCTGTGCTTCAGGCTTTTAAAATCTGAATCTTGGGTGGTGGGCCTCAGATTTTGTTTTTAAAGCTCCTAAAGTAAGTCTGATGTACAACCAAGCTTAAGAACAACTCCGTTTTAAAACAAAGTATAGCTTCCTCTCCACTTGGTTTCTCTTCTTCCAGTTATTGGCAGGGATCCTAGGGAGGGTGGGATACAAGGAGCCAGTTGCTCCTTAAACTCAGTCTGAGTAGAACGTGATGCTTGGAACAATTTATTCAACCCTCACGTTTTTTTGTCTCTGTAAACTGTATCTGGGCTTTTAACAAAGGTGTGTAAAGATAAAGTTATAATAAGAAACTTTTTCCAATTATATTTCATAAGTTTCTTTAACAAAATGCAAAATGTTAAAAAATCACGATGGTAAAAGACAGCTATATATCAATTTAAATGGACCTCAGCGCCTAAGGACCTTACAAGAAATAAGGCTTTAAAAAGGCAGAAATTAGGAATTAAAAGTTTTTTAAGTATTGGGTGTTGTTAATATGATATGCTTCATGTATAGGTTTTATGCTACGTTAGATGTATATATGACTTTAGATATTGGTTATTTGTAGTGGAAAATGTACTTCATATTGACTTAGGTGGGCCACAGTGCATTTAATTGTTCTTTAAAAATGCCATGAAGCAATAAGCAAGAGAAAATAGCACAGAGCTCTCTTAACTGAGAGAGGGCTGATGTAACGTGGTCTCTATGACTCAAGATCGATTGATTTCACATTGAGTCACTTTTTGGATGTGCCAAATAATGCAGTGTGTGTGGAGGAGTCAGTTTGGAATGCCAGCTACTTTTATGCAAGGTGATTCTTTTGTGTGATTTCTTTAATGAAGGACTTGAACATCATATTATTTTGTGTATTAGGTTTTTTAGTTTCTGAATTTTCTAATGCTTCTAGAAAGTAATGGTGGATTTCTATGGGATTAAATTTTTTTGTATAAATCTAGTTTATTTTCCCCCTCATTTATTGTAATCCCTTTTCCCTCAGCTGTGAACTTCACAGAAGTAAATGAAGAAAACAAAAATGATCTCTTCAGAGAAGTGTTTTCTTCTATTGAAACCTTGGCCTTTACCTTTGGAAATATGTAAGTAGAGGACTGTCATTTCAAGAATTTAGGGCCTAAGTCTCAATGAGAGTATGTGTCATGATAATTCAGTATGTAAAGCAAAGTAAAGTATTAACCAACATAAAATATTATCACAGCTTTGGAAAAGCTATATCCTGTGTTGCTTTATTGCTGTATTTGGAGGTGTTTATAGCCATTCAGACAGAGAAGGCAATGTCACCCCACTCCAGCACTCTTGCTTGGAAAATCCCATGGACGGAGGAGCCTGGTGAGCTGCAGTCCATGGGGTCACGAAGAGTCGAACACGACTGAGCGACTTCACTTTCACTTTTCACTTTCATGCACTGGAGAAGGAAATGGCAACCCACTCCAGTGTTCTTGCCTGGAGAATCCCAGGGACTGGGGAGCCTGGTGGGCTGCCGTCTAGGGGGTTGCACAGAGTTGGACACCACTAAAGCGACTTAGCAGCAGCAGCAGCGGCATAGCCGTTCAGAAGCAGCATCCATTTGTGAGTGACCACTTAGTTTATGTGGATAGATTCTTAGGAGTTTATATCTAAGGCTCTTTTAATCTAGATGACATGTTGAATGTACAGCTTGTGACAGAGCAATGTAATGACTTGTGTTTTGTCTTTGTGTTTTTAATTTCTATTTCTTTTTTTTTAAACTTCCCCTGGATAGCTTGACAAACTTCCTTATGGGAGATGTAGGCAATGATTCATTATTGCGACTGCCTGTTTCTCAGGAAAGTAAGGTAGGCCAAGTTTGTATGAAAGCAAAGACTTTAATATTTTTAACTTCCTGTTTTAATAATATCTTAATCTTAATCTCAGCATTAGTCTTTGATAGTTTTTTAGTGTAGCGAGAAAAATAGCTCGGTTCATTTGAAGTATGATAATTTATGGCCAGTTTGGGGGCTGGAAATTTAGTTGTACTTTTTAAATGGAACTATCATTTTAAAAGAACATATCTGATAATTTTATAGTGTCTTATGTAATGAATCTATATGTCGTATGATCCAAAATTTTAATCGGTAGTTCTTAGCCGTTTTTCCTTCCTGATGGTGCCACAGGTCTTGAAGACTGGTGGGAACTTAGAAAAATGATACAAGAAGTGAAGAAGGTGTTAATCTTTTCACATGCTCTATAGTTTGTTTGTTACCATGAAACACCTAATTAACAAAACTGTAGGTCTTAATTCTCCCTAAGAGCATCCTTATAAGTATGTCAGAGAATTAGAGTTCTGATTCCTAGTTGAAGAAAAACACCTATAAAATAATAAAACATTAGGAATGTACGCAGAATATTGCTTTAAAGATTTATAGTAATTGTAGTAGTAATATTTTCATTTGAGTAATATTTTTTCACCAAATGCAAGATATTTAAACAGACTGCATTAGGGACATATGTTGATCATTTCCTGTTAAGGATTTCCAAAAAGTATTGGAATTCAGATCCAAAAGGATTTCAACACATATTTGGAAATGTGTCAAGTACTTGTTATTATGTCAAAATAACATAAGAACTACAGGTCTTTCTTAAATAATACAAAATGTGAATGACTACTTAAAGGCCATTTGTTATATGTACTACAGTATTTAGAAAAAAAAAATGTGACATTCTGAAGTCATCCATTTGATGACTGAAGGAGGACAGTGTAGAAACCATATCAGAATTATGAAGTATTTCTAGATCTTTAAAATATTATGCTGTTATTTATGATTTTTCCTCAATTATATGTTTCAAGCTTGCTGCTAATTTAGGAAGTGTAATAAAACACTCTATCAGTGTAACAGGGGTCTAAACAATTTAAATTTTAGGTGTGAATCACATGTCCTATTCATGTGCTCCTGTTGTGGCCCATGTTGCTGTGCGTGAGTGTCTCATTGCAGTGGCTTCTCTTACTTCAGAGCACAGGCTCTAGGGCATGCAGGCTACAGTAGCTGTGGTACACAGGCTTATTTGTTCCACATGGCGTGTGGGATCCTCCTGGATTAGGAATCGAACCCATGTCTTCTGCATTGGCAGGTGGATTATTTACCACTGAGCCACCAAGGAAGCCCCAAACCTACATCATCTTAATCTTTAAAATAGACTTATGAAGTGGTGTTCTTATCCTCATTTTATGAAGGGGCAAGAAAACTTAAGTGAGTATAAATATGTAGCTCAGTGTTGTATAACTACTAAGTGATAGAGCTTGACTTCAAATGTAGGTTTTACATGATTCCTTTTGCATTGAATAATAAGCTCTCACAATTTTGGTAGATAACATTTTCCTGCACTGTCTATTAAGGTAGCCGCATGTCACATGCAGTGCATTAAATTAAAATTTTAATTCTCATTTACATTAGCCACTTTTCAAATGCCACTTTTCAAAGGTAGCTAGTAGCTACCTTATTGGACAGTGCAGCTGTGGAACATTTCCATCATCATAGAAAATTCCACACTAAGCTGTCCAAAGGACTTTGCACAACATGCTTATCATATAATAAAATGGTAAAGGATGGCTGAGAGTGTCTTTGTCTTCTGTTTAGATAGAAGTCTATTTAGATTGCTTCCAAAACTTGCTGACTAATATTTTTGAGATCTTTAGGATTTAAAATTTTGAATGGATTCATTAATGCTGTTAGTAAACAAAGAGGTTTATTCATTTTGGACCTTGAGAACTGCTGTTGTAAAAAGCTATATAGTTCTTATTAAATGTTCTGGCATTTAAACAGGCTTCTCAGGCTCTTTGAGTTCTAAATGCTTGAAATTCTTTAGTAGGAATTATCTCAGAGTAACAAGTTAGAGTGAAAAATTTTGAAGCAAAGATCTGTTATCTTCTGCTGTAATCTTAAATTTGCTTTCTTCCTTTTTTAAAGTCTTTTGAAAGCGTTTCTGTGGAATCAGTGGACTCATCCAATGAAAAAGGTAATGCTTGAGGTACCTAAAACTTTAATCAGACATTTTGCAGTTACTTTTGATAAATGTTTTGGATTACTTAATCTCCTTGCTTAGTAACCGAAAGTATTTATTTTAGACATAAGATGAATAATATGTAAAGTTTTACATATAAAACTTAAGGGGAAAAAACCTACTAGAGTAGATAGTGTGATGATAGAGACTGATCAACAATTATATAGGGTTTGTAACTTGATGAATGATAGAAATATGTATTAAGATTTTAAAATGTAATTTGAAATTATTTTCAACTCAAGCCATGACCCTTTGTTTTTGAATTTGTCACATTTTTTTCAACCAGTTTTCATTGAAAAACATCTTAGGATTTTAATGCTTCTTTAAAGGTTTCATGTTATGAGTTCATATTTAATGTGTACTTACCTTGACATTTTTTTATTTTCAGAAAGTTTTTCTCCTATAGAATTAGACAGCATGCTGTTAAAAAACACTAATTCTGTAGAACTGGCTTTGTCATATGCTAAAACATGGTCAAAATATACCAAGAACATAGTCTCATGGGTTGAAAAGAAGCTGAACTTGGGTGAGTTGCCCTTTGAGGCATCTGATTAACTCTGGAACATAAGAACTAAATTCTTTGTGATTCATTTTCTACAGACTGTAAATAATGATTTCACATTAGTAGTGCTTTCATTGTAGTGAATAAAATCATTGTCCATTTTCTCTTCTTGAAATAGGGAAGGCTCTCCTTAAAATAAATACACTTATTGAACATTGAACTGTGGACCTATCATTAGATCTGGGGACACCACGACAGTGGTCTTTGCCTTTAAAAAAAGTTATGCTCTAATGAGCGAAAAGAAATGCAATCAGCTAATATAGTTAAAGGAGATAAAAAACAACTATCAGATAAAATCTAGCTATCAGATCAGAAGGCAATGGAAACATATATAAGGAACTTCTTGATAGCTAATATTTTCCCAGTGTTTTACAGTTAACAAAGTGCTTTCACATCCATTTTCTGATTTAATCCTTACCAAAACCCTGGGAAGTAGGCAAGACAAAATTCTTATTCCTGTTTAACAGAGGAGGTGAATGAGACAGGGAATTTGCCTAAGGTCAGCAGATTTGCCTAAGATCATATTAGTAACTGGCAAAATACAGAATTTACCCAAAACTTGTGCTCTTTCTATTACATTATTTGCCTTTAATATGGGATGCCCATCAGATTCACCTAAATAAGGCCTTAGAAACAGATAATAATCACTCCTAGGTCCCAGTCCCCTAAAGAGGTGAGATCTATGCAAGTGTATTTTGAAAGTTCCCAGTTGATTTTGATGAGTAATTTCAATTAAGAATCATAGCTTCATACCATGATGCAGGCTAGTATTTGTGATCACTTTTTAATTGGGGGATTACAGATAATTCTAGAGTATGGAGGAGAAAAAGTAAGTTGGACTTACCTTCTGATGCCTTCTTTGACCTTTTCAGAATTGGAGTCCACTAGAAATATTGTTAAGTTGGCAGAGGCAACTAGAACTAACATTGGATTACAGGTAAGTGGTCAGTGAACTGCTAGGGTTCTATGCCAAGTGATTACTCAGCTCCTGATAATACCATGTAAAATCAGAAAATTTTGTACTTAATATAGGAAAGAACTTGAATGCTAAATAACCTTTTTATTGACAAGATAAGATCTTTTTAAACTTACAAAGATATTCATTATGAAGAAGCTAGGAAATTTACAGTTTTATATATATATGAATATTAATTATCTTGTTAGCTACTAATTTTGCTGACTAAGAATTACTTATTAATGTTCTTCAGTATTTTTTCATATGGTCATACTTATGAATAGTCATTTTTCTGAAAAAAATTTAAACTTAAAAATTTCTTTTTTTGAAGAAAAATAATGGGGGGGTTATCTAGAACTCTAGTACATTTCTATTGGAAAATTTTCTTTTCAATTTTAAATTCTAGGAGTTTATGCCACTGCAGTCTTTATTTACCAATGCCCTTCTTAATGATATAGAGAGTAGTCACCTTTTACAGCAAACAATTGCAGCTCTCCAAGCCAACAAATTTGTGCAGGTAAAAATTTATATATACACTATACTTTTTATTTTTTTAAACAGCAGTGTACCTTTAGAAAACAGCTTTTTTCTCTCTTTTCTGTTTTTTTTTTGTTGTTGTTGTTGTTTTAAAATGCCCTTGGCAGCCTCTACTTGGGAGGAAAAATGAAATGGAAAAACAAAGGAAAGAAATAAAAGAACTTTGGAAGCAGGAGCAAAATAAAATGGTTAGTATTATAATAGTTTCATCTATTTGTGAACATCTAAAAATCATGAGCAATCTGTTGGCATATATACCCTGGAAAGATGCATATCTTATCCTATAGTTTATCTAAAATGCAGTCATAACTGTCTTGCTGAATATGCTAAAGAGATTTGTACATTAGGATTTTTCTTATTTTGTATTTCATACTCTTTTTATTCTGTGTAGCTTGAAACAGAGACTGCTCTTAAAAAGGCAAAATTGTTGTGTATGCAACGTCAAGATGAATATGAAAAAGCAAAATCTTCCATGTTTCGTGCAGAAGAAGAACATCTGAGCTCAAGTAGTGGATTAGTAAAAAATCTCAATAGGCAGCTAGAAAAGAAGCGAAGGCTGGAAGAGGAGGCTCTTCAAAAAGTAATCATCTTTTTTGTTATTTATTACTATTGAATTAGCAATAATCTGCTAAGGCTTCAGTTCTCTTATTTTAACCTGCATCAGGACCACCTGGAAGGCTTGTCAAAACAAACTGCTGGGCTGTATCCTCAGAATTTCTGATTTAGTAAGGTCTGGAGTTGGCCCCAGACAACTTGGATCTCAAACAAGTGCCCAGGACTACTGCTGCTGTTGCTGCTGGGGATCCACACTTTGAGAACCATTGTGCTAAGAGATTTTTGCTTATATTTTGAATTTTGGGCTTTATTTGTGAAGGAAGTATCTTAGGTCAATCGTTTAATATTTTCTGCTTGATTGTTCAGGAGGTTCACCATTTAGGCAACTGGGTGTATATGTGTACTTATTCTAGTACCTGCTAGCAAGACTAGGCAGAAGCTTTGTATTATTAATATTTATGAAATATAATTGATAAATTCTGTAAGAAGATTATAGGAAATGGTAAATATAAATAGAAAAGTCTATTAATGGACATTTATTTTATAGACAATGTACTAATTGTAAATTATACTTAACTATTCATAGAAGTCAGGTGTCCTTGAATTGCTGACCAAAACAATATTTATCTTTAGGAATATTCTATCTAAAACATAGAATGTTTCAGAACTTTCATGCATAAGCCATTTCAATCATTTAAACTGAGCTTTACTAGAATAAGTATATTTATTTTAAAATATAGATTCAGTGAACCAGCATCACTTTTTTCTCTGATAACTCCTAAAGGTAGAAGAAGCAAATGAACTCTACAAAGTGTGTGTGACAAATGTTGAAGAAAGACGAAATGATCTAGAAAATACCAAAAGAGAAATTTTAACACAACTCCGTAAACTTGTTTTCCAGTGTGATCTTACCCTTAAAGCTGTAAGTAATTTCTTCAGTATTTTAAAGAGAAAAAGTCTGTACATCTGTAGATATACAGACTGTATAACCTCTAGAATGCTTGATGAGTTGCAATTCTTACAGGATTTAATTTCTGAGCTTATAGGAAAGTTTAGAGTTTGAAAATTGGAAAAGGAAATGGCAGCCCACTCCGGTATTCTTGCCTGGAGAATCCCAGGGATTGGGGAGCCTAGTGGGCTGCAGTCTGTGAGATTGCACAGAGTTGGACATGACTGAAGCGACTTAGCAGCAGCAGCAGAGTTTGAAAGTTGACTCTCAGTTTTTAATTCTAGTATGTGATTTGAGCTTTTTATCTATTCTCTTCTCCATGGATTGATGATTTGTTTGGTTAAAATTGAAGGGTGAGTGTTTGAAATTGCCTCTAAGCCACTCTTTCTTGGGTTGACTAACAAAATGGATTTAATCCCTGAAACTTCTATCAGTACAATGAGATCTGTTCTCCAGAATTTGAGAAAACTAAATATTGAAATTGAACCCAATGGTTTATTTGAAGACAAGGCATTCATGTATCTCTTTAAAATGGTTTTTATTAAAAATTTATGTGCAAAATACAGTGAACTTTCCATATTCACGGGTTCTACATTAGTGGATTCAACCAACTGTGGCTTGAGAGTATTCAGGGGAAAAAAGATTTCCAGAAACTTCCAAAAAAGCAAAACTTGAATTTGTCTGCATTGGTAACTATTTACATAGCATTTAATTATATTTAATAGCTGTTTACATAGCATTAGGTATTATAAATAATCGAGAGATGATTTAAAGTCTATAGAAGGTTATGCCTAATTTACATGCAAATACAGTGCCATTTTATATAAAGGACTTATGCATCCATGGGTTTTTGGTATCCATGAGTGGTCCTGGAAACAGTTCTCTTAGATACTGAGGGATGACTGCACTTGTTTTTGGCGTACGTTTCACAAATTTTAAAGCATATATAAATTTCTGTAATCACTACCATCACAGTTAGGACTCGAAATAATTGTATCACTCCAATAAAATTTCCTCATGGTACCCATTTATAGTCACACTCTCCACCTATCCCTTATCCCTGGCAAGTATTGATCTGTACTCCATCTCTGTAGTTTGATCTTTTCCACAGTGTCACATAAATTGAATTATAATATGTATGTTTTGAAGACTGGCTTCTTTTACTCAGCATAATGCTTTTGCGATTCATCAATGTTATGCATGTATCAATAATTCATTTCTTTGTATTGCTGATTAGTATTCCACTGTGTGAATATACCACAGTGTTTGTCCATTCACCACTTGGACAATTGCAGTTTGGGGTAATAAAGAATAGAGTTACTATGAATATTCATTTACAGTTTTTGTGTGAATATAAGTTTTACATTTCTGGGGTAAACGCCTAGGAGTGAGATTACTGGGTGGTATGGTAGATGTTTAATTTTGTAAGAAATTGCCAAACAGTTTTTTAGAGTTTTTTCATTGTTATTAGCAATGTGTGAGAGTTCCAGTTGTTCTGCATCCTTCACAACACTTGTCAGTTGTTGGTTTTTATATTTTAGCTGTTCTTAGGTATGTAGTGGTAGTGATTTTGTTTTGAGAATGACTTATGATATAGAGCATCTTTTAAAGGGTAAGTTTGCAATCTCCGTTTTGCCTGTTCTTTTGGATTGAGATATTTTCTTATTGTTGAGCTTGCATATATTGTTTACCAGTTTGAAGCTTCTCTTTATTCTTTTAGCAGAGTCAGGGAACAAAAGTTTTAATTTTGATGGAATCTTACTTAACAATTTCTGCTTTATGAGTCATGCTCTTGGATGATACCTAAGAGTGCTTCATCTAACCCAAGATCTCAAAGACTTCTTTGGTTTTCTATAAAAAATTTATAGTTTGATATTGAGAAATGATCGATTTTGAGTTAATTTTTTATAAAGTGAAGTATAACTTGAAGTTCATTTTTTGCATATGGATGTTACGTGAAAATTATACTCATGGAACTTTATGTTATAGTGGTGACTGAATGTTGGCATGGAGAGGTCAGTGTCATTGAAAAATGAATTACCTAGATTTCCTGAGAGAAGGTACCAGGATTGGTGAAGCAGAAGCATGAGGGAGAGGAGAGGCAAATATGAAACCTTTATTGGGGTTTCTGAGGGAAAATCTAGGTAGGACAGGATAAGCAATATAGGATTGTCTAGTTTGGGCTTTGGGGAATAAGGATGGCCTGAAACAGGGAATAGGAATTGGTACCTGACCTGGGATGATTTTAGGGCAGGGGAAAATACTGGCTTGATGTGTGAGAGTTAGAGATGGTTGGAGTTGCATGTAAAAGACATGTGTGTCCCCCAGCTAAGAATTGGCTAGCATTCAGAGGAACAGAAGTCCCCAGTCAGCAAGTTTTTAAAGATATTAAATCATCATAAAATACAGAAAATAAAAAAGGGTGATTAATACTTGTTTGCTTGTTCTGATACCATTTGTTGAAGACATTGTAGCATCACCATTGAATCATCACCATTGAATTGCCTTTGCATCTTTGTCAAAACTCAATTGACCATATTTTTATAGTTCTGTTTCTAGATTCTTTATTTTGTTCTGTGGATATATAATACATATGTATCTATCCTTTTGTCAGAACACTACTATATTGATTACTGGTATTGTCTAGCAAAGTCTTAAAATCAGGTACTATAAGTCTTCCAATTTTATTCTTTTCAGAATTGTTTTGAGTATTTAAGATCCTTTAACATTTATAAAAATGTTAGAATCAGTGTGTCTGTGTCTACAAAAAAAAAAATCTTGCTAACATTTGAATTGGAATTACATTAAATTCAGCTTAGGGAGAATTGACTATGTAGGTATCATCCTAACTATAAATAGAGTTCTCCAATCCATGAACACAGTATGTGTCTTCATTTATTTAGGGCTATGTTTCTTTTAATCAGCACTTTGTAGTTTTTAACATTTCTTTCCCATGTTTTGTTAAATTTAAACCTCTGTATGTATGTATGTATTTATTTGGGGGGTTCATTGTGAATCTGATATAAATAAATACATACACGATATTTGTGTACATGTGTATATGTATCTATGCATACACACATGCTTATTTAATTTCAAATTAAGTTCATTGTTAATGTTGAAAAATACGAGTTATTTTCATATCTTGATCTTGTATTTTGCAACCATGCTAAACTCACTTATTACTTTTAGGAGCTTTTTTTTTAGCAGAATCATAGGGTTTTCTTACATAAAAAATCACATTTTCTGCAAATAGGGACAGTTTTCTTTCTTTCCAAACTCTGTTCCTTTTTTTTTTTTCTTATTACACTGGCTAGATATTAAAATTGATTGTTGAATAGAAGTGGTGAGATAAGACATCTTTGTCTTAATCTTAGGAAGAAAGCACTTAGTCTCTCACCATTAAACATGATAGCTGTAGGGTTTTTAAAAATATTTGTTTTTAATTAATTTATTTGGCTGCGCAGGGTCCTAGTTGCAGCATGAGGGATCCTCAGTCTTTGTTGTGGTGTGGTGTTGTTCAGTTGCTAAGTCATGTCTGACTGTGACCCCATGGACTGCAGCACGCCAGGCTTCCCTGTCTTTCACTGTCTCCCACAGTTTGTTCAAATTCATGTCCATTAAGTCAGTGAGGCTGTCTAACCATCTCATCTTCTGCCGCCCTCTTCTCCTTATGCCTTCAGTCATGAGGTATCTTTAGCTGTGGCATGTGAACTCTTAGTTGCGGCAGGTGGGAAATGGTTCCCCGACCAGGGAGCAGACCCAGGCCCCCTGCATTGGCAATGCAGAGTCTTAGCCACTGGGCCACCAGAGAAGTCCCTGTAAGGTTTGTTATTTTTTGAAGATATATTTTATCATGTTAAAGAATTTCTAGTTTTTTCTAATTGTTGAGAATTTTGTCATAAAAATATTGGGTTTTTGTCATATGATTTTTGTTTTTTTGCATCACTAGATGTGATAATAGAGTTTTTCTTCTTCAGTCTGTTAATATGATGAGTTGCTTCATAATACTAACATTGATATTTAAGTGTTGATCCACCCTTGCATTCTTGGGATAAGCCACTCTTGTTTGTGACACATTGTTCCTTTTATAAATTGCTGGATTCAATTTGCTGATATTTTGTTGAATATTTTTTTCTTCTCTGTTTATGAAAGATATTGGTATTATGTTTTTGTTTACTTTTCATGTTCTTATACTGCCTTTATCTGATTTTGGAATCAGGGTAATTCTGACCTCGTAAAATAAGTTGGGAAGTGTTGCTTCCTATTTTATTTTCTGGAAGAGATTGTATAGAATTGGTATTGTTTCTTTAAATGTTTTGTGGCATTTCCTGGTGAAAGCAGTTGGCTTGGAGTTTTCATTTTTTTGGAAAATCTTTCCCTGTGTATTCAGTTTCTTTTGATATAGGCCTGTTTGAATTAGTTCTTTTTATGTGAACTTTGGTAGTTTGCGGAATTAGTTCCACCCTTTCATCTAAGTTATTGTGTTTATGTGCATAGTGTTGTTTATAACTCTTAACCTCTCAGTGTCTCATTGAGCTGTAGTGATATCCTCTCTTTCCTCCCTGATGTTGGTAATTTGTGCCTTCTCTTTCACTTCCTTTCTCTTTGGTTAGTCTGGCTAGAGGTTTATAAATTTTGTTGATCTTTTCTGAGAGATAGCTTTTGATTTCATTGGTTTTTCTCTACTTTTCTTTTTAAATTTTTTTTCTGCTTTTTATTGTTCCTTTCTGCTTACTTTAGGTTTATTTTGCTTTTCCTTTTAGTTTCTTAAAGGTAGAAACTTAGATTGTTCATCAAGACCTCTCTACTTTTTTAATATGAATAGTTGATGATTTTAATTTCTCTCTAAGCACTGCTTATCTACATCCCACAAATTTTGAATTTGGATTTTCATTTTTATACAATTCAAAATATTTTCTAATTTTCCTCAACACTTTGATTTTACCTGTGGATATTGTAGAGGCTTGTTTAATTTCTAATTATTTGAGGATTTTCTGGACATTTTCCTGATACTGATTTCTAGTTTAATTCTGTTATAGTGAAACAAATACTTTATATGATTTTAATTTTCCTATATTTGTTATGATTTGCTTTATGACTCAGGATATGGTTTATCTTGGTACTGTTCATGTGTTCACTTGAAAGAATGTATATTCTGCTGTGGCTGGCTGGAGTAACATATAAATGTAGACTAGTTCCTCTTGGTTTATGATATTTATTTCTTCCATATCCTTGACGATTTACTTTTTGTTTCTGTCAATTACTGAGAAAGCAATTTTGACATTTTTAGCATACTATATATTTTTAATTCTGTCAGTTTTTCCTTTATATATTTTGAATGTCTCAATTGCTTATATACATTAATGATTATTATATATTCTTGGTGAATTGATCCTTTTATCTTTATGAAATGTGTCTTTTTATCCTGGTAATTTTCCTTGCCTTTTACTCTACATTATTTAATATTAATAGAAGTAGTTAAGGTTTCTTTTGAGCATTTTTAGCATGGTATATCTTTTTCCATTCTTTTACTTTTAACTTAATCATGTATTTTAAGTGAAGTTATTATATAGCATAGTGTTCAGTGTTGTTTTTTTTAATCTATTTTGATAATCTCCATCTTTTGAGTGGAATGGTTAGACCATTTATATTTAATGAAAATATATGTGCAAATTTAGGCCTACTACTTTTTGTTTTCTGTTCGTACCTTATGTTTCCCTTCATCTGTTTCTCTTTTGATGCCTTTTTTGTATAAATCGATAATTTTTTAGAATTACATTTTAATTGATCTATTTATTTATTAAAGACTTAATGTTTTATTTATATATTAGAATTATATTTTAGTTTATCTAAAATGATTGTCTAAAGTTTAATTTATTGTATATATTTTAATATATCTATTGGGTCTTTGATTATGTCTGTTCATTTGTATAGTGTTTAAATGGCTGCACTAAGACTATAATGGCTGCATTTTTCAGTTTACTTTGAACTAATATTTTACCAAGTTCAAATGGAATGTAAGAACTATACCACCATATAAGTTCCTTTATTCATTTTTAGTTGTAGTTGATATGTATCTTACATCTGCATACATTGAAAACTTCACCAGACAAACTTACAGTTTTGGTTTTCGAAAGTCTCATATTTTAGAGAGTTTAAGAGAATAAAACTAGTCTTTAAATGTACCCAGATATTTACCATTTCTGTTATTATTCTTTCACTCTGAGTTTCCATCTTCTCTCCCATATAATTTCTTTTGTCCAAAGAACTTCTTTTACCATTTCTTTTATAGTTGGTCTACTGGTGATGAATTCTCTTGGTTGTCTTTCATCTTAGAATGTCTATTTCATCTTCATGCATGAAGGATATTTTCACTGAATTTAGAATTCAGTTCTTTTAACACTTTATTTATAAAAATGTTATTCCACTGCCTCTGGCATCCAGAGTTTCTATGCATAGTCATTTGAATCATTGTTTCCCTAATATGAAGCGTGTTGTTTTTCTCTGGCTGCTTGCAAAAATTTTTCTTGGTCTTTGGGCTTCAGCAGTTTGATTACAGTGTATTTGGATGTAACTTTTGTTGAGTTTCTCCTGTTCTTGGATCTACAGATTTAACTCTTTCAATGTGTAAGAAGTATTTGGCTATTTTTCCTTCAGATTTTTTTTGTAACAGTCCCTCATCTTCCTCTAAGACCCTAAAGACTCAAATGACAGATCTTTTGTTATTATTCCACAAGAATGTAGGACCTTTTTTCCCCCAATCTTTTTTTCTCCTGATTGTTTATGTTGTTCTACTGATCTTTTTTCAAGCTCACTGACTTTTTTTTGTTGTTATCTCCATTTTCCGTACAGTCAATCCACTGATTTTTTTGTTTTGGATATTTTTTTAGTAGTAAAATCTCCTTTTGTTTCTTTTTTATATCTTCAAATTCTCTGCTGAGACTTCAGTCTTTCCACATTTTAATATTGTTGGCCCTTATTTCTTGAAATCTAATAATATCTGCTTTAAAGTCTATGATAATTCAAATAGCTGAGTCATCTCGGTGTTGGTATCTGTTTGTCTTTTTTCTTATGAGTTGTTGAGATTGTCCCAGTTCTTTGTGTGACAAGTTATTTTGGATGATATCTTAGGCATTTTCAGTATTACCTTATATGACTCTGGGTTTTCTTTATAACCTGTATTGGATGTTGATTCTTTAAAAATTTAGCAGGCTTTTGATCCAGCTAGGTTCACTCTTCAACTAAGGACTCCCTTCTAGGCCTTCTGGCTGGGAAACTGAAGTTAACCTAGTCTGCTGCTTTGAGAGCTGAGTTGGGGAAGGATAAAGAGAAAGAAACAACAGGAATTTCAGACTCCTCATTCCTCAGACTACAGTTATAGAAAAGAATTCCCCTCAGTTTTAGACGTGTGTTCTGCTGCTACTGCCATCACTCACACTGCCAGAGGACTTCATCTTAGGGCTTGGGGCAAGAGAGAAAACAAACATACAAAAGAAACAAGAGAATTTCCCCAACTCTTTCAGTCACATATATTTGAGTAGGAGTAGTGTACTGACTGGGAAATATGAGCAGGAAAAAAATAACAGGAAGCATGCCACGGATTGGTCATAACTTAATTTGTAGTTTATTTCCACAATCTACTTGCTACCATTTACTTTTCAGAGCCTTCAGATAGCTAATCCGTGCATTCTGTCCAGGGTTTTTAGGGAAATTGAGTGAGAGACTTTGGAAGTGAGCTTATTCCATTTGAATCACAAACCTTCCTTAAAATATTTCTGGGTGTTTAAAATTGTATCTCATTTATTTATCAAATTCTGATTAATTAATATGTGGTTAATTTACAGTCAATTTTAATAAAAATATTGAAAAGAATTACAAAATCCCAAGATTCAAAATTCCTGTGTAAGTTATTTAAGCCAACTTTTTACCTTTTACAAGTCCTTTTACCTCAAACAATAGCTAATGATAATTAAGATTGTGTGTTTGCCAGTGTATTGTGAATGAAGCTGTTTGTCTTCATTAACTCATTTAATTTTCACAAAATCATGTTGGGTAACTATAATTGTTTTAAGCTCCATTTTACTGATGGAGTAAAGTTTAGAAAATCTTTCTTCTCCAAGTGTATTCCTTATACCAGTCACATTCTTGTTACTTTGGAAGTCTATAAGGAATGCAGAATTTTGGGTTTCAGCCTAAACTTTTGATATCAGAATCTGTATTTTGAACAGGATCCCCTACAAGATTTATTGCACATTAACTTTTTTGGAAACAAATGTTTAATGTAGTTATAAACAACTTAATATCAAAGTCACCCAGCTATAAGTTGGAAAGCCAGACTTGAAGAATGACTTCAGAGCTGGTGCTTCTAAATACTGTGCTATCTTGCTGTGAATGATTACCCAGCCTGGATTTGAACAACTCCAGAATTAGTATGACGTGTATATTGAGCTTTAAAAAAAATCTGTTTTATTGTAGACCTTTCAAGTTGTGCTATATTGATATAATCCCTCTTCCACAAGATAGTACTTTAAATATCTCTCCCTGGATTTTTTTTCAGACTGCTGAAATCTGACTACTTCATATAACAGATTTGAGTTCTCTCATGAGCTTAATCTTGTTTGTCTGCCTCCATCTAAAAAAGTGATGCTGTTTGGTGATCCAACAATTATAATTTCTTTTAATTTGATGTGATATAAACAAGAAGTTACCTAATTTTGTTGGAGAAGGAAATGGCAACCCATTCCAGTGTTCTTGCCTGGAGAATCCCATGGAGCCTGGCAGGCTGCAATCCATGGGGTTGTGAGAGTTGGACATGACTGAGCAACTAAGCACACAATTTTGTATATAACATTTGTATTTGTTAATGCCTGTTGTTCAGTTGCTAAGTTATGCCCAGCTCTTTGTGACCCCATTGACTGTAAATGCCAGCCTCTTCTGTCCTCCAGTATCTCTTGGAGTTTGCTCAAATTCATGTCCATTGAATCGGTGATGCTGTCTAACCATCTCATCCTCTGTTGCACCCTTCTCTTTCACCTTTAATCTTTCTCAGCATCAGGGTCTTTTCCAGTGAGCCACCTCTTTGCGTTAGGTGGCCAGAATTTTGGAGCTTCAGCTTCAGCATCAGTCCTTCCAATGAATATTCAGAGTTGATTTCCTTTAGGATTGACTGGTTTGATCTCCTTGGAGTCCAAGGGACTCAGTAGGGTCTCTTCTCCAGCACCACACTTGGAAAGTATCAGTTCTTCAGCACTCAGCCTTTTTTCTTTATTGTCCTACTCTCAACATCCATACTTGACTACTGGAAAAACCATAGCTTTGACTATATGGACCTTTGTCAGCATAGTGATGTCTCTGCTTTTTAATATGCTGTCTAGGTTTCTCATAGCTTTTCTTCCAAGGAGCAAGCGTCTTTTAATTTCATGCCTGCAGTCACCATCTGCAGTGATTTTGGAGCCTAAGAAAAGTAAAATCTGTCACTGTTTCCACTTTTTTTCCCTTCTATTTGCCATGAAGTGTTGGGACCAAATGCCATGCTCTTAGTTTTCTAAATGTTGACTTTCAAGCCAGCTTTTTCACTTTCCTCTTTCACCCTCATCAAGAAGCTCTTTAGTTCCTCTTCACTTTGTGCCATTAGAGTCGTATCATATGCATGATGATACCACTACTGTTATTGCCTACTGTTTATTTAAAAGAAATATACAACAGATACCCTCTCTCAAGGAGTTTTAGCATTTATCTAGGGAGAGAGAATTAATACATCTGAAAAATTATAGAGCAGTACTTATCTGCGTATGAAGTAGACTTTGAGGTACAAGTTCCCCAAACTTGAACAAATACACAACTCTTGAAAATCACTACAGCATATAATGTATAGTCTGTTTATGGGAAGTTTCTCCCTATAGATATTTGTGAGCAGAATTTCTTATTAGCTGGAGTTCTTTTGAACCAGTTTAATCAGTTTTACTCCTTCTCTATGACATTATTCACATGCAGATCTAAGCAGATAGCAAATCCAGCATTCAGTTCTTGAATGTAGGTGCTTTTCCCCCAAGGTAAGAGCCATAATTTTCTCAGATTTCTTTGTTTTCTTCTCTATCAAAGAAGAATTGGGGGATTTTTGGTGACTATTTTGTATCACCATCTCGCAAATTGTTTTCAAAAGAATTTTGTTCTCACTCTAGGATCTGTTATTATTACGTCTATCATTGAAAAGAAAACAAAGTCATCTGAAATATAAAGATGCTGGACACTCGGTTATATTCACTCACTATCTTAAGGAAGATACATAAATCAGTCCCAGCAAAATTATAAGTTACATCATAAACATCAAGAATTATTCTGTATTGAATTAGGAAGTATTGAAGGATATGGGATGTAGATCATAATTACATTACTAGGGCATTTCCAGGAGGTCGAGTGGCTAGGACTTCGTGCTTTCACCAAGGAGGGAAGTGAGTTCAATCCCTGGTCTAGGAACTAAGATCCTGGAATGCATGTATCTCGGCCCAAAAAAATTGCATTACTGAGTGAGAACAAGGAGAAATGACCAAACCAATTACCAAAGGCCTAATTAAATTAACAGACTTTGAAGGATGGGAAACATTAGCACAAGAGGTTTTCCTTTCCTTTGAAAGGACATTCATGAAAAATTTATCTTTTTAAAAAATGTAGGACAGAAATATTGAACAAAAATTTTTAGATTATTGCTAATGTATATGAGAGAAACTTTTCCCATTGATTGGAAATTATGAAATACGCTATTTCAGCAACTGTCAGAAAAATTTGTGCTAATCTGTGTGCCAGTGGAGTAAGTAAAGATTAAATATAGATGATGAAAGCTGGGCATAGAGTTGAAAATCCTCTGTTCTTGAGTGAGCAGTAACAGAAAACATGCAGGATTTCAATATGACCTTGACTGATAACACTTGCTACTACTATTCATTTGGTCATTGACCCTTTATGAAGCACTTAGGCCACTGTGCTATTATTCATTAGGGACCTAGAAGAAAAGGATGAAGTCCCAGACCCAGGACGGGATTGGGGGACAAAAAGATCTTAGGGACATGTTGATTTTTGAAGTACCTATGAGCCACCCCAGTAAAGATTCCCAGCAAGTCCTGCAGGATCTACCCCATGGGGACCTCAATCTTCAGCATGTCTGTTAGGTGAGGGAGAAGACTGAATAATTTAGGGGAAAGATATTTTAAGATTGGACTTCCAGTACATATAAGGCTTTATTTATAAGTACCTGTAGACAAACATTGGAGAAGGCAATGGCAACCCATTCCAGTACTCTTGCCTGGAAAATCCCATGGATGGAGGAGCCTGGTAGGCTGTATAGTCCATGGGGTCGCTAAGAGTCCGACATGACTGAGCGACTTCACTTTCACTTTTCACTTTGATGCATTGGAGAAGGAAATGGCAACCCACCCCAGTGTTCTTGCCTAGAGAATCCCAGGGATGGCGGAGCCTGGTGGGCTGCCGTCTATGGGGTCGCACAGAGTCGGACATGACTGAAGCGACTTAGCAGCAGCAGCAGCAGCATAGACAAACATTAAGCGGATGAGTTGATTGATTATGCCTGTGTATTCATTTGACTTTTTAATTAGTGTTTCTAACTAGATTCATAAAGTTTATTAAAAAGTATTAAAAGTGGACATACAATTACCTTTAGGATCAAGAGAGTTCAGTTCAGTTTACCATTAACCAGAGAATTCCCAATTATAGCTAATTGTTGGACTTAAACTTTACCATCCACAATTTGAATTTCCTGTGTTACTTGAAGGAGGAACAAGTGATTCTATTATGTGCACTTTTCAAATACTATTTATGCTGACTCTTAGTTATCCTTGGAGAATGCCTATCTACCTTGGAAAGGACTTAGGCTAATCAAAAGTTCAACATATCATCTGGTAATCAAAAGAGATGAAGAGGAAACATGGCAGTCTTTGAAATAACATTAAGCTGATCGAAATTTGGCATTCATTCACATTTCCCACACAGAAGTGGGAGTGGCATTTAGAAAAGTCAGATCATGTTACAAATCCTGTGCTGTGCTGTATGTTGTACTTAGTCGCTCAGTCGTGTCTGACTCTTTGCAACCCCATGGACTGCAGCCTTCCAGGCTCCTCTGACCTTGGGGATTCTCCAGGCAAGAATACTGGAGTGGCTTGCCATACCCTCCTCCAGGGGATCTTCCCAACCCAGGGATCAAACCCAGGTCTCCCACACTGCATAGATTCTTTACTGACCGAGTCACCAGGGAACCCTCCACTCGCTTCCTGTTGTACCTTACCTTGGTTTAGATGGCGTCTTCCCTGTTTGGCTTTATCTCAAACTGAAACGCCACACTGACCTTTCATCTGTTTCTTGCGCGTGACAGGTTCTTTCTTACTCACTTTTGCCCTAGGGTCTTTGCACTATCTCTTCTGTTTGTATTGGTTTTCTCCCTGGAACTTCTCACTGGTTCTTTGTTATATCAGGTCTCAGTTCAGACATTATCTCCTCAGAGAGTCCCTTCACCAAACTGTCATATCAAAAGTACCCTTTTGCAAACACATACCTGGTCATATTCTATAACCTGACAATGTTATATCATGTTTGTAGCAGTTTTCAGTACCAGAAATTATCCTACTTAATTTGTCCTCTGTCTTCAACCCCCACCCTCAGGAAAATGCAAACTCATATGAGGACTGGGATTTCATCTATTTATTTGCTGTAATATACCCAAAACTTGGATTTTTATGAACTTGAGAGTAGTTAATTCATGTACAGTTCTCGGGATGGACCTGGCATATTGTAAACACTCTGTCTGCTTATTTTTGTTGTTGTTCCTGTAAGTGGCAGTAGTGACAGTAGGCATGTTAGGCATTTGTAGAAATTCAATGGAATAATTATTTTGAATAGATTCAAGATAGTACCTAATTATAAAAACTGAGTGCTGTAGGACACATTATAAGTATAAAGTATTTCTATTTTTATAGGATTGAAGAAGTGAAACTGAAAATAATAGTGCTCTGATTGGAATTTTTCCTCCATGTTTTTCAGTGTAGACAGTTACGGTCAGACCATCAGAGTACAGAGCTGGGATCATCAGAAACACATCCATCTCCTAAAATTGTGAACCTGTAGGGACATGGGTTGTGTTTTTAAACCTTTCAGATTAAAGCCAGCTTTGCTGGAAGTGATTGCTCCTAGATACTTCATTAAAACTACTTTCCATGCCCCTCCCCCAATTTAGTCCTTGTACAAAGTCAGGTGACATAGTGTGCTCACGATGATATTCACTGTCGAATTCTTCACTGTGTGGCCTTTTTCTTGGTACTGTTACTTGAAATAAATGTGTATGTACATACCATTCTCTGTAGCATGACTCTTTTACCTTTTTGTTTTGTTTTGTTTGTGACCATAGGTAACAGTTAACCTCTTCCAGATGCAGCAGCTGCAGGCTGCCTCCCTCTCAAGCAACTTACAATCTCTCTGTGATAGTGCCAAACTCTATGACCCAGGCCAAGAGTACAGTGAGTTTGTCAGGGCCACAAATTCAGCTGAAGAGGAGAAAGTTGATGGGTGAGAACATATAGAAGAAATTATTTCTAGATATAAAATCTTTATTGCCGAGTTTTCTATCTTGTGTCAGGTGGTGTCGTTTCTAACACTGACAGCATTGACTGTAAAACTTTCTGAATTTTTAAAATATTTAAGATGTAATTGACTTAGAGTAAAGCTTTCCATTTTGACACAGAGCTCAGTTATTTGAGATTTAGAAATCCACTATACTTGAAAAGTTTAACCATGCTATGAATAATTCACTATATTTTTGCTCCTCTTTTTCAAGTTTCAACTGTAATAAATAAAAATGATTAATAAGTTTTATTCACATATCTTTTAAGAAGTTCAACTATATGTTTCTTAATATTTAGTTTAATTACTCTGTTCATTAAATTAACAAATATTTCTGAAAATAAAGTGGGCTGATTATTTGTCATTTTTCTGTATGAAGAGTTGTATTTGGGTTTTCTTAGGAATGTAAATAAACAATTAAGCAGTCCTCCCATTTCTGGATACGGACCTTCTGACTCTTTAGAAGACGTTGTACGCCTTCCTGACAGCTCTAATAAGATTGAAGAGGACAGATGCTCTAACAGTGCAGACATAACAGGTAGTTTTTCACACTAAAAAGAGAACTAATTCATGACAGCTAAAATTGTTTAAATGTGATCATTAAATGAGTTGCAGGTCTGGAAGTTAAAAATCAGGCCTTGAGGTAT
Organism: Bos javanicus; assembly: GCF_032452875.1. NCBI lineage: Eukaryota > Metazoa > Chordata > Mammalia > Artiodactyla > Bovidae > Bos > Bos javanicus. Next base: position 49,640,045 of record NC_083870.1, read on the forward strand.
AACCTTATGAAGCTTTATTCATAGTTGTGAGCACTGCGCCTGTCAGCTGTCACACTGTTAGAGAAGTTTGACTTGTCTCATTTTAAATAATGTCAGTATTTTGCCTTATGAAATTCATCTGTAGCCAAGTTTGACTGTAAATATTCTTTTCTTAAAGGTCCATCTTTTCTAAGGTCATGGACATTTGGAATGTTTAGTGATTCTGAGAGCACTGGAGGAAGCAGTGAATCCAGATCTCTGGATTCTGAATCTATAAGTCCAGGTATATAAGTATTAAGTCTAGAGTGAAAATTCAATGAAAGATGAATATATTCCTTTTGGGGGATATCTTAGCTACTTTATTTTCCTTTTTCTTTTTTTTTAATTGAAGTATAGTTAATTTGCAATATTGTATTAGTTTTAAATGTCCAGCAAAGTGAATAGGTTATACATATATTTAGGTATATATCTATATACTTTTTGGATTCCTTTCCATTATAGTTTATTACAAGATACTGAATATAGTTCATTGTGCTATACAGTAAATTCTTATTTATAACTATCTTATTTTTATAATGAATTGTCTCATAGAGAGAAGTATGTACATGTATATGTACAGTTTAAATAAAAATCATAGAACAAACCCATATATATTCAACACCTAGCCTAACAAAACATTATATTAGAAGGCCCCTGTGTGTACTTCCTTGATAACCTTGCCTTGTCACTCACCAGATGAACCATCATCCTGAATTTTGTTTATCTTTCCCTGGCTACTTTAAATATTTTAGTACTCATGTAGTTGAGCTTTGCCCTCTTTGGAATATTAGGCAGATGAAATCATATTGTTCTTTTGTGACCTCTTTTATGAATTTTGAGATTCCTATTGATGTGTGAGAAACTGTCTTTTACTTTATGCTATATGCTGTATAGTTTTCCATTCTGTGGACATAATTTATTATCTATCTTTTGGGTTGTTTTGTAGTTATTCACTGGGTAATGAGCCATAAAATGAATACCAATTCTTGTGCCTGTGATAACTTACTCATTTTTTATAAATGTGCTTTAAGGTACTTTGATAAAGAGAATCTCATCCTCTTTAGAGAGGCAGAGTAGATGTTTTGAATTCTCCCTTAATGGCTTCAAAGAGAATGACTTGTAATACAGCTAGCAAGAGAAGAATGGGTCATTTGAACCCTTGAGATTATTTCTTTCCATGTTCTTTCTCCTTCACTCTTCTACCAAAGACTGCTCCAATCCTGTTCTTCCTGGCTAAGTTTCTTTCTCCTAGGATCTTGGCATTCCAGGAAATATGTTATAGGATTTAACCTTCCTCAAAATCAAAGACTAATGACTTTTCTTTTCGTGTTCTACACAATTCAGAAATTTTATTCCTGTAAATATATCTTTGACTTTAAAGTTAGAAATGACTTCCATGCAGCACTGAGGTTTACAGGCAGGTTGTTGCCAACTAGCTTGAGGCCTACTTTAAAGTTATTGCTGTTCAGGAACACTTTGGAGATGTGAGCCTATTTAACTGAATATTTATAATTAGCTTTATAAAAACAGGTTCTAGCAATTCCCATAAATTTAGACTCAGTCTAGAGCAAAATTATTCCTAAATTATTTGGAATCCTGTAAGACTTCATGTGATAAAGATGAAAACTTAGAACCTGGTCACATGATAAATGGGTAAAGACCCAAGGATGCATAGCCTTGTGACAGCCATCCTCAGACACTGGTAGTGGAAAGGGATGAGAGTCAGAGTGCTTTGTAAGAAGACATGTGACCGGGGCTGGGATTTATAAGTGGTAGGTTTCTGCTCAGTAATGAAAGGAAGTCATTTTACAATTGCTGCTGCTGCTTAGTTACTAAGTCATGTCGGAGTCTTTGCCATCCCATGAATTGTGTGTTTCCCACCAGGTTCCTCTGTCCATGGGATTTATCAGGCAAGAATACTGAAGTGGGTTGCCATTCCCTACTTCAGGGTATCTTCCCGATCCAGGCATCAAAACTCTATCTCCTGCTTGGCAGGGGGATTCTTTACCACTGAGCCACCTTGGAAGCCCTTGTTTTACAGTTATAATAGTTTTTAAATGAACATACGGCTTCATGATCTCTTAGTCATTTGGGGACACATTCAAAACAAAAACTAGATGACCACCTTTTAAGCATAGTTTGAAGAGGGGAAGGAATCTTTTGAGAGAGAGGAAGTGGTTTAAATAATTAGTGAAGTACTTTCTAACTCTGAACTGAAGACTCTCTTAAAGCCTTGAGTTAAATGTAAACTTCCACTTAGAGACAGCCCTGTTTGTAGGATCAGCACAGAGCAAATAAACCTCATTACCTGGTTGGGCTGCTTCCACACATGCTTTGAGACAACTGACAGAGTCCTTGGCTGACAACTTATGTCATGAACTCTTAGCTCCTGGCCAGGATCGTTGCTCCTGGTTCCCAGGCTCCTGTCTTACTAGCAACATAAATGTGATGGTACTGTTATATTGCTGTGTTTGTAGATTTTTGTATATTTTATTATAGAAAGCTTTAGGGTACACTTATTTCTTTATCACTTAATTCAACAAGCAAGTAATGACAGCTTTACTGTTCTGCCAGCTATTCCATCAGATATTAGATATAAGGCTTGAGTAGAAAATACTCTTTATTCTTGTAGAGTTTATAATCTCTAACACTATCAGAAGTTGACAGTTGAGGTCTCATTGGAATGTGTGATCCTCAGTTTATTTTAGATTTATTTGGAAAAGTCAGATTTGGCTCATTCTCTTTTGTTTCCAGTAGTAAGTATTAGGATCCTGTGTATCCACAGTCTGAATGGAAGCAATGTTGATATTGTAACTAATAAAATAGCATGACTTGTGTTATTCAAAAAATGCTGTCATTACCCATTTCTTAAACTCTCAATGAATTTTCTTTTAGGAGACTTTCATCGAAAACTTCCACGAACTCCATCCAGTGGCACCATGTCTTCTGCAGACGATCTGGATGAAAGAGAGCCACCCTCCCCTTCAGAAGCTGGTATTACTCTCACCTGAATCACATTTCCACTAAACTAGCTGAATCAGTAACACTGCATGATATTAGGAAGAAATAGTATGGTTTAAAGAATTACTTTACTGTGTATTAAACAAAAGGCATTATATTGACTAGATATATCCCAACCAATTATTTATAAGTATGGGTTCATAGTGTATTAATCAAATGTTACAAATAAAAATATAAGAATAAGGAAAACTACTAGAGCTAAAATGTATTGTTGTGATGCTCAAATAGGCTAGATATTTTTTTAAATATATATTTATTTATTTTTGGCTGCATTGGGTCTTAGTTGTGGTACGTGGGCTTGGTAGTTGCCCCACAGCATGTGGGATCTTAGTTCTCCCAACCAAGGGTCAAACCTGCGTCCCCTGCATTGGAACACAGATTCTTAATCATTGGACCACCAGAGAAGTCCAATAGGCTAGATATTTTTATCTTTCAGAAACTTTATAGTGACTTAATTGTTCAGAGTGTACAGAAGAAATTCTGAGAATTCCTATATGAGAAAATCCTCTTCAAAAGAAAGTGTAAGAAGCTAGGCAGGAAAAGTAAATAAAATACATGTACTTCTTGAGGGCAGGGAAGACTATGGATACTGAAGGACGTAAAAGATCAGTCAGTTACATTAATGGCTTCACTTGAGACCTCCAGATACTTGTTTTGGCATCATTTTCTAAAGCAATATAGAATATCTGACCTCTGGTAGGATATTTATCGGATCAGATCAGTCACTCAGTCATGTCCGACTCTTTGCGACCCCATGAATCGCAGCACGCCAGGCCTCCCTGTCCAGCACCAACTCCCGGAGTTCACTCAGACTCACATCCATCGAGTCAGTGATGCCATCCAGCCATCTCATCCTCTGTTGTCCCCTTCTCCTCCTGCCCCCAGTCCCTCCCAGCATCAGAGTCTTTTCCAGTGAGTCAACTCTTCTCATGAGGTGGCCAAAGTACTGGAGTTTCAGCTTTAGCATCATTCCTTCCAAAGAAATCCCAGGGCTGATCTCCTTCAGAATGGACTGGTTGGATCTCCTTGCAGTCCAAGGGACTCTCAAGAGTCTTCTCCAACACCACAGTTCAAAAGCATCAATTCTTCAGCGCTCACCCTTCTTCACAGTCCAACTCTCACATCCATACATGACCACAGGAAAAACCATAGCCTTGACTAGACGAACCTTTGTTGGCAAAGTAATGTTTCTGCTTTTGAATATGCTATCTAGATTGGTCATAACTTTCCTTCCAAGGAGTAAGCGTCTTTTAATTTCATGGCTGCAGTCACCATCTGCAGTGATTTTGGAGCCCAGAAAAATAAAGTGTGACACTGTTTCCACTGTTTCCCCATCTATTTCCCATGAAGTGATGGGACCGGATGCCATGACCTTCGTTTTCTGAATGTTGAGCTTTAAGCCAACTTTTTCACTCTCCTCTTTCACTTTCATCAAGAGGCTTTTTAGTTCCTCTTCACTTTCTGCCATAAGGGTGGTGTCATCTGCATATCTGAGGTTATTGATATTTCTCCCAGCAATCTTGATTCCAGTTTGTGTTTCTTACAGTCCAGCGTTTCTCATGATGTACTCTGCATATAAGTTAAATAAACTGGGTGACAATATACAGCCTTGACGAACTCCTTTTCCTATTTGGAACCAGTCTATTGTTCCATGTCCAGTTCTAACTGTTGCTTCCTGACCTGCATACAGATTTCTCAAGAGGCAGATCAGGTGGTCTGGTATTCCCATCTCTTTCAGAATTTTCCACAGTTTATTGTGATCCACACAGTCAAAGGCTTTGGCATAGTCAATAAAGCAGAAATAGATGTTTTTCTGGAACTCTCTTGCTTTTTCCATGATCCAGCGGATGTTGGCAATTTGATCTCTGGTTCCTCTGCCTTTTCTAAAACCAGCTTGAACATCAGGAAGTTCATGGTTCACATACTGCTGAAGCCTGGCTTGGAGAATTTTGAGCATTACTTTACTAGCGTGTGAGATGAGTGCAGTTGTGCGGTAGTTTGAACATTCTTTGGCATTGCCTTTCTTTGGGATTAGAATGAAAACTGACCTTTTCCAGTCCTGTGGCCACTGCTGAGTTTTCCAAATTTGCTGGCATATTGAGTGCAGCACTTTCACAGCATCATCTTTCAGGATTTGGAATAGCTCAACTGGAATTCCATCACCTGTAATTTTGTAATAAATCAAGAATAGCGTTATCTTTAATGCAAATAATCCTGACACACTAAACTCGTAGAGCTAGTTTTCTTCCAAACTTTATAAGGTCCTTCTCCAAGAATGTAATGGCTCCTGTGAAATGAAGATCATGTTAAACTGTAAATTTTATAATTCTGGAAACCTTGTGCCATGATATTTTAGAAGTATGTTATTGGTTTGATGATGATTTTTACTCATAGCTTAAATGTTTGATGAATGTGTACCTGATAAGGGATCTGTACATTGGATGCTTATTTTGATGTTACAGACTAAAAGTCATAACTTTTTGTAATCTTATTTAAAAATCTTTTAAAGTGTAGTATCATGTGGTATAATTTTTTCTGTCCTGCTAACCATTCTTGTATACAACCCTGCTTCTGTTGGAAGGACCCAATTCTCTCGGAACATTTAAGAAAACGTTGATGTCAAAGGCAGCTCTCACTCACAAATTTCGCAAACTGAGATCCCCCACCAAGTGCAGGGATTGTGAAGGCATTGTGGTATTCCATGGTGTTGAATGTGAAGAGGTAAGATCTTTCTGGAATTATATTAGCCCTTTTATCCTTTTTGCTTTATACTTTTTTGTTATTAATTTTGCAATTAAGATCTTTTGCAAATGTATTTTAAAAAAATTGAACCACAGTGTTCCTTCTATAATTTTATATTTTATTTTGCTATCAAATGTATTTCAAACCCAAGTAATACCTTTTAAACTCATTTTTGTTATTTATCACTCTACCTGTAGTTTGTCCTTTTGTGAACAGATTTAAGGTGAGTTCACCATTTTAAACTGTCATTTTCTTGTAGTGTCTCCTTGTTTGTCACCGAAAGTGTTTGGAAAATTTAGTCATCATTTGTGGTCATCAGAAACTTATGGGGAAAATCCACTTATTTGGAGCAGAGTTCACACAAGTTGCAAAAAAGGAACCAGATGGCATCCCTTTTGTACTCAAAATGTGTGCCTCAGAGATCGAAAATAGAGCCTTGAATCTACAGGTACATTATAATTTTTAAAGTTAATACTTTTAAAGCATAAATGTGATTTGTTCTAATCATAAGGATACACTAAAGGAGAACAATGCTCTCAGTTTTTACTAAGTAACTGAATTTATTCAGATTTATTTGAAAAATATTACCTCATTTGGTCCTAGTTTTTTCCCTAAAATATTAGTAAGAATCAAAGTATATTTAGCTATATGCATTTAACCATTTGTACTGAAGCAGAATTTTTTGCAAAATTTTTTCTCTTTTCTCAAGGGAATTTATCGTGTATGTGGGAACAAAATCAAAACTGAAAAACTGTGTCAAGCCTTGGAAAATGGAATGCACTTGGTAGACATTTCAGAATTTAGCTCACATGATATCTGTGATGTCTTAAAATTATACCTTCGACAGGTAAAGTTTTTACCATTGAAACTTACCATTAAATAGAGCAAAAATATAATTTGCAATTTGCTGATAATGTTTGCTGCGAACATTTTTCATTGATATAAACCATATCAATATTTTTCCAATTATTAAAGTACAGATCAAAGAGTGTATAAAATGTATGTACAATTTAAAGACCCATAATAATAAAAATCTTCATTTTCCATCACTTAGGTCCTTATAATAGAACATTCTTATACTTTGTTGAAGGCCCCTATATGCCACTCCACAGTTGCAGCCCACAGCTCTACCCAGTGGTGTTTCATAACAGTGTTAATACCTCCCTGTCTTTTCTTAACTGTTTTAGTACCTGTTGTGTATTCCTAAATATTGTTCATATATTTAAGAATAGTGGTTTAGCCACTAAGTTGTGTCCAACTCTTGCAACCCCATGGACTGTAGCCCTCCAGGCTGCTCTGCCCGTGGAATTTCCCAAGCAAGAATACTGGAGTGGGTTGCCATTTCCTTCTCCAAGGGGCATCTTCCCAATCCAGGGATCAAACCCAGGTCTCCTGCATTGAAGGCAGATTCTTTACCAACTGAGCCACGAGGGAAGCCTCACAATATACATACAACAGAATGTATCAAGTTCTTGAAAACTGAGTAGAAAGCATAAATCTAGCTGTTTAAGGAAAGTTTACTATTCACACTGTTATATGAAGGATTCAGTAGTGGTTTGGCTTTAGTTTCATTGGTATTTTAGAATAGCTGTTGGGGGAGGTTAGTGATCAAGGTGTGAATGCATTCAGGGAAGATGAAGTTCACTATGGTTGGGGCATCAGTCAGGGCTCTCCTATAAGCTTAGTACTGCAAGTTCAGCAGGAATGTGGTCAGCAGTGAAGTGCTTTATATTTTCTTTTTCTGTACTCACTCTTGTACTCGCATGTTTTAGGAGTAGGTCTGAAGAAAATGCTGCTGTGGGTGGATTAAGTGGCCATAATGTCTCAGGCAGCAGCTCATGGAAGGGTTGCGGGAACAATCAGCACTTTGTCATGATAAGCCAAGTTCAAAAGATCTGGGCCAGGGCCAGCTGCATTCTGTCCTTGGGTAAAGCTCTGTCCTTGAGTGAAAATGAAGACAATTGCAGAAAGCATAGTAATGTTGGTCCTCTACGTGTCCATCTCAGGAGCTCTGTTCTTCTGGGTCCTTTTTCATATGGGAAGAGCTGTCATCCTGGGGTCTCTCTTCTCCACTCTCTTCTGTGAGAACACCTGTCTTCTGTGTCATGTCTTCTTGTTTTTTATTCTCCTGTTTTGGTCAGGTCCATCTGGAGCAAAGTGGACTAACTAAACATTTGAAACTGTTTTATCTGTAAATGTCTTTACTTTGCTTCCTTGAATAAGAATGGAAGAGTGGGAGGTAAGGAAGGTTATAATATTCTAGGCTGGAAATTATTTTTCTTTGGAAATTTGAAGGCATTTTTTTTTTATTGTTTTCTTTGAAGCCTAAAATCCTTCTCATTCCTGACTATTGATTTATATGTAGCCTGTTGTTTTCTCTCTGAAAACTTGTAGAATCTTTTGCTATCTACTATCTTCAAATTCCACAGCCTATGCCTTGATGTGGGTGTATTTTCATCCACTCTTTCAGGCACTCCACAGTTTCTGTCATTCTGCTTACTTGTCCTTTAGTTCGTGGAACTTTAATTTCCTTGCTCTATTGCTCCCCTCTGTTTTCTCTGTGTTTTTTTCTGGAACTTACATTTGGATGCAACTTGTATTGGTTCTCTAGCTTCCTTCCCTTTTCCCTATTCTTTCGTTTTTGTTTTCTTTTAATTCTGTCTAAAAAATTCCCTCAGCTTTATCTTCCATTCTTACTGTAAACTATTTCATTTCTGAGATCATGTTTTAATTTCCAAGAATTCTAGTTTTCTGTCCCTTTTATAACATTCTTTTTATTTTATTGAATGCTGTATTTCTTCTACCTGAAATATTCATATTTTTTTTAAAGAATTTTTTCTTGTCTCAGCTTCTAGCCCTGTCCTATAGAAATATAATGTGAGCTTTGTATATAATATTTAATTTCCTAGTAGCCACATAAAAAGAAACAGTGAAGTTAAATTTTAATATTTCATTTAACAAATGGAAAGCATCTGAGCATCTAATCAGTAATTTTAAATAATTAATGAAATATTTACCTTTTCTGGGGTTTACTGGGTCTTTGAAATCTGGTGTGTATTTTTCACTTAGAGCACATGTCAGTTTGGAACAGCCACATGTCCACTGCTCAGTAGCCATATATGACTAGCAGCCACAATATTGACAGCAGAGTTGTAGGCCTTCGAGTTGGTTTTTTCCTATTTTCATTTCTGTCTTCTATAGTTTTCTCCTTAAAATGAAAGCTTTGGGAACTGAAATCTCTCTGGAAGCTTTTTTAATTGTAAACTATTTTTAAGATTTTATTGAACTATCATTGATCTACAGTGTTGTATTAATTTCTGCAAAGTGATTCCTTTTTTACATATATATATATATATATATATATATATATATATATTCTTTTAATATTTTTTTCCATTATGGTTTATCCCAGAATATTGGATATGGTTCCCTGTGCTACTGTCTGGAAACTCTTGAATACATGAAGACTTGAAGATTTTGAACTTTACTGTAGTGAGTGTAGCGTTATCTAAGAGGACTGTTTGAGAAACACCTGACATTGGTATGTCTAGGTCTCTGCTTGTGGGCTAATCTAATAGCACAGCGAAGAGTCTTTCCCTGCCTACAGGTATGATTCCATAACTCTGGGATCCTAGTTAGGTAAGAAGGGTTCAGCAGGCATACAGTCACTAAATCCTTATTTAAGATAGTTACCCACCTGTTCCTTATGCTTGGCATTACCCTTCCAGAGACCCTCTGTTTTACACTGCCCAGAGAAGAAATTTCCAGACTTCTGAGGTTGCTTAGGAGCATGGACTAGGGATAAAGATCTAGAATTCTAATGCTTTTTGGATAGCTCACACTTCCCCCAAATTAGAGGACCTAGTCTAACAATCCCTGAATCTCCTTCAGTTCAGCTCAGTCATCTCTGACTCTTTGCGACCCCAATGACTGCAGCACGCCAGGCCTCCCTGTCCATCACCAACTCCCGAAGTTTACTCAAAATCATGTCCACAGGGTCGGTGATGCCATCCAACCATCTCATTCTCTGTCATCCCCTTCTTCTCCCGTCTTCAATCTTTCCCAGCATCAGGGTCTTTTCACATGAGTCAGCTCTTCACATCAGGTGGCCAAAGTATTGGAGTGTCAACTTCAGCATCAGTCCTTCCAAGGAATAGTCAGGACTGATTTCTTTTAGGATGTACTGGTTGGATCTCCTTGCAGTCCAAGGGACTCTCAAGAGTCTTCTCCAACACCACAGTTCAAAAGCATCAATTCTTTGGCATTCAGCTTTCTTTATAGTCCAACTTTCACATCCATACATGACTACTGGAAAAACCAAAGCTTCAACTAGACGGACCTTTGTTGGCAAAGTAATGTCCCTGCTTTTTAATACACTGTCTAGGTTGGTCATAGCTTTTCTTCCAAGGAGCAAGTGTCTTTTAATTTCATGGCTGCAGTCACCATCTGCAGTGATTTTGGAGCCCAAAAAAATAGTCTGACAATGTTTCCACTGTTTTCCCAACTATTTGCAATGAAGTGATGAGATCAGATGCCATGATCTTAGTTTTCTGAATTTTAAGCCAACTTTTTCACTCTCCACTTTCACTTTCATCAAGAGGCTCTTTAGTTCTTCGCTTTCTGCCATAAGGGTGGTGTCATCTGCACATCTGAGGTTATTGATATTTCTCCCAGCAATCTTGATTCCATCTTGTGCTTCATCCAGCCCAGCGTTTCTCATGATGTACTCTGTATATAAGTTAAATAAGCAGAGTGACAATATATAGCCTTGACATATTCCTTTCCTGATTTGGAACCAGTCTGTTGTTCCATGTCCAGTTCTAACTGTTGCTTCCTGACCTGCATACAGATTTCTCAAGAGGCAGAGTCTCCTTAGGATCCGGTAAATCATGTTGATTCTCTGTTTAGAATTTTAGCTTTCTTAGGAGTGCTAAGTCAGCACATGTTTATGTCCTCTTCAGCTTGCGAAATGTTTTTTGTCTCCATCCCTGTTCTCCCAGTCCTGTGGGCTTAACTGTATGTCAGTGGGATTGTAGAAAGGAAAGAAATTAGGTACAAATGTTGAATGTACCATGTTAGCCCATGAAACTATTGATATATCTTTAACCACATTTTATATGATTCTCAACTGAGAAATGGAGACAGTATTTTCAAATAACTTAATCTCACAATGAATCATCCTTTATTTCTTCTAGTCAGTCAGGGAGAGGAAATAAATGGGGTCAAATACTACCAGCTTTTGGTCTTCCTGGGTGGCTCAGTGGTAAAGAATCCATTTGCCAGTGCAGAAGATGCCAGAGATAAGGATTCAATCCCTGAGTCAAAAAGATCCCCTAGAGAAGGAAATGGCAACCCACTGCAATATTCTTGCCTGGGAAACCCCATGGACAGAAGAGCCTGGCAGGCTACAGTCCATGGGGGTTGTAAAGAGTTGGACGTGACTTGGCAGCTAAACAGCAACAACATACCAGCTCTAGTTCTGTGCTAGGAATACTATGGGACCAAAGCTTTAGTGTGGAAAGCCATGGTCAGTTCTTACAGTATTAAGAGAATAGCCTTTATTTTACTCAGTACTATGTGGGAAATCTGAAGCTCCAAGAATGACCTTCTTCAGATCCCAAAATGGTAGAGGTAGAAATTGATCTTGATGCCCTCTTTGGGACCAGCAGGGGAAGCTGGAGAAGTAGGTGCCAACCTCACCACAGATAGTGTAAGACATCACCTAGCAAGAGAGATGTTGTATATTTTATCACCACGCAGTGCAATCCTTGAAATCAGTTATGCCAGTAGACGGATAAAGGTGGTATGCCTATGGACAGTTTGAGAGAGGAACTTCTTTTGATCTGCTTATTGGCAGTTAAAGTGGTATTTAAAAATTAGATAAAATGTTGGCAGTGTCTTCTTGTTAAGTCATATTGTCTTTTGCTAATCTTCAGTCAGGTCCAGGTAAAACACAAGGACCTTATAGCATTTTGTTCTGTCTCCCATACAAACAGAAAATAAGTTTTTTCTATTTAATTTGATATATATTGTACATTATCCTGGATTTTTTTCAATAAGATAGCTGAAGATCATGCTGACTTTGGGGCAGTCTTGAATGTAATTGGTATAGAGTATCAGTTTTAAAATCCCATAATGCAGCTTTAGGTTTAGAGTTTTACTTGATTACTAGTTAACTCATTTTTAATGTGGATATACTTATGGTGATGTCAGATTCACTTTATAGATCACACCTAGCAAACATACATACATTTCTTTTTTTCTTGTTCTAGAGTTTAATTTTTTTTCTTCTGGTTGTATTGAGATATAACTGACATACAGCACTGTATAAGTTTAAGCTGTACAGCATAACAGTTTGACTGACATACATCATGAGATGATTATCACAATAAGTTTAGTGAAATCCATCATATATAAATACAAGGTTAAAGAAATAGAAAAAAGTATTTTTCCTTGTGATGAGACATTACGTACATTTCTAACTGTGGATTGACCTTAAGTCCTGTTACCTAAAAAGGATGTGCTAAACCACTCAGTAGCTATTCAGTAAATTATTAACAGTGAAAAACATGAAAAGAATGATATTTCTAATATAATTTTATCTCTTTAGCTGCCAGAACCATTTATTTTATTTCGATTGTACAAGGAATTTATAGACCTTGCAATAGAAATCCAACATGTAAATGAAGAACAGGAGATGAAAAAGGATAACCCTGAGGACAAAAAATGGCCAAGTTCATCTATAGAAATAAGCCGAATCCTCCTAAAAAGCAAGGACCTTCTAAGACAATTGCCAGCATCAAATTTTAACAGCCTTCATTACCTCATAGTTCATCTTAAGCGGTAAGAACTTTGAATAAGACAGGCGTTAATGGGTGGATAATGGGTCAGTTTTTTTGGTTTTGCTTTTATGGTTTATTTTTTTAATTGTGGTAAAATACACATAACAAAAATTTACCCTTTTAGCCATTTTTAAGTGTACAGCTCAGTAGTAAGTACATTTCACATTCTTGTGGTATTGTTTTTTGACTGAATATTTCATTTCTAATATGTATGAGGGAAAGGGAGACACTTAATATATGTTCTTGGAGCCAACATCTTTCTGTCAGATGCCTGTTCTGTGCCAGGCTCTGGCTGGGGAAATAAGGATGCAGATGTCAGGTTTCTTTCATGTGTCCTGCTGTGAGCTTGAGCGGCAGACCTGCACAGAAGTGCACTGCAGTGTCATTCTCATTCTGAGGGTACTTCGCTTAGCATGCAGAGGAGCATGGGGGAGGGGGTCGTGAATCAGAGACGGTAACCCTGAGCCAGACTTGAAGAACGGTTTGCTGATGTGCAAAAGGGCAGTCCAGGCAGAGACACAGGAGAACGCTTTGCTTTAGGGGACATAAAAGAAGTTCAGTTCGGCCACAGTCTAGCAAGCAGTAGCACAAAGTGAGCAAGGTGGAGTCCTGGTAAAGTCATACATGCCTGGCAGATTAATTGACTGTCTTCTTTCTGTACTCACTGAAGGATTTGGGGCCAGGAATTTAACATGGTCAAGTTTGCCTGTTAGGTCTTTCTAGCAGCTGTATCTAGAATGGCTTGGAGGGGAGGTACTTAATTACTTCAATTCAGATCTCCTTGAATAGTCAGAGAAATAAAAGGTGATGAGAACTTGAAGTAAGGCCAGAGCAGTGGGAATGGCAGTGGAGCAGCAGAGAGATCTTTAGGGTCAGCTAGGCTTGAGGACCAACTGTGGGCAGTGAGGTAGAGTTTCCACCATAGGTACCTGGGAGGATGTCATACATATTTACTAAGATAGGAGCAGCATTTAGGGGTATTTTTTTTTTTCTGCTGGTAAAACTATACTGATTCCTTCTACTTATTTATATTTAATCCTAATACCGTGAAACCCAACTTGCTGTGTGGTCAATATTTAAGCAAATAAATAGATCCTTTTCCTAGATTTCAACCCATTTTTCCTCCACCTTTCCCATCCCATAATAAACTGCCATCAAGGAAATCTAATACAGCTTTATGTGTTCTGCGTCGCAGAGTTGTAGATCATTCAGAAGAAAACAAAATGAACTCCAGAAACTTGGGTGTGATATTCGGACCAAGTCTCCTTAGGCCGAGGCCCACAACGGCTCCGATCACCATCTCCTCTCTTGCTGACTATTCAAATCAAGCACGGTTGGTAGAGTTCCTCATTACCTACTCACAGAAGATCTTCGATGGGTCCCTGCAGCCACAGGATTCAGCTGTAGGTAGTGCAGGTGGCATCGCACCTCAGGTTGACCCAGGCTATCTTCCAAAGTCTCTGTTATCACCAGAAGAAAGAGATCCAGAACGTTCTATGAAGTCATTGTTTTTCTCTTCAAAAGAAGTGAGTTTTGCTTATATGGAATTATGTTGGAACTTTGTAAAGTGTAATGTTATAAGTTGAAAATCTTTGAACTGTTTATTTTGAAGTGTGTTTTGCTTCTTCAAGTTTAAAAACTTTATTCTATCAACAGGATATCCAAACTACGGATAGTGAATGCAAAAGTTTTGAATCCACTCCATCATTTGAGGAATCAGAGCGAAAGCAAAATGCATTAGAAAAATGTGATGCATATCTCATTGGTGAGTGGCCATGTAAAATGCATGCTTACTGACTTAAAACTGTCCCAGTAAACCATGATTAAAAGCCAAGGTGAGTGAAGTTGAAAGAAGTCAGAGGGAGAAAGTTCTTTAGTAGTGCATCTTTCCCAGACATTAAGAATGCCTTTTAGTGTACCTTGTGTCTATATGAATGCCATTCTTTTCAGTAATCCTTATAAAAAGACATCTTAGAGTTCACAGGTGTGTTTTGTGCTCTTTCTGAATTTTTTTTTTTTTTTTGCCATTAATGTATGTCAAGAACGCAGAAATGTTTTGAGTAGTATGATGATTCATTAGCATCTTTTGTAACCATAGATCATTGTATTGATCTTACGACTTGTAAGGAATCACTTAGACTCCTCAAATTCAAAAATTTTAGACTCAAAAAACTCAGAAAAAATTTTTTCAAATGCCTTTTCATATCACCTGTCATTAACACATTGAGCACACATGATATTTTTTTTTATTTCCTTGTCTGTAGTCATTCACTGTATATAATTTTAGTTGTAGTGATTGGTGGCATCCATTTGTGGAAAGGCTTTCATTTATTACTGTAATTCTGTACATCACTAAAGCGAACTTGCAGGGTTTTTAAATGTAGTCATATATGTTAAATTTGATCTGTAATTAAATATTAATGATCATAGCCTGACAAGATCTGAAAAGCAAGGGAGCCTGCTCTGTGCTAGGCACTGTTCTTATTGTTTGATTCTGTTTATCCAATTTGATCTCAGAAACAGTTCTGTGTTATAATATAGATAGTATTAACCCCTTTCAACCCATAACCTAATAATCTGAGAGAGGTTAAATAGTGCCAGAGGTCATGCCCCTAATTGATTGTTCAGTATTTGAACCTATGTTCATGATAATTTCACTATTCCATTATCTAGGGCTCCCAGTTAGGAATGTCATTGTTTTTAGTGCCTGTACCACTTCATTTATATACTAGATAAATGAACACTTTTCATGATTAGATCATTTAGGCCACATACCATCAAAGATACAAGTATGATTCCTTTTGACAGGTGAAGACACTGAGGGACAGCAAGATTGCCTTGCCCAGTGCAAAAGGGGGAGAGCTGAGCTAAATCCAGATGCTGGGCTTCAGAGTCTGCACTCTTATCCATTACACTGTAGTTTTTTCCCTTAGAACTTAAGAATGCACTTTGGTGCCTGCAGTGGTTTGCAAAATGTCCTTTAGGATGTTCTATATACCTGGGGGGAGGACCTGGGAAATCAAAATGAGAGACCATTGCCCTGGAAGCCCAGGGAAGAGAGGTTCACAGTAAGGAGCTATGGAGGAAGGTCAGATGAGGTGATAATTGTTAAGTCATTCTGATGGGCTCCTGTCTACAAACCACTCCTCAGAAGAGGAGCATGAACAGAGGGCTGGAATTTACCAGAAACCGGGATGTTTTAGGGGAGATGCTGCAAAAAAAGGACAGGATTTGAAAAAGTTCAGGATTCTAGTTTGAGAAAACATGGACCATGGGTCCAGACTTGATAGAAAGAGAGAGAGAAGTACATCTGGAAGTGAACAGTAAATAGGGAGAATGACATTTTCCACTTAAAACTATTCAATTTTAATCAGGATGAATATTATAGTCCATTTATTAATTGATCATACAAGGGCCTCTAAGGCATTTAATATAATACGTTCTCACTGTGGGTTGAGTATAACTGTGAAAAGCAGATGGAGTTGGCAAAAGCCTTGGGATTCAGAGTATACTTATATTTGGTTGGCATGTAAATTGGTGTAACTTTTCTGAGGGTAACACACCAATATCAGCCTGTTGAAATCATGACAACCCTTTTAGCCAGCACTTACTTAATCATGGGCTTCCCTTGTGGCTCAGCTGGTAAAGAATTCACCTGGCAATGCAGACGACCTGGGTTCAATCCCTGGGTTGGAAAGATCCCCTGGAGAAGGGAAAGGCTCCCCACTCCAGTATTCTGGCAGTCACAAAGAGTCAGACACACAACTGAGTGACTTTCATTTCACTTCACTTACTTGTTCATACATAGCACATAAGCTATTATACATCAGCAAGGGTGTTTTTTCCCACAACCTGCAATGAATTTTGTAGCTATTTATTATATTTATTTAAATAAATATAGACTTCTAACATTTTAAAATCAAAGTGTACATTTAATATTTTATGAGTATTTTACTCCTCTGCCTAGAAAACTAAAAAATAACATGGAGAAAATACATGAAGACTCGTGTTTTGAGAGGGTGTTCATCTCTAACTCGTTTTGATACTCTTGTTAACTGTGTACCATAAAGTTTGATTTTTAAATGAATCTCTTCTTTTACAGACAACAAAGGGCGTTTGCTTGTAGACCAAGAACTTGAGTCAGCATCAAGAAAGACAGAAGATGCTTGTAAAACCTCCAAGCTGCCTACTCTGAAGTCCGATAGGGAAATAAATGGTGTTGAGAGGCATCTTCCAAGGACCAGGATTAGGCCTGTAAGTTTGCCTATAGACAGACTACTACTTCTTGCTAGCTCTCCTACTGAGAGAAATGGCAGAAATATGGGAAATGTAAATTCAGACAAGCTTTGCAAGAATCCTGTCTTTGAAGGAGTTAATAGAAAAGACTCCCCAACTGTTGTTTGTTCTAAATTTGATGGCTTTGATCAGCAGACTCTACAAAAAACTAGGGAGAAACAGTATGAACAAAATGACCACACTGCAAAGACTGGAATGATTGTGCCCAGTGCATTCCAGGAAAGAGGTGTGGCACTGAACATCAGGAGCAGCGGGGACCACCCTGTCAGCATCACCCAGCCCAGTAAGCCATACACAGAACCTGTCAGGTCAACAAGACAGGTGTCGGAGAGACGGTCCTCTGACTCCTGCCCTCCTGCTTCTGTCAGAACACCCAGGACACTGCAGCCCCAGCACTGGACAACATTTTATAAACCACCTGCTCCTGCTGCTAGTGGGAGAGGGGATGAGGAGAAACCGGTGACACCCTCCGTAGCCGTGCCCCCTGGCACAACGCATGCTCCCCAGGAGCACGTGCTGAAATCAGTTCCAGGGTCTGAAAATGCCTCGGCTGGGCCTGTGCACCCAGTTAGTAGCCCTGAAGAGAAGGCTGAAGAACGAGACCAGCCTGACGTACCCACGGCGTGTCAGAGACCAAGGCTGAAACGAATGCAGCAGTTTGAAGACCTTGAAGATGAAATCCCACAGTTTGTGTAGGATTGTCAGAGTTCAGTTTTTTCTCTTTTTGTTGTTTTGTTTTGTGGTATTGTATTTGTCTTCTGAAAGAAATTTTTGCCAGGGCCTCTCTTGTATAGGATTGCCAAATTGTGGAGTTAGCTTTTTGTCATTGTATTGTGTTATCCTGTGTCAATTTTGTTGAATGGCAGAATGTTTTGATAGGGCCCACCTGTGCCTCACTGGAATTATATGTATTTTTGAAGTTGTGAATAAATATACTCTAAAATTTTTTTAAAGTTCAGTTGATTCCCCATAAAATGGTCCATTTAAGTGCATCCCTAATATATGCTATAGCTCTCAACTAATAGGTGCAATTGAGGGAAATCAGCTTTATTTTTTTGAAGTTGAAACTGTGTGCTTATTTATAAAAGGAATGTTTCTGAGTGCAAGTGCTTGAAAGATCTTTATTTGGTATGATTATTTTTTTCACACAATTTTATAGTGTATCTTTGACCATTTATGCTTTTATGGTAAGTGTGTAACCTTTTATTTTCCAATTGGTGATTCACTTAACTTTTTCATATTTACATCATGGCCAAAAGGCTTGCAAATCTGTATTTAATTCCATTTTAATTAATTGCCAAATTTTGCATGTGGTAGCCAGTTTAACTGTACAAAGAAACTGCATTTAAACATGTTTCTAAATTGTATAGTTCAGTCATGTCTTATTTGGTTTTAGATAGTACACATTTAATAATTTTTCACTTTTTGGCTTTGTTCTGCATAAACTTTTGTTCAACAGTTCTGAACCTTTTGGTATTTTATATAATAGTCCAAAACAATGTTTTAAAATTCAGTGTATTTCCTTTTAATATTATCTGGATTTTTTTTTAAAACATTTCTTTTGTTTGAAGTGTTTTCACTTGTGAATAATTTTATGTGCTTTTTCTACCTGGATTTATAACTATTGACCATGTATGATTCAGGTGAATCATACAGAGATTTAAAGTTGATTCTAAGAGTATAGTTCAATAGGCCTCATTGTTTGGAATTTGAGAGGGAGTGTAGATGATTGGATATATTTCATTTATATTTCCCAGTTTTTTAGACTAGCTCAGTTCTGTTAGTTTCTTGGTTTTGTCATTTTGCATAAAATAGGATATAAAAGGGATAAAAAATAAAATAGCCTCTTTTTGTATGTGTGAATTATATTTGTAACAAATGCTTTTATATGACCATGTTATACTTGATAAAAATATATATATTAACCTGTTAAGTTATTTCAAGTTCTTGTGGTTTCTGTGAAATTGTTCCCACTTAGGGTGTGAGACTTTGAGGTTTATTAACCATTGGCTTAGTGGTAAACACTTGGAACTCCTATGTCCTTTGACTGCAGCATGGAGTGCATTTTATGGGAAGTTGTTTTATAGTTTTATATAACATTAAGGACCAGGGATAAAGAATTACCCACCCTTTTGTACTGGAGCCTTGTTTGTAGTCCTAATTGTTTTAAAAATGTAGAATTGTGTTGGTATGAAAACCTAAAAAAACGTAAGAGCCAATATTTGTTGAGTTCTTTCTGCGTGCTATGAACTCTGCTGAGTTCCATGTAAATTATTTCAAGTTTACAGCAGCTTATAATGGGTAGGTAAGTACTTTATTATTCCCATGTTACAGATAAGAAACTGATGTTTAAATATACTCTGGGTTCTACAGACATAAAAGTTGGAGTCAGGTCTCAAACACAGGGCAATCAGATCATGATGTAACATTGGCATTCTTAACTGCATAATTACTTAGTAATATCAGGTAGCGTTTAACAATAGAAAATGCACCTTTGAAAAATTTGAATTGTGGTAGAATATGTACAACATATTCAGAGAAGGCAATGGCACCCCACTCCAGTACTCTTGCCTGGAGAATCCCAGGGATGGGGGATCCTGATGGGCTGCCGTCTATGGGGTCGCACAGAGTTGGACACGATTGAAACAGCTTAGCAGCAGCAGTAGTAGCCTGCGTAACATAGAATTTACCATTTTACCAAGTGTTAAGTGTACAGTTCAGTGGCGTTAAGTACACTCATGTTGTTCTGCAACCATAACCACTGTCCATGTCTAGAATTTTCTCATCATTTCATTTTGTGACTTAGAAAATGTGCTTTTAAAATTTTTAGACTTTTTATTCATAATTTTTTCATAATGTTCATAGAGTTTTATGTTTATTTTTAAAATTTTCCCTTTAGCCTATAACCCCCCCTAATTCACATCTCAACACTAAGTTATCTTCTTTATTTTCCCTTTGTGGACCAGATAAAAAGAAGAGTAGTGTACACCACAGGTTGCTTCCCTGGTGGCTCAGTGGTAAAGAATCCACCTGCCAGTGTAAGAGATGCAGGTTCAATCCCTGGGTTGGGAGGATGCCCTGGAAAAGGAAATGGCAACCCGCTCCAGTATTCTTTCCTGGGAAAGCCCACTGGCAAAGGAGCCTCGTGGGATACAGTCCATGGGATCACAAAAGAGTCAGACACAGCTTAGTGCCTAGGCAACACCACCACCACGGGATAAAGTTCTCAGGTGGGATCTCCCTTAGGCTAATCCTACTAGAAACTACTAGGAAAATTGCATCCAGGTTTTCAAGTCTTTTATCTTTTTTCCTAAGGAGCACAAAGCAGATACAGCATACCAACTCTGGAGATGGAATATCATGAGTAACCTGTGCCTTCCACCACATTTGTTTAAGGAATACCAGCTGGTGACCGTTCACTCAGTAGAAAACGTACTTTTAAATTCTTGCTCAGTTGTGTCCGACCCTTTGAGACCCCGTGGACTGTAGTCCACCCGGCTCCTCTGCCCTTGGAATTTTCCAGGCAAGAATACTGGAGTGGGTTGCCATCTCCTCCTCCAGGGGAACTTCCTGGCCCAGGGATTGAACCCCGGTTTGTTGCGTCTCCTGCATTGGCAGGCTTATTCCTTATTACTGCATAAACTCATTCATTCATTTCATTTGCTCAGTCGTGTCCGACTCTCTGCGACTCCATGAATCGCAGTACGCCAGGCCTCCCTGTCCATCACCAACTCCGGAGTTCACTCAAACTCACATCCATCGAGTCAGTGATGCCATCCAGCCATCTCATCCTCTGTCGTCCCTTTGTCCTGCCCCCCATCCCTCCTAGCATCAGAGTCTTTTCCAATGAGTCAGCTCTTCGCATGAGGTAGCCAGAGTACTGGAGTTTCAGCTTTAGCATCATTCCTTCCAAAGAAATCCCAGGGCTGATCTCCTTCAGAATGGACTGGTTGGATCTCCTTGCAGTCCAAGGGACTCTCAAGAGTCTTCTCCAACACCACAGTTCAAAAGCATCAATTCTTCAGCACTCAGCCTTCTTCACAGTCCAACTCTCACATCCATACATGACCAAAGGAAAAACCATAGCCTTGACTAGATGGACCTTTGTTGGCATAAACTCATAATTTTCTTTTAATCTACTGAGACAAGCCAAAGAGTATTTCATCAACAAGTGGCCTCTCTGTTTCCCCTCAATTTTTAAACCTCACAAGTTCGAGTTCCACTTCTGGCTCCTGTCTGCCTTGAGGGCTCTCTGGCATCTTGTTCAGCTAAAGCTATCAGCCTGTAGATGTTTCGTGGTTTCCTATGACATTAAGCAAGTATCTCTTGGGATGTTGCTGTTTCCAGAGTACCTACAACATCCACTATGCTCTGCTACCCAGTAATGTGGTAGCAGTCATTCATTAGAAGTTGTTTTATGTCACATGGAAAGAATGTGAGCCTAGGCAAAAGGGAAGAGTTGTGAGTCCTTTAAGAGCTGCCAGACCACCAGAAAGCTTGTGGAAAGCATACTGTTCAAGATTCCAAGAAGTCATTTGTGAAGGGTTGATTATAACTTCCCTAGATAGACTTGTTTTACGATAGTGTGATCACTCACATAGAGCCAGACATCCTGGAATGCAAAGTCAAGTGGGCCTCAGGAAGCATCACTACAAACAAAGCTAGTGGAGGTAATGGAAATTTCAGCCGAGCTATTTCAAATCCTAAAAGATGATGCTGTGAAAGTGCTGCACTCAATATGCCAGCAAATCTGGAAAACTCAGCAGTGGCCACAGGACTGGAAAAGGTCAGTTTTCATTCCAATCCCAAAGAAAGGCAATGCCAAAGAATGTTCAAACTACCTCACAATTGCACTCATCTCACACACTAGCAAAATAATGCTCAAAATTCTCCAAGCTAGGCTTCAACAGTACATGAACCATGAACTTCCAGATGTTCAAGCTGGATTTAGTAAAGGCAAAGAGGAACCAGAGATCAAATTGCCAACATCTGTTAGATCATAGAAAAAGCAAGACAGTTCCAGAAAAAACATCTGCTTTATTGACTATGCCAAAGCCATTGACTGTGTGGATTACAACAAACTGGAAAATTCTTCAAGAGATGGGAATACCAGACCACCTTACCTGCCTTCTGAGAAATCTGTAAGCAGGTCAAGAAGCAACAGTTAGAACTGGATATGGAACAACAGACTGGTTCCAAATCGGGAAAGGAGTCCAACAAGGCTGTATATTGTCACCCTGCCTATTTAACTTATATGCAGAGTACATCATGAGAAAGGCCAGACTGGATGAAGCACAAGCTGGAATCAAGATTGCTGGGAGAAATATCAATAACCTCAGATATGCAGATGACACCACCCTTATGGCAGAAAGTGAAGAGGAACTCAAAAGCCTCTTGGTGAAAGTGGGGAGTGAAAAAGTTGGCTTAAACCTTAACATTCAGAGAACTAAGATCATGGCATCTGGTCCCATCATTTCATGGCAAATAGATGGGGAAACAATGGAAAGTGAGAGACTTTATTTTTCTGAGCTCCAAAATCACTGCAGGTGGTGACTGCAGCCGTGAAATTAGAAGACACTTGCTCCTTGGAAGAAAAGCTATGACCAACCTAGATGCATATTAAAAAGCAGGGACATTACTTTGCCAACAAAGGTCCATCTAGTTAAGGCTGTGGTTTTTCCAGTAGTCATGTATGGATGTGAGAATTGGACTATAAAGAAAGCTGAGCGCCAGAGAATTGATGCTTTTGAACTGTGGTGTTGGAGAAGACTCTTGAGAGTCCCTTCGACTGCAAGGAGATCCAAGCAGTCATTCCTAAAGGAAATTAATCCTGAATATTCATTGGAAGGACTGATGCTGAAGCTGAAACTCCAATACTTTGGCCACCTGATGCGAAAAACACTCATTGGAAAAGACCCTGATGCTGGGAAAGATTGAAGGCAGGAGGAGAAGGGGATGACAGAGGATGAGATGGTTGGATGGCATCACCGGCTCTATGGACATGATTTTGAGTAAACTCCAGGAGTTGGTGATGGCCAGGGAGGCCTGGCGTGCTGCAGTCCATGGGGTCACAAAGAGGCAGAGATGACTGAGAAACTGAACTGAACATGCTGAGAACTTAATTAGAATTTATGTGTATTTAAAATTCCTTTGAGTGCACATTTAAAATTACTTTTGGCAACAGAGATAAAGATATGATCCTTGAAAGGGACTTGTTGCCTAGAGGTCTCAAAAGCAAATCGAATCATACGTTCTTGATTTTAAAAATTTGAAGAAGTAACAAAATATACAGAAGATGTTTGTGGGAAAAAATTTTAGACTACATCAAGAGGCATTGAAGGAGATCTTAAATATTATAACATTTTATAACATATGGATTGGAAGTCACAATATTGTAAAGATATTCATTTACCTTATTTATAGATTCATTGTGATCCCATCCAATATAATTTTTGAACTATCTGAAAGTTGTATAATGATGCCCCATTAATACTACTTGAGTGATACTTTTTTAAAACAAGAATACTCCTGCATAACTAACCATAGTATGACCATCAAAATCAGATTAACATTGACGTATGGAAATGGTAAACAGCTCTAATATTCTTGCCTGGAAAATCCCATGGGCAGAGGAGCCTGGCAAGCTACAGTCCATGGGGTCACAATAATGGACATGACTTAGCAACTAAATCACCATGACTTCTAACCCACAAACCACACTCAGATTTTGCTGATTGCCCCAATAATGTTCCTCTCTGCTCTAGCGTCCCACCCAGTCCAGAATTTCATGGTACATTTTAGTTGTCCTTTTTTCCTCTTCAATATGAAGCAGTTTTTCAGTCTTTTCTTTCATGACCTTGACAATTTGGAAAAATATAGGCCAAGTACTTTGTATAAATGTTTCTCAGTTTGAGTTTATCTGATGTTTCCTCATGATTAAACTCGGGATATATGCATTTTCCCCCCCAGAAATACCACAGAAATGGTGTTGTATTCTTTTCACTATATCATGTCAGGTAGTGTACCACGTCAAGTTGTCCCATTGCTAATAATACTAACTTTGATCACTTGGTTAGGATAGTGTCTTATCAGGTTTCTCCATTGTAAAAGTTAAAAGAACTTTGTGAGAAGATTGTTTGAGACTGTGTAAGTGTCCTTTTTCTCATCAGATTGTCACCCAATTAGTTTGAGTCCAATAACACTTCTTGCCTGGATCAGTTATTACTATTCTGGTTGTCAAATGGTGAGTTCATTCTTTCTTATGTTTTGACTGATGTTTGCTCATTTGTTTATCCATCTCTATTAGCGGACTCAGATTCCTGCTTTATACAGTAAGTTACAATACATTACTGCCATTTATTTTGATACTGAACTTTCCCTAGACTTGGTCTATTGAAATTCAAGCTCACATCTCTGTCCTTTTGACTTTTTGAGCTTTTATTTTTGGCGCATCAAGGTGTCCCAAGCTTAAAAGTACTTTTTTTTCCTCCTGCCTTTAATCATAACTTCCAAGGACCTCTGATTCCTTTAGAGAGTAGTATATGGAAACCAAGAGCTGAGAAGTACTTATTGCTACTCACAAGTCATTGGTTTTAAGCGTAATTGATGGACAGATTAAAAAGATACATGCATGTATACACTATATATTTCTATCACATAAATTGAAATCCTTGACTTCACATTGATACCCTCATTTCTAATTCAGTATGTCAGGGTTTAATCTAGTCTTTTCCTTTCTATACTTGTAACTCTTTCTCTCATAGTGAAAAACCTGACTCCCATAGTCCTGAATACATCATTTGCTTACTCTTCATGTTCCAACCTCCTGCCAGCACCAGCTGCAGCATTGATTCACTAGCCCCAGATACGTCAAGTAAGTCCTCAGCCACTGCTGCACTGATCCTGACCACACTGCTCACCAACATGCCACTCAGAGCCCTAGCTTCAACTACAAGGAAGACCAGGCCAGCTGAATCCTTGACTCCAGTGATGTCAACCCTAACCATGACATTTTAATTCCAGATCTTGGTCATCTGGCTGAATTGACCCCAACCTGAAAGGAAGGAAGGGACAAATTGATGATCTTTTGATAAAGAGCAGCTATTAAAGGCTGTATACTATCACTCTGCTTATTTATATGCAGAGTACATCATGCAAAATACTGGGCTGCATAAGTATCAAGCTGGAATCAAGATTGCTAGGAGAAACACCAACAACCTCAGATATGCAATGATATCACTCTAATGGCAGAAAGTGAAGAGGAACTAAAGAACCTCTTGATAAGGATGAAAAAGAGTGAAAAGCTGGCTTGAAATTCAACATTGAAAAAACTAAAAATCATGCCATCCAGTCCCATCACTTCATGGCAAATAGATGGGAAAAAAGTGGAAACAGTGCCAGATTTTATTTTCTTGGCCTCCAAAATCACTGCGTACGGTGACTGCAGATATGAAATTAAAAGACACTTGCTTCTCGGAAGGAAAGCTATGACAAACCTAGACAGCATATTAAAAAGCAGAGACATCACTCTGCTGACAAAGATCTGTATAGTCAAAGATAGCCAGTAGTCATGTATGGATGTAAAAGCTGGACCATAAAAAAGGCTGAGCGCTGAAGAATTGGTGCTTTTGAATTGTGCTGGAGAAGACTCTTGAGAGTCCTTTGGACTACAAGGAGATCAAATCAGTCATTCCTAAAGGGAATCAATCTTGAATAGTCAGGATTGGAAGGACTGATGCTGAAGGTGAAGTTCCAATACTTTGGCCACCTGATGCAAAGAGCTGACTCACTGGAAAGGTGGAAAGGACCCCAATGCTAGGAAAAATTGAGGGCAAAAGGAGAAGAGAGTGGCAGAGGATGAGATGGTTAGATGGCATCACCAACTCAATGGACAGGAATTTGAGCAAACTCTGGGAGATAGTGGAGAATAGAGGAGCCTGGCATGCTATAGTCTATGGGATCTCAAAGTCAGACACAACTTAGCAGCTGAACAATAGCTATTAAATATTTGTTTATTGAATTTACTAGGAAAAGTTTAAAAATGAGTTGTTATACATACTTATCAGAAACGTCTAAACATGGATTTATGAACTACATATAAAGTTTTAAATTATGATTTTGCTTTTTGTCTCAAAATCACATCAGTCGCTCAGTCGTGTCCGACTCTTTGCGACCCCATTAATCACAGCACACCAGGCCTCCCTGTCCATCACCAACTCCTGGAGTTCACTCAGACTCACGTCCATCGAGTCAGTGATGCCATCCAGCCATCTCATCCTCTGTAGTCCCCTTCTCCTCCTGCCCCCAATCCCTCCCAGCATCAGTCTTTTCCAATGAGTCAGCTCTTCGCATGAGGTGGCCAAAGTACTGGAGTTTCAGCTTAAGCATCATTCCTTCCAAAGAAATCCCAGGGCTGATCTCCTTCAGAATTTTGTCACAAAATAGTTGGAAATAATTTTAAAGTTTTAGTATTTCCTGTATAACTAAACCATATCATATATTATGCTATTTCTTAAAATCAGTTTAATTACTCTGCATACATTAAATTAGCATACTTTTCAGAAGATAGAGTAAAAGCAACTAATTGTCCATGTTTCTGAGTTATATGTTTTATTTGGATTCTTTGTCAGCTTTTAGGTAAACACCAAATAAATAATATTCACACATCACATGGAAACCTGGCTTAATGGTCCTGCCCACTCACTACGCAATATCAAGCCTTCCTTATCGTGTTGAAAGAATTGAAGGGATGGTATAGCACTGTGAATAGATCAGTGAGCTTTTCATTGTCTAAGGAGTGCTGATTAATAAGTGAATATGGCTCTAAAATTTAAAAATTTAAGAGACTAAGTGTGGTAAGATCTTATTTACTCTAGTAGGCACAGAGCCTGGAGTATAATAGTTGCTGTCTGCTAAACCAATTTTCTATATCTTACTTCATTTCACATCAGAAGTTTGCTTTTTGAGATCCAAGGAAATAAAATTTTTTTATATCCAACTATTTTTTTCCAAGTAGTGACTAGTCAATTGCCAGTCAAAACATGTAGTGATTAAACACAGGAGAAAGCAGTGAATCTTCCATCTACAAGTTTAGATACATACTTAATAATTCAGAATCAGAATTTTAAATGATTTTTTGTTTTGACTCAAATGCATAAGTATGTATATGGGTGTATGTCACATATAAAGAATAATTGTAGAATGAACTCCCGTTAACCCTCAATCCCCTTTAATAGAATGTTAAGAAGCCACCAGAGCCCACTCCCTGATCATGTGACAGTCACTGCCTCTCCCCGCCCAGGTGTAACCGCCATCTTGAATTGTTAATCATTATCTGACTTTTTTAAAAAATTACTAATCTGTGTATTATTTAATTTTGCCTGTTTTTGAAGCTTTTACAAGTAGAATCATCATTGATTCTTCTGTGGCTGGCTTGCTTACATTCAACATGTTTTGGGGATTAATTCATGTAGATGTTTGTAGCTGCAAACATTTTTCCTGTTTTTTTTAAAAACTGAAGTGTTCCTGTGGAAAATACATACGATTTAGTATTCATCTAACCACCGATAGATATTTCATTTGCTTCTGATTTTTCATCACTATGAACAATGCTGCATTGAAAACTTAGTCTTTACTTTTTTTTTTATTTCACTTAAAAAAAAATCTGTTTTGTCATTATATCATTTAACCATTACCATAGCAGGTATTCTTAACTGCCTTTTTTCAGATGAACAAATAGACTTCAAAGAGATTAAAAAACTTATTACCGGTCATACACCTAATAAGAAAGGGTAATAAGACTTGAGCCCAGGTGTCTTTATTTCAGGCTTCCCGGGTAGCTCAGCTGGTAAAGAATCTGCCTGCAATGCAGGAGACCCCAGTTCAATTCCTGGGTTGGGAGGTTCCCCTGGAGAAGGGATAGGCTACCCACCCCAGTATTCTTGGACTTACCTGGTGGCTCAGATTACAAATTCTGTCATTTCTAAATTATTTCATCTTCATTTTTTCAGCCAAAAGCTGTGACATATTGTGTACTTTCAGGCTTTTATCTTTTTCTTTATAATTGCTAGGATATTGAAGTTAGGGTTATCCATCCAACGTCAAGGTCATTTGTGTGTGTATGTGTATGTGTGTATTTTATTTATTTGATTAAAACGGGTCTAAAATTGCTGAAATTTTCCTGGGTTATAGTGAGTTTTGTAGGTAAATATTGCTGATAATGAGAGAACAAAAGAGCAGATAACAATAAATAAACAGTTTTACCCCTCCACACTCTCTCTCAAAAAAGTAGTTTGGAAAACAATTCTGTAATGGAGAGCTGCTGAGGATTCTTTACATAGAGAGAATAGGATTTGCCTGAGATCTCTTACCATCTGCTTGTAATGGGGGAAGGTGTCAGCAGTACAGGTGAGAAATGGGTCCTAAATTAAGCCACTGGCTATGGGGATGATGACCTAAATTCCAATTTATTTTTAGGAACATAACTGACAGGGATTAGGGACCCATCATGAATGTGGAGTTGGTAAAGGTTGAGGATGGACTTGGGCTGGGTGGAGAAAGACGTACTTAACCTGGAAGCCAGAACATAATACCTCTCTTCATTATCCTAAGTGAAAACAATTTAAGTTAAATATCTCACTTGCTCCTTTAGAAGGATAAGTTTCCATCACTGGGAGTTAAACAGAGGCAAATTTCATTTCAGTACACTCCAAGGAAGTCATTTATCATTAGAATTTTTTTTTAAATTTTATTTTATTATTATTATTTTTTACTTTACAATATTGTATTGGTTTTGCCATACATTGACATGAATCCGCCAAGGGTGTACATGTGTTCCCCATCCTGAACCCCTCTCCCACCACCTTCCCCATCCCATCCCTCTGGGATGCATTAAACCTGGACTGGCGATCCATTTCACATATGATAATTTACATGTTTCAATGCCATTTTCCCACATCATCCTGCCCTTGCCCTCTCCCACAGAGTCCAAAAGACTATTCTATACATCTGTGTCTCTTTTACTGTCTCGCATACAGGGTTATCATTACCATCTTTCTAAATTCCATATATATGTGTTAGTATACTGTATTGGTGTTTTTCTTTCTGTCTTACTTCACTCTGTATAATAGGCTCCAGTTTTTGAATGGAATGTGTTAACTTGTGATTTGCTGAGCTTGCCCAAACTGGAAAAGTTCAAGGCAAAAACAAAATAGCCTCCTTTGTTACTAGGGAGGAAATTGGGCTAGATGATCTGTAGTCTTTTCAAACTCTGATCATGATTTTGTGACCTTGAATTTAAACTGAAGGAGATGTTTATTGGTGCTGCAAATCCTAAAATCACTGTATTAAGCGATTTCAGTGTTTTCAGTATGCCACTGTTTTTGATGTCAGCAAGCAAGCATTTAAACCTCATTACCTACAGGACAGAAAGTGAAGAACTAAAGAGCCTCTTTATGAAAGTGGAAGAGGAGAGTTAAAAAGTTGGCTTAAAGCTCAACATTCAGAAAATTAAGATCATGGCATCTGGTCCCATCACTTCATGACAAATAGATGGGGAAACAGTGGCAGACTTTATTTTGAGGGGCTCCAAAATCACTGCAGCCATGAAATTAAAAGACACTTGCTCCTTGGAAGAAAAGCTATGACCAACCTAGACAGTGTATTAAAAAGCAGAGACATCATTTTGCCAACAAAAGTCCATCTAATCAAGGCTGTGGTTTTATAAAGAAAGCTGAGCGCCGAAGAATTGATGCTTTTGAACTGTGATGTTGGAGAATACTCTTGAGAGTCCCTTGGACAGCAAGGAGATCAGTCCTGAGTATTCATTGGAAGGACTCATGTTGAACTTGAAAACCCAATACTTTGGCCACCTGATGCAAAGAGATGATTCATTTGAAAAGACCCTGATGCTGGGAAAGATTGAAGGCAGGAGAAGGGGATGACAGAGGATGAGATGATTGGATGGCATCACCAACTCAATGGTCATGAGTTTGAGGAAACTCCGGGAGTTGGTGATGGACAGAGACGCCTGGTGTGCTGCAGTCCATGGGGTCACAAAGAGTCGGACACGACTGAACTGAACTGACTGACCTACAGGACATCCTTAAAGTGCTAGGGGAAAAAATGTTAACTAAAAGTTCTATATAGAGTTTAAAATACCTTTCAGATACAAAGATGAAATATAGATGTTTTTGGCGAACAAAAAGGAGAGCTGGTCACCAGCATGCCTGTGTTAATCAAAATTCTATAGAGAGGTCTTTAGTCAGAAGGAAGCTGATCCCATATGGAAATACAGAAATGCAGGAAAGAATGAGGACCTCTAGAAAGGTTGAATATAAATGAATATTGACTGTTAATAAAAATGGCAGGGAACACTGCCAACAATGACAGAATTCATATTTTGGTTAGGCCCATATTTAAAATTTATCCAAACTGATAATAAGCAGTCCATATAAGAAAGCTCCAAAATATTTCAGAGCATTGAAATAATTCAAACTATGCTCTCTGACCTCAGGGAAATTATGCCAGAAATCAGTAATAAAAGCTAGAAGATCCTCAAGTGCCTGGAAATGAAATAGAACACATTTCTAAATAACCCATGGATCAAAGAAGGAGCAGACATAAAGAAATATTTTAAGCCAAATGATAAGGAAGATGTACCATATCAAAAATTGTAGGCTACAACTGAAGCAAAGCTTAGAAATTCATGGCTTTAACTACATTTACTATGAAGGTTGAGAGGTTAAAATCAATTAAACTTCATCTCAAGAGACAAAAATAAATCTAAAGAGTGTAGAAAAAGGAAAGAATATTAGAAATAAGTGAAATAGAAAACAAAGTAAAGTAAAAAGCTGGTTCTTTGAAAAGTTTGATATATTCCCAGTAAGACATCAGTAAAAGAGAAAGCAAAGTAACATTAGGAATGAAATCAAGAATATCATTAAAGACACTGCAAACACTAAAAGCTGTAATGCCATAATGAACAACTTATAGTGAACAACAAAATTTGAATAAGGACAAATTTCTCAAAAAAATTAAACTGACAGAAAAATCTGGAGAGTTTCCTCTCTTAATGGGAATTGAATGAGGCTTTATTAAAAGCCTTACTAGTGATTTCTTTCAAACATTTAAGGAAGAAATTATTCCAATTTTATATACATTCTTCCAGTGAATAGAAAAAGGGAACATTTCCAAACTTTCTAAGTCCATCTAACCATGATATCACAATCTGTCAAGGACATCAAATACACAGAAAAAGAACTTGCTGTACATAAAGAGGATAAGCAAGTGAGGTTAACTCTCCCTGTATGCAAATGTAATTTACATTTGAAACATCAATATAATTTTCCACCTTGATTTCTTAGAGGGAGAAAAACACAGTTATCTCAGATGCAAATTGAAAAAAGGATTTGATGAATTTCAACATTTATGATAAAAATTAATAGCAAACTGTGAATTGTTGTTGAGTCACTAAGTCGTGTCCAACTCTTGTGACTCCATGGACTAGCCCACCAGGCTACTTTGTCCATGGGATTTCCCAGGTAAAAATACTGAGTGTTAGCCATTTCCTTCTCCAGGGGATCTTTCCGACCCAGGGATCAAACCCATGTCTCCTGCATTGCAGGCAGATTCTTTTCACTGAGCCACCTGTGAAGCCCTAAACTATGCATAAAAATTCCCTAAACTGATAGAAATACAGATCTATTTAGTGGTAAAACACTGAAAGTTTTACCCCTGAGATAGACTACCTGCCATTACTACTTCTATTCAACATTGTTCTAGAGATTCTAGCCGTGAAATAAAGGGGGAAAAGAGAAACGAAGGGCATAAAGATAGAAAAGGAAGAAATAAAATAACCATTTGTTTACAGATGATATCTAATTACGTACACGGAAAATCCAAAGGAATTTACCAACTATTAGAATTAGTAAGTCAATTTAACAACCTTCTTATCAGGTCAGTACTCAAAAGTCATTAATATTCATATATAAACACCAAACAGAAAATGGAATTTAAAGTCAAAACATCAATGAGCTAGGAAATCTACCATGGGATATGTAGAGATGCTTATACATTGAAATAATTGATACATATACATTTGTATGTATAAGTATATACATATACATAAACATTGATATATATACATACACAAATATATTTGATACAATTTAAAGAAGAACTAAACAGGGGGATATGCCATTTTCATGAACTGGAAAATTCAATATTATGAAGACTGGAGTTCTTCATTTGGAGTTCTCACCAAACTAGTCTGTACATCCAACCCAGTCTTCTTTATTTGTGTTAATTTTTGACAAATATGCCTTAAGATACTTAAGATAGTGTCATGATTCCCAAAGAAGCAGAGCAGGTGTTTTGAACTTGCCCTTAGTGTCTTCAGAGGGGATAACTTGCCATGGAATATACAGCTAGCAGAGAAGAGGTGGTACATGAACCCGTGGAATTCTTACTGGGACATTTTTTTTTTCTCCTCTACTCTTCCACCAAAGACTGCTCCAGTCCTATTCTTCCTGGTTATGCTGCTTCCTCCTAGAATCTTGACACTACCAGAGACATGCTATAGGATTTAACCTGCCTCAAAATCCCAGGCGTTTTTTTTTTTTTTTTAATGTTCTATGTATTGAAGTGGTCAAACAAGAGATGGCAAGAGTGAATGTCGACATTCTAGGAATTAGCGAACTCAAATGGACTGGAATGGGTGAATTTAACTCAGATGATCATTATATCTACTACTGTGGGCAGGAATCCCTCAGAAGAAATGGAGTAGCCATCATGGTCAACAAAAGAGTCTGAAATGCAGTACTTGGATGCAAATCTCAAAAACAACAGAATGATCTCTGTTCGTTTCCAAGGCAAACCATTCAATATCACAGTAATCCAAGTCTATGCCCCAACCAGTTAACGCTGAAGAAGCTGAAGTTGAACGGTTCTATGAAGACCTACAAGACCTTTTAGAACTAACACCCAAAAAAGATGTCCTTTACATTATAGGGGACTGGAATGCAAAAGTTGGAAGTCAAGAAACACCTGGAGTAACAGGCAAACTTGACCTTGGAATATGGAATGCAGCAGGGCAAAGACTAATAGAGTTTTGCCAAGAGAATGCACTGGTCATAGCAAACACCCTCTTCCAAAAACACAAGAGAAGACTCTACACATGGACATCAACAGATGGTCAACACGGAAATCAGATTGATTATATTCTTTGCAGCCAAAGATGGAGAAGCTCTATACAGTCAGCAAAAACAAGACCAGGAGCTGACTGTGGCTCAGACCATGAACTCCTTATTACCAAATTCAGACTTAAATTGAAGAAAGTAGGGAAAACCACTAGACCATTCAGGTATGACCTAAATCAAATCCCTTATGATTATACAGTGGAACTGAGAAATAGGTTTAAGGGCCTAGATTTGATAGATAGAGTGCCTGATGAACTATGGAATGAGGTTCGTGACATTGCACGGGAGACAGGGATCAAGACCATCCCCATGGAAAAGAAATGCAAAAAGCAAAATGGCTGTCTGGGGAGGCCTTACAAATAGCAGTGAAAAGAAGAGAAGCGAAAAGCAAAGGAGAAAGGAAAGATATAAACATCTGAATGCAGAGTTCCAAAGAATAGCAAGAAGAGATAAGAAAGCCTTCTTCAGCGATCAATGCAAAGAAATAGAGGAAAACAACAGAATGGGAAAGACTAGAGATCTCTTCAAGAAAATCAGAGATACCAAAGGAACATTTCATGCAAAGATGGGCTCGATAAAGGACAGAAATGGTATGGACCTAACAGAAGCAGGATGGAGAAGGCAATGGCACTCCACTCCAGTACTCTTGCCTGGAAAATCCCATGGACAGAGGAGCCTGGTGGGCTGCAGTCCATGGGGTCTCGAAGAGTCGGACACGACTGAACGACTTCACTTTCACTTCTCATTTTCATGCACTGGAGAAGGAAATGGCAACCCACTCCAGTATTCTTGCCTGGAGAATCCCAGGGACGGGGGAGCCTGGTGGGCTGCTGTTTATGGGGTCACCAGAATCGGACACGACTGAAGTGACTTAGCAGTAACAGAAGCAGAAGATATTAAGAAGAGATGGCAAGAATACACAGAAGAACTGTACAAAAAAGATCTTCATGACCCAGATAATCACGATGGTGTGATCACTGACCTAGAGCCAGACATCCTGGAATGTGAAGTCAAGTGGGCCTTAGAAAGCATCACTACGAACACAGCTAGTGGAGGTGATGGAATTCCAGTTGAGCTATTCCAAATCCTGAAAGATGATGCTGTGAAAGTGCTGCACTCAATATGCCAGCAAATTTGGAAAACTCAGCAGTGGCCACAGGACTGGAAAAGGTCAGTTTTCATTCTAATCCCAAAGGAAGGGAATGCCAAAGAATGCTCAAACTGCCGCACAATTGCACTCATCTCACACGCTAGTAAAGTAATGCTCAAAATTCTCCAAGCCAGGCTTCAGCAATATGTGAACCGTGAACTTCCTGATGTTCAAGCTGGTTTTAGAAAAGGCAGAGGCACCAGAGATCAAATTGACAACATCCACTGGATCATAGAAAAAGCAAGAGAGTTCCAGAAAAACATCTATTTCTGCTTTATTGACTCTGCCAAAGCCTTTGACTGTGTGGATCACAATAAACTGTGGAAAATTCTGAAAGAGTTGGGAATACCAGACCACCTGACCTGCCTCTTGAGAAATCTGTATGCAGGTCAGGAAGCAACAGTTAGAACTGGACATGGAACAACAGACTGGTTCCAAATAGGAAAAGGAGTACGTCAAGGCTGTATATTGTCACCCAGTTTATTTAACTTCTATGCAGAGTACATCCTGAGAAATGCTGGGCTGGAGGAAGCACAAGCTGGAATCAAGATTGCTGGGAGAAATATCAATAACCTCAGATATGCAGATGACACCACCCTTATGGCAGAAAGTGAAGAGGAACTCAAAAGCCTCTTGATGAAGGTGAAAGTGGAGAGTGAAAAAGTTGGCTTAAAGCTCAACATTCAGAAAACGAAGATCATGGCATCGGGTCCCATCACTTCATGGGAAATAGATGGGGAAACAGTGGAAACAGTGTCACACTTTATTTTTCTGGGCTCCAAAATCACTGCAGATGGTGACTGCAGCCATGAAATTAAAAGACGCTTACTCCTTGGAAGGAAAGTTATGACCAACCTAGAAAGCAAATTCAAAAGCAGAGACATTACTTTGCCAACAAAGGTTCGTCTAGTCAAGGCTACAGTTTTTCCTGTGGTCATGTATGGATGTGAGAGTTGGACTGTGAAGAAGGCTGAGTGGGGAAGAATTGATGCTTTTGAACTGAGGTGTTGGAGAAGACTCTTGAGAGTCCCTTGGACTGCAAGGAGATCCAACCAGTCCATTCTGAAGGAGACCAGCCCTGGGATTTCTTTGGAAGGAATGATGCTCAAGCTGAAACTCCAGTACTTTGGCCACCTCATGCAAAGAGTTGACTCATTGGAAAAGACTCTGATGCTGGGAGGGATTGGGGCCAAGAGGAGAAGGGGACAAGAGAGGATGAGATGGCAGGATGGCATCACTGACTCGATGGACATGAGTCTGAGTGAACTCTGGGAGTTGGTGATGGACAGGGAGGCCTGGCGTGCTGTGATTCATGGGGTCTCGAAGAGTCGGACACGACTGAGCGACTGAACTGAATTGAACTGATGTATTGAATAAAATGTGGAAAGCTGAAAGAATGTGTGCTTAGTCATATCGGACTCTTTGTGACCCCATTGAGTGCAGCCAGGCTACAGTATGCCAGCTCCTCTATCTATCGGATTTTCCAGGCAAGAATAATGGAGTGAGTTGCCATTTCCTTCTCCAGGGGATCTTCCTGACCCAGGAATTGAATCCATATGTCTTACATCTCCTGCATTGGCAGGCGGATTCTTTACCATTGAACCACGTGAGTTCTACATATTATAGAAATTTTACTCTTATAAATAAAGTCTTTGAATTTAAAGTCAGAAATGACTTCCATGCAGCACTGGGGTTTACAGGCAGATTGTCAACAAATACTTTGAGTCGCTGTTCAGGGACATTCTGGAGATGTGAGCCTAAATATTTAACTGAATGTTGTTTTAACTATCTTTGTAAAAACAAAGTTCTAGCTACCCCCAGAAATTAAGACCCAATCTAGAGCAAGCCTTAAATTATTTGGGATCCTGTAAAGATTTTTCATAATAAAGACAAAAATTTTCCTAGCATGTGAGAGTTGAGTGAGTGGTGTTAATCGCATCTTCTTTTGGTTATTCATTGAATAAGCCTTTTGTTTCCTTACTATGTCGCTCTCCTTAAGCTAAGTTTAATTTCAAAAGGAAGTTTTTAAAATGTATTTGTTTTTGGCCATGTTGGGTCTTTGTTGCTGTGCTCCAGCTTTCTCTGGTTGTAGCAAGGAGAGCCACTCTCTAGTTGCGGTGTGCAGGCTTCTCACTGCAGTGGCTCCTCTTGTTGCAGAGCACGGGCTCTAGGTGCGCGGGCTCAGTGGTTGTAGCACGTGGGCTCAGGTAGTGGAGGCGCATGGGTTCAGTTGCCCTGCAGCATGTGGACTCTTCCCCAAATAGGAATCAAATCCACGTCCCCTGCATTGGCAGATGGAGTCTTACGTGCCGGACCACCAGGGAAGTTCATCAAAGAGAAATGTTTAAAGCCGGTAATCTTGCTTGGGCTAAGCT
Organism: Bos javanicus; assembly: GCF_032452875.1. NCBI lineage: Eukaryota > Metazoa > Chordata > Mammalia > Artiodactyla > Bovidae > Bos > Bos javanicus. The sequence continues at coordinate 49,676,685 of NC_083870.1, forward strand.
ATTATCTGACAGAAGGCTCCCCATAAAAGAATGTGACCAGAGCTTCGCAGGGTTTCTTCATTGTTATCTGACTTCCTTGGACTCACTCTGAAGTCCTCGCCAGTCAGATAATATTTGAAGTATAATGTGTCATAATTCAATGTATAAATGTATAAAACCACCAACATACCTGTTGGCAGCGGAGAGGGAGCACTAAAGACTTGTTCAAGGAACTGAGGAACTGTAATTGATTTTAGTGACCTATTAGGAATGTGGAGTTGGAAAAGGTGAGACCGGAGTTGGATAAGGTAGAGAATAGTCAGAATCTAGAAACTGGTCACATGATAAATGGTTGAAGACCGGGAGGCACATAGCCTGGAAAAGAGGAGAGCTGGGAACATGACAGTTATGCTCAGACAGTGGAAGAGGAAAGAGATGACAATCAGAATGCTTGTTTGCTCCTGTAGGGAGACATGTGACCACGGCTGGGATTTATAGGTGACAGGTGTCTGCTCAGTAATACAAGGAAGTAATACAAGTAATACAAGGAAGTATTACAAAGAAGTAATACAGCTGGAATAGATCTAAAATGAAGATGTGGGGGACACATCCAATACAAAAACTAGATGACCACCTTTTAAGCATAGTTTGAATGGGGAAATAATCTCTTGGGACAGAGGATGTGGTTTAAATAATTAGTAAAACCCCACTCCAATACTGTTGCCTGGAAAATCCCATGGACGAAGGAGCCTGGTAGGCTGCAGTCCATGGGGTCGCTAGAGTCGGACACGACTGAAGCGATGCAGCAGCAGCAGCAGCAGCAAAGCATGTTCTAACGCTGAACTAAAGATTGTTAAGGCCTTGAGTTAAGTCTAATCTTCTACTTAGACACAGCCCTGTTTGCAGGATCAGCAAGGAGCAAATAAACCTCATTACCTGGCCGGGCTGCTTCCGAACATGCTTTGAGACAACTGGCAGAGACCTTGCCTGACAGCTCATGTCCTGTGAGCTGTCATAGGACAGGATCATTGTTCCTGGTTCCCAGGTTCCTGGCCTACTGGCAACATAAATGTGATGGTGCTGTTGTATTTCTATGTTTGTAGATTTTTGTATATTTTATTATAGAAAGCTTTAGGGTACATTGTATTTCTTTGTCACTTAATTCAACAAGCATTTAATGACAACTTACCATGAATCATCTATCCACTAAACCAGATCATAGAAACAAAACAGAAACTAAAAAACACTTCCTGTCCTTGCAGATCTTACCACCTAATATTATTAGAAATTGGCTCTCGGTTCTTTTTTTCACATTTGGAAAAGCCAGAATTGTTAAATATGGCTTTTTTAAGGAATGAATAGGGAATTTCTCTGTATACAGTCTGAGAATAGAAAGAACATTATATATTGAAACTAACATAGTATGACTTGTTCCTAAAATACTGTTATTCAGATCAGATCAGATCAGTCGCTCAGTCGTGTCCGACTCTTTTCGACCCCATGAATAGCAGCACACCAGGCCTCCCTGTCCATCACAAACTCCCGGAGTTCACTCAGACTCACGTCCATCGAGTCAGTGATGCCATCCAGCCATCTCATCCTCTGTCATCCCCTTCTCCTCTTGCCCCCAATCCCTCCCAGCATCAGAGTCTTTTCCAATGAGTCAACTCTTGACATGAGGTGGCCAAAGTACTGGAGTTTCAGCTTTAGCATCATTCCCTCCAAAGAAATCCCAGGGCTGATCTCCTTCAGGATGGACTGGTTGGATCTCCTTGCAGTCCAAGGGACTCTCAAGAGTCTTCTCCAACACCACAGTTTAAAAGCATCAATTCTTCGACGCTCAGCCTTCTTCACAGTCCAACTCTCACATCCATACATGACCACAGGAAAAACCATAGCCTTGACTAGACGAACCTTTGTTGGCAAAGTAATGTCTCTGCTTTTGAATATGCTATCTAGATTGGTCATAACTTTCCTTCCAAGGAGTAAGCGTCTTTTAATTTCATGGCTGCAGTCACCATCTGCAGTGATTTTGGAGCCCAGAAAAATAAAGTGTGACACTGTTTCCACTGTTTCCCCATCTATTTCCCATGAAGTGATGGGACCGGATGCCGTGATCTTCGTTTTATTACCCATATCTAAAATTCTGCAGTGAATAATTAGGAGAGTCATGTCCACAATTTTAGGAAACTTGTTGAAAACAATCATGAGCTCTAACTGGAAATGTCTTCTGCTGCCCATCTAGATCTGAGTTGTCAATACAGTAACCAGAAGCCACATATGGCTACTTAAAATGAAATTCATTAAAATTATATAAAATTAAAATTTTAGTTCCTCAGTTATAATAGCCACATTTCAAGTGCTTAATAGCCACATGTGTCTGGTGGTTACCGTATTTGACCATGAAGATTTTGTACATTTCTATTATGGCAGAAAGTTCTATTGGTGTTGACCTAAAGAACCATTATATTTAGAAGCTGGATTTGAAGATGTTTAAAAGCACAAAAGCATTTGATAACTTTAATACTTATTTATGATAAAGACTTTAGCATACTATCAATAGAGAATGTCATTAGTTTGCTGCTGCTACTGCTGCTAAGTCACTTCAGTCGTGTCCGACTCTGTGCAACCCCATAGACGGCAGCCCACCAGCCTCCCCCGTCCCTGGGATTCTCCAGGCAAGAACATTGGAGTGGGTTGCCATTTCCTTCTCCAATGCATGAAAGTGAAAAGTGAAAGTGAAGTCGCTCAGTCGTGTCCGACTCCTAGCGACCCCATGGACTGCAGCCTACCAGGCTCCTCTGTCCATGGGATTTTCTAGGCAAAAGTACTGGAGTGGGGTGCCATTGCCTTCTCCTAAAGTAGTTTAGTTTCCACTAAATGACTTGAATCAGCAGCAATACATTATATTAGGAAAACAAATAATTTGGAAAACCACTTTATTCTGTATATGTAAAATATATCTTGATGGTTTGTACAAATATGCATTGATAATGTATTAATCAAATATTACAAATTCAACTACAAGGATACCAGTAAACTAATTTATCTAATATGTTTTATAACAGATGGGAAATTCTGCCATGAATCAATACCAAGTAAGGGATGTGTTGTGTAAAGTGAGAATTATCCAGGACCTATCCAGTTTCATAGTTAGGTATATTGGTCTAACTGCTCCAAAAAAAAAAGGGCCAAATTAGACTTATGAAATCACTAGATGTTATTTTTTAATATGCATGTGCCTGTGGTCTGATTTATGCTCATTATGCACATATATGTATATTTTGGTCCTCCCGGACGTGGTCCACTGGAGAAGGGAATGGCAAACCACTTCAGTATTCTTGCCTTGAGAACTCCATGAACAGTATGAAAAGGCAAAATGATAGGATACTGACAGAGGAACTCCCCAGGTCAGTAGGTGCCCAATATGCTACTGGAGATCAGTGGAGAAATAACTCCAGAAAGAATGAAGGGATGGAGCCAAAGCAAAAACAACACCCAGCTGTGGATGTGACTGGTGGTAGAAGCAAGGTCCAATGCTGTAAAGAGCAATATTGCATAGGAACCTGGAATGTCAGGTCCATGAATCAAGGCAAATTGGAAGTGGTCAAACAGGAGATGGCAAGAGTGAACGTAGACATTCTAGGAATCAGTGAACTCAAATGGACTGGAATGGGTGAATTTAACTCAGATGACCATTATATCTACTACTGCGGGCCGGAATCCCTCAGAAGAAATGGAGTAGCCATCATGGTCAACAAAAAAGTCCGAAATGCAGTACTTGGATGCAAATCTCAAAAATGACAGAATGATCTCTGTTCGTTTCCAAGGCAAACCATTCAATATCACAATAATCCAAGTCTATGCCCCAACCAGTTAACGCTGAAGAAGCTGAAGTTGAATGGTTCTATGAAGACCTACAAGACCTTTTAGAACTAACACCCAAAAAAGATGTCCTTTTCATTATGGGGGACTGGAATGCAAAAGTAGGAAGTCAAAAAATACCTGGAGTAATGGGCAAATTTGGCCTTGGAATATGGAATGCAGCAGGGCAAAGACTAATAGAGTTTTGCCAAGAGAATGCACTGGTCATAGCAAACACCCTCTTCCAACAACACAAGAGAAGACTCTATACATGGACATCACCAGATGGTCAACACGGAAATCAGACTGATTATATTCTTTGCAGCCAAAGATGGAGAAGCTCTATACGGTCAACAAAAACAAGACCAAGAGCTGACTGTGGCTCAGATCATGAACTCCTTATTGGCAAATTCAGACTTAAATTGAAGAAAGTAGGGAAAACCATTAGATCATTCAGGTATGACCTAAATCAAATCCCTTATGATTATACAGTGGAAGTGAGAAATAGATTTAAGGGCCTAGATTTGATAGATAGAGTGCCTGATGAACTATGGAATGAGGTTCGTGACATTGTACGGGAGACAGGGATCAAGACCATCCCCATGGAAAAGAAATGCAAAAAAGCAAAATGGCTGTCTGGGGAGGCCTTACAAATAGCTGTGAAAAGAAGAGAAGTGAAAAGCAAAGGAGAAAAGGAAAGATATAAGTATCTGAATGCAGAGTTCCAAAGAATAGCAAGAAGAGATAAGAAAGCCTTCTTCAGCGATCAATGCAAAGAAATAGAGGAAAACAACAGAATGGGAAAGACTAGAGATCTCTTCAAGAAAATTAGAGATACCAAGGGAACATTTCATGCAAAGATGGGCTCGATAAAGGACAGAAATGGTATGGACCTAACAGAAGCAGAAGATATTAAGAAGAGATGGCAAGAATACACAGAAGAACTGTACAAAAAAGATCTTCATGACCCAGATAATCACGATGGTGTGATCACTGACCTAGAGCCAGACATCCTGGAATGTGAAGTCAAATGGTCCTTAGAAAGCATCACTACGAACAAAGCTAGTAGAGGTGATGGAATTCCGGTTGAGCTATTCCAAATCCTGAAAGATGATGCTGTGAAAGTGCTGCACTCAATATGCCAGCAAATTTGGAAAACTCAGCAGTGACCACAGGACTGGAAAAGGTCAGTTTTCATTCCAATCCCAAAGAAAGGCAATGCCAGAGAATGCTCAAACTACTGCATAATTACACTCATCTCACATGCTAGTAAAGTAATGCTCAAAATTCTCCAAGCCAGGCTTCAGCAATATGTGAACCGTGAACTTCCTGATGTTCAAGCTGGTTTTAGAAAAGGCAGAGGCACCAGAGATCAAATTGACAACATCTGCTGGATCATGGAAAAAGCAAGAGAGTTCCAGAAAAACATCTATTTCTGCTTTATTGACTCTGCCAAAGCCTTTGACTGTGTGGATCACAATAAACTGTGGAAAATTCTGAAAGAGTTGGGAATACCAGACCACCTGACCTGCCTCTTGAGAAATCTGTATGCAGGTCAGGAAGCAACAGTTAGAACTGGACATGGAACAACAGACTGGTTCCAAATAGTAAAAGGAGTACGTCAAGGCTGTATATTGTCACCCTGATTCTTATATATGTGTTTATTTCACTATTCCATTACCTAGGGTTCCCAATTATGAATAATAGTAAATGCCATTTTTTTTTTTCAGTTTAAAAGGCAGACATTTCTATCTCATGATTGTTGAAGCTGGGAAGTCCAATATGAAAATGTTGGCAGATTTGATGTCTGGTGAGAACCTTCTTTGGAGAAGGCAATGGCACCCCACTCCATTACTCTTGCCTGGAAAATCCCATGGATAGAGGAGCCTGGTAGGCTGCAGTCCATGGGATCGCTAAGAGTTGGACATGACTGAGCGACTTCACTTTCACTTTTCACTTTCATGCATTGGAGAAGGAAATGGCAACCCACTCCATATTCTTGCCTGGAGAATCCCAGGGACGGGGGAGGCTGTTGGGCTGCCGTCTATGGGGTTACACAGAGTCGGACACGACGGAAGGGACTTAGCAGCAGCAGCAGCAGAGAACCTTCTTCCTGGTTTCCATAATGCCGTTTTCTTGATATACCCTCACATGAAGGAAAGAAAAATGTCACTTTCTAAGTACTTACAATATACTAGATAATTCTAAGCACTTTTCATGATTAGATCATTTAGGCCACACATTGCCATAGATACAGTTATGATTCCTTTTGACAGATGAAGACACTGAGGAACAGCTAGATCACCTTGCCCTCTGCAAAGGGGCAGAACTGAGCTAAACCCAAACACTGGGCTTCAGAGACTGCACTCTTATCCATTGTGCTGTGGTGTGCTTAGTTGCTTAGTCATGTCTGACTCCTTGCAACCCCATGGACTATATAGCCCACCAGGCTTCTCTGTCCATGGGGATTCTCCAGGCAAGAATATAGGAGTGGGTTGCCATGCCCCACTCAAGGGGCTCTTCCAAGCCAGGAATCGAATCCAGGTCTCCCACATTGTGGGCAGATTCTTTACCAACTGAGCCACCAGGGAAGCCCTCTCTTATCCATTCCTCTGTAGTTTTTTTCCCTTAGAACTAAAGAAAGCACTTTGGTGCCTAAGGGCATCATTGACACAATGGACATGAGTTTGAGCAAACTCTGGGAAATAGTGAAGAACAAGGAAGACTGGTGTGCTGCAGTACATGGGATCACAAAGAGCTGGCCACGACTTAGCAACTGAACAATAGTCAACTGAAATGCATCAGGTCCCTTAAGGTATTCTATACACATGGAAAAGGACCTGGGAAATCAAAATAAGAGAGCATTGCACTGGAAGCCCAGGGAAGCTCCATAGTCTCAGGTAAGAAGGAAGATCAGATGAGGTGGTAACTGTTAAGTCATTCTGATGGGCTCCTGTCTGCAGATTGCTGTCCCCAAAATGTGGAAGAAGGACCTGGCAACAGAGCATGCTGTGCTCAGGGTTCTGAAGCTGAAGTTCAAAGCCAGAGTTGTTTGATGTTTTTCAGCAATAAAAAGGAGTGTGAGCAAAGAGCTGGAATTTTCCAGCTGGGAATTTTTCAGGGAAGACTTAGCAAAAAGGGTCAGGGTTTGAAGAAGCTCAGGGAACTAGTTTGAAAACACATGGACTGTGGGTTAAGTCTGGGAGTAAACTGTAAATGAGAAGAATGGCAATTTTTACCTAAAATAAAACTATTCACTGATTCATGTTGAGGTTTGACAGAAAACAACAAAATTCTGTAAAGCAATTATCCTTCAATTAAAAAATAAATTTAAAAAAAGCTATTCAGTTTTAATCAGACAGGATGAATGTTACAGTCCGTGTATTAGTTGATCAGATTAAGAGGGGCATCTAAAGCATTTAATATGATAGCTCTCACTGTGCTATGGATTTGATGTATCTGAAAAGTGGATTAAGTGAGTTGACAAAAGCCTTGGGATTCAGGGCACCTGCGTTTGGTTGGTGTAACTTTTCTGAGGTTAATTACCAATATCTGCCTATTGAAATCATGACAACTCTTTGGAACAAGTTTACTTCTGTGAATTTGTCTTGTGGAAATTCTTACTGAAATTTTTATAAATAGAACTTCTCAGAAGGAGAGTTTTTTTTTCTCTTTTTTTTAAAGCATGTTTTGTAGTTTGTTACATTAATTTAAATACCCACACACACATACATAATTTTACAATTTCATTCAAAGTGTACTTTTAATCCTTTAATATATCTTTAGGGATAGGTATTCCTATTGAGTAGGAAACAGTTTCTGTCTACTTAGTAGAAAGAAATATTCACTAATTCCTATGTACTTTTTAAACTGAGAACAGTTTGTTTTAATAAATTATCTCTCCATTGTTCTGTGAATGAGTCCATCTGTCAGTCCACATTTTTTATTAAGCTTCACATTTGATTTTGATACATAAAGTGATGATCCTTTTTTTTTCTTTTTGTCAGATGAACTTATTTGCAAAGCAGAAATAGAGACCCAGAGGTAGAGAATAAACTTACAGATACTAAGAGAAGGAAGTGTGTGAGATAAATTGGGAGCCTGAGACTGACATAATACACTACTAGGTATAGAATGGGCTTCCCTTGAGGCTCAGCTGGTAAAGACTCCACCTGCATTGTGGGAGACCTAGGTTCAATCCCTGGGTTGGGAAGATCCTCTGGAAAAGGGAAAGGCTACCCACTCCAGTATTTTGGCCTGGAGTTCCAGGACTGTGTATTGGAATTCCTGGAATTCCATGGACTGTATAGTCCATGGGGTCACAGAGTCCAATACAAGTGAGTGACTTCATTTTCATGTAGGGAATAGATAACTAATGAGAACCTATTGTATAGCAGAAGGAACTCCACTCAGTGGTCTGTGGCAACCTAAATGAGAAGGAAGTCCGAAAAATAGGGGATATATGTATAAGTATAGCTGATCGCACAATTGTACTCATCTCACAGGCTAGCAAAGTAATGCTTAAAATTCTCCAAGCCAGGATTCAACAATACATGAACCATGAGCTTCCAGATGTTTAAGCTGATTTTAGAAAAGGCAGAGGAACCAGAGATCAAATTGCCAACATCTGCTGGATCATGGAAAAAGCCAGAGAGTTCCAGAAAAACATCTACTTCTGCTTTATTGACTATGCCAAAGCCTTTGACTGTGTGAACTGCAACAACCTGTGGAAAATTATTCAAGAGATAGGAATACCAGACCACCTTATCTGCCACCTGAGAAATCTGTATGCAGGTCAAGAAGCAACAGTTAGAATAGGACATGGAACAACAGACTGGTACCAAATCGGGAAAGGAGTACGTCAAGGCTGTATATTGTCACCCTGCTTATTTAACTTCTATGCAGAGTACATCATGAGAAATGTTGGACTGGATGAAGAACAAGCTGGAATCAAGATTGCTGGGAGAAATTTCAATAACCTCAGATATGCAGATGATACCACCCTTATGGCAGAAAGCGAAGAAGAACTAAACAGCCTCTTGATGAAAGTGAAAGGAGAGTGAAAAAGCTGGCTTAAAACTCAACATTCAGAGAACTCAGATCATGGCATCTGGTCCCATCACTTCATGGAAAATAGATGGGAAAACAATGGAAACAGTGAGAGACTTTATTTTGGGGGGTTCAAAATCATCGCAGATGGTGACTGCAGACATGAAATTAAAAGACACTTGCTCCTTGGAAGAAAAGTTATGACCAACCTAGACACATGGCATCCCACTCCAGTACTCTTGCCTGGAAAATCTCATGGATGGAGGACCCTGGTGGGCTGCAGTCCATGGGGTCACGAAGAGTTGGACACGACTGAGCAACTTCACTTTCATGCATTGGAGAAGGAAATGGCAAGCCACTCCAGTGTTCTTGCCTGGAGAGTCCCAGGGACAGAGGAGCCTGGAGGGCTGCCGTCTATAGGGTTGCACAGAGTCGGACACGACTGAAGCAACTTAGCAGCAGCAGCAGATGCATATTAAAAAGCAGAGACATTATTTTGCCAACAAAGGTCCATCTAGTCAAAGCTATGGTTTTTCCAGTAGTCATGTATGGATGTGAGAGTTGGACTATAAAGAAAACTGATCACCGAAGAATTGATGCTTTTAAACTGTGGTGCTGGAGAAGACTCTTGAAAGTCCCTTGGACTGCAAGGATATCCAACCAATCCATCCTAAAGGAGATCAGTTCTGAATATTCATTGAAAGGACTGATGCTGAATATGAAACTCCAATACTTTGGCCACCTGATGCGAAGAACTGACTCATTTGAAAAGACCCTGATACTGGGAAAGACTGAAGGTGAGAGGCGAAGGGGATGACAGAGGATGAGATGGTTGGATGGCATCACCAACTCAATGGACTAAAGTTTGAGTAAACTCCAGGCATTGGTGATAGACAGAGAGGCCCTGGCATGCTGCAGTCCATGGGGTCACAAAGAGTTGGACACATCGGAGTGACTGAACTGAACTGATCACTGATTCACTTTGCTGAATAACAGAAACCAACACAATATTATAAAGCAACTATACTCCAGTGGTTTTTCCTGTGGTCATGTATGGATATGAGAGTTGGACTGTGAAGAAGGCTGAGCGCCGAAGAATTGATGCTTTTGAACTGTGGTGTTGGAGAAGACTCTTGAGAGTCCCTTGGACTGCAAGGAGATCCAACCAGTCCATTCTGAAGGAGATCAGCCCTGGGATTTCTTTGGAAGGAATGATGCTAAAGCTGAAACTCCAGTACTTTGGCCATCTCATGTGAAGAGTTGACTCATTGGAAAAGACTCTGATGCTGGGAGGGATTGGAGGCAGGAGGAGAAGGGGACGACAGAGGATGAGATGGCTGGATGGTATCACTGACTCGATGGATGTGAGTCTGAGTGAACTCCAGGAGTTGGTGATGGACAGGGAGGCCTGGTGTGCTGCGATTCATGGGGTCACAAAGAGACGGACACGACTGAGCGACTGATCTGATCTGATCTGATACTCCAATAAAATTTTTTTCAAAAGATGAAATCATATACCTACTTGAAGTGCTCAAAACATCATTCCTCTCTAAAATGAAAAATCTCTAATCAAATTCCTTTAACATCTGATTATACTTGTATCTCTGCCTATACACAGACTTCTTCTAAGTTCTTCTAATGAAAGAAAGACAGAAATAGGAAATGTAAAGACAAGTTTTGCAAGTGTTCTTCTGTAGAATCTGGAATATGACCATCTTGTCCATCATGGTGAAACTATCCAAGAGAAGTTAAGCAATTTAGTTTTGCTGGATATGAACCTAGGCTGGTGGGCTTCCAAGCCTGTGGTCATTCTGTTACCTCATGATATAGAGTTCATTCCAAGAAACGTTGATCGTGATAAAATAGCTAACTGTACTGAGAATTTGTTAGATCAGGTACTGTACTAAGCACTTTGCATCTATCTCTCAACAAACTTTAGCGAGTTCTCTATTGATTTATAAGGTTATACATCTATGAACTCAGTCAAACTTAGCTACTAATTAAATGCCCTTCAAATTTGCTTTGTAAAAAATTAATTGACATTCCATTTTTTTTTAAAATTAGGTTTTTGGCCTTGAAACAAGATACTCTTTTTCAAAAAATCAGTAAGTATCTAGATCTTGCTCAGCTTTAAATTCTTGAGCTACTTTCAGGGCCCTGAGAACATTGCAGCCCAAATATGCTAATGATGTTCTAGGAATCCCTCAGAAGAAATGGAGTAGCCATCATGGTCAACAAAAGAGTCCGAAATGCAGTACTTGGATGCAAATCTCAAAAACAACAGAATGATCTCTGTTCGTTTCCAAGGCAAACCATTCAATATCACAGTAATCCAAGTCTATGCCCCAACCAGTAACGCTGAAGAAGCTGAAGTTGAACGGTTCTATGAAGACCTACAAGACCTTTTAGAACTAACACCCCAAAAAAATGTCCTTTTCATTATAGGGGACTGGAATGCAAAAGTAGGAAGTCAAAAAACACCTGGAGTAACAGGCAAATTTGGCCTTGGAATACGGAATGAAGCAGGGCAAAGACTAATAGAGTTTTGCCAAGAGAATGCACTGGTCATAGCAAACACCCTCTTCCAACAACACAAGAGAAGACTCTACACATGGACATCAACAGATGGTCAACACGGAAATCAGATTGATTATATTCTTTGCAGCCAAAGATGGAGAAGCTCTATACGGTCAACAAAAACAAGACCAAGAGCTGACTGTGGCTCAGATCATGAACTCCTTATTGGCAAATTCAGACTTAAATTGAAGAAAGTAGGGAAAACCACTAGACCATTCAGGTATGACCTAAATCAAATCCCTTATGATTATACAGTGGAAGTGAGAAATAGATCTGAAATAGGCCTAGATCTGATAGATAGACTGCCTGATGAACTATGGAATGAGGTTCGTGACATTGTACGGGAGACAGGGATCAAGACCATCCCCATGGAAAAGAAATGCAAAAAAGCAAAATGGCTGTCTGGGGAGGCCTTACAAATAGCTGTGAAAAGAAGAGAAGTGAAAAGCAAAGGAGAAAAGGAAAGATATAAGCATCTGAATGCAGAGTTCCAAAGAATAGCAAGGAGAGATAAGAAAGCCTTCCTCAGTGATCAATGCAAAGAAATAGAGGAAAACAACAGAATGGGAAAGACTAGAGATCTCTTCAAGAAAATTAGAGATACCAAGGGAACATTTCATGCAAAGATGGGCTCGATAAAGGACAGAAATGGTATGGACCTAACAGAAGCAGAAGATATTAAGAAGAGGTGGCAAGAATACACAGAAGAACTGTACAAAAAAGATCTTCACGACCCAGATAATCACGATGGTGTGATCACTGACCTAGAGCAAGACATCCTGGAATGTGAAGTCAAGTGGGCCTTAGAAAGCATCACTATGAACAAAGCTAGTGGAGGTAATGGAATTCCAGTTGAGCTATTTCAAATCCTGAAAGATGATGCTGTGAAAGTGCCGCACTCAATATGCCAGCAAATTTGGAAAACTCAGCAGTGGCCACAGGACTGGAAAAGGTCAGTTTTCATTTCAATCCCAAAGAAAGGCAATGCCAAAGAATGCTCAAACTACCACACAATTGCATTCATCTCACACTAGTAAAGTAATGCTCAAAATTCTCCAAGCCAGGCTTCAGAAATACATGAACCATGAACTTCCTGATGTTCAAGCTGGTTTTAGAAAAGGCAGAGGAACCAGAGATTAAATTGCCAACATCCACTGGATCATCGAAAAAGCAAGAGAGTTCCAGAAAAACATCTATTTCTGCTTTATTGACTATGCTAAAGCCTGTAACTGTGTGGATCACAATAAACTGGAAAATTCTGAAAGAGATGGGAATACCAGACCACCTGACCTGCCTCTTGAGAAATCTGTATGCAGGTCAGGAAGCAACAGAACTGGACATGGAACAACAGACTGGTTCCAAATAGGAAAAGGAGTATGTCAAGGCTGTATATTGTCACCCTGCTTATTTAACTTCTATGCAGAGTACATCATGAGAAATGCTGGGCTGGAGGAAGCACAAACTGGAATCAAGATTGCCGGGAGAAAGATCAATAACCTCAGATATGCAGATGACACCACCCTTATGGCAGAAAGTGAAGAGGAGCTCAAAAGCCTCTTGATGAAAGTGAAAGTGGAGAGTGAAAAAGTTGGCTTAAAGCTCAACATTCAGAAAACAAAGATCATGGCATCGGGTCCCATCACTTCATGGGAAATAGAAGGGGAAACAGTGGAAACAGTGTCAGACTTTATTTTTCTGGGCTCCAAAATCACTGCAGATGGTGACTGCAGCCATGAAATTAAAAGACGCTTACTCCTTGGAAAGAAAGTTATGACCAATCTAGATAGCATATTCAAAAGCAGAGACATTACTTTGCCAACAAATGTCCGTCTAGTCAAGGCTATGGTTTTTCCTGTGATCATGTATGGATGTGAGAGTTGGACTGTGAAGGCTGAGTGTCGAAGAATTCATGCTTTTGAACTGTGGTATTGGAGAAGACTCTTGAGAGTCCCTTGGACTGCAAGGAGATCCAACCAGTCCATTCTGAAGGAGATCAGCCCTGGGATTTCTTTGGAAGGAATGATGCTAAAGCTGAAACTCCAGTACTTTGGCCATCTCATGCGAAGAGCTGACTCATTGGAAAAGACTCTGATGCTGGGAGGGATTGGGGGCAGGAGGAGAAGGGGACGACAGAGGATGAGATGGCTGGATGTCATCACTGACTTGATGGATGTGAGTCTGAGTGAACTCCAGGAGTTTGTGATGGACAGGGAGGCCTGACGTGCTGTGATTCATGGGGTCGCAAAGAGTCAGACACGACTGGGGGACTGAACTGAACTGAAGTGATTAGTCTCTTGAGTGACTTCTAAGCAGTACAAGCTTCAGTATATTTTGTGTTTTGAAACATAAATAGAACACACTGATGTTTAAATTGTAAAGTTTCATTGATTTTTTTTTTTTTTTGCTCCTGTAAAATGGACTCAATCTACCTTCAATAAAGTACAGTTGTCAAGCTGAAAGATACACTCAGTAAGAAGCAGTTTCACTTTCTTGAGTGCAACTAAGCGCTTATTTATAGAACTGAATTTCTGACTACAATGGTTAAAAAAAAAAAAACCTCTACTGGTATAAATTACAAAGTTATGAAAAGAGATGACAAGACTTAACAGTTGTCCTGTTAATAAACATAAGCTTTTGTATTCCAAATGTAGACAGCTTCTTTCTAATATTTTCTGTAATAGTCAAAGGCTAGCAAATATATTTATATATTTTTATTTCAGGATTGAAGTTTTTACCAGTGACAGTTATCTGGATTGTACAAAGAAGATGCACAGAGGCCTGTTTCTGAATCACATGGTTTAGTTATAGCTCGTTACTTAGATTTTAAAATGTTAATAGTTTACCATTCAGCACTTGGGCTTTGATATATGTAAATTTTAAACTTTCAGTTAGATTCAAGGTGGCAATAAATATTTTGTATAATGGTGAAAAAGTCCAGGACTGAGTTACATATTAAAAAAACAGAATGTACAAAAAGGAAAGAAGAAATATTGGGAGAGGGATGAGTGTTTTAAAGCCATCAAACCACATTACAAATATTACTATTTCCTGAACTTCACAATTCAGACGAGATTACTTGCATTTTTTCATTGTAGAAGTACACGATATAAAACTGTCAACGACTAACATAGACACACTACTATGTATAACATAAACAACAAGGACCTACTGTAAAGCCCAGGGAACTATATTCAATATCTTGTATTAATAATAACCTACAGTGGGAAAGAATCTGAAAAAGAAATTATATATATATATATATATATATATATATATAAAACTGAATCACTTTGCTATATACCTGAAACTCACACATTATAAATTAACTGTACTTCAATTAAAAAAATAAAACTGTCAACAACTGAAATATGAACATAAAAATAAATAAAATACAGTTTTAAGCTTTTTCACAATTTTATAAGACATTTAAAACTTGGTTATGTTTATATTTACACATATAGATATATATAATGTGTAATTTTATTTTTTCATATGTGAACAGTGCACAGATTGTTAACTAGTATAGAGATCAGGTTAATTTAAGCTTGCTTCTGATTAGTTAAGTCAAGTTATTTAGAATATGATACATGGCTTAGTTCAGAGCACATCTGACTTGCCACATATTTTTGTTAATAAAATCTTATTGGGACCCAATCGTGTCCATTCATTTTCAGTGTCTGTGGCTGCTTTCCTTCAGAGTTGAGTAGTTGGAGCAGAGACCCTACGGCCTGCAAAACCAAAAATATTTACTGTCTGTCCCTTTATAGAAAAAAATTTGCTGACCTCTGTATTTGATGAGTCAGATGGTGCGCTAAATATTACACTTGCTATTACAATAAATGTTTTACGTACAGGAATTCCCTCTTCTGAGTTTTGACTAATGTGTCTAAAATAGAATATAAGACTGGCCAAGATAGCCTAAATGTCCATATTAGTATGTGCATATTATGTCTACCCATAGCAAATGTTTTATATGACCTTGTTATAGCTGGTTTATATATATATATATCTCATATATATGTAAACTCAGTATTTGTAACCTATTTCAAGGACTCATGGCTCCTCTGAAATTGTGATCTCTTAGACTTTATTCAAGTCTGAGCCACTCACATGGTTTTCAACATTTTGAATCATACTTCTTTTGGCTATGAGATAAAATAAATTTCACGGGAAGTTGTATTATAGTACTGAATCTCATTAAGAAATAGAGGG
Source organism: Bos javanicus (assembly GCF_032452875.1). Taxonomy (NCBI): domain Eukaryota; kingdom Metazoa; phylum Chordata; class Mammalia; order Artiodactyla; family Bovidae; genus Bos; species Bos javanicus. Next base: position 49,692,366 of record NC_083870.1, read on the forward strand.
GGAAAAAAATAGCCCACTCTCTTTGCCTTAATAGCTTTGTTTTTAGTCCTTAGTGCTTGAAATATAAAAGCATTGTGTTGTTTATGGAAACCTAAAAGAAATCATGGTAACTATGGCATCACTGACTCAATGGACACAAGTTTGAGCAAACTTAAGGAGATAACAAACGACAGGGAAGGCTGGCGTGCAGCAGTTCATGGGGTCACAAAGAGTTGGACATGATTTAGCGACTGAACAACAGTAACAACTTATTGAGCCTCCAACATGTCAGGCCCTGTTAGGTACTCTACACACATCATCTCATTTCATCCACATAAGCTTAAAAAATATGTTGGTGTATTATGCCTGTTTTACATATGAGGGCATGAAGGCTTAATGAAGACACTTGTCCAGGATCACACAACCAGTAATCGACAGAGCAAGGACTCACACAATGAACTGTCAGATTACAAAATCAGGACTCTTAATCTTACCATTAAATAATAGGTGTTAGTATTTATGCACTTCAAAATACCTTCACATGTCTTTTAAAATGTTGAGACAACCAAGTCAGAGAATATAATGGAATTACCTGGTGAACTGACATCTTCATTTGCCCTCACTGGCAAACCTCCTTGGGAGTATCGTTTCCTGCTGCCATTTCTTCCTTCTTAGTTCATCTCCCTTTTCCATTCCCCAACACTTACCAACCTACATACATTGAGGTGAGTCAGGAAGTCCTGCTTCAGGGGTCTCAAGTATCTCATTCTATCTATAATCCTCAGCTTATAGACACTTTCCAGCTTCTGAAGCCATTTAATAAGAATATATATTGCTATTTCTATTGTGGAAGTCACTAGTTTGGAAAGAGATTTATTACAAATGGGCAGAGATATCTGACTGAGGGAAAAAGACAATAATAGCGCTGAGTTTATAAACCTACTGACTACCACGAGTCCTGGTAGCTAGTGTACTATGCCAGTGTAAAGGAGAGTGTCTGAGGAGGTGGTGAACTCTAGTTTAATCTGGCTTTATGACTAGAAGACTTAGTTACAAAGATGGGCAGACATTTGGAAATGTTTCTTATGGTGTGCATTTGGGCAATGAATACAGAGATGGATAATGAGTGTTTCCTGTGATGAATTCTCTATTTTGAGATCTCAAAAGCAAATGGAATTAAATTCTTTCTTCCTTAGTTCACTGACTTGAGAAATGGTACCATGACTTTATCAGGTATAATGCTTCTTATATTTGTCAGTACTGGAGTTTACTCCAGGAATTCATGGATGGTTCTGTAATTTAAAAATTATTAATATTATTTTATCTAGGGATGAAGTGGAGTAACAGCCTAAAATATCAATATGCATTATACTTTGTGGATGAACAATACCAGAGGCATCCTGATATAGAAAAACATAGCAAAAATACCTATCACTACTATTACTTAACTATTATTTAATATTGTACTAGAAATATTGGCTAGTACAATTAAGCAAGAGAAGGAATGTGGAGGGAAAAAGCTTGGAAATGACAAGATAAAATGATCACTATCTGTAGATGAAACATGATCGTAAACCTAAAACCTCAAGGAGAATCACTGACAAACTGCAAATAATAAGGGACTTTGGTAAAACAGTGGAGTGTAATAAAATCCGAATGTAATGAAGAGCACCTAACATCTATATTGAACTAGTATCACTGACACAGCTGTTGATAATGGTTTCTACTGAGGAATAAACACAAAACTGACTGTTTTGTTTGGATTTTCTGAAAAATCCTCAAGCAGATGTCCTCAAATCACCCAATGAAATCTTCCTAAACCAAAACAGAGACTATGATAAGTTAATTAAGCAATTTTTTCTAAGTAGCCTATTAAAAAAAACTCAGTGGAATTTTTGGTATTTTTATCATGTGAGGACTACCTTGGCTTTGTTCCCTCCCCTATAATAATAGTGGTCCTACCTGAAACTTTTCAATTTATGTGAATAGGGTCTTTTGAGCATTTTGAAAGAAAAAGCAACTTTCCAGGCAAGGTTGTTGCAGCTATTTCAATAATCATTGTGCATATGTCCGCTTTAATAATACTTAAAATCAGATGATGCTGACCCAGTTAGAGCTAAGGATTAAAGAAATCTGCTTAGAACTGAATTGGATCCACTAGAGCAACTGCCAAGAGAAATGCATTCCACAGAATGCCCTTCAGAGAACCTCTCATTAGCCAGACTGCAAACCTTTGATTTCTTTTCACTTGATATACAACTGCCTAGAATTCACTTAAACATGGATGTAATATATGTTCATATATGTTCACAGCATATTGGTCTAGTTTTTCATTTTTTTCGTGGACAAAATATATAGTCTTTTGCAGAAATTAGTTATTTGCAGTTCTACCTTAAAATATAAAAATCATATAATTTTAATACAAATTGTATACACTGTAGGTATACCTTTTATGTAATTTTAATACAACTTCAAATACATCTGAAGATGTTAAAGCATTGCCTTTTAAACCAGAAGCACTTTTTCTGACTATAAACCTTTAATTTGAAATTCACACACACACAAAAAGCAGTAACAACAGCAGAGTGTATTATTCCTCCCGTCAACCAAATGTAATAGAACCTACCCAGAGAAATCTCTGTGATTTCCCTAACCTCTGACAATATTGCATTTATCCTTCCATCTATTCATTTGTTTCTGCGTCGGACTTGATGCTATCTACCACTATTGTCTTTTGTCTAATAGGTATCCTTACTGCTGCTGCTACTGCTAAGTCGCTTCAGTCGTGTCCGACTCTGTGCGACCCCATAGACAGCAGCCCACCAGGCTCCCCAATCTCTGGGATTCTCCAGGCAAGAACACTGGAGTGGGTTGCCATTTCCTTCTCCAATGCATGAAAGTGAAAAGTGAAAGTGAAATTGAAATCGCTCAGTTGTGTCTGACTCTTAGGGACCCCATGGACTGCAGCCCACCAGGCTTATCCGTCCACGGGATTTTCCAGGCAAGAGTACTGGAGTGGGGTGCCATTGCCTTCTCTGGGTATCCTTACTACTTGTCCTATAACAGATTTATTTACATCAATATTACCTATTGTAGACTAAAATTCATGGATGGTAGGATTTTTAACACCACAGCTTTGAACCTTGGCTCTTCATTAAGATCACCTGGGAGGTTTATATTCTGTCGCAAGGATATTGCTCCTGATGAATCAGCAGATGTTGGGTGGGCCCCATACTTCAGTATTTTTTAAAAAGTGTTATAGGTAATTCTGACATATAGGTAAGAGTTGGGAGGCACTCTTTTTAATATTATGCCTAATTCCATCCATTGCACCCAGCATAACTGACCCATAGACAACCCTCAAAAACTGCTTATGATACAAACCCTTTTGAGTCAGGTCCCAACAAGGGTCCTCCTGTCCTGTGTCACTCATACCAATAGAAGGAGGCTGAGTTCAGTTTGGAAGCAAAGGAAAGCTTTGTTCTCCTTCTTCTTTTTAAAAATATTTATTTATTTGGCTATGGTGGTTGTGTCATGCCTTACTTGTGGCATGCTATTTCTTTCTTGCCACAAGTGGTAACTTTAGTTGCACTGTGCAGGATCTTTTTCAGTTGTGGCACGCAAACTCTTAGTTGAAGCATGTGGGATCTAGTTCCCTGACCAGGGATCAAACTTCACCCGCTGCGTTGGAAGCCTAGTGTCCTAGCCAGGACCACCAGTGAAGTCCCAAGCTTTTATCTAAGACTGGAGCGGTGCAAGGTCTCACTCTAGTGTATACACTCTCCAGAAAGACCGTTGGCACTGCTGCTTTATAGGGTTCTCCTTAGTGGGGGTTGGGGGGAAGTGATGGTGGTGAGGAGGAGAGGGGGACCGGTGGGAGTTCCTGCTGGTCCGGCGCAGGCGTGTTGCTCACGGCACTCGCGCCAGTCGTCGCAGTGCCAGGCGCAGGGTCTCTGCACTCCCGCCGACAACGGCCACCGCCATCTTGAATTGAGGTGTCACGTGCTCATACCTGAAGAGCTGTGTCTGACGCAGCCATTTTGTACTTGGAACACTGGCCTGAAGAGGGACTCTGCATGCAGTACCCTATGAACAGGTGAAAATAGGTGAAGCACAAAGAAAAAACAAAAGGTTAGACTTTATTACCCAGGTTCTACTTTTATTTCCTGAAAATTGTTAATGGATTTTGCCCATGACAAGTCCCGCCTCTGCCGTTTGTCCTACTCCTCATTCGCGAGGGGTGCTGAGAGGCAGGTCCATCTTTCTATAACCACTTTCTGCTACTTTGGGCATCATGAACCCAGTGGGAGGAGCAGAACTTCTCCCCAGCTACACTTTACTGTCACCAGACCTCAGTCCTGATGTTCCTATCTCTAGGCAATCACCAGTTGTCTAATCTTTTAGAGACAAAGGGCACCAGACAATTTAATAAGACACATGGCCAAATTAAGACACCAGACAATATAAGACACATTAAGAATAATGGTTCTTATTATTCAATGTGCAGATGTTCAAGCTGGTTTTAGAAAAGGCAGAGGAACCAGAGATCAAATTGCCAACATCTGCTGGATCATCAAAACAAGAGAGTTCCAGAAAAACATCTGTTTCTGCTTTATTGACTATGCCAAAGCCTTTGACTCTGTGGATCACAATAAACTGTGGAAAATTCTGAAAGACACAGGAATACCAGACCACCTGACCTGCCTCTTGAGAAACCTGTACACAGGTCAGGAAGCAACAGTTAGAACTGGACATGGAACAACAGACTGGTTCCAAATAGGAAAAGGAGTACGTCAAGGCTGTATATTGTCACCCTGCTTATTTAACTTCTTTGCAGAGTACATCATGAGAAACGCTGGGCTGGAGGAAGCACAAGCTAGAATCAAGATTGCCGGGAGAAATATCAATAACCTCAGATATGCAGATGACACTACCCTTATGGCAGAAAGTGAAGAGGAACTAAAAAGCCTCTTGATGAAAGTGAAAGTGGAGGGTGAAAAAGTTGGCTTAAAGCTCAACATTCAGAAAACTAAGATTATGGCATCTGGTCCCATCACTTCATGGGAAATAGATGGGGAAACAGTGGAAACAGTGTCACACTTTATTTTTCTGGGCTCCAGAATCACTGCAGATGGTGACTGCAGCCATGAAATTAAAAGACACTTACTCCTTGGAAGGAAAGTTATGACCAACCTAGATAGCATATTCAAAAGCAGAGACATTACTTTGCCAACAAATGTCCGTCTAGTCAAGGCTATGGTTTTTCCAGTGGTCATGTATGGATGTCAGAGTTGGACTCTGAAGAAAGCTGAGCGCCAAAGAATTGATGCTTTTGAACTGTGGTGTTGGAGAAGACTCTTGAGAGTCCCTTGGACTGCAAGGAGTTCCAACCAGTCCATTCTAAAGGAGATCAGCCCTGGGATTTCTTTGGAAGGAAAGATGCTAAAGCTGAAACTCCAGTACTTTGGCCACCTCATGGGAAGAGTTGACTCATTGGAAAAGACTCTGATGCTGGGAGGGATTGGGGGCAGGAGGAGAAGGGGACGGCAGAGGCTGAGATGGCTGAATGGCATCACTGACTTGATGGACATGGGTTTGGGTGAACTCCGGGAGTTGGTGATGGACAGGGAGGCCTGGCGTGCTGCAGTTCATGGGGTTGCAAAGAGTCGGACACGACTGAGGACTGAACTGAACTGAAGAATAATGGTCACATGTCAATTTTTTCCTGAAAGTGAAGGTGTCTAGGTCTTTTACCCATAGGCAAAAGTGTGCTCTGATGACAAGGCTCACTGCTGTGGCCCGAATCTCCCCAAGTCAAACTTTTTTCTTGTTTTCCAGAAGAGAAACTTCAGGTCAAAGAGAAGTTCCATGAGTAGTCAAGGAGGTTCATTGCCCCAGGTTGTGTCTCTGGACGTTTGGGTTTGCGGGCCCTCTTCATCTGAGTGTGATGTACCCACAGAGTGATCCCTGCAACTGCAGGGCAGAATGGGTAGTTAGGATCACCAAGCAGGATCTGTTCCACATAGGACTGAGCTGATCTTGTGAGCTTCTGGTTTTTCAGGTTTTTAGATAAACCCAGTTTCCTGGTCAGGTGCAGGTAGCACCTGGTTATCATATACCATGAGGGCTTGCATGGTTTCTCCTACCTGGAGGGCACACTTCAGTTACTCTGTATCAATTAAGGAGGTTAAGGGGATAAGAGGGTTAAGGTGTCCCTTCTTTCAGACTTGGGGAATGGGTCTACCATACATGAGTTCACATGGACTTCACTTTAACTTATTCCTTGGTGCTAACCACATGCAGAGCAGGGCTATCAGAAGCAACTTAATGCAATTTTCTTGAGTCTCCTGACCTAGTCTGGCTGAGGCTCTTGTCAAAGTCTGATTGAATCTCTACTTTACCTGACAATTGGGGTCTCCAGACTGAGAGCAAGGTCAATTTTTATGCCCAGGGCACTCATAATCCCCTTCATCACTTGAGATACAAATGCTAGACCATTATTGCTTTGGAGGGATATTGGGAACCCAAGCCTGGGGATTATTTCTTTTAGTAATGCCTTAGCCATTTCAGCTGCCATTTTGGTTCTAGCATAGAATACTTGTATCTACCCAGAAAATATGTCTACTAGCACCCCAGATGGCACTAGTGGTAAAGAACCCACCTACCAAGGCCAGAGACATAAGAAACACAGGTTCGACCCCTGGGTCAGGAAGATCCTCTGGAGGAGGGCGTGGCAACCCACTCCAGTATTCTTGCCTGGAGAATCCCTTGGACAGAAGAGCCTGGCGGGCTACAGTCCATGGTGTCGTGAAGAGTCAGACACAACTGAAGTGACTTAGCACATGTACACAGCACCAAGAGAAATCTGAAATTTTCTGGTACTTGGCAATGGCAGTGACATGTCTTGGCATGACAGTGAAATCAATCTACCAGTCTTCTCCAGGTTCCCTTCACAGGTGGTTCAGCAGTAAAGAATCCGCCTGCCAAGCAGGAGACCTGGGTCGATCCTTGGGTTGGGAAGATCCCTTGGAGAAGGAAATGGCAACCCACTCCAGTATTCTTGCCTGGAGAATCCTATAGATACAGGAGCCTGGCAGGCTATAACCCATGGGGTCATAAAGAGTCTGACATGACTGAGCAACTTAACAGCAACAGCAGCATAGTGCTTCCAAGAGCTTCAATATGCTTAAGCCATGTTTCACCTGTTTATTCTCCACAGTAAGTATACTCTGTTTCTTTACAAACAGCCCTGTGTCCATGTAGGATGCCAGATGCATATTGGGAATCTGTGTAAACATCTAAGGTCATCCCTGTCCTGAGCTCTATGGCTCAGGTGAGGGCTATCAGCTCAGCCTTCAGGCCAGAAGTCCCAGGGGTAGGCGTCTTGTTTCTATGACATGGGTCTGGGAAGTTACTGTGTATCCCACCAGCTTTTTCCTCTCCTGTGAAACTGCTCCCACCTGTGAACCATTCTTCTTTGGCATTGGGAGAGGCTCACTTCTTAGGTTAGAGTGACTAGAGTAGGTTGTCTTATAGAGTCATGCTCCAGGGAGAGCAGAGTGGCAGGATTTAGCATGTAACAGGTATTTATGGCAGCCACTGGACTATTTAAAAGTCCAACATGAATTTCTATCTATCTTCTGAGGAATAGCCATTCTGTTCCCTTAGAACATACTAAGGCCTGAACCCGGTGTGGAGTCCATATAGTGACTGGCTGACCAAACCTCAACTTTTCAGCCTCCTTTAGCTGCCAATGCAGTAGACGCAAGTTCAGTTCCTGTGTCAGGAAGATCCTCTGGAGGAGGAAATGGCAATCTGCTCCAGTATTCTTGCCAGGGAAATTCCATGGACAGAGGAGCCTGATGGGCTACAGTCCACAGGGCTGCAAAAATCGGATACAACTTAGCAACTACGCAAGTAGCTGGTACAGTCCTTCTCTCATGAATGTAAAGGTCGAAATGATTAGCTAAATCTGGGAGGGCCAGGGATGGGTCCGAAATAATTGTTTTTTCAATTCTTGAAGGGCCCTTTTTGCTTTCTGAATTCCATTCAAAGGGATCATCATCTTTCAACTTTTCATATAGAGGCCTAGATCATACTTAAGGATCCAAATGTGGCAAAACCTGGCCATCCCCAGGAAACCCCAAAGCCGTTTTCTAGTTTTAGAAGGGGTGAGGCTGCTAATGGCTTGTGACTCTGGGGCTAATGGAGTACAGAAGAAGGCATCTTTTAAATCTACCACATAATACCTGGTCCTGGTGGACAGTAGAGTGACCAGCAGGGCATAGGGATTAGGGACTACTGGATGCATTTTCTCAGTTGCTTCATTGACAGCCCTGAGGGAGAATAGGGTATTACAGTCCAACTGGCATAGTCTAACGAAGCCCTGGTGAGTTAAACCCTGTATAACAGGGGTGGTGCCCAATAAGGCCTCCCAACAGAGAGGGTACTGTTTGCCGTTGAGTCATGTATGTCAGGGTTTTATATGGACTATGACAGGACTGGCTTTTATAGCTCATCCCACCAGTCCCTGGGCTCAGACCTCAGGATTTACTCTGGAGAGATTGATTTATTCTGTCTGGGGAAGTTTATCTTTAGTCATTAATATTATCATCTTGTGCCCTTTGTCTAAGGGGATGCCAATCTCCAGTTTGTCTCCCAATATGTGGATAGTAACCCCAAATTTATGCAGGACACCTCTTCCTAGCAGGGGTATAAGGCATTCAGGGACATACAGGAAGGAATGAGTGATGTGTGTTGATCCAATTAACATTCTAAAGGTTCTATGAATGCCCATTCTTAGACCTTCCCTGTTATCCCCCCTATTGTTTTATAACTCTTGTCACTGAATTTGCCTGATCTGGTGTTCAGAATCGAGTAAGAGGCACTGGTGTCGACTAAGAATTCCTCTGTTTTTCCCACTATGTCCAGTGTCAGCCAGGGCTCCTCAGGGTTCAATTGGAATGCCAGCCTGAGTCTCCTGGCCCCATCATTCTTCATCTTTGTTGACTATCTATCTTCAAGGGCAGTGGTTGGGATCTGCCATTTCTGTCCTCCTTCAGGAGTGGCAAGGGCATTCTTGTCCCTCTTATTTATATATGGTGAAGATTGGATCCTAGTTTCCTTGGCTTGCTAGCCCTCAGTGGGGCCCTGGAGTCACTCAAAGGAGTTGAGAGTCTTCATGGGTGGTTAGTCCAGATTCCTGACATTGGACGGCAACAGCCAGTAGGTGGGCTTGCCTCTGGGCCTTTTTATCCTCTGACTTCTCCTCTATGAAAAGTGAAAGTGCAAGTCACTCAGCCGTGTCCAACTCTTTGTGACCCCATGGACTATACACTCCATGGAATTCTCTAGGCCAGAATACTGGAGTGGGTAGCCTTTCCCTTCTCCAGGGGAATCTTCCCAACCCAGGAATCAAACCCAGGTCTCCCGCACTGCGGGCGATTCTTTACCAGCTGGCCACAGGGAAGCCCAAGAATACTGGCTGCTAATGGGCTAGAAATAGAGAATTCCTCCTCTGTATCTCAGTTATTAAACACCTGGTAGGCAATCTTGATCAGGCGAGTGGTAGGGGTGTCTGCGTCTATTTCCAGTTTCTCAAGTTTATGTGCTTTGGGAAATGAAATATAACCTCAGGATTGCATTTGCTTCCAATGAAGGAAGGGTTGGTGATACTATAGATTTGGAGGCATCCCCTGAGGTCCTTTAGTAATGCCAAAGGGTTTTCCATTCGCTCCTGACTGATTTCCTTTATCTTGTTTCAATTGACAAGATTTTTCCAGGATTCCCTTTAGGATCACATTTTTATAGTGGGTCAGACTCTGTCTTCCATTTCTTTCTTTATTATCTCAGTGGTCCCAGGTAAGTTCATTATCTGGGATCACTTGATTCCCTGGTCTGAAAATAGCATGACCAGCATTGTTTCTGTTCTCTATGTCTACTTCCTCTTGGATTTTTGAGAAGACTGTGGCCTCTTCTTCCTCTCTTAGGAGTAAGCTGAGGAGGGTCTAGATGTTAGCCCACCTATCGTGGGGTGATGGATCTGAAAGATTCCCCTAATCATATGCAGGAACCCCTCTGGATCTTCTCTCAATGACTTCCTGTGACTTTTCTAGTTATATAGACCAGAAATGGTAAATGGAATGTATACCTAGATAAGCCCTCCTTCTCTATCAGGGACCTGCCTCAAATGCAGTACTTTTCCTAATAATTAGCCCTGCTTAATGTACTTGCTGGACTGGGTTCTGGGGGATTTGGGCCTGTAGTCCAAATCTTGATATATGAAAGGAAAAGTTTTGGGAGGGAACAGTAGAAAGAGGATTAGAAAAGAGATCAAGAAGGTCCTCAGGGAGAGGGTCAAGGACTGGTATTACCCCAGTGGAGGAGAGTCCACATTCCTTTTGAAGGTCTTTGTTCTAAGGCTATAAAAAACTGGACATAGGGAATTCACCTGATTTCTTTTGTCTCTCACATAACAAGTCCAACTGTAAAATAATGTAATTTAGAGACCTATCAGCAGGCCAACTCCCAGTCAGAGTTTGGGGCCAGGCTATATTACATGATTCATAGCTCAGGAAATTTTGGGAAGCAGCACCAACTACTAATGGTTTCTTCAAAAGATCACAATAGAAGGTCCAAATGGCGTGGACTCTGATATAACTGGAGGTCCCCCTTGAGTTTGTAATGATCTGTACTTGGGTCAGAACATTCCTCAGAAGTTTAGATGGGACTAACTGCCCAGATCACTGAGGCAGGTGGTATTCTGTGCTGATAACAGGAGGAGTGCCCATGGAACGTCAGTCAAGAATCACCCAATTTGCCTCATAAGCAGAGTGGGGAGAAGAGATTGAGGGTGGGTGTTCCCTGTTCTTGCCAGTAGCTCACAGGGCTTCCTGATCATGGGATTCCTGGTTCTGCAAGTGGCTCACATGCTCACCAGCCCACTTCAGAGAAACTAGCGCTGCCTGGAAGAGGTCAAGTCACAGTCCCATTCCTACCTTGGGACACTTTCACATTTGAGCATCGGATTGAGTGTCCTCATTCTGAGTTAGCAGGTGGTCCTTGTTACCTACTCCCTTTTCCAGTCTCACCTCTTGGCTCACAGGGCTGGCCACTTTCCTTAACCAAACCGCAAGTGAAAATGGAGAATGCTACTGTTGATCCCCAGAGTTTGGCAAAGAAGCAGAAAGCCCTAGGGCAGCCACTGTTGCCTTGTAGAGAAGTCAAGAGGATAGCATTACTGGCAAAGCAGAAATAAGACTGCAATGGTTCCCTCTCATCCACAGGTTCCCTTTGTCCCTGGGCTTCTGATATCATGAAAGACCAGCCAGAGGCAATAGACAGACAGGTGTGAGGTTTCAATCTCCAATCCCCAATGATTCCATATTATGATCCCTTGAAGGGGGGCACAGTCCAGATTACTCTGGGAGCTACACTGTGTGTGTACCATATGGAAGTGTTGGGTTGCTGGGCTGAGTTGCTTTGAATTTGGCTGAAGGCTGCCACTGTTCTACCCCATCAGGGTATACTCAAAGATCAGAGTCAGTCATCCTCACGTGAACCTCCAAAGCCTCTGCAGTCCTCTGCAGGCAGTACCCCATGAGCAAGTGAGACTAGACCAAGTACAAAGGGAAGAAAGGGATTAGCCTTTATCATCCAGATTCTATTTTTATGTCCTGAAAATTGTTAATGGACTTTGCTGGTGATATTTATGTAATTGGTGAACTGGTTTGACATGGAGCTTCACTTGAAAGGTAATTGACAGTCATAATATCAATTAAGTAAGTCAAGTAAGTCCAATGATTCCAAGTAAATAAAATACTGACAAAGCCATAACTGCACTTGTTTGAATTGTGTCATTTGAGCCAACCAAATTATTGACTTAACCTGGACAGACCTAACCTTTTGTAATTAAAAAAAATTTTTTTTTCAAGGAGATTCTGGTTGCCAGCAGTCTGAGTTTGCAGAAAGAATATGCCTTTGTTGTCGTAAACAGTCTTTATGGAGTCCTTTTCTTTGAATTAAAAATGAGTAAATAACCATGTGTTCAAAGAAGAGCTTCAAATAAAAGATCCCAGAGCTGAGTTATAACATTCCCAAAGATTTGCTTGTGATTGGAAGTCAGTATTACATTTTCTTAGTATAAAGTAATTCCACTTTTAAGTAGTTCCTACAGCAGCAATTGGTTTGTAGTAATCCTAGTCATGAGAATTAATAAGACTTGGATGACAGTGTCTGAAGGCAAACCCTGGCACCCCAGTGAAAGGCTGGCCCATCTTTCTGTTCTTTACGTTGTTCCTCAAAGGTGAGGTGCAGCAGAATCACCTGGAAACCTCGATAAACATGCAGATTCCTGGCCTCACCCCCAGAGACTCTGATTGAGTGGCTTAGCCACCAAGGCTGAGAATATGTATGTTTAACAGCTGTTGATTCTGATGCAGGGGGTGTGACACCTATAAAAGGATTGGATTGTGCTGTTTTGTTTTCTTGTTTTTTTCTCTTTCCAATATCTGAAGGTAACTTGTGCAAGGGCTTAACAGCCGAAGCCGTCATGGGAGTTTTCCTGTGCTAGGCAGGTATTAAACTGTTTTTTGTTTTAATCTGTTTTTTAACACATGTATTTGTATACCAAAGAATTTATATGCCCCTTGGACATATTTATTCCTAGTTGAAATTCAGTCTTGAAGCCAATGTTTTCAAGTCTAGTGAATTAAACTCTCACCAAAGCAGTTGGGAATGTTTTTACAAATCCTACCCTTTAATCCTAATGAAAATAGAATACAGACAGTACTAAAACAACTGCAGATATAATTCATAATCTAATCAAGAGAAAACACTGCCAAGTAATCTGACCCAATAGCAGTTCTCTAAAGTGCAGCAGCAGTTGGTAAACCATGTTGCAAAAGTACTCAGTAGTAATGATGATGATTTAGACTGTGAGGCCTTTGTGGTCGGAGAGGAGAGAAAACAAGGAATAATGATGCTTTCCAACTGTTTGCGTGCCACTGGGATTTTCCCTGTTTGGGGTTTAGGGACTGTGAGAGGGACCTGAGGTTAGCATGTGCCCCTTCTCTCTGCCCTCAACTTTTCTAGTTATTTTCCTCCTTTCTCCCTTGCTCTCTATTTTTGTTTTCCTGTCTTTTTTCTCGAGAATATGTGTGACGTCTGGGCCCTAGAGCCCATTGAAGGGGGTTATTTGACCTTTTTAAAAGATGACTGGGTGATACATTGACCTGCAGGTTCTCAGCCAAAGGTCTCCTCTTCAGGATTGAAAGGGCACAACAGTTTGTAAAACCAACCCATTTTTTTTCCTTTCTTTGAGTGCCTACAGCAGTAATTAAAGTCTATTGTGATACTTTCTGAAACAGGGAGGAAATAGGAAATTAACATCCTGAAGCTGAATTGGAATCCCAGAGAAGTTGCCAACCTGTAGCTGAGTCACTAAACGATCTGGAAGCTATTTGCCATCTAGCGAGACAGAAGGAGGTTAGGATGGAAATCACTGAAAAACAGATGACTCAGTTTTCCTTTTTAGAAAATGTTCAATTCCAGCTGCCTGATTTCCCAGTTTAAATAAAAGGGATAAAACCGCACAGGCCAATGGCATCTAGGACAGAGAGTAATAACCGTTACCTGCATTCGTATCAATCGAAAGGCACTCACTGGGGCGCTGGGGAACTTTATGCAGAAGCTTATGACATTTTGTTGGGCTTCCCTGCTGGCTCAGATGGTAAAGACTCTGCCTGCAATTCAGGAGACCCAGGTTCAGTCCCTGAGTCAGGAAGATCCCCTGGAGAAGGGCATGGCAACCCACTCCAGTATTCTTGCCTGGAGAATCCATGGACGGAAGAGCCTGGTGGGCTCAGTTCAGGGATCCCAAAGAGTCGGACCCAACTGAACGACTAACACACACACAATGACATTATCTACCCGCAAGAGGAGATATAAGTCAAAGGAAGATTCAACCATGTAGTTATTTCCTGCTTTGTCAGAGACTCATGTGGCAGGAAAGAATGAGAAGTCCTGTGTTTCCATCCCAGCTTTTCTATTTACGCACTGTGTGACACTGGCAGGTCATTCAGCCCCTTTGAGAGTGCTGCCTCATCCGTGAAATTAGAATAATATCTGCATGACAAGGCAGCTGTGACGGATAGGTGAATTAGTATACTTGAGTTAATGTACATTTTCAGCCCTATAAAAATGTAAAGCATCTTTGTGGCTGTGAAGGTATTTGGAGGGGTTGGCCATGGTTACTTGGTCACAGTAATAAGGTAAGAGAGAGGTCAGTGTACTGTTATTGCATTTAGAGGGGAAATAGTGTTTAAATGAAGATACTCATTATCATAGATTTATTTTTGTAAGTATGAAGATGACCTCTGTTTGAAAGTTCAATTATATCACCTTTCATTTCAAAATATTAGGTAGCAAATGCATCGACAGTAGGCATTTCTTACCAAAGTAATAATAATGGCCATCATCTAATGTTTTCTTTAGACTGAGCATAGTGATAACAAACTCTTCCCTTTATACCATCAGACTGAGCCATAGCCCCAAAATGTAAGCATTCTTCCCAGACACTGTAGACAACAGCCCTACACCAGTAAGTATTATTATGCCCACTTTAGAGATAATGAAACTGATCAAAATTAAATTTTAAAAAATTCCCCAAGGGCATATACCTAATAAGCAGAGAAATAGACTTTTTAACCCAAGTATATCTGACCCTAAATCATGTGTCTTTAACTACCAAAATCTTGAAGAGAATGGAAACCACACTGTTTTCCACTGAATTGGAACAGAAGTCTTGTCTCTGTGACAAGCTGACCTTGACTTAAGGTCCTGTCTTTGAAATCGGTACATGATGATCAGAGTAGCTTAGATACAGGCACACACACACACAAACACACACACAAACACACACTCCTCCTTTATACCTGGCTCCTGTCAGCCATGAGTTTGTTATGAAGGAGACATGTGTTATAACTGACTGATAAAGGGCCAGAAAGCTTAGCTCATATTGCTGATTACCTATGTATCTTTGAGTAAGTGATTTAAAATCCAAGCCCTAATATCTGCTTTGAGTGAAGGTCATAATGTTTATCTAACCCACCTCATAGGGAGTTGTGAGGGTCAAGTGGAATGGTGCGCATAAAAGTATGTTTAGATATTAAAGAAAGGGGAGGGTGTTGTTAGGAGTTTCTCAACCAGTAAGAGATTGAGAGAAGGTTTGGTAAGTAATATAGAAAAAAAGGAACCATTAATCCTCTGCAATAGTCACTCCTTTTATTTCCCACGCCACTTCCATCACCTCACAGAACGCTGCCTCAGTATACAATAGTCTGATTATCTAAAAAAGTGGCTTTCAAAGTATGGTGTGCCAACTGGTGAGACACAAGGTTATTTCAAGAGGTACTTGAAAATGTATTTTAATAGTTCTGTTTATTAGAACAATATAGAATAGAAAAATATCAAAATACTGTGATATCCCAAATTATTTTTGAGAATTCAGCTAAGTATAAAAAGTGAATCAATTTAAAATGAATTAAATATAATGAAGTACAGGTATTACACAGATCCAGCAAACATGGCAAAAGTAGAAGCAAAAGATTTTAGGAAGCACTGACAAAAGCGCTCTATTTGAAAACGGAGTCTTATGTCAGAGGAGCTTGTTGGAGCTATCTCCGGTTGATCTCTGTTGATCTCTTGTCTTCAACAACAGTAATAATAACAGTAAAGAGCTCTGTTGACATTCTCTCCAAAGCTCACCCCATACTCCCACCTTCCCTACTCTGGTTGAATGTACTTGCCCCACAAGGAAGCCAATTTGAGCCAAAGTATTGTTTTATTTCTTCTCCAAAAAATACACTTTTCACCCTACATTACACAGGATTCAAACCATGGGTGCACCTCTACACAGGGCATGAGTCTCTACTTTGAAAAATGAGAATTTACTCTTAGTATCATACTTCAGAAAGAAAGCCTAAGTGCTCTGGAAGGGTCTGTAACAGTCCTACTGGGACTGATTGCTCAGTTCAGGCCTTGAATATTTGCCAGGCCCTAGCTGGATCTTATGGAGAAGGCAATGGCAACCCGCTCCAGTACTCTTGTCTGGAAAATCCCATGGGCGGAGGAGCCTGGTAGGCTGCAGTCCATGGGGCCACTAAGAAGACTGAGCGACTTCACTTTCACTTTTCACTTTCATGCATTGGAGAAAGAAATGGCAACCCACTCCAGTGTTCTTGCCTGGAGAATCCCAGGGACGGAGGAGCCTGGTAGAAGGCCGTCTATGGGGTTGCGCAAAGTCGGATACGACTGAAACAACTTAGCAGCAGCAGCAGCTGCATCTTAACTGCTAAAGGTTAAAAGCTAGTGACAACTCTTCTACTGCAAGGCTTGTTTTGCAAGCCTTTGATGACAGGGCTTTCATTTAGGATGGCTTCTCCAGGCTTGTTGAGAAACCAGTATTGACCTGATGTGACCTCAAAAGAAAGCAACACAGTCTTCTATATTAAGGGACTTCAGTGGACCATGTTGGATTTTTCTCCGAATATAGTCTAGTAACTTAAATAGCAATTAAAACTAAAATAAAGAAGCATCATTTATTAAGAAAAGAAAAAATCCCTTCATGTATTTTCCTGAGAAGTTCCTGGTCTAATAGAGACATTTTCTCTTACTAGCAGTCACACAGCTAAGGGCAGTCTGACATCCAAACCAGGGTCTCTCTGGTTCCAAAGACAGGGACTTTTCCCCATACCACAGTCCTTGTACTCAAATCTTTATTGATTGGTATCAAAGAGTAGCACTTTGAAAATCACTTAATTTCATTAAGAAGAAAAGAGAATCAGAATTTAATTAAGCTATGGAGACGGAAATGCTTGCACAGCATTCATGGGGATTCCTGGGAGACTGTTGGGGAAATGCTGGGACCCCATCACTGCCTCGGCTCTCTGTGTTAGATAAAATGACTAAGCCACATTCTCACTGGGGCTGAGCTAGAAATGAATCCAAAGCAGGGGCGAAGGCTGGCACACACCCCGCAGCTCTGCGTGTGGATCTTGCCCTGTCCCCCGGCCCCAACAGATGCAAAGAGCAGGGGAGACGGAGGGCCAGGGGGGCCCTGAGTGCTGGGAATCATTAAGGCAGGGGGTGATATGGAGCTGTTTGAAGAGAAAGATTTCCCTCACCCGACAGAGGTTTTTCTCCCTTTGACAAATTTAGCTGAAGGAATCTGACAGCAAACCACAAGCTTTCTTTGTCAGGCTGAGCAGGCAAGAATCATGTGAAATATTTTCCCACGCCACTTCACCACCTCATAGAACGCTGCCTAAGTGTTCAATAGTCTCCGTTTTCCTCCTGTTTTTCTATGCTCAAGGTCAAACAGTTACTGGAAAGCTGACATCGTTGTTGGCCGTTGCGTGGTTTTGCCACTTGGCGGGTAAATCGGAGCAAGCCCTTCCTCTTGGTTCGCCTGTGGTGAGTTGCCCATTGTTGAGTTATGCAGACCTCTCGGCAGAGTCTGCAGAGACTTAACTTGTTACCTCCTGACAGCAAATTCCCAAGGAGGGGCACCAAGCCTTCCTTGGTGTTATAAGGAAGATATATCTTCCACATGGGCACTCAAATTGTTGCTATTATTTGTCTCACTAAATGGATCACCACAAAGAACTTGTTCTGAATTAGTCCGGGTCCCTGAGTCTCAGTTATTTTTGGCACTGAAATACCTCTTTTCCTCTGTTCTTTAAGCTTACCCCTTGGTTGTGCTGCTTGCCTCTAGCTGGAGTCCTTCGGAATGTCTGGTTCTGGAAGCTGAGCTCATGATGCCCTGAGATTCCAGATTGGCAGGTCTGGCCCTGGGAGTGAGGTTACTCAGGTGTTATCAGACTCTGCCCACAGCCAGCAGCTCATACCCCCACTGAGGCCCATGTGATAACATCCCAGACTAATGGTCTGCTATGAAACACTCCTCAGCATCCCCTAAAACTCTGTTATCTGACAAGTATTTTGTACTTAATTCCCAGAAAATGTGAAATCTCTGGGCTCTTGTGGGTTTTCTGAATGTCAAGTCAGCACAACTCTAAACAGCTTTTGAAGTGAGTGCATAGAATGTGCTTGGAATAGCAACCTGCCTCCTCATTTTTGATAACAGCTTGATTTAGTTTTACTTATTCTGTTAGAACAGAGTCCTTTATACTGGGGCAAGTGGGCTACCCCCCTCCCCCACCTCCAAGAGTCCTCAAAGACTTTCCAGAGATACCAGACCAAGATAGCTGACATAGATACATTTCCAGAGCTTCAATTTCCATATGATAATTTCCTCAAATTGATCTGCCTTTGATGGAAATGAGGATGCCAGTCAGGCTGAAGAATGAGAAGAAATTCAGACCGACTCTACAAACAAGGCTGGGACTGGGCATCCAGGGAAGAGAGGAGGGCAATATGCGAGTCCATGCGGCCTTGTGGAGCATGCCTTGAGGTGGAGGTGAGACCGAGGAACCCAGATCTTGTTTCCCCAGGGACAGCTGACCTTTCATAGGGTCTTGCCCTCCCAGAGCAGAAGTAACTGTGACTGGGATAGGAATCTCCAGAAAACACTTCAGTTGGTGCTAGTTATCGGTTTAAACCGTCAAGTTGAATTAATAACAAGACCCTACCTGTGACTTGCCAATTCATTAGGTGAATATAGTGACAAGTATGTTTGGGGGAGGAGGGGTTCAATGAATAATTTCACCCCTAAGAGCTCTACACACTGCAGATCCGTTACTCTCCCTTTATAAATGGCTCAACATGCACTTTGCTTAACAAAAAGCTCAAAGGAGGACAAAAGAAAGATGAGAAATAAACTTGCATATTTGTCTCTCAGTTCACAAGGTATTTTCACATTATCTCGTTTAATCCTCTTATTTTTCCTTTGCCACGTTTAAGACAGGAACCACTAGAGTGAGGTCCCTTAGCTCCTGGCCTCCGCTCTCTTAAGTGAATCTGCCCCTGCTCCTTGTGTATGGCAAAAACCACCACAATATTGTTAAGTAATTAGCCTCCAATTAAAATTTTAAAAAAATAAAAGAACTGGAGAAAAAAAAAAAGATCCTTCCCACAATGATTGTGGGATGCAAGGTGTCCCTGCCCCTGCCCAAGGCTAATTCTACTTCCTCCCCTTCCTTGGGGCCACATTAATCATCCGCACTAGCTTTAGCATCTTCCTTTCAAAGTATTCTTTTCCCCACATATTAACAAGGTCAAGTCTCTCCTGTCTTCAGGGAAAGAAAGCCTGACTGACCTGATGTCCCTCCGTGTGTCTCACACCTCAGTCCTCTGCTGTCTGGTATCTACCTCCCTCGAGACTGTTCTCTCAGAGGCCAGTCATCCTACCCAATAGACAGCTTTCAGTCTTCATTCTACTCAACCTCCTTTCTTGAGCCATTTGGCACTTTGAACCAATTCCCCCTCCTTGAAACATCCTGTTTCCATGGCTTCCAGGGTATCACTTTTTCCAGACCTTTTCCCATCACCTCTAGCTAATCCTGCTCAAGTGCCTTTGCTGGGTTCTCTTTGTTCACCTGCTTTTTAAGAAACTATTATTATTGAAGTATAATATAGAGAAGTGTCCAAGTCCTAAGTTTACCGGCTAATAATTTCCACAAACTGAACACACCAAAATAACTAGAACCCAGGTCAAAACACTGTTTCCAGTGCCCCCAGAAATCACCTTTGCAGCTGCCATGCAGCCAACTTGCCCCCGCAAAGAGTAGCCACCCTCCTGATTTTGAAAATAAGGCATGAGTTTTGCCTGGGCTTGAACTTCATATAAATGTGAACTATGAATGCTTTGTATCTGGCTTCTTTTGCTTGTCATGTGTATATGGGAGAATTAGCTATCATTTTCTGACTTTGTTCCCACTCATTGCTGTATGAGCTTTGACTGAGAGAACACACCACAA
Source organism: Bos javanicus (assembly GCF_032452875.1). Lineage (NCBI taxonomy): Eukaryota > Metazoa > Chordata > Mammalia > Artiodactyla > Bovidae > Bos > Bos javanicus. The sequence continues at coordinate 49,712,282 of NC_083870.1, forward strand.
TTCATTTATCCCTTCTTCTGTGATGGCTGTTTGGTGAATTTCCAAGGTTTTGCTATTAGAAGGCATGATAACAGCAGAACACTCATGCACCTGCTTTTAAATGGTGAATTCTCTAGATTTCCATCCTAAATCTCTCCCTCTACCTTGTCACCCAGAGAAGCTCTGGAATATTTGAGGGGCAGATGGGCAAAGATGGCTTAGACATGAAAGCCAGTGTCCCTTCTCACTAAATAAGAAAGAAGCTGCTAGAAGTATTTCACATAATTTTTTTCAATTACAATTTTCGAAAGTTTAAATTTAGCATCTTCAAGTTAGCCCAACAACAACCTGAATTCCAAAATTCTTATACCAAAGATTAAAGTAGTGCCGGGTAATGTGCAAGGGCTTCCCTGTTGGCTCAGGTGGTAAAGAACCTGCCCGCAATGCAGCAGACCCAGGTTTGATCAAGAAGATCCTCTGAAGAAGGGAATGGCTACCCACTCCAGTATTCTTGTCTGGAGAATTCCGTGGATAGAGGAATATTCCATGGATAGCTCCATGGGGTCGAAAAGAGTCGGACGTGAATGAGTGACCAGGCACATAGGTAATGTGCAAGATTCTCATAAGAGAGATTAATTTAGAAAATTTGTTTTTCAGCATATAGGGCCATTGATTCCATAGTACTACTGAAAGTTTACATTCTCTTATTTTGGTCATTAGCTTCTACTCCACAAAAATTAGCAGGGCTTGGACCTCTTGATGACACAGTGTAAATGTTCTAGCAAGGTACAGTAGACAGTGTGCATGCCAATCTTGCCGCAGTAATCAACCAAGTCAAAGCAACCTGTGACAGCTCCAAATTACAAGGCTCACTGATAAGACCACGTCAAGTAAGAGTCAAGATCAATTAATAGATGAAACTGAGCTGTAGATACTGTAGGTAAAACCAAAGTTCTGGGATTATACTTGCATCAAGTCTGTAAAGGAATTTTTAATGTATTTTGCTACTGCTTTATTTGATAATTCAGAAATTATTTTTATTTTGGTATAACCATTCTCAAAAAAAAAATATCAGTTCAAATCTAATAGTATAATTAGCAATCCATAGAAAAAGATATTAATTTTATACTATCCTGAGGAGGTAGAAAAAAATATCTCATGATTTTTCTCACTTCCCAAAATTTCATGAATATAAATATTCAAATATAAGACTTATAGAGATTATTTTTATCCTTCAAATATAAGACATGTAGAGATTATTTTCTGAAGAAATTCTTCTACTCTGTGCCAAATGGTTTGGAAATAGTCATCGTTTCCCTCTGATGATAAACTATGTGATATTGCTTCTACTTTTAAAAACAAAGAAAAAATGTGTTTACAGTTTCCCTTTGAGGCTCTTTAGAAAGAATTCTTGCAACACTTAGTGAACTGTAAATAAATATTAAACAAAAAGCTGGCTCAAAATTGGAAACAAATATCAATATCACACTTGATTCATTGGCCACCAAAGTATAATATGTAAAGAATCAGTTGACATAATTTTCAGTTTAGATCATCGATGAAAGTATAGTCCCAGCTAAGAATTCACAATGGCTGATGTGCTTTGAACCTGCCACACATCTTCCCACTTGTTATGCCTGCAGCATGTTTTAAAAAATTGTCAACCTTTTCCTAATAGAAGAGGAACTGACAGTGTTGAATATTTTGAAATTCCTTTGCTTTCTTAAAAGATCCTCATGACAGTGTCAGTTCAGTTCAGTTCATTCGCACAGTCATGTCCGACTCTTTGCGACCCCATGAATTGCAGCACACCAGGCCTCTCTGTCCATCACCAACTCCCGGAGTTCACCCAAACCCATGTCCATTGAGTCAGTGATGCCATTCAGCCATCTCATCCTCTGTCGTCCCCTTTTCCTCCTGCCCTCAATCTTTCCCGGCATCAGGGTCTTTTCAAATGAGTCAGCTCTTCACATCAGGTGGCCAAAATATTGGAGTTTCAGCTTCAACATCAGTCCTTCCAATGAACACCCAGGACTGATCTCCTTTAGGATGGACTGGTTGGATCTCCTTGCAGTCCAAGGGACTCTCAAGAGTCTTCTCCAATACCACAGTTCAAAAGCATCAATTCTTCGGTGCTCAGCTTTCTTCACAGTCCAACTCTCACTTCTATACATGACCACTGGAAAAACCATAGCCTTGACTAGACGGACCTTTGTTGGCAAAGTAATGTCTCTGCTTTTGAATATGCTATCTAGGTTGGTCATAACTTTCCTTCCAAGGAGTGAGCGTCTTTTAATTTCATAGCTGCAGTCGCCATCTGCAGTGATTTTGGAGCCCAGAAAAATAAAGACAGCCACTGTTTCCACTGTTTCCCCATCTATTTGCCATGAAGTGATGGGACTGGATGCCATGATCTTAGTTTTCTGAATGTTGAGCTTTAAGCCAACTTTTTCACTCTCCTCTTTCACCTTCATCAAGAGGCTCTTTAGTTCTTCACTTTCTGCCGTAAGGGTGGTGTCATCTGCATATCTGAGGTTATTGATATTTCTCCCGGCAATCTTGATTCCAGCTTGTGCTTCCTCCAGCCCAGCGTTTCTCAGGATGTACTCTGCATAGAAGTTAAATAAGCAGGGTGACAATATACAGCCTTGACATACTCCTTTTCCTATTTGGAACCAGTCTCTTGTTCCATGTCCAGTTCTAACTGTTGCTTCCTGACCTGCATACAGATTTCTCAAGAGGCAGGTCAGGTGGTCTGGTATTCCCATCTCTTTCAGAATTTTCCACAGTTTATTGTGATCCACACAGTCAAAGGCTTTGGCAGAGTCAATAAAGCAGAAATAGATGCTTTTCTGGAACTCTCTTGCTTTTTCAGTGATCCAGCGGATGTTGTCAATTTGATCTCTGGTGCCTCTGCCTTTTCTAAAACCAGCTTGAACATCAGGAAGTTCACGGTTCACGTATTGCTGAAGCCTGGCTTGGAGAATTTTGAGCATTACTTTACTAGCGTGTGAGATGAGTGAAATTGTGTGGTAGTTTGAGCATTCTTTGGCATTGCCTTTCTTTGGGATTGGAATGAAAACTGACCTTTTCCAGTCCTGTGGCCACTGCTGAGTTTTCCAAATTTGCTGGCATATTGAGTGCAGCACTTTCACAGCATTATCTTTCAGGATTTGAAATAGCTCAACTGGAATTTCATTACCCCCACTAGCTTTGTTTGTAGTGATGCTTCCTAAGGTCCACTTGACTTCACAGTCCAGGATGTCTGGCTCTAGGTGAGTGATCACACCATTATGATTATCTGGGTCATGAAGATCTTTTTTATACAGTTCTTCTGTGTATTATTGCCACCTCTTCTTAATATCTTCTGCTTCTGTTAGGTCCCTACCATTTCTCTCCTTTATTGTGCCCATCTTTGCATGAAATGTTCCCTTGATTTCTCTAATTTTCTTGAAGAGATCTCTAGTCTTTCCCATTCTGTTGTTTTCCTCTATTTCTTTGCATTGATCACTGAGGAAGGCTTTCTTATCTCTCCTTGCTATTCTTTGGAACTCTGACAGTGTAGTTCTTTAAACTTTGCTGCAATTCTGTTGAGTTTTCAGCTACATTAATATTGTAATTATGTACCTACCTAGGTACTTTATTCACATACATCTCACAGGCTGCAAATCAATTTTTGCCCTATGTCAGTTGTCCAGGTGATAGCCTCTCCTTGATTACAATAACTCACATTAGTCAGGAATTTTTTGGTTGCAAGTGATAGATGTCAAACTTGAGCTAAGTTAGGAAAAGTGGATTTTATTGGAAGGACTGGGGTGTCTTACAGCTAAATTGCCTGGAAGAAAAGCAGGACAGCAGCTGTGTCCTGGGGACAGCTGGAAGCAGGGCCATAGCTAGAAGGAGGGCCACAGCTGCAGCTGAGACTGCTGCTCTCAGCCTCAGTCTCTCCTGTGCATTCCCATCATTCCCTCTCACTGCAGATCAGATTTCTCTCCATAGTGGGGTACACAGCCTCGAGGCCACTGCCGGTCCATGGCATGTGGGTGTGCATGCGCATGCCCACAGAGCCTCTCAGTTGTGTCTGACTCTTTGCGACCCCGTGGACTGTAGCCTGCCAGGCTCCTCTGTCCATGAGATTCTCCAAGCAAGAATACTGGAGTGGGTTGCCATTATCTTCTCCAGGGGATCTTCCCAAGCCAGGGATCGAATCCACGCCCTATAGCACTTTCGAACAAATTAGAAGGCGGAGACAGCTCCACAGTTGCATAGTTTGGTGAGAAGAGGCATCTTCATGAATTGGAAAATGCACACGTTTTTCTTGGATACAAGAACAACCTATACCAGGGCCCATGGTTTAGTCAGTAAAAGTAAGTGAGATTTCACCCACTCCACTCTTCACCTGCACAAAGTACCAGCTGGACCTAACGACCTAGCATGGCCTCTGATTTCTCTACCAACTTCTGTGCTTCCATAATGATAAACTCAAGCTTCTCTCAGGCTCACAATAAAACATTCTGTGATTAGGCTCTGATTGACCCAACTAAGGTCAGAAAACCACTCGTGACCAATCAGCTCTGACCACAGACCCACAGCATTTCCTAGCTACTGTAGACCCTTTCCTTGGCATTTCCTTTCCTTGGGGTCACCCCCAGAAGAGAACAAGTCTGTGAGTCAGGCAGCCAATCTGTTGGCAGCTCCTACCCAGGTTTGGATAATTTTTTTTTGGAGAAAATTACATAAACTGAATTGTATTCATTTGTTGTACTATTGGGGCTTCACAGGCGGCGCTAGCAGTAAAGAACCCACCTGCCAATGCAGGAGAGTTAAGAGAACATGGGTTCAATCCCTGGGTCAGGAAGATCCCCTGGAGAAGGGCATGGCAACCCACTCCAGCATTCTTGCCTGGAGAATCCCATGAACACATGAGTCTGGCGGGCTGCAGTCTGCAGAGTCAGACTAGACTGAATCGACTGAGCACAGTACATCACACTACACTATTACCTTATCAAATATTATTGAATAAGTTGAGGAGATGTTATTCATTACAATTGAAGGAGTTTGAGAATTTAACTGTCAATTATTTAGTTTTAAATCTGGTAGGAGTAAACTCTGGCGAAGGCAATGGCACCGCACTCCAGTACTCTTGCCTGGAAAATCCCTTGGACGGAGGAGCCTGGTAGGCTGCAGTCCATGAGGTCACACAGAGTCGGACACGACTGAGCGACTTCACTTGCACTTTTCACTTTGATGCATTGGAGAAGGAAACGGCAACCCACTCCAGTGTTCTTGCCTGGAGAATCCCAGGGATGGGGGAGCCTGGTGGGCTGCCATCTCTGGGGTCGCACAGAGTCAGACACGACTGAAGTGACTTAGCAGCAGCAGCAGCAGGAATAAACTCAAAGTTAGAAAGCAAAATATTTTCCCTTTTGTCTTACACTGTGATGTCTCAAAACTGTCTTTATGCTTATGACATAGATTCATACTGCTTCCCACACCACCTGTAATCACTGTTTTCAAAGAAATATGTGTCCAATGATGGATTAGGGGAATATTCTATTTTCTTCAGCTTGTTTCAAATGAACTATTGTTATCTATTGGTATTAGTTCATTATCAAGTTTATCTCCACTCCAACATTATAGTGTTTCTAATTCATTTGGCTTACATATTTTCCTGAGTATTTTCTCCAAGAAGAAACTTATTAAACTTATAAATTATTTTTCTCTGCTACATAATTTTTGCAGAATAACTGGTATAAGTAATAGAATGTTTCTTTCTTGATCACACTGCATTTCAACCCTCAGAAACAGAAATGAAATCTTTAAACTTCACCATTTGTCTTGAATTTCTGTACTTTTGAAGATAAATATAGGTTGATATAATCTATCACTTAACTTCACAATTCCCAAACCACAAACAATTCTCAATCCTCATGTAGGGTCCTAGCATGAAACCATTGCATTCCCTACATTTACATCAATTCTAGATTTACCCCCAATCAATTAGTGTTATTGGTGATAACTATCCATGGGGTCACTAAGAGTTGGACTCGACAGAGCGACTTCACTTTCACTTTTCACTTTCATGCATTGGAGAAGGAAATGGCAACTCACTTCAGTATTCTTGCCTGGAGAATCCCAGGGATGGGGGAGACTGGTGGGCTACTGTCTATGGGGTCGCACAGAGTCGGACACGACTGAATCGACTTACCAGCAGCAGCAGCAGCAGCATGCAAGGAGATCCAACCAGTCCATTCTAAAGGAGATCAGCCCTAGGATTTCTTTGGAAGGAATGATGCTAAAGCTGAAACTCCAGTACTTTGGCCACTTCATGCGAAGTGTTGACTCATTGGAAAAGACTCTGATGCTGGGAGGGATTGGGGACAGGAGGAGAAGGGGACGACAGAGGATGAGATGGCTGGATAGCATCACTGATTCGATGGACGTGAGTCTGGGTGAACTCCAGGAATTGGTGATGGACAGGGAGGCCTGGCGTGCTGCTATTCATGGGGTCGCAAAGAGACGGACACAACTGAGCGACTGAACTGAACTGAACTGATAAGAATAAAATATGAAGTTATTAGCACCATTCTTGATTATGCATATTCTCAGAAGCATTTGAGAAAACAACATAGGATTTATTTTGACATAATTTTTAAACAACTATAGTTACCTGCAAGGAGTAAGGTGGGGGAATTACACTTAAAAATAGCTATAATATTTGAAGAGTAATTGTCCTCAACGTCACCAGTCGTTAGGGAAATACAAATCAAATCACAGGATACCATTTCATACCCGCTAGGATGGCTATTGGGCTTCTCACGTGGTGCTATTGGTAAAGAACCTGCCTGCCAGTGCAGGAGATGTAAGAGACTTGGGTTCAGTCCCTGAGTCGGGAAGATCCCCTGGAGGAGGGCATGTCAACTCACTCCAGTATATTTGCCTGGAGAATCCCATGGACAGAGGAGCCTAGCAGGCTACAGTCCATAGGGTTGCACAGAATCAGACACGACTGAGGCAACTTAGCACACATGCACAGGATGGCTATTATAAAACAAAACAGAAAGTAGTAAGTGTTGGTGAGAATATGGAAAAATTGAAACTCTTGTGCACTACAGATGGAATGTAAAATGATGCAGCTCTTATGGAAAACAGTCATTTTTAAGAAAATTAAATGTAGATTTACCATTTGATCTAGCAATTCCACTCCTGGGTGCTTATCCAAAAAAACTGAAGGCAGAGACTTGAACAGATATTTGTGCACCTATGTTCATAGCAACATTATTCACAATAGCCAAAATGTGGAAACAGCACAAATTACTGTGGATCAAAGAGCAATGAAATATTATTTTGCCTTGAGAAGGGAAGAAATTCTAACATAATGCTACAATATGGATGAACCTTAAAGATTATGCTAAGTAAAATAAGCCAGACACAAAGGACAAACACTAATTTTTACTTATGTGGGTACCTATAGTAGTGAAATTCATAAACACAGAAAATAGAATGGGCCTCGGCAGGGGAGGAGGGAATAGTGTTATTGTTTAATGAAGACAGAATTTCAGTTTGGTAGGATGAAAAACTTCTGTAAGTGTACAGTGGTAATGGTTGGACAACAATGTAAATGTACCTGGCACTACTGACCTATACACTTAAAAATGGTTAAAATGGTAGATTTTATATTACATATATTTTGCCACAATAAAAATAGTATCAACATCAACAAATATCTGTGTAGACAAGAACATCAGTTACATGGGAATAAAGCCACTGCAGTATCATCAGCTGAGTTTAGCAAAGTGCTCAAAGTTTAAAATTTTCTGGTGTAACTCAATGAAAAACAGAATATTTGTATACTGTGACAAGACACAATTTACATAGCAGATATCTGATGACTACAACTTCTTCCCTTTGGGAATTTGAAAAGAGGCATATTTTTTCACCAGCTGTAGCTCCCCACAGCAATTCCACACGCTCTCCAAGTTTATCCTCCCTGGGGAATCTACTTAATCACTCCCAGGGCTTAATCTTCTGTTTATATGCTGATGAGTCCCAAATCTATGTCTCCATCTCAGAACGGCCTGCTGAATACCTCCAGTCAGATAGGGAGGTCATAGGGACCTCAAAGTCAATATGTCAAATCTGAGCCCATCTTCTCTCCCGCTTCCTCCTACTTCCCTAGGCCCTCCTCTGGCATTCTCCTCCCAGTTACGGGCAACACCAACTTCACTATACAGCCAGCCAAGCCCTGAACTTTAGTTACTCTAACTGACTTCTCCCTCCTCTTCCTCACCCACTTCCAGTTAGCCACCCAGCCTTCTGTGCTGTCTTCCTTTTGTCAGTCCAGTCCCTCCCCTATTACCTGCTGCCTTGGCTCAGGCCTTCTATTTCCCCCACCACTCCCTCCCTACTGCCAGAGTGAATTTACCCCTCTTGGCAGCCACTGGATTAAAATCTCCAATAGCTTCCTGCATGATTAAACCCATACTCCGTAGCATGCAGCAATATCGTAATGACTCTGCACAGCGCCCCCTTCTGTTTGGGTGTGCCTTGCACCTGTGGACCACTGAGCGATCACTTCATGGGGGCCCAGGAAACCTCAGTCGAGTCAAAGGTAATCATCAATTTGTCGGTCAAGTTTCCTTTCTAGTTGCTTCTTTCAGCATTTCTCCACCCATATCCTCCACTTCAGTCTGTTGTACTTCTGATTTTCCTGGGCAGGATTAAGCTATTCCTGCCTCTCTGGCTTTGCATGGGGTTTAAATGAGATGTTCAGAAATCCGGCATTGTCATGTGTGACCCTAAGCACAGTATTTAATCTAACTAGACTTCTTGTTCCTTGTCTTGTAAACACCTACCATACAAAATTATAGTGAGGATATAATGAAATGACGTATGCAAAAGTGGTCTGTAAACCATAAAAATAAAATGTTATTTTGTAATGCATCAAAGCCTAACTTTAACGCCACCACTTTCAACAAACTTATTTGATATCCTAAGCAGAAACCAAAGAATTGATGCTTTTGTATTGTGGTGCAGGGGAAGACTCTTGAGAGTCCCTTGGATAGCAAGGAGATCAAACCAGTCAATCCTAAAAGGAAATCAACCCTGAATATTCATTGGAAGGACTGATGCTGAAACTGAAGCCCCAATACTTTGGCCACCTGATGCAAAAAGCTGACTCATTGGAAAAGGCCCCAATGCTAGGAAAGATTGAGGGCAGGAGGAGAAGGGGACAACACAGGATGACAGTTGGAGGACATCATCAACTCAATGGACATGAGTCTGAGCAAGCTCTGGGAGACAGTGAAGGACAATGAAGTCTGGAGTGCTGCAGTCCATGGGGTTACAAACAGTCAGACAGGACTTAGCTACTGAACACCAAACCAGAAACCATTCTCTTCCTCTTGGAAATCCTACCGTACACAGCCTGTTTGTGCTCATGGATTCCATCACACTCCTTAACTTATCCAAGTTCATGTCTCATGTCTACAACCAGATCATTAATTCCATGAAGTCAGCAGCCATTCCTACTCTATGACTCTCCATCCACCCTATCAAGGTCTCAAGGGTCTAGAGTCTTTAAAAAAAAAAAAAAAAGTAACTACTAAGATTTGAAATGGTGGAGACTAAAAGTTCCCAGTGGTGAAGCAGCAGAAAGGCTTCTGTTTGAGATGTTTGGGATCATGGATTCACCTGCAAATGACGAGTCCATCCACCGTGAGCTGGAATATAGTAGCTTATCCACCCACTATTTCTTCTCAAGCCTAGACTGTGTCAGACATGACTGGCCAATCACAGTCTGTTCTGCTGAGCATGGAGGTTTCCAGCAACTTTTCCACCACAGCTCCAGGTAGCCATGACTAGCTGATCAATTTCAGCACAGGAGAAAAAAACTCTTTACCATCCACTAAACTCAGAGATGCCTACAAATAGCTGACCTAAAGTCACTACAGAGCAAGATAAAGGTTTTTTAAAAGGAGAGATGACTTCAGATCTGGCAAGTGATCTGACTGGGCTTTAAAGTAGTCGTCAGTCCTTGGGTGCTTGCTCAGGGCAAGCTATTTCAGAGGACACAGCCCATCCTATATTTATGGGGAGAGATTCTGTCCCAAACTGAAAGGTCAGATTCCCAAAGGCATATCCCCTTCAGGAACTCTAGGAACCCCTTTGATGGACAGGAAGCCTGAGGGTCTTGGTTTCCCATGAAATGCCCCCACCTCGATTCACTTAGTGCTCCGTCACTCATGTGTTTCCAAAAAGAAGCCAACAGAGTGTCAGCCTGCTTTCCTCCATGAAGGGCTTATGTGTAATTAAAAGGGATTATGCTCTGAAGAAAGTAGCCTTTAATCACCCCGTGAAGGACACAGCAGCCTAAGCTGGAGGTGCTCTGGGCACCATTTATGTCCATTGCTGCCTGTGAGCCCCTGTCACAGACAGAGGGCTGGGAGTGATCTCCGATCTTCCGTGATCACCAGCATGGGCTTTGCCAGACAGATCAAGCTTCTGCTGTGGAAGAACTGGACCCTGCGGAAAAGGCAAAAGGTAAGAGAGGAGACTCTGTGGTCTTGGACTGAGGAGGTGTGGAGCAAATAGACAATGGAGAGAATGGGTGGGGTGGGAGCGGGGAGGGTGAGAAGCCAATGGGTTAGTTGCTATTTGTCACCGAAGCAGCAAGTAATGTCTGGCTCCTCAATGTGCCGTTCTGACGAGGGTCCTTCCCAGGAAGATGTGCTTCTCTGTCCTGAGGTAGCTGCCCTCCATCCGCAGCCCAGCGTGGCCGTACTGTGAAGTGTGCTTTTGCCTGTCCTGCACATGAACCCATTGCCTGCCCATCCCTCCCCGCCCCTGGTTTTTAAGCCTCCGTCTCTGTCGGCATTCCCTTGTGCATTCATACTGTGTGGCGGAAAGAGTCCAAAGTCCTAAAAATCAGGCTCAAAGGAAAACTACGGTTTCCAAGAGCTTCCCAAACCAATGATACTATATTTCATTGGTTCTAAACGGCACACTGTTTTTTCACATTTCTGAAATTGAACTACAGCTCACAATCAAGTGATGCGTTCTTTTCTTAGTGTGCAAAAACAACAACCCATTAAAAAAGGTAACAACGCATCTTGATGGTGTCAGATTCGATGAGCTATAATACCTTATCAGCACCACAGATGTTTACTGAGCCTTCCAGTGAGCACACATGTACTGGGCTGGACCAGGGACTTAAAAGGCACAGATCCTACCCTGGACTCATTTCTAGTATGGCTGAGAGAAACTGAAGTATGTTTTGAGACCAAGAGCAAGAAAAAGGAACACAGGCCAAATATCCCCTGAGAAGAACAGCCAACAGCCACAAGAGATCAGAGGACCCCAAGGGTGTACATGTAAATCCATCTGGCCTCTGTCAATTTTTTCTGGGAAACGATACAGAGTGAATACGTAACTATAGATAATGCACATTGCTGCGGCCTCAGGGGCATGGCAATGCTGGGTGACTAAAGGAGCCAAGAGAAGAAGAAGCGGGGGAGGACTGAGTGGATAGGACTGAGATAGAGCCAGGCGAGGTAGGAGGAGACGGGGAGGAAGATGGGCTATGGGGAGGAAGATAACAGATCTGTTCCAAGCCTCGATTCCGTGTGGGTTTTTGTGGTCAGGACAGGGTTTTCATGGGTATTGGAAAGGAGGTTGGAGAAGGAAGGGGGCCAACAGATGTAATATCTGAGGACCCCTGATGAGTATCTCAGTCACAGTCCAGTCAGAGGGACTCTAATGGAAGGAGGCATTAGCTGGTAACCAAGTTGGTACCTAGGAGAAGGCAATAGCAACCCACTCCAGTACTCTTGCCTGGAGAATCCCATGGATGGAGGAGCCTAGTAGGCTGCAGTCCATAGGGTCGAGAAGAGTCTGACACGACTGAGCGACTTTGCTTTCACTTTTCACTTTCACACGTTGGAGAAGGAAATGGCAACCCACTCCAGTGTTCTTGCCTGGAGAATCCCACGGACGGGGAGCGTGGTGGGCTGCCGTCTATGGGGTCGCACAGAGTCGGACACGATTGAAGTGACTTAGCAGCAGCAGCAAGCTGGTACCTGAGGATGTAAAAGAGCTCCAGGTGACATGGAGGCAGCAATTGCAGGATACAATTACCACCCCTACACCTGAGAGAACCAGGGAGAAAGTGGGATTGCTAAGTCTTAGAAACACAGAGGTGATGTCAGCAGAGCCGAAATGCAGATCTGTGAGGAAGGGACACAACGAGGCCACTGCTGAGGTCTCTGAGCCCAGTCTCAGGCTCAGACCCAAGAGGAGGAAGCCCTGGCTAGCAAGAGGGTTTGGAGCTGAGAGACGATAGGTTAATAACTGGCACGAAAGGGAGCAGCAAGGGCCACAGTCAACCAGTGGACAGATGATTCTTCCCATTTGTGTGTCTTGGACAGGATTTAGGGAGACTGTAGGGGAAGCCAAGTTAGGACCCCTTCCTACTGGGAGACACCACTATCCTCAGGCTGCTTTCCTTTGTCAAAGCTGGTGTGATTTTCAAACTAGCACTGAAGTTATATGTTACCCCAAGAACGCTATACTAAAAGTAATCAGAAACTTAATCTCTATTTCCAGGGGCTTCCTTCGTAGAATGCAAATAGGCAAAAACTGAAGCAGACTCGTTATTAAATTCATTCATTTATTCATTTGCTCCTTCAGTTAACAAATACTTAATAATCGACTCATTGGAAAAGACCCTGATGCTGGGAAAGATTGAGGGCAGGAGAAGGGGGCGACAGAGGATGAGATGGCTGGATGGCATCACTGACTCAGTGGGCCTGAATAGTGAAGGACTGGGAAGTCTGGCGTGCTGCAGTCCACAGGGTCGCAGAGTCAAACATGACTTAGTGACTAAACAACAACAGTAATAGCCAGGCACTTGGCCAGGTGCTGGGCACACAGTAACAAGACAATCACGGTCTCTGCCTACATGATGTTTAGCCTAGATTTTCACTCAGTTTTACTCTCAATGTGCTCTTCATGGTCCTCTAAAAATGCACCCAGGGACAATAGCTGCTGGCCTGAAATGATTCCATTCCTGTGGCAAGTGTGTTGCTGTTACAGAGAATAACCCTATTTTCAAAAACCCTATCTTCAAAACCCTTTTGGCTCAGAGGCCCTCACAGTTTCTGCTTGCTTTCCCTGGTGCTGGTGGGTGGTCTCTGTTCAGGGATTCTATCTTCTCCCCAGTGTGCTTCCTGGAGGCAGCATTGCCAGCGCCTATGTGGTGAGACAGGGCCTTTCAGGCTGAGGACCTTGGCTGGGGGAATCTCCCAGGGTGCACATAGTCAGGCCTGACAATCATTTGGTGCCATTGGGATGATGGAGATTGAAGCCTTTGTCTGGTGTGCCTCCAGCTAGCTTCTCCACTGCTACATTCCAGGAATTTCCAGGATGTCTGGGTATGATGGAGATATCCCCACAGCCCCCAAGAGCTCTGATAGGGATCTGTGGCCCCTTCTGTAAACTTTTTGGAAGCTTCTGCCTCCACAAAATGATGACTATAAGAAAGAAAAGAAAAAGAAAAAACTCACCCAGCCCATAACCCAGCTCCTAGGTTTTTAATTCCTCAGACTTTCATGGTTTTGGATGTTTACTATTGTGGGCAGAGCAAGAGCAAAAACCAGATACCAGATTTCCCCCTTCTTCCTCTCTTTATCCCTTAAGGTCATAAAAGGGAAGTCTTCAGATCTTTGCTTCCCCCACCCCCATCCCTTTGTTTTTCCTTCCTCTGTTGACATTTATCAAGTATTACTGAATGTCTGGCATGGCACTAAGTATCACTTCATTTAACCCTCATCTCAATTCTGTGAGACAGCCTCCACTGTTATCCACCATGGCCATCAGTGACGTTATTGAGTCTTTGGAGGTTAGTGACTGGTGGGGCTGGACCCAGGGCTCCAGGACAGGCAGACACGCCAGTGACCCCACACTGCCCCCAGGTAGCAAGCCCTGTGTAGTAAGCTGGTCAGGAAGACAACAAAGATAGGGTGACCATCTAGTTTATCATCCAATCCAGGGTAGCTTTAAAAGTGAAAGGAGGCACTAATGATGAGTATACCAGAACAACGAGTGTAAAGTGATAACAGACCTGGGAAAGTGGGTTTTATGGTCACTATCTGTGACCTAGGGGCTTCCCTGGTGGCTGAGATGGTAAAGAATCTACTTGCAATGCAGGAGACCTAAGATCAATCCCTGGGTTGGGAAGGTCACCTGGAAAAGGGAATGGCAATCCACTCCAGTATTCTTGCCTGGAGAATTCCATGGACAGAGGAGCCTGCCGGCTACAGTCCATGGAGTCGCAAAGAGCTGGACGTGGCTGAGTGACTAACACTTCCACTTTCTGTGGCCTAGTTATCCGCGCGTTAGATAGCCCCTGTCCTCATGGAACTCAGAGCCGGGGTGGGAGCGGGTATCTGCGCACAATGACTGAGCAGCAAAACATGTGCAGTAGTGGAGAGGAAGGCGGCATGGGGCAGGAGATGAAGATGAGCTCTGGGAGCTCAGAAGAGAGAATGGGGTTGGCAGGGATAAGAGCAAACTCCTCAAGGAGTTCATTCCCCAGAGTATGCATTTCTAGTGATAAGAGTTCTCCCTCTGTTCCCTAGCAAGTACACATATTGCTCATATTTTCGATGAGGCAGGCACTGTGTTGAGTGAGTTTATAAAGACATATTAGGTGTGTCTCTTGCCCCTTAGAGCCCACAGTCTAGGGCCCCTTGGTGTCATCTCTCTGGTCCCAGCTTCCATATCAGGGCAGGATATTTGGGGAAACCTGAGAATTCATGGAGCTTCCCAGGTGGCTTGGTGGTAAAGAACTCACTTGCCAATGCAGGAAACGCAGGTTTGATCCCCAGGTCCATAAGATCCCCTGAAGAAGGAAATGGCATCCCACTCCAGCATTCTCTCCTGGGAAATTCCATGGACAGAGGAGCCTGATGGGCTACAGTCCACGGGGTCGCAGAGAGTCAGACATGACTTAGTGACTTAGCAGGCGCACACGAGGATTTGTGAGAGTGGGCCCCAGACTTGGGCATCTGGTATATCCATGACCTTTGACCTAGGGGCCAGAATTAGGTGAGGAGAACCTGGCAGGTGAGGGAAGGCTGGGCAGCTAGTTCCAAACCTGCTCAGGTCTTGGGGCATATTCATTCAGGATGACAATCCTGTCTGGGCTCTCAGTGCAAAAGGGGAAATCATGCAGCTGTTTGGATCCTTGGCCACCCGCTTTCAAATTGAAAACAGAGTAGGAGGGAAGAAAACCTAGCTGACCAAGGTTTCAAACAACAAGCATGACTCTGCCCTTCCCTGTGACCCCCTCCTCCCCTAAGTAGATTGAGTGGTAAAGGGGGAGGAGGGGGCAAAAAAAAAAAAAAAGAGAACAAGGAAATACCAGTTTGAGAAAAAAAATTTCCACCAGCCCCTTCTGAGCTTCGGCTGGGCTTAATTAGTTACAGACATGTTTAAAGACGAGGGGTGTGGGGAGGGAGAGCTACTCCGAAAACATGTGTTTAATTATACTGTGGAATTTCTCCCTAGGGTATGCCTGTGCACAGTTGAGCATCAGGGACAAAGATGCCGCTCTGGGATGGGGGCTACACATATAGTTCTGGGGGAGGGGACGAGGTTGTTGTGGGGACTTGTCAGGCTAGAAAGGCTAGAAAAGAATTGCTGGTGGTCTTTGTGCAGGAAGTGAAGTGTGAAATGCAGCCCTATCTAAACAAATACTCGCAGAGTTGAACAGTAACACTGACTTCTCCAAAACTGCTTTTCAAAGATTACCAACTACTACTTGGGCCAGTGGGTCTCAGTCCCAGCCACACACTGGAACTACCTGAGAAGTGTTAAAAAACAAACAAAAAAATACCAAACTGATGTCCCATGGCCAGACACCCTGGTGTAATTGATGTGGGGCATGGCCCGAGCTCCCTACAGATTCCTGCATTCAGCCATGTGAGAACCACAGACCTAAGTTGATGAAGGTGATCATTTGAGAGGCAGGGACTTCAGGTGGAAAATAGAGGCCCTAATTCAGAGATGTGGTAAAGAGGAAAACCTGGGCAAAGCTGTACTAGTCCTTACCCTCAGCAAAGGGTGAAGGAGGAAAGTAAAGTTCTGAACTGGCCTCCCCGGATAGGTGGACTTGCAAAGACCAGATATTTCAAAACTACAAGTGTGAGTGAGTAAGTGGGTAAGAGAATGTGTGACTTACATGACAAAGAGGGATGAGATCCACTAGCCTGGGTTTGGGAATTTTATCCACAGGACAGGTAGACCAGGCTGGCTGACCCTCCCCTGGCCCAAGATCCTCCATGGAGTAGGGGACAGTGTGTGGTTAGTTTTCTCAGAAAGCCCCATTCTTCCAAACTGAAAACTGAGTAGTTTTGACTCCAGAAAGGAAGAAAAAGGAGGAAACGTGAATGTGAGTGGAGGGCAGACCTAGGACCTTGCAGATAATTTAAATTATAGCTCCTTGCTGTTCAGACTTTACAATGTGCTGTCACTTATAATGTCCCTGTGACCCTTGTGGGAAGTGAGGGTCAGTAATAAACGTCTCATGTCCATAGTATGTTTCTATGTGCCAGACTCTGCTTCAGGTGTTTTACAAACTGAACTCACTTCATTCTCACAACTGCTCTGAGAGGTAGGTCCTGATAGCACTCCCATTTTACAGATGAGACCCCAAGGCATGGAGAGATCGAATGGGTTACCCGAGGTTGTACAGCTAGTAGACAGAAAAGTCAGCTAAGAACCTCTGCTGTTGACACACTTTTAACCCTCAGTATAAGCTATAGGATAGAATAGGCTGATTTCACAGATGAGAAAACTGAGACTTGGAGATAAAACAAGCCCCAAAGTGATTCCTAACCTAGGTCTCCCCATTCCCAAATCAGCAGCAATGTTTCATATACCAGCCTATTCCCAGGTAGGCATTGCTACATGGAAGGTGGCTGACTTAGTAGACGATAGACAGCCAATGCTGCAAGCAGTTGTCTTAAGGAAGAATCAAAGATGTAGAATTTGGACTGGTTGTCTCATTTCCTTGGTGAGGACACCAGGAAAAAGTTTTGGTTTCATAGTTTGCACCTATCACTCACATTACTATCTTGCAGAACTTGCTCTCCAAACTTACCAAGTGATGGGGACTGGTTGGAGAGTGGGTGGGATGGGGAAATTTGGGATGGAAGCTGTGAAGCCAGCGTACTGTCCATGAGGGAAGCAGTTTGTTCAATTTGCAAACTGTTGTTTACCTGAGCCACTGAGTCACCTCCAACTTTCCAGAGGAGCCTCCTAGACCAGTCTTGACAAAGATTCATTCATTCCGCCAATATTTACTGGACATTTTTTATAAACTTGGCCCTGTATTGGGTGTAGTGACAAGGACAGACATGGTCCCTGCCCTCAGGAAGCTTATAGCCAGGGAGCGGTCCACCTGCATGAAGGAGTAATGACGATGAGTGCCATGGGAAGAGCTCTAGTGACCAGCAGGAATGGGTGCGTCCTTAACAGTGAAACAGGGTAACTGTGGACAGTTTTTACCCCTCCACCCTTGATTTGCATGGCCTGGGGGAACTGCCAACATTTTTATGACTACCAAGCGTGCTCGGAGCCAGTCCTTTTAATACTGGATGGGACTTGTCTGATATTGGTGTTTTGCCATTTGTGGGGAGAATGTATAGGAGAAGTCTTAAAAACGAGTGGTTTAAGGAAAAATCTACTATTCTTTCTTCTTCCCATAATGTTTGTGTGAGTTTGTCTTCTAATACATCATCCCTAGACATATTTTGGATAAAAGGTTTTGTAAATGTTACAACAGCATAATCACCACCTATCCTAAACATTTTTTTTCTTTTCTTCAATGTATTGTCTTTTTTCTCTCATTGACTTATGTTATGATTTGTAATAATCTGTTTGCCAGCAGACCTAACCAACAGAGAAGGAACAAAGATTTATTGAGCATATGCTATGTTGTCTACTGCAGATGGTGATTGCAGCCATGAAATTAAAAGATGCTCACTCCTTGGAAGGAAAGTTATGACCAACCTAGATAGCATATTCAAAAGCAGAGACATTACTTTGCCAACAAAGGTCCATCTAGTCAAGGCTATGGTTTTTCCTGTGGTTATGTATGGATGTGAGAGTTGGACTCTGAAGAAAGCTGAGCGCTGAAGAATTGATGCTTTTGAACTGTGGTGTTGGAGAAGACTCTTGAGAGTCCCTTGGACTTCAAGGAGATCCAACCAGTCCATTCTGAAGGAGATCAGTCCTGAGTGTTCATTGGAAGGACTAATGCTAAAGCTGAAACTCCAATACTTTGGCCACTTCATGCGAAGAGTTGACTCATTGGAAAAAACTCTGATGCTGGGAGGGATTGGGGGCAGGAGGAGAAGGGGACGACAGAGGATGAGATGGCTGGATGGCATCACCGACTCGATGACATGAGTTTGAGTAAACTCCAAGAGTTGGTGATGGACAGGAAGGCCTGGAGTGCTGTGATTCATGGGGTCTCGAAGAGTCAGACACGACTGAATGACTGAACTGAACTGATGTTGTCTGCCATTCTCCTGAGAATTTAAGTACATTAGTCCTAACCCATAGAAATGGAACAAAGGTTTATTGAGCACCTGATATGGTGTCCACCATTCTGCTGAGAATTTAAGTACATTTCTTTGGAAGGAACAATAAAGGGTTAAATTTAAAGCCACATGAATAGCCCCTAGCTGATCTATATAGGCTTACATTTCTATTTTCAGCCATCTGCTTAAATTCTGCTTTAGTTTTAATGCATTTCTGAATGGGGGTTGGGTGGAAGAACTATTACATTCCCCAATACATATCTCTCAATACCAATAATCCCACACCTCCAACCACACCCTGACATGCCTTGGAGTGTGGGCTGCAGCAACCAACTGGTTCTTCTTTGGAGTCAAGAGTCCTTAAACTCTAAATTGAACCTAAATTAAATACCGACGTTCAGTCATATGTTGATACTGATAACTCCTTCCAGTATTGTAAAATCTCATGGCAGTGTGCCCTTCTTTGTTTATTTAAGCAACAAGAAATTGTTGAAGAAAAATGTTGGTAAATTTAGATTTCTGGGTTTGACTTTACTGTGAATCACAGTATTTCATGGAAGGATTTGCACCTTCATTCATTCATTCAGTGACCACACATGCGAAGTCCAGTGGCACCATAAGAAAACAGGGCAGTGAGGAGGGGCAGAGCTCTGGGCCTGGAGACAGGAGTCTGGATTTTGGCTCCAATGCCATCACTGCCCATGAGATACTGCACCAGTCACCTGCCCTTCCTGGGCCCCTGTTTCCTCATCTGCAGAAGGAGAGGTTATCAGGAGACCTTTACTACCTGCGGCATCAGCATTACCTGGGAGCTTGTTAGACATGTGAGATCTGATAGGGCCTTAGAGAATCAGAATTTGCATTCACGTGCACAGCAACATCCAAAAAGCACTGAAGCACTTATCCTGATGATTTTTGATGAACGTACTGTGCTAACAAAGTTTTCAATTGGGTTGGCCAAAATAATCAATTGGATTTGTCCATATCATCTTACAGGAAAACCCGAATGAACCTTTTAGCCAACCCAATAAAATAGAGGCAGACTGGAACCCAGATGACACCAAGTCTTGGGGGTCCAATATATCAGAGTAGAGGCAGTATGGAAGGTAAGGTCTAAAAAGGAAGTCCTTTAAATATGCCACAACCAGAGTCCTGTTGCAGAGACAGACATGGAAATGAAGTGTGTCTGCTCGGGGTATGTTTCCTGTAGTCACTTAGTATCACTGGTCTTTCTCACTTTGTGTTTTGTTTTTCCAGATTCGCTTTGTGGTGGAACTCGTGTGGCCTTTATCTTTATTTCTGGTCTTGATCTGGTTAAGGAATGTCAACCCCCTCTACAGCAAACATGAATGTAAGCATAACAGAGCTGGGGTAGGGGGAGCCTTGGCATGCCTGGAGGTCCCTATCACTTTGTTTAAGAAAGGGTCTGGGGACTGGGGGGTGCCAGGATCTGATCTGCTTATCATCATTTCATGCCTAGAATGCAGAAAACACATTATGCAAACTAACTTTTAAATCCTGCACATTCTACACAAATACATGTGGTTACTAAAGAATTGTGTAATTATTTTTTGTTTGGTTGGTTTTTTCTACACCTAAACTCTTTGTACTTTTAAAGGGAGCAGATTATAGATGAGTTCTTTGAAATATTGGGTTGGCCAAAAAGTTCATTCGGTTAAGATGTAGATAAACCCAAACAAATTTTTTGGCCAGCCCTATATTTTGAAGATAGTTTAGAAATATATTAGGCATGGTGCTAAAGAAAAAATAAGAAGGGATATCACCAGTCCAGGTTTGATGCATGAGACAGGGTGCTCAGGGCTGGTGCACTGGGATGACCCAGAGGGATGGGATGGGGAGGAAGGTGGGTGGCGGGTTCAGGATGGGGAACACATGTACACCCATGGCTGATCCATGTCAATGTATGGCAAAAACCACTACAATATTAAGTAATTAGCCTCCAATTTAAATAAATAAGAAGGGACAGAAAATAGTGTATTAATAATGTAGTATTTCTTGGACCCCAGAGGTGTCCTGGGACCGAGGATGAAGGTATGTGTGCCTCTCTTATACTATGCTCCTCAGAGAAAGCTTTCGCCTGGTTTCTGGCTGGGATGACTTCTTCTGGGCTCTTGGCAGCCGGTGTGGGATCCTCAGGAGTCATACCAGCTGTTCAGTCCCCTGTTCTGGTTTTCCATCCTCTTGTTAGTGAGTTTCAGGCCCCATATTCTGAATATGGACAGCCTTCTGCCCATTAAACCCTTGCTTGTGTACCTGGCCCCTCAAGGAGCCTATAACCTGTGCTCCCTCTTTAATGCTTGGGGGTAGATGCTCAATACACAGTTGTGGAAGGAATAGACAAACCTCTTCTCCTCATTAAACATCAGCAAGGCATGGAGGCTTCTCGCTCTAACATCGCTCCATGCCTTCCATCTCCCCACAACACAGTGTGCTCCTCCTCTGTTCACCCTTCACAGGTCCATCCATGCCTCTGTTAGGTATGTTTCCATCCCACCACTACCCTGGAAGCTTGAGAGAAGAGACCCTGTCTCCAGCACCCAGCACAGGGCCAGGCGTACATTAGATGCTTCTGCTTCTTAAACATTGGTACATGAAGGAAAGCACCAGAAGGACCAGGGTCCATCCTGCAGAGGCTCTAGCTCCTAGGACCTGCATCCTTCTTAGTGTCAAGGTCTAACTCCTTGTCTTCCTTTCCTTTCTTAAAGGCCATTTTCCCAACAAGGCGATGCCCTCAGCAGGAATGTTGCCATGGCTCCAGGGAATTTTCTGCAATGTGAACAATCCTTGTTTTCAAAGTCCCACTGCAGGAGAATCTCCTGGAATTGTGTCAAACTATAACAACTCCATGTAAGTGCTGGGATTCCCACAGTACACCCTTTATTCTCCTCTTGCCTCGGAGTTCGTGTATGTGCACACAGAGCATGTGCTGCTGAATAAGTGGTCTCATGGCTTGTGGAAACCTTAAATTCAAAGGAGCAGGGCATGTTTCCACTCTGGAACATTCTGTATCAGCTGTCAGGGCACTTGAGGAAAAGGCTACAAACTTCGGCCAGATGACAGAATTTCTTGGTCCTTATATCCCAAAGATATGACTAGGAGTCTGATGCCAGCACCCTGCTGAAATGTGTCTACTGCCTCCAGCTCATCCATCTGCTCAAGCGGAGTCACTGCATGAGAAACACTCCATTCCCCTTCTGATTCCTTATGTCACTCTCCAGCCTGGATCAACTCTGAATGATCTCTGTTCTTTTAAAAGTCTTCTTGGACATCTAAAAGCTAAGAAAATTGTCAGGGGACCTTTTGAGGGTGAATGAAACCAAGTTTACAAGGTGAAATTTGCTTCTTGGAAGAAAAAGAGACAATTTCCAAATCCTCTGTTATAAATGTCGTTAGTTCTCTTGGTTGGCCAGATCTTAGGATGTTGCTTGAGAGCAGTAGTTCTTAACTTGTAGGGCTGAAGACCATTCCCAGAAGCTGATGAAAACTGATGGTCCCCTTCCCAAGGAAAATGAGGACGCACATACCCACAGAACATTACACCATGCATATGATTTCAGGGCATTTGTGGACTCCAGGTTAATAACCTCTGGTCTGGGATTGAATTTCAAGTCAAATTCCATAAGAGAGTCTATATTTGGAATTCCCTTGAAGTAGATAGGGGGACTTGATGTAGCATGTTCTATAGACAGAGGCTCCAGTGTTCTTGCCTGGAGAATCCCAGGGACGGGGGAGCCTGGTGGGCTGCCGTCTATGGGGTTGCACAGAGTCGGACACGACTGAAGCACTTAGCAGCAGCAGCAGCAGCAGCAGGAATGAGGACACGGTTGTCCTTCAGCCACTGGGCTGACCTCCAGCTGCAGTTTGTGATGCTTATGCCCAAGGGTCACCAACAAGGGCTTGTTGGAGTGCAGGCTTCACCTACTTGTATAAACATCAAGTCAGATGGAAACTGAGATATTGGGTTGCTCCAGTTCTTTCCTTAGAGGAGATTTGGATATAATTCCGCCAGGGCAAAACTGCGTTTTGACAAAAAGAAAAAGAACATTTGGTAATTCCACTTAATACTCAGAGGTAACCTTCCCCACTGGGAACAAACTGTGACTGCTTTTGCCGTACAAAGGCAAGAGTAGTTGTGACAGAGACTGCCTGGTCCACAAGCCTATAACATGTTTGCTAACCCCTGGTTTATTGGAAGACAGAAGAGGGAACACAGAACACCCATCTTCCTGGAAGACAGCATTTTAGCTGGGCTCCCCTGGCCGCAAACATCTTAATTTACAATCTGTACTTTCAGCTTGAGCCTTCTCGAGGTGCCTAAGAAGAAACACTTGCCAATCCAGAGAGACTCCATGAGTCACGTCATGGGATCAGGGGCGCTTTGGAGGTGCTTCAGCGGCAGCTCCGTGGAGCTTTGGTGGGACTGGCTCTGAGGGTCCACAGGTTGAGAAGTGGAACTGGGGAGGGGAAGCAGCTTTGGACTCTAGCTGTGTTCAGCATCTGAGCCAGGAAATCTGAGTTTCATGTTTCATGCACATAGTATGCGTGAGATGTTGGCTTACTCAAAATTCATTTGCTTGCAAGGCACAGAAACACATTTAAACAAGTTTAAACCTCAGAAGGAAAGACATGATTTGGACACTAGACCTTCTTAAAAAGCCAAGAGCAGCAAGCAGTTCTCTGGGAGAGGGACAAGAACAGAAGAACCACCAGGAGCTGCTCCCTCCTGTCTGGGCCTACAAGGTCCAGCCTCTCCACCACCGTCTGGGGTTCTACTCCATCTGCCTCTCTCCACTGAGCACTCTGCCCTGCTTCTCAATGCCTCGGCTGGTGCTAGTTGCCCAGTTCACGATGCCTGGGCTTGGGCAATCAGAAGAGCATCTCTGAGTACCATTCAAATTCCTGGGAACAAATTTGTTTCCCCAGCTTTATTTCCCTTGTCCAGTCAGCCTTGGCAGAGGTGTGTGTGTTCATGCATGCAAGGAGGGCTTTGTAGATTAAGTATGGCTGTTAGAACCTGAGCATATGAATGGCTGGAAGGGCAGGTCTCAGAGAAGTGGATACTGGCTGAAAAGAGCCCCTACTAATATCTCCTATTATCATCCTAAGACTTCTTGGAGGAGGCAACACATAGTGAAAAGAGTTGAGAAGTGACCCAGCCCTGACAAAGTTGGAAAACTTTTGACAACAAATTGCTCAGAGCCCCCGTTATTTTATATGTATAAGGAAGTAAAAATATCTCCTTTTGTCTTGGCAATATTGAGAGGATATATAATGTAGGTATATGCAGCGGGGTCAAGCAGGTGGTATCTTAAAAAATTACACAATGTATTATAATAATGATGAAAATGACAGCTATGTCTTTAATGATGAGGCTCATTCTTACAGCTTGGCAAGGGTGTATAGAGATTTTCAAGAACTCCTCATGGATGCACCAGAGAGCCAGCACCTTGGTCAGGTTTGGAGAGAACTCCGCACCTTGTCCCAGCTCATGAACACCCTCCAGATGCACCCCGAGAGGATTGCAGGTGAGGTGGGCTTCAGTGTTCTTAAGTATCACTTGCTTCTCGTTTGCCTCCTCCACCAGACAAACTGAAAATACAGAAAGGAATTAGATTTGGTTGGAAAAGATACCAGAGGGTGTAGGAAGGGATCTAGAGACAGGAGGAGGCTTACCTTGGTAAGAACTCCTCTTTTTACCAGGCCTGAAGGTAGAAAGTTAGGAAGGAGGGCAAGAAAGATCTCATCCCAGGTAAGTCGCGAGATAGGAGAATGTGGAAAGATATGTGCTCTGGAAAGTCTGAGGCCAGGTGAAGGGGAAAGAGTTCATGGAGCCTGGAAAAGATGTGGACCATATTCACAGAGTCCTAGAGAGTGAGCTACCCAGGACTGTGCAGAAGCAATGCCAAGTAGCAGTAAAGAGCCAGGAAGATCAGTGCACATGTTGGTTGTTGTTATTTCTGTTGTTTAGTCGCAAAGTCATGTCTGACTCTTTGTGACCCCATAGACTGTAGCCTACCAGGCTCCTCTGTCCATGGGATTTCCCAGGCAAGAACACTGGAGTAGGTTGCCATTTCCTCCTCCAGGGGATATTCCCTACCCAGGGATCAAACCCACATTTCCTGCATTCGCAGGTGGATTCTTTACCACGGAGCCACCGGAAGCCCAGAGCATGTGTTTATCACGACATAAATATGTATAGTCCTTCTTTTTATTCTGGTAATATTCAGCGTCCCAGGCCCTGAGGCAGAGCAGGTGCAAAGTTGGGGGAAGTAGGATTGGGGGCTGGTAGGGAGGTGCCAGGGAAGGTCCAGGAGGTCAGGGGGTTGAGGGGAGTGATTGGACTACACAGATAGGGTCCAGGCTGCATGTGGATGAAGGAGAAGCCAGAAGGACTGGAATTGCCCAAGGGAAATGGAGAGGCAAAAGAATGGAGGCCTCAGAGGGTTCCATGACGCTGGTTACAGACTGAGAAAACAACAGGATAGAAAGATTGACAGCTGTGCTCAGAATGTGAAATATGTGGATTCAGGATTTCAAAGGCATGCAGGACAGATGAGAACAAGCCCCCAGGCATGGCCATGGAGGTTGAAGTGGAGCAGAGGTGAAGGTTAGGCGACGGGAAGGCAAAGGAAAGCAGGCTGGATGGACACAGAGGTTGCGGGGGTGGGAGAGCCCCCTGGAATCCAGAAGCTTGAGGACAGAGCGGGAAGGAGCTCCCTCTCCCATGCCCCCCTCTCCAGGGCAAGAACTAGAAACAAGCAAAACCCAAAACCAGAAAATCTCGGACATCTCTTTTCAGAGCACAAGTGGATGCCGTGCGGTTTTCGCGTCCGCCATAGGCTCCTCTGTAGGTGGTTGGAGTTACTGGCTATGGAAACAGCCTGGGCACCAGGTGGACCACACCCCCTTTTCAGGGGTAAATGAACAGCTGGAAGGCAGCAGGCTGGCCAGGACCCCAGGGGTCAGTGTGGTTGTGGGGGTGGAGAAAAGGCTGCCCGGCTGGGGAAGTTTGTTCAGGGATGGGCTCAAAGGCTGTAAAGGAAGTGGTTTGTGGCTGCTGGGAAATGTCAGCTCTTTGAATGGAGATGAACTGACCATGAGGACGACCTTGCAGGATGACAAGGGTGAGGAAGGTGATGTCCAAGGAGACAGAAGGGGCTGGATCGGACAGCTTCTGGCTAGGGAGAATGGTACGAAACAGTCGCCCAGGGCTCCTCACCCATGCAAGCCAGGCCGTGTGCTGATGCCTGGTGACAGAGTCATTAGACCAGTGCCCTCCCCCGAGGGATCCCTGGGCAGAAGTGGAAGGCCCAGGTCCGCACCCTGTGGGGGCTGCTGGAGGGAAGCAGAGGGCCAAACAGCATAGGTGAGTAGGTCCAAAGAGAACCCAATCCTCCTGCCACTGGGCCACCTTCTCCCTTCTCTCCCTATTGGAAAAATAAAGCACAGGAGTCTGATCAGATGACGGTTAAGATTCCTTCATTACATTCTACTGCTTCTGAAATCAGTAATGCATACACTTTATGTCGTAAAACTAGATTACAAACACGACCTTCTTTGCTGCTCAGGAGTTTACTAAGAGTAAGGGTTGAAAGAACCACAGGGCCTTGCAGGGTCTGGGCACAGTTGGCATTTTAATATGAGGGAAATAAGGGGGAGAAGCACCGACAAGGCAGCAGTTTTTCCCAAGGTTAAACAGCAGATGAGAACACGGGCTTGCCCAACGCCTGGAATGACTATCCACCCTGTTCATCAGTGCACGTTTCACTGCATTTTCTCATTGTCAGATGGTCTGGCTGGAAGGAAGCAAAAAGGAAGTCATTTCAAACCACAGTGTCTCTGTGGTCTTTCAAGCCTTTATATGAGGACCAAAATCACTGCTTACAAGCCAACACAATGCTAGTTTCGAATTGCCATACAGGTGCATCTTGTGTCAGCCTTCGGGCTGTGGGGGAACATTCCCCTCATGAGACTGGCTTCGGGGGGGTCTGGGAAAACAGCGTTAGAGGAGGCCAGCTGAGACTGTCCAAAGGAATTTGGGGGCTGAGAACATGGACTCTGCAGAACCCCTGTCCTTGGTGGCCATGAGAGGGGAAAACAGACCATCCCCAACAAAAAGGACAGGGTGTCTGAAGGAACTTCTGGCCGAGCACTAAAGTCCACAGTCAGTAGTGAAGATAGTTTCAGAGTCTGTCCCTGGGCTCCCAGGACCTTGCTGGCTGTGAGCACTGAATCCTCAGCCCCAGGCTGCAGTGGAGGGTTAAGCCTCTGAAAGCGAGATGGGCGGCTGTCACTGGTGTGTACTTTTGCCTGTCAGTTCCCCAGTCACCTGGGAAAGTATGCCAACAGTGACCTAGGGCATTTTCCTTTCCTAGCAAACCTGTAGTACTGCATTCTCCACAGAGGAGGATTAATGGTAAAAAAAAACACTAGCCGTGAAGCCCCCTCCCCTCTTACCCCCCGAGCAAGCTCTGCAGTCTCTCAGTCATCTTTAAACATTGCCCTCTGAGCCTCACGCACGCATTTTCCTGGTCTCCCCACCCCCATCCCAGCCTTCTGAGCTCCATGGGCCTCAGCAGCCCCTTCCCCCAGCCTCTAATCTTCCCAGGGAAGAGAACAAGAAGAACAACATTTTAAACTACATTTATTTTCTTTTCCTCAGGGCCCCCCAGTTCACATTTCTCCCTCGGGAATCCTGCTGTCTGGTATCGGCCACTGCTTACATTCTGGCCCCACATCTCCCTACAGGGTGGCCCCCACCCTTCCTCAGGTGTGCTGAACCAGCACGCTCTTTCATGCACCTTCTCCCTGGGGCCACGGCAGCCCAGGCACCTGTGTGAGAATCTGGGCCAGGGCAAAGTTGCTCCCAGTTCCCCTTGTTTTGTCCCTTTTCCCAAGCGAGATGTTTGTAGATGTTTGTATGTAAGGTCAGGTGAGGGAGTTAAAGAATAACGAAGAGTTCAATAGTCAGATAGGGTCCTGACTCTCAGGTCAAGACAACAGTTATTTACTGGGTGTCTCCTATTACTCCACAGACATTCACCAAAGCCCTGATTCCATGTCAGGCTCTAGTGCTGGGTGTCACATAGAGATGACTTGGAGGGCTTACATCTCTGTGCCCAGCTAGGTATGATGGGGAGTGTGATAAAAGCAGTATCTGTAGCTCTCTACTCTCAAGAGACTCTGTGAATGTGTGTGTGTGTGTGTGTGTGTGTGTGTGTGTGTTGGGAGTTGTGTTGCTGGAGGTCAGAGGATATAGTATGATGCTATATACAAAGAGATGATTTGGAGATGAACTACCAAGTTGGAGCCCCAGGTGAAGAAAAAAAAGGAATCTGGGTTTGGAAGATAAGTCATTGAAAAGGAAAGAAAGCAAGAAGAAAATAGAGCAGCCCCTCTCAGAACCACTGCTCTCTCCTGGGGTAGTGTCCCCAGTCCATGGTTTCAGCTACCTGAGGTCATCCAGTCTGAAAATGTAAGTGGAAAATTCCAGAAGTAAATAACTCATAGGTTTTAAACTGTGTGCCTTTCTGAGTAGCATGATGAACTCTTGCACTTACCTGCCTGGGATGGAAACCATCCCTTTATCCAGGTATCCTGCCCATTAGTCACTTACTCCCTGGCTTTTTTCAGATTGACTGTCAGAGTATTACAGTGTTTATGTGCAAGTAAGCCTTATTTGATTTAATAAAGGCCCCAAAGTGCAAGACCAATGATGCTGGCAATTCAGATATTCTCTTACTCTGCCTAGTTTATAAATTAAACCTCATCATAGGTATGTATGTATAGGGAAAAAAACACAGTATATATATATATATAGGGTTTGGTACTATCTGTTTCCCCTTGGGGGTCTTGGAATATATCCACTGAAGATAAAGGGACTATCGCAGTCAGGTCCTCCTTAAGGCTTTGGGTGACACTGGATTCCCTGGTGGTACAACTGTCAGCACGCTCCATGGTGGTGAGGGAGGTGTCCGTGTGATAGAACTTCAGGGTTGGTTCCCCGAAGCTGGCCCCAGCTGCATGGGCAGGCCTGTGGCTGGCCCATCCCCTTTCAAGAGGAAATTAGCAGAACATCAATCTGGAGGCGGCATATACAAAGAAAGTCACGACCTGAACATGAAGGGTGGCTGTCAAGCACTCAAGGGAACCTCTTGGCTGCCTGGGGAAGGGAGGATTTGGGGACAGAGCAGATGAGGCACTGTAGTATTAGAACCTGGAAGGAGCAGGGACATTTGATGGTTAAAGTTAAAGAACTAAGAGATAAGCAGTCAAGCAGGCTCCTGGCAAAGATAGGATGTAAAGATAAGCATTTTCATGCAAGCCAAATATTTGAGTCTGACACAACTGAGCAACTGGAACTGAAATGAACTGCATGTTGAAATGATTTCTTAAATATCTGGACCCTCTGCCATCTTCTCTGCCTGGTGCCTCCAGAACTGGAGCAGTGGCCAGCTTGAGACTGAAGGTTGGCCCTGGAAGCAGGCAGAGAAGGTGAGTGGGAATTCCCTAGAAAGGGTAAGAATAATATTAATGCAATTAGGACAAGCTTTTTTTTTTTTTTTTTTAAGTTGGCAGCTAAGTACTTTACATTCTTTATTCCAAGTCACCCCCACAACAATCCTAAGAGGCATATGTGGAAAATGCAGACCCAGAGAGGGTCAATCACTTGCCCCAGGGTCACTGTAATGGTTAGGAATCCTTTATGCCTCCTTATAAAGAAATTTCTGCTTCCAGTGGGTTTGAGTGGAGTGGAAAGAATGTGACTGGGCTGATCAGGGCATGAGACTGCAAGCCCAGGCAATAGACCCTCCCCTTTCCCCACTTGAAGATTTTCTTGCCCCAGACAGCCCCGTAAGTGTTAGTCCAAGTGCATACCCTGAACCTAGAGCCATAGCTGACGTGACAGAAACACCAGGAAGGGTCGTCTACCCCTTGACAATGGCCCTGTGGACAGAGCACGTGTCTCCTCCAATTCCACGTGTTTAGGGTTTGAAATCAGTCCTGAATATTCATTGGAAGGACTGATGCTGAAGCTGAAACTCCAATACTTTGGCCACCTGGTGTGAAGAGCTGATTCATTTGAAAAGACCCTGATGCTGGGAAAGATTGAAGGTGGAAGGAGAGGGGAACGAGAGAGGATGGGATGATTCAATGGCATCACTAACTCAATGGGCATGAGTTTGAGTAAACTCCGGGAGTTGGTGATGGACAGGGAGGCCTGGCGTGCTGCAGTCCTTGGGGTCGCAAAGAGTTGGACATGACTGAGCGGCTGAACTGAACTGAAGGGTTTCTCAGCCTCAGCACTATTGACCGTTTGAACTGCATAGTTCTTTGTTTGGTCAGGGAAGCAGGGTTCTTCTGTGCATTGTGGGATGTTTAGTGGCATCCACTAGTACTTACCCACCAGTATTTTCCAAGTTGTAACAACTAAAAATGTCTCCAGACATTGCCATATATTCCCAGGAGGACAAAACTACTCCTCACCCCACCCCATTGCCCAACACCAACTCTGCAAAGGATCTGACGACCACCACCACCTCCAGGCCAACCTAGCTTTTTCCAGCTTGTGTGCCTTCTCACAAATTTTGCCTATCTGCTCCAGCAGTAAATGCTGTGACTGTGTTGGTGACAGGCCTGACCCTTAGGTGCTCCCATGGAGCCCCCAAACAGAGCCTTCCTCTGAGAGTCCAGTTAGAAATCACTTCTCGATATTTTCCCTTATTTGACCCATTTTTCCTTCAACACCCTGCTCTTTTTCTCTTTCGTATGCAGGAAGAGGAATACGAATTCGGGAGGTCCTAAAAGATGATGAAACATTGACACTGTTTCTCGTGAAGAACATTGGTCTGTCTGACTCAGTCGTCTACCTTCTGGTCAACTCCCAAGTCCGTCCAGAGCAGGTAGGTGGATGTCATTGGCCCAGTGGTCCCTGGAGGGGAGGAGTAGGCACTGAGCCTGAGAAAGGCAAGGGAGACCTTGAGTTTCTTTTTTCTTTCTTGCTTTCACATTCAGAAGCATTCAGATTCATGCCACATGCTCAGGAGAACACCTCGGGTTCAGTGAGATGATACAGTCCCCATGATGGGATTCTGAAGTGGCACAGAAGCTGGCAGCACTTGAAACACCTCAGAGCTTTAAGACTGGAAGGAACCTAAGAGATCACGTGGCTCAAACTCCCTTTATTGTTGAGGAAACTGAGGTTTATTCATGTAGCCATCAAATACATAGAGACGTTTTAGGTACCAGAATGCAGTGGGAACAATGCGAGGAAACCCCTGACTCCGGGAGCTCACATTCCAGTGGGGACAACAGGCGATGACCACGTAAGCCAAGGGCACCTACGTGCGTTCCCAGGTCGTGAGGAAGGTCCGGCAGCGTCTGAGTTAGGAAGGGACGGGGGGGGCAGTTTTCAATGTAATCATCAGAGAAGGCCTTCCTGAGGAGATGCTATCTAAGCAGATCTTACTGAACAGTAGACCCAGTGCAAATGCCTGTGAGAGGAGAGTGCCAGCTGAGAAACAGGCAAAGCCAGGATCAAGTGTGCTGAGGTGACCTTCAAGGTCATGGAGCCTGATAACAGCTGCATACAGAGCAGACCTCTGCTTTCCTGGGCCGTGTCTCCTCAATGCCAGGCAAACTGCTTGTAACTCCGCTAAACCTGTGTCATCTGTTTTCATAATCTCCTGTATTTGTTCAGAGCATTTTTACCACTAAAGTAAGACTTCCACCTCTCTGAGCACCTGAGCTCCTCACACTAATCCCAAGATGGGTCAAACAGATGAGAAACTTGACATGCCTGGTGGCCGAGAGACTGGTGCCCAGCTAGAGAGCTGGAATTGCTGGAGCTGGAGTGGAATCGGGGTCTTCTCATTCTCAGTCCTGGGCCCTTTCATTGGTTCTCAAGGTCCCCAGACCAGGAGCATCAGCAAGGACTGGGAGTAAATTCACAGGCCTCACCCCAAACTGACCAGCACTCTCCACTTTAACAAACCCACTGGGTGGTTCTAACAGCTCAGGGGTGAGAACCATGGCTCTAATCTAGGGCCTCATGGGCTCCTGGCCCAGCATCCTGGGTGTGTGGGTTCCTAGTGTGATAAACACAGAGAGAATGCATGATAAGCAGGAGCCTTAGCACAGACATCCTGCCTGCCTCTCCTGGCCAGGACGGCACCTCCTCTAGACTCCGGAAGAATTGTTGTTTAGTCACTAAGTCTTGTCTGACTCATCCTGACCCCATGACTGTAGCCCACCAGCCTCCTCCGTCCAAGGGATTTCCCGGTTAAGAATACTGGAGTGGGTTGCCATTTCCTTCTCCAGGGATCAAACCCGCATCTCCTGCATTGGCAGGCAGATTCTTTACCTCTGAGCCACTAGAGACTCCAGGGAAGATGGAGATGTAAACAGAGAAATTTCAGGGCCTGTGTCAGTCTTGAGGCAAAGGTCTGCACAGGGTGCCGTCTGAGCCCGGGGAGAGGAGGGGACTTACCCACCTGCCTGGTTGAGGTTGGTTCTGTTGGATGGGCTTTTCAAGCTGGTTCCCAGTACAACAGTGAAGAAATCCATACCTGCCTTTCTGGCTTCTCAGTCCCTGAGGTTTTCATGGAAACTAGACAAGGGGAAATAAGGTTCAGCCCTGACACAGCACATCAGGGCACTTGGAGTGAGGGCAGTGCCCAGGCGCGGCCCCAGTGCACGCCTGGGTAGGCCCTGGGGGTCAGGCCTGGCTGGCTGCCCAGCTCTGCTTGGCTCCCGCTCCCACTCCAACCCAATGGCAGGCAGCATGGATTGCTCACTTTCCCTTTGCTTTCTCTTCAGCTCATAAAACTCAAGTCCTGGAAATGCCTGTGATGACTTCCAGTTGGTAACACAAGGGAGATGGAGATAAGGGCAGGAATTTAGGGGAAATTTCTTTCCAGTTCCTCACCTCTGTGACATTTAGGTCTCCAGCTGCTGTGTTGCTAACATCAGGGCAACAGCCTTTCATGTGGGGAGGAGACAGGGCCATTGGGGTGTGCCTGTGTTTAGTGTTGCAGGCTCTGATTAGCTGAGGCTTCCCTGAGCTTAGGAAGGAGCTCAGCTCCTGCACTCCAGAGGCCAGTCATGTGGACCCAGCTCCCTCCATGCCTCCTACCCACCCTGCTTCTCAGCCCCAGTGACCTGTGAGCCTTCCTCCTGACCTCTTTGTCCATCTCCAACCAACTCTGTAACTCCTGGACAGAACTGTCCCCTGGAACTTCCTCCATGCTGGCAAAGTTCTCTCTGTGCCATCTATAGGGTAACCATAGCCGTGTGTGGCTAGTGGGCATGTGAGACGAGGCTAGTACAAGTGAGGAAGTGAATTTTAAATACCATTTAATTTTAATTACCTTAATCGATCACATAGGGTGTGCTGCTCTCTAATTGATCATCATTATACATGGGATTTTGTTCTTGACTGTCAAGACTGGATATCCCTCTGCCTAGTATCTGAGCACAGCTCCAAAGGGAATAGCATCACCCCTCGCCCCATCTAGGGAATTATTAGATGACTGAAGTAGCAGAGTACTCTGGCTTATCCCTCACCACACCCCTTACCCACAGCCCAGGAAACTCCTGAACTTTCTTCAAGGCCCAGCTCAAATGTTACTTCCTCAATCGAATGGTTCATAAACTCTCCCTTCTTTGTCCCGCCCCTCCCCCTGCCCTACTTGACAAGAGAATTAAGAGCAAAAGTTGTTCAAAATGGCTAAGCAAAAGCTCTGGGTTCAAATCTCAGCAAGGTCACACAGTTAACTGCAAGTTAAATTAATCACTCTATTTCCTCATGTGTAAAATGGAGACAATAAAATTTCCTACCATATACAGTAGTTGTGGGAGGTTAAAGGCTTAGTATCTATAAACCACTTAACACCTGGCACATAGTAAACACTTAATAAATACCAGCTACTTTTACTAGCGATTCTTAATGCTCCCTCTTCCGTGCTCTGGTTTCACTACGTTCAGTCTAGCACTTCAGTTCAGTTCAGTTCAGTTCAGTCGCTCAGTCGTGTCCAACTCTTTGTGACCCCATGAATCGCAGCACGCCAGGCCTCCCTGACCATCACCAACTCCCGGAGTTCACTCAGACTCACGTCCATCGAGTCAGTGATGCCATCTAGCCATCTCATCCTCTGTCGTCCCCTTCTCCTCTTGCCCCCAATCCCTCCCAGCATCAGACTCTTTTCCAATGAGTCAACTCTTCGCATGAGGTGGCCAAAGTACTGGAGTTTCAGCTTTAGCATCATTCCTTCCAAAGAAATCCCAGGGCTGATCTCCTTCAGAATGGACTGCTTGGATCTCCTTGCAGTCCAAGGGACTCTCAAGAGTCTTCTCCAACACCACAGTTCAAAAGCATCAATTCTTTGGCGCTCACCCTTCTTTACAGTCCAACTCTCACATCCATACATGACCACAGGAAAAACCACAGCCTTGACTAGACGAACCTTTGTTGGCAAAGTAATGTCTCTGCTTTTGAATATGCTATCTAGATTGGTCATAACTTTCCTTCCAAGGAGTAAGCATCTTTTAATTTCATGGCTGCAGTCACCATCTGCAGTGATTTTGGAACCCAAAAAATTAAAGTCTGACACTGTTTCCACTGTTTCCCCATCTATCTGCCACGAAGCGATGGGATCGGATGCCATGATCTTCATTTTCTGAATGTTGAGCTTTCAGCCAACTTTTTCACTCTCCTCTTTCACTTTCATCAAGAGGCTTTTTAGTTCCTCTTCACTTTCTGCCATAAGGGTGGTGTCATCTGCATATCTGAGGTTATTGATATTTCTCCTGGCAATCTTGAGTCTAGCTTGTGTTTCTTCCAGCCCAGTGTTTCTCATGATATACTCTGCTGCTGTTTAAATGCCTGCATTTCTAGCTAGCCCATGAGCTTTTTGGAGGGCAGAAAATTTATCTCATTCTCTCTGCATGCCTGGTAACTCTCCTAGTCCCTGCAGAATGGAAACACAGTGAATGAGCATTGAATGAATGAGTGGCACTCGTCTGGTGTCCCAGCTTTCCTCCAGCCTGTTGTATAACCCTATCAAGTCACCTAACCCCTTCAGCCTCACTTCTCTCCTCTGAGATACTAGAGGTTTGGACAAAATGAGTTAATTAATTCCCTCCCCTGTGTAGAATCCATGGGACTGTGGAGGCCAAGGAAGTCCATGAGCCTATTCTGTTCATGGTATTTAATGCTTTTGTCCACTGGGAGTCCAGGACTCCAGGAGGCCATTTACTGTGCTGGGTGGATAAAGGTCCCTGGCCAGGGCTGAGGCCTCCTTTGCCTCTGGAGGCCATCAGGGAGCTTGTGCTTTGAGAGTCACTGCCCACGGGAGGTTTCTGATGTGAGTGCTCCAGGGGTTAACATCATTGGATAAAATACAGGGTGCCTAGTTAAATTTGAATTTTAAATAAACAATAAATAATTTTTTCAGCATAAGGATGTTCTATTTGGACTCCATTTGGGACATACTTGTACCAAAAATTGTTCACTGTTTATCTGAAATTCAGATTTAACTGGGCATCCAGTATTTGTATATGTAAATCTGGTGAGACAGGAAGGGGGAGAGGTGGTCATTCACCATCACTCCAAATGCATTTTAGCTACTCGCCCCCCTCAGCTGCACACAGTAGGTCCTGATGGTACCTTACCATCATGTGCTAAGAAGGAATAGCTCATGTTGTAAAGTCTCTCTGTTAAAATGAGGCTTGGGAGTGTTTTCATTTTCTGTGGCTGCTGTAACAAATTACCACAAACTTAGTGGCTTAAAACAACACACATTTATTATTTTATGGTTCCAGAGATCACATTCTGAAAGTCAAGGTGCCAGCAGGGCTGTGCTCCTTACTGGGCAGTCTAGAGGAAAGTTCAATTTCTTGCCTTTTCTAGCTTCTAGAGACTGTCTACGTTCCTCAGCTGGTGGCCTCCCTTCATCTTCACGGCTAGTAGTGGCCGGTCCAGTCTTCCCCGCATCAAATTATCCTGACATTGTTTATTCTGCTATTCTCTTCCACATTTAAAGGACTCTTGTGATTACATTGGGTTCACCCAGATAATCCAAAATCATCTCCTTATTTTAAAGTCAGATGAATAGCAACCTTAATTTCATCTGCAATCTTTAATTCCGCTCGCTGTGCCGCATAGCATATTCACAGGGTCTGTGGGTTAGGACGTGGAATCACTGGGGGGCCAGTATTCTTCTACACAGGGAGGTTTCCAGTGTTGCTTTTCCTTTCTGCAGTTTGCTCGTGGAGTCCCAGACCTGATGCTGAAGGACATCGCCTGCAGCGAGGCCCTCCTGGAGCGTTTCCTGATCTTTCCCCAGCGCCGTGCAGCCCAGACAGTGCGTGGCAGCTTGTGCTCCCTCTCTCAGGGAACCCTACAGTGGATGGAAGACACCCTGTACGCCAACGTGGACTTCTTCAAGCTCTTCCACGTGGTAAGGGAGGTGTTCAGCTGCTCGCCCCTTGGGAGGTAATTTCTGGAGGCAGTATGGCCTGGAGACAGGCCACTGGGAACTCATGAATGAACAGTCAGGGAAGGCATAAACTTGGTGTTCAAGACAGGCTCCAGAGGTCCCCAAACCAGCTGACAGTATTTCCAGAACATGGCCCAGACATGCAGCAGTCACCACTAGGTTCACCCTTAGACTTGGGTTGGGGCAGGCCTAGGCCCATGCCAAATGTGGGACCAGCCCTCTTCGCCACCACTGGCAGTATGGAAAGGAGGAGGCCTGGGGGGACCCCTGGATTGGCTTCCTGGCTAGGTCATCATGGACATGATGGTTAACCTTTCTTGGCCCTATCACTCATCTGTAAGACAAATATAATACTTTGAAGAATAGTAGAAAAGATACATTAAAAATATATGCAAAACATTTAATAAATGTCAGTGAATGAGAGCTTTACACTCCCTTCTCTGGGTCTGCTTTTGACCTCAGAGCTTACTGTTTATGGGTAGAAAAGAACAGAGAAAATGTTACAGAAAATTTGCAAAAATTTGGCATGCCTGATCTAGCACAATGCTATGCTCAGAACGACATCCTACATAGTCTTGGGATTCGATTGTATCTCTTCTTTTGCTCAAAGGGGCCTCCCTGGTGGCTCTCAGATGGTAAAGAATCTGCCCGCAACACGGGAGACCCAGGTTCAATACCTGGGTCAGGAAATCCCCTGCAGAAGGAAATGGCAACTCACTCCAATATTCTTGCATAGAGAATTCCAAGGACAGAGGAGCCTGGTGCGCTACAGTCCATGGGGTCTCAAAGAGTCGGACACGACTGAGTGACTAATACACACACACACACACACACACACACACACACACACACACACACACACACACACACACACACACACACACACACACACACACACACGATGAGAGGGATAGGCTTCAGGCATTTGTTCTCGCACTTCAGAGTGCCTGAAAATCATCAGGGAAGCTGGTAAAAGATGCAAGCTCTTAAATTCCTACCCCCAGAGGTTGATTCAGGAAACCTGGGCTGGGCCGCAATCTGCTGTTAACACAGGTGATTCTGATAGAGGTCTTTGTAGGCCACGCTTCAAGAAACACTCAGAATTAGAATTTTCTAGCATTGAATTGTGTTTTCTCTTTCGCCTACATTGTAATATCTGGAACTATATTTCAGGGAGTGCCAGTCAACTGAGAACTTGCCGAGGAATTTGTGTTTTGTCTTAAAAAAACAAAACAAACTGCTTCTGAGTATATTTTTAAGAGAGTTATTAATTGATTTATTTCTGGCTGCTCTGGGTCTCTGTTGCTACTCATGGACTTTCTCTAGTTGCGGGAGCGGGGGCCACTCTCTAGTTGTGGTCTGTGGGCCTCTCACTGCAGTAGCTCCTCTTGTTTCAGGACACAGGCTCTGGGGCACGTGGGCTTCAGTAGTTGTGGCATACAGACTTAGTTGTCCCATGGCACGTGGGGTCTTCCCAGACCAGGGGTCAAACCTGTGTCCCCTGCATTGGCAGGTGGATTGTTAACCACTGCACCACAAGCGAAGCACTGTGGATTTTTGCTTTGCTTTGCTTTTTTTTTTTTAAATTTGCTCTCTCAAGTAGAAAATTTGCCCTAGGCTTGTCTTTAAAAGCAAGGTGAAGGCCTTTAAAAACAAAGTAAAACAAGACCCCACAGTTAATGGCAAGGTTCACACTTCATTCCTTTCAGTGTGAGTTTTCCTTGAAATGTCACTCCATAATTTTCCCAGTTCATTGGGGATCCAGAGTGGGTAAAGGGGTCATATCTATGGATGCCACCGATACTGAGAGTCAAGGGCCCCAGAAAAGATCTCTGCCAGGAGAATAAAAAGTCACGCATTTCTAACTTCTCTGTCCAAAGTGCCTCGAGGAACCCAATTTTAGACAGTTCTCAGTTTGTTTTCAGATTCAGACAGGAGAGTGAGTAGGTGATGAAGGTCCTTATTCTGGACAGCTGAACCCCAGCACCGTGGGAGACCAGCTCCTGCATTTGTAGGTTTGTATTTGAAGATCTGTGGGAGGTTCCCTGAGTACCTGGGATATGCAATCCTCTGGGCGCTAGAAAAGGGGTAGGGGCATGTGTCTCTTTTTGAAGCACCTTTATAGCAAATGTACCTTTGGGGCATGAAGACAGACAGCCTGGATACAGCAGGACAAAGGGCGACCTGGGCACAATGGTTCATTAGGGTCTGGACCCATAACTTAGGCTACTGAGTTTAGATGTTTATCATATAAGAAAGACCAGCATGCTTTTTCTTCTGTCCTTATATGCTGCTCTGGCAAGTGTCAGCATTCAGAAACCAGAGAATTTTGGTTGGTCACCCTCACCTCCCTGAGATGGACCCTGGGTGCTTGCCCACCACCCACGTACACGTGTCCATGCACTCAAACCTGAATTGGACCAGGCACTGAGGCCAAGGGCCCAGCCATGGTCTGCACACCCTTACTGAATTCCCAGCTACCCTGAGACAAACAGGCCATGTCACAGCACTGAGGCTTAGGACATTTGGCCTCTAGAACAGTGGTTTCCAGCGTGGTTGCATACTGAGTTACCTGCGGAGCTTTTAAAAGTTACGAATACCACCTTTCCCCACAGCTGATTGATTTTGATTCAATTGCTTTTAGCATTTAAAAAAAATTTACGTATTTTATTTTTGGTGTGCTGGGTCTTCATTGCTGTGTGGGCTTTTCTCTGGTTGTGGAGAGCGGGACTCCTTTAGTTGCAGTGCAGAGGCTTCTCATTGTGATGGCTTTTGTTTTGGAGCACTGGCTCTAGGGAGCTCAGGCTTCAGTGGTGGCGGCATGTGGGTTCAGTAATAGAGGCGCCCAGGCTCTAGAGCACAGGCTCAATAGATGTGCGCACAGGTTTAGTTGGTATGCAGCATGTGGGATCTTTCTGGATCAGGGACTGAACACGTGTCTTCTGCATTTGGCCAGCAGATTCTTTACCACTGAGCCCCTAGGGAAGCTCTCTTTTAGCATTTTTAAAAGCTTCCCAGGCATTCTCATTCCAGCCAGGGTTGAGAGTTGTGGACCTACAATATAGGAGTTTGATTTACAGACTTAATTTCTGTAGACCAAGCATGTGAATGAGTGCTAGTCGCTCAGTTGTGTCTGACTCTGCAACCCATGGACTGTAGCCCACCAGGCTACTCTGTTCATGGGATCTTCCGGGCAAGCATACTGGAGTGGGTAGCCATCTCCTTCTCCAGGGGATCTTTCTGACCCAGGGATGGAACCGGGGTCTCCTGAATTGCAGGCGGATTCTTTACCAACTGAGCTATGAGGGAAGACCAAGCGTAATAATAATAGTACCCAAATGCCCCGAAGGCCTCAGAGCACTTTCACTTTTCACCCCTAAGACCAGGGTGTTGTGCAGAAGCGTCTTCCCTGCTGTTGACCCAGAGACTGCCAAGAGGAGAAAGCCCTGGCAGGAGATGGGCTAACCCTGCAGATAGGGTTGCCCTACCTTCCATCTTCTTGCTCCTGCTTGTCTGTGGGGGAAGACCTGACCAAGACAGGACACATGGGCCCAAGCAAAGAGGACAAACAACCTAGGTGATGACCTTGAAACGTGCTTTTCCAGCTGACAAATGGACTAAGTAACTAAACATCTACAAAGAAGGAAACCTACGTGGCTCAGATGGTAAAGAATCTGTCTGTATTGCAGGCAGACGCAGGTTCGACCCCTGGGTCAGGAAGATCTCCTGGAGAAGGGAATGGCAACCCACTCCAATATGCTTGCCTGGAGAATCCCATGGACAGAGGAGCCTGACAGGCTACAGTCCATAGGGTTGCAGAGTTAGACATGACTGAGCGATTAACACCAACATGAAGAAGGAAACCTATAAGGAATTATTTGCAGTAAGATGGAACTTTTGCTCCTATACCCACCCTATCAATGATTTTAGAAAAACAGTGATGAAACAGGCACAGAAAAGCTCAGGGCAGACCCTCCAACCCTCTCAGAGGGGCATGGGCCAGGCATAGCTGCTCGGAGGCCGGGGCAGAGGCCTCCCTGGGACAGGGCTGTTGTTGCAGCTGGTTGGCAAGCAGCCAAGCTTAGGTCCTGTGCGGGGAATGCGTCTTCCGTTCTCCTGGGCTGTTTTTCAGGCACATGTGTATCAGTGTATAAATAAGCTTTCAGTAATTGCCAAATTGGTGCTCACTAACAAAGAGAGAGGGGCCAACTCACTAAACCACTGCATGACACCTACCCCTGTTGTGTCAGGACCTGGGCGTGTGGGTGGAAGTTTAACCCCCAAACTGGCCATACAGCCAAGAAAACTAGGAGAAGGGGCCTGGGGACTCAGCACCAACTGGGGCCAGCTGTGTTTTTCCTCAGCCCCTTGGAGATCAGAAGTGAGTGTTGTCATCCTCAAATAATCCAAGTGCAGTACCCACGCCTTCCTCCACCCCACCCATCCCCAGATGTACGCTCGCGTGTACACACACACACACACACACACTCCTCTCTCTCTCTCTCTCTGTGCCCAATAACCTAGGCAGACTGGGAAAAAAAACAGCAGCCAGCTGACTGGATTTACTCCAAGAAGAATTAGCCCCTCTTGCTTTCACCTGGGTTGAGATGGTTTAAAAGAGCTTGCCCTCACCTGTGGCCTTTTCAGACCTAACGCCCCCAGCTTGAAACCCAGCAGCTCAGGCCTGGGCCGAGGTACTGAGACTGCCGAGGCTACCTGAAACGTCCTGCACCTCATAAAAAACGGTGTGTCAGTTTCGGGTGAGGGGTTGGGCTGTTTCCCATCTGATCTGGCCCAAGGCGTGTGTGTCCCTCCCCCTCCTCCTCCTCCCCCTTCAATCCTTCCTGTTTTCTCCCTGACTCCTGGTGCACAGCTTTGAAATCTTGCTGAGAAGCAAATCTGTCCCTTCAGCTCTGCATGTTTATTTGTGGAAGTTCGGCAGGAGAACTGAGGCGGGTGCCAAGACCTGCCACGCTGCTGGGAAATCTGCGTTTCCCTCCCTTCCGCCTCTCAATGGACACTGATAGAGGAAATTGGCCTCCCCGGCATTTTGGCCCGTGGTTTTCCCCTTTGCAGTCGCTTCCAATGTGACATGATTCAGCTTTCTTTCCTTTCCCTCAACTACTACTCTGAAACATTTTTAGTTTTCTGACTTCATTTTCCCTGTGTCTTTGTGACTATGGGGTGGCTGAACATTGATTGAGTTCCATAGGAGAAAGGCCAATCTTAGGGGTGCTTGCTACATGCTCTTTTCAATGTCCTGCTTTGTTCTTGGCTCTGCTCCCTGAATTCCTGAATCACTGGGAATAAGCGTGGGTGGACTGCCCCTGCTCAGTGTGAGCTGGCCGTGGTTTCTGCTCTCTTGGATCATTCGTTGCAGTTTGTTAAATTTCAACTATGCGTTTCAGTTTTCGGGTGACGTTGCCGCCTCAGAATTCTCTGGAAAAGCCCCATGTCTCCAGGATTTTGTGATGGTTTCTCCCATTAGTGACTTCACTTCATGATCTCTCTCCTCCCATCTTTGAATCCTTGGGCTGTCAACATTCTCCCATTTTTGCAGGGTGTCTCAGGGGAAGGAAGAGAAAGCAGTGGTGCTCGGTGTCAGCAATGTGGAGGGAAGCGCAGCAGGCTGAGCGAAAAGAAAATCAAGTTAGAAAATAGATTGTTTTTTGAAAATTATTTAGCCACAGCAAATACAGCTGATTTATAGCATTAGTATTTGTTCTTTCTACAGCTACAAAATTATGTGTCTATTATAATTCAAAATTTTGGCAAGCTGATTTTGATAAAGAAATGAAATGGAAGAGAGAGGGACATTAATGTATGTTAAATGTATATTAGGATTATGGGCTTGACTGGCATTGGCCTGCAATGGTTTCTTTTAGGCTCCAGGCACCAGTAGGTGCCTGGAGCCTAAAATAGGCCAGGGCTTATTTTCTTACCAGATGAGTTGTAGTTTTATGAATTTAAAAAGGAGAAAAAGACTTAGAGGTCAAAACTAAAGTCACTTAGGACACAAACAGTCCCCTGCAAAGACTGCTCTTAGGATAAAGTGTCCTGGGGTTCTGGCCTTTATTCAGTAGCTGTAGATAGAGTAGCAACGTGTTAGGCATCCGGTTTTCTCCAAGGTAAACTGGTTTAAAGAAGGATTTCTGCCTCTGAGTTTTCTTATCTCTCCAGAACAGTAGTTCTTAATCTTTTTATAGATTAGGACTGCCTTTGAGAACGTGACAACAGCTCTAAGCCTTTTCCCTACAGAAATGTGAGTTCACACGGACACACAGCAGGTGGGGGCGCTTGAAGCCTCTGAAGTCAGACCCCAAGTTAAGAGCTTTTGCATTAAAATTTCTTTCCTACTTACCATTCATGTATATCCTTTCCAAAAGATTTAAAATACAGCCACAGATTCTTCCTTAATTCTCCTTATCAAGTAATCAGCTTCTCCCCTGAGCACAGGACCCCAGAGAGAGAGAAAGGACCAGAAGGCCGACAGCCTGCTGGGGTGCACAAGATCTCCTGATGGTCAGGGGCCTGGTCCTGGCTCTGCACTGGCCCCTTCCTTGCTGTCATTTGCAAGGAACTCAGCTTCCCCATGTGTAAAATTGAGACAGCAAAACCTATTCCCTGGATCTCATAGGATTCAGTGGTGAAATATACATTAGAGGTAGAAAAGCACTTTGAAACAAAAAGCATTTTTGCTCTTACAAAAATAAGAATGTAGCTGCTTTGTGGGGGGCCGCCTCATTGCTCCACTCCCAGAAGTGTCCTCCTCAAACACTTAGGTGGGACATTCTTCCTCCCCAGACCCCCAGACCCTCAGACTAGGAAGAGGACTATTTCAAGGGGTAGTCTCTTGGCTGCCCCTAGATTCCAAACTCAGTTTTGCATTCATCAGCCACAAATACTGAAAACAAAACTGAAGTCACCATGGAAAGAAAAAGGCCCAGTTTCTGTTGAGCCAGAGAGAGTCCCATTACTTGTCTGTTCAAGAGCCCACCCTCTCATTCAGACTCTCTGTCCCTCCTTCCTCCCCAGTTCTGGGAGACAGCTTGTCTCTGTGACCTCTCCCGGTAGAGACAGTTTGGCATTTCCCCACTGCTCTGAGTGATTTAGTCTGAATTCTCTACTCATGACGCATTTCCTGGTACTCAGGGTGTCCCCTCCTGGTTGCCCCCTCACCACTGAAGCTGGTTTCCTCTCTTTTCATCTGATGCTTCACAACTGTCAGGTTGCAACAAACATGCTTCAAATCTACATTCCTCCAGTTGCCTAGCAACAACTTCCCTCCCGGATAAATCTGGATTTCCTGTAGCAGCCCACAATTAAACACAGTGGGCCCCTCACTGTCTGTCTACCGCTTCGTCTGCTTTTCACCTCTGTCTGGGTGGTTTAAAGACAGAAGCTCACCCTTTACTCCAGAGCCCTCCACCAGTTCCCAGAGACCACGTTATCCTTGTAAAGACAATTTTAACCCAAGGTTACCTATTCACCCTTGTGTTAGATCCTCAACTTAGAAATCAATACTGGTTTCCAGATGGCTTTCTTTGAATCAGAGAAAGTAAAACAAAAATTTCAACTCTTAAAACATGTCTTTTTTTGTGCTGACAGCATGGCATCTGTTTGATTAACCTGTCGGATCCAAAGTGTCAGCAAGAATTGCTCAAGTGAGACTTTTTTAGTAGCTGCTGCTGCTGCTGCTAAGTCACTTCAGTTCTGTCCGACTCTGTGTGACCCCACAGACAGCAGCCCACGAGGCTCCCCCTTC
The DNA here is from genome assembly GCF_032452875.1 of Bos javanicus. NCBI lineage: Eukaryota > Metazoa > Chordata > Mammalia > Artiodactyla > Bovidae > Bos > Bos javanicus. Next base: position 49,756,150 of record NC_083870.1, read on the forward strand.
CCTGGGATTCTCCAGGCAAGAACACTGGAGTGGGTTGCCAATTCCTTCTCCAATGCATGAAAGTGAAAGTGAAGTCACTCAGTCATGTCCAACTCTTCGCGACCCCATGGACGGCAGCCTACCAGGCTCCTCCGCCCATGGGATTTTCCAGGCAAGAGTACTGGAGTGGGTTACCATTGCTTTCTCTGTTAGTAGGGAATATAGTTTATTCTGCCTCAAGAAAAAATATTACACAGTCCCAAAGGATAGGCATGTACCTCGTCCCTTGAGAACCCAGAGACCTCATGTAACCAGAATTTTCTTGGCTACTGGGTAGGACCTTGTATCCATTTTTCAAGTTCTGGACCAAGGCCCAGGAACCCCTCAGACCTCCCAAAGCTGATGGAAGATGATAGAGACCTACTTTTCTATAGCCTATCTGTATATCCAATCTTCCTTATGAGATCTAATCAGGTCTTAAACGGGTTGAGTTCAACTTGAGTGCTGAGGACAGGCGTGACATAGAAGGGTTACTTGTTGTTTGGGAAATTGAGAGAATTTATTCGGCATAGGAAACAGTGGTGTGCGTGTGTATGTGTGAGAGAGAGAGAGATGATGATACTTGCCATTTTGGTCTGTGACCTTTTTTTCCAGAAATGTTTTCATATTTCCATTCAAATAAATTTACAGTCCCTTCCGGTTCTTTTGGCAGGAACAATCCATGCAAATTTGAATAGATACTGGGGGAGGGAGCCTGGGAAAGTTATTTTATAATTTATGGCAACATCAATCAGACAGTTGGTGACTAGACACATATGAAGTGTTCCCTGGGGAGACGGGATGGGGGAGCACTGTTCTGAGATGTAGGTGGTATCTAAAACAGAGGTTCAAGTACAAGATCCTCATTATTTACCATCTCCACTGGAAAGAGCTAGGAAAGGCATTGCAGCTGTGGTACCAGGGATACAGCTGGAACTCAGTAAATATTTATATTAACATAATGAATATTATTAAATTATTTTTTAATGGGATATAGTTGCTTTATAATATTGTCAGTTTCTGCTGTGCGACATGAGTCAGCTATATTCACACATATATCCCCTCTCTCTTGAGCCTCCCTCCCACCCTATAGCCATGTAGGTCATCACAGAGCAGCGAGCTGAGTTCCCTGTGCTATATGGCAGGTTCCCACTAGCTATCTATTTTACACATGGCAGTGTATATATGTCAGTCCCAATCTCTCAATTCATCCATACCACACCACCCACCATGTCCACACATCTAGTCTCTATATTTGTGTCTCTATTCCTGCCCAGAAAATAGGGTACAATTTTCTTAGATTCCACATATATATGCACTAATATAAAATATTTGTTTTTCTCTTTCTGATTTACTTCACTCTATGTAACAGACAAGACTGAAAAGGAAAATGTTAACCAAACACAAAAATGTACCTCCAGCAGTTGTTCCTCCTGTCCCCCTTCCCCAAATTTCTGGTCTTATTCTGACTGGCTGGCCCTCTAGTCTCTCTTGCCATCTCTCCTTACATTCCTCCTCCTCCTGAAATTCCTGGCCCTCCTGTTCTGTCCATAAACACTGCCCTCACTCTCACGATCATTACCTTGTCTTCTTTCAAAGCAAAACCAAGTGTTAGCTTCCCCCATCCCTAGGCAGAGCCGACCACACCCTTGTATGTATGTACGTCACCATTGTATCCTGTAAAAATATCTCTCATTGAACCTAAAATCACAATAGCTTTGTCTCTTATCCACTAGATTGTGTTTATTTTCTCATTAAGTGATACAGTACACATTTATTGCACATTTACTATGTACCATACTCTGAAGATATATATAAAAAAAAATGTATTCCTATGCTTAATGAATTTACAGTATAGTAGAAAGACAGAGGGTCTTCCCAGGTGGCTCAGCGATAAAGAATCCACCTGCCAATGTAGGAGATGCAGGTTCAACCTCTGGGTCAGGAAGATCCCCTGGATCTCCAACCCGCTCCAGTATTCTTGCCTGAGAAATCCCATGGACAGGGGAGCCTGATGGGCTACAGGCCGCAGGGTCACAAAAGAGTCAGACACGACTTAGCAACTAAAACAACAACAACAGAAAGAGAGATGACTTAAAAAAAAATAGCAAACCAGTGTAAAAGTGATAAAAGGACAGAGGATTTAGGAGCAACTAGACGGGGTACATTAACTTACGGGGAAGGAGGGCAAGAAGAGCATGATGGTGAAGGGGAAGAAAGCTTTCTGGAGAAGATGAGGTGGTTTTACCTGACCTGACTGGCCAATAGGGTGAGGATGGGGTGAGATGGAGTGGGTAGGCTGTTTTATTAGGCCCTAAAATGATAACCTAGTAACTAAAGGCAACAGGGTTTGCAGAGGCCTACAAAAATGTTTGAGATCTAAAAATAAAAAATTAATCATACTCTGGTTTCTCTTCAGATCACATAAATCTTTCACCCTTTACTAAAAATAAAAATAATGGCTTCAAAATACAAAGAAAAAGCTTAGAATTAAAGTTAATAAACATTAAATTGAATCCTTAAGAAAGGTAATGTTATTCAACTTTATGGTTAAGTTTAATATTCATGAAATTCTAAATTTAAAAAACTGGTTTATAGATCAGTCTTTCCCTTTACAAACATTAGTATTTGCAGTGATTGCTTAGACATTGTACCAGATCATTCATTAAATGAGTTCAGTTCAGTTCAGTCGCTCAGTCATGTCCTACTCTTTGCGACCCCATGAATTGCAGCATGCCAGGCCTCCCTGTCCATCGCCAATCCCGGAGTCCACCCAAACTCATGTCCATCGAGGCTGTGATGCCATCCAGCCATCTCATCCTCTGTTGTCCCCTTCTCCTCCTACCCTCAATCTTTCCCAACATCAGAGTCTTTTCCAATGAGTCAACTCTTCACATGAGGTGGCCAAAGTACTGGAGTGTTAGCTTCAGCATCAGTCCTTCCAATGAACACCTAGGACTGATCTCCTTTACGATGGACTGGTTGGATCTCCTTGCAGTCCAAGGGACTCTCAAGAGTCTTCTCTAACACCACAGTTCAAAAGCATCAATTCTTTGGTGCTCAGCTTTCTTCACAGTCCAACTCTCACATCCATACATGACCACTGGAAAAACCATAGCCTTGACTAGATGGACCTTGTTGGCAAAGTAATGTCTCTGCTTTTGAATATGCTATCTAGGTTGGTCATAACTTTCCTTCCAAGGAGTAAGCGTCTTTTAATGTCATGGCTGCAATCACCATCTGCAGTGATTTTGGAGCCCCCAAAAATAAAGTCTGACACTGTTTCCACTGTTTCCCCATCTAATTGCCATGAAGTGATGGGACCAGATGCCATAATCTTAGTTTTCTGAATGTTGAGCTTTCAGCCAACTTTTTCACTCTCCTCTTTCACTTTCATCAAGAGACTTTTTAGTTCCTCTTCATTTTCTGCCATAGGGTGGTATCATCTGCATATCTGAGGTTATTGATATTTCTCCCGGCAATCTTGATTCCAGCTTGTGCTTCTTCCAGCCCAGCATTTCTCATGATGTACTCTGCATAGAAGTTAAAGAAGCGGGGTGACAATATACAGCCTTGACGAACTCCTTTTCCTATTTGGAACCAGTCTGTTGTTCCATGTCCAGTTCTAACTGTTGCTTCCTGACCTGCATACAGGTTTCTCAAAGGCAGGTCAGGTGGTCTGATATTCCCATCTCTTTCAGAATTTTCCACAGTTGATTGTGATCCACACAGTCAAAGGCTTTGGCATAGTCAATAAAGCAGAAGTAGATGTTTTTCTGGAACTCTCTTTCTTTTTCCATGATCCAGTGGATGTTGGCAATTTGACCTCTGGTTCCTCTGCCTTTTCTAAAACCAGGTTGAACATCTGGAAGTTCACGGTTCACGTATTGCTGAAACCTGGCTTGGAGAATTTTGAGCATTACTTTACTAGCGTGTGAGATGAGGGCAATTGTGCGGCAGTTTGAGCATTCTTTGGCATTGCCTTTCTTTGGGATTAGAATGAAAACTGACCTTTTCCAGTCCTGTGGTCACTGCTGAGTTTTCCAAATTTGCTGGCATATTAAATGCAGCACTTTCACAGCATCATCTTTCAGGATTTGAAATAGCTCAACTGGAATTCCATCACCTCCACTAGCTTTGTTCGTAGTGATGCTTCCTAAAGCGCAATTGACTTCACATTCCAGGATGTCTGGCTCTAGGTGAGTGATCACACCATTGTGGTTATCTGGGTCATGAAGATCTTTTTTGTACAGTTCTTCTGTGTATTCTTGCCACCTCTTCTTAATATCTTCTGCTTCTGTTAGGTTCATACCATTTCTGTCCTTTATCGAGTCCATCTTTGCATGAAATGTTCCCTTGGTATCTCTAATTTTCTTGAAGAGATCTCTAGTCTTTCCCATTCTGTTGTTTTCCTTTATTTCTTTGCATTGATTGTTGAGGAAGGCTTTCTTATCTCTCCTTGCTATTCTTTGGAACTCTGCATTCAGATGTTTATATCGTTCCTTTTCTCCTTTGCTTTTCACTTTTCTTCTTTTCACAGCTATTTGTAAGGCCTCCTCAGACAGCCATTTTGCTTTTTTCATTTCTTTTCCATGGGGATGGTCTTGATCCCTGTCTCCTGTACAATGTCACGAACCTCCATCCATAGTTCATCAGGCACTCTGTCTATCAGAGCTAGTCCCTTAGATCTATTTCTCACTTCCACTGTATAATCATAAGGGATTTGATTTAGGTCATACCTGAATGGTCTAGTGGTTTTCCCCACTTTGTTAAATTTCAGTCTCAATTTGGCAATAAGGAGTTCATGATCTGAGCTACAGTCAGCTCCCGGTCTTGTTTTTGCTGACTGTATAGAGCAGTTAGTCAAAGTCAAATTTCAAAAGTAAAATTAAGAGCCTTAAAAATGTGTATCTATCTACCTGTATCAATATAGCTATAGACAGAGACACAGATGCTTTAAACATGTGAATTTGAGGCAGGATCAAGTTTTAAGATCAGAGCGTGCCTAGAGCCTATGGAGATGAAGGAGAGAGGATGGAAAGAAGCTGTCCACTGAGGCAAAGCACAGACATAGATAGTATCTAGTCCACAGTTAAGTGAGGAAAACACACAACAAACTCACAAAGAAGAGAAAGTACTTAAAAGTGATAGGAGCTGTGACTGACTGATTGCTGTCCAGTCTCTGGGTGCATGAATGTGACAGTTGCTTATCTTCTGTGCCTCTGGGCTTCTCGTCTCTCTTAGGTGCCTCCCATCATCTAGGACCCTGCTTGTTTTTCTCTGTACAGCTTCTTTAGTCTCCATCCCTTGATTCCAGCTTCTTTCTAAGGCTGTCTTTCCTATTTCTCTTTGCTCCCCTCTCTGCATTTTAATGGCTCATCCTGGCCCACACTCAGATCCAGCACCAGCTTCTAGATCTTCAGGCTTGGATTTTGACAATGGGATGGGGAAGAATCACCCGTGACTCCCAGGCTTCCAGCTCTGGTGACGGGCAGGAGGCAGTGCCACCAACTGAGGAAGGGCATCCCAGAACAGAAGCTGGTTTGGGAGAACATAATGAGATCAGTTTAGGACAAATTGGATTTGAGCAAATTATCCAGCAAACAATTGAAAGTTGGAGATGCAGATTTAGAAGTCATCAACAAAAATGTAGCGGATTAAATGATAAAGGGAATGAAAAAACCCAGAGAGTGTGTGGAGTGAGAAGAGCAAGGGTGTGGAGGTCCTCGGGAACCTCAGCACATAATGCAGAAGGCGGAAGCAGAAGCACTTGGACAGGCAGAGAGAGAACAGAGGAAACCAGGCAAGCCGAGTGTCATGGAGGAAAAGAGCATGACCAAATTGTCAAGAGCAGAGAGGTCTGAAAAGACCAGAACCGAAAGCATCCTTTAGCCTCTAAAACTGGGGATTCTAGTGAAAGCATCTTGGTAGGATGATGAAGGTAGGAGACTAAGAAGTGCTGGTGAGGAAATGAATCACTGAATGTGAATTGTTCTTCTAAGAAATGTGGGAATAAAGGGTGGAGCAGGGAAGACCTTCTCCCAAGTAAGAGAGAATTCTTCCTGCCTTACTAGCTTTGAAATAGGACATTGATTCTTTTTCTGCTTTTGAACTCAAACTGAAACACCAACTCTTTGTGGGTCTCCAGCCCGCTTGGGCTTCCCTGGTGGCTCAGATGGTAAAGAATCTATCTGCAATGGAGAAGACCCAGGTTCAATCCCTGTGTTGGGAAGATCCCCTGGAGAAGGGAAGGGCTAACCACTCCAGTAGTCTTGCCTAGAGAATTCCATGGACAGAGGAGTCTGACGAACTAGTCCATGGGGTGGCAAAGAGTTGGACATGACTCAGCGACTAATACACACTTAGCCTACCAACTCACCCTGAAGATCTTGGGATTGGCCAGCCTCCATAATTTCATGAGCCAATTCCTTATAATAAATGTCTTCCTATCTATCTATCTTCCTATCTACCTATGCACTGCCCTTAGTAAGCATACCATTTCATGAAGTAGCAGGCACCTGCTTGTTGCTATGAGCATTCATTCATCATATTTGATATGTGCCTGAATGTCTACTATGTGCCCAACACACAGACATAGTTCCTGTCTACATGGAGCTTAGAGTATAATAAGAGAGACAGATAACATGTGAACAGTAGAATCATTACCTATGGTGAAGAGTGCAAGGAAGGAAATAAACAGGGCACCTTAAAAACTCAACAGAGCAAGGGTGAGTGAAGAAGCATATAAAAAGAAGCATCATCTGAATCTACCATGAGAACACTGCTTTATAGATAGTGGTCTTAGGAATCAGCCTTGAAGAATGAGGAAAACTTTACCAAGCAGAGGAGGGAGGCAGACAATGTGCACAGGCCAGGAAGCATGAGAAAGGGACTGGCACATTAGGGAGTGTAGAATGAAGTCTAGACTCTGAAGGAAAAGTAAGAGAGAAGGCTTGAGAGGGAGCCATGCACCAGCTCATGAGAAGTCATGTGTGTCCAGCATGGGTACTGACCTTCTCTCCTGGAGACAGTAGGGAGCCACGGAGGATCTTTGTGCGGGAGAAGTAACATGATTGTATTGTCATGTCAGGTAACTCAGGCTATAGTGTGGAGGGTGCATCTGAAGGAAGGAGATTAGGGTCAAGAGGCCAGCAAGAAGGCTGTTCTGATAAGATGTTCTGAGAAAGAAGCAAAGAGAACTTAAGCAAAACAGTTTAGTGAGGAAAGAACAAAGAGAGGCGAGAGTATTCATGCAATATTAATTTATTTATGCATGCAAAAACCTTAATTTTAGAATTTTATTATAGAAATAACTATAAAAGAGAAAATAACATCATAAACTCTCATGTACCCATCACCCAGCTTCAACTATTATCAACATTTGACTGTTCTTGTTTTATCTGTTCCTTTTTTCCCTGAAGTCTTTTAAAGCAAATCACACACAACATTTCACCCGCACATATTTCCCTATGTATCTCTAACATAAAAACTTACTTGTTTTAACAAAACCACAGTTCTATGATCACTCCCAACAAAATTAATTCCTCAATAATACCTAATACCCTGTTACGTTAACTTTCCCTTTGCTTGTTACAGGTGGTTTGTTCAGATCAAAGTCAAAATAAGGTTCACAGTAGCATTGTAATTGGTTATGTCTTATATCCCCTTTCATCTGTAATAGTTCTTACTGGAGGTAGTTTGGAAGGCGAGTCAGCAGGACTGAGTGATATCTTACCACTGGCATATATTTTTACCTGCTGGCTTCCTCCCTTCCTACCTACTCTTCTCAGCCCCACCATCTTATGGGAAAACAGGAATTAAAGTACTTTGCCCAACACTGAAGCTATTTTCAAGGAGTTTGCAAAGTAGTCATGGCAAGACCAAAGTCTGGGACCAGTGTAAAGGTTAAGGAGAAAAGACTTTTCTCAAGGTTACAGTCTCAATGGTGGCTTTACTGCTCCTTAGTCTAGAAAATTCTCCTGCTGCTGCTTTGTAGCTCGCATGCATAAGGAGGTCTTTCATACTGCAGTTATAAAGTAAGTCTGAAACGCTAATGCTCCATAAGTGTACATACACTTACTCTTCAGTTCAGAGTCAGAGAGAAATATGAGGGCTCCTGCACCTACAGCCAGGAGAGAGGGGAGCAGGGCCACAGCTAGAAATAGCCAGGCTGCTCAAAGTCTAACTCCACCTGCTTCTCTGCTTTGCTGCAGCTGGGTCAGTACCCCCAGCATTTAGGAGAGCGGTACTGGCAAATAAGAAGGCAAGGCTTGTGGCTTGTGGTCCACAAATATATGAAAGAGAATTATATGTTGAGCTTGTTAAAATGCAGATCCCCTCCAGGCCTACTCAAGGGGCACACTTGAGTTTGAATCACCATCTCAAAAGTTAGAATTCAATCCTAAAAAAACAGAGAACTGGTGATTCAATCATTTTGAAACTATGAAGAATGAAGTCATTCATTCAGGACTTGAACTTGATTTCTGCCAAACAAGGTGTTCACATCAGGCTCCGGGACTCAGAGCCAGAAAACTCGTGAACTTCCACCTTCCCCACAGCGGTGGAAAACATGCAAACAGCGCTGTATTGCTGCACAGGCCTGAGATCACTAGAACACTAGCGTGAGACAGAGACTCTGAGAGGGAACTACTCTCTCTATTCAAGGCTGCCAGCAGCAGCTTTGAAAAGAAAGGTGCTGGAGTTGGCACATCCATAACAGATTGGTGCTTAACAGAGGAAGAAACACAACCTGTCTGGAAAGGACATAAAGGGACAACAATGACAAGGAAGCCTGCAAGTGTCCGCAAAGCCCAGGTGAACAGATGGGCGCCCTCTGCACGCAGCCTCCTTTACGCACCAGCAGCTGCTCTCTTTTCCTTCCTCCAGGAGTCTTGTTTGGTATCACTAAACCAACAATCAGAATCACTTTGGTGTATTTAATGTCACCATAAAACTATTTGTGATTGACTAGTTCAGTAGGGTTGAGAATAAGAACCTTTGATTTTCTCTTAGACAAAAACTTGTTTTTGAAAGCAATCTTGCAGAAGAGGTCCTGTAATCAGAAAGAAGGTAGGAAATGTTTTACCAGCATACCGGAGATCAGATAGCACCAAAAGTGCATATGTAGAACTATACACACACACATACATGTATATATATGTTTTTAAAATATTTTTTTCCTATCAATTACAGTTTCCCAGACTCCTAGACAGCCGTTCTCAAGGTATGAATCTGAGATCCTGGGGAAGAATATTATCTGATATGTCACCAAGAATTCAAGAAGTAAGTGGCTTGATGATAGTAATATAATTCCATTATATCTTTTCACTGTTTTATCACACTTAATATATCAAATAATTTAATTGTACCTCGGACCCGTCCAAGGAGAAATACATTTGATTTTTCCATCTAGCAATTTCAAAACACCTGTTCATATATCCTTAATTATCCATGCTCCTGAGTTGGAGGCAGACAAAAAGGAACCATTTGTCTAATTTCACACCTAGAAGGAAACAACACTTTAACTGGTATAGTGGATTATCAGGGGACTGACAACTGAATTCAAATCTTTTCATTCTTTCTGACATGATCCTATATTCTCTTATGTCCTTAAAATCCACATGAATCTATACCATTAATAGTAATAGCATATACTTACAGACTCTAAGTGTCTTATATACTTTACTCATTTCATCACAAAGAGAGTGACTTTTTGGTGTTGTTTTATAAATGATGTGCACATTTTAATCAAATACACAAGCCTTTGCCCATATATAAACAATTTTCCACTCAACAGATGACAGGTGCTGTGGTCACGATGATGAAGAGACAGATATATGGTCACTGCCTTGTGAAATATGTAGTCCAACAGGGAGGAGAGCTGTGAAATAAACAATTAGCTTCATGTGTAATGAATATTATGAAAGAGAGGCAAAGGGGAAACATAATTTTCCCCAAATTTTTTTCCCTCCAGTATTCTCAGCTGATTTGGGCTTTGCCAACCTTGAAATCTGCATGGTTAGAATCTGTCCTCATAAAACTAAGCTCAGCCTGGGCAGAGTGCTGTGCAGGGCAAGTTAGAAAAGGACCCATTGTACTGATGACCACCTGCTGTAGTGGGAGTCTCTATTTAACATTCTTCTCTTCATAAGCATTTAAAAAATGTATATCAGTATAATAGGGTTGAAGTTGATAGAGAATTTTTTTTTTTAATCTCCAAAGCAAATCAACACTCTTAACTCCATGTGGGAGTTCCAGAAAGTTTCTTGCCTGACTAGATAACAAGTCTAGCATTCGTGAACTGCACTGAAACAGATGGCCCTGTTTACATTAACTGATACTAGACCATTTGACCCTGGAACAGCCTCTTCATCTCTGAGCGCTTTGATTAAATGAGCAACATAATAATGGTAACAACCTCTTACAAGACTGTCATAAGGCTTACTGCTATTAAAGCAATTTGAGATTCCATCTTTATTATTGAAGCCTAGACTGTGATTATAGGCGTGACTCACTATGTGGATTCTCCACGGCACTCAACAGTCTCAGAGGGCAAGTGTTGGCATGTGGACAGAGAGGAGATGACAGGTAAACATCACTTATTGCAGTAGGAGAACAATTTTCAGTCTCACCGGATTGAATGGTTTTTTAAGACCTCCATATGCCTTTGAAAACAGGTAACCAAGTGTGTTTGGGGAATAAAAGCAGCATGGTTTTTATTTTGTATTTTCCTTTAAAGTCAAATGGTAGTATGGAAACTGATATCTTGGCAACTCTGGCAGCCCTTAACTTAGTTCTCAGCATTATAGATTCACCTTCAAAAAATGAGGCCAGTGAGTGCCACCAGTACCCATATGGAGAGAGGACCACCAGCCTCTTCTTAGTTTGGTGCAGAATTTAAAGAGTTTTTCCAGGAATGGAGAGTTCATTTGTTCTATATTTGCTTCGATCTTAAAATATACACATACACACACAGACTGAAAGAAACCACAAACCACACATTTCAGGTAAATGGAACAGTCCACATTTGGTAAAGCTAAGCTAATAAGAAGATAATTTTCCAAATATAAGAAACTAATTTCTAAACTTTTGGCCAAAGACCAAATTTGCCCTGACTTTGCCTTTCTAAGACAGAGCTACTCCTTCATTTCATTTCCCAGTTTTTTCCAGTAGCTCCATCTTGGTGGGAATAACAGAACCAAAGAACTGACTTACAAAGAAATATTCTCTACATTTCGCTAAGGATACATTCCCAGGGAATTCACGCCAAACAGACTGGGAAAGAGAAGTAATATTAAAATGCTTTTGGAAGTTAACTCTTTTATCTTCTTTAAGGCTCATCCTAGTTTCCTCCTAGGGCCTGAGTGGATGGCAGTAGCTTTTATTTCACACCTGGATTAAAGATCGCCAAGAATATTTATGTTTTCTTTTAAATGTGGAAATCAAACGCGTATGCTGAGATCTCCCCAAACTTTGGAGCTTTGGCTTCACAGTGGGTTGTGACTCTGACTGCCTTAGAATGACCTGAAGCCTTTGCCTTGCCATAGTTCATCCACCGGCCAAGTGTTCAAGACTTGCTGTGGGTGACCAGGCCACTCGTGCAGACTGGTGGCCCGGAGACCTTCACGCAGCTGATGGGCATCCTGTCTGACCTCTTGTGTGGCTACCCCGAGGGAGGAGGATCTCGGGTATTCTCCTTCAACTGGTATGAAGACAATAACTATAAGGCCTTTCTAGGGATCGACTCCACAAGGAAAGATCCTATCTATTCTTATGACGAAAGAACAAGTAAGTTTTCTAAGTCCTGCATATAAATTGGCTTCTAATGTTGGGTTAAGCTGATAGGGTAACACTTGCAGGTGAAATTAATCCTGGGGTTGACTTACCCTGGGTCTTGTTGATCAGCTTTGGGCAAAGAGGCTTCTCCTTGCACAGAGTCCATTTCCCCAAGTAGGAAGAGGGGCAGTGCTCAGAAAGAAATCTGGAAGTGAGTCAAGGAAAGAACTGAGACCCGCTTGGAAAGGGAACAGAGGGGACATTTCCTACTGATCTGATTGAACTAGGGTTAAGTTCTAGAGGAAGAGAAAGATAAATGAGGAGGCAGCCCAGAGTTGCAAGCAGAGCTGGGGTCAGAAGGGCTCTGGCAAATAAATATGGCTGGGGGATGTTTTTACAAACACAATACGGTGAAAATCCGTGTAAGTACTATTGAATTGTGTTCCAAATGGCAAGTTGCTTGCAAGTTATCTTTCCCACTTTTCCCTATTTTTTTTGGCTCCTGTGGGGTAAAGGAGGGTGGGGTATGGACGAAATGCAACTTAGCCCACTAGTTAAAAATTAAAGAGGCAATGAGGCATGCACCCAAAGCAGTTGGGCCCCAAGATAGCCACACACAACAAAGAAGTTAAGCGGCTAATTGAAGGGAAATTATTGAAACTAAAGCTGAGATTTCCAGTGAAGGCCTCATTTGGCCTCTCGGTCCCTTTCATCTGAGAATGTCCTCTGTTCCTTTTAATAATCGCAAGCAGTCTTCTCAACCTTCTTCTAAAGCAGGGGGGTAAAAAAAAAAGAAAGCGAGGGCAAGCCCCGTCCTTTGTTTCTCTGATGAGGCCTTTATTGAGATGCACTGCGGCATTTTGTTACTTACTAATGATGAGCTTGTTATTGGTGGAGTGCAGCCTATTAATTTAGGTTATTTGTCAAATCCTCCAGCATATAGTTGAATGAAACATGTGATTTGAACACACTAATGACTATGTTTAGCTGAGCAACAGGGAGTTTCTATAAAATCCATCCCTTCTCTCCTGACAGCAACCTTTTGTAACGCATTGATCCAGAGCCTGGAGTCAAACCCTCTAACCAAAATAGCCTGGAGGGCAGCAAAGCCTTTGCTGATGGGAAAAATCCTCTTTACTCCAGATTCCCCTGCAACACGCAGGATACTGAAGAATGTAAGGTCCCAGCTGGTCTTGTCCCTTCTGCCTTCTGCCTCTGGCTGTCCAGTAGAATGAGAGTGTATGTGCATGCATGTGTGTGTATGTGTGAGTGTGTGTGTGTGTTTTACTGTGCCCTCCTGGTGGTAGCCTTCTGTTTGTTTTTTGCTCAGTGGACACTGGGTTCCTCCCCTGGGAAGGCTTTGCACCGGTGCCCCTGCCTGGACCCTCCCTTCTCTATGGAGCCTGCAATGATATTTTCTTCCTCATTGCCTAAATTCTATCCCTTAGAGAGGAGTTCACAGTTCTCTGAAGCCTAGCTTCCGGGAATAGACAAAGATAGGGAGGAAGGGAGGGAGAGCATTTGCTCACAGGGAGTCCAAATCTAGCTTTAATGAGATTCTGAGACAATACATCATCAATATTAGGAATACCACTGAGAAATGAGATTCTGTCAGTCCTGGAGGCTGGGAAATAGCCGATTGTTCTGGGAAATATCAGTTGACTGAAAAAATAAAGACACTTCCTTGAAAACCCTTTCCTAAACATTGAAGGTTAGTGACAGGAAAGGTACAACCAAAGATTGTCTCTTACTTTTTCTCTCTCCATTCTTTTGCTGTCTCTGTCTGATTTTAGGCTAATTCGACGTTTGAAGAGCTGGAGCGTGTCAGGAAGTTGGTCAAAGTCTGGGAAGAAGTAGGGCCCCAGATCTGGTACTTCTTTGACAAGAGCACACAGATGAGCATGATCAGAGTACGGATGGCATTAGAGGTCGGGAGGGAGAGGGGAAGAGAAGGGCCAGGAAAGTTCCATTTGTTTCCTCTTCCCAAAACTTTCCCTGGAATTAGATCAAAATATAACAGGCTCCAGTTTTTGAAGCTGTCCTTAAGTGGAATCATTGACTTTGCATGGGACCTAGGGCTTTGCTGGTGGCTCAGATGGTAAAGAATCTGCCTGCAATTCGGGAGACCTGGGTTCTATCCCTAGGTTGGGATGATCCCCTGGAGCAAGGCATAGCAACCCACTCCAGTATTCTTGCTTGGAGAATCCCATGGACAGAGGAGCCTGGCGGGCTACAGTCCGTGGGGTCACAAAGAGTTGGAAACAACTGAGCGACTAAGTACAGCACAGGTTTCTGAAACTGGGGAAATACAAGAACCATCATAAGACAAGTGACCTCCTGAGGTTCTTCACTGTTATGCATATACATGAGAGCCTCCGATTCAAAGGGGCATCTCCGCAAGGGGCCAGTTCTGTAACTACAAAGATAGTCAAATGTGTCTCCCTGGTCCCATTTTCCATTTTGCAAAATCAGGAGATAAGAGTCCTGTGTAGCAGAAATAATTTAAAGGAAACCAAAGAAAATCCTTAAGAAAAAGAAAGCTTCCAATATACCATGTCCCTACCCCTCTCCCCTATCTCTCCTTTCTTATAGAGACCTATGTATAGGGGGAAAACAGGATATAGCTAGATATGCTTTATGATAGAAGAAAACCCACTAGATTTTTAGGGAAACTTAGAGTCTATCCTATTTGTTAAAAATTGGCAATGGCCTAAAAACAAGACCAGAGATCCTGTGGAATTCTAAATGCTGTAATTGTATTGCTTCTTCCCAAGGACACTCTGGAGAACCCAACAGTAAAAGCTTTTTGGAATAGGCAGCTTGGTGAGGAAGGCATCACTGCTGAAGCCGTCCTGAGCTTCCTCTATAACGGGCCTCGAGAGGGCCAGGCTGACGATGTGGACAACTTCAACTGGAGGGATATATTTAACATCACTGATCGTGCCCTACGCCTGGCTAATCAATATCTGGAGGTAAGGGTAGCAAGTCACCTGAGGGCCACCCAAGACCCCTTCAGGACAGCCCTGTACATGGAGCCAGAGATTCCTTAGCAAGTCAAGTGGTCTTGGGTTTCAAATCTCATTTTCCTCACTCAAATATTGCCACAGTCCCCAAACAGAGATGGATCTTGTTCTCTATCAGCTTATCCACAATTGAAACAGTTCCCTCTTCACATCTCCTGCCTCCTGACAGCTCCCTAAATCCTTCTTGGCTGTTCCCTTGTAGCCCTCATGGTGTCACGTCTGTCCTTAGCCATCTCTTGTCTGCATTGCCTCAGCGGCTGTCCACTGCTAGTGTCACCAAACCTCAAGCTATGAGGTCCCCCTGCTTGTTAGACACTCCCACCCCCAGGTTCTACAGGCACATCAGACTCAACATGTCCCAAAATAAATTTGCGTTCACCCTCCCTGTACAATGCATCCTCCTTCAGCATTTCCTACCCTGATCAAGTCCTCTGCATTTTTCCAGATTCTTAAATTAGAGGTTTTAGGGTCACCCTTAAATTGCCCTCCACACAACACTTCTCATTAATTGTGTAACTTTGTGCCAATCTCTGTGCTAAGTGTTTTCACGTACGTTAGTCCCTTCAGTCCTCCGACAGCTCCATCAAGTGTCGGTTGTCATCATTCCCACTTTACAGATATAGAAGCTGAGGCTTAAAGAGTTTAGGTAAGATCCCCATTAGCTATTAGGTGGAGTAGACAGGAGGTAGAGCCTGCTGCCCAGACTCCTGCCCTGCCTCTGTCATGCCCAGTCACTGAGCTTTGTCTTCTCATCTCTTAGTATTTCTCAGCTCCTCCTCTTACCTTCTAGGCTCTCTGAACCCCAGAGGCCTTCTCATCTCTCTACCAGTCCTTCCTAAATCCTCCCTCCCTGGACTCCAGAGTCCACTCTTTGTTGGTTCAGGTTCTTCTCCATGATGACACCAGAGTTACATTCCAAACTCACATCTGCTAATATCACTCTCACACTTACAGTCTTAATGACCCACCCTCCAAGAAGACAAGTCCCTTCCAAACCTGCCCCAGCCCGCCTTCCCAGCCTCTGCTCGTTCACACATCTTCAGTTCTGCCCCACTGGCCCTGCCACCACCCTAAAGCACACCCTGGCTTCTCATGGTGTCATTCTTTACAAATGGCTGTTTCTCTGCCAAAGTATTGGAGGCTTTTTGCCTAAATAAAGACAATTTATTGGTTGACATAACCTGGAAGTTCAGGGGACCTAGGACACTGTGTCCTTCCCCCTCTTACCTTGCTGTTTGCCTTGGCCCGACTCTGATCTCAGCCAGATCCTCTCCACTGGGTAGTGAGTCAGCTGCTCACAGCCCTCAGTGGTCATCCTTATACCAAAATCTCTGCGGAAAGAGGGAGTGGCTTTCCCATAGCATTCACAGTCCTCCTGGACAGTACTGGCCTGGCCACTCTACCTATCACCAGCCCCTTAGGGGACTGTGTACCACCCAGGGGTAAGGGAGGCAGCGTTAGCTTCATCTGAGTCTCATGGACTGAGCAGGGTTACTGTAAAGTGGGGGAAGGTCTTTCCCCAAAAGAAGAAACACAAGGCAGAGAAGTCCAAAAAGCTTTCCCTTCCCCATCGATTGAGTGACTATTCATTCATTTTTTGAGACTTAGCTCTCAAATGTCACTTCTGCTTCAACGTAGGGTTAGTCATTCACTCCTCTGTGCCTCCCTGGCCCTCTCTTCGCATCTCTCTTAGATCTTGTTCCAGTTAGATTCGTGTCAGCTATTAACATGTCCATCTCCAGCTGATCAGCAGACTGGAGTTATCAGAGTCAGGGAACATATCCTAGTTATGTTCAAATTCTCAACTTCAGACTCCCAGGGAACATCTCTGTCTGGGAGCTTATTGCAGCTACCAATGGGCCTCATGTCAGACAGCACATTGACACAGAGAAGATGCTCAAGGAAATAGGAGAGGAAATTAAGCCAGTGGCCCCCAAGAGCAAGCCCATCTCCCCCATACTCCGTGGTCCTAAGGATAACTGACTAGTGAAAAAAAAGCCCACCTTCATCTGTCACCACAGCATTCTTAAAGACTCCCTGCTGCTCTTGGAGCCACCAGAATTCTCCCAGTGTATGCGCCACTTTCTCTCCAGAACCGTGGATGTGTCAGCACAGGCTTCCTAGGAGGCCTTTCAGAAGGGGCCAGGCGTGGCAGCAACACAACCAAAGTTCAGGTCATTCAAAGTGATTCCCACTTGTCTGAAGGCAGCAGTGACCATAGGTGCTTTCTACAAGACAGATTTCTGGACACAAACCCAGATCGACTGACTCAGAATTACCAGGGAAGAGGCCTAGTAATCTGTGCTTTCACAGACCTATCAGATTGGTGGGGCCTCAGAGTCCCTCGTACAATTACTCAGTTGCTGTTTTCTTCTTGCAATGCCTCTGCCAGCTAAGCCCCCATTCCTGGCCATGCCCACCCCCGTCTGCCACTGTGGTTATAATATAGGCAGGATTTTTGGATGGGTTCTGGACAGAGGCAGTCTATTTGTTTATTCTTGCTGAATGGAGTTCACTGGGTCTCACAGTGTTTTTTGTGAGGTCCTGTCAGAATACCTCTTACCTTTTGTTTGACTTGATATTTGTATAGTGATGTAAAGGACTTATTTTCTTGAAAGATCAGTTTTTCCACATATCTTGTGCTTAATAGAGTACCAGATACCAAATAGATACTTAATATATATTAGATGGTTAAGAATTTAGTTTCTAGAACCAGACCACCTGGGTTCAAATCCCTGCTAATTGTGCCTCAATTTCTGCATCTGTAAAATGGATATATTGATACTTATCTAATAGGCTTGTTAGGAGAATTAACTGGGTTAATTCTTGCAAAACACTTAAGACAGTGCCTGGCAATTAGTAAGCACTTAATATTAACTTTTTAGTAAAATACAAACAAACAAACTGAAGCTACTGCTTGGGAGGAGGCGAGTGGAATTAGTGAAATTAGGCCCAGACACTGAGCCCCTCCTGCTGCTCCTCTAGTGATTTCAAAGCTGTAATCTCATCTAACATCAGCCACCAGCATGTCCCCAGGGACTTGCAATCCCATTAGCCCAGCCAAGTGCTCCTAAGCAAAGACTAGGATAGCCACCAGTTAGTGGCCTGCCCCAGGTGTTCCTAACAGGGGTTTTGATGGTGGCAGAAACCCAGCAGGTAACTGTGCTGAGGTTTCTGATCTTCCTGCCCTCAGGGGTGGTGGGGGGAGGAAAAGTGAGGACCAGTGACCTGAAAAGAGAAGAAGGGGGTGAAGAGTAGTGAAGAAGAATCTGATCCTTGCAACTGGTCCCGGGATGTTCTGTTTTTGTCCTTGTGTTTTGGGAAGTCAGGAAGAGCCTTGGAATTGGGAAGTCCAAGGCAGAGCCTTGGAAACTCCCCAGTTCTTATCCTCAGGAGCAGACAGGGCATGAAAACCCCTTCACAGTGGCTGCAGGACTTCTCCAGGACAGGGCAGTAAGCGTGTTCCTGCACAGGCTGTTTAAGGCTTGACTGAGCCTCTCCCCTCTTCAATAATATGACTTTCGTTAAAGAGCTTTGAGAATTTCTGGGCCAGACTCAAAGCCTACTTCCCTGCCTGTTCCAAAAAAAGAAAAGAAAAAAGTCATTTCAGGAAAATTCAGCAAAAAATACTGTAAAACATAAAATATGTTGATCCAGGTCAGCTTCCCTGGTGGCTCAGCTGGTAAAGAATCTGCCTGCAATGTGGGAGACCTAGGTTTGATCCCTGAGTTGGGAAGATCACCTGGAGGAGGGAAAGGCTCCCCACTCCAGTATTCAGGCCTGGAGAATTCCATGGACTATACAGTCCATGGGGTTGCAAAGAGTCGAACATGACTGAGCGACTTTCACAGGTCAGTGTGGCATTCAGAAGTGATATTGAACAACTGCAGCTCCAAGAACTAAGACCAAATTTTTATACATTTTGTCATTATAGGAAAGGGGAGTGATTCAGTAGGTTCTCTCCTCACCTCATAGAAGTGCTAAATCTTCTTTCTCTCTGCTTGGGGTAAGGCCTTAGTTACTGGACGTTCCATGGTGCAGGCTGGAGAGCGTACCATGCCTCTGGAGCCGCCTTGCTGGGTCATTGTATACCATGTTAGGTCACTGCTTGGGGAATCTTCTCACCCACCAGTGAGGATAAACATCTTGGATCTGGCTTATAAGCTGTATCCCTCTGGGAAATCTACTTTACCTGCAAAGGCTCAATTTTGTCATTTGTAAGATATAGGTAATAACACAACAGATCTCACAGAATCGCTGTGGAGGATGAAGTGAGTGAAGTGTGCGATGCACTTAGAATGATGGCACTCACTCAGTGCCATTGATTAGTTAAGCCTGTGTGTAAATTCTCTGCCCTTGATTCCTCACATCTTAGGTGGGGCTGGCAGTGCCCTCCTTTCCAAGTGGCTGTGAGGATGAGACTGGAGAGGGTTGGGCACCTAGCCATTTGATGCATGGCAGCTCTTGCTGTGAACCACAAGGATGTCTACCCTTGAACCACAGGCCATGTGAGGAATGTCCCTTTTTCTCATTTCACGTAAGCATTAACCAGGGATATGAAGCCACTCTTCATATTAACCTTATGAACTGGTTTAGAATCAGGACTGTCAGATTATTCCAGAAGGGTACAAAAGTCTACAGCATGAAAGCATATTATTTCAAGAGCCATGAACTGGATCACAAACAGCTTATGGACAATGATCTTATTTTATGTCTCATCAGTCTTTCAGAAACATAGAACTGGATGGAGGAAGGAGAACACAGGTCGGGGATAGGGAGGGCTTGAGTCATAGGTGGAAGGAAGGAAGGTGCGTTTGAGCCTGCTGTGACCAGCCACTGTGCTGGACAGTCCTACACGTCATCTCGTGCAACACTCCCGCCTGCCCAGCGGGCATAATTGTTACCATTTTATAGAATGAAAGACCTACTTGCCTAATATACCACAGCAGATAAGAGATGGCTTCAGAATTCTAACCCAGAACTGTCTGGCTGTGAAGAGGAAATTTTTTCTTCTACCATAGGGGCCACATTAGTAGGGAGCTCAGTAAGTTTGGATAAATTATATAAAGAGTTGGATGCACGCTTCAGTCGTGTCCAACTCTTTGCAACCCTGTGGACCATAGCCTTCCAGGCTCCTTTGTCTGAGGGATTCTCCAGGTAAGAGTACTGTAATGGGTTGCCATTTCCCCCTCCGGGGAATCTTTGTGACCCAGGGATCGAACTCTAGTTCTTTGCCTCTAGGAGCACCTGGGAAGCCCATTTAATAAATTGGATAAGGACAGTAATTATTTTGTAAAGTTCAGGATAGCAGATACTATTCTTTTTCAGTCTTTTCTGGTTGGAAATAGCTAGGTTTAGAGGCTTCTCAGGTGGCACCAGTGGTAAAGAACCCACCTGCCAGGGCTCGAACCTGGGTTGAACCTCTTTACCGTCTGAGCTACCAAGGCCTTGGTAGTGGTAGTATCTCAGAGAACTGCTACAATTCAATCTAATGGAGAAGCAAGTTGCGCAAATCCAAAATGTCACAAATCCTCCAAGCACTGTCAGTTATCCTCCAAATTGTCTCTGAAACCCCCCTTCCTCACTCTCTCCATGTACAGCCTCTGTTTACAGGGACTGGTACCAACTCTCCTCGCTGGTTTCTGGGCCTCTGGTCTCTTACTGCTTCTGTTCAGCTCCCACACTGCCCAGTGAGATTTTCTGAAACTCATCTTGCCATCACTTATTGGTTCTGTGATTTTAGGCAATATTGTTCCCCTGCCTGCTGAAAATAAGGATGATAAGTGAAGTTACAGCCAGGGCAGCATTTACCAGTGTGGCTGGACTGGGTGTTTGTGATTGGAATGTGCTTTCAACAGTTAGTGCCCGGCTCTGTTGCTTATTAAATATTTTAAGTATGATAACACTCACCTCCCAAAGTTGTTGGAATGATTAAACAAGAAAGCTTTGAGAGCTAAAGTGCCCTGCAGTCAGCCAGACTGTTCTCTTTCCTTGAACCCAGCTACACAGGAAGCATCACCTGGGGGCTTTGGTGGAGTGTGAGTCTTCATGCTCCAACGTGACCTTTTTATTTGTTTCATTATTGTATTTATTTTAGAAACAGACATTTTTAAACAGCTGTGCATTTCCTCTCCCTTTGTTTTCCAGTCATGGTGCATTTCCTCACTTTTTACAGTTGAACATTTCAGATGTCTGTTCATGGTGCCCAGTGTGTTAGATAAAATTTATTGCGGCGCCTCTGGCCTGTACTTCACCATTCCAACCAACACAAACAGCCCAAAGCTATTTTATCCAGTGGCTTTTTCCATGTGGGGAGAAACAAATCTTGAGTGTTAAGGTTTAGATCTGCCAGGAAATTCATTCTGGGATGTTTGCCCACATTCATTGGCATTTTTCAAAAGGAACCCCAGGTGTCTACATTAACACCAGCAGGACCACTTGAGGCATTCATCAGCCACTTTGTTCTCGGCCTGAGTGTGGAAGTTAAAGATGTAAGAGACAAGGTTGCAGAGCCAGCGTCTCTAAGGGTGCAGTGCTTTTCTTTTCCCTGAAGATTTATGCCTCACATGTCCTGAACGTATTAGCCAAAAAAGGTCAGCCCAGAGTACCAGTCTCCTTTGATTATCAAGTTCAAGCCAAGAGAATGGTTCTTTCTTTGCCTCTACTGGATATAGTTTTCCATTTAAGAGATAATTTAATTTATTTATTAGTTAATGTGTTTGAATTAGCATTGGAGGGGTCACAGTTGAAGAAGGAAGCCTGCTGCTACTGCAGCTTCTTCTCCCAAGGTGGTGTTTGACTTAGCTGCATAAACAAATGACTGCATTCTCCAGAGGTCCTGAACACAGCTGTCTGCCCTGGAGAAGGCCACACCTCTTCCGGCAGGGTGAACTCTGCTTCCTGCTGAGAATCAGCAAAACAACCAACAAGGAATGGTAGGAATTGTATAGACTTCAAATGGCAATGACCCTGCCACCCAGATTTTGGCCACAGCAGTTGGAAACTGAATGAGACAAGGAAACCTCTTCTCTGCTTTACTGCCCTTGGCTATCACAGGGCATTTTAAAAATTCTCTTTGAGATTCTCAACTCTGGTTGCAAAATTTGTCTAGACGATAGCCATGAGACCCCGGAGACTGTCTTTTTAATCAGTGAAGATGCCCTTTGAATTTTTTCCTAGTCGTGATGCTATCTTTCTGCTGAGCCTCTCTCACTGGCCAGTTCTTATCTACCTACAATATTCTTCCCAGCATCCATGATCACACTGTTTCTCTCTGTTTAGAATCAAAGAGCTTTTATAAACAGACTCTGTGGCTTCAGTCTCATTAGAATCTACTATGTTTTAACTTAACAAGCCAACCAGACCAGACCAGATGTGTCAAAATTCATGACCTTGGTTAAGGGTGTAGTCATTCACCATTGCTTCCCAAACACACTCATGCACCTACTCACATGAGTATACATGTTCATTAGTCAAGATCTTCACTTCAGGGACCCAGAGTAAGTGCCAGTAGGGAATGAGGTCACTTGCTGTGAGGCAGGTAGCCTCCCCATGAGAATGCAAGGATACATTATGAATCATACCTCAGGGTATGACCTAGGGACTTCTGACTCATGTCCAAACCAGCTTCCACAGCTGCTCTGCCTTGACCTCTGGATTAGTTTCATAAGACCTTCCTCTGGATAGAGTTGTCTGACTTTCAACTAATGGACAATGAGCAAGCTAGTGAACACCAGTGGCTTAGGATCCATCCCACTGCCACCCCTGTTGCCCAGGTGGAAGCTTTGGCTTCTGTTCATAGCATACTTCTAACCAGATGGGGTGCTGCAGATAAGTTTGGGATGGATTGTGTTCCCAGCCATATTGTTTTTTTAAAATAACTGTCTTCTTCCCTAGACAAACAGCTATTATAAATGGCTGGGCTTAAATGCCACTGGACTCTCTTAACTTTGAAGATATTTTGCAAATACAGTGATTAAAATGGTATTGATCAAGTCCTCATTATTTGTGAAATTGTTTAGTATCCTACAGGCTTTCCTGGTGGCTCAGACAGTAAAGAATCTGCCTGTAATGCAGGAGACCTGGGTTCGATTGCTGGGTCAGAAAGATCCCCTGGAGAATGGAATGGCAACCAACTCCAGTATTCTTGCCTGGAGAATCCCATGGACAGAGGAGCCTGGTGGGCTACAGTCCATGGGGTCACACAGAGTTGGGCACGACTGAACAACTAACACTCACTCACTCTTAGGATCCTACATAGTTAAAACACAGGTTCTCTCCAGAGGAAGTTTGCTTGTTTCCCTCATAAGAGAGCTTGGAGTGATCATCATAAAGTGGTTGGGAGGATTCACGGGGTTAATACAAGCAAAGCCCTTGGACCAGTTTTGGGTACATAGTAAGCCTTCATTAAGCATCAACTGTTATTCTTACCAGAAGGCAGTGGTTGGCCCTTCCCAAACACACTCATGTGATGCTTAGAACATACCTATAAATTAGGCACATCTCCGTTTTGCAAATAGAGAAAGAGAGGCCACATGGTTAGCAAACAGCAAAGTAGGGATGGCATTCAAACACTACCCTGTACCATGTTTCTAGAGATGATAATTTAACTTGGAAAATGGGTCAAATGTTTCAGGGTGAAAATGAGTGAGAACCATTTAGATTTTGTTTTTCCAGAGACTATCAGAGTACCAATCTAGAGAGACACAGCAGGAAACATGGCTGTGAATCAGCTGCCTGATAAAACAGCCAGGATGGAGCCCCGGTCATTGCAGGACTAAACAATATCACTGAAAAATCAGCACTTACTCTACTATTAAAGATTTCCCTTTAAGACATGAAAGAAGAATTCAAAGAGAATGGGTTAGATTGCTCAGAAAGTCATATTATTAAAATGTATTTGTTTTTATTATTATTATTATTTTTGCTTTAATGAGAGTTATACTCTTGTTAACATTATACCAAAAATTCACCTTTCACTAATTTCTCCCAGTTTGTCATCTGATTTCAGGTGCATAGGATTATGTTCAAAACACACAGTAGTAAGGTTGTATTTCTTGCAGCATTTGGGACTTCTAAATTTAACTCAATTCAGTATACACTTATTAAGCCCCTTTCATGAGGAAATACTGTTACAGAGACTTAGTAAACAAGACATGGCCCCTGACCTCCGGAAATTTACTATCTTTAGAGCTGTGCTAACAATACAGTAACCAGCAGTCACATGTGACTATTTAAATTTAAATAAAGTGAAAAGGCCAGTGCCTCAGATGCATTAGCCTCATTTCAAGTGCAAAATAGCAGTGTGTGCTTCCTGGCTACCATGTTGGATAGGGCAAAAGTAGAACATTTCCATTGTTGTGGAAAGTTCTACTGGACAGTGCTGGTCTATTGACCAGAAGCAGGAGATCTTGTTCAAGAATTCTGTTACTCCCACTTTGTGGCTGCTCTTAGAGGAATGTGAAGGAACAGCACCACCCTTCAGGCTTAACATTTGAAGACATGGATCCATATTCTGCTTCTGACCCATACTGACCTTAGACAAGGACCTTTGCCCATCGGATACCAGTTTCCTCATCAGGGAAGCAAAGACATCAGACCGTAAGACCTCTATGACTCCTCTGGCCAAGTGCCTTGTAATGCTATGAGGGAATTGATAGACTATTCTCTGTGTGTGTGTGTCACAGCCACAAGAAACTGAAAAGAATTCCCATCTCCCCAATAATATTCTTTTTTATTTTGGAAGTTTAATTTCAAGTTCACCCTATTTGTCAATGCTAAAACTCTGTATGTGCAGTCCTAAACTTGACAAACTGATTTTTTTTTAAAAAAGGGAGACGTTTTTATTTTAAAATAGACAAGTAATCAGATCAGATCAGATCAAATCAGTCACTCAGTCGTGTCCGACTCTTTGCAACCCCACGAATCGCAGCACGCCAGGCCTCCCTGTCCATCACCAACTCCCAGAGTTCACTGAGACTCACGTGCATCGAGTCAGTGATGCCATCCAGCCATCTCATCCTCTGTCATCCCCTTCTCCTCTTGCCCCCAATCCCTCCCAGCATCAGAGTCTTTTCCAATGAGTCAACTCTTCACATGAGGTGGCCAAAGTAATGGAGTTTCAGCTTGAGCATCATTCCTTCCAAAGAAATCCCAGGGCTGATCTCCTTCAGAATGGACTGGTTGGATCTCCTTGCAGTCCAGGGGACTCTCAAGAGTCTTCTCCAACACCACAGTTCAAAAGCATCAATTCTTCAGCACTCAGCCTTCTTCACAGTCCAACTCTCACATCCATACACGACCATAGGAAAAACCATAGCCTTGACTAGACGAACCTTTGTTGGCAAAGTAATGTCTCTGCTTTTGAATATGCTATCTAGGTGGGTCATAACTTTCCTTCCAAGGAGTAAGCGTCTTTTAATGTCATGGCTGCAGTCACCATCTGTAGTGATTTTGGAGCCCAGAAAAATAAAGTCTGATACTGTTTCCACTGTTTCCCCATCTATTTCCCATGAAGTGATGGGACCGGATGCCATGATCTTCATTTTCTGAATGTTGAGCTTTAAGCCAACTTTTTCACTCTCCACTTTCACTTTCATCAAGAGGTTTTTTAGTTCCTCTTCACTTTCTGCCATAAGGGTGGTGTCATCTGGATATCTGAGGTTATTGATCTTTCTCCCGGCAATCTTGATTCCAGCTTGTGTTTCTTCCAGCCCAGCGTTTCTCATGATGTACTCTGCATAGAAGTTAAAGAAGCAGGGTGATAATATACAGCTTTGACGTACTCCTTTTCCTATTTGGAACCAGTCTGTTGTTCCATGTCCAGTTCTAACTGTTGCTTCCTGACCTGCATACAAATTTCTCAAGAGGCAGATCAGGTGGTCTGGTATTCCCATCTCTTTCAGAATTTTCCATAGTTTATTGTGATCCACACAGTCAAAGGCTTTGGCAGAGTCAATAAAGCAGAAATAGATGTTTTTCTGGAACTCTCTTGCTTTTTCCATGATCCAGCAGATGTTGGCAATTTGATCTCTGGTTCCTCTGCCTTTTCTAAAACCAGCTTGAACATCAGGAAGTTCACGGTTCACATATTGCTGAAGCCTGGCTTGGAGAATTTTGAGCATTACTTTACTAGCGTGTGAGATGAGTGCAATTGTGTGGTGGTTTGAGCATTCTTTGGCATTGCCTTTCTTTGGGATTGGAATAAAAAATAATAGCTATGCTCTATTTTTTTTTTTTTTACCTTTTTATTTTGTATTGGGTTATCCCTGTAGCTCAGATGGTAAAGAATCTGCCTGCAATTCAGGAGACCTGGGTTCAATCCCTGGGTCAGGAAGATCCTCTGGAGAAGGAAATGGCAACCCACTCCAGTATTCTTGCCTGGAGAATCCCATGCACAGAAGAATCTGGTGGACTACAGTCCATAGAGTCACAAAAAGTCAGATATGACTGAGTGACTAACCCACACATAGATGATTAACAGTGTTGTGATAGTTTCAGGTGAACAGCAGAGGGACTCAGCCATACATGTGTATCCATTCTCCTCCCAACCCTCCCCCATCCAAGCATGCTCTCTTACTTTATGAGACAATCGTAGCACATGGAGAGCCCATAGATTGGGCTGTACCAGTGGCTTCTGGTGTGGGAAGAAGTCTGGACCTAGAGTTGAAAAATGGGGAGAGAAGCCAGACTCTGCCACCATCTAGCTATGTGAGCTCTGCCAGGTCTCCTCCTCAATAAAACTAGGGTTCCAGGTCACTCACCAGGCTCTGTGGGAGAGTTAATGTGTTCCTTTAAGCCTGTGTTACATCAGCAGCCTTCTAACCAGGCTTCCAGCTTCCCCTTCCTACCACCAGTGAACTTTGAGAAATA
This sequence comes from Bos javanicus, assembly GCF_032452875.1. Classification (NCBI taxonomy): domain Eukaryota; kingdom Metazoa; phylum Chordata; class Mammalia; order Artiodactyla; family Bovidae; genus Bos; species Bos javanicus. The sequence continues at coordinate 49,782,837 of NC_083870.1, forward strand.
TGATCTAATCTCATATGTCATACCTCTGCTTAGAGCCCCACGGTGGTTTCTTGTGGCTTTTTAGGGTTTTGCCAGGAAAACTCCTGACTAGCATGGAAAGCCCTGCATCCCATGAAACCTTTCAGTTGGCCAATCACCCTGCAAACCCAGCGGAGCAACTGACCTGGTTTCCACCTGCCTTTTTAGTGCACACCTCTCACCACTCACCTCTGCTCACTTACATTCTTCTCTCTACCCTAGGACAACCTGGGTGTGGGCGTTTGACAAAATACTGATGCCATGATCTTGCCTTCTGAGAATCTGACTTCGTCGTTTGGAGTGGGACTTAAGTATAGTTGTCTTTTAAAATCTCCATAGTGGTTTGAAAGCACCAGGGAAAGGGATCTCTATTCTGTTCTTGCAGGTCTGGAGAAATTCTGTGAGTGATTCTCCATGCCTGAGCTGACCTTTCCCTTGCTTTCTTCCCTTGGCTAATTCCTGCTTATTCTCGTCCTACTCAAGAGTCTCTTCCTCCAGGCAGCCCTCTAGGATCCCCTCCAGGTAGACTTAGCTTCATTCCACCACTGGGCTGCTTGACTACCCCAGGCCTGCTTCCACCAGAACCTGCATTCTGACTGTTGGCTTACACCAACTCTCTCTCGTTAGGTCTGGAGTTTCTTTCAGGAAGAGATTTTATCTTTCTTCCTTGTATCCCTGGAGCCAAACAGGCTCTGGCACCTTGCAGGCTCTCAGTAAGTATTCCGTGAACAGATTAATCAAAGCAAGGCCAGCTGACCTCTTGTGAGTTACATTCTAAGAAAGAAACATCGCACAATAACCCCAGTGTATTATAGAAACAGGAGATTAAGGAAAAAACACACCCGAGTACAATACAATGCTTTAATGAATCTATAAAAGTGGACAACACTCAATATTCAAATTAAAAGAAATTCTTAGTTCTGCTCTTTTCTAGATAACAATTTTTTTCTCTTCCAGGGGGAGAAAAGAAAAAGACAGGTTAGGAGATTCCTTCTCTATCCTCATTACCTATCATAAAATTGTAACTGGAAACGATTTCTCTGACGAAATGCCTTTGGTTTTCTGTTATTTTCTCTCTTCCTCCTCACTCTTCCCTCAGCTGGCCATCCTTGTGTGTTTGCAGAGAGGCAGGAAGGTTCACTGCTGGGACTGTTTCTGTCTCCCTTTAAAACTCTTTTATCGGCTGGCTTTCTGATCTTCAAAGCAGCTTGTATCTGATGTGACCCCACTCCCTAGACTCCATGTACTGGGGAGTGAGAGCTGGGAGTATTTTTGTCATTTTGATGACTTGCATGTTTGGACAGCCTTGGACAGCCCAATTGTGCAGTCCTTACTAAATCTGCAGGGATGAGAGCAAGTCAGTGTTTCTAAGCCCCCTTTCACCCCCCAAATCTACACACATTGAAGACTTGACACCAGAGCCCAGAGTTAAGCAAACAGCAAGTTTATAAGTCTTCTTGCTTTTGACCCATCCACTGGGGCAGCAACCCTGATCCTCTGCCCTGTTTTGCCCTTGAGTCTTTGTGTTTGGTGTTCCTCAGACTCTCAACCTTTGTGATTATGCACAGTGCTTGATCCTGGATAAGTTTGAAAGCTACGATGATGAATTTCAACTCACTCAGCGAGCCCTGTCCCTGCTGGAGGAAAACAGGTTCTGGGCTGGAGTGGTATTTCCGGACATGCACCCCTGGACCAGTTCCTTACCACCCCATGTGAAGTACAAGATCCGAATGGACATAGATGTGGTGGAGAAAACCAATAAGATCAAAGACAGGTGATGTTTCAGGAGATCTCAGAAGGCCCTGGGTATCCCCAGTGATGTATGAGGCAAGGAAAGGGGGCTCCTGTGGGCTCAGGCCACTCATCTCCTCCTGAGACAGAAGGGTCACTTGGAAAGGCACAGGAAAGCACTTTGGTATCAAAGAACTAAGCTAGACAGTTGACCCTGCTAGTTGGTGGGACCAGGCGAATTCAGCTACATGTGTTTACTTCCTCATCTTAGCACTTGTCCTTGGCTGGCCTTCGAGCAATTTGGAGATGAAAATCTCTAGGTATTGGGTTATCTTCACAGAGATCCTGCAAATGAGGTTTCACCAGAGTCACTGAGAAATTACATTTGTTACAGAGTAAGGGATTGAAACTGGGCTCAGCCTATACATCAGTAAAAATTAAGTTAAATCAAAGGAAGTAAGATAATTTGTAAAGCTCAAAGTAGAGTCCTTGAATGAAAGCCATTACAAATCATGCTGAGGTTAATATTCATCACTGAGATTTAAACTTTGACCCAGAAAACAGAATCAGAGAGTGTGGAAAAGTTCAGGAGAGAGTTTCAGGAGAGTGAATGCCAAGTCCCCTCATGCTTATAACGAGTGAGTTGTCCTGTCCATTCCCATCCACATCCCTTGTCCCTGTCTCTGGTTTCTTCTCAGGTACTGGGATTCTGGCCCCAGAGCTGATCCTGTGGAAGACTTCCGATACATCTGGGGAGGGTTTGCCTATCTGCAGGACATGGTTGAACAGGGGATCACGAGGAGTCAGGCCCGGGAGGAGGTTCCGGTTGGAATCTATCTCCAGCAGATGCCTTACCCCTGCTTCGTGGATGACTCGTGAGTCGGAGGTCCCAGGCCCCCTCCAGGACAAGCTAATCAGGTTTCTGGGGTGGGATGAAGGGGAGGTGCTCCCCAGGCTTCAATCTCTTTGGAGAAAAATCTTTTTGGATCCTGGGGCCAGCTCGGGGAGAATAGAGCTCTGATTGAGGAACCTGCCCTGCCCCCTCAGCTGCAGGCAGGGCCAGATGGATAAGTAAAGTGGGAAAAAGGAGTTGGTAGAAAAGGGAAGGTGAAAATTAAAGCAGGGAAAGTGAGGCTGGGGGAGGGAACACAGGCTTTTAAAATTTCCACTATGTAATATGTTTGGTATGTGGAAGAGTTCAGGTCAGAGTGTTTGCCCAGTGATTGCCAAAACAGCAAAGTAGGATTCTGCATCACAAGTAGGTCCGGTTCCTAGGAGCCTTGGAATAATGCAGCTCCTTCCCTAATTAGCATTCCCATGATGTGTGCTTCATGAAAAGGTGGAGGGGTGTTGGATGAGCTTGGACCCCCTTTCCTGTCCACCCCCATCCCCAAGCCTGTACATTTGCTGCCCAGTAGCAAGACATGCTAGTATCCTACTGTTTTCTGAACATACATTTGGGGGTGGAGCGGTAGAGGGAGGGACAAAGAGGAAGAAGGGGCTGGGAGGGCTCATTTACTGTGGTGGGTGGGGGCAGAAATGTCCCAGGACAGGAGCAGAGATCTGCAATTGGCTTAGGGATTCAACTCCTAGAAAAAAAAAAACTGGCAAGTTCACCATAGTGTATATGTGGGTCTGTGGGGTTCAGGGAGGAGAGAAATGTGCACAGCCTGAAGAAAAGAAGAGTCAAATTGCCAGCTGGCCAGGTTGTATAAATAAAACCCCGTATGGGTGTAATACCTTAGTCCAATCAGTTCTTCTTGCTCAGCTCTGCAAAAGACTGAAAGAGATAACAGGGACTGTTCCACAGTCAGTTTAGGGTTGGATAATAGGCAGAGACGGGAAATGGAACCAGGAGCAAAAGCCCAGTTCCACTTTTATGATCAGAATAGAAGTGAGTGGCAGGTAGACAGTGAGGAGGCAGGAATTCTGGCCATTCAATGTGGGAGAGCCCTCTGGTGGCAGGTCCCAGAAGGGCGGGCTTTATGAATGTATGATTCTCTTCCTAGGGCCATCTTAGTGAAACTCTCCCACCCTCGAATTGGGCCCTTACTGTGTTACCCAGAAGTTTTCAATAGATAATAACCTCAAGGGCTTTACTATAAAGGTCAAGTGTAAGGAAAACATATGTAAAGTTCCCACTAGAGTAATTCCAGAATACCAAATTTGCCCTGCTTGCTGGAATGAATATCCACGAATGTACTCCGTGAGTATAGGCCGGTGGAATCAGTGACCATTGAATCACTGATTGATTTGTCAGTGGGTCAGTTGCCTTCTAAAAGTGCCACAGTGATTAGTTATTTTGTGCCTCTTCCTGTATAACTGAGGTTTGATCTTCAGGGTAGGTAGTGCTTCACTGGCTGACCCCTTGTGAGCTCAGTTAATGATCTCACCACAACCAGTTCCCTTGGTCCACCTTCTTGGACTTCAACATCAGTTAGCATGTATCTCTTCCAGTCACATCCTGTATTATCAGTCCTTTCCTGGGAGATCTTATAAGAAGCTATATAACATATACAGTATGATTTAATTTACATGTTTTATGTATAGAGAGAACTCATCTGTACTAACCAAAAAGCTGAGATCTTATAACGAATGCTGTGTAATATACATAGTACAATTTTATTTATACATTTTACTCACAGAGTTTTCATCAGGGCTAACCAAAAGGCTACCAACTTGCTCTAAGGAAAAAAGTAATCCTTTGGGGCTACCCTAGTGGCTCAGACGGTAAAGAATCCACCTGCCAATGCAGGAGACCCAGATTCAATCCCTGGGTCGGGAAGATCCCCTGTAGGAAGAAATGGCAACCCACTCTAATATTCTTGCCTGGAAAACCCCATCAACAGAGGACCCTGGTGGGCTACAGTCCATGGGGTTGCAAAGAATCAGACACAACTGAACAACTAACATACTATTTGGGAGGAGGCAGAGTCCAATATATTAAAAGATTGAATGCCCTGTGGAGACTTTTCTGCCTTTTCCCTCCACCTGTGCTTCATTGTCAATTCATTACTTCATTACTCAAACATTTACTCCACCAGATTCAGGGCAATCTACTGTTCTGCTTCTCTCCTCTTGCTTTAGTTTTATGATCATCCTGAACCGCTGTTTCCCTATCTTCATGGTGCTGGCCTGGATCTACTCTGTCTCCATGACTGTAAAGAGCATTGTCTTGGAGAAGGAGTTGAGACTGAAGGAAACCTTGAAAAATCAGGGTGTCTCCAACAGGGTGATTTGGTGTACCTGGTTCCTGGACAGCTTCTCTATCATGTCGATGAGCATCTGCCTGCTGACAATATTCATCATGGTAAGCCAGATGGAGAAGGTCCAGAAAACCTCGAATAGTTTTGTTCCTCTTACTTCCCTTCCTGTTAATGAACTTGTACCTAGATTAGTCATCTCACCAACAATGATAGCATCACATGTAGCTGTCTTGCCATTTAGGCCAAGGTGGAAGACAGAGAGACAAATTCTTCTCCAAGGAGCCGCTGTATCCGAGCATCTTCCCTGTCCCCACTTCCTGCCTGGGTAGCCACAATCTATTAATAGATAGATTATTTAACCCCATTACATGAACTATCTGGAAAAGCTGCTATTAGCAGATCCCAGACTCTGCTAACTGGATGGTTGTATGTGCAAAGGGTTCTATCTTGTCAAATACAGAAGAAATGAATCTAAGGAGTGTTTTCTTGGGATTACCGTCCCAACCACTAGCTGGAGTGGGAATGTTGAGAACCTTTTCAATATATTAGGAGAGGAGATCTGGACTGTTTATTAATAACCATCATGGTCACTCCATTCATTGCTTGACCAAAGAACGTTCTGATGCCTACAAAATCTTGGATAGAATTTGGAATCCATCCTTTCCAAGTGACAGATATTTAATCAGCGCAGACAGCATGCATAGGTCATTGTCCACAAATTTACAGCTCCCATGCAAGCTAAACTTATATATAAAACTTTATTTCATAATATCCTTTTGTGCTTCATGTTCAACTCCTCTACAATAGATGAACTTTTGTACTTATTAAGTGATGGGACAGAAATTTAGGTAGTTTTTTACACTTATTTGTTGGGCTTTAGTATAAGGCTTAGACTTCAGGCTTTGCAAGCTTCTGATAACTTGTGCCTCTTTGGCATCATGCTATTAAGAGCTCCTTGCACTAAGCAATATGTGTGCTGATACATAGGCTCTGGCTAAGTGTGTCCCTTGTTTCGCTGGACCATACCTGGTGGCTACTTGATCCAAGAATGTTCCATCACATATCTTGGCCAACCAACACATATCCAGTTAAACCAAATCCTGTCCCTTCTCTTTGCAGTAAAATGTACTAAGTCTGAATGGTTTTGGTGTAAGTGTTGCATTGAGATTCAGTGAACAGTGGCCTTAGCCAAACCCTGGTCTAGAGCCCTATCAAAACCAATGCTGATTTTGAAGTCAGCCTGCTCAGTCTGACCAGACCCAGATGTAGCATTAAGTACTCAAAGGGTCCTGGAGTTCCACGGAGAGGAGGAGAGAAGCTGAGTAACTTGTCTTCCTCTAGGGATCTTTGTTCCTTCCCACCCTTCAGTCTACTCTTTTCCTCACTACTAAGACATTTAGTGTCCTCAGAATCAAAGGAGTCAAAATACATGAGCATCTGACTCATGCAAAATGCATAAACATGCATGACGCCTTGTAATGGCCCTGAGACATGTTGCTGATAAGTGGCATTGAGAGTTGCCTCCCTGAGAATGGGCATTAGGACTTCAAAGCTTTTAGGATGTGAGGTAAAGAATGTTTATGAAGACTTTTCTTGTACAAAGGAGTTTCTCCTTGTGGGAACCAGGACATTGTTCCAGTGATGGCGGAAACAGAGCTTTCCACAACAAAATAGGATTTTCCTTTGAATGACGTTCTCATCTTTCCCCTGTCCTTACTTCCCACCTCAACTATGCAGGAAAGAAGCTGGAAGCGGGGACAATGGAAGGGTTCCATTGTTACTCAAGCTATTAAAACAAAAAAGAAAAGTGGTCATAAGAAAAAGCCAAGGCCAACCACTTTCATCTCTGTCTTAAGCCAATGAGAAATTATATAGCCTAGAAGTTTGTAGGACCTTACTTTGATCTGAGATAAGAAATTGATTTCATTCTTTTGAGATTAACAACCATCTTAAAGGTCTTCCAGCCAAAAGCCATGTGCTCAGTCTGGGACTTGCTTTTATTGAGTTGCATGGCATTAAGGATAAGGAGTGAGATTTCCAGGGTAATGTGGAGAGCTCTTTGATACAAAATGAGGCTTCTGAGTCTTAATCATGATTTTATTTAGATTTCCTCAAAGTTTGCTTTTAGTTAAAAGCATGGCTCTTTTCCACATCCTTTGCCATTTGTTTTATTCCATTATTCAATCTGTTCTGTCAGTGCCCAGCAGGCACGACAGCATGAAGGAAGAAGAAATGGTAGCAGCAGGAGGTAAGTGGCACATTTTCTTTATATTCAAATCTTACATGCCCATTACAGATATTGCTCTAGAGGAGAAAATGGCAACCCACTCTGTTATTCTTGCCTTGAAAATTCCATGAAAAAAAAAAAGAAAGAACATTCCATTGACAGAGGAGCTGGTGGACCATGGGGTCACAAGGAGTTGGACACGACTGAGCACACACATCAGTTTCAGTTCAGTTCAGTCGCTCAGTTGTGTCCGACTCTTTGCAACCCCATGAACCACAGCATGCCAGGCCTCCCTGTCCATCACCAACTCCTGGAGTTTACCAGACTCATGTCCATTGAGTCAGTGATGCCATCCAGCCATCTCATCCTCTGTCGTCCTGTTCTCCTCCTGCCTTCGATCAGGGTCTTTTCAAATGAGTCAGCTCTTCGCATGAGGTGGCCAAAGTATTGGAGTTTCAGCTTCAACATCAGTCCTTCCAATGAACACCCAGGTCTGATCTCATTTAGGATGGACTGGTTGTATCTCCTTGCAGTCCAAGGGACTCTCTAGAGTCTTCTCCAACACCACAGTTCAAAAGCATCAATTCTTCTGCACTCAGCTTTCTTTACAGTCCAGCTCTCACATCCAAACATGACTACTGGAAAAACCATAGCCTTGACTAGACGGAACTTTGTTGACAAAATAATGTCTCTGCTTTTTAATGTGCTGTCTAGGTTGGTCATAACTTTCCTTCCAAGGAGTAAGTGTCTTTTAATTTCATGGCCACAATCACCATCTGCAGTGATTTTGGAGTCCCCCAAAATAAGGTCAGCCACTGTTTCCACTGATTCCCCATCTATTTGCCATGAAGTGATGGGACCGGATGCCATGATCTTAGTTTTCTGAATGTTGAGCTTAAGCCAACTTTTTCACTCTCCACTTTCACTTCATCAAGAGGCTCTTTAGTTCTTGTTCACTTTCTGCCATAAAGGTGGTGTCATCTGCATATCTGAGGTTATTGATATTTCTCCCAGCAATCTTGATTCCAGCTTATGCTTCTTCCAGCCCAGTGTTTCTCATGATGTCCTCTGCATAGAAGTTAAATAAGCAGGATGACAACATACAGCCTTGATGTGTTCCTTTTCCTATTTGGAACCAGTCAGTTGTTCCACGTCCAGTTCTAACTGTTGCTTTCTGACCTGCATACAGGTTTTTCAAAGGCAGGTCAGGTGGTCTGGTATTCCCATCTCTTTCAGAATTTTCCACAGTTTATTGTGATCCACACAGTCAAAGGCTTTGGCATAGTCAATAAAGCAGAAATAGATGTTTTTCTGGAACTCTCTTGCTTTTTCCATGATCCAGCGAATGTTGGCAATTTGATCTCTGGTTCCTCTGCATTTTCTAAAACCAGCTTGAACCTCTGGAAGTTCACAGTTTACGTATTGCTGAAGCCTGGTTTGGAGAATTTCGAGCATTACTTTGCTAGCATGTGAGATGAGTGCAATTGTGTGGTAGTTTGAGCATTCTTTGGCATTGCCTTTCTTTGGGATTGGAATGAAAACTGACCTTTTCCAGTCCTGTGGCCACTGCTAAGTTTTCCTAATTTGCTGGCATATTGAGTGCAGCACTTTCACAGCATCATCATTTAGGATTTGAAATAGTTCAACTGGAATTCCATTACCTCCACTAGCTTTGTTTGTAGTGATGTTTCCTAAGGCCCACTTGACTTCACAGTCCAGGATGTCTGGCTCTAGGTCAGTGATCACACCATCATGATTATCTGTGTCATGAAGATCTTTTTTGTATAGTTCTTCTGTGTATTCTTGCCACCTCTTCTTAATATCTTCTGTTTCTGTTAGTTCCATACCATTTCTGTCCTTTATCGAGCCCATCTTTGCATGAAATGTTCCCTGGGTATCTCTAATTTTCTTGAAGAGATCTCTAGTCTTTCCTATTCTATTGTTTTCCTCTATTTCTTTGCATTGATCGCTCAGGAAGGCTTTCTTATCTCTTCTTGCTATTCTTTGGAACTCTGCCATTCAGATGCTTATATCTTTCCTTTTCTCCTTTGCTTTTCACTTCTCTTCTCTTTTCACAGCTATTTGTAAGGCATCCTCAGACAGCCATTTTGCTTTTTTGTATTTCTTTTCCATGGGGATGGTCTTGATCCCTGTCTCCTGTACAATGTCACGAACCTCCATCCATAGTTCATCAGGCACTCTGTCTATCTAGTCCCTTAAATCTATTTCTCACTTTCACTGTATAATCATAAGAGATTTGATTTAGGTCATACCTGAATGGTCTAGTGGTTTTCCCTACTTTCTTCAATTTCAGTCTGAATTTGGCAATAAGGAGTTCATGATCTGAGCCACAGTCAGCTCCCGGTCTTGTTTTTGCTCAACTGTATAGAGCTTCTCCATCTTTGGCTGCAAAGAATATAATCAATCTGATTTTGGTATTGACCGTCTGGTGATGTCCCTGTGTCGAGTCTTCTCTTGTGTTGTTGGAAGAGGGTGTTTGCTATGACCAGTGCGTTCGCTTGGCAAAACTCTATTAGCCTTTGCTTGCTTCATTCTGTACTCCAAGGCCAAATTTGCCTGTTACTCCAGGTATTTCTTGACTTTCTACTTTTGCATTCCAGTCCCCTAAAATGAAAAGGACATCTTTTTTGGGTGTTAGTTCTAGAAGGTCTTGTTCTTCATAGAACTGTTCTACTTCAGCTTCTTCAGTGTTACTGGTCGGGGGACTTGGATTACCGTGATATTGAATGATTTGCCTTGGAAACAAACAGAGATTATTCTGTCATTTTTGAGATTGCATCCAAGTACTGCATTTCAGACTCTTTTGTTGACTATGATGGCTACTCTATTTCTTCTAAGGAATTCCTGCCCACAGTAGAAGATATAATGGTCATCTGAGTTAAATTCACCCATTCCAGTCCATTTTAGTTTGCTGATTTCTAGAATGTCAACATTCACTCTTGCCATTTCCTGTTTGACCACTTCCAATTTGCCTTGAATCATGGACCTAACATTCCAGGTTCCTATGCAGTATTGCTCTTCAGAGCATCGGACTTTGCTTCTATCATCAGTCCCATCCACAACCAGGTGTTGTTTTTGCTTTGGCTCCATGCCTTCATTCTTTCTGGAGTTATTTCTCCACTGATCTCCAGTAGCACCTACTGACCTGGGGAGTTCATCTTTCAGTGTCCTTTCTTTTTGCCTTTTCATACTGTTCATGGGGTTCTCAAGGCAAGAATACTGAAGTGGTTTGCCATTCCCTTCTCCAGTGGACCACATTCTGTCAGTACACACATACACACTCACATACACACACACACACACAGATTGCTAATTGGTTTCTCCTCTCTACTTAGAGAAACCCAGTGCTTTAGGGTACCACCACCAAATAATCAGAACCAATTCAAGAGGTAAAGCAATTTGTACCTTTATGTTCCCAAGAAAAGAACAGGATGATCTATACATATTTGGAGTTATGTGCAAAGCGTAAAAATCCTCATAGGAGGCCTATCGCAAAAGAGAAACAAGTAGACTTGATCAATTTTAACATCTCAATTTATCTGCTAATGTAACTGGATAGTAGCTCACTCATTAAAAATAGCTAGTTTGGTTCTATTTTCTACATAGCCAGTGATTGACCCATTAGTTCACATGAAAGGTACTGAATATTGTCCACAGATTCTGTGAAATGTATTTCTATAATATCATGTGCTGCAAGGATTAATCCACTTTCAAGTGATGTGGATTAACTACAGACATTTTCACCAATGTGAGAGGCAAATCTCAGAATATAAGAATAAATGATTAAGTCAGCAGACCAGGTGGTGGTGATTTAGTCTCTAAGTCATGTCCAACTCTTGCGACCCCATGGACTATAGCCTGCCAGGTTCCTCTGTCCACGGAATTTTTCAGGAAAGGATACTGGAGTGGATTGCCATTTCCCAGAACCAAAGCAAAATGTTAAAGCTTGTTGGGTGGTCTCCCACCTCCTTCTTTTGTTCCTCATAAATTCAGTATATCACAGGAACTATTGATGCTCCAAGACCCCCTTTGCAGATCTTCCTCCCTGCTCGAGGCTCCTTCCTCCACACTTTCCTTTTCCCAAGGATTTCATTACTGAACCATAACAATTACTCAGTACTGAAGGGTAGCTCAATATGTTACCCTCCTAGGAGAAAATGACATAATTAGAATTAAAGGACCTCAACATATTGAGTTGGAGAAGGCAATGGCACCCCACTCCAGCACTCTTGCCTGGAAAATCCCATGGATGGAGGAGCCTGGTAGGGTGCAGTCCATGGGGTCGCTAAGAGTCGGGCACGACTGAGCAACTTCACTTTCACTTTTCACTTTCATGCATTGGAGAAGGAAATGGCAACCCACTCCAGTGTTCTTGCTTGGAGAATCCCAGGGACGGGGGAGCCTGGTGGGCTGCCGTCTATGGGGTCGCACAGAGTCGGACATGACTGAAGTGATTTAGCAGCAGCAGCAGCAACATATTGAGTATTAAGTGTGGAAAATTAGACACTAACAGGGCTTCCCTGGTAGCTCAGACGGTAAAGAATCTGCCTGAGATGCAGAAAACTGGGGTTCGATCCCTGGATCGGGAAGATCCCCTGGAGAAGGGAATGGCTACCCACTCCATTATTTCTTGTCTGGAGAATTCCATGGACAGAGGGGTGTGGTGGGCTACAGTCCATGGTATCACAAAGAGTCAGATACAACTGAGCAGCTAACACACACTGGGCTCATGGGAAAGATCCCTTTGTGGCGGAGGGCTTCTGAACGTATAGAGATCACTTCCTAAAGGGGTGGGGCTCCTGGATGTGGATGGAAATTACTGACTCAAGTGGCCACTTTGGTTTCAGCATGGAAGGATCCTGCATTACAGCAATCCGTTCGTCCTCTTCCTGTTCCTGTTGGCTTTCTCCATTGCTACGATCATGCAGTGCTTCCTGCTCAGCACCTTCTTCTCCAGGGCCAGTCTGGCAGCAGCCTGCAGTGGTGTCATCTACTTCACCCTCTACCTGCCACACATTCTCTGCTTCGCTTGGCAGGACCGAATTACAGCCGACATGAAGATGGCTGTGGTAAGGGACCCTGGGCTTACACCTAGAATACGATGCATTCCACTTGCAGGGTATGTAGCAGTCTGAGAGGACTGGCTCGCCCTTTAGGGGGTCCACTTTGCCTTTGGCAGAAATGGACATAAGGTTTAAAGGCACAGGTACAAAAGTGGGAGTAGTCTTCATCTTGAGCAACCTAACAGTTCCTCTTCACCACATCTGCTTGATAAGTCTGCCGTGGGAAGTAATCGAAAATCAGTTCAGCTTGTGGGTCCCTTTGTGTATCCATAAGAGGAGAACAATGGGGCCCATTTCACTCAGTTCTTTTTTTTCCCCTAACATCTGAGAAGATTCATAAGGGAGGGAGCTTCTCCTTTACTAATCTTCCCAGAAAGATGTTTCCATAAATTAAAAGTTTTTGTTTATCTGTAAAAGAATTTGAATCAGAGTAGCTCTAATGTGTCTTTGTCATGTTCTACCAGGGCACTCAGACAGGGGTGCACAAACGAGCCAGTTGGGCCCTCTTCCCAGGAGAGGTCTTCAGAAATTGACTCTGGATTGCCTGAAAGACCTCTTCACAATGCCCAAACAACATGGTTTTTTTTTTTTTTCTCTAATTGTTTTCAAATGATCTATGTCCACTCTGTCATTAAACAGACTAAATAGCTTCTAAGCCCTGTAGGATGCAAATTTCTTTGTCCTCCAAAATCTCCCTGTGCACGGTTCTTTGTACAATGCAGTTGAGAAAGGACTGTCACCTGCATCTCACTGGGGAAAATTTAAGTTGAACTTGTTCTCAAGACTCAAGCGTATTTGGCTCAAGTGCTGCCAGGGCATCTGCCTTTTATTTCTCATGTTAAATAAGAATTAATTACTGTCGTTTATGGCACCTAATTTTCTAACGTTATCACAATGGGCAAGAAATTCTTATGACTCTGGCTGTTGGCAGAGCTGGGCTATCTTGGTATACTGTGTAGACAGTTGGCACTTAGAAGCCACAACTAGTTCTTTGCATGTGTGGATCTACCAGGAAGCTATAGTTCTGGCTGCTCTGTGGACCAGGGCTGGGCTGAGATTTTTTTTAATGGTTTTTGTGAAGATATAGCTAGGGAATCCCTTCCTTCTGCAGAGAGATGCTCTGAACCCCATCCTATGTCCTGCAAACTAGAGGTAGGCCTCCCAGCAGAGCAAGTGGGAATAGCTCATCCCTCTGTATGTGTGTATGTGCTTTCTGCCATGCCAGGGAGCAACTGTGGGGATATGGCTGGGGGACTTCCTCTTTAGACTTTCTGCATACCACTTACTCAGTTACTTGTGCTCTTCAAGGAGATTCTAAGAAAAAGATTTTCCCTAGTCTGGAAATGAGAAAAGGTGATAGTCATTATAAGCTGAGGATTTTTGGCTTAACATTGCTCAGGAGGTCATGAGACAATATCCTGTCTAGCCTTCTAGTCTGCTCTAAAACACTGATGACTTTATGGACAGTTCTATTGGGATTCTCACAAAGCAGTTCCAGTTAGCTTCTTTGTTGTACCAAAACCTGTGAGATTTTGTAGAAGAGGCAGGGAGAGGCAGGGAGAGGTAGGAAGACAAGCTTGAGGACCTTTGGTCCCTTGCTGTGCTGTGCTGTGCTGTGCTGTCTCCCCTAGTGTACTTCTGTGATCCACTGGACAGGTGAAAGGTGCCAAGTAGGTATTGGGCAGGGGTCCCTGAGGCCTGAGAAGTATTCCCAGAACTCTCTTCCTGTGGGAAGACTGCCTTAACCCCTCCCTGGGGTGGTCTTAGACCGGAATACATTGTAGACCCTCCATCGGCCTTCCTCCATACCTTGTGGGTTCTGTTGGGTTGGGTTAAAGATCCTCTGCTCATCTTTTATGCCTTCTTTGCCCCACTGCAGAGCCTGCTGTCTCCTGTGGCATTTGGGTTTGGCACTGAGTACCTGGCTCGTTTTGAAGAGCAAGGTGTGGGGCTGCAGTGGAGCAATATTGGGAACAGTCCCATGGAAGGGGATGAATTCAGTTTTCTGATGTCCATGAAGATGATGCTCCTTGATGCTGCTCTGTATGGCTTGCTTGCCTGGTATCTTGACCAGGTGTTCCCAGGTAAGGGTCCTCCTCCATAGGGTAAAGGTAATTATGTTCTTTAGTTCCTCTGCCTTTTCACTCTAGTTTAAATCTTAATCAAATATCCCATGCTTTTGGATTGGAAGAATTAATATTGTTCAAATAGCCATACTTCCCAAAACAATCTACAGATTTAATGTGATCCCTATTGAATTACTCCAGTATTCTGGCCTGGAGAATTCCATGGACTGAATAGTCCATGGGGTCGCAAATAGTCACACATGACTGAGTGACTTTCACTTACTCACTATCAAATTACTCAAGATATTTTTCACAGAACTAGGACAAATAATCCTAAAATTTATATGGAACCATGAAAGACCCAAAATTGCCAAAGTAATCCTGAGGGAAAAGAACAAAGCTGGAAGCATAACCTCCCAGACTTCAGACAATACTACAAAACTATAGGAATCAAAACAGCATGGTATTGGAGCAAAAACAGACAAATGGATCAATGAAACAGAATAGAGAGCCCATAAGTAAATCCACACAACTACACCCAATTAATCTTTGATAAAGGAGGTAAGGATATACAATAGAGAAAATACAGTCTCTTTAGCAAGTCCATTCTGAAGGAGATCAGCCCTGGAATTTCTTTGGAAGGAATGATGCTAAAGCAGAATCTCCAGTACTTTGGCCACTTCATGCAAAGTTGACTCATTGGAAAAGACTCTGATGCTGGGAGGGATTGAGGGCAGGAAGAGAAGGGGACAACAGAGGATGAGGTGGCTGGATGGCATCACTGACTCGATGGACGTGAGTTTGAGTGAACTCTGGGAGTTGGTGATGGACAGGGAGGCCTGGCATGCTGTGATTCATGGGGTCACAAAGAGTCGGACACGACTGAGCGACTGAACAGATTGACTAGCAAGTGGTGTTGGGAAAGCTGGACAGCTACATGTAAATCAATGAAATTAGAACACACCCTCACACTGTACACAAAAATAAACTCAAAATGGTTTAAAGACTTAAAATATAAGACGTGATACCATAAAATCCTAGAAAGGGATATAGGCAAAACACTCTTGAACATAAATTATAGGAATGTTTTCCCAGGTCAGTCTCCCAAGGCAAAAGAAATAAAAGCAAGAATAAACAAATGGAACATAATCAAACTTCTTGGATTTTGCATAGCAAAAAAGGCATAAAGCAAAAAGACAGTCTATGGACTGGAAGAAAATGATTGCAAATGATGCATTAGACAAGGGATTGATTTCCAAAACATACGAACAGCTTACACAACTAAACAGCAAAAACAAACAAACAAATCTAAAAATGGGCAGAAGACATTTATTCAAAGAAGAATAGATATTTATTCAAAGAAGACATACAGATGATCAATGAGCTCATGAAAAGATGCTCAACACTGCTAATTATTAAAGAAATGCAAATCAAAAATATAGTGAGGTACTAGTCAGAATTCAAAAGCAGAGACATTACTTTGCCAACAAAGGTCTGTCTAGTCAAGGCTACGGTTTTTCCAGTGGTCATGTATGGATGTGAAAGTTGGACTGTGAAGAAAGCTGAGCGCCAAAGAATTGATGCTTTTGAACTGTGGCGTTGGAGAAGACTCTTGAGAGTCCCTTGGACTGCAAGAAGACCCAACCAGTCCATTCTAAAGGAGATCAGTCCTGGGTGTTCTTTGGAAGGACTGATGCTAAAGCTGAAACTCCAATACTTTGGCCACCTGATGCGAACAGTTGACTCATTGGAAAAGACTCTGATGCTGGGAGGGATTGGGGGCAGGAGGAGAAGGGGACGACAGAGGATGAGATGGCTGGATGGCATCACTGACTCGATGGACATGGGTTTGGGTGAACTCTGGGAGTTGGTGATGGACAGGGAGACCTGGCGTGCTGCGATTCATGGGGTTGCAAAGAGTCGGACACGACTGAGTGACTGAACTGAATTAAGTCAGAATGGCCATTATTAATAAGTCTACAAATAACAAATGCTGGAGAGGGTGTGGAGAAAAGGGAACCCTCCTATACTATGGGTGGAAATGTAAATTGATACAGCCACTATGGAAGGTAGTCTGGAGGTTCCTTAAAAAACTAAAAATAGAGCTGCCATATAATTCATCAATCCCATTCCTGGGCATATAGCCAGAGAAAACTGTAATTTGAAAAGATACATGCACCCGAATAGTCAAAGCAGAAGTATTTATAATAGCCAAGGAATAGAAGCAAACTATATGTCCATTGACAGAGGAATGGATAAAGAATATATATACAATGGAATACTACTCAGCCATAAAAAGAATGAAATAATGCCATTTGCAGTGATGTGGGTGGACCTAGATATTGTCAAACTGAGTGAAGTAAGTCAGATACAGAAAGACAAATATCACATGATATCACTTGTATGTGGAATGTAAAAACATGGTGCAAATGTTTTGTTATTTACAAGAGAAATAGACTCACAGACATAGAAACTTATAGGGACTTTCCTGATGGTCCAGGAACTAAGAATTTGCACTCCCAGTGCAGGGGGCCTGGGTTCAATCCCTGGTCCAGGAACCAGATCCCACACTCCACAACTAAAAAACTGGATCCTGCATCCCACATGTTACAGTGAAGACTGAATATCCTGCATGCCACAACTAAGACCTAGAGCAGCAAAATAAATAAATAAAAATAAATAAATATTTTTAAAAAGAAGAAAAAAAGAAAATGAACTTATGGTTACTAAAGGTGATAGCAGGGTGGGGGGATAAATCAGGAGTCTGTGATTAACATGTACACAATACTATATATAATGTAGATAAACAACAGAGACCTGCTGTACAGCACAGGGAACTATATTCAATATCTTATAACAACCTATAATGGGAAAGAAATATAGGAAAGAAATAAAAAAAGGAATGTAAATATAGGTATGGTGTACAGCAAAGTGATTCTACCAAAACCAACACAACATTTTGTATCAACTATACTTCAATTTTTTTCAAAATCTTATTCTTTCTGAAGTCTTTCAGCTTGAACTCTCAGAACCCATATTTAAATCTTAAATCCAGGAACCAAAAATCCATCAGTGAATGCTTGACTCACCTTTAGAAACAGATTCCGAATATGATCTCTTGTCACCACCTCTACACAACCTTCTCAGTCCAAGCCTCCTCCTTCCATCATCATCTCTTACCAGTCTGTTTTCCACACTGTGTTCAGGGAGATCCTTTCAGAATCTAGGTCAGGTGGTGTCAATCCTCTGTTCAAATTCTTCAGAAGATGTCAGGGTAAGAAGATGCTGAATTCACCTTCCCTCATAGAGAACTGAGTCTTCAGCTTCATATGCCACCATTTCCTCTTTCAAAAAAAACCTAAAGTCTGGCTGAGTGATAACTACACATCAGGCAAAGCAGGTAGGGGAGTCTAAGACACAGTTTCACCATAATCCCCACCCTTGGCACAGTGATCCATAACCAGGAGGGATCTCAGAACCCAACACCCATTTGCTAATTGTATTCATCATAATATTGGAAGTCCTAGCCACAGCAATCAGACAAGAAAAAGAAATTAAAGACATCCAAATCAGAAAAGAGGTACATTTATACATAGTAACATTTGTAGATGACATTATTTTATGTATAGAAAACTCTAAGTGAAAGTGAAGCCTCTCAGTCGTGTCCAACTCTTTGCAACCCGTGGACTGTAGCCCACCAAGCTCCTCTGTCCATGGGATTCTTCAGGCAAGAATACTGGAGTGGGTTGCCATTTCTTTCTCCAGAGAAGTTTTTAGAAAACTCTAAAGTTTAGAAAACTCTAAAGACTCCATCAAAAAAAAAAAACTGTTAGAACTAATTTTAAAATTTAGTAAAATTGCAGGATACAAATTACATACACAAAAATCTCTGAGCACCGAAGAATTGATGCTTTTGAACTGTGGTGTTGGAAAAGACTCTCGAGAGTCCCTTGGACTGCAAGGAGATCAAACCAGTCCATCCTAAAGGAAATCAGTCCTGAATATTCATTAGAAGGGCTGATGCTTAAGCTGAAGCTCCAATACTTTGGCCACCTGATGCAAAGAACTGATTCATTTATTGGAAAAGACCATGATGTTGGTAAAGACTGAAGGCAGAAGGAGAAGGGGACGACAGAGGATGAGATGGTTGTATGGTATCACTGACTCAATGGACATGAGTTTGAGCAAGCTCTGGGAGTTGGTGATAGACAGGGAAGCCTGGTGTGCTGCAGTCCATGGGGTCAGAAAGAGTTGGACATGACTGAGCAACTGAACTGAACTGATGAATAACAAGGGCACTTCTATCATTCAGGAAACTCCAGAGGTTTTAAGAGCTCTGTACCAGGAACTGTGGACAAAGATCAAGTATTATTTTGTATTCTACACACACCTAAATATATCTCTTTTGGGGGAAGAGAGAGTCAAGGGACATAATTCAACCTTATAACAGTGAATTCAAAGAAATATACTTGACTTTCTCAGCCTCCATTTTTCCATCTCACTGGGCCATTAGAGAGAGGTATAATAAGTGAAAATTAATTAGATTGAAAACATAATTTGTGCATATTTCAAGAGCTTTCTTTTAGCCAAGATAAAGCTTTAATATGATCAACCACTATGTACTAAGCAGCACCAATGTATTAGACTCAGTAGCACAGGTACTCAGAGAAGAAAAAGTGGAAAAAACTGACCCAAGCCTGTCCTTCAGGGATTACAGTCTAGCATTGGCCATAAGGCACAGGGTAACTATTAAATAAGCAAAGATAATATTCTCACAAAATCAACATTTATAGGCAGCAAGCTAGGAGAACTGGACTAGAAACTTGGTAGTTGATTCTTTGAAACTCAAGTGGATCCAGTAGGATGGTATGGTTAAGATTAGTGGTGTTGGGCTTCCCTGGTGGCTCAATGATGAAGAATCCACCTGCCAATGTAGGAGACGCGGGTTTGATCCCTGGTCCAGGAAGATCCCACATACCATACAGCAACTAAACCCATGTGCCAAAACTATTGAGCCTTTGCTCTAGAGCCTGGGAACTGAAATTACTGAGCCCACACACTGCAACTACTGAAGGCTGTGTGCTCTGGAGCCTGTGTTTTGCAACAAGAGAAGCCACCGCAATGAGAAGCCCATGCACCACACTAGAGGGTAACCCCACTCACTGCAACTAGAGAAAAGCCCCTGCAGCAGTAAAGAACCAGCACAGCCAAAAATAATTAATTTTTTTTAAAAAAAGATCAGTGGTATTAGAACCAGACTATCAATGTTGGAATTCTTACACCTCTATTAAATTAGCTGTGACATTGGGCAGAAACTTCAAATTCAGTGTGCTGTAGTTTCTTTATCCACAAGAATAGTAATACTACCTATCCCTTTGTGTTATTTTGGGGATTAAATTATTTAGCACACTGAAGGGGCTCACAGTTATGTTTGACACAGAAAGAACATTCAACAAATGTTGGTTATCATCACTATTATTATCTGGTAACTGTTGAAAAGAGCATGCTTCAATTCTTTAATTAAATGGTTTCTTGGAAAACTAATGTTAGTTAAGATCATCAGTCTTGGTGTTGCTGATTTCACCCCTGAAACATGACCTTTTGAATTGAAGCATATTAGAAGAAGTAGTCTTAGAGGAACCATATGGATAGCTATGTAATGCTTATGAACTATAAATATATATAGTTACAACCTGAGGTTCAGGTAAATAAATTCTAGATCTTATAGAACTATGGTAAGATTGAACTACTGAGACTTTTTCCCTTTATTTGCCTATCTATCTTTAGGGGACTATGGAACCCCACTTCCTTGGTACTTCCTTCTACAAGAGTCTTACTGGCTAGGTGGTGAAGGTGAGTTGTTTAAAATTTTTTTTAATTAAGAAAGAAAAACAAATGTTTGAAATTAACTCCTTTGTCTTTATATTGGATATGTGTGCATTGTAGAGGTGGTTCTTACATGAAGTGTGAGATTCCTGATTAGTTAGCTGTCTGCTAGGGGCTCTGTTCCTTAGTGCATCATCACGGCCTCTGGGAGCCCCTATTTTGTGAGTGACTGGACCAGGGTGATGGCTGAGCATTGATAAGCCCTTGCATCCTGGTTGTGCCCAGTGGATTAAAGTGCACGCTTAAAAGAAAGCCAGACCACTTGAGGGTGCAAACGAGGTTTGCAACTTCTCAATTTAAAGCAAACAGATCTATAGAATCTGGAAAAGAAAGTTGTGGTATATATACACAGTGTATATATTACTCAGCTATTAAAAAGAACACATTTGAGTCATTTCTAATGAGGTGGATGAAACAGGAGCCTATTATACAGAGTGAAGTAAGTCAGAAAGAAAAACACCAATACAGTATATTAACACATATATATGGAATTTAGAAAGATGATAATGACGACCTTATGTACAAGACAGCAAAAGAGACATAAAGAACAGACTTTTGGACTCTGTGGGAGAAGGCAAGGGGGTGGATTATTTGAGAGAATAGCACTGAAACATGTATATTACCATATGTCAAATAGATGACCAGTTCAAGTTCAACGTATGAAACAGGGCATTCAAAGCTGGTACACTGGGACAACCCAGAGGGATGAGATGGGGAGGGAGGTGGGAGGGGGGTTCAGGACCAGGGGACAATGTGCACCCGTGGCTGATTCAGATTGATGTGTGGCAAAAAACCACCACAATATTGTAAAGTAATTAACCTCCAATTAAAATAATTAATTAAATAATAAAGCAGACAGATCTAGAGAATCACAGAGAAATCCATCTTCTGCTGTGTCTCCTCGTGTGGTTTTTTAGTCCTCTCCACTTTTTCAAATATAAATACATTTATTTTCCCAAAGCAATAAGTTTATTTTCCTGGCATCCAGAGGCTGGGGCAGACTCCCAGATTCCCTTAGTGCTGGTCTTTCTTGTGACTGGAAAAGAGGATTAAAAGGACATTTGCCCAGAATGCATCATAAGTAAAATTTACCTTTTTTCCTGAACAGGACAGAAGCCAAGGGAGAGTTCTAGAAGTGGGGGGTGGAGAGGGGAGCTGTGTACTATAGACTCCTGTGAGGGATGAGGAGATAGAGAAATTCCAGAGCTGAGAGCTGGAGGCGCCCCTGGAGCTAGGAGTCTCTGGAAGCAAAGGAGATGCTTTCCAATCTGCTTGTTCCTTACCTACTTGCCCTTTACTTTGTATTATTGGGCCTGGGCCAGGATTTAGCCTTTAAGCACTAAGATAAATGTTTGTTTTCTCTAGAGGATTAGTCTAGGACCTTTAAAAGGTTTGCAGTGGGGGTTGCCTTTTTTTTTTTTAATGATTCAAACAAACAACATTTCAACAGCTCAGTGTTTTGTGGGTTTTTTTCCCATTATGTTGCCTTGTCTGTCTTTCTTGTCTATCTAGTAAACTTTTAAACTTCTACTATAATAAACTTATAACCTATCATAAATGGGAATTTTCAACACAGAAGTCTGTTCCATATGTTTCTAATTTCAGTGAGTATCACGACTTTGTGGGCTTGTTTTTCCCTCTATAATCTCAACAGATATGCTGCCTCTAAAAAGAAAAATTTTAAGACAAATGTGCTCCTTCAAAAATGAGTCACATGTATTTTTGCCAACAGAAGCTAAATATTTTTCACCTGTCTCACAAGCTAGACTGAAATAGATTCCTAAATTTCTCTAAAATTAGAAAAGAGCTGAGTTTTTCCACCTAATCTGCTCCTTTCATAGATGAAGACATGGAGCCCAAGAGACATCTAATGTCTAACCCAGTTCCTGTTGGCCATTTTGGACAAAATCTGGAATTGGGACATGTATTTCCTGGCAAGGAACTCACTCCAGTGACTAGGAGAATATTTCCTCCTGCTATTTTATTATTATACATTTAATGCAGTATGATGGCTAGTAAAGTGATCAAAGGGATTGTGGGCAATAGATTTAAAAGTCCTTCAGGAAACAGCAGTGCCAGCGGGGGCCGGTCCCTGAGCAGGGCCCAGTACGCATCACCCACCACACAGCCTGCGGTCTACAGACAGCAGTGTGGGCGGAGAGGCCTCGGCCGACTGCAGCATTAGGACACCAGCCTGCTCGCGGATGTGCACCTGTAGCCAGGGCCTTTAGATGCTTGGCGACGACGGTTTCCTCCCGCCTCTGCTTTCTTCTCTAGCTGGCTTGTGTTTCTGCTTCTCTTCCCCTTTCAGGGTGTTGTGATGTCCTTTTTTTTCAGGAAATGAATTTATTTTTTGTGTTGGAGAATAGTTGCTCTACAGTGTTGTGTTAGTTTCTAAGTGCAGCAAAGCAAGTCAGCCACATGTGTGTATATGTATCCCCTCTTCCTTGGATTTCCTTCCCGTTTAGATTACCACAGAGCACTGAGTAGAGTTCCCTGTGCTGTATAATGTGTTCTCATTAGTTATCTATTTTGTCCTTTGAAACCAAAGGTGAAGTTTACAAAAAGCGCCTCTGTGAGGGCTAGGGGTATGGGTGTTGTGAGTGTCAGGGTATGTGTGAGTGTGAGAACATGTGCGTGAGTGTTTACACCACAATTTGTGTAAGCCTGTCCAGTAGCCAGGCTCAACTCTGGTGTTAATCCCCAAAACTTGAATGCCCATGAAAGTATTGACAGATTTCTCAGGTAAACAATGTCTCAGTCTGCCTGCCCATCATACCAGCTTGAATGGACTTTTACTGAAGATTCACCATGACTTTGACGTGTTTTGGATTGGAGTGAAAAGTACCATTAGTGAGCTGAAAAAAAAATTAACCCATTTAAAAGTCAATCCTGGTTTTAATTTTTTTTTAAATCACAATTTCTGGCACTGTGGGCTCCACCTGAGGATAAGTGAAACTTCTAGTACAAAATTCCCTCTGTGCTCACCAACAGCTGCCAAATCAGACCTTTGGGAAGCAACCCCTCTCCCCAGACCCTGTGGGAACTTCACAGCCCCACAGGTCAGAGGCTGGCAGAGCCCTCCTCAGGGCTGGTCCTAGTAATGTCGACCTGGCCTTCTGAGGGAACTGTGCTTTTCAGCTATGGTAGGAAACTCTGCTCCCCTCTTCTTCTCTTGTTTCCTGTCTTTCCTGATTCTCAGCCTTCACAAGGAGAGTAACAGTGGCTTCTGGTTTGTGCAGGCTGTTCAACCAGAGAAGAAAGAGCCTTGGAAAAGACAGAACCAATAACAGAGGAAATGGAGGACCCAGAACACCCAGAAGGAATAAATGGTAAAAAACAAAAAACCCTCAATAAAGAATGCAGAACAGAGGCAAGAGAAGATTTAGAATACTGCAAAGGGCAAGAGCAGAACACCTCCTGAGTGGGGTGAAATGGAACCCAGGAAGCTGACTCTCTTGACAGGGGTTAAACCTGATACCTTCTCTAGGGTCCAGCTGCCCATGTGTGGAAGGAATGGTCCAGCCAGACATTAACACATATTTCCTGGAGAAAGCAAATCCCAAGTATATGGTGTGTTTGTGCCCTTGTTAGGCAAACCCCCAGTGAATTGCACAAATGTGCTGACTTCCGAGGATTTAGCAAGAACAATAACTTGGGTCACTGGGACTTCAAGCGGATATGAGCTATAAGGAAAGACAAAAATAAATGCTCCTGTGCACAGGGGGAGCGTGTCTAGAGGAGCTGACTACATTTCATTTGTGATTTACAAATCTAGAGGTCCATTCATTCAAGCCATCAAAGGCCTTTCCTGACCATGGAAGTTACTTAATAATTCCTCAACTCATAGACCAAGTTTGCAAGTGTTCTCTTGGCCTTTACCTCCCTTACCTTCCCTCTTGAACCAGTTCTGTCCCAGTTCCCCCACCCCCACCCCACCCCCACCATGTTCTTCTTTCCTCAAGCATATGGATTTCTCTAGAATTCCTCTATGGATTCTGAAATGCTCCGCTATTGTCACCCTGGTTGCAGAGAGGCAGCATGACCTCTGGACTTCACCTGATGTTGCAGGAGAAGGTCCAGCCTCCATGTGTCTGACGCACCCCAGGTGCCATTTCACAAAGCTGAGGTTGGAGACCTGTGATTCCTGCAGTTTCCAGTCAGCAGAACCTTTGGGAAGACCCTCCTCCCAGAGTGGAATTCCAAGACCAAAATCAGAGGGTGGGGGTCCAGTCCCACCTCAACTGTCAGCAAGGCCAGAGGAAGCACAGAAGCAGCACTGGGATTTCCCCCTCCCCCCTTTCTTTGGCAGGGGAGTAAGTGCTCAGAATTACAATATTAAGGTGACAAATTAAGTAACACATATAAATGAAAAGTGTTAGTCACTCAGTCATGTCTGACTCTTTGTGACCCCATGGACTATAGCCCATCAGCTCCTCTGCCCATGGAATTTTCCAGGCAAGAATACTCGAGTGGGTAGCCATTCCCTTCTCCAGGGGATGTTCCCAACCCAAGGATGCAACCCAGGTCTCCTGCACTGCAGGCAGATTCTTTACCATCTGAGCCACCAGGGAAGCCCCATCACTGTCTTGTGTGAACTAAAGCAGGGAGAAGTGGACACCAAGTGGACCTCATACTGGAGGGGAGTATGGAGTTTAAAAGTGGAGGGACAGAGTTTGAGGGACAGTGGTGAGAAAGAGTGGACTGTCCTACCCTAATTGGAGAAACTGGAGCGCTAAAAGCAAGTAGTCAGCGTTAGTAGAGTTGACTCAAAGATGTGAGCCAAGGTGACTAGGAGAATGGACATAAGATAGCCTGAAGGAAGACACTGTTTGGGAAAAAGAATGAGGACCCTGAGCTGTTCCAAGAAATTCCTGAGGAAATCCCCTGCAGACTGTCAGAAATGAAGGCCTGGGACTGAAGGCTGAGCTTAGGGCTAACTCTCCATACAGACAATGAGCGCATCTGCATTCAAATCCCAGCTCTGCCACTCACAAACCATGTGACCTTGATTGGACTCTTGATATCTCTTTAGGTTTCCTCATCTGTAGAAATGGCATGGTAATATATATAAAGCACTTGAAACAATGCTTGGCACAGAGTAACAGCTCAACAAATGTTAGACACTATTATTACCATTATTATTCTGTAGTCACCGTGATAAAGTTATAGTTAAAGCCATAGGTACAGAAGACAATGGTCTCAACAAGGAACCTTGGGTAGTTTGTACATGAAGCCATTGTTATATCATGTTCATTTTTTCCAAGACTGCTTCTTTGAACGTGAGCTTCCAGGCTTGGTTCCCGGAGTATGTGTGAAGAATCTGGTAAAGATATTTGAGCCCTATGGCAGGCCAGCCGTGGACCGTCTTAACATTACCTTCTATGAAAGTCAGATTACCGCATTCCTCGGTCACAATGGAGCAGGGAAAACCACGACTTTGTGAGTCTTTGATCATTTTCTGACTCTCTCCTTCCTCTATTAGCTTCAGTCTATTCTTTCTCACTCCAGGGCTTCCCTGGTGACTCAGGTAAAGAGGCTGCCTGCAGTGTGGGAGACCCGGTTTCAATCCCTGGGTTGGGAAGATCTCCTGAAGAAGGAAAAGGAAGCCCACTCCAATATTCCTGCCTAGAGAATCCCATGGACAGAGGAGCCTGGCAGGCTACAGTCCATGGGGTCGCAAAGAGTCAGACACAATTGAGCAACTTCACATTCTTTCCCACAGAAGTTTAGTGAGAAAAATGTGTTCTATATGTGTGTGCAAGGAAGGTATAGTATACTGCAGTTTTCAAAGCTTGCTCACATTTATCGTTTTATTAGATCATGAAGTTGGAGAGAGAGGTGGAGTAGTAAGTTCATTGCCCCTTGGTGCCAGGGATGGGGACATCCAGAGAGCGAAGTGACTTTCCAAGGAAGCCATGTTGTGGTGGTTCCATGGACGCAAGAACAGGATCGTCTCTTGTCTTTGATGCTGTGAGCTGGTCCCCCTATCCCCAACATCCCCAGCATTTCTATCATGATGGTGCTGATAAAGTCTTGACCACTACCATCACATGCCCTCCATCTGTAGAGCATTGTGTGTGCTTGCATGCCAAGTCATTTCGGTTCAGTTCAGTCACTCAGTCGTGTCTGACTCTTTGCAATCCCATGGACTGCAGGACACCAGGCTTCCCTGTTCATCACCAACTCCCGGGGCTTGCTCAAACTCACATCCATAGAGTTGGTGATGCCATCCAACCATCTCATCCTCTGTTGTCCCCTTCTCCTCCTGCCTTCAATCTTTCCCAGCATCAGAGTCTTTTCCAATGACTCAGTTCTTTGCATCAGGTGGCCAAAGTATCAGAGTTTCATCTTCAGCATCAGTTCTTCCAATGAATATTCAGGACTGATTTCGTTTGGATGGACTGGTTTGATCTCCTTGCAGTCCAAGGGACTCTCAAGAGTCTTCTCCAACACCACAGTTCAAAAGCATCAATTCTTCAGTGCTCAGCTTTCTTTATAGTCCAACTTTCACATCCATACATGACTACTGGAAAAACCATAGCTTTGACTAGACAGACCTTTGTTGGCAGAGTAATGTCTCTGCTTTTTAATATGCTATCTAGGTTGATCATAGCTTTTCTTCCAAGGAGCAAGCATCTTTTAATTTCATGGCTGCAGTCACCATCTGCAGTGATTTTGGAGCCCCCAAAAATAAAGCCTCTCACTGTTTCCATTGTTTCCCCATCTATTTGCCATGAAGTGATGGGACCAGATGCCACGATCTTACTTTTCTGAATGTTGAGTTTTAGGCCAACTTTTTCACTCTCCTCTTTCACTTTCATCAAGAGGCTCTTTAGTTCTTCGCTTTCTGCCATAAGGGTGGTGTCATTTACATATCTGAGGTTATTGACATTTCTCCCAGGAATCTTGATTCTAGCTTGTGCTTCATCCAGCCTGGCATTTCACATGATGTTCTCTGCATGTAAGTTAAATAAGCCAGGTGACAATATACAGCCTGGACATACTCCTTTCCCGATTTGGTACCAGTCTGTTGTTCCAAGTCTAGTTCTTTTACTTCTTGACCTGCATACAGTTTTCTCAGGATGCAGGTCGGGTGGTCTGGTATTCCCAGCTCTTTCAGAATTTTCCACAGTTTGTTGTGATCCACACAGTCAAAGGCTTTGGCATAGTCAATAAAGCAGAAATAGTTGTTTTTCTGGAACTCTCTTGCTTTTTCGATGATCGAGCAGATGTTGGCAATTTGATCTCTGGTTCCTCTGCCTTTTCTAAAACCAGCTTGAACATCTGGACGTTCACAGTTCACATACTATTGAAGACTAGCTTGGAGAATTTTGAGCATTACTTTGCTAGTGTGTGAGATGAGTGCAACTGTGCAGTAATTTGAGCATTCTTTGGCATTGCCTTTTTTTGGGATTGGAATTGAAAACTGACCTTTTCCAGTCCTGTGGCCACTGCTGAGTTTTCCATATTTGCTAGCACATTGAGTGCAGCACTTTCACAGCATCATCTTTTAGGATTCGAAATAGCTCAACTGGAATTGCATCACCTCAACTAGCTTTGTAATGATGCTTCCTAACGCTCACTTGACTTTGCATTCCAGTGATCACACCATTGTGATTATCTGGGTCATGAAGATCTTTTTTGTATAGTTCTTCTGTATATTCTTGCCACTACTTCTTAATATCTTCTGCTTCTCTTAGGTCCATACCATTCTGTCCTTTATTGTGCCCATCTTTGCATGATATGTTCCCTTGGTATCTAATTTTCTTGAGGAGATCTCTAGTCTTTCCCATTCTATTGTTTCCCTCTATTTCTTTGCACTGATACTGAGGAAGGCTTTCTTATCTCTCCTTGTTATTCTTTGGAACTCTGCATTCAAATGCCTATGTCTTTCCTTTTCTCCTTTGCCTTTAGCTTCTGTTCTCTTCTCAGCTATTTGTTAGGCCTCCTCAGACAACCATTTTGCCTTTTTGCATTTCTTTTTCTTGGGGATGGTCTTGATCACTGCCTCCTGAACAATGTCACGAACCTCTATCCATAGTTCTTCAGACACTCTGTCTATCAGATCTAATCCCTTGAATCTATTTGTCACTTCCACTGTATAATCATAAGGGATTTGATTTAGGTCATACCTGAATGGTCTAGTGGTTTTCTCTACTTTCTTCAATTTCAGTCTGAATTTGGCAATAAGGAGTTCATGATCTGAGCCACAGTCAGCTCCTGGTCTTGTTTTTGCTGACTGTATAGAGCTTCTCCATCTTTGGCTGCAAAGAATATAATCAATCTGATTTCAGTATTGACCATCTGGTGATGTCCATGTGTAGAGCCTCCTCTTGTGTTGTTGAAAGAGTGTGTTTGCTACGACCAGTGTGTTCTCTTGGCAAAACTCTGTTAGCCTTTGACCTGCTTCGTTTTGTACTCCAAGGCCAAATTTGTCTGTTACTCCAGGTATCTCTTGACTTCTACTTTTGCATTCCAGTCTCTAATAAAAAAGGACATCTTTTTGGGTGTTAGTTTTAGAAGATCTTGTAGGTCTTCATAGAACCATTCAACTTCAGCTTCTTCAGCATTGCTGGTGCTGGGGCACAGACTTGGATTACTCTGATATTGAATGGTTTGCCTTAGAAACGAACAGAGATTATTCTGTCGTTTTTGAGATTGCATCCAAGTACTGCATTTAGGACTCTTTTGTTGACTATTATGGCTACTCTGTTTCTTCCAAGGGATTCTTGCCCAGAGTAGATATAATGGTCACCTGAGTTAAATTCACCCATTCCAGTCCATCTTAGTCAACTGATTCCTAAACTGTCGATGTTCACTCTTGCCATCTCCTGTTTGATCACTTCCAATTTGCCTTGACTCATGGACCTAACATTCCAAGTTTCTATGCAATATTGCTCTTTACAGCATTGGACTTTACTTCCATCACCAGTCACATCCACAACTGGGTATTGTTTTTGTTTAGGCACCATCTCTTCATTCTTTCTGGACTTATTTCTCCACTGATCTCCCATAGCATATTGGGCACCAACTGACCTGGGGAGTTCATCTTTCAGTGTCCTATCTTTTCGCCTTTTCATGCTGTTCATGGGGTTCTCAAGGCTGGAATACTGAAGTGGTTTGCCATTCCCTTCTCCAGTGGACCATATTTTGTCAGAACTCTCCACCACGACCCATCCATCTTGGGTGGCCCTACATGGCATGGCTCATAGTTTCATTGAGTTAGACAAGGCAGTGGTCCATGTGATCAGTTTGGTTAGTTTTCTGTGATTGTGGTTTTCATTCTGTCTGCCCTCTGATGGATAAGGATAAGAGGCTTATGGAAGTTTCCTGATGGGAGAGACTGACTGAGGGGGAAACTGGGTCTTGTTCTGATGGGCAGGGCCATGCTCAGTAAGTCTTTAATCCAATTGTCTGTTGAGGGCTGTGTTCCCTCCCTGTTGTTTCACCTGAGGGCAAACTATGGTTGAGGTAATGAAGATAATGGGGACCTCTTTCAAAAGATCCCTGCAAGCACTGCCACACTCAGTGCCCCCGACCCTGCAACAGGCCACCATTGACCCACGCCTCCGCCGGAGACTCCCGGACACTCACGGGCAAGTCTGGGTCAGTCTCTTGTAGGGTCACTGCTCCTTTCTCCTGGGTCCTGGTGCACACAAGGTTCTGTTTGTGCCCTCCAAGAGTCTGTTTCCCCAGTCCTGTGTAAGTTCTGGTGGCTCTATGGCGGGGTTAACGGCGACCTCCTCCAAGACGGCTTATGCCATACCCAGGTCTGCTGCACCCAGAGCCCCTGCCCCCTGCGGCAGGCCACTGCTCACCTGTACCTTCGCAGGAGACACTCAAACACAGTTCTGGCTCAGTCTCTGTGGGGTCTCTGGGACCTAGTGTACACAAGGCTTTTTTGAGCCCTCTGAGCATCTCTGCCAATAAGGGGTTTGATTCTAAACGCAATTTCACCTCTCCCACCATCTTATGGTGCTACTCCTTTGCCCTTGGATGTGGGTATCTTTTTTTGGTGGGATCCAACATTCTCCAGTCAACAGTTGTTCAGCAGCAAGTTGTAGTTTTGGAGTTCTCACAGGAGAAGATGAGTGCACGTCCTTCTACTCTGCCATCTTATGCCACCAGATTTTTCTCTATCACTCATTAAGAAACATCCCTCTTGGGTTCTCAGTGACTCTTCTGAGAAAAATATTCCCCAATCCCATTAGAGGCTGAGTTACAGCATCAACTTCTCCACACAGGGATGGTGTGCCCATCCACATGCAAACCAAGGCAATGATGGAAAGGATTCCTTACATTTGGTTTCTAGGGTCTTCTGATAGATGGCTACCCTCTGAATGCCTTAGTCATTTCAGTCGTGTCCAAGTCTGTGTGACCCTATGGATTGTAGCCTCCTAGGCTCTTTGTCCATGGGATTCTCCAGGCAAGAATACTGGAATGGGTTGCCATGCTCTTCTCCAGGGGATCTTCTAACCCAGGAATCAAACCCACACCTGTTAAGTCTCCTGCGTTGGCAGGCGGGTTCTTAACCACTAGCGCTACCTGAGAAGCCTGTAGAGCACTACTTACTTTCAAAGAGCATTCCTTTTCCTACCTGTGAGGGTTGGTGGTAGCTCTGGAGAAAAGGATACATAAAGAATGCTCACTTACAGCCAGAGATCCCTCTGCAACTCAGCCATCACAGCTCCTGGTGCTGTATTAAAATGTTAGTTGCTTGGTCATGTCCGACTCTTTGCAACCCCATGGACTATAGCCCACCAGGCCCATCTGCCCATGGGATTCTCCAGGTAAGAATACTGGAGTAGGTAGTCATTCCAGCCTCCAGGGGATCTTCCTGACCAAGGGGATCAAACCCTGGTCTCCCACATGACAGGAAGATTCTTTACTGTCTGAGCCACAAGGAAGCCCATCGCTCTAGGGGCTCAGTTAAAGGTATTCAGTACATGGGTCCAAGTTTTGTCTGATGTCACCATCACAAAGGGCAAGGTCTTGGTGGGAAGCCCAAGCATTAACATGTGTTTTTTAATTAACTGATTGAACCCAGGTCTGGGAATTATCACCACAACAATTTTGGATCCAAAATAATAAAAAGCTGAGCAACTGAAAACCAAGTTCAGGAAAGATGAAAGCTCTTCATGGAAGCCTCAGCTCAGGACACTCTCCTGGCTTTTCTAAGGGACCCAGGTGCCATCTGCAGTAAAGAGAACATGGCCATCTAAGGTTCCCCAAGAAACAGCAGGGGCGGCCCTTTCAAGGGGCAGGGAACCCATGTGAATGCACTCATCAAGTCCGTTGGCTTTTTGCAGAGCCCCAGGAAGGAACAGCCGTGTACACCCTGCGTTGGAATGTTCTCTGAGGGCGGGTTCAGTGCCAATGGAATGTGGGGCTGGTGCCATTTCACTTGGTTCTGTTTCCCTCTAGTGGTTGATCCAACAGACAAGTTTAGAGAGTCTGAGATTGTATCTGACTCAGGAACAAAGCTGGGAGGAGCAGCACTGACCCATCTCATTTCTCTCCTTGTTAACTAATATGGTCAGAGGTATATTACTTCATGCATGAGAAACGCCACATCACCTGGGGGCTGGAACACAATGCTTAATAAAAGTAGTATAACATTTTTTACTCTTCCTTTATGCTAGCACTGTTCTAAGCGCTTTAGAGGTAATAATTGTATTTAATCCTCACAAAATACCCCATGAAGTGAGAGTCATCATTTCCCATTTTACAAAAATAAGTTAACAGTGGTGGTGGGCTTTTTCTTACTTTGGATCCAAAATTGTTGTGAGAATTCCCAGGCCTGGGTTCAATCAACTAATTAACAAATACGTGTTGAATGCTTGGGCTTCTCACCAAGACCTTGCACTTTGTGATGGCGACATCAGGCAAAACACAGACCCCTGTGCTGAATGCCTTTAACTGAACCCCCACAGCGCCAGGAGCTGTGATGGCTGAGTGGGGGAGGGATCTCTGGCTATAAGCGAGCATTCTGCAGCTGGAAACCCCAGAGGCCCATCGGCACCTGCCTGTGAGCACAAGGGCGTAAGAGAAGCACAGAAGGACGGCAGATGCACTCACCCTCCTGGGGTCCCTGAGGACACACTAGTGCTAAGCCCTGTCTGGGAAACTGTTGGTTCCTGCCACTAGTGATGGTTTGCGTTTAACTGAGAGGCATGGGTAGAATTACTGAGAGTCCTCATTGACCCTGGGGTGGAGGCTGCTATCCTAAGGTGTTCCAAAGGCCAGGCTCTCTGCCACTAATTTCTGCTTTTGGCAGGTCCATCGTGACCGGTCTGTTGCCACCGACATCCGGGACTGTGCTTGTTGGGGGAAAGGACATTGAAACCAACCTGGATGCTATCCGGCAGAGCCTTGGCATGTGTCCACAGCACAACATCCTGTTCCACCAGTAAGTAGAACAGGAACCGAGACCCTCCCGGTGCCCTAACCTCACCTTGCCCTCCCCTAACATGTTCCCTAGAGTGCAGCTGAGGGATGCTGGCTCTGGGGCCAGAGGCCATACTCTTCAGTGACTTCCCCCACATTTGGGGTCCTTTGTCCTGTTGGCACTGAGAAGGTCCCTCAGAACATGAGACTGTTTCTCTCATGCTCAGGAGACTGGCACTACCTTCTCTCTGCCAGGGTGGCTGGTCCTGGGGCCCCTTCCTCAGAACTTGCCCAGAAGTCTGGTCACTCTCAGGGACCACGAAGGGACACACAGAGGGGACCATGGCTCCTGTTTTACTCTTCAGCCAGGCGTTAAAAACTGACTTTTGAGGAAGTTTTTCAGTTGCTTTTTTCCCCAAACTTTTCTTATATAAAAAATTATATACAGTCATTGAATAAAGGAAGGAGGGATCACAGGAAGGAAGGCAATATAGATTGAAACTAAAAATCACCTGTAATTTCACCATCCATAGGAAACCACTGTTAACACTTTGATATATAATTTTTCAAAGCTTTCTCTTATGCATGTATAGCTATACATATATCTGAAATTATAAAAGAGAAAACTCTGCTTACCATTTAGTAACCTGCTATTTTAATGCTTTTTTAAACCTAAGATATCATGAACATTTTTTCATGCTGTTATGTATTCTTCTTTAAAATTATTTTTAATGTATATGTACTATTCCATTGTATAATGTGCTATTTAAGCTGCCAGATATTTTGGTAGGATCAGTATTTTGTCTCATTTTTCTGTTATGAACAACACCATGATGACATCATGATTGCTAAACCTCTGTGCTCATCTTTAATTATCTCTATAAGGTAAATTGTTACAAGTGGAAATGCTGAGCGCATTGTGTTTCTCGCTGCCCCATCCCCATAGCCTCACCGTGGCTGAACACATCCTGTTCTACGCACAGCTGAAAGGGAGGTCCTGGGACGAGGCCCAGCTGGAGATGGAAGCAATGCTGGAGGACACAGGCCTCCACCACAAGAGGAACGAAGAGGCTCAGGATCTGTCAGGTGCTTGGTATTGGAAAATGGGCTTCGGATGGCCAATCCACGGTTTCCCAGTGCACAGGGCCTTGTATATATACATGTGTGCGTGTGTGTGTGTGTATTCTTAGACTTGTAACAGGAGAGCTCCTAAGGGTTGGAATAATCTATAAAGTTATTCTGAGCATCTAAGAGAAACCCAACTCTGGATTATTTTCTACATAGAACACTATCCTGCAGCAGCCTGGGCTCTAATGTGCTCTGAGGTTTATGTGTTTGAACTAAAAATGTGAGAACAATCTTCACATGGTCTGATCCTGGGAGGCAGGGAGTTTCTGTTGTGTATTATAAGGCCTGAACCACTAGGGTTCTGAACACTGTGGACATCTAAGAAGGCAGCTTGAAGCTGCTGCTGGATGTAAGGTATCTTCCTTATGTGGTCAGCCCTGGGCCATTCCTTCACATGGTTCACAGCTCCCGTGACCCTGCCGCCTTGTCCCTCTAGGTGGCGTGCAGAGGAAGCTGTCTGTGGCCATTGCCTTCGTGGGAGATGCCAAGGTGGTGGTTCTGGATGAGCCCACCTCTGGGGTGGACCCCTACTCACGTCGCTCAATCTGGGACCTGCTCCTGAAGTATCGCTCAGGTAATGGCCACTGCACATCACCTGTGCTCTCGCTGAGGTTGAATGTGTGTGATCTACTCTCTTACACCTGGTATCTTGCAACTCAGTGTAGTAACAGCCACAACTACACTCAGATGTGGCATTATCACTGGCTTGGGGAGTCTAAGTTCCAGGTGAAGCCTCCTGAGATTTTTTTTACCCAAATATAAGCAGGGAATTACTGAGGAAGCAGCCTACTTCCCAAAATGCACTAGAAAGTTCTCTCAACCCAAAACCCTTCTGCCTGGAACAATGGGAGCAGCTGTAAGTAAAATTCCCTTTGACAAAGGGACCCAAATTATCTACGAAAACCAGGTGTGAGGGTGAGGAGCCTATATTCAGTGCTGTGGATGGAAATATCTCAGTGGGACGGTCCCTCCTCTGTCATGCCACCTGAAACCAGATGCACAGACCCAGACAAGACAGCAAGCAGAGCCACCATAAAAGTAACAGTGTGGTTTAAGCCTGTGGTGTATTTGCCTTCTTGGAATCCTCATTACCATTTTATTTTAAGGACATCTCTAGTATGAAAGAATGTAAGTGTGAGTGTGTGTGTGTGTGTGTTCTTTGCAGAGATGATAAGTGTAGCACTTAATGATCCAGAGAATATACTATAGAACTCAATAGATACTGACTGACAGTAATAAATATGTCCCATACATGGTGGTTTATTTGCATCAGGCCCTATGCTAAGGAAGAAATACTCTATAAAATAGCGCTTTACAATATGCAGGATGCTATAAAGTGGTAGCTATTGTTATTTTTTATTCTAATATTCTAGCCTGTATTGCAGAATACTTGTTTTTATTTATTAACTCCCAGTTTTGCAACCCATGGAATATGGAGTTTGCTATACACTTTCTCCCATCCATGCCCAGGCTTGCCTGGTAATCCTCCTGACCCCTGCCTCTGCAGGCAGAACCATCATCATGTCCACTCACCACATGGACGAGGCCGACATCCTCGGGGACCGCATCGCCATCATATCCCAGGGACGGCTCTACTGCTCTGGAACCCCACTGTTCCTGAAGAACTGCTTTGGCACAGGCTTCTACTTAACCTTGGTGCGCAGGATGAAGACTATTCAGAGCCAAGGAAGAGGCCGCGAGGTTTGTGTCTGTCCAGGGAAAGAGCCTGTCCTGGGTGAGAAGGAACGTCATTCCAGACACTTCTACCCAAATCAGACTCCAGCTAGCAGAACTGACCTCTTTGTTTCTGGAACCATTTGTAGATTTTGATAAAAGAACATTCTGAACTCCCCTACAGAAATGCTTTAACCAACTAGCTTAAAAGACCTGAAATTATTACAGGCCAGAATCCTAAACTACACACGTGGTTTCGTGCAGCATAGAAGGGAGGGAATGACTTACTCTGCAAGGTTACACTGTTTAAAGGACAGTAGTTATTCAAGCTTTCTTTTTTCATTCAAACATTTATGTTAGCTAGTTAAACCCAAATTCCATTGGCAAATGAAAGCTAAGAAAAAGCTTCCCTAGTAACTATAACCTGGAAATGGTGACACAAAAAAAGTGCCACCCAGCAGAGACCACCTCAGCGTGTCAAGAATCCCAGGTTCAAGTGTGGGCTTCAAGGTGAACAGACTGTGTCGCCTTAAGCAAATTCCTTAATTCCTCATTGTTGTTGGGTTTTTTCCACATAGAAAGTGAAGCTGATAATTCCCACTCTGCTTTCCAGGGATGTGGTGAAGATAAATGAGATCAAGTATGATAAATGTGCTTTGGGCTCCTAAAAAGGCACTGCTCACCTTCCAGTTGTCCTGTCATGCCTGTTTTATTGTGTTATAGCATCATTTACGCCTTCAGCCCTGTAGTTCAGGTGTCTGGCTGCTTCTGGGTTTTCCAGCTCTGGGTAGATTTCCACAGCCCAGTGTGGATCCCCGGAGAGGGAGAAGCAGAAAGTCTCGCATGGGCTGACCTACAGCTGTCACATAAGTGATGACAAGCCAAAGGAATCCTTTAATGCTCTCTCCGTGCCTGATTCACACACTCTCAGAACAAAATCAGACAGCCACACCCTCAAATGTTCAGATGAAGTAATAGATTAAAACAGTGAAGAAAAATGTGTTGAGCACACTTGATGTGAGAGACAAAGCACGGTGGTGACAGCGGTGGGCATCAGGGGCATCAGGGAGGCGCTGTAGGAGTGATTCCTGCCCGTCTCTCGTAGGCGACCTGCAGCTGTGCGTCTAAGGGCTTCTCCGTCAGGTGTCCGGCCTGTGCCGAGGCGATAACTCCAGAACAAGTCTTGGACGGTAAGGACTCAAGCAGACTGTCCCTTGGTCCTGGTCTGGCCATCATCTCCAGGTCTTGTTGGTGTGTCCAGCTGTCGAGCACTTCAATGGGAGCAAAGAGAACACTCTGTGTGCTTCTCAAGCTCACAGTCATGCAGTTGCTCATCTTCTTCTTTGAGTTTTTGTCTCCTCCTCCATTCCCAAAGAATGTTGAAGTCTTGGGCTTACAAGCCCTCTCCCTTTAATGAGGAACCCAGTCTTTGTTTACTCCTCGCCCTTGCCCATACTAAGCCTGTGTTTCTGGGGTCCCCCTGCCTGGATCCAAGCCACTTTCCTCAGTATCTGGAGAGGAGGTCTTCGAATGGTGCCAGCTGGAGCCTATGAGCCTCGGCGATGCACAGCCCTCACAGTGAACTTCTCCAGAGAGTCAGGTTGCATGGTGTAGATGCCAAATCTGTGGGTTAACACATAGCCCTGTTACACTCCCAGATTTTCTCTCAGTTTCCTAATTTTGAGTGATTCTCCCTTGGATTAGATACAGTGTGTTAAACCTTGTAAGGGGCACCTCCACCTCCAGAAAGATGCAAAACAGAGACTCTCACTGTGGAAGCACTCATGGGGCCATGACTTCCTGGCCCCAGAGTGCTTGTCAACAGCTGTTTCTATTCTCCGCTAATGCCTGCCTCTCATCCTTCCCTGGTTGCGGGCGGTGGAGGGGCGGCCTGGGTGGAGGAGAAGGGACGGGAAGGGGTTGTCCTCAGAATTGGAATACCATATTCCCCATATTCCTAAGTAGGAACAAAACTAAACCTATGTGCTGATCCAAGTTAAGGGGAAAGTATTTGCTTTTTAAAGACAAAGTTTCCTAAGCACAAATATTTTTCTAACTAAAATCTGAAACAAGAAAACAGGCAGTTTGTGCACTATGCTTAAAGCTGAGGGAAAATGCCTGGAGGTGCATCATATTTACTCTCTCACCCTCCCTCGCACTGACAGAACCTGTGGTGAACACGCACATATCTTCTTAGAACATTTCTGTGTCTTTTTCCTAGTCTGCCTTGCTGTAGGCCCCTCCCTGCTTTCCAAATAATTTTTTTGAAATGAACATGTTTAATTACGGGGGCTTCCCAGGTAGCACTAGTGGTGAAGAACCTGCCTGCCAAAGCGGGAAACGTAAGAAGCACGGGTTGGACCCTTCGATTGGGAAGATCCCCTGGAGGAGGGCATGGCAACCCACTCACGTATTCTTGCCTGGAGAATCCCACGGACAGAGGAGCCTGGCAGGCTACAGTCCACGGGGTTGCAAAGAGTCAGACGCGACTGAAGTGAAACACACACCCCAAAGTCGATATGCAAACAGAGCCTGCTGGGTGGGGTAAATTCTTTAACTATTACTTTATTTCTAAATAAAGGTTTATTTTCTTTGAATAGAAGAGGGATGCTGTGAATAGTGGGAAGCACAGTAAGTTGTTGTGCCCCAAACAAGAGAAGGAAGATCATTTCAATTCCCATTAGCTCCTTGAGAGGCTTTCCACTCGTACAGACTCGCAAACCACACACACTGGCAGACCCCCTTGCCAGATGCTGAAAGCCCTGCCGCCCAGAAGGACCACTTCTGGAAAGGCTGACACACACATCTAAGACACAATTCCTGGGAATCCAGCAGCTTCAGGTTCGATTTCCTTCCTCAGAGAACAATGAACGTGACCCCCGGAGAGAAGTTAGGGCAGAGCTGCTTCCTCCCACGAGGAGCCCTCTAGCCCCTGCATGAAGTCATCTGGAACTGTAGACAATTGAGCCTCATTTGCATGTTTGACATAAAACAAGCCTTCCAGTCCAGCTAGGCAGAAGGATTTGGGTTGAAAGCCACGAAATCCCTCCTCTTGAGTCATTTCTGAAACAAAGAAAGAAGAGAACTCACTGGGTGATCCTGACTCTGGGAGGGTTACTCACAAAACACACCAAGAGTTAGGCTCTAGGCGCCCAGAATCCCTTCCCCTTTGACCTGCTTCTCAGAACAGTATGCTAGGGAACTGTCTCTTTAAATGCATGTTAATTAGATTTTTAACAAGTGTTTTTATTTGTTTAATTTGGGGCCATCCCTGCAGCATGTGGGATATTACTCCCTGACCAGGATTCAAACCTGTGCCCCCTGCGTTGGAAGGCAGAGTCTTAACTACTGGACTGCTGGGGAAATCCCTAGATTTTTAATTTTAAAGTAACCTATGCTCATGCATAAAATTCAATTCTGATTGCATGAGTATATCAGGTAAATACCTGATACTGGATACTTCCCTTTACCCCATGCTGTGCTTCCTGCACTCCATCCCTTGGTCCTTCTCCACAGCTTCTCAATCTCCTTCTGCATTTCCTGTGAGCTGGGATTTTTTGTTTATTTGAGGAAGCAGATGCAATTCCAAGGGAAGTGGCGCAGTCCTCCAAAAAGTTGGGCCAGGCCTGGGTGTGTGATGTAGGAAGTGGGGTTCTCATCTAGCTTGGTCACCAGGTCCGGGTCTACTTCTTGGTCAAGTCCCGTATACCTTGGGGCTTCCCAGGTGGCATTAGTGGTAAAGAATCTGCCTGTCAATGCAGGAGACATAAGAGAAGTGAGTTCAGTCCCTGAAGTGGGAGGATCCCCTGGAAGAGGGCATGGCAACCCACTCTTGTATGCTTGCCTGGAGAATCTCATGGACAGCGGAGCCTGGTGGGCTACAGCCCATAGGGTCGCAAAGAGTTGGACATGACTGAAGCAACTTGGTGCACACACACACACACACCTTTGGCCAGACCAGAAAAATGAAAGCAATTTTGACTCAGGTTTGTGGTGATTAAGAATGAGCAACATTGATGACAAGAGCTTTCTTACTTCAGATGATGATCATGATAAGAAGAGCAGCTATCACTCATCTGTGGGCCAGACACAACATTCTCAGTGGTTTCTGTAGATTAACTCATCCAAGCCTCACACATAATAATAATATGGGTGCCACTATTTTTCTCTTACGCAAATGAAGAAACTATGGTATGACCTGCCTGATGTTCCATATAGCTAGTAAAGAACAGAACATTTGATCAAACAAAGGAGAAAACTGGCACAGGAATGTTATGTGAGCTCCCCAAGGTTACACAGCTAATTTGGGGGGAGTTGGCTTCCATCTCCATCTCCCTTTCAGTGCCTGTCACAGGGTCTACTAAGTTAAAAACAGACATGATGGAGCAATATTCCTCCACAAGAGTCACTACTGATAAAGGAGATGGGCCTTCCTCAAACGCAAAACAGAAGAAAGTAGAGGACCTGGGTAAGCTCCCTGTCTTCCAGCTTCTGGAAAACAGTTGATGTCAGCCTTTTTCTTGTCTTAGGGGATGTGAATGAACTGACGGATATGGTTCACCACCATGTTCCAGAGGCGAAGCTGGTAGAATGCATTGGTCAAGAACTTATCTTCCTTCTTCCAAATAAGAATTTCAAGCAGAGAGCATATGCTAGCCTTTTCAGAGAGCTGGAGGAGACGCTGGCTGACCTGGGACTCAGCAGTTTTGGAATTTCTGACACTCCCCTGGAAGAGGTGAGGCAGAGACTCCCGCTGGTTTCTGTCAGGCACCAGAGAGGTAGTTCCTTGCCAAAGTCTAACACAAAAGTCTAGAAGGGAAATTTTGTGAAAGCAAAAAGCCATAATTCCTTGCCCAAGCGTAGCAGCTGTCTTCACTTTTGGCTTACTTCCTCCTGCCTTCATCCATACTCACACATATTTTACATAGCTGTGGTCACCATGTGCACACACTTCTGTATTTACAGAAGAATATGTTCTTAGATAAAGAGTCATAATGTATTCCCTTCCCATTATGAAGCAATACCCAACAGAACTGAGCCTGGGTTAGATTTTTTTATAGACTGGGAACGCCTGAATCAAATTCTCTTTTTCTTTCTGGACAGATTTTCCTGAAGGTCACAGAGGATTTGGATTCAGGACATCTGTTTGCTGGTATGGTGCCCCCAAGTGTGTAGTTTGTCCCCTCACTAAACCCTTATGCTCTATCTCAAAAATCTAAGGATAAACTCATGAAACAACAAAGTAGACTAACACTCCTGCATCCTATTTATCTGACCCCCAAATAACAGGCCTTTTGAGTTCTTGGTTATATGACACAGGAAAGGTAAGTGGAATTGGGTCCAGGTGGGAAGATGCTAGGTGAATCGGGAGTCTTAAGAAGGTCAGGCTGGGAGCTCTGCCACCCCCAAGCTTCGCATCCCGCTTCCTGGTCTCCTGTTCCTTCCACATCACCACCCTCATCTTCTCCTCTTCTCTCTACCAGGCCTATGATCCACTCTGCCTGCAGGAGTGACAGCTCACAGAGTTCTTAGAGACAGTACAATCCAGATGCCAGCTAGGACACCTGGCCTCTTTGAGATGGAGATAAAACGGTTCTGAGCCCTCATTTAGTGCCCTGAGGAATTTTGAAACTGTGGGGACCATAAATGTTGTGGGTTCTGGGGGTTTCTTATCCCCTTCCACAATTTCTACCAAATCTCAGAGCCACAAAAAGCACTCACAACTTAAGTGGTCTTTACTGTGGAGGACGGAGAATGGGAGGATGGACGTGCAGGAGGACTTAACTGCCACAACACAGGCCACTTCTGATAGAAAAACTGGCATCCACCCAGTCTGATAAAAT
This sequence comes from Bos javanicus, assembly GCF_032452875.1. Classification (NCBI taxonomy): domain Eukaryota; kingdom Metazoa; phylum Chordata; class Mammalia; order Artiodactyla; family Bovidae; genus Bos; species Bos javanicus. The sequence goes on from NC_083870.1 coordinate 49,824,090, forward strand.
CCTCTCCCTGGATTCTCCCTTCTTGTTCCATTTCCCTCTCCTTGGTCCTGGGCAGAGCTCTGAAGCAATTCACCTTTGCTGACGTGGGCATCTGCCACTGGTTACCTCTTTCTACCAAGTGTGACATAGCACAGCATTTTCCTGTACAAAGATTGTTTCCTCTCTGTTTCTGGTGCCTGCTCTTAAGTCATGGTTTTCGTCTTGCTTTGTAAGTGATCCCGGCTATGTCTAGAACTATCAGTGGTCCAATATATCAGCCCAAATGTGTGCCAGGATCCAGGTAGATTGTGTGGTGGCCAGAAGAGGTGGCCATCTGGGCAGGGTGGGGAGTAAAGAACAGTGCTCTGGAGGGAGTGAGAGCACCTCACCACAGGGCCCAGGTCTTCTTTCCAGCTTTTCAGACACAGGAATTAAATTCCCGCAACTCACCCAAGGCCAAAAACTCCCATAACCAAGACCAGAGTGAAAACATGATAATTTATATTAGAAACTATGATGAACTCAAGAATTGGGGCCTTTAATCTGCACAGAGTGCTTCTGCTTAATAATTAGTCCTCTTAGAAGAATAAATAAATTTGGAGAAGGCAATGGCAACCCACTCCAGTACTCTTGCCTGGAAAATCCCATGGACGGAGAAGCCTAGTGGGCTGCAGTCCATGGGGTCATGAAGAGTTGGACACGACTGAGCGTCTTCACTTTCACTTTTCACTTTCATGCATTGGCGAAGGAAATGGCAACCTACTCCAGTGTTCTTGCCTAGAGAATCCCAGGGACGGGGGAGCCTGGTGGGCTGCCATCTGTGGGGTCACACACAGTTGGACACGACTGAAGCGACTTAGCAGCAGCAGCAGAAGAAGAAGAATAAATTATAAATCAGAAGAGTGATCATTCTGGATATATTAATAGAATAGGATATTCCAAAGAGACAGAGGTAGGAGTTAAGTGTAGCCTCTACAATGAAGCAGGCCAAACACCAAACCTGAATTCTATAATTTGTTGATTGAGTGGCTTTGGGTGCATGTGTGCTAAGTTGCTTCAGTCACGTCCGACTCTTTGCCTGCCAGGCTCCTCTGTCCATGGGATTCTCCAGGTAAGAATACTAGAGTAGGTTGACATGCCCTCCTCCAGGAGATCTTCCCAACCTAGGTAAGGGTCTAAGCCGCATCTTATGTCTCCTACATTGGCAGATGGGTTCTTTACCACTAGTGCCACCTCAGAAGCCCCTTTGGGTAGATACTTAGCCTCTTTTTTTGTTTATGAACACTCTTAAGATTCATTCCCTTAATAACTTCCATGGATAACATATAGCTGTGTTAATTAAATTTATCATGTCGTACATTATATCCCTAGTACTTATTAATATTTAGTTTCTTTGTACCTCAGTTTCCTCATATGCCAAATGGGGATGATAATAGTATCCACCTTTGAAGGTTGTTGTTCACTCACTCAGTCATGTCCAACTCTTTGTGACCCCATGGACTGCAGCACACCAGGCTTCCCTGTCCTTCACCATCTCCTGGAGCTTGCTCAAACTCATGTCCATTGAGTCAGTGATGCCATCCAACCATCTCATCTGTTATCCCCTTCTCCTCCTCCCTTCAATCTTTCCCAGCATTGGGGTCTTTTCTAATGAGCCAACTCTTCACATCAGGTGGCCAAAGTATTGGAACTTCAGCTTCAGCATCAGTCCTTCCAATGAATATTCAGGACTGATTTCCTTTAGGATGGACTGGTTTGATCTCCTTGCAGTCCAAGGGAACTCTCAAGAGTCTTCTCCAACACTACTGTTCAAAAGCATCAATTCTTCAGCACTCAGCCTTCTTTATGGTCCAACTCTCACATCCATACATGATTACTGGAAAAACCATAGCTTTGACTAGACAGACCTTCGTTGGCAAAGTGATGTCTCTGCTTTTTAATACACTGTCTAGCTTTGTCATAGTTAGGTTATTGAGAGAATTAAATGAGTTAAAGCATGCTAAGTCTTAATGCAGTATGCAATTTCTGTTAATGATTCAGCAATACCCTCATCTCAGCACTTACAAATATCTCTTACCTCAAACTCAGCCATAGCTTATACTTTACAAAAAACTAAATATCCATTGTTTTATTTGATTGTCACTATAACCTTATGAGGCTGGTAGGGCAGGAATTGGCCCCATCTGGGGAAAAGAAATTAAAAGTGTTAGTCACTCAGTTGTGTCCATCTCTTTGCAACTCCATGGACTGTGGCCAACCAGATTCCTCTGTCCATGGGATTTTCCAGGCAAGAACATCTGACGAAACAGCTCTTATAAATTGGATGACTTGCCTTAAAGTCATATAGGCTTCTGAGTCTTATTCCTTGGTCTCAGTTCTCAAATCTAGAGCCCTCAATTACACACTCCTACTGTCTCTCATTTTTCAGATTGCTAATTGCATTTGTCTGAAAGGGCTGTTTTTGAGGCCGGCATTTTTCTTATCTTGTCTTCAGAGTCTGAAGGAGCTGTGGCTGTCTATGGAGTCATAGATTGCATGGTATTGCAAGAGAATCCAGGCCATTTCTGAAGGATGTCTCATTGCCAGTGGCCTCTAGAGGGTAGCAGAGAGCCAGGGACAAACAGGCCTGAAGCCCTCAACTCTGATCTGAACAGTGGCCTCCAGCCTGGATGGGGTTTCAGGGAGAGAGCACAGTTCAGAGGACAGGCATGAAGACAGGCAGCAGAAATCCTGCCAGAGGGAGGGCCGGCCACAGCGAAGGCGTCAAAGCCAAGCCCAGATCAGGAGAAAGGAGGCAGAACTGGGGCGCTGGTGCTGAGTAGTCAGTGAGCCTGCAGATGGTCACCCTCTGAGTAGTGAGCCTGGTACACGGCAGGTGCCTGTGGACATTAGCTGAAAGAATGACTCAGCTGACCCAGCTCCCTCTGCAGTTGTTCTTGTCCTAGAGGACGTTAGGAGAGAGACGTGGGGGCCAGCCAGCCATCCTCTAAGCTCTCTAGGTCCAACAGCACATTCTGCAAGTACATTTTAATTAACTCTAGCTTCAAAATAGCTGATGACTTGCGATGGTTTATAAAGCACATTCACATGTGTTAGCTCATTTAATCTTCATAATAACCCTTTTCTTGTTTTCATTTTACAGATGAGAAAACTCAGATTCAGACAGATTGAGTCATTAAGACAAATTTGCACGTCTAGTTAGTTACAGTCAGGATTCACACCCAGGTCTGCCAACTCCTAGTTTATTGGTCTTTCTACTTTCTACTTCTCGGTGACCTCTAAAAATATAGAAAGAAACACAGGTTATACATGAATATATTTTGCTGTTAAATTCAAATAATACAAAAAAGGCTAACCCTTCCCACTTCATCCCCTGCCCCATCCAGCTCTGCCCCTGAAGTGATCTTTTAACAATTAACAGGTATTCTTTCAGAACTTTGCACATGTGTATACATCGTGAGTGTATGTGTATACGTAAAACGTGTTTCTTTCCAAATGACACATGTGCTAACATAAATATGATCTTATTACACGTATTGTTATGAAACTTTTTTTTTTTTGCTTATATGTTTTGAACCTCTCTGTCTTGTCCTCTTTAACTGTATAGAGATTTTTTAAGCAGTTTCAGACAATTCTGTCAAAAATATTTGATATCAGAAAGTAGAATTTAAAAAATTTTATTAACCTTCCTGACAGATATTTTGTTTCTAACTTAGATGAAGGGAAAACTAACACAGTGAGAAAAAAAATTGACCTTGTGAATGTTTTTCTAAGTTACTCATTCCATCCTCCAAACCAGGAGGCACTCAGCAGAAAAGAGAAAACATCAACCTTCGACACCCCTGTTCGGGTCCTAGCGAGAAGGCCGGACAGACTCCCCAGGGCTCCAGCAGCCACCCCGGAGAGCCAGCTGCTCACCCGGAGGGCCAGCCTCCACCGGAGCGGGAGGGACACAGCCGACTGAACTCAGGAGCGCGGCTTATTGCCCAGCACGTGCAGGCACTGCTGGTCAAGAGGTTCCAGCACACCATCCGCAGCCACAAGGACTTCCTGGCCCAGGTATTACTGCGGTCTTTGGCTGTGCCTGTTTGCTCGTGGCCTCCCTGGCATCCCCATCCTCTCCCAGGCTTTCTTGGGCATGTGGGGTCAGACATAGCCACGGCTACCATCTTTGGGTTCTGTCAGCTTTGTTTTCTCCTTGCCAACCTTTGCTTCTTCTTGGTAACATGAAGCTTCTTTGTAAGTATTCTAGTACACTTAGCAGAGAAAATAGCATAATAATGAATATATTAATATTGGTTTTATTCTTACAAGGGAAGGTAAAATCATGTTTTTATTCATTTTTTGCAGACCCTACGTCATTGTCTGCTTTTTCTCTTTAGATTTTTTGTTCAGATGCAGAAACTCTGGTTTACCTCTGGCTGAGCACTGGCCTACTTTAGGGTTCAATACTGGCCTGCTTTAACTACCCTTCAAAGGGGGGAACGTTCTCTGTTCTCCTTTACAACTTGCCTTTGCACATCTGCCCATCATGTTAATCTCTATTAGGGGCTAGTTATGAGGCTGCCGGATAAATGTTTAAAAGACTCTGTGTGTGTGTGTGTGTGTGTGTGTGTGTGTGTGTAACATACCATAGCCTAAGTTACCATGTTTATTGTCCCACAGATTGTGCTCCCGGCCACTTTTGTGTTTTTGGCTCTAATGCTTTCCCTCATCATCCCTCCTTTTGGTGAATATCCTGCTTTGACCCTTCACCCCTGGATGTATGGACAGCAGTACACCTTCTTCAGGTGTGTAGACTCGTCCCCAAAGGTCATCATTCACCTCCTTGGGTTGTGGGGCCCTTGGGTCCCCTGCTGACTGGTAGGGCCCTGACCTTCCTACTCTCTGGGACAGTCCCAGTGTGATAGGGGTCCTCAGGCTGCCCTCGGAAAAAAAGATAACTTACCTGCCACTTGGGAAAGGTGACCTCCACGTGGACACCCAAGACTGCCAGGAGTAAAGGAAAGAGAAGGCAGATGAGAAAGTAAGGCAGAGAAGGCCTGAGTGTGTTCAGGCAGCCTACCTACCCCCTTCTCAGGAGACCCATAGCCACATCAAGGCAGCGTCCTATGCCCTGTGTACAGGCCTGGCACACAGTACCCATTCAGTAGACATCTGTTGAGTTGCATGTTGGTGGCTTTGTTCCTGTGTCCCAGTCACATGTCCACTGTCTATGCCCTCTCACTGTCTAGCATGGACCAGCCGGACAGTGAATGGCTCTCAGCACTTGCAGATGTCCTTGTGAATAAGCCAGGCTTTGGCAACCGCTGCCTGAAGGAAGAGTGGCTTCCGTAAGTCCCTATGCTCCCCTGCTGTAACACCAACAGCTGCCCTGGGAGACCCCAATAGTGGGAGCCTAGGACAGCATGGTTGGTGAGACCCCATCTATATTACTCAGACACTTCCATATCCCTGAGCAGCACTCACCTGGCCTCTCCTTCAACACCTGTGTGCAGGGGTGTTCACTAGCTTCCAGGAAGCCTCTGCATCACTGGATAAGTCTCTATTTCTATAATTCTCAATAAAGTTCCAAACTGAGTTGACATATGCTACTCACAACTTATGCGAAAGGAATCTGAAGGAGGAAGGAGAGAGATGGGGGCGTGCTCTTGTGTAATTGGATCTAGAATGGCATTACTTACATATATGGCCAACTTTCAATATTGCCTTCAGTGTAGAGAAGAGAGTTCTAGAGGAAAAGTCATGCTTTTATTCATTGGTGGTTGAAATACACCAAGAATTTAAAATGTTCAGTATAATTTTAAATGCTTTTTTCATCTAGTCTTTTTCAGAGTTATTTGTGAGGACCAAAATAGACTAATTTCAAATTCTTGTATTTGTTCCCTTATCAGAGCTGCCAGCAGATAAAATTTGCCCAGACCCACACCCCCTAGTCAATCAACAAAATTCTAGTCTTGATTTTTCTTGAGCAGAAACCTTTAAGAGTAGAAGAAAATGCATGGGTCTGAGGAAAGGGCAAAAATGGTTAAGAAGGAAAGGGCTGGGTGCTATTTCTCATTTTTAGGAGTTTTTATAAACTTTGGATCTGATTGTGGAATATGCTCTTGTCTTCCATGAGGGAGTTCCCCTGTGGAAATTCAAGCCCCTGGAAGACTCCATCTGTGTCCCCGGACGTCACCCACTTGCTCCAACAGCAGAAATGGACAGCGGACCAACCTTCACCTTCCTGCAGGTGCAGCACCAGAGAGAAGCTCACCATGCTCCCTGAGTGCCCTGAGGGTGCAGGGGGCCTCCCACCCCCGCAGGTACCTCCGCCTCCGGGGCCACCAGGGCCCTGAGCCTGCCTGCAACAGCAGCCATTGCACCTCCTGGGTTTCTAGACAACCAACATTTCAAACTAACAGCTAAGTGAAGGACTAAGTGAGGCTCTGGGTCCTCACCAACTGAAGGAAGTCACTGACCAAGAGTTTCATTTCCATTAAACACTCCCGTTCAATCTAGTAAGAAAATATCTTTAAGTATTGAGAAAATAATACATCATGCATGCTTACTATAGAAAAATTAGAAAATACAGAGAAGTCAGAACAAAAATATTTCACCCTATCACTTGGCAATAACCACCAATAACATTTAGTTTTTATTTGTTCAAATAGGATTATATTCAAAATGTTGTCCTGAAACCTGCTATCAATAACATATTGTGAACATATGTCCACATCAGTAAATATACACCTACCTCATCATAGTATGCCTGCACACTATCCTACGTATCCTTTGGATTTACTTTAATTTATTTCATCTCTCATTGGAGAAGGCAATGGTAACCCACTCCAGTACTCTTGCCTGGAAAATCCCATGGATGGAGGAGCCTGGTAGGCTACAGTCCATGGGGTCGCAAAGAGTCAGACACAACTGAGCGACTTCACTCACTCACTTTGCTCACTTCATACTTTATCACTGGAGAAGGAAATGGAAACCCACTCCAGTATTCTTGCCTGGAGAATCCCATGGACAGGGGAGCCTGGCGGGCCGAGGTCCATGGGGTCGCAAAGAGTCAGACATGACTGAAGTGACTGAGCAAGCAAGGAAGCATCTCACACTGCTGATAGGCGCTTTCCTGATAGCTCAGTTGGTAAAGAATCTGCCTGCAATGCAGGAGACCCTAGTTCAATTCCTGGGTCAGGAAGATCCCCTGGAAAAGGGAAAGCTACCCACTCCAGTATTCTGACCTGGAGAATTCCATGGACTGCATAGTCCATGGAGTTGCAAAGAGTTGGACATGAATGAGCAACTTTCACTCATTGCTGAACATGTGGGTTTTCCATTTTTCTCTTATAAACAATGTTGTAGTGTCCATTCAAGTGCACACTTATTAACAATCTTAATTAAGAAGTTTGCCATGTGCTGTGTAATTGTCATACATACACATACACACACATGCACACCACACAGAGTTAGCAATCTATGTTTTTCAAGGATATCAGCAATCTTGGCTCTGAGCAGCATCCTCATGGAATTCTAAACACCATAATGTATCACAATGAGCTTCTCCATGGGGTTTCAGAGCCAGTGAGCTGGGCCAGAGAAGTCTTAGTTTGCCTAAGGTTTATAAGAGGCCTCCAAGCTGACTAGGACAGAGCTGGGTCCTCTATGGTCATCTCTCATGATTTGTCAATGAATGAATGAAGAAATCCCCAAGAGGCAGTGGAATGAGCACCATCATTGGCATCAGAGAGCCATGGATGGGTTACTTAGCCTCTCTAATAAATTGGAGATAATTTCCTCACTTATAAATTGAAGATAACTACACTTTCTTAGGGGTCCCAGATGGCTCAGCTGGTAAGGAACCTGCCTGCCAATGCAGGAGACATAAGACACGTGAGTTCAATCCCTGGGTCAGAAAGATCCCCTGGAGGAGGGCACAGCAACCCACTCCAGTATTCCTGCCTGGAGAATCCTTATGGACAGAGCAGCCTGGCAGACTATAGTCCATAGGGTCACAAAGAGTCAGACATGACTGAGGCGACTTACTGTACACGTCTGCCTCTGGGTGGCGCTCTTGACACCCAGGTTCATGACTGACCAGAAACTAAATGCTATGTATTCTTATATTTAAAGTGCCACCTGGTGGTCAAACTCACGCACTTTTGAATTCTCTAAAATCTTTTGATTACCTCGAGTTCTAGATGAATTTTCAAAGTGATGTAAATTGTAAGGCACTGTTTGATTTCTTTCATTCAAACTCACGCACTTTTGAATTCTCTAAAATCTTTTGATTACCTCGAGTTCTAGATGGATTTTCAAAGTGATGTAAATTGTAAGGCACTGTTTGATTTCTTTCATTCACATCACAATTTATTGTGTCAACTCTATGCCAGATACTATTCTGGTTGCTGGGGACAGAACAGCTAACAAGTCAGAAAAAGTCCTGGCTCTCACAGAATTTGTGTCCTATCCTACAGACAAAGACAAGTAAACAGATTGAAAGGAAAATTTCAGATAGACATGAAGTTGTGAAGACAATACTACCATGTGTGACAGGATACAGAAAATACTTCTCTGAGGAATAAACTTTGGGCTGAGATTTGAATGATGACAAGTTAGCCATGAGAGGTTGTCCGGGGAGAGGGAGGGAATGAGAGGTGTGCATCTGAGAAACAGAAGTGGGGAGGTCAGGGAGCGAGGGGGTACCTACAGGTGAACTCAGCCTTGGTAACAAATTTGGATCTGATCCTATGGCTTATTGGAGTGTGGTAAGCAAGGCAAATGGTATATTCTGATTGATTTTTTTTTTTTTTAAGCTCAGTCTGGCTCCTGAATGGAGAATGGATTGTGGAGGGCCAGGGTGGAAGCAGAGACCAGTTTGGAAGTGTCTGTAGAGGCCCAGGTGATGCCTGGGTGGAGACTTGGTCTAGGGTGATACGGTAGAGCTGGAGACATGCAGTTGGGTTGGAGATTGATTCTGAAGTGAGAACTATCCTGGGTCATCAATGGAATAAAGAAAAAAAAGGGCTCGAAAGTGACTTTCACATCATTGCTGTGGGAACTAGGGAGACACCAGTCCTTTACTGTCTTCCCAGTAGTTGAGTCTACAAATAATTTTTGGAAAAGAACAAGTAGTTTCACCTCAAATTCAGAAGTAATTAATGCAGATATGTCCTTGCTTCAGAGAATACAACGCAGCACTGAAATTCTGCAGGACCTTACAGACAGGAATGTCTCCGACTTCCTGGTAAAAACATATCCTGCTCTTATCCGAAGCAGGTAAGATACTTTTTTATACTTTTCATCCTGGGTCCCTTGGGAAAATATTAACTAAGATCAGAAGATAATTTCCTCTCATGACTTTTCAACAATCAGGGCAGTGGAATTTTTTCTTTTTCCTAATTTGAAAGTCTCAACTGATAGAAAAGACAACTGGGGCATATACCAGTCAAATGCAACTTATGATTAATTTTGATCTGCTTTTGGTTTTGTTTAGGCCAAGCAAAGTTTGACCCATGCACTACTACAAGTAAAATAAGAAAGTATAGAATTTTTCCAAAACACAGTCTCATATTTTAAGTAGTTCAAAAAGAGAGGTGAAGTTTGGAGGGAGGAAGGAGAGTAAGGGGGACAGGGAGAAGACAAAGAGAGAAGTAAAAAAGGAAAAGTAAGAAGCAACAAGGAGAAAGGAAACAATGAGACCAAGATAGGAGCGAGGCAGTGGGAGAGAGTCCGTGTGAGCCCACAGGTTGTCCAGGTTAACTGTACCTGTCGTACTCTAACTGTGAATTAGCCCCGGTATCACTGCCCTTTCCAATGCCAGGCACTCCTCTCCGCTCTGCAGCTGTTCTCATTGAGCTCCATCCAGGATGGACCAACTTCAGCAGCCCCATCACAGCAAACAGTGAGACAAGAGCATGCTATGGAGAAAGGGTTATAGGGGACCCTGGTCTAAGCCCCATGTTCTCTGGAATTTTAAAATAAAACATACTGTCTAACTTTAGGCATATTTTCAGTTGCTTCCCCTCCCAGTCCCTAAGCAAAGGATTAATGGACTCAGTTAACTACAACACACTGCAGATGGTGAAAGCAGCTGCTGAGAAAGGAGTGCCAAGCCAGCAGTTAGCAAATGAGGAACACCATTCGAGCACGAAAATACAAGCAGAGTGCATAGAATTTATTCAATAATGCAGTAAACAATGACCGCATCCCACCCTTTGTTCTCAGCAGCACATTTGCAATGTGGAATTTTGGATTTTGTGCTTTGTGGTGAAGATAGTTTGTGAGGACTGAACTATGAGGACTAGAGCTGGTTCTGTGTGTTTCCTATCTTGTAATTTTGTCCCTTGTTGGCTGGAAGTCAGTCCCTTAACTCTGCACTAGGAGTAATTCAGAACTTCCTCTGAGCGTGCAGGTGATTATGAGAGTCTCGTTCTTGCCGGATGCAAGAGGGGAGGGCTGCAGCCTTCATTGCATGCTGGCATGGTCATTGTCATATTTCCTGGGTCCAGATCATCTGATAGATGACCTTACAACAGGGCCAGCCAGAAGGCCTAGCAGTCAGGATGTGACTGGAGGGCAAGTGTTAGAAAATATCAGTCTTTTCTCCACAGATTTTTTTCAGGCTCAGCCCTTGGCCTATGAGGGGCTATCAGGAAATACAAAAATGCCCCTTGAAGACTGGGACACCCCAGTGGGCATTTGGGAAAGAAAGTCAACACTTCTGTATATTTGTTGTATTCACTGTATGATTTGTTTTGGCTTTCAGTTTGAAGAGCAAATTCTGGGTCAATGAACAGAGGTAAGAAACTATTTTTGTAAGAAATTAAAATCTCAGAGTGATCTATTTTAAATTATTGTACATTTAAAAAGTCACACCTCAGTCATGTGAATGAGCTGTTCTGTACGTGCCCAGGAATTCGTAAGACATGTCTTAAGGGACGTGTGGCTACAGACACCCTATGCCCAGAACATGCTCAGCAGTGAATCTCCTTGGAGGACATAAATGAGAGGGGATACTTCCTGAAGAGGAGTTCCAGAGCACTCTCCCTCCAGGGAGGTTCTAAAACCTCCAAGCAAATAACAGTTTATAACGAGAGCACGAGTTCCCTACGCCCTGGCATTCCTTGGCCCATTCCATTTAAGGCTCCGGGAGTCTGGCCCAGCCCCTGACTCACCCTGTCCCTGGGTATCTAGGAGGTTCATGAGGTTCCTGAGGTTTGAGAATCCTCCAGAGACAGTCTATGAGTGAGCTGGCCTCCCTAGGGTCCCTCAGGAACAGGGCCTCTAGAATGAATGTGGAGCTGATGTTGACTTGATTTCCTGGGCAGGATCCAGGCCATGAAAGTAAAATTCAGCTTTCAGAATCATTCCCTAAAAGGTAGTGAGGGGCCTCAATTGAAGCAGAAAGGTAGGGAGGTGGGGAGGACAAGTTGAGTCTCTGAGAAATAAAGTTCTCCTCCTCTGCCTCCCCTACTCAATATGTTTTGTTTGTTGAGAAGTTTGGCTTTTATGCTGCCATTGAAGAGTTTTAAGCCAGAGAGTGACACGCCCAGGCCAGTGTTAGGGCACCAGTGTTGAGGGGGTGTTAGACAGGGAGAGACCCGAGGCTAGGATCACAGTTGAAGACCAGATAGGAGTCAACGCAGGGAGTGGTGAGGGATTCCCTGCGGCAGGGATGGGTGAGAGGCACCAAGAGAGGATGGCAGACTGGGCGGGTGAGTCCAGCACACTAGAAGTACCTGCAAAGTATAGAAGCGGCACAGGGGGAAAGTCAGGGAAGACCTCAAAGAGAAGATAACACAGGACAGATGAGTTGGAAAGGCACCCAGAGAAACTAGCAGCCCTGCAAAGGCAAAGAGACCATGCTGAGCTTGTGGCATGACTGGATAGCTGGAATGGGCCACTGGAGGTCGGGCGTAAGGAGGGTGAAGTTGGAGAGCTTGGCAGGCACCAAGCTCAGAAGGAGTCAGGACTGCATCCTGGAGATAAGGAAGAAGCTGTGAAAAGTTGGTTTGTAAAGTGAAGCCATGTTTCCCACTAGTGCAGACTATTCCTGCAAAAATGCACCTTTTCCTACAGAAACTGAGAGCTATGGCAGCCATGAGGTACACACACATGGTCACATGGTTCATGACATAGAACTGAGGACTTCTTGTTCCCTTGTCAGGTATGGAGGAATTTCTGTCGGAGGAAAGCTCCCAGCTCCCCCCTTCACTGGAGAAGCACTTGTTGGATTTTTAAGTGACCTTGGCCAGTTAATGAATGTGAGCGGGGTATGTAAACAGACTGGAGATTTGGTGGGACTTTCAACTGGCCACTTATAGAAATGATCATGAGTGCTAAGAAGAGGTGGTGAGGGGGAGTGGGAAAAACCCTCTTGTTTGTTTTTTATGGCTTTCTAGGGCCCTATGACCAGAGAGGCTGCTAAAGAAATGCCTGCTTTCCTTAAACAACTAGAAACTGAAGACAATATTAAGGTATTGGCCCTGCCTGATCTGCCCTAGAGCTAAAAACTCACATGAGCTGGTGGCTGTTTTATTTTCCCAGCTTAATTAAATTCCACCCCCACTCCTGTTGGAATCAGGCATGAAATGTCTCCCAGCTGCCAAAACCTTCCTCCTGCTCCCATTCTTTTTCCTGCAGCTCATTTTTTCTTTAAATAGCTGCTGTTCATGCAGTGTGTCCTGTGGAGTAGAGCCTAACGAAGCCACCTTCCTGTCCTCTAGGTGTGGTTTAACAACAAAGGTTGGCATGCTCTGGTCAGCTTCCTCAACGTGGCCCACAACGCCATCTTACGGGCTAGCCTGCACAAGGACAAGAACCCCGAGGAGTATGGCATCACCGTCATAAGCCAGCCCTTGAACCTGACCAAGGAGCAGCTCTCTGAGATCACAGTGTAAGCCACCGTGCCCCCCGCCTCACAGAGTTCTTGTCACCTTCTCCACTCTGAACACCGCAAGAGGATTCTCACTAGCAGGCGCTGCCAGACTAGATGGCAAGCTTGTTTAATCGGGTGCACAGAAACATAAGATTCCTTGTGCCAAACTGCTTGGCCATTCTTTCTCCTTACTTACTTGGAAAGTAAGCATATGTTTGGTTCCATTCCCTTTTTGCTTTTGGTAACCCATTGCTCCTGGAACTTACACAAAGCGTCTCCTTTCCATTATCCAAAATGGCTGCCAGTGACTGGAAAGTTCAGTAAATCTTTCATTGCCCCAGCAGTGATTATCTTAGATTCCGGTAATTTCCCCCAGACGGTCAGGCTTTGGAACTGTCAACATATCCTTACCTTCCTAAAGCATAGGCTCAGCTTCAAGCAGTAAAAACATTGCTCTTTTGCAATTTGTAGCATGTTTGCCTTATCAAAGGTCTATATTTGGTTAGAGTGCTTTTGTTAGTACAGACTCCTTCTGGAAGGCAGTAAGGGGGCCCTGTATACTCCAAGTGCACTGACCATGCCCAAGGTCATGGCTAAACTTGGATCTGAAGCCGTAGGGACCTTCCTTGGGACGCCCACTGAGGCCCTAGACTGAGGAAAAGTAGTCTATGTCCATTCCCACTTAACCTAAGTTTCTGTACTTTCTGCCAAGCCTTTTGAATATGAAATATGAGATAGGAGCCTTGTGATTATAAGAATAGTATATAAAATAGTATATGTTCATTAAATAACGTTTATAGAAGAGAGTTTTAAGAACTAAGTTTCTATAACCCAACAATTTAGGGTATTTCCTATAACCATTTTTTGGCGTTTCCTTCTGATCATTTGTTCTAACCTTACTATATGTGTGGATCAAGCTGTCTGTCATTTTAACAGGGGCACCGGCCAGCACACATAGTGCTTTTGTGGGAATTAGTGAAGGGTGCTTCGGGTGGTGCTAGTGGTAAAGAACCCACCTGCAATACAGGAGATGTAGAGAGACATGGGTTCAATCCCTGGGTCAGGAAGATCCCCTGGAGGACAGCGTGGCAACCTACTCCAGTATTCTTGCCTGGAGAATTCCATGGACAGAGGAGCCTGGCGGGCTACAGTTCACAGGGCCACAAAGGGTTAGACATGACTGAAGCGACATAGTATGAACACATGTTCCTTTGTCAAGGTGGGCAATGGCCCACACTAGAGTTCATGGCTCGTATGTGAAGGCTGGGTTAGATTTCAGCCCATACTTGCTCCGTAAGGCAGATGCTTTCTATCTGATCCAGGAAAGAGTGAATATTGCCAAGTGCCTGCATAACCATCCTGTTCCCTTCTCACTTAAACTTACATTATAATGTAACATTTCTCTGTGTTCTGATGTGTTTCTTAAATGCATGATTTAATAACTTATTGCCTTTAAAAATGTATTTCTTTTCACAAACCATGTATTTGTCTACATTAAAAATTCAAGAGTATCTATAGACAAATTATTAGAACTAATAAAAGCATTATAGTGCATGATATTTTTGAGGTAAAAATCCATTCCTATACACAATCAACAAATAATTAGAAAACATAATACAAAGAAAATGTGTCTAGACTTTCATATTAACAGGGAACTGCATATGATATTACATACATGGTTATATATTACATAACCTTAACGTTCAACATCACCTAGAACAGGAAACACACAAATCTCCACTTCACCTTGATCTTGACCCAGTTTGATTTAGACAGTCCCGTGGGACGACAAGCTTCAGGTTAAGAAAGGGGATTCTGGAGGCTGTTCCCTGGGTGGGGTGAGGACTTTCCAGAGCCTGATCTTGTCCTTCTGCTTCTACGCCTCCTCCTTCACCTGCCTCTCTCTCCCCATGTCTCCCGTCCTTCTGCAGACTGACCACTTCGGTGGACGCTGTAGTGGCCATCTGCGTGATTTTTGCCATGTCCTTCGTCCCTGCCAGCTTTGTCCTTTATTTGATCCAGGAGAGGGTGAACAAGGCCAAGCACCTCCAGTTTGTCAGCGGAGTGAGCCCCACCACCTACTGGCTGACCAACTTCCTCTGGGACATCGTAAGTATCAGGTCACGGCACCGCTCTCGCCACCCTGGGCCCAAGGGTGTTTGTGTCTATTCTGACTGAAGGAACACAGCAGGGGGGGGCTCTTATGTGGCCAGGGCTGCCAGAGGGTGCCATGCCCAGTGCCCAAGCTGGGGAAAGATGCAGGGTGCAGCTCAGCAACTGAGGTGGGGGGTGCTCTGCATGTTCTGACCCACCAAAAAATCACTGCTCGGCAGGCCTGAGGCTGGCCTTCCTGGGAATAATCTGAAGCTGAAGAGGTAATAAAAAGAGGTCCTTCACCCTACATGCTCCTCTTAAATCTCACCACACCCTCAAAGTGGGTGAAATGGAACCTCCCCTGTGGTCGAGTCACCATAAACATAGGATATCCAGTTAAATTTAAATTTCAGATAAAACAATGAATAATTTTTAATATAGTTTATCCTAGTTCAGTTCAGTCGCTCAGTCCTGTCTGACTCTTTGCGACCCCATGAATCTCAGCACACCAGGCCTCCCTGTCCATCACCAACTCCCGGAGTTCACCCAAACCCATGTCCATCAAGTCGGTGATGCCATCCAGCCATCTCATCCTCTGTCGTCCCCTTCTCCTCCTGCCCCCAGTCCCTCCCAGCATCAGGGTCTTTTCCAATGAGTCACCTCTTCGCATGAGGTGACCAAAGTATTGGAGTTTAAGCTTTAGCATCAGTCCTTCCAATGAACACCCACGACTGATCTCCTTCAGAATGGACTGGTTGGATTTCTTTCCAGTCCAAGGGACTCTCAAGAGTCTTCTCCAACACCACAGTTCAAAAGCATCAATTCTTCGGCACTCAGCTTTCTTCACAGTCCAACTCTCACATCCATACATGACCACTGGAACAACCATAGCCTTGACTAGACGGACCTTTGTTGGCAAAGTAATGTCTCTGCTTTTGAATATGCTATCTAGGTTGGTCATAACTTTCCTTCCAAGGAGTAAGCATCTTTTAATTTCACGGCTGCAGTCACCATCTGCAGTGATTTTGGAGCCCAAAACATAAAGTCTGACACTGTTTCCCCATCTATTTCCCATGAAGTGATGGGACCAGATGCCATGATCTTAGTTTTCTGAATTGAGCTTTAAGCCAACTTTTTCACTCTCCTCTTTCACTTTCATCAAGAGGCTTTTTAGTTCCTCTTCACTTTCTGCCATAAGGGTGGTGTCATTTTCATATCTGAGGTTATTAATATTTCTCCTGGAAATCTTGATTCCAGCTTGTGTTTCTTCCAGCCCAGCATTTCTCATGATGTACTCTGCATATAAGTTAAATAAGCAGGGTGATAATATACAGCCTTGATGTACTCCTTTTCCTATTTGGAACCAGTCTGTTGTTCCATGTCCAGTTCTAACTGTTGCTTCCTGACCTGCATATAGGTTTCTCAAGAGGCAGGTCAGGTGGTCTGATATTCCCATCTCTTTCAGAATTTTCCACAGTTTATTGTGATCCACACAGTCAAAGGCTTTGGCATAGTTAATAAGGCAGAAATAGATGTTTTTCTGGAACTCTTGCTTTTTCAACCATCCAGCGGATGTAGGCAATTTGATCTCTGGTTCCTCTGCCTTTTCTAAAACCAGCTTGAACATCTGGAAGTTCAGGGTTCACGTATTGCTGAAACCTGGCTTGGAGAATTTTGAGCATTACTTTACTAGCATGTGAGATGAGTGAAATTGTGCAGTAGTTTGAGCATTCTTTGGCATTGCCTTTCTTTGGGATTGGAATGAAAACTGACCTTTTCCAGTCCTGTGGCCACTGCTGAGTTTTCCAAATTTGCTGGCATATTGAGTGCAGCACTTTCACAGCTTCATCTTTCAGGATTTGAAATAGCTCAACTGGAATTCCATCACCTCCACTAGCTTTGCTCGTAGTGATGCTTTCTAAGGCCCACTTGACTTCACATTCCAGGATGTCTGGCTCTAGGTGAGTGATCACACCATTGTGATTATCTGGGTCGTAAGATCTTTTTTGTACAGTTCTTCTGTGTATTCTTGCCACCTGTTCTTAATATCTTCTGCTTCTGTTAGGTCCATACCATTTCTGTCCTTTATAGAGCCCATCTTTGCATGAAATATTCCCTTGGTATCTCTAATTTTCTTGAGGAGATCTCTAGTCTTTCCCATTCTGTTGTTTTCCTCTATTTCCTTGCACTGATCACTGAAGAAGGCTTTCTTATCTCTTTTTTCTATTCTTTGGAACTCTGCATTCAGATGCTTATATCTTTCCTTTTCTGCTTTGCTTTTTGCTTCTCTTCTTTTCACAGCTATTTGTAGGAGTTTACCCTAACTCCCCCTCAAATATTGCATTCTTACCCAAAAACATTTATCGGTTTCTGACCCAAAATTCAAGTTTAATTGCGTGTTCAACATTTTTATTTGCTAAATCTGGAAACCCTATCCAGGGGCCTTATTTGGATTTCCCAACCAGATCTTCATTATATTAGATGAGCTACCACGTCAGAGAACATGAAGAAAAAGCTATGTATCAAATCAGAAGCAGACTACTACCTCAGAATCAGAATTGGTGGGGGAAGAAAGGGGTCAGGATGGGCTGCTGTACTACAGGCCACAGAGTCCAAATGACTTGACAGCAGAGGTCTGCTTATAATGTGGGAGTTGTTTGACACCAATTCCAGTCTATTCCAGGCATCTTGGGACCAAGATACTTTGTTTTATCTCAACATTCTAAGACTAACATGAAGATGTTAGTCTTCCACTTCATGTGAAGATAGAATATGTCATGATGGAGACCAACACAACCTTTTCCACTATGATTTTTAATAATGGTGACAGATTTAGGGTTTATGGAGACATGTTCTCTTCTCTCTTACTCAACTTACTAAGTAGCCATCATTTAACAGTATAAAACCAGAAATCACCGGTACCAACTAATCTTTTCTCTAGCTTCTGTCTACCTGAGGAAGCACTTATGAACACATGGGGAAGAGGTCAGAGACAATAAGCCTCCCTTTGAACAAGAACATCACTTGTAGTCACTCATGTTGCCCTGTGCTTAAACATGAGTGAAGCTAGGCTCTCCTGCACTGAAAAGCTATTAAAGTGCTGGGTTTGCATCCTATTTTTTTTTTAAAGACAAGGAATAGAATTTAGAGTTGAGGCTGACCCACGCACGTGCCTGGCTATAGACAGAGATCTCTGAGCCTAAGGACAAATTTGTGGACAGAAAGACAAAGCGAGTGTCTAAATGGGAGATGATTCTAGCAAAGTAGACACTTGGCAGTCTAATGAAGAGCTTGGAAATGGTGACTATGATGCCAGCAGGCTTCCTGATGCCCTAGAATTTTAAGAATGGCCTGGAATCAATTCAAGGAGCTATATTGTTGGGACTAACCACCCTCGTTGGCCAATGGTAAAAAGATAACATTGGCCTGGAGGTCATTGTTGAATAAATGAACAAACACATTGTTTATATCATTTGCTCAGCACATATGTGATGTTGTAAGTTCTTATTTTTAACATATCATCTGTTTTTCTTTTCTTTTAAAGTTTGAAATAACCACAAACTTTTAAAAACATTGAAAATACAGTTTGAAACTTTTTTCTGAGCCATTTGAGAGTAACTTCTTCATAAGATACACACGCACACACACACACACTGCATTTTGTTGCCCTGTCTCTTCAGTCTCCGTCAGCCTGGGTTGGATCCTCCCTCTTTCCTTGACACTCATGACTTGACACTTTTGAAGATCGTAGACCAGTTGTTTTGCACAATGTCCATTAGTTGGGGTTTGCCTAATGTCTCCTCATGATGGATTCAGGTCATAGCAGCAGTTTCATGAAAGCATGCTCTAGCCTGCTCACCACACCCTATCAGGTAGCTTCTAATTTCAGTTTGTCCTATTACTGGTGATCACTTTTGTCACTCGATTAAGATGGTGTCTGCTGAGCTTGTTCACTGTAAAGTTACTCTTTTTCCCTTATAATTCATCAGGATTTGGAGAGAGGTACTTTGAAGCTAGGGCTTCCCTGGTGGCTCAGTGGTAAAGATCCACCTGCCAATGCAGGAGACATGGGTTCAATCTCTGGGTCAGGAAGATCCCTTAGAAAAGGAAATGGCAACCCACTCCAGTATTCTTGCCTAGGAAATCCTATGGACAGAGAAGCCTAGCAGGCTACAGTCCATGGTCTCACAAAGAGTTGGACACCACTGAGTGCGCACACACTCACACACACAAACACACAAACAAACACAGAAGAGTCTTATGGGCTAAAGTCCGTGGGATCGCAAAAGAGTTGGACGTGACTGAGTGACTAAACAACAACAACAGACATTTAAAAATTATTTCTACATCTCCCTTGTCTTTCCAGGGTTTGAGACCTAAGTTACCATTAAATGAAAGAATTAAGTAAGTTCTAATTTGATATCAATTTTCCAGGTTACTAAATATTTTTCAATGAAAAATATTGGGGTATCAATGATATTTTTAGATGGCCTCCACAATAAGATGAGAGGAGTTATTTAGAAACTTAAAACTTCCACTAAAGAAAACACAATTTTTATTTTTTTTTGTTTTCTTTTTTTTTCTAATTTTATTTTATTTTTAAACTTTACATAATTGTATTAGTTTTGCCAAATATCAAAATAAAACACAATTTTTAAAGTTTTCTAGCCTCATGGAGTCCTATTGAAACACAGTAAGTTCCCCAACAACAAAGTAATCTTTTAAATTTCATCCAACACAAAAGTAAAACTGTAACAATACTCAAGAGATTGCTTTACCTCAAAGGAAAAAAGATCTGTAGGGCAGCTGAGAGGTCACTTTCTTCAAGTCTGTTTCTGGAACGTGGACGTCAGCCATGCACAGACATTTAAAAATGTCCTTCCCCAGGACATGACTCAGTGACTGAACAACAACTTTGAAGTTATGTAAATATCCTGGTTTTTTAAATCAAACTTTCCATTTATTTGTATGTTTATTTATGCTTTTATGGAGTCACGGTTCCTGTGTTAATCCAGATTACAATCTGATACCATTCTTACTGATTTTGGTGCTCAGATTATCCCGTTTGGCCAGTGGGAACTCCTCCACCCCAGCTCCCATGCCCTTTGGACTTGTGTCCACATGTTCCTTGAATTCATCCAAGTTCTCTGCCCAGTCCTACCCTGGAGTCAGTCATCTCCCCAAGGAGTTCTGGGTCCTTCCAGTGGAAGATGTCCTTCAAAACCAAGACCTTGGTGGTGAATATATTCACTGCCCCTGGGGTATCAGTGGTCCCAGGCCTTCACGGTGGAGACAGCTAGGTGAGATGCGCACGTATCTACATAGACATGCACACATTACATCTGTACTTCATCTATATGCTGAACTAAACTGAACAATTGTTGTTATTGCTATTTAGTCACTAAGTTGTGTCCAACTCTTTTGCAACCCTACGGACTGTAGCCTGCCAGAGTCCTCTGTTCATGGGATTTCCCTGGAAAGAATATTGGAGTAGGATGCCATTTCCTTCTCCACTGGATCTTCCCAATCCAGGAACTGAACCTGCCTCCGCCATTGGCAGGAGGACTCTTTACCACTGAGGGACCTGGGGATCCAACAAAACTGAACAAAACATTTACTAAAAAAACACCACCAGTTCCAATCCAGCACTACAGGTTCACTCTGGTTTCTGTCTTTCCATATTTGTAACTCCCTTCTCCAAAAGTGAACAACTGGTTGCTGCTGCCCCTGACTCATTTACCTGCCTGAGCTACACACCTGTATGTAGCAAGTTCCCCATCTCTGCCTTTGTCCTCCCCGCTGTGTGGGCACCCTCCTCTCTCTCCTCCAGCCACCTGCCTTCTTGCGCAGGCCATCTCCGTTCTGCTCTGGCTCTGATATCGCACACCAGATCAGCCCCTATAAGGACACCATCCTGACCCCGCCTGGGGCTCCAGCACCCCGTACCAAGTCACTTCCATGGATATCCTTCTTAGGTTCTCATTCTGCTTGGGACCATTTTGACTCCTCCCCTACCCTCACCATGGCTGCCCACCTTTCCCTGTCCAGTCTGATAGACTAAATTCTGTTAAGAAGAGAGGGGAGGAAGTGATGTGAGGCCAAGGATTATACTATAAATTTTTCTGAATTCTGGAGACATGCTTAGAAAGTAGAATCAACAGGACTTTGAGACTGATTAGAAAGAGGAGAAATCAGGTGGAATTTTATAATTCATTGTTTCAAAAGATACAACTGAAGATTCCTGTGCAGGGAGGTGGGGGTGAAGTAGGGTAGGAGGACGAAGGACACCTTTACATACGTTTGCTAGCCAAGAACTGCTTATACAAATAGAGTCAGAATCCCAAACTGTAAGTACTGGAGGAGCCTGGCCCAGCCCATGTCTTACTGAATGAGAAACAGAGGTGCAGAGATTAAGGACCTTGCTCCCCTCTTCTCTCTTCAAGATGAATTACACTGTAAGTGCTGCACTGGTGGTGGGCATCTTCATCGGGTTTCAGAAGAAAGCCTACACTTCTTCAGAGAACCTTCCAGCCCTTGTTGCGCTGCTCATGCTGTATGGGTGAGTTGTGTGGGCCCTTAGCTAATGAGAAGGGAAGTCAGGGGAGGAGCTTGCTCTTCTGACAGAAAACCTGGGTTTCCAGTGTCAAGATCAGCTTCTAGTTCCTGGCAGGGTCTGTGGCTGCTGATCAGGAATCTGGCTGGCTTCTGTTTCTGACTCCATGCATGGAGGTGTTCCTGCAGCCCAGTGCACTCAGGAACAATGGAGACACCCATATGGTTTGAATCTTAATCCTCCTCCACTCAAACTATGGCCTGACCAAAGTCTGAGAATCCATCACTGCCCAGTTCCTCACTCAGCTCTGACTCTCATTCATCTGTGGTCAATCTGTCCATCTCAGTGTCTCCTGTACCAGCCAAAAGTTATTTGTACATAGAAGACTACAGCTGAAAAGTCATTCCTGGGTCAGGACCAGAAAATAACACAAGGATTAAATCCAATAGAATTACAGAGCATACAACTTTATATCCAAGCCCACCACTTACTATACATATAACTGCTGCTGCTGCTGCTGCTGCTGCTAAGTTGCTTCAGTCGTGTCCAACTCTGTGCGACCCCACAGACAGCAGCCCACCAGGCTCCCCCGTCCCTGGGATTCTCCAGGCAAGAACACTGGAGTGGGTTGCCATTGCCTTCTCCAGTGTATGAAAGGAAAAGTGAAAGTGAAGTCATACATATAACTGTAGACAAGTAATTCACCCCACTGGGGCCTGAGTTTCCCCATCTGCAAAATGGAGATCAGGATACCTGGCCCTTCCTACAGGAGCCAGCAGTGTCTTGCCAGAGCAATGGCCTCTATTCATCTCTCTTAGAGAATTCAGGATCAAGTGTGAATATGACATATCAGCTCCAGTGAACTATGAATATTAGCCTGTTGGAATCTCAGCCCAGCTTTGCTGATCCAGACTAGAATGGAAAGTGTTGCAGGGTAGAGAATGCTCCTATATATTGTGTAAGGCTTTATAATTTACAAGGCACATTCACAGCTACTATCTCATTGCTCCTCACAAAAACTCCACGAGGTGGTCAGGAAAGGCATTATTGTCTCCATTCAAAGATGAAGAGCAAAGACCAAGGAAGGGAGTATCTCTTTGGTTCCCCTGGACTCTTCATCAGTTCAAACATACCACCCCGTGTGAAAGGGGGATGAATTATATCTAGGGGCACAGCAGGTGGGGTGGAAATTGGAACTCCATCAACTGACTTGTGTCATTTCACACAGGTGGGCAGTCATTCCCATGATGTATCCGGCATCCTTTCTGTTCGATATCCCCAGCACTGCCTATGTGGCCTTATCTTGTGCTAATCTGTTCATTGGCATCAACAGCAGTGCCATCACTTTCGTCCTGGAATTATTTGAGAATAACCGGGTAAGCGTGCCTTTCTTGGCTGCTTCTTTTGATTATTTGGACACTAGAGAGTGTGTGATAGTCAAGCAGAGCCAGGGACAAACTCCGTGTCTGTGCATTCTTAGTGTGTAAATGAATGTTGCTTCCTCCCTTCCTTTATCCCTCCCCTCTTCCCTTCCTTTCTTTGTTTCTTTAAGCTCCTTGTTCATTCATATGCTCTGAATGTCATGGTTTTCTGGACCCTTTCTGCAATTTATAAAGGACCTTTCATAATTCTAAGCTTTTAGATCTTACTTCTTCAAGAAAGTATCCTTGGGGACTTTGGGTCTTAGATTTTACATACACAAGGTAACTCATTCATGTAATTTCAGAATTTAAAAAGAACAGAAAGGCATACATAAGTCTCCTCCTTACTCCTGTTTCCCACTTGCCTAGTTCCATTCTCCAGAGGCAACGTTTTGTTTGAATTTCCTATGTATTCTGGAGTACATGCATGGGTGTTCAGTATGCTGACATATAAACGAATACATATATGATCTTTCTCCCAATTTCATACACATATTGTAACAGAAAAATATGAAAATTAATCCTGAGATTAGGCTTAGGAATCTGTAGTGCTGAACGACCCACTTTATGAGCTGTGCGGTGCAGTTGTCACATGCACACCCGCAGACTGCTCCTTGCCCAGCAAGAACTGGCAGAAGGAGTACTAACACAGTGGCAGTGCCCAGGGCTGTCTTTGCTCTGCGCTTGCTCCCCCGGTCCTCTGTGTCTCAGCCCTGGCCGTCCTGGAAACACTCCCGAGGATCAGTGGGCTCTCCCGTGTGCCTGTGTCCCCAGCACCTCTCTTGCCCTTCTCTCTCAGAAGGTCTTCGCAGTTGAGAGGGTGGGCACCAGCCAGCACATCTGCACACCTGTCCTGTGGCCCCTCCCCCACGCCTGCTTCCAGGCCTTGCTGGGAGGACCCAAGGCAAACCTGCATTAACCATCCAGTCCCATGGCTTCCGGAGAGCAACTCTTTCCCTGACTTCATCAGGCTTTCTGTAGCCACTAAGCAAGAAGCAAAACCCCAGCTGTCCCATGACTGATAAAAAATGTACCACATCACAGTCAGACCCCAGAAAGGAGGTGGATGAGAACACAGACTCCACTAATGACCAGAGCATCCTGGAAGACTGAATATGCTGCTCTTTGGAGTTGCTTTTGTCACAGGCTCACAGCTCACCACATCTTGATAGAGTGTGTTACTTCAAAATAAAGAGCTTAAACCAACTCAAAACATCCCACTCCTGCAGACTGCACTCATTTAGCCAACAATTACTGAGTGCGTACCCCTCCCCTGCATAAAAAAGCTGGCTGCTTCCCCCTAAATTGTGGAATAGACGGATGCTGCAGAAATTCCCAGAATCCCACAGGAGGCTCCTCAGGTCACAGAGACATCCACTAGGAGAGCACTGTGTGATGAATGTGCCAGTATAAACCAGTGTGGCCCCAGGAACTCCCTTCCGGTGAGTAAATGATCTGCATGCTGAATTAGGAACCGATATAAGCGGAGGTTCATAACCTTCCATGAGACAGTGTGTGACAGAACATCGAAGGAGCAAGACTGATAAAACACCACAGACCAGAGTAGGCCAAAAGAGCTGGACTATGGGGTCAGCAGGGCCTCGATAGAGGAATTCAATTCATACCTGGCTTGGAATAAGTAGTATTTTATTAACCCACTTAATAAACCGTGAAGTACCTACAATGAGCTAATCAGGTGTCAGGTGCTTAGGAAGGACACCAAAATAATTTGGACCCAGTCCCTGCTCTCTGGGCAGCAGTGACTAGTGCAGAAAATATGCAGGTAGAAAAAAAAATTAATCGTGGTGATGTGGTAAGTCCTCTAAGAGAGGGTTCGATGTTTTTCCATGGGAACTGGGAAAGGTTTAGGCGAGAAGAGAGTATTTGAGCTAGGTTTCTAAAGAAGGCCAGGAATCTACCAGAGAACAGGAGGGGAAAGAGCATTCTTTTCACTAATAGCAATGGTTAATAGAAGTTACAAGTGCAAGGGCCTAGAGATAAGAACGTAGTGCCTTCCAGGAAGAGTGTGGGGGGACGGTGGGGAGGGTAGATAGACGGCGATGAGGTGATGTAAGCAAAAGTGCAGAGGCCAGAGAGGAAGGAGGTTGTACGGCAGAGATGGGCCAGAAAAGCAGGTCCACCTCAGCCCCTTGTGTCCCTCTGCCTGACACTGACACTTGAGGCTCATGCAGCAAATACAATCTACCACCTGAAAAATAAGTCCCCCAGCACAACCCAGGCACCAGGGAGGATCTCCGGCCATCTTTTCTGCTGGTGACAGTTGCAGACAGCCATTGCTGTCCTTTGGGAGCTGAGAGGCAGAGCTAGAAGATGCTCAGGGGCCCTCTCCGCTTTGGTACAAGCTAGGCTACGACACTGCCAGCGACAGAGCCTGAGCCCCAGCGCAGCCCGCAGCTGTACCAAAGGAGGGAGAGTTCAGGCCACAGGCCCAGCAGCTGCTGCATCTCCTGGTAACAAAAGTCTGGGAGGCTTCCTGTGTAATTTCAAAGTGAGTCTGCAGTGAAAGCTCCCCAAGCAGGCTGCTGGCTAGGGACACCTCCTGTGAGTATTCCCAAGCCTCCTATCTGCTTGACAGATCCCTCCAGCAGCCAGGCCCCTCTGGCTGCACACCATCCCCTGGCCCTACTCCACTCAGGAGGGGGCGGACAGGCTTGGCCCCATCACTGACTGTCCTGCTTTTCTAAATTTCAGACGCTGCTCAGGATCAATGCCATGCTGAGGAAGCTGCTCATTATCTTCCCCCACTTCTGCCTGGGCCGGGGTCTCATTGACCTGGCACTGAGCCAGGCAGTGACAGACGTCTATGCCCGGTTTGGTGGGTAGCAGTCATGTGGCCCTGGATCCTCCAAGACTGGGAGGGCTCCAGTGGGAGTTTCTATGACCAACCTGCAGCCTGGACTGGGGCTGGAGGCACCTGGTTGGTCTGGGATTTTTTCCTAGAAGGAATAATACTAGATAATAATATAGATATTTTTCCTAGAAGGAATAATACTAGATAATAATATAGATATTTTTCCTAGAAGGAATAATACTAGATAATAATATAGATATTTTTCCTAGAAGGAATAATACTAGATAATAATAATGATACTAGAAGGAATCAGGGTGCTTCTGTCCATGGCTGAGAAGCATAGGAGGGATCAGGGACAGTTCCTACTCTGACTTGAGCCAATATGAGACTCGGATGATGGCTCAGATGGTAAAGAATCCACCTGCATTGCGGGAGACTTGGTTCAATCCCTGGGTTGGGAAGATCCCCTGGAAAAGATCATGACAACCACTCCAGTATTCTTGCCTGGAGAATCTCCATGGATAGAGGAGCCTGGCGGGCTGCATGCAGTCCATGGGGTCAAAAAGAGTCAGATACAACTGAGAAACTAAACACAACACAGAGACTCGGGTTTGTCACTGATTTAATCCCTCGCATAAGGCGTGGTCTAGCTGAGCCTCGTGTTGTAACTAGGTCTTGGGACGGCTGGGGCAGCGGGACGGCTGGGCAGCAGGACTTACCTGTCGTTTTCTGGTGGTCTGCATCCCCAGGTGAGGCGCACTCTTCAAATCCATTCCAGTGGGACCTGATTGGGAAAAACCTGGCTGCCATGGCAGTAGAAGGTGTGGTGTACTTCCTCTTGACGCTCCTCATCCAATACCAGTTCTTCTTCAGCCGATGGTATGCTCCGCCACCACCCCGAGGGCACCAAGCCCAGCTCCTCACATCTGTCAGTCAGGGGACTTGATTTCACATCCATGTGGTCGTCTCTTTCCTCATGAGCCCCACTCCATAAAGACTGTTATGCTCTCAAAGCCTGGCTTGTTCTGAATAATGCAAGGAGAGACACATTAAAACAGTCACATTAGAATTTGTGAAAATTTTAAAGTGTTTAGAATACAGTGCAATTAATTTCAATCACTAGTATTTAATCCCATTCATTTAATAAACATAATCATATTAAATTGGATCATAGCATCACAAATGATAATGATTAATTGATATCCAAAGTACTAGGAAATCAATACATGCATTCATGAGGAAATAGACAAATCAGACCCCTTTGCTAATTAGAGATTTGAGAGTCGGGACAGGGCAGAGGGGGGAAGAGAGTAACGCGGTGGGTGATATTTGAGGTGAAGGCGGCCAGGTGCAGTGTGGCGGGGGTGGAGCAGTGGTCATGCCCCCCTGGTTGGGGAGCAAGAGGGTTGTCTGCCAACCCAGACCCAGCCCAGCCATGCCTTTCTTCCCATTCTCTTGCTCAAGGCCCTGCCTCATTCTGAAGTGGGTGCTCAGGTTTCCAGAAGGCAGCCCCCTCTGCAACCCAAGTTGATATTTACTGGCCTCGGCTCAGAGCCCTGAACTGCAAGTCACTGGGCACTCAGAACAAGCTTTCCTAGACAGTGTTTGTCCCTTACCCTCTTACCCTCTCAGGCCAAATGTGGTCACATATAAATAAAGATTCAGAGGACTTATCTTTAGCTTTTAATCCTCAGGGAATTGAGTTATTGGAAAGAGGTGGAATAAGATAATGAATGTCAACACACTTAGAATAAAAAAACATGACCAGAAAGTGATTCTAGCATGAGGATTTGTCCATGGGACCCTCAGTCCTTGCAGGCCCTGCTCTGCAGCTTTGGCCACCTCTTTTTTTTGAGGGGAGGCACCTCTTTAAGAGGCCTTGGGTGGGAGAGAAGCAAGAGTTATTTACTAAAATAGACGCATTAGCTTCAAACTCTGGTGTCAACACATCAAGTGTGTCCTTCTGTATCAGAGCAGAAAGAGGACCAGAGAAGTGTTCCGAATCTCTGGCTTCAAGAAGACAACAGTGCCCATCCTGAGAAACAACCAGGAAAGGAGAGAAATTAGAGGAGGGAAGAACGGGTGCTCTTGGTAGTGGGTATGCCCACATGTGGGGAGTTCAGGATGGCTGTGAAAGGAGAGGGTTGGGGTGGGGGTGGTGAGAGATGAGTCTGGAGAAGAAGGCAGAGTCAGGTCATGAAATGCCCCCTCACCTTGGTGAGGACTTAGAATATAAGCCTGAGGACAGCAAAAAGTTGTTGGGGTGTTTTAATCAGGGAAATGACATGATCTGCAAGCATTAGAAACAGAGAGATCAGACAGGAAGCTGCTTTGTTACCTAGGCAAGAGACAGGGGTAGCCTGGAAAGGAACGAGGGTGTTAGGAGATGAAGTAAAAGAAGTTGATGGAGTAAATAGTAAGAAGTTTGTTAGACAAAACTTTGTAATGAACTGGATATGGCCAGAGATGGATGGAGGAGAGCATGTAGGTCAGGGTATTCAGGGTGTTCAGAGAAGAGGCTGTGTTGTTAAGGATGGTGAGATTCTGCTCCGCAGGGCAGGAGAACAAGAACACTGAGCCGTTGGAAATGCCTGCAGGAGCTGGGAGCTGGGAAAGCCTAACCTGGGCTGGGAGCTATGGGTAGATGGGTAGAGGGAGCTATGGGTAGATGGGTTGGTGGAGGAGTCAGTCCAAGAGATAAATGGGTAAGATCTCACATGCCACCCAACATGGCCAAAAAAAAAAACACCTTTTAACGTGTGGGGAGAAAATTTAGGTATCTACTTAAAGCTTTTCAAAGTTATGTTGAGTGTACATATTCAAAAGGGTTTGA
Organism: Bos javanicus; assembly: GCF_032452875.1. Classification (NCBI taxonomy): domain Eukaryota; kingdom Metazoa; phylum Chordata; class Mammalia; order Artiodactyla; family Bovidae; genus Bos; species Bos javanicus. Next base: position 49,852,650 of record NC_083870.1, read on the forward strand.
GTATTACTGAATTAATTACTGGAGAGTAATTGTGCTGCAAGGGAACCATCCAGTGCAAGGAGGCAGGGCTCTGAGCTGCAGGACCTGACCTGACAGAAGCGCCTGCCCCCCTGTGAACCTATCTCCTCAAATGGACAATAAGGAGATTGGATATAATTCTGCTACTCTCTGTTTCTTGAGTCACTAACTGAGTGGGCCAGGCCATTTGGAATGTAATTTCTCTACCAATGTTGTTGTCGTTCGGTCACTAATTCACGTCCGACTCTTTGTTGACCCCATGGACTGCAGCACGCCAGGCTTTCCTGTCCTTCACCATCTCCCAGAGCTTGCTCAAACTCATGTCCATTGAGTCAGTGATGCCATCCAAACATCTCATTCTCTGTTGCCCCCTTCTCCTCCTGCCCTCAGCCTTTCCCAGCATCACTGGTCTTTTCCAGTGAGTCAGCTCTTCTCATTAGGTGGCCAAAGTATTGAAGCTTCAGCTTCAGGATCAGTCCTTCCCATGAATATTCAGGGTTGATTTCCTTTAGGATTGACTGATTTGATCTCAGTGCTGTCCAAGGGACTCTACCAATAATAACACCATTAACTGCAATAATAAAACCTTCTACAATTTTTTGAATGAAAAAAAAAAAGGAGAAAGATTAATGGGAGGATGAGTGGGAAAGGTAGGTGGGGCCTGACTGCAGGTCTCTGGGATTTCAGCTGAGGAGTTAGGGTTTTAACCTACAGCTGATGGAAAACTATAGTTTGGGACAGGAGATAACCTGATGGACTAAAAGAAGTAGGAGGCTTGGTTGCTAGTAACTATCATTTGTTGAGTGCTTACCATAGATGAAGGGTTCTATCATGACAGCAGCTACCACGTTTTGAGTCTTGACTTTATGCCAGACCCTGTGCCAAGTTCATCTTTACCACAATCCCATGAGGTAGACGCTCTTACCACCCTTCCCTGTCTTATGGTTGAAGGAGGCGAGGTTCAGCAACATCCCCACAGTCACAGACAGGGAGGCCAGGACTGGAGACCAGGGCAGACTCTGGTCTCAAGCACTTGCCTTCTCTGCCTAATGCCCGACACCTTTCCTGTGCAGAGTCCTTTTGAGAGCCAAGCGATAGGCGTGGAAGGCTGGGCTGGGGTCGAGGCCAGTGAATGAGCAGAGGGTAAGATGAAAGGACAGCGCTAAGGACACTGTGCACCAGCCCCCTCCGTCCTCTTTTCTTCCTCTAGGACTACCGAGCCTGCAAAGGAGCCCATCACAGATGAAGATGACGATGTGGCTGAAGAAAGGCAGAGAATTATTAGTGGAGGAAATAAAACTGATATCTTAAGGCTAAATGAACTCACCAAGGTAAGGGAATAGATACAGGAATGTTAGTTTGGAGGTGCCAGTTGGACTAAGATGGCACGAAGCTGTAATTTACCTTCTGAAGAATAGGCAACATGCTAATGCAAGCAATTCCTTTCCCCAGTGTTATGTGAGATTGTCATCTTTGTTATAACTAGTCTTCCAAGAACTTTCAATGCTCTTTCCCTAGCATTTATCTTGAGCACTGACACAGGGCCTCAGCAAGAGCCGCTGCAACTGAGCCCTGCTAATGAATCTTCCTGCACTCCATTTCTGCACAGAGGCTCAGCTTCAACGCTCTCAGCGCTCACAGCACCTCTGTGCACATCCATGTCGATGTGTAACCTTCACCTAAGCCATCGTTTGCTCTCCTGCCCTCCCCCTGTTTAACCCTCTGTTAGTCCTCAGTCCACTTTCTCTGATCTTGCAGGTTTATTCAGGCACCTCCAGCCCAGCAGTGGACAGGCTGTGTGTGGGAGTCCGCCCTGGAGAGGTGGGTACTCTGTGGGCCACATGTGAAAGAACCTCAGGAAACCAGCTCCCATGCATGTCTCTGGTCCCCTCTGAAACAGAGCTGATCAACAGACATAAAACACAAGCCACGTAGGTCATTCTAATTGTCTAGTAGCCATAGGGGAAAAAGCAGGTGAAATTAGTCTTAATCATTAATCTTGTCCAATATATCTGAAGTAGTATCAGATATACTTACTTCAACATGTAAGTCATATAAAATGTTTTTTATATTTTACATTATTTTTTGTTACTGTTCTAAATCTTCAAAATCTAGTGTGCATTTAAGCTCATAGTACATGTAGATGCATTTCAAATGCTCAGCAGTCACTGTCAAGGAGGGAAATTCTGCTTCCTACTACCCTTTTAGGTTCTGGAGCCAGGGCTCTGTCAACTGAACTGATAAAGATGGAGTAACGAGAGAAAAGCAAAGAGAAAGCTTGTTAGCATGTGCACATGCGCAGGAAAGATGACTACCCCAAAGGGGTGGTGGGAACTTGGGCTCATGTAGCACCTTAGCAGAGGAACAATACATTTTTAGGGAAGTTACAAGGCAAAGGAGATAGACTTACAGTTTCTAGCAGGGTGGGTTGCAGGCAAGTGTATGGGTAAACTGTTTGTGACCCCATGGACTGTAGCCTGTCAGGCTCCTCTGTCAATGGAATTTTCCAGAATACTGGAGTGGGTAGCCACTCCGTCTTCAAGGGATCTTCCCGACCCAGGGATCAAACCCACATCTCCTGTGTCTCCTGCATTGCAGTCAGTTTCTTTACCATCTGAGCCACCAGAGAAGCCCTGTATGTGTAAATAATGGCAGATAAAGGCTAGTTATTAAAGCTTGTGATATAGATTCCTCTAGTGTCATCTCTCGGAGAAGGCAAAGGCACCCCACTCCAGTACTCTTGCCTGGAAAATCCCATGGATGGAGGAGCCTGGTAGGCTGCGGTCCATGGGGTCGCTAAGAGTCAAACACGACTGAAGTGACTCAGAAGCATCAGCAGTGTCGTCTCCAGGCTAGTAAGAGTCTAAAGTTGTCTCCAGTGATTACTTTTGTCCATCTTGATAGAGAGGAAAAGGGAACACCTTGTAAATTTATGTCCTGCTTTGAGGCAAATAAGGAGAGGGCAGACAGCTTGTCTTATATCTGCTTCTTCCGATTTGCCTTCAGCTTACAATCACCCTCATGCCAAATGACACATTCTGCTTCCATACGCCATAAATGACTAATCACCTTTATATGGCAGCATGGGTCCAGCATGCCTCCCTTCACCACATACACTTGCCCTGGGGCCTGACACTCTGACCTTCTTGGGCTCCAGGGCAAGGCCAATTCTGTGTGTTCTCCCTCAGTGCTTTGGTCTCCTGGGTGTGAACGGAGCTGGCAAAACCACCACATTCAAGATGCTCACTGGGGACACCGCAGTGACCTCAGGCGATGCCACTGTCGCAGGCAAGAGGTGAGTGTCCACTTATCCTGTCTCAGGGTGTCTCTCCCAGGTCCTGAGGCACGTCCTCGTCCCCACCCTGTACCTGAGGATGACTCTGAGAGCCTGAAAGATCTGTGTGGAGGTACAGACCTCCCAGCAAACACGGTCTGAAAAGTCTAAGACTATCTGGAGAACTGAATTGAATTGTGATTTTTAAAATATTCCTCCATTAGCATGAATTCTCAGAAAATTCTGGAAGCACCAAATCAGTGGTCATCCTTTGTGGGTCATAAGCCTCTGACCCTTTGATCATGTGATGAACACTGCTGCTGCTAAGTCACTTCAGTCGTGTCCGACTGTGTGTGACCCCATAGACAGCAGCCCACCAGGCTCCCCTGTCCCTGGGATTCTTGTACCTATAAAAATTGCTTCCCATTACCTCTCTTCATATGTTCTTTACAAACAGTTTCAGGGAATTAACTGAGCCCTGAAGCACAGTTATGACCCTACAGGAACCCCTAGGACCCAGATTAAGAACGTCTGTGATGAAGCACCCTTTCTCTGGGTTGAGTATCTACATGGCGCTTGTTCAGGAGCCTTGGAAACTTTAATCTGCATTTGCTATTTCTGTGCCAACACTTGGCTTTGCTGGCCAAGATTCTTTTATAAAGGGAGAACTGGCATGTGCTCTTGGATTCTGGGAGAGTGCCTGCTGCTCTCTGAAATAAGGAACATGGAAACAGACTGGTCTTGGACAGGACAGGACAGGACAGAAAACATGAGCTGGCATTGTCTGCCTCTTTACAAGCTGCTCCTGGAATAGCAGAGCTCACACATATTGTGCCCAGAGAAAATCTCTGTCCTGGTTTATGAGTGGAGTTAGGCACTGCTGACATGAAACCAACTTCTGCTTACCTGGGAAAGCCATCATCAACATGGCCCAATGCTCCCTGGGTGAGGAGAGTCCTAAGCATTCTTCACTGGCTCGGACAGGATGAATTTGGTTCCCCAGCCTTCCCAGCCTTGATGTTGGGTCTAGAGCAAAGGGAATGGCAGAGGTGGAGCCAGGCCATGACTGGTTCCATCTCATCTTCAGATCTAGCTTGGCCTACAACCAAGTAAATGACTTCATGATGGGAAACAAAAGGGGAGAGGGCAGGGAGTGGAGAGCAAGGGGATGAAATAAGATTTACCATGAGACATCAAAATGAAACACAGGTAAAGTCAAGACAGAAGCTAGAAAGAAACTATAGGTTTAAGGCACAGGATTGGGGCTCTTAAGTGTAGTGGTTCCAGTGGATTTGGTGAAGTACCCTCCTTGCTTCCCTGGGCGATTTTAACTGGCCATACCTAAGAGGTTCTGTCATAGTAGGGAAGGACATGGCCTCTCTCCGTCCCATACCATTGCATCTATCCTTCATTCTTAGACCCTAAGCTATGAGAGAAGGAGGAAGAAAATTGGACCAGTCTATGGTCAGTTTGTTTTTTCATCAAGGCAATATATTTTTTAGCAGAGGAGAATATATTGATTAGAGGGAGTTGATAGAACTCACTTCATCTCTTCATCTCTTCTGCCAGTCTCTTGCTCTGTGTGGTGATCTGATTGGTTCCTCTTTCATTGACAGTATCTCTGTCATTAAATACAAGTTGAAAAGTTCACTTCCATTGGGAAGCATGCATCTTCTCTAGCTACTTCCCAAATATTTGAAAGGGATCAAAAAACTTTGCTCATTTTCTTAAGTTTGATCTTCCCTTTGTTTTTAAATTCACATATGAGGTGATCCAATCTAAAAGCACAGCTGTCTTCGGGTAACAGGTATTCAGTTTATCCTAGATAGGGGAATCTAGGAGAATCCAACTGGATTCAAAGCTCAGAACTCCTGGAGTTTATCAGTTTCTAACCAAAGAGCCCCTACTTTGATTCCTAAATGTTGTTCACATTTTTAAAGCAAAAATGGGAAAAGAAGAGAGGGAGCTTTATTATCGTTTTGGCAGAAACTCCTCCAGTCCCAGATCTCTGGTCACCCATTTTGTGAAGGAAACCCACTAATTGTTTTTTCTTCTTGCAGTATTTTGACCAATATTTCTGACGTCCATCAAAGTATGGGCTACTGTCCTCAGTTTGATGCAATCGATGACCTGCTTACTGGGCGAGAACATCTATACCTTTATGCCCGGCTTCGAGGTGTACCAGCAGAGGAAATTGAGAGGGTAAATTAGCTTGCTTTGTTGTGTCCAGTTAATAGTTTGGTAAACCATGAACCTGCTTCATGAGAATGCATTTATTTAGATATGGGAAAACTAGAGCATGCTATCCATTAATTCATTCAACAAATGCTCAACTGAGTGTCTGCTGTGTGCCAAGTACTCTTCTGGAAAACAAGGGCATAGCAGTCAACAAAGCAGATGAAAAAAAATTCCCACCGTCCTATCTAACAAAATGATATATGCATTTACCCTTTGATCCAGCCATCCCATTGCTGGGCATTTACCCTGAAGACACACATCCCACAGTACACAAAGACGTATTCAAAAATGCATATTCACTACACTTTAGTCATAAAATATCGGAAATAGCTAAATGTTCAGGTATATAGGAAATTGAATAATTTATGCCATAAATACATGCAACAAGGTCTTATGCAGCTATTTTTAAAAAAAAAACAGGATTTCCCTGATGGTCCAGCAATTAAGACTCTGTGCTTCCACTGCCAGAGGCATGGGTTTGATCCCTTGTTGGGGAACTAAGATCCCACATCCCGTGCCTGGTGTGGCCAAAAAGAAAAATCAAAACCAAAAAAATAGCTCTGTGAATGATACCGACTTTTTTTCAAGCAGATACTGTTAAATGAAGAAAGCAAAGTGTAAAAGAGCACAGGTAGAATGCTACTTTTTCATGTAAGAAAGTAGGACAAATAAGAAAGCATAAATATGTCTGCTTACCTTTACAAATAGAGATACAGGAAGGATTAACTGGAAAACAACGAATGTGGTGATCAGCATGAGGGAAATAGGGTGAAAGGGAAATGGGAGGGAATAACACTTCTGTCAGGATATTTTTTTGTATAGTTTTGTATAGTGATTGTATAGATTTGTATAGATTGTATAGATTTGTATAGTTTTGTATAGTGATTCCAAACTTTTGGAATCACTAACATTCTACATATTCAAAAAATAAAACTAAATCAGTAAGAATGAGAAAGAGGTAAAAGTGAAAACAAAAAGAAATCCTAACACTGAAAGCAAATTAAAACCAATTAATCCAATTTTATTTCAAATGAATGTAATAATCATACGGAAGGGGAGGAAAAGAACTAATACAAATAGCTGATGACACAATATTTGATTGTGTATCCTCGGTCCTGGGCAGGCAGAGTGGAGAGAAAGAACTACAAACAAACTATGAGCTCTTCTTAGTCGATTTGTTTTTTATAGAGGCGTGGGCAAAGCACTCCTGAAACAATCTTACATGTTTTACAGGACTAAGTAAATGAATGAGTGGGTTTATGTCATTTGGAGCCAGAGTTCTTCCTCTTCCACTCCTAACCATAGTCCATCCAGGACACTGGGTAAGAGGCGTTGTCCTGCTCTGGAAAGGCTGAAGACTATTTCTCAGGGAGTTGCATCCAATGGATGTGAAGCAGACCAAACCATAGTGGGATCTAAGGATCTGAGGGTGGAAAGGAGACGCCTGGCCCTTGAAGGCCATGAGCCACTCCATAAGTCATCACGTTTCGGCCTCACTGGGTCTGTCATCCTGGAGGAGTGAGATCTAGGAGCCCAAGACTTTGAATTGGTGGGGTGTTTGCTTGTTTGTTTTTCCCAAATGGGATTTCTTTCTCCTCCCTAGGTGACAAACTGGAGTATTCAGAGCCTGGGCCTGTCTCTCTATGCAGACTGCCTGGCCGGCACCTACAGTGGAGGAAATAAGCGGAAACTCTCCACAGCCATTGCGCTCATAGGCTGCCCACCACTGGTGCTGCTGGTGAGGACCCTGGAGGCCACCTGAGGGCCTGTGAGAGCCGAGGGCTGCATCTCTGTGGTTGAGCCGGCAGATTTAGGAACTGCAGCAGTCTCTGTCTGGGTTGTTCCTATACTGCTCATGTTGAGTGAATCAGTCCAATGTTTGATTCACAGCTCTTGGGGGAAACCAGAGTCAATACACAGTATTACTTTGAGTTCCTGGGAAGCCTCTAGTGGGGCTTTAGGCTCACAGCAGGAAAATTCAGCCCTTCTGCAGAATGTCAGTGACTGGTCAAAACTTACTTCTGCCTGAGGAGGACTGTGAAGGTGAAAGTTGCTCAGTCATGTCCAACTCTTTCTATGGACTGTAGCCTGCCAGGCTCTTCTGTCCATGGAATTCTCCAGGCAAGAATACTGGAGTGGGTTGCCTCTTTGAGGTCCTAATTGGACAGGAGCGCTGGCCTGGAGCAAAGGCTCATGTGGTTCTCGCCAAAGCTAGACCAGGCCCAAGGCCCTTTTCCCAGGCAGTCTGGGGTTCATGAGGGCATGGGTCTTGAAGGGACCCTGAAAAGTCACCTGAGCTTTCTTCCTGCCTCCTTGCAAGCACATGTAGAGAATTTTCTTTTCTTTTTTAAAAATAGTTCTATCATTGTTTTAATGAATTTTAAGTCATTCATGGGCTACAGATCTAGAGGCGTGCTGATGTTTCTTCACGCTCCTGATTCGCCCCCTGCCTTCCATGGCCTGTGCTCCCTTCCCTGGCTCTTGCCCACTGGGGAGTGACTTTGTGCACTATCTGCCAGAGAGCAATGTTGCTCAGAGAGGAAGGTGCAGCCAAGGAGGGTGCAGGAACTGGGGGAGGCTGGCTCCCAGCCTGGCCCTCTGCCCTCTGCCTCCCCGCAGGATGAGCCCACCACAGGCATGGACCCCCAGGCACGCCGCATGCTGTGGAACACTATCATGGGCATCATCAGAGAAGGGAGAGCCGTGGTCCTCACTTCCCACAGGCAAGAGATTCCCAGGGGCTGAGGTGGGGCAGGCGAGTGATGGAGTCCAGTCCTCTCAGCCCTCACCTGCTCTCTCCCTGCCCCCAGCATGGAAGAGTGCGAGGCCCTGTGTACCCGGCTGGCCATCATGGTGAAGGGCGCCTTTCAGTGTCTGGGCACCATCCAGCACCTCAAGTCCAAGTAAGGATGTTGTGGGGGGTTGCCTTTGTTACCTTCGGGGGAGAAGTGGGGAGTCAACAAGGCCCTGTGCTCTTTTCTGACACGTGAGATGTCTTGCTGCTCCCCCATGCCATGGGCAGAGGTATCTGAGCCTGATTCTGCAGCAGCAGGTGGAGAAAACCGGTGTGCTGAATGTAGCTTTTCTTTATTGGGCTAACGGCCTGTGGCTGAAGGCTTGCTGAGGCTCCAGATGGGAATTCTGAAAGGGGAAAATGCAGAGCCCAGTTGGGATGAGAGAGGGTCATTACTACTGCCTCATTATCACACCACTTATCCCAACAGTCCAGAACCCGTGACCTATTTAATGAGTCCACAACCAACATAGGAGCAATCCAGAGACCAAACAGCCTGAACAGTCAGTTTCTTTCTGGCATGTCATATGCTTTTTTTTCTCTTTCTTTTTTATTTTTTAAATTATGAAAGTATTATAACATATTTACAGGAGACTTGGAAAATACAGAATCATATGCTTTTGAGTTTGGGAAATAACCATGTATTATATGACAAACCAGCAATGCCAGTAATCTTTAGTAGGATTATCCTGTCCTGATAAATTGTAAACTGCTATAAATAACGTGTTATTAATAACAGTTTGTGTGCCAAAGTGGACAATCACTTAAAATAAAATTTGGATAATAATGCCATACTCCCTTGCCTTCTGATATGTTTTATAAACTAGGAAGGGTGGACTTTAAATTATTACTTATTTATCAAACACGTTTTGAGAGCCCAGAATAGAAAAAGTCACCATGGCAGTTGGTGAAAGGAGGAACACATAACCCACTGCATCTGTGCCAAGACACTTCACCTCGATGTTCCAGGGGAGTGTCTTGCACAGCACACATCAGGCTTCAAACGCATCACATGCAACAACAATTGAGGTGAAGGTCTAATAGGTTAGCTGCATCTGGGCACTAGACCCATAATGTCTTGGGTAACTACAGCTTGGACACTATACAGGGACTTCAGCATGTGAGGTCACCAGACCCATGTCAGCAGCTTCCAGTGTCCACCTGCTGGAGAACGGATGCTCCCTACCCCCTTTCCCTCTCAGTCCTCAGTTTCCTGTAGGAGAGCAGGTGAGCGGGAACATTCCTGTGTGAGGGATGGTCACTTTTCTGGGGGTGAAAGGTAAAGGCATTTTATTGTAAAGGGAAACAACCCTGGAACCTGGATGGAGCACTGAAATAAGTACACCATGAGGTAAATGTGAAGGGATGCCATCTGGCCGTGCACTCACTCTCTAGTGGACCATTTATCCACATGCGAGTGACCTGGTGAGTGAAGGAGGGAGGCATCCATGGCCCTGGATCTGGCAGCTCCATTTGTTCTGGAAGCTTCCCCAGGGAAGCACTGCCTTCCCAAGCCTTTTCTCCCACCAGGCCAGTCTCTTAAAGGCCCAGGCAGTCTTTCCACCTCTGAGGAAGCCCTGGGCAGCCTGTGATCTCTGCACAGGGCTCAGACAACCTTTGACTTCAGCACATACATTAAAGGGAATGGAGCAGGGAACACCTGTGTCTCCAGAAGGTGGACACAGGAAGGTGTGACATAGACCTGGAGACCTACTTCACCACATGAGGCATTAAGACCTCTAAAAACTAGTGTCAAACCACCTCTCCAGGAACCATCATGGCCCTTTTGGTCCTAGTTTTAAACATGCACACAAGATCTATTTTGGTTTAGTTGCTAGGTTGTGTCTGACTCTTTTGCGACCCCATGGAGCCCACCAGGCTCCTCTGTCCATGAGATTTCCCAGGCAAGAATGCTGGAGTGGGTAGCTGCTTCCTTCTCTTCTCAAGATCTATAGTATGGGCCTTTAATCCCCAATATTTGTGATAAGTCTAGTCCTCATTTCAGGATTTCCTTAGATCCAGCTGCTAACAGGCCTGTTCCACACCGCCATGTGCATCCCCCAGGTTTGGAGACGGCTACATTGTCACGATGAAAATCAGATCCCCAAAGGACGACTTGCTTCCTGACCTGGGTCCCGTGGAGCAGTTCTTCCAGGGCAACTTCCCAGGCAGCGTCCAGAGGGAGCGGCACTACAACACGCTGCAGTTCCAGGTCTCCTCCTCCTCGCTGGCCAGGATCTTCCGGCTGCTCGTCTCCCACAAGGACAGCCTGCTCATTGAGGAGTACTCGGTTACGCAGACCACACTGGACCAGGCAAGGCTGGGGGGTGCCCAGCTGGGCAAAGCCTGGGCTGCAGTGCCCAGCTCAGCTGGAATCTACACAAGGGCAAGGGAGGATGTGCCCAGGTGCCAAGTCCCTCTGTCCATTAGGGCAAACTTGGAAACTCAGAAATGGTTTTCTAAGAGTATTTCAGTCATCAACAGACTTCACTGACTTTTTTACAGCATTCTTCCTCACAACACTATGATGTTTTTTCTCCTTCCCAGTTTGTGGCGATGGCCCTTTTATCCTTTCAAATCATCTCTACTGATGCTTAATTTAAATACAATAGAATGCACCTATTTAAAGTGTACAATTCAGTGAGTTTTGATAAATGTATGTGCCATGTGTCAGGTTTTTTTAACGTGATCATTTTTTATTGTGGTAAAATATGTATATAAAATATATGTAATTATCATTTTTAAGTGGCATTACTCTTCAGCGGCATTAAGTACATTCATATTGTTGTACAACCATCACCACCATCCATCTCTAGAAATTTTTCATCTTCCCAAACTGAAACTCTGTACTCATCAAGCAGTAACTCCCAAGAACTGCTCCCCTGGCCACTGTTTTACATTCTGTTGACTACTCTACATACCTCGAAGACGTGGAATCACACAGTATTTGTCCTTATTTGTCCTTCTGCGTCTAGCTTATTTCAGTTAACATAATGCCCTCAAGGTAAATCCATGTGGGAGCCTGTGTCAGAATATCCTCCCTTTTTAAGGTTGAATAATATTCAGTTGTATGTATATACCATGTTTTGTTTATCCATTCATCTATATGGATGTTTGTTTCTGGGTTTCATTGGTTTTTATTTGTTCTTTTTAAAATAAATATCCTTAAAGATTACTCAGCATAGCAGTAGAAACAGGCAAGTCCCTGCTTACTCTCTGAGGAGCTGGCTCCCAGCACCTTCTTGCCAGCATAAATAGATGGAGGCAGAGACAAGAGTTGGTCACACTGCACATTGAATTGAGAATAGAAAACTGGAGCGATCAGCTCCCGTCTTCCTGGTTTTGATTTTTTAGTTATTCCTGTAGAGGTTTAGGAGGCTACCACTAGCTGAGACTCTGCCTCATTTACCCATAATCCTCTTGTGGGCACGCCTTTGGCTTAGCTCACAAGTCTAAGAAGAAGCCCTGTACCCTGGGCAGGACACAGGCTGCTCCAGCAGGGCTGTACATTAACTGTGGGAAACAACAAAGTGAGTGGGTGGGAGGGTAGGTAGAGGGCGCCCTTTTCTGGAACTATCCACCTACTTTTGCCCTTCTCTTGCCTCCAGGTATTTGTGAACTTTGCTAAACAGCAGAATGAAACTTACGACCTCCCTTTGCACCCTCGAGCTGCAGGAGCCAGCCGACAGGCCAAGGTACCCCTGCCACCCCTTCCCTGTCCACTGCTTGGGGCAGATCCTTGGCTCAGGGACCCAATTGACACACTGGGCCTGCAGGGGCCCCAGACATGCCTCCTGCAGAGAGTCCCACCCATAGCAGCCCTCACCTCCTCCCTGCCACTCCTCACTTGTCTGGGCCGAAGGTAGCTGTGTGCCTTCCTTTTATAATCAGGAAACTTTTGGATGGTATCGGAGAACATTTTTGAAAAGAACTTTCTCATATATTTTTGCTTATAGCAAAAAAAAAAATTGGATTTTGGAAATAAGCAGGGAAGATAGGAGAGAATATTAAAATATTTCAGTTGTTGGGATACTTGACATATACATCTGGTCTTATGTTTGAGTTTCAAAGTAAGGAAATTAACTGGCACTCATTTCACTGGTGGTCTCATTTGGCTAAAAATCATTCTCTGTTTTATGAAGAGGGCTCTTTGCTCTTTATAAAAATTTCAAGATGATGAAGGAAGTAACAGTAAAAGGTATGTATCTGGCCTGTCATAACTCTTGGGATACGTGCCTCCACATTCCTGCCCTAACACAGCACCCACGTAAGGAACACATTCATCCCAGTTCCCCAGAAAGAGAACAAAAGAGAGCTGGAGAAAGTCCTGGAGGAGGCGACCTAAGCCTGGGGTGTTAAAGGATCAAATTAATTCAGCCATCCTCTCCTGACTTACCTGGAGAGTAAATCAAATAAAATCAAAGTATGTTTTTCAATAAGCCTAATTTCCCATAAAGTTCTCATTCCTTCCAGTTTCCTGATTGTGAGAAAAACCAGGTGCAGGTAATGATCGAAACATTCCTTTCCAAGGCACTATTTGTGATGCATTTTCCCCATTTCTCTTGACCAGCAGAGACCTAATGGCTACTTGGCAAGGCTGACTTTGCCCAGAAATACCTACGTAAAGGCATCTGTCCAGGGAAAATTAGTTCTGCTGAGATTTTCCAGCCATTCTTTCTGATTTATAAATCTTATATTTGCTGTTTACACCAGCAGAAAATTATTCTTTGAAAGTAGTTGCAGTTACAAATTCCTTTTGTAACTCAAAATACATAATTTGGTTTCAAAAGTTTTTCCTAAAACTGTCAGTGATCTCCTCACCCCCAGCTGGCATGTGCCCTCATAAAGGGGTAATACCAGGTCATCTCTGGACCTGACAAGGGGCATTCATGATCTGTGATCTGCAGCAGTTAACTCCAAACTTTCCCTCTTACTAGATGTGATCGTTTTCTATTTTGTCTGTCACATTTTAGCATACAGATACTAGAAAACCTACTGCAGTGTATATTTATTAAATCAGCATTTTTCCATAATAAATGTGTGGTTCAAAACCTAACCCTGACTCTGTGACATACAACCTTTATAAAGCTTTGCAAAACCCCTCCTGCAGAGCATTGTACATAAGTAAATGTCACGAAACAAATAGTAATTATGTTTTTGTTTACATTATCCCATTTCAAAACAATTTTCTTCTATAGGAAGTGGACAAAGAGAATTCTGCACCTCAAGGGTGACCTTAATTATGATTTCTTGGCTTTTAAGACAGTAAGGACATGATAACTTCCTTGGGCTAAAAAAACAAACCAAAGGCACCATGAGAAATGTTACAGAGGGTGTGGCTAACACACATGTCAACATGTACGTGCATGGTGGGGCATGAATCTTTAAAACATCTGGATCGTAGAGTCAGAACCTGCAGGATCATCGGCTCCAAACATTACAGACAAGGAAATAAACATAACCTGTAAACTTGGATGATCTGATAGACTTCAGTGCCCTCAGCTGAGCTTCCTTCAGAGCTTGACCGACGGCTATTTAACTTAAAGTCTAAAAGCCATCGAACCAGAACACCGAGATGAAGAGAGTCCACCTGATCTCCTTCTACACTGCCCAGGTTTTCTGCTGCAGCTTAAAAAGAACTGTAGGCAGCTGAAAGTGCAGGAGCCTTTGCCATATGGTCATTCACACCAGCCAGCATAAGCAATCCCTTGGCAGCAGAAATGAACACAGAGGAGGCACACAGTAGACTCCAAATGGAGGCTTTTTCAGAAGGAAACAGGAACTGACTCGCTCACCTGAAACACCTGATGGGAAACTTACCCAACCAAGGAGTACAAAACGCGTTTCGTCCAGACCACAGGAGAAGCCTTGGTCTGTCTTCCTCCTGCCCGTGGCTTCCATACTGCTCTCATTTCAAGTGGATCTGCTTTTTGTGTGTGTGTATGTATGTGTGTGTTATTTTTCAAGAGAAAATAAAGTGCAAACATACTTTCAACAAACTATCCCAATTCACTCCTCTCCCTGCGTGCACGATCTGGTGTAGTTTTGGACATTCCCTATACCCATAACTCTTGTCATCATTGCATGAGCTTATGTGAGAGTAATTGCCCCAGGAGTGCCAGTCACAGCAAGCTTCTGTAATGAGCTAGTCTCGATGTTCCATGTCAAGGCTGCTTCACAGGGTTTGAGACAACACCCAACTGGCAATGCATGTAGACATTATCCACTGTCAGCTGGGTATTATTTGCATCTAGGTTTAGTTCCCTGGTCTGGGAACTAAATCCTGCAAGCCACAAGGTACCACAAAAAATAAATAAATAAAAATTTTGAAATACTAGTCGTGAAACATAAGCAGGGAAACCTCGAGAGGGAGGAGGCATGCACATACTTAGCCTGGGTTTGAGGAGAATTCAAGTTGGAAATTAGACCCAAATCTCCTAAGAATATGTTTAATTTATTGAGAACTTTCCCAATCTGGTTTAATAAGAGAGATTTACAAAGAAGAGGAGGAGAAAATGGAAAGAGTCAGTTTAGAAAACAAGACCACTTGGGAGGTGTTTCAGGAGTATGACTTGCTGCCATATTTTTCTAATTTCCTGTTCTTCTTTGGGGAACTCAAGATTTTAGAACAGCTGAGATTAAGAGGATCTCTTTCAGTCTAAGTAAAGAGCTCATAGAGAGCTTGGTTTGTTCCTGCTACTCTAGATCTCCTAGAGAAAGAAGAAGAGGAAAGCGGGGCAGAAAACAGGTCAGCAGAGCGCTGGGCTTGGGAGAAAGGGTCTCTGTGGCAGCCTAAGTATTTGCACCAGGACCAGTGAGGAGGAAGTTAGCACCAGCAGCCTGAGGGGCTTGTGGAGAAAGGGGAAAGGTTTTCCCCTAGAAGGACAGCAGTATCCTCTTCCTGAAACAGGCCCCAGAAGCTCTCAGCCCTCTGGACCCAGGCTATTTGGGGCTTGGTTTCCTCAGTGTGGTACTTCAATGCCTCAGCAGGTCCTCTGAGATGAACAAGACTCCTGGTATCCACAGGGCGTAACTGCTGCCACATTTGTCCAAGGTGTTTGTCAAGTTCAAGAAAGCAGAGGCACTAGAAGTTTCAGATTGAGACTTAAAGGGTTGTAGAGCTAAAAAAAAAAAAAAAAGGCTCAGTTTTCAAAGATGAAATCCTTATGTAATTGTTTGATTTACACTGTTTGACAGAAAAGGAAACCAAGTCCCAGAAGGATTCAACTACTTGGCCAGCCATCCAGGCTTCCCTTCAGGCCTCACTCTGGTCCTCCTCTGGTTACTTCACTCGCATGTCTGAAGACACATGCCTATCAGACCCAGAATTCCCTGCCCAGCTGGTGTAAAGTCTGCCTCTAGGGCCCAGTGGGCCTCTTTCCTGGGTCATAGATGGTCCTTGACCTCTCAGGTTCAAGTCTGCTCATGGCTGAGGGCCCTTGGGAAAGCAGGAAAGCGATGAAAAGAGGGGTAAGCCATGGGGCAGCTGGCTCTGCATCACCACCGTCCAACACAGGACTCCAAGGAATCCAAGAAGTTGATAGTTGAGCCTGCCTCACCAAGGAGCGCGTTATTTAGCAGTTTCTTTGCTTAGTTTATTACTTTAAGAATTGAGACATACATGATATGGGAATCCCTCAAAGCTACTCTCCTCAGAGCCTTTCCCAAAGCTCACCATGACACATACTCAGCTTTTCAAGCAGCTGTCTGATATCAAGGCTCAGACATGTGTGTCTCATCAGTCAAGCTTTGGCCAAACCAGTTATCCTCTTGGTTCAGCACATTAGCAACTTTCCTAAGGGACCACAACACCTTGTAGCCAAATCCCTTAGTCCTGGCTTGTGGTGAGTTTCAGGAAGGACACGTCATCTACAAAGCACTGCACACACAGCACCTAGTTGACAGGATCCCTGGCACACAGCTCTGCAATTGTGCTATTCTCATTTTCCGCCAGAGCTTGGAAATCTCTGTGGTCTTGAATGATACGGACTGCTGAGTCCATCCTCTAATGCCAGCTAGAGAAGGAAAAGATAAGAGAGGAGGGAAGAAGAGGGCAGGAGCATCCAGTGCTCCACATCCTGGGTCTAAAGCAGGGCACAAGATACAGCCAATGTCTCTGTGGTATTAATATTCTCATGCGTTATTGTTCAGTTGATAAGCAATGTCCAACTCTTTGGGACCCTATGGCCTGCAGCACGCCAGGCACTTCTGTCCTCCCTTATCTCCTGGAGTTTGCTCAGACTCATGTCCATTGAGTCAGTGATGGTATTTAACCATCTCGTCCTCTGCCGCCCCCTTCTCCTTTTGCCTTTAGTCTTTCACAGCATCACGGTCTCTCCAGTGAGCCAGCTCTTCACATCAGGTGACCAAAGTATTGAAGCTTCAGCTTCAGCATCAGTCCTTCCAATGAATACTCAGGGTTAATTTCCTTTAGAATTGACTGGTTTGATTTCCTTGCAGTCCAAGGGACTCTCAAGAGTCATCTCCAGCACCAGTTTGAAATCATCAACTCTTCAGCGCTCAGCCTTCTTTATGGTCCAACTCTCACATCCCCACATTCTCATGTGGGGGTCATCAAACTTTCTGAAGGGGCCAGAGAGTGCAATGAACTAAATGAATTGTTTCCAATTCATGCAATGGATGCTATATAGCAGTGGAAATGAATTAATTAAAAATATATATTTCAAAATAGATAAATCTCAAAACTTAATGATTAGCAAAATAGCCAACAGCAGCAGGATAGTAATAGCAAGACCTTCTCTGGCTACTCAATCTAAATTTTCAACTGTCCCATCCCCATTCTGACATCATACCCACTTCTATGCTTTTTCTTAAATCCTTGGAAGTTATATTATCAAACATACTGTATGTTTTTACTTTCTCTTCTTGTTTATTGTTTCTCTGCTCCCCTAAATACAAACTCCATGAGGGCAGAAATTTTTGTTTAGTTTCTTGTTTTTTCTGGTTGTTGTTAACCAAACCATTTTTAATTTTTAAATTCTTGGCACTACAGAACTAAACTTAAATGTAACATTCTGCTCTTACATTTCTTATCAACAAATATAACTATACTTCATGAGCCAAAAAGCCCAAAACAAAACTAAAAACAGAAAAACTTGTGAAACTAAATACGAATCCCAGCATTAACAGCTGAACAGAGAATGTGATTTTTAAATTTTTAGCAAATGATAAAAAGTTGTATAGAAACTGAACACTTAGAAATAATTTAAAACCTGAAAATCACTGACCAGAAATCACACAATTCGATTATATGGACACAAGATTAAAAGTTTATGAGTGAACCTACATTGTTCTAGCTACAGCACCTGCCCTTCTCAGAGGAAAGCCTGGCATTGATTAGATTCTGGGCCACACTAACACTGGCCACAGAATCAGTGATAGAAATCTGCCTTCCAGGACAGCCTTCCATTGGGTCAGCAGTTTTGATCTGGGCCCTGGACATCTGGCAAATCTCATTAATGTTGGTGCCTTGGCCCCTGACTAACCAATTAAGCTATTTAGAATGGTGCGTTAGTGGGTGGTTTGACTAAAGGCATCCAAACTTGCCCAATAGGCCTTTTATCTCTGGAAAGCTGGAGTCAATTCTGGTAAATCCAGTCTCACCACGAATCACAGCAAAGTGATGCCATCTGGTTTAACTTAGCCATATGGAGTGGAGAAATGGTGTGTTGCCCTTGAATTGAGTAGGCATGTAGTCGTGGTTCCTCCGGGTCATGGGTAGTGTAGGGGTAGCTTGCAGCATCACTGCACCCACCTTGGCAGCCCTCACAGATGACAGATATCCGGCATGGGCTGGTACAAATGGTCATGACTCTTCATTTGGGGACCCAGAGAGCATCTCTAGCATGCCCAGGCAGAGCTGCTTGGCACGCTCGGTGATAGAGCACAGCATGCCAGCGATGATGATGGCCCACTCGGTGAAGCTGCCCAGCATATTTCCCATCCCCAGTGTTAAAAACAGTGCCTGGCCGTAGGAGCCACTCAGTAAGTATCAATATTTGTTGAATTAATGACTAAATAGTGTACCCTGACATTTTTATAAAATCTAAAACACATGAAAACACTAAAGATTATTCATAGATACATGTGTGTGCAGTGAAATATATTATGCTTGAGGATTATGAACACCAAATTCAGGTGTGACTGCTTCTAGGTATGAGGGAGGGAATGACATTCAGGGTGAGATGCAAGGAAGGTCTAACTGTATGTGTAATATTCAAATTTCTTAAGAATATCTGAAGCAAGCATCGTCATATGTCAAGAGTTGATAAAACCAACTGGTGGATACATAGGTATTTTTAAGATTACTCTCTCTACTTTTTGTAGGCTTGAAATAGTTCATTTAAAAACTATCCTATCCACAGGACTTACCTGTTGGTCCAGTGGTAAAGAATCTGCCTTGCAGTGCAAGGGACGCAGATTTGATCTCTGATCAGGGAGCTAAGATCCTACATGCTGTGGAGCAACTAAGCCTGCGTGCCACAACTGCTGAGCCTGTGCACCACTAGAGAGTCCATGTACCACATTTAGAAAGATCCTGGAGGGTGTAACGAAGATCTTGTGTGCTGCAATTAAGACTCCAGGCAGCCAAATAAATAAAAACAAATAAAAACTATCCTATCCAGAACTAATATCTTACACTGCCACCCACTACCCCTAACAATACCACCTCTATCAGAGGCCACCCTTTGCTCCCAGGAATATTCACAGCAGTGTGTTGAGGGCTCTTCTGAATGACAGCTACTCCACTTCTCCCACCCTGCTGCTGGGTCAGAGGATGCCAGATACTGAATCTCACTCGCCTTTGCATCCCATCCCTCCTATGACTTTCACGATTGTCTTACTATAAAATGGATTTTTGGTTAATATTGAACTAGGTAGGATGAAAATGCTAATTTGGGAAACGGCAGGCAGGATCAGCTACATAATTTTGGAGGCCCAGTGCAAAATGAAAGCTTATTAGAAAATTATTTAGAATTTCAAGATGGCAGTTGTGCTCAGTATTGTCCAACTCTTTGCAACTCCCAGCAAAAATAGTGGAGTGGGGTGCTATTGCCTCCTCCATGGCATCTTCCCCACCCAGGGACTGAGCTACATCTCTTACATCTTCTGCACTGGCAGGTGGATTCTTTACCACTAGTACCACCGTTAGCAGAGCATTAAATCAAGCACAAGTGCACAGGCCTCACACTCATGAATGCGGCCTTGAGGCCAGGCTTTGAACACAGAACTCATTAAGTAGCTGAATGACTTAAAAGAATAGGCTATGGAGAGGCTCCTAACTATGTACTACATCCACTCATTTCTTCCACAATAACAGACCAGTGACTTGGAGCCAAATTGCCCAGGCAGAGTCAGCACTTCTCCAGCCTTGTGGTAAGTGTGGCCTGGTCACTAAGCTCTCTTCAGCAGAATGGAATGGAAGTGGCAGGCATGACAGCAGAGTAGAAGTGCCCCTCCATGCACTTTCCCCAGCTCTGCTGACTGGAACTTGATTTTTGTGGTAACCGTGGAGACAAGTTCAAGGATTCAGGATGGCAGAGCCACAGATAGAAGGCCCTGAGTGTGTATGTAGAGCAGAACTGCCCAGCAGCGCAGCCCACTCCCCTATACCATTAGGTGGCCCAAACTAGTCTGTGTCTTCATTACATTACAGCAGCCTAGCTTGATTGACTTAGTGGTGCGATAGAAATACTATTTTTGATTCACCCAACAACCAAAAATAGACTCTTCCAGACAAATCTAATGCTATAACAACCCACTAGGGACTATAAACTGGCAGCACTAGGCTCTGGGCCAGCCCCAAAGAAACAGCCTGGCTTAGAGGGGAAATAATACATACATTCCCTCCAAAAAACTCAAGCAGCTGCTTAGGATGTTAAAGTTCCTTAACAGAGAAAGCCTGTAAACCTCAGTGTGGAAAAATAGATGTCCTCACAAGTGCTGGAAACCCTCCCAGCAAGTCTGGGATGACTGGCCATGAGCTCCGCTCCTTGCTGATCATTCACAACCATTTCTCTAGAGACACAGTAGGCAAGACTGCTGGCCCTGCAATCGAGCTTGGCAGTGTCAGATGGACCAGGGGATGAGACTGTTTTTCAAGCAAGATTGAAACTCCATAGTCATGTAGTTCCCAACAAGGCTATAAACTGTTCCCAAAGCACATAATGACCCAAATCCAACCAGCTACTCATCAGATAACATCCAGAGGTCAAGGATCAGGTGTTATACAACACAGCACATGGCCCAGAGCATGCATGCGCGCGCGCGCGCGCGCGCACACACACACACACACACACACACACACACACATACATCTTTTTTGGCAACGGACCTTGGTTTTCATAACCACATTCTACTTGAATTTGCTCAGGAGTTTTTTTTGTGTATTTTTTTTAATAGCTACAAGTAATGAATGCCCATAATATTCCTGTTTTGATAAAAAATGAGTCAGCTATCTGATGATGCTCAAGCAGAGGGTATCTGACCCTGGACTTGCAAAACAGAAATTTGTAACTTGCCAAAGGATACAGCTATGCCGTTGAGAAGATATTTTCAATAAATAGTATTTTCAACAATATTTAGCATATCCCCCAAGAAACTTCTGGACCCTTCATTACAGATTTCATTCAAAATTTAAAGAAGGCCAGAGGGAGACTTAATGTCAGAGATTGGATCAGACTCAAGTCTTAATGATCCCAGTCCTGTCTGCAGCCTGCACTCATACCTCCTACTCTTTTAAATTAAAAAAGCACCAAAGAAACAGACCAGTCTCAAGAAAGGGCCAAAAATTGCATGTATATACTTGTCACACCCTCTTCTCAAAAACATGGTACATCTACAATAACCAGCAAAGAGCACTGCAGTGCTGAAAACACGAGGAGAAACAAACTCTGGGCTTGAAACAGCAGGGTTGGCTAGAGACGAGATCGAAATGATGATGAAACTGTGTGTAGTGGGACTGGGGTAAGGGAGGCCATACCCACCTGGAGACAGGTACATGCCCAAGGTCATGCACACAGCCACGCAGGGAGAACCAGGGCCCGGGACAGAGGCTGGAGGACACAGAAACAATTTGCCTCTCTGATGCTCTCCAACAGCATGGTTCCATGGGATATCCCATGAACAAACACTGTTCATTCAACCTTTTGAGGAGATGAGAAGAATGGCAGATACAGGCCAAACTGGAAATAAGACAAAAGAACTTAAGAAAGCTAAAGAAGCCATTCAGAATAACACTCCAGTGCTGACATTCCCTGGAGCTCTGGGAAGAGACTCGGTTAATCCAAGGAGGCCAAACATGAGCTTTCCATCAGGCCAAGGTTGAAAAACAAAGGGCACAGAGATAAAACAGGCAGCAGTGTTCAGGGACCCATCACTGTAAAGAGGAGCACAGTTTTCAGAGTGTGCCTAAAACTCCAAGCATGCAGACCTGGAGGCTCACCACTTCATGAAATGACTTCATTTTGGAGAACACCGATGAAAATGTCACTACTTAAGGTTAGCCAGAGCGGGAAAAGGGATGCTGGCCTTATCTAAAACCACTGAAGTTGTGGTCAGTAGCAGAGCCAGAGAGAACAGAAAAGTTTCCTTTCCCCTCACAGCCTGGGCCCCCACTCCCACGGATGCCAGGCATTTGCTTTTTCAACCTGGAATCTGAGAATTTTAAGATCTTCAAGCTGATGGAATTTGGGGCCACCAGGACCTTAAGAGTTGTAGATTCTTAGACATCCGGCTGCTGCTAAGTCACGGCAGCCATGTCAGACTCTGTGCGACCCCATAGATGGCAGCCCACCAGGCTCCTGACCCTGGGACTCTCCAGGCAAGAACACCGGAGTGGGTTGCCATTTCCTTCTCCAGTGCATGAAAGTGAAAAGTGAAAGTGAAGTCGCTCAGTCATTTCTGACTCTTCGTGACCCCATGGATTGCAGCCTACCAGGCTCCTCCGTCCATGGGATTTCCCAGGCAAGAGTACTGGAGTGGGGTGCCATTGCCTTCTCCCTTAGACATCCTAGAACCATGAAATTCCAGAATCTCAGGGTCAGAATTATTGTGGCCAGGGAAGAGACAGCTTCCACCACTTTCTAGTTGTGTGACTTTGGGCAAGATGCTTAACATCTCTGTGCCTGAATTTCTTCAACTACAAAGCGGAGTAATAATTGTACGTACTCCCTTCTCTGCTCTCGGCCACACGAAGATACAGTAAGTCAGCAGCATACAACCCAGAAGAGGATCCTCACGAGAACGCTCCCATGCTGACACCCTGATCACAGACCGTCCCGACTCCAGAACCGTGAGAAATAAACAGCTTTATTTTTAAAGGAAGGAGGGAAGGAGGCTGGTAAGAATTTTATCAGGGCTACCTGACCATCCTGTCCAGATGCCCACCTTCCCCAAGGTGTCATGTTCCCATGAACCTATGTCTAGGTCCCATAGCTACCTTCAGTTGACCTTCTTAAAGCAGGGCCTTCACTATAAAACCCCATCCCGGAGACCACCACGCTGTTCCAAGGGCTCCTGGAGAACAGTGCCAGCCTGCCTTTTCCAGACTTTTCACATTCTTGGCCCACTTCTCATCCAGCTCATAACTCTTGATAATGGTGGTGTTCATGGCTCTACAAACTGCTGCCTTCAGGATTTGGTAAGGACACTTAATCTTGGAAGCCCCGACCCTTGGTATGCCTGCTAGTGCTGACCCAGACCTCTGACTCCTTTCTCCTTGGAGGTCCTGACTCCTATCTTAGTTTCAGCCCTGGGTTCCTCAACTCCCAGCAGCTGCCCACCTATTCAACACCCTCATCATCTAAATCTGGCCCCCTGAATGGGATTTTGCACAGATGGGACGTAATCAAATTGTGATTGTACCCCCATCTGAAATTTGTTGCATATATAATGCCTAACAATTTATAGTAAAATGTATATAATTAATCTCATAGCTCGGGTTTATTACTTAATTTATTATTCCCATTCCTGTCTTTTTAAAAAATATTTATTTGGCTGCACCATGTCTTAGTTGCAGCACGCAGGATCTGGGGGTCTTCATTGTGGTAAGAATGATCTTTAGTTGCAGTTGCAGCATATCGGATCTAGTTCCCTGAGCAGGAATCGAACCAAGGACCTCTGCGTTGGAAGCACGGAGTCTTAGCCACTGGACCACCAGGGAAGTCCCTCCATTGTTGTCTTTAAGAGACCAGAATTTAAAAACAACTGCTACCACCAATATTTGGGTTTTGTTAAGAAGATGTGCTCAACTCAAGTAGACCCAAGCCTGCAGTGCCTCTAACTTGAAATTTTGATATATTCTCAACTGTTTCTGAGCCTCTACTAAGGGCCAGGGAACATAGCACACTGGGGAACCAGGACAAGACACAGTCCCAACTTGTGGAGCTCAGAGTCCAGTGGGAAGAAAGACAAGTCCCAGATGGTTAGGAGTCAGTGTGGACGCTGCTAAGAGGCGCCTAGAGGAGGCAGCAGCGGAGCGAACCGTTAAGAATAAAAGAGTAACATGGGGAAGGGGAGGTAGTGGAGGGAGAGTGTTTTAAGCAATGGGAGCATTAGGTAGAGGGAGACCCTAATTCTGTGCATCAGTTTGTCTAGACGCGGCGGGGTGGGGTGGATAAGTGCTTCCAGGAGGGATGAGAAGATAGAGGCAGGCATACCCACATTCTGGTGGGCTTTGTCTTCCTGGCTAAGCGGTTTGGACTTTATCCTGTAATGTACCTTGATTCTTGGTGTACATAAGAGTCAGTGAGGGACCCCATTTTTAACTATGGCTCCTGAACCCTGCACATAGAACATTAGATTCAACAGGTCAGGCAGTGGACCCAGGAATCTGCATTTTAATAACCTCTCCCTCTGCTGAGTAAATCTGATGCAGAGTATGCTTGGGCAGTACTTTTCTGAATACAGTTACAGGAGACGGGGAGTCATAGAGGGGTGGCATGATCAAATCTGTTTCAGAAAAGTCGCTCTGGCAGAAAGTATGCATACGTGCTCACTCAGCAAAAGCCCCTAATCCTTTGATAATCCCCTAGTAACCTTCTGTTGCCCAGGGCCTGGAGCGCTCAGAGTTGGCTCTGAAAGAGATAGTCTCCTAAGAAGGGAGTCCACTGAGAAAGTTATGCCTGAGTGCTCCTGGCCTGTTGTTCTGAACGTTTTGTAGCTCCAAATCCAGGGCAACAAGAGGTACTGGTTGTGAAAGCAGGAAAGCTTTGGGACTCCAGGTCCACTGATGAACTTCTGAATGCTGGAGGACACAGACTCTTAAAGGGGCAGACGGGTGGAGCAGACCCATGTCTAGTCTTGTTTTGGTGCTACAGAAGCTCCTGACAGGACAGAACCTGTGCTCATTTGGTTAATAAAGACCCAGGGGGATTTGGGTGCAAGCCACATCAGCATTTTCCCCTGGAATGCCAATAATGTCACCTCAGAGAGCTGAACCCATCCTGATTAGCATGGCCTAGTTTCTTGCAGCCAATGGCAATAAATACACTGATAAATATTTTGTGATGGCTACAACAATGACATTCCAACCAAAAGCCACACTCATTTCCTGGAACTGCTGAATCAGTCAAGCAGCAGTTCTGCAAAAACTGCCTTCTTATAATCTGATGATTCTGACCATGGTAAAACGTTCAGGCGGACTGATGCTGGCTGACAGCATAGGAGGCTGGGTGATGTTCACCCCAACTCACCACCCACACCCACACCTAGATCCAAGCCCAGTGAGCCTTTAGTCCCAGAACCTGTCCACCTTCCCGTGCCTCTTCCAGAGCAAAAGTCACATCTCTTCCAAAGTTGGACCATGCTGTGATCTGTAACATTTTGTTTCATATTCTACCATCTCAAAGGGCAAGAACCCTGTCTTGGGCATCTTCTGGCTCCCTGTGCCAAGCAGCTACTCCAATGAGCAGGTCTGAAATGACCAAGAGACCTTCATGTGGTCAGGCTGGCCCCACTCTTAGCCCCAGCCAAAGTCCTCTCAGCTCAGCTCTGCCACTGCCCAGGCACCAGACTCTAGCCTGGGACATATGTTTCCTGAATACTCCCCGAATAATGCTGTTGGCTTATGCTTACAGGATTGCCCCTTTGCCAGCTGAATCCTGACTAGTATTTTCTGTGATGGAGCCTCACTGACCACCTGGCAGGACCCCACTGGGGATCTAGAGAAGAAAAATAATCTTGTTCAGGTACTTTAAATAGCCATTAGAAGGTGATTGCATTTGGATCAGGGGGACTACCTCAAATATTTTGGCTTTTCTGTGTTAACTTGCCAGTCAGATTCTAGTCTATAAACATTTATTTATCTTAAATTTATTTATTAATTTGTGGCTGCTCTGGGTCTTCATTGCTGTGCTCAGGCTTTCTTTATTTGCAGTGAGTGGGGGCTGCTCTCTAGTTGAGGGGTGCAGGCTTCTTTCTCCTTGTTGTGGCTTCTCTTTTTGTGGAACAGGCTCTAGAGTGCCTGGGCTCAGTAGTTGTGGTGGATGGGTTTAGTTGCCCCACAGCATGTGGAATCTTCCCGGACCAGGGATTGAACCCATGTCCCCTGGCAGACTCTTCACCACTGTACCACTGGGGAAATCTGCCAAACACATGTAAATATAATTTGTGCACATGTGTGTGTGTGTGTGCATGTGTGAGAGAGAGGTCTAATAACATTTGTGAGTATGTAACTGGTACCTAAAAAGATCTAATCTAATATCTAACTTGATATGTTTACTTGAAGGGTACGTTTCAACATAGGTATCAAAAATATTTATAATTAATGAGTTGCTAGAAAATTGGGTTTGCTGCCTTGTCTGGAAAACACAGCCATTTCTTGGTCTTATAATCAAGAATTTCCACCTGGCATAAACAAAAATTACAACAAAAACCCTACCTATTGGTTCTGTGCGGCCTACTGGCCTAGGATGCCCCACAGCATGTTTATATAGTGCCATTAAGGTGGGACTCAAAGACGGGGGCCCCACTGCCTCCCCTCCCAAGTGCCTTCAGCTCAGAGACCCTACTCAAAGATGCTCAACCAGTTTTCAGACACCAAATGACAAAAGTGAGTTTCAGGAGACCAATATTTACACACACACACACACACACACACACACAGCTGGGCCACCCTTCATCTTAACAGCTATACAAAAGGCTTTGTGTGCACCTGCATGGTCATTCTGAGAGACCGTATTTCAGATGGACTGGGCTGAGTCCTCCCCGTTCTCAAACTGTCAGCTTAGTTCATAGCCTCCAGCTACCTAAGCTGTAATAATCACATGGCAAAGCCTGTGACTCTGCAACCCACCCATGGCAAACAGATAAGGCTGAAAAGACATAATAGGTTTGGGAGGAGCGCTGATATTTGTCAAGTTACCACGACAAAAAAAAAAAAGCTTTCAAGATAATCCTCTGAAGTATCTACTCTTACCCCCACTTTTTAGATGAGCCTACGCAAGCTCTAGGAGATTGATCTGCCAAATCCATACAGCTAATGAGAGGCAGAGTAGGATTTGAGCCAAAGTCTGCCTCTCTCACCACCCATGTGTTCTCTCATCTATTTCATTTAATGTAATTTGCTCTTCTTCACATTATGATGACAATATTATTAGCACTACTTCCCAGGTAAAGAAACTGAGGTTGTTTCTGAAATGAGTTTCCCCTCTGGAACACTCAAGCATTTTTCCACACTGTCTCGTAGAAGTATTTTTAATATACAAGTCAAGACTCTTAACATAACACAGAAGAAAAGTTTTTTGAGAACAAGTCCCTCACAATGACTGCTCAATCTCATCATAGTTCCAAGTAGACTAAGTCTTCATATAAACCCTCATGATTTAATATTATAAACAAAATGGTAATGATGAATAGCATACAACAAAAGAACCATGACTTCTAAACCTAAAATTCATGTCTGAAAGAAACTGTCCTCAGCTCCTAAGATTCCTGGCCAAGATGTCATGGTTGCAAATAACAGAAACCAATCTGACTTAGCATAAATAAAATGTGGTTTTATTGGAAGTATGAAATTCAATAACTAGGGCAAGACAACTTGCAGGATCTCAGTGTGTTGCTCAGTCATGTCTAACTCTTTGTTAGTTGTGTCTAACTCTTTGCTATGGACTGTAGCTGGCCAGGCTTCTCTGTCCATGGGGATTCTCCAGGCAAGAATACTGGAGTGGGTTGCCATGCCCTCCTTCAGGGGATCTTCCCAACCCAGGGGTTGAACCCAGGTCTCCCACATTGCAGGTGAATTCTTTACCATCTGAGCCACGAGGGAAGCCCAAGAATACTGGAGTGGGTAGCCTATTACTTCTCCAGGGGATCTTCCTGACCCAGGAATCAAACCAGGGTCTCCTGCATTGCAGGTGGATTCTTTACCAGCTGAGCTACCAGGGAAACCTGTAAGGGCTTCAGTAGGGAGTTTAAAGACCTTCCTTCTACAGGTGAGGCAGCTTACATGACTCAATTCCCAGCTTCAGGACTCAGGCCAAATTCTCAGAATGAGAAGTGAATATTTCCAACTAATTCAGCCAGTTCTGGAGCAGGGTTACCTGGTAGAAACATGGCTGCCAGGACTCACCCATATAAGGGGCAGAGTTTTTAGCAAAGGAAAGTAGTCGTTCCTAATATTTATTCATAAAAATATAACATATAGCTAACTCTAAATTCTAAGCACAAAATTATTATATGGATAGAACAATAGGATGGGGAAAACACCATATAACAAGTTAGGCAATGTGATTCCTATTAATTCTCTGCCATATCTTTGGGCAATTCCTGCATCTATAAAAACAGGAGTTGAAGTAAATGACCAAAAGTCTTCTAAACCCACCCTTAGGTCTAGGTTTCTGTAGATGGTTGGTATAACAGTCATTTCAAGGAGACTTTACTACAGCTATCTGAGGAATGCATATGTTTTGATGAACCCCAGAGTTTGTTTGAAGCTTTTTCCTACAGAAACAAATGAGTGCAACATCACAAGAATGTCAACATCCAGCTCTGTGAAGAGGGAAGAAAAGATTAACATGCCGATTCTGGGATTTTAGTGCTGGCCCCTCAGACCCCATTTCTAAAGGAGCTTCTTTCACGCCCATCTGATCAATGTTCTATCTGTACTTGGCTCACCAAGCAGAACACATGACTGCAATATCACATTTCTATGCTGGATTTTAGTCAGTACTTTAAGTTTGCCTCAAATTAGCTGGGAACCAGACTCAGAGTTACTGCTGACATTACCCTTGTCTTATGCTGACCAGCCAAAACTGAGCTCAGATCTTTATCAATAGAGAGAATAATAAATCAAGGAAATTTATTTTAACCATATGCTTTATTCCCTACTGTGCCCTCCTTCCATGTCCCTTCTTTCAACCACGTTATTCTGCTACAACCACAGTACTTGGGTGTTTGTCTAAAACTAAATTAGTTTTCAGCAGAAACATTTTTAAAATTGTAACATATTTGTCACCCCTACCCACCTGCCCTCCAAACCCCCTTTACTCTGCTCTGCCTTTTTTTCCCCAAAGCATTTATCACCTTCCAACATATCATATGACTTATTATGTATATTCTCCCATCAGACTGTAAGCCCCCACAAGGGAAGATATCTTATTGTGGTACATATATAACTGGATTTTTTTCCCTGGTCCCTGGCACAGAGCACCTAAACCCCTGGAATTTCCTGAGCTATGGGAATGTATTTTGTTAGTCATAGTGAGCTTCTTCCTGATCATAGTTGAATTTAAGCTAATAAGGTGACTAGTGGTGAGGTCCTAGATAGTTTCAGGATGGAGGTTAATGGCCAGAAACACCGACCATATGATTAGAGGTTTAGAACTTATAGCCTCCAGGAGGGGAAAAGGGATGAAATTTGAGTTCAGTCACAATGGCCAATGATTTAATCAATTGTGCCTATGTAATGAGACTCCCTATACAAACTCTAAACAAAAGAGCTTCCCTGTTGGCTGAGAGGTAATGAATCTGCCTTCAAGGCAGGAGACCTAGGCTCAATCTCTGGGGAAGATCTCCTGAAGAAGGGAATGGCTACCCACTCCAGTAATCTTGCATGGAGAATTTCATGGTCAGAGGAGCCTAGCGGGCTACAGCCCATGGGATCTCAAAGACTTGGACACAATTGAATGAATAACACTTTCATTTTCATACAAATTCTAAGCAACAGATTCAGGGCACTTTTCAGTTTGTTGAACAAAATTGCATGCCTGGAGCATGATGTACCCTGACTCCACCAAGACAAAAATTCCTGCAGTTGAGACCCTTTTGGATCTCATCTATGTACCATTTCATCTGGCTGTTCATTTTTATCCTTTATGTGTTAGTCGCTCAGTCGTGTCTGATTCTTTGTGACCCCATGGACTGTAGCCCATCAAGCTCCTGACTGTCCATGGGATTCTCCAGGCAAGAATATTGGAGTGGGTTGTCATTTCCTTCGCCAGGGGATCTTCCTGACCAAGGGATCAAACCCAGATCTCCTGTATTGCAGGCAGATTCTTTACCATCTGAGATGCCAGGGAAGCCCTAACCTATGGAGTCTGCAATAACTCTAAGCAGTTAGTGTCAGAATTGAACTGTGAACACCCAGATGGTGCTAGAGAAGGAGAGAATTGGTTGTTATTTTAAAAATGACACACCCAACCTCTTAGAAAAGTGTCTGGTACATAGTAGGCACTCGTCTAATATTTACTGAATGAGCAAATGATAGATGTCATCCTATATATGACTTCCATTAAAGTTCTCCTGTTTTGACCATCATCTCCTTGGGAGTCCCATTCCTTCCTAATGGATTTTTAACAGCTCAACAAATAAATATTTTGAGGTCCCAACACACGCCAGGCACTGAGGACCCAACATTAATAAAGTTAGCTAGGAGGTAGCAAGCGTGCCACTTGATGCCATAGGTCTTGGAGCTACTCAAGAACTCATGGTTCTCTGCCCACCCCACCAGGATGGAGCCAGACCTTGTGGACAGAAGAGTTCTGGCCCTCTCTGAAACTCAGTGAGGTCCACAGTGATTCTTCAGCTTCCCCTCGCAATCAACAGAATGCAGCCCTGAACATATTCCTCTCAACCTCTGAAGCCTGGATTAAAATCACACACGGAAGACTGGCTCTAAAGACACAAGGTTTGAGAGTCATTCTCAGCAGGAAGCAGATGGAACTCCAAGCCAGCCACGAGCACAATTCTTTGTGTTTTCAGCAAACAAGCTTCCCCAGGGCATCCAAGAGCCAGCTGAGTTGCTCCCTCCATCTCTTCTTTTAGCTTTTAGCCTCTACACTCAGCTCTATGGAGAATTTTAAAATTCCACTCTATATATGACATTCACAAAAACAAATCCTGGTAGATGAAAGTGTTTAATTTAAATATACAATTCCTACATTGCTACAAAAGAATCTTGACCTTTAATCTTGGACGGGAGCAGTCCTTTATAAGCAGAACAGAAAACACAGAGGTAATAAAGGGAAAATTAGAGGGTTTAATTAAATAACTTTTGAAACTTCTTAAGGAAAAATAACAAGACTAACAATGTTAAATATAAACTGACATAAATATTTCAACGTAGATCAATAAGAGGGTTAATAGAGATAATACAAGTCTTTAGCAGAGAAGCTCATGAAGCCATTCAGTAGAGACGTTTGGAGTCTGGGGATCTAAGCAGAACAGCCTTGGGGACCCCAGTGACAAAGGGTGGTTGGCACACAGTGAGCAGGTGGCCCTTTCCCCACCTCTGCCCGAAGCTCAACATCCCAACTCTGCCAAACAAGAGTTGGAACCTTTGGAGCACCAGCACTGGAGGGACAGCCCCTCCCCGTACTCCCTGCTCCACAGGCTCTTCCTGATGTAACCCAGCATGAAGGTCTACATTAACTACCTGGGAGAGCGCCTTGGCCTTGCGCAGCTGCTGAGCCAGGGACTGCAAGCTCCAGGCAGCGGGCGTTACCATGCGGGGCGTGGTAACCTGCACACGGCCCTGAGCCGCTGGCAGACCTGCGAGCGCACACCCGTGTGTGGAGCCCACAGCCTTCGCGCTGCTGAGCCACTCTTTGCTCACGGTGCTGCTCTCCCACCTGCAGGGCAGGCTCACAGCCTGGGTTAAGTTCCTGACAGGCCAGGCAGTGGTGAGGACGGAGAAGTACCAGTGAGTTCCCTGCCCTGCGGGTCCAGGTCTGCACCTGTCAGTGAATAGGCCTCAAAAAACTGGACAGTGTTTTTTAAAAAATGGACACTTTGGAGACATCTAGAAATAGCACTGCATGGCATGGACTTTGACATTTGGTTTCTGTTAACTTCTCCAAGCTTCTGGGCAGATACACAAGAAGCAGGGGCAAAGAGAAACTTAGAAGTTACCATATGGAGACAGAACCAGCAGACAGGTTTAGGGACAGAGGTGAGACACCCTTTGGGGACTTCCAGAAAGAACTGGAGGACATTGTGAGGGCCCTGAGAGCCTGGTTTTACTTGGGATACTACAACAGAAAATGTCTGGACATACATATATACATACATTTCTTTTAAGTCTGGAGGGATAATGGTTTCTTGGAGAAATGGAATTATGAGAGGAGACAGGAAATTCTACCTTCTATTTTATACATTTCAGGGATGTTTCATTTTTTTTAAGAAACATATATTACTTTCATAATAGTAACATACAAAAAGATAGTCCCACTTAGAAAAACAAAACAAAAAATACACAGGATATGGCATTTGCCTTTCAAGGATGGCGCCCTGCTCTAGAGCATGGCTGATAACAGAACCAGTCCACAATTAGTCATCCCGTGTTTTGTGACCTGTGACAGGGATACATAGGAGCTTCCTAGGCCTGAACTGGTTCTGGAACTGAACCGTGTCTAGGGGCAAAAGTTGTTTTGGTGGCCAGCGTGGAATGTCAGGGTTAGTGACTATCACCGGCATAGAGGCTCTGACTTGTTCTGCTTCGAGATCTCAGAAAAACTCACTGTTTTGGGGGCAGTCACCACAGGGTTCAGAGGGTTTCTCTCTCACACACACTAGGTTGCAAGTGAGAGATGGAACCGAGGTCTCATGATCTGCTGCTCTCATGAAAATGTCCAGCATCTTCATCCAGATTCACAAGGCCCCTGCCTTCCTCTCCAGCCTCATCTATCTCCTCTTTGAGTTTTGAACATACTAAACCAGGTATGGTCCCCAGAGTGGTCTTCTCTTTCTACCCTTCATCTGCCCCTTTCCTCACTCTTCCATTCCCAGTTGCATTATTACCCCTTGCAGAGTCCTCCCTGAGGGGCCCTCTGAGGGCCCCCCACCCCGGGTGAGACACCAGCAGCTCTGCTCCTGACGCCCTGAAACATCACCACTCTGTAGAATGGTTGCCTGATTACATGTCCGCAGCCCCCAGCTGACTGGTAGCTTTTTGTCCAGCAAGAGTGAGAGTGTTACCACCATGGCCTCCAGTTCTGGTCATGAGGCTCCGTAAACATTTGCTAAATGAAGAGGAACATGCTGGCTTGGCCTCACCCTGCAGGCATTCTCATGGGAGGACCCTGCATGTTCACTGACCCACCTGTAAGCTCTTCACAGTTCCCGAGGGAAGGATAGTGGCAAAACACCAAGAAATAACAGCACTTACTAAAATGTCTCTTCGTGGAAGAGAACATAAGAAGAGAGTTAAATGCTCACAAAGGGAAAGAGAAAAACAAGTATCATATATTAACACACACATATATATATATAGAGAGAGAGAATCTAGAAAAATGGTGTTGATGAACCTATTTGCAGGGCAGCAAAGGAGACATAGATAGAGAACAGATGTGTGGATGGAGGGTGGGAAGAAGAGGGGGGACGAACGGAGAGGGTAGCATGGAAACATATCCACTGCCATGTGTAAAAGAGATGGCCGGTGGGAACTTGCTGTATGACTCAGGGAACTCAAGGCTCTGTGATAACCTAGAGGGGTGGGAGGGAGGGTCACGAGGGAAAGGAAAACATGTATACCTACGGCTGATTCATGTTGATGTATGGCAGAAACCATCACCATGATGTAAAGCAATTATCCTTCAATTACAAATAACT
The DNA here is from genome assembly GCF_032452875.1 of Bos javanicus. NCBI lineage: Eukaryota > Metazoa > Chordata > Mammalia > Artiodactyla > Bovidae > Bos > Bos javanicus. The sequence continues at coordinate 49,886,042 of NC_083870.1, forward strand.
AACATTTTTAAAATGCTCACAGAGGTAAGTGGGACTGCAGGCCTCCCACACAAAGTTCTTGGTACGTCAATTTACCAGGAACAAGTGGGAGTCTCAGGCCTGGCAGTACAGAGAAAAGCACCGTGGGGCTGGAGTTCTCGCTGTGACTGTGGGCACATGCCTTCACCTCTCAGGCCTGGCAGCCCCTGTGTCCGCCCCAGGGTCTGTGGAGTAGAGGCTAGGTACTGGCTAAACCCTGGGGGTGGAAGGAGAAGAGCTGACCAATCTGAAAGGCATATCAATTGGGCTCCACCCAACCTTGACCTCAGGCCTGGATACAGACCAACCCAAATCCTCCTGCCTTGTGCAAATGCTCCTCACAGCAGACATTCAATCTGGGTCACAGGGCAAGAATCTTACCAAGGCCTTTGCAGCTGGTGCTTTGCACAAACAAGCAAATCTAGACTGAACTGGCACCTTTCCTTTGAAGGGAAGGACACAGGCCTCCTTGCACCCCGTTTCCCAGGGTATAAGTTTTACCTGGACTTTATTTCTTCCAAGACCAGGCAGTCACCGGCCCCACAGTTCTGTCACCAGCCTGAGCCTCCCTCCCTGAGGCAACTCCAGAGCCAAATCCACACCCTGTTTCCAAGGTGCTAGATGTGGGAAGCTACTGCCTATGTTACAATGTAGAGTGTGCGTGTCCTAAGTCGATTCAGTTATGTCAGACTCTTTGCGACCCTATTGACTGTAGCTGCCAGGCTCCTCTGCCCATGAGATTTTCCAGGGAAGAATATTGGAATGGGTTGCCATGCCCTCCTCCAGGGGATCTTCCTGACCCAGGGAGAGAACTTGAGTCTTTTATGTCTCCTGCATTGGCAGGTGGATTCTTTACCACTAGTGCCACCTGGGAAGTGCTATAAGGTAGAGGGGAACACATCTATTCCCAGTGACTTCACTGAACTGGGGGACAGGAAAGTTCGTTGATGTTTTTCTTCTATTCTGCTACATGCACAGGCTTGGGCATCAGTGAGACCTGGCTTCCGGTCTCAATTCTGCCTCTTTCTAATGATTTGACTTTGGGCCAGTTACCCACCTCTCTGCCACTCAGTTTTGAATCTGCAGAGTGCAGACAGAAGGCCTACCTGGGAGGCTTACAAGGCAGAGTTGTTACGGGAATCAAATGAAGCGACATCTATCAACCACACAGCACAGGGCCCAGATAGTTGCTGAGCAAATGTCAGCATCTTTACAGCCTGGAAATGTCTGCCAAGAGAAATGGGGTGTTTTTATAAGAATTTCCCTATGAGTCATGGTCAGAATTGAATCCTGATCCCACAGCCCATAAGTCAGGTCTCTTCATGCCACCTCACTCACCACCCCACAGTTCCAGCTACTTTTGATTGAACAACTGAGAACTGTAAAAATGGAAACCCACAGCCAAAGACCCAGCCTATTTCTGACCCTCCAGGAATCCCCACAGCTCAGATCTGCTATCTCTTTCTGCCCTGGCAGCACAGCACTGAGGGAAGGATGCTCAAAGTCAAGTTTCTGACTTGGAGGCTATGGTGCTTCCTCCCCAGTGAGCTTTTCTTTACTCATACTGGGACCTTCCGCATAGTTACTTTTTAATCTCATGAAAAATCCCTGCAGCCTGCTTTGTAGAGGGGTAACCACCGGAAGAAGGGTGCATATTCAGGATACATGATGACAGATGGCACCTGGAACTGAGAAGCAGAACCCCAGATGTCTCTGCCAGCTCTGGGGCAATAAACCTTTTTGTCTCTTTGGGTTAGCTTCAATTTCTTTTTTTCTTTCTTTCTGTCCTTTTTTTTTTTTTTTTTTTTATTCAAACCAAAGGATCAAAATGAGACAGGCAATAGAGTTAATAAAGACTAATGCCCCAAATCTATGTTAGCTTCCTCAGCCAAACTCTCCCTGAGCTGGTTAATAAATAAGCCAGTGATTAAGCTGCTCTGGCACATTCCATTCTGTAGCCCAGAAGGGATCTTTCCTGCGTGGAGGGACAAAGACACTAGATTTGTAGCTTCAGTCCCTGTTCAACTTCCCTGCTCCTGTGTCTGCGGTGTGGTGGGTGATGGGACTGCCTCAAACACCAAGTCATTTCTGGGACACCACCAGGAACAAAGAGGACCCAGAGAAAAAGAGAGGCCGATGGGGTCCTGTTGTACAGGACTGGCCCATGACGGGGTGGTACACGCCTCACACCACATCTCTGTGGTGTGAGATGTTAATTAATTAATCCTCCTAGTGACCCCTTGCTGCAGGAGCTGTCACTAGTGCGAAGGCTCAGAGGGGTTAGTGGCATGCTCAAAAAGCTGGCAGAAGCAGATCCTAAGCCCCACAGCCTGATGTGGGAGAGCATCAGGTAATACTACCTTTACCTTTTTACTACCAACCACAAATGTAGTATTTCCAAAACTTGAGAGATTAATGAGCCGTGCAGTTACTCAAGAAGGTTCACTGGAAGGGGGAGGATTTGGAGAGGTCCCGGGCAGGAGGCCAGGCACCCACGTGCTGGGAAGGAGTCTGGTGGGTACAGGAAGTGGGGGCAAGACCAAGCATAGACTTTGTTAAGGCAAAATTTTTTCACATTCCTGCTGTAATGTATCTAATCTCTAATTTAAAACATACCTGAACTTGTATAAATGAGTGCTGTTAAAGCACCTGTTAATTTTAGCAGCTAGCACTCAGGATGAGAGAGTTATGAGCAGGCAGGGATGGTCCTCTCAGGCCTTCCTCTCAGCCAACCGGTGCTGACACCCTGCTCCCTCCACATACCTGCGGTTCTGTGAACAGCGGAGGGTCAGGGTAGCTTCCACCATGCAAGCTGTTTAGGCTCAATATCTTTCTAAAAAGAAAATTGCTCTTTCTTTGTGTTTTGGAAATTCTGCTGTGCAAATGGTTCCTGCAAGTTTAAAGTTTGTTTTTTTTTTAGCTGTTTGGCATTGAGAGAAAATGTTTTATTGTTGGTTGTCCATTTTAATTGAAGGATAATTGCTTTACAATATTGTGTTGGTTTCTGCCATACATCAACATGAATCAGTCATAGGTGTACCTACACCCCCTCCCTCTTGAACCTCCCTCCCACCTCCCAACCCATCCCACCTTTCTAGAGCTCCGGTTTGAGTTCCCTGAGTCATACAGCCATTTCCCATTGGGTATCTATTTTTACATATGGGAGTATATTTGTTTTTTAATGATTTCTACAAATCAAATATATAATATTTCTCTTGAAATTGAAGTCATCTGGTGACTAGTTCAACGTTCAGAACAAGACAGTTCCAAGTTGTCCAGACAAACCAGAAAGGGCAATCACCACCTGGCAGAGCCTAGCTGGCTCCCTATGGGAGAATGTTGAGCCCACGTGGTCAGTCTCCAGCTCCCAGATAGCAGGAGTCGCTCTCTCTTCCTCACACCCTCAGCCCTGGGTCTATAGCATTCCTGAAATCTCTGCCCTACCCTCATGTTAGTGCTCTCAATGACCAGGCCACCAAGCAGGAAGTGCCTGGAGGTGAGGGTCATGCTTCATCCTCTCTTCCAGCAGGAAGTGCCTTAATGTCTTCTATGTGCCAAGCAAATTTCTGGGCCCTGGGCTACACCTGCAAGCAAGACTGTCCTGGCATCATGCTTAGGAATATAGACTCTGGAGCTAGCCTGCCTGGATTAGGATCCCAGCTCTACCATGTACTAGCTACTGTTGCCCTGGGCAAGTCACTTAGCCCCTGTGTATCTTGTTTCCCCATGTGTACAGTGGTGATGGTGACCTACCTCATAGTGATGAGAGGATTAAGTGAATTCATACATTGTTAAGTCTGTTTACACTTAGCACCCAGTAAGTCCTAAAAAGAAGTTAATGTTACAGACTATAGTGATAATGAAATAGACTGCTATAGTAAAATACAAGTGCTCTCTATATCAAGGGTAAGTACAAGACTATTTTGGAGCACACCAAAAGGGTGCATAAACCCGGACTTGGGATGGCTTCCCAAAGGATGTGCTGCTGTGTGCTGTCATCTCCCACTCTTTGCAGCCCCACTGACTGCAGCCCACCAGGCTTCTCTGTCCATGGGATTCTCCAGGCAAGAATACTGGAGTGGGTTGCCATTTCCTTCTCCAGGAGATCTCCCTGACCCAAGGACAGAACCCAAAGGACAGGGATAGAACTCCTGTGTCTCCTGCATTGGCAGGTGGATTCATTGCCACTAGCGCTACCTGGGAAGCCACACTCTAAACAGAGACTTAAACCACAGGAAGGAGATTTGAGGATAAGGAGAAGCATGTTCCAGGTTGAGTGACTTCACGTGGAAAAATGTGGGGGCAAAAGTCCACACTTTCTTTGGTGAGTTTGCTTCATTTTAAAAAATGATACAAACAGAAGTTCAGTCACTGAGTAACAGTTATCAGAGTTAGTAACATGCCTTCTGTCCGTTGAACCATTAATGAACAAACAGAAAATTCAGGTTCTGATCCCCACAGCAAGTCTGAACTTAAGGCATCTTTGAAGGTCATACCAACAAGGTCACAATGGCTCACAAGTTCTCTTTTTATTTTCAGTAGGAAACAAACATGAACCTCAAATCTTTAGGTTAATTGAATTATTTCTTGAACGATTTCTGGTCTATAGACTCCCTAAGAGAAGACATTATTGTTTTTACTCCCCACATCACCCCCAGCACACCTTCCACACGGTAGGTATCCAGCAAAAGCCTTTTTTTCTTTTATACTTGAATGCATTGAATTTTAATTTGCATCTCAATATTTTTTAATAAATGCATTTTAAATGCTGAATGTTAAAATGAATTCTGCCAATGCCCAATGCTTCTCTTTCTACTCAACTCACAGGAAAGCAAGTTTGGGCCTGCCTCTGATCTCTTAGAGCAGAAAGCTAATCTCCAGGGTGACCTCACCACAGAGGTGTGTTTTATAGTCAACTGGCAAATCTCAGCATGAACTGAGAACGAAGGTTGAAAAGACAATAAACATACAAACACATCAGGATTGTACAAATCAAGTCAGTTCAGAGAACCAGCGGGACTTATGACTAGTTTTCAATTTTAAGAAAACTACAAAGGGAGAAATCTTCCTGGCCAATAGTAATCCTTTTCAGAAGACTAGGACGGCCTTTCTCTTATTAGCAAATGAAGAAGTCTGGATAATAGAAAGAAGAAAAGGATTTTAAATTCATCTATGCCAGGGATTTTCAAACATGTTTTGACTGAGGAACACTTTGTTCAAACTAAATATTACTAATATATATGAGCAAATAAAAACACGTCAAGACAGAGCTTGAAGGCAGGATCCAGGCCCCAGTTCTAGCTGTTGCTCTCTTCCCTTCAGTTCAGACCAGTCACTCAGTCGTTTCCAACTCTTTGTGAGCCCATGGAATGCAGCACGCCAGGCTTCCCTGTCCATCACCAACTCTGGGAGCCTGCTCAAACTCATGTCCATTGAATCGGTGATGTCATCTAACCATCTCATCCTCTGTTGTCCCCTTCTCCTCTTGCCTTCAATCTTTCCCAGCATCAGGGTCTTTTCAAATGAGTAGGGTCTTCACATCAGGTGGCCTAAGCATTGGAGTTTCAGCTTCAACATTAGTCCTTCCAATGAATATTCAGGACTGATTTCCTTTAGCACAGACTGGCTGGATCTCCTTGCAGGCCAAGGGACTCTCGTGTCTTCTCCAACACCACAGTTCAAAAGCATTAATTCTTCGGCCCTCAGCTTTCTTTATAGTCTGACTCTCACATCCATACATGACCACTGGAAAAGCCATAGCTTTGACTAGATGGACATTTGTCGGAAAAGTAATATCTCTGCTTTTTAATATGCTGTCTAGGTTGATCATAGCTTTTCTTTCAAGGAGTAAGCATCTTTTAATTTCATGGCTGTAGTCACCATCTGTGCTGATTTTGAAGCCCAAGAAAATAAAGTCTGTCACTGTTTCCATTGTTTCCCCATCTATTTGCCATGAAGTGATGGGATGCCATTATCTTCGTTTTTTGAATGTTGAGTTTTAAGCCAGCTTTTTCACTCTCCTCTTTCACTTTCATCAAGAGGCTCTTTAGTTGCTCTTCACTTTCTGCCATAAGGGTGGTTATCATCAGCATATCTGAGGTTATTGATATTTCTCCTGGCAATCTTGAATCCAGCTTGTGCTTCTTCCAGCCCAGCATTTCTCATGATGTACTCTGCATAAAAGTTAAATAAGCACGGTGACAATATACAGCTTTGACGTACTCCTTTCCCAATTTGGAACCAGTCCATTGTTCCATGTCCAGTTCTAACTGTTACTTCTTGACCTGCATACAGATTTCTCAAGAGGCAGGTAAGGTGGTCTGGTATTCCCATCTCTTGAAGAATTTTTCCACACTTTGTTGTGATCTACAAAGTCAAAGAAGTGCTCTCTACCCGTGAGCACTTCTAAAACTTCTCATTGTAGTCAAACTTCACTGGCCCTGCCATTGTGCAGTAGGAAGACCTGAGACTGAGAAAAAATACTTGATTTGTCCAAGGTCACACAGAGGCACCAGGATGAGTTCCTGGGTCGACTTAATCCAAATTCAGTGACCCTTCCACTGCACCATGCAGAGGGCAGGGAAAATTTGTTTCTTAATGGAGAGGGGTGGCTGATGGGAAGGAGATGGAGCACAAGAGGAGAAGGATTGCCCCGTCAGATGCACAGAGTAACAGAGCAGAGCAAAGCCATGCAGCTGCTACTGGCTGTTTGGAGGCTCCAAGATACCTGCTGAAATGAGAAGATACCATATCCTGTCTTTTGGCTGGATCACTAGCCTGCGATGATTTACTCACATGGTCAAGTCAACAGACATTAACTAAGCATCTGCTATCAGGTGCTGGGAAACCTGCTGAATACAGTGATACAAAGACAATTAAATCACTCTGTCAGGCCACAAAAATGAGGAAGTCACGTCTTTATCCCAGGTACTCATGGTCAAGTACAGAAAACAGATTGGAAACCCTAACTAGAGTGAGTGTGAGACTGCTGCATGGACCTACAGGATGGCTACACAAGCGAAGGGGAGAGATAATTTACTGGGAGAATCAAAGATGCCCAGCTGAATAGACAGCCACGTGGGCTTTCCAAGGATGAGTCTGTGTGCAGGTGGACAGGCGAGGAGACACATCTGGTTCAGAACAGAGAGTACGGAGAAATAGGTTTCAAACAGTGGCAAAGATGCTCATTTGCAGTTTAGAAAGATCACTGAGGTGGCACTGTGGAAATTCACAGCATGAAGAGGCTCTGCACTGTTTGAACTGAGGGGACTCAGAGTAGGAATGGAAAACAACGGTGGTTTTCACAAGGAAACTCAGCATAAGGAGTAGGAGCAATAAAAATGACAGGAGGGTTCCCTGGCTCCTGTGGTTCCTGAGAACTGTGGAAGGTGGTACCATCACAGATAAAGAGTTTCAGAGAGGAAATAAGGAGCCAGCTTCAGCGGGCAGGAGTTCAAGGTGCTGGTGGGCCCACCAAGTGAAGATATCCGATGGGGAGACAGATGTAGGGGTCTGATGGCGCACACAGCACGGGCTGGGTTCGTTCCTCAGCTTCAACTTCTAAAGGAAAGGTGTCACCTATTTCCCCTACATGGGTCTTCCGAGGTGGCTCAGTGCTAAAAGAATCTGCCTGCCAATGCAGGGGATATGGGTCCCATCCCTGGGTTGGGAACATCCCCTGGAGAAGGAAATGGCAGCCCATTTCCAGTATTCTTGCCTGGAGAATCCCATGGACAGAGGAGCCTGACAGGCTATAGTCCATGGGATTGCAAAACAGTCAGACACAACTTAGTGACTAAAACCTTTCCCCTGTGTGCCACAGAGCTTGTTTCAGCCCTCTATTCTGAGGGCTTTTCATAAGTAGAACTTTGTGAAGTTCTGTGTTGGTTGTTTCTTTTTCCTAAGCTATCTAGTTGAATCCAAACCCTATCAACTTTTACCACAAGTTAGCTGGGGAATGCAGCCACACCCCAGAGATACTGGCTTCCTCTATTACATCGGAAATAGGAAGCAACTTTATTTTAAGCAATAATAAAAATATACAACACTGAAAAATACAGAACATATATCCAGTTTATCTTTGTCCCATCCATTCCTTTATGGAATAAAATTATCACCATTTTCAAACAAGAAAAGAAATATAGGAAGAAGGTAAATGTACAGGTCCCAAGCCAGGGAACCCTGCAATTACTCAGAATTGAGTTAGGTACTTTGTTAGCACTCAATCAATACATCTGTACCAAGTAACTTAAGGTGCTGAGACACAATACCCAGAACCATGGGAGATACTAAAAATAGAGAAGCCTAAGAAATAGATTGCAGCCATGAAATTAAAAGATGCTTACTCCTTGGAAGGAAAGTTATGACCAACTCAGATAGCATATTCAAAAGCAGAGATATTACTTTGCCAACAAAGGTCCATCTAGTCAAGGCTATGGTTTTTCCAGTGGTCATGTATGGATGTGAGAGTTGGACTGTGAAGAAAGCTGAGCGCCAAAGAATTGATGCTTTTGAACTGTGGTGTTGAAAAAGACTCTTGAGAGTCCCTTAGACTGCAAGGAGATCCAACCAGTCCATCCTAAAGGAGATCAGTCCTGGGTGTTCATTGGAAGGACTGATGTTGAAGCTGAAACTCCAGTATTTTAGCCACCTCATGCGAAGAGTTGACTCATTGGAAAAAACCCTGATGCTGGGAGGGATTGGGGGCAGGAGGAGAAGGGGACGATGGAGGATGAGATGGCTGGATGGCATCACCAACTCGATGGACATGAGTTTGAGTGAACCCCGGGAGTTGGTGATGGACAGGGAGGCCTGGCGTGCTGTGATTGATGGGGTCACAAAGAGTCTGACATGACTGAGCAACTGAACTGAACTAAACTGAACTGAAGAAATAGAACATCAGCTCCAGGAGCTGATAATTAATTAACTAGATAATCAAGTACCAAAATGAAAACGTAAGGATAAATGGAACAAATGTCAATAGAAATTAAATGTCCCAAAAGTTCAGAGGTAGGAAATAGAAAGTTTAATCAGAGTAATGAGGAAACATTTCACAGAGGAGAGGTGCGATCTAAACTTAGTGTTGAAGGATGAGCTGAGTTTGAACAAGCTTGGTGGCTCAGATGGTAAAGTGTCTGCCTACAATGTGGGAGACCTGGGTTTGATCCCTGGGTCAGGAAGGTCCTCTGGAGAAGGAAATGGCAACTCACTCCAGTACTCTTGCCTGGAAAATTCTATGGACAGGGGAGCCTGGTAGGCTACAGTCCATGGGGTCACAGAGTTGGACAGGACTGAGCGACTAAACTAAACTAAATAAAGGAGAAGGCCACTAGGCTGGAGGGAGGGAATGGACTGAAGGTGCAGCATGTGTCCCACCAAGTGTTTCAAGACTAGAGAATAGGTGATTCTGGTCAAAGCAGAGGGTCCACACATAGGAGCGACCTCAGCGGGACAGGAGGGGGTCTGAGGGCCCTGACTCCAGATGGAGGAGGTCATGGGAAATCTCAGAAGGGACTCTAAGCAGAAAAGGAAATGGGGCATCAGAAAGGTGGGAGTGGGGACAACCAGATGGATGGCAAACTGATCACCCCTGAGGGAGAAGAGCACGAGGCCATGAGAGAAGCAGAGCAGAGGTGAGGGTGGCTTTGTGACGAAGACAGTGTGTGAGGTAGGTCTGGAAGACCGGGCTACTTGGGGTGTTGAGATGGAAGAACAAAATCATAGAGGCTGAAAAATGTAGTCCGTATGAGGAAAAGCACAAAGTGCAGCTGCCTTCATTGTAGGGCCTGACTAGGAAGTCAACCGCATGAGACAAAAGGCAGACTGGAGCTGGGAGTTGCTGATCTATAGAGAATTGGACTCTGTTCAGAGGGCAGTGAGAGTCCCTGGTTGTGGTTGATAAGGGGATGTACTGGATCAGAAGCTGTGTGTGAGGAATGCCAGGTGATGATAGATAGCTTCACAGCTTAACAGCCAGCAATATTCATAGCATTTTGATTGATAGCAAAGGTCAAGACGGATGAGGGAGAGCTACAGAAGCTACCCAGATGGGGAGACAGGCACAGGCTGTGCTGACCTTAACAGGAATGTGGGTGCTGAGGAGTGGGAGTGAGGGATGTGAAGGACATCTGGAGGCCTTACCTGGAAGTCTGAACATGTTATGGGAGAGAAGGTTTGAAACAAACATCCTGACAGACCTGCCTCCATGAGCTGTGAACTATGCCAAAATAATGTTCATATCAATGATATCTGAACTTTCCAAGTATAAGCATCCAAACCTGGCTATATTTAAAATCCTCTCTACACACATGCTTGAAAGGTACTCTGAGTATAGGAAGAATTTCTAAAACACTCTTACATTATGAGACTTATCATCTTTATTGAAAAATCAAATAAAACATATTGGTGCAGCTTAAAGGATTATTATAAGGTGAACCCCTGTGTAATCTCTCCGAGGTCAGGAAATAAAATGTTGGCAGAAGCCAGCTGTGTGCACCTCCCAATTTGAAACCTCACCTTCACTGTCCTAAATTTTGTGACTACCATTTCCTTCCTTTACTTTCTACTTTGAACATATGCATATGCATCCTCGACTGAATGGTATATCGTAGTTTTGTCTTCCATCTGTGGAAGAGAATAGAAAGAGTGGGAGCAGACCTAATCTACAATGATCAAAACACTATGGTATTAGCACAAAAGGAGACACATAGACTAATGGAATAGATTAGAAAGTCCATAAATAAACCCACATGTAAGTGATCAGTTAATTTACAACAGAGGAGCCAAGAATATATTATGGAGAAAGGACAGTAGTCAGCAAATGATGTTGGGGAAACTGCACAAGTGAAAGAATGAAATTAGACTGCACTTTTACACCATACGCAAAAATTACTGAAACTGGATTAAAGAGTTGAAAGAAAGATCTGAAACCATAAAACTCCTAGAAGAAAACATAGGGAGTAAGCTCACTGATATCAAACAACAAGACAAGAAAATCAACAGTTGAGACTACATCAAACTAAAAGGCTTAACAAAGGAAAGCATCAATAAAATGAAGTCAGTCTACTGAATAAAAGAAAATATTTGCAAATCACATACCTAATTAGGGGTTAATATCCAAAATACATAAAGAATTCAATCAACTCAACTGCAAAATAGCAAAGAATCCAATTAAAAAATGGGCAGGGACTTCCCTGGCAGTCCAGTGGTTAAGACTCTGTGACTCTTCTGCAGGATGGCACAGATTTGATCCCTGGTTGATGAACTAAATAATTAGTTAATTAATTAAGTATTTAAATGGACAAAAGATCTGAATGGACAGCTTTCTGGAGGAGACACACAGTTGGCCAACGGACACATGAAAAGATACTCAATATTACTAATTAGCAAGGAAATGTAAATCAAAACCACAAAGAGATGTCACCTCACACCTGTTAGAATATCTATTATCAAAAAACCCCAAAATGACAAGTATTGGTGAGGATATTAAAGAAAAGGAACACTTGGGTACTGTTAGTGAGAATGTAATTGGTGCAGGCAGTATGGAACATATGATCAAGTTTCTTCAAAAAATTAAAAATAGAAATATCATATGATTCAGCAATTCTACTTTTGAGTATTTGTCCAAAGAAAACAGAAACAGTACCTTGAAAAGATATATGCACCCCTCTTCTCATTGCAGCATTATTTACAATCGCCAAGATATGGAAATACTCTGTGTTGTCAATCAATGGACGAATAAATACAGAAAATGTAACATGTATATGGAAATGGAATATTTTTCAGTAATGAAAAAAGAATGAAGTTCTGGCACTGTGAGAACATAAATGGACCTCAGGAGTATTATGTAAGTGGAATAAGGTAGACAAAGACTGACAAATACCATATGATCTTATTATATGTGGAATCTAAAAAGAACAAAGCAAAACCCAGGCTCATAGGTTCAGAGCATGTTGCCAGAGGCAGGGGGTGGGGAATGAGTGAAATGGGAAAAGGGGGTTAAAAGATACACACTTCCAGTCTTGGGTCTTGGGCTGTCAAGAAGGAGATGTGAGTGAGTGAAGTCGCTCAGTCGTGTCCGACTCTGCGACCCCGTGGACTGTAGCCCACCAGGCTCCTCGGTCCATGGGATTCTCCAGGCAAGAATGCTGGAGTGGGTTGCCATTTCCTTCTCCAGGGGATCTTCCCAACCCAGGGATCAAACCAGGGTCTCCTGCATTGGAGGCAAATGCTTTAACCTATCAGCCACCAGGGAAGCCCCATAGGGGTCTGGAATTCTCAAGGAGAAAGGACAAACATCTTCTTTTTCTCTACATTCCTTAGTCTTAAGTCTTAGTCTTAGTCACATAAAATGTTTTTTTCTTTAAAGTGATGATTACAACAGAGGATGAGATGTTTGGATGACATCACCGACTCAATGGGCATGAGTTTGAGTAAACTTCAGGAGTTGGTGACGGACAGGGAGGCCTGGTGTGCTGGGGTCGCAAAGAGTCAGACACGACTGAGCGACTGAACTGAACTGAACTGATGATTACACAACAAACAACTCAGTTTAAACTCTGTACTAAGGATTATATAACAACAATGTATCCTGCTTGAGGACAGTTTCTCCTTCCTGAAAACCTTTTGGCTAATTCTGTTATCTTAAAATAAGATTATAAGAGTGGGTCTACTAAGATCTTTACAACCTTGAGACATTCTTTTGATTTATTGTAATAACTAATTTAAAAATCAGGGGGGCACTCTCCGTCCCCCTTCTGATGTCTGTGTCAGAAGCTTTCTCTGTCCTTTTTCATACTTTAATAAAACTCTGCTACACAAAAGCTCTTGAGTGATCAAGCCTGGTCCCTGGTCCCAAACCTAAGTCTTCTTCAGAGATCAAGAATCCGATACTGTTTACCTGAAGCTATCACTAATAATACTACATTGCATATTTGAAAGTTGATAAAAGAGTAGATCTTAAAAGTCCTCATTGAAAAATTATAATTATTTATGGTGACAGACCATCCCCAAGAAAAAGAAATGCAAAAAAGCAAAATGGCTGTCTGAGGAGGCCTTACAAACAGCTGAGAAAAGAAGAGAAGTGAAAAGCAAAGGAGAAAAGGAGAGATACACCCATCTGAATGCAGAGTTCCAAAGAATAGCAAGGAGAGATAAGAAAGCCTTCCTCAGCAATCAGTGCAAAGAAATAGAAGAAAAAAACAGGATGGGAAAGACTAGAGATCTCTTCAAGAAAATCAGAGACACCAAGGGAACATTTCATGCAAAGATGGGCTCAATAAAGAATAGAAATGGTATGGACCTAAGAGAAGCAGAAGATATTAAGAAGAGGTGGCAAGAATACACAGAAGAACTGTACAAAAAAGATCTTCACAACCCAGATAATAACAATGGTGTGATCACTCACCTAGAGGCAGACATCCTGGAATATGAAGTCGAGTGGGCCTTAGAAAGCATCACTATGAACAAAGCTAGTGGAGGTGATGGAATTCCAGTTGAGCTATTTCAAATCCTGAAAGATGATGCTGTGAAAGTGCTGCACTCAATATGCCAGCACATTTGGAAAACTCAGCAGTGGCCACAGGACTGGAAAAAGTCAGTTTTCATTCCAATCACTATGAAAGGCAATGCCAAAGAATGCTCAAACTACCACACAATTGCACTCATCTCACACGCTAGTAAAGTAATGCTCAAAATTCTCCAAGCCAGGCTTCAGCAATACATGAACCGTGAACTTCCAGATGTTCAAGCTGGTTTTAGAAAGGGCAGAGGAACCAGAGATCAAATTGCCAACATCTGCTGGATCATCGAAAAAGCAAGAGAGTTCCAGAAAAACATCTATTTCTGCTTTATTGACTATGCCAAAGCCGTTGACTGTGTGGATCACAATAAACTGTGGAAAATTCTGAAAGAGATGGGAATACCAGACCGCCTGACCTGTCTCTTGAGAAATCTGTATGCAGGTCAAGAAGCAACAGTTAGAACCAGACATGGAACAATGGACTGGTTCCAAACAAGAAAAGGAGTACATCAAGGCTGTATATTGTCACCCTGCTTATTTAACTTATATGCAGAGTACATCATGAGAAATGGTGGGCTGGAAGAAGCACAAGCTGGAATCAAGACTGCTGGGAGAAATATCAATAACCTCAGATATGCAGATGACACCACCCTTATGGCAGAAAGTGAAGAAGAACTAAAGAGCCTCTTGATGAAAGTGACAGAGAAGATTGAAAAAGTTGACTTAAAATTCAACATTCAGAAAACTAATATCATGGCATCTGGTCTCATTACTTCATGGCAAATAGATGGAGAAACAGAGGAAACAGTGGCAGACTATTTTTTTGGGCTCCAAAATCACTGCAGATGGTGACTGCAGCCATGAAATAAAAAGACACTTACTCCTTGGAAGGAAAGCTATGATTAACCTAGACAGCATATTAAAAAGCAGAGACATTACTTTGCCAACAAAGGTCCATCTAGTCAAGGCAATGGTGTTTTCAGTAGTCATGTATGGATGTAAGAGTTGGACTGTGAACAAAGCTGAGCACCAAAGAATTGATGCTTTTGAACTCTTGTATTGGAGAAGACTCTTGAGAGTCCCTTGGGCTGCAAGGAAATCCAACAGTCCATCCTAAGGAGATCAGTCCTGGGAGTTCATTGGAAGGACTGATGTTGAAGCTGAAACTCTAATATTTTGGCCACCTGATGCAAAGAGCTGACTCATTTGAAAAGACCCTGCTGGGAAAGATTGAAGGTGAGAAGAGAAGGGCAGAGAATGAGATGGTTGGATGGCATCACCGACTCAATGGACATGAGTTTGAGTAAACTCCAGGAGCTGGTGATGGACAGGCAGGCCTGGCATGCTGCAGTCCATTGGGTCACAAAGAGTCAGACACGACTGAGTGACTGAACTGAACTGAACTGATGATGACAGACATTAACTAGACTTATTGTAATGATCATTTCACACTATATACAAATACTGAATCATTATATTGTACACTTGAAATTCAATTCTATCTCAATTTAAAAAATCCAAATATGGTATGAATTATATGATACCTATTTCATATCATTTATCAAAATAAATTATAAATAAACTATAAATAATATTTTATTTAATCAGATCAGATCAGTCACTCAGTCGTGTCCGACTCTTTGCGACCCCATGAATCGCAGCACGCCAGGCCTCCCTGTCCATCACCAGCTACCAGAGTTCACTCAGACTCACGTCCATCGAGTCAGTGATGCCATCCAGCCATCTCATCCTCTGTCGTCCCCTTCTCCTTCTGCCCCCAATCCCTCCCAGCATCAGGGTTTTTCCAATGAGTCAACTCTTTGCATGAGGTGGCCAAAGTACTGGAGTTTCAGCTTGAGCATCATTCCTTCCAAAGAAATCCCAGGGCTGATCTCCTTCAGAATAGACCGGTTAGATCTCCTTGCAGTCCAAGGGACTCTCAAGAGTCTTCTCCAACACCACAGTTCAAAAGCATCAATTCTTCGGCACTCAGCCTTCTTCACAGTCCAACTCTCACATCCATACATGACCACAGGAAAAACCATAGCCTTGACTAGACAAACCTTTGTTGGCAAAGTAATATCTCTGCTTTTGAATATGCTATCTAGGTTGGTCATAACTTTCCTTCCAAGAAGTAAGCGTCTTTTAATTTCATGGCTGCGGTCACCATCTGCAGTGATTTTGGAGCCCAGAAAAATAAAGTCTGACACTGTTTCCACTGTTTCCCCATCTGTTTCCCATGAAGTGGTGGGACCGGATGCCATGATCTTCATAAAGCTATTTTATAAAATAATTTATAAAATAAATTATAAATCAAGTAAAGATTTAGTATAAAAACCAGAGCAAGAAAAGTACTAGAAGAAAACAAGAGGGAGATAGTTATGTTATCTTGAAAGGCCCTTCTAAGGATAATACCAAAGGCTGAGACCATAAAGGAAAAGAATGCCAGATTTATTTATTAGAAAAAAGTAAAAATCACAGAAATTATTTAAAAAAAAGAAAAGAAAAGTAAAAAGTAAAAATCTTCAGTAAATCAATAAGCACAGTAACGGAAACTAAAAAGAAAATGCCCAAAGGGAAAATTACATGGAACATCATACTAGCAAAGCAATTATGTCCATAGTTCTTACAAATCAGTAAGAAAATAGAACAGTGGCAAGAGTAGCTAGGACAGTGTCTAGGTTAGCTGTGTGTGCTATGCGCTGTCGCTTTGGTCATATCCTACTCTCTCCGACCCTATGGATGTAGCCTACCAGGCTGCTCCGTCCATGGAATTCTCTGCACAAGAATAGTGGAGTAGGTTGCCATTCCTCCCCCAGGGGATCTTGCCAGGGATCGAACCCGTGTCTCTTAGGTCTCCTGCATTGGCAGGCAGGTTCTTTACTGCTAGCACCACCTGGGAAGCCCTTCTAGGTTAGCTATTGCCACAAAAATGATTAATAATAAAGAGGCCCAGAATACAGCGGTGTAAAATAACATTTATTCTCACTTATGACACGCAAGTCAACTGAGGTTGTTTGGGCACTGGGCTTAGCACAGGCAGAGTCCAGGCCCGTGCCATGTGTTTCTCATGCTTCTGGCAGCAGGCTGGCCTGGGCATGTTCTTCTCAAAGAGATGGCAGAAGGCCAAAAAGCACTCCCCACCATCCAAGCAGTTTGGACCTTTAGTCACCTATCTCCTGCTAACATTTTGTTAGCAAGTCAGATGGCAAAGCCTAACCTTAATTGGTTGTGTAAGTAGGCTCCACTGCAGTGGGAGGGCTGATAATCAATATTTGATGATGGCAAGTGCCATAGACTGAATGCTTGTGTCCCCTCCTCCCAATTCAAATGATGAAATCTAAGCCCAATGTGATGGTATTAGGAGGTGGGGCTTTGGGGCTCCACCTTTACAAAAGTCACCCCCGGGGAGAGCTCTTGCCCCTCTGCCATGTGCGAACACAGGGACAAGAGGGTATCTACAACTAGGAAGCAGAGCCTCACCAGACGCTAATCTGCCAGTGCCTTGATCTTGGACTTCCTAGTTTCCAGAACTGTGAGAAATAAACTTATGTCATGATAACTAATTCCAACAGCCCAAATCGTCTCAGACAGCAGGTATCATCAGGTACTACTGGAAAAACAAGGACAAATGACCAATTAGTATGTGAAAGAGCGAGCAACATTCTTTATATGGAAAAATACAAATCTTAAAAAATATATCATTTGTGGCTTATCAGATTGGCAATTACAAATTGACAACATCTAACATGAGTGACGATCGTCCCTCAGTACTCTTTTGGTGAGACTGTAAATTGATATCATCCTTTATATCAACATTTATAATATATACTCTTATGATTTGCAATCTTACTTTTGGAAAATTATTCTACGTATTTAACAGTACAACATCCTAACGATGTATCACAAGAATATTCAATATAAAGTAGTTTGTAATAGCAAAAAATTAGAAACAGTCCTAAGCCCAAAAATAAGGGATGTTAACAGGACATAGAATTCCATGAGAAAGCGGGATTTAGGAGACCATTTTTAAGATGGAGATAATGAAAGAAATGCTACTAACCAGTGTTGTCAGGAATATATATAATGCATTTTATGTTGTGCATATTTGTTAACATAAAAATATTCACAATATAGTAAATAGAAATAGATTATAAAACAATTCAAACAGTATGATCGTGTTTTAAAAATGAAGATATATAAATATGCAAAAGACATCTAGCCAAAAAGAAAAAAAAAAGACATCTAACCAGTGACAGATCATAGTAATGGTGATTTGGGATGGTAAGATTTTGGATTTTATTCTTTTTTGTTTGTATATTTTAATCTTTTATAATAAACAGGTATTAATTTTATATGATGTTAAGTTGAAAAAAACATCATGTTTACTATGATGTTAAGTTGAAAAAAGATACATTTGTTGAGACAGTATGAGTCATTGTCATGTAAATGTGTGTTTAAAAACACATTAAAAATATGTGTTTAAAAGCCAATATAGATATGTTTGAGTAGTATAAGTTATTTTTTCTACTTTTCTGCATATTATAAATATTCTGTGATAAAATACATTCTTCTTATAGTGAAAAAATATTTTTTAAAGACAATTGCTGGACAAAATAATTTAGGATCCCATAACAAATTGAATTGTATCTGTAGTCAGATGTCAAAAAAAATACATATACAAGTCCAATGGTTTTCAAGTTGTAGTGACCCTAGGAGACACCTGGAAGGCTTCTTTAAAAGGCAGATTTCCTGTTCTCATCCCCTAAACCTGCCAGTCTTTGATTTCTACTATATAATGGTATTTGACAGTCCCAAATAGTGTTGGGGCTTCCCAGGTGGCTCAGTGGTAAAGAATCCTACTGCCAATGCAGGAGCCATAGGACACTTGGGTTCTGTCCTTGAGTCAGGAAGATCCCTTGGCGGAGGAAACAGCAACCCACTTCAGTATTCTTAGCTGGATAATGCCATGGACAGAAGAAGCCTGGTGGCTACAGTCCACAGGGTCACAAACAATCAGACTGCACTGAGCATACAGACACACACACACAAATAGTATAATATGAATATCTCAACTCAGTCTCTTCTTTATGTATTTTTTAATTTTATTAAATGCATTTTCAGTATTTGCAAAGTAAGTATATGATTTTCAATTTAAAACTGCTAACATGATTTATATTGGTAGGTTTTCTTTTTTAAAGTATTTATTTATGCATTTTTGTCCGTGCTGGGTCTTCATTGCTGCCTAGGCTTTTTTCTAGTTGTGACAGCAGGGACTACTCTTCACTGCAGCGTGTGTTCTTTTCATCGCTGTGGTTTCTCTTGTCTTAGAGCACAGGCTCTAGGGCACATGGGCTTCAGTAGTTGCAGCGTGTGGGCTCAGTAGTTGTGTCTCATAGGCTCTAGAGCGAGGGCTCAACAGTTGTGGCACATGGGCTTACTTGCTCTGTGTCTCTGCTCCCTTGATCCCTGGGCACCTGATTCCCTGGCAGCCCAGAGTTTTCTCCAAGCCCTTCAGTCTCTTAACAGTAATTTGTCATTTAATGACAAACATGCTCATCTTGGGATGGAGGCATCATTGAGAACACTTAAGACAGAATCTAGATTTCCACATTCCACCATGCACTGATGCTTGGACTTGCTGCTGCTGCTGCTAAGTCGCTTCAGTCGTGTCTGACTCTGTGTGACCCCACAGACGGCAGCCCACCAGGCTCCCCCATCCCTGGGATTCTCCAAGCAAGAACACTGGAGTGGGTTGCCATTTCCTTCTCCAATGCGTGAAAGTGAAGTCTCTCAGTTGTGTCTGACTCGTAGCGACCCCATGGACTGCAGCCTACCAGGCTCCTCCATCCATGGGATTTTCCAGGCAAGAGTACTGGAGTGGGGTGCCATTGCCTTCTCTGGACTTGCTGCTAATGCCCACCAATCCCCAAACCAATAAGCCACAATTTAATGAAAGCCTAAAGTTGGCTCAACACTAGTCAGATTTCAAATATAACTTGTATAGAGTTAGCAAGTATTAGCAAGTTTCAAAGACTTTTAAAGTTCGTTTCTTTCATCATGGAGTATTTCCTCAGGGATTTTGGATGTTTCTTTGAATAAGGTAGCCAACACATCACAGAGAATATAAAATGATATATACAAATAGCTAAAACTAGAAACTAATAAGTACAGTATCTTTGCCAGAAACTCTTAGAATCCTTGTCCCAATAGTCTTGTATTTTCTAAGTAAATCATGCAAAAAAAGTATTTATTTGTATGATAGATAACATTTCTTGAGCTACACATGCTAAGATATTATGCTAAGAATTTTATATATATTCTCTCATTTGCATAACAACTGTATGAGTTGGGTGCTAGGATTACCCCCACCCCATTTTATAGATGAGAAAACGGAGGCTTCAACAGAGTAAAAAGCTTACCCAAACACATACTTCTGGCAAGTGTCAGAGCAAACGTTTGAACTAAGGTCATCTGATGCAGCTTTCCTGCTCTCTTAACCATTCCTGTATATGCTTCTCTGGTTAGCATTGTCTATCATTCATCTATCAATGAATATCATCCTCAGAAATGCACATGAGAATTTAGTTTTTCCCTGTTTTTAATCTTCCTAGAACTGTTCTCAGAGACGGCAATGGCACCCCACTCCAGTACTCTTGCCTGGAAAATCCCACGGACGGAGGAGCCTGGTGGGCTGCAGTTCATGGGGTCGCTAGGAGTTGGACACGACTTCACTTTCACTTTTCACTTTCATGCATTGGAGAAGGAAATGGCAACCCACTACAGTGTTCTTGCCTGGACAATCCCAGGGACGGGGGAGCCTGGTGGGCTGCCATCTATGGGGTCGAATAGAGTCAGACACGACTGAAGCGACTTAGCAGCAGCAGCAGCAGCAGCAGAACTGTACTATTATATTTTCATGTAATAATTTTAAAATATGTATATCATACTCATGAGTGTGATTTTGTGGGTATAATTGCAAACTAAAGTTAGCACTTTGCCCAAATGTATAAACATTTGTATCAATGTATACTTAAAAATTATAGAGTGATATTTGTTTGCTAGAGATGGGAAGAAATGTATATTACATCTTAAAATAGTAGTACATTTTTCCCATAGTAGTAACACATTTTAAATGAAATTATAAGAATAGAAATGGTATCAGTCAGGGTTCAGTTGGGGTAAAAAGAAACAATTTTGTTAAAGCAGAAGATAATATTTAATTCAGGAAATAATTGAAGGTTGGACAAACAAGCTCTGGACCAGGTGTCTAGAAATAACACCCATGGTGACACTGTTCAACTTGTCCCTTCAAGAGAGCTTCTCCTAGGACACAATAAGAAGGATGAGCAGCCAGGAGGTTGCCATGGAATCATCATTGCTGCAATTCAGGGATCAGAAAGTGGTTCTAACTGCCTCCATGACATCTGCAAAGCTGGGGGTAGAACATCAGACCATGGCTGTGGCAAATTCAACAGCTGACAATGCAGGAAGATGCCCTCCATTGAACTTCTACTTTGAAATCCAAACCTAGTACATGGAATTTATGTAATCTAATTTGTACCTAGAATAAGGGCTTGTAAGGAATTCTGAGAATTAGTGAAAGAGCCTGCAGGCTGTATCATACAGGAAAGCACCCTAGAAGGAATTTGGGGATTGAGTGGCAATTTAAGATTTTCACCACAAACACACTATCAAATAAGGTAGCACTGAATTCCTATAGCTGTGAGGCACTGTGGTCTGTGTCCCATGGGCAAACCACCAACTCAGTAACTGGATGGCAGTTTCCAATGCTTTATGAAGAGGTATGCAGGGTTATTTAACACGCTCCATTGGAAATGCTACAGAACCGGGAACCAAGAGAGAAGAAACCTGACTTGTGGATTTTTTTTTAACTGTCTACATCACTTCTTATTAAAAGCTTGTTTGTCTCAAGAAGTTCTTATTGTTCAGTCGCTCAGTCATGTCCAACTCTTTGAACACCATGGACTGCAGCACTCCAGGCTCCCCTGTCCTTCACCATCTCCCGGAGCTTGCTCAAACTCATGTCCCTTGAGTCAGTGATGCCATCCAACCATCTCATTCTCTGTTGCCCCCTTCTCCTCCTGCCCTCAGCCTTTCCCAGCATCACTGGTCTTTTCCAGTGAGTCAGCTCTTCTCATTAGATGGCCAAAGTATTGAAGCTTCAGCTTTTCAGCATCAGTCCTTCTAATGAATATTCAGGATTGATTTCCTTTAGGATTGACTGATTTGATCTCCTTGCTGTCCAAGGGACTCTCGAGAGACTCCTCCAATATCACAGTTCAAAAGCATCATTTCTTCAGTGTTCAGCCTTCTTTATGGTCTCTCACATCCATACATGACTACTGGAAAAACCATAGCCTTGACTAGATGGACCTTCGTTGGCAAAGTAATGTCTCTGCTTTTTAATACACTGTCTAGGTTTGTCATAGCTTTTCCTCCAAGGAGCAACCATCTTTTAATTTCATGGTTGCAGTCACCGTCTGCAGTGATTTTGGAGCCCAAAGAAAAAAAATCTGTCACTATTTCCATTGTTTCCCCATCTATTTGCCATGAAGTGATGGGACCAGATGTCATGATCTTCATTTTTTGAATGTTGACTTTTAAGCCAGCTTTTTCACTCTCTTCTTTCACCTTCATCAAGAGGCTCTTTAGTTCCTTTTTGCCTTCTGCCATAAGGGTGGTGTCATCTGCATATCTGAGGTTATTGATATTTCTCCCAGCAATCTGGATTCCAGCTTGTGATTCATTCAGCCTGGCATGTCTCATAACAGACTCTGCACAGAAGTTAAGTAAGCAGGGTGACAATATACAGCCTTGACATACTCCTTTCCCAATTTGGAACCAGTCCGTAGTTCCATGTCCGGTTCTAACTGTTGCTTCTTGACCTGCATACAGATTTCTCATGAACCAGGTAAGGTGGTCTGGTATTCCCATCTCTTTAAAAATTTTCCACAGTTTGTTGTAATCCACACAGTCAAACACTTTAGACTAGCCAATGAAGCAGAAGTAGATGTTTTTCTGGAATTCCCTTGATTTTTCTATGATCCAGCAGATGTTGACAATTTGATCTCTGATGGCTTCCCTTGTGGCTCAGCTGGTAAAGAATCGGCCTGCAATTTGGGAGACCTGGGTTCAATCCCTGAGTTGGGAAGATCCCCTGGAGAAGGGAAAGGCTACCCACTCCAGTATTATGGCCTGAAGAATTCCATGGACAGTCAATGGAGTTACAAAGAGTCGGACATGACTGAGTGACTTTCACTTTTCCTTTTCTCTTCCTTTTTCTAAATCCATCTTGAACATGTGGAAGTTCTTGGTTCATGTACTACTGAGGCCTGGCTTGGAGAATTTTGAGCATTACTTTGCTAGCATGTGAGATGAGTGCAATTGTGTGGTAACTTGAACGTTTTTTTGGCATTGCTTTTCTTTGGGATTGGAATGAATACTGACCTTTTCCAGTCCTGTGGCCACTGCTGAGTTTTCCAAATTTGCTGGCATATTGAGTGCAGCGCTTTCACAGCATCAACTTTCAGGATTTGAAATAGCTCAGCTGGAATTCCATCACCTCCACTAGCTTTGTTCATAGTGATGCTTCCTAAGGCCCACTTGAATTCGCACTCCAAGATGTCTGGCTCTAGGTGAGTGATTACACCATTGTGATTGTCTGGGTCATTAAGATCTTTTTTTGTACAGTTCTTCTGTGTATTCTTGCCACCTCTACTTAATATCTTCTGCTTCTGTTAGGTCCATACCATTTCTATCCTTTATTGTGCCCATCTTTGCATGAAATGTTCCCTTGGTATCTCTAATTTTCTTGAAGAGATCTCTAGACTTTCCCATTCTATTGTTTTCCTCTATTTCTTTGCATTGTTCACTTAGGAAAGCTTTATTATCTCTCCTTTCTATTCTTCGGAACTCTGCATTCAGATGTGTTTATCTTTCCTTTTCTCCTTTGCCTTTCACTTCTCTTCTTTTCTCAGCTATTTGTAAGGCCTCCTCAGACAGTCAGTTTGCCTTTTTGTATTTATTTTTCTTGGGCTGCAAAATTGTATGGAATATGATCACAGTATATCATAAAACAACAAAAATCTTAAAAGTCTTCTTTATAATCAAGGAATAATGGGATACCATTTATTATTCAATTGGCAAAAACTGAAAAGACTGATAATATGTAGTATTGAGAATTATGGGAGGAAATGAGTAGTCTTATGCAATTTAGATTTGAGTATAAATTGGTTCAGTGGTAGCTATTAAAGTAGAAAATATGCACACCTTCAGGACAACAATATGACACTTAGTTATCTTACAGGAAAAATATTCCCTGATATATAAAGAGGCAAGTACCAAGAATGCTTATGGCCACATTGTTTATTCTAGCAAAAACCTGAAAACAACCTACCTGGTCATCAATACTGAAAATAAATAAATTATAGTATATTTATATAATACTAGGTTTCTAAATATACATGAAATAGAAATCTATGTATTGACCTACATACATATATATGTATATATAATTAAATTATACATGTAATATATAATTAAATTTAAAATAAATTGCATAAAAATAATAGTGTATTCACATTTATGTTAAACACACAAAAACACATATATAACTAACATTTATTGAACATATTTTGGACACTATTCTAAGAGATTTATGGGTTTTGACTCATTTAAATTCTCATAGCACCAACATGAGCAAGAATACAATAATTATGCTTATATAATTACGCTTATTTTACAGAAGAAGAAATCAAGATACAGAATGTTAAGTCACTTGGCCAAGTGCAAATGGCCACTAAGAGGTGGAACTGAGATTCCGACCCAGGAAGTCTTGCTCTAGAGTCCTTCCCTTAAAAAAGGAAGAGATAGGACAGGAAGCTAAACCTAGTTCTGAATGACTCCAAAGCCCAGAATTTCATTTAAACTTCATTTTTAAATAACATCATGCTTGGATTTTCCAGAAGATGGTTGATCATTTTACCATAGTGGTCTGTGGGTGTTGTGTCCTATTCAGGGTGAAATATTGGAATTTCAGGAGCCTGCTGTCCAGAATTCTTGCCAAGTTGTCTGGTATCTGGAGAATGGGTCTGACCTGCTTTGTGGAGGTAAGCCAGGCCTACCTGAAAACCAGAAGGACTCTCAGCAAAGTGCTGCCTTCTGACCTTCTGAAAAATAACTCTACACAGCTTCATTAAAAATCTGCTCATTTTTCTTGGTAGCAGTAACTCAACCCTAGATATCCTCTTCCCAGTAATGGAAAAATATAACAGTTGAAGCTATAATGGTGCAATGCACATGCACAGGGCTTGGGCTTAACAATGAATAGACTGTAGGCATTGTTATAAAGATTGCCAATCTCCCTTACACTCCATCACAATCTCCTTTTATTTTCTTCATAGCCTTAAATATTATTTGAAATCATTTTAAAGTCTTATTTTGTATATCTATGTACTAAAATTAAGGAACATCTCTATCTTGAAAAGCCAGTCCAAATCCCTTAGAAAAGTTCTTAGATGACACATGAAGTATTCAATAAGATTTCCTGAATTATTAAATAAATGCTATTTATGCCATTTATTTTCCTGGAATGTTGTGGTCCTGTGCGTGCTAAGGCCTGTGAATGACTGATTCTACTTCCCTTTTTCTAACAGACATAACCCACTTGAAATCACCCTGCCTGCCTGCTCTTAGAAAGGGCTGCTTTCCCCTCCTTTGCCTGGACTCCATAGCAGCATTCTGGGGCAGGGGAAAATGAGGCCAGGGTTGGAGGATGGGGAAGAAGGGATTGTTGGGGCCTTTTGTTTCCCCTAAGTTCCAGATGCTATAGTAATAGTTTAGCATCAACAGAATGAAGATGATTCATCTAGATGATTGTGACCTCAGAGAATAACCAATATGCAAATACTCAACCCAGGTCTGAAACAAATCATCAGAAATGGCATTCATTCATTCATTCACTCATTCATTCAGCAAATATTTATTGAGCTACCACATGCCAGACACTTGATTTGTACTAACAGGAATACTGTCTACATGAGCAAATAGATCACTCCTTAGGATCCCCAATCTGTAATTCCCAATCTGCTAAGTAATAGATAATTATCACAAACTGACTTCAGCCCACTACACACACTCAAAAACTGGATGTGATAAATGAGAGGCAGATGGTGTTAGGATTTCATCAGTTTTTCTGTGCTCTTATCAATATGGATAAGGCTTCCCTGGTGGCTTGGATGGTAAAGAATCTGCCTGCAATGCAGGAGACCCAGGTTCAATCTCTGGGTCAGGAAAATCCCCTGGAGAAGGAAATGGCAACCCACTCCAGTATTCTTGCCTAGAGAATCCCTTGGACAGAGGAGCCTGGTGAGATACAGTCCAGGGGGTCACAAAGAGTTGGACACAACAGATCGACTAACACTTTCACTTTTTTTCACTTTATTGATATGGAAAAATAACATTAAAGGCTAATTGATACGTTTCAGTTCTCTCACTTTTCTCTGAGCCCCATTTTCTCTTCTGCTTACTTTAAGTAAATCTTATCAGTTTTTCTAACCCCACCATGGCAACCTGATTTCTCTCCAATAACTAGGGCAAATGAAGGCAAATCTATTTGTTTTTTTTTTTTTGGTTGGTTGGTTTGTTTTTGTTTTCGCCTGCACCATGGGCATATGGTTCCCCTATCAGGGATTGAACCCATGTCCCTTGCATTGGAAACTCGGAGTCTTAATCATTGAACAACCAGGGAAGTCCCACATCTAATCTGTTTCAATGCATCTTCACAGCCTTCTTTCACTGTGGGCCAGGTTTTCACTAACCAATGTCTAGATGACTACCAGAGTCTTTGCACTGGTCTCTTGGCATTGAAACATTCCCACTACAATTTTATATACCACTTGTAGACTTATAATATTTGTACCTCTTCTTTATAGTAACAGCCACAGCAGAATTTTACATTTACTTGTAATTATATGACTAAAGTCAGAGAAGGCAATGGCAACCCACTCCAGTACTCTTGCCTGGAAAATCTCATGGATGGAGGAGCCTGGTAGGCTGCAGTCCATGGGGTTGCTAAGAGTCGGGCACGACTGAGTGACCTCACTTTCACTTTTCACTTTCATGCATTGGAGAAGGAAAGGGCAACCCACTCCAGTGTTCTTACCTGGAAAATCCCAGGGATGGGGGAGCCTGGTGGGCTGCCGTCTATGGGGTCGCACAGAGTCAGACACGACTGAAGCTGCTTAGCAGGAGCAGCAGCAGCAGCATATGACTAAAGTGGCCTCCTCTACTGGATTGTAAATTATGTGGGGACAGGGATAAAGTCACACTTTGCTCACCTTAAATCTGTAGTGCCTAATCCAGCATCTGACAAGTATTAGACATGTAAGAAATATCTGTTGAGTAAATTAATATTACTTTAAATATAGATTTTTTTTCTTACTTCCTGGAGTCAAGACTTTGTTTCACTCAAGGTCAAAGTCTTCCTAACCCAAATCCAAAAACTCCAGGTTGCTGATAATGGTCTGCCATTAATCACATTCTCACTGCCTTCACCTTTAAGAAGTACTCCTGCTCAAGGCAGGCGCCTCTCTTTCCTAGTTTCAAAAAAATGCTGTGGGTGTTTCCGCTCCTCTGTACTCAACTCATGTTCTTTCTATTCTAAGCCACCAGTCTGTTCTTCCAAATTGTGTGAGAGTGACAGTTGTATTATTTCCAAACGATCTGGGTTTCAGAAATACCCTAGAGAAATCTTTTTATATTTTGTTATATTTATTTTTGGCTATGCTGGGTCTTCATTGCTTCGTGGGCTTTTCTCTAGTTGCAGTGCACGGGCTTCTCATTTCGGTGGCTTCTCTTTTTGCTAAGCATGGGCTTAAGGGCACACAGGGAGGTTCAGTAGTTGCGGCTCCTGGGTTCTGGGGCACAGGCTCAGTAGTTGTGCCACACCTGCTTAGTTGCTTTGTGGCATGTGCAACCTTCCCAAATGAGGGATCAAACCTATGTCTCCTGCATTGGCTGGCAGATTCTTTACCACTGGGCCACCAGGGAAGTCCGAGAAATCCTTTTAAAAACCTTCACATCTAAAGTGGCCATGACCAAGTTAGTTACTCCTGAATATGGTAACATTAATTTGGGGAATTAAAACAAAAGTCAAGAATTTAAATCAGTTTTAATTGATTAAGCATAAAATGTACCAAGTGGTCCCTTAATAAAGTGAAATAAATTTAATTTTCATATTTTGCTTGTTCTTACATAAAACAAAAATGGACTATGAATTAAAAATGTAATCACTTCCTACAACAATTTATTTATGAGACCATTTTTGCTGTCTGCTTTAACATAAACATTTACAGCTCATGAGCCTCTATTGGGCTTCCAACAACACATTATAATTTTTAAAAGTGTTCTGTGATCAAATATGGTGAGGAAACTCTCACATGTAGTGTAGTTTATTTCAAGCTAAGTGAGGAGAGTAGTTTTTAAAGGAGAGCCTGGACAGTAGTTATCAGATCCTAGAAAGGTCAAGAAGAATGAAAAAAGGGCAGTCAATATTAGTCACTCTTTATACTTACACACATTTGCAGAATTTGAAAGTATCTAAAACTGAAATTTATACCATTTCCAAAGATGAATGTGTCAGCATTTTTTCCTCTTCCATAGAAGGAGTGGGGGGAGGGGGGGTAGGCAGTGGAACTCATTCAAAATAACTATATACAGCAAAATACTTCTGATTTTGTATTCCCTGTTTTTGTCAACAAATAAATTTAGAAGATTAAGCTTTTTTTCTTCCAAAATTATGATGCCAGGGCAAAGGTATCATTCAGTATAATATACAGTAAAATAAAGCTGTACAAGCACAGAAAGCATATAAATCATGCTCATACACATTTAAGAATTAAAATTACCTCAATAAATACGCTTTATGTAGCATAAATTGCAGTATGGAAGAGTAAGGAGTTTGAAAATGAAGAATCTAGGTTTTGGTGGAGGCCCCAAAACTTAGTACTACCTAAGATTTTCAACAAATCACCTATCTGAGTTTACTGAGTTTACTCTGTGAAGAGTAAAGTTTGGTGATGGTTTAGTCGTTAGGTCTTATCTGACTCTGTGCGACCCCAAGGACTGTAGCCTGCCAGGCTCCTCTGTCCATGGGATCCTCCAGGCAAGAATACTGGAGTGAGTTGCCATTTCCTTCTCCAGGAGATCCAGGATTGAACCCAGGTCTCCTACATTGCAGGCAGACTCTACCCACTGAGCTACAAGGGAAGCCCAAAGGGGTTTACACATGTGAATTTTTGTTTTGGCCATGCCCCATGGCCAACAAGATCTTAGTTCCTCCGCCAGTGATTGAACCTGTGTTCCCGCAGTGAAAGTGCCAAGTCCTAACCAGCGGACCTCCCAGAAATTCCCCTCTAAGTGTAGATTTTAAAAACATGACAGTGATGTTGCTGTGAAGTACATCATGAACTTGCCAGTGTTGTGAGAAGTGGGTTGTAAGGGGGAAAGAGAAGAGTCAGTATTTCTAAGTGACCTCACCTACTGGACATTTACTATGAGCCAAGTACTGTACTGCCGGCTGTCATAAGTTCTCTCATTAAGTCCTCACACTTACCCAACGTAGTAGTGTTGTATTAGGTGGAACACTGGGAACTAGCTATTTCAGTAGCTCAAAAATAGTTATCAGCAATATTACAAAGTTTAAACTATCAACCGCAGAAACGGGAGAAAGTGAAACACACTAAGTGACTTGTCTAAGTTAAACTAACCAGTACCTGATAAAGTCAGATTTGCAAGCCACCCAGGTTTATGTTTTTGCTGTTTAATATATCTGACTACTCTCAACAAAAGCAAAAATGTGTCGAGGAAAGCTCAGCAAATGTTAAATTCGCGGTTCCTACCAAGTCTACTACATATGAAATTTAATAGGAGTAAAATGACCAACCTAGATGGCATATTCAAAAGCAGAGACATTACTTTGCCAACAAAGGTCCGTCTAGTCAAAGCTATGGTTTTTCCAGTGATAATGTACGGATGTGAGAGTTGGACTGTGAAGAAAGCTGAGCGCCAAAGAATTGATGCTTTTGTACTGTGGGGTTGTAGAAAACTCTTGAGAGTCCCTTGGACTGCAAGGAGATCCAACCAGTCCATTCTGAAGGAGATCAGTCCTGGGTGTTCTTTGGAAGGACTGATGCTAAAGCTGAAACTCCAGTACTTTGGCCACCTCATGCGAAGAGTTGACTCATTGGAAAAGACTGATGCTGGGAGGGATTAGGGACAAGGGGAGAAGGGGATGACAGAGGATGAAATGGCTGGATGGCATCACACCGACTCGATGGACGTGAGTTTGAGTGAACTCCGGGAGTTGGTGATGGACAGGGAGGCCTGGCGTGCTGGGATTCATGGTGTCGCAAAGAGTCGGACACGACGGAGCAACTGAACTGAACTGAATTGAACTGAAAGAATCACAAACTCTAAGGGAACAGCGCATATCTTCCCTGATCTCACCAGTTTAAGCATTCTCTTTCATCTCATTTGGAAACTATGATATTCTTACAGTATTACTCACTGTTTCATATACTTAAATCGAATCGGGAACTACAGTTGAAGAATCTCAAGGGCAGAGATTAAGTCTTACTCTTTGACTTCACACACTGGCCAGCAAATAGAGTAAATCAATAGACCTTTAATCAATGGACGTGAAGAAAAATGAGCAGTTTGGGGGAAAGCCCTTAAGAAGGGAAAGGAACTGCTTCTGAGAATTGAAACCGGCGGGCGTTTCAACTCCTCGGTACTTTCTCTTTTTAAAGCGGTATCTTAGGGCTATCACCAACGTGATAGCCCATTGGCTGGGAAGTGAGGCTGCTAGCGCAGCCGGTGGAAGGTGGAGCGGGCCGGCGCACCGCCCTCTGGCCGGCAGGGGGAGCCCTGCCGAGCGCTGGGCCCCGCGCTGGGCCCCGCGCCATGCCGCCCCGCCCCGCGTGCCCCGCGATCTCTCCGCCGCGCGCCCGCCTGCCGCCCGGCGCCACGCCCGCCGCAGGCCGAGGGCCAGTCACCCGCGGGCCGGCGCCCCGCAGCCCGCTCGCCGCCCCGCCCCGCCCGGCGCCGCCGCGGGACGGGTAACGGTTACGAAGCACTTTCTCCGCCGCAATTTCTGCTTAGTCATTGTCTTCCAGGAAACGGCTCCTCAGTTGGGAGTCCACTCTACCGCGGCGGCCGCTGTAGCAGAGAGCCGCAGCCATCAGTGCGTCTTTCCCGGCCGCAGCTCCGCCGCCGCCGGGTCGTCCTTGGGCCCGAGCGCAGGCCGGGGTCTCGCCGCGCGGGGCGAGCAGCCTCGCGCTTTGCTCTCCGGCCTCGGGCACCGCGTCCTACGGGCGGCCTCCTTCCCCGCCTGCGGCCCGGTCACCGCCGGGCCCGCTCCGTCGGCTGCTGTCATGGGCACCGACAGCCGCGCGGCCGGAGCGCTCCTGGCGCGGGCCAGCACCCTGCACCTGCAGACCGGGAACCTGCTGAACTGGGGCCGCCTGCGGAAGAAGTGTCCGTCCACGCACAGCGAGGAGGTGAGAGCGGCGAGCGCGCCGGCTGAGACCGGCTCCAGGGACAGGCCGCGGGCCGGGCCGGGAGGCTCCGCGGGCGGGTGGTCGGGCTCCGGGCGCCGCGGCGGACGTGGGCGAGGCGCGCACCTGGGCTCCGCCTGCGAGAGGAAGCCGGGGCTGCTATCTGCTCGATGTCGCGTCCGAACCTGCTGTTGGGGGCCACTGCGTCTTTACAAATTCGGCAGGTGCAACTTGATGAGGAGTGACGCCTCTTGTCAGTGCTCCCGGCTGATGACCAAACTCTCGAACCTATTGATTGGATCGCTCTCCCGGGCGAGGGGTCAGAGAGGGCCGATCCCGCGCTTCGTCCCCCTCCTTAGCTCACTCCCTTTCTCCCACGATGTCCAGGTAAAGAAAAATTGGGGGGATTAGCTTGCTGAAGACTCAGATGAGGTAGTAGTAATAATCCATTTAGCTTTAAGGGTGTTGACTGTAGTTTCTCTATGGCTGTGAGGCAAATGACTGAACACTCAAATCCGGCTTTGGAAAAAGGTATGTATTTCTCTTGCCGAAGATTAGTTTGGCTAAAGACTGACCACTGTTTTGAAGTGGCAGGGAATAATCTGGAATTATACTCTCCTTGAATATTTGTTACATCGCTGGGCCTTCCTGAAATGAAGAGTCGATCATTACGCACAGTTAATTGCTGAGGCATGTTGGTGATATAGGACGGGTTTTAGTGTTAAAAAAAAATAACAATAAAACAAACTTTTAATTTAAGAGCTCTGTGACTTTGGGAAAGTTACCCTCGCGAGCCTATTTCCATGACTTGAAAGTTGGATTATATCATCAGCAGGTCACGGTGAGGAATAAAAGATCCTATATGAAACACCATGCAAGCATTTATCTCCCTTGCCATCTGGTTCAGAGAGATAAAACAAATCTTGATTAAAAGAAAAAATTCCTAAGCTATGTCGATTATGATGGTACCGACTGTGTTCCTAATCAGTTTTAAGTAAGATGTTGGTGATATACTAGGTAGTGGCAGTAGCATCCCTCTGAGTATGAGTTGGACCCGTGCCCAGGCCTCCTGTTGGCAGTGAGGACCAATCGGGGGATGGTAACTCCTGGTTGCAACTTTAATAGGAATCAGAATCCATACTATATTCTGTGTCCAGGATGCAGCTCAGTTTGTCTCTCTTGTTTTTTTTTTCTTTAAACACCCTCACTTGTGCTTTTTCTCCCAAAGATAGACACTTCTGTGTTTGTACTAGACCTTTAACTTCTCCAGGGTTGATGGTTCAATACAGCATTTTGCACATAGATAGTACTGGGTGACATTTTCTCTCTCTTATCTCACTCAACACATGCTAAAGTAGTAGTTTGAAGTTTGACTGTAAACCCAGTTAAAAAAAAAAAGCATTTTGCCTTGACAGTCCATTTAATGGTTGCATGCGCGCGCGCGCGCGCGCACACACACACACACACACACACACACACATACAATCTTATGAAAAGAGTTTACTATATACTATGTATTCTAATTTTTTCTTATTTTAATTTTTAAAACCTTGATTTGTTAATGCAGTAATGAGTTACACCCCTCAGTTTGAAAAATATTCTTCAAAAGACTAACTGTGATTTGTGTATTTTATTTTGGGTGAGGTGAAGGAGGGACAAAATTAAGAAATCTGAAAACTTTTGAGGAAAGCTTGGTGCTAGCATATGTGGAGAAAACGTGATTAGAATAGGAGAGGTGTGTTTTGTTTCTGTGTAAAGAACTTTGCAGCAACGAGAGCTGTAAACCAGAGATCATTAAATTTCCTAAAAGGTCTTTTCTAGTCTAATGTTTTGTTTTTTAATTATTCTGTAATCTCTGCCCAGATTTTTTGTTTCACTGTAATTTTCTGAAATAAAATCTTGTGTTTTAAATGGGCCATTATTGGACTGTTTTGAACAGTTATTTGTTGTTAAGGTATTTGATCATGTAGGATTTATTTAAAACTCTTATACAACTCCAGATCTAATGATACACTAAATTATGATGATGCTCATCTTCCATGATACTATGTGTGGTAAGAATGAAGACAGCAGAGAACAAAAAAGTATAAAGTTAATGTTCATTCAGTATAGATAACATATAAAAGATTAAAAATCACCCAGTTTGTGATAGTGAGTGAATTTCTCATATTGTTATAACATTGGACTGTTCCATAATTTGTCCTGACAGAAGGGAGAGAACACTCTGAAAATATACTTATCTTTATGAATTGAGAAATTCATCTGGAAAGCCTTCCACCAGTTAACCATCTTACCAGAGGAAAATTTCTTAAAATTTCTCCCATGACTTGAGCCACAGCACTCCTGATAGAATTGTTGTTCCTGCTGCCTCAAGTTTTATTAATTTTTTCAGAGAATATTGACTTGTAATTCTGTCTAAAATTATTATCAACTAATCATTTTTTATTTAATGACTTAAATTTGATTATAAATATATAGACCCTGTAAATTGAATTCATGTGGGTTATTGTGGCTAGCACATGAATTACTGTTATATACTGTAAATCTTAAATAGGTGATTCTGAGCTCTTGATAAACCAGTTGCCCCTTGTAATTATCTATACTGAAATATAAGCAGTAAAGTTCTTATGTCGGTTTGTATCATAAGCACTCAGAGATCAGATAGTGAGTTCAGAAGTTTAATCTCTGTTGTTGGTGTTAGGAAAGTGCTTTTGCAATTCAGGGATGTGCTCCTAGTTACTCATTTATTTTTTCATTGATTGCCCACAGAATGCAAAGTACTGTGCCCTTGGTATTTATAAGGCAGTGATTTCAAACTGCTAGTGTTGGCGCATTTGTGGTCAGAAGTCAGTTCAATGATTCATGGAGCAACATATTTTTTTCTGACTCGTAGAAGTCAGCAGACTATCTGGTATATAGTAAGCATAAATACTACGTTGTGAATTTTTGTTGTTATATGTATGTACGTCTGTACTCACTGTGTTAGTGTATGTCTTATTTTGGACCACTATTAAATAAGTTGGAAATACACTGTCATAAGAGATAAAAGATAACTAGATACTTGAATGAATTTACAGAATACTACAATGTTAGTGTAAGGAAATTGTATAAGAAAACATTGATGACAGGTCTAAGGTCTACCTGCCTGTTAGGAAATGACTTATATGAACTGACTTTATGCAAGATGACTCCTGTGAGATACGACTATGGTGGTTTCTAGACTTTAGAGTACATTTTGATTACTTGGATGCTTCTTAAAATGAAAGTTTTGCTGCCCTTAGAAAGTGATTCAGCAGATCTAGGATGGGGCTCAGGAATTTAAACATTCATTGAACACCACAGGTGATTCTCATGTAGGCACATAGTGGTTAAGGTTCATTCTAGTCAGCTGCCCCTGGGCTTGATTACAGTTCCTCCACTTATAAATTTCCTTATTCTTGAAATTTTGTTTCTTTATGAATGCTTTTACATCTCAAAAGTTTACTTAAATTTTCATTGGTGTAAAAATACTTTTTAAATGATTAGATTACTGCTTTAGGTCAAGAACATTTGAGAATTAAGAGTAGGATAAAAACAGATATAAGTTGATCTTTGTTAAAGGAAACAAAACCTTGTAGAATTAAAATTTTGGTTTGTATCGTATTTCCTATGGGTATCTTCTTTTTCCTACTTATCAGACTAATACAGTCCTTTTTTTAAAAAAAACTTTAGGTGAAGGTTTATTTCAACCTTTTTTCATTGTAGAAGTACATAAAAAGTGTAGTGTATAGTTAACAGTTTCAAAATGCATTTCTTTTGCAGCTTCGAGATTGTATTCAAAAGACCTTAAATGAGTGGAGTTCCCAAATCAGCCCAGATTTGATCAGGGTGAGTGAACTGTGAATGAAGATATCGTGTAATAAGCAGGAAATTAATTTTCTCAGGTTTGATCAGGAAGTCAGATAGGCAACTAGCATGAAAATCACTGTGGTCCATTTGCTGAAATGGCAGTTTGACCCAGTAGGCTTAAGCATGAAAGAGAAAATCCAACTCTGTAGTCAACTCTTCAGTAAGACAAGCTACTAAGATTCCACAGTCTTCTCAGAGTGTATTTAGTTCCAGTTTATATTTGGTCTAGTAGAGGAATGACTATCAAACAGTTCTGGTTTCTAGATCGCTTTGGTAGACTATAAGCAAAACATAGTTGCTAAAAATAATTTTATGTCAGTTACTTATGAAACAGTAAGGAAGTGTTTCATTGAATATCAGTATATGGCTATTATCAAAAATGTTAATATACAAAACACAGTATGTAAACCACTCTTTGGAATCCAGCTTAGCCAAAGGCTTGTCACAAATTACAGAGACTACTTAAAAAGTAGACAGGTACTAAAAATAATTGTTTCCCTGAGCATACTGCAACTTTGTAACTAAAGGCGCTAGGCAGACATTCACTAATGTCTTCAATCAGTCTCCTTTCTCAGAAGTGACCATTCACTCTGTGCTTGACTTGTAAATACTTAACATGTGGTCAGGCATTCTATGTTCAAGAATTATGGGAAAATCTTGTTTACTTTGTTTTAATTTTATAAATGTTAGCATGTTAGTGATTTTTATGTACCAATATTTTACATTTCACTCATTAACTACTCATTTTTATGCATTGGAATTGCCTTTACTTTGTTTCCATTGCATTCAGAAAAAAATATATTTTGGATTAAAATGTTTGTGATTGACATATGGGAAGTTTTTAACATGTCAATATCCAGAAGGAAATTACCACTTTTCATTGATTTCTGAGTAGAAGTATTGACTGTATTAATGGTTCTCACTCTTCACTTACTGCCCAGTTTGCTTGCTGGTTTGTTCATTTGTTTTTGGTCATACATCCTTCCCTCACCCCTGCCCTGAGTATCTCATCAAAATGAGATACTTTTTCCCAGAAAATGGACACACACATATATACACACAGCACTTTACCTTTATTTCAGGGCATTATAAACTTTCTGAAGCCAATCAGGTAAAGAACTTTATTGTCTTATGTGTTCTCTGCTTCTAAAGAGTGTTATGGACAATAGAAAATACATAGCTAAGTAAAAACATTAATTTTATATTTATTGTAAATATCATGTGTTTATTATAGGAGTTTCCAGATGTCTTGGAATGTACTGTATCTCATGCAGTAGAAAAGATAAATCCCGATGAAAGAGAAGAAATGAAAGTTTCTGGTAAAGTCCAGCCTTTACAGTTCATTTTGTTTTACAGTGGATAATAGGTTTTGTTAGGCATGGGGATAAGCCTTTCTTTGATTCTGGTAATAAGTAACTCGATCACTCAGTGTAGGAAATATAGAGATTCTTTATAACATAATTTATAGCCAGCTTTAAAGAAGGAGTTATAGGAGGTCACTGTTGGCTACTTTAGTGAAGGCAGAATAGAACTTCACCTCTTCATTTTGTTCTCACTAATTTATGTGAGACATTATTAATCAGAGCAGTAGCAGAAGGTGTAAGAAAGAATAAAGGGAAGGCTTAAGAGCCGTGTTCACCGGAAGCCAGCGTAAGTCCTCCCTTCCTGGTGTGACACTACTAAGCAATGGCTGAGGTCCCCTGGGAGCAGGGAAACCGGTCTGGGCAACAAGTCACATGAAGAAAAATAAAATACATACTGTACCCATTCAACAAAGGTGGAGGGACTCCTGCTACTTTCCAGAGATAGTGTTAAGTTCAAGGAATGAAAGCCGTTCTTGTTCTCAGCTTACAGTCAGCATAACATAGTCATTAAATACTTGAGCTTAACTAGATTGAAATTCCTGGATGTGCAGATTACTGACTGACATAATCTAGGGCTAACAACTGATTTAACATCTCTGAGCTCAGTTTCCTTATCTATAAAATGGGGATACACCTGTTTCTTAAGCTTCCTTGTGAGTTAGATGAAATAACAAAAGAAACACATAGCATGGTTCTTGGCACAAAGTAAAGTGCCAGGTAACTGTTACTTATTACTATTGGTGGCTGTGTTGTAGTTGTTGTCATTTTATTATTATTCTTATTAGGATGAACACGTAAGATGAATTAGAGCATTGACTCTAATAACTACCATTTGTTGAATCTCACTTTATACCAGAGATTGTACTTGCCACATTATGGTTATATTTGTTCTATAGCGTTTTCAAAACAATTCTGCAAGGTAGGTTTATTATCCCCATTACACGAGTGACATTAAATAACTTGAAAGCTGTCGTGTAGCAAGTAAATGGTTGAACCAGGAGTCCATCGAGGTATGCCTGACTACAGAACCCATTTCTTTTTGTTAATTTCACATTCCTGTTTGTGTTGAAAAGGTCATCAGAGCAGCATTTCTCTGTGGTGTATTGCAATTCATCATGGTGTAGATCCATCTTGGAACTCTAACACGTTGTCCTTGATTCCTGAAAGGCTTGAGACTTTTGATAAGCATCAAGAGCTTTCCTCTCTTCACCTACCTAAAAATGCCTCCTCTTTTGGAAAGAGGAGACCATCTCAAATGACACCCAATTCATAGCCAATGGGGTAATGATGGGGAGGGTTTTCACAGAATATAATTACAGAGCTGAGTTGGAGCAAAGTGGTGAAGATTGACTCTCAGCTGGTAAGGAAGTTGTGATAGCTTTTAGATAGAGAAGTAACATGAGGAAAGCAATATTTTAGGAAGATTATCCAGCAGTAGAAAGGAAATGACAACAAGAAATGTTGTACAAAGAAAATTTGTTGTATATATTGAATGCCAGGCACTTTACATAAGTGTATTTTATTAACCCTGTTTTCTCTCTATTACCCTTTATGATTTTCTCTCTTCTTGCTTTCCTATTACTCTACCTATTTGTTGAGTAAATTTAGATTTTTGAACAGTGAGTTTATTACACAAAGTAAATATATACATATTTATATATATACAATATATATAATGTTGAGTCAAATCAATCCAGAGCTTCAATTTCATTTTGTTATGTATCAAATTAGCAAAAATATACATCTTTTTTTTAATAGCATCCTATATTGTTAGGAGAGCAACTTCTAACTTTTAATGGTCTGGTAACCTGAGACAATTTTTTTTTAAGTAAGAGATAAATAAAACAAGACTAACAAAAGAATCATATCCTTTGACTCATAATTACATTTCTGATCTTCAGAAATGCTTCAGGCATAAAGTTGAACAGAGAGTTACCATAGATATTATTC
The DNA here is from genome assembly GCF_032452875.1 of Bos javanicus. NCBI lineage: Eukaryota > Metazoa > Chordata > Mammalia > Artiodactyla > Bovidae > Bos > Bos javanicus. The sequence goes on from NC_083870.1 coordinate 49,924,360, forward strand.
ATTAAGAGTACAGAGTACAGGGAATTCCCTGGCAGTCTAGTGACTGGGACTCTGCTTTCACTGCCAAGGACCTAAGTTTGACCCTTGATCAGAGAACTAAAATCCCACAAGCTACAGAGCCAAAACAAAAAAGAAGCAAAAGAAAAGTACAGAGTATGTAAAAATCTAAACAGTAATTGCTTTGGGAGATGAGACTCTTGGCAGCTTACCTAAATATTGCATAGAAATATAAAAAAAATATTTGTTACATAAGGGTAATAAACCAAATACATAGAAGTACAAAATATATACTATGTTTCATATGACCAAGAACTTGAAGGTACTGTTGTCTAAAATTGAAAATGATTGTATTAGGAAAGTAGAATTGTGGGATATTTGTTTGTTTGGGTTTTTTGGTTTTGTTTTTTCAATTTTCTTCTCATTACAAGCAATTTAATTAATCTTTATATAGACTTTAGTTTATTGGAGAAAGTATATAATGTGGTGGTGGTTTAGTCACTAAGTCGTGTCTGACTGTTGCAACCTCATGGACTGTAGTCTACCAGGCTCCTCTTTCCACGGGATTTCCTAGGCAAAAATACTGCAGGGGGTTCCCATCTCCTTCTCCAGGGGATCTTCCCAACCCAGGGAGGGAACCCAGGTCTCCTGCATTGCAGGCAGATTCTTTACTGATGGAGCTACCAGGAAAGCCCAGGTATATAATATGCTCCATTAATGTTTAATTCTTAAAAATATATATTTTGAATGCTTCTATATTTATCTGCCCTGCTTTTCCAATAAAGGAGAATTAATATTTGCCTTTTTGTTTTGACAATCAGATACTTGTTGGCAACTAGCATATCTTTTTTAAATTACCATGGAACTATACTTTTAGGTCTTGAAACTATGAAACAATGCAGCTAGGGAAGGAAAAAATTCATTCAGGATTATCTGTTCTTAGTATTTTAGCAGTGTTACTGCTGTGTAGTAGAATGTTATTCAAATATAATAATCTGTTTTGTTGTTTTTGTCACTCAGCAAAACTGTTCATTGTAGGATCAAACTCTTCATCATCAACTAGAAATGCAGTCGACATGGGTAAGCAAAACTTTAACTTTTATTTTCATAGTGAATTTTAAATTACTGTAAGTGTATTAATTATATCTTGTGTTCAGGTCTAGTTAAAAATAAAATAAGCTCATTGCAATTTTACCTTTTCAAGTTCTAGCCTAGTTTCTTAAGGCTTCTGTGGAAATCACATCAACCAATGTAAGGTCATATTTTAATATATATAAGAGGAATGTAAAAGATGTAACATAATTACATGTGAACTATATATTTGGAGATAGAAATTCTCTTTAGTCATATTCTTAACTTTTTTAGTACTACAGGTGAAATATCAAAAGAATAACAGCAAAAATAGCATTTTTATCTATTTTCATCGCATGGTGAGGTTACTATATAGCATTATAATTAACGAGTATTTTTTCTTTTAAAACATTCTTCTCGTATTTACATAGATTGAACAGTTAAATAACTAGCTGTTTAATATAACTATGGAAGGAACAAAAATTGTTAAAAATAAACTCATTTTTATAAAAACTAAGAAGTTATCTACATCGATTGTTGTTTAGTTGCTAAGTCGTATCTGACTCTTTCGCAGTCCCTTAAACTGTATAGCCCGACAGGCTCCTCTGTCCATGGGATTTCCCAGGCAAGAATACTGGGGTGAGTTGTCATTTCCTCCTCCAGGGGATTTTCCTGACTCAGGGATCGAACCCGCATCTCCTGCTTGGATGACAGTTTATCACTGAGCCACCTAGATTAATGTGTAAGTTAAGGCCATAAATTCAGTTTTTCATAGTCTCAAGCTTACTCTTTGCTATGACTACCAGTTACAGGGTTTCCCAGGTGGCACTAGTGGTAAAGAACCCACCGCCAATGCAAGAGATGTAAGAGACTTGGGTTTGATCCCTGGGTTAGAAAGATCACTTGGAGGAGGGCATGGCAACCCACTCTTGTATTCCTGCCTGGAGAAGCCCATGGACAGTGGAACCTAGTAGTCCATAGGATCCCAAAGGTCAGACACGACTGAAGCAATTTAGCATGCTCGCACAGCACACCCAACAATTATAGACTATTAGGTCAGAAGCTACCAAAAAGTCCTGGGGCCTAGGAAACATGGAGCCTATAGTAGTTGTGAATTTCCCCAGGAATGAGGCAAGTCAAGGAAACCCACATGTCTGCTGCACAGACCAAGTAGATGAACAGACACTCGTTGTTTTGAAAAAGATGAAAATGTTATACATGACAGGTAAATTATGAAACCTAATGAAATAATCTGTTACACAGAATACTAGTGAACTATGGGTAGAATTCAGTGGGGGAGAAAGGACATTAGAAACAACTTGCCTTTATTACGTACAAACGTTTGTCTTTGTGTTTTCCTTTGCATCAGCCTGTTCAGTCCTTGGAGTTGCACAGCTGGATTCTGTGATCATTGCTTCACCTCCTATTGAAGATGGAGTTAATCTTTCCTTGGAACATTTGCAGCCTTACTGGGAAGAATTACAAAACTTAGTTCAGAGCAAAAAGATTGTTGCTATTGGTACCTCTGATCTGGACAAAACCCAGTTGGAGCAGCTATATCAGTGGGCACAGGTAAAGGACGTCCGCATCCCGAGCACCCCAGGAGCAGCCTGTCCCTTACAGTCTTTGCTGCGTCCCATTAAACATCATGCACATAGCAGACACCACTGTGGGGGGCCTGTTCCAAATATGGGGATTTTGAGGCAGACTTTGACAGAAAACTCTAGAAAATGTGTGTTGAAACATTCATAGCCAAATGAATTAAGGCTCTTTCCTTCAGTTTTGGAACTATGTGATAAAAATATTATGTTTTCCTTTAGGTATTATTAGACCATGGTTCTAGTAAGAGAATATCATATATAACATATATTTTGCCCTGTTATTTAAAGACATGTAAGACCTTCAGTTCACATAACTTGATATGGAGTAGGAGTCATAAATTAATGACTCCCACTCTCTGGCCTAATAACCTACACAATTATTAGGGAAGTTGCTTACAAGTAGTTTACCTTTACTGTCTGTATTTTCTTTATTCCTTTTACTTCATCCCCAGCCTTTTTATTTTCTTCTGGGCAGGAAAACCTGGAGAAAAAGTTGCTTCCTTGTCCCTTTGACTTGGTGATAGCCAGAATGTGGCTAAGATTCTGCTGAATCGCTAAGATCACTTGGGTGATCTGAAATGTATCTGTAAATTAACCAGAGCATCTATTAGAAATGACCTAATTCTTCTCTTTTTCAAATGTATATGATTAATAACCATATTATATATTTCAGCATTAAATATACGTGTCATTTGTATTTGATCCTCTAAGATATCTCCTTTCTAGGTGGAACCATCACACTTAGAATCATGTTTGTTTTCAAGGCAGATATATTAGATGGCAGGTTCTAGCATGAGACTTTTGAATAGTGTAGTAATATATTGGCTTATTCCCCTCTCCTTAGAGCTATTTTTCCCTTTCCTGTTACCAGTACCATGAGTCAGAAAAGCATATATTAATAAATATATTCAAATAAAAACTACAATGAGGTATTACTTCAAACCAATCAAAATGGCTATCATCAAAAAAATCTACAAACAATAAATGCCAGAGAGGATATGGAGAAAAGGGAACCCTCTTGCACTGTTGGTAAGAATGTAAATTGATACAGCCACAATGGAGAACAGTATGGAGATTCCTTAAAAACTAAGAATAAAACTACCATATGACACAGCAATCCCACTACTGGGCTTATACCCTGAGAAAACCACAATTCAAAAAGGCACATGTTAAAAAAAAAAAAAAAAAAAAAAGGCACATGTACCCGCAATGTTCACTGCAGAAATATGTACAATAGACAGGACATGGAAGCAATCTAGATGTCTGTTGACAAATGAATGGTTAAAGAAGTTGTTGTACATATAAACAATGGAATATTACTCAGCCATAAAAGAAATGAATTTGGGTTAGTTATAGTTAGGTGGATGAACCTAGAACTGTTCCAGAGTGAAGTAAGCCAGAAAGAGAAAAACAAATATCATATACTAACGCGTATATAGATATACACACACACAAACATTTGTTTATATATATGGAATCTAGAGAAATGGTACTGATAGACCTGTTTGCAGGGAAGGAATGGAGATACAAATGTAGAGAATTGTCTTGTGGACACAGCAGGGGAAGGAGAGGGTGGGATGAATTGAGAAAGTGGCATTGACATATATACACTGCTCCTGCTGCTATTTAGTCCCTAAGTCATGTCCAACTCTTCAGGACCCCATGGACTGTAGCCCACCAAGCTCCCCTGTCCGTGGAATTTCCCCCTCAAGAATGCTGGAGTGGGTTGCTGTTTCCTTCTACAGGGGATCTTCCCGACCTAGGGATCGAATCTGCATCTCCTGCTTGGCAGGTGGATTCTTTACCACTTAGCCACCTGGGAAGCATATATACACTGCCATGTGTAAAATAGATAACTAGTGGGAAGCCACTTTATGACACAGACCAACCTGGGGCTCTGTGACAACTTAGAGGGGTGGGATGGAGAGGTGGGGTTGGAGGGACACTCAAGAGGGAAGGGATACTTATATAGTCATGACTGATCTGCATGGTTTTATATAAGGCAGAAACCAACACAACATTGTAGAGCAATTATCCTCCAATTAAAAAATAAATTTAAAAAAATCTGGCACAAGTATGCTGCTGCTGCTGCTGCTAAGTCACTTCAGTCGTGTCCGACTCTGTGCGACCCGATAGATGACAGCCCACCAGGCTCCTGCGTCCCTGGGATTCTCCAGGCAAGAACACTGGAGTGGGCTGCCGTTTCCTTCTCCAATGCATGAAAGTGAAAAGTGAAAGTGAAGTCACTCAGTAAGTGTCTGACTCTTCGCTACCCCATGGACTGCAGCCTACCAGGCTCCTCCGCCCATGGGATTTTCCAGGCAAGTGTACTGGAGTGGGGTGCCATTGCCTTCTCCAGGCACAAGTATAAGTAAAAGTAAAAAATAAATTCATGTAAAAATAAACTTGAAGCACTGTAAAATGTGATATTTCATATGTTCTAAAATTGAGTCCTTTTATTGCTTTATACTTTTCGAAGTACTTAATTTAAAGGAGATGTCATGATTTTTCTTTTTCACTTCTAGGTAAAACCAAATAGTAATCAAGTTAATCTTGCCTCCTGCTGTGTGATGCCACCTGATTTGACTGCATTTGCTAAACAGTTTGACATACAGCTATTGACTCATAATGATCCAAAAGGTAAGACTGAGATTTTCATTTGTAGAGATTGATCAGTTGCTTTTATTTTATAAGAAGCTACTTGTTAAAATTTAATTTTTAATTGTATAGTGATAAAGATACAATGCTGTCACCTAGAAATATTCTTAATAGTTAAAAATACATACGCCTTTATTTTAGTTTCAGAGAGCTTTAATTTTGTCTTTGTACCAATGGGAAAAGAAATGAAGAGATCACTTCCTGAACATCCAGTCTGCTCAGATTTATAAATACTAAGCTACACAGAGAAGATCTTGTAAGATACTCTAAGTAGTGTCACATATAATATAGTACAGCAGAGATTGCACCAAAAGGCCACTTAATTAAAGAGGATAAATATCTGGAAAAAGCAGCAGATAAAATTTAATTTGAAACTTAAGCATCTTAGGATGGGTATTTGATTAGGTATTTTATTAATCATTACTACCAAGACATATATGTTTGATGTTAATCAGAAATTTTATTTGATTAATGAGAATGGCTTGTCTGCCTTTTGTAGGATACGTTTTTATCAACATTTTACAAGATAAGTTGGAAAGCTGGGAGGATAGTGTTTTACACTTTAGTTACTAGCAGTCTTTTCCATTTTCATTTTTTCACAGTTTCATAGCGAGCAGAGTTGGGGTTTTACTAAGTAAATATACAGGCAGTATGAGATAGTTCTTTTTGGTATAGTCAAGTGAGAGCTATCTTGTGAAAGTTTCAAATTTCTATGACACTTTCCCTGGTAGCTCAGACAGTAAAGCGTCTGCCTACAATGCGGGAGACCGGGGTTCAATCCCTGGGTCAGGAAGATCCCCTGGAGAAGGAAATGGCAACCCACTCCAGTATTCTTGCCTGGAAAATCCCATGGACTGAGGAGCCTGGTAGGCTACAGTCCATGGGGTCGCAGAGTCGGACATGACTGAGCGACTTCACTTTCACTTTTATAGAAGTTCTCATTTAATAAAAATTGGAGGAAATTTTATTTTATAGGTGATTCCTAAAGAAAAGCTTTCAGTTTTTACTTTCATTTCTAAAAAGATGGCATTTGTATAGGTGGTGTGATTCCATTTATTTTTAGGATGCTTATGGATAACTTCTTAAACCTTATTATAAACAGTCTGCCTCATTCTCATTTTTTTTTTTTTTTTACTGTTTTATAGGAAGTGGGGGAGGAGTTTTAATAGTTATTCTTTCTCAAATGCTAGGCAGCATGCTACATGCCTCAGAGATTATAACTCTCACAACTGAAACTGGACATTTTATGGATGAGGAAATAGAGCCTTAGAGTTTAAGAAACTCCTCAAGGTCACCCAGTTTGGCCTAGCCTGAAGTCTGAACTTAGACTTAGGTCCTGAGTGAATTTGGAGTCTTTTCCCCACTTTCTCTCTGATTGAAACATTAGTATTGTAGTATTTCAGGTCCAAAACTTTACTTTCTTATCAGCCTCCATTTAAATCATAGCAGAATAGGACATAGTTACTTTTATCTCCCGTCTCTAGCAGAGCTTTCATGCATAAGTAATTAGATTCATTTTTTTAAAAAAAGGTCATTTTAGTGAAAATCCAACAAAGAATTGCTGTGCTGATTTGTTCTGAAATATAAGCTATTTAAAATTTAAATTCCTATGTGTTGGCATATATTATATAATTTTTCTATTTACTTTGTCGAGGCTCTTCCAACTGTAATTATCACCAACAGCAGTTGTTACAAACACCTGATCGATGAGCCTGTACCCCATTTGAGCTCCACTTGAAAAACACATAATTCTTTTTCCAGTGGGAAAGGAAATAGGAAAAGTCTAAGGTGTCTAGTGTTTTATTTCCATTTATCTAAATGTGGGCATGTGGATTATGTGCTAATACATCATCATGGAAAAATATACTACATATGTATAGGAGAAGAGAAATTTAATCCTTTTGGAGAGAGTGTGGTTTTGTTTTACCAGTGTAATTTGACTTTAGGATATCTCTTTAATTTAATTCTAAACCCTTTAGGTAGAATTTATAGTCTGATCCTGCATATACTATAAATGGAGCTTCAGACACTTTGATCTGTAATGAAGCAGTTCTCTTAAAAGTTTTGTCATGTTTACTGATTCTAAAGATTTAACATTAGTTGAATTAAAAGAATGTAGTTAGTGAATAACAGTTTTCTGATTTTGTGTAGGATTTATTTTTTAAGCAAGCAAGTTGTAAAACATTTAACTTTATTTGTCATCTAAAATAGAATCTTGTTTATAAGTCACCTAAAGGCCTTCCTCTCTTCTATAATTACCCTTATTCCTCAGGAAGGTTTATTTTCCATTATTCTTTGTCCTAGAAGTTGTGGTAACAGTTTAACTACAGTCAGAGTACAATTGTCAAGTATGTGATTCTGACTTAGGAGCTTTCCTTTTTTTATTGGCCTTACTCCTCTCCTCACTCCCATTAAGTCTATAGTATGCCTCATTCCCTCAGGGTTCCTCGATTAGACAATCTGAAAAACAGATCCACGAACAGAAATATTTGGGAAATTACCATTTTATTTATGAAAACTACGTTTACTAGCTGTGTGACCTTGGGCAAGTTATCTAATGTCTCTGCATCGATTTCCCCCTGCAAAGGAGAATTATATCCATCTCTTGGGGTTAACATATGGATTAAAAGAGTTAATACGTGTGAAGTACTTAGAAAAGTGCCTGGCACATTACAGGAGCTAATATTTACTGAGAGTTTAGTATTGATGTTATTCAGATATCACAGCAGTTCATTTTGGGGCAGGCAGGTTCTTTTGACATTCCCAAATCATATTGCATAGATGGTCATCTAATCCCTATCTGTAGGATTGGTTCTGACCCAAGTGGAATCTTTCCATATTGACTGATTTCTTCAGTAGACCATGTGCCAGGCATTCTAAGTACTAGAAATACAGGCCCAAGGCAGGAAAATCTCAGCTGTCATGGAATTTATATTCTGATGGGAGGAGACACAAATAAGATAAATGTTGAATGTGATAAATGGTGGTGTGTGCCATGGAGAAAAGTTGCCTGAGGAAGAAGAGTGCCCAGCTTAGGGGGTGTTGTTTTATATGGGACGGTTGGGGAGGCCTCTGTCCTAGGGTACATTAATCACAGACCTCCAAGAAGGGATAGAGCCATGTGGGTGTCTTGAAGAAGAGTGCTCAGGGAAGAGGGAGCAGCCAATTCAAAGCCCCCGAGGTAGAAATATGTTTGAGGATTTCAGGCTACAGCTATGAGGCCAGTGTGACTAGAGAGGAAGAAGTGAGGAGGGGAGTTGTAAATCAGCAATGGTAGAGGTCTTAGATATAAATGTAGAATTAGAAAATAATGATTTCATCAAAGAGATGCAGATTAAAAGATAACCATCGGGAAAGATTTTTTAAATGATTGCTGCTGCTGGTGAGGATATGGTAAGATTGGCACTCCAGTATCAAGTGTGAAGCACAGTCTTTCTGAAAAGCGATTGGCAATACACCATGTATCAAACCTTCCAGAGGTACTTGTACTTTGACCTTGTCGTTCCATAGCCAGGCATGCATTTTAAGGATGTTCATCAAGCTTTATTTTTATTAGCAAAATATTAGGAAAAACCTATTTTTTTTGCCAACAATAAGAAAATGTAGAAATTATATCTATAAAATATTGGAAGAATTATGAAAAATGCTTTCACAGAATAATTACATGGGAAACTATCCATAATATACGTGAAAAAATAAATAAATTAGGCTATAACTACAGTATGATTTCTGGTTTTTAAGATATGGATACATACATACATATAAATATATACGGAAAAAGTAGTTTGATGGAAATACACGGTAGTGAAATGGTCCATATTTTTCCTTTTGTCCTTTTTCTTTATTGTCCTTGACTGCACATTGGGATCACCTGGAGATTGTCAAAAAAACACAAGTATTCAGGCTCCTCTCACCAGAAATTATGAGTTGAACTGGCTGGGTTACAGGTGTAGATACTTTCTAAAGAACTACCTGGGTTTTTCTGATATTCTGGTTCGTATTCGTAGCACACATTGAGGATAAATATTCAGTTTTGAGGTGTTTCTTTTGTTGTATTTAAATGCTTACCTACATAGTAAAGTGCTTTGATTTCAAGTTTAACAATTTGGGTTTTTATTTGTTGTTTGTTTTAAGAACTGCTTTCTGAAGCAAGTTTCCAAGAAGCACTTCAGGAGAGCATCCCTGACATTCGAGCACACGAGTGGGTGCCTCTGTGGCTACTGCGGTACTCAGTCATTGTTAAAAGTAGAGGAATTATCAAGTCAAAAGGCTACATCTTACAAGCTAAAAGAAAGGGTTCGTAACTGCAGCTTAGGATCATAACCTACTGACCTGTATTTTCCTTGAATATAAGATAACATTGAGCTGTGTAAAAAACTAATTACTGCCTGTAAGTGTGTCATGGAGGCAGATATTCTTTAGTTATATTTGATAATATGTTATCTGTCAAGTTTGAATACTTCTCTTGCTTCCATATCAGTTCACTCACATGAACCACTATATTGTTTTCATTAAACTATTGTTTTCTAATTGAAATTGTCTATGAAGAATATACTTGCAATATATTTTCCCTTTATTTTTATGACAATAGCAATCAAGAAAATTTGTCATTAGATATATTTTGGCCTAGGCATCAGGGTAATATATATACATATTTTTTATTTCTAAAAAATTCATTAATTGCTTCTTACTCTATAGTATAACTAAGCAGTTTAATTACAATTGTTAAAACTGAAATACTGGAAGATATTTTTTCTGTCATTGATAAGATGATTATATCTCAGACTAACTGGAGTAGCTGGGATCTACTAATAGTGTAAATAAAAGTCCTTTCTTCTCTACATGAATGGAAACTTACATTTTTTAATGTGTCCTTGCTTGTAGTTTACCTGCAATGACTTAACCTGAATTCTGTGCCATAATTGCTCTTGCTTTTATTACAAGGACAGACCAAAGTAAATATGTAAAGGAGACTAGGAGCTTTGATCTTATTGTTTGGGGACTTTATAAAAGCAGCTATTGTCACATCTAGATTCTTTTTAATTCTCAATCTGTCCTTAGTCTCTTTCTACTCATTCACGAATATTCAATAAGTATTGAGCGATTGCCGTGTGCTGGGCACTGTGGGCTCTGGAAGGAGGAAGGAGGGAGCACAGGGATGAAGAAACAATTAAGTAAATATGCCATACTTGTTCCCTTCTAGTAACCAACTACAAGGGACTAAAAGCCAGAAAAGAGGTCAAAAAAATCTTTAGTTCAGGGTCAGTGTTGTCTATTTAGACAACTTTGTTTGAGATACAGTCTTAACTATTGAAAAGCAGAAGAGTATAACCAAAACTTTAAAGCTAAAAGAGACTGTGTATTATTTAATATGATTCCTCATTAGGTTAAGAACCAGAAAATAGCAAATAAGTTGTGACCTTTGGTATATACTGTTGGTCTCTGTAATTCTATAAATTTGTATCTGTGACCCAGATAGTTTGAAAAAATTTTTTTAAATCTCTTGTATCTCAATTAATACTTTTAAACCATGTATTTTAACATATGGTTTGTAAAACTAAGCTAATGATAATATATATATTTATACATACACACATATATACATACACACACATACACATACATATACATCTACACACATGTATGTAACTCATATAAAACTAATTTGCCCAAGTTTTTTCAGCTTAGGGAAAAGAGCTGTGATTCCATATTCAAAATAAACACATTAAAAATCAATATTATATAAACAAACAAGACTCTTCTCCTATCCTAAGTAAGGTTTTGTGGTTTACTAGTTGGATAATTCGGAGAACGCAATGGCACCCCACTCCAGTACTCTTGCCTGGAAAATCCCGTGGATGGAGGAGCCTGGTAGGCTGCAGTCCATGGGGTTGCTAGGAGTCGGACATGACTGAGCGACTTCACTTTGACTTTTCACTTGCATGCACTGGAGAAGGAAATGGCAATCCACTCCAGTGTTCTTGCCTGGAGAATCCCAGGGACAGGGGAGCCTGCTGGGCTGCCGTCTCTGGGGTCGCACAGAGTCAGACACGACTGAAGCGACTTAGCAGTAGCAGTAGTTGGATAATTTGATTAGAATTGTAATGTGAAATCAGCTGATTCACCTGCTAAAACTTGTTTAGACTTTCAGCTTCCTAAAGCCTTCTGTAGCCTTTATATTAATTGTATGTAATGTTATTAAGTATACATAGTTAATTTTTTAATTTAGAAATGTACATTTTTTTCATGTAACATAAGTCTTAAATGCTCATTTTAATTTAAGCCTATACAGTGAATTGGGCAAGATATTTAACAAGGTACTTAAATATCACATTTATTATTTTTTAAAACCCTAGGCTTACAAAAGTGGATTTTTAAAAGGTTATTTTGAAAACAGGAAAAAAAAAAAAAAAACGTATATTGCCAATATATCCAGACTTCAGGGGGACCTTTTTGTGTGCTTTTTCACCAACTCTTGACAAGGAACCAATATTATAGATTTATTTCATGAAGAAGATCATGTATGGCTTTTTTTAAATGTGTTTTTTGTTTTGCTTCTATACCTTTAATTTCTGTCCTTGAATAACCTTTCTTTAAAAAACTGGTTTTTTAAGGCTTTATCTTCTAAGCTGATATTCACTTCTTTATTTGGTGAACTGTCAGAATATAGTGAATGCTTTCAAATATTGAAGGATTTAATGTTTAAAAAGCCATAAAATAAAGAGTGATGATACTACCAAATAATTGCTTAAAACTGAAAGCTAAGTGAGCAATAGTGTATATAACAGATTTGTTTTTCTGGGGAGATGTGTATCCAGTGACCCAAGGTATAAAGAATTTATATAACTTTTTTTCCAGTAAACATGACAAGAAGCTGCAGCTTATTATTATATGTCCAAAATACACTGGAGCCTTATTTTAAAATAGTGTGCTGTAACTTGTAATTTGTTCTGTAATGAGTCTGTTTTGAATTCTCATCTAAGAAACTGTAGGCTAAAAAAGGACCCAGGTGTCTTATAAAATGTGTTTTCATGTAGTGTGAATTCTGAAGACCACATTGTGCCAGTATGATAATAGAGCATCCAACAACCACTGCTAGAAATTGAATCACGAATAACAGATAATAATTTTTCCATTCACAGGAACATTTAGACAGCTGTGTGAAATGAAAAGTGAAGTTATTCTATTATGAATAAATGATAAGACTTTTCCCTACCACAGCCTAATAGTAACTGAAATAGGATCTTGATTTTCAGTGATAAAGGTCTAAGGCTCATTTAATTGTGTCTCTTTTTAGAACCTAAAAAGTTCAAGTTTAGAACTTCTTAAGTTTAAACTTAAGAAAGTTTAGAAGTCTTTCTAACTTTTCCACCCAGATTCAATATTTAGGAATGTAAGCAGTTGAGAGAGAGAGAGAGAGATAGTGTGTGTGTGTGTGTGTGTGTGTATACACAATATGTGAGTTTTATTTTTTAAAAATATGTACTATAACTTTTATTAATTTTTTATAGTTTTCAGAGTAAGAAATATACTTAGGAGGGGGAGATGTTTTAATTAGATAATTCTACTTTTATGTGTCTTTAGTAGTATACTATAAAGGCAAAATATAATGCATCATTAAATATTTATAAGTTTTAATTTTAACTATATTATGAACTTAAAGTATAAGTTGTATATTTTTTAATTGAGTTGTTGCAATAATTGTAAGCATCTTGAAACATTGATTTTGAACTGTTTAAATTCAAACTGAGTATGATTTGGAAATAAATTATGATAAAAATTTAAACTTCCAAGCCATAAAGTTATTCATACGTTCATTCAATAAAGATGTATTGAATGCCTGCTGTGTGCCAGGCACTGTGCAAGGTGTTGGCAGAAAGAGATGAAAACAGCCCTCTCTTCAAAGAGCAGATAAGTATATTTGAGGGGCGAGAGAGATCTCAATGTGAACAAGAGCAATAAAGGGCTGCATGTGTTGTTAATGATAAAAGCCGTGAAAGGGGAGTAGGGTCATATGGAAGGAATGGGACTGCTGGGAAGCAGAGTGAGAATACGTAAGAAAAATTCCCTGAAGAAACTAGCCTTAGAGTTAGGGTCATAGAGTGGGATGTGGGGTGTGCCTGGTTTATATTCAATAAATACACTTATACTGAATGATGAAACAGTTTATATATAAACTTCAGAAATTCAGTGAAAACACTTTCTTCAAGAGCTTATTCTTATCAGATAGAAAGGAATGGCTTCTAGTGAGACAAGAGTAGGTAAGGTTTGAAAAGTCACATTTTATAAAAGACAAAAACTTGCGCCAGTCCCCTAGACATGTTAGAGTATGTCTTATGTAGTTTCACTACCAGAAACGTCAGACAAAACCTTAATATGTATCCCTGAGCAATGAATAAATGTATAAAATGTTCTACAAGATTTTGGTCTGTGTTTTGGTTTCATTATCTTAAGAAGGTTCATGTTTTACAATAAGCATCACTTATTTGGACTTAGCTTTGTTTTCTCTATTTCTTTACTCACTATTGATTCTTGCATCCTATTCCATTCACATTTACTTTGTTCTTAATTATATCCTTAGTAATTCTTTCACTAAAGGTCTTTGGGCAGTAAACTTCCTAGGTTTTGTTTGTCTCAAAATGTCTTTGTTAACAATCTTAAATGGTCATTTGACATTATAGAATTCTAAGTTTCCAAACACTTTCTCTCAGCATCTTGAATATAATACTCCATTGATTTCCAGCATTTATACTCTTGCTAATGAGAATCTGGATTTTCTTCCCTAGAAATAATCTGTTTTTCCCTCTGGTCTCTTTTTTCATTTGAAATATTTGATTCATTTTGATATGTGTGGAATTAGAATAAAGCAAGAAAATGAAAACTGGCTTATGAGTTTTCTAATAACACCAAAAAAGTAACCATAAAGGAAAATATCAATAACCAGATTTAATCAAAATTAAAATCTTACGTTCTTAAAAATATACTGTCAAGAAAATGAAAAATGTGAGCCACAGACTCAATGAAATATATGCAATAAATCTTATGAAAAATAAATTGGACATAAATTTTTTTAAATTGAACTTCAAAAACAGCATTCAAGATAAGCCATAATGGAAAAAAATATAAAAAGAATGTGTGTGTGTGTGTATATATAAAACAATAACTTTGCTGTATAGTAAAAATACAAAATTGTAAATCTACTGCACTTCAATAAATTTTTTTAAAAACTTCAAACCTCCATCAAGAAAGTCAAAACACCATTAAGAAAGTCAAAAGGCAACCTAAAAACAGGATAAGATACTTGAAAATCATACATTTGATAAGGATCTTGTATCCAGAGTGTTTAAAGAACTTCTTACAGTTTAAGACAACCCAAGAAAAATTAGGCAAAATTTAGGACAGATTTTTTTTCCCCCAAAGAAGACATGAATACTCAGTAAGAACATATAAGATGTTCAACATCATTAGTCATCAGGGAAATGCCAATTAAAACCATAATGAAATATCACGAAAGTAGCTAAAATTTTTAAAGACAGTAGCAAGTAGTGGCAAGGATGTAGAGGAAGCAACTCTCACATGGTCCAGTAAAATGGTACAACTACTATGAAAAATTACTAGATTTCTTACAAAATGTACCATGTGACCCAGCAACTCCACTCCTAGGTGTTTCAGATCAGATCAGTTCAGTCACTCAGTCGTGTCCGACTCTTTGTGACCCCATGAATCGCAGCACGCCAGGCCTCCCTGTCCATCACCAACTCCCGGAGTTCACTGAGACTCACATCCATTGAGTCAGCGATGCCATCCAGCCATCTCATCCTCTGTTGTCCCCTTCTCCTCTTGCCCCCAATCCCTCCCAGCATCAGAGTCTTTTCCAATGAGTCAACTCTTCACATGAGGTGGCCAAAATACTGGAGTTTCAGCTTTAGCATCATTCCTTCCAAAGAAATCCCAGGGCTGATCTTCAGAGTGGACTGGTTGGATCTCCTTGCAGTCCAAGGGACTCTCAAGAGTCTTCTCCAACACCACAGTTCAAAAGCATCGGTTCTTCAGTGCTCAGCCTTCTTCACAGTCCAACTTTCACATCCATACAAGAGAAATCATCTATCTGAAAAAGACATATACCAATATCTATAGTACTTTGGAATTCCGTGGTGGCTCAGAAGGTAAAACGTCTGCCTACCATGCGGAGACCCAGGTTCGATCCCTGTGTTGGGAAGATCCCCTGGAGAAGGAAATGGCAACCCACTCCAGTATTCTTGCCTGGAAAATCCCATGGACAGAGGAGCCTGGTAGGCTACAGTCCACAGGGTAGACAGGACTGAGCGACTTCCCTTTCACTTTCATACACAGTAATATGAATGAGTCTCGGTAATAGGCTGAGTGAAAGAAGCTGGACATGAAAGTACATTATTTCCTTTACATGAAATTTTTAGAACAGACAATATTGACTGTATTATCTATTGCTGCACCTGGATACCTCAAGGCCTCTCAAAATGTTGCAGTCCCCGTCATCTGGGACTCCAGTCTCCTCTGTGTGCTTGATTGAGGTTGGTCTCCTTCCAAGCTTGCTCATGAGGTTGTTGACTGGACTCAGTTTCCTTTCTGGCTATAAGCCAGGGGCCTTCCTCACTTCCTTGCCACATGGCCGTCTCTATAGGGCAGCTCATAGCAACCAATTACTAGCTTCCAACAGAATGAGTGAGTGAGAAAGTACAAGAGAGAAGCCAGCCTTTTTTGTAATCTCATCTTGAAAGTGACACCCATCACTTTTGTTAGGTTCTTTTCATTATAAGAAACTAGGTCTAGCCCATACTTAAGGGCATGAAGACCAGAGGATAGGATCAATGGAGACCATCTTACCAGTCAAACTTAATTTAAAAGTAATATTTTGTATGTAGTAATGTAAAGTGACCATGAATAGTATGTATTTTTAGGCATATGCACTAAAATTGTCATTGGAAAAGACCCTGATGCTGGGAAAGATTGAGGGCAGGAGAAGAAGGGGACAACAGAGGATGAGATGGTTGGATGGCATCACTGACTCAGTGGACATGAGTTTGGGTAAACTCCGGGAGTTGGTAATGGATAGGGAGGACTGGAGTGCTGCAGTCCATGGGGTTGCAAAGAGTCGGACACGACTGAGCGACTGAACTGAACTGAACTCTTACCTTTTGGTTAAAATTCCTGCAAGAAATTCAACCCTATAAGATTTTAGTTAGTAAAATATTATGGGGGAGTTTCCCTTTAGGCCTGAGTAATAATTACTGTGTTTTTATATTTACTGTATCTTCCCAAAATCCACTTTGGGAAAAGAAGAGAGCAGGTAAAGAAGGCAGAGATGGGGAAACATGGCAGACATGTTCAGTTCAAATAGAATACTTCACAGTTTTGCCCCTGATCAGCAGACCAGTCCAGTCTTCTTATATTACTAATATGTACTGACATTTTAATCTTAGTATTTTATTTTTGTTCTTGAACTTTTTAGATTCTAAATACTTGGGAGCGTTTTGCTTTTTCATTATAAAGGGGCCATGCTTGTAAGTGAATAGTACACACTGGTTTTATATTAATAATATTCTCCCAATTTTCTACACAACTCCTGTGATCTTAATTTCTATTTTCATGCATTTGTTCATGTTAAAGTGGTCATATATATTAAATGGTGTACATAAGTATATATTAAATGAGTTAATGCATGTAGTACCAGCATATAGTAAGTGCTCTACTGATTAGGAACTAAAAAGCCTCTTGATGAAAGTGAAAGAGGAGAGTGAAAAAGTTGGCTTAAAGCTTAACATTCAGAAAACTAACATCATGGCATCTGGTCCCATCACTTCATGGGAGATAGATGGGGAAACAGTGGAAACAGTGTCAGACTTTATTTTGGGGGGCTCCAAAATCACTGCAGATGGTGACTGCAGCCATGAAATTAAAAGACGCTTACTCCTTGGAAGGAAAGTTATGACCAACCTAGACAACATATTCAAAAGCAGAGACATTACTTTGCCAACAAAGGTCCGTCTAGTCAAGGCTATGGTTTTTCCTGTGGTCATGTATGGATGTGAGAGTTGGACTGTGAAGAAAACTGAGCGCCAAAGAATTGATGCTTTTGAACTGTGGTGTTGGAGAAGACTCTTGAGAGTCCCTTGGACTGCAAGGAAATCCAGCCAGTCCATCCTAAAGGAGATCAGTCCTGGGTGTTCTTTGGAAGGACTGATGCTAAAGCTGAAACTCCAGTATTTTGGCCACCTCATGCGAAGAGTTGACTTATTGGAAAAGACTCTGATGCTGGGGGGGATTGGGGACAGGAGGAGAAGGGGACGACAGAGGATGAGATGGCTGGATAGCATCACCGACTGGATGGACATGAGTTTGAGTGAACTCCGGGAGTTGGTGATGGACAGGGAGGCCTGGCGTGCTGTGATTCATGGGGTCATAGGGTCGGACACGACTGAGGGACTGAACTGAACTACTGATTACTGTAATTGAAGCTGTTGTCTTCTGCTGCTTTGATCTCCATTACCCACCTTGTTGCTTCACCTTCCTTCCTCTACCCCATCCCATCTCTTCAAATTTAGCATGTCTTCTGTTCTTTCTTACCTACTCCAACTTACATAGATTGATGTTCTCTCAGATCCCCTCCTTTTCTCTCCACTTTAATTCCCCTGCATTTACAGTCTCCTCTCTGCTTCAATTATCAACTTTTCCCTCTTGCCTCAAAGGAAGGAACATTCCTCTGTAGCTCCAGCTCCAGTTTTTAAAAAAATTCCATTCTTTAGCTGGGATTAGGCTCAGCTGCAAAACACAGAAAATCCCAAAAAAACAGTGGTTTAAAGTGAGAGATGTTTCTCTCAGGTGAAACAGCTCTAAAATTAGTCTGTTTAGAATAAGACACTTGCTTCTTGGAAGAAAAGCTATGAGAAACCTAGACAGTATATTAAAAAGCAGAGATATAACTTTGCCAGCATAGGTCTGTATAGTCAAAGCTATGGTTTTTCCAGTAGTCATGAACAAGACCATAAAGTCTGAGCACTGAAGAACTGATGCTTTCAAACTTTGGTGCTGAGACTACTCTTGAGAGTCCCTTGGACAGCAAGGAGATAAACCAGTCCATCCTAAAGGAAATCAGCATATTCATTGGAAGAACTAATGCTGAAGCTGAAACTCCAATACTTTGGCCACATGATGCAAAGAGCTGACTTACTGGAAAAGACCCTGATGCTGGGAAAGACTGAGGGCAGGAGGAGAAGGGGGTGACAGGATGAGACGGTTGGGTGGCATCACTGGATGTGAGTTTGTGCAAACTGGGAGACAGTAGTGAAGGGAGAAGGCAATGGCACCCCACTCCAGTACTCTTGCCTGGAAAATCCCATGGACAGAGGAGCCTGGTAGGCTGCAGTCCATGGGGTCGCTAAGAGTTGGACACGACTAAGCGACTTCACTTTGACTTTTCACTTTCATGCATTGGAGAAGGAAATGGCAACCCACTCCAGTGTTCTTGCCTGGAGAATCCCAGGGACGGGGAGCCTGGTGGGCTGCCGTCTATGGGGTTGCACAGAGTCGGACACGACTGAAGTGACTTGGCAGCAGCAGCAGTGAAAGGGAAGCCTGGCGTGCTCCAATTCATGGGGTCACAAAGAGTTGGACACGACTGAGTGACTGCAACAACTGATACGGCAGTTCCCCAATTTGTCAGAAACGTTTTTGTCACTGCTCTGCGATCCTTAAACCATGGCTCTCCTCTTCATGGCACAAGATTGCTGCTTGAAAACCAGAGAACATGACTCTCCAGGGAGTGGAATGAAGTTAAAGGCAAGGAGAACCTCCTCTTTTAAGAGGTCTCTAGAGAACTACCCCGGAGAAGGCAGTGGCACCCCACTCTAGTACTCTTGCCTAGAAACTCCCATCGATGCAGGAACCTGTTAGGCTGCTGTCCATGGGGTCGTGAAGAGTCGGACATGACTGAGCAACTTCACTTTCACTTTTCACTTCCATGCATTGGAGAAGGAAATGGCAGCCCACTCCAGTGTTCTTGCCTGGAGAATCCCAGGGACGGGGGAGCCTGGTGGGCTGCCGTCTATGGGGTCGCGCAGAGTCGGACAGGATTGAAGCCATGCAGCAGCAGCAGCAGAGAACTACCCAACACTTAATGATCTGTAATTAGCTCAAACAGCCGTATCTGTCTGCAAATAAAACTGTGAGAGGAGTTATTTAGCTGAGGGCAGTGTGCCCACTGAAAATTCTGTACTTCGTGACTTTAAGGCAAAAAAAAAAAAAATTAGTTTTCTGTTATAAAGTAGGAGAGAAAAGATAACAATGAGGCGCGCGTTCTCATCGCCAACATCTGTTTACGTCTTCATCCATTGCCCTCAAATATATTCTAGCTCTTCTCTCTCCATTCTGAAGGAAAAATCAAAAAGCTTTTCCTGGTTCTGGTCATTCTCTTTCTTTCACTGAAAAAAAAAATCTTTAAAAAAAAATCTCCTTTGCAATTTAACATTCTTCTATTCTGCTTATTCCCCATCCCTACTCACCATCTCACCTTTAAATTATATAGCTTCCTTCCTAACTAGTCGAGTTCCTGGGCATTTAGCAGACACATCTTTTACCCTAACTAGGGCTTTTATTTTATTTGACTTCACACGTAATACCAGAGTGTGTTGGGGGCGGGGGAATGTTTTTGTTTTTTTAAGGTGTTGGGAAGGGGGAGCCTGGTGGGCTGCCGTCTCTGGGGTCGCACAGAGTCGGACGCGACTGAAGCGACTTAGGAGCAGGAGTAGGAGGAGCGATAAATAATGCAAACGTCTCCTTTGGCCATAACCATGGCTACATTAAGTCTTTTGCTGAACAAACGAGAGGATAGATGTAGTGGGCACATGATGCTATTTTCGAATCCATTCGGGTGTAATGGGGACAAGGGCCCTAGATCATTGCGGGAAGGTCTCTCCCTGCACCAGCCTGGGCTGTCTTCTACCGCACTGTGAGTGAATGCAAGTGAGTGAAGTCGCTCAGTCGTGTCCGACTCTTTGCGACCCCACGGAGTGTAGCCTACCAGGCTCCTCCGTCCATGGGATTTTCCAGGCAAGAGTACTGGAGTGGGGTGCCATTTCCTTCTCCAGGAGATCTTCCCGACCCAGGGATTGAACCCAGGTCTCCCGCATTCTCAGACGGTAGACGCTTCACCGTCTGAGCCACCAGCGAAGCCCCGCACTGTTGCTGCTGCTAAGTCACTTCAGTCGTGTCCAACTCTGTGCGACCCCCATAGATGGCAGCCCACCAGGCTCCCCCGTCCCTGGGATTCTCCAGGCAAGAACACTGGAGTGGGTTGCCATTTCCTTCTAAAATGCATGAAAGTGAAAGTGATCTCTCAGTCGCGTCCGTCTCTTAGTAACCCCATTGACTGCAGCTCCCAGGCTCCTCCATCCATGGGAGTCCCGCACTGTACTGAACTCTAAAACCGAGCCCTTCGGAATCCCGGCTCGGATTGCCTTGACCTAGGTCCGTTGGAGAAGACTCTTGAGTACCTTGGACTGCAAGGAGATCAGCCCTGGGATTTCTTTGGAAGGACTGATGCTAAAGCTGAAACTCCAGTACTTTGGCCACCTCATGCGAAGAGTTGACTCACTGGAAAAGACTGATGCTGGGAGGGATTGGGGGCAGGAGGAGAAGGGGACGACAGAGGATGAGATGGCTGGATGGCATCACTGACTCGATGGACGTGAGTCTGAGTGAACTCCGGGAGTTGGTGATGGACAGGGAGGCCTGGCGTGCTGCGACTCATGGGGTCGCAAAGAGTCGGACACGACTGAGTGTCTGAACTGACTGAACTGAGGTCTGAGTGGCCGAGGCGGCACGAGATTCTCTTGAGTTCCGAGATTCTCGCGGGAAACGCGAGTGAGGCGCATCTCTGACGTACTTCCGGGTCGCGGGACCAGAGGGAGGCTGTGGGAGCCACACGCCGGGAAGATGGTGGTTACTAGGTCTGCGCGGCCTCAGGCCGGGAACGAAGCCACGTCAGTTGAAAGCTTGCGGCAGAAGGTAGGAAAACTCGAAAGTCTCCCTCATTTCTTCTAACTGCTTCGCAGAGCAGTGCTGAGAAAGGTGGGCGGTGCAGGGGTCCAGTGGAGCCTTGGGGAAGGAACGGCAGAAAAGCCAGGACTGGCGGCGCGCTTCTGCATACCAGGCTCCTCTCTAAGCCTGTAGCTTCTAAAGACCACATTGGGATCTTTTAAGGTAATGTTTGGCAGGTAATAGATTAGGTAACTTGATTTGCGTAGTTCAGCTCCGTAATGCAGATGTACTGCTCGCTTTTTAACCTTACTGCTAACGGAGGATTAATTTCGGCCGCCAATCGTGGATTGGAGAAGGCACCGTTTTCACGTGGGAAGACTGACTGTGCCTCGACAGCACTTCCTTCTGGAGGGGGGAGGACCGCGGTGACGTCACCTCGTAATTCAGTGGTGCTAATTGTCTACTGCCTCTGATGCTGCGATGAAGCGATGGGAGTATTAGTCCACGTAGATATGAAAAGTAATTTCATTGGCGTGTTTTCCTGAACACATCGTTGGTTTCTTTGTTCTTTTCCTGAATGTGTGTCGGAATGTAGGTCCACCAAGCATTTGTGACCTTGCATAAGGAAGATTTTTATTTGCAGTTATTTGTTTCCTGAAGTCAGGACTGAGGTGACGCTAGTGAGGCAGGACCTACAAATGCGAAGTCAGATCCAGTATCTAGCTATTGATTCTTTTAATTGTGGGTGGTGATGGTAGTTATTGTTTTACATTAATTTTGTTTACTGAGTTTTTCCAGTGCCCCCTTAAAATTTGCTTTTGAAGGGAGTGCCTCATTCACTTTGCCCTTGTCCCAGCCCTACCTAAATTACAGTGTAATTGGCTTACAGAATTCTGCTGTCACAAGACTTCAAGTGAACCCAAAAGGCAGGAAGGGGTCTTCACCTGATAACCCAAATACTACTGAATCACAGACCACTCCGGAACGAAGTCCAGCTCCTAAAACCAGGAAGAGTGGAACTACAGGCTCATTACCAGAAATGAACAAACCTGCGACGGATGGCGAGATCTCTGAAGCAGAGTCAGATTGTTCTTCTGTGCCTGAGGTCCAGGATCCTGTGTTCAGAGTAACTAGGAGAAGACAGATCTTAGTTGCAGGCACCCCAGTTTCTAGTGTAAGGAAAAGGCTGAAAATAACTCGGGTAAGTGAGTCTCATACTGAAGAAGAAGTCTCTGAAGCAGACTCACATGTTTCAGGTATTTCTAGAATTATGCCTCCCACAGAAATAACAACCAGAAGAAGTAAGGCTAAATCCCAAAGAGAGCCAAAGCAAGAATCCCATGTGGAAGTTATTTCTGATGCTGACTCATCATGCTCAGACATTTCATTTTCTGGAATTGCAACTAGGAGAACAACAAGGAGTATGCAAAGGAAATTACAGGCACAAACTGAGGAGAATAATACTAAGATTGTACTGGAAAATGAGAAGGAAATCATACATACACCTGTGAATTTAGAGGATTCAGTTAACAGACGAACTTCTTGTTTACTAGCAAGATCACTTTCTCAGATAAATAAGCCAAATTTCTCTAATAATGAAATTTATAATGACCCTGATGATTCCTTCTTTGGAATTTCAGGAAAAAAACTAGCAGTGAAAAAAACCCGAAATTTTACCATAAGAGAGGAAAAGCAGGACAGTATTTCACCTCTCAAAGAAATAACAAAGCAGAATTGTAAAAGTTTAGATGAAGAAGCCAAAAAAATAATAGATGGGGGAAAAGAAGGTAATGAGAAGAACTCTCAGTTGAATCTTTCTGAATTTCAGGATACTGGCCTTCAGCAGTTAGTTTCTCAAAGGCATTCAACCCCTGAAAGTGATAAAACCACATCAGAGTTTTCAACTCTGAACCATGAGGCTGTGATGAAATCGTTAGCTCAGACATTTGCAGTTGTGGAAATGGACAGATGGAATGAAGAGAGAAAGAATGCCATAAAAACAAGTGACTGCGCAGAACCTGGTGACGGTAGTTATAGTGATAGTGATGAAGAGTGCACAGTTATAGGTGTTAGTGAAGACATGAGCAAAGAAAAGGAGGTAGATTCTGAGAGTGATACCAAACCAAGTAATCTTGAGTTCAACACAACTCAGGATAAAGATGATTCTGTTTTGTTAGTTCTCAGCAGTGATGAAAGCCAGTCTGAACACAGTGAGAATGAAGAGGACACCGTGTGTTTTGTTGAAAATAATGGTAACAAAGAGTCCCTAAATGGAGACTCAGAAAATCTGTCACATGACAATGCATTGTTTGTGATTGACACTACTCCTGGGTTGAGTGCTGATAAAAATTTTTACTTGGATGAAGAAGACAAGGCAGGTGAGGTTGCCACTGAGGAGGAGGAGGAGGAGGAGGAAGAAGAGGAAGAAAGTGAAGAAGAACTATCAGACCATGACAGAAATAAAGATAATGAGTTTAGTGATGAAGACAACTTGCTAAGTAACACAAAATCTAAACTGTAAGTTTTATCTTTTATTTTTTTAAAGTAAGCTTTTGATACGTGCTTCAAGTGGCAATAATTTACCATAGAAATATTACAAAGCATAGGAACTGAAAAAAAGTACTGCTTTGGGTTCTTTATCTGTCAGGATTTCCCTTGTTTATGTGGGTGCCTTTGTTAGTCATATTTTTCCCACTGGTGAGAGCTAAAAGTATTCCGTTTGATGGTATATTAAAAATGATCTGTTAAGATTTTCTTGCATGATTATTAAGAGCAACATACAAAAGGGAAGGAAGGTAACTTGGCTTTTTTATGCATGTTGATTGTAGAGAAATTGAAAAATAGAGGAAAACTGAGAAAAATAGTAACCTATAATCCCATGTACTGCCATTAAAAAGCAGTCTTTGGAGGCGGTTTCTTTAGTTTTTCTGTTTTCCAAATTTGTTTTTCCCAGGCACAGGCCTTTGGTGGCAGTCTGTCCACTGAAAATACAGGTATCCTTGGAAGGAACTGTACGTTAACAGATGCCCAGTCTTCACTGTAAACCAGTGGAATCTCCGAGACTAGTCTCAGGTGTACTGATTTTTTAGGAGCCACACCCTTTCCCCAGGATAACTGTAACATACACTCAGGGTTGAGAATCACTGCCAAGGCACTGTAATTGAATAGAGATTGTTTATGGGAACTTTAAACTGCTCAGTTTATATGAATAATTAGGGAAGAAACTAAGTCCAAGTGTTTATATAAGTGTACTTATAAAAAAGACTTTAGTAATTACATAAATACGGCAGAAGCCGAAGCCAACTGCTGAAGATTCTGATTTAGTGGATCTAGGGTATGACAGTTACATTTTTTTTAAGCTCTGGTGGAAAATACAGATGCTCACTGTTGTTTAAAACTCACTGATTTAGAGACACTACTAAATGTCCTTAAATACTCAGGAAAAAATTCCAAGTTTGGATAACTTAGAAGTAAAGAGAAAAAGGCCCTGTCTCATTGGCTTTTGAGATGGAAAAATATGGACATTTATTAATTTACTACCTACATATGAAGTTGAGCTAAATGCCAGATGTATTTCCTTTTTTCTGTAACTCTTTCCTTGTAAAATACGTGTATGAAGTCTGTTGACATATAATATGGCCTTATTCCTCTTTTAAGAAAATTTGGGGAATAAATTTGGATGTGCTCTCAAAAGGCTTAATTCATTATTTATCCTATAATTTCTTCTAAATGAAAAGTCTCAGTTTGCATTTTGAATTGCTAAATGATCTAAAGATTATTTCTTAATCACTTAAAAGTGATCATTTCTCTTTCAGTCTGAAGTTGATGAGCAGCAGCATAGATACTGGACTGAATATTAAGGAGCTGGGTGGTTTGTATATTAATTTCAATGCAGACAAGGTACAGTTGAACAAGAGAACCCTAACACAGATGAAAGAGAAAAGGAAAGATGAGGTAAGCTGAACAGAACTCACCAGTCACTTCTAGAGATGATTAGTCCTTGGTAAGAGACTAGTTTTCCTGCAGTGAAACCACATTAGCCTACTGTGCTCCTTTTTTCTTTTATCATAAAATCCCAGCCAAAGGTGGTATTTGAAAACTAATGTAGGGTCAGTGTTCTTCTTCTGGCAAGCACCAGTTATGATCCCAGAGTTTTTTCGTTTTTTCTTGCTATATTTTTCGTTCCTCACTGCTTTGGACTCTGTTAAAAATCTGAAAGCTGTGAGTACCCATTAACCCCACCGGGAAAAAGCACATGTGCTCATAGACATTAAATTGTATATATATTTTTAGAAGGAAATTACACGTTAGGTAACCTTACACAAGCCTTCAGTTTCTGCTGCCACCTTGAATGGCTTCCTCCTAAATCTGTAGTATTTCCTAGTCTTGCAGCCTACACAGGTCTTTAAACTCAGGTGCCTATTCTTTGTTCATTCAGATGCATTCAGGCACTTGACTTCACTAATAGCCCTTCTCTTCTTCCTTGCCTGAACCAGCTTCTCCTCTTGTATTATTTATCCTGGTTAATAACACCAAAATCTATTTCTCTTTTGTAATCAGTAACTAAGCTTAAAGGACAGTGCTCTTATATACTTTCTATTAATATTCCGCTCCCTCCTTTCCACCCCACTGTCACTGACTAGTGACATCTGTTTTACTTTTTGTCTAGACCACTGCATTGGCCTCCTCTTCTTCAAGCCGTCCTCAATGGTCTTGCTAGATTTCTCATTCTAAAAACACAAAATACCATCTGACCATGATACTCTCCTGTTTAAGTCCTTGAGTGGTTCCCCAGAGCCTTTCAAGGTGCCTCTGTTCCATCTGGCTCTGTCTGCCTGCTGTGTTCTTAGCACTGGAAAAAACAGGATTTCTCAACCTTAGCAAAGCTGACATTTGGGCCGGATAATTATTTGTTGTGGGAAGATGTCGTGTGTGTTGTAGAATGTTTAGCAGCATCCCAGCCTCTACCCCATAGGTGCCAATAGCATCCATCTCTACCAGTTCATGCCCCCCACCTCAGAATGTCTTCAGACATTGCCAGTTGCTCTCAGTTGAGAACCACTCTAAACCCTACTATAGTACTTGATACACAACCAGCTCTTAATAACCTATAAAATAAATGTCATGCATTCTTCTCTGACTGATAGGAAAGTCTAGACCACTACTGTGCTACCCAGCAACTTCTAGTCGTAAATTTGAATTGAGGATTTAATAATTGCAAATGTTATTGACCAAGTTAACATTTGCTACGTTCCTGTGAACTGTTTTGCGGGCTAACAGTTTTGTGAACTGTCTTTAGTTCTTGTTCTAGGGAAATGACTAATGAGTCTGAGGTTCCTTTTAGTCACATACACAGTATTAAGACAGTTTTTAATTACCCTAGGCAAGTAATCAAAAAATGCAGAAGACATTTAGGAAAAGATAACAGATTTGACTACATAAAGTTTTTAAACTTAGGCAATTAAAAACATCTAAACAAAGGTAAGTAAAAGGCCATGGATTTAATACCACTAAGATACAGAATATAATTCTTCAAATTAATAACACAACCTTGTATAAAAATAAAAAAGAACACCGCCCGCCCCCCCCCACCCCGACCCCAAACAGATGCAGGCGTTCCACAGAAGAAGACTTATACACAGCTAAAAAAAAAACACAAAAGGATGATCAGCAGCAAATGGAAACATTCATGAGGTACCACTGACAAAACACAGAGATAATCACCAGTGTTAGCTATGTTAAAAAAAAAAAAAAAGGTACTGATTACCTTCTGGTAGGAGTTTGTACTACTTGGATTCAAGGCAATTTAGTGGTACCTATCAAAATTTAAACGACACGTTTTGGAATCTGTTTTACAGAAATAATCACAAGTATTCAGAGATGATGTTTATAATATTTAATGGAAAAAAATTTAATAGAGACAAACTAAATATCAAGAAAAATTGTGCATAACAGCTATGAATGAAGTTGATCTTCGTATGAATTGACATTGAAAGAACATCTTTGATATGTTGTTGAGTTGCAAAAAGCAGATTTGCTTGATGGTATGATTTAATTGGTGTACCATTAAAAGCATGTGTTGTTTAATCAAAATCTATACTGCTGTTCTTATCAGAAGTCTAGCTGGTCTCAGATCACATAAAGCTGTTTTGTCAACATCAAAAGAACTTAGGCTAGTCAGGTGTTTTTTTGTTTGTTTTTTCAGGAAGTTCCAGAACACTATAGCATTGTTTCTGTTGTCTTTGTTTTCCAATTGGTTGGTGCGGGTGGCTGGTTGCAAACCAATGAAATGCGAGTGGACACATTAATGTATGTCTGGTGTGTGCAAATTCAAATTAGAAAAAGAAATTTGAATGAATATTAATTTTAAAGATACCCTAAAATAACCCTTCAGTTAAAGAAGGTTAATGTATCTGGAGTCATCAGTGTGGGAGATGTTTCCTTTTTAAGGCAAAAATGTTGACATTTTGACATTATTTTAAAACCAGTTTAATATATTTGTAGCTTCTGCAGAAAACTGTCATTACTCCTGAATTTGAAAAAAACTACTGTGTCCCACCATATAGTGAATCAAAATATAAACTTCAGAAAAAACGCAGAGTAAGTACAGTGATTCTTACTTAGAGCATTTAATGTGTTTGACTATATATATATATATTCATCTTGTCTAACATGGTTGTACAATTAAAATATATGTTTCCAAAGAAAATTATCACAGGTAATTAAGAGCCCATAAAATATGGTTTCATAAACACATTTCATGTAAATTTTCACGAAGTGAAAGTGCAGCGATTGGTGCACTTGGATACAGCTCTTTTTTCCCTTCATTAAAAACAGTGGCAGCCAGCATACGTGGTCACTGTCCACACCATACTGTGTCGTGGCTTATAGGTACTGGTCACAGAAGGCTGGGAACTCTGTTGCTGGCTCTTGAAGTAATGTCACCAGCTAAAAACACCAGCCTATTTAGTCTGCCAAATGAGAGCAAGGAATTTCTTGAGTAAAAAACAGGGGACTACTTCCATTTCAACTAGTAAGCATAAAGAAATTATGGATGGTACACAAGGAAATTTGAGGATGGTGCTCCAGTAATGTCACTGATATGACCAGAGCACCCTGGCAGGTGGTAAACACTAATATTTGCTGATGAACAAAACAATGAAATGGAGCAAATAACTTGCTGTAAATTTTCCAAAAAACAGAAAGATTTTGAATTTTAGAAATAATACAAATTCTGGGCATGTTGGAGAGAGTAACTTTTAAGAGACAACTGGGTGACTGAATAAAAATGTTAAATGTTTATAGAAAGGCTCCAGATGTAAGAATGTTTTTATACTTTACCTCTTGTAGGATATCTCAGACAATAAAACATCGACATTGTCGGCTATTCTCCCAACAAGTCAGCAGTTCTTACTGAGATACAAAATTAATTTTAAGGAGCCGTCATTTATGACACTGATAGTGCTGTGTCTAACGTATCGAGAGAAATGGATTTTTGTCATTTAATTCATTTTATGAAAGGTGTATCTGGAGACTAACATATACATTCCTGTTAAGTAACCTTACTTGGTTTTAATTCATGAAATTTTCTTCATAATATTGAAATGAGGTGTAGTTATACACTACTTATTAAAAATGAGAATTTTCTAATTGTTTTTGAAATTTTGAATTTCAGCAAGAGCGACAAAAAACAGCAGGTGATGGATGGTTTGGTATGAAAGCGCCAGAACTGACAGATGAACTGAAAAATGATCTCAAAGCACTGAAGATGAGAGCTAGCATGGACCCAAAAAGGTTTTACAAGAAAAATGATAGAGATGGCTTCCCTAAGTACTTCCAGGTATAAAGCAAACAGAGTAATGGTAGTGATGTTGTGAGGATTTTAGTCTGGAAAACACTACAGTGACTTGTTTCCTCTTAAATGTGTATTTACAGTGTATATCTGCTTGAACCATATAATGGCCAGAACCCAGTTCAGATAGCCATCAGCCTGTAATGGCTTTCCTCATCAAAATACAGTGTTCCAAATGGTAACTAGGTTTCCAGATGAGCTCTGTGAATGTGGAACCTGTAAGATGGGTGTACCGTGTATTAATGATACACCTCAGTGGTATCAAGATATTCAGTAATACCACCAGTGATTCTTTATAACCTGTAGGATAGAATCTCTATCCTATGATGTAGCCCTTTACAATCTGCACCCACACCAGTTCACTAATCCTTATTTTGGTCACATAGCCCTCTAAGCTCCAACACACTCAGCTGCTCAGTCTTCTCGGGATATGCACTGGCTGGCCTAGTCATTCTCACTTTAGTGTTTGGCTCTGCTATGTCTGCTTGGTGAAATTTTACCCATACAAGTCCAAGCGAAAATGTCATCCTTGTGAATTTGGTAGAATTGGCCACTTTGTTTTCAGAGAATCTAGAGTGTTTTGTTCAAGATAATACTAGGTTATGCTTTCATTTTTAGCCGTGTCTCTTTGGATCTTCTATAAAACTGGCCACTCACTAGCAGGGACCAGATACTCTTTGTTTCCCTAACCCTGGCCCAGTTCCTGGCACATAGCAAACATTGTATATTTTACTTGGTTGAATGTATGAACAAATGCCAAGTGTTCAGTAAGAAGGTTCTAAGCTGGCAGCATTTATGATAACCTAGGAGATCTAACAGGTATATAGTAGAATGTGTGTATCAATCTTGTTAAATTGGAAAACTAAAAAGGTGTTATTTTTATCTGTCCCATTTTTCTTCTGTTTAGACTATTCATCAAGAATTTACAGTCTAGCACTTACATAGAAGGAATTTTAGTTTTACTCAAAAATTTTAATGAAGAAATGTCACTAGTAGGACCCAGTGCAGGTTGAATAAGTGATTTTTTTTTAAGAAATGGCAAAACTAACTTTAATACTGGAAAATATAAGCTGTGTTTTCCATTCCTTTCTATAAATAAACTTTGTTAGAGCTCCCCTGAGATAAGACGACAGCTTGACTTTCAGGTATTGCATGACTTATTTCAATCACTTATTTCAATCATTCATTCATAGATTGGAACCATTGTTGACAATCCTGCTGACTTCTACCATTCACGAGTTCCCAAGAAACAAAGGAAGAGAACTATTGTGGAGGAACTGCTGGCTGATTCTGAGTTCAGAAGGTAAAGGAATTTATGTTTCACTTTATAATATATGTTTTCCTTTAGATTGTGCAAAAACTTTAAATTCAAGATGATTTTTAAATGCTTTAGCACAGTTTCTCAACAGAACTATTAGGTATATTGGGTGGGATAATTCTTAGGGAGGACTTTACACTGTAGGATCTTTAACAGCATCCCTGGTGTCTGCCCATTAGATGGTGGTAGCGCACTCCTCTCCGTCCCAATTCATGACACTCAAAAATGTCTTCAAACGTTTTCAGATGTTCCCTGGCGTGCAAAAGCATTCTCGATTCAGAACCACTGCTTTAGAAGGAAATGAGACTAACTAGAGGAGGAACCCACAAAGGAGACCAGGAAAGAAGTCAGGGAGGCAGGAAGAAAACCAGGAGAGCAGTGTCATAGAAGTCAAGGAAAGAAAGTGTTACAGGCAGGTAGAAAAGCCAGAGGGAGTGGTTAACAGGAATAAATGCTGCTGAGAATGCAAGTGAGCTAAGAACTAAGATCTTCCTCTGAATTTACTACGTGGACGTCACAGTAACCTTGTCAGGAGTTTTTAGGGGAGTGGTGGGGAGGAAACTAGACTGGACGGTACTTGAGAGTGAACTGAAGAAATAAGAGATGTTGTGAGCAAGACAAAAGAGGCACAGCTAGTGAATGGAGCTGGATTTTTTTCCCCCTGAGATGGGGGCAGTTAAGTATGTTTAAATGTTCTTGAAGCAGGTATGTGTATAGCATAGATTTAAAAGCATGCCTCATATAGAAACTTCTGCTGAACTTCCAGACTGGTTTAATAGCAAAAGTGAAAATATTTATCAGGGATTTTTAAAATTATTTTAATATATAGGCATGGAAAACAAATTTAATTCAAGTGTTATATAAACTTTTTCATGATTCTAGGTAATGGTGAAACTTTTAGAAATAAGCAAGGCTCTTTTCTCACTTATTTCTCTCTCCCTGGAAATCTCATCCCCACAAAGTGGTATTAATCTGTATACTGTTGACTTTCAAATGTATGTATAGCCTGGATCTCTCCTGAGTCCAGAGCCACATAACCTGCTGCTGCCTCAGGAACATCTAATGAATATCTCATAAGCCCCTCTGAGAGCTAACTTGGGGTCTCCTGACTTCGTCCTTCCAATACATTCTAGTCCTCTCCCAGTGTCCTGTTTCTCATGACTGAATGGCATTGCCCTCCATCCCTTAGGGCAAGTCCTTAACGCCACCTTCTCCCTTCAGTCCCATGTTCAAACTGTCAGATTTCCTCCCATTTTCCTATCTCTTAAGCTTGTCTCTTTCTATCCCACAGAGGTGTCGAGTACAAGGTGATTGAGTCTTTGCTTACTTCATATATTGACCTACATTTTGTAATCGTGATAGCAGTCTCAGAAATTACAGCATGGGTCTCTAGTGGTTCAAAGTTTGCGAAAGCCTGCCTCTACCATGGCCACTTTTTTCTCACTAGACTACAAGCTCTGAGGGCAGGGACTATGGCTGGCTAGTTCACTGCTCTGTCTCCAGCTCCTAGTATGGCTTCTTATTCATGATGGAACTTGGTACAGATGTGATGGATAGTGAAAATGCAAAAAAAAAAAAAAAATTTAGAAGCACTTGCCCATCACCCCCACCCGCCTCTGCCCCCCAAACACCACCAAAAAGTTACATTAACTTCTAATGTCTGGTATGTCATACTTTAGAACTTAAAGGTTTGGTTTTTCTTTTTAGATATAACCGAAGGAAGTACTCAGAGATAATGGCTGAAAAGGCAGCAAATGCAGCAGGAAAGAAGTTTCGAAAGAAGAAGAAGTTCCGTAATTAAGATTCACCGAGCAAATCACAAAATTGTACATCTCCTCTTTATTTATTTACTAATTTAAAAATTAGCATGACTGTCACATAAAGTAATATAGACTGGCCCTATTGGGGGGGTTCTCGTTAAAATTTGATTTGAGAGAGATCAGTCACATGCCACCCGGAATAAAAATAGGTGTGTCTACAAAAGATCCACTCATGTTTAGACCCTTTGAGGAGGGTAAAAAGGAAAAGAACCTCAATCAATATATTTAGAAAATATAAAGTTTGCTAACATTCAAAAAATTTAAAGTATTTTCAAAGCTACATAAGCAATACTGTAATTATTATGTAGAGGTGTACATAGGGAGATGATGCCCTGTGTCAGTTGCACATTCAAATCCAGAAAACTGGTAAAGCTGGGATACAGAGATCTTGTTGCAAGTGTAAAAGTCATAGTTGAAATCAAAGAAATGTTGTAAGTGTTGGAGCGTGTGTATGTTAATATATGACCAAAGAACTAAATGAAGCTATGAAAAGGACTTAAAAGATAGACTACTTGGAAAGTTTGGGTTAAAGGTAGAAGCAGGAGAGCTATTTTCTTTCCTTAGCAACTGAAACAGGAGGTAAGATAGATTTTTATCCATATTCAGGGTTGTGTTCCATTGAATAGTATTCAAATAATTTTAACTTGGCCAGGAGGTAAAGTCTCCAGTGGCAGAAATATGCATCCTTGCTAAGCAACTCATGACACCCAAGGAACACCAGTCATTTCTATTCATGCTTCTTGGTGGCTTATTGCTTCCTTTATGTCGTTATTCACAGGACCTCTGTTTTCTGCCAAACTGCTTTCTTGGGATTTCAGTAAATAAGCAGCTTCCTATTTTGTGTTTACTGCTTAGCATCACAAGCAGCCTAGTAATAAAACTAAATGACATTTATAGGCAGAGTGAGGGAAGCATCTGTTCTCTTTTATAGTAAAGCTTTTATTTCAAGAGTATTAAGTTTTACGTTAAGGACCTGCTATGAGAGAATTAACTATCAAATCAAGAAGCATTTACCCCATACACATTCTTCCAGAAGGAGACATTCTTAGCGGAACGTTTCTTCAACTCATGCTGCTGGGGTGTTGGAACACTCAAAACTGGTGGCCCTTTTGTATTGTGTTTCTCTGTGCAACTGAGAATTTACCCAGTTTTTTCTCAGGCTGAAGGGGATGGGTCAACTTTTTATCTGTCTGTAACCTGCGTGCTGGTTTCTGACTCATGAAGCTAGAATAGGTTGAATTATCTGGTATTCAAAACTGCAGTTATGACAGATATTTCGGACACTGTAGTGCATTTACAGGGAACACAAAATTGGAAATCTCCAATCCTTCCCACACAGGGCAGCATTTGAGCTTTCTAGATTGGGAAGCAGTGATAAGGAGAACTAAACCTAGGTGCCAGCCTCACTAACCCATGTCAGAGGTGCTCACAAAATGTATTCTGAAGATAGCTGACCCTTGAACAAAGGGGTGAGGGGCTCTGAGCCCCAAGCAGCTGAAAGTCAAAAACTTAAAGTAGGTCCTCTATATCCACGGTTCTTCATCTGAGAACCAACTGGTCAACTCCTGCAGAACATGTAGTACGTTAGTATGGATTTACTGGAAAACCTATGTATAAGTGGACCCACCCAGTTCAAACCTGTGTTGTTCAGGGGTCCACTGGATTTACTTAGTTAAATTGTAACATGCTCTTTTTTTGTCTCCATTGATTCTTTAGTTTTTTTTTTAAAGTTTATACTTTATTCAGATTTTCTTAGTTTTTTACCTAATAATCTTTTTTTTCCAGGATATTGCAGTCTTTTTTTTTTTGGCTGCACTGCAAATTATACAGAATCTTAGCTGCCTGACCAGGTTTTGAACCTGCACCCCCTGCAGTGGGAGCATGGAGTCTTTACCATTGGACCCCCAGGGAAGTCCCTTTATTTATGTATCTTTTTAAGTCACATAAATAACTTGGAACAAAGTAAAGAGTTAACAAATGTAAAATACCTTATTCAGTGAAATACTGAAATAAACTGAAATACTTCAACTGAAAGTCAATTTAAGTCACCTTTATTAACATTTTCTTTAAGGGATTAAAACTGGTAAGATCCATAGCTGTATCTCAGATATGATCTTCACAAGTTAAAATCTTCAAAACAGAGTATAGAAGTATATCTAGGTAAAGATGAGAAGGAAGTTTCTTAGTGCCCTCAGGCTTCTACAAAAATCTATGTTTGAATAATGGATGTATTTATCTTGTGTTTTTTTAAGCAAAACAACCATTGAGAAACAGGTTTAGTGACTTTGGCTTATGTCAACTAAACTCAGTTCACTTACTGGAGCTATTTGAAGGCTAATGACTATCAGAAGTACTATGACTTCTCAACTCAAAAGCATTATAAAGTGTACCAAATGCTGATACAGTGTAATGAAAGAAGAGCCTTCAGAATACCTTAAGGAGCTCCTGAAAGATCCCTGAAATGCTTTTAAGACAACTTATTAAAAACATAGTCTGCAATGCTAGTTTTGATTGTTTTGTTTTTGGTTTCTTTTGGCGGGGGGGATTGTTTTTCCTAAAGTAAGGAAATTAGGGAAAGGAAAACGAAGATGGAAGAAATTAGAAAACTAGCAGTTGATGAAGGCAGGTTCTCAGCTTCCTAGAATCTTAACACAAAAATCCGCTCTGTTCAGTGTTCTGCCATGAGATTAAAAACAACTGCTTTAGAGAAAACCATTATACCTATTTTTTAAGACCCGAGGAAATGTCTCATGGGTTCCCTAACAAGGCTGTCAGACTACAAGCCATGCTTGGCTGTTCAGAGAATAAATAGCAGGCTTTTAAAAGGAAGAAAGCCTGTACAGAAACATTTAATGAAACTTTGAGCAACTGGGATAAATTCAAGGGGTTGCATTCTAAATATAGCAAATATAAGAAAAACTCTTGAAAAAATTTTCAGTACCATCTCTGGAATGTGTGCAGGTGCTCATTCAGTTCAGTCTCTCAATGACAACTACTGTTTAGAATAACCAACTACATCTTACTGAAAGCATGCAGTTAGGATTAACAAAATGATTACAAACTCCCCAAAGCATCTGACTAGAATGTAAAATTCAGGTCTCCTTGTTTAAAAGTGAAGATGGAATGCATTCAAATTATAATTTATTTCCCTGAAGCAGGGTCAGTAGCATGACTTGCCTTAAGCAGATCGGTGTTTTATCAGAGTTGGAATGTTTCAAACTATGAAATGCAGGTTTAGCTAACTATGGAGGTGGTTCTGAAATGTAAAGTTACCAATAAACACTGAACACCAGCTGCGAGAAAGGGGAAGCTTATAGGTTCAGGTGATAGGTGTTCATTCGTTATCACTGTGTAACAAATTGCCCCAAGACTCAGTGATTCAAAACAGCCACTGTTTTACTCAGTCTCATGATTCAGCCAGCCAGGGCTGGGCTAGATGGCTTGTACTCCACATGGTATCAGGTGAGGTCATTCAGCTGGCGGCTGAGCAGATCTAGAAGGCCTAACACATTCTTGAAATTTATCTTCAGTTTAATGGTAGTACAGCATAGAAGGGCTTCACCAGTGGCTCTGCAGTAAAGAACCCGCCTCCAGCCTGCAGGAGACACATGAGGGTAACAGGCAGGAATGCCAGGGGTCTCCAAACGAAGAAAATAGCCTGCAAGTGTCAGACATGTTTATCTCTCTCAAGCGGCAAATTTAAAAGTAGGTTTCTCTTAAAAGACTGTGTTGCCATAATGACACCTGGTTTCACCTGAAGTTAACTATTGTCAAACCTAGAGATAACCAATATATTTCTCTTATGGAAATGTTTGTCTTAAGCTATGCTAATGTACTATGCATTTACCCCAAACTCTGTCTTCAAGTCAGTTCCGCCTCTTGGCTCAGAACCTACTTGACAAACCGGTATGTTATACTCAGATATTGTTCCCCTAATTTATGTAAATGAAACTATTTGTATGGTGATCTGCCCTTCTTCAAGTTAATCATTTTATGGCCCAAGATGAACCATTTGGTGCCAAGATTATCCCAAAATGCATCTTATGGGTGAGGGGCCTGGTGCCATTCTGAGTCTTAAGACATTCCTTTCTTTTATTAATAGACTGCTAGTGACTAGATAACATCCAGCTGAAGACTAGCAGGGGGTACTCTTTCTGCCCCCTTCTGATGCCTATGTCAGAAGCTATCTCCTTTATACTTTAATAAAACTATTACACAAAAACTCTGAGCGATCAAGCCTCATCTCTGGCCCCGGGTTGAATTCTTCTCCTCCGGGGGCCAAGAATCCCAGCGTCTTTGCATGATTCAACAACAACCTTTCACACATGGGTTCGATCTCTGGGTCAAAAGATCCCCTGGAGTAAGAAATGGCAACCCACTCCAATATTCTTGCCTAGAGAATCCCATGAATGGAGGAGCCTGGTGGGCTATAGTCCATGGGGTCACAAAAGAGTGGAACACGACTTAGCGACTAAACAACGGCATAGAAATTGGCTAGAACACCAAAACATGACCCACACCTTTTGTGTGGCGCTGCACAGTATTTAGGATGTCCTGCTCTTCTCCATCTGCCTCCTTCCTAGTTAATCCTCCTAAGGGAAGAGGAGTTGCTAACCAGATTGAGGAGAGCCCAAGATACCCATTACGCTGTACTTTCACAAATAAACAGGGCTGATGTATTAACAGGTCAGAAACCACCTGCAGTTGGTCTCTCTTGCCCTGTTAGGGGGCAGGCCTATCATTCTCTCTTCCAATGAAGTGGGAAATAGAGTTTGGGCTTTCCTCAGCCAGGCTTTCTCTATGAAAGGTAGGGGATGACAGGGGCCTAAGTCATTCAATCGCAGCTTAACTGAGAAGTCTGCAGTCATGGTGCTCTTCTAAAGCTATTACATGAGTGGTATACTTTGTTTTCCATTGATTCATCTTCCTTTTGGTTACAACCTGGGCAGAATTGCAAAGCAGAAGTTGGTATGGTTCAGGTGCCAAAATCTTGACCTCAGATCCCATGCAATGTACTCAAATTCTGAGGTCTTGTTCATTAAGGGAAGAAAAGTGAAATATGAAAACTATAATTAGATTTAGGTCAATTACCATATGAACTTTAGCTCCCCAAAACAGTGAGGATGATTACAAATGACTGAGAGGTCTTCCTCAACCTTTTTCAGTGGCAGGAGAGAAATATGTGCATGCAGTCATCTATATGAAGAAATGTTTATATGAAGTTTTGTTCAGTCCCTCCCTCCTACATCCACTCCTCCACCCCCGTAACTCAGGGAAGTTCACAGGAGTAATGTACTGAGAGCAAAAACAAGGCACACACTATAGTTAATAAGATTTTTCTATATGTTAAGGTTTTATCAGGGAAACCTATTTTTTTCCCTTAAATGTATGTGTATACATTTTTATGTGTACACAAATCAAACTGGCTGGATCTGAAGCAGAGCTAGGAGAACAAGTCTCGGCTTAATTCTGTAATGTAAAGCTCACCCAAACTTGGGCTGATGGAGCTGTTACATCTGCCCTTCCAGCCAAGTCTGCCACTTAACGTGCTTCAACTGTCCGCTGCCCCCACCTGCCGGGGGGGGGGGGTGCGGGTGGATGTCCAGGTGAGGGGAAGAGAGCACACAACCGGCCCGGTGCCTCTCCTCGAGCTTCGGAGACTGCTGAATCATGACTCAACCCTGTCATGTTTTACCTGACTGTAGTCCTTTAAGGTGACTCTTGGTTTTTCCTTTAGTGAAAATCATTATCCTGATCTGTCCAAAGGCAACTGAACCAAGACAAGCCTGTGGTTTCTCAGGCTCGGTCTCATCAATTCTAGTCACCCTATTTCCACTCCACTTCAGTCAGTCACCATAATGGACTTCAGACTCGCTGCTTGAAACTGTTCAGTGGTCAAGATTCTGGACTTTGACTATCTCAGTCTGTTCTGTTAGCCTTCCCTCCAGTTCGCTCTAACCCAACCTTGACTGCACTTTGAAATTACCTGAGGTGGCTCCAAACTCCTGTAGACTCCAAAGATGCCTGATCTCAAGTATTTCACCCTCCCAGTCCTCCACCCCCATCAGGATACATTTTCCTCCCTAATCAACCTGGATCCATTGGTGAGACGTTTCTTTATCTCTTTACTCTTTTTTTTTTTTTTCCTGTTACTTGGACCTGCCACTCCCAGCCAAGGAAATACCCACTGTTCCTTCTGTGACCTAATCCATCAAGAGAAACCATTCCTCCACACATCCAGCTGTTGTATTCAATAGCTTTTATCTTTGTCTTCATCTCTTCTGGCCAGGAAATGTGATTTGACATTACTGACCCTTCCTTCTTGAAGCTCCAGCCTCTCTTGGCGCCTGCAGCAAAATAAACTTTCTGCTTCTCCTATCTCTCTACTCTTTTTCTCTTCACTGGGTTTCTTACTCTGCCCACTGCTTGCTAGTCTTCCATAATGCCTGCCCTCTTCTTCCTCTGTTCTGTCTAACTTGAATGTCTTGTTCTCCCTCTCCTGCTTTGCTCTCACTTCTCTGCAGAAAACACCAAAGTCTCCATCCTTACATCTCTTTTTTAAAAATAATTTTTGGTTGCACTTAGTTTTGTTGCTGCATATGCGTTTTCTCTAGTTGGGGGGAGC
The DNA here is from genome assembly GCF_032452875.1 of Bos javanicus. Taxonomy (NCBI): domain Eukaryota; kingdom Metazoa; phylum Chordata; class Mammalia; order Artiodactyla; family Bovidae; genus Bos; species Bos javanicus. Next base: position 49,963,316 of record NC_083870.1, read on the forward strand.
AGGCTTGTCAATGTGGCTTCTTTTGTTGTGGAGCACAGGCTCTAGGTGCGCACTTCAGTAATTGCAGCACGCGAGCTCAGTAGCTGTGGCTCGTGGACCCTTCAGCACACAGGCTTCAGTAATTGTGGTGCATGGGCTTAGCTGCTCACAGCATGTGGAATCTTCCTGAACCAGGGATCGAATCCATGTCTCCTGCATCAACAGGCAGATTCTTATTCAGTACACCACCAGGGAGGGCCATCCACCCTTACATCTCTACACCTCTGCTCCAGATGCAAATTTCCTATTAACTCTATAACATGCCCATCCATGTTATTGTGATGTCCTCTCTAACTCAACATATCCAGAACCAGACACATCATCTTTCTGAGATAAATGCTTAGCGCCATACCTGGCACATGACAGGTACTCAAAGGGAAGCTACTATTTCCCTGTTCTCCATCTTCCCCATTGGGGAAGTCTTCCTAAAATGGTTTGAACGTCTTTCTGCTTTTTTACGTTCTATGTCCTACCTCTGCCTAACAAAACATGAGGCAACCCCTACATTCAAGACTCCATAAAAGGACACCACCACAGGCTTATGTTCATCACTCCCCTGCTTTTGCTCCGAACTGCCTTTTTGCTGGTCATCTGCCTGTTTCTCTCACTGCTCTGCTCTGGACTTCAAGAAATGATATTTCCCAGATGCCAAATTGACTTTCCAGTGAGACACTGACCTGAGAGGAGGACAGAAGAAGGGAAGAGGGTATTTCTCTCCCTCTCTGGCTTGGGTTGGGTTGCAGCTCTGCCATTTCCCAGCTCCCACCAGGCAATCCCCCACCACTTAGGATTCTGGGAATACCACCTCCTCCCATGTCCCACTGGCACTAGGAGTAAATAGGAGGTTTCCTACTGTTGGAATTTCTGGGTTACCTACACTTTGATCACCTATGTGACAGTTCCCCATACTACATTTCCTAAAGTGATGTGTCTTTCTGCCTGGACCCAACTGACAGATTTCAGCCAAACCAAACTAGCTGATATTGAATATTAAGTTACTCAACATATACCATGTTCTATGCATGCTAGCTACTGTGCTGGATACAGTAAGCTTTCACCTTTTATTTCTGTTCATATGGTTAACTCCACCTAGAGTATTCTCCTTGCCTCCAACCCACCTATCAAAATACTACTAACCTTTCAAACCCATTCAGAAACCAGTATTTTGAGCATCTTCTCTGTGCAAGGCAATAGGCCAGGGGCTCAGGGTGCCCAGGAAAGGAATAAGACCATCCCAGGCATCAATGAGCTGATGCTCTACATTTCTTCATAAAATATTTTTTGTTTTTTCCCCACCAATACCTGCACCCTTGGAATTCCCATTTGACTCTGCTTATTTTTACTTTGTTTTTAATAAACACTATAGCACTTACTATATGAGAAACGCTGGGCTGGAAGAAGCACAAGCTGGAATCAAGATTGCCGGGAGAAATATCAAAAACCTCAGATATGCAGATGACACCACCCTTATGGCAGAAAGTGAAGAACTAAAAAGCCTCTTGATGAAAGTGAAAGTGGAGAGTGAAAAAGTTGGCTTAAAGCTTAACATTCAGAAAACTAACATCATGGCATCGGGTCCCATCACTTCATGGGAAATAGATGGGGAAACAGTGGAAACAGTGTCAGACTTTATTTTTCTGGGCTCCAAAATCACTGCAGATGGTGACTGCAGCCATGAAATTAAAAGACGCTTACTCCTTGGAAGGAAAGTTATGACCAACCTAGATAGCACATTGAAAAACAGAGACATTACTTTGCCAACAAAGGTCCGTCTAGTCAAGGCTATGGTTTTTCCATTGGTCATGTATGGATGTGAGAGTTGGATGTTGAAGAAAGCTGAGCGCCAAAGAATTGATGCTTTTGAACTGTGGTGTTGGAGAAGACTCTTGAGAGTCCCTTGGACTGCAAGGAGATCCAACCAGTCCATTCTGAAGGAGATCAGCCCTCGGATTTCTTTGGAAGGAATGATGCTAAAGCTGAAACTCCAGTACTTTGGCCACCTCATGTCAAGAGTTGACTCATTGGAAAAGACTCTGATGCTGGGAGGGATTGGGGGCAGGAGGAGAAGGGGACGACAGAGGATGAGATGGCTGGATGGCATCACGGACTCGATGGACGTGAGTCTGAGTGAACTCTGGGAGTTGGTGATGGACAGGGAGGCCTGGCGTGCTACGATTCACGGGGTCGCAAAGAGTCGGACACGACTGAGCGACTGAACTGACTGATAGCACTTACTAAGTGCCAGGCACTTTCTAAGGACTTACAACTTATTTTATGTAACCATTATGTATGTATGTACGTATGTATGAAACGTACATATATAACAATTTAGGTAAACTTTAGGTAAACCTAGGAGATAAGCCCTACTATTATTCTCATCATTTTATTAATGAAGAAACTGAGGCACAGAGAAACTAAGTAACCTGCCTAAAGTCACAGAGCTAATATGTATAATTCTGTTCCACTTTCATTTTAGCTATGCACTATAGCTAGGGCATACCTATTTCAGCATCACCAGCAGAAACTGCTGGATTTTTTCCCCTTTCTTTTACAGTTAACAGAACATATGATTTTTAGCTGGGAATGGTCCCACCTTTCCATGGGATGTGAATGAACGTGGTTTATGCAACTCCTGGGAGGTGTCCTCAAAGAAAGGAGAGCTTGAAATTAGGCTCTGTCCCTTTACCTTCTCCCCACTAACTAGTATGCTGACCTGATGGCAGGGGCAGCAGCAATCATCTTGGACCATGAGGTGGAAGTTGCATTTTGAAGATGGAAGAATAAGGAGCCTGGGTCTCCTGATCAAGTAGCTGCCATAGAGGGTGGATGAAGTTGTAAAATGTTTTTTTTAATTTTTTGATACAGAAAGCCTCAGATCAAGAGGAAGCTGGAATGAAACCTCCCAGAGCCTCTGGTCTTTTAAGGTCTGTACTGGCTCTGTGTAGCATTAAGACAGGAATGTCTCCACCTTTGGGGCAGAGCGCCCACTTTGTCAATACCTTCCTGAATTCTGAGTGTGTGACACAGGGCAGTGAAAGAGGGCACGAAGGAAACAGGTCCTCAAACATGGAAATCTAAAATTTTCCCTTCTCCATCTTCATGCTTTAAGCTCTGCCCTCTTCCTGCTTGCCTTAGAAGAGCAAACACTCTTCCATCATGCTTAAGCTAATCCTTTCACCTTAACCCCATAATATTTTTGCACCTCAATTTTCTCATCTGTAAAATGGGGAGATTTTGTACTTTTTAGGGTTGAGGGATAATTAAATGGCAAGGGTTAAATAAAGTTGCTATCATGAAGCAGGTGTTTAGAAAAATGTGAGATGTCTTCCTTTTCCTCTTGACTCGGTCCTCAAGAGGAAACTTACTCCATCAGTTTTTGGAGATAATGCTTCTTCCTGGATTTCTTCCTATTAATACCTCCCTGGCTACTCTTTTTGTTCTCTCTGAAGAACTCATTCTTTGACTATCCTTCAACTGTCTATGCTCTGGGTTTTTGTCTTTAATCCTCATCTCTCCATACACCATCTACACTCCCCCGCATGACCTCACATGGTCCAGAGCTTCAAGTGCCATCTGTAGGTGAATGAATTTTAAATCTCAGCCTAGATCAGCCTCCTGAGCTCTAGACCTTCTCTTTCTTCCCTCTTTCCCTAAATACCTACTTTCCTTTTGGTCCTTTCATTCAGTAAGTATTTACTGAGAGCTTGCTATGTACTCGGCATTGCATATCAACTGCCACTGTACATCTTCTCCAGGATATTCCACAGAGACCTCAGGAAATCTGAACTTGACCGACTTCTCTGTCTCCTTCATGACTGTTTCAGCATCCACCCATAGTCCCTAGTTAGAAATGGGAGTATTTTTTCTGACTGCTCCTGCTCCTCTATATATCACTTAATTCATCAAGTCCCATCAATTTGGCTTCCTTTAATATCTCTCAATTTGTATACTTATCCCTCTCTCCAGACCACCTCCCTAGTTCCAGCCCTCATTATTTTCTTACCTATATGACCTCAACAGCCCTGAACTAGTCATCCAGCCTCTCATCTTGTGCTGTTCCAGCTTGGGATCCATAATTCAGAGGGCTGACACAGAACACACATCTGAACACACATCCAAACCCACAGCTAATATCCTCACTGATGAAAAGCTGAAAGCATTCCCTCTAAGATGAAGAACAAGACAAGGATGCCCACTCTTGCCACTTTTATTCAACATACTAATAGTTTTGGACATCCTAGATACAGCTATCAGAGAAGCAAAGGAAATAAAAGGAATCCAAATTGGAAAGGAAGGACTAATACTGTCACTGTTTGCAGGTGACATGATGCTATACACAGAAAACCCTAAAGGTGCCACAAGAAAACTACCAGAGCTCATCAATGAATCAGTACAGTTGCAAGATACACAATTAATATAGAAACCTGTTCCGTTTCTATACACTAACAACAAAATAGCAGAAAGAGAAATTAAGGAGACAATCCCATTTACCATCACACCAAAAATAATAAAATACCTAGCAATAAACTTACCAAAGGAGGCAAAAACCAGTACTCTAAAAACTATAGACGTAGATGAAAGAAAGAGATGAAAAAATGTTCTTGTTCTTGGACTGGAAGAATCAACATTGTTAAAGTGGCTCTATAACCCAAGGCAACCTACAGATTCAATGTGATCCCTATCAAATTACCAAAGGCATTTTTCACAGATCTGGAACAAAAAATTTGAAATTTCTAGGAAACACAAAAGACCCCTAATAGCCAAAACAATCTTGAGAAAGAACAGAGCTGGAGGACTCAGGCTCCTTGACCTGAGACTATACTTCAAAGCTGCAGTAATCAAAACAGTATGATACTGGCACAAAAACAGACACACAGATCAATGAAACAGAACAGAAAGCCCAGAAGTAAATTCACTCACTTATGGTCAAAATTAATCTACAACAAAGGAAGCAAGAATATTCAGTGAAGAAAAGACAGTCTCTTCAATACGTGGTGCTGGGAACACTAGGCAGCTACCTGTAAAAGAATGAAATTAGAACATCTTGAACACCATATAAAAAACTCAAAATGGATTAAAGACCTAAATGTAAGTCCAGATACCATAAAACTCCTAGAGGAAAAGATAGGACACTTTTTGACATAAATTACAGTAGTATGTTTTTGGAGCTGTCTCCTAGAGTAATGAAAATAAAAGTAAAAATAAACAAATGGGGCCTAATTAAACTTAAAAGCTTTTGCAAAGCAAAGGAAATCATAAAAGGACAACCTACAGAGTATAAAAAATATTTGCAAACAGTATTACCAAGAGATTAATTTCCAAAATATACAAACAACTCGTATAGCTTAAGAAGATCAAAAAAAACAACCCAATCAATATATGGGCAGAAGACCTAAACAGACATTTCTTCAAAGAGGACATACAGATGGCCAACAGTCACATGAAAAGATGCTCAATGTGGTTAACTATTAGTGAAAAGGAAATCAAAACTACAGTGAGGTATCGCCTCACACCAGTAAAAATGGCCATCATTTAAAAGTCTACAAATAATAAATGTTGGAGAGTGTGTGCAGAAAAAGGAATTCTCCTACACAACGAGGGAATGTAAATTTATGTAGCCACTGTGGAGACCACTAAAGAGGTTCCTTAAAAACTAAAAATAGAGTTGTCATATGATCCAGCAACCCCACTCCTGGGCATATATCTGAAGAAAACTCTAACTTGAATTAACATACATGCATCCGAATGTTCACTGCAGTGCTGTTCAGAATAGCCAAGACATGGAAGCAACCTAAGTGTCCATTGACAGACGAATGGATAAACAAAATGTGGTATTCACATACAAACACATGATGAAATATTACTCAGCCATAAAAAAGAATGAAATTATGCCATTTGCAGCAACATGGATGGACCTAGAGATTATCATATTAAATCAGAGAAAGACAAATAGCATATGATATCACTTATATGCATCTTTAAAACCGATATAAACGAACTTATTTACAAAACAGAAATAGACTCACAGCCAAAGAAAAATTTATGGTTACCAAAAAGGTAAGGGGGGACGGGAAACTTGGGATTAACCGCTGCTGCTGCTGCTGCTGCTGCTGCTGCTAAGTCGATTCAGTCGTGTCCGACTCTGTGCGACCCCATAGACGGCAGCCCACCAGGCTCCCCGGTCCCTGGGATTCTCCAGGCAAGAACACTGGAGTGGGTTGCCATTTCCTTCTCCAATGCATGAAAGTGAAAAGTGAAAGTGAAGTCACTCAGTCGTGTCCGACTCTTCGTGATCCCATGGACTGCAGCCCACCAGGCTCCTCCGTCCATGGGATTTTCTAGGCAAGTGTACTGGAGTGGGGTGCCATTGCCTTCTCTGGGGATTAATCAATACAGACCTCTATATACAAAATAACAGTAGACACAGAACTATACTCAATATCTTATAATAACCTATACTGGAAGACTATGTAAAAAAAAGAATATTTTTATATATAACTGAATCACTATACTGTACCCAACATTGTAAATCAACTGTATTTCAATTAACATTTTCTTAAATAAGAAACGTAGGTGAGTACTTTAGTTCAACTAATAAATAGCACAGGAATCTTGTTTGTCTATAAAACTATCAGATTTAACTTTAAAAAAAGAAGTTAAAGCCAACATATAATGTCTATTTAAAAGAAAACAAACCCAAATATATTTTCTAGATACCTACTGTGTGTGTGGTGGGTTTGGTCATTTTTCTATTCCATCACTGGTCATTTTCTTATTGGTTTGAAGTTCTTTACACACTAAGGAAACCAGCCCTTTTTTGTGATATGTATTATAATTGTTCTTTTCCAGTTTGTCTTTTGATTTTTGTTTATGGTATTTTGTTTTTTGTCTTACAGAAATCCATATTTTTGGATTTATTGATTTTTTAGTGGCTTCTAGGTTTAAAGTTATACTGCTTAAGTTATTAAATAACTTCATCACATCTTATTTTAGTGCTTTTGATGGTCATAGTATTTGTATTTTCATCTGAAATATACCTCTGTTAAAGGACTCAAGTGGGAATTTTGTCTCAGAATCCCTGACAATGAACATTCCTCCTCTTCTAAGCATATTTGAAATGCCATTTTATCACTGTTAGAGACAGTAAAATGGATACAATCTCTATGAAAGCAATTTGGTAATATCTATCAAAGAACACACAAACAAGCCTTTGATCCAGCAATTCAATTTCCTAAGAATCTATCCTACAGATAAATTTGCACTTGTGTACAGTAATAAGGATGTTCACTGAAACACTAGGAAAATACACAACACTGATATGGCCAACTATTGGGGACTATTAAATCGTTATGATACTTAGGTACAATGGAACAAGGCAGTTCTGTTGCATTAATAAGTGAGTTAGCAAGCATAGCGAAACCACCTACATCAATAACATCAACAAACATAAAGAGGGTAGATGCAGCAATGCTGACATAAAATAAATCTGAAAATATTTCCAAGAAACCATTTTCACTGATGGCTTATAGAGTTGAAGAAGGGCTGGGAAATAGGAAGAACAAAGATGTTTACTTTTCTCTGTACTTTTCTGGACAATTTGGGATTTTGTATTTTTTGCATGAATTGTTTGTTGCAGCATTGTTAAAATTTCATCCACTCACTGATTTATTCGCATTCATCGAGGTAGAACCCTAATCTCATGCAAAGATATGAACTGTCAGAAGGGCTTCGCTGGTAGCTCAGTCGGTAAAGAATCTGTTAGAAGAGGTAAAAGATAGCCTTGCCTAAAGGAGCTGACAGGCAGAGTGAACCTTGGGTCTCTTTGCACCGGAATCAAGGAGGAGAGCAGCAGGCGTTCGTATTCGAAAGTCAGATTCCTGGGCCCCACTGGAGTGACGCCCAGAAATCTGCATTTGTGACAAGATCCCACTGGGCTGGGAGCCTTCTGGGCTGGAAGACTGCTCACCGTGTGGGCGCGTTTCCCTGTCCTTCGCTCGCCCCTCCCTCCCTAGCAGCCACAATCGCGCCCCTGGCGAAGGGGTCTGGAGCCAGCTCTCCCGAACAACCGAGACGGGGCCTCCCCCGCGTTCTGCTTAGGCCGAAACCGCGAGACCTTGCCTCTATGCCGCCCGGGCTGCTTTCCCCAGTTCCCGGATCAGGCTCCGGAGTCGGCAGGGCCCTGGCCCAGAGCCACCGAGCCAGGGAAGTAAGGGGAGGGATAGACTATAGAGGTGAGAGCGACTAGAAGAAAAAGAGCTGCAGAAAGCCGAAGGCAGTGGGGAGAGCGGGCAGAGAATGCGAGGCGAGTGTACACCCTTTAAGAAAAGGAGAGAAATGACTGGTGTAGAAAATAAAACAGGGGGTTGGAAAAAACCTCCGACTCCGCCGGGACTCGAACCCGGAACCTTTGAATGCCTTCAACCTCTAGAAGTCCAATGCGCTATCCATTGCGCCACGGAGCCACCTGTTGGAGTTTCCGCGCATCTGCTCTGTTAAGCCAGAGGCGACGGCCCCGCGCCCTTCCCACCACCCCCATTAATTGTTGGTCTGTATCACTGAGGCCAGGGCGCTTCGAAACATCGCTAGCTGGCGCCCGTCCTCATTCGGCGACCGCCTTTTAATAAAGTCGGCTTAGCCTTGCCAGAGAAGGGATGTTGCGAGGGCGCCGGGCGCGGGCTGGTTGAGTCTGAGCTCAGCCGCAGCCCGGTCTCCGGCCCGCCCTGGGCGCCGCCGTACCTGGCCGATAAGGACAAATCACGCCCGCGCTCCTCCTCCCCCGCTATTCTCCTTTCCGATCTCCCCCGCCTGCCCGCTCTCCCGCGACCGGTTCCGCCCGGTCTGGCCCCGCCCCGGCGTTGCAGGCCTCCAGCCGACAGTTGCGCCTTTAAGCCGGGCCGGTAACGCCGGGCACTTACGTCGCACCGTTTAGCGGCTGGTCCCGAGCAGCGACCCCTCCCGGGTCCCGAGCTCTTTCCTGGCCGCACGCGGCCGGGATCCGCCGCGGCGGGCGCGGGTCGCGGCGACGTCTGTGTGAATGCTTGTGTGTGTTTATTTGCGCGGGGTTCGGCAAAATGGAGTTTGGGTTGCATTTCGCTCCCCACAGACCCAGAGCCGAATTTCTAAGGTATCCGGGCTCTGGTGGACTGAGGGGGGCGACGCGCCCCACGCTGCTGCATCCTCCGAGAGCTCGTCCCAGCGCTGGCAGCTGGCTCGGTGGGCGCAGCGCAGCCGCCGAGTCCGCGCGGCCACAGCACGCGGCTGCGTGGGCGGCGGCGGCGAAGGGCCTGCGCGCGTGGGAGCGCGGGGAGCATGCGTGAGCGGTCACGAGCGGTCGGGGGGCGCGCGCCCGAGAGCAGCCGCGGGGTTTCCGGGAGGCGGCGCAGCCACAGGCTGGGTTACCTCCTGCTGCTCGAAAGGGCGCGGTCGCCACTAATACAAGGGTTTGTCTGAGGGAACCTGGGGTTTCAGTGCTCCCTGTAATTCCTATCAGTACGACCGGAAAGCCACTTGAAATAGACGAGCCAAGTAAAAACCGCGTGGTTGCCCCGCAAACGTCTTTGCATACAAAATCCTTGGTCCCCGCTCCAATCAGCTTGCGGTTTTCCGAGCCCGCCTACTTAGAAATTGCGGGGCTGCTACTGTGCCATCTCTTCAGGCTCGTTTGCAGCCTACCCTGTGGTCCACTCCGTTCCACTCTGCCCAGCTACATCGTGCCTTCCGCACCCTATCCCAGTGCTAAAGAGGGAGGAAGCACCCAGACAGGGTCGAGTAGAGTAGGGATCAGTACATTCTTATTTAACTTCACTCCACTTTGATTACCCCAAAGTCTTTGTGTAGATCACAACAAACTGTGGAAAATTCTTTAAGAGATGGGAATACCAGACCACCTTACCTGTCTCCTGAGAAATCTGTATGCAGGTCAAGAAGCAACAGATAGAACCGGACCTGGAACAAACTGGTTTCAAATCGGGAAAGGAGTAGTCACAGCTGTATATTGTCACCCTGCTTATTTAACTTGTATGCTGAGTACTTCATGCGAAATTTCGGGCTGGAGTAAACACAAGCCGGGATCAAGATTGCCGGGAGAATTATCAATGACCTCAGATAGGCAGATGATACCACCCTTATAGCAGAAAGTGAAGAGGAGCTAAAGAATCTCTTAATGAAAGTGAAAGAGGAGAGTGAAAACCTGGCTTAAAACTCAACATTCAAAAAACTAAGATCATGGCATCCAGTCCCATCACTTCATGGCAAATAGATGGGGAAACAATGGAAACAGTGACAGACTTTATTTTCTTAGGCTCCAAAATCAGTGCAGATGGTGACTGCAGCCATGAAAGTAGAAGATGAAATTAGAAGAAATCCAAGAAGAAAAGCTATGACCAACCTAGACAGCATATTAAAAAGCAGGGACATTACTTTGCCACAAAGGTCCATCAAGTCAAAGCTATGGTTTTTCCAATAATCATGTATGGATGTGAGTTGCACCATAAATAAAGCTGAGCGTGGAAAAATTGATGCCTTTGACTTGTGGTGTTGGAAAAGACTCTTGAGAGTCCCTTGGACTGCAAGGAGATCAAACCAGTCAATCTTAAAGGAAATCAGTCCTGAATATTCATTGGAAGAACTGATGCTGAAACTGAAGCTCCAATACTTTGGCCACCTGATGCAAAGAACTAACTCCTTGGAAAAGACCCCGATGCTGGGAAAGATTGAAGGCAGGAGGAGAAGAGGACGACAGAAGATGAGATGGTTGGATGGCATCACCGACTTGATGGACATGAGTTTGAGCAGGCTCCAGGAGTTGGTGATGGACAGGGAAGCCTGGCGTGCTGCAGTCCATGGGGTCGCAAAGAGTCGGACACGACTGAGCAACTGAACTGAACCGAACCACTACAATGTTATGAGCCAGATACTATCATCCTCTTTATAAGGAAGGGAAACTGCAGCTAAATGACTTGTGTAGGGAGGCCCCACTGGAGTGTGACAAGAACTTTGAAGAATCATCTGTTTTACCCTACTTGCCAGTTAGGACATCTTTCCAGTTTCATGGATGTTGACAGAACACGTAGGACTCCTGGGTCAGAGATGAAAGACTATGACTGTAGCCAGAGTGTTAACATGATTGTATCAGTTCTCTGAACCCCAGTTCTCACAGGAAAGAAGCAGGTGGGCTCAGATGGATGATTGCACACAAAATGGGTTGCATTACATAAGAGGAATGCTGATCTTGGGGAACCTACCATTTTATAGCAAGCAGTAAGCAAGCCGGCTCTTTGTCTCACAGACCTTCCCTAATCCTTCAAGGTTGCTCACTGCAAACACAGCCTGGAAGAATGACCCAAGTGAGCAGGGTCTTACATTCTTAGCACACTCAGCAAGAACGTGCAGGGATGCTAAGGGCCTGTGTTCATTGCCTCTCCAAACAATGCCAGAGCCCAGACTGATGCCAGGCCTGTATGTTTCATTTTACCACAATACATAAAGTTTCTTGACAGTAAGCACTTTATGTAAAACATCATTATGCCCCCTTTAAGATTAATAAAATAAATATCCTCATATGCAGGAAGGAGAAATTCTGACATATACAAAATTAACTCTTAAAATAGCAAATGACTTCAGAGTGTTTTTGTTTAATCTTTTTCGAACTTGGAAATGTGCCAGGCATTAGTGGCCTCTTAGAGTCTTCACTAGTCCTTGGAATTGCAATGGCTTAATGTTTCCTTGGAATACCATACAGAGGAATTCTGGGAGCATTGGAGCCAAATCACAAATGATGGATCATTGACATGATTAACAAGTTCAGACTCATATGTGAAAGGTCTGGGAAGGGGAAATAAAAAAAGAAATCACATGTTAAGGAAAGAGGTGTTTGTCCTTAATTCCACTTGATAAATCAAGCAAATAATTTTTAGATATTTGATTGCTTTCAGTATGCTATGCTATGCTGTGCTAAGTCACTTCAGTTGTGTCCGACTCTGTGTGACCCCATAGACGGCAGCCCACCAGGCTCCCCTGTCCCTGGGATTCTCCAGGCAAGAACACTGGAGTGGGTTGCCATTTCCTTCTCCAATGCATGAAAGTGAAAAGTGAAAGTGAAGTCACTCAGTCGTGTCCGACTCTTAGTGACCGCATGGACTGCAGCCTACCAGGCTCCTCCGTCCATGGGATTTTCCAGGCAAGAGTACTGGAGTGGGGTGCCATAGTTGAGATCAAAACCTCTTGTCTTTGTCATGGAAAACATTACCAAGACACAAGGTTACCAGACAGTGTGGGAAAACCAGGGCTTGTGTGACCAACTCTGTGAGCAATCAAGATGTACTTTTTTACATCTTACAATTAGATGCCTGGGAAAGCCGTGGCAGAATAAGTGCTGTATATGTTCTCTGACAATAAGTGGTTTGTAGTGAGTCTGGTTTTAGAGGCAGCAATGTTAGCATATAAAAGGAATGAAAATCTGTATTTAGTTTCCATCTAAGGAGAAAGATCCAGTAGGTTTTCTCATCCCCTTTACTAAATCCAAGAGCTGAATCTCGGGCAATAGTACATGCAGTTAAGAACCATCACACAACTTGTACCAAGAATTCCTACAGGTAAAAACAGACAAACCTCTTCTTTTCTGCCAACAGAGGGAGCCAAAGCACAGACTATATAACCACCTGTGAGCCGGCTGACCTTCACCCAGCTGCAATTTGAGTTCCCTGGGCAGCAAAACCCTACTTCATCTTGGTGTCTTATTTTTAAGTTCAGATCATTATACCCCTCTGGGAGTCTCTAATAACACTTCTCATGTTTGTATAGAAGGATTATTTTTAAGTTCCTGAGTTATATTTGCAGTGCTTAGAAGCAGCTTCAGCCTTCCCCAGAATCTCTAGAAATCCACTGTATTTCTATTTATTTTCACTAGCTTTGCTTTGCCTCCAGAGGGAGAAGGTCATTGGAATACCAGTGTAATTCAATTCAAGGAGTATTTAGGGAGGATGCAGTTGGGCCTACTGTGGGAGCTAGAATAAGAAGTTTAAGACACAATCCCTACCTTTAAGGACACTTCAGATTCCTTGGGAGAAATACCTGTGACTATGAAACAAGGAGCAAACTAATGCAAGATGGCATATGAAAAAGTGGCAAAATGTGATTGGGTATCCCTACCAGTAAACTGTTTTTGAGTTTGCATTCCCAAATAAAAAGCATATACTCTATCCTAATTATCTTTTGTAAAAGGAAAAATGTAAAGGAAGAGATTTTTTTAAAAAATCAAACACTCCGAGAGTGGCGGTTAGGAACATAGGCTGTGAAGTCAGACTCCTGGTGTTCACATCTTGGTTGTGCCTCTAATTTGTAGGACATCAGCTTTAACTTTTCTGAGCCTTCTCCTCCACCTCTGAAAACTCCTAAAGTTGTTGTGAGGATTATGGGAGTTAATCCTTGAAAGGGTTTCTCTCTGTCCTGGCACACAGTAAGTGTGTAGCAACTGTGTGCTGTTATTATTAGCAAGCAGCTCTCAATAAAGAAGTCTCATACATTCTGCAGGAACAAACCACCTCAGATACAGGGTCAGCTAAATTTGTTGCAACTCAAGAAACATTCTCAACCTCCCTACTGGACTCCTACTCAGCTGTTGACATCATATTTACATGATGTACCAAACAGAATGCTCAGCTTCTGCATGATGTACCAAACAGAAGGCTCAGCTTCTCCAACTAAAACATCTACCTTCAGCTCCGTGGTTTCCTCATTATTCTCCCCCAAGAACCTTGTGTGGATTCTTATCTTCCTGAATGCAACCACATGGTTTCCCAAAGCAAGAGAAAAACAATGCAACCCCGAAGAATTTATGAAGACAAAATCTGCTCACAACATTTAAATGATTGCTTTTTTCATCCTAATAAGCTTAGTGCTCACCATTAAGCAAGCTATTTAATACACTAGGTAGCAAGGTGGAATAGGAGAAGGAAAAGAAAAAGTGCCAAGATGAAGAAATTTAGATATTAACATAGAAAAGAGACACAAAAGAGTCCTTATGAATGTCCAGCTGGGGTGAGGGTTTGCAGCGTCAGGATGCTGGGCAAGTAGAATAGAGGCTAGATGTGGCAAGGGGGCTGGGGGCAAGCTTGGTTCAGGATGAGAAATGTGGATTTCACGCAGTAGGCCGTTTCTTTTGGCATGAGAATGGCTGTGTTTTAGAATGGTTAATTTAGGAGGTGATACACAGGCTGAATGGAATGGAGCCCAAGGGTCACAGAAAATTACATCCCATTTGATTTGTGCTTAGTGTTGTCTTATGACTTCATCTCTTCAACAAGCAATGGTTGAGTGTGGTTGACATACAAAGGAAAAAGACGTGCGCCTGGCTTACTGCCTAGGAGATATGATGAAAGGTACACAATTGTGATGCAAGATAAAACAGTGTCCGAGTGAGACAGATGCAGTGGTCAGGAGCTTCAAGGGGAGAGACTGATATTACATCCTGAAAGGGCAAAGCAGGGAGGAAGCTGCATTTGGAAAGGGCTACCTAATCTAGGGCCGACTTGCCTGCAAGGAACTCCAGGCAAGGGTTAGCAAACAGACTAGGGAGGAAGGAGGAAGAAGATAGGTCAGGGCTGGGGAAATGGCAGTGGCTGAGCAGTGAACGGGTCCAGCTAACTTGGCTGCAGCAGGTGCTGGTGGAAAAGGTCACCAAGGTTCAAGGCACTGATGACCAAATCAGGTTTGGGCCAGTTCCATGGTTCTGTGCCATCAGCCCATTCACAGGAGGACAAGAATCACAGCTGAGGATAAATGGAACATGACCCAGCCCCCAAAGGGAAGGTTTTGGAAAGAACTGGTTGACAGACTCGGACCAGTAGGCTGGTGTTCAGAGAAGGAGTCTAGTCACAAAGAGAAACTAAGGCAGAAGCAGGTATATCGTGTCTGAGGCAGGCAGCACCAGTGTGTGATTCCAGACCTCGTGGCTGCCAACAAGGCTTCCAAGCCTGGAAGAGCTCAGGAAGAATGTAGGACCTTCCTGTAGGTGGTAGTCACTCCCTGCTGTCGGGATAGCTAGACAAAGGCCAAGCCTGACCTGGGTCTTCAAAGCCGCTCAGGCTTTGAGCTGGCAAAAACCACACTTATTCACTTAAGCACTGAGCACAGCTAAATGCCAGGGCGCTGGTCTCTGGGGACGCTGTGGTGAGGAACACAAGTGCTTTCCTTGCTCCCATGTACTCTGCAATCTTGAGCAAAGTCAGACAGGAGAGCATGGATGGATACCGGAAGTAAGTTTGACTTGTCAGGAGACAAAGATCCTGAAGCCCTTTGAAGGCAAGGCTATAGGGCCTGAAATTGACGAGCCAGGGTTACCTCCTCCACAAACTGTCCCAGACCACCTTCTTCAGACAAGTCTGCTGGTAGGGATGGGCTCCTCTTCTAGGTTGGAGGTGGGAGTCGTATAGTTTTCTATCTTATTTCTATATCCTCTCTGAGACTGTCAGCATTTTGAGGGGAAGGAACCACACTTTCTTGTCGCTAGATCACCCATGTCGCACAGCTTGTGGGATCTTAGTTGCCCGACCAGAGATCAAACCTGGGCCCACAGCAGTGAAAGCTTGAAGCCCTAACCAGTGGACCACCACGGAATTCCTTAGCTTGTCTTCTTTTTAAACCAGAAGCTCTAGAAATCCTTGCTTTCTGATTTAGGCAGTTCTCCCCAAGGCTTACTTAGCACCGGAAATGTTGCCTGAATGATCTTGGGAGTAGAACTTGATCTTCAGTGTCCTAATTCTGCCTTCAGTCTCACAGTTTGTGGGAGTGGGTGTTGAATCCCATCCCCTTCAGATCCATTTCTCTTTCTTCCAAGTTATTGAACAAAGGCATTTCTCCACTCCTGGCCCACAAAGGATAACCATCTATTAAAACTTAACTAGTCTTAAGTCTCTAGCAATTGAGAGTAATCATGAAGTCATAATGCATTGTGCCAGGCACTACACTGAGTTCTCTGTGAATACATGAATGTGCTCCATCCTTCTTTTGACTCAGTCATTGCCCCTATCCCCGGATGAGAAGGGGAGCCACAGAGAGAGCAGCAAGATGGATCAGGCTCCTGCCCCCGGCTACCAGTTACCCTGAACTGTAGCTGCTTCTCCCAGGAAAAGGATCAGGAGGGAACCAGCAAACAACTGGAAATGGGCTTGTTAGAAGTGAGGTAAAGTTGCTCAGTCGTGTCTGACTCTTTGTGATCCTGTGGACTGTAGCTTACCAGGCTCCTCCGTCCATGGGATTCTCCAGACAAGAATACTGGAGTGGGTTGCCATTTCAAATTCTGCCACACACTAGAATCCTAATGCCCAGGATGCACATGAGACCAATTAAAGCAGACTTTCTGGGGGTAGGACCCTGGCATCTATAGCTTTTTAACTTCCCAGGTGATTCTCATAAGCACCCAAGTTTGAGAATGATTGCTTTCTGCTCTTCCTGCTAAATTGCTGACCATGGCCCAGGAGCATCAGCTTCACCTGGGAGCCCTACCCTAGCCCTGTTGAAGCCAAATCTGTATTTCAATAGATGTCCCAGGTGATTCATTTGCATTAAAGTTTGAGAAGCACTGGCTTAGGGCTTAGGTAGCGAACTCTTATTAATCCACTTGGCTTCTGTTATCAGGGTTAAGTCCTTAATAAGCAGATATCAAAATTCCATCGAAAAGCTCTGAATCAATCTGATTTATTGACTCAAAAAATGACCTCAGAGAAAACTATGCCCTTTTACTTCCCACTGCGTGGGGAACTGGGGAAGAAAAGTTCAATTGCTAGTTATGTCCAACAGAACCTAGGTCAAGTCCATTCCAGAACTGGCAGAAGAATCACTCCTGGCTGTCTTCCTCCTTCTGAGATAGACTCAGGGCACAGGTAGGTGGGACCACACCTGGGCTGCCAAGGTGACTGATAAGATCCTCCAGCCAGCGGTGTCCATGCTTTGATGGCTTCAGCTATTTTCCCATGGTGTATACGTGTCTTAGCTCCACAAATGATACCAACAATCCTTTGTCCCAGCAGAGGTCTTATTTGTCATCAGCTTTCTGATTTCAACTAGAAACACTGTCCATTTTTTTAGTTGTTTCTTTGCCATTACTTTAGAATGCTGTTTGCTTCACCTCATCTCTGCCAAGTCCTTGAAGCTGCTTCACAAAGTCTGTAAGAATACGATTTTCGCAGGTAGTTTGAAAACAATCATACATAACAATCATATAATTTCAGCCTTAAACCTGAGACCACTGTCAGAGCAATTAGGCTCATCTTTGTAAGTCAATCAGAGGAGGAGGAGAAAGTCTCAGAGAGGCATGACTGTGTGGGGCAGCACATGGTTTAGAAGGATTTGAGGGCAGATGTATGACCTTGGGAAATTACTTAGGCTCTCTGAACCCATTTTCACACCTCTGAAGTGGAGAAAGTTATTTCTTTTTTGTTTTGTTTTTTTAAGAAAGTTATTTCTATTTCACAGGATTGTCGTGCAGATAACTGAGCTGCGGACACACACTGACTAACAGTAACGGAGTAATAGTTACCTTTGTTGGCTTAGTTGCTAAGTTGTGTTGCAACCCCATGGACTGTAGCCCTCCAGGCTCCTCAGTCCTCATGGGATTCCCCAGACAGGAGTGATGAAGTGGGCTGCCATTTCCTCCTCCTCTAGGGGCATCTTTCTGACTCAGGGATTGAACCCGAGTCTCCTGCATTGGCAGGCAAATTTACCCCTGAGCCACCAGGGAAGCTCAGCAGTTATCTAGGGCTGCATTAACCACTTATTTCAGACCTTAGCAACTCAAAACAATAAAATTATCTCAGTTTCTGTGGGTCAGGGAGCCATTTAGCTGAGTGGCTTACACTGAGGGTCTCTCTCGAGGTTGCTTGGGGCTGTGAGTACCTGAAGGTTTGAATGGGGCCAGAGGGTCTGCTCCCAAGATGACTCCACTCACTCACAGGCCTGTTGGCAGGAGGGCTTAGTTCCTTGCCTCAGCCCTCTCTCAACAGGGCTGCCTCCCCCAGACTGAGTGATCTAAGAGAGAGGTGGAA
This sequence comes from Bos javanicus, assembly GCF_032452875.1. NCBI lineage: Eukaryota > Metazoa > Chordata > Mammalia > Artiodactyla > Bovidae > Bos > Bos javanicus. Next base: position 49,981,396 of record NC_083870.1, read on the forward strand.
GCCACATGCCTTTGTGACCTAGCCACAGAAGTCCCACACCATCACTTCTGTGTTCTATTGGTCACATGGATCAGCTCCAGTACAGTGTGGGAGGGGGAAGGGTGAGCCGCCAGGGAAGCCCCACGCCGCATCTTTAATGTTAGTTTCTTCCTCCTCTTGATATGGCAACCAATTTCCCTCCTTCCTCCTCTTGATATGGCAACCAAAATCCCCAAATATTCTGAGAAGGAAGATTCTTGAGGTGATTCACTTTTGTTCTCACTCCAAATTACTTTAAGTCGGAAGCTTCTCTCCTCACATCAGGCCTTACATCTGATCAGGGATCCAGACAGTTATGACTCAGAAATTTGGTACTAGACTCAGAATTTATCCCAGTTCATCTGATGAACATGGAGATCGACTGGGATGCTCCTTGTTTTACTATTCTCTGGTCCTTGTCCACTTTCCCCTTGAAAGAATGCACTCTATGCATTTTGTTATATCTTCAAGATGTCGGGCTCAAGCATTATCAAATATGCTGGCCGAAATTTCCCTCCTTTTCCTGGAATATCTGCCCTTGAATACAAAGGGTTTACTTTTGGATCCCTGACAATATGGCTGTATAAATGTGACCCCACCATTATACAAACGAATTCCCATTTGAAAGGAAATGGCTAATTAATACCAAGTTTTTAAACACTAGCAATGGGGAAGCATCAAGAAATAGAGAGGGGCCAGTCCTTTCTGTCTGCTTCTCTGGCTGATCCTCCTTGGTGGCCAATGATTTGGCATTTTTTAGCCTGTGGTAAACAATAATGATAAATAGAAAGATCTCCAGGGTATCGTCATAGCAGATTCTGTGCTACAGCCTTAAACACAACTCATGCAAGTGTCGAATGAACCGATGTACGGATGCATAGATGAATAGATGGATGAATTCTTCAGATGTAATATAACTATGGGTATCTGACCACCATACCAAAGGGTAGTGCCCCAAGTGAGGGGACCATTCCCATTGGTCAGGCCTCCACTCTGCTGGTGGCACGCACACTGTACTGGTCATTAGAGATAGCACCCAGTCTGGAAGAACGTGGTACCATGTTGCAAACTAGGTTACAGAGGAGTGTTTAGAACCCAAATGATATGCGCTTGCTCACAGGACTGGCTGGATTGACTGGGAATCTGGAAGGAGCAGGACTTGATAGACTCCGAGCTGCAAAAAGATGGATCTTTGAGCCAGTATCCGAAGTCAAAGTAGAGCAAGGTAGAGGATGGGTGAATATAGCTCTGGAGTCAACCGGGAGGTGAAAGCTGGGAGCAACAAAGGAGTGCAAGGCAGGGGGAGACTAGGGGCGAGGGGTGAGTGTACAGAGGTGCACTGAAGTTGAGGGGAGTGGAAACGGAGCAGGAGGAAGGAATGTTTATCAGTGAAGTTCAGCTGGAAGTGATGGAAAGCCCAAAATAATGGAGTTAAACTTCATTCTGTATTAAGTAACAAAGTGTGGAAGTGAGGCATCCTTAGCAGGTACAGCAATTTCGGGATGATCAAGGATCCAGATTTCTTCAATCTTGTTACTTCATCATCCTCAACATGTAGCTTCCACCTCATGGACAGAGATGGCAGCTTAGATTCCAGCCTTTACATCCACACTACAGTCAGTAATTTGGAGAGAGAAGCAAAATGAGCACTGTCTCCCTTAAGGCAGGGTTTCTCAGTCTTGGTACTATTGGCATTTGGGGTCAGATTGTCATAGGGCCTGTCCTGCTTAGCAGCATCCCTGGCATCTACCACCAGATGCCAGTGTAACTTCCTTCTTCTCAAGTGTGACAGAAAAAATGTCCCCTGACATTGCCCAGTGTCCCCAGGGAAGCAAAATCTATCCAGCTAGAGAACCACTGCTTGTAATTGACTTCTTGAGGCTGCACCTCATCCCTCTGCCACTGATCAGAACCTAGTCACAGAGGCAACTCTTAGCCACCAGGAGCTGGGGAATGTAATCTTTATTCCAGCCAGTCATGTGCCAGCTAAAACCCGGGAGTTTTATTGCTAGAAAGAAAGAAAAGGTATAGGGAGATTACGCAAGTTCAAGGGCTCAGCCAAACTTTGGGCTGCTTCGTTCCAGATCCCAGCTCCTAGCTACTGGTTAGCTGAAAGGAGAAGGATTTGTGGTCCCAGTGACATCTTGGATTGGAACTTTCCTCCTAAAGGCTGAGCCTTCAGCTGAGAAAGGCAGACACTGGGTTCTCACTCTGCCTTTCAGCGTGGCACCTGAACTCAGGTTTATGAGTATGTTACAAGGCACACAACTTTGAGTTGCCCTTCACTGTGGAGACCTGTGTTTTGCTTCAGTTCCCATGAGACAGCCCTAATCAAGTTTCCTCCCCACTCCTCTCCTACTTTCCTTCTCTCTCTTCCTCCTTTCTTCCCTTAGGTGTTCTTACAAGAGGACTGGACATAGAATCAGGAGCCCTGAGATCTAGCTTCCTCCTGCCACTGACTTAGGGTGAGGCACTCAATTTGTCTGGTGTCAGTGTCTGTAAAACTAGGAACTGACCAGATGATCGCTGGAGTCCCCCCTCACTCTGAACGTGCAGGCTCTCCAGAGTCCACAAGACTGTGGGGGGAAGCGGAGACTCCCTGTCCCTGAATGGCATAAACTCAGCCCCTGGCAGGGTCTGTATCTGCCAGGCTCCCCCACCGTGTGAAGTCCCGGCCTGGAAGATGTCACCAGTCCCTCCCACGGGCTCCAGATAGACCTGCTTTGGATGAACGGCACTCTTGTTTTGCTGTTTCACCAGCTCAAATCAAGCCGTACAAACCAGGCCTGATTACAAACCTGTCCTTGTGCCAGTCGGATGGTTGCAGCGCTTCCCGGCTGCCAGCTGAAGGTTGAAATGGCCCTAGTCGTGGCCTCTGGGGTGGTTTTGTTTCGTTGGTCAGATCCCCATGTCCTGCTAAATTCTGTTTCTCTAGTTAAAGTGTTTTCAGTCTTTATTTGTTCAATAAACACTTCTTGAGCACCTGTGATTCCCAGGGGCCCCAGGAATACAAAAACAAACAAGTCACAGGCCCCCCCTTTCTGGAATGGCCCTGAACCTGGCCTTGCTGGTGCTCCAGCGTCTTGTCCCACCTGACCATGCAGCCTGTCTCCCTCCACCAGCTACAAGCTGTGCTTGGGATCCTCTCGCTGGAATTACTGTCTCTTTCCCTGTGCCGATTTTGCATTTGCGCAAGCTCAGCCTGAAATGGGACATTGTCCCTGCCACACACACACACACCTCTCTCTCCCTGGCCATGCCTTCCTCATTATTCAGGTTTCTCAGTTTAAATGTTCCATCTTTTGGGAGACCTTCCCTGACTGTCCTGCTCCTAACCCCAGACTAAAGTACACCCTCTCTTATATTCACTCACAGCACCCTGACTTTCCTTTTCAAAGCATTCAGCATCTTGTATTGCTGAAGTCTTCTCCCTCGCTGCACCGCGCCCTCCCTGGTGGCACTGAGGAGCCGGGTCTCTCTCAATCACTGCTGGCAGACAGTAGGCCCTCAGTAAATGACACATGGGGCCTTCCCTTGTGGTCCAGTGCCTGGGACACCATGCTTCTAATCCAGGGGGGCTGGGGTTTGATTCCTGGTCAGGGAACTGGCTCCTGCATGCCACAACTAAAGATCCCATGTGCCACAATTAAGACCCAGCTTATCCAAATAAATACATTTTTTTTTTACTAAATAAAAAAACATAAATTTCACATGAATGAGTACTGCATGAAGGAAACCATAAAAGGGAGAGAGATACAAACAAACACCCTCCATCAGGTACTGCTCCAGGAAGGCTGGCAGAGTGGAAAGAATCCCTGGCTGCAGGCATGGGGGAGGGATGGGTGGGAAGTCCTCACAGGAGGGAAGAGGAATGAGAAAGATGAAGAGGAAAGGAAAGAGCAGCCCAGGTAGAAGAAACTGTAGGGGCGAAGACATGCGGCAGGGCTCTGACATTCCCTGGGCCTGGGGAGACTCGGCCAGTGATCAGTGCCGCAGACATGGGGAAGCTATGGGCCCCCAGCCCTCGGTCTGTGTTCTCCCAGGAGCACAGGCCAGGGCGTCCCTTCCGCTCTGCCTCTCCCCTCCTGCCCTCGCCTACCCTGATACTTTGTTTAAGAGCTTTCAGAATCTCTGAATCTGGAGTCCTTAAGAAGGTAGGGTGGTCCAGTGAGCAGGATTCTCCATTGTCTCCTTCTTTCTCTCTCTTCCTCCATCCCTCCCTTCCTTCCTTCCATCCTTCCATTCTTTACCAACTTCAACTCATATTTACCAAGCTCCTTCTATGTGTTAAAAGTTGAAGAGAGAATTTTCCTCTCATTCTATCTGAAAGCTTTGAAAAAGGAGTCCAGACAGAAACCAGACACAGTTCCACTGGGCTGGAGCTGTGGCAGGGGAAGCAGAGGAGAGCTGGCAGGCAGGCAGACAAGAGCAGGAACAGCATCTCAGCCAGATCCCCAAGCAGGCACAGATTTAGGGGTCAGGTGAGTGGAGCTGCCAGTGCAGAAATGGGGCAAAGAGTCAGCAGGATGAGCTCCAAAGCATTGGCCCTGGACGTGCAGGGAAGCTGAGCTCAGGAGCTAGAGAGAAGGGGCAGCTTGAATCCCTGCTGGAAGAAACAGGCAGAGCATGGTTAAAGGCAGGGGATATGCCCTTGTTTCCTTTCCTTGCTGTCTCCTACCAGCGTGACCTCTGGTTCTCTCTCTGAAGAGACCTTAATTTTTAAATGCCTTGGTTGCTTTTCTCTACCAAGGAGGAGGGTAAACCTGCCAATGAAGGCTGCTGCTTAGCTCCTAAGAGCAAAGCAGGGTGGGGCAGGCTGAGTTCTGAAGGCTGGGCTGCCCAGGGTGGGTGCTCTGCAAGCTGATGTATACCCAGGGCAGTCACCAGCTACAGCCCTGGAAATGAGACTGGCTCTGAGGTTGACTTGGGGACATAGGTGTGGCACTCAGTGATTTTCTCTGGTGTTATTGAGTGGGGTTTCCTGTGTACTGGCTCCCTAACTTGACCCTGGATGTTGAGAGAATTTCGTCCACTTAACGTCACCCAGGGAATTCACCCCAGAGCTGACTGACCCGCTGAGGATTCTCGGTCTGTGCTTCTGAGCTTTGATGGACGGCTTGAGAGCTGAGGAAGGGGATGGCCTGGAACAAAAGCCAGGCATGCTGCTTGCAGCCAAGCCTGACAAAGCTCTGTCTCTCACAGACCCTTCCTCAGGACGGCAGAGCCCTCCCGGGGAGAAGGCTGCCGCTCAGGCCACCGGGGCATGCAGAACCCAGTGCCCAGAAGGAAACTTTCAATCAGATTAAGTGCCTTTTTTGATGAGACAGAAGGAATGAGGAGGAGGAGAGGCCCTGCCAGGCAGCTCTGGACTTAAAGAGGGCACGAAAGAATGTCATCTGAGGAATGGGGAGAGAGGACAAAGAGCTTAGTGTGACAGGAAGCCTGGGAGGAATAAAGCCAGCAAAGGGAGCCAGAGGGAGAGAGGGCCACAAAGAAAGGAGGAGGAGGCCGCCAGGCGGATGCAGGAACACAAAGAGGAGGGGCATGGTGTCTCTAAGTGCCTGGGCCAGAGCGAGGGAGCCCCGATGGGAGGGAAAGCTGCACGGTCAGTGTGTCTCTACACCCAGAGTCATCTGAGAGGCCAGCCCAGCCCAACCCTCTGGGATGGATCTGATGGATCGGAGGAAAGGACGGGCCCCTTTGTTGAGGCAGTCAGGCCCTGCCCACAGCCAGCCATGGGGCGCCCTGCTTCTGACCCCAACCTTCGAGCACAGCTGCCACATGTCACTTTATGGACCAGCACTAGGAGTTCTGAGGGCAAAGGTGGAAGGAAGTCATTTCTGTCCCTACTGTTTTGTTCTTTGGGAGTCCTAAACGTTCAGCAGGGCGGGAAACAGGAAGGCAGGCCAGGTGTCTGTAGGAAAGAGGCAAGGGGCAGAGTTAGCCAGGCTGCCTGGGAGGGGCCTGGGGTGAGGCCCAGGGTTCATTTGTTCATTCAACAAACACGTGTTCACCATCTACTAAAAACAGAGTGAACAAGCCAGAATCTCTGCCTTTTGGAGTCTAGTTTACATTCCAGCTGAAAGCTATGGTTTTTCCAGTAGTCATGTATGGATGTGAGAGTCGGACCTTAAAGAAGTCCGAGCGCTGAAGAATTGATGCTTCTGAATTGTGGTGCTGGAGAAGACTCTTGAGAGTCCCTTGGACAGTAAGGAGATCAAACCAGTCGATCCTAAAGGAAATCAACCCTGAATATTCATTGGAAGGACTGATGCTGAAGCTCCAATACTTTGGCCACCTGATGCTAAGAGTCAACTCATTGGACATGAGTCTGAGCAAACTCTGGGAGATAGTATAATAACAGGGAAGCCAGGCGTGCTGCATTTCATGGGGTCACAAAGCATCAGACAAGACTTAGCAGCTGAACAACAACAATTGTTCAGTACTTACTGTGTGCCAAATGCTAAGTCTTTCCGTTCGTCTGTTCATTTCATCACTACAGTGTCCTGCGGATCTGTTTTCAGGGTCACCATGTCATTTAAAACCAGCGCCTCACAGCGCCGCATTTTACTCCCTTCCACAGCCCGTATCACTTTCTGACACGCTATGTTTACTTCGATTACTTGTCTGTGTCTCTTCACTAGAATGTTAGCTTTCTGATGGTGAGAATTTGTTTCATGCTCAGCACCTAGAACAATGCTTAGCATACAGTAGGCCCTCAATAAATAGTTGATGAATGATAGTACTATTATCCTCATTTTATAGATGAATGGGGCCCCAAGTGGTTAAGTAGCTTGCTCAGATCACAGCTAGAAAGTAGCAGAAATAGGATATAAATCCAGGAAACTTGGCTCTGGAGACACACAACTACAACAACAGACTATTAGCCCAAGTATAGCATGACTAGGCCTGAGCTGGGGATATTGTGTGGAAAGGGTAGAAAGTATTCAGCTCATAGGTAGGAAGAAGAAAGCCCTGAGTGGGAGGTGATAAGCACTGAAGATTAACTTAGCTCTTTGACATTTGTGCTGAGAGTGCTGGTATTAACCTGGTATGAATATAATCATATAGAAACCAACAGATATCTACTGAACCCCTTCAGTGTGCAAAGCACTGCACGAGGGGTTAAGAGAAATATCACAAAGTTTAAAGGAGACACTTGGCACTCAAGGAGCTTATAATCTTAATTGTGGAGACAAAGCGGTAGCATATGAAAAATTAATAGTGAAGTCGGTAATATTAAGAGTATCGTAAAGTAGCATGTGGTTAACGGACAGATCCAAAAACAAGTTCTTCACCCTAAAGGAAGTGGGCATCTCTGAGGCCTGGGTGGATGGAGAAGCCTCATGGAGGGAATAAGTCTTCGCTGGCCCTGGCAGAGCGAGAGGGCTGGGGATGTGAATAAGGCGGATGAGGAAGCAGGAGGAGGCTGGGACGAGGAGAACTCCTTGAGCAGAAAGTGCTGTGATGTGGAGTGCTGCAGAGGTGCCGGGTTGGGACTTGCGAGATAAACAGACCTGGTCAGCTGCAGAAGAAAACCTGAGCATGGGAGTAGTAAGGGCAGAATAGAGTCATACTGCGGAGGGCTTTGAACGCAGGATGACAGATGTGACATGGAACTTATGGATGACTGTCCATCTTGAACTAGGAAGGAGCCCAGACAGGGAAGCAAAACAGAAGGAGTGGAAACGCTACAAAACCTAATGGTTGAGGGCACAGGCTTTAGAGTCAGCGGGATTTCAGATTTCACTTTTGCCTCTTCTGAGTCACGTGAAAGACCAAGCCATGCAACATTTCTTGAGCCTTGTTTCCTGCACTCTAATAAAAAAGCAATGACAACAACAAAAACATTTCATTAGGTACTGTGAAGTTAATCTAATGAGAAATAACATACGTAACGCACTGAGCACTGTGCTCAGTAAGGGGTAACTTTCAAAAGCCATGGACTAGATCCACTAAGAAGCCTTGGTTCTCAGCCCCAAGAACCAGAAAGCAAGCCCAGACCATATTCCACACTGGCCTTCCCGTGTGTGACTGACCCCTGCTTTGACGCCCTGGCACTCATTCCTTCCATCACATATGCAAGTACAGACTTGTATATAAGGCTAAATAAAACTCCTGCAGAAACAGGACAGGAAGCTGGAAAGATATCATAAAGTCTCTTTATGTAACAGGAATTCCTGTTCCCAGGATAGTGTTGGTTTAACAGGATGTAGAGGGACCAGGGAAACAGATGGCTGGGAAGTGAATGTTATGGAACAATACAGGAAGGTATTGCCTTCCTAGGCTCAGGACAGACAAACTAGTTCTATTATTATAGCTGCTGCTTCTGTGCTGCCGCAGCTTTTTTCCCCCTTTATGCAGTGTTTGCTTGCCTGCCCCTGAAGGCAGTTTTAGGACTTCAGCAAAATACAAGTTAGTACCTGTTTTAATAATGATAGCTAAGATAGTTTAGGGATTTTGTTTTGTTCTGTCTTCATTTTTGGAGTTGCAGTCCTTAATATTTCAGCCTTAGCTACAATGGTGGTTTTGACTTCGTCAATCAAGAACTCAGTGGGCAACAGCTTAAATGCCTTCAATATTACCATCAATTGCTTGATTTTTAAATAGAGTTTTAATTTCTAAAGTATTTTATTAACTATTCACCAATTAAAGCAAAGCTAGAAATTGCAGCTTCATTTCAAAAGTATTGCTTGGGGATAAGGTCATGAGAAAACATGAGCTACCCTTCTGTCTATTTGCTACAACAATAAACCAGGTCACGGTGAGCCTCCACTGCAGCTCATGTTTTAATGTGCCTACTCAGTGCCAGGTGTGGCACTAGGTTCTGTGTGTAAAGTGGTGAACAAGACCTCATAGTCTTCACCCTCATGGAATTTTCTAGTAAACTTTTCCAAAGCACATTCAGCCCTTTGCAGAGCAGGCTGACCTAATTTTTCACCCACTTGTTCTTTGAGAAGCTGTGATGAATTTGTGAATGCTCCATTCACATTCTTCCCCAGCATCCTTTGTGTCTGGAACGCACACATAAATGAAGACGCAGGGCAGGTGTGAATCAGACCATTGTAAACCCAGCTCAGACCCCGATCTTGCGGCTTAGTCTGCACTCTGTTCTAACCCGCTGCTATCCAGGTGGAGTGCGTACATGCATGCTCAGTCATGTTTGACTCTTGGCAACCCCATGGACTGTAGCCCTCCAGGCTCCTTTGTCCATGCATTTTTCCAGGCAAGAATACTGGAGTGGGTTGCCATTTCCTACTCCAGGGGATATTCCTGACCCAGGGGTCAAAACCGCATCTTTTGCATTGGCAGGCAGAATATTTTTTTTTTGACCACTGATCCACCTGGGAAGCCTAACCAGCTGGAGACAAGCTCCCTAATAAACCACTGTAAAATTACATTCTGAAGTGACTCCTTATTCATGTTTCTGGCCGAACATGTTTCCCATATATCTGTTGGTGTACAGGGCATCTCTGCACAAATGGTGCATGGCTCTTCCCATGTTTTATTTCATTTTCCATTCAAAAGAAGCCTGTGAGGCAGATGAGTCAGCCAATGATATCTTTCACGTGGTGAGGAGTGACTTCTCCAGTCTTGTAGATGAAGGGAAGCTGGGCAGTCTTGTTGGTCACTCCAGGCCAGGGCTGCCCACCGACCTCACAGACTAATCTGGGCACTAGCTTTAAAAGTCAAGTGCACTTGTACATCAGTATGTACTGAGCCCCTGTCTGTGTGATGCTCCTTTCTCTGAGCCAGCACAGAACTCCATTTGCTGAGTCATCAATTCTCAAGAATCCCAAGCTTCCCCAAACATGAGGACCCCACGGATGCTCCAGAGAATGGCTCCAGTTCACTACTTACAGATGTCTCTGCTCCAAGAGTAAATCCCAGTAAGAAAAGAAGCAGCTAGTTAATTTCATGCTGAGAAATATTTCTTTCCTCTCCTTGATCTATTTATTTCTCATGATTCTTCTGCTCTGAGCTTCTCCTTTGGGCCTACAAAATGAATCTCCCTGGTGTTCTGGGAGAGCACTCAAAACTATAAAGCCATAAAGAGGAGGCTCTGGGCCATGTGAGGGGCACTAAGAGTGGATGAGTCACGTGGGATGGGAAAAGCCTGCCTGGGAAGGCACAGGAATCTCATTTAGGATATAATTGCTGCTCTGCTTGTTTCCATCACTCAAAAAACCATAAGCTCTGTGAGGCAAGCATGCATCCTGCTCTCCATGTAGGACCAAGGCAGAGCCTGGCATATAGTTGGTGCTCAATACTTACTGAAAGGAGGAAAGAAGGTAGATAGGTAGGAAGAAATGTGTATGGGGGCACCGAAACATCTCAGAAGGATGCAAAGAAAATGTGGAGAGTTAAGGTCTGGGTAAGAACAGAGTTTGCATAATTCTGGCTTTAGCCCCTACACCTAAATGTGCTGAAAACACAGGTGTTCCTGGTTTGGTGGGGGTGGGAGGATGCCAGCTGAAGGGGAGGGCTCAGTCCCACCAGCCTGGGAGCAGCAGTGTGGCAGCAACCCCAGCGGGTGTGGGGGTAACGGCTGGTGCACAGGCCAGTGGGGACCCCAGATGGACCACCAGGGCAGAAACCCAGAGGGCCAGACCTCCCTGTGTTCCTTCACAGCACGACTCATGGATGCCTGTTGTTCATGGAAGCCTCAGGTAAGGCAGCAGCTCTGTCGCAGCAGCCACAGAGGTAGGATGCACTAGGGGCTTTGCAGGCTGTGGACGCGAGTCATGAAGGGCAGCTTTGGCACTCGGACCTCCGGGATGGGTTTGTGCAGAAGTCGTAGCAATTGGTTACAGACAGTTTAAAACACGGCATGACCACATTTGTAGGACCCTTTTACGTTCAACCGCCCTGTAAAAGAAGCAGGGCAGAAACTGTCACCTTCTTTTTATAGATGAGAAAATCGAGGTTTGATAAGGCTGAATAACTTTCCCAAGGTCTCACAACCAATAAGGGGTCAAGGTCTGCACTTCAAGGTTTCTGGTCCCTTGTCAGTTATATCCGCCGAAGCAGGCAGCGGCAATGTTAAAAATGACCAGCAGAGGGCAGCCTTCACACAGGCTGACTACGCCTCTATGGAGCTCAAAGCTACCATCGCTACTGGGACAGACCCCCATCATGGACCCCGGAAAATACACTGAGGATACAACGTCATGTCCTGTGATTTTCCTACCCCCGAAGCTTATCTAAATGTAAACATGAAACACCAGGTACTTAAATTCAGGGACAGACTACAGAGTAACTGGTGCTCATATATCAACTCTTTGTGACCCCATGGAGTGCAGCCCTTCAGGCTCCTCTGTCTATGAATTTTCCAGACAAGAATACTGGAGTGGGTTGCCATTTCCTCCTCCAGGGGAATCTTCCTGACCTAGGGATGGAACACACTTCTCCTGCATCTCCTGCATTGGCAGATGGATTCTTACCACTGAGTCACCTGGGAAGTCCCAAATAACTGGCCAGTGACCTTGAAAAATGTCAAGGTCATTTGACATTGAATATCCTTTTTCTTAGAAATATTTAAGGGTAAAAACACAATGTTTTGAACTTGCTTTTAAATAGTTAAGAAAAAACAGTAACGATAAAAGAAATGAGCAAAATGTGAAGTGAATCTGGGTAAAAGGTATATGGAATTTTGTTTCTTTGGCTGTGCTGGGTCTTCGTTGCTGCATGGGCCTTCCTCTAGTTCTGGAGAGCGGGAGCTACTCTTCATGGAGGTGCTCGGGCTTCTCATTGCAGTGGCTCCTCTTGTTTCAGGGCACAGGCTCTAGGGCGCTAGTGCTTCAGTAGTCGTGGTGCCTGGGTTTGGTTGCCCCTCAGCATGTGGGATCCTCCCAGACTAAGGATAGAACCCATGTCCCCTGCATCAGCAGGCAGATTCTTAACCACTGGACCACCAGGGAAGTCCTGGAATTTCTTTGTACTAAACTTTAAAATTGTATCCACATAAAAACAACAAAAAAGGCTCCTAGTTCTCCAGGATCTGGGGCTTGAGGTAGCCACACCTGATTCTGGGCAGGGAGAGAGCTCCCTCGTTGGGGTTAGGGGTGGGATAATGAGGCCTTTTCTCAGTGAAAGTGGCTTTAGCTGTGAAGCCCTGACTGCCTTTGGCTGGCCAGAGTAGCTGCACACAAAGCTTACCTGATAATAGAATTGCCTGACCTAGAAGATGGCCTTTGCAGCCCGTGTTTTGAGAAGACAGGCTGTAATTCACACCTATGCAGGGGGCAAGAACAGTGGACCCAGCTGAACGCAGAATAGAGCTTGCAGGCTCCACATCTCAGTAGAGGCTGGGGACATAGGGAGCATTCAGAGCCTGTGAAATACAGAAAAGGAGTGTAATGTGGGGTGGATGCAACTGTCACCTAGAGCCTTGCTGAGAGGATCCTTCTAGTGGGTAAGACTGCTAGGATCTGAATGAGCAGGGGAAAGTATTGACAATAAAAAGATACCATGAGGGGCAGCTGGATAAAGGGCATCGCGTAGAAAGGGCCCATGGGAATGAGGGAGAGTAGACCATTTCCCTCGGAACCATCTTGAGGGCTCCCTCCCCAACCCAGCCCAGAATTCAGATTCATTTAGGCCTGGAATGGGCACTGAGAATTTACTTTGCTAACAGCCCAGCCAAGTGCTGCCAGGATTACATTTTGAGTGGCAGTGATGCAGCAGGTAATTGTGGCCTACCCACATTAGAGGAGTCACAGCTGTGAGGGACACCGGAGAGCCTCAAGCAAAGTGTTCTAAGAGGTCCAAAGCGCCTGGGTCACCTCTGCCCAGGCAGTAGGGACTAGGGACAGATGGTGTCGTGGATGAAATGCCACAGAGACTGGGTTTCAGAGGAGATGGGGTGGAGGAGGGCCTTCTAGGGGGAAAGAACCGCACAGGAGCAAAGCCCAGTCTTGTCCAGTTTATCACTGAGGTTCCCTGGAGAATAAAGGGCCTGAAGGCAGTGGGAGGCGAGGAGGCTAAGAGACAGGGTCAGGAAATTGAAGTATGGAGCCATGCAGAGCCTCTGATGGGAGGCAGGGATTCCAAAAGATTGACTGGGCAGAGATATGGAGGGTGGCTAGCGGGGAGGCTAGAGGCAGGGAAACTAGATAGGAGGTCCAGCTATAGGCTCCAAGAGAGATAAGGGCCTGAGGTAAGGGCACAGTAGTGAGTGTGGAAAGCAAGGAGGTTTACACATTACAGCTGAGTTGGAGTGTTGAGTTACACAAAGAACTCTTAAGCTTTTGTTCTCTTAAGCTTTTGGCCTAGAGTTACCACTGAAATGGATTTGAAGCATTCAAGATTACAAAGTTTTTTGTTTTTGTTTTTAAATCAATCTACTAAATATATTTGAAGACATGGAGAATTAAAAGTCAAGTGTTAGCTTCCATGTGAACATCTTCAAGAGTCTTCTGGGAAAGAAGTGGGCAGATGGAGACAGTGATGTGCTGGTAAATATTTAATAACAAGCTGGGAGTGGAGGAGAGCCATGATTGGTGACATTTGTCCATTTCCAGGCTTTAAAATCCTCCCACAATGACTGATTTCAAGCTACCAGTATGATGTCAACCAGCTTGCACAATTCCAAAAAATACAATTGACCCTGGGAGGCGGTGTGAGCTGGCTCCAGCACGCTCCTGAATGGAGGCCCAGTGCCAGTAAATGGATGGAGCCACCAAGGCAAGAAGTGGGTAGTCACCCCTCAGCACTGGGCCAAGGTCCCAGCGAGCAGCCCAGGGTGCTGATGGCTTTGAGTAGCTAGCACGTAACACTTCTCAGAGTGGTAAGTGGAGAGCTGGGGCTTGTTCCAGGGCCCCCAGTGCCAAGAGGATCATTTCACATGATACAGGAGAAGTGTCAAGGAAAGAGTCTTATACTAAGAGGAAGGAGAGCCAGTTTTGAGTCCTCTACTCAGCTCCGCTACTGTCTGTGCTTAACTGTACCAAGCCTCAGTCCCTTGTCTTTAAAATGAGGATGGTATTGACCAAGTCACCAGCAGAATACACAGCCCAGAAGCATTCAACACGCGCCAGAGCTTCTCCCCTCCCTCCCCTCCTCCTGTTTCCCACCCTGAAGCATTCTGAACGTCTCCCCTCCTCGCCTAGGGTTTACACTGGCCCAGGCCCTGTATCTGCCCGGTAGGACCCATCCTCCTTCCCTCAGGATTGTTGCCACACTCAGGGTGGAGCCCGGGAGTGGGTTCGTCTGTCAGGTGCAGAGAGAGAGGGGAAGGGAAGCTGCCTGTGATCCCCTGGGTTTCCTCCACTCTGCTATGGATGCACCACCTTTCCTTGGAGTCCAGTATTTTTTTTTTTTAAATGTTTGGTTGTGCTGGGTCTTCACTGCTGCAAGGACCTTCTCTAGTGGTGGTGAGTGGGGACTACTCTTCATTGCCGTGCTGGGGCTTCTCACTGTGGTGGCTTCTCTTGTTGCAGAGCAGACTCTAGGCGGTCAGACTTGAGTAGTTGCAGCCTGGGGGCTCAGCAGTTGCCCTTCGCAGGCTGGAGGGTGCTGGCTCAGTAGCTGTGGCGCATAGGCTTAGCTGTTCCGCAGCATGTGGAATCTTTCTGGACCAGGGATCCAAGCCCTGTCCCCTGCATTAGCAGGCAGATCCTTTTCCACTGTTCCACCAGGGAAGTGAAGCATTTTTCTGATAATTTTTTCCTTTGACTTGAAATTGAGATTCTGTTACCTATACCCCAAAGACCTAAGATGCCCTAATGATCTTTCTATTAAAAAATCTTGTAGAGCTAAAAGACTGGGAATCAAATCTGGATTGTGACCTTGGGCAAGTCTAAGGGTCTTAACCTCCTAGGTCTCAGCTTCAGATAGTTTGCCTGTGCGCCAAGAGAAACTTAAAGGGTTATTCTTTAAAAGTTATTTTTAAAAATTATGAGTAAAAAAACTAATTAGTATAGAAGATATAGATATGTGTAAATTATAAAGAGGAAAATGAAGCACTCTACTATCCAAAGACTCAGAGATGATTTCTGACACCAGTTTATATCCCTCAACTTTTTCAAGGAATGATGTTCTACATGGTCTTATAAACTACTTACTTCAGAAATTCATCATTAAAGATTTTAATTAGTAATATATTCAAATGTTTACCATCAAATACTACTGGAGACCTTATAATGAAACAAGTCACCTGCTCCACCCCTCCCCATCCATGGTTCTGCTCCCCTGAGACAAATTCTAAGCCTTTCTACTTAGAATTCATTTGGAGGTTACCACCGTATTTCTAAATAAGATGCTATTTATTGGTTTAACTTCGTGCTTTCTATTGACTTCCTTATGTAATAGATGAGGCATCAGTTCATTTCTACCCTGTTCCTATCCCCCCCTCCAACTCTTCTAAATATATTTAAATGACTATTTTCAGAGTTGAACCCTGGTCTCTTCTTCAACTTCAAAGAACACAATTAAGCGCCATTTCCTGCTCCATCAGTTGCAGACAGTATCTCTTTACTCCTCACTTTGTAAGGGAATGACACCACTCCCCGCTTCCCTCCTTGCTCCTCCCTGCCATCAGCCTGTTCCATACTTTTACGATTTGTTCTGACAGCTGTTGTTTGTTTGTCTAAGGTTGATTCTAAGAGTAGAAGGCCAGAAAGTAGTGTTTCTTTTATTCTGGTGATGTAAACATAGCTCACAGCAGATGAAAGTAGTGAACTAGGACCACGTTTCTTTCTTTATGGGACCAGTGTCCTATTCAACAGAGAATGTTGCTGAAGTAAATTTATCCTCTTTTCTTTACATCCCACCAATTTCCTTTATCTTAGCCTCATATCATGTTTTCCAAGCTTTTGATCATGCTATTTCTCTATGGGTTCTATTTCCTTTCCTCCCTAAAAATAAAACAAGAAGCCCCTCCCTGCAGCTTTCTGTAGTTCTGTCTCCCTGCCCTTGATTCCTATGGGTTTGCAGCACACTGCTGCAATTTTCATTCACTGCTTTCATTGATCAGAGTCACTCTTTTCAAGACCATGATAGCTTCCTCTTTCTTAGTGTACACTCTCATTTTGCTGGAATGTGTCCTTGAGTTACTCTTCAGGATAAACTATACAGAAGGTAAAATTTATAGAACTTGCCTACTAAAAATGCATTTATTGTGCTCCACTCGATTAATCAGTTGGCTGTGTATTAAATTCCAGGTCAAACATCACATTCTTCAAAGCAGAATCTGTTTTTATCTCTCTAGAATCTTGTGACCCTGGTATTTATCTTTTTTTTTAATTAATTTTAATTGGAGGCTAATCAGAAGGAAAGTTATGACCAACCTAGATAGCATATTCAAAAGCAGAGACATTACTTTGCCAACAAAAGTCCATCTAGTCAAGGCTATGGTTTTTCCAGTGGTCGTGTATGGATGTGAGAGTTGAACTGTGAAGAAAGCTGAGCACCGAAGAATTGATGCTTTTGAACTGTGGTGTTGGAGAAGACTCTTGAGAGTCCCTTGGACTGCAAGGAGATCCAACCAGTCCATTCTAAGGGAGATCAGTCCTGGGTGTTCATTGGAAGGAATGATGCTAAAGCTGAAACTCCAATACTTTGGCCACCTCATGCAAAGGGTTGACTCATTGGAAAAGACTCTGATGCTGGGAGGGATTGGGGGCAGGAGGAGAAGGGGATGACAGAGGATGAGATGGCTGGATGGCATCACTGACTTGATGGACGTGAGTCTGAGTGAACTCCGGGAGTTGGTGATGGACAGGGAGGCCTGGTGTGCTGCGACTCATGGGGTCGCAAAGAGTCGGACATGACTGAGTGACTGAACTGAATTGAATCACTTTACAATATTGTGGTGGTTTTGCTATACATTCACATGAATCAGCCATGGGTGTACATGGGTTCCCCATCCTGACCCTCCCTCCCTGGTCTTTATCTTATATTGAGTTTTCAGAGATCAGGTCCAGGTATGAATCTTTTCTCGATTATTGTGCTGGGCCTCTGTGGATCCTATGAGCAAAGACACATGCCCTTCTTCATTCTGGAAAATTATTTATCATCTTTCTTTTATAACTTCCTTCCTTTTGTTTTAACTTTTTCTTACTGGAATTCCTGTTACTTAGATCTCAAACCTCTAGATCATCCCTTTATGTCTTTTGTATCTTCCATCATGCATTTTTTGTTTTAAAATCTTTTAAAATATTTTTTTAATTATGAAAGTATGATTTAAAAGTTTTAAAATCTTAAAATCTGTACTTAGAGATTACAACTTCATCATCTAACCTGACTATGGTTATTATTATTATTTTGGCAAGTAAATTTTAATTTTAAAGAATTTTCCCTTGTTCTGTTTCTTTCTCATAGCACCCTTTTCTTGTTTTTACCACAGTGATATATTTTCCCAGTTGTCACTGAGGTTTTTAAAAAGTTTTTGTTTGTTATGTAATCCTCTCCTGCTCCGTGAATTATCTGTTTCCTTTAGAATCATTTTTGTTTGTTGGTTTATCTTTTTTGTACTTTTTCCTTTTGCCAAATTTCCTCCATATGTTTACTCTTGGTTTTTCTTTTTATTTTATTTTATTTTTAAACTTTACAAAATTGTATTAGTTTTGCCAAATATCGAAATGAATCCGCTACAGGTATACATGTTTTCCCCATCCTAAACCCTCCTCCCTCCTCCCTCCCCATACCATCCCTCTGGTCGTCCCAGTGCACCAGCCCCAAGCATCCAGTATCGTGCATCGAACCTGGACTGGCAACTCCTTTCATACATGATATTATACATGTTTCAATGCCATTCTCCCAAATCTTCCCACCCTCTCCCTCTCCAACAGAGTCCATAAGACTGTTCTATACATCAGTGTCTCTTTTGCTGTCTCGTACACAGGGTTATTGTTATCATCTGTCTAAATTCCATATATATGCATTAGTATACTGTATTGGTGTTTTTCTTTCTGGCTTACTTCACTCTGTATAATAGGCTCCAGTTTCATCCACCTCATTAGAACTGATTCAAATGTATTCTTTTTAATGGCTGAGTAATACTCCGTTGTGTATATGTACCACAGCTTTCTTATCCATTCATCTGCTGATGGACATCTAGGTTGCTTCCATGTCCTGGCTATTATAAACAGTGCTGCAGTGAATATTGGGGTACACGTGTCTCTTTCCCTTCTGGTTTCCTCAGTGTGTATGCCCAGCTGTGGGATTGCTGGATCATAAGGCAGTTCTATTTCCAGTTTTTTAAGGAATCTCCACACTCTTCTCCATAGTGGCTGTACTAGTTTGCATTCCCACCAACAGTGTAAGAGGGTTCCCTTTTCTCCACACCCTCTCCAGCATTTATTGCTTGTAGACTTTTGGATCGCAGCCATTCTGACTGGCGTGAAATGGTACCTCATAGTGGTTTTGATTTGCATGTCTCTGATAATGAGTGATGTTGAGCATCTTTTCATGTGTTTGTTAGCCATCTGTATGTCTTCTTTGGAGAAATGTCTATTTAGTTCTTTGGCCCATTTTTTGATTGGGTCATTTATTTTTCTGGAGTTGAGCTGTAGGAGTTGCTTGTATATTTTTGAGATTAGTTGTTTGTCTGTTGCGTCATTTGCTATTATTTTCTCCCATTCTGAAGGCTGCCTTTTCACCTTACTAATAGTTTTCCTTTGATGTGCAGAAGCTTTTAAGTTTAATTAGGTCCCATTTGTTTATTTTTGCTTTTATTTCCAATATTCTGGGAGGTGAGTCATAGAGGATCCTGCTGTAATGTATATCAGAGAGTGTTTTGCCTATGTTCTCCTCTAGGAGTTTTATAGTTTCTGGTCTTACGTTTAGATCTTTAATCCATTTTGAGTTTATTTTTGTGTATGGTGTTAGAAAGTGTTCTAGTTTCATTCTTTTACAAGTGGTTGACCAGATTTCCCAGCACCACTTGTTAAAGAGATTGTCTTTAATCCATTGTATATTCTTGCCTCCTTTGTCAAAGATAAGGTATCCATATGTGCGTGGATTTATCTCTGGGCTTTCTATTTTGTTCCATTGATCTATATTTCTGTCTTTGTGCCAGTACCATACTGTCTTGATAACTGTGGCTTTGTAGTAGAGCCTGAAGTCAGGTAGGTTGATTCCTCTGGTTCCATTCTTCTTTCTCAATATAGCTTTGGCTATTTGAGGTTTTTTGTATTTCCATACAAATTGTGAAATTATTTGTTCTAGCTCTGTGAAGAATACCGTTGGTAGCTTGATAGGGATTGCATTAAATCTATAAATTGCTTTGGGTAGTATACTCATTTTCACTATATTGACTCTTCCAATCCATGAACATGGTATATTTCTCCATCTATTAGTGTCCTCTTTGATTTCTTTCACCAGTGTTTTATAGTTTTCTATATATAGGTCTTTAGTTTCTTCAGGTAGATATATTCCTAAGTATTTTATTCTTTCTGTTGCAATGGTGAATGGAATTGTTTCCTTAATTTCTCTTTCTGTTTTCTCATTATTAGTGTATAGGAATGCAAGGGATTTCTGTGTGTTGATTTTATATCCTGCAACTTTACTATAGTCATTGATTAGTTCTAGTAATTTTCTGGTGGAGTCTTTAGGGTTTTCTATGTAGAGGATCATGTCATCTGCAAATAGTGAGAATTTTACTTCTTCTTTTCCAATTTGGATTCCTTTTATTTCTTTTTCTGCTCTGGTGCTATGGCCAAAACTATGTTGAATAGTAATGGTGAAAGTGGGCACCCTTGTCTTGTTCCTGACTTTAGAGGAAATGCTTTCAATTTTTCACCATTGAGGATAATGTTTGCTGTGGGTTTGTTAAAGTTGAGGTTGAAGCAACAGGAGGCTGATGGGAAGTTTGCAGAACATGGGAAGAGCCTCTCAGGCTTCTCTCCAGGGAAAGGTGGCAGAAAGCTAGTTTTTTTTTGTTCTTGTGAAGGATTCCTAAGGACAGGAGTGCAGGAGAATCCACTCTGAACTTTCAAGCTCCATATTGGCTAACTGAATTCTCTCCAGGTGGTCTGTACAATTTCTTCAGAAACAAGCGCTCCAATGTTGGACTTAGAGAAAGTGATTGGCACCTGTCTAGTGTCTAATCTGGGCAAACAGAGGTGTTGCATATTAGAACTTCAGCAGTTTCCAGCCTATTTTCCCTTCCTGCTTTCTGAGATGTTTTACATCTCCATGCTGAGGCATCTCAGGGTCGGGACAGACTGGAGCCTTCATTGCCTGTAGCCTCCTCTACCTGCTGTGTTCCTCAGTATTTCCCAGCCCTTTATGTTTCCAAGAAATTTGCAGAAACTTCAGCTGATGGCCCTTTCCTGCTTTCTTCTTTGCTGTCAGTTTATATCATTTTAATCCATTTATTGTTATTTTAATGGCAGTCTCAGAGGATAAATACATTTGCTAAGTCCTTTTGTTGTTTAGTCACTGCCCTGTCTGACTCTGCAACCCTATGGACTATAGCCAGGCTCCTCTGTCCACGGGATTTCCCAGGCAAGAATACTGGAGTAGGTCGCCTTTTCCTTCTCTAGAGAAGCCCTGGGAAGCCCATGCTAAGTCCAAACCTGAACTCGAAGCCTGAAATAGCTATTTCAGTAGCTGTATGGTACTCCATAGGGCTTCCCAGGTGGCGCTAGTGGTAAAGAATCTGCCTGCCAATGCAGGAGAAGTAAGAGATGCAGTTTCAATCCCTGGGTCAGGAAGATCCCCTGGAGGAGGGCAACCCTCTCCAATATTCTTGCCTGGAGAATCCCATGGACAGAGGAGCCTGGTGGGCTACAGTCCATAGGATTGCAAAGAATTGGACACGACTGAGATGACTTAGCATGCACGTGATACTCCGTGGCAAGGTTATACCTTAAACTGTAGCAAATGTGTAAACAATTTTGTGATGAAGATCCAGGTAGCTAAATCTTCACATGCAACCATGATTATTTATAATAAATTGTGAGAAGAATTACTGCATCAAAATGAAAGCACCTATATTTTTTAAAAAATAAGATTAAACATACATTTACCTTAGAATCCAACCATTCCAGTCCTAGGTATGTACCCAGAAGAAATGAAAACACATTCTCATACAAAGACTTGTTCACAAATGTTCACAACAACTTTATTCTATGCAAGATGGCTAAAAACAGAAAACAACCCAGATATCCATCAGCTGCTGAATAGATAAGGAAATTTTTGTATACAACAGGATACCATTCGTAAATGAAAAGCAACAAACTATTGATAAATCATCACCACCTGAATGAATCTAGAAACAAGAAGAATCAAAGAAGCTAGATACAAAATAGAGAACAATATACTATTCTTCTAATTTATATGAAATCTGGGGTAGGCAAAAATAATCTGTCATGGTAGAAACCAGATTAGTGGTTGCCTGGGGCAGGGGTGAGGGGACAGGAAATCTTTTTGGGGTGATGTAAATATTCTATATCCTGATTGAGGTGGTGTTTGAAGGGTGTATATTTTTAATCAAAACTCATCATACTAAAGTATATGCTTAAAATAGGTGTGCTTTTGTATGCAGATTATATGTTCATAAAGATGGTTTTCAAAGTAAAAATATTATATGTATTTCTGAATTATCCATATAGTTTTTTTTCATTATATTCTTAGTATTTCCTATGACACCTTCTTGATATGTTGCCATTACCAAAAATAAAAAGTGAAAAGAAACTTTTTACAGTCATTTAAAAAGGGAAATTTCAGCATAATCTCACACTGCTTTTCACTCCCTCTCTACCCCAAGTTACAACCACAATGACCATTTGAGTGTTTCCAGATTATCTGATAAATATACCAATACAGAGCTACATGAACGCTGTTTACAGAAATAGGATAATACTATATGCATATTCTTGAAACTTGTATGTAACATTGTCTAGCTTTTGCCTGATGCAGTGGGCCCAACCGGTTTCTGTTGTAGTGACTAGAAAGTGTCCTGCATATAAACAGGCCTTTACATGTTAGGTTCTTTGTCTTCATTTGCTGGTGAACATTTCCTCTTACTTCAAGAGAAAATATTTTACCAACATTTTCAGTTCGTTTCTTTTTCTTTTTTTTTTGATTTTACTAAAATTGCATTTTCCCACTAACTTCTAACTTAAATTCCTGTGGCCTAAATTCTTTCTACTACCAGAGGGGAGGTACTTCTAGGTGGGTTTCTGGGTGATGGTCGAGGCTGAATGAGAGACTTGTTGTGGATTAAGGGTGGGGTTATAGGGGGTTTGGCTGCTACTGCTAAGTCACTTCAGTTGTGTCTGACTCTTTGCAACCCTGTGGACTGTAGCCCGCCAGCCTCCTCTGTCTGTGGGATTCTCCAGGCAAGAATACTGGAGTGGGTTGCCATGCCCTTCTCCAGTGATCTTCCCAACCCAGGGATGGAGTCTGCGTCTCTTAAGTCTTCTGCATTGACAGGCGGGTTCTTTACCACTAGCGCCACCTGGGAAGCCCGTTGTGGGGGGAGGTTGTGGGAGGAAAGGTAAAGGTGTCTGCCAGCGGAAGAGGCTCTGGTCTGCACAGTCTCTGACTTCATTTAATTTTAAGTTTTCACCCACTGCCTGAGTGGGATGCCCCTTTCCCTCCACCTCTTCAAGCTGAACACCATGCCCACTGTATCCAGTCCCTGAGGATGCAGGGCCACTGCCTGAAACTCCTGCTTCTTCCCCTGACAAAGCCATGGGCTGCTTACACGTTCAACCATGAGCACTTCCCCGAGAGATAAACCCCAAGAGAATGTCTGAAACGGTTACCTGAGAGATGAGTAGAATGTAGGTTTCTAAACTGGAATGAAAGGATCATCTGGGAAGTGGTGGAGAATGTAGCTTCCCAGACCCCCTTCTACGTTAGTCAGATGTAGGGTGTACTGTGGATACCCCACTTTGAGGAATGCTGGCCTAGATGGTAAATAAAAATGTTCAGTCTTCAAAGTTGAAAGGGATGTGGACTGATTCCACACCCAGATTCAGAAGGGTTGCAGCTGCCTCCTCAGCCCAACCCTGGGATTGAATTAAAGTTCAGATGGTCCATTCCACTCTACTCCTTGTCTCCATGGGTTCTGTCTCAGCTTGGGAAATCAGGAAGAAAAACATCTTTTCCTTTTGACCTAAAAATTACATTTCCGTGCTTTAGGAGGGCTTGAGTTGCCCTTAGGTCTCTTTCTTCACCCTTTCAGGAATGTCTCTGGTTTAAAAGTTTAATTTTTGACCCTGTTCCAGTTAACTGTTGCTACATAAAAAGACACCCAAAACTTAGTGACTTAACACAACAACGTCAATTTGTTTTGCTTATGAATCTGCAATTCAGGCAGGCCTGAGCAGGAATGGTTTGTCTGCACTCGACATGGTCCCACTGGGGCTGCTCAAATGAGAGCTGCAGGACCCATCTTGGAGATGGTTCCCTTGCACTGCTGGCAGGCTGGAGCTGGCTCTGGCTGGGAGCTGCGTGTGTAGGCTGGCTCCTTTGAACATGGCTCTCTCCACAGGCTGCTTGAGCTCCCTCATAACATGGAGGCTGGGCTACAGAAGTGAGCATCTCAGAGAGCAAGGCATAGTTGCATGGTGTTTTTTGCGACCTAGCTTCAGAAGCCACTTAGTGTCTTTTCCACCATACTATGGCTTCAAGAAAGCATCAAGTCCTCAGGTCAAGGGGAGGGAAAGTAGCCCCCATCACTTGATGAAAGGAGTGGCAAGGTTACATAGTAAAAACAGGAGGATACAAAATATTATTGTAGTTGTCTTTGGAGAATAGTTTGTCAGCAGACTCTGACCTATTTTTTAAATTATGTATATAGGTTTTTCTGGTGCATAGTCACTGAAAGTTAAAGTGTTAGTCGTTTAGTCTTGTCTGACTCTTTGTGACCCCATGGACTGTAGCCCACCAGGTGGCTCTTCTCATGGAATTTTCCAGACAAGAATGCTGGAATGGGTTGCCATTCCCTTTTCCAGGGGATCTTCCTGACCCAGAAATTGAACCCGGGTCTGCCACATTGCAGGGGAGACTCTTTACTATCTGAGCCACCAGGGAAGCATGTTCACTAAATGCTGCTATTTCTATTTTATTTCATTTTATCCTCTTCACAGCCCTACAAGGGAGTTGTATTCCTTTTGGCACGTCCAAATACTATTCATACATATAGTCGGTTGACCTGATACATTATTTTAAAAATCGTGATTACATATGTGAAAAAATTATATAAATATCTGAATTTCTGGCTTTTCTTCACAATCTTCAGAAGATTGAATACATTTAGGCTGGGTTTTCCTCCTCCGAGCAATGGGCTGGATCTGGGTAGTGGGGGTCCCTTTCATAAACACCTGTGATACATTTGCCACAGTCCCCACCACTCCCTTCCACTGTTACATTTTATGTCTCACAAACACTTGATTCTGAGGCTTTCTGCTTTAGAAACATACACCCCAGTTCTACCATAGAAAAGTAACAAATAATACTTGTTTTTGACTTTTAGTTTTCTGTGGAGAACTCCTTTGAGGGTTTCTTTCTTTTCCAATCTGACCTCTCTTTGGGGGAAGCCAGCAGATCACTGTTTCTTGTCTGAAGACATCTGCAGCTCTGCTCATTTGAAGAACACAACTGAGTGATCTGTCCTAGTTCCCAGAACAGTCCCGATGCTCAGTTCCAGTCCCCCCCACAGATGGGCCCTTCTGGGAATCCCCACCACTGAGCAGAATTCTCCTTGAGACCTCAAGTTCACTGTCTGAACTGCCTGATAAATGCCGCATCCCCGTAACATTGGAATTCTCAACAAGGGTAAGGGAAGCTCATACAAGGAGCACCAACGTCAAAGTTTTCCAGCATCACCACCTCGCCCAGCGCCAAGTCTGCACACAAAGACTGTCTCACTGGGAGATAAGTGTCCAGGGTTCACACCACTGTTCAGGACCAGCTCTGAATACTCCTAATGGCTCAGAGGCACAATGCTCACTTTGTCTTTTCAGGGACACTTGGTTTTGTTTCCAAAATGTCAACAGATAACTGTAGGTGTTGATTAAACAACCAGAAAAGCACAGCCAAGGCAGAGCATTCCCTCCAACCTTCCTCTGGCCCTTCAGAGGAGCCGGGCCCACCCTGAAAGGGCAGCAGGCAGGTGCAGCCGGCTGGGCCCACGCTCTGTAGTCAGGACACCTTCCTCTCTGGGGCTTGAGTTTCTCTGCGGTTCTTTAACACTAGGAAGACCTGCTCACCCTCAGCATAGAAGATGCCTAAGAGTAGGAAGGACAGAGTGGTTTCACTATCAGTGGGCTCAGCCGCCTGGCTAGAACATTCCCCATAGCCCCTAATCCATCACATTCCCCAACCCTCTCCCCATCAGTAACCAGGGTCCTAAATTTTATGTTATCATTCACTTGCTCTTCATTATAGTTTTGCCATCTATTTTAGAAATCTATTGCTATTCGAAAATAACCATAATACTTAGTGGTGTAAAAGTAACGATCTTTTTTTTCCTCCCATATCTGCAATGCGGGCAGGATTGTGTAGGAAAAACTCACCTGTGCCGCACACAGCATCAGCTGGGGCAGCTCGCCTGGGGCCTTTTGCATCTGTGTTCTTCCATGATGCGTTCACTGGCTGGCTGTTGGAGCTGGGCTGAGGCCCGGGCCTTGGTTCTTCTCCCTGTGGCCTAGGCTTTCTCACAGCATGGTGCCTGAGTTGCCAAGAGAGAAAACTACACAGAAGCTGTGTGAAATTTAGCCACCTAGCCTCAAAAGTCATATGTCGTCCATTAGTCGCAGCAGCCACAAAGTCCCATCTGGTTCAAGGGGCAGGGTCACTGCCTGTACCTAATGATGGGGGAGTATGCAGGTTCTGGAAAAACAGGTGGGACCAGAAATACTCTTGCAGACTTTTTGGGGAAGTACCACCTACTGGACTATCAATGTAGGTACTGCATAAATAAAATATTATTTGATTTTGCATGTTTTATTTTTATTTTCAATTTATTTTAAAATTTATTTAATTTACTTTGGGCTGTGCTGGGTCCTTGTTGCTGTGCTCAGGCTTTCTTTCGTTGTGGTGAGCAGGGGCTACTGTTTGTTGTGGTGCGTGGACTTCTCATTGCGAGTCTTTTCTTGTTGCGGGAACACTGTGGCACTCAGGCTTAGTTGCCCCATGGCACATGGAATCTTCCCAAAGAAGAGATAGAACCCATGTCCCCTGTATTGGCAGGCAAATTCCCAACCATGGGACCACCAGGGAAGCCCTGATTTTGCATGCTTGAAACTTTATAGAAATATTGATATTAAATATTTGTTGTTTTTCAGTTGCGTCCAAATTTTTGTGACCCCATGAAGGCACACCAGCCTTCCCTGTTCTTCACCATCTCCCAGAGCTTGTTCAAACTCATGTCCATCAAGTTGGTGATGCCATCCAACCATCTTGTCCTCTGTCATCCCCTTCTCCTCCTGCCTTCAATCTTTCCCAGCATCAGGGTCTTTTCTAAAGAGTTGGCTCTTCACATCAGGTGGCCAAAGTTTTGGAGCTTCAGCGTCAGTCCTTCCAATGAATATTCAGGGTTGATTTCTTTTAGGATTGATTGATTTGATCTCCTTGCAGTCCAAGCAACTCTTAAGAATCTTCTCCAATACCACTGTTTAAAAGCATCAGTTCTTCAGCACTCAGCTTTCTTTATGGTCCAACTCTCACATCCATACATGACTACTGGAAAAACCATAGCCTTGACTAGACAGACCTTTGTTGACAAAATAATGTCTCTGCTTTTCAATATGCTATCTAGGTTGGTCATAACTTTCCTTCCAAGGAGTAAGAGTCTTTTAATTGGGCTGCAATCACCATCTGCAGTGATTTTGGAGCCCAGAAAAATAAAATCAGCCACTGTTTCCACTGCTTCCCCATCTATTTGCCATGAAGTGATGGGACCGGATGCCATGATCTTAGTTTTCTGAATGTTGAGCTTTAAGCCAACTTTTTCACTCTCCTCTTTCACTTTCATCAAGAGGCTCTTTAGTTCCTCTTCACTTTCTGCCATAAGAGTGGTGTCATCTGCATATCTGAGGTTATTGATATTTCTCCCAGCAATCTTGATTCCAGCTTGTGCTTCATCCAGCCCAGCATTTCTCATGATGTACTCTGCATATAAATTAAATAAGCAGGGTGACAACATACAGCCTTTCCCAATTTGGAACCAGTCCATTGGTCCATGTCTGGTTCTAACTGTTGCTTCTTGACCTGCATACAGGTTTAGCATACTAAACACATTCTCCTACATCTTTGTTTTCCCCAACAATCATGAGAGTCATTTATTGTTGGGAGATGTTTATTCATTTTTAGAACTGTGTAATATTTCATTGCATTTGTTGACCATGATTTAGTTGTCCATCCTCTTGTTGGATATTCATATTTTTTCCAGTCTTTTTTCTTATGTGTTATGCTTTTTGTTATACAGTGCTGCTGTGAACATTCTTATAGAATTCTATTCGTGCACAAGAGCCTAGGATAGTGGTTCTGAACCAGGGGTGATTTTTTAGCAACGTCAGGAAATGTTCAGCAAATATTCCAGACATTTTTGGTTTCTGTGACTAATGGTAGTGGCTTTGCTTCCAGCATCTAGTGGGCATAAGCCAGGGATACTGCTAAATATCCTACAGTGCTCAGGGCAGCCCCTTATAACGAAGGATTATCTGATCCAAGATGTTAATCATACCGAGGGTGAGAAGCTCTAGCTTAGGGTAGGAGGCAATTCCTAGATGATAGGGCATTTGTAGTTTCAACTTTTGTTGTTATTGTTTAGTCACTAAGTCATGTCCAACTCTTTTGCGACCCTATGAACTGCAGCCTGCCAGGCCCCTGGGTCCAAGAGATTTCCCATGCAAGAATATTGGAGTGGGTTGCAAGTTTCAACTTTATTATATGATATTAAATTATTTTCCCAAGTGGCTAAACTAATTTACACTCTGCCAGAGCAGAATGTTCCACATCCTCTGATATTATCAATCTTCTTAGATTTTGCTTATTCACCTGTTTTACCCTTTTATAGATAATAGCATTGATTAGGAGTTCTTTACATATTTTACGTATCAGCCCTTTGTTGGTTGAATATGTTGCAAATATCTTCTCCCAGTTTGTTGCTTGTCTTCTCACTTCTTCATGGTTCTTTTTTTAATTGTTTTTTTTTTTTTTTTTCTGGCTGCACTGGATCTTTGTTACTGTGTACAGGCTTTGTCTAGCTGTGGTATGTGGGCTTCTCATCGTGTTGGCTTCTCTTGTTGCGGAGCACGGGCTCTAGGCTCACAAGCTTTAGTAACTGCAGCGTATGGACTCAGCAGCTGTGGCTCCTGGACTCTAGAGTGCTGGTTCAGAAGTTGTGGCTCATAGCTTTAGTTGCTCCGAGGCTTGTGAAATCTTCCTTGACCAGAAATCGACCTGTGCCCCCTCAACTGACAGGCAGATTCTTAACCACTAGACTACCAGGGAAGCCCCATGGTTCTTCTGATAAACAGAAGTGCTTAAAGTTTATAGTTAAGTTTATTAATCTTATACTAGCCTTTAGGCTTGGGACTTGGGGGTATTATTTAAGACAGCCTGTCTTTTTCTGAGGTCCTCACTGCCTTCCAAGCCTGGGAGCCCAGTGGGGGTCTCACCCCTTCGAGTTGGCTTCTCCTGGAAACTGATGACCCCAGAGGGGGCTGTCCCTCCTGATCTTCTGGAATGATTGCTGAGTACTTATGGGTAGTGGACTTCAGCACTGATTTCCTGACACTGCACTTTCTCTGCTGGGCCTGGAGTCTTTCCATGAATGCTCAATCCCTCTCCACCCAGCACTGAACTCTGCTGTCTGGGGACTGGCCTCAAAATGAGCTGCCTTCTCTGGAACCAAATAGCTCTCCACCCCAGTGTCAGCACCATCAAAAATGCCCCTTAGATATCAGCCTTGCTTGGACTGAGCTCTAATTTTCTATAGTACATGGATATTTTCATCCAGACACATCCAGGAAACATTCCTCTAGCCCTGGATCAATGACAGTGGAGCTGAAGGTGCAGAGTGGTGCCCAGGAACACTGCTTCTCCCAGAAGGGGAATCCCAAGATGAGCCTCTCTGCTCTGACCATGCACCTTCAAGCCAGACCTGCCTGTCCAGTGCTCTTAAAAGCTGACCACAGTTGAAGGGTAGCCTTGGAGCTCTCTGCTTCATCCATCCATCTATCTATCCATTTGTTGAGTTTTATGTTGGAGTAGAGTTGATTAACAATATTGTGCTAGTTTCAAGTGTACAGCAAAGTGATTAAGTTATACATAACAGGTATCTGTTCTTTTTCAAATTCTTTTCCTATTCAGGTTACTACAGAGTATTGAGCAGAGTTCCCTGTGTTACACAGTACATCCTTGTTGGTTACCTATTTTAATTTTTTCAGTAGTAGTTTGTTTAAAAAAAATTATTTATGACTGTGCTGGGTCTTTGTTGCTATGTATGGGCTTTCTCTGGTTTTAGTGAGCAAGGGCTACTCTGCATTACTATGTGTGGGCTTCTCATTGTGGTGGCTTCTCAGGTTGCAGAGTATAGGCTCTAGGCATGCAGGTTTCAGTAGCTGCAGAATGTGGGCTTAGTAGTTGTGGCTCCCAGGCTCTATGGTGTGTAGATCTAGTAGTTATGACACACAGACTTAGCTATTCCATGCCGTGTGAGAATCTTCCCAGACCAGGAATTGAACTCATATACCCTGCATTGCTGCAAGGAGATCCAACCAGTCCATTCTAAAGGAGATCAGCCCTGGGATTTCTTTGGAAGGAATGATGCTAAAGCTGAAACTCCAGTACTTTGGCCACCTCATGTGAAGAGTTGACTCACTGGAAAAGACTCTGATGCTGGGAGGGATTGGGGGCAGGAGGAGAAGGGGACGACAGAGGATGAGATGGCTGGATGGCATCACTGACTCGATGGACATGAGTCTGAGTGAACTCTGGGAGTTGGTGATGGACAGGGAGGCCTGGCGTGCTGCGATTCATGGGGTCGCAAAGAGTCGGACACGACTGAGCGACTGAACTGAACTGAGCTGAGCCCTGCATTGGCAGGTGGGTTCCTAACCCCTGGACCACTAGGCAAGTTCCGGTTATCTATTTTAAATATGGCAGTGTGTACATGTAAATTCCAAATTCCCAATCTGCCCTCCACACCAACACTCCCCAACTAGTAACCATAACTTTGTTCTCTGAGTCTATTTCTGTTTTGTAAATAATTTCACTTGTATCATTTTTTGTTTTTAGATTTCACATACAAGTGGTATCATATGATATTTGTCTTTGTCTGATTTACTTTATGATGATCTCCAAGTCCATCTATGTTGCTGCAAATGACATTATCTCATTCTCTTTGATGGCTAATATTCTACTGTAGATATGCACCACCTCTTCTCTCTCCATTCATCTGTTGATGGGTATTTAGGTTGTTTCCATGTCCTGTCTTGGCTATCGTAAACAGTGCTGCAATGAACACTTGGGTGTGTTTATCTTTTTGAACTGTTTTTCTCTGAATATATGCCCAGAAGTGGGATTACTGAATCATATGGTAGCTAATTTTTAGTTTCTTAAGGAATCTTCTTAATGTTCTCCACAGTACCTGCACCAATTTACATTCCCATCAACAGTGTAAGAGGGTTCCCTTTTCTCCACACCATCTCTAGTATTGTTTGTAGACTTGTTGATGATAGCTACTCTGATTGGTGTGAGGTGATATCTCATTGTAATTTTGATTAGCATTTCTCTAATAATTAGTGATCTTGAGCATCTTTTCATGTGTGTGTTCGTCATCTGTATGTCTTCTTTGGAGAAATGTCTAGTCAGGCCTTCTCCCATTTTTTGATTGGGTTGTTTGTTTGTTTTTAATATTGACCTGCATGAGCTGTTTGTAAATTTTGGAGATTAAACCCTTGGTCGCATCATTTGCAAATATTTTCTCCTATTCTATGAGTTGTCTTTTCATTTTGTTTATTGTTCCCTTTGCTGTGCAAAAGCTTTTGAGTTCAATTAAGTCCCATTTGTTTATTTTTGTTTGTATTTTTGTTAAGAGATGGATCAAAAAAGATTTATTTATTTATTTTTGGCTGCGGTGGATCTTCGTTGCTGAACATGGGGTTTCTCTAGTTGCAAAGAGTGAAGGCTACTCTTCATTGCACATGGACTTCTCATTGCAGTGACTTCTCTTGTTGTGGAACACAGCAGGTTGTAGGCACACAGGCTCAGTAGTTGTGACGTGGGGGTTTAGTTACTCCATGTGGGATCTTCCCAGACCAGGGATTGGGCTGGTATCCCTTGCATTGCAAAGAGGATTCTTAACCATTGGACCACCAAAGAAGCCCCAAAAAAGATATTGCTGCGATTTATGTCAGTGTTCTGCTTATATTTTCCTTTAAGAGTTTTATAGTACCTAGTCTTACATTTAAGTCTTTAATCCATTTTGAGTTTATTTTTGTGTTGTCCAGAGATGTCCAGTTTTCCCAGCGCCAATTTATTAAAGATGCTTTTTCCATTGTTATAAATTAATTGACCATAGGTGTGTTTGGGCTTTCTGTCCTAGTCCATTGATCTATATTTCTGGTTTTGTGCTGTACCATACTGTTTTGTTGGCTTGAAACTCAACATTCAGAAGAGTTTCATGGCATCTGGTCCCATGACTACATGGTAAATGGATGGGGAAACAATGGAAACAGTGACAGACTTTATTTTGGGGGGCTCCAAAATCACTGCAGATGGTGATTGAAGCCATAAAATTAAAAGACACTTGCTCCTTGAAAGAAAAGCTATGACCAACCTAGACAACATATTAAAAAGCAGGGACATTACTTTGCCAACAAAGGTCCATCTAGTCAAAGCATGGTTTTTCCAGTAGTCATGTATGGATGTGAGAGTTGGACCATAAAGAAAGCTGAATGCTGAAGAATTGATGCTTTTGAACTGTGGTGTTGGAGAAGACTCTTGAGAGTCCCCTGGACCGCAAAGAGATCAAACCAATCAATCCTAAAGGAGATCAGTCCTGAATATTCATTGGAAGGACTGATGCTGGAACTAAAACTCCAGTACTTTGGCCACCTGATACAAAGAACTGACTCCTTGGAAAAGCCCCTGATGCTGGGAAAGATTGAAGGCAGGAGGAGAAGGGAAAAGACAGAGGATGAGATGGTTGGATGGCATCACCAACTCAAAGGACATGAGTCTGAGCAGGCTCCAGGAGTTGTTGATGGACAGGGAAGCCTGGCATGCTGCAGTCCATGGGGTCACAGAGTTGGACATGATAAGCAACTGAACTGAATTGATACTGTTTTGATGTAGTAGATACTGTTTTAGCTTTGTACTGTCGTCTAGTCAACAAGCCTGATTCCTGAAGCTCCATTTTTCTTAAGATTGCTTTGGCTATTCAGGCTGTTTTGTGTCTCTATACAAATTTTTAGATCTTTTGTGTTAGTTCTGTGAAAAATGCTTTTGTTAGTTTGATGGGATTGCATTGAATGTGTAGATTACCTTGGGTAGTATAGTCATTTTGACAATATTGATTCTTCCAATTCAAGAACATGGTATATCTTTCCCATTCACCCATTTTGGACTTAAACTGGACTTAAATTTGCTTCCCTTCCCTCCCAACTCCACACAGGACCTAATCTTTGGCGCCCCTCTCTCCTAGATCCTTTCCCCTTTGACTTCACACTGGTCTGAGTTTTTCTGGCTTGGACACTAGGCACTTTGTAAGGGCTTTAGATGAAACTCATCTTTTGCCTCCCATTGGCCTCAAGAAAGGCACCTCATGCTGGTTTGAGCTTTCCTGACCCAAGCTCATGGATCTATATAAAGTTGAAGAGACGGATTTCCTGGTTTCTAGCTGAATAACTGCCAAGTCAGGGAGAAGATAAATCTTAAGTTGGGGAGCAAAGAGAAGGTGAAATAAGGGTTAAAACAGCAAAACATCAGGAAGATGTAGAAGGATGGATAGGTAGAGTGAGAGGACTTGAGACCCAGATGTGTGGATGGCAACGAGCTAGCACAGGGCATTCTACGTACTAGTCCAGAGCACAATCTTTGTAGACAGGGAGAATCTCCTAACCTTACCGGTTGTGTGATCTCATGCAGATAGCCACTTTACAGTGGAGGGAGGGGGATAATTTACATGATTATATGAAGATTAAGTGATAATATATAAACCATATTCATAGCATTTGGCATAAAGCAAGTGTTCATAATGGCAGCTGTTTTGATCACTACTAGTCTGTGAACAGAGTACCAGCTGTCAGGCTCCTTTATGGGTGTGTTGACACAGGCCAGGGGTTGGCAAACTGTGGTCCATGGTCCAAATCCTGCTCACTGGATGTTTCTGAATGACCTTGGAGCTAAGAATGGTTTTTACATTTGTAAATGGTTGAAAAAAATAAAAGTAATAATATCTTGTGATATGTAAAAATTAAATGAAATTCTATTTTCAGTATCCAGGAATAAAGTTTTACTGAAGCATGGCCATGGTATTTATTTTGCATTAGACAGTCAGCTGGACTGTGCAGAACTGGGCCTTCTCTTCTCCATGGCTCTGCACATGGCTCTGGCTACCTTTCTCTTCCCACTGGCTCTCACTGCCCTGGGCCCCCAGAGGACCTTTTGATGACGCCATCCTCAGTTAAGCCAATGCACTGATGTCTGGATTTCTAAACAATGGGCCTGCTTCATACCAGGGAGCCAAGATAGGACTGTTCTGAGATCAAAATGAAGTAAAATGTGCAAAAGTGCTCTGAAAATTCAATAGATGTTATTATTCAGCAAACAATGGCTAGTGATAGTGAGATTTCAGTGGATTTTATTCTTCCTTGTATGTTTAGTAATATGTCTTTTTAAGCAGAAAAAAAAAAAAATCAGAAAACTAAGATCATGGCATCTGGTCCCAGCACTTCATGGCAAATAGATAGGGAAACAATGGAAACAGTGACAGACCTTATTTTCTTGGGCTCCAAAATCACTGTAGATGGTGATTACAGCCATGAAATTAAAAGATGCTTTCTCCTTGGAAGAAAAGCTATGACCAACCTAGACAACATATTAAAAAGCAGAGACATTACTTTGCCAACAAAGGTCCGTCTAGTCAAAGCTATGGGTTTTCCTGTGGTCATGTATGGATGTGAGAGTTGGACCATAAAGAAAGCTGAGTGCTGAAGAATTGATGCTTTTAAACTGTGGTGTTGGAGATGAGAGTCCCTTGGACTGCAAGGAGATCAAACCAATCAATCCTAAAGGAGATCAGTCCTGAATATTCATTGGAAGGACTGATGCTGAAGCTGAAACTCCAATACTTTGGCCACTTGATGTGAAGAGTCAACTGTTTAGAAAATACCCCGATGCTGGGAAAGATTGAAGACAGGAGCAGAAGGGGAAGACAGAGGATGAGATGGTTGGATGGCATCACCAACTGGATGGACATGAATTTGAGTAAGCTCCGGGAGTTGGTGAAGGACAGGGAAGCCTGGTGTGCTGCAGTCCATGGGGTCACAAAGAGTTGGACATGACTGAGCGACTGAACTGAAGCAAAATTACCAAAATGCTCTCATTTCTGACCAGACCAAGTAAATTTTTAAGCCAAATTTAAACACCCATCAGTTCAGTTCAGTTCAGTCGCTCAGTCGTGTCTGACTCTTTGCGACCCCATGAATTGCAGCACGCCAGGCCTCCCTGTCCATCACCAACTCCCAGAGTTCACTCAGACTCATGTCCATTGAGTCAGTGATGCCATCCAGCCATCTCATCCTCTGTCGTCCCCTTCTCCTCCTGCCCCCAATCCCTCCCAGCATCAGAGTCTTTTCCAATGAGTCAACTCTTCACATGAGGTGGCCAAAGTACTGGAGTTTCAGCTTTAGCATCATTCCTTCCAATGAACACCCAGGGCTGATCTCCTTTAGAATGGACTGGTTGGATCTCCTTGCAGTCCAAGGGACTCTCAAGAGTCTTCTCCAACACCACAGTTCAAAAGCATCAATTCTTGGGCACTCAGCTTTCTTCACAGTCCAACTCTCACATCCATACATGACCACAGGAAAAACCATGTCTTGACTAGACGGACCTTTGTTGGCAAAGTAATGTCTCTGCTTTTGAATATGCTGTCTAGGTTGGTCATAACTTTCCTTCCAAGGAGTAAGTGTCTTTTAATTTCATGGCTGCAGTCACCATCTGCAGTGATTTTGGAGCCGAAGAAAATAAAGTCTGACACTATTTCTACTGTTTCCCCATCTATTTCCCATGAAGTGATTGGACCAGATGCCATGATCTTCAAAGCATGTCAAACCCACCCTCACTGTGGACTTTTGAGCTTCCCAACCTTATTTCTAAAGAAAATCCTGGCTCTGCCATCTTGTTTTTGCTTCCTCTTTGCTTCCTGTACACCTAATGTCATTTTCTCTTCCAGTCTCTATGCTTCTGTTTTGAACCATTTCCAGCTTTTAGTGTCTGAGTAGAGAGCAGTTGAAAATCATTACATATGAAAAAGCCAAAGAATTGTGAGACCTGTGTTTTAAGAGAATCATCAATCAGGTTTTGACATTTCCCTAGGTAATGATGAGGGCTGGAGTGCAAGAAACACTCTGAGTCAATCCCTCAATACAGTAAGTCCCCTACATACAAACCTCCAAGTTGTGAACATTCAAAGATGCAAACATGCCCCTGTATGCCAGCTGTTGTACTGTACTACTGTTCTTTTCAAAGTGCTGACTGTAAGATTAAAAGTATTTTCTGTATTTTTTGTGTTCATTTGTTTTTCATGTCTCACTTGTATAAAAAGTGTTATGAACCTATTACAGTACAGTACTATACAGTCAACTGTGTTAGTTGGATATCTAGGCTAACTTTGTTGGACTTAAGAGCAAACTGGACTTAGAAACACACTCTTGGAATTGAACTCATTCACATATAGGGGATTTACTGTAACAATTATGGGAGACCCAGAAAAGCAGAGGGGAGAAGGGGTGGATGGCCAGAGTTTTCTATAAAGGAGGGGAGAAGCAAAGCAGTTGGGGACTGGGACAGGAAGTAGAAGAATGGGCAGCTGTCCCTGGAGAAGTTGGTAAAGGAAGGCTGAGAAGCCCTCAGGGAGGGAAGGCTGAGGTCTAGGATGTTGTCTGCCTTTCGTGGGGCCCCAGAGGTGGTACTGAGGAAGAATGGGATGGAATCCCATGAGCGGTGAGAGGTGAGGTCAGCAGGAAGGACGTGAAGCAAGGCAGGGCTGAGGGTAAGGAGCCATGTCCTGAGAGGTTTGCATTTCAGCTGGAGGACAAGGGCTAAAGGAACATGAGTCATCCCAGGATTAAAAGGCCTTGAATTCAAGACGAAATGCTGGGGTAAGGTTGTTCCCTTCCTGGAGGCAGGAGAGGTGGGGATGGTGGGATTGAGAGGCCTGATGCAGATGCAAGGGTGAGAGGGCGCTGAGGCAGCTGCCTGGATCAATTCCCCTGGCCCGTACCCAGGAGTACTATGTGTTGTGACTGTGTCTTCATTTCCTGAACAACTTAAATACTAAGCAGTTACTTAAAAGCGCTGAAGGAGGAGTCAGGTTTCTAATGACCTTCTGTCAACATGACTAATGTTGCCCTGGGACACCTTTCCCCTCAATTTTGTGTGAAGCTCACTTTCCTCTTCACCCAGATTTCTCTCAGAGAGGGGGTTTCTCTGACCCCTGTGCCCAAAACAGCCCTTCGTATCACTCACTAATTGTCTTATCCTGCTTTATTTTCTTCATCCTGCTTATGTCCGCCTGATACCTTCTATATTTGTTTAATAGTTAACTATCATCTCCACTTCCCTGGTGGCTCAATGCAGGCTCGTTGCAATGCAGTCTTTGCCTGCCAATGCAGGAGATGCAAGTCCAATCCCTAGGGGTCAGAAAGTTCTCCTGGAGGAGGAAATAGCAACCCACTCCAGTATCCTTGACTGGAAAATTCCATGGACAGAGGAGCCTGGTGGACTACAGTCCACAGAGGGTCACAGAGACTCAGACATGACTAAGTGACTGAGCACACTGCACTAGACTGTCAGCCCCCTGGAGTCAAGAGCTTTCTCTTCTTCTTGGTCCTCTTTCCCAGGGCTCAGAGCAGAGCTCAGTGAATGTTTGTGAAAAAAAATGGATGGATGAATGGGGATAGTGAGCACAGGCAGAGTGGCCTTCCAGCTGTTTACAGGCCCTGAGGGCTTTCATCTCTCAATTAGAAGTTGTTGCCCTGTTGA
Organism: Bos javanicus; assembly: GCF_032452875.1. NCBI lineage: Eukaryota > Metazoa > Chordata > Mammalia > Artiodactyla > Bovidae > Bos > Bos javanicus. The sequence goes on from NC_083870.1 coordinate 50,018,593, forward strand.
TGGTTCTGTTAACCCTTGAGTAGTCTCTCTGCACTCTGTCTCCTAAGCAAAAGTGGGTTGCCTAAAATTCACAGCTACGCTGTCTCTTTCAAAGTTTTATACAATTAAATCTGATTACTAGAAACTCGGCTGCTGGTTTTGGCCACTCCTTCCCCCCATCTTGCCATTCCTCCTAAACTGCCTTTTTTGATTTCGGCCAAGAGATACATCAGAGTCAGAAAATCGAAACTCTACCGTGACCCATTACCAGGACTTGAGGTTTTTAATAACTAAGACAGTCAGACAACCTCCTCTCCCCTAAGAGCCCAGGTTGAGCACAGGTTGTGGGCATACTGATAATTGAACATGTGATTTTTTTTTTAAATTTATTTATTTTTGGCTGTGTTAGGTCTTCATTGCTGAACAGGCATTTCTCTTGTGGCAAGCAGGGGCTACTCCCTGGTACAAGCCTCTCATTGTTGTGGCTTCTCTTATTTTGGAGCACAGGCTCTAGGGTGCCATGGGCTCAGTAGTTGCAGCACATGGGCTCAATAGTTGTGGCTCCTGGGCCGTAGATCATAGGCTCAATAGTTGTGGCACATGGGCTTACTTGCTCTGAGGCATGTGGGATCTTCTTGGATCAGGGATCAAACCCATGTCTTCTGCATTGGCAGGCGGATTCTTCACCACTGAGCCTCCAGGGAAGCCCCTTAAATTTTATCTTTTTGGCCACACCACACTGCATGCGGGATCTTAATTCCCCAACCAGGTATCAAACCCACGCCCCCTGCAGTGGAAGGTCAGAGTGTTAACCAATGGACTACCAGGGAAGTTTGAACTTCTGATTCTATGATAGCAGGTAAAGGGAAACAGGGGAGGAACTACCTTCAGAAAGGCTCTGAGGAGGATGATCATCCCATCCTTGAGGAATGATATCTGAATAGGATGCTGAAGGACGAGCAGGAGTTAACTGAGCAAGGAAGGGTTGGGTAAAAGTGTATCGCAGTGCAAGTCTCAGAGACTAGAAAAGTGGGACCTAGTGGAAGAACTGGAAATGCCAGGTGCCTAGAAACGGAGCAGGAGGTGGGAGTCGTGGGTAAAGCCAGAGCTGCAACAAGAGACAAGCAGAGTGGACTCCAGCTCCCACACTCCTAGCTGTGTGACTCTGGCCAAGTTAATGATCCCATGAAAGGATCAGTTTCCTTATGGAAGAGACCAGTAGTCTCTAGGCGAGCTTCGAGGATGAGGCAGTAGAGGTCAAACACTTAGCAAAGCGCCTGCCACACTATTCATTGTATGTTGTGCTCTTGTGCTACACAGGCCTGTGCTAGTGGAGAAGTGCCCAGAGCATGGGGCATGTTCAACAGACAGGTGAAGGTACTGCAGGCTCATAGAGGCAGCAGTTCTGTCTCCAACCACCCAACTCTTCACCACCAAGAAGAGTTGCTAGAGGTTCCTCTTGCTAGAGGTTTGGTCCCTTCCCAGGCCCCCATTACACTATTAACATAGCGTAACCCTCCAGAAATGGAAGTGCCTTTACCTGCATATGGCATCTGGTCCCATCACTTCATGGCAAATACATGGGAAAACAGTGGAAACAGTGACAGACTTTATTTTTCTGGGCTCCAAAATCACCGCAGATGGTGACTGCAGCCATGAAATTAAAAGACGCTTACTCCTTGGAAGAAAAGCTATGAACAACCTAGACAGCATATTAAAAAGCAGAGATATTACTTTGCCAACAAAGTTCCATCTAGTCAAAGCTATGGTTTTTCTAGTAGTCATGTATGGATGTGAGAGTTGGACCATAAAGAAAGCTGAGTGCTGAAGAATTGATGCTTTTGAGCTGTGGTGTTGGAGAAGACTCTTGAGAGTCCCTTGGACTGCAAGGAGATCCAACCAGTCCATTCTAAAGGAAATCAGTCCTGAATATTCATTGGAAGGACTGATGCTAAAGCTGAAACTCCAATACTTTGGCCACCTGATGTGAAAAACTGACTCATTGGAAAAGACCCTGATGCTGGGAAAGATTGAATGCGGGAGGAGAAGGGAATGACAAAGGATGAGATGGTTGGATGGCATCACTGACTCAATGGACGTGAATTTGAGTAAACTCCGGGAGTTAGTGATGGACAGGGAGGCCTAGCGTGCTGCAGTCCATGGAATCGCAAAGAGTCAGATACAACTGAGCGACTGAACTGAACTGATAGGCTTCCCTGGTGGCTCAGACAGTAAAGAACCTGCCTTCAATGCAGGAGACCTGCGTTGAATCCCTGGAGAAGGGAATGGCAACCCACTCCAGTATTCTTGCCTGGAGAATCCCATGGACAGAGGAGCCTGGTGGGTTACAGTCCATGGAGTTGCAAAGAGTCAGACATGACTGAATGACTAACACTTTCACTTTTCACCCACATACATAACTACATTCAGATCTGTTTTTCTATAATTTATCTCCTTTCAAGCTTATACCCATGTGATCGTATTATAGTGGTTCTTTTTCACCTTGCTTTTCAAAATCAATTTATCTTAAAGAATGTGCCACAACAGTACATTCAGACAGTTATTATTCTTTTAAACATCTGCATAGTTTTCCATTTTATGGATGAGCCATAATTTAACCAGTCTTCTACCTACTGACCTTTAGGTTATTCCAGAATTTCTTTTTCTATTACAAATAATGTTGTGATGAACCCTTGAACGTATACATGCTGCATGTTTGTGAAGCAGTAAACTTACATAGGTGAAATTGCTGTACTAAAGGGTGTTTCCGTTTAAAACTTAGATAGCTGTATGGCTCCATCCACTTTTTAGGTGCTCAAAGGGGGCTGGATTGCAGTGCTAGATACAGGATTCTGTCTGAGTTGCATCCGACCAACCAAATTGGAAGCCTAAATGTAATACCCTATGTTTTTCAGCAAGATTACAGTGGTCTAGATGGAAAATTATTCCCACAGATGGGTGTGTATGTATACACATATATACATACACATATTTGTGTATATCAGATCAGTTGCTCAGTCGTGTCCGACTCTTTGCGACCCCATGAATCGCAGCACGCCAGGCCTCCCTGTCCATCACCAACTCCCAGAGTTCACTGAGACTCACGTCCATTGAGTCAGTGATGCCATCCAGCCATCTCATCCTCTGTCGTCCTGATCTCCTTCAGAATGGACTGGTTGGATCTCCTTGCAGTCCAAGGGACTCTCAAGAGTCTTCTCCAACACCACAGTTCAAAAGCATCAATTCTCGGTGCTCAGCCTTCTTCACAGTCCAACTCTCACACCCATACATGACCACAGGAAAAACCATAGCCTTGACTAGACGAACCTTTGTTGGCAAAGTAATGTCTCTGCTTTTGAATATGCTGTCTAGGTTGGTCATAACTTTCCTTCCAAGGAGTAAGCGTCTTCTAATTTCATGGCTGCAGTCACCATCTGCAGTGATTTTGGAGCCCAGAAAAATAAAGTCTGACACTGTTTCCACTGTTTCCCCATCTATTTCCCATGAAGTGATGGGACCAGATGCCATGATCTTCGTTTTCTGAATGTTGAGCTTTAAGCCAACTTTTTCACTCTCCACTTTCACTTTCATCAAGAGGCTTTTGAGTTCCTCTTCACTTTCTGCCATAAGGGTGGTGTCATCTGCATATCTGAGGTTATTGATATTTCTCCGGGCAATCTTGATTCCAGCTTGTGTTTCTTCCAGTCCAGCGTTTCTCATGATGTACTCTGCATATAAGTTAAATAAACAGGGTGACAATATACAGCCTTGACGAACTCCTTTTCCTATTTGGAACCAGTCTGTTGTTCCATATCCAGTTCTAACTGTTGCTTCCTGACCTGCATACAGATTTCTCAAGAGGCAGATCAGGTGGTCTGGTATTCCCATCTCTTTCAGAATTGTCCACAGTTTATTGTGATCCACACAGTCAAAGGCTTTGGCATAGTCAATAAAGCAGAAATAGATGTTTTTCTGGAATTCTCTTGCTTTTTCAATGATCCAGCAGATGTTGGCAATTTGATCTCTGGTTCCTCTGCCTTTTCTAAAATCAGCTTGAACATCAGGAAGTTCAGGGTTCACATATTGCTGAAGCGTGGCTTGGAGAATTTTGAGCATTACTTTACTAGCGTGTGAGATGAGTGTAATTGTGCAGTAGTTTGAGCATTCTTTGGCATTGCCTTTCCTTGGGATTGGAATGAAAACTGACCTTTTCCAGTCCTGTGGCCACTGCTGAGTTTTCCAAATGTGCTGGCATATTGAGTGCAGCACTTTCACAGCATCATCTTTCAGGATTTGAAATAGCTCCACTGGAATTCCATCACCTCCACTAGCTTTGTTCGTAGTGATGCTTTCTAAGGCCCACTTGACTTCATATTCCAGGATGTCTGGGTCTAGGTCAGTGATCACACCATCGTGATTATGTGAGTCGTGAAGATCTTTTTTGTACAGTTCTTCTGTGTATTCTTGCCATCTCTTCTTAATATCTTCTGCTTCTGTTAGGTCCATACCATTTCTGTCCTTTATCGAGCCCATCTTTGCATGAAATGTTCCTTTGGTATCTCTGATTTTCTTGAAGAGATCTCTAGTCTTTCCCATTCTGTTGTTTTCCTCTATTGTATACAAATGCTAAGTCCAAGAAGTTTCGCAGACCACACTTCATTTATAGATACATTTGAGGAACATGGATGTAAGAATTGGATGAAGTATGTAGTCTCTGCATTGCTCTAAGAGTTAGAGGATGAATGTTCTTGAAACATGAGTACTGAAACAATGAAATGGAACTGGATGTATGGTAGGGTTGCCAAGGACAGCCTGATGACACTGGGTGGGTTGCTATGACTACAGAGGAGGACACATTCTCTTATGTAAATTTCTAACCCTTCAATCAGGACAGAAGGATCTCTTATCTCCCATAACTAGACCTTATCAAGTTGTCAACAGATTACTATACCTGAAGAAAATCAGCCAGCCAGTATATGGAAGGTCCAAGAAATAAATCTCTGAGATCTTATTGATTTATCTCCATATAGCATATAATTTTTGTGAGTTCTTTGGGGTGTTGCCACAACTTTTCAAATTGGTAAAATAATTTTATTTCTTGGCCATGCAGCTTATGGGATCTTAATTTCCTGACAAGGGACTGTACCCATGCTCCCTGGAGTGGAAGCACAGTCCTAACCACTGGACTGCCAAGGAATTCCCAAAACAATTTTATAAAAAGCACTATTCTGTCTATATTCTGGTATAAAATGCTGTAAGATATAGAGTTAAGTGAAAAAAGCAAGATGAATTAAAGCATGTGTGGTATGCTACAATTTGTCTAAAAAACATATGCAGTACTTATTTTTTTAATGCAATAAGGTAAAAGAAAAGATATAAGATTGGAAATGAAGAAATAAAGCTTATAATGAATAGAGCATATAATGTGATTGTGTATAAGGACATTTGGTCCTTTGCCTAAAGGAATCTCCAAGTAAACCACTAGAACTAATAAGTAAATTTAGCCAAATCAGAAGACAAAGCGTCAACATACCAAAACATCAAAAGGCCAATAGGCAAATGAAAAGATAGTGAACATCATTAGTCATCAAGAAAGTAAAAATTACAATAAGAAAATACCACCTATCCGTCCTAATGGCTAAAATTTTTAAAACTGAGTTGAATACCAAGTGCTAGCTAAGATGAGGCACAATACGAACACTTATGCACTTCTGGTGGAAATATGAATGATAGAACCATTTGGGAAATTAGTTGTTTCTAATAAATTTATGTAACTTCCTTGTAGCTAGTAGTGTGCTTGTAAACATTTAACAATTGGCTTTGGGGGTGGAGGAGAAGGAAGTCCTGATTTATAGCATTTGCCTATTTCCATGGTGTAAATATTTCCCCCTTGGGATAAATATTTCCTCCTTGGCTGATTTCAAGCTACCAATGGGAAGTCATTGAAAGTAGAATTGGGAAGAAATGCACATTACTGGCCCCAAGCTGTACAAGCTGGCTCCAGACCACCACTTCCTATGACCCAGCAGCTCCACTTCTAAGTACACATCCAAGAGAAATGAATAGTAATATCCACAAAAAGATGACTTCTATGGGAAAGTTCTTAGCGGCTTTATTCCTATCAGACACAATCTAAACACAATCCAGAAAAGATGAAAGGATAAATAAATCATGGTGCATTCATGCAATGAAATACTGTTCAGCAAGAACAGATAATGAACTGATACATCAGCATGAATAATTCTCAGACATGTCGTGTTAACTGAACCAGGCATGAGAGTGCACTCTGTATGGTTGGTTCCATTTACATAAAAGTCAAGAATGAACAAAACTAATCACTGGTGTAGGAATCAGATGGTAGCTATTTCCAGGATTTCTCAGTTGACTTGGAGTGGGGACAAGGTAACCTTCTGGGGTGATGGAAATATATTTTATCTTGATCAGCCTATGTAAGTGTGTATATTTGATAAAAATTCACTAAGATCTTCACTTATATGTAAAGTCACCTCACTAAAGTCTTTGTTGACTCATTTTGCCTCATTTAAAAAAAAAACATAGAAGTCACAAATTTTTAAACAGTTATCTATAGAAGGATGGAGGAAACTAGGAAATGACATGGTTAAAAGCTAGATTTGGAATATACCTTGTCTTGTAGGTTTGATTTTGGATTCATGGGAATAATTTACATAAAATATAGACTAAATTAAATCAAAATTGAAAAAGGCAATTCCTTAAAATCAAAATAAAATGTTTTAAACTCTATATTGAGTTGGTGGCCAACCAAGAGGAATTATTTCAAGAGAGTTTTAAAAATTTAATTCTTTTTTTTTTTTTTTTTGGCTGCTGTGAGTCTTCACTGCTGCATGCAGGTTTTCTCTAGTTGCAGTACAAGGACTTCTCATTGTGGTGGCTTCTCTTGTCATGGAGCATAGGCTCTAGGATGTGAGGGCTTCAGTAGTTGTGCAGTTGGGGTGCACAGGCTTATTCGCTCCAAGGGATGTAGGATCTGCAGCAGGGATTGAATCCATGTCCCCTGCATTGGCAGGTGGATTGTTTACCATGAGACCACTAGGGAAGCCCCTCAAGAGATTTTTAACAGAGTAAAATATTAGTAATGATATTGGTATTATTATTCCGAAATTATTATAAAGTAATATTATATATAATATTATATAAAGTAAGTAATTATGTTAATGTTAGAAGAAACCAAGAATTTTACCAGAAGAGACAAAGAGACGCAAACACAGAATTTAATAATGTAGTAAACACTGTATAGTCTTAAATTTGAGTGGAAAATATTAGTATGAACTGTTGATACATTTTCTTATTTTAAGAGTCTGTTTCCTAGTTCTGTCCACTGAAAAGGCCTAGAAAAAAGGACCAGTCACATGGAATGTGCACCCTTAGTGCCAGTTTAGTCCCTTGATACTATTTCCCGTGAAAGGGAACCAGGGCTTCTTGAGGAGATGGATGGTTCTGGTCTGAGGCAGGCAATGTACATGATCAGCCTGGACCATCACAACATACCTGAAATTCCTGGAGTCATGTCAAAAGGACTCAGGCCCAACCTGTCAAGCCTCTAACTAACCACATATAGGACAATTTAAACATGGAAACTGAAAAGAATTAAAACATGTGAATCATGTTCAAAGTTCATAATATTCATAATGATGCTAAAAAATGCCAACCCCAAACCCCCATTGGATGACACCAGGAAACCAACTTACCGTTCTGAACATAGGCAAGTAAACCTGCTACTTACTTTTGCCATCTGAACTGAATTTCAAATAGTACTGAAGGAGATGTTTCTTTTTATAGAAGTTTTCCAGCTAATAATGAAGGAATATCACCATTTGACAAGTCCTGAAAGAAATAATGGTTCTAGGCAAGGATGATAGTATTTGTTTCCTGGGGCTACAATAACAAAGTACCACAGACTGGGTAGCTTAAAGAAAAAATTTAATGCCCCTCAGTCCTGCAGTTGAAAGTCTGAAATCAAGGTGTTAGCAGGAACATGCTCCCTCTCAGACTCTATGAGAGGATCCTTCCTTTCCTGTTCTGTCTTCTGGAGTTTGTTGGCAAACTTTGTCATTCCTTGGCTTGTAGATATAACACTCTGATTTCTGCCTTTGTGGTCGCATGACCATCTCCTCCTTGAGTCTGTGTTCAAATGTTCCTCCTCTAATAAGTGCTGGGTTAATGTGGGTCTCATTTTAACCTGAATTACCTCCATGGGCATGAAGTTTAGGATTTCAACATATCTTTTGTGAGGGATACTATTCAATCATAGTCATCAATGGCAGTTAGGATCACAGAGTGAAACAGGACATTATCTATTATTCCAAAGAATTAGACCCAAATCAGACCAAGTCTAGATCTAAGAACCAATTTATAGAAAACAGAAGGGATGGAAGAGCATGCTAAAAAACTCCACAGGTGTATAATCTGTGAAGTCCAGAATGTGGGAAATTCTGCAGGACAAATGACTTGGTTTCCTCAACAAATAAATTGCAAGGAAAAAAAAACAGAAGCAGAACCTTTAAATAATTATGAACATAGTAGACATAGCAACCAAATCCCATATATAGCTCTTGTCTGGAAATCTGAATACTTACTAGATAGTTAATGATATAGAAGGGTTACTGGCAAGTTTTAAAAAACATATCTTTAAATGAGACTCTACTATATAGCACAAGAAAATACATTCAATACCCTGTGATAAACCATAATGGAAAAGAATATGGAAAATATATATTTGTATAACTGAATCATTTTGCTGTATAACAGAAATTAATACAACATTGCAAATCAACTATACATCAATAAAATTAAATTTAAAATTTTAATAAAAACATATCTTAATGGCATAGTGGTAAAGTTTAAAAAAAGAGAGAGTTCTTAATATAAGAATACATAACTTCAGGGACTTCCCTGCTGGCCCAGTGGTTAAGGCTCTGCGCTTTCACTGCAGGGGGCACAGGTTCAATCTCTGGTCAGGGAACTAAGCTTTCCTGGCCTCGTAGTGTAGCCACAAACAAAAAACAAACAAAATGAAAAAACATGCTCTCAAATAAAGCAACATGATGTTTGGAAGATGTCAGGAGAGTAGGGGATGGGTTAGGTATAAAACAAGATTAGCCTTGTTAAATAATGAAGCTTGGTATTGGGTATATGGGAGTTCACGATACTGTTTTTTCTATATGCTAAAATTTTCCAGCATATACAATTATAAAAATAAAATGCAATACATTAATTCAGTGTTTCTCAACTTGAGGCAGTATCAGAATCTATTTTCTGAAGATTCTTCCCTTCCCCAGAAGTTATGCCTCATTCTTGCAGAGAAATTGGTGTGGAAAATATTTACACTTCAGTAAGGAGTATTTTTGTAAAGAAGTTAGACTATCATAGGATGAAGTTATACATTTTTTATACATTTTTGCAGCATGTGTATGTTCAGGCTTTCAACTATTTTTACTCATCTTTTAGTTCAACGAATATCCAAAAAACCTCTGCCTCACATCTTCCTAAAACTTGAAATTATTGTATATATTGGGAATCTGATTTCAAATTCAGATGAATTTATATCTCATTAATATTTTTCAGTTTTTATTTATACTCAGGCTCTGGCTTAAATGCTACCTCCCCTGCTCTGCCAATGTCCCTGATTCCCCCCAACCGGAAGTAATCTCTCTCTCCTCATAAAGTGATCTTATGTACTGTTTTGTTACTCTTTCATCTCTTTCTACTTGCTAACATTATTTTGGAGAAGGCAATGGCAACCCACTCCAGTACTCTTGCCTGGAAAATCCCATGGATGGAGGAGCCTGGTAGGCTGCGGTCCATGGGGTTGCTAAGAGTCAGACACGACTGAACGACTTCACTTTCACTTTTCACTTTCATGCATTGGAGAAGGAAATGGCAACCCACTCCAGTGTTCTTGCCTGGAGAAGCCCAGGGACGGGGGAGCCTGATGGGCTGCCGTCCATGGGGTCGCACAGAGTCGGACACAACTGAAGTGTTAGCAGCAGCAGCAGCATTATTTTACTGTTATTTATATATCTATTGGCTTCCCAGGTGGTTCAGTGGTAAAGAATCTGCCTGCCAAACAGGAGACTCAGGTTCGATTCCTGGGTCAGGAAGATCCCCTGGAGAAGGAAATGGCAACCCACTCCAGTATTCTTGCCTGGAAAATTCCACAGACAGAGGAGACTGGCGGGCTATATGGGGTCGAAAAGAGTTGGCTGAGCAACTAAGCCAACACCTCCCTTCCCCAAATTGACTGAGATTTGCTGTTCAGTATACTTTTCTAGGATACTGAGTTTCTCCTTTCAAACTCATCCATTGCAGCTTGATTAATGATGGAGAAGTTTTGTTTTTTTGGAAGCTCCTATGTAGCTGACAAAATACTTTTCGGCAAGGAAGGAATTTTTAAAAGTTGTACTAAGTGCATACACAAGGTAAAAAAGAAAATCTAAAACGAGCCAAAAAGTCAGATCACTCCTCCTGCCCCAGTTCCACTTCCAGGGTCTCCACTATTCCAAGTTTCTTGCAAATCGCTGTACACATTTTTTCTAAGCATATACGAAAATAAATGCTATTGGACCTTACTGCAAGTACTATCTGCTGGGTTTGTTGTTGTTGTTTTTTTTTCACCTTACAGTATACATTAGAGACCTTAGCAGCAAATACAGGATCTCTCTCTCTTTTTTTTTTTTTTTTTGCACTACATGGAAATCTCATCATTTATTTCAGTCCCCAGTTGGCAGCATTTTTTCCCAGTTATTTCCTCTTACAGATAATGTTGCAATGCACCATCTTGTACACACAGAGAAAAGGAATTTTGTTGAAAATCTGCATTTTTGAAGGAAACCCCTCCTTCATTCTTTTAGCTGGGGGCAGGAAGCACCCTGTGGTATGAAGCAATCACTCAGCAAACCTTCCAGACCTGACGGTATCACCTTGTGATTCCCCAGCGGCTGGGTGGTCAGGAGTGCGCCTGGTTCCCTAGGAGGGAAGACGCCAGCACCGCCAGCTCTGTGGTTGAAAGCGGATGCCCCCTGAGTCCCCTCATGTTTGAAGCCCCAGCTCAGGAGGGGTGAAGCCTCGGCATCGTGTCATTAGGTAGGTGCGCTGGCTTCCGAGGTGTATTAGACTCACCTGGATGCAGCAGTGGTTCTGTTGGTGGTGTGTTTAAAGTTAATTCACTAAATGCTAATGTAGACAATGTCTCTGAGACCAAGAGCAGTCAGTGCCAAGTGTCCTCTCTAAAAACAGCATTTTGTGTGGGTGAGCAGAGTAAGCTTTTATTTTAGTTCATTCTTTTAAAAAAAGAACAACTGTGGCTTGTGTTTAATCCTCTGGAAGTCCTCTGTGTCAGCGAGCCTTTTCTTTTCATGTGGGCATCTCTTGCCAGAAATCAGAGTTTCCTGGCAGAAAAGAGAGGCAATTTGAGTAACCCGGACACAGACAAATACACTTCACTTCAACAAAGCTTTTCAGGTGTCACTGAAGATGTGTGAGAAACCAAATAGAATTCTATAGAAAATGCTCTTTTAAAAAAGTATTCTCCAGTTGATGGCTTTAATGAAGCTCTTGCTTCACATCTCAAACTGGATAAGTTCAGGCCAAGGCTTCACTGAAGAGGGTTTTGCTGACCACAAGGAAAGGGTTGGGGATATGGTCAACATCTCAGACCATACTGTGGGGCTTCCTTTCCAGCTTGGACAATAAGACCAGGGATCAGAGCAAAATGCATATGACTTGATTTGTTTCTCCTCTTTAAAAAAAAAAAATACTTATGGTGTCTGTTATGTGAAAAGTAGATAAAAGGTTTGTTTACAATCTCTCCCTGAAGAGTGGAATTGAACAATTCCAATTTTGGAATTCTTCCTCATTGCTCTTAACTACCTTGGTGAAATTTGGCTGATCTACAGTTATTCAAAGATAAGCATATGTTTGTTGGGAAGGGAGCAGTAAAGTGCTTGCTCATCTGACAAGTCTGAAGTTTCTATAATGGCATTTGGCTTCACAACAGGGGATACTAGGAAAGCATTGCTCTAGCGGAACTTGAGGTGTGGATTCAAGTGAGCGATGAGACTGTGGGGAAAGGGTTGAGTCTGGGGAAAGGGTGGAGGTCCTATGAGTTCTCAGAGGAGATGCAGAATGAGCAGGTCAGACGTAGAGGTCAGTTCTGTTTTAAAAAGTGGTAAAGCATTAACATCCAGGCAAAGTAAACAAAGAGGAAGAGAGCTAATGAAGGTGTGGTGCTGGATAGTGGGGATGGACCAACCTAGGATGCGCTGGTCTCAGGATAACCTGGGCACAGGGCTTTGCACATAGTCTGTGCAGGTTCCAGGACTGAGGGTCAGAGACTTTAATACACAGGGCCCAGGGAAACCAGTCTCCAGGTCTCATGGGCTCCAGTAAGAAATCTGTCAGAGACCAAGGGGTTAGGTCCTAATTGAGAAGGACCCTGATTCTCTAGGCATTCATTCAGGGAAGCTTTCTGTATGCTGGCTTCCTCCCCTTCTCCCCTACAGAGGGTGTCCCATTTCCCATCACCTGTCCAGTCTCCACGAACAGCTTTTACAATCTGAACTAGTTCAGTTCCATAGAGAAGCGTTTGTTAAGCATTCATTAGCTTGTAAGATTTTTTTCACTCTGTGAAATTCTTTCAAGCTTTTTGACATTGTCATGTGCCTGGATGATTGGGTTTGAGCAACTGTGACCTTCAGCTGTCTGAAGACCTATAATGCCATCCCTGTTGAATGTAGATTCTAACTCAGGGATTATTTTAGTCAATAAGAGGAAATACTGGAAAAGGGTATAGAGTCTCCCCTTCCTGCCTTTGGGGCCTGTAAGTTAAGACCTGTTCTTTCATGCAAGTGACTGCTAGTCAATCTGGATTCTAGTTTCTCTAAACAGATCAATTTCCTAGAGAGGTGGAATAACAGGGTGCCTGGTTTAAGAGTCAGGAAACTGGGGTCCAGCATTGGTTCCACCACTAATTACCCCACGTGCTCTTTGGCAAGCCCTTCAGTATTTCCCCTTAAATAAAGATGAAGGGGTTGAATTAAGATGCACAAAGATTTCAATAATCCTAAAGGAGGGGCTGAACTGATAAGATTAAATTTTTAAAAGTTGGCTGCAAAGATAGATGCTGGGGAAAAGCTATCATTGCTGTTCCTTTTGAAAAGGTTTAGTACCCCTGAACATGAAACAGGAGTGAGTTGTGGTTACCAGTATAGTTCACATTTGCAGGCAGCCTCCATAGAAACTCAGCTTCCAGAATAAGGTCAGAGGTCAGAGTTCTGCTGTGCTCTGTTCTGACCTGGCAATGACACCACTTGCCTCCAGTTTCACATCTACCTCCAATACACTCTCCAACTTAGAAATCAGAGTGATTGTTCTTAAAAACTAAATTCGATTGTGTTACCCTCCTGCTTACAAACCTTCAGGAGCTCCCTATTGCCCTCAGAATAGTCTCATACCATGGCCTTCATGATTTGATCCCTGTTGATCTCAAGCCTATCTCTTATCCCCCCACTGACCCACAACCCTCAACCCTGAGTCTTGTAGTTCCAAACCACAAGCAGTTCCCAGAACTGGCCTCCTCTCCCTCTCTCTCCCCCATCTAGAGTGCAGTTTCCAACACACACACACACCTCTCCACCCGTCAGCTTCCCCAGCCTCTGGACTTTCAGAGGGTTTGCCCCTGTCATAGCACTTCCCACACTATATTGCAATTCCTTAAGAGTACTCCACCCTCCTATCCCAAGACAGTGAGCTCCTCAAGACAGACTATGCTTTTTCCGTGCATTCTCAGCATCTGCTGTCTTCATGGAAGGCACTCAGGAAATATTCGGAGAATCAACGGAAGGCTGGGGGAACAATTGACAAACCAAGTGTACTCAGAGAAGAGTAATAAGGATGGCGAGGGTGGTAGAAATGAGGTTGAATGTCAGTTGAAGAAGCTGAAATGGTTTAGCATGGAAAAGAGAGCATCAGAGCTCACCTTCATGCCAGGACTGCCTTGGGCAGTGGGATTTGATTTACTCAAGCCTCCCCAGAGGGCAGGGTTAGATTCTGGTAGGAGCGAGGCAGACATGGTACAATGTAAGCAGCAGCAGTGGAGACTGCTATGACGTGCTACGTTTGGGTACATTTGGTGGAGGAAGGATACCCTGAAGACAAGAGATGGCTTCTTGGTGACTTAAAGAGCCTCCTGGCTCTGAAGGGCCCCAGCACTGTCTCAGGAGTGTAGTTAGAAGGATACTTGTGTTGGGTGAAGCATTCACCCCAATAATATTGAACATAGGCTCTAAGATCTGCAAGCACTGAAAGTTCTAAAAGTCAGTGGTTCTGTCATCTAGGCCAGAAGACCACACACTTTACAAAACTGAACAGACATTCTAATTCCTGACTTCTCTTCCTTAACAGCTTTGGCGTATTTTAACTTATTCCAAATCCACCCGTGATGCCAGGTCCACTTAGTTGTTCCACTGGGGAAGGAAATAGCTGCACAGAGAAGTTATATAACCTGCCCCAGTTTTTGCAGGATACTAAGAGACAGAATCTTAATAGGAAACAGAACTCCCAAGTCCAAAGCATTACAGCAGATGGCTTTTCCAGGTCCCTGATGACTTACCGGGCCAAGTTGGCCTACGAAGTTTCATGTTTCTTACCATTTTGCCTTCATCCTGCATCTTAAGTTCAAGAACACAATCATGGCAGAGTGGCAATGGAGATGGGCTCAAGAACCAGACTGCCTTCGTGACCTCAGAAAAATAACTTCCTCTTTCTGTGACTCAGTTTCCTCATCTATAAAATGGATATAAAAATAGAATTAACCTTATAGAGTTGTAAGGATAAAATGAGGATACAGAACATGGATATATTAAGTACTTAATAAGCATTACCTAGTGTTATTAGTACTGGATGAGGACAGGACTTGGCAATAAAGACAACTGATTTCTCATTTCGGTGCTAAAGGTACAGTGGTCTTAAGCCATTCTCTGCACATGCTCAGAAGGTCCTCAGAAGGTCCTCAGAGCTTCTGCTGAGAGCCTGAGTGGGGTGTAAAGGACCAGAGATGACAACCATTGGCAAAGAAGAACCAGATTGGGGTGGGGTGGGCTGAGCACCTAGCTGGAGCTCATCTGCTGCTGTCTGTGGTCCTGAAACAATTTGTTAATTATCTAGAAAAATGAGGGTATGGTGGGGTTTACACCCATAGCCTCCCTTCCCAACAGTCACCTGCTTATGGACAGTCCACCTACAAAATGGAGTTTGGATAAATTATCGATAACCTTTGAATCATTAGTTTCTTTTTCTCTGAAGACAGGTAATTCATGTCTTCTGATGTGTTCACAGGGATGTTGTCAGTTTACATACCATCCATGTATAAAATACCTCCCCAACTGTTGCCTGTCTGAGGGACACAGTCAGAAAGGGGCAACATAGTGGGAACAAAAATATCTTACACTCTGAACTCCCTCCCTACTGAGTTTCAGTGGGCTTGGAACTCCAACCCCACTGAAGGCACAGCCCAGCTCTCACCTGAAAGAGTCCCAGGGACCTCATACAGTTTGTAGTGACAATTCAAGTCTTCCTGAGGCTGGGGTCAGAGCCACACTTTGCTTTGCAGGTGGCCTGCGTCGACCATCACTGCCTCTGCCGGTGCTGATGCTGCCTCCTTTGTGATGCCCACCTGGGATGGGGCAGGCTCTCCCCCACCAAGGTCACAGCTCTTGAGATGCTGCAAAGGGCTCTCTTGCTGTTTCAGCTTATAATCTTCTTTTGCCAAAGACTTGGGATGGATTCCGAGTGGAATCTGGGCCAAGGGACAATTAAGACACCTCCCAGCATCTTGCTCAAAAGTCTTTCTTCTTTCTTTCTCATTAGCCTGGACAGCACAATCCATTACTGTTCCAGGATAAATCCCAGGCCCCACAAGAGGCCTCCCCAGGAAAAAAATGGGGGGCATGCTGCCCCTGTTCTCTTTTTGGATGTCAGAGTTTAATCTGGCATCTTGTAGCTCAGCTATGTTCTTGATGTCCTCATCAAATAACTCCCAGTGAACCTTGAGGTGGACAGAGCTCCTGAAGGGACCCTGCTGACTGGCCTCCCTCTGGGACCCTCAGTCCATAGATATGAAAGCGCTTCAGAATTTCTGCACCAGGGGAATTCTCCAAACCTGATTAAGTGTCATTACAAGGAAAAAAATAGAAATAATTTCTCTTTGTATAGATTCAGAAAGCAGAAAAAAACTCTTAATGTTGATTTTACCCATTCTGGCTGCTAGTAGGGTTAAACTCAAAAAGTAGTGGTTAAACTTAGAGAGAAAAACACCTCCCAGAGATTGAGATACTGCAATGTCTCCTTATATGATGGAGGGTCCCCCAACCAATGGCCACATAAATTCCTTTGTGGTGCTACTTAAGACCCTTACCTATTTTTCTGTCCTTGAGGGGAATCAGAAGGAAGATGGTAGCCTGCCTTGGCTGTCTCCCATCACACAGTATAATTCTCTGTGCCTGAGTTCTTATCCACCCATCACACACATGCTCACATATCCCTACACACGTGCTCAGTTGTATCCAACTCTTTGCAACCTCTTGGACTGTAGCCCACCAGGCTCTTCTATCTATGGGATTCTCCAGGCAAGAATACTGGGGTGGGTTGCTATTTCCTACTCCGCCAAACACACACATTCAGCTCTAAACTGTAGTCACCTGTGTCTGACTTGGCTCTGGGATGTGAAGGGGGAGCTCTGGGTATGCAATACCATAAACATATTTTCCCCAAGAGATGCTTATGCAGCAATTCAGACATTCTCATTGCTCTGCCTTTTAATTAGTTCAGGGAGTTGCAACCTCACAGTGTGGGTGTGCTTGCCAGCTGGGCTTTTTGGGAAGTTATCCGGTCTGCGCTCCTTCTGTCTCCTCCCTCGGTGTCAGGAAATTATAGAGCTAGCTCTCTTTGCTTGTCTTGGAAGTGTGTGTGCTGATCTTACCCCACAGAGCCCTGGACACTCCAGGGCCTGTCTGAGCCAAGCGCTCAAAGGCCCCTGGGGACCAGTGTGGTGACACGCAGAGCTCAGGTCTTGCAGCCTGCTGTCCTTGAGCAGGGGGCGAGGCAACAGCTTTGGGCTAAAAGGGATGGTTTTCACCCATAATTACTTGGTCCCTTTGGGCCACATACTGCAAAATTGGTGCCCCTAGGGGCCCAGAGGAGGGATTTTATGACTCAAGGGAAAGCTGCTTGACTCCCAGGCAGGGCCCTGTTCTGGAGACTGCCAGATACCTTATTCCCATGAAAGGAGAGGCCCCAGAAGAGCCCTTCCAACCTTCCTCTGAGCTGCCTCCCCACAGGGGTTCTGGGATGGCTGCGGCTGAAATTAAAACTCTCACTGCTGCTGGCTTTTCAGGGTAAACCTTTCTCCTCTGCAGTCACCCCTTGCTTTGTTTATGCATCCTCCCTCTGGGTGTCCAGATCACACTCTCGGCTCTATTTTAACTTCTCCACTTACCAGGCTTTGGCACACCCTCTTCTTTCCCTGGGCAATGAGGTTTTTCCTGGCTTCTCCCCTAGATGTGTCTTCCGGCTCAGTCTGCATGGCCAGTGCCTCTCTGACTTGCTGGTTTGTTCCTATGGGCTGTGGAGGTTTCTACACCACACTTTTCAGCTGAAACCCACCAGGGTGTGATTGTCTTTCTTGATTTAGCTCATGCTTTGGCACAGATTGCCCTCTCTGTTTCCTCCTATCTGCACATCTCTTTTTGTGGCTGTTCCCATCCTTCCAGCCTCACTCACCTTTTGGGCAGGGGCTCCCACCTGGACAAAGGGTTGGATCCCTTCCCAACCCAGGGATTGGACAAAGGGTTGGATCCCTTCCCAACCCAGGGATCGAACCCAGGGGCTTCTTAAGCTATCCTCCTATCTGCTGCAAATAGGGTCACTAATCACTGCCTTGGCATTGACTCTGATGCTGCAGCCTTGCAGGCAGCCACCTGCTCACCACCTAGTCCCACCTGTCATTTGATGGTCACTGAGTGTGACCTCAGCCAATCCCAGCCCCTCAATGTCCCTGTCCCTAGACTAAGGCAGAGCACAAATGCAGGGGCTTGGCACTTAAATATGTTCTTTTATAACCTCTAATTTCAGAAGAGCTGCCTAGCTAAATGTTATATTTATTTTTTCAAAATAGAGTAAATCTAACTTTGTATGATTTTTTTCCATTTTATTTTATAAAGGAGTAATATATTTATATGGTTCAAACCTCAAAAAGTCTAAACTCTTTTTAAATACTTTTTGGCCGTGCCGGGTCTTCATTGCTGCACACGGGCTTTCTTTAGTTGCAGCACGTGGAGACTACTCTCTAGTTATGGTGTTCGGGCTCCTCTTGTTGTGAAGCAGCGGCTCTAGGGCACACAGGGTTCAGTAGCTGTGATTCTCTGCCTCCGGAGCACGGGCTCAGTAGTCGTGGTGCACAGGCTTAGTTGCCCTGCAGCTTGTGGAATCATCCCAGACCAAGGACAGAACCCGTGTCTCCTGCATTGGCAGGTGGATTCTTTACCACTGGACCACCAGGGAAATCTAAGCCTAAACTCTTACACGGCAAAAATTCTTTCTCACTGCCTTGTTTTCTTCTGTCCAGTCTCCATCCTGTGTGGGTAGGCACTGTGTGGATCTTGCTTAACTTGATATCTCTTGGTAGTCCTGTACCAGATTCAAAATCAGTTGACTGCTTCTAAAACAATGATGTGCCAGCTAGTTAGCAAAGGAGGCACACGGTGGCACATTGGCCATTTAGGATCGAAGTACCTGCTCCTCCCCTACCCCTGTGGCTATACATTCTGTACTAAGATCTTTCTCTTTCTCATAGCCTTTGTGGTAGTGGGAATCTTTATCTCAGCCATCTTGGTCTACGTGTCTTTGTTTCAGTGTCTTGAAGCTCAGAGCAGATTCCATTACTTAAGAGCTTAGTGAATTGCCCCCAGTTGATCAGATAAGCACTAGAGAAATTCCCTGGAAATCTCCAACAGAGACTTAGAAAGAGCCAGCACAATCCATTTATCACAGTTAGATTATGGCTGATACCCTCAAAATGGAGGAGACTTGCGGTCATTTAAACAACTTGAAGAGGGCTCAACGGAGGAGAGAGGAGACAGGAGGAAAGTGTGGGCAGGCAGGCATGCTCAGCCTCAGGCTGGGTGTCCCCAGAAGTCAGGGCTTTCTCTGGACAGAGCTCAGTGGCCCAGGCAGCAGGAGTGACCAGCATTCCTATAGTCATAAAGAAAATTCATATGGGCAGATAAATCTTTGGAGAGTTCTGGCTGCCCACCTCCTGGGCACTCTCATCTCTGGGTTTCGTTGAAAGGCATCTGGCAGCCTGGTCCTCATCAGCACCGTCTCTGAAACTGCCCGTGCCAGTCACTCTTCTATACACGCACACACTTAGAGCCACCTAATATATTTGTCCCAAATCTTCACTTTTCTAAAGTGCTTTCAATTCACTGACTCAACTGGAGGCATCACCAGCACTGTTTGATGGCCCAGCCGGACACTAGAACCTCCCCTGAGTAAACTTTATGTTTGACCTGCTGCCCTACATATCTCTGGGAATTGCCACCGTGTTTAAAGATGCTCACTGGTGATCACAGAGATGGCTCCAGGTACCACAAGATTCAGAATCACAAGAATGGGGAAGTTCACTGTGGTCTCAGTGGGGAGTACTAACCTTCAGCCATAAACATGTAGAAACTGGCATTCTTACGTGGTGTATATGATTTATGCAGTGATACCACACTAAACATTTAATGAACAAGAAAATGTCACTCCCAAGCCACACCCAGTGCCCTGTGGGATATCACACTTTGCACTGGGGACAAATGAAAACAAGGATTGGCCTTGGGTAAACTGGTGGTGGTGGTTTAGTCACTAAGTCGTGTCCGACTCTCTGCGACCCCATGGACTGTAGCCTGCCAGGCTCCTTTGTCCATAGGATTTCCCAGGCAAGAATATTGCAAAAGGTTGCCATTTCCTTTTCCAGGGGATCTTCCCAACCCAGGGATGGAACCCAGGTCTCCTGCACTGCAAGTAGATTCTTTACCGACTGAGCTACCAGGGAAGCCCAACTACCTGGTCTTTAATTAGGAACTGTGGAGGAAACACTTAAAGCCCCTTTCCCTAGAAATATCCTCCAGGATGTCTGTTCTAGCTCATGCCTGCCAGAAAGGTTCTCCAGCCTCTGAGCAGGGATGGCCATCCCAGGGGCTGCTTGGCTGATGGGTGAGGTCCTGCTTAGACAGGAAATCTCACACATGTGTCACAGCTGGGGAGACACCTTCCCCAGAGGTCTGTGGATGGGCCCTAGGGGTCTGAGTCACAGAGGGTGGGATTATAGAGCCAAGACTGGGTCTGTGGATAAGAAGGATCAATGAGAACTGCCGAGGAGGAGTGCCTGTGGGTCATCTGAGTAGAGGGCCAGCGACATCCTTATCTGGGGACCATTATCACATTAAATAAGGAGAAGAGATGGGGCCCTGGAAGTGTGGGTGGGCTGAGAAGGGGAGAGGCCAGTATATCTCTGGACAGGGCACAGCTAGAGCAGTAGTAATGCATTACCTCTTAGGGATGAAGATGTAACTGTTGCAGATGGGGTATTCTGGGTGAAGGGCCAGGGCCGGGGTAGGTCAAGCCTGCTGTGGCAAGCAGGGGACAGGTGTCTGTCCAAAGGATGGTCATCAGCCTTTGTGGTCTAGTTGGTGTTCTCAACCCTGCCCTCAGACAGCCTGAGGTAGGTGGTGAACAAGAGGAAAGGAATGTGGAAGTTCACTGGCACTTTCCAGATCAACACAGGAGCCTTGGGTCAGTGATCAGGTGGATGGGTGGTGTGTGGTCCAAGGTATACTGTTCTTGCTGGGTGGAGTCATGGTGGATGATCGAGGTGGGAAGGGACTGTGTCTGAGCCTGAAGCCCTCTCCTTCCTTCTGACTGAGCACATCTGTTCCTTGTACAGTGATGTCATAGTCACAGCTTGAAATCGGCCATGGTGGGAGTGTCTACACCATGGAAATGCTCTGTATCAGGGTTTTCTTTTCCAGAGAGCCAACTGTTAAACATTTACCAGCACATCACTCAGGGGTGGGGAAGTAAAGTGTACCTGTCGGCACATGAAAAATAATGAGTCTAAAGTGAGGGACCTTGACTGCTGAGGAGTTTGGACTTTATCCTGAGGGCTGATGAGAGTCACTGAGAAGCTGGATAATTCAGTACATTGCTTGAGAGGGGAGTATTTGAAGTCTGTTTGCCTAGGTTCAAATCCTCGCTCTACCACTTGCTAGCTGTGTGACCTTAGGTGGGCTACTTAACCTCTCTGAGCCTTAGTTTCTTCATCTGTGAAATGGGAGAAATAATGCCTACTTTACAGTTTATTGTGAGATTTAGACAAGTTTTGCATAAAGAACACTTAGAGCCTGGCGTGCAGTAAACATTCAATAAATGTTAGCTATTATAGATGTGTTTAGATTATTCAATGACAAGATCATATTTGTCTTTGGGGATGAACACTGCAGCCAAGAGAATAGATTGAAGGGGGAAGGACAGAGGCTGGAAGAACAGGAAAGAGCAAGGGATGGTGGGAGCCTCAACTAGGCTGGAGAGAAGGGAGTACACCTGGGGGATCTTGAAGGTGGGGTGGGGACGGCAGGGAATAAGGTGCAAGAGGGAAGGAGAAGCGAAGGGAAGATCATAGCAAGCAGCCATGAGCAGTGATGGCTTTGAGAGAGAGGTGGGTCTTGAAGGGGTATCTCTGTGGAGAAGAGGGAGCAGGAGCAGGATCTTATGAGTAGAAGAAGCCATGTAAGAGAAGAACAGGGGTTTTCCAGGGAGTGTTGGTGTTTTCAATAAACTATGTCATGGGAGTATTTAAATGTTTGATGGATGCAGCTGGAATGAAAAAGGAAGAAAAAGCAGTAGGCTAGAAAAAATTAAAATCCCATTAAGTTTTCCTGCATTGCTCCCAGATTATATGCTGCTTTCCCAGAACCTACAGAAGCCACTTAGTGAGGTCCAGGCATTACCCCTGACCTGGCCGGGCAGGCAGCCTTCCAGCCCAGAGCTGCCCCGGGTTGGGTGGGGGTCCTGCAGTGGCCCTGACCAGTGTTGCTGTGGAAATTAGCCAAGCACCAGAGGGTTGAATTCTCCCTCTCTTTCATGAAGAGGAGAGGGAGACAGAGATCTTTCCTGTTTACACTGTGCTGGGCTTTCGGCGCCTTCCTGTTGTCATAATGGTTCTTTGTTGGTGGCACAGGCCCTCTAGACCACTGGGGCAATATTTTACCCTTGCCACACTTGAAACACTGTCACCAGAGTCTGGCTAACTGTGTCACAGGCTGTCTTTGCATCAGCCCACATTCTGTGATGTTAGCTGGGGGACAGTGATAAGCCGGTGTTATATCCAGTTCTGCATAGGAGTGTAGGGGAGAGGGCTAATGGGGTGCTGGCAGTTACATTGGCTGGGGCACACAGACCTGGAAACTTCAACAGTTCACCTGCCTCCACCAACCACTTCCCCACTCAGCCTGGAGAAGGGTTGGAGGTGGCAAAGAGCCAGACTTTTCTCACATTCTATCCCCCAACAGTTTCTCCTCAGCCACCAGACACTGTCTCTCCTCTCAAATGAGATGGAAAAATAAAGATGCGGCAGGGGGCGTTAGGGGTAAAGAACCCGCCTGCTGATGCAGGAGACATGAGAGACCTGGGTTCGATCCCTGGGTCAGGAAGATAACTTGGAGGAGGGCTAGCAACCCACTCCAGTATTCTTGCCTGGAGAACCCTATGGACAAGGAGCCTGGCGGGCTACAGTCCATAGGGTCACAAAGAGTCAGACACGACTGAAGCAACTTAGCATGCAGCAGCAATGAGCCACGAGGGTAAAAAGATAGCAGAGAACCAAGTTGGACCTGTTAAGTGACTCAGAGAACTCAAGTTGTTTGGAGGGAAAAGATACATATATGTAAGAAAGGTGAAAAGATAGGCAGACTTCGCTCCTAAGTTTGGTGTGAACATCTCTCAGTTATTCTCCTCCTGGGAGCCCATGACTCCGCCATGCTTTAAAAATGACATACACCAGGACGCTCAAAGCAGGGTGTTGCTTAGCTGTTGCAGTAATCTTTGGGAATCCAACAGAGTGGCATAGATTTAGACCATCCTACAACTGACTCCCAATTAGGGGCTTTTCTCAGACAAATTATTTGGCCATGTCAGACCCACTTGGGCTTAAGGCAGGTCATTTGGACTCTCTCCCCCATGGCAGCCAGTTCACCCTCTGTGGGCCAGGCCTGCCCAGCTGCTCTCAGCCAATGTATGTTCTTTTCCAGCTACTGCTGGGGCTCCTGAGAAGCCCTTCTTCTCTCCTCTGGCCCTGTCTCCTGACAGGTCAGTTCATCTCCCAGGGGTTGACCTGGAGCAGTGGAAACTGGAGGCCCAGCTTCCTCCTCCTCTTTCTCTGTACCCTGGCGGGCAGTGCAGCCCGACTTCCCATCGGCACCAAGGCCCTCATGCTTCCGCTGCCAGGAGAGTTTGCCTGCTGGTGGGGAGAGCTGGGTCCTTCCCCAGAAATTGCCCTCATCCAAAGGGAGCTGCTTTGCCCAAGGCTGTGCCCTCACCCCAGGGTCAACTACCTCCAATGACTGGATGATGCAGAGGTACACACTCTTAGCCCTTTGCTTCCATTCAGGACCTCTCTGAAGGGCCGACTCAGCCTCAGAGCTCCCTCAGGGTGGTGGGGTGTTGAGATCTCTGTGCTGATGGTGCATTCTCACGTGTGAGCCTTCTCTCTCTCCCTGGCAGTACCGTTCCCAAGCACACTTGCCAGTAATTGCATGTAAATCTCTGTCCCAATGTCTGTTCCCCAAAGGGAGCCAACCCATTACACTTAGAGACACTGGACAGGAAGGCTGTGGACCCCAAAGTCCAGGCAGTGGTCTGCAGGGAGGCTGGGTGGTGGGAGAAGCAGGGTGGCTAGGAGGTTGCTGAAGGAATGACCCAGGGAAGAAAGAGTTCACGCCGAAGGATGCCCACCTTGCCCTCTGCAGCCTGTGGGGGGTTGTCTGGCCCTGTTGAAGGAAAAGGAGAGGACGAGAGAGGTTCAGCTGTTTGTCCCACAGCTGACTAAACACACTGCAGAATCCTTTCTCCTGGTGGCCTGGGCACATTTCCCTCACAAAGACATTACTGCCCTCCATCTGAAGTCAGCTGGGAAATTATGCAGTTAGTCTTACCACTAGCTAGTTCAACAAGTGAGTGAGATGCCAAAGATTAAGAGGAAAAGATAAGAAGGAAGAGAAGCTGGGGAGCTGTATGGCCTGCTCCTGCTCTGGAGAAGAGGGGAGTGGAAGGGTGCTCCCCACTTGGTCTGGCTTCATGCCCCAGGCCCCATGATGTGCGCTCCTTTAGGAAGATCTCTGGCTTTCCTCAGTCTGAACACAAATCCTCTGACTGACAGGAAACAGGAGTGAGGGTTTTCCTCTTTGCCTCTCAGCAAAGAACCCAGACCCACTCATCTCTCTGTCAGGTCTAGAACAGACCCCAGTCACCGTGGCTTCCAACCTGGGGGTGAGGAGGAGCCACAACTGCACATCCTCAGATCCCCCGTCTCAAATCCTGAAACTCAGAACAGCTCAGTGTCTCCTGTTCCCATTCCAGAAAACTCTACAAGCCTAGGGTATAAATTTTGTAAGGCCAAGAACCCCACACCGGTGGCTAACTTTTTTTTTTTTAATGTTTATTTACTTACTTATTTTTTATTTACTTATTTATTTATTTACTTATTTTTGGCCACACTGGGTCTTTGTTGCTGCGTGGGCTTTTCTCTAGTTGCAGTGCACAAGCTTCTCATTGCCGTTGCTTCTCTTGTTGCAGAGCACAGGCTTTAGGCACAGGGGCTTCAATAGTTGTGGCTCCTGGGCTCTAGAACACAGGCTCAATAGTTGTAGCACAAGGGCTTAATAGCTTCAAGGCATGTGGAATCTTCTCAGAGCAGGGATCGAACCTAAGTCCCTGCATTGGCAGGCAGATTCTTCACCATTGAGCCACCAGGGAAGCCCTTGGAGGCTAACTTTTAATAGTGCCTGACACAATGGGAATACAAGGGAATCGTCTAAAAGCCATGAGATTTTCTGAGGGCTGTTGGTGCCAAAAATCATTCCAGTCCTCTCTAGAGGCTGTAGCTGCGCATTCCCCCAGGAGGTGCTTATGGGGAAGGGACAATGCACACAGACACCCATCTGTCCAAATGATATATTACCTCCGGGAACTAGCTGAGGCCCCTTCAGTTTCTGTCAATGTTTTTGTTTAAAATAATTTTTTAAATGCATTTTATAACAATTTCAGATGTTGGAAAGTAAGCACAGGATACTAACTTGCTTCATAAGCTTTTTTACCCAATCCCAAGATCCCCCAGGGAGAAGGAAAAGTCAAATGCAAAGTTTACAAGAACATATGTCACATAAAGTGGGTGATGAGCTCTCCAGGTTGGCCTCTGGGCTGGTTTCTAGGAGGGAGGGATGGAGGGCTCTGTGCTACTTGGAGGTAATAGGGCTAATTATTAGACCAGGGGTTGGTATTGCAGAGATAGAGTGAAGGGGACATGGCTAAGATTGAGCACCCCAAGAATAGTCCTTGGATGACTCTGGACCTGCCATTGTTTTCTAGAATAGGGCCAACTCACCAAGGGCACTAACACACAATGGGAGAAACCCAACTGGGGAGAAAAAATTGGAAACCCAATTTCTCCCAATGGGGAGAAACACTACCTGCAATGAAAAGTCAGCTTTGTTTTGTCCTTTAGGGCTATGCGTAGCTCTAGAATTCTGATATATTTTGTCTGTGGAGCTGACAGTTCTCCACCATCCACTCAGATTGTCAGAGGCTATAGATAGAAGAGCCTGGCAGTCCACATGACAGGGGATGTATTCTTCCCCCTCTTATTTGTCCAGAGCAGGTGAACTTCAGCTACAGATTGGCTCCTGCCTCTGGGATTTCCCACTATGTTTGGTCTGAGCCCTGGAGTCAGTGTGACTCCAGATAACCCTGACATGGAATAATAAACAAAAAACTAAAATGGTACAAAAGCCCCTATCATCAGATGTCATCTTGGGTAATTTTAAATCATGGAATGTTTCTTCCTTTCTGGGCATGTGTATATGTACATGCACAGACTCTTTCATCCTGTATCTCTTTATACATTTATAAATTTCTGCACCTTCATCCACGTAATGGTGATTTAAAAGTCTAGCTCTATTTCACCCTTGAGATGCACTGTGTGGGTCAAATGATATCATGCAAGCCTTCCAGAAGGATGAAGTGCTAGAGAAACAGCAGGTGTCCCCATGGACAACCATGGATCCGTCACTTGTTATACAGTTATTCTGCATCCTGCCCTTCATGTTCAGAGAACAAAGGAGTCCAACGTTTTATTTATTTTTTTGTTTTTTATTTTAATTGGAGGCTAATTACTTTACAATATTGTGGTTATTTTTGCCATACATTGACATAAATCAGCCATGGGTGTACATGTGTTCCCCATCCTGAACCTCCCTCCCACCTCCCTCCCCATCCCATCCTTCAGGGTCATCCCAGTGTACCAGCCCTGAATGCCCTGTCTCATGCATCGAACCTGGACTGGTGATCTATTTCACATATGGTAATATACATGTTTCAATGCTATTCTCTCAAATCATCCCACAGTCCAACGTTTTAGAAGTTAGACTCTCAATGATCCCTGTGTTGACAAGATCAAAGTTTAAGGAAGACAGCAGGACATGGGCTTGTTTTTCCAGGAAGGCTAACTGAGTAGTTCTCGAAATGTTTGCATACATGGGGCAGAATTCCATGCAGTCTTCGAACCTTGAGCCAAGACTCAGCATTAATGATGCCAAAAGTTTCATTTTTTTGACTGTGGGAGGGCTGCAATCACCCTTTAAATGGCCATTCAGTTTGAAGTTCAATAAACACTTTGATTGAGAAACACTTTGAGGGGTGAAAAGTTCTTGGCTGTGGGAGCATTTTTTACTCTCTCTTTGCTGCAAGATTTCCTGTAATTTAAATCACAGTAATGTACCCTTAAGTGTACCTGCAAAAGAGCCCACATTGCCAGCTCAGTGGTGACCATGGCACCTGGTAGGTGATCTCGTCTTCCAACAGCAGGAAATAAGACCTGTGGACTCTCAAGCAGTCACTGGTCTGAACTGATTATCAAAGCTCTAAGTGGAAGCGTTTCCCGGCTGCCAGATCTAGAATGGTCCTGGGAGTGTACGTGGAGAGGAGGTATGTGTGTCCTCAAAACAGGAAATTCTGCAAGAGAGCAGCCAAGACAAAGCCAAGAAGACAGACTAAGCAGAGAGAGGTTACTCCATGGCCATTACCAAGAAGCAGGCTTCCATGAGCCAGTGAGACATTTAACAACACGAGATCAGCCTCCATTCCCTTTAGATTGAAGACGTAGCCACATCTTTGTCCCTCACCCTCATGAGGCTGGGTGTAACACAGCTGAGTATATTACAAGAAATATAGTTTGGAAACAGAAGATCTGGGTTTGAATTCCAGCTGTGTCCCTCACCTGCTGTGGACTAGGAGCAGACCCTCTCTGAGGTCATTTCTTCACATGGAGATGGCAGGAAGACCTACTCTGAAGGGTCTTAAACTTGAACCAGTCACAGCCTACCACGGTGAATGTGAAAATATTCTGCAAGTTTACCATGTGATTTGCCATGGGTCACCAGTGAGGGGTCAGCTAGAGAGGGAATGCTCACAGGACAGACACTGCTGCAGCCAGCTCTGCTGCACTGTTCTTTGCCTAAACATACAACAAGTGCACAAAATCTTGCCAGAATCAAAAGACAACCTTCCCTTCTGTTGTGTCAGCTTCTTGAAAGGCAGCCTATTGCTGGCTAGTCCCTGCTCTGGGAGAAAAAGTAGAGCAGACTCCTTGGTTGGTTGTATGGAGTGTGGTTCTGGGCATACCCCCACCCTCACTGGGGTCACAGTACTTCTCAGCCTTTTGCCTTGAGGTCAAAGACTGACGACCCTCACAGGTGTGACATTCACCACGTGCCCCTCACAGAGCTTAGACCACCCTGCTCCAGCCCCCTTTCCCATGTCTGAATGGGTTTCCTCACCATGAGATGGGCGGATCATAAACCCTTCCCTAAGCAACAATATTCACCCACTCTTACTTCAAATCTGATACATCTTGTTATTGATATTAAGTGACTTGTCACAACTGACTGACACCTGGTGGTATACCTGGAGGACAAGATTGAGAACAGAAGTCTTCATCTGCAAGTGAGATCAGGAATTGGCTTGTGCACCTTCGTATTTCCAATGCCCGATGCATGGTAGGGACTCAGCGCCAGCTCAGCTTGGAAAGAGAAGCTTCCCATCTCCAATAGATGAGCTGTAGAGACATTCCAGACTCGGAGGTGCTGGCTGACAGTCAGAGCTCTTTCTGGAGCATAGCAGTTAGGTGACAGGAGGAGATAGGGGCTCTATGGGGGATTTCACTGCTAGGATGAGCCAGCTCCCTCCCCATTCTGTGGTAGTGGCAGTTTTCACTGAAAGTTAGTACCTACCCTAGTTCATGTCTGCCTTTGAAGAGGTGGCCTCTTGCCAGTGAGAAGTGCCTGAGGTCTGGGCTTGGTGAGGGCTGGACGAACTGAGCATGCAGGTGCTACCACTCAGAGAGTACACGGGAACAGCCGCTGTAGATCTGTAGGTGCAAGGCAGAGAAGTGCATCCTGAGCACCATCCCTGAAGACATTCAAAGGCACCTGCATTTATCTGGGTCCTTGGGTAGATCTGTAGCTCCAGGGGATCTGAGGATGTTGGGGCCAATGCTACCATGGATTTTCCCTTCCAGTTGGGAAAGGCCTTACCAGGGCAGCAGTCTGAGCCACACACCCTCGCTTAGGAACAGTTTGGAGACTGGCAGCCCATGGAGTAGGCTGAGCTCACCAGTGTATGGAGAACCTTCCAGATAATTTGTCACAAGTGTGCTAATAACTCTGGGGACCAAGGGTAAATAAGTCACACAACAGTTTTTGGTTTTTTGGCCACACCCTGTAGCATGTAGGATCTTAGTTCCCTGACCAGGGATTGAACCCATGCCCCTTCCTTTGGAAGCATGAAGCCTTAACCACTGGACTGCCAGAGAAGTCCCCACCACAGAATGTTTCTGAGACTTGGATGTGTAAATGAGTTGCTCTGTGAATTGTTACTGTCTCACCACAGCTTAGAAGAAACTAGATCTGATGGGCTTGGCCTATGAGGCAAAGCAGAGCTTGGCTGTTTCAGCCTTAGGGAGTGGGCAAAGTAGTCTCACAGTCTGAGAACCTCCCTGGTGGTACCAGGCCAGCTTGAAAGTTGATCAAATCAGAAATATGAAGAGATTTTGTTCTAGCCCTTAAGAGACAGGAATTGTAAATGACAAATGGGGAAGAACCAAAAGCAGACAAGAGAAGGCCCTGGGACTGGAGGACTCAGCTGTGGCTTAGGAGTGCGCTCTGCTCAGGCCAGACCCAAGTGTCAGTGAGGTCCCTGTGGAACCTGAGTGAATCGTTAGCCCCTCTCATGGTCAGTTTCCTCCCTGTGAGATGGGAAATTGTGACTTCCTCACTGAGCTGTGGTGAGGATGAAGTCAGGTCAGTATGTGAGGCGCTTGCCGTTGTGCCTGGCACAGAGCAAGTACAGTGCTTGGTACTGTTCCTGCTTTGGTGTGACTTTGCCATCACCAGTGCTGTGTAACAAACAGTGCAACTTTAGTAGCCAAAGGACAACCATTTTGTTATGTCTGTGGATTCTGTGGGTCAGGGATTTAAATACTTATTTATTTTTATTTATTCGGCTGTGTTGGGTCCTAGTTGCGGCAAACAGGGTCTTCATCGCATCATATGAGATCTTTGGTTTCAGCTCGTGGGCTCAGTAGTTGTAGTGCACAGGCATAGTTACCCCACGGCATGTGGGATCTTAGTTCCCCGACCGGGGATCAAACCCGCATCCCCTGCATTCCATGGCAGATTCTTAACCAGTGAACCACCAGCAAAGTCCCCATCAGGGATTTAGAAACGACAGAAGCTCATCTCTGTTCCATAATGTCTGGGACATAAACTGCAAAGGTTCAAAACCTGAGATAGCTCAATGGTTGAGCACTAGCATCTTCCGAAGTTTTATTCACTCACGTCTGGTGCCTGGCCAGGGAAGGACTTGAAGATGAGTACTGCTGACCAGAGAGCCTACACTTGGCCTTTCCAGGTGGCTTCCCTACAGCACGGCGTCTCAGGGTAGTTGACCTTCTAATGCAGTGGGCAGCTCTTCCAGAGTGAGTGTCCAGAGAGAAGCAGGCAGAAGTGGAATCACCTTTTCTGATCTGGCCTCAAAAATTGGCTGCTTCTGTATGTTACAAGCAAGTCTCTGAGGTTGGCCGCCTATAGTCAAAGTGAGGGCATTTCTGGATGGGAGGAGTGTTAAAGAATGTATAGACAAGATTTAGAGCTGCCAAAGTAAATGGAGAAAAGAATAACGCCTTAGGATTACAGTTTTAAAAGTCCATTCAATTAAAAAATTTTTTTTAATTTATTTTATTGAAGTATAGTTGATGTACAGTGTTCTGTTAATTTCTACCATACAGCAAAGTGATTCAGTTATACATACATACACATTCTTTTTAATATCCTTTTCCATTATGGTTTATCAAAAGATATTAAATGCTATGCCACAGGACCATCGAGTTCATCCATTCTCTATGTAACGGTTTGTATCTGCTAGTCCCAAACTCCCAGTCCATCCCTCCTCTGCCTTTCCTCCCCATTGGTAGCCATAATTCTGTTCTCTACATCTGTGAGTCTGTTTCATAGGTAAGTTCCTTTGTGTCATTTTAGATTCCACATATAAGTGACATCATATATTGTCTTTCTCTTTCTGACTTACTTAGTATGATCATCTCTAGATCCATCCATATTTTTGTTTCAAATTCTAAACTTTTTATTTTGTATTGGGTACAACCAATTAACAGTGTTGTCATGGTTTCAGGTAAAAAGCTAAGGGACTCAGCCATACATATACATGAATCTATTCGCCCCCAAACCCCACTCCCATCCAGGCTGGCACATAACATTGAGCAGAGTTCCATGTGCTATCAGTAGGTCCTTGTTGGTTATCCATTTTACATATAGCGGTGTGTACATGACCTTCTGAAACTCCCCAACTATCCCTTCCCCACTGGCAACCACAAGTTTGTTTTCTTAAGTCTGCGTCTTTCTGTTTTGGCAGTGAGTACATTTTATCATTTCTCTTTAGATTCCACATATAAGGGATGTCATGTGATATTTCTCCTTCTCTGTCTGACTTACTTCCCTTAGTATGACACTCTCTAGGTCCATCCATGTTGCTGCAAATGGCATTATTTCATTCTTTTTAATGGCTAAGTAATATTCCATTGTATATATGTACCACATCTTCTTTATCCATTCCTCTGTCATGGACATTTAAGTTGCTTCCATTAAAGTTGGCTGTTGTAAATAGTGCTGCAGTGAACATTTGGGTGCATGTATCCTTTCAGATCACGTTTCTCTCTTGAATATATGCCCAAGAGTGGGATTACAGGGTTATATGGTAGCTCTATTTTTAGCTTTTTAAGAAACCTCCATACTGTTCTCCATAGTGGCTGTACCAATTTACATTCCCACCAAGAGTAGGAGGGTTCCCTTCTCTCTGCACTCTCTCCAGCTTTTGCTGTTTGTAGATTTTTTGATGATAGTCATTCTGTAGGTCCATCCATTTTGCTGCAGATGGCATTATTTCATTCTTCTTTATGAAAAAAAAAAAAGCCCATTCACTTAATCCTCCCAGTATCTTTGAGTGGTGGGCAGGCGATGAGAGGTGACTCCATTTCGCAGTGTGGAAGCAGGCTCAGAAAGGTAGTCACTTCATCCCCTGAGCTGAAGTGTTTATACAAGACGCCCTCTCTCATCCCTTTCAGCTCAGAATTACTGTGGTTTTCTGTCCTTGCAGAAAGAGACAGTCCTGAAAATTTGGTTTTAGTGAAAGAAGCAGTTTGACTAGACCTCTATTTACTATTTGAACAATTTCTCTGACTTCCTGGAACAAACTGAATTGCTTCCACTTAGCCTACACCTGGATTCTGAAGGCAGCTAATTTTAGATTTCTTGTTTCAGTGCCAAGTATTGAAGGAACGTTGAAAGAATAATCTGTGCTCAATTGGAGTACAAATTCCTTCAACAGAGATCAGTTATGGTACCTCATCTTAAGATAAGAAAACCCCATTTATCATATAGCTTTAAGCTGAAATATTAAATCCAAAGCAGGAAAAGTAAAAAACCAAGATCATTTTTAAGCAAATGACTCACTGAGCAAGTAAATATATCAAGAATGAAGATTTTGATAAATAGATGCAATTCACTTAATACTTGTGGTCCTGATTTCATGACTGAAAATTATTTTTACATTAAGTCCATTTTAATGGACTCAAGAATGATAAAAAGGAGGAATTTCCTAGTAAGACTCCTGTGAAAATTTGCTTCCTAATTTAAGTTTTATAAATTTGAGTTTCTAGAAGTTGGATTTTCTTAAAATGTGCTCAACCAATATCACATAGTTTCCTAGACACTGTTGAAGAATCTGATTTTAGAAACTTTGGATCTTCTCTCTGTTGAAATGCCCATGTGGAAAATGGCATTACCTAATTTGTTTCCTTTTACTTTATTCATAATTTGTATTTTTAAAAAACACTTGGGGAACAGTGATAAAAAGGAGAACCATGAAGGAACAGTGACCAATAAATACTTAGATCCAAACATGTTCTTTTCCTGTGGCTTTGGAGGCTGTAGTGAGAGATTAATACAAATCTACCACCACCATCCTCACCCCTTTTTTGTTGAAGGACCCAGTAACACATTTTTGAGATGTACACAGTGCCCTGTGGTTAATGCAGATCATCTCGCAATTTGAAACTTAGTAAGTTAAACTTTTAAAGAAGAAATTAAACTGGCATGGGGCAGTGGTAAGGCTACATAAGCTCCCAGTCCAGTGTTCATTCAGCACCTTCGTTGTGGCCAGCATTGTGCAGGGCGTCATGGGGAACAATAGAAGCTTAAGATACCATTCCTACCCCATGCATTCCAATCTAGTTGAAGGGATGAGACACACACACAGGCTGCAGTGAACAAGCCAGCTTCCTATACAACATCATACCAGGCAAGAATATAGTTCCAGGTATGTGAAGAATTAAAGAATAAATAGGTCAGCCTATCAAGTGCTGTTAATTATGTAGCATAGACAATAAAGATCAAAGGAGAAATGGTGAAAGAAGAAATAGCATTATAGCCCTGTGTTTATGAAGCTTTTAAAAAACATTTCCTATCATTATTTTATTCATTTCTGACAAGTTTGGAGGCCATCAGAACCAGGATCATAACTCCTGCTTTATGAATGGAGGAGACTGAGGCCCCTGAAGGATGAATGGCTTTATCTCAGGGATCTCATGGACATGAACCCAGAAAGTCTGACTCCAAACCAGATACTCTTCCCTGCATGACACTAACCCACATGTGGCAGCCTTTTTAAAGAAGGATTGTCCCAAGAGGAGATTTGAACTAGGCCTTGAAGGAGAGGCAAGGGATGGGCAATCTGAGAAGACTGGGTATTTAAGGAGACCCGAGAAGCTGGACCAGAGCCACAGGACAGACACTGCATGTGATTGACAGGAGGAGTTCAGCCTGGCTGTGATGGGTGGTTCTCATGGGGGAATGAAGTGGAGGGAGCTCGCACAGGTGGAAGTAGGCTGATCTCAGAAGGTCTGGATCTCTGGGCTGAAAATGGCACAGAGCCACCAAAACCCAGCAGTAAGGTGAAATATGTTTAACAATATTCAACTGGACCCAGTCATTCTGGGAATTCATGGATATAAAGAAATAACCTTAAATATGGAAAAGCAATTTGCAGAAAGATGATCATCAAAGTCTTATCAGCACCAACATACCAATAATGGTTAGGGTAGGCTAGACTATGTTTGGTTCTTTTTATTCCCATGTTTCCCAAAGGGAAAGAATCCACATGCAATTCAGGAGAATTGGGTTCAATCCCTGGGTTGGGAAGACCCCCTGGAGAAGGGAAAGGCTACCCACTCCGGTATTCTGGCCTGGAGAATTCCATAGACTACAGTCTATGGTGTCAAAGAGAGTCAGACACGACTGAGCAACTTTCACTTTTCAGGGAGATATGTTCCTGACATAATTTATGACCAGTTTATTATCAACATTTTCTTGGGATCGATTGGCCCATTCTTTCACACATCCTATAGTACTGTCCTGATGAAGGGCATAGTCAGGACACACACACACCAACTTAGAGCACATCACACTCACAAGCTAGTATCTAGTGGGTTATTTAACCATTGAAATAACTCCATGTATGCTTTTCTTTGGACAACAAACCTTCTATTTACTGTGAGTCAAAAGACTGTCAGCAGGAAATTAGGATTATTAATGGCTGAGAGATCACTAGAGGTAAGCCAGACAGACTAGAAAAAGCCAGGCAAGTGGAGGAAAGCACAAGAGAATGCCGTAGCACGCTGGCAAGGGCAAAAGGCGGTGCTTGCTTTCCATTCTGGCTGAAGCAGCACTACGGCAATGCTAATGGGGGAAAACCATTATTTCAAAAATAATGAGTGCAGTCAGCTGAATAATGGCCCCCAAAGATCTCTGGAACCTGTTAAGGCTGACTTCTAAGAAAATGGGTATTTGTAGATATGACTCATTAAGAATCATGAGATAGGGACATTATCCTGGTTTATCTTAGAAGGGCCTTATATGCAATCACAAGTGTCCCTATGATAGGAAGGGGGTATTTGACAGTGACTGACGAGGAAGAGGCAGTGTGACCACAGGGGCAGGGCTCGGGGTGATGCGCTCTCAAGCCAAGGAACACCAGCAGTCATCAGAAGCTGAAAGAGGCAAGAACAGATTCTTCCTTAGACACTCCAGAGGGAGCCCGGGCCTGCTGGCACCTTGATTTTGGACCAATGAGACTGATTCCTGACACCTGGCCTCTAGAACACAAGGGAATACGTTTGTGTTAAGTCCCCAAGTCTGTAGCGATTTACTATAGCAGCCACAGGAAAACAATGCAGTGAAAAACTGTAACATTTGAAAGGGAGAGTCCTCTGGAAAATAAGGTGAGATATGGAAGGAAGGGGAGATGTGGTCAAGCATGAAGTGCTGAAGAAGAGCTGGGTGTTGAGAGTTAAGGATGAGCGGACTTGGACTGATGAGCTGTGAAGAGTGAAGAAAGGCAATGGCACCCAGGAACTAGCTCCTGCGGGCTTCAAGAGTCATGGCACACATCTTCCCCAGCTCTACCTTCAGAACCATCATGTCGGTGGCTTGAAATTAGCTGTGGTTTTACAGGGTGTGTATTTACACCCTAGAAATTGGCAAACTCTACAAAACAGGGCTTTCTTCCCAGGGAACCAGTTGTTAGACATTTGCCGCTGAGTAAAAGGGGAAGGAAAGATGAAAGATGGAAGATGGATTCTGTTCAGAACCAGAAGACAAGCATTGTCATGTGCTCATCTCATTCATGTGTAACCATTATATGCACTTACAGAAAGGGAACATTGGAAAGGTGATCTAACTTTAGAGCTTTGAATTCAGTGTGAGATTTGGATTTTCTCCTGGCATTTACTTTGTGAGTGAGTGACATCTGCTCAGTCATGTCCAACTCTTTGTTCAGTTCAGCTCAGTCACTCAGTCGTGTCCAACTCTTTTCGACCCCATGGACTGCGGCATGCCAGGCTTCCCTGTCCATTACCAACTCCCAGAGCTTGCTCAAACTCATGTGCATCAAGTTGGTGATGCCATCCAACCATCTCATCTTCTGTTGTCCCCATCTTCTCCTGCCTTCAATCTTTCCCAGCGTCAAGGGCTTTTCCAATGAGTGAGTTCTTCGCATCAGGTGGCTTGGAGTTTCAGCTTCAGCATCAGTCCTTCCGATGAATATTCAGGACTGCATTCCTTTAGGAGTGACTGGTAACTCTTTGTTACTTACATGTGTATCATAGTCTGCTTTATTGTCACATAGTGGGTCAAGAACAGGGGACACAATGCTTTAAGACATTGTCTTGGCTTTGTGGGGAAGACAGAATTACAGGGGAATTGGGAAAGTGCTAATAAAGATACAAGCATATCACAAAGGTAAGATAATGGAAAAGTAGGGATGGGGTGAGGACTTCCCAGGTGAGGTGACCTTTGCACCGTCTGAAGGAAGAGTAAATATTTGTCAGACATGGAAAATTATAGGGGAAAAGGGCAGTTTAAATGGCAAGACTTGCAGTGACCCCGTGGGGAGAGAAGCAAGTAAACAGTGGTGTATGGTTGGGAGGTTGAGAGGCTGAAAGGATGGTGATTAGAGGAGCTGCTTTCCTCTATAGAAGAGCCAAGGGGTTAAATTCACAAGATTATTGAGTGTGGCCAATTCAAGTTCAGCCTGGACTGAATAATTAATAATCAGGGCATCTGATTCAAGGAATGGAGTTAGCCACAGCAGCAAGGGCTTCTAGGAGGAACCAGTTCTTGGTGATGGATAGATAACAGACAAGGGGGCTTCTCTGGTGGCTCAGATGGTAAAGAATCTGCCTGCAGTCCAGGAGACCCAGGTTTGATCGTTGGGTTGGCAAGATCCCCTGGAGAAGGAAATGGCAACCCAGTCCAGTATTCTAGCCTGGACAGTTTCATGGACAGAGGAGCCTGGTGGGCTATAGTCCATGAGGTCACAAAGAGTCAGACACAACTAAAGGAATAACACTTTCACTTTTCAGATGACAGAGAGATTAAGTAGATCAAGCTGTGGAGTAAAGGACACAATAAGATGCAACCCTCTGTGAGGGAGAGTAGAGAAGGAGGTGGGATCTGGCTGGTGGTGGGGAGGGGCAGTGAGGGAGCTGGCAACTGGAGTGGAATTCAGGAGAGAGTGCAGAAGCCCAGATATCCGGTTAGCCTCAGACAGGATGAGTTCAGCTGGTCCTGCCATGTCCACGAGGATGGACAAGGACTGTCTGCCTACTGCTCAATCCCAACACCTAGTACCTAACACTGAGTGGTCATTCAATATATGCTCGAGAAATAAATGAATGAGGGTTTTATTTATTTGTTCTCCTAGGGTTCTGTTTCTTCCAGAGACACTGGACACAGGGAAGCAGACATCTCCATTTTCTTAAGGTGAAGGCCTTCCAATGAACCAGTACAGTAGGCTTGGCTTTCAATCAAAATCAGAGGCACTTGATGAGTTATTGCTGCTGGCAGGTGGGTGAGATGGAGCAGGCAAGCATCTCCAGGTTTGTAGTGAGCAAAGGCCTAGAGCTGGGCATCAGGCAGCATGTGTGGGAACACTGTGCGGGAAACACGGGCAGTTAGGTATGGCCAGAGCATGGTGCATGGGGGACAGTTGTAGGAGATGGCATCTGAGTGTCATGTTAAAGGATTCAGATTTTATCCGGAAAGCAATGGGGAGCTACTGGAAGGTTTTAAACATGGGAACAATAAAGTCAGTTTTACATTTGGGAAAGACCAGTCTGGCAGCCATGCAAATTAGATTGAAAGGCATGAGGCAAAGACAAGCAAATTCATTAGAAGACTGTTTCCAATACCATAAGTGAGATTCTAATCTTATGTAGTGATGCTGGGACACAGAAGGAGATAAAATCGAGAACTTTTTAGGAGGTTCACTCAGCAGCTTGGGGTAAAGACAGTAAGTTCTGCAGATGTGATGCTGTTACTTAAGAGATGGATCCTGGTGGAAAGCAGGGCGTGGCTCTCACACTGACTGTAGCAACACAGGTGTGGAAGCCACAGCTTGTACGACTGGACACTAGAATTGGACATGGCATCATCTGTCCTCGCTGGAATGGAGCCCCTCAGCGCATGCCTGCTGAGGCTGGTGCCCCAGTCCAAGGTGGGGTTCAGGTGTGTCTATTTGCCAGAGGGAAGGATACTTTACGGGAAGCTGAGAAAGCAAGTATTTAAGACTTTCTGTGCTTCTCACCTAAACTCTTAAGGTAGAGGATTCTCCAACTGAAGAAGGCTGTTCAGAGGGTCTTGTTAACCAATGAAAATAATGACAAATGCTTACTTAAAATATAAAGAATAAAAAAAAGAAAGAAGACCATGACCATAACCCTGAGAAAAGCCAAAATTTAAGAGGTAGAGGATCCAGAGTCAGTGAAGGAAACCAAGAAGGAAGAATCAGAAACTAAAAGGAGATTCAGAAGATTAAAAGGGTCCGGTGTTGCAGGAGCCCCAGAAAGAGAGGGTTTGAATGGGACTGAGTAGCCACTGGAGTGGAAGATCAGGAAGTGATCAGGAGAAAGTGGGAGTAGAGCCAGAGTAGAGGGGGCTCAGGAGTGAGTCATGTTAGTAAGGACAGAGCCTAGACCTTTCTTCAAGAAGTTTGGCTTGGAAGGGGAGAGCAAAGAAAGAGAAAGCCGAAACTAAGGTGTGGTGCAGAGTGGGAGGGTGTGGATTTGGGCTTTTGAGCCTGGAGCGCAGCAAATATGTTCATAGGAGTACGTGCAGGGCCAACCCTGTGTTCCCCGAGGATACCCACAGGCTGTGGGGAGAACCAATTTAGCAACAGCCTCTCCCTTTATGCTGCTCTGAGAAAGTTGCTCTGTTCAGCAAAAGGTATTCATGTTTTGTTTTGTTTTTTTAAGATTCTAAATTACCCATGAAGCTTTTCTTTTTTCGGGATTAAGAACATAGACCATCTCCACTTTACTTCTGGGGTTGTAGATGTTCATTGCGAAAGGCATCCTGAGACGGTGGAGGGCGGGCGGTCTGTGGCTTAGGAGGAGGACTCTGGGATTGAGTGCACCCTTGTAGCACGTGTATCCGGAGCATCTTTCCAAGCTCTGGGACAGTGATGACACCCAGCTCAGGCTTCTCAGGAACAAGGCCTGGTGGCCACTGTTGCCCACTTCCCTCAGCAAGTTGGATGTTCTCCTCCTGCCCTGCATGCTTACAACTCCAAGAGCTGATGCACAGTCAGCTGCCTCTTTCCTGGGAGAGCCCAAGAAAAGCAAGAGACCTCTGTTGAATTATTCATTAAACTTGCAGCCTTCTATTATGCTAAAGACCTCTAACTAACCTCTAAACTCACACAAGTTCTATGTATGAGTGAGTAAGTACTCTGTCTTCTGAAGAGTTCTTTCAGCATTTTTCCTCATCTTATCATATACCCTCAGAAACATGCCCGGGAGTAAAATTTGTGAATAGCCTCACTTTTTAGATGAGGAAACCAACAAATGAGTGAGTAAGGCAGAAAGGCACTCCCATCCTACACACAGGGTTATGAACACCTGGAAGAGACAGAATGAGAATCCAGGATGCCTTTTTTCTGCCTAACAAGTTTTAAGAGACTGTGGAATGTCTATTTGTGGAATGTCTATTTGATTATGTGCTGGGTTGGAGGGGGTGGATTCAAGGGAAAAAAAAAAGATGGTGAGTGGCTGGGAGAAAGAGAAATGCATTTTTATCACCCACTTTTCCTTTGCATAAAAGATTTTAGCCCAAGAAGCTAATGTTGAGTAAATTCTGAATAACAAGAAAAGTCTACGATAAAGCAGTTCTAAAAGCAACCGAACAGTCGGTCACCCTGCTGCACCACAGATGACGTTGACAAAAGCCCTATTCATTTGCTGCAGGGTGAAACAGTCTGTCATCAAAGTGCCCAACTCCTTGCAGGCAGGCAGAGGCTGAATCCAGCTGCCAAGCCAATAATGACCCTTTCCCCTTTACTCCCACCAGACAGAACTGGCAGGTGACGTGGAGAGTCCACCCTGCCCCACGTGGTGGGCTCCACCTGGCTTTCTGAAAGGGTCTATTTGTTTGTGGGAAGAGAGTTAACGTCACCCACAAGATCTTCAACCCCCTGAAGCCCCAGCCATCCCCAGGAAGGGGTATACCTGTTGTGTAGGGCAGACATGCATGCCTGATTTCTAGCTATGGTTCCCTGGAGACAATTAAGTTAAAAAAGAAATGCCTCTGGGTCTTGGCCCAGCTCAAAGTCAAGTTAGAGAAACTGCAGAGTTTCTCTTTGGGCGAATAGCTTTCATTCACAGTTTCTTTTCTTCTTTCAGACACCATGTCAGCTTGCTTCCTAAGGGGATTTCCTTGTGGGAAAGACATGAAATCCATTGAATCTGGCTAAGCATCCTATTTAATGAAGGCAATAAATCATGTCAGTGAGGGAGGTCTGGGGAAGCCCAAGCCAAGGAAGGCGGGACAGGAGTTTCTGTAGAAATGGAGGGCAGGCATCTGCTTTGGTCTCAGCCTGCTTTGTCATCAACAATACCATGGGGAAAACTGGGTTTCAAGGGAAACTGCCCAAGAGAGAGCCTGGAGGGAAGTTCCAATATGCTTCTTGATTTCTCTTGGAGAGTCTTTCCAAACCCTGGTTCCCTTGTGTGCAGAAGGGCCAGACTCTCTGCAGGTGGGTGGCCTGGGAGTCACAATTCAAGCATGGGGGAAGGGGTCCCACGTTCTCTCTTAGACTCACTGGTTG
Organism: Bos javanicus; assembly: GCF_032452875.1. NCBI lineage: Eukaryota > Metazoa > Chordata > Mammalia > Artiodactyla > Bovidae > Bos > Bos javanicus. The sequence goes on from NC_083870.1 coordinate 50,059,207, forward strand.
TTCATGGAAAGTGCCACTATTGGAGAAGCTGAGGTAGTGAGGGCCCCTCGATATGTCTAACCCTGAGGTAGGCCAGCAGTGGGGATATTTACTCCTGTTAGAGTCCATTCTGAGGGCTAGAGGCTGGTGAGGACACCCTCACCAACTTTGTACTGTCCCAAGAGCTGGCCCTGCAATCGAGGCCCATTGGGAATAAATGATTTTGCCACTCAGTTCCAGTGTGACTAACACCCTCATCACACTCTGAGCCTTGGCTCTTCCAGTCTGTAAAGTGGGGATAATAATGCCTATCTAACCAGGCAATCGCAAGGGTGAAGTGAGATGGGAGACATGAAAGCTCTGGCTAACTGTGATGTACGACATGGATGGGTGGGGCTACTCTTGCATCCAGTCCGCTGCTTCCCTGGATGTGAGGTAATCCAGCCTGGCTAGGTTAGATCCACCGGTTTTCCCAACACTTCCTGTCACATATTCTGCTGCCTCCTGCCCTTCTCCAACATCCTTTTACGTGGCATTGTACATGGCCACCATGAAGCTGTAACCCTCCTTTTAAAGAAACAGACAGCAATAATGTAGACAGAGAGATGATGGACCCACAGGCAAACTGATAATCTCTATACAAAGAGACACATTGAATAAGTACCTGTTCACATTAGGAGCAAATAATGAGGTCAGTGTACTTAAGAGTAACTTGGTAAGAATGGGCTTGTCTGTACTTCCTGGGTGATTGACTGCTCTCAGCAAAGTCCTCCCAGTTTTCTGAAGGGGTGAACCTGGGAAAACACCATCTGCTTGAAACCACATTGGACAAGTGCCTGGAGGAAAAGCTACATCAGATGTTCCCCCATATGGGCCATCTTTTAATAGTGAAAGGGGCTTATTGGATAAGTTTAAGTAAATTTATTTTTTATGAAGCTCCCAATATAGAGGCTGTATGCTTCAGGGCATTGGAAACTGATTCGTGAGATTTATGTACGTTTGGGGCTGTTTACAGGGCCACCTGCCTCTGCATGGGTTACTATTGCTGTTGTTCAGTCCCTCAGTTGGGTCCGACTCTTTGCAACCCTATGGACTGCAGCACACCAGGCTTTCCTGTTCTTCACCATCTCCCAGAGTTTGCTCAAACTCACGTCCATTGAGTTAATGATGCCATCCAACCATCTCATCTTCTGTTACCCCCTTCTCCTGCCCTCAATCTTTCCCAGCATCAGGGTCTTTTCCAGTGAGTTGGCTCTTCACATCAGGTAGCCAAAGTATTGGAGCTTCAGCTTCAGCATCAGTCCTGCCAATGAATATTCAGGGTTGATTAGGTTGCATGGGTTACTAGCCCACTTGTTATGGAAAGTCGCCTTCAAATCTTTCTTTTTCCTGGGCCCAAATTTCTCCCTAGCATGATTTGGTACATCAAATAAGACCCTGAGAAGGCACAATTAATTCATGTATACATGAATAGACTATAGTGTATTTCCCACTCCCTATTAGATGAAATATTTTAGGAAAAGTTACACAGTATCATTTCTTTCATGCATCTTCATATAGTTTTAATGTCAAGTGTCTTTTGGGAATACAATTTCCCAAACAACTTAAACTCAGTTTGAAAAATCTTTGGATAGTGCTGGCATCTATATATATAAAGATAGTTTGTTTGACAGAGGCTATGCTATGCTAAGTCACTTCAGTCATGTCCGACTCTGTGTGACCCCATAGATGGCAGCCCACCAGGCTCCTCCGTCCTGGGATTCTCCAGGCAAGAACACTGGAGTGGGTTGCCATTTCCTTCTCCAATGCAGGAAAGTGAAAAGTGAAAGTGAAGTCGCTCAGTTGTGTCCGACTCTAGCGACCCCAAGGAGTGTAGCCTACCAGGCTCCTCCATGAGATTTTCCAGGCAAGAGTACTGGAGTGGGGTGCCATTGCCTTCTCCATGACAGAGGCTACATAGGGGTAAATTATCATGGATAAAGAAACCACAGCCCTAGACAAGGGACAGCCAAGGTGCAGCATGCCTGGAGCAAGGGTCTCTGAAGAGGAAGGTGGCTTGCATTCCTGAATGCAGACAAAGGAATCTGAGTTCTGCTGTTGGCAGTAGAGAACCAAAGGGATTTCTAGCAGGGGAGTAATGATCAGACCAATTGGTAAATGAGGGAGTCTGTTTGTCTGAAATTGTTGTCCCTCTTTTCCCTTGGCGCAATACATCTGGGAAGTGTTCTTGAACTAGTTTCAGCTCAAAAACTGAACCCTTTGATGACAATTTATCCCACCACTGCCTTTTTGAGAGTCTCTGCTTCCACAGTACAATAGCCAGTGGACTCCCTCTATCCAAAACCCAAAGGGGATGCTTCCAGGAAGCAGTGAAGAGCTGTCATACCACAGGACCACACTCCACTAGGAAACAAAACTATTTATGTGATAAAGTGCAAGGGGCTTTAAAAAATCAGTCTATTACAAGCAAGAAAACTGAGGTCAAGAGAACAAAAATAATTCATCCAAGACAGGTCAAACTTACATATTTTACAGGCTTTATGCTGGGCACTGGGGATACTTAAAAATAAGACATAGTTCCCATCCTCAAGGAGTAGAGAAACATGTAAACATATCATTTTATATCTAATCCCAAGGGACATTTGAAATTGGAATAGGTGGTTACCACAATGCTGCTGCTGCTGCTGCTGCTGCGTCACTTCAGTGTCCGACTCTGTGCGACCCCATAGACGGCAGCCCCGTCCCTGGGATTCTCCAGGCAAGAATACTGGAGTGAGTTGCCATTTTCTTCTCCAATGCATGAAAGTGAAGTCGCTCAGTCGTGTCCGACTCTTAGCGACCCCAAACTGGTAGGCTGCAGTCTACCAGCCTCCTCCGTCCATGGGATTTTCTGGGCAAGAGTATTGGAGATTCAGCTCTAAATTTCTATGTATAACTGAAAGCAGAAGCATCTAGTGGGGTGGGGGTGAGTGGAGTTCGGTGTTATGGGAATATAAGAAAGGAATACTTGGCATCAATAGAAGACATCTTGGAACAGTTAATGTTAGAGCCACCTGGGGTGGCCAGTCTCTAAGGTGGCCCCCAGTGAGTCTTGCCTCCTGGTGTCTGTTCATGATCCTGTGTAGTCTCTCCCATGTTGAATGACATGCAGCCTGGGTGACCAATAGAGCCTGGTAGATGCCATGGTGGAGGTCTCAGATGGCACTGTGGGTTCACCTTAGTTTCTTGAATTGTCTGGAGTGGGGCAGTCCTCATACCTTAAGAACACTCAGGAAGTCCATGGAGAAGCCCGTGTGGAGAAGAATTGAGGCCTCCTGCCAACAGCGAAGCAAAGGAGCTACCTTGGGAACTGACCCTGATGGTCAAGCCTTCAGATGACGCAGCCCTGGTGGATATCGACTATGGTTTCATGAGAAGATCTGAGCCAGAACCAAATTCCCAACTCAAGGAAATTGTAAGAGACAATAAATGATTGCTATTTCAAGCTGCTAACTTTGGGGTAATTTTGTTGTGCAGCAGTAAATGAACCTAGCATCTCTGTTAAGAACACAGGTCTTATGTTATCCAACCCAGTCATCTCTGAACTCTTTTCAATTTAGTACCCCAATTTTTTCTAATACCCAAATCTGGTCAAATAATTTTATTATCCTTACATAAAGAGAGTTGACTTTTAGCAAATATGATTTTTAAATGTAGGTTGCATTTTTTAAAAGGAGTGATTGAAGAAAAGTTTATAGAGTTTAGCAGGATATTAATTTTCTTTCCGGTTCTGTTCAATATGATGCTGGTGGCATTTCAACAAGTGCCCTTTTCTTCAATTGCCTTCTTTATATGGTGGCATTTTGGCAAGAGATTTTCTTTTATGTGTGGTCGCATTTCTGAAATAGTTTTGTGTGGGTTTTGTTGTTTGTTTGTTTTCTAAATAGTAGGTTTACCAAAAAAAGCTCCATGTTTCGATCTGTAAAATAATGAACTTCAACAGAAACCTAGGATGATTTTGTCAGGGTATTTAAACAGTAGAGATTTTTAGTACTGAGGATTTTAATTCCCAGTCTAATTCAGTTTGGGGAGGAATTTCTTTTACCAGAAGTAGACAACAACGATGGAATCTGTATAGTATACAGAAAACTGCTTCTAATAGGTGTAAATTCCATTTAAGCAGGCCCAGGTGCTAAAGCCAGTTAGAGAAAATGGAACCTGGCAGATGGAGAGAAACTTGCCAAGGTACCCTGGGAGCAGCGGTTTTAATCACAGCCCATGTGACAAACACTTAACCCAGTTTGGGAGATTATTAGAAACCATTAGCACCTTGTCACCCATGGCAATCAAGAGTGCCTTTTGCTTTAAATCTTAAGCTACAGGCTCCCATTTTCCCTTTAGACTGTAAAGACCCTTAGTTATATGGAGCTACTCTGCTTCTAAAATTCTGCTGTGAGGAGCTCATTGGATTATAGCAGGAAAGAGGAATGGAGCGAGTGTAATCTCTCTAATTCTTTCTGCTCCTACAACCTTCTGGTTGGCTAACTGTTTTTCCAAATAGGTGTCTTCACACTCTGACAGCCTGCACCACCCACCTCCCTTTCTCCAGTGCCTTGGGTAAATTCGAAAGGACATCTTCAGGGTTAAACTTGCTAGTTTGAAATGCCAGACGCAGACGGCTCTCCGTTCCTATCTCTGCATTGAGGCATCATGGTGTGGAGGTCAGTACATGGACTCTGAGTCCATCACTTACCATGTGTTACTTGGATAAATTTTTAACCTCTTTGAAGCTAGTTTTTAGTCTGTCAACATGCATTCCTTGTAGTGTCATTGTAAGGACTAAAATAATAGTAACGATAATTATAATAGTTAACAGTTATTGATTTCTTGATATGTGCCAGGCATCTTTCTAAATCTTATAGATATTGACACACACTTAATCCTCACAACAATCTCTTTTAGCTGACGAGAAAACCAAGGCACAGAGAGGTTAAGAAACTTCCCCAAGGTCACAGAGTTAACAGGTGTCAGAGTGAGGTTCAAATCTGAGCAGTCTGACCTGAGCTGATGATCTTAGTACTATACTGTGCTGTCTCCAGAGAGGTATCAGACATTAATAATAATATCTATTTGTGTGTTGAATGAGTAAATGTGGTTGTGTGATTTTTCTCTGGCAGTGTTCAGCAGTCCCAGGTTGTAGCAGAGAAGGGTGGGGTGGTGGTTGAACAGAGCCAAGGTTGGGGTTTAAGAGTAGGCTTTACAAAAGGAGGAACAGACAAAGGTGCTGATCAGGCAGTGGTTGAAATGATGTTTTTTTTTTTTAAGATAGAGTTTTATTTTATTATTTTTTAAAACTTTATTTACGTATTTATGGCTGTGCTGGGTGCTCGGGCTTTTTTTCTCTAGTTACAGGGAGTGATGGTGACTCTCTGGATGTGGTGCCCATGCTTCTCTTTGCGGTGGCTTCTCCTGTTGCAGAGCACAGGCTCAGTAGTTGTGGCTCCTGGACTCTAGAGCATAGGCTCAGTAGTTGTGGCTCCTGGACTCTAGAGCACAGGCTCAGTAGTTGTAGCACACAGGCTTAATTGCTCTGTAGCATGTAGGGTCCTTCCGGACCAGGGATCAAACCCGTGTCTCCTGCACTGGCAGGCAGACTATTCACTGAGTCATCAGGGAAGCTCTGATAATATAATCTTAAAATTTAGTCTGGAAAGAAAAGAAAGTGTTAAATTGCAAGAAAACAGATGAGCCAGGAGCTTTGTGACAAAAAACCAAGAAGCCATAAAAAAGTGATTATAATTGACATGTTAAATTTTTAAAATTATGAATTATTACAAGTCCCAGAAGCAAAATACTTTGAAACTAGAAGTGATGGTTGCACAACAATAAATGCCACTGAATTGTATACTTTAAAATGATTAACTTTATGGTATATGAATTTTACCTCAGTAAAAAGAAAAAAAAAAAAAAGCTAGTAACAATCTCAGAAGACAAAGTAGGGAAAATATTGGCAAAATAAATGACAAAGGGATAATTTCTTTACTACGTAAAGAGTTCCTGGGGTATGTTAAGAAAAACAACATCAACCCAATAAATTAGGTTCATCCTCACTCATAATCAGAGATTCAAATTAAAACTAGGATGCTACCATGCTAGTCACCTGATTGATTGGCAGTGATCAAAAAGACTTGTACCTTCTTTTTTCTTTTCATCTTTCCCTGTGCTATTATACAGTAGATCCTTGTTAGCTATCTATTTTATATATAGTAGTGACGCTCACCCCCTTTGACCCACCAATTCTACTTTTTTGGGGGGCCACATCATGTGGCATGTGGGATCTTAGTTTCCCACCCAGGGATCAAACCTGTGCTCCCTGTACTGGAAGTGCAGAGTCTTAACCACTGGACTGCCAGGGAAGTCCTTAGGCAATTCTTTAAATGTGGTAGATCTGTATGGATTGTTAAAGGAATGTTCTCCTAGCTGCATTATTAAGGGAAAAAATCAAGGTGTAGAGAGTGTTCATAGTATGCTATTCTCTCTATTTAAAGTAAAAGGGCAATATATTCATTTGTGTATGACTGTGTCTGAAGAATGTCTTTGGAAAAATAATTAAGAAACTGGTGATACTGGTCGCCTCTGGGAATGAGAAATGGAAGGCTGGGGATCAGAAGGGAGTCTTCCGTTTGCTCTTTATTGTTTCTTAAAAACATGAAAGACTAAAAGAAAAAAATAATGTCTTTGATTATTTGGCATGTTCCTCTCTGTTGCAAGCTACTGTCTTAATCTGGGCCTTGCTGCATTGCTGTTATTGGAATGTTGGGGGTACAGCAACCCCAATCATTAACTGATGGACATAGAGCTTCCTCCAAGTATCAGCATCTTGAATTACATCTGACTCTGATACGCATACTTTCTGAAGCCATCTGGCTTACTTGGGCGCTGGTCACTCGATGTTCGCCAAGCAAGGACTCTAGAGTGGAGACCAAAGGGCAGAAAGCCAAGCTCTACCTGGGTCATCTGAAGCCGGTGGCAGAGGATGTGGAAGTCAGCAGGAACACTTTTATCCAAGGCTGAACACAAGTCTGTCAGCTGAAAACACAGCTGGTACTCTGGGGTAATTCCTAACTTCCTATTAGAAACAAACAAAAGGCCCTCTCTACTGAATTTCCCACTCAGCATTTCGGCCTGGCAGTCAGTCTGTAATGCCTATCACCTAAGATAGCAAGAATATTACGCTGGACCACTGGACTAGAACAGAAAGGGTGGGAAAGGCCATCCCCTCCTGACCTCTGCTCTGCAGAGCCACTAACCAGATGCATCAGGGGTTTGGGGACCGGAAGGAGACAGAGGACCAGGGATTGAGAGCAGGGGGGAAATGAATAAGAAGACAAAAGAAGGAAAAGAATGTTGAGTGAGCAGACGGGGGACAAACCCTAGCACCCTCTCCCCTGCTCCTCACCAGAAGTCGCAGGCCCACCCAGGGCACACCAACTAAGCCCACCAGGTGAAGCCAACCCTGACGGCTGATGGGGGTCAGGAGACTCAGGCTGTGGATTCGGAGGTGGTGTTCTGTGGCACTTTTAAAAATGTCTGCTTATTTGGCTGCACTGGCTCTGAGTTGTGACATGTGAGATCTTTAGTTGCAGCACCCAAACTCTTAGCTGCGGCTCGTGCGATGTAGTTCCCTGATCAGGGATCGAACTAAGCCCCCTGCACTGGAAGCACAGTCTTAGCCGCTGGACCACCAGCGAAGTTCCTGCTCTGTGAGATTAAATGGATGTCCCAGCCTGCGGCCAAGGCAGGAATGCTCTTCCCCACAGCCAGCCCCTTAGGTTTCTGTTATTTATGCCGGCATCCGTGGGAAAGAGCATCTTTGTGGCCTGACTCTATGTGCTGACTTTGCAAGGCCTGGCAGCTGTTGTCAGCATTTTGTGTCACCGTGAGCAACCTTCCAGGTGACAAGATACCTGCCTGACCTGACTTGCTTTCCTCTCGATTTTGTGCCACCGTGTCACAAGTTCAGGGTTTTCAAGGCGGCATTTCAGAAGCTCTTTTCTTCTTCTGTGTACTAAACTTGATTTCTGGGCACATTCTGTCCACTTAGAACAGGGCTGAGTACATCATTTGTGAGACTCAGTACAAAATGAAAGTGCAGGGCCCCTTGCTCAGAAATTAAGAATGACAGGATGGCAGCAGCAGAGTGTGAAACACACACGGGACCCTTCTGAGCCTGAGTCCTGTGCAGTTTATATGCCCATGAAGCTGGCTCTGCCTCAGGATCTAAGAGGCTAAATTTATATAGATAAGATTAACTGAGCCCCAGATTATACAATACACATTTTTAGTCATTTTTTATTTTTAGAAAAGTATAATATTTTATTAAAAGATCAGAGCTTAAAGATTGTAACCAGTCATTACTGAATTTTAAAAAATATACAGGCCCTTAGCATCATTCCTTCCAAAGAAATCCCAGGGATGATCCCCTTCAGAATGGACTAAAGCTGAAACTCCAGTACTTTGGCCACCTCATGCGAAGAGTTTACTCATTGGAAAAGATTCTGATGCTGGGAGGGATTGGGGGCAGGAGGAGAAGGGGATGACAGAGGATTAGATGGCTGGATGGCATCACCGACTCGATGGATGTGAGTCTGAGTGAACTCCGGGCGTTGGTGATGGACAGGGAGGCCTGGCATGCTGTGATTCATGGGGTTGCAAAGAGTCGGACACGACTGAGTGACTGAATTGAACTGAACTGAACAGGGCCTTAAATTCAGGAGATATGAACATCTAGGCACATCACTTATTAACACTTAACTGTTTTTAATCACTGTGTAACATGAACCTAATTTTCTCCCTGATTTGGTAGCTTAACTGCATTTCCCATCTCATAGGCTTCTCTGTAGCCCCAAAGCACCTCCTTTAATCAGAGTGGGGGTCACCTAAGATGTGACAGCCTCCACAAAGCCATGCCAATCAGGAAGGACTAGTTCCCAAGGGAAGGGCAGGTCATCTCACAGCTGCACAGCTGGAAACCCGGTGGGTAGGCAGGGGCAGAATCTGGGAGATTAACTTGTACAACAAAGAGGAAGGAAGAAGTTCAGTGTTTGATGGACAAGTCAAGGTTGGAATTCCAGGTCAGAGGCAGTGCCAACTCCAGAGCCACCAGCTTCCTCCATGGGGTCAAGGAACTGTGTCATCCACAGAGAACTCAGGCAAACCCTCTTGGCCTTTCTGTTCCTCGCTTTGTTCCTGTTCTCCTGTCCTGGCTCCAAGGTTAACCTGTGCAGACCTGCAGGGTCCTGATTAAGATTGCCAGATTTAGCCAACAAAAATACAGGACCCAGTTAAACTTTAATTTCAGGTAAGCAATGAATAATGTTTTAGTATAAATATTACACGGGGGCATACTTAAGCTATAGCATGACTCACTGTTTATCAGAAATTCAGGTTTAGCTGGGCATCCTGTATGTTTCCTGGCAACCCTGGACCTAGTCTTGGATCCCCTTCACCTGATTGAAAACAGCATCTCGGCAGCTCCTCTGCTCCTAGACCCCAAGTGGTCTTCCAGCAGGCTTTCCTAGACTTGCTTGCTGGACTGCCCTAGCCTGCCCAGTTTTCTGGTGATGAACTTCACAGATGTGCTGTGGGAGAAGCTGCTACCCCTGTGGAAGATGCCGGTGCCAGGTGGAGATTCATCTCTGACCTGTGGCCAGCTCTGCTCAGCCTCAGCACATTCCTTCCCAGCTCAGCTCATCCTTGGCACTGAGACGGGGCAGCCCTCTCACTGACCTGCTGGGTGGGCTCTGAGGGGGAGGTTCCAACTGTGATTGTGGCTTGGGGATGCTTGTTAGGTTCTTCTCCTCGATTTAGTTTATTTTTTAATCTTCCTTTTTGGAAACAAGCATGAAACATTATCAGGTGTCAGGAAAGTGCATATTTCCTTATGGTATATCATTTAACCCTCACAACAATTCCATGAGATGGGTGATACCATCCCCAGTTTGCAAGTGAAAACATTTGGGTTGCCACTGTACTGCTCTTGGCAGGTGCCAGAGCTTGAATTTGAGCTCCAGTCTTCTAAATCCAAGTCTGTGCTCTATTACTTCCCAACTTCATCATCAGCCACCCAAGTAGAAACTTTGATATAATTGTTCATACCTCACTCTCCAGTAGGATCCCGCTATCATTCTGTCTGCAGTGCCCTCTCCATACTGCTGTTTCTCTGTCCAGGCCATCACCACGGCTGGAGAGGATAGGAGACCCTTGGCTGGCCATTTGCTTCAAGGCTTTCCACTTCAACTCATCCATTACTCAAAACTGCTTTCTATAAAGCGTATCTGACCATTTACTCCCCAACTTAAAAATGGTTGTATATCCACATGGCCTATAGCTGTGGTTCTCAGACTTGAGTGTGCAGAAAAATTGCCTGAAAACCTTTTATTTTATTTTATTTTTTAACTTTACAATATTGTATTGGTTTTGCCATATATCAAAATGAATCCGCCACAGGTATACATGTGTTCCCCATCCTGAACCCTCCTCCCTCCTCCCTCCCCTCCCCTCCCTCTGGGTCGTCCCAGTGCACCAGCCCCAAGCATCCAGTATGGTGCATCAAACCTGGACTGGCGACTCGTTTCATACATGATATTATACATGTTTCAATGCCATTCTCCCAAATCTTCCCACCCTCTCCCTCTCCCACAGAGTCCAAAAGACTGTTCTATACATCAGTGTCTCTTTTGCTGTCTCGTATACAGGGTTATTGTTACCATCTTTCTAAAATCCATGTATATGCGTTAGTATACTGTACTGGTGTTTTTCTTTCTGGCTTACTTCACTCTGTATAATAGGCTCCAGTTTCATCCACCTCCTTGGAACTGATTCAAATGTATTCTTTTTAATGGCTGAGTAATTTACCAGGCCCCATCCTGGAGCTTCTGATTCAGTAGGTCAGGGGTGACGCCCAGGGTTCTGCATTCCCACCAGCTTGAGATGATGCCCCTGCAGATGATCCATGGATGCCCCTCTGAGAAAGGTCTATAGGATAAAATTTAAAATCCTGACATGGCACGTAAGAATCCTCCCAATCTGCTCCCATTTCTGTTGCCTCATCCGATTCTCCAATTCCAACCTAGTGGCCTCTTCCTCACGCACCCCTCCACCCTCCCAAACCTAGGTGGGTAAGGCCAGGAGGTTAGGGATGGGGATCTGGGGTCTGACTCTGCCTCAGGCTCCTCAGCCCCCTCGAGTGGAATAACAGCATCACCATAACAGCTCTGTGAGGAGAATGACTAACTGTGAGGTACTTGGAGCAGAGCCTGGTCCTTAGAAAGCACTCAGTGAAAGCCATTATTAATTTCTATTTGTATAGCTTTACTCATTTTGCCTCCTCTTCCTGGAGTTTTGTTCTCCTCCTCTTATGCCCTCTTCCATGTCCAGTTAAGAAGCCATAGTCTCTGGCTACAGTAGGTCCCATTACCTACTGTCTCCTCATCCAGTCCCCCACGATTCTTGCTTTCTGTTCTCTGCTCACACAGTCATCTTGTGCTTGGTAATTACACCTACTCTCTCTGCATACGTGAACCACCTGAGGGCTGTTCATTTTCTGCAGGACTTGGTATAATGCCCGGCACGTTTTCTAATTAAACTCATCACCACTCCTCAATCTGTGAAATTGGATATTCAATCTGTTATTTTAAAATGGAAGTTTGGAAGCTTAATTTAATAATTGTGCTTTTAAATGAGCATCTCTGGCCTTCCACCTCTTGCTGCCACACCTCCCTGGTTTCTCCTTCTCCCAGTCCCTCCACGTTCCATGGCGGCAGCCAGTGTGCGGCAACTAGCCTAGCTGAACTGTTTCACATTCCAAATGCCTTATTTAGGAATGAGTGCCCACCACTCACAGACAGGGCCCTTAATTCTGACGGCAGGAATGTTCTTCCTCTGCTCTGCCTACAGAATCCATAGGGAGGCTGCTGAATGCTGTGCTTCCAATACGTGTGTCTGAGTCTCATTGTTTGGTGGCTCAGGTCATGGCACATAGCTTCCTTGAACCTGGGACCACATTATCCAATAAGTGGTTAATTAGCTTTTCATGGGTCTATAAACAATTCTGAGAGCTGGGGGGGGGGGGGTGGTGGGAAATATACTTTTTCCAAAATAAGAAAAGGAAACCATGATAACAAAACTGAAAAATGTTTAAGTAAATGTCTACAAAGTGTAATAGGATTCCAGCTAGTCAGCTGCATCCGAGTCTACCTCTTCCATGGTGAAATATGTTACATTTCATGTGAGGTGAATGAGCACTTTAGGGTTTTTGATATGGGCTGTTGTCTCCAAAAGCAAAAGGGCTTGGTGCTGAGGAAAGTCTCAGAGAGGCCCCGTGTTGTCTGCCGGGAGCGAGATCACAGCTGAGGAGAGGAAGAAGAGGACTCTGGGGGTTAGGTCAGGGGAATCACGAGGGATGGCAGCAGATGTATCCTACAGCTCAGGCTCCTGGCACAGGGCTATAAGAGCATCTCTGGAGAATGTTGCCTTTCAAACTTTTGGCATCGAATTCTGCCACCTCAGGCTCAGCATAACCAGATCCAGTCCACTTCTGACCAAGCAAGAGGGTGCACTGGAGACTCAAACCAGAATGACCCGGTACTCACATTGTTTTTTATTTCATCAGTAACATTTACAGAGCCCTTCTATGAGCTCGTGCTGAGGAACACAGCAGGGAACAGGACAGGCTCAGCCCTTGTCCTGGGGGGGGGCGGGGGGTGGAGCTTACAGTTCAGTTAAGAAAACACACCCTGAATAGCTAATCATTGGTGGAAGAGAGTCACCAAGAAGTGCAGGCCGCTGTGGGTGCTTGGCAGAGAGGTCTGTCTAGTCTGGAGGTCAGGGCGGGTGTCCCGAAGGAACTGACTTTTAATTTTTGGCTGTGCTGTGTCTTCGTTGTGGTGTGTGGCTTTTTTAGCTGTGGCATGAGGGCTTTAGATTGTGTGGGCTCGGGCTCAGTAGCAGTGATGCATGGGTTTAGTTGCCCCATGGCATGTGGGATCTTAGTTCCTCCGCCAGGGGTTAAACCCACATCCCCTGCCTTCTAAGACAGATTCTTAACCACTCGATTACCGGGAAAGTCCTGAGGAACAGACACTTAATGTAATAAGTGAAGGGTAAGGAAGAGCTAACTGGGTGGAGAGTGTTTCACACTCGAAGTCCCTGTGCTGCCTTAAACCTGGTGCTGGGGTGCCAGGGAGGGGTGTACCCTGTGTGCCCACTCTTCTGAATCCCCTCCAGGTTGGCCCCCTGAGTCCGTGCCTTGGTTTCCTGGTTTGCCCTGAGTTCTGCTGGAACTGGAGTAACACTACCTTTTTTGCTGGGACCCTGCCCTGCCTTGATGCCCCAGCCTCTGCCCATGAGGGCTGGCCCTTGGGTGGCCCCTGCAAAGCTGTAAGGCTGCCACCACCTGTTTACAAGCATCACCACTTCCCTGGAAACCACGTCCCCACTCACCCCATTGACCTCTCCAGAGGTCAGCCCAGGCCACATCACAACCTCATGTACCACCCCTTTGGCCTCTCTGACTGTGGGAACCATGCTATTGCAGTCCCACCACTTCCGTCTGGCTCATGACTGAGATTCAACCACAGTGTAGCAGATCCTACCAGAAGGCTCCATGTCATAGAGCAATGTTTCCCAAACTAGGGCATCCGATGAACTCCAGACAAATCCATGTGCTCCAGTGAGAGGAATACTACACTGAGAGATGCATGCAGGCACTGTTAGATGGCGTGATTATAAACACAAACTCAGATGTGTGCCTGGAAACTATCTCAGCATTCTGTTGTCAGTGTTGTGTGCTCAACCTCTCAGTTATGTCCAACCCTTTGTGACCCCAGGCTCCTCTGTCCGTGGGATTCTCTAGGCAAGAATACTGGAGTGGGTTGCCATGCCCTCCTCCAGGGGATCCTCCCGACCCAGGGATGGAACCTGTGTCTCTTGCGTTTCCTTCATCGGCAGGCAGATTCTTTACCACTTGTGCCACCTTGTCAGGGAGTCACACATGTAACAAAATGTTTATTCGTTTAGATGAGTGTAAAAATGAATGAAAAATTAATAATTCTTACAGAGGATGCTCATGGTTACTCTGGAATACTTTCTTGGACCCTGAGGGGTTTGTAGGCCTCACCTGGAACATATGGCCTTTAGAGTATAGAGAACACATCACCTTTCTGGACCTCAAGATTGCCCATCTCAGCAATGGGTTTATGTTGCCCACCTCTTCCATACCTCTCAAGTGTTGTAAATATCCATTAGGTGAGGTGTGTAGAATACTTTGAACTGGCCTGAAGATGCCGTGTAATTACAAAGGTGAAATATTGTTCTTTTTCTTCATCCTGTCTGCCGGCTGCCATCCAGCCTGCTCACCTCAGTAGCCTTGAACTTTCTCCTCCAGTAAAGACTCAGTTCCTCCTCTCCCTGTAGAAAGGACATAAGGCCATATTTTCAGGAGAAAAGCCACCAGTTTCTACTTAGAGACTGGGTTTTGGTTTTAGGTTTTGCTCCTCAAATTCACTTGTTTACTGCCTATGTGGCCTAATGCTGGAAAGAAAAAATGACAATGAATAATATTTAAACTGCCCTGGTACCCAGTGGGCCAAGAGTTCTGAGCAAATAAAAGGACCTGGAAAGCGGTACACACATGTACACGGGCATGTACACACACACACACCCCTATTCCACTCCCTCGCCAGCTGCGCTAAAGTCTCCCAAGTGTTCCGACGGCCTCTGGCCTGTGTTTACTTTGCGCCTTTCATCTGAGGGGCTCACAGCTCCTTGCTAGGAAGCGGGTATTTATTAATCCTCAGCACCCTCCTGTGAGGCTGCTACCCCAGTGCAGTCCTGGGGGAGGGACTGTAAGCCCGGCCTTACCCCCAGGCCAGCGTCCTCCTGTCCCCAACACAGTGTTTTGTATGTATAATTGTTGGGGGAGTACTCCCCAGTGATGGGAGAGGATTTAGAACATAAATGTTTGGGGTTTTCAGTGTGTTTAGTCCTTAAGAACTTGTTCTTTTTATAAGAAAATAGGAAGGTACAGAGGTTTCTCATATACCCCCTGACCCACTCACAGTAGCCTCCTCATTGTCAACATCATTCACGGATGGCACATTTTTTACCTGCACTGATGTGATAATCACCCAAAGTCCATAGCTTACCTTACAGTTCATTCTTCGTATTGTACATAAGGGTCTGGACATGTATCCATCATTATAGTTGCATACAGAGTATTTTCATCACCTTAAAAATTCTTCATGGTCTGCCTATACTTTGGGAACTTTTTTTTTTTAATAGCTGTTTTTATGATAATGAGCTTCTTCATTTGCTTAAAAAGTTCTTAAGAGCTATTCTTCTTGGGAGTTCACCTTCATATGCACCTTTTCTTTTAATAAGATCTCTGTTTGCCTCAGTCTTGGTCCAGATGGGTTTCACAGGTCCAGACTAGCTCCTATATTATCAGACCGGTTTGGATCTTTTACTCTGTATCAGTGGTTTAATTTTGGACTTTGCATGCACACTGTACAGACTCAGTTCCTATGTTCCATGATGCCTCTGCTTCTTTACTTTTTGTGTGTGAATTCAGTGCTCTCAAAGCAAAATCTACATCCAGTATACTTTGTTTAGTCACTAAGTAGTGACTGACTCTTTGTGATGCCCTGTACTGTAGCCAAGCTAACCTGTCCATGGGATCCCAGGCAAGAATACTAGAGTGGGTTGCCGTTTCCTTCCTCAGGGGAACTTCCCGACCCAGGGATTGAACCTGTGTCTCTTGCACTGACAGGCAGATTCTTTATCACTGAGCCACCCAATATAATCTAGTTAACCAAGAGTTCCATTTAAGAAGTTAGATTTTTTTTGGATAATCAACATGAGGATAAATGACCAAAGACCTATGAACTACAGGGGAGAAAAGTCTTTTCTCAAGTTATAATTTGTGTTTATGAATGAATTTGAAGTCATATGCTTTTCCCTTATACTAACTCCATTCCAGAACTTTTAGATCCACAGTTTTTTGCAAAAGAATTATATTTTCAAAGAATTACATGGTGGTTTCATTTAACCTTCAGTGATTCAGAGGTACTTCATAGTACAGAATAAGCCTTTAATGAACTTGAGTTTCCTTCTCTCTTCTAGTAGAATGCTGTTTCTAAAGTTTTATAAACTAAGGGGAAACCTACGGCCTTTGTCTAATCTAAATCCCTCCTCCAAATAGGAGGCAAACTGGGCTGAAGCAGGCCCTGAAGCAGGGTCACAGCAAGTGGAGGGAGTGTCTCATTTGAGCTTGAATCCTTGCGGACTTTTTTTTAAAGCTGCCTACAAACTAGAATCTAGTAAAGATTCATTTTCCCAAGCTCTTTTCCCCAAAGCACCTGGTAACATGCCACTTTGGTCTCAATTTTGTATTTTTTTTAATATAAGTATAGTTGACTTACAATGTTGAGTTAGTTTTGGGTGTACAGCAAAGTGATTCAGTTACACACACACACATATATGTGTGTATATGTGTGTTTGTGTGTGTATATATATATATATATATATATATATATATATATATGATTGTTGTTAGGTCACTAAGTTGTGTCCAACTCTTTTGTAACCCCATGGACTGTAGCCTGCCAGACTCTTCTGTCCATGGGATTTCCCAGGCCAGAATACAGGAGTAGATTGTCATGTCCTCCTCTGGGGGATCTTCCTGACCCAGGATCGAATCCACATCTTCTGCCTTGCGGGTGGATTCTTTATCACTGAGCCACTGGGGAAGCTTTTATACACACACACACACACACACACATATATATAGACACACATACATACATACATACATACATATTCTTTTTCAGAGTCTTTCCCATATAGATTATTACAAAATATTGAGTGTAATTCCCTGTGTTTTACAGTAGGTCCTTGTTGGTTATCTATTTTAAATATAGTAGTGTGTACATGTTACTCCCAAATTCAATTTTGTATTTCATTTTGCTGCTTTGCAGGTATTTGGATACTAACCCCACTGATAGAGTGTTTGGATGCAGGGCAAGCACTTCTGTCTCTGCAGCTGTTGTTTGCACAAGGTTGATATTTGTTTAGAAATGACCATTGCTACCAACCATGGAGGGGAGAGGCCCCATTTGGCAGGGATTGGTTGGTACTGGGGAATTCTGGAGTTACTGCCCAAAGAGACATCAGACAGGAGGAGACGGAAACCTCTTTATTTCTTTGCGGACATTTTCTGGGGTTCGAGGTTTCAGAGCAGGTGATGCAGCTGAAGGACAGTGGGGGCTCCCTCAGGGCGGGAGAAGGTGGTTGGGAGCCACTGGCTGTAATCCCAGCACGTGACAAGAGTGGCCTGGCCGTGTGACAAGGGCTTGGGAAATGCTGTTCTGACTCCATGGCAACCGCTGAGTCGTTTGTCCAAGTTCAGGTCTCTCCAACCAGGTTTTGCTCTCCAGTCCTCTTCACTTTCTGCGCACCCCCACTCTCAGTGCTGCTTTTTATGTCCCCGTGGCTTCATGGCCTCAAAGAGCTCCTGTAGCATCGAGCACGTTGTCTCGAAAGAGGTTTCACCCAGAGCCTGTCCTGCACCACCAATCCTGCTAATTTTGGCCCCATACTGTAAAGCTGGTCCTGTGAAGTTCTTTTCCCTGCCCATGCTAATTGTTTTCTTTCTCTTTCTCACTTTCCCTGGAGAGGAAACTCTCTCCTGAACCTGCTGACACTAGGGAGAAGCCACCTGCCCAAGAGGCTTGCTCTTCTCAGCCCTGTTTCCCAGCTTGGCCTGCCAAACCCCCTGTGAAGCCTTGCCCTGGAGCTCCGGGATTTAGACCTCCTGGATCAGGATCTGGTGTCAGAGCCCTCTTGCCTTTATTCCCCCATGAGGTGGGGGCAAGCGAGGAGAAGGCTCTCAAAACCTAGAGCCTCAGAGGACTGGTCCCTCCACCCCACTTCTCCTGGGCCTGGGGCATTACTCACTCCTGAATAGGGCTGTGTGTGAAGAGATGGGGGTGTTAACACTGTCATCACTTGACCTGAGCTAGAGGAGGAGTGGAAACATGGGATTTTGAACCTGTATGTGGAATCTTTCAGCCATACACTGTGTCAAAGGCAGAGAAAGTTGCTTTGATTAAGGTGGCACCTGAAATATATAATTTTTGATATCTATTACTTATTTATATAAGACACAGGCTTCCCACTGATGTTTTCATTCCATTTAGGATGTGTTTTTATAGCTGAGCCCCTGATCTTGCACCTCCTTCCTTTCTAGCCTACTCCCTACCGATAAAATAGTTTATCAAAGGACTGTTCAGGCCCCATGGCATTCCCCTGGCATGAAATTAGTGTTGGATTTCTCCCAGAATTTTTTTTTAATAGATTAGATTGAGATTTACAGAAAAATTGCAAAGATAGTACAGAATTCCCCATACTCCTAGCTTAGTTTCCCCTATTGTTAGCATTTTACATTACGTGGAACATTTGTCACACTGAGAAACTGACACTGGTATATTATCATTAACTAAGCTCTACCCTGTATTCAGATTTCACTAGTTTTCCCACAATATTATTTTCTATTACAGTATCCCATGCAAACTTCCACATTACAAGTAAGCATCCTTACTCTTTGCCATGTGACAGTTTCTGACTCACTATTTGGATGACCTAGGCAGTTTTGAGGAACACTGGTCAGGTATTTTGTAGAATATCCCATAATTGATGTTTGTTTAGTGCTTTTCTCATGATTAGACTAAGATTATGAGTTCTGGTGAGGACATATATTATTTGAAATCTTCTGTAGGGAAAATCCCAAAGATGTTTTCCAAGCAAGCCAGAATTTCCCTCTAACGCTTACTAGCAGGCCAGTTGTGCTGGATGCATGGATTTTGCAGGGCTGGTCCTGGAAACCCTGAGGAGAGCATCTCACAGAGTCTTACATTATGTGTTTTCAGCTCCTGGGTATTGGGAGGATCAGTTTGAATATATAGATATAGCTATAAGTAAAGATATATACACACACAGATTATACATACACGTGTGTGTGTGTGTGTGTGTGTGTGTGTGTGTGTGTGTATACATGTGTGCTAAGTTGCTTCAGTCATGTCTGACTCTTTGTGAACCTATGGACTGTAGCTCGCCAGGCTACTCTGTCCATGAGGTTCTCCAGGCAAGAATACTGGAGTGGGGTTGCCATGCCCTCCTTCAGGGGATCTTCTTGACCCAGGGATTGAACCTGCATCTCTTACGTCTCCTGCTTTGGCAGGCTGATTCTCTGCCACTGGCGCAACTTAGGAAACCCATATATATGCATACAGAATCTATCTTCTCTCCGTCTACACCCACTGAGCCATTCAAAAACATTTAGCAAGTGTCCAAAAGTACACAGCCCTCTGTGAGCAGTGAAGGCACAGGGTAGTAAATAAGGTTCAATCTAGACCCCAAGCACTGCATGCAAGATTACAGACGCAATTCAACAAATATCCCTGTACTCGCACTGTCAGCTCTGTGCCTGAAGTTGATGAAGCAGCAACTGGAAGCATGATGAGGAATAGAAAGGCAAGTTCAAGGTGCTGCTGAGGAATTGATTAGGGGGCATCAGCAACGGCGTCTCTGTGAGAGTGGGGTTTCAGCTTAGGAAGGATGAGCAAGAGGAAGTCAAGGGTTCAGAGGCAGTGGGGGTGCTCCAAGGAGACAAGCTCACCAGGCAGAGAGAACAGACCACATCAAAAACAAGCTAGCATCAAGAGAGACGTCTGGAAGGACTGAACTACAGCCAGTGTGTCTGGAACTTAGGTATATATAGAAAGAAACTGTGGCCTAGAAAAATCGCATGATAATTTAGTCATATGACATGGTTCTACTTCCTTAAAATTAGCTTGTTCTATATTCTTTAACAGAGAAAACTTGATGTTTTAATAATAGGTTTATACTTTATATATTCTGCTAAATTTCTGTACAAACGTACTGAAAGCTCAGGTGTTTTATACATGTGATGCTAAAACTAAAAATGCATATTAGGGAGGATAGAGAAACCTGGAAGGGTATTTTAGTGCCTGCTGATACATCCCCACTTCTCCATTTCAGGACCTTCAAGGCTTTCGTTTCCCCAGATGCTGGGGGTAGTGATTGCTGAGGGCTCACAGCTGAGACCTCCCAGGCCTTGCTTTCCTCTGAAGAGAGCTGCCCCCACCCCAAGACTGTACCTGTCCCAGGGGGCTGCTCACATCCAATGACTGACTAGTTGGTGCAGGCGTACCAAGTCCTGGCCCCTTGGCCTCAAATGTTATTTACTTATTTATTTTTAGCCGTGCTGGGTCTTCATTGCTGTGTGGGCTTTTCTCTAGTTGTGGCCAGCAGAGGCTACTCTCTATTTGCGTGCTCAGGCTTCTCACTGTAGTGGCTTCACTTATCGCGGAGCACAGGCTCTAGGGCACATGGTCTTCAATGGTTGCGGCTCCTGGGCCCTAGAGCACAGGCTCAATAGTTGTGGTGCACAGGCTTGGTTGCTCCGCAGCATGTGGGATCTTCACAGACCAGGGATTGAACCCGTGTATCCTGCATTGACAAGTGGATTCTTTACCACTGAGCCCCCAGGGAAGCTCCCTGGCCTCAAATTGAGACAACTCTGAAGGTCCGTCCAGTCTCACTGCCCCAGAATAGGCTGAGATGTTACAACTGCATCACAGTTCAGCCTTTCCCTCTGCCCACCCCCACTTTTTTTCACAGCCTTGCAGGTATTGTTTCTGAGAGGACTCTCCAATAAACTACTGGTATGCAAATCTCTTTCCTGTGTTAGAAATACAGATATAAGCGGTATTGGTTTCCTAGGGATGCTGTAACAAATGACCATAATCAGGGTTGCTTATAACAGTAGAAGTTCATTCTCTCTCAGTTCTGGAGGCCAGAAGTCCAAAAGTTAAGTCAGCAGGGCCATCCTCCTTCCAAAGGCTTTTGGACACAGCCCTTAGGAAATCCACTTGTGACGGGACTGGTGGTGATGTCCCCCCTTATAAATGTCCCCAGTCCAGAGGGCCAGACAGGAGCCTAAGCCACCGGCAGAGGGTGTCCTCACTCAAGGGGCTTCTACTCCTCTCTGGGCATCCCTGTTCCTACTTTGGCTGAGCCCCCCATGCACCGGCCGAGGCCCGGTGGAGTCCGTTTCCAGTGCTTGTTAATCACTTTATTGCCACCCAACCTGTCTGTCCAAAGCCCCTTCCACCCCAGACAGGGGTCAGTCCAGTTCTTCCAGCTCCGCAGGACACAAGTGCCACCAGGCATCCCCAGAGGGAGGTGGCCTAGCGGCTTCATTTTCACACTGGAATGTGACTTCCCTTTCCAATTAGAGACCACACAGGATGGAAAATGAGAGCAGGGCAGCCCTTCTAGCGTGAAACCACATCAGCCTTTACCAGGAAGAGCCGCTGGGGGCCCTGCCCTCCGGACCCACCTGTTTAAAGCTCCTGGCCTCCTTCACCTGCTATCACTCAGCCTCTTTTTCCTTTGCCCCCAGACAAACTCAAGGTCTTCTCTTGAGACAGGATCAGTTCTCTGGGCATGTCCAGTCCCCAGGTCCAGCTTCCCAGGGCTTGTTGTTCTTGTGGCTTGTGTGGCAGAGAAAGTCAGACATGTCAGGCTCTTGAGACAAAAATAAAAACCAAAGAAACTAACACCAGGTAGGAAGTGGGTACCCATCCTTGACAATACGCACTCCTCTGGGGTACCTCCCAGGAGACCTGGCAGGAAGTCTGGGCCAGAGGGGCCTGGAGGGCTCCTGAAGGCAGGAGAGGGACTCAGCCCTCAACACAGGAACAGTGGGCCACGGGCACCCCAGGTGGGAGGGCAGGGCCTCGGGACCACCGCACCTGCCTCCCTTGAGAGCACAGCCATGGTGTGCCATCTGTTCGCCTCCTGCCAAGGCGGCTTGGCCAGAGGGCACTGGCACATGTCTTCCTACTTCCAGTCTCACCGCTAGGTCGATTTTCCCGGCTAATATCTAGCATTCTGTTAGGGACATCGTCTTTCCAGAAGCACCTTACTCCCAGGGCTAGGTCAGAGTTGGGGAAAAATTGTGTTTTTCCAGCCACACCTTGGGGCTATCCTGGGACTGGGGTCTGGCGGTTCCTTTCTGGCTTCTGGGAGCTTAGAGATCTGCCTGAAGCGTCTAATCACGACTGCCTCTTTGTTCTTCAGGCCTTGACCTGTATTACATCATCTCGACCCCCCACCCCCAGCTCCTTGAATCCCCCATTCTTTTCCCTCTTTCTGGCTTGGAGGGAGGCTTTTACTCTCAGGGACCTAATCCTGTTGCTCGTCTGTGTGACTAATTCCCTCCCCTCCCCCTCGGCTCCCAGCAAAGAGGAAGGGGCCTGTTTGCCCTGATGAGGGGCCTGCGTCCCTTGCTGGCAATCAAAGCACAGACACATTCCTGTGGGTGGTTTCCTGCCCTGAAAACCAGCCCTGCAGGACAAGCATCCTCTGTTCCCTGCGGGCCACCAGCCCCTGGGGCCAGAACTTCTGCGAGAGGGATTTATGATATAGACAGCAGTCCATTGCCCTTCCAAGCCTGCTATGATCTAGCGTTGAAGCAGATTGTATTGTTGCGGGACAATATGACTCCCCGGAGAAGAGACAGTGACCCTGAGAGCCTGATGGTTCTTGGGTGGCCGCTTGCAGCAGAGGGTGTATGAAGGTGACACAGCGCAGGATGCAGGCCTTATTATCCTCAAAGCACCCCAGAGACCCTGTGGGTCAGCCTCGCCTGCCTGATTTCTGAAGTTAAAAAGCACATAATTATGGTATTGTTTGACTGCCAAGAATTCTGGGTTAATCTCAGTTTTATTTTGACTGCTACCTAAAATAGCCTGTCCCTGAGGACAGCAGCAAAGGCCAGGAGGCCAAAAACAAAAAGGCAGGCCTGAGATCTAAGCAGGCTCTCATTTAGCATCCCAAACCAGGGTGCAGAGATAGGGGGAGGCTCCCGAGTGCATGGGATCAGGCACTTGGAGCCAAGGTCACCCTTCAGCCCTGTTCCCTTGCAAAGGTCTTTCTTTTGACACTGGCCTAGGGTGGCCCTCTGCCTCAGTGGACCTGGCCTGAGCCTGTGGGAACACCAGTGATGGCCAGGCCCCACCACATTCGATGTCCCCAGACACGTTCGGGATATTCCCTGAGATAGTTTGGAGCTCTGCTCCTGTGATCCGGGGAAATAGGATGAATAATATGAGCTGACTTTACAGACTGCTCGTCCTGTGCTAGACGCTACTGTAGGTGCCCAGGCCTGGGGTACCATGTTCGGTCCTCACCAAGAGTCCTCTTGGTCAGTACTGTGCTGTCTTCTATCCCGCCCAGAGCCGCACAGCTGGCAGGTGGTGGAGACGGAATTTGAGCCCACAGAACCCTGGCTTCAGGATTGGCCCTCTCCCTTCTTTACCACCTGGCCCTTCCAGAGTTGAGAGGTCACAGCCTTCAAGACTCAGAAAGAACAATTCCCACTGGAATCTGAGCTTCCAGATTGGGAGAGACACCTTCACTTCATTAGTGTAGAAGATCGTGCCTGGTGAGTGGTGTGTCTCCTTCTTAGAGCACACACAGAAACTTCCTTAGTATTCTCCATCATACTCAGTTCAACAAACATTTTCTGAGAGTGCCAGTCTTTTTCCAAGGCCTCTGGGCCACCAGGCAGTGGATCTCTATGGAAAGCTCAATGTCATTAAAGGGAGAATCACAAGGCCACGTGTGCTCCTAAGGAGGAATGCTTGCTGTGTGCAGTCAAGGAGGACTTCCCAGGGGAGGGGACATTCAGATTACATCTGAAAGATTCGTCTGGGTGGACAAAGTGAAGGTGGATTTTCTAGGCAGAGAGAACATCATGGGCAGTCTATTGCTGTATTCTACCAGACTCAAGAGATTCCTGAGGATTCTGAGCTACTGGTCCTGGGCACTGGTCTCCAGGATCTAAGTAACTATCTGCTTTCCCCTCACGCTGGCTCTCACTGTGCTGACTTCAGAGGGCCTTCCCTACCCTTCCTTCCTGCCCCACCTAAATGCCTCTGAAATGTTTCCTGCCTGAGACATCCCTGAACTTCTAAGGCATCCAGAGATGTCAGTCCAGCCATTTGCAGTGGCTGCTATCTGCACACTGCTACCAGGGGTCCCATGGTCTCAGCCAGCAGTGCCCAGGGAGCTGGCTCAGGCTCTTTGCAGCTGCCCAACACCCTGATGCACCCCCAGTACCTGGAGTGGGTGTGTGGTAAGGCAGATTACACCTTGAGAGCACAGGGAAAGGCCCAGAGCACTGGGGGTTCCAGCGGGCTTCTTCCTTCTCTTCTCCTCCTAAGCAAGGGGGAGGTAACAGGAAAGCTCGGGGACCAAGCTTCCAGGCCCGGTGTGTATGGTATGGGTGGGAGTGTGTTCCCTTTGCTCCTCAGAATGTCCTCATCTTTTCTACCTTTTGTTGTTGTTTGACTGAAGTGATTCTGAGTTCCTTTCACTGGAAAAGAACAAAGGCAAGTACGAGTCATATTCCTCACCAGCAGAGTGGCAGGAGCGAGGAGCAGCCTGACAGCATCAGTCCTGGCTGGTTCTCCACCAGGCACTGTGGCTGGAGAGTGGACTAGCTGTGCGAAGGCAGTGCCATCCAGGGAGGGCAGGGATGGTGGAAAGGGGCTCATTATGACTAACAGAGACACTCCTCTTATCCCATCACTCAGAAGTTCCAAAGGTTTTAGGAGTTCTGTGCCAGGAACTGGGGACAATTACCAAATACCTGTTTCCTCTTGTGTCACAATATCACAGGAGATCTTTTCCCAGGGGACAAGGGTTCATGGGTCAAGAAGGGATGTGGCTTTTATATATAGACTATCACATCGCAGCACCTGGCACTTAATAGGCCTGCAATACCAATAATAGCTGTTATCATTATTACATACTCAGGGAGTGAGTGAGTGATCTGAAGAGCGGAGTATGTGGCAGAGGACACTGGCGGATGATGGAGAAGCAGTGAGGTAGGCAGTCTGTAAGGAGCTCCCAGTGATCTCACCTCCTGGTATTCACATCTTTGGCTAGCCCTTGCCTACAGCATTTCACAGTTGATCTCTGCTGACCGGTAGAATACAGCTGCGGTGTGAGCAAAGTTCTGGAAGGGCCCACATGGTGCAGAATGGAGACCTCTAGCCAACAGCCAGTCAGGAACCATTAGAATTTTGTCATCCGCCATATGAGTAAGCTCGGAAACAGACCCTCTTCATGTGACTGAATTTGGGGTGGTTTGTTATACAGCAGAAGCTAATCAATAAAGCATTTAAGGGAACTGTCCAAAGCTACAGGTAAGCTCTGAAGTAAGCAAAAGGGCACTGACAGTAGCCTGGCCTTATTCATACGGTGGCAGCGCAGTTTTAAGAGTAAAAGAGTAGACACCGTAAGGTCTCCTGAGGCCCAGGCCAAGACCTCCCATAACCTTGCAACCTCTGCATTCTATCCCCCAAAAGACCAGTCCAGATAAACGGGGTGAAGAAGTAGATTCCATCTCTTGATGGAAAAGAACTGTGCAGGACTGTAGCCACTTCTGTGTTCTCTCCAGCCCATCTGCAGTCTCCTGGTTCAGGCACCTGCATCTCCCTGCCTCAGTGCATTCTGTGATCACAAAGAGCAGGTTCAGCTCTTGTATGAAGCAGACCAGAAGGGCTGCCGAGTTAGTCCCCTCAGGCCAGCCAATGAGAAAGGCAGCTGATGAATAAATTCCCCAGATTCCAAGCTCTTGGTCAGATAATGTATCTACACAGTCTTTTGGAGGAACCTGGGGAAATTGAACCAAGTTTCCCCACAGTGGTCACCAGCCCATAAATTGGTGTTCCTCCCTTCCCTGTCTCTCACATCCGCACTGCCTTACTCTGCTCTGTGGATCACCTTCTTTGAGGGATCTTGTACAACTTGCACCCAAATCCTATCTATGGGTCTGTTTCTAGGGAAATCTGCAAAGAAGTTGATCACCCCAATCTCATTGGCCAGGCTAATGAGTTGGAATTTATTCTGTAATTGATTTGGTTTCTGGGAGTTTTAAACTGGATAAATCTGTATTCTAGAAACAAAATTAGTGGCAGTGAAGGAACTAACACCCTGTCTACTGACTTCCAGTTGACTTCTTAAGTCAACTCTACACTGTTTTAGGCTTTGGATGTGAGATTACACAGATCTTTTTTCCAAAAAAAGTTCATTGATTTTTTAATAGGTAATAAATACACATGGTAAAAATGTAGAAAAGCACGTAAGGTCGGATCTATTTTTATAAACATTTTCACTGTAAAAGAGCAGCTAAATAGCCATTGTTTCCAGAATGTTTTATGCCACAATAGAGCTTGATTCCTTGGGCAGCTGCTCCTGGCCTGCTTCTTGCTCTTCCTGCCCCTGCCGCTTGACTAGGGCTCTTGCAGCATCCACTCACTGCAGGCCTCTCTGCTGGAGGTGAAACACTTGACCTCCGGCTACAGAAAAGTTTTGACACTCTTGGCCCTGGGAAACTTGGTGGTGTTGGCAGATGTCATCTTTGCTCCCTGTCACTACAAATAATTGCAAGTTGACTGAAGGCTACTCAAATGCATTAAGGTTTGTGCCTTGTTCTGACACAAATCTAAAACACGCAGAGTGAAGGCCAAGCCTGAAGCTTTTATCTGTCAGCTGGGGAGAGGAAGAGATAATGATGCCTAACACCTCAGGTCTTTCCATTTCTCCTGGAGAGGTGCCATCTGCTCTCAGATTAATTGCCCTGGATCAATCAGACCATCTGCATTTATTTAAATCAAATCCATAAATAGTTTCTGGGTGTCTGCTATGGGCCAGCCCTGAGGTATTCAGGTAATTGTGAGCCACCAGCTTAGTCAACTCAAGGAGGCAGACTGGTGAGGTGGCAAGTCTGGCAGCTTTTGGAACCAGGCAGGTCTACTGAGAATTCCATCTCTCCCACTGGCCAGTTAAGAGATGTTGGGCAGCTTAGTCTATTTCCCCAGGTCCTTCGTTTCCTTAACTTTAAAATGGCCCCACTTTTTGCATAGGGGTAGGTGAAAATCCCAAAGACCATGCTTTGTTTCCCTCATTTTTTTTTTTTCTTGAGGAACTTACAAACTAGCCAGAGAAAGAAGATATGCAAGTGGAAAGTAAACATCTCTAAGAGATCAACAGTTCAAAATAAGATAAAACAAAGAGAAGAAGGTGAAAAAAAAGAAAAAAAAAATACAGAGAGGAGTGCTGAATTACCAAAGTATTAAGTCTGCTGGGGCTACAATAACAAAGTTCCTCAGACTGTGTGGCTTAAACAGCAGAAAAAAGTATTTTCCTCACAGTTCTGGAGGCTGAAAGTTCAAGATCAAGATGTCAGCAGGGTTGACTTCTCCTGAGGTCTGTCTCCTTGGTTTGTAGGTGGCCAGCTTCTCTCTGTGTCTTCATATGGACTGCACTGCAGGCAGATTCTTTACCATCTGAGTCACCAGCGAAGCCCTCTCTGTATATATCTGGGTCCTAATCTCCTCTTCTTAGAAAAACACCAGCTATATTAGAGGGGCATCCAGCCATATGACTTATTTTACCTTAATTACTTCTTTAAAGGCCCTATCTCCAAATACAGTCACATTCTGAGGTGTTGGAGGTTAGGACTTCAACATCTAAATTTTGAGGTGACCCCATTCTGCCCATAACAGGCAACATATAGTATTTGTTTAGAAGTTGAGCAAGGGAGCATAGCAGAGGGAGAACAAGAAGGAACTTCTGGTTTGTAAATTCATTCAGTCTTAACTCAGCATGGAATTGTAATGCCAGGCACATAATTGTTGTTTTGCTTAGTCGTTTCTTTTGCAGTCCCATGGACTGTAGCTCACCAGGCTCCTCTGTCCCATGGGATTTCCCAGGTAAGAATACTGGAGTGGATTGCCATTTCCTCCCTCAGGGAATCTTACCGACCCAGCGATTGAACTTGCATCTCCTGCATTGCAAAACAAACTCAGTGAATCTTATCCTCTGTTGCAGGGTAAAGTGGATTCTTTACCACTAAGCCACCAGGGAAGCCCCTGACACATAGTGCTGCAATAAACATTTGTTGAACAAGAGTTCAAATAAACGAATCAGTACCCATACAGGTTTTGTTACTGGACTTTATGAAAGACATCCAGAGAAGAGTATATATAGATGACAAACAGGCAGAAAGGGTGACTTTCATATTCAAAAAAAGGATTCTTTCAAGAATACATTTTGATCTGTAAAGGCACAAGTTAAAAAAAGTGTGACAGAAGCTTATGAAACTATGAAAGTCATGGATGAAAGTATTATAATCTTTAAATCTTCACCAAATATTGTGTTGTTATGGGTAGACAGAGGACAACCTTTGAACTCGAAGAGGTTTCAGAACATATGCCCAGAAAGAGAGAGAGACAGAGAGAGAGAGTGGATAAAAAAGGAAAGAAAGACGATCCTGTTGCTCTTAAACAATTTCTTATCCTTTGAGACTCTAGAGACTGAAAACGTAACTAAGGAAAGGAGGGATTCAGTGAGTTCGTGGCAGGCTGATCTCAGTGCAAGTTACTTCAGATTCCTTTGCGATTTTGTCTCCCATGCTAGAGACAGACTGCTGGCTGTGTAGATCATGGATCTAGCCAAATGCCTCATTTCTATGGTTTAATGTTCCTTCAAGGAACTTTTAACCAGCGCCCACCATGCTCCAGCTGGTATTCTAGGGAGTGAGGACACTGCAGTCAATGTGACCATGTGCTAGCCCTCAAGGACCTCAACTCCAGAGAGAAGTGTGAAAAGATAAACTGCAGTTTACTGAGGTAACTTCTCTAATAACAATACAATTTAAGTGCTTTATAACCTCAAAATTCTTGTGGCAATAACTAAATGGACAGTCTGTGCATTAAAGAGACTGGACAATATTTGATCAATAAATGAACAGATTAAAAAAAATACCTGATAAAAGATACTAAAAGCATGGACTTAATAACACCATATTCTTTGGGTTACTAGCAAGAAACTTAACCTATTTACTTTTGAAATTAAAAAGTTGAATCTATAAAAGTTATTTTTCTTTCTCATTTTTTAAACTCTGCCTTCTCTACCTGCACTTTAGAACTTGCTATGAACTCAGACAATATTTGTGGGTGGTAGATAAAAAGCTGGGTGAATAAATGGGTTAGAGAATGACTGTTTTGCTTCCAGAACTGAGCAGATTTTTCCAATAGAAATTTGTTCATCTTTAAAGTCTCATTATAGTGTTAGTCACTCAGTCGTGTCTGACTCTTTGCGACTCCATGGACTGTAGCCCACCAGCATCCTCTGTCCATGAAATTCTCCAGGCAATAATACTGGAGTGGGTTGCTATGCCCTTCTAAACCATTTTGGAAGTCTCTTTGTGTAGAAGGCCTGGAAGCTGTCTTGATTAAAAAAAAAAAAAAATAGCACTTCAGTTTCTGTATCCTTTTTAAAATCTGCATTCAAGTCTATAGATTGGGAGGCTCTGTAGAATTGCAAACAGCAGGCCAAAAATTAGATTGACTCAGTGTTGAGTTCCCTAGCACACACTGACAGACACTTCACGGCAGTAATTTCTCACTCTTTCTCTACACTGGGATGAGTTGGTTTCAGTCTGAGTGTTGCAGAGGAAGTCTGTCTCACTGAAGAGCCTCAAAATAATTCCTAGGCCCAAGCATTCTTGCTGACCTGAACCAGGAATCTGGACATCATTAAATGAGTTTTCCTTATGTGGATTTAGTCTTAGTTCAATATTCAAGAGAAAATAGCCCTTTGGCTTCATCAGAAGTCTTCTCTCCCCATCCTTTCCCCACCCTGACTCCCCATCCTCCCTTCACCAAGATGAGACCCTAGAGTTGGCGTATACAGTCATTAGCCACCCGTGACTATTTTAAGTTAACTTGATTACAGTTAAATAAGATTCAAAATGCAATTTCTCAGTTATACTAGGTACATATCAAAAATTCTGAAAAGCCACGTGTCTAATGGCTACCATAATAGACCATGTGGAGAACATCTCCATCACTATAGAAAGTTCTGTCGAACTGCGCTGCCCTAGGGAAAAGGAGGATGAAGAGTTGAGGAGAAAGGTGGTAAATCTTTTTGTGTGGCTATTTTCTTTTTTAAAAAATTAGTTTATTATTGGTGGTGTTGTTTGTGCTGGTTCTTCATTGCTGTGAGCAGGCTTTTTCTGGTTGTGGAGAGCAGAGGCTACTCTCTAGCTGCAGTGTGCGGGCTTCTCATTGCGGTGGCTTCTCTTGTTGCAAAGCACAGGATCTAGACTGCAGGCGCAGTGGTTATGGCGTACAGGCTTAGTTGCTCCACAGCATGTGGAATCTTCCCGGACCAGGGATTGAAACTGTGTACCCTGCATTGGTAGGCAGATTCTTATCCACTGTACCACCAGAGAAATCCAGGAAGGTGGGAATTTTTCACAAAACACTGATAACGCACAGACCAGCCACACAGGAGAAGAAACGTTCTAGCGGGACGCTGCCACAGAATGCACAACTAGGCAACAAGAGGATAGAGCGTATAAGGTTGGGGAGAGGCTAAAAGCTTTGGGATCAGAACTCAGGTTTCAGCCTGGGCCTACCACCCATCACATGGTGGAGCAAGTTATGTGAACTGTTTGAGCCTCAGTCTCTTCATCAAGGAAATAGTAGTAACAGTTCTTATGCCATAGGGTTGGTGTAAGAAATCCTGAGGCAGTTAGAAAAAGTACATAGCATATGGCCTGACAGATGGAAAAAGCTCAAAAAAAAGATAGGTTGGGAGTTAGAGGAGGCATAGAGGGGATGAAGGAGATGTAAAAAAGGAAAGGGAAGGATGTAGAGATAAGGCAGCCAACCTGGGAAGAAGAAATGTCTAGAAGATTACAAAGTAGATCTAAGCAGCAAGCACATGGCTGGAGGGCAAACCAGAAGGCAGCTGAGCCTCCAGACACCTGAGAGGCACAGAGGAAGATCCTCTGGGTCTCAGGATTAGAGAACTGAGCCAGGCAGTGGCAAAAATCGCCTCTGACTGGTGGTCTTCCTGCCCATCTGTAGCAGCAGGAATTGCACTGCTACTTGGAGTTTAGGTGTGCTCATGCTGATGCCACTAATTATGGGCAAGAGATGCAGAGATGTAGCTTTCCTGGGACAGGGTGGGTGAGCCAGGGCTGGGGCTGGCGAGGCCAGATGTCAAGGTGATGCAGGGCATTAGGGTAAAGGGAGGGGGATGACATTTATTCCGGGCCTGCCACCAGGTTCAGCACTCGTGTGTCCAATTGCACTTGAACCCTATGGCAATTCTGAAATGTTGTTGTTATTTAGTGGCTAAGCCGTATCTGACTCTTTTGTGACCCCTGTACCCCGCCAGTCTCTTCTGTCCATGGGATTCTCCCAGCAAGAATACTGGAGTGGGTTGGCAGTTCCTGCTCCAGGGGATCTTCCTGACCCAGGGATTGCACTGGCGTCTCCTGCTTGGCAAGCAGATTCTTTACCAATGAGCCACCTGGGGAAGCCCCCAAAAGAAAATGGAGTTCAGTTTGGTAAAGGGAAACTTGCCTGGGGTCACACAGTGGATGCCAGGTTCTGGTGTACCATGGAAGAGTGTCTACAAAAACGGCAGCGTTCTCTGCTTCCCCTCATCCAAGCCCCTTTGCAGTGTGACTTTTCGTCTCTTCCCTTAAAAGGTTGTGTGTTTCTCCATTTTTGGATCTGCCCTGGGCTTGCGACTTTCCTTGACCAATAGAAAGTGGTGGGAGTGGCACCATACCTTTTCCAGATCTTTCAAGAGGCCTTGTGTTCTTGAAACCCTAGAGCTACCATGCAAACACACCCACCTAGCCTGCTGAATAATAAGAAACACAGGCCCATTCACTTTCATTGTCCCAGCCAATGGCCTGTCACCTGCCAGACACTAGAGGTGGGAGGCTATTTCAGGTCCATCATGCCCAGCTAACCCAGCTAACAGCTGATGCCAGACGCATGAACAAGTGCAAGTGGATCAGCAGAGCCTGGTCCAGGTCAGCAGAACTCTGATGACCCATAGACACTTTAGAAATAATAAATGAACACTTTAAAAACCACTAAGTTTTCAGGTAGTTTGTTTTATAGCAAAGGCTGATTGATACATGAGCAAAATAGATACATATTCTCAAAAAGCTTATGGTCCGATGGACTATAAACTTTAATCACAAAACCCTACAAATACATATCAAGGGAAAGGAAGTGATCATTTAGCTAGTCCCCACAAAGAACCCCAGTGACTCCCACCTCCTGGTTTTTAGACTATGCGTGGTCTCCTCCCATACTGTGCCAGGGTTGGTCTGCTCGATCAATAGCATATGGCAGAAAACATGCTGTGTCCCTTCTAAGATTAGGCTACAAAAGACTATAGCTACTGTTCTGGGTCCCTTCTCTCTTTCTGATCATTAATTTTTGGGAAAAGCAGGCTTTCACATGCTAAAGGCACTCAGGCAGCCCGTGGAGAGGCCAAGCAGCAAGGAACTCAGGTCACCAACAGCTTGAGAGGCACTGAGGTCTCCCAAGTGCCAAGTAAAAAAGCTGGGGAGGCACCCTCCAGCTCCAGAGACGGGGGACCATGCTGACCCCTTGGATGGAACCTCTTGAGAGACCCTGACCCGGAACTATCTAGCTAAGCTGCTCCCAGACTCCTGACACGTAGAGATTGTGAGATAAAAAGTGTTTGCTGTTTTAAGCCAGTAGATTTGGGGGTAATTTGTTACACAGACACAGATAGCTAACAAACGAGTTAACTAGACAAAGCAGGGGGAGGAGGTGGAATGTTCCAAGCAGAGGGAATAGTGAGACCGAAGGTCCTAAGGCAGGAGGGTATATAGCACATTTGAGAAACTGAAGGAGTGCTAGGAGTTCAAAGAGCAAACGTATGAGAGTGGAAGATCAGTGGAGACCAGAGCTGTCAGGGTGGCCTTGGGCATCTTACTAAGAAGTTTCCTTTAGGAACAACAAGAAACTGGATGATTAGGTGACCATTCTCTGGGGGACCGAGGAAGTCGAGGTTCTTAGACAAATGAGATAAAGAGAATAGCAATACAGCTGTGAGGAGTCCTGTCCTCATTTGGCCTTCATTATGAACTGTAACCATTAGAGTTGGGGAAAACCCCTGAGAAGCCAAGTTAGCCATCCTTAGGAGGGGCTGCACCTTGTCTCCTTGTGATGCTCATCCAGGTACCCTGGGGGTCAGTGATGTGGTGGGGCCAATGGTGGGCAGCAGAGGAGGATGGGAGAAAAGAAAGAGTGTGAAAAAGAAAAGGGGCAGGAAGGAGGAGGAGCCAGAGAGGAAAAGGGAAATGGCTGAAGAGAGGGAAGGGCAGTGTCAGGAGAGGGGCAAGGATGGAGAAGAAAAGAGGGAGGAGACGCCACAGAGAAGCCTAGTCGTTCAGTTGTGTCTGGCTCTGCAACCCCATGGACTGTAGCCCACCAGGCTCCTCTGTCCATGGAATTCTCCAGGCAAGAATACTGGAGTGGGTAGCCATTCCCTTCTCCAGGGAATCTTCCTGATCCACGGATTAAACCCAGCTCTCTCACATTTCGGGCACATTCTTTACCATCTGAGCCACCAGAGAAGCCTAGGGAGTCTGCAAAATGATTGCATAAAGAGAGTTAAAAGCATAAAAGGGGAGTATGGCACCCCACTCCAGTATCCTTGCCTGGGAAATCCCATGGACGGAGGAGCCTGGTGGGCTGCAATCCATGGGATCGCTAAGTCGACTGAGCGACTTCACTTTCACTTTTCACTTTTATGCATTGGAGAAGGAAATGGCAACCCACTCCAGTGTTCTTCCCTGGAGAATCCCAGGGATGGGGGAGCCTGGTGGGCTGCCATCTATGGGGTCGCACAGAGTCAGACACTACTGAAGCGACTTAGCAGCAACTTAGCAGCAGGAGGCTCTTAGAGACACTGGTGTTCAGAAACCTGAAAAACTCAGGCATGAGACTGTATGTGTTAAGGACTCAAGGAGTGGAATGGTCACTTCAATGGGAGATAAGCAGAGGAGAGTAGAGGGAGGTGAGTGGAATCAGGGGCAGCAGCTAATGCCGAGCTGGAACACAGTCAGGGTTCAGGGATTTGAACTCATGGCCATCACTCAGGGTCGCACTTTGGGGGAATGCTGTCAGCTGTAGCAGCCATCCACTAGGGAAGAATGATGATTTACAGCCGAGGGGCGGAGGCAGAGCTCGGTGGACTCTCGAGATTCTGCACCGAGTTTTCCAATCAGCCCTGCCAGGATAAGGTCCCTCCAAATGAGTGATTTGGGGTTTTAGTTCTCCCCACTCAGAAGTCCCCTTCAAAGGGCAAAGGAAGAAGTGACAAAAACCAGAGCCATGAGGAGAAAGCTGCTCCAGGCACAGCATGGCTGTGCCTGCCTGGCTTCCCGGATGGTCCCTGCAGTAGGCGCAATGACATGCAAGGAAAGGGGCCATCTCTTGGCCAGCCTCTCTTGACTTTCAACCTCTAACTCTTCTACACCCTGTCCCACCAGCAGTGGATCTGTACTGTTTTGAAAATACTGAAGCTCCTGGAATCTTATTTCATTCCCTTGTGGGTTTGGTTCAGCCAGCCTAACCTTTTTTTTCATCAGTGAAAAGAAATCTAAAGATACACGTGTTCCCTAAAACAGCTTTGCAGAAGGAAAGCAAAGAAAATATAGCACTGAGCAGATCTATTTATTTTGTGACTTAATTCTGGAAAGGTAACATCTTTTTTCTTATTTTAAAAAGTATGTATTTGAAATAGAGATGTGAAAGAATTATATGCTGTTCCATCAAGGAAATAAATTCTACCAAGATAATGGTAGAGGAGCAAAACTCCAGTCCTTACAAAGAAGGGTTAGTTGACCAGATAATTTTTTTCCACCAATCTAAAATTGTAAATGATACATAGAATTTTTTAAAAAATACAACTGTTTTTCCATCAAAGTTGTCTTCTTTTCCCTCTTTCCATCTCTAGTCCAGGAAGTTCTCCCCTCCCTCCTCCTTGCTGTTCTGGGGGGAATTGGGAGGACCCCACAGAGGGAGTGGGCTCTGGGCTCTGGGAGCCTCTGCAAACACCGGCACAGACACAGCCGCGCTCCACTGAAGCGCAAGGGACCCGTTATAAGACAAAGTGTGTGTCACAGCACTGGTGCCGGCTCAAAACCACTTTCCGGTTAGGCAGATTCATTGGTCTCTGTTTCCCTTGAGTGTGCTTTGAACAGACCACAGACTGGGAGGATCAGAAAGAAGGGGAAAGAGAGGCGGCTGTAAATCAGCGTGGCCTCTCCAACTCTCCGGGTCAGAAAGCAGGTCCTGCTGAAAGGACAAGGAAAACAGCCTCACCTTGGGGAAGGCCTGGTGTTACCTCATGTGCCTCCCAGTTGGGGGCCCTCAGGAAGCCTGTGACAGCCCTCATCCCTTCCTTCTCCCTGGCTTTGAACCAGCTGCTCTTGGAAGGAAAAAGCTCTGACTTCATGCGGGCTCCCCAACCTCCCTTTTCTCTAAACACAAGGAGGACTTTTTCTCAGGTGATTGTCTCTCTCCTCCTAGTGATTCTTTTCCTTTCCTTCTCCAAATGTCCAATCAGTTCTCCTGACCCCTGTTTTAATAAGCTTAAAAGCTGATCCTCCACAAACATCAACAGAGAGCATCTATTTGGGTGTTGTAATCACTGCTAGCTCTCACTGAAAAATAGAACAGCCTGCCAATCTCTCCTGCCTGTGCTCTGGGCACAGCCCTGGGAGGAGCCAGTACAGTCCCAGGACCCCATGTTTTCTTGGAAAGAAGTAATTCCAGCTAGTTCAGGTGTTTAAAGGATTACTGCAATGATCTTTCTCATGTGGGTTTCAACATGGTCTGTGAATAAAGTAAGTTACCCAAGGGACTTTATGGTGGTGACATTGCAAAGATAGAAGAGGGAACTGAAACAAGTTTCTTTTTTAAAAAAGATAAACTTTTTATTTTGTATTGGGGTATAGTCAATTAACAGGCTTCCCGGATGGCTAGTGGTAAAGAACCCTCCTGCCAATGCAGGAGATGTAAGAGACTCAAGTTCGATCCCTGAGTCAGGAAGATTTCCTGGAGGAGGGCATGGCGATGCACTCCAGTATTCTTGCCTGGAGAATCCCGTGAACAGAGGAGCCTGGAGGGTAACAGTCCAAGGGTTACAAAGAGTCAGACACAACTGAAGTGACTTAGCAGGCACACATAGTTGATTAAAAATGTTGTGATAATTTCAGGTGAATAGCAAAGGGACTCATCGATACATACACATGTATCCATTCTCTCCTAAATGCCCCTTCCATCCAGGCTGCCACATAACAATGAGTAGAGTTCCATGTGCCATAGTGTAAGTCCTTGTTGGTTATCCATTTTAAATATAGCAGGGGTACATGTCCGTTCCAAACTCCCTAACTATCCCTCCCCTTGCCCCATCCTTCCTCCTGGCAACCATAAGTTCATTCTCTAAGTCTGTGTGAGTCTTGAAACAGGTTTCTGTCTGTCAGAAGTTTCATTTAGCCAGCATGATTTCAGAAACTAGCATTTTGCTTTTTTCACAGTTCTTTACACCTCCTGAGAGTAATCAGATGCTAGGTAAGAAAATTTATGAGCTAGAAATGTGGAAATGAAAGACATCATGACAGCTTGCCCAGGACCCAGTGTTGGTTGGGCTCGGGCAGGGAACGTGTGAAACTGCAAGTGTTCCTGGGGGACTGGATACAGCCAGGTCTTGGAAGTGACGTTAAGATGGTCTTTGGAGTCATCCTGCTGCCTGTCCTTTGACACACAGAGGGTTCACTTTCGCATTAGTCCCATCCGTCAGAGCCCAAATCCAGCTTGTCTGGGGATTTTCATTGTTTTGAAAGCCCCTGGAGCAGGATGAGAAGTGGCTTGGGGACAGAGCCGAGAAGGCAGCTCATTGCTGAAGGTCACGGTTCAGGGAGTAGTTCTTATTCTTTTCTCCATGCAAGTTCTACACAAGTGAGCAGTAAAAAGAGATGCTTATCTGCTTCCTTTATTTTAGCAGGCCCCGAAGTTCCGTTTCCTTCTTGAAACCTCTGACTCAATGGCTGGAGGAATGCTCCCCCACCCCACCCCACCCCATCCTGTCTACTCATGCAGTTCTCCCTTCTTGAGCCACCTTGCAAAGCATGCTTGATTCACTGTGTCTACATACTGCAATTTCCTTCTTTGTTTATGTTATTTATGTGAGTTGGTCACCTGTTGCGTAGGTAAGATTTAAATCTGGCTGTGTTGGTACGGTCAGTTTTTATTATTGCTATTCCCAGAAGGAAAATAGTATTTATAGACATGGATAAGTGTGAGATGTTATTATTTTTTCCTTTTTGATGGTAACACTTTGCTAATCATTAAAGCATGTGGTGGTGGTCATGTCTCAGCCTCAACTTTGAATGATCTGGGCTAGGGAACTATCAGAATCAGTACCATGATCATCATTTTAAAGCATGATCACTTATTCTGGATTATGTACATCTACTATGTTTGAATAAGTGTTGTTGTAACTACTGAATAGTTTGTTTTCGAATTACTTTTATTACTAAAATAACACACAGAACACTCATATTTTAAGATAGAAAAGCACCCTTTTAGTATATGTATATTCACTATATTTTTCACTATATATAGATTTATTTTCTTCTCAATAATAATGGTATACTGCGGTTTTTTTAGTGTCTGTCATTTCACTTAGTAATAGATCATGAATATAGTTCACAGTTCTTTTATAATAGAGATTTAGAATACTGTGTGGTATTCCATTATATTGACTTTATATAATCAATCCCCTGTTATTGAAATTTACTTTTTAAACACCTATTTAAGTACTTACTATGTGTCAGTCACAGCCTATCCCCATTTTACAGATGAAGAACCTGAGATTAAGTAATTTGTCCCAAAGTAAGTGGTGGAGCCAGTTTCAAACTCGGTTTAGCTGCTAATCACATTTTACTGGCCTCCCTCTACCTCTACTGAAAGGTCAAGACCTTCTTTACCTGGCAGAAAGGCTCAATCTATATAAAGTGGTTCTGGAAAAAAAAAAAAAAGGAACTGCTGTCCTGTGAGTCACTGTTACTTAGAATGATATCAGCTGTTGAGACCACATGCAAAGAGGCATTGGGGTGGCATGAGCCGTGCGAGCCCAGCAGCCTGGAGAGGTGCCCTCAGGAGAGACCGCAGACCCGGGTCCCCCCAGCTTGCTACCTGCGGCAGTCATCCTCCGGCAGAACAAAGCAAGCGGCCTGGCCTCGCCTGCGCCATGTGACCGTCCCCGCACCAGACCGAGAAGGCTAAGGAGCAGCTGCTCCTGACCAAACCCAGCCAGGGAGAAGGGCACAGGCAAGGTAGGAAGGAGCCCAGTGGCTGCCACTCTGCCCCAGAGCACTGGCAGCGCTGAGCCAGCAGAACTGTGGCCTGGGCTACGGGGAGGTGTCAGTCCAGCCTAGGAAGCAGCCTCTGGGGCAGCGTCTGGAGTGTAGGAGAATCTCCTGACTCACCCACAGAGGCTCCGGGGCGGTTGTTTCCTGGGTGATTCTGGATCCTTAGTCATCATCACCTTGAGACTGGGCTTTGGGTTTTGGCCACATTTTCTCCTATCCTCTCCTTGCCAGTGATGATCATCTGATGTCATAGCCAGCAAGGATAGTTGTTCTGTTTTACTTCTTTAATTCTACTTGTTTCATTCTACAACAGCACTGTGAGATAGAACAATATTTAGCAATAATGAAGAACTGATGCTTTTGAACTGTGGTGTTGGAGAAGACTCTTAAGAGTCCCTTGGACTGCAAGGAGATCCAACCAGTCCAATCTAAAGGAGACCAGTCCTGGGTGTTCTTTGGAAGGAATGATGCTAAAGCTGAAACTCCAGTACTTTGGCCACCTCATGCGAAGAGTTGACTCATTGGAAAAGACTCTGATGCTGGGAGGGATTGGGGGCAGGAGGAGAAGGGGACGACAGAGGATGAGATGGCTGGATGGCGTCACTGACTTGATGGATGTGAGTTTGAGTGAACTCCAGGAGTTGGTGTTGGACAGGGAGGACTGGCGTGCTGCAATTCATGGGGTCGCAGAGTCAGACATAACTGAGTAACTGAACTGATCTTCATTTTAGGGATAAAGAAGGGGAGCTGCTGAGAACTTAGCCAAACTGACACAGGAGAAAGGGTCTTAGGTATGGGGAATCACAGGGCTGTGACCTAGACCTCAACTGTGCCCCAAATGGGCCACCACGCTCTGGACCTCAGAAGGCAACTGTGGCTGGAAGGGAAATACAAGTTTACCCCTCATGCTCCCCTTAATCCCATCTCTTCTGAGAAGAGAAAGAGGAAGCAATAGGGGGGTTTTCCCTGATAGTCCAATGGTTAAGACTTCACCTTCTAATGCAGGGGGTGTGGGTTCTATCCCTGGTTGAGGATCTAAGATCCACATGCCGTGGGGGGCCAAAAAATCAAAACATAAAACAGAAGCAATATTGTAACAAATACAGTAAAGACTTTATAAGGTCATCTGTCACACACGAACCCCACACCTTGAGTTCCCACTCAAGGCAAGACTCCACCTTCTTCTCCTATCTGTAGCAGCAACCCTGGTGGAGCCACGACCAACTTCCCTGTTTAGGAAGATGGTTGGCTTAATTGACAACAATCTAAAGAATACAGAAAAGAATCTTTAAGTGGAATTAGGGAAGACTTGCAAAAACTGGCTCTCCTACTGCTAAATGATTATTGGGGTGTGTCTAATGTGTTCTGGGTTTTTTGAAATGAAGCATTATTTTTTATGACCAAGTCCTTGAAGATAAACACCCTCCCAAAAAAATAAGTGCAGTGTTCACTAGGCTTTAAAAGATACAAAGAATTGCTGCCATCCTAGTTGGAGACACAGTGACGGTATCTCTGGATTGATGCAGTAAACCCCTCTGCAGTCTATTCTCTTTGCTCTGAGCAGACCAAGTGCTCAAAGAAGCAATAAATCAAGTCACTGTCCTGCCTAAGAACTTGTGATGACTTCCCATGACCCCCAGGTAGGGTCCCAACCCCTCTCAGGGAGTTCCTAACCAGCCCAAGTCTCTGTGGAGAGGCTGAGTGCCCCACAGCCATGCTGCCCAGTGCAAATCCCAGCCCCAGCCCCTCAGAAGTTGTGTGACTTTTGCTAATGTGTCTACTTCTCTGTGTCTGTGTTATCATCTGTGAAAGGAGGCTAATAGAACCGACCTCATGGATGCCTGGCACACACTCAGTGGCCACCAGCTGTTTGTATTATTACTTTTGACCTCACTATTCTCCATTCTCCCCACCCTCCAGCCCATTACACTCCGTCCCACCCACCTTCTTTCTGTTCCTTGAATTTGCCAAACTCACTCCAACGTTTGGACCTTTGCCTGGAACTCTCTGCACACTGCTACACCCCCACCCAGGTCTGTGGGCTATTAGTTCTCATTTGGGGGTTTCAACTCAAGGTACCTCCTCAGAGAGGGCTTCCCTGACCACCCAGACGAAATCAGCCCAGTCACTCAAGTTTATTGCTGTCCTGTGGGCATTCCTGGAGAAGGCAATGGCACACCACTGCACTACTCTTGCCTGCAAAATCCCATGAATGGAGGAGCCTGGAAGGCTGCAGTCCATGGGGTCGCTGAGGGTTGGACACGACTGAGCGACTTCACTTTCACTTTTCACGTTCATGCATTGGAGAATGAAATGGCAACCCACTCCAGTGTTCTTGCCTGGAGAATCCCAGGGACGGGGGAACCTGGTGGGCTGCCGTCTATGGGGTTGCACAGAGTTGGACGTGACTGAAGTGACTTAGCAGCAGTGGGCATAACTGCAATGATGGAAATGTTCTGTATCTGTACCACTAGCTGCTATCCTCATGTGGCTCTCCAGGACTTGAAATGTGGCTAGTGTGAACTGGAGAACTGAATATTTAATTTAATTTCATTCTAATCAGCTTGGACTTAAATGTAAATAACCACATGTAATTAATGGCTGCCATACTGGACAGTATAGTGCTGGCCTTACCTAACTTCATGACCTTCTGAGCATTCATCGCTCCCTGAAATTACCTTGCTGGTCCCTTGCCTGCTGTTTATGGTCTGATTCCCCAACTAGAGCGTGCACTCAGTGAAAGTGGGGGTCTTGCCTTGTTACTGCTATTTCGCTACATGCCAAGGAAAAGTGTCTTGTTCTTTGTTGGGGCTCATGAAGTTTTGTTGAATGAATGAATGAATGCACATATAAAAGTACTTTGTAAACCATAATGCATTATATAAATGTAGTATGTATTATCATTATATGTACATATAATAGGAAAGTGTGTGTAGGTGTTCACCTTTTTAAAAAGTCCCCAGCATGTGCACTCATATACACACATGCAAAACTGACCTTTAAAAAATGAATAATTTTTAAAAGTAGTTTTCTTATTTTATGAATGTATTCTTTATCTCTCTAAATAAGATCCCTCACCACAAGATTGCATGTGTAACCTTCCCTGCCTCTAGTAAGTAGAAGACGGCTTGACCTGACCAAAATTCCACTTCTTCATCACTTCTAAGCTGCTATGGCAGGCACACCTGTGAGTTCTTCTGTCTGGCGCCGGCCTCAGCGGCCAGCCCTGGACCACAGAGAGCAGGATGCTTCTCGGAGCCCTGGGCCTGTTTGCTTCGCAGAGACCAAGGCTCTGGGCTTGATGACAATCAGCCCTAAAGCCTCTGAAGTGCATGGGTAGCTGCCACTGTGACTCTAATGAAAAGGTGAGGATTCCCAAGGGGACTGCAGTATTCTTGAAATTAGAAACAAGACGGGAGCAGACCCTCTCCTTCCTGTGGGAGTAGCTAGAGCAGAAGTGTTGAAATATGATGCCCAAGGCTTCTGGTAGGGCTGGAACCAGCCCAGTTCCATGCCACTGGCTGGTGTGAGGCTTCCAGAGAGGGCCCAGGCTGTGATCTGACTTCCGTCTTGAAGAAGCATCGTGGCCCATGGCTGCCTCCAAGGGAACACTACAGCTGAAGCTGCAGAGTCAAATCATGGACAGGGCACATCATTGCTCCATCAGGCAGGATCTGGGCCTGAACCTGGAAACTCCATGGGCTTCTGGAGGGCCTGGTGGCCACAGGGGCTACTTTCATTGCTCAAAACCAGGTGCTGGGTCCGAGAACCAGGTCCGCTGGCTTTAAGAAGCTGGCCATGCCCTCCCCTGCCCTCAGGCCTGAGCTGATAAGTTGACAGCACAAAGGGGAGACCGTTAAACTGCAGTTGTTTTTCAAGACTTTCTGGCCCATGTGCTTGGATTTCTTGCAACATTCTCCCTCCCTACATAAAATCTGTCCCATCCCTCAACCTTCCTGCATACACCACTCTATCTAGACTCATACTTTCCTACTTGCCTCCTATACCATCAAACAGGATGCTTAGACAGTGTGAAGGAAGCATTAGCCTGGGTTCAGCTTCAGGAAGGCATCTGTCACAGTGACATGGGTATGTGGGCGTGGATGTGCGTGGGGATGGGATGTGCACAAGGCTGTGTGTGTTGTGTGGGCGTGGATGTGCGTGGGGGTGGGATGTGCACAAGGCATGTGTTTTGGCCCTAAGACTCTCCACCATGACAGTGTTTCTCCCCGGATTCAGGTGGATGGGTCGATACCTTTAGGAAGGTGAGGCTCCTTTTGTGGATAAAGTGGTGTGTCCACTGCTCGCCCCACCCCAAACCACAGGTTCGTGCCTTTTCTGGTATCTTCACCCAGCCCCTTTCCTGGGTCAGGTCCCACCCTGCCCCTGCCAGTGACTCGGCTGCTCTCAGAGGAGAAGACGGCGATGGGGGCAGATATCAGTTAGATGACTAGTGGCTCAGCAACACAGGAAGTGGTTCTTTTGCCTCAGACACCCACTACCTGCTTGGTGAGTCACCAGGAGAATGTTGGCCTCCAGGGCAGCCCTCTGTGTCCCTGTCCTGCAGGGCCAGTAGACACAGAAAAGAGAGGCAAATGCATCTTTGGAAAGAAGCCCTGGGGGCTGGCCCAGAACATGGGCATGAGTGGAGCAAAACAGGTCACTAATGTCAAATAGGTACCCGCCCCCCACCCCACCCCCCCACCCCCACCATGGTCCTGCCCAACCACACTCTGCCCTGTGCTGCCCAGTCTGTACCGCATCATTTTTGTGAATGGCTTTATATTATGTTGTTTCTTATAACTGTTCATTTTAAAAAATCTTTTTGTGAAGACGTGTCTCATGCATGGAATCTGTGGGGCTTTCCTATTGCCTACCTGACCAGACACAT
Organism: Bos javanicus; assembly: GCF_032452875.1. Lineage (NCBI taxonomy): Eukaryota > Metazoa > Chordata > Mammalia > Artiodactyla > Bovidae > Bos > Bos javanicus. The sequence goes on from NC_083870.1 coordinate 50,102,502, forward strand.
ATGTGGGAGATAGTGGCCATCAGGGATGGGCCTTCGAGTTTCTTTTATTCCAGTGGTGGGAACTTGTGGCCAAGGGGTAGCCTGTCACTCAGGGATCTTCCTCTGCTCTGAAAGGCATATTTTGGGTCAGGCCCCCTAAGGGAAGCTCCGTAAAGGGCCCTAGTGACCGTGGACAACACATCCTATGAGCTTCTTTCAAAGAATGTGAAGGATCCCACGAGGCCAGTTATTTTTATGGTTCTTCAGCACCTGCAAGGGCCAGGCCCCGTGCTTGACTCTTCCCCGTTATTGTGTCTAATTCTCAAGGGCCTGTCTAGGATGTGAGTGCTCTTGGCATCTCCATTTTACACAGGGACGCTGTGGACCAGAGAGGGGCATAGCAATCTGTGAGGTCACACAACCTCTAGTGGCAGGACCTGTCCTCAAGCCCAAGTCTGAAACTGACTCTGAAGGCTGCCCTAGTACCCACCACTCTGTCTGCCTCCCCCTGATTGCTGTCCACCACCAGCCCCCCACACCCTGGCCTCCGAGGCTGCTTCCCTTCCCAAAAGTCCTGAGCATCAAAATCCCCTCCACCGACGTAACTTCCTGTGGAATCTGCTGAGAAGATTGCTCCCAACTGTGTCCATTTGTTCTCCACAGGAGGATCCTGTAGGGGAAAGATTATCAAAATATTTGCTGGCCTTGCAGGAGACTCTTTGAGTCGTTGCCTAGCCCCACTGGATGTGGGAAGTGCCACCATCCCTCCTGGCTTCTGTTTGTATCCGGCTGCTGAGCAGAGGAGAGGGGAGCAATATTTAGCTTTCCGTGAGCCCATCAGGGATGCTCAAGTGCAGTACAGATGTTGGACAGATAATAGACATTTAAGAATTTTATGGTTCGGAGCACTATGTGGGATCTAAATCTGAGCTGAGTGAAGTGCAGTTAGCATACAGCTGAAGTCCTGGGTGCTCAGAGCCCCTGGTTGGTGGCATGAGCCCTGGTTCTCCCTCAGAAGATCCAGCATCTTGCCTGGCTCTGCACTTGGGCTTGTTTCTTCACCCCTGAAATGAGGTTGAGGGCAGCGAGAAGAAACAGTCTTTGGAGGTAGGGCAGCCTGTAGGAACCAGGCTGTGTGCGTTTGATTCCAAGGCCTCATCGTAAGAGCTGGGAGACTTTGGGCAAGCGCTGACACCTCTCTGGGTCTCGGTTTCCTTGTTTGTACTCTGAGGATTAAATGGGTCTCTACGTAATGTCCCTGGAACAGTGCTTGGCTGTTACATAATAAGCTCTCAGTAAACATGGCTATTACTCTTTACAGCCCCTTCCTGCTCTCACATTTTATTAACTCAACTGTGGGTTTTGGCAATTGTTCCCTAAGAAATGATGTTTTGACTGAGCAGTGGGTTGAGAAGCTAGCTGGAGGTAAAGAAATTTCTTCCTTGTTGGCTCACATGTAATTAACTCAAGAATTCTATCCACTCCTCCCCCTCACAAGGTATGGCTTTAATGCAATGATTTTACCTATGTAAAAATCCTTGTCATGGGGAAGAAGCAAGAAATGAAATGTCCCCTGAGAATGTTCTGAAATTATGAATGGGAAGGAAATCCTAGGGGGATATGCTTTAGTTGCTAAAGCAAAACTCCTCAAGCTTATTTCAGTTCCTTTTCCCTATTTTGAATTTCTCTCTCCTCAAGGGAGGATCTTTGCAGGTGACATACTATGGGTGAAAAAAAAAAAAAAAAAACCCCACGTGTCAGAGTCAGACAGACCAGGAAATTCAGATTGGATCCCTAGAGACTCCTAGCTGGCCAGGGTGATTTCTTCTGTCTGAAGCAAAGTTTCTTCATCTATAAATGGAGATGATATTTATTTTATAGGGTTGTTGGAGAATTAAATATGACCATGTATGCACAACATCAAAAAGCTAGAGGTGCAGAAAAACTAATTCCCCTACTCTAGCCTCCTCTCCACATCTGTGCCCAAGAGGCTCCTTAACTTGCATGTCTCCTTCTGTCCCAAGACGAAAAGGCAGGAGGCAACCCCCAGGCTCTCTTACGTTGTGTGCTGTTAGCTTTCAGAATGAAGCTGTAATCCTGTAAGTTCCCCTGGCAGGTTACCACCCATGGAGTGAGAACCAAAAGTAGATGCTGTTAAGGTAAAGCTGTAAACAAGAGAGGAACAAAGTGGGAAACTCAGCAACCCCTTCTCACTTTTGGCGTTCAGTCACAAGCTGGTGGCCTTGTCTCCAGTCGAGGGCTCCACTAACAGCAGAAAGAAGTGGTCACAGGTGGAGTTCAGGAGACTGTCTGTCTTTACCAGGTGTCCTCCAGCCTGCTCAGGAATGGGGCATTAGGGTTTAGGTGGCGGGGGCCACAGTCTGAATATGCTGATCTTTCCCCTGGCCATGGGGGCCTTGGATGACTGGAGATGGGTAGGAAGGAGTGGGGTGATGGGGAGGGGGTGACAAGGAGAAGCACACAACCATGAGGCTGGGCAATATCTCAGTGGGCTGAAATTCTGAGCCCCCCACTAGGAGGGTCCCTTGGGCTCCCCAAACCTCTCTTTACCAGGTGTTCTCCAGCCTGCTCAGGAATGGAACATTAGAGTTTCGGTGGCTAGGGCCACAGTCATGAATATACCAAACTCTTATCATTTCTGCCAGGTCCTGAGTTATTCTGGCCATCACCTAAGCTGTTTCACTACTGTTATCAATGTCTTCTCCATTAGGGCTGCTGCAATCCCAAACAAACCGTTTTTGCAAGCTAAAAACAAGGACCTCCTTGTCTAAGAAAATGTCGTTCTATACCAGGACACACAACTTGGCAAGTGGGTGCACAGGCTGGATTTCAGGCCTCATTTACAGCTTCATCTGAGCAACCTTGTGAACAGCCTGCACAACTGCACATGGCAGCCCTATTTTCCATGCTCTGCTTTAATGATCTGGATTGGCCATGCTGCTTCTGTTGCCTCCTCTGAACTCATTGCTCCTGACTCTGCTGTAACCCTCCCCTTAGCATGGCTGGCTTTTGACAGGCTGCAAAAGAGAGACTGGCACTGTCAGCTTTTCCAGCCCCCTCTGTGGAAGGAGCTGTGACCCCTGACTAGGGCCAGGCCAGAGGACACTTGAAGGGCTCCACAAACTTCAATTCAACACTCTTCTCTCTGACATTATTCGGCACTCAAGGCCCAGCAGTATTATATACCCCATCTCCCGTAACAGTGTGAATCCCCTGCTTATTCAAGGAGCTTCTGCAGAAGTTGAAGTCAGCATCCGCCTCCACTGTGTCCAAGGGAGTACACTCTGGAGCTCTGAGAATTCCAGCATTGGTCCAGCCTCTTCACTTTTCTTCCCAGAGGGCCAGCAGATTGGCTTGTAAATAGACCTCCTGAAGGCTTACTCTGACATCTCAGGATTCCTGAGGAGGGCAGGTATGTTGGCAGGATACTCCCAGCATACATAATCACAGTATTCCCTCACCAGTGACCTGGCCCTTAGGGTTTAAGGTGCTCTGAAAACATGGTGTTTTATGATTCCATCTTCCTCTACTTCATACTCATGGTCCCTGCCAGAATATCTGGACCACCTGTTAGCCATGAATGGTTCAAAGCCAAGTTTCTGGAAACTTTGCCAATAGCCAGGAGAGGCCACTCTCTTTAAGGAGCAGGGATAAAGGTGGGCTGACTCCTGGGTGGTCCTCCTGCTTCACTCTGAGAGGCAGTGAGAGGAGAAGGTTGGCTTCAGACACATTCACAGGTGCAAGGAAGAGCCAGCTCTCAGTTACTATGGTAACAACTAGGGCTGGAGGGAGGTTGTAAACCTGTAAAACTATCCTCAAACTTTCTTTCCACAGTTAGCAGTTGAGTTTGCCAATGTAATCTGGTAAGCATAGAGTGTTAGAGGAATACTTTCAAGGATCACTAACCCTGCCAAACAGAACCAAAAAGTTTGATGATGCCTGGGCTGAGAGCAGAGGGTGGGATGAGAGCAGAGGGTGGGATGAAAGCTGGTGAGATAAAGGAAGGACGAAATTGTGAGCATTGACATGGAGGCATGGAATAAACTGATGAGTTCAGGAGAGCCATCCTGGATAGTTTGGACTTCAACTTGTGGGTGACGAGAAGCTCCTGAGGGGCTTTACGTGATGGAGAGATGGGATGAGGCTGTATTTTAGATATGTCACTCAGGTGACTGAGTGGAAGACTGACTGGAAGAGGGCAGGATGGAAAGGAGAGAGACCAGCCGGGAGATGATGCCCAGGTGAGAGAGAGTGAGGACCTTGACTGGAGACATGATGGGGAGAAGGAGAGGAGGGCATGAATCTGAGGACTAGTTAGGCATGAAATCCTCAGAACTCGGTGAGTGGTTGGCTGTGTATTGTGGGGGTGTGCGGATGGAGAGAAATGAATACCAGGATGTCTTCCAGGGTTCTAGCTTGGGCAACCAGATGAATGGAAGTATCATCCTGACACATGAAAATACAAAAGGAGGAGGCCCCGGCTTTTTGGTTAGTTAGGTTTGGGAAGTGCTATATTGAACTGAATTTTGAACTGTCCATGCCATAATCAGCACTTCACAGGCACAAGAAGCAGGTGGCATTAAGACTATGAAAGTGCACGTGATGACCAGAAAGAGTAGGCTGAGCTCGGGACCTGGCCACGTCCACTTTCAAGGTGGCTGGAGAAACAGGACCAGCAAAGAAGACTGACTGGGAACTGCGGAAGATGTGGGAAGAGAATCAGGGGAAAATGGTGTCTCAGAGGTCAAGGGAGTAGAAAGATTCATGAAAAATGGAGTAGTCATGAATGTCTGCTTAGCAAAAAGTTCAATTACACAATGTCTGAATCGTGTCCACTGGATCATGTACGTTGTAAATCATTGTCAGCCTCAGGGAGAGCAATTTCACTGGAAGGCCTGGGGCAGAGACAACTGCAGAGCCTTTGGTGAAAGGAAGGAGAGAAACAAGATGGTAGATGGCAGAGGAAATGAAGCACAGGTGCAGGTTGCTGGGGCTGAGAGGTCGTGTCCTTTGGGCCTCAGAGGTGTTATCACAGGACAGGAGTGGGCGGTTTTGAGGACTGTAGCCAGCTCTAGCATAAACAGGGGGAGGACAGTCAAGGTTTCCCAAACGTGCCTGATCAAAAGGACACATGAGATTTTGTTAAACATGGGGTCTCCTGGTCTCCACCTGGATCTTTCTAATCCAGATCTCTAGGGGAAGGAGCTGGGAATCTGCATGGTCAAATTTCCCAGGTGATTCTTATGATGATCAGGCAAGTTTGAGAACACTGATATCAGGGCAGGAAAGAGGAGTTTAGAGAAGATTGGATGGAGGAGAGGTTTGGAAGACACCCTGGGAAGGGAGCAGGGAGAGATGGGCCAGGCAAGAGGAGAGCCCTGGAGAGAGGTGAAGGAGAGGATTCATGTCAGGAGGGCTCACATTTGGGATGCTGAGCAAGGATCTACCTGGGGAGCTCTACCTTGAAAGAAGTATAGCAGACTCAGTTTCTGGTATCCTGGTGGGGAGACAGAACAGTGTGCTCTGAAACATGTGTGGGTCTGGGTTTGGATCATCTCTCCTCTGAAGAGTTGTCTCAGATGTAAATAGGGTGGTTGAAACTTGAATCAACTCGTTGGCCTTGCTTCCTTTGACTGGCCATCCTGTCCATCTTTCTATGCCCTTATTGTCTGGCTCTCAGGTCCCGAGAGCAGATGGTCAGTACTTGTCATCTGGGTTTCAAAGCAAAAGTGCTCTATTAAGTTACCTCATCTCTGTTTCCAAACAGAATCAGTAAACAGTCCATTCTAAAAAGGGGTTTACACCATCCCCCAAACTTCATGGGCTTAGCTAATTCTCTGAGAACTGGGGAGGGTCCCCTTTTCTCCTCTTTGTGCAGGGCAGCTGGAGTCTGGGACCTGGCACCAGAGGGACACGTAAGTGGAATCGACAGCCACTGGTGTGGTACCACCCTCTCCTCCATTCTTTGCGTATCCCGCCCCTGAAACTCCCCAGGGAGCCAGGTGAGCTTGAAGTAGCCAGTAGTGGAAGGAGAGACTTGAACTTTAGAACCCTGTCAAATCTATATTCCTCTAATACTTTCTGGACATGTGACAGTGGGCAACTTAACCTCAATTTCCTCATCTGTAAAGTAGGGTCATAATACTAACTCAGGGCACTGCCATGAGGATCGAATGGGCAAACCACACAGAGATGCCAGTTGTAGGAACTCAAGCAGTGGGCAGGGCTGGCCACCATCAGTCACTATAGATGACACTCTACACTGAGCCCAGAGCAAATGGGAGATGGCAGTGTGGGAGAGGCAAGGGAGCTTGCAGGGGGGTGGGTTGGGGGAGGGTCCCTGGAGTTCCTGTTGAGTAGTTTCTGTCCCTGCTGCTGCTGCTAAGTCACTTCAGTTGTGTCCGACTCTGTACGACCCCATAGATGGCAGCCCACCAGGCTCCCCGTCCCTGGGATTCTCCAGGCAAGAACACTGGAGTGCGTTGCCATTTCCTTCTCCAATGCATGAAAGTGAAAAGTGAAAGTGAAGTCGCTCAGTTGTGTCTGACTCTTAGCGACCCCATGGACTGCAGCCCACCAGGCTCCTCAGTCCATGGGATTTTCCAGGCAAGAGTACTGGAGTGGGGTGCCATTGCCTTCTTCAGTTTCTGTCCCTAGCAATTGTCAAATCATTACTGTATAGTCTGTGTTGACAGAAGCATTTTACTTGTCCTTTATTTTCTCTTTGTGACCAAAGATGGTAACAGTATATTATTATTTCTTTATAAATTACCTCCAGGTCGGGAACCACCTGATCTGCTGTCCCCAATACTTATGTTCTGTGGGACACTCTCTAAGGTGTTCGTTAGCAGTATACTCTGAACAAAAAAACAGAAGCCGTAAGTCTAATCAGCTGGAGCACATCCCCAAGGAAGGCCAACATGACTCAGTGCAGAGTATGCGAGGATTATTCACTAATTTCCTTCCATGTGGTGCATTTGTCACTGCCTGGTCACACTGTGAGGAAGTGCGCCTGTCACACCCTCCAAGTTCATGAGCCCTGAGACAGACAGGGTCACATGGGGGGTACACGGGGGCTTGAACTTCCTGGAAATGCTGACAACTGAGATGTCCCACTCCCATTCAGACGGGTCTTTCCAGCGGGAGGAGATTAGGCTGCACATGGTCTTAGCCTGCCTCAGCCTCAAACAGGGAAAAGGAATTGTCCCCAGTTGCCCAGGGATGCCCAGGATGACAGCTGACACCTCTGCTGTGGGAGGTTGCTGAGCCAGGCCTTTGCACGTGTCATCTGGGAGGCTGGTTAGTGCACGGGTTCTGAGCCTGTAGGTCTGGAGTGGAGCCGAGATCAGGATTTCTGACAAGCTCCCAGGAATGGTGAGGCTGCTGCTCCCTGACCACTCAGGGCAGGAAATGCTCAAGGACTCGCCATACACCTGTGACCCGTCTATGTGGTTTCCTGCCATGGTATATTCAAGAGTGCATGGAGGCCCAGACTGTGGACCCCAACTCACTGAAGACTCCCACCCACCCGCATCCTGTGTCTGAAAGTCCGTTGAGAATCCAGTTCACAAATATCTACTGGGCACCTCCTACCAAGTGCTGGGCAATGTGTTCAAGTCTTACCCCATCCCAGAGAGCTTGCTTCTTTCAAGTGTCACACCTCTATCCCCCAGCATTCTCAAGCCATTCAACCCAAACTCATGATGGGAGGTGATGTAGGCAGTGAAGTCAGAGAGTCCAGTCAAGGGCCCTCCACGTCTTAGCCATGTGAACTTGGCTAATTTCTCTGCCTCTGTATTCTCACCTGTGAAATGGGTTTACTAACTTTTTCCTCTCTGTGTTGCTGAAAGGATGGATTGAGATGTGGTAAAGCACTTAGTCTAGTGCTAGGAAACATAGCTGTTACCATCAAAATTTTTAAAAATTTATTTTTAATTGAAGGATAATTGCTTTACAATATTGTGTTGGTTTCTGCCATACATCAACATGAGTCAGCCATTGGCATACATATGTCTCCTCCATCTTGAACCTCCCTCCCACCCTATCCCACCCTTCTAGGTTGTCACAGAGCACCGAGTGTGAGCTCCCTGTGTCGTACAGCAAATTCCTGCCTGCTTATCATTGCAGTTTAGGTTCTTTTCTCCCATAGAACATGTGGTGATCTACTCCTCAATGCCGACTCTTATGCTAATTCCAGGGCACTTTGCTGTTGTTGTTCAGTCGTTCAGTCCTGTCCTACTCTTTGCAACCCCAGGGACTGCAGCAAACCAGGCTTCCCTGTCCTTCACCATCTCCTGGAGCTTGCTCAAAGTCATGTCCATTGAGTCAGTGATGCCTTCCAACCATCTCATCCTCTGTTGTCCCCTTTTCCTCCTGCCCTTAATCTTTCCCAGCATCAGAGTCTTTTCCAATGAGTCAACTCTTCACATGATGTGGCCAAAGTATTGGAGTTTCAGCTTTAGCATCAGTCCTTCCAATGAACACCCAGGACTGATCTCCTTTAGGATGGGCTGGTTGGATCTCCTTGCAGCTCAAGGGACTCTCGAGAGTCTTCTCCAACACCACAGTTCAAAAGCATCAATTCACTGGCGTTAAACCTTCGTTATGGTCCAACTCTTGCATCCATACATGGCTACTGGAAAAACCATAGCTTTAACTAGACAGACCTTTGTTGGCAAAGTAATGTCTCTGCTTCTTAATACACTGTCTAGGCTTGTCATAGCTTTTCTTCCAAGGAGCTTGACTGTGTTCTATTTGGTGACCTCGATACTGTCAACAGGACCATCAAAGGAATTCCAAATTGTCACCACCTAAGATGTGCCCCACACCAACCGAGTGGGGTAGGGAGAGAGGATGTTGGGGAGGGACGGGTTCATATGAGGAGGGAATCAGAGAAAAGAAAAGGACCAGATGTATGACCTCAGCCAATTTTCCAATTTGCTGTCCCAGCTGCTCTGCCTCTGGGGTACAGAGGTACCTCACTACTGATAATGCAGTACCACTGGCTGTAAATAATTTATTTAAAAAATAAACTGATAGACATAAGCTTGTCCTTATCATAACAACACTTTTACACATCCAAGGGATTTTTAAAATTTTTATTGTAATGTTTCATCATGGCGTTTTCCCAGCATACACAAAAGTAGAGACAAAAGCATCACAAACCCCAGCTGTAATATTTATCCATATTTTAGTAACCAAAAGGTGTCTTGAGTGAAAGAGAAAGTTGTGGAATCACACCTTATACCCTGGGCTCAAACACCGTAGGCATTCAAATGGGAGTAAGTTATGCAATGTTAATGTCTAGCTGGAAAAAAGGTTGAGAACTCTTCCTCTTTCTGATCCACTTCCCCAGTTGCTCTCCCTTCTCTCTGGAGACTTGTAATGACCCCGACTTCCCAGGGATTGGTTGAGACTAAAAAATGGGTGGTGGGCTTGGAGCCTCACAAGAGGAGAGAACAGTTCCTCCTCGGCTCCTGCCTGACCTCTGGTGCTTTGGGAAAATAGGGAAGGATCAGGATGAAGCTAGAGGCAGATGCTGAAGCTGAAACTCCAATACTTTGGCCACCTGATGGGAAGAACTGACTCATTTGAAAAGACCTTGATGCTGGGAGAGATTGAAGATGAGAGGAGACGAGGACGACAGAGGATGAGATGGCATCACCGACTCAATGAACATGTGTTTGAGTAAACTCCGGGAGTTGGTGATGGACAGGAAGGCCTGGCATGCTGCAGTCCAAGGGGTCGCAAAGAGTCGGACACGACTGAGCGACTGAACTGAGAGGCAGAGCTGAGAGCCTGATGGCTCAGGGCTGGACTGTGCTCTGGACCCTCAGCCGGCTTCCTGCAGCCACCTGCCTGCAGCCCCCTGCCTCCTCCACAATGGCTTGTGTCCCTTTTGTAGAACGACTGCTGTTCAGATAAGGACCCTAAACAGCAGAGTAAAAGGGGCAGGGTAATCTGCCCCTGGGCTGTGTGGACCCCACCCACAGGGGGTTTGTCACACTTGTCATCCCTGAAGTGTAGGGAGGCCATTTCCCACCCTCAGCAACAGCCGCACTGGAATGGGTGGGGCGTTCCCCCGGTGGTACTGTTCCTCCCAGACTCATCACTTTTCTAGTACATTTCTTCTGAGAAACTGTGATCACCACTTCCCAACAGGGTATCCCCACGGCAACTCAGATGGTTGTTGTTGCTATTGTTGTTGAGTTGGATCCAGCTCGTTTTGACCCCAGGGACTGCAGCATGCCGGGTTTCCCTGTCCTTCACTGTCTCCTGGAGTTTACTCAAACTCATGAACATGGAGTCAGTGATGCTATCTAATTCAGGCAGTGGGATCTGTGAAAAGACAGTCGACGTGGAATTAGAAAGGCTAAATTTCAGTCCTGGCTCTATTATTTAATTGGCTTGGTGACTTTGGGCAAATTCCTGAACCTTAATACCCTTATTCTAAAAATGGAATGATGACATTTTACCCTAGAATGATTTTGAAACTCACCTAAATACTGTTAATTTTGTTTTCTTAACTGGACTGGCTGTAGGCCAAACTGTGAAGTGTTAATTCAGCACTTTTCAAGTTCTGGGTCTGAGCCCAGCTCCCTGCGTGTTCCCAACTCCTCCTTCTCCACTTATCTCTAAAGCACCAGATGCTGCCAGGCAGCCAATCAAGAAAACAGCCAATTAAATTAACATACAGTAAAGGACTGATCATTTAAGCTTAATAGAGGAAATAGTCTGTGTTTGTCAAGTACTTGCTAAATGCCTGGCACTAAACATATTTTGTGTAGTTCTCAAAGTGGTCTCCTGAGTTATGTGACGATCTCATCTCCATTTTACAAATGGAGAAAATGACCCAGAAGTAAGACACTTGTTAAGAATCACACAGTTAACCAGCAGAAACTGGGATTCAGGTGTGTCTGCCTCTAAAAGCAGTGCTATTTACCTGTTTGTTTATGTCATCTTTTTGAGGCACTATAATCTAGCGATTAAGAGCACGAAGTCTGAGCCAACTGGCGTGGGTTCAAAGCTCAACACCTTTATATATCTCTGGGTGACCCGGGCAAGGACTGAGTCCTTATCTGTAGAAAGGGTTAAGAAAGTGTCCTCTCACAGGATTATTGTAGAATTAAATTGGTGAATATACATAAAGCTGTTAGAACAGTACTTGACACATAGTAGTGTATGTATTAGTTGTTCAGTCCTGTCCAGACTCTTTGCAACCCCATGGACTGTAGCCCACCAGGCTCCTAAATGGAATTACCTGTCCATGGAATTCTCCAGGCAAGAATATGGAAGTGGTAGCCATTCCCTTCTCCGGGGAATCTTCCTGACCCAAGGATTGAACCTGGGTCTCCTGTATTGCTGGTGGATTCACTGTCTGAGCCACCAGTAGAAATTATTTTTAATTATGAAAGAAATCAGTGCTCATTGGAAAAAATGCAAACAGATTAGGATAGCATAAAGGAAAAAGCAAAGTTCCCTCTCACTTTTCTGTCCATTTAACCCCTCAGTATGATGGGAGGAAATTCTTACATATGTTTTGTACATGTAGACACATAATCCCCACACAAATTCATTATTTTTATATGAATGAGGCAATTTGCTTTTTTCACTTAACATTTCACAGGTGTCATTCTGTGTCAGTACCTATAGAATTACCTCATTCTTATCAGCTGCATAGTATGGGCATGCTACAATTTAGGCGTTCCTCTGCAGATAACCATTTTTTTTTAACTGCACATAATGCTGCTGTGAATATCTTCCTGTGTACAGATGAGTGAGCATTTCTGCAGGACAGATTGCTAGAAGTAGAATCCCTTGGCAAAGTGCACATTTACAGCCTGGGTTCTATTAAGTCATCCATTAAGGATTAACATTGTTTTACAAAAAGAGCATGGCAGAGGTCAGTGCCTAACACAAAGGAATTAGCAACTAATGATAGAGTTTTAAGTGATAAGATTGCTAGGAAGATTTTTTTTTAATAAGATGGCAGATGTGAGTGTCTCAGCCATGTCTCACACACCGTGCTCCTAGGCTGAAGCCCACTCATCTGGAGGGCCAACTTTGATCTCACAGGTTGAATGAGGACATCCAAGTAAGTCAGGTTTTCCCATCAGCCTGACTTCTCCTGTGTAGGGGAGCTGGTAGGCGTCATACTCCCTTCATCTCTCTGACTGTCCGGGTTCCTTCTTCTGCACTAGAACACAGCTGGCAGGGCTCACCTCTACTTGCCATTGGGCAGTCTGCAGCCTCTAAACTGAGCCCTTCCTGTTGTAACTCAAAAGGGCAGCCAGGTGGCCATTGCACCAGGTCACACATACGTTTGTTTCCTCTTTGTTTCCACAGTAAAGCATTTCTTCTTCAAAACTCCTCTCCTTTATTTTCACCAGCGTCTGTCCCCCAGTACTTTCCATCTCTCCCTTCTCTGTTTCTCCACAGCACAGGGAACCTCTATCACAGCCAATCCTTCTCTCTGTACCTGTCCTGTATTCCCCTCAAGGACAGAAGTTCCGGTTGATGTACTCATCTGCATATCATGCTGGGTTGGTGATGATTTCCATATGGTAGGGCTCAATGAATTGGTCTTCTAAGTGACATTTTCAATAATAAAAATAATACATGCTTACTTAAGAAAAAATGGAAAGCGGGAGCTATGTGTGTGTGTATTCAGTCGCTCAGTTGTGTCTGACTCTGTGACCCCATGGACTGTAGCTCACCAGGCTCCTCTGTCTGTGGGATTTCCCAAGCAAGATTACTGAAGTGGGTTGCATTCCCTTCTCTAGGGGATCTTCCCAACCCAGAAATCAAATCTGCATCTTCTGCATTGCAGGCAAATTCTTTACCATCTGAACCACCAGGGAAGTCTGGAGCTGTGTAAATAAGAACATTAAAATCATCTGGAATTCCATAATTATCCACAGGCATTTTAGATCATTTTCTTCCAAATATTGCCTAAGTTGAGAAGCTAATTAATGCAAAACTTGTCATCAAATTAAGGAAGTCACTGGGGATGAGGGTCCAAGTTCCATGAACTGGTGGTTCAAATATGTGCCTTATATAGACAATGAGCCTGTGTTATCAAGAACTCCATCTTTTTTTCTCTCATTCCTTCATTCAGTAAGTATTTATTGAGGATCTATTGAACTGTAGTCCTCCTACAGTGACTTTTCTAGCTGATATGACTGGGCATTTATGGCCATCATATAGGCCTCTTGAAAGCTGAGTTGACTTCTCTGCTTGGAACACTGGGATTCCCATGACACCAGGCCCATGGCTAGCTCTTCTTGGGCCAGGAGCCTAGAGGATAAGAATTCTGAAAGTACCACAGCATTTTCTCCTCTGGTCTATGTCAGAGCTGCCCCTTCTTTGGGACAGTGGTTTATAGTATAGTAACCTCAGGGAGAAGGCAATGGCAACCCACTCCAGTACTCTTGCCTGGAAAGTCCCATGGACGGAGGAGCCTGGTAGGCTGCAGTCCATGGGGTCGCTAAGAGTCGGACACGACTGAGCGACTTCACTTTCACTTTTCACTTTCATGCATTGGAGAAGGAAATGGCAACCCACTCCAGTGTTCTTGCCTGGGGAATCCCAGGGACGGGGGAGCCTAGTGGGCTGCCATCTCAGGGGTCGAACACAGTCGGACACAACTGAATTGACTTAGCAGCAGCAGCAGCAGCAACGTCAGGGAATTCTCAGTTTCTCTGTCTGTGATTGTTCAAGTTCAGATCTTCTGTATGACCTTCATCAGTGATAGACTAAGCATCTGTTGTTCCTTACTTGTTACCATGTGGAGCTGAGTAAAGCTTAAATTTTAGGAGTTATTCTTTCTTTAAGTGCATTTTGCCCAATGCCTGCTGCAGCTACCTGTTAACTAATGATGTTACAGAGTGAGGCTCAACAAATTACTTTGTGGCAGGTGGTGATCAATGCCTGGGTAAGTGCTCCCTGACAAAGCCTTGCGCATTGCCCGAAGTCATCAACTCCATTTCATTGGTTATGTTGTCCTTTCATATGTCTCTTTGGTTAAAGCAGCCCAGGGTTTTGCTGTCTAAACATTAATGTGGAAGCTGACTGTACACTTAAAGAAGTTTGAATCCTCAAATTGTCTATAGCACAGCCCACATCCATGACATTACATTATTCAGCTTTAGGGAGCTTTATGATGTAATACCAAAGACGAAAGGACGAAGGGTCTAGAGGCCTGGAGCTCATTCATTCATTCAGTAAATATCTCCTGCCTGCCAATTATGGGCTTCCCTAGTGGCTCAGCGGTAAAGAATCTGCCTACAAGACAGGAGACCCAGGTTTGATCCCTGGGTCAGGAAGATCCCCTGGAGAAGGGAATGGCAACCCACTTCAGTATTCTTGCCTGGAGAATTCCATGGACAGAAGAGCCTAGTGGACTACCATCTGTGGGGTCGCAAAGAGTCGGATACAACTAAGCGACTAATACACACAGACAAATTATGTGCTCCAAACTAGGACCAAAGTAAAAGCAAAACCAGGCATAGATCTTAGAGACTATAGAGCAAGAGATGTTAAACAAAAATAAACGTGTAATTATGAACTGTGACAAATACTGGGAAGGAAAGAAGACTGTAAGACACACACAATCTAGGAATCTGCCCTGCTTTGGGTTTCAGAGAAGGTTTCTCAGAGAATAGAACATATGAACTGACTATTTGATTTCATGGGGCCTCAGTCTTCTCATCAGTAACATGGGGATAATACTACCCCCTTTGACTCAGAGACATTGAGGGAAGAATGATGTATGTGAAAGACTGAAAAATGTTCAGTGCCCCTATGAGTAAGCGTGTTGCTCTCCAGTCAGAGGCAGCTGTTCCCTGGCTTCTCTATATCTGTCATCAAGCCAGGCATTACTCAGGCACTCAGCCAGCAGACCTTTGATCATTGTTCTTCACTCTGCCAGGCAGCTGGGGTTGGATAGACCTGGGGTTAGCCTAGGTTCTTCCACTTATATCTAGAGTGAATTTGGGTTAAGTCACTTAACTTCTTCACTTTTCTCATTTGTGAAATAGAGGCAATAATAGTACCAATTCACAGCTTAAATTTTGTAAAGCACTTAGCATAGTTCTTGGGTTGTAGTTACTCCTAAAACAATTGTAGCTACTGTTACTGTCATTGTTATCATTGCTGATTATTAACTCTTGCCAATTATTTATTGGTAATAACTTTGGCCCTTAACTTTCATTTCCACTGTCATCAGCCAGGTCAAAACTCTTGTTGTGTGACAACTGGCTGTTGACATGGACTTCTAATTAGTGTCCCACCTTGGCTCTCACTTCTCTAGTTCATTCCATATGGCTTCTGGAATAAGCTTCCTAAAATAACGTTGCTTTACATATATCAATTTTTTCTTTAATATCATCATTGAAAAAATATTCACAGTTCATACCACAAAGAGCTAATATGGAAGGGTGTCATGTAAAAATAATAAAAAGACCTACAAATGGATAGAAAAATGAAAGTGCAGATTCCAAAAAGGAAAAACAAGTAGTTACTCAACATGAGTACTTATTATGAGACCTGAAAATTTAAATTGCACTAAAATTCACATTTTACTTATCAGATTGGCAAAAATTCAAAAATTAATACCTTCTGAAAAGGATGTGGAGAAATAGACATTTTCTTATATTGCTGGGGTGTATAAACTCGTATAATCCCTGTGGAAGGCAACTTGGTATCACTTATCAACATTACAAAAGCACATACCTTTTGACTTGCAATTTTACCTCTGGAAACTTATCTTAGAGATATACATATAGATACTATATATAAAAGATTATTCATTGCAGTATTGTTTGTAATAGGAAAGGATTGGAAACAAGCTAAATGTCCATCAATACAGCATTGATTGAATAAAGTATAGTACAATATATCTCTTCAAAGGGATACCATGCACTAGTATGGGGAAATCTGTAAGATACATTAAGTGAAAAAAAAAAAGTGTAGAACTATGGATATAGTATGTTACTTTTTGTGTAGGAGTGAGGAATAATACACACACTTAGAGAAACTGGGTCAGGCACACGTTTTAAAAGCAGTTGTTACCTATGGTGGGAGGGGGACTGGCTGATGGGAGAAAGAGTTAAGAAGGGAACTTTTCACTGCATACCATTTCATGTATATATAATGGTGTGTGTGAGATTACATATATGTACACAGATAGATATATGTGTGTGTGTATATATAAAATCTGTGTAACAAGAATCATATTACCTAATCAAAAGGTTGTATTAAAAATACTCCCATTACTCATTCATTAATGTATTGAGCACCCACTATGTGCTAGGCACTGGAGATACAAATGTGAAAGTGGTTGTGATGTGATGGAAAGACCACTGAACTTGAAGTTAAAATATCTGATTCAAATCCTGAATTTGTTTCTCACTAGCTATGGCTCAGCGCATAGTAGACACACATCAAATGTTTGTTGAATGAATTTATGGTTGAAACTACTTAATCTTTCTGAATCTGTTTCCCTCCATATGGTGGTGGTGGTGGTGGTTTGGTCGCTAAGTCGTGTCCGACTCTTGCGACCCCATGGACTGTAGCCTGCCAGGCTCCTCTGCCCATGGGATTCTCCAGGCAAGAATACTGGAGTGGGTTGCCATTGCCTTCTCCATTCCTTCCATATAAATGTTATCTAATGATAGAGATGCCTCCTATGTCACAGAGGTACTATGATCGGATGTGTCATCAGACCTAGTAATAGTTGAAGAGAACCATCATATGCTAGGCACTTTGACATCTATTATTTCCTTGACTCCTAACATTTATTTGCTCATTCACTCCTGAAGAAATAGCGGGTCTGGGAGGAACAGTGACTCGCCTAAGGCCTCTTGGGTGTGAGTTGTCTTCTAGTCTTTGTTACTACCTTGTCATGATGCTTCATTAGTAGAATTTTTACCCAATGTAGGTGCTTAGGGAATTTTGAAAATCAGGAAAAACCAAAGTTTTACCACTGTTCTCAGTGACACTTCAGAGTAGCAGAAAGTCAGTAAATGCATTTCTAATAATTCAGTTTAGAAGTATACCAGCTGGTCTGTTTGACATTCACTGCACCAAATACTTTGGGAAAATCTAACAAAAATTAAAAGTTTATGCTTCTAATGAGGTAGGAAAGATAAAGACTAACCCAAAAAAACACCCATAAGGGAAAGATAGAAACTGATTCTTGAAGATGCTGCACTTAGAATTTTGCAGATTCGCCAATGGCTTGTCCTCAAAGGAATGAAAATGATATAAAATATACCAACATGGCACAATTTAAAAAACATTTTTATTGAAAGAAAACATATGGACAGAGCAGTGTACAAATCAATTTTTATAAAATGAGAGATAGTTAATTTTTATTAAATAGGACATGTCTATGCAACCAGCACTTGGATCAAGAGAGGGAATATTACCAGCACCCAGAGCACCTCTGGGTTCCCCTTCTATCACTACACACCCCTCAAGATAACCACTGTCTTCACCCTTAACATCATAGATATATTCTGTTTTTGAAGTTTACATATACCCATTTGTGTCTAGTTTCTTTCACTCAACATCACATACTAAGAGTCACGCATCTTGTTGAGTGTAGACACAGTTCATTCATCCCTATAGGAACCCATAGTTTTTCTTTCTTCTATTAATGGACATTTGAGTTGTTTCTCTTGGGCTCTTATAAAGAGAAATGCTATAAACACTTTTAAACATGTCTTTTGGTGAATAGTGTATGTATCTCTGTTGGGTATATAAGGAAGGAGCTAGGTCAAACACTTATGTAGAAGATAATGCCAAACAGGTCTCTTAAATGTTACACAAAGTTCTCTAATTTTAGGTATTCTGGTGGGTGTGAAGGGAGATCACAGCACAACCTCAAGTTGCATTTCTGAGATGAGCTGAGAACCTTTTCGTATGTTTTTTGACTTTTTGAGAAATAACTGTTTATCCCCGCTTGCAAAATGCCTGTTGAAATATTCTGCTTATTTTCAGCTGGGTTTTTCTGCCTTTTTCTTGCTGATCTGTTAATGTCCTTTATATATCCTATGTAAACCCTTTTTTGGATATGTATATTGCAATTATCTTTTCTCTGTGGCTTGATTTTTCATTAATGGTGTCTTAGAATAAACAGGAGTTGTTAATATTTAAATTATTTATTTTATTTTTGGTTGCTCTGGGTCTTTGTTGCTGCACGGGATTTCTCTCATTGCAGCGAGCAGGGGCTACTCTCCAGCTGCAGTGCGGGCTTTTCACTGACTGGCTTCTCTTGTTGTGGAGCAAGGGCTCTAGGGCTTATGGGCTTTAGTAGATGGGGCCCTCAGGCTCTAGAACACAAGCTCAAAAATTGTGGCACAAGGGCTCGGTTCCTCCCTGGCATGTGGGATCCTCTAAGGTCAGGGATCCAACCAGTGTATCCTGCATTAGCAGGTGTATTCTTTACCACTGAGCCACCAGGGAAGCCCAGGAGTTCTTAATTTTAATGTTATCTAATGATCAGGTGTTTTTTTCCCCTCCTTATGGCACCCCACTCCAGTACTCTTGCCTGGAAAATCCCACGGATGGAGGAGACTTGGTAGGCTGCAGGCCATAGGGTTGCTAAGAGTCCGAAACGACTGAGCTACTTCACTTTCACTTTTCACTTAAATGCATTGGAGAAGGAAATGGCAACCCACTCCAGTGTTCTTGCCTGGAGAATCCCAGGGACTGGGGAGCCTGGTGGGCTGCCATCTATGGGGTCGCACAGAGTCGGACATGACTGAAGCGACTTAGCAGTATGGTTAGTACTGTGAGTGTTTAAGAAGTCTTTGCCTACCGTAAGGTCATGAAAAAAATTGTTTTTATATTTACTTTGGATGCTTTTATTGTTTTATCTTTCACAGTTAGATTTAAAATCTGTCTGGAATTGATTTTTTGGTACAGAATAAGGAAGGAGAAGGCAATGGCAACCCACTCCAGTATTCTTGCCTGGAGAATCCCATGGGCAGAGGAGCCTGGCAGGCTACAGTCCACGGGATGGCAAGAGTCGGACACGACTTAGTGACTAAACCACCACCACCACCAAGGTAGAGGTCAAGATTCTTCTTTTTTTCTCCATGTGGCTTTTCAGTTGATCAAGCACCATTTACTGAAAAGACCACCCTTTCCTCAGTGCATCACATCGGCATCTTCCATGTAAATCAAGTGACCTTATAATGTAGACCTGTTTATGGACTCTATTCTATTGTCCATCCTTGCTGCTGCTGCTGCTGCTGCTAAGTCGCTTCAGTGCTGTCCGACTGTGCGACCCCAAAGATGGCAGCCCACCAAGCTCCGCCTTCCCTGGGATTCTTCAGGCAAAAACGCTGGAGTGGGTTGCCATTTCCTTCTCCAATGCAGGAAAGTGAAAAGTGAAAGTGAAGTCTTCGTGACCCATGGACTGCAGCCTACCAGGCTCCTCCGTCCAAGGGATTTCAAGAGTACTGGAGTGGGGTGCCATTGCCTTCTCCGTCTATCCTTTGCTACCAATTACTATTTCTATAGCTTTATAACAGGTCTTGATAACTGGTAGTCCTCCACTAGGCTCTAATTTTTTACCCTCCCAAGCCATCTAATACCAGAGTGCAGCTTCCACTTCCCACTTGGCTGTTAATATCTTCAGATGAGTGTAATTGATTTGCTTGTTCCAAGGGCTTGGTCATTTGTGGTTACCTGGGTCTTTATCCCATCAAAACCCCTTTAAACAAAGCCAGCCAGGTGTCGGCAGACAAGCAAATCAGATCTGTTGGGTAATTAAATTACGCGGGGAGGGGAGAGGTGGATAAAGTGAGGTTGTCTACCCTGGGGGTAGAGTGACAAGGTGATCGATCTACATACACCTGAGGACTGGCTTCTCAGGAGGTACGAGGAGAGCCAAACTAAAATCCGGGTAGAGGAGGGCTACGCGAGGTCAGCGCATGTAAATGTCGCGGGGGGTTCCGCAAGGCTGTGCGAATAGGCTCGCTGGGGTGGGGCCGAGAAGCCGCAAATCACCAGTTGAGGGCCGAGTGCGCGTCGCCGGCTCAGAGGCGCGCCTGCTGCTGCCTGGGCCCGGGCGGGGGCCGGGGAGGGAACCGGAGCCCCAGCCGCCCGGCACACAGGAGAGACGCGCGCCGGCTTCCCGGTGGGAGCGCTCCACCGATTATGAGCCGCTCCTGCTCCGGGAACAGCCGTGGCGCGGGGCAGACCGTGCGGCTCCTCTGAGCCCCAGCCCGAGAACCCGGGCCCCGCGCTGGGAGGTGAGTCTCCGCCGCGTGTCCCGCGGGGGTGCGGCTTCTCCCGGGGCGCTTCGGCTTCCCCCTTCCCTTGGAGGACGGACTGGGAACTTTGTTGGCGAAAGTTAGGCTTTGGGGAAAGTAGAGCCAGCGACCCCCTACCGCTCCCCCAGCCGAGTTGGCGACTGGGGGCTGGAGTGGCAGAACTGGGGACGGGGTTGCGCCCGTAAGGGGCCTCTGAACCGGGTGGGATTCCCCACACGGGGCCTGCGGCGGGAGGCGACGTGCCGCGAGCATCTCTGCTCTTTGCGTCTTCCCGGGTGCTGGCTTCTTCGACCCCCTGAGCGTCCGGCCGCGCCTCCCGGTCCCCTCCCTCCGGTCCCCTCCCTCCGGCCGCAGAAGCCGGAGCCGGTCGCGGGATGCGAAGGCCAGGGAGGTGGGGGTAGGGGCTGCTCCGCTGGAAGCCCTGGGCTTGGAGGAGGCGAGTTTCTCCACTAATCTCTTGGAAAGTCTGCAAAGCAGGCGAAGGCGCCCGCCCCGTAACTGTTGACAACAGCTCCCTCCCTCTCTCCCTTTGTTGAAAAAGAATGAATAGTTGGTTGTGTTGCTCCCTCTTCGTCGGAGAAGGGAGGGAAGGGGAAGTGAAGGCAGGGAAAGGAGGGACGGTGGGCGCAACGCAAAGTGGGTTCCGGTCTCAGCCGGTCTTTCCTTACCCGCTAAGGCTGCCTCCACCTTAAAAGTTTGATCAGGTGTACACAGTCGTGGGAAGTTCAGTGGGCTCCAAAGCAGCTGTGGAGGCGGTGTGTTTCGTGGAGGAACCCAGAGGGTCGTGCCTAGGCTTGGGTGGCGGTGATGGAAAACTGGTTTTGGTTTTAACTCGCTTGAAGCAGGGTGAGGAGGTAAAAGATTATTCTCCTAACCTCGTTTATCTTTCACCTGAAGCTATTAGCTGAGATAGAAAGTAGAGCCGTGCGTTCAGCCATGCATTTTAAACCTTGACTCTTATCTACCAAGGCTACACAGATCTTTCCAAGGAAGACACATTGGCGAAGGGAAGGTCAGTTTGAGAACGGATAATCTCCCTGCTTGTTGCCAAGGAGTGAAACGAGATCCGGGAGGAAGGGGGAGACGTAGGTTCAAAAAGTCACAAGTGGGAAGGGGCTGCTCCGTTAATACCGGGAAAGCCACAGGCCAAGCAGTTATACGTGAGTGTACAAGGGGACATATGAAATGTAGCTGTAAACAACTTGCCACACTAACGGCTCTCTCACGCCCCGACTCCAACTTTCCCTGAGAAGCCTGACATTTCCAGAATGACTAACAGGAGATCTCAATCTCCTATTCATATAGAAAGGACTGCTTGTCGAATGGATGCTAATCTTAAGACCTTTATCATGTAGATCCTGTGCTGTGTTGCTTGCAATTCAATCCATGGAAGAATTATTCATACTTCAGTCATTTGGCTAGACTTCATAATGTACTTCAAAATAAAGGGATGGATACTCAATTCCTACACCCAAGCAGAGCTTCATTCTGAGTGGATAAGCCAGCTTTATTTGTGTGGTTTGCCATCTCCTCTTCCTATCTGCCTCTGCAGAGAAGATATACCACTACAGATCTGGATTGTAACTTCTCTGTTGTGGTCATAACAGGGCAGCGGAGGGGGTTACATTTCCAGAGTTTAAAATACAACAGAAAGCTCATAAAGCCCACATCCCATGACCGTCTGTGAATTTAACTTGAAAATATCTCATTTCAGAAGTAAGATTGAAAAATACAAACAAATAGACTGCTTATCTCTGCCTCAACTTGCGTGCGATCGTCAGTTTCCTTGAGACTATAAAGGAAGGGAGTCAAGCCTGTTGTTCACAAGCATTTTCGAGCATAGCCGCTGACCAGGGTCAAGAAGGCAGCACATAGGTTGGGAGTATGTCAGGCTCTCTCTCATCTCTACTGAGATTTCAGCTCTTTGAACGAACACGTGGGTCTCATATTTTCCTATCAAGATGTAGAGTCTTTGACCTTTGTGTATATTTCAAGATCTGGCTTTAGACGGAGTCAGGACGCTGTGTCTGATTACCTGCACAGGTGAAGTCAGATGGCCAAAGTCTCACCTGGGCTTTTATTTTAAAGACTGAATGTGGGCTCACTTCATGTGCTTGTGTATCTGTGCCCTTGTCATACTTGATTGGGTGTCGTTACATCTTTTGTTCTTGGTTTAAACATCTCCTTCTTCATCCTTCCTGGCTGCAGTCTTCTCCAGAAACAGTGACTTCGTTTGTGAGCTCTCACTGTGATGGGGATGCAATGACAAGCAAGACAGACATGGTCTCTGCCCTGCTTAGGGAGACATGGTATTTTTGGAATGCTTGCTGTATGTCAAGGGCTTTCCATACACAATTGCATTTACTTTTCACAACAACTCCATGAAGTAGATGTTGTTAACCCATTTTTACAAGTGAGAAACTGTCAGAGAGGTTGTCACTTGTCCCAGGCCACACAGTAAGTCAGTGGCAGAGTAGGGATTTGAACCTGTGAGTGTCTTACTTCAAAGCCTAGGTTCTGAGTCACACCATGTTTGATTTTCAAAAATTAAATAGTACATAATGGCTAGGAACATCAAGACAGAAGCATCTCCAAGTGGAGAAAACTTCGGAGCCAGAAACTGGAGACTTGAATTTAGTCTCCACCATGCTCTTCCAACCCATGTGTTCCCATCTCAAGACCCACCCATTTGCAGAATCCCCTGCCTGGAACTGAAGGGAGTTGAATCTTTTCTTGACTGGTTCCTTCTCTCTTTTCAGGTCTCATGTCATGGTTCCCTCTTCAGAGAGCTCTTCTCAGAACACCCTTTCATGTTCTTTAGGGCAGTTATGACTGGGATATTCCCTAATTTGTTTTTTTTTTAATCTGTGTTGATTGGACTTCCCCATCGCAGTGTAGGCTCCATGAGAAGGAGGAGCTTATCTATTCTGTTATAGCCTCAGCTCTGGTACATTGTAAACCCTCAGAGAATATATATTGAGTGAATGAACATGTATTTTCCTTATCTGGAAAAGGGAAGGGGCTTGATCCTCTGAGATCCCATCTACATATCACGTGCTGAGATTCTGCTAGTGGTCAGCTGTGGTAGGTAGCTTCTCTGGCAGAATGGAAAGTACGTACCTTGAACCTAGATTCCATCACTTCCACCTCTGGATTTCCCCCAGGTTCCTGGAGTCTGGAAAAAATAAAAATAAATAAAAAGTAGGAAACAGAGCAACCCACAGACTGCAAATGAGTTTCTTCCACCTGTAGGTCTCCCTTCCACTCCCCACCCCACTTTAGTTTGTTGCTGCTGTTTGTTTTTATAAAGTTGGGTCTCTGGCCAGGGCACACCTCCCTCACCGTTGGATTGACTCAAGCTTGACATTGGACCCAGGCTGGAACCAGTCTTTCGCAGTGACTAGTCACGGGATGAGGCTATATTTTAATGGGGAAGAGTCCCAAGTTAGAGGCAGCAGGTTGTTGAGGAGAGCCTGGCCTGTGTATTTCCAATTTATCTGCAGCTGAGAAATTTAACTGTAACACGGGAAACTTCAACTAGGATGATCTTCATCCTCCCATTATTAAACTCTGCTTCACAGCCTTCGGGTCAGCACCCCTTCCTCAGGGAAGCCTTTCCTGGCTGCTAGATTCATCTAGACCCCAGTTTCCACTCTGCGTGCCCCTGCAGCCTGGGGACTCACCAATACGTAAAGTCATTACTTATTGTCTGCTTCCTCCATAGGATAGGAACCTCTGGAGGACAGCTGTTTGACACCATCCCCAACACCCACACAGTGCCCACCACATAGGAGGCCCTTGTTAGATGTGTGTTGGATAGAAGAATTAGTGGATGCTCCTGTTGACTGACTGTTCCTCTTTGTCATTCTTTTCTGTTACCCAGAAAGTAATCTGAGTGTCAGTTGTTCTGTACCAAAGAAACCCACTTACCTGGTGGTTCTCAAACCTGGCTCCACATTGAACAATATTGCAAGGATTTTAAGACTGATGCCAGGGTCCTATTCACCGAGATTGTGACTTGATTGGTTTGGTTCATGGCTTGGGTGTCAGAATTTTCGAAGCTTCTCCGAGGACTCTTAATGTGCATCCAGGTTGAGAGCCTCTGCTTTTCCAGAACTCATTCCTGGCGTTGGCCCTTATAGGTTTGAAGCAGTCCAGGTGAGAGAGGGCAGGGATATAATTCATGGAATATTGCATGGTTCCTGACAGTTTAAGAGGTACTTTCACATCTGTTATCACATCTGATAATAACAAGCTGACGGATCTACTCTCTGGTTTAAATACTCCCTTTATGTTGATGACTCTTAAAAATCTACATTCTGTACTGGCCTCTAACTGAACATACGAGTATCTAGACTGCAAGACAGAACTATCCTGGTACCTCACACTCAACAGCGCCAGTGGTGAGCTTGTTACCTGCCGTCCTGAGAGGGTCACCCCTTGTGCTACTGAGTGATACAGCACAGCACCATCCTCCCATGGCTGTGGCCTCCTTCATCCCATACAAGAGGCCTTGAGCTCTTAGCCCCTCGCTCTGCCCTTCCTTTCCCTTCCCGTGGCCACTATCCCAGGTCGGAGTCCATCATTCCTTGCTGGCTTGTTGCTGGTGTCTGACTGACCTCCCCTTCTGTCCCCTCCAGAATCACCAGAGCTCCCTACCCAGGCACAGACTGGATTCCATCCCTCTCCTCCTGAGTTTCCCTAGCACTGACAGTCAAGTTCAAACACCTCAACACACCCTTTAAGACTTTGTGATCTGGTCCTAAGCTGTGCTTCTTCCAGGAAGTACTTCTCAGCTTCACTCGAGCTGCTCTGCACAACTTAGGTTCCTGAGCCTGTGCAGGTACTTCCCGCCTTTATGCATCTGCTGTTACCACATCATCTTAGAAGGCTTTTCCCTACAGTTTCCAGCCTTTCAAAATCTTCATCTCCAGTGATGCCCTCTCTGAGATCCTCCTTGCGCCCTTTTATCAAAATTAATTGTTCTTCCCTCCAGCATCTTAAGGGTCCCATCAATGAGTTACATTACAGTTGACCTTGAACAGCACAGGTTTGAACTGCATTTGTCATTTTGTTGTTGTTTAGTCCTTCAGTCATGTCTGACTCTTTGCAACCCTGTGAACTGTAGCCCACCAGGCTCCTTGGGATTTCCCAGGCAAGAATACTGGAATGGGTTGCCATTTCCTTCTCCAGGGTATCTTCCTGACCCAGGGATCAAACCAATCTCCTGCATTGCAGGTGGATTCTTTAGCCACTGAGCCACCCAGAGTGGGGGTGGGGGTGGCACGTAGAATTGCATAGGTGCACTTATACACAGATATTTTTCAGTAGTAAATACTACAGTCCATGGTCAGTTGAATTTGTAGATGTGGGGGAACTATGGATACAGAGGGCTGTCTATAAATTACATGCAGATGAACCCTGAGTTGTTCAAATGTCAACTGTATTCTCTTTGAATTCACAGTTAGGGATTGAGGTTTATGCTCTTTGTTTCTCTGAGTATCTTATCTGGAGTGGGCACTTAAATGTTTGTTGAGTTGGAAGTAGGAAAAGCAGGTGTTAACATCCCTCGAGAATACACTGAGGTGTGGATAACTTGCCGAAGGGCATTCTAAAGCACTTTGGCTCAGACTTGAAATAGATAGATCTTGGATAAGCAGAGAGGAAACAGGCTGCTGGAGACGCTGGAGCCAGTGTAACTCTTGTCTGTCATCCTAGCCTGGAGATAGACGTGATCAACACTAGGGGCCTTTGCAAGCGGAGAGATTCTGTGCGATGGGGGTGGGGCTTTGGGTCTCCCCACCAGGTTCTTGGGACTGCTCCAAGCCTGTGGAGAAGAAAGGTGCTGATAACTCGGGCAGGTGAGAGTTCATGGCTGTGAGTGTGTATGGGTGGGATGAGGGACTCCTAGTCGGCTTACGTCATCTGTGTTCAGGAGAGGGCTGAGGAGTTTGGTTTCTTTTTTAATAATGATGATCAACATGGAACAAGTGCTGACGGTGTGCCAGGTACTGGCCAGACCCGGGAGGGGCCCCCGTGGGGACTGACAGTCCGTTGTCTGCACCCACCGGGAGCCAGCCTTCTGTGTGGTCCCAGTTCAGCATGGAGCAGACAGGCCTCAGAACTACCAGATCTGGCAGGGTTCAGATTATATGCCTTAAATGAAGGGCCTCCTTCCACCCAGCGCTTCAGTGTCTCTCTCTGTCACGTGTGGGAACAGTGGACTGAGTGTGTGTGTGTGTTGGTGTGTGTGTGTTTGTCACTTGTTTCCTCTGCGCACTCTGCTGACTGCTCTGGGTCCACCTCTTATTTGACCAGATTCTGTTCTTCTTGATTGTCACCAAGCCAAGTCCCAGGTCCCCAGGTCCTTTGTGGAACTGTCTGCAGTGGTGCTAGAGAGTGATGATTTTCACTCAGCACCACTCCCTTTGCAGGGGAGACGGTGGTCTGTGAAGAATGGGGATTGCACGGCCTGAGAACAGACTGCAGAGTGAAGAGGCGTGTTCCTCACCAGGCTCAGGGAAGGCCAGGGCGTGGGGCTTAGCTGTGCAGCTGTGATCTCTGGATCAGTCTAATACCGTGACTAGTGGTACAGATTCTGTAACCTTCTGTTTCCTGGGACTAGCCCTAATTTTTATTCAAGCTTGTGTTTCTCCTTCTCTGTTTATTCGCCTTTATAATTTTATTTATTTGGCTGTGCTGGGTCTTCACTGTTGCACAGGCTTTTCTCTAATTGTGGTGCCTGGGCTTCTCGTTGTGGTGGCTTCTCTTGCTGTGGAGCACAGGCTCTAGAACACAGGCTCAATAGTTGTGGCACACAGGCTTAGTCACTCTGTGGCGTGTGGGATCATCCTGGATCAGGGATTGAACCCATGTCTCCTGCGTTGGCAGGTGGATTCTTTACCACTGAGCCACCAGGGAAGCCCTATATTGGCCTTTAAAATATCATTTAATTTGGCTGAGATCAAAACCATAGTGGTTATTTAGAGGATAGAGGTGCTAACCCTGCTCAGGGTGAACTCTGCTAGTGGTGATAGCTGGGAACAACTGCTAAGGCTGCTTTCACACACAGAGTTTTTCATTTCTTCCCTTGCGGCTCTCGACCATTTTTTTTTTTCTCTTTTTTACCTTTCCCACTCTCCTGACTCCACTGGCACCTATGCACATTGCTTAACCCTGTTGGTGATAGGCGGGTTCCTGACCCCTCGGGGGGACGATTGGAGCTCCCACCTCATGGCTTTCCTCTCCAGCTGAGCCCACTAATGTGTGGAGGAGTGGCCCACCTCCTGAACCCTGACCGTCTTCGTTAATTAGCGTACATTGATTTATTTACAAGCACCAGGTCTTCACCAGAAGGAATCTGTCCTCTCTGGGTAGCACAACTGAGGAGCTGGGTTGAAGGCGTTCTAGCAGCTAAGGAATTCCAGCCATCTTCACCTGTTCTTATTGCTTAGAGGGTGGTGGGCATGCATGAGCTCATTATCTTTCCTCAGTATTCTTCTTTGTTAGTCATGCTTTTGCCTCAGCTTCAGTAATCTGAAGTAATAAACTGGCTCGTGTGTCTCTAAAGGCTCTGAAATGTATTTGCCCTATTCCATTTGGCTCAGTCAGTAAAGAATTGGCCTGCAATGTAGGAGACCTCCAGGTTTGGTTCCTGGATCAGGAAGATCCTCTGGAGAAGGGAATGGCAACCCACTTCAGTATTCTTGCCTGGAGAATTCCATGGACAGAGGAGCCTGGTGGGCTACAGTCCACTGGATTGCAAAGAGCTGGACACGACTGAGAGACTAACACACACACACATTGGTGGACCTGCTGCCAAACCAGGAGCATTCTTCTATAGGATGAAGAAGGGGATAAATAAACTTCCCATCATAGTAAATTTCACAAGTGATGTTTATCCTTTAACACTTCGTGAGCATTTTCTTTTGTTACATGATCTATTTCCATTTCCTTTTGTAAGGAGGAAGTCAGTTCTCATGGTTTTCTTAGATTTATGGCTTCACTCTCTTCTTTTCCCCTTAGACTTGAGGATCATGGCTGCGGGAAAGTTTGCAAGTCTTCCCAGAAACATGCCAGTGAATCACCAGTTCCCCCTCGCCTCGTCCATGGACCTTCTGAGCAGCAAGTCCCCTCTCGTTGAGCGTCGTGCAGATGCCTATCAAGACGTGTCTATACATGGCACCCTTCCCCGGAAGAAGAAAGGCCCTCCTCCCATCAGGTCCTGTGATAACTTCAGTCATGTGGGGACCCTCCCCCATTCCAGATCCCCACGGCACCACTCACCTCTGATCCAGGATGTCATCCAGGAGCAGCCCCTGCAAGACTGGAAAGGCGAAGCCTTCACCTTCAGGTAGCTTCTTTAATTTCACAAATGAAAATGATTTGTTTTAAAGGACTTTTTTTAAAAAAAAGTGTTTTTAGGAAAAATATCAAACATGCACAAAGTAGAACAGATAGTTTAATTAACTCCCATGGACCCATCACCCAGCTTCAACAGTTATCAACTCGTGGTTGGCTGTACCCCATTCACTTTCCTGCCTCTGGTATTTTTATTATTTTCAGGCAAAGCTTTATTGTGCTCTGTTATTATTTTGAAGCAAATTTCAGACTTCGTTTTATCTGTGAATATTTTGGTATATGTCTTTGAAAGATAAGGACTCTTATTTTAAAAAACATATAGCTACAGCATAAAAAACTGTAACATCTAAAAAAAGAACCATTTCTTAATATCATCCAATTTGGGTGATATTAAGTGTATTTTAAGGTCAGCTTCCTGTATCATTAAGTCCCTCAGAGGGAACCACGGTATATTTTTTTTTTTTTTTTTGCCTCAGATTATGAACTGCATCCATCCATTTCTATAGAGATGTCAGGATTTCTATAATTAGGATGTCTATAATTGTATAGGCGTCCCCATTATCCAGAGCATGCCTATGAAACCTTCCATAAGCTGAGATGGTATGAAGTAGTAGTTCCCCTAGGACACATCATACTATAAATGGATGCATAACATAAATGGAGATAAAGCACAGATGCTCACGCACAGCTCAGGGCCAGGGCGACTTGATGCTGAGAGGCTGCATGTAGTTCTGGAGGGAACTTGGTGCTGCCACTCTCTGCTCTGCGTGTGCACCGCCTGTGCAGCAGCTTCCAGAAAACAGACACTCAACGCTATTTTAGCATTTCACCTTTTTCCACAAAAGCAAAATTCCCGTTCAGACTTCTGTTAGTGAAATCAAGTCCCAATGTAGGTCATTTTGTAAAAGCAAAGTAGTGTCAAGCACACTTCCAAAAAGCGGGGATACCTGTGTTTAGCTGTCAACAAGCTGAAATAAAATCTTGTTTGGTTTTGGATCCATCATCAAGTCAGCTTCAGAATACTTTAGAACAGGAATTGCTTTCTTCTTCTGTCCACCAGGGACCTGGGTAAATAAGACTCATGGTCATAAAGGCTTTTTCTCTGGGTCTGAAATGGGCCTAGTTGTGACCCTGCTTGTGGAGCTGGTTTAGAACCGCTGCACCCCTTTTTCTGTTGAGCAAGGCCAGCAGCCTGTGATGCTGTTGGGTAAGCAGGGGGATGGTTTCTTCCGCTGTATCTCCTTACATCTCTCTCTCTCTGTGCAGCCCTGTAGTATGGAAGGCCACTTTGGTCCTAGCTCATTTATTTGTTCAATACCTGTATATTGAACACCTGTGTTAGTTAGAATATGCTGATTTTGTAAGCACTATTGCTTCACCAGGAAAATTCTGCCCGTATCCTCTAAGTATCTTAACTAAAGGGCTGGTCTGACATAGACGACATTTTAGCTATCAAATCATTGCCCTTTTACAGGGTGGGGAAACATGTGCCCTGACAGGATAGCAGTGGAACATGAGAAATGGTGTCCTCCCAGAGCAAACACTGTAGTGAAGGATCCAGATAATAAATACAAGTAAATAAACAAGACAATGGCAGGTTATAGTCAGTGATATAGAGGAAATAGTAATATGCTGGAGATTTATTGGGGTTATATTTTTTTATAGGGTGGACGGTCTCTGAGGAGGAGAGTTCAGTGGAAGGCTGTCCCGGCATAGGAAGAACAAGTGCAAGGAACCAGGGGTGGGAACATGTTTGAAAAACCCAAAACAAGCTAGGGTGACCTGTGGCTGGAGTGTGGCATGTTGCGAGGCAAATAGTACACATGTTGGGAAAGGCCTAGGCAGGCAAGAATTGTATAATTGCAATATTACAGGAGAAGATGAGTGGAAGCCCAGATAGTCTCTGGAGAAAGCACTGGAGAGTCTGCAGGGTTTCTGACGTCAGACCACACAGCTTCCCAGGGTGTTCTGGGCATCAGGTGGTTCTGCTCTGCAGAGTCCAGGTGGGTGGCCTGCTGATGACAGGTGTATGTGGAAGTGCACACATGCGCACAGTAATGTTGATATCTCATCATGGGCACCTGATGCACCGCCATGCAGAAGCAGAGCCATCACTGCCCTGTCTTAGGGAGGCTATGAGGCAGTGAAGGAAAATAACTTCCAGCTAGCCAGAATTAAGCCCAGGCTGCACTCATGGAGTCAGAACCCACTTATTACTTGGCTTCCTGTGGCTACTTTTTATTTAGTTAGTTAAACTCTATATTGAGCTAGATATCCATGGGCTTCCACATGGAGATGGTTCACAAAGTCCAGGCTAGGTGTCTACTCTTACCAGGGGGATCTCCCAGGGCCCGGGGGTAGTAATGGAGTCACCCTTTGTAGCTTGAGGAAGTTCTCAATAAACTCCTGAGGCCCAGGCTGTCAACCTGCCAGCAGTTTAAAACCTTTTTAATTGGAAAACTAACTTGGACATAGATCAGATCTTAGATCTTATCGGAGGTGGACTCAAGTCATGAGTTTAAAGTCCAGGCTGTGGAAGACTTAACAAGTGCTGTTGGTTTAGGTTTGTTTCTGATTCAGAGTTACGTTCATCCAAATTCATGTTTTTTTCCCTTAACTTAAAATACCTTATTGTTAAAGGTCAGCACAGGAAGTAAATGCACATCCTTCAAAATTATGCTGAGTGTCGAAGGATCTAAAGTCCTCTTCCCCCACTCCGCACCCTTATTGTTAATGTATTTTGTTTACCTGACACGTCTTAAAAATATCCTGAGTTGTTCTCAGTTTTGAGGACTTCAAAGCACCTTATATTCTTTTTTTTTTTTCCCTCCCTAAATCCTTTTAAGTATTCCTAATAAGATTATGAGCTGCCTCAGTTACTTTTTGGAACAAGTCAGAGTGTCAACAAGTGTAACATTTTGTGAAAGTGAAAAGCTGGGGACAGGCTGTTTGAATGAGAACCTGAGCCTCTAGAGTGGGAAGTGTGACCAAGGTGCTGGACAGAATTACCTCGAGAGAGAAACAGCGTTTCTGTTCCTAACTCAGCTCTGACAGCCCGGCAGAGCTGTGAGACCCACCACCCTGGTTCACTCACCACTGGAAGCTGGGAGCCGTGTGTGTTTTAGAGTTTTGAATCCCTGACTCTAGGGACCTAAGACTAGTTAGGTCTACCTTTAACAGGATTATTGGTTTCTTTTTTTTTTTTTGCCTTGTTTCAGATAAACTCTTTTGGCCTTATTTCTTTTCAGAGTGAATCAGGGGTTAACTTCAGCCAAGAGTAGCTGAAGTTCAACTCTCCCAGATGTCAAGCCTGCAAGCCTTCCATTCCATCGCACTTGGGGTTGGCATGATGATGGTGGGGCTATCTTGGGGAGTGCCCCCCCCTCCCCCGCAACTCCTGGGCCCACCTATACTCAGAGGGAAGCGCTCCAGATAGCACCTCCTTGTCCTGTGAAATATTCTAAGTTGCAAGTTTGCTGTTTTTCCAACAAATTTGTTTACTTTATTAATCACTAAAAAGTCACCTTTATGGTTGAATATTAAGTAAATATCAACCCTGTGGAAGGCCCTAGGCAAAGCAGAGGAAGTCTTCCTTTTGACCTAACAATTTACATTAGTAAGCAGTCATATAAACATGTGTCATATTCACATGGATTATTATTCCCTTACATTTTATAGTTATAAAATATCTTCCTGTTCATAAGTTATCTTGTTTGAACATCATAACCCTATGTGACAGTAGATTTCATCGTTAGCAGCAGCATTAGGTTGTCATCAATACAGCTGAGTAAATGGTTCAGAGATTGAATGGTTGAAGCACCTAAGATTAGACCCTCATGTGTGACTGAGCTAGGATTAGGACTCAAAAACTATCATAGGGCCTTCCCCAGACACTGTGCTCTGTAGCCTTGCAAGAAGGCTGGCTCTGCTGTGGGCATCTCTTGAGTTATCTTCTTGCGTGAACGCTTCAGTCCCCAGGGTCTGACTGCAGCGTCTCAGACACCCGCCTTGAGGAGGCTAGAGCCTTGGCTGCCAAGAGCAGGCAGAAGGCAGGCCTGGAAGGGGAACTGGTCTCCTCGTTCCGAGACCCGTATCTCTTGGCTCTGTTTTTGTCTTGGCTGCCCTTGGATATACTTGTGGTTTGAAAAGGAGCCAAAGTGAGGAGCCCAATGCTCTTAAACCTGCTGCTTGATGTCACAGAAGGAGCCTTTGTTCTGCAGGCTGAGCAAGGCTTCTCTGAGAAGTCTGCAGATGGGATTTCCTCTTGACATTAGCATTGTTTGTCTGGTGTCCCTTGGGTTCATCCATCTTCAAGGATGAATTTTTATTTCAATTTGGGACCTTCCTTGTACTGAGAGGAGACCCGTTCCTGATATGAGAGGTCTGCATTGCCGGGATAGGTGAACGGTCAGCGCTTGGAGTCCACTGTCGGTCCTCTCCCTGCCCATGGGTACGTGGAGGCGCACATTCCTGGGAACAGCTGCTGAGAACGTAATTCCTTCTACCCCCTGTGCTGTGGGAGCATGTGGCTGGACAATGTGGTGTTTCATTAATCTGCATGAGTGGAGCTGACTGACTAGTCACAAGTGTTTTAACTAATGGGGGCCAGAAAGTCTGCAGAATGATTCCAAGTTAAAATCCCGTATCCTTTCCCAGGCAGTTAAGTAACCTTCTGTGTCATAGTGTCAGCTCTTCAAATTTGAAGCTGAAGTGTTAAGACACAGGCTCTGTGCAGAAGACCCTACTCCAAACAGTGATTCTAGGCTGTGTCGGTACTGTCACCTGAAAAATTGTTTCCACAGCCACCAAGTTCTAGAACTATTGATTTATGCTCCCCCAGACATGCAAATAAAGTAGTCTTTAGCACAACGTTAATCAGAAGGATCTACTATGTGAAGGTCCACACGCAAGCATCTGCACAATTTATACATGGGCATGTCTGCTGTCTACCGATTGGAAGCTCTTTGGGCACAGAGAAAAAGTTGGGTTTAGATTTGAAAAAAGGCTATTTAATATGAATAAATTCTTTTTAGTAGAAGGTACATTTATTGAGTTAGCAGAGTGGCAATGGCGTAACAGCCAAGAATGTCTCCAGAAAGTAATAACCCATGCATTGAATTTTTATTTTTAAATTTTGAAGTTAAGTTTTATGAACAGTTTGAAATGCCCCTTGGTGTTTAAGTGCAGCTGTTGCGGATGGGTTAGTGAATTCCAAGCCATGGTGCATGTCCAGGCCCTGGTGGCCCCTGGTGTGCTGAGGCCAGGAGCAGCTGGGTCAGAGGTGAGCTCAGCCCCTGCTGGGCATCTGGTACCAACCCAGGGTTGGGGGAGCCCAGAGAATGGGGAATGCCTGCAGGCCCACCAGCTGCCTGACAGTGTCCTAAATCTTCTACCCACAGGGATGGTTTCAACCTAAAGGCTGGGATCTGTGCATTCTCAGCTGTTCTGGGGGAAAACTGAAGTACTTTTTTTTTTAACTGATTGTAAACCACAACCAAGAAAATGATCAGACTTACACAAAACCGTCCTTGTTAAGTAGAGCTGTTCAACATCTTCTTTCCTCCCCCAGTCTCCCCAACAAATCTGCTTTAAATTCCTGTTTATTCAGGCCTCCTGCACGTTATTTGAGCAAAAGTCAGGTTTGTCAGTCTTCTGTGAGTCAGAAACTCTGAGTTTTTCACACCCCTCAGGATAGGTTGAAGCACACTGTAGACAGAAGATGTTCTGCAGTTACAGATGACTCGTGTTCGTATCACGTGTGGATTGGGGAGCCATCCCAGCCAGGCCCGGAGGTGGGAGCTGGAGAAGTTGCTTTTGTTGTTTAGGAGATCCCTTCGTGGGGACTGGACTGGAGCCACAGGAGTGATAAGCCCTCCGGCCACCTCCGGCCACAGCCACCCTGCTGTTCACAGCTTTGTTATGCTGTCACCACCCAGTCTGTCTCTAAGAGGCTAGCTGCAGGATCGCCTACAGAATTTCAAGCTTTGTTTCCTCCAAGGCCCCAACACTGAGGGTGTTCCTGTTTTTGGATTGTGCTGTTATTTACAAATTACAGAAGTCTGAGAAACCTTCCGTGTTGACCCAGCCTTTATGTCTGTGGTTCCAGAATCACTTGCAAAAGTAGTCAGGGGTGGACAGAGAGAACGCGAGTCATGTAATCCAGGAGGTCTCAGTCTATCCACTATTAGGTGTGTGAACTAGGACAGGTTCTAAACTATAAACTGAGGGTGAGCATAATGCTTCCGAGGGGTGCTGTGAAGATTCACTGGTCACTCAGCCTGCAAGTTCCACTGAATGGCATGGCTCTGACTTTCACTCTTAAGCCTGGTTCTGCCTTCTGGGAGTCTGGGTAGAACAGGTCATGTCCTTGCTCTCACTTCCACCTGATCATAGCAGCTTATTCTTCTCCTGCCAACTCTGCTGGGTGACGCCTGACCTGAAGGCCACTGGTCATTTTGCTGGGATGTTGATGTAGCCGTGGATATCAAAGAAAGCAGCTAGTGACCTTGGGGTTGATTCCAGCAAACAGACTGGGTGGCTTTGTGACCTTGTGTAAGTTACTTCATCTTTCTGACCTCCACATCCTCAAAGGGTGGCTTGGGGGTCAAATACAACCCCATGTGAAGGCACCTAGCTCAGACCTGGCATGGAGCAGGGGCTTAGATGTTGGTTTCCGCCCTTCCTTCCTCCTGGAAGTCCAAAGGCCAGAACTTGGAGGCTACTAATCCTCGTATGTAACCTGAGATCACGTTCAATGCCTGTGGGTTTCCGTGCGAGAAGGTTTCCCATGTGTTGACAGTCTGGCCAGAATCCCTCTATGTGGGTCTGCTCTAAGCGGCCCTGCAGCAGGGCATCTTGGCCACCACTCAAGCTTACAGGTCTGACAACCCCATGGCACATGGAAAATCAGCACACCATGGTACTGAGGCATAGAGTCTGTCCTTGGTGAAGTGGCCCAAGCCCTTGCCTGCTTGTCCCTGTACTCAACGTCTGTGTCTTCACTGTTTCTTTGAGTATTTATTGAGTTTATTTAGTGTCAGGTATTGTGCTGGGTTCTTCACAGGTGGCTCAGTGGTGAAGGATCCGACTGCCAATGAAGGAGACGTGGGTTTGATCCCTGGGTCGGGAAGATCCCCTGGAGCAGGAAACAGCAACCCACTCCAGTATTCTTGCCTGGAGAATCCCATGGACTGAAGCCTGCCAGGCTTCTCTGTCCATGGGGCCGCAGAGAGTCGGACACGACTGAGTAACTGAGCACGCACGTTGTGCTGGGTACCAGGTCCCAGTGGAGCATGAAGTATAGATGTGGACCTTGTCCTTGGGGAGTGCCCAGTTTAGAGCACTAAACTGAATGAGGAGGTACAAGGAAGGTCATATCAGAGAGCCCTGAGTTCCTTGAATTGGGGGGAGAGAAGGGTTCTCTGCAGGAGGGAACATTTGAAGATTGAATATAAAAAAACAATGTAAACTTCTTCATTAATATTTTATGTTATGATGTATTAAGATATTTTTGAAATATAAACTTAAAACATTATTAAAATTGAGTTCACCTCTTTCTTTTCAATGGACTACTAGGAAAGTTTACATTACATGTTTTTCACGTTGCATTTCTGTTAGTTCCAGTCTAGACCTCACTAAGGAGTTTAGATTTTCTCTGCAGGTCAAAGGGAAGCCTCTAAAGGGTTTTAAGCAAGGGAATAGCATGATCTGGCTCTGTTAATAGAAGACTCAGTGGAGAAGTGATTGAAGGCGGAATAGGAATTGGAGGGAGGGTAGGAGGCGGTTGCAGAAGTTCAGAAAGCAGAGGGGATCTGTTCTGGGAGGGTAGTAGGGGAGATGAAAGTGGGAGGATTCAAGATCTATTTTGTAGGTAGAATCTACCAGAATTACTGAGGGTTCGATAGAGAGGGATGAGGCAGTGGGACAGTCAAGCATGGCTCAGGGAGCTGGGTGGGGAAGCGGGCCATTTACGGAGACAGGGAAGAGTGGAGAGGAACAGGGCTTTATTTAGTGATCAGGCTGCTTTTTCCTGGGAGGAGGAGGTGATGGATGGTTCGATTGCAAAGAATCGAGACTTCTGTTTTACGTGTGCTGAGTCTGAGATGTTTGCGTGTCTACTGGAGGTGTTAACCAACCAGTTGGTGTTGTGAGCCTGGAGCTATAGAGCGAGGTCTGGGCTAAAAGTTATAAAGTTAGGAGACTGCATACAAATGATGTTAAAGCCAGAAATGGATGCCATTGGCCAGGGAGAGAGCTGTATAGAGCATAAAGAGAAGGCCCCCTAGAGCCCAGCCAGGAGGAACCCGAGCACAGACCATTCTGGGGAGTCAGCATAGGAGGCTGAGTGTTCAGTGGGGAGCAGAGAAATGAGGCAGGAACCACACATGGTTGGTGTTCAAAGGAAGGTGGGGATGAGAGACAAAATTCAACAGGAAAAGATCTAATCTTTTAAGTATGTAGTAAAACAAAGCACATTTTTTCATTACTTGATTCTTTTTATAAAACATTTTTGATTTGATTAAACCAGACGTGCCCTCGGGGCCGCCCTCCCTGTGGGCCTGTGTCAGCAGTGTGGTGATTATGCCTGCGGTTGGTTCCTTCCCTGGTGGTTCTGTGCATCCCTCAACAGCTCCGTGGACAGAGGTTACATAGACCACAGTGGTTGGTGTTCAGATTTTTGCCTGAGGGGTGAGGGCTGTTTTTCTAAGATGCCTGCCCTTTTCCAAAAGGGGCCTGGGGTGCATGTTCCTATATATGTTTGGCTGAGTGAAGTCTTTCCTTTTATTTTCTCAAAACTGTAGCACTTTGGGGCTTCCCTGACAGCTCAGTTGGTAAAGAATCTGTCTGCAATGCAGGAGACCCTGGTTCAATTCCTGGGTTGGGAAGATCCACTGGAGAAGGGATAGACTACCCACTCCAGTATTCTTGGGCTTCCCTTAGGGCTCAAATGGTAAAGAATCCACTTGCAATGCGGGAGACCTGGGTTCGATCCCTGGATTGGGAAGATCCCCCGGAGAAGGGAAAGGCTACCCACTCCAGTATTCTGGCCTAGAGAATTCCATGGACTGTAGAGTCCATGGGGTCACAAGGAGTCGGACAGAATAAAAGTGGTACTTTTATTCTGTCTCTGAGTTAGTTGAGAAGAAACCTTTACAAACACACTCCTTTAGCAGTGAGTGGAGAAGGCAATGGCACCCCACTCCGGTATACTTGCCTGGAAAGTCCCATGGACGGAGAAGCCTGGGGGGCTGCATTCCATGGGGTCATGAAGAGTCGGAGACGACTCAGAGACTTCCCTTTCACTTTTCACTTTCATGCACTGGAGAAGGAAATGGCAACCCACTCCAGTGTTCTTGCCTGGAGAATCCCAGGGACTGTAGAGCCTAGTGGGCTGCCGTCAATGGGGTGGCACAGAGTCGGACAAGACTGAAGCAACTTAGCAGCAGCAGCAGCAGCAGCAGGGGAATGGTTGGGGGCAGGGTGGATGGGGCCAGTAGGAGTGGAGGAAGGGCAGATAGACACCAGCCAAACAAAGCATCTGCTTTTATCAAAAGTGCTGTGTTTGGGCTTAGCCAGCCTGAAGCCTGATGATTCACTGATGCCAGAACCTCTCTGCCTGCCAAGAGACATACTGGCCTTGATACGGTTTTTCTCATTGTTACTCTATTCAGTTTGACTGACTGCTGCCAAGTTAAGATTTCAACAGTGGCTTTTAACTTAATGCTGTCCTGGAATTCTGCTGAACACAAGTTAACCCATGAGCACATCAGGTCTTTGTCAACCAGGACCACTTGGTATTAACCTTGGATTCCTGTAGAGACTCACCATAGTGTGATATGTAGGATATTTAAATGGTGCTGTTTTAACATGATTAGGGAATCTGCCTGAGGAGGCGGTTTAATTGCCATTCTTTCAGTGTATGTCATGAACACATTCATCAGGCATGGCTGTATTTTCAGATGAGATGGAAACTGACTCATAGGAGCAGGAATTGGCTGCTGAAGTGAAAGAAGCA
Organism: Bos javanicus; assembly: GCF_032452875.1. NCBI lineage: Eukaryota > Metazoa > Chordata > Mammalia > Artiodactyla > Bovidae > Bos > Bos javanicus. Next base: position 50,141,163 of record NC_083870.1, read on the forward strand.
GGAGTTTGAGAAGCAGCTGGGCCTTAGGATCTCTGGTCACCAGGACGGGAATTGTGTCTTCATGTACAGTCTACCCTGGGCTGTAGGAAGAAAGATTCCCCAAGTTGAGGGAAATGACAAAGAAAGTCTCACCGTCTGAGGCTCTGAAAGGGAAATGCAATTCAGGACAACTGACAGCAACATGCTGACCAGAGTTTGGAGGAGGAACAGGTATGTTGTGACCATCTAGGGAGCGCTCGTGTTTAAGGATGTGTAGGAAGGACTGTCTCCAGCCTGGACTGACCCGTGTACAGGATCCCCCAGACTGTAGCGTGATGAGCCAGGGCTGATCTGATAAATTCATTCACTAGGACCCTGAGTATTTGTGTGCTGGAGACTCAAAGACAGGCCAGGGCTTTTGTCCAGTTGAGGAGCTCGTGGCCCTGGGAGCAGGGGATGCATGTTTTGAACCATCTGAGCTCACCTGCACCTGTTCTCTCTTTGCTGCTGACCTGCCTTCCCGTCCACACTTTTGCCCTCCATGTCACTCCACTAGCTCAGTAAACAAGTCTACTTTTCTTGACCTCTGACTAACATCTTTCCAGGTATCATGTTACTTTTTCTCCTTGACCAGATGATTGCAGGTTGTGCTTTCTAGGTAACCTTCCCTCAGAGCCTGCCTTCACTGTGCCACCACTTGCTCTGGGCTGTTCTGTCCTTGGCCCCAGACTTAGGAAAGGTCGGGCCATGCAACCGAGGCCCGTATCAGAGGGTGGCTCTGGGCTGTGAAAAGAACTCGAGTGCAGAGTGAACAGAGGATTGTAAGGAATGCTATGGGTAACAAAAAGGGCTTTCAGAAATTATGTTTGGAATAATAAAACCAAAGAGAGGGGGATGTGAGAGAAACCAAACTGCTGAGCTTCTGTTCAGCTTGCATTTTTTCCTTTTTTTTGGTCGAGGAAATGACTTCTCTGATTGGAAAGGGTAGGATAGAGGTGAAGGAGGATAGTAGATGAGGCCGTGACAAGAGGCTCTAATGCCATCAAATAAGCTGAAGCCCCAAGGCTCCAGAAGAAAGGCTGAGACCACCAGACCAGTGCACAGCATTGGAAGCATTGGAGAAATGCTGGCATCACCAAGAGTGACAGGAGAGATGAAGATAGATAAGGATTTTAGTTTTCAAAACGGAACTAGGGAGATACAATTAATCTACAAAATGGTAAGATTGACATCCATCTCAGGAAATATTCTAAAAAGGATTATTAGAACAATGATTTTTGAATACTTGGGGAAGGAAGCAACAACCAGTAGTAATTAGCAGGGCTTTGCCAAAAAGCAGGTCGGACTAGTTTCACTTTCCTTCCTGGGGTTACTTTGTTGGTAGATTAGAGGACCGTTGAGAAGGTGTATATTCAGATGTCAGTCATCAGTGATATCCTTAGGATGAAAGTGATTGCAAGCCAGATGATGGTACAGGAAACACACTCTAGGCTGTGCCTGTAGCCCATTTCTAGCCAACTTTAAAATATCTTTTAGACAATGATGCTGACATAAACATCATGTTGGTGGATGTTATGAATATTGGGGGAATAACTAATATGTCAGAGATAGAAGTAAGATCCAAAAAAGATCTTGGCATTTTGAAACAACAGACCAAACCTAACTAGAAGGACTCTGTGTGTGTGTGTGTGTGTGTGTGTGTGTGTGTGTGCGCGCAGATGCACACACGCAGAGTCACTCAGTCGTGTCCAACTCTTTGCGACCCTTTAGACTCTAGCCCGCCAGGCTCCTCAGTCCATGGGATTCTCCAGGCAAGAATACTGTGGGTGGCCATTCTCTTCACCAGGAGATCTTCTCAACTCAGGGATCAAACCCGAGTTTCCCGTGTCTCCCGCATTGCAGGCAAATTCTTTACCTGGTGAGCCATCAGGGAAGCCCAACTGGAAGGACTCAGGAGGGACAAAGACTTGGACTAAGTCCAAAAAACAAAATAAATGTGTAGCGTTTGGCTTAATAGCCACATGTGAAAAAGTATTCCAGGATTTAGGTAAGTGCAACCCTAGAATGAGTCAGCAGTATTCTAGGGTTGTCAAAGAAGCTAATGTGATTTTAGGAGCATTAATTGAAGTTTCATAATTGGACCAAGGGAAGTGGTTACACTTGGCTGCCCAGCTCCCATCTGGTGACTTGTTATCTCTAAACAACAGAAATAGAAGATGAATTCCTCCACTACAGAGCAGTTAGCTTCTGTCTCGATCACTCTTCTACTTTAAAGCAGAGACGTTTAATCATCAAGGCATACCCCTAAGGTTCTTTGTATTAGTGAAAAGGAACTCCTCATGTCATGGGTTAACCCTGGGAGGAGAATATAAAATAAGCACCAGCCTTAATCCTGTCAACTACTAGTGAGCCAGCTTTAACAAATGAAATCAAGAAGTATGTCTTGAGATGTGGGAGAGTAAATCTCATATTTATTTTGCAAAGGGATGAAACAAAATGTACTGTCTGAAATGCACATCTAGGACTGTTATAGTTCTCTGTTTTTAAAGCTACATCCCGTTTTAAAGCACAATCGTATGCATATTTTATAATTAATTTCATAATTAGCTTTTATGGGTGATTTTTCTTTTCTTTTTGGCTTCTTCTTTTTTTTAAAGATTAAAGTAGAATTGACTTACAATGTTAACAGATTACATCCTTCTTTTAATTAGCAAGGACAGTGCATATACTATGCCCCTGTGTGGCATGAGAAAGTAACTTAAAAATTTTTTTTAAATTTATTTTTATTTTTAATTGGAAGATAATTGCTTTACAATGTTGTGTTGGTTTCTGCCATACAACAACATGAATCAGCCATAAGTATACATATGTCCCCTCCCTCTTGAACCTCCCTCCTACCCCTCTAGGTTGTCACAGGGCACCAGTTTGACCTCCCTATGTCATACAGCAAATTTCCACTAGCTATCTGTTTTACATGGGGCTTCCCAGGTGGCTCAGTGGTAAAGAATCTGCCTGCTAATACAGGAGATGAGGGTTCGATCCCTGCATTGGGAAAATCCCCTGGACAAGGGAATGGCAACCCACTCCAGTATTCTTGCCTGGGAAATCCCATGGATAGAGGAGCCTTGGTGGGCTACAGTCCATACAATCTCGAAGAGGAGCCTGGTGGGCTACAGTCCATGGAGTCACAAAGAGTTGGACACGGCTGAGTATGTACTAATGGTAGTTTCATTCCTAGTTTTTTAAGAAATCTCCATGCTATTCTATGCTAAGTCACTTCAGTCATGCCGGACTCTGTGTGACCCCATAGACGGCAGCCCACCAGGCTCCCCCGTCCCTGGGATTCTCCAGGCAAGAACACTGGAGTGGGTTGCCATTTCCTTCTCCAATGCATGAAAGTGAAAAGTGAAAGTGAAGTCGCTCAGTCATATCCGACTCTTAGCGACCCCATGGATTGCAGCCTAACAGGCTCCTCCATCCATGGGATTTTCCAAGCAAGAGTACTGGAGTGGGGTGCCATTGCCTGTTCTCCATAGTGACTGTATCAGTTAACATTCCCACAACCGTGCAATAAGGTTCCTTTTCTCCACATCCTGTCTAGCATTTATTGTTTGCAGGGTTTTTGCTGATGGCCATTCTGACCAGTGTGAGATGGTACTTCATTGTAGTTTTGCCTTACATTTCCCTAATAATGAGCGATGTTGATCATATATTCCTGTGTTTATTGGCCATCTGTATGTCTTCTTTGGAGAAATGTCTACTTAGGCCTTCTGCCCATTTTTTGATTGGGTTGTTTGTTTTTCTGATATTGAGCTGCATGGGCTGCTTGTATATTTTGGAGATTAATCATTTGTCTGTTGCTTCGTTTGTAATTATTTTCTCCCATTCCAAGGGTCGCTTTTTTTCATCTGGTGTATAGTTTCCTTTGCTGTGCTTTTAAATTTAATTAGGATAAAGTAACTCGTTATTGCAACTTTAATGTGATTCCCAGTATCAGTGGAGAAACTGTCCATCTAACTACACACTAGCTCATGTTTTTCCAAGTGATGTCATTTCTCCACTCACCAGGCCAGTCCTGTTTTAAGCATCTAGTTCTTCACTTTCCCATAAACAGTTGGAAATGACCTTGTGGTCCACTCAGTCCTCTTGGTTATCTCCCTGGTTAACCTCCTCTCTGGCATTTCAAACGGGTCCAGAGAGATTCATTTGCAGCTGAAGCAGCCAGCTTCTCAAGACCGCTTTGAAAATACCTAGTCTCAGAGGGGCTGGGGAGCTAGGCGCTGGCCCGACAGCAGTGACCTTCCACTGCTAAGGGAGTTCTGTCTTCGGCCATCACCGCTCGGTCACAGGCCTGTGGCTATATTATCTCCTTCATGAGGCGGCCCGTCAGTCCAAGAACAACATTTCTCTCATGTTCCCTCTCTCTCTCCAATGTTATTCTTCCCTTGATGAACCCATGGAGTGTGGTGGGAAGGGTTAGAGTCTAGATCTGCTGCATAGTGCAGAGAACACACACACACACACACACTCATACTCATTCATTCAAACCAGCATGGATTGAGCAGCTGTACTCTGGGGCTACAGAGGTGAATAAAATAAAATATGGTCCCTATTCTTAGTGAGATCATAGTCCAGTAAGGGAAATAAACAGGCATATACATATTGTATTGAATTATTATTTGTTATAGTAAAGTTTTATATTATAACAAATAATTATAATTCAATATAATGCATGTACTCCTTTATATGTTTTATAATGCATAGAAAATAAGTGCCAATGAGATGTTATTAATTCTGTGAGTTGGTGGTGGGGAGGGAGGAAGGGGAAAGAGTGGTCAGAGAAGATGGAAATGAATAGAAAGACGATGGGGACTCTGTAGACTTCTTGGTTCAGGGAATTCCAAATAGTTTGGATTTGTTGGAGCGTAAGGAGCATGGTGAGGAGATGAGGCTGGTGAGATGGACAAGGCCTTCGAATTGTGGATAGCGTCTAATAAAATATAAGATGAGAATGCTATACTCTCACACATGTTAATCTTACCTGAAAGAACATGGGTTTAGTCAGAAATATTGGCCAATGGAAGCAAAATCTTAATAGATTCAAAGCCTCTTGCTATCCCTTCCTCCCCGCCACAGCTCCCCAAGGTGTTGAGATGTTGATAGAACTGCATGCTGGCGGACAGAGTGACTGAGGGCTCTAAGTTCCAAGGCCATGTCCACATGCACGTAGGCTGAGGTTGCCAACAAAGGGCAAACTTCCTCCCAGTTATTGGGTTCACCTTTCCTGCTTGTCGATGTGCCCTTGCACAGGGGTTGGTTAAGGATGGTAAACCAGTAGAGTCCCCCAGGCTGCAGTGTTGGTCTTCTTTGGCACCACTGCTACGTGTGAAGAGGCCCATTGGTCACACTCGCCTTAAGTCTCTCTGTATTGCATTTCAGTTAAATGTTCTAGGAATGAGGTCATTTGTGGTAAATGGATACTTGCAAGCTAGAACTCCATTCAGACGTATAAACCTCCTAGTCCCTCACCTCAGTAAGTTTTGAGTTGATGATTTTTGCAGTGCCTTCATATCTGGGAACCGCACTGTACTTGGCAGCTTTGTATAGATTCTTTGTGTGTTCTACAGTCATCATTTGTGAATCATGACAGTTTTCTTCTTCCTTTTCCACTTCTTATACTTTTTATTTCTTTTGCTTATTTAATGCACTGACTAGGACCTCCAGGACAGTGCATTGAAACAGTAATAGGGGGCATCCTTATCTTGTTTCTGATTGATTGATTGGTTTTAGTAATGATTCTAATACTTCACCATTAAGAATGAGGTTTTTACCAGATATATTTGTTCTTTTTTATTTCTAGTTGGTGATGAGTTAGCTTTTTCCTTGCTGAGATCATGAAAAATTGGTGGTATTTGTTTAAATCCTCTTCCTCTCCCCATTAATTAGAAGCCCCAAATGATTTTTCTTTTAATCTGTTAATGTGAATAGATTTTCTCAAGTTAAACGGACTCTGTATTCCAGGAGTCAACCCAGTTTGATTATATTTTTATACATTCTTGGATTCTTAAATTAGGTTTGTCAATATTTTAGGATTTTTTTTGTATCTCTTCATGTGTAAGATTAACCTATACTTTTTCTTTCTTTTATTAACCTGGTGTCCTTTAGTATCAAAATTATAATATCCTGTTTTTCAAATTTCTTGAGTTTATATAATTTTCATAGTAATAAATTCCAAAGTTTGGCAGAACTTCCTGGTTAGAAAAACCATCTAGATCTGTAGCTGTTGAACAACTGATTCAATTTTTTAATTGTTATAGATAGGACTCTTCAGGTTTTCTGTTTGAGTCTATTTTAGTATTATTTTTCCAGGAATTTGTTTTTTTCCTAAGCTTTCAAATTTATTGGTATAAAGATGTTCATAGTGTTCTCTTACTGTGCTCTCTTTTATCTGTGATTATGTGCTGCGTGTGCTCAGTTGCTCAGTCATGTCCATGTGGCTCTTTGTGACCCCAAGGCCTGTAGCCCGCCAGGTTCCTCCTCTGATTTTTCCCGTAAGAATACTGGAGTGAGTTGCCATTTCTTCCTCCAGGGGATCTTCCTGACCCGGGATCTCTGATTATACCCCCACTTTATTTCTCTGCTGTTTCGTGCCTTCTCTCATTCTCCCCCCACTAGATTATGTCTGTCAGAGGTTTATTTTATTAGGCTCCTGAAGAACCAGGCTTCATCTGTTGCTCCCTTACTGTATCATTTTTTTTTAATTTCTGCATTTTAAAAATCTTTAGTCTATTTTTTAAATATTTGTTCTGTTCTCTTAAGCTAGAAACAGTTAATTTCAGTCTTCTCTAAAAGTAAGCATTTAAGGCTCTAGTCTCCTAGACTCCTCCAAATAACCACTTTGATTGTATCCTACATGTGCTATATCCTGCATTGTGCAAATCTGTCTGGAGTTTAATCTGGTTAACAGTTGCCATGTTTGGTGATACATTTGAGTTTATAGCTACCTCTTATTCTGCGTGTCTGTACTGTTCATACATTTTTCTAAACTATGGTCATTTTTTTAACTACCTTATTTTGAATTGTCTTTAAAAAAAAAAAACACCTCTATTCCTATTCATTTAATGGTTAGTTTAAAAATACCTTTCAATGACTTTATACAACATAATAGAGTAAAACAATACCTTTCCTTCTTCTCGAGCAATGCAGGATTTAGAACATGCGCTTCGGGCACCTTCCACTTGGCTCCTATGTCAGTGTTGCCCTGTGTTTTAGTTTGTCTTTTAAAATTGTAGTTAGTTACACATACCATCGGAGAAGGCAATGGCACCCCACTCCAGTACTCTTGCCTGGAAAACCCAATGGACGGAGGAGCCTGGTGGGCTGCAGTCCATGGGGTTGCTAAGAGTCAGACATGACTGAGCGACTTCACTTTCACTTTTCACTTTCATGCACTGGAGAAGGAAATGGCAACCCACTCCAGTGTTCTTGCCTGGAGAATCCCAGGGACGGGGGAGCCTGGTGGGCTGCCGTCTATGGGGTCTCACAGAGTCGGATATGACTGAAGCGACTTAGCAGCAGCAGCAGCACACATACCATAAAATTTACCTTCTTAACCATTTTTAAGTGCATGGTTCAGTAATGGTAAGTACATTCACATTGTTGTACAACCAGTCTCCAGAACTCTCTTCAGCTTGCAAAGCGGAAAATCCTAACCCGTTAAACAACAACTCCCCGTTCCCTGCCCACCGCACACCCTCCCCTGCCCCTGGCCACCACAATTCTACTTTCTGACTCTATGATTTTGACTACTCTGGGTACCTCATATAAGTGACATCCTTATGGGTATTTGTCTTTTGTGACTGGCTTATTTCACCTACCATATTGTCCTTAAGGTTCTTCTGTATGCTAGCGTATGTCAGAATTTTCTTCCTTTTTGAGGCCAGATGATATTCCATGGTATAGATCACGTTGTGTATATAGCACATTTTGTTTATCCATTCATCTGTGAATAATACTGCTATAAATGTGCACAAATATCTCTTCAAAATCCTTGCTTTCAATTTTGGGGGTATATATTCAGAACATAAATTGCTGGATTGTATGGGAATTCTACTTTTACTTTTTGAAGAGCCAACATACCGTTTTCCATGGCAGCTGTACCATTTTACATTCCCACCAACAGTGCCCAGGATTCGTTTCTCCACATTCTTACCAACGCTTGATTGTCTGTTTTTTAACTCCACGGATTGGACATTGTCTTGTTTTCACCATCAGTGCTGTTTTAGAGTTGCCTGTCTATTTACCAGTTTCTCTGTGCATCGTTCAGTCTTAGACCCTAAGTTTTCCTTCTGGCATATTTTTCCTGCTTCCTGAAGGGTATTCTCTACTTTTATTTGTCTCTGATTGTCTTTATTCACCCTTGTTCTCAGTAGTTTTCTGGGCAAGAAATTTTGTGCTCCTCACTTTCCCTTTTGGCTGCTGAAAATCTCCTGTCAGTCTAATTGTCATTGCTGTCAAGGCAACCTTTCTTTGCTCTTCTGTTGCTTTTAAGATCTTCTCTTTGTTTTTGGTAGTCTGTAACTTCCTTAAAATGTGTTTATTTTTGTTTTATACTGCTTAGGACTCATGGGATGCCTGAATCTGATAATTAGTATTTTTCATTAACTTTGACGATTTCCCATCATTATTTGACTGTTGCTTTTTGCCTTTTTCTATTCTCTCTTTCTAGAGTTCTAGTTAAATATAAGTAAACCTTTTCATTCTACCTTCTGCATCTCTTTTATATTTTCCCTGACTCTTTCTCTGCTGTGTTTTGTATAATTTATTTATTTATTTTAATTCATAAATATTTTCTCTAGTAATGTCTGGCTTATTTATAAGATTATTTTTATATTTATATCTAGATGTGATCAACTTTTTTAAAAATTTCTAGATGTTAGATTATTTTTGTATCTGCTTGTTTATTCTTAAGTCACATTTTTTAGTCCGTCTTTTTAAAAAAATTATCATGCATCATTATTTTATAGCTTACCTCTGAAATTCTAATATCTGAATTCTTTAGGGATCTCAATCGGTTGTCATTTCTGCTCATTTTGGAGATTGTCATTGGGGCTTATTTTCTGGTGTATGTAATTATTTCTAAAAGGGAGTTTATATTTAACCAAACTTGTGGATATCCTGTGTAGCTTCTGTTGATGAAGTTTTCCTCCAGAAAGCACTTCTACATTGTTCCCTGACACTAACCCAGACACTTTAATATTTTGCTCAGTTTTGGCTTCTCTATCAAAGCAGGTCATATAAATTTGCATCCCAAAGGATGACTTGTGCTTTACACATTCTTAGGGGAGACTATTACTACTGCTATTTTTTCCATCAGAATCTGTGGTGGAGATAGCAGGTCTCCCGGGTTTCCTTTGCTAGAGCATGTTTTTGTCTTGTATTTAGCACATTTCTTCTGTGGTGGGCGGTGTAGTCCTGGTCTGACTGTTCTAGCATTATGCAGGGAACTAACTTCAGAGTGAGTTGCTCAGTCTTGCGGACCCAGGGCTTAGCCTCCCTGCTTCCCTCCTTATCTTTTTGTTGTTGTTCACATTTTGTGTTCTGAATTTGTTCTCTTTTTGTGTCTGTTTTATATATATGTCTGTGTTTCCTGAGACTTTCCCTTTCTTGTGACTTCAACAATATATTTGAAAATACATTTGTAATTTGATTATCATTTAGATTTGAGACTACCTGGTCTGCCAGGTTAAGCAAATGAAGGTCCCAGGGTGGAACTTTCTATTTTTCTGAGTCTTTATTTGTATATATGGTGGTTAATTGTGCATTATATGTTCATTTGTCCTTGCCCTTGTTTATTCATTAATTGGCTACTATGTGACAAATACTTTGGTACGTGATTAGTATACATTAATGAGCAAGACAGAAGTAGCCTCTGACTTGACAGAGCTTACAGTCCTGCAGAAAAGACATAAACGAGCAGTGGCAGCTGAGGCGGGGTGATGGAGGAGACCAAAGCGTTATGTAAAATTGGGCTCTCTTATCTAGCTTCTGCACAGCTCCTTTGTTTTATTGTTCCTTGGTTTTCATGAGTTAACTACTTTTGCTGGTACGAAGGGATTACTTAAATATTATATTTTATTATACTCTAAGAGAAGGATTTCTGTGTTCATAGTTTGAAGGATGTGAAAGACCCCAGAAAATAAGTATCTGTTGAGAAGGAAGAAGAGCTTATTTGGGATATTCAGTAGCTAAATGGCAGCAATCATGTGTGCACTACTAACCATGGAAAATGGGTGGTGAAGGGATAAAGTCTTACTAATTCAGATCCTGGTAGTCAGCACGGTATAGTGCTTGAGGCAGGCATACGTGTGTGCTCAGTCATGTCTGACTCTTTGCAGCCCCATGGACTGTAGCCCCCCAGTCACCTCTGTGCATGCCAAGAATACTGGTGTGGGTTGCCTTTTCCTCCTCCAGGGGATCTTCCTGACCCAAGCGTAGAACCCACGTCTTTTTCGTCTCCCGCATTGGCAGGCAGAATCTTTACCACTGCGCCACCTGCACGGTGTTTGCTAATTCATTCTTAGCAAATGTATTGAGTCCCTACCAAGTGCTAGGCACCATCTGCCTGGTTCCCTTAGAAAGAGTTCAGTGAGTGTCCTTACCTCTGTCTTTCCTTTCACCCGCTACATCCTGCCATTTACCAAGGTCTATCTATTCCGCCTTCTAAAAGTCTCCCTCACACTGTCACTCTGACCCAGGCCTACTCATCTCTTACCCAGACCCCATAGTATCCTCCCTTTAGTCTTCCTGGCTCCATTCGGACCCGACTAATCTGTTTTCCATACTGCTGCATGGAGATTTTTCTAAAACACAAATCTCTGGTTATTCTCCAGCATGAGAGCCTTCAACAAATCCCACTGCTTTCAAGATAAAGTGTAAATGTGTTTACTTGGCATCCAAGCCCCTGATAGTCTGGCTCTGCCTCCTCTTCATCCTGATCTCCCAACCCCTCACCAGACCTACCACCTCCCCCAACCCCCTGCTTTCCTTAGTAGTTCTTTTACTCCTTAATTCAGCAAGTGGTTTCTGGGCAACTGCTATGTGCAGAGCCCGTGGGACACCAAGGGGAACAAAGCAGAGAAAGCTCCACTCTTGCAGGATTATATTCAAGGGAATAGACAGACCATGAGCAAATAAACATATCATAAATTATCACATAATATGGGAAAAATGAAGCCAGGTAAGGGGACAGAGTGTGGTGGTGGTGTTCATTTAGGTAGGCTGGTTAAGGAGGTGATGTTTGAGAGAGATCTGGGTAACGTGGGCCTGAGTGAGCCTTCAAGTATACACGTGCTAAGTTGCTTCAGTTGTATTTGACTCTGTGACCCTATGGAATGTAGCCCAGCAGGCTCCTCTGTCCATGGGATTCTCCAGGCAAGAATACTGGAGTAGGTTGCCCTGTCCTTCTGCAGGGTATCTTCCCCACCCAGGGATCAAACCCTCATCTCTTAGGTCTCCTGCATTGGTATGTGGATTCTTTACCACCAGCGCCACCTGGGAAGCCCCTTCAAGTATATATAGAGAAACTATTCCAGGCAAAGGAGCAGTGAATGCCAAGCCACAGCTGGCTTGATGCGTTTGCACAACAGAAAGAAAAGTCAGTAGGGCTTTGGAATAGGCAACAAGCGTGTCAGTGTTCTTTTGCTGAGTAACAAGTTACCACAGACTTGGTGACCTAACATTTATTTGTTACCCCACAGATTCTGTAGGGCAGAAGTCCCATGTGGCTCAGCTGGGTTCTCAGCTCAGGGTCTCACTCAAGATGTCAGTGACTGCATTCTCATCTGAGGTTCTGGGGTGGGGAGTCTGCTTCCACACTCATTCAGGTTGCTGGCAGAATCCAGTTCCTTGTGGTTGTAGGACTGTGGGCTCTGGACATCTGCTAGGGGCAGCTCTCATCTCCTATGGGTTCTGTCTTGTCACAGACCCTCTCATAACATCACGCTGGCAACAGACTCCCTCATGTCAAATCCCCCAAGTCAGCTGACTTGTGACATTATTAACATTTGCAAAATCCCTTCACAGCAGTACCTGGATTAGTGTTTGATTAACTTCAAGGGACAGGAATCTCAAGAAAGGGGCATCTTTGAAATTCTGCCTAATGCAGGTTGGAAAGCTGGCTGAGATCATGCCATCCAGGGCCTCAAAGGCCACAGTGGGACCTCAAGGTTTTGTTCTGACAAGTTGGGAGCTAGTAGAGGATTTTGAGCAGGGCAGTGATCTGAGTAAGGATCATGCTGGCTACTGTGTGGAGGTGGTAGAGATGGAGCAGAACTGGGGATTTGTATTGCAGAGTCCAGGTGAGAGATGATGGTGGCCAGGGCTAGCGGAAAGTCAACTCCTCAGTGCTGTGGTCCCCCATATGTAGTGTATTATCACATGCCTCTCTCTTTGCCTGAGGATTTCTCATCACCACCCGCCCCACGGCTTCTTCACTGGGACAAGTCCCTACTCAGCCCTCAAACCTTAACTCAGATGTTGCTTCAAGGCCTGTCTATGGAGCTTCCCTCCCATTGACTCTCTCTAACTTGAACTGTGCTGAGTTGGTTGACCGTTTTCCCACTTGCCTGCAGCCTCTCTATAAAAGCAGCACCTGTGCCTTTGCTCCTTTGTGTTTCTGTTGTCTGGCCTACTGTAGTTGCTTGCTAATGTTTTGGGATGAATACAAGAACTGTGGGGGATACTGAGTGGGAAGTGAGCAACCCATTTCTCTTGGATTGCTCACCTTGTAGAGGGAGATACCATTGTATAAATACCATTACAGTAAACATGCATGGACGCACCAGAGGAAGAGTGCAAATTCTGCACATCACTAGTGTGCATGGAGGGCTCTGGTGGCTCAGTTGGTAAAGAATCTGCCTGCAGTGCAGAAGAACCAGGTTCGATTCCCTAGGTCTGGAAGTTCCCCTGGAGAAGGGAATGGCAACCCACTCCAGTATTCTTCTTGCCTGGAAAATCCCATGGACAGAGGAGCCTGATGGACTACAGCCCATGGGGTCGCAAAGAGTCGGACATGACTGAGTGACTCAACCACTGCCAGTGTGCGTGGAGTCTAAGGGGAGCCCCAGTCTGATGTAGCTGGATCTAGTTTCTCACATCCCTCCATTGTATGAAACAATCATGTTATCACAGGCATTTCCTTTTTATATTATATCCAAACGAACATTTGTGTGACATCACTGTTAGCCGTTAATTTAGCCTGTAATATTTAAATAAGTAAACATCCATTCCCTTAAAACATTCTCTCATTTAAGATAGACATAGGGCACTTCCATCTCCATCTGCATTTGAACTGCTCAGAAAAGATCTATGTCAGTGAAATTCTGTTTGTGTATTCAAGGTGGAGAACCTCTTAACTCAAAATAGCAAACACTTCTAGCTCAAGTGTCCCTTTAAGAGAGAGGAAATTATTAACCTGGTTACTGATGAGAAACAAACTAAAATAAGTAAATATGTGTAACATTTCTGAGACTCCCAGCGAGACATCCTCAGTATGAACTTGAGAAAGTGGGACACTGGAAAGAATGATTTAACCAGAGTAAGCACAGTGATGTTATTTAAAACTTAAAAAACTTAAGAACAGAATAACAGAGTCTGGTTTCATCCTGCTGCTTTCCTGCGGTCTGTGGATGGTGCTCTGCAGGGCAGCCTGCCTGACCCAGGGCCCGTGGTGCCCACCAGACTCTCAGGGGTAGAGATGCACACAACAGCATGGATTCACATGGGTGGGGATTCATAACTGGCATAAGCAAAAAAAAAGATTAAAAAAGCTTTTCATTTATATTGCCAAGTTTCTCTGTTTGTTTTCTAGTGAACTCTGTCGGAGAGTATAAAGATGTGGTTTAAGGAGTGTTTGCTGTGCAGTCTTATATGAATAATTGGATATTCTATTTCAAATTACAGGGCCAACTGCTATGTTTCTAGCTTATGTCTTCTTTGTGGTTAGATGGATTAGAGTTAGGGTTAGGCTGGCTGAGAAAGGAGACACAGCACTTCTACATTAAAATATTTGGGTTGGCTAAAAAGTTTGCTTGAGTTTTTCTGTAAGATGGTACAGAAAACCCTGACGAACCTTTTGGCCAACCCAATATACTGTTAATTTGGTTCAAGGCAATGATTTTTAAGGCTTTTGGATTTATAACGTACTCTCTTTGTCTTCCCTCCCTTGCCTCTCTGAAAAGGGTGAGCAGAAGAATGCAATCTGCCTGCAGTGCAGGAACCACAGCAAACATGGGTTTGATCCCTGGGTTGGGAAGATCCCTTGGAGAAGGAAATGGCAACCCACTCCAGTATTCTTGCCTGGAGAATCCCCATGGACAGAGGAGCCTGGCGGTCTGCAGTCCATAGGGTCACAAAGAGTCGGACACGACTGAAGCGACTTAGCACTCACACACTGTTCTGCTTAAAGAATGAACAGAACTCTCTCAGCAGGGTTCAGTTGAGGGTGGGGTCAGGAGGAGACTTCAGTTTTTATCCCTAACCAGCACCTCCTGTTTCCTTCTCTTCTGCCAAGAGAAGTGTGTGTGGTGGAGGATCAAATGGGAACACTGGAGTCCATGCAAGCCTGGGGGGATGCTTGGGAGAACACCCCCGGCTCCTCTGTGCTGGGGCCACTGGGCAGGAGAGCAGGGTGGTAGGGACAGCAGGTATGTTACCGAGCTGGGTCCTTGGACTCTTTAACCAATAGAAACTGATAAGAGGTCAGCCAAGGATTTCAGGCAGGGTTCTTCTGATGCCACAGGAGGGAGTGAAAACAAGTAACAGGCACCCTTGCTCGCCAGCCCCCGGTGGGGGAGAGCTGGTCCTGTAAATGGGGTGAGGGGAAGGAAAGCTTGGTGGGTTGGGCTAGAGGGTGATGCAGATGATCTTCCAACCCCCTTGGTCCTGTTGGGTGCAGAGGGCATGGGCAGTATGCTGCTTTTGCTCCCAGCAGCCCAAAAATGGCAGCTGAATTTTGGCCTTTTTGTAACGTGCTATTCAGGACCTGCCCCAACCCGGGGTGGATGTAGTTATTTTTAGTTCCTTATGGTTTCTTTGTATTCTGTTGCTCCAGGTGAAATTTATCTGGATACAAACACTTGGAGTAAAGGGTCCCAGGTCCTAGCCTGTCTCACAAGGGCCACCCTGCCTGGAGGTGACCCCACCTCTGAATGGGGACCCTACTGACTGCAGCTGGGGCTGCTCAGGAACCACCTAGACACAGCGCCCAGCCTGATCCGTGTTGGTTACCACACCCCTTCCCAATAGAGCTTGAGGGGTCTGTCCTGATAGAAGGAGCTCAGTTTTCAGGTCTATCCTGGAAAAGAGAGAGAGGAATATTTCAGCTTTCGAAGGTAAAAGGAAAAGGATTTTTACAGGTAAATCTGGTGAGAAGAGCAGATCCTGGGCAAAGTTCTAAAAAGAATTTATTAAAAGAATGACCTTTGAACACCTAAAAAAAGTTAAAATTACAGATCATGACTATGTGGTCTTGGTATTTGGAAGCTATTTCCTCCAAAATGAGTGAAATGAAGCTCAGGGAAAATATTTGACCTTGTTAGTTGCCAATGAAAAAATTCCAGTGAAAAATTAAAAATTTAGAAGACTCATGGAATCCTCCACCATGAGCTTGACAATTCCTATAGGCAGTAACTTCTAACGAGATTAGTGATGATATTAACAAATGTGATTTTTTTTTTTACATTATAATGAATTGGGTCAAAATTTGGCAGATCTGCATAACTCAGTGAACCAATATTTTCCAGAGTAGTGTTTAAAGAATCAGACATGGACAAAAGATCCATTCAAAGTGCAGGACAGATGGAAAAGAGTAAGAGATATGGCCTCAGAGTCCACAGCTAACCTTTAAGAAATTATTACTTGTCAAGGTTTGGTATATTCTTAAAGTAGAACATCCATAATTATATGAAAAACCTATTAAAGTATCCCTCCCTTTTCAATTACATAACTTCATGAGGGTGGATTTTCTTCATTTGTTTCAACCAAAACATATCACAACATTTTTGAATGCAGAAGTAGATACGAGAATTCACCCATCTTCTAGTAAGCTGCTGCTGCTGCTGCTAAGTCGCTTCAGTCGTGCCCAACTCTTAGCGACCCCATAGACTGCAGCCTACCAGGCTCCTCCGTCCGTGGGATTTTCCAGGCAAGAGTACTGGAGTGGGATGCCATTGCCTTCTCCGTCCTCTAGTAAACCAGATGTTAAAAAGATCTGCAAAAATATGACAGTGTCACTACTCTCACTAAATTTTTGCTATAAAAACATGTTTTCCATAAAAATGTTATTTATGTAAATATTTTAATGGATTTACATTTAAAGTGTGAATTCACAAACACCTTGAAAATTTCTCAGGTTTAATTTCTAGTATCAGTAATCAGTAGATATAACCCACATGAACAAAATTTTTCAGAGTCCTCAATTATTTAGTGTGCAGAGATTCCCAGGACCAAATCATTGCTATAAACAGCACACACCTACACTGTTATCCATGCATTAAGACACACATGTACGAGTGTATATAATGGACGTTTTAGAACATACCTAAAAATAGACACTTGAAAAAGATGAGAAACAGCATCCAAGTGGCTGTAACATCTTTCTGCACTCCCAGGGCCAGACCACTGGCCTGGATGATTAGCACGAGACTGGATGCCTATAAGCCTAAAATGTTACTTCAGTAGAAACCCAGGAGTTTGAGAACTTAAAAGGGAGCTTGGCCAAAGCCCTGCTGACAAAGTTTATAGTCCCTCGCCATGTGGTCTCATGGTCACAAAGCCTGGAAACATCAGCTTGATGTCCAGACTGCAGAAGGAGAGCTGGTGACCCAGCACAGCAGACAGACTCGGCCGCTTTGGGAAAAGATGCCTGATGAACAAACACAAGCTTAGTGGCAAAGAGTATGCTTGGTTTTAAGGCTCTGAAAGACTAATTTATACCCCTCTTTGGTGGAAGTGCACCAGGGACTCTGAGCTTAAGCCCTTCTCAGATACTTTGGCCTTACAAAGCACTCATTTCAGAAGCTCATGAGCTCACACAGCCTAGAGGAGCGTCCGCAAAGCCAGCCTGCCTCTGTGTGCAACCCTCAGTGGACAGACCAGTCCAGGAACAGCTCTGAGGATGGGGTCCACTTTACAACAAGACGGGCTGCCCCTGAGCTGTGGGAGCCACTCCTTGTGTCCCAGCAGGGGTCTGCTACCCCCGTTCAGGAGAGAAGTGCTACTGTCTCCCCGGGGTCTCTCCACAGAGGGAAGGTCCAAGCCCCTGAGGGTCTGGGCTTGAGCTCATTCTTCCGGAGGCGGCTGCCTGTGGGTGGGGATCCCCCGCCTCTGAGGGCCATGTGCTTTCTGTAGATATACTGACAACCTCCCCACCGGCTTCAGAGCCACTCTGTTTAAAAAGTGATCCCATCTCTTCAGGGGAACATGTCGATTTTGTGAAGTTTAAGTCTCTAAAGGCACTGTCTTTTCACATCCTGTGTTATGGCGGGCACCTTGCTCTAATTCTGCCAGTATTGGAGGCATCAGCTCTCACGTGCCCCCTCCCTTCCTTTGCCTAAGATCCTCTTCCACTGTAATAAATCAGCCTCCTCAGTGACACTGCTGCTGTTTACTTTACTTGTCTGGTTAATCCTAACAGTATTATAATAGATGTGAGCAGACGTTAGATGGGGAGAGAAAAAACACTGGGGTACCAAAGAAGATTAGAATGAGTTGCTTAGCTTGACAGCAAAAGACACAGGGGATTTAGAAGCAGAGCTGGGTTCAGAACTCACCTAGCTGGGTGCTGGGTGACCTTGGGCGGCTGTGCTCCCCACCTGAGCT
This sequence comes from Bos javanicus, assembly GCF_032452875.1. Lineage (NCBI taxonomy): Eukaryota > Metazoa > Chordata > Mammalia > Artiodactyla > Bovidae > Bos > Bos javanicus. Next base: position 50,159,022 of record NC_083870.1, read on the forward strand.
CCTGTTTTCTGTCAAAGTGGGTGTGGCACAGCCGCCTGGTCCAGAGTGCTGCCGGGCCCTGCTTTATTGGTGTGTCTGTTACTCCTCACAGCTCTTCACCTCAGACTTTTAGGCTGATTTTTATGCTTTAGTGACTCTAGAATTACTAGCCATAAATAGTCTAATGTTGGGGGCTTGAATTTTATGGGAAAACACGTGTCTTTTCTAACTTCCTGGCTGTGGATATTGTCTGGGAGGTGGACTCATCTTAATAATGTGGATGAATAGGGTGTAATAATGTTAGATACCCAGTGTGAGAAGGAGTTGTTCCCAATTGTTCTCATGCTTATATTTTCTCTTTTCAGGGATCAGCATCTCCTGGACCCAACTCTGGAATATGTGAAGGTAGGAAGCCGGGATTTCACATGTGGTAGGGACCCTGTGGTAACAGGCTTCCCATTTCTAGCACAATGTCGTCCTCTGGCTTGTGTAGGAAGCTGGTTAGATTGAAACCACCAGGACGTAATTTGATTCTCTTGGGCCTTTAGTAATCTTTGCAGGGCTCTTATGTCACCCTGTTATATATTTATAAACTTTCCGCCTTGTCTGAAGCCCTGGGAACCAGATGTGTTTTAAAAATTTGGAGTTTTTTAGAAAGGTAATATGGTACATATATCTAACCTCTAAAGGGGGCTAGAGTCAATGAAACTCATTACTACAACAGTTTAATGTAAGGATATTCACACAAAGTGAGATGAATAGACTACAGATGATTTTGTGTAAATCACATTATGTTTTTGTCACCAAATGAGCTAGGGTTTGTTGTGCTGCCGAATGAGTTATTTAAAATTTTTCAGTTTTCAGAGTTTGGGGATTTTGGAATGGTAGACAAGGAACTGTGAACCTGTGTTTGTCTTCAGTGGAGGACTGAAGGGTCTCTATGAGACTTTATTATACTCATTTATTTTTGGCTGTGCTGGGTCTTCATTGCGGCACTCCGGCGTTTCTCTAATTGCAGTGAGTCGGGGCTACTCTGTAGTTGCGATGTGCAGGCTTTCCACTGTGGTGGCTTCTCTCGTTGTGAAACACCGGCTCTGGGGCACCAGGTTCAGTAGTTGCCACTCCCGGGCTCCAGAGCACAGGTCAGAAGTTGGGGCGCATGGGCTTAGTTGCTCTGCAGCATGTGGGACCTTCCCAGATCAGGGATCGAACCTGTGTCTCCTGCCTTGGCAGGTGGATTCTTCACCACTGAGCCACTAGGGAGCCTTTCTGAGCCATCCCCTCCACCTCAGTAGCCACCCTCTTGTTCGGTGGCTAGTTGGTACCTGTGAGCAGTGTAATTCTTTTACTTTCCGGTGGACTGACATTCAATGTATCTGAATACTCAATACTGCTAAACAAGTTTTAAAATGCCTTTCACTTCCTGCTTCTGCCACACACACCCAGTTTTCAGGTGTGTATGTTTGTTTGGTTTTATTTTATTTTTGAGAACTGTAATTGTGTCCAGCATCTACTACAGAAAAGAGAATTCTCATCAAAATCATGGCACAAGTTAGGACTTAAAGTTCTTGCCCCCTAGGAGCCATACTTCATCTTTATTTTTCAAAGGTCAGTCTCCAGGTTTCAGAGCGTTTAAGCCTATTCTTGCTTTTCTGTGTGCCAGTGACTGTGCCTGCCCCTGGGTTTTGGCATTTCTTCCTTTTAGACCAGAGGGTGGAGGGTTTAAAGCTTCTGCTGGAGGAGAAGACTCTAGTAGAACCATGTGGTCACTTGAGGCAGTCATAATGAAGTTTGTTGGAATGGAGATGGGAATTGTGTTTCCCGTGTCTCCTACCGAGGCTGTGCCTGAGTTGCAGCTTGACTGCAGCAAATGTGTAATCCTAAACCAACAGCCAGCGAGTCCGAATCTGGTCAGGACTTTATGAGTGGTGTGTTTGTGTCCCTCCTGGTGCATCGCGTGTGCTTTTGTGCGGGTTGTGCACTGCAGGGAATTAGGGGCACTGTCATGCTGTGATCTGACTTGACCGTAACATAAAAGAGTATGTCCTAGAATTCTCCAGTGTGTTAATCACAGCAGCCCTTTAGAACTCACTCTGTTCCATGTCCCAGAAACTGGCTCTCTCCTGCTGCTGGCTCATTCAGGCTGTGCTCACTTCCCTCCTCGCTACTCCACAGCTCAGTTTTTCTCTTTTACTAAAGTCCCAGCCTTTAAGATAATCCAGTGATGAATTCTAAACCTAAGCAGAGACTTTGGGAAGAATTCGTTTTAATATTAATATTTTCTAAGCTATTGCATCTCATTCGTGAATTGGTCATTGCAAGTTGTCATGTTGACTCAGAAGAGGTATTGGCTACCGTATATAAAATAGATAGCCAGTGGAAATTTGCTGTATGACTCAGGGAACTCAAACCGGGACTCTGTGACAACATAGAGGGGTGGGAGGGAGGCTCAAGAGGGAGGAAACATATGTATAGCTATGGCTGATTCATGTTGATGTATGGCAGAAACCAACACAATATTATAAAGCAATTATCCTTCAATTAAAAATAAATAATTTTAAAAAGAGCAGTGAACATCAACTCAATCAGAAGTATAGACTTCAAGAGGCAAATAAAAGATACTATTAAGAATTGAAACTAAAAGAAGAGGTGTTGGTGGTGTTGGTGCTTCTGTCTGCCCGGCTCCCCGCTTTCCCTGGTGGTGATAGGACTGCTCCTGGTAGTAGCTCAAGGAGTCCCGTTTTCTGGGACTCACTGAGGTCTTCTGAAGCTTACGTTTTGCTATCAACCTTGTCTGAATCTGGTCAGAACTTTAGAGATGACATTTCCGTGTCCCTCATCACGTTGTTTTTTTTTTTTTTCTTTCTCATTTTGCCCTTGGTTTGGAGATATGGCTTGGGGACTTAATGAGCAAATATAAGGGATTTTCATTTATCTCCACGGGCACTAAAGCTCTGAAAACACTTCCACAGAGGCCTTGGGCCTCAAGGTCTGAATGGACCCATGAGTCAGTTGTCTTGGGCCAGTGCAGTCGCATCCTAGCATTTTTCAAACTTAGCCACCCTCTCGAGCGCGTCTGACCAATCCATGCCTCAGAGGCCTCGTAAACTGGTGCCAGCTGGTGCCTAGAGCCTGGAGGGTGGCTGAAGATGATTGAGGGAGGTGAGAGATGTAGATAAGGTGAATGCAGTTTGGCCCCCTGACTTGGAGCTTTCTTCCCTATCATCCCTTTGTATACATAATATGTCTCCGGCGTGGAGAAAAGTAGCGATTCTGTATAAATTATGTTGCATCATGTAGGGCCTTTCTGAGAGTTGGGGTTTTAGAGGTTCTTCGTGACCTGAGAATGGGGGAGGGCAGTGAGCAGATCTCTGACCGAGTCCATCTTGCAGTAGAAGCACTGGTGGTGGCCAGCCGACCGCCGTTCTTATCCTGATGGGAGTCACAGTCCCAGGTCTCCCTTAACCTGGGAGACTTTCTAACCATCTTCACCTGGTTTTTCCAGTTCCCAGATTAAGAGAGAAAGGTCTGGGGCCACCCTTGCCTCCTCGTGTCTAGAGGAGAGGAGACACTGAGGCTGACCCCATAACGCACGGGGTGATGGGGCTGCTGTGTCACGGCAGGAGAGAGCTGGGTGGAGAAGGAATCCACTGAGGCTGACCCCTTAACGCACGGGGTGATGGGGCTGCTGTGTTGCGGCAGGAGAGAGCTGGGTGGAGAAGGAATCCACCGTGAGGTTCTGTCCAGTTTGCACTGTGTCCTCCCAGCACTCCCCGCAGCTGGCGCTGCTGCACATCAATACGGAGGCATGCCAGGGGACCTGCGGGGCGGTTGCCAGGCTATAAGGAGCACCTCTGTGAGAACTGGAGAGAAGAGTGCTTGGCAGGGAAGCTCTAGAACTGTTTGGTAGTCTTTCATTTCTTCAGCAGGCTGACCTCCTGCTGGGGCCTCCCAAGGACACCTTGTTACCCTAAGTGGTGAATTCCCTATTTTGATGTGATAAGAAAATTTGAGTAGATCCAAAGAACCCCACTCCAGTACTCTTGCCTGGAAAATCCCATGGACAGAGGAGCCTGGTAGGCTGCAGTCCATGGGGTCACTAAGAGTCGGATATGACTGAGTGACTTCACTTTCACTTTTCACTTTCCTACATTGGAGAAGGAAATGGCAACCCACTCCAGTGTTCTTGCCTAGAGAATCCTAGGGACAAGGGAGCCTGGTGGGCTACCGTCTCTGGGGTGGCACAGGGTCGGACACGACTGAAGCGACTTAGCAGCAGCAGCAGCAAAGAACCCCCGGGAATTTTGGAATCTTTATTCTCCTCTGTTTCTGTCTCTACTTTTCTGACCACCAGAGAGGGGAGCTTTTTCTTTTTCTACCTTTTCCTTGTGTCTCCATCCCCCTCCTTCTCTCCACATCCCCCCAAGCCAGGAGCCTAAAACATGATGATCATCTTCGAGGTCTGATTTTAACTGTGAAATATAGTCATGAGATACTTTTCTGTAATCACATATAATTGATTCTCTTTCACTGTATCTGAACAACACCCTTCTTGTGGATTGGAAAACAGAAACCTCCATGCAGCTGCGCCTTCCTCCTGCTCTTAAGGTAGTGACTTTGGTTAGTGGTATAAGCTCTGGAATTTTCCTGTGCGTACCTAGCATTCCTTACCCTAGATAAAACTAATTTTTTTTTTAAACAGAGGAAATAGCTTTTAGAGGAAATAGCCCTAGGCAAAACTGTGTAGTAGAGTTTCTCTTCTGGGTTGCTTTACCTGCTTGAAAGTGAAAAAGTGAAAGTGTTAGTCACTCAGTCGTGTCCAACTCTTTGCCACCCTAAGGATTGCAGCCTGCCAGGCTCCTCTGTCCATGGAATTCTCCAGGAAAGAATACTGGAGTGGGCAGCCATTGCCTTCTCCAGGGGATCTTCATGACCCAGAGATCGAACCCGGGTCTCCTGCGTTGCAGGCAGGTTCTTTACCATCTGAGCCACCAGGGAAGCTCTGCTTACTGCTCCTGTTTATTTTTTGCCATATGTTTACTGCCTTCAGTATTTACTCTGTGTCTAGTTTCCTAGATCTGTGTCAGGTAAGTGTTTAGAACATTTGATAAAAATAATTGTACTGAAATATGAATACATGGTAATAGTTCAGTGTGTTGTCCTTCCCAGATAGCATTCCAATAGGAGACTCCAAGTTACATAGCCCCTAAGATCTCCAGGGAGGGGAGCCTGTCTCACATTCTTGTCTAATTAGCAGCATGACCTTGGACTTACCCCCTTTGCCCTATGGCTTCTGAGGCAGGAGATAGATGGGCCCCAGGCTAAGCAACTGGAGTTTGTCCCCTGTTGGGGCGCAGGAGGAAAGAGAGCACTGAGCCCTGCCCAGATAAGATAGTACAGAGACCCCGTAGCCCTCATTTTCAAAATAAAGCTCCTTGGAGGTCAAAACAGAAAGAGGCATCATGCCATAGGAGGTGATGTCAACCTACCCATAAGGCCTCTTCTCTAGAAACCATTTTGGCTAAGAGATGCACACAAACAGGAGAAGACCCCAAAATAAACCGAATACAGACTCAAACCAGGCAAAGCGAGATGACTGGCCAAAGGAAACCTGGCAGAAGTGCCCCATGTAAGTGATTCAAACCACCACGCGGGTGCAGCTCTGAGTCCACCCATGTAAGTCTATTCACACATTCCTTTTCCTACTAATAAACATTTTACTTGTTTTACTACTTTCCGTCTCTCTGTGGAAATTCATTTCTACAAAGCCGACAGGCCAGGGCCTTGTCACTGGCCACTATCCCTGGTGGTCTAGAGGCTGAGATTCAGTGCTCTCACTGCTGTGTCCTGACCTCAGTCTTTAGCTGGGAACAAGAACCCTGCTTCAAGCCACTGCAGACTGAGGCCACCCAAGATCAGTTCCATTTTCCCCACAACTAGAAAACCAGGGGATGGGCCAGTGTCCCTTCTAGTTCCACACTTTTAGGCCTGTGATGGAAGAACTGTATTAAAAAAAAAAAAAAAGATCTTAATGAACTGGATTACTATGATGGTAGTTAGTTACCCAGAGCCAGACATTCTGGAGTGCAAAGTCAAGTGGGCCTTAAGAAGCATTGCTTTAATAAAGCTGGTGGATGCAATGAAATTCCAGCAGAACTATTCAAATCCCTAAAGGATGATGCCATCAAGGTTTTGTGTTCATTATGTCAGCAAATCTGGAAGACCCAGCAATGGCTGCAGGATTGGAAAAGGTCAGTCCTCATCCCAATTTCCAAGAAGGGTAGTACCAATGAATGTGCTAATCATCAGACAGTTGCACTCATCTCCCATGCTAGTGAGGTCATGCTTAAAATCTTGCATGCTAGGCTTCAGTATTACGCTAACCAAGAACTTCCAGATGTCAAAGCTGGGTTTAGAAAAGGAAGAGGAACTAGAGATCAAATTGCCAACATTTGCTGGATTATAGAGAAAACAAGGGAATTTCAGAAAAACATCTATCTCTGTTTCCTTGGCTATGCTAAGCCTTTGACTGCATGTATCATGACAAACTGTGGAAAGCTCTTAAAGAGATGGAAATACCAGACCATTTTAGCTGTCTCTTGAGAAACCTGTTTACGGGTCAAAAAGCAACACTTAGAAACCTGTATGGGACAACTGATTGGTTCAAGATCAAGAAAGGAGTATGACAGGGTTGTCTGCTGTTACCCTGTTTGTTTAGCCTATACACTGAGCAATTCATGAGAAATGCTGGGCTCGATGAGTTACAAGCTGGAATCAAGATAGGTAGGAGGAAATCAATAATCACAGATATGCAGATGTGCACTCATCTCACATGCTAGCAATGTAATGCTCAAAATTCTCCAAGCTAGGCTCCAACAGTACATGAACCAAGAATTTCCAGATGTTCAAGTTAGATTTATAAAAGGTAGAGGAAACAGAGATCAAATTGCCAACATCCATTGGATCATTGAAAAAGCAAAAGAATTCCAGAAAAACATCTACTTCTGCTTTATTGACTACGCCAGTCTTTGACTGTGTGGATCACAACAAACTGGAAAATTCTTCAAGAGATGAGAATACCAGAACTTCTTACCTGCCTCCTGAGAAATCTGTATGCAGGTCAAGAAGCAACAGTTAGAACCAGACATGGAACAATGGACTGGTTCCAAATTGGGAAAGGAGTATGTCAAGGCTGTATATTGTCATCCTGCTTATTTAACTTATATGCAGAGTACATCATGCAAAATGCTGGGCTGGATGAAGCACAAGCTAGAAACAAGATTGCCGGGAGAAATACCAATAACCTCAGATATGCAGATGACACCACCCTTATGGCAGAAAGTGAAGAGGAACTAAAGAGTCTCTTGATGAAAGAGGAGAGTGAAAAAGCTGGCTTAAAACTCAACATTCAAAAAAACGAAGATCATGATATCTAGTCCCATCACTTCATGGCAGATAGATGGGGAAACAATGGAAACAGTGACAGACTTTATTTACTTGGGTTCCAAAATCACTGCAGATGGTGACTGCAGCAATGAAATTAAAAGATGCTTGCTCCTTGGAAGAAATGCTATGACCCACCTAGACAGCATATTAAAAAGCAGAGACATTACTTTGACAACAAAAGTTCATCTAGTCAAAGCTATGGTTTTTCCGATAGTCATCTATGGATGTGAGAGTTGGACCATAAAGAAAGCTGAGTGCTGGAGAATTGATGCTTTTGAACTGTGGTGTTGGAGAAGACTGTTGAGAGTCCCTTGGACAGCAAGGAGATCCAACCAGTCCATCCTAAAGGAAATCAGTCCTGAATATTCATTGGAAGGACTGATGCTGAAGCTGAAACTCCAATACTTTGGCCTCGTGATGCGAAGAACTGACTCATTGGAAAAGACCCTGATGCTGGGAAAGATTGAAGGCAGGAGAATAGGATGACAGAAGATGAGATGGTTGGATGGCATCACCAATTCAATGGACATGAGTTTAAGCAAGCTCCAGGAGTTGGTGATGGACAGGGAAGCCTGGTTTGCTGCAGTCCATGGCGTTGCAAAGAGTCAGACACAACTGAGCGACTGAAGCAAACTGAACTGATGAAGATGATAGTCCTCTAATGGCAGAAAACTATGAGGAACTAAAGAGCCTCTTTATGAGAGTGAAGGAGGAGTGTGAAAGAGCCAGTTTAAGACTAAATATTAATAAAACTAAGATGATGGCATCCGGCCCCATTACTGCACAGCACATAGAAGGGGAAAGGTGGAAATAGTGACAGATTGCCTCTTCTTGGGCTCCAAAATCACTGTGGACTGTGACTGCAGCCATGAAATCAGAGGACAATTGCTTCTTGGCAGGAACCTATATATTGAAAAGCAGAGACATTACTCTGCCGACAAAGGTCCATATAGTCAAGGCTATGGTCTTCTCAGTGGTCATGTATGGTTGTGAGAGCTAGACCATAAAGAAGGTCTAGCCAAAGAATTGATGCCTTCCAGCTGTGGTGCTGGAGAAGACCTAAAAGTCCCTTAGACAGCAAGATCAAACCAGTCATCTTAAGGGAGATCAACCCTGAACTCATGCTGAAGCTGAAGCTCCAGTATTTTGGTCATCTGATGCGAACAGATGACTCATTGGAACAGTCCCTGATGCTGAGAAAGATTGAGGGCAGAAGGAGAAGAGGGTGTCAGAGGATGAGATGACTGGAACCGATGCAATGAACATGAACTTGGGCAAACTCCAGGAGATGGTGAGGGAAGGGGAGGCCTGGTGTCCATGGGGTCGCAGGGAGTCAGACACGACTGGCGGATGAACCACAATAAAGCCTATGGCAAGCTGGAGGGGGCAGGGTTTTGGTCAGGGCTTCTTAATCTGTCACTCTTGATCATAAAACTGCCACATCAGTTGGAACAAGGGTGGCATTTTATGTTGTGTCTCCGACATTAACACCAAGGATGTGACAAGATAATAATGGCCCACCCATCATATTACCTCAAAAGACTGGAGATTTCCCCCGACACTCCTGCGTTTGCTATTATAATCCACACACTTTCACTTCTGTAACCCCTTCTTGAACCTGTGAAACCTGCTTCCATTTTCACTCTTTATCATTCTTTTCATCTTTTCCTGGGTCTACTTCTTTAACCTTCAGGAGTTGCCCCGACACACACACACACTCACATACGCTAAGTTTTATCAGTTTATAGTATTTCCTGTCTTTTTTCCCTTTATACTTATCTTCCTTTTAGACTGAAGATTCTTTCTAGCTTCTTCACACATAGCCTTACAGTTGTATTAATAGAGTCTCTTTTCTGAGAGAGACTTAAAAGTATATATTTTTAGGAAAGGAACTGATTAGCTACAGCAGAGCTGGGTGATTTTTTTAAGAAGAAATTTTCATTATAAATTTGTGATTTTCCTTTTAGAAGAAATGTTTATTATAGATTTTTTGTTTTAAAATAAATTGTCCTTAAGAAAGACAAATTGGAAAATAAATATAATAATAGCATAATAGGGAAGCCTCTTCTCAAATTAACCAAGGTTGTATAGGCAAGGCCAGGTTGTAAATAGCACAGTGCCTGCGGACCAAACAGCTCTCCTGACTCCGCAAGTGTCAGGACAGAGTGTAGCCTTTTGTTCCCACGAGCTCCCTAGTGAATGAATAGCCTTTTCTTTTGTCGTCAGCCCTTGTGGACTCTTGCTGGAGCCACTTGTGAGCTTTTCTAAGACATCTGCAGTTTCTGGCTTGCTTTGCAGGTTAGATGAAGGGACGGGACTGGAGCCTTTCCCTGGAGAGGAGACCTGAGCCCTTGGACTTCTTCCTCTGGGTGTGTATTGGCTACTTAGGAGCCTAGAGCCACTTGGAGCCCCGTCCTTTATGGGGTTAATGCTCCAAAATGCTCTTTCTAAGAGGGGCCTACAGACTTGACAGTCTGCCCAAGGCTCAGATCTCACAAGACCATTTCCTGCAGTCGGCTGGCCACGGCTACATTAGGTCACCCAGCAGATTAAAAGAGGAGTAATTATGTGAATTCCAGCGCCAAGAATAAGTGCCCCGGGCTGTGGGCGCCTCGGTGGGGGCAGGGGCGGCAAGGCTGCAGCCCCCATCCCCGCTTTGTGCTCAAGATGGTTGCAGCCATGGTCACGGTTAAATAGCTGTCTTTGAGGAAGGTCTTTTCTTCCAGCAGGGGAAATCAGGCCAGTCTGCTCTGAATTAGCCAGCTCACAAAGTCATGAAAGGGACTTACAAAAACAATGGCACGCTGTACATTCCGTGAGATTTTAACAAGTTATACGAACCAAATAATGGCCTGATTGGCTGGCTCTGCAGGTTTTTGCCTGAGTGTGCACATCCAGAGAGCCAGTGCCGCCCCGTGGACCAGAAGATCAAACACTGCCAGCAGTGAATGGGAAACAGCCCTGGGGCTCATCTTGGGAGCAAGGAAAGACAGCTCCCATCCAGCTCCTCCCACTCCACCCCAAAAACCTTTTCTACAAATATTCCTGGGAGGCTTAATGTTACTACAGTTTTGAAAGATTGCTGAGGCAGGGTGAGAAGAATAGGCATGGAGGATATTCTTTAATTTCATGGAATCCTATCCTGCGGGTCTGTGAAAATATGGCCATTTATAAAAAGTGAAACTTCATCATGAAAACATATGTCTATTTAGAAATCTGTATGTTAGTGTCTATAGTGACATTATTTCTAACTGACAAAAACCGGAAACAGCGCCAGTGTCTTTTGACTGCTGAGCGGATAAACTGCAGACCCACACGGTGACATCCTCTTCAGCATTAAGAAGGAATGGACCGTTGGATGCAGATAAAACTTTACAGAGAACAGAGCAGTGGTTGAAGGGGTGGGAGGTCGACTGCAGAAGGGAATAAGGCAACTTTGGGGGAATGATAGAAATACTTTGATTGGGGTTGTTTCAGATCTCATAGAACTGTACGGAAAAGGGGTGACTTTTAGTATTTGCAAATTATACCTCACCGAGCCTGACTTTAAAAAAGCAAACTGAAGCCTTAAGTACTGCCATCTCACTATAGGAGATTTTTGGTTTTGAGATGGGCCACATCAGACTGCTGACCAGATGGAGAGAGTGCTGAGCTTGTGGGTATTTTTACTGCTTTGGTTCATTCAGCAGATAGTTTGGGGGAAGATTCTGTGTGTTAGTAATTGTTCAGTCAAGTCAGGCTGGGTGGGAAGAAAGTGTCATCAAGAGCCTAACCTGAATGGAGAGGATATATGTATACCGTGGCCAACTTAACCTGGGATAGTGACAGTGGGAATGGAAAGTCAGGGCAGGTGCTGGAGGCCTTTTAGAGATAGAATTAAGAGTCATTGTATGAGGTGAGTTGACAGTTCCTGGCAGGACTTAAATGGGGGTGGTGATGGAGAAGCAGCCAGGGGGAAATCCAGAGTTCACACAGTGCCTGGCATCTTGCCAGAAGTTAGTAAGGATTTTAGGGGCGGAAGGGAGATTTTCAATTGAAGACCATGGTACCACAATGATGTTAAGTTAAGCATCTGGGGATAGCGTTAGCCTAGGGGGTGGGGCAGCGGGGGTGTGCAGGGAACAGTCGGCAGGCTACAGCCTGGGATCAAATCTAGCCTGCTGTCTATTGCTGTAGTCCACAAGCTAAAATAGATTTTATGTTTCTACATGTTTGTTTTTTGTTTTTAAAGAAGAGTGTAAAAGTTGTAAAATTCAAATTTCAGTATGCATAAATTTTATTGAAACACAGCCACATCCGTTCATTGGCGCATCACCACTTTCTCACTATGAGGTGGACTTGAGTAGTTGTGAGAGAATAGGTAGCAAAGCTGAGCTGTTTACTATCTGGACCTTGACAGAAAAGGTTTGCAGACCAGACCCCTCCTCTAGGCTGTATACACATACACTACCCGTGTTTCACTTCTGAACAGTGTGTAGCAGGCTTTCAACAAAAACCTCATCTTTTCATGCCACCACTTCCATGATGCAGTCATGGGTCATCAACATCACCTTGACCTTACCTAATGACATAGCAGTGAGTCCTTGTGCAGATTGTGTGTTCTTGCACAATCTCAGAGATGATGCTGTTGCAACACTGCGCAGTGGGGACATATTTCGGCATCTCGTCAGGTAGACCTGTCTGCTCTGAGTAGCAGCGTCTCTCTTGTCATGTTAGCATCTTCGGCTCTGCTGGGTGAGCAGGTGTGTGGAAACAGCTAGAGTCCTGACTGCTCTTGCCTGGGGTTTGTGTGGCTAACTCCTCAGGCCAGACATTGCCAGGACAGCCTGAGGTGTATTTTGTCAGTGTCCCAGGTCAGAAGCGAATTCTCCCTACACTCCTAAACTTGATGGTTTGAATCAAGGTCGAAGCCTGGGCTGCCCTCTGGAGGTGCTCTAGGGAGCCTCATCTGGCCTGTAAGTGGGATATGGCCGGTTCACATTCTTGTTCTGTGCTACAGCCTTCATCCTTGACTGAAGAAAGAGAACTCTTCTGAGATCCCAATCAGTCAGAGAGGCGGTGAAGAGATGAGAACTAACATGTAAGCAAGGATTGAAGTCATGGCCTCTGACCAGAATCAGCTTTGTAACTGGGCTTCACGGCCCTCCCCTTGTGGCCTATCGCTAACCTCATCTCCTGCCATCCACCTTACTCACAAACTTTTCCATGCTGGCTTTTTCTGCTGCCCTGGGTCTTTGCCTTTCCTTAGGCTGGAAGGTTCTTTTGTGGTAGAACAGCTGAGTGGCTTGAAGAGGGTGCTAGATTGCTGTCATGGGTTGAACTGTGTACCCCCAAAAGATGTGCTGAAGTCCTAAGACATCTGTCCTAACACACCAGTATCTGTGAAAGTAACTGCATTTGGAAAGAAAATCATTGGAGATGTAATCAAATCAAGGTGAGGTTGTGCTGGGTTAGGGTAAGTCTATCCAATGACTGGGTTTCCCAGGTGGCTCAGTGGTAAAGAATCCTCCTGCCAAGTAGGATTTGCAGGTTCAATCTCTGGGTCAGGAAAATCCCTGGAGAAGGAAATTGCAACCCATGGTAGTATTCTTGCCTGGGAAATCCCATGGATAGAGGAGCCTGGTGGGCTACAGTCCATCGGGTCACAAGAGTTAGACACAACTTAACAACTAAACAACAATCCAATGACTGGTGTCTTGTAAAAAGAGGGGAATTTGGACACACAGGGAGTATGCCAAGCGATGACAGAGACAGATTGGGGTTGTTGTGTGCATAGGCTTAGGAACACCGAGGATTGCCAGCAGCTACCGCTGGGCAGGGTAGGAAGAGGCAAGGAAGGATCCCACCTTAGAGCCTTCAGAGAGCGTGTAGACCTGGGACACCTTGATTTTGGACTCCTAGCCTCCTGAACTGTCAGAGAATATGTTTCTATTTTAAAGCCATCAAGTTTGTGGTGACTTGTTACAGCAGCCCTAGGAAACTAATACAGATACACAGCCCCATCTTAGCCATTTCCTCATGATTGTGTGACTTTGGGGCAAGTTCCTAAAATTCTCTGGAGCTCAATTTCCTTAACAATAAATGGGAGAAGTAGGGCTTAAATGAATTAATGCTCACAAAATTGTTAGCACAGACACTCAGGAAATGCTGGTTTTGTAGCTGTCACCCTAATTCTCATGTGCCTGGTGCACCCCCACTCAGATTCCACGGCCTCAGAGAGACCTCCCCTGACCTCCCTGCTAAAAGCAACGCTCCAGTCACTGTGTTACTACTCTATTATCCTCATAGCACTTCAAATTCTATAGTTCCGTTAACAGCAACAACCAACTCCTCAGAACTCAGAACTGTGAGTTCTCAGGGCAAGTCCTCAGAATGTGAGTTCTGAGGGCAAGGACCCTTTCTTGTCGTCTTAGACATTTAGCAACTGATGGGCTGACTGATGATCCTATACAACCAGATAGGGAGGGCATTTAAATTGAGGGGAGAGGCAGTGAGGTTGTTCCAAAGATCTCTAAGTTTCCCAGAATAAGTGGCACTCACATCTCTAAAATTTTTTCAGAAATTCTTCAGTGATTTTATTTCATGAGAACAAGGAGGTTCCCACACCTAACCTCTCTGCTCTTGCCAACATAGTATAGGATAAAAACTTTGGGGTCACAGTGGCACCATAAACACTCACACATTTAGGCAGAAGTGTATGGTAAAGAGGGCTTTCCTGGTTGCTCAGACGATAAAGAATGTGCCTGCAATGCAGGAGACCTCGGTTTGATCTCTGGGTCAGAAAGACACCCTGGAGAAGGAAATGGCAACCCACTCTGGTATTCTTGCCTGGGAAATCCCTTGGACAGAGGAGCCTGGCAGGCTACATCCATGGGGTTGCAAAGAGTCAGACGCGACTGAGCGACTTGCACTACTACTGCTGCTGCTGCTGCTGCGTCGCTTCAGTCGTGTCCGACTCTGTGCGACCCCATAGACGGCAGCCCACCAGGCCCCGCCATCCCTGGGATTCTCCAGGCAAGAACACTGGAGTGGGTTGCCATTTCCTCCTCCAATCTACTACTACTACTACTACTATATACTGTTTAAAAGTGTAGTTCTGGCAACCTCCATGCTTCTGACCTCTGGGATGTTGTTATCAGATATGGGGTTCCAGTAACTTTTCAACCTGCTGATGGGCGGTCAGGCTCTTCAGTATTGGAACCGTTTGCTGTTAAACTTTGCCCCCTAGTGGTAATTGAATGACACAACAGCACAGCATTTGGCTGCAATACACCTGTGTATTCTGGGAGGTTTAATATTAAATGTAATGGACTTCGCTGGTGGCTCAGATGGTAAAGAATTCACCTGCATTGTGGGAGACCTGGGTTCGATCCCTGGGTTTGAAAGATCCCCTGGAGGAGGGCATGGCAACTAACTCCAGTATTCTTGTCTGGAGAATCCCATGGACAGAGGAGCTTTGTGGGCTAGAGTCCATGAGGTCACAAAGAGTCACGACTGAGTGACTAAGCATAATATTAAATGTAATAGTGTGCCATAGCATTACAACTTCAGAACTAAGGGCTCTGTTTAAACTTTGTAAAATGGCAAGTCATTTTCATTAGCTTCATATAAGACAAATTAAAATTGTCAAGGCATTTTATTGTTAGAATAAATTGTCTAACATTCTTGGACAAAAACTCTAACACGCTGCAGTACTGTATGTAGATTTTGAGGTGGGGGATTGGCATTGATCTGAAGTTTCACATGTTGTTACCAAGAAGTTTTCTTGAAAAAAATTATGTTTGAATTGTGATTTGACAGCTGAACAAAATGGTGACTTGAAGGAAGCGGGTATTAGGTGAGGCAGAAGAGAGATATGAACATGTTAAGAGACTGAGAGGGAGACCCCAGCCTGTGGGAAAATGTATGCCCAGGCTGCCTGGGGCAGGAGAGATCAGTAGGGAAGTGTTTTTTTTTTTAGTCACTGGGTTGTGTTTGACTCTTTTGGGACCCCATGGACTATATGTAGCCCACCAGGCTCCTCCGTGCATGGGATTTCCCAGGCAAGAATATTGGAGTGGGTTGCCATTTCCTTCTCCAGGGGATCTTCCCAACCCAGGGATCAAACTTGGGCCTCCTGAATTGACAAGTGGATTCTGTACCACTGAGTACCTGGGAAGCCCAGCAAAGAAGTAGGGACTCTCTTATTTACTGCATGGGAAAGGTGAGGAAACTTCAGGTGTTCCTAGGAAATTCTGAAAGGGTCAAACTGTTAATTAAGAGAACAAGAAGGCTGAGTTGGGGAACAATTTGACTGATTGCCAAAAATTATGTGTAACTACATATGGCTCTGCAACTTGCTTTTTTTCATTGTATGTCATTCCATATTAAACGGTTGAATCTAGCTCCTTATTTTAAATGGTTATCCAATATGCCATTGTATGAGACAGTTATATTTAACTGATTTCCTACTGACATTTGGGTTCTTGTTAAAAACAGCTTTGTTGTTATTTAACAAATGTAGTCACATTTGTTATACAAGGCATATCATTTAACAAATGTTTATTGAGTGTCTATCTGCCATCTGCTGGTCACTGTTCCAGGGGCTGAGGATACAGCAGTGAACAGAACAAGGTCCCTGCCTCTGTGGAGCTTACGTTATGGGGTGGAACACTGACAAGACAAAGAAGGCAACAGAGTATACCATGTTCGGTAATGATATGCACTCAGCAGAAAAAAGGTCATCAGGGGAAGCGTCTGTGAAATGTTGGAGTTAAGGGGATGTTAAATTTAAAGAGGGTTAAATTTAGAGATGTTAAATTTAAAGCATCTCTTTAAATTTAAAGAGATGTTAAATTAAAAGGGTTAATTTTAAAGATGTTAAATTTAAAGAGATGTTAAATTTAAAGCAGGGAAGGCTTCACCCAGAAGGCAACTTTCTAGTGGAGGGGCAAGTCAAGAGTGATGTCTGGGAAATTTTCTGGCGGTCCAGTGGTTAGGACTCTGCACTCTCATTGCCAAGGGCCTGGTTTCAACCTCTGGTTGGAGAACTAAGATCCTGCAAGCCTCATGGCTTTAAACAAACAAACAAAAAAATGTGGACGAAGGTAAAAAAGGGAGGGAGGGCAACCAAAATAAAGAGTGATGTCTGATGGGGACAGGACGCAGGAAGGACAAGGCCATGAAGCTGGAGCTCACCTCTTCCACTGAGGAATGGCTGAGAGGCCAGTGGGGCCTGAGGAGTGGCCTTGAGGGAGAGCAGTGAAAGCTTGTGTGAGAGAGTGAGGAAGGGGCACGAGGCGGGTTGCACAGGCCTGGATGTCCCTGTGAGGATGTGAACTTTTATGAAGTGGAATGGGGAGCCATCTCAGGATCACTGTGGCCTGCGTGTTGCTGGCAGGGGCAGGGAAATCAGTTGGGAGCTAGTTGTGACCGTCCAGATGAGAGATGTGATGGTTTGGATCTGTGATGGCAGAAGGGGGTGGTAAGGAAGGGGGATTCTAGAC
Source organism: Bos javanicus (assembly GCF_032452875.1). NCBI lineage: Eukaryota > Metazoa > Chordata > Mammalia > Artiodactyla > Bovidae > Bos > Bos javanicus. Next base: position 50,175,932 of record NC_083870.1, read on the forward strand.
ATATAGTATGAAGGCAGAGCCTCAGGATCTGCTGCGGGACTAGACATGGGTGGGAGAAAAGGATGATGCACCGTACTGGAAGGATGGCACTGCCTTCCACTAAGATGGCTGGGTGTGCATGTGTGAGAATTTCTGTAAGATAAACACATGGAAGGATTGGGTGTTGGGTAAGAAGTAAAAATTAACTTCCTGGCAACTCATGAGTTTTGTTTTTCACATTTCTGTTCCCAAATTTTCTCTAATAATCATTAATGCTTTTATGATAGTTATAAAAATAAAAATACTCCTCTATTGACATACCTTAGCCTACTCCAGATTTGATGCTGAAAACTTATAGCCTAAACAAAATTATATAAAACAAGTAGGTGAGAGGTCCGACAGCAGAAATTCTCAAACTCCTTGGTCTCAAGACCCCCTCTCAGTGCTTGAAAATTACTGAGGACTGCAAAGACCTTTTGTGATGTGGGTTTTAGCTATTGGTTTACTGTATGAGAAATTACAGTGTAGGAATTTTTACTGTTTATTTAGCTCATTAAAAATAACAACATTAAACCTATTATGGGAATATAAATAGCATATTTTTATGAAAATAGTCATTTTCCAGAACAAAATTTAGTGAGAAAGAAAGAATGGCATTGGTTTGCATTTTTGCAGATCTCTTTAGTGTCTGATAGAATGAGTTTGACTACCACATATGCTTCAGCCTTCAGTCTGTTGTGTTACGTTATTTTGGTTTAAGTCTGAAGAAAATCTGGCCTGGCACAGATATGTAAATAAAAAAGGAAGGAATACTGTATAGCACACAGAATCATAATCGGTATCTTACAATAACCTGTAATGGAAAATTATCTGCAAAGGAATATATTGAGACTTCCCTGGTGGCTTAGTGGGTAAAGAATCCACCTTCAGTGCGTTAGACACAGAAGACCCAGGTTCAGTCGATGGGTCAGGAAGATCCCTTTGAAGAGGGCATGGTAACCCACTCCATTGTTTTTACCTGGAAAATCCCATGGACAGAGGTGCCTGGCAGGCTACAATCAATCAGATCGCAGAGTTGGACATGACTTAGTGACTGAGCACATGCATACACACACACACACTCACGTACATATAACTGAATCTCTGCTGTACACAAAAAACTAACACAACATTGTAAGTCTGCTATCAGTTCAGTTCAGTCGCTCAGTCGTGTCTGACTCTTTGCAACCCCATGGACTGCAGCACACCAGGCCTCCCTGTCTATCACCAACTCCTGGAGTTCACCCAGACTCATGTCTATTGAGTTGGTGATGCCATACAACTTTCTCATCCTCTGTCATCCCCTTCTTCTCCTGCCCTCAATCTTTCCCAGCATCAGGGTCTTTTTAAATGAGTCACTTCTTTGCATCAGGTGGCCAAAGTATTGGACTTTCAGCTTCAGCATCAGTCCTTCCAATGAACACTCAGGACTGATCACCTTTAGGATGGACTGATTGGATCTCCTTGCGGTCCAAGGGACTCTCAGGAGTCTTATCCAACACCATAGTTCAAAAGGATCAATTCTTTGGCCCTTCAGCTTTCTTTATGGTGCAACTCTCACATCCATACATGACTATTGGAAAAACCATAGCCTTGACTAGATGGACCTTTGTTGGCAAAGTAATGTATATGCATTTTAATATGCTATCTAGGTTGGTCATAACTTTCCTGCCAAGGAGTAAGTGTCTTTTAATTTCATGGCTGCGATCATCATCTGCAGTGATTTTGGAGCCCAGAAAAAGAAAGTCTGACACTGTTTCCCCATCTATTTGCCATGAAGAGATGGGACTGGATGCCATGATCTTAGTTTTCTGAATGTTGAGCTTTGAGCCAACTTTTTCACTCTCCTCTTTCACTTTCATTGCCAGAGGTGCTAAGAGGGCTCAAACAAACCTTGTGCACACCAGGACCCAGGGACCCCACAGAGACTGAGACAGAACTGTGTGTGAGCATTTCCTGTGGAGGTACAGGTCAGCAGTGGACTGCCACAGGGACAGGGGCTCCGGGTGCAACAGACTTGGATATGGCATAAGCCCTCTTGGAGGAGGTTGCCATTAACCCTACCATAGAGCTGCCAGAACTTACACAGGACTGGGAAATAGACTCTTGGAGAGCACAAACAGAACCTTGTGCACCAGGACCCAGGAGAAAGGAGCAGTGACCCCACAGGGACTGACCCAGACTTGCCTGTGAGAGTCCAGGAGTCTCCAGTGGGTTGGTGGTGGCCTGCTGTAGGGTTGAGGGCACTCCGTGTAGCATACATGCATGGGATCTTTTGAGGGAGGTCACCATTATCTTCATTACCTCCACCATAGTTTGAAGTAAAGTCGCTCAGTGCTGTCCGACTCTTTGCGACTCCATGGACTGTAGCCTACCAGGCTTCTCTGTCCATGGGATTTTCCAGGCAAGAGTACTGGAGTGGGTTGCCATTTCCTTCTCCAGGAGATCTTCCTGACCCAGGGATCGAACCCGGGTCTCCCAAATTGCAGGCAGATGCTTTACCCTCTGAGCCACCAGGGAAGCCATAGTTTGGCCCCAGGTAAATAGCAGGGAGGGAACACAGCTCCACCCATCAACAGAAATTGGATAAAGATTTTCTGAGCGTGGCCCTGCCCATCAGAAAACACCCAGTATCCCCCTCAGTCAGTCTCTCCCATCAGGAAGCTTCCATAATCCTCGTATCCTTCTCCATCAGAGGGCAGACAGACTGAAAACCACAATCACAGAAAACTAACCAATCTAATCACATGGACCACAGCATTGTCTAACTCAATGAAACTATGAGCCATGCCATGTAGGGCCACCCAAGACGGACAGGTCATGGTAGAGAGGTCTGACAAAATGTGGTCCACTGGAGAAGGGAATGGCAAACCACTTAAGTGTTCTTGCCTTGAGAAGCCCATGAACAGTATGAAAAGGCAAAAAGATAGGACACTGGAAGATGAACTTCCCAAGTTGGTAGGTGCCCAATATGCTACTGGAGATCAGTGGAAAAGTAATTCCAGAAAGAATGAAGAGATGGAGCCAAAGCAAAAACAACACCCAGTTGTGGATGTGACTGGTGATGGAAGCAAGGTCCAATGCTGTAAAGAGCAATATTGCATAGGAACCTGGAATGTTTGGTCCATGAATCAAGGCAAATTGGAAGTGGTCAAACAGGATATGGCAAGAGTGAACGTCAACATGTTAGGAATCAGCGAACTGAAATGGACTGGAATGGGTGAATTTAACTCAGATGACCATTATATCTACTACTGTGGGCAAGAATCCCTTAGAAGAAGTGGAGTAGCCATCATAGTCCACAGAAGAGTCCAAAATGCAGTACTTGGATGCAATCTCAAAGACGACAGAATGATCTCGGTTCATTTTCCAAGACAACAATTCAATATCACAGTAATCCAAGTCTATGCCCCAAACAGTAATGCTGAAGAAGCTGAAGTTGAACAGTTCTGTGAAGACCTACTGGAGAAGGAAATGGCAGCCCACTCCAGTATTCTTGCCTGGAGAATCCTGTGGACAGAGGGGCCTGGTAGGCTGCTGTCCATGGGGTCACACAGAGTCGGACATGAGTGAAGTGACTCAGCATGCATGCATGAAAACCTACAAGACCTTTTAGAACTAACACCCCAAAAAGATGTCTTTTTCATTATAGGGGACTGGAATGCAAAAGTAGAAGTCAAGAAACACCTGGAGTAACAGGCAAATTTGGCCTTGGAGTACAGAATGAAGCAGGGCAAAGGCTAATAGAGTTTTGCCAAGAGAACACACTGGTCATAGCAAACACCGTCTTCCAACAACACAAAAGAAGACTCTACACATGGACATCACCAGATGGTCAACACCGAAATCAAATTGATTATATTCTTTGCAGCCAAAGATGGGAGAAGCTCTATACAGTCAGCAAAAACAAGAGTGGGAGCTGATTGTGGCTTGGATCATGAACCTCTTACTGCCAAATTCAGACTTAAATTGAAGAAAGTAGGGAAAACCACTAGACCATTCAAGTATGACCTAAATCAAACCCCTAACGATTATACAGTGGAAGTGAGAAACAGATTTAAGGGACTAGATCTGATAGACAGAGTGCCTGATGAACTATGGATGGAGGTTTGTGACATTGTACAGGAGACAGGGATCAAGACCATCTCCAAGAAAAAGAAATGCAAAAAAGCAAAATGGCTGTCTGAGGAGGCCTTACAAATAGCTGTGAGAAGAAGAGAAGCCAAAAGCAAAAGAGAAAAGGAAAGATATACCCATTTGAATACAGAGTTCCAAAGAATAGCAAGGAGAGATAAGAAAGCCTTCCTCAGTGATCAGTGCAAAGAAATAGAGGAAAACAATAGAATGGGAAAGACTAGAAATCTCTTCAAGAAAATTAGAGATACCAAGGGAACATTTCATGCAAGATGGGCTCAATAAAGGACAGAAATGGTATGGACCTAACAGAAGCAGAAGATATTAAGAAGAGGTGACAAGAATACACAGAAGAAGTGTACAAAAAAGATCTTCATGACCCAGATAATCACGATGGTGTCATCACTCACCTAGAGCCAGACATCCTGGAATGTGAAGTCAAATGGGCCTTAGGAAGCATCACTACGAATGAACAAAGTCTGCTATACTTCAGTTTTAAAATTTATTTCAAAAAGGGAGGAATACTCTTTTTGTATTAAGGTATAATTAGTGTAACATTTTATTAGTTTCAGGTATACAACATAATGATTTGAATGTATTGCAGAATGATCGAAATAAGACCAGTGAGCATCCATTACCATACAATAGTTACCAAAAATCTTTTTCTTCTTCTTTTTTTTTTAATTCCCCGATTCTTCCCCAAATATCTTCTTTACAGTCTTAAGAAAAACTTAGGGTCCAATCAAGATTCACATGTTACATCTGGCTGTTACCTTTTTCATGTGTCTCTTTTAATCTAGAGGAACATCCCAGACCCAGTTTGCTAGCTATTTTCAAATATACAGTATAGTGTTACTAACTTTAGTCACTGTGCTTTACATTACGTCTCCAGGACTTGTTCACTTTATAACGGAAATACGTACCTTTTGACCCCCTTCCACCCATTTCCCACCTCTCATCCCCTAGGGTAGTATTTTAAATTGCCTTTTCTGATCATTAGAGATATTTTTCTTTGTTATTATACTAAAATTTGTAAAGTTGTAGTTCCATAAAGGTTAATTGCAGTGTGGAATCTGAAGTCATATCAGTGACCTTTTCTTTTTTTTTTTTTTAACTCTATTCCCTTAAAACCCATTGGTCTGTCTGGCCATGTGAATGGATTTTACCTGTGCATGATTTTGTATCATCGTGCATTGATCATTTGAAAAATATTGGTTTGCTGAGTTATGCAGATATTCCAGCTGTTAACATACATCACTATACAATGCCAAAAATTCACACTCATTATCATCACTCATGAAAAACATCATTAAAGTATTGGGAAAAATCATTAAAGTATTTACCGCTTATGGTGATAAATGCAAGTTTCCCGAAATTCTAATTTTCAGTTAAAAGCTCAGGTTTTAGCATTGGCAACAAACAATGTCAGTTGTTTTCCTTGAAGTGACAGGCTCACTTTGTTCATTTTTTTGGAAAATGTCTGCCGAATAAATTCTCAAGTCTGAATAACCATTGTTTGTCAGGCATTCCTTGAAGTAAAAACGGCGCTCCGTGAAACAGCAGCTGGTGCAGCCCTCGGTTTAATGGCACCGTCACTCTCCCTCAAGACAGCCATTGTGTGGGGTGTGCAGCAGAAGAGCTGTGTGTCTGCTTCCTGTCTTGCCACACGGAATGTTTGAGACATGGACTCAGGGGCCAGGATGTGCTAAAGTAATACAGTAGTCCTCCGATCTGCAGCTTCAGTCACCCAGTCAACCATGGTCTGAAAGTTCCAGAAAGAAACATTTCATAAGTTTCATTTTATGTGGTGGTACGGTATTTTTTTTACTGAAGCATAGTTAATGTGCAATATTATATAACTTATGGGTGTACAATGTAGTGATTCACAATTTTTAAAAGTTATATTCCTTTTACAGTTATAAAATATTGATGACATTCTGTGTTATGTAATATATCCTTTTAGCTTATTTTATATCTAGTAGTTCGTACCTCTTAATCTCCTGCCCCTGTCTTACCCCTCTCTGCTTCCCTATCCCCACTGGTAACCACTAGTTTTTTTTCTCTGCATCACTGAGTCTGCTGCTTTATTATTATATTCACTAGTTTGTTGAATTTTTTAGATTCCACACATAGGTGATATCATACACTGTTTGTCTTTCTCTGACTTATTTCACTTAACATAATGCCCTTCACGTCTATCCATGTTGTTGCAAGTGGCAAAATTTAATTTCTTTTTTATGGCTGGGTAGTAGTCCATTGTGTGTGTGCGTGCATGTGGGCACACGCTTGTGTATACACATCTTCCTTTTCCATTCGTCTTTGGATGGACACTTCCATATCTTGGCAATTAATTGTAAGCCATGCAGCTATGAACACTGGGTGCATGTATCTTTTCAAGTGTTTTTTTCTTTTTTTTTTTTTTTGACAATTCATAAGTTTTAATTCATGCATCATTCTGCATAGCCTGATGAAATCTCATGCCCTCCCACTCCTTCCCACCTAACCCATGAATCATCCCCTTGTCCAACATATCCTGTCCCTTGGTCACTTGGTGGTGGTGGTGTTGGTTAGTCACTTGGTAGCCATCTTTTGTCAGAGTGACTTTCTTTTTTTTTTTTTAATTTATTTATTTTAATTGGAGGCTAATTACTTTACAATATTGTATTGGTTTTGCCATACATCAACATGCATCCACCACGGGTGTACACATGTTCCCCATCCTGAACCCCCTCCCACCTCCCTCCCCATACCATCCCTCTGGGTCATCCCAGTGCACCAGCCCCAAGCATTCTATATCCTGCATTGAACCTGGACTGGCGATTCATTTCTTATATGATATTATACATGTTTCAATGCCATTCTCCCAAATCATCCCACCCTCTCCCTCTCCCACAGAGTCCAAAAGACTGTTCTATACATCTGTGTCTGTTTTGCTGTCTCGCATACAGGGTTGTCGTTACCATCTTTCTAAATTCCATATATATGCGTTAGTATACTGTATTGGTGTTTTTCTTTCTGACTTACTTCACTCTGTATAATAGGCTCCAGTTTCATCCACCTCATTAGAACTGATTCAAATGTATTCTTTTTAATGGCTGAGTAATACTCCATTGTGTATATGTACCACAGCTTTCTTATCCATTCATCTGCTGATGGACATGTAGGTTGCTTCCATGTCCTGGCTATTATATCCAGTGCTGCGATGAACACTGGGGTACACGTGTCTCTTTCCCTTCTGGTTTCCTCAGTGTGTATGCCCAGCATTGGGATTGCTGGGTCGTATGGCAGTTCTATTTCCAGTTTTTTAAGGACTCTCCACACTAGTCTCCATAGTGGCTGTACTAGTTTGCACTCCCACCAACAGTGTAAGAGGGTTCCCTTTTCTCCACACCCTCTCCAGCATTTATTGCTTGTAGACTTTTGGATTGCAGCCATTCTGACGGGCGTGAAATGGTGCCTCACTGTGGTTTTGATTTGCATTTCTCTGATAATGAGTGATGTTGAGCATCTTTTCATGTGTGTGTGAGCCATCTGTATGTCAGACTGACTTCCAAGGTATTGTAGTGCTTGTTCACATAACCCTTATTTTACTTAATAACGGCCCCAAAGCACAAGACTAGTCGTGTTGGCAATTTAGATGTTCTCTTACTGTACCTAATTTATAAATTAAACTTTATCATAAGTATGTTAAAAAATATATATATATATGAAAAAAACATTGTGTGTGTGTGTGTGTGTGTGTGTGTGTGTGTGTGTATGTACATGTATATGGTTTGGTCCTGTCTGTGGTTTCAGGCATCCACTGGGGGTCTTGGAACATTGTCCGCACATGAGGGGAAACTACTGTGATTCTTACTGCTTCATCAAGGACTCTTTAAGTGAAACTGGCTCTTTTTTAAAGTAGTAGTATATTTTTAACTTTTCACATTTAAAAAGAAATTTAAAAAAACATGGTGGTCAAGAAACACAATGACTACTGAAGAGTTGGTGCCTTCCCCTTGCTTACTGCTACGGTCCCAGTGGTTTTACCCATCATGGCTTTTGTCCTGTCAGCATAAATATCAACCCAGTGAAAAAGGCAAAAAGGTCTCAATATTATTACAAAAATAGTGTTGACCTCATGGACTCTCTGAGAGGCCCCTGTGGGCCCTGAGACCACTGTGAGCCCTGCTGTCCTCCTGCCACTTGAGCTGTTATAAAGCTGCAGAAACACTTAAAAATCATCACTGTTTATCTTAATCCATATTTTTTTCTCTAGCTATGCTTTTTTTTTTAAACCCAGCTTGCTCAGCAATTGCATTTACGTTTAAAATACTGATCATAAATAGAGAAGTGTTAATGTCCAACTCTTTGCCACCCCATGGACTGTAGCCCACCAGGCTCCTCTATCCATGGACTTCTCCAGGCAGGAATACTGGAGTAGGTTGCCATTCCCTTCTCCAGGGGATCTTCCCAACCCAGGGATGGAACCTGGGTCTCCTGCATTGTAGGCGGATTCTTTATCATCTGAGCTACCAGGGAAGGCCAAAATTTTCATGTAAAAATAAGAAAAAACCGAGACTGTATCCCAGAAATATGGGTTCACAGTTGTCCGCCTGTTTTTTTACAATGGGACTGTGAAGCCTCAGTAAGTACTAACTCTATTTCACGCAATCAAGTCATTGCTCACTATATACTGTGAGGACCTGGGCCACAGCAGTTGCTGTTGTACTTTAATTGCATTATATTAAAACCATGGAATCCTAGATCTTGGTGAGGTAAAAGCTTGGTTCATGGCAAAGATACTCAGCTTGGGTGTGTGAATGCATTCAAGGGGTACATTTCCTTGGGGCAGGCTGAATGTGAACATTCCCCTGGTCCTTAAGCTTATATTCATTGCTATGTATTTGCCCATTCTCTGCTCCCAGCATGGATCAGCTGGCTGACTCCATTCATCCTTTCTGTCAGTGAAGATAAGGATGTGTCACACCCTGGGAACCAGAGCATGCCACTCTGCCCTTCGAGTCCCAGCTTTCTCCAGATGGCATCTAATTGTTCCTTGAATGACCTCAGTGTCCAGGCTGCAGGAACCTGGTCTGAGAGGCCGTTTCACATATTTATTAGCCCGTGGATGAGAACTGACTACACAAAGCCCCATTCACACTCTCAAAAGAGCTTCTGGTACAGAAGAAATGATGAAGCTGATGGCCTGTTTCCTGTGGCCACCAGTCCCCAGCTGGATCCTTATTTTTCACAGGCCCAGTTGGGTGCTTTCTGAAAGGAGTCCAGCTGCATCCATCAGATCCAGTCTCTGCCCCTCTGTCTTCCCATGGTCTTTCCTGGAAGGAGCCTAAGCACAACAGGGCCATGTCCTCTCCTCTCCTGGTTTGCAAAGCATTCCAAGGTTGCTCACACAGAGCACAGGTGGTGGGAGCTGGGAATTACTGTGTCCTGGGAGCCTCTTCCTGTTTGGGAACCCAGGTAGTTCCCAGTTTGAGAGAGGCAAGTGCTTTTCAACACCGAAGTGACAACCAGCCCTAATCCAGCCACAGGGATGGCAAGGCAGATTCACCAACGAGGACCACATCCCCCCCTGTGCCAAGTCATATCTTGTACCTCTGTGATTCTTAACTATTTGGGGGGGGGGTCCCAAATAGTTAATAGTATTTCTGCAAATTTGATGAATAAGAAACCCATCTCTGCAAATACGCACACACACTTACTGAGCATCTTACTTCCAAAGTGTTTGTGGATCCAGATTGAGAATTGCCTGTGCTATCTCCAAATGTTCTGGCACCGTGCTAGGTATTGGCATGATGACAGTGACTGAGACCTGGGTCCTGAGGTCACCAGACATGGACACAGATCATTTTAATGAGTGTTTGAGTAGCTGGATGCTTGAAGACGGAGTTGGAGCTGGAGCCTCTCACTGGGATAAATAGAATAAGAGCAGTGGGCAAAGGAAACCCCATAGGGCCACACAACCTGGGCACCAGGGCTCCTTCCAGGATGTGTCCACCTAAGGACGACCTAGGGAACACATTCGGAAGATCTAAATATAACTTGGGGTTGCTGTACATTTTCTTTCTTTTGACCTAGAAGTCATGGAAGTTGCACTCCCAGGTAATCCATCGTACCTGATAAAATTCTCCTTTGTAAAGAAATGTCTCAGCCTTTACCTCTGAATCAGGTCCTCAGGCTTTCTACAAAACAGAATAGCCTTTGGAAATGTTCTCTGGGATCTTAAGATGCTGCTCTTGCCTGTATAAGCAGGATGGAGTGGGCTGTTTGTTAGCGGTTCCCCCTAGCCTGGGAGGGATGGTGGGCTTGGGAGCAAAACCTCACGCCTACACTCAGTGGCACACAGCATTCCAACTCCATGAGTCCTCTGTCTTTTCCTACAGGCAGACTCATGCCAGCTTCATCCTTGAGAACTCATGACAACTCGTGTCTATAATGGAGTGTCCTCGGAGTAGGCCGTGAAACACCATTAATTTCCACCCATCACTAAAACATGAGTGTACCACCCTGTTACTAGGGCATATGTCGTACATGTTTCCATGTAACATCAGTTTATGTTGACTCCTTGTTAACATTTCCAGGTTTAGGGATGACGTCTTATACATGTGAACTCTAGCGGAGCCCAACACAGATGTGTTATATTTCACTCTCAGGTTTCACCTAATCTTACGCTGATAAGGTGAACCTATAAACTGTCAAACTGATGATGTGAGCTAGGAAGTTTATCACTGGGAGGGGCAGGGTGGAGTGTCCTGGGTTGATTGTTCTGGGGAAGGAAAACACGTCTGGACTCTGAGACCTTGCATCTGCTTCTCTCAGCATGTTGGCTGCATTCTCTCAGATCAGCTCCTCCGTGTAGTTGGGGGCACATGGCTATTGGCTGCTCTGAGCTTATAAACTTAAAACTTATGGTCCAAAAGGAAAAGTGGGCCTCTCCCTCTGCTCTGATTTGAAAAATCCCAGGGAAGGACTCTGATTGGTCTAACTTAGGTCGCATGTCCACTCCTGGACCATTAGGGGCTTCCCTGGAGCTAAGATGGTAAAGAATCTGCCTGCAAAGCAGGAGACACAAGTTCAGTCCCTGGGTCAGGAAGATCCCCTGGAGAAGGGAATGGCTACCACTCCGGTATTCTTGCCTGGAGAATTAAGTGTTCAGTTTCCTGATTGGCTCTCACAACCATTACAAGTATGAGTACACATGCCATGGAGTAAAGGTTTTAAATGTAATAAACACTGTCTGCTATCTACATCATTTCCCCCGTGAATGTTGAGGATCAGAATCTACCAGGCTATGTCTCTAACTGTCACTGTCTATTCAGGATACTTACATAAAATGTTGGCATATGAATTCTAGGTTTTACAAAGATATTTTTGTTTTGATCTTTTCAAGTCCTATACTTGCCTTTCTCTAGCTTGTCTCCCTCCTGGTTTACTTATATGCTGGATATCCATTGCCTCCCAGCTTAATTATCAGATCCATACTGTTAACAGGGAAATTATAGGTGGGAGGTAGGGAGTGGTGCAGAGGGGCTAGGATCCCCCTGTAGAGTTTGACTTTGGAGAAATTCCTGCATCTCTTGTCACAAGTGGCCTAACCCTGAGGCTGGTGTGTTGTTCCTAGAGGATGGTCCAGGTGGGTTCCTGCTGCTCTTCCTGGTAACTGCCTTCCTCCACACTGTCCTCCCACCCCTCTGGGTACACACACAAGGCCAAGGGTTGTATTGTGCTTTGAATCACTGACAGAAAGAACCTGTTGTCTCCACGAGTGTTGACTGTCTGAGTGTCACTTCTAAGCTAGTAATAAGTACAGTCTTTCCGGTACAGCTCACCCTCCAAGTCGACCTGTTCCTATAGAAAAATGGGCACAGTTGGCATCTCCATTTACCACAAAGACGGTCTTAGCGCTCCATTTATCAGCTTTGCTGCCTTCTGGCTTTTCTTAGATTCTGGCCTCAGTGTCCATCTGTGCATGTCCTGCCCTTTCCCATCAGTAATGACGAGGACCTCTGATCGGGGCTATTTCAGAGGAGACCTGCGTCTATGTTGCCGAGAATATCGGTCACTCGGTAGGAGGGAGAGGGCGGTTGCAGCAGCTATAGTTCTGCCTTTTGGGTTTGCACAAGATAAGATACTCCAGGCAACCAGGTGGTATCCCTGCTTCCATGAGCACGGCCGATAGAGCCAGCCATTCTGATTCATAGTCGTTTTAATTATTAACTCTAAGAACTTTTCAGTCTCACATGTGAAATGGAGATAATGTGTCTCCTAAGTGAGTGAGTCAAGTCGCTCAGTCGTGTCCGACTCTTTGCGACCCCATGGACTGTAGCCCACCAGACTTCTCTGTCCATGGGATTCTCCAGGCAAGAATCCTGGAGTGGGTTGCCATTTCCTTCTCCAGGGGATCTTCCTGACCCAGGGATCAAACCCGGGTCTCCTGTATTGCAGACAGACACTTTAACCTCTGAGCCACCAGGGAAGCCCATGTGTCTCCTCGTGTGAGTATTAAACAGATACTATGGTAAAAGTTTTCTGTATGAATACTGGCTCTTGAGGACCTTGCATATTGGGTCATGAAGGCTCCTTTGAAGAGCCCAGCTGAGAAGTGGAAAGATGTCACAGTCTAGTGGGAGGGACTGCATCCCAGAAGGCTGTGGTTGGAGAGGGGCTGCTGAAGGTCACACTGGTAGCTATTCTGCATTTGCTAAGTATTATGTGCAGACGGGCCCTTCTGCCAGCTGGGGGAAGGAGCTCTCCTCCTCTCGCAGGTATTTAAAGTCACTCCAACAGCGGAAAGGAAGGTGGCCCTGCTTGCCTCAGAGCTCTCTATCTCCTCTTACCAACTGCAGCCTTGCCAAGACTCGACTGCGCTCATGGTGATCAAGGGCAGGGGTGTTGTCTTTGCTCATGTCCATGATGACCAGGGTATCCATTGTACTCGTCTCTCTGTTAGAAAGTAGACCAAGTAAGACCCTCAGAGGCTACGTCTTTAAAAGCCACTAAAAGTCTTTGTGGATCAGTGAGGATTTTTAGGTCACATGACTCTTGGGTAAAACCATGGCCCCCTCCCCTGGTTGAACAGGTACTCATACAACAGTTTGTATACAATTTCCAATGGTTCATGGAAGCCCCCTCCCACTCCGAGGTTCAGAACTCCTGGTCTAGACTGGTTCTCATAGCTCTTTGGGCAGAAGGCATAAATATCCAGCATGTCCCTCCAGTGATCCCCAGGATCAGTTTATGACTATGAAGAAATGATGTTTTCCTGCAGAAATAATTTGTTGAGGTGGCTGGAATTTGCTTGAAACCAGAGGAGAAGAGATTAATAAGATCACTTTCTGTTTTCTTGGCCAGTTCAAGGCAGGAATGAGGTGAGGTTGCCTGCACCTCTCACCTGGTGCCGACCCTGCCCTCTGCCCCAGCATTCCTGCCCTCTCAGGCATCCCTTGTGGCTGCTTCCTCCACTCAGAACCTCGGTAGCCTCTCTGAGGGGTGTGGCCTTGGAAGAATGCACTGTAACTCTGGTGATCCTGCCCTCAGGGGCTGGTGAGGAGGAGGTGCAGACAGCAGAATCGGAGGTGACCAAGAATGTCCAGAGAGAGCAGCGGGGTGAGGCAGGCACAGCATCCAAGGAAGGGCTGTTCCAGACACACTTCTAATTCTAGAAATGGTTGGCATCCATGTACCCAATTACATGGGCTGGTAAAATAAGAAAGAGGCACATGGGAGATGGCCCTTCTGGGGACTCTAGATACATGTGGAAGGGTTGGTCTCAGGACAAGTATCTGGAAGGCCAGGCAGTAGGGGAGGTTAGAGGAGCATCAGGCAGGGCATCCGGGTGGGACAGAGGCTGAAGCCCAGCTCTGCAGTCAACCTGGTGTGGAGACAGTGGGAAAGGAGGGGCCCCGGGACCCCCACTCAGACTGGCTGGGACAGTGGTGGGACATGGAGAGCGTGGTAGTTGCGAGTGGACCCAGGAGTCCCCCTGGGTGAGGGCCAAGTGGGCAGATGCTGTGGACTCACATGCTGTGTGTTAAAACCAACAACTCCCCAAGTGACAGAGACTCTGCCATAGAAAATCATCTGAGCTATCTGAGCAAGTGTGATTCAAACCATATGTGCAGTTTTAATATGTGATCTTAAAATTTGAAGGCTAAAAAATATCTCATGGCTAAAGAAGCTCTAAACTCCTTCTCATTGTTTCCTGGCCTTCAAGTCTTAAGAGCTACTGTGTACCAGCTAGGGCCAGTCAACGGCTCAGGCCTTTGCTGTCCACACTGTCCTTGCAGGGCATGGCTCCTGTAGCCTGCCCCTTGGGTTAGGGCCAGGAGACAGGATGCAGCTGGGTGTGTGCCCTGAGGGAGGAATGGTCTAGGGGTCCAGGTTTTGTGAGCCCTTCCTTTGGAGGGCAAGAAAGCACACACTGGCTGAGTGTCTAGTCTGTGTTGCCAGGCTCTTTATCTCCTATTTCACTTGATCCTCCAAAAAGAAAAAAAAAAACTGGTAAGTTGGAGGAGGAAACTAGGGCTCAGAGAGGTTAAGAAATTTCCCGTGGTTACCCAGCTTGCTAGTGGTACAACAAAGACCTGAACCCACCCTTGCTTTCCCTCTAGCCTGCCACCTCCCAGCAGCGCCTGAAACGCGCTGTGTCCTGAAGCTGTTTCGGCAGATGCATTTTGCAGAAGTGCTTGTGAGAGGGGCGAGCCAGTGGCAGCCAAGATGGGAGCCAGTGTGGCTGGATCTGGTTGGAGCCTTTGCGCATTCTGGCCATTTCCGCAGCACTCTGCATGGGGGTGGGGGAATCTCTGAGGGGCTTTTGTGGTCTCTGTGAGTTGCTCGAAGGGGAAAGAGCAAAGCATCCAGCGAAGAAAGTCAAGCTACAGTGACAGGAGAACAAATGAGAGCTCTGCGTGCAATGCCCACACAGCGAGTGTAGGGTGGAAGGAAGCTTGGGAGGTGGGTGGCGGATCGTCTCAAATGAGTCAGACTCCCAGGGGTGTAAGGATGGGCTTCAGAGGGCAAGGAATCCCCTGAAATTGTATGTTAAACATCACAATATGTGCCTTTTGTTCTGAGAGGAGGGTCCATGGTTTTCATAGACTCTCAAAGAAGGCTGAGACGGCCGGAAAGTCTGAAACTGCTGTTTGAGAGGCTGGAATTACGCCTCGTGCATGTTCTTTTAATTTTCCCTAAATGCTAAAAATAGAAAGTTGAGCTTGCCTAATATAGGATTTCTGGGGGCGTGTCAGGAAATAGGTGATGGTGTTGGTGGAGGGATGTATGGGACAAGATTGTATGCAATGGTTCAAGAAGGCAGTCAGGGCTGGGTGCTCTCACCTGATGGTGCTTCACGTTATCAGTTATACAATTTCAGTACCTGTTAGAGAAACCAACTTTGTGGAGGGGACAGAAGACTCAGTAGAGAGAGAAATCTGTTTGTGAATACTGTCTCTTTGTTGATGTGCTGAGCGGATCAATACTGCTTCTGGATAGAGACCATTTCACAGCCATACTCTTTCATCCCCTGGAGGAATCTGAGGGAACCCTCAGAGAGAGATGTGCACAGCAGATGCTTGTAAATGCACCCTCTGTCTTCCTCTCTCTTTGCCGGCGACACACAAAGCAGCCCTAAGAACTCGACCGGCGCTTCCCGCCCTCCTCCCGCCAAGTCCAGTTTTCATTCCCTTTTGGAGTAGGAACTAAATCACGTTTGCCTATAGGAAAATGTGTTGAACTGTCTTTGGCATCTTGTGTAGCTGCTGAGTCTGGCGTGAGGAGGAGGTGACCTCTTCCTTGGGCCTCCTTCCTCAGTGGTTTCCCAGCTGTTCTCCTCCAGCCTTGTGGCTCCTATGGAGGGTGGGTGCTCCTAGACCCCTGGCCCCTCCCTGCCCCCTCGCCTCCTGGTTACTGTGATCAGAATCACGCAGACAGGCCAGTGCCAGGGAAGCAGGGCTGTTGATAAGCATGCCTCCTTCCTGCCCAGGGCTTCCCGAGCCCAGGAGCGGGGCCTGCAGAAGGTGGCCTTGGGTCCTTAGGATTGGGCCAGTACAGGTTCCTCTTCCTGCTTCCACTACCCCAGGAGGAACGCCTTACACGCTAGCTCCTTAGGGCTGTCTTGGTTCACCGAGAGCTGGATCACTGGGGTTTAGTGGAGGCAAAAACCCAGGAGGGATAGATCTTTCCAGGGAGGTGAAGGCGTCTCAGCGTGTGGACTGCTGTTCATCTCTTGACTGATGTTCCGAGTGTGTCCCCCGTGGGCAGAGACCAGTCAGGCCTCATGCCTTGGACCAGTGCCCCCAGTCACAGCCTGCTGCCCATCTTGGGCAGTGTCACCCTACTCGGGGCTGCTTGATAGTGACTGAGAACACCTTGGTGTGTGTTGTGTGTGAGGCTTGTTGCCTTGCTTCTGGGCTGGCCCCAGGGAGGGGAGGGGAGTGGAGGTGTGGGCAGCATTGTGTTCTCAGTGGCCCTGAAACAGGAAAAAGCAGGTCCCTGGCAGACATATCTTCCTCCTCAGAGACCTCGCCACCCCACCCTGCCATTCCATGTCAGAGAGGGCACCTACCTCACAGGGAGGCTGATCTTCTAGTGGGGACTGTGGCACTTGGGGAAAGGGACTCTGTTCACCTCTCAGTCCCTCCCAGCCCCAGGGCTGCTGCCAGCAAGAAACCTTGTCTGTGAAATATGACTGGCAGGCAGCTCCTGTTTCCATGGTTACTAAATAGGGCAGGTTCGTATTAGGGCTGCCCAAGGAAAGAATGGCTTGTGCAGGAGCTTTCCTCTGGTCTACTCTAATCCTCTCCCCAGACAGGATGGGCAGCATCTGACCTGAGATCATGAGTATTTTCTTCCAGGGTTCACCTGCCTGCCCAGCACTGGCTTTTTTTTTAAACAGGTGTTTTTCTTGGTGCTGAGTAGTGAATCTCCCAGGAAGCCAGAGGGGGCGCTAGAGAGCATGGTGGGTTCCCAGAGCTCTGTGTTGCCTGCTCCCGGCCTCCCGCCTCTGTCAGTTGCTGGGGTTGCATTAGAGATGCTGACCCCTGTCCCCAGAAGGGCCTGGTGTTTAGAAAGCCCTGAATACAAATTTGGCTGGTCCTAAATCACATGTAGGAGATCAGCCCTGGGATTTCTTTGGAAGGAATGATGCTAAAGCAGAAACTCCAGTACTTTGGCCACCTCATGCGAAGAGTTGACTCATTGGAAAAGACTCTGATGCTGGGAGGGATTGGGGGCAGGAGGAGAAGGGGACGACAGAGGATGAGATGGCTGGATGGCATCGCCGACTCGATGGACCAGAGTCTGAGTGAACTCTGGGAGTTGGTGATGGACAGGGAGGCCTGGCGTGCTGCGATTCATGGTGTCGCAAAGAGTTGGACGCGACTGAACTGAACTGAATTGAAATCACATGTAGGGAATCATCAGACAATGACTCCCTGCCCCGGGTCACAAGCTGTTTTCATGAAGCTGTGTGACAAGTTTAATTATAAGACATTAGAAGAATCTATTTGTTGATCAGATACTAGGTTCTGGCAAAAGCACAAGCTGGAGTTCCGGGTCCTTTCTCTGATGAGTGGCACACCATTCTGGTCCTCTGTTTCTTTGTAACTAGAATAGAATCATCATTGTGGGAAGAATGTGGGGGAATTGATCAGTGTGGATGGGAGACTTTAAAAGCATAACAAGTCAGTGAAGGGCACTTTACAAATTCATGCAATTATCATCTTTAGTTGCAATAACATCATGTTATTTTAGTCTCTCTCCTTGGCCTTTTCAAGAGGAAATTGATTAAAACCTTTGAGTGCTGCTTTAGAAATTATTTTTGGTGTGGAACAAAAAAAATAAAAAGTGCTTAGGAAACAGTTACCTAATAAGATTAGCTCATTCTTTAATCCTGACAGAACCAATTCTTTGTGCATTTTGGAGATGTTCTTTTTTTTGCGTAAACAGGGAAAACCTCAGGTGACAAGAGCTGCGATTCTGCAGTGACCTGCATGCCTTTTGTTGGCCCTGGAGCACCTGACTACATAATTCTATGTAATTTATAAGTCTGAGTGTTTTTAAGTACATTTTCTTTCAGGAATGCACTTCATTCACGCTTTCTGGGAGTGGGGGTAGGGTATTGAAATTCAGAGGCTTTGGCTGACTAATCTCACTGAATTTCTGTTAAGGATTTAAGGAGCTGTTTCTCTTCTTTTTCCTGAGCTGAGAATAGTCCCTTTCTAGCCTTTTGGAGGAGTTTCTCACTCTGACAATGAGTTTCTTACTCATTCCAGCCAAAGAGGAATGGCAGGTGCAGACTGGACACCTTCCTGGTGGCTTTGGTCTGATGGATGAGTCGTCTCCACAGAACTGCTGGGGCCATGGGCCCTGGCCACTCATGTGGACTTATTACCCTTTGAACCCCATCTAGTGGAAATGAAGGCACACAGAGAAAATGCCTCCTCATAGGTTCAGTTCATAGACCTTGTGGGGACAGTATTGACCCACCAACTGAACCATCTCCAAGGGCCCCTGCAGCTCCAAACCCCACAAATCCTCCCAACCTTGGTATTTGCTTCCAAGGTCTCAGGTGGACTTCCTAGGACCCAGGGCAGCACATCTGAGCCCTGGAATCCTGGTGGGGGAGGGGGAGCAAGTGGAGGGACCAGAAAGGAAGTCAGCCCCCCTGGTTGTTCTGTGATGACAGCTCCATGCCCTTTTCGAGGTGTTTATTAGGCTGAACCTCTGCTCCTTCAGGGAAGTGTGAGGGCTGTCACTCTCCAGAGCCCTCATTCAAGTACAGGAGCTGCTCACCAGGCATCGAACAAACAATCCTCTATTTTTACAGGCTGACTTGACCTAGTCCAAAGGCCGAGGCCTCCTGAGGATTTGAGGCTAATCCTGTTGGATATTTCTCATACCTCCCTCATGCCTCATTTGGTATTGTTCCTTTCTGGACTGAATAGGTTCTGTTTCTTCCTCATTACAAGTTTCTGCCTGTGTGAAGTTTTAGAAAGCTTCAGGACACATTCCATTTTTGAGTGGCCGAAGCCACAGAAAGTTAATATTTGGAACATAGGAGAGGAAGTGCTACAGGCAGAAATCTGGGTTTGATTAAAAAAAAAAAGAAGAAGAAGACTTGTTGGGAATCCACTATGACTGGAATGAAAGAGGAAAAGCTATTCCTTTCCGCTAAGGTGTCAAGGGGGCTCTTGGTAGGGATAAAGGCCTAAGAAGTGCTGGAGAATCACTCAGTGGTGTTAGATGCGAGGTTCATGCCTTGGATCTGGGTTAGGCAGGGTGAACAGTTACAGTGAAGTATTTAAAGTGAAGGAAGGGAGTGAGAAAAACAGTTGGGTCGAAAGAGGGCACACAGCCTGTCCCCCATCCTCCCAACAGACTGCTGCAGGGCCAGGTGGGGAGGGCAGGGCTGCTCAGGGTGTTTGCTGACAGACTTGCTAATTAAACACCAAAAGGCAATATTGCTTTGCCAATAGTGATGGCTGTGCCAGCGTTATCAGCTGCAAACTGGCTGCCCAGGAGCATCCTAATTAAAAATAAACAGTTCTGAGGGGTGGTCTGGGAGAGTCCCAGGTTTCTCAGGACTGCTAGGATCGCTCCCAGGGGAAAGTCACACCCAGGTTGCCTTCCCGTCCTTGTCTCAAAGGAGCCTCTCTCTCATCACGGAGTGGTGTGATGTGTGCTCCTTGAACTCCCAGGTCCTGGGGTGACAGGCAAACAGACACAAGCTCTAGGAGCAGAGTGCCTGGTGCCTTCAGCCCTGGGGGAATAATGATTTCTGCTGGGTCTCTAAATTGAGGGGACAGCTAAAGCCCAAAGCCTCTTCTGAGAGAGGTTAGAATTTCATCAGAAAGTGAGTCTGGTCACATGAGGATTTCTGGCACCGAGTGCATGGCAGGCTGGACACCCGCCTGCCAGAATTGAGCGAGTGGATCGTATTGGCTTCAGCGAAGAGGGAAAGTCCCAGCCTGGCCTGGGAGAAGGAGCCGCTCACTCCTCCCTGCTCTGCACAGCTGCTGCGGCAGGACTGGGGTGTCAGCCGCAAGACCCATCTCGGTTAACCCTAAAGACAGTGTGTGGCCCAGGGACTGAAGACTGAAAGATGCCTAAGGAATGCAATGCCTTCCATGCCCTCTCGGCCGCTCTGTGCTGCTTCTATCACCGCAGGTCTTTCCTTGGAGTCAAGGTAGGTGTGGTTAGAAATAAGGTAGAGCTAAAGTTCTCTGGGAGGGCTTGAAAGCACTAGGAAAAGTTGGCAGCACACTGGCTCTAAAATCAGAGACACTTGCTCTGATGGATGGATCTTCACAAGCTCCTAGTGGTGAGCTTCCCTGCAAGCAGAATCGGGCCACGCGGAAGGGGACACCTTGTCTTGCTTAGCGAGAAAGCTCTGTTTTTCAGGAGACTTTCCATTTCCTTGGGCTGAAATTTTATACCAAAGTAGCTCAAGACTATTTTTTTTTCTTCTCTCTCTGTCTCTGCCTGTCTTCCCTTGTTCGTAATAAATGTGAGATGGCTGAGCCCCTCTCTTCACTTGCCCCGCTCCTCCCTTATGTCAACGACGTATAGAAGTACAAAAACCATCAAATATCTCCTTTCAAATTAAAGTCATGTTCCAAAACATTTTCTCATTCAGAACTGTTTTTTTTTTTTACTGCTCCCGTTTTTAACCTTTGTTACAAGACATCAGTATCCAAGGTTTTGCGTAATATGTCAATGCACTATTTATTTTGATAAAAATATTCAAACAACCTCATTTGACTATTTCAAGACCAAGCCTCTGTTCTGTTGCCCACCTGTGACAACACTTAAGAACCCTGTTTGGTACAGGCTGTCGTTGATCTGGGCGCTTGTCTGCTTTGGGAAAATCCTGTTGGCCCTGGCAGGACTGGGGACCTCATTTATTCATAGGAAATAGGAATAAGAAAGCTCTCAAGGAATTCTTCCCACCCTGACAGCAGAGCTCCCTCTCCTGAGGGACCGACTTATTCGGTGCTGTTGAAAAAGCTACAACAGGAGAATTTAACAGGAAACCCTGTTAAAGGCAGAAAGAGCCCTTTGTAGAAAAGTATACACTGAGAAGAGGAGAGGCTTCTTCATATCTTACTGCCCTTTTGGAGTGTTCAGAGTAGATTTCTAACCATTCTGCAAAGTTCGTTTCTGTCTCTTTGTCAGGGGATTTGAAGGAGAGTGAGTAGTCATAGGTTAAAAGTGTTTCCTCCTGCATTTGAAAGCGCCTTTCTATCCTGGAGCCCAGTGGGGGTGATGAGGACCATGTGGTTTCTGGCCTAAATATGGATCGTTCTGGTGTGGGGCAGATGAAGTCATGCCATTAACAGTATTTTAAAGCTGTCAGAGATAGACCAGGAGGTCCCAGAGGGAATCGTGCACGTCAGGGATTGGCAGTAGGTTTACCCTCTAATAGAAGTCCTCCCATAAGCCAACGTCTGCTAATTCAGTAAAGTGCAACTCAGCATTTGGTATATTAGGAAATAACCCATAAATATCTAGTCTGGATGGTGAGATTCTGTTTGGAGACCCCTGTTCCTCTGCAGTTATTTCCTCCAGGACCAGGCCACAGTAACATGGGGCTGCTCTTGTTCATTTGCTAAGTCGTGTTCGACTCTTTGCGACCCCATGGACTGCAGCATGCCAGGCTTCCTCTATCCTCCCCTATCTCCAGGAGTTTGCTCAAATTTGTGCCCACTGAATTGGTTATGCCATCCAACCATCTTATCCTCTGTTGCCCCCTTCTCCTCCTGCCTTCAGTCTTTCCCAGCATCAGGGTCTTTTCCAGTGAGTCTGCTCTTCACATCAGGTGGCCAAAGTATTGGAGCTTCAACTTTAACATCAGTCCTTCCAATGAATATTCAGGGTTGATTTCCTCTAGGATTGACTGGTTTGATCTCCTTGCTGTCCAAGGAACTCTAAGAGTCTTCTCCAGCACCATAATCTGAAAGCCTCACTTCTTTGGTGCTCAGCCTTCTTTATGATCCAGTTCTCATATTTGTAACTGTCCTCTGGTTTCCCCACCACGGTCACTCCTGGTGACTGACTGTTGATGGAAACACCTTCCTTCCCACCTGGGCTTCCTCTCCCACCCCTAGTTTGTAGCATCGTCATAGTCCAGGGAGGGGGCCTGATCTGCTCACTCACCAGAACCTGAAACCTTCAGACCCAGCTCAAGGTTCCCCATGGACCCTTGTTAAAACAAGCATTTCCCTGTCTTGTTTTACTTAGTTACCTGGGAAAGAAAACGCCCCTGTGTTTAAATCCCTCCTCCTGCCAGTGTTGCCCCAGAGATAATGCTGCATCGCTTTATTGACTCCCACTTTAATTAGGGGTTTCAGGTCCTGCCACTCATAATTAGTTTCTGTTGTAATTAGAGTTTCAAAATTAAATTGGGATTGATTGCCTGATAGCAAAGCGGAAATAAAGCTCCAGTTCTTGACCATGGATGCTGCTTCTCTTGGCATGAATTTCTCATACCAAAAATAACACTGCAGTAGCCATGGTAACTTTCCATTTGGTCTAATCCATATCATCTCTGGAGAAAGTAGAATGTTATTAATAGTGTTTGTTGTATGGGAAGAAAACTAAAAATATAAAAGCTCCTTCATCACATAGGAGACCAAACACACAGGCGCTTTCAGGGAATAAGATTTTATTTGCAGAGATGATGCAGAATTTCATTTGTGTTTAAGGGCCTCATGTGGACTTGTATACACATGTCCTGGAAGGGAATTAATTGGGAGGCCAGGAGTGAGAGGAAGTCAAGGATATGCAGGCACTGCTGGTGCTCACAGAGTTGAGGCTATGTCAAGGGTCATGGCTTTAGCAGCCCAGAAGGGTTCACATAAGGCACTCATTTCACAAAAGACTACTGCCTCTCGGGTAAGAAAAGGAAGGGATGTTTTTGCTTATACCCAGTGGAAAAGAGTTCGCCGTGAAGATATTCCAGATCCATGACATTACTGGAGCACATTCGAGTTTGAAAATCCCCAAATGTCAAATATTGTAGCCTTTTCATGTGTAAGCACTCTGTTAGGTGGGGCAGGGGGTGATTAATGACAGTTGAGGCAGGTTCCTGCCTTTGAAGGACTTCCCACTAGAGCGTTAGTCTACAGAGTCATTTGTTCCATTTGCAGAAGGCTTTCTGAGTTCCTTCACTAGTTATCTCACTGGGGTCTCAAGGCAAGCTGAGTCACGCAGGGCAATCGTTTATCTTTTTCCACAGGGGAGAGGCCGAGGCTCAGAGAAACTCCCTGCCCTAGAATCGTTTACTGGAGAACCAGGAGTAGAAATCAGGTTTCTGTGGCCTCAAGCCCAATGTCCTGTCTCCAATACTGTGCATGCTAAGTCACTGTGGTCATGTCTGACTCTTTGCGACCCCATGGGCTATAGCCCACCCAGCTCCTCTGTCCGTGGAATTATCCAGGCAAGTATATTGCAGTGGGTTGCCATGCCCTCCTCCAGGAGATCGTCTCAACCCAGGGATCAAACCTACATCTCCTGTAGCTCCTGCATTGCAGGAAGATTCTTTACCGCTGAGCCATCAGGGAAGCCTTCTCCAATACCGTAGGAAGACCATTGAATGTGGAACAAGGTAATTTTGTCCCAGATAGTACTTCAGTTAACAGTTCAGTTGAGAAAGAATAGCGTGAACCTCAGCTTTTCAGGAGAGACTTCAGGGAGACACAAAACTGGTCTTCACATACTAGGTCTCCCTCCTGGGGCAGTGGCAGGGCCACCTTTCTGTCCATAGAGAACTGCAGAAGGAACTGGGGGAAGCACAATAGAGCCCGCTTCTGGGACTGGCCATGGGGACAAGCCCCCATTTCTTCTGGCCCCTCGTGTCTCTGATTCTCCTTGCATGTAGGCAGGGGAACAGGAGCTGAAACTTGCCAGCATATCAACGGCTGCTCCTGAGGAAGGTAGGTGTGATTGTACAAGAAACTTCAGGGGAACCAGAGACAGGAGTTAACCTTGCAAGTGCAGAATTTGTTGTTGTTCAGTCACTCATCCTGTCTGACTCTTTGCAACCCCAGAGACTGCAGCACACCAGGCTTCCCTGTCCTTCACTATCTCCTGGAGTTTGCTCAAACTCATGTCAATTGAGTCATTGATGCCTTCCAACCATCTCATCCTCTGTCGCCCCCTTCTCCTCTTGCCCTCAATCTTTCCCAGCATCAGGGTCTTTTCCATTGAGTCAGTTCTTTGCATCAGGTGGTCAGAGTATTGGAACTTCAGCTTCAGCATCAGTCCTTCCAATGAATATCCAGGGTTGAGATTTCCTTTAGGATTGACTGGTTTGATCTCCTTGCAGTCCAAAGGACTCTTTAAGAGTCTTCTCCAGCACCACAATCCAAAAGCATCCGTTCTTTGGTGCTCAGCCTTCTTTATGGTCTCTCACATCCATACTTGACTGCTGGAAAAACCATAGCTTTGACTATCCAGACCTTTGTTGACAAAGCAGTGTCTCTGCTTTTTAACACGCTGTCTAGGTTTGTCATAGCTTTTCTTCCAAGTAGCAAGTGTCTTTTAATTTCACCTTTCTGAACACCAACAGGGAGGCTGGAATAGGGAATCAGAGGATAAATGAATCAGTAAGTCTCAGCTAACCAGTCACTAAGTCCAGTGGCGCTGGTCTAGTCAACAAGAAGTTATTGTTAGAAGGCAGTGGATTTTAAGCATAAATGTTCCCATACGGAGGTGTGACTGTCTTTGTAGCCACGAAGTTCCGTGTAGTGGGAAGTGCTTAAATCATGGTATTGCATTTTGCTTTGTTTTAGCTCATTTCCCTTATCCCTGAAAAAAGTATCCAGAGCCTCTCTATGAATATACATTATAGCCTGAGGTCTCTCAACTGCCCATCCTTGGAGAGTTGGGTCCTCAGAGCTTGCTTTCATTGGGAGCTGCCTTTCTGTGTCAGAGTGAGCACGATGGAGGGAAGGTCCTGCTCATTGTCCCTGTGGCCCATCTCTTGTCTGTCTGCCATTGTGACCACGTGCATACTGCTGATACGTCCCAGTGTTGACGGTAGCCTCAGTTGCCTTTGTCGTGGGGCTGTTGCACCGTCAGCACACGCTGTGCGAGGCAGAAAAAACCACTGGGGAAACGTCTAAGTGACTCAGCCCCTGCTTGTGGTGGTTGGTAGTTGCTCATTTATCTCTCCTGCCCTCCAAAGGAAGAAAGGGGAAAAAAAAAAAAAAAAGCCTAGCACAGCTTTTTTAAAGAAACTAAATGTATTCCCTTGGCATCTGGAGGCTGCGGGAATCTGGTTTCAGTACCAGGGGAAGGACATGCCTGACAGAGGCTGGGTCTCAGAGCCCCCTGCACCACAGACCCTGGAGCTTGGATCCTGGCCGAGACCTTTGTTTTTGTTGGAGAGACGTGGGTGGGAAGCAGACATGAGACTGGGATCCTGGGAAAATTTTGTTAGTGGGCCGGTACCTCCAGGACAGCAGATAGATGAGGCTGTGCCTGCCTCTGGGGAGGATGCTGGTGAGTGGGGGTGCTTGGGCCACAAAGATCATCACGCACCATGTGCGAGCGGGCAGTACACGGAGGGCTCAGGCCTCTGTGCTGGGTTTAAAGATGTCTTCAAAGACAGGTGTGGGGCCTTCCAGCTGATGCACATTTTGGACATCCCCGGGGGCCGTAGAGGAGACTTGGGCTGTCCTGGTGGGGAGAGCTGGGGAGTGCCTCCTGGGGTGGACACTCCTGTAGCATCCCTGACCACATCTGGGTTTTCAGGGCGTGTCCACAGCCCCAGAGCTACTGTTGGGATCTGGCTCTGGCCATGAGAATGTCACGGCCTATTTTTCTAGCTTATGAAAGAGCTATGATCAGTCTTTCAGTTTGTGTGGAGAACTCTGCCCAGTGTCCACTCTAATATGTGTGCATTTTTACAAAAGCACATGTACACAAAGAACCAAAAGGCTAGCATTGTTTAATTCTAGTTTAATTCTAGTTGGGATTTGAGGGACCACTGAGCCAACCTCCCACTCAGAATTCATCTACTCTCCCCACCTCCATGCCCAGCATGTGTCTCGAGGGCCTGTGGGTCCTGGGGAGACAGTGAAAGTTTCTGTCCTAAAGGAGCAATTCTGTGTCTGGCCAGGGACATGGACATGCAGGCAACTCTCTCCAAGGTGCATGGTGATGCAGAGGCAGGGAGAAGTCACAGCACAATGTGAAATGCTGGGCAGAGGGATTAACCCAATTTGGGGTCAGGGAACCTCCCGGAGGTGGTAACACTGGGCAAGTCTTAAAGGAGGAAGACACCCCCGGGAGAAAAAGAACATCAACACGGGACTTCAGGCTGAAGCTAAGGAATGGAGGGAGATGAGGCCAGAGAAGAGGCCAGCACACAGATGGCACAGGGCAGCGGGGAGCCAGTGCACACTCAGAACGGGGAGTGGGTGAAGGTTGGGTGTCAGCCTCCCGTGTCAGGATGAGTTTAGGGAGCTTAACCAGAGTCTCCCCTGACTCATGCTGTTGTCCTTGAAGCCTCCCATCAGCTCTGCTTGTCCTTGCTCAGCTCACTCATATTTTCCTCCCTCCAGCTTCTCTTTAAGCCTGTTTCTAACACGCATAATAAGATCCTGTTTCTAACTCCACAGCAGCAGCTCAGACCATCAGGCAGGATACTTTTCCGTCCCCACTGCTGCCCCCACAAGCTGCAGCTCTATCCGTGTCTGAATCCATGATTCTCACTTCCTGCCTGCATCCTCTGAGGATGAAATGTCCCTCTCCCAGACCAAGGCCCGCCCTGCCACCTGTGCCCATGACCACCCCCTTTCCCAAAGAATCCTCAGGCACCTTCAGTCTGTCCCTTTTTACCAGCACTTTCCTCTTAGCTCCAGTCTTCCCTATTCTAAAAATAATCACCATTTCGATGTCTTCTTTCCTGGTCCCTGGCTTCCTCCATCCAGAGAGCTAGTTAACACAGTCTCTGCCTCACTTCCCATTGGCCACTCAGCCCCCTTGACCGGACCAGCGGCCTGTCCTCGCCAAGTCCGGTGGCTGCTGTCCAGTTCTGATGCTATTAGAACTCTCTGCTGCACTTGGCACTGTTGGCCATCCCTTCCTGGAAGTCTGCTCTCAACCTCTAGGACAATGCACTCTGCTTATTTCTCCTAGATCCTTCCCGACCCATCATACTGTGGGGTTATGGACTCAATGTTTGTGTCTGCCACCAACCCCCCCATTCATGTTGAAACCCTAACCCTGATCATGATGGTATTAGCAGGTGGCCCCTTTGGGAGGTGATTAGGTCAGGAGGGTGGTGCTTTGATGATTGGGATTAGTGCCCTTATAAATAAAGGGGACCCAAGGGAGCTCTCTTGCCCTCTCCACCTCCACCATGTGAGGACACAGCAGGAACATGGCCATTTATGAACTAGGATGCACTCTCATCAACCACTGAGTCTGCCAGTGCCTTGATCTTAGACTTTCCAGCCTCCAGTAACTGTGAGAAAGAAATGTTTTGTGCTTATGCCACTCAGTCTGTGGTATTTTTCTTACAGGAGCTAAAAGGGACTAAGACACCTGTCCTTCAGCTTCTCTTTCTAGCCTGCCTCTTAAAAGCCAGTGTCCCCAGCCCTCTTCTCATATTCCCTCTGTAACTCATATCTTGGGGGGCATTTGAGACAGCACACCCCCTCTGCATTGAGGATTCTCAAGCCCTTCTCCACACGAGGTGAGCCGCTCCATCCAGACAGCTCCGGATGTACATCTTCCTCCGCAGACTTGCTCCCCGCTCGTGCTTCTGCGCTGGAAGTTGGTGGCTCAGTCATCTTCCAGTAGCTCCCATGTCTTCTCCCTCTTCATCTTCCATGTCTAATCAATTATAAGTCCTCATGACTTTACTCCTAAACTCTTGTCTTCCAGTAGCTCCCATGTCTCTTCTCCCTCTTCATCTTCCATGTCTAATCAGTTATAAGTCCTCATGACTTTACTCCTAAACTCTTGTCTCGTGTGCCCCTTCCTCCTTTCTCTGCCACCAGTACTGCACTAGTCCAGGTCTCATTGTCTGTTTTTAAAAAATACCATTTTATTTTGAAAATTTACAGGTCTTGGTTGCAGCACGAGGGATCTTTCGTTGTGGAGTGTGGGCTCCAGAGCACACGGGCTCTATAGTTTGTGGCACGTGGGCTTATTTGCCCCGACGTTATGTGGGATCTTATTTCCCCAACAAGGGATCAAACCTCCTTCCCCTGCACTGGAAGGTTGATTCTTAACCACTGGGCCACCAGGAAAGTCCCTAATTACCTGTTACTGCTTGGAATTCTGCAGTAACTTCCTAAGTGGTCATCTGGCCCTGAATCTTCATAGGAGATCATTTCACTACCCTTCTATTTGACATTTCCTGAGACGGGAGGTATACTGTACCCTCAAGGAAATACATCCCCACATTTGAAGACTCTAATTACTAGAAAGTTGTTCCTTGTGTTGAGTCAGAATCTGTGCCCTGCAATATCCAGCTATTATTATTCTTCAGTGAAATGGTGTAAACCCTTCAGATGCGTGCTTTTCCCCCTCGAGCATGTCTATTTGAGGCCAAATTAGTTGGTATGAATAGACACCTAGAAATAAGACAGGAGGGAGTCTGGATTCATTTCTCTATGGAGTTGAACCAAGAATATGTGACCTGTCATCTTAGGATGAGAACACCTCAAACCTGTGTATATGTCAATACCTCATGTTCCCCACGTCCTTTCTGTACAGACTAAACATGTTTAGTTCTTTGTATATTTTGGGGGACTTGGATTCTAGTTTTCAGGCAATCCTTTACTGCAAAAGTCTAAGCGAGTCACGAAAATTCACAGCCTTGGTCATGTTTTCTTTTGTGAGATATAATTATTCTTACTACCTCTTTAACTTCAAGGACATTGTATGATTCATGAGATATGAGTTGTATTGTATCAGGTGTCTTCTCCCTCTAAGTCCAGCTACTGTTTCCCTGATCCTGCCCATGACATCTAACATGGTGTTTGTATTTAAAAAAAAAAAAAAAACTTATTAGATGAGTTATGTGGGTATCAAGACCTTTGAATTCCTCTGAGAGAAATATATACCTTTAAAGTGGCATGCATGTGACTTGTATATTGGAAACCATAACCATAATGTTGATGCTTGGCCAAAACCCATTTTGTGATGAATCATTTAGTTCTCCTGAAAACCTACTATATACTTAGCTCTGATATATAATGCACTTTTTGAGACAGTTGTTAGTCATGTGCTATTTTGGAAAGAGAGAATTTGGAAAGTCATTTATTCCACACCCCACACTGAAAGGCTTTCTGAGTCTTTGAATTTTTCTCCATGTGTTTGGTATATCTCACTTTTCTGCCAGTTACATCTCCTAGTGTCTTTCAGTCACAATGCATTTTGTTTATTCAGTAATGCCTCATTCATTTGAGGTGAAGTAAGGAAAGGATAGAATTTGGGTTTGGGGTTTGTTTGTTTTTGTAAAGGATTGTATTTGAATTGATTTTTATTTTCTGATATTCTTATTTAAGAGCAAATAGGGCATCCATTTGGTGTACGGCTGTGTTCCAGGTCACCCATAATTTGAGTTAAGATGTTGAATTAACAAGCTTGAATTACCAGTGGTAAGCTTTCTGGTTTGGCTCTCTCTGCATCCTGACCTCTGGTCAGTTGGTCTCCAAATCCTTATCCTGGGTCTGCCTTAGCCAGGGAAGTCTGTTTTTCATTCTCCATAGATGTTAACAAAGCACTACTCTTACTGAATGGAACCTCACTGCCAGACTGAGCGATTAATATTTCACTTGCATTGTCTCATTTAGCCTGTGTGCCAACCCTGTGAGAAAGGGGGTTATTATCAGAAGTCACTTGAGGACATGGTTAAAGGCAGCAAAGCAGTTTAGAGGTGGTTTTCATCAGTGGAACTGGTACTCGACTTTTATTTGAAGCCCTTCATATCACTGACCCAATAAATGATTAAGTGCAACCAGGGACCTCCAGCCTTCATTGTAAGTGTGGGCACATCCGACTTTTCACCAGGAGGAACCAGAATACAGGGCTGCCGCACGGGGGTTACTTGGATGTCTGCTCCAGGAAATCATCATCTAAATTTGATCTAGAGGCGAGGGTACCCGCCGCAGCTTTCGGCAGGGCCGGATGTTAACAAATGGCCTGTTGAAAATCTCATCGTGTTTCAGTGTATCTATTACCAGAGAAAGGTGAGACCCCCTTGGAGCTGAGCACTGAGTGAGCCCCTGAGTAAATAATGTTTTGTCAAAAGGGTGAGAAACGTGATGGGCAAACCCACTGGGCTGGGTTGTGGGGGCTGGTGTGGAGCTCTTACAGTGTAGTGAGTGCATAGGGCGAGTCCTTTCACTTGTGAGTAACCTTTTGAAGGAAGGAAGAGACATTTTCTTGTTGGATGTGCTGCATTCTGTCACACTTAGAATTCCTCCTGCCGTTTTCAGACCGAAATCAGTCTCCTTCAGTGAGAAATAATTTTCAATCCCTTGGTGTTTCATCAAAATGAAATTGAATTTCAAAAGCAATAGCTTCATGATCTAGCAGGATGGGAAGGTGTGGGGGGAGAACCTTGCCCAGAGAATGATTGGGGATAAAAGGCAACAGGAGTTTAACATCAAAGGGAGCCGTGGGTACCAATCAGAATGATTCTAGTGTAATTAGTTTGGAATGGAGGATTAAGTTACTGCTGCCTGCTTAGTGGGTACGCTGCTTTAAGGCTCCAGTCTGCACAAGTTAAAATGAAAGCAATCTTTTTCATTTACACACATGGAAAGCAGAATTTTAGTGGGAATTTCTCAGAACCTTGATAAGCCCAGAGGTCCACAGCTATCCTCTTCACGTTTCTTATTCATGGTTTCTGAGCCTCTTTTGATAAGGTTTGATAATGAATAAAATGAAATCTCTTGGACTGGGGCTGCGGGATGGGAGGGTGTTGTTGGCATTTTCCTTTCTGTGTTAAGAATCTGATGACCCCTGTTTCATCCTTTGTCTGTGAAAAGGAAGATCACCCAGAGTGAAAAAAAATAAAGGCATCTTAATTTAACAGCAAATTGCAAATCCGTTTTTAATGGCACTGGAGGATCTGATGTAAAGTGTGATAAATTACTCAGGTTTAATTATAAAATGGGAAAACAGCATCAAAACCCATCTGTAGAATCTTTGCTGAAGATTAGATTCTTTCTAGGTTTTAGAAAAGAGAAATTTGTATCACCCAGGAACTTGAACATTAGCATCAAATTAAGTGAAGTGTTTCAGAAATCTCTTTGCCACTGATCCCTTTCTCAGAAGGATCCAGGGGCCCTCGCTGACCTCTAATAAGACAGAGAACACTGAGAACTTCAGCAGGACATCATGTGATTTATTGCTGTACATTCCCTTCAGATGTCTCGTCTCCTCAGAGAGGCCGTAAGCCCAGGTCAGGCCATGGGGTATTTCTTACTCACATCTGCGTCTCCCTTCCAATCTAGCCTGGGAGGAGCACAGTGGACACTCGGGAAGTCCTTGAGCTTCATTGAAGGCACAGTGTTCCAGTGAGTACCAAGTTCTTAAGACTACCTGATTGTTTCTGCAGAACTCTGGCCAATAGGATGAAGTATGTGTGGGTTAGGAAGCTGCCCCCAAAGACTGCTTCACTGAGCTTTAATCTCCGGATTGAGAAGAGTGGGCTCAGAGGCAAGGGGTCCAAATGAGACCAGAGACCCCCATTTGTCAAGAGCCCAACACCAAACAGGCGGAGAGGCCCCTGGGACAGCCCGGGGCCTTTCCCTCCTAGCTTGTAGCATACTTTTGTGTGAATTAGAATAAGGCGCCGCTTCCCCAAGACACTCTATTGCCATCTGCCGGGCAACAGTTGTGTACAAATTTTCGATGGCTGTGCATGAAGGGCCCCTCCTTAGATATGTTCCTGTGTTGCACACGTCCCTGAGCCACTGGCCAGGCCACCACTGTGTGCCCACCACTGCGCTGGGCCAGGCCGAAATGCCCAACTGCCCATGCCACTCTTTGCTTTACCTACCAAATAGGAGACTTAAAATTTGAATTTAACATTTCTTCTCTTTGGACTTTTAGTTGCAAAATTAAGTGTTCTCTTAAGTAGAGACTTTGGTTTTAGTCAGTTATTAGAGTAAGAAATTGTATT
Source organism: Bos javanicus (assembly GCF_032452875.1). Classification (NCBI taxonomy): domain Eukaryota; kingdom Metazoa; phylum Chordata; class Mammalia; order Artiodactyla; family Bovidae; genus Bos; species Bos javanicus. Next base: position 50,208,234 of record NC_083870.1, read on the forward strand.
TGTCTAACCTAGCACCCCAATGGGAAAAGTTGGATTAGTAATTCAGGCTTTTCTTCACTTATCTTTGGATTCTAATAAAATATTTCTGGGCAAGCCATGAAAGCCAGCAAGTGTCAATCAAAGGTGACCCAGAAACCAGTATATGAATTGTTTCATTTCAAGGTCTTAGGATTGCCACAAACACCATCCCGTTTCTTTCCATTCTACCTCGGATTGAAACAGCTGAGGGTTTGTACTAAAAATTGTTGGGCCTGAAACTGGTGGAGAAGTGGGTTTTTGTTTTTCAGGCTGTGGTTAAGGTTAAGAGTGCAGAAGTAATTGGGATTTATTCATTCCGTGCCTTCATGATCAATTTATGCTGGTTTTCAATGGTAAAAATACCAGTTGGATCTCTGAAAGCCCTTGATATAGTTTGGAATGTGGTTATAAACTGGCTCACTGCTTAAAATTCAGCCCAAAGCAGTGGTTCACAGGTGCTGAGTTTCTGAAATCTCCAAAGTATCTTATTTTTAGGTGGATTTACTTTATAAGACAATCCTTGGTGAGGCTTCAGAATCCTCCAGTAAAGGTGATCGACAGTGTCGTTTTTCCAAGGTGGGGGAGCGCCACCTCTTCGTGTGTCTAGCGTTTGTTAGGGATCTGCATGGTGCAGCCGTCACATCATCACGTGCAGGAGTTCAGCGCATTTCAGATGAGGGTCTGTTTACCTGGACGCCTGTGTTGCCCTGGCTCCAGCCAGCTTAGGGACAGTGCATGGCATACCCAGAGGGGTTTCTCACCAGCCCATCAGAGGACATGGTCTTTGCTCAGAAATGAGACCAGTTTTACTTGCAGTGAGACTGATACTTTTGTTTGTGATCGTAATTTCTGGATGAGACTTCTGGAGAAACGTGACCTGTGGAGTTGTTTGGTTGAACCTGACGAGCAGCCTGGACTGTTGTGGATCTCTCCCTCAGCTGAGAAAATCATCCCTGTGCAGAAGAAAGAGACTTTTGTTTGGGAGCCTGATAGCTTTCTGGCTGTTGTGGCCTGATGTTCTAAACTAGGATAGAATAGCCCAGAAACTCCCTCCCTCCCTCTTCAGTCCCTCGCTCCTCTTTTCTTGTGCACATTCCTGTCCATCCTCCCTTTTTATCTTAAGTCAATTCCCAACCTTGATCATAGAATGAATGACTGGAAAATCATCCCAATCTTAAAAATTCAACAAAAAAACATGTTGATGACTAAGCCGCCTGGGCCCCACAGGACATGTCATCTCTGTACCAGGACCCCTCAGCCCTCGCACAAAACACACAACTTCCCTGCACATTCAGGCTGCTTCCCTGTCCTGGGTGCTATGGACGTGTGACTGGCTGGAGTAACTGCATGTGTGTGTTCATACGGAGACACATGTCACCAAGGGATGGTGCCTTCTTTCAGGTGCTCAGCGTCACTCTGCACAGATGGAAGCATTTAGTGGCACTCAAAAACCCAGCAACTATTAACTTGGAACTGAAATGAACAGAATAAACACACCTACACCTGAGTAGAAATTGGTAGTTTCAACTCCTAGCTTTTTTACTCCATTAGAGCTAAATTCTCAAAGACCAGATATCTCTAAAACCTTCTGATGGATTGTATAATTCTTTTTAAAAAAAATTCTTTAGTGGGTGAAGCAACTCTATTTTTGTAGCTAAGAGGCATCTTTAAAGGGGCTTCAAATTCTACATTGTTCCATATGAGTATATACTATATGCTAGGCACACTGCCAGGTCCTTGTTTTTTTTTTAAAAGCCAGGTACATGAGGTCAGGGAGCCCAGTGAAGTGGGTACTAAAACCCCCAGATGTAGACAGATGCAAGTAAAGAGAAGTCTAGAAAGGTGGCCAAGATCATCTGTTCTTTTTTTTTCTTCCAGTTTTATTGAGATATAATTGACATACAGAACTATATAAAGTGTACAGCATAATGATTTGACTTACATACATCATGAAATGATTATCACAGTAAGTTTAGTGAACATCTATCATCTTGTGTAGATAAAAAATAGAAAAAATGTATTTGTTTTCCTTGTGATGAGAACTCAGGATTTACTCTCTTAACATACGTGTTAACATTTGTAACATACACGCGTATGTGTTCAGTCACTCAGTCGTGTCCAACTCTTTGCAACCCCATGGACAGCCCGCCAGGCTTCTCTCTCCATGGGATTTCCCAGGCAATGACATTGAACCAGTATTAATTTATCATGTTGTACATATATCCCTGGAACTTATTCACCTTGAACTTTTTGATTGCCTTCATCCAATTCTCCCTCCCCCGACGCTGGCCTCTGGTAACTACAAATTTGATCTTTTTTTCCTATGAGTTTGTTTGTTTTTGAAGTACTGTCGATGTATATAACACTATGTTAATTCCGGTTATGTAGCGTAATGATTTGATATTTCTGTACATTCACATGATTACCATGATAAGTTTAGTTACCATCTGTCAGCACACAGATACATTGCATAATTCTTGACTGTATTCCCCCCACTGTACACTTCATCCCCTGACTCATTTATTTTGCAAGTGGAAGTTTGTACTTCTTAATCTTCCTCACCTATTTATCTCCTCCCCCAACCCCACTCCCTTATGTTTGTTCTCTGTATCTCTGAGTCTGTTTCTGTTTTGTTATGTTTGTCCCTTGTTTTGTTTTTTAGATTCCACATATAACTGAAATTCTATGGTATTTGTCTTTTCCTGACTTATTTCACTTAGCATGATACCCTCTGGGTCCATTCACGTTGTCACGAATGGCGAGGTTTCTTTTTTTTTTTTATGGCCGAGTTATATTCCATTGTGTGTATATGCCAAGTCTTCTTTATCGATTCGTCTATTGATGGGCACTTAGATTGCTTCCGTATCTCGGCTATGGTAAGTAACACTGCAGTGAACACAGCGGTGCATAGTTTGTTTCTAGTCAGTGTTTTTGTTGTCTTCAGATAAATATCCAGGAGTGGAATTGCTGAATCTTATGGTAGTTCTGTTTTAAATTTTTTGAGGAATCTCTGTACTGTTTTCCACAGCTTCTGTACCCATTTACATTTCACCAATAGTGCACCAGGAATCCCTTTTCTCCAACTTGTAGTATCTGTTGTCCTTTTGATAATAGCCATTCTGATTGGTGTGAGGTGATGTCTCATTGTGGTTTTGGCTTACGTTTCCCTGATGATTTGTGATGGTAAGCATCTTTTCACGTGCCTGTTGGCCATCTATTAGGTCTTATTTGGAAAAATATTTATCTCAATCCTCTACCCATTTGAAAAAGTCAGGTTGTTTGGTTTTTTGCTCTTGAGTTGTATGAACTCTCTGTATATTTAAAATATTAACCCCTTATCAGATATATTGTTTTCAAATATCTATTTAGCAGGAGACCTTTGCACTTTGTTAATAGTTTCCATCATTGTGCAGATTTCTAGTTTGATGCAGTCCCATTGGTTTTGCTTTTGTTTGCCTTGCCTGAGGAGGAAGAAATTATGAAGACTGATGTCAAAGAGTGCACTGTCTATGTTTTCTTCTAGAAGTTTTTTATAGTTTCAGGTCTCACATTTAAGTCCTTAATCCATTTTGAGTTTATTTTTGTATGTGGTGTGAGAAAGGAGTCTCATTTGATTCTTTTACACGTAAGTGCAGTTTTCCCAACACCGTTTATTGAAGAGGTTGACTTTCCCCCACTGTGTATTCTTGCCCCCATTGTCATTGATGAATTGCCCGTAAAAGTGTGGGTTCATTTCTGGGCTCTCTATTGCGTTCCATTGACCTATGCCTGTTTTTCGTCACCTGTTCTTGACCGGCCTTCAGACTCTCTCTTTTTCTCCCCGCCCAGTGACAAGGAAGCTGCCACATGGAGGGCAAGAAGGCAAGCAGGGTTCCAGTCAATAAGTGGCTACTGGACACACGCTGTGTGCCAGTCACAGGCTAGGCTCTGGGAGCCACAGACTAGTGAGCCATGGCCTCTGGCCCCCGGAGCTCATGCCTGGCAGAGAGCCTTGGCCCCCCTGTGCAGTATGTGACAGTGGACCCCCTGCCCCCTTTGATGTAATCAGACTAATTCAATGTGGCCTTCAAGGCCCAGCCTCCTTGTCCGTCTCTCTTCTAGCCTCTCCCCATTCACCAGCCTGGGCTCCAACCAGGCTGCACAGTGGCACTTACAGAGGGGTTGCTGTTTGTGGACCACAGGCTGAGAGTATGGAGGAGGGATGTACGAGACTGTGTGTCTGGGAAGTTGGGGAAGGTCCCAGTGACCAGGGCCCTGGTCAGTGCACCTCAGAAAGGGAGCTCACGGCCAGATGGAGAAGGGCATCTCTGGCCTTTGGATTTTATTTGTAGAATACCGTGACCCTTTGGAACATGTGGACCCTTTAAATATAGTCCAAAAAACTTTAATGCCCCAAATCTGCTGACTTAAGGGCTTCCTTGGTGGCTCAGTGGTAAAGAATCTGCCAGTGTTGCAGGAGACCTGGGTTCGATCCCTGGGTCAGGAAGATCTCCTGGAGAAGGGAATGGCAACCCACTCCAGCATTCATGTCTGGAGAATTCCATAGACAGAGGAGCCCGGCAGGCTATAGTCCATGAGGTCGCAAAGAGCTGGACACAACCGAGCTACTAACACTTTCATGGATTCCGCCGCATAATAGCAGGGCCCTTGTGCATTCTCTCCATCAGTGAAGCCTCTGCCGCTTATTTCTGGCGACCCACAAAGATGTCTCCACTTATGTATCCACACCTTCTCATGACCTGGGCCTTCTATCAAATTCAGACCTGGCTCCCAATATGAGGTATCAGTATACGGCCAGGGTGGTGCTGTAGCTCACGGGGCTGTGAGAAATGTAATGTGTTCAAAGCTCAGGAATCTGGGAGGAGAGGGCAGGATGCATGTCTGTGTCCCTTATGGATGAGGTCTGAGCCCTGGGAGAGTGCAGACCAGATGTAAGAAGCCCGTTTGTTTGCGGGGAAGAGGGGTTGGGAGAGACTGTGACTCGTGTGAGCCCTAGTGGGGCACCCCTTGACTAAAGTCCCTGAGCAGGAATTACAGAAGTCTCTGACTTTGTAGGCGGCAGTTGGACCACTGGACCACGGAGATAGGGAAATTGTCAGGAGGCGATTGTAAAGGTTTAGACAAAACAGGACAGGGTAACTTTCATGGGGATTAGAATGGACCTAGTGAGAGGGAAAATCAGGAATTGCTTGATCAGTGGAAGCCAGTTCTGAGGGTTCTTGTGTGAGTAATGAGGGCAGAGGAGGTGCCAGTGTCTGGGGGAGGGGGAGAAGAGCAGGCTTTCCAGAGAAGATGAGTTCCATTTATCCATATCGACATCTGAGCTCTGAAGTGGATTCTGGTAAATATCCTACCACGGCACCAGCTCTAAAGGCTGGAAATGGGGATTTGGGCATCATCAGCACCTTTCAAAAGACTGAACTGGCCTTGTGCCACTAACCCCAGCCCCTTCCACTCCCTTCTGCTCACTGCAGCCAGATTGATCTGTCTAAAAGCATCTCTTTCTTTGTACCTGTTGCCATCCCGGGCAGCAATTGTCAACAACCCTCACTGTCTGGAGTGTGGAGGTCTAAGCCCTCAGCCTGCAGTGCCCCTCTGTCTGATCTGTCCTATCCCCACCTTCCTGGTCGGGACTTCTCTGGTCACAAGTGACAGGAGTCCAGTGCAAACTAACTGAGGTCACAGGGGAGTTGACAAGTTGATGCAATCCCCTGGGGTTAGGGACATGCATGCCACTTGACACTTTCATCTCTTGCTCCTCTTCTCTTCCCACAATGATTTCATTCTCCCAGCCCAGTCTCATCCACACTGTGGGTCAAAAAATGAAGCAACCTCCGTACTTCCAGTCTCATGATATTTCCAGAGCAGGCAATGGCACCCCACTCCAGTACTCTTGCCTGGAAAATCCCATAGATGGAGGAGCCTGGAAGGCTGCAGTCCATGGGGTTGCTGAGGGTCGAACATGACTGAACGACTTCACTTTCACTTTTCACTTTTCACTTTCATGCATTGGAGAAGGAAATGGCAACCCACTCCAGTGTTCTTGCCTGGAGAATCCCAGGGACGGGGCATCCTGGTGGGCTGCCGTCTATGGGGTCGCACAGAGTCGGACACAACTAAAGTGACTCAGCAGCAGCAGGGTGTTTTTTTACTCAATTCACTTAGAAAGATCCCAGGAAGAACTCTGATTGGGCCAGCTTGGGTCAGCCAGCAATGGCCAGGGAAGTGGGTCTGAACCACATAGAGAAAAGATAGAGCTCTCTTGGCGAGGAAAAAAGCAATGTTGTGACCAGATGTCTCTGCCTGCTTCAGCCCTCTCCACCCCAACCAGAACCTCTATCTGATAAAGCCCAGGTGCTCTTAGCTCAAATGCCCAAAGCACTCTCCCTCTTCTCAAGTTTTACCCTCAAGGGCCAACCCTGATATCCTATCCTCTCCTTCCTCCTCCCTATCCCATAGGGAGCCCTTATGTCGCAGAGGAAAATCAAAGGATCAACAGGTGGTGTAATTTTCCCCAGACTAAGGAGCCGGACGGGCAGGGATAAGAATTCAGTGCTCTGTCTTCAGTGCTCAAGGATGTGTTACACCATTCCCTGTGTTGGCTTCTAGGATACTGTGCCCTCGGGAGGGTGGGCCCCAGGCTGTCACTGCCCGCCAGCAGCCTGTGCTGTGCTTAGTCACTCAGTCGTGTCCGAACCTTTGCAATCCCGTGGACTGTAGTCGACCAGGCTCCTCTCTCCGTGGGGATTCTCCAGGCAAGAATACTGGAGTGGGTTGCCATGCCCTTCTCCAGGGGATCTTCCTGACTCAGGAATTGAACCGGAATCTCCTGCATTGCAGATGGATTCTTTACCAGTTGAGCTATCTGTCAGTGGCCCCACGATGGCGCCTCACAATCTTCTCCTTTCCACACACAGCTCCCAGCCCGGGGACATGGTCTTTCCATGACCTTGCACAATTTAAAATTCTCTGGGAACTGGGAAGCTTTTCTTACAGGCAGGGAGAGAGTAAAATAAATATTAATTATAATGCAGATGCCATCTTTTTCTAATCCTCTCTGTTTCCTGCGCACAAATGAGCTGTTCTGGGCCTTTCCCACCCATTGCGCTTGTGGTACACACACCTCCCTCCCCCACCCACCCCCCGTCCTCTACCCCCACACGCACACTTACAACGCAAACCTCCTGAGAGGCTGGGTCCCATTGTTCTGCCTGATTTGAAATGCAAGATCACACATCACACAGCCTTCTCAAGACCCGAGCTGTTCCTCCCGCAGCTGGACCAGCTTTTCTTCCTCGGAGAACTGTTGAAATGTAGGTTTCCTCGTTAATCGAGGTTCCCAGCACGTCAGCGGAGCTGGCTCTGTGCCTCCAGAATGTGTTTTCCAAGCATCTCCTGGGCTCCAGCTATTCCAGCAAGTCAAGACCAGACTTGCCTGCCATGTGAGGCTCCAGAGATGTGCATCCCAGATTAGAGTGATTTTCAGAGCCAACCTCAGCAAGCCAGGACCGGTCCTGGCCACAAAACTGGACCACCTGGGGCAGGTGGACAGTGAGGTTCTTAAGAGGACTGAAGTAGACAGTGGACACGTGGCCAAGTACCAGGCTGCTTTCCTCCCAAATACCAGCCCACCCACTTCATCATGGCTGTGCATCAGACCTTAAACATCTCAAACGTAAACCTTCCATTCTAGTTAACCAGAATAGTGTTCTGATATGTCTATAAAAACCATTAACAGTGCTGTCTGTGTACCATGGTATAAGTGCTTCACAGATATTGATCCATTTCATCCTTATTAACCTCTCATCATACATTATTATCCTCATTGTAAAGACCGGGAGCTCTGCAGAGAGGTAAAGTCACTTGCCCTAAGCCACACAGCTGGTGAGTGGCACAGTGGCCTGTGGATGTAGCGGGCAGGCTGGCCTGAGCTCTTAAAGGCTGTGCTGTAACTTTCGTTGGTATTAGAGTTATGGAAATGCCAGCAATAGGAAAGTAGTAGTTAGACTCAGATTTCCGTGAGAAGCAACAGTTATAGTAATTAATGAACTTTCCAGCTACTCTTCAGTGTGGTTGGACAGTTGTGGACCTCATCCATCCCTTTCTTTGCCATAGTTATCACTTTCCTGCCTCTCATCTCAGACCCCAATGCTGACGACTGGGACCAGATCAAGTTTTAGAAGTGGAGCCATGTGAGTGGTAATTCTGATACAGTAGTTGCTAAGCCCTCCCTCCTTTCCTTCCTTCCTTCCTTTTCTTTCCTGATCAAGGTATGCTTATTACTTAACTTACGTACACAGCACTTTTTATTACACCCTTCTGTCCCCCTCCTAAAAAAAAGCAACTGCTCTCAAATCTCTGATAGATCCAACTCAGGCAAGATGTGGAGTAGAAGATGTATGTCCAGACTGCATCTTTCTTTTATGGGGGCTGTGAGTGGGATTGGTCCCTAGAATGAACCTGTCAAGGCTCGTGGGCAGAATGTTCTTGATCCAAAGCCTAGCATCTTCCCTCCCTCTGGAAGTTGTGGCCCAGCTGCTGTGTGCGGAGGAGATCGGGGTGGCCAGAGCCTGTGCTGGTGCAGAGAAACCGAAGTCCCTTGTCTGTGGTCTCCCCTAAAGATAAGAGGCTTGAGAGACAAGGAATCAGACTTGTCTTCTTGGAATGAAGTTCAAAGTTAAGGACAAATGGAGAATTTGAGCCTGAAGAAAAAGTTGTACAACTATAAGGTGGCCGTTAGGAACATCTATAGCATCTGTTTGAGAGACTGATTGTTCCTAATTATTTCCGTGCTGTCTCCGTCTGCAGTTGAAGAATGTAAAGTCCAAAGGGCTGGTGAGCAGTGCACTTCTGTCCAGAGTAACCTGAGAGCAGAGCTGAAATTACACATGCCTGGGTACATGGTGCCCAGTGCAGATTGAGAATGACTGTGTCCAGCCAGTCTTTGAAGCACATTGAATTCAGAAGATGTGTGTGGAAACATATGTGAAAGAGCTGGAACAGATCAGCCTGGAGAGAAGGCTATGGGGACTCGACCGGGTATGGAAGATGTGCTGTGTCCTCCCTATTTTCCCAAGATTGGAAGCTGTCGGAGGGCTGGGACCTGTCCCTCATTCAGTTTCTCATGCTGAATTCTCGGCTGTGCATAAACTAACAGTGTATGAGTGAGAGCTGCTCTCCTCTAGGCTCTCCTTAGAAGGTAATTTAAGGAAGGCCGGGAGGATTCATTAGTAGTATCAATTAGAATTTCAGAGGACATGGATGACCATGCAAATGGGATAAAAACCAGGGGGGTTCAGGATGGGGGACACATGTACACCCATGGCTGACTCATGTGAATGTATGGCAAAAACCACTGCAATACAGTAATTAGCCTCCAATTAAAACAAAACAAACAAACAAAAAAAACATTGCTGAGGTACTGTTGTGTTACCTTAAATCACTAGAATTTACTTCGTAGCCAGTGAAAGTGAAGTCACTCAGTCGTGTCCGACTCTTTGCAACCCGTGGACTGTAGCCCACCAAGCTCCTCCGTCCATGGGATTCTCCAGGCAAGAATACTGGAATGGGTTGCCATTTCCTTCTCCAGGGGATCTTCCTGACCCAGGGATGGAACCCAGGTCTCCCACATTGCAGGCAGACGCTTTAACCTCTGCGCCACCAGGGAAGCCCCATAAGACCCCCAAATTATCCAAGATGGTGGCATTTCAGAAGAAATTTCAAATGCCTGCCAGATGGGAGCAATTAAGTGGAAGGGTGCGCCATTAGCAAAGTTTCTGTTGTTTGGGGGAAGCCATCTGAATTCTGCCAAGTGTCACAGGTCTGGTCATTCCTGGTCATTTCTGGTCCTCAAGGTGCACAAGTAGCAGTCACAGTGCAGTCAGATGGATACATTTCGCCAACCTTTCTATGGTCACCCCTCACCACCCATGGGGTTGCTAGCTGATCAAAATACTTACCTACAGTGGCAAAATCAGAGTCACCAAGGTCAAGAGTTCATAAAACAGGCACTTGAGAAAAATAAAAGTTGTGTTAATATATATGATTAAAACTACAAGTGAAAGTTCTAGAAGGAATAACCACTCCAAATAACCCTCCAAATAACCACTATTTCATCATGAGGGTGATCAGTCACCTGTGGGTGACTTTTGACTCGCCTCTTCAGTTGTTTGGGAGACACCGCCCATGTCATCTGCTGAAGCAGACGCTCCCAGCAGCCCACCTGCCTCCTTTTAATGCGGTAGAACCAGCCCTCACCAGCTTGAAATAAGGAGCCCTTTGCAGTTCTTGCTCACTGTGGCTCTGTCTCCCCCGCTCCCCTCTCCCCTCTCTCTCCCCATCTCCCTCCCTTTTCCTTCTCCTCCTCCTCTTTTAAAATACAAGTCTAGACAACTGTGTAACCTCCTGACTTTTCACAAATTATGCAAGAGCTTAAGGGCTTATTTTTTGAAGTCTGGTTTCTGTCCCAGATTATTTGAGAGGGTCGGTCTTTCTGATCTTTTCTCTCTTCTCTAGGTACCTCCCTAGAGTGCCTCTCAAGTCCATAGGGGAAGAGAGCAGTAATTGTGCACTTTCCTCTAAGGACAGAAATAACAGAGCTGATTTTATATTTTCGGTAACAAGTGTGAACAATATTATCTCAAAACCTAGAGTAAAAGATTGTCATGTATAAATGTTAAAAACAACTTTGATGTTGATGAGATGCGAGAAAGAGAGAGAGGGTGAGGGTGGGGGGACATGGCCTGGGTGTTGGGTAGCAGGGAGCAAGGAGAATGCAAACAGAAGTACGGCAATAGCTTCAGGGCTTAGGGCAAATGCAGTTTCAGTGGAGGGTTATACAGAGGATGGGACCTGCTGGTTGCTGCATTTTCAGGGCTCAGGACAAGGGATTTAGGCTGGGCATACAGATTGCCAGGGTGGCTAAATAGAGGCCTGGGTCACAGTATCAGCTAGGATTTAACTCAGCTGCTAGTGAGAGGAACACTGAAAATAACAGGCTTAAAAAAGAGAGGTTACATGGAAGACCTGGAAATGGGCAATCTGGGGCTGGGGTGTTGGCCTTAACTGCTGTGAGGGACCTGGGCTTGTTCAGGCCTTCTGCCCGCCCAACCCCCCACCCCCATTCCTGTGGCTTGGCTTCTTCCTCATGCTCCAGGATGGTGTTGCAGCTCCAGCCATCACATCTCAGCTTGCAAGTCCCACCAGCGTGGAAGTTTATCCTTCTTTGGCCAGAACTTGGTCATGTGGCTGCACCTCCCAGTAAGAGAGGGAGATTGAGGAATATCATCCTGTAGCTGTATGGCAACACACCCAACTATAACAGGGTTTCAGATAATTTGAGAGGAAACAGAACTTTCATAACTAAGAAAAGTCACAGACCTTCCTCATCTTGGGTTATCTGTTCATTCAGTGAGTAGGGAGTAGCCCACGTGTTCATGCACTTCTCGAGGGCAACAGCGAGGTAGGCAGATGGGCTCTGGTCTCGTGAAGCTGATTATCTAGCAGGAGGTGAGACAGACAATAAATGAATGGCACACGTGGCCTGGATGACAGCCTGTACTCAAGTCTTCCCCAGGAGCTCTCTTCAGATGTACCTGTACATAATTAATGATCGAAGCCAACAGTGTCAGACATCACTGCTAATGCCTGCGGGCGCCGTGGGCAGCCAGCATCAGCATCACTTTGATAGGAATTCAGCTCATCCATCAAACATTCCCGAGGGCCTGCACTGTGAGGAGTGGAGGGGAAGGGGAGGGGGGAGAAGTAAACAATTAGTAAGCCAGAGCCTCACCTCGAAAGTGGCCCAGGAGTCATTCTACTGCCAGTGCCCTCATGGGTTGAGGATAAGAATCCAGCAGTAAAATCCCAAGTCTTTTTCTTCTTCTTTTTTAAAAAAAAATTTTATTTATTTTCTTTTGGCTCTGCCAGGTCTTCATTGCTGTGCGGGCTTTTCTCTAGTGGCAGTGCTCAGACGTCTCATTGCAATGGCTTCTCTCGTTGCAGAGTACAGACTCTAGGTTGCTCCGGCTTCAGTAGTTGAGGTCCCAGGCTCTAGAGCTCTAGCTCAGTAGTTGTGGAACGTGGGCTTAGTTGCTCTGCGGCCTGTGGGAACTTCTGGATCAGGGATCAAACCTGTGTCTCCTGAATTGGCAGGTGGATTCTTTACCACTGAGCCACCGGGGAAGCCCCCAGGTCTTTTCCTCGATTGAAGGCAGTTTGGGGGCTCTTTCCTTGCTAAGGTGCAGGGCAGAGTGATGAGGATATTTTGTGAGTCCTACAGGCTTTTGAGGCCAACCTGGGGAAATTGAGAAAATACAAGGACATGACCTTTTCCTTCTTGTATGACCTTCAGCCATAGTCCCTGAGCCTGGTTTTGCTAGGAGCCAGGCAGGTGTCCAAGTTCAGTTCATATGTTGTAAGTGGGCGTGGGTTCTAAATTAAACCCCAGTGAGTGCTACCCACCCAGAACTCCTGTCCCGGCCGATGGGCAAAGACCTAGATACAGTGATTCTCAAACTGCCTGAAGGGAAGAGCCAGTTCTTTAAGTTTCAATTTCCAGTCTGTTATAAAAAAAATGAAATATTAGAAAAATGAAATTAAAATTACATACAAAACACAAACTCAAGACTTCTGTTAGTAGATGCAGGAGACATTACCCTGTCCAATTGCTCTGGAGTTGGCCAGTAGCAAAAAATTCAGGTCCTCAAGGCAGCGCTTTGGACAGTATTGTCCCTCCAGGTCCAGGTGGGGACCGTGGCCTTCCCAGCTGTGTGTCAGGACAGTTCAGAAGGAGAACGAGGAAGCTCCCTAGGCAACTTCGATATTCCTCATGCCCCACACATCTCTCTCCCTGGTGCCCCCGACCCTGCTCCCCACGTTTTCAGCTGCTACACGAGCAGACGGTAAAAGGAACAGCTTGGCTAACTCTGCTGTCATAGTCCCTGTGTGCAGGTGAAAATTTTACTGCACACTTGCAGCCAGAGAAATGAAAGGTCACAGCTAATTGTAATCATTATCCAGGCTCCCCTACCTGACCGGGGCTTTGGGCATATACCGCTTTGATAGCAAAGCAGCTGACTGCAAGGCCGTCTTCCCCGGGTGGCTGGCCTGGGCTCGCCAGTCTGAGCAGGGTGGGAAGGTCACTGGTGACTGGGGTCCCTGTGTTGCAGTTCTCCAAGGAGAGGCACGTCATGGACAGGACCCCCGAGAGGCTGAAGAAGGAGCTGGAGGAGGAGCTGCTGCTGAGCAGTGAGGACCTGCGCAGCCACGCCTGGTACCACGGCCGCATCCCCCGACAGGTACCCGCCCGCACACAGGGTCATGTGCCCAGGGCCATTAGGAGCAAGCTCCAGTTCAGCCCAAATGAAATAATATGAAGTGGCTTGCGGTGACTTAACGTAGGCCCATTTCTAAGGAGATCTTGGGAAGAGCTAAGGTCAGGAATTCAAAGTCCATTTGCCTGTGGCCAGTGAGGGGATGAAGGAAAAGCAGGTGTTCTGTGGTCTGTAAACACGGGCCCAGCGGGAGGCAGCCATGCAGGGTGGCACCTCGGGGAGTATGAGGGCGGGCTGTGGTTCAGCTAATTGAACTCTTGGCCAGCTGCCTGCAGCCTCATACCCTGTGGAGCCTGCTTCCTTCTTAAGGCCGTGGTTTAATTTCAGGTGAAAAGAGGGTATCATCAGGGCAGGTAACCCAGAGAAATAGGCCGCCTGTGCCCTAGTGGGGCCGGCAATTATTCATTCTCTACCCTTGCCCTATCCGGGCCCTGGCCCAGAAATAGGGAAGAGGAATTATACCAGCGACCACAGACATGGCCAGACAGACTCATGGCCAGAATATACTTTGTGTGATTGTCCTTTGGGTCATAGCCATGAATAATGTTTTTGTATTTAATAGTATAGAAATTGAAAAATAAGTGCAGAATTGAGGTATAGAATTTTCCTTGAGTTTTTATTGTAACATGATCCAACCAGTCAGTCACTCAGGACCACAGGACAGGAAAGGGGGGTGGGGGAGGGGCATCATATTGTGAATGGGTTTGTTTTGTTTTTAATGTAGCAGATTCTCAGCACCATCAAAGAAATAATTCTTATTTCAACTTTGTTTTTCTTCTTTGAGCTTAAAATTGATGATAGAAAATAGAATTAAAAAAGGAGCAAATTAAACTCTCACCCATAATTCTCCCTTCTGGAGATAACCACTATGAATATTTTGATATAAATCCTGCCAGACTTTTCCAAATCAAGCTTGAGCTCATTTTGCCTATAACTTAGCAGCCCACTTTCTTCCCATAATGATGTAACCTGGGAATTTTCTCCTGCTATGAAATGTTGTTCTCAGCCAACCCCCATTGTCTGCATCCATTGTATGTTTGCTCTGCTCTGTATTGGGCACTCTCCCAACACCCTTTAAGATAACTACTGTGTTCATCACTATCATCATTTCCTCAGGCTCAATTCCAAGAAGTGGAATTTCTGTGTGAAAACATTTTTAAGGCTAAGATGCAATTTTAAGGTAACCATGGTAACATACTATTCTGAGCTAGCTGATCAAATGTTTGCAGGTCCTGGAAAACTTGTCAAAGTTTATAAATCTGATATCTGTCATCACCATCATTCTCCTTATCATAATCATAAAATTTGTTTCCCACTTGCCATGAGGATAAATTTTCAGCTATACATCATCTAGATTGTATATCTAAAGACTGTAACGATAATAATGATCGTTGTAGTTAACTCTGAAGGGCTTCGCTGGTGGCTCAGATGGTAAAGAAGCCACCTGCGATGCAGGAGACCTGAGTTCGATCCCTGCATTGGGAAGATCTCCTGGAGAAGGGAATGGTTACTCACCCCAGCATTCTTAACTAGAGAATCCCATGGACAGAGGAGCCTGGCAGGCTATATCGTCCATGGGATTGCAAAGAGTCAGACACGACTCTGACTAACACATACATAGTTAACACTTTACTCCTTTAAATTTTTATAGCTACTCTGTAGGAGATATTATCCTGGTTTACAGATGATGTAATGGAGTGTAACTTGTACACGTAACTTGTCTCTCAGAAGAGCCAGAATGCAAACCCAGGCAGACTAGCTATGGGAACAACCATTCTATGACACAGTTTAAATTCTCCTTTTGTTACCAACTTCAGTATCCTTATAGCTAATGATTTTTTTAACATCTACTATGTTCCAGTCTCTGTGCTAGTGCTTTGTGTATATTATGTGGCAGTGGTTTAGTTGCTAAGTCGTATCCAACTCTTTGCGAAGCCATGGACTGTAGCCTGCCAGGCTTCTCTGTCTGTGGGGATTCTCCAGGCAAGAATACTGGAGTGGGTAGCCATGCCCTCCTCAAGGGGATCTTCCCAACCCAGGGATCAAACCTAGGTCACCTGAATTGCAGGCAGATTCTTTACCAACTGAGCCACCAGGGATGCCTCGTATATTATGTATGCAAATATATAACCTTCCCAATAACTCTGTGGGATGAGAGACTGGCCACTTTGTTCCAGGCCCACAGAATAATCGTTGTGCCCAGAGCCACCCTCAGAGGTCTAGTTCTACTGTCCCTGGCTTCCACCTGCATGCAGACCCTCCTCCTCCCCACCCACCAGGCCTGGAGAGGGGTTCCTTTGGAGAGGGCTCTGAGGATGACCCATAGATGACAACCAACATCCTCCTCCAGGTGTTGCAGGGAGAGAAAGAATCAGACCCACCAGACACAAATTTAGTTTTATCACTTCACATCCTTCAGGTCTGCATAGATGTCATCTTCTCCTGATACCCTCCTAACCACCATATTTAAAAGGTCAGCCCCCATCCCAATTTACTTTTTCCTTAACTTTACAACATCTGACATGGCATACCTGTTCCTTTTTTGTCCTACTAGAATAGAAGCTCTCCAGTGAAAACAGAAGCTCTGAGCCAGTGGAGGCTCAGCTTCATTCACTATATAAATGCAGTGCCTACAGCAGTACTTGGCACACAGTGTTGCTGTTCAGTCATGTCCGACCCTGCAACCCCATAGACTGCAGCACGCCAAGCTTACCTGTCCTTCACCATCTCCCCGAGCTTGTTCAAACTCATGTCCATTGAGTCGGTGATGCCACACAGTAGGTGATCAACAAATAGTTCATAAGTGAATGAATCTTCTCAGAATTTGACAAAATAAAGAGCCGACCGAGGAAGAGGAGACATTATAGCCTTGTCCGTAGTGCAGCTAAGCTTGCCTTGCCTGTTCCTCACTTGCCGTTCTGTCCCAAAGGTGTCAGAAAACCTCATGCAGCGAGATGGTGACTTCCTGGTTCGTGATTCTCTGTCCAGCCCGGGAGACTTCGTCCTGACCTGCCAGTGGAAGAACCTCCCTCAGCACTTCAAGATCCGCCGGACGGTGGTGCGGCTCAGCGAGGCCTACAGCCGCGTGCAGTACCAGTTTGAGATGGAGAGCTTCGACTCCATCCCTGGCCTGGTACGCTGCTATGTGGGCAACCGGCGGCCCATCTCGCAGCAGAGCGGAGCCATCATCTTCCAGCCCGTCAACAGGACGGTGCCCCTGCGTTGCCTGGAGGAGCGCTACGGAGCCTCCTCCCCAGACCGGGCCCACGAGGGCAGCCTCACTGAGGGGAGGCCGGACGCGGCCAAGAGGCTGAGCCTCACTGTGGGCGGAACCCACGCCCGAGAGCAGGGCTTGCCCAGGGGCAACCTCCTCAGGTGAGTCAGGGCCTCCTCGGGTGGTGTTGGGACCATGGGGGCACTCACCTGGCCAGGGCCCAGCTCTGCTCAGCAGACGAGCTTCCCATAGGAGCAGAGGAACAATGAAAGATGTTAGTGGAACTCCAAGTGGCACTGGAATCGCTGACACAGGGCATTGCACAGTTCCCAGTTGTGCTGTCGCTTCAGTCGTGTCCGGCTCTTTATGACCCCATGGACTGGCCCTTCAGGTTGCTCTGTCCACGGGATTCTCCAGGCAAGAATACTGGAGTGGGTTGCCATGCCCTCCTCCAGGGGATCTTTCCAATCCAGGATCGAGCCTGTGTGTCTTAGGTCTCCTGAGGCAGGTGGGTTCTTTATTACTAGTGCTACTTGGGAAGCTCAGTTGCCAGTTGAGTTGGTGCCAAAAAAAAAAAAAATGGTGCTGTTGCTGAGGAAGGGGAAGGCTGACCAGGAGAGACCTTGTGAAGGAGGTACGGATTCCGGCTGGTCTGAAAGCTAGGGGACATTTGGATAGATGCTGCAGAGGGGAGGGTGTCCCCCTGGAGGGAGGGGGCTCAGACAGAGCCTGAGTTGCAGAGTTAGAAAAGGGCAAGCGTGGCTCAGAGTGTGGAAACTGGAGGAACTGGAACAAAGGGTGTGTCCACGCAGGGGGCTGACAGAGGGAGGTTTAGGGAGCTGACCCCACCAGATCAGGGAGGCTTTCGTGCCAGACTTTGAGGTGCCTCAAAGACTTAACATGGGGAATGGAGTGTCCTAAGAACAAGACGGAATGGTGATGTGCAAGAAGGGTGAGAGGGGAGAGGAGCAGGAAGGCAGCTAGTGAGCTATGAAGGATCAGGCTATGCAGATGGAGCAGCGAGGAAAGTCAGGAGGCTCAGAACCAGGCTTCCTGACACCTCTGCTTGTGGGGAGGTGGAGAGGGGCAGGTCAGATACCAAAGGAGGGACCAGAGTGGGTAGACTTTGGAGGAAAACCAGTTGCTCCATCTGAGGTGCGACTTTGGGCTTGCAAAGGGCCAGTGTCCAGCAACAGCTCTGGAGTTAGGGAGCGAAGTTAGTCCTGAAAGCTTAGATGAGGACTTGGTCCACACAGAAAGGGTGATTGACTAGGGCAGAAGAGATGAGATTCCTAAGACAGAAGATTTTGAGAGCCTGGGGGCTGCAGGCTGACCCTTGGGGGATCTTGGAGAGAAGAGTTCAGAGAACTGAGTGCTGGGCTAGCCCCACCGTCAATTACAAGTGATGTGCCCTAGGTTAATACTGGACTTGTCTCTCAGGCAGTGAGGAGTCCTTGAGCGTGTTATCTAGCTGCCAAGAAAGAAAAGTTGGCAAGATGCTGTGCATTATATTTATTTTAGACTATGGAAGTGATGTTAGAAAAAAAGCAAATTCAAATGATTTTCTTATTCGAGTTCAAAATGGGTCAAAAGCAGAGACAACTTGCAACATCAACAATGTATTTGGCCCAGGAACTTTGAATGACTGTACAATGCAGTGGTGGTTCAAGAAGTTTTGCAAAGGAGATGAGAGCCTTGAAGATGAGGAGCATAGTGGCCGGCCATTCAAAGTTGACGACAATCATCTGAGAGCATCTTTGAAGCTCCTCTTACAACTACATGGGAAGTTGCCAAATAACTCATGCTATGGTGGTTCCGCACTTGAAACAAACTGGAAAGATGAAAAAACTTGATAAGTGGATACCTCATGAACTGACCACAAATTTAAAAAACTGTCGTTTTGAAGTGTCATCTTCTCTTACTCTATGCAACCACAATGAACCATTTCTCAATCTGATTGTGACGCACGACAAAAAGTGGATTATATACAACAGCTGACAACAACCAGTTCAGCGGTTGGACCGAATAGAAACTCCAAAGCATTTCCCAAAGCCAGACTTGCACCAGAAAACGGTCATGGTCACTGTTTGGTGGTCTGCTGCCAGTCTGTTCCGTAACAACTTTCTGAATCCCAGTGAAACCATTACATCTGAGAAGGAAGCTCAGCAAATCAATGAGATGAACCAAAAACTGCAACAGCTGCAGGCGGCATTGGTCATCAAAAGTGAAAGTGAAGTCACTCACTCGTGTCTGACTCTTTGCGACCCCGTGGACTGTAGCCCGCCAGGCTCCTCCATCCATGGGATTCTCCAGGCAAGAACACTGGAGTGGGTTGCCATTTCCTTCTCCAGGGGATCTTCCTAACCCAAGGATTGAACCTGGGTCTCCCGCATTGCAGGCAGACGCTTTAACCACCAGGGAAGCCGCATTGGTCATCAGAAAGGGCCCAATTTTTCTCCACACCACCTGACCATATGTCACACAACCAACACTTCAAAAGTTGAATGAATTGGGCTGCAGAGTTTTGTCTCATCCACCATATTCACCTGACCTCTCACCAACCGACTACTGCTTCTTCAATCATCTCAACAACTTTTCGCAGGGAAAATGCTTCCACATCCAGCAAGAGGCAGAAAATGCTTTCCAAAAGAGTTCATTGAATCTCAAAGCATGGATTTTTATGCTACAGGAATAAACAAACTTATTTCTCCTTGGCAAAGAAACATGTTGATTGTAATGGTTCGTATTTTGATTAATAAAGATGTGTTTGAGCCTAGTTATAAGATTTAAAATTCATAGTCCAAAGTTGCAATTACTTTTGTACCAGCCTAATATTAAAACACTATCTTCTGTTCTTTTGGGAGTTAGGGGTTGGTTGATCAACTAATGAGTAGGGAGTTAATGTGAACAGAGCCAGAGTGACCCGCAGAACCCCTGCTAGGAACAGTGCTGGGAAGGAAGGCCCCTTGGTCTACCCTCAACAACCTGAATTTAAAATACAAAAAAAAATTTTTAAGATAAAAATGAAAGAAAAGCTTAGAAAGTCTCCTTGTTGATAACACAAAGCTAACAGAGCCACTCTTGGGGATTGCCCTTTGAAAGCAGAGCTTGCTAAGCCTTATCACACTTGGCATAGGCTGCAGGTCCAGAAAGACCTAGATGTGGGGGTGGGGTGGACTCAACACGGAAGAGGCTGGAAGCCCTGCCCCTCCGCCCGCCAGTGGCTCCCCACATTCCCTGACGTCAGGCCAGATGGTTGCCCCCACCCCCCAAAAAAGGTGTGCGCTTGGCCAGGTTACATTCCAGGCCAGTGTATGACCACGGAGTCTGACTGCTGGTGGGGATCACTGCTTAAATATCGCTTCACTGAAGCCACTGTCTTTTGGAATTTGCCCTCTGCCCAGCCTTATCTCTGAGGGGTTGCTGGAGTTTGGGGGCTGTTTGGTTTTGTTTTGTTTTTTGTTTTTTTTTTTCCCCTCTGGTTGTCTGCAAAGGTAGGAAAGAACTTTCACAATTTCTGTAACATAAGTTTGGGGGTTGGGGGTGGTGACTAATAAAGTTCATTACCACTCAACTGGTGAAGTGCTTTCTGTTTTAGCTAACGGGAGATTCTGTTCTTTGGTGCTAATTAGAGTAATTCCTGATCTGAACGGGCAGAGTTAGAGCCATGCTGGCGAACTGTGTCACTAGGGTCTGCTGGGCCTGCTTACCCTGCGCTGCTGTGCTCTGTGCTTCCCAATCAGAGAAACTGCCAGTCTGAACTGGCAAGGGGCAGAGCCATGCTGGTGAATCGTGTTGTTAGGGTCTACTTTCCCTGTGATGCTGTGTCCTGTGCCTCCCAGCTTGCTTGATGACCCCACGGCCCTTTCCCTGACTCAGCCCAAGGAGGCTGGCCAGGGGATCCCCCAGTGGGGTCCTTCTGAATGGGTATGACAGCCTCCCTGGGCAATCCTGCAGGTTATTTGGGGGACACTGAACTTTCCACTGGAAACTGCCCCACAGCCTCCTTCCTAACTGTGACACTGAAAGGCTTGGTGGAAAACGCGTGTTAGTTATACAAGTCATTCCTCCTGGGTCTGTAAGTAATTTTAGGCGCTGTTGAAAGTACACATTCCAGCTTATCAGATTTTCCTGAGAGTATCTTGAAGCCTTTACCCTGCTCTGCTTAACAGGATGGAAAGACTCAGAAGCAGCAGCCGGGGATCTAACTGGATGGGTCCTGGGGACACGGCAAGGAGTCCATGGCACAGTCATGTACTAATCACCCCCATCAGTGATTTCCTCCTCCAGCCAACATTCCTTTACTCTTAGGCTATATGGGAGTGCTCTCATTCTGAGCAGTCTGTTTCTTTTTTTAAACTTTCCATGATGTTGCCTAAAGGTTTTACGATTTAATGACATGTTTCTGCCCTATTTGTCTTTTGCTTCAGAAATAAAGAGAAGAGTGGGAGCCAGCCAGCCTGCCTGGATCACATGCAGGACAGAAGAGCCTTGTCCCTCAAAGCCCACCAGTCAGAAAGTTACCTGCCAATTGGTAAGTCTTTGGGAATTTGGGGGGAGGAGGGTGATGGTGTTCCCCTGATTTTCTGCAGGCTGTCTCCCCTGCTCCTTCTGGTCACCTAATTTGGGAAAGACATAAGACTCCACATCTGGAGGCTGAGGGGTTCATAGAACTCTATCCAGATGCAAATCACTGAGCTGGATGCTGTGTGTGTGTGTGTGTGTGTGTGTGTGTGTGTTACTCAGTTGTGTCCGACTCTTTGCAACTCCATGTACTCTGTGTGTGTGTGTGTTAGTCACTCAGTCGTGTCCAATTCTTTGTGAGCCCATGGACCAGATTCCTCTGTCCATGGAATTCTCCAGGCAAGAATACCGGAGTGGGTTGCCATCTCCTTCTCCAGGGTATCTTCCCAGCCCAGGGATCAAACCCAGGTCTCCAGCATTACAGGCAGATTCTTTACCATCTGAGCCACAGGAGAGCCTGGATGCTTGATGTGTGCTAGCTTTTAAGCCTCATAAGAAGCCTTAAAGGTGAGCATGGTTATCCTCTTTTTGGTGAGGAGACTGAGGCATGGATATAATTGACCTGTAGATGCATCTGTCTAGTAAGTGGTGAAGCCAGCCTTTGAACCTAGGTTTCCTGACTCTGAGCCCAACTGCAAACTGGTGGTCATCATGACAAACGTGCCTTCCCCTTAGTCTCCTCCCTGGGGAGAGGGTGAATGGGTCAGTCCAGGGGTTCCTGGTAGAAACCCCGCCTCCTCTCCATTCTGCTGTCACAGCTGGAAGAGTGAGATGGTGTGGGATGTGGGGGAACCAGGTAAGCAATTGTGTTAATAGGCAATGGGATTGTTTTTCATTATTTTTGTAATGGACCTTCCTTGGGGAACCACAGGATGATTTTTCCTGTCACCCCTTCATAAACTGTTTGAAAGTGGGTTTTCTCAGCATCTTTTTCTCCCTTCCCCATGTGTCTCTGTCTCTTCCTTAAAGCTGGCAGGATCCACTCTGGCTTTGAGAGTGACTCAGACCCCTCCCCCTTTTATACTATGTGACTAAAGACATGTTTCTTAGGGTAAGGTTAGATTACTCACCACCCTCCAAGCTCTATGTATTTCCCTGTTTTGACTGTATAACCTTCTGTGACCATAAAATGGCATTGCTGCCCAGCTGTGGGTAGTCACCAGGATTTAGAATTCCCCAAGAAGTGGCGTGGGGCCACCTATGCCCTTGAGATGCTCTTGACTGCTCTAGACCAGACCTGCAGTGGTCATACTGGCTGGTCTTTTGTGGGTAAAAATCAAAGCCCTAGAGTATGAATTGAGGGCCAGAAGCTGTCACTCTAATTTTGTCTGTTTTGTGTTTTCCTCACAGCTGAGCTTTTTCTGACCCTCTGTTATCCTCCACAGGTGGTAAGCTGACTCCTCAGTCCCCAAGTGTGGGCACAAGCCCCTGCCCAAACTCACCAGTGTTCAGGACGGGCAGCGAGCCCACTCTGAGTCCAGCTGTGGTGCGGAGGGTCTCCTCAGACGCTAGGCCAGGGGAGGCACTGAGGGGCTCAGACAGCCAGCTATGGCCCAAGCCGCCCCCCAAGCCCTGCAAGGCACCCCTGCTCAAAGCTCCCCCGTCTCCATCTATCTGGCTCAACTCTGAAGCCAACTACTGCGAACTGAACCCAGCCTTGGCGGCCAGCTATGATGGGGCATCTAGGCTGCCCTTCTGTGCCCAGGACAGCTACGTGGAGTTGCTGACAGCCAAGCAGAATGGGGGGCTGGGCACCCGGAACTCTGACACCAGCTACTTGATCCTTGATGATGATGATAGGACAAGGCCTTGGAAGCCGCCGCCAGCCCCAGGGGACACAGTGGGGGAGGACCAGGACACATTTGTGATGCCCCTCCTAGAGACCACCTCTTCGTTCAAGCCCAATGACTTTGAGTCGAAGCTGCTTCCTCCTGAGAACAAGCCCCTGGAAACTTCGATGCTGAAACGTGCAAAAGAACTGTTCACCAACAGTGACCCCAAGGTCATTGCCCAGCACTTGCTCAGCGTGGACTGCAAGGTAGGTGCCGGAGGAATTTCCAGATGCTTGAAAGGGGGTTCTGTCTGGGCCTCATTCTGCCTTACCTTGTGGCTTGTTTGCTCATAGGACAATGGAGATGATGACCTGGGTGTGGGATTTATTGAAGGGGTGGGAACCCAGGCTGTGACAACCCTTGCCCAGGCAGGAAGCTTG
This sequence comes from Bos javanicus, assembly GCF_032452875.1. Lineage (NCBI taxonomy): Eukaryota > Metazoa > Chordata > Mammalia > Artiodactyla > Bovidae > Bos > Bos javanicus. Next base: position 50,231,536 of record NC_083870.1, read on the forward strand.
TGAAATTCACCTGGGACAGAAGGATACAGGGCCACCCAGGACCCTGCTCTCCTCCCCCAACCCCTGCCGTGCCCTTCTCCCAGCTCGTGTGGATTTTCAATTCTCCCCCTGCCTGAACTCCATCAGAACTGGTGAAGTTAAGTCCAAAGAAGAGTAGATTGTAGATGAAAATGGAGTTTCTGGAGTAGCAGAGCCTTCGTGGTTTTTATTTCATTATATGCCACATATGTACATTATATATTTATTTTTATTGTTATGAAAATGGTCTTTAGGGTAAAATTTTTAAAGTTACTTGCTCAGTTGAGAAAAAATATAAAACAATTATAAAAGATATCATTTTAGAAAAATTACACAATACAGATTAGGAGAAAAAAAATGAAAACCACACAAAATCCAGTTTCTTGGTGATCACCGTTGTTAACATTTGTTCCGCCAATAGATGTGTAAATAATTGCACGCATATCTATTTGTTTACCACAGAAATGCCACAGGCCTATGCATACCACTTCAAACCTTTTTTGTCTTTCATGGAACAACATAGCATGACTATCTTTCCATGTGACTATATAAACCTCTGTTTACATCATCATTTTTAAAAAAATTATCATTTTTGATGCATTTCTTTTAGATATGGGTGGCTTTTGTTCATAGCTGGCCCCAAGACAACCTCATCCTTCAGAGAGTAATTTCTCGAAAGCAAGCGTTTAAGGCTGGGGTGTGCTCAGCCCACCCCTCAATATAAGGAGACAGATCCCTTCATTTGAGCAACAGATGAGGCCTTAGATTTAAAGCCCTTTTTCATTTGTAGCTCAGTGAAGTCAATTAGCTTCAAAGGTCAGGGCTTATTGAGGAACTGGTTTTCCTAAATAAATTTCCTGGGTCATGAATCATGGCAGGAAATCTAATCTCCAAGCATTCCCCAGGGAGTTCCTCGGTTGATGGAGGCTCACAGGGCGCATGGGACCTCCCAGAGCTGTCTTGAGGAATATTAAGCAGGCGCTGGCTGTTTCGGGGCAAACAGCCGAGGGGCTGCCAGGAATGGGGCTGTGTTGGAGGAACAAGGACTGTCTGTGTGGTTCACTGGGTGTCCTTGGGCAGGGCCCCAAGTGGTCAGATAATTTTCCTTGTTAAGACCTTACCTCATTCAGAGGGAGCTAAACCTGTTTGGACAGGAAGAGGATTTAGTCTCCTGTTCTAGTTGGTATGAATAGGCCCTGGGTCTGAGACAGCAGAACCACACCAGCAGGCCAGGAGCCTGGTGTGAACCTGTTTGAGTTCTCGGTGGAGGAAGCTCCTTGTGGGAACATGGCTCTGGGTTTACAGAACAGCCTAATTTCTGGGAGGAAATGAATGCTTCCCCGCTGTGTTCTCAGGCAGGACTTGGTAGTAGTCTAGGAGAAGGTGAGAGGCCCGACTGCTCTTCACAGGAGTCTGGAACCTTCCCACTGCCTTGGCAGTCTGTTCTCAGCTGAAGGAATGTGTAGCCTCCTCTTTGTTCTGTTTCTCTGTCTGCATTCTGTCCTCCTGGTGGGGGTCCCACTCCCCCCGTATGCCTTTAGGCACCCCTGGAAGAGGCGCTGGGTGGAGCCCCCAGGCAGTGAGGCAGAGACCTGAGCGGGAGCCCCCTGACGATGAGCCCATCCCTAGTCCCCAGGGCGGGGCTGTTTCGTCTTCCTTCCGCCCTCATTTCCTTATCCTCTTCCTGAACTACTGACTGCGGGGCTTTGCCAACAGAGCAGGAACAGCAAGCGTCTCTAAGAAGTAAAACAAAGGCTGTTGTCACCTAACTGACTCTAACTGCAACCAGACCAGCCCACCCGGAAGCCTAGAGCTGGCCTGGGCAGCATCCAGGGCCCAAATGCTGGTTCCCACCTGTGCCCAGAGCCCAGCCTGTGGGGGCTGTGGGTGGTCCTGAATGCCTGGAGGCAGCAGGGCAAGCCCCTTCGAAGGCTGGGGCTGGGTGGGCGTCCGCTGAGCCGCTCCCACCCTGTGAATGGGTAACGCTCTGCTTTACCCACTTGTCTCTGCAGAAGCTAGAAGGAGACGGGCCCAGTGGCCAAGGGCCTGGCCTCTGGGGGTGAACTACCTGAGTCTAACCTCCCCCCAGACCCCTCGCCCGCCGCCTCTGAGTTTCTAAAGGGAGAAGAGCACCACAACCCAGGTGCTTGTGAAGACTAAAGCCCTCATACAGTGCCTGCCCCAGACAGGCTAAGTGACGGTTCCCTAGTGTTATGTATTGAGCCTTGATTGAACACCAACTGTGGGCCAGGTCAGGTCAGGCCAGGTCATGGTGGGAGAGGCAGGAGCGACAGTGACATAGAATTCGGACCACGGTCCAGGTGGGAAATGCTCTGCAGGGCCTCCAAGGTAGGGTCTCAAACATAGTGGAGGGAGGGGTCAGGGTGGGGATTTCTGAGACAAGCTTTGAAGGCTGAATAGGAGTTGGTGATGCAGAACACAAAAGCATCTTCCAGGTGGCAGGCAGCGCACACTTGCAGAGACTGAGAGGCCAGGAACCATGGGAGATTTTATGTTTATGAAGGATTCACTCTGGAAGGGTAGTGAGGGAAATGGGGTCTGTAGGGGGAGGGCCTGGCAAATCTGTCTGTCTTTGTTTTTAAATCTCTACTTCTGGGCTCCTTCCAGGTTGCTTCCTTCAGGGCACTCTGCAGTTCAGTGAGGGAGACAGGCCCATAAGTGCAGAGTGCCCATCAGAGTCCTCTACGGAGGGCAACCGAGACGGCGACCTCATTTCTCGGTAGATGGTTCCTGGCAGCTGGGAAGAAGGCCAGCCAGGCCCCTGTCGGGGCTCCACTGGGTCACCACAGCCATTCCCCAGGCAGTCGGATGAAGAGCGGACAAAACTAAGAGACCCTGCAGAGCCAGGATGGCTAAGATCAGGAGAGCAGAAGGCAGCCGGGTCTCATGAGGACGGGTGTCATTCTGCCCCGCCGGGTCCAGCTCAGAGTGAATCCTCTAGAAGTGCTCATCCTTCCTCTCCCTCTCTGAGCATCATGGCCCCAGGCTTTCCCAGGAGCCCTAATCCAGGCTGCTCTGTGACCTCAGGACCCCTTGTCCCAGAGCTCAGCCTTGGGGCAACCAGGTGTTGGCTTTTCCTGATAATACGTCAGGAAAGTGACCAGGGGACTGCATGTTTACACTGAAGGAAAACAGGCAAGAGGGGAATACAGCTTCCAGAATAAAAGCGAATCAACAACAAGCCTGTGACTATTACAGAGTGTGTGTGGACTGAATGTGTTAGGTTTGGAGCCTCTGACAGGGCAGATGTCTAAACAAGCAAAGAGTGTGTGACTGCAGGTGACCAGGGTGTCCATCTCGGCTGCCTTGTCATGGTCAAGGCGTAAATCTCTTTCCAGAGATCAGGCCAGAATTCTTCCCCCTTCCACATGGCCAGTGATTCATAACTTGGCTTTGTAAATAGTTCGGGTTTTAGGGTCATTTGATCCTTGGCAAAGTCCTTGAGGAAGGTAAACTCAGCAGTTGTTTTAGAGAAGGGGAAACTGAGGCCGAGAGCAGATGAATCCTGCATCTTATTCTGGAGTCTGCATTGGACAGCTCATCCCCAGGACTGATGGTGGTGCCTTTGCTCAACTACAGAAGTTAAAGGTCAAGGTTAATATCAGCTAAACTGCCAGATGTTTTTGGTGGACTGTTATGAAGACACCTGGACTGTTCATATGCTCAGGATAATTATCGTGGAGGACAACTCCACAGGAACGAGGAAAGGAATTGTCCTGTGTCTGCCACATGTCCAGGGATGGTTTGACCCATTATATCTGCTAGTTGGACCTCCCCTGGTGTTTTAGCAGTCAAGAATCTGCCTGCAATGCAGAAGCCACAGGAGATGTGGGTTCAATGGGAAAATCCCCTGGAGGAGGGCATGGCAACCCACTCCAGGATTCTTTCCTGGAGAATCCTATGGACAGCCTGGCAGGCTCCAGTCCATAGGGTTGCAGTCGGACACAATTGAAGCGACTTAGCACACACACACATCTGCTCATTGCACTGTTAGTATCAACATATCAGTGCTCTGTGAGTGTCACCAGCCCCGTTTTAGAGATGCCCTGACTCAGCTGTAGCATTTGGAAGTAATGTAATAACTATAAGTGGTTAACTAATACCTGATTCCAATAAGCTGTGATCACACACTGGAACTGAGATGGGGAGTGCTGACTGGGACAAACAAACCAGATTTTCTTTAAGGAAGACCTCTCAGGGGGAGAAGTGGGTGTGTTTGAGACCTCAGGTTTCACATAGCCGTACATGTTTCTAATAGTTTCCAGATGTACAGTGCGTTTACTGAGCCCAGGAGAGGCGTAATTACGGGTAATAGGAGCCAGCCCTGCCGTTAAGCGAGAACATAAACGGCAGAGCCTGCAGCAGAGTGGCACTTGGACGCAGCTCCACTTTTCCACTGCCGGGGATCAGTCTGCTCCGTGCGCACATAGCCCTGCTGTTGGCGGCAAATCTAGCAGCAGGATCCAGCCATGTTAGACACAAGCTCGAAGAACCACACTGTTCTCTGGCTGGGCAGAAACACCAAATTTGCAGACCAATCTAGGTATTTTCCTGCCAGGTTTTACATTCCAGTATATGTATTAAAAGCCTCCAAATAGTGTATTAAGACTGTATTTTCAGATGCTGCTGCTCAGAAAGAAGTGCCACAAGTCAAGTGCATCCACAGTGTCCCAGTTTAGTGTATTTCTTTCCATGTTCGCAGCAAGCCCACTTCCTGGTCCAGTTCATTTCAACCTGTGTTCTTGACAGGTCGCGAGGATACTTGAAGTCTCGGAAGAGATGAGGAAGAACATGGGCGTGAACTCAGGGCTGGAGCTCATCACCTTGCCTTATGGTCACCAACTGCGCCTGGACATCATTGAAAGGTGAGTAGTGCTGCTCTGTACTACGGTCCTTTCAACTCCACAGGCTGTCAGAGCTACAGTTTTCAGAGCTGGGAGACGCCAGGTACCCTCTGGCCCAGGGCCACCTCACTCGAGGAAGTGTGGCCCCTGAAGGCCTTTCCCAGAAGCCGTGACCAGAGAATTCCTGGAGAAGCTCAGGTGGCCAAGAGGAAGTCAGGGAACAGATAGCACGTTCGCAACTCTGCTCCATGGGCAGATGGAGAAGCCGGCAGAGGCTCAGCCCTAGAGCACAGGTCACCACCACCCCTGCTGGCCTGGGGTGGGGGCAGTGCTGCAGCAGATGGAGCGGGGGTGCCATGCCACTTCCCTCCAGCCTGAGCTGCAGCCCCTCTGTCTGCTTTAGGAATCAAGTGGGGGTTTGTGGGGGAAGTTGGGAAGAACAGGGTCTGAACGGTGTTTTCTTTGAAGTGTGGACAAATGGGGGATCAGAGGGCAAGAGATGAGGTGCTCAGGCCCGACCTCTAAAGCATCACTGCCCTCTTCTCGTGGAAAGCCAGGGCCCTGGCTGGCCATTAAAACCCACTCACATCAGATATTTAGAAACTAGAAAGGTAGAAGTAGCAAGGCACGTTTTTAAGCAGCACTAGACTAGAATCTCACGTTACCATAGAAGTTGGCCTTTTTGATACACATGAAAAGATAGTTGTTTTGGGTAAGACTGCTTTGTTATCTGAAGTTTTCTGTTTTTCCAACCAGCTTCCTGGTTGCCACAGCACTCGTGTGGTCTTTAGTGGGCAGCCAGGGCCCTGGCTTCTCCTGAGGAGAGGCGAGTGATGCTTCAGAAGCCAGAGCCCTAGCACCATCATCCCCTGCCCATGGTTTTCTGTGATGTTCTGGGTCACAGCGCTGTCCAGTACAACACTGATGGCAGAAATCTCCTGACAGCATCCACTGGCCGCTGGTGACCCCTGAGCACCTGAAATGTGGCAACTGAAGGATGAAATTTATTTTTACTCTTCAGCATTTTAAGTATAAATATAGCCACATGTGGTCTGTGGACAGTGCAGTCCTAGACTACCACTAGCCCCTAGAAAGTAAACACTATATTTCAAATGGCCTGGGAGAGTTGGTAGCAGCTGCTTTCAAGGTTACCCAACTATGAAGCAAATAAAATGGCTCCAGTGCCTCTGTTGCTGTGGTTTCACCGCCACAGGTGCCTCCCGTAGGAAACACCCAGCACCGAATGGAAGACTTCTGGGAGGCAGGAGGGCAGGACGCGAGCCTGCTGCCTTTGTTCAGGCATGCCTGTCAGCTTATTGTTCAGTGTCTTTGGGCAATGGTAGGTCTGACTTCTGAATTCCCCTACTTTCCCTGCTCACTCTTCTAGATGCCAGCCCTGCTCTCCAAGGCATCCTCTCCCTCCCCATGCCCCAGGGCCTGGCTTCTCATTTCCACTCGCCTGCCGTCCCTCCTGGTCTGGGCCCGTGGTCATTATTTCAGCAGAGACCAGCTGTGCTGCCGTGCATCCCTGTTTCTCCTGTGATACTTTTCAGACTGAAAGCTCCCCAGCTGCAGGCCTTGTTTATTTATTTATGGCGGAGCTGGGTCTTCGATGCCGTGCAGGCTTTCTCTAGTTGTGGCGAGCGGAGGCTGTTCTTCATTGCAGTGTGCGGGCTTCTCAATGCAGTGGCTTCTCTTGTTGCAGAGCACGGGCTCTAGAGCACAGGCTCAATAGCTGTGGCCCATGGGCTTTGTTGCTCTGGAACGTGTGGGATCCTCCCAGACCAGGGATCAAACTCATGATCCCTGCATTGGCAGGTGGATTCTTTACCACTGAGCCACCAGGGAAGCCCTGCAGGCCTTATTTTATCAGTTTCATGAGCTGTGTTGGGCATGCTTTATGGGTGCCCAGGCTGAGGTCAGCAGGCTTGTGGCTTCTCTCTGGGCTATTTTCTGACTTCCACTCTTGTCTACATCCATTTCCTCTTCCTCCTGATTGCCGCCTGCCTGGGGTCTGGCTCCTTGCTTTGTTCACCATCCAGAGCTGACCTGTAGGATCTACCTGCTAGGGCCTGGGGAGTGGTTCTCTCCATTACAATGTGTCTACTAAATTAAGGTTACAGCAGTCCTGCAGGATCAGGTGACAGCCTTGTGTTTGAGAGTCTAATGTAAACCACCCTCCATTTTAAACTTCAGTTCAGTCACCACCCATTCCAAGGCTAGTGAGTGGGATGTCCTTCTGAAATGTTTTGTGCCTCCTACCCACCTCAGGAGCTTCTGCTACACAATTGCCTTGCTGAGCTGTTTTTCCCAAGGCGGTGTGTGCAGGAGGTTTGAGGCAAATGTTGTTCGAATGAATGGATATAATTACCCAATTAACTGTTGATATAAAGCCAGTTCTTAAATAGAGAACCTGTCTTTTATTAAGGGCCTTAAAACATAGGAAAAAACATTGACTAAAGAATCAATTACGGCAACATAGGAAGTTAGTTTACTATTAAACAGCTAAAATGTTCATCTCAACCTTAACACTTTGCAAATGGGTAACAAAACTCTTCAATAAGTTTAACATAATAAAAATATACTTTAAGTCTATTTTTTTTTTTTTCAACAAAGCTAAATCTTTATTAGGATCATTTGAGAATCTGGCTTCAGCGTGGTTTAAACATTAACACATGACATGCACATTACAGACTTGAAGAGGTATTGGTCATACCTTGTCCTGACAGTAACATTTCAGACCCCTTTTATAGTCTGAAATTTCATTTTCTCTCCTCATCTTCTTTGACCTCTCTATACAGATGCTCCCTCTGGGCTTCTGTTTCACCACAAACTCCTCATGTAACCTCTCCCTGCCTAGCCCCTCCTCAATCTCCTTTGCTTGCCGCTACCATCTTCCTTCTGCATGTTTTTTATTTTATTTTTTTTTAATAACATAAACCTTTATTACATTCTTAGTGGATGTGATAATAAAATAATAACATATTTCACATAGTACTTCAGAGTTACAGTTATTTGATTTTTTTTTCTAATTTTATTTTATTTTTAAACTTTACATAATTGTATTAGTTTTGCCAAATATCAAAATGAATCCGCCACAGGTATACATGTGTTTAAGTCTATTTTAAAGATCCATTAATTAAGAAAGACAGGAAATTAGCAAAAGAAGATAAAGGGAAGAGATATAGGCAAAAGGGACCAACATACAGAGGGAGAAATGCGCACACAGATACCAGGGTAGTAACAACTGCTATTTGCTAGGTACTGCTGAGCCAGGCACTTTAATTATCTTTACGCACACACACAGTCTTTCTCACAACAGCCCTTGTTCCCATTTTAGAGTGGAGCAGTGGAGCCTAAGGTCACGCTTTGAGCAACCACCTTGCACACCCACATGTGCAAATGCTCAGAGACAGCAGAGCCTGTTACTGATTTAAAAATCATTGGAGAAACTGGTAGTGCTAGCCACTAGATGAATCACTCCTCTCTTTGCTTTAGAAGAGTGAGGAGGAGGCCAGCACAGGAAGCATGGAATATCATCCTTAGCTGTGAACTTCTAGGAAAAGGTGGCCCCAGAGTTTCAGAGGCAAGTCATATCGTAGCGACCATAGCTGTGAATTAGTGCTTCACCTTCAGCACTCGTACCAGTGCCTGGAGAGAAATTTACCCAAGGCCACTCTGGTGGCTCAGCTGGTAAAGAATCTGCCTGCAATGCAGAAGACCTGAGTTTGATCCCTGGGTTGGGAAGATTCCCTGGAGAAGGGAACAGCTACCCACTCCAGTATTCTGGCCTGGAGAATTCCATGGACTGTATAGTCCATAGGTTCGCAAAGAGTCAGACATGACTGAGCAACTTTCACTTTCACTCTGGCCCAAGGTAGGGAATGCTCATTCCTGGGCCACAGAGGGAGGGAGAGGCAGGTTTACAGACTGCTGCCACCAGGGAGGAGACCTCTCTGTGACCCCATTCATATCCATCCCATTGTCTGTACAGAAAAGACCACTCTGCTTCCTCTTCTGGGTCTGCGCAGTTGACCCGTGGCATTCAGGATGAGAAAAGGGAGGATTGTTGGTAGATACAAGATTTCTTTCTATGAGGGTCTGACCTTACAGAGAAATCCTGCCAGCTCACTATTGAGTCTTTGTCCACATTCCCACTCACTTTCTGGCCCCTTGACCCAAGCCACTTTATTCTTAGCTCATCCCTTGTTCTCACATCCATGTTGTCTTCCTGGATCTAGCATATTATCTCATCTTTCTGTCCCTTCCATTCCCCAGTCCAGGGGGCTTAGGGACTTCCCAAAGGATTCCTCAGTGTGTTGGGGACCTGGCATCTCTGTGGACCTGTCATGGTGAGAGGGACAAGGAGCCACGTGCACTTCTGAGCAGCTTCAGCACAGGAAGGCCCCTTCATGCCCCTTGCTCCAGGGCTGAACATGCCATGTCCTGGGGTTTCTGTCCTTTTTGATTCTCCACAGGACGCCCACTGAGGCCCTTCTGCAGTCACTCTGATGGGGGTGGTCTGTCTTTGCAATCAGCAACCAAACTGTGTGAGCTGCCAGTGTGTCTCAGGAAGACAGTGGCAAATGGTGCACAGCCAGTCCTTTCCTTGGCCAGTTTGGTTTCATTTCCTCCTGGTCCTATTAGCCCTGGGCCTGATCGCTCATCTCCTTCCTTTCAGACACAACACGATGGCCATCGGCATCGCAGTGGACATTCTGGGCTGCACGGGCAGTCTGGAGGACAGAGCAGCCACCCTCAATAAGATCATCCAGGTGGCAGTGGAGCTGAAAGACTCCATGGGGGACCTCTATTCTTTCTCAGCCATCATGAAGGCCTTGGAAATGCCACAGGTAAATTTCAACTTGCTTTATGCAGCCCTGTGGGCCTGTGTGTACTTAATGCTCTGCAAAGTGGTCTTCAAGTCCATGCCTGGCAAACCACAGGTGACTTTGGTCAATGCAAAAGGTAAATCGTGTCTTAGTGAAAGCTGCTTTGATTAGGGGGCAAACAAGAGCAGCGTTGCAAGTTTCTGGCTCTGTTTTTAAAGACAGCAGATAATCGCTGACTGCCTACACTTTCTCTGTGATGTACAATAAGAGTCATCCTCAAGAACAACAGATGTTCCTGAAGAACCGGTTAGGGTGATTAAGTCTGGCTCAAGTGTGTTGTGTAAGAAAGACTGCTTCCATCTGGGTCACTGGGCAGGCGGGCTGTTTGGGGTTATGACTGGGAAACCAAGACATTTGGGGAGCTGATCTCTGAGGATCCCTAGAGTGGTTTATCTCAAAGTATGTTCCTCAGGTCACCTAAAACAGACTCCTGTTAAAAGACTCAGCTTCCTGACTCATTTGCCATACAACCCCCTAAAGCAGAGTTTCTTAAATCAGGCACTTTGAATTTATCTGCTTTGACAGTCTGTTTTTAGAATGAGGTTTGAAACTGAAAATTTGTTTTTGAAGCCAAGTGGACCTCATAGAGGTAGATGCTCAGTGACTTTGAGTATGAGATCACAGTCCCACAAACCCAGTCTGCAAGAGTAATACCAAAGCCACCGCTCATTTAGCTTGGCTATTTTGCAACCAGCCACAGATTCTCTGAAATCCTGCATGTTAAGAACATAATTTCCTTATATGAAACCAAGGTCACCTTTCAAACAAGAAGCTGAAATGCTTCATGCTTTCACCAGGAAATTTTGAGAAGGGTCAATTCCAATTATAATATTCTAAGAACTTTCAAATTTCTTTAGATGCACTGAAATTATTTGGGTCAATATTTGAAATAAGCAAGTTCAGCTGTATTTTCATGATATACTGACTTCTACTATACTAACAGGAGTTATCATTTTTCATTTGGCTGTTTCTAATTTACATTATGTTTATTTCCTCTTATCCAAAACTGCCTATAATTCTGAGAACTAATAGGTTAGCTATTCGTATAGCTTCCCAGCCCAGAGCTTCCTCTGAGAGTAGTGAAGGGGAATTTGTGACATTAATATGGTTGCTGTCCATGACATCAAACTCAGCAATTAGGGACTTATCCCAAAGCACATAAACATGCCTTTATAGGTGGTCCCCCCATCCCACGGCAGCATCATATTCTTCCTATCTGCAACACTTCAGCAGTGAGGGGTCAGAGTCCTCCAGAGTGCTCAGGGCTCTGTTTGGGGTAGGGAGTGGCAGACCTAGGAAAAACCAGAGACGAGAGTCATGTCATTTCTGTGTATCATCTAAACCTGACCCTGGACTACAGCCATTTGTGCTGCCTTCTGTTCTCAGTTTCTGGTATCAAGAGAGCGCATCCAGGAGATGGGCCAAGACAAGGGCTCCTTTCAGAAGGTGGATGCTTCAGGGCAGGGAAGAAGAAGGGGGCATGAGAAGAAATGGTGGCATCATGGGTGGCTAGAGGAAGATAAGCCACATCCTCCCCTTCCCAGCAGACCTGCTGGTGGTGATCCTTTCTCACCCTCCTCTTGGAATACACAGGGAGTTTGAGGCCAAGGAAATGAATCTCTGCCATTTAGCTGTGAAACTTGACTAAGTTATCTAATCTCTTGTCTTCTGATCTGTAAAATGAAGTCAAAATACTGCCTCATAGAGCACTGTGAGGATTAAATGAAATTCCTCAAATACCTGACAGAATTGGCTCTCATTCCCTAAATATTAGTTCCCTTCCCCCCCTTCCTTGTTTCATGTAGAAGATATCAGACACAGGCTTGCTGGTTTTAGGGTGTGAATGGGGGACTATTAGGATAGTCAGAGTCAGTGGCATATGTTGGTCTGGACTAAACGATTCCAAAGAAATGAGCAGTGGCATCACATGGCCTAGGCAATTTTCCATGTTTCAGACTTTACTACTTAAAAGTAACATTAAAATGCTTAAAATCACAATTCTACATCCTTACATCAGTATAAACTCTGGAGGACAGTTGGCAATGCCTATCAAGATTTTATTTCTTGACCCAGTAGTTCTACTTCTGGAAATTTATCCTCCAGATATTCTCTTGTGCACATCTGCAAAATCTTTGAGATAATTCTATAACAGGAAAATATGTTTAAAGCTCTTATGTATAGGAAATTAGCTAAACTATGGTTTATGCATAAATGGACCACTTGAGATAAAACAAGACTGTTGTATGCTGTTCTATATGTACTTATGTGAAATAACTTCCAAACAAGGAACAGGAAAATATGTGTATAGTATGATATGCATTTATTTTAAAAAGTGTGTGTCTCTAATGGGTCATGAGAGCAACATGGAGCAGGGAGTGGGTAGGGATTAGCTTTTCTCTATACTCTTTCAACTGCTTTGAGTTTTTATCATGTCCATCTGTCATTCATTTCAAAACTTAAGCACCAAGGTAATTTTTAAAAGAGCCTTTTTCCAAAGCTATAACAGTTTTCTTTCTTCCAGATCACACGGTTAGAAAAAACGTGGACTGCCCTGCGGCACCAGTACACACAAACCGCCATCCTCTATGAGAAACAGCTGAAGCCTTTCAGCAAAGTCCTGCATGAAGGCAGAGGTGAGCACTGGGTCAGGGCAGGCGGCCTGCGGGCTGCTTGGCAGTGTCATTATCTGTTCTGGTTTGAGCAAAGCTTTTAGCAGGGCGTGTTATAAAGGCTCCAAGTTATCTGCAGGATTGTCAATGAGTCAGTCAGGATTGTCAGTCAAGCCTGTATCAGATGACAAGAGTTGCTTGTAGGTATTCGGTTGCTAAAACAAGACATAGGGTACCAGTCACCTCGGTTTGAGCTTAACTTTGTAAACAGAGGTACAATTTACATATTAGCTTCAGGTGTACAACATAATGGTTCAATATTTGATTGTTGCAAAATGATCACAATAAGACCGGTTAATATCTATCACCATACATGGGTGCAAAAATTTTTTTTTCTTCTGATGAGAACTTTCAAGATTCACTTTGCTAGCTACTTTCAAATATGCAGTACAGTATTCACTATAGTCACCACGCTGTATAGCATATCTCCAGGAGTTACTTTATAACTGGAAATCTGTACCTTCTGATCCCTTCAACCATTTCACTTCTCCCCTTGTCTCAGGTGACCACCAATCTGTCCTCTATATCCATGAGCTCAAGGGGTGTTTCTGTTTTTCTTAGACTCTACATGTAAGTGAGTTCACATGCTATTTATCTTTTTCTGTCTGACATATTTCACTTAGCATAATACCCTCAAGTTTGTGTTGTCACAAATGGCAGGATTTCTTTTTAATGGCTGAATAATATTCCATTGTATGTATACACACATATGCATCTTTTAAAATTTAAGTTATAGTTGATTTATGATGTGTAAATCTAGTGTACAGCAAAATTATTCAGTTATATATTTAATATTTTTCATCGTAGATTATTGCAAGATATTGATTATAGTTCCCTATGCTATACAAAAGGACCTTGTTGTGTAAATAAGTTCATTTGTATCATTTTTTAGATTCCATACATAAGTGATATCGTGAGATATCTATCTGTCTGACTCACTTCACTCAGCATGATAATTAATCTCTAGGTCCATCCATGTGTTGCTGCAAATGGCATTGTCATTTTTTTCTGGCTGAGTAGTATTCCATTGTGTACATACATATACCACATCTTTCTTTATCCACTCATCTGTTGAGTGACATTTAGGTTGCTTCCATATCTTGGCTATTGTAAATAGTGCTGCTATGAACACTGAGGTACAGGCATCTTTTCAAATTAAGGGTTTTCTCCAGATACATGCCCATGAGTGGGATTGTTGGATCATATAGCAACTCTGTTTTCAGTTTTTTAAGAATCTCCATGCTGTTCTCCATAGTAGCTGCACTAATTTACATTCTCTCCAACAGTATAGGAGGGTGCCCTTTTCTCAACACTGTCTCCAGCATTTATTATTTGACTTTTTGATGATGGCCATTCTGACCACTGTGAAGTGATACCTCATTGTAGTTTTGATTCGCATTTCTCTGATAATTAGCAATGTTGAGCATCTGTTGTGTATTGAGCATCATGTATCTGTTGGCCATCTGCCTATTTTTTCAGGGGGCTATTTGTTTTTTTGCTAGTTGTATGAACTGTTTGTATATTTTCAAAATTAAGCCCTTGTTGGTCACATTGTTTGCAAATATTTTCTCCCATCTGTTGGTTGTCGTTTCATTTTGTTTATGGTTTCCTTTGCAAAAACATGTTTAATGAGATCCCCTTTATTTTTACTACCTTGGGAGACTGATTTAAGGTAACATTGCTATGATTTATGCCAGAGAATGTTTTGCCTATATTCTCGTGTCAGAGCTTTATGGTATTGTGTCTTACATGAGTTTATTTTTGTGTATGGTGTGAACAGAAGTGGTGAATTGGCATCCTTTTATTCCGGTTCTCAGATGGAAAGTTTTTAGCTTTATGGGCTTGTTATATGTGGCCTCATTATGTTGTTGTACATTCCCTCTATATCCACTTTGTTGGGAGTTTTTTTTTTTTAACCATAAATGGATGTCAGATCTTGTCAAATGATTTTTATGCATCTATTAAGATCAAATTATTTTTCTTTCATCTTATTAACACAGTATGTCATATTGATTTGTGAATATTGAGCCATCCTTGTTTCCCTGGAATAAATCCCACTTAATCAATCCATATGATCCTTTTAATGTATTGTTGAATTCAATTTGCAAATACTGGCCTATAATTTTCTTTTCTTGTGGCATTATAAAGGTTACAGTCCTATAGGATCCATGGGCATAAGCCCCTTTGGCCCTCAGAGCTAGGCAATGTGTAGTGTTCTAGAGGTAGCTGGATAAAGGTATAAGCTCTTTTCTAGGATATATCAGTGAGCTGGAGCAAGGCAGAGACAGCACACAAGGACTGCATCATCTATCAGCTTCCATTTGCTGAGGGCCTCCTAAGCCCTAGCTATATGCCAAAGCAGAAGCCTGTCTTTCAGGCTAAAACTTTAATATTGGCAAATGAGCCTAATTTGCATAATATCTAGGCACCTCTCAATTGGCTGCCTCTGTACTGAGCCCTGGATCAGGTGAGTTCAAGCTTGTAAGCCCTTTAAGACCTGTTTCTCAGACAATTATAGCCTTGGGGTCTTACAGACAGGTACAGTGTTTGAGTTTCAAAGTTAGATGTTTTGGGGGTTTGTATCTCAGGTGCTGGTCTTAAAAGTTGCAGTGGTACACGTGGGGTTCAAGCCCTTTGCTCCTCAGGTTGAAGCTCCAGGTTTTGAGTTCCCTCCTGACTGTGGATCACTGCCCCAGGAGAGGGTTTATAGTGTGACTGTCTCCCAGCCCCTCTTACCTGCTTTGATGTGGGTCTTCTCTTATTTGCACAATGCAGTCTTTAGGATTTTTCCCAGAGGAAGTTGTTCCATACTTAGCCATAGATTCACTGTGTCCACAGAAGGCGGTAAGCCCAGGACTCTCCTACATTGCCATCTTCAACTGGAACTCTCTGCATTTAACTTGGGGAAAAAAAACATGATATGGAGAACTTTACCCCTGCCCCTGTTTTTCAGAGTCCACATGTGTTCCCCCAAACAATGTATCGGTCCCACTGCTGATGCCTCTTGTGACCTTAATGGAACGTGAGGCTGTCACTTTTGAAGGAACTGACATGTGGGAAAAAAACGATGAAAGCTGTGAGATTATGCTGAACCATCTGGCAACGGCCCGACTCATGGCGGAAGCTGCAGACAGCTACCGGATGAATGCTGAGAGGATCCTGGCCGGTAAGAGCTGGTTTTGGTTAAGCTGCTCTCTGCACAGTAATTGGAATGAAGGAATGAAAAGAGCATCAATGCTCTCAATTAGAAAAAGACCAAATAGGAAAGATTAAGACCTGGGAATTCCATTTCTTGTATTACTTATTCTTAATTCCTGACTTAAGGATCCTTCTCTCTTCTTTTGTGTCAGTGTTATAAAGAAAATAGAGAAAGGATCAAGAAAGAATTTGTCAGTTTGTTTACCATTAGTACCACTAATAATAATAATTAGAAAACATGATGGGCCCACATGAGGAGTTAGGGTCCTATTGGACTTATCTATATTCTTGTTTCTTCCCAGACACACTGGGACATGAGCTCCTCTGCTCTTGGCATCAGAGGGTCTACCATAAGCCAAGCCTCTGAGATTGAGAGAGCTTGGAGAATAGCAACACAAGTACACTGATCCAAACTTGGGTTTGGATTAGTGTAACGTGTGTCTTCAGGAGTGGCCAGCTAGGCTAAACAAAGAGGGGGACAGAGGTGGGAAGGCCTTCCATGTAGGACTGTGGCTGAGGAAGAGCCAGTGAAGGGTTTTAAATATGAGAAGATGTTATCACATGATTAGGTTTGTTTTCAGTCTGGCATCTTTGTGCAGGAAGGCTGGAGGGCTGAAGCTTGTAGGCAAAAAGACCACTTAGGAAGCGAGTACAAGAATAAGGGCCTTGTCTCTTCACCACTGTATAATTTTTAAAACTCTTCAAGGACCTACAGTTTGATCCAGAAGGTTAAGAAATATATGGGGCAGGAGAGGCCTAGTATTTTGACCTGAAACAGAATTTGGGACTAAACAACTTGCACTATGTCTGCTCTAGGTATAAGCAATACATACCTGTTTCTTTTCCTCAGAAAGTTCAGCAGGGTTGGCAGTATAGGACTCAGATGCTAATTATAGGAGCTTCCCTGGTGGCTCAAACAATAAAAGCATATATAATTCAAGTCAGTAGATATTATTAGAATGCCTGCTTATACAAAACCAGTAAGTATATTACATTAGATGTTCCCTAAGCCAATGTATCAGGGTGGATTTTGAGAAAAGTATGTTTTAAGCTGTTTTACAGCAAATCACCTTAAAGGTATTTGATACTTCTCAGCTGATCCTGCTACAGGTTTTCACAGCAAGTTCTTATTGCTGGAATTAACTGTGAACCCAGTAAGGGCAGAAATTTGCTCACCGACATATCCCAGTACCCTGCCCAGGATAGGGGCTCAAAGCAGATTAACTCCATGAATGGAAGTTGTCATCTGGCCTCTAGTTGGTTATCTGCCAAAGATATTTTGGCATCACATGAAGAATGAAATAGAAGGCTTCTGTTACCCTTTCCACCACCAAGAGACTATGATTTAGATGCTGGGACTATATTTAATGACAGAGCCAACTACTCCAGCAGTAATCAAGGATGAGAAACATCTGCCTGTATGACTCGAGCTAGAGGTTTCCCCTGCTCTAACAGAGCTGACTGAGAGCATCCTTGGCCATAAGTAGAACAGATCTCTTACACAGAAAAGAGAGTTAAGAAATGGGCCCAAACATATGATTGTTAACTGTTTCTTGACAAAGGTGGCAAGGTAATTCACTGGATAAAGTAGTCTTTCAACAAATGGTGCTAGAACTATTGAATGTCATGCAAAAAAAACCCTTCAATTTTACCTCATAGAATATACAAGCTAAACTGTAAAGCTTCTATGAGAAAACATAGAAAGTCCTTGTGTCTGGCAAAATTTCTTAAGCCATAAAAAGCATGAACTATAAAACACTGATAAATCAAAATTTTACATTTTGCTCTTTGAAAGACATTATTAAGGAAGCAAAAAGGCACACCACAGACCAGAAGAAAGTATTTGGCAAACATACATCTGATAAAGGACTTATTATCTAGAATATAAAGAATTCTTACAACTGAATGAGAAGAAAAGATTTGAATAGACACTATACCAGAGAGGATATACAATGACAAATATCTATATGGAAAAATGTTCAAAGCATTAGTTATTACAGAAATATAAGATTAAACCATGGTAAGATGCCAGCACCACTATCTAGAATGACAATAGAGTTCACAACTGGACTCTTCATTATGTTACTGATGAGAATATAAGACGTATAGACATTTTGGAAAAGAGTTTGACAGTTTCTTTAAACATATATTTACCATATGAGCCAGTACTTCCACTTCCAAAGATATGAAAACACATGTCCATGCTAAGACTTAATCACAGATGTTCACATTATTCATAACAGCCAGAAACTGGAGACAATCGAAATGTCTTACCACTCAGTAAACAAAATGCAGTATATCCATATAACTGAATACTACTCAGCAATAAAAAGGAATTATTAACAGGCAACAATATGGAATAATATCAAATTTCTAGAAAAGGCAAAATAGCAATGGAAAGCAGATTAATGGTGTGGGGTAGGTTCAGGGATTGACTGAGAAGAGGTACTAGAGATTTTCTAGGGTTCTAAAGTGGTGTGATGTTTATACAACTCTATAAACTGTACAGCTAAAAAAAGGGTGAATCATGCCAAGTAAATTATAAAGCTTTAAAAAAAATACTTGAACACTCCTGCACTACTACAACCCATGGTGGCTTGTGCGCACAAATTTTATTCTGTCATAGTGACTTAGTTATTCTTTCTCTGAAGTTGCTCAGATCCTTGGGGGTGGGGGATGGTCTCCCCTTCCTTATATAGAAAGATCCTATATTTTTCCTTGAGGGCATTTTTTAAGTTCTCAGAGATGTTCATTTTGATCTTACTTTAAACAAGCAAGTTTTCAGTCTATTTTCAACACTGTTTCAAGCAGAACTGAAGTTTTTTTGGTTTTGTTTTTATTAGGTTTTCAACCAGATGAAGAAATGAGTGAAGTCTTCAAGACTGAATTCCAAATGAGATTGCTTTGGGGCAGCAAAGGTGCACAAGTCAATCAGACAGAGAGATACGAAAAATTCAATCAGATTTTAACTGCCCTCTCACGTAAATTGGAACCTCCTCCTGTAAAGCAGATGGAGTTTTGATAACTCTCCAGAGAAGCTTAGGATATAATTTCAAGCTTATCTACTTTCTCCTCAGAGAAAGCTTATCATTTGATAAAAGTAATAATGTGCAAAACTGACAATATACAGCTTTTAGTATCCACAGGATATTAAACATGTAAATTGCACAGAGCACACTTATTTATGAATTGTTTAAAATTACTACTGATTTTAAAATAAATGATAATTTATTAAGGTAACTGTTGCTAATGTTGATCAACAAATTTAAGTGAAGACCCAGCTATATTGGCTGGTTGCTTTCTATTACTGAGGTATATGACCATTTCAGTTTTAATTCCATGTCAGATAAGTGTAAATAGAAGAGTTTAAAAGCATGAAACTGAAGATATCAGTTGTATGATATTCTCTAACTAAATATGAAAAATGTAAATAGTCATATGAAAATATATCTTTTTGTGAAACAACTGTATCCAGTCTCTTTCATACTAAACAAACAATTCATTGTAGTACAATAATTCTACCTCCTAACTCCTTGGGGCACCCTGTTCCCTTGCCACCACATCCTGATAGTAAACCAAAATCAAGAGAGTGGTATAGAAAATTTAAGGTATCTGGCTTAGGGGACAGGGTAAAATAGTGCTATAGGTGGAGCTGACCCCAGAATACCTACAAGTTCCAACAGACGCTCTGGTGCTTGCTGGCAGCTGGACTTCAGTCAAGTTAGCCCTCAAATCCCATGTGCAGCACAGCGGCTGGTATGCAGTGGGCACCAGATGCTAGTGTGCTTCACCACATTATTTCACAATAAAGTAGCTTTTCCTCTAGCTGATAAGTATGAGTTTTCTAGGTTTTTTGACTTCCCAAAGGGGATACTTTCTAGTTTAACAGTATCTGTCTCAATTTTTTTCTATTGTAGAATTTGAATACAAGTCTTTAAAGTATCAATAATAAACTTCTATCACTCTGCCACCAAGTGTCACTTAGCGATCTGCTTTTTCTTCCTGTCTTCTAAATAATATGGGGATCACACAAAATAGTTTTATATCCCACTTTTCTCCAAGAAGTTGTGAAAATTTCTCCAGGGTGGCCTTTGAAAAAAAGGATTGGTTCCAGAGGTTACACTATAATTTAACCATCACTCTATTATCGGTAATCTTAAGTATGTCCACCAGAACTAAGTACAAAGCTCTCATGTGGTCTATTTAATGGAAATATTAGTTTCAAATCCTGGACTCTGTATTCTCATTAATACAGCCTAGAATCATGAAGCCCTTCTTCCAGTTTTTAAAAGCCATCTTTTTTTTTTTTTCCTGAAAACACCAAAGCACACTTCTACTTCTGGTGGTATGGGGGTTCAGATGCTCTTAGAAATCCCTCTAACTAAATTTTCATAAACATACCTTTTAATGCACTGTTAAGCTTCCCTTGTGGCTCAGCTGGTAAAGAATCCGCCTGCAATGTGGGAGACACAGGTTCAATCCCTGGGCTGGGAAGATCTCCTGGAGAAGGGAAAGGCTACCCACTCCATTATTCTGGCCAGAAGAATTCCATGGACTACAGATCATGGGGTCACAAAGAGTTGGACACAACTGACCAATTTCCACTTTCACTTCACTTTCAAGTTTGACAGAATGAAAAGGGAATCCCTAAGAAATAATCTTCTACTCCTCACCTCACTCATCAAAAGGAACAGCAAATTTAAATAAACTCTGTAAAAGGAAGTTAAAGACCCTGGGTAGCCCTAAAGGCAAATACTGACATCAACTCAACGAATGGAAGACAGTATCTTAAGGGAGCTGAACATGAAATGCCTCCATTAAGTAGGAATCCTTAAAGGATCCCTGTTGGCAAGCTGGAAAAGAAATAATTTGCCGGAAAAGAGAGGTTACCAGGGAACATTTACAATAAGAAAAATAATTGTAATGATAATGGTCTTTGGCGAGGATTTGCAACTACAAGTGAAAGTGTTAATCACTCAGTTGTGTCCAACTCTATGCGATCCCATGGACTGTAGTCCACCAGACCCCTCTGTCCATGGGATTCTCCAAGCAAGAATACTTGAGTGGGCTGCCATGCGCTCCACCAGGGGATCTTCCAACCCAGGAATCAAACCTGAGTCTCTGCAGGGAAGCAACTATAAGCCGGTCCTCAAATAGGTCTGGAGTAAACTTGACAAAATTTATAAAACTCAAAACCAAGAAACTGATTTACAGTGGTAACCACACACACACACACACACTATATATATACATATATATATATATATATATATATATATATCAGAAGGCAATGGCACCCCACTCCAGTACTCTTGCCTGGAAAATCCCATGGATGGAGGAGCCTGGTAGGCTGCAGTCCATGGGGTCACTAAGAGTCGGACACGACTGAGCGACTTCACTTTCACTTTTCACTTTCATGCATTGGAGAAGGAAATGGCAACCCACTCCAGTGTTCTTGCCTGGAGAATCCCAGGGACGGGGGAGCCTGGTGGGCTGCCGTCTATGGGGTCACACAGAATCGGACATGACAGAAGTGACTTAGCAGCAGCAGCAGCATAACACAAACAGAAACAGTGTCATGAAAAATAAAATGCTGGGGGGAAAAGATTTAGAATCCCAACAACTTCAGATACTGGAATTATCCCATTTTGAATGCAAAGCATTCATATATGGATTTGTATAAAGAAAACATGAACTCAAACAGGAAATGAGTATTTAAAAAAGGATCAGATTTTTAAGAGAAACTAGGTAGACCCTTTAGAAATGTATAATAATGAAACTCAAAACTCACTGGATGCTAATAATAAACAGAAGATTAGATCCAACTGGCTTCCCAGGTGACACAGGGGTAAAGAATCCGCCTGCCAAAGCAGGAGACACAAGAGATGCAGGTTCAATCCCTTAGTCAGGAAGATGTCCTTTGAGTAGGAAATGATAACCCATTCCAGTATTATTTCCAGGGTTATAAGAACAGTCATGGGGTTGCAAAGAGTTGGACATGACTGATTACACTTCAAAAACATATCGGAAGACCATGGCCAGAATACAGCAAAGACAAAAAAAAATAGGAGAGATTAAAAGTGAAAGTTAAATTGCTCAGTCATGTCCAACTCTTCACAACCCCATGGACTGCAGCCTACCAGGATCCTCCATCCATAGGATTTTCCAGGCAAGAATACTGGATTAAAAGACCTGAATAATTTGTAATAGAATGACCCAATGCATCTCATCAGAGCTCAAGAAGGAAAGAGAGAGAGAGGGGAAGGAATTCATCCAGAAGAGTGGGCAGAGAAACTGCTAAGCTTATAGGTATATTAAGGCAAACACTAAAAATAGTGTCTACTATGTGGGGTTAAAAAAAGTCAATTAAAACAGTAGCACAAACCAGGAGTGGGGTGACTAGTTACTAGAGTTTTGATAAAGTACTAATTACTCTTAGGTACTAATTAGCTTTAAGTTTTAAGTGAGTATGCAAAGTATCAAGGGTAAATACTACAAGAACAGAAATTATGGTCCAAATTTCAAACTAGTAGAGAAAAAAAAAAATGGAGAATACCAACAAGATTGCCGGGAGAAATATAAACAACTCGGATGTGCAGATGAATCACTTTAATGGAAGAAAGTGAAGAGAAATAAAGAAACTCTTGATGAAGGTGAAAGAGAAGAGTGAAAAAGCTGGCTTAAAACTCAACATTCAAAAAACGAAGATCATGGCATCCAGTCCCATCACTTCATGGCAAAGAGGGGAAAAGTGGTAACAGTGACAGATTTTATTTTCTTGGGCTCCAAAATCACTGCAGACGGTGACAAGCCACGAAATTAAAATGTCTGCTCCCTGACAAAAAGCTATGACAAACCTAAACAGTGCATTAAAAAGCAGAGACATCACTTTGCCAACAAAAGTCCATATAGTCAAAGCTATGGTTTTTCAAGTAGTCATGTACGGATGTGAGAGCTGGATCATAAAAGAAGGCTGAGCGCTGAAGAACTGACGCTTTCAATTTGTGGTGCTGGAGAAGACTCTTGAGAGTCCCTCAGACAGCAAGGAGATCAAACCAGTCAATCCTAAAGAAAATCAACCCTGAATATTCACTGGAAGGACTGATGCTCAAGGTGAAGCTTCAATACTTTGACCACCTGATGTGAAAAGCTGATTCACTGGAAAATACCCAGATCCTGGGAAAGACTGAGGATGAGATGGTTGGATGGCATCACTGACTCAATGGATGCATTTGAGCAAACTCTGGGAGATAGTGAAGGGAAGCCTGGCCTGCTACAATTCACAGGGTTGCAAAGAGTCAGACACGATTTAGCAACTGAACAACAACAAACCAAAAATATATTTAAAGAGACATAAAAAAGTGAGATGAATAGCAGGCACAAAGACAGCAGAAATAAGTCTGAACTTATCAATAGTCATTATAAATGTAAACAGACTGAACCCTCTAGTTAAAAGTCAGAGGTGATCAACTAAATTTACAACAAAACCACTCTATGTATTTAAAAGAGAAATAAAGCATAAAAATACATAGAAATTGAAAATTCACTTTCTAAAAAGGTCAGGATAATTATGAAAGAACAGGGTATACTTTGTGAGAAGAATGTGGTGGCTTACTGAGGTGCTGGTAGTGCTTTTTTGCCTGACTTAAAAGTTACTGACTTTCTAATAACTTAAGCTGTACATTTATGTTTTATACATTTTCTGAATATTTTATCATAACATGTTAAGCATTGCTTAGGAATATTTGTATATTGTTGTATATTGTCACCCTGCTTATTTAACTTATATGCAGAGTACATCATGAGAAATGCTGGGCTGGATGAAGCACAAGCTAGAATCAAGATTGCCTGGAGAAATATCAATAACCTCAGATATGCAGATGATACCACCCTTATGGCAGAAAGTGAAGAACTAAAGAGCCTCTCAATGAAAGAGGAGAGTGAAAAAGTTGACTTAAAACTCAACATTCAGAAAACTAAGATCATGGCATCTGGTCCCATCACTTCATGGCAAATAGATGGGGACACGGTGGAAACAGTGACAGGCTTTATTTTGGGGGGCTCCAAAATCACTGCAGATGGTGACTGAAGCCATGAAATTAAAAGATGCTTGCTCCTTGGAAGAAAAGTTATGACCCACCTAGACAGCATATTAAAAAGCAGAGACATTACTTTGCCACAAATGTCCGTCTAATCAAAGCTATGGTTTTTCCAGTAGTCATATATGGATGTGAGAGCTGGACCATAAAGAAAGCTGAGCACCGAAGAATTGATGCTTTTGAACTGTGGTGTTGGAAAAGACTCTTGAGAGTCCCTTGGACTGCAAGCAGATTCAACCAGTCCATCCTAAAGGAAACCAGTCCTGAATATTCATTGGAAGGACTGATGCTGAAGCTGAAGCTCCAGTACTTTGGCCACCTATGTGAAAAGCTGACTCACTGGAAAAGACCCTGATGCTGGGAAAGATCGAAGGCGGGAGGAGAAGGGGATGACAGAGGATGAGATGGCTGGATGGCATCACTGACTCAATGGACATGAATAAACTCCAGGAGTTGGTGATGGACAGGGAGGCCTGGCGTGCTGCAGTCCATGGGGTCACAAAGAGTCAGACACAACTGAGCGACTGAACTGAAGTATCAGAACTTGGTGAAGAAATTTTTTAATGTTATTCTATTAAAAATCTGAAAACCACTGAAAAGAAGTAAATGAAGGAACCATGCTCATCAACTAGAATATTCAGTATTAGATATAATTAGTTCTTAATATGATCTATAAATTCAATGCAACCCCACTCAAAATTCAATAGGACCTTTCAAGCTAGCTTGATTAAGCTTTTTCTAAACCTGCAATGGCTAGGAAGTCAAGACCATCAATGGTTAGGAAAGTAAGACAGATGGAGGAGGGTATCTGTTCTACCAAATATAAAAGCTCATGATTAAAATACACTATTGACTGGAGACAATATTAATATGTTTTTAGAGAGTGATACTGTTAACATCAGGGCTTCCCTGGTGGCACTAGTGGTAAAGAACCCACCCGCCTACCCAGGAGGCATGAGACACGGGTTTGATCTCTGGGTCAGGAAGATCCCCTGGAAGAGGAAATGGCAACTCACTCCAATAGTCTTGCCTGGAGAATCCCATGGACAGAGAAGCCTGGCAAGCTACAGCCCACAGAGTTGAAAAGAGTTGGGACATGACTGAGTGACTTAGCATGCATGCACAATTAACATCACCATGTGAAGTGGTTAGAGCTTAAAATGATCCAGGGTTCATTAGACAACTTGTGACTATCATTACCATTTACATTTTGCACTCAGGTTTTTGTTCCAACCCTATGTATATTATAAATGTACAAATTTTCAAAAAGGACACAGAGTGAAATTTTGAGTGAAGAAAAATTTTTCAGTGAATCTTATGCAGATACAGATACTTTCTCTGATTGGCTGAGCAACGTATACACTAGTGTCACAAATGACAGTTCTTCAGAATATAGTTCTGATTCAGATGATGTTGAGTATTAGACCAACAAAGACAAAAAAACTTCAGTGACTGATTCTGATACAGAAAGTGAAAATGAAACTCACAGTGCTGGAGAATGCTCCTTTGCTTCTGCAGAAGAGTGGATTGCAAACATTTCATGAAAATTAGACTTTACATGTATAACTACTGCATGTAATAACCTGCAAAGTGTTAGTGAAGTAATTAATTATTGGCTGGGCCAAAATAAAAATCGCCAGCCATAGGCATTCATTTCTGCGAAATCCCCTGGTCAATAATGAGTTAAATTACAGTAATCAAAAAAACTGTCATTAAAAATTTGATATATGACAGGAGCATAACATTGCCACTCAGTGGGGGAAAGGATGATTCTTTAAATAATTCTTGAACAAATGGTGAAGCAAATGAAAGGTAGAGGAGATGGTTCCTTACCTCATATGCTGAAATAAAATCTAGATGAATTAAAATACCACATGTGAAACGCAAAACCATAACACTTTTAGAAGAAAACACTGGAGAATATCATTTTTACTTTGAATCAAGGAAGAATTTCTTAAAACTAGATAGGAAAGCATTAAATATGAAAGATTCATCGATCTACATTAAAATGAACTTCTATTCATCAAAAAATAATCCTAGACAGACTGAAAAAACTGAAAGATAGCAGCAGCACATAAAAATAACGAAGTATTAGTATGGCAGGTAACCGCCAGGATGGCCCCAGAGCTTCCCTGCCACCTGGTTTCACACCCTTGTGTTGTCCCCTCCCACATATACCAGGGCTGGTTTGCACATCTGAGATTAGGCTATAAAAGATTGCCTATTCTACCTTGAATTTTTCTCCTTTGGATCACTCACTAAAGAAAGCAAGATGCCACACATAGTGATGAACATCCCTATGAAGAGGTCCACATGGCAAGGATGATGTGAATGATCTTGGAAGTGACTCTCCAGTCCAGTGTGAGTCAAAGTCTTGAGATGATTGCAACCCTGGTCAGAACACCCATGAATAAATACAGATACCAACCTAAGGAAAAAATGGGCAAAAGATATAGAGGCCTTTCACAGAAGAAACACAAAGCTAAATATGATGGTCAACATTATCAATAATCAAGAAAAAGCAAGACTATAATAAAATGCTATTTTACATCCATTGAACTGGAAAAAAAAAAAATGAAGTCTTACTCCTAAATTGTTGGTGAGGATGGGAGAATAAATAACCCTTATACATTAACTTGTAGGTCTGTAAAAATGTTACAATCACTTCAAGGGGAAAATGTGGCATTCCCTTTTTAAATTAAAGATAAATATAACCCATAACTTAGCAATTCCATTCCTAGCCATAGATCTTAGAGACTTATATTAGTAAACATGCACATGGATGTACATAAGAGCACTGTTTATTCTAGCAAAATTCAGTAAACAGACCAAATATCCATCAACAGGAGAACAGATAAATTCTGTATATTTATATAATGGAATACTATACACAGTACACTGAACTATGCATAAATATGGATACATCTATTAAGTGGAAAAAGCAACTCTCAGAAGACACCATGCAGGGGCTTCCGTGGTGACTCAGTGGTAAAGAATTCACCTGCCAATGCAGGAGACATGGGTTCGATCCCTGGTCTGGAAAGATCCCACACACCATGGAGCAACTAAGTCCATGGGCCACAACTACTAGCCTGCACTCTAGAGCCCAGTAACTGCAACTATTGAGCCCAGGTGCCACAATTACTAAAGCCCAAGTGCCCTAGAGCCTCTGCTCCACAAGAGAAACCACCACAATGAGAAGCCCGTGCACTTCAATGAAGAGCAGACCCCTCTCTGCAACTAGAAAAATGCCCACATAGCAATGAAGAACCAGCAAAGCCAAATAAGTAAATAAATAGAAGATACTATGCAATATTCAAATATACTTAAGAAGTGGGATGTTAATACATAAATCACTATGAACGAATGAATTAATGTACAAATCAATGTGCAAATCAACTAAAATAATCCCCTTTACTGTTTAAATACACATAAGTTTATCAAGCAATAAAAGTGGTACATCAATCACTAATAATTTCCATAAAATAATTAAAGTTGGGTTGGTATAACTTTGTTGACTACCACCAACTAAATAATGCCTCCATGATTTAACACAGGGCTGCAAACTCTTCCAATGACTTCCCCTTCCTGTTGCTAATTATTAATTTACTAGTGTACTACCTGGCACCCAGAGACAGTAGACACGCAGCTGATCTCCGTCTCACCTCACTGGTTAGAACAGTACCATTTGGATGCAGGCTGTATGCCAAGAGCCAGTGGCAGGAGCACCCAGTTAGAAGACAGACAGCACAAAAGATGAGGGAGTGGGAGCAAATTGGGTGGGGACTGATGATCCTGGCTGCCAGAACTGGGAACTTGTACTTTGTCTCAGATGAGCCAAGGGAGCAGTAGTGCTGTCACTTACCATATTCTTCTGGGTTATGAAACGGAGGATGGTAGATTCCCTCTCCTCACCCGTCTTTAATGACCAAGGCAGGCTAACCCTCCACCACAGCATAAGATGCCAAATAAAACAAAATGCTAAAAAAAAAAAAAAAAAAATCTAAAGGGGCACTACTGTTGTTTAGTCATTAAGTGGTGTCTGACTCTTTGTGACCCCCATGGACTGCAGCCTTCCAGGCTCTTCTGTCCTCAGCTCCCAGAGTTTGCTCAAATGCACGTCCACTGAGTGGTGAAAGGGCCATTTCTGCACCACAAGAGGCTATGCCCCCAAACACCAGTGTCTACCCACACTCCCTTCCAGTATCCCCAGCTGCTACCAGATCTTCGATATGTCTCCTCCCCTTGAGCAGGACGAGGCATTTCTTTGAAGGGTGAACAGAGGAGGTCTCCTCAGCTTAGCTGTCCAGGGTCCTCTCCCACTCAAGGGGCTTATGAAACCAAGAAGATTCCCCAACACCTGAAATAATATATATCTATAGTAAGACCTTCAACTTTGTCTCTAGTACTCAAGCCAGAAATGCACCACGGAGTGTCACGTGGTTTCTGAAATAAACCACATGTAGTGAAATTTATAAGATTAACAAGTTTTACTACTTTTCAGAATTATTTTTTACCAACCAGTAAGGAAATACTTCTACAGCATTAACTGCAGCTATTTCAGTGTGCACTGGCTACATATGAGCCCTGCTCATAACAGAGTATGACACCATCTTTACAGAGCTCAAAACATGGAAAACTCATCAGGTTTAGAAAAGAAAAAAAACCCATGTGGTAAAATGAAAAAAACAAGAAACATAAAACTCAGGATAGCAGTTATCTTTGAAGAAGATGGAAATGGTAATTTTCTATTTCTTGAGTTGACAGATTTATGTTTATTTTATGATGGTTCTTATCTCCTCAGGGTTGACATTTGGGGTTTACCAAATCAGCTCATTGCAAGCTCCCATTCTCTATAATAATGCCATTACAATCTTATAAAAATGAGTACAAAATCTTGTTAATTACTGAAATTGTGCTGAAATCGGATAATTAATGTCTGTAGAATTTCCCATCTA
This sequence comes from Bos javanicus, assembly GCF_032452875.1. Lineage (NCBI taxonomy): Eukaryota > Metazoa > Chordata > Mammalia > Artiodactyla > Bovidae > Bos > Bos javanicus. The sequence continues at coordinate 50,260,235 of NC_083870.1, forward strand.
TATGTAAAGGAAGAAATGAGGCTACCGAAATGTGACTTATTCTTAGGACCCAGGTCAGGTGCCCATTATATTTTCTCTTAAATGCTGACAAAAATTATCCAGTACTTTTAAGAGTTGTCAAAGTTCACAGAAGTTACTCGTCAAAATCTGTATTTCTTAATGGGCAGAAGACTTAGACACTTCTCCAAAGACATTCAGATGGGCAACTGGCACATGAAAAAATGCTCAACATAAGTAATTATTAAATGCAAATCAAAACTACAATGAAGTACCACCCCACACCTGTCAGAATGGTCGTAATTTTTTTTTTTTAATCTAGAAACAACAAATGCTGGAGGGGTAGAGAGAAAAGGGAACCCTCCTACATTGTTGGTGGGAACATAAACTGGTGCAGCCACTATGGAGAACAGTATGGCAGTTCCTCAAAAAACTAGAATTGCCATTTGATCTAGCAATACCACTCCTGAGCACATATCCAAACAAAACTATTATTCAAAAAGATATATCCACCCCAATGTCCATAGCAGCACTGTTCACAATAGACAAGACATGGAAGCAACCTAAATAGTCATCAACAGAGGAATAAAGATATAGCACATATACACAAATAGAATAATACTCGGCCGTAAAAAAGAATGAACCATCTGCAGGAACATGGATGGACCTAGAGACTGTCATCATTATCAAGTTAAGTCAGAAAGACAAATACCATGTGATATCACTTTTCTGTTAAATCTAAAATATGACTCAAATGAACCTATCTACATATAGAAACAGACTTAAGACACATAGACAACAGACTTGTGGTTGCTACGGGAGGTGGGAGGGATGGAGTGGGAGTTTGGGATTAGCAGATCCAAACTTGTAAATGTAGAATGGACAAACAACAAGGTCCTACTATATTCAATATCATGTGATACACCATAATGGAAAAGAATTTTTAAAAGAATCTGTGTGTGTTGTATATATATAACATACAAATATATATGTCTGTATAACTCAATCACTTTGCTGTACAGAAATTAACACATTTAAATCAATTAAAAAATGTTTTAATTTATATTTTCTTATCCCCCACCTTTTGGCATCTCTTACATTGTCTATAGTTTCTTTGATTACAGACAGTGATTATACCCAGGAATATATTGGATTAGCCGAAAAGTTCCTTTGGTTTTTAAGAAAAAAAAAACCAAAACAAAACACACACACACATTTTTTCATTTTCACTAAGAACTTTATTGAACAACGTATTCACCATTTTGTTCCACTACCTTCTGCCATTTTTCAGGCAACTTCATAATTCCATTTCCCCCAAACCTTATCTTTTTGAGCAAAGAACTGTTCCAGGTGCCTTTTACAGTCTTCCAAGGAATTTTTTCATTTTTTCCATTAAGAGAATTTTGTAAAGACAGAAATAAATGGGACATTGGAAGTCACGATGTCTGGTAAATAAGGTGGATCAATCAGAACTTTCCAGCCAAGCTGTTAACAGTTTTTGCCTGGTCATCAAAGAAACATGCAGTCTTACGTTCTCCTGATCAAAGATTATGGGTTTTCTCTTGACTAACTGTGGATAATTTTGAGTGATTGCTTTCAGTTGATATAAATGGGAACAGGACTTGTTGGAATGAATTGTCTGGTTTTCCAGAAGGAGCTCATAATAGAGGCCTCCTCTCCAATTCCACCATACACACATCACTTTCTTGGGAGAAGACCACCCTTTGGTGTGGTTGGTGGTGGTTCATTTTGCTTGCTCTGTGATCTCTTCCATTTCACATTACTGTACAGCATCCACTTTCCATTGCCCATCACTATTTTAAAAACATTTTCATTATGTTTAAGTAGAGAATCACACGCAGAAACTTGATCAGGAAGGCTTTTTTCACGTAATTTATGTGGAACCCAAACATCAAAGAGATGAACATAACCACGCTGGTGCAAGTGATTTTCAACACTTGATTTGAGATGTTGGCTATCTCCCGTGTGGTATAATGTTCTTGATTTGATTGCTATCAACTTCAACTGGTCCAACAGACCATGGAACTTTGTCCAGAGAGAAATCTCCAGCACAAAACTACACAAACCACTCCTGACACATTTGATCAATTACAGCACCTTCTCTATACACTGCATTTTTTTGTATTTGAGTTTTTACCTTTCTTGAAATAACAAACATAATATGCCTAAATTGTTGCTTTTTTTTCCTTCCATCTTCAGTATTAAAATGGCTACACAAAAATTCACCAATTTTCTTTTTTCTAACGCACGCTGATATGGCAGCAGTTACAATACAATCTAACAACATTGTTAAACTAAGCACTGCTAGAGCCATCTTATGGGAAAAAACAAACAAACCTTTTAGCCAACCCAATATCTGATCCCAGGTATATGAGCTCATTGAAGTAGTTTTGGTGGTTTTTTAAAATATTTTTTTCACTTGCACTAATACGTTCTTCACAAAGAAAATCTATCCTTTACAATAAGTCTGGAGATCCTTTTCCTTTTACTCTTTCCTTAATACTGCTATAAGGATGTTATCTTTCCCTACCAAGTAGGATATGACTTCCTTGATTTTGGTTCAGATAGTAAAAGTCCTTTTCATTGTTGAGTATTCTGATAGGCGTTGTTTTCCTGATGTTTTGTTTTGTGTATGTCCCTGCTTACAAGCTTGGCATGGATCTCTAAATTTTCATCTCAACAATTACAGCCCCTCATTGTTCAGGATCAACTCTGAATTTCATTCCTTTTTATAGTTTCTAGAACTTACTAATCATAGTTTTGTATTTGCCCTTTTAAAAAGGTTAATCTTCTGAAATTAAGACATCCTAAAATCATGGATGTGACACTAACTGTGGCCAACATTCTGTTCCATGTTTTGAGATGCCATGAAGACACAGGCACTCGCTCTGACAGAAGCATGGGAAATGCTGACCAGCCTGAGACTAGATCAAGCTATGTAGTACAGGGACAGTTCTTATGGATGCAGAGGATAAGATGGTGTAAAAGGAAAAGTCTAACACAGCTACTGTAGAACAAAGATTAAGAAATACAAATTATTATTCACTGTAAAGAAAGTTAACTTTTTTTTTCTTTAGGAAAGCTTGAGAGAAACTAAAACTAGAATATAACTTTCAAAACTGCTTTGCAAAACTTGTTGCCATTTATGGAATGTAGCCATCTAAGTTGTACTACCTGGAGTGTAGCACATTCAATAACAAAACCAATACATCTCTTTAATTCACATAGCGATAATAAGAGAGAATTCTATACACCTTAATGGACCATGAAAAGATTATTTTATTCCATGAAAATATTCTCAACAGAGAACACTATCTTAAACAAAGCATTTACATTAAGAAATCAACATGTGCACAGAAAGAGTAAAAATTACTGAAAAATTAAAGACTTCTTTTGGACAATTCACATGTTCAAATTTAAGAATGATTTAAACTGTGCAAGTACAAATGTCTTCCTTATTGTAATAATCCATATACAGGTTGCACTATTCCACATGAAGGAACCTGCCTCCTACGGAAGCAAATCCTGCAAGAAAAACAAACAGTAGCTTGTAAAGAACAGTTAGTCCTCACAAGAAAGCCTTAAACTTTGCCCTCTGTGGCTATTAGCCAAAAAAACACAAGCACTTCAGGCTTTGTACAGAAGACAAACACAGCCAGATCACATTTCCTCTTCATTGCTAACCTTGAAAATAAAAATAGCACTGGATTTTAAAGCTACTTTATGTAGTCTGTCAGTACTGAATAATGTCACATTATATAAATAACCCTGTAACGAGATTTAAAATCTAAAACTTCATAGTTTACTAGCCTTAAAGGTAATACACTATATGTCAGCTGTGTAATAGGAGCGTACTTGATCTTACGAAGGCATCCACTTTCACACAACTGTCATTCAGCTTTAGTATTAATATAACTGGTAGTACAATTCAAATAACACTGGGGAAAATTATTAAAGCAGTCACACAGCTTCTAAAATATTGCTTGAAATCCAACAATACATAGACCATTTCACGTTTTCTTTCCTCCCTTGAAACAGTAAAGAACCAAATTAATCAATCTTCCATGTTACAAATATTCCCCCCTCCCCCACCCACCTCCCTATTAAATGCCACTAAGAAATCAGTTAAGATACAAGTCATTAACAGAATCACAAATGCAAGGCAGGACAACATGAGCAATAGGGGCACTGATGACAATTATATATACAAGTATAAACATACAGAAACTCCCATTTTACAAGTAAAAGTGCACATAGATCATTACAAAGTTTCACTATATTTTATCCAGTTCAAATAAAATCACTCGGAAACAGACTATCATTGTAATAATTAAATGAGAACACGGTAACCCCAAATTAAAAGACAATGAGGGGAAAGGTCCATAAAACTTCTTATTGAAAACACTGAGTAAAGTAAAATGGACTCAGACATGTCTCTAGTTTGATGTGTAAATTTGAAGATGCACCATCAAACGTGGCAGAGCTCTAAAAGCCCCCTATGGAGGTTGTATGGCAGCTGCAGCAGCACTGCCAAGTTAAAGGAGGTCGCACTGAGCTGACACATGAAGCCCTTTGTGGGATACTGTAGTGGTAGAGTTGGCAATCAACAGATTTAGGCACTCTAGTTTAAGGCAGCATTTGAATGGAAGCAGCTGACTTCTGACAACAGTCCTTTGTCTTGAGGCGGTGAGTATCTTCTGTGTTTATTATGCCAGGATTTCACTGCTGACTATAGATTCTTCCCAGACTGAGGGGCTGAAGATCGATCATGTTTCAAAGAGTTCTTTGAACTGGGCTGTAGGCTAGAGCAGAGATGTTTTCTTTTTCTGATCATAAATACTTCAGGTTCACAAACTACTTCTTCGTAATGCCAAAACTGGAATGTTCTGTAGTGGGGACATTATAGCAGCATACACAAATGCTAGGATGGAAACATTAGTGCTGGAGATGTTTGACAGAGTGATTTGCACTACAAATGTAAAACAAAACAAAGGCTTTGACAAGAACAAGGGATTATAAAAACATGCCTAAAAATCTAAACCCGATCACTCTAGACATGCAACAGGATGTTAAGCAAGCACAGAGGTGGCGCAGGCAGACACTGACAAATGGCAAGGATTCTGACAGACAATGGGTCTAAAAGCCAATTAAAACAGAGCTGGGATGGATAGTCCTGTTACGACAGTCAAATTTAATAAGAGCTCTGCATTCTTTCTAATTTGAATATCAGTAAAACAGATGGAAAAAAGGTTAGCCATTGTTGGCTTTTTTTCCTTTATATGAATAACTATAAATGACAAATTTAAGGGTTGGTATTACAATGATTTTTTAAAACAACACATGGAAATGCTAATGAAGTTAGTAAAAAATAATCATGTCTGCATGCACTCATGCAACTTGCTTCTCTCACTCTCTCTGAGCCTGACAACTCTAACACCTCCCCCCCCAAAAGCAGCTGCATGTAACCTCCTTCAACATCTTGCCCATTTCCTCAGAAACCCTCTTCAGGAACCTGCAGTCCAGGAGGAAAAAGAAAAGAACAATTACTGAAGACCTTTGGTAAGACCAAAAGGGATGTCCAGTTTAAAGCATCCATCCCAAATGCCTCTAAAATCATTTTATAGTCAGCTATTAAAAACACCAAAAAATGCTGGAACATGAGCAAAATTAAGGACCAGTCTCTTAACTGCTTCTTCACTTTACTTCCCTAGACAACTAGCACTGCCTATCTTGACTGTACAGTGTTTCCCACAAATGCTTACTAAAATTAGTTGGGAAAAAAACTATCCTAATAACTGACAATTCAGTTAAAATGAGGAAATGCCCTTCATGATAGTACAGATATATTCCTCCAACCCATTTAGTGAAAAAAAGTCATTTTTTCTTTCAGGCAAAATTTACCAGTACTTCCCCACTATGCAAGATTTCCTCTATCTTAGTTTATTTAGAATCCACTTTCCTATGTATAATTGCTAAATGCTAGTATCACTAAAGTGACATTTCTCAAAAGACATTTCAAGATGAAAAATACAAGCATTAATTCAGAAGAAAGCTTGTACATTACTGAAAATTACTAGAAAACCTGAAAATATCCTTGGGTCTCAAAAGAAAGCCATTTTATTCACTTAAGAGCAAGACCAGGCCCATTTATTTTGCATCTCTTGATTAGCCTACTACAAAATAGATTATGTGCTACATGCCTGTTTTCTTCCTTTAGGAAACCAAAATTAAGAACAGGGACAAAAACGAAAATGATTACATCCGTATTTTATCCATTAGCTAATTATTATTACTTTTTCCTAGAAACTGTAGCTACAATTTGAAACTCCTATACCAAACCACTCTTTTGGGCATCAGCAAGCATTTCAGTGCAGTTTTACTTGAGTTCACTACCATCACTGTTTCCTGAAGCAAAGTGTAACGGGGTAGGGAGCTTTCTATCTATGGATTCCTGCCCAGTAGATCAAATTCTATGATTTATACGGCAGAAAAACATAAATCCTTCACACAGACTTAAGCAGAACACAGAGCAAAAGGCATCAGTTAAGCTTCACACCAACATCACTCAAATGGTAAAGCGTCACAAGAACAGCTTCTTGTGGTAATGTTCACATCTCTAAGATGGAGCCTACGCTCAGCTCACAGTGAACAATAAATCTTGGATGCCGTTTAAGCTTTCCTATGTTTTCCCACCCACTGACTGTGTTTTCATTTTGTTATCATTCCTATGTCATATGTGTTACAAAGTTGCCAATTAGTTTAGATGTAAGTTACTGCACCTTTACTGTTTTTCTCTAGAGTTACATCTATGTATGATGTGGGAACGTAGCCTTCTTCACCGTTCTGTCTCCGAGCTCTTGTCCATCCATCACCCTTGTCCTCCTCAATAATGTACAGAACTTCACCTTCTTTCATTGCCAGAGTGCCTTCATTATGTCCTAAATGAGAGTTTTCATAGCACAATCATAATTTAAGCATAACAACAATTTTGAATAAAAGTTACAAATACAAAACAATGTGAAACCCTGCTAGATTTCAATATAATAGAACTATGAGCACACTGACTCTCGTTACCAACGACTCCATGATGCTTTGTAGTTTGCCCAACACTTCCATATATTTATCTTGTTTGAACTGCACAATAACCCTGTGAGGCTGGCATTAACAGCAGCACCGTGAAAGAGGAAGTATCTGAGCTACAATAATATTGTATGATTTGACAGGGTACACAAACTTCATTTCATTACTCTAACTCCTTCCTCAAATTTGAGTGGCAGTGCTATCTAGAAAATTCATGAAGTTTAGATCAAGAAAAGAGTAAAAAGACAGTGAAAGGGCTGGAAGAAATAAGAATATAATTGTAGAAGCAGAATGGTCATAATCATAAACCACAAATCTCCTTCAAAATCCCAATCCCTTAGCCATTCCCAAGCTGCTTAACAGTAACAATTTTCACAAATGAATCTTTATTTAACATATGCTAAATTCTTCCCTTCTTCTCTACATTACAACAAGATCTTACTTAACACAATTTTCTCAGAGTGAGGAATAACTGAAAATTACTCAATTTAAAAACCAAAACCATAGATGGGTAGGGAAGGACCTTAAATCGTATACCATTTTAATACCGACTTCTTTGTGAAGGTGTTACTCTGCTCCTTGGTGAAATGAAGGAAACAATTTTTCAAAGTCCAAGAAAGAGAAGGGTAACTAAAAACATGTGACAGGACCACACCTTCCTTCCCTCACAGTTTGTTCTCCAACTATCACAGGAGAAGGATGGCACATTCAGAAGCTACATTTTCTCCTTCCCACATTTGAAAATATGGCCAACAGACTCAGGATATGGTAGTGCAGTCAGCTATGCCATTTGCCTTATACCAGCCACTCAATGATAGCAACTTACAAGGAAGAGCATGAAGTGGTATCTACCAGCCTTCCACTTCCTGGGTTGAGCTATATGCTCAAGCAGCTTCAGCTTTGAAGAGTACATTAGTAAGGTCTCTTTGGGAAATTCTGTTATCAGGCAAAGTTGATAATTAAACAATAATCTTTATTAGGATACTGGTAACATAGGCAATTTTCTTTCAATGTCATATATAGAAGGAACATCTCTATTTGTAATGTAGTTAATATTCACACTAATGAGCCTGGATAATTTTCTAGTGATTGTATTTAGCTATAAGGACAGGGACTCAGTACACATGTAGACTTTAAGGAACCAATTTTATCAAATACAATGCATTAAGAAAATCATACCATCAAAAGGGTAGATAGCTTTGCAGTGTCCAATAGCAGGCAAGGGATCATCATCTTCAAACTCATCATCAAATTCACTGTGGTGGCCATGCTGTTGGGGTGGTCCACGAACTTCTTGGTTTGCATCATCAGTGTAACTTCCCTCAGGACTATAAAACAAAATTATATCTCATCAGGTATCACAAAGATGGGAACTTTTTATATTATCTACAAACTGATCTCCACAAGATCAATTGAGAGAATCAAAAATCAATGACACAGTTCCCAATTAAGCTTTTATTTTCTTAAATGTTGAAATATGTGTGTCTGCATGGCTTCTAATTCAAAATGCTTCTTTGTTGGATTTTCTGAAATTAAAAAAATTAAAGATAATAATGTTCTAGGCACTGGAGAAGGAAATGGCAACCCACTCCAGTGTTCTTGCCTGGAGAATCCCAGGGACGGGGCAGCCTGGTGGGCTGCGGTCTATGGGGTCACACAGAGTCGGACACGACTGAGGTCACTTAGTAGCAGCAGCAGGCATATAACATGTACTTAGTAAATATGTCTCATTATCAGTGGGTCCAGAGATAAAATGGAAAAGTGTCATGAACAGTTGGTTTTTATCATCCCAGATTCAAGAGGGATGGAGGGATTCACCCACTGCTTTTGCAAGAAAACTAAAATTTCTTAGAGGACCCACACAGACCCATGTTCACTTCACAGGCTTCAGGTAGACTTGCTCTGCCCTGGTTCCAGAAGATCCATCTTAGCAGAGAACTTGCATGACCAGAGTGAATAGCCCACAGGTAGGCATGTAACTCAGTAAGATATAACAGACTCTTGTTTGGGATTACTGAAAGAGAAACTCCCTTCCTTTATCACTGGACCCAAACCTGGAGAAATATGAGCTTACAGATTTAGAAGATCACCATATAGAGACTGTACAAAGAAGATCTTCATGACCCAGATAATCACGATGTTGTGATCACTCACCTAGAGCCAGACATCCTGGAATGTGAAGTCAAGTGGGCCTTAGAAAGCATCACTACGAACAAAGCTAGTGGAGGTGATGGAATTCCAGTTGAGCTATTTTAAATCCTGAAAGATGATGCTGTGAAAGTGCTGCACTCAATATGCCAGCACATTTGGAAAACTCAGCAGTGGCCACAGGACCGGAAAAGGTCAGTTTTCATTCCAATCCCAAAGAAAGGCAATGCCAAAGAATGCTCAAACTACTGCACAACTGTGCTCATTTCACACACTAGTAAAGTAATGCTCAAAATTCTCCAAGCCAGGCTTCAGCAATACGTGAACCGTGAACTTCTGATGTACAAGCTGGATTTAGAAAAGGCAGAGGAACCAGAGATCAAATTGCCAACACCTGCTGGATCATCGAAAAAGCAAGAGAGTTCCAGAAAAACATCTATTTCTGCTTTATTGACTATGCCAAAGCCTTTGACTGTGTGGATCACAATAAACTATGGAAAATTCTGAAAGAGATGGAAATACCAGACCACTTTACCTGCCTCTTGAGAAAACTATATGCAGGTCAGGAAGCAACAGTTAGAAATGGACATGCAACAACAGACGGGTTCCAAATAGGAAAAGGAATATGTCAAAGCTGTATATTGTCACCCTGCTTATTTAACTTATATGTAGAGTGAATCATGAGAAACGCTGGGCTGGAAGAAACACAAGCTGGAATCATGAATGCTGGGAGAAATATCAATAACGTCAAATATGCAGATGACACCACCCTTATGGCAGAAAGTGAAGAACTAAAGAACCTCTTGATGAAAGTGAAAGAGGAGAGTGAAAAAGTTGGCTTAAAGCTCAACATTCAGAAAACTAAGATCATGGCATCCAGTCCCACCACTTCATAGCAAATAGATGGAGAAACAGTGGAAACAGTGGCTGACTTTATTTTTTGTGCTCCAAAATCACTGCAGATGGTGATTGCAGCCATGAAATTAAAAGACGCTTACTCCTTGGAAGGAAAGTTATGACCAACCTAGACAGCATATTAAAAAGCAGAGACATTATTTTGTCAACAAAGGTTCACTAGTCTAGGCTATGGTTTTTCCAGTGATCATGTATGGATGTGAAAGTTAGACTATAAAGAAAGCTTAGCACCGAGAATTGATGCTTTTGAACTGTGGTGTTGGAGAAGACTCTTGAGAGCCCCTTGGACTTCAAGGAGATCCAACCACTCCAAACTAAAGGAGATCAGTCATGGGTGTTCATTGGAAGGACTGATGTTGAAGCTGAAATTCCAATACTTTGGCCACTTGATGCGAAGATTGACTCGTTTGAAAAAACCCTGGTGCTAGGAAAGATTGAAGGCAGGAGGAGAAGGGGACGACAGAGGATGAGATGGTTGGATGGCATCACTGACTCAATGGACATGGGTTTGGGTAAATTCCGGGAGTTGGTGATGGACAGGGAGGCCTGGCATGCTGCGGTTCATGGGTTGCAACGAGTTGGACACGACTGAGTGAGTGAACTGAACTGATATAGAGCCTTAAAATGAAGTTAACACAGTGGAAGACAGAACTGTGAGGAAGAAATGGAAAACTGAAGATATCATCTGAGTTCCTAGATCAAGCTCTCCCTAAAGTCAGTCAATACAATCCCATTTCTGTTTAAGTCAGTATGGGTAGAAGACTCATCCTGTCACTGAAAATCAAAAGACTCCTAGGAAAATTGATTTCCAACTAACCACATTAACAGGAAAGTTAGTAACTAAGAAAATCCAAGAGAGCAGGCAAGACAAAGACAATTTTTTGGTAAATTTTTACTTCAAGAGAAAAATGTTAATTTTGCCAAATAATCAGATGACTGAATGAGATTTTAATAATAGTAAAATTTGCCTGATTAGATTTTGCAGTATTTTCAGTATGTCTGGAAGCTACATTCTTAATAACACAAACCACAGAGATTAGATTATTTTAATCTCAGTTCAGTTCAGTCGCTCAGTTGTGTCCGACTCTTTGTGACCCCATGAATCACAGCACTCAAGGCCTCCCTGTCCATCACCAACTCCCAGAATTCACTCAGACTCACGTCCATCGAGTCAGTGAGGCCATCCAGCCATCTCATCCTCTGTCGTCCCCTTCTCCTCCTGCCTCCAATCCCTCCCAGCATCAGGGTCTTTTCCAATGAGTCAACTCTTTGCATGAGGTGGCCAAAGTATTGGAGTTTCAGCTTTAGCATCAGTCCTTCCAATGAACACCCAGGACTGATCTCCTTTAGTATGGACTGGTTGGATCTCCTTGCAGTCCAAGGGACTCTCAAGAGTCTTCTCCAACACCACAGTTCAAAAGCATCAATTCTTCAGCACTCAGCCTTCTTCACAGTCCAACTCTCACATCCATACATGACCACTGGAAAAACCATAGCCTTGACTAGATGGACCTCTGTTGGCAAAGTAATGTCTCTGCTTTTCAATATGCTATCTAGGTTGGTCATAACTTTCCTTCCAAGGAGTAAGCGTCTTTTAATTTCATGGCTGCAATCACCATCTGTAGTGATTTTGAAGCCCCAAAATATAAAGTCTGACACTGTTTCCACTGTTTCCTCATCTATTTCTCATGAAGTGATGGGACCAGATGCCATGATCTTCATTTTCTGAATGTTGAGCTTTAAGCCAACTTTTTCACTCTCTTCTTTCACTTTCATCAAGAGGCTCTTTAGTTCCTCTTCACTTTCTGCCATAAGGGTGGCATCATCTGCATATCTGAGGTTATTGAGATTTCTCCCGGCAATCTTGATTCCAGCTTGTGCTTCTTCCAGCCCAGCGTTTCTCATGATGTACTCCGCATAGAAGTTAAATAAGCAGGGTAACAATATACAGCCTTGACGTACTCCTTTTCCTATTTGGAACCAGTCCGTTGTTCCATGTCCAGTTCTAACTGTTGCTTCCTGACCTGCATATAGGTTTCTCAAGAGGCAGGTAAAGTGGTCTGGTATTTCCATCTCTTTCAGAATTTTCCATAGTTTATTGTGATCCACACAGTCAAAGGCTTTGGCATAGTCAATAAAGCAGAAATAGATATTTTTCTGGAACTCTCTTGCTTTTTCGATGATCCAGCAGGTGTTGGCAATTTGATCTCTGGTTCCTCTGCCTTTTCTAAAACTTGGTTGAACATCTAAAGAAGTTTGCGGTTCACGTATTGCTGAAGCCTGGCTTGGAGAATTTTGAGCATTACTTTACTAGCGTGTGAGATGAGTGCAATTGTGCAGTAGTTTGAGCATTCTTTGGCATTGCCTTTTTTTGGGATTGGAATGAAAACTGACCTTTTCCAGTCCTGTGGCCACTGCTGAGTTTTCCAAATGTGCTGGCATATTGAGTGCAGCACTTTCACAGCATCATCTTTCAGGATTTGCAATAGCTCAACTGGAATTCTATCACCTCCACCACCTTTGTTCGTAGTGATGCTTTCTAAGGCCCACTTGACTTCACATTCCAGGATGTCTGGCTCTAGGTGAGTGATCACACCATCGTGATTATCTGGGTCATGAAGATCTTTTTTGTACAGTTCTTCTGTGTATTCTTGCCACCTCTTCTTAATATCTTCTGCTTCTGTTAAGGTCCATACCATTTCTGTCCTTTATCAAGCCCATCTTTGCATGAAATGTTCCCTTGGTATCTCTAATTTTCTTGAAGAGATCTCTAGTCTTTCCCATTCTGTTGTTTTCCTCTATTTCTTTGCACTGATCGCTGAGGAAGGCTTTCTTATCTCTTCTTACTATTCTTTAGAACTCTGCATTCAGATGCTTGTTTCTTTCCTTTTCTCCTTTGCTTTTTGCTTCTCTTCTTTTCACAGCTATTTGTAAGGCCTCTGCAGACAGCCATTTTGCTTTTTTGCATTTCTTTTCCATGGGGATGGTCTTGATCCCTGTCCTGAACAGTGTCATGAACCTCTGTCCATAGTTCATCAGGCACTCTGTCTATCTGATCTAGTCTCTTAAATTTATTTCTCACTTCCACTGTATAATCATAAGGGATTTGATTTAGGTCATACCTGAATGGTCTAGTGGTTTTCCCCACTTTCTTCAATTTAAGTCTGAATTTGGCAGTAAGGAGCTCATGATATGAGCCACAGTCAGCTCCCAGTCTTTTTTTGCTGACTGTATAGAGCTACTCCATCTTTGGCTGCAACAAATATAATCAATCTGAATTCAGTGTCAACCATCTGGTGATATCCATGTGTAGAGTCTTCTCTTGTGTTGCTGGAAGAGGGTATTTGCTAAAAAGTGTGTTCTCTTGGGAAAACTCTATTAGCCTTTGCCCTGCTTCATTCCGTACTCCTAGGCCAAATTTGCCTGTTACTCCAGGTGTTTCTTGACTTCCTACTTTTGCCTTCCAGTCCCCTATAATGGAAAGGACATCTTTTTTGGGTGTTAGTTCTAAAAGGTCTTGTAGGTCTTCATAGAACCATTCAATTTCAGCTTCTTCAGCGTTACTTGTTGGGGCATAGGCTTGGATTACCGTGATATTGAATGGTTTGCCTTGGAAACGAACAGAGATCATTCTGTCGTTTTTGAGATTGCATCCAAGTACTGCATTTCAGACTCTTTTGTTGACCATGATGGCTACTCCATTTCTTCTAAGGGATTCCTGCCCACAGTAGTAGATATAATGGTCATCTGAGTTAAATTCACCCATTCCAGTCCATTTCAGTTCACTGATTCCTAGAATGTCGACATTCACTCTTGCCATCTCTTGTTTGACCACTTCCAATTTGCCTCGATTCATGGCCCTGACATTCCAGGTTCCTATGCAATATTGCTCTTTACAGCATCAGACCTTGCTTCTATCACCAGTCACATCCACAACTAGGTATTGTTTTTGCTTTGGCTCCATCCCTTCATTCTTTCTGGAGTTATTTCTCCACTGATCTCCAGTAGCATATTGGGCACCTACTGACCTGGGGAGTTCCCCTTTCAGTATCCTATCATTTAATAACAAAAACTCGTGTTGTACTATCTCTTAAGGAAATGTACTCTTTCAAAAAGTGATAAGGGAGAGGAAGAGGAATTAACATCCTGCTACCAGGTATCTTACTGTTAGGTGCTTTGTGTACATTATTTCCTTCATTACCAATAACCCTGAATGACAGGTATTTTCATCTTTATTTTATATTTTAGGAAACTGAGACTCAACACTAAAAATGAATTTGCTAAATGTGAAGGGGAGGGATAAATCAGGATTTTAGGATTAACACACACACAACACTACTATACATAAGATAGATAACCAACAAGGATCTACTGTATAGCATAGGGAACTCTACTCAATATTCTGTGATAACCTATATGAGAAAAGAATTTGAAAATGATTATACGTATAACTGAATCACTTTATTGTACATCTGAAACTAATACCATAAATCAACTATAAGCCAGTAAAATTTTTTTAAAAACTCAATTTGCTCAAATTACAATGTAATTAGATATAAACCAATTATTGATACTAGATCTCTCAAATTCTTCTCTGAGTTGAAATTTGTTGGATTTTACTATAAGGTGGGGATGGGGTGGTGGAAATATTATTCAAAGGGAGAAAATGTCACAAATGATCTGAAAACATGGAAACTTGGTAAAATGTCTTTTGGAAGCTCTGATCCAATCTAGCAATATACACTTATTTTATTTACAAAACTTTGAGTAATTTGACAGTTAAATTTTTCTTTGGTATAAGCTACCCAACTCCATCTAAACTTTCAGGCACTCTTCCTAGGTTTGAGGAGCCCATGCCTCCAGACTATAACTCCCAGAATTTTCCAAGTTCCTACCTCTGTTTTTAGATGCATTACAAACTAGAAATGAGTAGCAAAATAAGAAATCATAATTCATCTGTAGCTAATGTAAAGAACAGAGAATTATTTAGGTTCAAAGACTGAGTTATTAAAAGCCAAACTTATCAGATTAGGAAAAAAGAGAATTGTCCAAAATTTAGGACAAAAGAGAAAAGTCTGGGGGTTGGGGGAGAAAAAAATACAAATAAAATGCAAAAATAACCTTTCTCGTCCCTGTGTTACAAGATGATTTATGTCACTGCTATGTCTTCTGTCTCCTCTTCCACCTGTTTTGCCTTCAACTTCAGAGAGCCAAGCCTTACGGGGAAAAACAAATAAAACTGAGCTCAATAAGTATATTTTAAAGTTCATAAGATATTCTACATTGAAAATGTGATTTGAGCCTTTATTATTATGTAATTCTTAGACAAGGGAAATCTTTATTTCAATTTGGTCAGTGATCAGTGTTACAGCTGATTAAAAATAGTATAAACATTTAGTTTTACATAAAGTTTTAAATAAGAAAAAAACTTCAATGAGGGGCTAATTCTAAAGATGATACCTTATTTTTATATCATAATGATGCCTTACTTTTAGATTATAAACCCTACAAGAAAATATTTGAGGATAATTCTATCAAGAACCAATTTATCATAATGAAGTTTATAAAAATGAACTTATCTTTGAAAACTGCTAAACAACAAATCTACCTCATTCTTGTGGATTTCCATTCGCAGGCGGTCAATATTATTCATGGTCTCTGCTAATTTAGGCTGCAAACTCCCTGGGTCCCCCATTTGTGGATTCTTCTCATATACATCTTTCATTTTGTTGAGCGCTTCTCTGAAAATGAGAAGGAAGCCACAAAATTAAACATTCACTTCACATGTTTCCAGGTAAAAGAGTTTCATTTGATTCTGGGGACTCACATGCAGCCTAATCTTAAGAGTCCTAGTTCTTTAACTTTAATCAAACATTACCTGATTAAAGATAATCTGCACAAAGTTGATCATGTACATACTGAATATTAGTAATTTATAGAGACAGTCTTTTAAAACATTTATAATTTTTTCAAAAAAGATTTCATGTCTCATTTCTTGCTTCCTAAATGAGATTATATAGATTTAATCAAGGGCTGGAAGAATATTCCCCAATGTTCTTAAACTCATCATGTCCCAAATCAAAGTCACTACATGCCCCCATCCAGACACATTATTCCACTGGTGTTCCTTACCTTACTTCAGAGCACTGTCATCCTCCCAACCCATCTATACCACCTCTCTCTAAGTTCACATCACTCATCCTCTTCACTTCTCCAATCTTACCACTGTAAATTATGCCTCAATTAGCTCCTCTGGACTCTTAACATCTGACATTACTAACATCCCCTAATACTCTTTTCTTCCTTGATTTCCTGGAGGTAATATTTTCTTTTTCTTTCCTTTTACCTTTATCTCATTATTTCCCTCACTGGCTCCTCCTTTTTTTCTGTTCATCCTTAAGTGTATTTCATAAAATGACAGATTTCTTCTCGTCTCATCCTACGGTCCTTCTTTTTAAGGAGGATCTCATTGCTTTGTTTTTTCCAGTTTCACTGAGACATAATTGACTAATACCACCTATCTTCAGATGATTCTCAAATATGAATTCTTCAATCACTCATGTTAGAGTTTAAGCTTCAATTTTATCTTCAGTGTAACAGCAGATATAAGTTACCAATCACTGTAATAACCCTTTATTCATCATATATAAATTTCTATATTTACTAAAATAAAACTGAACCAAAAGAAACTCTTTATGAAGTTGAAAAAAAATTAAAGCTATGAGTGAATGATCTGCAGTTGCAAGTAATTAAACACCGTTTTCCAACATTTCTGCTGCACAGTAATTTCAGCCTCAGATTTCTATTGAGCTCCATTTACATACCAAAGCAAAACAAAAATTATCAAAGTATATACCCTTGATAATAAATCAAAACTATCTTTAAATTTTATGGAAGACATACACATACACTATTAGCATCCAATAAGTAAACTGAACCTAAGAAACTCTCTAACATTTCAGTTTAAAAATATCACAGAGCAATCACACAATTTTCCAAAATCTAGTTTTCCCTGAAAAAGTATTTCAATTAGGATGTATAATTTTTAAGCCTTTTATACCCCACATTTAAACATATCATTCATATTAGACTCTGAAAGGAATAATAGAGAGGACTTAATGGGAAAATACTTTTGATCTGATTCTTTCTGTAGTTCTCTGTTAAGTTCATCAATGCGCTGCTGCAGTTTTTTACGTCTCTGTTCTGGTGGCAGATGACTGAAATCTTCTAGTGCTGGGCCCTGAAAAGAGAATCTAAATCATTATAAAAATACTTTCATGAAATTTTATTTCTAAAATACACCTATTATAAAGAAAGAATATATATCAATTTTAATTTCAAATTAGCCCAACGACTCCTTTTAAGAAAAAGAAATCTACATATGTATGTACATGTATGTTAATTAAAATAATCATACTGAAGAAAGAGTTCAGATTCCAGTCACTTTATAAAATCATGAAATAGAATAGGTAAAAATATCACCAGATACAGAAAACTGGTTATTACCAGTATAACATTATATTCAGGTCTTGGCAGAGTTAAAATAAATACAGATGAACCTTCTTACAGCAACAACAACGAAATGGAAACATGTAACATTTCTCATCTATACAAAATATTTTATATATAACATATTCCACCACATTCCCAAATCAAATCTATTGCCATGACAGTAAGGATATTACAAATGTTAAGACTGAACATATTAAAAGTTTATATAATTGAGTCAATTAAGCAACTTACCTCATAAAGGCAAACTAATGAAAAATATTTTAATATTACACAGTCTTTGAGTGACTACATTTATTAAACCATTCATTAGGACCAAAACATACTTGATCATTAAAAAATAAAAAGGTAGAACTATCCACTGTGTGAAATGTCAGTCAAAATTATATTCCAATAAGGGATTTATTTTCAATTATCCTTCTGTACAACCATACCTCAGTTCTTGAAATAGAGATATAATCCAAAGAAAGACAAAATCCTTATTTAGGAAGGATCCTCAATGTCTGAAAATTTTTAATGTTTTTATATTCAAGAAAACTACATCATTTAAGAAAACATTCTAGTACTTTGATGTAACTTGTGATTCAAATGATGTCTTTCTCCTCTTAAATATTAATCATGTCATTGTTACCTTAGTTATCTGCTTAAAGATGACACAACTACATCCAATGTTAGCAAGTATTGATTCTGTTTAATATGAGCCTATGTTTATGTAAGATTTTACATACTCAAAAATTGATGACAACTATTATTCTTCATTTTTATTTTAAAAATGGGGATTTTAAGAACATATAAGTTCAATTTTTAAAGTATTGCTGAAATAAACTCCCACAACAAATGCATCCTTGCTCTTTGAGCCATTTATGCCTATAACATAGTTAAACAGCTTTATTTCATCATTTGTGTTTCTCTTAAAAAATCAAACTCACCTTTCAGATAATACATGATCAAATATAACATTTAATTCATAACAAAATTTTATGCAAATGACCTGAACATTACAGATATTCAATAAGCCTGCCTTGAAAAAATGAGGACATCTTTCCTAAGTGACCTTTGCTTTTTAATCTACCAGTCACCAGAAATAAAAATCCATCAATCACAAAAAATCTGATGTAAATAAACAAATGGCAAAATTTCCTACAAAGTGCCTTTAAATTTAGGGGTCAATTAGAAATATAAGTTGTCAGATTTAATCTAATTTGAGGTACAATAGTTTGAAAACTATTATATTGTGCCAAAGATAAAAATATAATGAAATGAAAAAGTATATTTCAATATGGTTTTGTTGGCAGTATTGTAATAAATTCACAATGACTTGAGACATAAATCTTCCAATTTCTTTTCACTATCTGTAATGAAACTGTTCTCAAATTTATTAACAATAGCTAGGCACTTGAATCTCTAATATCCCATTTTGACATTATAACATATTCCTTTATAGAATATGAGAACTAAACTCATTCTATTTCCTATGGCTGTAAAGAAGACTCTGAGACATTAAAAAACCTCTTCTACTACATGGTAATTCATAAAGGGTCAAACTGCAAGAGTCTGAAAAAGACTGGTTTGTTTTCCAAAAATGAGAAACTATGTAAACACCCAATAATTTTTATGTTAGGTCTTCACAATGCAGTTTCATTAATTTGTTTGAAACATATGTATAAAGGAATACTACACATGCACACATACACGCGCACACACACGATATTTAGGTTATTTGTACTTTCATCCCCATTCAAGTAGTAGACAAAAAGAAAGCACTGACTAATGAAACGAGTAGGAAATCTTTCTTTTTCACTTTTTGGAAAATCTAATGATGTTTGTGATAAACTACATATCAAACTTACAGGATCTTTCTTTTTACAGAGTTAAGAAAAATCATTTTTAATTTTCCTTTTGTAAAAACATAAACTTTTGTTCCACCAGGTAACTTTTAAAATGATGTTTAATTTTATTCTCTGTAACATGAAAAGACTCCACCCAATAACATTTAAGTGCTTAATGAGTTACAGTTAACCACATTATTATTAAATTTTATGACATCAAAGGTACTGGCATGTGTTGGACTATGGATTATAGAAAGAAAAGACACACAAGGTAACATGTGGGGATGGACCTTACCACTTTGCTTTAAATTAAACAAAACAATGTTTTGTGATATATTTAATACTGGCACAGTATACACATCAGCACATAAGGCTTACCATCTTCACCGACCACTGAATAGTTCAATGGAAAATAGAAAGAAATGGTATATTATTCACATGAAACCATAATACAGAAGATGCAATAACTTATACTGTTTTTTTTTTTTTTACGATATTAAAATAAATCATGTACACTTCACAATCCAAACAATTATGCCAGAAAAACAACTGTAACCACATTTTGGGGAAAGTAAATTACTTGCAAAAAAAAAATATATACACTGATGATAATGGGCAGATATTTTCTAAGTGCAACTAAAACTCAAAAGTAAATAGTAATGATTTTATCAGCAATCATGTATTTTCTTCTTTAAAAGAGAACTTTTACATAAGTGGATTTCACATATACAGCTCTTCATTCTCAAAATCCTAATGCTCAAAAAGTTGAACATAAAGATCTAATATTAGCCATTTTAAAGAAATATTATATGTAGTATTAAAGAATGGAATACTCTTCCCAATGCATTAAACATCATTATCTGAATTTTTGTAATTCAAAATATTGTTTTGAACTTGAATATGTCATGGGTAGATAAGGGTAACATTTCTACTTTAGTTTTAAGATGCTATTTTTAATGTACAGACACATTAAAAAAACACACTATTATCAAAATAATAATGAGCCACCTAGATTCATGTTTCCCATACATATTTGCTAACAGATACAATATATGGGTTGAATTTTGCTTTGAAGATATAGCTTCTCTTTTTCAGTTTTCATTCTGAAATCCATACACTCGAAAAGCAACACTAAAAATATAACTTTGATTTTTAGAAAACTGGTTAAAATTTATTCTTTCTGAAAATCCGACATAGCAGAGTCCTCTCATATTATGAATATATAAATATATATATATGCTTATGTATGTATCATCCATATTCTGTGGGTTCCCAGGGTTCTGCAACCGGCATTGCATCTGTCAAGCATCCCAACTAAACACACATGTACACATGCATACGTGTGTGCGCACACCCACATACTCACACACAGTGACTCATAATACCCAGGAGAACTTACAAAGTTTATCTTCACATTCATTGCATTTGTTTAGCAGTTTCTAAAATTTCTGTTTTTCCCTGTTTACTAAGCCAAGGTGTTTTAGAGAATATGGAGGACATCAGGTAGAATTTCACATAAAAATACAGATTTTAATAAATAGCTGAGAAAAATATCTACCCCTTATCGCTGATGATCTGGCCATATATATTAATGGTTACAATGATAAGAAAAGATGACATATGCTATCCATTATCTTTCCAAATTAAGCTTAACATTCTTTAGACTGTCAGTAGTTTCAGGGAACAAAAACCACAACTTATTTTGCTATGACAAAATTCCTGTTAAGATTAGAGTTTTAAATTTTTATAAGATATTTATGGTCTTCTATAAATATTATTAAAACAAAATCATATCAATAAGAAACAAAATAGGTAAATTATTTGAATTTCTTTTATGATAATCTCAAGCAGCTTATTTTTCCAGTTTCTTTATTAATACATTTTAGAGAAAAGAGTAATATAGTTAAAACTGAAATATTAAATGTTTCAGTTTTTAGCTAACTTAGTTTTACTATTAATTAGACAGTAAAATCACAGTTCATTAGATTTGGGGATATAAAAACTCAAGTTCTTCGTAAATATTAGAAATATATTTTGTCTTTTTTAAAGCAATTCATGTTCAATAGAGAAATACTATACTGAAAATTTCACATACCTCCTATATCTTAATAAATACATAAGGGAGCTAAAAAGGAAATCAGTTAGGCAATTCAAATTATTACGTGTATTTAACTTTAAGGTAGGAAAATCCTGAGAACAGTATTCTGGATAATAAAAGCTTACAAAAATGACTCTATAAGCCTATAAGATCATGAATAATTTAGACAGTAAACATGGACTTGCTAGATGGACTCACTACTGCTAGATAAATATATATATATATATACACTAAGAAAAAGGAGCACCCAGTAAGCACCAATGAAGTAGTTAAAAATTATTCATTTCTATATTAAATAGCTTTTGAATGTGCACTAAATATCTATTTAAGGTTAGACCTTGATGTCACAGAAGGAAATTATAGACCCTCATCCCTCAGAAAAAGTCTACCAGTACCACCATCAAATTAAAAAACACTGGTCCAATATAACATTTCTCATGTCCTTAAAGATAATGGAAACTGCAGGTTTTCTTAAGAATGAAAGAAATTATAAATTTTTATAAAAGCCAAAAGCAGATATTTAAGAAAAATGATGAAACAAATATAGCTCAAAACAAGATTCTGATTTGAATGGTACAACTCATCAGCTTTAATAAACCATAAGACTTTTTCAGTTTTATGGACTTACATGTAAATTCATGTAAAAACACATAAATGGTTTGTTAAAGCATATCTTCTTCCTTTTCTATATTGAGAACATTCTTAAGTGGAAATAAAACACAATTTTGAAATAGTATCAATTAAACTACCAAATATCAATCAAAGCAGAAAGAAACTTCTCAATGCCAAGGTAATGAACTTTATACTTCCTGTTCTATTCTCCATTCTCCAGCTGGTTTGTCTATCATATTTTCTATCTTGCATACTGCTTTTTTCTTTGGCATGATAACTAATAATAAGTGCAACCATTTTGGCCTACTGGAATTAGCCTCCCTACCCCAACAAATGTCCTAGTATTTAAAGCTGAAGCAATATGTGGAAATATAATAAGTAATGACCACACAGACACTTTTAAGTTCGACAGTTATAAAATTCTACCTATGAATTTATTCAGTAACAATAAAGATGTCACTTATTTAAGCTTCTTTCTCCAGGGCTCACAGTTCTAACTAACTAAACTTTTTTTCACAGAATTGTATGTACTTCATATCCCTAAGACTATGCTGTGCAAGGTACTGTAACTGGCCCTGGTAGACTCGATATGCAGGATACCTGAGAGATTCCAAAAATATGGCTCCTAGAAATTACAAACATAATTGCAATTTTTGATTACCATTGATTTCTGCAAGAGCATAATATTTAATGAAGTCTAAGTCATCACAAACAAGAAAGATGGGAATTAATTCTACTCTCATAATTCAGGCAACAAAAATCCCAAGTATGATTTCTTAAAGTCTTTTAAACAAGTGAAAAGAGCTTTTAAAACTGATTACAGGCACCTGTAGTGCCTGTAAGGGTAACACAGACTCATTCACAGGGACTTTTCAGAATGCCATGAATTAACCTACATTCACACACAGAATTAGGAAAGGTAATGCAAAGAAGTTCAGGTCATTACAGGAAAAAAAGGAAGTCCCCAAAAGAATGTAATACACTGGGACATTTCTGTTGCCTTGTTAACACCAATTAGCTTGTCATACTGTTTGAGTAGAAAAGCAAATAATAATATAATATTGCCCTATAAGATATGTATCTTGTTCTACATATGACCAAAAGAGAAACCCAACTAAAGCAATTTAAAGATAGAAACTGTTACCGAAGAGTGAGAAGCATACAGGCTAGACAGAACAGGAAAAAGAAAGGGGAGAAAGGGAGAGAGGAAGGGAGTAGCAGCAGGGAGAGAGAAAGGAGAGAGGGACTGAAAGTAAGAGTAAGTCCAAGAGTGAGTGCAATGCTGTTAACAACTAGACTTCTTATGACACTAACAAACTCTTGAGTTCTCATCTGTGGGTTATTACACCTAAGATTTTTATATGTCTAAACAAATGCTCATACAAATCTAAATGTATCTAAATTACGAGCTATGAATATTACAACCATGCCCTTCAAATCAGATCTTAAACAACAGAAATTAGTCTAACATAATGAATTAACACTAATTTATCAGTAGTATTTAACAGTTGTTGCTAAGAAACAGTTTAGTATTTGTTTTTCACTATCCTAAAACTTTTCATTTGCAGAGTATCTTTGTGTTAGTCTTTCAGTCCTGTCTGACTCTCTGCAACTCCATGGACTGTATCCCACCAGGCTCCTCCATCCATGGGATTTTCCAGGCAAGAATACTGGAGTAGGTTGCCATTTCCTTCTCCAAGGGAATCTTTAGTTATAAGTAAATGATAAAGGCTAGCTTATGGGGAAAAAAATGAAAAATTTGGTAAAAAACTTTTTTTTTTTTTCAGTTTAAGAAAACAAATTCCATGTATCCATTACTCAATAAAATCTAGTATTTTTATAGGCTTTATAACTTATACAATGTACTTTGCAATATATTATTTTAATTTGATCTACAATCTTGATTATTTAACATGCCTGTCTTTGATTTTTTAAATTTAACTATTGGCAATTGTGTTTTATGTTTCTGAAAGTAGGGCAATTAAAATTAAAATGGAACTTTATTTTTTTCTGCCAACAAAATAATACTTTATAAAATTCACAGAAGTCACTAGTGACAGATTATTACATGAATAATTTCAGTGACAAATTACTGAAAGTCTTAAAAATGTAAATACATTACAAGACAATGGTGGACATATGACTTCACATAAACAAAAAAAAAGAAAAATAGCTAATATGATTGTACCCAGCACCCTCTTTATAATACCATTCTTTTATGGTTGAGCATTTCAAATGTTATAAAGAGGAGTTATTTTTAACTTGAGGGCAGCTATACTTAATTCTGTGGTGTTTTAAACTATATATTTATAGGAGAGAGCCTTATAATGAGGGTGGAGAGTATTAAAAGCCACACTACACACACAATAGGCCGTCATGCATTTTAACCCATTATTAAACTTACCCCTCTTTTGAGACTTCTGAAAGAAGGAATTCTGGGCTTCCCTGTTTTTATTTCATTCATACAATAATGCACGGGCTCAATGGAGAATGTGAGAAACTGGGACCCATTAGGAGTACTGGATGTGAATAAACTAGTAGGGGTTAAGGGTGGGGATTGTGGCTAATATGGAAATAAAGAAAGGAATCAATAAGCCAAATGTGCATACCTTTTTTTCCTAAATGAAAATTCTATTTTTGGCAACATACTTTTTACAAAATATATCTCAAATAGTTTTCTGTAAAAATATTATAAGAATCTTAACACAGTTTTGCCAGAACTGTCATTTTAAAGTCAAATGTACTTTTAAAAATGTACCATTTCATTTGATCACTTTTTTACAAGCTAACAGACTGAAAATATAGAGTATACAAATTATAAGGTTAGAGAGAGCAATATGACCTAGATAAAAAAATATCTTCTGATTTATAGATTATTAAAACCACCTAGTTAGTCACACTTAACCTATACTTGTCAGAGATAACGGCAGAAGCTATAAAGTTATCTAAACAGGCAATGTCTATTAAAATAAAGTATTAAAACTGTAACTACTATCATAAACAAGCAAAAAAAAATTCATTACATTTGTGGCTTTCATCTCTGTTTCTATTTCATCCCTGTTGCACCTCTTTTTTAAAAAAAATTTTCAGTATTCCTTGTTTATCTAAGTTTTCCTAGCTACTCTGATCTGTCTTAAAAAAGTCTCACCTCTCAACTTCTCGATGGAACAATGTTATGAAAAGCATAAATAAAGCTTGAGTTAATTGTGCTTTTAAAGATTTTTATAGGTATATTATAATTTGAGTTAAATGTTATCTAAATTCATATGTCAAAAGCAGAAAAATGAATTAAAATAATCTATACTTTAACAAATACAGAACATCAGATTATCTATTCTCCTACTGATATGACACTTTATAGCCATTAAATTGATAAGATTAAATACTCATTTATTCCAATTGCTCACTGGCTGAGCTAAATTTATCTAAAATAACCAGCACATCAAAAGATGGGTTTAGACAAGAAGTTAAGAGAGAGACTCTCTTAATAAACTAGAGATTTTTTAAAACTTCAAATAATTACACGCATTGAGCCCCTTCCCATTAAATATTCACATGGATGATAAAAATATTCACATGGATGATAAAAATAACTGTTAGTATGATCTGTAAGACCTAATTTGACATTTATTTTTGCTGTGATCAATCATTCCAATTGAGAACTGCAATTTCAGTGATCTCACAGTCACATCATGATTCCTAAAAAATTTGAACTGAAACTACATACAAATGAAATTTCAAAAGTATATAATTTAAGAGATACTACTTATTTAATATTTTTACTCATTAAATGATGTTAAATTCAGAATTAATTTTTATTATGAAGGTACAAAATTCTATGTTTCTAAGTGAAAAGTTAATTGAATCATTCATATAAAAATATTTATTCTCTATTAATAGTAAACCATTATCCATCCAATATCTATATTATTTTAAATGACAGACTAGAACAAAATCATCAGCTCAGAAAATTTTAATGACTTTTACCTTTGGCTTCTTTCCAAAGAGCCACAACTTGCCCTTGGCCTTTCCTACTGTGGTTTTGGCATCCACCTTTCCACTTTCTTGTTTGGATGCACTGATAGTCCCATCAGAAATGGTTCTATAAATATGCTGACTGTAATCTTCAAATGGAAAGTCTCCGGGAGGTTCAAATCCAGACTTAAAGGAGTCTACTACCATCTGAGAGTCCTACATGTAAGAACAGTACCATATTAGCTTTCAAAATCTTAAATCTGTGTCAGAAAACAAATAAAAATTTAAAGAAATAATTCTACAATACTTATTAAAGGTTCAAAATAAATAATTATTTCCTGTAAATATGAAATAACCCCTAAATATTTTAATTCCTATAAAAAAATTTCACAAACAAATGACCACTTATAAAATTTGTAATAGTCATGGATGTTTTCACTCCATAGCTTTAACCCACTGAATTTCATCTTGAGTAGTTAGCTGATATTTAACTTCTAACTGACAAAAAAGGATATAGGAAGAGGTTACTCTCAAGAAGAAATTCCAAGTTTTAAAGGAAAAAGGAAAAAGGTTTTCTGTTTTACAGAATAGAGGAAAGGGTGTCTAACTGTAAAACAGGGTAGGAGACAAGCAGAAAGGCTTCCATTTACCCAAAAGGGGAAAGGATAAATAAAATGTATTAAAGACATACTTGGAAATATTAACAGAGCAATGAAGATCTCACAAACAGTAGAGTGTAAAAAGTAACTCTGAAATTGTAAAGCTTAGACCATTCACCCAAAACCGTAAAGCTCACCTAAGTATTACATGCTAGTTTTGGACATACATATACCTCTATGTGAATGTTTTACTGACACTTTAAACTCATTAGTTTCAAACAGAATTCTTTACAAACTCCTCCCGCACTCCAACCAACCTCTCCTATTTTATTCCTTATTTCTGCTGATAGTACATTTTGCCTATCACTTAAGTCAAAAGTCATCCTTAAGTTATACCTTACTTTTTTTTTTTTGTCACTAATGCCACCCACACCAATCATTTGCTAAAGGGTAAGAACAGGTTGAGAGGAGGAGGGACCTAACTATATTTCTAATCTTGGATCCGTCACACCAAGATGTAACTTTGAATTCCCAATTAAAGAACCCCCAAATCTTTTCTTTCTTTTATTTAAGTCAGAATTCTGTTACAGGAAAGATCCTCACTCATACAAAACCAACCTGCTGTCAAGACTAAAATATGCAGTACCTATTTTGCACTCCCCAAACACTGGTTCTCTTTTCTTTCTCTTCTCTCATATCCTCAGTTTCTGAGTCATTAAATCAATATTTACTGAAAAATAACCGGTACGAGAACTTTTCTAAACCTTACTCAAGATATAATAAGATAATTAAATTTATTTCTTCAAGAAGAACAGGGCTTCTTATTATCTTTAGAAACAGATCAGAAGAATTGAAATATCTTAAGACTTTTTGCCAGAAAGACAATACAAAGAAAGTCAATTTCTTTTAACCTAAATCAGATTAAAAAAAATAGGTAATGAACAGAAAAAAGGGAAAAGAGAGGGATGGTCTGGGAGTTTAGAGTTAGTAGATGCAAACTATTATATATCTAGAATGGATAAACAACAAGGTCCTACTGTAGATGCAGAACACAGGGAACTATACTCTATACCCTTTGATAAAGTATAATGGACAAGAATATAAAAAGGAATGTATATATGTACATAACTGTCATTTTGCTGTACAGCAGAGACTGGCACAAAACTGTAAATCAACCATACTCCAATTAAAAAAAAAAAAAAAAGACTGATAAAAAGAAATGGGTAATGAAATGGATTCAGGGTCACAGGTTGACATGATGATTCTAAAACAAGGATGTTGGTTGAGGCTCAGTGTGTACACCCTGATGACTGCAGCCTGCATGAGAAGGGCTTCTTCAAGGCAGTTACTTCTACTCACAATGCTCTCCTTTCTTTTCTCATGGGCCATCATTCATATACTACTCACGGTTCAGAATGCAACTCAAATGCCAACTCTTCTGGCAATAAGGAACTCTTTTAACTCTAGATCTGACCATTTCCTTCTTTAAACTTTCTCTAACAGTTTAAATGATAATAGTATAATACAGTTTGCAACATACAGTTTACAAGTTAGTTATACTCTTGGAATAGAACTGAAAAATTAGTGGGGAAAAGAAAGAGAAGCATTAGAACTCTTTTAAATGATTAGAACTTTAGTGTTTAAAGTGATCCTTACAGCCTGAAGGAGTCTAATGTATAGCCAGACTTACTTATACAGAATATAACTTAAAATCAATAATCCATCAATTACTCCCCCCAATCCATTTCATTAATTTAAATCAAATACATTATTCAAATTATAAAACACTTACTCTTCTTTCGTCAACTGATTTTGCTGCAAGAATCATTCCTTCCAAACACTTTGAAATGATAGGAATAACTTTCCGTTCTGAGTCTGCAAATCCTCTGTAACACTCACTAAGTTTAATAGTCCTTCGTTCATCCATTTCTTGCAGTTGCTAATAATTAGGAATTTAAAAAAAAAGAAAATTGACTTTTCATTCTGAAGAAACTCCCTTCCAAAAAACAAACAAACAAAAATCCCACGAAGATATCCCCAAACAGTTACACTGTTTTAAGTACCTTTTAACAAGTGCTACAGAGTGAAAGCACTTAAAACTTGAGGCCTGTGAAATAGCAAAAGAATAAAAATTCAAGGCTTAGTATATCCTAAAACCAGGTGACACCGGTTTTCAAGCCTTATAAGGGACTCCCTACAGCTTACCAGCTCCCTGCTTCATACAACCTCTGCCTTTTATTCTTCAGTAAAGTTTCATTTGAAAACAGAAATTTTGAGACTTTTCTTTCTTTTTCAAGCAGCTGGCATACAACATATACAAATGTGAGACTTCTAAACCCTTAAGTTAGTTCAGAACACTTTGCCAAGATCTGGCTGGACTAAGAATCCACAGTCAACCACATACTAACAGGCACCCAAACCTACTACAGTCTACAGCTTAACGTGTCAAAAGGTTGGGGACACAAGAGGAAAAACAAGAAGCTGCAAGGTCAAAGTGGTACATGTATGGGATCCCTACTCAAAAAATTCACTGGCACCTGCTATTCAGAATTATGCCAGGGCACATGAAGCCAAATAACTTAAAGGCAATTTTTGACACTTCCTATTTGTCAACAACAATGACCTTTCTTCTTTTTAGGAAGCAATTACACTGCTTAAGTCCCCTAACTCCTATAGCCTTCATACTATTTTTTCCTCTTTACTTCCCAAAGCCTGGGAATTTATTTTGAGACCAGCATTTTCACAGAAGGACTGAATCCAGTATCACAAAGTGGCAAGACTGCTCCACAGCAAAGTCCAAACAAAAAGAGCAAGCCCCCAAACATAACAAAGCAGTGAATCTACAAATTAAGGTCTCCCCTGAATATGAAGACTTAGCTATTAAGTTTAGAAAAGCACTACAGAGTGAGGACTGGCTGACTAGATGCCCTGGATTAAACGACCAATATCATACTTTCTCTAGTCCACCACCTCTCACTATGCTTCCTTTGCAGTTTCCTTTGTAGCTCTATTAATAGCTTGGCTGGGGCGGGGGGTGTATTTGGACTGACACTTTAAAAAAAAATTTAATTAATTAATTTTAATTAGAGGCTAATTACTTTACAATACTGTGGTGGTTTTTGCCATACATTGCCATGAATCAGCCACAGGTGTACATGTTGGACTGTGTACACTTTTCACATAAGCTCAGCTCTCCCAGGTACCACTTCTTTCAACACTGTTTCACTAAATCCCTTTTTTCTAATTTCTCTTCTTTCTAGAATAGGCAGTAACATAATTTCACCTTCATGTAAATTCCAGGGTCTTTACCTGAGGGCTGTTTGGCAACTGCTAAATGATGATGGATGGGGTTTAGAAGCCTGAATTACATTTATGATCTGACAGCTAGGAAGACAAGCAGGCAAAAACCAGGCTAGCAAATGCATTTAAGATTTATTTCTGCCATCTGGACTAACGCCAATGATCCTGTTATAGTGTCAAAGGCTACGTCCAAATTCTAGATAAGCAGACTACAATACAAAATTCCAATGAAGTCTCCCATCTCACAATACTTAATGTAGCATGAGAATTTATCTAGAAATGTCATTGTTTTAGTGAATTATTTAATATACCACTATGAAATCTGTAGAAAAATTTGTGATTTCAAAGTAAAAAAAAATTACTTTTCACATCTATAATCAATCATAAATTTATTACCAATTTTGATGACTAGTGAATCTAGAAACATTCTGACTGATGCCTGGCATTTTAAAGTTTTACATTTCAAGACTAGGTTTCTCAGATCTAAAATAAGGTTAATTTCATATATCTAAATTTTACCTTGTAAATCTGAGGAATCACTACGTAGAAATGTTTGTGCTGTTCTCCATTAAAGTTTTGTAATTGTGCAGCATATTCATTCTTATTTTCATCAGCCATATGCGTACGTAGATTCAACTGCTGTTTAGCCTAGAGGCAAATTGGTCCAAATCATTACCAATGAGAAGAGGAGCAACAAAATCACAGTTAATTCACTTTTTAGAAGTTATACTAAAACTAGGCTTTTTCTAACTACTGATATCATTTAAAAGTAAAGGAGATGCTTACAGATCTTTATTTTTTAATTGAAGGAGAATTGCTTTCCAGAATTTTGTTGTTTTCTGTCAAATATCAACATGAATCAGCCATAGGTATACATATGTCCCCTCTGTTATGGCCAGTCGCCCTGTTGCAATATTCCCTTTCTCTTACTACAATAATAAATCCTCTCCCTTGTAATAAACCATTTGAATAAAATTTCTTAACGAATGGGTTTTTCTAATTAAATAAATGACAACATTGTGGTTTGTCAGTAAGCATTTAATCAGAAAAGGAAAAAAAACATCAGGAGTAATTTTGACAGTTACAAAGTTATCAGTAAAACTTCTCTTCAAATATAATCCAGTTACATTCAACTCAGAACCACAATGAATCCAGGTAACAGTAAAAATGTAATTTGGGGATAATGTAACGCTTAACAATACTTTCTACCTCTATACAAAACAACAGATATTGATACTTTAAGGAATGCTTAATTAGAATATAGTTCTCTTCATCTCAAGCTCTTACAGAAATGCTTTTCCAGTGAGTCACATTAATGCCATCTATATTAATGAGAACATCTGCATACAAACAACACAAATCATTAATTCCAGGTTTACTGGAGGTAATCTAAACAATTTTCTCAATTGCTTATAAATTAATAGGAAAAAAAAATAAGAATTGAACTCTTTTCTCAATATTCCAACACTCAGTATTCCAAACTCAGTTAATACTCAATATTCCAAACTCCAAATACAGTTTCTTAGTATTCCAAGCTATAAATTGTTACATGAGACTTCTCTGAAAATAATAAAAGCACATTGTGAATACACTTCATTATTCTAATCCTAGTTTTTATAATTGTAATCCCGAACCTTCTAACAGTAGATCCACAAGTTAGTTCTTCTGAACTCAGAAACAAACTGACATACCAATATACATGGTAGTCAAGATTTCAAATGAGTCCACAAATATCCATTTAATTCATGGTGTTCTTGAAGATTAAAATAAATAAGTACTATGGAAACTAAACACCATTTCCTAAAGTATTTCTAAAGAAAAATACACTTCAAGTTCTAACCTGAGACTCTAAGAACACATTCATTCACTCCTTTCCCTTTTCTCCCTCCTCTTACAAACTATGATGAAATGAAGGATTCCAAGTACTCCCTACCCACACGGTTCTTTCTTTCAGGGGAGGCGCCTCCTATTTCAAGTCACTGGCTATGATACCTAAAGCCTAGATGAAGGACTCCAACAGGTTATGAAAAAGTGTAAGACTAGAAACTAAAACAACTGACACCTTTCCTGACATATTCTGGTTTTCATATCTACTGCCTTTGCTTTCTTTTTCTATTTTATATTTCACTAAATTAAAAAAAAATTAATTGTGGCAAAATACACAATACACATAAAATGTACCCATCTTAATTATTTTTAAGTGTGTAGTTTGATAGTGTTGTGTATATTCAATGTTGTGCAACTGCCTTCCTTTTCTTCAGGAAGATACACTAATTGGCCTGCTCCCTCTTCACCTTTGTTTTGTTTTTGTTTTTAATTGTATCAGTACTTAAATCTATGTTTCCTTCCCTTCCTAGACACTGAAAACAGAATTCCTCTACTCTCCAGATTCTAAAGTAAATCCTCAAAGTTTTCCCAATTCTCTAATAACTAAAGGGGCTGCAAACAAGGGGAAAAAAAAAAAAGGAAGATATAAACATTAAAGTTCTGAACTAGTTAGGTCAAACTAACTAGTAGACATGTTATATCTAGATTTCAAGATGTATGAACAGTCTCTAAAGATATCTTTATAGACGGAAATGAATAAGCTAAAAATGAGAGTCCAGTTAAACCTAATTTGTTTAATACACAAACTATGTATTATATTGATGTATCAGAAGAGTTCTTGAGTCAGTGTCAACCAGCAAGGAAGACTCCTGACTCTCACATATAAAACAGTTCTGTTTACAAGTGTTGTGGTCCACATTTTTATCAAGTAATGCTAACACACTGTGTGTATTACATGATGCCTAGAAGGCAATGGCACCCAACTTCAGTACTCTTGCCTGGAAAATCCCATGGACAGAGGAGCCTGGTAGGCTGCAGTCCATGGGGTCGCTAGGAGTCGGACATGACTGAGCGACTTCACTTTCACTTTTCACTTTCACGCATTGGAGAAGGAAATGGCAACCTACTCCAGTGTTCTTGCCTGGAGAATCCCAGGGATGGGGGAGCCTGGTGGGCTGCCGTCTATGGGGTCGCACAGAGCCGGACACGACTGAAGCAACTTAGCAGCAGCAGCAGAAGGAAATTAATATAGTGGGTGATCAAATTCAGGGATCCAAAAACCTTAACAGCAGGATCAAATCTAGTAATTGACATAGATGTAGCATATGCATTTAAAATGTCAACAGTACAAGTTCTGTCTGAGACACATAAACTTGTAACTCCTCATATATGAAAAGACATGGGGATTTCAGTTAACCATAAACTCACTGAAAGTCAATCCGAACAACCAATATACATTTAGGGTATAATGTATACCCTACAAAAAAAACCCCAAATACACAATATACATTTAAGGTATAACTGTCAAAAAACCAATATACATTTAGGGTGTAATTAATATAAATTTAGTTTCAAAACAAGCAAGGTAATCAAACTCAGAACTGATCAAATTGAACTATATACAACATACTTTAAGTGGAATATTGGTTAATTAAATGATATCTAAATGGAAGTAGTCATAGTGAAAGGTAACTTGAAGATATTTCACATGTAGAATAGTTGAAGAAACAGACAATTCATCTATGGGTAGAGAATCTGCTAAAAATATCTAAATACCTATTTATGAGAAAAACAGATTTGTTATTTCAGTTTTTTTACAAACTGAAAGTGAACAGGGAGATGAGTGGGGTCAATATAAGGAAATGGTAATTTTTTTTTTTTTTAATGAACAGGCTATTTTAAGTTTCTATATTTCCAGTGACAGGGAACTTACTATCATAAGAGGTGTAGGTTATTAAAAATAGGGTAGACAAGATAAAAGCATAAGTTACAGCAGAAGATCTTTAAGGTAACTGTAACCTAAAATGTTTACGATTTTAGGGTTTTTAAAAAATTGGTAAAGCAAATGGAAGGTAGAAAATAAAGTATTCCTTTCTCCTTACTTTTTCTTCTTCTGATGCTATAGAATATTATAAAATTCTAAGGAGAAGATATACTAATGGTGGACCTTTGTATATACAAAAAGAACGGAGTAAGGTTCGTCTATATTTCAAAACTCCAACATTTCAACACTATCACTGTGTCAAATATCCTAAGATAAAGAGCGTACAGCAAGGGAGAAGGAAAAGCTAAGCCACAACAGTTATAGGACTGACCCTACCAACAGTTATGTTATACAACTTCTGGCCCAGACTCAGTGAATGACAAGAGAGAATTCAGCTTTCCAAAATGAGTGAATGAATGAACTAATAAACAAATAGCGATAAATCACATTTCTGACAGTTTCATCATGTTTTCCTTTCTGTAAAGTTGAGAAGCACACTATCCAGCCTCTATCTGCATACCCTATCAACATACCTTAGACTTTCTGTCTTATTTGGGAATAGGATAGAAGCTCATTCCTATTAGCAATTAAATCTTTCCTATGCACTTTGAATGCAGTTGACATTATTAATTTTGTTTACTTTCTCAGACCAGAATTGTAATTTAAAGTACACAAATATTTGTGTATTTTAGATTAGATGTAGAGTATCTCTTGCAGAAACGCTAATACTAACATGAATATTGTAACTATGCTCCATATGCAAGTAATAATATTTTGATATTAAAGTCAGCTTGAATTATTTCTTACCTTTTCAACATCTGCCTTGGTTGCATTCGTGTCATTATCCAATCTTTCGTAACTCTGTTGTGCCTTCTCTGCCTCTCTACATTCTCTTTCAAATTTCTTTTTACTCTGTTAAAAAAAATTAAAATACTGAAAAATAAAATTAGAGTTATCTCATTTAAAAGTTAATAAACAATACTAATACTAATAAATAATACATGGAACCACAAAAGACCAGAACTGCCAAAGCAATCCTGAGGAAAAAGGAGAAAGCTGGAGGCATAAGCCTTCTAGATATAAGACAGTACTATGAAGCTACAGTTATCAAAACAGTATGATACTGGCACAAAAAAGACAGCAGGTCAATGGAACAGAACAGAGAACGCAGAAATTAGCCAACACATCTCTTTAACAAAGAAGCCAAGAATATTAAATGGAGAAAAGACAATCTCTTTTGCAAGTGGTGTTGGGAAAGCTGGACAGCTATGTGTAAATCAATGAAATTAGGACACCCCCTCACATATGTAAGAATAAATTCAAAACGTTAAAGACAGTAACATAAAACAGGGCACCATTAAACTCCTAAAAGAGAACATAAGCAAAACATTCTCAGATATAATATTTTCTTAGATCAGTCTCCCGAGGCAAAAGAAGTAAAAGCAAAAAATAAACAAATGGGACCTAATCAAACTTTTAAAAGCCTTTGCAAAGAAAAGCATAAACAAAATGAAAAGACCTATGGAACAGGAAAAAATGTTTGCAAATGATGTGACTGACAAGGGGTTAACATTCAAAATATACAAACATATACAACTCAGTATTTAAAAACAAAAAAAAAAGAACAATCAAAAAGTGGGCAGATCTAAAATTTCTCCAAAGAAGACATACAGATGGTGAACAGACACATGAAAAGGTGTTCAACATAGGTAATTATTAGAGAAATACAAATCAAAACCACAAAGAAGTATCATCTCACACTGTTCAGAATGACTATCATCAAAATGTCTACAAATAATGAATGCTGAAGAGGGTATGGAGAAAAAGGAACTGTTCTACACAGTAGAAATGTGAATTGGTGTAGCCACTGTGGAAACCAGCATGCAGTTTTCTCAAGAAACTAAAAACAGAACTACCGTATGATCTAGCAGTGCACTCCTGGGCATATATCCAGAAAAGATGAAAAATATATGCATCACAATATTCACAGCAGCAGCATTTATAATATTAATAGCTAAGCCATGGAAACAACCCAAATGCCCATCAACAGACAACTGGTTTAAGAAGATGTGCGCTATATATATATATATATATATACACACACACATACACATACACACACAATGGGTGTTACTCAGCCATAAGGAATGAAATATTATCATATGCAGCAACATGGATGGACCTAGAGAATATCATACTAAGCAAAGTAAGTCAGACAAACATTATATAATATCACTTTTAAATGAAATCTAAAAAAAAAATACAAATGACCATATATGCAGAACAGAAACAGACTCACAGACATAGAAAACAAACTTAATCATTACCAAAAGGGAAAGGGGGGAAGAGGGTTAAACTAGGAGTACGAGGTTCAGTTGAGCTATTGCAAATCCTGAAAGATGATGCTGTGAAAGTGCTGCACTCAATATGCCAGCACATTTGGAAAACTCAGCAGTGGCCACAGGACTGGAAAAGGTCAGTTTTCACTCCAATCCCAAAGAAAGGCAATGCCAAAGAATGCACAAACTACTGCACAATTGCACTCATCTCACACGCTAGTAAGGTAATGCTCAAAATTCTCCAAGCCAGGCTTCAGCAATACGTGAACCATGAACTTCCTGATGTTCAAGCTGGTTTTAGAAAATGCAGAGGAACCAGAGATCAAATTGCCAACATCCGCTGGATCATAGAAAAAGCAAGAGAGTTCCAGAAAAACACCTATTTCTGCTTTATTGACTATGCCAAAGCCTTTGACTATGTGGATCACAATAAACTGTGGAAAATTCTGAAAGAGATGGGAATACCAGACCACCTGATCTGCCTCTTGAGAAACCTGTATGCAGGTCAGGAAGCAACAGTTAGAACTGGACATGGAACAACAGTACGGGGTTAACAGATACAAACTACTATACATGAAACAGATCAGCAACAGGATTTACAAGGAACTATATTCAATATCTTGTAATAACCTATAATGGAAAATAATCTGAAAAAACTCATATAGATATATATAAAACTGAATCACTTTGCTGTACACGTGAAACCAACACAATATTAAAAACCAACTCTACCTCAATTTAAAAAAGAAAGTAACTTTAAGGTGTTGCTACTGTGAAATGTGTAAAATTGCATACTCAAAGTGAAATTTTTCTAAATTAGAAATTTTACTATTGCAAACCATGCACTTTAAACATCAGATATCATAAGACTGTAAAGAAAAAAATTATAAGCATAACTGAGTTAATATTTATTATGCATCTCAATCTCTTTATAATAAAAATAATCACATGTACTTAAGCTCAATTTAAGCAGGACTTTTGGTTTGTTCAGTGTTTTTGTTTGGTTTTTATGCATTTTGTTGATTGGTTTGATGTTTGCTTGTTTTTTTGTGTTTGTTTTTTTGATGGGATCCCAATGTAGCTTAGAATATGGAAACATCCCTCCAGACTGGTTTTGTGTTGTTTCTTCCATGTGTCCCAAGAAATACCATCTGCACAATGGCTCCTGAATTATTTAAAATTTAATTCAAATTACCATAACTTTGCAAAAGCTATTCAGAACTTAACATGTGATATATTTACTTTCCTGTGCACATTTTTTATCCTTAAATTAATGTCTCTTTCTTAAAAAATTGCTTTAGTTTCCAATGTACTCTTCTCTAATTTAACCCTGGTGTCCCCAGTTCTTTAAACCTCTCCTCAATTAATTCAACTACATTCACAATTCTATTAATTTTATTTTCCTAATGAAATCAAGAACTCAAGAGGTTTTTAACCTGCTAAATTTTGGACTGATTACCAAACTAGGCCTACTGTTACCTTGGGATTTCCCTTCACCATTTCCTGGGGATTCCTTTCAACTCTCCCTTAATTTGAATTAATCTCTAGCTCTACACCTTCCCCTCTCTTGGTTCATTTCTCTATTTTGCTAGAACACATTCAGCAGTAGCTTCCTAAAAGAAGGTTTGTGGGAGATAATTTTTTGAGTCTCCAAGACTCCAAGCCTTTCCATCTCTTTTTATAAAGTTTAACTGGGTATGAAACTCTTGAGTAGGAAACTGTCTTCTTTCAGACATGTAAAAGTACTACTTCATTGTTCTGGCTTCCTGATCCCTGATCGTTTGCATAAAACATATTTATTTTATATTTTGTTTTTCATCTATGGAGTTTGGTAGGATCATCTCCCTCTAACTGTCCTGAAATTTCATTAAGCTATGTCTTGTAACTGTGCTGGATACCTGGAAAATCCTTTCCATCTAGAAACTCATGTCTTTCTATTCTGAGAAAATTTTCTTCCTGAATTAATTTTCCCTATCTATTTTCTATGTTTTCTATTTTTTAAGATGATTCTTACCTTGAAAATCAATCTACAGGATGAATCCTCTAATTCTCTTATCAATCTCTGTCATTTTGCTCTACTTTAAAACAACAGAATGGGAAAGACTAGAGACCTCTTCAAGAAAATTAGAGATACCAAGGGAACATTTCATGCAAAGATGGGCTCGATAAAGGACAGAAATGGTATGGACCTAACAGAAGCAGAAGATATTAAGACGAGATGGCAAGAATACACAGAACTGTACAAAAAAGACCTTCACAACCCAGATAATCACGATGGTGTGATCACTGACCTAGAGCCAGACATCCTGGAATGTGAAGTCAAGTGGGCCTTAGAAAGCATCACTACAAACAAAGCTAGTGGAGGTGATGGAATTCCAGTGGAGCCATTTCAAATCCTGAAAGACAATGCTGTGAAAGTGCTGCACTCAATATGCCAGCAAATTTGGAAAACTCAGCAGTGGCCACAGGACTGAAAAAGGTCAGTTTTCATTCCAATCCCAAAGAAAGGCAATGCCAAAGAATGCTCAAACTACCGCACAATTGCACTCATCTCACACGCTAGTAAAGTAATGCTCAAAATTCTCCAAGCCAGGCTTCAGCAATACGTGAACCGTGAACTTTCTCATGTTGAAGCTGGATTTAGAAAAGGCAGAGGAACCAGAGATCAAATTGCCAACATCTGCTGGATCATCGAAAAAGCAAGAGAGTTCCAGAAAAACATCTATTTCTGCTTTATTGACTATGCCAAAGCCTTTGACTGTGTGGATCACAATAAACTGTGGAAAATTCTGAAAGAGATGGGAATACCAGACCACCTGATCTGCCTCTTGAGAAATGTGTATGCAGGTCAGGAAGCAACAGTTAGAACTGGACACGGAACAACAGACTGGTTCCAAATAAGAAAAGGAGTACGTCAAGGCTGTATATTGTCACCCTGCTTATTTAACTTCTATGCAGAGTACATTATGAGAAACGCTGGGCTGGAAGAAGCACAAGCTGGAATCAAGATTGTTGGGAGAATCTCAATAACCTCAGATATGCAGATGACACCACCCTTATGGCAGAAAGTGAAGAGGAACTCAAAAGCCTCTTGATGAAAGTGAAAGTGGAGAGTGGAAAAGTTGGCTTAAAGCTCAACATTCAGAAAACGAAGATCATGGCACCTGGTCCCACCACTTCATGGGAAGTAGATGGGGAAACAGTGGAAACAGTGTCAGACTTTATTTTTCTGGGCTCCAAAATCACTGCAGATGGTCATTGCAGCCATGAAATTAAAAGACGCTTACTCCTTGGAAGGAAAGTTATGACCAACCTAGATAGCATATTCAAAAGCAGAGACATTACTTTGCCAACAAAGGTCCATCTAGTCAAGGCTATGGTTTTTCCAGTGGTCATGTATGGATGTGAGAGTTGGACTGTGAAGAAGGCTGAGTGCCGAAGAATTGATGCCTTTGAACTGTGGTGTTGGAGAAGACTCTTGAGAGTCCCTGGGACTGCGAGGAGATCCAACCAGTCCATTCTGAAGGAGACCAGCCCTGGGATTTCTTTGGAGGGAATGATGCTGAGGCTGAAGCTCTGGTACTTTGGCTACCTCATGCGAAGAGTTGACTCATTGGAAAAGACTCTGATGCTGGGAGGGCTTGGGGGCAGGAGGAGAAGGGGACGACAGAGGATGAGATGGCTGGATGGCATCACTGACTCGATGGACGTGAGTCTGAGTGAACTCCGGGAGTTAGTGATGGACAGGGAGGCCTGGCGTGCTGCAATTCATGGTGTCGCAAAGAATCAGACACGACTGAGCGACTGAACTGAACTGAAGACTTTTTCAATTTCATTCTTTCCAGTCAGCTTTTCATAAAGTTCTTTTTTGTTCTTTTTATGTTCCTTTCTTAATAGTATCTTGTTCCTATTTCAGGGATGTAATCATTTCTCTATTCCCTATGAAAAATGTTAATAATAGTTCTGGGTGTTTGGCTTGTTTGCTTTTCATTTTTAATTTCTATTTCCTTTCATAGTCACTGTTTCTTCAAAGTTGCTTTTTTTTTTCCCCCCTGTATACTTTGCTGTTTATGTCTGGAGATTTCTGCCAATCTGCTCTTCTTATTTGAAAAGCTAACTGGCTTTAAGTTAGCTTTGGAGTTTCCTTGGAGAAACCATGGTGCCTGTATCTTTAAGTCTTTTCCTCTAAACCTAATTAAATTCCACAGAGGAAATTCTTCCAACTTCTTGTCTGGAAAACATATACCTTGCTACCTGTATTCTGAGAATTACTAAGAAGAAAGCACAGGATGTCAACATTTTCTGTTTACCTAACCAGTTACAAGGTCAATTTTCTGTCTTGGGCATTACAAAACTATTCAGATAGTGCAAATCTCATTAACTACAAGGTCAAAAGGTTTAACCTTCTCACAGGTTACCTCCCACTCCTTGACCTTCAGATAGAGACAAGGTTCTCTGTTGTCTCCCTTGGCCTGTCCAGAGTTCCTGCCACTTTTCACTAAAGGTTTAACCCTTCAAAGATTCGAACTTTATACAGGGATTTCAGTTCCAACTCTTCACATAGAGCTAAAAACCTAAACTCTGTCCTTTTGTGAGTACTAAATACCAAGCCCTTAGCAAGGTCCTGTAAACCATACCCCAACACCTCTGGAATCACTTTTCAAATGCCATTGTATCACCTCTTATACCTATTGCTCTGGCTTTTAGATTATCCTTAGCTTCCAGCAGTTAAGAGATTTCCCTTTCTTTCAGGTAAGAGCTTGCTGCTGAGCTTAACATACAATAAAAAATATTTTAGCTGTTATATCTAGGTATTTGTAACCAAGTGCTTCCCAGGTGGCACTAGTGGTAAAGAACCCACCTGCCAAGAGACACAGGTTCAAGCCCTGGGTCAGGAAGATCCTTGGAGGAAGGAGTGGCAACCCACTCCAATATTCTTGCCTGGAGAATCCCCATGGACAGAGGAGTCTATCGGGCCACCGTCTATAGGGTTGCAAAGAGATGGACAATACTGAAGAGAATGAGCATGCATGCCTCTGGAGCCAAAAGATGTCTGAGTTAGCTCAGCTGACCTTATAGCTAGTACCAGGAATACCTGTAAGTTACATCAAATTTAAAAATTTGATGTAAGAAATTTCTTATAAAAACTTTAAAATGCACTTACTATTTTGATTAGTATGAGACATCAAATGATACTTAAAATTTATTCAAAGCATAAATATATCTGAATATGCATAAAATGCGGAATGTCACTTTCCTGTGAAGATTACATTTCACACTGAATTATCTGAAACTCAGTTCAGAGATGTGTTTTCAAATTGAACAGCTATAGCTACCAATTTTGGTATAATCTGAGGCAATGCATATACACAAAAGTACTTTTATAGTGTCTTCAGATCAGATCAGCCGCTCAGTCGTGTCTGACTCTTTGCGACCCCATGAATCGCAGCATGCCAGTCCTCCCTGTCCATCACCAACTCCCAGAATTCACTCAGACTCACGTCCATCGAGTCAGTGATGCCATCCAGCCATCTCATCCTCTGTCGTCCCCTTCTCCTCCTGCCCCCAAGCCCTCCCAGCATCAGAGTCTTTTCCAATGAGTCAACTCTTCGCATGAGGTGGCCAAAGTACTGGAGTTTCAGCTTCAGCATCATTCCTTCCAAAGGAATCCCAGGGCTGATCTCCTTCAGAATGGACTGGTTGGATCTCCTCGCAGTCCAAGGGACTCTCAAGAGTCTTCTCCAACACCACAGTTCAAAGGCATCAATTCTTCGGCACTCAGCCTTCTTCACAGTCCAACTCTCACATCCATACATGACCACTGGAAAAACCATAGCCTTGACTAGACGAACCTTTGTTGGCAAAGTAATGTCTCTGCTTTTGAATATGCAATCTAGGTTGGTCATAACTTTCCTTCCAAGGAGCAAGCATCTTTTAATTTCATGGCTGCAGTCACCATCTGCAGCGATTTTGGAGCCCAGAAAAATAAAGTCTGACACTGTTTCCACTGTTTCCCCATCTATTTCCCATGAAGTGATGGGACCAGATGCCATGGTCTTCGTTTTCTGAATGTTGAGCTTTAAGCCAACTTTTTCCCTCTCCACTTTCACTTTCATCAAGAGGCTTTTGAGTTCCTCTTCACTTTCTGCCATAAAGGTGATGTCATCTGCATATCTGAGGTTATTGATATTTCTCCCAGCAATAACAACTGTCAATTTTTTTCCCTCAATATTCAATACTCCATCACTAATTCAACCTACCCCTGCTAGCTCTTTAAATCTCCTGTCAATTATTTCAAATGTGTTAGACATTTTACAATTTCATTTCCTTGATTAGACATGAAGACATGGGACTAGAAAATGAATCCTGCATATATTTCTCCATATTACACAAAAATTGTATTTGTGTGTCTCTCGCTATACTGTAGGTTCCACAAAAACAAGATCATTATCACATTTGCTTTTGTATCAAACTCAATACATATTGTGGGTATCTTCAATATACCTGAGTTGAGCTGAACTCACCTTTATTTCATAATACTGTCAATGTCTTAAATCTCTCCTACATTTTTTGATGCTTTCTTATGACTCTTACAACTATGCTTAGTAACAATTATTCTAAAGGTAAATCAGCACATATCAACAGGAATGATTTGTGTCAACTCCAGTCTTTAAAGGAACCAATAACTCCTGAGTGTAGGAGTTTGTTATTTTGTGCAAATGAAAGACACACACACATACACACTCATTAGGTGGCAGTACTAAGGATGCTAGTTAAGGCAATTTTAAATTTAATAAATGTAAACAGTCCCTTAAAGTCTTGCTGCAACCAATCAGAAATAAAATCAAAACAAAAATCAAAACAGACTATTAATATACCTAAGAATTCTCAATCAGCACTGATTAGAATCTTACATTTACATTATTAGAGATCCAGTGAACTGGAAGAAACATTTTATATTATCTAGTCTGCTGTCTTCATTTTTCATTTACTAAAGATGAAGTCATGAAAAAAATCAGATGCTAAGGGAAAGGCGAACTAGAACCCAGGTTCTCTTTGTCTCAGTCAAATGGTCTTCTAAGATATATCACTATTTCCTTATTATTTCTATCCTCTGCCAATACTTTACAATAACAACTGCAAAGACAAAAAGAATCTTCCTAAATGTCTACAAATACCTGAAGATTACAGAGTTGTTACAAAGTACAGAACCATACAGGGGAAAAAAAAAAGGAAAATGGACACACTGATCTCACATTCTCTATTTACATCAGTGTCAAATTAAGAATACTACTACAATGAGAAATATTAAACTCAAATAGATAAGAAACAAGAGAACTTGGCTTCCCAGGTGACACAGTAGTAAAGACTCTGCCTGCCAATGACAGGAGACATGGGTTTGTTTCTTGGGGCGGGAAGATTTCCTCAAGTACGAAATGGCAACCCACTCGAGTATTCCTGCATGAAAAATTTCAAGGACAGAGGAGCCTGACAGGCTCCAGTCCATGGGGTTGCAAAGAGTTGGACACCAACGAGCAACTGAGCACGAACACACATAAGAGAATTCAGGGCTAAATCAGTCTACGAAAATTTATGTCAAACATGAAAACATTATAACTCACATTATCCATCTGCTTCCAACACATGTCGAGGTATTGCTGAGCTTTTCGTCCCTCTTGAAGATGCTAAAGGTGATAACAACCAAAAAAACACAAATTTTAAAATTACATTTAAACACCAATTAAAGTCTAAAGGCCTCTCCCAAAAGACTTTTCACTTAATTTACTTTCAAGGTACTAATTATGTAACTTTATCAAGACTCAGGAAGACAAAAACTCTCTAAAATGCATTTCCTAGAATATTATTTAAATACTTCAAATATAATTTTTAAGACATATAATCTCTAGAAAAATACATGATTATAGAGAATAGGGGTAGAAAAAGTTTTTTATAATGGGTCAGATAAATATTTTAGGTATCGGAAACCACGTGGTCTCTTGCAAATATTCAACTCTGCTAATGTAATGCAAAAGTGGCCACCCGCAATATGTAAGTAACTATCTAAAAATGTAAAAACCATTCTGAGCTCATGCTAACTAGGAAACAAAAACAGGCAGTAAGCTAGAGTTGGCATGCTGGCTAGAGTTTACCAAACCTCAGTCTTAAATCCAAAATGATCACAAATTAGCAAGAATGTCTTGAGATAATTTAAGCTAGAAGAAATGTAGTGAAATAGAAAACCAGTTCATGCTGAATGAACATACATAATTTTAAAAGGCAAAGTAATTACTTCATTTCTGTGAAAACATTATATGCTATTATAACTGTATAAAAATGACAAGAAAATTACCATTTTTCTTTCAGTTTTCAGATCATGAGCATATCTCATTAATTCACCATAAACTCTGTGGGCCATTTCTTCTGCTACTACTTCTCGCTGTCCTGCATAGTCATTTAACTCGTTAAGGATGTTAAAAAAGGCTATACACGAAGTAAACCTGACAAAAACATTAAAAATGGCAAAATTTATTTTTATTCTCATTACAAATATTTTTGTGAGATACAGATCAAACCTGACAATTAACCAATTTTAACATATGCATCCTAAATCTCAGCTACTAGCTCTAAATTAAGCTCTGCCTTAAGCTCAAGTTGTACATGTTTATATATTTCCAGGTAGTCATAATTTAT
Organism: Bos javanicus; assembly: GCF_032452875.1. Taxonomy (NCBI): domain Eukaryota; kingdom Metazoa; phylum Chordata; class Mammalia; order Artiodactyla; family Bovidae; genus Bos; species Bos javanicus. Next base: position 50,305,159 of record NC_083870.1, read on the forward strand.
CAATAAAAGGATTTGGGGGTCAAAAAATAATAAGAATACTACCTGCAGGCTCTTTTGGCATACTGGAATCTCTTACGTTGCCAACTGACTGGCCTGAGCTTGGGAATGAACTTGGTTGGATTCCTAGGCTTGGCAGCTGAGCCTGTTGCAGAGATGATGTGCTTGCTCTCCAGGACAGAACCTGCCAATCATACCACTCAAATGCATCTCGATGGGTGATCTACAAACAATTTTGCTATCAGCTCTGGACACAGCTGCCTGTATGCCTGCCCAAATCCTGAATGGAAGTGAGGTGCCACTTTGGTTGGCACCACAGAGGGTAAGAAGGGGCAGAAATAAGGGTAAAAAGAAATGTGTGTGGAGGGAAGGAGAGAGACAAAGAAAATAACTCTATTAAAATGTATAGATCTACTTGAATACACTGCCAGAACGCTCTTATGTAAGCTGAAGGCACACAGCTCAGACAGGACTCCATTAACACTAAACCAAAGACTCCTCTAAATAACTGACAATCATACACAAAGTTGTTTTAAGTTTAGTCTTTGTTTCTGCATTTTACAACCATCCAGTTTCTTTTTGTTTCTGCATTTTACAACCATCCACGTATCCCCGTGTGTAAGAATGCCAGAAAGCTTGTAGGCAATCCCTAAACATTTATTCAGAGTTCCAAAATTACTCTGAAAACCTATTCCTTTTCATTACCCCTTTAACCCAACCAGCTAAATTGTTTTACTATTTGTAAAAGAAAAATCAAGAATCTAACAAGCTGACAACTACAAAATAAAGTATGGAAAAAAATACCCTTCTCTTCTGGAGACTACATTCATTCAAGTGGAGTCCCAATCCACCTATTACTTAGAACTCATACATCAACTATCCTAAAAAGCTATCATCAAGCCCACTGAAATATGCATTCTCATAAGAAAAAATAGTACTTTCCTCTGTCATAAACATAATTTTTTATTATGATACAAATCTTGTTAAAATTTTTATAAAAAGCTAATAGTATAATATTTATTTTACTAAATAACAAAAATATACTCTTTTAAATTTTCATAAGCAATAATAAATAGGTATATAATTTACCTTGGCTCTTCATCTTTGGAGGAACGTTTGGGACAGTACTTCTTAACCAGATTTCTACAGGAAGATTTTTTAAAATTTGTTAAAAATGCTGTTGTCGAAATTGACTTACATTCTAAAAGTCTCCAATTTCATTAAACCAAGAATTTAATGATGTAAAGTAATTAACACAGTAACATGATCATCTATCATTTCATCTCTGCAAAATCAGAGGCAGACAAGCACACGGACTCTGGAGTCAAACTGGACTACATGGGTCACATAAAACCCCTCTCTATGCCCTGTTTTCTATAAATGATGGTAACAGTAACCTCTACCCCATATATGAGAATTAAAGGAGACAGTATTTGCAAAGCACTAACCACAGTCCTTTATAGCATGCTCCTCAAAACATGATCCATAGACTAAGTAAAAGTCCACTTCCTCTTCATTACCGATCCACAACAAGCTAAGTACAGAAGTTGAGAGTAATTTTATAAATGTTGAATCCAACAGCAAAAAATGTAGGGCATTTCATGTCTCTTTTTACATCATTTTTCAAGTATTCAAAACTTTTTGTATTTTATAAAAGCATCAGTAGACACTTTAAAAGAATCTAGTCCGTTATCACAAATAATTTGAGATATACTACAGAGGATGAGACGGCTGGATGGCATCACCGACTCGATGGATGTGAGTTTGAGTGAACTCCGGGATATGGTGATGAACAGGGAGGCCTGGCGTGCTGCGATTCATGGGGTTGCAGAGTCGGACACGACTGAGAGACTAAACTGAATTGAAACTGAAACTATAATATTCATGGAAATTAGCAATTATGAGGTAATTGATTAATTTATGGTATTATGGTTATAACTACAGTCTCCAACCTATAAATTGATTGCATTCCAGAAATTACTTTTAAAGTCAGTGATTTTAAACCATGAATCCATAAATTACTTTAAACAAAAACAAGTCAAATTTGGGCAAAGAACATTCCAAAGAGCAAGTAGTGTCAAATTGTGAACAGTTTTTTGTATATCAGCATTTTAAGCATTATTTAGAATTACAGGTTATAATCAACACACTGTCTTTGCATACCTACATCACTTACTATGCTATTTTATTCTGTAACAGTTTGTAGCAGACACATTTCTGCTCACCAAAAAAAACCTTGTTATTTCATACATTTTCCAGCCCACTTCCAGTTGTGGCTAATTCTGTATAATGGGCTGTAACTTTTGTGTAAATACCAAGCTAAAGCTTTATGGCTTATACCTCGGACTTCCTCATTCTCTGCAGAAGCAACTGTGGAAGTTTCATGTTAAGATAAAGATGAAAATAATATGAATTCTTCAGTTACCACATGGACTACTAGAGCATTATCACCTAGCCTTGTGGCTGACTGCATGAGCAAGAAATAAGCTTTTTCTGCTTAGCCCATGAGATTTGGGAGTTATTATTCTAGTACAACTGAGTATATCCTAAACTACAGCTCCTCTATTGTCATGCCTATGTAGTTGTGGTGTGCTGGCCACATGTAACAGTTCAGGAACACCTTTTTCTTTTTTTGGCCACATCCTATGGCATGTGGGATCTTAGTTCCCCCCACCAGGGATTGAACCTAGGCCTGCTGCAGTGGAAGCACAGTCTTAACCACTGGACCATGAGGGAAGTCCCACAGGAACACTTTCAGATCCATAAATCCATGCCAAAGTCAATCCTAAAATTTCTCCTGAAATTCTTGGTAAGAGATGTTCTCTTTTAAAATTTTTATTTTATATTGGAGTGCAGTTGATTAACAATGTGGTTTTAGTTTCAGGTGCAGAGCAAAGTGATTCAGTTACCATTTCTTTCTCCAGGGGATCTTCCTGACCCAGGGATCGAACCCAGGTCTCTTGACACTACAGGCAGAGTCTTTTACATCTGAGCCACCAGGGAAGCCCAGTTATAACTTTAAATGTATCTATTCTCATTCAAATTCTTTTACCATTTAGATTATTATAGAATATAGCACTGAGTTCCCTATGCTACACAGTAAGTAGGTCCTTGTTGTTTATCAATATGTTCTCTTTATTCTAAAGTTAAATTGATAGGACACAACCCTAAAGAGGCTACTTGGGAATTATATCAACAGAGAGGATAGAAAAATCAGGAGAAAAAGAAATTCTTACTTTTCTGAGTACCCAGATCCCTAAACTTTTCAGTTACATAAGCCATACATTTTTTTCTTTGCTTAAACCAATATAATTTGGGCTTCTGACACTTGAAAGACTATGGCTACTGCCACAGACATTAACACTAAAGTCTTAAGATACTCATACTTTAAACATAGCCTAAACAACACTAATTTGATCTCTAGCTTCTGGGGAAGAGCACCTATACCACAAGAGGGAAGGGGAAGAAGAAAGTAATAATACGTTTACCTTTTGAGCATGCCGGCTTAAAACTCAGCAATTTTTTAAAATTGCTCTTGCATCTCTTCTGTAAAAGTTACCCACCTACAGGCAACTCTTCCCAAGGACCAGTAAAGCCCTTAGAAACCATATATAAGACAATAAAGACTCCATCCAAGTGAACCCTGCCATTAGAGAAACTATAGCATAATTCAAAATGTTCTTGTAGTCCACTAAATCAAAACTTCTGCTAGGAGATGACGACACAACAAATTACTAATATTTCTAGGGAGGGGGACTGAGAAGTGATTCATATTTAATGTATTACAATTTTTCTAATTAAAAAAAAAAGTATGATAAAAGCATACCAAGAGAATTTATCCCCGCAAAAAAAAGATATTCCTCAAAGCATCTGATCTCAGTTGGGCTTTCTAAGAAAACAGTCTGAAGTCAGCAAAAATTCATTCCAAGGTGTGATTGGTTACTAAGTCCTACAAATCCCTGCTTTGAATTTTTAACATAATACGCTTATTAGGTCAAATAAATCTCTGGCTTACGTTAAGTATGTAAGGGTAAAACATGCACGTTGCTCCTAAACTAAAAATACTTTAGGCAATTAATCTCTCTCAAGAAGTCTGCCCTTAGAACTCTCCGACACTGTTAGTGAGAATGTAAATTGGTGCAGTTACTATGGAGAACAGTATGGTTCCTTAAGAAACTGAAAACTGAGCTACCATATGATATAGCAATCCCACTCCTGAGCATATATCCAGAGAAGAACATGGTTTGAACGAATACATGCACCTCAATGTTCTCTGCAGCACTGTTTACAATAGCTAAGGCGTGGAAGCAACCTAAATATCCACCGACAGATGAATGGATAAAGTTTATACACCCCCCCCCAGAGTATTACTCAGCCATTAAAAATAATGAAATAATGCCAGTTGTAGCAACATGGATAGACCTGAAGATTATCATACTAAAAGGAGGACAAAGAAAGACATATATCATATGATATCGCTTATTACAAAAGACTTCTTTTCAAAACAGACACAGAGTCACAGACTTAAGAGAAAAACTTATAGTTACCAGGAGAGAAAAGGGAGGGGGTGGGATAGATTGGGAGTTTGAGATTGACAGGTACACAATGCTATATTTAAAATAGATAGCCAATAAGTACCTACTTTATAGTACAGGGAACTCAGCTCAATACTCTGTAATAAACTAAATGGAAAAGGAAAAGAATGGATACATTTGTATGTGTAACTGAATCACTGTGCTGTACACTTGAAACTAATACAATATTGTTAATCAACTATACTCCAATATAAAATAAAAATTTTCTAAAAATCTGCCCTTAGTGTCAGTTTCCCTAGGCTGTTTATGAAAAAAATTTCCCATTCTTCTAAATTCAGAGACTCTCCAAACAACCAATTATGAAAAGTAGTTTTTATATGTAACACATGTTTTGAGTATTGTGTTATAAATCAGGAATTAAAGGTTTATACAGATATATGTTATAATAGATGTCATAGATAAGCTACTACTTTGCTTTGATGCATGTGTCTTTCATTCATGTTTTCTCAGTACCTTAGGATCATGCATCACGGATACAGAAAAACTAATACTTTTCAGTAGTCTGAGAAGGCTTCTAAATTTAATGGGCTTCTCTAAAAATTACAGTATTCCCTATATATTCTATGTGGTATTAAATATATCATAGTACTTAACTTATATTTAAATTCTGGATTTTAATATTTATACATTCTAGTTTTGTCATGTTTATAGTTGAACTTCAGTGAAAATTATAAGCTTTCCAAATAATTTCTAAAAACATTAATTCACTTTTATTTAAACTGCATTTCACAGTTCTGAAAGTAGTAAAATGTAAAAAAAATGTTTAAGGCACATAAATCACTTTTACATTTTTAATGTTTCAACATCTGAGAGGCTCTGAGTTTTAATTCAATATTCCATTGGAACCTGGAATGTTAGGTCCATTAATCAAGGTAAATTGGAAGTGGTCAAACAGGAGATGGCAAGAGTGAACACTGACATTTTAGGAATCAGTGAACTAAAACTGACGGGAATGGGTGGATTTAATTCAGATGACCGCTATATCTACTACTGTGGGCAAGAATCCCTTAAAAGAAATGGAGTAGCCCTCATACTCAACAAGAGAGTCCAATATGCAGTTCTTGGATGCAATCTCAAAAAGGACAGAATGATCTCAGTTGCTTTCCAAGGCAAACCATTCAATATCCAGTAATCCAAGTCTATGTCCCAATCACTGATGCAGAAGAAGCTGAAGTTAAACAGTTCTATGAAGACCTAAAAGACCTTCTAGAACTAACACCAAACAAAGATGTCCTTTTCATCACAGGGGTCTAGAATGCAAAAGTAGGAAGTCAAGAGATATCTGGAGTAACAGGAAAGTATGGCCTTGGAATAAAATGAAGCGGTGCAAAGGCTAACAAAGTTTTGCCAAGAGAACACACTGGTCATAGCAAACATTCTCTTCGAACAACACAAGAGATAACTCAACCCATGGACATCACCAGATGGTCAATACCAAAATCAGACTGATTATATTCTTTGCAGCTGAAGATGGATAAGCCGTACAGTCAGCAAAAACAAGACCTGGAGCTGACTGTGGCTCAGATCAGCTCCTTATCGCAAAATTCATACTTAAATTGAAGAAAGTAGGGAAAACCACTAGGTCACTCAGGTATGACCTAAATCAAATCCTTTATGATTTTACAGTGGAAGTGACAAATCGATTCAAAGGATTAGATCTGAGACAGAGTGTCTGAAGCACTATAATGGAGGTCTGTAACACTGTACAGAAGGGGGTAATCAAAACCATCCCCGAGAAAAAGAAATGCAAAAAAGCAAAATGGCTGTCTGAGGAGGCCTTACAAATAGCTGAGAAAAGAAAAGCGAAGGGTAAAGAGAAAAGGAAAGATATACCCATCTGAATGCAGAGTTCCAAAGAATAGCAAGGAGAGATAAGAAAGCCTTCCTAAGTGTGCCATGCAAAGAAACAGAGGAAAACAACAGAATGGGAAAGACTAGAGACCTCTTCAAGAAAATTAAGAGATACCAAGGGAACATTTCATGCAAAGATAGGCACAATAAAGGACAGAAATGGTAAGGACCTAACAGAACAGAAGAGATTAAGAGGAGGCGGCAAGAATACAAAAAACTGTACAAAAAAGGTCTTAATGACCTGGATAACGACAATGGTGTGATCACTCACCTAGAACCAGACACCCTGGAGTCTGAAGTCAAGTGGGTCTTAGGAAGCATCACTACAACAAAGCTAATGGAGGTGATGGAATTCCAGCTGAGCTCTTTCAAATCCTAAAAGATGATGCTGTGCAAGTGCTGCACTCAATATGCCAGCAAATTTGGAAAACTCAGCAGCGACCACAGGACTGGAAAAGGTCAGTTTTCATCCCAATTCCAAAGAAGGGCAATGCCAAACAATGTTCAAACTACCACACAACTGCACTCATTTCACATTCTAGCAAGGTAATGCTCAAAATCCTTCAAGGCAGGCTTCAACAGTATGTGAACTGAGAACTTCCAGATGTACAACTTGGATTAAGAAAAGGCAGAGGAACCAGAGATCAAATTGACAACATCTGTTGGATCATAGAAAAAGCAAGGGAATTCCAGAAAAACATCTACTTCTGCTTCACAGACTAAGCTAAAGTCTTTGACTATGTGGATCAAAACAAACTGTGGAGAATTCTTGAATATGGGAATATCAGACCACCTTATCTGCCTCCTGCAAAACCTGATGCAGGTCAAGAAGCAACAGTTAGAACCAGATATGGAACAACGGCCTGGTTCCAAATTGGGAAAGGAGTATGTCAAGGCTGTATATTGTCACCATGCTGATTTTAACTTATATGCAGAGTACATCATGCAAAATGTGGGGCTGGATAAAGCTCAAGCTGGAATCAAGATTGCCGGGAGAAATATCAATAACCTCAGATATGCCCATGACACCATCCTAACGGCAGAAAACAAAGAGAAACTAAAGAGACTCTTGATAAAAGTGAAAGAGAAGAGTGAAAACGCTGGCTTAAAACTCAACATTCAAAAAACAGACCATGGTATCCGTTCTCATCACTTCATGGCAAACAGATGGTGAAAAATGCAAATAGTGACAGATTTTATTTTCATGGGCTACAGAATCACTGCAGATGGTGACTTGCAGCCATGAAATTAAACAACACTTGCTCCTTGGAAGAAAATCTATGACAAACCTAGATGGCATATTAAAAAGCAGAGACATCACTTTGCCTACAGGTGCATATAGTCAAAGCTATGGTTTTTCCAGTAGTCATGTACAGATGTGAGAGTTGGACCATAAAGAAGGCTCAGCACCGAAGAACTGATGCTTTCAGTTGTGGTGCTGGAGAAGAGACTCTTGAGAGTCCCCTAGACAACAAGATCAAACCAGTCAATCCTAAAGGAAATCAATCCTGAATATCCACTGGAAGGACAGATGCTGAAGCTCCAATTCTTTGGCTCCCTGATACAAAGAGTTGACTTATTGGAAAAGACCCTGATGCTAGGAAAGACTGAAGGCAGGAGAAGAGGATGACAGAGGATGAGATGGCTGGAAGGCATCACTGATTCGATGAACATGAGTTTGAGCAAACTCTGGGAGATAGTGTGGGACAGGGAAGCCTGGCATGCTGCAGTCCACGGGGTTGCAAAGGGTCAGACAGGACTGAGCAACTAACAAAAACAAGTTCCAATTGCTGTTTAACAGGTGATAAATACCATATCATTTGTAAAGGGTGAACAAATCATACTATCAGGTTGGTAGAAAGTAACTGCAGCTTCAGACCATGAATTTTAAATCATTATAACTAGCCTCAAACACTCAAACTGAGCTTCCCTGATAGCTCAATTGGTAAAGAATACATCTGCAATGCAGGATACCCCAGTTTAATTCCTGGGTCAGGAAGATCTGCTGGCGAAGGGTTAGGCTACCCACTCCAGTATTTTTGGGCTTCCTTTGTGGCAAAGAATCTGCCTGCAATGCGGGAGACCTGGGTTCGATCCCTGGGTTGGGAAGATTCCCTGGAGAAGGGAACGGCTACCCACTCCAGTATTCTGGCCTAGATAATTCTATGAACTGTTTAGTCCATGGGGTTGCAAAGAGTGGGACACGACTGATCGACTTTCTCTTTTTCAGGCTCAAACACATCTTTATTAATCAAAATAGGAGCCATTATAATCAACACATTTTTGCCAATGAGAAAGAAGTTTGTTTATTCCTGTAGCATAAAAATCCATGCATCAAGACTCAGTGAACTCTTGGAAAGCATTTTCTGCCTCCTTCTGGTTATGGAAGTGTTTTGCCTGCAAAAAGTGTTGAGATGCTTGAAGAAGTGGTAGTTGCTTTGCGAGAGGTCAGGTGAATATGGTGGATGAGGCAAAACTTCATAACCAAATTTGCTCAACTTTTTAAGAGCTGGTTCTCTGACATGCAGTCGGGCATTGTCGTGGAGAAGAACTGGGCCCATTCTACTGGGCCAATTCTTCAATGCCGGCTGTAGGCGTTGCAGTTTTCAGTGCATCTCATCAATCTGCTGAGCATTCTTCTCAGATATAATGGTTCCACCAGGATTCAGAAAGTTGTAATGGATCAGAATGGCAGCAGACCACCAGTGACCATGACCTTTTTTTGAGCAAGTCTGGCTTTGGGAGGTGCTTTGGAGCTTCTTCTCGCTCCAACCTCGAGTTTGTCATTGCCAGTTGTCATAGAAAATCCACTTTGTTGCACATCACAATCCAACTGAGAAATGGATTGTTGTTGTTGCACAGAATAAGAGAAGATGACACTTCAAAACGATGATTTTTTTCATTTGTGGTCAGCTCATGAGGCATCTGGTTACTGAACTTTATCACTATTCCAATTTGCTTCAAATGCCAAACGACCATAGCATGGTCAACACTGAGTTCTTTCGCAACTTCTCATGTAGTTTTAAGAGGATCAGCTTTGATGATTGTTTTCAATCGGTCACTGTCAACTTCTGATGGCTGGCCATAGCACTCCTCATCTTAAAAGCTCTCATCTCCTTTGCCAAACTTCTTGAACTACCATTTTCCTGTATAAACGTTTGTTAGCAGTTCCTGGGCCAAATGTGCTGTTGATGTTGCAAATTGTCTCTACTGCTTTATAACCCATTTTGAACTCAAAAAAAAAATCTCTTGAATTTGCTTTTTGTCTAACATCATTTCCCTAATCTAAAATAAATATAAAACAGCAATAAGTCATTAGCAAAAAAACATAATGCAAGAAAAGTGTATTAAAGTGATATATAATACCAACATTTATTTAAGAATGTATTCTAGTATCAAATGGCAAAGTTCAACAATGTAAAACCGCAGTAACTTTTGTACCAACTTCGTATTTCTTCTGGCAAAAGGGTAGTATTAGATATCTGAGACTGACTAGTATCTTTTGTCTTAATTTCCCTCCCTCTAACAGTTATCATGCTTAAGAGTTGCCAGATTAACAAAGATGACCTTATTTGAGGGTCTCAGTTAAGTGATCCAGAGATGGAAAACGTTTTGTACCAGAACTTTGAGGCCAGAATGAGATTTGAATCTCTCAAACATAAAACTTAATTGGTGAGTATGTTTCTTGCCATGTGCAGCAAAAAAGTCAGTCTGCACTGAAAGAATAAAGCCAACACACAAAAAGAAGCCAAAAAGGGCAGGTGGATGGAGAAAAAGACAGGCAGGGAGAAAGGGAAAAAGGGAGGAAGGAAGGCTGGAAGGAGTATAGGAAGGTAGTAAGGAAGGAATCATCCAGAAAATAATAAGCACTGGTAAGGATGTAGAGAAATTAGAACCCTTGCATACTGGTAGGGATGCAAACTAGATCACCCACTGCAAAAAACAGTATGGTACTCCTCAAAAAATTAAACACAGAATTACTATATGATCTAGCAATTCCTCTTCTAGGTATACACACAAAGAATTAAAAGTAGGGAATCAGATATTTGGACACCATGCTCATAGAATCACTATTCACAATACCAAACAGGTGGAAAAAACCCAAATGCTTATCAACAGATAAATGGATAAAGAGAATGTGGTACTATCCATACAATGGAATAATATTCAATCTTAAAAAGGAAGGAAATTCTGATATACTTCCCAACACGGATAAACCCTTAAAACATTGTGCTAAGTGAAATAAACTGTGGGAAATTCTTAAAGAGATGGGAATACTAGACCACCTTACCTGCCTCCTGAGAAACCTGTATGCAGGTCAAGAAGCAACCTGGTTAGAACCAGACATGGAAGCACAGACTGGTTCAAAATCAGGAAAGGAGTATGTCAAGGCTGTATACGGTCACCCTGCTTATTTAACTTCCACCCAGGGTACATCATTTGAAATGCCAGGCTGGATGAATCACAAGCTGGAATCAAGGCTGTTAGGAAAAATATCAACAACCTCAGCTATACAGATGACACCACTCTAATGGCAGAATGTGAAGAGGAACTAAAGAGCCTCTTAATGAAAGTGAAAGAGGAGAGTGAAAAAGCTGGCTTAAAACTCAACATTCAAAAAACTAAGATCATGGCATCTGGTCCCATCACTTCAAGGCAAATAGATAGGGAAAAAGTGGAAACAGTGACAGATTTTATTTTCTTGGGCTCCAGAATCACTGTGGATGGTGACCGCAGCCATGAAATCAAAAGACGCTTGCTCTTTGGAAGAAAGTTATGATAAGCCTAGAGAGCATATTAAAAAGCAGCAGAGACATCACTTTGCCAACAAAGGTCCGTACAAAGTTATGGTTTTTTCAGTAGTCATGTACAGATGTGAGACTTGGACCATAAAGAAGGCTGAGTGCCAAAGAACTGATGCTTTTGAACTGTGGTGCTAGAGAAGACTCTTGAGAGTTCCCTGGACATCAAGGAGACTAAACCAGTCAATCCTAAAGTAAAGCAACCCTGAATACTCATTAGAAGGACTGATGCTGAAGCTCAAATACTTTGGCCACCTGACACGAAGAGCCAACTCACTGGAAAAGACCCTGATGCTGGGAAAGACTGAGGGCAAGAGGAGACGGGGGTGACAGAGGATGAGATGACTGTATGTCATCATGTATGTCTCAATGGACATGAGTTTCAGCAAACTCCAAGAGACAGTGATGGATCTCTATCCATCTTTCCCTGGCGTGCTGCAGTCCATGAGGGAAGGAAGAGAAGTCTGGCATGCTGCAGTCCATGAGGTTGCAAGGAGATGTACACAATTTAGCGACTGAACAATAGAAGTGAAATAAACCCATCCCCCAAAGAACAAATACTGTATGATTTTACTTATACAGTACCTAGAGTAGTCAATTTCACAGAAACAGAAAGTGGAATTGCCAGGGCCTAGAAGAAGGGGAAAATGGAGAGTTAATACACAGAGTTTCAGTTTCTCAAGATGATTAAGTTCTAAGGATTGATCACAGAAGGATGAATATACTTAACACAGCTGAAATATACACTTAGAAATGATTAAAACAGTAAATTTCACATTAGGTACAAGTGGTATTAGACAAATTCTGAATACTGCATTTGTTTTTTAAAGGACATGCTTCGTTCTCAATATACCTCTACTGGTGGCAGATCGTAAAATAAATTAAGAATAAATAAGAGGACTTAAGAATTTATGCCTGGCATCTTTGTCAGGTTTTTATTAGGGTGATGGTGGCCTCACAGAATGAGTTTGGAAGTTTACCTTCTTCTGCAATTTTCTGGAAGAGTTTGAGTAGGATAGGTGTTAGCTCTTCTCTAAATTTTTGGTAGAATTCAGCTGTGAAGCTGTATGGACCTGGGCTTTTGTTTGCTGGAAGATTTCTGATTACATTTTCAATTTCCATGCTTGTGATGGGTCTGTTACAGATTTTCTATTTCTTCCTGGTTCAGTTTTGAAAAGTTGTACTTTTCTAAGAATTTGTCCATTTCTTCCACGTTGTCCATTTTATTGGCATATAATTGTTGATACTAGTCTCTTATGATCCTTTGTATTTCTGTGTTGTCTGTTGTGATCTCTCCATTTTCATTTCTAATTTTATTGATTTGATTTTTGTCCCTTTGTTTCTTGATGAGTCTAGTTCATGGTTTGTCAATTTTATTTATCCTTTCAAATAACCAGCTTTTGGCTTTGTTGATTTTTGCTATGGTCTCTTCTGTTTCTTTTGCATTTATTTCTGCCCTAATTTTTTCTTTCCTTCCACTAACCCTGGGGTTCTTCATTTTTTCCTTTTCTAGTTGCTTTAGGTGTAGAGTTAGGTTATTTATTTGACTTTTTTCTTGTTTCTTGAGGTATGCCTGTATTGCTATGAACTTTCCCCTTAGCACTGCTTTTACAGTGTCCCACAGGTTTTGGGTTGTTGTGTTTTCATTTTCATTCATTTCTATGGATATTTTGATTTCTTTTTTGATTTCTTCTGTGATTTGTTGGTTATTCAGCAGCGTGTTATTCAGCCTCCATATGCTGGAATTTTTAATAGTTTTTCTCCTGTAATTGAGATCTAATCTTACTGCATTGTGGTCAGAAAAGATGCTTGAAATGATTTCAATTTTTTTTATCACTGATGAACATAGATGCAAAAATCCTTAACAAAATTCTAGCAATCAGAATCCAACAACACATTAAAAAGATCATACACCATGACCAAGTGAGCTTTATCCCAGGGATGCAAGGATTCTTCAATAGCCGCAAATCAATCAATGTAATACACCACATTAACTGAAAAATAAAAGCCATATGATTATCTCGATAGATGCAGAGAAAGCCTTTGACAAAATTCAACATCCATTTATGATAAAAACTCTTCAGAAAGCAGGAATAGAAGGAACATACCTCAACATAATAAAAGCTATATATGACAAACCCACAGCAAACATTATCCTCAATGGTGAAAAATTGAAAGCATTCCCTCTAAAGTCAGGAACAAGACAAGGGTGCCCACTTTCACCATTACTATTCAACATAGTTTTGGAAGTTTTGGCCACAGCACTCAGAACAGAAAAAGAAATAAAAGGAATCCAAATTGGAAAAGAAAAAGTAAAACTCTCACTGTTTGCAGATGACATGATCCTCTACATAGAAAACCCTAAAGACTCCACCAGAAAACTACTAGAGCTAAGCAATGAATATAGTAAAATATAGTAAAAATATAGTAAAATATATTGCAGGATATAAAATCAACACACAGAAATCCCCTGCATTCCTATACACTAATTATGAGAAAATAGAAAGAGAAATTAAGGAAACAATTCCATTCACCATTGTGACGAAAAGAATAAAATACTTAGGAATATATCTACCTAAAGAAACTAAAGACCTATTTATAGAAAACTATAAAACAGTGGTGAAAGAAATTAAAGAGGACACTAATAGAGGGAGAAATATACCATGTTCATGGATTGGAAGAATCAATATAGTGAAAATGAGTATACTACCCAAAGCAATCTATAGATTCAATGCAATCCCTATCAAGCTACCAATGGTATTTTTCACAGAGCTAGAACAAATAATTTCACAGTTTGTATGAAAATACAGAAAACCTCGAATAGCCAAAGCAATCTTGAGAAAGAAGAATGGAACTGGGGGAATCAACCTGCCTGACTTGAGGCTCTACTACAAGGCCACAGTCATCAAGACAGTATGGTACTGGCACAAAGACAGAAATATAGATCAATGGAACAAGTAGAAAGCCCAGAGATAAATGCACGCACCTATGGACACCTTATCTTTGACAAAGGAGGCAAGAATATAGAATGGATTAAAGACAATCTCTTTAACAAGTGGTGCTGGGAAAATTGGTCAACCACTTGTAAAAGAATGAAACTAGAACACTTTCTAACACCATACACAAAAATAAACTCAAAATGGATTAAAGATCTAAACGTAAGACCAGAAACTATAAAACTCCTAGAGGAGAACATAGGCAAAATAGTCTCCTGACATAAATCACAGCAGGATCCTCTATGACCCACCTCCCAGAATACTGGAAATAAAAGCAAAAATAAACAAATGGGACCTAATTAAAATTAAAAAGCTTCTGCACAACAAAGGAAACTATAAGCAAGGTGAAAAGACAGCCTTCGGAATGGGAGAAAATAATAGCAAATGAAGCAACTGACAAACAACTAATCTCAAAAATATACAAGCAACTCCTGCAGCTCAATTCCAGAAAAATAAATGACCCAATCAAAAAATGGGCCAAAGAACTAAATAGACATTTCTCCACAAAAGACATACAGATGGCTAACAAACACATGAAAAGATGCTCAACATCACTCATTATCAGAGAAATGCAAATCAAAACCACAATGAGGTACTATTTCATGCCAGTCAGAATGGCTGCTATCCAAAAGTCTACAAGCAATAAATGCTGGAGAGGCTGTGAAGAAAAGAGAACCCTCTTACACTGTTGGTGGGAATGCAAACTAGTACAGCCACTACAGAGAACAGCATGGAGATTCCTTAAAAAACTGGAAATAGAACTGCATTATGATCCAGCAATCTCACTGCTGGGCATACACACTGAGGAAACCAGAACTGAAAGAGACACATGTACCCCAATGTTCACTGCAGCACTGTTTATAATAGCCAGGACATGGAAGCAACCTAGATGTCCATCAACAGATGAATAGATAAGAAAGCTGTGGTACATATACACAATTGAGTATTACTCAGCCATTAAAAAGAATACATTTGAATCAGTTCTAATGAGGTGGATGAAACTGGAGCCTATTATACAGAGTGAAGTAAGCCAAAAAGAAAAACACCAATACTATACTACACCAATACTACATATATATACTAACGCATATATATGGAATTTAGAAAGATGGTAACGATAACCCTGTATGTGAGAGAGCAAAAGAGACACAGATGTATAGAACAGTCTTTTGGACTCTGTGGGAGAGGGCAAGGGTGGGATGATTTGGGAGAATGGCATTGAAACATGTATAATATCATATAAGAAACGAATCGCCAGTCCAGGTTCGATGCAGGATTCAGGATGCTTGGGGCTAGTGCACTGGGATGACCCAGAGGGATGGTACGGGAGGGAGGTGGGAGTAGGGTTTAGGATGGGGAACACGTGTATGCCTGTGGTGGGTTCATGTTGATGTATGGCAAAACCAATACAATATTGTAAAGTAATTAGCCTCCAATTAAAATAAATAAATTTAAATTTAAAGAAAGAATTTATGCCTGAAGGCCCTAGGAGAAGAAATTCAAGCAAGTTTCAATGGATATTAAAGTGAACAAAGTATCTTATTTCTTAAAAATGCCAGTTCCTACTTTTGCTTTATCTTTACCATGTCAAGGATACACAGGTCATAAGATGTGAATGGGGCTCTGTATTCTGTATCTATATTATCAGCTTCATACTCTATACTCAAAGAACATATTCAACAATTCATTACTATTTAGGATGCAATAGGCATAACAATGTGATTTCTAGGCAACTGCAAATCTTTCAGAAGAGTATTTTCTGGTATGTTGAAGACAGAAAAGAGAAAAATTATTTTATTTGCTCAATTTAGACCGAGGAAGGAACAGATTGCCCCATATTTAATTAAGTATTACACTTTTCAGAGAAATTTTCTTCTGCAAGTTGATAACTTGTTTTCCCTCTAAATATTAGATTCTTGAAGAACTATACAACATAGTCCTAGATTCAAATAAACAGCTTAATTTATCTGATGTGACCATATTTTAAACATTAGGATGATAAAATAAACATTATATCTCATTTTAGACACTGCCACACAATTCAAATGGCTACAAATAACTTAGAAATAAAAATATTAAAGGTATTATGAAAAAGCTAAGAGATTAACTAAGTGATCTATACAGCCAACATCATTAACAACCTTCTTATTCTTTATAGTTGTTTAAAGAAGATCTTTAAATCCTTTTCATTGGAAAGTTCACTATCAAAATGTTTAACACAACTGGTTTGAACTTATTTTCTTTTTTAAAAATATTATTTGGTTGCACCTGGTCTTAGTTGTGGTGCATGCAGGCCCTTCGTTGTCACATGTAGGGTCTTTTAAGTGACACATGTGGGGTCTTTTAGTTGTAGCATGTGAGATTTAGTTCCCTGACCAGGGATCAAACCCACATCCTCTGCATTGGGAGTGCTGAGTCTTAGCCACTGGCCCACCAAGGAAGTCTCTATTTTCTTTCTTAAGAGCTTTATGCTTTATTTATTAGGTTTGGCTTCATCATTTAACAAAACATTTAATACAAAAATCAGGAATAGACTGTAATTCTTGTTAAGGTGATGAGCCTTTCTGTTGTACAGCAGAAACTAACACAACATTGTAAAGCAATTATCCTCTAAAAAAAAAAAAAAAAACACTCAGGGAAGTCAAAAGCGTCAAAAGTTAAACAATGGCCGACCAAAAACAAACAGTAGTCTCTACTTTCCATAGGTCAGCACAAAAGATGAGCTCCCTAGGTTCTTCTGTTACTAAACAGAAACACAGAAAGAGAAAATTCTGATAAAGAAGTATGAGAAAATAAAAACTAAATAGAAAATAGAAACTGGTTTTATTTACATTGTTCTATATCTAAGCCTATCCTAAATATTGGGGACAGCTCTTAGTAGAGCAATCTCTTCACATTGATGTATAATATATGACATAAACTCAAGTATGGATAGAAAGCAGCACATGGTTCAAAGGTCAGCATATTGAGATCCTAATTTCTAAACTAAACTGAAACACAGATCATTCAATCATTCATGCATTCAACTTATAGTCACTCAGCTCTAGAGGTACCAGTTATGTCGCCATGGTTGTCAAGGTACAGAAACAGAAATAAGATCCAAGAAATCTGGAGAGATTTCTGTTCTGGTTAAGGTAAGAGTAATTTTTAGTCATCCAATCTATTTTTCTTTCAGTACCACACTGTCACATTTGAGCCAAAAAGGAATGATCTGGGGTGAAATAGAGAAATATAATTTCATACAGCAATCTCTATGATAGAACTTACTGCTGTAATTATTTTTACTAGACAAAAATAATACATACCATTATGCACAGAGTTTTTCACATAAGAAAATTTAGTCAATCTCTGTCATACATATACAATAGCATAAATTTATTAGAGTAACTTCTACTTTTTATGTCTACAAACAAAGGAAAGTTCTACCAAGTGATTCATAGTCACCACTTATTATCCATCAAAATGGACATGGTTGGACTGTTTATAACTATGTCTCCAAACATAATTAGATGCTTTATTTTTTATTTATTCTCATCCTCAAATCACTACCAAAAGTGAATACCAAAACTTAAATAAAGTGAAACCAAAGCCATCAAAACAGACAAATAGAAGACAGAAGAAAATAAACGAGGGAGCGCCAAAATCATGTGAAAATTTATGCAAATAAATAGTATATTTACAAAAGTATATTGCAAAATTTAATCCTGCAGTATATTTAAAATATTTAACATTCTGAATACAGTTATTATTTAGGAGGAAAAAAGAGTTCTTCTCACTATGAAAAGAAGTTGTCCTCCTCCGCCATAGCAAAACAGGAGGGAGTCAACCAAAAGAATTTTTCTCATTAAAGAAAAGGAAATAAACAAGGCACACTTCTTCCCTTTGGACAAAACAGACACTATAAAAAGCAGCTGATAATTCAATTATTTACTAAGTATTCATCCAAAGCAGCAAATATCAATGTGGACAAAGGAAAGGGAGTTGTGGTTTTCAAGTTACACAAGCCTCCTCCCAACTCTTCTTTATTGGAATTCCTCAACACCTTCCAATAATCCTGTTCTTGTTGAGAATCACTGCAAGTGAAAACCACTGTTAGGATGAACATGTACTAAATTTCTTTAGTCTGCTGGGACAGAAAAAAGATGCAAATCACTGAACTAGAGCATCTATTTTCTCACTACAAAAGTATATTTTCATACCACGTAATCACGGGTTCTAACCACTCCTGCTCCAAAGAAGTGCTGTCAAAATCTCTCTTTGCAAGTAAGTGAAAATTATAACTGTTATTATCAGTCACAAAATAGAAGGGCAGACAAGTCTGCTGTTTGATTACAGTCTTTTACTCTGTTAAAATCTTGGCCACCCTGAAACCCTTGAGACCCAAGTTATTCTGGACAACTAAATACAGCATACTGCTGATAGCTTACCTTATAAATTACCGATTTTTCTTTTAAAATTTGTGGTGATATTCTTTGAAATATATCATCTTCTTTGCTTAAGATTACATAATCACTAGAAAAACTTCAATAATTTAAAAGTACAAGTAATAAGTATAAGTTCTGTCCCTTCCCACCCCCTACTCTCGTTCCCCAGGGGTAACCATGGTCAAACAATTTGGGGTATCCCATTTAGATCTCTTCAGAATACATACAAATTAAAAAAAAAAAGAATACACACAAATTTTATACATAGCTATATACTCAGCCTCAAGTAAGCAAGGACATCTTGCTGTACCTTCAGTTCTACAGCTTGCTTTTCACACTGACAGACTGAACACCCTTTTAAGTTTAAATATGCTGCTATATCTGACTTGTTTAAATTGTATACTCCTCAGTATTTTTCATCATTTCCTTACTGACAGGTACCTTTAAGCTGGAAACATTTTATCTTGTTTTTTGCAATATTTTAATCTTTGTTGTCACTTCACACTGTAATCACATCTCTGTATTATTGTCTGTAGCATTTGTTCTCTTCACTTTTACTGGCATACTTAAAAACCAGAAAACAATGTGCTAGAGTTGAGATCAAATTAAAAATTAAATGAGGGAAATTTTTCATTGTTCACACATGAACACATTCTTTTTACTGCTATTTTAACTTTTCAGAGGTCCTTTAATGCTTCCAGATTCTTGCACAGTAAAGTTCCCAAGTCAAAACTTTTGGGCAGATAAAATATCATCACAATTATTAATATACTTGTAGCTTCCTTGGTTTATATTTCCATATGGAAATTACTTTTTTTAAAAAAACATAGGATGCAAATGGATCAAGAAATTAGCATGATGCTACAATTTTAATACATGTCAAAACAGTAGTATGTATATCATTATAAGTAACCTATTCATCATACTAGTCTATCTCATGGCCACAACCAGTCAGCTCCTTGAATAAACTGCTATAAATGGTGGGCATATGTAGTTTATCACTCAAAATCTCCCTTCCTCCTGTGATCCACTACCTTATATTTCTTTTGGGCAATTAATTAGCTATAAATCAATCTAACATTCTCACTTCAGTGAACTGTTCAGGATAAGCATATAATCTAACCAGGGTCAGCAAAAGGAGACTTTTGCTGTGATTTCTGGAGAAGAGAAGCTGATACAGGCTTGCACTCTGCTCTCCTTCCATCTCCTCCCTCTCCTTTCTTTCACTTTCTTCCTTCCCCCTTTCCCTTCCTATCTCCTCCCCTCAAATGCACAACAAATATCATCATTCTTCCCCAGGATGTGGGAGTATGAAGATATGCAATCTAGGGCTACTGGGTAAAAAGGATGGTATTGAATAAAACAAGTATAAAGGCAACAATGGGAAGAAGAGCCAAGAAACAGGAGCCTGAACACATCTGACCCACAGATCAAATTATGTTTGGACCCTTACTCATGTGTGCCTTGTGGGCTGGATTTTTCTGTCACTATAAAACATAAAGAATCCTAACCCCTTTACCTAGAACCTTACACTGTTTTCTAGTCTTCAGGCTTCAAACACGATTTTTATTGAGTAAGTTGCAGCAAAACTAGTTATCAGGTTGTGGTCCAACAATGATTTTCTGCTTGAATAAAATCTTAAGTTCCATTTGTTTTAAGATTAAAATTTTCCCTTTAAAATTTTTATCTCCCAACACATTTTCCAGAATCTTTTATCAGTAATATACATCTACTTTTTGACAGAAAGAAACACAGCTCATCACACTCACTTTGTAAGTCTTAGAAACTATGAAGAAATGAGAAACTGGAGAAATCAATGTTTTGGAAAGATTACTAACGCAAAAAGTTCAGGGGAAAAAACTGTAAAGCACAAAATTATTAATATTACCAAGTTATTTCTTTTTCCAGGAATTTTGCTTCTTGATTGTATAATTTTAAGTATCTTTCTGGAATGAAAGATGCTCATGATCTAGCCAGCCAATATTCCTTGTGATACTAGGCAATGATTTAATTAAACCAGTCACTAAAACAAACCAATTACCTAAAAGTCTACAAGCAATAAATGCTGGAGAGGGTGTGGAGAAAAGGGAACCCTCTTACACTGTTGGTGGGAATGCAAACTAGTACAGCCACTATGGAGAACAGTGTGGAGATTCCTTAAAAAACTGGAAATAGAACTGCCCTATGATCCAGCAATCCCACTGCTGGGCATACACACCGAGGAAACAAGAATTGAAAGAGACATATGTACCCCAATGTTCATCGCGGCACTGTTTATAATAGCCAGGACATGGAAGCAACCTAGATGTCCATCAGCAGATGAATGGATAAGAAAGCTATGGTACATATACACAATGGAGTATTACTCAGCCATTAAAAAGAATACATATGAACCAGTTCTAATGAGGTGGATGAAACTGGAGCCTATTATACAGAGTGAAGTAAGCCAGAAAGAAAAACACCAATACAGTATACTAACGCATATATATGGAATTTAGAAAGATGGTAACAATAACCCTGTATACGAGACAGCAAAAGAGACACAGATGTATAGAACAGTCTTTTGGACTCTGTGGGAGAGGGCAAGGGTGGGATGATTTGGGAGAATGGCATTGAAATACGTATAATATCATATATGAAACGAGTTGCCAGTCCAGGTTCGATGCAGGATACAGGATGCTTGGGGCTGGTGCACTGGGACGACCCAGAGGGATGGTATGGGGAGGGAGGAGGGTTCAGGATGGGGAACACATGTATACCTGTGGCGGATTCATTTCGATATTTGGCAAAACCAATACAATATTGTAAAGTTTAAAAATAAAATAAAATTTAAAAATAAATAAATAAAACAAACCAGTTACCTAATTCAATCTAATTCTGATGAAAAACACAGATTTCAACTCCTAGTGTATCACATTTATCTAAAGCTAACTATTTAAACGTGTAATTTCATTTCTGAAAACTGAAAAAAATATATAACTTACCTCAATTGTTTCGCATAGTTCTGTTCAATTTCTATCCTCTCTTTAACAAATTTGGCATATCTTTCCAAGAAGTCAATTCCCCATTGTGTATGCTTGTCTAAGCTGTCGAACTGATCCTAGAAAAGGAAGATAAAACCACACTGAAAAGGCTGAAATTTTATCCACAAATATTTTAACCAGTTTCTGATATTTGTCCAGGTAATCATGTATGAAAAGAAAAACTCAGGCTCTTCTTTCTGCTGGTCACCACCAATCTCATCCTTTAAGACTCAGACAGAAATATGTTCTTCAGCATAAATCATGCTATTTTTATGCCTAAATATCTTTACACATGTGGTTCCCCCTGGTGCAAGCAACACCCTCCACAGATCATCTCTTTGCAATTAACTCTTACTCCTTCCTTGAGATCCAGTTCAGACAGAAAATGCCCCTAAAATTTCAGACTGAGCTAAATGGTCTTTCTCTGGCTCCCCAAAGCTCCCTACAGATTACTATCTTATTCATTTGCAACACTATGTTGAGGACAGGAGCCATGTATTATTCTACTCTGAACTCCTAAGGTACAAGCACTATTCCCAGCACCACAGCAGACTCTCAGTGAAGAAGTGTTTGAACAGAATCAAATAAACCTGGGTTCAAAATCTGGGCTCTGCATTTATAGTACATTTTGACCTTGGGCAAGTTACCAAGGCACTTTATACTTTTTCCATAAAATGGGAGTCCATCAACTTCTCAACAGGACTACGGTCATTCATAAGTGTTACACAGTACAGGAAACAAGATATTAACACATAAAAATCACTGTTCTGCAAGGCTCTTCCAGTCTTCAAAAGATATTCCCATCTACCTGCTGCCTGAAAAAGCATCATTTTCTATTCTTCAAGAATAATTTTCAAATTGGCTAATAACTTGGTGCTCTTTACATCTCCCATATTCAAGATATTCAGAGATCAAAATGCTAAATATCGATATTCAATATTCAGAACATTCAGGTATCACTCCTTTCTATATCTCTAGTTGTTTTATCTTTCCAAATCACCCATGGTTTAATCACATGTTATTTACAAATAAATCATTTCAAAATATCTGCCTTTTTTTTTTCCCTACTAAAAAAAAAAAAATGTTTTTTGACCACATCAAGTGGCATGAGGGATCTTAGTTCCCTGACCAGGAATCAAACCCACACCCCTGAAGCATGGAGTCTTAATCACTGGACCACCACGGAAGTCCCTTCTTTCCCTACTTTAAATCATTATAAAATCCTATTTATAAAAGTAAAGTCTAACTAAACAGCAGAGACAGAATTCACTCAGCTTTCATAGTCTGGTATTACTACTCTAATTCTATTCCTTCATGCGCTTTTCCCTTGTTATTTGGCTACCAAAGAAGATTTGAAAACAGCAAGAGAATGCATTGCTCAGTAAATTTAATTGGTATGTTAGTTAATATTTCCCACTATAAACGTGAATTCTATTTCAAATTGAAAAACTCCCAATAACAACAACAAAACATTTCAGAAAAAGAAAAGTCCAAGCTAAAAACAATTACCCTTCATTTTCCAAAGTGCTTTAAGGCTTCTTCCCATCATCCTCTTCATCAAATTTTACATTAAACTTCCTTATCTTCTAGATGACATCTCCAAAAATGTTTTATTATATACCCCAATCAGTAAAATTTCTGAATATTCCTGTATGTATATTACCTATAATACTATGTTATTGTATTACATAATTATGAAACCCACAAAAAGAGAAATTTTAAAAAGAAACAAAAATGAAATAAACATTTTTTTAACCTGTTTATTACTCACAATGTTTACTGAGCACTTGCCATGTGCCAAGTTCCTTGGGGACAAAGAGGAACACTCAGCCCCAGCCCTGCCCTCCATGAGCATACAGTCCAGCCAGCCAGCAGGTAGGGCAGCTCACCTTGCTGGGGGCTCACCCTCCTGTCTTAACAGTGACTTTGTCAGTGATGCCCGCAGCTTCCACACAACCTGCCATGGGAGTCAGTGCCTAGGTCACAATGGGTTTATGTAGCATAGCTCAACTTAATGATCCCCCCATTAGCTCTATTCTCTTTCCCTAGTGGAAATAAGCATTATTTCAAATAGTTCTTTTTTTACTTCTTTAATGAAAAAGCAAAAGCCTTGGGGCCATAACTTATCAATATGAAACAACAATTTTAATAAAAGCAATGAATTCGACATGCTTAATTATTTCTAAAATCTTGGTTTAATATTTAATGGCAAAGCAATCTGAATGCCTAGGTTATAAACTGAAACATTTAGACTAAATTTAGTTGCTGTCACAGCTGGGGAAATAAATGACACCTCACAAAGATATGAAAAGATCTAAATGGAAAAAGTCAACTGTTGACTATACCTTCGAATTCCATTTTATGCAAAAATGTGGTTAAATGTCAGTGTTATTTTAACAAACTAATCAGAAAATACTCTATATTTTTAACAAAGAGTTTCAAACTCCACTGAAAATGACTGTAATATGATTTTGTGTCAATTTAGCTGAGCAACAGTGCCCAGATAATTCAGTCAAATATTATCCTGGATGTTTCTGTGAAGGTATTTTTGGATAAAATATTAATATGTAAATTGCTTAGTTTGGAATATGTAAAGCACAATACCCTTCATAATATGGGTGGGCTTCATTCAATCAGTAGAAGGACTTAATAGAACAAAAACTGACCTTCCTTCAAAAAGAAATGATGCCAGTAGGCTTTCAAGCAGACTGCAAGCAGACTGCCTTTGGGCTAGAACTGCAACTCTTCCCTGGCCCTACCTTGCAGTTTGGACTTGCCAAACCTCCAAACTCATGTGACCCAACTCCTTATAAATAAATCTCCCTCTTTCCCTCCCCAACACACACATCTCTTCCTTCACACTGACTTTAAAACAAGCAATAAATTTATTTTTGAAATATTTTCCAAGTGTGGATATAGTCCAAGATACGACAGTTGTAGGTGACACATATCACTTTCAGCAACAAAATTCTATAATGATGCATTTCCAAACATTCATCATCAAAATGTTTTTTCCATAGCTTAAGTTTCTTTGGAAAAGCAGCTATTCATTCACTATTAAATTTTCCCTTTTGTCTTAAAGAAACATTGTATTTCCTTAAAAATACATGCTAGGAAAGCATATTGATAACAGCCAGTTATTAAAGGTAAACAAATTAAAAACAACAGGAGAAAAACAGCAAACCTGAGTGAAACAAAGCTTTTCAACAGTCCCACCCCATTTTATTTGGAAATACTGTAAAAAGTCTATCAACTATATTTCAAAGATATTATTTTTATAAAATTAATCAAAGTAAACATATACTGTAATATTCTGCAGACTTCTCACTTTAATTTCCTTTACTTACCTAGAAATGAAGTGAATAAATTACAACCATATCTCAATATTCTTTCTAAAGGAAATTATTACTACAGTGCTTTATCAGGGGTTATTACACAGTTTTTTCATAAAACACTGTTCTTCCTGTTGAGAGTAATCTTCACATCTTTCCTTTTTGTTGTTAATAGCCAAGTCGTGTCCAACTCTTTGTAACCTCATGGACTGCAGCATGCCAGGCCTCTCTGTCCCTCACCATCTCAGAGTTTGCCCAAGTTCATATCCACTGAATAGGTGATGCCATCCAACCATCTCATTCTCTGTTGCCCTCTTCTTTGGTCCTCAATCCTTCCCAGCATCAAGGTCTTTTCCAGTGTCAGCTGTTCGCATCAGATGGCCAAAGTATTGGAACTTCAACTTCAGCATCAGTCCTTCTAATGAATATTCCGGGTTGATTTCCTTTAGGATTGACTGGTTTGATCTCCTTGCAGCCCAAGAGTCTCTCAAGAGTATTCTATAGCACCATAGTTCAAAAGCATCAATTCTTTGGCACTTTGCCTTCTTTATGGTCCAACTTGCACATCCATACATAACTAATGGAAAGACCACAGCCGTGATAATACGAACCTTTGTCATCAAAGTGATGTTTTTGCTTTTTAATACACAGTTTAGGTTTGTCATAGCTTTCCTGCCAAGAAACAGTGATCTTCTAATTTCATGGCTGCAGTCACCATCCACAGAGATTTTAGAGCCCAAGAAGAGGAAATCATCACTGCTTCCACCTTTTCCCCTTCTATCTGTCATGAAGTGCCAGGACCAGATGCCATGATCTTAGTTTTTTAATACTGAGTTTTAAGCCAGTTTTCACCCTCATCAAGAGATTCTTTAGTTCCTCTTTGCTTTCTGCCATTAGAATGCTATCTATTATCTGCATATCTGAGGTTGTTTATATTTCTCCCAGCAATCTTGATTCCAGGTTGTAACTCACCCAGCTCAGCATTTCGTATGATGTACTCTGCATATAAGTTAAATAAACAGGGTAACAGTATACAGCCCTGTACTCCTTTCTCAATTTTGAACCAGTTGCTCCATGTAAGGTCATAACTGTTGCTTCTTGACCTGTATACAGGTTTCTTAAGAGACAGGTAAGATGGTCTGATATCTCCATCTCTCTAATAAAAGAGTTTTCCACAGTTTGTTATGATCCACACAAAGTTTTTAGGGTAGTCAATGAAACAGAAGTAGATGTTTTTCTGGAATTCCCTTGCTTTATCTATGATCCAGTGAATGCTATCAAGTTGATCTTGGTTCCTCTGCCTTTTCTAAACCCAGCTTGTACATCTGGAAGTTCTTGGTTCACATACTGCTGAAGCCTAGCTTGAACGATTTTGAGTATAACCTTATTAGCGTGGGAAATGAGTGCAATTGTCTGATAGTTTGAACATTCTTTAATACTGCCCTTCTTCAGAACTGAGATGAAGACTGACCTTTTCCAGTCCTGTGGCCACTGCTAGATTTTCCAAATTTGCTGACATATGGAGTGCAACACTTTAATAGCATCATCTTTTAGGATTTTAAATAGTTCTGTTGGAATTCCATCATTTTTCACTAGCTTTATTGGCAGCAGTGCTCCCTGAGGTCCACTTGACTTCACACGCCAGGATGTCTGGCTCTAGGTGAGTGACCACACCATCGTGGTTATCCGCGTCATTAAGACCTTTTTTGTATAGTTCTTCTGTGTATTCTTGCCATCTCCTCTTGATCTCTTCTGTTTCTATTAGGTCTTTACTGTTTCTGTCCTTTATTTTACCCATCTTTCCATAAAATGTTCCTTTGATATCTCAAATTTGCTTGACGAGATCTCTAGTCTTTCCCATTCTGTTGTTTTCCTCTATTTATTTTTGAATTGTTTATTGAAGAAGGCCTTGTTGTCTTTCCTTGGTATTCTTTGGAACTCTGCATTCAGTTGGGTATACCTTTCCCTTTCATCCTGTTTTCTGCTTCTCTTCTTTCCTCAGCTATTTGTAAAGCCTCCTCATACAATCACTTTGCCTTCTTGCACTTCATTTCCTTTGGGACGGTTTTGGTCAATGCCTCCTGTACAATATCACGAACCTGTCTATAGTTCTTAAGACACTCTACCAGATCTAATCCCTTGATTAGATCTGGTAAATTCTTCACCTCCACTGTATAATCATAGGGGGTTTGATTTAGGTCATATCTGACTGGCCTAGTGGTTTTCCCCACTTTCTTTAGTGTACGCCTGAATTTTGCTATAAGAAGCTGATTATCTAAGCCACAGTCAGTTCCAGGTCTTGTTTTTGCCGACTGTATAGAGCTTCTCCATCTTCAGCTGCAAACAATGTAATCAATCTGATTCTGGTATTGACCATTTGGTGATGTCATGTGCAAAGTCATCTCTTGTGTTGTTGAAAAAGGGTGTTTGCTATGACTAGTGCGTTTTCTTGGCAGAATTCTGTTAGCTTTTGCCCTGCTTCATTTGTACTCCAAGGCCAAACTTGCCTGTTACTACAGGTGTCTCTTGATTTCCTACTTTTGCATTCCAATCCCCTATGATAAAAAGGACATCTTTTTTTGGTGTTAGTCTTCACAGAACTGATCAACTTCAGCTTCTTTGGCATCGGTGGTTGGGGCATATACTTGGATTACTATGATGTTGAACGGACATGGTCAAGCAGGAGATGGCAAGAGTAAACATTAACATCTTAGGAATCAGTGAACTAAAATGGACGGGAATGGGCGAATTTAATTCAGATGACCATTACACCTACTACTATGGGCAAGAATCCCGGAAAAGAAAGCAGGTAGCCCTCATAATCAACAAGAGAGTCCAAAATACATTACATGGATGCAACGTCAAAAATGACAGAATGATCTCAGTTCGTTTCCAAGGCAAACCATTCAACATCATACTTTCAGGAGTACAACAAAGTAACTCAGTTATACATATACATGTATTATTTTTCAAATTCTTTTTCCAAAAGAATTGATGCTTTTGAACTGTGGTATTGAAGAAGACTCTTGAGAGTCTCTTGGACTGCACAAAGAGCAAACCAGTCAGTCCTAAAGGAAATCAGTCCTGAATAGTCATAGGAAGGACTGATGCTGAAGCTCCAATACTTTGGCCACCTGATGCGAAGAGCCAACTCACTGGGAAAGACACTGATGCTGGGAAAGATTGAAGGCAAAAGGAGAAGGGGGCAGCAGAGGACAAGATGGTGAGATAGCATCACCGACTCAATGGACATGAGTTTGAGCAAGTTCCAGGAGATGGTGAAGGACAGGGAAGCCTAGTGTGCTGCTGTCCATGGGGTCACAAACAGCTGGACACAACTGAGTGACTGAACAACAGCAACAATTCTTCAAATCCAAGAGCAAGGGATATCTTTCCATTTCTTTGAGTCATCTTCAATTTCCTTTATTAATGTCTTATAGTTCTCAGTATATACGTCTTTTACCTCCTAGGTGAGGTTTATTATTAATTTTATTTTTTGATGCAATTTTATAAGGGAGTGTTTACACTCTCTTTCTGGTATTTCATTGTTAATACTAAAAAATGCAACCAATTTCTGTTATGTTGCTACCTTGCTGAATTCATTTATCAGTCCTAGTAGTTTCTGTGTGACACCTTTAGGGTTTTCTTCTATTGTAGTAGAATATTGTCATCTATTGTCATTTGCGTATAATGACTATTTTACCTCTTCTCTACCAATCTGAGTATGTTTTATTTCTTTTTCTTGTCTGATTGCTGTGGCTAGGACTTCCAATATTAAGTTTAAGAGAAGTAGTAAATCCTTGTCTTGTTCTAGATTTTAGTGGGAAGGCTTTCAGCTCTTCACTATTGAGCATTATACTGGCTGTGGTTTTGTCATAAATAGCCCTTGTTATGTTAAGCTACATTTCCTCTGTACAGCTCCTATAATTCAACAATAAAGAAACAACTCAATCGAAAAATGGGCAAAAGACCTAAACTGACATTTCTCCAAAGACAAAATATGGATGGGCAATAGGTATATGAAAATTAGCTTTACATCACTAATTACTAGAGAAATATAAATCAAAATTACAATGAAGTACTTCACACCAATCAGATCAGCCTTCATTAAAAAGTCTACAAATAATAAACAGTGAAGAGGGTGTGAAGAAAAGGGAACACTCCTACACTGTTGGGGGAAATGTAAATTGGTACAGCCACTACGGAAAACAGGGCTTCTCTGGTGGCTCAGCTGGTAAAGAATCTGCCTGCAGCATGGGAGACCTGAGTTTGATCCCTGGGTTGGGAAGGTCCCTTGAGAAAGCTACTCACTCTAATATTCTGTCCTGGAGAATTCCATGGACTGTATAGTCCATAGGGTTGCAAAGAGTCGGACATGACTGAGTGACTTCCACTTCACTATGGAAAACAGTATGGAGGTTTCTGAAAAGACTAGAGTTGCTGTATGAGCCAGCAATCCCACTCCTGGGCATATATCCAGAGAAAAACATGGTTCAAAAGGATACACGCACCCCAATCACTATTCAAAATAGCCAAGACATGGAAACAAACTAAATGTCCATCAACAGATGAATGAATAAGAAGATGTGGTACACACACACAATGGAATACTACGTGGCCACTAAAAAAAAAAAATTTAAATAATGCCATTTGCAGCAATATGAATGGACCTAGAGATTATCATACTGAGAGAAGTCAGAAAGACAAATATCATAGGATATCACTTATGTGTGGAATCTAAAATATGACATAAATGAACATATCTATGAAACAAAAACAGACTCATACGTATAGAGAATAGACTTGTGCTGCAAAGAAGAGAGGGGCAGAGGAGAGAAGGGCAGGAGTTTGAGATTAGCAAAAGCAAACATAGGATGGATTAACAACAAGGTCCTACTGTACAACACAGGGAACCATACTCAATATCCTATGATAAACCATAATGGAAAATTTCAAAATATAATTATGTATAATTGAGTCACCTTGCTGTACAGCAAAAATTAAACACATTATAAACCAACTATACTTCAATAAGTTTTCAAAAAATTAAAAAATAAGCAGTGAAACAAAAAAAACAAATTCATTTAGTCATAATGATTTTAATATTTTGATGGAATTCAGTGACTTAATAAATTTTAAAATCAGAAAAGATAGCAAAGTGAACTTCATCACACAGTCCAGCACATATAAGGCACTTACTCCCTGACTGAGTAACCATTCTATTTATAATATATATACTTTTGAACTTACAAAATTTCACACATATTACCAGGTATCACCTGCAAAACTTTACTGATAAAGCATTTTACAAATGGGAAAACTAAGTTTCTGAAATTAAAGACTTCAACCTCTGGCTCCAATCTCATTTTCTTTCAACCAAAACATGCTATTATTTTGATATATAAGTATATAGAAATTAATGTTTATTATTAAACAATGGTTCTAGACCCTTCATTTTATAAATATTGAAGCTGATGCCCAGAATGCTTATCTGACTTCCTCAAACATAATTAGCTAGAGAGATTATCTTTTAAAATCACTGCCAGTTTTATACTCTTAGTATCTAAATGAGTAACAGTTGTGAATAGTATTACTTAAAATGATGCATTTCTTTTATCAGGAGAGAAATATAAGACTGGAAAAATTTTTTGGTGATTGGAAACTTTGATGAAAGGAACAAATCAAAAATCTCAGTTAGAAACTGCCTAATACAAACACATACTGAATGTCATAACCACTCTTTACAACATTTCTGCTAAGAAGTCATTTACCCTTTCTTTAGAAGTCTTAGCATTAGTCTGCAAAACAATTTGGAAGCATGAGAGAAGATGGCTGGAGATGGAGGAATGACTCTTACTACCACAAAATAAAGTACAAAGCTCAAATAAAAAAATTAGAATCAGAATCCTGAGACTTCAGTTCTTCAAAAGCAATACCTCTTAAAGCCTTCATACGTCTCCCTGCTAGTAAATATTGTGGAAAGACAAACTAAAGAATTAAGCATTATTCTGAAACCACCTATAGATTAGAAATAAAAATATTGTCATCAAAATAGGTAACTTATCCTCACTTCCTTATTCTTTCCACTTTTAGCAACTCTCCTATTTCTAGGACTTATTCTAGACTACTATAGCCAGTCCAACTTCTTCCATTTCCATGCCTTAGTCATCGCCTTCCTTCCTTTTCTTAAACATTTACTCTTACCATAGTTTCTGTGAAATGTATCTCTTCATCAGAGGTGTACAGTGATTAAATCTTACCACTTCATTTTTAAACCCAAGAAAGTTCTTGTTTCCTTCAGGCACTGTCTTTTAATTTTGTAAAATGTTTAAAGTTATTTTCCCTTATTCATTTGGGAGCACAAGGAAAACATTCTAAATTAAGGCTGGCATCAACACCAACTTAAATGTCTACACCATTCAGCGTAAATCAAATGAATTATATGATGCTCTAAGATTCTACTTGGAGAAATAAGGTAGTAATAAATACTATATTTACTCAATTTTGTTATCTATATAGTGATATATTTAAATAAAAAGAACTGTCTTATGTATCACAAAATATGGTAAAGTTTTAGAAGTTACTACTAAATATTCAATCCTTGTTTTCCTAATTACTTTGGTAAAGCCTTGCATCCAAATGAAGTTCCAGTAAAGTGCTTTTAGTAAAGTATCAAGGGTCACAACTATTTAAAAAAAGACTTTCTTCACTAAAAAGCAGAATAATGACTTTGCTGTCCTAGTTTGGGCTTACTCTATGGCTCCAATTTTCTGCCAACGTTCTTCCAGCACTTCTGAATACCGAAGTACTACTGAAAACGTTTTTAAGATCTAACAGAACTGACTTTTCTCATTCTCTGATTCACAAGGGACTGTGGAAATTTCTTCTTCAAGTCTCATGGATCTGAGAAATCAATTTACAATTTAGGGTCAACAATATCTGCCTCCAAAGTAAACTGATGAACATTCTAAGTTTTTAAAAATTACCTCAGTTATTTGGATTTTCTTGTGGTTTTATTTTTTAAAAGACAGATGCAAACTTGTTTATTTGGGAAACTCACATATTAAGCTCTTAGTGACTTCCAAATCTATCCAGGTTATCCTTCCAACATCCCTCTGTATATTTTTTACTTCATAGAACTTTCTCCTCTACTACCGTAGGAACTCAATCCAATAGTCATTTCCACTGTCATTAGCCTCACTCCTGTCTCCCCAATAAATTTCAAGAATCTCATTTCTCAGATAGCTAGCCCTATCAACTCAATATCTCTAGTATCCCAAAGTCTGTAATTCTGTCCCCTCAAGTGACCTCAATCCATGCATCCTCATATATTATTACTATTCCTCGCCCCGCTCCTGTTTTCATCTCCATCTTTACAGCTTAGATTCCTAAGCCATCACTATAATCACTCCTTGCAAAGAGTTTGAATGTCCTTGCCCTCTTGATTTGTCAGATTAACCCTAGTTTTATATTTAATTCTTCATCAACCCTTTCCCACCCCACTAAAGCAACATTTAAAAAAAGAAAAAGAAATAACTATGCTGACAGGTCATACTTTGTCAAGTCTGTGCCTATTAACTTAATAGGTTTTAATGCTACTTAGCCTGAAGCCATTCACTACGCCATTACCCTAACCAACTATCTTAAACCTTGCTTCTTCTCTTAAACTTAGACCATATCCTATCTACCTCACTCTCAGCTAGTCATCTTGCTTCTTAGCTCACTAAAGAGAAGCACTCAGAACCTATTTCATCATTTTCCAACTCAATTTTTCACTGTAAACACATGTGTTTTTATTCTGCTTTCCTGCCTATTACTTTGAGTAACAGTCCATACATACCCTTACTGCTTCTGCTTACCTAAAGAACTAATACAGTTTCCGGTTTGGTTGTTAAAATATTCAAGACCCTAAGCCTGCATATGCTTGATGTATTCCAGGAAGAGCAAGAATAAGCAACCTCTGCTGAATGAATAGGAGAAAGAGAAGAGTAGTAACAGCTGAAATGTAGGTGTGGGGGGTCAGAATGCAGATCACACAGGCCTTACTTTCCATTATAAGGACTTGGCTTTAAGACAGAGTGAGATGAAAACACACTTCATGGTCCTGAGCATAAGCCTCACAGGTTTTAAAACAGATCACTCTGGCATGTATGCTGATAAAAACTGTTTCAAAGCAAGAGAGACATGAGACAGGCTACTGCAATAATCCATACCAGAGATAACTTGGCTAGTCCAGGGTAAAAGCAGCAGAGTGGTATAAACTGGTAAGATTTTGGATATATTTTGAAGGCAGTGCCAATAAAATTTTATAGTGTTTTATGTATGCACTGTGAAAGAGAGACATCAATTCTGAGCACAATGAACTAGAGGGATACAGTGCTTTGAATTAAACTGGGAGAACAAGTGTACAAGTTTGGCCAAAGTAAAAACAAATATTTTTGTTTTACAGTTATGTTTGATATCCTTGGATATCCAGGTGGACATGTTGAGTAGATGCTTAAATAACACGTCTGGAATTCAACAGAAGTGGTCTCCCCAAAGACATATGGTAAAACATGATCCTGTGTGCAATCTCAATTAAGCTCTGTTGCATAACAACAATTAGAGGTCAAAGGATTGAGGAGGAACCAGCAAAAGACACTGAGAAGGAATGACCAGTGAGGTTAAAAGTAAAACCTGAAAAGTTTGGTATCTTGGAAACCACATGAATAATGTATTATTTCAAGAAGAAAATTATTTACTTTGTTAGTCAGTACAGTCTCTCAGTAGTGTCCAACTCTTTGCAACTCCATGGACTGCAGTACGCCAGGCTTCCCTGTCCACCACCATCTCCTGGAGCTTACTCAAATCACGTCCACCATGTCGGTGATGCCATGCAACCGTCTCATCCTCTGTCGTACCCTTCTCCTCCTGCCTTCAACCTTTCTCAGCATCAGGGTCTTTTCCAAGGAGTCAGTTCTTCCCATCAGGTGGTCAAATACTGGAGTTTCAGCTTCAGCATCAGTCCTTCCAATGAACATTCAGCACTGATTTCTTTAGGATGGACTGGTTGGATCTCCTTGCAGTCCAAGGGACTCTCAAAAGTCTTCTCCAACACCACAGTTCAAAAGCATCAATTCTTTGGCACTCAGCTTTCTTTATAGTCCAACTCTTACATCCATACATGACTAGTGGAAAAACCATAGCTTTGAATAGACAGATCTTTGTTGGTAAAGTAATGTCTCCCCTTTTTAATATATTGTCTAGGGTGGTCAAAGCTTTTCTTCCAAGGAGCAAGCATCTTTTAATTTCATGGCTGTAATCACCATCTACAGTGATTTTGGAGCCCAAAAAAATAAAGTCTGTCACTGTTTCCACTGTTTCCCCATCTACTTGCCATGAAGCAGATGACATGATCTTTGTTTTCTGAATGTTGAGTTTTAAGCCAACTCTTCCTCTTTCACTTTCATCAAGAGGATCTTTAGTTCTTCTTCACTTTCTGCCATAAGGGTGGTGTCATCTGCAAATCTGAGGTTATTGATATTTCTCCCAGCAATCTTGATTCTAGCTTGTGCTTCATCCAGCACAGCATTTCGCATGATGTACTCTGCATAGAAGTTAAATAAGCAGGGTAACAATATACAGCCTTGACATATTCCTTTCCCGATTTGGAACCAGTCTGTTGTTCCATGTCCAGTTCTACCTGTTGCTTCCTGACCTGTATTTAGGTTTCTCAAGAGGCAGGTCAGGTGGTCTGGTATTCCCATCTCTTTCAGAATTTTCCACAGTTTATTGTGATCCACACAGTCAAAGGCTTTGGCATAGTCAATAAAGCAGTAGATGTTTTTCTGGAATTCTTGCTTTTTTGATGATCCAGTGGCTGTTGGCAATTTGATCTCTGGTTCCTCTGCTTTTTCTAAATCCAACTTGAACATGTGGAAGTTCACAGTTCACATACTGTTGAAGCCTGGCTTGGAGAATTTTGACCATTATTTTGCTAGCATGTGAGATGAGTGCAATTGTGCGGTAGTTTGAACATTTTCTGGCATTGCCTTTCTTTGGGATTGGCATGAAAACTGACCTTTTCCAGTCAAGTGCTACTCAAAGTAATATGAGGACTGAAAATTGACCACCAGGATTTAGCAATATGCAGATCACTAACAACCTTAACAAGAGCAGAGTTTTATTGAAGTAGTCAGAGCAAAAGTCTGACTAAAATGGATTTTTAAACGATTAGGAAGAAAGAATTTAGAAACAGTGTATACAGACACCACTTTCAAGAACTCTGCTTTCAAGGAGAGAAGAGATACGGGATGATTAAAGAAAGAAGTGAGGTTAAATGTAGGTGGATTTTAGATAAAAGAAACAATATGATCATATGCTAAATAGAAATAATACACATAAAAGAAAAACTGATAATATAGAAGGAAGAACTGGAGCAATGAACACTGAGTAGATAAAAGCAGATGCACGCCTACGTGAAGGGACTAATCTTTGCTAAAACCACAGGCAGTTCAGTAACAGAAGAGAAGGCAGAGTAAATGGACACAAGTTTAGACAGCTTGGTGGTAGTAGTTTGTGGAAAATTCTCTGGTGATCACTTCTATTCTGTTAAGTAAAATAGGAGGCAAGGTCATTAATTAAGAATAAGGATATAGTAGTATTAAGAGGACAGAGAAGGCAATGGCACCCCACTCCAGTGTTCTTACCTGGAGAATCCCAGGAACGGGGGAGCTTGGTGGGCTGCCGTCTATGGGGTTGCACAGAGTGGGACACGAATGAAGCGACTTTGCAGCAACAGTATTAAGAGATTTGAAGGGGGAAAAAAGAGCATCTCTTCCTCTTTTGCAAACATAATTTAAATCAATAAGCATCAAATATATATAGGACTTCCCTGGTGGCTCAGACGATAAAGCGTCTGTCTACAATACAAGAGACCTGGGTTCAACCCCTGGGTTGGGAAGATTCCCTGAAGAAGGAAATGGCAACCCACTCCAGTACTCTTGCCTTGAAAATCCCATGGATGGAGAAGCTTGGTGCAGACCATGGGGTTGCAAAGAGTTGGGCACGAATGAGTGACTTCACTTTACACATATATAACAACACAAAAATATAACAATTCTTCAATCTCTCCAAGTATGGTTGATAAATGAATACCAAGTCCTTTAATTAATAGAGCCATGTCTTTTAAAGACAATAATTTAGCAGGTCATAATTTTGCATAAAAAGTAAAAAATAATTTATAAGAAGATGGTGCTGTGGTTATGAGAATATGGCTCTCAAGATTTCTAACCACAGGCAACTAGCTGACCAGTGCCCCAGCTACCAGGCTTCCCACCACCAACTGTTCCCACACAGCAAGGAAGGTAGGGATATGAAGAAAGATCTGGTTGAGGGAGACCAACGAATCTTCCAACAGATGAATTCCAAAAACTCCTTGACCAATTCCTCCTTGTTAAATTCTCTTTAGAACTTCACTGTAGTAGATGATTCTACTCAATCGTCCTTCCTTCTGCCCTTCTTCCCCCTTTAAGGTCAAACTGTAATTTAGAATTGCATTTCCCTAATGATTAGTTACGACCAACCTAGATAGCATATTGAAAAGCAGAGACATTACTTTGCCAACAAAGGTCCATCTAGTCAAGGCTATGGTTTTTCCAGTGGTCATGTATAGATGTGAGAGTTGGACTGTAAAGAAAGCTGAGTGCCGAAGAATTGATGCTTTTGAACTGTGGTGTTGGAGAAGACTCTTGAGAGTCCCTGGGACTGCAAGGAGATCCAACCAGTTCATTCTGAAGGAGATCAGTCCTGGGTGTTCTTTGGAAGGACTGATGCTAAAGCTGAAACTCCAGTACTTTGGCCACCTCATACAAAGAGTTAACTCATTGGAAAAGA
Organism: Bos javanicus; assembly: GCF_032452875.1. NCBI lineage: Eukaryota > Metazoa > Chordata > Mammalia > Artiodactyla > Bovidae > Bos > Bos javanicus. Next base: position 50,342,053 of record NC_083870.1, read on the forward strand.
CTCTGATCCTGGGAGGGATGGGGGCAGGAGGAAAAGGGGACGACAGGATGAGATGGCTGGATGGCATCACTGACTCAATGGACGTGAGTCTGAGTGAACTCCAGGAGTTGGTGATGGACAAGGGAGGCCTGTTGTGCTGTGATTCATGGGGTTGCAAAGAGTCGGACATGACAGCAACTGAACTGAACTGAATGATTAGTGACACTGAATATCCTGTCATGTGCTTACTGGTCAACTGTATATCTTCTTTAAAGAAATGTCTATTCAAATGCTTTACCCATTTCTCATAGGGTTGTTTGGGTTTGTTTGTTGTTGCAGAGTTGTATGAGTTACATATTCTGCACGTTAATCCCTATTCATATATATTTTTGCAAGTATTTTCTCCCATTCTCTGGACCTTTTTACTATGTTGATAGCATTCTTTAAACGCACAAAAGTTTTCAATTTTTATCAAGTCCAATTTTGAAGTCCAATTTACCTATTTTCTCAAATTTTGATATCTGTTTTTGGTATCACATCCAAGGAATCAGTTCCAAATCTAATGTCATGAAACTTTCCCATGTTTTCTTCTAAGGCTTTTTATAACTTTAGTTTCTACATTTAGATCTTGATACATGTTAATACTGACTCAATTTTTTTTCTATGTTGTAAGGTAAAGATTCATACTCATTCTTTCGCATGTGGCTATTCAGCTTTCCCAGCTGAAGAGGTCCCACTGAAAGTAGTTGGCACCTTTATTGAAAATAATTTAATCGTGCAGGTGAGGGTTTATTCTGGGCTTTCTATGCTATTCCATCAGTGTTTAATGTCTGTATTCCAGTACCATTCTGTACCTTTGTAATAAGTCTTGAAATCAGTAAATGTCAGCTCTCAAAATATGTTCTTCTTTTTCAGGATTCTCTTGGTATCCTTGAGATATCTTGGTATCCTTGAGAATTCTTGGTATTGGTACTGAAATCAGTAAATGTCAGCTCTCAAAGCATGTTCTTCTTTTTCAGGATTCTCTTGGTATCCTTGAGATACCTTGGTATCCCTTGAGAATTCATATGAATTTTAGAATTGATGTTTCTATTCTGCAAAAAAGTTTCATTGGGATTTTGATAGAGATTGCACTGAATCTGTAAAATGCTTTGGCTAGTACAGTGAGTGAAATTGCTCAGTTGTGTCCAAATGCGACCCTATGGACTACAACCTACCAGGCTCCTCTGTCCATGAGGTTTTCCAGGCAAGAGCAATGGAGTGGGTTGCCCTTTGGCTAGTATGGACATCTATTTATTTGTATCTTGTTAATTTCTTTCAGCAATGTTTTATTGTTTTCAAAGGATAACTCTTCTACCTCCTCAGTTATTAATTCCTAGGTATTCTTGGTGCAATTATAACTGGCATTATTTTCTTAATTTTCTTTCAAATTGTTCATTGTTAGTGTGTAGAAATCCAACACACTAACGAGTACTGATTTTCTACTCTATAATTTTGCTGAGTTTGTTTATATTCGTTTTAAAAGTTTTTTCTGGAATATTCAGTGATTCTTACATATAAGATCATGTCACCTGTGAACAGAGATAATTTTACTTATGTTGATCAAATTTGGGTATCCTTCATTTCCTTTCTTGCATGATTTCTCTGGCACAAACTCCCAGTATTACACTGAACAGAAGTAATGAAAGAAGGTATACTTGTGTTGTTCCTGTTCTTAGAGGGAAAACTTTCAACTCTTTCACCACTGGGCAAGATGCTAGCTATGGGGAAAAAGATAAACTTTAAACTAAGTCCTGAAAAATAGGTAGGATATGAATGCCTAGAAACAAGAGAAGATGGCATTCCAGGGAGAAGAAACTATATAATCAAATGCAGGAAGAAAGAAAATGAAGTAATTCTGAAAACTTCTGTTAAAATCAGCTACTATCAAAATGAAAGGTATTACCTAAGTCTATACGGTTCATTTTCTAAGAAATAACCAAAGTGGCTACAAAAACTAAGTATGCTATTGTCCAAATTCCCTCTATACTTGTTAACCAAATATATGATACAAATTTCTAAATGACAGATCACATAAAAAATTTTATATAAAATATTTTCAGAAAGGTGACAAAATTTTAAAATTCTTATTCCATATGCTTCTAAAATAACTGAATTCACTAGAATTCTCTTTTCTCTGAATACTGAAATAGAAAGTATAGTTTATGAAGTGTACTTTTTCAGTTATGTGTTGTTCTTTTTGTTTTCTACAAAACATACCACACATACACAAAAAGGTACATGTATATGTATGTCATACATACACAAAAAAGATCTTAATGACTTGGATAACCATGATGGTGTGGTCTCTCACCTAGAGGCAGAAATCCTGGAGTGTGAAGTCAAGTGAGCCTTAGGAAGCGTAACTATGAACAAAGCTAGTGGAGGTGACTGAAGTCCAGCTTAGATATTTCAAATCCTAAAATGATGCTGTTAAGTTCTCTGCACTCAGTATGTCAGAAAATCTGGAAATCTCAGCAGTGGCCACAGGACTGGAAAAGGTCAGTTTTCATTCCAATCCCAAAGAAGGGCAATGCCAGAGAATGTTCAAACTACCATACAATTATACTCTTTTCACATGCTAGCAAGATAATGCTCAAAATCCTTCAACTTAGGCTTCAGCAGTATTAAACAGAGAACTTCTAGATGTACAGCTGGGTTTAGAAAAGCCAGAGGAACCAGAGATCAAATTGCCAACATCTGTTGGATCATAGAAAAAGCAAGAAAATTCCAGAAAAACATCTACTCTGTTTCACTGACTACACCAAAGCCTTTGAGTGTGTGGATCACAACAAACTGTGGAGAATTCTTGAAGATATGGGAATACCAGACCACCTTACCTATCTCCTGAGAAACCTGTATGCTAGTCAAGAAGCAACAGTTAGAACTGGACATGGAACAACAAACTGGTTCAAAACTGGGTAAGGAGTACATGAAGGCTGTATATTGTCACCCTGCTTATTCAAATTCCATGCAGAGTATATCATGTAAAATGCCGGGCTGGGTGAATAACAAGCTGGAATCAAGACTGCCAGGAGAAACATCAATAACCTAAGACATGCAGATTGACAACACTCTAATGGCAGAAAGTAAAGAGGAACTAAAGAGCCTCTTGATAAATGTGAAAGAGGACAGTGAAAAAGCTGGCTTAAAACTCAACATTCAAAAAAACGAATATCATTAAAAAAAAAAAAAAAAAACCCTGAAGATCATGGCATCTTTTCTATCACTTCATGGCAAATAGATGGGGGAAAAGTGAAAACAGTGGCAGGTTTTATTTTCTTGGGCTCCAAAATCACTGCAGACACGACTGTAGTCATGAAATAAGAGACACCTGCTCCTTGGAAGAAAAACTATGACAAACCTAGAAAGCAAATTAAAAAGCAGAGACATCACTTTGCCAACCAAGTTCCGTATAGTCAAAGCTATTGTTTATCCAGTAGTTCTGTACAAATTTGAGAGTTGGACCATGAAGAAGGCTGAGCGTGAAAGAACTGATGCTTTCAACCTGTGGTGCTGGAGAAGACTCTTGAGTCTCCCTTGGACAGCAAGGAGATCAAACCAGTCAATCCCAAAGGAAATCAACCCTGAATAGTCACTGGAAGCACTGATGCTGAAGCTCCAATACTGGCCACCTGATGCTCTCTGACAAGAATAATTCTAATTTAATTCAAAGACTTTCTAATTAAGTAGAACAGTTTGTGTGGTTGCAAAGAGTCGGAGACAGCTTAGCAACTAAGTACTGAAAATGATGTCACAGCTTTTGGAACTTCCCATCTCTACATGATGAAATTAAGGAGATAAAACCTACCAAAAATGCTTTTTATAAGGAAAAACTTTGGCTCTCTGTAAGTAAAAAAGATTTTAGTCCCTTTAAAAAAAAGACTGTTCAAAAGGTTTTCTTATAAGTTATGCAGGAGGTGAGATAATTTGAAGAATAAAACATCAGAAGAAAATATGTAGTGTTAGCATGTAGCTTTCTCCTCACCACTCTTCAGATAGAAAATATATCAGCACCTGGAAAACTTTGCATAAGAATATGCACAATAAAATGATGCCATTGGATCTTTCACTGAAAGATCATCTTAAAAAAGGTCAAAGTTTGTTTTCATTTTTATAATTACTGGTCACTAGTGTATGTACTGTTTATTTCATTTTAGAGTATTTTTGTTATGTATGCTGAATGGTCTCAATGGACATGAGTTTGAGCAAGCTCTGGAAGATGGTGAAGGACAGGGAAGCCTGGTGTGCTGCAGTCCATGGGGTTGCAAAGAGCCGGAAACAATTGAGTAGCTGAACCACAACAAAATGCTAGTTTATGTTAAAATAACCATGTATGTTTCGCATTTTATAAATTTATGTTTGTAGTTGCCATTTTGTAGTAAATTTTATATTTACAGAAACATATTTATGATCTATATTTTAAATGATTTAGTTTCACTTATTTCTTTTCAAAGAAATTGCTGGATTCCGAACATTTTAAAATACTGGAATTAAAACTGTTATTTTAATATTAAATGAAGTAAATGCACAAATAAAGAAATACTGGTATTAAAATTAGTATTTTAGTACTGAATCAAATACTGAAAATAAGTACTTTTGTAGTAAAAACTGCACATATTCATTGCATATACTCTGTGCATGTATGGTTGTAGTGGTTCAGTTGCTAAGTCGTGTTTGACTCTTTGCGACCCCATGGACTGCAGCACTCCAGGTTTCCCTGCCCTTTACTATCTCTTGGAGTTTGTTCAAACTCATGTCTGTTCAGTTGGTGATGCCATCCAACCATTTCATCCTGTGTTGCCTGCTTCTCCTCCTTCCCTCATCACAGCATCAGGGTCTTTTTGAGTGACTCTTCCTCTTGAAAATTGTGGAATTACAAGAGTGTGACCCTTGCTCAACCTGAAATTCTAATGTAAAGGGTGCAACTAATGGGAACATTTCACGATGCAAATGACTCAGATTTCTTAAACTAAAAAAAAAAAGAATTGCATTATATCAATAAAAAGAGTACTTTATCATTGCATTAAAACAGCATATGAAATATCAGACCAAACATCACTACTGCTATCAACTATGCACAAATAGTATGTCAATGTTTTCTATGTTTGGTTAAAGCATTTATTCAGCTTTTAGAAGACTATAAACTCTAAGCGCAGGATCTTTTTATAAATCTGTTATCTCCCACCTAGCCCAGTATCATTGACTAGCTCTTGATCTCTGAGTAATTACATGACTCTGAAGTAATTACACGACTCTGAACTGAGAACATGAAACAAAATGTAAATAAAACATTCAACACAGTGCTCAGAACTGGTGGCTATCATTATTCATTCATTTAACTCACTAACTGAGCAATGTTGAACTTGGAACTAGGGGTACAACATGAGTAAAAATATACTTAGTGGCAAGAAGAGTTATTACTCAAGTAATCACAATTTCTCTTTGATTTCATTGGCTAGTGTTCCCACAATAATATTAAATACAGTAATGATGTTAACAACTGTGGTCATATTCATGTATCTGAACTTTATGTCTTCAAGTAAACTCAATAAGGAATATTGTATTTATTTAAAATTTAATTACAGTATAATTGCTCTCTGTAAGGAGTCCTTTAAAACAGTATGCATTCTTAGCACAATTAAACCAATTTCACAGATCCAAAATAAACTTACATACTGTTAGAACATATCTGTTGTGTGATGCAAGGTCTGACACAAACTTTATACCAGTATATTATCTAACATCTTCCCTATTTAATTATATAATTTCTGATATTACAATAGCATCCATATTGATGAGCCAATTTTCTACCCGTCCCTTCATTCCACATTCCTGTCCATTTCATTTGTACTTTGGGGATCCTACAGATTTTCATTTCTGTATCACATTAGCCTCTATATGTTCAGTACTGCTTTCTAAATCTCAAACTTGAGCCCAGGGTAATTCAGTGGCTACTTAACGGTAAAGCACGGACTACAGTTTGGGATAAACAACTTTAAATCTAGTTTTATTTAGTCATACTCTTTTGCCCTGGTTCAGATTCTCTGGTGATCTACTTTCATTGTTGTCCTTGCTACCTACTATCCTGGACCACTTCCTGCCACTTTCCCTCTGCCCTCACACCAATAATGCAGTATCATACCCCTGAAGCTGACAATTCATCCTTTGAACTGAGACCAGTGGATATGATTAGCAAAACAGAGAATCAAGAGCAGAAATAGTCTTGCAAACTATTAAATAATAGGATAAATAAACAATAAGGACCTACTGCATATAGCACATGGAACTATATTCAATATCCTATGATAAACTCTAATGGTAAAAAATATACATACACACATATATATGTACGTGTGTGTGTATATATATATTTACATATAATCCACAAGGGCTTCCCTGGCGGTTCAGACGGGAAAGAACCCACCTGCAATGCAGGAGACCCACATTCAACCCCTGGGTCAGGAAGATCCCTGGAGAAGAGAACGGCAACCTACTCCAGTATTCTTTCCCGGAGAATCCCCACGGACAGAGGAGCCTGGTGGGCTATGGTCCAGGCATCCCAAAGAGTTGGATATGACTAAGCAACTATCACTTTCACTTTCCTGGGATCTTTCAGTCATAAATACACATATATATAAACCACTGTCCCATACAGCAGAAATTAACACAACACTGTAATTTGGTTATACTTCAATGAAGTGTTAAAAATTAAGGGACTTCCCTGATAGCTCAGTTGGTAAGGAACCTGCCTGCAATGCAGGAGACCCTGATTCAATACCTGGGTTGGGAAAATCGGCTGGAGAAAGGACAGACTATCTACTCCAGTATTCTTGGGCTTCCCTTGTGGCTCAGCTGGTAAAGAATCCACCTGCAATACAGGAGACCTGGGTTTGATCCCTGGGTTGGGAAGATCCAAATGTTAAAAAACTAAAAAAAGGCAGAACTCAATTTGAAAATAAAAAAATAGATACAGTGTTTATGTACATATATTCATATTTTTCCTGGAGTGTGAGTCAAGTGAGCCTTAGGAAGCATTACTACGAACAACCTAGATGGTATATTGAAAAGCAGAGATATTACTTTGCCAACAAAGGTCCATCTAGTCAAGGCTATGGTTTTAACAGTGGTCATGTATGGATGTGAGAGTTGGACTATAAAGAAAGTGATTGCAGCCATGAAATTAAAAAGATGCTCCTTGGAAGAAAAGCTATAATAAGCCTAGACAGCGTATTAAAAAGCAGAGACATCACTTTGCCAACAAAGGTCCATATAGTCAAAGTTATGGTTTTTCCAGCGGTCATGTACAGCATCACCAACTCAATGGACAGGAATTTGAGTAAATTCCGGGAGTTGATGATGGACAGGGAGGCCTGGCGTGCTGCAGTCCATGGGGTCACAAAGAGTCAAACACAACTGAACAACTGAACTGACTGACTGATGTACAGATTTGAGAGCTGGACCAAAAAGAAGACTGAGAACAAAGAATTGACGCTTTGGAACTGTGGTGGTGGAGATGACTCTTGAGTGTCCCCTGGATAGCGAGGAAATCAAACTAGTTAATCCTAAAGGAAATCAACCCTGAATTTTCATAGGAAGGACTGACGATGAAGCTGCAATATTTTGGCCACTTGATGAGAAGACATGACTCACTGGAAAAGAGCCTGATGCTGGGAAAGACTGAAAGCAAAAGGAGAAGAGGGCAACAAAGGATGAGATGGTTAGCTAGCATGGATGTGAGTTTGAGCAAAGTCTGGGAGATAGTGAAGGCAGGGCAGCCTGGTGGGCTGCAATCCATGGTGTTGCAAAAAGTAGGACATGACTAGGCAACTGAATAACAACAAATTCATAATTCTTAACATGAAAATTCGCTAGAACAGTGCTAAGTATCCATTTATACTTTCTCTCTTTGACTTCTTGGCTTTCTTCCCCTCTGGCTCATTTTCCTGTTCACTCTAATCTCTTTCCCATTCCTCTTAATCTATGCCATGAATGCAATGTAAATTGAAATCTAATCATAGGCTGTCCTGGCTAACAGGGACTTCAAAAATCAACCTCTTTATTTACATATGAGGAAACTATATCCCAGAGATTAAACTATTTGCCCAACATAACAGAGCTGAGTAGCAGAGCTGAATAAGGGATCCAAATGTCTTAATTACTTTTTCCTGTTATGCTCCTTCAGATCAGTACAGTTAAATAAATGCTCTTAAGACTATATTTATTTATTATCTAGAGAGCAAATGGACTTCCTGGCTTTAATCTATCTAAAGTGAAGTGAAAGTCGCTCAGTCGTATCCGACTCTTTGCGACCCCATGGACTATACAGTCCATGGAATTCTCCAGGCCAGAATACCGGAGTGGATAGCCTTTCCCTTTTCCAAGGGATCTTCCCAACCCAGGGACTGAACCCAGGTCTCCCGCATTGCAGGCAGATTCTTTACCAGCTGAGCCACAAGGGAAGCCCAAATCTCTCTGAAGAGATAATTATTTGTTGGCGTATTTATAGGAATAACTGCAAAGAGTGACCTCACACTACTCTTACTATCTCCAGGGGATCTTCCTGACCCAGGAATCAAATCTGGGTCTCTCGCACTGAAGGCAGATTCTTTACCATTTGAGCCACACCAAGGAAACCCACTCTTAATATTACTATGGTCAAAATATTGATTTAATGTAGTTATATCTTTATATGCTCTAGTATATTTTGGAAGAAGCTGAGCTGGCCCAGAGAGAAATTTCCTGAGTTTATTTTCATAATAAGTGTTGAAAAATCTTAATATTTAGAATTAAGAAATTAAAACTAATGTTAGGATCAAAATAGACTTTTGTATATGAGATAGGAAAATACTCCACATTAATCTAATCAGAAGAGTCTCTAAGATGCAAAAGAATATTCAGAAAATATGTACATAACTTAGCTGTTCTTCATTCTTTCTTCTATGTAATATAATTATAAAGTTGATGAGAGGCACTGATTAAAGGGGAAATGGTCAAGTAAGTGAATTCTCTCACACACTAACGTAAACTAGGCACTATTAATAAAGTAAAAGTAAAGTGAAGTCGCTCAGCCGTGTTCAACTTTTTGCGACCCCATGGGCTGTAGCCCACCAGGCTCCTCTGTCCATAGGATTTTCCAGGCAACAGTACTGGAGTGGGTTGCCATTTCCTTTACTGGGGGATCTTCCCAATTCAGGGATGGAACCCAGGTCTTTAGCATTGCAAGCAGACACTTTACCATCTGAGCCACCAGGGAAGCCCTGTTAACAATACTATTTTACTTTTACATGGCTAACTTTGTCCTTTTCGTATCAATTCTATGTGATTCTTATTTCACCCTCAAAAACTAGCTTGTGAGCAGGTAGGGTTACTGCTACTAGCTTTCATTTCCAATACTGTGCATAGTACTTTGCATGAATACATAATTTTAGGAAGCATCACTATGAACAAAGTTAGTAGAGGTGATGGAATTTCAGTTGAGCTATTTCAAATCCTAAAAGAGGATGCTGTGAAAGTGCTGCACTCAATATGCCAGCACATTTGGAAAACTCAGCAGTGGCCACAGGACTGGAAAAGGTCAGTTTTCATTTCAATCCCAAAGAAAGGCAATGCCAAAGAATGCTCAAACTACCGCACAATTGCACTCATCTCACACGCTAGCAAAATAATGCTCAAAATTCTCCAAGCCAGGCTTCAACAATAGTTCACGTGAACCATGAACTTCCAGATGTTCAAGCTGGATTTAGAAAAGGCAGAGGAACCAGAGATCAAATTGCCAACATCCACTGGATCATTGAAAAAGCAAGAGAGTTCCAGAAAAACATCTACTTCTGCTTTAAAAGGCGTTGGCATAGTCAATAAAGCAGAAATACATGTTTTTCTGGAACTCTCTTGCTTTTTCGATGCTGTTAATACCAAAAGACTATTGATTGGCTGGTTGTGGTAATAAAGATGGGTTTGAAGTGTTTTTTTGGTAAAAATATTCTGAAATAGAACCCAACAAATAGTTCCTTGAGATTTTTTAGCCAAAAGGGAAAAAAACAGCAACACTGACCTCTGAGACCTAAGTGCTTATAAAGAAATTAAGACGTTTGTTTCGCAATATGGAGGGATACCTACAACAAAAGGCGGGAAGTTTCAGCTGTTTGTTAGTTATGCACTTCTTCCACTGTGGCGTTTCTCTGAAGGGCTTCCATGGTAACACAGGATTAATAATACCATGCATTGGAAGAAGTGATAAAGATTATGGGGGTTTCCCCACCCACCAATTCTACCACAGGCATTATTTGCTCTTGTGCTATTTGGAAGATCTGAAATACAGTCTGGAAACCTAATTATGCGTAAACCTATTGAAGACATTTAATAAGCTGTTTCTTTCAATTAGCAGGTTTTAGAATTAAAAGATCCTGGAGACCCAAACGATAAAGTGTCCCTAGGGTCATCTAAAAAAGTATAAAGACATCTGAAAGGAGTACACTCCAGTGTCCAAAGTGTGAAGGAACTTTATATGCATTATCTCATCCACAACTCTATGAAACTGGTGGTATTATCCTTATTTTATATAGAGGAAAATGAGTTCTCAGAGGGTAAGTGATTTATGAGGGGTACAGAGTTGGGAGTATTTCCATTTGACACTGCAGGAAAAAGACAAAGGCATTACTGATGTATCCAAAGTATCTAAACTCAGGTTGGTATGTGCATGGAGCAAGTGGCTACTAGAGGTTTACTCATTTCTCCTTGATAAACTGTCCTGAGTTCAGTAAAATCAAACTGTGAAGAACTGCAGTGCTCTGGAGGAAAAATAGATTTTGCAAAATTACAAATTTTGATGTATGAATCAACAGCTGACTTTTGGAAAGCAAACCTCAGGACTGTCTGAATCACCACTAAGCATCTTTCCTGTCATCGTGACTACATGAATTAAGAAAACCTGAGTCAAAATTAAACTTCCCCTTGGAAGAAATATTACTTTTGAAATTTTTGGAAATGCCTACATAAATCTAAGCATTCTAAGAAAATCCTGAATGTAATATTTGTGTCCACCTGGCTTGGAAAAGGCAGACTGTTTCATAAAATTGCTAAAATAAAGGCTGAAAGATGCAATATCTAAATCTTAGCATGGATTTGGGCCTTAAACATAACACTAATTCTTGAAACAGCGTTGAACAGTATTGAGTCTCTCATTTTTCTATGAATCTAGTTGATAGCATTCTTTCTGCCTTTTTTTGTTGTTACTATTGTTTTTGGTGCTGCTACTAAGTCGCATCAGTCGTGTCCGACTCTGTGCGACCCCATAGACTGCAGCCCAACAGGCTCCCCCGTCCCTGGGATTCTCCAGGCAAGAACACTGGAGTGGGTTGCCATTTCCTTCTCCATGTTTTTGGTGGTGGGGGCGGGGTGGTGTTGTTTTTGTTTTTTACCCAGTAAATCCTCATTGGTTATTTATTACTGCATTTTTAAATTACTAAAAACTCATTTGACTTAACAGTCTAATGTTTTTTATTATCAAGAAAAAATTAACAACCTGTATACAATTTTTTAACATGATGTTCTCACAGCTAGAAGACCTCGAATGCCCCAAAGTAGAGGCACTTACCAAGTATCCAGGTTACAAAGTACGGGGCATAATTCTGAGGATATCTGGGATAGAAAGCAGGAAGAGTGAACAGCCAAGTGAAACTGGAGAAATTGACCTTTGGAGAAACTTTATCGGTGTGTCACTTGAAGACAAGGGTCTCCTGAACTTCTGAATTTCATGACCAGTGTAATTTCAAATTAGATATTGGGGATAACAAACAATTATCAACCTTGTGTTTGTTTCAACACGTTTAACAAATTACTGCCTCTACTCACCATCATTTTATCAAAGAAACTGTCAATACACCCCCCTCAAGAGAAGATATGGGCTTCCCTGATGGCTCAGACTGTAAAGAATCTGCCTGCAATGCAGGAGACCCAGACTCAATCCCTGGGTCAGGAAGATTCCCTGGAGAAGGAAATGGCTACCCACTCCAGTATTCTTGCCTGGAGAATTCCATGGACAGAGAAGCCTGGTAGGCTACAGTTCATGGGGTTGCAAAGCTGGACACAATTGAGTGATTAACACTTTCACTTTCAAGAGAAGACATTCTAGTCTGGGAAACCCCAAGGACACAGGAGTCTGAGGCTACAGTCCATGGGGTCACAAAAGAGTGGGACATGACTGAGCGACTAAACAAGACAAGACATAATCTCAGAATAAGACAGTCCTTTAAATTAGGATAATTAATAGCTTATTTTTTTAATCACCAAGTAGTACTTATTTCTCTCATTTTTTGCAATATTAGTGAAAAATTTGTTATGCGACCAGCATTTGAGAATCAACAGTTCAAAGCGAAGATTCCCAAATACTGGTTCTCAGACAAGAAGTACCTGTGGGGCTTTAAAGGTAATGAATCTAGGTCTCACCCAAGACCTACTGAATCAATCTACGGGGTAAGGTGTCCAGGAATTTTGATGTACAATTGGGTTTGGTGACAATGGTCCACAGTACATATAAACTTAAGTATGACTTAGGAATTGTTGGTAACAGGAATGTCCAATCTAGTCAATCTGGATATAAAAGTTCCAGATAGAAATCTTCTTGAGAAATCAAGCAGAGGGGTCCATGGGGTTCAGGAACCTGTTTATTTGGCAGATTTACTAAGAACAGAACATCTCACTTCAAGGAGCGAGGTGTTCTAAGAATAGCAGGATGCCAGGAGTGGAATGTTGGCAGGAACTTGGAAAGGGTAATAAGCCCACAGTTCTTCAGAGAGATTAAGATACTAAATACAAGCAAGATACTGGCAAGAAACTAAGGCAAAAACCTAGGTTCTTAACTGGAACCACCATGATACATAGAGTGCTGTTACTTAAGAGTTACTATCATAGTAAGTCCTAGGTTTGGAAAATGTGATTTATTCTAAGCCCTGTAATTTTAAAGCTCACAGTGTTTGTGCATAGTAAATGCTCAATACATATGTGTTGAATAAAGTAAGTTTTTAATTTTTAAACTTTTTTTAAAAAACTACTCTTTCTCCACGCCTAGAAAAGATTTTGAGGTTCTGGGAAACGTACACAATGAAAACTAGGATAGGGTAATAGGTTTAATAGAGCACACATGATTTCAGCACTGTAACATTTTCCTTGTTGAAAGAAACATTCAGAACAAAAGCAAATAACACACAGCTCTTTCTCAGTTATTATGAGTTGTACAAGAGAACAGTATTGTTTATGATTTTTTTAACTCCCTAATATCTGACTCTGGAACACAGTTAACATTAAGTTTTTATGGTAGATTTACTTTCCAAATACTTTGTTCAGCTGATATATCGTAGTGTATATTTTTTCTAGTTATATATACCTGTTTATTTTAGACCTGGCTGGCAGATGGAGGTTAATCCAGGATTGAACATTTGCCACAAGCAGTGTTTGGAGACAGAATAACAGACTAGTCTAGAGTTCAGATCCTGAAGACAGAACATCTGGGTTTGAATCTCAATCCCACCTCTTACTGACTCTTGTATCTTGCCTAAACTACTTAATCCCTGTGTTCAACAAAGGTCCGTCTAGTCAAAGCTATGGTTTTACCAGTAGTCATGAACGAGTGTGAGAGTTGGACTATAAAGAAAGCTGAGCACTGAAGAACTGATGCTTTTGAACTGGTGTTGGAGAAGACTCTTGAGAGTTCCTTGGACTGCAAGGAGATCCAATCAGTTCATCCTAAAGGAAATCAGTCCTGAATATTCATTGGAAGGCCTGATGCTGAAGCTGAAACTCCAATACTTTGGCCACCTGATGCGAAGAACTGACTCATCTGAAAAGGCCCTGACGCTGGGAAAGATTGAAGGCAGGAGGAGAAGGGGACAACAGAGGATGAGATGGTTGGATGGCATCACCGACTCAATGGACCTGAGTTTGAAGAAACTCTGGGAGTTGGTGATGGACAGGGAAGCCTGGTGTGCTACAGTCCATTGGGTCCCAGAGTCAGACACAATTGAGCAACTGAACTGAACTTAACTCATCTGTAAAGTAAGGGAAAATACCACCTACCTGATAGGAGTTTTTATGGAAAGTAATATTACACAGGGCTTCCCTGGTGACTCAGTGGTAAAGAATCTGCCTGCCAATGCAGGAGACACCAACCAATCCCTGGGTTGGGAAGATACTCTGGAGAAGAAAATGGCACCCCACTCCAGTATTCTTGCCTGGGAAATCCCATGGACGGAGAAGCCTGGCGGCTATAGCCTATGAAGGTCACAAAACAGTTGGACATGACTTAGCAGCTAAACAACAACAATAAATGAACATGTGTCACTATATATATGTGTTCAATTAGTTACTTTTACTAATTTGGAATGATCAATACTGACTATAGTTTTACAGAACCTTTAGACTTTTTAGAATTTTTTTCACTTTAGAATTTTTTCACTTTTAGAATTTTTTTCACTCTCATAAATATATCATATATGCAACCCAGGAGACCTGGGTTAGATCCCTAGTTCGGAAGATCCCTGGAAGAAGGCATGGAGACCCACTCCAGTATTCTTACCTAGAGAATCCCATGGACAGAGAAGCCTGAAGGGCTACAGTCCATGGGGTCAGAAAGAGTCACGACTGAAGAGACTAAGCACTCACACACTCATTTCAAGTCAGTAAAAATCTTTCTAGGGGCTGTTATCATATTAGAGTATGACAGCTTACTTAAAATGATTTAAATTTATAAATATCAATTAAGCTTATAGCCAAATTTTCACTAAGATTTAAAGATAAGTTTGTTTATATACAAGTAGACATATGCCAAAACTTAAAGATACACAACTTTTACTAATTAAAAAACAATTACTCTACAACATGATTCTCAACTGGTGTCAATTTTGACCCGTCCTCACCCAGTGGACATTTGACAATGTTTGGAGACATTTTTGGATGTCACAACTGTTGGGGGGAATGGGGGAACTGCTACTAGTACCTAGTGGACAGAGGCCAAATACGCTGCTAATCCTTTTATAATACAGAGCTCCCACTCTACCTCAACAAAGAAGTAGCCAAGAGACTAGAAGCCCAGACATTATTGCAAAACTACTTAAAAGAACAGAAATGCTTTGAAGACCTGACCTGTGTGGGAAGAGAAGGTAGGAAAAGCAGGCTGTGCCATTTGCACTGCTTGGTCTCACCTTCAAGCTTTTGATCACAAACCTCATGAGGGCCTTCAGGTTACCTCTGATCCCATTACATTTTCCTGGTCTATTCATTCCCCTACTTTTCACAATGACTATTTCTCACTTCCTCTTTCTCATGAAACCTCCAGTACCATCTTTCCTTCCACATTCTCAGCTAGGAAATTTGATAATTTCACTGGGAAAATTGATAATTAGCTATAATTATCTCATCTTTGCATCATTAAACTATCCGCCTGTACTCTGCCTTCTCTGTTCCACTGGTCCTTGCTCCTGAGATAAGGTTCTTCATTTGTGCATTGATCTCATGCCATTTCTTAGTTAAGTACATTGCTTCTGAAATTATATCCTCTCCTGCATTATCATTTTCTCTTTCCTCTGCATCTTTCTCATTCACAAACATACATCCTGCAACATCATTCATGTGTAAAAAAAAAAAAAAGAGAGAGAGAGACAAAAAGTAAGACCATGCCCTCATATAGCTCTCCTACTCTGCTTCCTTTCTTAGAAAATTCTTTTAAATAGTTGTTTTGTGTACTTGCTGTTTCTACTTCTCACACTTTCCACTTATTTTTCTCACTTCCAAATGCTTTAATGTGTATTTTTTAACAAACAAGAACATTCTCCAACGTAACAAAAATGTCACCATCAAAATCAGGAAATTAACACTGATATAACACTATCACCTAACCCTCAGACCATTCAGGTTTTCTGAACTGGTCCAACTATGTCCTTTACAACAACAGGACCAGGTCTAGAACAATGTTACAATTATTGTCACTTTTCTTTAGTCTCTTTCTATCTGCAATAGTTCTTCAATCTTTCCTTATCTATCACGACTGTGACACTTTTGAAGGTTTAAAGCCAGTTATTTTGTCAAATGATCATTGATTTGAGTTTGTCTAATCTGTCCCCACCATTCAGATTATGCATCTTTGGCAGGAAATGGAGCATCCTTCTCACTGCATCCAATCAGGTGACAAACGACCTCAGTAAGTCCCACTACTGGTGATGCTAACTGATCACCTGATTAAGGGAATAACTGCCAGAGCTTTCCAGTATAAAGTTACTTTTTCCCTTTGCAATTAAGTTTAAAACTATGAAATACTTTTTTTCCCTCAGACTTTCAACTTAGTTTATTTACATCAGCATGAAGTCATGGGCTCCTACTGTATTCCATGTACTATCGTTCATAACCATCATTATTTATTTTGATGCTCAAATTGTCCCACATTTGGCCAGTGGGAGCCCCTTTAGGCTGACACCTGTTTTTCACATATTCTGAACATTCTTTGAACACTTCCTCACTTCCAACACAAAATACTTCAGCTCATCTTTTATTTTCCCAGCCCCAGCCCTGGAATCAGCTCTTTCCCCAAGGAACTCTGTTCCTTTTAGTGGAGAAAGATATTCAGAAGTCAGGAGTTGGATAACAGATACTTTCATTGACTGCTATAGGTGTATCACTATTCCAAGTCCCTCTCAATGAACAGAACTTGAGTGCATGTACACACACATACGTAGATATAGACAGACACACATTTACCTCTTTATCTACCTAATATACTGAAAACCTTGAGTTCACATCAATATTTCCAATTCCAATATAACACCACAAATACCCTTTCAATATTTGTAATTCCCTTCTCCAAACTGAAAAACCTGACTCCTTTTATCCTTAATATATTCGTTGACTCACACTTAAATGATCCCTAATATGTTGGAAAAGACTCTGATGCTGGGAGGGATTGGGGACAGGAGGAGAAGGGGACGACAGAGGATGAGATGGCTGGATGGCATCACTGACTCGATGGACGTGAGTGTGAGTGAACTCCGGGAGTTGGTGATGGACAGGGAGGCCTGGCGTGCTGCGATTCATGGGGTCGCAAAGAGTCGGACACGACTGAGCGACTGAAGTGAACTGAATATGTAACAAACCTACCTTTGCTATTGCCACTACTTCCCCCAGGTATCTTCCTGGCTGAACTCAGTCTTCACATCATTGTTAGACTGCTGCCACTGTTCTCTTCTCAGACACTCTGTATTAGGCTGAGGCCACTGGTGCTCAATCATCACTGGATTCCCCTTCTCGCTCCACCTGCGCTCCACTACCCTGAGCCTGGCTGCCCTCCTGCACAGATGTCTTCCACTCAGTATAAAGCAATCACTACAATGGGTTATAGCTATTAGGTTGGTGCAAAAGTAATTGCAGTTTTACACTGCTAAAATTTGCCATTTGACACTGGAATACATTTGTAAATAAATGTGGTTATGTTATACATCATTTTAATGCGCATTTGTCACTTCATGTTTTTTATTAATTACATTCAGTTCAATTCAGTCGCTCAGTCGTGTCCGACTCTTTGCGACCCCATGAATTGCAGCACGCCAGGCCTCCCTGTCCATCACCAACTCCCGGAGTTCACTCAGACTCAAGTCCATCGAGTCAGTGATGCCATCCAGCCATCTCATCCTCTGTCGTCCCCTTCTCCTCCTGCCCCCAAGCCCTCCCAGCATCAGGGTCTTTTCCAATGAGTCGGCTCTTTGCATGAGGTGGCCAAAGTACTGGAGTTTCAGCTTCAGCATCATTCCCTCCAAAGAAATCCCAGGGCTGATCTCCTTTCAGAACGACTGGTTGGATCTCCTTGCAGTCCAAGGGACTCTCAAGAGTCTTCTCCAACACCACAGTTCAAAAGCATCAGTTCTTCGGCACTCAGCCTTCTTCACAGTCCAACTCTAACATACATACGTGACTACTGGAAAAACCATAGCCTTGACTAGACGAACCTTTGTTGGCAAAGTAATGTCTCTGCTTTTGAATATGCTATCTAGGTTGGTCATAACTTTCCTTCCAAGGAGTAAGCGTCTTTTAATTTCATGGCTGCAATGACCATCTGCAGTGATTTTGGAGCCCCCAAAAATAAAGTCTGACACTGTTTCCACTGTTTCCCCATCTATTTCCCATGAAGTGATGGGACCAGATGCCATGATCTTCGTTTTCTGAATGTTGAGCTTTAAGCCTACTTTTTCACTCTCCACTTGCGCTTTCATCAAGAGCCTTTTTAGTTCCTCTTCACTTTCTGCCATAAGGGTGGTGTCATCTGCATATCTGAGGTTATTGAGATTTCTCCCAGCAATCTTGATTCCAGCTTGTGTTTCTTCCAGTCCAGCGTTTCTCATGATGTACTCTGTATATAAGTTAAATAAACAGGGTGACAATATACAGCCTTGATGTACTCCTTTTCCTATTTGGAACCAGTCTGTTGTTCCATGTCCAGTTCTAACTGTTGCTTCCTGACCTGCATACAGATTTCTCAAGAGGTAGATCAGGTGGTCTGGTATTCCCATCTCTTTCAGAATTTTCCACAGTTTATTGTGATCCACACAGTCAAAGGCTTTGGCATAGTCAATAAAGCAGAAATAGAAGTTTTTCTGGAACTCTCTTGCTTTTTCCATGATCCAGTGGATGTTGGAAATCTGATCTCTGGTTCCTCTGCCTTTTCTAAAACCAGCTTGAACATCAGGAAGTTCATGGTTCACGTATTGCTGAAGCCTGGCTTGGAGAATTTTGAGCATTACTTTACTAGCGTGTGAGATGAGTGCAATTGTGCGGTAGTTTGAGCATTCTTTGGCATTGCCTTTCTTTGAGACTGGAATGAAAACTGACCTTTTCCAGTCCTGTGGCCACTGCTGAGTTTTCCAAATGTGCTGGCATATTGAGTGCAGCACTTTCTTGCTGTTTATTTTATATTTATTTTAGACTAGAGAAATTATGTTAGACAAAAAGAAAACTCGAGTGATTTTCTTATTTGAGTTCAAAATGAGTTGTAAAGCAGCAGAGACAACTGGAAACACCAACATTTGGCCCAGGAACTGGTAACAAAAGTACAGTGCAGTGGGGGAGGTCAAGAAGTTTCACAAAGGAGCCGAGAGCTTTGAAGATGCGGAGCATGGTGGCCAGCCATCAGAAGTCGACAACAACCAACTGAAAGCATAGCTGAAACTGATCCTCCTACAACTACATGAAAAGTTGCCCAAGAACTCAATGCTGACCATTCTACAGTCGTTTGGCATTTGAAGCAAACTGAAAAGGTGAAAAAACTTGGTAAGTGGGTGCCTCATGAGTTGACTGAAAATCAGAAAAACTGTCACTTTAAAGTGTCATCTTCTCTTATTCTATGCAACAACAACAAACCATTTCTCGAATCATGACGTGATGAAATGTGGATTTTATATGACAATCAGTGACAACTAGTTTGATGGCTGGACCAAGAAGCAGCTCCAAAGCACTTCCCAAAGCCAAACTTGAACCAGAAAGAGGTCATGGTCACTGTTTCATGGTCTGCTGCCCATCTGATCCACTACAGCTTTCTGAATCCCAGTGAAACCATTATATCTCAGAAGTATACTCATCAATGAGATTCACTGAAAACTGCAATACCTACAGCTGGGCACTGATCAACAGAAAGGGCCCTATTCTTCTCCACAACAGCGCCTGCCCGCATTTCATACAACCAATGCTTCAAAAGTTGAACAAACTGGGCTATGAAGTTTTGCCTCATCTGCCACATTCACCTGACCTCTCCCCAATCAACTACCACTTCTTCAAGCATCTCAACAACTTTTTACAGGGAAAATGCTTCCACAACCAGCAGGATGCAGAAAATGTTTTCCAAGAGTTCGTTGAATCCTAAAGCACAGATTTTTATGCTACAGGAATAAACAAACTTATTTCTCATCAGCAAAACTGAGTTAACTGTAATGGTTCCTATTTTGATTAATAAAAATGTGTTTGAGCCAAGTTATAATGATTTAAAATTCACAGTCTGAAACTGCAATTACTTTTTCACCAATGTAAATACCACTCTCCCAACCCTCTCACTGGAGAAAGCAATGCCACCCCACTCCAGTACTCTTGCCTGGAAAATCCCATGGATGGAAGAGCCTGGTAGGCTGCAGTCCATGGGGTCACTAAGAGTCAGACATGACAGAGCGACTTCACTTTCACTTTTCACTTTCATGCGTTGGAGAAGGAAATGGCAGCCCACTCCAGTGTTCTTGCCTGGAGAATCCCAGGTACGGGGGAGCCTGATGGGCTGCCATCATGGGGTCACACAGAGTCGGACACGACTGAAGTGACTTAGCAGCAGCAGCAGCAACCATCTCACATGGTCAGACTCTTCATCTTACTCATACTCTCACATCACTCTCTCTGAGCACACCATCCCCTAATCTGGGGGCTATCCTCACCCCACTAAGCCCTGACTTCACATTATAGGTCACCCTCCAGCACGCAAGTCCTCTTTAAGACTCTGATACTCAAGGTTCTGATACCCTGCTCCAGATCATCACAGCTTCCAACCTTGATTTTCTGTGAGGAAACCAACCTTGCTCAACCTCAGCTGAGGTGCTCAGAAGGCAGAAGAAAAACATCCTGCCATTCACCTCAGATTCTATTTTACATCCTTCATCTATCACTTTCCTACTTATTCCTAAATAAAGGATTCTTCCTTCACTTAGTTTGCTTATTATAAAACCAAAGTGAATTTGAATGTTTTACAGCCAGGTATTTTAAAAAATAAAGTTCCTCACAATTAAATAATTAGGTAATCTGTGTCTATAAGGTATTCAGAATTATAGAAAGGATGAGAATAAAGAAATAAATGGTAGGATATTAAAAATAGATGTTAATGTCTTATTATACCTTCTAGCTTACTAGGATAAAAATGTTTTAACCACAAAATGCATTAATGCAGTCTATGAGTACAGCTGGATATCTGAAACAGAAATATGAATTTTTCAAACTATACCAAAGTAAATCTTTTCTGCCCATCTGCCTTTATTGCTTGGGAAGGCTATGATTCTCAATTTTACAATGAATGATCTCTTCCTTTCAATTCACCTATATTTATATTTACAGCATTTTTCCTTTACTCCCATATCTGAGAAGCAATAATAGCTTTGTATTGTAATTTGTTTTTGGTTAAGAACATTTAAAGGTCTAATAAGAACTAGAAGAGCTTTATAGCATCAAGTGTACCAAGGTTATAAAATGGATATATACAACCTGTTATTTTGTAGATTAACATCTTTTTCTTTCATGTATTTAAGATAAAAATCTTGCTTGGTAGTAGCATAAATAAATCTAAATGATTTATACCTGCCCCAGTTTTTATTCCAACAGATAGTTCAGCAATTATTGCTTATGAAAAACATTTAGTAAGGCAGCATATTGCCATATTTATACATGTGGTTCAGACTCATTTTCCATTAATTTTTCATTCATTCACTTCGTAAAATAGCACAGCACCTACTTCTCTGTAACTTCCCTATCATCACTCTACACCAAACTTTTCTTGGAATACTTCAGTAGTTTCTTAACTGGTCTTTTCAGGTTTTTAGTCATCCTGGAATTCATTTTTCCATTGTAACTAGAGTGATCTTTTCAAATATAAGAGTGATCATGTCAGGCTACAACTGTTAAAGAGCACTGATTCTGGGGCCCGATACCTAGATTCAAATCTAGAGTCTGCCATTTATTACCTGTGTTACCTCTGACAAACCACCTCTCAGTTTCCTGATATGTAAGATGGACAACATGTGTATCTTAAATGATTATAAGGGTTACATGAACTATGGTAAGTGCTCTGTGAATGGCAGTCTACTTCATCAACCTCAACCCTTTATCTGTTATTTTATTGTTCTAGCCATTTTGGAAGCTTTTTGTTTTTCCCATTTGAGAAAAGGGCCACATACCCTATGTTTGAGGGCCTTTGCACATGCTACACCCTATCTGAACTCACCCTTCTGCTCTCTCCCACATACTTGTTGCCTATTGGCTCCTCATCATTTTTCAGATCTCTGTCAACATTTTTTCCACAGGGAAACCATTCCTAGTGCTAAGTTGGGTTTTTACGTCACTATCACTTTAAAAGAATGTTGTTTCTCTCAGTCACAGTACTTACTGCTTTGGGTGACTATTTGACTAACAGCTATCCTTTCCACCATGCCTGTTTTTGCTCACATTATATCCTTAGGGCTCAGCTCAACCAATCAAGTTGTTGAATTAAATAAATGAATAATAACTGACACCTGTGCCATTCATTTAACGTCACCTGATGGCAGGTATTATTTTACAAATGTTAAAGTTTTGTGGTTTTTAATATGCATCATCATTCTAGATATCAAGAAAAGTTTAAAACAGGTAGAAGTCACGTCAGATTCTGCCACTTGAGAAAACTCAAAATGGCCTCAGCTCTATCCTCCAACTGCCAAGCTTTAGAATGCAGTTATGATTGGGTAAATTAGATCCATGAGAAGCACTACAAAAAGGGGGAGGGGGCTTTGGAGTCACACAAACCTTTAGCTTTGCATGACAAAGGTTAACCTTTCTTATACTAGTTTCAACTTCTATAAAATGAAAATACTACCACTTACATCATAGAGCTGGCATGAAAATAAAAGAATATCAGAATGCCTGGCACACAGACATGTTCCAAATTTTAAGGTCCTCTCTCTCCTAAGTTTAACTCTTTTAAAAAGTCATTTGGCCAGAATTACAGAAAATGGCTTAAAATCTCTTACTTATTTATTACTTAACACTTTCCTTTAAAATGACTTGTGAAAATAATAGAGCAAGATAAAATAATTTTAAGAGATGGAAAAAATGAAGACAATAGGAATGAATTTGTAAACAGAATGCAAACAAAAAACCCTACATATTTGCTAACAATAAACCAGAAATGTGATAGTTTTCTAGCCATACGTTCAAAGTGAGAAATGTGAAACAGTCATAGGAAAGTTTCTATACAATAAAAAGCTTGAGAGAAACTTCTCCCATGAGCCTCATAGAGGATGCACTATAAAGCAGTGGGTACTATTCTAAAAGTCCTTATGGTAAACTGACAAATTATTGAAAGTGAAAGTTGGTCAGTCATATCTGACGCTTTGTGACCCCATGGACTATACAGTCCATGGAATTCTCCAGACCAGAATACTAGAGTGGGTAGCCTTTCCCTTCTTCAGCAGAACTTCCCAACCTAGGGATCAAACCCAGGTCTCCCGCATTGCAGGCAGATTCTTTACCAGCTGATCCACCAGGGAAGCCCAAGAATACTGGAGTACGTAGCCTATCCCTTCTCCAGCAGATCTTTCCAACCCAGGAATTGAACAGGCGGATTCTTTAAAAACTGAGCTATCAGGGAAGCCCAAATTTTTGAAAGCAAATTATTAGGACCTACAAAAAATAACCTCTCTGCATATACACTGATGGCTGGCTTCTCAACAAAGCAATTTGATAAAGACAGTGAGTATAACATTAATCATAAAGAATGAAAGTTCTAAATACAAGTATCAGAATTCATATCCTAGTTCTGCCATTTACTACAAAGCGGTTTTAGACAGAACACCTTAACCTCTGAGTCCCCAAAAGATACACTGCCTCAAATATATGAAAGAAAGAAAAGAAAGTGAAGTCGCTCAGTTGTGTTCGACTCTTTGTGACCTCATAGACTGTAGCCCACCAGGCTCCTCCATCCATGGATTTTCTAGGCAGAGTATTGGAGTGGGTTGCCATTTCCTTCTCCAGAGGATCTTCCCAACCCAGGGATCGAATCCAGGTCTTCCACATTGTAGGTAGACGCTTTACCATCTGAGCCACCGGGGAACAGTATCTTCCCAGCATCACAACTAAATTATTTTCTCAATATAGTACTAATGCCATCAATACTGGTTTTTGTTTATATTTTTACTAATACTACCATAGCAAATTAAAATGAACATTAAATTTAAAATTTAACTGAGTTTAACAGACATTTCTCTAAAAATATACAAATGCACAATAAGCACATGAAAAGTTCCTCAATACCATTTGTCATAAGGTAAAAACAAAACCACAATGAGATACCACTTCATATCCAAAATCAAAAGGTCAGCTGATAAGTTTTGGCAAGGATAAGGATATGAAGGATATTGCTTGTGGGAATGTAAAATACAAAACAGTGTGAGATGCCTCAAACAGTTAAACAGTTACCATATAACTCAGGGATTCCACTCTTAAGTATATGCCCAAGAGAAAGTATATATCCACACAAAAACTTAGCCACAAATTTCAAAGCAGCAGTATTCACAACAGCCGAAAACAGAAACACCCCATATATCCATTAACCGCAGAAATGGATAAATAAAATGTGGTATATGCATAAAATGGAATAGTATTTAGTAATTAAAAAAAAATAATGAATTACTGATTTGTGTAATAAACACTGATGAACCTTGAAAATATTCTTATTGAAAAATGTCTGTCACAAATGACCATAAATTGTATGATTCCATTTATAAATATTATGAACATATTAAATGTCAAGAATAAGCAAATTTTTAGAGAAAGAAAGTACATTAGTGGTTTCCTAAAGCTGGTGGTAGGGGAGAGGGAGATACAGAGAGTGATTCCTAACGGGTACTGACTTTCTTCTTAGGGCAACTGAAAAGTCACAGAAGAAAAGATCAGTGGTCACCAGTTAGGGAGGAAGGAGATATGAAGAACAGCACAGATGATTTTTAGGGCAGTGATATTACTCTGTATGATATAATTATGTTGGCTACATGTTATTATACATTTTCCTAAACCCACAGAATGCACAACACCAAGTGTGAACCCTAACGTAAACTATGAACTTTGGGTATTAATGATATGTCAGTGTAGGTTCATCAAGTGTAACAAATGAACCACTCTGGTGGAAGATGTTGAAAATCCGGGAGGCTAGGCATATGTAGGGGTAGGTAGCATATGGGAGATATCTCAATTTGGCTGTGAGCCTAAAACTGCTCTTTAAAAAGTTTATTAAAAAATCAGTGGTTGGGTTAGGGAAGGATGAACAGGTACAGCACAGGGGGTGGGAGTTGGAAAGGTTTGTTGTTGTCACTGGCAAGGGGATGAAGAAATTATTTTTTACTGTAGTAAAATACTCAAAACTTATTATCTTAAATTAGCATCTTAAAAATATACAATTCAGTGATATTAAGTACATTTATACTGTTGTGCAACCATCACCAGAATTCTCTTCATCTTCAAAACTGAAACTCTACACCCATTAAACAGCAACCACCACTCTACTTTTTCTCTATGAATTTGACTAGGCACCTCAAATATATGGAATCATACAGTATTTGCCTTTTTATGACTGGTTTATTTCACTTGGGTTTCCAACTGAGCCCACACAAATATTTCACTGATAGCACAACATGTTCAAGGTTCATCAATGTTTTGTAGCTATGTCAGCACTGCCTTCCTTTTTGAGGCTAATAACATTTCATTGTATGTATACCCCATTTTGCTTTTACATTTATCTGCTGATGAATACATGGGTTCCTTCTACATCCTGGCTACTGTGAATAGATGTATGCATATCTCTTCAAGACCCTGCTTTCAATTCTTTTGGGTATATACCCAAAAATGGAATTGCTGAATCATATGGTAATTCTATGGTTAATTCCTGAGGAACTGCCATACTGTTTTTCACAGTGGCTGCACCATCTTACATTCCTACCAATAGTGCACAAGGGTTCTAATTTCTTCACATCCTCACCAACACTTATTATTTTTTGTTGTTTTAATAGCAGCCTTCCTCATAGGGATAAGATAGGCCACAGGGGAGTAAGACATAAAACTTTTCTGCATGATTCTTGGAATGGTGAATACATGACACTATATATTTCTCAAAACCTACAGAACTTCACAGAACAAAAAAAGAACCTTAAAATCATTGAGAAAGTCAAAGAATCCCAGGAAAGAACGCAGATTGTAATAAGAGAACCTAAATGAATTACAAATGTATGAAACTATCTCACTGAGGATGAGGGGAATGGTGCTGAACTAAGTAACTTTGAAAATGAATAATGTATAAAACTAAAGGGAAAAGGAAAACTGCACATATGTACTATACTTTAGCTGATAAAGTTGATTCCCAGAGGGCTATGGGCTAACAACTCCAATATTGCTATACATATACAGTGAAAAGGAACAAGCAAACGGATGCAGCCAAATAAGAGTTGTTAAAGAATTTACAGATAAACAAAGGGAACAGGCTAGAAGAATACATGTGGTAATGGATTACAGTTGGAGATATCAGGAAGAATTCATATTTAACTTAATATACAGACAGAGATGGTTAGCATAAAGAAATACTCATAAATACGTGTATATACATAGGTTAGTATACACATATATTTCTGTTTTATCAGCTGAGACTAAAACAAATAAAATACCAGTAACAATGAGCTCATCTAGCATCCATATATTGTTTTCTTTCTTTTCTTTACAACATTTAGCTTATTAGTTACAATCAAATATTTAAAATTGCATATTATATACAATAACATTGATTTAGAGATATTGCTTTCTTCACTTACACCATATATTGTTTTCTAATACCGTTCTCCAATAAAAGGAACAGGGGCTCTTTACAGAAATGGCTGATTCTAGGACTGGGGCAAGAAATATGCAAGATGAATCTGTACCATTTTGTAGTCCCAGAAAGTAAGGAAGTACTCTTAAAAAAATCCTTATTGATGGATATGTGTTACAGTAATCAACTGAAAGATTTCCCATTGACCAAAATTGGACCAATCTGAGTAAAAGAATAAATGAAGAACTGGATTATAACTCAAAGCATAAATATCCTTGAGTCCATACTGATATAAATAAATGATTGAATAAATTAATTAATGGGAGATAAGAAGCAAATCTTCCATGCAGAAGAATTCCAAATAAATTATGTAGACACTCCACCCTAAAAAGGGGAAGCCTAACCTCTCTCTCTTTAAGGGTGGGCTACCCTTACTGCAGAAAGTGAAAAGGAACTAAAAAGCCTCTTGATGAACGTGAAAGAGGAGAGTGAAAAAGTTGGCTGAAAGTTCAACATTCAGAAAACGAAGATCATGGCATCCGGTCCCATCACTTCATAGCAAATAGATGGGGAAACAGTGGAAACAGTGTCAGACTTTATTTTTGGGCTCCAAAATCACTGCAGATGGTGATTGCAGCCATGAAATTAAAAGACGCTTACTCCTTGGAAGCCAAGTTATGACCAACCTAGATAGCATATTGAAAAGCAGAGACATTACTTTGCCAACAAAGGTCCGTCTAGTCAAGGCTATGGTTTTTCCAGTGGTCATGTACGGATGTGAGAGTTGGACTGTGAAGAAAGCTGAGCACCAAAGAATTGATGCTTTTGAACTGTGGTGTTGGAGAAGACTCTTGAGAGTCCCTCAGACTGCAAGGAGATCCAACCAGTCCATTCTAAAGGAGATCAGTTCTGGGTGTTCTTTGGAAGGACTGATGCTAAAGCTGAAACTCCAATACTTTGGCCACCTCATGTGAAGAGCTGACTCACTGGAAAAGACTGATGCTGGGAGGGCTTGGGGGCAGGAGGAGAAGGGGACGACAGAGGATGAGATGGCTGGATGGCATCACCGACTCTATGGACATGAGTTTGAATGAACTCCAGAAGTTGGTGATGGACAGGGAAGCCTGGCGTGCTGCAATTCACGGGGTTGCAAAGAGTCAGACACGACTGAGCGACTAAACTGATCCATAGTGACTTCCTTTCAAAGAGTACAAGAAGGAAGGTGGGAGGAATCACTTTACAGTGGAGAAACCTGACAAACACTACTTCAGCCAGGAGACTGAGATCAGTATCAATAATGATAAATCTTGTTGATAATATATACCCTTTCATCCTATGAAAATGGCACATGATCATCCTCCCCAAAACCAGTAATCCCAGTCTGACCATGACTAAAAAAGCAAATTCCCAAAGAAAGGCATCCTACAATTTTACCTGACTAAAATGGTAGCTCAGATGGTAAAGAAGCTGCCTGAAATGCAGGAGACCCCCCAGATTCCTGGATGGAGAAGATGCCCTGGAGAAGAGAATCGCAACTCCCTCCAAAGAGGAGCCTGTCAGGCTACAAATCATGGGGTCACAAAGATTCGGACTCAGCTGTCAACTTTCACTTTCAGTACTCCTCTAAACTCTCAAGCGGATCAAAAACAGGAAAGTCCAAGAAAATGTCACAGACAAGAAATGCCTAAGGAGACATGGCAATTAAATGTAACGTGGAACAGAAAAATAAATTAGGTAAAAACTAAAGAAATTTGAATAAACTAAGCACTTTAGTTAATAATAATGCATCAATATTGGTTCATTAACTGTAACAAATGTACCATTCTAATACATGAATTTCAAGAAAAAAAATTTTTTTAAGTAACTGCCACTAACCCCACTGACTGATGGCCTCTTACTCTGCAAACAGTTTTATAGTTTGGCATTGTATCCAGGTGACCAAGAGACCTGGGAAATTACCAGAGATCTTCACTATTTCCAAGATCCAGGAAAACTTTTCACTCACAAATAAACTTGTAGACTCCTACTTCAGCACCCTTTCCTCAGTCCCTGCAGTGCCTTTACTCAGTCTGAGGACAGGTCATTTCACTATGCCCTGCCCATCAACTGTGGATACTTGCTCAAAACATTCGTCTGTTCTAGCAAGAGATGTCCGCAGGGCACAGTGTGCCGATCAAGAAGCAGCCACTGGACTGCAATGAAGAAATTTAAGTCCTTCACCCACCAGGTCTCTTAAAATGATGGTGGGCTGTGTTAGACCCCTTAAGAATTCACCTCTAAAATATCTGCTGTCACTTACACAGCTGCCTTTTATTAACTCCCATGCTATTATTCAACTATGTATGTATCTACAAATATATATACGTAGCTGGATATAGATGTGTATCTATGAAGCCATCATTAACTCCTTAGGGACAGAGACTATAAATTCTGTGTTTTGGGTTGCCTTATACTCTTTCTAATAGAATCCTAATTCTATCCAGGTGGCAATTTACCCAGCTTTGGACACTGAAACCTAAGGGGAAGTTTGCTGCAGGGTTTCTGAAAGTATATGCCTTCCTGATAAAGAGGCAGACATAGCTGATGTTCCTCTTTTCTTTTTCTATTTTTCCTTTCTTTTTCTTTTGGTCTTAATAGCAGACATGATGGTTGGAGCTACAACCATTGCGATGTACTCATCGCAATCCTAAGGAAAAGTCCAAAGCAGCTGCACAGATGCTAACTGACAGTGTTAAGTTTATAAACCCATGCCAGTGACTGCCTACCTCCAAATTGCTTGTCATATAAGACAAACTATTTAAGCACCTACCAGTAAAAAGAGGAATTAAATCAAGCTGTGGCTCCCAACACCATCAACAGCAATGATAAATATGACATCAAAAGAAAGACTATAGTTAACCTCCTGCACTGTCACAACAGGACTGGAAAAGAGAAACAGTATCTGAACAAGCCCAAGGTAAACTATAAAACAAAATCCTTTAAAAGACTTTTAACAGCCCAAACCCTAAACTTAGGGCATTATCAGAGCTCAGTATGTCCTAATCTTAACAGACATCTTTCCAGGGTCCTAAGATCACAAAATATGTAAGTCTGTTAATGAACCCCTGGCTTTCATGGTGGTCCACTGGTTAAGAATCCACCTTGCAATGCAGGGGACACCGGTTTGATCTCTGATCCAATAAGATCCCACACACTGCAGGGCAACTATGCCCATGTGCCACAACTACTGAGTCTGCTCTGAAGCCAGCAACTGCAACTATCGAGCCCACATGCCATGGCTACTGAAGGCCACACGCCCTAGAGCCCATGCTCTGCAAAAAGAAGCCACTGCAATGAGAAGCCCAGCCCACACACTCCATCTAGAGAGTAACCTCTGCTCTCTGCAACTAGAGAAAGCCCACAGGCAGCAACCAAAAAAAGGGGAAAAAAGCAATAAGGAAGCTTTGGATATTATGCAAGGATAATAAAACTAAACACAATAAAATAAAAACCTATCTTTAATATTCACAAATAACTAAGTTAAGATATTGCTCCAAGATGCAAGAAGAAGATGCTATTTTAAAAGTACATTCAGGGAAGTCCCCTGGTGGTCTAGCGGTTAGGATTTGGTGCTTTCACTGCCATGGCCTAAGTTCTAACCCTGATTTGGAACCTAAAGTCCCACAAGCTGCACAGTGTGGCAAAAAAAAAAAAAAATTCAGAAAACAAGCAAAAAACAACAAAAAGTAGCTCTTGGAAATTAAAAACGTAATAGCAAAAATTAAAAACTCAACCTAAGAATTTCCAGTTTCCAATAGTGGCAGGCTTGGTTATTTGAAGCATCTATGACTATTTCACTGGATAAAATCTTTAAAATATGGATAAAATCTATTTCAAAAATTTTAAAGCACCAAGACAAGTCAAGATAATAAGGAATTACAAAGTCACAAGTGAAGTAAAATTAGAATCCAGAAAGGGAAAAAGGCACATACCACCTATTTTGCCTTAAGGATATTTGCCAATCCTGAAAATCAGGATTTTTGTTTTAGTAACAATACAAGAAATGTTGGGAGAAATATCAATAACCTCAGATATGCAGATGACACCACCCTTATGGCAGAAAGTGAAGAGGAACTCAAAAGCCTCTTGATGAAAGTGAAAGAGAAGAGTGAAAAAGTTGGCTTAAAGCTCAACATTCAGAAAACGAAGATCATGGCATCCGGTCCCATCACTTCATGGCAAATAGATGGGGAAACAGTGGAAACAGTGTCAGACTTTATTTTGGGGGGCTCCAAAATCACTGCAGATGGAGACTGCAGCCATGAAATTAAAAGACGCTTACTCCTTGGAAGGAAAGTTATGACCAACCTAGATAGCATATTCAAAAGCAGAGACATTACTTTGCCAACAAAGGTCCGTCTAGTCAAGGCTATGGTTTTTCCAGGGGTCATGTATGGATGTGAGAGTTGGACTGTGAAGAAAGCTGAGCGCCAAAGAATTGATGCTTTTGAACTGTGGTGTTGGAGAAGACTGTTGGGAGTCCCTTGGACTGCAAGGAGATCCAACCAGTCCATTCTAAAGGAGATCAGTCCTGGGTGTTCTTTAGAAGGAATGATGCTAAAGGTGAAACTCCAATACTTTGGCCACCTCATGTGAAGAGTTGACTCATTGAAAAAGACTCTGATGCTGAGAGGGATTGGGGGCAGGAGGAGAAGGGGACGACAGAGGATGAGATGGCTGGATGGCATCACCGACTCGATGGACATGAGTTTGGGTAAATTCGGGGAATTGGTGATGGACAGGGAGGCCTGGCGTGCTGTGATTCATGGGGTCGCAAAGAGTGGGACACGACTGAGTGACTAAACTGAACTGAACCTTACGAGAGATATGGAGACAAAAATCAAAATCCGACAGCAACACAAAGGAATTTCAAGCCCTGAACTTGGTTTAAGGTGGTCCCAGAGTATTAAAAAGCAGAGACATTACTTTTCAACAAAGGTCCCTGTAGTCAAAGCTATGGTTTTTCCAGTAGTCATGTATGGATGTGAGAGGTGGACTATAAAGAAGGCTGAGTGCTGAAGAATTTATTGATGCTTTTGAACTGTGATGTTGGAGAAGACTCTTGAAAGTCCCTTGAACTGCAATATCAAACCAGTTAATCCTAAAGGAAACCAACTCTTAATATTCACTGAAAGGACTGATGGCTGAAACTGAAGCTCCAATACTTTGGCCACCTGATGAGAAGAGCCGACTCATCAGAAAAGATCCTGATGCTGGGAAAGATTGAAGGCAAGAGAAGGGGATGACAGAGGACCAGATGGTTGGATGGCATCTCTGATTCAATGGACATGAGTCTGAGCAAGCTATAGGAGATGGTGAAGGACAGGGAAGCCTGGCGTGCTGCAGTCCAAGGGGTCGCAAACAGTTGGATGTGACCGAGCAACTGAACAACAGACTAGGAGTGACCCCAGGCACATGGCAGAAGAAAATACAAAGCTTATACATACAATGGGAGTATGCAACATTCTTTACTATTTGCCGCTGCTCCTGCTAAGTCGCTTCAGTCGTGTCCGACTCTGTGTGACCCATAGACAGCAGCCCACCAGGCTCCCCCGTCCCTGGGATTCTCCAGGCAAGAACACTGGAGTGGGTTGCCATTTCCTTCTCCAATGCATGGAAGTGAAAAGTCAAAGTGAAGTCGCTCAGTCGTGTCTGACTCTTGGTGACTCCATGGACTGCAGCCTACCAGGCTCCTCCGTCCATGGGATTTTCCAGGCAAGAGTACTGGAGTGGGGTGCCATTGTTACTAGTAAATGTTAATAGTAAAGAATGTTGGTATAAGTCAACATCTAACATCTTAGATGGTCTAAGTCCAGAAAATTATTCAAAAGCAATGGTTTCTTTGTTTATTTAAAAGCTACTTACCATAGCAGTTTCAATGATTTTTATTTTTATTATTTATAATGGAAAAAAATCTCAACTAGCCACCATTAACATTTTTTTAAAATCTATCAGAATCACCTTATAATTTCTCTACTCTGAAAATCAATCTTTTATGTTTTCCTAATTCATTTAACTCTCAGACCACTTACATTCACATTATTCATACATAATGACCCATTAATAGTCAAAGCATGTCACAGACATTGTTCTCATTTTTAGAATCCAAAGGGCCGTCAAATAGGCTATATATAAGATAATCATTTGCACTCAAATAATCAAGGAAATGAGAATTCAACACCTAACTTAACTGAGAAACTTCATGTGAAAAAACAGAATTAAATTTCAAATTATAAAAAGGGCCCCTAGTATTAAACAAAAATAAGAGAAATATACATGTCAGGGGGGAAAAGCACTAAAATAACCTTCATTTTGACATGATTTGATGATAGAGTTCTTAGCAATTCACTAATTCCCTCATTCAACAAATCTTTCAGTGCTTATTACATACCTATTCCTTTTCTACAAATTCAGAATACAGCAAGAACACAAAAGGAACAAAACAGATGACTTTCATGGTCCAGAAACAACAAAATAATGGTGTGCCAAAAATAGGAAAATCTGATTCTATACATTTTTATTGTTCAACATGCAACAAATATATACAAATATTGCACATATTTCACAAGGTACT
Source organism: Bos javanicus (assembly GCF_032452875.1). Classification (NCBI taxonomy): domain Eukaryota; kingdom Metazoa; phylum Chordata; class Mammalia; order Artiodactyla; family Bovidae; genus Bos; species Bos javanicus. The sequence continues at coordinate 50,375,289 of NC_083870.1, forward strand.
GTTTAAAGTGTGACTAGTTCTCTATCAAGAACTTATATGAACATTGCTAATATATGGAACAAGTTTGTTTCCTATAAAACAAAAACATTTTATATAATATTTTCCTACTAGTTTTTAATATACAGCAAATATGACTATGTTCCTCAAAAAGAGGATTTTTTTGTTTTTTGCTAGTCAGATGCAAATGTTTAAAGTTGAAGGTTATGAAATAAGATACTATTTGTAAGTACACACAGAAGATGCTCCATTATTACAAACCATTATTGTTCTCTTGTCCTATTTTCTGCCTTCACACAGGGGCTGATAAGAAAAAATAAGCAGAACAGGCTTTTAAAGTTTCCAGCCAAACCTATACTTTATAGATTGGGGGAAGAAGAGAGTGCTTTTCTTTTTTTTAAGATAAAAGGGAGGGGAGTGGAAATGAGTGGTTTAAGGAAGTAGCAATGAAGAGGAGACTGGCTTACTCTCCAGCCTCCACCTTATTATTGTTAGGAGAGAATAGCAGCATAAGTAAGTGTCTCCATTGACTGTCGCCCTCCTTAACTAGTAACAACAGTAATACAATGTTGAACACAACAATTTCTACCCAAAAAAAGGTAATGTAAGACATATTTATACCATTACTATTTTCCAAAGACTTGAATATGCAAGAAATAAATATAAGGGGGTAGTCCCATAAGAAAGGTAATATCCAGAATGTATACTCTAGAGGGAGGGGGTTAGGAGGAACTGGTCAACAGAGGCTATTCTGAACAGTGATATCAATATACGGGAATATTCTAGAGTTAGGAAAGTAGTATCACCTCAAAATGACTCTAATTCATAAGTCTGACATTATAAGCCTTAATAAATCTTACCATACATCGCATTTCCCTGGTGGCTCCGATGGTAAAAATCCGCCTGCAATGCTGGAGACCTGGGTTCAATCCCTGGGTTGGGAAGATCCCCTGGAGGAGGGCACGGTAACCCACTCCAATATTCTTGCCTGGAGAATCCCTATGGACAGAGGAGCCTGGCGGGCTACAGTCCATGGGGTCGCAAAGAGTCGGACACAACTGAGCGACTAAGCACACACATCACATAGTGTTTCCCCATAATAGACACTCAATCATTACTTCATTTTTTAAACCAAATTTCTACAGTACTTTCACGGCCTTTGAAAAAACAATGCAGCTCACAAGATTAGGACTTTTCTTTGTCAGCCGTTTCTAAATAAGTATACTCTAAAAAAATCTTAAGTAAAACCAAGATTTGGTCTAAACACTAGAGACTACAATGGGACCAAACTCCTTCGAGCTATAAAAATCTACATGTGGTCTATGATTTCATCAGCTATTTGGGTTTTTCTCTCCCTCTTTCAGTTTTTCTGTGATATAACTGACATGCATCACTATATAAGTTTAAGGTACAGCATAATGATTTGACTTACATAGATCACAAAATGATTACCACAGTAAGTTCAATGAACATCATCCCATACAGATACAAAATTAAAGAACTAAAAAAAATTTAACCCTTAGGATTTACTCTCTCGACAACCTTCCTATATAACGTTGTTTAGCTGTTAAGTCGTGTCCGACTCTTTTGCAACCCCAATGACTGTAGCTCTCCAGGCATTTCTGTACATGGGATTTCCCAGGTTTATAATAGCCAGGACATGGAAGCAACCTAGATGTCCATCAGCAGATGAATGGATAAGAAAGCTGTGGTACATATACACAATGGAGTATTACTCAGCCATTAAAAAGAATACATTTGAATCAGTTCTAATGAGGTGGATGAAACTGGAGCCTATTATACAGAGTGAAGTAAGCCAGAAGGAAAAACACCAATACAGTATACTAACGCATATATATGGAATTTACAAAGATGGTAACGATAACCCTGTATACGAGACAGCAAAAGAGACACTGATGTATAGAACAGTTTTATGGACTCTGTGGGAGAGGGAGAGGGTGGGAAGATTTGGGAGAATGGCATTGAAACATGTGAAATGTCATGTATGAAACGAGATGCCAGTCCAGGTTCAATGCACGATGCTGGATGCTTGGGGCTGGTGCACTGGGACGACCCAGAGGGATGGTATGGGGAGGGAGGAGGGAGGAGGGTTCAGGATGGGGAACACATGTATACCTGTGGTGGATTCATTTTGATATTTGGCAAAACTAATACAATTATGTAAGGTTTAAAAATAAAATAAAATTAATTAAAAAAAAAAAAAAAAAGAATACTGGAGTAGGTTGCCATTTCCTTCTCTGGGGGATCTTCCCAACCTAGGGACTGAACCCACGTTTCCTGCATTGGCAGGCAGATTCTTTACCACTGAGCCACTAGAGATACCTTCATATAGAATATACAATACTGTTAATTATATTTACCACATTGTACATTATATCCCTGGTACTTAAAACTAGAAGTTTATACCTTTGGACTGTCTTCATCCAATTTCCTTCCTCTCCTCCCCTACCTTCACCACGAATCTCTCTGTGAGTTTGTTTTCTAAGTGTAACTTATCTACAACACTATGTTAGTTCATTATATAACATAGTAATTCAGTATTTCTAAACATTTCTAAATGATCACCACAGCAAGTCGAGTTACCATTTCATTGGCTATTTTGGCAGTCACATCATCAGGTGAATTTACAAGAACTACCTTTAGAGGTCAGTTTTTTCCCAATCTGTAAAAACTATTAACCCAAATACTACAACTTGAGTTCATCATTTTGGCTTCAGATCATTTAGACCTTCAATTGTTAATAACTAGACCACCTAAATTTATCATCACCTACTAAGGCTTTCGGAACCATAAAAGCTTCCTCAAGGATCCAATTATTAATCAGTAATCAATACTCTCGGAGAAAGCAATGGCACCCCACTCCAGTACTCCTGCCTGGAAAATCCCATGGACGGAGGAGCCTGGTAGGCTGCAGTCCATGGGGTAGCTAAGAGTCGGATACGACTGAGTGACTTCACTTTCACTTTTATGCATTGGAGAAGGAAATGGCAACCCACTCCAGTGTTCCTGCCTGGAGAATCCCAGGGACGGGGGAGCCTGGTGGGCTGCCGTCTATGGGGTCACACAGAGTCGGACACGACTGAAGTGACTTAGCAGCACCAGTAATCAATACTCTGGGTAATGCAATGAACTATTAATTCAAGTGGGCAAACATGTATGATCACGAACAGTCAATGTATTAGTGAAAACAAAAAGATTAACCCAGGCCCTACACTCAAGGACTCAAAAGCTTAGTTTTACACGTTTACAATGTAAGTGTTAATACAGAACTGCTACCAAAGATAGGAAGTATTAAAGGGTAAAGACTAGAAGTGTAAAATAAAGAATTCACTGAATCTATCAACCAATGCACATTTTTTAATTTCTTCCAAAAAGGTATCAAGAGCTTTGTCATATGCACCTAGCTAGAAATATGATGAACATAATGATGGCTTTCAAATTATACACTCTGAAAACTAAGGGCCAAAAATCATAGACCAGGAAACTAAGGCACAAAAAAGGTTTATGTATCCCTATAAATTAAGTCAGACATTTGAACCTACTTCCTAATTTCCAAACTAGTTCCCTCATTTCCCTAATGAGGAGAGAGCAAATTTTTTAATAAATCAGGATATGAATGTGACCTATGCAAACATTTTTTTCTATCTATATATACACTCACAATCCATACATAAACTGATTTTTTTTTCTCATTGACCTTTAACTTGCTCCTCAAAAGACTAAAAAGCTATCGCCTAATAAATAAAAGATAGGACTTCTCCAATTTCTAATTTCCTTATTTGTAAAAAGGGCTAATCATTACAAAATCTATGCTTTGCAAAATTATTAATTCATATTTAGACTTCTCTATCTACCATTCTTCCTATGGCAATAAAGAAATCAACATAATAAACAATGCATTCTGAAGAAATGAATGTCACCTCTTTGAGTGATACCACCCAGAACACAGAACCCAGAACTGAGTCCCTAGCATATATTCACTACCTTACTTAAACGCCCATTTGGAACACAGGAAATCTCTTAAAGCATAATTTATTACCAGTTAACTTATATCCCCAAACAAATATCTGACACAACCAATTTAACCTATTACTATTAGTTCTGTACCCCAGAGTCAGTATTAGAATGGTTTAATTTTATAACTTTATTCTCAAGTTTAACGTAAGACTTAAGATAGCAATAAACTCCAATGAATATTATAAGAAATAAACAAGTTTGAGTGCATAACTGCTTTATCATATTTTCTTTTGTTAACAGTATGTTCTCAGTGAGGTTTAACTTTGGGACAATAATGTGATCCTACAGATGAAAATAATATTAAGAACTGATTTCTCAATTCAAATTTTCAGTAGAATTTTCCCAGCCTCAAATTCCTCAATGGCAAGAGCAGGTGTTTGTTACAATCATATCAAACCACAATATCCTTATTCAAAACTGCGATTTGTAAAAATAAATAAATAAAAACAACAACAGGAAATCTACGCCTTGCCAATGCAAGACACAGGTTCAATCCCCGATTCGCCAAAATCCCACATGCAGCAGAGCAACTAAGCCCATGCTCCACAATAGCCGGAGAACAGCAATACTGAGCCCACCTGCCACAACTAAAACCATTTGTGCCTAATTTTGAGGTACCAGAGTCTGAGTCAATCTAGTGCATGCTTTGCCAAGCACACAGGATTGGCAGAGTGGGGATACGGGTGCGGTGACAGAAGGAATCCAAATTTCTTTACCAGACCAGGAATTCAAGTATGAATGCTTCAAATAGCTTCTTTATCATTAAATCATTGTGAATATGGGTCAACCATGGAATTACATTCTTTTATTAATGTTTCCCTGACATTAATTTTGCTTGAACCTGGGGCTTCCCAGGTGAGTCCCTGGTAAAGAAACAGGTTCGATCCCTGAGTCAGAAGCAGCCCTGGAAAAGGAAATGGCAACCCACTCCAGTATTCTTGCTGGGAAATTCTATGGACAGAGGAGCCTGGCAGGCTACAGTCCATAGCGTTGAAAAGAGTCGGCTACGACTTGAACACGCACGCCGCAACTATTGAAGCCCACATGCCCTAGAACCAGAGCTCCACAAGTGAAGCCACTGCAAAGAGAAGCCCCTGCTCTCTGCAACTAGAGACAGCAACAAAGACCCAGCACAGCCAAACTTAAATAAATAAATAACTGTAAAAACCCAGGAAATCTACTCAAGTTTTTCTAAGGCCTCTTCTGGTGCAAACAGTTCTCTATACCAATTTCTACTTACTTAAGGTGTAAGCATCCAGTTGATATTAGTTGATTCCATGTTATTTAATTCCTAATATTTCCCTCAAACCACTAAAAAAAACAAGTTAAAAAACCTGGATATATGAAATTTTAAGAGAAAAATTAAATTTTTTTATTTCAAAAGGATACAAAATAATTTTTAGGTATAACAGAAATTCCCACCTCCTCTATGATTTACCTTTTTAAATTGCTGAAAAACTACTCAAACGCTGAACGTAAATCACTGAATTAGGAGACAGGTAACTGCTTCTGATTGTATTATATTTTTAAATTAAAATATTTTTAAAGATCACATTTTAGTCTTCACTAAAACATTTTGCTTCTCCTTAAAATTGTTTTTTTTTAATTGCTTTTCAACAGTGTTATACAAAGCAATTTTTTCCAGTCTAAATTAAATCTAAATAATATTCCTCCACTATTTTATTAGTTATATACTTTTTAAAGTATTCTGCTTACATTCTTCCTTCCTCTGAAACGTGGATCATATAAGCATGTAAAAATAAAAATATTTTCTAATTATAAAATTGGAAAATAAAACATGTTCATCTCCTTTAATTAGGACAAACTATAATCAATTATAGAATGTCCTATGTCAATGGAAGAGATCAATAATGCCTGAGACTCTAACCAAGTAAAAAATTAAAGCTCACATAATTTACTACACAATCCTCCCCAAAACAGGTATAATTAATTCTATCTAAGAACGTAAATGGAGGGGCCCCTAGGGTATTTTCTCTTGGGCGGTGTGTTTACAGAATGGGCAAACACTTGCTTAGAATGTTGCAGATTTCTGGGCTGGCTTAAGTTCATCAACTAGATGAACTCTAAAGTTCAATTCTAAGATTCCCAACTGTGAGTAAAACGCGAAACATAATAAACATTGTGCCCTTCAATTAACCGATCTGCCTTCACTGCCACCCTAACTGGATGCATGGAGACAAAAAACTTCTTTCTCTTGCAGGAGATACTGGTTAACAAAAGGCAAGGAAAACATGCACAGGTGGGATAAAAAGGCGGAATGGCTGAAATCAGGAGGATCTCGGGACAGCGCCCCCACGTTCGTCCCTCCGCGGCACCTGAGAAATCACTGCCCGCCACACCTCCACCCTTCCCGTGGAGGCGTCACGAGCCAATTCTCTAACCTATTACAGTCCACCCTCACCTGGCCTGACACTGGGCATTGTCTAGAATCTTCAGCGCCCAAGAAAGGCAAGTAGGAAAAAGAAAGAAAAGCGAGAGGAGGAGTGAGAATAAAGAACAACGGAAGGGAAGTAAAGCAATCGGGAAACCGCACGATCTGGGGAAAACTGGCTTCCCCGTCGATCACTCAATTTAATTCAGATCACAAAAGCCACCCCCCCTAGCTCAAGATAGCAGCCAGACGTGGCCCAGCTAGAGTCCCCGAAGCCACTCCGGTCAGAGCAACGAGACACGGAGAGGGAAATGGGCGTGTGGGCTGGGCCTGGCTGGCCAGAGGCCGGACTCCGAACAAAGCCGCCCGGCTCCCCCTACCTGGGGCTACGGCGGCGGGCGGTGCCTCGCGGCTCCCTGCGTCGCCCCGGTCCGGAGACGCCCTCGCCCCAGGGACCCTCGCCCGGGCTCTGGGCCGCGGCGAGCCCCCTCCCCGCCCGCGAACAGCGCCCCTTTGGGACAATGGGCCCCCTCCCCCGCCTCTGGGAGGGGAGGTACAAAGGCAGAGAAGCGCGGCCCGGCACGGAGCCAGGCGTCCGGAAAGTGAAGGCGAAGGAGAAGAGAGAGAAACCCAAAGGATGGCGGCGGACGCGGCAACCGGCGGGTAGCTCCCCCGGCCGTCCAATTCGCTGCCCTCAGCCCCACCGCCGCGGCAGGGGCGGGAGCGCGGACCAGCAGCCTCTCAAGCCCTGCCTTGAGGGAAGAGGGGTTCGCACACAAAGAACAGCAGTACCCCCACCCTCTGCCAGCGCCGGGGACCGCCCGACGCGCTCCGGTCGCCGACGCCTGCTCAGCCCGAGTCCCTCCGGGGCCAGGGTCCGCGCGGGCCGCCCCTCTCCCCGACTCACCCACAGCTCCGTGCCCCAGCTCATGGTGGATCCTGAGGCGACTCGAGCCGCCTGGCTGCCCGCTGTCCGTCCGTCCGTCGGCTCTGCCGTCAGTCTGCCCGACCTCCCACTGGCGGGCTCGCGGCTCGGCTGCTCAGCCTCCAAAGGTGCCGCCACCGCCGGGTTCCCCAGTGAGTGAGAAAGACGCGACTGGAGGAGCCGTCGCCGACGCCGCGTCCCCGCCTCCCGGAGCCGGCTGGGAGGGGGCCAGGGCCGAGGGGAGGCGGGACGCGGAGAGGGGAGGGGGCGGGGCGCGATGCACCCTGGGATCTGGGCGGACCGGTGCTTGCCCGCCAAGGAGGGCAGGGTCCGCTCTGACTGGAGGGTCTACGGTTCGCACAACTCTTCCTTCCCGCCCAATCTCTGTTTCCCCTACCTCCGGGCTCGGACTGTCCCACCGCCGCCAGAGCCACTCGAATATCTGTCTCCAAAAAGGAAAGGGAGAGAAGGAAAAGTCGCCCACCGCCCTTCTCTGCCGTGTCCCCTTATATGAGGCGGCTCTTTACTGCCTCTTGCCTCCTCCGCTTGGGAGAAACCCAGACAAGGAAACCTCATCCAAATCCTTGGGTTTAGATTGTGGAGAGTTGTATTTTATTTATAAGGAAAAAAAGTCTTAATGGTTAAGGTGATCTTGGGAATCACTAAAACGTGTAGAATGTCAAATATAAATGCAACTGTGCCTCTGATTCTGGTTTTAATAATATTTCTATAAGTTCTGCCAGGAAATCATAAAAAGAAGTAGATCTTTCAGCATTCATTTGGGATTGTTGTGATGACAGGAGTCTTCCCTGATAGCTTGGTTAGGAAAGAATCCGCCTGCAATGCAGGAGACCCGGGACAGGAGATGGAAGATAATGGAAAATGTGACCGGAGGTGTGTCACCTGCAGGAAAAAAGAACTGAGTTTGCCCCTTTTCTGGAATGGGTACCTCGCGCATGGGGGTTGGATAAGAGTCAGATTCCTAACCGGTAGCTCAAAGAACCTATTCCGAACTTCGGATATCTTTCACTCAGAATATCGCAACCTTGGATGCAGGGCCACCATTTCCTTTTTTCTCTGTGGAGTTACTTCCCGGCCTTTCTGAGTAATCATTAACCGCAGTCAGCAAGTTTGACTTGTTGCTATTAGACATCAAAATACGCTCAGCAACTTCCTCACGAATGCTTGAGCATTAATTACTTGTCTCCTAATCACACACACACACACACAGAGTTCAATCCAGTCACTAGTAGTAGAGCACTCCTCAGAGTGTCTTGACAGCTGAGTGTTTTTAAGTTCTCCCACTGACTAGTCAGCATTTGAAACTCCTCCCCTATTATAGGGCCTGCTCAGGTGTCCCAGTCTCTTTCGCTTTAATCTTTGTTCCTGCCTAGCTGTACTTCCTCCTGGGTTTGAGGTAAATATCCTGAGCCTTCCTGACTGTCCAGCCACCACTCTTGCTAAATTGTTTGCCGCAGTTCTCTGAGTCCAGCTGGAGCATACAAATACCCTCTTCCAAGTGGGTTATGGCCAATATTTAAATGCTGAAGTGTGCTATGCAGTGAAAAGGCTGTTAAGCATTGACTAAACACTTTTCTCTTTCCAACATTTTTCTATTTATATCACCTAACACTGCTATCCACCTCTCCTCTCCCTTAAAAAAAATGGTGTGTTTTCCCTTCAAAAGTAAAATAATCTACCGTTCACAATAGAGATTATCCTCAACCATACTGTTTACACAATTCCCCAACTGTACATAAAGTCTTATTTCCTAAATGAGCGTTTTTCTTCTTCCAAAATTTCTGAACAGAACTCCACACTTAGAACAATTAATTTCTCTTCAAAAAGTTAGGTTTGGGACCATCAAATTCAGAAAAAAATTTTGTTAGTCTACATTATCATAAAATACTATAGGAACATTTTGGCTAACAAACACCCAGAGGTGTTTTACACACACATATATAATCACACACAAATATATATTAGCAGCATGGCAGCTTACAAGGCTGTTGATCTTTGTCATAATCAAAATACATTGGGTACTAAATTATTTTTGTATACAAGATTTACTCTTTATGGACCCATGACCAGATAATTTGCAAGCAGTTCAAACACATCATTTTATCTCTAAAAAAGGTAAAACATAACTTTTATCATCTTGAAAGCAAAGTCTCTTTCGTATAAGAGCAATCTATTATTAATATATTCCAGATATTACCCCCAAATCATGTTTTGCATCATTAAGTGATAAAATTCTGTCAGACCAATTATATCTTTTTGCTGCTTGACCTACTTTGGGAATTCATCACCAGATAGTTTCTGTAAAACAGAAACTACATATTTTTTGAGGTAATCAACACTAAGAAGGAATCGAGGGAATAATATTCTAAATTTCTCTATATATTTTTACAGTGGAGCCAATCTACTGGTTAAACTTGAAGGGGCTCAAATTACACAAGCTTATTAGCAATTTAAAAAATTATTATACTGTCTTCCTATTTATTATGAAAAGTAACTGTCATTTAATGCATTGTATCCTCGGGCATATATTTGAACTCTACTCCATGATAAGTCATTGAACTGTTGCATTTTCTTTTGCATATTTTTATCATGTATTAATTAAAATGTAAGTCCCTTTTATAATTCTTTATGTTATAAACATTTTGCTAATGCTCTTTCAGTTTCAAATTTTCCAGGTATAAAAGGCATACAGATGGCTAACAGGTACATGAAAAGGTGCTCAACATCATTAATCATCAGAGAAATGCAAATTAAAACCACAGTGAAATATCATTTCACATCTGTCAGAATGGCTATCATCAAAAAGAACACAAATAAATGTTTATGAGGATGTGAAGAAAGGGTACCCCTCACACACTGTTAGTGGGAATGTAAATTGCTGCAGCCACTGTGGCAAACAGTGTGAAAGTTTGTCAAAAAAACTAAAAATAGAACTACCATATGACCCAACAACTTCACTCCTGGGTAAATAATCCAAAAAAAAAACAAACCCCACAAATTTGAAAAGACACATGCACCCCAAGGTTCTTAGCAGATATATATATAGATAGATAGATAGATACAGATATATATGGCGGGGGGGGGGGGGCTTCCTTGGTGGCTCAGCAGTAAAGAATCCTTCTGCCAATGCGGGAGACACGAGTTCAACCCCTGGGTCAGGAAGATCCCCTGGAGGAGGGCATGACAGGCCACTCCAGCATTCTTGCCTGGAAAATCCCATGGACACAGCATTCTTGCCTGGAAAATCCCATGGACAGAGAAGCCTGGCAGACTTCAGTCCGCGGCGTCGCAGAGAGTCAAGATGCGACTCAAGTGACTGAGCACATACACACAAAAATATATGTGTGTGTATCACAATACACATTCCAATCCCAAAGAAAGGCAATGCCAAAGAATGCTCAAACTACCGCACAATTGTACTCATCTCACACGCTAGTAAAGTAATGCTCAAAATTCTCCAAGCCAGGCCTCAGCAATATGTGAACCGTGAACTTCCTGATGTTCAAGCTGGTTTTAGAAAAGGCAGAGGAACCAGAGATCAAATTGCCAACATTCACTGGATCATGGAAAAAGCAAGAGAGTTCCAGAAAAACATCTATTTCTGCTTTATTGACTATGCCAAAGCCTTTGACTGTGTGGATCACAATAAACTGTGGAAAATTATGAAAGAGATGGGAATACCAAACCACCTGACCTGCCTCTTGAGAAACCTATATGCAGGTCAGGAAGCAACAGTTAGAACTGGACATGGAACAACAGACTGGTTCCAAATAGGAAAAGGAGTATGTCAAGGCTATTTATTGTCACCCTGTTTATTTAACTTATATGCAGAGTACATCATGAGAAACGCTGGACTGGAAGAAGCACAAGCTGGAATCAAGATTGCTGGGAGAAATCTCAATAACCTCAGATATGCAGATGACACCACCCTTATGTCAGAAAGTGAAGAGGAACTCAAAAGCCTCTTGATGAAAGTGAAAGTGGAGAGGGAAAAAGTTGGCTTAAAGCTCAACATTCAGAAAACGAAGATCATGGCATCTGGTCCCATCACTTCATGGGAAATAGATGGGGAAACAGTGGAAACAGTGTCAGACTTTTTTTTTTCTGGGCTCCAAAATCACTGCAGATGGTGATTGCAGCCATGAAATTAAAAGACACTTACTCCTTGGAAGGAAAGTTATGACCAACCTAGATAGCATGTTCAAAAGCAGAGACATTACTTTGCCAACAAAGGTTCGTCTAGTCAAGGCTATGGTTTTTCCTGTGGTCATGTATGGATGTGAGAGTTGGACTGTGAAGAAGGCTGAGCGCCAAAGAATTAATGCTTTTGAACTGTGGTGTTGGAGAAGACTCTTGAGAGTCCCTCGGACTGCAAGGAGATCCAACCAGTCCATTCTGAAGGAGATCAGCCCTGGGATTCCTTTGGAAGGAATGATGCTAAAGCTGAAACTCCAGTACTTTGGCCACCTCATGCGAAGAGATGACTCATTGGAAAAGACTCTGATGCTGGGAGGAATTGGAGGCAGGAGGAGAAGGGGACAACAGAGGATGAGATGGCTGGATGGCATCACTGACTCGATGGACGTGAGTCTGGGTGTACTCCGGGAGTTGGTGATGGACAGGGAGGCTTGGCGTGCTTCTATTCATGGGGTCGCAGAGTCGGACACGACTGAATGACTCAACTGAAAGCTTATATAATATCATGCATCAACTATACCTCAATTAAAAAATTCCCAACATGAATTTCCTTATTAAGTCAGATTGTGCAACACAGTTATTCACTGCTACATTCTGAAATATACAACAATTTACTAGTCCAAATATATCAACCTCCAAACATAAATCAATCACTTGTCAAAATTAAATTTTTGCAAAAGTTTATTCCATGTATTGATGTAAAGTTAGTAAAAGTCTTATAAACTTTTTTGAAAAAAGTTGCCAAAGATAAAATTAAACTTTAGATCAATTTAATATTTGGAGCATAGAAAAGTTTTCAATGCATGCATGCATGAATGTCCAATCCATAAACGATTACAAATCATACAGAGGCTCCACCACTGAAAGCAAACAATCTCTAGCATTGTTGTTGTTCAGTTGCTCAGTCATGTCTGACTCTGCAACCCCATGGACTGCAGCACGCCCCACTTCCCTGTCCATCACCATCTCCCAGAGCTTACTCAAACTCATGTCAATTGAGGCAGTGATGCCATCCAACCATCTCATCCTCTTGTCATCCCCTTTGCCTCCTGCCTTCAATCTTTCCCAGCATCAGGGTCTTTCCAATGAGTCAGTTCTTTGCTCAGGTGGCCAAAGTACTGGAGCTTCAGCAACAGTTCTTCCAATGAATATTCAGGATTGATTTCCTTTAGGATTGGATGGTTTGATCTCCTCGCAGTCCAAAAGACTCTCAAGAGTCTTCTTCAACACCACAGTTCAAGAGCATCAATTCTTTGGCACTCAGACTTCTTTATGGTCCAACTCTCACATCCATATATGGATATATATCTCTAGTGTGAACAGTAGCAATTCCTTTCTTGCCATTCAAATATCTTAAGACTATGTCTTAAAACTAAAAATATAGAGGCACTGTCCAGAAATAGAATTCTTACCTACATAGGATGGCCAGAACAATCAAGCTAAAACTACCATTAGGAAGAATATCAAAGCAATGTACTTGACACCTGTGTTTTAATGCTTCAAATGTAGCAGCACACCAGAAATGCAATCATACTAGAACACTGATTCACACAGCCAAATGAATAATGGTACTGGCTAGTTAACAGTAATCACTACTTTTCTACACTAACAGTTTTCCTAAACAAAAATTGGAAGAAATTCAAATGTCAAGAGCATAGTTTAAGATGAAGAGAAAGAAAGAAAACCACCAATTATTTTGTCTTTGGGTGTTCTGCTCTCCATTATTGAATCCAGTTAAATCATTTTATATAACTGCTTTAATGAAATTTGGCAAAAAGTAAAAGAAATTTCTACATAAATCATATGGAATGGATTTGCTTAAAGAGGTAACTCATTTCCAGTTTTCTATGGTAACTATTTCTTTCTTACTGGTCATTAGAGAACTGTGTAACTCTGCGTGCTACAGTCCCTGGGGTCTCAGAGTTAGATACCACTAAGCGACTGAACAAAAAGCATTTAGGTATTCATTTCAGTTAAATTCTCCTTACAGTTGGGAGACCTGATAGAACAAAAGTAACAGATTTCTTCAGGTGTTTATTAAACCTTTGCAAGCCCATTCAAAATTTCCACTAATTAAATGTTTAAAGTATTCCCTTTTTGCTGTTGTAGTAGGATTCTTTTGGGAGGGGGCCGGTCGACAAAATTTCAAGATATACACATCAGTTAACAAAAAGAACACTTAGTTCTCTATTTTCTTTTTATAAAATCCAATCAGATGTATCATATGCACTAATAGAAATAAAACCAGCTTTTATATGCTCATAAGGGACACTTGTTAAGTTCTCAGGAATTTTGCAAACAGGTTGTTTAAAATGTTAGATTAGCATCTGTCATGGTGAGAGTGTTCATGCCACAGAAATTGGCAAATATTATAAATCAGGGTTTTTTTTTTCCCTTGGAGAACTAATTACTAAACCTCAGCACACCACTGTTTAACCCAATGCGTATTATCAGTGAAGGAAATGAAAATAAAGTATTAGCTACTAAGTGGAATAATAAATTTTAATTTTATTGAGTCCAATTCAAATGTATTTGGAATACACAGGATATAACCAGATCATAATTTTTTCTTCATTTCCTATGTAACAGAATCATACCCACTATGGTAACCCTTGTTTCTGTTGTTGCATATTAGGATTCTAAAATTTGTAAGTCTTTTTCATTTGATATTTATTATTATTATGTTATTGATACATTTTAGAAGTTATAACTCACAATTTTTCATCTTCCTTTTCAGGATTTTATACTACTTATGCTTCAGTTCAGTTCAGTTAAGTCGTTCAGTCGTGTCTGACTCTTTGTGACCCCATGAATTTCAGCACGCCAGGCCTCCCTGTCCATCACCAACTCCTGGAGTTCACTCAGACTCAGGTCCATCGAGTCGGCAATGCCATCCAGCCATCTCATCCTCTGTCGTCCCCTTCTCCTCCTGCCCCCAATCCCTCCCAGCATCAGAGTCTTTTCCAATGAGTCAACTCTTCACATGAGGTGGCCAAAGTACTGGAGTTTCAGCTTTAGCATCAGTCCTTCCAAAGAACACCCAGGACTGATCTCCTTTAGTATGGACTGGCTGGATCTTCTTGCAGTCCGAGGGACTCTCAAGAGTCTTCTCCAACACCACACTTCAAAAGCATCAATTCTTCGGCGTTTAGCTTTCTTCATAGTCCAACTCTCACATCCATATATGACCACAGGAAAAACCATAGCCTTGACTAGTCGAACCTTTGTTGGCAAAGTAATGTCTCTGCTTTTCAATATGCTATCTAGGTTGGTCATAACTTTCCTTCCAAGGAGTAAGTGTCTTTTAATTTCATGGCTGCAATCACCATCTGCAGTGATTTTGGAGCCCAGAAAAATAAAATCTGACACTGTTTCCACTGTTTCCCCATCTATTTCCCATGAAGTGATGGGACCGGATGCCATGATCTTCGTTTTCTGAATCTTGAGCTTTAAGCCAACTTTTTCACTCTTCTCTTTCACTTTCATCAAGAGCCTTTTTAGTTCCTCTTCACTTTCTGCCATAAGGGTGGTGTCATCTGCATATCTGACATTATTGATATTTCTCCCAACAATCTTGATTCCAGCTTGTGCTTCTTCCAGCCCAGCATTTCTCATGATGTAGTCTGCATATAAGTTAAATAAGCAGGGTGACAATATACAGCCTTGACATACTCCTTTTCCTATTTGGAACCAGTCTGTTGTTCCATGTCCAGTTCTAACTGTTGCTTCCTGACCTGTATTTAGGTTTCTCAAGAGGCAGGTCAGGTGGTTTGGTATTCCCATCTCTTTCATAATTTTCCACAGTTTATTGTGATCCACACAGTCAAAGGCTTTGGCATAGTCAATAAAGCAGAAATAGATGTTTTTGTGGAACCCTCTTGCTTTTTCCATGATCCAGTGGATGTTGGCAATTTGATCTCTGGTTCCTCTGCCTTTTCTAAAAACACCTGGAGTAACAGGCAAATTTGGCCTTGGAATATGGAATGAAGCAGGGCAAAGGCTAATAGAGTTTTCCCAAGAGAACACACTGGTCATAGCAAACACCCTCTTCCAAAAACACAAGTCACCAGATGGTCAACACTGAAATCAGATTGATTATATTCTTTGCAGCCAAAGATGGAGAAGCTCTATACAGTCAGCAAAAACGAGACCGGAAGCTGACTGTGTCTCAGATCATGAACTCCTTATTGCCAAATTCAGACTTAAACTGAAGAAAGAAGGGAAAACCACTAGACCATTCAGGTATGACCTAAATCAAATCCCTTATGATTATACAGTGGAAGTGAGAAATAGATTTAAGGGACTAGATCTGATAGAGTGCCTGATGAACTATGGATGGAGGTTTGTGACATTGTACAGGAGACAGGTATCAAGACCATCCCCATGGAAAAGAAATGCAAAAAGCAAAATGGCTGTCTGGGGAGGCCTTACAAATAGCTATAAAGGAAGAGAAGCAAAAAGCAATGGAGAAAAGGAAAGATATAAGCATCTGAATGCAGAGTTCCAAAGAATAGCAAGAAGAGATAAGAAAGCCTTCCTCAGCGATCTGTGCAGAGAAATAGAGGAAAACAACAGAATGGGAAAGACTAGAGATCTCTTCAAGAAAATTAGAGATACCAAGGGAACATTTCATACAAAGATGGGCTCAATAAAGGACAGAAATGGTATGGACCTAACAGAAGCAGAAGATATTAAGAAGAGATGGCAAGAATACACGGACAAATACTCTAACACAGAACACAGAAGAACTGTACAAAAATGATCTTCACGACCAAGATAATCACGATGGTGTGATCACTCACCTAGAGCCAGACATCCTGGACTGTGAAGTCACGTGGGCCTTAGAAAGCATCACTATAAACAAAGCTAGTGGAGATGATGGAATTCCAGTTGAATCCAAATCCTGAAAGATGATGCTGTGAAAGTGCTGCACTCAACATGCCAGCAAATTTGGAAAACTCAGCAGCGGCCACAGGGCTGGAAAAGGTCAGTTTTTATTCCAATCCCAAAGAAAGGCAATGCCAAAGAATGCTCAAACTTATGCTTAATCAAATAATATTAAGCACTGACTTAATATTACTTCTTTTCATAATAAAGATTATTTAATTAATCAATAAAAGTTACTTCTCAGTAGACTTACAGTAGTAATCATTTCAGGATGTATACAAATGCAAATCATTAGGCTGTATACCTGAAACTAACGTTGTCAGTTACACTTTAAAAAAACACCTTTAGGCTGGTTCTCTTCCTCCTTGTCCAAACCCAATTAGCTAAGATTTTAATGCTTATTTTAAATACCAAAATATCTCAGACTTTAGATATTTTAAATTCTTTGAAAGAAAAATGATCTACTATATATAAACTCTAGAATTTTTTAATTTTAGTGACCACTTTGTTGGTCACTATAATTATAATACAGTTTTATAATATATAAATTTATATATTATAAATTTATCATAGTTTTATACTATATAAATTTATATATTTAAATTTATAATACAGTTTTATCTCATTAGAAAAAACAACAAGTTAAAGCCACATATTTCAAAATAAGCCAACAGCAATCCAATTTCTGGTTAAATTCCGAGGATTGGCTTTAGCCTGAAGAGGCTGGTCCTATAGTTATAAGAGGTCATCTCTAATACAGAACAATCTACAGAGAATTAGTTGAAATAGCTACCAGTAGGTCAAAATGTTCTGTAGAGCTGCCATATGTAGCAAAAATATAGGACTCCCCGTTAAATTTGTTTCAGATATTGCAATTATTACATGGAACACAGTTACAGTAAAAAAAAAATTATTTGTTGTCTATCTGAAATTCAAGGTTAACTGGACATCCTCTTTTTTATCTGGTGGCATTACTAAGTATGCAGGCTGATCCTAAACACCCTAGGTCAGGGACTCTCAACCAGATGAATTTGGACCATGGGTTTGAGGGAGTTGGTAAACACTTGAAATGGGACATAAAAAATTTTAAATAACTGCCTATAGCTTTTTCTGAGGAACAAAAGCATAGCTTTTTTCAGTGGCTCTTAATGAAGAATTTGTTTCAAAATCTCTTGGAGATTTTATTTAAAAATTTGTGCTTGACAAGGTTGAGAGCATCGGTAAGAGGATGCTATCATTTTTGTTTCAAGGGAGGAACTTTAAAAAATATGTATTTATATGCAGAGAATACCTCTGGAAAGACACACAAGAAACTGAAGGAGAGGGGAACTTGGAGACTCAGGTGAAAAGATGTTTTATTTTTCATTATTACTTTTTTGTACTATTTAATTTTACTGTTTTATCCACGTTATCTACCTAAAATTGCAAAAATAACAGTGCCAAGGCTTCACACTAGGCCTATTGTCAGAATTTCTAAATTTCCAGCAGTTGAGCCATAATGTTCGTCTGTGGTTCTTTTTTTAACTCCCCAATGTATTTTGATTATACATTGAAATCACATGTGTGCGCACGCGAACACACACACACACACACACACACACACACACACACACTATTTATCAGATCAGTCGCTCAGTCGTGTCCAACTCTTTGTGACCCCATAAATCGCAGCACGCCAGGCCTCCCTGTACCTCACCAACTCCCAGAGTTCACTCAGACTCACGTCCATCGAGTTAGTGATGCCATCCAGCCATCTCATGCTCTGTCGTCCCCTTCTCTTCCTGCCCCCAATCCCTCCCAGCATCAGAGTCTTTTCCAATGAGTCAACTCTTCGCATGAGGTGGCCAAAGTACTGGAGTTTCATACTTTAGCATCATTGCTTCCAACTATGGCATTTGCTAAAAACAACAAATGCAAATACACACACTCCACTCTCACACACATACCATCCCCTGTATTTCCCAGGAAAAACCCCCCAAAATGAATGACTCACTTTAGCTATGCTGAAGGGTACCTGTGTAGAACTGACAGGTGAGTCAAATCTGTCCACACTCTGGATGGTGAGACAGGAAACAGCTCAATATTTAAGACTCTGAATTAATGTTTTGGGCTACTAGAGTACATGGAGTAATTGAGGAGTTGCTTACCCCTCTGTTAAGTAACTTGCCTTTTCTTCAGTTCTAGTGGCTGTGGCCAGGATTAGCAAAATCTGCCATTCCTGAAACCCTTGCTAGTGTTCTGGAATCATAGGAATTCTCTATGTCAGGAACCTGCATCAGAAAACAGCCCACCTGTTCACAATTTATCTTGTTAAATACAAAGGGAGATCGACCTTGAAAATTCCGAGCACGAAATCCCTTTGACAAAGAAATAAAGCTTAATTTAGCTTGTTTGGGGGAGACTTACCTGACCTGGATCATTTCTTTCTTCAGTTCAGTTCAGTTCAGTTCAGTTGCTCAGTCGTGTCCGACTCTTTGTGAACCCATGAATCGCAGCACGCCAGGCCTCCGTGTCCATCACCAACTCCCGGAGTACACCCAGACTCACGTCCATCGAGTCAGTGATGCCATCCAGCCATCTCATCCCCTGGCATCCCCTTCTCCTCTTGCCCCCAATCCCTCCCAGCATCAGAGTCTTTTCCAATGAGTCAACTCTTCACATGAGGAGGCCAAAGTACTGGAGTTTCAGCTTTAGCATCATTCCTTCTAAAGAACACCCAGGACCGATCTCCTTTAGAATGGACTGGTTGGATCTCCTTGCAGTCCCAGGGACTCTCAAGAGTCTTCTCCAACACCACAGTTCAAAAGCATCAATTCTTCGGCACTCAGCCTTCTTCACAGTCCAACTCTCACATCCATACATGACCACTGGAAAAACCATAGCCTTGACTAGACGAACCTTGTTGGCAAAGAAATGTCTCTGCTTTTGAATACGCTATCTAGGTTGGTCATAACTTTCCTTCCAAGGAGTAAGCGTCTTTTAATTTCATGGCTGCAGTCACCATCTGCAGTGATTTTGGAGCCCCCCAAAATACAATCTCTCACTGTTTCCACTGTTTACCCATCTATTTCCCATGAAGTGATGGGACCAGATGCCATGATCTTCGTTTTCTGAATGTTGAGCTTTAAGCCAACTTTTTCCCTCTCCACTTTCACTTTCATCAAGAGGCTTTTGAGTTCCTCTTCACTTTCTGCCATAAGGGTGGTGTCATCTGCATATCTGAGGTTATTGAGATTTCTCCCAGCAATCTTGATTCCAGCTTGTGTTTCTTCCAGTCCACTGTTTCTCATGATGTACTCTGCATATAAGTTAAATAAACAGGGTGACAATATACAGCCTTGACAATACTCCTTTTCCTATTTGGAACAAGTCTGTTGTTCCATATCCAGTTCTAACTGTTGCTTCCTGACCTACATACACATTTCTCAAGAGGCAGGTCAGGTGGTCTGGTATTCCCATCTCTTTCAGAATTTTCCACAGTTTATTGTGATCTACACAGTCAAAGGCTTTGGCATAGTCAATAAAGCAGAAATAGATGTTTTTCTGGAACTCTCTTGCTTTTTCCATGATCCAGAGGATGTTGGCAGTTTGATCTCTGGTTCCTCTGCTTTTTCTAAAACCAGCTTGAACATCAGGAAGTTCACGGTTCACATATTGCTGAAGCCTGGCTCGGAGAATTTTGAGCATTACTTTACTAGCGTGTGAGATGAGTACAATTGTGCGGTAGTTTGAGCATTCTTTGGCATTTCCTTTTTTGGGATTGGAATAAAAACTGACCTTTTCCAGTCCTGTGGCCACTGCTGAGTTTTCCAAATTTGCTGGCATATTGAGTGCAGCACTTTCACAGCATCATCTTTCAGGATTTGGAATAGCTCTACTGGAATTCCATCATCTCCACTAGCTTTGTTCATAGTGATGCTTTCTAAGGCCCACTTGACTTCACATTTCAGGATGTCTGGCTCTAGGTCAGTGATCACACCATCGTGATTATCTGGATCGTGAAAATCTTTTTTGTACAGTTCTTCTGTGTATTCTCACCATCTCTTCTTAATATCTTCTGCTTCTGTTAGGTCCATACCATTTCTGTCCTTTATCGAGCCCATCTTTGCATAAAATGTTCCTTTGGTATCTCTGATTTTCTTGAAGAGCTCTCTAGTCTTTCCCATTCTGTTGTTTTCCTCTATTTCTTTGCATTGATCTCTGAAGAAGGCTTTCTTACCTCTTCTTGCTATTCTTTGGAACTCTGCATTCAGATGTTTATATCTTTCCTTTTCTCCTTTGCTTTTTGCTTCTCTTCTTTTCACAGCTATTTGTAAGGCCTCCCCAGACAGCCATTTTGCTTTTTTGCATTTCTTTTCCATGGGGATGGTCTTGATACCTATCTCCTGTACAATGTCACAAACCTCATTCCATAGTTCATCAGGCCTTGGCCCTTAAATCTATTTCTCACTTCCACTGTATAATCATAAGGGATTTGATTTAGGTCATACCTGAATGGTCTAGTGGTTTTCCCTACTTTCTTCAATTTAAGTCTGAATTTGGCAATAAGGAGTTCATGATCTGAGACACAGTCAGCTCCTGGTCTTGTTTTTGCTGACTGTACAGAGCTTCTCCATCTTTGGCTGCAAAGAATATAATCAATCTGATTTCGGTGTTGACCATCTGGTGATGTCCATGTATAGAGTCTTCTCTTGTGTTGTTGGAAGAGGGTGTTTGTTATGACCAGTGCATTTTCTTGGCAAAACTCTATTAGTCTTTTCCCTGCTTACTCTGGAAATCATAAACAGAATTTGTACTGTTATCCAAGGTTGATATGATGTAACCACTGAAAATTAATATGATAACCAACCACTGTGAAGAGTAAATGGTCCTGTTTTCTCACTATGTAAGCTACTTTATGATAACATACCCCTGAGCCTCATTCCATGTTTTGGTTTGAGCGCTCCCAGTTTGCAGGCTGTTCTTTTTGGTATGTGCACAATAACCTTTTACTCATTACTACTTCAGTGATTCCTGGGTTTTCCTTTGGTTATTTCTCAACCTTTGACAACCTCCTACCCACTACACAGCAGATGTTCTTTAATATTGAAGGAACAACTTCAGTTTTCAGGATTAAATCTGCAAAGAGAAAACTGCCCCCAGGTGAGTGTGCTGGAGCAGTACTTGGGTCATTCTTCTGAAACCAGCCTTAAAAAATGGTGTCTCTTCTTTACCCCTGCTCTCTCTCCATTTCAGCAAAATTAGCAAACACAAATGCTGAGGAAAAAAAATAATTTTTATTCCCTTTTCTTAGCGTTCTACTTCTGGTCCACTATGCCCAGTGGAAAGGAATGCCATAAATTACATGACTGTACCACAATGTATGCAATGCATTTGACTCATTTACAAAAACAACTCTGGACCTTATTATGAACCTGTGCCTTAGAAAATAGTGTCTGGTATTCTTCTATTGACGGTAGTCCTGGGCATTCTTACAAATTCTCCTTCAGCTTTCATATTTAATTTTCTGAGGTCATTATGGGTAGCATTTCCTTTATTCTTTGGAAGATAGTGATCCACATTTTCCCATGATGGATCCTAAATATTTTGTTGGTTAAAGACACAGGAAGGATAGTCACACTAAAACCCTTAAGTTCACATTTTTAAGAAAAAAAAATTTACAGAACTGTGAATTTTGTACTTTCTCTAGAATGATAATATTCAAGAAACTGCATGATATATATGGCCTCTAACTACCCCTCTGCCCATCTCCTTCTTTCCTTGGCCCTTGTTCCTAAACTCCAGCCATCCCAGCTGTGGGTAGTTGCACAA
This sequence comes from Bos javanicus, assembly GCF_032452875.1. Lineage (NCBI taxonomy): Eukaryota > Metazoa > Chordata > Mammalia > Artiodactyla > Bovidae > Bos > Bos javanicus. The sequence goes on from NC_083870.1 coordinate 50,397,557, forward strand.
CTGCCTGGGTACCCTATCAAGGCTCTGTGCGTGTGTCCCTCTCCATCTGGTTAACTCTTACAAGATCTAAAGTGCAAAATCTCACGTGTGATGACCCTGAGAAGTCTTCTGTGAATCTCCCTTGCCCTCTTCTTTTACTCTCCTGACGTTGAAGTTGATGCTTCTTTGTATGTTCTTACTGTCCTCTAAGCAGATTACAACTCAGTGTTCTAACGTATCTGTCTTCTTTGAGGACAGATTTATTCTCGGCGCAGAATAGGTACTCAATTAACATTAATAAATGGATATGAAAGGTTCCAGATAATAATGGATTAAATAATAAGATTAAGTTAAATAATGGATTAAATTAAACGAGAATCCATCATTATTTAAAGAATAAGCTTTAAAGTTGCCTGTAGATATAGGTAAGTCATATTTCCAGCATTGATTTTTAGATTATTTTATGTCAAATACCTGTTATCTCATTCTTAGTTTGCTTTCAAATTATCAATAAACTGGAATTAAAATATCATTTAAAAGAAATCTTAAAGTGAAAGTTACTTATGAAATAATAACTTTTCTTTTCTGTACAGGAAAAGAACTGGTAAGAGCTAATTATTTTAAATTTGTGAAATTCACAGAAATGTTTGTAGATTTTTAAAAAATAAATAAATTCCCTCAAACTTGAAAGTTTTTTTAAATGGCATGTGAAAATGACATCAGTTTGTTACCATTTTAAAACCTGTTCAGAAATCCAGATTAAAAGAAAGTGTTTAAAAATTAATCAAAAGAATTCAGAAAGACCATGAAAGCAACAATGACTTCCACATTCCTGGCAAAAGTTCAGCAGAGGTGAGTTAAGTGCTTATTAACCATGAAGAAAACAAACAAACAAAAAAAAAAATGAAGCAACCTTAAGGTTGATTATTTTTAAGTGTAGAGAAAGTCAATTCAACTATGACTCCCAAATTTCTAATCTAAACATGTTATCTTTTCCATTGCTGCTTTTCTAAGGAAGTATATTTGCAGATATATATTTTAATGTATTTAAGTACAAGAGATGATTTGGCAAGGCTTAAATAGAAAGACAGCCAGATAAGGCCATCTATGAAAATTTATAATCATAAATTTCAAGAAATAGTAAATGAGTTAATCTACATTAAAGAATAAAAGAGTCCAAAAGACTGTTCTATACATCTGTGTCTCTTTTGCTGTCTCGTATACAGAGTTATTATTACCATCTTTCTAAATTCCATATATATGTGTTAGTATACTGTATTGGTGTTTTTCTTTCTGGCTTACTTCACTCTGTATAATGACAGTCTTTTGGACTCTGTGGGAGAGGGAGAGGGTGGGATGATTTGGGAGAATGGCATTGAAATACATATAATATCATATATGGAATGAGTCGCCAGTCCAGGTTCGGTGCACAATACTGGATGCTTGGGGCTGGTGCACTGGGACAACCCAGAGGGATGGTATGGGGAGGGAGGAGCGAGGAGGGTTCAGGATGGGGAACACATGTATACCTGTGGCGGATTCATTTCGATATTTGGCAAAACCAATACAATACTGTAAAGTTTAAAAATAAAATAAAATTTAAAAAAAAGAATAAAAGATATAAAGTACAGAAATAATTTTAGAATATAATACCTCTTGTTTAAAACGACACAGTCTTGTTTTTTAAACATCTGGGGACAGAATTCATGGTTTGTTTTCTTCATTCTTTACCAAGCCTACTATGAAGAGGTAGGAGTGAAAACATTTGTTTATATTATTTTTAATATATATTATTTACATTATTATGTTTGTTTTCTAACGGTTGAATCTGTTCATACTTCCCCAACTGCATGGTAACTAAAATCTTCGAAGATTTGTATCAGATCAGTTAACAAGAAAGTTTAATGCAAGCTTTGAGGTTGATTAATTGATTTTAAAGTGTCAACAGGTTCATCTCTAAGTCTATATAATCTGCTTCACTTCAAGAAAATTGTTTATCCTTTACTTTAAATTCCCCCAAGAAAGGAGAGTTTTAAACTCCCCAGAAAATGCAATACATTTTGGATAATGATGAAACTATACCGTGTTATAATCAAATGTGCTCAGGTTTTGTCAAAGTTGTACAACTGTCTACATATTAAAGGATTTTCATGACATTTTCCCCCAGAAAGCTCTACCAAATGATGAACTTTGTAAAAGATGAACATTATTTTACATAAATTTGATACAGCTTTAAAAAATCTGAACATAAAACATCCAAGTTAGCACTGCAGAGTAGAAAAGCTACAGCCTCTTTCACAAATGGTGCTGCATCACCTAAATAACCACATGGAAAAAAAAATAAATCTTACCCCTACTTCATATGATATACACAAAATCCAATTCCAGGTAGACTTTTGATCTGTGAAAATTAATACAATGAAACTTCTAGAACATACCATAGATCATCTTCATGACAGTATAGGTGGAAATTTTTTAAATAGGATACAAAAAGCACTAACCATAAAGGAAAAAAATGATAAATTACATTAAAATTTATCAAAAAGTTCTTCTAAGACAATGAAAAGCCTAGAATGAAGGAATATATTAGCAATATATATGCCCAACAAAAGACTCATATCTAGACTATGTAAGGAACTATAAAACAATAAAATAGACCACACAATAAAAAAATGGCAAAATACCTGAATCAGCACTTCACTTAAGAAAATATTCAAATAGTCTATAAATACATTAAAAAGTGTTTAATATTACTAGACACCAGAGACATGGATATTAAACCCCGCAATGAAAGATTGCTACATGTATATCAGAATGGTTAAAATTCAAAAGGTTGATAATACCAAATGTTGGTAAAAATGTGGAACAATGGGCTATCACATGCTATATGACCCAATAATTCTACTTCTAGATATCTACTCAAAATAATTCATTCATATGTGCAACAAAAGGCATCTACAAGTATGTACATAGCAGCAATTATTTCTAATAGCTAACCAGAAACAACCCAAATTTCCTTCAGTAATGGAATGGATAAATAGAAGTACATTAATATAATAAAATAAATTACCAAAAAAAAGAATGAAATACATCAACAAGTAACAAAAATATTGAATGAAAGAAGCCAGACACAAAGAATATATAATACACAGTTACATTTGTATATTTTCTCAAAGCAAGAAAAACTAAATATAATGTTAGAGGTCTAGATAATGTTTAACTCTGGAGAGAAGAGGGTAATGATTGGGAGGGAACTCAAGGGGGTCCTCTGAGATGCTGGTAGTGTTCTTTCACTTTATCTGGGTGATGCTTATATAAGTGTTTTCACTTTATAGTGATACTTCCAATTGGCAGCACTTAACTTTGTGCATTTTGTGTATATGATACTTCAGTTTTTAGAAAGCTTCTTTCTTTAAAAAAAAAAGAACTTATCTCTTATGGGTGCTGATTTGCCTTGTCAAATAACTCTGGTTTAAAAAAACGTTGGATTATTTAGAATCTTACAATTTTCACAAGACTTCTCAGAAACATGTCCACTGAATAATATAAATTATAAATCATTGGAGAAGGAAATGGCAACCCACTCCAGTGTTCTTGCCTGGAGAATCCCAGGGATGGGGGAGCCTGGTGGGCTGCAGTCTATGGGGTCGCACAGAGTCGGACACGACTGAAGCGACTTAGCAACAGCAGCAGCAGCAGCAGTACACGTTAAGGTGAAAGTGAAAGTCAATCAGTCGTGTCAGACTCTTTATGATCCCATGAACTGTATAGTCCATGGAATTCTCCAGGCCAGAATACTGGAGTGGGTAGCCTTTCCCTTCTCCAGGGGATGTTCCCAACCCAGGGATCGAACCCAGGTCTCCCGCGTTGCAGGCGGATTCTTTACCAGCTGAGCCACAAGGGAACAGTTTAATCATTGTCTTGATTTCGACTGCCACCTAATGGCAAGAATGCTGCACTACACAGAAGCGAACAATCAGGGAGCAAAAGAACGTTGGTCTTGGCTACAATTTGCAGGGCTGCTCTTCTGTACAATTTATCATCAGCAAATATTAGATAAACGTTTGCATTTGATGTAAATATTAAGTGTAGTATTAGTATATGTATATATCAGGACATGAGGTAAATATGACATTCATTTAGGAGTGTTGTCTGACATATAACAGAATTTTCCATTTCTTTGTGTAAGAAGTTAACACCCTATATAATTTTTACTCTTTCTCTTGGCCATACTTTAGAGTTCTTACATACTACAGCCCACTTAGTACAGCAAATATCAGGCAGCAGCACAATATATGTGGTCTTTAGTATATTTATAGAGTTGTGCAATTTTTATCACTGTCAACTTTAGAACATTTTCATCACCCTAAAAAGAAACCCCATACCCATTAGCAGTCACTCTCCATTTTCTCCCTATCCCCTGCCCTCCCCCAACCAGTGCCTGACAACCACTAATCTACTTTCTGTCTCTCCAGACATACCTCTTCTGGCCATTTCAGATAAATAGACTCATATAATAAGTAGTCTCTTGAGACTGGCCAGCCAATTATATATTTTTTAATATCTTAAATAGGAAGAAAAGAATATTTTATATTTACCCACATTTTCACCATTTCCAGTGCTCTTCATTCCTTTATGTAGTTTTAGGTTTTCATCTTGTTATCGGTCTCCTTCTCCTTGGGGGATTTATTTTAGTATTTCTTGCAGCACAATTTTGCAGGCATTAAATTCTTTCAGCTTTGTATATATAGCAAAGTATCTTGCCTTCCTTTTTGAAAGATATTTTCAATGAGTTTAGAAGGTGAGGTTGACAGGATTTTTTTTTCTTTTAGTGTTTCACATATAGTACTTCACCACATTCTACTTTGTATAATTTCCAACAAGAAATCTCTTAGGTTTTTCCATCTTTCTTCTTCTCTATGTAATATATCTGCTGCAGGCTGTTATCCAGGGCCTGCACTTGCATGAGGGGGGCTAATATCAGTTTAAGACCCTGCAGAGTCACAAACAAATGTGAGTCCTTGATATGAGTTTCCCCAACCTCTCCCCCACCTCTCATGGCCGTCTCGAATGCCCTTTAGATAAGACCTCTGAAAAAATTACGAGAACTCAGCTTCTTTTGGTTTGAATTGACCACTCTGTTCTAAGCCAGAAAGCCCAAAGCATTCCACCCACAGATCCTAAAACCAAGGCATGTGCCCCGGGCCCTATAGCCTTCCTTCCCCACCTTCACTTCGACTTCAACGTGTAGCTTCTCAAGGGGTGTCGTGTACTTTCTAGAGAAGTAATAAATCTATTTCAACTTCTCTGGTAGCCTGTTGCTGAACTGTGGCTCACCACAGCACACCTTCTGCTATGATTAGGAAATATTGATTTAACAAGGTCATAACAAGCATCCTTATAAGTGAAATAAGATGCAGGAGGGTTAAGAGTCAGAGAAGGAGATGTAAAGACAGCAGCAGAGCCGTCTGAAGATGGAAGGGAGCTATATTAATGAACGCATAAGCCACTTTTCCAGGCTCACAATCTAGAAAAATCAAGGAAACAGATTCTTCCCTAAATCTTCCTGCAAACACTTCAGTTTCAGCCCAGTGAGATCCATTTCAGACTCTGACTGTCAGAAATGCAAAATAAGTTGGCGTTACTTTAAGCCACAAAGTTTGCGGTAGTCTGTTACAGCATAAAAAGGATACACCTTTTTTCTCATACATTTTGTCTATTTTTGTTTGTTTAACATGACAGTGTGAATTCAGTCTCTTTACCACATCCTGGCATGAAGCAAAAGTCCCCCTCAGTTTTGTTTTTGTTTTGTTTTCATCCAAGCTAACAATTCCAATCGGGTAGAAACTGAGTATGTGTAAAAACTCTTCCTCAAAGGTCAGATAAACTGAAATGTGTTGAGGGACTTGTATATAAGGAAAAACCCTAAGGTAACAAAGAGAAGCCAAAAATATAAAACCAGAATAGAAAACTGAGCATGAAACTATCAGAATATTCAGCTTCACTGTGTATTAAAGCACACATATAACAAATAGAATTGTAATGTATAAAGCAAGCATGTAGTCAAAACATTCCTGACCCAGAAGTTTTTTTGTTACATCTGGGAGGGGGGGCGGTGCGGGGAAGTAAGCATTTTTGTTTTATCTATGGGATGACTTTAAAGAAGACAAACAGGAAGAATAATAATTAAAACATTTATATTGGTTACTGAGTTGAGGTTTTGTCTCCCTGGACCCATAATTTAGTTACACAAGTCAATCTTTTACCCATCTTGGGAGAAAGAACCACCTCCTCTCACCCTAAATAAGATAGGTAGAGTCAATACGTGAAAATATTCTGTTAGTTCGGAGTTTCCCTGTGGACAATTTTCTTTTCTGGTTTTTTTTTTTATTCTGGTAAAATAAACCTAAAAAATTTACCATCTTAACGATTTTAAGTGTACAGTTAAGTAGTATTAAATACATTGAGAAAATGAGGAATTGTCAAAAATACGTTGATAATGTTGTGAAACCAAGACAATCCGTTTCTATAACTCTTTCTATCCTGAAAGACTGAAATTCTGTATCCATTAAACAACTCCCGTTTCAATCTGCTTTCTGTCTCTACGATTTTCATTACTCCAAGTAACTTATGTAAGTGGGATTATATAGTATTTGTCTTTTTGTGATGGGCTTATTTCACTTAGCATAATGTCCTGACGGTACGAAGGAAGCTGAATATTGCATTGTATATATATATACACCATATTTTACCTTTCCCTTTATCTGTAGATTGGCACTTGGACTGCACCTATATTTTAGCTATTGTGAAAAATGCTGCTATGACTGTGGGTATACAAATAGCTAATCATGACCCCTGCTTTTAGTTATTTTAGGTATATATTCAGAAGTGGAATTGCTGGATCATATGTTAATTCTATGTTTAGTTTCCTAAGGAACCACTATAACTGTTTTCCACAGCAGTTGGACCATTTTACAAGCCATCAACAGTGATCAAATATTCTAATTCCTCCACATCCTCTCCTTGCTATTTTGTTTTTGTGATGATTGCCAGTCTAACGGTATGAAGTGGTATCTCAGTGTAGTTTTGATTTGCATTTCCATTATGATTCTTGATGTTAAATGTCTTTTCATGTGCTTATTGGCCTTTATGAAACACAAGCTGGAAACAAAGTTGCTGGGAGTAATATCGATAACCTCAGGTATGCAGATGACACCCACACTTATGGCAGAAAGCAAAGAACTAAAGAGCCTCTTGATGAAAGTGAAAGAGGAGAGTGAAAAAGTTGGCTTAAAACTCAACATTCAGAAAATGAAGATCATGGCATCCGGTCCCATCACTTCACGGCAAACAGATGGGGAAACAATGAAACAGTGAGAGACTTTATTTTCTTGGGCTCCAAAATCACTGCAGATGGTGACTGAAGCCATGAAATTAAAAGATGCATGCTCCTTGGAAGAAAAGCTATGACCAAGCTAGACAGCATATTAAAAAGCAGAGACATTACTTTGCCAACAAACGTCTGTCTAGTTAAAGCTATGGTTTTTCCAGTAGTCATGTATGAATGTGAGAGTTGGACTATAAAGAAAGCCGAGTGCCGAAGAATTGATGCTTTTGAACTGTGGTATTGGAGAAGACTCTTGAGAGTCCCTTGGACTGCAAAGAGATCAAACCAGTCAATCCTAAAGGAAATCAGTCCTGAATATTCATTGGAAGGACTGATGCTGAAGCTGAAACTCCAATACTTTGGCCACCTGATGCGAAGAACCGACTAGTTGGAAAAGACCCTGATGCTGGGAAAAACTGAAGGTGGGAGGAGAAGGGGACAACAGAGGATGAGATGGTTGGATGGCATCACCGACTCAATGGATATGAGTTTGGGTAAACTCTGGGAGTTGGTGATGGACAGGGAAGCCTGGTGTGCTGCAGTCCATGAGGTCACAAAGAGTTGGACATGACTGAGTGACTGAACTGAACTGAATATCTTCTTTGGAGAAATGTCTATTCAAGTCTTTTACCCGTTTTTTAGTGGAGATATATATATAAACATATATATATATTCTCTTCAGATTCTTTTCCATTAAAGTTTATTATAAGATATTGAATATAATTCCCGTGCCATACAGTAGGACCTCATTGTTTATTTTAGATACAGTCATTTGTATCTGTTAATCCCAAACTCCTAACTTATCCCTCCCCTTGTTTCCCCTTTGGTAACCATAAATTTGTTTTCTATGTCTGTGAATCTGTTTCTATTCTGTAAATAAGTTCATTTGTATCTTTTTTAGATTCCACATATAAGTGATGGCATATGATATTTGTCTTTGTCTGACTTACTTCACTTACTATGATAACATCTAGGTCCATCCATGTTGCTTCAGATGGCATTATTTCATTCTTGCATTCTTTTTATGGCTGAGTGATCTTCTACTGGGGCTTCCCAGGTGGCGTTAGTGGTGAAGAATCTTCTTGCTAGTGCAGGAGCCCCAGAAGATGGGGGTTTGATCCTTGAGTCGGGAAGATCCTGGAGTAGGAAATGGCCACCTGCTCCAGTATTCTTGCCTGGAAAATTCCATGGACAGAGGAGTCTGGTGGGCTACAGTCCATGGGGTCATAAAGAATCACACATGACTGAGTGACTGAGCATGCACACGGTGGGATATAAAGTTAATATACAAAAATCAGGTAAATTTCTGTATACTAACAACAATCTGAAGAGAAAATTAAGGAAACTGTTTCATTTACAATAGCATCAGTGAGAACAAAATACAAATTAACTTAGCAAGGAGTTTAAAGACTTGTATAATGGAAACTATAAATCATTGCTGAAAGAATTTAAAGATGATATACATAAATGAAAACACATCCCTTTTTAATGGACTGGAAGACTTAATGTTGTTAAGCTGTCAATACCACCCAAAGTGATCTACAGATTCAATGCAATCCCTACCAAAATCTCAACGACATTTTTGCAGAAATAGAAAACCTCTCCTAAAATTCATATGGAATGACAAGGGGACCAAAATAGCCAAAACAATCTTGAAAAAGAAGAACAAAAATGGATGACTCATATTTTCTGATTTTCAAGCTTATTACAAAGCTACAATAATCAAAACAGCGTAGTAACAGCATAAAGACATACATATAGACCAATGGAACAGAGAATCAAGAAATAAGCCCTCACGAATGTGGTCAAGTGTTTTGTTTTTGTTTTTTTTTTTACAAGAGTGCCAATCCTAAAATTTACATGGAATCATAAAGGACCCAGAATTGCCAAAGTAATCCTGAGAAAAAAGAACAAAGCTGAAGATACAACCCTACCAGACTTCAGACAACACTACAAAACTATAGGGATCAAACCCATGTCTCTTGCATCTCCTGCATTGGCAGGCAGATGCTTTACCACTGTACCATCTGGAAAGCCCTTATATCCTGCTACTTTGCTGAATTTACTAGTTCTAACAGTATTTTTTTGTGGAATCTTTTGGGATTTCTACCTATAGATCATATCATCTTCAAAAGAGATCATTTTACTTCTTCCTTTCCAATTTGGATGCTTTTTACTTCTTCTTGCCTAATGACTCTGGCTAGAACATCCAATACTATGCACTTACCTAATTCTCTCTTTTCATACTAGGGAAACTAGGATCAAGAAAAGATAAGTGATTTCTTCAAGGTCTCATTACTAAATAGGAACAGACCCAAGATTAGAAAACTCTATGCTCCCTACTCCCAGCCTAGCATTCTTTCCATTACTGTACCAGCTCAACCAAGATTGGGTTTTCTGTATTCCAGACATGTGCATCCCAGTATTATTTTAATATGTATAGTGGAACTACCTACCATTCAAACAGCATGCAATTGCCACTGTCATAACTATTGTGTTGTTTAATCTGAAGACAACTATTAAACAGATCTACATGGCCTTTAATTTGAAATTTATATGTATTTATCATTTTTATTAACATTTTACCAGGAAAAATTCCACATGTATAGAAAAATGAAAAAAAACTTGAACACCCTCCATTACCTTCTCCCTAGAATAGACTTAATATTTGTCAACACTTTGTCATACTTTTTGTGTATTTTTTTCCTAAACCACTTAAAAATAAATTGCAGGTGCCATGACACTCTACCCCTAAAGAGTTTACTGCTAAATAGACATTTTACCCCTAAATAATTCAGCAAGCATGTTCTAGGAGAAAGGATATTTATATACATAACCTCCCTACCACACCAAAGAAAATTATTAAGAAATTTATGATATCATCTAATTTCTGATTCATACAATTTCCACAAGAGATGTCTTTAACGTTTGCTCTTTTAAAACAATGGCTCCTACTGAAGAGCTATCAAAAGAACCTATGGAGAAAGCAAAGCAGAGGTTATTACATACTGTGGTTAAAGAAAAAAAAAAAAATCACCATTTCCAAGATCAAGTTTTAAGTGCATTTCAGAGGAGGGGGGGCAAAGACAGGATATATAGAAGGTTTGGGGAAGTCATGTTTAAGGTTGGTCTTTTGACTGTGGGAGTGCAAAGTTCATGAGTGGACAAGCGGACATTGTTCAGAGTGGACAAGTTCACGACATAATAGATTAAGATTGGTGGAGAGAACGAGGAGATGCTTTCCAAACAAATCTTGAAGACTAAACAGTTGTTTGATGCTATTTTAGATTTCAAGAAAAGGGCAAGGACAGTAGAGAGTCCTCTTATACTCAGTTGCAGTTTCCCTTAATATTACATCATTGGGCTCATTTGTCAAAACGAAGAATCCAACACTGGGACATGACTATTAACTGTACTACATGTTTTATTCAGATTTCATTAGCTTTTTTAAACAACATTTTTCTATTCCATCATCCTATCTAGAATACCACATTGCATTTAGCTGCCATTTCCTCTTGGTCTTCTCTAGTCTGTGAGTTTTTCAGATGTTCCTTGTTTTTAATGACCTTGGCAATTCTGGGGTCAGATATTTCTGTAGAATGTCTCTCAACTTATACTTGTCTGAGATATTTCTCATGATTAAACTAGGATTATGGGTTTTGGGGAAGAATGCCACAGAATTGAAACCCCTTTCTTATTATACCATATTAGGGTATACATGATATCTACATGACACCACCAGTAATGTTAACCTTAGTCACTTGGTTAAGATGGTACCTGCAGGTTTCTCCACTGTGAAGTTACCATTTTTCCCATTCTACACTCTGTTCTTTAGAAATCAGTCACTAAGTCCACCTTAGTTCCAAAGCAAGAGAGGTGGTTACTAAGGTCCACTTTAGGAGGGGGCAATATCTACATAACTTATGTGGAATTCTTCTGTAAGGAACGTTTTCTCCCCCATTTATTTCAATCATTTATCTATACCACCATGGCCTTGTGGACATGTGCTTTATACTTTGGGTTATAACCTAATACCACATTATTTTGTTGCTCAAATTGTTCCAGCTTTGGCCATTGAGAGTTCCTTCAGTTTGATGCTTGTGTCTCTTTGACATGCTCAATTATTATTAATTTTTTAGCACTTTCAGACTTCCTGGTACTACAAGATGCTGTAAGCTCATCTTGTGTTTCCCTGCCCCAATCAAGAATCAGCCATTTCTCCTAGGAGTCCTGATTCATTTTAGTAGAGAATGTGTGTTAGAGAATGGTATTTGCTTATTTAATTCCAAAAACATTTTGTATAGAGGTATAGGCAATTAACAATATTGTGATAATTTCTGGTGAACAGTGAAGGGACTCAGGCATACATATACAAGGATCCAGAGAACAGTACTTAGAAATGAAGATTGGGTGTTGGCAGTTCTTATTGCTACTGGTTCTTGCTCCTTTTGAAGGAAATATAAAATTTTTCATCATAAGTTAAAATAGTTGTAAAAGACATTTTCCATGGCATTTTAAATACTGCCTTTAAAAACAGACTGTGACTCTTCTCTTTTACATATGCAAAAAATGAAACTGAATAGTTTAATAATTTGATATCCACCATTATATCAAAAGACTGATTAGCTGTTTACCCAACCTACCTACCTACTCTCCTTCATAGGCACAAAGCACCTCTTGAAGTTAGACGTGGCCATGTAAACTGAATTCTGGACAACAGAATGTGAATGGAAGCGATTTATGTTGCTTCCCAGTCTGGTCTGTAACAGTTACCAATGCATGATCTGCAAGCTGCTCTCTTCCTCCCTCTTTCAGTTAGATGTTGAGTATCTAAGCACCTATCTCCCTACCAGCTATTAGACTTCTATACGAATCGGAAAGTTCTATTTCAGCCATTGAGATTCAAAAATTAATTTAAAAAATAAGGCAGATCAATTTTTTAAAAATGTGTATGTTATGGCCCTTATCGAAGCTGCAGCTGCTTCCATATAGCTGCTGCGGTCAAAAAGGAGCCCAAAGTGACAGTTTTCCTTGACGGTCGCCGTTCTGTTTGCTGTAACTGATCTGCAACATTTCAGGAAAAGACAGTTCCCATTGTACTTGCCATTTCTCAGGTACAACCAGAGACCTTTATTAAAACTGACAACGTTTTCAGAGGCCACCAGAAATATTCCATTGATGGGGTCTTACATGCAAGAATAAGGCTTTTGAGAAGTGGCTTGCAGAGGCCAAGAACCAGTATGCAAATGCAGATATGGGTGGGTTAGATACCTGTGCTGGGGAAATCCAGGGGCAAGTGGTGCAGATTGTGGCCATGCTTTGGGTCTTTGCCCTGAAAAGCTTAAGGCATCAGCCCAAAGGCGAGTCAAAAACCTTGGTTCTGAAAACCAGATGAATGGAACGAGTAGGTCATTCAGGACAAAAGAAGAAAAAAAAAGATAAAGTGTATATGTTAAGTGAGGACCCAGATATTGAGTCCTTAAAAATTATCCTTCCTGTGAACCCTAAGAGTCTGGAGTATCCCCCAGGGTAAGCATTTTGTCTTTGGGAACACTGGTAGAGAGGTTCCCTGTCTATTTAGGGTAGTTGAAGAGTTCTGTTCCATATTGTGAAGACAAGTAGCATGAGTGATAAATACATTTTTATTGTTTTGAGCCACTGAGAATTTCAGGTGTTACTGCAGCAAAATCTACATCATCTTCATTTAAGGTAGAAACTGTTATCTAAAGTGAGGTGCTACCATAACAAGAACCTAAAATAATTAAGAGAGATGGCAAGCAGGAAGGAAACCATTTTCAGAGGATGGAGAGAGAGCAATTTATGATCTACAGTGGCGAAACATTTCATAGAACTGTTGCTCACAGCTAACTTGGAAGACAGGTCATGTAATAAATCTATAGCTTAAGGGCAAGATTGGAAAACAAAATGCTGTGTGTTCATCGCTGTTGGCTGCATTTGGCAAGATATTACAAAAAAGAGATGTAGTGGGAAAAGAGCTGACCAGTTTGTAACCAAGAATGAAAGGAACAGACTCCAATTTGAGAACTTGTAGAGTTGAAGTAGGTAACTACTTCTCAACCCCAAACAGTTCAAGATACAATTGAGAAATGTTTGGAATGATAAAGGACAACTAAAGCTCAGCCTGGAGGCAATGCATCAAATTAAAAGATTGGCTTTTTCACCCATTTTTAAAAATCTTTTAATGAGTGGACTAATAGGTCCTAGATCAAAGATCCAATCAACAAAAGTAGTTTGGACACAATGGTTTAGGGAAAAAGAGACTAAGGGAAAGTAACTATTTTATCAAAGTTTGGTAAACCTATGTAATCACTGTGAGAGGGAGATGGGAAGAAGAGAGGGAGAGGGAGAGATAGGAGGATAAACTGGGGCTAGAAAACAAATACATACCAAATGAGAATTACATCTTGAAGGAAGTATGGAGCTGATGAAAATGACTAGTTTGGACTTTTTCCCCCTCCTGGTTATGTTTCTGAGAGTTGTACTTCCAAAATAACCACTAGCCTAAATGTCTTTTCACCTTTAGAACTCCATCTATGTGCACAAAGCAGACTAAGAAAGCTGCTCAGCCCCTAAGGAGGACATATTACCCCCCAAAACCTATTCCAGAAGTAGCCACAAAGGATAACAGAAAAGGAAGAATCAGTCACAGAAAGAATCATGAATAGTGGAGAACAGTGAATAAAGGAGCCACTTACAGGGAGCAGAGCCAGGGCTTAATGAAGGCACATTCCCCATTCCCCAGAGTGATAAAGGGTCCTCACAACAGCCGCCCACAGGATTTCACAACTACCACAGATGAGCCTCTACTTCTGTTATTCCTTTCAAACAGGAATCTTTGCTGTGACTATCTCATCCATAGGGACAGATAACTTGTCTTCTGGCATGGGTCTTCTCGCTTGTCTTCTGGCTGCAGATGGTGACTGCAGCCATGAAATTAAAAGATGCTTGCTCCTTGGAAGAAAAGCTATGACCCACCTAGACAGCATATTAAAAAGCAGAGACATCACTGAGCGACCAAACAACAACAAATAGGTATTGATTGTTTGATCTAAGCACAAGAGGAGGCACATCTGTACCTAATGCAGAGATCACTTAGATCAAAAGGAGGCACATCTGCACCTATTGTAGAGATCACTACATGTAACTCTGATTCTGGGTTTTGAACTAGGCGTCCTGACTAGATGATGTTTTTGGTATGTCTACCCTGGGAAGGAGATAGATGTATTTTGCAAACAAGAAGGAGAACTAAATGAATATTTAACGACTGGAAGAGTGGAAGCAAATATTGCTATTCCCTAGTATTTCTAATTTTCTTTCTTCCAGGTACACAGTAGGACTCCACTTGCTTGCCCGCTTGAAGCTAGTAGTGGCCATGTGATTTGTTTTGGTCAATAAAACTGAATAGAATTGAAGAGTGTCACTTCCAGGAGGAAACCTTTAAGAGCTGTTGCATAGTTTGACCTTCTCCCTCCCCTGGTTGTAGTTCTGTGATGTTTCAGAGAGTGAAGCCTCTGCCAACTGGCATCTTTTAGTGAGAACAACACGGAGCAGAGCTCACAGACAACAGCATGAATGAGGAGTACACTACTGTTCTAAGCCACTAATTTTGAGGATGCTACTGAAGCAAAATCTAGTCTCTTCTGATTAACTCAGAAATAAACAGACATAATAGATAAACAGGAAACAGCCTGTCTTCAACTGAAAAAAAAGGCAAGATATTTTAAAAAAGGGAAATCTAAAAATAACATCTTTAAAAGATTTTTTTTAATTGTCTATTTGCCTGGAAACACAATCAACACCTATTTGTTGTTTGGTTGCTCAGTGATGTCTCTGCTTTTTAATATGCTGTCTAGGTGGGTTTTTCTTTTGAAAAGAAAAGAAAATATGCTTTTCTTCCAAGGAGCAAGCATCTTTTAATTTCATGGCTGCAGTCACCATCTGCAGTGATTTTGGAGCCCAAGAAAATAAAGTCTTGTCACTGTTTGCACTGTTTTCCCGTCTATTTGCCATGAAGTGATGGGACTGGATGCCATGATCTTAGTTTTTTGAAAGCTGAGTTTTAAGCCAGCCTTTTCACTCTCCTCTTTCACCTTCGACAAGAGGCTCTTTAGTTCCTCTTTCCTCTTTGCTTTCTGCCGTAAGGCTGGTGTCATCTGCATATCTGAGGTTATTGATATTTCTCTTGGCAATCTTGATTCCAGTGTGTGCTTCATCCAGCCCAGCATTTTGCATGATGTACTCTGCAAAAAAGTTAAATAAGCAGGGTGACAATATACAGCTTTGATGTACTTCTTTCCCAATTTTGAACCAGTCTGTTGTTTCATGTCTGGTTCTAACGGTTGCTTCTTGCCCTACATAAGGGTTTCTCAGAAGGCAGGTAAGGTGGTCTGATATTCCCATCTCTTTAAGAATTTTCCAGTTTGTTGTGATCCATCTTTTGCATTGGCCCCTAATAATTTCAATTTTGCAACTTTAATTATGTAAGATCTGATAATTTCCATATCTTCATTCTGAAATTCTTACTGGTCTTGATTTTCTTTTCATTCTTTTTCAGATATTTAAATTTTTATATATTTTTCTGTTCTAAGTATATATATTTCTGAAGCTATCTCAAATCCCAATCACTTTTGACTATATTTAAAAACAGGAACAAAAAATTCCCATAATGAGCTTGACCTTGGATATCATTATCAATAATGGTCTTAATGGAAGGCATAATTTTGCTATCTGCCATTACTCCTTGAAGATGCTGTTGGGAAAGTGAAGTCAGGTAGAGGTAGCCTTAAATTCCACATGTGCCACTTCCTACCAGTATGACCTGGGACAAGTTACTTAATGAGCTTAACCACTTTCCTCTTAAGTGGTGATAACATCTACTTTACAGGGAATTATGAAGAATACATAAGTAATATATAAAATGTCCAAATAAATAAGTATCCAGCACATAGTTACCGCTTATAATCATCAGCATATATTAGGCATATGGCATTCTTTCTTGGTTGCTATTGAAGGATCTGTCATCTGTCAATTTGCTAAAATTTTGATTGAGTCTATTTGTTGTCAACCAGATCTAAATTAATTATATAAGGTAATTTTTCATTGTGCCAAGTAGTACTTCCCAAACAGAACCCATATTGTATTTTCCCTCAAAAAGCATTCCTCTTATTCCAGTATTCTGGCCTTTATTAAGTTTGATATTTACTATCATAATGTTCATAACTTTGAGACTGGGTTCACATCTGTCCTGGTTGAAGAAGGTCCTCAGGCTGTTCATTGTGAAGCTGTTTTTCTTGCCTTATTGTTGTTCTAACTACTCTTCTCCAAGCTTTAATTTTACAGATATTCCCTGGAGTCCTTCCTAAATCGGAGATCACTCACACTGTTCCAGGTGTTGATACTCAATGGTTTTACTTAAAGACAATGTTTTTTTTTTTTTTTTAAATGGGTCAACTTTTTATTTTATTTATTTTTTTATTATTATTTTTTTTTATTTCTCATGTGTTCCCCATCCTGAACCCTCCTCCCTCCTCCCTCCCCATACCTAAAAAAAAGCAAAGTGCAAATACAAAAGTGTAGAAAGGCAAGTGTCTTCCTTTGCACTCCCACTTTCTAGAAATGTTAACATTTTTAGGCCTTCTTGACTTTTCATCCTGTGCATATACAAATGTTAGGTTTGTTTTTATACATAGAAGGTCATGGTATAAGTTCTATACTGCATCTTGCTTTTTCTCTCAAAAATAAATTATAGATAATTCAGCACTGATTTTCCACTTTTAAAAGATCACATAGAACTAAACATGGAAACAAGCTAAGTGTCCACTGATGGATAAAGGGATTCAAAAATGCAAGATACACACACAGGAATATTATTCAGCCATAAAAAAGAAAAAAAATCTTGCCTTCAGCAGTAATAAGGACGGACTTTGAGGGAGTTACGCTAGTGAAGTAAACCAGGCTGAGGAAGACAGATGCTGTATGTTCTCACCTATATGTGAAACCTGAAAAAGGGGAACTCAAAGAAATAGCATGTAGAACGATGGCTGCCCGGGGCTAGGAGTGGGAGAAAATAGATGCTGGTCAAAGGGTATAATCTTCCAGCACAAGATAAGGAAGTTCTGGAGTCTAATAATGTATAGCATGGTGATTATAATTAACAATACTGCATCATATACTTGGAAGTTAAGAAAGTAGATCTTAAAAGTTATCTTCACACACACACACACACACACACACACACACACACACAAAAGGTAATTATGTGAGGACAGAGGTGTTAACTAACCTCAATGTGATAATCATTTCACAATACATACATGATCAAATCATCATGTTGTACACCTGAAGTTTATATATGTTGTTATGTCAATAATATCTGAATGAAGCTGGAAAACAAAAGATCACATAGTACTTTGTGGTACAGAGTATCACTGTTTATCCAGTTTCCTACTAATATAAATAAGAGAACATCTACTAAAAATAGTGCAGTCACCAAATTTTTGTTATACAGACGTTTCCTGCAGCAACTGTATCTACATCTATCTATGTCTATCCTTGGGCACTTGGGTATTTTTTTGGAATGGAATCCTAGAGGAATTACCCTGTTTTAGTTGGTTTCAATAGGTATGCCCCAGGTTTTATGTAAAGGTGCAGAGAGTGTATTATTACCCCACCCCCAGGGTACCTGAACGTTGTATCAATCTTAGTTTTTAAGTCTTACAGAAAGAATTTTCAGGGATTCTAGGATCTCTTCCTTAATTATTACCAATTATTATCAATCATTTCATATGTTTAGTTTGAAAATTTTTCTAAAAATCCTTATACTTAGGTCAAGTGGGCCTTAGAAACCATCACTACGAACAAAGCTAGTGGAGGTGATGGAATTCCAGTTGAGCTATTCCAAATCCTGAAAGATGATGCTGTGAAAGTGCTGCACTCAATATGCCAGCAAACTTGGAAAACTCAGCAGTGGCCACACGACTGGAAAAGGTCAGTTTTCATTCCAATCCCAAAGAAAGGCAATGCCAAAGAATGCTCAAACTACTGCACAATTGCACTCATTTCACACGCTAGTAAAGTAACGCTCAAAATCTCCAAGCCAGGCTTCAGCAATATGTGAACCATGAACTTCCTGATGTTCAAGCTGGTTTTAGAAAAAGCAGAGGAACCAGAGATCAAATTGCGAACATCCACTGGATCATGGAAAAAGCAAGAGAGTTCCAGAAAAACTTCTATTTCTGCTTTATTGACTATGCCAAAGCCTTTGACTGTGTGGATCACAATAAACTGTGGAAAATTCTGAAAGAGATGGGAATACCAGACCACCTGACCTGCCTCTTGAGAAATGTGCATGCAGGTCAGGAAGCAACAGTTAGAACTGGACATAGAACAACAGACTGCTTCCAAATAGGAAAAGGAGTACATCAAGGCTGTATATTGTCACCCTGTTTATTTAACTTCTATGCAGAGTACATCATGAGAAACGCTGGGCTGGAAGAAAAACAAGCTGGAATCAAGATTGCCGGGAGAAATCTTAATAACCTCAGATAGGCAGATGACACCACCCTTATGGCATAAAGTGAAGAGGAACTAAAAAGCCTCTTGATGAAGGTGAAAGTGGAGACTGAAAAAGTTGGCTTAAAGCTCAAGATTCAGAAAACGAAGATCATGGCATCCGGTCCCATCACTTCATAGGAAATAGATGGGGAAACAGTGGAAACAGTGTCAGACTTTATTTTGGGGGCTCCAAAATCACTGCAGATGGTGACTGCAGCCATGAAATTAAAAGACGCTTACTCCTTGGAAGGAAAGTTATGACCAACCTGGATAGCATATTCAAAAGCAGACATTACTTTGCCAACAAAGGTCCGTCTAGTTAAGGCTATGGTTTTTCCTGTGGTCATGTATGGATGTGAGTTGGACTGTGAAGAAGGCTGAGCGCCGAAGAATTGATGCTTTTGAACTGTGGTGTTGGAGAAGACTCTTGAGAGTCCCTGGGACTGCAAGGAGATCCAACCAGTCCATTCTGAAGGAGATCAGCCCTGGGATTTCTTTGGAAGGAATGATGCTAAAGCTGAAACTCCAGTACTTTGGCCACCTCATGCGAAGAGTTGACTCATTGGAAAAGACTCTGATGCTGGGAGGGATTGTGGGCAGGAGGAGAAGGGGACGACAGAGGATGAGATGGCTGGATGGCATCACTGACTCGATGGACGTGAGTCTGAGTGAACTCCGGGAGTTGGTGATGGACAGGGAGGCCTGGCGTGCTGCAATTCATGGGGTCACAAAGAGTCGGACATGACTGAGCGACTGATCTGATCTGATCTGACCTGAACAGAAGAATTGACTTATCGTTTGTATTACTTCCTGAAGTTGCTGTTAACTAATTACCACAAACTACATGGCTTAAAATAACGGAAATTTTCTCACAGTTCTGGATGTCAGAAGCAAGGTGTCAGCAGGGCCGTTCTTCCTCTGGAGGCAACAGAGAACCCCTCCTTGCCTCTTCCAGCTTCAGGTGGCTCCAGATGTTCCTTGGATTGTCACTGCAGAATTCTAATCCTGTATCTGATTCACATTGTCTTCTCAGTGTCCATTTCTCTTCTCCTCTGCGTTAAGTACCTCTTACAGGATACTTGTCATGGGATTTAGGGCCTACCCATATAATCTAGGATGATCTCAGCTTAAGTTCCTTAACTAATTACATCCGCAAAGATCCTTTTTTCCAAGGAAGGTCACATGCACACATTCTGGGGGTTCTGACATAGATATATCTTTTTATTAGGGCCACCATTCAACTACATAGTGGCTCAATCAACAAAGCCACTTAAATCATGCTATATAAAAGAAGTCTGCTTGTAACAGCCAATTTAGGATTGATGTGGCTCAATGATCTCTTCAAAGATCTTGACTCTCCATCTTTCCCCTTCCACAATTCTCAGAATATTATTTATAACTTTGCCACCTTACATTAACAGTTACAGGACAGCTCCAGGCTTTACATCCCTTAGAGAACTGTAAACACTGCAGGAAGAGAGAAGAGGGGGAAAAATGTGTTTCCTTTAAGGGAAGAAAGCCTCTCCCTGAAACTTCCACAGCTTCCCCCTATGTCCCAGCATGTCCAACCCAGATGGATCACTGGCAGAGGGGACAAGAGGATGCCATGACTGCCTTACAGCTATGAAGATACATGCCCTGCAGTACACTGCCACACAGAAACTTGAGTTTTGATAACCAAAAAAAAAAAAAAAAAATGAAGGGATGGCTGTTCAGTAGCAACTAATAGCATCTGCTACAATTCCTAAATGTTTCCTGAAGATCACTAATAAAACTCACCAACTGTTTCATCTACTGATTTACATCACTTCCTTCAATCAATATTTTATAACATCTGCTATACATTGGGTACTGTGATAGAAATGGGAGTCCAAGATCAAGACATAGTCCACATCCTCAAGGAGGATGGATGAATGGAATAAAAAGATAAATACATCTGTAATTCCAGGACAGCAAGACCAATACTACATTAGAGATATGTGCACGGGGCAGTGGGGGAATAGAATAGATTGCAGCATCTTGAAAGCCAAGCCTGGAGTTGAGTTTCTGAGAAACAATTAAACAGAGAAAACGCAGGAGTGGATAATGGTGTTTTACATAAAGAGCATGCAGAAAGGCAGTGATGACTGGAAATTACTACCACACCCTTGTGGAACTACAAACATTTTAATGAACCTAGAATCAAGGAGCTGTGTGGGTATAAGGAGGGCAGGTAAGCTAGTGAGAGGTAGAAGCTAGATGAAGAGCCTATATATACTGAAATAAAGTGACATGATCTCAAAACCTGTTTGGAAGCAACTGAAGGATTTTGATCAAAGGAACAATCAAGATTACTCCTGACAATGCCTGGATATTTTTGATCACATAACTGTTTCCTATTTGTATAATGTTATGGCTTCCCAGGTGGCTCAGTAGTAAAGAATCTGCCTGCCAATGCAGGAGATGCAGGAGCTGCTGCTGCTGCTAAGTTGCCTCAATCGTGTCCCACTCTGTGCGACCCCATAGACGGCAGCCCACTAGGCTCCCCCATCCCTGGGGTTCTCCAGGCAAGAACACTGGAGTGGGCTGCCAATTCCTTCTCCAGTGCATGAAACTGAAAAGTGAAAGTGAAGTCACTCAGTCTTAGCCATCCCATGGACTGCAGCCTACCAGGCTTCTCCGTCCATGGGATTTTCCAGGCAGAAGTACTGGAGTGGGGTTGCCTTCTCTGGTGATGCAGGAGATTCAGGTTCAATCCCTGGGTCGGGAAGATCCCCTGGAGGAGGAAACGGCAACCCACTCCAGTATTCTTGCCAGGGAAATCCCATGGACAGAAGAGCCTGGCGGGCTATACAGTCCATGGGGTCACAGACACCACTGAGCATGCACAAGCTTGTTACTGGGATATGAATAGGGGATTTGCAATTAAAATTTTTAATTTGGACTTGGTTTTTTAGAGCTTACTCCAAAAAAATTCAAAAATTTGCAGTATTTGGTGAAGATGGAATTGTAGAAACCTGGTGCAGGTCACATATTCCTATAGGCTTCCAAGTATTCTGACCAAAGGAAAAGTTCTATATAAGCCTATACCATAAATCAGCTTAAAATAGCTTCTGTAACAATGTTTCCTATTCTGTATAACACAAAGTGAATCATTTGGACAACAGTGTGCAGAAAAAAGATGCTAAAAATATTACTAGACATTACCTTGGCTTCCTTAGAATGGTCTCAACAATTATCTCACAATAGCACACAAGTTTGCTACCCTCAGGCAGACTTATAATTTTTAAAATGACCTTTAAATAAAGGTATAAAGATTTACCCCAGTGTCCCCAGAATGCTTCTGGGGGGAAAGCAGAATGATTCAACAGAAAAAACATAATCCTCAGAACTACTTAGATTGGGGTTCAAATTCTGATGTCTCCACTTGCTAGATGTTATTGTATTATTTAATTTCTTTTAAACTTTGTTTATTTATATAATGTTTATAATAAAGACAGATCAAATTTCATAGGTGCTGCAAGTATATGCATGATTCAACTGCATATATAAACCTAATACTATTACACTTATAAAACATACTCTAGTAATATACCAAACAAACAATTCTCAAAAAAATACCAGTTGTCTTTTTTTATCTTAACTATACTATATACTACTACCCCCCCAGAAGTTTATTAATGACATAAATATGAATGGTATTTTTTATAGGCACAATAAAGGCAACAAACTTACTGGAAGATAATTTCACAACCAGACATTTTGATTTTGTCACATTTTCCCTGAGCAGCCAGAGGAGCCTTAGCTGCGTGAACAGCACACACAGATTTTTCCTCCATCATGAGGTATAATCGATTATCTCCTTCCACCCTCAATTCCCAATAAAAAACTCTCAATCACATGAAAATTTTTTTGACAAATCATCTTCTAGCTTCACTACTAATTCCCTGTCCATGACAAATGCTATTCATATAAAAATATAACAAGCAAGAAACTTAACTAGCTAAGATGAAATTGAAAGGAAACAGCCATGGACTATTTTCACACTCACTATATTATGCACGGGCTTCCCAGGTGGCTCAGTGGGTAAAGAATCTGCCTGCAATGCAGGAGAGGCGGGTTCAATCCCTGGGTTGGGAAGATCCCCTGGCGGAAGGCATGGCAACCCACTCCAGTATTCTTGCCTGGAAAATCCCATGGACAGAGATGCCTGATGGACTACAGTCTATAGGGTCACAAAGAGTTTGGACACGACTGAAGTGACTGAGCAGGCAGCAGGCGCATTCTAAGATATGAAGTTTCACAAATAAAATAAAATATTGCATCTTTTAAGTCTACTTTATATAATGGTTTAGCGGTGTTACCAGTTTGCCACTATGAACTATCGCTACCTGTTGTCACAGAGATGATGAGAAAACAAAGTAATATATGCAAATATCTAAAAGAAAAATGTTGGTCCCATTTTTTCATGTCACATTTATCATGTTATAATCAGTCCTGGGTGTTCACTGGAAGGACTGATGTTGAAGCTAAAACTCTAATACTTTGGCCACTTGATGAGAAGAGCTGACTCATTTGAAAAGAACCCTGATGCTGGGAAAGATTGAGGGCAGGAGGAGAAGGGCACGACAGAGAATGAGATGATTGGATGGCATCACCGAATCAAAGGACATGGGTTTGGGGGGCTCCGGGAGTTGGTGATGGACAGGGAGGCCTGGCGTGCTGCGGTTCATGGGGTCACAAAGAGTCGGACACGGCTGAACGACTGAACTGAAATTGTCTTCATATGTGCATTCATATTACACTGCCTTCCTTCTTTCGGTTCTCAGTATACACATCCATACACTCAAACATTTTAGGGACCAAATAGGTATTTGTAATGGTTACAAATGCCCATAGCAGCATTAATCATAGTAGCAAAAAGGTGGAAGCAACCCATTCACAGATTAATAGATAAATATGGCATATACATACAATGGAATATTATTCAGCCTTAATAAGGAATGAAATTTTGATACATGCTACAACATGGATGAACTTTGAAAGTATTATGCTAAGTGAAATAAGCCAGGCACAAAAGGACAAGCACTGTATGACTCCACTTCTATGAAGTATCTAGAGAAAGTAGAATACTTATCAGGGGCTGGAGGAGAGAAGAATGGAGCTTAGTGGGTACAGTGTTTTCAGTTTGGGATAATGAAAAAGTTCTGGAGACAGTGGTGATTGTTAGACAACAATAACAAAGTGCTTAATGCCAATGAACTGGACACTTAAAAATGCTTAAAATGATAAATTTTATATGTATATTTAACCACAATAAAAACATTTTTTAAAAAATTCATGACTGGGGACTTCCCTGATGGTCCAGTGGCTAATACTGTGCCCGCCCAATGCAGGGGGCCCAGGTTCAATCCCTGGTCAGGGAACTAGATTCCAGATGCTGCAACTAAAACCTGGTGCAGCCAAATAAATAAATTTAAAAAATACACAAACAGCACTCGGGTGTTTACAATAAAATCATGATTGTTAAAAGATATATATATATAGTAATGAGATGGTATACCTGATCTGTCTTAAACTGGGTGTGACTAGGATCTCCAAGTTAAAAACAGCAAGGAAGTAGATTTCAAAGAACTGGACTTAGGGTTCTAGGGGGCAAAAGGATCTGCAAATGTGAAGTTAAGAGCCACCTTTAAGATTTGACTTTTTTAGAAATACATTTTAACCCTGGGCCTATTCTCTCCATATCATCCTGTTTCTTTTGGTCTTTTTCTGACAGCATGTTTTTCTTCCAACAGAGGTTCAGTTTCAGTCTTTCTCCTAGTACTCTATCCTGAAAGTAAAAACCTGGATGTTCTAAGGTGATGCTTCTCAACAAGGGTGATTTTGCACCCCAGGAGACCTTTGACAATGTCTGGAGACATTTCTAAGTTGTTTCAATGGGGCTGGGGGGCAGGAGTTGCTACTTGCATCCAGTAGATAGGCCAGGGATGGTGCTAACCTTCCCATGAGACACAGGATAGTCTCTCACAACAAGAAATTAACTGGCCCAAAATGCCTATAGTGTTGGGTTGGGAACTCTCTTCTAAGATCTTATTCTAAGGTTTTACTAAGTTGCTTGATTTCTGGTAGAAACTGATTAAAATGGAAGTTACCTCCTTTGATTCCCTACTTTCTCTTTTCATTTACATCTTTTATAGGAAAAAGCTAGTTTCAGCACATATGCTAAGGGTAGGTCTTTTATTTTGAGTTTACAGGACAAGGATCAGTGGTTATGTTTATGATAAGTGGGGGTAGGTGAGAGGCTATTTACGCTACCATTCTCCTTACCCCGGCCAGTCCTACCATGATACTCTATGCCATGGGACAAGATGAAAAATAGAAGGGACAAGGTGTTACAGACAGAGAAGAATGGGAAAAAAAAATCCAAGTGAAGCCAGTGCAAGGCAGTGCCTATCCCATGTGGACTGGCTAATCCTTTCCAGTGGCCACTGGATAAGAGGAAGTATCTATGAATCCGAATAAAGTTATAACAAAAAATTTTTAATTCAATTAAAACCTAAATCATGGACTTTCTACAAGATACTACTTTTAAACTCAACATAATGTTTATAATTACCTAAAACTTACATTTCTTCTGAGGAGCAATAAACTAATGAATGCGTAATACTACTGTGTCAATAACAAGATACTCAAATACTTATGCTTTTATTTTTCTCTTGTATCATACTAAATATCAGACCTGCTGTAGCAAGTATAACTCATTTGGTATAATTTAGAAATTTCAAGAAACTACTGAACATCATGGGTCACTAGACCATTATAGTAATTCATTATCATAGTACACATTAAAATGGTGCATTTTTACAAACACTTTGGGAAACTGACAGTACATACTAAATACCAAATATATACACATCCTTTAACCCAACAATTTCACTTTCAGGTATAGATTCAACACAGACGCATGTATATACTCACGAAATGACAGGTGTAAGAATGTTCTCCACAGAATTATTCATACTAGTCCAGAACTAGGAACTACGCAAATGCCCACCAATGACAGAACGGATAAATTCTGCATATAATAAAAATAAACTAATGAAATACTATTCAGCAATAAGAATGAATGAACTACAAATACATGCAACAATATGAATGAACCTCACTTGGGCAGGTTAAGTAACTACCTCCTAAAATACCTAGGATTGAAGCCCTGAAACCTGTAAATGTTATCTAATATGGCAAAAGTGATCTTGTGGATATGATTAAATTAATGATCTTGACACAGGGGATTATCCTGGATTATCCAGGTGGGCCCTAAGTGTAGATGCAGAGGAACATTTGACTACAGAAGAAAGATGATGTGATGATAAAAGCAGAAGCTTTGAACAGAGGAAGAAGGCACAAGCCAAAGATTATAGGCAGACACTGGAAACTGAAAAAAGATAAGGAAATGGATTCTCCACTTACAATTTCCAGATTTAGGAACCAATCTTGCCTCTGACCTAATAAAACTGATTTTGAATTTCTGATCTTCAGAACTACAAGAGAATACATTTGGGTTGTTTTAAATCCCTTAGATTTGTGGTATTTTGTTACAGTGGCATCAGGAAATCAATACACTCAAAAATAAAACAATGAGCAAAAAAAAATGTATTATGTATAACTGCATTTACATAAAATAAAAGACAGGCAAACTGATTTTAGAAGTCAGAATAGTAGTTACTTCTGGGGAGGAAGAAGGTGCGGAGACAGGGGCAAGAGGAGAGCTTCTGGGATGTTCATAATACTGTTTCTTAATCTGAAGGTGGCAAAATTATATTTAATTTGTGAAAACCCTTATTTATGTACTTTCCTACATGTATGGTATATATAATTTTAAAAGCTGATGCCTTTTCTGATGCCTTTGCTGCTGAAAAAGACAGACATATTCAAGGAGGTGGGGAAATACTTACCAAACAATAACTTTATTTCTCAAGAATACTAAAAATTTTGTTTCTCTCTCCAAAAGATTTTAAAAATCTCAACAAAAGACACAATATAATAGTTCACTGCTAAAAAATAAACTAAAACACTGCTGAATTAGCTCTATTATGCCTGCATCCTAAGACTATAAATTACAAAAATACAAGTAAAACCACATTTTCTGAAAAACCAGTAAACAAAGGAGAAAGTCTAGTACTATATACCTAAAGATCAGAATTGTTTTGGGGGGCCTAAGATTCTTGAAACTAGTAAAAATGGTAATAACAGAAATCTCATGCCATCAACCTGTACAGATCATTAAATATAAAAACAATTTATAAAACACATCAGATTTTATTGCTTGAAGAATACAGCATATGAAAATCACAAGAATGTCAAAATGAAAGTCACTAGGATTTGAACATATAATACATTATCAGATGCAGTAAAATATTAACCTGAACTCTGCATCAAAAAAAAAAGGTCTGGAAAATATCTACGTTTTTTCCTAAGAAACAGATATACTTAAAATAAAAAGTATAATGATGTTACAGTACAAATTAGAAAAGCCAACACTTATTAACTTATTATTTCTTAGACTAGACTACCTTTGGTACTTAAACTTTTAAAAAAACAATCCCTTCTATCTTGTTCAAACGCACTCATGGATACAGTATCAACTTTAACTCAAAACATTCAGCAGGATTAACCTATTTGTGGCATGGAAGAAGTGTATTTAATAAATGTGTAACAATATTTCACTTTTTCTAAAACTGCAAAATATGATCATTAAGAAATCTAATACTTGTACATTTGACTTATTTAGCTCTTCAATTAAAACTGGAATTCTAGCAGCCACAATCTATCTTTAGACCTGGTGAATACACAAATTTAAATGATTTGGCAACTGACATAGTAATTTAGATTACTTCATACTATTTTAAGTGGCTTTTCCATTTTGTTTTCAAAATATAAACACAATAGGCCAGTTCTTCAAAACACTGGATTCCTATAAAAATCACTATCATACTTTACTTATTAGAACCAAATTAAAGCTTTTCCCTTTTAATAAGCAGGTTAAAATTATTTATGTTTCATATAGGGCTAATCAATTATGACACATTTTCTTAAACAAAACATTTTTTAAAGCTATCACTCAATTATGATGGAGATAATGATGCCATTTCAAAGGAAGTATTAGACATTCTAGGCCATCTAGTCAAGAAACTGTAAAAGGAATGCTAAAAACAAACAACAAGGAAACTATAACTACAAGTTAAACTACAAAAAGAATCCCCTCTTATAACAAGCATGCTCATTAACTGTCATTTCTTTCCCCTAGGAAAGGTCTTAATATTCGTGAACCAACCAATGCAACCTAAGCAACTGTTTCACAAGATGGACTAAGCAAGTAATATTATTAATGATTACTGGAGTGAAATACTAAGAATCATGACAGTCCTCAGAACTGGGCAGTCTTTGAAATGTAATAGTGTAGCTAAAGATGAATTATGCTATAATAAAACAAGTT
This sequence comes from Bos javanicus, assembly GCF_032452875.1. NCBI lineage: Eukaryota > Metazoa > Chordata > Mammalia > Artiodactyla > Bovidae > Bos > Bos javanicus. The sequence continues at coordinate 50,425,975 of NC_083870.1, forward strand.
TTTAGCTCTACATAAAATAAAAACAAACTGAAAACATAACCTACCAAATTTTACAACTACTATTGAACATACTCCTTTCTAATTTTTGAATGCCTTGTTTTGAGATCTTTTTAAACAAGTATATTTATCTGAGCATGTATGTTTATTGCCTGTATACATATACTCATTTTAAAAGACAAAATCCAGATACTGCAAAACTGAGCTTTTTCACCAACCTGATCTAATGTCTACTATATCACACAGCACCTCCCCCCAATAATTTAAAATTCCCAATTTTTAGTTTAGTTAAAAGGGCAGAGGAAATGCAAATGAAGATTTAGAGCTTCTGTATAAATTTCACTGTATTTTTATAAACTTGAAGTTTTCTGTAACACTGTTTATTGATCAAACACTCACTGCTATCTAAAATTTCATAAACACCATTAAAAATTCAAAATTGATATTATACTGAACCTTAAATTTTCAACAGTTCAAAGAGACAGATTTTACATGAATAGCACACAACAGATGAAACTTAACAGCAGATATCCCTAGAATACCAATGGCAAGTCCACCAAGATGCAAAATTACAGATAAGCATTTTTTTCACTGTTTTCTTGTGCAGGGAAAATCATTTTAAAGGAAATAGAAACTCAGCTGGTGAATTTCAGATATCATCATCATCTTCTTCATCCTGAGAAGATCCTGCCTGGTTGGATGCACTTGCTGATGCAGCAGCAAGCTGTGCTTGTTGGGCAGCTTGCTGCATTTGAAGCCATTCCTGTTGGGCCAATTCTGCTTGTTGCTGTCTAGCCTAAACACAAAAAACATAAAAAAAAATTTTTTTTAAACCTGTAACATGCACACTTTGTATATTAAGCCAACCATAAACTTAGTCATTATTAAACTGGGTATTTTCCAACCACTGTAGTTGCTGTACATCAGGACAACATGAACTCTGTAAGAAAATATAATGAGAGACTGCTTCTTCTCAATTCTCTTAAGAAGAGTTTTCAAAAGTTTCCATAAAAGTTTTCTATAAAAGTTTCCTTTTATGTCACATAATGGTTCAACTGAAGACAGCCTAAAAAAGTTCACAGAAAAATCACAACATTCTCTCTTTGGTTTTCTTTTCCCTGTGTTTGCCTCTCTTTTGTTTCACTTGACTCTTCCGCCCTCTCAACTTATAATTTTGACATAAATACTTACAATCTAAAAATTGTATCTGTGGTTTAGAATTTCACTAGTACAGTACCTCTGTTACAGAAAAGTACTGAACATGAATGCAATAGCTATCTTGATATTTCTTTTAAGTTTCTATCATAGTTTCCTACCCTATAGATACATTTCTTTCTTCCTCTGTCCCTTTCCCCTCTTTATAAATGCACACATATGTATGCGCACACACATACACACAGAACATACCCTTCCCACATACAAACTAGTGAAAATACTTATCCAGTACTGAATTTAAGTAGGATAGTTAAAACCCATTCATTTGAAATAACTTCTATAAAAACCACCACTAGATCGGAGAAACCAAGGTACATCCACATGCATTACATGGTTCCTTCCCAATTTAATTTCATCTATTAGCAGAAAAACCATACCAAGAAGGGAAAAATGAATCTGTTCTTGAAAAAAAATCACATAATTTCCCATTAAGAGTTTACCAAAACAATGCTGTTTCTCCATTTCTGCCTTTTTTCAGAATTAATCTTTTAGCCTGGCTCATTCCCTCATTTAGGAATGGCCAATTGCTTGCCAGTATTTAAAACACACATCAGTTTTCTTGATCTTTCTAGGTCACATTCTCCGCTCTATTTCATAGTCTATAATTCTGTATGCATTCCCATACTTATCTGTTTTGTTCTCTAGTTACCTGAGTATATTATCTTTTTTCTCCTCTAGACTTGAGAATAGAAAACGTTTCCATATTCATTGTTGCTTTCCCAACATACAGGCCCCAAGGATTTCTGAATGAATGAATGTTTTGTGGGAAAACAATAATGCTCAGCATAACCTTAAGATTTTTTACCATGTACATTTCTAACTTTTCTTAATAATGTTATGAATTTATTATCCAAACATTCCCTGGGGTAATTCTAATATATAAAAAAATCATTTAATTGTTACCAATTAAGTCCAAATTTCTCAGCCTAGAATTTAGACCCTCCAAATTACAGTCTGCTCTACTATATTTTCTCTAATCTTCTTTCAAAGCATTTCCCTTGTGCTAAAAACAAACAAAAAAAACCCCCACCTATAACATAAAATGTTTTCCAATTATACTTCATACTCTCCCATTTTTGCTACTTTACTCATGCTGATAGTCAATCTTTTTGAAATCTGATTTTCACCTACTGTAATTCCTCTCTTCCTTTAAGTACTCCTGAAATACTATTTCATCAGTAAGTTTGTTCCTGACTCCTTCCAGTATTATTTGGGGTCTAATAAGGAGATAGAAGTCACACTAGATAGGGAAACAGAAAGAATGTAAATATAAAAGATCAGTAATCAAGTATAAAGGTGATAACTAGGTAATCGAAGAGGCAAGAAACAAATACTAAGATTTGTGCATGGCAACTACAGGAAGCAGCCATCAACCTTAAAATTGAAACAAGGGAAGAGGCTGAAATTTTTATAACTTACAAGGTTTGAGGAGCAAACCACAGACCTGAAACTCAGACTTCTGAAGGAGTATATTTGGCTGGTACTACCATCTCTAAGTTTAGAAGAGGGCCCCAAGGTTTGAGACCCACATACCTGAGGAAGGGGATGCATGTTCGGGTTGGTTCTGTAAGTATTAAGAGAAACTGCAAACCAGATTCAGTTGCTGCTACAGGAAAAAACTGATGCAGCCAGGGTGAAGCATTGCTGCATTGCTCAAAGGAACCTGAAGCCAACTGGAAGTAAAAGAAAGGAACAAGTGCCTTCTTCCACCCAGCCATGTAATCTCCCTTCAGAGCCCCCCACTAGCAGCAGAGTCTAGGGAAGTCAGCTAGAAAAGCAGAAACACTGTTTGCAGACTACTGGGCCCATTCTCAAAGCTAGCACAGGAAGGGGGTTTCATGCTGAAACAATTGCTTAGTAACTGGCACACTTCTACATTAAAATCTGTACTTGGGGATCTCTTTATGTCTTCCTCATGAGAAGTCAATCTCATATAACAGATGTTAAGGTATCTATATTACACCTCCCCTCTGAGACAAAAATGTTTTTTGTGTTTGTTTAGGAAATTAAAGATTAAATTAGGAAATTAAAATACCTAAAATAAAATTTAGGTATTCTAGTAACTACTTCTACCTATTTTTATAAAGAAATATGGAAAATATTTCCATAATACACAGGCATATTTACTATTATGGCAGGAATACCCAGAGTTCAAAACAGACTAAGAATGCTTCACAGAAAATACTTGAAAATCGTACGGCAAACCAAATATATCAATTTAATCAACTTAAGAATACCTACTCTGTGGCCTAATCAACTATAAATAGGTATAATTTTGTGGCACAAAAAAATTTCAAATAATCTCAAGTCTCTACACAGGTTTTATTTGCAAAGCTGCTTTATCTCAGTTTGTTCATTATATTGTAGTTTGTTCAATAATCTGCAAAGACATGTACTGGTTATACTTAAAATTTAACTGACTTTTTTAGGTACCATTGCCCCATATCAGCACCCATACTTTCCTCACTGAACAAAAAGCACTCTGATACCTTTAAAATCAATACTGATTGATAAATATTATTTGTATTCATGTCCATAAATTAAAAATTTCAGTGGTATTTATTCTAATTTCTTTCCTTCCGTTTTGCTTCTTACCCAATCCATCCAAAGTATTTTCCTTCTAAAATGGAAGAGTGAAAGGGAAGTAAATAGGCATTACTTGCTAACCCACTTCTTCTGGAAATTCTCATTATGTTTTAAGACTCCCCCTCCCACATACTAATACGATTCATTTACAATTTACAGTTAACGAACCTCAACATATTACTGGTACTTCCTTTTCAAACATTTGCTGCTAGCACTGAAAGACAGCCTCAAAAGAGGCTGCTTTTTGTTAGTATGTAAAATAAAGTCTAAATGATTAAGTGAAATGAAAGTTATGAAAAAGATGGTATAATAATTTATCAGTTCCATTCATATTTAAGACTAAAGTACTAATACTATGTGTTCTAGGAAAAGTACTAAGCAGGTACAATAATTTTACTTCTCTTCTGATTTTTCTCACAAGAGCAAAGAAATACTAGGGTATTTTTTATCCATAGGTCAGGGCAAGACAGAAAGGAGATAAGGGAGAAAAAAAAAAAACAAACAAAGAGATGACAAGGGTAGAAAAGTGAAGACAGAATTTGCAACCAGTAGATTATTTCCTTCATTCAACTTTTTGTCATAGAAATGATAAAGTACATTCATTCTACTTAAAAGTTCCAAAATAAAATTTAAGTAAACAAAATGGTGGCTAGAGTATTAGCACAGTATTGTAGAAAGAGCACAGGTTTTGAAGTCAGAAGATATTTACCCATTTCCTTTGTCTAAGTCGATCCTTTCCAATAAACTAAGCTTCATAAAGACATAACCCCGTCTTTTTTTACACTATTATAAGATTAGCAACTAGCACTATATCTGGTAAATAGTGAAGACTTATTAATAAATATTTGTAGAACAAATGATCTCATGCAAGTCTCTCCATCTCTGAGTCTGTTTCTTAAAGTGTAAATGGGTACAATAAAATTTGTATTGTTCATTAAAAACTCTGCAAAGTGTATAAAGTATTTAGCAGAGCATCTTTCCCTTCATCAAATATTTACTTTGGCACCCTGTAGGTGATCTACCATAGTAGAGACTCAATAAATAATAGCCAATAGCTTTTTTAAAAAACTTTCAATCCTCCATTGGTATCTCATATTCATATGGATTACAACACTGTTTGCATGTGGTCGTGCCCGCCTCAAAGGCTTTTCTACTTTAGCACCTATTTTCTATGTTGTTGTCAGGATTAAATAATACTGGTAAATCACTTGGCACATGATTAACACATGGTTAGAACTCAATAAACATTGGTAAGCTTTATCTTCCTTATCAGTTTAAATGCTATCTGGTGTCTAGTGCTTGATAACTTAAAATTTAAATACTTTTTTTTTTTTTGATGTTTGATAAGAATTTTCTTTTTTTTCTTTTTTTTAAACTTTACAAAATTGTATTAGTTTTGCCAAATATCAAAATGAATCCGCCACAGGTATACATGTGTTCCCCATCCTGAACCCTCCTCCCTCCTCCCTCCCCATACCATCCCTCTGGGTCATCCCAGTGCACTAGCCCCAAGCATCCAGTACCATGCATTGAACCTGGACTGGCAACTCGTTTCATATATGATATTTTACATGTTTCAATGCCATTCTCCCAAATCTTCCCACCCTCTCCCTCTCCCACAGAGTCCATAAGACTGTTTAAATACTTTTTAATATAAACCAAACTGGTAGTTAATGAGCTAATCTGGAAAAGACCTGAAATGGTATTTCCTAGTTCTAATAGTAATTATAGTAACTTGTAGCAATTCTCACCTCTTCTATTCAAACCAAACCTGTCTTTCATTTTCAAATGAGAAGCCAGAACTTTGTAGGGGAAAAACAGCCCCACTTCTCCCCCTCCCCTTTTTTTTTTCATAATGGTGAATAGATTCTTGAACCTCCTCAAACTTCAGAATCATAATTTGGAAGATCAAGGCTGAAATAAATGATTTCAAAAGTCTGTTCCACCCCTACAGTTCTGTGCTTCCCTGACTCATCAATTTAACTCAGTCATTTATTCAACAAATATTGTGCTAGTTTCCATGTTAGATGGGTGCTAGAGATACAATTAATAACAGGTCCAGCCGTCAGGGAGCTTACAAACTAATGGCAGGGACAGACAATTAAAAAGGACCACAAAGCACTATTCCTATGATGAAATATGTATCTCTATGGAACTGAAACACTATTTTACATCCTCTTTACCACAGAATCACCTCTGACCCAGTGATTTAGGTCTAAATTTCAAGATCTTCCCACTGGAAAGTGAGCTCAATGCTTTATTTCAAAAAAGTATGTACTTACAGACAGTTTGCTTGAGCAATCTGAGCATTTCAGTAGTACCCAGAAATGGAATGGACTATTTTTTAAGCTGTTCTTGTAAATCTTCAAGTTCGTAATTCCTTGCTCCTGCCTTTGCAGGGTAAGTAGGAAGGAGGTACAGAGAAGAGCAAGTGAAAATACCATTAAGATATCTCAGTCCCTGATGATAAATTTAGCCTTGGACAGTGATCTGCATTCTTAATGACGAGGTTATTAAGCTCTCAGTCTTACATGGAGTGAATATTCAGTCATTCAAGGATCACTGTAGGGTTTCCCTCGTGGCTCAGTGGTAATTCACCTGCCAATGCAGGAGACACGGGTTCAATCCTTGACCCGGAAAGATCCCACATGCCATGGAACAGTTAAGCCTGTGTATCACAACTACTGAGCCTGTGCTGTAGCGCCCAGGAGCTGCAACGACTGAAGCCCGTGCACCCTGGAGCCCGAGCTCCATGACAAGAGACTCCTTCGCAAGGAGAAGCTCTAGCACTGCAACTACAGAGTAGTTCCTGCTAACTGCAACTACAGAAAAGTTCACATACCAATGAAGACCCAGCACAGCCAAACATAAATAATTTTTTTTAAAAAAAGAAAAGAATCACTGTACACTGTAACTACCTTCTCCCCAGCTTCAAGGAACCTGGCAGAGAAGGAGGGAAGGACAATTTTTCCCTCTGAATTTCTTGTTCTTGCCTGTGTGTATTCTGGACCAGGCCCAGTGCATCCCATGCCTGAATGGAAAGGATTGATGGAAAGCTTTTTCTTTGCATCAGCACGGGGTATATGTGCATATTGGTTGTTGTGTTACTCCACGCGGAAGCTGTGTTGCATGCTGCATGGGATTCTTCATCTCCTAATCCTCATCCCTAGGTATTTTTATCAGATAATGAATGCTGCCAGCCTTTGTTGCCTCTGCTATAATACAAAGGCACAGTGAGCCATGGAGATGAAGGGTAAGAGACACTATAGCAGTCATCTTTGGAAAATATGATCTTCCACAGAAGGATGATCCAAAATACATTACAGAGCTTGTTTCTACTGTCACCAAGGGACCTGGAAGGGAATGAAGAAGGTATCCAGGATTCTGACAATGGGCTAAGGCAGGCCAAGAAGATGGCAGAGCAGTAACACTGGAGAAATTCTGAGAGGCTAGTCACAAACTCTTGGAGGAGGAAATGGCAACCCACTCCAGTATTCTTGCCTGGAGAATCCCAGGGACGGGGAAGACTGGTGGGCTGCCGTCTATGGGGTCGCACAGAGTCGGACATGACTGAAGCGACTTAGCAGCAGCAGCAGCAGTCACAAACTCCACTCAATTCCAGCTCCCGGTGGTCTCCTTTTTTAAAAAACAGAGGGAAATAACAAATAGTTCTTGTTGCTAATCCTCCACAGACTGGACAATAAAAAAAGCAAAAAAGGAGAAAAGTTTTCTGCCTTTCTCTGTTCCACTGACCCTTCAAAGTTTTAAAGATCAGAGTGTTTTAAAGGTGTAGTAAAGACCTAAGTTAACTAAAAAGTAAATGTGAGTCAGGTTTTTTTAATATGCCATTCGTCTAAAAATTTGATAAAATATTTTCTCACCAGTCCATCAGTTTAAATCTTACGAATGTTTAGGTATACTTTTCATGCTTTTAAATGGTCATTCTGCCTGAAAAAAACATCAAAGTAAAGTCTCAGTAGTCATTTGGAGTTGTTCTCCTCAGAAAACAGGTTGCTGCAAATATTTACTTTTATGTAAAGTAAACAGCTGGCCAAATAGAGTCAAATTGGCCAGATCTAACATCAGACTCTATGATTAAACAATCAGCCACAAAAACAAAATTCTTTGGACATGCAGATTGACTTGGGAAATGATTTTAGAAAACTATGATTTTGGTGTTCAAAAAGGGTCAGATTCACATGAAATTAATTTAATATGTGTTACTTACTTTTGCAAATAATTCCTGTTGCTGTCTCAATAATTCTTCTTCAGGAATGCCAAGATTTTCCAAACGAGAACTGGCCTTTCTTCTTTTTAATGCTACTGTCTTGCATTCTTGTAAGACTTCTTTTACTTCACTGATATAAGAGCCAAAGCCTAAACTTTCTAGTGCTGGGAAAATGAAAATATGAAAACATCAGAAAGTGATAAAACACTACTTTTTCTTCACCATTGTGAAGCTTGCCAATGGGGGTGGGGGGTGGGGGGAGGTATTTGGAGGGGAAGACTATTGTCTTCTAATAATTTTACCTATTTTACAGTGCACAATAATCATCCATATGGCTAAGACAAAATATTTTATCAGCTTTCTTAATATCAGATTGCAAATTAGTTAAAACTTAAGGAACATATCAAGGCACAGGCCTTCACTTTTCCTTTTCTTTTTAGTTTTTTAAAAACTAAAGCATTTCCTGTGAGGAAAGAAAAAAAAGGCCCAATGTAAGAACATGTGGTTTTACTAAGAAAATATTTTTTCCTATACCACTTATAGTAAATAAATCATTAAGTCTGTCATATTCTTAAAGAATACAAAAAAAGGAAATATTTGGAATATACTTGTTAATAAAACGGCTTAGAAAAAGTAGGCTGGTAACATAAGCTTTATCTAACTTACAGTAGGACGGGGGAAAGAATAGTTAAGTTCTTTTGTCTAATATACCAACAGGAAACTATTTTTAGCAAAGACACTCAACCTGCCAAGTTTAAGAAATACTGCTGGAAATAACTTATGAAATTCGGAATTTATTCAAAGACCCTGAAAAATCAAACTTACAAGAAATACTGCAAAAATATTTAAAGTGATGTGGCAAAAAAACTGAGATAAGGGAAGACTATAAGGATAAAAGAAACATCAACAAAATATTCTATTTTTTCACATTTAGAAAGAAAAATTTATAAGAAAATAAAGCCTTCTGTAATCTAGAAAGACAAAGCATAAAATTTCCTTTTGGCTCACAGTATTTAAAATTATATAGTTTTCTGTATGTTGACTAATGCCCCAAAGTCATATTTTGCTTTCTGAACCAACAATGAAATACAGGTGATAAAAAACATAGTAAATGAACTTAAATTACTTTTACAGACTTTCAACAGTTATGATGAACCAGGCTCCCTCAGTAAAGATGCCCTAAGTTCTCACTGAATTTGCTTTTCATGGAGAATACCAAATATACCTTTAAAATGTACATTCCCATGTAAGCTGAGGTTTTTAAAGGCATTTTGAGTGATTTTACAGTTTTAAATTATTTTGTATGTTAAGCTGTTTTCATCAACCATCTTTAGAAATAACCTGATGTCAAGAAGTAGACTGCTACTACCTGAATTTTAACTTAAGAGATCCCATCTTTTGACCCTTCCCAAATTTCAATAAGACATTATTCTGAGTTCTATTTACCAAATTACCAAATTAACTACCACCTAATTCCTGGCCTCAAGGAGCTTGGGGGTATAGTAGGAAATTAAGTGAAAACTAGGCAGCCTAAATTTTTTACTTGAATTGATAGACATTATTTTTTAAGTGTTAATGCTAGAAGCCAAAGTTTTTCATTTGTATTTTCTCTTTTTAAAGGCACGAGCATAGCAGTATATTTTCAATAATACTGGCTGGAAATAATATCAAAAGAAGCTAGTAAATGACTTATGGTATCCCACTACAATCTAAAGAAAAGTTTTATTTCCTTAGCCCTACAACAAGATCCTCCAGGATCTAGCCCCAGCTACCTTTCCAGCTTTATTTCTGCCATTAAATCCCTGAATACTTTGCTAAACCTGACCACTAAGTGTTTCCCAATAGGCACTGGTTTCGCACATTCATGCTGACAGTAGTTCATTCACAATCCAGATCAAACTCTGTCTTCAAATTAAGCTTGCCTGATCCTTCTAGACAGAAATCAGTTCAGTTCAGTGGCTCAGTAGTGTCCAACTCTTTGTGACCCCATGGACTGTAGCACACCAGGCTTCCCTGTCCATCACCAACTCGTGCAGCTTGCTCAAACTCATGTCCATTGAGTCCGTGATGCCATCCAACCATCTCATCCTCTGTTGTCCCCTTCTCCTCCTGCCTTCAATCTTTCCCATCATCAGGGTCTTCTCAAATGAGTCAGTCCTTCACATCAGGTGGCCAAAGTATTGGGAGTTTCAGCTTCAGCATCAGTCCTTCTATTGAATATCCAGAGTTGATTTCCTTCAGAATGGACTGGTTGGATCTCCTTGCAGTCCAAGGGACTCTGAAGAGTCTTCCCCAACACCACAGTTCAAAAGCATCAATTCTTTGGGACTCAGCTTTCTTTACAGTCCAACTCTCACGTTCACACATGACAACTGGAAAAACCATAGCTTTGACTAGATGGATGTTTGTTAGCAAAGTAATGTCTCTGCTTTTTAATATGCTGTCTAGGTGGGTCATAACTTTTCTTCTAAGGAGCAAGCGTCTTTTAATTTCATGGCTTCAGTCACCATCTGCAGTGATTTTGGAGCCCCCCAAAATAAAGTCTCTCACTGCTTCCACTGTTTCCCCATCTATTTGCCATGAAGAGATGGGACCAGATGCCATGATCTTAGTTCTTTGAATGTTGAGTTTAAGCCAACTTTTTCACTCTCCTCTTTCACTTTCATTAAGAGGCTCTTTAGTTCTTCGCTTTCTGCCATAAGGGTGGTATCATCTGCGTATCTGAGGTTATTGATATTTCTCCCGGCAATCTTGATTCCAGCTTGTGCTTCATCCAGCCCAGCATTGTGCATGATGTACTCTGCATAGAAGTTAAATAAGCAGGGTGACAACATACAGCCTTGACATACTCCTTTCCTGATTTGGAACCAGTCCGTTGCTCCATGTCTGGTTCTAACTGTTGCTTCTTGACCTGCATACAGACTTCTCAGGAGGCAGGTCAGGTGGTCTGGTAATTCCATCTCTTTCAGAATTTTCCACAGTTTATTGTGATCCACACAGTCAAAGGCTTTAATGTAGCAGAAATAGAAGTTTTTCTGGAATTCTCTTGCTTTAATACAGAAGTAATCTCCCCTTTTTGAAAAGAGAATATGAAACTTGGTTCTCACTGTATTTGTATAACCTTGGATATGTTGCTTAATATCTATGCTTCAATTTTCCATCTCTAAAATGAGAACAGTGTCTATTTCATAATATCTTCCTACAATCAGAAGCACTATAATGGTTAAGCATGCAGCCCTTAAGGCTGCCAGGAATTGACTTCCAGCTCTTAGATTAGCTGTGTGACTTAAGTTCTTCACCCCTGTTCTTAGAAAACAAGAACAACAGTAGCTACATTTCATCAGATCATGTTGTTATGAAAAGTAAATGAATTAATATAAACAAAGAGCTAAGAACAGAGTTTAGCCCACAGAAGGAGCAAAATAAAGCATTCATTATTATATTATCGTACTTTATTACTTTAAGGGTTGGAGGAATCAACAAGTAATTAACTGAAGGCATTTCACACAATGTCCAACACGGAGGAGTTCCTTACCTAACTTGGACTATGTATTATTCATGTTCAGTTTTTAAATTTATTTATTTTTTCTCTTACATTTTAAAGCGTACGCTAGTAAGTGTACAGGACCCAAATAAATGTACGGCTATGCACTGTTGCTGTTGTTGTTTAGTCACTCAGATGTGTCCAACTCCTTGTGAACCCATGCACTAAAGCCCGCCAGGCTTCTCTGTCCGTGGGATTCTCTAGACAAGATATAATGGAGTGGGTTGCCATTTCCTACTCCAGGGGATCTTCCCAACCCAGGGATCAAACCTGCACTTTTTGCACTGGCAGGAAGGTTCTTTACCACTGAGCCAACAGGGAAGCCACACAGCTACTACCACCCCATTAAATTCTAGCTAAACAAGTATATTAAATTCACAAAATTAACAAATAAATGCAATAGAGAGACAACTCTTCAAAATGTCATGAGTTCAAAATTACATATTAAAAACTTCAATCCAATCTACCTTAAACCATGGAGGGCCTAGGTTAAAAAAAAGAAAAAAGAATCGCTATTAAAATCATTAAGGTTGACCCTGTATGCAAGACAGCAAAAGAGACACAGATGTATAGAACAGTCTTATGGACTCTGTGGGAGAGGGTGAGGGTGGGATGATTTGGGAGAATGGCATTGAAACATGTATAATATCATATGTGAAACGAATCACCAGTCCAGGTTCGATGCATGAATCAGGATGCTTGGGGCTGGTGCACTGGGATGACCCAGAAGGATGGTATGGGGAGGGAGGTGGAAGGGGGTTCAGATTGGGGAACACGTGTACACCTGTGGTGGATTCATGTTGATGTATGGCAAAACCAATACAATATTGCAAAGTAATTAGCCTCCAATTAAAATAAATAAATTTATATTAAAAAATCATTAAGGTTGAGAACACTGCTTTCAAAAGAAAATTGCAAGTAAATCCAAGATTAACATTAAATATTATTGAAAAAGCTGTGCTCTCAACACTGAGCACACTGTACTCTCAAAAAAAATGGTTCAACAAGAGCAGCCATAAATTTAATCTCAAAACTGTACTGACTAATCCTAATTTTAAACACATTTTGGCTAACAAATATGATTAACTGGATACAGCATCCCAAAGAAAGGCAATGCCAAAGAATGCTCAAACTACAGCACAATTGTACTCATCTCACATGCCAGTAAAGTAATGCTCAAAATTCTCCAAGCCAGGCTTCAGCAATACGTGAACTGTGAACTTCCTGATGTTTAAGCTGGTTTTAGAAAAGGCAGAGGAACCAGAGATCAAATTGCCAACATCTGCTGGATCATGGAAAAAGCAAGAGAGTTCCAGAAAAACATCTATTTCTGCTTTATTGACTATGCCAAAGCCTTTGACTGTGTGGATCACAATAAACTGTGGAAAATTCTGAAAGAGATGGGAATACCAGACCACCTGACCTGCCTCTTGAGAAATCTGTATGCAGGTCAGGAAGCACCAGTTAGAACTGGACATGGAACAACAGACTGGTTCCAAATAGGAAAAGGAGTATGTCAAGGCTGTATATTATCACCCTGCTTATTTAACTTCTATGCAGAGAACATCATGAGAAACGCTGGACTGGAAGAAACACAAGCTGGAATCAAGATTGCTGGGAGAAATCTCAATAACCTCAGATATGCAGATGACACCACCCTTATGGCAGAAAGTGAAGAGGAACTCAAAAGCCTCTTGATGAAAGTGAAAGTGGAGAGGGAAAAAGTTGGCTTAAAGCTCAACATTCAGAAAACGAAGATCATGGCATCCGGTCCCATCACTTTATGGGAAATAGATGGGGAAACAGTGGAAACAGTGTCAGACTTTATTTTGGGGGGCTCCAAAATCACTGCAGATGGTGATGCAGCCATGAAATTAAAAGGCGTTTACTCCTTGGAAGGAAAGTTATGACCAACCTAGATAGCATGTTCAAAAGCAGAGACATTACTTTGCCAACAAAGGTCCGTCTAGTCAAGGCTATGGTTTTTCCTGTGGTCATGTATGGATGTGAGAGTTGGACTGTGAAGAAGGCTGAGCGCCGAAGAATTGATGCTTTTGAACTGTGGTGTTGGAGAAGACTCTTGAGAGTCCCTGGGACTGCAAGGAGATCCAACCAGTCCATTCTGAAGGAGATCAGCCCTGGGATTTCTTTGGAAGGAGTGATGCTGAAGCTGAAACTCCAGTACTTTGGCCACCTCATGCGAAGAGTTGACTCACTGGAAAAGACTCTGATGCTGGGAGGGATTGTGGGCAGGAGGAGAAGGGGACGACAGAGGATGAGATGGCTGGATGGCATCACTGACTCGATGGACGTGAGTCTGAGTGAACTCAGGGTGTTGGTGATGGACAGGGAGGCCTGGCGTGCTGCGATTCACGGGGTCGCGAAGAGTCGACACGACTGAGCGACTGAACTAAACTGAACTGAAACAGGGATATTTTACATCTGTTATCATGCAGTAGTAATATCCCCATTTTACATAAAGGAGAATCTTAAAGGATAAGGGGAACACATGTATACCTGTGGCGGATTCATTTTGATATTTGGCAAAACTAATACAATTATGTAAAGTTTAAAAATAAAATAAAATTAAAAAAAAAAAAAAGGATAAGGAAAATGTCTCCTAAACAGGACCATCTTAGCTGTGCAGGTTGTTCAGTGTACAACAGCAATGTACCTGGGAAAGCCATTCATACTGTAAACATCATAGATTTAAACTCTTACTATGGCACTTTTTCTGTCAGATGGTAATAAAGGTTTTCAAGGAAGAAGTATTTTTTTCCAATTGGTACAAAGGGATTTTATGGACTGCTGATGGCCCTGGCCCTAAGGATCTCAGAGTAAAAGCTAAAACAATAAAAATAAATAAAATGAATAATAGTACATCTATTTTTAAATTTGTGGATAAAACACATATCACTTGTTTCTCAGAGGTATGCTGATATCTACCTTAAAACTGTATTCAGAAAAGCACACAGCATATTAGGGGGGAAAATCCCTTAACAATATTTTTTCAATTTGAAAGACAGTTATGACTACTTAAAAAAAAAAAAAAAAGGTAAAAATGTACACCCAACAACAATTTTAACATAGGCATATCTTATATTTTACAGTAATGATGTACTCCCCAAAAGTTTTGTTATAACATGAATTTGTGTGAATTATTTTATCCTTCAAATGCATAGTGCATGCTTTTCATTTAAAGAAACTAAAATACAAAAAATGGCATTCTCTAATTTCTCTCCTTTCTTTTGTTTGTACGTTAGGGGAGGGCGGTGCTGTAGTTCACTTAAAATACATTAAAAGAAGGTAGGCCAAAGTGATTTCTTGGTTTAATGGCCTAACAAAGACCCTTAAGAATCATGTCATCTATGGCAGCGGTCCCCAAACTTTTTGGCCTCAGGGACCAGTTTTGTGGAAGACAATTTTTCCATGGTGGTAATGCAAGTGATGGTGAGTGGCAGATAAAGCTTCCTGCTCATCCACTGCTCACCCTCCTGCTGTGTGGCCCAGTTCTAACCAGGGTTTGGGGATCCCATCTCTATGGTATCACCACTCCTTGGAATCCGGGACAACAATGAGAGATGGATGGCAGAGCAAAAATCAAATATCATTCATCTTTATATCCTTAGCAGTATCTAGGACAGTGCCAATTCAAAAGTTAACTGTTGGGTGGCAGAAGAAAAACAAAAACAAAAAACATATTGATTTTAAAGAAGATAGTAAAGTCCTAACTTAAAAAGTACCTGTGTGCGATAAATTGTTCAATGTAAATTACATGTGTCCCTTCAGGAAAAAAAGTATCAGTATGGATGCTTATCTAGGCAACACAATACTATTCTCATTATTATTACTATTATTACAATACAACTTCTTTGCAATCACTCAGATCCCCTGATTGCAAAACTACTTCAAATCCACTTTCCAAAACAGACTGTGGTTGAAGCTTTAGAACAAGGATACTTAAAGTATGGTCTGTGGATTTGTATCATAACTGTTTCATCATGTAATTGTCTGCAATGAGTTAAGTACTGTAACTCAAACTAAGCATTTTAAGAGCCTTCACAGCAAAACTGCAGCTATGTGAAGTGATGGCTGTGTTAACTAATTTTATTGTGATAATTAATTTATAATATATACACACACCAAATCATTAGGTTGTAAACTTTACACTTACACAATGTTATATGTCAATTATAGTTCAAAAAGCTGGGGAAAAAAAGAAACTTCATAGCAATTTGACAGTAATTTTATTTCTATTGAGTGCAATATCAAAATTTTTCATTTTGTTTTTCTAGTGACTCATTTTTATTGTATTTTACCAAGTACCAGCGTGAGAGGGATTGGAGCAATACAACTGCTGAAGTGAATCCTCAGAGACTTTTTCAAACTTTCACTAACTTGCAGTTACTATTCTCAAAAAAGTAAGAAAGAAAAGGTAGCAACAGACTTAAAATGCAGAAATAAAAATATCATTTAAAATATTCCTACTTACACTTTCTCTTTACAAATGGCATCATGACATAAGGTTAAACATAACAGACCTTCAGCTTTACATTTTAATCAGTATCATATAAAGTTTTTACATTGTAGCATTATTTCATATAAGTTTCTCAATTCTAACAGTAATTGCTAATTATACCTGATACCATTAAGTATTATTTATACATAACTGGGGAAACCTAAGTTAACATATTTGCCTAAGGCCAAACCCTTCACAGTATACTTTGCAGTTCTTAACACTCAATGTCAGTTCTTTCCATAATACAACAGAACATGTTAGAACTCATTTAAGAATGTGATCACAGAAACCCAGAAACAAAATAAAAACATCTTTTAAGTGTAGAACTCCCTCTATTTGTGTGTATGTTATCTTCAATGCCAAGTCCATGTTCTTAAAATAAGCAAAATATTTGTATTAAATTTTTTAATATTTTAACTAGGTTATATAATTTCAGATTTACTGGCAATAAAATTTGTTCAACTTTAGCTTGCATTTTACAAAACTGCCTCAAAATTTGCTCTGAGAAGGCAAAGTGGCAAGCGAAATGTCCTGAAGCAAAGTCTAGTTCATTAAACTTATTACTAAAAAAATCCAAACTTAAATATGTGAGAATCAAACCACTTTAAAATGTACACTATTCTACATGGATATATCTTACATTCCTAAATAATCAAATTGACAGAACAGTATTAAAAAATGTCATAATCAGCTTTCCAGTCAGTCTATAAAATTACACCTTAAACACCTAAAAAAAAAACACACCTTAAGGATTTCTTTTAAAAAATTTTAATCACTCAAGACAAAAATTTCTTTAAATTATTACGCAATATGAGATTATAAATATATAAAGTCTATCCCTCTAACTGGGGAGAATTTGGGGTTAAAATGTACATCCTTATCTAACACTTAAGAACAGCAATGTTACAAGAAAACAAAAGTAATTTTATAAAGCTGTAACAGCTCAATACATTATTTTTTTAATTAATAAATCATCCTCAGTACATAAGGAAAATGCTTTCACTGGAACTTTCTGACTCATACATTAAACTGAATTTAGCATATTCCAAAGTTGAGCTATTTAGCTAGCATACTGCTAGCTACAGCTGCACTTTTCTTCCATCATGTCAATCAGAAATCTAAATATATCCTAGAAAAGAATAAACTCTACCCAAGAAGACAGATTGTAAGGCGTTATTAGATTTTTGGAAAGATCCCCACTTCTGTGGTATAAACAAATGTTTAAGCAGATCCTTTTGAAATCTTTTGCAATTTTCATTAGAAAGGCAATGTTGATAAAAGATCTGTTTTCTCTTTTATGAATTATAAAAGGAAATTACAGCTATTTGTGTTGGACAATCTTGTGAAAGATTTGTGACAATTGCACATATAATGTAAAAATAAAAACACAAGAGGAAAAATAGACAACTTGGCTTTCATTTTACTTGCCAGAGTACTCTAAACAAGTAGAAGACTAGCTTTAAAGTCAAATATACCTTTTCCTAGGGATTTCTTTTTCTCCTTATGTACTGAAATGGAAATGTCAGAGTATGTTTTATATATCAGTAAGAATCAAAAATGAAATGACAAAATACTTCTGTCAATAATTACCGTAAAATACTGTACATGGTGAATATGAGCAGATGTGTCCTCTACTTCAGTATAACAGGAAAGTCACCTTTTAAAAAGTTAATAACAATAAAATGGTAGATAACTGCCTGCCTACCAAAATTAAATTAACAATGAATCTTTTTTTTCTGACTTCAAAAGCGATCCAGAAATTGTTAGAATTTTAATTGGGTTATTATAAAAGGCAAGCTATCACTTCAAAATTGACCACAACCTTCCCATAAGATTATATATACCAGTTACAGAAAAGTGCTTCCCAAAACATTATGACTAGTAATGCTGAAACAAACAAACCATCAGAATATGGTCCTCCAAAGCCCTATTAACTGAACTAAATCCTTTCCAAGATGCAAGAGGAGAAATGGTTAAACTTTCAGAAGTGTTCAATAAACGCTTAAGCCTATACAGCTAAACGGAGAGGACAGCAGGAAACAAAAGGGAATGTTCCACGAAAAAAAATCTCACAGTCTTTAAACCCAAGCTTTAAAAATCTACTCTATGGAACAATGCAAGCTATGGAAGGAAGGAAGGAAGGTTAAAGAATACTGACTGCTTCTTTCTTACAGAATAGAACTGGAGTACTTTAGCAACTTGTTGATGAACGGTAGGGACCATGAAACCATTTTTAAAGCGGAAAATATACTATAGTCAATACTAATAAACTTTACAATTGTGAACATTCACGTTAAGAATATTTTTATTCATGTTCTGAAAATTGATCTTTTCTTCTACACTGGTGAAAAAGGTCGGGTGGGAAACGGGTGCCCTCTCCACTCAAGCTTGAACTTCCTGTCTGAATTCTAATTCTCCAAGAACTTCTGGCTTCCTCTCTCAGTTGTCATGATCCAGGTTTCACTTTAGGCAGGCAAAGTTCTTGTTGCTTAGGTTTACCTAGCTGTAAGCTGAGACCGCTACTACTACTTTCTTAGGGGGAATGTTAGCCGACTTAATCGCCTGCAGCTCTCACCTGCATTTGGTGTTTGAAAAGGACCACGAGAATACTACAGAGGTCTGAAGGCACCGGCTGCCTCCATGCCCGCAATGGCTTTTCAGTTACCAATACTAACCAGGGGACAGAACTGAAGGCTTTGACATGAACGCGTCACGCGACCAGTAGGCTGTCCCCAGCCCCTCTTTAAAACAAAATCCCACAAATACCACTTACCTTGTATGACGTGCTCTGGCGAGATGGTTTTCTTTTCCGATTTGTTGCAAATCTCATTGGCTTCAGAAGATATAAGGTGAATGAATTCAGTGCAGCAGTTCACCACCAGCTCCCGGGCATCGTTGGCCACCCGGACATTGGGGAGAGTCTCTTTGATCATCTTATTGATAGCAGCTCTGGGTATAGTGAGATCATCATCGTTGCCAGATGAGGAAGCCATCGCACCTTCTCTCTCGCGCCCCGACTTTTAAAAACTCCTCAACTCTGGTCCACGACGATTTTTCAAAAGGCCGCCCTCGGAGAGCGATCCAGGAGTCCCTCTGAGATGAGCGTGCAGAAAATTAAGGGGCCAGGGGTGGCTGGAGAGAGAGGGGAACACCCGTGTGTGTGAAAGATTTAAGGCGAGGTTGGGAGCAAAGTTGGAGGTGGGCGGGAGGGGGGTTGTTGAGGATTCTGGGGACAGCACTGCCCAGGTCGGAGGGGAAGGCAAGGTGGTCCGGAATCTGAGCACTAGAAAACCCCCTTCGTGTCTCCTCAGAGGGGCGTGCGCTGTCGTCTAACCGTTCCCCAACGGCGCGGAGCAGAGGCAAGGTCCGGGGGCACTGGTCTGGCCGCGGAACAGGGCGGATACTCAGCCGGCAAGGCTCTACAGAACCGGAGCCCCCGCTGCCGCCCCCGCCGCCGCCGCCAGCAGCCGATGCCGCCGCCTCGGCCAAACCATCCTTCAGACACCCGCGCCGCCGCCTCACAACATGTCGGCCGCAGCCGCTGCTGGAACCGGGGCGGTCTCCTGGGAACGAATAAGGACAGAACCAGGCACAAGGGGACCGGCAGCGGCGTCTGCTGTGACCGTTTAGCCCGAACGCAGATCGTGGAAGCCGAAGCCGCCGCAACGGTGGTCCCTCCAGAGGCCAGAGAAGGTTTACTGGAAGCCTCTCCCGATACCCTTTGCGCTACCGGAAGCCTCACCCCCACACGTTACCCACTCCCCCCGCCCCCCCGCAAGCCCACTTCCAGACCAACTTCCGGGTGTGTCAGCCGCCCTTCCCCCACCGTCGCCGGCGGGAACCGCCCGTCTTCTCCGCCAGCAGCTTCCGCCTGCCGCAGTACCGGCAAGCGCTCTGGGGTCCCGCCCCTTCCCAGGGATAGTGACCGGGCGAGCGCGCGCCTCGCGGTACCGAAGACATCTGAGCACGGGCCGGGGCTTCGGCACCAGAAGCGGGTTGTGATGGGTGGGTGTACTGGCTAGGGTGGATCGCTGCCACTACTTTCTCTCGGCCAGCTGAGGCCTTCTTAGCCACGTTTGGAGACAAAGGAGCGCTGGATTTCGTTCAAAGAACTTGCTTTGCTAACGTTAAAGAGCCCGAATTGAGATTGAAAGGAAGAGGAACGAAGTCCAGGTTCCAGAATGGGATGTAGGAAAAGGAAAACTCCGTTTTCCTGGGGCTGCATCGTCCTGAGGAAAAAACTGTTGATATCTAATAGACTATCTGGACCAAAGCTCTCTATGGTCCTCCACCCATTTTTCTGGGTTTATGGGAAATGAAACAGAGAAGTGACAGCCACTACTAATTGACAACTAAGCTGGAAACTAAAAATAAGATCCAACGTAGTGGAGAGGCGTAGTGTACAATGAGCCAAATTACAATGTTCCCACTTAGACGTTTTCCGTGATGTATTGGTTCTGCTAAGGTGGGGGAAAGTGGGTTAAAGTATGTTAAGAAACTGGTTTTCTCTTCTTTCCAGGGAAGCAAACGTGTGGCAAGTTCTTTACAAAAATTGCATTTTTTTTTTAAAGTAAGTTTGCCACAACGTCTTTTTGAAGAAGAGGCTGTTATAAATAGAGTGTTGCAATTTCTCAAAAGTAAAAGAGATAAAATTTAAATCAGTTTAGGCACTTTACTTAATCATATACAGTTGTTGTACACTGGCAGCAACTGAGTTGTTTGAAATGTTTTCTTAAAGTTTTGTCTTTTGGTGTACAACCCTAGATGTCGCATCTTGAGGAAATCATACTTGTTCCTTTTTTTTTTCATTTAGCGTTTTCTCCAGTACATTTGCAGGTTCTTTAACTTCTGCAATGTAGACATTTGTTTCTTAGCATTATTAAGTTTAGTCAAAATGTCTTTGATAAAATGATATTTTAAACTTTTTATTCAAAATAGGAATGTGAAACTGTTGGCTCAGATGTAGGCCTCTATGAAAGTTTGCTTCCTATGTATCTTGTTTTCCTTTCTACATGCTTGCTTGTTTCCTACATCATAATATTCTTCTGGAAATCCAATTTTTGTTCTTCACAACTCAAAAGGGTCCAGCTTGCAATGAAGAATACCCCCGCCACCACCACAACTAGAGAAAGTCCACTCCCTGGAAGACCCAGCATAGGCAAAAATAAATAATAATTTTAAAAAATTAGAAAAGGAAGTACTACAGACACAGTGAGCTTCTGGTTTGTTCATCCCTGTATCCCTGGGGCCTGAACAGATCCTGCTACATAATAGGCACTTGGTAAATATTTGTTATCTCTGGAGGTGAATGAGGACCTTTAAGGATAGTAGAGTAAAAAAGAAGTCCAAGGACAAAAAGAAGAAAGTATGTCAGGGGATACTTGTTAGAAACCAAGAAGGTGTAGTGCAAAGGAAGCCATGAGGGGAGTTTTTTTGTTCATGTTTGTGCACACGTGTGCTAAGTCACTTCAGTCAAGTCCGACTCTGCAACCCTATGGACTGCTACCTGCCACTCTCCTCTGTCTTTGGGATTCTCCAGGCAAGAATACTGGCGTGGGTTGCTGTGCTCTTTATTTTTGGCAGCCTTGGGTCTTTGTTGCTGGTGGGCTTTCTTTAGTTGCCCAGAGTGGGGGTTACTCTCTAGTTGCTGTGTGGGTTTATCATTGTGGTTTTCCTTGTTGGTTTCTGTAGGTGTGCAGGCTTAAGTTGGAAGGGTGTGAGATGCTACAGAGAAGCATTGTTGGAAGGGGATCAAACAATCACTGAAGTAAAAGGTCAACAGGAGAAAGCAGAAGTCAACATGCAAACAGTTAAGGAGAGGAATGCGGAAAAGAGCAAGGAGTACAGAACACACTTTTCAAAAGTTGGGTGGTGAAGAAAGTGAAAGTGAAGTCGCTTAGTCGTGTCCAACTCTTTGCAACCCCATGGACTGTAGCCTACCAGGCTCCTCTGTCCATGGGATTTCCCAGGCAATAGTACTGGAGTGGATTGCCATTTCCTTCTCCAGGGGATCTTCCCGACACAGGGATCGAACCCTGGTCTCTTGCATTGTAGACAGACGGTGGTTTTACCGTCTGAGCCACCAGGAAAGTCTGGCTGGTGAAGGGAAAGGGGCAATGGAATGACACTTGAGGAAGAAGCAGGGTCAAGAAAAAATTGCAATGGCTAGGAGACACATACATGTAGTTCAAAGGAAAAGAGGTGTAGATTGACAATACAAGCAAAGTAAGACTTTAAGGAAATGGAGGTGGATGAGATTGAAAGGTCCAAATAGAATGATCAGGATTAGATATACAGATCTGGGCATGTTTCATAAAACAGACTGAAGACAAGATTATTCCATCTAGTACAGTGTTCATCTCTTGTTTGTTCTTTAGTTCTTCTAGGTTCTTTGGTAAACATTTCTTGGATCTTCTCCATTCTTTTTCCGAAACCCTGGATCATCTTCACTATCATCCTGAGTTCTTTTTCTGGAAGGTTGCCTATCTCCTCTTCATTTAGTTATTTTTCTAGGGTTTTATCTTTTTCTTTCATCTGGGATTTAGTCCTCTGTATTTTCATTTTTATTTACTTTCTGTGATTGTGGTTTTCCTTCTTGAGGCTGCAGAATTATAGTTGTTTCTTCTATCTGCCCTCTGGTAGATGAGGATAAGCAGCTTGTGCAAGCTTCCAGATGGGAGGGACTGGCAGTGAGAACTGGATCTTGCTCTAGTGGGCAGGGCTGTTCTCAGTAAAACTTTAATCCAATTGTCTGCTGCTTTCAAATTGTAGTGCTGGAGAAGACCCTTGAGAGTCCCTTGGACAGCAAGATCAAACCAGTCAATCCTAAAGGAAATCAACCGTGAATATTAACTGGAAGGACTATGCTGAAGCTCCAATATTTTGGCCACCTGATGTGAAGAGCTTACTCATTGGAAAAGACCTTGATGCTAGGAAAGATTAAGGGCAGGAGGGAAAGGGGGTGACAGAAGATGAGATAGTTGGATGGCATCACCAACTCAATGGACATGAGTTTGAGAAACTCCAGGAGATGGTGAAGGACAGGGAAGCCTGGCATACTGCAGTTCATAGAATTGCAAGTAGTCAGATACAGCTTAGCGACTGAAAAACAATGGTGACCTCCAAGAGGGCTCACACTAAGGGGCACTTCCTGGGACTGCTGCTGCTAGTGCCCCCATCCCTGCAGCGAGCCACTGCTGACCCACGACTCCGCAGGAGTTCATCGAACACTAGATGGTTGGTCTGGTTCAGTCTCCTGTGGGGTCACTGCTCCTTTCCTCTCAGTCCTGGCACACACAAGATTTTGTTTGTGCCCTCCAAGTGTGAAGTCTCTATTTCTCTCAGTCCTATGGAAGTCCTGCAATCAAATCCTGTTGGCCTTCACAGTCAGAATCCCTGGGGATTCCTAGTCCCTTTGCTGGATCCCCAGGCTAGGACACTCAGAACCATCACAAGAGTGGGAGAACTTCTTTGATATTAGTGTTCTCCAGTTTGTGGGTTGCCTGCTAGGCGGGTATGGGATTTAACTTTATCGTGATTGTGCCCTCCCCCCACCATCTCGTTGTAGCTTCTCCTTTGTCTTTAGATGTGGGATATCTTTTTTTGGTGGGTTCCAGCATCCTCCTGTCCATGGTTGTTCAAAAGCTAGTTGGTGCTCTCACAGGAGATGGGCACATGTCCTTGTACCCTGCCATCTTGAACCAGTCAACCCTGAAGACAAGACTATAAGTGAGTGATTATAAACAGTGATTGCAGAAACTGATTCATGATGGAGTTTAAGAAGTAGCCAAAAATGTCAAGAGTTGCAGAGAAGGGAATAAGAACTGAGAAGAGATGGTGTTCATCTAGTGATATTTATAGAAGCAGTTCATGAATAAAAACCTTGGAATTCTTTCATCTATTTTATGGGTCAACTTTGTAACTGAATTTTAAGGTAAATAAAGGATTCCTTTATCTGTAGGTAATAAATTCAAGATGTGATGCAAATATGTTTTTCTTTCAAATGATAATGACTTTTTGATTGTGCTAGTTTAAAATCATTTGAAGCAGATGGAATTAGGAAGCCTTTCCTTATGTAAATCCAATTGTTCATTCTTGCTTGCATAAATGAATAAACATTCATGTTTATTGGGTGTCTACCATATACTTTGCTAGGTACTTGGGACAATGGCAGTAGGTAAGAAAGACCCCATCCCAGCCTCCATATTTAAAGCACTAATACCAAAGAAAGAAAAGAGCTATATTTTGTCACTTCTTGGTAATAGGGGAAAAAAGGGAATCTAAAATAATACAGAAATAATATAGTATACCTGTTTGAAGAATTTTTATAGAGTGATTAAAATTACTGGGTATGGGTATTAAATTTTTCCTTTAATATTAAAGCAAAATATTGGAGAAGGCAATGGCACCCCACTCCAGTACTCTTGCCTGGAGAATCCCATGGGCGGAGGAGCCTGGTGGGCTGCGGTCCATTGGGTCCCGAAGAGTCGGACATGACTGCTCGACTTCACTTTCACTTTTCATTTTCCTACGCTGGAGAAGGAAATGGCAACCCACTCCAGTGTTCTTGCCTTGAGAATCCCAGGGACAGGGGAGCCTGGTGGGTTGCCATCTATGGGGTCGCACAGAGTCGGACACGACTGAAGTGACTTAGCAGCAGCAAAATAGCAGTATTGTTATTAGAATTATATGAAAATACATATGTAAATAGCTGAATAGAAACATTGAAAACTAACATATTTATGTTGAAATAGAGAAATTATTGGTGATTTTACTTTTGATTTTTCTTTAAAGTTTTAAAAAAATCTTTTTCTAGTTTTTAAATGTTTTATATTAGCAAGTAGTGAGAAATTTCTTTTTCTGTTGATTTGTAAATGTATCCATTCTTCACATACACAGTGGGGCTTGAAAAAGCAGTCCTTGGATTTTAAATCTTTTGTTTAGCTAGAAAAGCTCTTAAACTGGTGATCCCCATGTGAAATCTAACCCACAGATATTGTACCAATTATTTATTCCCACAACAAAATGTTGCCTAGCAAGTTACCCCAAAGGTCAGTGGATTAAAACACTAACCAGTTATTATTTCTTAGGAGTCTCTATGTTAGTTGGGCAGTTGTTCTGGAATTGGCTGGGTTTATTCAATTTCTGTCCGACTCTTTGCAACCCCATGGACTGATTAATTATACCATCCTTGGAATTCTCCAGGCCAGAATACTGGAGTTGGTAGCCTTTCCCTTTTCCAGGGAGGGATTGAACCCAGGTCTCCCATATTGCAGGATTCTTTACCAGCTGAGCCACAAGGGAAACTCATGAATAGTGGAGGATCTTGCAAATCAACAGGTAAATATGGGGTGATGATTGAAAGTGTTATAGAGGAGATAATCCTTGAAAAAGTTTTCAGGAAGAAAAGGAAGGGAATTTCATGCAGGGGAATAACAAAATCTCAGTGATATAGAACATTATGGAATTCTCGGTGAGCTGTGATACTTTGGTGGCGGGTATAGGGAAAGGACCATGAAGGAGTAGCTTGAGAGAAAGTGCTCCAGGGAAGTGTAGTATTTAAGGTTCTTCCACGTATTTAGAGTAAATAACAACTCTAGCCAGTTAAGTTGACTTTACCAGAAGGATACTGGCATATCTCACAGAATGTTGGTAATTGCTGGATAATCAGGGAAACTCAGTAATAGGAATCCATAAACTGTCCTCCTCATGGACTAAAAACAACTCCCCATCTTTTTGCATCTCAGTTCAAAATTCCAGTTGCCAAGGAGAGCAAGTCTGTTTGTCCAGTTTGGGTCAGATATCCACACCTGCGTCACTCAGCCATGCAGTTTAGACTACAAGTTACATGTGTTGAATGGTGCTGCTGTTCCGTCCCTGTGCTGGGGAGGGAGACATCACTGTGAGCCCTGTGTTTGAGCTAAGAGGGAGGTATCCATTGTATTTTACTATTTAGTTGCTTTTCCCCACATGTATGATGACAAAAATGTCTTCAGCCTGCCTACTTGATCCAGTCATTCTATTACAACAGCCCCTGCTCTTGCCCTCTTTCAGGACCAAAGGTACATCCAATCCAGCGGGTGGGATGTTATTGTTCACTTAGTCCTGACCTCTGGATGTAAAGTGCCTATTCTAGTTCTCATCTACCTGTGATTCCTCATGGTCTTGCAATCTAAGGACTAAATGGTAAGTACAGTCACTACCAGTACACTCTATAAATAATATGGGGATTCAGGAGCCTCAATGGTTGCTATAGAAAGAAAGAGAAGAAAACACTGGCAGTTATTTTAAAAGGGAAAAAAATTGGGTAATTTTTCAGTCTTCAGACCTTCCATCCATATATTTGCTACCGTTGAAGTTGTAACTGGTGGGTATGACAATCCATTAAACACTTCCTTGTTTGCAGCTAATATCTCAACTGACTGAGAACGTTGCCTACTAGGGTAATTTAAGCCGTCATTTGTAGGGGTCTAAGAAGCTTACTCCTTGGAAGCAAAGTTATGACCAACCTAGATAGCATATTCAAAAGCAGAGACATTACTTTGCCAACAAAGGTCCGTCTAGTCAAGGCTATGGTTTTTCCAGTAGTCATGTATGGATGTGAGAGTTGGACTGTGAAGAAAGGTGAGCGCCAAAGAATTGATGCTTTTGAACTGTGGTGTTGGAGAAGACTCTTGGGAGTCCCTTGGACTGCAAGGAGATCCAACCAGTCCATTCTAAAGGAGATCAGTCCTGGGATTTCTTTGGAAGGAATGATGCTAAAGCTGAAACTCCAGTACTTTGGCTACCTCATGCGAAGAGTTGACTCATTGGAAAAGACTCTGATGCTGGGAGGGATTGTGGGCAGGAGGAGAAGGGGACGACAGAGGATGAGATGGCTGGATGGCATCACTGACTCGATGGACGTGAGTCTGAGTGAACTCCGGGAGATGGTGATGGGCAGGGAGGCCTGGCGTGCTGCAATTCATGGGGTCACAAAGAGTCGGACACGACTGAGCGACTGAACTGAACTGAACTGAAGCCTTTGTTGATCTTCAGTGCCAATTGTGTTAAACTAAATAAGGCAATGTAGCAGATTACAGAACAACTCTAAGGTGGAGTAACTGGAAACCAATGAATGTTTTTTCAATAAATAGTGTCTAGTTAATAATGAAACTGAAGCACAGAGTGTTTATTAACTCTTCAGCCTCAGAGTCAAGATTTAAAGTCAAGCTTTCCTCATGGTTATGTTATCCTGCCTCTGCACTGTTACTGTAGAGATTTCATGTGGGCACTGAGACGTCCATAGCTCGGATTAGGTCAGGTTTTAGTTCTTAAGCCTAAACTAGCCATTGTGACCAAGAACAAGTTATTTAATTTATCTAAGTTTCAGTCTTTTCATTTATAAAATGGACATACCTTAGTGCATGGCACAATACCTATCATTTGATAAGTAGATTTATTAAATGGTGGCTATTATTAATTTAATAAAAATCTACTGAGCATTCTATGGCAGGCACTGTGTGTACAGTGCTGCACAAGATGGACATAATTCCTGTGCTCATGGATATTCCAATTAATAGTATCTAAACCAAGCCATAAAATGAAAATAAGGATGTGTAGTCCATATGATTGCTCCCTTGCCCTGGATTATGAACATGGAGATTGACATATGGGACCATAATGATGATTGTGAGCAGAAAAGGACTGATGAGGAAAGGAAATAAGCCTGAAACAATCAAGAGTAAAAGAAGCAAGACAAGAATCTGACATGAAATCAAGAAAACTCCCAAGAGAAAGAATACTGCCTGGTTTTCTAGCTTGTAAATCAGGATTTTTCAAGAAAAGTGGGCAGAATTGTCCAAGAGGTTCTTGTCATAGAACAGGAAATTGGAATAGGTGAAATGATTTGTGAGAAACTGTAGAAATGAAGTGATGGATATTCTCTATACACTGTAGAAAGCATGATTAAAGAGAAGGAAATGAGAAACATTAAAAAAAATTATCCTCTTGATTCGGAGAACAGCCATGCTTTGTAATATGAGCCAAGAGATAAAACTGAGTTTGTCTCTCATGGTGGGTAGGGAGATAAGCCTTTTTTCAGGCTAAATTCCCTTGCCACCTGGGTTTGTTTTCTTAACTGTAAATGAGCACTGGGAAAAGAACAGGCTTTAGAGATTCTGCCCAATCAATTCACAGAACATTTTCTTGGTAATAACTATTGTAGCTCTTTTTTCAGTCAGGCTCACACACAGGATTGAATCTTGGTTTTTGATAGCAAGTATCTTTAACAATTATCAATGTACCAAAATAATTCTAAAAGTGCCTAAGGAATTACATGGAGGAAGATAAGTGAATTACATATATTAATCCTTGGAATGACCTAACATAAAATTCCACACATTTACCGTTATGGTTGTGGTTATGTAATTTGACCTAAATTATTGTCAGAGTTAAGGCCAGCATTCATCACAATGAGACAGGAAATGGATTAACTGACCAAATATAGTATTTTCAGAAGCACCTCATGGTAAGTGGCTTAATTTGTGGCTAAATTATAGGCAAAGTAGGTGAGAAAGTCATAGTTCCCAAGTAAATCCCAGTTTACAGTGTTCACCATCAGAATGTTCATCTTTACTAGAAGTAAAGATTATTGTTTTGATTAGAAACACGTATTTTTGTGACTGTTTGTTTAGGTAACAAGGACATCTAAAGCACAAAGATAAGCCTATATTTTGTACAGATGCCTTTCTATGTTTGCAGCTTCAATATAAAGGATAGTAAAGTTGGACTTCCCTGGTGGTCTGGTGGTTAGAAGCCTCCTGCCAGTGCAGTGGACATGGGTTTGATCCCTGGTCCGGGAAGATCCCACATGCTGCAGAGCAACTAAGCCCATGCACAACTACTGAAGCACCCTAGAGCCCATGCTCAACCCAACTAGAGAAAGCCTGATCATAGCAACAAAGCCACAGAGCAGCCAAAAAATAAATAAAAAAGCAAATTTTTAAAAAAACAGGGCAAGGGAGCTCCCCCTTTTTTTAAAAAAAAAAAAATAAAGGATAGCAAAGTTAACGTCAATTTCTGTTTTGTAATTATGTTGATTGTATTGGGAAAACATGAACCAATACATTTAAATTTATAAACTGGTTACAAGAAGTTACCCATGTTTATGAAATTTGTTCAGCATTTCATAAATTCATAAATAATATTTAGCTCCTGAATAATGGTAATACATACATTTATGCACCTATTATACATAATACATTAAGATTACTGGCTTGTTGAGAAAAATATGATTATAAAATCATATATCATTTCAGCCCAGATACACAGCAATAAAAAAATTTAAATACCTAACAACACAAATCTATATAAGCAATAATTATGTTAGAAAACACTTACAGCATTCTTGATTTTTTTTTTTAAAGCCAACAATTCATTTAGTATCTTTCTGGCATTTGAACTGACATCTCTTCATCTTCCACATAGTTGCTAACCGAGAAGGAAAATGGTTAGATTTGTCAAATGGCTTTAAAGCTTCACGTTAACATCAACGTTACAGAGACCCAAGGAGAGAAATAATAACAGAGGCATTGCTAATCAGCAAGAAAAGTATAAATTATACAATAAGTGAAGGAGCCACTGGCCAACTGTTTAGAGGAAAACACACCACAGTCAGTCAGTTTAGTCCCTCAGTCATCTCCGACTCTTTGCCACCCTATAGATTGCAGCATGCCAGGCTTCCCTGTCCATCACCAACTCCTGGAGCATAATCAACCTCATGTCCATCGAGTCAGTGACGCCATCCAACCATCTCATCCTCTGTCGTGCCCTTCTCCTCCTGCCTTCAATCTTGCCCAGCATCAGGGTCTTTTCAAATGAGTCAATTCTTCACATCAGGTGGCCAAAGTATTGGAGTTTCAGCTTCAGCATCAGTCCTCCCATTGAATATTCAGGACTGATTTCCTTTAGGATGGACTGGTTGGATCTCCTTGCAGTTCAAGAGATTCTCAAGAGTCTTCTCCAACACCACAGTTCAAAAGCATCAATTCTTCGGCACTCAGCTTTCTTTATAGTCCCAACTCTCACATCCATACATGACTACTGGAAAAACCATAGCTTTGACTAGATGGACATTTGTTGGCAAAGTAATGTCTCTGCTTTTTAGTATGCTGTCTAGGTGGGTCATATCTTTTCTTCCAAGGAGCAAGCGTTGTTTAATTTCATGGCTGTAGTCATCATCTGCAGTGATTTTAGAGCCCCCAAAATTAAAGTCTGTCACTGTTTCCCCATCTATTTGCATGAAGTGATAGGACTGGACACCATGATATCAGTTTTCTGAATGTTGAGTTTTAAGCCAACTTTTTCACTCTCCTCTTTCACACTCATCGAGAGGCTCTTTAGTTCTTCGTTTTCTGCCATAAAGGTAGTGTCATCTGCATATCTGAGGTTATTGATATTTCTCCTGGCAATCTTGATTCCAGCTTGTGCTTCATCCAGCCCAGCATTTTGCATGATGCACTCTGCAGATAAGTTAAGTAAGCAGGGTGACAATATACAGCCTTGATGTACTCCTTTCCTGATTTGGAACCAGTCTGTTGTTCTATGTCTTCTGATCCACACAATCAAAGGCTTTGGCATAGTCAATAAAGCAGAAGTAGATGTTTTTCTGGAATTCTCTTGCTTTTTTGATAATCCAATGGATGTTAGCAATTTGATCTCTGGTTCCTCTGCCTTTTCTAAATCCAGCTTGAACATCTGGAAATTCACAGTCGTGTACTGTTGAAGCCTGGCTTGGAGAATTTTGAGCATTACTTTACTAGCGTGTGAGATGAGTACAACTGTGTGGTAGTTTGAGCATTCTTTGGCATTGCCTTTCTTTGGGATTGGAATGAAAACTGACCTTTTCCAGTCCTGTGGTCACTTCTGAGTTTTCCAAATTTGCTGGGATATTGAGTACAGCCCATTCACAGCATCATCTTTTAGGATTTGAAATAGCTCAACTGGAATTCCATCACTTTCACTAGCTTTGTTCATAGTGATGCTTCCTAAGGCCCACTTGACTTCACATTCCAAGATGTCTGACTCTAGGTGAGTGATCACACCATCGTGATTATCTGGGTCATGAAGATCTTTTCTTGTACAGTTCTTCTCTGTATTCTTGCCACCTCTTCTTAATATCTTCTGCTTCTGTTAGGTCCATATCGTTTCTGTCCTTTATTGAGCCAATCTTGCATGAAATGTTCCCTTGGTATCTCTAATTTTCTTGAAGAGATCTCTAGTCTTTCCCATTCTGTTGTTTTCCTCTATTTGTTTGCACTGATCACTGAGGAAGGCTTTCTTATCTCTCCTTTCTATTCTTTGGAACTGTGCATTCAAATGGGTATATCTTTCCTTTTCTCTTTTGCCTTTAGCTTCTCTTCTTTTCTCAGCTATTTGTAAGGCCTCCCCAGACAACCATTTTGCCTTTTTTCATTTCTTTTTCTTGCAGATGGTCTTGATCACTGCCTCCTTTACAATGTCACGAACCTCCAACCATAGTTCTTCAGGCACTCTGTCTATCAGATCTCATCCCTTGAATCTATTTGTCACTTCCACTGTATAATCATAAGAGATTTGATTTGGGTCATACCTGGATGGTCTGTTGGTTTTCCCTACTTTCTTCAATTTAGGTCTGAATTTGGCAATAAGGAGTTCATGATCTGAGCCATAGTCAGCTCCTGGTCTTGTTTTTGCTGACTGTATAGAGCTTCTCCATCTTTGACTGTAAATAATATAATCAATCTGATTTCGGTATTGACCATCTGCTGATGTCCATATGTATATGACATGGGCTAAATTAAATTCTTGGTGGATTAAAGATTTTAATATAAAAGTGAAATCATTAAATTACTAAAATATAAAAAATACTTATGAATAATCTTGGAAATGGAATTTATAGCACATGAAATATAAAGCAAAGACTTATTTTTAAAACACATAAAAAAGTGGAAAGTGTTCCAGAGATCACCAAAAAATTAAAGGGCACATACCGAACTGGAAAGAAAAAAAATCAACAAAAAATTAAAGGGCTGATGCCAAACTAGAAGGGAGAAAAATGGATGAAGGTTAAGAAGTCTTACAAATCAGTAAGAAAAGGATAAATAGCCAAATAGAAAAATGGGCAAGTAAGTCAGAAAAGAAGAAATAGATAGGGTCAACAGGGGACTCACCTGCTAGTCCAGTGGCTAAGACTCCTCTTTCCCAACGCAGAGAACTGGGGTTCCTCCTCTGGTGAGGGAACGAGATCTCACATCCTGCAACTAAGAGGTCACATGTCACAACTAAGACCCAGAACTGCCAAATGAATAAGTAAATTAAAAAAAAAAGAGAGGGGGGTCCAATAAAGATGAATTGTATTCATCTGTAATAAAATGCAAATTAAAACAATATTAAAGTGTCTTTTTTGCCTGTTGAATTGATAAGGATTATTTTAAAAGACAACATCAGTGTTAGAGAGGGTTCTAGAGCAGTTCTCAACTGCTTTTTGACAAAATGTCTGAAAAGCACATACCTTTTAACTAGAAATTCAACACTGGTGTAATGATAAGAAAATGTATCCTAAGGAAATGTATGTGTGTCACAAAATATTTTTGCAGTTTCCTTCCTTGCTCCTTCCTTCTACCCTACTCCCTCCTCTCTCTCTTTCTATCCCCTTTTTCTTTTTTGTTTTATGCTTGGTATTGGTGAAAGTTTGAAAAAATTAAAATGTCCAACAAAAAGGGAGCTGGTTAAATAAAATATGGTAAATTTATTTAATAAAACATCTACATTATTACCAGTAAAAATAACACCATAGTAAAATATTTGGAAAATGTTCACAATATAACAAGTTTTTACAAAAATGGGATATAGAACAAAATATATTGGGAAAGCGTCTCCTCTCTTCCTCTCTCTGTCTCTCTCTCTCTCTCTCTCGGTCTCTCCCTCACCACCAACACAACACCAACATATAATACAATTACTGGAAAGGTACTGGAAAAATATAAACTGTGGGGAAGAAGGATTACTGGATTGTTAAATATTCTTCTGTTGCCTCATTATTTTTAAAGTTAGCTACAATGAACAGGAGTTATTATTTTTTTTTTTGATAAATGAAAACATTTTAAAATGAAATATGTAATGTTACTTAGTGGTTGCCTTTTCAAAATAGGTAAAAATCATCAGTTAACCATTTGGTTCAGAATGTTTTCATTTCAACAGCTCAATAATCATAACGCAAAATTGAGGGAAAAACATTTTTGAATCTTAAAATGTTATAGAATTGGTAGATTATTTTTCATTTCATAAAGTATCATAATCACTAGTTTTTATTGTTCCTATGGCAATGTTTTATACACAAGAATGGCAGAAGTTAGGAATTTGTGCCCTGAAAAACGTATTGAAATATAAAATCTAAAGTAAATAATAACTTCCTCCTTTGAATATAACAAAGATGTGGGAAGGGGTAGTAGGCAAGAAGGCTCTGGGTTACCATGGGGATGATTACGTTCTCCAAGGTATATCCCACCCCACTCCAGCTTCTTGGTCAATGACTCACTAGCTCACAGGGGAGTCAACAAATACTGAAGTACATACCTACTACCTGTAAAAAGTGATTTTCATTACCCAGAGAAGTGCTGTAAGATACTATTTAAACAAATAAGGAAAACCAATCTAAATTACTATTTAAAATTTTTCTAATTGGTGAGTGTTTAAGATGCATGAGAGGACAAATTCTTAACTCAGGTCATTCCAGGACTATTATGTAACAGACTAAAAATTGATATGGATACTAACAAAAATCATTAAAGCAAAATTACAAAACACTTCTAGTAATACTTCAATTGTTTCTTTAAAAACAGCATTTCCTAAAATAACCTCCAAGATAGTCCTGTAATTTGTTAATTTTAAGGATTTGTGTTAAACTTTGGGGCCAGTCAAATTTGGGGGCCAGTTAAGGGAGCTAACAATCTACTTGAGGAGTCCAGATAGCCATCCATCAATTCATTCATTTGTTCAATAAAATATATTGAGAACCTACTATGTGCCAATAATTCAGGGCTTTAAGCATTAAAAAATACCTAAAACATACGTCTACCCTCAAAAGCTCACATTTAGAAGGAGAGATAGATGTCAGTCTTAGTGACTGGCATACCCATTGTTCCTTCTAGCAGAACTCTGACCATGGCCACTGGTGAATGAGAAGTCCTGGGTGGCTATATTCTGCATCAAGGGACCGACCCATGTACCCTTTTCACGTGCTTTTCCTACCATGACAAAGAAAAAAGCTTTGGTTCAAAAAGTTTCAGCCAGAGAGGGACAGGGTAGCAGTCAGATGGTCTCTTTAACAGTTCCAATAACAGATACAGACAGCTAGTTAGTGAGTGAGTAGAAACTGAAAGTGATCCTGAAAAGATTCTTAGAGAATCTAATAGTTTACTGCAGACCTAAAGTCTTACCAATAACCCCATCAATTAACATATATTTTGTATGTTATATGTACCATATACTGTATTCTTAAAATGAAGTAAGTTAGATAAAAGAAAATGTATTAAGAAATTCATAAGGAAGAGAAAACACATTTACAGTATTATACTGTATTTATCAATACAGTAAAATTATGTTCTGTGTCTACAAAATGAACTGTCTGCCAGTACCTACCTCAATATTGTCTTATACGGTACAAAACACTGTAAATGTTAAATGTATTCCTAACACTAGATATAAAAAATGAAAAGATAATGTGAAAAGAAATTCACATTTATTTACAGATGTAATAATACATGCATTGATAATGAAGAAACAGCAATATAGCTTTCTGGTTCAGTTCAGTTCAATTGTCCAGTCATGTCCAACTCTGCGACCCCATGGACTGCAGAACACCAGGCCTCCCTGTCCATCACAAACTCCCAGAGTTTACACAAACTTATGTCCACTGAGTCAGGGATGCCATCCAACTATCTCATCCTCTGTCGTCCCCTTCTCCTTCCGCCTTCAATCTTTCCCAGCATCAGGGTCTTTTCAAATGAGTCAGTTCTTCCCATCAGCTGGCCAAAGTATTAGAGTTTCACCTTCAGCATCAGTCCTTCCAGTGAATATTCAGGACTGATTTCCTTTAGGATGGACTGGTTGGATCTCCTTGCAGTCCAAGAGACTCTCAGTGTAATCGGTGCGACTGCTTCACTGTGGCCTAGCTGATGCACCAATGAAGGGATCTTTATAAAATCTTTTGGTATACAGTATTACAATAATTTTCATAATACAGTATTGGAAACATTGGTACATTTTAAAACAGAAAACACTTACCTGTGATGATAGGCTGATATGTACTTTCTCCAATTATGAGAGAGAGAAGCATACACTATGGCAATGCATTCTTTAAAAGCAAAATTATAAAGCAGCAAGAAAACTAACATATTATTAATTTTATAATAAATATCACTCATCTTATGCTTATGTAAGGATAGACTAGTGTCTGCATATATTTTATTGTTGTTCAGTCCGTCAGTTGGGTCTGACCCTTTGCAACCTCGTGGACTGCCGCAAACCAGGCTTCTCTGTCCTTCACCATCTCCCAGAGCTTACTCAAACTCATGTCCATTGAGTCGGTGATGCATCCAACCATCTCAATCTGTGTCGTCCCTTTCTCCTCCTGCCTTCAATCTTGCCCAGCATCAGGGGCTTTTCCAATGAGGAGGCTCTTTGATTCAGGTGGTCAAAGTATTGGAGCTTCAGCTTCAGCATCAGTTCTTCCAGTGAATATTCAGGACTGATTTCCTTTAGGATTGACAGGTTTGATCTTCTTGCTGTCTGAGGGATTCTCAAGAGTATTCTCCAGCACCACAATTCACAAGCATCAATTCTTTGGCACTCAGCCTTCTTTATGGTCCAAATTCCACATCCATACATGACTACTGGAAAAACCATAGCTTTGACTAAACAGACCTTTATACACAGTTCATCTGTGAGTTTTTCAAGTTGTCAAAAATCTCCAAAAAATGTTCCAAAATATTTATTGAAAAAATTCCCATGTA
Source organism: Bos javanicus (assembly GCF_032452875.1). Taxonomy (NCBI): domain Eukaryota; kingdom Metazoa; phylum Chordata; class Mammalia; order Artiodactyla; family Bovidae; genus Bos; species Bos javanicus. The sequence continues at coordinate 50,462,097 of NC_083870.1, forward strand.
AGTGGATGAACTCAAGGGTCAACTTAATGGATTTCAGTTCAGTTGCTCAGTCACGTCCAACTCTTTGGGACACAATGGACTGCAGCACGCTAGGCCTCCCTGTCCATCACCAACTCCTGGAGTTTACTCAAACTAATGTCCATTGAGTCAGTGATGCCATCCAACCATCTCATCCTGTCATCCCCTTATCCTCCCACCTTCAATCTTTCCCAGCATCAGGATCTTTTCAAATGAATCAGTTCTTCGCTTCAGGTGGCCAAAGAATTAGAGTTTCAGCTTCGGCATTAGTCCTCCCAATGAATATTCAGGACTGATTTCCTTTAGGATTGACTGGTTGGATCCCCTTGCAGTCCAAGGGACTCTCAAGAGTCTTCTCCAATACCATACTTCAAAAGCATCAATTCTTCAGCACTCCACTTTCTTTACAGTCCAATTCTGATATCCATACATGACTACTGAAAAAACCATAGCTTTAACTGGATGGACATTTGTTGGCAAAGTAATGTCTCTGCTTTTTAATATGCTGTAGTAAAGGAGAAAAGGAAAGATATAAGCATCTGAATGCAGAGTTCCAAAGAATGGCAAGAAGAGATAAAAAAGCCTTCCTCAGGGATCAATGCAAAGAAATAGAGGAAAACAACAGAATGGGAAAGACTAGAGATCTCTTCAAGAAAATTAGAGATACCAAGGGGACATTTCATGCAAAGATGGGCTCGATAAAGGACAGAAATTGTATGGACCTAACAGAAGCAGAAGATATTAAGAAGAGGTGGCAAGAATACACAGAAGAACTGTACAAAAAAAATCTTCATGACCCAGATAATCACGATGGTGTGATCACTCACCTAGAGCCAGACATCCTGGAATGTGAAGTCAAGTGGGCCTTAGAAAGCATCACTACGAACAAAGCTAGTGGAGGTGATGGAATTCCAGTGGAGCTATTTCAAATCCTGAAAGATGATGCTGTGAAAGTGCTGCACTCAATATGCCAGCACATTTGGAAAACTCAGCAGTGGCCACATGACTGGAAAAGGTCATTTTTCATTCCAATCCCAAAGAAAGGCAATGCCAAAGAATGCTCAAACTACCACACAATTGCACTCATCTCACATGCTAGTAAAGTAATGCTCAAAATTCTCCAAGCCAGGCTTCAGCAATACATGAACTGTGAACTTCCAGATGTTCAAGCTGGTTTTAGAAGAGGCAGAAGAACCAGAGATCAAATTGCCAACATCCTCTGGGTCATGGAAAAAGCAAGAGAGTTCCAGAAAAACATCTATTTCTGTTTTATTGACTATGCCAAAGCCTTTGACTGTGTGGATCACAATCAACTGTGGAAAATTCTGAAAGAGATGGGAATACCAGACCACCTGACCTGCCTCTTGAGAAATTTGTATGCAGGTCAGGAAGCAACAGTTAGAACTGGACATGGAACAACAGACTTGTTCCAAATAGGAAAAGGAGTACGTCAAGGCTGTATATTGTCACCCTGTTTATTTAACTTCTATGCAGAGTACATCATGAGAAATGCTGGACTGGAAGAAACACAAACTGGAATCAAGGTTGCCGGGAGAAATCTCAATAACCTCAGATATGCAGATGACACCACTCTTATGGAAGAAAGTGAAGAGGAACTAAAAAGCCTCTTGATGAAAGTGAAAGTGGAGAGTGAAAAAGAAGGCTTAAAGCTCAACATTCAGAAAACAAAGATCATGGCATCCGGTCCCATCACTTCATGGGAAATAGAAGGGGAAACAGTGGAAACAGTGTCAGACTTTATTTTGGGGGGCTCAAAAATCACTGCAGATGGTGACTGCAGCCATGAAATTAAAAGATGCTTGCTCCTTGGAAGGAAAGTTATGACCAACCTAGATAGCATATTCAAAAGCAGAGACATTACTTTGCTGACAAAGGTCCATCTAGTCAAGGCTATGGTTTTTCCTGTGGTCATGTATGGATGTGAGAGTTGGACTGTGAAGGCTGAGCGCCGAAGAATTGATGCTTTTGAAGTGTGGTGTTGGAGAAGACTCTTGAGAGTCCCTTGGACTGCAAGGAGATCCAACCAGTCCATTCTGAAGGAGATCAGCCCTGGGATTTCTTTGGAGGGAATGATGCTGAGGCTGAAACTCCAGTACTTTGGCCACCTCATGCGAAGAGTTGACTCATTGGAAAAGACTCTGATGCTGGGAGGGATTAGGGGCAGGAGGAGAAGGGGACGACAGAGGATGAGATGGCTGGATAGCATCAGTGACTCAATGGACGTGAGTCTGAGTGAACTCTGGGAGTTGGTGATGGACAGGGAGGCCTGGCGTGCTGCGATTCATGGGGTCGCGAAGAGTCAGACACGACTGAGCGACTGAACCGAACTGAACTAGGTGGGTCATAACTTTTCTTCCAAGGAGCAAGTGTCATTTAATTTCATGGCTGTATTCATCGTCTGCAGTGATTTTGGAGCCCCCAAAAATAAAGTCTCTCACTGTTTCCACATCTATTTGCCATGAAGTGATAGGACCAGATGCCATGATCTTAGTTTTCTGAATGTTGAATTTTAAGCAAACTTTTTCACTCTCCTCTTTCACTTTCATTAAGAGGTTCTTTAGTTCCTCACTTTCTGCCATAATGGTGGTGTCACCTGCTTATCTGAGGTTATTGATATTTTTCCCGGAAATCTTGATTCCAGCTTGTGCTTCATCCAGCCCAGTGTTTCTCATGATGCACTCTGCATATAAGTTAAATAAGCAGGGTGACAATATACAGCCTTGACATACTCCTTTCCTGATTTGGAACCAGTCCGTTGTTCCTTGGCTGGTTCTGTTGCTTCTTGACCTGCATACAGATTTCTCAAGAGGCAAGTCAGGTGGTCTGGTATTCCCATCTCTTTCAGAATTTTCCACAGTTTGTTGTGATCCACACAGTCAAAGGCTTTGGCGTGGTCAATGAAGCAGAAATAGATGTTTTTCTGGAACTCTCTTGCTTTTTCAATGATCCAACAATGCTGGCAATTTGATCTCTGGTTCCTCTGCCTTTTCTAAATCCAGCTTGAACATCTGGAATTTCACAGTCATGTACTGTTGAAACCTGGCTTGGAGAATTTTGAGCATTACTTTGCTAGTGTGTGAAATGAGTGCCACTGTGCAGTAGTTTGAACATTCTTCTTGTTACACATCATGTAATTCCAAGCACTCGAACTTTGTTTATACTGTTCACTCTCCCTCAATAGAACTTTCCTTTCAACTGTGGTTAAATTCAACTCTCTGACTACTGCATGCTTGCATCCCCAGCTGAATACACAGCACGCCAACTGGTCCCACTTTAATAAACATCTCTTAGTGCTGCCCACAGTGACACGTCATTCCCTTAATCCATTCAGTCTCCTATAACTGCTTCTCCTCTCCTCAAAACTCCAACATCTCCCCATCCTCCTTCTCAGTAGGTGATCTTGCTTCCTGTTTCACTGTAAAAGGAAAAGCCTTGTACAGAAGAAACTGACACAAAAAGGAGAACTCGAAATGTTCTGTTGAGGCACTTCACTCATTTCCCCTCCACCTAGACTCTTACCATACTCCTGATCATTTTGGCCCTAATCTGTTGGGCTATAATGTTATTCTAATGTAGAAATAGAGAAGAAAGGTAATGAAGAATAATGAAAATCATTATCTATATGATGTGTTTGTAGTTTACTTTTAATATTCAAATATGTGATGTAATTCTCATGCTTCTAGGAGATTTTTCTAATAGTGTTTTCAGGCCACAAGGCAGATAGTGCTTTCATCTGAAATATGGTAGAATTACCACCCTCATCCTCCTCAATCCAGACAGCCTCAGAAAGTAAACTCAAATTCATCCTAGGACTACCAGAGAGCCTCTTTTCTATTGTAAAACACTGAATTTTTTCATTTAGACAGTTGCTTTCAGACTTTTTGTTGTTGTTTACATCCTACAATAAGAAATATATTTTACAGGGCCATAGTACCCACACATAAGCACAGTCACATATATGACTGAGACCAAACTTTCACCAGATAGCACTTATCTTTTCAATAATCTTTACTAATCTTTTCAATGCAATGCACTCATATTTTCTAATCTATTTTTTAAATGCTCATTGTAATATAATAGATAGATTCATTACTCACTGAGTCGAAGCCCATGGTTTGGAAAATAATTCAATAAGGGATACTTGGGTTAATAGACAAAATCTTTAAGATTTAGTGAACAAATACATGAACATTAATTTAGAACTCACTCAGCTATCACCACCTTCAATGGAATGGCCACGTAATTAGCTGGTTTGCTAAGAATAAATGGCTCATTTTACTTTGTGTCTATGTTGTAAAAAGCAAAGCTGATTTCAGAACAAATAAGGTAAAATCAATTCAAGAAAGGGAATCAGCTCCTTCTTATTGTTCTTTTTGGTTCCCCATTAGCATAAACACCACTATTCAAGTAGGCTCTATATTACTGAAAATAAAGCCCTGGATTGGGGTACGGGACTAGACAGATTAGGTGACTTCTAAATTACTTTCTAATCCTAAAATTTTATTCCTTCAACAAGTATTTACTAATTGCATGGTATGGATGCCAGGCACTATACCAGGAGACAAGGGCCCAGCAGTGAACAAGACACACAATGCTGATACTGTGGAGAAGCTAACACTCAAGCTAAAGAGACAGAGAATAAATAAATAAATAGAGAGGATACAGCTAAGTTCCAAAGAAAATAAGAAAGATAAATGATAGCGAATAATAGAAATGACCTACTATTCTTATCTGGGGCTTCCCAGGTGGCTCAGTGGTAAAGAATCTGCCTGCCAATGCAGAAGATTGATACAGGTTTGATACCTGGGTTGGGAAGATCCTTTGAAGGAGGAAATGGCAACCTGCTCCAGTATTCTTGTCTGGGAAATCCCATGGACAGAGGAGTCTGGCAGGCTACAGTCCATGGGCTTGCAAAGAGTCGGACATGACTGAGTGATTAAACAACAACTATTCTTCCCTATTATTATTAATTATACTACTTCTTCCCTGGGGGCTCAGCAGTCAAGAATTCGCCTGCAACGCAGGAGCTGCAGGAGACTTGGATTTGATCCCTGGGTCGGGAAGATCCCCTGGAGGAGGGCATGGCTACCCACTCCAGTATTCTTGCCTGGAGAATCCCATGAACAGAGGAGCTTGGCAGGCTATAGTCCATAGGGTTGCAAAGAGTCAGACATGACTGAAGCAACACACAAGTACCATTACTGCAGAAGTAACAGCAATCTGATAATTACCTTTATCATGGTCAGGGAAGGCCCATCTGGGAAGGTGACATTTAATCTGAAACCTGAAGAATGAGGAGGAGCCAGCTGTGGACGGGCCCAGAAGAACAGCCTTTCTAGGCAGTGGAATAGCAAGTACAAAGGCCCTAATTCTGGAAAGAGCTTGTTAGGTCCTAGCAACTGACATAGGGCTGACATTACTGAGCCAAGTGAGCAGGCAGAGAGTGCATGAAATGAGTTTGGATAAGTGAGAAGATAAGGGCCTTGAAGGGAAGCGTATGGAGTTCAGATTCTATTCTGTGTTAATGGGCAGCCATCAAAAGGACTTCAGCAAAGAAGGGACATGATATGATTTTAAAAGAACAGTGGATATGGTGTGGATAATGTGTTCGAAGTAGGGAAATTGTTTTAGGAGTCCTGGCAAGAGATGACAGGGCTTGATTATGGTGGTGGTGAACTCTAAAGTCCTGTTTTGCTTGCAGTTAATAGACAATATGACAGTAGTTCTGCTTATTTGAAAGTGTTGCTTATTTTGCCTGCAAAGCAAATATTTCTCCATCTTTGCTTAAGAGCTTAAATCCAAAGGCTCTAAACTTCTGTGTATATCTGTATGTGTGTGAGCATGCACTCACACATGCATGCTCAAGGGTGGGGTGGGATGGGGTGGGGTCCGGCAGTGGTGGCTGTTTTTAATATCCCAGAGCTGCTTTGTAACCATGGCTGTGTAGGAGTTGGTTGGAGGGTGGAAGGACAGAAGTTGAGACTACTGGAAAGCAGACATGGATGCCAAGGTGCATGCAGAATAAGGCAGATGCACGTACTATAGCTCCCTGGGAATTCCATCAAGCTCAGGAAGTGTTAAAGATGCTGTATATACAAGGCGCACCTTGGTCAAATACGGGAGGAAAAGATGTATAATCATCAAATTCACTTGGAAAAGTCTAAGATATCAGAGTAAGAGGATATTATTTACATGACGGTCTCAAAGCCTCAAAACCTCCTGGAGAAAACAACATAAGAATTTGATGGTTAGTCCCCTAGAATACAATGATTATATTTCCTAAACCCAACAGGAGACTTTTTCTAACAATTCTGGTGGTGGGGGCGGGGGGGGGGGGGCGGGAAGGATGTGGCTGCCTGGGAAGGGAGGAGACTCATTTTAAGGTGGCAGAAAATCAAGAAAGGCAACCTTCTGTCTGTAAGGAACTGTTTATTATGACATAGATTAATGCTTGTCTGTCCCAGTCATTGAAGAAATTGTTTTAAATTCTTAACAAAGAACAGTGAAAATGAAAAAAAAAAACAAACAAAAAACCAACAACAACTGACACTTGGAGGCTTAAACTGTGTTAGCCCATTAGCCCAAGGGCTGGTTTACAACAGAGATCTGTATTGTTCACCAGAATGGAGGGCTTGGGAATCCCTACCTGCTCCTCCATCAATTTTGAGCAGAGCCCCAGCAGGAGTAGGGAAAGACTGCTGCAGAGTCCTGGCTGGAGTTCTGACAGAAGGCTGATTTTGAGCAGGAAGAAAGAAAGTTCCTAAAACTTGAGAGACCACGCAGGGCCAATGAAAATGAGAACAAGTTAGGAAGTTGAATGTCCTTATAAGGAAGCCAGAGTGGGAACTTAGAGCCAAATACCTCTAATTTTGTCCTCGTGGGAAAATGAAGATTACAGTTGGTGGGTTGGAATAAGTACTGCTGAATCCTAAAGTAAGCTGTGGAATCTTTGGAAATTCACAAGAATAAATTAAACCAATACATAGTCTAGGAATAGTTTATATCCACATCTGCTTGGAGGTGAGAAAATAGATCAGGGAAATGCCTAGCACCCTAACAGGTGTTCAGAAAAAAAGAGAACAATCACAGACACATTCAGAGTGATATTGTGTTCTTTACTCCTACACATGTGGTTGACCCAGTGTGCACTACTCAAAAAGTAGGCTCCCTAATCAAGATTCCATATCAGGCACAGGCTAAAAGAGATTGAGCAATGTCTAACTTAGAACCCTTTGCTCCATAGACATATATATAGTAGAGGCTTAATCTTAAAAGCCCTTGTTCGAGCCAGGTATGATGGCCCTATAGAAGTGTATCTGACTGCTGATCAGTTATGGTTGTGTGTTCATGTCCAATCTGGTTCTTTAGTCACACTTGTAAACAGCATATGTTGTTGTTTAGTTGCTAAGAGTCTGACTCTTTGCGACCCCATGGATTGTAGCCTGCCAAGCTTCTCTGTCCATGGGATTTCCCAAGCAAGAATACTGGAGGGGGTTTCCATTTCCTTCTCCAGGGGATCTTCCTTACCCAGGGATCAAACCCACATCTCCTGCATTAGTAGGTAGATTCTTTATCACTGAGCCACCAGGGAAGCCTAAACAGCATATAGGTTTTTGCAAAAAGGCAAGTTAAAAGCTTGCATGAAGCTCTTAATGTGTGATATCACACAGAAACATATTTGACTTTCTGAAATGTCTCAGAAATGAATTGCAAATGTTGCTTTTTGCTTTCAGAATAGATTAGAACTGGTTGAGCATGTCCAGCCCATTGATCTAGCTTTCAAAACCTGTGTACATAAGGGCATTTCTCTAAGGAAAAATAATTAACAATGCTTTCATCTGTCAGAAATGTTCTTTGTTTAATTACTCTTTTATCACCTTCATAAATTCACATTCAGTTCACAGCAACATCCTGGAGGAGTGGTATATGTGAGCCAATAAAAATGAAGTAATGAAAAAAATATTATGAGTCATTTTAAGAAAATATAGACAAAAAAAGTTGATTAAGAAAATAAATTTTGCAGCCCAGACATACCTTGAATAGAACTTTTTGTTCAAATGTAAAAAATGACAAACACATATAAGAAAAAAATGCCTATATAATTCTTACAAAAGATATAGATCGTTGATGGGAAAGAGAGAAAGAAGCATGGATACTAAGGTACGAATTTAATTCTTGTGAAACACTGAGACTCTAGTGATGGGAAGCAGAGATAGTTGTGTGGATGTGGGCACATGCAAGGATTCACTTAAGGTTATAATGAAAGGCCATAGGGAAAGAAAGCATTGATGTTCATACTTCACTTAGTTTGGTCCTGTGCTGTCAGGGCTAGATACAGCAGATCCTTTAAAGAGAGGGAGGGAAACAAAAACAGAACACAACAAATAAATCAAAGGAAATTAATTCTAGGCCAGAATTTTAAATGATGTGAGATTAGTGTTTTTGAAAGCCCATGGTATCTAAAAGGATAAAAAAATCAAATTTCTTTTCAGGAAACAATCAGAGGTCAAAACAATAACTCAGCTATTGATTTTTTTCTTCGGAAAAAACACACAATTTGAACAATGAGAGAAGAATCTAATCTAGAATGGTTCATTACCTTTCTGAAATTCCTGCCCAACCCATTTCTATAAGCCAAACACTTTATGTCCCATATTACATAGAAAAGAGGATTTCCCTTCTCCCATCTTCTCTCAACCTACTTGCAGAATAAAGAAATAGTCATTTTAAATGAATATTTATTGTGTACCTATTTAGTAGCCTATATTGTTCTAAGAATAGCAAGAAGAGATAAGAAAGCCTTCTTCAGCGATCAATGCAAAGAAATAGAGGAAAACAACAGAATGGGAAAGACCAGAGATCTCTTCAAGAAAATTAGAGATACCAAGGGGACATTTCATGCAAAGATGGGCTTGATTAAGGACAGAAATGGTATGGACCTAACAGAAGCAGAAGATATTAAGAGAGGTGGCAAGAATACATAGAACTGTACAAAAAAGATCTTCATGACCCAGATAATCACGATGGTGTGATCACTCACCTAGAGCCAGACATCCTGGAATGTGAAGTCAAGTGGGCCTTAGAAAGCATCACTACGAACAAAGCTAGTGGAGGTGATGGAATTCCAGTGGAGCTATTTCAAATCCTGAAAGATGATGCTGTGAAAGTGCTGCACTCAATATGCCAGCAAATTTGGAAAACTCAGCAGTGGCCACAGGACTGGAAAAGGTCAGTTTTCATTCCAATCCCAAAGAAAGGCAATGCCAAAGAATGCTCAAACTACCGCACAATTGCACTCATCTCACACGCTAGTAAAGTAATGCTCAAAATTCTCCAAGCCAGGCTTCAGCAATACGTGAACCGTGAACTTCCTGATGTTGAAGCTGGATTTAGAAAAGGCAGAGGAACCAGAGACCAAATTGCCAACATCTGCTGGATCATGGAAAAAGCAAGAGAGTTCCAGAAACATCTATTTCTGCTTTATTGACTATGCCAAAGCCTTTGACTGTGTGGATCACAATCAACTGTGGAAAATTCTGAAAGAGATGGGAATACCAGACCACCTGACCTGCCTCTTGAGAAATTTGTATGCAGGTCAGGAAGCAACAGTTAGAACTGGACATGGAACAACAGACTTGTTCCAAATAGGAAAAGCAGTATGTCAAGGCTGTATATTGTCACCCTGCTTATTTAACTTATATGCAGAGTACATCATGAGAAATGCTGGACTGGAAGAAGCACAAGCTAGAATCAAGGTTGCCAGGAGAAATCTCAATAACCTCAGATATGCAGATGACACCACTCTTATGGAAGAAAGTGAAGAGGAACTAAAAAGCCTCTTGATGAAAGTGAAAGTGGAGAGTGAAAAAGTTGGCTTAAAGCTCAACATTCAGAAAACGAAGATCATGGCATCCGGTCCCATCACTTCATGGGAAATAGAAGGGGAAACAGTGGAAACAGTGTCAGACTTTATTTTGGGGGCTCCAAAATCACCGCAGATGGTGATTGCAGCCATGAAATTAAAAGATGTTTACTGTTTGGAAGGAAAGTTATGACCAACCTAGATAGCATATTCAAAAGCAGAGACATTACTTTGCCAACAAAGGTCCGTCTAGTCAAGGCTATGGTTTTTCCTGTGGTCATGTATGGATGTGAGAGTTGGACTGTGAAGAAGGCTGAACACTGAAGAACTGATGCTTTTGAACTGTGGTGTTGGAGAAGACTCTTGAGAGTCCCTTGGACTGCAAGGAGATCCAACCAGTCCATTCTGAAGGAGATCAGCCCTGGGATTTCTTTGGAAGGAATGATGCTAAAGCTGAAACTCCAGTACTTTGGCCACCTCATGCAAAGAGTTGACTCATTGGAAAAGACTCTGATGCTGGGAGGGCTTGGGGGCAGGAGGAGAAGGGGACGACAGAGGATGAGATGGCTGGATGGCATCACTGACTCAATGGACGTGAGTCTGAGTGAACTCCGGGAGTTGGTGATGGACACTGGCGTGCTGTGATTCATGGGGTCGCAAAGAGTCGGACACGACTGAGCAACTGAACTGAACTGAACTGATTGTTCTAAGTACTAGAAAACAGCCATAAATAAGACAGACAGTAATAATGCCCCCAAGAAGTTTATGTTCTAGTGAAGGAGGGCAAGCAATAAACATATTAAAAAATAAATGAATAAGAACTTCAGGTACTGATACAGATTATGAAGGAGCTATAATAGGATACGGATGAAGGTGGCTAAGGAGATGTAGTACTACTTTAGCTACAGTGGTCAAGGATGGCCTCTCTGAGAAAGTGACATTTGAGTCTTTTTTTTTTAACCATCTAAATGACTGCAAGGAGATCCAACCAGTCCATTCTAAAGGAGATCAGTCCTGGGTGCTCTTTGGAAGGAATGATGCTAAAGCTGAAACTCCAGTACTTTGGCCACCTCATGCGAAGAGTTGACTCATTGGAAAAGACTCTGATGCTGGGAGGGATTGGGGCAGGAGGAGAAGGGGACGACAGAGGATGAGACAGCTGGATGGCATCACCAACTCTTTGGACGTGAGTTTGAGTGAACTCCAGGAGTTGGTGATGGACAGGGAGGCCTGGCGTGCTGCAATTCATGGGGTTGCGACACGACTGAGCGACTGAACTGAAATGATTAAAAAAAAGCACATGAAGATCTAGAGGAGCTCTCCAAGCAGAATAAGTGATAGGTGGGATGGCTTGAGGCAGGAACAAGCTTCCAGTATTCATGGGACAGAAAAATCACAGTGGTTAGAACTCAATGAACAAGGGGAAGAGTGGAGGGAGATGAGAACAAAAGGCAGATGGAGCAAGATTTGGAGGGCCTCATAGACCCTGGTGAGAAGTTTGTAGGTTGTTCTCATTGCAATAGTCTTTAGAAAATTATATTCTTTGATTTGTACTTTGCAGAGATTACTCTGGCTGTTATATGAATAGAAGAAGAGCAATAAGGGGCCAGGAGAGCAACAAGAAGACCAATGGAAGGTGACGATGGCATTGACATAGATAAGAAGTGTAGAGAAGGAGAGAAGTGGTTGGGTTCAGGATATTTGGAAGTTGGAGCCAATATCGATGAATGTGAAGTACAAATTTATTGATGAGCTGAAAGTGCTATGTGAGGAAAAGAAAAGAGCCAATAGGGCTCCTAGGCATGTGTCTTGGGCAATTTAGTGTATATGTTTATTACTTACTAGGATGGGGAGGCTGGAAATCAAAGACTTTGTTTTGGCCATGTTACATTTGAGATGCTTATTAGACATCTTAGTGGATATGTTCAGTAGTGGGTTGGATATATAAGTCTGGAAGTCAGGTGAGAATTTGGAGGTTAGATATATGAACTTGAAAGTCATCAGCATATGAAGGTCTTTGAAGCAACAGGACTTGATGGGATCCCCTAAGGAGATAGTACATAGAGATCTAAGAACAGAACTCTGGATACTCCGACATTTAGAAGTTCAGGACAGGTGGTCTCCCTTCACATCCAAGGCAATTTTTTTATATGTTCTCTGATTTGACCCAACCTATCCCTTCTGCACCAGCAGATTTAAAGTGACTGTAAATTCTCTGACGTTCCTCTCACTAGGAGGTGGAGTCTAAGTACCTTCCCCTTGAATCTGGGCTGTCACTAAAGTCAGTGACTTATTTGACCAACAGAAGTCATCAGAAGAGACATTCTGGGACCTAAGACTAGGTCTTGCAACTTCTTTCCAGGATATTTGGGATATTCTCTTTGGAAGACTGAGCCATGATGTAAGAAGGACTGTCATCCTGAGACTGGCCTGGGAAAGGCTACCTGTAGAACCTCTGGTTGCATTTTCACCTCAGCCCAACCTTCTAGTCACACTTCCAAGGCATCAGAAGTATGGATGAAGCAATCTCGTACTTTCCAGATTAACCCATCCATTCACTGATTGATCCGGCAAGTGACTTCATATGATATCACATGGGGCAGAAGAATCGCCCAGCTTAACTCTGCCCAAATTGCTGATGCTAAAATCATGAGCTACAATAAAAAGAGTTGCTAAGTTTGGGATAATTTGTTATGCAGCAGTAGAAAACTGTAACACCTTCTTTCTTCCTCTGTGTCCTTTTTTGTAATCAATTCTCATCACTTTCAGATCATCCTATCTTCTCTCAGGGCTGGATGAAGCATAAGGTGGAATCAAGATTGCCGGGAGAAATATCAATAACCTCACATATGCAGATGACACCAACTGTATGGCAGAAAGCAAAGAGGGACTGAAGAGCCTCTTGATGAAAGTGAGTGAAAAAGCTGGCTTAAAACTCAACATTCAAAAAAAGATCATGGCATCCAGTCCCATCACTTCATAGCAAATAGATGGGGAAACAATGGAAACAGTGACAGAATTTACTGTGACGGCTTTTTTAACTTATATGCAGAGTACATCATGAGAAACGCTGGACTGGATGAAGCACAAGTTGGAGTCAAGATTGCTGGGAGAAATATCAATAACCTCAGATATGCAGATGACACCACCCTTATGGCAGAAAGCAAAGAACTAAAGAGCTACTTGATGAAAGTGAAAGAGGAGAGTGAAAAAGTTGGCTTAAAACTCAACATTCAGAAAACTAAATCATGGCATCTGGTCCCATCACTTCATGGGAAATAGATGGGGAAACAATGGAAACAGTGACAGAATTTATTTTGGGGGGCTCCCAAATCACTGTAGATGGTGACTGCAGCCATGAAATTAAAAGACGCTTGCTCCTTGGAAGAAAAGTTATTACCAACCTAGACAGCATATTAAAAAGCAGAGACATTACTTTGCCAACAAAGGTCCATATAGTCAGAGCTATGGTTTTTCCATTACTCATGTATGGATGTGAGAGTTGGACCACAGAGAAAGCTGATCGCTAAAGAATTTATGCTTTCCAACTGTGATGTTGGAGAAGTCGCTTGAGAGTCCCTTGGACTGCAAGGAGATCAAACCAGTCAATCCTAAAGGAAATCAGTCCTGAATATTCATTGAAAGGACTGATGCTAAAGCTGAAGCTCCAATACTTTGTCCACCTGATGCAAAGAACTGATTCACTAGAAAAGACCCTGATGCTATAAAAGATTGAAGGAGGGAGGAGAAGGAGATGACAGAGGATGAGATGGTTGGATGGCATCATCAACGCAATGGACATGAGTTTGAGCAAGCTCTGGGAGTTGGTGATGGACAGGGAAGCCTGGCGTGCTACAGTCCATAGGGTCACAAAGAATCGGACACGACTGAGCAACTGAACTGAACTGAACTGACTTTCTCTCGCACACATTATTTTGTTAAAACTTTCCCTTCCTTACTGATTTTTTTCTTCCACCTGTAAGTATGCTCAGTGTTTCCCATTGTGGTAAAAATCTCTAACTTTCAGCTCCCATTCATCAACATACTGCAAAACCTGGCTTTTGTGTTCAGCATACCCCTGAATAAGATCAATGAAACTGATCTCATTGAATTCAACAAAATCAACTCCTAATTGACAAAGCCATTGTATGAATATATTTTTCTTACCTCAAATTGAACTACTATATCTAGTTTTCAGTCTCTCATTATGATTTTTTAAGGATGAGGATAGTGGATGTGGCTGAGCTGAAATAAGGTGAGAATCAGAACTAGTCTGTACAGCCAACAACCTCAGGATATTAAAGGCATGAGTTTCTTCTGCTGAAATATGAGAGGCACCTCAAAACCAGGAGAGCTCCTGGAGACAAAATGGATCCAGAAAGAATGAACCAGGTAGAACAGAGTTGGGTAAGTGAAAGGAAAATACCAACAATGAGAAATTATTTGATTTAGAACTTTGGTTCAGCATTCTGGACAATGAGCAGGATCAAACTCCTCAGAGAAGAGCAGTAGATCGTTAAAAAGGAGGGTGGAGAATAAGCAATAAAAAGTCCTTAAGCAGATTCTTAAACTTTAAAGTGCTTATCAATCAACTAGGGAAGTCTCATTTAAGAGGCAGATTCCCCTTCCTTGCCCAAGAGACTCTGGTTTTAGACCCAAATTTTACATTTCAAATAAGCATCCAGTGCCATTCTGATACAGGTGGAGAGGAATGTCTTAGCTTGGGTGTTCCAGGATGAAGCCATTTGGTTATTCTTTACATAGTTAACTCATTAATTTCTCATAATTGCATAATCAATGCTTGGTTCAGCTGGGCCACTGGGACACTTGAGTGGAGTTTCTCTATCCATGTAGTTTCAGGGCCTCTTTCTCCCTACATGGATTCTTTATTATTTTTTTAAATTTTATAGTGGAGTATAGTTGATTAACAATTATGTGTTAGTTTTATGTGTACAGTAAAGTGATTCGGTTATACCTGTACAAGTATATGCTCTTTTGAAAATTCTTTTCCCATTTAGGTTATTACCTAATATTGAGCCAAGTTCCCTGTGCTATATAGTAGGTCTTTTTTGGTTGTCTATCTTAAATATGGCTATATGGCCTCTTTACATGGCTTCTTTCCATGTAGTCTCTACAGCAGAATAGCCAGACTTCTTAACAGGGTGATTCAAGATTCCCAATAGCACAAAATGAAAGGCCCTCAACCTCCTCAAAGTTAAGGCCTGGGGCTGCCTAACACGGTATCACTTTTGCTACATGCTGTTGGTTGAAGCAAGTCACAGGCTTAGTTCAGATCTAAGGGATAGGGACTATACAGGTGTGTGAACAGTGAAAGATGCCATTCACTAACAAGCTGTAATATAACAGATTACAGGGAAAATAAAGGAAGGAAAAAACAAGACAAAGTTAGGGATGTTGGGAGCAGGAATGTGTAAAGTTAGGAAAAAATATGCACACCACAAAGCATGTTCACTTTTTATAGGTGAACTACAAGTTGGGCTGTGAGTTTCCCAGCAGCCAAGACCAGTTATGATTAAATGAGTTAATATAAAGAATGATACTGTGTTACTATTAATATAATAAATCAAAATAATAGTTATTATTGCAGTAGTCTAAGTGATAATGGAGACAGAAATAATATACATGGGAATAAGAGGCTTAAAAAATTGAGACAGATTTGGGATCTAATCAGATGTGAAGAGAGAGAGAGAGAATTATCAATTTTATTAGGTATATAATGGCACTAGAATTATGTAGAAGGCTATCTTTTTTTTTACAGATATATACTGAAATATTAAGGGTTTACTGTCATGATATCTATAATTTACTTAAAATGTTTTAGCAAAAAATATAGAACAAATATGGAAAAATATTAATAATGGTTAAATACAAATAACTGATGTGTTGGTTTATTATACTGTCTTCTCTGCTTTTCTAATGTTTGAAAGGCTTGCTAGTAAAAAGTAAAACAAATAAACATCAAATGTATTAATTGTCTTCTATATTCTAGGCTCTGTCTTATGGGCTTGTGAACATCAGCAAATAGAACAGACCAAAATCACTGCCCTTAAGGAGCTTACACTGTAGCAGAAGGAGACAGAAAAGAAATACTAAACAAAATAAATAAGAGGTGCAAAGTACCATGGAAAGGAAGAACAGGCTTAGGAAGATGGGGAGCAAGTACAGTTTGAAACATGGCGGCCAAGGTCAGCATTATGGAAAAGGAGACAACTGAAAAAAAGACTTGAGGGATGGGAGGGAGTTGTTCTATGTATATCTGAAAACAGCATTTGAGGCCAAGAAAACATGTGCAATTGTACCTGGCATGTTCACTATCTATGAACAGCAAGAAGCCCAGTGAGACTGAAGCAGAGAGAGCCAGCAAGGGAGCAGGGGAGAAAATCAGGGAAGTGGACCAGTGAGAAGAATTTAGCTTTTATTGTGAATGAAACAGAGAGTTGCCAGAGTTCTCAATCAGAGAAATGACTGAGCTGAATTGTGTTTTTAAAGGTCACTGTAACTACTGTGAGAAGGGACAGTAGGGAGAGTGAGGATGGAATTAAGGACACAAGTTCAGCGGCAGCTGTGGAAATCCAAGGTCTTCTGAGTCAGCATTGTGAAACTAAATACGAGACTAAATACGAAAACTGTAGATGTCCTCAGAGAAAATGGGAAAAATTAAGTGCCTTGGCATAGTTAAAGCTTTCTTAGGCAGGACACGTAAGCAACTAATCCTAAATGAGAAATCTGATGTATTACTTTATCAAAATTTAAGATTTTAGTTCATTAAAATATGTCATGAGGAAAGTAAAAAAGGAAGCTATAAACCAGGAGAAAATATTCATAGTACATATATCTTGGGCCTCCCTAGTGGCTCAGGCGGTAAAGAATCCGCTTGCAACACAACAGACCTGGGTTCAATCCCTGGGTTGGGAAGATCCCCTGGAGAAGAGAATGGCAACCCACTCCAGTATTCTTGCCTGGAGAATCCCATGGACAGAGGAGCCTGGACAGCAACAGTTCATGGGGTCACAAAGAGTCAGACAGGACAGAGCAGCTAAAACTTTCACTTTCACATAAATCTTACAAAGGAGTCATATTCAGAATTCTACAATTCAACAATAATAAATTAAACAAAACTATAAATATAGGCAAAGTTTTAAACCATTATTTCATAAAGAAGATATTCAAATGGCTATATACTCTGAAAATGTACTTGCTCAATATCATTTGTCATCAGAAAAATTAAAGTTAAAACCACAATGAGATACCACTATACACCCACCAGAATGACTAATACATAAAAGACTGGCTCCACCACTGTCTCTGAAAGTTGTCCAACCTTTCAGCACAGTAGCTCACAGGGAGTCTGAGGAGACAAGCTGGTGGAGCAGGAGGGAGGCCCAGCCTGCTCCATTAATATGTTGTGGCGAGAATGTGGAATAGCTGGAACTAGAGTACCATTCTGCTGGGAGTGTGCAGTGATTCAACTGCTTTGGAAAACTGTTTGGCAGGTTTTTTTTTATAAAGTTAAACATACATCTACCTTATGACCCAGTAATTCCCTTTCCAGACACCCCAAGGAAAAGAATGTTATCAAAAAGGCAAATGTTAACAGTAGATTTATTTATAGTAGCCCAAAATAACCTACTCCATCAACACAGTGAGGAAACAACTGCAGTATTTTCACACAGTGAAATACTTGGCAATAAAAAAGAACAAACTACTTATACATGCAACAACATGGATGGGTCTAAAAACCATGTGAGTAGACTTCCTGGCCCAGTGGTTAAGACTCCACCTGCCAATATTGGGAACGCTGGTTCAATCTCTGGTCCGGGAAGATTCTGTATGTCACAGGGCAACTAGGCCCGTGTACCACAACCACTGCAAGGAGATCAAACCAATCAATCCTAAAGGAAATCAGTCCTGAATATTCATTGGAAGGACTGATGCTGAAGCTTTTGAGTTTGCTCCAATACTTTAGCCACCTGGTGCAAAGAACTGACTCACTGGAAAAAAGCCTCATGTTGCAAAAGATTGAAGGCAGGAGGACAAGGGGATGACAGAGGATGACTGTCTCATGACTCAATGGACATGAGTTTGAGCAAGCTCTGGGAGTTGGTGATGGACAGGGAAGCCTTGTGTGCTACAGTCCATGGGGTCGCAAAGAGTCAGACATGACTGAGTGACTGAACTGAACTGAACCACAACTACTGAAGCCTGAATTCCTATAGTGTTTCAGTCTTATTAGACCCTGGCTAAAAAGATTAAGAATTGAGGGAGATAATTAGTAGGTTAAAGAAGAGAATTCTGTATATAAGACAATCTAGTGCCCTCCTACAGGAAAAATAAAATGAAAAAAGCTTGATATGTGTTTCAGCTGATCCAACGTATGTTTGTTTATTTGTTGTATCTTTGATAAGCAGGAAAAATATTTCTTTATACAGAAGAGACACAGAGTAATTCTTCCTTTCCCCCTTGACCCAGTCTTCACCGAGTGGTTGAGGACTAATTCAGCAAGCACTTCAACAAGAAACAAGTTCCCATGAGTGAGTATTGAGGTAGAGAACAAAACCAGTAGTGCTTATGACAGTCTTGGTCAAAAATAAAGACTGAGAGCCCTATCAGAAGAGAGGCTATGTCTATTTCATCCTCCCAACATATCGTCTGTAACCTGCTCAATGCCTGGTCATTTGAAAGACACAGATGAGGCAAAACGGCCAAGAGCTTGGTCAGATGGGAATGGTAAGGCTGAAACATCTTTTCAGAAGAATTTAAGACCTAATCAATGGAAAGTTGGGGTAAGCCTTAGTTGGCGAAATTTATGGGCAGAGGTTATAGTCCAGGTGAGGTCTACATTTGGGCCTCAGAGCTCCAGAGTTAGCTCCCAGTGGGTCTTGCTGCTCAGACTCCAGGCCTTTTATTTAGAGATGCTCAGACCTGCCCCTGTAGAACTAGGTGGGACCAGAGAATCTGTACAAGTCCCAATCACTCCTGCTCTTGATAGAGGGTTAAATCAAGTGCAGGATAATCTCTTTTAACCTCTGCTGCTGCTGCTGCTAAGTCTCTTCAGTCGTGTCTGACTCTGTGTCACCCCATAGATGGCAGCCCACCTGGCTCCCCGGTCCCTGGGATTCTCCAGGCAAGAATACTGGAGTGGGTTGCCATTTCCTTCTCCAATGCATGAAAGTGAAAAGTGAAAGTGAAGTTGCTCAGTCGTGTCCAACTCTTCACGACCCCATGGACTGCAGCCTACCAGGCTCCTCCGTCCATGGGATTTTCCAGGGAAGAGTACTGGAGTGGGGTGCCATTGCCTTCTCTGCTTTTAGCCTCAGAAGTTTCTATATTGGGATGATACTAACAACTGGACCAATGACCAAATTTTGACACATCATCATGGTATCCTCAAAGAATATTGAGAAGAAAGTTACTCAGTTGCTAAATTTAGGAGACATAGTTTTGGAGCCTTTTTCCATTAAAAAAAATCAAAGTATAGTCAATGCACAATATTAAGTCATAGGTATACAATATAGTGAGTCACATTTTTTAAAGGTTATGCTCCATCTATAGTTATTAATCAACATTGGCTATATTCCCCATGTTGTACAATATATCCTTGAAGCTTATTTGATACATGCATATGTGCATGCAAAGTTGCTTCAGTCATGTCCAACTCTGCAACCCTATGGACTGTAGCCTGCCAGGCTCCTCTGTCCATGGGATTCTCCAGGAGGAAAATTACTGGAGTGGGTTGCCATTTCCCTCTCCAGGGGATCTTCCCAACCCAGTGATCAAACCTGTATCTCCTGTGGCTCCTGAATTGCAGGTGGATTCTTTACAGTGAGCTACCAGGGAAGCCCCTATTTTATACATAATAGTTTTTTAACTCTTAATCTCTTACCTTTAGGGGGTTGCCCAATGGCTCAGATGGTAAAGAATCTGCCTGCAGTGGAGGAGACTTGGGTTCGATACATGGGTCAGGAACATCCCCTGGAGAAGGGAATGGCTACCCACTCCAGTATTCTTGCCTGGAGAATTCCATTGACAGAGGAACCTGGCCGGCTTTAGTCCATGGGATCGCAGAAGAGTCAGACGTGACTGAGTGACTAACACTTTCACCCATACCTTTATCTTGTCCCTCCCTGCTTCCCTCTGCCCACTGGTAACCACTGGTTTATCCTCTATATCTGGAAGTCTGCTTCTTTTTTGTTATATTCACTGCTGCTGCTGCTGCTAAGTCGCTTCAGTCGTGTCTGACTCTGTGCGACCCCATAGACGGCACCCCACCAGGCTTCCCCGTCCCTGGGATTCTCCAGGCAAGAATACTGGAGTGGGTTGCCATTTCCTTCTCCAATGCATAAAAGTGAAAAGTGAAAGTGAAGTCGCTTAGTCGTGTCCGACTCCCCGCGACCCCATGGACTGCAGCCTACCAGGCTCCCCTGTCCATGGGATTTTCCAGGCAAGAGTATGGAAGTGGGGTGCCATTGCCTTCTCTGGTTATATTCACTAGTTTGTTATAATTTTTATATTCCACATATTGGTGATAACCTACAGTATCTGTCTTTCTTTGTCTGACTTACTACACCAAGCATAATACCCTCCAAGTCCACTCATGTTCCTGGAAATGGCAAATTTTCATTCCTTTTTTGTAGCCAAGTAGTATTCCATTGTATGTATATATAACATTATCTTCATCCATTTATCTGTTGATGGACATTTAGGCTACTTCCATATCTTGGCAATTGTAAATAATGCTGCTATGAACCTTGGCCGACTCATAGGAAAAGACCTTGATGTTGGGAAAGATTGAAGGCAGAAGAAGGGGGCAACAGAGGATGAGATGGTTGGATGGCATCACCAAATCAATGGACATGAGTTTGAGCAAACTCGGGGAGATAGTGAAGGACAGGGAAGCCTGGAGTGCTGCAGTCCATAGGGTTGCAACTGAACAACAACAAAAATGAATCTTGGTGTGCATATATCTTTTCAAATTATGTTCTGGGGTTTTATATATATATATATTATATATATCTCCAGGACTGGAATTACTGGGTCATATAGTAGGGCTTCCTTGGTGGTTCAGCTGGTAAAGAATCCGCCTGCAATGCAGGAGACCTGGGTTTGATTCCTGGGTTGGGAAGACCCCCTGGAGAAGGGAAAGGCTACCCACTCCAGTATTCTGGCCTGGAGAATTCAAAGGACTGTATAGTCCATGGGGTCACAAAGAGTCGGACACGACTGTGCAACTTTCACTTTCACAGTTCTAATTTTAGTTTTCTGAGAAACCTCCATACTGTTTTCCACAGTGGCTGCACCAATGTACATTCCTACTGACAGTGTACAAGGGCTTCCTTCTCACCACAACTTCACATAGTTGTGTTTCTTCACATAGTTTTAAATGGCCACTCTATCCAGAGCTCCTGATTATTGTCACTAGATTGTGCCAGCCCTTAACTATCACCTCACCTCTGCTGTTACTGACTGGTCCTGCCCTAAACTGGGCCCAGCAGATTCCCTCTCCCTGGAATATGGAATTGGTGGTGGGGAAATCTCTGAGGATAGGGCACAAATTGAGTGCATTACCTTTTGGGGATAAGAAATGCTATTTAAAAAAGAAATTTTATTGGAGTATGGTTGATTTATGTCTTGTGTTTGTTTCTGCTATATAGAAAAGTGAATCAGTTACACATATACATAAATCCACATTTTTTAGATTCTTTTCCCATATAGGTCACTAAAGAATGTTGAGTAAAGTTCCCTGTGCTATACAGTAGATCCTTATCAGTTATCTATTTTATATATAGCAGTGTGTGTATGTCTCAATTTATCTGCTCCCCCATTCTCCTTGGTAACCATAAGTTGTTTTCTACATCTGTGATTCTATTAATAAGAAATGTTTTAAGCACTTTACAGAAACTGTCAATAATTTTCCATCTGAGATGAAATATCATAAATTGGCATAGATCTAGGATACTTTTAGGTTATTCATCAATTCTTTAGATTAGTTCAACTGTGAAATACAGTAAATACCATTAATTGCGGTTTAGTTGAGCCACAGAAGGAAGAATGAAAAAATGATCTTCTTTCTTTCCTCCTTGGTAACCAGAAGTTTATTTTCTTGTCCATTTATATCATTTTTTTAAGATTCCATATATAAGTGATATCATACAATATTTGTTTCCCTCTGTCTGGCTTACTTCACTTAGCATGATAATCTCTAGGCCCATCCATGTTGCGGCAAATGGCATTATTTCATTTTTATGATGGAATAATGCTTCCCAGGTGGCTCAGTGCTTGATCCCTTAGTTGGGAAGATCCTCTGGAATAGGAAATGGCAACCCACTCCAGTAGTCTTGCCTGGAAAATTCCATGGACAGAAGAGCCTGTTGGGCTATAGTCCATGGGGTTGCAAGGAGTTGAACAGGACTGTGTGACTGAGCACACACACGCACCATTGATACATCCCAATGCCATGCTTGTAGGAAGTGCTCATGAGCTGAGCTGAGCTGAGCTGAGACTGTCCCATTATATTTATGCACACATACACACACACAATGGAATATTACCCAGCCATAAAGAAGAATGAAGTTTTTTCACTTGCAACAACATGAATGAACTTGGAGGGCATTATACTAAGTGAAATAAGTCAGACAGAGAAAGACAAATACCATATATCACTTATATGTGGAATCTAAAAATATAACAAACCAGTGAATAAAACAAAAAAGAAGCAGATTAGCAGATACAGAGAACAAATTAGATGTTTACCAGTGGGGAGGGGGTAGGGGGAGAGACAGTATAGGGGCAGGGGACTTAAAAAGAGAGTTACTATGGGATTACATGAAATCATGTTTGTGAAACCTTTGAAAATTGTAAAGCACTATAGAACTTAAAATAATCTTTCCTTCAATAAAAAGGAGCTTAAAAAAAGATCTGAATAATAAAAATGCAATCTAACATTTTCAAGGTATACAGAAAGTATCCAGCACTTAGGTAGCTACTTATCTTCATGGATCATTTCCTTGGTTCATCATCTCTGTCACAGTTCATATCACTGAAGGTTATCATATGCTGGCTTGCGTGTCTTCCCATTCATTTATTGATTCATTTAGTAATTGTTTATTAAGCATCTCTATATGCCAGACACTGGGGATGTAGGGTGAGTAAAACACTTGAGAGTCCTTACATTCTGTCTTACATTCTGGTGAGAAGAGAAACCAAAACAATGTGGACAAATAAATACTTTCAGGTTATGGTAAGTCTTGTGAAAAAATAAAATGGTGATAGGTATAGAATTACTTTGGGGATAGGCAGTCGGTAGGCAGAATACTTTGGATAGAGTAGTGAAAAGATATGAGGAGACAACATCTGCACTGACAACTCTAGGAAGTGACTAATGAAAGCGAGTCAGTCACGGTAAGAGAGCTGTGGGAGAGTGTTCCAGGCATAGGGAACAGCAAGAGCTAAAGCTTGAGACAGAAATACATTTAGCATTAAACAAGGGCTATAAAGCAGGCCCATGTGGTCAGAGTGCATGAACAAGGTAAGAGTGGGAGCAGAGGAGTCCAGAAGTTTTTGCAGGTCTCAGAGACCTTGGAAAGAACTTCAGTTTATTCTAATGGTAATGGGAAGTTATCAGAGGGTTTTCTCTCACTTCATCTTCTCACCACCAGACACTTGTACTCCCTCCTTTCACAACGAAGAAGCATACCCTGCCACCTCTAGGGCTCTGGATTGCATGCCTGTCTAGTTGAAGATTAACTCCTGCCACGGTCTGTTCTACTCCATGCCTTAGTATTATCCTCAAGTAAACTCTCCCTAGAACCCACATCTTCACCAGCTTATGCCCTTTTTTTTCCACAGTGAAATGTAGGGAGGAGGTACAAGTGTTTGGTGGTGAGAAGGCCAGGGATGTGATTAACTTTTAAAGCCTCTCTGGCTTCTCTAGTGGTGGGCAATAAGGTAAACTCGGAGGAAGAATAGATGGCCATTGCAATCATCTAGGCAAGAGATGAGGGTGGCTTGGATCAAGGTGGAAGCAGTCATGGTGGTGAGAATTTTGAGTCAGGTTCCACTTTGCAGATAAGACTAAAAAGAATTGCTGATGGATTGGATGGGGTGGTAAGAAGAAGCACTGGGTGACTGGGGATGTTTTATCCAAGAAGGAGAAGATTGTGATAGAACAAAACTCTAGAGGGAGATTAACAATTCTGTTTTGGTCTTCTTATAGTTCAGATGTGCTAAGAGACACAAGTGGAGATGTGAGAAGGCAGCTAGATATTCAGGTATGGAGATCTAAGGAGAGAACAGAGTCGGACATGTAATTCTAATTCATCAGCATAAAGACTGTATTTAAAGCAATGAGACTATATATATATACTTATGGAGTGAGTTTAAGTCCAGAAGAAAAGAGGCCCTAGAATAGAGACCCAGGGCACTTTAATTTTGGAGGTTAGTAAAGGAAGAGGTGACCCAGAAACAACTCCAGTGATATAGAAAGAAAACTGAGAGCATGTGGTTGAAGCTAACAGTAAACTCTGTGTCAAATAGGAGGAAATGGTTGTATCTGCCAAATCCAGCAGAGAGGTCAAATTAGAGAGGACTGAGGACTAACACTGAAATTGGCAAGGTAAAGTCACTGGTGACAGATTTGGCAATGGTCATTTCCAAAAATGCAACGAGCATTTGATTGGAATGGGTTGAACAGAGAAAGAGAATTGAAGAAGTGAAGACGGCAAGTATAAGCAACTTTTCATAAGTCTCACTGTGAAAAAAAGGGCATAAGTTGGTGAGGACATGGTTCTAGGGAGAGTTTACTTGAGATTACTAAAGCATGAAGTAAAACAGACCATGGCAGGAGTTAATCTTCAACTAGGCAAGCATGCAATCCAGCACCCTAGAGACGGCAGGGTATGCTTCTTCATTGTAAAAGGAGGGAGTGCAAGTGTCTGGTGGTGAGAAGATGAAGTTAATTATTGCCTGATAACTTCTGTTCCTTCAGTGAAGTGTAAAATGAAATCACCAGCTGAGGGGGAAGATGAAGTGTAGGAGGTTTAAGGAGAGAGGAGATGTAAAATAAACAACTTGGAGAGTCGGAGGCAATGTCATATTCATATTTGATTCCTAGCATAGTGCCTGGGACACTGTAGGCATATTGAAAAGTAACTGAAGTCAGAATCAGAAAAGAAAGGAAGAACTATTATATGCATTAAAAACCTACATCTCAATAATAAAAGTGATGTTTTTGTAGAGTACTTTCACTTACAAATGGTATAGTCTGCTTGAGTGTATTCTATAAATCTATAAATTAGAAGAAGAAAGCATCGTTTTAAAAAGTGATTTAGGATAAGATTACTACTTTACACTTTATTCATTAGAAATATTTCTCACTATGCTAATCTTTTCAAGGGTGAAGGGATTCTGTCTTTTCATCTTTGTATTCTCAGGACATATATAAAACAGTGCCTGGCGTGAAGTACACAATAATATTTTTAAAAAATAAATAAATGACTACTAACACAGGAGCTTCTAATTCCAAGAGGATTTGTAATCTGAAATGGAAGACTACCCAAAAGAATTTAAATACTTTAGGGATGAAAAGTCGTAGTGGATTATAAAAACAAATGGATGTTTCAGGGATATTTTGAGAGAGCCTCAATATGCAATATACTTTCCCACAAAACTTTCTTTGTGACATTATTTCAAAAATAAAAACTGATCTAAATGGATTTTTGGTCTCATCAGTGTGGTAACTCTTATATTTGCTTGAGTTTATAGGCTCTTTGATCTTTTCTCTGTAATGGGAATGGATATTGTCTTATTTAGCTAACATTGTGCACTGTTGTGAACCATATTCCCAGATGCTTCAGAGCCACCCATCTTGCTTACTCTTCCTCTCTAGAAAGACCTGGAGAGATTTCTTTTCTGTCTGGATGATGGAGTACCACAGTCACCCACACCTGCTATGGAAGACCAGGCCCAGAGGCAGTTCCGCCAATCAGGCAGAATGTGGCTCCACTTCACCCCCGTGTTAGACTGTTCTTACTCCTGGAGTGTTGCACAGCACAACTTCCCCATTTCTTGTAACATTGCTTTCAGGGGTAAGGTATTCAAAAAATTAAACATAAACAGGAAAATAGAACTGGGCATATATGAGGGAAGGAGAGGAAAGGTAGATACAGAAAGGGGGGAAAGAAACCGGACCACTTTAAAGTCAGTTATTATAATTACAGCCATTCAGTTGAGCAACACAATAATACGATAAACTTTACAGCTGAGGGGGAAAATCATGGCAGAGGGGGAGAAAAAGAAAAGTTGAGAAAGAAATCCAACTCTGAACTGGTCATTTTGCCCAGTAGTGAGGGACATAGAGAAATGGGGAGAAATATAAGCGTGCCATAACCGTCTCTGCCGTCATGTTTATACATCAGCACAAATCACAAAGGACAGATAATATAAACACATTAACTAAGACCTTTACCAAGAAGACTTGACTTTTCTGACTTAGAAATTGATTAGAACAGGGAATGAAGACCCATTTCTCAGTCATTGTGTAAGTGGCTGGCTCCCTCTAGTGGCTGCTGAGATTCCCTGTATGTGGATCCTAAAAAGCACTTATCAGGAAAAGACTAAAGGAAAACAACTAAAAATTTTAGGAAAAAACAAAAACACTTTGTTTTAATGTCTTAACATAGAATTTTTTGAAGGTGCTCTGACAGCAAAACTAAAATTGAGGAAGATACAATATTTTTCTGTAAAACAATTAAATTATTTAAAATAGTCTAAGGCTTTGACAAAAATAAAATAGCAGTGAACAAAACAATAGCAATTAGTCATTTCCAGGGAGGGTTTCTACACATCTATAAATGAAGTCATGAGAATGGATGAGGCATTCAGATAAGCATATCATAAAGAATAGGTCCAAGGAAATCACAACATCTAAGCCGTGAGGGAACCCAAAATTAATTATCAAAGAAACAGGACGTCCTTAGACAATGGTATTGGAAAAGATCAGAGACAAGAGACCATCAAGCCATGGTAGTGGACAGTGTTAAATGGAAAGAAAAAAAAAAAAAACTAGCTATTGTGGGGACTGTGGGCAAAATAACAGAGTAGAAAGACCCTGAAATCACCTCCTCCCCGGGGCAAACCAAAATCACAACTACTTACAGAGCAACTATCTATGAGAACAACATGAAGACTGCCAGAAAAGATGAGTACAACTAAAGATATTAAGAAGGAACTACAATGAGATGGGTAGGAGAGGTAGAGATGTAGTATATTCAGGACCACACCTCCAAGTCAACAACACCCCAATTGGAAGGAATTTCACAATCATAGAGGTCCTCCCCAAGGAGAAATAAGTCTAAGCCCCACTTCAGGATCCCTATCATGGAGGTCAAGTACTGAGAAGATAAGGCCTCAGAATGTCTGGCTTTGAAAACCAGGAAAGAGAAATGAGCAAAAATAAGCAAATGGAACTAAATAAAACTAAAAATCTTTTGCATAGCAAAAGAAACTATGAACAAAGCAAAAGGATATTTGCAAACACTATCTGATAGGGGTTAATATTGAAAGCATACAAAGAACTCATACAACTCAACATCAAAGAAAAAACAAATAACCTGATTTAAAAATAGGCAGAGGACCTGAATAGACATTTTTCCAAAGAAGGTGGCCAACATAAAAAGATGCCAACATCACTAATCGTCAGAGAAATGCAAATCAAAACAGTGAGATATCACCTCATACCGGTCAGAATAGCTATCATCAAAAAGACAACAAATAACAAGTGTTAGGGATGATGTTTGGCCACCTGATGCAAAGAACAGACTCATTGGAAAAGACCCTGATGCTGGGAAAGACTGAAGGTGGGAGGAGAAGGAGATGACAAACGATGAGATGGTTGTATGGTATCACCGACACAATGGACACGATGAGTTTGAGTAGGCTCCGGGAGTTGGTGACAGACAGGGAAGCCTGGTGTGCTGCAGTCCAAGGGGTCACAAAGAGTCAGACACAACTGAGCGACTGAACTGACTGAACTGAGTGATGATGTGGGAAAAGAGAACCTGTGTACTGTTAGTGAGATTGTAAATTAGTGCAACTGATATGGAAAACAGTATAGAAGTTTCTTAAAAATATAAAAACAGAATTTCCATATGACCCAGGAATTTCACATCTGTATTTTTATCAAAAGAAATAGAAAACACTAATTAGAAAAGACACATGTACCCCAATATTCATTGCAACAGTTTTTACAATAGCCAACATATTTAAACAACATAAATGTCCACCGATAGATGAATGCATAAGAATATGTTGTATATATAATATTACATATATATGTATCTCTTATGTACAATGAAATATTACTCAGCCAAACCAAAAAAAGAATGAAATCTTGCCATTTTTGACAACATGATGGATCTAGAGAGTACTATGCTAAGTGAAATAAGTCAGAGAAAGACAAATACCTTACATTCTCATAAGTATGTGAGAATATAAAAAAACAAAGCAAACAAAGTGAAAACAGACTCATAGATACAGAACATAATGGGTGGTAGGGCAAAGGCGGGTATGTGGGAGAATACTGGTGAGTTATAAACCTCCAGGTATAAAGTAAATAAGCCACAGGGATGTAATATGCAGCATACGGAATATGGTCATAATATTGCAATAACTTTGTATGGGGACAGATGGTTACTAGATTTACTGTGGTGATCATTCCATAATGTACGCAAGTGTCATAGTGATTTGACACCTGAAAATAACATGATATTGTACATCAACTATATTTCATTAATAATTATTTAAAATGTCTATGCTCAGAAAAGAAGGCTAGAAGGATATAAAACAACACACTAAATGTGATCTTTGGGTGACAGAAAAATGAACAGCCATTGTGCAGTGAACTCAAAGGTTAAAATAAGTACCATTCAAAATAGGTAAGCAATACTGATCAGGGTAATACAATATAGCTAAAATGAAACTTTAAAGTGTGTCAATCTTTCGTTTATCTTACTAGAATTTAGATATATCAAATACTCTTTGCATGCCCTCATTACACACACACACACACACACACATACACACACTTTTCCGGTAAAAGAATTTGATCTGGATTCTCATTAAACAGCTTTTATTTCAACATGAGGAAATGGCTTATTAAGCTCTCTAGTCAAGGGGAAATGAACTAAAAGCTTTCTGTCTTCTCCTAACTACTTTAGACAGTGTCTGTTGTAAAATGCTCACGCTATTAACTTCTCAAATGAATCATAATACATGAGGATATCCAAATTTAATGAGGTAAATATGACTAGACTACAAAATTATTATTGAGAAATATATTTAAAGCACTGAACATTTCCCTGATTTGGTTATTCAGTTAAAATGATCCTACTGCTGTACCACTTCTATTTAGTCCGTTTAAAGAAGAGAACTAGCATGTTGTACAGGAAGCTACTGAAATGCTTCCATTGCAATAATACTTGGCATCTAAGATTTGGTTCAGGTTTTAGATCTCAGGTAAGTTTTGTTTTTTAGGTTTTCATCCCCTTCCTCCCAAATTATTGACACCATAAAACAAGAGAAGAATAATTTGACTTACTAAAAAGTTCTTTTTTAACTGTTAAATTATGATTTAACTGTTAATATGGACAAGTGAATAAACCCAGTCAGTGTACTGGGTTTATTTTTAAAAATGAAAGTGAATGGAATAATTTTGAAGAATTGGCTGAACTCAAGATGATACAATTGAAAAAGTATTTTAAGACAAATTCTCCACAAAACCACATTCCATACAAACATTTCCTTTATATTAATGGCCACACAACTAGATTATATATACCTTGAAGTAAGTTGACTGTACATTTAAAATCTTCATGTCCCAGCACAGTGCCATAAGAATAGTAATGCTCAATTACTGAAATGTTTCTTGCCATAGATGATAACTGTGATAGGCAGGATTCTAAAGATGTCCCCCTTACTGTAAGATTCCTGCCCCTGGTTATTCAATCAAACACTACTCTAAGTACTGCAGAGAAGGGACTTTGCAGATGCAATTAAGGTTATTAGTTGACCTTACAAAAGGGTGACCTTACAAAAAGTATCCACAATTACCTAGGCAGATCCAACCTAATCACACAAACTATTAAAGGCAAAAATATTCTCCAGATGCTGCAGGGAAAAAAGGTAGAAGAGGATGTCACTTTGAAGCATCAGGAGGATTTGACTCCCAGTTGCTGGCTTGGAGATAAAGAGAGACACAGATCAAGAAAACAGATTTAGTCCTAGACCCACAAGGAACTAAATTCTGACAACCTGAAGAAGCCTGGGAAGTAAATTCCTCCCCAAAGCCTCCACAAAGGGTCACAAGTCCTATCAACACTTGAATTTTGACCATCAGGTTCTGAGCAGAGAACCTTATCTGCAGAAATATGAGATGATAAATGGACATTGTTTTAAGCCTCTAAATCTGGGGCAATAGGAAAGTAATGCAAAAATCAAATAAACATGATTTTTTTACTATGTTGCTGTTGTTTGGTCGCTAAGTTGTGTCCAACTCTTTGCAACACCATGAAGCGCAGCACACCAGGCTTCCCTGTCCTTCACTATCTCCGGAGTTTGCTCAAACTCAAGTCCATTTGCTATGTAGGATCTTAACATTGGGTCCTATATACAATCAAATTCACAATGGTGCCCCTTATTTCACAAACATTTCTCTTTGGGGAAAGAAGCTAGAATTTAAATCTACAAGCCTGGTGCAGACCTGAGCATTGTTCCAATTCACTCAGTTGTGCAATGCTACCTAGAAGTCTTCCTTTTCACTGTCTTTTCAAATCAGATGCCATATTATTTGGACAGAGGATTTGATTTTGGAATTTCTCATTTCAATTTGAATTTCTCATTTCTGTTTTCTCCAAGAGATCCTTGATCTCTCTTCCTTTTCCTCTGAATTCCCTAGTTGTATGTTAATGAGTCCCTATCTTATGTGTGTGTGTGTGTGTTAGTCACTCAGATGTGTACAACTCTATGTACACAACTACATGTATGTATGGACTACAGCTCACCAAGCTCATCTGTCAAAGGGATTCTCCAGGCAAGAATACTGGAGTGGGTTGCCATTCCCTTCTCCAGGAGAACTTTCCAACCCAGGGACCAAACCTGGGTTTCCCATGTTGCAGGCAAATTCTTTACCATCTGAGCCACTGGGAAGCCCTATCTGAAGCCTCTTTAAATCCTGTTTGCTGCTGCTGCTAAGTCGCTTCAGTCGTGTCCGACTTATATTCCTTTAATTTGAAGACTTTTGAGGAATGTGACTTTTTAAAAATAGGCTAGGATACACAGTGTAATGTAAAATTATATGGAAATTTTCATGTGTAGTTTAAATAATAATAAAGTGACTAATGTATCTACCCACTATTCAGGTCATCCTATGCTATGCTGAGTCACTTCAGTCGTGTCCGACTCTGTGCGACCCCATAGATGGCAGCCCATCAGGCTCCCCCATCCCTAGGATTCTCCAGGCAAGATCACTGGAGTGGGTTGCCATTTCCTTCTCCAGTGCGTGCAAGTGAAAAGTGAAAGTGAAGTCGCTCAGTCATGTCCGACTCCTAGCGACCCCATGGACTGCAGCCTACCAGGCTCCTCCATCCATGGGATTTTCCAGGGAAGAGTACTGGAGTGGGGTGCCATTGCCTTCTCCGAGGTCATCCTATATCCCCCAAATTCTCTGCATGCTCCTCCCTAGTTAAATTCCCTCACTACTTCCAAAGATAACCACTATCCTCATTTTTGTGTTAAACATTCTCTTGCTTTTCTTTATAGCTATTGGCGAAGAAATATCAATAACCGCAGATATGCAGATGACACCACTCTTATGGAAGAAAGTGAAGAGGAACTAAAAAGCCTCTTGATGAAAGTGAAAGAGGAGAGTGAAAAAGTTGGTTTAAAGCTCAACATTCAGAAAACGAAGATCATGGCATCTGGTCCCATCACTTCATGGGAAATATATGGGGAAACAGTGGAAACAGTGTCACACTTCAGTTTTTGGAGCTCCCAAATCACTGCAGATGGTGATTGCAGCCATGAAATTAAAAGACGCTTACTCCTTGGAAGGAAAGTTATGACCAACCTAGAGAGCATATTCAAAAGCAGAGACATTACTTTGCCAACAAAGGTCTGTCTAGTTAAGGCTATGGTTTTTCCAGTGGTCATGTATGAATGTGAGAGTTGGACTGTGAAGAAAGCTGAGCGCCAAAGAATTGATGCTTTTGAACTGTGGTATTGGAGAAGACTCTTGAGAGTCCCTTGGACTGCAAGGAGATCCAACCAGTCTATTCTGAAGGAGATCAACCCTGGGATTTCTTTGGAAGGAATGATGCTAAAGCTGAAACTCCAGTACTTTGGCCACCTCATGCAAAGAGTTGACTCATTGGAAAAGACTCTGAGGCTGGGAGGGATTGGGGGCAGGAGGAGAAGGGGACGACAGAGGATGAGATGGCTGGATGGCATCACTGACTTGATGGACGTGAGCCTGAGTGAACTCCGGGGGTTGGTGATGGACAAGGAGGCCTGGCGTGCTGCGATTCATGGGGTCACGAAGAGTCGGACACGACTGAGCGACTGAACTGAACTGAACTGATGCTTACCTAAACAACACATTTTTAGCTTCCCTTGTTTCGAACATAAAGTTTGTTAATTTCTTAAAAAAAAAAAAAACTCCTGCTGTGATTTTGATTGGGATTGTCATCCCTTCAACTCTGGAAGCCTTTATTTCTGCTCCATATTGCACTAACTGAAACCCCCATTAAAAGTTGAAAAGAGGGACTTCCTTGGTGGTCCGGTGGATTAGATCCCCGACTGGGGAACTAGGATCCCACATGCTGTGACGAGTCCTGCATGTTGCAAGTACTTTACCCCATGCACTCTGAAGTCCATGCACTGCAACCATGAAGCATGAGCACCACAACAAAACACGATGCAACAAAGATCCCATGTGCTGCAACTAAGACCCGATGCAGCCAAGTAAATAAATAAATACAAAAACAAACAAAGACAGTGGAAAAGAAATGGTGAGAGTGGAGATCTTTACCTTATTTATAATCTTAGGAGGATATCATTCAGTCTTCTGCCATTAAGTTTGGTTTCAGTTATAGGTTTCTCATAGATGTGCTTTGTCAGATTAAGTTAATCTTCTATTCTTAGACTGCTGAAAGTTTCTTTTTTATTGTAGTAAGATATACATAACAAAAAATCTTCCCCATTTTAGCCATTTTGAAGTATACAGTTCACCATTTGAAGTATATAGTTTAGTGGCATTAGGTATATTCACATTGTTGTGCAACCACGGCCACTATCCATCTCCAGAATTTTTCATCATCCTAAACTAAAACCCTGTGGCTATTAAACAATAAATCTCCATTCCCTTCTTCCAGGTCACAAGAATCATCATTTCCATGAATTTGCCTATTCTAAGTAACACATATAAATGAAACCATACAATATTTTCCTTTTGTATCTGGCTTATTTCACTTAGCATAAAGATTTCTAGGTTCATTCAACTGTAGCATAAACCAGAATTTCCTCCCTTATTAAGACTCAATATTATTCCATTTTTGTATGCATATATTACATTTTCTTTATCCATTTATCCATCAATGGACACTTGGGCTGTTTCCATCTTTTGGCTATTATGAATAATGCTGTTAGGAACACTGGTGTACAAATAACTCTTCAAATCTCTACTTTCAATTCTTTTTGATATATACTCAGAAGTGGAATTGCTGGATAAGAGAGTGCTGCTGCTGCTAAGTCACTTCAGTCGTGTCCCACTCTGTGTGACCCCATAGATGGCAGCCCACCAGGCTCTCCCATCCCTGGGATTCTCCAGGCAAGAACACTGGAGTGGGTTGCCATATCCTTCTCCAATGCATGAAAGTGAAAAATGAAAGTGAAGTTGCTCAGTCGTGTCTGACTCATAGCGACCCCATGGACTGCAGCCCACCAGGCTCCTCCATCCATGGGATATTCCAGGCAAGAGTACTGGAGTGGGGTGCCATTGCCTTCTCCAGGATAACAGAGTAACTCTAGCTTTAATTTTCTGAGGAACTGCCATACTATTTTCCATTCCATTTTACATTCACTTCATTCACACACAAGGTTTCTAACTTCTTTACATCTTCACTAACACTTGTTATTTTCTATTGTTTAAATAATAGCCATCCTAATGGATGTGAATTGGTATCTCTGGGGTTTTGATCTGCATTATTCTAATGATTAGTTAGCATCTTTTCATGTGCTTGTTCACCATTTTTATATCTTTTCTGGAGAAATATCTACTCACAAGTCCTTTGCTCATTTTTATTTATTTTTATTTTATTTTTATCATAAAGTTTAATTATGGTTCAGAAAAAATTGAGTGAATAACCTTCTCTGAAAAAATATATTGACTCTGTAGACTGCAGTTACTAGGGGCGGGGAGGGTAGATGGCAGCTGGTAAGTTAAATTACCCTATTTTCTATTCTTAAAATGACAAAAAGTCCCACATCCAGTCTGATTATAGAGATGCATGTGCCCCAAGTGGCTGAGAATAAATACAACAAGAAAGGCAGAAGCTGTAAAGCTAAGGACATGCAACAGGCTCTAAGAGAAAGTCTCAGAAATACCCAGAGTGGCAACAAGGAACGTTTGGCTGGAGTTTGAAGTTCTTTTTAGTTGTCTTTGTCTTTTGCTCTATGCTTAAGGATGCGTATGTAATTGTAAAAATAAAATAAAAAATAAAAATACATGAACTTGATGTAATTGAAATTCCCCTTTTTGTCAATAGGTGCTTCTCTTTACAGCTCGTCCACTTTCTCATCTGTAAACTGGTCTCCCATTGTGGTCAGCAGTTCTCTCAGGTAATCCTCCTGAATGGTGCCAGTTGCTTCTTCATCAAAGCAAGCAAAAGCATTTCTGATGACATCTTCTGGATCTGTGCCATTTAACTTTTCACCAAACATTGTGAGAAACATGGTAAAATTTATGGGACCTGGAGCCTCATTCATCATGGCAACCAGATATTCTTCAGTCGGATTTTTTCCCAGGGAAGCAAGCATGTCATGTAAGTCTTCCTTGTCGATGAACCCATCCTATTCTGGTCAATCATGTTGAATGCCTCCTTGAACTCCTGAATCTGGGACTGGTCAAACACAGCAAACACGTTGGAGGTCGAGCACTGGGGGAGCTTCTTGGTGGTCTTGGTCTTTGCTCTTTTGCTTAACATGGTGGCAGTTAAATCCCTAACTCAGCCACGAGAATCCTAGAGCTTCAGGAACCTCCTCGCTGCCCCGGCTGCTGCTACCAACTCCCCTTTGCCCATTTTTAAATTTCATGATTATCATAGTTGTTGTTGCTGTGAATTTTTAAAGTTCTTCCTATATGCTGCACATTAATCTCTTGTTAAATATATGATTTGAAAATACTTTCTCCTAGACTTTTTCCTAACTTTTTTCTAGTTAGAAATGGAGGTTAGATTTTGTCAAAAGCTTTTTGTGTCTGTTGATGATATTTTTAAATTTTTTACTTTGTTAATATGATGAATTTTACTTTTAAAAATGCTTTGTTGAGACATAATTCATATCACCTGTTTTTAAGAGTGTATATAATAGAACCATTATCACAATCACTTTTAGAACATTTCATTTTTCCAAAAAGAAACCCTGTATCTAATAGTAGTCACTCCCATTTCCATCTGTATTAATCAGCTACCATATTAATTAACTGTCATAACAAAAAACCACAGAGTTGGTGGCTTAAACAACAGAAATTTATTTTCTCACAATTCTGGAGGCTGGAAATCCAGATGGCCATCATTGTGTGGTATCCTCAGATGGCCTTTTTTCTATCTGTGTGCACTCCTGGTATCTCTTCATCTTCTTGCAAGGACACACTAGTCCTACTGGATGAGCGTCTTAGGCTCCTTAAAGGCCCTATCTCCAAATACAGTTATATTGGAGTTAGAGCATTAACCTATGAATTTTGGGAGAATACAATTCAGTGCATAATATTCTGCTCTCTGCCATTGCCCCCCAAAATTAATTTCCTTCTTGAAATCAAAATACATTCACCCCATATCAACAGCCTCAAAAGCCTCAACCCATTCCATTACCAACTCCATCATCAAAGTCTCATCTAACTAACATCTAAATCAGATAAATAGGAATCTTAAACTATGATACATCCTAAAGCATAATTCCCATCTAGCAGCACTTATGACACCAGACAAGTTAGGTGGTTCTAAAATACAATAGTGGGACAGGCATAGGATAAACGTTCCCATTCCAAAAAGGAGAAACTGGAAAAAAGAAAAATGTCACAGGTCCCAAGAAAGTCTTAAATCTATGAAGACAAATTCATTTAGACCTTAGGACTCAAGAATAATCCTCATTGCCACAACTGTCCCCTGGGCTCAGTTCAGAGGGAGCAGGCAAAACACCCAGCACCTAGTCTTTCTCTAGAAGGGTTAAATTTCATCTTTCCCAGCTGCTGTCCAATGGTCTCACTTTTAATCAGACTGCATCTGGGTGGGAAATTCTCAGGAGCCTGAAAGACCTTTAGGGAACATCTCCTTCCTTCTGCCCCTAGCTTACTCCAAGAGCAAAACCAAGTCCCCAGCTATTCCCTGGAAGGAGCTTGTCCACATATCTAACATCCCAACATTTATAGTTGCCACCTGAAGAACTGGCTCCCAAATCAGTTAGCTCTGAGAGCCAAAAGGGCTCAGCATTCACAAGTATCATGGGACTACATTAAACTAATAGGCAGTTTTATACAGAAATGCAAGCATTTCTCATAGTTATTACCCCTAGGCTCAGCACAGAGGAAACAGGCAAAAATAATTTCTCCCTGGAAGAGCTTTGACTGCATACTTTCCCAATTGCTTTCCAAGGGTTGAGGGTTAGGCTTCGGATAAGCTTGCACCTGGGAGCTAATGGGGCTTGCACTTAGGAGTCATCTGCGAGACTGAAAGGGTGTGTGGGAACTTCAGGCACCTCCCCACCCCAAATCCATTAAGCCCAGCAATGAAACCAAGTCTGTAGCTTCTCCTTAACAGAATCTGGAAAAATACCTAGCAGTCTACCTTCCATGTCTGCCAGCTGAGGAAATGGCTCCTAAATCACCTGCCTGTGGGACATGATGGTGTTTAGCATCACAAGTTCTCTAGGATCACAGAGAACAAAGAGGTAGTTCTATATGGGTTCACAAGAACTTCTAGGGGATATTCCCTCTGGCTCATCACAGATTGGTTAGGCAAAAACAACCAGCTCCTGATTTTGCCCTGAAAGAACCTAAACTGCATATCTAAAATCCTGACTTTCCCAGCTGCAGCCTGAAGATCAGGCTTCTAATTAGCCTAACCTGAGAAGCTGAAGAGGCAGGTAATATGAGAAACTCTCTGAAAAAGAAATTAAGGGAACTTATTTATAATAGCATCAAAAAGAATAAAATGCTTAAGGATAAATTTAACCAGGAAAGTGAAAGATCTATACACTGAAAACTGCAAAACACTGATGAAAGCAATTGAAAAAGGCACAAATAAAAGGAAAGATATTCTAGCTTGTGATTGGAAAAATTAGTACTGTGAAAATGTCCTTACTGACCAAAGTGATCTACAGATTCAATGCAATCCCTATTAAAATTCCAATTGCACCTTTGCAGAAATATAAAAAACAACCCCCAAATTTAAATGGACCCACAAAAGATTCCAAAGAGCCAAAGTAATCTTAAGCAGGGAGAACAAAGCTGAAAGCACCTCGCCTGATTTCAAACTACATTATAAAGCTATAGAAATCAAAACAGTACAGGACTGGCCTAAAAATAGACACATAATTCTGGAACAGAATAATGAGCCCAGATAGAAACTCATTCATATATGGTCAATTAGTTTTCAACAAAGGCACTAAGAATACACAATGAGGAAAAGACAGTTATCCTCAAAAAATAGTTTTGGGAAATCCAGATATTCACATGAAAAAGAATTAAACTGGACCCCCATCTTACACCATACACAAATATTAACTCATAATGGATAAGATTTAAAAGTCTTGAAATCATAAAATTCCTGGAAGACAACATAGAGAAATGCTTCTTGATACTGGTCTTGGCAATGATTATTTGGATTTGACAACAAAAGCAAAGGCAAGAAATATTACCCTTTTGTTAATTGCTTCCTTTGTTGCCCTCTGGTCTTCCTTTGCTATTTTTTTTTTTTAATAGCAAAAAAAATAGTGGTATACTTTAAGTTTTTTCTCTTTATCTTTTGTGAGCCTACTAGAGATTTTTCTTTGTGGTTACCACAAGGGTTACATAAAACATCTTATAGTTAGAACAGTCTATTGTGAGGCAATAACAACTTAGTCATATACAAAAACTCTACACTTTTACTTCTCCTCTCATATTTTATGCCATTGATGCCATACTTTAGTTTATATAGTAATCCATTAACAAGTTATTGCAGCTATAGTTCTTTTTAATACTATTGTCTTTTAACTTTTATACCTAAAGTTAAAAGCACCATCACTACAGTATTATTCTGAATTTGACTATTTACTTTTCCTTTTAGTAAGTTTTCACGTTACTAATTAGTTGTCTTTTGTTTCAACTTGAAGAACTTCCTTCAACATTTCTTATAAGGCAGTGGTGAAGAACTCAGATTTTGTCTGGGAAAATCTTTGTCTCCTTTTCTGAAGAACAGTTTTTTGTTTTTGTTTTTTAATTGGAGGATAATTGCTTTACAATGTTGTATTGGTCCCTGCTATACACATCAACATGAATCAGCCATGGCTATACATATGTCCCCTCCCTCTTATTCTCCTTTCCCATTCCCCAACCCATCCCACCCGTCTAGGTTGTCAGAGAGCACCGGGTTGAGCTCCCTGCATCATATAGCAAATCCCCACTATCTATTTTACATATGGTAATGTATATATTTCAATGCTACTGTCAATTCGTCCCACCTTCTCCTTTCCCACTGTGTTCACAATTCTGTTCTCAATGTCTGTGTCTCTATTGCTACCCTGCAAACAGGTTCATTAGTACCATTTTTCTAGATTCTATATATCTGCATTAATATATGACATTTGTTTTTTCTCTTTCTGACTTACTTCACTCCCTGTAACAGGCTCTAGGTTCATCCATCTCACTAGAACTGACTTAAATCTGTTCCTTTTATGGCTGAGTAATATTCCATTGTACATCTATACCACAACTTCTTTATCCATTCATCTGTTGATGGACATCTACATTGCTTCCATGTCCTAATTATTGTAAATAGTGCTGCCATGAATATTTGGGTGCATGTGTCACTTTGAATTAGGGCTTTCTCAGGGTAGATGCCCAGTAGTGAAATAGCTGGGTCACATGGTGGTTTTATTCCCAGTTTTTAAAGAAGTCTCCATACTGTTCTCCAAAGTAGATGTATCAATTTACATTCCTACCAACTTTGAAGTTGTATTGTTGTGCAAGAGTGTTCCCTTTTCTCCACATCCTCTCCAGCATTTATTGTTTGTAAATTTTATTATGATGGCTATTCTGACTGGTGTGAGGTAATACCTCATTGTAGTTTTGATTTCCATTTTTCTAATAATGAGCAATGCTGAACATTTTTTTTCATGTGTCTATTGGCCATCTATATGTCTTCTGAAGGACAGTTTTGCCGAGTATAGTGTTAGTTGGCTTTTTTTTTTTCTTTCAGTACTCTGAATATATCATCCTTTTCCCTTCTGGTCTGCTAGGTTTCTGTGGAGACATCTGCTGATATCCTTATGGAAGTTCCCTAGAATATAAGGAGTTGGTTTTCTCATACTGCTTTCAAAATTCTCTTGTCTTTGAATTTTAACAACTTTATTATAATGTGTTTCAGGGTAATCTTCTTTGAGTTGATCTTGCTTTTGGTCCTTTAAGCTTCATGTACCTGGCTGTCTAGATCTTTCTCAAAATTCGGGAAGTTTTCAGCCACTAGATTTTGAATAAACTTTATGCCTCTTTCTG
This sequence comes from Bos javanicus, assembly GCF_032452875.1. Classification (NCBI taxonomy): domain Eukaryota; kingdom Metazoa; phylum Chordata; class Mammalia; order Artiodactyla; family Bovidae; genus Bos; species Bos javanicus. Next base: position 50,502,035 of record NC_083870.1, read on the forward strand.
GCTCTCTTCTCCTTCTGAAATTCAATGATGTTTATTTTCATTTGCTTGAGATTATCACATAATTCACGCAGGCTTTCTTCACTCTTTTTTACCTCACTCTTTCTTCTTGTTCCCTGGGTTGGGAAGACCCCTGGGAGAAGGGAAAGGCTACTCCAGTATTCCAGCCTAGAGAATTCCACGAACTGTACAGTCCATGGGGTTGCAAAGAATCAGACATGACTGAGCAACCTTTACTTTCTTCTTGTAACTAGCTAATTTCAAAGGAGTTTGCTGATCTGTTTTTGAAGCTATTAAAATTTTCAGTTCTAACATTGTATTTTTCAGGTCCAGTTCTGTTTACTTCTTTTTTACTTTATTGAATGATGAAATGAAGTGAAGTCGTCCAGTCGTGTCCGACTCTTTGCGACCCCATGGACAGTAGCCCACCAGACTCCGCTGTCCATGGGATTTTTCAGGCAAGAATACTGGAGTGGGCTGCCATTTCCTTCTCCAGGTGATCTTCCCAACCCAGGGATCGAACCCAGGTCTCCTGCATTGCAGACAGACACTTTTATCATCTGAGCCACCAGGGTATAATGTAAACCAATTAAAATCAATTGGGTCCAAGATGACAAGTCAAATTCAAGTAAACCTTATTGAATGATGATTATTGTTTATTCCTATAAATACTCTTTATTCTTGATATTTGTTTTTTAACATGATTAAGCTATTCAGAAACAATTTTTATTCTTTCAGGTCTCAATTTTAGTATCTGTGTGGTACCAGGGTAGCATTTAGTTTATGATTTACTTCTCCACTACTGAGGCAAAACTTTTGACAATTCCACCTGATGCCCTGAAAATGATGAGATTTTTCCACCCTCACTGGTGGGAAGAGAAATTATTCTTAGATTTGTCTGCTGCTACTGCAGCTGCTAAGTCGCTTCAGTCGTGTCCGACTCTGTGCAACCCCATACACGGCAGCCGACCAGGATCCCCCGTCCCTGGGATTCTCCAGGCAAGAACACTGGAGTGGGTTGCCATTTCCTTCTCCAATTCATAAAAGTAAAAAGTGAAAGTGAAGTCACTCAGTCGTGTTCAACTCTAAGTGACCCCATGGACTGCAGCCTACCAGGCTCCTCCATCCATGGGATTTTCCAGGCAATTGTCTGAGCTCTCTCCAATTAGTTCAGGTGGTTCTTTCCTTGGATTTGTGTAGTTTTCTCATATATATTCACTGATCATTACTTACTAGTAAACTTGATGGGAATTGTTTGTAGATTTCAAGAGTTGTCTCTGTGCAGCTCCCTCCTCTCTAGTACTCTGCCCCATTAACTCTAGCTTCGAAGACTCTCCTGATTCCTATCCTGTCCCTTCAGTTCAGGATAACTGATAACTTCTGCTTTGATTTCCCCAGGGCTCCTTGTGCACTGCCTAGAAACTCTCTCCAGGTAATAAGCTGGTGGAAATGGAGGGTTTGCTGGGTCCTTTTCCCCTATAAGGAATCATTGTTCATTGTTGCCTGAAATCCAGTGTCTTGAAAAGTGTCATTTCATGTTCTTCCTTTAATCAGTTGAAGGTGATTTCTGAAAATGGTTCACTATTTACTGGAGCCAAAAAACTCCACAAAATCATGCAAATAAAGAGGCTTGAGTCTTTGTGTCCAAACTTTAAGAACACTGACAAAATTACTCAGGTCATCAATAGTCTGCATGTCCAAAAAGCCACCAAGTATCTGAAAGATGCCACACTACAGAAGCAAGGTATGCCATTCTGTTACAATGGTTCAGTTCAGTTCAGTCGCTAAGTCAAGTCTGACTCTTTGTGATCCCATGGATTGCAGCAGAACGGGATTTTCTGTCCTTCATCTCCTGGAATTTGCTTAAACTCATGTCTATTGAGTTGGTGATGCCATCCAATCATCTCATCCTCTGTCATCCCTTTCTCTTCCCGCCTTCAATCTTTCCCAGCATTAGGGGCTTTTCCAATGAGTTGGCTTTTCACATCAGGTGGCCAAAGTATTGCAGGTTCAACTTTGGCATTAGTCCTTTCAGTGAATATTCTTGGTTGATGTCCTTTAGGATTGACTGGCTTGATCTCCTTGCTGTCCAAGGGACTCTCAAGAGTCTTCTCTAGCACCACAGTAACTTACAGGTTTAGATGTAGGTTTTCTGGTCATTGAATACATCCAGGTGAAAAACATCCCCCAGGACGCACTGCAATGCTAGCATTGGATTAACCCATGCATGAGCATCTCTGCCACAAATTTTCCACAATTTGTTCTTGTGGAAAAATAAATTGCTCCTAAACCAGAAGAGGAGGCTGCATAGAAGAAAAATATATCCCAGATAAATCGAAGAGACAAAAGTTTATGAACTAGAAATACATTCAGCATAAAATAAGAGCAAATAAAAGTAAAAAGAAATAAAACCCCAAAACTGTTGTTTCATGTATTTTCATAGTCTTTTGATTATTTCAGGTAGGAGGATACATCTAGTCCTTGTAATTGCATTTTGACCCAAGGCAGAAATGCAGTTTGCTTAGTTTTTAGGATTAAGCATCTATGTTTATGAATAAGGCTAGTTTCTAATATCCCTTGTACTTTCTTTGTGAAGTGTTGGTATCTTATGGAAGTTTTGATAAATTTATGTTATTTTTCTAAGAATTTCTACTTTTAGATTATGCTTAAAGCAAATTAAAAATTATTCTTCAAAGATTTAATATCCTATTAATTTTTTAATGTCTGAAGCATGTGTAGGTACATACCCACTTTCATTACAATTATTGCTAATTACTGGCTTCTTTTTCACTTAATCAGCTCACCAGATATTTCTCAATTATACTAGTCTTTTGAAAAAACAACTTTTGGCTTTTTATATTCTATTTTATACTTGCTTTTTATTTCATTCAATTTTCATACCATTATCATCTTTTTTATACTAATTTTGCTCATTTTAAAACTTCTAGATAGACGTTTAACTAATTCACTTTTAGTCTGTCTTTTTAAAGAAATGTTATCTATTGCTGGCTATAATAGACTTCTCTACTGTTTTAGCCGTACTCACACAAGCTTTGAAACACAGTACTATGCTATCAGTTCAGTGAAAGTGAGAAACAGATTTAAGGGCCTAGATCTGATAGATAGAGTGCCTGATGAACTATGGAATGAGGTTCGTGACATTGTACAGGAGACAGGGATCAAGACCATCCCCATGGAAAAGAAATGCAAAAAAGCAAAATGGCTATCTGGGGAGGCCTTACAAATAGCTGTGAAAAGAAGAGAAGTGAAAAGCAAAGGAGAAAAGGAAAGATATGAACATCTGAATTCAGAGTTCCAAAGAATAGCAAGAAGAGATAAGAAAACCTTCTTCAGCGATCAATGCAAAGAAATAGAGGAAAACAACAGACTGGGAAAGACTAGAGATCTCTTCAAGAAAATTAGAGATACCAAAGGAACATTTCATGCAAAGATGGGCTCGATAAAGGACAGAAATGGTATGGACCTAACAGAAGCAGAAGATATTAAGACGAGATGGCAAGAATACACAGAACTGTACAAAAAAGATCTTCACGACCCAGATAATCACGATGGTGTGATCACTCACCTAGAGCCAGACATCCTGGAATGTAAAGTCAAGTGGGCCTTAGAAAGCATCACTACGAACAAAGCTAGTGGAGGTGATGGAATTCCAGTGGAGCTATTTCAAATCCTGAAAGATGATGCGGTGAAAGTGCTGCACTCAATATGCCAGCAAATTTGGAAAACTCAGCAGTGGCCACATGACTGGAAAAGGTCAGTTTTCATTCCAATCCCAAAGAAAGGCAATGCCAAAGAATGCTCAAACTACTGCACAATTGCACTCATCTCACACACTAGTAAAGTAATGCTCAAAATTCTCCAAGCCAGGCTTCAGCAATATGTGAACTGTGAACTTCCTGATGTTCAAGCTGGTTTTAGAGAAGGAAGAGGAACCAGAGATCAAATTGGCAACATCCACTGGATCATGGAAAAAGCAAGAGAGTTCCAGAAAAACATCTATTTCTGCTTTATTGACTATGCCAAAGCCTTTGACTGTGTGGATCACAATCAACTGTGGAAAATTCTGAAAGAGATGGGAATACCAGACCACCTGATCTACCTCTTGAGAAACCTGTATGCAGGTCAGGAAGCAACAATTAGAACTGCACATGGAACAACAGACTGGTTCCAAATAGGAAAAGGAGTACGTCAAAGCTGTATATTGTCACCCTGCTTATTTAACTTATATGCAGAGTACATCATGAGAAACACTGGACTGGAAGAAACACAAGCTGAATTAAGATTGCCAGGAGAAATATCAATAACCTCAGATATGCAGATGACACCACCCTTATGGCAGAAAGTGAAGAGGAACTAAAAAGCCTCTTGATGAAAGTGAAAGAGGAGAGTGAAAAAGTTGGCTTAAAGCTCAAGATTCAGAAAACGAAGATCATGGCATCCGATCCCATCACTTCATGAGAAATAGATGGGGAAACAGTGGAAACAGTGTCAGACTTTATTTTTCTTGGCTCTAAAATCACTGCAGATGGTGACTGCAGCCATGAAATTAAAAGACGTTTACTGTTTGGAAGGAAAGTTATGACCAACCTAGATAGCATATTCAAAAGCAGAGACATTACTTTGCCAACAGAGGTCCATCTAGTCAAGGCTATGGTTTTTCCTGTGGTCATGTATGGATGTGAGAGCTGGACTGGGAAGAAGGCTGAGCGCCAAAGAACTGATGCTTTTGAACCGTGGTGTTGGAGAAGACTCTTGAGAGTCCCTTGGACTGCAAGGAGATCCAACCAGTCCATTCTGAAGGAGATCAACCCTGGCATTTCTTTGGAAGGAATGATGCTAAAGCTGAAACTCCAGTACTTTGGCCAACTCACGTGAAGAGCTGACTCATTGGAAAAGACTGATGCTGGGAGGGATTGGGGGCAGGAGAAGGGGACGACAGAGGATGAGATGGCTGGATAGCATCACTGACTTGATGGACGTGAGTCTCAGTGAACTCCGAGAGCTGGTGATGGACAGGGAGGCCTGGCATGCTGTGATTCATGGGGTTGCAAAGAGTCGGACACGACTGAGTGACTGGTCTGATCTGATCTGCGTATCTGAGGTTACTGATATTTCTCTCAGCAATCTTGATTCCAGCTTGTGCTTCCTCCAGCCCTGCATTTCTCATGATGTACTCTGCATATAAGTTAAATAAGCACAGTGACAATATACAGCCTTGACATACTGCTTTTCCTATTTGGAACCAGTCTGTTGTTCCATGTGCAGTTCTAACTGTTGCTTCCTGACCTGCATACAGGTTTCTCAAGAGGCAGGTCAGGTGGTCTGGTATTCCCATCTCTTTCAGAATTTTCCACAGTTGATTGTGATCCACACAGTCAAAGGCTTTGGCATAGTCAATAAAGCAGAAATAGATGTTTTTCTGGAACTCTCTTGCTTTTTCCATGATCCAGCGGATGTTGCCAATTTGATCTCTGGTTCCTCTGCCTTTTCTAAAACCAGCTTGAACATCTGGAAGTTCATGGTTCACCTATTGCTGAAGCCTGGCTTGGAGAATTTTCAGCATTACTTTACTAGTGTGTGAGATGAGTGCAATTGTGCGGTAGTTTGAGCATTCTTTGGCATTGCCTTTCTTTGGGATTGGAATGAAAACTGACCTTTTCCAGTCGTGTGGCCACTGCTGAGTTTTCCAAATTTGCTGGCATATTGAGTGCAGCACTTTCACCGCATCATCTTTCAGGATTTGAAATAGCTCCACTGGAATTCCATCACCTCCACTAGCTTTGTTCGTAGTGATGCTTTCTAAGGCCCACTTGACTTCACATTCCAGGATGTCTGGCTCTAGGTGAGTGATCACACCATCGTGATTATCTGGGTCATGAAGATCTTTTTTGTACAGTGTTTCTATGTATTCTTGCCACCTCTTCTTAATATCTTCTGCTTCTGTAAGATCCATACCATTTCTATCCTTAATCGAGCCCATCTTCGCATGAAATGTCCCCTTGTATCTAATTTTCTTGAAGAGATCTCTAGTCTTTCCCAGTCTGTTGTTTTCCTCTATTTCTTTGCATTGATTGCTGAAGAAGGTTTTCTTATCTCTTCTTGCTATTCTTTGGAACTCTGCATTCAGATGCTTATATCTTTCCTTTTCTCCTTTGCTCTTTGGTTCTCTTCTCTTCACAGCTATTTGTAAGGCCTCCTCAGACAGCCATTTTGCTTTTTTGCATTTCTTTTCCATGGGGATGATCTTGATCCCTGTCTACTGTACAATGTCACGAACCTCTGTCCATAGTTCATCAGGCACTATCTATCAGATCTAGGTACTTAAATCTATTTCTCACTTCCACTGTATAATCATAAGGGATTTGATTTAGGTCATACCTGAATGGTCTAGTGGTTTTCCCTACTTTCTTCAATTTAAGTCTGAATTTAGTAATAAGGAGTTCATGATCTGAGACACAGTCAGCTCCTGGTCTTGTTTTTGTTGACTGTATACAGCTTCTCCATCTTTGGCAGCAAAGAATATAATCAATCTGATTTCAGTGTTGACTATCTGGTGATGTCCATGCGTAGAGTCTTCTCTTGTGTTGTTGGAAGAAGGAGTTTGCTATGATCAGTGCATTTTCTTGGCAAAACTCTATTAGTCTTTGCCCTGCTTCATTCCGTATTCCAAGGCCAAATTTGCCTGTTACTCCATGTGTGTCTTGACTTCCTACTTTTGCATTCCAGTCCCCTATAATGAAAAGGACATCTTTTTTGGGTGTTAGTTCTAAAAGGTCTTGTAGGTCTTCACAGAACCGTTCAACTTCAGCTTCTTCAGCGTTACTGGTTGGGGCATAGGCTTGGATTACTGTGATATTGAATGGTTTGCCTTGGAAACAAACAGAGATCATTCTGTTGTTTTTGAGATTGCATCCAAGTACTGCCATTTCTTGCTATACTTCAGTACTGTGCTATACTTCATTTCAAAACATTTATTATTTTCCATTATTCCTTTTTTGACTAATGAGTTAATCAGAAATGTGTTTCTTACTTTCAAACATACAGGGATTTTTCTATGTATCTTTTTATTATGTATTTCTAACTTTAAAATGTTATGGTCAATCTCATAGTTCTGTCCACTTAGAAGACTTCCCCTAAACACTGCTATAGTTTAGCAACATTCCATATTTTGTTTCATGCAACATTTGGAGTCAATTCCCCTTTAATCCAAGTCTAAGCTTTTCCTTCCTCCATCAGCCATCTTATAGACCATCCCCCCAATAAAGCCATGTAGGTGTGAGCTAAAGGAGACATCTTACTGTAATAGAGATAGTGATATGCGGGTCTAGCTCCCTTTTTCATGTACTCTATTTGTACCTTCCAAACTCCCCAAGTTTGGTCTCTGAACTATCATTTTCATTGTTTAATAGATTGCTACTAAATTAGCTCATAATGGAAGCTCTTGTAAAAGTTGCTTGATGTCTCATGCACATGTGCTCAATAGCATGTCAGGAGATGCTTTTCAAAAAGCATATAATTCTCTGCTGCAAAAATTATGACCTTGCTCCAGAACCCTAGGGATTTGTGCTATAGCTCTCTCATTAAAGCTTGTGAGAGATTCCTCTTAATGTTTTTATCTACCATGGATCCTCTACTACCAAGGGATCTGCCAAATTATATGATCTGAGGAGCAGGGCAACTTGCATTGCAGCCTGGACCTACCGTAGAATCTTCCTCACTCAAATCTGACAGCCTTCTAAATTTCAAAATAACTGGTTTGGAGCAGTATATACTGTTTCCAAAATTCAAATGGATCCATCAAGTGTTGTGTCCCCTAGTATGGAGTACCTGGTATAATAACTTGCTCTTTACTTAGAAGGGTTGTTTCATCAATTCCTGGACAACCAGAATCTCAAAGATGTCAGTGATGTGGCAGGTGTCTGAATCTTTACAGACTTATCTTTCACTCTCTAGCAAGTATGTATCTCACTAGAGTTTCAAGAGTTTTTGTCATTTCCTGCTTGCTAAGTCTGACTAGTATGTCATTATATACTAAATATACAGAATCATGCACCAGCGAAATGGTTTTATGGACTATCAAGACAATTGAGGTCCCTGCAGATTACTTTGACAAATTTCAGGAGCATTAATATAGACTCAAGACAGCTTGTATGTACTGCTGACATGATTATTTTTTTTAACTGAAGTACAGCTGATTTACAATGGTGTATTAGTTTCTGCTGTACAGAAAAGTGATTCAGTTATACATAAATATATATATTCTTTTCCATATTGCTTTCCATTATGGTTTATTACAGGATATTGAGTATATTTCCTTCTGCTATACAGTGGGACCTTATTGTTTATCTATGTTACATAAAGTATTTTATATCTGCTAATCCAAAACTCCTAATTTATCCTACCCTACACCCTTGGTAACCGTAAGTTTGTTTTCTAAGTCTGTGAGTCTGTTTCATAAATAAATTCATTTGTGTCATATTTTAGATTACATATATAAGTGATATCATAAGGTATTTGTCTTTTTATGACTTACTTCACTTAGTATGATAATGTCTAGGTCCATCCATGATACTGCCAATGGCATTATTTCACGTTTTTTTATGACCCAGTAGTAGTTCATCATGTATATATACCACATCTTCTTTATCCATTCATCTGTTGATGGACATTTAGGTTGCTTCCATTTTTTTCTCAGTTATTATAAATAGTACTGCTATGAACATTGGGGTGCATATATCTTTTCAAATTAGAGTTTTATCAGGAAATCCAAGGAGTGGGATTGCTGGATTATATGGCAACTCTATTTTTAGTTTTTTAAGGAACTTCCACACTATTCTCCCTTGAACATAGTAGCTGCACCAATTTACGTTCCCACCAACAGTGTACGAAGGTTCTCTTTTCTCCACATCCTCTCCAGCATTTGTTATTTGTAGACTTTTTAGTAATAGCCATTCTGACTGGTGTGGGATGGTAACTCATTGTAATTTTGATTTGAATTTCTCTAATTAGCAATGTTGAGCATCTTTTCATGTATCTCTTGGGCATCTGTATGTCTTCTTTGGAGTAATGTCTATTTAGGTCTTCAGTTTTTTGATTGGGTTGTTTGTTTTTTTGCTATTAGGTTATATGAGCCATATGTACATTTTAGAAATTAAGCCCTTGTCAGCTGCTTCATTTGCAAATATTTTCTCCCAGTCTGTAGTTTATCTTTTCATTTTGTTTATGGTTCCCTTTGCTGTGCAAAAGCATATAAGTTGATTAGGTCCCATTTATATTTGCTTTTACTTCTATTGCCTTGGGAGACTGACCTAGAAAACATTGGTACAATTTATTGATGACCCTATTTAAAAGCAAATTGCAAAAAATAAATAAATAAAAGCAACTTGCTTTTGATCTTTTACTTATGAGAACTGATAGAATGGTTTTGAAGATCAATAGCTGAATATGAAGTGCCAGGCTATGTTGATCTCTAAATAAAGATACCACATCTAGCATAGCCGCCATTTGTTTAACTTTAGTTAAAAACTATCTTCTACACCTCACCTGGGAACACTCAAGTGAAGTGAATAAAAATATAATGCATCCTTTAAATTGTTCATGTTGGCACTAATCTCAGTAATTCCACCTAGGTTGCAGTGTCACTTCTGATTTTCTGTTGGCTGGAAAAGAGGTACAAAGGTTTCTAACTGAACTTTCATACCTTGGTGGTTTTTGGTCAACTGCTAAGTATATGCATCCCAACTGTGTATACAGGGGACAGAGAAATAATCAAAAGGTGGATTTGTAGATCCCTGGACCCACTGAGTATGCTTGGGTCAGGGCTCCATTTATCACCTGGCTTTCATGAGCCTCTACTTCAACTGAGGAGCTAGGCATTTGGGGTCTCTAGTAATAATGTTAGTTCATATGCTGTATCTAACAACTCTATAAAGGTCTGACTCCAGACAAATAAAAGTATTTTAAAATGTTGGCAGTCAGTCTCACAATACTGTTATTATATCCTCATAATTTTTAGAGCTTTCCATGTCTCTTGGGTTATACCATTTTGTGGATTCATAAGATGATGCCACATTTTTCTCCTAATTTTTGAAATTTTTTTCATAAATTTGAAGGTGCATTTAAAAAAAAAATTTTTTTTGAGGCCATGACACATGGTTTGTGGGATCTTAGTTCCTTGATCAGGAATCAAACCCTGGCCCATGGCAGTGAAAAGCCTGCATCCTAACCACTGGACCACCAGGGAATTCCCTGAGGGTACATTTCTGACCATGCCTAGCAGGCCTAGATTTTACTAACTCCAAGCTGATATGCCCAATTCTTTCATCATTTTTCAAATGCATTGTCAATCAGAATAAAAGTAGCAATTCCCTACATTGTTAAGAAGATCTAGTTAAGATAATTAACGAAAGTGGCTACACTAAACAACAGACTTTCAACATAGACCAAATAGCCTTCGATTGAAAGAAGATACCATGCAGGTATCTGCATATATATTTCATAGATAGATAGGAGAAGTCAATACCTGGCTTCAAAGCAGCAAAGACTGGTTCACCTTCTGTCGGGGGGGGCTAAAGCAGATGGTGACTTGAAGCCAATGCTCATTTTCCATTCTGAAAATCCCATAGCCCTTAAAAATTATGCTAAATTTACTCTGCCTGTGCTCTGTAAATGCAACAATAAATCCTGGATGGCAATACATCTGTCTACAACACAGTTTACTGAATATCTGAATCCAACCGTTGTGACCTACTACTCAGAAAAAAGATTTCTTTCAAAAATCTTTACTACTGCTCATTTACAAAGGACTTGGCCACTAAGAGCTTGGATGGAGATGTATAACCAGATTAATGTTGTCTTTATGGCTGTTTAACACAACATCCATTCTGTAGCCCACAGATCAAGGAGCAATTTCTACTTTCAAAGAGTTATTACTTGAGAAATAAATTTTTCTAAGGCTATAGCTGAGTGATTCCTCTGATGAATCTAAGCAAAGGAAACTGAAAATCTTCCAGAAAGGATTCACTATGCTAAATGACATTAAGAACATTACTGATTCAAAATATCATTACTGAGTCAAAATATCAACATTCACAGGAATTTGGAAGAAGTTGATCCCAACCCTCTTGGATGACTTGGAAGTGTTTAAGACTTTAGTGGGGGAAGCAGCAGGAGAACTAGAATTAGAAGTGGAGCCTGAAGTATGTCAAGGCTGTATATTGTCACCTCGCTTATTTAACTTATGCAGAGTACATCATATGAAATGCCAGGCTGGATAAAGCACAAGTTGGAATTAAGATTGCTGGGAGAAATATCAATAACCTCAGATACGCAGACGACACCATCCTTATGGCAGAAAGCAAAGAACTTAATAGCCTCTTGATGAAAGTGAGAGGAGAGTGAAAAAGCTGGCTTAAAACTCAACATTCAAAAAATGAAGATCATGGCATCCAGTCCCATCATTTCATGGCAAATAGATGGGGAAACAATGGAAACAATGACAGACTTTATTTTCTTGGGCTCCAAAATCACTGCAGATGGTGACTGAAGCCATGAAATTAAAAGAAGTTTGTTCCTTGGAAGAAAAGCTATGACCAACCTAGAAAGCATATTAAAAAGCAGAGACATTACTTTGCCATCAAAGGTCTGTCTAGTCAAAGCTATGGTTTTTCCAGTAGTCATGTATGGATGTGCTGCTGCTGCTGCTAAGTCACTTCAGTCGTGTCTGACTCTGTGCCACACCATAGACAGCAGCCCACCAGGCTCCTCCGTCCCTGGGATTCTCCAGGCAAGAGTATTTGAGTGGGGTGCCATTGCCTTCTCCATGTATGGATGTGAGAGTTGGACTATAAAGAATGCTGAGTGCTGAAGAACTGATGCTTTTGAACTGTGGTATTGGAGAAGACTCTTGAGAGTCTCTTGGACTACAAGGAGATCCAACCCGTCAATCCTGAAGGAAATCAGTCTTGAATATTTATTGAAAGGACTAATGCTGAAGCTGAAGCTCCAATACTTTGGCCACCTGATGTGAAGAACTGACTCCTTGGAAATGACCCTGATGCTGAGAAAGATTGAAGGTGGGAGAAGGGGACGACAGAAGATGAAATGGTTGGATGGTATCACCGACTCTATGGACGTGAGTTTGAGCAAGCTCCAGGAGCTGGTGATGGACACAGAAGCCTGACGTGCTATAGTCCATGGGGTGGCAAAGAGTTGGACACGATTGAGCAACCTAACCGAACTGAAGTTTTGACGGAACTGCCACAATCTCAAGATGAAAGAATGGTTACTTCTTATGGATGAGCAAAGAGAGTAATTTCTTGGAATAGAACCTACTCCTGGTGAAGATGCTGTAAAGCTTGTTGAAATGACAACAAAGGACTTAGAATATTACATAAACTTAGCTGATAAAGCGGGATTTGAGAGAATTGAGTCCAGTTCTGAAAGAAGTCCTACTGTTGGTAATGTTATCAAACAGCACTGTATGTTACAGAGAATTGTTTGTTAAAGAGCAAATCAATCAATGTGACAATCTTCATTTTTGTCTTATTTCAAGAAATTGCCACAGCCACCCCCAACATTCAGCAACCACCAAGGGAGAGGCAAGATCCTTCAGCAGAAAAAAGACTATGACTTGCTGAAGGCTCAGGTAATAGTTAGCATTTTTTAGTAATAAAAGCATTTTAAAATTAAGGCATGTACATTGATTTTTTTAGACATAATGCTATACAGACTAACATACATAGTTATGTAAACATAACAAATTATGTTTCTTTACTGTGATTTAATTTCTTTACTGCTTTATTGCAATGGTCTGGAACTGAAGCTGCAATATCTCTGAGGTATGCCTGTAATATCTACTTTACAAAATTGTTATGTGGATTAAATGAGTCAACAAATATGAAGAGCTTAAAATAGTGCCTGATAAGTGGTAAACATTTAACAAAAGTTAGCCATTATTAGTACAATTATGAACCTGTGGCAGAATGAGCTCTGAATTCATATTACTTCTTTTAAAAATAAAGTATCACTAGAAAAATAAGCAAATAATATGGGAGTCTGATTGAAAATATAAGTTATTCAATGTACTTATGCATTTTAATAATGATTTCTAAGTAAAAGATAAAAGGAACATAGCAAGTTCAAACCAGAATAATGAATAAATTGAATTAATTTACACAAAAAGTATAAGTAAGCTTTTAAAAGAAAGAACTTTCTTTAAAAATCTTAAAATATAAAATTTATTTAAAAGCAATAAAATAGCAGTTTATATGAAGTAGGAACTACATATAATAAGTAAACACTACACAGTACCAAAAATTCCACTTTTCATCACATCAGTGTCTTCTTTTAACTATAAATTTTCTCCCTGGAATAATGCAAAGTAATAGATTATTATTTGAAATCATGATTTAACATTAAAAATCCACTTTAATAATCAGGGGCATAATTTAAAACAAGAGTGGAGAATATTTAGTCAATTGAAAAACAAGAATCAGAAAGTCAGTAATGGATTGCATGGATGGAAAAAGCAAATAATTCTGGTTGCGGGTGGGGTCAGGAGGGAGTGAAAGATTAAATTAAATTGATAAAGTCAATGAAAAACAGAAGAGAGAAAAAAGAGAGAAGAGAGAAAAACAGAGCAGGAAAAAAAAAGGACAGAAATGCTTGTACAAAGAAGTAGCACAGTATAGAAAAGTAGAAAAATAGAGGGAAATGTCTCAGGAGATTCTAAAACTACAGGTCAAATATTCTTGTCATATCTTGATCTTTACCTGGGCTAGGAATTTGAAAATGTTATCATGTCTCTAAGTATTTATTTGTACTCCCACTTCATCCTTTTTTTCCTTACACTTTTAATTGTTACCTAATCACTGATTTTCTCATTCTTATTTTTTATCTTACTGCATGGTATACAGACCACATTTTGAAAACTGCTTTTTTTTTTTTAAAACAAAATGGATAAACAATGCTTCTTTCAAATTCCTAATAAATTGTCAATCAGCTAATTAACTCACAACACTTCCACTGCTTTAAAGCAGGAGTTTTTAACTTGACATTTGTGTGAACTCTTGAAATTGTGTTCAAAATTGTTTGTGTGTGTAACTTTTTGTGAGTTTTTGAAGCTTTTGTCAAAACCTGAAAGCAAAATACTACTCTGCTAGAGGCTTTATTGTGAATGGAACTGACAAAATAATTAACCATTAAGAAAATCCAAGAAAGGAAACTAACAATGTGGGATCTCAGTTCCTTGACCAGGGGATAAATCCAGTAAAAGCCTGGAATCCTAACCACTAGGCTAGCCACTGTGCTTAGTCGCTCAGTCATGTCTGACTCTTTGAGACCCCATGGACTGTAACCTACCAGGCTCCTCTGCCCATGGGGATTCTCCAGGCAAGAATACTGGAGTGGGATTGCCATTTCCTCCTCTAGGGGATCTTCCCAACCCAGGGATTGAAGCCATGTCTCCCCATCGCAGGCAAATTCTTTACCATCTGAGCCACCAGGGAAGCCCTATAGGCCAACAGGGAGTTCCAAATTAAGCTCTTTTTAATCATGTAAGGAAGGATGTGGAGAAATGAATAAAAGATCCAACACTGCGACAAAGCTAGCAGAGGTGATGGCATTCCAGTTGAGCTATTTCAAATCCTGAAAGATGACGCTGTGAAAGTGCTACACTCAATATGCCAGCAAATTTGGAAAACTCAGCAGTGGCCACACGACTGGAAAAGGTCAGTTTTCATTCCAATCCCAAAGAAAGGCAATGCCAAAGAATGCTCAAACTACCGCACAATTGCACTCATCTCACACGCCAGTAAAATAATGCTTAAAATTCTCCAAGCCAGGATTCAGCTATACGTGAACAGTGAATTTCCAGATGTTCCAAGCTGGTTTTAGAAAAGGCAGAAGAACCAGAGATCAAATTGCCAACATCCGCTGGATCATAGAAAAAGCAAGAGAGTTCCAGAAAAACGTCTATTTCTGCTTTATGGACTATGCCAAAGCCTTTGACTGTGTGGATCACAATAAACTGTGAAAAATTCTGAAAGAGATAGGAATACCAGACCACCTGACCTGCCTCTTGAGAAACCTGTATGCAGGTCAGGAAGCAACAGTTAGAACTGGACATGGAAAAACAAACTAGTTCCAAATAGGAAAAGGAGGACGTCCAGGCTGTATATTGTCACCCTGCTTATTTAACTTATATGTAGAGTACATCATGACAAACGCTGGGCTGGAAGAAGCACAAGCTGGAATTAAGATTGCAAAGAGAAATATCAATAACCTCAGATATGCAGATGACACCACCCTTATGGCAGAAAGTAAAGAACAACTAAAGAGCCTCTTGATGAAAGTGAAAGAGGAGAGTGGAAAAGTTGGCTTAAAGCTCAACATTCAGAAAACTAAGATCATGGCATCCGGTCTCATCACTTCATGGCAAATAGGGGGAAACAGTGAAAACAGTGGCTGACTTTATTTTTCTGGGCTCCAGAATCACTGCAGATGGTGACTGTAGCCATGAAATTAAAAGACTCTTACTCCTTGGAAGGAAAGTTATGACCAACCTAGACAGCATATAAAAAGAAAGCAGAAACAGCATATAAAAAGAAAGCAGAAAGCATAGAAAGCAGAGACATTACTTTGCCAACAAATGGCCATCTAGTCAAGGCCATGGTTTTTCCAGTGGTCATGTATGGATGTGAGAGTTGGACTGTGAAGAAAGCTGAGTGCCGAAGAATTGATGCTTTTGAACTGTGGTGTTGGAGAAGACTCTTGAGAGTCCCTTGGACTGCAAGGAGATCCAACCAGTCCATCCTAAAGGAAATCAGTCCTGAATATTCACTGGAAGGACTGATGCTGAAGCTGAAACTCCAATACTTTGGCCACCTGATGTGAAGAACTGACTCATTTGAAAAGACCCTGATGCTGGGAAAGATTGGGGGCAGGAGGAAAATGGCATGACAGAGGATGAGATGGTTCGATGGCATCACCGACTCGATGGACATGGGTTTGGGTGGACTCCAGGAGTAGGTGATGGACTTGGAGGCCTGGCATGCTGCGGTCCATGGGGTTGCAAAGAGTCGGACACGACTGAGCAACTGAACTGAACTGAAATGAGTCTGTCTTGGATCCATTCAAAAAACACTTTTTAAACATTTTAGGCCACCAAACCTACTTTGATATGTTTGAAATGAGGAAAACGGACATTTCAAAAAAGGTGAAATTACCTGAAAGAAATCTTTATTTCTGTGTGCAAACTATAGATTAACTGCTTATAAACAATGTCAAGTAGTCTGTAATGTATGTGTAGCAGCGATAAAGTTGCCTCTTCAGTATGGTATGTTCAAGAAATAATGGAAGTAGAAAAATCATGTGAATGCGATATTCTGAGTCACTATGGAAGCCTATGACCAAAACAAAAGGCTACCTGAATAATCTTTACTAGAATGGTTTCCAGGAAGTCTAGGAACACAACTAATTTTAGCACTCCAAAAAACATTCTCCAGTACTCTGGAGTTCAAAATACTTTCCTAATATGAGGTAGAGTTGGTCTTTAATCAAGTATGGCTGCTGCTGCTGCTAAGTCACTTTAGTCATGTCCGACTCTGTGTGACCCCATAGACGGCAGCCCACCAGGCTCCCCCATCCCTGGGATTCTCCAGGCAAGAACACTGGAGTGGGTTGCCATTTCCTTCTCCAATGCATGAAAGTGAAAAGTGAAAGTCAAGTCGCTCAGTCGTGTCTGACCCTCAGCGACCCCATGGACTGCAGCCTTCCAGGCTCCTCCGTCCATGGGATTTTCCAGGCAAGAGTACTGGAGTGGGGTGCCATTGCCTTCTCCGAATCAAGTATTCGGAGATTCTACTTAATCAAATATTAGCCTATTTTAACAAAAATTAATTTTCAAAGCTAAATTTTCAACTCTACTTGTCTAGGTAAAAGCATTCTGAACTTACAAGGAGTTTTTTCATACTTTCAATAATTGTGCACATCACCTAATGACATGAGTATTTTATTTAAATGTATACATTTTTTCCTTAAAAAAAGAAAATGATCCTCATTGGAGACAAATTATTGTAACTTCTAATGTATGAAATACATACCTGAGTTGAACCAGCACCTGTTTGCATAGAAGATTTTTTTAATAGTCGCACTTCTTTGTTTATGTATCTTAGCATTCCACTCAGAGTACTGAAGTCGTTATTCTCAGAATTATCATCATTGAGGTCATATGTGAGAGGTTTAAATGAGTCTGACTGGGTATAAGGTAGATCTCTCTGGTTTTCTTCTAATGTTGAAGGTTGTTCCAATTGCATTTTTTTTAAGTCCTGTAGTAATTCTTCAGAAAGATCTTCATCACTATGAGTTCTGAAACTAAGATCACTGGCGCTAATAGAGCGACGTAGTTTCCTACACTTGAAAAAAGCTGTGTGAGAATGCTTAGCTAATTTTGAATCTTGAATATCAGGTGTGATTTCTACTGGAGATGTAAATGGGGCTGGTAGAAATTTGATGTCTTCTGCCCTTTCATGTCCAGAAATTTTGGCTTGTAATCTGGTTAATTCTGATTCCTATAGAAAAATTGGTACATAGTAGGTGCTGATTACATATCTGTTAAATAAATGAATTACTTAGAAAATCATAGACTTAGAAGGCATCTAAGTTAAACTTGGCTCTAGTACAGTACAGAATTCTTTTTATAACAACTCATGTGGGTTGTTGGAGAAGGCAATGGCACCCCTCTCCAGTACTCTTGCCTGGAAAATCCCATGGACAGAGGAGCCTGGTATGCTGCAGTCCATGGGGTTGCTGAGAGTCGGACACGACTGAGTGACTTCACTTTCACTTTTCTCTTTTCACGCACTGGAGAAGGAAATGGCAACCCACTCCAGTATTCTCGCCTGGAGAATCCCAGGGACAACGGAGCCTGGTGGGCTGCCCTCTATGGGGTCGAACAGAGTCGGACATGACTGAAGCGACTTAGCGTAGCATAGCATAGCATAGCATAGCATAGCATAGCATAGCATGTGGGTTGTTAACTATGTTAAAACTACATAGTTAAAACTATGTTAAAACCCTTCATTTTGGGACAATTGAACTCCGGGAGTTGGTGATGGACAGGGAGGCCTGGCGTGCTGCGATTCATGGGGTCGAAAAGAGTCGGACATGACTGAGCGACTGATCTGATCTGATCTAGTCATTAGCATTATGTTTAAACTATATAAGGAACTCCATGAAAACTGTATGTTCCTTATAGAATTTTTCTTAGTATTGATGACAATATAAATTTCTATTAAAGACTGAAAACTTACATATAAATTTTTTTTGCAAAAGTATAAAAAGGTACACAATCATTTGTCAATCTAACATATATACACACAAAAAATAACATCCTTCAGAATTTGTAATAGGAAATAAATGCATATTAGCTACTTTGCTGTATATGTCATCATCACAAGAAATCTTTACTAGTAAATTTTTAAAACCTTTAAATAATTAATAATGTTTAATAAATCAATCCTTATTAAATAAACTTTTCATTTCTGTTTTTCCATGTCCGTCATTTGTGTCCTGTGACCTAACTCTGGGATCCCAAGAATTGAGACTGTATATACTGAAAAGCGATCAAGTCAAAAAAATAAAGGGAGGACATTTTAATTTCAAAAGTTATATAATATGTATAATAGTCCCCTATTCAAATACATTCTCCTTTTCTTACAGGTATCCATAAGATGCATATTTCTAAACCAGTCACTTTTAAACTGATAGTTTCCATTCTTTCTAAAAATACTATGCTTATAGCTAAAACTGTCATAACCACAGTGTGCATTACAAAATTCATATTTCACTTCTGCTGTCTTTATACCTCTTTATTCTAGGCAAACTTGATTTATAAGTGGCATAAGTGCCAATTTTTTCAAGCAAATTTTGTATTCACATTGTTATAACCACAATTATTTAATGAAATAACTATAAAGTTCACATATATAAGGTCATGTGCAGTTTAAGTTTCTTTTAAACTTCTGTGTGTTATTCAGTCACACTAAGAAATGTGGTATCTCAGATAAGTAGGATTCCATTTAACTTAGAGTTCAACACCTAACTTTTATGAAGAAATGTAGTAAACCAAATATATTAAACATAATTCACCTTTTTCTTAAGACTCAAAGCAGCTCATTGTTGTGATCCTTACTGTAGTAGGCCATAATACACTGATGTTTTATGGCCTTCAGAAGACACACTCAAATACTAGGGTACTTTTTAGGCTATTAAACTGAAAAGATCAGTTGCCTCAGTGTTCTTTCTTCTCTTCTCCCTCACTTCTGTTCCTGTTCTCTGTCATTTACTGCTGCTTTCAGTGAATAGCTTTCCACTATTTATAGTTACTTCTAATTGTTACATTTATGCCAGCTTCTGCTCTTTTCTTAGTTTTTCTTTTTTCTCTCTCCAAACTAGACCTTAGAGCCAGCTAAAATTGACTTCGAGAGCTATTGTCAGAAAACAAAGAAAAAAAAAAGAAGAAAACAAAGAAACTCTACTTTTTGCCTGCTATCCTGGCTAATCATGGTACATGTTCTAAGATCTATGTATCTATAGTTCATTTAAGAATTGCTGCTATTCTGAGACTATTTTGACAACTTTCTAAGTAGCTGAATTTACACACTGCTGAATAATTGATAAGTGCAATCCACTGTATTTATCTCATTGGTAATATCTAACAAGTGAGCAGAGATTACTACTAACAAGTGACAGAGATATACTATGCAGAATCTTTAAAATTTCTAGATTGAATTTTTTGCAATGACGTTTTATAATTTTGTATAAATGTTATAAATCCCCAGAACACTAAGTATATTACTATTTCAATAAAAGTATAGAGGGTTCACCTGAAACATAATTCTGGATTCTGTTTATTCAACTTTCCTATAGTACTATGAATATCAAGCATTAAAAACAAAAAATCATGTATTTGGCTGCACTGGGTCTTAGTTGCCGCACATCGGATCTTTAGTTGCAGCATGAGAACTCAGTTGTGGTATGTGGGATCTAGTTTCCTGACCAGAGACAGAACCAAGGCCCTAAGCGCTGGGAGTGCAGAGTCTTAGCAACTGGACCACCAGGTAAGTCAATATCAAGCATTTTATAAAAGGAATTTAAGTGCTTAGCATAATAATACAAGTATTTCCATAGTAATAATTGAGTTTCTTTGCTTTTCAATAACTTCCATTTTACTATAAAATCATTTATTGCTTCACAACTATCAGTGGGGTTGGTCTTTTTTAAGGTCTTCGCTGACAATGTTAATCATACATATCGGCAATTTGAACTAATATTAAATTATTCCTATGCATCAATACTGATATTAATTCCAAATTCAATAATAAACTGCCATGATCAATAAGGGTGAATAACTACCAAGAGTCTATCTGAAAAATCACATATGTACTCAAAACCAGTAAAAATATTTTTTTAATATAATCTTGCATTTTCTAATGATAGTGATGATGATCCAGGATCTCAGGTAAACAATGAAGAAGATGTAAGAAATGTTTACCAAAGGTATAGAAGAACTAAGGACAAACAAGCAGAGATGAAAAATGCACTAGAAGGAAACAACAAGAGACAGAAGAACAGGTAAGTGACCTGGAAGACAGAATGGTGATTGCCACAAAACAGAAGCCACAAAACAGAATATAAAAAAAAGAATGAAAAAAAAAAAGAAAAAAAAATGTAGACAGTCTAAGTTAATGCACCAACATTTGCATTATAGCGGTCCCAGAAAAAGACAGAGAAGGGACCCAAGAAAATATCTGGAGATAACAGCTGAAAACTTCCTCAATATGGGAAAAGAAATCATCAACCAAGTCCAGGAAATGCAGAGTCCCAGGCAAAATAAACTCAAGAAGAAACACACCGAGACACACAATAATTGATAAAATTAAAGACAAAGATAAAATATTAAAAGCAATAAGGGAAAAATGACAAATAATACTCAAGGGAACTCCCATCAGGTTATCAGCTGATTTCTCAACAGAAACTCTCCGAGCCAGAAGGGAATGGCATGATACATTAAAAGCGATGAAAGGGAAGAAGCTACAACTGAGAATAATCTATCCAGCAAGACTCTCATTCAGATTTGATGGAGAAATCCAAAATTTTCCAGACAAGCAAAATTAAAAGAATTCAGCATCACCAAAACAACTTTACAACAAATACTAAAGGAACTTCTCTAGGCAGGAAACACAAAAGAAAAGATCTACAAAAAATAAACCCCAAACAATTAAGAAAATGGTAATAGGCCATATGTAAAATAGGTAGCCAACAGGAATTTGTTGTATGGCTCAGGAAACTCAAACAGGGACTCTGTATCAACCTAGAGAGGTGGGATGGGGAGGGAGACAAGAAGGAGGTTCAAAGGGACGGGACATATTTATACCTATGGCAGATTCATGTTGAGGTTTGACAGAAAACAAAATTCTTTAAAGCAACTATCCTTCAATAAAAAAATTAATTGAAAAAAAGAAAATGGTAATAGGATCATGTGCTGTGCTGTGCTTAGTTGTTCAGATTCTTTGTGACCCCATGGACTGTAGCCCGCCAGGCTCCTTTGTCCATGGGGATTCTCCAGACAAGAATACTGGAATGGGTTGCCATGCTCTCCTCCAGGGGATCTTCCCAATCCAGGGATTGAACCTGGGTCACCTACATTACAGGTGGATCCTTTATCTGAGCCACCAGGGAAGCCCAACAGGATCATAGGATCATACATAGTGATAATTACCTTAACTATAAATGGATTAAATGCACCAATCAAAAGACATAGACTGGATGGGCAGATGAGAGCATATGCACATATACACTGCCACTTACCGTATTACTCTATGCCCAAAACTGTATGTAATTATTTCATATTGTGAGGTTCATTATGTTTCCATTATGGTTTGCAACTGTGATTATTTTTTATTTTTTGTCTGGCTATTGACTATGAAAACTGATAAACATCTTTCAGTATTATGATTATATAATTACTATTTTCTTAATATCATTGTATCATGATTGGTCAACAGAAAAGAGCAGAATTCTATATCACTAAAATTACCATTTAACAGAAAAACCTGTATTCACTTTTTTTTTTTTGGTGCTCAGCTTTCTTTATTTTATTTTTATTTTTTTTTAAATTTTTTATTTTTAAACCTTACATAATTGTATTAATTTTGCCAAATATCAAAATGAATCCACCACAGGTATACATGTGTTCCCCATCCTGAACCCTCTTCCCTCCTCCCTCCCCATACCATCCCTCTGGGTCGTCCCAGTGCACCAGCCCCAAGCATCCAGCATCGTGCATTGAACCTGGACTTGGACATGGAAGCAACCTAGATGTCCATCAGCAGATGAATGGATAAGAAAGCTATGGTACATATACACAATGGAGTATTACTCAGCCATTAAAAAGAATACATTTGAATCAGTTCTAATGAGGTGGATGAAACTGGAGCCTATTATACAGAGTGAAGTAAGCCAGAAGGAAAAACACCAATACAGTATACTAACGCATATATATGGAATTTAGAAACATGGTAACGATAACCCTGTATACGAGACAGCAAAAGAGACACTGATGTATAGAACAGGCTTATGGACTCTGTGGGAGAGGGAGAGGGTGGGAAGATTTGGGAGAATGGCATTGAAACATGTGAAATGTCATGTATGAAACGAGATGCCAGTCCAGGTTCAATGTATTCACTTTTTAAAATTCAGATGCACAACAGAATTATCTTGGAATTTTTTGAAAAATAAAAATGCCCAGGTATTGCTACTCTTCTCCAAAGTGCCAAATGTATTTCTAGTGAACAGCCATGTTTAAAAACAACTGAACTATATGATGATCTTTTACTTTTATCTAGTTTGATTCATGTTTTCTATTTCATAGTCAATGCTCCCATTTCATTTAGCTTATGTTTTCCAATTTCTCTCTTTTTTGTTGTTGTTTCTCAAGACATTTCAAGTGTAGTAGAAAGGCTTTTGTAACATATATATATAGTATGTATAATATATGTATTTTATAAAAATTGTGAATTTTTGCCTAGCTAAATTTATGACACTTTGATTCTACTTGTTTGGCTTAGTATGAACAGAATGCTAGAGTTCTAATTTATATTCACTCAAATTTTGATATAGTGTCATGTATTTTGGCATCTAGTATTACTGGTAAAAGTCCAGAAAATGTATTATCTTAGTGATTTAAAAAGAAAATTTGAATAAGGCTTGAAACTTCTAATCCAATTCTGAGAATATAAAGAAATACTATGTTATTTAAAAAACACAGGAAATTAACAAGTGATACAGTATTATTAACTAAAGTACAGATGATGTTCAAATCTCACAGAATTTTATGCTGCCCATTATTTGTTTTCATACCTCATTCAAGACTCCACATTGTATTTAATTGCATCGAGGCGCTTCAGCTGCATGCAATAAATGCTGGTAAATTCTCTTTTCATTTTCATTCAATTACAAATATTTTCTAATTTTCCTTGTTATGGCTTCTTAGATACAACCATCATTTAAAAGTTGACATTAAACTTCCAAATACATGGGATTTTTTTTTTACAGTACCTTTAACATTAATTTCTCATTTTTATATTAATTTCTCATTAAATGCTTTCTCCTCTGCAATTACCCTCTGTTTTTTTTCAGTCTAACTTTATTGAGGCTTTTTTTTTTTTCAATTGAGGCTTTTGATGGCTAAGTTGAAGCTCTCTCTTGGCAAATGTCACATTGCACTTGAAAAGATATGGGTTATTTTCAAATATCTCTTGATATTGATTTCTAACATAATATCACAGTGATAACAGAACTGACTCTATGATTTCAATACCTTTAGACCATGAAATTTTTGAACCTTGTTTTATGTCTTTGGATATGTTTTAGTGTCTCCTAGTTTACAATCTATGGGAACTTGAATATAACTTGTATCCTACTCATGTGTGAAAATGTATAAATCTTAATTATGTTGAATTGGTACACAGAGCTTTTCAGGTCTACTATATCCTTCTTCTCTGTATACTCATTCTATTAATTTTTGAGAGTTTGATATTGAAACTCTTAATTTATCTACTTAAAAAATTGTAATATATAGTATAACTATATGTAATCTTGTTCTGTATTTTCCAAGTCTCCTGTAAATGTATAAATCTTAATTATGTTGAATTGGTACACAGAGCTTTTCAGGTCTACTATATCCTTCTTCTCTGTATACTCATTCTATTAATTTTTGAGAGTTTGATATTGAAATCTTAATTTATCTACTTAAAAAATTGTAATATATAGTATAACTATATGTAATCTTGTTCTGTATTTTCCAAGTCTCCTGTAAATGAGTTATCATACTTTTATAACTAAAAAAAAAATTTTAAAACCCTCTAAAGTAAACATCATGATTCAACTGGCCAGGTCAAGATGGCAATATAGGCTCCTTTCATATCTCCTTCCATGTACAAATGATGAAATCTACAACTGTACAAGGAACAATTCCCTTTGAAAAAACTAGCTGAGAAACATCTACACACTGGGTGAATGAGAAAGTCCACATCAAAACTAACAGGAAAGCTGAACTTCACTTTTGCCATAAAGGCCATGCCAAGAACCGGCTATACAATGGGAAGAACATCTGGCTTTCAGTTTCTTCCTTAAGAGTAAAGGGCTTGGATCCCACATGTAGTGTTCCAACTTTTAAGACTTCCATGTAAGCAATGGGTTTTCAAAACATTTAGCTGTGAAAGCCAATGGGGCCTGCGTCCGAGACCCACAAGATTATAGCAAACAAAGAAGCAGTTCTTAACAGGCTTGCAAGGATGTACCATGGTTAACATCATAGAATTCAGTACAGAAGAAGCAAGCAAGAAAATGTCCATCTCCCAGATTTTCTCCAAAATAGGTCTATTTTCATACTTTAAAAGTTTCTGTGCAAAGGTCAGGCTTCTATTTTAGCATGCATCTGGGGTACCTGTGGTGCTGGAGAAGACTCTTGAGAGTTCCTTGGAAAGCAAGGAGATCAAGTCAGTCAATATTGAAGGAAATCAACCTTGAATACTCTTTGGAAGGACTGATGCTGAAGCTCCAATACCTTGGTCACCTGATGTGAACAGCTGACTCACTGAAAAAGACCCTGATGCTGGGAAAGAGTGAAGGCAGGAGAAGAGGGTGACACAAGATGAGATAGTTGGATAGCATCACTGATTCAATGGACATGAACTTGGGCAAACTCTGGGAGATGATGGGGGACAGGGAAGCCAGGTGTGCTGCACTCCATGGGGTCACAAACAGACCCGACTTGGTTACTGAACAACAAACAACAAGGGGCACCTGAAAGACCGGGGAAGCCAGAAGACACTTTCTCTACCTTCTCCCTCAAGCCTGTTCCAAATTACAAGTGTCTCCCTGGACTTTATGCCAGAAGGTTAACAAGGGACAAAGAAGGTCACTATATAATGCTAAAGGAATCAATCTAAGAAAAGAATAACATTTGTATATATTTTGCACCTAAAAAACACAGGAACACCCAAATATATAAAGTAAGTATTGACAGACCAGAGGGAGAAAGAGATAAGCATATAGGGGACTTCAATACCCTAGTTTCATCAATAGATAGATCATCCATACAAAAAATCATTATGAAAACATTGGACTTGAACTGTAAGTTAGACCAAATGGACTTAACAGTTACAGAATATTTCATCCAATACAGGGCAGGAGTGTACATATTCTTCTCAAGTTAATATGGAACATTCTCCAGGATGGATCATCTGTTAAGTCATAAAACAAGTCTTAATAAATTTAGGAAGATTAACAAAACAAAAACAAATTTAGGAAGATTAAAATCCTATAAAGCATCTTCCAACCACAATGGTAGAAAACCAGAAATTGATTACAAGAATAAAACTGGAAAACCCACAATTACGTGGAGATTAAACAACATGCGATGTAACTACCAATGTGTCAAAGAATAAATCAAGAGAAAAATAAAAAATTATTTTCAGACAAATTAAAATAGAAATATAGTAAACCAAAACTTATGGGACATAGCAAAAGCAGATGCAAGTGGGAAATTTATAGTGGTAAACACTGTATTTATATAGTAAGAAACAAGAAAGACATCAATA
Organism: Bos javanicus; assembly: GCF_032452875.1. NCBI lineage: Eukaryota > Metazoa > Chordata > Mammalia > Artiodactyla > Bovidae > Bos > Bos javanicus. Next base: position 50,528,218 of record NC_083870.1, read on the forward strand.
AAACAACCTAAATTTCTACCTTAAAGAAATAGAAAAGGAAGAACAAACTAAGCCCAAAGTTAGGTGAATGAATGAAATAAAGATCAGAGTGGAAATAAATTAAAGATAGACTAAAAAGACAATATAAAAGATTAATGAAACTAATAGCTGAGTTCTTAAAAAAGATAAACACAATAGACAAACCATTAGCAAGGCTTAATAAGAGAAAAAGAGAGAGAACTTAAATAAAATCAGAAATGAAAGAGATGTTACAACTTGATACCAAAGAGATAAGGGATCATAAGGGACTACTATGAACAATTACACACTAACAAATTGGTCAGCCAAGAAAAAAACAGATAAGTCTTACAACCCACCAAGACCAAATAATGAAGAAATATAAAGTGAGATCTCAATAGACCAATTACCAGTAAGGAGACTGAATCAGTAATAATAATTTTAAAAAACCTCCCAAAACTGATTCACTTTGCTGTACATCAGAAACTAAAACACTGTAAAACAATATATTCCAGTATCAATAAAAAGTATTTTAAAATAAATAAATATTTAAAAGAAGTAACAGCAAACTGAATTCAACAATGCATTAAAAGAATCATATACCATGATCACGTGAGAGATTAGTTCCAGGGACGTAAGAATGGTTCATCATCTGCAAATTAATGTGATACCACATTAATAAAAAGAAGATAAAAATTATATGATCATCTCAATAGATGGAGAAAAGCATTTGACAAAATTCAATATTCATTTATGATGAAAATGCACAATGCAACAAGTGGGTACAGGGGGAATGTACACCAAGATAATAAAGGTTATATATAACAAGTCCACAGTTAACATAACCCTAAACAGTGAAAAACTGAAAGCATTTCCTTTAACATCAGGAACAAGACAAGGAGGCTCTATCAAAATTTCAACAGTATTTTTCACAGATATAGAACAAGCTATCATAAAATTTGAATGGAACCACAAAAGACCCTAAATAGTTAAAGCAATTTTAAGAAATAACAAAGTTGGAAACATCATATTTCCTGATTTCAAACCATATTACAAAGCTATAGTAACAATAATAAAAACACTATGGTACACAGTAGTATAGAAATGGACACACAGATAAATGGAACAAAATAGATAGCCCAGAAATAAACCTATGCATGTATAGCCAGTTAATTTATGACAAAGGAACTAAGAACATACAATCGGGAAAGAATAATTATCTTCAATGAATCATGCTGGGAAAACCAGACAGCCAGATGCAAAAGAATGAAACTGGACCCCAGTCCTACACCATACACAAAAATCAACTGAAACTGAGAGTGAAGAAAAAATAGAGAGTAAGCATCTTGATATTGGGCATAGCAATGATTTTTTGGATTTGATAACAAAAGTAGAGGCAACAAAAGCAAAAATAAAAAAGAGGGACTATACAAACTAAAAAGTTCTTGCACAGCAATGGAAACCAGTAAAAAGGCAACATACAAAATGGGAGAAAATGTTTGCCAATCATTTATCTGATAAGGAGTTAATATCTAAACTACATAAAGAACTCATATAATTTAATAGCAAAGAAACAAACCATTCAGTTCTTAAAAAGGTAGAGGAATTGAATATACACTTTTTTGAAGAAGATATACAAAGGGCCAATAAGTACATGAAAAGGTACTCAATATCACTAATCTTCTGGGAAATGCATATCAACATCAAATGGGATATCACCTTACACCCACCAGAATGGCTATCAATAGAAAGACAAGAAATGAGTGTTGGCAAGGGTATGTAGAAAAGAGAGACCATGTTTACTGTTGGTAGGCAAGCTACCTAGTACAAGCACTAAGGGAAACAGCGTGGAGATTCTTCCGAAAATGAAAAATAGTCTCATATGACCCAGCAACACCACTTCTGGGTATATATTCAAAGGGAATGAAAACAGGTTATTAAATGCACTCCTGTGTTCATTGCAACATTATTCACAATTAGCTCAGATAAGGAAAAAAGTACCCATTGATGAATGGATAAAGAAGATGTGGTAAATACTTATATATAATGGAATGTACAATATGCCCTTTGGAACAACATCAATGGACCTTTAGGGCATTACACTAAGTGAAATAAAACAGAGAAAGACAAATACTGCATGATATTACTTGAATGTGGAATCTCAAAAAAAAAAAAAAAATCCAAACTCATAGAAATAGCAGGAGAGTGGTTGCCAGAGACTAGGAGATTGGGAGGTGAGCAAAATAGGTTGCTCAAAGGGTACAGCTTTTCAGATATAAGATGACTGAGGGTTTAATGTATAATATGATGACTATAGTTGATAAAACCAGTGTATAAATGAAACTTGCTGAAAAAGTAGAACTTAAATGTTCTCACCAAAAAAAAGTTTTTTTTAAAGTTCATGTTTGATCATAATTATTTCTCTTAAGGCAATATGATACATTCCTTATTAATAATCTCCAAATTCAGTATCTTCTAAATAAAGGGCCTTTTATTCAAAGGTCAATTTTTGGTTATTAAGTGTTCTACAAACTCCAGGAATTCTGATTATGGGGAAATCAGTCATAAATTTACTTCACTATAGTTCTGCTTTATGTATTTTATATGTTCACTTACCTTAATAAGTAATGCTTCATTTGTAGCTTCAATTACTTCATTCCTATCTTGGACTTGCTGATGCAAACTGCTTACAGTGTCCTGAGCTTCTTCTAATTCTAGTTTTGCTTTCTCTAATTGTTCATTTAGTTGCTGAACAGAAGTCTTTTGAGAATCAACAGAAATCTTCCACTTTGCATGGTTTTCCTGATGTGAAATCATCTACACAGCCCCCAAATTGAAAAGGAATGGAAGAAAGAAAATAGGATGAAGTTGGTTTCAATAACATTCTAATACTTTCCATTTCCCCTTGAAATAAAAGCAAATTGTTTATAGTTACAAATATGATTTCTCAACAAACAACATATTAGAGGGAAAATAGTCTTAAATTTACTTAAGAACAGTTAACTAAGTACAATGGACTACTTTTGGATACTGATTTGAAGAAATCAGCTATAAAGACCTTTATGAGGAAGACATAATCCAGATAACCACGACAGTGTGATCACTCACCTAGAGCCAGACATCCTGGAGAGTGAAGTTAAGTGGGCTTTCATGAGGTCGCTAAGAGTCGGACACGACTGAGTGACTTCACTTTCACTTTTCACTTTCATGCATTGGAGAAGGAAATCTGAACAATGACTACATGTTTGATGATATCAAGGAATTATAATCAAATTATAAGTATGAAAATGGCATTGTGGTTATATTTTTTAAATAGTTCTTATCTTTCAGATATATTTATTGAAATGCTTATTGATGAAACAATCATGTTTTGGATTTCCATCCCTCAAAATTACAGGATATGTGAGAGAGGGAAAAAAGAGAAATGAGAGAGGTTAAAGATATGGTGATCATACTTCCCAGTTTACCTACAATCGTCTAGGTTTTATGTCTGGTATTCTGGTGTAATTAATAACAGCACTCTTCTTCATTCTCAAATTTCCTTTTATATAAAATAAATAGTCAACATTCTTACAAATTAAGTAAAATTGGCCATGAGCGGGCTTCTTGGTAAAGAATCTGCCTGCAATGCAGGACACCCTGGTTCAACTCCTGGGTCAGGAAGATCCCCTGGAGGAGGAAATGGCAACCCACTCCAGTGTTTTTGCCTGGAGAATCCCATGGACAGAGGAGCCTGGCATGCTACATACAGTCCATGGGGTTGCAAGACTCAGCCATGAGTTGAAAATTATTGAAGCTGAGCAATACATAGGAAAGAAATAAGGGAAAACAACAGAATGGGAAAGACTAGAGATCTCTTCAAGAAAATCTGAGATACCAAGGTAACCTTTTTCATGTAAAGATAGGCACAATAAAGGACAGAAACAGTATGGACTAAACAGAAGCAGAAGATATTAAGAGACGCAAGAATACAGAAGAACTATACAAAAAAGATGATAAGACAACGCGATGGTTGGATGGCATCACTGACTCAATGGACATGAGTTTGAGCAAGCTCTGGGAGACGGTGAAGACACGGAAGTCTGGCATGCTGCAGTCCATGAGGATGCAGAGTCAGACACGACTGAGAGACTGAACAACAACAAATACAAAAAAGAACTTAATGATCCAGATAACCACGACAGTGTGATCACTCACCTACAGACAGACATCCTGGAGAGTGAAGTTAAGTGGGTTTTCATGAGGTCGCTAAGAGTCGGACACGACTGAGCGACTTCACTTTCACTTTTCACTTTCATGCATTGGAGAAGGAAATGGCAACCCACTCCAGTGTTCTTGCCTGGAGAATCCCAGGAACAGAGGAGCCTGGTAGGAGGCCATCTATGGGGTCGCACAGAGTCGGACACGACTGAAGTGACTTGGCGGCAGCAGCAGCAGCAGGAAGCATCAAGACAAACAAAGCTAGTGGAGGTGATGAAATTCCACTAAACTATTTCAAAACCTAAAAGAGATGCTGTGAAAGTGCTGAACTCAATATGCCAGCAAATTTGGAAAACTCAGCAGTGGCCATAATATTGAATAAGGTCAGTTTCCATTCCAATCCAAAAGAAAGGCAATGTCAGAGAATGTTCAAACTACTGTACAATTATGCTCATTTCACATGAGAGCAAGGTAATGCTAAAAATCCTTCAAGCTAGGTTTCAACAGTACATGCACCAAGAACTTCCAGATGTACAAGCTGGATTTAGAAAAGGCAATCAGAGATCAAATTGCCAATATCCATTGGATCACAGAAAAAGCAAGGGAATTCCAGAAAAACATTTCCTTCTGCTTCATTGACTATGAAAAAGCCTTTGACTATGTAGATCACAACAAACTGGAAAATTCTTAAAGAGATGGGAATATCAGACCACCTTACCTGCCTCCTATGAAACCTGTATGCAGGTCAAGAAGCAACTGTTAGAACCAGACATGGAACAATGGACTGGTTCCAAATCAGGAAAAGAGTACGTCAAGGCTGTATACTGTCACCCTGCTTATTTAACTTATATGCAGAATACATCATGCAAAATGCCGGGCTGGATGAATCACAAGTTGGAATCAAGAATGCTAGGAGAAATATCAATAACCTTAGATATGCAGATGATACCACCCTTATGGCAGAAAGCAGAGAGGAATTGAAGAGCCTCTTGATGAAAGCTAGCTTAAAACTCAACATTCAAAAAATGAAAATCATGGCATCTGGTTGCATCACTTCATGGATAGTAGATGGGGAAACAATGGAAAGAGTGAAAAACTTTATTTTCTTGGGCTCAAAAATCACTGTTGATGGTGACTGCAGCCATTAAATTAAAAGACACTTGCTCTTTGGAAGAAAAGCTATGACAAATCTAGATATAGTATTAAAAAGCAGAGACATTTTGTTGCCTACAAAGGTCTGCATAGTCAGAGCTTGGTTTTTCCAGTAGTCATGTATGGATGTGAGAGCTGGACAATAAAAAAGGCTTGAGCAGCAAAGATTTGATATCCTTGAACTGTGATGCTGGAGAAAACTCTCGAGAGTCCCTTGGACAACAAGGAGATCAAACCAGTCAATCCTGGAGGAAATCAACCCTGTATATACATTGGAAGGACTGATGTTCAAACAGAAACTCCAATACTTTGGCCACCTGATGCAAAGAGCCCACTCATTGGAAATGACCCTGATGCTGGGAAAGATTGAAGGCAGGAGGAGAAGGGGACGACAGAGGAGGAGAAGAGGACGACAGAGGATGAGATGGTTGGATGGCGTCACCAACTCAACGGACATGGGTTTGAGCAAATGCTGGGAGATGGTGAAGGACAGGGAAGCGTGGTGTGCTACAGTCCATGGAGTAGCAGAGTAGGACATGACTGAGCAACTGAACAACAATAACAATATATAGGAAAATTTATACCATTCTACTTCTGATTATGTTAAAAATTTTCCATAATAAAGTTTTTAAAAATCTCATTTTATTGAGAAAATCAGCTTTGCAATTGAGTTTCCTGACAATTCTAAAACCTGTATTTTAAAAATTAGTTAACAATTATCAATCCCTTTTCCTATTTAATAACATACTTTCATTTTATATTCAAACAACATCAGATCAGATCAGATCAGTCGCTCAGTCGTGTCTGACTCTTTGTGACCCCATGAATCGCAGCACGCCAGGCCTCCCTGTCCATCACCAACTCCCGGAGTTCACTGAGACTCACGTCCATCGAGTCAGTGATGCCATCCAGCCATCTCATCCTCCTGTCGTCCCCTTCTCCTTTTGCCCCCAATCCCTCCCAGCATCAGTCTTTTCCAATGAGTCAACTCTTCGCATGAGGTAGCCAAAGTACTGGAGTTTCAGCTTTAGCATCATTCCTTCCAAGAAATCCCAGGGCTGATCTCTTTCAGAATGGACTGGTTGGATCTCCTTGCAGTCCAAGGGACTCTCAAGAGTCTTCTCCAACACCACAGTTCAAAAGCATCAATTCTTCGGCGCTCAGCCATCTTCACAGTCCAACTCTCACATCCATACGTGACCACAGGAAAAACCATAGCCTTGACTAGATGAAACTTTGTTGGCAAAGTAATGTCTCTGCTTTTGAATATGCTATCTAGGTTGGTCATAACTTTCCTTCCAAGGAGTAAGCGTCTTTTAATTTCATGGCTGCAGTCACCATCTGCAGTGATTTTCGAGCCCAGAAAAATAAAGTCAGCCACTGTTTCCACTGTTTCCCCATCTATTTCCCATGAAGTGATGGGACCAGATGCCATGATCTTCGTTTTCTGAATGTTGAGCTTTAAGCCAACTTTTTCACTCTCCACTTTCACTTTCATCAAGAGGCTCTTTAGTTGTTCTTTACTTTCTGCCATAAGGGTGGTGTCATCTGCATATCTGAGGTTATTGATTTCTTCTGGCAATCTTGATTCCAGCTTGTGTTTCTTAAAAACATCTTTCTTAAGAACAACCACAACAAACCTATATATATTTTTTTAACCTGCAAGTATTTATTTTAATTACTCCTATTTGAAGGTTCTTTTTTGGAAAATTTTATTATCCACTCTGCATTCCTTAAAGGTTCCCACAGGTTTGGGCAAATTCATATTATCCTCATGACTATGTTTTTGAGGGACTCTAGGTATGTTAGCAGATTCACTTTCAATTTACTTCACAAGAGCTCTGTAACCCTCAATAATGTTGCAACCAATAGCATGCTGTAACTTGTGTAAATGGATAGGGAAAAGGGTTTCGGGGCACTGGTCAGCTTCTTCCAAATGTTTGGAACCTTGCAGAGACAGAAACTGGTTCTAGGAGCTTTACTATCAAGCCATACAAAATTACTTCACAGTAGCCTTTAAGTCATTTGCCATATTCTTCACTGATAACTTTGGTGTTTCCTAGAGATCCAATCGGAGAAGGCAATGGCACCCCACTCCAATGCTCTTGCCTGGAAAATCCCATGGATGGACAGCCTGGTAGGCTGCAGTCCATGGGGTCACAAAGAGTTGGACATGACTGAACGACTTCACTTTCACTTTTCACTTTTATGCACTGGAGAAGGAAATGGCAACCCACTCCAGTGTTCTTGCCTGGAGAATCCCAGGGACGGGGGAGCCTGGTGGGCTGCCATCTATGGGGTCACACAGAGTCAGACACAACTGAAGCGACTTAGCAGCAACAGCAGCAGAGATCCAATGCACTGTATATAAATACTGCATTTCTCTGGGAGGGTGTCTTTCTGTAAGGATCATTGAAAAACTATTCAAAAGTCTTGGGGAGCCTCAGGATGGGAGGTGATCCAATCTGATCATGAATATAAGGTAATGGGTCCAAGGGAATCACTGTCTGGCTGGAAGATCTCATTTATCAAAAGCTGTTCCACAAGCATCTAACTTACACTGTGACACAAGTGCTGGTCTCTTTGAGATGAGTGTTTTTACTGTCTGCTTATGAGTGCCATACTGTTTGCATAATGACAGGTCTCTTCCATTCACATCATGTTCCTATGTAGAGCTTTCAACCTTCTATACCACCACGAGAGTTAATTGGACCTATATGTCTGGGATCTAACCAGAAAAGCTTTGTGCTGGGTGCCTTCATCCCTAACAGCCTCAAAGCCACCAGTGGCAGCCCCTGTGAAAGTGTCCATATTAGGTATTTTCATATGCTGCATATAAAATATTAATACCAGATATTAAACAGCAATACTAGAACCAATTTTTACAATTCATTTTTTGTACTATCTGCTTATAAATAATTTCAAGAGGCTTATAAAACTAAAACTAAAAAATTGGATAATTAAAATAAAAGTAGAAATATAGACCATGTAAAAAAAGCTTATTGAGTTGCTGCTGGCAAATACTTGAGATGGACCAATTATTACTGAAGGTCACCAAGTTGACCAGTTAATATCAAATAATTATGCTGAACTCATCAGCATTCACTTTTATCTCCAAAGACTAAAGGTTGTAATCTCTTGGCCTTAGGACTGGATTGAGCACGCAAATGTGTTTTGTTTGGCAGACACAACGTTTTCAAAGAAATTTGACTCTAAATGCATTTAAGCGAGACATGTTAACCAAAAACGCAATTTATTCCTCAAAAAGATGTTAACCAAACTTCCTCAAAACGAGTTTAACATAAATGTCTTTGAGATGGTTAGATAGCATCACTGACTCAATGGACATAAATCTGAGCAAATTCCAGGAGATAGTGGAGGACAGAGGAGCCTGGTGTGAGGCAATCCATGGGGTCACAAAGCGTCGGACGTCTTAGTGACTAAACAACATTTGCAACAAGCACCATCCACAAAAATGCTTTATTAGAACACTTTATAAGGAAACTTAAATTTGAATATCTTCAAATACAGTTTTAAAAAAGACAAGAAATGCTATTCTAATTGATAACACTGTCCATCTCTGTAAAGGCTCAGGACATACTGATAAAGAGCAAATTATTGTATTGCTGCTCTAACTTATGATCAGAGCAAACCTTGAAAATTACCACACATTAATAGATTGACATCACATGAAACTGTTTACATTGGTTATTAAAAACCTCCAGGTAGTTTTGACAAGTGTTACTTTATAAAAAGTTATGACAATGATAATAATGTGCCAGGCTCTGGTGTAAGAACATTAACTACATTAATTCACTTAATCCTCCACACAGTTCTATGAAATAGATAGCATTATTATATCCATTTTAGTCAGAGATGTTAAGTTAGTTGCCTAAGGTTACATAAGTACCAAGTAATGAACTGAGATTTAGAACCAGTATGCCTGTCTAAAGAATTCAAGCTCTTAACCCATAGAGTATTAGTACACTGGAATATGAAGCGAAAATAATATGTTCAGCCTACCAGAAATGAAAAGACCAAATGTATTTCTCTATAATAAACATTTAAAAGCTAGATTTATACTTTGTTCAGATAGATCAACACACTTTAGCAGGGAGTAATGGAACAAATTAAATTTTTCTTTACCTCTAGATGATATGCTTCTTTGAGAGCTTCTACTTCTGCTGACAATTTCTTGATTTCTGCTTGCATTCTTGCTTCTAACTGAGTTTCACGTACTTGAGAAGCCCCCAGTTCTTCAGCTAAATATTTTCCATGAGCTTCCTTGAAAATGACATATTAAGTAAAGGTTACACTACTTGTTTATTTGGTTATTGTAGCTAAACAATTCAGCACACTTATGGAAGTACTTCAATCTTTTGTAATACTGTATGAACACTCATACACAGTTACCTTATTAAATGTATACTTTATAAAGTGTAACAATCTAGAATTTAATCTAGATATTTAAGAGAGTACTAATGGGAAAGTATCATTGTTTATTGTTTATATATTGTTTATTAATATAAGTTCACTAATCAATGCTTTTTGTAAAATAAACTAATAACCATGGAACACTGAGCTTTAGCAGACAGTAGTCTCCTCTTCAGACATGCCTAAGTATTTTTGCTCACCATATGTGCTGTTTGCTTATCTACAGTTGTGCATTTATCAAACATATCTATGACAGCTGTGTTTGCGACTACAATTATGTAATTTTATTATACATTATGAATACAGATGAAATGCACATGCAAAAGGAATGTTTTTATATGAAAAATAAGTTATATGCTTTGAGACAATTCAACGAGTCACAAATGTTTGCTACCTAATTAGTTGTAAAATATTGTGGGAAATCTCATACAAAATATAAGAGATGTTGTCCTCTGACTGATTTATGAATGTCTCTTAACTCTTAAAAAACCAAATTGGAAGCTATAGATGATGGCATATCAGTGTGGTTTATGCAAGAAAAACTAGGTGGAATGTAATCAAGTGACCCTACCCATATACAAAAAGCCAAGATTTGGTCCCACATTAAAAGGTTAACAAATGACTGTAAATTTAGAGTTTGGGGTTAAAATATAATATTTAAACAATCATTATTAATAATTCTCCACTTTCATTTAGTTATTTGATTAATTGAGCTTGGTTTATCAGATAAAATCAATTATATTACATTTAGATATCACTGATAAGGACAGAAATGAGATAAAAGTAGATAGCTTCCCTTCTCCTAGTAGACTCCCAAGTACCTGACATAGTCTAATAAAAATCCCCTATATATTTTTTATTAGTCTAACCATCCAGAAATGTAAATAAAAATGCCATCAGGTTAACCAAAACTAAATGTAAAAACACTTTTATTCAAAATCCATACTTAATTAGAACCATAGAACCATAGTAGAAAGCAGAAAAATCACAAGAACTTTTGTAGAATATCAATAAATAATTTTTCTTGAAGTCTAAGTAATTAAGCCAAGCATATTAATCTAAATATTTTTAAGGCAAGTTGTTAATTTTCTATGTAATACTAGAGAAATACAATTTACATTAGTAGTCTTGCTATTTAAAAGCACTTTTCCTCCCCAAGGTTCTAGACTGCAGGTTTCTAATAGTTATAAATCTAGATAGTTTTCATCTATAAATGGCTACAAATGCAAAACGTTTTACTTTAAAAATATGCATTAGATTTCTTTTTCTGTCCCAGGGGTAGCTCAAATTCAGTTCAAAGTCTGAAAGTGCTTTGTAACTTATGTTATTGAAAACTAACCAGTTTGACTAAAATTCAGTTCTGAGAGACTTCCTGATTACACTACAATGCTAGGCTAAATATAACACAGGTTTTTTTTTTTTTTTTGAGTAATATATACATAAAACAAAATTTATCACCTTAACTATTTTTAAGTACATTTATACTGCTGTGGAACAACTTTTATAAGAACAATATTCTACTGTCAAAACAAGCAAATGTTAAAAACTAAGATTTTCAATAAGATAAAATTAGAATAGGAATTACTTTCTCTTTAGAGAGTTGCTTTATTTCCTCAAGTTCACTTGAGAGCCTTTCTATTTCTCTCTGTGCTTGGACTTGTTGATGACGAGCCTCCACCAATTCTTTATGAGAGTTCTGCATCTGCTCCCGAGTTAGTCTCAGTTCTTGCTCCAAATCTATGGCCTCCTTGTACTGAGTTGCAATGTACTGTTCCTGCTCTTTCATAACCTGAAGTGCACAAGACATTTGTAGGTTTCAAAATAAAACGACCCAGATAACCTATTTCTTACTCTGATTTCTCTTTTAATAAGTGACATACTCCCTCCCAACTAAATGTCTATATAGTTTAATATACAATGAATATAAACCACTGTGAAACTGATATTCAGAAAACTTTTTTAATAGTAAGAAAATGACAAAAGTACTGTAATAAATCTAGGACTCACTGGTATATTTTGCACGCCTTCAACATGCAAGCTGCATAATCCTTTAACAGTATGAAGTAACATGACAGAATACATAATCATATAAAGAGAAGAAGAAGTTAATATTTGATTATCCATGTCAAAGATGGAGAAAATACTAGTATAAATAAAGCCCACCATTAATCCACAAAGCTGGGTTAAGAACGACCTTATTCTCTGCAAAAGTGAAATTTGTTACTGGGACTGCTGCTATTCTCTCTGAAATATTTTACTTTCCTCAGTTAAATTCCTGTTGCTGCTGCTGCTGCTGCTAAGTCACTTCAGTTATGTCCGACTCTGTGCGACCCCATAGATGGCAGCCCACCAAGCTCCCCCATCCCTGGGATTTTCCAGGCAAGAACACTGGAGTGGGTTGCCATTTCCTTCTACAATGCTTCGTGAAAGTGAAGTCTCTCAGTCTTGTCCGACTCTTAGCGACCCCATGGACTGCAGCCTACCAGGCTCCTCCATCCATGGGATTTTCCAGGCAAGAGTACTGGAGTGGGATGCCATTGCCTTCTCCAAGTTAAATCCCTAGTAAAGTTCTATTTCCAGAAGAAAAAAAATTCAGTAAAAAGTCAATTAGTTCTAAATCAGCTTGATGACATAGATAAGATGGTAGGTAATGACACTTAACTTTAGGACTGATAAGAAAGAAAGAAACCAGTACAAAGCACAAGGAACCTGATGTCTAGAATGGGGGCCCCAGGTCCCATTGTGTATCAGTATAAACCTCATGTAAATACTTTTAGCCAGCCCTTGTTTGAGAACATGAAACAACTGAGTCAACAATCTTTTTCTTTTTCTCACTAGAACCCAAACTTGCTCTCAGAGACCCTGCTTAATTTATATATATATATATATATATATATATATAATTCAACTAATATTTATTCATGCTTACTATGTGCTATGTACTATTATAGGTATTGAGGATAAAGGAGAAAACAGGAGATAAAGTAGTTACCCTTGTAGAGTTTATGACTGGAAGGGACAGAAAATCAGTTAATCAAACACCAGAAGGAGCTACACAGTAAGTTTTAAAACTGAGCATAGTATTTAAAAACAAGAAAAAGTTACATCTACAAGAGCTCTTAGAAGCAAATTCACTTTTTAAAAAGGCAAGTGGGTAGAATGGGTTCAGAAGTCAACACATGTGCAAACTGATAATAAGAAGTTATCAAAATTCATCTGGCAACTCGAAGTACTTGACATCAATAATACACTGTTATCTGTTAATTCATTCTCTGAACAGAGTTCTTCAAGGACAAAGTAGTGCATCCTAGTAATATCTGATCTTCAGTTCTATCACATAGTAGGTTCTCAATTAAAATATTTATTTATCGACCAAGTGAGCATATATCATGGATTTACTATGTAAGAGATATCATGCCAATGCCTTTAGGGAATGTAAAGACAAATAACATGGTAACTCACCAATCATAAAGTAATTAAGAAGATAAGGAAATTAATAGATATCTGGCACAAATAATTAGCCAGTTTCTGTGCATATTAGATACCAATCACATATAAAACCAATCAGTTTAAAACAAAGATCTGTATCAACCTTGTTCCTTAGGAGGAAAATAATTTGCTTACACTCTCCATTTCTTTCATCTTTTGTTGTGTCCGTTCAGTTTCTTTTTTCAGTTGACTTATCTCTTGTTCATTTTGTAGTGTTATAAACTCTTTTTCTCGAAGTTGTTCTTTGGAATTTTGCAATTTTTCATTCAAACTTTCTATCTGAATTTTAAACAGAGCAATGTTAATGTAAATAAAGAAAAATAATTCTTCCATCATAACTGTAATCCATGTAAGTCAAGCTTTAAACTTGTATATCTAAAATGGCAAAATTTTAAAATGTGTTTTTCTTGAGACAAACATAACTTTGACATAAGTATCAGAATTGTGTGCCTAATAAGATGCTTATATGTATAACTAAAATATACTATGTTGCACACTTGGTGTTTTCATTAAAAAAAAAAAAAAGTAACTATATGAGGTGGTAGATATGCTAATTAGTTTAATTCTGATAATTATTTCAAAATGTGTATGTCCATTAAAACATGACATTGTACACCTAAAATACATGGCACTTTTTATTCTCAATTATACCTCAATAAAGCTGGGGAAAAATTTAAGAGAAGAAAATGAATATAACGTAGCAAGTACAAGATAATTAAAATTATGCATCATTGAGAATTCCCTGGCAGTCCACTGGTTAGGACTCCACACTCTCATTGCTAAGGGATCAGATTCAATCCCTAACTGGGAACCTAAAATCCCACAAGTTGTGTGGCACAGTTCAAATGCAGTATTTTTACTGTATGTATTCTAGTCAAAAGCCATTTTATGTGAATAGTATATGTTTATAGTTAAGGAGTCATTTTTAAAATAATTTAAGACATAATTTTTAATAATTTACCTGTCTGCTGCTTTCTTTAAGTTCCAATTCTGATTTCTCCACAGTACCCTCTAGTTTAATTATTTTCTGTTCCATTTCTCCCCTGTGCCCACGAATAGTCATATCCAAATGTGTAACCTAAACACAAAAGCAACATTAAGCTATTGTTCAATCTTATTCTAATGTGAAAAACTGTATGCTTGGAATGTTATTTAGAATTGTTTACAGTGGAGAAGGCAATGGCACCCCACTCCAGTACTCTTGCCTGGAAAATCCCATGGACGGAGGACCCTGGTGGGCTGCAGTCCATGGGGTCACTAAGAGTCGGAAACGACTGAGCGACTTCACTTCACTTTCACAGTGGGTATAACTGAAGAATAAATGCACCTCAAATCAATTATTAAAAAGAATGAGAAAAATAATCATTGCTTAATAATACTGGATCTTGAGCCCAATATATAATCATATATTCACATAAGTGACAAAATTTTGTCACTTATGATCACATAAGTGACAAACTTCATTTTATGCTAAATACTACAATGCAACATGAAAACCATGGGATGCAGCAAAAGCACTGCTTAGGAACATCTATGCACTGAATGCATATATGAGAAAAGAAGAAAGATCTAAAATTAATCAGTTGAGCTTCCATCTTACAAACTAGAAAAGCAAGAGCAAATCAAATCCAAACTAAGCAGAAGAAAAAAAAAATGCTAAAAACCAGAGTAGCAATTAAAATTAGGGAATCAATAGAGAAAATCAACAAAGCCAAAAACTGGCTCTTCATGAAGATTAATAATAGCAATAAGCCTCTAGCCAGACTAACAAAAAAAGAGAGAGAAGATATAAACTGCTAATATGAGAAATGAAAAAGGAGATTTTACTACAAATATCAAGGACATTAATAGGATAATACAGATATATTATAAACAGCTCTTAGTCCATGAATTTAATAAAATTAGATGTAATTGGCCAGTTACTCAAAAGGCACAATCTGCCAAAACTCATACAAGAAGAAATGGATAATCTGAATAAGCCTGTATCCACTAAAGAAACTGAATCAATGATTAATAACTTTCCAAAACAGAAAGCCCCAGGTTCAGATGGGTTCATTGGTAAATTCTACTGAACATTTAAAGAAGAAATTATGCCAATTCTTTACACTCTCGCTTAGAAGATAGAAACAGAGGAAGTACTAACTCATTCTCTAAGGCTAGCATAACCCTAATACCAACACCAGAGACATTATAAAGAAAGAAAACTATAGACCAGTATCTTTCATGAACATAGATGTAAAAATTCTCAACAAAATATTAGTGAATCATACTCAAGAATGTATAAAAAAAACTATACTCCACATTTGAAAGTTAATTAATATAACTAACCACATTAAGAAAAAAAAAAATCACAGAGGAACCAGAGATCAAATTCCCAACATCCACTGGATCATAGAGAAAGCAAGGGAATTTCAAAAAAAGCTACTTCTGCTTCAGTGACTACACTAAAGCCTTTGACTGTGTGGATCACCACAAACTGTGGAAAATTCTTCAAGAGATGGGAATACCAGACCACTTTACCTATTTTCTGAGAAACCTGTATGCAGGTCAAGAAGCAATAGTTAGAACTGGACATGGAACAATGGATTGGTTCCAAACTGGCAAAGGAGTACATCAAGGTGTACATTGTCACCCTGTTTATTTAACTTATATGCATAGTACATCATAAGAAATGCCAGGCTGGATGAAGCACAAGCTGGAATCAAAGATTGCTGGGAGAAATATCAATAACCTCAGATATGCAGATAAGAGCACCCTTATGGCAGAAAAGCCAAGAGCAACTAAATAGCCTCTTGATGAAAGTGAAAGAAGAGAGTGAAAAAGCTGGCTTAAAACCCAACAATCAAAAAACTAAGATCATGGTATCTGGTCATATCACTTCAGGGCAAAAAGATGGGGAAAAAGTGGAAACGGTGAAAGATTTTATTTTGGGGGGCTCCAAAATCACTGTGGACGGTGACTGCAGCCACAAAATTAAAAGACATTTGTTCCTTAGAGGAAAAGCTATGACAAACCTAGACAGCATGTTAAAAAGGACAGACATCACTTTGCTGACAAAGGTGTGTATAGTCAAAGTTGTTATATTTCCAGTAGTCATGTATGGAGGGTGTTGGACAATAAAGAAGGCTGAGTGCTGAAGAACTGATGCTTTCAAATTGTGGTGCTGGAGAAGACTCTTGAGAGTCCCTTGGACAGCAAGGAGATCAAATCAGTCAATCCAAAAGGCAATCAACCCTGAATATTTATTGGAAGGACTGATGCTGAAGCTCCAATACTTTGGCCACCTGATGAGAAGAGTCCACTCATTGGAAAAGACCCTGATGCTGGGAAAGATGGGGGGCAGGAGAAGAAGCGAGTGACAGAGGATAAGATGGCTGGATGGCATCAATGACTCAATGGACATGAGTTTGAAAAACCTCTGGGAGATAGTGAAGGACAGGGAAGCCTGGCGTGCTGTAGTACATTGAGTCACAAGGAGCTGGACACTACTTAATGACTGAACACAATCAACAACAACTGTATAATATTCTGGAAAAGGCAAAACTAGAGACAGAAAAAAGATCACTGGTTACCATGGTTGGGGGAAGAGAGAGAGGGATGAGTAAGTGGGGTACAGAGGATTTTTAAGGCACTGAAGATATTCTGAATGATACCATAATGATGGATTTCTGTCCAACTTCATAGAATGAATTACACAAGAGTGAATGATAATATAAACTATGGATTTTGGGTGATTATGAAATGTCAATGTAGGTTCATCAGCTTTAACAAATATACCATTCTGGAAGGAAATGTTGATAATGGGGGAAGGTTGCACCTTCTATGGGGCAGGGTGGGTATGTGGGAAATCTCTGTACCTATTGTTCAATTTTGCTGTGAACTTCAATCTGCTCTAAAAAATAAGTCTTTTAAAAAAGATGCTGCAGAGCTTCCCTGGTAGTCCAGTGGTTAAGAATCAGTCTACCAATGCAGGCAACACAGGTTCAATCCAATTCCACATGCCGCGGGACAACTAAGCCCATGAGCCACAACTACTCAAGCCCACATGCCTTAGAGCCTGTGCTCCGCAACAAGAGAAACCGCTGCAATGAGAAAACCTGTGTACCACAACTAGAGAGTAGCCCCCGTTCACCACAACTAGAGAAAACCCATGCAAAGCAATGAAGAACCAGTGCAGCCAAAAATAAATAAATAAAATTATATTTAAAAAGATGCTGCTAAAAATGCCTTCTGGATATTTCCATTCCTTCAATAAATACTAGTTGAGCAAGTAACTCCTTTAATAACATTTTCTTCTGATATACAGTAGTATAAGAGATCAAAAGGTTCAGACACTAAGCTAACCTTCACTCCCGAAAATCCACCTGCTGTAAAAATAGCAAAAAAAAAAAAAAGAGAGAGAGATGACATATTTCTAACTTAAAAAATAATATGTGCACAGAAAAAACAAATAGCTATAAAAACTACTATTTTACCAAAATGAGGGGACCTCTGAAACCTCAAGTGATTGTATTTTAACAGAAAATTTCATTAAAATATAGTTAAGAAAACCAACTTGAGCTGCTCTTTGCTTTAGCTCCCAATTTCTCTCCTTAAGTGCCTGATCCATTTCAAGAAGTTCTTGCTTTTTGTCTTCAATCTCCATCTTGCATTCCCTGAAATTTATCAAAGTGAAAAAGACCTAAGCAGGTAAGTAGGAATATTATAGTTTTAAAAAATCAAATCAAACTTACTCTTCCTGCAAGTTAAGGGACAGGATACATTCAATTATTTCAGATTGAGAGACTTCAAATTAAAGGAATAATGCATAAAGAAAACAATTGATATCAATACAATTACTTTAATATCATGTTCTAAAAAGGCACAAGTTAACTTAAATTCTACTTCTGCAGACAATGAAAGCTAAATGCTAAAAGCACTCCCAAGAAATAGGATTGAATCAGTATAAGAATTTTTAAAATATATCTATATTTTAATCTATAGATCAAAGGAGTGTTTGAAAGTCTTTTATATGTAACAGCTATGAGTTCACTATAATTGAACGAGGCATTTGTCTCATGGCTGATGTCCTTGATATCCACAGTTTAGTAAATGACCATTGTATTTCTTACAGGAATTTTACTCAAAATGACACCTTATATTTAGTGAAGTAGTGAAATCTACTACAGAAATATTTTAAATGTTTTTAAAAAAATTCTAGCCCTTCTAAAACACTAATTTAAGAATTATTTTATATTATAAAGAAACTTAAAATGACATAACTTCAAGATTTATATCACTTTGAAGCTTGTGATCAGAGAATTTTAATTCTGAACTCTAAGTTCTGATATGACAAAGGATTAAAATGTTGTTGATCTTGAATCATCAAATGATTTTCTAGTCTTAAATATGAAACAATATAATAAAGATACTGAATTTAAAAAGCAGGTTCTGAACTTCTTTAATGAGCTGTTTACTGTTCCCCTAAAAGCCTGAAGAGTTAATACAAGACTAATATTCTAAAAGTAATATAAAATGAATTCTAAAGATAACTCTAATTGCTGTCTATAAGAATAGCTGTGCTTCCAAAATTCAGCTACTAGCTAGAATTTTAAGATTTTGTTTTTACTTCTCTCATCCATCCATTCCCTTATTTATTTAGTAAATATTTACTGGATGTTTCCTAAATGTCAAGGTTCTATGACTATGGATTTAATAGTCAACAGGATATTTGTCCTTCATCACATGGAGTTTACATTCTACTAGCTCCAGAAGAGATGGACTATAAATAATAATTCAACAAGAAAAATATAAAATGCTATGTCAGAGAATTAAACACAATGATGAGACAGTGACTGGGAGACTATTTCAGAATAGGTGGTCAGGGAAGGAGGGCCCTCTGAGGTAATGTGAAGGGTATGAAGAAACTGGCCAACGATTATTTCAGGCTATTTCAGGCCAAAGAAACAGCTATGGCAAAAGTCCTAAGGTGGGAAAAAACTTTGTAAGCTTTAAGTAGAATAAAAAGGTCAGCAGCAAGGAGAACAATATAGAATGAGGCCAGAGAAATAGGCAGAAACTTTGTTATGCAGGACTTTGTATTCTAGGAAAAGGAGCTTGGAATTTTTTTTTCAACTGTGGTAAAATACACATAAGATTTACCATTTTAACTACTTTAAAGCATATAGTGCAGTTACACTGAATACATTCACAATGTTATGTAACCATCATCACTATTTCCAGTACTTTTTCATTACTCTGAGTAGAAACCCCATACCCATTGGCAGTTTTCTTCCATTCTCCCTTCCCCCAGTCCCAGACAACAATTAATCTGCTTTCTATCTCTGTGGATTTGCCAATTCTGGATATTTCATATAAATGGAATTATGCAACATGTACGTGGTTTCTTTCATTTAGCATATTTGTAAGGTTTATCCGTATTGCAGCACGTGTCAGTACTCTATTCCTTTTCATGGCTGATTTGTATGGATATACCACACTGGTTTATCCATTCACAGCTATCAGTATCCATCTGGGTCGTTTCCACTTGGTGGCTATTGGGAATAGAGGTGCTACAAACATTTGAGCACAATTTTTGTTTGAATATCTCTTTTCAATTCTTTTGGGTACTTAAACCTAACAGTGGAATTACTGAGTTACAAGGTTAATACTATGTTTAAACTCACTGATGAACTGCCAAACTGTTTTTCCACAGAGGCTGGAACTTTTAAAATTTCTCATCTGTTATTTTCTATTTGGGTGTTTTGTTTTTATTACAGCCACCTTAGTGGGTGTTCTGAAGTGGTATCTCATCATGGTTTTGATTTATATTTCTGAAGGAGCTTGGGTATTACTCTGAATCTTTTGGGAAGTCATGAGAAAGTTCAAGTAGGAAAGCAATATGATCTGACTTATGTTTTAAATCATAAACTTAAATCCATTCTGTGGTGAATGAATTGTGAGGAAGGTCAAGAATTTAAGCTGGCAGACCAGTTAGGAAGCCTCAGCAACAGAACAGGTGGGAGATGATGATGGCCTGGGCTAAGTAGCAGAAAAAAGGCCAAGAAATCAACAGATTTCAGAATATGTTTTGGAAATAAAGTTGACATAACTTGCTAATTGGGCTTCCTAGGTGGCACTAGTGGTAAAGAACTTGATTGCCAATGCAGGAGACATAAGAAACATGGGTTTGATTCCTGGGTAGGGAAGATTCCTGGGAGAAGGGTCTGGGAACTCACTCCAGTAGTCTTGATGGGAAATTCCATGGATAGAGAAGCCTGGTGGGCTATATAGTTCATGGGGTTGCAAAGAGTCAGACATAACTGAGGCGACTTTACAGGCAAGTTGCTAATAGACTGGATGAAAAAGGGGAGGGAAAGAGATAAAAGTAATCTTATATATATAGATTTCTGATTTAAGCCAATGCATAATAATGAGTTGGAGGAAGTACAGGGTTATGAATTTTAAAAATGAATTGTTTTAGTCAAGTTTAAAATGCCTCTTTAAAATACTTAAGTGGAGATAGCAAGTAAGTCATTAGATAGGAGTCTGGAGTTTGGAGATGAGGTCATTACTAGAGATAATACGTGTTTAGAAGTCTCTGGTACATTGTACTGATATTTAAAGCTACATGAAACTTACTAAGAATGAGTTTGTGAGTAGAAAAGGGAAGGGGTGCTGCACTGAATCAAAGGATACAACATCTAAGTTTGTGGATCACCTTGCTACTCTCTATCCTGTTCATTACACATTTTACACCCTGATCTGTTTTCCTTTTCGGAATTTATTTCCCACAATTGGGCACTAGTCTGGCTCTCCACCTATACTCACCATAGATGTGTACTGGAACAGTACTTTATGCTATTGCTGCTAATCTAAGAACCATTATATTAGACTTAGACTTGTGTTTCACTATCTGACTTTTGGCATTTTACTTAATTTTCTCAGTTTTCCCACATGTAAAAAGGTGATAATGTGGAACTTATATTTGCTTGTTGTAAAGAAATGAGATCATATATGAAGTACTTGGCATAGCCATGGCACATGTTAATATTACTTTGCTATTAACCACTGCTGTATGCTGGCCCAATCATTTTTTACCACCATGGGATATAGAAGAGGGCCAAAGTAAAATGGTCCAAAGACCAGGGATGCAAGTATTAGTCAACAGCAATAGCTGAATTAGTGAGATGGAGTATGGTGAGATGGAGCATTGGACGTAATGTCTAGAATGAACGACAGTGAGCTAAAGGCAGCTGAGAAGTTTGGACATCCAGAATTCAACAGCAAAGTCTATAATATGACCCAAGGACTAAAGGTAATAAAGAGAAATACCTGTTATTGTGATATCCTCTCTTAGAATTTAACTCACCTAAGTTCAGCTGTGAGATCCTTTATTGTAGTATATTTTTCCTCTAATGATAATTGAGCCTTCTGCAGAACATCTCTCAATTCCTGGAGTTGTCTTAGAGTACTTTTTAATTCTCCATGAGCATTTTGCAGTTCAGTCTCTAGTGCTTCCCGTTTCTGCGAGGCTTCTGTTAGCTCAGTTTCAGTGTGGTGCTGTAACTTTTCTAAATCCTTCACTGTTAAAAGCAGAGAATAATTTTAGAATTACATATAAGTTACTTGTTACTCAGAACTTTGTAAATAATAACTAAGAATACCCAATTTTATTCATCTATCAGAGTAAGAGACAGGATACCAATGATTATCCTTTTCCCTCATCTCAGATTCTCTTTATTCCATTTCTTTAAATATATAATTGTAGGCAGCTAAGCTGAGCTACCCTGTTGCTTACCAGCATTTGTTTTCTTATCTAGTTCTGTCTTTGTCTGTTCTAAAATCATGTCTAACTGAGAGAGATGCATTGCTTTATTTTCTCCATCTCGTTTTAGGTGCATTATTTCTTTTTCCATTTTAGATAGCTCTTCTTTGTATTGATCCATCTCGAGTTTTACTTGCCTAATTAGAAACAAACAAAAATAATAAAACAAATAATTAATAGACTGTAATTCTGCACCAATTACACACCACTAAACACAACTAAATGATGTGTTTACTTAGTATATTGCCTGGCACACAGAAGGTACTCAATGAATTAGTTTTCTATCTAGAGATATTTAATTTTAAAACAGATCCAAGGAGCTGTATAACAGATGTATTTTAACACTAATAGCTCTGAGGAGAGAAAAACAGTTTTATAAATTATAGTTTCAGAAATGAAAGAAGCCAATAGTTGGAATAGAGAAAAATCCTGCTTCCTGAAGAGGTCTTGGAACTAGAATATATCTTTCTTGTGAAATTTATTCATTTAGTTCATAAGTTTCCTATTAGTAATTAGAACTTATAGGAATTGAATGAGCCTTTCAGCTATAATTATGAAAAGTTTTTGTCTAGAAATCAAAGGATGGGTGTAAGAACAAAAGCAAGATCATAAGTAAGAGCAAGGACTGGGGAAAGGTTGTTGGAGTTATGAAAGAAAACACAAAGGTGTAAGAGAGTCCCCCTTATAAGAATGAGTAATATTGTGACTGTCAGACAGCATTAAGAAAATGCTTACGGTTTTGAAATTATGAATTTAAAGTAAGACTGGTCACTGTAGTTATATTTTTCTTCAGCCTCTGTAAAGATGCAAGCATGAATTATTCTGAGTTGGATTTTTAGTTCTGAGTACCACAAAGTAAGACAAAGGTAAGGCAACAGCCATATGCCAATCAGTGATTTTAATGAGCAGAATTTAAGCTAGGTAAAGAGAGGAGAAAGGGAATTAGAGAATGAGAAAGTGGTAGATTTGAAGGCTCAGAGGTCCTAGTTACATCAAAGAATTGTTGAATATGGGGTATTAAAAGGAATGAGGTAATAACATACATGTAGATGAACAGTATTCAAATTATGTTGAAATAATGGAGGTATCAGAAATGATAAAATCTGCTGTAAATCATGTGAGTGAGTGGATGAGGATCAGCTAGATAGATGTATATTGAAATCCCCAAGAATAAAGACAGAACTAGTGTTGGATTCAGCTTTAGTAAGTCAGGTGGTCTGCTGGTGTCAGCAACAGTGAAGAATATGATCTGATAACATGAGGTTCATGGTTATGTTATACTATTCCACATCTCAATTCTTTGGTACAAGAACTATGGGGGAAAGTTTTTACTTTAGAGGGCTGCAGGGGAAGAAGCAATGCCCTTAATGGAGAGTCACACTTCTGTTATAGCAAGAGAAAAGAAGAGATAGAGAATATAAGGGATGTCTCTCAGGATGGACTGTGAATTCCAGAGGATGAAGTGAAAATCTATCAGAAGTTCAGATAGGGTGAGAAAAGGAAAGAAAACACATGAGGTTTTGGGGACTTAGTATGAGAGATGAGGGTAATTCTAATGCCAATCTGTTGCTTCTTGTGGTGTCTGAAACAAGCAAAAGTAAAGTTATAAGGCTGAATACTCTTTGTGGAATTAAGGTACACAATGCTGGTAAGGCTGCATTAGTGGATAGATAACTATTGATGGAAGAAAAGTTTGAAGAACTGTGGTCTTAAACTCAGGATAGCTTCTTGACCCCTTGATAGAGTTGAGGATATCTGGGGAAGCGAGTTGCTACTCAAAGCATAAAGGTCTTATCTTTATTTTTGTCAGAGGGGGAGAGGGAGTCTGAGGATGTTGTGGTTCAAATGTATAAGTTAACTCTTACTCCTGTTGGTAGAATGGTGGGCTAATTAAGAGTAAAATACTATGTCAACTCTTGTCAACAAAACAGAAGCAATCTGGGGAAGCTAGGTATAGCTTTCAGCTCTTAATTCCCTTCTTTTTTTTTTTTTTTGATGTCTTAGCCCAGTGCAGCCATAATAAATCAGGATCTTTAGAGGTGGGACCTAAGCATCAGTACTTTTTAAAGCTCCTCAGGTGATTTTAATGTTCAATCAATAGAAGTCAACTTTCTTTTATTAAGTTATTTCCTCCCTATAAACAATTAGAATCTATAAACAATTAGAATCCATGAAAATTTTCTATCATCTTTCCCTGCCACTTTTAACATTATTCACAATTTGATTTAATACAACAGTTGCTGAGTTAGTGGTAAAGAACCTGTCTGCCAATGCAGGAGACATAAGAGACATAGGTTCAATCTCTGATCAGGAAGATCCCCTGCAGAAGGAAATGGCAACCCAATCCAGGCTTCTTGCCTGGAGAATCACATGGACAGAGGAGCCTGATGGCCTACAGTCCATGGGGTCATAGTCGGACACACTGAAGTGACTTAGCGCACATAATATGTATATTGATACCTCATTTTCCCTCTGAAATCTGAAAAACTGAACTCAGATGCATTTCACCTCAAAGGCTTCAGATAAAGCCCTGTGGTTCTGTTTTAACCTTCAGGTTTTTCTCTAGCATCCCCATTAGGATTAGGATATGAAGTATAAGGAACCATGCTAATTGTTGTGGGAGGACCCTTAAAATAAACCACGTATTATCTTGGCCTTAAGGAACTTACAATATAGTAGGAGGGTAAAGGATATTAAACTATAATAAAAAAAGGCATAATGAAGGATAAAAGGGAGGTATAGGAATGCTATAGGAATACAGATCATAGAGAAATTAATTTCTCAAGCAAATGCTTCACTCAACATTATCTTATTTTGAAACTCAAATATGACTGATGGTAAAAAAGGAAGACAAAAACTAACATGTTCATTTTACCTGGTAGTACCAGTAAGCTCAATAATTTTTTGTCTTTTCAAATCTGCTTCATATGTAGCTGCTTCACATTTCTCCTCCATTTTCCTCAACTTTTCAGCTGAACTTTCCCTTTGTTTCTGAAGCTCTTGTTCCAGTTTTGATATCTTGGAAAGCAATTTTTAGTAAATATTTTAAATTCAAACACAGCCCAATATTCCTCAGAAGAAAAATATTTATATAAATTTGTATCCTAGCTTATCATTCAATTTCAAAGTAAAGACCAAAAAATTGTGTTTTGGAAATATGAGAGCAAAACTTAATTTTTAATAAGATATTTCATTGATATATTATGCATATTTTATAGATGTGACCACATCATAACACTAAAATAGGACTTAAAATAATTGGACAAAATAATGATAAATGTTCCTCTTTTCATTATTCTCATGTGAAATGTTCTTTATTCTCTTGTCAAACTATGTTCCTCTCCTTCACGAATTGGCTCATACAGTGAAGGATTCCTAGATTCCCATCCGCCCTCAAACACTGCCACTTGCATTTGCTCCTATTCATTCTTCCTTCTGTTACTACACTGAAGGAAGTATTCTTCCCCCTATATAAGTCAAACTACTTCACAGGTGTTCTGGATTCAATTCCTGTCCACTTTCTCAGGAACTTCAAACTATTGACCATGTCTACTCTCTGCTGTATCTTCAATATCTTTCTTCTGGTTTCTTTATATTAGCATTTACACATGTCTAAGACCTTCCCATCATAAAAACCTTTCCTCCATACCACCTCCAACTACCACTTCTTTTCTTCTCTCCGTAGCTCAACTTCTCAGATTTTTTTCTATGCTTTTTGTAGTATTTTTCTTTCTTCTCATTCATTCCTCAACCCATAGAAATCTGGCCACTCTACAGAAACTACACTATGTCAAAGGTTTCCATGCAGCTAATTCCAATGGACATTACTCAACCTTCAATTTACTTGACACTATTTGACACGGATTGCAATAGCCCATGACACCAATTATCTCTCATTTCATGAAATACTTTGGCTTCCATGACTGCATCCTTCAGAGCTCTGTTGAAGTCAATCATCTCACCCCTCATTCTATATTCTCTCCCTAGTTAACCTCAGCCACTTTGTTTTCAATGAATATTTACATGATTGTGATCTCAAAAATTAGTATCGTGCTAACAACTTTAATATCCTCCCTGCTCTTTAAAAACCTCTCACTGAAGAACTCAGTACAGACTATAAGTCATTAATAACCACACCTCCCAACTCAAGTTTCAAGTATAAAATTAAAATAGTAACCAGGTAAAAAGGTAAGGGAACCATGGAAAATTCTACCCACTCTGTCCTTGATTAAATGGCACACTGATTTGCAGAAAAAATCTAAAGATAAGTAAAAATCTGAATACATCCAACACAAAACCTGTACATAGTGGAACATGAACAAAAAGTAGAAAAATATATACGAGAAAATTTATCCCAAGTTCTGAAGGAATTTTTAGACATAAACTTCTTTAGACCCTCAAAGAAATCACAAATGACAAAAAAATATCTTAAATAGGATGAAGAAATAAAATCATCAAACCAAAAATACAAATGTACTGATACACTTAAGGGAAAAAAAAAAAACAAAAACAGAAGAAAACCATAAGACAATTACAGAAATAAAATCAATTTCAGAAAGAACAAGAATTACAAATCAATCTTATAAATACTAGAGTCAACAACAAGGAATTTATAAAGTAGAAATCAAACATCGATGAGATGAAGAAATGCTTCAGGATGAAGCTGTGCATCAGGCACAGCAAACAGTAGGTCTAGACTTGAGCAAAAAGGATGGAGAGCCACAGGACAGATGTCTCTAAAGAAGAAAATATAGAATACCTGCCTGATCTCTTTGAATATACAGAGAGGAAATTCCTTAGTGCTACTGGAGAGGCTAAGTTTAGAATACATGGATTAAAAAGTCATACAAAGGACAAAAAGGTGAGGTGTAGTGAGATTACAGAGAACTATCCTTTTTTATTTTTATTTTTTATTTTTTTCCTTTTTTAATTTATACTCTTCTGTTAAGTTTGATAAGAGAAAAACAAATCAAAAAATGTAAAATATCTGTCAGAATAATTCAGATGAACTTGGGAATGAATGAAAGAAGATTCTACTATAAAATGTCCCAGGACTCTTTCTTTGGAGTAATAACTCAATATGGTATCTGTGAAGTTTAAACAGCAATTTATATAACTAGCAAAATAAATCTATTATCAATTTAAAAACTTTCTATAACACAACTCCATTTTGACCAAT
Organism: Bos javanicus; assembly: GCF_032452875.1. NCBI lineage: Eukaryota > Metazoa > Chordata > Mammalia > Artiodactyla > Bovidae > Bos > Bos javanicus. Next base: position 50,555,475 of record NC_083870.1, read on the forward strand.
AAAATATACCTGTTTTTCAAGTTTAGTTTGAATGTCTTCTAGCTCTTCATTTCTAATTGTCTCTTGTTGTAACATCTGCTGTTGTTGTTGAAGAGTATGCTGCAGAATAACATTTTGCTCAGCAGTTTCTTGAAGACTGTGATTTTTAATCTTCAGCTCTTTCTGTAAACAATATACCTAACAAATATATAAATTTCTCATTATAATTTCAAATAAAAGCAATACAATGTCAATTACCTCATTAGATAATTATCCTCATTTGTCATATGGGATAATTGCAATCATTGCTATAATTTATTATGTGGAAGGGCAGGGCTCATGTTTCTGATGAAGATATGTTATTGGGTTGGTGCAAAAGTAATCACAATTTTGCATTGTTGAAATTTGCTATTTGATATTGGAATACATTCTTAAGTAAATGTGGTCATGTTATACACCATTTTAATGTACATTTCTTGGTTTATGATTTTTGCTAATGACTTATTAGTTGCCATGTATTTTATATTTATTTTAGACTAGAAATGATGTTAGACAAAAAAGCAATTTGAGCAATTTTCTTATTTGAGTTCAAAATGGGTCGTAAAGCAGCAGAGACAACTCACAACATCAAAATTCATTTTGCTAATGAACATACAGCGCAGTGATGTTTGAAGAAGTTTTGCAAAGGAGACGAGAGCTTTGAAGGTGAGGAATGCAGTGGCTGGCCATCAGAAGTTGACAAAGACCAATTGAGAGGATCACTGAAGCTAAACCTCTTACAACTATACGTGAAGCTGCCCAAGAATTCATTGACCATTCTACAGTCATTTGGCATTTGAAGCAAACTGCAAAGTTGAAAAATCTCTATAATTGGTGCCTCATGAGCTGACCAAAAATTTAAACACATTGGCTTTTTGCAGTGTCATCTTCTTTTATTCTGCACAACAACAATGAACCATTTCTCGAATGAATTGTGACATGTGACCAAAAGTGGACTTTATACCACAACTGGCAACGACCAGTTCAGTGACTGGACCAAGAAAAAGACAAAACATATCCCAAAGCCAAACATGCATCAGAAAAAGTCATGATTACTGTTTGGTGGTCTGCTGCCCTTTGATTCAATACAGCTTTATGAATCGTGGCAAAACTGTTACATCTGAGAAGTATGCTCAGCAAATCGATGAGATGCACCAAAAACTGCAACAGCTGCACCAGGCACTGGTCAACAGAATAAACCCAATTCTTTTGCAAGACAACACCCAATGAATTGGGATATGAACTTTTGCCTCAGCTGCCATATTCACCTAACCTCTCGTCAATCGACTACCACTTCAAGCATCTCAACAAATTCTTGCAGGGGAAATACTTCCATAACCAGCAAGAGGCAGGAAATGCTTTCTTAGAGTTTTCAGAATCCTGAAGCAGATTTTTATGCTATAGGAATAAACAAACTTATTTCTTGTTGGCAAAAATGTGTTGATTGTAATGGTTTCTATATTGATTATTAAAGATGTGTTTGAGCCTAGTTATAATGATTTAAAATTCACAGTCTGAAATTGCAATTGCTTCTTCATCAACCTATTAATAGGGTCGATTCTTGGCTGATGTCTGAGAATGTGGCTTTTGAAACACTCCCTAAGTGATAAGATTCTTTTCCCTGGCTAGGACACCAAATCACGCTTTCCTTCTGGGAACTTGGAATTTTCATACCTATGGCTGTTCTTATGTGACCAGCTCCCCAGTAAAAAGAGTCATAAGCAGGCTTCCTTGGGCAGACATACTGCATACATGTTACTGCATTTCACTTCTATAGAAAGAAGCATATTCTATGTGACTTCTCTCAGAACGAGGACGAGAACATAGGAAGCCATAGATGCCTTCACACTGCATCTGATGTTATCTTTTATCCCAACTGATAATAAGCAATAGCCATAAAAACACTGCATAAATGATAGGTGATATTTAGTATATTATTGTTGCTATCATTGCCACTGTTTGTAAAATAATACTCCAGCAAAGCACTCGTGAATATTCTTGCTCCAAAAAACACATAAAGGAATAACCATCTAAGAAACTGAACTCATTCATTCCAAATATTTAGGACTTTAACATGCTGGTACCCAAAATTGCTTTAAAGCAAAAGTATCATTAACATCTGATACCTTTAGAGTTATCTGGAAGAATCTATTAAGAAGGGGGAACAAAAAGGCCCTTTGTCCAATAATCTAAATCCTACAAAGTGCCAAAAGAAACCATTTTAAAATTGTATAAATAATACAGCATAACTTAATATGTATTTTTATAATATTTGTCACCTGTTCCCTAAAGTAAGGGGAAAGTTTAAATAAATGACATATAAATCAAATTTTGAAAGATGAAACCATTTAAAATCCTAATTTAAAGGACAATGCCAAATATAAAATTTTACAAAATAAGGTGGGAAAAAAAAGAACCTCATTTCATTAACATAAAAAACACTCAGGCAAATAGAAAAGTGAAAAGTATTAGTATTAGAGTGAACTGTAGGTAAATCTTCTTTAACAGATTTCTTATTGTTGCCTATGTAATAACTTTTTAAATGAAGGAAAATAAACCCTTTCCTTTGAGGCAAACAATCTTTCTAATAAATACTAATCCAGAAGAAAGCAGTTTAAACTCCTAAGAAACAGTGGAGAAGAATTCTGATTTGGTTCTTTTTTCTAATTATCTGGCAGTCAAACATTCAACAGCAGCATTAAAAGCTTGAGTCAAATATTCTTTGTTTATAACAAGAAGCTCTTAAATTTCAAACTACTTCATTATATGATGACTCTTTACTACAATTAGAGAACTTTAGATCTAACGGGCAACTATGTAATTTCTAATATTATTATGATAATTCTTTTTAATGCTAAACTATCTTAATTTTGTCTGTATGGAAAAAACTAATTAGTGTAAATATGTATCATTAACATCTGTTTTGATTTTCCTGTTAGCTCCTGACAAAACTACAGATCACACCTCTGCTGTAGTTTATTTTATATAGAACTGACTTGCCTGCAAGATAAGTTTAAACACTATTCTTTGCTTTACTGTAACATCCTGTTATACTTACTTTCTTATGCAAAGAAAAAAACGGACCAGTTAATAAAGAAGACAAAATATTAGAAAAAAGATAAGGCCTAACCAAAACACTAAGAAACTAATACCACATAAGGACAAATAAAAATTTTATTTCAGTAACATAGCCACTAGCAAAATAATTTCAATTAAAAATACTGAAGTACCAAAGTACTGGAGCAGCCATGAAGAGAAACCCCACGTCCAAGGTAAGAGAAACCCAAGTAAGACAGTAGGCACTGAGAGAGGGGATCAGAGGGCAGACACACTGAAACTATAATCACAGACAACTAGTCTATCTGATCACACAGATCACAGCCTTGTCTAACTCAATGAAACTAAGCCATGCCATGTTGGGCCACCCAAGACAGCCGGGTCATGGTGGAAAGGTCTGACAGAATGTGGTCCACTGGAGAAGGGAATGGCAAACCACTTCAGTATTCTTGCCTTGAGAACCCCATGAACAGTATGAAAAGGCAAAATGATAGGATACTGAAAGAGGAACTCCCCAGGTCGGTAGTTGCCCAATATGCTACTGGAGATCAGTGCAGAAATAACTCCAGAAAGAATGAAGGGATGGAGCCAAGGCAAAAACAACACCCAGTTGTGAAAGGGACTGGTGATTGAAGCAGGGTTCGATGCTGTAAAGACCAATATTGCATAGGAACCTGGAATGTTAGGTCCATGAATCAAGGCAAATTGGAAGTGTTCAAACAAGAGATGGCAAGAGTGAACATCAACATTCTAGGAATCAGTGAACGAAGACGGACTTGAATGGGTGAATTTAACTCAGATGACCATTATATCTACTACTGTGGGCAGGAATCCCTTAGAAGAAATGGAGTAGCCATCATAGTCAACAAAAGAGTCCAAAATGCAGTACTTGGATGCAATCTCAAAAATGACAGAATGATCTCTGTTCATTTCCAAGGCAAACTATTCAATATCACAGTAATCCAAGTCTATTCCCCGACCAGTAATGCTGAAGAAGCTGAACAGTTCTATGAAGACCTACAATACTTTCTAGAACTAACACCCAAAAAAGATGTCCTTTTCATTATAGGGGACTGGAATGCAAAAGTAGGAAGTTAAGAAATACCTGGAGTAACAGGCAAATTTGGCCTTGGACTACAGAATGAAGCAGGGCAAAAGCTAATAGAGTTCTGCCAAGAGAACGCACTGGTCATAGCAAACACCCTCTTCCAACAACACAGGAGAAGACTCTACACATGGACATCACCAGATGGCTGACACTGAAATCAGACTGATTATATTCTTTGCAGCCAAAGATGGAGAAGCTCTATATAGTCAGCAAAAACAAGACCAGGAGCTGACTATGGCTCAGATCACGAACTCCTTATTGCCAAATTCAGACTGAAATTGAAGAAAGTGGAGAAAACCACTAGACCATTCAGGTATGACCTAAATCAAATCCCTTATGACTATACAGTGGAAGTGAGAAATAGATTTAAGGGACTAGATCTGATAGATAGAGTGCCTGATGAACTATGGATGGAGGCTCGTGACACTGTACAGGAGACAGGAATCAAGACCATCCCCAAGAAAAAGAAATGCAAAAAAGCAAAATGGCTGTCTGAGGAGGCCTTACAAAGAGCTGTGAAAAGAAGAGAAGCAAAAAGCAAAGGAGAAAAGGAAAGATATATCCATTTGAACGCAGAGTTCCAAAGAATAGTAAGGAGAGATAAGAAAGCCTTCCTCAGTGATCAATGCAAAGAAATAGAGGAAAACAACAGAATGGGAAAGACTAGAGATCTCTTTAAGAAAATTAGGGATACCAAGGGGACATTTCATGCAAAGATGGGCACAATAAAGGACAGAAATGGTAGGGACCTGACAGAAGCAGAAGATATTAAGAAGAGGTGGCAAGAATACACAGAAGAACTGTACAAAAATATCTTCACGACCCAGATAATCACGATGGTATGATCACTCACCTAGAGCCAGACATCCTGGAATGTGAAGTCAAGTGGGCCTTAGCACTATGAACAAAGCTAGTGGAGGTAATGGAATTTCAGTGGAGCTATTTCAAATCCTGAAAGATGACACTGTGAAAGTGCTGCACTCAATATGCCAGCAAATTTGGAAAACTCAGCAGTGGCCACAGGACTGGAAAAGGTCAGTTTTCATTCCAATCCCAAAGAAAGGCAATGCCAAAGAATGCTCAAACTACCACACAATTGCACTCATCTCACATGCTAGTAATGTAATGCTCAAAATTCTCCAAGCCACACTTCAGCAATACGTGAACCAAGAACTTCCAGATGTTCAAGCTGGTTTTAGAAAAGGCAGAGGAACCAGAGATCAAATTTCCAACATCCACTGGATCATGGAAAAAGCAAGAGAGTTCCAGAAAAACATCTATTTCTGCTTTATTGACTATGCCAAAGCCTCTGACTGTGTGGATCACAATAAACTGTGGAAAATTCTGAAGGAGATCGGAATATCAGGCCACCTGACCTGCCTCTTGAGAAACCTATATGTAGGTCAGGAAGCAACAGTTAGAACTAGACATGCAACAACAGACTGGTTCCCAGTCGGGAAAGGAGTATGTCAAGGCTGTATATTGTCACCCAGCTTATTTAACTTCTATGCAGAGTACATCATGAGAAACGCTGAGCTGGAGGAAGCACAAGCTGGAATCTCGATTGCCGGGAGAAATATCAATAACGTCAGATATGCAGATGACACCACCCTGATGGCAGAAAGTGAAGAAGAACTAAAGAGCCTCTTGATGAAAGTGAAAGAGAAGAGTGGAAAAGTTGGCTTAAAGCTCAACATTCAGAAAACGAAGATCATGGCATCCGATCCCATCACTTCATGGAAAGTAGATGGGGAAACAGTGGAAACAGTAGCTGACTTTATTTTTCTGGGCTCCAGAATCACTGCAGATGGTGACTGCAGCCATGAAATTAAAAGACGCTTACTCCTTGGAAGGAAAGTTATAACCAATCTAGACAGCATATTAAAAAGCAGAGACATCACTTTGACAACAATGGTCCATCTAGTCGAGGCTATGGTTTTTCCAGTGGTCATGTATGGATGTGAGAGTTGGACTATAAAGAAAGCTGAGCGCCGAAGAATTGATGCTTTTGAACTGTGGTATTGGAGAAGACTCTTGAGTGTCCCTCGGACTGCAAGGAGATCCAACCAGTCCATTCTGAAAGAGATCAGCCCTGGGATTTCTTTGGAAGGACTGATGCTAAAGCTGAAACTCCAATACTTTGGCCACCTGATGCGAAGAGCTGACTCATTTGGAAAGACCCTGATGCTGGGAAAGATTGAGGGCAGGAGGAGAAAGGGACGACAGAGAATGAGATGGTTGGATGGCCTCACCGACTTGATGAACATGGGTTTGGGTGAACTCCGGGGGTTGGTGATGGACTTGGAGGCCTGGCATGCTGCAGTTCATGGGGTCACAAAGAGTCGGACATGACTGAGCAACTGAACTGAACTGAAGTACCGAAAATATTTAGTTGAAACCCAAATATTAATTCACAAAAATGAACCTATATCTATCAAATTTATATTGGCATATCACTCTACCACCCTTTAACTTCCACTTTACTTTAAAAGCAAATTATTACTAAAAAATAAAAGTTAGGAAAGTTACTGACACAATGTCAACTTCACAAAACTTAAGTTCATCTTCAATAAAGGTATTTATTAATAAAAGGATTTATTTTACTGAATAAATGCTTTATGAAGAAATAGTTTAGGCTTATTCTCATCTATTTTGTGTTTATTTTCTACTATCATGTTGACAATGTAATTCCCTATGAACACATACTTTATCACCTTTTAAAGCAAGCTAATACAAAATTAAAATATTTTCAAAATAATTTGGGACCCCAAAGTCACTACTATTTTAATCATAAATGTATTTATTTCAAAACCTGTAAAAGAATATTTGCCTGAGGCAAAAACTCAGAGGTGTATTTATTAGCTTTTTGTTTTAGATAATCAAAATGTACTTTTTTCAGCTGGCTTTCTATCAATATGCTCTGGGGCCATTTATTTATTCAGCTAGCATGGATTGGGGAATATCCACTGATTTGGTAAAATATCTTTATAACATCACCTGTTACTAACAGAATGGATGGACTATGAATCAAATAATATTTTCTAAAACCTAGCTATATGTGTATATGTTCAGTCACTCAGTACTGTCTGACTCTTCTCTTTGCGACCCCAATGACTGTAGCCCACCAGGTTACTCTGTCCATGGAATTTTCCATGCAAGAATGCTGGAGTGGATTGGCATTTCCTGCTCCAGGGAATCTTCCCGACCCAGGGACTGAACCCAGGTCTCCTTTGTCTCCTGTACTGGCGGATTCTTTACCACTGCCAGCTGGGAAGCTACACGTGATGAAATGTTAATTTACTTACCTCCTCAGATTTCTTCTTTAGCTGTTTTTCAAACTTTTCTTTATTTCCTTCCAATTGGTTCAAATGCAAGGCAAGTTCTTCCTTACAAATTTCCAATGCTGAATCTAGTTGTCTGACCTAAACAGCAAAAAGGAAAAAAGAAAAATCAACTAATACTAATGAATGCTTATGATATGCTCAATATTTTACAGTTATCTCCTAATGTTACCTCACTACTTCAACCAATGAACATATAGTCCAACTTAAGATATAAAGCACTATTAAAGAAGAGATTTAGAAAACTAATTATTACTGCAAACCAGGAAGCCAGAGACTGGAGTCCTAAAGAATAAACAGCCATCAACAAGTGAGGAAGGGCATTTAGGAACAGCGAAGTACATTCAGAGACAAGGCACTGTGAAAATGAGTAGTAAGAAGTTGGCAGGAGCTTAGGGTATCAATGGAGAAGGCACTGGCACCCACTCCAGTACTCTTGCCTGGAGAATCCCATGGACAGAGGGCCTGGTGGGCTGTAGTCCATGGGGTCGCTAAGAGTTGGACACGACTGAGCGACTTCACTTTGACTTTTCACTTTCATGCATTGGAGAAGGAAATGACAACACACTCCAGTGTTCTTTCCTGGAGAATCCCAGGGATGGCAGAGCCTGGTGGGCTACCGTCTATGGGGTCACACAGAGTCGGACACGACTGAAGCGACTTAGCTGTAGCAGCAGCAGCAGCAGTAGGGTACCAAAAGCATGAATTTGTAAGAGATCGGTATTGGAGAGATGAGACTGGCAAAACAGACTGGGGCCAACTGTCAAGGACCTGTAGGCCAGACACCCTAAAACATTTTCTAAAAAGGTAAGCAGTATTTAAACCTATTCCTTAAATTCTCTTGATCAAGAAAAATAATAAAGTGAGTACAAACTGATGTATTGTACTAAAAATACTATGGTGTGAATATTCTGAAGTCACTAAGAAAATGAAGTGTTTTTGTCAGCTAGGAAAAAAAAATAATAAAGGAGAGGGCTGTTTTTCCTTTCAATTAGTTAAAACATTTTTAGAAAGGCAGCCATGTAACTTGGTTCAAGTGTTCATAAAGCTGCAAATGCTTCATGCTACCATAACCTTAAACAGCAAATGAGCAAAGAGCAACTCAAATTCAGTAAATTTCTTTAAGAATTTGCCTATATACTCCATGTCCCCCATCTGTTAATGAGATTCATTCTTCTCTGATTCTTTCTTTTCATTATTGTAATTCTGAGTTTCTCAGGAGCGATTTTTTTTCTCCTCAATGCTAATAGCCTTTTAGTAAGTAGTCATGAAAGTGTGAAAGAAATTTCAGCAAAATAAGAAAAAATAGAAAACTGCTCCCTCTTGCAGATAATATTCTACATCATGAAATTACCCTTACAACTCTTATTTCTAAAAGGAGGATCTTGAAAGACACACAGTTGCCAAAGCCTGTCCCTATAGCTTGTGAATATAACAACAGCTTAAAAGTTTGTAATTTTGAATAATTATCTTTATTAATAAACTGCTGCCCTAAAAATAATTTTTAAATTGTTTTATGAAGGTATAACTAGTTACAAGTTTTCTTTCTTAAGCATGAGTATGAGCATTGGTACTTGTATCAAATTCTACACACAGGAAAAAGAAATCTGTCAGAATACCACACCTGATAAAAATTAGCAATGCAAAAACTCATTCGGGCAAGATTCATCACTGGATTTTAAAAACTATTGACTATAAGCTTGTTGAGGAACAGAGCTTTCAACATGGCCTCCAAGAATCATCCCACATACTGCTTATTAATTATAAAGGAAAAATTGTGCCCTGAACATGGTGAGATCTGGCAGTAAACTTTAAATAAGGGGGAATTCCCTGGAAGTCCAGTGGGTGGGACTCTGTGCTTTCATTGCCAAGAGCCAGGGTTTGATCTCTGCTGGGGGAACTAAGATCCCATTAGCTGCACAGTAATGGCACCCCACTCCAGTACTCTTGCCTGGAAGATCCCATGGACGGAGGAGCCTGGTGGGCAGCAGTCAATGGGGTTGCTAAGAGTCGGACACGACTGAGCGACTTCACTTTCACTTTTCACTTTCATGCATTGGAGAAGGAAATGGCAACCCACTCCAGTGTTCTTGCCTGGAGAATCCCAGAGACAGGGCAGCCTGATGGGCTGCCGTCTATGGGGTCGCACAGAGTTGGACATGACTGAAGCGACTTAGCAGCAGCAGCAGCACAGTCAAAAAGAAATAATAATAATGAGGAGAAAACATTGGATATATAGTAATTACTTAGCAAACTCTGAGTAACTTAATGTGTGCTAAGCATTTTATATCCTCATTTTAATTAATCCTCAAATCCACCCTCTTCTAGTGCATTGTTATTCCTATTTTAAAGATGAAGAAGTTGAAGTTCAGAGAGTTTAAATAACCAAGCCAAGGTTACAGTCAGTTAGTAAGCACACTGAAGCCAGAAATGAAACCCAAGTTAGTTTAGCCCTAAAGCCCATGTCTTTAACCATAAGGACATAAACACTATTAATAGCAACAAAACTGTATTTTACTCAGAAATTCTGGATTTATCCCCTATTTAATCATACAGCAGAACTAGTAAAAAGAAGCAAAACTCTACTGTTTGTAATTTCATCTCTCTTCACTTCCTTTGTTAATATTTTTACTAGCAATGTTAGTAAATACCTACAGTTAAAAAAAAACAAACAGCTTTTGGTAAAAAAAACAAACAAGTCTTAAGGCAAAAAGAAAGGAGTTCAGATAATCTATAAACTAGGTTGTGATAATCTTACAGATAATATTATAGATAAACTATAAACTATCAAATAATTAAGATCAAAATTCTCACAAAAAAATATACTACTTAAAGAAACTAAGTTCACTGATTTAGGTAAAATTTTTACTACTTTATTCATTTTTATGTAAAAGATTTTTACAATTTATAGAGTAAATTAAAAAGCCACAGGAATGTTTCTATTAATAAAAAAAATTAAAGGAAAAAAAATTTTTTAAAGTATTAGCATACTAGCCTTGATCGTTTCTTCAGATACTTGGTTCTGTAATGCTTTCAAAGCTTCATCTTTCTTCATATTTTCCTTTTCCATCTCCTAAAAACATACAGATTGGTAGCAAAAAATAAGTTAAGTGTATATATATTTTAGCATTAGTAACAAGTTGTTAAAAAATTGATTTGATTAGAATTAAAGGAATGTTAAAAATACATAAACTTAAAATATTAATCAACTTTTAAAGAGCACTTTTATAAAGATGATTTTACCCCTTTGCTTTCTGTCAAGAGTCTGTCTAGTGATTCAAGATGATGTTGTTTACATATTATATCTTGCTGCAACATAGACATAGTCTTTTCTTGTTCTTTAAATTGTTGTTCTTTTTTGTCTAGTTGAGATTCAAGCTAAAAACAGAAACAGGGTTTATTAATTTTCATGTTAACTTTTCAAAAATCTAAAACATTTTAAATACAGTCCGTTCTTGAACAAAGCAGGTTTAAACTGCCTGAGTCCACTTATACATGGATTCTTTTCAATAAATGTGTACTACAGTACTATACCACCAGAGGTTGTTTGAATCCACAGATAGGAACCATGGATAAGAGGGCTGACTATAAAGTTATATGTGGATTTTCAACTGTGCAAGAATTGGCACCCCTAAACTTTCACATTGTTCAAAAGTCAAATGTACACACAAAATACTCACATGTTACATTACTATTGAAATTACATAGATGATTGCATTTTGCCAAATTTCCTTTAGTTTCCCTCCTTTTAGAGAAGAAATAAAATCACAAATCCAGGTCTTATTCTTTTCCTCCCTCACCAATACTATACTGAAATTGTTTTGTATCATTCTCTAGTGTGTTTCAGCTTCATGCATGTTTTCCATGCTTTTAACTACATATGTAGACCGTCGAATGTAATGTAATTTTCTGTTTTGAAAATTCACATAGACAATATCAACACTATTTCAGCAACTAGTTTCTTTCACTTAATATTCTTTTAGGGCTTCCCTGGTGGCTCAGTGGTAAAGAACCCACCTGTCAATGCAGGAGGCATAATATTGTTTTAAATATTTATCTGTGTATCCATATACGGACCTAGTTCAAATAACAGAATATTCCATTATAACAACAAACTACAGCTTGTTCACTCTTCTGCTTGGGAATAGTTGGTATTCTTTTTCAATACCAATGATAATGTTACAGTAACAATCTTTGTATGTATCTCTTTATGTACATGTATTAGAGTTTCTTTAGAACATTCCACCTAGAAGTGGACTTCCTGGTTGTAGGATATGCACATTTCTAACTTCATTAGGTATTTCTTTACAAAGGGTATCAAAATTAATACTTTCATTAGAAATGTTTGTCTTTACAACTTCACCACTAACAGACTGTTATCAAACATCCAAAAGTTTTGTGAAGACAAAATATGAATAAACTGATATGTTTATATGAATATTTGTGTATATTATATAAAATGTATAAAAATCATTCATATGTGATATATATCACATGCATACATATACACTATAAAAACAGAGCAGCAACAAGTTAGCTAAAAATTATTAAAACCAAAGAACTGTGAAATGGAAACACTCAAATGAAAATAAATAACACATCATAAATTAGAGGAACAGAAAGAAAAAAGACTGAAGTGAACAGAACATAAGGGACCTGTTGGACACTGTCAAGCAGACCAAGGTGCACATCACAGAAGTCCCAGAAGGAAGGGCAAAATTCAATAACCTCTCATGATAAAAACACTTAACAAATTAGGAACAGAAGGAAACTACCTTCACAAAATAAAACCCTTAGATGAAAAACCTACAGCTAACACAGTCAATGACGAAAGACTGAAAGCTTTTCCTCTATGCTCAGGAACAAGAAAGGGACGCCCCTCTCACCACTTCTATTTAACAGTCCTGGAAGTTCCAGCCATAGGAATTAAGCAAGAAAAAAAAAAGGCATACAAATTGGAAAGGAAGAAGTAAAACTATCTGTTGGCAGATGATATATCTTATATATACTGTAAAAAAAAAAACTTAAAGATTTCACACAATAAATCTACTAGAATTGATAAATGAAATCAGAAAAGCAGAGGATATAATTTAACACGGAGAAATCAGGGGCATGTCTATACATGAACAATGAACAATCTGAAAAGAAAATTACAAAAACAATTTCTGTTATAGTAGTATCAAAAAGAAAAAAATACTTAGGAATTAACCAAGGAGGTAAAAGAGTTATACAATGAAAATCACAAAACACTGATGAAAGGAATTAAAGAAAACATAAGTCAAAGTGTTAGTTGCTCAGTCGTGTCTGACTCTTTGTGACTCCATGGACTGTAGCCTGCCAGGATCCTCTGTCCATGGAATTTCCCAGGCAAGAATATTGGAGTGGGTTGCTATTCCCTTCTTCATGGGATCTTCCCACCCCAGGGATGGAACCTGAGTCTCCCACATTACAGACAGATTCTTAACCACTTGAGCCACCAGGGAAGCCCCAAAGAAAACATAAATAGAAACATATTCCATGTTCACAGATTAGAAGATTTAATACTGTTAAAATGTCAGTATGACTCAATACAATATAATCTCTTTTAAAATCCCCAAAGACCTTTCTTGCTGAAACAGAAAAACCCATCTTAAAATTCTTATGAAATCTCAAGGGACCGTGAGCAGCTAAAACAAACTTGAAAATGAACAAAACTGGAGTATCCTCACTTCCTGACTTCAAACCTATCAATATTACAAAGCTACAGTAACAAAACCAGTGTGAATTGGCATAAGACAAATATATACACCAATGGAATAGAATCAAGAGCCCAGAAATAAATTCTCACACATATGGTCAAATGATTTTGACAAGGGAGCCAAGATCATTCAGTGGGGGAAAAGGACAGTTCTTCCAACAAATGGTGCAGATAAAACTGGACATCCACATGCAAAAGAATGAAGTTAGACCCTTACCTAACACCATACATAAGAATTAACTCAAAATGGACAAAAGACATAAATGTCAGACATTAAAAACAAGAAGTCTTGGAATAAATCTTGTAACAAAAGTTTCATGACACTGGATTTAGTGAAAATTTCTTAAATATGACACCAAAGATGCAGGCAACAAAAGAAAAAATAGACAAATTAGAATTCATGAAAATTCTAATATTCTGTGTATCCAAAGACTCAATAGAGTAAAAAGGAAACCGACAGAATGGGAGACTATTTGCAAATCATATACCTGATAAGGGATCAATATCAAGAATATATAGAGAAGTCCTAAAACTCAATAACAGTATAAAAACAACCCAATTTAAAAAATGGGCATAGGAACTGAATACACATTTCTCTAAAGATATATGACTGGCTAACAAAGACATGAAAAGATTCTCAATATCACTGATAATTAGGGAAATGCAAATCAAAATTACAGTGAAATGCCACCTCACACTCATCAGGATTGTTGTTTCTCAGTTGCTAAATTGTATTCAACTCTTTGTGATGCCATGGATTACAGCAAGCCAGGCTTCTCAATCCTCCATTATCTCCCAGAGTTTGCTCAAATTCATGTCCATTGAGTTAGTGATGCTACCTAACCATCTGATCCTCTGCCACCCACTTCTCCTTTTGCCTTCAATCTTTCCCAGAATCAGTTTTTTTCAAGGAGTTGGCTCTTCGAATCAGATAGCCAAAGTACTGGAGCTTTAGCTTCAGCATCAATCCTACCAATGAATATTAAGGGTTGACTGACTTTAGGATTGACTGGTTCGAGCTCCTAAAGAATATTATTGGTGGACATAAAATTCTCGGTTGACAATTTTTCTCTGAGTAGTCAAAAAAATATGTTCTTCAGTCTTCTAACCTTCACAGTTTTTTTATTTTTGATGAGAAGTCTATAGTAATTTTAATCTTTGTTCCTCTATATGCAATGCGTTATTTATCTCTGACTGCTTTCAAGATTTTCAGCAACCATTTTGATGTGTCTTGAAGTTATTTTCTTTGCTTCCAGTCCCATTACTTCATGGTAAACAGAAGGGGAAAAGTGAAAACAGTAACAGACTTTTATTTTCTTGGGCTCCAAAATCACTGTGGACAGTGACTACAGCCATGAAATTAAAAGATGCTTGCTCCTTGGAAGAAAAACTATGACAAACCTGGACAGCATATTAAAAAGCAGAGACATCACTTTGCCAACAAAGGTCCATATACTCAAAAGCTATGGTTTTTATAGTCATCATGTATGGATGTGAGATGGACCATAACATAAAGAAGATTGAGCACTGAAGAACTGATGGTGAACTGTGGTTCTGGAGAAGACTCTTGAGAGTCCATTGGACAGCAAGGAGATCAAACCAGTTAATCCTAAAGGAAACCAATCCTGAATATTCGTTGGAAAGACTGAAGCTGAAGCTCCAATACTCTGGCCACCTGATGCAAAGAGTTGACTCACTGGAAAAGACCCTGATGCTGGGAAAGCTTGAGAGCAGGAGGAAAAGGGGACAACAGAGGATGAGTTGGTTGGATGGCATCATCAGCTCAATGGACGTGAGTCTGAGCAAACACCAGGAGCTAGCGAAGGACAGGGAATCCTGGTGTGCTGCAATCCATGGGGTCATAAAGATTTGGATACGACTGAGTGACTGAACAACAACAAAAATCCTCTTTAAGCTTACTGAAATTATAAATTTATTTCCTTCACAAGTTGGCAAAATTTTAATCATTATTCTTTCAAATATTTTTTGTACCAGTCTCATTCTTCTCCTCTTTGGTACTCTGGTGACATAAATGTTAGACCTTCTGATATTATTCAACAGGTCTCTAAGGCTGTGTTCTTTTTTTTCCAAAATTTTCTCTCTGTTGCTCAGACTAATTTCTATTGCTCTATATTATAAGCTTATATTTGTGTGTGTTAAGTATTAATACATTCTGCTATTAAACCCATCCAAACTCTCTTTTATTTAGTCTTGTGCTTCTGGTCTCACACTTGCTCCTTTACTTTTGTTTTTGCTCTTCACTTTTAACCTAAGATCAAGAGAGCTTCTACTCAACCAATCTTCAGGCAAATGATATGTCTAGTGGAAAAAGAGCTACAGAATCACTCTAATTAGATAATGTCAAAAAATAATGACTGAAACAAATGGCAGGAGTACCAAAGGAGAAAGCATTGTAAAATGATATAGAAGTAATGGATTCTAATTATAGTACTTACTACTAACTTTTCTGTCTTGTTTCCTAATATATTTAAATAAAAAAAGCTAAGTTAGTAATGTTTAAGATTTTCAGATTTCATATTCTAAATATACATTACATTTACTTAGAAAAACATAATTAATATCTTACTCTTTCAATCTGCTTTTCCATCTCTTTATGCTGGTCAAGATGAATTTTCTTTGCCTTTTCAAAAGCTAAACAAATTTTCTCATGCTCTGTATTTATATTGGTTTCCAGGCTCCTAATCTTTTCATTCTTTTCCTAGAAATACAAAAACACTTTAAAAGAACATAATTAAGAACTAGTTTTTCATAAAAGTACATTAGAAAAAAAGTATATTAGTAAAGCATAAAATTTATTATACTCTATTCTTTAAAGAATCACAATAGTCAATGTCAAGCTTTAAGAATATTTCAATAAAAAAACAATAAAAAAAAAGAATATTTCAATAGTTATAAAAAAAGACAGTGGTTATTTTAAAAACTGTATCAAAATGATAAGATCAAACTATTTAAAAATTTGTGAAACATCAAAGAACTATTACCAGTTCCTTCAATTCTATTAAATTAAAAATAGTGAGTGATGTTGAGCATCTTTTCATGTGTTTGTTAGCCATCTGTATGTCTTCTTTGGAGAAATGTCTATTTAGTTCTTTGGCCCATTTTTTGATTGGGTCATTTATTTTTCTGGAGTTGAGCTGGAGGAGTTGCTTGTATATTTTTGAGATTAGTTGTTTGTCAGTTGCTTCATTTGCTATTATTTTCTCCCATTCTGAAGACTGTCTTTTCACCTTGCTGATAGTTTCCTTTGATGTGCAGAAGCTTTTAAGGTTAATTAGGTCCCATTTGTTTATTTTTGCTTTTATTTCCAATATTCTGGGAGGTGAGTCATAGAGGATCCTGCTGTGATGTATGTCAGAGAGTGTTTTGCCTATGTTCTCCTCTAGGAGTTTTAAAGTTTCTGGTCTTATGTTTAGATCTTTAATTCATTTTGAGTTTATTTTTGTGTATGGTGTTAGAAAGTGTTCTAGTTTCATTCTTTTACAAGTGGTTGACCAGTTTTCCCAGCACCACTTGTTAAAGAGATTGTCTTTAATCCATTGTATATTCTTGCCTCCTTTGTCAAAGATAAGGTGTCCATATGTGCGTGGATTTATCTCTGGGCTTTCTATTTTGTTCCATTGATCTATATTTCTGTCTTTGTGCCAGTACCATACTGTCTTGATAACTGTGGCTTTGTAGTAGAGCCTGAAGTCAGGTAGGTTGATTCCTCCTGTTCCATTCTTCTTTCTCAAGATCGCTTTGGCTATTCGAGGTTTTTTGTATTTCCATACAAATTGTGAAATTATTTGTTCTAGCTCTGTGAAGAATACTGTTGGTAGCTTGATAGGGATTGCATTGAATCTATAAATTGCTTTGGGTAGTATACTCATTTTCACTATATTGATTCTTCCAATCCATGAACATGGTATATTTCTCCATCTATTAGTGTCCTCTTTGATTTCTTTCACCAGTGTTTAATAGTTTTCTATATATAGGTCTTTAGTTTTCTTTAGGTAGATATATTCCTAAGTATTTTATTCTTTCCGTTGCAATGGTGAATGGAATTGTTTCCTTAATTTCTCTTTCTGTTTTCTCATTATTAGTGTATAGGAATGCAAGGGATTTCTGTGTGTTGATTTTATATCTTGCAACTTTACTATAGTCATTGATTAGTTCTAGTAATTTTCTGGTGGAATCTTTAGGGTTTTCTATGTAGAGGATCATGTCATCTGCAAACAGTGAGAGTTTTACTTCTTCTTTTCCAATTTGGATTCCTTTTATTTCTTTTTCTGCTCTGATTGCTGTGGCCAAAACTTCCAAAACTATGTTGAATAGTAATGGTGAAAGTGGGCACCCTTGTCTTGTTCCTGACTTTAGAGGAAATGCTTTCAATTTTTCACCATTGAGGATAATGTTTGCTGTGGGTTTGTCATACATAGCTTTTATTGTGTTGAGGTATGTTCCTTCTATTCCTGCTTTCTGGAGAGTTTTTATCATAAATGGGTGTTGAATTTTGTCAAAGGCTTTCTCTGCATCTATTGAGATAATCATATGGTTTTTATTTTTCAATTTGTTAATGTGGTGTATTACATTGATTGATTTGCAGATATTGAAGAATGCTTGCATCCCTGGGATAAAGCCCACTTGGTCATGGTGTATGATCTTTTTAATGTGTTGTTGGATTCTGATTGCTAGAATTTTGGCCAAAGAACTAAATAGACATTTCTCCAAAGAAGACATACAGATGGCTAACAAACACATGAAAAGATGCTCAACATCACTCATTATCAGAGAAATGCAAATCAAGACCACTATGAGGTACCATTTCACACCAGTCAGAATGGCTGCGATCCAAAAGTCTACAAATAATAAATGTTGGAGAGGGTGTGGAGGAAAGGGAACCCTCTTACACTGTTGGTGGGAATGCAAACTAGTACAGCCACTATGGAGAACAGTGTGGAGATTCCTTAAAAAACTGGAAATAGAACTGCCTTATGATCCAGCAATCCCACTGCTGGGCATACACACTGAGGAAACCAGAAGGGAAAGAGACACGTGTACCCCATTGTTCATCGCAGCACTGTTTATAATAGTCAGGACATGGAAGCAACCTAGATGTCCATCAGCAGATGAATGGATAAGAAAGCTGTGGTACATATACACAATGGAGTATTACTCAGCCATTAAAAAGAATTCATTTGAATCAGTTCTAATGAGGTGGATGAAACTGGAGCCTATTATACAGAGTGAAGTAAGCCAGAAAGAAAAACACCAATACAGTATACTAACGCATATATATGGAATTTAGACAGATGATAACAATAACCCTGTGTACGAGACAGCAAAAGAGACGCTGATGTATGGAACAGTCTTATGGACTCTGTGGGAGAGGGAGAGGGTGGGAAGATTTGGAAGAATGGCATTGAAACATGTAAAACATCATGTATGAAATGAGATGCCAGTCCAGGTTCAATGCACGATACTGGATGCTTGGGGCTAGTGCACTGGGATGACCCAGAGGGATGGTATGGGGAGGGAGGAGGGAGGAGGGTTCAGGATGGGGAGCACATGTATACCCGTGATGGACTCATTTTGATATTTGGCAAAACTAATACAATTATGTAAAGTTTAAAAATAAAATAAAATTAAAAAAAAATAATAATAAAATAAAAAATAAAAAAATTAAGAGACATACCACTCTATATAAAATAAATTAACAGCAAGGGCTTACTGTATAGCACAAGCAATTATATTCAAAGCCTTGTAATAATCTATAATGGAAAATAATCTGAAAAATAATATGTATGTATAACTATATATATATAACTATATAACTATATATATATATATATATAAAGCTGAATCACTTTGCTGTACACCTGAAACAAACACAGCATTGTAAATCAACTGTACTTCAGTAAAAATGTTGCTACTGAAAAAAAAAAAAGCAACTTTAGATAAGAACTTTCCATATTAACTTAAAAATACAGAACTAAAAACTGAAAGAATCTGATAAAATTTATACTTTCCTACATGCTATATTTTAGAATAATTATACTAAAACAAACATGTTGTTACAAATTAAGTTCCTTAAAGACACAGTAAATTTGTAGCAAAAAAAGGTAATTTGTACCATAAGTTCCTGTTCCAGTTCTGCATTTTTTGCAGCAATGGAGGAATAAGCAACTATTTTTTCTTCTAGCTGTTTCTCTAAAGTTAAAAGTTGAGAACATTTCTTTGTCATCTGAAAACACATTGAAATAAATTTAAAATTATTTTTAAAATATGAATGACAATTCAGAAGAAAAACAGTGAGGGGAAGAGCAGAATATGACACATCCTATTCCATTAATTCACATGCCTATGTTCAAACAGGACCACACCCAACCCATTTTGTAAAAGTAGCTGTTAAAGACTGAAATTAGTACAATAAAATGTTAACAGCAGTATTTCTACTGGTAGAATTACCAATGTTTTATTTTCTTTTTTGTCCCTTTCTGTATTTTAAACAAGACTGTGCTAATATTTTAATTTAAAAAGTTATTAAGCTTAGTACCTGACACTTTTCCAAGTAAGATGATGGCTGTAATTATCAACTGACTCTCTTTTCTGTAATTAACATAAGTTCCTATCCCACAGGTCTTATCCCTAGTCTTGGCTATAGACTTTAAGAAGGGAAATCAGACATTTAAAAAGTGCCCTCAAAGACCGGCAACCTGTGATTTGAAGGGTGACTATAGCATATACACGTGTGGTCCTAGTACACAATTACCTATTAAGGCATTCTTGTTCTGTCCTCAGTGGAAATGAAGATCAGATATTCCTAAAACATACAGTATCCCCTTTTCAGGATATAATCCAAAGATACCTGCATCAAATTTACATGCAGCTGTTTAAAAATGCAGATTCCTTAGCATTACTCCATACCTACTGAATCAGAATCACTGGAATAGGACCCAAAACCTGCATGTTTAACAAGCTTTCCAGGTGGTTCTACTATTTGCTCAAATACGAAATCCTCTATTACTACCTGTTTTTTTCCAATTACATAATCCAAATTTTTTACTTGTAAATATGTATTAGCCATATTAACTTATACTTGAAAGAAATAATAGAAAGGAGTACAGTTTAAGCCTCACCAAATTTAGCCACTGTTTTCCTACTTTTAACATATATTAAAACCCAAAAGTTTCCAAATATAATTTTAAAAGAAGTTATAACTTATAGGATACCATTTTTTTAAGTGTATAAATCTCATCTTTAACAAACAATTTTTACAAAACCATACAACATTTTTTTCTTCTCTCAAAATTTAGTACATATAGCTAATTTAAGCTTACTTCACTTTCAAGTTTGCTAGAGTTTGAAGCTTTCTCTAGCAGCTCCTCTTGAATGAGTTGAAACTGACTAGTTCTGTGAGCCATGTTAACCTTCAGATCAGAATTCTCAGCTTCTATTTGCATCAACTTATCACGTAATTCTTCTATTCCAGAAGCAAGTCTTTGCCTTTCTCTTTCATATTGCTTGTTCATAGTATGCTGATTTTGATCTTTTAAACTTTCTGTTAATAAACATAAAAGGAAAACTGTTCTCTGTAAAACTTAAAGAATAAAATCTCATTTCAGTGTTGAAAGATTTAATCATATTTACTTTCTGATCTAAAGAATACTAAAGTGGATGAAACATAAATTAAAGAAAATATAATTAAGAAACATGGTAAGCAAGGTACTTTCTATTATTAAATATATAAAGTAGGAATAAGTTCTGACTCAATTCACTTTTCTAGATTATCACTTCATAACATAAGGACTATCTTTTTGTACCACAAAGAGCCCTTCTCCATCTTTAAAAACCCCACTGTTTGAATATAAATCATTATTTGAAAACAAAACAAAACATAAAAACATTGTCTTATCTCCTTAAACCAAAATTTATCATAAATTTATTTGGCTAACTTGATCATTTTGATATACTGTATACAGATGCAAACTGAAAACGCCAACACTGAAGTCTTCATATTCCCTAGCCAAATGATAAGAATTCAGTAATGCTCTTTAAAACTACTGAGGGTTATCAGAGGTAGTTGTTGGCATACACCTTTTCTCCATTATAAAGTTATACACTATTGCCGACTGAAAGGTAAACAAGCTTTCAGGGGTGCTTTAAAGTAGATGCACAATGTAGATGACTGCATGAGAATACACAGATGTGTAAACAAGTAGAGAAACTATGCCTTCAAGGGTTGCGTAAATACCATTTCCCATCAATTCTCTATATCCCTAATAATTCACTTTCTAAACAATCTATTATTGACTCTCTTCTTCTTTGATATTAGAGAATATATAACATATATTATCACAACCTCTAATTAGAATTCCCTCTGCTGATTCCATCATTCTCGACTATATTCCTTCTAATCACTTAAGATATCTAATCTTCTCTACCATCATTTCTGCTAGCAGTCCATTGTATTTGAAGGTGGCATATGACAGGTTAAAGATACATATGTTAACCCCTAGGGCAACCACTAAAAAAAAAAAAGAGGTATAATTAATTACTTAATAGAATGCATTAAAAAAATGAAGTACTAAAATTCATTCAAAAGAAGGCAAGAAAAATGAACAAAACCCAACAGAATAAAAAACAAACAAATAACAAGATGGTAGATTTAAACCCAAAAAGATCAATGATAACATCAAATATAAGTAACCAACACATTCCAAAAAGGGTGAAAGAATGACTAGTTACAAAAGTAAGAATCAATCATATGTATTTTATCAGAAACACACTCATATACAAAGATACATCCTTTTAAGGATGGAAGAAGTCTTCCCAGGCAAACACTAATCAACAAAAAGCCAGAGTGATAACTATTGAATTATGAACAGAGGAAAGAAAAAATAGTATTGCCTAGTGAGGTTTTCAACATATGTTGCTATAATACATTGGATAATTACAACATAAAATAGGAATGGTAAAGAGACCTATAGTCTTACAAAGTTTCTATATTTTACTTCAAGCGGAAAAATCTTAATTCTGAATAAACTATGAACTATAACAAACTATACATCAAGGCTCTATGTTGTCACTCTGCTTATTTAACTTATATGCAGAGTACATGATGCAAAAGCCGGGCTGGATGAAGCTCAGGCTGGAATCAAGGTTGCCAGGAGAAATATCAATAACCTCAGATATGCGATGATACCATTCTCTAATGGCAGAAAGTGAAGAGGAACTAAGGAGCCTATTGAAGGTGATAAAGGAGAGTGAAAAAGCTGGCTTAAAACTCAACATTCAAAAAATGAAGATCATGGCATCCGGTCCATTCAGTTCACTCAGTCATGTCCGACTCTTTGCAACCCCATGGACTGCAGCAAGCCAGGCTTCCCTGTCCATCACCAACTCCTGAAGCTTGCTCAAACTCACATCCATCAAGTCGGTGATGCCATCCAACCATCTCATCCTCTGTTATCCCCTTCTCCTCCTGCCTTCAATCTTTCCCAGCATCAGGGTCTTTTCTAATGAGTCAGTTCTTCACATCAGGTGGCCCAAGTATTGGAGTTTCAGCTTCAGCATCAGTCTTTCCAATGAATATTCAGGACTGATTTCCTTTAGAATTGACTGGTTTGATCTTGAAGTCCAAGGGACTCTCAAGAGTCTTCTCCAACACCACAGTTCAACAGCATCAATTCTTCAATGCTCAGCTTTCATTATAGTCCAACTCTCACATCCAAACATGACTACTGGAAAAACCATAGCTTTGACTAGACGAACCTTTGTTGGCAAAGTAATTTCTCTTCTCTTCAACACACTCGAACTACTTCAACCAGTCCCATCACTTCATGGCAAATAGATGGGGAAACAATGGAAACAGTGATAGACTTTATTTTCTTGGTCTCCAAAATCACTGCAGATAGTGACTGCAGACATGAAATCAAAAGACGCTTGCTCCTTGGAAGAAAAGCTATGGCAAACCTAGACAGCGTATTAAAAGGCAGAGACATCACTTTGCCAACAAAGGTCCATATAGTCAAAGCTATGGTTTTCACAGTAGTCATGTACAGATGTGAGATGGACCATAAAGGCTGTTGTTGTTATTGTTCAGTCACCCAGTCGTGACCGACTCTTCACAACCCCATGGACTACAATACGCCAGGCCTCCCTATCCCTCATCATCTCCCAGAGTTTGCCCAAGTTCATGTTCATTGCATCAGTGATTCCTTCCAGCCATCTCATCCTCTGACGCCCTTTCCTCCTGCTGCCTTCAATCTTTCCCAGCATCAGGGTCTTTTCCAATCAGTTGGTTCTTCACATCAGGTGGCCAAAGTATTGGAGTTTCAGCTTCAGCATCAGTCCTTTCAGTGAATATTCAGGGTTGATTTCCCTTAAAATTGACTGGTTTGATCTCCTTGCTGTCCAAGGGACTTTCATCAGGAGTCTTCTCCAGCACAGTTCAAAGGCATCAATTCTTTGGCATTCTACCTTCTTTATGGTCCAGCTCTCATGACCATATGTGACCACTGGGAAGACCATAGCCTTGACTACACAGACCTTTGTCAGCAGAGTCAAGTCTCTGCTCTGTCTAGGTTTGTCATTGCTTTCCAGCAAAGAGGCAATCACCTTCTGATTTCACGGCTGCAGTCACCACCCACAGTGACTTTGGAGCCCAAAAAGAGGAAATCTGTCACTACTTCCACCTTTTCCCCTTCTATTTGAAGGCTGAGCACCACAGAATTGATGCTTTGCGGTGCTGGAGAAGACTCTTGAGAGTCTCTTGGACTGCAAGGAGATCAAACCAGTCAATCCTGGAGAAAATCAACCCTGAATATTAACTGGAAGGACTGATGCTCAAGCTTCAATACTTTGGCCACCTGATGTGAAGAGCTGACTTATTGGAAAAGACTCTGATGCTGGGAAAAACTGAGGGCAGGAGGAGAAGGGGAAGATGGAGGATAAGATGATTGGATGGCATCATTGACTCAATATGACACGAATTTCAGTAAACCCCAGGAGA
Source organism: Bos javanicus (assembly GCF_032452875.1). Lineage (NCBI taxonomy): Eukaryota > Metazoa > Chordata > Mammalia > Artiodactyla > Bovidae > Bos > Bos javanicus. The sequence continues at coordinate 50,579,750 of NC_083870.1, forward strand.
TAGCGAAGGACAGTCTGGTGTGCTGCAGTCCACTGGGTCACAGAGTTGGACATGACTGAGCAAGTGAACAACAACCAGAAAGAGAAATTAGAGAATAATCCCATTTACAATTGAGTCAAAAAGAATTAAATAGTTAGGAATAAATATAACCAAATAGGTAAAAGATCTGTATACTGAAAACTATAAGACACTGATGAAAGAAACTGAAGACAAATAAATGAAGACATTTCATCCTCATGGATTAGAAGAATTAACATTGTGAAAATATTTATAAGTGATCTACTGATTCAATTCAACCCCTATAAAAATTCCAAAGGTATTTTTCACAGAAATTGAATAAACAAGCCTAAAATTTATATGGAACTACAAAAGAGAAAGAACAAAACTGAAGGCATTATACTAGCTGGTTTCAAACTATGTGACAAAGCTATAGGAATCAAAAAAGTATAACACTGGCATAAAAACAGACACATAGATCAATGGGACAAAAACAGAAAGATCATAAATAATGGTCAATTCATTTACAACAAAGGAGTGAAGAATACTTCACAGAGAAAGGATAGTCTCTTCAATAAACAGTGTCAGGAAAACTGGACAGCAACAAGAATGAAACTCGACAACTATCTTACACCATACACAAAAATTAACCTAAAAATGGATTAAAGACATGAACCGTGAACATAAGACATGAAGTATAAAATTCCTAGAAAAAAAACAACAACATAGACTGTCAGCTATTAGACATCAGTCTCAGCAGTGACTGTCTTTTGGTGATTTTTCTTTTTTTTTGCATTTTACATCAAAAGCAAAACCAAATAAGCAGGACTATATCAAACTAAAAAGTTCCTATATAGCAAAGGAAACCATCAACAAAATGAAAAGTCAACTTATGGAATGGGAGAAAATATTTTCAAATCATTTATCTGATAAGAGGTTAATAGTCTGAACATATTTAAAAAATCACAACTCAACACCAAAAATAAAGGCAGAGAATCTGAACAGACATTTTTCCAGAGAAGACACCAATGGCCAATAGGTACAAACAACACTAAGCATCACGAAAATCGAAATCAAAACTACAATAACATAACAAAAAGATTCTAATTTGAATAGTACAGGAAACTATATTCAGTATAGTTTATCTTGTGATAAACCATAATGAAAAAGAATATAAAAAAGAATGTATATTTGTGTATAACTGAGTCACTTTGCCTACAGCAGAGATTGATACATTGTAAATTAACTATTATGTTTCAATTAAAAAAAAAAAAGATAGCCAACAAGGACCTACTATATAGCACAAGGAATTCTACTCAATATTCTGTAATATCCTAAATAGATAATTTGAATAAGAATGGGAAAAAGATTAAATTAAATTAAAAAATTACAAAAAAACCTCACAGTGAGCTATCATTTGACAGCTGTTAGAAAGGCTGTATAAAAAAGATGAGATATAACAACTATTGGTGAGGATGTTGAGAAAAATGAACCCTGTATACTGCTGGTGGGAATGTAAATTGGCACAGTAACTATGAAGAACAGTATGGCAGTTCCTCAAAAAATTAAAAACAGAACTACCATAAGATCTAGCAATTCCACTTCTGGATATTATCTGAAAGAAAATCTGTATGGAAACACAAAAAATCCCAAACAGCCAAAACAGTCTAAAGAAAGAAGAACAAAGCTCAGAGTATCATGCTCTATGATTTTAAACTATTCTACAGATCTATAGTAATCAAAATGGTATGGCACTGGCACAAAACTAGACACACAGTTCAATGGAACAAAGTAGATAGCCCAGAAATAAATTCACACTTTATGTTCAATTAATCTATGGCAAAGAAGAGAGAATATACAATGGGAAAAAGACAGCCCCTCTAATAAATGGACAGAGATATGCAAAAGAATCTAAATGGGCTACTTTCTTAAACCACATACAACAATAAACTCACAATGGAGTAAAGACAAAGATAAGATCTGAAATCATAGTATTTCTAGAAGAAAACACAGGCAGTAAGCTTTCTGACATTAGTCTTAGCAATATTTTTGGGGTCTAGTCTCCTCAGGCAAGGAAAACAAGAGCAATAATAAACAAGTAGGACTACATCAAACTAAAATGCTTTTGCACAATGAATGAAATTATCAACAAAATGAGACATCCTACTGAATAGGAGGAGATATTTGCAAATGATATAATTTGATAAGGGGTTAATAATCCAAAATATACAAAGAACTCACACAGCTCAGTATCACTAAAACAACCTGATTTTAAATACAGGCAGAGGACATGAATAGACATTTTTCCAAAGAACACATACAGATGCCAACAGGTACATGAAAAGATGCTCAACAATACTTATCATCAGGGAAACACAATCAAAACCACAATGAACTACCTCAAACCTATCAGAATGGGTATTATCAAAAACACAACAAATAACAACTGAATGTGGAACAACAAGAATGTGGAGAGAAATGCACTTTTAGTGCACTACTAGAGAGAGTATAAATTGGCCGACACTGTTGAAAACAGTATGGGGGTACCTTTTTTAATCTTTAAAACCACCATACGACCCGGTAATTACACTTTTGGGTATGCTTCTGAAGAAAATAAAATACTAGTTAGAAAATATATCTGTACTCCTATATTCATTGCAGCCTATTTTACAACAGCCCAGATATAGTAGCAACCTAAGTGTCCATCAATTGGTAAATGGATCAAGAAGGTGTATATACAGAATGTATTTATAAAATAGAATATTAGTCATTAAACAGAGTGAAATCCTGATTATTTGCAACAGCATGGATTGATATAGAGGGTATTATGATAAGTAAAATAAGCTAGACAGAGGAAAAACAAATATTGTATTATTTCATTCATATAAAATTTACATATGGAATCTAAAAAACAAAACAAATGAACAAACATAACAAAACAGAAACAGACTCATACATACAGAGAACCACCTGGTGGTTGCAGTTGGGAAGGGGGAAGGGGAAGAAGATAAGTGAAATAGGTAAGAGAGACTAAGAGGCACAAACTCGGTTACAAAACAAATGAATCATGGAGATAAAAGGTACAGTATGGACAATACAGTCAATAATATCCTAGTAACATTGTATGGCATCAAATGGTAACTAGACTTACCATGGTGATTTTGTAATGTCCAATCATTATGTTTTACAGCTTGAACTAACATAATGTTGTAGGTCAATTACATTTACTGTATTTACAATAAAGATAGAAAAAAAAAAAGGAAGGAAGAAAGAAGAAAGGGCCAATGTTCAAATTTTTAAAAGCAACAAATAAATAAATAAAATGAAGAGAGTCTTAAAAAGACTACTTAATAATCTATATATTCACATATAAGGAATTCAACTGATCTGCTATTACAGTAAGTCCCCTATATATAAATGAGTTCCATTCTGAGAGCACATCCATAAGTCCAACAAAGGCAGCTGTGATCAGCTATTTTTCACACAAATACTTAAAAAAAAAAAGGTAAATAAACATTTTAAAACACAGTACAGTACTTTGGAAAGTACAGTGGTACAGTATAACAGCTGGTACCTGTTAGCAGTACCAGCTACATCACCACTGCTTTTATGCTTGCTTCTGGACACTCAGAAAACTAAGATCATGGCATCTGGTCCCATCATTTCATGGAAAATAGATGGGGAAACAGTGTCAGACTTTATTTTTGGGGCTCCAAAATCACTGCAGATGGTGATCACAGCCATGAAATTAAAAGATGCTTACTGCTTGGAAGGAAAGTTATGACCAACCTAGATAGCATATTAGAAAGCAGAGACATTACTTTGCCAACAAAGGTCCGTCTAGTCAAGGCTATGATTTTTCCAGTGGTCATGTATGGATGTGAGAGTTGGACTGTGAAGAAAGCTGAGCACCGAAGAATTGATGCTTTTGAACTGTGGTGTTGGAGAAGACTCTTGAGAGTCCCTTGGACTGCAAGGAGATCCAACCAATCCATTCTAAAGATCAGTCTGGGTGTTCTTTGGAAGGAATGATGCTGAAGCTGAAACTCCAGTACTTTGGCCACCTCATGTGAAGAGTTGGCTCATTGGAAAAGACTGATGCTGGGAGGGATTGGGGGCAGGAGGAGAAGGGGACGACAGAGTTTGAGATGGTTGGATGGCATCACTGACTCAATGGACGTGAGTCTGAGTGAACTCCGGGAGTTGGTGATGGACAGGGAGCCCTGGCGTGCTGCAATTCATGGGGTAGCAGAGAGTCGGACATGACTGAGCGACTGAACTGAACTGTACTGAACTGGACATCTTGGGCTTGAAAGAAAGATACTGTACTCTACAATGTAAAGGACACAAAAGCACAGCCACTTGTAGAGGATGCACACATGTGACAATGTATGCCAGACATGTGAACTAATTTATGTGGTTGGACATGTGAATGCATGCTCGCATCTTTCAAAGTTTGCAGCTTGGAGGTCTGTATATAGGATACTTAATGGTATTACAAATACTTCAAGTTTTCTTCTATACAGGGGTTTCTTCATGTTAATTACTGGTTAAGAACCAAGTATGTTAAAAATAAAAGCTGGTCCTAATGTACAATACAATGACAATAGGTTATACTGTTGTATATTAGAAAGTTGTTAACAGAGTAGATCTTAAGACATTCTCCTTTTTATTTTTTGGTATATTTACAAGATGATGTATGTTAACCAATTTACTGTGATCATTTCATAATATATGTAAATTAAGTCATTATGCTATACACAGTAGGAGAAGGCAATGGCACCCCATTCCGGTAGTCTTGCCTGGAAAAAAAATCCCATGGATGGAGGAGCCTGGTAGGCTGCAGTCCATGGGGTCGCTAAGAGTTGGACACGACTGAACGACTTCACTTTCACTTTTCACTTTCATGCATTGGAGAAGGAAATGCCAACCTACTCCAGCGTTCTTGCCTGGAGAATCCCAGGGACGGGGGAGACTGGTGGGCTTCCATCTATGGGGTCGCACATAGTCGGACATGACTGAAGTGACTTAGCAGCAGTAGCAGCAGCAGCTATACACAGTGCTATATGTCAACTATATCTCAAAAGAACTGCAAAAAAAATTTCACCCAATAATTACAGAATACAGAATTTTTTCAAGTGAATCAGGAATATTCATCAAGAGAGATCATATGCTGGCCAATAAACTGAGCTTCAAAAAACATTTAAAAAATTTAAATCAGGTTCTTTCATGAATTCATTTGTTTAATGAAAACAACCTAATGTCCACCACTAATAACAGAGATATCTGGAAAATGACTAAATATTTGGAAATAAACACACATAGAAGATATTATAAGACATAATAAAATGTAAGATATTATAAGACATGAATAAAATGTAAACTGAATAAAATGTAAACATTACCTAAAAGTAAGTTATACAGCTAATTTTAATTAGCTGAAGATACAGCTGAAGTAGTGCCTAAAAGTAAGATTATACCCTTAAATACTTTTGAAAAGGAAAATTTAAAGTCAATAATCTAAGCTTTCACTTTAAGAAAATTTTGAAAAGAAGAGAATATTAAGCCCAAAGTAACTGGGAAGGAATATATGGAACCTGAAGGAAATATTATACAGCAGTCCTCTTTTATCCTCAGTTTCACATTCTGAGGTTTCAGTTACCTGCTGTTAAGTAAGGCTTGGCTATAATACATGGAAAATTCCAGAAATAAACAATTCCTAAGTTTTAAACTGTGTGGTATTCTGAGAGGTGTGATAACGTCTTACACTGTCCCTTGTCATCCAGCTCCAAATTGCCAAAGACGTATATAATAATCCCTTTATCCTGGTATTGTGCCTTTTAGACACTTAGTGGTCAACTAGGTTATCAAATCAACTGTTGCAGTATCATGGCGCATATGTTCAAGTAATACTTATTTTACTTAATAATGGTCCTGAAGTGCAAGAGTAGTAATGCTAGAAATCCAAATATTCCAAAAAGAAGCTGTAATATGCTTCAGTGAAAAGGTGAAAGTTCTAGATTTAATAAGGAAAGAAAAAAGTTATATGCTGAGGGTGCTAAGATCTATAGTAAGAATCTTCTGTCCACGAAATTGTGAAAAAGAAATTTGTGCTAATTTTGCTATCATAGGTCAAACTGCAAAAGTTACAGCCACAACGTGTGAAGATGAAAAAGCCATTTAAAAGTGTATAATAGGAGGGAGGAGGGTTCAGGATGGGGAACACAGGTATACCTGTGGTGGATTCATTTCGATATTTGGCAAAACTAATACAATATTGTAAAGTTTAAAAATAAAATAAAAAAGAAAAAAAAAAAAAAAAGTGTACAATAGAGGGAAAGACAGAGAGACCACATTCCTATAACTTTTATTATAGTACACTGTTATAATTATTCTATTTTAGTTATTGTTGTTAACCTCTTACTGTACCTAATTGACAAACTAAACTTTATCATTTGTATGTACAGGAAAAAACTTCGTAGTATATAGGGGTCAGTACCATCTGTAGTTTCAGGCATTCACTGGAGGTCTTAGAACATATCCTGGAAGGATAGGCAGGGACTACTGTATGTCTTAACTGTGTGATGGTAACAAGGGTATATACATATGAAAAAACAAACCTTTGACAAAATGTACTGAATTTCATATTTTAGATGGATGCATCATAAAATGTAAGGAAATCTTACTTTAAAAAAGTGTATTTTTAAAGAATGATGCAACATTTAATAATTTTGAAACAATTTTTTACTGTCTTATCAACACTAAGTAGTACTAACAGATTATCAGGTATGTTTGATAATAGAAACCAACAGACCCCACATGCAAAAACAACAAAAAGTACACATGACACTGTGATCCAGCCATTAAAAAAAAACCATCATAAAGAACTCTAATTACAATTTATTAAAAGAATTGAACATACCTACTTGATTACCTAGTTTTACAGGTTCTATTTCTAAACTGTTTAATTTGCGACCTTCTTGGTAGTCATTACAAGCAGTAAGATTGTGAGATAACTGATTTGCAGTCAGGTTTGCCTGAAGCTTCTGAATTTCTGCCTCTTTTATTGCAAGTTTAATCCTGGCACAAAAGAAAATGAACCAAAAAGCATTAGAAAAATTCTGTAAAAATATCACATCCCATTTTTCCCTTTCAAATTAAAAAAATTTTAATTAAAACTCTGATATTAGTCAACTATTGGCCAGGATACAGAAAATCTTACAAACCACTGAATACATTGTAAACAGGTTCAGTTACTTCAGAAACTGGATAGTACCCACCCTGCTGCTGCTGCTGCTGCTAAGTCGCTTCAGTTGTGTCCGACTCTGTGCAACCCCATAGACAGCAGCCCACCAGGCTCCGCCATCCCTGGGATTCTCCCGGCAAGTACCCATCCTACAACCCAGCAATTCTACTTTTAGAAACATCTGCTAGGGAAACTCTCACATATTATACAGGAAACATGTATATATACCTCACAGCATTATTTTTAACAGACGAAAACTATACATACAGTAAGTCTCCCTCAAGTTGCCAACTTACAAAGATGCGAATGTGCATTCTCATGTCCAATCACAAGTTAGTTGACATGTCTAGTGCACTGTCGTGTGTGTGCATCCTCTTACAAGGGGTTGTGCTTTTGTATCCTTTACTGTATAGTACTGAATAGAGTATGGTAGTACATTATCTTTATTTCAAGCTCAGGATGTCCAGAAACAAGTGTAAAAGCAGTGGTGATATCGGTGTTAAGAAGCTCCAAGTGATGATGTTGGAAACAAAAGTGAAAATAATTTAAAGTGGAGTCAAAAAGATGGGAGACATCGCTAGTTCTTGTAACATGAATCGCTCAACCACTGGCACAATTCCAAAGAAAATGGACAGTTATGGAACGGAAGTCCACTGTGCTGATGATGTCGACAATAATGTGAAAGAAGCATGGAAAAGTGATGGAAGAGATAGAAAGACTTCTTGGTGTGTGGAGGCCAAGATAAGCATCAGTGTCAAGGCCTGCTCAGTTTAATGCTGATTCAAGAAAAAGCTAAAAGCCTTTATAAAGACTTTAACACAGCAAAAAAAGTGAAAGTGAAGTCACTAAGTTGTGTCTGACTCTTGCTACCCCATGGGCTGTAGCCTACCAGGCTCCTCCATCCATGAGATTTTCCAGGCAAGAGTACTGGAGTGGGTTGCCATTTCCTTCTCCAGAGGATCTTTCTGACCCAGGGATCAAACCCAGGTTTCCCACATTGTAGGCAGACGCTTTACCATCTGAGCCACTATTGGGCACATCTTTAAAAGCCAGTCATGGCTGGCTTCACCAATTCAAGGCTAGAGCCAATTTTCACAAGGTAAAAGTAAGTGGTGAGGCAGTGAATGCAGATATGGTAGCTACCCAGGAATTTCCTGAAATGCTTCTGAGAAATTATTGATGAAGGCATGTATTTACCCAAGATGGTTTTTAATGTGGATGAGACAAGACTGTACTGGAAGAGAATGCCAAACCGAAGTTACGTCAGTGAGGAGGAAATGTTGATGGCAAACTATAAAAGCAGCAAAGGATAGGATAACTATTATTTAGGGGTAACACTTTTAGCGATATGAAGCTGAAGTCTCTCAGTTCATTATTCATAGAACTCAAGAGCCCTTAAAAACATAGCCAAGGGTTCTCTTCCTGTTCTGTGGAAGACTAACCCTAAAGCCTGGGTTATACACACTGTTTTCCAGGATGGTTTTGCTTGGAGAAGGATGTCCATTCAATATTCTTTTGCTGCTTAACAATGCTCCAGGCCATTCCCCATTCATGGGCAGCTATCATCCTAACATCAAAGTAGTGCATCTGCCAACAAACACTATGTTGCTCATCCAACCTAAGGACCAGGGAGTTATAGAGACTTTCAAGAAATATTATTTATGTCAGACTTTTTTCATCAAACAGTAAAGGTGAATGACAAATCAGGAACAACCTTGCTCCAATTTTGGAAGGACTGTAACATAAAAAACAGTGACTATAGGTCATAAGGGTTTCCCTGGAGGCTCAGATAGTAGAGAATCTGCCTGCACTATGGGAGACCTGGGTTTGATCCCTGGGTTGGGACGATCCCCTGGAGAAGGGAATGGGTACCCACTTCAGTATTCTTGTTTGGAGAATTCCATGGACAGAGGAGCCTGGCGGGCTATAGTTCATGGGGCTGCAAAGAATTGAACACGATTGAGTGACTAACACTGGGAGTCATTGGATAGGCCATAAAAAACAATGACTTTGCTTGGTGTGACTTAATGGCTGTTATTATGAATGGGGGTTGGAAGAACCTTTGCCCACAGTTTGTTCACAATTTTTGTGGATTTGAGAAGGTGGATGAGGAGTCCAAAGAGGTCTTCAGCAACTTAATGACCTCAGCAAGAACCTACAGCTATATCTACAAGAGGACAACTTCACTGAAGACCTGATGGAATTGGAGGCTCAGAGAAAGTACAACAAGATACAAGGGGAAGAAGAAGTAACTGAAGAACTAAAGAGATTCACGATGCAGGAAATGGCAAGGGAATTTTATTTGGGGAGGCACTGTTAGTTTTTAAGGCACAGGACCCAAATGTAGAACAGTACATGAAGATGGCAGCAGCTGTTCAGAATGCAATCCAGTGCTACTGTGTCATTTATGATGAGAAAAAAAGAGTTACTACCCAGATATCACTGAAACATTTTTTTCAAGAGGTAGAACTGAATCCAGCAAGGAACAAGAACCTGTGCCATCAATGTCAGACGTGAGTGAAATTGCAGCTTGCCTTCCATCTTCTATTGCTGATGATCTTTCAACTCTACCATCTCCTACCTCTCCCTCCTTCAGTTAGTGACTCATCTTGCCTGTTCACTTGATACCGACCTCTGTATGCCAACTATTGTACTGTGCTACTGTACTTTTCAAGTTACTGTACTGTAAGATTAAATTTTTTTCTTTTTTGTGTTTGTTTTTTTATGTATTATTTGTGTGAAAAGTATTATAAACCTATTATAGTTTATATATATATAAAATATATATATTATATAACAGATTGTATTAGTTGGGTACCTAGGTTAACTTTGTTGGACTTAAGAACACACTCTTGGAATGGAACTTGACTGTATGTAGGAGACTTACTGTAAGGTAACTATATAAATAAAGGAACAGATAAATTGTGATGAAGTTATAAGATAGACTCTTACACTTCTATTAAAACTAGACTAACAATACTAATCCATCCATTGAACAATCATTCCACCTACCTACCTCAACATGGAAGAATTTTAAAATGATGCTAAGTGAAAAAGCAAAATTACAAACAATATAAAAACAGCATATTTATGCATATGAGTGTAAACATGCACAAATGAACTGAAGAGTAGATACCCAACTCATGATAGCAGATAATTAGGAGGAGAATGGGTCTAGTGTTAAGGATTAAGGGAATTATCCATCCTGTAATGTTTTACTTTTCATTTAAAGAAACAGATTTGAAAAAAAGTATCAAAAAATGTTAAGAAGAATCAACCTTCATCGTGGAAATACCAGTTCAGTTCAGTTCAGTTCAGTCTAACAGTCCTGTCCGACTCTTTGCGACCCCATGGACTACAGCATGTCAGGCTTCCCTGTCTACCACCAATTCCCAGGCTTGCTCAAACTCATGTGGAAATATAGATATTTGTTAAAACATTCTCTAGCTTTCTCTGCATATTTTTCAATTTAATCAAAGATCTTAATTCCAATTTTTTAAAAACATTGTATTTGCAACAACTTCAGGATCTGAAAACCATACCTCAATTCCGAAATCACCATTTTATTTGTCTCACAGCAGCCAATGTAACTGTCTTGCTTATTTGACAAACTGCTCATCTGGTGCTTAGAAAGAGGTGATTTAAAACCAAATATTTCTCTTTTTAACTGCAAGTTTAAAAACAAAGATATATAAACTTATAATACCTATGACATAATCATTTTTTATGCAGAACTTCAAGTCTGAAAAATTTCATGCACAGAAATAATCTAACAGTCATCAATAGAATATATAAATTTATTACACATTATAAAATATTAATGGGAAAACTATAATAGTTAAATCTCCATTATATAAATCATTATGGAGATATTTCATAACATGGAATGAAAAGCAAGAGAGGCATATATAGAATTTTCAAAAATGCACTAAACTCTATTTTTTTTCCTGGATATATCTATAGGGGGCAATATTTAAAATATGGACAAGAAGGATACATGTGAATTTCAGAACAGTGGCTACCTCTGGGGAGAGAAGTGAATTGGGATTAACAAAATATATAATGAGGTTTTATCTCCCTAAAAGATTTTATTCTGCAGTAGATATCAAAACATTTCCCAGATTTAGCAAATGTACTACATTGATCTCTGTATGTATGCTGTATGTTCTGAATAGAGAATTTTAAAAATTAGTTATTAAAAGGGCAAGGTAAGCACTTAATGACTACTACCTTCAAACTATAACCAAATCACACTTTTTAGGAATAGAAAAATTTTTCTAAATTCACATTTCCAAACCATGTTATATAGGATATCAAGCATGTATTACCACTTGACTCTCAGAAACACATATCAGGTAATTCTTCATATTAAGTCAAATGAAAGCATCAATTTAAAATGAATGCTACTGTATTTTATTATTACGAAATTTTACAAGTAATCAGTACAATTAAAAATTTAAGCAAATAATCAGCATCCTAGGAAAGTAGATATTTCAGGGGGATGTAAACCAAGAATTCTATGTTCTGGTTTTAATTCTGCCACTCACTAACAGGATAAATTATTTATTTCCTTGGGTACATTTCTTTACCAATAAAATGATGGTATTGAATTGAATGATTACTAAGGCATCTTTCAGCATCCTAAATCCATGACAGTTTAAAACTGATAAAAATGTACCATCCATTCATATGTAAAACCAACCATGACACATTTATCTATACCTTTTCTTCTGATCTCACCTTTATTTTACACCTATCAATAACAAATTTCTGATACAAGTATACTTTTCTTCCTAACCTCATTTATAAATATGGTCATATCTATAACTCAGAGAAAAGGTGGCCACATGCTACCATAAAAACAATTCTAAAAGGTATATGAAAAGCTGTTCAACAGTCAACACGGAAATGAAAATTAAAACCACAATGTGATATCAATTAATACTCATTAATATGGCTGTAATCAAAGACAGACAAGAATAAATGTTGGCTATCACTTCACGGGAAATAGATGGGGAAAGAGTGGAAACAGTGTCAGTCTTTATTTTTGGGGGCTCCAAAGTCACTGCAGATGGTGACTGCAGCCATGAAATTAAAAGACGCTTACTGCTTGGAAGGAAAGTTATGACCAACCTAGATAGCACATTCAAAAGCAGAGATATTACTTTGCCAACAAAGGTCTGTCTAGTCAAGGCTATGGTTTTTCCAGTGGTCATGTATGGATGTGAGAGTTGGACTATGAAGAAAGCTGAGCACCGAAGAATTGATGCTTTTGAACTGTGGTGTTGGAGAAGACTCTTGAGAGTCCCATTGACTGCAAGGAGATCCAACCAGTCCATCCTAAAGGAGATCAGTCCTGGGTATTCACTGGAAGGACTGATGCTAAAGCTGAAACTCCAGTACTTTGGCGACCTCATGCGAAGAGTTGACTCATTGGAAAAGACCCTGATGCTGGGAGGGATTGGGGGCAGGAGGAGAAGGGGACGACAGAGGATGAGATGGCTGGATGGCATCACCCACTCGATGCACGATTTTGGGTGAACTCCGGGAGTTGGTGATGGACAGGGAGGCCTGGTGTGCTGAGATTCATGGGGTCACAAAGAGTCGGACAGGACTGAGCGACTGAACTGAACTGAACTGAAGATGCAGAAAAACAGAAATCCTCATATATTGCTGTTGAGAATTAAAGTGGTGCAGCCACTTTGGAAAACAATTTGGCATAAATTTACCACATGACTCAGCAAATCTACTTCTAGGTATCTACTCAAGAGAAATCTGTGGATGGAGACTTGTAAGCAAATGCTCAAAACAGCATCATTTATAACAGTCCAAAAGTGGAAAAAACCCAAACGTCCTCCTATTGGTGAATGAATAAATGTGGCAGATCCATACAAAGGAATAGTATTAAACAACAGAAAGAAATGAAATACTGATACATATCACAATGAAAGATCCTCAAAAACATTAAGAATGCAAAAGACCACATATTGTATAATTCAGTTATATGAAATGTCCAGAAAAGACAAATCTCTAGAGGCAGAAGAGTGGATCCCCTCGGAGTGGGGATGGGTTGTTGTTCAGATGCTAAGCTGTACCCGACCCCATGTCTGTGCAACGCCATGGACTGTGTCCATCAGGCTCCTCTGTCCATGGGATTTTTCAGGCAAGAATACTGGAGTGGGTTGCTATTTCCTTCTCCAGGGTATAACCTCCTGGAGTTTGCTCAAACTTTTGTCCATTGAGTCAATGATGCCATCCAATCATCTCATCCTCTGTGTCCCCTTTCTCCTCCTGCCTTTAATCTTTCACAGCATCACAGTACTGAGACTAATTATAAATGGGCACAAGGGGCCTTTGGGGGATAGAAATATATGAAAACGGGATTGTGATGATTATTTCCATACTTATAGATTTACCTAAAATCATTGAATAGTATACTTAAAATAGGTGAATATTGTGGTATATAAAAGTTCCTTTAATAAAACTGTTTTTAAAAATTTGATGGCATTCTTATACATGGCATAAGAGAGATTGAGACAGGGTAGAACAGTAGAAAGGTAAGTTCAGAAAAGAAAAAAGGATGAGATAGAAAGAACTGATGACTGAAAGCAGGTATATAAGGAAAACAATGGAAGGTAATAAAGCAACAACAAAATCATGATCTCTTATAAAGCACTTAGGTAAAATTTTCCTTGTCACATACTTACAGGCAACTGGGACATAATTTTTTCCAAACTTCTCAGTTCTACCCTCGAACTTTCTATTTCCTGCTGACACAAATCCAGTCTCTCGTTCTGTGTTGCAATACGAACTTTTAATTCTCGGTTTTCATTCATTAGAGAAAATTTTTCTCTAAGTATTTCATCTTTGTCCTCTAAGTCACTCTCTAGCTTCAGAATACTTTGTCTAGATTCAGTTAGTTGTGCCATGACTTCTGAATTTTTCACTGCCATGATCCTTAATTTTTCTTTCCCATTATTATTTTCTTCTTTTAACTGCCTATGAAGAAAAAAGCATAAAAATGAAAATTAAACATTCACTTTCAATAATCATGTTAATCAATCTCACTTTTATGATATTTTAAAGCTTAATCCTGAAACCTACTCACATTTACTGAGTGCCTATCTTCTGCATGTTAGGCACTCACAACTTTATGTGGCTGGTACTATTGTTACTCCCTGATTAAAGATAAGGAAAATGAGGCAAAGAAAAATGAAACTTGCCCAGTGTTTCACAGTAATTGGACAGAATAACTCCACTATTTTGGAGGCATTTCAGCTCCCTTTTAAAAAGTGTACGACAGGAGAGTAACTCTAAAGTCCTAACACGATATTTTGCAGCATCAAGTTTTAGAAAGTATAAGGAAAAATCATGAACTATTAGCCACAACTCTAAAAGGTAAAATCTAATTAACTATTAATAAGATTATTATCAGCATTATTTTTTAATATATATAAACACGTCAAACATTAGAACAACCTAATTTTAGAACTGTAACTGAATTTCATCAGTTCCCTTTTTCACATTTTTTACATCTTGAAATTACAATGTTAAACTAGGTGATTTCTCCTAATCTGAAGAATATATATTCTACTAACTAGCTGATGTGGCCACATTACAAGGACATTCAGTTCAGTTCAGTCGCTCAGTTGTGTCCGACTCTTTGTGACCCCATGAATCAGCACACCAAGCCTCCCTGTCCACCACCAACTCCCGGAGTTCACTCAAACTTATCTCCATAGGGTTGGTGATGCCATCCAGCCATCTCATCCTCTGTCGTCCCCTTCTCCTCCTGCCCCCAATCCCTCCCAGCATCAGGGTCTTTTCCAATGAGTCAACTCTTCGCATGAGGTCGCCAAAGTATTGGAGTTTCAGCTTTAGCATCAGTCCTTCCAACGAATACCCAGGACTGGTCTCCTTTAGGATGGACTGGTTGGATCTCCTTGCAGTCAATGGGACTCTCAAGAGTCTTCTCCAACACCACAGTTCAAAAGTATCAATTCTTTAGCACTCAGCTTTCTTCACAGTCCAACTCTCACATCCATACATGACCACTGGAAAAACCATAACCTTGACTAGACAGACCTTTGTTGGCAAAGTAATGTCTCTGCTTTCTAATATGCTATCTAGGTTGGTCATAACTTTCCTTCCAAAGACATTAGGTCTCTGTTAATTTTTTCTATATGTATGCAAGACAAAATGTTGATCATACTACTCTATTTAAGTATGTTAACATCAACACACGTTTTATTCATTGATAACCTGAACCTTATAAGTAGAAAACAATCTTAGTTATGAATGCCTATCTTTCTAGATAATTTAAAGCCATAATTACAGAATACAAAATATTCTATTTTCAAATGTTTCAGGTTTTACTCTGCTGCTACTTCTACTTCCACACAAAAAAATCTTTTTTCTATAATAGGATACTGTACCTTAATTTCTCTTTTAGAATTTCAAGTTCATTTTTATACAGACCACACTTTTCCTGTAGCCTTTTATTTTCTTTTTCACAATTAATTAGATTTTTCTCTAATATTTCTTCTTCAGCTTGAACCTAAAACAATAATCTGTTTTAAGTCAACATACTAATGTGGTCATAAGTTTTAGCCATTTCAAATGCGTGATTTCAGAAAAAAACAGGAGAATGGAGTAAGTACTCCACAAGTTTAAGTCCCCAGCCTTGTAGTGAAAGGAAGAAAGTGAACTTCTAGCAATAAAGAACAGAGAGGGGGAATATTAACACCTATCCATAAATAGTTAACAACTTCAAGAGAGGGACAATAGCACTATTACCTATAAGCAGAATTGTTCTGGTCTTATCTGGACAAGGAAAGCAACTTGACAAGGCAAGCTACATTGTTACTAAAAGCTAATGTTACTAACTTTAGTAACATTAAGTTACAAAAGGCAAATGTTCCAGAGAAGCAATTTTTGAAATTTTAGCCACAGAATACTCCCAATGGAATCACAGCCCCAAACTTAAAAGATATAAAAAGTCAAGCAGCCAGATTTGAGGATTGAGAGTAGAGGACTGGACAGATTAGCCCCAATTCCTTTGTTAGATTCTAGGGCTATGCTGAACAGTTGTGAAATCAACCATCCTGAGGAGACATGTGAAAAAACTCATCTCTTCCATTTTCCTCTCTTTGGTCCTCCCTCTCGAGGAGGATATTCTTCATACTAAGGATTCTACCTCCCCCTCCAGATTACCTTATTAAAAATTCCCTGGCAGTTCTGTGGTTAGGAGTCCATGATATCTCTGCCAAGAGGCCTGGGTTCAACCTCTGGTCGGGGAACTGAGATCCCACAAGCCATGTGGTGTGGCCAAAAAAAAAAAAAATCCTTTCTACGGTATTTCTTTCCCAAAGGGACCTTTTCCAAGGCTTTCAAATCACTGTTTTGAACAGTTTTAATTCACACTTAAAACTTCAGAATCTAATGGAATCTTAATTCTTTTAATTGTTAATATTTCTTCCCTTTCTACCTTTCTTTGAACAGAATTTATAAATATTAGTTAAGGATATAAAGAATTTTTCTGAATGTCCAACATGGGCTCCCTCCAAACAGGTTTATTGTCATGTGGTATTACTTGAATATATTCAATGAACATAATTAAACCCTATATTACTATGTAGAACCTGTTCAAGGAACCTTCCTCTGAGACAGAAGTGGAGCCCCTCTCAGGGTGTTATACCTAGAGAGACCAATTAAAGGCTACATAATCTACTCTGCCTTCATTTTCACTGAGGTAATGGGAACAAATTTCCTGCTTTTACTTCTATAGCTCCAAACTATTCACTCATCTTTCTCTATATTTTGTTTGTTCTCTTATCTCCATTCTTTTCCTTCTTTGGATAAGAAAGTTAATGCTCATTATAAGACTGTAAATATTATATTAACTAATCATTATACATTCTTTATTTCAATTATTATGAGTGAGATCATAAAAATTACTCCTTGCTTTAACTATAAATAAAGATATTCTATGTCTATCTTTATTTTCAGAATACGGACAATACAAAACACTGAATTTGCACAATTGCCTCTTACCTTTTCCAGTTTTTCAGCCACTTTTTCTTTATAATGTTGGAAAGCTTTACTTAGCTCTTCAGCATTATATAGTGCTTCATTCCTTTGTCGTTCAGCTCTAAAATTAAAAAACGGATAATTAATAAAAGTAAAGAATGCTCTGTACTTGTGTACTTAAGTTCCAAAGTAACCTGTATTTAATTATAAGGAATAATTAGAGAGAAGCAGATTTCTCTGTTAAAAAAAATGAGTATAAGACTTAAAACAAAAAATGAAGATTAGACTACAATAATTTCATCAATATAAGATATCTACATGAAAAACAAAACAGAACATAAAATACTTATAAACTTTGAAACATTTTTATGTGTTGGCAATTTTTTTTCCTATCTGGAAAAGAGAGATTAGGAAGTAGCCTGAGGCTGTATGATAGATCTCAAAATTCAGGTATTACAGAAACAGTCCATGGTCTAGTATATTAAAAATACTCAGTAAATCTTGTAATCTTTGCAAAGGCCAAGTAATTTTTAAAAATGTATTTCAAATGACAGTAACTTCTACTGATATAAGATACAAAATCTTAACAACAAAATCCAACCACCGACAACCACGTTGTCTCACCTCTCAGTTGATTCTGACCTTTCCTCATATCTCTCACACTGAACTGAGACTACTGGGCTGGCATTTGGTCAATTTCACACCCATATCTAAAATTTTTTCTATATTCAAACCTATTTTTAATCCCATTATTTTAAAGTTAGCAACTCTTCTCTTATCCAAAGTGAATTCCTTTGTCTATACTCTAGATCTTAGTTCCTCCCTTTCAGGAACTTTTATTTTTATATTTTCAGAGTCTTCTCTATGGGCTTACAAATTCGAGTCAAAGTATCTCACAGGACTTTCCCGATAGCCCAATGGTTAAGATTCTGTGTTTCCAATGCCAGAGGGCACGAGTTTGATCTCTTGTTGGAGGAACTAAGATCCCACATGCCACATGGCATGGCCAAAAAAATATTTTAAAAGATAAAATGTGTTTTCTAAAAGAGAGAGAAAAAATAAAGTATCTCTTACTTCCTGAATATAAGAGGTTCTTAAATTTGGAGAGCAACTGCAGATTATCTGAGCTATCTACTTAGATCAAAGTTTCAGATTTAAAAAAAAGGGGGCATTTATTTGAAAATCTAAGAGAATATATTCTATTCCTTCATTGATATAGCTAGAATTCAGAGAGCAAAGGATACCTGCAGCATTTCTCAAACAAAAACCTTCACAGATATGTGCTTTCCTCTGTCATCTTTCAAGCCAAACTTATCCACTTTATACTTAACTACTCTTCCTTACCAACAATTTCTTTAAAAAGGGTTTAACATTTTCAGCCACACAGAAAAGAATGGATAAATAAACCCATGTATTCTCAACCCAACTTTTATGAATCTTAAACTCTTCACTGTTTTTATTTAATGTAGCCTTTATCTTAAGCAAAGAAAATATCACAGACATTAGAGTTGACAATCCTGTGTATTCCCCTCCAAATCCCATTACCCTGACTTCTACCACAGAGGTAACACTAGTCTAACTTTTTATTATTATACATTTTGTATATTCATAGGTTAACCAAAAAAACCACAAACAATACATCACAGCTTATCTATTTGAAGAGGCACACTGTTTTCACATTTTTAACACCTCTTAAACTGGTAGGTTATTTTAATTCTGATGGCATACCATAGTTTCATGGTGGTATTTTTTAATGATTACTAAAATAACCGACTCAATGGACATGAGTTTGGGTGAAGTCCGGGAGTTGGAGATGGACAGGGAGGCCTGGCGTGCTGCAATTCATGGGGTCGCAAAGAGTCGGACGCAACTGAGCGACAGAACTGAACTGAAAATAACGGTACACCTTAAAATCTGTGTAATCTTACATTCAATGAAGGACTGTACTTTCTTTTCCATGTTTCTTTTAAATTTATTTTTATCTGGAGGATAATTGTTTTATAATATTGTGTTGGTTTCTGCCATACACCAACCTGAATCAGCCATAGGTATACATATGTCCCTTCCCTCCAGAATCTCCCTCCCACCTGCCACCCCATCCCTTCTAGGCTTTTTTCCATGTTTTTAATACTTCATATGAATGGTACCACAATGTATATATACGTCCTTCTACAGACTACTTTTATTAATTATCATTAAGATCTGTGTATGTTCACCCCTGTGACTATAGTTCATTTTTAAATAAATCTACTATATACTATTGTGTGGTATAAAAATAGTATAACTTGTTCATCCATTTTTTTAGTTGCTAGGCACTAAGGTTGTTTCCAGTTAATACAGTATTGCAATGAACATCTGTGGTGCGTAGCTCCTTGGCAATAGGTATGAGAGTTTGTTGAAACCTAAGCACACTGGAGGCCCACGTGTGTGATAAGTCAGTTCAGTTGTGTCCGACTCTTTGCACCCTATGGACTGTAGCCTGTCAGGCTCCTCTGTCTGCAATTACTCAGCCTGTGCACCTACAGACTGTGCACCTAGAGCCTGTGTGTAGAAACAAGAGAAGGCACCACAATGAGAAGCCTACACACTGCGACTAGAATAGCCCCCACCCTGTTCTCCGCAAACTAGAGACAGTTGCCTTGCAGCAACGAAGATCCAGCACAACCAAAAATATAAATAATTTTTTAAACCTTCTTAGTATTAAAAGAAAAAAAAGTAGGTGCCCAAAATCAGAAAATGAGAGGTTAAGTAACTTGCCCAAGATCTCACAGATTACTTGAAACGTAACTTGTTTCCATAATCTTTCTAAATAACCACTTTACACTACTATATCTGGCATGGTATTCAATTCCCTGGGGCCTAGAGTCAGTTACTTGGGTTCAAATTCTCCCTCTACCACTTTCTAATGGGGTGACTTTAACTTCTAATTCAGTTTCCTCATCTATTTATGCAGAGTATTATCAATCTCATATGACAGTATGAGAAATAAGTAAGTTACACACCAGAAGCACTTAGAAGCATTTATACACAATAAATGTTCAGTAAGTTACTGTAGTTACTATCAAATTTAAAACTTTTGCCAATCAATTAAATAACAGTGTGAAATGACTGTAGCTTTATAAACTTACTATAATTTTAATTAACATTTTTGATGACAGTAAGGTTAAGCAACTTTCATGTTTCATTAGCCATTTGAACTTCCTATCCTTTATCTCTTCAGAATCTTTGTCTTTTATTACTGTATATCCCCTACCCCATGCCATCCCTCTTGCCTCCTGAGAAACCTGTATGCGAGTCAAGAAGCAACAGTTAGAACCTTACATGGAACAATTGACCAGTTTAAAATTGGGAAAGGAGTATTACAAGGCTGTATATTGTCATCCTGCTTATTAAACATATGCAGAATATATCATGCGAAATGCTGGGCTAGATGAGTTACAAGCTGGAGTCAAGACTGCTGAGACTATCAATAACCTTAGATATGCAGATGACACCACCCTTATGCAGAAAGCAAAGAGGAACTAAAGAGCTTCTTGATGAGGGTGAAAGAGAAGAGTGAAAAAGCTGGCTTAAGACTCAACATTTAAAAAAAACTAAGATCATGGCACCTGGCTCAATCACTTCATGGAAAATAGAAGGGGAAATAGTAGAAGCAGTGGCAGATTTCCTCTTCTCGGGCTCCAAAATCACTGCAGATGGTGACTGCAGCCATGAAATTAGAAGCTGCTTGCTTCTTAAAAGGAAAACTATGACAAACCTAGGCACCATATTTAAAAAGCAAAGACATCATTTTGCCGACAACGGTCCGTATAGTCAAAGCTGTGATCTTTCCGACAGTCATGCAGGGATGTGACAGTTGGACAATAAAATAGGCTGAGCGCTGAAGAATTTATGCTTTTGAACTGTGGTGCTGGAGAAGACTCTGAAGAATCCCTTGGACTGCAAGGAGATCAAACCAGTCAGTCCTAAAGAAAATCAACCCTGAACATTCATTGGAAAGACTGAAGCTGAAGCTCCAATACTTTGGCCACCTGATTCGAAGAGCCGACTCACTGGAAAAGACCCTGATGCTGGGAAAGATAGAAGGCAAAAGAAGAAGAGGGTGGCAGAGGATGAGACGGTTGGATAGAATCACTGATTCAAAGAAAGTGAACTTGGGCAAACGCCAGTAGATAGTGAGGGAGGCCTGGCATGCTGCACTAAGACATGACTTAGTGTCGGAACAACAGCAATCTCTTCCTGTAATGTTTATGTTTTCTGGCTTTCATTTTAAAACATCCTTCCCTACCGTGATACAACATAGAAAAGATTCCCTTATATTTTTTCTAATAGTTCTCCTTTTCACAATTGGGCCTTTAATACATCTGGAATTTTTTTTTAATGCAGGTATTGTATGAGCAATCTATTTTAATTTTTTAATCAATAATCAATTCATCCAGCATCATTTTCTGAAGTTTTTGTTTTTAAAATTTTAAATCAGTAACCCCTTAATGTGGATTTTTGTCAATTTGCTACCACTGCTTTATGTCTCTCATTTGAGAGATATTTTTGCACTGAACTATATATTCTGGAGTAATTAATAAACTTCAGTCCTAAATACTTCAGCACATGTCTTCTAAGAACATGAAGATTGTTTCATATAACCATAAGTAACTATCAAATTTAAGAAATCTAAAATTGATACTATGTTGTTACTCAGTCACTAAGTCTGTCCCACTCTTTGTGACCCCAGGAAATGAAGCATGCCTAGCTTCCCTATCTTTCCCTATCTCCCTAACTCCTGGAGTTTGCTCAAACTTATGTGCAATGAGTCAGTGATGCCATCCAATCATCTCATATTCTGTTGCCCACTTCTCCTCCTGCTTTCCCAGAATCAGGGTCTTTTCTAAAGAGTTATCTCTTCACATCATATAGCCAGAGTATTGGAGCTTAAGCAACAGTCCTTCCAATGAATATTCAGGGTTGATTTCCTTTAGAACTGATTGATTTGATCTCCTTACTGTCCAAGAGACTCTCAAGAGTCTTCTCCAGCACCACAATTTGAAAGTATCAATTCTTCGGTGCTCAGCCTTCTTTATGGTCCAACTATATATAAATATTATTAATTATTCCAATCATTTCTTTATGGAATTTTCTTTTTTCTGATCCAGGATCACTTATTGCTTTAAGTTATCATGTCTCTTTAGTCTTAATCTGGAACATCTTCTCAGTTTTTCTTAGTCCTTCATGACTCTGACATTTTTCAAGAATAAACAGTTGTTTTACAGAAGACTAAGCTGAGCTTGTCTGATGTTTCCTCATAACTAGTTTCAGGCTATTCATTCTTGAGAGGCACACCACATAACTGGTGCTATACCCTTCTCACTATATCACAAATGAAACACTTGATGTCAGTTTGTCCAGTACCTAAATTATTGATTCATCCATTCTTTGTCCTGATTTGTAATGCCACTTATTACATAACAAGATTTCACCATATGTGTTTTTGCTTAAGGGTCTTTGTCCTGTACGACTAACCTTCTGTTTATACCTATACCAATATCGAGTTTCCCAGGTGGCACTAGTGGTAAAGAACTTGACTGCCAATGCAGGAAACATAATGAGATAGGGATTCAATTCCTGGATTGGGAAGATCCCCTGGAGGAGGGTATGGCAACCCATTCTAGTATTCTTGCCTGGAGAATCCCATGGACAGTAGCCATGGAGCCTGGGGGGCTATAGTCCATAGGTTCACAAAGAGTCGGACACAACTGAAGTGTCTTAGCAAGCACACATATACAAATATCATATTGACTTAATTAGTATAACTTTAGAAGTCTTGCTTATCTATAGACATGTTCTCTGCCTTGGCCTACAGCTTCGAAAGTGCCTTATTTGTCCTTGAACTTTGGTTCTTCCACACAATTTTTAGGGTCGGTTCATTAACTTTTATCAAAACTTGTTAGGATACTGGTTGGTATTGTATTGAACATATAAATTATTGGGAGAAAACTGATACCTTTATGTTGGGTTCCCTTACAGAAAAATGGTATATACCTCATTAGTTAGATCTTCTCTTAAGACTTTCAAAGAAGTTTTATTATTTTCTCCATTGTATTATCATTTTAGTCTGATGTTTTGACATCTGTTGTCTTACTGACCCTATGAACACTGGCCCTCCCAGCACTAGCCAATTCTCAGTGGTTAGTAGACTATGCACATGGGGGTGCACCTTTCATATACAAACTAAGCAACCCAGAGCCTACCTTCCATTCCTCTATCTGGCTGTCACACTCCAGGCCAATAGTCTCCTGTCCTAATCACCCCAGGACCAGGTATCAGACAACTCAAGACAGCCTTACGTGCCAGCCTACCGAGATTATTCATACTAGCCAATCTGAAGGTTGAATACTCAACCTCAACCATTTCTTCCCACAGAAATCACAGTAAAATCTCTTGTTCATGTTTTTCTCCCTACTCCCTCTGTCTTCTAAACACCTTCATACTTAAACTTCCCTGTATGATCCCCTCTACATGACATGTCATGTCTCCTATTTCTAGTAATTTGAGTATAAAAACTTCCTTCAGGATAGCCATTTCCATGTCTGTGTATCTTGCCATACCTGATTAAAACAAATATTGAGCACATTTTTAAACTTCCATTAAGACTGTACCTATTCTTCTGTAGATTTTTTTACATTTAACATATAGTTTCTATTTTATTTTAATTTTTCATTAAAATAAAAGTGCTCATCTTAAGTGAATGAATTTGTATATAAATGTTGTTTTTTCGGTATTAAATCATCTCCAACTCTTTGGGACCCATGGACTATAGCATGTCAGGCTCCTCTGTCTTCCACTATCTCCCAGAGTTTGTTCAAATTCATGTCCAATGAGTCACTGATGCTATCTAACCCTCTCATCTTCTGCCACCCTCTTCTTTTGCCTTCAATCTTTCCCAGCATCAGGATCTTCTCCAATGAGTTGGCTCTTTGGATTAGGTGGCCAAAGTACTGCAGCTTCAGCTACAGTCCTTTCAGTGAATATTCAGGTTGATTTTCTTTAGGATTGATTCACAATTCAAAAGCATCAATTCTTACCTATGTACCCACATAACTACTATCCAGATCAAATACAGAACATTTCTAGCACCCAAAAAGCTTCCATATGCACCCTCTCAGTCAATACTTTTTATTCAAAATGGTAAGCACTATTTGGACTTTTAACATCACATTCATTTTGCCCATTTTTGATTTCTTAAGTAAATACACAGTATTCTTTTGCATCTGGCTTCCTTTGCTTAACATTATATCTGTGTTATCTCTGTTGTTAAACAGCTATAGTTGATATTTTTCACTAATGCATATATTTCATAATGTGAATATATTTATTGATTCTACTATTAATGAACACTTAGTAATTATGAATACAGCTACTTTGAGCACCCTTGCACATATTTTTGATAGATATAGGCCTTCACTTCTGTTAGAATGGATTCTGGATCATAGGGTGACTTACATTTAAATTTAGTAGACATTGGTAAACAGTTTTCCAAACTGGTCTATGAATTTATACTCCTGCTAGAAATATATTAAAATTCAGTTGCTCTACAACATTAAAAACTTGATACTGTGAGTCTTTTTCATTTTAGCTACTGTGAGCCATAATGGAAATGTTTCTTCTAATCATCATCATTTTTTAAATTAATTTTTTATTGAAGGATAATTGCTTTACAGAATTTTGCTGTTTTCTGTCAAACCTCAACATGAATCAGCCTATATGATATAGGTATACATATATCCCCTCCCTTTTGAAACTCCCTCCTGTCTCCCTTCCCACCCCACCCCTCTAGGTTGATACAAAGTCATGTTTGAGTTTCCTGAGCCATACAGCAAATTCCCATTGACTATCTATTTTACATATGGTAATATAAGTTTCCATGTTACTCTTTCCATTTATCTCACCCTCTCCTCCCCTCTCCCCATGTCAGTAAGTCTGTTCTCTGTCTGCTTTTCCACTGTTGTCCTGTAAATAAATTCTTCAGTACCATTTTTCTAGATGAAAGAATTGTACACAGAAAACTATAAGACACTAATGAAAGAAATCAAAGATGACATAAGCAGATGGAGGGATATTCCATGATCCTTGGTAGGAAGAACCAATATTGTGAAAATGACTATACTACCAAACACAATCTACAGATTCAATGCAATCCCTATCAAAATACCAATGGCATTTTTCACAGAACTAGAACAAAAAATTTCACAAGTTATATGGAAACACAGAAGACCCTGAACAGCAAAAGCAGTCTTGAGAAGGAAGAATGGAGCTGGAGGAATCAAGCTTCCTGACTTCAGGTTATACTACAGAGCTACAGTCATCAAGACAGTATGGTACTGGCACAAAAACAGAAATATAGAGCAATGGAACAAGATAGAAAGCCCAGAAATAAACCCATGCACCTATGGGTACCTTATTTTTGACAAAGGAGGCAAGAATATACAATGGGGCAAAGACAGCCTCTTCAACAAATGGTGCTGGGTAAACTGGACAGCTACATGTAAAAGAATGAAATTAAAACACTTCCTAACACCACACACAAAGATAAACTCAAAGTGGGTTAAAGACCTACATGTAAGACCAGAAACTATAAAACTCTTAGAGGAAAACATAAGCAGAACACTCGATGACATAAATCAAAGCAAGATCCTCTATGACCCACCTCCTAGAGTAATGCAAAGAAAAACAAAAGTAAACAAGTGGGACCTGATTAAACTTAAAAAAGCTTCTGCACAGCAAAGGAAACTATAAGCAAGGTGAAAAGAAAACCCTCAGAATGGGAGAAAATAATAGCAAATGAAACAGCTGACAAAGGATTAATTTCCAAAATATACAAGCAGCTCATACAGCTCAATACCAGAAAAACAAACAACCCAATCAAAAAGTGGGAAAAAGACCTAAACAAACATTTCTTCAAAGAAGACATACAGATGGCTAACAAACACATGAAAAGATGCTCAACAATGCTCATTATTAGAGAAATGCAAATCAAAACTACAATGAGGTGTCACCTTATACCGGTCAGAATGGCCCTCAACAAAAAGTCTACAAATAATAAATGCTGGAGAGGGTGTGGAGAAAAGGGAATGGTCTTACACTGTTGGTAGGAATGTAAATTGATACAGTCGCTATGGAATACAGTATGGAGAGTCCTTAAAAAACTAGGAATAAAACTACCATATAACCCAGCAATTCCACTCCTAGGCATATACCCTGAGGAAACCAAAATTGAAAGAGACACATGTATCCCATTGTTCATTGCAGCACGATTTACAATAGCTAGAACATGTAAGCAACCTAGATGTCCATTGACAGATGAATGGATAAAGAAGTTGTGGTACATATGCACAATGGAATATACTCAGCCATAAAAAGGAATGCATTTGAGTCAGTTCTAATGAGGTGGATGAACCTAGAACCTATTATACAGAGTGAAGTGAGTCAGGAAGGGAAAAATAAATACCATATTCTAACACATATATATGGAATCATCATCATCATTTTGATCATTTTATTTCTTGTGGGGAAATTTCTAACAATTGATTCAATATCTTTAATGGTTAAAAAACTAGGGTTTTCAATTTATTCTTAAGTTAGTTTTGTTAAACTTTATTTTGTTGGAAAATCATTTATTTAGTTTAAGTTTTCAAATGTATTATTGTAAAATGGTTCACAGTACTTGGTCTTATTTCTTAAATCATAGCTAAATCTGTAATTTAGGGGACCCTTTTCAATTCCAATATTGGTTTTTGTGGATTAATTTTCTCCTGGATTCATCTTATGTAATGCCCATTATCTTGGCCACTGTGGGGGAAAAAAAAAACAGATCTGGGTTTTGGGGATTCTCTATTGTTTCATTGTTTTCTATATATCCGTTTCACCCTTTATTATTTAAATACTTCTATTTTTCTTTTGATGCTCTTTCTTTTATGTCCTTTTCCTGACTATATAAATTTAATGTTTTAGTTCATTCATATACTAATTTTAATACATGAACAGACTAAAAATTTTCTTCTAAGAATATCTTTGGCTACAGCCCACAAGCTGCAATATGAAACATTTTTTGTATCAGTTCTAAGTCTTCCAATTTTCATCATAATTTCTTCAATCATCCACGAGTAGCGAGAAGGCTGATTTTACATTTTCAAACTACATGGTTTTCAGGGAGGGAGGACCATGGCGGGGTGTAGGGCTGTCATATATAATTTAATTACACTATGGTCTGAGAGGATGATTATGTATGACATAAATATATTTATTTTTGTTAAAATTCATGTTTTCTGGAAGAATAAGGTAACAAAGTATAAATATTCTAGGAGTGTCTAAAAGAATGTGCATTCTCAAATGGTTGGCTACAGGATTCCATATATACATCCATTAGATTAATAGTCACTCAACTCTTCAGCTTCTTACTTTTTTGTTGCTTAATCTAACAATTCTAGTAAATCAGTAAAAGTATTCCCTGTATGATTACAGATTTGTTCATTTCTACCTGAAATTTTGTTATTTTATTTATGTACTTTGGGACTAGATTATTAGATATAAGTTTAGAATCTTTATAGCTTCCTGCTGAAGTGTTACCTAAACATTACATATATACATATATACACATGTGCGTGCGTGCTTAGTCACTTCAGTTGTGTCCAACTCTCTATGACCCCATGGACCACGGCCAGCCAGGCTCCTCTGTTCATGGGACTCTCCAGGCAAGAATACTGGAGTGGGTTGCCATTTCCTTCTCCAGTGATAAAGTGTGAAGTGAGTGAAGTGAAGTCGCTCAGTCGTGTCCGACTCTTTGTGACCCCATGGGCTGCAGCCTACCAGGCTCCTCCGTCCATGGGATTTTCCAGGCAAGACTACTGGAGTGAGTTGCCAGTGCCTTCTCCGATATATACATATATATAAATACAAGAGTTCTTTTTAACTCTAGTAATACTTTTTGCACTTAAATCTACTCTGTGATACTAATATAACTATACCTATTTTGTTTTCTGCCTAAAATATTAATTTTCATCCCTTTGCATTCATCTTTTCTGTGTCCTTATGTGTTTTTTTAAAAAAATATAAAATGTTGCATTTAATTTCTGCTATATGGCAAAGTGACTCAGTTATATATATATATTCTTTTTCATATTCTTTTCCATTATGGTTTAATCACAGGATATTCAATATAGTTTCCTGTCCTGTACAGCAGGACCTTGTTATTTATTCTGTGTCTTTATGTTTTAAGTATATCTCTTATAAACTGTATAAAGCTAAACAATCTCTGACTTACACTGGCTTTTTAATCCATTATGATTAATCTCTACCCTCAAAAAAGTCTTTGTAAAGATTTTGATATTTCAATTTTAGAATATTAATATTCATTCTAGTTCTTTAAAAAGTTCCAAGAGTCTTCATATCACATCTCTACCTAAAAATATGAATTGATGTTTTATGCTTCCTGGGTTAAAATACAAATCCTTTGGCATAAAACAAAAAGCCATTTACAGTCTGGACCAAGCCTGTCTTTTTCCTTAAGTCGTACTATATCTGTCCATTTATAAGTACACAAAATTCCTAGCGTTCTTCAGAAAAGATGTTCTTTTGTATTTCTCTGCCTTTGCACATGTTGTCCAGAACACATGCACCCCTGCTTATCCACCTTATGACAGCAAAGTCAATACCCTACCCCTGGACTTCCCTGGTAGACCAGTGGGGGACACAGGTATGATTGATCCCTGGTCCGGGAAGATTTCATGTGCCGGGGAGTACCTGGGCCTGTGAGCCACAATTACTGAAGCCCATGCACACAGAGCCTGTTCTCCACAATAAGAGAAGGCACCGCAATGAGAAGCTTATGCATCACAACTAGAGAGTAGCCAGCCCCTCTCTCTCCAAAAGGAGAAAGCCCATGTGAGCAACGAAGAACCAGTACAATCAAAAACAAAACAAAAAAATCCCCTTCCATAAAAAATCATCTCTAAGTTCTGCAGAGAACTAGTTATTCTTTCTGTACTTTTTCTTAGCTATAAGGCTGCTGCTGCTGCTAAGTCGCTTCAGTCGTGTCCGACTCTGTGTGACCCCATGGACTGCAGCCTTCCAGGCTCCTCCATCCATGGGATTTTCCAGGCAAGAGCACTGGAGTGGGGTGCCATTGCCTTCTCCAACTTCATGTATTATCTTGTTATTTTAAATAACAAGATAATACATGAAGAAAAGATGTTCTTTTGTATCTCATCTGTTCATCTGAGTAAGTAAAGTCTGATTTTCAGACTATTCAACCACACAGTTTATATTTACAATAGCTACAATGGTTAGTGTTTATTATTTATGAAGCACCTTACATTTCTTTTTTCATTTATCCCTCACATCAAGACAATATCATCTTGACTTAATATGAACAAAATGAGGTTCAAGAAGGTTAAATAGTTTCTTCAAGGTAACAAACTCACTGAGACTTTAAAACCTAGCTGGTTTGAGTCCAAAACTAAACATTTCCACTAAGTAATAATGCTTACCAAATATATACTGTAACTTGAACCATACTAACCAAACACTGCTGAGAAAATATTCTTCCAAACTCATTTTAATGAAAAAATGACATAGACAGGATTTGAGCAGGTTTTAGAAGTTTAAATGCACATGCAAACAAATATTTATCTATTTATGACAACTTTTCAAAAACACTTTCTTCATAACATTACTTATATCATAGGATGAAGTTTTAAAACATATTTTTGTTGCCAAAGATGATAAAAATGCAGATTATGATTTTACCCTGTATAAAAACTGTTACAATGACATTATTATATGGTAAAATCTCATTACACTAAAAAGCTTTTATCTTTATTAGTTTAAAAGTTAATGAACATTCAAAGTTAATAATTACGTGGTCAGTTATCTAGAAAACTTTATCTTAAGATATGGCTTTAAAGAAAAGACATGGCTTATACAAAATAGATATTTTCACATTACTTATCTATTCCTAAAGGAAGACCAAACCACATTATCTTATATATTTTATTTAAGAAATATGTAAATGTCATTTCATCGATAATCATTATCAGGCTTTAAGGAATTAATCCCAATTCAAAATGCCAATAACATATAAAGTCTACTCGTGAAAATTTTAATCAAAAATTTTTAAAAATTAAAGGATGAAAAACATTAAATTTTTCACTGACAAATTTCTGAAATTTTTCCTACTTCAAAAACTATGCAGAATTTTAAATAGGTACTATATATTCTTTGTTTTTCCCCTAGAAATACAATTATTTCCTTTAAAAACACATACCTCTTTCCTTGTTTACTTTGTTCAAGTAAGTCCACCTTCAACCTTATACATTCCTCTTGGGACTTCTGCAAACTCTGTTCTTTTTCAATTACCATTTTCTGACTCTGCTCTAATTTATCTTCTGCCTCTCTATAAAATAAAGATACTTTTAAAGGCTGTTGAAGAGATTATTTCAGGTATGCAAGAACAGTTCAACGTCTGGGATTCTATTATTTTAAATCACTGAGTTAAGAGAAAAAAATATTTTACATGAGGCAGAGAAAAGGCTTATACATCACTGGTATACTATGAGTTTTAACAAGGAATAAAAGGATGCTGCCATCAAATGATAAATGTGTCTGAAACAAAAGCTGATACCCTATTTAATGATACCTAGAAGCATTAGGTATATTTCAGAAACTAGATAAGGATGACTATTATCACCACCATATCCAATGATTTTTCTGACAGTTGCAAAAAGCAAAAATGAAAAAGTAACAAGTATAAATTTCAGAAAAGAAGGACAAAATTCTTTTTTTGCTGATAATATCATTAGCTACCTGGAAAATCCCTGGAGAATCAAAATAAAAATCAGAATTTATTAAAGGTATGAGAAATAGTCCAATTAGAAAATAATTATATTATACAAAAAGCAGCAGCCTTCCTATATTCTATCAATGAACAGGATAAGAACAAATTGGGAATTGCCAGGCAGTTCAGTGGTTAGGACTCTGCACTCTCATTCCCAAGGGCCTGAGTTCAATTCCAGGTCAGGGAACTAAGATCTCACAGGCCACATGGCTAAAAAAAAAAAAAAAAAAGAACAAGAACAAATTCACAACAAACAAAAATATAAAATACCTAGGAATAAACATAATATATGTATTACTAAAAAAATTACAAAATTCTGATGGTCATGAGAGATGATTTTAGTGTAAATCAGAATCATCTGTAGGACTTGTTAAAACATAGACTGCTGGGTCCCAACTCCCAGAGTCTGTGATTCAGAAAGTCTGAGACCAGAACTGAGATTTGCATTTCTTACATGTTTCCAGATGATGCTCATACTGCTGGTCCCAGAATTAATCTTTGAGAATCACTAAAATGGAACAATATGCTATTTAATATGCATGTATTTCTCATGTATTCAAAACAGAAAAGGAAGACAAATTACAAAGTGCCTGATTCCTTGTATTTCTTTGAATTCCCATCAAAGTAGCGAGCATAACTACGTAGGACAATAAGTAAACTAGTTCATATTAATGAAAACATATAAATAAATAGCTTAGATTTAGTCTTTTTTAGCTGTCATACAACTGCATGTATCCTGCAGCCAAGAATTATGATAAACTGAAAACAGATTCATCAAGTTCTGAGACAGTCTATCTGTGTGTGCATGCTAAGGCACTTCACTCATGTCTGACTCTTTGCAAACCCATGGGGTGTAGCCTGCCAGGCTCCTCCGTCCATGGGATTTTCCAGGCATGAATACTGAAGTGGGTTGCCATTTCCTTCTCCAGGGATCTTCCCGATCCAGGGATTGAACCTGGGTCTCCTGCATTGCTGGCAGACTCTTTACCATCTAAGCCACCAGGGAAGCCTGGGTGGGGGTCAAAATTTAACAAGATATATCAAAAATAAGTATTTTAAAGCCGTAAATGGGCTTCTCAGGTGGCTCAGTGGTCAAGAATCCACCCACAATGCAAGTGACACAGGTTTGATCCCTGTGTGGGAAGATCCCTTGGGGAAGGAAATGGCAACACACTCCAGTACCCTTGCCTGGGAAATGGCAGCACACTCCAGCACCCTTGCCTGGAAAATCCCATGGACAGAGGAGCCTGGTGGGTTATAGTTTATGGCGTCACGAATAGTCAGACAGGACTTAGCGACTAAACAACAACATGAGATTTCATATGATAAAAACAGACATTGTTAGCAATTTCCCAGGTGAAAATATGGATGAGATTCACACACTCACCTGATGTTACATTCTAATCAATGAAATGTGTTTAAAAAAAAAAAAAAGCTGTAAATCTTACCTCAAAACTTTATCTTGGGCTGAAACTTCTGCTTCCAAATTTATAATCTGTTCTTCTAAGATTGGTACATTGGCTGCCTGTTTTTGAGCAGATTCAAGCATAGAAACCTAAAACAAAAAACAACTTTCAGAGTACTTTCTTTACAAAATAAATTAATCTATTTGCTCCTTAGTTTCTCTTACCATCTGATGGAAATTCAATAGAACTCCCCAATCATTCTTCAATTATGAAGCTCATCTTGTCTATCAACTTACATGGGCATGTCATCATCACAAGCCAGTCTCATGTAAGCTCCTCCCATTATCCTCAACTTAGTATCACAAGATAACTGGTTAACTATTTAGGGAAAATAAAAGAGAATCTCTACTGATACTAACTAAAAAGATTAATTTCACATAAATCAGAAATTTAAATTTCAAAGATCAAATCATTTAAAATTACATAAAAATACTACTGACTCTTTTTAAAGCCTAAATTTAGAAAACATGATTACTAGAGAAAACCTAGAAAATACAACTTGGACTATGAAGAGTGTAAGATGATGGAAATCAACAACCTAAATGGTGTCTGGAAAAGAACACTAAATATTCCCAGAAAAAGGAAGCATGAGGTATATAGTGCAGGACAGTGATGAGGTCTAGAAGAGAAAACTTGGAACATAGTTCAAGATCTCTTTGATAAGTCCCTCCTTTTCCTATGCTCAGAACACCAGGAGTCAAGAGTCATCAACAGCCTTCCACTTAAGAAGAGAGAGAGACAGTTTACTAATCTGGAGAAACTGAACAGGAAACATTTGGGACTCTTGAAACATTTTGTGGAATGATGAGCAGAGATGAGGTAGAGTTAAAAAACAAAGAGATTAATACAGAACGGTCAGCTTCTAGCCTCCTATCCCACCTCATGTGGGGCTATCTCACAGGTAAGAAATCAAAGGATTCTTTGCTGCAGAAATTCAAGAACTTCAAAGTAAAAGACCTCACATATGGATACTGAATGGGAGAAGGGAGATTGCTCCCTACGAAAGAGCCACCTCCTCAACCATTACCAACAAATGAAGCTCAGTGGACAACAAATCTCACCTTTGCAGAGAGTTTCCAAACAGCATTTAAGTGCCTTCTCTTAAATACAAATAGCCAGAACACCAACATCTGAGAGGTCAAAACAAAAGTTAAAAGCAACTGGCAGAAGCAAGGCAAATACATACATACATACACACACACACAAATCATTGAGAGAGCAATGAGAGGATATTGCAAATACAAAACAATTAGAGAACATGAAAAGTTCTAGAAAATGAAAAATTATGACAGCCAAAATAAAAGATTCAATAGGATGACAACGTTGAGGAAATCTCTGAAAAAGTATCACAAGAAGACAAAGAGACAGAAAATACCAGGCAAAAACTTGAAAGATTTAAAGGACCAATCAGGTTAAAAAAGACAGAAGAAAGAAAACAAAGGGAAAAAAATAATCAAGATTACATAAGAAAATTTTCAGGGACCAAAGGACCCAAGATTTCAACCAGAAGATCTTTATGTAACCAGTACAATAAATAACAAAGGTCTACTCAAAGATAAATCACTATGAAATTTTAAAACACCATAGAAAGAAGGAAAATACTAAAAGCTATCATAAATGGAAAAACAAATGAAAGATATCTTACACGCTAGGAAATGTAATTCACAATGGAATTAAACATTCCAGACACACACTAGAGGATATAAGACAAAAAAGCAGTGTCCTAAAAACTCTGGGGGAAAATAATTTTCATTCTAGAATTCAATCAAGTGTTGGGGAGAAATTAAGACATTTCAAACAGGCAAGGAAGCTACTGGAAAATATGCTTCAACTAAAGAAAGAGTAAACCAAGAAAGTCAACATGAGATCCCAGGAAACCGTAGACACAACCTGGAAGAACATCAAAGAGAAGTCCCAGGAAGACAGCTGGGCAGCAGGCCTGAAGGGTAATAAGCCCAGAAAGGACAAGACATTAAGATCCAGAACTGTAACTACTACACAGACTTTGCTAAAAGGTCAATTATGAATATGTTGTCCAGTACAAAGGGGAGCAAAAGATTTCCAAAAGCGGCACATACACAACATCAAAGCTGAGACCTGCCCTGGAAAAGGCAACCTCCCTAAAAAATATTTTATTAAACAATTTAGAAAATGCTGAGATAGGGGACTTGCCTGGTGGTCCAGTAGTTACGAATCTACCTTCCAATGCAGGATACACAGGTTCGAATTCTGATCGGGGAACTAAGATTCCACATGCTGTGAGGCAACTAAGCCCACATGCCACACCTGGAGAGCCCAAGCACCAGAACTACTGAGCCCATGCTCTTCAACAAGAGAAGGACACCCCAGTGAAGATCCAGCATAGCCAAAATGAAATAAAATAAAACTCAATAAGCCAAAATACCCCAGTTCTTAAAAAAAAGAAAAACAGAGAAGTATATAAAATACAAATATCTTACTGCCTAGAATAACCATTGGTGTATTTATATGCTCAAAGAAAGGAACACTTAAAATGTTAATAGTTCAGTAGTTAATAGTAAAACTCTTAATATCTCTAAGACTTCAAATAATTAAGCCTCTATGACTTTAAAAAGAATCTATAGGGGACTAAAAAGTTAAAATATAATAAACAGACATATCAAAAGAAATGGCAAATGCACTGAGAAGGTAAATCTCATGAGAAATCAAGAAAAACAAGATATTTTTGCCTCAAAGAAATTTAAAAGTATAGTTTTGTTTTGTTTTGTTTAATCAGTAGACCATTGAATGTAGACAGAGTGCAGTAAATGCCTGAAAAAACACTTTCTGTGTGATTTGACCATTCTGGAAATCTACCCCAGAAATAAATCCCAAACACCAAAAAAGTTTTATGTTCACTGCAGCATTTTTCTCCTTAAGCACAACAGTGTACTTTATTTTGTTTGAAAAGAACAAAAGAAAAATAAAATACCTCCCATAACTGTACTACTTAAAACAATTATGTCTAAAAAACAAAGTCTCACTATGACTCTCTAATAGTTACCAGAGTTATAGCATAGCCTTTCTTTCCTTATATACATCATATGTATATATATACATGTACTAAAACACAAACATTTAGACAAATATGCTCATTTTATAAAAAAAAAAAAAACACAGATTAGTTACTGTGTGTTTGTTTCTGCCACTAAATATTTCAGGTAAGTTTCTGAGTGCTGACTGTACAGATACCACTCTAAGTGCCTCTACAAATATCATCTAAACTTTACAAAGTCCCATGAAAGTCAAATAACTTTGCATTTTAGTACTCATATATTGATATATGTTTTAGTTCTGATATATTAATATATTGTAGTACTGATACATTGATATATGCTTTCACCTTAAGTAACAAAAGTAAGCTTGGTAGCAATTAATTATATGTATGCATATATATATATATATATATATATATATATATATATATATATATATTTACCATGCCCCTATTACTGGACTCTTTCATTTCTTCTAATTTTTTTGCATAATATCAATCATATAGAAAAATAAAGGAAACCACTTAAACAGGGGAGTTATTAAGTTATGGTATACTCACATAAGAAAACATTAATGCTACCATAAAAAATGGTTGTTGGAAGAGCTAGGTAAATGCACCAAAAAATGCTTAGACTATATAAGAAGTATAAAACACAGGAAAAAACAAAACTATTCAAATGTGTAATATTCAATTATATGATAAACCAATAAAGTAGTTTCTAGATCACGGAAACTGGGTTATCTTTCTCCCTTTTTTCTATTTTTGAAGTTTTCAACAATGAGGGTGTATTATTGTAAAGAAGATAAGTAAGCTATATATTTTCTTTGTACAAGAAGCAAAACCACACAAATTGGTGATCTTAAGAATTTTAAGAAGTTCTGACTTATCTAAATGCATATATTATACAAGTTCCTCTAAATAATTTTCAAGTATTAAATTCATATAAAATTGATTCTTTAATAGGTTGATATATTATCAAAATAAAAATCATTATATATAACACATTAAGGTAATACAAGGAATATTTTTCCAATTACAAATCTCAAGAGATTCTTTTCTGTTGGCATAGTCACCATTTCAAGAAACATACTTTTGCTCTTGACTGTGTCAATTCAAAGTGGACAGATTCTATTTTAGTCATTAAAGAATGATTCTGTGAAACTAAACAAGCATTCTGTTGCCTAAGTTTATTAAGTTTCTCTCGAAGACTTTTGATTTCCTGATCCACAGGGGTAGATGATGAAAAAGACATCTGAAAAATGAAAAAGAACAACCTATTTTGAATTACTTCACTAAGTATTATATATAATACAATGAACAATTATCAATAAAATGACTAAGTAGCTCAGAAAAATAGGTTAAGGTACTTAGTGTTGGGGAAGATATGTGAGACAATCAGTGCTCTCCTCAGCAGATGGTGAACAAGTAAGTAAATACATTTGGCTTGTAAAACAGTGGTACACTTTGGAAAAGTTCTTGGTATTATCCAGTAAAGTTGAACATGTTAAGACTCAACAGTATTACTCCTGGGTATAAATCTGATAGAAACTTTTGTACCTGAAGATTATATAAGAATGGGAAGAACTGAAATGCCCACAAACAATAAAATGGATAAATTATTCTTTGCGTGCTCAGTTGCTTCAGTTGTGTCCTACTCTTTGCGACCCTATGAACTGTAACCCACCAGGCTCTTCTGTACATGGGATTCTCCAGGCAACAATACTGGAGTGGGTTGCAATGCCCTGCTCCAAGGGATCCTCCCAACCCAGGGATGGAACTCATGTCTCCTGCGGCTTCTGCATTACAGGTGGATTCTTTACTACTGAGCCACTGTTAACTGTACATATTTCTATTATACTTTTTTGAATATATATTTTATAATAAAGTATTTTAATTTTCATTCATTGAGGTTTCCAAAACATGACTTAATTTTATTTTTTGAATAAGTAATGTATTTATATAATTCAAAAGTCAGAACTATATATAAAAGAGTACATACAGAAGTATCATTCCCATGTTTAGTAAATAGGTAACCATTTTTACAAGTTTCTTACTTATAAATTTTTGTATAACACAAATTAGACAGCAGAAAAACAGGAAACTCCTTCTATAGGAGAGTCATTAATTAAGTTAGGATCTTAAATCTAGTCTTCTAGTGCTTCCATATACATACACAAACAATACAAATTACCCACCCCCGACAACAGCTCTTATGCAAAACCAGAATAGTAAATATGGTTTTTCACTTCAACAATACATCCTGGCAATCTCTCCACAATCAATTCAGTGAGAAACTCCTTTTTTCTTTTTACCCGCTTAGCTGCAGTATTCATTGCATATTTATTCAACCAATATCCTATTACTGGACAACTGAGCTATTATTAGTCTTTTGTTATGACAAACAAGGCCTCATTTTATACTTATGCAGGTAGCTTTCCAGAAATAGGATTTCCAAGTTAAAGGTAAACAAATTTGTGGTTTTAGTAAATATTACCAAATGTCTCTCCACTGAGATTATATCACTTTGCATTTCTACCAGCAATGTATGAGAATGCCTATTTCCCCCTAATATCACCCACAAAAATACAGTGCCAAACTCAGGATGTTTAATAATCTGGTAGTGAATTTCTCTTTTTATGACTGAGATTGAACTCTTTTTATTTGTTTTAATTTCCTTTCCCATTCATGCCTTTTGCATATATTTCCACTGGTTTGATGATTTTTCCTTATTTCTAGTTCTTTATATATTAAAGAGCTTTCGTTTGTCTTTATTAGGCATTATCAATAGTTTTCCCCTTTTAATTTGTCATGTAACATTTGATTTTGCTTAGGGTAAAACACAATGATGTCAATGAAGGCATATATACAATAAAAAGTCAGCAATTTGAATTAGGATACACATCAAATTTCTCAAAATTACATACTTTTTATAGACAAGGAATTTGAATTCATTTTCTAAAATGCAGGCTCAGATGGCTTCATCAAGCAGCTTCCTTACTAAAAGAAAATCTCTCAATTGCTAGCTTTCTTAAGTGGGAAGAGCAAATTTCTATCAAAAAAGTTTATGATGTACATATGTAACCATATGTATATATGAAGAAGGAATTCAAAGGGCCTGGACTCCATCTTAGGCCTGTTCATGCTGATCATGCTCAGCCACCTTTCCAATGGACTCTGAACTCTGTGTTTAGTGCCTATGAAAACAACAACAGAAGGATAAGACCCGCTCCAGACAGGGGAACCTTGAAGATCGTATCTAGGTTACTCATCGCCTCAGAGAAACATACACTAATCACCCCTTCCTCCAGACAGGCCATAAAATTTTCTGTATCTATTGGAGTGTAACCTCGGGTTTATTGATTACTGGCTAATTGCTTGACTGAGCACATCCTGAGCACATGAGCACATAGCATGTGAAATGATGGGGTTATTGGGATTGTATTTTCCTTGGTTTATGTAAGTCTCAAGGAATTTGGAGTGGTGGGTTCAGACACATAATACACACGGGGTATAAAAGATT
Source organism: Bos javanicus (assembly GCF_032452875.1). Classification (NCBI taxonomy): domain Eukaryota; kingdom Metazoa; phylum Chordata; class Mammalia; order Artiodactyla; family Bovidae; genus Bos; species Bos javanicus. Next base: position 50,618,909 of record NC_083870.1, read on the forward strand.
TTCACAGATGCTGGTCAGGGTCCTTGGCTAAGAGGAGACTCTGCCTTGGGCCCGCAGGTGTAATAAACTGCACTCCACTATCTGCATTGTCCTTCTGAGTGAGTTTGTTTCCTGGAACGCGTGGCTGCAACATTTGGTGCTTGGGCCGGGAACCTCCTCACTTTGAGGAGACAGGTCTCATTTGAGGCCACCCCGAGGCTTTGTGGCTTGAATCTCCTAGAGGGGGGAAGTCGCCTCGCCCCTCTGGAAGAATTCAGCCTTTCAATGCCCCGTTTCTTCACTTTGGCAGGTAGTGAACGGCAGCAAGGGGAACTGAGCGCTCAGATGAGGAGGAACCCACTCAGCAGGGTGGAAGAGGGGGCCTGATCACCCCCCTGGGAGGGACTAGAAGGGGCACGGACCTACAGGAGCCTGGAATAGGCAGGCAGCAGCAATTGCTCAGTACTCAGGTCGACAAGTGTGCTACGGTTTAGGAAGGAAATTTGTAAAGGTCATTTAGGAGGTGTGTCCACGCCGTCTCAGGGAAAATTATTTACCAGCGATCGCCAGGGGATTTTTAGGATAGAAAACTGGTCCTTGTATGCTCCCCTAGGAGGTGTCCCATCTGCTGTGAAATTCTTGACCCCCTCAGAATTGTTAGGCTAGAAGGAAGGGGATACATAAGTGAGTATGAATTGGCCTTCCCAGAGATGGCCTGGGACGTGGGATGTTTAACCCATCTGTGTTTTCATCCGCACCTGATCAAGCCCACCAAGGCAGAACAGACTTTAAGGGAGAAACAGTCTTGGACCACGTGGTGTTCTGGTTCGGTTGTGCTGACCAGCAGGTGAAGGCATGCCGATCCCCCTTCTCCCTCTGGCATCTGGCAGGTAAGGCTCTTCTCAGTCCAATTAGGAAGGAGGCAGAATGGCAATTTAAGTGTCATTGAGTGGAAATATCAGAAGTACATACAGTACTGAGAACTTCGTAGACAGAACGAAAAGGAAAAGTAGAAGAAGGTCCGAGAAGGTAAGCAAGATGGGAGGAAGTGAATCTAAGGCAACTGTATTGGAGTGCATGATTAAAAATTTTAAGAAGGGATTAGGAGGAGACTATGGGGTGAAGATGAAGCCTAACCGCCTCCACATACTCTGTGAGGTCAAATGACCCCTATGGGAGTAGGATGGCCACCAGAGGACACCATGAACTTAATAATAGTGGAAGCAGTCTATACAGTAGTCACAGGAGAGCCAGGACACCTGGATCAATATCCACATACTGACTCATGGCTAGGGTTAGTTCAAGACCCTCCTACTTGGACAAGGTTCTGTATCCAGAAGGGAAAGGGAAAAACATTAATGGCACAAAAAAATGACTGATGATAAAAAAGTAAATTCCATAGGATTTGGACGGGGATGACCTGACCCCTCCCCCATACCGGATAACGACGCGCCTGCCTCCCAGTGCTCCACCAGGACCGGAGGCCGCCTTAATGCCCAATCCAGGGCCAGGTGAAGTCCTGCAGCAGTCGCTGCTCCTCTGCCAGCTCTCCCCAAGGTCATAGAGCCGCCACCTTGGCAGGCTCCGATCCCGATGACAGAAGCCTCTGGCCAACACATCCAGGATCAGGCTCCAGCCAAACCGCCCAAGCTATACCCGCCTCTCCCAGTGAGTAGTGACAAGATTGGAATTAAGCAGAAACTGCACTGTGCCAGAGAACCGGAGGGAACGAAAGAGAACAGACAAGAGATTTGCAATGCTAGCTGCTGCTCTGGGAAAGTTCATCTCGGGCCCTCCTGAAAAACCTCCTCTGCCCCAGGGACAGGACAGTCCTTCAACCGGTCCCAGTGGAGGCCCTGGGCCCCGTTACAGCCAAACCAGTGTACCCAGTGCCGAGATTTTGGCCACTGGAAGAATGAATGCCCTAAGGCAAGGAAGGAAGAGGAAGCTCCTGCAGTTGTGGGGCTTGCTGACTTGAAATTTAAATAAGGCTGCCAGGGCTCAGAGATATCAGGTCCCCAAGAGCCCATGGTAACCTTAAAAATGGGGGACCAAAACATTGACTTCACGGTGGATACAGGAACAGAACTGTCGGTAGTAAAACCTGTGGCACCACTGTCCAAAAAGACTACCGCTGTAACTGGGGTATCAGGAGAAGAGATGATTAAATCGTTTTGCCAGCCCAGAAAATGTCAGATGGGGGGTGGGCACCAAGTGATTCATGAATTCCTCTACATTCCTGAGTGCCCAGTACCCCTGTTGGGAAGAGACTTGCTCTCCAAACTAGGAGCACAAGTGACTTTCTCCCCTGAGGAGAGGCCCCCCCTCCTGGATGGACACTATAACTTATTTGCTCTCTCTCTCAATACCACCTCAAGATGACTGGAGGTTGCATGAGCCTTTGAAGGAAGACCCGGGTGGGCCGGGAGAGCATGAGAGCGAGCTAACTCAATTATTCCCTGAGGTCTGGGCGGAAGACACCCCCCCTACCCCACCCCCGCCCCAGCTGGCTAAACATAAGCCCCAGTGATAAAAGAACTCAAACCAGGTACCATCCCGGTTAGAAAGCTCCACTACCCGCTACTGATAGAGGCCTGGGCCGGCATACTGCCCCACATCAATAGATTGAAACAAGCGGTTATTCTAGTAGAGTGCCAGTCGGCTTGGAATACACCCATCTTGTCAGTTAAAAAGGAAGGAGGGCAGGACTATAGGCCTGTACGGGATCTCAGGCTAATCACCCAGGCTACTGTGACTTTACACCCCGCTGTTCCAAACCTCTATACCTTACTTAGCCCTCCTCCCACTGAGGACTAAAGTTTATACTCGCCTAGATCTCAAGGATGCCTTCTTCTGCGTACGCCTCGCCCCAGCGTCACAGCCCATCTTTGCCTTTGAATGGGAAGATCCAGTCGGGGGCACCAAACAACAGCTCATCTGGACTCCTCCACAAGGGTTTAAGAACTCCCCAGCCATCTTTGGGGAAGCCTTGGCTTCTGACCTGAACTCATTCCATCCGGAAGAGTATGGATGTTGGCTCCTATAATATGGGGAAGACCTGCTGCTGGCCGCCAAAACCAGGGAAAAATGCTGGAAAGGGACAAAAGCACTACTCCAGCTGCTGATGGAAGCAGGTTACCGGGTGTCAAAGAACGCCTTGCACAGATCTGCAAGGAGGAGATAAGGTACCTGGGGTTTGTTTTAAAGAAGGATACAAGGTTCCAGACCCTAGTTGGGTCCTATATACTGATAGCACTAGCCTGATAAAACAAGGACAATGGCTGTCAGGTTAGCCAAAGCGGAAGGGGCCATCAAGACTGAAAAGGGATGGTAGGAATTGCCAAGTGGCAAATTATTGTCACCGGAGGAGCTGGCACACAATCTGGTAAGCCAAACACAACAAGCGACCCACCTAGGCCATGCTGCCTCCTCACAGGTTAATGCTGCCTCTTGGGTATTCAGACAAAAACCTCCGGGTATTCAGCTGAAAGGCACGCTACCCTTTGAACACCTGGGAGTGGACTTCACTGAAATGAAAACTCACCAACACTACCGTTACCTGCTGGTCATGGTATGTACGTTCTCGGGATGGGTAGAAGCTTTTCCTACCTGGACTGAAAGAGCATCAGAAGTAGCCTGGTGCCTGCTTAGGGAAATAGTTCCCAGACTTGGACTTTCTACCAGCATTGGTTCAGACAATGACACGGCTTTTGTAGCTGATTTAGTACAACAAGTAAGCAAAACTTTAAATATCAAATGGAAACTGCACACTGCATATAGGCCTGGAGTTCCTGAGATGGTGGAATGAACCAACTGGACATTAAAGAGACTCTCCAAGTGGATCATAGAGACTGACTGCTCCTGGTAGACTTGCTTCCGACGGCTCTGCTCAGACTCAGGATGACCCCACAGTCCCAAGGCTGTTCTCCATACGAAATTGTGAATGGGAGGCCCCCCACCCCCATAATAAAACAGGTGTCAACAAACTTGCCTCAGGTAAGGGGGAACAGGATTTCACAGCAGATGGAACTGGGTAAGGTAATAAATCGGGTAACTAAGTTTGTACAGGAAAGGGTGCCGTTCCCCCTTGGGGAACAGATTCATGAGTTTACGCTTGGTGACCAAGTATGGGTCAAAGATTGGAAACATGATTTGCTAGCCCCTTGGTGAAAGGGCCCTTATGTTATTCCAACTACCCCTGCTGCTGCTGCTGCTAAGTCGCTTCAGTCATGTCCAACTCTGTGTGACCCCATAGATGGCAGCCCACCAGGCTCCCCCGTCCCTGGGATTCTCCAGGCAAGAAAACTGGAGTGGGTTGCCATTTCCTTCTCCAATGCATGAAAGTGAAAAGTGAAAGTGAAGTCGCTCAGTCGTGTCCGACTCTGTGAGACCCCATGGACTGCAGCCTACCAGGCTCCTCCGCCCATGGGATTTTCCAGGCAAGAGTACTAGAGTGGGGTGCCATTGCCTTCTCCGAACTACCCCTACTGCAGTTAAAGTTGCAGGTATTGTCCCTTGGATCCATCATACGAGGGTGAAGAGAACATACCATGCAGTCCCAAAAAACACAGTGGACTGCACAGAGGGACCCCACTGACCCTCGAGAGACTAAGACCATCCTTAAGAAGAAGGAAAAGAAGATCCTGGACAAGCTCATTCAGGATGAAGCCGCACAATCAACTCCTGCTGCTTGGCCTCATCAATGTGATTTTGAATTTAACTTCCATTTCAACTCAGGACAATGTTTTCATCTCATGGGCACATTTCTACACAGACTTCCACAAAACTTCCAACTGCTGGGTGTGTAGGGCTATGCCTCTGTCAGTGATGGATGGACTTCCTTGGTGGGTGTCACTGCTCTGCCAAGGAGATTTTAAGCCACTCTGCTCTTTTCTGGGATGACAAAAAGACTTTCCTCTCTCTTGTCAATCATAACCTCTCCTTGCTCTCTTGCTGTAAGACCTACAGTCAATAGATTTGGGTCATGGGGTTACATTTGATATAAATGCCAGTGTAACAAAAGCCTAACCTACTTGTTGTAAATCTATCCCTAGCCCTGGTAAATCTATCTTATTTACATGCTAGGTGGACAAGATCCGTGGTTCAATGATATGAGTACATTGCTGCCTTATTCGTATCCTCTATAGGGACAACAGATATCATGATTAGAGGCCTTGACTAATTTCACATAACAGGCCCTCCTAGATAGAACAAAAGCCATCCAAGCCTTAAATGAAGAGCAAATCCAAATGAGAAAAGCGGTAATTCATAATAGAATGGCTTTGGACACACAGCTGTTCAAGGAGGGACCTGTGCTATAATTAAGGTTGAATGTTGTGTATACATTCCTGACTTATCTGGCAATGTATCGACTGCTTTAGATGACATGAAAAACCAGGTAAAAGCAATGTCAAATGAAAACATTCCTTTCTGGACTTTGGTCCTATCTTGGGTGAAGGGAGATTGGTGGAAAACTAAATTTACCACTGTTATAGTTGCCTTGATAGTTCTGCTTTGTGGACCCTGAATTTTACAATGTATTATGAACTTTGTAACCTGAAGGTTGATGTCCTTCTCCCAAATTGGCGGTCGCAGAGCCACGGTGCAATATATCCCTATGAATGATGCTCATAATATGAGTTAAAAGCATCAAGAGGGGGGAATGAAGAAGGAATTCATAGGGCCTGGACTCCATCTTAGGCCTGTTCATGCTGATCATGCTCAGCCACCTTTCCAATGGACTCTGAACTCTGTGTTTAGTGCCTATGAAAACAACAACAGAAGGATAAGACCCCCTCCAGACAAGGGAACCTTGAAGATCATATCTAGGTTCTCATCGCCTCAGAGAAACATACATTAATCACCCCTTCCTCCAGACAAGCCATAAAATTTTCTGTATCTATTGGAGTGTAACCTCGGGTTTATTGATTATTGGCTAATTGCTTGACTGTTTGAGCACACAGCACGTGAATGATGGGGTTATTAGGATTGTATTTTCCTTGGTTTATGTAAGTCTCAAGGAATTTGGAGTGGTGGGTTCAGACACATACACATGGGGTTATAAAAGATTTTCACAAATGCTGGTCAGGGTCCTTGGCTAAGAGGAGACTCTGCCTTGGACCCACAGGTGTAATAAACTGCACTCCACTATCTGCATTGTCCTTCTGAGTGAGTTTGTTTCCCGGAACGCATGGCTACAACATATACGCATGCTGGCAGTGGGGTAATAAAAAATGGGAGGAAGATAGAGGAAGAAGAGATAAAGGGTTGAGTAAGACAGAGGAATACACATAGGAAGATAGAGAATACAAGTGAATAAAAAAGAGGAAGAAAGTGAGTTTCAGAACAGGACAGATGTCTAACATCATCCACAAAATTTAGATATAATGAATGGAGCACCTGACCCAGGCTAAACAGCAATATACTTCAATCACTTAATAAGCCATGATTACCTATTACGTACATGGTATGGTACTAAAATCAAGGGGGTTACAGAGAAAACAAGACATTTAATTGCAAAAAGGTAATAAATATAGAAGTTTTAAAATAGAGTAATACATCAAAATAGCTACTCTCTTATATACCACTTAAATTCAAAGAGTCTTGAGCACTATAGTAAAAGACTATGGAAAACATAAATTAGGCATTTGAAAAAAAAAAAACTCAGAGAAAAAGTATTTTAAATAGACAGGTCTAAAACTACTTTTAGGTAGGCAGGTCTAAAAATGATAACCTTATCTCTTGGCTTTTTTTGAAAATCAGTACCACTATTGGGCATTTTACAAACTCTGTTATGAGGTGAGTAATTCAAAAGTCCAAGATGGCTAGGGTGAGAAAGATTTTCCAAAATGAGTCTTTCAGATCTTGAGAGATTAGGAGCATAATCAGAATTTTCACTTGGACTAACACTAGAAAAAAAAGAAAAAATACATTTTAGTTCTTAGATATTTTTAAGTATTTACTCTAAATTTCTACATATTAAGAAAATAGAAAAGCACCTGAAATATTGCTGAAAATCAGATTCCAGAAAAGAACTTGAGACATTTCAATTAAATTTTCAATAAACCATAATTAGTTTTAAAACTAGCAATCTATGTTTCTGGAGCCTCTATGCTAGAGTTACTTAAGATTCAAAAAACAGTCATGATAATAAAAGATTAGTTAAGACTACACATATATTTTATACTGAGTCCTAATATATTAAAGGTCTTAATTTGTAAATACTTCTATAATAGTTCTGTTCTTCCTAAACGGAAAGCTATATTCAAAATTATTATTTTTTAAATTATGGAGCATTATTCCCAATTCTGGACACACGAGAAACACAACAAACAATAATGATACTCAAAAATTTTACATTCATCAGTTAAAGTCCTAAGTTAGAGTTCTATACATAAGTTTACTCACTCACCTAGATAACTCTTCTCCTAAACTCTGCAAACTCCATTCTGTTATCTTCAGTTCATGTCTTAAGGAAGCAACATTTGCCAGCAAACTTTCTTCTTCATTATCTTTATTATAGAAGTCTGATGAACTAGATTCCATTTCTTAAAAAAAGAAATGAATTTCTTGTACCTTGCCTGAAAGAATCTGTGATGTCAGTCAAAATTATCTCACACTAATAAAACTTAACTCGAGTTATTATGTTTCTATTTCAAATGTTGTGAAATCTTTCATGGTAATTTTAAACAAAGCAAAACAGCCAGCAATAATCAATTTCTCTGCAGGGTAAACCCATAATGGAAAGTTCAACAAAATTTCAATGAATCAATTTTTCATTTAAGCCAGGGACTACAATTCACCTTTCCTAGCCATCTTCAATCTTTCTAACAAGTGTGTAAACTGTTTTTATTTGATGTTAAAGATGAAGAAACTAAGAATGAGCCAAATAACTTGCTTGAGTGTGTGCGCGCGCTCAATCACGTCTGACTCTTTCCAACCCCATGGACTGTAGGCCGCCAGGTTCCTCTGTTTATGTAATTTTCCAAACAAGAAATACTGGAGTGGGCTGCCATTTCCTTCTCCAAATAACTTACTCAAGGTCACACAAACTGTAAATGGTGGAACCAAGATTTGAACCTAGGCCATCATGACGCAAAGATCTTTTAATTATGTCACACTGTAGTTTTCTTATTTATTATAAATTAATTTCAGTATGAAGTGTTTGAACTTGATCATGTTACAAGCTCTGAACATCTGACAAAACTGGTATCATAACATTCATATTTTCCTAAAGGTAATTTATTAACAGATAAAGGTTATCCCCTTCTCCTATTCACCATGGCTATAAAATTTAAAACCATAAACTCACATTCACGTAACAACCACAGAAATCAAAATGACATTTAGCAGGTTAACTCACAAAAATAAATAAGAAAAGTTGTTTCTTCAACTGATGGGTATCTCAAGGGTTGTGAAATTCTCTACTAAGTAGCTTTGCACATTAAAAAATCATGATAAATACATTTTATTACTAATAATTAATATTCATAATTATTGTGTACTAAAACATATTAATAATACAACTTAAATGAAAGCTTTACAATCTCTACTACTCCATCTTCCTGCATAATCTTTAAATTACATTTCTCTCTCAGATCTCATTTACCTTTGTCATTGAAGCTTCTTTTTGATCACCCTTCTAGAATTCTGACGACATCTCAAGCTCCAAAAGGTTAGGAGTCCTGTGTATTATAGTCAGGACTCTAAGGCACTTCCAGAAACCCAATATTTTCAGTGACTAAACGATGATTACAAAACTGTCCTTCTTTCCCCTCACCTAGCTAAAATAACAAATTTACTCCACACTCAAAATTTCTCAGATGTAGAGAGGAAGATTAAAAAGAAAACTTTCATCTTACTGGAATAAACTGTGGCACGAAATTATATACTATGGAATCTTAGTAAAGAAAACATTTCTTTCCTCTTTTGTTTCCAAAAATTTGCTTCTGCTTAAATGAGAAGACTCTCCCAAACAAAAGTCAAAGGTTCAGGTCCCCACTCTGTGTTTTTCCAACAACTCTAGTTACCTACAGGATGGTGAAGGAAGAAGGGTAAAGAAAATTTGGGCAAATTCTAACATGCCATTTTGTTTCAACTGAATCAGGTTTATGTAAATTTTAACCCAAGAATTCTCTCACCCTTCTAAAGGATCAATGAAAACGTTTGATATGCAAATATATTTTCATTTTCCTAATGGGCCATTTAATACCCTCAAATAAGTATTTCTCCTCCCTTCAACTTAGTTATAAAAGTCCAGCTTCATCGCCTGTACATACGTGAAAAAGCACGTCATGCTTCTTACAGGCCCTGACATCTTCGGGCCTTAATTACAATGCGTTTGCAGGTATACACAGGTACACACATCACACCAAAGAACAACTTTATACTCGTTGTATGTAAAAAAGATGGGCTGTAGTTGAAAAGGATTCCGCATTTTGGAAGGCCATTCAAGGCTTTATATCGTACTGTTCTGTTTCAAGAATGCTCAATTTGATAGAACTGGTCCTTCGTTCATCTGGAAGCAGTGGAAGAAAACATGAACAACTTCCTTCCAGATTTTTCTTCTACTAAAATACGACCCTGAAGAGCAGTGTGAGCAGCGAGGGTGATGACTAGATTAAACGCGTCCGAGGGAACCGAGAGGGAAACACCTGTACCTCCTCAGATAGGCCAGTTTCCACCCTCCAGGGGCAGTCGCTCACCACAAGTCGTAGCTGTGAGAGAGACCCACCAACGACGGCGCACGCCGAGCTCTCCTCTCCGTTCGGAAACCTCCGACCCTCTCCCCGGCCCCAAGCGCCGAACACACTACGGGAACCCCGGTTGCGCAGAGTTCGAACCGCCGCGGGAACCGTTGGGAACGCACCTCCCCAACCGCAGCCCCGCCCCCCGCGCAGCCTTAGCGTGAATCTACGCCGGACGCGCGGGGCTTGTCGGGGATTGTGGTCTGGGAGCGCGTCCGAGCCTGCCTATCCAGAACTACATTTCCCACAATTACCACCAAGACGCCCATTGGTGTGACGCCCGCCATGGGAAGCTGCGGAGGTCTGGGTGTCAGGCGGTCCGTGCTGGCCCGGTGCCTGAGGGAACCAAGGCCTAGGAGGGTGTGGAAAAGGACTGCTGGTTCCGCCTTCAGTCCCTACGCTTTGTAGACAGGCGTTTCCCTCTCGGAGAAACACCCCTCCGCCTAGGCCTTCACCTGGAGCTTTTTCAGGCTCCAGGTTTGCCTGCCAACCACGAGGAGTCCTGGAAGGAAAAGCGGAGCATAAGTGCCGATAACCCACGCCTCTCAACGCCTTTCCCAGCCCGAGATCGCCCAGGCAGGGATGGGCGATAAGACCTGGCTACCCTTCCCCGTGGTCCTCTTGGCCGCTCTGCTGCTGCCTAGGGCGGCCGGCTTCACTCCCTCCTTAGACAGCGACTTCACGTTCACACTTCCGGCGGGCCAGAAGGAGTGTTTCTACCAGCCCATGCCCCTGAAAGCCTCGCTGGAGATCGAGTACCAAGTAAGTGTAGATGTTGAGCCAGCCTCCTTCCTTTAGCCTAACTGCACGTCGTCGCCTCTCACCCGCTGAGAAAGTTTTTGGGGACCGCCCGGCTGCTAAAGAGGCGAGGGCCGCCCGGAAGCCGGGCAGCTGCGCGCCGGCTCGCGAGGCGCTGTTGTCCAGGGGCTGGGGACTAGAAGTTAGGCGGGATCTGGAATTGACTACCCGCCCTCTCCCCTTTTCTCCGGTGGGAAAGAGGCCAGCTCTGGTGATGTCGGTGGGTTTTTTCTTTGTTTAATGATTCGTCCGTGTCTTTAGCCACTACGCGCGCCAGTACCGGAAATTTCACAATTCAGGCCTAATACACATTCTGTTTAATCACTGGACAAAATGACAGTTGCTTTAATCACCGCCCCCAGCCCTCAATTTCGGTATTATAAATCTATACTGTTACTTCTTCAGTTAAGGATTTTTGAATTGTGACCATGCGATGATCACTAAATCCTATTTTGGAATATTTTGAAAGGGGCTATTGGTGTGTTTAATGGTGAATTTCCTTCCCAGTTGTATGTGTGTGTCTGTGTTTGTGCGTGTGCGTGTGCTCAGTCGTTAAGTTGTCTCCGACTCTGCGACCCCATGGACTGTAGCCCGCCAGGCTTCTCTGTCCGTGAGATTTCCCAGGCAAGAGTACTGGAGTCGGTTGCCATTTCCTTCTCCAGGGGATCTTCCCGACCCAGGGGTCGAACTGGCATCTCCTGCCTTGGCAGGCGAATTCTTTACCACTGAGCCAACAGGGAAGCCCTCTGAGTTATATATATACCCATTATTTAAAAACCAAATAAGATCTAATTGTATATTAAAGCTCTGTAATCTTTTCTTCAGCATTCTAAGCATTTCTCCCATATCACTATTTTATTTTTAATAACAGCATGATGTTATAGGGAATTGCCTTAATTTATGTAGTCACTCTGGTAAAGGGTAATTTCTTAGAAGAAATCGTTAGCTCCAGTATGGCAAATTTCGATTTTTCTAGGTAGCACTGCAAAAAAAGAGAAATGCCTTCATGTGGTTCATCTTTCAACTTTTTTCATGTTACCTAATTTTTAATCAGATGTTAATTTTTTATAGTTGATGTAGAGAATCTTTTTCAATAACAGGTACTGTCATATTTAGAGCAAAATAAAGTTATTTAGAATCTTCATCTGCAGAAACTTTGAGATTAGATTATTTATAGATGAATATGGCTTCCCTGGTGGCTCAGATGACAAAGAATCTGCGGGCAATGCGAGAGACCTGGGTTCCGTCCCTCGGTTGGGAAGAGCCCCTGGAAGAAGGCATGACAACTCATGCTAGTATTCTTGCCTGGAGAATCCCCTTGGACAGAGGAGCCTGGCAGGCTGCAGTCCATGGGGTCGCCAAGAGTCAGACACTACTGAGCAACTAAGCAGCAGCAGCATAGATGCATAAGGTTAAGCATAAAGTATCTAAAATTACAGTTAGTGAGCCAAGCTGAGGCAGGAACTCAGCATTTCCTGATTTCCAGTTCAGTTCAAAAGTTAATTTACTGAAGATTTACCACGTGCCAGTAATGCCTGGCGGTGAGGACACAGAGGAGGGAACAAACAAAAGAAAGAGCCCTTTTCAGGGATCTTAATATTTAAAGGTTACTGGCTTATAAACAGGGGCTTCGCAGGTAGAAGAGTGGTAAAGAATCTGCCTGCCAATGCAGGAGACTCAGAAGAAGCAAGTTGGATCCCTGGGTCGGGAAGATCCCCTGGAGCAGGACATGGCAACCCACTCCAGTGTTCTTGCCTGGAAAATAAAGTATGGTTATATGCTGTTGGAGAAGGACTTCTCTGGGTTTTCAGAAAATAATTCTTGGAGAAAATAAATAGGAACCTAGAAACATGCTTAGGTGAAACAGGAATGCAGGGAAGAGGGGCATTCTAGGAAAAGGAACAAAATGAATACGCATTTCTGAAAATGCTGTGTTACTGTTCTAGCAGTGGGCAGTATATACTGGACACTACAACTGCTGATCTTAAGGGGTGGAACTCTTAAGACTATAAAGTCTAGGGTGAGAATAGAAGAAAAAGAGATTGGAGAGGTCAGGAGGCTGGATCATGAATCTTAGCTTGTGTGCTATGCTGAGTAGCTTTGACCTTTGTCTGTATAAGGGCTACTGAAGTTAAGCAATGTGGTAACAGTCAAAAATGTTTTACAGTGTGGAATATGGATTTAAGGAGGGCAAAATTAGAGGTAAAGAAACCAACTACAGGGTTAGAAAAAGTCTAGATGAGGAAACAAGTTTTATTGTTCATCAGTCTTTACCCAGGTATTAGGAAAGAAATTGGGACTTCTGTGGCAGTCCAGTGGATATGACTTCATGCTTCCACTGCAGTGGACTTGTGTTCAATCCCTGGTCATGGAACTAAGATGCCAGCATGGCCTAAAAAAATAGATAAATAAAGGTAAACTACTGACCTCTTAGGATTAACAGCTCCAACTGTAGACAAAAAAAATGCCTAGGTCGAAATCTTGAATCTGGCACTTACAACCTCTGTGACCTTGAGCAAGTTACTTAACCCCACACTTGTAAAATATTGACAATAATAGTAAGAGTTGATTTGAAACAGTTAATAAGTGTTTATGTACCACCCCAAACAGATAGTAAAAGTTCAGTATATGTTAGCTTTTTTATGTTTACATTTTTCGAGTTTTATATATAGTGGGTTAGCTTTATATCAGTACTTGGCATCTTTAATCACTCAAAAAGACTGTTCCCTTAAAGCATTCTGTCTAAACTGTTTTGATTAAGGAAAGAATTAAAATCATTTGGTGTTTGTGGTCCTAGACAATGTTGCAAAGGTTCGTAGGGTAGAAATCTTCAACCCCTTGCATTTTCCAACTCTGTCATTAATTTTCCAATAACTACAAGCTACTGGGTTTTGTCTTCATTTTTAAAATGTCAGGTAACAAACTTTTCTAGACATTGCCCTTGGTTTACTGTGACATATTAAAATTTTTAACCATTTCACACTTTTCAGGTGTAAGAGGACACTTTTAGGGTAACTGACCAGTCCCATTATATATTAAGTTCTTGGAATTTTTAAATGTCAATACATATATATCTTATGAGTAAAATAGATAATTCATTTAAATTTTTTATTATTGAGTGCTTAGTTTCTGTAAGCTTTATGTTAAGTACTGCAGAAACAATGGTGAGTAATACTATACTCTGTGTACAGTAATACTAGATTCTTGCAGTCTAGTAAGGGGATAGACGTTAATCAAATTAATACAAGTTCAGTTCAGTTCAGTTCAGTTGCTCAGTCGTGTCCAACTCTTTGCGACCCCATGAACCGCAGCACACCAGGCTTCCCTGACCATCACAAACTCCCAGGGTTTACCCAAACTCATGTCCATTGAGTTGGTGATGCCATCCAACCATCTCATCCTCTGTCGTCCCCTTCTCCTCCTGTCTTCAATCTTTCCCAACATCAGGGTCTGTTCAAATGAGTCGGCTCTTCCCATCAGGTGGCCAAAATATTGGAGTTTCAGCTTCAACATCAGTCCTTCCAGTGAACACCCAGGACTGATCTCCTTTAGGATGGACTGGTTGGATCTCCTTGCAGTCCAAGGGACTCTCAAGAATCTTCTCCAACACCACAGTTCAAAAGCATCAATTCTTTGGCACTCAGCTTTCTTTATAGTCAAACTCTCACATCCATACATGACTACTGGAAAACCATAGCCTTGACTAGATGGACCTTTATTGACAAAGTAATGTCTCTGCTTTTTAATATGCTGTCTAGGTTGGTCATAACTTTCCTTCCAAGGAATAAGTGTCTTTTAATTTCATGGCTGCAATCACAATCTGCAGTGATTTTGGAGCCCAAAAAATAAAATCAGCCACTGTTTCCCCATCTATTTGCCATGAAGAGTTGGGACCGGATGCCATGATCTTAGTTTTCTGAATGTTGAGCTTTAAGCCAACTTTTTCATTCTCCTCTTTCATTTTCATCAAGAGGCTCTTTAGTTCTTCTTCACTTTCTGCCATAAGGGTGGTGGTATCTGCATATCTGAGGTTATTGATATTTCTCCTGGCAATCTTGATTCCAGCTTGTGCTTCTTCCAGCGCAGCATTTCTCATGATGTACTCTGCATATAAGTTAAATAAGCAGGGTGACAATATCCAGCTTTGACGTACTCCTTTTCCTATTTGGAACCAGTTTGTTGTTCCATGTCTAGTTCTGTTGCTTCCTGACCTGCATACAGGTTTCTCAAGAGGCAGGTCAGGTGGTCTGGTATTCCCATCTCCTTCAGAATTTTCCACAGTTTATTGTGATCCACAGAGTCAAAGGCTTTGGCATAGTCTATAAAGCAGAAATAGATGTTTTTCTGGAACTCTCTTGCTTTTTCCATGATCCAGCAAATGTTGGCAATTTGATCTCTGGTTCCTCTGCCTTTTCTAAAACCAGCTTGAACATCTGGAAGTTCACAGTTCACGTATTGCTGAAGTGTGGCTTGGAGACTTTTGAGCATTACTTTACTAGCGTGTGAGATGAGTGCAGTTGTGCGGTAGTTTGAGCATTCTTTGGCATTGCCTTTCTTTGGGATTGGAATGAAAACTGACCTTTTCCGGTCCTGTGGCCACTGCTGAGTTTTCCAAATTTGATGACATATTGAGTGCAGCACTTTCACAGCATCATCTTTTAGGATTTGAAAGAGCTCAACTGGAATTCCATCACCTCCACTAGCTTTGTTCATAGTCATGTTTTCTAAGGCCCACTTGACTTCACATTCCAGGATGTCTGGCTCTAGGTGAGCGATCACATCATTGTGATTATCTGGGTTGTGAAGATCTTTTTTGTATAGTTCTTCTGTGTATTCTTGCCACCTCTTCTTAATGTCTTCTGCTTCTGTTAGGTCCATACCATTTCTGTCCTTTATTGAGCCCATCTTTGCATGAAGTGTTCCCTTGGTATCTCTTAATTTTCTTGAAGAGATCTCTAGTCTTCCCCATTCTATTGTTTTCCTCTATTTGCACTGATCGCTGAGTAAGGCTTTCTTATCTCTCCTTGCTATTCTTTGGAACTCTGCATTCAAACAGGTGTATCTTTCCTTTTCTCCTTTGCTTTTCGCTTCTCGTCTTTTCACAGCTATTTGTAAGGCCTCCTCAGACAGCCATTTTGCTTTTTTGCATTTCTTTTTCTTGGGGATAGTCTTGATCCCTGTCTCCTGTACAATGTCAGGAACCTCTGTCCATAGTTCATCAGGCACTTTGTCTATCAGATCTAGTCCCTTAAATCTATTTCTTACTTCCACTGTATAATCATAAGGGATTTGATTTAGGTCATACCTGAATGGTCTAGTGGTTTTCCCCACTTTCTTCAATTTAAGTCTGAGCCACAGTCAGCTCCCAGTCTTGTTTTTGCTGACTGTTTAGAGCTTCTCCATCTTTGGCTGCAAAGAATATAATGAATCTGATTTCTGTTGCTATGAAGCTAACTGCATAAGCCTAAGAATGTTTAATAGAAGGACTTGATTTTATCTGGGAATTGAAAGAAGACATCCTAGAAGTAGAGTTCAGATCTGTGAAGAATCAGGCTTACTAGGGATAAGGGGGTGGAACAAGGTGATAGGTAAAAAGAACAGCATGTGGCAATCCAAGGCTTTGAGGCAGAAGACTGAAGAATACCTTTGAGGGACTGAAAGACTATGACAGACAGGGGAAAGTGGGACTCATTCATCCTGATCCATTGAAATCATTAGGAAGTTTAATTTAGATTTATGGTATTGTTTATTTTAAATAGGTATTTTATGTATTTTAAAATTAGCTTCTATATTTTTAAATGCCATTTAAGCCTGCTAGTCATTACCAATAATATCTTTTGCTTTACTGAAGTCTATGCTTAATTTTGTGATATCACTTATTTTTTGATTTAATGGATATGACTTTGGGATTTTGGAGGGGAAACTTTAGTAATTTTAGAATGTTTTGAGTCCTTAGATATCAGGAAATGGTTTTATCTTTTGCTTTCTCTTCAATAATATTTGGGAACATTGACTACATGTGATGTTTTAAAATCCCTTGTGATTTTTACATCTAGTGTATGTGCAAGAATGCTGGTGCCATCCCTGTTCTTGTTATTTTATAGTTCTCTACTACTACTTCAGTTTCTAGGTGGTTCTTTTCAAATCCTTTGGAAAAGTCAGTAGGAGGCTTATTAGGTGGTTATTTGAAATCTTTAGCTCTGTCCTTCATAAAGTCTTACCATTTCCTGCATTGTTCTTATCTATACTTTTTTGCTTTGTTCTGAGAATTCTTTGGCTCCTTTTCTCTAATTTTTAGACTCTATCCATGTCTATTCTGTTGTTGTTAAGGCTTTATTCATTAGGGCTTTATTTGGGCAATCACATTTTGGGTTTTTCTAAGAATTTTTCATATCAGCATCTTCATCTTTTATCGATTTTTATGTTCTTAAATTTCTCTGAGGATATATATTACATTTATCTGATGAAACATATTTTTAAATCTGTCTACATTATTTTCCAAAATTTGATCCTCTGAGAAAAGCTGCTGCTGCTGCTGCTAAATCACTTCAGTCGTGTCCGACTCTGTGTGACCCCATAGACGGCAGCCCACCAGGCTCCCCCGTCCCTGGGATTCTCCAGGCAAGAACACTGGAGTGGGTTGCCATTTCCTTCTCCAGTGCATGAAAGTGAAAAGTGAAAGTGAAGTCGCTCAGTC
Source organism: Bos javanicus (assembly GCF_032452875.1). NCBI lineage: Eukaryota > Metazoa > Chordata > Mammalia > Artiodactyla > Bovidae > Bos > Bos javanicus. The sequence goes on from NC_083870.1 coordinate 50,636,129, forward strand.
GTGTCCGACTCTTCACGACCCCATGGACTGCAGCCTTCCAGGCTCCTCCGTCCATGGGATTTTCCAGGCAAGAGTACTGGAGTGGGGTGCCATCGCCTTCTCCGTGAGAAAAGCTGCTGCTGCTGCTGCTAAGTCACCTCAGTCGTGTCTGACTCTGTGCGACCCCATAGATGGCAGCCCACCAGGCTCCCCTGTCCCTGGGATTCTCCAGGCAAGAACACTGGAGTGGGTTGCCATTTCCTTCTCCAGTGCATGAAAGTGAAAAGTGAAAGTGAAGTCGCTCAGTCCTGTCCGACTCCCAGCAACCCCATGGACTGCAGCCTACCAGGCTCCTCCGTCCATGGGATTTTCCAGGCAAGAGTACTGGAGTGGGGTGCCAAGTAACATGAAAAAGCAGACATTGGTTTCAGCAAATATTTGGTGTTTCTGTTTTTAGAATTTTGAGATTAATAGATATTGGTAGCTAGATGTATTCATTGTTCAGTGGAGTATCTCTAGAAAGTTCTTACTCTTAAACTCTTTTAAGATTTCCTAGGTTTCTAGTATTGTTATGGATTATATTGATACCTTTTGTTCATTTCACTGAAATTTAAAGAGGAAAAAGAATTGTGTATATTTAGCTAGCCACTCAAAACCAGTTCTGTTGGTCAGTAAGTAGAGCACAAGAATAGGTAATCTATTATTCCATTAAAGCCATGAAGAAAAAGAAAATGGAGTTAAGAAAAACAATAGCCTTTGAAGTTAGATTGCTAAATTCACATTGTGACCATACCACTTATTTACTATCTCACCTTAGACAACCTTCTCTGTGCCTGTTTTTTGAGGGTTTTTAAAATTTTCTTGAGGAAAGGGGTGTTTGTTTTGGTTGTTTTCGCTAAAATGAAAACAATAATAGAACCTACGTTTTAGAGTTGTTGTGAGAAATAAATTAATCCACATAAAGCACTTAAAACAATGTGTGGCATAAACCATAATTGTTAGCTGCCATCATCATCATCAGGACATTTTGAAATTGTAAAGAAACAAGCTGAATTATTTGGCCAGTAAGTAAATAGCCTACTTGGAATACACAATTCATACTGGGAAATAATAGGTGATGTGTTGAAAAAGTCAGTTGGAATCAGATCATAAACGTCTTGAGTTCCAGGCTGAGAAGTAGCTAATACTGAGGAGGAAACAAACTCAGAAAAATTACATAGCAAACCCTAAATTGCTGAAGGAAAAGGGTCTACAAATTTAACTCCTTTCTGTGTTTCTTTCTAATCCATAGGGCTTCTCGATGAAGGTACTGTTCTAGGGAGATTATTTCAGTAATACTCCTAAGACCTAAATTTAAGTGATGGCAGCAGGAAATGGCAAGAAAGGGACAAGTTCCAAAAATGAATGGAATGGAAAAAAATGGTCTTTCCTTTCTAGCTCTAACATGAGTGTGTTGACCTTCTTACCCTTGTTAAGGTTTAGAAATGAAATCTTTTCATCATATAATCTACTTTTTATTTTCAGCATTTGTAAAATGTACTCTTCTCTTCTTTGCCTTTCTGCAGGTTTTAGATGGAGCAGGATTAGATATTGATTTCCATCTTGCTTCTCCAGAAGGAAAAACCTTAGTTTTTGAACAAAGAAAATCAGATGGAGTTCACACGTAAGTTATCTCTTAGTTGGGTTCCATGAACTGAATACCAGTGGGAACAGGGAAATTTAGCACATTTGATACTAAATATTAGCATAAAATGATTCCATATGAACATTTTAAACAGTTCTTTTCAGTGATCTATCTTAAACTAAAGTGTCATCTTGTTTAGGCATTTTCTTTTGATCTTGACTGAGTTTTTGCTTTGCTTTGGTTAATGAGATGAGTATACCACAGGTACTGCTTTCAATCTTCTAAGGCATTTTAAAACCTGCCTTTCTGGCCACCACAGGCTTTTTCTGTTATAAGTTACTATTCCAGGTATATAACTTGAACTGGTGGCCTTATCATTTTTGCCAGTAGTTTTCTTAAAACAACAGTACAGTGATACATCTTTATGTGTGTGTGTGTAAATTTTTATTTTCTTCAAATGTTACTCTTTTTAGATAATTAGAAGACCTGAAAGTAAAAGATCTGACCACAGGAAACCCTATAGAAAATGCTTTTTATAATTCTGAGTTTAAAATTTGATAAAAGGCCATATATTGTACCTCATTTCTCTTTTTTTCATCTCACCAGTGTTTCTGTTTCATTGTATTATTTTACTGTAGCACTTTTGTTTACTCAGTATTGTTACTGAGTTTAAACTGTGAGTATATAGGAATAAGAAAATCAAATACGGAGTGTCCAATATTTGCCATAAACTAGACTTTTCATTTTATATGCTTTTGGAGAAGGAAATGGCAACCCACTCCAGTGTTCTTGCCTGGAGAATCCCAGGGACGGGGAGCCTGGTGGGCTGCCGTTTGTGGGGTCGCACAGAGTTGGACACGACTGAAGCGACTTAGCAGCAGCAAATTAATCATTCCAACCCCCTGTGAGAGATATTCTTTGATTCTCCAATTCCCATTTTACAGACAAGGAGGCTTAGAGAAGTTAAATAAGACTGCAGGCATATACATTTATTAGGAGGAAGGAGAATGAACCAAAATTCTTGCTTCTACTATACAGTGCTTAGAACATTTCTAGCACATAGTCTTTGTTAACCAAAGTACCTGGCATATAACTGTTACTCAGTAAATATGAATACATGTATGAGTGAACGAGGTGGGAAAATGTCTCAACCATCGTTTTCTAAGATACTCATTTTAATGTGCTTTCAAAAATGCCATTTTACCTATGTAGAGTTCTAAAAAAAAAATTGCATAAACTACTGATAAATAAAATCAGAAGTGGTAATTTTAAGTCAGTTAAGGTGGCTATACCAGAATTAACTATGCTTTCTCTTTGATAGGTATATGAACAAGAGCCAAAAATGAAGTTCATCTTTAAATTTCAGAATATAGAAAATGTATAGAATTTCTGTCAATTTTAATTACTCTCCCATTTTCTGCTTTCATTTAGAGATTAGGGGGGAAAAGGTATGTTACTACTTTCTTAGAAAGAATTGTTGTTCAGTCCCTAAGTTGTGTCCAACTCTTTGTGGCCAGGCTCCTCTGTCCTCTACTACCTCCCAGAGTTTGCTCAGACTCATGGCCATTGAGTCAATGATGCCATCTAACCGTCTCATCCTCTGCCACTCCCTTCTTTTGCCTTCAATCTTTCCCAGCATCAGGGTCTTTTCCAGTGAGTCAGCTCTTCGCATCAGGTGGCCAAGGTATTGGAGCTTCAGCATCAGTCCTTCCAATGAATTTTCAGGGTTGATTTCCTTTAGGATTGACTGGTTTGAGCTCCTTGCAATCCAGGGGACTCTCAGGAGTCTTCTCCGGCACCACAATTTGAAAGCATCAATTCTTTGGCACTCAGCCTTCATTATGGTCCAACTGTCACATCTGTACATGACTACTGGAAAAACCATAGCTTTGACTATACAAACGTTTGTTAGCAAAGTGATGTCTCTGCTTTTTAATATGCTGTCTAGGTTTGTCATAGCTTTCCTTCCAAGAAGCAAGTATCTTTTAATTTCATGGCTGCAGTCACCATTCACAGTGCTTTTGGAGCCAAAGTAGTGAAAATCTATCACTGTTTCTTTCCAACTTTTTCCCCATCTCTTTGCCATGAAGTAGTGGCCTGGATGCCATGATCTTAGTTTTATGAATATAGAGTTTTAAGCCAGCTTTTTCACTCTCCTCTTTCACCTTCATAAAGAGACTCTTTAGTTCCTCTTCACTTTCTGTCATCTGAAGAGTGGTACCATCTGCATATCTGAGGTTTATATTTCTCTTGGCAGTCTTGATTCCAGCTTTGTGATTCACCCAGCCTGGCATTTCACATGATGTACTCTGCTTAAAAGTTAAATAAGCAGGGTGACAATATATAGTCTTGTCATACTCCTTTCCCAATATTGAACCCATCACTTGTTCCATGTCCGGTTCTAACTATTGTTTCTTGACTCACATACAGGTTTCTCAGGAGACTGGTAAGGTGGTCTGATACTCCTAGCTCTTTAAGAAATTTCCAGTTTGTTGTTATCCACACAGTCAAAGGCTTTAGCGTAGTCAATGAAGCAGAAGCAGATGTTCTTCTGTAATTCTCTTGGTATCTCTATGATCCAACAATATTAGCAATTTGATCTCTGGTTCCTCTGCCTCTTTGAAACCCAGATTGTACATCTACAATTTCTCAGTTCACATACTGCTGAAACCTAGCTTAAAGATTTTGAGCATAAACTTACTAGCATGTAAAATGAGTGCAACTGTATGGTAGTTTGGCATTGCCCTTTAAATTGGAATGAAAAACTGACCTTTTTCAGTCATGTGGCCCCTGCTGAGTTTTCCAAATTTGCTGACATATTGAGTGCAGCACTTTAACAGCAGCATCATTTAGAATTTTAAACAGCTCAGGTGAAATTTCATCACCTCCACTAGCTTTGTAGTAATGATTCCTAGGGCCCACTTGACTTCACACTGCAGCATGTCTGGCTGTAGGTGAGTGACTACATAGAATTATCTCTTATTAAACCATTGGGAAAAAAGAATGAGTTTATAAGAGTTCTTTTGATATGTCAGGTCACTGTTCTAAGTACTTTATGTATTAATTTTTTTTTATTCTTCCCTATAGTCCTTACTATCATCTTACCAATGAAGGAATTGAGGCATAGAGCAGTTAAGTAAATTACTGCAGGTTACACAGCTAATGAACAGCAAAGCCAGGATTTAAAACCAGTCAGCAACTCACTCTTAATCACTATACCAAATTTACAAATCTAAAAACTAAAATGAAAATTTCATCTTTAGCTATATTAACTTTTCAAAAAATTACTTAATTTTTGGCTGTGCTGGGTCATCATTGCTATGCACCGGCTTTTGCTAATTGTGGGCTACTCTTCATTGCTGTGCTCGGGCTTCTTTCTCATTGCAATAGCTTCTCTTGTTGCAAAGCACAGGCTCTAGAGCGTGCAAGCTCAGTAGTTGGGACGCACAAGCTTAGGTGCTACGTGGCATGTGAAATCTGCCCAGACCAGGGATTGAGCCCAGGTGCCCTACATTAGTAGGTGGATTCTAAACCACTGGACTACCAGAGAAGTCCCTTAACTTTTTAAAGGCAATTAAAATCTGTTATGCTGCTTAAAGTTTTTTCTTAAATCAAACCTTTTAAACAAATACTGTCCTTCCAGAAGTCAAGGTTAGTAAAAAAAAAAAAAAAGTCTCCAGACAGAGCCTTAAACAGCTTAAGTAATACCTGTTTGTCCAGCATTGTCATATGTACCATTTTTCTAGACTGCTAAATTAGTTATTACCCTAACTCATACCAGAACTTAAGTCTCCCCCCAAAATTCAAAGATTAACAGAGATAAAGTGTATAAAAGTGTGTAAATTATAAAGGGGGATATATAAGTATTGGAGAAGGAAATGGCAGCCCACTCTAGTATTCTTGCTTGGGAAATCCCATGGACAGAGCCTGGTGGGCTGCAGTCCATGGGGTCACAAAAGAGTTGGACACAACTGATTGAGCACATACAAGTTTTGACTAGAGAAGGGAATGGCAACCCACTCCAGTATTCTTGCCTGGACAGTCCCATGGACAGAGGAGCCTGGTGGGCTACAGTCCATGGGATCGCAGAGTTGGACACAACTGAAGCAACTGAGCACGCATGTCTACAAGTAGTGGCTATTTTTATTTATAGTATATATACTAAAATCCAGTCACACTGCTGAGTAGTCATCTCTTATTCTTAAACACAGTAAATCACAAATAGGGGGAAGAGAAACAAGACTGGCTTAAAAGATGAAGATCACAGAAGGCTATAGAAAATAAAGCAAGACACCTCAGAAATTGAAGATCAAACGTATAACATCCACAAAAGAGCCAATGGCATCGTTTGGCCTGTGTAGGCCTCCTCTTGCCAAATGACTTCTAGATCGAGTAATCAATCATTCAGAAGTCCTCCGATCACAAGTATTTACTAGCATTTTGTACCACTGTTCCACATTTTGTGTATGTGTACCTTCCAAGAGCTCATCCTTCTTGTGATATGCCCAAGAAAACCCAATGAGAGAAAATTAAAATACTGATACTATGGGATAAGATTTTGTCAGTAGGATTGAGCTTTGAAACAATACTGTTATAGCGAATTTTTGTTTTTTGGCCCATCTTGAATGAGTTTTCACCCCTAGGGGGCAGTATCTCCTCATTGAGAATATGTAGACTAAGAATGCTGCCCTTCAGAATACATATGGTGGTTATATGCTATCAGTGATGCCATTAATCAGAATATAGTGGAAATTTTACCTCAGAAAATGCCCCAAATCTACCTCATATTACATAATAATCACAATGTTTTTGTTTTGTTCCTTTTAATATTGTTCCCCTATATCCATACCAGTGTTTGCTTTAGACTCCTTCAAAGGTTAAATGTATCTCCAAAGACAAAGGTATGTCATAATTAAGGACACTGCAAAGAATACAGAAGGCTTCTAGCAGTATTGTAGAACGATCAATTAACCGAAGGTCAAAAGTTCAAGCTTCATCTATGCTTAGAATAGGCTATGTGATCGTGGGCAAGAAACTTGTATCTGTGTGAACCTTACTTTACTTGCCTTGAAAAGGTCAATTATGCTTACTTTCAAATAGGATGATAAAGATTAAAAACGATGTGTGAAAGCAGTATGTAAATTATGAAGAGGTATATAAGAACTGGCTATTTTTATTAATAGTGATATATGTTAAAATCAAATCACATTGCTGAGGACTTACATGTTATGCCTAAACAAACCCTAGGTCAGAAATAAGGGATGGGGAGGAGAGATGGAGATGGCTTAAAAGATGAGAATCACATGTTGCTCAGAAGGCTATAGAAAATGATGTAATCTGCCCCCAAATTTAAGTGATCCAGCATATTGGATAAGGAAACTTCGAATTTAGACCAACCTTCATGAACAGTCACAACAAAACATTTGTTGAACTTTGTTGTTTTTGTGGCCAGCAGTAGTAAATGTCATTAGCCTGTGTAAATAGTTTGTTAAAACTTCTCTCCACAAAAAGTTATTAGAAAACTATTTTGCTAAATTAACTCTGCCTAGGCCAATTATCTTTAATGTGAAGATCAAGATCGTTTAAGTTACGAGTGGCATTTATTCAGTAAAGGTAATGCCACTATGAGTAATGCTCTTGTTCTTCACCACTGAACTCATTCCTAATCTTTGTAAACTGTATTATAATTTATGTACTTAATCCAAAGGGGCCTAGAATGAAGCATTTAGGAAAATCCATTGGTTTTGAAAATTAAAAAAAAAAATCTCACTTTACAAATTAATCTCAAAAGTGGAGGTCTGTAGTGATGTTTCCATATGAGTTGAACTCATTATAAATTACTTTAAATACATAAATATTAAGGTTCACTCTGAGGTATCCTATCTAGGTTTTTAATCCTGCTCCAGTGTCAAGCACATTTAAATTGCAAGTACTTGAATATCTATTTTTAGGTTACTGCTTTAAAGAAATTATAAGTTATCTTTCAGTACTATGGAGGTCTGTCAGTAAGCTAATTATAAATCATGTTATTTCTTTTACAGTAGTTTTTTCTTTGATCCCAGATGGAAGTACAGATAACTGAGGACAGTTTCTTTTTTTAATACAGGATAGAGACTGAAGTTGGTGATTACATGTTCTGCTTTGACAATACATTCAGCACCATTTCTGAGAAGGTGATTTTCTTTGAATTAATCCTGGATAATATGGGAGAACAGGAGCAAGAACAAGAGGACTGGAAGAAATACATTACTGGCACAGATATGTTGGATATGAAACTGGAGGACATTCTGGTCAGTATAGTGTTTTTTTTTTTTAGAATAAAATAATAAAAAGTTACTAACATCTAGAGACTTTACCATGTGATAGGCACTGAGTTAGGTATTATTTACATTCTCTTAGTCCTTACTTAATTCTATGAGGATTATCCACTCCATTTTCCAATAAGGAAAATTAAGGATTAGGGATATTTGGTAATTGTCTCTGTCACAGAACCAGAGAGGGAAACTCCAATTTGAACACATGCTCTTAAATACAGAACTTAGTATGTTCAAACAGAGGATTGTAATGATCTGCAGAATGCTTGCACACAAAATTGAGTAATTTTTAAATACTTAAAATATACAGGAATTTTCCCCCATAACACAGATTTTATAACGTGAAATTTGGTATCACTTGATTAATTTGGGGAATGCTGTTAACATAACTCAGCCAAACCTAGTAGTTATCAGAAACTACCACTACCCTCAGGAGTAAAAGCTTCTTTGCTTGAGTTGCTTTATGCTTTATTTATCATAAACCTGCATAAAGAAATGTGCATGTATATGAACCTGTTTACTAATGATTGTATTGCAAGTGTTGGGGAGAAAGGTCATTACCCTTCAGCCACAACTAGAGGTAATCAAATGATAGAATTTATTCAGCGATATTTATAAACAGCATATATACCTGTTACAGAACTTTCTGTAGGAGAAATAATGTGATTATTCCAAATTTGAAACTGTAATGTATAACTCTAATACTCATAACCTGAACTGTTTTTTTTAATAGTGTGATATTTTGATCATGTTGAGGTTTCTTAAGAAAACTATCAAATTATAAAAGAAGAGACATATTGTAAGATCAGTTAGCTAAGTCGGAAAATTAAATGATCATATCATATGTGTAATTCCTTCTGAGCCTTCTAAGCCTTGGTGTCCTATCACCCTTGGGGATACCACCTCTAGAGTTGTGAAGATGAAAGGTGATATGGCATATCTATAAATGCTTAAAACAGCATCTAGCAAACAGTAAGTGTTAGTTTTCTTACCTTTAACATTGTTGTTAACTGTGACTACAAACTGAAATGATTAAGCTTGATTACCATGAATATTTACCATGACAATTTTGATCTCATCATCTCATATGTATACTAAATTTAGTTGAACTTGAGATTCAGAAGAAGACTTAGTTATCATTAGTCCAGCTCCAAATTCCCTTTCCCCTTTTATTCCATTTTGTAGATAAGGAACTGGCTTAAAATGAAAATGATGCATCCATAGTCTCACTACTATGGATAGAAATAGTCTCTTTTTCCCACTCATTTTTAAAATTTCAATCATATTAATATATTCTTCCATTTTAAATTTATATTGCCAACAAGTACAAAATACAAGTAGTTGTAAATTTTATTAGTATTAATACTTCACTGAATTCTCAGGAAATTGACTTCATTCACAATTAAACAAAATGAACAGAAAGTTCAGATTTAAATATGGCTTAAAATACTTAGTCTTTGTTAAAGAAAAACAAAGTGTCTTTCAGGAGTTTTTCCACTTATACTCCCCCATCAAAATTTTTTATCGCAGCAGCAAACTTGAATAAACAATTTTATACTTGACTGTCATCATCTGATACTGAAAAGAACTATGCATGGTCTTTTCATTTGGGGATCTCAATCTCATATTTTTCTGGAAAATATTTGCATTACTAGATTACCATTGCATTACAAATAGACATATATGACAAATATTATACTTTGTAGTTTTGTAGGCTTAGCAGAGCACTCTGAAATTTTGTGTATATTTTTTGCTTTTAAATGAGGATTTTAAGGTGACTATACAGGAAAATCTGTTTCTGTTATTTTCTTACTTATGCCATCAATACTTTAACATAATTTCTAATCTCAGTTTTACCGTATATTCATGTAAACCTTTTATAGTTTTTAAATCACTTCTCACCAGGACCCTACTAAAAAAATTTTTTTCAGATGTGCAACTCAGACTGCATCTTGGTAAGCTTGTTTGATGAATGTACTCTTGGAACATTTCTGTAATAAAAACATTTCTTATGGTTGTTAGGGCTAACAAGATAATGTATGTACAATTACTGGCACTGTAGCACTCAAATATATTTTCATATTATTTTCAATTCCCAGTAGCTTTGTTCTCTTTTAGAATAATTATAAACAATAACTTAAACATATCATGAGAACTATTACATAAACTTTATGTAGTAAAGATCTTTAGGTAAATCTTAAGTAGTACCTACCCCTTAATTAAAATTGTTTTTGGATATTAAACTAGTAAGAGTACAGTGAAGCACAGTTTTAAATTAACTTAAAATTACTGAGCATTCTTTTACAATAAAATTATTTTATTTATCTCCAGGAGTCTATCAACAGCATCAAGTCCAGACTAAGCAAAAGTGGTCACATCCAAACTCTGCTTAGAGCATTTGAAGCACGTGACCGAAACATACAAGAAAGCAACTTTGATAGAGTCAATTTCTGGTCTATGGTTAATTTAGTAGTAATGGTTGTAGTGTCAGCCATTCAAGTGTATATGCTGAAGAGTCTATTTGAAGATAAGAGGAAAAGTAGAACTTAAAATTCCAGAGTACTTAACATTCACAAAAAGGGGCAGAAAAATGCAATAAACTGTTACAGTCAAGACCATTAACAACAGTCTTTTCCAAAACATTTTTAGGCATTACCATTAAGTGTGAAATAAGTATAATTTTAATATGAAAGGAAAGGCTTAACTTTCATCTGTGCAAGTAATCTTATTGTTCCGATTGTACTTAAGTGTATTGCAAATATTGTGCAGGTATAAATGAATGAAGCCATGTTAATAACAGTAGTTTCCTATGTTTGCAAAAGTTTTGCAAATGTCATTAGGTGATTTAAATAAATGAACTTTAGGCCTAAATGTAACACTGAACAATGTTTTTAGAAGACTGTTACCCAGAAGTTTCTTTGTAAATGTGGCAATTACAAATTAATTGTAGAAGTTTTTCAGTGTATCAGGTTATAAATCATGAGAATTATCTAATCATGGATATCTTTAGAAAAAACTCAACTTTTCTCTTTTTACGTATGTATCTTCTAAATGTATATAGAAACACAGCTGTGAAAAAAAGGTATGTGGGATTTTTTTATAACCAAATATATTAAAATATTAACAAAAAGTATTAGTTTTATATACCTAGCCTACATTCCTAAAAGCTGACTTTTTGAATAATTCTTAAAAATACTAAAAGCATACTTATCAAAAATAGGACAGATTTTCTCTTTGAAGTGAATAAAGATCGTTCCCAATTTCTGTAAGGATACATTCTCTCTAATAGTTAACTAAGATATAGGATTTCTAAATTAAATGAGGGGAAATCACTTTATTTTTATATTATCAATAGTGTTACATTAGTTTTAATGTATTTACTGACTTGGATGATACATTAATACCATCAGTGTGATGGAAATATTGCTAAAAGAGTTTGGACCTAATGTTAAGTAAATATCTTGAGTTCTCAAAAATCATTAAAAAAAAACAATAAAGTCAATATAAAAGAATTTAGGGAAACGAGAATATCTTATCAAAATAAAATTTACTTAAACTATAAGTATCTGGAATCTGACTGGCTTATCATAATCACTCAATCCTAATATAAACCATGAGATTAATTTCCAGTTAAGCCCTACTAGTATAAATATTTATTAGTTTTTATTGTAATTTTCATAAAATGACCTTTCTGATCACTTTATTGGCATTCAAATAAGAATCAAAAACCTACAGAAGTTTCAACACTCAATATATGAACAACTCTAGTCTTTACCATCATGTCTTAAGTACTACTAACTTAATGAATTAAACAGAATTTTTAGGTTATACCAACTTGTAATATTGTTTATGTCATGTAAGAGTTAAAAACAATGAACTGATAAACCTGAGTACAGTTGGTTAGTACTGCTGAATTCTTAATAAGCAATAATAATATCCAGAGACAATGATGGTTTCATCTATAATTTATAATCAAGTGGTACAAAATGAGAGATATTTCCCTCCATCTTATATATATTTCCCTCTATTCTTCTTAGGAGAAGAATAGAAACTTAGATTTCCCAACTTTGAGGCTTTTTTAAAGTGAGATAAACGCCATGTTTAGGTGATTACCTTAATTGGCTAAGAAAATGCTTTTAAGTGTACAGGAGTAGCCCCTGTAACACATGCAAAACAAGGGCCAGTAAGATTTTTGGTTATAAAGAGCTTTTTCCTCTTCTGATAAACTAATAATGAGAACCGAATGTAAAGTACTATAGCTAATAAAACAGTACAGATATAAACTACTGCATCTTTTCTATAAAACTGTGATTAAGAACTCTACCTCTTATGTGTGGCTGGTCACTGTACTTACTGTACTCTGATTCTTTACCTACCAATGGATTTGTTACATCATTTACATTTGATTTGTGCCACTGATTTTTTTAAACCTTTGATTCAGTAACTTCCTATTATATAATAATGGCCTTATTTAGAAAACAAAAAATTTAGGGATATTGAGGACAATTTTATTTTTATAGACAAAGTGAAAACAGATTATTTAAGAAGCATGTTACCTGTATTAACCATAGAGTAAAATTTGTATGCAAAGAACTAAATTCTTTAATATTTCTAAAAGCTTATTGTTTATCTGCATCATATGGTTTTAGTGTAGTATTTTGACATTAAAACTATGCTAAAAGTGAGTAAACTGTCACTTGACAGCTTATTTTATCTTTACTTTTTACTCATATAAACTTCTAAAATACTAAAATATTTAACTAAGGCCTAGAGTTTCACTATGATTTGCATTTGGATCCTTAATGATTGGTTTTCTGTAAATGTCAAGATAAGTGGTTGAAATAGTATTGAAATAAAGTATAAACTGAAATGTCATTTTATTTTATGTATGTTTATCCTTCTCAAGTATTATGTCCTAAAATTGACAAAAATTGAATACCTATAATTGTATGCTTCCCCAAAGAAAATTCTTTTATCTGAAATTTTCAAAGATATTGATTCAGCATGTAATGGTTTTTCAGTTGAAATTTAATAATGCACAATTAGTGTTGCTCAAATGCTTTATACTTATGAACAGACACAGCCATATTATATGAGCACTGAATACTGTGCTGAGTATATATAATAAAAATTACAATCAAAGAATGTCTTATTTATCTACCAGTCATTATAAATACTGTCTAATCTTTAAAGCCTTCATTGATTTCATCTTAAAAGTGTGCTCTCTTCCATTTGAAAACCTATACTTCTCTGCACTTTTTATTGTGAATCGTTCTACCCTTTAGTAGAGTTCTGTTTGTATATGTACTTGTTCTGCTGCTGCCCAAACATGTAACTAAGAGGTACTCAAAGGTACTCAAAACAGGCAAAGATTCAGTTCTGAGAGTCTGGAATACTAAATAAGTACTCAGGGAGCTTGTTCCACTCTTCTACCCTATTACAAAAATTGATTGTTTAGGATTAGAATTTAGTTCCAGAATCTTAATTAACACAATTTGGGATTCTGGTGTCTATATTATCCTTGGATCACTTGCTAACTGGGTGAACTTGGGAAATCAAAACTCCAGTTTCAGGACTTCAGTGGTTAAGACTCTGCTCCAAGTGCAGGGGCCAGGGTTCAATACTTGGTCAGGGAACTGAGATCTCACATGCTGTAACTAAGCATTCGCATGCCATAACCAAGATCAAAGATCTCATATGCTGCAACTAAGACCCAACATAGTCAAATAAATATTTAAAAAAGAAAACAACTCCAGTTTCCTCCTTTGCAGAAGTATTTTAAGTTACATCTTAAAACTCAGTTAAAAGAGCAAATAAAAGAATCTAGTGCTTAGTGAAGGTTGATATATTATTGGTGATTTCCTTCATACCATTTAGACAAGCCACTTTTCCCCCGGAGACTAGTAGAATTCCTTAGGCACCTTTCTGGTTCCGCACTACCATCACTTTCAGGTGTCTGGGTTTGTGTCATTGGACACGGGGTATACATACACTTAATGTGTATCTGGGAGAATGACAGAATAAAGAATCCAGACCTAAGATGATGGCATCCAAGAATGAGCCTATATTATGGATGCTAGATCCCTGCATTGAGAAGAAAAGGTGAGAAAATGCAGGGCAGGGGAAAAAGTTAGAGGTCTTCAATGTCCATGAATCAACAGCAAAGTGAACAGTGAGAATCTTTTATCCAACAGTGAAATGAATTCCCTTATAAATAAAGCAAGCAACAACTCCCCAATCTTAGTTTCCAAGTGGTAATAATGATTAGACATAAAAGGGATTATTTCTACATTGGGATAAAATGGAAAGATGGACTAATAAAACTATTCTGTTTTTATTTCAGTTTTTTAAAGCACTAAGTAATATTAGTGGTAGGAGAAAGCTGAAAGGGCCAGAGCTTCAAAAGACACATTGTAGAGTTCTATTTTGCTGAATTCTTGCTTGGTATTAAAAAGCAGAAGAGAAATTGAAAACACAATACCATTTATAATCATTACTCTAAAGAAACAAAACATGTACAGGATCAGTATGATAAAAGTTACCAAATGGCTGGTAAAAGAAAGACCTAAATAAATGGAGAAACATAACCATATTCAAAGGTGAGAAGGCTCAACATAAAAAAGTCAATTCTTACAAAACTGATCTATAAATTTAACACAATTCTCATAAAAATCTAGCAAGGTTTTTTTGTAGACAAGGACAAGCATATTCTAAATTTATACGGAACGGAAAGGCAAAAGAAAAGGACAGTTCTGACAAAGAATTAAGTCTACCTATTTTGATACTTAAATCAACATAGTATGGTACTGGTGGAGGGATAGGCACGTGGATCAACAGAACAGACATTCTAGAATACACCAAAACAAGTCAAAGTGATTTTTAACGAAGGTACAAAAGTAATTCAATAGGGGAAAGACGGCCTTTTAAACAAAAGGTGCTGGAGCAACTGGGTCAAACATAGGTGAAAACATGAACTTAAATGTTAAAACTAGAAAGCTTTTTTGGAAAAAAATATGAGAAAAATCTTTAAGACTTAGGGCTAGACAAAGAGGTTCCATACCTGACACCTAATATATGACCCATAAAAGGAAAAATTGGACCTCATCAAAAGTAAAACTTTTGCTCCATGACCTACTAAGGGGATGAAAAAATAAGCTACTTAAGGGGAAAAATATGAGCAAATCACATATCCAAAAGACTAGAATATTAAAGAATTCTCAAAGTCCAACAGTTAAAAAAATAAAACAGTTCAATTAGAAAATGGGCAAATGACATGAATGGACATTTCAGTGAAAATATATGGATGGCAAATAAGCACATGAAAATAATTTTAAAATCAATAGCCATTAGGATAATTCCAGTTAAAAACATAATGAGGTATCACCATACCAGAAAGGCTAAAATTTTAAAAATAGTTACAACACCAAATGCTGGGCAAGGATGCAAAACACATTAACTCACACTCTTAAACTGCTAAGTGGGATATAAAATGGTAGAGTCACTCCAAAAATATTTGGGCCATTTCTTTTAAAACTACACATGCACTTACCATGCAACCCAGCATTTATACTCCTGGACACACCCCGATACATGAAACCATATGCTCAAATAAAAACCTGTATACACAGACACAGCAACTTCATTTGTAATAGTTCCAAACTGGAAATAACCCAAATTTTCTTTTAAAGAGTGAACAGTTAACGTTGGTACATCCATACTATGGAATACTGAGCAGCAGTAAACAGAATAAACTATCGATACATGCAATAATATGGGTAGACTTAAAAGGAATTATGGTTGGGGGGAAAAATCATAAAGGGTCACACACGGTATGGAGGAAAGAGATAGTTAAAACTGGCAGGTTTGTGGTGAAACAATTCAGTCTTGATAGTGACAGTTAACACAAATTAACACAATATAAAATTCACAGAGCTATATACACACATACAAATGAGTGTTTGTAAAACTGGTGAAATCTGAATAAACTCTGGATTGTACCAATGTCAATTTTCTGTACTAAATATTCTACTATTATGCTAATATCACCACTGGAATATATGAAAAGTATACAGGAACTCCCTTTTTTTTTCTTTTTGCAATTTCTTGTAAATCTATAATTATTAAAAAATAAAAACTTAAAAATGAGGCAGGTGAATTTTATACTGCAAGAGACATTACTGTGTTCTATATATACATATTTCTGAATGAGCCCAGGAATAAATAAAATAATTTAACTTCACGCTAAATAAAACCAAAATATTCTCACTGAAAAAATCAAATTGTCAGGACTCTCCTGCTGGTCCAGTAGCTAGTGCTTCAACACTCCCAATGAGGGGGCCCAGGTTCAATCCCTGGTCAAGGCACTAGATCCCACATGACACAGCTAAGAGTTTGCAAGCTGTAACTAAGACCTGGCACAGACAAATAAATATGTATATTTTATAAAAAAGAAAACACGAGTGTCATTTTAGTTATCGGTCAAGAAGCAACAGTTAGAACTGGAATGAAGCAACAGACTGGTTCCAAATAGGAAAAGGAGTACGTCAAGGCTGTGTATTGTCACCCTGCTTATTTAACTTCTATGCAGAGTACATCATGAGAAAACGCTGGGCTGGAAGAAGCACAAGCTGGAATCAAGATTGCCGGGAGAAATATCAATAACCTCAGATATGCAGATACCACCCTTATAGCAGAAAGTGAAAGAGGAGAGTGGAAAAGTTGGCTTAAAGCTCAACATTCAGAAAACGAAGATCGTGGCATCTGGTCCCATCACTTCATGGCAAATAGATGGGGAAACAGTGGAAACTGTCAGACTATTTTTTTGGGCTCCAAAATCACTACAGATGGTGATTGCAGCCAGGAAATTAAAAGACACTTACTACTTGGAAGCAAAGTTATGACCAACCTAGACAGCATATTAAAAAGCAGAGACGTTACTTTGCCAACAAAGGTCCGTCTAGTTAAGGCTATGGTTTTTCCAGTGGTCATGTATGGATGTGAGAGTTGGACTGTGAAGAAAGCTGAGTGCCGAAGAACTGATGCTTCTGAACTGTGGTGTTGGAGAAGACTCTTGAGAGTCCCTTGGACTGCAAGGAGATCCAACCAGTCCATCCTAAAGGAGATCAGTCCTGGGTGTTCATTGGAAGGACTGATGCTAAAGCTGAAACTCCAATACTTTGGCCACCTCATGCGAAAAGTTGACTCATTGGAAAAGGTTCTGATGCTGGGAGGGATTGAGGGCAGGAGGAGAAGGGGACGACAGGAGGATGAGATGGCTGGATGGCATCACCGACTCGATGGACATGAGTTTGAGTGAACTCTGGGAATTGGTGATGGACAGGGAGGCCTGGCGTGCTGTGATTCATGGGGTCGCAAAGAGTCAGACACAACTGAGCGACTGAACTGAGCAGTTCTTAAAGAATTTAGTTATCAGCAGGTGAAATACTATATTCTTCAAGGCTCTTAAGGAATTGAGCCTGATCATTTTGACATGAAATACGAAAGAAGAGTCAAGTCAACCTTTTTCCTTTTTAGAGCAATTCCATTTTCTAAAATTCTGTCCAGTATGTTCAGTTCAATTCACATCTTTTGCTCAGTTGTGTCCTACTCCCTGAGACCCCATGAACTGCAGCACGCCAGGCTTCCCTATTCATCACCAACTGTCGAAGCTTGCTCAAACTCATGTCCATCAAGTCGGTGATGCTATCCAACCATCTCATCCTGTCATCCCCTTCTCCTCCTGCCTTCAGTCTTTCCCAGCATCAGGGTCTTTTCTAAGGAGTCAGTTCTATCACATCAGGTGGCCAAAGTACTGTAGCTTCAGCTTTAGCATCAGTCCTTCCAATGAATATTCAGGACTGATTTCTTTTAGGATTGACTGTTTTGATCTTGTCCAAGGGACTCAAGAGTCTTCTCCAACACCACAGTTCAAAAGCATCAATTCTTCAGCACTTAGCCTTCTTTTATGGTTCAACTCTCACATCAAGACATGCTGCTGCTGCTGCTAAGTCGCATCAGTCGTGTCCAACTCTGTACAACCCCACAGATGGCAGCCCATCAGGTTCTGCCATCCCTGGGATTCTCCAGGCAAGAATACTGGAGTGGGTTGGCATTTCCTTCTCCCATGCATGAAAGTGAAAAGTGAAAGTGAAGTTGCTCAGTCGTGACTGCTGAAAAAACATAGCTTTGACTAGACGGACCTTTGTTGCCAAAGTAAAGCAGTATTTGCTGCTTTTTAAAACGCTGTCTAGATTGGTCATACCTTTTCTTCCAAGAAGTTAAGTGTCTTTTAATTTCATGGCTTGCAGTCACCATCTGCAGTGATTTTGGAGCCCAAGAAAATAAAGTCTGTCACTATTTTCATTGTTTCCCCATCTATCTGCCATAAAGTGATGAGACCGGATGCCATGTTCTCCATTTTTTGAACATTAAGTTTTAAGCCAGCTTTTTCACTCACCTCTTTCACGTTCATCAAGAGGCTCTTTAGTTCCTCTTCGCTTTCTGCCATAAGGGTAGTGTCATCTGCGTATCTGAGGTTATTGATCTTTCTCCCAGCAATCTCAATTCCAGCTTGTGCATCCAACAGAAGTTATACCATGATGAAGTGGTTATTAGAATACTGCCATGGAAAGATTACACCTAATTCTCCAATGTTATAAAACCATCATTCTGTGCATTTCAACAGAGAAGCTATCCTTGACTTTTTCAAATGCTAACTTTTCAGTGGACAATCATGGCATTACACAGTGGATAACTGATCCCTTCCTCTATAAAGGTAACAACTCCTTTTTTCCTATAAAGGATCTTAGAATTAAGGCATATACAGGATATGCAACTAGGAAGCAACTTATTAATTATAACACAAACCACTGTAAACTCTTAAATCCCAAAAGGACATAAATTTAAAAATAAAAATGCTGGCAATTACTCCTTCATTATCCCTTGGACAAACAGCAAAGGAGCAAAGAATGAAAAAGGTCACTTTGTTTAGAATGAGGAACCAGTAAAGGCTAGAAAACATTATGGAGATGGCCCATACTCTCCTGTGATAATATATTTCCTTTCAGACACCCAAGGGAAGACAGAATACAATACTTTTGTAGCCCCGTAGCCTCTAATACAAGTTACACTCATCACAGTATACCCAAGACAGTTTAGTATCTTAGAATAAGAAAAATTTGAGCATTACTATAACTAGAACTTTGGAGAATAGAAAAGCAAAGAATCTGTCTTTAGGACTTCCTTGGTGGTGCAGTGGATAAGAATCCACCTGTCGATGTAGGGGACATGGGTTTGATCCTTGATCCAGGAAGACTCCACATGCCCCGCAGCAACTAAGCCCACATGCCAAAACTACTGGAGCCCTCAAGCCCTGAAGCTGTACATGGCAACTACTGAAGCCCACAGGCTTAGAGCCCGTGCTCTGCAATAACAGAAGGCTTTGCAACGATAAGCCTGAGCACCACAACGAAGAATAGCCCCCACTCAGCGCAACTACAGAAAGCCCATGCATAGCACCAAAGACCCAGTGCAACCAAAAATAAAAATAATTAACAACAACAACAAAAAAGAATCTACCTTTAAAGAGCTGATGGTTCACCTGGAGGGAAGAGTAGTTAGTATTCAGGAAATATCAGCTACTAATTTTTCCAAGTCAGCTTTGTCATTCATTGCTCCAAGAAGTTTTGCCAAATTCCTTAAACTCATGGTGTATCCCTCTTATGTGTGTAACCTTTATTGGGTATCCCTCTATGGTATAACCCTCTACACTTCCCCTTCAAATCACTCTTCATACCGTATCAGAATTATAAGAACCCTCTACAAGACTATAATCTCTAAAGGCAGAGAACATCTCTTCTATCTACTGCACCCAGCACAATATCTAGAACCAGTATTTGCTAGTGGAAAGATAAGGCACACTATGATTAAGTAAAAAGTTTGTTAAGTGTAAAACACAATCCTCTTTCAGTAAAAACAGAAACGGATACAAAGTCTTGAAGGATAAGGCTTATACACCATTAGCTCTGGATTATAGAACCTGGAGGAGTTTCAGAACTATGTTAAGTTTTATGTTACCTTAATTGTTCACTCAAGTGTTTTTATATCATAGCTAGAAAACTGTAAAGCGTTTTCACTTAGGGAAAAAAAATAACAAGGATTTTCTCCTCTGTTTTTCTCATCTACTACCACCATTCTTCCCAGTTATTGCCCCTTTCATCTAAACCACATCTTCAATTTCTTGAGACCACTTCACTAATTCTCCCTTTTGTTGCCAGCTAATACACAACAACAAGAAGGTAAGGAGAAAAGTAATACATGAGAAACAAATTAGCATTATTTTCTCCAAGTCAGATTTGGATGAAGGAACATTTTTAACCCCAGATACAATTTCTATTACAATAAAATCCATGTTGTGTGTGTGGCAGTCACTCAGTCGTGTCCAACTCTTTGCAACCCCATAGACTCTGTCCATGGGATTCTCCAGACAAGAATACCGGAGTGGGTTGCCATTCCCTTCTGCAGGGGATCTTACCGACCCAGGGATCGATCCCCTGGTCTCCTAAATTGCAAGCAGATTCTTTACCATCTGAGCTACCAGGAAAGCCCTTAAGAAAATCCGTAACTGCAGAATATTGCAGATTCCTTATGAAGGGAATGAACTGCCTGCTGAATGTACTATTTAACTAGTTTCCAATTATTACTACTACTAGACTATATAGCAAATGCTTGTCATTTTTTAAACTTAAGTTTATATTTCTCAATACCAAAACACAAGTTCAATTCTTTAAAGAGGTCGCCTTCAGTAACTACCTGAAATATTTTAAGGCTGCTTTTCAGAGTTAGCCAACAAAACCATCTGACATTTTTATTCATCACTCTGAATAACTTATTAATAGTCAAGGTATTTTTGACAGTTTTCTTCCCTGAAGAGTCTTTACCTCATTCTTGTTAAAACTCAAACTATCAACATTTTCACATTACCGTCTGAGCCACCAGGGAAGCCCGTTTTTTAATAATTCTTTTTAAAAAATATTTTCAGGTTTGATTTTATTACCACCTGTTTTTTTGTGTAACACTATTTAAAAGCATGGACTTTTCAATCTCCAGTATAGATAGTATCCACCTGGAAAGCCCCAGAAGGTCTTCTCTTGAAAATACTTCCAAGCGCTTTTGCTTTAGAATAAGATTTTAAAGAAAACAACACAATGGTTTCCCACTATGTATTACTTGCTTTCTTTTGTTCAATACCTAAAAT
Source organism: Bos javanicus (assembly GCF_032452875.1). Classification (NCBI taxonomy): domain Eukaryota; kingdom Metazoa; phylum Chordata; class Mammalia; order Artiodactyla; family Bovidae; genus Bos; species Bos javanicus. The sequence goes on from NC_083870.1 coordinate 50,657,301, forward strand.
CTGCTCTAATTATTATTTTTATTCTGTGATAACATGTAGGACTTACATTTTTATTGAAAATTTTGTACATACCTGCCAACAGTACCACTATGAAGAAATCTGAATGTCCTATGAAGCAAATAAATTAGGTCATTGCTCAAAGAATGAAGAGTAAATGCTTAACAATAAAGAGCAGAAGCTTCTAGTCAATGCCTGGTGCAAGCAGCAGCTATCAAAAACTAGCTTTGTTCCATAACCTCATCCTATCCCACTTCTCCTACTACTTCCAAGTAGCAACCTTTTCTTTAAATCAAGCCTGTCTTCCTTACTGCTCCACTGCTCCCCAAATACACCTGCTCCTATTTAATGACATCACTAGCCTCCCAGGTTCTCAAATCTTCAAGACCCAAGATCTGCTCAAGTCAAGTACTGTCAGCTAATCCAACTTCTCTAACAACCCCCACTGCTGCTCCTACCTCAGATTTACCTAGCCCTACCTGGCTTTGCACCTCTTATCAATTCCCTCTAATTCATCCTACATCCCAGTGCCAATTAATTGTAAAATATACTTTAGAACCACACTCCCATCAGAATCCAGATAATTTCCAGCCTAAACTATGCCACACACTGACCAAACTCCACTATCCTCTTCTATGTACGTTTAAAGCTTTTGCTTATTCTGCCTGCACTGCAGAATGCCTTAGTGTGTTCTTCTCTACAGATCTCGATTATTCATGCTCCAGTTTAAATTTCCTTTACGAAGTCTTTCCTAATAATCTCTTTTCCCAAATGTACTCCTCAGCCAAGCCCCAGGCAAAAGTAATCACTCTTTTTTTTTTTTTTTGGGCGGCGCTGAGCGCAGCCCCGGAACGGGAATGGCGGCGGCGGGAGGGCCCCGGCCGCCTCCTCGCGCGAGGGTGCCGGGGGCGCAGGGAGGATGAGGCGAGCCAGGCGCCCCACGCCGCCGAACAGTAATCACTCTTTCTCTCTCTCCTTAAATGCTCTTGCCATTCCTGACACTTGTGAACATACACATTCTAAGCTTCCCAGTAAGAGGAGGAGTTAACTGTACCTACTTCACATTTTTCTCCTGGTAGTGTCTTGGAACGAATTTCCTTTTCTTGGGCTCTAAAATCACTGAGGATGGTGACTGTAGCTATGAAACCAGAAGACGTTTTGCTTTTTGGCAGGAAAGCGATGACAAACCTAGACAGTGTGTTGAAAAGCAGAGACATTACTCTGCCAACAAGGTCTGTATAGTCAAGTCTATGGTCTTCACAATGGTCAAGAATGATTATGAGCCAGATCATAAAGTAGGCAGAGCATCGAAGAATTGATGCTTTCGAACTGTGGTGCTGCATAAGACTCCTGAGTCCTTTAAACAGCAAGGAGATCAAACCAGTCAATCTTAAGAGAAATCAACCCTGAATACTTGTTGGAAGGACTGATGCTGAAGCTGAAACTCCGGTATTTTGGCCATATGATGAGAACAGCTGATTCAGAAAAGTTCCTGATGCTGGGAAAGATTGAGGGCAGGAGAAGGGGGTGTCAGAGGATGAGATGGCTGGATAGCATCACCAATGCAATGGACATGAACTTGGGCAAACTTCAGAAGATGGTGAAGGACAGAGAGGCCTGGCATGCTGCAGTCCATGGGGCTGCAAAGAGGCAGACACGACTGGGCAACTCAACAACAATAAGTATCTTGGAAAATATTAGGCACTCAAATATTGATATGTTCATTCTCAACTCCAGGCCTATTCTGACCCTGCTCCCTCATTTTGAACTTAGCTTTTCTCTCCTGAAGCCTCTATTTAATTCATCCTTTAAAGTACAACCTAACAAATACTACATCCAAACTAACCTCATTTCTCCAGCCATATAGCACATATTCGGATACCTGTAGTCATATGTTGTTTCCGTATGTTGCTTAATTCTCACATTTTATACCCTGAACTCTCCAATACTGTGAAGTTGCTCAATTGTGTACAACTCTTTGCAATCTCATGGACTGTATCTTATCAGGCTCCTCCATCCATGGAATTTTCTAGGCAAGAGTACTGAGTGGCTTGCGATTTCTTTTGCCATGGGATCTTCCCAAGCCAGGGACTGAACCCAGGACTTCCACACTGCAGGCAGAGGCTTTACCCTCTAAGCCACCAGGGAAGCCCAAACAAAGCTGCGCCCAAACAGGGACATGAACCCTGGTCCAATACTGTACCATTCTCTAAAGTATGCCCACTGAACTCCCACACCCCCTACCAAAAATCTCCTTGAATTTATGCTGTTTCTTATACTACTATATTTTGGCCAATCAAAATCCTATCATCCATGGGATAGATTGGGAGTCTGGGATTAGCAGATACAAACTATCTTATTTATATAATGGATAAATAACATTCTACTATATATTTTATATCCTGTAATGAACAATAATGGAGAATATGAAAAAGAATATGTATAACTTAATCACTTTACAATACAGAAGAAATTAACACACTGTAAATATACTTAAACAAATATTTAAAAAGTCCTATCATCCTTAAAGCCAAAATCAAATGGAAGTCCATTCAGTAAGTCCTTCCTAAATGCTTCTTTGATTTGTTCTAAGTTCTTACGAACTCTGTACCAATATTCCATATTACCTATCATATTTGAACTCAAGTTTAGTTTTATTTATGTCTGTGCCCTCCATAATTTAAGAATTCAGAGCAGGACTCCTAATATTTCATTTTTCTCTTAAAAACCTAATTCCTGCATTTAAATAAACAATAATATACAATGGCTTGAAAAACCATTTTCAAGAACTGGGAGTACAAAACACATCCTGTAATAATACTATAAAAATCCTATAATAAACCTTTGAATTGAGTCCCGCCAGAAGACAGAAGTCCTAATTTCAAGTACCTGTGTGAAGTGAATGTGAACTTATTTGGAAACGTGGCTTTGCAGATGTAATTAAGGACCTTGATATAAGTTTTGTTTCATGAAGTTATTTTCACTACAATATAAATCTTTATCTTCTGAATGGTGAAGGTGCAAATTTTCTATGTAACTTAATATTAGGAATAGGTCAATATTTTGTTTACTATTTAGAAAATTTAACCCAGCGGTACCCTTTAACCCTTGTATCATGCTTCAAGTTATCCAACTTTTGCTTTTCTCACTGTGCTTAAAGTAACACTAAAATAAGTTCAATGATCCTAAAACATCACCAAATTCCTCAAATTAAAAATATAAATAATTGCATAATCTGTTAATCTGTTTACCTACTGTTGTTGTTGTCAGTTGCTCAGTCGTGTCCAACTCTTTGCGACCCCATGGTCTGCAACATGTCAGGCTTTCCTGTCCTTCACTATCTCCTGGAGTTTGCTCAAACTCATGTCCATTGAGTCAGTGATACCATCCAACCATTTCATCTTCTGTCACCCACTTCTCCTCCTGCCCTCAATCCTTTCCAGCATCAGTGTCTTTTCCAGTGAGTAAGCTCTTTGAATCAGATGGCCAAAGTATTTTCAGCTTCAGCATCAGTCCTCCCAATGAAATTTCAGGGTTGACTTCCTTTATTATTGACTAATTTGCAACCTTTGCAGTCCAAAGGACTCTCAAGAGTCTTCTCCTACACCACAGTTCCAAAGCATCAATTCTTTGGCACTCAGCCTTCTTCATGGTCCTACTCGTACAAACATACATGACTCCTGGGAAAACCATGGCTTTGACTATACGGACTTTGTAGGCAAACTGAGTGTCTCTGCTTTTTAATATTCTATTTAGGTCTGTCATAGCTTTTCATCCCGGGAGCAAGGGTCTTAATTTCATCGCTGTCCACGGTGACTTTGGAGACCAAGAAAATACAGTCAGTCACTGTTTCCATTTTTCCTCCGTCTATCTGGCATGAAGTGATTGGACTGGATGCTATGACCTTAGTTTTTGGAATGTTGGGTTTTAAGCCAGCTTTTCCACTCTCCTCTTTCACTTTCATCAAGAGGCTCTTTAGTTCCTTTTCTTTCGGCCGTAAGGGTGGTGTCATCTGCATATCTGAGCTTATTGGTATTTCTCCTGGCAATCTTGATTCCAGCTTGTACTTCATCCAATCTGGCATTCTGCATTATAAGTTAAATAAGCAGGGTGACAACATACAGCCTTGACATACTCCTTTCCCAATTGTGAACCAGTCTGTTGTTCCATGTCCTGTTCTAACTGTTGCTTATTAGACATGCATACAGGTTTCTCAGGAGACAGGTAAGGTGGTCTGGTACTCCCATCTCTTTAAGAATTTTCCACAGTTTGTTATGATTCACACAAAGGCTTTAGCATAGTCAATGAAACAGAAGTAGATGTTTTTCAGGAATTCCCTTGCTTTTTCTATAATCCAACTGATGTTGGCAATTTTATCTCGGTTTCCTCTGCCTTTTCTAAATCCAGCTTGTACATCTGGCAAGTTCTCAGTTCATGTACTGTTGAAGCCTAGCTTGAAGGATTTTGAGCATTCCCTTGCTGGCATGTAAAAGTGCAATTGTGCAGTAGTCTGAACATTCTTTGGCATTCCCTTTCTTTGGGACTGGAATGAAAACTGACCTTTTCTAGTCCTGTGGCCACTGCTGAGTTTCAGAATTTGCTGGCATACTGAGTGCAGCACTTTCACAGCATCATCTTTTAGGATTTGAAATGGCTCAGGAGGAATTCCACCACATCCACTAGCTTTGTTCATAGTAATGCTTCCTAAAGCTCACTTGACTTCACACTCCAGGATATCTGGCTCTAGGTAAGTGATCACACCATTGTGGTTATCCAGGTCATTAAGACCTTTTTTGTACAGTTCTGGGTATTCTTGCCGCCTCTTAATATCTTCTGCTTCTGTTAGGTCGATACTGCTTCTGTCCTTCATTGCGCTCATCTTTCCATTAAATGTTCCCTTGGTGTCTCTAATTTTCTTAAAGAAATCTCTCTAGTCTTTCCCATTCTATTGTCTTCCTGTATTTCTTTGCAGTGTTCATTTAAGAAGGCTTTCTTAACTCTCCTTGCTATACTTTGGAACTCTGCATTCAGATGGGTTTATCTTTCCTTTTCTCCTTTGCATTTTGCTTCTCTTCTCTCAGCTATTTGTAGGGCTTCCTCCGACAACCATTTTGCCTTTTTGCATTTCTTCTTGGGCATGGTTTTGATCACTGCTTCCTATACAGTGTTACAAACCTCTGTTCCATAGTTCTTCACTCAATCAGATCTAATTTCCCCTGAATCTCTCTGTCACTTCCACTGTAAAATCATAAGCAATCTGATTTAGGTCATACCTGAATGGCCTAGTGGTTTTCCCTATGTTCTTCAATTTAAGTCTAAATTTTGCAATAAGGAGTTCATGTCCTGAGCCACAGTCAGCTCCCAGTCTTGTTTCTGCTGACTGTAGAGAGCTTCTCCATCTTTGGCTGCAAAGAAGATAATCAATCTGACTTTGGTACTGACCATCTGGTGATGTCAATGTGTAGAGTCACCTCTTGTGTTGTTGCAAGAGGATGTTTGCTATGACCAGCACATTCTCTTGGCAAAACTCTGTTAAGCCTCTGCCCTGATGCATTCTGTACTCCAAGGCCAAACCTGCCTGTTACTCCAGATATCTCCTGACTTCCCTATGGCAGTGGCATTTTCAATTAGATAAAATTTTATTATAGCAAAGCTTAACAACAGACACAGTCTCTCTAGAAAGGAGCCCCAAATAAATGCATATTACATTTTAATACATCAGTCTTTAAGTACTACTTTTTAAGTAAAAACCTATTTTTAAAATATTTTCAAGTTTTAAAAACTTATTTAAAAATTTTTCAAAAACTCAAGAGTTTAACCCTACTAAGACATATTAAATTATACCTTCCACATAAAGACAATAAAGAGCATAGGTAATTTATTTTACACATTTTCCTGACTTATTTAGCCAATATAATAAACCAAATTTAACTGATATACAATTACATGAATTTGGTAAAACTATTTCATTAGAAATTATGATCTTCTGAAGCTTGGCATTTTAAAGTTCAATTGCAATCACATAATTTTAGCACTTAAAGTACTAAAAAGTACTATTCAATTCTTATATTCATTTAATAACCTGTAAACTCAAGAGAATATGGAATTATTGCTCTGACTGAAATACTACCTCCTATCTATGCCTTTAGACTACTTTTATGATTATTGAATATATGCATGAACACCATGTCAATTTGCTATTCTCTAAAATAACTTTGTTATTATATGACAAGTGCAAACTGGACAAAACCTTACTTCTCTTTCCCATAATGCACTGGGCTTCCCTGGTGACTCATATGGTAAAGAATCTGCCTGCAATATGGGAGACCAGGGGACTCAATCCCTGGGTCAGGAGGATCTCCTGGAAAAGGGAATGGCAACTCACTCCAGTATTCTTGCCTGGAGAATTCCAGGGACAGAGGAGGCTGGCAGGCTACATACAGTACATGGGGCAGAGTCATAGTCAGATATGACTGGGTAACTAACACTTTCACTTTTTCATAATGCACATACAGCATTAGCCAACTCTTAACATCTTTTTGGAAAGGCAAAGTCTATTGACTTCATCTAGTTTTATGGAGGAAAAGTTTTGAATCCTGCCACCCTTTATCACCAAATCTCTTCCAGAATCCAAGACTATATCTCTAACAAGCCCACTGACTTTTTTTTTTTTTTTGCTATGCAGTTTTTACTATCTTAGGATTGATTAGAGAGCCACAGAAGAATCACCTACTTTGGCTTATATTATAGTCTTATCTCACTTATCCAGAAGTCAAGATTTCAAAAAATATCAACCACTCATGTATAAAATCGGAAGCATAAAAAATTAAAAAAACAAAACTTGTTTATTACTCAAGGATGCTGACTGAAAAAGAGTGCACAACCTAAAGGCTGAGAATTGTTTTATTCGACGGACTTACTGAGGACTTAAGAAAGAGATACAGCCTCTCAAATCAAGGGACTGCTGTGAAGTCAGATAACAAAAACAAGGAAATGGAATAGGACTAAGGTGACAGGGGAAGACTTCACGTCAAGAACAATGATACTTCCTTAATCTTAAACAGAAAAAGACATAATAAAATGTCTCTCTTATCATAGATCAAAGTTATTTTCATCATTTCTTTGGCATTTCCTCTTTATTCTGAAACTGCTTTGCACCTTCAAGAGACACATGCAAAATGCAAGACTGTAATGTATAAGTAAGCAATTACATTTTTGCATCAGAGAAATGGATCCAATCTGTATAACCAATGTCTAAATTTCTTCCAAAAAACGCATTTTCTGCAGTGAAAAGCTAGAAAATAGTAGAGAATTTGAAATTCAGTCTTTATGGTAATTGCGGGCACTGCCTCAGCTACATAGGATTCTATGGCTTTTATTGTAAAACTATTTTGCCAACCAATTAGTTTTCTCAATCAAGGCTTTAAATTCCTAGATGAAGAGACAAAGCCTTCTATAATACAAGATGGAATATAGAATGTTGAAGAATTTTTCCAACTCTTAAGTACCTGCAAATGAAGGATATTTATTTTCTACATTCAATTATTCAATGACAGTTGAAAACCTATCTTATGTGTTTGATAACAGAAAATCTAATGTAATTTATGATCATAAACATTTAGATCAATAAAATGTCAAATAGGAAAAAACAAAACAAAAAAAGTCTTGTTTTGAGTAATGAACAGTATAAAAAAGCATTTACTCTTTCTCAAAGGAAATCAGTCTTGATTCATTACTCAGGAATCTAGAGACTCCTGGGTGGTCCAGTGGTTAAGGCTTTGCCTTCCAATGCAGAGTGTGGATTCAATCCCTGGTTGGGGATCTAAGATCCCAGGCTGCCAAAAAACAAAACATAAAACAGAAGCAGTTGTAACAAATTGAATAGACATTTTAAAAAATGGTCTACATCAAAAAAAATCTCTAAAAACAAATCAGAACTGTGGGTAGAAAAAGGTTTAAATTTTTACTGAAGTGGTTATCTATTTGTTCCGGAAAACCTCACTAAAGTTCTTCCCAGTCTACTGTAAATTAGTAACGTTTAGAAGCTAGAGAGAACAAATAGGGAGAAAGCTGTTCAATACACTGTGAATAAATATGTATTATTAACTTGGGACTAACACAAAAGATATGTGAAAAGTAGACAAATGTAAGAGCATCACACAGCCTAAGTGATTAAGGACTAGAGTCCCCTACCCACATCCAGATCTCTGAAAGTATCACCATATTACAGCAACATAAAATAAATGAATGTTCACAATTTCTCAGTAATTAGGAAAAAGTTAGCATGCTAAGAATGGTGTTGTTAGAAACATGAAGCACTTAATAACTAGAAAAATCTTCAATGAAGTGGCATTTTTAAACATTTATGGTCTTTAATAGTAACTATGGTTTATAAAGAGGTATCAATTATGACATAATTCTTCATTGGATAACTTATATCTAGAGGTAAGAAACACACAGAAAGTCTGTATGTGGTTACACAAAATTATAATACCAAAGGCAGGGGAAAAAAATATCAATGGAACTTACAGATATGCTTTTGGGTTCTAGAAGAGATTTGGCAATATAGGGAAACACAGCTAGAACCAAAAGTGTGCCTCAATCTTTCATGAATCAATAGCCGTTCCCTGTCAAAACTCTCTCTGAAAAGCTTCATCTGCTTAAACTTTCATTGGTCTCTTCAAGGAAGTTTAACTTCAGATATATCTAAGCAAGCTTCACATGTTTTCAAAGGGGGTCCAAATTCTCACAAAATCTTTTTTGTCTCAAATTCTGTACAGGAAAATTTTCCTTACATTCCAGTAGTTCTGTAGAGAAAATTCTAATCCCCTCACCAAGTATGTACAATAATACTATTAATACTGGATGCTCCTATTATAGTTTCATTATGAGTAACTTTCAATGTTACTTACTTCTAAAAATTGATTCTAAATTTACATGTGCCATTTTTATAAACACATAACAATAGCAATATAGTTAAATATTTTAAAATTATTCAAAGGTGGTATTTCTCAGAAAAAGTAAAACATTAGAAAAACTTAATTTCTTAAAAAAATCTGTTTTTGGTGAGCTTATTTTGAATTTTTGCTTAATATGAACAAATTACTTTGAACTAGCTGCTAGATATTCCATTCATTCATTTGACATTCATTCAACATTCAATATTTTTTCTTTTCTGCACCTAACATAGTTAATGATGGGTTAAATAAACTTGAGCTTTACTTTTATTTGGTTCTCCAAGCCCAAGTCACACACAAGTACTTAGGATCAAACATAAATAAAACTCACAAGGGAGTCAGTGGAAGCCAACAGGCATATGCAGACCCACCTCTCACTAAGTGAGTTCAAGACTAAACAAAGTTCTCTGGAATATAGCTATACATTTGCCAGCATTGACCTTAAAATTATCTTGTATATGTTCCATGACTTCGATGTCAGTGCTGCTCTTGTAATATTCAAGAAAACTCAACAAAAGTAAACAATAAGGAATAAAGATTTCTGTCAGATAGAGTTGAGTTCTGGAGGGCTAAAAATCATTAAGATTTTTTTGGCTCCTCCAACCCTACCCCTAAACCAAGTTGTGCCCATTTAGGGCACAAATATTCCCCCCTAACTGGGAAAGCAGGTCGTAAGGTAGAAGGGAAAAAAGGACTGAATACCTTTCATTAAATATAAGGAATAGAAATTAATGATTTTAAACAGGACATAGTTTTGCTTTATGCAATAAGTACATTTTATCATCTATGAAGGTTTTATTCATTTGTTGGCTTGCTTAAATCTAGTGGAAAATTTTCTTGAACAAGAAATCACATTCCCTGAAGATACTGCAAAAGTGAGGAGTTATTACTAAGCATCCAAGCATCATCTCCAACAAAGAGAAACTACATAGGTAAAAAGCAGAGTGGGACATTGCTCGTGGCCCAATGGTTAATACTCTGCTCTCCCAATGTAGGGGGTACCCATTTGATCACTAATCACGGAACTAAGATCCAACATGCCACAGGACAAAAGAAGGAAAAAAGGCAGAAAGAGATTTTATTGAGTAAAAGTGAGGCAAGGGGAGAAAAAAAGAATGAACTGCTTAATTTGCCACCTTCTTCTAACTTTAAATATAAATACAGTATTACATTTTGATCTATTTACTGCTCCAAGATATTTTGATATTATGACTTAAAAGTTACTTGCTCCCATCTATTTGTTATTTAGAGCGCCAATCAGTTTGCTTTCACAGTTTCTTTCATCTCCAAATCTATATCAGACAGGTATCAAGTTTCTTAACTGCTACTAATTATAAACAAATTCCATGATAAAATTCTCACTTTACATTTAACTATCAAGTTTTTATTTCCCTGAGGAAAGAACATGACTAGTCAACTGCCAAAGAAGAAACTGAAAGAGACTTCTGGAAGTATATTCATAGAGGTAGTCCAACGTAACACAGACATCTTCCTTTGCCATTATATTCTCATTCAAACAACCCTAGAACCAGAGTACAAGTTTGCTATAACTATACAAATAAGATCAGGTTCCAACCAAAACTTAATAGTACCTAATAAAAACTTCCAATCAAATAGCCCAAAAATTATTTCTACCCTAACACTAACAGAAATCTTAATATATACACAATAGAAACTAAAAAAAACACAATAGCAAATAAAACAAGAAGAAATACCCTCAAACTCACATATCAGTGAACATTCACTTCTATTAAACATTCAGTAACAAAATAAATCCAACAAGATAAGATCTGACTTCATCACTCCTACATTAGAACTGACAGAATAACTCTGATAGCTTTTATTCTGTTTGATCACCTAAAGGCCTTAGAATCCATATTTATCCATGACTATTAGGGTATTTATAAAATATATTTGAGTAAAAATGAATAAGGTATACTATTTATACATCTTTTCTTTCTGTAGCCTGGGGCAAAGCTTTTCAGGAAAAAGAAAAAAAGAAATCCTTTTATGTAAACCCTAACACCTTCTATATAGGTAAGAAGAAAACAGCTGAAAGGCTGAATTTTTTTGAAGTTTGGGGACAGGGAGATAGATACCTTGTCTTTCAAGTATAAAGTGTACAAGCTGGCTAAACATAATTTATTTCTTCAGAGGATCATATGAGCATGTAATAATTATTAGTATTTATTGGGAGGACAAGAGGAAAATGAAAGTAAAGTTTTATAAAGATTAACTCAAGTGAACGTATTTACAACAGAACTAGAAACTCTTTAGCTCCCTGGCTAGATGAAAGCAGCCATCTACTGCACTAGTGTGTATTTTCAGCAAAATACAGAAGCAAAACTCATTAGCTCTTTAAAAAATACACACATTTAATGTTCGTCTGTTTTAATTCTAAGTAAAGCAATTCCAAAAATACAAACTGAACATCAGAGCCATGTGAACCACCATGATAAAATAAAACAGACATTCACAATAATTACGTCTAAAGACAGTTCAGCTTAATAAATCATCTTCCAAGTATGCTAAAGAAAGAATTACTAAAAATACTGCTGGTGTTCAGTTAGAATTAAAGGACTTTGGGGAAAATGAAATAATATGATACAGGTGGAGTGAATAAGGTTACACCGGATTTACATTTTCCATTACCCCTAGATATAAACAAACATTCAAAATCAACACAAACTCTTGTGTGTATTCAAAATATTGCAGCTGCAGGAAAGGCAACTTTAAATTAATAGCTAGGGGAAAATCAAGTTTTGGTGGAGGTAAACAGAAGTGACAGTTCTTAATTTGCACTTTTGTAAAGCTCATTTATACCTGGCCAACCAGGAACCAAATGCAGGACTACGAAGTTCTCTGCTTCTTTTGGCTATAATGTGACAAGAAAAGGTCATCTTTTGAAGATGTTTAAAGAAATAAAGCAACTTTCTTATAAACAGTCAAATAATCAATCAATGGAATAAATAAGCACTAACCCACATTTTTAACCGCTCTGTAATCACTACACTTTACATATTTTTCATTTTGGTGGCAAACTCTCCAATTTTTAGGCTAAAATCCACCAATCACTTTTAAGAGTAAAATGAATAGCCACCAAAATAAGAATATTCTTCTGTTTACTCTTTGGCTAAAAAAGAAAACAAATAAACAAAACAAAAAGAAACAGAAGACAACTCTAACACTGGTGATAAAAGAAACTGTTTTTTTTTTTTTTTTTTTAAACACATGTAAAATAAAGTTATCAATTTAAATCTTGGTACATTTCATAAAAACAAGAGGTAATGTTGTAATAAAACAGCAGCTGCCTCGCAGGCAACACTGTTTGTTAACCCTGTGCAATAAAATACTTTGTTCATACTACACTTATTCAACATGACTAACAGTTACTACAGACATTTCAGGAATCTTCACGGGATTCCTATAGACTTACTGTTAAAACTGAGAGACATTTACAATCATAATGTGCCATGAAAATTTGAAAACGTTACTTCTAGTAGGAGATAATGTTCATACTATTTGAATTTGTTTTAGGTACTGAACAGCTGAGTTACAAGGACTGATAATGAAAAGCATTCGAAAAAGCCCATGAACACTGTTGTTCACACCCTTCTTCAGAACACACTAAACTTGTTTGACACATTTCTCTTCATACATAGCAAGCAACAGCACCCAATAAAAGCCTGAGAAGAAATGCTGCTGTGTAAATACTGCAACTATTCCTGAAAAAAGAATTATGGGATATATACTCCAAAGCTGCCCATTCCCATAATTTGTATTGCATAGGTCACATAGTCAATCACACACATATATATACACATGTGTGTATATATATGCACATGCAAAGAATATATTAAGACGACAATGAAGTCTAGTCACAGAGCAATTTACAGGCTCAATATATTTTTTACACTTTGTTTGAAAGAAAATTTCAGTATTTTACAGTCTTTTAGTAGGCATTATATACACTGCACTTCTAAAAGGTATTGAAATAAATTTTTTCCAACATTTTGGTAACAAAACAGACAATGTTTCTCCAAATACTTGTGCTATCTATCTACATGATCAGTTTGCTCTGAGAACCACTAACCACAAAAACTGACTCAATGGAATAATTAGAAAAATTATCTAACACCATGCATGGGTTTGAATCATTTTTAATATCCTATCCTAGAAACATTCTACAAATCTTAAGATTTAAAAAATTAAGTCTCTGATTTTTAAAAGATATCTTTTTATGACAATATCCATAACATTGACAAGTACATGTTAAGGCTAGTATCATCTTATGTGATTTTTTTAACCTTTTTTTTTAAAGATAGTAAAAGCCAGACTCCTTTAGGGTTTTGAATTGTACCTACAGAAAATGAGAGTGCAGTGAACATAATGTTCAGTCCTACAGTCAGGACGCAGTTGCTCCTTCCCATTCCACAAGATACTGCACCTTTCCATCAAGTGTCACCCGACGAGCCAATACTCGGTATTTTTCACCACATGCTATTCTACCTGCAGCACCAAAATAACTGGTAATGGAGTTTTTTAGATGATTGAGTTGTAACTCCTGATCTGCTAAGTTATTCAAAATCTCTGTGTTGAGTTCATCAAATTGGTAATCTTCTTTGCCTTCATCATCTTTTACAATTTCTGAGTTCTGAGTCTGGAGTGCTCTTCTTGGAAGACGACCCCTTCTCCTCCGTAAATGTGGTATTGCAGCAGGCCAAGATCTTCCTGTACGAGTTCTTTTTCTGGAGTCAGATAATCTACAGAACAAAAAAGGCCACAATTGTCTACCCTTGCTGACACAAAAATCAGCCAAATCAAAACAACAAATGCTATATGAAATGGATTATCACTCGCCTTCATTAAATTCAATCACCTTCTTGGGGCTGACATTTGAAGAGCTTTTCTTCCTTAACTATGTACTATTAAGCTTAAAAGAATCAGAGGAAATTTTGATTTATGAAGCCAACAAGGCAAATTCTTACTTACCAAGAGGATTTTTAAGTCAGATCTTGTCAACATTTTTATCATTAAAAAGAAGAAAGTTCATTCATTCATTCACTCAGTGCAAGAAATATTTAATAAGTACCTATTACATAAAAGACACCTTTACATATGCTTTAACTGATGGCAGAACCAGTATAAAGGTTCTCTTGGTTATCAATTGTAGGCCTATTGTTAAGTAATATAATAAATTGAAATAAGCCTAAACTATACCCTTGGTATAGCTCAAATGATATTGGTCAAATTTAAATCTCTTATCTTCTGTGTTCTCTTAAGAGATTAAGTGAAGGGACTAAACAAGACAAGCTTTGAGTTCAGAGATTCAAAGATTTTATGATATTATAAAACAAGGTCAAAATATAACATAGCCAGAGAAGTCTAAATCATACTGCCCAAGTTAAAACCCCAGTTTTGTATATTTGCTAATAAACATGCCATCTTGGGCTTGTTACAAAAACCCTCTAAGTCTCAGTTTTCTTATCTATAAAATGGAAACAACTCAAAAGACTGTTTTAAAAACTAAATAAGACAATGTACAAAAAAAAGATAATGTGCATAAGCTTAACAGAATCCCTGGTTGTGAAAACAAAAATTAAACAAAGGGAAGAATAAAATCTGCAAGCTCATGGCCCTGGCCCCAAATAAACTAAATTTTTCTTACCTGATACATCAGATTTCAGGAAAAAGTTGCCTTTCTAAAGAGTTAGGTTAAAAAAAAATACTAGAGGGAAAGTCTGTTATTGATAAAAAAAAAAAATCCTGAATTTAAAATCCTTTTTCTAATAAAAAGGTTTGTGTGCTTGATTCTAACTTATTAAAAAAAAAATTCACACTTGTATATTAAAAGTATAAAAAGGTCTCACAGAAAAGAGCACATCTATAAACACCAGGATACCTCTTCTTTGTGTACATAGCAAAATTCCTGACAAATCTGAAAATTTTAACATCTGTGCTCTGAAAAGTAAAAATATTCAGATGAATATTAACAACCTAAGATATAGACTACATCTCAAAAGCTGCAAGACAAACTGGTATCACTTTCAATTTTTTAAAATGTATTTAATCATCATTTTACAAAGAAAAAAACTCTAGAGGAAAATTAGTTAAGAATAAGAACATAAAATATCTACCCATAATGCCTGGAAATACTAGACGAGGTAGTTTCTTTTGCACTGGAAGCACCCGTGAAATCCACATCTGAGGTATTGGATGAATGTGCAGTTCCCTCAGTTCTCCTGAGACAAAAGAATTTAAATGGTATAACAACTATATTACATAACAATAGAAATACTAACTCTCCCCCCCTCAAGAAGAAAATTCCTAAGATAGGCAAAAGTAACTTTCTATTTACCCTATAGAACAAGGTAAATCCAAACTAGGATTCTCTGAAATTGACTCCTTATCCTGGAAAAGAAAAACAAAAATTTAAAGAATAGTTTCTACAAGTAATGAAAAGAAATTAGTTTCTCAGTAATTTCAAGCAGACTTCTTCTCTGAGAACATATACCAATATATCCTCTTACCAAAGGTGGCTCAGCAGTTTTCTGAATCATTTTTCTTGTATACGGGCCAGGTGGACGACCTACAGATTTTTTCTTTCCTTTTTTTTCTATGCCATTGCTTACTTCCCTGAAACATAAAACCATTATGTATTTAATCTCTGCAGAAAGAAAACAAAAAGACAATGGACAATATAAACTGTCATAACCTCTACTTATGTAGTAATTAGATTATAAAAACAAAGTTAAGCTGAATCTACAAGTTTAGTCAAGTTCAGAGATAATATATTCTAATTTGAATAAATATTTCTTAAACAGATATTTACATATGAAAGGTTTAAAGGAAAAATGTTCTCTAATAACAATTTTTAAAAATACATATCACCTAAAAATTTTTTACAAAACAAACAAAAAAAGTACTACTGTATTGGATGGAAGATTTCAAAACTCCTTTAAGTTCAATTATTTCATTTAGGTTGTTACTATGTAGGTACTTGGAGGATGTTCCAAGAATTTAGTACTAAATTCAGTAGTATGAATTCAGTAGTTAACCTCATGGAGTCAGGAAGTATTTATGTTAAAACTGTTCAGTCCCTATACAGTAGCTCTAGATAGAAATATCCTGTGGATTCCTGAATGATGCTAATCAGAAAGAGGTTGGAGAATGTAAAGAAGGAATCCTTCATATTATGTAGGGGAATCATTCAAAGGAAAAAATTAGAAAGTTTTAGAAAACCATTTTGGAGACATAAAGGAAAAAATCAAGCATAAGGAGGGAAAAAAAGAAATAGGTCAAGAACATATCTAATTAACAGAAGGGAAGAATGACAAATACCAATACACAGAACATCTATTTCATTTAATCAATAAACATCTCCATATAAAGGGAATACTAACAATACAAATACAAAAATGTTCCCTGTACTAAGGAGTTTGAGATCTTCCCTGTTAGCTGGTAAAGACTCCACCTGCAATGCAGGAGACCCCTGTTCCTGGGTCAGAAAGATCCTGTGGAGAAGGGATAGGCTACCCACTCCAGTATCCTTGGGCTTCCTTGGTGGCTCAGATAGTAAAGAATGTGCCTGCAATGTGGGAGACCTGGGTTTGATCCCTAAGTTGGAAAGACCCCCTGCAGAAGGCAGCAGCTAACCACTCCAGTATTCTGGCCCGGAGAATTTGATGGACAGAGGAGCCTGACGGGGGCTACAGTCCACGGGGTCACAAAGAGTCAGACATGACTAAGTGACTTTCACACACACTAAGGGGTTCACAGTATAGACAGAAGACAATAAACATATATACAAGCAGAATAATAAAATGGATTAAGTGCTACAATAACATTATCCAGGAAAAACTGAATTAAAAAACAAGGTAAAGGAACAGATTTATATAATAAGCTAGAAAGAGGTGAATGGAGAAAACAAGAAATGGCTATTCCTCCACACCAAACTGGCTGGGGAAATAAAGGTGGAAGTACGAGGAAAGAGAAAGTAGAGAAGCAGAGGAAGAAAGTGTAACTAGAACTATAATCCAAAATCTTATCCAAGAATAAGATGGGGTGGGGTGTACATTTATTTTTTTGGCAGGATGATCAACATAACATTTACAAAGGACCCCTGCACTAAAGCAAGTACCCTTTAGTCCAATTCATACAAAGGGCCCAGAATGAACTGAGAATGCCTTTAGAGAAAGTTGGACCATTATCTGGTCACATCAAATGAGAATCTGATAACTACCACAGACAGAATGTCCTATCGAAATCAAAATAGGGACAAGAGAGATTGTGGAAATCTTTTTTCTAATTTATAATATAAGCAAAGCTAGAAAAAGATTAATAATAAAAATCTGAAAGTTATAGGAATAGTATTCTTTTCCTTCATTAAAAAAAAAAAGTACTATCTACTTTATTACACTGACAACTCTCTGTAATTATTTTTTCTTATTCTCCAACATGATTAACTTATACCTTATGTATTGGCTCCTTAAATTTCTCTCTCAGCTATCTTTGCCTCATCATTTCATTGAGAAAACAGAAGCTACTAGGCAGTAACTTCAGTCATCACAGAATTAGCATTTGTACTCATATTCTTTTTCTCTCCACTTCAACAGAAGGATGTTAAGTCCTGCTTTAGAAGGCCAATCCCACATTTAGATTCCCACATCCTGTCCCTTATGTCTCCTCAAAGACTTTATAATATCTTCAGTTACCTCTTTCTTCTGTACCATTCTCCTCCACTGACATACAGAAACAGGTTACAATTGTCTTACATCTATTTTTTAAAAACCATCACTTGATTCAGCTTCCATTCCATTTGTCTACTTCCCTCCCTTAACAATACACTGAAACTACTTCTGAGAATTGACCACACATACCCTTCCCACTTTCTTCATTCTTTCAAAATTCTTAAAAAGTATTTCCTTTTTTCCCTTTTCCTGTATTATTGTCATCATCATTATTTTGAATCTTCCCATGTCCCTAATTGTAGAAAAAGACCAGTTCTGACAGTAAGTTGAGCAGTGCGAGACTCGATCATACTGTCCCACTTCCACCTGACTTTTACCTTTAACACTTAAGAAAAATAGTTTTTGTCAAAATCACTAATAACAAAATGTTATCTAATCCAATAAACATTTTTCTCTCATCTTAACCTGCCTCTCAGCAACATTCAGTACTGTTTAATAGACCCATATCTTTCTCAAACACTCTCCTTCACTTGGTTTTCATGACATCAAACTTTCCTAGTTTCCTCCTATTTCAATGATTGTTTTCTAGTCATCTTCATTTATTTCACTTCTTCCAAATCTCTAAATAATACCAGGACATTATTCTGGGCCACATTCTCTTCTTTTCTCTCTCTAGGTAATATCATCCATTCTCATGGTTTTATAAACCAACTTCAAAATTTATTACCATGGGTCCTGAGCTCCTGACTGAACACACCCAATTGCCTGTATCTAACATCATTACCA
Organism: Bos javanicus; assembly: GCF_032452875.1. Taxonomy (NCBI): domain Eukaryota; kingdom Metazoa; phylum Chordata; class Mammalia; order Artiodactyla; family Bovidae; genus Bos; species Bos javanicus. The sequence continues at coordinate 50,675,731 of NC_083870.1, forward strand.
CTTAGATATTCCTCATAAGAATCTTGAACTCAGTAAGTCTGAAACAGAAGAATGCTTTATTCACGTCATCAAAATCTATTCTTCCAGTTCTTGGTAACAGACACGACCAATCACTAGTTGCTCAAACCAGATATCTGGGCATTGTATAACTTTATCTCACCCTTCCTTTAAAAATTTAATTCATTAGCAAAGCCAACAAATTATTCCTCCAGTGGAGATCTTGAATCTATTTCCTCTCTACTTGACTGCTATCACCTACAACTGCACAAGCCACCATTATCTGTCACCTAGAAAACTCAAAGTCTTCATTTTTTCTTGTTTCTACTCTTCCTTCTATAGAATTTGTTTTCCAAACAGATCCAAAGAAGTATTTTAAAAGATAATTCAGTGTGCATACATCTTTATATAGCTTCCCATTATTCTGAGAAAACAACCGAAACTCTTTATGAGGTCTACAAAACACATGACCAAGCCCCACCCAACCTTTCCAGTACCCAATACTACTCTCTCCAGCCCTTGTTCACACCTCAGTAGCCTTCTGTAAGTTCCTAGAACATGCCTCATAGCTTCACACTTGTTATTTCTGCTACCTGAAGTATTCTTCCCTTTATTCTTCACATTGTTAGGTCATTCTCATTCTTTAAAGTTTCAGCTTCAATATTATTATAAACAGGCTTTCTTAAGTCGCCTTCTTAAAGAAGACCGCTATATCTCTATCCATCCCAGTACAGTCTAAATCTGTTTGCTATTTCCTAAACAGTATTAACATGATCTATAATTATTTTGTTTACCACCTTTCTTCCCCATTATAATGTAAACCCCACCAGGGCAGAAAGAAGGTCTTACTTATTATATCTCCAGCACTTAGTAAGGTGCTTGATAAATAGAATGAATGAACAAACGAATGAGAAATGAACAAACAAATAGATACTTATGCTGTTTGTGAACAAAATCAATAGGGCCTATTCCTGGAAAGCCTTAGATCTATAGTAAATAAATAAACATCTAGCATTAACTCTTTATACCTTGTTCAAGCAAGAAATTTTAAATAGGATAACAAATCAGGGTCACTGCCACTTGTACTTTCAAATATACTAATGAGGCTAAGTAACACAAAAAAATTTTTTTAGTTACAAATGAGCTAAAGAGAAAAACTAACCCACAGATCAACTTTTACCTTGATTCAGATATAGGTTTGGATGCCTTTCTGCCTTTAATTTTAAATTCATGAGAGGTTCCTTCAGGTTCTTTCTCTGCTTTGAAAGCCACATTTGGTGGCACAGGAGGAACACGAATTCGCAACCCAAACAAATGCTTCTTCTTCTTTATTTCTTTCCCAGACATAAACCTAAAGTTTAAAAAAAATTAACTAAAAATTTAAAACTGAACACATATACATGGAAGACCCTCAGTCGTAAAACACATGAAAGTATATCCAATACCACCCCTTGCTTTTGTTTTTTTCCCTTTGCTTTCTTGGATTCTTATCTGCCCCAGAGCCAGTCCACAGTAGGATATGACAGGGGAGTAGGAGAGAGGAATAGTATTAGAAGGGAGAACACATGTCTGCTTTTCTTTTTAAAATGTAGCATCTAACTTTTTAAAGAAAGAAGAGTACAGAGTGGTGTCTTTTTTAGTCTCAATGTGCTTTTCCATATTTTTAGTCTTATCTGTTACAAACACCTCAAAAAAGGTTTAGGGAAAAAAGAATTCTATTTCAGAGTGAATCAGTGAGGAGAGAAACCCTGGCCAGAAATAGGTAAGAGCATTTGGAAAAAGTACATCAATCCTAGAGGCCCAGTAAATAAAAGGAGTGTCTAGCATGTCAGATCTGGAATTGGAAATAACCTGGAGCAGAGGTGACATTTCTTGTGGGCTTGGGTTTCTGAAATATATGTTCTCTAATCCTTTCCCAAAGTCCTTAGAGTCCTTACTCTAAAATACCCTCTTAGTTCTACTAGAGGATGCCTGGCCTAAGAACCACTACCAAGTGCTTGGATTGCCATTCAACTTTTATGTAAGTGTGAGAAACCAGAGCTCCCATTTCTACCATAGCAGGAACAAAGGTATTTCTAGCACACTAAATTGGGATTACAGAATTCATTGTCCTATAAAGTATTTTTACCAGCACAGTAACTGCTCAGGTAACTTTATGGCTTTTTTAAGTTGTCCTAAAGATCTGACCACTTATAACATTTTTTAATGAGGAAATGTTGCTAAGTTCAAAAAAAGCAACATGTTACAAACAATAATGTTATAATTCAATAGCTGGTTGAAACCAGCATATACATTTTATTTCTATTGCCTTTTTAAAATATTTTTAAGAGATGTAGAAATGCTCCTTTAAAAAAAAAAGGGAAAGATTTATATAAGAATATATCAATGTCACTTAATTATCAAAAACTTAGATCACTAATACTACTACTATTCCTAAAGACGGCACTAACTAAACTTAAAATCATAGAAGACCTCAATCATTTAAAAACCTATCTTCTCTTTAATATATCCCCCTATCTTCTGCATATTCCTACCAGCTAATATGATTCTGTTTTACTTTCAGCAGATTAAATTATAAGAACAAGTCATTACTGATTATGCTTTTTCAACTAAACTGACCAAATTCCCCTGAAATATTGATATGCCTTCCATCCACCATTTCCAGAGAACTGCTCCTCCCCTCTTCAACCTTTGAGAATCACTGGTTTACTCTGAGAGAGGACATTAAAATGGTATGTATTAACTCTACATCAATCCCACAATTCTTAATGCTATTATTCCTTATATTTACCAAATATCTCCCTCATAGGGATACATGAAATAACTTACATGGTCTTGTAATCATTTAATGCCTCCAGAACATGCTCATATCTTTCAGATTTTGGTGTGTCTGCCAGCTGTGAAGTATCAAAAAAACAATTTAGTGCACTGTAATTTCATTGATTAGTAATATACAGGTGAGAGAGGCAATGTGATACAAAAGAAAAGTTGACTGACTAGTTGTCAGAAGATCAAACTTCTTATTTCAGGTGCTCACTGACCAGCTTTGTGACTTAAGGCCATTTAGCCTCTCAAATCTTGTTTTCTCACATATAAAAAAGAGAGTATAAATCTTTTACTAGTTTCTTTACTACTATCAATACTTGTATAGATAAAATGGTATGCTTGAAAGAACCATAAACTGTAAAATACAATAAAAATGGGATTTTATTATTTATCATTGAATTTACTTTGATTCTATAACCTGGGAAAATAATAATACATTAGAATTACTTTAATATCAACTATAAAGCTTCTAATAGATATTAACAGGAAAGAATATAAAAAGTAATGATAAACATGTCATTTTATTTCCCAATACTTCTAACACAAACCAACAACCTCTGTAACTTTGAAAAAATAACAAATTTGGGGATTTTATTTTCATACCAATTACAGACTTTGGTTAAGCCTAAAATCCAAAGTGACTCAGTACGTTTTTATCATCTTACACCATTTTAAAATATAAACATTCAATTCTGAAAAATATTCTATTTTCTTTCAAAAAAGTTTCTTTCAGAGTTATTTATGCCTTTTCTTCAAAGTTTAAAGACTAGGGCCCAACAGAAAAAAAATTAAATTATAAAAGACCATCTCCAATTAAAGCTATAAAAATTCAAACAAATGAACAACAAAAAATTTTCCAAAATATCACCATTGACTTTCAAAATGACTGCCAGTAATTTTATTTAGCAGCTGAAACTCCCAAAGTTCAGACCTTCAAGTAAAAAAAAATCTGTCAAATAGAACACAGTAGGTAGAAGAGACTTTCACAGTCATCTACTTTTATTTTAGCAATTAGTCAACAGCTATAAACCTAAATTGCCCAAATTCACACTGCTGGTTAGCTAGAGAGGTAGAATTTGAACCCAAGTGACAATTAAGTATATTCCTTCAACATTCACTGAGAGCCCATTGTGAGCCTATATTGGGTACTTTAAGAGGAAAAGCAAAGTTTGGTGCTCATTCTCCTTAACCATACCACATCTTCCTATTGTAATTTCTAAAGTGTCCAATGACAGAAATTTTCTATTAAAGGAGAAATAATGGACTCGGACTTTATAATCCAAAAGAGACCTGAGATATCCACCTAATTCAAGTTTTCATTAATACTGTAATCCCTTTAATAGTACTCAAGAGTAATGCAACCCTGGTTTAACTAGTACCACAAATGAAACCTAATGAAGGAGCCCATTCCATGGGTGAACAAAATATTCCTTCCTGGATTCTCTTTTATACAAGGCAGTTCTTCAAGTATTTGACAGGGCTGGAAGAAGCACAAGCTGGAATCAAGACTGCCAGAAGAAATATCAATAACCTCAGATATGCAGATGACACCACCCTTAAGGCAGAAAGTGAAAAGGAACTCAAAAGCCTCTTGATGAAAGTAAAAGTGGAGAGTGAAAAAGCTGGCTTAAAGCTCAACATTCAGAAAACAAAGATCATGGCATCTGGTCCCATCACTTCATGGGAAACAGATGGGGAAACAGTGTCAGACTTTATTTTTTGGGGCTCCAAAATCACTGCAGATGGTGACTGCAGCCATGAAATTAAAAGACGCTTACTCCTTGGAAGCAAAGTTATGACCAACCTAGATTAGCATATTCAAAAGCAGAGACATTACTTTGCCAACAAAGGTTCGTCTAGTCAAGGCTATGGTTTTTCCAGGGGTCACGTATGGATGTGAGAGTTGGACTTGTGAAGAAGGCTGAGCGCAGAAGAATTAATGCATTTGAACTGTGGTGTTGGAGAAGAGTCCTGAGAGTCCCTTGGACTGCAAGGAGATCCAACCAGTCCATTCTGAAGATCAGCCCTGGGATTTCTTTGGAAGGAATGATGCTAAAGCTGGAAGTCCAGTACTTTGGCCACTTCATGCGAAGAGTTAACTCATTGGAAAAGACTCTGATGCTGGGAGAGATTGGGGGCAGGAGGAGAAGGGGATGACAGAGGATGAGATGGCTGGATGGCATCACTGACTCGATGGACGTAAGTCTGAATGAACTCCGGGAGGTGGTGATGGACAGGGAGGACTGGCGTGCTGCGATTCATGGGGTCGCAAAGAGTCGGACACGACTGAATGACTGAACTGAAGAGGGCTAAGTATTAAGATTATGTTAAGGTTTTTAGCAGCACCATCACTTGATTATTTCACATTCAGTTCAGTTCAGTTCATTTAAATTTAACATAAATTTAAATTTAATTTAAATTTACAGTTCAGTAAATTTAACATAATTTACTCTATTAAACTAGTGGTATTTTTTCTGATTGCTTTTTAATTCTTCACAAGAAAAATCTGCTCTACAATTTTGCTGACATTCAACAACAAAAGTTTGGAATTTCTCAAATCTACTCCTTTTAACTTTTTGAAAATCACAACAAACTGTCTTTTTTTCTTTTGGTACCCGTTCTCTATGATTTCCTGGGCCTCCCTGGTGGGTCAGAATCTACCTGCAATGCAGGAGACACAGGTTCAATCCATGGGTCAGGAAGATCCCCTGGAAAAGGGAATGGCTACCCACTCCAATATTCTTGCCTAGAGAATTCAAATTTTACCTGTAAGTTCTTTCAGTACTCCAGGATTATTTTGCATAGGACTGTTTATTTCAACTTGCATAATGCACTCAAAGGTTCCCTCACTGTATTTTGAAAACAGAGTGTGCAAATATTACACTGTTAATCAAATAATCTGTATTAGAAGAGCATCATATTCTGTTCTTCCATCTGACCATGAGGTTTATAATATAGATCTTCAATAGAAGAAACATTTTTGTTCCTCCCTGTACTGACACTAATCTCACACTGTGATTTCACTTTCAGGGTTATGTATTTCTGTACAGCAATACATGCTATTACGTATAGTTAAAACTCTTCCCTTCAATAAAACACGCCTCAGTGAATTCCACACCACCTAGGCTTCAGTATGCCAAACAGCTTAAGTAATTTGTTTACCAACATATACTCTGTACGCTAATATACAACTCAAGACCCCAAGTACTGCTTTTAACCAGACTTCTTATAATTTTCCCTTAAAAGTATTACACCACCTCTACTATATTTTTCTCTAGCCAAAACATTGTTTCTGCCATAGTATTTCATTTTATCTATGCTTTTCTCCCTATATCAAGTAGCACTCAACCCACTGCTCTATCAACCTTTTAAGTATTTAAAACTTAAGACCACAGATAACAGAAAAGTGGGCTGTCCTTATGAAACTGAAATTTCAAATCATATTAGGAAGTAAAGACAAATGATAATAGGCAGATTTCAAAAAGTATTAATATCTCATTGTAACTTCCAAAAGCAATCTGATATAACCTCATTCTAAACACTTCATTCTATGTAAAAATTTTAAGCAACTTTTATTTGGGGTGTCAAATTATACTAAATATTTTTACTATCTCAAAAAAAAAAAAATTCAAAACACAGTAGTTTCGATCTCAAATACTAGATTTAGTCTATATGATAATTACGAAGGTACCAACTCTCAAAGATGTTTACCAAGATCACATAAGGAAATTATCACTGTATTCTAACATGTTCTAAAAGTTTCAGCTTCTCTTGACATAGCAATCCTGAAAATAATCAAGAAAAAAGAAAATATATAATATATGTTAAACCTTACCTTTCAGTATGAAAGGATATACAGTTGACCTCTGAACAACTGGGTTTGAACTGCATGGGTCAACTTATGTATGGATTTTTCCCCCAACTAAATACATACTACAATACTACACTGCAGACAGTTGAATCTACAGGTGCAGAACTGCAGACAGGGCAGGCCAACTCTAAGGTGTATGTGATTTTTGATGGCAGAGAGGGTCAGTACCCCAACTCCGTGTACTTCCACAATCAACTGTATTCTCTAAAATGGACTCTCTAAAATTCTAGCGTAAACATCTTTTCATATAGTCTACAGCATATATAATAAGAACTGATGTTCAAAATGACTTCAGTATTCTAAGGTACTTAAATAACCAATATAAGCATACCTCCTTTCATTGTATCTCACTTTACTATACATCACGGATCCTACGATTTTTACAAAATGAAGGTTTGTAGTAACACTGCCTCATGCAAGACTGTCAGCACCATCCTGCAACAGCATTACTTTTAAAAAATGTTTCTGATGTGGACATTTTTAAAGTCTTTATATCTTTACTGAATTTGTTACAATACTGCTCCTGCTTTATATTTTGGGTTTTTGGCCAGGAGGCATATGGGATCTCAGCTCCCCAGCCAGGGATCAAATCCACAACCCTGTATTAGAGGGTGAAGTCTTAACCACTGGACCACCAGGGAAGTCCCAGTTTTTAAATTAAGGTATGTACACTGCTTTTCTTAGACATAATGCTATTGCACACAAAGACTACAGTGTGATACAAGCATGACTTTTATATGCACTAGGAAACCAAAAATTTGTGATTTGCTTTATAGCGTATTGGTTTTGTTGCATGGCCTGAAATTGAAACCACAGTATCTCTGAGGTGTATCTGTAATATACTTAGATGCAGTAATTCACATGTTTTGAAAGTACAGTTTGCCCTCAGTATCCCTCGGTTCCAACCATGGAGAATCAACCAGATACGAAGGGCCAAGTCTATTACATCATTTCAGATAACTATAATTAATGTTACTTTATAAAAAGATTTTTAATACAAATATAAACAAAAAGAAAATTTTATTAATCTAATTTTTAGTAACAAAACTCAATTTGCAATTCAATTTCAGTTAGCCAAAGATTTACTACTTTAATAATTAGGAATAATACATTGTCTATATTATCTTTGCTTCTATTATCACAAACATTTAAAAGTAAACTAAATGAATATCAATGAACAAATACTACTTACAAATTTTATGGTCTCTTTATCATTAAAACTTCACTCTAAAAACTAATTACAATATTAAGATATAAAGTATTAATACAGAAAATTAAAACCTGAACTTCCACCTATAAATAACTAGAGAATGGGATGACTAACCTATTAAATCTGAATGTTTTCTTTTTTTTTAATGTGGAAAAAGAGCAATGAGAAATGACTAGTCACTTCTTCTAATAATAAATCTGATGGCTCCTCAAAATGGGAACACTCCTTAGAAAAGTAAAACATTTGTTATGAAGTTATATTTGATTGTAATCATGTTTTTCTTAATTTTTAAATAAAGATATATTTTCCCATTTGGGGCAAAGAATAAGAAATTGAAATTTCTTACATGTAAGACATTATCTCATAGGGTTCAGAAAATAAAACATGTACCTATTGCTGAAATAAATGTTTTCTGATATATAGCAGAAGTTCAGCTGAAACTGAGACAGCTAGAATTCATAAATTGAACTCATTTCTTTAAAAACAGCCTGTAGTTTTTATTATTTTCTATTTTCAGCTTCTTCAATAAATTTAAGTTATATTTTTATTATAATAAAAAATGATAGCATTTGAAATAAACAACTTGAGTTTTTATATGCATGCCCACTATCTACATGAAGTAAGCAATGCAGACTTTAATCACGTAAAACATAAGTGTATTAACAGAAATATAGATATATCTGCATATCAAGTGCTAAAAGAATCACTGCTAGGAAGAAAAGTATTTCAAATTAATGTATAAGGACATTAAATATTCAGATGACTATAAAGAACAATATACATTAACAGTGCCTTATATTTTCTTCTCCCATTACTAATCAGTTTATTAAAATTTATCATATTTACAACTCACTCACTTTTTCTCCAGTCATCTAAAAGAAGCTTTTAACAGAAAACTTAATGAGAATATTATAATCTAATTTCTAACACTCAAAAATCTTTGCTCAATTGATTTTAGTATCATTGATTTTAAAATCTAAGTATTTCACAGGTGTTTATTTTATACAACTGACCTACTACTTTTAATTAATGTGTACTGTGCACTCCCTGATGCCTCATAAAACCCCCAGAACAACAGAAACTTGATACTTTATTTGATGTGAACCTTATAAACTGCCTGTCTAAAAGCTACAGATGTAGAAATTCTTCCTAAATTTCATATCAGTTTAGTTTTTGCCTCAAAAAGTAACACATGACTAAAATTCACACATCTATTCCACATATTATAGAACAAAAAATTTAGTATCTGTATTTTAACATTTAATATCTATATTTTAATAATGCTAAATAAATCTTTAAAAAGGTAAATATTAAAGTTACTCTACTTTCTTCTTAATCTTCAATGAACATGCATTAACTTTTATATTGCTTTTTATAAAAAGAAACAAAACTCTTCACAAACAGCAAGAGTGGTTACACTTTGCAAATGAAAAGAAAAATGAGATGTGAGAATGAGAGGGATAATCCTCAATTCAGGTAACTTCATTCTCTTATTTTTCTAACATTACTACCAGGTCCCACTATTCCTGAAAGTCAAAGATAAAAAAGGCAGTACCAAAAAGAGAGAAAAGAAGAATGTTGATTACCTCTCTAAGTTTATAGTAAACTTAGAAGAAAAGAAGGAGGAACCATAGGATACCCAGTAATAAGGATTTCTCCCTCCCTTCTATCTTCAGCTACAGCAATTCTCACTTCAGAAAACGGAAGAATTAAGTAATTTATTTCCTCCTATATTTTTTCTCATGTTAACAGGCAACAAACAGGAGAATGAGGGCTGATCCTGATAGCCTCACCAAAGTTATTTCTCCCTATCTAAAAATACAAGGCTACTTTAGATGTATGGCTTGCACATGTGCCTTAGCTGCTTTCAACAAAAACAAAGTAAAAAAGACATTAAGTAGCTAATGATATTAGCTCTGAGACCACCTACCTCTCCAGGGTGCAATCTATCCCAGTTTTCATTAATGTATGTCATAAGCTCAAGTTCAGAATCAAAGTATTTCTTCTTGTGAATAACACTTAGGTTGTAAAGGCATAGGTGTGCTATATCTACCCTGGAATCCAAAAATAATCAAATAATATGAAAATAATGTTTTGGTTATTATTTTTAAATCACACATTATTATTATAAAACCAGCTATTAAAAAAATCCAAAGTTTTTAGATGAACAGATGGTTAATATCATGTCATATTCACAATAAATCATTATATGAAAATAAATGAAAAACATTAATTTATCCTGAGTAATAACTAAAATTTAAGATATTTGATTTCTTAAAAGAGAATCTGATGTTTAAAAGTAATTTATGATCTAAAATTTCATGTTTTCACTACTACATAAGCTATAAAATGGATCACACTTTAACAGATTTTATCTGATTCATTAATTAAATCCTATCTTTTCCTAAAATATGTAAAACATTTAACAAAAACATCTAAGTACTTACTATAAGCATTTTCAGTAAATCTCCAAAATTCATCATACTTCCCATGCCCAAGGATTACTTAACTGAAGCAGAAACTGGCATATTATAAGACCTTTCTCTCTTCTACTGTATTCTGAAGGCCCAAAAGAACTAGAAACATGAATAAGAATTTTGAAGATCTAAAAGATATTTCAAAGTTACTTTTTATGCCATTAGAAACTGAATGGCCTTATTATGTTAGCAATAAAACTAGATAACCTTTGGGAAAGATAACATCAGGCTTGAGGATAAATAAAGGAAAAGAAAAAAAACTAGGCATAAAGAACAAATTTTTCTTTAAGCTAAGTAAATGTATATAGAAAAGTTTCATCCTGTAGATTTAAAACACAATTCTTCTTTTGCTCCTTAATAGAAAGGTCCATACTTACCATTGTAATGGTAGACGTTTGAGGTATTCTGGTCCAGAACTGCAGACAGAGCAAATAAATGTATAAAATCTAAAGAAAAAGAAAGTTGTAACTGAGCAAGCAAGAGTACATACAAATTATTTACCAATTAAAATTAATATTCAGCAAGTACATATCCTACAATTGACATAAGGACTGATACACAAAGCAAAATATAATCTGAATCATGACACTGTAAAGAATTTCTTCTCTAGTAATGACAAGTAATGAAACAGTTTGTATATGGGGGGGGGGGCAGGATCAGTTTTTTTTTAACCATTAGAGACCTTCAGAATTCACATACAGATTCATATAAGTATAGCTTACTAATGACTTGTTTGTACTGAGAATTGTGATGGCTGCTCTCTTATGTTATAGTCACTGTTACTTTTACATGTCCAAAACAATCTGGTAAAATAAGCCCAGAAGACAAGCTGACTTTGCTAAGGTCAGAAAAACAATAAACTGCATAAACTAGGATTTAAACCTAGGGTTTTTGATATTACATATAACTTTTCTTCCTAGAGCCCTATTTCACATTCTCTTAATCAAAAAGGACATTTTTTGACATTCTTTAGATCTGACATTCTTTAGATCTAAGATATAAACTGTGCATCAAGGTTCTGTGGCCTTTTCCAATTGCTTGTCATGAGACCTATTTGATCTTCTTTTAAAAAGGTATCAATGAGAATAATACAGAGTATTGTGGGGCAATAGGTACCAATATAATCACTGGTCAAATACTTTAAAAGCTTTCTGTAATAATATCCAAAAGCACAAAAATTACATTTTTTAAAATTATGTATAATTTAAGTATATTAAACAATATGTTCCCTCTAAGCTGAACCTTTTCCAAATCAAACTTGAAAAAAAAAAATAAAAAACCTTTAGAAATGTGAAAAGGCAAACAGACACACAACTTCTAAAAGCTAAAAAAAAAAACCAAACAAACAATAAATGAGTCAGTAATGCTCAAATGCCCTTCTCTCACCTGTCTCCAAATAGCATTGGCTTTTGAAGGCATTGCACACAAGCTTCATGAAACCACTGTTTACATTTGCAGCACTGTAGCATCTTTAAATACCAGCTATACAAAAAAATTTAAGATTAAAATTAAAATTACTACCTTTCATGAGGTAAAGGTTAAAAAAAAACCACGACAAAAGTGATGTGCAGAATATAGTTGTGATTATAGCATCATAGTTCTAATATTGTGTTAAATTTTTTCCTTCCCAAAAAGTTTATTAATATTGACTACATCATCCCTTCTCTTTTTATTCTTGAGAATTTATAAGCTTTTGAAAGCTATGTCTACTGTTTCTGGTTAACAAGAGTGTGTGTGTGCACACACGCATGCACACAACTAGTTACTCAGTAGTGTCTGAATCTCTGCGACCCCATGAACTGTAGCCTGAGAGGTTCCTCTGTCCATGGAAATTTTCCAGGCAAGAATACTGGAGTGGGTTACTATTTCCTACTCCAGGTGATCTTCCCAATCCCAGGATGAAACCCATGTCTCTGAGTCTCCTGCATTCGCAGGTGGATTCTTCGCCACTGGACCAGTTGGGAAACATGGGTCCTAAATTAGTAAAGGATCTTTGACAAGTCTGTGATTTTTTTTTTGCACATCAACAGTCTCAGAGGTCACCAATATGTAGAGCTATTTTGTCCTATATACCAAATGACCATAGGCAACTTTATTCCTCACTGTGTTTCCATTATTCTTGTTCATTATAACGCAAAGGAGTATAGCAATTTAATAAATTTGATTAACATAATTAACAAACCTAATCTAAGATTCCACCGGTATAAAGGCTCTGTGACAGATTTTGTCCTCTTTCAGATAGCTGAACATACTATAACTGAATCTTCAGCTGAAGGTAAGTCTCTTTTTAGTTAGTACATGGTTTTAATATATAAATATCCTTATTTGCCACCAAATTAATACCTTTTCTTCAAATTCTTTTGCTCACTAAGTGAGCCCCACCATTAATCTTAAGCCATTTACATGCAAAGGCAAGACAACTACTAGTAAGGCAAAAAACTAATGAATACTATTTTCCAAGTACTCTGTTAGGTGTTAAAGTGTTAGCAATATCAAACATAGTTCATGTAGTCAAGGGATTAAAGAACAATGAATAATCTGCTCCATAAAATAATGTCTATAAACTTCCCTGATGGCTCAGAGGGTAAAGCATCTGCCTGAAATGTGGGAGATCTGGGTTTGATCCCTGGGTCGGGAAGATCCCCTGGAGAAGGAAATGGCAACCCACTCGGGTACTCTTGCCTGGAAAATCCCATGGATGGAGAAGCCTGGTAGGCTACAGTTCATGGGGTCACAAAGAGTCAGACATGACTGAGAGGCTTCACTTTCACTTTCAAAACACTAGGTATAAATGATTAAAGGAAAAAGATCCATCTCTTTTCACTGTATCTCTTTTATAAATGATTTAAAGAAACCAGACATAATGTTTTTCAAATCTGCAAAAGACCAAAAACTGAAAAATATTATAAAAATGTTAAACCACAAATAAAAATTCCATAAGATCAGAGACAAGGTAGAATGAAGAAATAAAAATAATTTATATGTTCACTTATTCATGTTTTCAGCACTGAACAACTTATATGTCCCTGCATCCTCTAGAGAGCACCTCTGTCTTAAGAAACATGGAATCCAATAAGATTTAAAAAACCAATAATTATAATTTAAATAGTTAAATGTAAAGTTATTCACTAACATTTTTTTATGTGTAGCACAAATACATGGTACACAATTTGGTTTAATATCAGTTTATATGAAAAAAAAGAACTATAAGTTTTAGTCAACCACCAACAAACCCAGAATAAGCCAAAAGAATATGATGGGACATATTCAACCAAAGAGAGGTAACACAATCTTTCCTTGCAATAACAGAAGCATAATACTTAGAACTTTTAACAGCCTCATTATATTGTCAGACTATTCCTGGAAACACTGCATTGTGAAATCATGGCACCATATTTCAAGAGTAAACTTTCAAAAACTGAAGAGCAATAAAAACAAAGTTCATAAAGAATGTTTGATGTGAATGGAGATTTTAGCCTAGATGAGAGAACACCTGGTATGTCACTGAGAGAATGGGAAATATGATTACTGGACTTAACTATTTTAAGAGCTACCTCTACAAAAAGTAAGAGGCATGGGTTTAGTTTCAAAGAGCAGAACTAGAACTAGTGATCAGAAATTAAAGGTAAATTTCTAAGCATTCTTAGAACTGTTTGCTGGCTCGCTTATTCAGCAAACATTTAATGGTAGATAAATAAAACTATGGTCTCTAATCCTCCCCAATTTTCTTTACTGATACTTTCATGCATTTACAATTCACTATCACTCCAATACCATAATCAGTAACAAAAATAAAGTAGACAATATAAGCAATTAAAAATTAAGGGCATTAAATATCTGTATTTACTTACTCTCCAGGGCCTCCACAATAGCAGTAACATTGCTGGACATTGGTTTTATGACCTGCATCCCATTCAAGGTCTGCCACACTATAGGGTAATGTCTGCTTCATGACTTGCAATGCTTTGGCATTTGGTCCTTTCTTAAGCGCACCACCCCTCTATATTAGAGGGAAAAAGTTATTTAAAAGAGTGAAGGATAAAATTTTAAATATAATTCTCTAATTTTAAAATGCTTCTGAAACTTCCAAAGAAATTTTCATTCTCAATTTCTTACCATATCACAAACTGTTTGACCAATAATAATCTTTATTTTATTGTCTTTTCTTTCAAATTATTGCCCCAATTCCAAGACCACTATCAGAATAAAGTGCAAGAATAGTTGCAAGTCACTTAAGCATCATTAGTCAAACAATAAGCAGTACCTCTTTCTACCCAGCACTGACTGCTCATTTCATTCAGATAAACTTTCAACGTACACAATCATTACGTTGATAGTGCCTTACAAATTTCCATTTAGGGCATTAGCCCAAAACACTTAAAAGATACCTTTGTTGTTGTTGCAAAAACACACTGTCGACAGAGCCATTTTTCATCTGAATCAATCACACTGGAATCAATATGAGGTGTGTGACACAACTGATGATACCCTTAATATCAAAAAAAGCATAAAGCAAATTCTATTTTATTAATAAATACTGCAACACAATTTAAAGAAGGCATTTTAGTATTCTCTTTCCTACATTAATATATTTATAACTGATGACTAAACTTATGGTAAGAGCTTCAAATTACCAATGTAAAGAATTTTTAATCATTAATCATCAACAGGGGCATTAAGTATATAACAAACATTTCCACAAGATTAAAACAAATCAATGCTTACCTTGGCCACACTTATCACATATAACCATTTCATTGGGAGCTTCTGAATACTCTTCTTGACATATTGTACAGACCATTTCCCCACTTCCAGTGGCTCCTGAAATATTTAAAATATACATAAAGAATTGTACCATACAACAAAACTACTTTTTTGACTCAGAGAGCAGCCCATGCTGGCAACACGTTTCCTAGATCATAATGGCATTTTCTCAAGGCAAAGTACTATACACAAAACACTCTCTCTCTCTCTGATCCCTACCTCTGTTCTCACCTTTAACTGAAGACACCTTACTGTCTGCCTTCACAATTTAATCTGCCTTTTGGCAAAGGGCATAATTTAAAATGCTTTCAGGCAGGATCCCTTACCATTCACTTCCAGTGTTTCCACCATCCTGGGAGGTGGGAAAAGCCAATGTTTTTGAACACTAGAACAACTCTCCAGAACATACACCTACCCATGTACATGTACTCACTCACCCTACACTGCCTAACATCATGAGACTAAAGAAAAGGGGCAAGGAAGATCCATCAATGACTCGTTACTCTCAAGTTTCAGAACATTTATTTTTATTCACTAATTTACAAAAAGGAAAGGCTGAACACTATCAGATCTACAGCTCTGAAATATGGAAACATGGTGTCAGTGTACCCTAAACAATACCACACTGCAACAAAAATGAGGGGTTCCACCATTAATTTTTAACCTGAATAAGTTATTTCTTCCTTAAACATTTATATTCTGAAAACAATTTTATTTCACAACATTTAGAATTTCATCACTTTTAACACAATTATAATAATCTCAATTTAAATATACATAAAATACTAATACACATATACTTTATTCACATACCAGCAATAATAAAAATGTATAATTTTGTGCTATGAGCCAGCACTGTGTTAGGCTCTTGACAATATTATTTTATTTAATTCTACAATTTATTAGATAAATATCCTATTTATAGAGAAGAACTAAGACTCAGAAAGATAAAGGAACTATAGTTCAAGGACCCTTAATCACGTATCAAGGGTAGAATTTAAACCCAGATACACCATATTTTCTCCACTGTGAGCTGTTTCTTTTCATTAATACTATATATAATGTTTCTTCCATCAAAAGAATTTTTCACACTGTAGGTTTCAAAGAGTGTAACTTTTTTGTTTTAATTTGGCTGCGGGATCTTAATTGTGGGTTCTAGTGGATCGAACCCAGGATCCTTGTGTTGCAAGTATGGACTTTTAACCATTGGACCACCAGGGAAGTCTCTCGAAAGTCTAACTTCTAATAGTTGTATGCTATTCTTTCCAGTAGAAATAACCAAATTTACTTTTTTATGACTATTCTTAGATATGCAGGTTACCAAATTTTTTGCTTGTTTTTTCCATTTTTCCATTTTTGTTTTGGCTCTTGTCCTCTCTCCTCTCCTCTCAGGCTCTGTTCACATAGCTGGATGTGGCTTCCCACAGTTTCTCAGTTTATAGCTCCAGTCAGGAGAGCAACCAGACTGCACCTAGAACCTCTCAGTCCAAATCTGCAACTTCCTGGAAAAGGAGCAATAGGCCCAGATTGCAGTAGGTGCCTGTTCTCTCATTATAACCATGTAGACTGGTGTGGGGGAAGGCAGTTCCTCAGAAAAGAGGGTGCTGATCCAAAAGACCTACGTGTTCACCTCAAGAAAACAATCTTGAGGAAGCAGAGAACTGCCTTTAGTTGTGATATCCAGTATGTCTCTTTTACCATCAAGCTTACAAAAACTTTCTGTATAGCTTATTAGCCTTCTTAGTCTCCCTTACTCTAAGCCCAAATGACTATAAAGCCATTTCATCTTAGATGTGCCCAATTTTTTGTTGTTGTTAAAGCTACAGGAAACATTTTTCATCTGGATTTTTTACTTCTGAATGATTTCTTTTGAGTAAACTGCTACAAATGAATCTACTGTATAGATGAAAGCATGGAAAACATTTTTATGCATTTAATGCATTTTTATGCATTTATTGCAAATATCCAAGAGAGAAATGTAATATTGCTACCAGCAGTGTACCATTCACAGAAACCATAACAGTTATTAAGATCAAAATCCTTTAAAAATTATTTAATGGTTTTAACATGGTATCTGTTGCAATGCACAATTCTTTGATTACTAATATGACCATACATTGCTTTTATTTATGTAAACTTTCTAAAAGAATCTTATTAGATGAGTTAAACTACTATAATTTATTAAGTCATTTTGATGTATAACTACTATATACAGGATTCTTACAGGAAGAAAACTATTAAAGCTACACTCCACACTGACATCTGCCATAATGCAATTTCCAGGTTCACTTACTCATTCTATAGCAATTCCAAGTTATATGTGTGCAACTTTCTAGGTGTCAAAAAGAATTAAATGGCCCAAGAGCTATCTAAGAATAGTAAAAGGAGCCAGCAAGGAAAAAACAATCACAGGCCACTGAACTGACATACTGAGTATGCCACATGCAGAACACAACCCCCTCACTTTCACGACATCTTTCTACCTCTATGTACAGCTGGTTTTCTTCTTCCTTTATGGAAGGAAGGATGAGAGAGAAGGAAAAAAGAGAAAGACCTTTATATTTAACTCACAGGAACCTCAAAAAGGTGGAAAAGTTGAAAGGGATACATACTAATAGAAGGGGAACAGAATCAGTATTACATGTTTCAGTTCCACCAGAAGGATCCATATTTACAAACTAAGAAAAGGGGGATAATTCTGTATGCAGGCTAATAAGAGGTATTCAGTATCACTACTATTGGAGACATTCTGTGCTCCTCCTATTCCTTTTCTCACTGACTCCTCAAGTTGAGATTCAAAACATCATTTAGTCCTTTAAATTGATCAGTCCTAAAACTGGAAAAAAATTTCTCTAGAAAAACATTTTACTAAAGTTAACAGCTATTGAACTCTCCATCTAATTCCTAAGTACCATGTATAAAAATGGCAACTAGAACATTCCAATTCCATTATCAAAACTTTTTATTCTTTAAAAAAAATTAAGAGTGAAATCAAGAATATGAACACAGCAGTAACCTACCATAAAGTCGCACCTCAGATTCAAATTAAAAACCCAGTTGATAAATACTTGAAAGAATTTGTCTCCTTTCTAATAAGGAGATATAAAAATATCTTAAGTGCAGACCCATTAACAAATTACAAGGATACCCAAACTGGGGCTTTAGTTTGCAAAGTACTTGCACTTTTAATATTCATAATTTTTCATAAATATAGCACTTTCATGAAACAGATACCTGGGAAAATGCCTTTATTGAACAGATTTAAAGGGCATACAACAATTATAGTTTGCAATAAAAAGCATTACAAGAAACATACTTATAACCAAACCAAAGCATACCTGTATTCATTTCTACTTGTATCCAAATATAACCTAGTTTTGTTATCTAAATATAAAAACTCATAGCTAAGCAGTAATTTTAAACTATTCTTAAGGATAAGTATTTCTAGTATTCTAAAGCTATTTAATATATCCTAATCCCCCAAAACATCTGGCAAATAGTATGCTCTCAATAAATACTACCTCTCTATATAACTTCTTACTAATACAGGCAAGTAACAGTTAAGGTGAAGCCCAAAGTATTACTCATATTAATGGCTAAAATTTTTCGTCAAAGTTCTTAGAAGGGCCCTACCAGTAATTTATACATGTGCATCCGTCCTCTAATCTACTCTTATCAACAGAGCAATTCTTGATCTTCTTATCATCTATAACACAGATAACTCCTTGAAGACTGAATACCGCCCTGATTTTTTTTTTAAGTTATCTTAATACACTGTACTAAAGAGACTAACACTAGAAAATGACAAGCTGAAGAAAATAAAATTTTAGTGTAAATCATGTCCAGGGGGAATAGTAGCACCTGCCTGTTTGAATGTCCTTCCAGAGAACCCAGGATTTAGAACTGTCTTCAAATATGATGAAGCAGCTCTGTTTCAATATGTTTATCTGGAAAAGAGGAAAACTTACAGTGATTTCTTTTAAAATCAAAAACAATCTTAAATTTAAATCCAAGATTATTAAAAGTTTACTGCAAAAACAGCAACAGATGTATTAAGGTAACTTGCCTTTTTGATAGTTCCAAGATAAAACAAGCCATCTGACCATCTAGCTAGGACATCCTGACCCTCTTCAAATTTACATGCTGGCTTTTTGACTTTATGTCCATCCTGTAAAGACAGCTTGGTCAAGGATGTTGGGGTCTTTTGGTTTCGACGTAAAGGAGACCGCTTGTGGACCAGTGAATTACCTGCCCCTGTAGAGTCTCTGTTTAGGAAATAAATAATCACATATAAGACTGATTTACTTATAAAGCTTATATTTTATACCAATCATGTATTTATCAAAATGTTTTATCCATTAAAAACCTTATAATTAGGGAAAATACTAACAAGTACCTCAAATCATAAAAACTCTCCAGAAACAAAGAAGCTTAAAACAAAATTATAGCAGTTGTCAATATTCATTCCGTGTCAACCCAAGGGAGGCCAGGATTCAGCAACCACTCCAAGGTAACACATTCAGGAAAGCTATAATCAAAATGACAGCTATAAGTTGAAGTGGGTAGGCCATGGTTATGAGCAAAGGATGCCCTGAATCTCTATTTAGGTTTAAGTACGTATGTATTTATTTATTTGGCTGCGCCAGGTCTTAGTTGCAGCACACAGGATCTGGGATCTGTAGTTGCAGAATGCAAACTCCTAGTTGAGGCATGTGATCCAGCTCCTTGAACAGGAAGGGAACCCAGTTCCCTGTATTGGGAGTGCAGAGTCTTAAAGCCACTGGACCACCAGGGAAGTCCCTCATCTCTCTTTAGATAAAATAAAAGAAGTTGCATGACATAATTTCATAAGCACTAAATAAAAGAATAAGAATGATTATGTCCACTACTACATATATGATAAACAACAAGGACCCACTATGTAGCACAGGGAATGATATTTAATATTCTGAAAGAACCAATAATGGGCAAGAATTTTTAAAAGAATACATATATAGGGATTGCCCTGGCTGTCCAGGGGTTAAGACTCAGCACTCCCAATTCAGGAGGCACAGGTTTGATCCCTAGTCAGGGAACTAAGATCCCACATGCCACCCAGCCAAAAGAAAGAAAAAAAAACACAGAATACATATATATACACACATGTCATATATATAACACATATGTATGTATAACTGATGGAGAAGGCAATGGCACCCCACTCCAGTACTCTTGCCTGGGAAATCCCATGGACGGAGGAGCCTGGCAGGCTACAGTCCATGGGGTCGCCAAGAGTCGGACACAACTGAGCGACTTCACTTTCACTTTTCACCTTCATGCACTGGAGAAGGAAGTGGCAACCTACTCCACTATTCTTGCCTGGAGAATCCCAGGGACAGAGAAATCTGGTGGGTTGCCGTCTATGGGGTTGCACAGAGTTGGACATGGCTGATGCAACTTAGTAGCAGCAGCATGTATAACTGAATCACGTTGCTGTACACCTGAAACACTGTAAATCAACTATACTTCAACTGAAAAAAAGATTATGCCGCATGTAGTTAAAATACACTAACCAGTGATTCTGGGTAGTTGGGTATATTTAACTCATTGGAAGGGTAGTCATGACCTCCCTACAGGGTATCACTACTGAATGAAGCCTTGTTCACTGATGGGAATGCATCACAGTTCCTCAAGTATACTGACTTCTAGAAGTTTAAAAAAATACTGAGAGCCACCAATTTTTACAAAATCATATTCAACTGAGAAGCCAACTGTAAGATCACTTACATTTTTTAAGCATAAGACCCCAAAATTATATACTCCAAAATTACATTGTGACATATATCAATTACTGCATAAACAGCACAGCACACCACCATCAGCCTTCATAAAGATAACCAAGCAATATTTGTTTGGTTTCATCCTCCCAATTTAGACTTTTAACTAATTAAATGTACAATAATATGTAAAACTAGGTAGGTGATCATTCTAAAACAGTATAAAAGTTAGGTAAAAATGAAGTAAGTAGGGAAGAAAAAAAAGTTTCCAATTGGGAATACCTATTTTCAATACCTAAGGATACACAAATTCTGGAAAATTCTGTCACAAACCACAACATGAATAAACCCTGAAAACATTACGATGAAGTAAAATCAGGCAGATAAAAAAGACAAATAATGTATAATTACACTCACATGAGGTAATTAGAGGAGTCAAACTGATAGAAACAGAGACTAGAATGGTTAAGTTCCAGGGGTGTGGAGGAGGGAGGTGTGAGAAGTTAGTGTTTGTATACCAGTGGCTGATTCATGTTGATGTATGGCGGAAACCAACACAATATTGTAAAACAATTATCCTCCAATAAAAATTTTAAAAACTAAATAAAGGGCATAGAGTTTCAAAGATACACTACATTCTAAATATATCCAAAGGAATAGTGACTGATATTCCACATTTGCTAAAAAAACATTCATCTATATAACCAAGAAGCTAAACAAACTCCAAGCAATATAAATTCAAAGAGATCTACATCTAGACAAAACACAGTAAAAATGTTAAAACCCAAAGAAAATCTTGAAAGCAGGAAGAAAAATAATTCTTCACATACAAAGAAACCCCAGTAAAGCCAACTTCTCTTCAGAAACAATGAAGGCCAGAAGGCAGTGAAATAGCATATTCAAAGAACTGAAAGGGAGGGGGAAAACTGTCAATTAAGAATTTTATATACAGTAAAACTGTGCTTTCAAAAATGAAGGTGAAACAGATACTTCTAGATAAACAAAAACTAAGAGAATTTGTTGCTAGCAGAGTTACAAGTAATAAAAAAAGTTCATAAGTAAACCAAGGTAGAAATTCAAACATGCACATATGTGTACACACACACAAAATAAAAAACAAAGAACACTAAGAAAGGTAATTAAGTAATCATAAAAGGCAGTGTAAATGCATATGTATTCTAAAGCAAACATATGGAACAATACGTACATAATTGAATTTTTAAGGCCATGACATACAAGAATGTAATATATTTGACAATAACTGCACAAAAGATGGTGGGAACAAAACTGTATTTAAGTAATGACACCATATAGTAGCTCCAATCCAAAAGGACAAAGCAAGAAAACAAAAAATGGTAAGTAAATATAAATGAAAAGAATGTCAAGAAAGTATCTACCATATAACCCAAGCAAGTCACTGTTTCAAGTAAAAACTGATGTTTCATGAAAAAGCTACTAGTTCAACCAGCAACTCAAACAATGGCATAAATATCTTACATGGATTTCCTATTCTGTCACGCATAATATTAAAAACCTAAACTCAAGATTAAGATTAAATGAAAATAATGTTTCATCAAGAATGTTCCCTGGTAGTACAGTGGTTAAGAATCAGCCCACCAAAGCAGGGGACAGAGGTTCGATCCCTGGTCCGGGAAGATTCCATGTGCCTTGGGGCAACTAATCCCATTTGCCACAACTACTGAACCCATAAGCCCTAGAGTACATGCTTCACAACAAGAGAAGCCACCACAATGAGAAGATTGTACATGACAACCATAGTAGCCCCCACTCACAGCAACTCAAGAAAGCCCACACACAGCCACGAAGACCTAGCACACCCAAAAATAAGTAAAAAATTTAAAAAAGAATGTTCTTAAGTGCAGTAGGGTTTTCTGTGCGTGTGTAGTGTTTTTGTTTAACTGTAAGTGCTCAAAAGTAAGTAATACTAGCATACACTGGTGCCTTGTTTCATGCTAAGGCATACACTAGCCTGACCAAATACTAGTTTCACACAATCATACAAACGTCAATACAGTGGGAAAAGCAAGTAACATATTAGTATTATCACGAAAACAGTTAAGACTTTGCAGACCACCTGAAAAGACCCATGGATCACATTTTAAGAATCATGATCTAAAAATACGTATCACCATATACTGTTGCCAGGTCAGCATAAGCTGAAGAAAAAGCTCTTCAATACTATAATTAGATGATTTACAAGACTTAAAAACCTGACAAGATGAGTGATACAAGTAAAAATGGAAAATGAGTCACTATAACAAATTTTATCAGCAGGAAAGCTCCATGTCAGGCTGAGCATTTTCTCTCTCCAGACAGTGAAACAAAATCTTCAAATCACAGTATGAAAATGACTCTATTAGCAAGCAACTTTCTAGAAAGCTATAAACTCAATGGTCACAGACAGACTTTGCTTCCCTTAAAGAAACTAGAGCCTGATCAACATAATTAATTATGTGTGAGAAATAACCTCATCAGAATACCAGAGTGACTACAAGGACCTAGAATCTTCCAACTCTAGAGTGGAATATGTACAAAATCACAACTGCAAACATTCCCAGATAGTTTCATATCCTCTGCCACTGCTTCAACAAATTCTCTCCCTTTTTAACCTTTGATGGCAAGGTCTGTCCCCATCTTACTCTCCACTATATTACTCCTACTACAAAATAAGCCCTTAGATCATAAGAAATAAATCATTAAAATTTTTTTTCCACTCCTAGTGTTTCCACCTCAATTCTACTAATATTTCTAGCACATCGTATATTAACAATCCTTAATCCAGTAACAGTTGCCCTTGATTCCTTATGTCTCACTTCCACTATAACCTTTTTCCCTTCCATTCACAGCCAAACTCCTGGGGAAAAGTGACTTGAGTGACTACTGTGTGCTCAACCATACATCAACCTGCACATTTATTCACAGATCACTCTTTAAGCCCATATCATGAGCCATTTACTGTGCCAGGGGAAGAGTGATAATACTCAGAACAATATTATGGAGACATTTTTACAGATAATGATTTTACAGATCCCTTTTTACCTATGAAAAACCTGTGACTCTAAGAAGACAGATTAAATAACTTGACCAAAGTTACAGAATTATAGACCAGAGTCAGCATTCAATCAATCTTTCTACTGGCACTTTCCCAGTAGCATTCAACTACTCTTAATAACTTGTAAGGATAGTGGTGGGAAAACAGAAAAACTAAAATTCCCTTGATTCCTTCCTTCCCTTCCCACCACTTTCTCTTATTTCTTTCCTCCCATTCACAGCCAAACTTTTGGGAGAAAGTTATACACATTTAACTGTCTCTGCTCTTACAGTCGTCTCCCCATTTAGTCTGAAATTAACTGCAACACACACCACCACTCTCCCACCCAAACATTCTACCAAAACCAGGGAATGTGTGTTACTCTTCTGACAGCTGTAGCCTCATTGCTCTATTATAGAGTATGGTACATAAAGCTCAGAAAGGTTATATGGACTTTATAAAGTTCAAATTCAATTTAAAAAAAAAAAAGCTATATAAAGTAACATTTTTTTTCTAAAAATATATCTATGCCAAAATAATCTCAGTTTTGCTCTAAGAATAAGAATAGACTCTAATTTACATTCTAAGGAAAATGCACATCAATATTTTATCAATACAAACACATAGAACATAAATCATGTATTATCTGAAACTACTTTAATAAAGATATTTTGTAAAAGTATTATCCTACCTTAAAATTCTTCTTCCCAAAGAACTTTTAGAGAAAACAAAGAAAGAAAGGGTAAATGACCCGTAACACTGAACACAACTCAAACATAACTAGGATAAACAATGTACATCTTCCCTTTCCCCCTGTTACTGTCACTGATTACTTCCCTCCTGTCCAGAATGTATCCATTATTAGAAGTTAAACATTTTTCTAATTTTAGAATGTATTACTTCCTTTCTGATTACAAAGGTAAACACAGAGCTGATTAAGTAAATAATATAAAAATATACACTCAAAAATAAAATTCCCTTCACTGATCACTTGAAACTATTGCAACACTGCTAACTGGCTATACCCCAATACAAAATGCTTTTTGTATTAAAAAATAAATATAAAATCAAAAAAATAAAAATAAAAACTTCCCATCCTACTTCCTCCCACAAAAGAAAACTATTCATCTCATTTTTCTTATGTATACAATCTACATGTAGATATAATTTACATACATATAACAAAAATTAGAATACTGCATACACTGCTCTATAATTTTTCTCACATAACAATGTATCTTAAATGAATGTAATGTCCATCTGTATAAATATAAAAGCATGTAAGATAATCTTTCCAACAGCTGCTAAGCTCCTTTCCAACTACCACACAACTGAGGAACATTGAGGATTTTCCAATGTTTTGTATTACTATTACAGGCAATAATACAAAGTTCATCCCTTTACACTTTAATTTTAAAGCATTCCAAATACTACATAGCATAAATTCAAAAAGAACTGCTGTATCAAAAATATGCATTTTCCCCCTTTTATTGTAGAACATTATAAATACATGCAAAAAGAAGAGATTAAGAAGTGGCAAGAATACACATATACACAATGGAGTATTACTCAGCCATTAAAAAGAATTCATTTGAATCAGTTCTAATGAGGTGGATGAAACTGGAGCCTATTATACAGAGTGAAGTAAGCCAGAAGGAAAAACACCAATACAGTATACTAACGCATATACATGGAATTTAGAAAGATGATAACAATAACCCTGTGTACGAGACAGCAAAAGAGACACTGATGTATGGAACAGTCTTATGGACTCTGTGGGAGAGGGAGAGGGTGGGAAGATTTGGGAGAATGGCATTGAAACATGTAAAATATCATGTATGGAACGAGATGCCAGTCCAGGTTTGATACACGATACTGGATGCATGGGGCTAGTGTACTGGGACGACCCAGAGGGATGGTATGGGGAGGGAGGAGGGAGGAGGGTTCAGGATGGGGAGCACATGTATACCTGTGATGGATTCATTTTGATATTTGGCAAAACTAATACAATTATGTAAAGTTTAAAAATAAAATAAAATTTAAAAAAAAGGAAGAATAAACATGATTAAGATAAAAAAAAATAAAAAAAAAAAAAAAGAAGAACTATACAAAAAAAGTCTCAACGACCCAGATAACCATGATCTGTGTGTGTGATCACTCACATACAACCAGACATCCTGAAGTGTGAAGTCAAGTGGGCCTTAGGAAGCATCACTAGAACAAAGCTAGAGGAGGTGATAAAATTCCAGCTGAGCTATTTAAAATCCTAAAGACAATGCTGTTAAAGTGTTGTACTCACTATGTCAGCAAATATGCAAAATAGCAGTGGCCACAGGACTGGAGAAGGTCAGTTTTCATTCCAATCCCAAAAAAGGGCAATGCCAAAGAGTTTTCAAACTACTATACAATTGTGCTCATATCACATTCTACAAAGTTAATGCTCGAAAATCCTTCAAGATAGGCTTCAGCAGTATGTGAAACTGAGAACTTCCAGATGTAAAAGCTGTGTTTCAAAGCTGCAGAGGAGCCAGAGATCAAATTGCCAACATCCGCTGGATCATGAAAAAGCAAGGGAGTTCCAGAAAAACATCTACTTCTGTTCCATTGACTATGCTAAAGCCTTTGACTATATGGATCATAACTGTAGAAAATTCTTAAGAGACAGGAGTATCAGACCACCTTACCTGTCTCCTGAGAAACCTGTATGCAAGTCAAGAGGCAACAGTTAACAAATGGACATGGGGCAACAGGAACATATATATCAATAATTAGTTTAAATGTAAATGGATAAAATGCTCCAACCAAAAGATACAGATGGGCTGAATGGATACAAAAACAAGACCCATATATATACACTGTCTACAAGAAACCCACTTCAGACCTAAAGACACATATAGACTGCAAGTGAGAGGATGGAAAAATATATTCCATGCAAATGAGAAGCAAAAGAACGCTGGAGTAGCAATCCTCATATCAGCCAAAACAGACCTTAAAATAAAGAATATTACAAGAGATAAGAAAGGACACTACATAATGATCAAAGGATCAATCCAAGAGGAAGACAGAACAATTGTAAATATCTATGCACCCAACATAGGAGCACCTCAATACATAAGACAAACACTAACAGACATAAAAGGAGAAACTGACAGTAATACAATAATAGTAGGAGACTTTAACACCCCATTCACGCCAATGGACAGATCATCAAAACAGAAAATTAGTAAGGAAACACAAGTCTTAAATGATACATTAGATGACATGGATCTCATTATCTTCAGGACATTCCATCCAAATGCAGAAGAATACACCTTCTTCTCAAGTGCACATGGAACATTCTCCAGGATACACTACATCTTGGGTCACAACTCAAATCTCAGTAAATTTAAGAAAACTGAAATCGCATGAAGCATCTTCTCTGACCACAAAGGTATGAGACTATATATCAATTACAAGAAGAAAACTAAGAAACACAAACTCATAGAGATTAAACAACATGTTTCTAAATAACCAACAGATTACTGAAGAAATAAAAAAATTTCTAGAAACAAATGACAATGAAAACAGGACAATTCAAAACCTATGGGATGCAGCAAAAGCAGTCCTAAGAGGGAAGTTTATAGCAATTCAATCCTACCTCAAGAAACAAGAAAAACATCGCAGAGGCAATCGAATAACTTTACACCTAAAACTGGGAAAAGAAGAACAACAACAAAAAAACACCAAACCAAAATTAACAGAAGGAAAGAATCATAAAGATCCAAGCAGAAATAAATGAAAAAGAAATGAAAGAAACACTAGTAAAGATTAATAAAACTAAAAACCGGTACTTTGAAAAGATAAACAAAATTGACAAACCCTTAGCAAGACTCATCTAGAAAAAAAAAAGAGAAGAATCAAACCAACAAAACTAGAAATGAAAAAGGAGAGGTTACAACAGACAATGCAGAAATACAAAGGATTATAAGAGACTATTATGAACAACTATATGGCAATAAAATGGATAACCTGGAAGAAATGGACAGATTCTTAGAAAAGTTCAATCTTCCAAGACTGAACCAGGAAGAAACAGAAATTATGAACAACCCAATTACAAGCACTGATATTGAAGCTGTGATCAAAAATCTCCCCAAAAACAAAAGCCCAGGACCAGATGGCTTCACAGGAGAATTCTATCAGACGGTTAGAAAAGAGCTAATGCCTATCCTTCTAAAACTCTTTCAAAATATTGCAGAGGAAGAACACTTCCAAACTCATTCTACAAGGCCACCATCACCCTGATACCAAGACAATGCAAAAAAAAGAAAACTACAGGCCAATATCACTGATGAACATAGATGCAAAAATCCTCAACAAAATTTTAGCAAACAGAATTCAGCAACACATCAGAAAGCTCATACACCATGACTGTTGAGTTTATTGTAGGAATGCAAGGATTCTTCAATACACACAAATCAATCAATGTGATAAACCGTATTAACAAACTGAAAGATAAAAATCATATGATCATCTCAACAGATGCAGAAAAAGCCTTTGACAAAATCCAGCACCCATTTATGATTAAAACTCTTCAAAAAAATGGGCACAGAAGTAACCAACCTCAACATAGTAAAGGCCGTATATGATGAGCCTACAGCAAACATTATTCTCAATGATGAAAAACTGAAAGCATTCCCCCTAAGATCAGGAACAAGACAAGGGTGTCCACTTTCACCAGTATTATTCAGCATAGTTCTGGAAAGTCCTAGCTACAGCAATCAGAGAGGAAAAAGAAATAAAAGGAATCCAGATCAGAAAAGAAGTAAAGCTCTCACTGTTTGCAGATGACATGATACTGTACATAGAAAACCCTAAACACAGTATCAGAAAATTACTAGGGCTAATCAGTGAATTTAGCAAAGTAGCCGGATACAAAATCAATACACAGAAATCATTTGCATTTCTATATACTACCAATGAAAAATCAGAAGAAGAAATTAAGGAATCAATCCCATTCACCATTGCAACAGAAAGAATAAAATATTTAGGAATAAACTTACCTAAGGAGACAAAAGAACTGTACATAGAAAATTATAAGACTGATGAAAGAAATCAAAGAATGACATAAACAGATGGACAGATATTCCATGTTCCTGGGTAGGAAGAATCGATATTATGAAAATGACTATACTACCAAATGCAATCTACAGATTCAATGTGATCCCTATCAAATTACCAATGGCATTTTTCACAGAACTAGAACAAAAAATTTCACAATTCATATGGAAACACAAAAGACCCCGAATAGCCAAAGCAGTCTTGAGAAAGAAGAATGGAACTGGAGGAATCAAGCTTCCTGACTTCAGGTTATATTACAAAGCTACAGTCATCAAGACAGTATGGTACTGACACAAAAACAGAAATATAGACCAATGAAACAAGATAGAAAGCCCAGAAATAAACCCATACACCTACAGGTGTCTTATTTTTGACAAAGGAGGTAAGAATATACAATGGGGCAAAGACAGCCTCTCAATGAATGGTGCTGGGAAAACTGGACAGCTACATGTAAAAGAATGAAATTAGAACACTTCTTAACACCATACACAAAGATAAACTCAAAATGGATTAAAGACCTACTAGGTAAGACCAGAAACTATAAAACTCTTAGAGGAAAACATAGGCAGAACACTGGGTGACATAAATCAAAGCAAGATCTCTATGACCTACATCCTAGAGTAATGGAAATAAAAACAAAAGTAAACAAGTGGGACCTGATTAAACTTAAAAAGCTTTTGCATAGCAAAGAAAACTATAAGCAAGCTGAAAAGACAACCTTCATAATGGGAGAAAATAATAGCAAATGAAACAACTTACAAAGGTTTAATTTCCAAAATATACAAGCAGCTCATACAACTCAATAACAGAAAAACAAATAACCCAATCAAAAAGTGGGAAAAAGACCTAAACAGACATTTCACCAAAGAAGAAATACAGATAGCTAACAAACACATGAAAAGATGCTCAACATCACTCATTATTAGGGAAATGCAAATCAAAACCACAATGAGATATCACCTCACATAGGTCAGAATGGCCATCATCAAAAGTCTACAAACAATAAATGCTGGAGAGGGTGTGGAGAAAAGGGAATGCTCTTGCACGGTTGGGGGGAATACAAACTGATACAGCCATTATGGAAGATGGTATGGAGAGTCCTTAAAAAACTAGGAATAAAACTACCATATGACCCAGCAATCCCACTCCTAGGCATATACCCTGAGGAAACCAAAATTGAAAAAGACACATGTATCCCATTGTTCACTGCAGCACTATTTACAATAGCTAGAACATGGAAGCAACCTAGATGTCCATCGACAGATGAATGGAAGAAGTTGTGGTACATATACACAATGGAATATTACTCAGCCATAAAAAGGAACACTTTTGAGTCGGTTCTAATGAGGTGGATGAACCTAGAATCTATTATACAGAGTGAAGTGAGTCAGAAAGAGAAAGATAAATATCATATTCTAACGCATGTATACAGAATCTAGAAAAATGGTACTGAGGAATTTATTTACAGGGCAGCAATGGAGAAACAGACATAGAGAACAGACTTATGGACACGTGGAGAGGGGACAAGAGGGTGAGATGTATGGAAAGAGTAACATGGAAACTTACATTACCATATGTAAAATAGATAGCCAATGGGAATTTGCTGTATGACTCAAGAAACTCAAACAGGTGCTCTGTATCAACCTAGAAGGATGGGATGGGGAGGGAGGTCCAAAAGAGTGGGGATATACGTATACCTATGGCTGTTTCATGTTGAGGTTTGACAGAAAACAACAAAATTCTATAAAGCAATAATCCTTCCATTAAAAATAAATAAAAATAAGAAAAGCACATGGAACAATAGAC
Source organism: Bos javanicus (assembly GCF_032452875.1). Taxonomy (NCBI): domain Eukaryota; kingdom Metazoa; phylum Chordata; class Mammalia; order Artiodactyla; family Bovidae; genus Bos; species Bos javanicus. The sequence continues at coordinate 50,706,587 of NC_083870.1, forward strand.
TGGTTCAAAATTGGGGAAGGAGTACAACAAGGCTCTATTTTGTCACTCTGCTTATTTAGCTTATATGCAGTGTACCTCATACAAAATGCCAGGCTGGATGAATTACAAGCTGGAATAAAGACTGCCAGGAGAAATAACAACCTCAGATATGCAGATGATACCACTCTAATGGCATAAAGTGAAGAGAGACTAAAGAACCTCTTGATGAGGGTGAAAGAGGAGACTGAAAAAGCTGGCTTGAAATACAACATTCTAAAAACTAAGATCATGGCATCCAGTCCCATCACTTCATGGCAAACAGAAACAGAAAAAGTGAAACAGTGGCAGATTCTATTATCTTGGGCTCCAAAATCATTGCGGACGATGACTGTAGCCATGAAATCAAATGACGCTTGCTCCTTGAAAGGAAAGCTATAACAAACCTAGAAAGCACATTAAAAAGCAGAGACATCATTTTGCTGACAAAGGTCCATCTAGTCAAAGCTATGGCTTTTCCAGTAGTCATGTACGGATATAAGAGTTGGACCATAAAGAAGGCTGAGTGCCAAAGAATTGATGCTTTTGAACTGTGGTGCTGGAAAACACTCCTGGAGAGTCCCTTGGACTGCAAGAAGAGCAAACCAGTCAATCCTAAAGAATATCAACCCTGAATATTCACTGGAAGGACTGATGCTGAAGCTCCAATACTTTGGCCCCTAAGCAAAGAGCCAACTCATTAGAAAAGAGAAGGGGGTAACAGATGTTGAGATGGTTAAATAATAATATTGGCTCAATGGACATGAATTTGAGCAAACTCCAGGAGATAATGGAGGAAAGGGGAGCCTGGCATGCTGCAGTCATGGAGTCACAAAGAGTTGGACATAACTCTTTGAACAACAATAAACAAAACAAGCACAATGAACCATCAGATATTCACCATCCAGTTTCAATTATCATCTTGTGATGGGTGTTTCATTTAAACACCCCATTTTGCCCAAAACCGCATTATGTATATATTTTAATGTAATACTTATTTTGTCAAATGAATCTCCAAAATGGTACCAATCAACACTCTGACCAGATCAGAGAAGTTACTTGATGGCCCACACCTTCTCAGAAAAGGAGTATCATCCTTTTGCTATTTGACAACACACACACACATACAAGCGTAAGTTTCTATTTACATTTCTACTACTGAGAAGCTTTTTTTTCCCCCCATAAATTTGTTAACAATTTGTGTTTCTTGAAACTCCAGCTGATGTTCTCAGCCTGTTTTTAAAGCTGAAATGTTAATCCCTCCCATAATGATTTTCAAGAGCACCTTATACATTTCGAATACTTTGCTATTATACAGTTGGAAATATTTTCCCAAGTTCATATCATGTAAAAGTGCCTTGATAAATACTTTTTGATCAGGAAGTATTACTTCTGGATGCTCAGTTGACCCTGGTCAATAACTACAAAGCTGTATCGCTCATCTTGCATCAATGCTAGGCTGCCTCTCATATTTAAGTTAAATTTACACAGAAAACCAAAACAAATAGAAGAGGCTGGTCCATCTACCCTTTCTTTAAGCTCTGTAGTCCCTACCTTTGCTCCTGGGTAATGAATGCTCAACACTCATTAAACGTCCAGTCCATACCTTCCTTTTTACAGGATGTTAAAGGTGTAGAGAATACAGCTTCTCCCAAATGGAGTTGATGCAGGCTAAACTTCACAATATTAGGCAGCTAATCTTTAGCATATTAAGTTCAATGCAATTCCAGTTAAAATCCCAGCAGGATTTTTAAAGGTAAAATACTTCAGAAAATTAATGGAAAAACCAATAGAATTGCTAGATCAACCTTCAACAGGAAGAACAAAGAGGGGAAGACTTGTCCTACCAGACACTGTGACATACTCCAGAGAAAACTGTTCTGTACTGGTAAGAATCTATAACAGCAATGCAACAGAACAGGTATTTCCAAAACAGATCTATTTACAGGAAACTGTTAATGATAAAAATGATACTACAAATCCATACAGACAGGATATATTATTCATTAAACATGTGTTACAGAAACTGGCTCACTTAAAAGGAAAAAAAGTTGTATCCCTAGTTCACAATACACAAAAAGGTGAACTCCAGATGGAGCACAGACATAAAAGGTAAAATACAAAACATGAAATCTAATTAGAAAACGTAGAATACTGTTTTGATCTTGGAAGTGAAGCATAGATTCAAAAACATGGAAAGATTCTGCCAAAGCACAGATGAAAACAGAACAAAATTTATAGCACAATTATCATTTATACAAACTTAAAAATGCACATGTAACACCATACATAAGAACACATACATACATAAGAATATATTTAATAACATATTAATTATATTCAAGTGAGTATGTTAAGACAATTGGTAAATGAGAGCAGGGATTTGACTGAGGATTGGGGAAACTAGACATATACTGGCCATAGACTTGGGATGACATTGTATTCTGGTGACATACATTATAGGTAACTGAGTAGCAGGACTCAAATCATATCTCAAAAATATTCATTATGACTATCACTATTTCCTATTTGCTTTTGGCGCAGTGGTAAAGAATCCACCTGCCAAGGCAAGACATGCAAAAGACATGGGTTCAATCCCTGGGTCGGGAAGATCCCCTGGAGTAGGAAATGGCAATCTGCTCCAGTACTCTTGCATGGAAAATTCTATGGACAGAGGATCCCACTGGGCTCATTCCACAGTGTCAAAAAAGTCAGACATGACTGAGCACGAACACACATTTTACTATTTGACAATGCATACATAAAGACTGTATCTATATCTGTACCTGTAATGTTACTATTATTAGAGAAGCATTTCATCACTACTATTAATATCCATCTTGAAAGAAACTGCCTTGACAAAAAGTTTCTTTCCTTGAAATCAAGCAGGAAAAAAAAGAAATCAAGTGGAGGCCAAGGATTCTACCCACTCCTTTGTTCTTGGTTTACTACTACTCATACAATAATAAGACCCTTGACTCAAGAACTTGAGAACTAGATGTATAATTCAAAGTGTGTCTTCTCCGCCCCCCTCCAACCCATTTCCCAATTTATCCCCCCAGCTAACTAGGAAATTATCTGAATATTACTTGCGACATCGCAGACAGTGTATTTCACATCTGATATAATCTCTGAGGACTACTACAAGGCTAATATTAAAATACATGAGGGATTTCCCTGGGAGACCAGTGGTTAAGACACTCCTAGAGAAGAGGGCACAGTTCAAGCCCTTGTCAAGGAACTAGTATCCCACATGATGCACAGCGCTGTCCAAATAAAAAGAAAGAAAGAAAGAAAAATTATTGTATATATATAACTGAATCACTTTGCTGTACACATGAAATTAACACATTGTTAACCAACCTAGGTCTCCCGCATTACAGGCAGATTCTTAACTGTCTGAGCCACTAGGGAAACCCTCAATCAACTATGCTCCATAACAAAATGAAGTTAAAAAAAAACAAAATACATGAGTTATGCACTTGACAGTATAATTTCTCAAAAATGGTAGAAGAAATATTAGAAACTCAATGTCTTTTCAGGTTAATTATTTTTCCTTCAATAAATATTGAATAAGTACCTATTCTAGGCCTGGTGAACAAGACAGTCAAGGTTCCTATCTTTGAAGCTCAAGATCTTGGTACGAAAGACTCAAAGAGACCTTCCTTCTTAATTCTTCAGTTCAGTTCAATCACTCAGTCATGTCTGACTCTGCAACCCCATGGACTGCAGCATGCCAGGCTTCCCTGTCCATCAGCAACTACCAGATCTTACTTAAACTCATGCCCATTCAGTCGGTGATGCCATTCAAGCATCTCATCCTCTGTGGTCTCCTTCTCCTCCTGCCTTCAATCTTTCCCAGCATTAAGGTTTTTCAAATGAGTCAGTTCTTCACATCAAGTAGCCAAAATTTTGGAGTTTCAGCTTCAGCATCAGTCCTTCCAATGAATATTCAGGACTGATTTCCTTTAGGATGGACTGGTTGGATCTCCTTGCAGTCCAAGGGACTCTCAAGAGTCTTCTCCAACACCACAGCTCAGAAGCATCAATTCTTCAGCACTCAGCTTTCTTTATAGTCCAACTCTCACATCCATACATGACTACTGGAAAAACCATAGCTTTGACTAAACAGACCTTTGCTGGCAAAGTAATGTCTCTGCTTTTTAATATGCTGTCTAGGTTGGTCATACCATTTCTTTCAAGGACCAAGCGTCTTTTAATTTCATGGCTACAGTCACCATCTGCAGTGATGTTCCAGCCCAAGAAAAGAAAGTCGGTCACTGTTTCCATTGTTTCCCCATCTATGTGCCATGAAGTGATGGGACCAGATGCCATGATCTTAGTTTTTTTCAATGTTGAGATTTAAGCCAGTTTTTTCACTCTTCTCTTTCATTTTCATCAAGAGGCTCATCAGTTCCTCTTCACTTTCTGCCATAAGGGTGGTCTCATCTGCCTATCTGAAGTTATTGATGTTTCTCCCAGCAATCTTGATTTCAGCTTGTGCTTCATCCAGCCAGGCATTTCACATGATGTACTCTGCATATAAGTTAAATAAGCAAGGTGACAGTACACAGCCTTGACGTACTCCTTTTGCAATTTGGAACCAGTCTGTTGTTCCATGTCCAGTTCTAACTGTTGCTTCCTGACCTGCATACAGATTTCTCAGGAAGCAGGTCTGGTATTCCGATCTCTTGAAGAATTTTCCACAGTTTGTTGTGTTCTACACAGTCAAAGGCTTTGACGTAATCAATAATAAAGCAGATGTTTTTCTGGAATTCTCCTTATTTTTCTATGATCAAACGGATGTCATCAACTTGATCTCTGGTTCCTCTGCCTTTTCTAAATCCAGCTTGACATCTGGAAGTTCACGGTTCATGGACTGTTGAAGACTGGCTTGAAGAATTTTCAGCACTACTTGGCTAGCATGTGAGATGAGTCCAATTGTGCAGCAGTCTGAACATTCTTTGGCATTGCCCTTCCTTGGGATTGGAATGAAAACTTAAGTTCTTAGTGCTGATTCAAGCCCAGCCACCAAGTTCAGGTTCAGTTCAGTTCAGTTCAGTCACTCAGTTGTGTCCGACTCTTTGCAACCCCATGAATTGCAGCACACCTGGCCTCCCTGTCCATCACCAACTCCCGGAGGTCACTCAAACTCACGTTCATCGAATCTGTGATGCCATCCAGCCATCTCATCCTGTCGTCCCCTCTTCCTCCTGCGCCCAATCCCTCCCAGCATCAGAGTCTTTTCCAATGAGTCAACTCTTCACATGAGGTGGCCAAAGTACTGGAGTTTCAGCTTTAGCATCATTCCTTCCAGAGAAATCCCAGGGCTGATCTCCTTTAGAATGGACTAGTTGGATCTCCTTGCAGTCCAAGGGACTCTCAAGAGTCTTCTCCAACACCACAGTTCAAAGGCATCAATTCTTCTGTGCTCAGCTTTCTTCACAGTCCAACTCTCACATCCATACACGACCACTGGAATAACCATAGCTTTGACTAGACAGACCTTTGTTGGCAAAGTAATGTCTCTGCTTTTGAATATGCTATCTAGGTTGGTCATAACTTTTCTTCCAAGGAGTAAGCGTCTTTTAATTTCATGTCTGCAATGACCATCTGCAGTGATTTTGGAGCCCCAAAAAATTAAAGTCTGACACTGTTTCCACTGTTTCCCCATCTATTTCCCATGAAGGGATGGAACCAGATGCCATGATCTTCATTTTCTGAATGTTGGGCTTTAAGCCAACTTTTTCACTCTCCTCTTTCACTGTCATCAAGAGGCTTTTGAGTTCCTCTTCACTTTCTGCCATAAGGGTGGTGTCACCTGCATATCTGAGGTTACTGATATTTCTCCCGGCAATCTTGATTCCAGCTTGTGCTTCTTCCAGCACAGCATTTCTCATGATGTTCTCTGCATATAAGTTAAATAAGCAGGGTGACAATATACAGCCTTGACGTACTCCTTTTCCTATTTGGAACCAGTCTGTTGTTCCATGTCCAGTTCTAACTGTTGCTTCCTGACCTGCATATAGGTTTCTCAAGAGGCAGGTCAGGTGGTCTGGTGTTCCCATCTCTTTCAGAATTTTCCAGTTTATTGAGATCCACACAGTCAAAGGCTTTGGCATAGTCAATAAAGCAGAAATAGATGTTTTTCTGCAACTCTCTTGCTTTTTCGATGATCCAGCGGATGTTGGCAATTTGATCTCTGGTGCCTCTGCCTTTTCTAAAACCAGCTTGAACATCTGGAAGTTCATGGTTCATGTATTGCTGAAGCCTGGATGCAGTAGTGTGAGCATTCTTTGGCACTGCCTTTCTTTGGGACTGGAACGAAAACTGACCTTTTCCAGTCCTGTGGCCACTGCTGAGTTTTCCAAATTTGCTGGCATATTGAGTGCAGCACTTTCACAGCATCATCTTTCAAGATTTCAAAGAGCTCAACTGGAATTCCATCACCTCCACCAGCTTTGTTCATAGTGACGCTTTCTAAAGCCCACTTGACTTCACATTCCAGGATGTCTGGCTCTAGGTGAGTGATCATAGCATCATGATTATCTTGGTCATGAAGATCTTTTTTGTACAGTTCTTCTGTGTATTCTTGCTACCTCTTCTTAATATCTTTTGCTTCTGTTAGGTCCATACCATTTCTGTCCTTTATCGAGCCCATCTTTGCAGGAAATGTTCCCTTGGTATCTCTAATTTTCTTGAAGAGATCTCTAGTCTTTCCCAGTCTGTTGTTTTCCTCTATTTCTTTGCACTGATCGCTGAGGAAGGCTTTTTTATCTCTCCTTGCTATTCTTTGGAACTCTGCATTCAGATGTTTATATCTTTCCTTTTCTCCTTTGCTTTTCGCTTGTCTTCTTTTCACAGCTATTTGTAAGGCCTCCCCAGACAGCCATTTTGCTTTTTTGCATTTCTTTTCCATGGGGATGGTCTTGATCCCTGTCTCCTGTACAATGTCATGAACCTCTGTCCATAGTTCATCAGGCACTCTATCTATCAGATCTTGTCCCTTAAATCTATTTCTCACTTCCACTGTATAAGCATAAGGGATTTGATTTAGGTCATACTTCCACTGTATAAGCATAAGGGATTTGATTTAGGTCACACTTCCACTGTATAAGCATAAGGGATTTGATTTAGGTCATACCTGAATGGTCTAGTGGTTTTCCCTACTTTCTTCAATTTAAGTCTGAATTTGGCATAAGGAGCTCATGATCTGAGCCACAGTCAGCTCCCGGTCTTGTTTGTGCTGACTGTATAGAGATTCTCCATCTTTGGCTGCAAAGAATATAATCAATCTCATTTCAGTGTTGACCATCTGGTGATGTCCACATGTAGATTCTTCTCTTGTGTTGCTGGAAGAGGTTCAGGTTACATCCTTTCTTAGTATACTATATATAGCTCTCCAATCACTGTACTTTCCACACTGTGCTCCATTTGCACAGGAGAGCACTTAATTTGCCTTTACTTCTCAACCCTTCTCTGAGAGGGCAAAAGACTGTCTCAGTTTTGTTTACCATTACTTCCCAGGTACACAGCACAGTGCTCAGAATGCAGTAAAAACACAGTAATCAATTAATTATCAGCAGGAACTGTTAATTTAATTAAAAACAGTCTAAGAGCCAAACAAAAGACTCACCTCGCTAGTAGGAACTTCTGTCCCTCTACTGTGCTGCTTAAGGTTTCCCTACTCTTCTGTAATAAACCCAATAAGCCAAGACAAATTCATTACAACCATGTCTCAAGTACCCCTGCCACTAACCTTCAACCTGTGAAGTATCATTTGACAGCAAAGAAAGCAGGGAAGAAAAACCTAGTCCCAATTCACTACTGCGACCTCCCACTGGAGCACATACCACCTCTTACTCACCTCAATCCAGAAACTCAAAAGGGTATGCAACAGCAAGAAATGACTAGCACTGCTAAAGGAGAAAGGGAAGAAAAAAACCTATTCTGCTGCTACCTAAACCCCAAGCATCTCAGGTCCCGATCAATCCCATCTCATCTTAAAGAGTAAAAGTTGCCATCTTGCCCAGGCTCTTTCCTACAATTTCTTCCCTTCCCTGCGAAAAGTAGCATGTGTTTGGGATATAATCACATGTGAAGAATATAATGTAACCTAACAACGATACCACTTTTGATGGGACCTTTCACAAAGATACAGTCAAATTCATGAGGTCAAGCAGGGCCAAAGCAGAGCCCAGATAAAAGGGAAGTAGAAGACAATCTACAGAACCTTCACCCTGCATTAAAGCAACAGGGAAGAAATTCTCTTTTGAGGCAAATATAGTAAAATGAAGCTTGAGGTTGGCTGCCTTCTGACTGGCTATGGTTTCACTGAATGTCAAACATCTAAGGGAACCAGGTTTGGACCTAGAGGACAGACAACATAAGCAGGCAGCTTTATGGCTGCTCTACTCAAGTGCTTAGTTTTAGAAACAATGAAGACAAAATAATGATTACATTTTAAAAATCAAGTATTACAGAAAGGATTAAAATGAAATGCAGTAGTTCCCCGCCAATCCCTTCCCATATTTCAGTCCTGCTCTCCAGAGGCTGATGCTTTCAGCCATTTCTCTTGGGAGATGTCACCATATTTCTAAATAATGTGCTTATATTTCTCTTTTTTAATTGATCAATTTCAGATCTTAACTATTATAAAAACAATAATCACCAAACCCCTTCCTCTACAAATCTTACTAGAATATTTTCAAGAAATCAATGAAGTGTTTTACTTAATTAAAATGGTATAAAGCTAAATGGCATACATTTATTACATATCCTTTCTTATTCACTTTTTATTTTTCCTAAAATTGCTTATTAATATGCTAGTTTAATGTCTCCTTATTTCAAATTGTCAGACTGTCAATTTTTTTTTTTCCCCACATGTAAGTCTTACTACTAGAATTCTCCTCATTCCTGAACCAATCTGCATTAATAATCTTCTAGGCCCCATCATCTTTGAAGTTTCCCTTATCACTATTTTCTGGATCACATATTCTTTTGTTGAACCAGTGGCTTGCAATAAAAGGATGTGTGCATGTACATTTTCTGAATCTTTATATATCTAAAACTATTCAGTCCTAGATACAGAATTTTATGTTGAAAATAATTCTCTCAGAAGTCTGATAGAACTCCTAAACTACATTCAGCACTCAGCACTGACAATGAAAATCAGACTGATGCCACTCTGGTTTTTCCTCCCTGGTAGGCTAGTGCTTTTTTCCCCTCAGGAAGTTTTTAGGATCTTCCTTTATCATTGATGTCTTCAAAATTCATAAGGATGTGTCTAGATGGAGGCTCTTCTTTTCATCATACTTGCTGACTTCTCAGTAAACCCTTTCTATTATCTTCTTATTCAGGAGTCATTTCTTCTGTTTATCTTCGGCTCTCCTTTCATGCAACAGGCTTTCAGTGAACTTTTCCTTGTTCACTGATATTTAAGACTGAGGTTATAAGAATTTGCATGTGAATTTTTCCTTCTGATACAGAACTTAAAGAGTTATTAGCTGGGAAGGCAAAACTTAGGTTGAAAAGCCAAAGTATGAGTGAAGGTCTTTCTTCAAAACCCCTCTCCACATTATTTACCTGAAGAGCCAGACAACTGGGTGTGGGTGGGGGGGCAGTGTCCACCTGTTTAAGATACGAACCTCTTACTTCTAATAACTGTAGATGGTATCCTCTCAACCCTCCCTTTGCTGGGACACCTGGTCAGGGTTACTACTAGAGGCTCAGAATCAGCAGATACCTCAGTCCTACAGCTGGGTAATGCTGAGAAGAAACACACTCAATTAGAGCACAGGTTTAAATTTTGAAACCATTACAGTGGATAGTAAGTATTAGGAACACTGCAAATAAGTTAAATGACAAATTATAGACTAGGCAACTTGGAATCCTAATTCCCATTCACAGTGGATTATGTATAAAATAATACATATTTTACATATTAAATATGTATATGGCTTTCTTTAGTGGGGAGGAGGCACACTGCACGGCATATGAGATCTTAGTTCCCCGACCAAGGATCAAACCTGCACTTCCTACATTGGAAGCATAGAGTCTTAACCATTTGAATGCCAGTGTAGTCCCAGAATACACCTTTACTATAAACAACTAACTCATACACTTTTGTCTCTTAAGCTATTAATAGCTGAAAACTGGTATCTCAGAACAAATATACTTTTTAATTAACCAGACAATTTAAGCAACAAACCATTCCCCAAACCATTATGAAGAAGAGGCCAAATGGAAGTTAAGGCAAATATGATGATTCTACCTGTTAAATATCTGCTACATCCCAGGTACTATGCTAGGTGGTAAGAGAAACAAATATATAACATAATACCAAGGAACCACAGACTAAATGGGGAAACAAAAGAGCATGAAAAAACATTTCCTATAATGAACACACTCAAAAAGAATTTCTAATCTATCAAGGAGCAAGACAAGGTCAGTCAAGACTTCATCAACACTCAGCTAATTAACCTGAAACATGAGCAGTAGTTTCCCAGATGAACTTTAGAAAGGGCTTTGTAAGCCTAGAGAACATATGCAAAGGCATAAAGTTCCACAACAATACACACTTTTTTAGGTACAAAACTTCAGAGAAAAAGTCGCAAAAAATAACACTGGCCAAATGAAAAATACATATAAGGCATGTGTGTGTGCTCAGTCATGTTGGACTCTTTGCAACCCCATGGACAGTAACCTGCCAGGCTCCTCTGTCAATGGGATTTTTCAAGCAAGAATACTGGAATGGGTTGCCATTTCCTTCTCCAGGGAATCTTCCTGACGCAGGAATTGAACCTATGTCTCCTGTATTGGTAGGTGGATTCTTTACCACTGAGCCACTTGGGAAGCCTACATATACCCGGTATCTAGCACAAAATAGGTTCTCAATACTGGCTGAATGAATAAACATACAAATAAATATATGCTATCAAAGGAGAGAAAAGATGGGAACTGTAATAAATCCACAATAATCTATGAACAAGAAAATAACAACATGAATTAGAGTCATGTATAGCAGGGCTTTGAGTAACTTAGTTTATATACTTTAGGCTTTCCAAGGTTTTTATTTTAGTAATGATATTAAATAATTTTAAAAGTATACTGGACAGATATCAAGAATTAACTCCATGTGGTATTAAAAGCAAACAAGAAATTCAGAATAATTCCCAGGTTTTCAACTTGAGAGAATGGGAGGATAATACCAGGGAAGCAAGGGAAATTAGGAGGAAAACAGCAGCAATGTTAAACTATCTGTTTCATCAAAGAACAGCTGTCTATTAGACAAAATATTTATAAACACTGACCACATACTAAGACATAAAACAAGCCTCAACAAATGTCAAGCCATAAAAATCATATGGCTTATGTTCTCTGACTGCAATGGTATAAAACTAAAAGGCAGTAAGAATGTAAATTAAAATTTTAAAAACTTAGTCATATACTTCTAAAATAACCCACGGGCCAAAGAAGCAACCATAATGGAAATCATCAAGTATTTTGAGTTGAACAATTATAAAAATATCATATATTAAAACTTTTCAGATTTGGCTAATGCAGTACTTAGATAAGTCATTTTTTAAAATATCTATAATAGAAAAGAAAAACGTTAAGACTTATTTTGTAGCCTAACATATAATGTATCTTGGAGAATATTCCATGTACACATGAAACACATGATGGAACAGAAGAAAGTATAATTCTGTTCCTTTTGAATGGAATGTTCTGTATATATCTGTGAAAATCCACTTGGATCATTTAAGGTCAATGTTTCCTTTTTGAGGTTCTGTAGCATGATCTACCCACTGATAAAAAGGGAGTATTAAAGTCCCCTATTATTATTGTACTGCTGTGTATTTCTCCCTTTGGGTCTGTTAGTATTTTTTAAACATTTAAGTGATCCTATTTGGGTGCATAAGTATTTACAAATATTAAATCCTCTTGTTGTATTGACCCCTTTACCGTTATGTAATGCCCTTTTGTGTCTTTTATTACAGTCTTTCCCCACTACAATGGTATGAAAATAGAAACAGATTCTAAGGAAAAAAACTGAAAAATTCACAAATACGTAATTAAACAACATACTACTGAACAACCAACAATTCAAAGAAAAATCAAAAGAGATATTAAAAAATATCTTAAGACAAATAAAGATGGAAAAAGAACATACCAAAACATACAGGATGGAGCAAAAGCAATTCTAAGAAGGAATTCCATAGTAATACAGCTCTATGTCAGGAAACAAGAAAAATCTATAGTAAACAACCTAACTTTACACCCCAAGGAACTAGAAAAAGAAGAACAAGGGCCAGAGTTAGCGGAAAGAAGGAAATAACAAAGATCAGAGCAGAAATAAATAAAATAGAGACTAAAAGACAATAGATATGGTCTATGAAACCTAAGACATGGTTCTTTGAAAAGATAAACAAAATAGACAAATCTTTAGCTAGTTACCAAGAAAAAGAGAAATCAATAAGATCAGAAATGAAAGTGGAGATGTTAACAACTGATAAAACAGAAACACAAAGAATCATGAGACTACAATGAACAATTATACACCAACAAGGACAACACAGAAGAAAACAAATAAATTCCTAGAAACATACAATCTCCCAAGAATGAATGATGAAGAAAGAGAAAATCTGAACAGACTGAAGTAAGGAGATGGAACCATTAATTTTTAAACAAACTCCTAACAAACAAAAATCCAGAATCAAATGGCTTCATTGCTAAATTCTACAGAACATTCGATGAAGAATTAATACCAATCCATCTCCAACTCCTTCAAAAAAACAGGAGGCAAGAGAACAATTCCAAATTCATTTTATGAAACCAGCATTAGCCTGAGACCAAAACCAAAGATTCACAAGAAAAGAAAACCACAAATCAATATCCCTGATAAACACAGATGCAAAAAATACTCAACAAAATAGTAGCAAACTGAATTCAACAAAATATTAAAAAATCACACACCATAATCAAGTGGGATCATCCAGAGATGCAAGATCCTAAGTCAGTCAATCTGATATACAACATTAACAAAATGAAGAATAAAAACCACATGATCACTTCAACAGATGCAGAAAAAGCATCTGACAAACGCTAACCTCTTTGACCCACTTCTCAGAGTAATGAAAATAAAACAAAAATAAACAAATGGGACCTAATTAAACTTAAAAGCTTTTACACAGCAAAGGAAATCATAAATAAGATGAAAAGACAACACTCAGAATGGGAGAATATACATGCAAATGAAGCAACTAATAAAGGGTCAATTTTCAAAATACACAAGCAGCTCAAGCAGGCTCAGTATCAAAAAACAAACAATACACGCAAAAAACAGGTGAAAGACCTAACGTTCTTCCAAAGATGACATACAGATTACCAACAAACATGTGAGAAGATACTCAACATCAATCATTATTACAGAAATGCAAATAAAAACTACAATGAGACATTACCTCACACTTGTCAGAATGGCCATCATCAAAAACTCTACAAACAATAAATGCTGGAGAGGGTATGGAGAAAAGAGAACCCTCTTGCACTACTGGTGGGAATGTAAATTGATAACTACTACTACGGAAAACAGAATGTAGGTTTCTTAAAAAAAACAAAAAATAAAACTATCACTGGCAGTTGGATTCTTAACCACTGAGCCACCTGGGTATCATTAGAGCAACATGAAACACTAAAAGACAGTGAAAGTACTCATTTAAAATTCTAAGTGAAAAATAAATAGGGTGAAAATCAACTTTATAACGAGCCAAATTATGGATCAAGAGTGAAGGTCAGACTTCCCTGGTGGTGTAGTGATTAAGACTCTGCCCTTCCACTGCAGGGCCTGTGGGCTGAATCCCTGGTTGCCTCTTGTCTTCAACCAAAAAAAGAATGAAGGTAGTGCAAGAGTATTTTCAGGCCTATGAAATCTGTAAAGACTTATCTCCAAACACACTTTCTCTGACCCTTACAGAAGATCCCAAAGAGTGGGAGTAAACCAAATAAAAGGCAGACCTAGGAGACAAGGGAGTCAACACAGCAGACAGGCAAAGGAATGATGGTGCAGGCAAGCCCCAAGACATCTTTTAGAGAGCTACGAGTACAGATTAGAGAAGAACTCCAGAAGAGCTCCAGAAGAGTATTTCAAGAAAAATAAACTGACTGATTAAGTTATAAAACAGATGTCAAAAAGTATACTCCAAGACCTTTTACAAACTGTGGAAAGATGAGTGAATATTTCAATGTTCAAAGAAAACTAAGCAAATTTTAATTTTTAGTGAGACAACTTTGAAATACAGTTGTTTAAGAAAAGAATTCTAGAGATAAAAGCTAAAAATATCTAACAAATTTCTGACATTGTTCTAAGATCTATGCATGTATTAACTGACTGAAGCCTCATGATTACTTTCCAACATCATACTCTATGTGGGTCATATGTAAACTATTTTTATAAAATCCTACAAAGGAAAATGGAGTTTGAAATTTTTTGTATAACCATATTGAAAGAATGTTGGAAGAGACTAAATGAGGAAAATTTCTCATTTAACATCACAGGAAGAAAATACTTCAAACTGATGATATGTTTTCTTTAGCAATATAAAGAAGAAACAGGAGAGCTAACAAGCAGCATGCGGGCAGCAGAGGCGGGTCATGGGGCGAGAGGTATCCCAGCCACCACCATTAGTATGGCCCAGAGCCGTAATGGAGGTGAGGCACAGACCCCACGGGCTTGGGGCCAAGGCCAGCAGAAGCCCTTCCAGGTGGGTTTCTACAACATCAGCGGACCCTAGGCAAGGGCAATTTCTTGGTGGTGAAGCTAGTTGGGCATCGAGTCACCAAAACACAGGTTGCAATAAAAATAATTGACAAAACATGATTAGATTCAAGCCATCTGGAGAAAATACATCGAGAGGTTCAGATAATGACGCTTCTGAATAATTCTCACATCAAAAAACTCTGTTTATCAGTTTTGAATGCATGGAGGTTGATTGTTAAATTTAGGATGAAAATTAAAAAACGTATCTCTTTACTGCAGATGTGTTTGTGCTCAGTCGCTCCTGGGGCAGCCTGCCATTTCCTATTCCAGGGGATCTTCGCTACCCAGGGATGAAACCATGTCTCCTGCACTGGCAGACAGGTTCTTTACTACCAGCATCACCCGGAAAGCCCACATTGCCGAAAAGTCTACTATATAGTGCGAAAAGAATTTGAGTTAAACTAGACACTTCCACCTTGGCAGATAATTATTAAACTTTAAAACTAGCTGCTCTTACTAGTTTTCCTAAACTTGTCTGTGCAAAGGCAGATGTGACCATTTGTCTATCCTGTTTCAAACCTTCCATCAAAAATGGAGACCTGTAACACCTGTGCCCTGATGAGAGCAAGGAACCTGCCATCTAATCCACATTAAAAACCTACCTCACCCTGTCTGTCCGGTTTGCTCTGTGACTTTATTTTTGTTCTCCTGTTGAAACTAATAAACTGTACCTTTAGGGAAAAGAATAAAAAGAAGAAATAGCTAAAAGTTAAAAACAGTTGCCTCTAAGAAGGGTAGTGGGAACAGACAAACTGCGTATTTTCGTTAAAAATTTTTTAATTTTACAACTATTTGATGTTTTATACTCTCAGCAAGTAATATTTTATGAATATTAGAAAATTATTAAAGTTAAGAAATACTCTTGGTAACATCAACATCCACAGCAGTGTTTCCCAAAGGAAGTAACAGTTCTGGAATAACAGTTCTACAGAACATTAAGAGCCGCTATATGAAAAGTCATATGAAGTAAAAGTAGGGGGCTTTTTCATGAAGGTTTATTCTGAAGCCCTTCATATGTTAAGATATACTTCACAGTTTTTTCACAGAACTACCCACACTCTCTTCCCCTTGATTTCAGCTCAAAAATCTTACTGTTTTAAGTCAGCAGTTATCAAATGTAATTAAGTCCACAGACCAGGGTCAATCTATATATAACAAAGTAAGAAAAGCAAGGATATACTGAGCTTTAATCAAGTTAAAATTATACTGAGCTTTAAGTTAATCACCTTATAGACCATTCTGTATTTTGAGGGCATATCCTTTTCACGTTCTTGGAGCTGAAATATATCTTCTTTTACAAAATAATGGTGATAAGTGGCAGTTTTTTTAAACATTTTTACTTTCCAAAATAAAAAGCTGACAACCTTATGTCAGCACCTACCTCCAGCCTACTAAGAAAAGCGAAAAGTTTATGAAGTCAAATCTGGGAATCTCATGAAAACTCTTTTAAAAGATGATCAAAACAATCCTCTAAGGAAAAGAGTCACCACAGAAATGGAAAGATAACCCAGAGAGAGAAATAGCATTAAAAAAAAAAAAAGACAACTGAGAAAAAGGAGATAGTAACGTATCAGATGTACCTAATAAAGTAGGTTAGGGAAAATAAGCAATAAAAACTGTTTATTGAAGTTAACCATTCCAAAGTCACCTATGATCACTGGGCTTAATTAAATGCCAGACTGCTGCTACTGCTGCTAAGTCACTTTAGTCGTGTCGGACTCTGTGTGACCCCATAGACGGCAGCCCACTAGGCTCCCCCATCCCTGGGATTCTCCAGGCAAGAACACTGGAGTGGGTTGCCATTTCCTTCTCCAATGCATGAAAGTGAAAAGTCAAAGTGAAGTCGCTCAGTTGTGCCCAACTCTTAGCAACCCCATGGACTGAAGCCTACCAGGCTCCTCCGTCCTTGGGATTTTCCAGGCAAGAGTATTGAGTGGGGTGCCAATGCCAGACTACATGGGGCTTAAAAGTAAAGACAAACAGGCTGAGTTTAGCTTACACTTTCTAAGCTCCTCAGAGATCAAAAGATGTTTTGGGATGGGCAAACCTAACCATTAATACAAGTTACTGGTTAAAGAATGAAGAGATTGTTGAAACTAGGTTATTTACTAACCATAAATATTAATAGTCTAACAAACCTACTCTTTCATAAACTGATGATTAAGTCTAAATCTTCTGTGTAAAACATATATTAAAAACATAATCAAAGAATTTTCTAGGAATGTATCACCTAACAACTTCTAACAAATGGAATTTGCATTTCAAATTACAAGTGAAAGGAAATATATTGTTCTCTAAAACTTTACATAGTGTCTGGCAGAAAACAACAGGTACTTAATAATAATCTCCTAAAAAATTAATCAAAGCTTATATTCACCAATACACATATATAAGTAAAAAAAAAAAATTCACCTATCAAGCAAATATCACTATCCTATGAATGCACATATTTTACTATAGAAAAAGCCAAAAACTTTTAAATTGCCTTAATTTCACCTCACTTGAAGACTGAAACCAAAAGCAGAAAGGCAATTCTCCACCCCAATCTCAGTTTCAGCCTATATCCTCTAGAATTAAAAATAGCTTAGCCACCTAACAGGTCAGGCAATGACAGAGGTGTTTACAATTCAGTTGAGTGTGGCTTTGGCTCTCTTCGTGAAATTATACTTTAAAACCTTCATATTTAGGAAAAAATATCAGTTCTATAGAACACTTTCATATGTTCAGGCTTTTGCAACAAGTATAATATTTTGTGATCACAAAAAGATTTTTATAAACTATTAATAAAAGATCACTACCTTTTTAAAATTTGTAAATGACACTTAAATATAACATAAGTGTTTTTTGAATGGCAAAGAAATACCAAATTAGAGACAGTATAACATTTCAAGACTATATTGGATTTTTTAAAAGGATAGTTGGTGCCTTTTCATCATAATATCCAGTCATCTAAACTGTGCAAATAGAAAACAGAATGTCTCCACAGTGACATTTTATTATTTAGCTAGTAATATCAGTTTGCATATCCCTGATGATATATTAGTTATGAGATGAACAGTTATCTTACATGCAATAATTAGCTATACTGCATTCAGTAGATAGCAGGTAACCACAGATTTAAAACAACAAAACCGACAACGCTAATGTTGTTGTTTAACTGCTAAGGCGTGTCCAACTCTTTTGTGAAACCAAGGACTGAATAGCATGCCAGGTCCTCTGTCCATGGGATTTCCCAGGGAAGCATACTGGAGTGGGTTTCCATTTCCTTCTCTTGACCTGGGGATTGAACCCCATTTCCCGCACTGACAGGCAGATTCTTTACCACTGAGCCACCTGAGGAGCCCAAAATGCAAAATAACTCAGCCATAAAAAAAGAAACAATGCCATCTGCAGCAATATGGATGGACCAAGAGATTATCCTGCTAAGTGAAGTAAGCCAGATAGAGAGAAACAAATATTAGATATCGCTTTACGTGTAATCTTGAAAAATAAAAATGAACAAGAAAACAAACTTGTGGGTTATCAAGGGGGAAAAGAGGGGAGAGGGAGAAATTAGAGGAGTTTGGAACTAACATAAACACACTATGTATAAAAACAGATAACCAGCAAGGACCTACTGTACAGCACAGGGAACTATACTCAATATTTTATAGTAACTACAAGGCAAAAGAATCTGCAAAAAAAATATGTAACAATCACTTTGCTGTACACTTGAAACAAATACAACACTGTAAATCAACTACACTTCAATAAAAGAAATTCACAAATTTAAAAAAACAGGGAAAAAAAAGGTAATGTCATTAGAACCCAAAACTACATGAGAATGCTCTGAAATTCAGTATAAATACATTTTTAGTAATAGATAAGTACACTTAACCAGAGCTGCATAAACCACTCTTCTGTCTAATAGAATTCATGAACTGCTATAGAAAAGTCCTTAGACTGTCAGTAGAGAGGTTCAAGTATCCGTAAGGAAACCTTAAACTGTGAGAAGGAAATTATCATCTCTCTTGTTGAAAACTGGTTTATTTTGTTTCTATATGTTTAAAACATCTTAATAGTATAAAACTATAATTCTAAAAAAGAAAAAAAAAACCTCACCTAGCAATAGTAAAGTGGTATTTGTGCCAGACACTCCTCAAAAAGCTGAAAATTCTTTTTTTTGATGTCTATTAGTAACTTCAAAGGCAAATTCCCTGGGGATTTTCAGTCCCTTTGCCAGATCCCCAGGTTGGGAAATCTGTTGTGGATCCTAGAACTTTCAGGTCATGGAGGGGAGTTCTGACAAAATGTGGTCCACTGGAGAAGAGAATAGCAAACCACTTCAGTATTCTTGCCTTGAGAACCCCATGAACAGTACGAAAAGGCAAAAAGATACGACACTGAAAGATGAACTCCCCAGGTCGGGAGGTGCCCAATATGCTACTGAAGAAGAGTGGAGAAATAACTCCAGAAAGAATGACGAGACGGAGCCAAAGCAAAAATAACACCCAGCTGTGGATGTGACCGGTGATGGAAGTAAAGTCCAAAGCTGTAAAGAACAATATTGTATAGGAACCTAGAATGTTAGGTCAAACGGGAATTGGGAGTGGTCAAACAGGAGATGGCAAAACTGAACATCAATGTTTTGGAATCAGTGAACTAAAATGGACTAGAATGGGCGAATTTAATTCCAATGACCATTATATCTACTACTGTCAGCAAGAATCCCTTAGAAGAAACAAAGTAGCCCTCACAGTCAACAGAAGAGTCCTAAATGCAGTACTTGGGTGCAAATTCAAAAATGACAGAATGATCTCTGTTTGTTTCCAAGGCAAACCAGTCAATATCACAGTAATCCAAGTCTATGCCCAACCACAAATGCCAAAGAAGCTGAAGTAGAATGGTTCTATTAAGACCTACAAGACCTTCTAGAACTAACACCAAAAACAGATGTCCTTTTCATCATAGGGGATTGGAATGCAAAAGGCAGAAGTCAAGAGATACCTGGAGTAACAGGCAAGCCTGGCTTTGGAGTACAAAATGAAGAAGGGCAAAGGCTAACAGAGTTTTGCCAAAAGAACGCACTGGTCATAACAAATACCTTCTTCCAACAACACGTGCGATGACTCTACACACGGACATCACCAGATGGTCAATGCCAAAATCAGACTGATTATTTTCTTTGCAGCCAAAGATGGGAAAAGCTCTATACAGTCAGCAAAAACAAGACCAGGAGCTGACTGTGGCTCAGATCATGAACCACTTATTGCCAAATTCAGACTTAAACTGAAAAAAGTAGGGAAACCACTAGGCCATTCAGGGGTGTGTGTGTGTGTGTGTGTGTATATAACCTTTATATAATTATTTTAATTATTTCATAGATTAGCTCTAAGAAATAATGTCATCAATATTCATGATGTCACCAAAACTGATTCTATGAGAGAAAAGTATGCTATAAAACTCAAGTAGTGATTCAGAATACACACACATATACACATACACAAACTACTAAAACTAATAAATCAGTTCAGCAAGGTTGCAGAATACAAGATTAACATACAAAAATCAACTGTTTCTATAAACTAGCAATGAACAATCAGAAAATGAAATTAAGAAAAAATTTAATTTGCAATAGCACCATAAAGGACAAAATATTTATGGAATAAATCTAACCAAAAAGTGGAAAGCTTGTACAATGGCAACTACACAACAACAGAGACAGGAATTAAATAAGACCTACATGAATGGAAAGTCAACTCATTTAAGTTCACAGATGTTAACACTGTTAAGATGGCAATATTTCCCAAACTGATCTGAAGCAGTACCTAATGAATATCCCAGCTGCCTTTTTTTTTGCAGAAACTGACAGATCCTAAAATTCACATGAAGCGAGGAACAAAGAATACCCAAATAACCTTGAAAAAGAATGACAAAACTACCGTGAGTACTTCCCAATTTCAGAACTTAAAAACAATGGTAATGAAGACATTATGATACAGGCATAAGCACACAAAAGTAAATGAGTGGGATGAAATTAAGAATCCAGAAACAAACTATTACATTTATGATCAATTGATCTTTGAAAAGACTGCCAAAACAATTTCATGGAGAAAGAAGAATTTTTTTTAACAAACGGTTCTAGGGAATAGGTAAATGTAAAAAGAATAAAGCCGGGGCTTCCCTTGTGGCTCAGTGACAAAGAAACGTCTGCCAATGGGGGGAACAGGAGTTTGATCCCTGATTCAGGAAGATCCCATATGCCACGGAGCAACTAAGCCCGTGCACCACAACTATTGAGCTTGTGCACCATAACTACTGAAGCCCAAATCCCTAGAGCCTAAGCTCAGCAGCAAGAGAAGCCACTGCGATAAGAAGCCTGTGGATGGCAAGTAGATAGCCTCTGCTTCCCACAACTAAAGAAAAGCCCACACAGCTACAAAGACCCAGCAGAGCTGACAAATAATAAAATTTAAAAAAAAAAAAAGAATAAAGCTGGATACTTACTTCACACGGTACACAAAAATTGACACAAAATGGATCACAGATCAAATATAAGACCTAAAACTATTCTTAGAAAAAAAGAATGTAAATCTTTTGTGACTCTGTGTTAGAAAACAGTTTCTCAGATAACATCAAAAGCACAAGTGAAAAAGGAAAAAGGGATAAATTAAACTTCATCAAAAATCAAAAACTTTTGTGCTTCAAAGGACACCATCAAGTGAAAAGACAACCCACAGAAGAAAATAATTACCCATCATACATTTGATAGGGGACTTGTACCCCAAATGCACAAAGAATGTTTGCAACTCTCAGTGGAAAAAAAAAGAAAGAATCCAATTTTTCAAATAGGCAAAGGCCCTAAATAGACAGTTCTTCAAAGAAGGTATACAACAGGCCAATAACTATAAGGTTTAAAACATGCTCAACAACATCAACCATCAGGGTAATGCAAATCAAAACCACAAAGAGATACCACTGCACATCCACTAGCATGGTTTGGTTTTTTGTATTTTTTGGCTGTGCTGGGTCTGTTGCAGAACGCACACTTTCTCTAGCTGCTGAGCAAGGGCTCTAGAGCTCGCAGACTCAGCAGCTGCAGCACTTGGGCTCTCTAGTCGTGGTGCTCAGGCTTCTCTTGTTGCAGTGCATGGGACTGGCCAGTTGCAGAGCACAGGCTCAGTATTTATAGCACATGGGGACTATGGTTGTGGTGTGCAGCTTTAGTTGCTCCACAGCATGTGGGATCTTAATTCCTAGACCAAGGATTGAACCCACGTCCCCTGCAATGGAGGGAGGATTCTTAACCACCGGACCAACAGGTAAGTTCCCCACAAGGATGGTTATAGTCAAGAAGACAGACAAGTACAAGCAAGGATGTGGAGAAACTGAACCCTCATTGTTGCTGCTGAGGCTATAAAGGTGCAGGGCCTTTGGAAAATGGTTTGGCAGTTCCTCAAAACTTTAAACAGAGGTATCATCTGACCCAATAATTCCACTCATAGCTACATACCTAAAAGAGAAATGGAAGCACGTGTCCATACAAACCCTGCATATGTATGTTTATAGTAGCATTATTCGTAATAGCCAAAAAGTGGGGTGGGGGGGGACAATGTCCAGGGACTTCCCTGGTGGTCCACTGCCTAAGACTCTGCACTTCTGATGCAGGGGACCCCGGACTGATTCCTGGTCAGGAAACTAGCCACAACTAAGTGTTTGCATGCCACAACTAAAGATCCCACAAGCTGCAACAAAGATCAAAGATTCCATGTGTGGCAACTAAGACTCAGTGCAGCTAGCTAGCAAATAAATAGAGTCTAAAAATACACATAGAAAAAAATAAAAAATATGTTGCATCCAAAAACTGAAAACATGACGATGTAAAAAAGGAACAATCAGAATCCACAAACAAGCCCCTAGAAATTAAAAATAAGATTTAAGAAAAAGTTTAATTGAACAGGAAAAATAAGTCAATATCCCGGAATATTGGGGAGTGAGGGTGGGGAACAGAGTAAATCATCAAGAAAATGGACAATATAAAAGAAAAGAGGCCATCAACCAAGAGATAGCACAGGACAAAAAAAAATTTTTTTGACCCATGTGGATATATATTATCATCTCTAAAAATATGTTCTACTTTCATGTCGATGTAGAGCAAAAACCATCACAATATTATAAAGTAATTATCCTCCAATTAAAGTCAGTAAATTTTAAGAATTACATAGCCCTCCACCCCAAAAATCAGGTCTCCTCTATATACTGCTCTGTAATAAGCCTTTAAAAAAAGACATTTAACAGTAGTTTGAAACACCTTTTCCTATCTAGAAATACATTTCCACAGCACTTAATTTATTTTTGTTAGTTAACATTTCTTTCATTGAGATACAACTGACATATGCTATACTAGTTTCAGGTATACAATATGATTTGATATTTGTATATATTTTGAAATGACAATAAAAGTTTAGTTTAACATCAGTTAGCAATAATCTAGTTAACATCAGTCACAATCTTTTTTCTTGTATGAGAACTTTTAAGTTCTACTCTCTTAGCAACTTTCAAATATGCAATACAGCATATTAATTATAGGTCACTATGCTGTACATTGGAGAAGGCAATGGCACCCCACTCCAGTACTGTTGCCTGGAAAATCCCATGGACGGAGGAGCCTGGTAGGCTGAAGTCTATGGGGTCGCTAAGAGTGGGACACGACTGAGCGACTTCACTTTCACTTTCCACTTTCATGCACTGGAGAAGGAAATGCCAACCCACTCCAGTGTTCTTGCCTGGAGAATCCCAGGGACGACGGAGCCTAATGGGCTGCTGTCTCTGGGGTCACACAGAGTTGGACATCACTGAAGTGACTTAGCAGCAGCAGCAGCATGCTGTACATTATATCCCCAAACCTTATTTTGGGGATATAATTTTGTTATTTTATTTACAAACTGGAAGTTTGTACCTTTTGACCTCCTTCACCCATTTTGTCCAACCCACACCCATAGCCCACAACTCTGGCAATCACCAATCTGTTCTCTGTATCTATGAGCTTAGGTTTTTTGGTTGCTATTGTTGTTTTAGATCATACAATATCTTTCTCTGACTCATTTCACTAAGCATAATGCCCTCAAGATCCAAACATTATGTTGCCACAAATTGCAAGATCTCATTCTTTTTAATGGCTGAATATTTCATTATACACACACCTACAAAACCCTACCTCATTTTCTTTATCCATTCATCCATTGATAGGCACTCAGGTTGTTTCCAAATCTTTGCTATTATAAACACAATGCTGCAATGAACATAGGAAGTATATGCAGTTGACCCCTGAACAAGCTGGAGGTTAGAGCCACCAATCAACCCCCACACCAATGCACAGTCAAAAAGCTGAGTGCTCCTATTTCTGACTCAAAAACAAAGGAACTGATAACTCAAAGTCAATAAGCTGAAATAGTCTTGGATAGAATTATAATCAAATTCTAGTTCATTTGGTTCCACATTTTGTGATCTCTAATCAAACAAACTTTCCCCCAACGCTTAGTTAATTTAAAGATCTATGAAGTGAAAATACAGGTACTCTTATTGAAAAAAATCCACATTAGGTGGAATCCACACACTTCAAACCTGTGTCCTTTTAGGTCAACTGTGTACCATTTCGAGTTCCTGCTCCCATTTTCTTGAAATAAATACCCAGAAATGGGATTGCTAGATCATACGGTAGTTCTGTTTTTAATTTTTTGAGGAACTTTCATACTGTTTTTCGTAGTGGCTGCACCAATTTACATTCCCACCAACAGTGCACAAGGATTCCCTTTCTCTACACCCTCACCAATACTTGTTATTCGCCTTTTTGGTAACAGTCAATCTAACAGATGTGAGGGATTATTTTTTAAATAATAATAAAAGGAAATCTGAAAAGACCCTGATGCTGGGAAAGATTGAAGGCAGGAGAAGGGGATGACAGAGGATGGATCGCATCACCGACTCAATGGACACGAGTTTGGGTAAACTCCGGGAGTTGGTGAGGGACAGGAAGGCCTGGCATGCTGCAGTCCATGGGGTCGAAAAGAGTCGAACACGACTGAGACTGAATTGAACCGAAAGGAAATTTCCCAAGGTGGAAAGACAACAGAAATCTTCAAAATGATAAGACTTCAAGGTACTGATTTTCAAAAACCCTAAATTCACATGAAACTGCATAACAATGAAAACAGGAGACTCAATAAACTTCCGAAGAGAAAAATCAAGTTACTTACAAAAGAATGAGAATCAGAATTAGACTTAAGAGAAACACTAGATTCTCTAAGACAATGGATTGCCTCAAAATTGTGCAGAAAAATAATGTTCAAACTAGAATCCCAATCAACCAAACTAAATTTGAAAAACTGAAGGTATATAAAATAAATGTTAAGATCTTAAACCAAGATTTGAGGATTTGGCTCTAGTAAAGTGAGGAAATATCCTCCAAGAAAGAAAAATCATGGGATGCAAGAAATACAACACCCAACCCAAGAGAGCAACATAGAGAATTCCCATAATGGCAGCCATGAAAAAAATCTAGAGAGCAACCAGTCTGGATTACAAAAAGGAAAAAAAAAATTAAGACTGAAAAGGAATGTAAAGATAAAAATTAAGCAGTGGAAGGAGGAAGAGAAATCAAAGCAAAGGAAGGGACTTTTTAACTTGCCTTACAGTAGAGGAATAAAGTCTAAAGCTGACAGAATATGAAAGAAGGTTTAAGTTTAAAGAACTAACCAACAGAAAACCCAAAACTGGAAAGGAGAAAAGAGATGTAGGGCCTAAGTGAACTGAATCTTTACCACAACAGGAATGTCTTTATCCAGCAAAATGTCTAAAGTGAAAAATCAAATAGTATAAAAAGTATCATTTAGCATTATGGAAATAATGAGCAGAACAAAGAAATGTAACACTTAAAAAGAAAGCAATTCCCTCACAAAACAGGACTCAGAAGGCCTGAAGACTGTAGCTTTTGATTTTAAATCCTTCTGTTTCTGTACTCTGATACTTTTAGTCAACTACATGCATTACCCAACTAAAGGAAATTTTAAAGTGTTTAGCATAAATGAAAAATAAACTTAGAAATAAGGCAATGAGACTTAAAAAAGCATTTTTGGTAGCTGTCAGGGTGACAGATTAATTTTTAAAGTTTTTTCATATTTAAATTTTCTACAAGGAGATATATATATATAAAATATCTAATAATAAAACTAAATGAGAGCTGAAGTTGAAACTATGTTTTCAAAGAGCTTGACTACATAGAAAAGAGAAGCCTACAAACATCTGCATGAGGATACAAGGTTAAGCTGAATGCCTTTTTCTGTATTTAAGTATGAAGAGTCTTGACCATTTTTCTAATATGAAAGGAAGATACTAGAAGATAACTGAAAACACAAGTCAGAGAAATTGAATCTTTAAGGGAAAGAATAGCCTTGAATCAAAAAAGATACATTTCTTCTGATGTGAGGATGGGTACACCTACAGTTAAGCTGGTAGATATGAAAGGCAGAAGTTGAAGGAGGTCATGTTTGAGAGCCTCAAGTTTTTTCCAGGAATTGACAAAAATCTGCCTAAGGAGAGGTGGTTAGGAATGTTAATCACCATGCAATGCATAAAACCACCCTAACTCCCTAAAGAAACAGGAGACTGGAGCAGAAAGTCTCAAGGTATGGTCCCTAGGGATCTACAGGGTCTACAAAGTCATAGCTAGTTTCTAAATATTAAGACATATCTGCCTTTTTCATTCATTCTCTCACAACTGTAGGGTGGAATTTTCCAGAGGCCAAATGCTATGTGATGATTTCACTCTTAAGATTAATGGGGTATATACATAAGTATTCTCATTTTTTAATTTTCTTAGTTTTAATTTATAATCAGTAAATATTAAGAGATGACTCTTGAAAAATTTTTTGTGATTCTCAATAATTAAGAGTGTAAAGCAGGGACATTTCCCTGGTGGTTCCGTGGTCAAGAATCCACCTTCCAATGCAGGAACTCGGGTTCCATCCCCGGTTGGGGAGCTAGGATTCCACATGACTGAGGGCAACTAAGCCCACGCACTGCAACTAGAGAGCCCCTGAGCCATGCCTCAACTTAGATCCCATGCTGCCAAAAACAAACAAATATTTTTTAAAGGCGGGGGGTATTGTAAAGGGTTCCTGAGACCAAAAAATTTGAGAATCACTGCACCAGTGAATACTACAAGAATATTCTAAATTTTTAATCTTTGCAAATGACCACTTTTGTTTGTTCCTCTCTAAATGAATAGCAAAAACTCTTGAAATAAAAAAAAGGAAAAAGATTATATTCTGAAGCCTGTTTTTGAAAAAGAAAAATCTAAGAGACAGATTTAGACATGAAGTGGAAAATACTGTAAGACCTAGAAAAAACATAAAAGAGGACACTCAGGAAAAACTTGATTTGGGGAATAATTCAATTCCCCTTGACAATTCCCATCAACCTAAAGGAAAGCCAGTGCCCACTGTTTTCATTATAATCTAGAACCTTAATTAAGAACTTCCTAGCTAATGAAAGAAAAAAAAAAAAAAACCCTCCTTATAATATCCCTAAATAAGTCGATGATCTAGCCTCTGTTTAAATGTTTCCCTGAAAAGAGAATTCTCTAATTCATAGCTCCTAAATGCAATGGCAGCCCACTCCAGTACTCTTGCCTGGAAAATCCCATGGATGGAGGAACCTGGAAGGCTGCAGTCCGTGGGGTCGCTGAGGGTCGGACATGACTGAACGACTTCACTTTCACTTTTCACTTCCATGCATTGGAGAAGGAAATGGCAACCCACTCCAGTGTTCTTGCCTGGAGAATCCCAGGGACGGGGGAGCCTGGTGGGCTGCCGTCTATGGGGTCGCACAGAGTCGGACATGACTGAAGTGACTCAGCAGCAGCTCAGCAGCAGCAAATTCAATTTTACAAAACCTTTAACAGTTCGCAAAGTCCCCAGTCTACAAAGTTCCATTAACTCCTTTATTAACCTCTTATTTAAAGTATTTTAAATGAGTATGATGAAAACAGTACTAAAATAATTTTCAAGTATGAAAAACATGTCTATTATTAGTCTTCCTTTTGTAAGCTCTTAGTAATGTTTTAGTAAGAACTGCTAAGTTCCTAAACTTGATCCCAGAACAAAATTCAGTACTTCTTAACCCTGGCTGCGAAACAAAATCAACTGGGAAGAATTTTTAAACACAAAAATATACAAAAGCTTGCACCAAATTTCTCAAATCAGAATCTCTAGGGTGTGAGTTCTAGGAAACTGGTCTTTGTTTTGGTTTGGTTTTTCAGTTCTACGGGTGCTTATCTAAGGTGAGTTAGCAGCACTGGTCAACCCAAAATACCAAGAGCTGGTATTTTTCAAATTTTAATATGGTTTTTAAAAATTCAACATGCAGTTCAGTAACACTTCTAAAAATAGTATACTCAACAGGATACATGGCAATTTAGCTAACATGTCTGAAGTCATACTTATGAATAGGGAAAAATAAATTATTCATTATTTGACCTACTCGTCATCTGGAGAGGGAAGTTGCAGAGGGTGTTTTTAATGTATAGGTTTCATCATAGGTACTTCTCTTGTTCTATACAACTCTTCAGGAAAAAGATTTTGGAAAATAATACTAAACAATTACATTGGACCTAGAGTTTTTAAAGCGCTTTCTCCTTTATTTTCCTTCTTGACCCTCCCAGCAATCCTGTGAATAACATATGTGGGTAACATCCCTGTTTCATAAGTAAAGAAACTAAAACTGCTGCAGAGTTAGTAGATTAAACAAAAACCCAAATCTTCTGAGTGAACATTCAGTACTTTCCAGTAGATAACTGTGTCTTTCCACTTCAACCCCCCACTACAACCTAAAAAAATTGTGGGAGCTTTATCTGCAATATAAACTTCATTAGTAAGAGTAGAGAAAAACAAAAGTTGACTATTTTTAGAACCTGACCAACTGAAACCAAACCAAATTTGCCCTCGTCTTGCTATGCCTGCTTTGGTCCATTTTTGTCCCCCTAATTTTTATTTTTTAATCAAACATTTTAGTTTGAGATAATTGTATTTTATAAGCAGCTGTAAGAAATAATAGATTCTGTGTAACTCTTATCCAATGGTAGCATCTTTGAAAACTGCATAATAATATCACAAGCAAAAATATTAACATCAATACAGTCAAGATACTAATATTTCCATCATCACAAGAATCCCTCACATTACCTTGTTCCCCTAATTTTTATATCCTCATCTTAGGGAACATTTGGAAGTAAACGTGCTAGAGTTCACAGGGCCACAAAGACTGAGTGACTGAACAACAACTCATTAAGTCCCTACTCGGTTTTATCCATTCAAAGTAACAGAACTGACTTCACAAGCCATTAAAAAAACCTTTATGTTACACCCTTAAAGTGTTGGTTAGGACTGTCACCACATAATGTTAAGATTCTTAAGCCACTACTATAATATCCCCTGTAGAATAGAATTTTTCAAGCTAAGACTGCAGTTACAATTTTATGAAACAAAAAATTTAACAGATATGCATACTGCCAAGATTCCAGTATTTATATTAGGTGAATTATATAAATTAAAGTGAATTGTAATTAGGGAGACGGAGGAGCCTGAGAAAAGCTACATGTGAGCTTCCTAGGAAGAAAAAAATATTCTATGATACCATGATAGAATATATATAATTATATCCATTTGTCAAAACTGTACTGGAATTAGGGAATGGTTTCTTAGGTATGACATCAAACGCACAAGCAAGGGATTTCCCTGATAGCTCAGTGGTCAAGAATACAATGCAGGAGGCATGCGTTCGATCCCCCATCCCGGAAGATTCCACATGCTGCGGAGCAACTAAGCCCAAGCTCCACAGCTACTGAGCCAGCACTCCAGAGGCCAAGTACCTTACATACCTAGCCCACATGCTGCAACTACTGAAGCCCAGGCGCCCTAGAGCCTATGCTCCACAAGAGAGGCCACCGCAATGAGAAACTGATACACCTATCTAGAGAAAAGCCTCAGCAACAATGAAGACTCGGCACAGCTGAAAAATGATAGTAAATACAAAAAAAACCACAAGCAAAAAAGAAAAAGGGGATAAATCAAACATCTTCAAAATTGAAAACTTCTGTGTTTCAATGGACATCATTAAGTGAAAAGACAACCCACAGGTGATAACTGTACATCATACATTTGATAAGGGACTTGGATTCAAAATACACAAAAATGCTTACAACTCTCACTAAAAAGAGAATCCAATTTTTTTAAAGAGGCAAAGGACCTGAATAGGCAGTTATTCAAACAAGATATACCACAACCCAAATAACCACAGGGTTTAAAACACGTAACAGCATTAGCCATCAGGGTAATGCAAATCAAAACCACAATGAGATACCACTGCACATCCAGTAGGATGGTTATAATCAAAAAGACAAGTATAAGCAAGGATTTGGAGAAGGCAATGGCAACCCACTCCAGTACTCTTGCCTGGAAAATCCCGTGGACGCAGGAGCCTGGAAGGCTGCAGTCCATGGGGTCGCTAAGAGTCGGACACGACTCAGCGACTTCACTTTCACTTTTCACTTTCATGCACTGAAGAAGGAAATGGCAACCCGCTCCAGTGTTCTTGCCTGGAGAATCCCAGGCACGGGGGAGCCTGGTGGCTGCCATCTATGGGGGTCGCACAGAGTCAGACAAGACTGAAGCGACTTAGCAGCAGCATAAGCAAGAATATGGAGAAAATGGAACCCCTGTAGTTGCTGGTGAGGCTATAAAAGGGTCCAGGGCCTTTGGAAAATGGTTTGGCAGCTCCTCAAAACTTTAAATACAGAGGTATCATCTGACCCAGTAATTCCACTCATAGCTATGTAACTAAAAGAAATGGCAGTACATGTCCATACAAACCCTGCATATGTATGTGTACAGTAGCATTATTCATTAATAGCCAAAAAGTGGGGATAAAACGTCAATGAACTGATGAATGAATAAACAAACTGTAGTATGTCCATACAATGAAATATATTTTAACCATAAAAAGGAAGTACTTACTACAAGTGCTACAACATGGATGTACCTTGAAAACATTACAACAGGTTAAAGTAGCCGAACACAAAAGGCCTCAAAAATGTATGATTCCATTCGTATGAAATGTTCAAGATAGGCAAAATACAAACATAGAAAGTAGATTAGTGGTTGTCCAGGGTAGGGGTAGGGAAGAATAAAGAGTGCAGCCATGAAATTAAAAGACGCTTACTCCTTGGAAGGAAAGTTATGACCAACCTAGATAGCATATTCAAAAGCAGAGACATTACTTTGCCAACAAAGGTTCGTCTAGTCAAGGCTATGGTTTTTCCTGTGGTCATGTATGGATGTGAGAGTTGGACTGTGAAGAAGGCTGAGCACCGAAGAATTGATGCTTTTGAACTGTGGTGTTAGAGAAGACTCTTGAGAGTCCCTTGGACTGCAAGGAGATCCAACCAGTCCATTCTGAAGGAGATCAGCCCTGGGATTTCTTTGGACGGAATGATGCTAAGGCTGAAACTCCAGTACTTTGGCCACCTCATGTGAAGAGTTGACTCACTGGAAAAGACTCTGATGCTGGGAGGGATTGGGGGCAGGAGGAGAAGGGGACGACAGAGGATGAGATGGCTGTATGACATTACTGACTCGATGGACGTGAGTCTGAGTGAACTCCGGGAGTTGGTGATGGACAGGGAGGCCTGGCGTGCTGTGATTCATGGGGTCGCAAAGAGTTGGACACGACTGAGCGACTGATCTGATCTGATCTGACTAATGAATACAGACTTTCGTTTTGGGGTAAAGAAAATGTTCTGAAATTAGATAATGATGATGGCTGCACAACTCTGAATATACTAAAAATCACTGAATTGTAAATTAAAAGGGTACATACATGTGAATTATGTATGTATGCATGCTAAGTCACTTCAGTCGTGTCCAACTCTTTGCAACCCCATGGACGTAGTCCCCCCCAAGCTCCTCTGTCCATGGGATTTCCCAGGCAAGAATACTGAAGTGGGTTGCCTTTTCTTCCTCCAGGGGATCTTTCCAACCCAAGTATCGAACCTGCATCTCCTGAGGTTCCTGCACTGCAGGTGGACTTTTTACCACCGAGCCACCAGAGAAGCCCAAAATGCTGCCTCTCCCTTATGACTGTGTGCCTGCCCGCTAAGATGCTTCAGTCATATCAGATTCTTTGCAACTCTATAGACTGTAGCCCGGCAGGTCTCTCTGTCCATGGGATTCTCCAGGCAGAATCCCATGGATTCTTGTTGCCGTGCCCTCCTCCAGGTAATCTTCCCAACCCAGGGATGAACCCATGTCTCTTATGTCTCCTACATGAGTAAGCGGGTTCTCTACTGCTACCCGACCTGGGAAGCTTCCAAGTATATGTATATATAAATATAAAACATGCATTATATCTCAAGCTATTAAAGTGTAGAGTTAATATCTGCATTTCAATATGTATAAATTTTCCATCAAAAAGCTCTTGATACTTCTTTCTGTTCATTTTGTATGTGTTGAAATTTTATGTGTAAAAATAACAAATTATTTTAAATAGCAAAGTAAACTAATTTTCTTAAAATCCATTTCTGTTGTTTTTGACGAAAGAAAAAGAATCTTGTATCTTAAAAAAAAACAAGAGACATTGCTACCTTCATTATTCTTTTGCAATGTTATGTGAAAACAGATACATGACAGAAGACATGGTGTGTGCAAAAATGAAGATTACTTCACCTTAAAAAGGTACAAAGAGAATGTGAATCCCTTCAGTTCAAAGATAGTTCCTTACCCTCGGGTTCGTGTGGTTTCCATGGTTAATGGGTTTGACAATTCCTAATAAATGGATGCAATACTGTGCTGTCCCATACAGCAGTCACATATGGCCATTTTAATTTTAGTTTAAATGAAGTATATTAAATTATAAATTCAATTATCAGCCTCACTAGTTACATTTCTAGTGTTTAACACCACATGGGCCTATGGCTACCATACTGGGTACAGCAGATATAGACAGCTGCCATCACTGCAGAAAGTTCCATTGGAGAACACTACTCGAACACATTAAAAAACATCCACAGAGAAACCATCATAGTCCAATTCAGGGTTGTTATACTGTATTTTGGGCTTCCCAGGTGGCACTAGTGGTAAAGAACCCGCCTGCCAATGCAGAAGATGTAAAACACGCGGGTTAGATCCCTGGGTCAGATTCCTGGGTCAGGAAGAACGTGGCAATTCACTCCAGTACTCTTGCCTGGAGAATCCCATGGACAGAGGAGCCTGGCAGGCTCCAGTCCATATGGTTGCAAAGATTAGGACAGGACTGAAACAACTTAACACACACATACATATACTGTATTTTGCTACAAGAAACAAATCTTGAAGAACAGGGAAAACAAAGCATAATATATCTACAAAGAAATATCATTCATGGAAGTTTAGACTGACTAAAGCTAGAGTTAAATTTTACTTTCAGAACGACTAAGCTACAGATGTTGGCCTTGGCAAATGCTCAGAGGCAAATTTCCCCATCTGTTAAACTAGATTTCACTATACTGCCAGTTTCCTAAAGTCAGATGTAAAGATTATGCTGAAATATAAAGCAAAGTATCCTTTCAGTCAAAGATGTAATGAAAAGGTCTATTTATAATCCATGACATCAAAGAGTTTATGACCCATAGCAAAATACACAGAATAAAATTAATTTCCTAATTGAGTTCTGAGGTAACAGGCATAATTAAAAGCATAATTAAATACATTGTTTTGCCTAGATATAATGTTTAGCCAGATGATTTCTATACTTCTACTTCTAAAACTGTGAGTGCGCTTCTTCCCGGTAGGTATAGATTTCGTTAATGCCCTCTGACATGAATGTGCAGTATCAGGAAACAGGTGCACTCTTAATTCAAATATTTTAAAATATTTTTAGCACTTAAAAAAAAATGGAGGTGAACAAATTTAAAATGTGAATTCAAATAGATTTTTATATTTGGAAACCTAAAAAAACAGAAACAAAAAGCTTCACCTCATATTCCCATCCCAAGTTATCACTTCAAACGTTTGCTTGGAGGGTGAACAACATTCCAAATATCAAGGGATCGAACCTGGGGCTCCCGCATTGCAGGCGGATTCTTTACCAGCTGAGCTCCCAGGGAAGCCCCAAGAATATAACAGAAATTTAAAATCAGCTCTTTCCTTGCTAAAACTACTGGGCACTTAAAGCTTAGTCAAATCAGTTCCATTTAAAGCATTTCAAACGTCCGAAAAGGTCACTCATTAATTGACGCACACTGTATTTTATCCACACTAAATACTTTTAAATGCACTGTCTTTGCAATCCACTGCCAAAGAAATTCTCGAGAATGAAAACATGAAACTGAAACCAACCTACAGCCAGGGTGTACAGAAGGGTCACCTGGAATCAATCCGAAGGAGAAAGTTACTACTACCGGAGCATCTGGAGTCAAATCAGCCCTATATACATACTTCTAGTTCTATACTGACCTCACATGGTGCTTTCCTACATTATACACAGGCCTACCTAGGTTTATATATTTGAATTAGTAAATGGACTCTATCTTCAACCAAAGTTAAATGTTTTAAAGAATAGAATAGCATTTCATACCCCTTTTCCCATTGTTCTCGAACCCTTACAGTTCGTCAAATCACCCCGATAAATCCATCTCATCTGTTCCCTCTAGTTGCTTCCCAAGAAAAATTCTAACAACCAAGGACGCCAGATTGTAAAACACACAGTTAAGAGTTCTGGCACTACTAAAACATGTTAAGAAATCTTGGCAAATTAGTTAAAATCTCTTAAGCCGTAATTACCTCAGTTGTAAAGTGAATACAATAATACAAATCTACATCCGAGCAGGCATTAACAGTTAGACTTAATTAAACAGAAGAATTGCCTCAGATTTTTGGTGGGCTCCGAATATAAGGTACCTCTCGCCCATCTCACACTTTTCCTTCCACTTCTTCCCTTTAAGTTTGCAGGGTTTGCTCTCAGGCTCTACTTAGTGTTCCCCTTGACCTCACACATCCTGTCCTTCTACTCTATCCCCATACTCCAATTCCATGCAATTTCACCACCCTCCCGTTTCAAGCGGCTACTTCCCTTTGCGCCCTCTAAGGTCCCAGACAACCCCTTCACTCAGGTCCCCACATCTCCCTCAGTCCCCATTTCCTAACGGCTCCTCCCCTCGGTTCCCCACCCCCTCATCACCAGGTTCATCCTGCCCCTCCAACCGTCTCCCGCCCCCAGGTTCCTTCCTGCCCCTCCAAACACAGCTTCCCCGTCTCAACGTTTCATCTTGTTCCTGCAACCGACATCCCCCAATGCCCTGCTCGCTCCTTTAGTCCCTATTTTCTGCAGTACCCAACTGACTACTCCTTTCCATCCATTCTTTTCAAGGCACCCCCATACACATACTGGAGCCCCCACCCCCACCTTGAGCCTCCATCTTTCCCTTTTGCTTCCTTTCTTCCTTCTCCCCACCCCCTCCACCTCCTCCGGAAGAGCCTGGTTCCCAGGCCAAGGTCTCTCACCTCATTCGGTCACTTCAGTGGTGCCAACCGCTTCATACAGGAAAAAACAACCAATCACGACCCCGTGGGCGCTTCCCTTGCGAGTCCGAGCACTTACTAGGCACCCGCCCCACCGGGCACCCGGCACAGACACACGCACAAACCGAGGTCGTGGGGACGAGGGTTGGGGAGGGGTAGAGTGAGCGTTCTTACACCGGCCTCAAACACAGCCCACTTCGCTACAACCCTTCGCCATTTTGGTTTCCCGCGGACTGCCGGTGCATTCTGGGAAAGCGGAGCGCCTCCGGTGCCGAATGGCAGCTCTCCAGAGCCGCGAGGGGGCGGGGACTGCGGAGCTAGCGCGGAAGAACACCGCGCTCTGCGTCCGCGGCTAAAGCTGAACAAAGAAGGACTCTTTGACTTTGTGGTAGACTAAGTCCTTCCGCCGCCGGCGCTAACACAATAGTGAATCGTGTTCTCTGGTCTATCTGCTGTCCTGCGGCTGTTTCTGTTACAGAGGAAGGCTTGTGTTTAACTTTCATGTTGCATGTTCTTTTCCTGACAAATGGGACGGTAACCCTTACGTCTTGCCCTGCCAATTTTCTTTCTATGGAGAAAATCTCTTACCTTCATCCTGAGGCCTGTTCGAATTTCATTCAGCGGGGAAGAGGCCCGGGACGTCAGAATCACATTTTGTTCGGCGATTATTGTCCAGCTCCAAATTCCTTCCTATCAGGAGATTTTCTCACTTTTTTCCCTGACGATGAAAGATTTCTGTGCTTATCTGCTTTGCAGATCCTTACTAATTGTGATGAAATCTGAGAATAATTTCGTCCTAAGTGGTTTATTTTGGGAATATAAAACTTTTTTGTACTAGAGCAGACCCTTAGCCTACGAATATTCTGCTGCAGATGGCCTAAGTGACAGAGAGTGAATGCTTGTCTCTGTGACTTCTACTTAGATAAAACCCAACTCCTCTTAATAGCCACATATGGTACCTTTGTTTATACCTGTCAAAATACTCTAAAAATAATTTTTAATTTTTGTCTCATTACTTCACAGGTATAATTAGTACTATGTTTTCCCGTCTAAGAAGACAGCCTCAATCTGCTACCTTTCAA
Source organism: Bos javanicus (assembly GCF_032452875.1). NCBI lineage: Eukaryota > Metazoa > Chordata > Mammalia > Artiodactyla > Bovidae > Bos > Bos javanicus. The sequence goes on from NC_083870.1 coordinate 50,743,093, forward strand.
GTTTCACTTTTATAATAACCTATTTTCTCATAAATTTGTCTTCAATCCCCTTCACACTTTTGGTTGAGTAGAGTTTAACTTATTTTTAAAAAGGTATACTTGCTGTGCAGCTAAACCTAATCACAGAACATCAGTTTTAGAGAACATTTGGTCTAAATTCCCCTCAACAATTCTCTCAAGTGGTCATCAAGCCTCAGCTTCAACATCTTTAGTGGTTCGGTACCTTGGAGGCAGTCTTGCCGATTTCACAAACGCTATTAATTAGAAAGTCCGACCTTTTATAAATGTACAATCTGCCTTCCTGTAATTTCCACTTACTGGTCTAACTTTTAGCTTCTTTAGCCACACAAAAGTGTTCTGATCTTTTATACATTAGAGAAGTCAATGATGCCTGTCTTTGGGGGAAAAAAAAGTTTACTTTTTCCCTATGTAAACATATGAGTACAGAAGTGCAATCATTTCATTTTAGGAAGCCAGGTGCTCAGGGAATCGAGGGCAGTGAGGGAGTCACAGTAAAATGCAAAGAATTTCTGTAACTGTGGTCTCAGAAATTACTGCTAAGTAAGCAATGTGCCATGGATTAGAACTTTAGTTCAGTCGCTCAGTCGCGTCCGACTCTTTGCTGCTGCTTAGTCGCTTCAATCGTGTCCGACTCTGTGCGACCCCATCGACGGCAGCCCACCAGGCTCCCCCGGTCCCTGAGATTCTCCAGGCAAGAACACTGGAGTGGGTTGCCATTTCCTTCTCCAATGCATTAAAGTGAAAAGTGAAAGTGAACTTGCTCAGTCGTGTCTGACTCCTAGCGACCCCATGGACTGCAGCCTACCAGGCTCCTCCGTCCATGGATTTTCCAGGCAAGAGTACTGGAGTGGGGTGCCATTGCCTTCTCTGGTCCGACTCTTTGCGACCCCATGAATCGCACGCAGCACGCCAGGCCTCCCTGTCCATCACCGACTCCGGGAGTTCACCCAGACTCAAGTCCATCGAGTCAGTAATGCCATCCAGCCATCTCATCCTCTGTCATCCCCTTCTCCTCCTGCCCCCAATCCCTCCCAGCATCAGAGTCTTTTCCAATGAGTCAACTCTTCGCATGAGGTGGCCAAACTACTGGAGTTTCAGCTTCAGCATCATTCCTTCCAAAGAAATCCCAGGGCTGATCTCCTTCAGAATGGACTGGTTGGATCTCCTTGCAGTCCAAGGGACTCTCAAGAGTCTTCTCCAACACCACAGTTCAAAAGCATCAATTCTTCGGCGCTCAGCCTTCTTCACAGTCCAACTCTCACATCCATACATGACCACTGGAAAAACCATAGCCTTGATCAGATGGACCTTTGTTGGCAAAGTAATGTCTCTGCTTTTGAATATGCTATCTAGGTTGGTCATAACTTTCCTTCCAAGGAGTAAGCGTCTTTTAATTTCATGGCTGCAGTCACCATCTGCAGTGATTTTGAAGAAACAAATGTGGAACCTCTCAGATGTACAAAGCAAAACACAACTCCAATCCAAGTAAAACTGTACTCTTTATTGTTATGTATTTCTCTGATGGTCATACGGGTTGCTCACAAAAATTCTGATTCTCCTTTCTTCCAGACACAGAGTAAAATTGCATTTTATTGCACCTAGAGTTAGGTATGGCTGTGTAACTCATTTTTGCCAATAAAATGGAAGAGAAAATCAATCAGTTTCTAGGAAAATCTTTAAGAGGCAATTGCACAGCCCCTCTTCTGCTTGCTGTGTTGATCCTGGAAGCATGTGTTATGATGGAATATCTTTCATTTTGGGTCCCTAAATGAAAACAGCAGAGACTAACATTGTGCAACCATCACCACAATCCAGTTTTAGAAGATTTTCACCACCTTAAAAAAAGTCATTATGCACATTTATAATCGATCCTTGTTCCAACTCCTGCTGCTACTGCTGCTGCTGCTAAGTCACTTGAGTCGTGTCCGACTCTGTGCAACCCCAGAGACGGCAGCCCACCAGGGTCTGCCACCCCTGGGATTCTCCAGGCAAGAACACTGGAGTGGGTTGGCATTTCCTTCTCCAATGCATAAAAGTGAAAAGTGAAAGTGAAGTCGCCCAGTCGTGTCCGACTCTTAGCGACCCCATGGACTGCAGCCCACCAGGCTCCTCCATCCATGGGATTTTCCAAGCAAGAGTACTGGAGTGGGGTGCCATTGCCTTCTCCGACTCCTAACCCCAGGCAATCTGTTATCTGTTGCTGTAGATTTGCCTTTTCTGGCCATTTCATATGAATGGACTCATACAATGTGTAGTCTTTTGGTCTGACCTCTTTCACTCAGCACAATGTTTTTGAGGTTCATTCACATTGTACCATGCGTCCCTAGTTCTTTCCTTTCTATTGTTGAATAGTACTCCGCTGTATCAGTGTATTCTATTTTGTTATCCATTCACCAGTTTGTGGCTACTATGAATAATCTGCTATGAATATTTGTGTACAACTCTTGTGTAGATACTTGTTTTTGTTTTTCTTTGATAGATTCCTACAAGTGGAATTGCTGCATTGTATAGTCAGTTTATATTAAACCTTTTAAGATGCTGCCAAACTGTTTTCCAAAATGTGAACAGGAGAAGTATGTGGGAGGGTTCTGATTTCTTCACATCCTCACCAGTATTTGTTATTGTTTATCTTTTTTATTTTACTCTTCCAGTGGGAATGAAGTAGTTTCTCATGATTTCAATCTGATTTTCCCTAATGGCTAATGATGTTGAGCATCTTTTCATGTGCTTATTAGCCCTTCTTACATCTTTTTTGGTGAAGCATGTATTCAAATCTTTTACCCACTTTTTAACTGTATTGTTTGTCTTTTTTCAAGTTATAAAAAGTCTCTATGTATCCTGAATACAAATCCTTTATCAGATACGTGATTAGCAAATTTTTTCCCAGTCTATGGTTTGTCTTTTCATTTTCTTAGTGGTATCTTTTGAAGCACTAAAGTTTCTTAATTTTGATGAAGTCCAGTGTACCTTTTTTCGGTGCCATATGCTTTCTTTAAATTTTTTATTTATTTCTTTAGTTGAAGTATAATTGCTTTACAGAATTTTGTTGGTTTCTGCCAAACATCAACATAAATCAGCCATAGGTATAAATATGCCCACCCCATCTTGAACCTCCCTCCCATCTTCCTCTCCATCCCACCCATCTAGGTTGTTACAGAGCCTCTGTTTGAATTCTCTGAATCATACAGCAAATTCCCATTGGCTATCTGTTTTACATAGGGTAATATAAGTTTCCATGTTATTCTCTCCATACATCTCACCTCTACATCCTCCTTCCCGCCCCCATGTCCATAAGTCTGTTTTATGTGTTTGTGTCTCTATTGTTGCCCTGAAGAAAATTTCATTAGTACCATCTTTCTGGATTCCATATATATGCATAGTATATGATATTTATCTTTCCCTTTCTGACTTACTTCACTCTGTATAATAGGCTCTGGATTCATTCACCTCATTAAAACTGACTCAAATGCATTCCTTATTATGGATGAGTAATATTCCATGCCGTATGCTTTTGATGTTATTTATAAGAACTCTTTGCCTGACCCAAGATCACAAAGATCTTCTATTCTGAAAATTGTATAGGTTTAGTTCTTATGTTTAAATCTGTGACCCATCTGAGTTAATTTTTGTGTACACTGTGAGATATAGGCCTGTATTCATCTTTTTGCATGTAGATATTTAGAGATATAAACTATTGTTATATTAAGCCACTGTAATTTGGAATTGTTTGCCACCCAGAATATTTTAGTTTACTCTGACTGAAACAGTCCAGATATCTTAATATGTAACACAACTCAATAATAGCATTTAGCTCTCTACTGTATTCAAAGCCAAAAATGAAAAATGCAAAAATTAAAATATGAGGTAATTCTCAAATTTTGTAAAAATTTATAATTGAAAAATCACAAGGAATGTATAAACTTAAGAGCTGTCAATTATTAGCTATTACTCTTTGTGGGGAAAAGCTAGAAGACCTTTTGCATTGTTCATTGTGCAGAGATAGAAATGCAAATAACCAGAGAAGACAAAGAAACATACCCTTATAGAGTTTGCTTTCACTGATCTGAAAAGCAAAATGGATCTGAAACTGTACTATTAGTCTTCTTTTATTAAGTTATAAGAAGTCTTTATATATACTGAATACATAAAAAAAGAATGTTTTCATAATAATCATATAAAAAAAGATGTGTTAAAATTCCCTTCCTTCTTATCCAAAGCTTAAACATGGCAACTCACTCCAAGGAGGAGCCTGATGGGCTATAGTCCATGGGATCACAAAGAGTCAGACACGACTGAGCAACTAACACTTAAACGATGATGAATATAATGTAAACATTACTTTTAAACTCATTTATCTGTTGTAACAGTATATATAGAAAATTTAGATCCTTCATATAATACATCTTAAAATATAGTGTGCCCCTTATCAGTTTATTGCCTACCATTTCAAAATTCACCCTTTATTACATGCTTTGTGAAAATGGGTGTGGATCCTTTAAATATTTTTCCCTCACCAGCAGCACATGCACCTTCCTCAAGCTTTTCAAATTACCTTTCCCCTACCCTTATAGCTCAATTGGTAAAGAATCCACCTGCAATACAGGAGACCCTGGTTCGATTCCTGGGTTGGGACGATCCACTGGAGAAGGGATAGGCTACCCACTCCAGTATTCTTGGGCTTTCTTTGTGGCTCAACTGGTAAAGAATCCACCTGCAATGCGGGAGACCTTGGTTCCATCCCTGGGTTGGGAAGATCCCCTGGAGAAGAGAAAGGCTACCCACTCCAGTATTCTGGCCTAGAGGATTCCATGTACTGTATAGTCCATAGGGTCACAAAGAGTCGAACACAACTGACCAACCTTCACTCACTCATTCCCCTACCCTAATCCCAGAAGAATTTATTGTGCTTCTTTAAAGTGATACTTGTGCTGTCCTGGCAATCAAAATTTAAGGTAAGTGAAAACTGTGTGTGCAGTCAAAACAAATCACTCAATTCAGAGTCATAAGGGAACCACAGATAGACCAGTGGTTCAGACTCCACGCTTCTGTTGCTGCGGGCATGGACTGGATTCCTAGGGGAACTAAGGTCATATATGCTGCATGGTATAGCACCCTGCCCCGCCCCCCCAAAAAAAGAGTCATAAGAACTAGGTTCCAACTCATGCTTGTGACACACCTTGGTTATGACACAAGCTTCTGAAAATGAAATCACTGAAAGCTAGGAGGAAGGGGATAAGAGAGAGAGAGAGAAAGAATTATCTGTCTTTATCTGCTTTGCTCTGCTACTTTTCCACTGAGTGTTCAAAAATGTGGACAAGGTAAGAGAGAAAGCATAATGTGAAAGGTGGAATAACAAAAGCGAGAACCCTGGAAGACAAAGGACCTCAGTCACTGGCTAGCTTCTCACTTTATTAGCTGAATGATCTTGGGCCAGGTTCCTAAATTCTCACAACCTGAGCTTCTTTGTCTGTTCAATGGGGAGGATAAGACTATCAACATTAAAGCTTTATCATTTGGATTAAATGAAAATATGTGTAAAAGTATTTTATTTTTTTCTCTTACAGCAATTATTACATGTCTGACTCCCCTGATTCAACTGCGAGCTTCTTGAGGGTAGGCAGGCATTACTATTCTTTATATTCCTATCCCTGGAAATACATCTGGACCATAGATCTATCTTTATATAAATAAAATTATAAATGGTTATTTATTTAACAATAAATAATAGAAAAACTATGCCATACAGTGTTCAGGACAGGGTCAAGCATTGATAATATATACCTACAAAGCTGGAGGGCTTAGAATCTGGAGGTAGTGCCATTAATAAGCAATTGAGATACAATACAAATGTACAAAAGTGTGAAAGGGTGTGATGTACGCTAGGAATGAGAACAAATTTAGTGAAACCAGAAGGCAATGGCACCCCACTCCAGTACTCTTGCCTGGAAAATCCCATGGATGGAGGAGCCTGGTGGGCTACAGTCCATGGGGTTGCTAGGAGTCAGACACGACTGAGCAATTTCACTTTCACTTTTCACTTTCAAGCATTGGAGAAGGAGATGGCAACCCACTCCAGTGTTCTTGCCTGGAGAATCCCAGGGACGGGGGAGCCTGTTGGGCTGCTGTCTATGGGGTCGCACAGAGTCGGACACGACTCAAGCAACTTAGCAGCAGCAGCAGTGTGAAAGATTGAAAGATGATTGGGTCTTATTGTGAGAGACCTCATATGACAAGTAATATCAGTCAAGACTTTTTTGATTGCAAGGGTCACAATTGTAACCAGGATAAGCCTTGGAAGGGTGGAAACCCTTGCCTTGGTATTGTCTGGAAACAGAAACTAAAAAGATAGAAGGAATCTCTACCTCTCTCTCAGTGTCTCTCTCAGACTATCTCTCTCAATCCCCCCACCCCACCCCACCCCTGCTATCTCTCTCTCTCCTTTCTTCTCCTCTCTAAATGATGTTTCATTTGCTTCTACAAATGGCCTTCACTGTTTAGTGGGAAAGAGGTCTTTTAGGAAGGTTACATTTTCTGTAGCAACCAGTTAAGAAAAGGGAATTTTCTCCTTCTGCCTCCTTTCCCCACTCCTACTCCCCACCTTTAGAGTTCCAGCCATAAAAATCCCAGGGAAGGATTCTGTTGGACTAGTCTTGGGTCACATGCCCAATCTCAACGGTGTGTCATAGGCAAGAAGATGAGATATTCAACATAAATTGGATCAGTGCCCATCCCTGTAGCCAAAAAAGTGTAGTCTTATTAGCTGCCATCACAAAAGGCAGATAATTGGCCTGGGAGATAAGATGTTTTCCCAAAGAGAAGTTGCTATTTTGAGCTATCAAAATATTTTGAATCTACTAACATGCAATGAAGTTTGAACTTCCATTATTATAATAATAGTAATAATAATAATTATTGAATGTTTACCCTCTGCTAAGACATGTGAAAAAGTACTTTACGTATGCTATTTTGTTTAATATTCTCAACAACCCTATGAAGCAGTTATTATCAATTCCTATTTTATAGATGAAGCAACTGAAGTACAGAGAAGATAAGCAAATTGTCCAGGGTTGTACAATAGTAAGTGAAGATTTGAATTCTTTTCTCTCTCTCTTTTTTTTTTTTTTTGGCCACACCACACCATTTGCAGAATCTTAGTTCTCACACCAGCGATTGAACCAGGGCCACCACAATGAAACACCGGGGAAATCCCTGAATCCAGTTTTGTTTGACTCCGGAGACCACTCTTTACTTTTTTCTGTTTTTTTCAAACTTTAAAGTTTTTATTTTGTATTGGTGTATAGCCAATTAACAATGTTGTGGCAGTTTCAGGTAAACAGCGAAGGGACTCAGCCATATACATGCATACATCAATTCTCCCCCAGAAACCCTTCCCATCCAGGCTGGCACATAACATTGAGCAGAGTTCCATGTGCTATACTATAAGTCCTTGTTGGTTATCCATTTTAAATATAGCAGTGTGTACATGACCTTTCCAATATCTCCTAACTGTCCCTTTCCCCTGGCAGCCGTAAGTTAATTTTCTGTGAGTCTCTTTCTGTTTTGTAAGTAAGTTCGTATGTATCATTTCTTTTTAGATTCCACATATACGGGATGTCATACGATATTTTTCTTCTCTGTCTGACTTCACTCAGTATGACACTCTGTAGGTGGAGTGTATGTGTGTGTGTGTGTGTGTGCGTGTGTGTGTGTGTGTGTGTGCTCAGTTGTGTCCAACTCTTTACAACCCCAAGGACTGTAGCCCACCAGGCTCCTCTGTCCATGGAATTTTCCAGGCAAGAATGTTGGAATGGATTGCCATTTCCTACTTCAGGGGATCTTCCCCACCCAGGGATTGAACCTGAGTCTCTTGCATCTCTTTCATCACTCTCCTATACAGAAATAGGAGGATCATCAGAGGATATTAAATAAATAGATCCTTTAGAAATATCTCTCTGGTAGTAGTGTGGAAATTGGATTCAATGCAGGAAATACTCCAAATTAAGAGGCCACTGCAACTGTATAAGTGAGTGATGGCTGAAGATCTGAATAGAGAGGAAAGAAGAGATAGAAAAGACAGAAAGAGATACTAACAAAACTTGGCAGTCACTGGAAGAGATAGGTGAAAGAATGAATTGATTTCATGATAATCTTTGAGGTTTGTGGCTTGAGTGAGAGGAGAGAGGATGACTTTTTGTTTGTTTCTTCTTCCCTCTTCCCTTTCTTTTTCCCATCTTCATTTTTGCGAAGATTGGATAAGGTGGTTGATGTTAAAATTAACAAAGATAGATAATAAAAGATATGGAATAATTTGAGGGAAAAACTAATTAAGTTCTGAACAAGTTGAGTTTAAGGTGCCCAAGGGATATTAAAATGAGATGTCAAGTATGCAGCAGGAAGTGCATCTGGAGCTCAATAAAGGAGAAGGCTGATACCACCTGGGAAACTGCACACTTAATCAAGCCGTGGTACTCCAATCCAGTTTGCTCCCTAGCATTCTTCCCTGTCTCTTCTAATACAGGAACAAGGGTTTGGCAAAAATAGTAACTGAATCAGAATATATTTAATTACATAATCTTAGGTATTCAAATTTAATTTCACAAAATGTACACATTAAACTGGAATATTTGAAGAGTTGCTAACAAAAGAAAACAGGCATGAATATTAATAAATAGGGTCTATTTGTGGATCTTGCTTCACCATTATTATTAGTTAGTCATCATCTCTGTGATAAGATTGTTTCTCTTTAAGTTCCTCTCTATTTCCTAATTTTTCCACTCTTGTAATATTTAAAAGTGTATTTAAAACACATACAATGCCGTGATATAAGTTTCAGGTCTTGTAACCCATGAGACTATGTAGATGCAGTCAGCTATGAGTATTTGAAACTCCCAGGCTCTCAAAACAGGAGCTCTTTGGGGAGCTCTCCAGGGTACTGGACTGCCTCCCTTGAAATTCTGATCAGTGAGCCAGACCTTTATGTCTCTTCTGACTTACTTGTCATTGCTCTACCCTGAATCCTACCCTCTGATCAACTGGCTGTCTCAACTATGTCTTAACTAGCAACTTAGTTCTCTGGATCAGTTTCCAACAGGTTTTAGCTGTTAATTTCTTGCTGATGCCTCCAGAATCTATAAAACCAGTAACTTTCTTCCCACACAAACTCATCTCTTCCATTTAGGTTGCCATTAACCTTCCTTAATTTGTCTAACAAATACTCTTGACTGTAAACAGAAATGTAAAGTGCAAAACTATAAAACTTCAGGAAGATAATATAGGAGCGAATCTATGTGGTTTGACACCAAAACCATAATCCATGAATTTAAAAACTGAGAAGTTTAACTTTATGAAAATTAATTTCACTCTGCAAAAGACACCCTTTAAAAGAATGAAAAGGAAATTAAGGATTGGGAGAATATATTTGCAAAACACATATCCAGTAAAAAACACATCCAAAAAATACAAAGAACCCAATTAAAAATGGGCAAAAAACCTAAACAGACAACTTACCAAAGAAAATATACAGATGACAAATAAAGCATATGAAAAGATGCTCAGCATCATATGTCACTAGGGAATTGTGAATTAAAATAATGAGATACTACTATCAGAATAGTATTGGTAAAATAATTGATAGTATTGAATAGATTCAACATTGAGTGCTGATGAATATGTAGAGCAACAGGAACTCTTTTCATTGCTGGAGAATGAAATAGGCACTTCGGAAGACAGTTTGGAAGTTTCTTACAAAACTAGATATAGTCTTACCATATGATCTAGGAACACAATCTTAGGTATTTACCCAAAGAAATATAAATATGTCCACACAAAAACTTGCACATGAATGTTTACAGATGTTTGTTGCAAAACTATAATTAACCAACATTGCTTCAACTGGTGAATGGACAAACTATGGCACATCTATACAGTGGAATATTATTCAGTGATAAAAAGAAATGAGCTAAGAAGCCAGATATGGAGGATAAATGCATATTGCTAAGTGAAAGAAGTCAGTCTGAAAATTATGAGTATGAGTTCAACACTATGATATTCCAGAAAAGGCAAAACTATAGAGATAGTAAAAAGATCAATAGTTGCCAGAGGTTAGGGAGGCAAGAGAGAGAGGAATGAATAGGAAGAGCACAGAGAATCTTTAGTGTCATGAAAGTATTATGTATTATACTATAATGGTGGATCATGACATTGTGTAGTTGTCAAAACTCATAGAATTATACAATACAAAGAATAAACCTTTATGTCACCTATGGAGTTCAGTCAATGGTTCAATATTGTTTCATTAATTATAACAAATGTACCACACTAAAGACATAATATAGGAAATTGGGATAAGGGAGTGTGTGTGTGTGTGTGTGTGTGTACACTCAGTTGCTCAGTCATATCCGACTCTTTGTGACCCCATGGATTGTAGCCCACCAGGCTCCTCTATCCAGGGAATTTTCCAGACAAGAATGCTGGAGCAGGTTGCCATCCCTCCTCCTTGGAATCTTCCTGACACAGGGATCGAACCCACACCTCTCACGTCTCCTGCACTGGCAGGCAGATTCTGTACCACTGTGACACCTGGGAGGCCCAGGGGAGAGGGTATTATATGCTAACTCTGTACTATCTGCTCATTTATTTTGTAAACCTAAAACTTCTAAAATTTGAAGTCCATTATTAAAAGTATTATCTAATGTCTACTATAAGTCAGCCATTGCACGCGAAACTGGGATTATTGACCTTCTTCACATTTCAATGTGGCATGTTGGGTATAAGAAGACAGATACTATTGAAATATTGACACTAGTATGTATTTACACACTACTATGAATGAAAGTTTCATAGGACTATGAGAACTTTTTACCTAGTCTGGAGGTCTAGAGAAGTCTTCTCTAAGGAAGAGATGTTAGAACTGAGATCTCAAAGATGAATAAGAGGGACTTCCCTGATGGTGCAGTGGCTAAGATTCAGCACTCCAAAGGCAGGTCCTGGGTTTGATCCCTGGTCAGGGAACTAGATTCCACACATTGCAACTAAGAGTTTGCCTGCCACAACTAGAAAGATCTCCCATGCCACAACAAAGATCAAAGATCCCATGTGCCACAGCTAAGACACAGCACACCCAAATAGGTAAATCAATAAAATTTTTAAAATGGATTAATAGGAGTTAATTAGATTTGTGATTTTGCTTGTTTTTGTTCACAGCACAGGGGTTTATCCCTTTTATTTATTTTCTTAGAAAAATTTTGGTCTAAGAGAAAATTAATATCCATAGTTATTTGGTCATTTTACATATGCACTTCTTAAGAAGAATTAAGCTTCATTTTCTGTTGAAGAGTTTGTTACCATGGAATCTGGCTTTTGAGTCATTCTATCCAGTTCTTCCTGAATATTTGTCAACACAGTCTTTTGTTCTGACTTCTTGGCTGTGCTCTGCACCCCACCAGCACCAAGGATATCCAGGAGAGCCTGCTTTTTTTTTTTTTTTTAACTCAACAGACTACTGAAGAAACTGGCCAACACCCCTTTACTTGCTGCATTATTTTTGATGTTTGGGGTCTGACTTCTTTAGTGACATGTTTGGGGAGTCACTAGGCATGCTGGCTGGCCCTCCCCAGCCCTGTCATACCCCCAACTTTTCTTTTTAATGAAAATGTCTCCTTTTTGGCCACACTACACAACATGTGGGATCTTAGTTCCCTAAGCAGGAATTGAACCTATGTCCTCTGCTGAGGAGGCACAGTCTTAACCACTGGACTTCTGGACAGGTCTCTGCTTGCAGGCTGTTTTGATGATCACATTAAAGATACCAGGACCCCATCACCAAACAGGACTCAGAACATGAACATGCCCACCAACTGCACCAAGCAGCAGGCGCCACCCAAGCTTACTACAGCCAGGAGAATTCAGACAGCCACCGCCTCTACTGGCCCATCTCTCACCACTTCTGAGGTAAAGTCCTCAACAACCCAGTTAAGGGTCATACTCTTCCTTTTTAGGCAGCCAGGCCTAGGGTTGGAAGGCCGGGTAATGTTAACAAAGATCCCAGGAATCTCCTTCTGACAAAATCACTATTTTCCCATGCAGGGAGCCCCAGAAGCCTGGGAGACACCAGGGCCTTCAGTGGTCAGTGCATCCCTCAGGGCAGCAAAGCCAGGCTCTGACCTCATTGCTACATTCAGCTGCACCCCTCCCTACTGGGTCCCATCATGCCTTTTTTTTTTTTTTAAAGATTCTGTATAATGAATGGAGAGCAGACAGGTATATTTAGCGGCCTCATTCAGTACTCCAGAATCATCAATATGGGGCCTCTGTATCTCTCCCAGCTGCCAGCTCCCCCCAACACTTACACTTGTTCTTCTGTTAGAATTGGGGTCAGCGTGGGGGTTGTTAGGAAGGAGAGCATTCTGACAGAGGGAGGGTAAGGTCCCGTAGTGAGACACAGTATATACAGCACAGAAGGAAGGCCCATGTGGCTAGAGCACAGAAAGCAAAGAGGTAAGTGCACAAGCTGAAGATAGAGGTTGGTAGGGGCGACCCTACAGAGGACCCTATGGGCCAGAAAAAAGGATTTACATTCTTAACCTAAAATCAGTAGGAAGACCTTCAAAGATTTTCAGCTGAGTGTTGACAAGACTATAATTGAAAAAGGTCTCTGGCTATTTGGTGAAGAAAAGATAGCAGTGTTTCTCAACCTTGGAACTATTGATATTTTGAGGTGGGTAATTCTTTGCTGTGGGGGGCTGTACTGTGCATTATAGGAAGTTCAGCAGCATCCTTGGCATCTCCACACTAGGTATATCCACACATGGAGTTGAGACAACCAAAGTCTCCAGACTCAATTATACTGATATTTAGAAATATAAACTGAACTTGTAAATGCTGCTGCTATTGCTAAGTCACTTCAGTCGTGTCCGACTCTGTGCAACCCCATAGATGGCAGCCCACCAGGCTCCCCCATCCCCAGGATTCTCAAGGCAAGAACACTGGAGTGGGTTGCCATTTCCTTCTCCAATGCATGAAAGCGAAAAGTGAAAAGTGAAAGTGAAGTCGCTCAGTTGTGTCCGACTCCCAGCGACCCCACGGACTGTAGCCCACCAGGCTCCTCCATCCATGGGATTCTCCAGGCAAGAGTACTGGAGTGGGGTGCCAGAACTTGTAAATAAACAACATCAATTATGTCGAAAAATAATCCTCTCATATAATGCATAAGCTTTCCCTCACCCCTTTTTCCACTTTCATCATCATATTTTAATGAGTTTCATCATATAAAGACGTGGAGCTGCATATCCTAATGCACAATTGCTGGGAGGCAGGGGGGGAAGATAAAAAAGGGAAACCCTCAACATGAAAATCAGCCTCCTCCATGGGAAAATAAACCCTCCAGAGATAACAGAAGATGTATTCTATTAAGTCAAAATTCTTGATCCTCACCTTGACCAGAAAAGAAAGACTGAGAAAACCCCAAATATTCATCTCATTCTGGCACTGAACAACTATCAGCTCCCTGCATATGCCTTTTGACAACAAGCACTACAAGCAAACCCTAACCTGCTTTCTCTCCACTACTGGGCAAAAGTTTTTTTAATTAATTTTGTTTTTTAAATTTTTATTAGAATATAGTTGATTTACAGTGTTGTGTTAGTTTCAGGTGTATAACAAAGTGAATCAGTTATACATATACATAGACATATATCTGGGGCTCCCCAGGTAACTCAGCAGTAAAGAATCCATCTCACAAGCAGGAGATGCAGGTTTGATCTCTGAGTCAGAAAGATCCTCTGGAGTAGGAAATGGCAGCCCGCTCCAGTATTTTTGCCTGAGAAATCCTGCGGACAGAGGAGTCTGGCCGGCTACAGTCCATGGGGTCCCAAAAGAGTCAGAAATGATTTAGTGACTAAGCAACAACAATAAATACACATATTCACTCCTTTTAAGATTCTTTTCCCATTTAGAGCAATACAGAGTATCGAGTAGAGTTCCTTGTGCTATACAGTAGGTTCTTATTGGTTATCTATTTTATATATAGTAGTGTGTATATGTCAGTTTCAATCTCCCAATTTATCTCTCTTTTTCATTATCCCTTCCCTTATCCCTTGGTAGCCATAAATTTGTTTTCTACATCTGTGATTCTATTTCTGTTTTGTAAGTAGGTTCGTTTGTACTCTTTTTTTGGATGCAATATGTAAGAGATATCATATGATATTTGTCTTTCTGTGTCTGACTTGCTTCACTCAGTATGACGATCTCTAGGTCTATCCTTGTTGCTGCGAATGGCATTATTTTGCTTTCCTTTAAGGCTGAGTAATATTCTATTGTATATATGTACCACATAGGCTTTATCCATTCCTGCTTCCATGTCCTGGCTATTGTAAATAGTGTTGCAGTGAACACTGGGGTGCTTGTATCTTTTTGAATTATGGTTTTCTCCAGGTGTTTGTCCAGGAATGAGACTGCTGGGTCACATGGTTGTTCTATTTTTAATTTTTTAAGGAACTTCCATATGTACTCCATAGTAGCTATACAAACTTACACTCCAACCAAGTGTATGAAGGTTCCCTTTTCTCCACACCCTCTTCATCATCCGTCTATTGTTTGTAGACTTTTTTTTATTATGGCCCTTCTGACCGGTGTGAAGTGATACCTCATTGTAATTTTGATTTGCGTTTCTCTAATAATTAGTGATGTTGATCATTTTAATGTACTTTTTGGCCATCTGTGTATCTTCTTTGGAGAAATGTCTATTTAGAGCTTCCTCCTATTTTTTATTGGGTTTTTTGTTTTTTGATATTGAGCTGCATGAGCTGTTTGTATATCCCTCTCTCCTTTTTTTAACTGGTGGAAAGTGTTAAGATTATGAGAAGCTGTTTATAAAACTTTTTTTTTTTTTTTGGTGAATCAAAATCGATTTAATCCTTAAGAAATTTCATGGTGCGAATAAAAACAAACTTGATTTTTTTTCACACTTGCATTTTATTTTTTTTTAATTTTATTTTATTTTTAAACTTTACATAATTGTATTAGTTTTGCCAAATATCAAAATGAATCCGCCAGGTATACATGTGTTCCCCATCCTGAACCCTCCTCCCTCCTCCCTCCCCATACCATCCCTCTGGGTCGAACAGTCCTTTGCAGCTGGAATTTGATTATTTGGTACCTATTATTCTTGATTGCTAGTAAAATGTCTAAAAAATTATAAAAAATTTCCCATATCTTATGCTTATATTTTTTAGATTGCATTTATAATCCCAAGAAGTTTTGCTTTTAATTTGAATCTTCAGTTCTTTTTTTTTTTCTTGAATCTTCAGTTCTTGAAAAAATTTTAAACAAGTTATGCTGTACCATGGTTAGAAGAAAAGAGTAGAATAGAAATGCAAAGGGAGGTCATAAATATGATCCAGCAACCATACTTGATGAATTTTGGGCATTCTAGGTCTATGTAGCTTTCTTAAACTCCAGAGTATCAATTGATTTTACTTAGGATTTCTGTCAAGTGAGTGATGATACTGTCTAAATAGATTTCATTCTTACTTTCCCAAGGTTTTACTTTGACTATGTAGCGAACTAAGTTGGGTGATGAATATACTAGATTTCACAATAATATGGAAATTATTGGGCTGAATTTTTTTTTGGTGCACCAACTGTTGTGGTATTTATTTCTGTTTAAGTCAATTATAGTGTACAATGTCAAAACAATACATTAAAACCAGTAATTCATAGGTAAAAATTATCCATATACAGATGGTGACACTTAAGCTCTAGATGTATAAATATCATAAGTACATATTCAGAGTTGTGAATGGAATTCCAACAGTATTAACCCACCTTCAACAAGTCATACAGTCTGTTTCCCTCATAAAAACAGTGAAACACAATCTGTTCTATACATTTTTCACAGCCTCAATTGCTGTAACATGAGAACTCTTTTCTTAAGGGTAGAAACTCTCAACTGCTCTTAGACCACATAAGTCCATCAGTTTACAGTTGGAGTCTTCTACCCATTCAGAATATTTCATACTCTTATGGACAGAAGTCCCATTGTTTAAGTTAATAGATTTTGTATCTATAGAAGTTAAGTGCTCTTAAGTCATGATATGACTTTTGCTTTGGCCTTAATTTTCCTTTTATTTCTAAGGGCTTCCATAAAAAGATTCCTTTGTTAACATATAATGTATTTTCATTGTAATATAACGTTAGATTTTTCCTCCATATTTTCACAAAAGCAAAAAATTTTTCGATCTGTGTCAGATATGTTTCTTATATCCTGCAAACCTATTGCCACAAACTTCTGTGGAACAAACTGCCTCATGTGCAACAACATGAATGAACCTTGAAAGCATTATGCTAAGTGAAATAAGTCAGTCACAGAAAGAAAAGTATTGCCATGAGTACACTTAATATGAAGTTTCTAAAATAGATTCATAGAATCAAAGAATGATCATAAATTTTCAAACAAAATGAATCAGTTCTACTGTACAACATTGTACCTGTAGTCAAGATAATATATTGTAAACAAAAATATCTTAGAGTGGGTTTCATGTTAAGTGTTCTTACCACAAAAAAATTTAAAAATAAAGCAAACAAAATGTTTGTACAAACCAATAATTATCTCTAACACATATTTTTCCAATTATAAAATGTTGATGTTATTTCTGGAAAAATACAGAAAAGTTTAAAGCATAAAATAAAAACTACTCATAATCTACATGGAAATGAACACTATTAACATTTGGTGTCTGTGTCCCATATAAAATACTTCTTTTCAAAGGAAGAAAAAAATGTGACACTCATAGTTTATTTAAATTGGAAGTAAAAAAATAAATAAATAAATTGGAAGTAGAAAATACTAGAAGTGTGATTAGAAATATTTGTGAATATTCCCTTTTTTGATACCTACTGAGGACGAATGATGAATAGCTCCATGAAACCAGAAGTGAAGACAGAGGAGACAGATTTGTAATTCCCATTCTCAAGAAAAGATATATTAATTTCAAAATTTATTTTAAAATATGACATAGAATATCACCATAAGGAAGAGCAAGAGATGAATAAACTCATTATCAAGATATATGTCTAAAGTGAGAAAGAACATCAAGAATACAATAAAAAAGGAATACAGAGGACATCCCCGGTATGGTGGATAAGAATCTGCCTGTCAATGCAGGGGACACAGGTTTGACCCCTGGTCTGGGAAGATTCCATATGCCTTGAGCAACTAAAGTCCATGCGCCACAGCTACCGAAGCCCACACACTAGAGCCCACGCACTGCAGCTACTGAAACCGGAGCACCTGAAGCCTGTGTTCCACAATAGAAGCCACCACATTGAGAAAGCCGCCACATTTCTTTTACACCATAAGAAAGAGTAGCCCCTGTTAACTGCAACTAGAGGAAGCTGATCAAAGCAATGAAGACCCAGCACAAAAAGTAAATATGTAAATAAATAAATTTAAAAAAAAACCAGAGTAATACGCACAAAGACTGAACCTTATTATAAACTATGGACTTTAGTAAATACTAATGTATTGATACTGGTTCATCAATTTTAACTAACATACCCCACCAATGCAAGATTCTAATACATAAGAGGGGAAACTGAAGGATTAGGGAAGGGAGTATATGGGAACTTTGTATTGGCTTCTCAATTTTTCTGTAAGCCTAAAATTACTCAACAATGAAGTCCAGCAATTTTTAAGTTAAAGAAATAAGCAAATTAAAATAATGTGAGTCTTCAAAACTCAATACTTTCCCAATGGATTTTCTAACTGTTTGTTAATTATTCTTCTTCTGCTTAGCCCTTAAATAATAACTATGATACCTCTTCCTCAGTCCTTTGCATTTTTATTCTCTAGTCTACATTTCATAAACCAGTTGATCCACTTCCATATTCAACTGTCACTTGTTACGTATCATTTATTTCCTCCCCATCTTCCACTAAAAACATCCACTATCCCTGTGTTCCTCTTTTGGCTATACATCTACCACTTTCTATCCCACTTCCACTTGTGCTACGTTTACACTTATTTCTCTGCCTTTTTTCATCCTGTGCCCCCTGCCTGGAATGCCCTTGCCCTCCATCTCATCTTCCTGTATTGTATTCATCTTTTAATGCCTAGAACAAATGTTACTAGTTTTGTGAAACCACTCCTGATTCAACCCTTATATTAATTTTGCAACTGCTTATAACCACAATATAAGCAAGCCATGTTGCATGGCATCACCAACTCAATGAACATGAGTTTGAGCAAGCTTTGGGAGATGGTGAAGGACAGGGAAGACTGGCATGCTGCAGTCCATGGGGTTGCAAAGAGTTGGACACAACTGAGGGACTGAACAACAACAATAACCACAATTAGGGCTTTAAAAAAGAGAAAAAAAACACCACACAATCTGATTTATATTGTAATTAGTTTTATGGTTTGCTTACCTCCTTCACTAATCTTTGACATCCTAGGAGGTAGAAAATATATTGCTACACTTTACATTGCCCTGTTGCCAAATACGGTACCATAAGCATAAAAGATAATAAGTATTTTGATTCATGATAATCAGTCTTTGAGCAAAACTCTAATTTATTACTCTGCTTTCATAAGATAACTTTTGAACTAAGTGGAAATTTTGATGGGGTAGGTTCTTGAAACATTCCTGAAATATTAAATTCTACAATTTAGTGTTTGTAGGCATTTAGTGGTGAGAGTAATATTGATGCTAAGTCATTAACAAGCATTCAATTTAAAATATAATAAAAATAATTTCTAGAATAAAGAATTAATAAAGTCTATTGAAGTGAAGAAAGACTGGTAATAAAATTTTTTAAAATACTACCAAAAGAAATTGAATCTCAAATAACCCAGAAAAAGTAAAGTTGGTAACTATAATTTCCTTAGTGTTTCTCTAGAACTTTTCAAGGGAAGGGTACCTAGATAACTCAATATGAGTATTTCTTTTTTTTTAATTTTTATTTATTTATTTGCTTGCACTGGGTCTTAAATGTGGCTTACAGGATCTTTAGTTGCAGCATGCAGTCTCTTAGTTGTAGCTTGTGGGATCTAGTTCCCTGACCAGGGGTAAACCTGGGCCGCCTGCCTTCGGAGTGTAGAGTCTCAGCCACTGGATCACCAGGGAAGTTTCCACAATATGAGTATTTCATTTGGCATGAGAGCATAGTCTTACATGAAACATCAAATATTCACAAAAAACATGAAAGAGGGATATCATATCTTGGTTTTTGTTTTTATTGTTTCCACAGCAGGACTTTATCATACTCTAAGTTTCTGGTCGTTTACACACACGCAAATAAAACTGAAGGTGCTACACTGATAATCAGCCATGTATATTTATTAATTTAGACTAGAAGAAGATAATCATATGGTAAAAGACACAACTGAACTCAACCCTCATACCATATACAAGGTATACCAGAGACATTCTAATAGGATAACAGTTTTAATGTAAAAAGAGGAAAATAATTAATTTCTTCATGGGAGTAGAGAAAACTTCCTATTCAGAAACATAAGAAAAAGATTAATAAATATTTCACAAAGTAATTTCAAAATGGGCTTCTCTGGTGGCTCAGTGGTAAAGAATCTGCCTGCCAATACAGGAGACACTGGTTTGATCCCTGGATCAGGAAGATCTCCTGGGGAAGGCTGTGGCAACCCACTCCAGTATTCTTGCCTGGAAAATCTCATGAACAGAGAAGTCTAGTGGGCTATAGTCCAGGTGGTCACAGAGAGTCAAACAAGGTTTAGTGACCGAACAACAACAACAAATTTTAAATTACGTGATAAAAATTACAATAAAGGCTTCCCTGGTGGCTCAGTGGTAATACAGTGCTAATACAGGAGACATGGGTTTGAACCCTGTTGCAGAAAGATTCCTCATGCAGCAGAGAAATTAAGCCCCTGCACCACAACTATTGAGCCAGTGCTCCAGAGCCTAGGAACCACAGCTGCTGAGCCCATGTGTGGCAACTCCTGAAACCCACACACCCTACAGCCCAGCTCTGATAAGAGAAGCCACCACAATGAGAAGCTGAGCATGACATCTAGAGGGTAGCCTGCATTTGCTGCAACTAGAAAAAAGCTCACATGCAGCAACAATGATCCAGCATATCCCCAAAATAAAGTAAACAAAAACATTTTAAAAATTACAATGAAGAAAATAAAAAAATCCCTAATTGGGAAAAATTTTGCAATATTTATCATAGAGAAAAGATTACTATATCTGGAATATAAAAAGCTTATAAAATACAAAAGACCAAAATCCAATATATCAAGTGGATTTGAGATATCACAAAAAAAGTAATGCTGTCTGTCAACTATATGAAAAGATTTCAATCTCATTCATAAGAAAAATAATACAAATCAGTACTACAATATCATTTCTCACCTATAAGATTGGCAAACATTCCAAAGTTTGACAATACTCTTTTAGTGAAGCTGTTTGGCACATGTATACTTTCCTGTATGCTCATGAGAGTACAAAACATGACAACTGCTAATGGCAGAAAATTTGGCAGTATCTGGCAAAATTACCTGTGCATTTGACCCAGAAATCCTACTTCCAAGAATCTATTACAAACATTTACTGGCACAAGTAAGAAAAAAGTTTGTATGGGACTATTCACAACTACATTCTTTGTATTATTGAAATACTAGAAACAACCCAATAGTTCATTAAAAAGGGAAACATTGACTAAATTGTGACACATTTACACATGGTAGAAATATAAAATTGTAAAAAAAAATGAGAAACATCTTTATATATTAAAATGGCATGATCATCAGGATTAAGTGAAAAAAGCAAGGTAGACAAAAGTGTTTTCCTATGCTATGATTTATGCATAGGTAGAGAAAACTGAATGTATACATACATTTGCCTTTATATGTCGTTAAGCAGAATGATAAATCACACAATTTTAAAAACAGTTACCTATGGGAGAAAGAAGGATAGACTTGAGGGAACAAGGATAGAAAATATATGTGTTTAATCACATCTTCTTTCAGTTTAGACTCTGGAACGATGTAAATATTTAATACAGTTATAAAACAAAATTAAATTTAAAAAAATTTAAAGCAAAGATCCAATTCAACTTAACCACGTATCCAGTTGGTGGCATAACTACACAGAGAGGGACTATTCCAAATGGCTTTTTAAAATTTATTTATTGGCCGCATTGGTCTTTGTTGCTACAAGAGGGCTTTCCCTAGTTGAGGAGAGTGGGGGCCACTCTCTAGTTGTGATGCACAGGCTTCTCATTGTGGTGGCTTCTCTTATTGCAGAGCGCAGGCTCTAGGTCACTGGAGCTTATGTAGTTGCGGTGCATGGGCTCAATAGTTGCGGCTCTCACGCACTAGAACAAGGGCTCAGTAGTTGCAGCACACAGGCATAGCTCCCTCGAGGCTTGTGGGATCTTCCCAACCATGGAATCGAACCCGTGTCCCCTGCATTGACAGGCAGATTCTTAACCACCCCGTGTCCCCTGCATTGACAGGCAGATTCTTAACCACTGGACCACAAGGGAAGTCCTCCAAGTGACTTTAAAACTCAGTAATTTGACTGTAGGTTCCTATTGGAATATACCTTAAGAAAAAAAGAATTGCAAAAACAAAAGAAAACAAACAAAAAAAAAGACTGTTCAACTGTTTTCAGTTGCAGTATTCATATTGTTGATGGAAGTGTTGGTGCTGTCCTGAGATAACTGTGTGTTGTATAAAGCGAATTAGCAATTAATATTGGTACCATCAAGAACTTGTATTTTTGCCATGTGACAAAAAAGATATAAATGCAAAAGAGAATAAGGGGGGAGGGAACCTGAATTTGAACTGAAAACATCAATATGATCTCATAGTGTCTTTTATCTTTAAATATATAGTATGCATTTCCTATCTCTGCCCACAAAAATGGTCTAAAAACAATGACAAACCAGAAGTAATGAGCAACCCTGATGCCCAGTTTGTAGGTTGTATGTAGCATTTTGTTCTAAAAGAAAAATCAAGGATCCTAGGAGAAATGGCTGACTCTGTCTAGGGCAGAAAATATAAGAGAAAAGGTTGGAATATTTTGTAATACCTCAAAGCAAGAAGGCAAATCAAAGACCATTGGCAAATCAAAGAACTCAGAAGCCAACTGACCTAAGATAGGATAATTTGAGTATTAAGTTATTAAAAAGAGAAAATAATTTCAACGGGTTTAAAAACATAAATCTTATTTAAGTCCATGAATTTGTAGTGAT
Source organism: Bos javanicus (assembly GCF_032452875.1). Lineage (NCBI taxonomy): Eukaryota > Metazoa > Chordata > Mammalia > Artiodactyla > Bovidae > Bos > Bos javanicus. The sequence goes on from NC_083870.1 coordinate 50,765,347, forward strand.
TAGGAGAAACTAATTAGTCACATTTAGAAGGTTCTAGGAACCAACATTGGAGAAGGAAATGGCAACCCACGCCAGTACTCTTGCCTGGAGAATCCCAGGGACGGGGCAGCCTGGTGGGCTGCCGTCTATGGGGTCGCACAGAGTCGGACACGACTGAAGCGACTTAGCAGCAGCAGCAGCAGCAGCAGCAGGAGGAACCAACATTGTATCTTGAAAACCAGTAAGGAAAGGAAAAAAAAAAGCAAATCTTTATTCTACCTTTCCTATGTGAACTCTACCAAATAACCAAATAGTTCATGAGAAAAAATTTCTCATTATAGAAGTATTCTAGTTAAAAATGCAGGCCTTATGTAATTAGAATATCACCTTTTTACAACTTCTATTGAATTAATACATGCATTAATTATGTTGCTGCTGCTGCTGCTAAGTCGCTTCAGTCGTGTCTGACTCTGTGTGACCCTATAGACGGCAGCCCACCAGGCTCCTCCGTCCCTGGGATTCTCCAGGCAAGAACACTGGCCTGGGTTGCCATTTCCTTCTCCAATGCATGAAAGTGAAAAGTGAAAGGGAAGTCGCTCAGTTGTATCCGACTCTTAGCGACCCCATGGACTGCAGCCTACCAGGCTCCTCCGTCCGTGGGGTTTTCCAGGCAAGAGTACTGGAGTGGGGTGCCATTGCCTTCTCTGATTAATTATGTTCAGTTCAGTTCAGTTCAGTTGCTCAGTCGTGTCCGACTCTTTGCGACCCCATGAATCGCAGCACGTTAGCTAACATTAAAAAAAGATAATCAGACACTGTGTGCCTTTTGTTAAGTGTCTGATTCAACATATGAAGTAGTCCTGCACCCCCAAACTAGCAAAAATCTAAGCAAATCTTGTTTAGATCTAAACTATCAATTTATAGGAAATACAAAGAACAGAGGAATATAGTAAAAAAATATCATTGGGGATAATTCAGCATATATGTACTGTGGAAACAGTATAGGACAAAAAACATGGTTTTTTCAACAAATTTCAAGTTAAGGGGTGCAGCATGCAGGGGAATCTATAGATTAAAAAAGGTTTAAAAGACATAACAACCAATTACAATGTATGGACATTATTTGTATCCTGATTCAAACTAATACTGTAAAAAACAAATTTTGTGAGACAATCAAGGGTATTTGAACACTGAATATTTGATGATATTAAGAAACTGTTCATATTTTAGATGTGACAACAGTTTTGTGATTACTTTGTTTAGAGTCCATAACTTTTTTTTTTAACTTTTTATTTTGTATTGGAGTATAGCCGATTAACAGTGTTGTGGTAGTTTCAGGTGAACAGCAAAAAAGTGTCCATAACTTTTAGAAATACACATTGAGATATTTATAGATGAAGCCATGTAAAGCCTGGGATTTGCTCCTATGAACTAATGAGGGCAAGAGGGCTAACAGATTGAACAACATTGCCCATGAGTTGGTAATTATTTAATCTGGTGACAGGAATTCTTTATTCTATTCTACATTTGTAAATATTTGCAGTTTTGCTTAAAAGGTTAAATAGCATCTAAACTCCTCTTCGTCTGGGAAAACCTTTAATCACTTTGGAAAGGTGAGATCCTGTGGGCTTCAAAAGGAGATAGGTAGGTCACCAGAGGAGTGAGGGAGAACATTATTAGTACCAGAGATACTTAGAAATTTGAGCACATTTATTGATTAGAGAAAGTTGCCATTTGAGAGAGAGAACTTGAAAATACAAGGAAGGAAGGATAGCTGAAAGAGCATGGGCTTATTTTATTGATTAGTTGAGTTCATCTATTTCTCAAAAAAGTTTTTAAAATAATATTTTTTCCTTGAAAATGTTTATTTCAATATTCTGTCCTTCAAATAAGTCAGGCACCATTGAAATATCAACCCTCTTAACAAATGTCTTCCAAATCAATACCTTTAACTCTCTCCCTTCTCTGCCTTTTGAGTATTTCCACTCAAATATCTTATCATTTCCTCTGACTCAGTATGACCACAAACTAACTCCTCTAACTGCCTGCTTATGTCAGAGGGGCTACAATTCCCAAAGTCACCAGCTGGCTAATCCTTTAAGTCCTCTTAACTCCTTCCTTACCCTTGACACCCCAGTCCCAATCAACAAATTTCTTTTTTTGTAAGGCCTCTTTCTTAGCCTTTTCTTTCCATTCTAATATCCCTATAATACAATTTGCAGAGTATCCATTCGTTCCAGCAACTATTTATTGAGCCAACTATTCACTAAGCACTATTCTAGATTCTGGAGATACATTAATGAACAAAAACATTGGATACCCCATCTTTATGGAATTTTGCATTCTCATGGAACTGACTTTCCAGAAATTCTATTATCAATGAGTAGGTCTTTAGATGCAATAACCCAACAACTGGAAGTGTCCTAAGTCATCAGTCTTTGGTGATTATCCCATCTTGATCAAGTAAAATAGAAGTTTGACTCTTGCCCAGATAAGAGAGCAAAGGTCTCCGGCTCTACCCTCTATTTGTGGTGGTTTCTTGCAGGACACTGAGACGGTGTGATATTCATGTGCTCAGTCATGTTCAACTCCTTGCAACCTCATGGACTGTAGCCCACCAGGCTCGTCTGTTCATGGGATTTCCCAGGCAAGAATACTCAAGTGGGTTGCCATTTCCTTCTCCAGGGGAATTTCCCCAACCCAGAGATGGAGCCCACGTCTGTTATGTCTCCTGCACTGGCAGGCAGGTTCCTTAGCATTAGCGCTACCTGCGAAGTGTAGAGGGAGTTATTGTCCAAGTCCCTTCTTCTGAAAACTCCATCCCATAGACAACTGTCTGAATCTCACACTCAAGCGACAGGAAACAAAATTCAAATCACCCTTGGAATTCTCTAGCAGTCTAGTGGTTAAGACTCAGCACTTTCATTGCTGGGGCCTGGGTTCAATCCCTGGTTAGAAAGCTAAGATTCTGCAAGCTGTGCAGCACAGCCAAAACAAATGAACAACCAAAAAATGGCTCTTAAACATATAAAAAGATACTATCATAACTGCAAATTAAAACTAACTGAAATAACGTTTTGCACCTTTCAGACTGTTAAAAAGCAAAGTGTAACTACACATTTTGCTGACAAGGTTATGGAAATAAATAAAGTGCTGTTGGGAGTATAAAATCCAGGACCCCATAGAGGGCACATGGAAGGCATTTCAGTTGCATTTATTCTTTGACCCAACAATTTCACTTCTGGAAGTTTATCCTAAAAATATATTTGCATTTATATAAAGCAAGATGTTTACAAAGTGGTTTGTTGAATAATTTTGTACTAGCCAAGATTGGAAAGAGCCCAAGTGTCCATCTGTATCATGGTTTCTCAACCTCAGTACTAATTGATATTTTTGGACCAGATAAATTCTTTGTTGTGGGGACTGTCCTCTGCACTGTAGGATGTTTAGCAGTATCCCTGCCTTCTACCCACTAGACACCAGTAGCATTCATCCGTTCAAACCGAAATGACTGCAGACATTGCCATGTGTCTCCTGGGGACAGATCTTTCCCATTCTTCTGATGAAAACCACTGATCTATAAAACCTGGTTAAATAAACAGTGGTATATCCATAAATGGAATACTATGCAGCTGTAATAATAATGAGGAGAGCTCAATGTACTATATAGAAAACTGATTGGATAATAAAAAAAAAATAGAAACAAAAGAAAAAAGGAAGTTGCTATTTTGATTACTACAGGGTGTGCCAAGGAGAGACAGAGGGGAGCATGTATCTCCATTATCCATAATACTTTTTTTAAAGTTTATTTTGGATAACTTAAATGTTATTTCCATGAAAAGTAAGGCTATAATTTTTATTGACTGTGTTCAAGATAAATAGTGAGGCTACAGAGAAAAATATCATTTTATAAGTTATAACAATATTTCTCATTTACAAAAAGTGTTTTAAAAAGATATGAAAAGAAACTGTTAGAAGGTTGATTGCACTTGCTTTTAACTTAGGATATTGTGCTACTACAAGGAATTGCTTAGAGATTTGTTCAAGAATCTACTGAACAAATCTAGTGATGGAAGTTGTACAGTTATATTTTTCCAACAGACTTTAACTTCCTTTTAAAGGTGCTTTATTCTTTAAAGTTCTAAGCCAGAAAAAAAGCAAGCTGCTGCCTTTATGCTACCAAGGATGTAAAACCATCCTCCAGGTGTGACTCAAATAAAAATAGCTATGGCATAGAAGAAAAAAATAGCCTGTAGATAAGATGTATATCAGTGACATTGTTCCACGAAATCTATCCCTGGTTAATCTTGCAGCTCCATGGAGACTTATGTATTTCTCCACTCATTGAACATCATGTTTGAGTGCCTACTGTGCACCAGACGTTACGTTAGGTAATGAGAATATAGTGACAGTCATAAATGACACGTTTCTTGCTTTTAAGGAGTGAAGGAGTCAGACCTAAAAACACCGTGTGTACAGAATGGGAGTATGAAGAAAAAGCACAAAGGAACTGGTTTGTGGTTTTGCCTTGTTTAGAATGAAACTCATATAATGCTTATTTCATTCCTCATGACTGTAGCAATTGCCTTGCTCACTCATTGCCTGTGTAAAATCTACCTTTTCCATACAATTCAGTTTAGGTTCTACGAAATTCCACCTCCTTGGAGAAATCTTCCTGGACCATCTCCAAGACATCACAAATGTGATATTTATCATTTACTGATCATATCCCATGTACTAGGCCCTATACATGCAATACCTTATTTTCACATCAACCCTTTGTGTGCGTGATGATTATGTCTTACTTTACCAATGAGGTAAATGAAGCGTAAAAAGATTAAATGACTTTCCCAAGTTTTCCTTATGCTAAATGGTTTAATGGAAATTTGAAAAAAGGCCTGATTCCAAAGCCTGTACTCTTAAACATTGTGTCTAATGGTCTACTATTGTGCTCCTGTGATTCTCATAGCGACTGTTGACTATACTTCTCACTCATTCATTCCAAACGACTCTTGTCATTTACTGCTTAGGCTCTTGTTTGTTTCTGAATTGTAGATATGTGTGTGTGTGGGGGGTCACATGTGTGTGTGCATGCAATTGTCTTGCATTCTCAACTTGCTTGTAAACTTCTTATGGATGAGGACTTTTGCGTAGGCTCTACAATATAGCTTTCAGCTTGCGCTTGACTTAAACATTCAGCTGGTCCCTTAATTTTTTTGATTCTTCCTTGAAATTCTCTGCAGATCTTTCTTTTCTTTTTTCCCCTTCCATTGCTAGTGCTACCACACACACATCATTTCTTCCTTTTGTCTCTTAACCAATCTCTGAGCCTCCATTTTCTTCTCCCTTCAAAGATTCTTCCTCTCTTGAAGCCCAGATTTGTCCACCTAAAATATGCATCTTATCATATCATTCCAGTTCTTAAAATACTCTTAATTCCACAGGAGTGACCAGCTTGAGGTCAGAACCTTCCTTTTCTTCATCTCCCTGATATACACCCCACTCTCTAGCCCATTAGTACAGTCACATTCCCCAAACAGAATATGCTCTCTCAGAGCTCTGGTTCTTCTGCCCTGCTAGAAGGAACTTGGTTTTTTACATACTGAGCTCCTCTTCATCCTTCAAAGACCAATTCAGATGTTCTAGATATTAGTCCCATTAGTGCCAGAATTGAAAGCTCCTTCCATATTTCATATTTCTATGTTTCAGTTGCTCACTGTATAATTTATAATTTACTTATATATAAATAATTTCTGAAAGTTTCCTCCTTTTAGTCTGGGCTCTTTGAAAGAAAGAACTATGTATTTTCTCTATATATTCTACCATGGAGCAGGTTCACAATATAAATAGGTGATGAATCAACAATTTAGTGAATAGCATTCCTTTTTCTCATTTTTTAAACAGCGTTTCTTTTTTGCCTATGCTAACTAATTAGTCTACATATACCCATAGAAGAGTAAAAACAAAATCCCAATGTGGATTGTTTCACATGTTTGCATTATATTTTTCTTTCTCATAAGATTTTTTTTCCCTTCCCACTTCTATATGGCAGAGAACCCAGGAATCTTATTCAAGGGTGTCCTAAAGATCATCCTTCCTCTGTCCCTACCCAGTTTATTCAGTTCTGGAGTATTACAGGCACCTTCTGGCTTGTCCCACTCTTAAGTCATGGAGGTACTTTTTGATTCAGACTGGTGTCCTAGCCCTCTTTTCATCTGAGTGATTCATCAGTCAACTGTGATTTATTTTAATGGCAAACATTAGTCACAACAGAAAGACAAAATCAAATAAAGTAACTATACTGGCTTTTACCAAATATCAAATCCCTTCTCTCCTATCATCAGTGGGCAGAGGCACCTGGCAGCTTCAGAGGCTGGGTTTCCCTAATCCTTATCAGCATGTCTGCTTTGGCCTGCTTAATTTAGGGAAAAGGCTGTCTGTTTAACAGCCCTCAGGGAGCCAGTATGCTCATGAAATTGACCATGCTGATCCCAGAAGTTGGAGCACACTTCCATAGAGAAGTCCCTGTCCAGATCTAACTGTACTCTATGTATTGAAATGTTTTGATATTAAGCACATTTTAAAATATTATGATTTATTTCAAGTTAATAATCCAAGTTGGAGAAGGAAATAGCAATCCACTCCAGTATTCTTGCCTGGAAAATTCCATGGACAGAGGAGCCTGGCAGGCTGCAGTCCGTGTGGTCACAAAAAGTTGCTGTTTATCTTTCTCAGTCTTATTTCACTTTACTGTAATATCCTCCAGAATCATCCATGTTGTCACAAACGGCAAGATCTCACTTTTGTGAACTATATCTTAGTAAAAGCTGTTTTGTTTCGTTTTAAAGGTACTCAAATATAAAGTTTTTTCTTTATTCTAAGGTCTGTTTCTGGATTTGTAATGGTGGGTTTTTTTTTTTTTGGCGGTATTGGGTCTTAGTTGCAGCACATGGGCTTAGTTACCCTGTGGCACATGGGATCTTAGTTGCCAGACTAGGGATCAAACCTAAGTCCTCTGCATTAGAAGGCAGATTCTTAACCGCTGAACCACCCAGGAAGTCCCTCAATAGTGTTTTTTTATTTGATATTTAATGTCATTCTAAATAAAGAGAAAAGTAAAATTTTAAATTATTAGCATGAATTTCAATGTTCATATTTGTATTGTGCAATGCCAGTTTTAAGCGCAAATATAAAAGCATGCGGTTCATTCAGAATTACCAAAATTACAGAGTTCATATACTGTAGCTCATATATGCACATATTAATATATTTTGTCCGTATCAGAACAGTGGAAACACTGCACAGAAGTAACTCAACTGTTTTTATTTCACTTCTTGATACATATATATCCTACAAGAACTATCTTCAGCTTGCTGATGAGTAAGGAAGAACTGAAAGAAAAGAACTATGCGTCATTATCTTTCCCTTTCCTTCTGTGTCATTTTTAGTGTAAATGGTTGGTTAATATAAGGAAGTAACACAAGTAAGAAAGGATATGATACTATTTTTCAGTCATTTGTGTTAGGAAATCAAAAAGCAAGTTCTGTCAGGGCCCCACTTAGTTTTGGACATGACATGCCTACCTTGAACTTGTTATGAATTTTGCTGAACACTCAGGCATTGTGGATCTCTACCAAAATTCTGCATTCATGGGGCAAATCTAAAAAGTTACATGCAATTTCCACAGCAATTTTATCTCTTCTGTTCTTGCACAGGCCACATTGTCCCATCAGACTTCACTTGCAATATTTAAGTTCAAAGACTAAATTATTAAGAATTTCAAGATGAAAACAGTAGAACATTAGGCCAAGTGTCAGGCACTTTTGAATAAGGATCCTGTGTGAATTGCATAGGTTGCATGCTCATGAAACCAACACAGTGAAAATATTTGATTTCTAAATGATTTTAGATATAGTTTTGGATCAATGGATCTGAGGGCATAAATGTTTCTGAGTTTAATGTTTTTCTAACTGAGTGACTTTGAGCAAGTGATGTTCTATTCTGAAGGCTCTTAAAATCTAATTGGATGATTTCATCTCTCCATTATACTGTCCTGATCTATTGACCAATCATGATATACAATGTACTGAGTAACATAATCACAATAGTAAAAGATGTTTATCAATTTTCACAATCAATAGCCAGACAAAAAATAAATTACAGTTGCAAACCATAGTGGAACATGGTTAACCTGACAATATAAAATAATTACATATAATTGGGGGGGTCAAGCAGAATGATGTGGTAAGTGGAAGTGCATACATGCCCATGTTTCATTTGCTCAGTCTTTGTCTTTTGGTTGGTGCATTTAATCCTATACTGTCCTGACCTAAAAACCTAGAAGAGTGAATTATTGAGTCATTTTTCTTAACTCTTTCAGGTTCAAAGAAAAGTTCAGTGAAAATATATGCCATGATCACTTGGATATATAAGAATGAGTCTAAGTGGGCAATACAGATTGCCCTGAATAAGAGATTTTAACCCCAAGAGGGTCTGTGGTTGACTGAGGGAATAGGAAGGGGTTGAGCAGTGGATAATGTGGGGAGCATGGTTGTGGTTAGTTGGGGCATGCATCTGGTCATAAGCTAGGAGGGGTCTGAAAAAAGCTCATCAGCCTCCCAGCCCTCCCCAGAGCAAATGAGTAGAAAGGTGTTTGAAAATTAAAATTGTAGGTGCTCAATAATAATATTTAATAGCTTTTTGCTGCTAAATCGCTCCAGTCATGTCCGACTCTGTGTGACTCTGTAGACGGCAGCCCACCAGGCTCCCCCATCCCTGGGATTCTCCAGACAAGAACACTGGATTGGGTTGCCATTTCCTCCTCCAGTGCATGAAAGTGGAAAGTGAAAGTGAAGTCACTCAGTCGTGTCCGACTCTTAGCTACCCCATGGACTGCAGCTTTTACCTGCAATTAATTTATGGCCTTGGGCTTCCCAAGATGGCACAGTGGTGAAGATTCTGCCTGCCAAGGCAGGAGACAAGAGTTCGATCCCAAGGTCAGTAAGATCCCCTGGAGTAGGAAATGGCAACCCACTCTAGTATTCTTGCCTGGAAAATTTCATGGACAGAGGCGCCTGACAGGCTGCAGTCCATTGTGTCACTAAGAGTGGGACATGACTGAGCACACAAGCACAATTTACAGCCTTAATAAATAAAGGTCTTCTAAGCTGATTGCTTAAGAGAAATATTCAATAAGGGTTTATGTAGCTAAAAGCACATAGCACTTCTAATATTATGAGCTCAAAAATCCTTATTGAATATAGAATTAGATGAAAGAATCTAGTTAAAAAAAGAAAACTTTTTAAGCTGAGGCAATGGGCCACTAAATGCTGTTGAATGCAGAAATTTTACTATCATTTATTCTTAGTGAGAAACACCAGTGTTAACTGACACTTGTCTTTTTAACCCAGTACTACGTAATGATTATGAGGGCTTCCCTGATGACTCAGTGGTAAAGAATCCGCCTGCCAATGCAGGACACTCAGGTTCCATCCCTGGGTCAGCAAGCTCCTCTGGAGAAGGAAATGGCAACCCACTCCAGTATTCTTGCTTGGGAAATCCCATGGGCAGAGGAGCTGGCAGGCTACAGTCTATGGGTTGGCAAGAGTCGGACACGACTTAGCAACTAAATAACAACAACATATTGATTACAGGGTTTCATGTATGACCCTCTGCCTTTTCATACTGGGAAATGGAACAATGGACTGGTTCAAAATTGGGAAAGGAGTACATCAAGGCTTTATATTGTCACCCTGCTTTTTTAACTTATATGCAGAGTACATCATGCTAAATGCTGGGCTGGATGAAGCACAAGCTGGAATCAAGATTGCTGGGAGAAATATCAATAACCTCAGATATGTAGGTGACACCATCCTTATGGCAGAAAGCAAAGAAGAACCGAAGAGCCTCCTGATGAAAGTGAAAGAGGAGAGTGAAAAAAACTGGCTTAAAAACTCAACATTCAAAACACAGAGATCATGGCATCTGGTCCCATCACTTCATGGCAAATAGATGGAAAAACAATGGAAACAGTGGCAGACTTTATTTTTGGCTGTCCCAAAATCACTGCAGATTGTGACTGCAGCCATGAAATTAGAAGATGCTTCTTGGAAGAAAAGCTATGACAAACTTAGTGTATTAAAAAGCAGAGGCTACAAAGATCCGTCTAGTCAAAGCTATGGCTTTTCCATTAGTCATGTATGGATGTGAGAGCTGGCAATAAAAAAGGCTGAATACCGGAGATTGATGCCTTTGAACTGTGGTGCTAGAGAAGACTCTTGAGAGTCCCTTGGACAGCAAGAAGATCAAACCAGTCAGTCCTAAAAGAAATCAATCCTGAATATTCATTGGAAGGACTAATGCTGAAGCTGAAGCTCTAATACTCTGGCCACCTGATGTGTAGGGCCAACTCATTGGAAAAGACTCTGATGCTGGGAAAGATTGAAGGCAGGAGGAGAAGGGGATGACAGAGGATGAGACAGTTGGATGGCATCACTGACTTGATGGACATGAGTTTGAGCAAACTCCGGGAGATGGTGAAGGCCTGGAGTGCTTCAATCCAAGGGGTCACAAGGAATAGGACACGACTGAGTGACTGAACAACAACAAATGTTTGACCCTGGAACCCATGTAGTAATTCAAAAATTTTAAATGGTGACATTACATTCAATTTTTCCAGAACATTATAGTGTGCCTGTGGTGTTTGATTATCAATATATCCTATTTTCTGACCAAATGTACTCTACTTATAGTAAAGATTTTATTTATTTAGTTTTTAGAGTAAGATTTACAATCCTCTCTCTATAGCAGCAAAAAACATATTTCTGCCTTTTTAAAAAAGTGTTTTCATTATCACCAAATGTAATGATTTATTTATTTTCCTAACCCTTGCCCTTTAAAGTCATAAAATACACTTTTGTTGCCTTCTTGTGTCAGCCCTTCTATTAAAACAATATACTCTTAAAAACTGCATGAATAAAGTGTAAATTTTATCCCTGTGCAGCTGGTTGATATGCTTCATTTTGGTAAAGGGAGGTGGAGGCATGGGAAATACAATCGCAGACTAATTTTCAAAACATGGTTCAGCCGTAGAACAGAGAGACCACCTTGGAACTTCTGCTATTGAGTTGGCCAAAGAGTTAACTTGAGTTTTAACATACACTGTTACAGAAAACCCTGAATGAATTTCTTGGCCAGCCCAATATGTTATGAGTAGTTAGTGCATGAAAAGATGCATCAACTTAACTTTTTAAAATGATGATACATCTAGCTTTGTTTACTTTTTAAAGAAAGCTAAGTATATAACTAATGCCAGAAAGGAATTTTTGAAACTTCATTCTCATTTAAAGTTCCTTTTTTTAAAATTTAAATTTATTTATTTTAATTGGAGGCTAATTACTTTACAATATTGTATTGGTTTTGTCATAGAAAGCTTTTCCTATGCCTACTCTCCCAGTCCCTTTATTGGACTTAAATGAATTCCCGTGGTATTGGACTCTGTATCTGGGGAAAAGCTTCATCAGAGAACCTATAATGATCTTTGCCAGTAGTTATCATCTGTGAACTGTGAAGCTGCACTGGAAACAGTGAAGTCAAAGAGGAACAATATTGCTTCTTTTTTAATCAACCAGACTGACAGATTGAGGAAATGCTATGGCTGCAAGGTTTCCAGATTAAAGCAGGTCAGTTAGCAAAAAGTTTTCATCGTTTCCTTTAAATATTGACATATAGGCAGGATAAAGGCATTACAAGTGTCTTCATAGTTGACGGGACATTGTAAGCCAAAGGGTATTCCCTAACAGTCTGGAGAGAACTTTCTAGTAAAGTGTCCTGGGTAAGTTCTTATTGTTGCTGTTGTTCAGTTGCTAAGTTGTGTCTGACTCTGTGACCCCACAGACTGCAGCATTCTTGGGCCTGCCAATTCAGGATTTATACTGGTGATTTATATCATGGTTTTGAAGGGTTTTTAAAAAGCAAAACTTGACTCAAGTTTAATCTTCACAGAAGACACATATATAAAATAGATAACAGCGGTATGGCTTTGGTGAAGTGGGGAATAAGCAAAGATGTCCACACACCTCTAGGTCTTTCCAGAGCTCAGAGTACTATTGACCCAGGTTAATAAAACTAGCTAACTTTCATTGGGACTCCCTGAGTGCCAGACATTGTGTTACAAACTCTATATTACCTCATATAATCATCACCACACCTTTCCATGAGGAAGAATTCCTTATTGACTCCATTTTACAGAAAAAGAAATTAAAAATCAGAGCTGTTCATTATTTAGTTAATTAATGATTGCACAGTGGTACACAGTGGGCAAGGGGACCAGATTTCCTGACTCCAAAGCCCAGGCTCTTAACTGTCACGTTATTTGGCCTTCTGCGAAAATGTGCCTGTTACAGGTGCCAACTGCTGGACAGTGCAGGGAGCTGAGATGAATGATAGTATGCTGAGCTCATTCAAAGCACCCCAAACCCCAACACACACACTGGATGGATCCGCATCTGCCTTCCCATGTCTTATCTTTATCTCCTTTCTCTTTCTGCCTCTCTTCCTTTCCCAGCTACTCATCTGTGGCTTCTCTTTGTGTCAACCCCAATCAAATTTGGCACCTTGTGGTTAAACACAGGCTTCACCCTATAATGTTCCCATTGCTTCTCTGATTGAATCTGACAGGTACTTCCGCTTTCCAGGAGCCCACACATCTGTTTTCAGTTTTGTGATGACCCAGGTGTGGCCACCAAAATGCCAGATGGGGGGGCAACTGTTGGTACTGTGAAAATTAAAAGAGTAAACATCAAATGCATTCTGTTTTTTTACACAAAAACCCGAGAAACATTTTGAGGTGAAATTGAGTGCTCTAGATTCCACATTTATATGTGAACTTCGTTCCTAATAATCCACTAGCTTGAGGCAAAGTATTTTAACATTGCTTTGAAAAGAAAAAGTTGTTAATATTGTCATGTAGTCACTAAAGAAATACTTGTAAGAAATGTGAGAAGCTCAACTGCTTTTTTTCCATCTCATATCATTTATAAATATATATGTATGAATATACAAGATAGTAAACACCACAAATGCAGTAGGAAGTTAATATTTGTATAGAATTGAATCCCAGGGCCAGGGGAGCCTGGTGGGCTACCGTCTATGGGGTCACACAGAGTTGGACACAACTGAAGCAACTTAGCAGCAGTAGCAGAATGTATAGAAAGACTATAATGATCAACAAAAACGCACATCAAAATATTTAGTCTTTGAAAGAGAATTAGAGGGATTTCCCTGACAGTCCAGTGGTTAAGACTTCACCTTCCAATGTGGGGGATATGGGTTCAATTCCTGGTTGGGGAGCTAAAATCCCACATGCCTCGCAGCCAAAAAACCAAAACATAAAACAGAAGCAATACTTTAAAAACTTCAATAAAGACTTTATAAATGGTCCACAGAACGTGCTGTATAACACAGGAAGCTCAGCTCCATGCTCTGTGATGACCTAGAGGGGTAGGATAGTGGGGAGGCTCAAGGGGGAGGGTATTATATGTGTACTTACAGCTGATTCACATTTTACAGCAGAAACCAAAACAACATTGTAAAGCAATTATCCTCCAATTAAAAATAATTTTTTTAAATGCTATATTAAAAAAAATGGTCCATGTAAAAAAAATCTTAAAAAAAGAGAGAATTAGAAAAAGTATTTTCACTATAATTCTTTCAAAGTTCTCTCCATGATATAGTCCAAAAGATCTATGAGTTCAAAGAATTTGGGTTGCTGCAGGAGCCTGGCCTTGGGTCTCATTACATCAGCCTCCTACAAAGCAACCCTGCAGAGTGCCACGGAGATGAAGTGACAAGACTGCACCTGCCTCTGTGTCATGTGGGTCCGTCTATCATCTCTAACTTTCCATCAAGGGATAATGTTCTTTCAAGCTGCTTCAGCTCCTAGGTCCACCATAACCTCAAATATTCTTATAATTCCCCAGGCCCAGGGAAGTGCCTGCCTCTCTGGAGAAATTTTAGAGTAGGGAAGCACTGCTCTTTCCATTGGGGTTTCAGTTGCATAATCAGTAATATTTCCAGAGCTGGGAACTATTCCTGAGAAAGATGCGGGAGTCAGGCAGCTGGACATCAAAGTATCACCTTCATTACTGAGACAGGCTAGTTCAGAGAATGTAGTTTAGCAACAAGATTGGACAGACAGACCCACACACTCACAGGCAGCACTGGGCAATGCTAGACCCATCCCTGTAAAACCCACAGCCTAGAGCAACACCCCAGAAGGTGTGTTCTTTTTAGAAGGGTAAATTCCAAAGAGGCATGTCCATCTTTAAAATTTACGTAACAGATAATTAACACTGCCTTCCATGGTGTGGAAGGAGAAATGACCTGAGGAACAAATATGTGGAGACTCCTGGCAGTGGTCAATAGTCTGACATCTGGTCAGGGATGTGGAAAGAAAAGGACTAGAAGATCAGAGACCAGGAACACAGGCTTGTGGAAGGATACAGAAAGTAGGCACCAAGTATGAAGATTTTTGTATCAAGCATTAATGCCTGCCAGAAGCATCCACCACAGAAGTGCTGAACAAAGTAGACAAAATGTCTCAGCTAGTTGATGTTAGCCAGCCATTGCCACTGTCAGGGCGTGATGGGCACATGAACAGACCGGCTAGGGTGGAAGTGAGGGAGGCAATGTAGCTTAGGAGGCTACTTTCCAAGGCCAATCTAGCTATTGCTGCCTCTGAATGTTCAAACTTTCAGCAGCATGGGTCCAGCAATACTGGGGTCCTCATATGGAACCGTTCCTCAAAGAAACCAATTTCAATGTCCCTTCCATCATTGAAGAGCTAGTGTTTCATCTTCACAAGGATAGATACCTATTCCAGGTGTGGGTTTCCCTTTTCTGCTCACAGATCCACAGCCTGGACCATTTTCTGGGGCTTCTGAGAAGCTTGATCCACAGGCATGAAATCCCACTCAACATAATGTCTGACCATAGGATCCAAATCATAGGGAAGAAGGTGTGGGAATGGGTTCATGACTCCATTTCTTGTCTGAATGGTATGTTCAGAAAATAACTTAGGTTTTCCAATTTTCATTCAGTATTACCCGAGCAGATATTGTGTCGTTGTTACATTTTGTTTCTATTATATGCTGTTATGGACTGAATAGCGTCATCTGCAAAATTCAGACATTGAAGTCCTAACCCCTCAGTGCCTTAGAATGTAATTGCATTTGGAGATAGGGCCTTTAAAGAGGTAAAGTGTAAGATAAGGTAAAATGAGGTCATTAGGGTTGCCCTAGTCCAAATGACTGGTGTCCTTATGAAAAGAGATTAAGACATAGACATGCACAGAGAAAAGACCCTGAAGACAGAAGAAGATGGCCATCTACATGCCAAGAGAGAGATCTCAGAATGAAATAAACCCTGCCAGCTCCTTGATCTGAGACTTCTAGCCTCCAAATTCTGTGGTATTCATTATGGCAGACCTAACAAACTAATACATATGCTAAATTAATAATAACTAACATTTAGGGAATTCCCTGGTGGTCCAGTGGTTAGGACTCCACACTTTCCCTGCAGAAGAACCAAGATCCTGCAAGCTACACAGTGCAGCCAAAACCAAAACTAAACTAACATTTGTAGAGGCTAGCTTTACACTTTACAAAGCACTTTTGGGTATGCATCTTAATCGAATCTCATAACAACTCTGTGAGGTTGCTGGTAGGATGTTATAATTTTCAGTCAGGAGAATGAGGACATGGAAATCCCTAAGATCACATGCTGCTGCTGCTAAGTCATGTCAGTCGTGTCCAACTCTGTGCGACCCCATAGACGGCGGCCCACCAGGCTCCCGTCCCTGGGATTCTCCAGGCAACAATACTGGAGTGGGTTGCCATTTTCTTCTCCAATGCATGAAAGTGAAAAGTGAAAGTTATGTCGCTTAGTTGATTCCGACTCTTCTCGACCCCATGGACTGCAGCCTACCAGGCTCCTCCGTCCATGGGATTTTCCAGGCAAGAGTACTGGAGTGGGTTGCCATTGCCTTCTCCATAGTGAGGGATAAAATTAGATCCTGAATCCAAGTATTCTGACTCCAGCTCCTTCTATCAAATGTGTGTGTCAGTCTTTGAGACCTCATGTACTGCAATCTGCCAGACTCCTTTGTCCATGGGGTTTCCCAGGCATGAATACTAGAGTGGGTTGCCATTTCCCCCTCCAGGGGATCTTCCGGACCCAGGGATCTAATTCGAGTCCCTTGCGCCTCTTACATTGCAAGCAGATTCTTTACCACTGAGCCATCAGGGAAGCCCTCTATCAGCCAGGACCTTCTCTATTTAAAAACCATCAGTAGCCAGGTGGTCTTTACTTAGACTGGCATACAAGGTCCCTCTCATTCTGGTGTAAGGGACCAGCTTTCCTGTCCTGTCTACTACCGCTCAACCCCTTTCAGCCTATGCTTTATCAATACAGATTTACCCACCACTCTTGATAAACAAAATCAAATTTACCTTGCTCTCTCATGCCATCATATGAACTGTTTCTCCAGCTGGGATTGCTTTTGCTGCTTTCTCAACTTGACAAATTATGGCACAGTCTCCAAAACCCAGCTCAGATATTGCCTTCTCTGTGAACCCCGCTGTGACTTTCTCTTCTCTGTGCTCCCATATTTTGTATATATCTCTACAACTGCACCTATTTCATGAGATCGGGAAGCAAATGAACAGAGTGAAAAGGCGCCAGAGCTTTGGAGCTAAGCAGACACAGCCTCAAATCCTGACTCTGCCATGTTTCATTCAATCAAGTGGCTTTTATCAAGAATGAATTATATGAAACATGCAGAGCCATGTTCCAGGAATACAAAGATGACAAAACTGTGTTCTCCCTGAAAGAAATTCAATCGTAATGCAATCTACTTGAGGATTCAGACAGTAAATTAAAACTTAGAGAGACAAGTGCACTGCTAGAGATACATGCAGGGAGCACTAGGCAAGGCATTGACACTTCCCAGGGTCAAGGAAGGCTTTCTGAAGGACAAACAGGAACTATTATTAATAAATTAAAGTGGGTAGAAAGTTTCAGGCAGAGGAATTAAATGTACAAATGAGAGTGAGAGAATAGCAAAGGCAACCCTCTATAAGCAAATGAGGAGATATACCCCTATCTCTTATGGTTGATGGTAGGATTAAATTTTTGACATATCATATGTAAATCATCTAATAAAGTGTCTGATATTGAGTGAGTGCTCTCATTATCGACATATTATTAATATTATTGTGTTGTGGTTATAACTGTTTCTGTCTCTCCTACTTCTGTCTTCTCCTACATGGGGTTTCCTAAAGGGCCAGGAACAGCCTTATTTATCTTTGTATCCTAATCTTCTGACACTGCGCCTGGCATGTAGTGAGGTGTATTTGTTGAATAAGCTCATGAATGCATGAAGGACTAAGGACTGAGCATGTGCTTCAGAAACTCATCTACTCCAAAATAAAGATAAGAAGGAACCAAAAAAACTACTGAAACTCTAAAGACCCTTCAAACTTTTCAAAACTTTTCCCTTTTCAATTAATAGAAAAGCAGAGCTTCCTTCTGTGATTTATGTCTCCTGATTTATCCAGAAATTACCAACCTACCACCTTAAAAAAGCCATCCATCTAGGGTGAGTTGATTTGTATATGAAAAGGAGGAGTAATAAATGAAGGTTAGACCAAGTATGAATTCAAATCCCATGACGTTTTTCCCTTCAACAATTGACAATACTTTATTACAGAGGATTTAAAACATTTTTAATTGAGAAATTGGTCAATTAGAGGGAGAGGGTGGGAAGACTTGGGAGAATGGCATTGAAACATGTGAAATGTCATGTATGAAACGAGATGCCAGTCCAGGTTCAATGCACGATGCTGGATGCTTGGGGCTGGTGCACTGGGACGACCCAGAGGGATGGTATAGGGAGGGAGGAGGGAGGAGGGTTCAGGATGGGGAACACATGAGAAATAAAGGAATAAAAATTTAAAAACATACTGGAAGAAGAAGATAAAAAAAAAAAAGAAAGGTAGACCAATGTCTCAGAAACTCCCTTTCTTTCCCCTTGGCAAGTCCTGAGGGAGGACCCTGGGATGATGGTAAGAACCAGTCTCATAAATTTTATAAATACCATGTGTGTAAATAGAAATGTCTAGGTCTTCATTAAGAACCATTCTTTTTAACACCAAAAAATGATTATAATATAAATAGATGTCAGTCTTCAAGGTCAGATTTTCTTGAAACAATCCCAAGCTATTAACTATGAGAGTAATTAAACTGTAATTTAAGCACATTTTAAATAGCTGAGCAGATCTTTGTCCAGTCAAACATTCCTAGAGGACATGCTGTACTTCTGGATTAATTTTAAAGACACTCCAGCAGTATGTGTAATCAGAATTTATTCTCCAAATTACCAAATCCAGATTCTACTCTCCACTGTTCAATTTATTTTCTTCAGTTTGTATGCAGATTATGCCAAGCAGGTGGTCTGTAGCACGAGACTGACAACACTTACCAGCTGTTAAATTTACACATCGCTCTAATTTAAATGCTTAATTGCTCTCAGAGCACTCAATTTACAGCTCATAAATCCCTCCCAATGGCCCTCAAATCTCTTCGCCTATGATAGATTCAAAGCTAAATGAACCATAGTGTCCCTTGATAGGAAAATAAAATATCTGAATAATGTTATGCTCTTTAAATGTTTGTAATTATTTATTAGAAAAAAATAACATCTGAGCATTTTTTCTAAATTAATTTTAGAGAGGAGAGGTTAGGTTCAATGACTGCCAAATCTCCTACTAGTTCATTAACATCCTTTCTCTTTGAAACTGGAACACAAGGATGATACCTGCCTTTATATGCATACAGTGTCCAAGATGACCAGGGAGAATCAAGGAAATATTAAAAACACTGTGAACAATGACTGTATAATTACAAACTGTCCCATGTCAATGGCATCTAACAAAGGTAAAGAATAAGGTGCTGTCAGTATTATAGTCTGGTGGGAGTGTCTGAAGGCTTTTCTGTCTACTCCCCCCTTTAGCTGGGAAATTGAACTCTGATTTTGAAAGAGCTTGTCTCATTCAATGTCATCATTTTATGGCTTAAGACATAAAGTTTAAGCGATTTGCCCAGATAAATGAGTGATGGAGAGCAGGACCAGAGTAATTGCCTCTATGGGCAACCTTTTGGCCATTTGACCACCCGACCTATCTTGTCCCCCAGTTTGTTGCAGTCAACTGCAGCAAGAAGAAGGGGAGTTAACCTGTTTTAAACCTTGCACAAGACACAGAAATGGGTTATCTTCAACGACTGATACCAAGGTGCTTTCGGCTTTAAGCCAAACCGCGTATGAACATAGAGTGCTTCTGACTTAATTTACAAGGATTCTCTATTAGATTGTTGTAAACATCCAGCTCCCCTACTGAATTTTAAAGTTTGATTATGCTAGCCTCAAGAACACATCTATTATGTAAATTAAAGTATTTGTGCATCCAAACCAATTAGCAAGTGTTTATAAAGTATAGTTGTCCCTTCGTATTCACCAATACCAAATCAAGTCACTTACACAAAATGGTGTAGTATTTGCATATAACTTATGCACATCCTCCTGTATACTTTAAATCATCCTTGTTGTTGTCCTTTAGTCGCTAAATCATGTCCCAACTCTTTTCCAACCCCATGGACTGTAGGCCACCAGGCTCCTCTGTCCATAGGATTTCCCAGGCAAAAATACTGGAACCGGTTACCATTTCCTCCTCCAAGGATCTTTCTGACCCAGGGATCAAATTCGCACCTCTATTGTCTCCCGCATTGGCAGGCGGATTCCTTACCTCTAGCGCCACCTGGAAAGCCCTAAGACAGTGAAACGATATGAAAATCATTGCCTCTGCGTGAATTGAAGTTTTGCTTTTTGGGAATTTTTTTCCAAATATTTTCAATCTGTGGTTGGTTGATTGCGTAGATCTGAAACCTGAGGCTATGGAGTGCCAACTGTACCTAACACTGTGTCAGGTGCTATGCAATTTTTTTAAAATAATAAGTACAATATAAGTCATGTTCCCTATTGACAAGAAGCTTGTATCTTAGTTGTGGGCACTAGACAAAACAGATGAAACAACTTGAAAATAAAGCAGTATATAATGAAGCATTAAATTGTACCACGTGGAAAATTTGTAGGACATGAATAATAAAGAAAAAAGACACATGAAAAACTTTGTGAGACTTAAACATCTCTGTACTAATTTTACTTGTGTGATTTTCTGCTTATTCTTGGGTTTGCTAATAAAAACAGGCTGAAAGCAAAGCAAAGGCAAAACCAAGTCCTCTTCCCCTTTCAAAATAATTTAGCGAGTTTGTAAGAGTTTTGACGCCCTCTAGTGGTCAGTTATAATAGTATTGTCTGTCATACTTGAAGTTCTCCAACAACTTTTGAAGCCAAAAGCAATGGGAAAGACTGATTTAAAACTAATACAATTATGTAAAGTTTAAAAATAAAATAAAATTTAAAAGTAAAAAAAAAAAACTACTTTCAAAGTTTTCTTTGAATAATAGAAGCTACATAGCATAGTGGCTAACACACAATCTCCAGAGGTAGCCTGTCTCAGTCCAAACGCCAACCTTGGCACTTAGTAGCGGTTTGAGTCTGGGTAAGTCATGCTTAATCATTCCATGTCTCAGTTCCCTGTCTGTAAAATGGGAATAATAATAGTACCCTCTTTATGACAGTTTTATATATATATATATATATATATATATATATATATATATGTATTTATATCTATTTATTTGGCTGTGTCGGGTCTTAGTTGTGGCACCCAGGATCTTAGATCTTTGTTGTGGCACGTGAGATCTTTAGTTGCAGCATGAGAACTCTTAGTTACAGCATGTGGGATCTAGTTCCCTGACCAGGGATTGAACCTGGGCCCCCTGCATTGGGAGCATGGAGTCTTAGCCACTGGACTACAAGGGAAGTCCCTCTTCATGACATTTTTACAAGAATAAACTGAACTAATATTTTTAAAGCATTTAGAATTGTTCCTATCACATAGTAAGCATAGTATATATATTTGCTAAATAAATTAGAGCAAAATCACAACAAATCTCATTCTTTTAAAAATTTTATTATTTACTGATTCTTTTAGGAACATTATTTATTTATTTATTTTCGGCCCTGCTGGTTCTTCATTGCTGTGCATGGACTTTCTCTAGTTGCTGCAAGTGGAGTCTACTCTTTGTGGGGGTACACAGGCTTCTCACTGTCGTGACTTCTCATGTTGCAGAGCACAGGCTCTAGAGCATGTGGGCTTCAGTAGTTATGGTACACGGACTTAGTTGACTCAAGACGTGTAGGATCTTCCCAGACCAGGGATCAAACCTGTGACCCTCACAGTGGCAGGCAGATTCATAAACACTGGACCACCAGGGTAGTCCTAAAGTTCATTCTTATATTTAGGTTATACTGACAATATTTATAATTTTTCTAAACTTGGAAAAATTATTTAACTTTTCTGTGCTTAAGTTTCTTTAATAATAAATGATTATGTGTCAGGAAATTTTAAAAAATAGACTTTATTTTATTAAGTTCTCTTTGATGGCAGCCTGGATGAGAAGGGAGTCTGGGGAAGAATGGCTACAGGTATATGTATCACTGAGTCCCTTCACTGTTCACCTGAAACTATCACAACATTGCTAATCAGCTATGTGCGTGCACGTGCTAAGTCACTTCAGCCGTGTCCAACTCTTTGGGACCCTGTAGCCTGCCAGAATCCTCTGTCCATGAGATTCTCCAGGCAAGAATACAGGAGTGGGTTGCCATTTCCTTCTCCAGGGGATCCTTCCAACACAGGGGTCGAACCTGCATTGGCAGGCAAGTTCTTTACTGCTAGTGCCAGGTGGGAAGCCCTAATCAGCTATAGCCCAATATAAAATAAGAAATTTTAATGAATAAATAAATTGGTTTTCTTGCTGAAAAAAGAGTTCTCTTTAGAGCAGTGCTAAGTTCACAGAAAAATTGAGGGGAATGTACAGAGCTTTCCCATATACCTCCTACAGTAAACATGCATAGCCTCCCCCACTATCAACATCCTCCACCAGATAGAACACTTGTTAAAACTATTGAAACTGTTGATACACCATTATTACCCAAGGTCCATAGTTTACATTACAGTTCACTCTTGGTGTTGTACATTCTGTGGGTTTGGACAAATGTGTAATGACCCATATCCATCATTATGGTATCATACAGAGTATTTTCACTGCCCTAAAAATCCTCTGTGCTCCATCTATTATTCATCTCTCCCTCCCCCCAAATCCCTGACAACCTCTGATCTTCTTATAGCCTCCCTAGTTTTGCCTTTTCTAGAATGTCGTATGATTGGAATTACACAGTTCAGTTCAGTTCAGTTCAGTCACTCAGTCACGTCCGACTCTTTGCGACCCCATGAATCGTAGCACGCCAGGCCTCCATGTCCATCACCATCTCCCGGAGTTCACTCAGACTCACGTCCATCGAGTTGGTGATGCCATCCAGCCATCTCATCCTCTGTCGTCCCTTTCTCCTCCTGCCCCCAATCCCTCCCAGGATCAGAGTCTTTTCCAATGAGTCAACTCTTTGCATGAGGTGGCCAAAGTACTGGAGTTTCAGCTTTAGCATCATTCCTTCCAAAGAACACCCAGGGCTGATCTCCCTCAGAATGGACTGGTTGGATCTCCTTGAAGTCCAAGGGACTCTCAAAAGTCTTTTCCAACACCACAGTTCAAAAGCATCAATTCTTTGGCACTCACAGTAGGTAGCCTCTTTAGATTGCCTTCTTTCACTTGGTAATATGAATTTAAGGTTGTTCCACGTCTTTTCACGGCTTAATAGCTCTTTTTCTTAGCACTGAATAATATCCATTGTCAGAATAAACCTCAGTTTGTTAATCTATCCACCTTATGAAGAATATCGTGATTGCTTCCACATCAATTATGAACAAAGCTGCTATAACCATCCATGTGTGTGTTTCTGTGTGGACATATGTCTTTAACTCCTTTGGGTATATATAAGGACCATGACTGCTGGATCATATAGGAGTATGTTTAGATTTGTAAGAAGCCACCAAAGTGTCTTCCCTTTTGCATTCCCACTAGCAAGGAAGGAGAAGTTCCTATTCCGCATCCTTGCTAACATTTGTTATTGACAGTATTCTGAATTTTGGCCATTCTAATAGGTGTATAGTTATATCTGTTGTTTTCCTTTGCATTTCTCTGATGATATATAATGTGAAACATTGGAACACCTGTATATCTTTGTTCAGGTGTGACTTTATTTTTTAGAAGTTTTGTATATACAGAAAAGTTGAGAAGACGGTACATAGAATTACCATATACCCACATCGAGTTTTTCTTATTATCACCATCTTACATTAGTATGGTACATTTGTAACAATCTATAAACCAATATTCATACTGTTCACGGGGTTCTCAAGGCAAGAATGCTAAAGTGGTTTGCCATTCCCTTCTCCAGTAGACCACATTCTGTCAGATCTCTTCATCATGACCCACCCGTCTTGGGTTGCCCCACGGGCATGGCTTAGTTTCACTGAGTTAGACAAGGCTGTGGTCCTAGTGTGATTAGATTGACTAGTTTTCTGTGATTATGGTTTCAGTGTGTCTGCCCTCTTGCAACACCTACCGTCTTACTTGGGTTTCTCTTACCTTGGATGTGGGGTATCTCTTCACGGCTGCTCCAGCAAAGCGCAGCTGCTGCTCCTTATCTTGGATGAGGGGTATCTCCTCACCGCCACCCCTCCTGACCTTGAATGTGGAATAGCTCCTCTAGGCCCTCCTGCGCCAGTACAGCCACCGCTCCTTGGACGTGGGGTTGCTCCTCTCGGCCATTCCTGTGCCATCGCAGCCTGGCAATGCCAAAGAATGCTCAAACTACCGCACAATTGCACTCATCTCACATGCTAGTAAAGTGACGCTTGAAATTCTCCAAGCCAGGCTTCAGCAATACGTGAACCGTGAACTTCCAGATGTTCAAGCTGGTTTTAGAAAAGGCAGAGGAACCAGAGATCAAATTGCCAACATCTGCTGGATCATGGAAAAAGCAAGAGAGTTCCAGAAAAACATCTATTTCTGCTTTATTGACTATGCCAAAGCCTTTGTCTGTATGGATCACAATAAACTGTGGAAAATTCTGAAAGAGATGGGAATACCAGACCACCTGACCTGCCTCTTGAGAAACCTATATGCAGGTCAGGAAGCAACAGTTAGAACTGGACATGGAACAACAGACTGGTTCCAAATAGGAAAAGGAGTATGTCAAGGCTGTATATTGTCACCCTGCTTATTTAACTTATATGCAGAGTACATCATGAGAAATGCTGGGCTGGAAGAAGCATAAGCTGGAATCAAGATCGCCAGGAGAAATATCAATAACCTCAGATATGCAGATGACACCACCCTTATGGCAGAAAGTGAAGAGGAACTCAAAAGCCTCTTGATGAAAGTGAAAGAGGAGAGTGAAAAGTTGGCTTAAAGCTCAACATTCAGAAGACGAAGATCATGGCATCTGGTCCCATCACTTCATGGGAAATAGATGGGGAAACAGTGGAAACAGTGTCAGACTTTAATTTTGGGGGGCTCCAAAATCACTGCAGATGGTCATTGCAGACATGAAATTAAAAGACACTTACTCCTTGGAAGGAAAGTTATGACCAACCTAGATAGCATATTCAAAAGCAGAGACATTACTTTGCCAACAAAGGTCCATCTAGTCAAGGCTATGGTTTTTCCTGTGGTCATGTATGGATGTGAGAGTTGGACTGTGAAGAAAGCTGAGCACCGAAGAGTTGATGCTTTTGAACTGTGGTGTTGGAGAAGACTCTTGAGAGTCCCTTGGACTGCAAGGAGATCCAACCAGTCCATTCTAAAGGAGATCAGCCCTGGGATTTCTTTGGAAGGAATAATGCTGAAGCTGAAACTCCAGTACTTTGGCCACCTCATGTGAAGAGTTGACTCATTGGAAAAGACTCTGATGCTGGGAGGGATTTGGGGCAGGAGGAGAAGAGGACGACAGAGGATGAGATGGCTGGATGTCATCACTGACGTGAGTCTGAGTAAACTCCGGGAGTTGGTGATGGACAGGGAGGCCTGGCGTGCTGCAATTCATGGGGTCACAAAGAGTCGGACACGATTGAGCAACCGAACTGACTGAACTGATAAACCAATATTGATACTTTATTATTCACTGAAGTTCACAGTTAATTCAGATTCTCTTAGTATCTACCTAATGTTCTTTTTTTTGCTATTCTAGGATTCCATCCAGGATACCAAATTCCATTTAGATTTTGTCTCCACAGGCTCCCCTTGACTATCACAGTTTTTCAGAATTTCCTTTTTTTGATGACCTTGACAGTTTTAAGGGGTCAGGTATTTTGTGGAATGTCCTTCAGCTGGGATTTGATGTTTTTCCCATGATTAGATTAGATTGGGATTACGGGAGTTGGGGAGGAAGGTCAGAGGCAAAGTGCCATTTTCATCAAGCACTCGGGCTCTCTGGTTGTGGTGTACAGGATTAGTCCCGAAGCTTGTGGGATCTTAGTTCCCTGACCAGGGATCAAACCCTTGTCCCCTGAATTGAAAGGCAGATTTTTAACCACTGGACCACCAGGGAAGTCCAGTCCTTTATCATGATTTGACCTTTATCACAGGACTGATGTAGTTTTTGCCCACAGTAAGCTTTTGTAGGTTTCTCCACAGTACAGTTATTCTGTTTCCTCTCCTTCCAGTCTCTTTAGCTACTACATGCAGCCCACACTTAGGGAGTAGGGATGTATGCTCCCTCTCCTTGAGAACAAAGCATCCTTGTAAAGTATTTGAAATTCTTCAGTATAGGTAATTTGTCTCTTCTCTGTTTATTAGTTTATTCAATAATTTATATCTGTATTAATTCATGGATAATTATTTTATGCTTTGGGTTATTATCCAATTTTAATTTTATTTATTTTTTTCCAAATTGCTCCAACTTTGGCCTTTGGGAACTCTTTCAGTTGGCTTTTCTGCCCTTTGTCATATCTGCATCGATATGATTTTTAAAGAAATCATATCCTAAAAAAAAAAGAAATCTCATCCTTACTTTCTGTCACTTCTGTCACTGCAACATGCTCCAGGCTTATCTGGTATATTTCATGCCCTAGTCCTAGAATCATTTCTCCAAAAAGCCCTAGTTCCTTTCACTGGAGAATAATATTAGAAACCAAGTTGAATGCTACATATGTTTGTGCTAGGTGCTGTCATTTCTTTTAGGACCAGTAAACAGATCGGTTAACAGATCAAAGAAATATATGTTTTATACAAATCAGTACATACATACACGGAGAAGGCAATGGCAACCCACTCCAGTACTCTTGCCTGGAAAATCCCATGGATGGCGGAGCCTGGTAGGCTGCAGTCCATGGGGTCGCAAAGAGTCGGACACGACTGAGCGACTTCACTTTCACTTTTCACCTTCATGCATTGGAGAAGGAAATGGCAACCCAGGCCAGTGTTCTTGCCTGGAGAATCCCAGGGACAGGGGAGCCTGGTGGGCTGCCGTCTATGGGGTTGCACAGAGTCGGACACGACTGAAACGACTTAGCAGCAGCATATACATACACATCTATTGATATTTCTATTTGTAACCATATATATCTGTATTAAGCTCAACATGAGTTCTTCCTGATATCTCTGATGTCTCCAACTCAGTCCATTGTGACATGGATCATTTCAGCCTCCCTCCGCTTGCCTGTCTGTAAGTTCTCACTTCAACAAAGAGCTGCACCTGCTGCCCATTCACTCAGTTACATTTAGTTCCAGTATACACATGTACCAGTATCAGAATTGCTAACACATACCCCCAAGTGAATCAACTTTTTAAACTAGAGTTCTAGGCAATTTCTTTTGCCTTCAGTCCTACAGATTCCACTTGTTCTCAATTTCCCTTAAGTTCATCACCTTTCCCTCCTACATTCTTCAGTGATGTTTCATATATTTTTTAAAAATGTAGATTCTCCTATCATGCATGATATGCTTTCCTTTCTGGAATTTTCTGGCCTCCTCAATGATTTTAATCTCAATGCATTAAGGTTCACTCTTTGTGTTGTACAGTTTTATAGGTTTTGATCATTTTTGACTGTCATGTATCCATGATTAAAGTGTTACATATTATACAGAATAATTTTGCCTCCCTAAATGTCACCTGTGTTTCACCTCTCCATCCCTCCACCCTGAAACTCTGGAAACCACTGTTTTTATTGTCTCTATAGTCTTGCCTTCCCCAGAATGTTATATAATTGGAGTCACACAGCGTGTAATCATTTCAGACTGGCTTAGTTCACTTGGCAATATTCATTTGCAATCCCTCCATGTCTTTTTGTGGCTTGATAGCTTGTTTCTTTTTATCTATGAATAATATCCCATTGAGTGAAAGTTCAATTTATCCAGTCAGGCAATGTTTTAATAATTTAAAATGCAGAGATGAAAAAGCCATCCTTATTCTGGAGAAGGTTTCTGCCACTGGAGTTGGTGGCACATATTTAAACTATAGCCTGATAAGAGCTATATTACATGTATAAATGAGGCTCTATAGGCACCTATAGGAGGAAGTGGATATCTATTAATATGCAGGAATGTGATGCAGTGTAGTACAGAGAAAAGCTGGCATTCATCTTGGGCCTTGAAGAAAAAGTAGGCATTTGAGGGTGAGAAGGGAGCAGTAAGGTGACTGGTTAAAGTGAGCCTGCCAAGGAGTATTGCAAGAAGGTGAGAGAGACAGCCTCAGGTCCCAGATCATAACAAGTGCACTTTCCTAAGGCTGGGAAGAAGGGGCTTTGCAGCACACTTTCTGGTGTCACTTGGATAATAGCAGTAACAGTGGATCTCATTTATCAAGCACCTACTACCGCATGCCAGGCACAGTGCGGGGCACTGTATGCACGTTTTTCCCTCACAGAACTGGACTTGTGTGTATAACACACATGCATGCAAAGATATGGAAAGACTCTACCGTTCTTCTTCTTGGAAACAGATAACTATTGAAGGTGATCACTAGTCAGCTGTGTGGGGTGACTGAAGAGGCACCGTCTGATACGTGTAAGGAAAGTCTGACTTTTGCTGTCTAGCCACCACTACCACTTTCAGGCCTTCCTCACCCCAGCACCTCATCTCAAGGCCCCCAGATTTTAGAAAAACACTGTTTTACCAGTTGCTGTATTCCATGGAACTGGCTACCTCCTCTGTCTTATCCAGGGATCAGGTCTCAAGATCACCTCACTTTCTTCTGCCTCTAATATTCTGCTGCTGCTAAGTCGCTTCAGTCGTGTCCGACTCTGTGCAACCCCATAGAGGGCGGCCCACCAGGCTCCCCCGTCCCTGGGATTCTCCAGGCAAGAACACTGGCCTGGGTTGCCATTTCCTTCTCCAGTGCATGAAAGTGAAAAGTGAAAGTGAAGTCGCTCAGTCGTGTCTGACTCTTCTCGACCCCATGGTCTGCAGACTACCAGGCTCCTCCGTCAATGGGATTTTCCAGGCAAGAGTATTGGAGTGGGGTGCCATTGCCATTCTATACCCAAACAATTCTAGAAATGAGCGATGATAGGAACTTGGATCAGAATTAGAGGACAACAAACTCTTCTTTTAACAAAATAGTGAAATGAGGTCAATGTTCTCTTGACTCTGTTCCATGTAAGTTTCCTAAAGAAAGTCAAAGCTGATCTATTGATCTATATTTAGGCTGCCTGATTCCTACTGCAGAGTTCAGAACTGAACTTTTCTCCCTTATGTTGACTCTATATTATGTGGGAAGGCTCAAGACAGGGCCAACACCCCCTACTGGCCATCAGAACAGCACTGTTCTGTACCAGAGTTCTCTAGGGAAAAAAGCTATAGAGATATGGGAACAAAGAGTAAGAGCTGCACTAGTTCCAACGCTGTTTGATAATAATGACTTTTGGCTGGAAGATGACAGGCCAGTTTGTACGAAGAAACAAATTACCAGTTTGGGATAGTCTTTAACAAAGACTTGGTAACCATATAAGAAACTATAAATCTTTTCCGCATTTCAGCTGTTGCAAACCTTCAGGGAATGTGTACATAGCTAAATATAAAATAGCAGTTAATTTGACACCCACTGCTAGATGACAGAAGTGGAGCCTAACAAGTGACTCATAATTATTATTTCCAACATTTAAAATACTGGTAATTAAGTTTCCTGCATTCACTTCCTAAGATGCAAGTGTTTCCAAAAACTAAACTCAAAAGTGTTGTAGAATAAAATTTCAGGATCCAGGCATTTATAGAAGGTCACAGTTGCATAAATACAAACATGTGTCCTTATCCACAATTGGCTAATTAGTATTTAGCTTACAGTCCTTATAATTTTATCAATATTGTAATCATATCTTTCCCTTTAGGCAAAAAGTTATTTTAGTCAAGTTAGACTGGGGGGTCATTGTGTATACAACCAATTCCACTACTAGACTGAAGCATCCTGAGGGTGTGCCTATGTTTTAAATGTTCCTGAACCTTCCACGCAGCACAGGCTTCCAGATGTCCTTCAATATTCACAGCACTACACTCCCCAGTTTTTAAGTGGGTTACATGGTCACTCAGAATACAGACCACATTTCCTCAGGCTACCTTAACAGTAGGTATGGCCTGGTAACTAAGTTCAAACAAATGATATGCAAGCATAAGTATAAACAGTCTCCAGGAACCTTCCTTAATTTAACTTTCTTTCCCACTCTTTTCTTCATCCTGCTGGCTGGATGGCAGATCTTATGGCTAGAGGGAAAGCAGCTAACCATGAAGGGAGCAGCTTTGACCATAAAATAATCTAAGAAGTGAGGCCAGGCCTGGCAGAGAAACTTCATGGAGCAAAAATCACATGCCAATCTGGCCTGCTTTGATCTGGACTTTTAAATTTATTGATTAATTTAGGCTGTGCTGGGTTTTTGTTGCTACACGCGGACTTTGTCTAGTTGCAGTGAGCAGGGGCTACTCCCTAGATGCAATGCACAGGCTTCTCAATGCAGTTGCTTCCCTTGCTGCAGAGCATGGGCTCTAGGGCCCTTGGGGCTTCTTAGTTGTGGTTCATGGGCTCTAGAGCACGGGCTCAGCAGTTGTGGTCCACAGGTTTAATTGCCCTGAGGCATGCAGAATCTTCCCAGACCAGAGGTGGAACCTGTGTCCCCTGCACCGGCAGGCAGATTCTTAACCACTGGCCCACCAGGAAAGTCCCTGATCTGGACTTCTATGTGAGATATACTTCTGCCTTTTTAACGTAAGCTGCTATAACTAGCAACTGATAATAATTTTAACTGTTAAACCTTAAAATCACTAGCATATGTTAATGTCATCAATGCAGAATATATAATATTGAAAATTTATTGAATAAATGTTGCAAATTTGGGGGGAGTACATTATTTTTGTTGATCCAGAAATTCATGGGCTGAAACAGGAAAACAGTGAGGTCATCCCAAGGTCGAAGGGAAATGATTGATCGAGGAGTGGGAGCATTCAAGAGACCAGCACTTGTCAGGCAAATAAGGAAGAAATAGTCAAAACCTAGGCTCATTGAAAGAAGACATCACTTGGTTGGGGATCCTGGAGAGGAGAGGAGTTTGGGATTATCTGTGTCTGGCCTGGAGGACAGTGAGCATGAAGCTGTCAGAGGTTCTCACTTGGGGGGTGATTTTCCTCCTCAGGGGACATTG
The DNA here is from genome assembly GCF_032452875.1 of Bos javanicus. Taxonomy (NCBI): domain Eukaryota; kingdom Metazoa; phylum Chordata; class Mammalia; order Artiodactyla; family Bovidae; genus Bos; species Bos javanicus. Next base: position 50,796,090 of record NC_083870.1, read on the forward strand.
GCAATACCTAGGGGCATTTTTATTTGCCATAGCTGGCTGGCAGAGGAGTGATGCTGGGAGTCTCTAGTGCACAGAGGCCATGGATGCTGCTAAATATCCTACCATGCACATCCCAGCTCCTATAATGAGGAATTATCTAGCCCAAAATGTCAGTAGTGCTGAGATTCGGAAACCCTGGTTTAGCTGGCTGTAACTGTGCAGATTGGACCCCAAACTCCAGCTACTCTTGGAGGTCAGGCCAGAGGTAAAATGGACTATTTAGCCAGCCTGGAAAGCAGCTTGGAAACAGACAATCATCCAGACTTTGATGTTCAGCATCCTTAAGCAGATTTCGTGGCTAAGCTGCATCCCTGCAAATTGCTCCCAGCATATTAAATAGCTTATACCTCCGAGTTCCCCCCTCAACACAAAGATGCTTGTGCTTAAGTATAAGGCTGAGACTGTGACATACTCACAAGCCCTTAAAAAGAGTATGGGATATAACACAGGCATATACTGGGGCCCTAAGATCTCAGATGGAGAAGCTCCCTTCCATTCTCCAAACGTGAGGGAGAGAAATTAACTTGACAAGCAGCCTCTCCTTTGGTGTGTGTCATCCGCATCCTGATATGGGAACCATCTCCACATCCCCAAGGCTAGAGCTTGTGCAGAGGACCCATGCCAGCGCGGCAGAGAGGGCAAATCTATTCTCAATGCTGCAGTTGGCTTGCTGGTTGAACTGAAGTAACCTCTGCCTTTTCCAGGTACCAGATTTTCTTACAGTGTGGAAGTCAAAACTATCATTAGCTGGAGGGAAGGCCTGAGGGAAAGAGAGAGGAAAAGCAAGTTGATTGAGCTGCTCTGGTTATTAAGCACTAGGTATATAAATCAACTCACTTCAACCGCAGACTGTCCCCTTTGGTTCTAGGATGACAGCACTGTGGAAACATAGTCCTATTTATATTATAATTATATTCCTGTAACATACATTGTTTCTCATATTAATTAGATCACAGTAATTACTTTTGTTTCTTAAAAAACTTTTGCCCAACTGCCCTCAATACTAATTGAGGATTTCCCTGGTGGTACGGTGGATAAGAATCTGCATGCCAACGCGGGGAACCTGGGTTTGATCCCTGGTCTGGGAAGATTCCACATGCCATAGAGCAACCAAAGCCCATGCATCACAGCTGTTGAGGCCATACTCTAGAGCACAGAAGAAACCATCATAATGAGAAGCCGGTGCACCACAACGAAGAGTAGCCCGTCCTCCCCACCCCTGCTCACTGCAGCTAGAGAAAGCCCACATGTAGCAACAAAGGCTCAGTGCAACCAAAAATAAATAAGTAAATAAATTATAAGAAAATATTAATTGGATGCTTATAAGAAAGCACTATGCTTGGTGTTATGTGATTCCTGCCCACACAAGGCTTTCATTCCAGTGGGAAAGCAGACATACACACAAATAAATTGTTACAAGCCATAATATTAACTGAAAACTATGTCTCTTTGTGGCTATTGAGCCAAAAGACAAAACCAAGCCAAAGACTGGGCAACAGAAGAATTTACTATTACTTGCAGCAAGTAAGAATACTAGGGATCTTTCGCAAAGCACGATCTCCTCAAACAGCAAAATTTGAACTGTTTTAGGGCTTCCCAGGTGTCACTAGTGGTAAAGAACCTGCCTGCCAATGCAGGAGATGTTAAGAGTAGCGGGTATGATCCTTGGGTCTGGAAGATTCCCTGGAGGAAGGCATGGCAACTCACTCCAGTAATCTTGGCTAGAGAATCCCACGGACAGAGGAGCCTGGTGGGCTACAGTCCATAGGGTTGCAAAGAGTCAGACACAACTGAAGCGACTTAGTATGCATGCACGCATATGCCTATTTGTGAAGGGCATTTGTTGTTGGTCAACAGAGTCCAAGCTTTAGTTGACTGAAGTCATGAAGGTCAAAAAAGGTCAATGTCCTCACCCCTTAGATTCCAGTAGCTCTGGTGGTTGAGCACTCTAGGGAAATCTTTGCCACTGAAACAAAACTGCAGTCTTTACAATAGATATATTATCTTTGCTATTGTTACTTCTCTGGCCTGATAACATTTTTTTCTGCATTCTTTTGTTCCCTCAAGATCATTAGTTAGTGAGACCTGTTTACGGGCAAGCATTGTGGCCAGGCTTAGATCACAAAATGGCTTAAGCCAAACATGGCTTAAACCAAAAATGGCTTCTCTTATGTCAAGAAAGCCATGCCTGGTTCTCTTTCTCTGGGGAACCCCGACTCTATCTGCTTACAATAATGCCATGGAAGAGACATAAAGTGTTATGGGTGTTGGGGATCAGGGATCGAACCTTTATCTCCTGCTTGGCAGGCCGATTCCCACTACCATGTGATTCAAAAGGAACTGCAAGTTGTTACACATCCTGTTCTTTGGTCACAATTGATGGGTCTGTGGGTACAAACTGGACCCAAACAGAGCCAACCAGAGTATTTTATTACCTAGTCAAACCTAAGTCAAATCACAAGCCAAGTTAGTATGCATACTGTCTTCCTCCCCACCCCCCAGTACTCTAAGTTCTAAAATTATGCTTATCAACTTCTGCTTCCTAAATAAAATTCCTCTCCAAAGTGCTAGGAGGAAGTAATCTGATTTGGTATTGAAAGCAATTCACACTGAAATAGGGACAATTTAAAAGCTTCCCCGTGTTGATAATGGAGGAGGCTACGTCTATGTGGGAGCAGGGGATATATGAGAAATCTATACCTTCTGAATTTTGCTGTGTACCTAAGATTGCTCTAAAAAAAAAACAAAGTCTATTTTTAAAAAAAGCCTCCCTGGAGGCTTTGCCTTGAGATTGAGTTTTTTTTTTTAATTGAAGTATAATTGAAATACAGTATTATATTAGTTTCAGGTGTACTACATAGTGATTCGATATTTTTATAGATTGTATTCCATTTAAACAACTATTTTAAGGCACTAGAATGAAAATAAGACAAAAGAGAAACAATTTGAAAGTTTTCCCTTTGCCTGAAATAACCACCTCCTCACCCCATTCTCAAAGTTCAAAAACCACTTCACAATATGCATCTTTTATCCACTCAACTTAGGGCTGTTTGGTCTCATTCATTTTTTAAAATAATTATGTGTTTCTCACTTCTTTGCTTCTCTCAGCACGAGGCTTCATTCTCTCGGTATAGCTTCATGGCAGGGAGAGGACTTCCAGCTCCCTATAGCTCCTTGGGCTCTCACAGCTTTGCCTCCGGATGCCTGACCTTTCCCCCCTGAGCTCCAAGCCAAAAAAACCCCAAACAAGCTAACTAACTTGGCTTGTGATTTGACCTAGCTTTGACAAGTTTATAAAATACTCTGGTTGGCTCTGTTTGGGTCATATTTGCACCCACAGACCCATCAATTGTAACCAAAGGGCAGGATTTGTAACAACTTGGCAGTTCCTGTCCAATTACATGGTAGTAGTGGGAATCCTCCTGCCAAGTAGGAAACACTTTAGATCCCTGGGTTGGGAAGATCCCCTGGAGTAGAAAATGACAACCCACTCCAGTATTCTCTCCTGGGAAATCCCATGGACAGAGGAGCCCCGTGGGCTACAGTACATGGGGTCACAGAAGAGTTGGGAATAATATACCCCAGAAGAAAAGGGGTGCCCTTCTGAGGAAAGGAGCCTTGTGGACCAAAACACATGCTAGCTGTCCCTAGGGGAACACACCAGGTGGCTTGGCAAGGCTTTGGGCAGAACAACAGATTCCTATCACTTGCAAACTTTTTCAAAGCCCTGCAAGTCCTAACAGCCCTACATCACCCTCAAGTCATCTCTGACTTATGCTTCTGATAATGTAACAAACCCAGTGCACAATGAGCTGGATTCCTCAGAGACCTTGATCTTCTGCTATTTAGGTAGTTGGGGAAGGAAATGCACCCAGTTCTGCCCATTAGCATTTTTTCCCTTGAGGATTAAGTTGTAAAATAAACCACAGGGTCCTGAAGTAGCAAATTATATCAAATATCATATCACACTGATTTGTGCTGAATCCTTGATATTTTCTGGCTCCTTTCCTCACTATGTTCACATCAAGGTCACCTCTTCAGAAAGACCTCCCTGACCCATCCAGATATTTTCATTCCTATTCTCCTACCTGATTCTACTTCCCTTCATTCACATTTATCACTACCTGATGTCTATTAGTCTCTTTGCTTACTGTGTGTCTCTCAATAGAATTAAGGCTACCTGAGGGCCAAGACAGGAGCAGCACCTGTCACGTGATAGATAATAAGTAAATTTTGCTTCATGTCAGCCCCTTTGATAGAGCAGTGATCTTCATACTCATTCAGGGTGAAATACTGGGAAATCATGATGTCATGCTGGGAAATAATGTATTTAATTTCATCTTATGGAATAGAAACAATTTTCTTACAGAAAAAAATGGCTGTAGGTTTATAATTTTGGTGGGGCTTTCAACTGGGCCTAAACTATAATTCAGACACTGATCTAGGCATGGGGATTCTACAACCACCTCACCAGGATCCCAGACAGGCATTGGATAAATGGGCTGAGGATCCATTTGATAGAAAGATAGGTAGATGGGTAGGTAGGAAGATATATATTCATCAAATTCAGAATACTGGTTACCTCTGAGAACTAAGAAGAATAACATTCAGAAGGACTTTAACGTTATTTTAATGTTCTAATATTTTTAAATATTTTGAATAGAGAGAGATAGAAAGAGATGAAGATACAAAGACAGAGATACAGCGATAGGCACAGAAAGATAGAAAGAAATATTTTTAAGAGTAACTATGAACATGACAAAAGACTGGAAGTAAATAGGCCAAAATATTAAGAGCAGTTGATTTTGAATGGTTGGAATATGGCTGATTGTTTTCCTCTTTATTCTCTTATTTATTTTTCAACTCACCCTCACTAAATAAAAGATAATATAAAAACAGAATTAATCATAAAAATGGAAGAATTAAACTATGGCTAAGAAAGCTCTTCCTGAAATAAACTGATGGAGTAATTTGACCATTTTTTTCTGCAACACTAAACTCGTATTATTCTTGCACTTTCAGCTCCTAGGCCAAGGATTTATCCCTTTTTGAAAACCATTTTCTTTTAAATACTATGCTGATGTTCTGAAAATTTGGGGAGAGGAAAGATGTGTGACCTTGTGTCAGGTCTCTGCTTCCTAGAATCATTTTACATTCAGAACTGGTTACAAATTATCTCTAACCAGCAGAGTGATTCAGTTCTGTGAAAGGAGAGAATTTTAATATCTCTTTCTATTGATATCTTGCATTTTTAATATGCTTTGTAGAGTAGATTAGTTTTAGAATCCATAAAGCCTATGGTAAGACTTATTTGATCATAAAGGTCTTTGCTGGATCCAGTAAATTCTCTGCATCCCTTTTTAGCACTTGGAATTTTAGTAATCACATGGCTGTTGTTGTCAGAGTTACAGAATTATCCAGGGAAGGGATTTATGTCTGCTTTGTTCATTGCTATGTGTTTACCCAGTTCTTACCACAGTAGGTAGTTAGCATAGAAAGTGCTCAGTGAATGTTTGTTGAATAAATAAATGGCTTTGAAGCATTTAAGATACATTAATTTAAGATTTGGTTTACATTCTCTTCAGGTGAGAGTTTCTAACAACTATGTAATAAAACACCAGGAAATGGGAGACTGAGCTGATCAGACTAGAGTCCCACACATCTGGGGGAGTAGTGGGGTAGAATTAGGACCGGGTTGGGAGAGGTTCTACTAAGGAAGGGAGGAGATAGGGTGTTGGGAATTAAAACCGACAGCTGTCCACCTTGTAGCTCACGAACTCATCATAAACTGTTCAGTCACATCAGACTTTTCAGAAAGAAAACTTAAAATGAGAAAGGAGAAAATGTTAGGGATTATGGCGAGGAGCAGAGAGAGGTTGGAGGAACAGAAGGGAGGCCAGAATGAGTGAGGTAGAGAGTGCATGGACATGAACACTGGCAGGACGGTACAGCAGGCCAGGGTTCAAATCTAGAATTTTATTTTCAGTGTGTGGAAACGACATGACCCATTTATAGATCACTCTGGTAGCTATGTGGAGAATGGTCATTGAGAAGTGGCAAGAGAGGAAGTTTGGAAACCAGCTAGGGTTTCTTTTAGTAGTTCAGGCAAGTGATGGTGATGGTGGGGACTGGGGCGGCAGTAGAAAAGGGAGGAACCAGACATTAAGTGACTATTTAAACAAATAATTAATTATAACTTCGGAGAAGGCAATGGCACCCCACTCCAGTACTCTTGCCTGGAAAATCCCATGGACGGAGGAGCCTGGTGGGCTGCAGTCCATGGGGTCGCTAAGAGTCGGGCATGACTGAGTGACTTCACTTTCACTTTTCCTTTTCATGCATTGGAGAAGGAAATGGCAACCCACTCCAGTGTTTTTGCCTGGAGAATCCCAGGGACCGGGGAGCCTGGTGCCGTCTCTGGAGTCGCACAGAGTCGGACACGACTGAAGCGACTCAGCAGCAGCAATTATAACTGAGTTGTGCGCTCACTCAGTCAGTCATGTCCAACTCTTTGCGACCCTGTGGTCTGTAGTGGGCCAGGCTCCTCTGTCCATGGGATTCTCCAGGCAAGAATACTGGAGTGGCTTTCCAGGTCCTCCTCCAGGGGATCTTCCTTGACCCAGGTATCAAACCTGGTTTTCCCGAACTGCAAGTGGATTCTTTACCATCTGAGCCACCAGGGAAGCCCATAACTGAGGCAGGTGTCATGAAAATGTTGAATGAGGCAACTCAACTAGTGGATGGAAGAGCAGTCAGGTGAGGTTTCTTTGAGCAAATAGACTTTAAGCAGGGACTGGAAGGATGAGCAAAGAGGGAGAAGAGAAGAAAAATTTCTAGAACAGAGGATGCAGGTGGGAAGGCTTTGAGGTCAGGAAGAGCACAGCTCAATTCAGGAACTAAAAGGAGGTCCATGTGGCTGCAGCAGAGAACAAGAGGAGCCATTGTGTGAGATGAAGCTGGTGGGGTCAGCAGGAGTCAGGTATCATAGCATCTTCTCAGCCTTACATGCCATGTAAGACTGTTATGTTTTAACCTAAAAATACTAGGAAGCCATAGAGGGACTTTTAGCCTAAGGGGAATGTTACTTATTTCCTCATTGAATATATATTTATTAAACATCATTTAGATGATCATCATCTCCATGACCAGATTCATAGTTTAGAAAGAGGACTCTGATTGCAGTATGGGAAATGAATCAGGGAGCAAGAGCAAGTGTGAAGGATTAGTGGGTGAGCTTGTGAAGTACACAGTGGGAGACAGAGGTGGTTTGAGCTACCAGGGTATCAGTGGGCATGGAGGGAGATGAATGATGTAATGGTTTGGTAAACCAGGAGAACTAGGAAAGTTCATGAAGGGTGGAGAGTGGATCTGGAAGGGCAACCAGAAAGAAGTCCATGGTGGAGTTCAGCCAATTAAATTGACAATTCAACTTCTCACCTCTTAGCCTACACTGGAACAGGATTTCAAACACTTTAACTGAGAAACAAAAATGGAAGAAGGAAAATTTTCTCAACTGTTGGAGGAAGTCCCTCCATCTCTTCCTACGTGTTACTTGGAATATTTAGTTGTAACATCTGACAAAAACAACCTTCAGGAATCTGTAGCTTTTGCCCTTGGGGGAATCGATAGCAAAATCTTCTAAAATATAGTTTGAGAAATGAAGACTTTTACTGTGAAGTTCAAAGGAATTTGCATCCTGCACAAGTTTGGGCTGTTTCCTGCACCCTAGGCAACTCCTTGGAGCTTAAATGCATCAGAACCAGCAATCTGGCCAGATTACAAAATTATTTCTCTGCATCATGAACCTGAGCTACCTAGGCTTTCTGCCTTTGTTTTCCCAGTTTCCCAAGTTACAGCAAATTTGTTTTCTAAGCACATTGTCTTTTTAAGATCCATGACAAATCATGGAAAAATCATCATTCTTGCTTAAAATTCATCTGGTCAGCACATTTTTCATCTATGACTTAGTAAAACAGGTTAGTCAGGTATCTTATTTCTTTGCCCTCTAAAATTATATGATCTTGGAACAAGCTGTCAATATTTTTCTTAATGGCTCTGGTTTCCACTGCACATTAACAATGATTATTTGTGGTCTGACAGTTCCCTTGGCATTATACCAAAAATAGGAGCAAGAAAGCACATTCTTAGTCTGGGAGGTTTAACATATAAGCCAGACATTCAGCTGTGAATCCAAATTTTCTTCTTTTCTGTACCCCTTCTCTCCCTTGAGTGAAAATGCCATCTGACAGTTTCTTTGGTTTCCTACTTTGGAAAGCTATTTGAGCCCAGCAATTCCCAAAAATGTCACAGCATTTTCAAGTCAGTATAAATGTCGATCTGTTTTCTTAAGTAGAATGTTTGTCTCCAAGTTAAAAGAAATGAAGTATTTTTTTTCTCTACTCTAGAAAGTTGGTTATCAAATATTGTCTTGGGGCAGAACTGCAGCCTGAGATCAGTAATGTAGACAAGTCAACAGCAGGTTGTGAGCTGCATGCAAAGAAAGTGGAAGGCTGTCCCTTCTCTCTCTGCTCCATCTGCTCTGTCCCTGCCACCCAGGCCTCACCTGAAACAGTCCTCTCCTTGAGAAAGAAGAGAATAACAGCAAGAGGATGGGGCACGGGAGCCTGTATGAAGAACCTGGGAAAGCCTGGTTTCTGAACACTTTAACAATCAATGTTAACAGCAGAAGAGTTTCAATTAAAAACCTTAAGCATTAAAGGCAAATTAATTTTGCCTTTTTGTTTTGAAAGTAAAGATTAGAGAACAGAAAATTCAATTTAATAAAAATAAAAATTTTAAAATACAGTTCTAAAGTATAATCATTTAAAGGCAGATGATAGAGAAAAACAGGAGAATGAAGAGGTGGAGCAAGAAATAGAGAAATGATCTCAGTAATTGTCAAACTCCTGAGAAGTACAGATTCAATGTGTTCATGTTAGTGCTAATATATTAATACCATCTTTCCCATTAAAATTTTTAATTTATGACTTGTTAAATATGCCATACAGTTTTAACAAATTTGAGAATTTGGGGATTAATTTTTTAGTTTTTTATTTTTAATAAAAATGTGTGAATTTAAGGTATAACATGATGATTTGATCTACATTTATGCAGTGAAATGATAACAAAGTCAAACTAATTAACATGTAATCTCCTCACACAGTTACCATTTTTTAGGGGGGTGATGAATACCTGAAATCTATGCTCTTTAGCATATTTCTACTGTTCAACAGAGGATTATTAAGATTAGCTATCCTACCTGTACATAAGATCTTTAGATTTTTTTCATGCTACACAACTGAACATTTGCATCTGCCAGCATCTCCTCCTTCCACCTCACTACCCCCTAACCCCTGATAACCACCATTCTATTCTCTGCTTCTATGAGTTCAGTTTTTTCCCTTTTTGTTTTTTTTTTAGATTCCACATATAAGTGAGATCATGCACTTTTTGTTTTCCTTTGTCTGGCTTATTTCATTTAGCAAAATATTCTCCAGGTTTATCCTCGTAGGACCTCATTCTCTGTCCACACACCCTTCTCTAGCCAAACCTATCTCCACACACCCAGAGCCTGCCCAGTCTCTACCCTAACCTCTGAAATCTACATCTCCCTAACTTCTGTTGGCCTGGTTTGTAATTTATAATTCCCTGATTTGCACTGGCCTTTAATTTCTAGGCATCTGGATAAAATGTTTATTGTTGACTCATTGCCTAGGTTATAAAGTGATCCTTGTCTCTTGCTGAGTAATGGATCTAGTAGAATAGCCCAGGCCTTAAAATCAGGCAGATCTGAGTTTGGATTCCGTACTGCCAAATTACCAGCTGTGTGAATTTGGTTAACAAAGACTACCTGACCTGCCTCTTAAGAAATCTGTATGCAGGTCAGGAAGCAACAGTTAGAACTGGACATGGAACAACAGACTGGTTCCAAATAGGAAAAGAAGTATGTCAAGGCTGTATATTGTCACCCTGCTTATTTAACTTCTATGCAGAGTACATCATGAGAAATGCTGGGCTGGATGAAACACAAGCTGGAATCAAGATTGCCAGGAGAAATATCAATAACCTCAGATATGCAGATGACACCACCCTTATGGCAGAAAGTGAAGAAGAACTAAAGAGCCTCTTGATGAAAGTGAAAGAGTACAGTGAAAAAGCTGGCGTAAAGCTCAACATTCAGAAAACTGAGATCAGGGCATCCGGTCCCATCACTTCATAGCAAATAGATGGGGAAACAGTGCTGACTTTATTTTTGGGGGCTCCAAAATCACTGCAGATGGTGATTGCAGCCATGAAATTAAAAGACGCTTACTCCTTGGAAGAAAAGTTATGACCAACCTAGACAGCATATTAAAAAGCAGATACATTACTTTGCTGACAAAGGTCCATCTCCTCAAGGCTATGGATTTTCCAGTAGTCATGTATGGATGTCAGAGTTGGACTATAAAGAAAGCTGAGTGTCGAAGAACTGATGTTTTTGAACTGTAGTGTTGGAGAAGACTCTTGAGAGTCCCTTGGACTGCAAGGAGATCCAACCAGTCCATCCTAAAGGAAATTGGTCCTGAATATTCATTGGAAGGACTGATGCTGAAGCTGAAACTCCAATACTTTGGCCACCTGATGCAAAGAACTGACTCATTTGAAAAGACCCTGATGCTGGGAAAGATTGAAGGCGGGAGGAGAAGGGGATGACAGAGGATGAGATGGTTGGATGGCATCACCAACTCAATGGACATGAGTTTGAGTAAACTCCGGGAGTTGGTGATAGACAGAGAGGCCTGGCGTGCTGCAGTCCATGGGGTCGCAAAGAGTTGGACATGACTGAGTGACTGAATTGAACTGAACTGAACTGAATGCTGAGTTTAAATTATCTCGTTTGTCAAATACGGGCATGAGGTCATTGTGAGGATTATTCGAGACTTCATATGTAAAACAAATAGTGTAATAGGTGGCAGATAAGATACTTTTCATTCTCTTTTCTTTCCAACCCATCCAGTAGGGGAAAAAGTGAGGGAAGAAACTATGGTGTTTGGGTGTCTGAAGTTCTTTCCATTCATTTTTTGTTAAAGTATACTTGGATTACAATGTAGTGTTAGTTACTGCTGTACAACAAAGTGACTCAGTTATACATGCATATACATTCTTTTTCATACTCTTTCATTTCCATGATGGTTTATCACAAGATATTGAATATAGAACTTAGTTCTTTTTATATCTCACCAAGAAGAGAAATGGGATTCCCTGGGCTCATGAACAGTATAATTCTTGGCAACAGATAATGTCTCAATTTCAAGATTAAGGGTTATAAGAAAAGTGGGATCTGGAGAGTCAGTGGCATTTTTTAACACCCTTGGATTATTTCAGTCAAATCTCAGTAGTGATTTTTTTTTGCAGTAGACCTTTTTCTTTTTCTTGGCAAACTATCCTGCTCAAATCTTTAGAAAGGAACGTGGATAAGAAAAGGAGAACTCTGAACATTAATCACTTCCCATACTTATGAATGGTAAACAGAATTAAAACTGCCTGATAAAATCAATCCACTAAAAATCCTCTTTAATAAAAGAAAAAAGAATTCTTAAAAAGTCACACACAAAAAAGGTTTGGTATAACATGCCTCAAAATAAGTAAATTTTTTTGAGCAATAAAGGTGATGGCAGAAAAACCATAGCTAATTAATCAGAATAAATGTGGTTAAGAAAAACTATTTCATAAAGTAAAAACCCGACAGTGTGAGAAACTCAGGTAAAGATTTAGTAATAAATAATCAAAGTGATTTGTGGGCTTCCCAGATGGCTTAGTGGTAAAGAATCCACCTGCCAAGGCAGGTGATGCAAGAAACACAGATTCGATCCTTAGGTTGGGAAGATCCCCAGAAGGAGGAAATGGCAATTCTCTCCAGTATTTTTGCCTGGAAAATTCCATAGACAGAGAAGCCTGCAGTCCATGGGGTCACAAAGAGTTAGACATGAAGCACACATATGCACACACACACAGACACACAATAAAAAATTATTAATGACTGACATTAAAGAAAATTGTTGGCCATCATAAATGAGTCCTGACTCAAGAATAACACTCAAAGATTTAAACTAGGGAGATTATCCCACAATATATATATAGTTAGATCTGCTGGATGGTGGGCCCCTGGGGAGAACAGGGAAGTATGTGTTGTAAAATAGACACCTTGAGAGCCTGGCATGTCTCTACTCTCCTATACAAAGATTTTATTCCAGGCACAGAATCTGGCTAAGCTTGCTAATATCCTTGTGCTGCCCTAGATCCTTCCAAAGTGAGACTTGGAATAACTAGGCCAAGATATACCTCCTGCCTCCCACAGAAATCCTAGAGCTCTTCTTAACCCTTTACCCTGCCCAAGATCTGGGACATGAAAAGTGGCTGACCAAATAACAAACACAGGAGTCTAGCCAACTCTTGAGACAGTTGAATCAAGAGATATGCAAAGTTAGTGTCTAACTATGATTGATTCATACGGGGGTCAAGGATTTTGGTTTGTTTCAAGCTTCCATTCTACCTGAACTAATTTTAAACCACAGGGTAAGTCTCTAGACAGACAGCCTAACCTCCCAGTATACCACAAGGTTAAGGAAGGGGTAAGAGTTGGTCTGTTCCAGATGATGGCAGAGGACACAGATCATTCAGTTTGAGCCTGTACCCTTAGGACTGGCCTAAAACCTACTGCTGGGTTTGGGTACCATCCACCAAAGTATTTGCTTTGTCATGATACTGAAGACCAAAGGCTGGGAAGATCACATTATCATGGCAGTAACAAATGAAACTTACTTTCCTGCCTATTCTGTGATTTGTTTGCCTAGTCATCTTGTTTCTTGGGCAATATTAATGGTGAGGCAGAGTGAAGCCATAGAGATTCTAAAGGGAGAAGCACAGCTGTAGGCAGTTGAGAAGAGAGTTGCTTTAACTATGAAGTCCTTTGCTCCTTACCTCTCTCCTCTAAGAACACCTTCTCCATTCCTCCTGAAAAAGTAAGGTTCTGTTTTCACAAACATCTAGGTTTCATAGGTTGCATCATTCTTTCTCATGGACCCATTAAGGTTTAAAAATGAGCTTAAGTGTTTGCCCACTGAGAGCAATCCTGAAATCTTGGGTTTCACTCAAGAAACCCCTGATGAAAAGAAGCCAGATACCCTCCTGCATCTCTTCTTGCTGGGGCTCATGGCTTTTGCATCCTTATATTGTCACTGCAGAAGAGATCTATACTCTGAGCCCGGGTTAAAAGCCAGAGTCCTGCTTTCCTGCTTCACTCCTACAACCTTATTTCCCAGGAGCTGGGTCCTGTTCTCATTAGTGTTCCTCATTAGCTTTGAATAGGTTACCTTGAATGACACTACTCTGCTGAGAATTTCTGAGGATGGGATAAATGTTAAGACCAGTGAAGATCATAATCACAGCCTTACCTTCTTTTTTTTATTGTAAAATAAATTCTTTGATCAGAAGCAATGTTGTATAGTATACCATTCTGGTGAATGAAGCATTAGTTACGTACATACATAATATTACTGGAGGACACATACAGTTGGCAAGAAAGATTATACAGAATAAATAGCAATTACAATGATGACAAATTACTAAATTACCATTCCAGAGATCAAATTGCCAATATCTGCTGGATCATGGGAAAAGCAAGAGAGTTCCAGAAAAACATCTATTTCTGCTTTATTGACTATGCCAAAGCCTTTGACTGTGTGGATCACAATAAACTGTGGAAAATTCTGAAAGAGATGGGAATACCAGACCACCTGACCTGCCTCTTGAGAAATCTGTATGCAGGTCAGGAAGCAACAGTTAGAACTGGACATGGAACAACAGACTGGTTCCAAATAGGAAAAGGAGTACATCAAGGCTGTATATTGTCACCCTGCTTATTTAACTTATATGCAGAGTACATCATGAGAAACGCTGGGCTGGAAGAAGCACAAGCTGGAATCAAGATTGCCGGGAGAAATATCAATAACCTCAGATACGCAGATGACACCAGCCTTATGGCAGAAAGTGGAGAGAAACTAAAAAGCCTCTTGTTGAAAGTGAAAGAGGAGAGTGAAAAAGTTGGCTTAAAGCTCAACATTCAGAAAATGAAGATCATGGCATCTGGTCCCATCACTTCATGGCAAATAGATGGGGAAACAGTGTCAGACTTTATTTTTGGGGGCTCAAAAATCACTGCAGATGGTCATTGCAGCCATGAAATTAAAAGATGCTTACTCCTTGGAAGAAAAGTTATGACCAACTTAGACAGCATATTCAAAAGCAGAGACATTACTTTGCCAACAAAGGTCCATCTAGTCAAGACTATGGTTTTTCCTGTGGTCACGTATGGATGTGAGAGTTGGACTGTGAAGAAGGCTGAGCGCCGAAGAATTGATGCTTTTGAGCTGTGGTGTTGGAGAAGACTCTTGAGAGTCCCTTGGACTGCAAGGAGATCCAACCAGTCCATTCTGAAGGAGATCAGCCCTGGGATTTCTTTGGAGGGAATGATGCTGAAGCTGAAACTCCAGTACTTTGGCCACCTCATGCGAAGAGTTGATTCATTGGAAAAGACTCTGATGCTGGGAGGGATTGGGGGCAGGAGGAGAAGGGGACGACAGAGGATGAGATGGCTGGATGGCATCACCGACTCGATGGACGTGAGTCTGAGTGAACTCCGGGAGATGGTGATGGACAGGGAGGCCTGGCCTGCTGCGATTCATGGGGTCGCAGAGTCGGACACGACAGAGGGACTGAACTGAACTGAACTGAATACTATTAATAGAGGGGGGCAATGTAATCAATGTGCCACCAGGTGGCAGTGTTTTCCTGCTGCGTAAAGCACTGAATTGAGGGCTCAAGATAGGTGGACTTGACAGCTGGCTCAAGATCAGGTTGATATTAAACAACTACAAGTAGTTGTTTAACGTGGTAGTAGCCAGATCAGCTTTGTTGAAGAGAACCCTATATTATACCCATGAATAATCTCTATCCGTGACACCATTAGTCTTTCCATGAGCCTACTGTGCAAGTAGGCAAGGCCTTCCCTTGTGGCTCAGACGGTAAAGAGTCTGCCTACAATGAGGGAGACCCGGGTTCGATCCCTGGATCGGGAAGTTCCCCTGGAGACTAACACCCCACTCCAGTATTCTTGCCTGGAAAATCCCATGGACGGAGGAGCCGGGTAGGCTACCATGAGGTCGCAAATAGTCGGACACGACTGAGCCACTTCACTTCACTTCTTTACTTCACTGTGCAAGTACTGAAGTGTTAAGGAGAAAGAATCTGAATTCCAAAGTGGGTAATTTTGTTCACCTGACTATTCAGAGCATTTTCTACTGCAAAAGCTATTTGATGAGCATTCACAAAGGACAGAAAAATTCTCACATTGATAATCTTTCCAAAATATTCATTCACATGTATCTTCCCTAAACCTATAGCAATTTGGTATTCTGTTCCTCCTTCCCAGTTTCTGAACTTGTGACCAAACCCATAGCCTCTGTCCTTGAATTTATATAGATGTACTTTTCAGTCCATCTTTCTTTCTTGGCAAATGGACCATAAGATGTACTGGTTGAAGTTATGCCCCTGCCCCCTGGAAGGATTTCCATTCCTCCATGGTCTTTTCAGGATACACTCAAGGTGAACTGACACAGCAGTTCAGTTTTGACTAGTAACATCAGCTTATGGACAGTCATTTGTAATTCAGGCTTGAATTTCTTTTTCCTCCATTAATTGATTAAGGTAATTTCTCATAAGGATATAGGTGTGGAGTGAGTGTGAGAAGAGTAGGCATACTGTGAGTGAGAGACACCTGTTAATGCAATTTACTTGGGTTCTTGGAAGTTGCTTAAATCTGATCTTATATATGCTATTTCCCCTTGATAATGGAATGCTTGGCTTACCAAATTCATGGTTCTGTGGCTCAGACAACTGCCAGTAAAGATGGGCAACTCACTGCATATTGGGTGTTCTGTGGTCAGGTAGAGGTGATTGGTTGCCTTGGTAAGACACATGCATCCCAGAGTTTGGAGAGAAACTCCATGAAGACACAGAGACCAGTTAATTCAGTGTAGTTTTTAGGAGTCCAGTGGTCAGAAGCTTGCCAAAATAATCTCATTAAAGTAAAATACAGGGACTTCCCTGGTGGTCCAGTGATTAAGAATCTGCCTTGCAATGCAGGGGATGGGTTTGATCCCTGGTTAGGGAACAAAGATCCTATGTGCCTTGTGCTCCAGACCCTGTGCACCACAACTAGACATCCCCTGCACCACAACGCAAGATCCGCATGAAGCAACAGAGATCCCACATGCTGCAGCTAAGATCTGACACAGCCAAATAAAAAGTTTTTGAAGTAAGATACAAATTATAACATCTTTAACCCTTACCATAAAGAAAGAACCACAGAGACTGGAAGTCTGTTTGAGTTCTGGAGGCAACATATTCCAGACTTAACATTGCTCCTGCTCCTATATTGGGTAACATGGAGGGATATCAGCCTCAAGGGGGCTCAGAGCAGGAAAGGATACACCCCCAGGTGCAAAATGTGGAGCAATCAGCCACTAGGGTCATGTGATCCAGCAGGACTTATGGTGTTCCACTTGGGTCATGTGATACAGCAGGACCTACAGTATTGGACGTGTCAGGGGTGGCAAAAAAAAAAAAAAAGCCTATAGAAAGAGCCTATAGAGAATCCCAGAAGGAGTAGTAGAATCAGAAGTTCTCATACTTTTTGTAACAAAAGTGTTTTAAATTCCAAATGTTAATAAACTTTTATTTTGACTGAGATTTTAGAAAAAGAAAATCCCACAAAGCTGGCCCCTGAGATTCTGGAGAAAGGTCATACCACACAGCAGAGAATTACATATAATTTGAAAAACAGATCATGGCAAGTTACAGAGGGCTAGTTACTTTGGTAAAGGCAGAATGTTTTGACTATGGAACATCAAATGATCCATGCATTCAGAATTTCCTTTTTTTTAATAATATTTCATTTTTAAATTTTGAGCATTGATGCTCCTCTTTTATTATACAGAAACACATGTGTTTCACTTCTGGTAATTTGGTTATTCAATTAAACCCAAAGACTAATGATAACAAGAACAGTGAGACAAAATGTATATTTTTAAAAACATACTTGAAGGCATTAAAGAGCTAACAAGATAATGAAGAATCTGGCCAAGATGAGAAAAAGATAGAAATTCAGAGGTGAGGCAAACTTCTGGGGAAAACAGAAGTGAGCCAATCTTCTGTGGATTTTTGTATAAAAATATTTGTTCATGCAGAAAGGTAGTTGAGAGGCTGAGCAGTTATTTCCATGGTTATTTGGGGCCAGAAGCTATCAGTCCACACTTTGGGTTGATCCCAAGAACCTGGACCCTAGAAGTAAAGAAGGACCAAAAGTAAACCAGTTCTCATATGGATGGCAGCTTAGCTTTGTGTCATACAAGTAACTCAGAAAAACACAATTTTTAAACTGGATTAAAGTGAACCTGGACCATTTGTACCCAGTTATCTGACAGAAACAAGTGAAAATTCTCTTTGAAGAAAGATCCTCCTAGGTGCCAAACTTTTTATTTTTCTATGAAAAATTTTTCATTACAGTATTCTGGCACACACTAAAAAATACGCGGGCAAACAGGGATATATGACAAAATAACTAAACCCTGTGAAACAGTGAGCAACAGAGACAAACTCACAGAAGCTTGATATTGGAGTTAGTAGATTTTGATTCTAAAATAAATCTGGTTGTCCTGCTCATGGAGATAAAAAGCAAGAAAAATTTTGTGAGATAACTACAAGCTATAGAAATGAACAGCTCAGGAGAAAATGAGAGAATGTGAGTGAACACACAGCTTCCCCAGTAGTGCACAATGCTACCCATGAGGCCAACTTGTTTCTCACTCACCCAGAATCCTGAGGTGATCTTCATGACTGAGGGGTTGGGAAAGGTAGGTCAAAACAACCACCTCTCAGAACTCCTCACAGGAGCATGGATCCTACTAACCACTCTATGGACTTCATCAGGAAATCTGCCCATGTTCCCCTCGGAACAACTCACCTGATAATTGCTCTCTAATGGCCCATGGGTACTCCTAAAGCTTGTGCACCTCAAACCCCTCAACCTCCTGCCATGGCTGACTTCCTGCATATAGTCATAGGGACAGCAAGTGTGAGCCTTTATTTCTCTTTCTCTTTTTTTTTTTTTTAATGAAAGTATAGTTGATTTACAATATTGTGTTAGTTTCTGGTGTATAGCAAAGTGATTCAAATATATATACATATGAGTATATATATGAATATATATGAATATGTATATGTGTGTATATGTGTGTATATGTGGGCTTCCCACGTAGCTCAGCTGGTAAAGAATCTGCCTGCAATGAGGGAGACCAGGATTCGATCCCTGGATTGGGAAGATCCCCTGGAGGAGGGCATGGCAACCCATTCCTCTATTCTTACCTGGAGAATCCCCATGGACAGAGGAGTCTGGCTGGTTATAGTCCATGAGGTCGCAAAGAGTCGGACACAACTGAGCACAGTGTATATATACATGTATGTGTGTATGTGTGTATATATGTATTTTCTTTTTCAGGTTCTTCTCATTATAGGTTATTATAAGATATTGGCAAAAAGTTTGAATATCTTCACCAAACAAGATATATGGATGGCAAATAAGCACATGAAAATATGCTCATGATTAGTCCCTAAGGAAATGAAAAGTTAGACCACAGTGAGACACTGCTCTGCAGGCACCATAATAGAAAACAGATAATATAAAGTTTTGGCAAGCATATGGAGAAACGAATTTCATACACTGCTGGTAAGCATTTAAAATGATATCAATCAGGTTGGAAATCTTTTAAAAAGGTAAATATACATCTATCCCATGATCTAATCAACTCTAGCATTTCCTTAGAAGAAAAGTAAGCATATGTTTATACAAATACTTGTACATGAATGTTCATAGCAGATTTAATTGTAATAGTCCAAAACTAGAAGCAACTCAAATGTCTACTGATGGGTGAATAGATAAACAAATTATGATACAGCCATATAAGAGCATAGATAGTGAAGTCGCTCAGTTGTGTCCGACTCTTTGCGACCCCATGGACAGTAGCCAACCAGGCTCCTCCGTCCATGTGATTTTCCAGGCAAGAATACTGGAATGGATTGCCATTTCCTTCTCCAGGAGATCCTCCTGACCCAGGGATCGAACCCGGGTCTCCTGCATTGTAGGCAGACGCTTTACCGTCTGAGTCAGTAGGGAAGTCTACAACGGCATGCTACTCAGAATAAAAAAATTATGATTTTTTTTTTTATGCACGAGTAGAGTACATCAGGCATTTGTGGATATCTTTATTTGTTCAAGTCATCAAATCTCAATTTTCATAAATTACCCCAGCAGTAATTAATAGTCCTGAGTGGCTTAGAGTTACAGATGACCCTTTTAATGTGCAAACCACTGTATCCTTTGGGGGCAACTTGGAATCTGGAAAGGCTTCTTATCAGCCTGGGGCGTTCTGTTCTGCTTCAGGAGTGCTATGTCCTTCGGGTTCCAACAATGGTATTTTTAAAAATTTCCCACTGAATAATAGTTGATGAACAAAATTATATGTTATAGGTGTACGATATAGAGATTCACAATTTTAAAGGTTATGTTCCATTTATAATTGTTATAAAATAATGGCTACCTTCCTTGTGTTGTACAATATATCCTTGTAGCTTATTTTATGCATGATAGTTTATACCTCTTAATCTTCCACCTCTACATACCCCTCCCCTCTTCCTTTTCCCCACTAGCATCCACTAATTTGTTCTCTATATCTGTGTTTGATTCCTTTTAGTCAATAAACTATTGATACACACAATAATACAAATATATCTCAACATAATAATGCTGATTGGAAGAATTGAGATCCCCTAATAAAAGTGCATACTGTATTGTTCCATTTATATAAAACTCTAGAAAATCAAACTATAGTGACAGAAAATGGTTCAGTGTTTAGCTGGGTAGAGAGTGACTAAGGAGAGGGTACGGGGATACATGAAAACTTGTGAGGGTGATGAATATGTTTCCTACCTTGATTATGGTGATTGTTTCACAGGTGTGTGTATATATATATATAAAAACTTATGAAATTGTATACTTTAAATATATGCAGCTTACTGTACACAGTTATACTTCAGGGCTTCCCTAGTGGCTCAGTGGTAAAGAGTTTACTTGTCAATGCAGCGGACATGTGTTCCATCCAGATCCAGAAAGATTCCATATGATGTGGAGCAAGTAAGCCCATGTGCTACGGCTACTGAGCCCGCACACTGCAACTGCTGAGCCCGCACCCTAGAGCTTGTCCTCCACAGCAGGGGAAGCCACTGCAACAAGAAGCCTGGGCACTGCAACTAGAGAAGAGCCCATGTGAGCAGTGAAGACCAAGCACAGCAACAAATAAATGCGTACATAAATAAAACTTTTAAAATTATACTTTAATCAACATTTAAAAATTGTAATAAAATGATAGTTAAGCAAAGACTTGAGGGAAGGAAGTTAGTCTTGTGGATAACTAATGAGAGATTAAAAAAATATATTAACCAAATATTTGCAGTAAACATTCATTTCTTTTTAAGCCAGTAGCTTTTCCTTCTAGTATAATATTATCTTTTGCATCAGTTAGGGTTAGTTTGGGCTGCAAGTGAAGGTAAATTTTGAAAGGTAGTAGCTAAAAAAGCTAGAAATTTATTTTTCTTTCCTAAATCTAGGCATTTCAGGGCTGGTGTGTTTCCATGATGATCAGGGACACAGATTCCTCCTAAATTTGTTGCTATGGCTTCCATTTTCTGATCCTAGCTACTCCAGGTCCAGCCAAAACATTTCTCTTCCAGGTAGTAGGAAGGAGAAAGGAAGCATGCCCCTCCTATTAGGATACTTCTTAGAAGCTGTGTATATGCTCTTCTGCTTACTATTGCTATTGGTTAGAACTTTGTCATATGACCACATGCAGGCAAGGAGAACTAGGAAACTTCTGAGCCACAATGTGCACAGATCAAAGAGGAAAAGGGAGAATAAGGATATTAAGAGACATTTAATCAGTCTTTGCCATATCCTCTTCTTTTTTGAAGACAACTCCTTTTCTTTTATTTTTAAATAAGATTTAAATTAATTTTAAGTTAAACAAGATTTAAATTAATTTTTATTGGAGTATAATTGCTTTACAATGTTGTTAATTTCTACTGTACAGCAAAGCGAATCCACCATACATATACACATACCTCTCTTTTTTAGATTTCCTTCCCATTCAGGAAGAGAGCATTGAGTAGAGTTCCCTGTGCTACACAGTAGATTCTCATTAGTTATTTATGTTATATGTATCATCAGTAGTGTATATATGTCAGTCCCAGTCTCCCAAATCGTTATTCTCCTTTCCCCTCTTGGTGTCCATACATTTATTCTCCATGTTTGTGTCCTCCTCTCTTACAAAGTATTATATGTGGTTCTAGTAAGGGCTGTCTGCCAATCATCTTAATATCTCATTGGTCACTGAGATGGGTGCATGACCTAAGCTGGGCTAATGGGAGTGATAAAGATGGGAGATGGAAACTTGGGAGCCCTTGGAAGTCAAGGGATCATTCTCAGGAAAGTCAATGTGCAGAGGGCAGTGAAGACTGAAAGAATAGTCCTGAAGGTGTTCAAATTCTGCTCTACACTTGAGGCTTGCTTGACTACATTACTCAACCCTTGTTTATGTTACCCAAGATGATATACCTTCTACAGCTCAATTGTTAACCAAAGAGAACACAAAGGGAACAGTTTTTTCTCTTGAGCAGCCTCCTAAGGTGCCAGTTTCACTAAAGAATTAACACTACCTTTGAGGCAGTTCATATAAGAAGAAATATAAATGGCTAGTAAACATAAAACAATGCACAATATTCACTTCTAGTTAGGGAAATAATTATCAGAACAAAAAGGATACTTTTTTGTTTGCTTAGCAGATTGACAAAGTTTCACAAACTGGATAACATTCAATTCCTTTTAATGAGGAAATAAGAGATTTTAATATACTATAATGAGAATGTAAGTTATTACCACATTTGTTGAGAAAATTTTAGTACTGACCATGATTTAAAATGAATGTGTCTTTTGATCAGAAATTTACTTTTAGGAAACTTCACTCCAGAAAACTATGCATAAGGATATTCACTGCAGCGTTATTTAAACAGGTGAAAGTTGGAGTCAAAGTAAAACATTTATTAATAAACACAGTTTCAGTAAATTATGGTACATTCATATGATGGTACATTTTTAAACAATTTATAACCAGGCTGTTTACAACTTTGCCCTATGGTATATGTGTAAAACTATTGGTAGAGGGTGATATGAACTTCCCAGGTGGTGCTAGTGACAAAGAACCTGCGGGCCAGTGCAGGAGACATAAGAGACACAGGTTTGATCCCTGGTCAGGAAGATCCCCTGAGGGAGAGCATGGCACCCAACTCCAGTATTCTTGCCTGGAGACTCCCAGGGACAGAGAAGCTACAGTCCATCCATAGGGTCGCAAAGAGCTGCAACAACTGAAGTGACTTAGCATGCACACATGCATGTAGGTGATATACTGTTAAATGGAAAGAGCAAGTTACACAACAGTATATAATATATAATCTCATTTACTTTAAAAATACATATATAGAGAGTGTGTCAAAATTTGAGATTCCTTATCTCTCTTACTAGAGCCTTATTTTCATTTTTTAAAAAAGAATTACAGTGAGACAAAAATCAGAGAATAGCAAGAGAGGGTTGTAAAATAGGTTTGTTTTGTTTTATTGTGGGAGGTGTGTGCGCATGTTGAGCTCCAGTCTGGCCAGGCGTGTCCCGATACCATCACACTACCCCTGCCCTTCTGCCTGAAGGTGAGCTTGCTCAATGATCTGAATGGGCCTGGGCCCCAGAGTTGTGTCTGCTCACCAGGCAACGAACGTCAACAGCAAAACAGATGTCCTCCTCTGCCAAACATTTTCCAAACCAGGAGAGCAAATATTCCAAAGCAGGAAGATGTTCTGATACCTTCTAGTACTTTCCTCAGAGCACAAATTGTGAGCCAATGGTGATGGCCAACTTGACCCCTTTCTCGAGGCCTGGAGAGACCGACAGGCTTCTCCTGAGTCTTTTGTAGAAACACATAAAAAACAAGCAATACTTTCTGTATTAAGAAGTGTAAAGCAGGGTACTTATGGATGCTCCATAAATGCTCCTTTATTGCAAATTTGGAAGGATCACATAGTCTTGGTGTACCTTGCTTAAGAATAACAGACTATAATTACAGCCTGTTCATCTCATCTGCTCTCCATGAAAGAGAAAATCATAATACTGTTAGGGGCATCAGGACCCCCCTCCTCAGGGATTTCCTTAAGGTAGCATGTAGATAAAGGTCTGGAAGGAAACACAAGAAACCACTCCTAATGGGTACCCAGTGTGCACGCGTGCTACCTTCAGCATATCTAACTCTTTGTAATAACTGTGGACTGTAGCTCTCCAGTCTCCTCTGCCCATGGGATTCTCCAGGCAAGAATACTGGAATGGGTTGCCATGGCCTCTTCCAGGAGATTTTCCCTATCCAGGGACCAAACACGAGTCTCTTACATCTCCGGCAGCTCCTGCATTGCAGGCAAATTCTTTACCACTGAGCCACTGGGGAAGCTCCAGTGGGTAGCCAGAGGCAGTGAGAAGACAGCAGTAAGAAGGCTTTCTGTGCGGTCTGAATATTTTGTGTTAGTCCCTCAGTTGTGTCTGATTCTTTGTGATCCCATGGACTATAGCCTGTCAGGCTCCTCTGTCCATGGAATTCTCACAAGTGTTTATTGCTTTGTTTTTTGGCTACCCCACACAGCATGTGGGATCTTTATTCCCCAATAAGGGACTGAACCTGTGCCCCCTGCACTGGAAGCTCAGTCTTAACCACTGGACCCCCAAGGAAGTCCCAAGTGTTCATTACTTTGTAGTCAAACTCTTTTCTTTCCTGCTAGGAATTCATGCTGTATGCCTGCTGTGTGTGTGTGCGTGTGAAAATGTGTGTCCCCCACCCCCTACCCTGCACAAGGGATTTCCCTGGCAGTCCAATGGGTAAGACTCCGTGGCCAAAAAAAAAGGACCCCCCAAAAAATAATCTGAGGAAAAGCTTGTCCTGAATTTTCCTGTTCACCTTCATGAAAAACTTGAATCACTCTCAATTTAAGTATACATACTGGTTAGATGCTTTTCTTTAATAAAGGGTATCAATTCTAGGCTGATTATGCTTGATTATGTCATAGAACTTCTATACTTTAGGCTCTTCTCGGAAAAGACAACTTTAAAATTTCTAGTGTTGAATTATTAACAAAAGTTTAGTTGTGAAAATTATATGCAAGGAGAACAGCCTGATGGGAACAGACTCAAAAATTCTCTAGTCATTCTAAATTCTGTCAGGCTGGGGACAAATCCTGAAAGAGATTTCTTGGGCCATTGACTCAACACCTCTCTCCCTCGTGACATGGCCCTTTCTGACCTACATTTTTGCATTTTGCTTTGAATCTACACTGAGAGCTGTTTTAAGAAACAGCCACAAAGAGTCGGATATGACTGAGTGACTAACACACACACTATAGTCAGCATGGTATAATACTGTAGAATTGTTATTAAGAACATTTTCTGGTCATCACAATATATAGGAAAAGCAAAAATTTTCCCCGAGCATTTGGTCTTCTTTTATCTTATGGATACTGTGAATCTTTTAATAGCTTTGCTTTCCCTTGGGCATTAGGAAACTGAGCCAAATTTGAGTTTTTCTCGGTATCTATGTAGAAGTTCATGGATGAATTTTTAGTGCCTGAATATTATATTTTCAACTCTAGGTATTATATTTTTATACCTTTTTACTTTCCCTTTGCTCCCTGTCCTCATTTATGTTAGTAGACTTTTATTGTTACATTTTATTATAAATGACTCCAAATCCTTTTTTTTTCTTTTAAAAAATGAAATATACTAAGGGATTCACTTTACTTTTGTAGTGTATAATTTGCTAAAACTCACATGATTCAAACCAAGATTTCAAAGTCTTGTATGGTGGTTCTGATTATACCATATTAATCCTAGTGTCCTCAATATTAACATCAGACCCTATTGTCACAATTCTAGAATGACCTTGAGAATCTCAGAACCTTATTAAATCAATACTGTCCGGAGCAAGCTATTGTGTTTTGAGTTAGTGAAAAATGCCGTAAGATTTGAACTCTAGATCCAGTAGGTTAATTCATTTATTTAAATATTTGTTTACTATGGACTGGGCACACAGGTTCTGCACATACAGTGGTAAAGCAAAAATAGACATGGCCTGTGCCCTCATAGAGTTTATAACCTAGAAGTCAAATAATCAAATGATCCCACAAATGTAACTACAGGCCATAAGTAGGCTTTGGGAACATATGATGTGGAATCAGACTTGTCTTGGGAGTTAGGGAAGACTTCTTTGAATTGAGATCTGCAGGATATACCCAGAAGTTTGGAGCAAGGATAAGAAAAGGCAAGAAGCATTTTGGGAAGTAGGAAAAGTGTGTGCAAGAGCCACATGGCAGGAGGAAGCACAGTGCAATAGGGGAACTGAAAGAGGAGGCCTGTGGTGAAACACAGACATCTGAGGGACGGTGGTGCTAGCTGAAGCTATGCCAGCAGGCAGGTGGGAAGCCACTGAAGCATTTTAAATAACGACCGAGCTATGATAAATGCTCCTTAAGAGAATGGTAACGTTGAGTTACCAATTCAGCCACTGTTAAAGTGACTAAGGGGACTGAAGCTAAACTTTTTCTCAGGACCAGCACACTGGAAATTTCCATCCAGTTAAAAAGAAGGCCATCTATAGGAAAAAAAGTCTTTGGGGATTTTTTTTTTTAATAAAATTATGCACCATGAAAGAACAGCCTCAAATGTAAATAGGTCTGGATGAATGGATAGCCTACTAGGGCCAGTGTCTGCCCTCTCACCTTCAGCCACAAAGGCTGTTTACCTAATCCTTATGTTACTCTCCACAGAAAGCCTGCAATATACAAAACACTTCTGAATAGTTTGTTTAATTCACACAACAAGTCTGTGACTTAAGCATCATTTTTAATCTTACAGTGATGAGAGAACTAGACACCAGAGAAATCAGGTAACTTGCCCAAGGTCATATTGCTAGAAAATAATAGAGCTGAGACTCAAACTCAGGTGGTCTAATCCAAATCCATATCAATAACAGTCATAGTAGGGGTCTACAGAAGAATGAATGTGGGTGAAATTCCCTGTCAGAACTTGTAGTTACCTTGAAATTGAGGGGGAAAGGGAAAACTGAATCCATGGTCCTCATTCCATGAACTGAATATAAAAGGAATTTTATCTTCTAAGGAAGATAACTTCTGCTATCAACCTAGTCAGGTAAGGCAGGAGCAGAGAGTCATTTATCTACATATTGTTGACCCTTGATATCTGCCAGGGTGATTCCAGGACTCCCGAGGATACCAAAATTCACAGAAGTTCAAGTCCCTTATATAAAATGGCATAGTATTTGCATACAAGCTACTCACATCCTCCCATATACCTTAAATAATCTCTAGGTTATTTAGAATACATAATACAATGTGAGTGTTATATAAATAGTTGTCTGCAGACTATAAGTTTTGCTTTTTGGGACTTTCTGAAATTTTTTCATATATGTTTGATCTGCTGTTGGTTCAATCATTGGATGCAGAAACCACAGATATGGAGGGCCAACTGTATGTAACTACATGAGATGGTTCCCAGCTTAAAAGAAGGAAGTGAAACAGATAAACCCTCTGCCTATAGAGATAAAAGATTCTATTTCTCCAGATGGCCTCGACAGGGGGTGGGTTGTGTGAGACCTATGCTCTATAAAGAGAAGGGAAATGTCACCAGACTCATATCTGTAGAACTTTTGTTAGCATTCCGTAAAGAGGGAGAAAATAACATGGTACCAGCTGTTGATACTTCTGTTTTAATAAGAAAACCACCTTTGGAACAAAATCAGACCCATGCTGGGATAGAATAGGATTTCCTAGACACAACAAATACTAACTTGGTGTGGGATTATTAAGAAGCAAGCTCTCCAATCCTGCTGAATCAATGGGTAGGATCTATTTTCAGTTTTTGACTTTGTCCTGAGAGACTATAAGCCTCTTGCCAAGTTGAATCAGAGCAGCATCTGTGGAAAATGATTAAGAATGTCACATTACCTTGGAAGACAGCTACAAAGTGCTGTGAACTCTTATCTGGATAAAAGTGTCCAAAAGTGAAAGATATAGAAATAAGGCCTATCTAGTCATAGAGTCAAATCTTTTGTTAACAAGGAAAAAGGAGGACCTCCTCTGGTTGGACCAATTCCATATTCCCTGGGCACTGGGTTTCCATTTCTCCTGACGGTTCCAAGCTGGACCCAGTTTGGCCTGAGAATCAAGTTTCCTTTGTAGACATCTTTACCTGGGTGCTTGACTTCTGCTGTCCAGAACTCTTGCCTCTTTTTTGCTTACTGGGTTCCTAACCATGGGCCTGGCTTTGGGTATTCTTGGTCTCCTAAAGCATTCCTTTGGGATTTCTATTCAACTTAGTTGCTATCTGCTTGCCTAATTTCCAGCACACTCTAAATTTTGCCTGCCTTTCATTTCTGGATCACTGATTTTTATTTTTTATTTTTTTGGTCCTTTGGGAGAATGGCATTGAAACATGTATAGTATCATATATGAAACGATCGCCAGTCCAGGTTCGATGCATGATACTGGATGCTTGAGGCTGGTGCACTGGGACAACCCAGAGGGATGGTATGGGGAGGGAGGTGGGAGGGGGGTTCAGGATGGGGAACACGTGTATACCTGTGGCGGATTCATGTTGATGTATGGTTCTTGCATACTTTTAAACTATTTTTTCATGCCTGCTGGCCCACTGCCTAGCAAACATCCACTTTCAGCTTTCCTTACCCGTTTGATTTTCTTAACCTTTTTTTGCAAAGCACCATCTTTATTCACAACCCCAGAACTGACGTTTTTAGAGCCTGAGGTGAAACAATCAAGTGGAAATACCTCTTGTTCAGTCTTCTTTAGATCTGAATCTCAAAAGGCAATAATAATAGAGACTGTAAAGTTAAAAAAAAATGAATTCTAATAGAAAGGAATTTATTGTTGGTAATAATGTAATAATATCTAAGAATAATTTAGAGTAAGAACCAGGTAGATCATTGATTCTAATAATATTCTATTTTCATGTCAAGACAATTTTGTTCCTTTGAACTATATACTTTTAGCTTATTATGAAATTTTGCACATGTGAATTTAGATTCTTTTAGACTTAGAATTCTTAGAATTTAGATTTCTTTTAAATGGGTAAAACTGAATTGTGCTATCTTCATAGGGATACACTGGCTCCTTTTGAAAGATTTACTTTTATTCTTTTTTTTAGCAATCTTTAAAAAAATGTTTTTAATTTATTTTTTGGTTGTGCCAGGTCTTCAGTGCTGTGTGGGCTTTTCTCCAGTTGTCGGTGAGCAAGGGCTGCTCTCTGGTTGTGGGACAAGGGCTTCTCATCGTGGTGGCTTCTCCTGCTGTGGAGCACAGGTTCTAGGGGTTGTGGCACATGGGCTCAACAGTTGTGGCTCCTGGGCTCTAGAGCAGTGGCTCACGGTTGTGGCACAGGGGCTTAGTTGCTCTGCAGCCTGTGGCATCTTCCCAGATCATGGACTGAACCCACATCTCCTGCACTGTCAGGTGGATTCTTTACCACTAAGCTACCAAGGAAGATGGAAAGATTTACTTTTAGAATGCAGGAATTTATGAGAGTTAATTCTTAAGGTACATACATAGCAAGCTATTCCTTACCAACAATACATATTTCTTATAAATACACAATTCACTCTTGTCCCTTCAAAATTTATAAATGACACGACTCTAGAATTGTACAGTTGCAATTTTCCTTGGAATCAGAAAACCAAATCCAGTTATTTTTGTATTTTCCAGAGTTGTATAACCTCTGTTTTATATTTTTTAATATAAATTTATTTTAATTGGAGGCTAATTACTTTACAATATTGTAGTGGTTTTGCCATACATTGACATAGATCCACCACAGGTGTACATGTGTTCCCCATCCTGAACCCCCCTCCCACCTCCCTCCCCATCCCATCCTTCTGGGTCATCCCAGTGTACCAGCCCCGAGCATCCTGTCCCATGCATCAAACCTGGACTAGTGATCCATTTCACATATGATAATATACATGTTTCAATGCCATTCTCCCAAATCATCCCACCCTCGCCCTCTCCCACAGAGTCCAAAAGACTGTTCACTACATCTGTGTCTCTTTTGCTATCTCACATATAGGGTTATCGTTACCATCTTTCTAGATTCCATATATATGCGTTAGTATACTGAATTGGTGTTTTTCTTTCTGGCTTACTTCACTCTGTATAATAGGCTCCAGTCTCATCCACCTCATTAGAACTGATTCAAATGTATTCTTTTTAATGGCTGAGTAGTGTTCCATTGTGTATACGTACCACAGCTTTCTTATCCATTCATCTGCTGATGGACATCTAGATTGCTTTCATGTCCTGGCTATTGTAAACAGTGCTGCGATGAACACTGGGGTACACGTGTCTCTTTCAATTATGGTTTCCTTGGTGTGTATGCCCAGCAGTGGGATTGCTGGGTCATATGGCAGTTCTATTTCCAGTTTTTTAAGGAATCTCCATGCTGTTCTCTGTAGTGGCTGTACTAGTTTGCATTCCCACCAACAGTGTAAGAGGGTTCCCTTTTTTCCACACCCTCTCCAGCATTTATTGCTTGTAGACTTTGGATAGCAACCATTCTGACTGGCATGAAATGGTACCTCATTGTGGTTTTGATTTGCATTTCTCTGATAATGAGTGATGTTGAGCATCTTTTCATGTGTTTGTTAGCCATCTGTATGTCTTCTTTGGAGAAATGTCTGTTTAGTTCTTTGGCCCATTTTTGATTGGGTCGTTTATTTTTCTGGAATTGAGCTGCAGGAGCTGCTTGCATATTTTTGAGATTAATTCTTTGTCAGTTGCTTCATTTGCTAGTATTTTCTCCCATTCTGAAGGCTGTCTTTTCACCTTGCTTATACTTTCCTTTGTTGTGCAAAAGTTTTTAAGTTTTATTAGGTCCCATTTCTTTATTTTTGCTTTTATTTCCAATACTCTGGGAGGTGGGTCATAGAGATTCTGCTGTGATTTATGTTGGAGAGTGTTTTGCCTATGTTTTCCTTTGTTTTAGTTTAAAGGGAATAAAGAAAAACAGCAGAAATATTTAGGGGAAAAAAAAAAGAAATATGTTGGGAGTCAAACAGCCTGTGATACAAGTCCAGCTGTGTAGCCTCTCAGTAAGACCAGGGCAGATTATTCAGTGTGTCTTCACTTGAGAAAGATTAAAAAAAAAAAAATCAATTCCACCTTCACAATCTATGACCTGGACTCAAGTCATCCTACTGGTTTAATCTAGATAAGATTCTAAACTTTACATCTCTCCATGTGTCTCTATCCTAATAGTTAAAACTTTGCCTTGACTTCTCTTCCAAAATTTATGTCCCAGCTTCTTGTCTGCACAGTTGCTAAAATTTAGAGCCCTCCCCTTCACAAAGATGGTGGATATAGACCCTGACAAGCTTAGAGAGATCATTTCCAACCTGCTATTCTGAATTGCAGAGTACTGTCTTTCCCTGAGCTGCTTGATTTTCTGTCAACTTGATTCAGTGATCAACTGCTGCCTTGGGCCTCTCACTGACAACTGCTTTTGTGAACTATGTCTGGTACCGAGAAATATTTTGAACACTGTCTGGCTTCTAATTCTTTTCCAGTGGTTATGTTCAAGACTGGATCTCCTCTCCGGTATTACAGGGTCATACCCTGCCTACTTGTAATATGCCCGATGCGTGATTCTGTATTGCACGGTTCTACAGCATGAAGTTGTTAAATTGTGTCCATTATAATTTGTTTAATAAGACAGGGATTTAGGTGACATAGTTCAAAACAACCTCTATTAATGTAACAATGGTCAAAAGTTTTATGAGAGATGGTACTTAAAGAGACGAGTTTTGTTTTCTAATAAAATTTATTTGTATGGAAAAGTTCATTCCCTTAAAACTCAAAAATGAATTTTTACCTAAAGCTTTTTGGGAAAGTTTGTTGAAGATGCTGACTCAGGTTGTTCAATAAAAAATTACACAAGAATGATAAATCTATTCAGTTACACCTTTGAATTAAAAAAAATCCTTTCATTGTTTCTTTTCATCAAGAAAATAATAATGGCCTTCTAGAATTTTATTTTATTTATTTTTGGCCTTGCCACATGCTTTGTGGGATCTTAGTTCCCCAACCAGGGATTGAACCTGCAGTGAAAGTGCTGAGTCCTAACAGCTGGAATTTCCAGCAGCATGGTATTTTAGACATCTCTATGTGTGCATCTCTATGCTAGGTATCATGCTAAAAGCTCATAACATGAAGTCTGGAACCCTTAGGGCATTTTCCGTACTTCATGTGGAGCATAATTCTTATCTTCTCCTGAACTTTCTCCCCTTTTCTTTCTTTCTCTCTCTCTCTCTTTTTTTTTTCCTTTTCAGTGTTTCTTGTTCCCATGTAATGATTAGGAGCTATCTGGAAAGAGTTTCCAAAGAAAGGCAATGTCAAAGAATGCTTAAACTACTGCACAATTGCACTCATCTCACATGCTAGTAAAGTAATGCTCAAAATTCTCCAAGTCAGGCTTCAGCAATATGTGAACTGTGAACTTCCTGATGTTCAAGCTAGTTTTAGAAAAGGCAGAGGAACCAGAGATCAAATTGCCAACATCCACTGGATCATGGAAAAAGCAAGAGAGTTCCAGAAGAACATCTATTTCTGCCTTATTGACTATGCCTTTGATTGTGTAGATCACAACAAATTATGGAAAATTCTGAAAGAGCCGGGAATACCAGACCACCTGACCTGCCTCTTGAGAAACCTGTATGCAGGTCAGGAAGCAACAGTTAGAACTGGACATGGAACAATAGACTGGTTCCAAATAGGAAAAGGAGTACATCAAGGCTGTATATTGTCACCCTGCTTATTTAATTTATATGCAGAGTACATCATGAGAAATGCTGGGCTGGATGAAGCACAAGCTGGAATCAAGATTGCTGGGAGAAATATCAATAACCTCTGATATGCAGATGACACCACCCTTTTGGCAGAAAGTGAAGAGGAACTAAAAAGCCTCTTGATGAAAGTGAAAGAGGAGAGTGAAAAAGTTGGCTTAAAGCTCAACATTCAGGAAACGAAGATCATGGCATCCGGTCCCATCACTTCATGGGAAATAGATGGGGAAACAGTGGAAACAGTGTCAGACTTTATTTTTGGGGGCTCCAAAATCACTGCAGATGGTGATTGCAGCCATGAAATTAAAAGACACTTACTCCTTGGAAGGAAACTTATGACCAACCTAGACAGCATATTAAAAAGTAAAGACACTACTTTGTCAACAAAGGTCTGACTAGTCAAGGCTATGGTTTTTCCAGTAGTCATGTATGGATGTGAGAGTTGGACTATAAAGAAAGCTGAGCGCCGAAGAATTGATGGTTTTGAACTGTGGTGTTGGAGAAGACTCCTGAGAATCCCTTGGACAGCAAGGAGATCCAACCAGTCCATCCTAAAGAAGATCAGTCTTGGGTGTTCATTGGAAGGACTGATGTTGAAGCTGAAACTCCAGTATTTTGGCCACCTGATGTGAAGAGCTAACTCAATGGAAAAGACCCTGATGCTGGGAGGGATTGGGGGCAGGAGGAGAAGGGGACAACAGAGGATGAGATGGTTGGATGGCATCACTGACTTGATGGACATGGGTTTGGGTGGACTCTGGGAGTTGGTGATGGACAGGGAGGCCTGGCATGCTACGGTTCATGGGGTCGCAAAGAGTTGGACACGACTGAAAGACTGAACTGAACTGAACTGGAGAGAGTTCAATTGTTTGTCTGGTTCTGTTGCTTTCTAGCTGTGTGACTCCAGGCAAGTTACTTAAAGTCTCTCTGCTTTAAAGTGGCAGAACCAGACAAACAACTGAACTCTCTCCAGATAGTTCCTAATCATTACATGGGAACAAGAAACAATCAACAAAAGGAGAGAGAGAAAGAAAGAGAGAGATAAAGAATAAGGGGGGAGGAAAAGCTCAGGAAAAGATAAGGATTATCCTCCACCCAACATTTGGACCTCTTAAGACATTTCTGAATTGGTTCTTGTAATTGGATTTTACTTGGGGTAATCAGCAAGGAAACAGATGGGTCCTCCGCAATCATCTGAGTGAATCAGCTGTTTCCTGGATTAAGATGGTTGTTCTTGCGTTCAGGACAACTGGGAAATACCTAGGACTGGCCTTCAGAAGAAAAGAAACACGACAAATCAGCCAATGAATAGTGCTCTGGCAGTGCTACCAGGTCATCTCTTGCTTATTCTTGTCTCTACTCAATTTTCCTCTTTGATAAACAGCATGGCATACCTTAAAAACCAAATTATCTGCTGAGTCACTCAGACTTGTTCGATTCTTTGTGATTTCATGGACTGTAGCCTACTAGACTCCTCTGTCCATGGGATTCTCCAGGCAAGAATACTGGAGTCAGTTGCCATTTCCTTTTCCAGGGAATCTTTCTGACCCAGGGATCAAAATCTCCTGCATTGCAGGTGATTCTTTATCATCTGAGCCACTATAAACAAAATTCAGTTCAGTTCAGTCGCTCAGTCCTGTCCGACTCCTTGTGACCCCAAAGAAAGGCAATGCCAAAGAATAAACAAAATTAAGAGGATAGTTAAACTCAATTGTGGAATGCTGTTTGAACACTATGAATTTAACAGTTTGTCTATATGAAACCTTAAGACTGTTCCAGAGACTGAAAATACTCTGTCTCAGGACAAGTTCATATCCTGCTGAAGACCATAACTCACAGTAAAAAGGTAATCCCTTCAATAATTCCCATGTGACAGGTTTTATATGATCATCTCTGTCACACTTGTTACAGCCTTGTGAATTCTCCATACAAGTCTTTTATTGCAATCTTTTCATTAGGGGAATTTCAATATCCAGAGTTTTAGTATTATGCCTCAAGTCAGACAAAAATCCTAGTATCAAATTATTATTGGCCTTTCCTTTTCTTGAGGAATTATTCCCCCAAAAATGTCTTCAGTGAATGTACTGATAATATTAAGGAATAGAATAAATGATTCTGTTTCAGATTCTGAATGATGCTTTCAAGTTAAAAACATCTTTAACATCTATTCTATTTTTATACCTTTAATTCTCCTGACAGCCTCATTTATTTATTTTATTCTTTCAGCAAATATTTGTGAATTACCCTATGTATGCCAGGTACTGTGCTAGGTATTAGAAACATAACAATGAACTAGAATTCTGATTATTCTCTTTTTTCTATTGTGAAGCATTCCATTTAAAACCAGATACACAAAATTCTTACCCTTCTTCGTATAAGGTTTATGTATTCCATACTCTTAACATCATTTTATAATATTTTGGACGTAAAAGGTTCATAGTATTAGGTGGTGGTGTTAGTGGAAAATCAGAGAACCATTGTATTTTTTTTTTTTTTGCTTCAATATCCAATTTGCCTTTTCATAGAAGATAAAAGAGAGCCCTATCTCTCCTTTTAGTCTATGATCTCATGCCTAAAACACAACAGACTCATTTTTTCTGGAGTACAAATTTAGTCTCCACCTTGGCTAACCAATACCCTAAGCCATCTAGTGGATACAGGTTAAACAGTGTAAATAGATAATTTGTCTATTCTTTTCTCTAGGGAAGTTCTGGTAAAACGTGGGTTCTTTTTTAACTGCAGTATTCATTCAGAGCCTAATCTCCTCCCTTCTGTACTCTTTACTAGTTCCCTTTCCTGCTTCCCATTTTGAAGCTTCAAAGAAGCTCCTGATTGGGTCTACTTGCCCAAATCACTGTGAGGTTAACTCAGAGGTCATAATGTCAAATGCCTACAAGGACCAGACTGGAAAAATAAATAAATGTGGGGGGCTAGGGCAGGAGAATTAAGGAGTGAGGGACCTGTGGCAAACTGCAGAGCCTTGGCCCCCTCAAAGAAGGAGGAGGTACTCAGTGCCAGCTCATTGTTGCTGAGTGAATGAAAGACTTGGCTAGTTGATCATCTGATTTTTTAGAAAAGTAAAAAATCTGGACATTTATGTAAAGTGTCTTATTCTGTTCATGTTGGATCTGTCAAACAAAACACATCTGCCCAGGGCTGCAATTTGCAACCTCTGCTCTCACTGGTGCTGAGTTCAAAGAACTAAAAGCACCTAGGTTTCCAAAAAATCCTTGAAGAATATAAGTCGAGTTCTGTGATCCAACCCCATTATCAAGAGGAAAGGGGAAGAAAAACTTCTTATCAAGAGTATGATTTGATATTGGTTTAATCAGTGTATTTTCATTAATACTAATTAGTAGATTGTCACGCTGCAGTTTTTAAAAAATATAATTAAGTAATCCATCTTTATGTAAGAAAAGGGGATGAAATTATATTGAAGTTTAAAAATACATTTGATTTTGATCTCTGTAAAGGAACACTGACACTGGAAGAATGCAATAAAAATTCTATGTGGGTATGGACAAGGTAGAAAGGCAAGAGTGTGTATACATATTCAAAAATTAAAGTTTTCAATGAAAGTAAAAGGCATTAAAATGTCTATTGCAGAGAAGTATGGCCGGTTGAAAAATAGATTAAAATGTGTAAAAGTATGTAACAGGAAAAAATGTTATAAGGGAATGCAATTATTAAAGTTCAAGAAGAAAAGGGAACAGTGTTACATTTCTGATAGCTAAAGAAACAGTGTTTCATTTATTCATCAAATGAATGATACTCTTTCAATTGTATTAAATAGAGATGGTATTTAAATTCAACTGGACATACTTAAAGTTGTGTAACTATTTTACTTTCAAATGCCAATATTTACAACATAATGCTGGAAATAACTTCCTTTACAATTGCTTGATTTTATGAGAAAAAGATTTGGATGTTGGTATAAAAATGAGGAAAAGATAGAAGAATTTTTCAAAATTCTTTTGGGAGTCCGCTGGATCACTGAAAAAGCAAGAGAGTTCCAGAAAAACATCTATTTCTGCTTTATTGACTATGCCAAAGCCTTTGACTGTGTGGATCACAACAAACTGTGGAAAATTCTGAAAGAGATGGGAATACCAGACCACCTGACCTGCCTCTTGAGAAACCTGTATGCAGGTCAGGAAGCAACAGTTAGAACTGGACATGGAACAACAGACTGGTTCCAAACAGGAAAAGGAGTACATCAAGGCTGTATATTGTCACCCTGCTTATTTAACTTATATGCAGAGTACATCATGAGAAATGCTGGGCTGGATGAAGCACAAGCTGGAATCAAGATTGCTGGGAGAAATATCAATAACCTCAGATATGCAGATGACACAACCCTTACGGCAGAAAGTGAAGAAGAATTAAATAGCCTCTTGATGAAAGTGAAAGAAGAGAGTGAAAAAGTTGGCTTAAAGCTCAACATTCAGAAAACTAAGATCATGGCATCCAGTCCCATCATTTCATGGCAAATAGATGGGGAAACAGTGGAAACAGTGGCTGACTTTATTTTTCTGGGCTCCAAAATCACTGTAGATAGTGATTGCAGCCATGAAATTAAAAGACGCTTATGACCACCCTAGACAGCATATTAAAAAGCAGAGACATTACTTTGTCATCAAAGGTCTGTCTAGTCAAGGCTATGGTTTTTCCAGTAGTCATGTATGGATGTGAGAGTTGGACTGTGAAGAAGGCTGAGCGCCGAAGAATTGATGCTTTTGAACTGTGGTGTTGGAGAAGACTCTTGAGAGTCCCTTGGACAGCAAGGAGATCCAACCAGTCCATCCTAAAGGAGATCAGTCCTGGGTGTTCTTTGGAAGGACTGATGATGAAGCTGAAACTCCAATACTTTGGCCACCTGATTCGAAGAGCTGACTCATTTGAAAAGACCCTGATGCTGGGAGGGATTGGGGGCAGGAGGAGAAGGGGACAACAGAAGATGAGATGGCTGGATGGCATAACTGACTCAATGGACATGAGTTTGTGTAAACTCCAGGAGTTGGTGATGGACAGGGAGGCCTGGCATGCTGCCGTTCATGGGGTGGCAAAGAATCGGACACCACTGAAAGACTGAACTGAACTGAACTGAAGCAAAAAAGTCTAAAGATCATTGATGTTGACTTTTCTATATTTGAAACCATTGGAGTTGCTCTTTTGTCTCTGGACATCCAAAGTTATGTTATACATGAGGACTAAGAGGCCACAAATCACCTCTGAACGCAACCATATGGATCAGCTACACAACGATTAGTTTTGCATTACCTAGGAGAAGGCAATGGCACCCCACTCCAATACTCTTGCCTGGAAAATCCCATGGATGGAGGAGCCTGGTAGGCTGCAGTCCATGGGGTCGCTAAGAGTCGGACACGACTGAGTGACTTCACTTTCACTTTTCACTTTCATGCATTGGAGAAGGAAATGGCAACCCACTCCAGTGTTCTTGCCTGGAGAATCCCAGGGACAGGAGAGCCTGGTGGGCTGCTGTCTATGGGGTCACACAGAGTCAGACATGACTGAAGTGACTTAGCAGCAGCAGAAGCAGCAGCAGGTTTTATTTAGAAAAACAGTCTTTTAAGTTCACAAGAATGGATGCTAGGTAAACAGGTAAATTTAAACGTTTGTAAGGTAGTTCCACCATATGACATCAAAATTCACAGGGCAACTGTAATGCACGTGGGAAGGAGAGCCAGGTCAAGAGGTAGAATGTTTCCTACCCAAAATGGCCACAGGTCAACCTGCTTGGATCATCTTGGGACTCACATGTAGATTTAAAGCAAAAAGTTAAGTCCAAAGGTATGAGAGCTCATCAAACTCACCTAGGAGGTTCCCAGGAAGGACCCTAGGGTAGCTGCTGCTCTACATGGGATGACAAGAGAAACTACGCAAACGAGAATTGAAAATGAAAATGAATAGAAAACTAATTTCCCCCTTTTGAACACGAAAATGTTAACTACATTGATTCTTTTTGTTGTTTTTTGTTGTTTTAGTCACTAAGTCATGTCCAACTCTTTTGTGAACCCAAGAACTGTATGAAGCCTGCCAGTTTCCTCCTTGCTTGGCATTTCCCAGGCAAGAACATTGGAGTGGGTTGCCATTTCCTTCTCTAGGGGATCTTCCTGACCCAGGGGTGGAACCTGCACTGCAGGCGGATTCTTTACTGCTGAGCCACCAGGGAAACCCTACATTGATTCTTTCTTGATTCTAAATGGAAATTGACATTCACTTCTCATTTGGTTGAAACTTTATCCCTATTATTCCTGTTTATATCCTTTACCATAGGAAATCCTAGACTCCCAGATCACCCTTCGTCTTCCACCCACTAAATCACTCAGGGCTCTTCACATCACCTATTTTGAACCCCTTTACCACACTCCCCAATTTCTGAGACTCTTTCCACTATGTCCTCTGGAATTCACAGTTCATCTTCAGCGAAAACCTTTGTATCTTCTATCTCTTCTCTATTTCTTCACCTTCTTGTTCTAAAGCAAACCTGGCTCACCCTCTGTGGATGCTGTTGTCCCTGCAACCTTCCCAGAACCCTTGGAAGACTTGGAGGTGGGAGAGAGACCCTCTTTACCCTTCATTGCTTCTCTCAGGCTATTCTCCCCATCTCCTATCTAATTCCTCCCCCTGAAGTATTTGTTTCTTTAACTCATGACCTCCCATGAGAGGACATATCACTCATATCACTCTCCTCATTGTGGTAGTCCCCTACTCACTTAGAGATCACTCCGAATTATTTCTCCAGGCTTCAACTTTTGGCTACTGGCATCCTATCCAGGGGGCTTCCCAGGTGGCGCTAGTGGTAAAGAACCAGCCTGCTAACGCAGGAAGATACAAGAAATGCAGGTTTGATCCCTGGGTCGGGAAGATCCCCTGGAGGAGGGCACAGCAACCCACTCCAGTATTCCTGGAGAATCTCATGGACAAAGGAGCCTGGCAGGCTGCAGTCCATAGGTTGCACAGAGTCAGACACGACTGTAGAGGTTTAGCACACGTTTTCTATCCAGTATCTCTCTTGTCCTAAATCTTGCTGTTTTTAATATGTATAGTGAGAATCCTCATGATACTCCCTCATTGACTCACTTCCAATGACACTGTATTCCAGACTCCTTAGTCATTCATTGGCATTGTCAAATTCACTTCATCACTTCTCCATAATCTTTATTGCATGCATCCCACTCAAACTGCCACATTGTTATGGTCATTCTGCAGACTTGAGATAGATTCCTCCACCTGTATTTTGTTTGGGATGTCAAGACTGATGATGCTACACATGTACCAACTTTTTCAGAGTATGAAAAATTTTATTACACACGTAGAGAAGTTTTCTGAGGAAAGCAGGGCAGTCTCCAAGTTGGTCTAAATATGACTTGAGGGAACAGAGAGAGGAGACTTTCTTAGGGTTTATGGTGTTTGGGGTGAGTGTAGGGGGGCAGGGTCAAGTGTCCCTCACATGGACAGGCTCTTGTATACTTTGAACTTCCCATGGGCACCAAAGGAGTGAGCAGCTGGGCTTTCTGATCAATTTTCCCAGATGTGGGACACAGGGAGCAAAGAAGTGGTGGGGCTTGAAAGCTGTCATCAAATATCAAAAATGGAGCCAGACCATTTATGTTATACCTATATTTTCAGATCATTCCCTCTTCTTGTTGGACTCCTACAGACCCTCAGCCCCAAAAGGACCTGCAATTCACTGATCCAACCACAGTTTTTCTGACCTTAGTCTCTCCATGTCTACTATTCCCTCATCTTAAAACTCCGTGGTGAATCATACTCACTCCCTTACATCTTTGACTTTCTTGTGCCTCTGTCCTTGCTCTTATTTCCTTGGTAAAACCTAACTGCATACAATTCTAAGCTTACTTTGAGCCTGCATCCTGGCTCAGTCAATTACTGCTGGAGGAAGAAAGGACAAACATACTGACTTATCCCACTTAAATTTATGACCATGAACTCAGTTCAGTTCAGTTCAGTCGCTCAGTCGTGTCCCATTCTTTGCGACCCCATGAACCGCAGCACGTCAGGCCTCCCTGTCCATCACCAACTCCCAGAGCCCACCCAAACTCATGTCTATTGAGTAGGTGATGCCATCCAGCCATGTCATCCTCTGTCATCCCCTTCTCCTCCTGCCCCCAATCCTTCCCAGGGTCTTTTCCAGTGAGTCAGTTCTTCGCATCAGATGGCCAAAGTATTGGAGTTTCAGCTTCAGCATCAGTCCTTCCAATGAACACCCAGGACTGATCTCCTTTAGGATGGACTGGTTGGATCTCCTTGCAGTCCAAGGACTCTCAAGAGTCTTCTCAAACACCACAGTTCAAAAGCATCAATTCTTTGGCGCTCAGCTTTCTTCACAGTCCAACTCTCACATCCATATGTAACTAACTCAAGTGGGCCCTTAATGACACTCAGCAGGCCTGTGATATATTTTTCTTTCCTAGTATATTCATCTTTCCATTCTCCTGGATGAATATATCACACCTTCGCTTCTCTCCTCATCACCTTCAGTTACTCTTCCGAATCTCCTCTTCCCTGCTGATGACCTTACATCATATGTCTCTGAAAAAAATAATCAGAAGAGAACTTCCACAGATCCTCACCACTGCTCCTATGACCTTCCCTCCAGTTTTCATAGATGAACAGTCTGTACTCCTGTCTATAGATAATCCTTTCATTTGTGTGCTAGATCATAAACGTTTCCCCTTTCAAAGGCACCACTCTAGCAATTCTCTCTTCTTGCTCCTTCATAAAAATTTCCTCTCTTCTAGATCATTCTCACTGAAACAAATATTTCAATTTTTTGGCCAACCTACTTTTGACTCCACTTCCACCACCAGTTAACTGTGGTGGTAGGCTCCCCATGATCATTTTTGGGCTCCCTTATACAGGAGAACTTCTAAAAAGAATTGCCTATAATATTAGTATCTCCAATTTCTCTCCTTCAATTTTCTCTTAAACCCACTCAAGTTTTTTTTCCCATTTCCCATAGCCTCCATGGTACTAAATCCAGTAGTTATTTCTCAGTCCTCACTTCCTCACTCACATGTAAGCACTAATACCTCCTTGATAACTTTATATTCACTTGACTTCCAGGCACCTCACTCTCAGCTCACCAACTTCACTGGCTGTTCCTTTTCAATCTCCTTTGCTGGTTCATCCACTCTCCTGCCTTGAAGTTACAAGGTTTCATCTTTGGTTCTCTTCTATTTATATTCACTTCCTTGTGACTTTAAATATCATTTAATATCTCTATTTTTGGACAAATCTAAGTTTCTGATGACTTTTAGATCATACTACTGAGCTGGCAAAAACTCCTATATCCTGGGCTGTAGTCCTCAGTAAGGTCACAGAATAAGACATAACTTTCATCTTAAAAAAAAAAAAAGCTGGTGTCTCTTATGCTGCATATGGTAGCTTGGACCACCCTTCTTAACACTGCACTCCCATGTACAACTGCCTACTTAAGATCTCCACTTGAATTTCCAATAGATATCTTGAATGTAAAAAAGTCCAGTCCTGATTTCCTGATCTTTGTCCCCTACCCAACTCTACCTGTAGTCTTCCTCATCTTCACCGGTTTGTTTTCTTTAACATACCCTCTATCTGCTTTATTATCCTATTTGATTTTCTTATGTATTACTTGTTGCCTGCTGCCCCCACTTCCAGAATGTAATATCCACAAGGGGTGAGGGTTTTGTATTTTGCTCAGGTATGTAACCCAATCAACTAGAACAATGTCCAGGGGCTCAATTAATATTTGTTTATTGAATGAATGAAAGAACGAATTAAACCAGTACTTATCATACTCAGAAATTACTGAAATCTTTTAACTCAAGCTGAAAGATCAATGAAAAACGGGTTTATTTGCGGCAATAAAATACCACACAGGTTTTAAACCTGTTTGTGTTTGGGTTGGGGGAGGGGCAGGCAAGAATGCAATTCTTCAGAAACGGAAGACACTAGAACAAAGCTTAAGTAAAAACCACAGTGAGAGTTAGTCAAGTTTTGCTCCTAAGGAAACTTCTTGTCAGAGCAAGAGGCCTGAGTTCTAAGTGGCAACCTATGGGGTAAAAAGAAGCAAAAAGCATCTTCTTACAAGTCACTAGGATCAACAGCTGTTCTCTCCTGCTAGGATGGCTGTTTTTCCCTTATTTGGACTTCACTGTCAAAAGAAAGACACCACACCCTGTGTTATGTAGCCTTAACTGAGTGTGCCACGTCCCGGGCCTCCTGACTTCAGAACTGTATTTAATTTAGTAATGTTTGTCTTTTTCTCTTTTGACTCAAGGTTCGTGGGTAGGGCCAGGAAAGCTCTAAAGCTGTTTTGAAGCAATTCAAACCCAAAAGGTCAGACTTTAAAAAGTACTCAGGAAAAACAAGTTTAAGGCTGTAAGAGTTTAAGGCTGGATGTGGGGGCAGGTTACATTCAGTAGAGGGGAGCCCCGTCTGCGTTGGCTCAGGGGATGCGCCAGTCGGTTGCTCCCGCGGCCGCATGGGCCACGGTACGCGAGGGAGGAAAAAGCCGGTCCCCAAGGAAGGAGCCCCACGCTTCCCTTGAATTTCCTCGCAACCCGCCCAGACACGTCCGGGCTGAAGGAGCAGAGTCCAAAAGAAGCGTCAGACCTGCCGGGCGGGGTGGCGGGACGCGCGGCCAGGGTAGCCAGGAGCAGCCACTTAGGTCGGCGTGTTCGGAGAGCTGGGCTCCCCGGCCCTCCCCTCCAGGCGCCGAACAAGCGACACCCCGGCTTCCGCGGCGCCCCCTCCTTCCTCCGCACGCCTCCCCTTTAAGCGCGAGGCGCAGTTGGATTTGTGTCGGCCGAGCGAGGCGCGACTCCCCTTTATGGCGGAGCCGGCAGCGGCGGCTCTGACAGCAGCGGCGGCTCTGACAGCAGCGGCAGCCGGGCGAGCAGAGCAGGAGGCCGGGCCTCGGGCCGCCGGCCGCCGTCGCTGCAGCG
Organism: Bos javanicus; assembly: GCF_032452875.1. NCBI lineage: Eukaryota > Metazoa > Chordata > Mammalia > Artiodactyla > Bovidae > Bos > Bos javanicus. The sequence continues at coordinate 50,839,255 of NC_083870.1, forward strand.
GGGCCGGGGGGAGCGCGGCGCGCGCCGCGACGGGGGCGGAGGAGTGGGCGGGCCCGGCCGGACTGGGGGCGGGGAGGCGGGGAAAGGCGGGGAGCCGGGTCGCCGGCGCTCGGGTCCGCCTCTGACTGCGGCGCGGCGGGGCGATGTGTGATTACCATGGCGAGGAGTCTCTGTCCGGGGGCCTGGCTAAGGAAGCCCTGTTACCTCCAGGTAGGCCGGCGGCGAGCCCGCCGCGCGCCCGCTCTCTGCGCGGGACTTGCCCGCCTTCCTCCTTCCTCCCTGGGTCGGCGCCCGCCCGAACCCCGCTGCCCCCTGCCGTCCGGCACCTGGCGGCGCGCCCTCCCTCGCTGACCCGGCGCCGCAGCCTCCACCGCGGCGCTGTCCCGCCGCCCCCCAGCGTCCCGACCGGTCCGGGCTCGCCCTCGGCGCCTCGCATCCCGAGAGCCCCGGGACGTGACCTGGGTGCGACCCCACGCCCCTCGCGTTTGGGGCTCCGCAGTCTGGGCTCGGGACGTGCCGCGGTCCTCTCCCTGGTCCATTGCTCTCCTCCCCCCTCCCTGGTGGGCCCCGCAGGGAGGCTGTTCTCGGTTCAGTCCTGAGTCCTCAGTAGGTGGTAGGAAAGGTGGTGTGTCATTCCTCCATATTTTAGAAAATTATGACAAATTGTCACATCAGTGTTTTCTTCATACCCTGGTGAAGCGGCATGTGCCTCGGGCTGAACCACTTGGTTCGATCTCCATCACACCCGTGATTTAAACGGGAGCAAGGGCTCAAGCGAGGCGGATGGATGTTTGCTTTTTAAAAGGAAGGGGACAATGTCTTGTGCGGATCCCGAATACGCCAACAATGCAAATGTAATTCTGTTATGTCATGTATACTATTCGCGTGTTAATTTTTCATAATTTCCCATTCCACCCTCTATTCCGCTGCCAGTCTGTGTCTTCGAACCCTGCTACAGCTTTCATGTTAGTCACCAGGGGGACCTAGTAGACACCATGAGTAGCTGAGCGCAAATCCATCACCCAAGTGGAAAAACAACTACAAATCAGTTCTTCGCGTGGGTCAGCAGTTGTGTCTGCATTCAGAGAACAGTATTCCTTTACCGCTTACATTAAAATGCTTAAAGGTATCGATAGATTATTTGGGGATGGGAATTCATTAGGTGGTGCTTTTATCAATTATTTTAAAAGTTGAGAAGAAACCGTCGTGGGGCACGTAAATCTTTCATTTTTGTTTGGAAATTGCATGTGTGAATCACTACTGTGCAATGAGTGATGTACTTCAAGTTGGAAGCTTGATTGATAGCTCATAAAATGAAGAATATAGGAGTAAAACTGATTGTTCTGAGCCTTTGTAGCAACTCCGCCAGTAGTAATTGTGCCCGAAAACAGTAGAGCAACCCAGTGTAGAATTCAATCCAGGCCAGATACCTCTTTGTAACCCTTTATGTGAAGAGAAAAAAAAAAAAAAGGAAAACAAACCACTTTCCAGACTCTATTCTCAAAATTAGTTTGAGATATTTAAAATCTTTTTTCTTAACTAAAACTGTCTAGCTTTTTTTTTTTAGATTTTGTGGCACACTTTTAGACTTTGATTCATTTGGTTCTCAACGTTCTCCACGCAAGTGATTGTGACATTTTTTTGGCACCATAGCATAAGAACTTTCAGATTGGCTGAGTTAAGGTTAGTTTTTCAAATAGTTAGGCTTCTGTTAATGGCAAACATTTAGTAATTCTGCCTTCCAGAATGTGTGCATCATTATCCATTACCAAATTAAGGTAAACTCAGGTCCTCAGCATTTCAAAAGGATTTGGGGGCATAGTTATATATTAGTAGGCTATTTCTATATAAAATAATGATTAAATAGAAAACTTTGTTGATTATAGTATTGTATTTGTGATAAATTTTAGAACTTGGGAACCTGGAGTACTGGTGTTTTAAACATTGTCTTGGTATTAGTATTTATTATTTATTAGTGTTTAGGAATTTTCTTGTTAGTTGTCCTTCACCATGCCTTTTCAGTTTAACCCGCTGAATAAAAAGGCCTTCACATTACTCAGTGTCATGCCTTCTTCTGTTCTCCATTGCTTAAATGCTTCACCTTTTGTTTTTAATACTACTTCTACTGTGTGGAGCTTCCCTGGTGGCTCAGATGGTAAAGAATGCCTGCAAGGTGGGAAACCTGGGTTTGATCCTTCAATTGGGAAGATTCCCTGGAGAAGGGAGTGGCTACCCACTCCAGTATTCTTGCTTAGAGAATTCCATGGGCAGAGGAGCCTGGCTAGGTCTCACTTTTTTTTTTTTTTTTTTCTTCCACTAGGTGCTTCAACTGTAAATTGTTTTGGATGAAGTCAAAGAAAAATATTTTCATCTAAGACTATTGTACAGCTATCTATTCAGTTTCTCAGTCACTGAAAGTTGAATTAACATATACAATACTCCTTTCATTTTTTATTTTTATGATCTTTTAAATTTTATTTTATTTATTTTTGTTGTTTTTTGGCAGTGCCATGTGGCTTGTAGGATCTTAGTTCCCTGACCAGGCTTTGAGCATTGTGAGCGTGGAGTCTTAAACACTGGACAGCCAGGGAAGTCCCTGATTTTCTTTAAAATGATGTTCCTTTGGGAACAGCGTGAGGCATGAGGACAGAGCTGAGTTTTGTTCATTTGTGCATCTGGTTCATTATGACCTTGAAAAAATTTCGTAACTTTCTGGTTCCATAGTTTCCATATCATAAGTAGAAATTGTGGTTCTTAGCTGTGTAATCACATGAATGTAGTGAGGATAAGCTCAGTTTCAGTTCAGTCGCTCAGTCATGTCCGACTCTTTGTGACCCCATGGACTGCAGCATACCAGGCTTTTCTGTCCATCACCAACTCCCAGAGCTTACTCAAACTCAGGTCCATCGAATCGGTGATGCCTTCCAACCATCTCATCCTCTGTCGTCCCCTTCTCCTCCCGCCTTCAATCTTTCCTTGCATCAGGTTCTTTTCAAATGAGTCAGTTCTTCACATCAGTTGGCCAAAGTATTGGAGTTTCAACTTTAGCATCGGTCCTTCCAATGGATATTCAGGACTGATTTCCTTTAGGATGGACCTCCTTGGATCTCCTTGCAGTCCAGGAGACTCTCAAGAGTCTTCTTCAACACCACAATTCAAAAGCATCAATTCTTCGGCACTCAACTTTCTTTATAGTCCAACTCTCACATCCAAACATGATTACTGGAAAAACCATAGCCTTGATTAGATCTTTGTCAACAAAGTAATGTATCTGCTTTTTAATGTGCTGTCTAGGTTGGTCATAGCTTTTCTTTCAAGGAGCAAGCATCTTTTAATTTCATGGCTACAGTCACCATTTGCAGTGATTTTCAGTTCAGTTCAGTTCAGTTGCTCAGTCGTGTCCGACTCTTCGCAACGCCATGAATCGCAGCACGCCAGGCCTCCCTGTCCATCACCAACTCCTGGAGTTCACTCAAACTCATGTCCATTGAGTCGGTGATGCCATCAGGCCATCTCATCCTCTGTCGTCCCCTTCTCCTCCTGCCCCCAATCCCTCCCAGCATCAGAGTCTTTTCCAATGAGTCAACACTTCGCATGAGGTGGCCAAAGTATTGGAGTTTCAGCTTTGGTATCAGTCCTTTCAATAAACCCAGGACTGATCTCCCCTAGAATGGACTGGTTGGATCTCCTTGCAGTCCAAGGGACTCTCAAGAGTCTTCTCCAACCCCACAGTTCAAAAGCATCAATTCTTTGGCGCTCAGCTTTCTTCACAGTCCAACTCTCACATCCATGCATGACCATTGGAAAAACCATAGCCTTGACTAGACGGACCTTTGTTGGCAAAGTAATGTCTCTGCTTTTTAATATGCTGTCTGGGTTGGTCATAACTTTCCTTCCAAGGAGTAAGCATCTTTTAATTTCATGGCTGCAGTCACCGTCTTCAGTGATTTTTAGAACCCCCCAAAATAAAAGTCTGTCACTCTTTCCATTGTTTCTCCATCTATTTGCCATGAAGTGATGGGACCAGATGCCATGAGCTTAGTTTCCTGAATGTTGAGTTTTAAGCCAACTTTTTTACTCTCCTCTTTCACTTTCATCAAGAGGCTCTTTAGTTCCTCTTCGCTTTCTGCCATAAGGGTGGTGTCATCTGCGTATCTGAGGTTAATGATATTTCTCCTGGCAATCTTGATTCCAGCTTGTGCTTCATCCAGCCTGGAATTTCATATGACGTATTCTGCATATAAGTTAAATAAGCAGAGTAACAATATACAGCCTTGACGTTCTCCTTTTCCTATTTGGAACCAGTCTGTTGTTCCATGTCCAGTACTAACTGTTGCTTCTTGACCTGCATACAGATTTCTCAGGAGGCAGGTAAGGTGGTCTGGTATTCCTGTCTCTTAGTTTTCCAGTTTGTTGTGATCCACACAGTCAAAGGCTTTGGCATAGTCAATAAAGCAGAAGTAGATGTTTTTCTGTAACTCAGCTACATGTAGTTAAATCTATTTTGTGGCATCTTAACTGCATTTTTAATAGAAAAGCATGTGAACTTAAATGGTAAATTTACATGTAAGTAAATATGTTCATTTCCTTCTACCAAAGGTCCCTGACTTTCTATCATCCCCTCTTTTATTTGTTGAGTCTTTATTGATCTAGGGGCATGATATGACTTAATTTTACTGACTTCATCATTTACTTAGTAAATATTTGTCTATGCTTTTCATATGCCAGAAACTCTGTGAGGGGGTTGGGATTCTACAGAAGCTAAACAAACACCCTTGTGATCCTCATGGAGCTTAAAGTCTAGTCAAGGAGACAAACATTAATCAAATAACCTTAGAAATAAAAGTGCTATGAATAAAAAGTGAAGGGACAAAAGACTGCCTGAGAGGAAGAGAACAGTTTCTCTCTTTTTAAAAAGTATTTTACTATAGAAATTTTTATACATACATAAAGCAGAAAAGAATAATGTACTCTCAGGTACCTGTTACTTGCCCTCAACAATTATCAGTATTTTGTTTCATGTCCCTTCCCCTGTGTCCTTTTTCCAACTAAAATATTTTGAAGCAGATCCCATATATCACATAATTTCATTTAAATGCCTTAGTATGAATTTCTAACAGATAATGATACTTTTGACATAATCATAATACCATTATCATGCCTTAACAAAATTAACAGCAGTTTCTTACTTTCTCTCATTCTCCTACATATGCATTATTCTGAGAGAATGACTAGATTTGATTTACCATGGGATGGATTTACTGTGATATGAGAGGGTCTCTTGGTAAAAACAAAACAAAAAACTCTCCCCTTACGAGCTAATTCCTACCAGAAGTTCTTTGAAGGAAAACTTAATTCTCATTTCAGGTTTTGGGAGAAAGTCTTAGAAAATGTCTGGTGTAAGTAACATTTTCATGTAAATGTAATATTTTAAAGTAAAGCTGTAATTAGTCAATAGATATATAAAAGATTTTGTTTTGTTTGGAGATAGGGTTGGGGTGAAGAGCACTGAAGGAATTAAATTTCAAAGATAGGGGGATGAGGTGAAGGGCCCAGCAAGAAGAGAGGAAAGTTTCAGAGACCAGCTTTGTATGCTTGCTTACAGTTTTGCTCTTCTGTCTTCAAGTGGGTGGAGTCCAAAAGTAGTTCTGTTCTGAGGTGTTCAGGCCTTAGGACTTGCAAGTTTCTCTTCCTACTGTGGTTTACAGGAAAAAATTTTAAGCAATTACCTATAAAGGAGCTTCATTCTCAGTATTTTCTTTAATCCAAAGGTCACTGTGATAATTGATAATGTTTCTGGAAACTGTAGAATGTTTCTAGGAACAGTGGACTTCACTGGTGGCTCAAATGGTAGAGTCCACCTGCAAAGCAGGAGACCCGGGTTCAATGCCTGGGTTGGGAAGATCCTCTGGAGGAGGAGATGGCAACCGACTCCAGTATTCTTGCCTGGAGAATCCCATGGACAGAGGAGCCTGCAGTCCATGGGGTTGCAGAGTTGGACATGACTGAGAAACCAACACTTTCTAGAAACTGTAGTATGATGCAATTTATGATAAGTTTTCAGCTATAATATGGCTTAAGTAGGCATTTATGGACTAATGTGGGGACCTAATTACTTTTTGCAGTTTTGTTTATGTAGCAAAGGAGATTCTTCTGCTTGTGAAGAGAAAGACTGATAATAGTATATACCCATGTAGTAGAATATTGTTCAACAATAAAGAGAAATGAAGAATTGATATATGCTATAACATGGATGAACCTTGAAACCATTAAATATATGAAAGAAGCCACTCATAAAAGATCACATATTCTGGGGTTCCGTTTATTTGAAGTAGCCAGCAAAGGCAAATCTGTAAAGACAGAAGATAGATTAGTTCTTGCCTAGGACTGGGAGGGTTGTGGGGAAATGGGTATGGGGTTTCTTATGGGGTAAAGGAAATATTCTAAAATTGATGCTGTGCACAACTCTGTAAATATACTAAGATCCACTGAATTGTATACTTTAAATGAATAAATTGTATGGTATGTGAATTATATCTCAATAAAGCTGTAAAAAAAGAAATTTAGTTTATCCCATTGACATGGTTCTTCTCACTGCTTCTTGTTATAAATTCCACCCATGCCAGCTTTTTGGTGTAGAGAGTACTTCGTCCAGAGGACCAGTGCAGGCACACTGCCTGTGCGGCCTCTCTGTGAACCAAGAGGGCTTGTGATCTGCTAGAAGTAGGTATAGCCCAGCAGCATTTACCTGAGCAAACAACGGCTCAGGGCAAGGCAACATTCCCAGAGCACATTAACTTCAAGTTCTGTCCTTCCTGGCTAGTTTGTTGAAAGCTTACCTGGGAATTAGTATTTCCTGGACTAGCTATATGTTGTGGCACATTGAACAGAGTAGAATCCTGCCTCTGAGAACAGGATCTGTAGGTGTGTTCATGTTCACTAGTTTGGACCATGTTTAGGCAGTGTTTTTCTTCCACACAGCATTGTGATGGTACTCTTTGGGGCCTGTGTGGTGACCCAAGTTGACACCTGTGTTTGTCTCTTTTTAGCAGTGTGTTTTCAACAAATTAGGATCCACTTTGTTTAGAGTTTGCTCATAGCCTGAGTGGGACTGATAACACAACAGCCCTATAATTCATTGGTTTTCCTTTATAATACCTTCCTTCTTCTCACTGTCATTAAGTCCTGGAAGAATGAAAGTTAAGACAATTTAAGCTAATTCTCTATACTTAGATTAGACACATTTTCCATTCCAGTCATTCTGCCTACGTGCGTGCCCTGTTACATATAAAAGGCTGCTGGAATGCTAATGGCACTTGAAGTCTGAGATACTTGGGTGCTTATGAGGGTTTTTCAAGTCCTTTAAATTGCAAAAGTTTTAAATTTCTTAAGGTAGCCTCTTAAAAATAACTAACAGTTTCAATGTGTTCAGTAGGGCTGTTACGAATGGATGGATAAATGGCATGTTCTAATGAGGGTGTCAGCACTTTAACATTTCTGATACCTACCTGGCTCTTTGATTTACATTAGTACTAGTCTTCAAACGTGACTGCTGTAGATGGTTTGGTTCTTTTTTACTTCATGTGTATATTTTTGCAGGATTTAGTGTCTTGTAGGGTTACTGATATGGTTTAGTTGATAATATTGACAAGGTTGACAAATACTGTAGTAAGAATAATATGGCTTCTTGCTCATTTTCAACTCCCAGGATTATTTTAAATCTAAGGGTAATAAAAGCAAGTATTGTTTCCTGTTCTCCAAAGGGAGGACTGTAGGTGGTGTGGTTCATCAGCTCTTTAATACCTGCTGTACAGGGTTAAACTTTTGCCTTTGCCTGAAACTGAATCTCCATAACTATGATTAGCTTTCTTAAAGTAGTGACTATACAGGGAGCATATGCATCCCATAATGTCTTAAATTTAAGCATAGAATTATAATGCAGCCTTTTGATATTATTATTAGTCACTGTAATAAACTCAAAGAAATGGTGAATTCTCATGCAGATTTCATACTCACACACTTTCAGGCTATCAGATCAGATCAGATCAGTTGCTCAGTCGTGTCCGACTCTTTTCGACCCCATGAATCGCAGCACGCCAGGCCTCCCTGTCCATCACCAACTCCAGGAGTTCACCCAGACTCACGTCCATCGAGTCAGTGATGCCATCCAGCCATCTCATCCTCTGTCGTCCCCTTCTCCTCCTGCCCCCAATCCCTCCCAGCATCAGAGTCTTTTCCAATGAGTCAACTCTTCACATGAGGTGGCCAAAGTACTGGAGTTTCAGCTTTAGCATCATTCCTTCCAAAGAAATCCCAGGGCTGATCTCCTTCAGAATGGACTGGTTGGATCTCCTTGCAGTCCAAGGGACTCTCAAGAGTCTTCTCCAACACCACAGTTCAAAAGCATCAGTTCTTCGGCGCTCAGCCTTCTTCACAGTCCAACTCTCACATCCGTACATGACCACAGGAAAAACCATAGCCTTGACTAGACGAACCTTTGTTGGCAAAGTAATGTCTCTGCTTTTCAATATGCTATCTAGGTTGGTAATAACTTTCCTTCCAAGGAGTAAGCGTCTTTTAAATTTCATGGCTGCAATCACCATCTGCAGTGATTTTGGACCCCCCAAAATAAAGTCTGACACTGTTTCCACTGTTTCCCCATCTATTTCCCATGAAGTGGTGGGACCGGATGCCATGATCTTCGTTTTCTGAATGTTGAGCTTTAAGCCAACTTTTTCACTCTCCACTTTCACTTTCATCAAGAGGCTTTTGAGTTCCTCTTCACTTTCTGCCAAAAGGGTGGTGTCATCTGCATATCTGAGGTTATTGAGATTTCTCCCGGCAGTCTTGATTCCAGTTTGTGTTTCTTCCAGTCCAGCGTTTCTCATGATGTACTCTTATTTAACATAAGTTAAATAAACAGGGTGACAATATACAGCCTTGACGAACTCCTTTTCCTATTTGGAACCAGTCTGTTGTTCCATGTCCAGTTCTAACTGTTGCTTCCTGACCTGCATACAAATTTCTCAAGAGACAGGTCAGGTGGTCTGGTATTCCCATCTCTTTCAGAATTTTCCACAGTTTATTGTGATCCACACAGTCAAAGGCTTTGGTATAGTCAATAAAGCAGAAATAGATGTTTTTCTGGAACTCTCTTGCTTTTTCCATGATCCAGCAGATGTTGGCAATTTGATCTCTGGTTCCTCTGCCTTTTCTAAAACCAGCTTGAACATCAGGAAGTTCATGGTTCACATATTGCTGAAGCCTGGCTTGGAGAATTTTGAGCATTACTTTACTAGCATGTGAGATGAGTGTAATTGTGTGGTAGTTTGAGCATTCTTTGGCATTGCCTTTCTTTGGGATTGGAATGAAAACTGACCTTTTCCAGTCCTGTGGCCACTGCTGAGTTTTCCAAATTTGCTGGCATATTGAGTGCGGTGCTTTCACAGCATCATCTTTCAGGATTTGAAATAGCTCAACTGGAATTCCATCACCTCCACTAGCTTTGTTCGTAGTGATGCTTTCTAAGGCCCACTTGACTTCACATTCCAGGATGTCTGGCTCTAGGTGAGTGATCACACCATCGTGATTATCTGGGTCTAGCATGCAGTAAAAGGGTTTCTTCATTGTTATCTTCCCAGTACCTCAGCTTTTCATCTTAATGTTTTGTATTCTTTATAGTTTTCTTTTTTTTACGGTTTTCATTCCTTAAAGTTGCTTTGAAAAACAATACTATACTATTCTGTTAAATACCATATTTTCACACTGACTGGAAAGATAAATGTCTCACATTTTTAACATATTTAGTTCTAGACATTTAAATATTTTGTGAATAATTTTTCTTTAAAACCCTTTAATCTACAATGCATATGGGTTTAGAAATAGCAGAATACTGCAAAATGAACATGTTTAAAAGACCAAAATATTAGTCGATGAATTTTTCTTTAGAAATAGTAGGGGATTTTTTTTGATAATTAAGCAGAGACATTACTTTGCCAACAAAGGTTCGTCTAGTCAAGGCTATGGTTTTTCCTGTGGTCATGTACGGATGTGAGAGTTGGACTGTGAAGAAGGCTGAGCGCCGAAGAATTGATGCTTTTGAACTGTGGTGTTGGAGAAGACTCTTGAGAGTCCCTTGGACTGCAAGGAGATCCAACCAGTCCATTCTGAAGGAGATCAGCCCTGGGATTTCTTTGGAAGGAATGATGCTAAAGCTGAAACTCCAGTACTTTGGCCACCTCATGTGAAGAGTTGACTCATTGGAAAAGACTCTGATGCTGGGAGGGATTGGGGGCAGGAGGAGAAGGGGACGACAGAGGATGAGATGGCTGGATGGCATCACTGACTCGATGGACGTGAGTCTGGGTGAACTCCTGGAGTTGGTGATGGACAGGGAGGCCTGGCGTGCTGCGATTCATGGGGTCGAAAAGAGTCGGACACGACTGAGCAACTGAACTGAACTTTAATGAAATTAAACAGTATCTGTTTTAGGGGTGATCATGATGTTGTGGATTTTTTTTCCTTTTGTTTTTTTTATTGTGGTCAAAAACACGCAGCACAAAGTTTTCCATCTCAACCATTTTTAAGATTATAGTACAGTACTGTTAACATATGCACATTTTTCGGCAACAAATCTGTAGAACTTGTAATCTTGCAAAACTGAAACTCTGTGCCTATTGAATAAGAGCTCCCCTTTTTCCCCTCCATACCATCCTGCTAACCACATTCTACTTTCTTTTTCTATGTGTTTGACTTCTTTAGATAACTTGTGTAAATAGAATCATGCAGTAATTTTTGTGTGTGTGTGACTGGCTTTGTTTACTTGAATATCCTCAAGATTTATTCATCTGGTATGTATGATAGGATATCTTTGTTTTCAAAGGTTGAATAATATTCCGCTGTGTGTGTATACCACCTTTTTTATCCACTCATCAGTTGATGGACATTTGGGTTACTTCCACTTCTTGGCTGTTGTAAATAATGCCATAGGGAACATGGGAGTGCTAATATAATATCTCTTTGAGATATTCTTTCAGTTATTTTGTATATATACCCAGAAGTGGGAGTGCCACGTCACTGGGTACTTCTGATTTTAAATTTTTGAGGAAAGTCTGTACTATTTTATATAGTGGCTATATCAATTTTATATTCCCATCAACAGTGCACAAGGACTCCAATTTTTCCACATCCTTGTAGCATTTGTTATTTTGTTTTTTGTTTGTGTGTTTACTGGGCCAGCCATCCTAATGGGTTTGAAGTAATGTCTCATTGTGGTTTGGATTTACATTTCCCTGATGATTAATGATATTGAGACTCTTTTCATGTGCTTCTTGACCATTTGCATGTCTTGTTTAGAAAAGGTTTCTTCTTTTTTTAAAAAGGCTTTATTTAATTTAATTAATTTATTTGGCTGCATCAGATTTAATAGTTTTGGCATGCAGGATCTTGGTTGCAGTGCACAGACTCTAGTTGAGGCAAGCTGGCTCAGTAGTTGTGGTGCTTGGGTTTAGTTGCCCCATAGCATGTGGGATCTCAGTTCTCCAACTAGGGGTAGAACCCTCATCCCCTGCATTGCAAGGCAGATTCTTAATCACTGTACCAGGGAAGTCCTGAAAAAGTTTCTTTTTGATTTATTGTTTCAGAATGATGTTTATTCAGCAGGGTTATGTTAATGTAAGCAGTACTACCCTTTCTTTCCTAAGAAGGAGAAGGAGAAAGAGGGAGTGATGTTTAAATGTTTAGAGAGAGTGAGAAAGCAAACAATTATTGGACACTGTTAGCAATTGATTAGTAGAGGCATAGGTATAAGAGTATTCTTTGCACTTTTCTCCTAAATTTTCTGAAGATTTAAGCATTTCCAAAATAAAAGGTTACATTTCCAAAATAAAAAGAGAGATGGGTTTGATCTCTGGGTCGGGAAGATCCCTTGAAATGAGTAAGGAAGCAATTTGGGGCCAGGGCATTAGCTTTGGACATGTTGAACATGAAGTGCTAACTAGAGGTAGATACCAAATAAGCAGTGGGATGCAACTCTGAAGTTTGAGGTGGGGACGTTTGGGCTGATGATACACTAATACCAAATACTAATGGGTTGAGACCCATTAGTATTTGGGTTGTCGTGGAAGCCATGTAAAGAGACACAAGGAGACTACAAAGTGAGAAGCAGAGAAGGTTGGAGTCCTGAGGACAACAGGGGCTAAAGAAGATGAGATTGAGATCAGAATTCGGTTCCATGCTGTGGTAGGATTGAGGGCTGCATTTCCTTGCTGGCTGTTGGCGGGCGGGGGTGGTTGTGGGGGGCTTGTTCTCGGTTTCTAGAGGCTGCCTACATTCATTGGCTCATGGCTTCTTTTCTCCATCTTCAAAGCCAGCAACGGTGGGTGGAGGACTTTGCGTGTTTTTATCTCTGACTTCCTCTTCTGCCTCAGCCTTTTTCTTTTTCTCTGCCTCATATCTCTGACTGCTGCCTCTAAGAGTTCATATGATTATATTGGCTTCACCTGGATAATTCAAGATACTATCTCTACTTTAAGTCTCTTTATAGCAGTATCTAGATTAGTGCTTCGGAGAAGGCAATGGCACCCCACTCCAGTACTCTTGCCTGGAAAATCCCATGGACAGAGGAGCCTGGAAGGCTGCAGTCCATGGGATCGATAAGAGTCAGACACGACGGAGCGACTTCGCTTTACTTTTCATGCAGGCTCTGGGGTCACACAGAGTCGGACACGACTGAAGCGACTTAGTAGCAGCAGCAGCAGATTGCTATGCTATGCTATGCTAAGTCGCTTCAGTTGTGTCCAACTCTGTGTGACCCCAGAGACGGCAGCCCACCAGGCTCCATCGTCCCTGGGATTCTCCAGGCAAGAACACTGGAGTGGGTTGCCATTTCCTTCTCCAGTGCATGAAAGAGAAAAGTGAAAGTGAAGTCGCTCCGTCGTGTCTGACTCTTAGCGACCCATGGACTGCAGCCTACCAGGCTCCTCTGTCCATGGGATTTTCCAGGCACGAGTACTGGAGTGGGTTGCCATTGCCTTCTCCAAGCAGCAGATTAGTGCTGATTAAATAATCAGGGGGTGGAAACCTTGGGAGACTTAGAATTCTAACATAGAAAACACAACTGAAAATTGACAGTTAAAAAAATTAATCATTAATCATTTCCTAAAGTATTTTGTTTTCCTTCCATTACTATTAGGTTTTAAGATGTTGCCATAAGAAATTTTATGAGTTACCATTGTATTTATCATTCTAGCAATTACTATGAGAGGAATCTTGGATACTTATTAAAGGAAAGAAAATATAAATAGCTACTGAACAACCACATGTGGCAATACTTGTTTTTACAATAGATACTATTCTTAAATCTTTTGTAACCTTGTACAAGCTAAAAAGTGGAAAAGTATCACTTTATGAACTCTAAGAAAAGGTTCTTTAAAATGTAACCTAATACATTACCATATGTAGAATAGATAGCTAATAGAAAGTTGCTGTATAACACTGGGAGCTCAATGCAGTATTCTGTGACAGCCTAGAGGGGTGGGTGAGGTGGGGGGGCGGTACAAGGGGGAGGGGACAGATATATACTTATGGCTGATTCACATTGCTGTATAGCAGAAGCCAATACAGTATTGTAAAGCAATTATCCTCCAATTAAAAATAAATTAAAAAAATGTAACCTTGGACGGAGGAGCCTGGTGGGCTGCAGTCCATGGGGTCGCTAGAAGTCGGACACGACTGAGGCGACTTAGCAGCAACCTATGTCTTTCTGTTTATTACCTAACACTTGTTCTCTACTCCTTAAAGAAAAAAAATGCTTGTTTTGTTATGTCAGCTTGTAAGATTTCAGTCACATCTGATCCTGTATAACTAAATTCATACCCAGTGAAGGCAGAGCCTACTTATTACTCTAGTTTTGTCCTTTATCCTGAGCATATAGTACTCAGGATGTGCAAAATGATACAGTATAGTACACATATTGAAAAATATTCTTTGGGGTTGGTGCACTGGGACGACCCAGAAGGATGGTATGGGGAGGGAGGAGAGAGGAGGGTTCAGGATGGGGAACACATGTATACCTGTGGCGGATTCATTTCAATATTTGGCAAAACCAATACAATATTGTAAAGTTTAAAAATAAAATAAAATTAAAAAAAAGAAAAACTGACCAAAAAAAAAAAGAAAAATATTCTGTAATCACTCTGAGAAATTGAACTGCAATAGCTCACACTAAGCACACATTGCTCTCTCACATTCTTACTGTTTACTCTTACTACCACCTCCATCATATCATCTTCACCATTGTCGTTATAACTGAGGCTGTTGCCACCCCCTCTTCTTCCAATCTGCCAACCTCCTCTGGCTTCCCTCTTTTCCCTGTTCAGTCAGGACCCGATGTTCTGTCATGTCAGCTACTCTTCTTTGCCCACTAACTACCTCTTTGCTTCTCTTACTTTCCTTTCTTCTTGTCCTGATACTCTCCCTTTCCTTTCAATCTCATCTTTTCTTTAGCCCCTGTTGTCTTCAGGACTCCAACCTTCTCTGCTTCTCACTTTGTAGTCTCCTTGTGTCTCTTCACATGGCTTCCACGACAACCCAAATACTAATGGGTCTCAACCCATTAGTATTTGGTATTTGTGTATCATCAGCCCAAACGTCCCCACCTCAAACTTCAGAGTTGCATCCCACTGCTTATTTGATATCTACCTCTAGTTAGCACTTCATGTTCAACATGTCCAAAGCTAATGCCCTGGCCCCAAATTGCTTCTTTACTCATTTCAGTTAGTGATACTCTCCAGTTACTCAAGAGATAAATATACTCAAGTCCTTCTAGACTCTCCCTCTCTCCTTATCCTCATATTTAATCCCTCAACAATTCCACTAGTGAATCTCCTTAAATAGCTTTTGATTGCGTCATCTTTCTTTTTTTAAATATACAGTGTTATCAACTGTAGTCACCATGTTTTACCTTAGATCCTCAGACCTTATTCATTGTGCAGTTGTAAGGTTTTTACTGGCCTTTTACTGATCTCTATTTTCCCCACCTCTCAGCCTCTGGTAGCCATTTTCTACTCTCTGTTTCTATGAGTTTGACTTAAAAAAATTTTTTTTTAGATTCTATATATAAATGATGGGAGAAGGCAATGGCACCCCACTCCAGTACTCTTGCCTGGAAAATCCCATGGACGGAGGAGCCTGGTGGGCTGCAGTCCATGAGGTTGCTAAGAGTCAGACACGACTGAGCGACCTCACTTTCACTTTTCACTTTCATGCATTGGAGAAGGAAATGGCAACCCAGGCCAGTGTTCTTGCCTGGAGAATCCCAGGGACGGGGGAGCCTGGTGGGCTGCCGTCTATGGGGTCGCACAGAGTCAGATACGACTGAAGCGACTTAGCAGCAGCAGCAGCATATATAAATGATACTATGCAATATTTATCTTTCTGTCTGGCTTCATTTAGAATAATGCCCTCAGGGTTCATCTATTTTGTTGCAAATGGCAGTATTTCTTTCTCATGGCTGAATAGTTTTCTAGTGTGTTGTGTATGTTTGCGTGTCTGCCATGTTTTCTTATCCATTTATCCTCCAGTGGACACTTTGGATACTGAGGTTATTTCCATGTCATGGCTATTATGAATAATGCGGCATTGAATACAGGGGTGCGGCTATCTCTTTGAGATTCTATTTTCACTTCCTTTGGCTATATACCCAGAAAAGTAGGAATGCTGGTAGTTCTGTTTTTTAGTTTTTGCGGAACCTCCATATTTTCCATAGTGATTAAACCAATTTACATTCCCACCAACAGTGCACAAGGGTTCCTTTTTCTCCACATCCTCACCAACATAGCTGTCTCTTGTCTGTTGATAGCCATTCCAACGGGTATGAAGTGATAGTTCGTTGTGATTTTGATTTGCATTTCTCTGATGTTTAGTGATAGTACCTTTTCAGGTACCTGTTGGCCATTTGTTTCCTGCTGGTACCCTGATTCTTTCCTTTTGTCTCACTCAGTTCAGTTCAGTTCAGTCCAGTCGCTCAGTCTTGTCCGACTCTTTGCAATGCCATGAATTGCAGCATTAGGCCCACTATAATAGCCTCCAGAAGGGCCTTCCTGCCACCTTTACCCCTATCGGATTCACCCCCCACTTTCCTTCCAGATGAGTCTTCTCCAAAATGCCAATCGGATCTAATCCTCCTCCTACCAGTGAAGTCCTTCTGTGATTTACCATTGACTTCAGTGGACCATTACCTTCAGTGGCTTCCCTGATAACTCAGTTGGTAAAGAATCCGCCTGCAATGCAGGAGACTCCAGTTCAATTCCGGGAAGATCCCCTGGAAAAGGGATAGGCTACCCACCCCAGTATTCTGGCCTAGAGAATTCCGTGGACTGTATAGTCCATGGGGTCGCAAAGAGTCAGACACTACCGAGTGACTTTCAGTGAACTAAGCAGAGCTCTGAGCCCTTTTTTTCTGGTCCCTTCCTGGCTTGCCATTTCATTCAGGCCACAACCATCTCATGAACTGTTTACTCTAGCAATTCTGAAAAACTTCCCGTTTCCCAACACACCTTGCTCTCCTCCACATGTCACCTATCTATCCCACCATTTCCTCCTCTTTGCCCTAGAATGCCCTTCCCGCATTTCCCTGCATCCCTCTTTACCTGGTTTATTCGCAGTTTTCTGCTTGTCCTTTAGGTTTCAACTCAGAGAGGAAGTGACCTTTCAGAAATTTCTCCCTAAACTTCACACGGCAACCTTTTTTGTGCCTCGCAGTGTGAGTACCTGATATCTGGCACACACTTCTCTTACAGAACTTATGATATTGAATTGTTATCACTGGTGACAGAAAGAAAGATTTTATTTCTCTCTTCTGAACCCCAGACTGTGATCTCCCTGACAGCTGAGATGGAGATGTCAGTTTCCTCTCTTTATCTTTTGTGCCTAGCCCAAAGCAGATGTTCAATAAATGTTTGTTGAATGACTGAATCCTCACAAACCTGTATAAGTATAGGAGAGCTTATGATGCAAGTCATGTTTCCCCTTCCACTTCTTACCCCCAGCTCTACTCTCAGAAGGTAGCCTCTTTGAATCACTTATCTTTTTGGATTTCCTGGTGGCTACACTTCTAACTTCTAGAACAGTGTGTCTAAAGGGAACTGCACACATCCCACACCCTGGGAGGTTCTTATAATGCTGAATTTGTTTCCTGGAAGAAATTACTTGAAATTGTGTTTATTCTTATGTGCTTTTTATATCTTAAAATATTTTTCACAGAATAGCTGATGGTTTCCTGTATTTGGTTTATTATTATAATAAGCATTTCCCCCCAGTAAAAATCAATTCAAAATTATTCTTCAGTTCAGTTCAGTCACTCAGTCATGTCCAACTCTTTGCAACCCTGTGGACTGCAGCACGCCAGCCCACCCTGTCTATCACCACCTCCTGGAGTTTACACAAACTCATGTCCATCAAGTCAGTGATGCCATTCAGCAATCTCATTCTCTGTCATCCCCTTCTTTTCCCCCCTTCAATCTTTCCCAGCATTAGGGTCTTTTCAAATGAGTCAGTTCTTTGCATCAGGTGCAAAGTATTGGAGTTTCAGCTTCAACATCAGTCCTTTCAATGAATATTCAGGACTGATTTCTTTTAGGATGGACTGGTTGGATCTCCTTGCAGTCCAAGGGACTCTCAAGAGTCTTCTCCAACACCACAGTTCAAAAGCATCAATTCTTTAGCACTCAGCTTTGCTTGTAGTCCAGCTCTCACATCTATACCTGACTACTGGAAAAACCATAGCCTTGACTAGACAGACCTTTGTTGGCAAAGTAATGTCTCTGCTTTTTAGTATGCTGTCTAGGTTGGTCATAACATTTCTTCCAAGGAGTAAGCATCTCTTAATTTCATGGCTGCAGTAACCATCTACAGTGATTTTGGAGCCCAAGAGAAGGTTGTCACTGTTTCCACTGTTTCCCCTCTATTTGCCGTGAAGTGATAGGACCAGATGTCATGATCTTAGTTTTTTCAATGTTGAGTTTTAACCCAACTTTTTCACTCTCCTTTTTCACTTTCATCAAGAGGCTCTTTAGTTCTTCGCTTTCTGCCATAAGGGTGGTGTCATCTGCATATATGAGGTTATTGATATTCCTCCCAGCTATCTTGATTCCAGCTTGTGTTTCATCCAACCCAGTGTTTCTCATGATGTACTCTGCATATAAGTTAAATAAGCAGGGTAACAATATACAGCCTTAATGTACTCCTTTCCGATTTGGAACCAGTCTGTTGTTCCATGTCCAGTTCTAACTATTGCTTCTTGATTTCTCAAGAGGCAGGTCAGGTGGTCTGGTATTCCTATCTGTTTAAGAATTTTATGTAGTTTGTTGCGATCCACACAGTCAAAGTCTTTGGCATAGTCAATAAAACAGAAGTAGATATTTTTCTGGAACTCTCTTGCTTTTTCGATGATCCAATGGATGTTGGCAATTTGAATCTGGTTTCTCTGCCTTTTCTAAATCCAGCTTGAACATCTGGAAGTTCACGCTTCACATACTGTTGAAGCCTGACTTGGAGAATTTTGAGCATTACTTTACTAGCATGTGAGATGAGTGCAATTCTGTGGTAGTTTGAGCATTCTTTGACATTGCCTTTCTTAGGGATTGGAATGAAAACTGACCTTTTCCAGTCCTGTGGCCACTGCTGAGTTTTCCAAATTTGCTGGCGTATTGAGTACAGCACTTTCACGGCATCATCTTTTAGAATTTGAAATAGGTCAACTGAAATTCCATCACCTCCACCAGCTTTGTTTGTAGTGATGCTTCCTAAGGCCCACTTGACTTCACATTCCAGGATGTCTGACTCTAGGTGAGTGCTCATACATCGTGATTATCTGGGTGGTAAAGATCTTTTTTGTATAGTTTTTCTGTGTTCTTGCCACCTCTTCTTCATATCTTCTGCTTCTGTTAGTCCATACCATTTCTGTCCTTTATTGTGCCCATCTTTGCATGAAATGTTCCCTTGGTATCTCTAATTTTCTTGAAGCGATTTCTAGTCTTTCCCATTCTATTGTTTTCCTCTACTTCTTTGCACTGATCACTGTGGAAGGCTTTCTTATCTCTCCTTGCTATTTTAAAATTTCTATTATTGTGAGTTAAAATATACATATCATAGGTTAATATGACCATGATTTTTATAGAATATAAATAAGTATACAAATGTTAAGGATTTTTTTTTCCCTAATATATTTTCCTGAGAGCATTTTACTATAAAAAAAGTTTTGGGGCTGCTTTTTATCTCTGTTTCTTGATTTATTACCTTTAGATAATATCTACTGACTTTCTACTTTTAAGAAGGGCTATTTAGCTTTCCTTACACTACAGTTCTCATTCTCTGCCAGCGTTTGATTTTTAATTTTGTTTCTTCTGTTGCTTAATTTAGTAACTTCAGATAATGACAACTCTTTCTCATTTCATCCACTTTTGACAGTCTGTCTACTCTCCCCCTTTTTAAGATGGGGATTAGAACCTGTTTCATTTTTTGTGTGTTTTTTCTCAATTTCTGTCAGCAACACTTTTACATTGTCAAAAGTTGGTAACTTATATTTTCTCCTATGACAGTAACCAAATCTCCAAATAAGTGAATCTAAAATATGAAAACTATAAGTAGTATTATATTCAGTTGGCAAAAAACTTCGTTCAGGTTTTTCAGGAACATATTTCAGAAAACCCAAATGATTATTGTGATTTGTTAATTCTTCCATAAATAAAAATTCCCCCTATATATATGGCTGAGTCTCTTCACTGTTCACCTGAAAGGATCACAACATTGTTAATCAGATATACTCCAATAAAAAAATGTTTTTAGTGTTAAAAAAACTAAATTGAAAAAAATTTTTAAAAATCTCCCTTACAAAGCTGAGATCCTTTGACTACAACATGAAGTTCCTTCCCCTTATCAGGAAAGTGGGTAGAATTAACAGACTGGGATAGATGCCTCTTGTTATTGAGCAAATTATTGCAAGGATTTCCCCCTTTCCACAAGCTAAGCCGTATTTCTGCTAGTAGGGAAGAGAATGTGTGATATTTACACTTTTCCTGTAAAAAGTTTCTTTTTCTTAGAAATCATGCTTGCTTACCTTTTAATATTCTTACTAAAGAATAATTATTTAAAGCCTAGCCTTTGGAATATGTAGCGAAATAACAGAGTTATGATTTGAGATGACTGTGAGTTACAGTGTCTACCCTTAGCAGTCAATATACTGGCATTTTTGAAATGGGTACCTGGTTATGCTCAGCTCTAGGGACTAGACATTAATTCTGTTATCTGCCCCTCAAATCCAAGTGAACTGAGCTAATTTTGGAGTTCTAGACCATTTGAATAAGGAAAACAATTTTCATCTTCAGAGAGAGCACAGCAGGTAGGAACTGAAAGTGAAAGTCTCTCAGTAGTGTCAGACTCTTTGCAACCCCATGGACTGTAGTCCATGGAATTCTCCAGGCCAGAATACTGGAGTGGGTAGCCTTTCCCTTTTCCAGGGGATCTTCCCAACCCAGGGATCAAACCCAGGTCTCCCACATTGCCGGCAGATTCTTTACCAGCTCAGCCACAAGGGAAGCCCTTGATAGCAGGGAGGAACTGGCTATCATTTTGTGCCACAGTTGTAGAAAATAGGAGGAGAGTAAAGCACTTTTTGCCAGTCTTTCTCATAGAGTCCTGAAGTTTATGTCTTGAGACCAACCATATCAAAGTTAATTCTGGCCTAAAATGAAGGGCCTCTCTATTTTTAGTACTCCCTAAAATATCATTCTATATTTAGTGCAGAGCCAATTTGTGTGCTAGGATTACATTTTCTTCTCTCCAGGGCCAGGGTCGTGACTCCCTTGTCTCTCAAGACTGTAAGATCAATAATGACTACATATTTTCTCATATTCCAATTTCTTATAATTAGGGTACATATAAGCATGCTTCTTATTTTGAAATGTAGCTTTTTTGGTGACATTTGTCTTTTCTTTCTTGCTTTTTAGTTTTCAGGGAGTTTCTAGTTGCTCTTTTTTTGGCCTAATATGCCTTTGCTGCAGCCTCACTTTTCCCATATTCTGTTATTTTTTTATTGTGTGGAATCCCATTTATGACCAAATGACTCTCTAGGCTGCTGCACAGCTGTCTTCCAAGGGCTTGCCTCCATTCTTCTGTGTTGTAATCACTGTTCTTAGGGTCCTAGGTCTTCCACTGTCCTGATTTATGCCATAATTTTACTGGGGTGTATCCTGAGATAAGTTCTTTAGAAAGGATGTGTGGGAAGTAAACTTTCTGAGTCATGTCTAAAACTGTCTTTATTATACCTTTGTTTGTAATTAGGTTGGGTGTAGAATTCTGGGCTGAAGATAAGTTTTTTTAAAACTGTGAAGACATAGTTCTATTGTCTTCTAACATCCTCTGTTGCTGACTAGAAGCCGGTTTGGTTATCAATCCTCTGTGGGTGACCTATTTTTCCTGTTCAGGTCTCCTTTTTATATTTGTTTTGGAATTTCGTGAGGAAATGTGTAAATGTGGATCTTTTACTGGTTGGTTATATTGAACACTCACTGAGCCCTTTAAGACTTGTGTCTTCTCTTCTGGGGAATTCTATTCTAAATTCTATTTAATAACTTCTCCTTTCTTTTTTTTCTGTTCTCTCTTTTGGCGGCGGGGAGTGTTTAATTAGTCAAATGTTGTACCTCTTGGATTGGCTCTTTGTATCTCTCACAGTTTTCTCTATTAGTTCCATCTTTTTATCCATTCTGAGTTTCTCAATTTTATTTTCCAGCTCGTCTGTTGATTTTTTTCTTCTAATCACTCCTTAAATTCTGTCTTTTTGATTTAAAAGACTTCTGTGAGGTTCTTTGTTCCGTTTCTCCGTGTGTGGTTTTCTATTCCTAGTTTATATTCCATGCAGTACCCTTTTGATTATATTGGCTTGGCCAAAAATTTTGTTCAGGTTTTCCACACATACAGAAAAACTTGAATGAACTTTCTGGCCAACCCAATTGTTTAATAGATTTTATTTTTGTAAGTTCCTTAATTGTTCCCTTCAGGATTCCTTTTTCTAAATGTTTTTCTTAGCTCTTCTCTTTTGTGCTGCTGGACTTGCCCATGTGCCTTGGTTGTCTACTCATTTTGTAGAAAGCAGGACTGAGACACTGGTGTGGATTTCCTCTGCTATTTTAGAAGTTGGTCTCTTTTCCCTCAGACCTTTCACCTGACTGGATGGCTGACTGTGCCCTCTGTGTAGGTGGGATGCGTTGGCTGGCCTGCTTGCTCTGGGGTGAGCCTGTGCTCAGGCCCTGGGGGCCCCGTTTCAGAGGAGTCCTCTACCTGGGGCGGACTGGACTACCACCAGAGGCCTTGGCTTTCCCCGGGTTGTTTGTTCCTTCAGGTATCTGGTTTTTCAGCTGAGGGTTAATGCCAGGCTGCCTGTGATCTATGTGGGCATGGGGGAAGCAGATAGTGGTGCCAGCTTGTGCAGTTCTAGATACAGACCTTCAGTTATTCCCACTGTCTTCAGCCTACTTCTCTCTCCTGCCTTCCCTCATACCTCTGGCCCAGAGCCCGGAGCCATCAGTTGTTCTAGGCCAGATTGGCTCTCCTGATGCCTTCTAGCATTCCAACAAGCATTTTGGCTTCCAGCTCCTTTAGGTTGCCTTGTGGAGTATTTTGGGCCGTGGCTTTCTTTGCCTCTCTCATCCGTCAACATAATTCAACCTGCTTTTTTAATTCTAGAAATTAGTTCTATCTTTCATCCACTGGTGAACCCCCTACATCCCCTTTCTTTTGATATTAGAGTTTCATTGTTTCTTTTGCCTGCCTTCTTGAAGTGTGATTTTGCACGCTATAAGTAGTAAACATAAATCTTCAATAGCTTGAGATCTTGACAATCTCAAGAGTGTCAAGACATCTTGAACTGAAAGTCCTGACGTGAATTTTATCTATCATCTGAATATTTACCTACGTTGTTCATCTTCATGAATGAGGTGTCTAAGCATTGCATAGTCAATAAATTATTTCAATAAAATAAGGCAAGAGAATTTTCCCATAAAATCTTGTATAATAACAGTTTATTTTAGTAAAAAAAGAAAAAACTACTCAAAATTGGAATCTTAAAATTAGCATCAGTATTGTGCCTAATTTCTATAGATTATAGTCAATAAGGAGATTGCCTGCTATGTGTTGGGTAAGCACTGGGTTTGTAGCAGTGACTATGATAACAGTATGCTGTCAGAGAATTTGCATGTTATTTGGGGGACGGGCACTGATGGATAAATAATAAGTGAAATTAAAAAACAAGCACACAATGAAAACATCAGGTGCTTGTGTGCTTAGTTGCTCAGTTGTGTCTGATTCTGCGACCCCGTGGACTGTAGCCTGCCAGGCTCCTTTGTCCATGGGGATTCTCCAGACAAGAATCCTGGAGTGGGGGTTGTTGTGCCCTCCTCCAGGTATGGCAACAGTTAGCTATGTGCAAATGCAAATAAACTAAGTTAGGGATAAGGAGTGTCAGGACATTTGTGTTGGCTGACTGGCTAGAAAACCTGAGATCTGACTAATAAGCAGGAGCCAGCCAGGCAAGAACAGGAAATTTTGCATTACCCTCAGAGACATATCCTTTCCTTAGTCAGAGCTATCTACCCCCCTTTTGGTTTTGGTCATCCTCTGTCCTGTAAAAAGGTTTTTATATTAATGTAATAAATTGCCTGAACATTTCATCAGCTTTTAAATAGCACTTTGGTGGAATAGAAAGACTCATACGATAATTTATTCCCCTAGGACAGAGAAGGGATAAACAAGCCTTTTTAGTCTGTGATAGTGGATTGGTTTGGTGAATATAAAGGCCTTAATTATTATGCTTTAAGCAACAACTTAATTTGTTTCAGTCTGATTCCTGGCTTTCAAGTGGAGTCTTCCTCTGATATATTGTGTTGCTATTTTGGTACTTGTCATTTTGCTATTGCACTTTTCCTCATCAAAAAGCATTTACTGAACACTTCTTATATAGTCCTGGTGCTTGTATTGATACCATGCACTGCAGATGCACATTCACTTTTATCTTGAAATTGGGTACATTTTTCAAGGAGTATGGGGAATGGATAGTTTAAGGGGATCAATTTGTAGATCCTTAAATTACCCAAGTACTTTTTCCTAACATTGTTCTGCCTGAGAATGTGCCTTTGATGGAGGCGCGGGGCTACATTCCCACCTTCCCTTTTGCAGTTGCCCTTCTCCCACTATTACAAAAGAAAGACACATTGCTCATCCATCTCGGATCTTACAAAGGTCCCTGGATGTGAAAGCCACCAGGGTGCCAAACAAAGGGAAATTGAAAATATTGGTGTTTGTGTTGAGATCATGAATGACTGAGGAACACTATCTCAAGGAATGACTGGATAACAGTTTCTTTTGCAATTCAAATAGTTTCCCATTTTTTGCTTTCGCAAAATTAAAAGACCTAATTGAGTTGTTTGCTAGTTTACTAGTAAATCATTAAGTATATATGTACATTTTTTGAAGTGGTTAATACTATTCTATAGAAATGATACTTTTTAAAATTTGATTTTTATTTTATATTGGAGAAGATGGTAAAGAATCTACCTGCAATGCTGAAGACTTGGGTTCCATCCCTAGGTTGGGAATATCCCCTATAGATCCACTGGAGAAGGGAATGGCTACCCATTCCAGTATTCCTGCCTGAGAAATCCCATAATCAGAGGAGCCTGATGGGCTGCAGTCGCTGGGGTTGCAAAGAGTCCAATATGACTTAGCTTAGTGACTGAGCAGCAACAACATGATGGGTTAGTCACCAGTTATACAAGATGTTAGTGTTGGGGGATGCTGGGGGAAGAGTACCTGGACCTCCTTGTATATCTTAGCACCTTCCTGTGAATCTATAAATACTTCAAATTAAAGTTAAAATAATTTGTGGTGAAAGTAGAGAGGAGAATAAGTTCAAGAAGGAAAATAAGATATAGAAAATTTCTGACCATTCTGAACCAGTAGTTCATTCATTTTTTGAAATGGATAAAAGCAGCTATCAAATTGCAATAGAGTTTAAATTTCATTTGATGCATTTAAGGTAGCATAATAACTTTGTTTTAAAATATCAATACTTACAATATGTTGGAAATTATTCCTTTGAACTATATAAACTTATGGTGAAATTTTAAAATACTAAAAATTTTATTTTATTTTTGGTCACGTTGCATGGCATGTGGGATCTTAGTTCCCCGACCAGGGATCGAACTTGCACCCCTGCAGTGGAAACATGGTGTCTCAACCACTGGATCACCAGGGAAGTTCCCTTATGATGAAAAATTTTAGATATCAATTTAAAAATGTGTGAGGAGGAGTATATAGTTTTTAAAATTCTCTTGGGGGGTCTACAAACAGAAAAACTAGATTTCAGTAGCATAATACCCCCATTGATGAAGGGGTTAAATTCTAAAAGTATACTTTAACAAAATCGAAATCTTAATTACCAGAGGTAGTTGAAACTTTTTTCATTTTTTTGTTGTTCTTGCTTTGGCATGCCACACAGCATGCAGTATCTCAGTTCCCCACGTGTGTGCATGCTAATTCACACATGCTAATGTGCATGCTTCAGTTGTGTCCCACTCTGTGCAGCTCTTTGGACTGTAGCCTGCCAGTCTCCTCTGTCCGTGGGATTCTCAGGCAAGAATACTGGCGTGGATTGCCATTTTTTCGTCTACTTAGTTCCCTAACCAGGGATCAAACCAGTGTCTCATAGTGGAAGCTCGGTGTCTTAACCACTGGACCACCAGGGAACTCCCTAGTTGAAATATTAAAGAACTTGAAAACTGTTGGTTAAGGGTAGGATTGTAGTATCCAAAATCCATTAAATAAATAGGAATACAAAATATGGCTCAAAAAACCATAAGAAAATGAAGTGTTGTACTGTGTTTAGATAATGTTATTGGCTTCAAATGGCCTATTTTTTGAACTGATACAGGTATGTTTAGTTGCTGTGTTCTGAACAGGCAAGAGAAGAAAAGGAAAGAACGTCAGTAGAGGGTTGGGTTTTTCAGCAGTCTATGTTAGTGGGGGGCAGAGTGACGAGGGATGTTCACCTCTACCTCCAGCAGTCACCCTGAAAGGACTACATACATCTTGTTAGCCTTTAGATAGTGCATGACTACAGACTTCCTGTTTCTGTCCCCACAAAAAGAAAATCTCTATAGGCTTGATGATGTCTCAGTCATACAGAGGATTAAACCTTCCATTTCACCATTAGCTGACTTAACATACAAGTACTTCGGGGATTACGTGCTGAGTCACTTTAGTCATGTCCAGCTCTTTGCGAACCTATGGACTGTAGTCTGCCAGGCTTCTCTGTGCATGGGATTCTCCAGGCAAAAATAATGGGTGGCCGTGCCCTCCTCTAGGGGATCTTCTCAACCCAGTAATCGAACACATGTCTCATGTCTCCTGCTTTGACAGGCAGGTTCTTTACCACTAGTGCCACCCAGGAAGCATTAGTTATATAGTATAAATGAATTTCAGTCATTTGATATATGCAAGTTTGCATTTTCTAGTTGATAGAGAAGTGGAATGTGAAGAATTATTTATCATTCAACAAAGAGAGTACATGGGAAGGTGAGGAATTGGAGAGTTAAGTTTTGAAAGCTACAAATAGGAGTAGAAAGTGAGGTATTTTGGTCTTGCTAATGCATTGTTTAACATGATTTATGAATGTTTTGGTTAATATTTTATAATACTGCTGACTGCTTTATTAAGGAATTTATATCTCTAAGGATTAATTAACCTAAAATAGATCCCATTAAATCAGATTAATATAAAATGGCCCATAGCTCGAGCTGCCAAATAAATGTGAAAGTCATTATGTTATGTAGACTTCCCTCCCCAAAGATGATAGAAATTAATCATATAAAATGATACTTGGGGTACAAATGTCTTATGTAGCAAGTATTTTTAATGAAGTGATTTTGAATTTAAAGAAAAGTGAAAGAATTCTAGTGTTATATGCTTTCAAGATGAATAATATGCTTTAGCATGTCATTTGACTTGTCTTGGGCTTCCCTTGTGGCTCAGCTGGTAAAGAATCCACCTGCAATGCAGGAGACATAGGTTCGATCCCTGGGTTGGGAAGATCCCCTGGAGAAGGGACCGGCTACCCACTCCAGTATTCTGGCCTGGAGAATTCCATGGACTGTATGGTCCATGGGGTCACAAAGAGTTGGACATGACTAAGGGACTTCCACTTCACTTCACTTTTCTCAGCCCCTTTGTTTTTCTTAGCCCTATTTTTTTCATTTACTAGCGAGATGATGATGATGGTTGATAGGCCAGTTTTTCCTTCCCTCTCTAACAATATTTTCAGTATTGAAAGAGGAATGCTTTAGCTTCCTCATAAAATGCTATGATACACAAAATTATACATTTTTTAATGATTTTCAGAAAATGTTATGGCTTTCTATGTTGTACTCTTGTCTATTTCAAGGATTTTTTAAAACATTTATTTATTTGGCTGTGCTGGGTCTTAGTTGCGACATGTAGGATCTAGTTCCGTCACCAGGGATCAAACCCAGGCCCCCTACATTGCAAACAGAGTCTTAGCCACTGGACCACCAGGGAAGTCCCTCAAGGATTTTTTTGAAGTCAGATTACTGAAATGCCCACTTTCTTTCTTCAGATTGTCTATTTATCTTAGTTTGTGTTTATGATTATGTTGGAGAAATCAATGTATTTTTTTCTTATTGAGACATAATATATCCATTTCATAAAGATTTCTAGAAACTCATATACCAGTTATGTTTACATTTAGTCATATTGAATATAGAAAATTTCATTATTATGTCTGATGGTAAATGCTGTAACAAACTACAAAGTTCCACAGAATTTTGTTTCACTTTCAGTAATAGGGACATATTTATATTACCTAATACAAAAAGATTCTTCTAATGTGTTTTTAGAACTTTAAATAAGTAGACAGTTTACATTTTTACTTATGGAAAGGGCCTAGATTAACACAATGGAGATATAGGTCAGTGCTGTCTGTGTTTACTAAATAGAGCCACATGTGATTCCTCCTCCTCTGTTTATATAAACACTTTCAGGAGTCTGGATGCTGTGGCCTTCATCTAAGTGAGTGGGTGTGGCTTAGATTCACACACTGGGCTACCTCCATAGAGAAGTTGTGTGAAGTTGTGTGTGTGTCAACAGGAGGCTGCTTTACCCAACAGGAGGGAAAGGTTGGAGTGGGGAGTATCCCTAACTCATAATTGAGGATTATGACTTTGTATGGAAAACTCTAAGATACTCATTAAGTGTATAACTCTATATACTGGCAAGTGTGGTTTCCCTCTATTATGAAGAATGACATTTAAGGTTTAAATAACCTTCAAGTTGAATAATTCAAAATAAACTTTGAAATTTCTTATAAATGAAGGGTGATAGAAATAACCTTAGGTCGAGATGTGATTTTTCTTGAAATGGACCTTTGAAACAAACTGACAGTTACTTTTTAAGTTTAGAATTTTCCAAAGTAGAATAAGTAAAAGTGCTTATTTGCTCTTAGGTACCATATCTTGAACTTAGGAAAGTATCTACTAAAGTGATGTTTTTTTTCTGAATAGAGGTGTGTCTGATTAAAGATGAGAAACTAAGATCCACAGTCCAGACAATCATAGTTTTCTTCTACCATAAACTTTATTAAAGGTTTACTAGTATTCATATTAACTAATCATTGCTCATTAGCACAAGTTTGGAAAATAACAATCTCTAGAGGAAGACATAAAGAAATGCAGATGCTGATGCACAAACAAGAACCTTCTCACTGATCTTCATTTTTAACAAAATGTCTTCGTCTATCCCTGCTTCTAACATTGTGGCCTAAATAAAAACATTCATCCTGGATTGGCCTAATTTGAGATCAGTCTGCTGAGACTTCTACCCAGTTTCCTGTTTAGCCAGTTGTTAAAATCTGTAAAACATATCTATTGTAGGCCAATTGGTGGCATGGACTCTCTATCTTTACTCAATACTCAGCTTTTACTCCTTAACAGTCTAGGCCTTCTATGGGTCTTTATAAAATCACTTTAACCTCTTAAAGCTTCCAGTATGACAATAAGGTAATATGAAATAGTGATTAAGAGCATCAGCTTGGGAGTCAGACACTGCAGGATTCAGATTCTGGCTGTACCATGTAAGTGCTGTCTCCCTTTAG
The DNA here is from genome assembly GCF_032452875.1 of Bos javanicus. Lineage (NCBI taxonomy): Eukaryota > Metazoa > Chordata > Mammalia > Artiodactyla > Bovidae > Bos > Bos javanicus. Next base: position 50,868,470 of record NC_083870.1, read on the forward strand.
ACAATATACTCAGCCTAAATCTCCTTAGCATAAAATTATGAAAATAAAAAAGTATTATTTCATGGAGTTATGAGAATTAGATGAAATGATGTATATAGCACACTTTGCTCTGTGTATGGTTCATAATAAAAACAGTGATAAGGGGAGGGGGAAGAAAATCATTCTTTTCAAATGTCTTTGACATTTTTTTAAAATCAAGAAAGAGCAAATTCCTTCCACTAGATTGTTACTAGATCTCTAATTCTGTGAAGCTGTTCGGTAAATGTTACTCTGCAGTTAGCTTAAAATCAGTTTCATTATTAGCCCTTATCGCATACTTTGACATTTATCCAAAAGGGGCTGTTTTTTTAATACGAAAGGCCATAACCTTAACATGAAATAGCAAGAAAAAGTACTACTGAACTTAAGTATAACTTGCATATGAAAAAGTATATCTATGATTGAGAAATAAAACCATACCAGCACTCTAGAAGCTGTCTTCATGTTCTCTTCCTATTTCTACCATCCCCAGTGATGGTAACCAGTGTCCTGACTTTTAATGGAATAGATAATAGGTCATATTTTATCTGACTTTGTTTTTTATATAAATGGAGTCACGTCTTTTGGGTCTGGCTTCTTTTGCTTAGCATTATATTTATGAGATTCATCCATATTATCACGTGTAGTTGTTACGGAGTCTAAGCGCATACTGCTTGCCACATAACAGTCCAATAAATCAAGAGATGAGGTTTTGAGGCAAGGAGCAGCAACTTCATTCAGAAAGCCAGCAGACCAAGAAGATGGTGGGCTAGTGTCTCAAAGAACCATTTTCTTTGAATTAGAATTCAGGCATCTTTTATACTAAGAGAAGAGATATGATTGATTGTTGCATTCTTGGTGCTAGAATCTTTTGTTATGGCAGTCCATGAATGTCTCGCCACGATGTTCCTATAAACCTCCAACAAGACATGCTATTCTCCATTCTACAACTTTTTCTATGTGAAGGAGAAAGTGTTATACCTTTAAAGGTCAGAGCCTTGAGAATGGGTTATCCTGCATATTTCAGGCTATAGGCAACATCATTTCAGGCTATAGCAAAGCATCATTTGCTACAAGTGATTAATTTGTAGCAAAAGCAATAGAATACAAAGGTTAAAGTAAAAGAAATAGAACCAATATGGAGTCCTATTTATTCCTCTCTATTACATGGTTATATATATTCACTTTCGGTGCTGTGTAGTGTCCTGTTGTGTGAGCATACTGCAATTTATTTATCTGTTCTACTGTTATTGGATATTTGGGTTATTTCCAGCTTTTTAGCTGTTACACATATTAAAGCTGTGGAGATTTTGGTACCTGTGTTTTGGTGAATGTGTGTAAGCATTTCTCTTGGACTGGAATTACTGGGTCATAAGTATGCTTATGTTCAGTTTAAATAAATATACTCAATTTTGCAAAGGATTGTACCAGTTTATACCACCAGCAATGTATGATAGTTCCAGTTGCTCCATGTTCTTACCAATACATCTTCTTCATTTTATACGTTCTGATGTGTATAGACTATCACACTGTGGTATTTAATTATGGTTTTAATTTGTATTTTCCTGATGACTAATGAAGTTGGACATCTTTTTAGGTTTATTTTCTGTTTGGATGGCCTTTTGTGTGAAGTCACACAAGTTCAAGTCTTGTTCACATTTCTGTTGTGTTGTCTATATTTTTCTCACTGATTCATAAGAATTCTCTATGTAAAATCCCGTCGTTTCCCAAGTATATTATTGTTACATCTTCTTCCACTTTTATGGGTTGTCATTTTGCTCATGTTGTCTCTTGATGAACAGAAATACTAAATATAATCAAATTTATCATTTTTTCCTTTCATGGTCAGAGTTTTTGCATCCTGTTTAAGAGGATGTTGTTGCTATTGTTTAGTTGTTAAGTTCTGTCTGACTCTTTGTGACCCATGGACTGTATGTAGCCCACCAGGCTTCTCTGTCCATGGGATTTCCCAGCAAGAATACTGGAGTTGATTGCCATTTCCTTCTCCAGAGGATCTTCCTGACCCCAGGACTGAGCCCACATCTCCTGCATTGGCAGGCTGATTCTTTGCCTGTGAGTGACCAGGGAAACCCATTTAAGAGGATACAGATACCTGAAATAATTTCACAAAAAGATATTTTATGTTTTTCTCTGAAATTGTATTATCTTTAATATTTAGGATTGTGGTCCATCAGGAATTGACTTTTGTATATGGTATAAATTAGAGGTTAAGGTACTTTTTTTTTTCCCAACTGGATATTCAGATGACCTTTGCTGAGATTTTTTTTTTGAAAAGTAGCATGAATACTTTGGTAATAATAGGTCATTCACTGTAAGAAGGAGTTCCAACTCTAGCCCAAAAGGAGGCTGAAGGAGTGTTTTAAGACCTCTTTTTCTTTCCTGATTTCCTGGAACACAATAAAGCAGGTAGGGATTTTTGTTGATTCCCATAGGCTAAAAGACATGTCTGCTAGAGTTAGGTAAAGTGTAACATGCAGTAACTGTGAAATAACACCTGCAAACTATCCAATCCTAAAGGAAATCAACCCTGAATATTCATTGGAAGGACTAATGCTGAAGCTGAATCTCCAGTACTTTGGCCAACTGATGCGAAGCTCCAACTCATTGGAATAGACCCTGATGCTGGGAAAGATTGAGGACAAAAAGAGAAGGGAGCAGTAGAGGATGAGATGCTTAGATAGCATCACCAACTCAATGGACATGAGTTTGAGCAACTACCTATAGGTAGTGAAGGACAGGGAAGCCTGGCGGGCTGCAGTCCACAGGGTTGCAAATAGCCAGACATAGCTTAGCGACTGAACAAGAGCAACATGATGGGTTAGTCACCAGTTAATGTGCTATGAGGAAGTTTGAAGTGATTGGAGAAAAACGTAGATCTGATGGTATCTAGTTTTAGATTTTATATGAAAGTTTTTTAAAAAGTAAAAAGTTTTGTAATAACATCGATTTACATTTGTACAACAGTTTACAAAGTATTTTTGTTTACACTTTTATTTTTATCCTTATAGTAACTAGCATTGTAAAGTTTTCAAGACAGATATTACTGTCCTTGTTTAACAGAAAAAAACCCTAAAATTCAGATCAGTTAATCAGTTTGATAAATAATTTTATAAAATTGAAAACCCTTTAGTCTTCTTCCTTTGAGCCAACCATTTTTACAAGACTGGCCTAGGCAAATTGAACCAGAGATGCAGAGAGCCCCAAAATATGATTTATTCTCTCAAAGAGATGTAAAGTTTCAGGAATTAATCAAAACAAAGTATAATGTTTCACACCTGATGAATGAGCTGGAGCTTGGAGGAGTTCAGGTAATAGAATTTGATGATTTCAAATTTTCCTGTTTTCTTTTTACAACTGTCAATTGAATTAGCTCTTTATGATGCTTCAATCTTCCCTTTTCTAGCACTTTATAAACTTTATGTTTGATGTCTGTTAGCAAAGAGACACAGTACCTAACTGCAATTAAACTGTACTTGGAAACTGATAAGAATGTAATTTTAAATGTATAACTCAGAGGTTATCAATTTTGCATAATCCTATTCAGTTGTTAACTCCTGGCAGCTCGTAGGTACAGGGACTATGTTATGCATTCTGGTTTTCCCTAGAGTAACCAGTTGTGAACCACATGTAATGAATATCCATAGTCTGTATGAGCTAACAATTGTCTCAAGTAGAGAAGTGAAGGTAAAAGTTGCTTCTACTAGTGATAGTTAAAAAAAAAAAAAAAGATCTAAATGACTAACCCATTTAAAGGCTCAAACATAAATTATCCAGAGCCACATAACAGCATTCAATAAAGCAAAGATCAGGATTCTTCATATCTGGTAGAGACACATGATTCTGGCAAAACTAGACTAAAACAGAAGACCCCAAGCTTCTTTTATGTTCTTTTATGTCCCCCTTCAGAAAAACTAGTCTTTGGTTTTCAAAACTACTTAGTTAAATGAATGCATAAATATATGATCTAAATCACCATAATTTCAACTGTGCATACCACGATTTTCTGATAATAGTGTTCTGTCTGACTCTGCAGAGCCAAATCAAATGCAGAGCTTTATTTTGTAGTGGGGATGATATTTCCTGTGTTTTAACTTGTTTAGTTAATCAAATATGGATCAATCGATGTGTTTATTTATTTGCTTTACTATTTGAATAAGTTATAAGGTAATCAGGATAAGGTAAAGATCCTATTCTTAAGTTGTCTGAAATTATATTTTAAATGGTAGAATTAATTTTAATGATCCTAAGCCAACCTGCTTATTTATAGATAAGGAGAAAACAGCCTCAGAGTCACACAGCTAGTCAGTAGCAGAGCTAAAATTTAACTCCTGGTCTTAGGATCCTGATTCCAGTGCTCTGATACCTTTAAATAAATTGGGGCATAATTTTTTGAAAATTTGTTTTATTGAAGTAGTGTTTATTTACAATGTGTTGCTTTCTGCTGTACAGCAAAGTGATTCAGTTATACATCCGTATATATTTTTCATATTCTTTTCCATTATGGTTTATCACAGGATATTGAATATAGTTCCAGGGGCATAATTTTTAAAGAATCTTCCCAAGTTTAAAGATACAGAATTTCTTAAGTATGTTTTCATAGTTTTCAGTCCACTTTTAGCTCCATTTTACTTTCATGACTCTGGAACTTAAAATACACAATTCTTTTAAAAACCATTATGTATGGGGGTCCAAAATAAAAATATATTGTCATTTCTAGCAAAATACTGATAGAGAAAGAGCCTGTGACTTTCAGGTGTTTGAAATGACTCAGATTAAAAGTTTAAGATACAGGCAGCATTATCATTTTAAGATTATTTAGAAAAGTAGCACTGTTCAACAGAGCAGTCAAAAGGTTATTGTACCTAGAGTCTTGAGACCCACATTTTTTAGAGGCACCCACTAGCTGTGTGATTTTGGGCAAATGACCTGCCTTCTTCAGGCTTCAGTTTGTCTATGGAATAAGGAAATAAGGCTAGAATTATAACTGTCTCTTTAGTAAATAACTGTCTTTATTGCAGAATTTGAGAAATCAGGCAGAGCAAGTTTGTTGTCAGAAGTCTTTGGTCATGAAAATTATCTGTGCATTACATTCTTTATTTGACACTGTTAAGTAACCACAGACTAGCCAACCAGCCATCAATCTCCATCTGTAGAACAGCCACTGTTGTCCATGTATGGAGAAGGGCCAGATTTTATTTTTGCCAGAAATACTCTTGGCAAATCTGTATCCCTAGAGATCACTGTTTAATTTTGTGGCACAGTGTATAGTTTAGTGAAAAAGAAAAGGAATGCTGAGCTATTTCATTTTAAATGCTCTCAGAGACAGCTCTACTTCATTTGTTTTTGTACTATCTGTGTTTCAAGATGTGTTGAGTGGAGGTAAGCCAAAATGAAATAAAAAGAGGAAGGTGAGAAACTGTCCACAGTATCTGCTGACTCTAGAAACGAATTTGAATGATGTGAACGATTTGAATATATGTTTACATATATTGGAAACTTAAGATATATGTATATAGTATTAACTGTCTTGCCAAGTTTATAATTTTATACATTCTTATGCTATTTTTGTTTTGTTTTGAATTAGTCTCATCTATAAATTGTTTAAAAGCACTTCATTATTGGGAAAATTTGCATTAACAGATAATTCAAAACTCTCCCATTATTTTGCCTTCTGGAAATAATGATAATGTGAATTTGAATAAATTTTCCACTGCTTTTTATTTGTAAAGATTCCAGTTAACAGCTGGATTTAAAATTCATTTGTTTGAAGAAGTTCATTTTGTGATTGAAAGTTCAGTGCTGAAAATGAAATCGCTAAATTTCATAAGTTGTAAGAGTAAATTCGGTTGAAGTTGTATTTGTCTAAAATGTCACCACCGATCTTCATCCTTCATTTTCTTCTTTCAGTCTTTCTGACACTTTTAAAATCCTTTTCTCCTAACCTCCACATCCATTTATTAACAGGTCCTAATAATTTTGCTTTCATATTGTCTCTCAGATTTCACCTTTCATCTTTATTGTGTTGGCCCATTCTAATCCAGGCTGAGCTTAGGTTGCTGCAGCAGCTTTCTGAGTAGTCTCCCCTGACTTTGGTATTCTCTTTCAAACTGTCCAACTAAAATCCATATTAATCTTTAAACATCAATTTTACCAGGTTATATATCTGTTTAAAATCTTAAAACCTTGTAATTCAGTTCTCAGTGCTGTCAAGCCTTTAAATCCGTCTGTATGTGGTCCGTCCTTTTCCATCCAACTGAATTTATTCAGCAAATATGGTTTTGAGCATCTGTGTGCAAGACACTGTACAAAGGTAAAAATAAATAAAATATAGCTTCTTGCAGCTATATAATATCAGCATTTAGTGTTAACACATCCAGGATTTTTTTCTGTTTAGAAACATGTACTTACACTGTTCTTGCTAAGGTTATCAGTGAGCTCCTTATTGGCAGATTCATCAGGCGGTTTTCAGTCCTGATTGTGCTTTACATGGCACTGGGTGCTGTCTACCATGCCTGCTTTGTTGACACATTTTCCTCCCTCAGTTTCTAGGTATAGAATCACATTTTCTATTTCTTCTTGGAATTTTTTTTAAGGAACATAGTTTTCATTTTTTTGATCTTTATTTTGGGTTATTTTCTATTTATTAGTTTCTATATTTATTCCTCCTTTCCTTCTACTTCCCTGTTTGTTTTTTTTTCTGGTTGAGTTCTTCAGTTTGATTTCCTATTCTTTTCCAGCTTCTTGAGATGCATGTTTAACTTTTAAATTTTTATTGAAATGTAGTCAATTTACAATGTTGTGTTAGTTTCTGGTGTACAGCAAAGTGATTCAGTTATACTTATATATATTGTTTTTCATATTATTTTACATGATGGTTTATTACAAGATACTGAATATAGTTCCCTGTTCCATATAGTAGAAAGGGCCTTGTTTATCCATTCTGTGTATAATAGTTTGCATTTCCTAGTTCCAAACTCCCAATCCATCCTTCCCCACACCTCTTTCCTCTTAGCAAACACAAATCTGTTCTCTCTGTATCTGTGAGTTTGTTTCTGTTTCATAGATAAGTTCATTTGCGTCATATTTTAGGTTCCACATGTAGGTGATATCATATGGTAATTGTCTTTCTCTTTCTGACTTATTTTACTTAGTATGATAATTTCTGGGTCCATCCATATTGCTACAAATGGCATTATGTCATTCTTTTTCCCCACTGAGTAATATCCCATTGTGTGTATATGTGTGTGTGTGTGTGTATATATACACACACCCCCCACATCTTTATCTGTTCATCTGTCAAATTTAGGTTGCTTCCATGTCTTGGCTATTGTAAATAGTGCTTCTATGAAACATTGAGGTGCATATATCTTTTCTAATTATAGTTTGTCTTGATATATGCCCAAGAGAAGGATTGCTGGATCATGTGGCAATTCTATTTTTGTTTTTTTTTTTTTAAGGAACCTGCATACTGTTCTTCAAGTGGGTGCACCAATTTATATTCCCACCAACAGTGTTGGGTGGTTCCCTTTTCTCCACACTCTCTCCAGCACTTGTTATTTGTAGACTTTTTAATAGTGGATATTCTGACTGGCATGAGGTGGTACCTCGTTGTAGATTTGTATTTCTCTAATAATTATCAATGTTGAGCATCTTTTCATGTGCCTGTTAGCCATCTGTATGTTTTCTTTGGAGAAGAGTCAAGTAGACCTAAGTAAGGTCTTCTGCCTACTTTTTTATTAGATTGTTTGGTTTTTGTTATTGAGTTGTATTTGCTGTTAGTGTATTTTGGAAATTAAGCCCTTGTTGGTCACATCATTTGCAAATATTTTGTCCCATTCTGTAGGTTGTCTTTTCATTTTGTTTATGGTTTCCTTTGATGTAAAAAGCTTTTAAGTTTAATTAGGTCCATTTGCTAAAAATAGAGTATATGGTTTATTTATTTGACAACACTGTGTGGCTTGTGGGATTTTAGTTTCCTGATCAGGTATCAAATCCAGGCTCTTGGCAGTGAGAGCACGAAGTCCTAATACTGGACCACCAGGGAATTCCCCCAAATACACTATTTTTAATAGCAGTTTTAGATTCACAGCATAATTGATCAGAAAATACAGAGTTCCAATGTCCCCCACATATATAGCCTCCCCCACTATCAACATCACCCACCAGAGTAGTACATTTGTTAAAAAATGGATTAACCTACATTGACACAGTATTATCACGCAAAGTCTGTAGTTTACATTAGCCTTCATTCTTGGTGGTGTATGTTCTATGGGTTTGGACAAATATATAATGATGAGTGTTCATCATTGTAGTATCATACAGAGCAGTTTCACCAAATCCCATGTGTTCCACCTGTTCATTTCTCCCTGTGCCCTAATCCTTGGCAACCACTGTTCTTTTTACTGTCTCCATGTTTTTGCATTTTCCAGAATGCCATATAGTTTAAGTTATACAGATTTCCAGATTGTCTTTCCAGATTGTCTTCTTTCACTCAGTGATAGGCATTTGAGGTCCCTCCATGACTTCTCATGGCTTGATTGCTCATGCCAAGACTGAATAATATTCCTTTGGATGTGCCACAGTGTAGTTACTCATCCCCCTACCGAAGGACATCTTGGTTGCTTCCATGTTTTGGCAACTCTGATTAAAGCGGCTGTAAACATCTGTACACGGGCTTTTGTGTGGACTTTTTTTTTCACTTAATTTGAGTAAATACTAAGGAGCATGATTGCTGGATTGTATGGTAAGAATATGCTTTATTGTATAAGAAACTGCCAAACTATCTCCCAAAGTGGCTATATCACTTTACATTCCCACTAGCAATAAGAGAATTTTTGTTGTTTCATATCCTCACCAGTAATTGGTATTATCAGTGTTTTGAATTTTAGCCATTCTAATAAGTGCATAGTCATATCTTATCGCTGTTCTGATTTGCAATTTTCTAATGGCATGTGATTAGAGTATCTTTTCATATGTTTATTTATCATGTCTTTTGACTCTATAGTTTTCAAACTTCTTTTCTTTACCTGTGCCTTTACAGCTGTGGATTACCCTGTTAGAGCTTTGGTTGTTTATCTGTTTGTATGATTTGAACTGTTCAAATTTTGTTTAAACTTTCTTTATACCTCAGCACTAAAAAATTAGTTTCACATGTGCTTGAAAATAATATGTAGTTAGTACTCTTGCCTGGAAAATCCCATAGACTGAGGAGCCTGGCGGGCTGCAGTCCATGGGGTCTCGAAGAGTCGGACACGACTGAGCGACTTCCCTTTCACTTTTCACTTTCATGCATTGGAGAAGGAAATGGCAACCCACTCCAGTGTTCTTGCCTGGAGAATCCCAGGGACGGGGGAGCCTGGTGGGCTGCCGTCTATGGGGTCGCACAGAGTCGGACACGATTGAAGTGACTTAGCAGCAGTGATGTTGAATGAAACACTGTGTATTAGGTCAAGTTCCTAGTCATGTTGTGGTGTTCAGATCTTTTCCAACCTTACTGATTATTTTTTGGTTTACTTATCTATCAGTTATTGAGAGAAATGTTAAAATCTCCCATAATTATTGTGAATTTGTCTGTTTCTTCTTGTAGTTCTTTCATTTTTGCTTTATGCATCTTGAGGTTGTATGATTAGGAGCCCATCCACCTAAAAGTGCTGTATCTCCATGATGATTTCACATTCTTTTCATTAGGAAGTGTCCCTTGTAGTCTCTTTTGGCTGGTGCCAATACAGCTATAATATCAGCTATGGTGCCAGTTATAGCTGCACCAGCTTTCAGTTTGTATTTGCTCAGTATAACTTTTTCTACTGTTTCACTTTCATCCTTTTTGTATTCTTAAATTAGACATGAGTCTTTTGAATTTTTTCTGTTTCATTTTTATCTAATCTGAGAATCTTTGTTTTTTAATAGCCTGATAATCTTTGTTTTTAAAGGAACATTTCGCTCATTCATATTTCATGTTGTTACTCGTCTGTTTGAGTTTATGTTGCTTTGTTTTGTCTTCCTTAGTTTGTGTAATGTTACTGTCTTGGTTCTCTTCATACCTTTCTGAGTTTTTAGTTTTGTTTGTGTGTGGATGGGGGTGTCACTCTCTGTTCTCCACTTAAATGCTAAAGTTCCCCAGGATCTCATTATTTGCCTTTTATTTTTCTTACTCTGTGTACTTATCCTTGGTGACTTTATTCATACTTATAATTTCAAATGCTATTTATTTGCTGAACTCCAAACCTATATATTCTTCCTGGACTTCACCACTTGGCAATGCTATTGCTTCCCCAGATTCATCATATCCAAAGCCATACCTTCTTCTATTCTACTAACTGTGTTCTCTGGATTGGTGAATATCGCTACCATTCATTTCTCAGTATATCATCATCTATTGGTAGAGCCACCTCCTTTCTATTCCCAAAGCCACTGCCTTATTTTAGATCTTTATTATAATTTGCCCACTTTGTTACAGTAGTCTTCTAGGTGGTCTTGCTGCATTTATTCTTACATGACTACATTTTACTTTCCATTGCTTTCAGAATGATGAAGGGTTTTATGCAGAACAGTGATATCAGATTTGCATTTTAGATACATGACTCTGAAAACATTTGCTGAACATGGCAGCTATTAAAGGCATCTAATGACTGAGCACCTGAACTGAACTGAATGGCTATGTCCTTCCATCTCTAGTAGATTTTCTAGACCATGACTTTCTCACTTTTTCAACCATAGCCTATAATAAGAAATACATTTTGTGTGATCAATATAAATGCACAAGTAACTGAAAGAAAGTTTCTGTTATTGTTCAGTCACTCAGTCGTGTCCGACTCTTTGTGACCCCACGAACTACAGCATGCCAGGCTTCCATCCTTCACTATCCCCTGGAGTGTGCTCACACTCATGTCCATTGATCAGTGATATAATCCAACCATCTCATCCTCTGTTCCCCTTCTCCTCCTGCCCTCTGTCTTTCCCAGCATCAGGGTCTTTTCCAATGAGTCAGCTTTTTGTATCAGGTGGCCAAAAGTACTGGAACTTCAGCTTCAGCATCAGTCCTTCCAATGAGTATTCAGGGTTGATTTCCTTTAGGATTGACTGGCTTGATCTCCTTGCTGTCCAAGGAACTCTCAAGAATCTTCTCCAGCACCAGAATTTGAAAGCATCAATTCTTCGGCTCTTAGCCTTCTTTATGGCCCAACTCTCACATCCATAGATGACTGCTGGAAAAACCGTACTTTGATTATATGGACCTTTGTTGGCAAAGTGATGTCTGCTTTTTACTATGCTGTCTAGGTTTGTCATAGCTTCTCTTCCAAGGAGCAAGTGTCTTTTAGTTTTGTGGCTGCAGTCACCACCCGCAGTGATTTTGGAGCCCCAGATAATAAAATCTGCCACTGTTTCCACTTTTTTTCCCATCCGTTTGCCATGAAAAGATGGGACTGGATGCCATGATCTTTGTCTTTTGAATGTTGAGTTTTAAGGCAAGTTTTTCACTCTCTTTCAACTCTCTTCAGGAGACTCTTTAGTTCTTCTTCATTTCTGCTGTTAGAGTGGTATCATCTGCATATCTGAGGTTGTTGATATTCCTCCCAACAATCTTGATTCCCACTATGAGTCATCAGCCTGGCATTTCGCATGATGTACTCTGCATATAAGTTAAATAAGCAGAGTGACAATATACAGCCTTAACGTACTCCTTTCTCAATTTTGAATTAGTCTGTTGTTCCATGTAATATTTTGACTGTTGCTTCTTGTCCTGCATACAAATTTCTCAGGAGACATTTAAGAATTTTCTTTAAGAATTTTCCATCTCTTTAAGAATTTTTCAGTTTGTTGTGATCCACACAGTCAAAGGTTTTAGCATGGTCAGTGAAGCCAAAGTAGATGTTTTCCTGAATACTATTGTTTTCTCTACAATCCAACAAATGTTGGCAATTTGATCTCTGGTTCCTCTACCTTTTCTAAACCCAGCTTGTACATCTGAAAGTTCTCAGTTTGCATACTGTTGAAGCCTAGCTTAAGGATTTTGAGCATTACCTTGCTAGCATGTGAAATGAATGCAGTTGTGTGGTAGCATTGCCTTTCTTTGAGATTGGAATAAAAACGAACCTTTCCAGTCATATGGCTACTACCAAGTTTTCCAAATTCGCTGGCATATTGAGTGCAACACTTTGACAGCATCAACTTTTAGGATTTGAAATAGCTCAGCTGTAATTCTATCACCTCCACTAGCTTTGTTCATGGTAATGCTTCTTAAGGCCCATTTGACTTCACATTCCAGGATATCTGGCTGTTGGTGAGTATTCAATAGAATGTAAGAAAAAGAAATGTAGTACTGACTGGCACATGCTACAACATGGATAAACCTTGAAAACATTATGAAAAGATGAACAGATCCAGTCAAAGATGACCACATATTGTTTGACTGTATTTATATGAAAGGTCCAGAATAGGCAAATTTATAGAGACGGAAAGTTGATTAGTAGTTGAGGGGAAATGAGGAAAGACAGATAATAGATACGAGGTCTCTTTTTAGGGGATGAAAATATTCTAATGTTAGATTTTGGTAATGGTTATACACCCTATGAGTGTACTTAAAAAAACAAAACAAAACATTGAATTGTAATTTAAATGGGTGAATTGTATCATATATGAATTATATTTCAATAGAGCTTTTTTTAAAAAGCCAAGGGAGAAATCAAAATGCAGTATTAAAGCCTTTTTCTCAGATAACCCCAAAAGAGAAACAAGCAAACAGATGAACAGATGGCACAAATAGAAAACAGGTAGCAAAATGGCAAATCTAAACTCAGCCAAATCAAATGTAAATGTTAGACTAAACTCTGTAGTTAAAAGGCAGAGATTGTCAAACTGGATAAAAAGCATGACCCAACTATAAGTTGTCTAAGTGGCATGGACATTTAACACAAAGACACAGGGTTGAAAATAAAAGTATGGGAAAAGATGAAAAATTTTGCCATGCAGACATGAATCATTCGAAACTCAGAATTAATATTTTAATAGTGGAAAAAAATATAAACTTCAAAACAGGGAGTATTATCAGAAATAAATAGGGACTTTTTATAATTGTAAAAACCCCAGTATAACAAGAAGACACAATTACAAATGTATATGCACCTAGTAATGTAGCTTTAAAATAGATGATGCACAAAACTGGCAAAACTAAAGGGAAAATATTCAAATCCACAATTGTAGTTGGAGATTTTCACACCCATTTAGAGCAGCAGCCCCCAACCTTTTTGTCACCAGGGACCAGTTTTGTGGAAGACAGTTTTTCCATGGACCGGAAAGTGGGGGATGGATTCAAATGTATTACATTTACTGTGCATTTTATTTCTAATCTGATGCTACCGCTTATCTCACAGGAGGTCCTAGTCTGGAGTCCAGAGGTTGGAGACCCCTGCTTTAGAGTAATTAATGTAACAACTAGGTCAAAAATCTGTGGGTATATAGAAGATCTGAATAGCACTGTTAACCACCTTGACCTGATTAATATTTATAGAATCCAACACCCAACAATTACAGAATACAGAATCTTTTCAGGTAGCCTGGAACTTTTACCAAAACAGGCCACTTATAGGTCCATGAAACAAGTTTGAAGTCTGAAATCTAAGAGTATATTCTCTGATCACAATTGAATTTCATTATAAATCAGTAACAAAAGGATATCTGGAAAATTCCCAAAGAATTTAAATTACATAATATATTTCCAAATAACACATGGGGCAAAAGAATATCAAAGAGAAACTGGAAAATATTTTCATGTGAATGGTAATGAAAAACAAACATGTGAGCATTTGTGAGGTGTAGTGAAAGCATTGCTTAGAGGAAAGTGCACAGCTTTAATGGTTCATACAGGCATACCTCGGAGATATTATGGGTTCAGTTCCAAACCATTGCAATAAGGAAAATATTGCAATAAATTGAGTCACAGGAATTTTTGATTTCCCAGTACATGTAAGTTATGTTTACACTATACTTAGACTATTAACTGTGCAAAAATATTATATATAAAAAATATATACATACCTTATTTTAGAAAGACTTTATTGCCAAAAAATGTTAACCATCTTGCCTTCAGTGAGTAGTATGTAGTATCAGAAATCACTGGTCACCATCACAAATATAATAATAATGAAAAAGTTTGAAATATTGTAAGAATTACCACAAAGACACAAAGTAAGCCAGTGCTACTGGAAAAAATGGTGCAGATAGAATTGCTTGACACAAGGTTACCACAAACCTTCAATCTGTAAGGGGAAAAAAAAAAGACAGTATCTGTGAAGTGTAATAAAATAAGATATGCCTGTATTTGAAAGAAGAAATGATTCAAATTTATTTTGTATATTTCCAGAAGCTAGAAAAACATAAGCAAAGTAAACCCAAGAAGAAGTAAATTAAGAAAATAGAAGGTATCAGTTAAATAGAAAATGGACAACAAAGTAAATTAACAAAGCCAAATGGATTTTTTCAAATGATCAGCAAAATTGAAAAACCCACAAGTTACCAGTATTGGAAAATAAAGAAGGAGTATCATCACAGATCCATAAACTTTAAAGAATAATAAGGGAATTCGAAGAAAACTTTTGCCAGTAAATTTGATTTAGTGAAACAGAAAAATTTCCTGCAAAAATACAACTTGCCCAAATTGACACAAGATGAAATTAAAAATCTGAATAGGCCTGTCAGACTTTGTGGAAGAAACTGAATTTGTTTCTTTGTTTGAAAAAGAAAACATTTTTCCAAAGCTAACTCCAGTCCTAGAGAATATCACTGATAAATTATATCAAACGCTATGAAAGAAACCATAACAGCCTGACAAACTCTTTCAGAAAATGAAAGAAGAAGCCTTTCTTTTTAAAAAAATATTCATTTGTTTGGCTGTACTGTGTCTTAATTACAGCATGTGGCATTCAGTTCCCTGACCAGGTATTGAACCCAAGACCCCTGTATTGGGAATGTTGAGTATTAGTCACTGGACCACCAGGGAAGTCCCCGAAGAAACCTTTCTTAATTAATTTTATGAGGCTAGTATAATCCTGAGACTAAAACATAGTAAAGATATTTAAATAATTAAAAAATCTATTATAAAGAGACATAAAACTCCCTAAGAAAATATTGAACCCAGGAATGTGTATGAGGATTAATATATCATGACCAAGTGGGTTTAATCCTAGGAATGTAAACTGATTTTGTATTTGAAAATAAGCATACTTACCATATTAACAGAATAAGGAAAAAAAGAATATACGATCATCTCCATAGATGCAGGAAAAAAACATTTGACAAAATTCATCACCCATACTTGACATGTGGATCTGGAATTAGAAGGGAATTTCCTCAGTCGGATAAATACAGATCTACAAAATAATCTTCAGCTAACATCATGCAAAATGGTTAAGTTCCTGGAAATTCCCCAGGAATCCAGTGGTTAGGACGTGGCATTTTCTCTGCCCTGAAATCCCTGGTCAGGGAACTAAGATCCCACAAGCTGTGCTGCGTGGACCAAAAAAAAAAAAAGTCAAATTAGTTGACAAATTTTAAAAATAAATGATAAATCATTGAACATTTTCCCTTTAAGACTGAGAAGAAGGCAAAGGTGCCGCTCTCACAATTTCTACTCATCATTTTCCTGACTGTCTTTGCTAATGCAGTAAGGTAAGGAAAACTCAAAGAAGTCAAGATTGGAAAGGCAGAAGTAAAAACTGTTCCTATACATAGATATGTAGAAAATTAATCATCAAAAAATCTTTATCATCAATAAGTGAATTTAACAACATAATCTTAAGATATAAGGCCAATAGAAATACTAATTGTATTTTTATATATTAAAAGATGCTTGCTCCCTGGAAGAAAAGCTATGACAAACCTAGACATAGGTTTGTATTAAAAAGTATTTGTATTAATACACATAGGTGTGTATTAAAAAGCAGAGACATCACTTTGCCGACAAAGGTCTGTATAGTCAGAGTTAGGGTTTTTCCAGTAGTCATGTATGAATATGAGAGTTGGACCGTAAGGAAAGCTGAGCACCAAAGAACTGATGCTTTTGAATTGCGGTGCTGGAGAAGACTCTTGTAAGTCCCTGGGACAGCAATGAGATCAAACCAGTCAATCCTAAAGGAAATCAACCCTGAACATTCATTGGAAAGACTGAAGCTGAAGCTTCAGTACTTTGGCCACTTGAAATGAAGAGCCAACTCATTGGAAAAGACCTTGATGCTGGGAAAGATTGAAGGCAGAGGAGAAAGGGGTGACAGAGGATAAGATGGTTGAATAGGATCACTGACTCAATGGACATGAGTTTGAACAAACTCCAGGAGACAGAGAAGGACAGGAAAGCTGGCGTGCTGCAATCTATGGGGTTGCAAAGAGTTGGACACAATTTAGCAACTGAACAACGAACAAAATAAATATGAGATTTTAAAACCAATGATATTTTAATAGCATTAACAATAAAATACTTAAATTTAACATGCCCAGCTCTACATTGAAAAGTGCAAAATACGGCTCAAGGAATTAAAGCTGTAACTACATGAAGATATATAATTTTCATGAATTGGAAGCCACAATATTGTTGATATATCACTTCTTGCAAATAATTCTATAGGTGCAATGCAATCCAATTATAATCCCAGCTTGTTTTGTAAATAAAAACATATCAGCTACTTCTAAAACATATGGAAATGCCAAGGACCTAGTATAGCCAAAATAGTATTGAAAAAGAGCAAAGCTGAAGGATTTATTCTCATCAAGGTTTAGTTATAAAGTGACAGTAATCAATATATCATGGTATTGGTATAAGGGTAGACACATAGAGAAATAGAAATAGAGTTCCAGAAATATACACACATATATACAGTCAACTGATTTTTGCTAAAAGCACCTAAGCAATTTAATGAAAAAAAAGAAAGAAATTTCAGGAAGTGATATTCGAAAAACTGGCTATCTAAAAAAAAAAAAAAAAAAAGCAAAACTCAATCCCTGCATATGCCATCCATAAAAATTAATTCAAGGTGGCTCAGAAACCTAAATGTAAAAAATAAAACTATTAATATAAATTGTTTAGGGAATTCCCTGTTGGTCTAGTGGTTAAGATTCTGGGCTTTGACTGCCAAGGACCTGGGTTCAATCCCTAATTAGGGAACTAAGTTCCTACAAGCCCCTCGTGGCCAAAAACAAAAAGCAAGCAAAAAACTATAAAGCCTTTAGAAGAAACTATAGAATTTTTTTGCAACCTGAAAATCATACAAAATTTTCTAAGGCACAGAAAGCAAAAACTTTAAAACAAACATTGATACATTAAACAATCAAAATGTAAAACTTCTGCCCATCAAAATGTGCAGTTAAGGAAATGAATTTGGACCCCATAGACATAGACCACATAGACCCCATAGAGTTGGAGGGGAGTCACTAAACATGTATCTGACAGAAAACTTGAATCAAGAATATGAAATAAGTTACTGCCACAACTCAGTAAATGACACCTACCCCCAAATATTTAAAAGACCTAAACAAATATTTCACAATAGAAGATATTCTATAAATGGCCAATAAACATAAAAATACAAAATACCCTTAATCAACAAGGAAATGCAAATTAAAAGACAATGAGAGGGCTTCTCTGGTGGTCCAGTGGTTAAGGGTCCACCTGCCAATGCAGGGGACACAGTTTGATCCCTGGTCTGGGAAGATCCCACAAGCTATGGAGCAGCTAAGCCCGTGACCCGCAACTCCTGAGCCCACTCATGGCACCTAGTGAAGCCCACAGCTGAGAGCCCATGCTCCACAGCAAGAGAAGCCACAGTAATGAGAAGCCCACATATCACAGTGAAGAGTAGCCCTGGCTTGCCATAGCTAGAGAAAGCCCATGTTCAGCAACAAAGAGCCAGAGCAGCAGCCGCCCCCAAAAAACTGCAATGAGATACTTCCTATTCCCTAGATTACCTGCAATAGTAAGGCTGAAAATACCAAATGTTGGCAAAAAATGTGGACTACTGGAATGTTCATACGCTGTGAATGGAAATTTTTTTTGGCGATTTCTTAGAAAGTTAATTGGAGAAGGAAATGGCAACCCACTCCAGTTCTCTTGCCTGGAAAATCCCATGGATGGAGGAGCCTGGTAGGCTACAGTCCATGGGGTCTCAAAGACTCAGACATGACTGAGTGACTTCACTTTAGAAAGTTAAACATAGGACTTCCCTGATGGTACAGTAGATAAGAATCTTCCTGCAGGGGACACTGGTTAGACTCCTGATGTGCAAAGACTCCACATGCCTCAGGCAACTAAAGCCCATGCATCATAACTACTGAGCCCACGCACTCTAGGGCCCATGAGCCACAACTAATGAGCCTGTGTGCTGCTGCCACTGAAGCCCATGGTCCTGGAGCCTGTGCTCTGCAACAAGAGAGGCCACCACAACGAGAAGCCTGCTCACCGCAGTGAAGAGCAGCCCCCACTCACCGCAACTAGAGAAAACCCACGCACAGCAGTAAAGACCTAGCACAGCCAAAAATAAATAAATAACTTAAAAAACATAGAAACACCTCCCCTTTAAATTAGTAATTCCACTTCTGCATATCTGTACAGGAGTAATGGAAACATTTCACAAAAAGGCTTGTGCAAGAGTGTCCATAGGATCTTTATTCCATGTGCAAAACTAATAACCCACATATCCATAAATAGGAGAATAAACCACATGGTTATATGCATACAGTAGCATACTGCTCACCACAAAAAGGAGTGTACTATTAATCCATGCAACAAATGGATGAATCTCATAGACATAATGCTGTGTGAGAGAAACCAGACATTGAAAAGCTTATGTTGAATGATTTCATTTATATAAATTTGTGAAAGAGGTAAAAATCTCCAGAGGAAAAATATTGGAACAGAGGTGGCCTAGGGCTAGTGGTGGGGAGCTATAAATTGACTAGAAAGATACAGAAGACAACTTTCTGAGCAAACAGAAGTTCATCTAAATTTGATGTGGGTTATTCAGATGTGGCCATTTGTTAAAATTTTAGTTAAGATTTGTGCACTTCTGTTTATGTAAATGTTACCTGAGAACTTCCATTACCAAAATAACAATCACGTAGGGGTAGGGAGAAGGTGGAAGCACCATGATATAAGAATGGCAGAATCCTAAAGTGTTGAAGTTGGGTGATGAATACATAGGGGTTCATGTTACCATTTTGTGTACTTTGTACAGATTTGAAGTTTTCCATAATAAAAAAAAATTTAAATACCAGATGCCCACCATAGTACAGAACTTCCCAGTTATTTGAGCCCATAAATTTTATTTCTGTCAAAACCAACTAGAGATGGATTTTCTGTTACTCATAGTCAAAAGCATCTCAAGTAATACACTGGAGATTGTAGTAGTCTTTTTTTTTTTTTAATTCTATCATTTCTGCGTGACAATAAACCTGGTAGTTGGATCTTATCTAAGTTTAGCAGATGGAAACCTGTTACACACCAGGAATTAGACGAGAAGTTGTGCTCGTCACCCATACAGCTGTAGACTGGAGCAGGGGAATCCACTGGCGCGTTCATTGACAGGATGGGACCAGTTGTCTGTCCGCGCATTCTGTTTGTTGTCGAACACCAGGTCTAGGTATCTTTCTCATCCTCAAACGAGAGGTCACATAATAATATGGGACTTGGAAAACTTTTAGAACAAGGGAAAGGGAACATCGTCATGAAGATTTAAAGGAAGAGCGACTGAAAATTATTTTTTATAAGAATTATGAGAAATTTAAAAACTTTTCTGTATCCTTTGTTGATGCAAGAAGATAAGGCTCCTGTAGAACTGAAGCATAAAAGCAAAAGGAACAAATAGGTTAAGATGAAAACAGGACAAAGTTGGATAGATGTAGGTGAACACCATACAGGAGCAAAATTAAAATACCAATTGGAGATGGTGAAAAAAGGACTCACATTGAGGTGAAGCAATGAATGTGGAAAACACATTTGACAGTGTCTTGGGAACTCAGAGGGAGAAATAAAAGAGTTTGAAAATTGTGGGAGAGATGGTAGCTATGGATGACATCAAATGTCAGAAGGTGAGCCAAAGTTTTCAGGGGAAAGTCTGTGACTAGGGAGTCTTGTATCCAGCTGCATTTTGTTTTATTCATGAGAGTAACAGACATTCAAGTGTGCCAGAGTTCAAAACTGTGCCAACAGTTTACATAACCTTCTTGAAAAATAAAGCAAAACATTTAGTTGACTGAAAAACAAATCAAAATAAAGAACTTAAGAACAGAATATATGTTATGAAAGTCCTGGCATACTTCCTAAAGGACTGCCAGTAAATGGAAGGCCATCACAAGTTCTTGGTTAAATACTCATCTTACCAAAATCACTGTGATAGAACTGAGCACACTGATGAAGCTGTGCAGGAATGTGTATTGTGTGCTATCTGGACTAAACTTAAAAGCAGTTTCTTTATGAGTTGTTATTCCTCTGGGACAAAACTGTGTAATTGGCACAAACGATTCATCTGGAAACTGTCTCCCTCAGGCGCTGTTTACAAGATTCAGAAGCTCCAATAGAAGTAAAGTACGATAATGTTTTCAAAAAGAAGAAAAGAATAACTTCTCAGAAAAAAAGACTGAAAGGAAATACTTCAAAATTAAATTAGCACAACATTGTAAATCAAGTATACTCCACTTTTAAAAAGTTAAATGATTACTACAAAGCTATGAATTTTAATCTTTGACTTTTATGTTATTTTAGCTTTTGAAATGAGCACGTATTGTTTTTCAATTAAAAAAAGAAAGAAAAATTGATGAGAATGCTGTTACTAAGCAAAAAAAAAAGAAAAAAGAAATATTGAAATGAGAGAGCCAAAAACAAGGTTTCATTATACAGTTTAAGCAGAGAATACATATATTATTCAAAGCATGTCATTAGCGAAAACAATGTAAAAGGGAACATTGGAAACCTTCACCTTTTTTCAATTTCAAAATTCTTAAATTTTATTTAAGTAATAACATTTAAATAGTGGCTTTACAGTTTTTCAGATATATCAGTTTATGAAACATCACAACAAATAAACAAAAGCAAACAGTAAAACCAGAGGATAGAGAGGGGAAATATATAATCCAAAAGTAGTACATGCTTCCAGAATACACGTATCCTAAGTACAACTACAGTCTTCCAGTAATAGAACAATAGTTCTATATGGTTCATACCCTACCAAGTGTAATCATAAAGGGAACCTTAGTCATAAATCCTTATCTTTGGATCAAGGAGGTCATTGGGTGCTAAAGATGTTATAGACTTGCTATGCCTGTCTTTTCTTTTTTCTCTGGAATGGGTTATTTATTCCTTAGTTTCCCCTTCAAAATTCTTAGATTTTAAGGGCAGATCAGAAGACAAATGTGAGGTCTTAATACCCTTGTGCAGTGTCCTCTAACCTGAGATGAACAGTAAGACCACACTCTGGCGGCCTTCCAGCGTGATGGTAGTTGGAGAGCCGGGGAGCTCAGGACAGACTCCTGCATTGTACCTTTTGTGCCAGGCTTTCAAGTACTTCGTAGTGACTTCCCTAATTTGATCCTTGACAGTAGAGGCAGAATCAAACTTTTAGTTACACCCACATCTAATAGGCCTCATCTCTAGCAATTAGAAGCTCATCCAAGGGCTTCCCTCGTGGCTCAATGGTAAAGAATCCACCTGCATGGGTTCGATCTCTGATCTGGGAATATCCCATATGCAACTACACCTGTGTGCCACAACTATTGAACCTGTGCTCCAGAGCCCAGGAGCCACAACTACTGAAGCCCTTGTGCCCAAGAGCCTGTGTTCCATAACAAGAGAAGCTTCTGCGATGAGAAGTCCACACACCACAAATAGAGAGTAGCCCTTGTTCACCAAAACGAGAGAAAAGCCCAAGCAGCAATGGAGACCCAGCACAGCCATAAATAAATAAATAAATAAAATTATTTTAAGAAGAAGAAAAGCTGAACTAAAAAAAGAAAAGAAGCTCACCCCCCTTCTCAGATATCTGAAGAGAGAATCAGAAGCCTACTGCCTTGCCATCTCTAGACAGTTCCACGTGCCAAGACCAGGCAGCACAGGTGATGGAGTTCGGGTGCCCTCGCTGGGGCCTCGGGACCAACAGATGACAGCTTACCTCTTGCTTGAGGATTCCTTGGAAAGTTCTCTGTAAGTGCTACTCCTGAGTCGGGAAATGCTTCCATACACCTTCCCTGACCTACTTACCCATCAGATTCTTGTAGCTCCTTCACTTTAGATCAGCTTCTTACCTACCATCCAACCCTGAGGACCTGGTTTTTCTCCAGACTGTGTTTTTACTCCTGAGACTTTCTACCCAAGACTCGGCAGCTGAGTCTATATTCCCTGGGTTCCCACTTTCCTACCATCTGCAAGGGCACTCAGAATATAAAAAATTGCTTATATAAAAAAAATCTCTTAAGCCTGTTTATGCTACCTTATTTTACTTCACATTTTTTTACACATATATTTTCTGTAACTATCTTCAGAACTTGGTCCAGTATTGTTATCTTTGCATTCTAGTTTCATTCCCTCTTTTTCTGGGAAGTCTTTCACAATTTTTCCATCCTGAGTGTGTTTCTATAGCACTTAAAAACTAACACACATAATTGCTTTCTCAACACAATTGTAAACTCCTTGCAGGCTGGAATCATGTCCAATACTTTTCTTATGCAACATAGGGCAAAGTATCCTGGTATTTAAAATAATAGTAATCAAGTGCCCATAACAGCAGCAAGTAAATATTTCTTGGGCTGTGCATTAGCCTCCCAATGTGGAAACTGTGGCTTCCTTCAGATTCTTTCCCAACTAGTTCAGAGAGTCCCCAGGGACAGTTCAAATCTGCTCTGGAATAAAGTTCTTTAGGCTACTTTGTGTGTAGCCATTTCCCCCAGCTCGTGTTCCTTGAATGTTT
The DNA here is from genome assembly GCF_032452875.1 of Bos javanicus. Lineage (NCBI taxonomy): Eukaryota > Metazoa > Chordata > Mammalia > Artiodactyla > Bovidae > Bos > Bos javanicus. The sequence goes on from NC_083870.1 coordinate 50,891,449, forward strand.
TTCTTTCTACCACCACCTCCCACACCCACTTTCTTCCTTTTACACTCTGGCTACCATGGTAAAATATTCTGCCACCCCATGCTCTGATGTACAGCATCCTCTGGGACCTGGATCTTCTTCTTTAATATTATTTCTTTGGCTGGGCCGGATCTTAGTTGCAGCATGCAAACACTTACTTGTAGCATGCAAATTCTTATTTGCAGCATGTGGGATCTAGTTCCTGATCAGGGATCAAACACAGACCCTCTGCATTGGGAGCTCAGAATCTTAGCTTCTAGACCACCTGGGGAAGTCCCCTATTTCTTATTTCTCGTTCTTTGTCTGGTTCAATTTGAGATAGTATCGCCTGCCTCACCAGCACTAACCCATTGATCTTACCCTGCCTTATGTTCTAGGATTCACATGGACCAACCCACCCAAACATATTAAGACATATTGTGGTTGTGTAGGATTGAGCCTGGGACTATCTCCTCCAGGAAGTCTTGCCTGAGTCATGCCTGCCCCCACCACTACCTCCATATAGGTAGTATACATCGCTTCTTTGTACCATGGTACTCTGAATATGTCCTAGATATAGTTCTTATTATGTTATATGGTAATTATCTTTTTGTGAACTTAATTCCCCATCTAAACTATGGGCCCTTTCAGGGAAAGAATCATGTCTCATGCCTTTGAGCGTCTCGCTTTGTTCTTGGTACTAAGATTCCACAGTATCTCAGGCTGGCCCCCCAGTGTGCTTGTATGTTCCACAATTGATTTGATTTGAATAATACCTTGTTTTAATTAATGGAAGTTCTTCCTTTGACAAGACTTTCTTGCCAAGGTGATTCATTGTTTTTTCCTTTAAGATTTATGTCAAATTAATTAATCAAACATTGAACGAAGCCCTGTATGTCCTAGTAATGCCCAGCCCCGTGGAGATATGGAGATGAATAAGACATGGTTCCTGCACAGCAGAGATCTAGAAGCTTCTTTGGGTTTCCCTCCCTCCATTTCTCCATTCTTTCCTCCCATTCCTTTTCTGGATAAATTTTTATTGCGTCTGAAATTATGTCTAATGGAGTAAATGCATGCAAAGAGATTTTTTTTTCTTTTTTCAGTAAGTTCTACTCAGTGCAACAGTAAAATTTTATTACAGATATAGAAATAGCACAGAAGAAAACATCATAGAATCTTAGGGTGGACTTGGCAGATCTTGCAGGAGGTGACTTTTAAGTGAGTGGTAAGGGGAAAAAAAAAACACAACAGATGCTGAGGTGGATGAAAGATGCATGCATGCTGAGTCACTTCAGTTGTGTTGGACTCTTTGCGACCCCGTGGGCTGTACCCTGCCAGGCTCCCCTGTCCATGGGATTCTCCAGGCAAGAAGACTGGAGCAGGTTGCCATTTCCTCCTCCAGGGGATCTGCTCAATCCAGAGATTGAACTCACATTCACGTCTCTTAGTCTCCTGCATTGGCAGATGGGTTCTTTACCACTAGCACCACCTGGGAAGCCAAACAAAGAGCGTATATAAAAGCCTTGAGATGTGAAGAAGCATCATGTGCTCCAGAAACAATACTACTTGGCTATCTGTCTCTGCAACATAAAGTTTAGTAGAATAGGGATGGGGTGAGATGGAACTAGGGTAATAGGCAATATTTTAAGTCTTTTATGTTTGGCACACTTTTTAGTGAAGAGAATGGTCATCTCCAGTATGGCTGGTGGTATTAGTAATGAAGTGTGAAGTCATTACATTGCAAATTTCCATCCATTTCCATCACAGAATTAAGTGGGGTTCTGTGATCATCTAGCTGTAGTTTAGTATTCACTGTATGGGTGAATAAGAATGAAAAGAATATGCTCCCTAGATTTGATGTCCCTATTGAGGATAAAGAATTGACCCACACAGACAGTTCAGAGTCCTTACCAAGCAGTCTTCAAACTAGTACAGACTTTAATTGTAAAGATAGTATATAAGCACAATATTTTTGCTTTTTTAAATTAAATTATAGTTGGGCTTTCCTGGTGACTCAGTGGTAAAGAACCCGCCTGCCAATGCAAGAGACATGGGTTCAATCCCTGGGTCAGGAAGATCCTTTGGAGAAGGAAATGGCAACCCATTCCAGTATTCTTGCCTGGGAAATCCCATTGACAGGGGAGTCTGGTGGGCTACAGTCCGTAGGGTTGCAAAGACAGTGATTCAACATCAACAGTAGTTGATTTACAATGTTGAGTTAGTTTCTGGTGTACAGCAAAGTGATTCAATTATACATATATATACATATTCTTTCTCATTATGGTTTTTACAAGATACTGAATGTAGTTCCCTGTGCTATACAATAAGACTTTGTTTATCTGTTTTATATATAGTAATTGTGTATCTAACCCCAAACTCCTAACTTATCCCACCCCCACTGATGTTTGTTTTCTGTGTCTGAATAAGCACACTCTAGATGAGTCATAGATATGATTAGGAAAGTGTGAGTTATAAAGAGACAACCTGATTTGGGGTTTAAAAACAATTTCCATCAAAGCTAGCTGAGTATAGAATATGCAAAATTGAGGAATGTATTTGTAAGTTAAAAACCTCTAACATTCTATAGTCTTACAGTCAAGAAATGACCTTCTAGTTAGACCAACAAATAATCATCTTTGAGCTTTATAGTATAAGCAGGAGACAAATTTATTTTTTCTTTATAATAAATTTGTTTACTTATTCTCTACTGGTGACATGAGCCTATGTTAAGTCTTTGTTTTCCACTAATCTTATTTTTATGCTTTTAGGTATTCAGTTTGCCTTAGAGATTGCTTATTATTTGTATGAAATGAGTCCCTGTGTTTCTGCCAAGTTACTCTCTGTCCAGACCACACAGGGATTATCTTAGATTCTCCTTTCATCTTATTACTTTCAGAAATGCACCATGCTTCTGCCTTTTTCCTGGTGGAATGCATTCACTCTTCTCCTTGTTTCACCAGGGCTCATATCCCCATAGCCCTCTATTCAGAAATTCTTTCCTTTCATAGAGCTCATGTGAACTTTTGTCAGCTCCTAGGGTCTGTATGTGAACCATCATGGAGCCTTTGATCATTAAATCCCATTTCACACTTTTTGTTGTTGTTCAGTTGCCAAGTCATGTCCCATTCTTTGCAACCCCATGGACTGCAGCATGCCAGGCCTCCCTGTCCCTCATCATGTCCCAGAGTTTGCCCAAGTTCATGTCCATTGAGTTGATGATGACATTCAACGATCTCATCCTCTGTCACCCCCTTCTCCTCATGCCCTCAATCTTTCCTGGCATCAGGGTCTTTTCCAACAAGTCAGCTCTTCGCATCAGGTGGTCAAAGTATTGGAGCTTCAGCATCAGTCCTTCCAATATAATATTCAATGTTGATTTCCTTTAGGATTGACTAGTTGGATCTCTTTGCAGTCCAAGGAACTCTCAAGAGTCTTCTCCAACACCACAGTTCAAAAGCATCAGTTCTTCAGCACTCTGCCTTCTTTATGGTCCAGCTCTCATATCTGTACATGACTACTAGAAAAACCATAGCTTTGACTAGACAGACCTTTGTTGGCAAAGTAATATCTCTGCTTTTTTTTTTTTTTTTTAATCTCTGCTTTTTAATACACTGTCTAGGTTTGTCTCCAAAAAGGTTTCCCTTCAAGGTTTCCCTCCAAGAAGCAATTGTTTTCTTAATTGTCACACTTAGGCAAACTCAAATTTACAAGGTGATGTGTTATAGTCACGGAGAAGGCAATGGCACCCCACTCCAGTACTCTTGCCTGGAAAATCCCATGGACGGAGGGCCTGGTGGGCTGTAGTCCATGGGGTCTCTAAGAGTCGGACACGACTGAGCGACTTCACTTTCACTTTTCACTTTTATGCATTGGAGAAGGAAATGGCAACCCAGGCCAGTGTTCTTGCCTGGACAATCCCAGGGACGGGGGAGCCTCGTGGGCTGCCGTCTGTGGGGTCGCAGAATCAGACACGACTGAAGTGACTTAGCAGCAGCAGCAGTGTTATAGTCAATCCTCCAAAAGTATAGGGGAACCTTTCACTTTCAATTTGTATACTTTATAAATTTACTATTTTCATAATAAAAAGTAAAGATGACCCACTTTGAAAAACTAAATTCAATAGTAGAGCCTTCAGTACCAGTTCAGGTCTGTTATCTTATCTATATCTACACACACAGACACACACACTCCATAGTGCAAAATAATATTGAAAGCCTCATACTAGTTTAGAAAGCAAGAGCCATAAAAATGTTCCTACTATATATGACCCAGAAGCTCTACCGTTGAGAAACAGCCTAAGGAAACAATTCAAAAGAAGGAAAATATAAAAATCTATACAAAGCTTGTCTACACACAGAAAAATTGGGGAAAGAAGACTTTAATATCAACATTAGGGGAAAGTTAGGAAAATAATAATACATCATGGCATATTATTGCAACACTGAAAATGATTATTATAAAAAACCTATATTAACAACATAGCATGTTTACAGTATAATGAGAAAAAGAATACAAAATTATATATACACAGATTATAGCTGTGTATAAGATGAATTACATGTGGGTAGCTAGAAGGAAATGGACAAATGAAAACAGCTGTTGTAGTTCAGTGGAACTAAGGGTGAATTTTAAAATTTTATTGAATGTTTTTTCAGGAGATAAGATTGGAAATTTTGAGAGTTTCAAATTGTCAGTTAATTCAGATTATTATTGTTCTGGGACTTTTGCAGCAAAGACTCCAGGATCTGAGCCTCTTCCCTCTCTATTTCACTAACCAAGAGAATTACCCCCTAGGAAAGAAGGCAACATCTATTTTCTTAGAAAAGTTATAAAAAGGAACATTCTCAGGGCATATGATACTGGAATGACCTTCTGCAGAAGTCTGTAGATTCCATTCTTAGAAATCTTTAAGAAAGTAGTTGTGGTTGATTACTAAAGATGCATCAAATCCAGTAACCTCTTTGCTGCTGCTGCTGCTGCTAAGTCGCTTCAGTCGTGTCTGACTCTGTGCGACCCCATAGATGGCAGCTCCCCGGGCTCCCCCGTCCCTGGGATTCTCCAGGCAAGAATATTGGAGTGGGTTGCCATTTCCTTCTCCAAAGCATGAAAGTGAAAAGTGAAAGGGAAGTCACTCAGTCGTGTCCGACTCTTCGAGACCCTATGGACTGCAGCCTACCAGGCTCCTCTGTCTATGGGATTTTCCAGGCAAGAGTACTGGAGTGGGTTGCCATTGCCTTCTCCGAGTTATCTCTTTACTGAGATAAATTCACATATTATAAAACTCAGCCTTTTTAAGCACACTTTTTAAGTAGTTGTTAGTGTATTTTTACTTTATTCTACTTTTTAAGTAGTTGTTAGTATATTTACAGATTTGCACAACCATCGATCACTATTACCTATTTTTAAAACATATTTTTTAGTACCCATTAAGCAGCCACACCCCCTTCTTCCCTCCTGCCAGCCCCTGGCAACCATCAGTCTATTTTCTGTTTCTATGGATTTGCCTATTCTAGACATTTCATATAAATATGTGTGATTCATGTCTGTCTTCTTTTACTTAGCATAGTGGATTTCAAAGTTCATGTATGTTATAGCCCATATCAGTGCTTCATTCCTTATTATAGTTGAATATTAATGTTCCATTGTATAGTACACCACATTTTGTTTATCCATTCACCAGCTGATACACATTTGGATTGTTGCCATTGTGTGTGTGAAACTGTTGTGAGTAATGCTGCTTTGAACATTTGTGTAAAAATTTTTGTGTGGACATTTGTTTTCAGGTTTTTTGGTAATACATGTAGGTATGCAATTGCTGGGTCTTATCACAAGTCTATGTTTAACTTTTTGAGGATCTCTTTTCCAAGTGGCCGTGCCATTTTACACTCTCACCAGCAATAAATGAGTTCCATGATGATCTTTTGACATCCCTTCCAGCTCTTAATGCAGTGCTTGAAGTGTGGTAAACATTGAATAGATGCCAGTTACTCTTACTGATAATGATGTCAGAGAAAACTGGAAATTGCCTTGTCTCTAAGTAAAATGAAGTCACTGTAATATTTTCCTCACTAGGCTATATTTTGGCTTTTTTTTTTTTAACTCTCAGTAATTGGTAATGATATTTTCTTCCTTTAATTTTCCAGAGAGAGATTATAAATGTGTGTGTGAATTTTTTCCTTTTTGTTTGATAAACTACTTTGACATAGTTCTGAAGTCTATAAGTATTAAATAAATACATGTACTCATATTTAGGGCATGCCATTTTGTCCCCCAGGGTCCCCAGTCCTGCTATCCTGAATATAGGTGGTGGAGAAAAACCTGCTGCTGTGGCCTAGCAGCAGGCTGTGAGAGTGAAGGAAGGTGAAGAACAATAGAGACCTGGGCTGTGAACACCAGGGTCACCACGGTTAGACGTGCCGTAGGGTGTGTGGGAGTCTTCAGTGTGATCTCTCTTTCCTGTCCTTACCACCTTTGCCACATCCCTCCCGCCTCACTCCCTTGCTGCTTCCTAATGTTTACTATTCCTATTTTAAGGGAAAGTTCATATTAAAAGAGCTCCATGTATGATAAATGATTGAAGTGTTGGGACTTCCCTCTAGGGGTCCAGTGGTTAGGCCTCCCCGGTTCCACTACAGGGGGCCGTGCTGGGGAAGTTGGATCCCATAGGCCACAAGGGTGCGGCCAAGAAAAAAAAAGGTGTTGACAATGCGAAGATTTAGGTCAAGTCATGGTTTAGCACCTTTTATGATTTTTCCTCATTGCCACATTTAAAAAATGTTTTCTTCTTTCATTCCCATAGTTCGAGTCACTCACTAGGTATTTATTGCTCTCCTCAGGTGTGCCAGGCACCGTTTCAGGCAGCCGTTTTTATCCTTCTGCATCCATTGCCTTCTGCTCCTACCTTTTTCTACCCCTTTACATTTCCCAAATTGGAAGTCAGAGAGACAAACAAGAGATAGAAATTATAGGATATAGTATCTATGTGTATTATATTCTCTTCGTATTCTAGTAATCATTTCATTGATTTTCTTTGATTTCAAAAAAATTGTATGTTTTCCCCAAACACCTCAGAGGTGTGTGAGAGGACATCCTATTTGTGTATACATTGGGTTTAAAGACTTCTTACTAGTTTTCTGCCTCTTTCCAGAATGGCATTGTTGATTTGTTCTTTATTTTCTGAGTCTGGCAAAATAGGAAGGAGGTCCTGGCAGGAGGAGTAAGAAAAATATAAACCAGAGAAGATAGGCAGAAAGGAGCAAAACCAAAGTCTTGGCCAGAATGGGGGTTACGAATCAGAGTAGTTGAGGCCTCCAAATACATAATATCTTATATGTAATATTATTACATTATGTTGCCCTTTTGTGTCATTTCAGTAAAGTAGTTTAGTTTTCATGGTGCCAGAAGAAATTTTAGAGATTATTTAATTCACTTACAAAAATAAGTCATGGAACATGCAAGGTATCCTATTTTCACCCTAACTGATAGAAAGGGGATAATAAATTGGATGTTTTTGCTACTTTTTATTTACTAACTCAGAATCTATCTTTGTAGTAGTCTCAAAACAGAAATGTTCTTCGACTAAGAAGACAAATGAATGGACTGGTATTTCCTGTATTTTTTGTGTGTGTGTGTGTGTCATATTGTGGCATAAAAAAGAACGAGCATTTGTAAAGCACTATGGCAAACAGACAGGCTACTGTCAACTAGAGGTGACTGACCTGAGGTTGAGGCCACCAGTATTTTAACCTACCTGTAACTCTCTCTCTTACACCAGCTGAGGAACTCGGAAACAAACTGTGTAAGCCACAGGATTATGGTGGATTGGTGTTGAATTTTACCCTTTACTGAGAAAAGTAGAGTGTTTTAGCATGAGCAAGGGGGCTGGAAATAATGGCCTAATTAACTCTGTGGCTTCCTGTATACACGTACACTTGATGTTGTGTCTAGTAACATAATGTATGTCTACAGCAAGAAACAATTAGTGCATATTTTAGATTATAAAAGCTGGTCTCACATTTTTAGATTTTCATGGTCACTTGGGTTTTGGAGAAAATTTGAGGGAATTGAACTGTAAGTTCTAGACCTTTGAACTCATCAGGTCTTGGAGAATGAGGTATTGGAGCTTGAAGGTTCAAGCAGGTGAAACACTTTTACAGGTATCTAATATCCTATGGTATTTTGAAAATTACATCTATATTTTCATAGAAAACTTTTTTTCTCTGCCTTTTTCCCTTTACAACAAAGGGAATTCTTTAGAGGTATGAGATGTGTATTGTCTTATTTTTAAAAGTCCATGAATGTTTGACATACATGTAAATATTGATACATTTTTTAATATATACATATATATCATTTGTAAATTTTAAATCATAATTAAAAAAATTAACATCCACAAATCTATTGGTCATGTTAGTAAGTGATGGGAATGGGGCAGGAACCCAAACAGTTTCATCCTAAATCCATTGCTATTTCTAATAAGTATCTTGATATGTATCATTCCTCATTATTAAAATGTGCAATGGTGTCATGAAAACAAATTGAAATCGGTCAGTGATGACTCCAAATGTTGATAGGAATGCAGAGGAACTGGATCCTCATACATTGCGGTAGAAATATGAAATGGTGTAGCCACTCTAGAAAATAGGCTGGCAGATCCATTAAAAATCTAAACATGTAACTGCCATACAGCCCAGCAATTACATTTTGGATCATTTATTCCAGAGAAATGGAAACTTCTTCGCATACAAAAACATGTCAATGAATGCTCACAGCACCTTCATTTTGTAATACTCTAAAGCTGGAATCAGGCTACATATCCTTCATTAGGTAAATGATTAAAGAAACTGTGATACATACATACTTCATGGCTGCCAAGGAATCAGAGGAGGGGATAAAAGTGAGTGTGGTTATAAAAGTGCAGCACAGAGATCTTTGTCGTGATGGAATTGGTGTGTACTTGACTATAGTAGTGGATACACAAAACTACATGTAATAAAACCAAATGGAACTAAATACCTTGACACACATAGAAATGAATACAAGTAAAATAGCAGATCCAAAAATCAGTAGATTCTATCATTATCATGATAGTGATATTATAATTTTGCAAAATGTTACTATTGGGAAAACTGGGCACAGGGATCTCTGTATTATTTTTAACAACTGCATATGATTCTACAATTATCTCCGAATAAGAAGCATACAAAAGTGAAATCCAATTTTAAATAACAAAATTATTGGTTCTAATTTTAAGAGCTGTAGTATATTCCTTTTATTAATAATAACTGTTACAATTTATAATGATCATTTATGGTTTAATGAAATCTTGGGATGGAAGGGAGCTTGAATGATGCATTCTAGTTCTGGCACTATTGCCGGTTAAGTAGTTGTTCAATGTAAGTCCATTTTAGTAAACTAGACAGGGGTTTCCTGAGAGGTTACTATTTATTTAGCTTGTGTCTACAACTCTTTCCCCCCAGATTTAACATGAATAACTTGGGGAACTTTTAAAATGCATATTCCCAAGGTTCACCTGTAAGGATTCTGATTGAGTAGATCTGGGAGTGTGTGGTGGGATGGGTGAGTGTTAGTTGCTCAGTCATGTCCCAACTCTTTGTGACACCATGGACTGTAGCCCGCCAAGCTCCTCTGTCCATGGAATTCTCCAGGTAAGAATACTGGGGTAGGTAGCCATTTCCTTATCCAGGGGAATCTTTCAGACCCAGGGATTGAACCTGGATCTCCTGTCTTGCAGGCAGAGTCTTCCGTGGGGCTACCAGGGAAGCCCCAGATCTGGGGATAAGTCCTGGAAACCTGCATTAAAAAAAAAATTAGCTGATTTTGATTCAAAAGAACAATGAATTATGCTTTGAGAAACATTGAAGTATAGTTTTTACAATGAATCAATAAGAACAGTTTCAGTTGCTTTGTGGCATGAGGATTTGTGATTAGGTGAGAATTTTAAGAGCAAACTACTGATAAAATTCACCCACATGTTGAAAATGTTTGAATAAACTGAGTATGTATTTACTCTGAATCAACAAGAGCTTTGAACAAAACGGAACTTGCCTTTGATTCTTATTCATGTTGAAAGAATCCTGCCAATCTCTAAACTGCTTGACTTGCCTGAAACCACTCTTGATTTGCTTGTTATAAAAAAGGCAAAGACTTCTGTTTTACTTTCATAGACTGTATGAAGGGAATGCTCTGCTAGGGTGAATGATTTATAAACTCTGAAAATAATCCTTATCCTTTTCCTCCTAAACTGTAGTAGTCACTTTAAGTGACTGTAGTTGAAAAGCAGGTGCAAAGAAATCATCCTATTTTAATTTTGGGGGGTGCTCAGTTTGCTTTTTGAAATCTGATGGGTCTCCCTCTGCTCTGCCTCCTCAAACAATTAAAACATATTCATTTGAGAATTCTTCAGGCTTAGAGTGGAGTCCAGTCCAGCTCCTGAGTGTATGCTTTGAGCTAGTGAGTTGTCCTGTGGAAGCCCCTCTCTCTAGGCTTGGGGCAAGGAAGGATCAACCCTACCCTTCCTTTCAAGAGTATTTATAGGAGAGCAATACATCTCTTCAAAGAAACCTCTTGCAAATCCTCCCTTTCTAATAACCCCATCTTTCTGGGGATTGAAGTCAGAGAACCAGCCCTGGCCTTTTTGACTTTTAACACATGTGTTTTCTTGGGCACCTCATTTTGATATGCAGCTTTTATTATATTTTTGTGTGCTTCACAGTATAAAGCATATAGCACCATGTATCATATATAACTTGGTACTTCATATAGCAAAATGCAAAAATATACATGGGAAAGACAGATAATGATTTCCTCTGAGGATGAAAGTTAAGATAATGAATATAAGGGGAGAGAGTTAGGTTTGGTCATAACATTGTATTTCTTCTTAAAAGAGAGTTTAAATTAATATGGCAAACTATTGACATCTGTTTACATTTAGTGGTAGATATGGAGCTACCTTTTATGTCATTTTTCTCTGTTTTCCTCTTTAAAAAATTTTTATTGAGTACAGTTAATTTACAATATTGTTAGTTTCTGCTGTACAGCAAAGTGAATCAGTTATATATATGTCTACTCTTTTTTAGATTCTTTTCCCATATAGGTCATTACAGAGTATTGGGTAGAGTTTCCTGTGCTATACAGTAGGTCCTGTATAAAATATAACTATTTTATATATAGTTATGTGCACATGTCAGTCCCAATTTCCCAATTAATCTCTCCCTCCTTCTATTTTTCTATACAGACAATTTTTCTGTATGTTTGAAATGTTTTATAAGTTCAGATCAGTTGCAAGAATCAATCTAGGTTACAGTAATTTCTCTGTTTTATTCTTTGTATTATTTCTCTCTTCCTTTATTCTCGAAGACAGAGAAAACTTAAGTCATCTGATAGAAATGATCCCCGCTGACCACTCAGAGACACACACACACACACACACACACACACACACGTGCACACTTCTTTCCTTCTTTCCTTTGGGCACAGTGGAGTCGCTCTCTTCATCTCTGTTCTGGGTCTCCTGTCTTCTCACCTCTCAGAAACTTTGTACTATTAATCTGCCAACACCTTATCTCTTCAGGTTATCTCTTTCTACTGACTTCCTGTAAATATATTAAAACGTGCTAGTTCCTCTTAGCTTAAAAAAATACAAACAAACCCATGCCTCAAGTAGGTGCAGAACTATCCACACTGCAGGCGAAAACATTTTCATTTGGAAACTGTCCCAGTGCATTTTCTTTAGAAGTCAGTTCCTTTTCTTCTGTGTGAAAATCACTATGATCAAAATAGCTGTCGTCTGTCTCTGAAGCATTTTCTATAGATTTTGTTTTGTTTTGTTTTTAGCTTTCTTTGGAATTTAGGCGAGAAGTGAGAAGGCAGTTTTAGATTAACACCTGTCTGAGAAATTTCAAAATTAGAGATGGCCATCTGGTTTGCATAATGTGTAATATTTTTGAAAAAAAGGTCTTATCATTCTAAATAGATTTTTAAGTATTATTCTAAAATAATACTTAATTTTAAAACTGCTACAGCTATCAACATTTTACTATTGAACTGAAAAGAGGATCATCCGATGTTGGTGATGTTCACTCCAAAAAAGAAAGCTTCTGTGACCTCGCTGTCCTCTGTGAGATAGCTATGGGCAGTGGAAGGCCACATTTCTCCTTATTCAGGCTCATATAAATTGAAGGCCCATCTTCAATTCTTCTGTGCTTCTAATTATTCTTTAGAATAATGTACTTAAATCAGGCCTTAGGTAGTCAACCACAGTAGCTCTTAACATGTCTGAATTTGACCAAGGTCATCCCTACCTCGTGGGTACTTTAAAATTTGACTAGCTCTCTTGCCTTCTATTATAACTTTGAAATAAATTTCCTGGATACATCCATGAAATTCTGCATTTTATAAATCCTGAGATTATCATTCACCAGCTCTTATTCAGTGCCCTACTGATCTATGTATACCTGAGCTTTTGTCAGATCTAGTGCTAAAGATTCAGAGAGCATATTAAAAAAACTCAAGGCTACTGTTCTGAAACTGTGACTGTAAATAAAACTGTAAACAAAACTAAAACTGTGATTGCCTATAGAATTTGATGCTGCAGGAGGTGAAAAAAGTGCATTTGAAAAACCAGTGAGTGTTAATTGTTGCAAGCTTTTTGGAAAGTGGTGTAACAATATATATCATTAACTTTTTATTTTTTATTTTATTTTTTTAACACTATGCATAATTTTATTTTATTTTTTTCTAATTTTATTTTATTTTTAAACTTTACGTAATTGTATTAGTTTTGCCAAATATCAAAATTAATCCGCCACAGGTATACATGTGTTCCCCATCCCGAACCCTCCTCCCTCCTCCCTCCCCATACCATCCCTCTGGGCCGTCCCAGTGCACCAGCCCCATGTATCCTTTGAGCTAGAAATTTTCTTGCTAAAATCTTTCCTGAAAAAAATAATCAAATACTCAAGCAAGTATTTATGTATTTAATACAATAGGCAGTAGAATAGAGAGAGTACAGACTTTGAGGCTAAGTTTCCTCAATTCAAATATTTATTCTCCTATTTACTACTCGTATCAGTTCATTTCCGTTCAGCTCAGTCGCTCAGTCATATCCGCCTCTTTGCGACCCCATGGACTGCAGCACGCCAGGCCTCCCTGTCCATCACCAACTCCTGAAGCTTACTCAAACTCATGTTCATTGAGTCAGTGATGCCATCCAACCATTTCACCCTTTGTTGTCCCCTTCTCCTCCTTCCTTTAAGCTTTCCCAGTATCAAGCCCTTTTCCAGTGAGTCAGTTCTTTCACATTAGGTGGCCAAAGTATTGGAGTTTCAGCTTCAGCATCAGTCCTTCCAATGAATATTCAGGACTGATTTCCTTTGAGATTGACTGGTTGGATCTCCTTGCAGTCCAAGAGACTCGCAAGAGTCTTCTCCAACACCACAGTCAAAAGCATCGATTCTTCGGTGCTCAGCTTTCTTTATAGTCCAACTCTCACATACATACATGACTACTGGAGAAAATACAGCTTTGACTAGACGGATCTTTTTCATCAAAGTAATGTCTCCGCTTTTTAATATGTTGTCTAGGTTGGTCATAGCTTTTCTTCCAAAGAGCAATCATCTTTTAATTTCATGGCTGCAATCACCAACTGCAGTGATTTTGGAGCCCAAGAAAATAAAATCTGTCACTGTTTCCCCATCTATTTGCCATGAAGTGATGGCACCGGATGCCATGATCTTCGTTTTCTGAATGTTGAGTTTTAGGCCAACTTTTTCACTCTCCTCTTTCACTTTCATCAAGAGGCTTTTTAGTTCCTCTTCACTTTCTGCCATAAGGGTGGTGTCATCTGCATATCTGAGGTTATTGATATTTCTCCCGGCAATCTTGATTCCAGCTTGTGCTTCTTCCAGCCCAGCATTTCTCATGATGTACTCTGCATAGAAGTTAAATAAACAGGGTGACAATATACAGCCTTGATGTATTCCTTTCCTATTTGGAACCAGTCTGTTGTTCCATGTGCAGTTCTAACTGTTGCTTCCTGACCTGCATACAGATTTCTCAAGAGGCAGATCAGGTGGTCTGGTATTCCCATCTCTTTCAGAATTTTCCACATTTTTTTGTGATCCACTCATATACCCTTGCTTTACTCTCCATACGTTTCTCAGTTTCTCCATCTGTAAAACAAAGAATAGTCCCCACTCATAGAGTTCTTACAAGGAGATTTAAGAGTAAGGAAAAGTCCAATATCTGTTAGCTACCACAACAATGCTGCATAACAAATTGCCCCCAAAACTCAGTGACACATAATGAGCATTTATTTCTAACTTGTACATCCAACAGATGAGCTGGAGTTCAACTTTTATAGGCTGAGATTGGCTCCAGGCTATGGGTTTGGTTCAGGTGGGCCATGGTGTCACTTACTGTCCTGGAATGTGTGGACTGCCAGGACCTGTTCTTCTTTTGGCAAAGCCTGAAGCACAAAGAGGCAAGTCTTATTGTACCTTTTGCTTTGCTTTGCATCTACTAACAAACATTGACCAAAGCAAGTCACATGGCCAGGCCAACAGCAATGAGGCAGGGAAACTAGGGGAGAGGGAAGGAATGAATATTTACAATTCAAGGGTTGACAAACTATAAGGAGCAAGATAGTAAATATTTGGGGCTTTGCTGGTCATAAGGTCTCTGTTGCAACCACTCAACTCTGCCATTTATAGCATTAAAGCAGCTTTAGATGGTAAATCACCACAGGGGCTGGCTGTGTTCTAATAAGATGACTTGCAAAACCAGGTAGCAGACAGGATTTGGCTCATGGACCATAGTTTTTTTACCCCTGGCCAATATACCACACTAGATCAGACTTTTTATGAAGATAACAGTCCCTGGTACAGTGCAACATAGTAAATATTGGCTCTCACTAATAATGTTTTTACTACTAATAGACCACAATATTGGAAATAACCACATGTTCAATGATAGAAATAAGGTTAAATACCCATAATGTATGGCATACCCATACTGTAAAATGTTAAACATTCATTTAAACATCATATTTTTAAAATGTCAAGACTATGTCATGGCCTAACAATGTGTTTTAATATTAAGTCAAAAAAAGTGATAAACGACATTTATCATTTGACCCCAATTTCATTTTTCTTACAAGATAATGTAGATTATATAAGTACATTATACAACAGCTATGAAATAAATACACCAAAACTGGATTGTTTATTATACTTTTTTAACATAAGTATTCTTGTTTTTTATTAAGTTGTAATTAACATATCATGTGTTAATTTTAGGTGGACAACAGAATGATTTGATGTGTGTATATACTGTAAAGTGATCACCGCATAGATTAGTTAACATCCATCTCCTCACATAGTTACAGTTTTTTCTTGTGATGAGAACTTTTAAGATCTCCTCTCTTAGCAACTTTCAAATATACAATACAGTATTGTTAACTATGAGCTTCCCTGATGGGCTCAGATGGTAAAGAATCTGTCTGCAATGCAGGAGACCCTGGTTCAATCCCTGGGTCGGGAAGATCCCCTGGAGAAGGGAATGGCAACCCACTCCAGTATTCTCGCCTGGAGAATCCCATGGACAGAGGAGCGTGGCAGGCTACAGTCCATGGTCACTATGCTATACACTGCACCCCAGGACTGACTTGTCGTTTAGCTGAAATTACATAATTCTTTGTTGTCCATTTTTTCTATAGGATGTGGGTCCTGTTTCCTGGTTGAAAGTACTTTGATGAGAAAAAAAATAGAATCCAGGTCTACTGAGGACCATTCTAACTGACGTAGTTACCATTTCTATGTCACTTCTGTTTCAATTGCTTGACAAACTGGGAGTGTACCTTCAGAGATTCTGATTAGAATGGACTAGATAGACACTTTCCAACCATTGTATTTTTAAAGGAAAATTGTTCTGCTCCAGGGCTCCTGGAAATATGTGGTAGGGTACCAACCAATGTGAATAGAATCCCCATATGCCTTTCAGGTTGAAGAAACAGTAGCTCCTTTCTGACCACAGTTCCTGAGCAACCACAATCCTTTCAGTGATACAAAGGCAGAATGTTGTTGCTCAGAGGTGAACAACCTCCCCCACCCGTGCTTTGACCACCCCAGTATTTGAACATACACATCTGCTTTCCTCATGTATCAGAGAGAGGTTGGGTTTCAATGTTTAATTGCCACTGTGTCTGGAAGTCACCCAGATGAATCCTGGGAAAGAAGTTTCTGAACCCAGCCGTCATCTTCATCAGTCTCACAGAATATTAACTAACATTAATTTCCTTTTTAAGACCCTTTAGAGTAATCAAGTTTCATCTAATTCTAATCAGCCTCTGGGTACACCAAGATTCTAAACTCTGTTGCAGATTATGTTAATCAGATTGTACAACCTAGAGGTAATTATCCCAAATAAATTTTCCTCTAAAATGTACTTCAGAGTCTGAAGTTTAAAGGGACCATGCTTTTTAACCTTTGAGTTTAGGTAAAATGTAGCTAAACTTTATTTTTAGTGAGTGAATTATTAGTGCCCACTGGGATTCCCATGTAAGATTTGCCTGCGGATGTTGTATGTTTACTAAATTCTAGATTATAAAGAAAGCTGAGTGCCAAAGAATTGATGCTTTTGAACTGTGGTATTGGAGAAGACTCTTGAGAGTCCCTTGGACTGCAAGGAGATCCAACCAGTCCATCCTAAAGGAGATCAGTCCTGGGTATTCATTGGAAGGACTAATGTTGAAGCTGAAACTCTAATACTTTGGCCACCTGATGTGAAGAGCTGACTCATTTGAAAAGACCCTGATACTGGGAAAGATTGAGGGCAGGAGGAGAAGGGGACGACAGAGGATGAGATGCCTAGGTGGCATCACTGACTCGATGGACATGGGTTTGGGTGGACGCTGGGAGTCGGTGATGGACAGGGAGGCCTGGAGTGCTGCGGTTCATGGGGTCACAAAGAGTCAGACATGACTGAGCGACTAAACTGAACTGAACTGAACTGAGACCCAGTATAGTGCTCAAGCCTACTAAAAAGGGAAAATGACCACCTGATTTGCCCATTCTGAGTCCCCAAATGTTGCTAAGACAACATGAATCCTATTTGGAGACTTATCTCAAGCAGTTCTTTAACTTGGAACTTCATGTGTATAAGCTAAAGATTTGTTGGGACTTCCTGACAGTCCAGTGGTTAAGATTCCATCCTTCCATTGCATAGAGCGTAAGTTCAATCCCTGGTCAGAGAACTAAGATCCTACATGATGCAGGTGTGGCCCCCACAAAATAAATACATAAATAAAGATTTGTTGATAGTTACTGCGGTCATGATATGGAATGAAAACTGTATTTAATAAGCTTAAACATATATACAACTACAGATACTATGAGTGGATTTTAATAGAAATTTCCAGTTATGCTCCATTAAGGAAGAAGGAAGAGCCCTTAATCTGAATGGCCAAGAAAATCATCTGTTCTGGCTAGGACTTGCACTTGTTTTTCTCTTCACTCTTAGACCCTGCTTTGCTGACCCGATCTGGGAATGGCAACTACTCTCCAAAGATGACCCTGCAGTAGCCCTGCCTCCTGGTGTGCATGCCCTTAAGGAGTGCCCCCTACAGTCCCTCTGATCTGGCCTGTGTAACCACGAGAGTAGGGCAGAAATGGGGCCGCTTCCTCCTTGGTCTCTGGGAGCTGTTGTCCTGGGGTAACCCAGCCATCATGAAAGAAGCCTAACTACCCTGAGCACCGTGCTCAGGAGGCCAGTTTGCCGTATGCAGCTGTTCTAGCTACTCCAGCCAAGGGACTGGGCCTGGGGGTGAAACAGCCACACGTATGTCCAGCCCAGTCAGTCCTTTGTCACATGTCTTCAGCCCTAATCATGAATTCATGGAAAACTTGACTGACCAGCTCAGTCCAGTCAACTCAGAACCACGGGAGACATAAATTATTTTTCTAAGCCTCTGGGTTTGGGGATAGTTTATTATATAACAATAGAAAATGGGAACACTTAGCTTTCTTAACCCCTATCTTTTGTACTGGGATGTTGAAGAACTCCGTGACTGAGTTCCTTTGCTCTTAAAAATCCTAATATTCCTTTTATGTAGAGTGCTCATAGGGACTGCATCTCCCTTGCATTTGCTGCATAAAATGCAGGTTATTTGTTCATTAAAAGCCTTCTGTGTGCCTTCTTAGGGATGGCTTTGCTTTGTTTTTCTGGTCTTACGCTCTTTTAAACATGTGCCTGGCTTGTGGTCCCTAAAGCAGCAGCACCCTCTCCAGAATTTACTGTTTGTAGATTTTTTTGATGATGACCATTCTGTCTGACATGAGGTGACCCCTCACTATAGTTTTGATTTGCATTTCCCTAATAATTAGTGATGCTGAGCATCTTTTCATGTGTTTGTTGGCCATCTGTATGTCTTCTTTGGAGAAATGTCTATTTAGGTCTTCTGCCCATTTTTTGATTGGATTGATTGTTTTTTTTAATATTGAGCTACATGAACCATTTGTGTATTTTGGAGATTAATCCTTTGTCAGTTGTTTCGTTTGCAAATATTTTCTCCCATTCTGAGGGTTGTCTTTTCATCTTGTTTGCTGTGCAAAAGTTTTAAGTTTAATTAGACCCCATTAGTTTATTTTTATTACTCTAGGAGGTGAGTCAAAAAAGATCCTGCTGCGATTTATGTCAGAGAATGTTCTGCCTGTTTTCTTCCAAGAGTTTTATAGTGTCTGGCCTCACATTCTGGTCTTTAATTCATTTTGAGTTTATTTTTGTGTATGGTGTTAGGTTGTAATTTTATTCTTTTACACATAGCTGTTCAGTTTTCCCAGCACCAACCACAGCCTCCTTTGTTATGGATTAGGTGACCCTAAGTGTGTGGGTTTACCTCTGGGGGTTCTATCCTGTTCCTTTGGTCTACATTTCTGTTTTGTTTCTTTTTGTGTCAGTATCATACTCTCTCTCTCTTTCTTGCCTTTTTTTCTTTTTTTAAAGAATTCCCTAAAGCAGTAACTGACAAGGATCTTGGGACTATGGGATTACCATAATTCAGTATGACACTTTCTTGATTACTGTAGCTTTGTCAAATAGTCTTTTTAAAAAAAATTCATTTATTTATTTTAATTAGAGGCTAATTACTTTACAATATTATAGTGGTTTTTGCCATACCTTGACATGAATCAGCCATGGGTGTACATGTGTTCCCCATTCTTAACCCCACTCCATCTTCCCTCCCTATCCCATCTCTCAGCGTCATCCCAGTGCACCAGCCCTGAGCACCCTGTCTTATGCATAGAACCTGGACTGGCGATCTGTTTCACATATGATAATATACATGTTTCATTGCTATTCTCTCAGATCATCCCACCCTCGTCTTCTCCCACAGAGTTCAAAAGACTGTTCTATACATCTGTGTCTTGAATAGTCTTAAGGTCAGAGAGCCTGATTTCCCCAGCTCCATTTTTCTTTCTCAAGATTGCTTTGGCTATTTAGGGTCTTTTGTTTTTCCAAACAGATTGTAAAATTTTCTGAGCTAGTTCTGTGAAAAATGCCATTGGTAATTTGATAGGGATTGCATTGAATCTGTAGATCACTTCGGGTAGTATAATCATTTTCACAATATTGATTCATCCAATTCATGGTATATCTCTCCATCTGTCTATGTTGTGTTTGATTTCTTTCATCAGTATCTTATAGTTTTCTGTGTACACAGGTCTTTTGCCTCCTTAGGTAGGTTTATTCCTAGGTATTTTATTCTTTTTGTTGCAGTGGTAAATGGAATTGTTTCCTTAATTTCTCTTTCTGATCGTTTGTTCTTGGTGTATAGGAATGCAAGAGATTTCTGTATATTGATTAGAAAAAGGAACCCTCCTGCACTGTTGGTGGGAATGTAAGTTGATACAGCCACTAGGAAGAAGAGTATGGAGGTTCTTTAAAAAACTAAAAATAGAACTACCATGTGACCCAGCAGTCCCATTACTGGACATATACCCAGAGGAAACCATAACCAAAAAAGACACATGTACCCCATTGTTCATTGCAGCACTATTTACAATAGTCAGAATATGGAAAGCAACCTAAATGCCCATCAACAGAGAAATGGATATAGAAGATATGGTAGGGACTTCCCTGGTGATCCTGTGGGTTGAGAGTCTGCCTGCCATGCCAACGCAGGGGACTTGGGTTCTGTCCCTGGTTGGAGAGGATTCCACATTGCCATGGAGCAGCTAAGCCCATGTGCTACAACTACTGAGCCCGCTCTCTAGCGCCCTCGAGGGGCAATCACTGAAGCCTGTGTGCTACATCTGCTGAATCCCAAGCACCTAGAGCCCATGCTGTGCAACAAGAGAAGCACCACAAGGAGAAGCATGAGGGTAGCCCCTGTTCTCAACTAGAGAAAGCCTGAATGCAGCAACGAAGACCCAGTGCAACCAAAAATAAATAATAAATCAACAAATAAAATTTAATTATAAAAAAGATGTAGTACATATATACAATGGAATATTACTCCATTGTATGGGTCATTTCTAGGTTTATTTGGATAAACCTAGAAACTGTCAATGAAGTAAGTCAGAAAGAGAAAAATATTGTATATCAATGCATATGTGGAATCTAGAAAACTGGTATAGATGATATTATTTACAAAACAGGAATAGAGACACAGACATAGAGAACAAATGTATGAACACAGGAGGGGAAGGGGAAATGCATCAAAGAAAAATGCAAGTCACTGTACATGGTATATGTTTCTATATCTATAAAGTTCAAGAGTAATGAACATCAAATTCTGCATTTTAGGTATACATGGTCAATGGTTAAACTACATAGGAAAGCACATATATGATTATCATTGAAGTCAGGTGCATGTTTATTTATATATATAACCCTTTGTTGAGAAGTCACATGGAGATCAGTGAAGGTACTAGAGAAACTGTTTCTTAACCCAAGTGATAGTTACATGGGTATTTGCTTTCTAATTATAATTTAAGTTACACCAGTGACCACCTGACCTGCCTCTTGAGAAATCTGTATGCAGGTCAGGAAGCAACAGTTAGAACTGGACATGGAACAACAGACTGGTTCCAAATAGGAAAAGGAATATGTCAAGGCTGTATATTGTCACCCTGCTTACTTAACTTATATGCAGAGTACATCACGAGAAACGCTGGGCTGGAAGAAGCACAAGCTGGAATCAAGATTGCTGGGAGAAATATCAATAACCTCAGATATGCAGATGACACCACCCTTATGGCAGAAAGTGAAGAGGAACTAAAAAGCCTCTTAATGAAAGTGAAAGAGGAAGAGTGAAAAAATTGGCTTAAAGCTCAGCATTCAGAAAACGAAGATCATGGCCTCTGGTCCCATCACTTCATGGCAAATAGATGGGGAAACAGTGGAAACAGTGTCAGACTTTATTTTGGGGGGCTCCAAAATCAATGCAGATGGTGATTGCAGCCATGAAATTAAAAGATGCTTACTCCTTGGAAGAAAAGTTATGACCAAATTAGATAGCATATTGAAAAGCAGAGACATTACTTTGCCAACAAAGGTCCATCTAGTCAAGGCTATGGTTTTTCCAGTGGTCATGTATGGATGTGAAAATGGACTGTGAAGAAAGTTGAGTGCTGAAGAATTGATGCTTTTGAATTGTGGTGTTGGAGAAGACTCTTGAGAGTCCCTTGGACTGCAAGGAGATCCAACCAGTCCACCCTAAAGGAGATCAGTCCTGGGTGTTCTTTGGAAGGACTGATGCTAAAGCTGAAACTCCAGTACTTTGGCCACCTCATGTGAAGAGTTGACTCATTGGAAAAGACCCTGATGCTGGGAGGGATTGAGGGCAGGAGGAGAAGGGGATGACAGAGGATGAGATGGCTGGATGGCATCACCGACTAAATGGACATGAGTTTGGGTGAACTCTGGGAGTTGGTGACAGATAGGGAGGCCTTGCGTGCTGCAATTCATGGGGTCGCAAAGAGTCGGACACGACTGAGCGACTGAACTGAACTGAACTGTGTATTTTTTAACTTATCTGTGGCTGCACTGGATCTTTGTTGCTTTCTGTAGTTGCGGTGAAGGTGGGCTACTCTAGGTTGCAGTGCACGAGCTTCTCATTGCAGTGGCTTCTCTTGTTGAGGAACACAGGCTCTAGGCCTGTGGGCTCAGTAGTTGTGCACACAGGCTTAGTTGTACCATGACATATGGAATCTTCCCAGACCAGGGATCGTACCCATGTCCCCTACATTGGCAGACAGATTCCTAACCACAGTACCACCAGGGAAGTCTGACACTATTGTATTTTAAACAATTCTATATGAAGGATTTATTTCCAAGTTTTAAAAAAGAAATTTTTAAAAAGCACTCAGGAGACTTCTAGATCCTAGAGATATGTTTTAAAATAGATATGCTAAAGCACTTATATGAAAAAAAAAAAACTATGTATTTGCATCTACTTACATATCTATCAGTTCAGTTCAGTTCAGTCGCTCAGTCATGTCCAACTCTTTGCGACCCCATGAATCACAGCACACCAGGCCTCCCTGTCCATCACTGAATCCTGGAGTTCACCCAGACTCAGGTCCATCGAGTCAGTGATGCCATCCAGCCATCTTATCCTCTGTCGTCCCCTTCTCTTCCTGCCCCCAATCCCTCCCAGCATCAGGGTCTTTTCGAATGAGTCAACTCTTCTCATGAGGTGGCCAGAGTACTGGAGTTTCAGCTTTAGCTTCAGTCCTTCCAAAGAAATCCCAGGGCTCATCTCCTTCAGAATGGACTGGTTGGATCTCCTTGCAGTCCAAGGGACTCTCAAGAGTCTTCTCCAACACCACAGTTCAAAAGCATCCATTCTTCGGTGCTTAGCCTTTTTCACAGTCCAACTCTCACATCCATACATGACCACAGGAAAAACCGTAGCCTTGACTAGACGAACCTTTGTTGGCAAAGTAATGTCTCTGCTTTTGAATCTGCTATCTAGGTTGGTCATAACTTTCCTTCCAAGGAGTAAGTGTCTCTTAATTTCATGGCTGCAATCACCATCTGCAGTGATTTTGGAGCCCCAAAAAATAAAGTCTGACACTGTTTCCACTGTTTCCCCATCTATTTCCCATGAAGTGATGGGACCGGATGCCATGATCTTCATTTTCTGAATGTTGAGTTTTAAGCCAACTTTTCACTCTCCTCTTTCACTTTCATCAAGAGGCTTTTGAGTTCCTCTTCACTTTCTGCCATAAGGGTGGTGTCATCTAATGTAATATATATTCATTATAGAAAATCTGTATAATACAGAGAAAACTAAAAATCATTCATAATCCTACCACTTTTGACATTTTGAAATAACCACCCTTGACATTTTGATGTATTCCTTGTAGTTTGTACAGTCTGTTTGTGACTTTCCTTTTTTTTTTTTTTTTGAAGCAAAATTGGGAACATATCATATATGCTGTTTTGAAAGTTGATTTTTTTCTCTTACCGTATCATGAACATTTCCGCGTACTTTGACACTTTGAGATATTAATTTGCTATTGAAATCAGCCACAGGCTTCAGGATCACCCCATGCAATTAGTTCCCCAAGGAAAAATGTTCTGCTTTTTTGGTGCTGTCAGCCCTGTAAGCTGTAAAAAATATGAACCAGCATGCAAAGAAAATGTGAAAATTATCTGCTACTTGTTAGAATTTTATTTCTAGAGTTCTAATAAAATCAGAAAAGAGAATATGCTCATGCAAATAAAACCTTTAGAATTTAGATCAGAGAATAATGACAGTTCTTCCTATAAAAGTGAAAACTCAGCTCTTAGATAAAGAATGCTAAAACTCTGAGCAATAGGCTAATAATGCCCTTTGACAAGGAATTCTCCTCTAAAGTTTTGTCATAAAAAAAGTATTTTCATGCTCAGGACAAGCTGGGGAACATAGATATTTTTAGGACCTTTTTTTTTCACTATTTTTAACTTATAAACACTCAAGATCTTCCTTGTGTGGAATGACATGAAAGTTCTTTTCTTGTGTGTTTCTTGGTTAAACATCATAACTGTTTCTTGATGTTCATGAATGTTAGCACTAAGAGAGTTAAGATACATTTTCTTAATGGTTTTCCCACAACCCTCCAACTAAGCAGTGAGACAACCTTTAGTAAAGGTATAGGATCCATTCCAAACAAAGTTGATCTGGAGGTGTTGTGGTATACAGTATTTACCTTATTAAATGGTTTCTTTATATTTCTATTTTTACAGTCAGCATGTTTTTCATGCTCAAGTATTATTATAAATATCTAGAGTTCATTTTTTAAAAAAGGGTACAGTTATATTTAAAGATATGTCAATAATTTTAACTTTAGTTTTTTCCAGCCACATTACTCCTAAATATTTAGCAGTAAAAGTTAGCTAGCTATAGTATTGTTGCTGCTACTGCTGCTAAGTCGCTAAAGTCGTGTCCAACTCTGTGCGACCCCATAGACAGCAGCCCGCCAGGCTCAGCCATCCCTGGGATTCTCCAGGCAAGAACACCGGAGTGGGTTGCCATTTCCTTCTCCAGTGCATGAAAGTGAAAGGTGAAAGTGAAGTTGCTCAGTCGTGTGTGACTCTTAGCGATCCCATGGATTGCAGCCTACCAGGCTCCTCTGTCCATGGGATTTTCCAAGCAAGAGTACTGGAGTGGGGTGCCATTGCCTTCTCCGATAGTATTGTTAATATAACAATAAGGGGAAAAAAGATATTTGAAGTTTATTTAAGAGTAAGTGATTATTTAAAAACTTGAATAAAAATACATTGTACACATGAAACTGATAAAAATGTTGTAAACCAGTCTCAAAAAATAGCAAGCTTGTCTTAACTTTTTCTATGAAATGATGAAATCATTGTATTTGAGTTTTTACAAGTTATAACCTTATCAGTTTGTTAGATTTTCTGAGTGTTCAAGTCTACTACATATATTAAGCAAAGTGTGAGAGAGATTTTTCTTCCTTACTTTTCACAATTAAGAACATCTGTATGGGGAGGTACTTAGGGATAAAGCAGATGGGCTTTGTGCTTTATATGTTTGTATTAGGTTGGTGCAAAAGTAATTGCAGTTTTTTGCATTATAAATTTGCCTTTGATATTAGAATGCATTCTTAAACAAATGTGGTTATGCTATACATAATTTTAATGCACATTTCTCATTTTATGTTTTTTTTTGCTATTGACTTATTACTTGCTGTTTATTTTATATTTATTTTAGATTAGGGACATGATGTTACACAAAAAGCAAATTTGAGCAGTTTTCTTATTTGAGTTCAAAATGGGTCATAAAGCACTGGAGACAACTCACAACATCAAAAACACATTGGGCCTAGAAACTATTAACAGATGTACAGTGCAGTGGTGGTTGAAGAAGTTTTGCAAAGGCGACGAGAGCCTTGAAGATGAGCATAGTGGCTGGCGATTGGCAGGTGACAACAACCAACTGAGGGCAATCACTGAAGCTGCCCCTCTCACTACTGCACAAGAAGTCACCATTGGCCATGCTATGGTCATTCAGCATTTGAAGTAAATTGGAAAGGTGAAAAAGCTCTATAAGTGCGTGCCTCATGAGCTAACCGAAAATCAAAAAAAATAGTCATTTTGAAGTGTCTTCCTATTCTACGTGACAACAACAAACCCATTTCTCTATCAGATTGTGATGAAAGTGGATTTTGTATGACAGCTGGTGATAACCACCTCAGTGGTTGGATTGAGAAGAAGCCCCAAAGCACTTCCCAAGGCCAAACTTGCACCATAAAAAGGCATGGTCACTGGTTGGTGGTCTGCTGCCAGTATGATCCATTATAGCTTCCTGAATCCTAGTGAAACCATTACATCTGAGAAGTAAGCTCAGCAAATCAGTGAGATACACTGGAAACTGCAACGCCTGCAGCTAGCATTGGTCAACAGAGAGTGCCCAATTCTCCACAACAGTGCCTCACCACACATCACATAACCCATGCTTCAAAAGTTGAATGAATTAGGCTAGGAATTTTGCCTCATCCACCATATTCACCTGACTTCTCACCAACTGACTACCACTTCTTCAAGCATCTCGATAACTTTTTGCAGGGAGAATGGTTCCACAACCAAAAGGATGCAGAAAATGCTTTCCAAGAGTTCATTGAATCCCAAAGCACAGATTTTTACACTATAGGAATAACCAAAGTTATTTCTCATTGGCAAAAATGTATTGATTGTAATGGTACCTATTTTAATTAATAAAGATGTGTTTGAGCCTAGTTGTGATGATTTAAAATTCACAGGTCGAAGAATCAATATTGTGAAAATGACTATACTACCAAACGCAATTACAGATTCAATGCAATCCCTATCAAATTACCAATGGCATTTTTCACAGAACTAGAACAAAAAATTTCACAATTCATATGGAAACACAAAAGACCCCAAATAGCCAAACCAGTCTTAAGAAAGAAGAATGGAGCTGAAGGAATCAACCTTCCTGACTTCAGATTATACTACAAAGCTCCAGTCATCAAGACAGTATAGTACTGGCACAGAAACAGAAACGAAGACCAGTGGAAAAGAAGGAAAGAAAGTGTGGTCGCTCAGTCGTGTCTGACTCTTTGTGACCCCATAGACTGTAGCCTACCAGCCTTCTCTGTCCATGGTATTTTCCAGGCAAGGGTACTGGAGTGGTTTGCTATTTCCTTCTCCAGGGGATCTGCCCGACCCAGGAATCGAACCCAGGTTTCCCTCATTGTAGGCAGATGCTTTACCCTCTGAGCCACCAGGGAAGCTCTAAAGACCAGTGGAACAAGATAGAAATCCCAGAAATAAACCCATGCACCTATGGATACCTCATTTTTTATAAAGGAGGCAAGAATATACAATGGGGCAAAGACAGCCTCTCCAATAAATGGTGCTGGGAAAACTGGACAGCTACATGTAAAAGAATGAAATTAGAACACTTCCTAACACCATACACAAAAATAAACTCAAAATGGATTAAAGACCTACATTTAAGACCAGAAACTATAATATTCTTAGAGGAAAACATAAGCCGAACACTTAGTGACATAAATCAAAGCAAGATCCTCTATGACCCACCTTCTAGAGTAACGGAAATAAAAACAAAAGTAAACAAGTGGGACCTGATTAAACTTAAAAGATTTTGCACAGCAAAAGAAACTGTAAGCAAGGTGAGAAGACAACCCTCAGAAAATCCCATGGACGGAGGAGCCTGGTAGGCTACAGTCCATGGGGTCTCGAAGAGTCGGACACGACTGGGTGACTTCACTTTCACTCTTCACTTTCATGCATTGGAGAAGGAAATGGTGACCCACTCCAGTGTTCTTGCCTGGAGAATCCCAGGGACAAGGGGAGCCTGGTCGGCTGCTGTCTATGGGGTTGCAAAGAGTTGGACACGACTAAAGTGACTTAGCAGCAGCAGCAGAATGGGAGAAAATAATAGCAAATGAAACAACTGACAAA
The DNA here is from genome assembly GCF_032452875.1 of Bos javanicus. Classification (NCBI taxonomy): domain Eukaryota; kingdom Metazoa; phylum Chordata; class Mammalia; order Artiodactyla; family Bovidae; genus Bos; species Bos javanicus. The sequence goes on from NC_083870.1 coordinate 50,918,920, forward strand.
GGATTAATTTCCAAAATATACAAGGAGTTCATACAACTTAATGCCAGAAAAACAATCAACCCAATCCAAAAGTGGGAAAAAGACCAAAGAAGACATATAGATGGCTAACAAACACATGAAAAGATGCTCAACGTCGCTCATTGTTAAAGAAATGCAAATCAAAATCACAGTGGGATATCACCTCATACTGGTCAGAATGGTCATCGTCAAAAAGCCTACAAACAGTAAATGCTGGAGAGGGTGTGGAGAAAAGGGAATGCTCTTGCACTGTTTTTGGGAATGTGAATTGATGCAGCCACTATGGAAGATGGTATGCTGCTGCTGCTGCTAAGTCACTTCAGTCGTGTCCGACTATGTGTGACCCCATAGACGGCAGCCCGCCAGGCTCCGCCATCCCTGGGATTCTCCAGGCAAGAATACTGGAATGGGTTGCCATTTCCTTCTCCAATGCATGAAAGTGAAAAGTGAAAGTGAAGTCGCTCAGTCGTGTCCGACTCTTAGCAACCCCCATGGACTGCAGCCTACCAGGCTCCTCCGTCCATGGATTTTCCAGGCAAGAGTACTGGAGTGGGGTGCCATTGCCTTCTCCGGGAAGATGGTATGGAGAGTCCTTAAAAAACTGGGAATAAAACCACCATATGACCTAACCCAGCAATCCTGCTCCTAGGCATATACCCTGAGGAAACCAAAATTGAAAGAGACACATGCATCCCATTATTCATTGCAGCACGATTTACAATAGCTAGAACATGGAAGCAACCTAGATGTCCATTGACAGATGAATGGATAAAGAAGTTGTGGTACAGATACACAATGGAATATTACTCAGCCATAAAAAGGAATGCATTTGAGTCAGTTCTGATGAGGTGGATGAACCTAGAACCTATTATACAGAGTGAAGTAAGTCAGAAAGAGAAAGAGAAGTATTGTATTCTAATACATGTATACGGCATCTAGAAGAATGGTACTGAAGAACTTATTTACAGGGCAGCAATGGAGAAACAGACATAGAGAATAGATTTATGGACATAGGGAGAGGGAAAGAGAGAGTGAGATGTATGGAAAGAGTAATATGGAAACTTACATTAACATATATAAAATAGATAGCCAAAGGGAATTTGCTGTGTGTCTCAGGAAACTCAAACAGGGGCTCTGTATCAACCTAGAGGGGTGGGATGGGGAGGGAGGTGGGAGGGAGGTTCAAAAGGGAGGGGATATATGTATACCTATGGCTGTTTCATGTTGAGGTTTGACAAAAAACAATAAAATTCTGTAAAGCAATTATCCTTCAATAAAAAAATTAATTAAAAAGAAAAAGCAAACAAAAATTCACGGGTCAAAACTGTAGTTGTGTTTGCACCAACCTAATAAATGAATGTGAAAAATAGGTAAGTAATATAGAAGTAGTCTTATGTAGCTGAATTTTGGTATGTTGCCTCTTTATGCCTAATTCAAAACTTAATGTAAAACTATTTGAATAAGTTCATAGGTTTTCAGATTTTTCATGAAATAAAATCATCACAGTAAAATAAAACAATATAAAAAAAAGAAAAAGTATCACTGTTCTTTACAGTAGAATTGGTAGAGAAAGTTTGTTTCATCATGTATATATTTTCCATCTCCAGTGATTTTTCTTTATGTATAATAAGATATTGCCAATCATTTAGTCATTAAGAATTATTTCTGTTATTTCCAGACAGATGTTATATTTTTCTAATTAAGTAGTAGTTTATGCTTTAAAGATTAATTTAAAATAAAATGATAGTGTCATACAAATTTGATTCTTTCAACCCCATAATCTTTGCTTTCATGTTATTTTGTAACCGTAATACAAGTTTTCTCAGTCTTAGTTAGCACTGTGGACGTTTGGGTAGATAATTCTTTGATGTGGGGAGCCCTCCTGTGCTTTGAAGGATGTTTAGCAACATTTCTGGCCTCAACAGACAAGACTCCAGTCACACTTTGTGGTTCTAGACCCTGCCAGGTATCCCCAGGAGGCAAAACTGACTCTAGTTGAGAATCATGCCATAGTGTATTCTCTAAAATTCTTATAACTTTCAGGAGCATAATTTGGAATAAAGCAGTTACCACTAGTGAAAAGTGAAAGTGAAGTCACTCCGTCGTGTCCAACTCTTTGTGACCCCATGGAGTATACAGTCCATGGAATTCTCTAGGCCAGAATACTAGAGTGGGTAGCCATTTCCTTCTCAAGGGAATCTTCCCAACCCAGGGATCGAACCCAGATCTCCCACATTGCAGGTAGGTGGATTCTTTACTAGCTAAGCCACCAGGGAAGTAGCTAGGCCTAAAATCAGCAGAACAAATTTTGCTTCTGGGCAGTATTTTGGATAGTTCAGCATCAATAAAAAGGTCATAAACAGTAACTATATTTTTTCATCAAAGTCTAGATTGTCTAGGTAATTGGTATAGAACAGACCACTGGGAACATTTTAGTGAGTGCCACACAGGGAAACAGTCAGTAGGTACAGATGTCATTTATGGCTGTTTTTCTTCAACCTTTATTTTAAAATGTGAGGCAACAGGATCTGCAGAAATTAAAGGACACATGAAAGCCCTTATACTAGTTTGTGTTACCCTCAAATCACGGTGATTTCAGTGACATACCAGAATAAAAATGCGTTTCGCTCCTTTTGTCATTTACATATAACAGGTGATGCCCACTGCCCTGCTGGGAACATCCTCAATCCAACTTCCTCTCCAAAAATTTTGGCATTCTGTATCATGATGAACACACAGTGGGCAAGCCAGTTTACAGGGTATTTTTCCATTTAAACATATGCCAGAGGGAAAAAAAAATTTAATTTAGCTCTTTGAGAGAAAAACAAAATTACTTCAAATTTTATTAAATTGGCTGTGCAGAAGGGAAAAATATACAGGTCTCTGCTGCCAACATTTATTAAGCTTAATATGCATTTGATAGCTAATAGAAATTATTGATGGAGACTCCAAAGGTAGTTGACATTACTAGACTCCTTGAGGTGGGTGTCAGGGAGAAGGTAAGACAGACCGTTCTGAACTAGCAGAGAACTCACCATGTCTGCGTGGTTTCCTTTACTCTGTGACTTCTACCTGCTGCAGAGCAAGGCAAAAAAAGGAAAAAAGAAAATATTATTTTACAGTGTAAGGTCTTCTTGATTTTTTACTAAACGAATTGAGGTTAATCTCGTTTTAAAACCCCATCTCAATATTAATATAAGATTGAACTTCTCACCTAAGTGGTTGATTGTAACTTTATGGCCACTAAAAGATTTCAAACTGCATTCATTCCTCTTTGTACACATAATGAAAAATGGGCAAAATAATGAAGATTGATGTTTCCTTAAGTCTGCTCTGTTTAATTCTACTGTCTGCTCTTCTACAGTGCTGTCTCTAATTGTACATAGTTTAATGATATCTAGGAGTATAAAGGTGTTGCCCATAAACAGCTTGTAAATAGCTTTCCTAAAATAAAATGGTTTCAATAATTGTATTCAGTAACTTCTTGATTGCTGAAACTTGGTTGCCTCTGATAATGCACTGTTATAATAACAGGTGTAAAAGATGTCATATATATTACATTGGGGTGGGTCGGGGGATGTGTGTGTGGGTATGTGTATAGTATAGACTTAATTCTTCACTTGTGATACATCCCTAAATGTAGAATTTGCTAGATGAAAATTTTTAGAGTTTTTGATGTATATGGCTAACTGCTCTTTCAGAAAATGCTGTGACAGCATACCCTACCACCATCATAGGAGTGAGTACAAATCTCCTCAGTTCAGTTCACTTGCTCAGTTGTGTCTGACTCTTTGCGACCCCATGAATCGCAGCACACCAGGCCTCCCTGTCCATCACCAACTCCCGGAGTTCACTCAGGCTCACGTCCATCGAGTCAGTGATGCCATCCAGCCATCTCATCCTCTGTCGTCCCCTTCTCCTCCTGTCCCCAATCCCTCCCAGCATCAGAGTCTTTTCCAATGAGTTAACTCTTCACATGAGGTGGCCAAAGTACTGGAGTTTCAGCTTTCGGATCATTCCTTCCAAAGAAATCCCAGGGCTGATCTCCTTCAGAATGGACTGGTTGGATCTCCTTGCAGTCCAAGGGACTCTCAAAGTCTTCTCCAATACCACAGCTCAAAAGCATCAATTCTTTGGCGCTCAGCCTTCTTCACAGTCCAATTCTCATATCCATACATGACCACAGGAAAAACCGTAGCCTTGACTAGACGGACCTTTGTTGGCAAAGTAATGTCTCTGCTTTTGAATCTGCTATCTAGGTTGGTCATAACTTTCCTTCCAAGGAGTAAGCGTCTTTTAATTTCATGGCTGCAGTCACCATCTGCAGTGATTTTCAAGCCCAGAAAAATAAAGTCACCTACTGTTTCCACTGTTTTCCCATCTATTTCCCATGAAGTGGTGGGACCGGATGCCATGATCTTCGTTTTCTGAAGTTGAGCTTTAAGCCAACTTTTTCACTCTCCACTTTCACTTTCATCAAGAGGCTTTTAGTTCCTCTTCACTTTCTGCCATAAGGGTGGTGCCATCTGCATATCTGAGGTTATTGATATTTCTCCCAGCAATCTTGATTCCAGCTTGTACTTCCTCCAGCCCAGCGTTTCTCATAATGTACTCTGCATAGAAGTTAAATAAGCAGGGTGACAATATACAGCCTTGATGTACTCCTTTTCCTATTTGGAACCAGTCTGTTGTTCCATGTCCAGTTCTAACTGTAGCTTCCTGACCTGCATATAGATTTCTCAAGAGGCAGGTCAGGTGGTCTGGTATTCCCATCTCTTTCAGAATTTTCCACAGTTGATTGTGATTCACACAGTCAAAGGCTTTGGCATAGTCAATAAAGCAGAAATAGATGTTTTTCTTTAACTCTCTTGCTTTTTTGATGATCCAGCGGATGTTGGCAATTTGATCTCTGGTTCCTCTGCCTTTTCTAAAACCAGCTTGAACATCAGGAAGTGACTTCAATTCTTGTCCTGAGCCCTCTAGCTACCCTCTCTTAATCTAATGATGAAAACTCCTGTCACATCCCATTTTATCTTTCAGCTTTGTTTACAGTGATTTTTGTCACAACTTTAAAGTTTTTACATAGTCAATGTCTTCCTTTAGAGATTCTGTGGTAGTTAGAATTTTTGTCATCTCAAAAAATATTTTTGAAAAATCCCTACATTTGTATTATATTATGTCATGTATTACATGTGTATCAGTTTCCTGTGGAATTTATTTTGATGTAAGATGTGTTTTAGGTTTTTAAATATGCTATTTCCAAATGATTAACAGTTGTCTAATCATCTTATACTAAATAATCTTTCTCTAACGGCCACATACACACAAAAGATTGGACTTATAAAAGTAAAATCATGCCATGCTACTGTTGTCCAAGAAACCCTCTGAACTGTGTTAAGGGTACTTATCTGGTATTTAGGATTTGTTTGTCACTGTAAACGCAGATGTTCTGAATGTGCCTAAGGTGGCGCCAGGCACGTAGTAGACAACAGATAGTGGCTGAATGAATGTGTGGGAAGCGGGTATCTTGGTATGAAAGTATTCCTTATCTTACAACGTAAAAAAATGTTAAATCAGTAGAGAAAAATGTACAAACGAAGGCATGTAACCATCGCCCAGCTTGAGCAGTTACCAACTCACGGCCAGTATTGTTTTAATACTTTTCCCACATACCTTTCCCTTCCTATATTGTTTTGAAGCAAATCCCAGGTACTATTTCATTCATAAATGTTTCAGTGTCTGTCTCAAAAAGATTAACTCGTGTTTCTTTAAACATCACATTATTATGCCTAACAAACTAAAATAATGCCTTTACAGCATTAGGTATCCTGTCAACCTTCAAGTTTTCAATTGTCTCATAAATGTCATTTTTTGTTTTACAGTTTTTCATTTGAATCAGGACTCAAAAAAGATCCACGAAATGTGATTATTTAATATACAATATTTCTTAGGTATTTTTTGATCTTTGGTTTTCTCATCTTCTCTCTCTTTTCTCCCTGGTGATTTATTTGTTGAAGAACGGGGTTATTTGTATGGCCGCATTTCCCACAGCCTAGAGTTTGCTGATGGTATCCTAATACTGTCATTTACTTAAGTGTTACTTATATGCCTCTGTCTCCTGTATTTCCTGTAAACTGGTAGTTGGAGCTAAAGGCTTAATCAGATTCAGATTCAGTTTTCTTTTTGGCAAGCCCAAAAAGAAGGCGGTGGCCTATCATAATGACAGCGTTACTGGCTTTTTGTTCAGGGCCTTGCAAATTGATTTTGCTAACGTTTGTTGAGTATTTTCTGTGTGCCTAGCAAAGTGCTTATGTTCTGCAAGCATTATGTCACTCAATAATATTTAAGCTTTGTAATACTAGTACGTATCAATTTCTGTCTGATGACTAGACCTCTTATTAGGGCCAAGTTATCTTAAATGTCTTTCAAACAAACCCCTTGGTGTATACTCATGGTCATTTATGTGATTTAATTTGGAAATCTATCTGGACTTTCTTTTTATTGGATTCATTTAGAGCCATACAAAAATAACTTGCATTTAAGTCATTAAAAAAATGTTTTAATAATAAAACTCAGAGATCTATCATTTAACTGTGAATTTGTTGTACTTAAGCTTTTTGGTACTGGGATTCACTTCACAAAGACCGATATCTAAACCACAAATAGAGCCAAAAGAATTCAGTATTTCGGAGTCCCTTTCTCCTCTGCACTCCGCAGACGCACTTGTGTCTCCTTCATCTCCCTCGGCTTTCTTTGCAAGCCCACAGCGCTCACAGTGTCCCGCTGTTGTCCCGTGTGAGAAACTGACTTGGGGTTGTGAAAGCAAAACTAGCTTTTCATTGTTTGTTTACATGTCTTTAATTTATTTTTGCTCAATTCTCCCCATGGTCCTAAATTCAGTTATTTATAAAATCAGACCATTGGAGTTCCAGACTCAAAACATAAATGTCAAATTATCTTGACCAGCTGACAGTTTTGGAGATGAAACTGTTTGATATGTAGTTGATGGAGAAAAACCCCCAACTGACCGGAGTCGCAATTAGATACCAGAGCACTAGTTGCAAAGCAAGGCAAAGAGGATCCTATTGTACAGCTTTACAAACTGACATGAGGGGAGTCATTTATTCTTTATATATATATTCATCTTTCTTCTCCTTTAATAGTTGTAACTTTTTCCTCAAATTTCCAGAATATCTGTTAGGTGAAGCATTTGACTGATTGAATAAAAGGAACATAAAGCATTGGTGAATACAGCAGGGAAATAGGAATGAATGTGAAGTTTCATTTCATTTCATTTCTGGTTGTACCTCACTGTGAGACATTAGACTAGTAGCCAAATTCTCTGTTTTTATTTCTTTAAAACACAATTATTTTTGCCATACTTATTCATACAGAACTTTAAGATTCTTATTTGAACCAGTCTTCTGTAAGCTTGTCATAGAGGGGACTGTGTCTCTCTTCACCTGATCTTACTGGGTGTCCAGGGTAGCACGGTGCACGTGCTTGAGCTTAATGAGTAACTTTGGATTCTGGTGGTATTTGAAAGATTATACATTTTAAAGGGTATTTTGTTCTCTTTTTCTTGGCAAGACCAAGGAGCTTCCTTTTCTAAGACCAGTGCTTTTTAGACTCAGTGAAAGTACACATTGTTCTAGGAGAATTGCCATATGAAAGCCTAGAATATATATTGAGTGCTTCCAAGAAAGGGGGAAAAGTCATGTTCTAGGACAGTGAATGCTGACTGTGTGCTGAATGATTGACTGTTATGTGCTCTTTTACTCACAGGCTCGCTTCTCATATGTGCGAATGAAATATCTTTTCTTTTCCTGGTTGGCGGTCTTTGTTGGAAGCTGGATTATATATGTGCAGTACTCTACCTATACAGAACTATGCAGAGGAAAGGACTGTAAGAAAATAATAGTAAGTATTTTTTATTTTCTAGTATATGAAGAAACCTATTCTCTAATTGAAGTAGAGTTGATTTAAAATGTTGTACCAATCTCTGCTGTGCAGCGTGACTCAGTTATATACATATACACATTCTTTTATTTATATATGTATATATATATATTATTTTCCATTATGGTTTATCCCAGGAGGCTGGGTATGGTTCCCTGTGCTATATGGTAGGACCTTGTTGTTTATCCATTCTAAGTGTAATAACACATTAAAAAACTATATTAATAACAGATATATTTATTACTTATACATAGACTAAAATTATTTTCAAAAAGTAAAAGTTAATCTGATTTTGAGTTGTGTTGAACTTCTTACCATTTTGATATGACCAAATTAGTAGAACTGTTCCCCACTTTGAAAAACTCTGTATTCAGAAATCTGAGTAAGCCAGACTAGTATGAGAGCATACTTATTACAAAGAGGGATTCTTGCTTTTCAAATATATTTGAAGTTTAGTTTAATCAGATGGATTTTTAAATATTTATAATATGAAAGTGTTATTTGCATCCATCCTTTCTGGAACATATCTTTTGAATAAATGGAGTCATTCTCGAATGCTGAAAATATTTGTAAAAAGTATATACGTGTATTTATTATTTAATTTCTATCCTACTGGATATATCTTAGGAAAATCACTAACAGAATAAGATTTCTAGTAGTAAATATTGGTTCCATAGCACTTATATTTTAAATGTTTGAGGATAATACTTAACTCCTTGTTTTCTGCTAATATCTTCTATATAAATAATATTAAAACATCTAAGAATTCATCTAAGAATTATATTTTTATCTAATAATTATTGAGATCCCAATTATTGTAACTTGTTAATGGTTCTAATTGTTGAATGGTTACTTTTTAAACAGGCCAGTGACGTAGGTGTATACATTTAGCAATAAGGCATCCTGACCTTATGAACTTAGAGTCTAGTAGGGAAGAAAATGAATAATTACAGTAAGGTAAGATAATTATTATAATTATTACAGTAACAAATGATATAGGGTCATAAGATAGGGAGACCTGAAGCTTTCCAAAGTTTTAAGAGAATAAAAATCAGGTTAACTCTAGACATTCTGTCAGTCAGAATAAAAATAAATTATTCCCCAGGAGTATAATATCCGCTTAGTAGTCAGAAGAGAAATACTAATATAAGAAGCAAGGGAATTAATTAGCAAAGAACAGTTCCAAATCAAGGAAGGTTGAAAGATGTCAATCTCGTGTTCATTCCAATTGGCCATTCCAGATCCTTGAAGACTTTAGGAAACTCTGGGGGCAGGCAGTATACTGGGTACTTCATATCGTCATTAGTACTTAAAATGATCCTGTGAAAGCCCCCCCCAAAACCCACTTTACAAATAAAGAAATATGACTAATAAGAGAGAAGAATTTGCCTTTCCTGGTGGAGCCAGAATTTGATCCCAACTCTGTGTGTATAGAAAGCTCATGCTCTTTCTGCTACCCAGAGTCAGAAAAGACTGATAAAGGGAGTTATAGATTAATAAAGCTAACAAACCCCCCCCCACAGAACCCACCAGCTCAGCTTCAGTGACGAAGAAAGAAGTTATATAATCAACTATAATAACATGTAAATAACCAAAACTATTTGAAATGTTTATTTTCCTTTTTTAAGGTCACCTTTCTCAAAGTGGGTTTCTTGAGGCACCTTAAAAGGTAGTCCATGAGTCAGATATACTTGAAAACAGAAAGTTAAACAAAAATAAAGAGTTGACTTTACTGAGGACTTCTTAGGATCTTTAATATACTAATGTGTGTTCTGCATCTCCAAAGAAAGCAAATATATTTGATTAGGCGAAAAATCCATCCCCACTGTAATCCTCCCAGGAAGACCTATTAACATCATCTGGCTATGTTAGAATACTGTTCTAAGAGATTAGAAATAGACATGGTTTTTATCTTGTTTTTAATATAGTAGCCTTTAAAATGTAAGGCATATGTTGGTACATATTCTGTTATGAATGAAATTATAGTTTAAGTACGTCATTTTTCATTTTAATGGGTAAGAAATGAAAGCAAAACATAATTCTAGCATAATTTAATGGTTATCTTTCTAAAACTTCAAAATAATAAACAAGTTTTCTAAGCCTAAAATATATCTTTTTCCTAAGACTGTCTTTAAAAAAAAAAAAAATTATAGTTTCTCTGCATTTGGGAATTATGTTCTTAAACTTACCCAAACTGGCAATACTTTAAGACCAATAATACTAAATAGTACTGATATGGCATAGGAATTGTGTAATTAGAAAAGAAAGCAGTGGGGCTTCCCTGGTGACTCACTGGTAAAGAATCTGCCTGTCAATGCAGGGGACATGGGTTCAATCTTCCATAAAGATCCCACATGCTATGGAGCAACTAAGCCTGTGCCTCACAGCTGCTGAGCCTGTGCTCTAGAGCCAGGGAGCTGCAACTGCTGAGCTCACGTACCTAGACCCTGTGCTCTGCAACAAGAGAAGCCATGGCAATAAGTCTGTGCACCACAGCTAGAGAGCAGACCCTGCTCACTGCAACTAGAGAAAAGCCTAAGCAACAGCAAAGATCCAGCACAGCCAAAAAGAAATAAAAGTATTTTTTTTAAAAAGAAAGAAAACAGGCAGAGAAAATATTTTTAAAGTATATGTTAAAGCTTCAAAGAACTAACAAGGTAGTGAGGAATTACTTGATTAAGATCTGAGAAAAGGGAGACTTGCCTGGTGGTCCAGTGGCTAAGATTCTGTGATCCCAGTGCAGGGGGCCTCGGTTCAATACCTGGTCAAGGAACTAGATCCCATGTGCCACAACTTCAGAATTCGAATGCCACAACTAGAGATCAAATATCAAAGAAACTAGTGCTGCCAGTAAGATTCAGCATAGACAAATAAAATAAGTAAATATTAAAAAAAAAAAGATCTGAGAAAGGATAAGATTTAAGAGAGGTGAGCCTTGATTTTGTAACTGTGTTTGCCTGGAGATAGATGACCTAAAATATAGTCTTTTTTTTTTTTTAACATGATAGTTTTATCATTTATTTTAAATCCAGTAATGCATAGTTCTCATTTAAGTAATCCAGTTCTCATTTAAGTCTCACAAATACCTATATAGCTAATTATTGTCACATAAATTTCACATGAAGAGAACAAATTTTAGCACTGACAATATGAGAACTCTATTGTTTGATTATGAAACCCATAAATTATGTTCTGACAAGCAGTAATTATAAATATATAGGGTCATATATTTAAATTTTTGTATATTTTTCCATATACATCACCAAAAAGTATCTATTGGTTCTGTATTAGTATTCCAAGAACTACAGTTGTTGAGACCAGAGCAGTCAAAATACTGTACTTGGAAGCTATTACTGAAACCAGGAGTGAGTCACCAATAGTCTCAGCACATAAATCAGTTTAATATGGAAAGATTTTGTTGTCATTGTTGTTGTATTGTTTACTTTTCCTTTCTTTTTAAAATCATGGTAGGAATGAGGTTTGGAGAATGGTATCTCATAAATTTTTATAGGATGCATTTTCATTTTTATTCATCTCAAAGTAATTTCTAATTTTCATAGTCTTATGAGGCTAGGAAGATAAAAATATAGTACAGTTTCTACCAAGAGTGGGACCTTGGTACACCGTGCTTTGGGCTGAGATCGCAAAGGGCTGGACCCCAAGAGTGAAGGTGAGCTAAAAGAATCTCAGAAAGGTGAGCTGACTTTTGTAGCTTCTTTTTCCCTTGAGGAATTTGCTGATACTAGGCATGAGCAGGCGTCTGAGAACCAGGACTGTATACTGGGAGACCTTTGCTCTGGGGACAAGAAACCAGCAAGCTTTTATAGAAAACTAAGGGAACCTCAAGCAAACAGGCAGTTATCCTGTTGGGATGTTTGCCAAATCCTGGGCTTTACAGAATGGAAGGCTAAAAAAAATCTCATTGGAAAGCCTTTGAAAAGCAGACATTTTGGCAGTCTCAGAAGATACAGACTAGAGTTATAAACCTGCCAGAGGGAGAAATCTCAATGAATTCCCAGGGTCTCAGTTAAAAATCCTGGAGGGTTGTGCTCTTGGAATGGAGATGAACCCAAAGTAGCTTGACCTTTACTGGAGACGCAATTAAGCCTGCACTCAGCACAGCCCCCTGATTGGTTTAAGGTGATCAGTTACCATATCTGCCTACCAGAGGAAAGGGAAATCCTCTCTGGAGGCATTATGTACAAAATTACAGGGCATACCAAAAGACAAGATGACATGACCGAAACCCAAGAAATAAACATGGACAATAGAAGCAGATCCGTAGATAATCTAGATATTGCTGTCATCCAAAAAAGATTTTTAAATAACTGTGTACATGTTCAAATATATAGGAAAAAAACAAAAGTAGAGAATATAAATTTTTAGAAATGGGTAATTTCAACAGGGAATTAAAATGTATTTAAGAGAATCAGGAAGACAATATAGAAGTTCCTCAAAGTTAAATATAGAATTACCATATGAATTACCAGCAATTCTACTTTTAGGTATATACCCAAGAGAATCGAAAGCAGGGACTCATATACTTGCACACCAATGTTAATAGCAGCATTATTCACAGTAGCCAAAAAGGTCGAAACTTTCTAATGTCCATTAGCGTAAAGAAAATGTGACATATCCATACAAAGGAATTTTAATCAACCTTTAAAAGAATGAAATTCTGGTGAACGTGCAATGTGGAGTAACTTTGAAAACACAATGCTGAATGATATAAGCCAAATGCAAAAGGACAAATGTGTGATCCACCTATATGAGATACCTAGAATAATGATTACACAAAATCATTACAAAAATTGGTTTGACTCCACTTGTTTGACTTAGTATGAATAGAATGCTTGATTTCTGATTTATAGTAACCGAAGACTTTGATATAGTTTCATGTATTTTCACATCTAGTATTACTGCTAAAAGTCTAGAAAATTTATTATCTTAGTGATTTAAAAACACTTGAGTGAAGCTTGAACTTTTGGACATAAATGGTATGGACCTAACAGAAGCAGAAGATATTAAGAAGAGGTGGCAAGAATACACAGAACTATACAAAAAAGATCTTCATGACCCAGATAATCACGATGGTGTGCTCACTCACCTAGAGCCAGACATCCTGGAATGTGAAGTCAAGTACTTCTGCTTTATTGACTATGCCAAAGCCTTTGACTGTGTGGATCACAACAAACTGTGGAAAATTCTTCAAGAGATGGGAATACCATACCACCTTACCTGCTTCCTGAGAAATCTGTATACAGGTTAAGAAGCAGCAGTTAGAACTGGACATGGAACAACAGAGTGGTTCCAAATAGGGAAAGGAGTACATCAAGGCTGTATATTGTCTCCCTGCTTATTTAACTTATATGTGGAGTTATTTACCTTATATTCTTAACCTATATAGCTTATTTAACTTATATTCTTTTATACAAGAAAATTAGAGATACCAAGGGAACATTTCATGCAAAGATGGGGCTCGAAAAAGGACAGTAATGGTATGGACCTAACAGAAGCAGAAGATACTAAGAAGAGGTGGCAAGAATACACAGAAGAACTGTACAAAAAAGATCTTCATAACCAAGATAATCACAATGGTTTAATCTCTAGTCTTTCCCATTCTATTGTTTCCTCTATTTATTTGCACTGATCACTGAGGAAGGCTTTCTTATCTCTCCTTGCTGTTCTTTGGAACTCTGCATTCAATGGGTATATCTTTCCTTTTCTGCTTTGCTTTTGGCTTCTATTCTTTTCAGAGCTATTTGTAAGGCCTCCTCAGACAGCCATTTTGCTTTTTTGCATTTCTTTCTCTTGGGAATGGTCGTGATTCCTATCTCCTGTAAAATGTCACGAACCTCACTCTATCAGATCTAGTCCCTTAAATCTATTTCTCACTTCCACTGTATAATTATAAGGGATTGGATTTAGGTCATACCTGAATGGTCTAGTGGTTTTCCCTACTTAGTTCAATTTAAGTCTGAATTTGGCCATAAGGAGTTCATGATCTGAGCCACAGTCAGCTCCTAGTCTTGTTTTTGTTGACTGTATAGAGCTTCTCCATCTTTGGCTGCAAAGAATATAATCAGTCTGATTTTGGTATTGACCATCTGGTGATGTACATGTGTAGAGTCTTCTCTTGTGTTGTTGGAAGAGGGTTTTGCTATGACCAGGGCGTTCTCTTGGCAAAACTCTATTAGCCTTTACCCTGCTTTATTCTGTACTCCAGGACCAAATTTGCCTGTTACTCCAGGTGTTTCTTGACTTCCTACTTTTGCATTCCAGTCCCCTATATTAAAAAGAACATCTTTTTGGGTGTTAGTTCTAAAAGGTCTTGTAGGTCTTCATAGAACCGTTCAACTTCAGCTTCTTCAGCATCACTAGTCAGGGCATAGACTTGGATTACCGTTATATTGAATGGTTTACCTTGGAAATGAACAGAGATCATTCTGTTGTTTTTGAGATGGCATCCAAGTACTGCATTTCAGACTCTTTTGTTGACCATGATGGCTACTCCATTTCTTCTAAGGGATTCCTGCCCACAGTAGTAGATATAATGGTCATCTGAGTTAAATTCATCCATTCCAGTCCATTTTATTTTGCTGATTCCTAAAATGTCAGTGTTCACTCTTGCCATATCCTGTTTGACCGCTTCCAATTTGCTTTGATTCATGGTCCTAACATTCCAGGTTCCTATGCAATATTGCTCTTTACATCATCGGACCTTGCTTCCATCACCAGTCACATCCGCAACTGGGTGTTGTTTTTGCTTTGGCTCCATCTCTTCATTCTTTCTGAAGTTATTTCTCCACTGATCTCCAGTAGCATATTTGACATTTACCGACCTGGGGAGTTCATCTTTCAGTGTCCTATCTTTTTGCCTTTTCATACTGTTCATTCAGTTCTCAAGGCAAGAATACTGAAGTGGTTTGCCATTCCCTTCTCCAGTGGACTGCATTCTCTCAGAACTCTCCACCATGACCTATCCATCTTGGGTGGCCCTACACGGCATGGCTCATAGTTTAATTGAGTTAGACAAGGCTGTGGTCCATGTGATTAGATTGGTTAGTCTTCTGTGATTGCGGTTTTCAGTCTGTCTGCCCTCTGATGTAGAAGGATAAGAGGCTTATGGAAGCTTCCTCTGGGAGAGACTGACTGAGGGGAAAACTGAGTCTTGTTCTGATGGGCGGGGCCATGCTCAATAAATCTTTAATCCAATTTTCTATTGATGGATGGAGCTGTGTTCCTTCCCTGGGGCCCAACTATGGTGGAGGTAATGAAGATAATGGTTACCTCCTTCAAAAGATCCCATGCATGTACTGCTACACTCAGTGACCCCAACCCTGCAGCAGGCGACCACCAACCCATGCCTCCGCTGTCACCAACTTAGACAGCATATTAAAAAGCAGAGACATTACTTTGCCAACAAAGGTCTGTCTAGTCAAAGCTATGGTTTTTCCAGTAGTCATGTATGGATGTGAGAGTTGGACTACAAAGAAAGCTGAGTGCTGAAGAATTGATGCTTTTGAACTGTGGTGTTGGAGAAGACTCTTGAGAGTCCCTTGGACTGCACGGAGATCCAACCAGTCCATCCTAAAGGAAATCAGTCCTGAATATTCATTGGAAGGATTGATGTTGAAGCTGAAGCTCCAATACTTTGGCCACCTGATGCAAAGAGCTGACTCATTGGAAAAGACCCTGCTGCTGGGAAAGCTTGAAGGCAGGAGGAGAAGGGGATGACAGAGGATGAGATGGTTGGATGGCATCACTGATTCGATGGACATGAGTTTGAGCAAGCTCCGGGAGTTGGTGATAGACAGGGAGGTCTGGCACGCTGCAATCCATGGAGTTGCAAAGAGTCGGATAGGACTGAGAGACTGAACTGAACTGAAACTTTTAATCCAGTTCTGAGCCTATAAAGTGATACTATGTTGTAAAAAGAAGAAAAAAAAAAAACAGAAGAAATTAATGTGATACAGTATTATTAACTAAAGTATAGATTTTGTTCAAATTTCACAAAATTTTATGCTAGTGTCTATTATTTGTTTTCATACCTTATTCAAGACTCCATATTATGTTTAATTGCATTGAGCAGCTTCAGCTGCATGCAACAAATTCTGGTAAATTCTCTTTTCATTTTTATTCTTTGCAAATATTTTCTAATTTTCCTTGTTATGGCTTCTTAGAAACATCTGTCATTTAAAAGTGGACATTTAATTTCCAAATGCATGGGATTTTAAAAATATCTTTGATATTAATTTCTCATTTAAATGCTTTCTTCTCTGCAATAACTCTCTGTTTTTTCAGTCTTCTAATATTGAGGCTTTCAGTGGCTAAATCAAAGATCTCTCTTGGTAAATGTCACATTGCACTTGAAAAGATATGGATTATTTTCAAATATCTTTTGACACTGATTTCTAACATAATTTCACAATGATAAGAGAACAGACTCTGTATGATTTCAGTACCTTTAGACCATGAAATTTTTGCACCTTTTTTTATGTCCCTGGATATGTTCCAGTGTCTCCTATTTTATAATCTATGGGAACTTGAATAGACTTCGTATCCTACCGTTGTGTGAAATTTGTATAAATCTTAATTATGTTGAGTTGGTTCATAGTGCTTTTCAGGTCTACTATATTCTACTTCTCTGTATATCCATTCTATTACTTTTTAAGAGTTTGATATTGAAACTCCAACTAAAACTCTTAATTTGTCTGCTTAAAAAAATAATTGTAATACATAGTGGAACTATATGTAAGCTTGTTTTGTAATTTCCCAGTCTCCTATAAATGTGTTATCATACTTTCATAATTTAAAACATAAAAAAGAAAGACAAAAAAACTATTACACATAAATAGGGAAAAAGGTAAACGGAGTTAAAATGTTTAAAATCCTTATCATATTGCAGAGTAGGAGAAAAGTATTAATTAACTTTAGACTTGCTAATTCAATTATGTATTTTATTATTTCTAGGATAGCCTCTAGAATAGAAAAAGAGCACATCATTTCCAAACTACTGTAGGAAAATTGGGATAAATAATAATACTCAGTCCTAAAGATAGCAAGAAGGTCAAGAAAAAGAAACATAACAGGCAGAAGAAGTAGAAAACACATAATAAGATGATAGATATCACAAATTAAATTCCCTGGGAAACAGACTCAGAGACTAAGATTTGCCCAAAGGAAGTTTGTTGGGATGGTCTTTTGAGATTAACATCTGTGAGGGAGTGAAGAAGCAAGATAGACCTGAAGAAATTTAAACTGCAATGCAGTGGTAATAAACGCCTCAGTTGATTCTACAGGGAACCTGGAACTGGGATGGGCTTGCAGAGATGCAGGCATTTATAGAAAGCATCACTATGAACAAAGCTAGTGGAGGTGATGGAATTCCAGTTGAGCTATTCCAAATCCTGAAAGATGATGCTGTGAAAGTGCTGCACTCAATATGCCAGCAAATTTGGAAAACTCAGCAGTGGCCACAGGACTGGAAAAAGTCAGTTTTCATTCCAATCCCAAAGAAAGGCAATGCCAAAGAACGCTCAAACTACTGCACAATTGCACTCATCTCACATGCTAGTAAAGTAATGCTCAAAATTCTCCAAGCCAGGATTCAGCAATATGGGAACCATGAACTTCCTGATGTTCAAGCTGGTTTTAGAAAAGTCAGAGGAACCAGAGATCAAATTGCCAACATCCGCTGGATCATCGAAAAAGCAAGAGAGTTCCAGAAAAACATCTATTTCTGCTTTATTGACTATGCCAAAGCCTTTGACTGTGTGGATCACAAGAAACTGTGGAAAATTCTGACAGAGATGGGAATACTAGACCACCTGACCTGCCTCTTGAGAAATTTGTATGCAGGTCAGGAAGCAACAGTTAGAACTGGACATGGAACAACAGACTGGTTCCAAATAGGAAAAGGAGTTCATCAAGGCTGTATATTGTTACCCTGCTTATTTAACTTCTATGCAGAGTACATCATGAGAAACGCTGGACTGGAAGAAACACAAGCTGGAATCAAGATTGCCGGGAGAAATCTCAATAACCTCAGATATGCAGATGACACCACCCTTATGGCAGAAAGTGAAGAGGAACTAAAAAGCCTCTTGATGAAAGTGAAAGAGGAGAGTGAAAAAGTTGGCTTAAAGCTCAACATTCAGAAAACAAAGATCATGGCATCCGGTCCCACCACTTCATGGGAAATAGATGGGGAAACAGTGGAAACAGTGTCAGACTTTATTTTTCTGGGCTCCAAAATCACTACAGATGGTGACTGCAGCCATGAAATTAAAAGATGCTTACTCCTTGGAAGGAAAGTTATGACCAACCTAGATAGCATATTGAAAAGCAGAGACATTACTTTGCCAACAAAGGTTCGTCTAGTCAAGGCTGCGGTTTTTCCTGTGGTCATGTATGGATGTGAGAGTTGGACTGTGAAGAAAGCTGAGTGCCGAAGAATTGATGCTTTTGAACTATGGTGTTGGAGAAGACTTTTGAGAGTCCCTTGGACTGCAAGGAGATCCAACCAGTCCATTCTGAAGGAGATCAACCCTGGGATTTCTTTGGAAGGAATGATGCTGAGGCTGAAACTCCAGTACTTTGGCCACCTCATGCGAAGAGTTGACTCATTGGAAAAGAGGGATTGGGGGCAGGAGGAGAAGGGGACGACAGAGGATGAGATGGCTGGATGGCATCACTGACTTGATGGACATGAGTCTGAGTGAACTCCGGGAGTTGGTGATGGACAGGGAGGCCTGGCGTGCTGCAGTTCATGGGGTTGCAAAGAGTCGGACACGACTGAGCAACTGATCTAATCTGATCTCTGATACCCTTCTCCCTGACTAATCATTGGATACCATTTCCCATCCTCTCCCAACTTCCTTAAAGGGGATATGACCTTGAATAAGACTGTATTCCAGCTGAGGACAAGTCCCAAAGAAGGATTCAGCCGAGACCTGTTGACTACCTATGTGCTCAGCAGCTGAGGGAATGAATGCTCCAGTTCTAGAGCAAATATGAGGTGGCTTACCATGGCACTGACTGTCGTATATCTAAACCCAAACATGTTGGTAATTAAATTAAATATAAAGGGACCAAATGCTTCAGTTAAAAGACAAAGATTGTCGGACTGTGTTAAAATTTAAAAGCAATTATATAAGATACACATCTAAAATATAAAGATGCAGACAGATTGAAAGTAAAAGAATAGGAAAACATTCATGCACATATGCAGATTCTAAAAGGAGGAATGTTTAGAGAAAAAACCATGGCTATATATATTCTTGTAAGTTCAATATTGCACAGACTACCTCTTTTTAAAGTTTGAATTAGCTCTTACTGGCTTGAAATGCAATTCCTTTTAAATTTGCTTCCCCCGGGTTACAGGTTTGCAATAGCTGCCTAAGTAATTGTCTGGTCTTCTCCTAAATTATGGCACTATCCACGCATACTTGTTCTGGTCTTAGTAATTCCTGTTTTGAAATGTGGAGTCTACACTGATTATCTCTCTCCCTCTGTATTACTGCATAGACTGTTCTCTTAAGTGGAATGAACTGAAACGGAGCATGTAATAAGATGGCTGGTTTTCAGTTTGGGATATACATACATAATACTGCATTATCTCAAAACCACATTTAGTGAAAACATGCTTGCCAAAGGATTACAGTATCTTGTGTATAAACTATGAACAGATTTCCTTTAAAATCCTCAGTCAGTTTCATCTTAGTGAACTAAGGAAGATTAAAAAGAGACACAGAAGATCCAAAAGCAGCCCTGTAAATACTGTTTGCTAAAGTTTAATAATGAGGGTTCTTTTCTTTCTTTAAAAGTTGACAGTTTAGCTTTTAACCTTTTTCTAGTTTTTTTCTTATTTTTCATAATTTAATATGTATTTTCAAACATACATATTTAATATGTATGTTAGTCATTATTCTGAGTGCTGTTGATACAGTCGTAACCAGAGTCCATGTCTTAAGAAGCTTATATTCTTAAAGTGGAATATGAATAATAAAAGCAAAAAACAAATAACTGACTTCATATATTAAGAAGGGCAGTGAGAAAGGATATAATAGCAGTATTTAGTAGAGAATGGCAAAGGATCCTATCTTGACCAGAGTGGTTGGGACAGGATTTCCTGAGAGGAGGGCATTTTAAATTGAAACCTGACGAGAAGGAAATAGCTGTGTATTGGGGCATAAAGCATTTAAAACGAGAAAGGAAGTACAAATGTCCAAAGAACAGAGCAAGTTTGGAAAATAGGAGTGGTTTCATGTGTGACTTGTGGAAATGTCTCATTACTTTAGTCACATCGGTGTATCCTCAAACCCTTGGTACTAATGGTACAATACACAAAGTATGAGGAGCCTCTTGACTGTAAGTAGCTCAACCATAACATGTTAGTCTATTGGAGAAAACACTAGCCTGGACTCAAAGAACTAGTCTTACCCTTTCCCGTGATGCATGACTTTGAATAAATGACTTCATTTTATTGACTAGCTATTAGTTCCATTGTACAGGTGAGAAAAGTATTTCTTTTTAAAAATTATTTATTTTTGGCTGTGCTGGGTGCAAAATTTATTTGTTACAGCGTGGGCTTTTTCTAGTTGCGGCGAGCGGAAACTTCTCTTTGTTGCCGTGTGCAGGCTTCTCACTTGGGCGGCCTCTCTTGTTGTGGAAAAGGAGCTCTGCGGCTCTTGGACTTCAGTGTTGCGGCCCGTGGGCTCAGTAGTTGCAGTTCCCGGCTTCAGAGCATAGGCTGAATATTAATAGTTGTGGCACACGAGATTAGTTGCTCCATGGCAGGTGGGATCTTCCCAGACCAGGGATCAAACCTGTGTTTCCTGCCTTGGCAGGCAGGTTCTTTAACACTGAGCTACCAAGGAAGCCTCAGAAAATATTTCTGCCCTACCTGCATCACAGATTTTGTGAGGATAAAGTAGAATTGAACCAATTAAGCTGAACGATATTCTGACATATCTATTTTTTGTTTTGTTTGAAAATAAACGTTTATTTTATCCCACAGTATGAAAAACAAAGACATTTTTTGAGCAGCTGAAGTATCTTGACATATCTATTGAATACAGAGAACTTGACTTCCTTTGGCCTGGGGCAAGTACCCTAGTGCTTGTGCCTGTAACAATTTGTACTTCAGAATTTCCTTAGAAGATTGCTCTGACTCTCTTACTTAGAGCATTGCCTCCAAGATGAGCATATTGTCTAGGACAGGAACAACAGGTGATTGACACAGTGTTATAGGCAGTTTACTTACGTTTAAGAATCATAGTCTGTCTCAATTTACATAGCTTTCTTTTTCTCTGTATATCTCTATCTCTGTCTTTTCCACTTTCCTTCCATTTGTGTGTAATGGTTCCTATTTATTCTAGTAAAGTGCATCAGCTTTGAAATAAATGAACTTCAGGTTTGAGTTCCAGCTTTGCCATTCCTTAGCTGTATAAGTTAGGCAAATTATTTAGCCTCTATAAAATGGGGATTAATAATACTACATGTCTCATCAGGTGGTTGTGAGGATAAAATGAGTTCATGTATTAAAAGGCTTAATACAGTACTTAACACTTGACACATAGTGTTCAATGAATTATTATCTCATTTATACCTTTGAATATGACTAGGAAGATAAGACATATACAAACATATATATGTACATGACATTATATGATCAGTGGTATCAATCAAGGTTCAAGCAGAGAATCAGAGCCAATAAAAATACATATTAAGAGATTATTATTTTAAATTTTATTAATATAAATTTATTAATATTACTTATTAATAACATGGGTGGACCTCAGGGACATTATGCTAGGTGATATGAGAAAGACAAATACCACATGATCATGTTTATTTGTGGAATCTAAAATATTCCACAACAACAAAATCCAGCTCATAGATGCAGAGAATATACTAGTCTTTGCCAGAGGAGGGGGTGTAAGGTGGGCAAAATTGCTGAAGTGGATCAAAAGTACCAAACTTCCAGTTATAAAATAGACAAGTCATGAGGATATAATGTACTCGATGGTGACTATAGTTCATAATACTGTAGCCAGTGAATCACAGCCTTGGTCACTGGGCCTTTTGGCTACCTGTAAATTAATATCTTTTCCTCTTTTATATTTTTATAATAAATTTCAAAAACAAACAATATTGAACAAATCAGCTATGTATTTCATATGCATTATGTACTATATGTGAATTAGTCTAATTTAGTAATTAATTACATTTCTTATAAATTCAATATTGAAAATCACTATAGAAAGTTAGTATTACTGCCCTGAGATGTTCTTCACTAACCAATGGATAATTTTTGTCAAAAGATATTGTAAAGAAATGAGAACTGTATTCTGCTCTTCTTTGTTTAAAGGCAGCTCTCACTAAAACTAAGGGCAACCAGTAACTAACCCTAATTAGATGTGCTCAGAAGGATCCATTTTTTCCCAGTTGTGCTTTTTCTTTTTTCCACCAAGCTAGTTATAACATATTATACATTTTCTATGATCGTAGCTATCACTAATTCACTTGTTATTTCAGCAAAGTCCTATTTTGTGCCTAACCATAAAGAAAGTTTGCACAGTTTGGTTTGCTGGGTTCTTTAAAAAAGAAAAAAGAATGAGGGAGGAGGGAGAGAAATTTTCCTTCTATACATTTTTCAGGAAAACTTTAATATTGAAATTTCTGGCGTGTTCCTCCATGATCAAGAGTGTTTGTTCTAAGGCTCTACCTCAGCAAATAATGAGGAATCACTCCCTGTGATACATTCTGGTGAACCTTTGTGACTATTGTATGAGCAAATGCTTTAAAATGTAAGCATTAAAGATGAAAGAGCCCGTAGATTTTATTATAGTCTCTTAAGATTTAATTTCTAAAGATAATAGTTTGTTGCTTAAAACCACTAGCTTCAGTTCAGTTCAGTTCAGTCGCTTAGTCGTGTCCAGCTCTTTGCGACCCCATGAACCGCAGCACGCCAGGCCTCCCTGTCCATCACCAACTCCCAGAGTCCACCCAAATCCATGTCCATTGAGTTGGTGATGCCATCCAACCATCTCATCCTCTGTCGTCCCCTTCTCCTCCTGCCCTCAATCTTTCCCAGCATCAGGGTCTTTTCAAATGAGTCAGCTCTTCACATCAGGTGTCTAAAGTATTGGAGTTTCACCCTCAACATCAGTCCTTCAATGAACATCCAGGACTGATCTTCTTTAGGATGGACTGGTTGGATCTCCTTGTAGTCCAAGGGACTCTCAAGAGTCTTTTCCAACCCTCAGTTCAAAAGCGTCAATTCTTAGGCCCTCAGCTTTGTTTATAGTCGAACTCTCACATCCATACATGACCATTGGAAAAACCATAGCCTTGACTAGACAGAACTTTCTCAGCAAAATAATGTCTCTGCTTTTTAATATGCTTTCTAGGTTGGTCATAATTTTCCTTCCAAGGAGTAAGCATCTTTTAATTTCATGGCTGCAGTCACCATCTGCAATGATTTTGGAGCCCAGAAAAATAAAGTCAGCCACTGTTTCCACTGTTTCCCCATCGATTTGCCATGAAGTGATGGGACCGGATGCCATGATCTTAGTTTCTGAATGTTGGGCTTGAAGCCAACTTTTTCACTCTCCTCTTTCACTTTCATCAAGAGGCTCTTTAGTTCTTCTTCACTTTCTGCCATAAGGGTGGTGTCATCTGCATATCTGAGGTTATTGAGATTTCTCCCGGCAATCTTGATTCCAGCTTGTACTTCCTCCAGCCCAGCGTTTCTCATGATGTACTCTGCATAGAAGTTAAATAAGCAGGGTGACAATATACAGCCTTGATGTATTCCTTTCCTATTTGGAACCAGTCTGTTGTTCCATGTCCAGTTCTAACTGTTGCTTCCTGACCTGCATACAGGTTTCTCAAGAGGCAGGTCAGGTTGTCTGGTGTTCCCATCTCTTTCAGAATTTTCCATAGTTTATTGTGATCCACATAGTCAAAGGCTTTGGCATAGTCAATAAAGCAGAAATAGATGTTTTTCTGGAACTCTCTTGCTTTTTCGATGATCCAGCGGATGTTGGCAATTTGATCTCTGGTTCCTCTGCCTTTTCTAAAACCAGCTTGAACATCTGGAAGTTCACGGTTCATGTATTGCTTAACATATACTAAATTCAAGATACTTAGAACCATGTTTTCAGTAAGATAGCAGTACATAACTAATGGTTTCATTTAGCTTTCATTTACTCAGAATCAATTATTGTTTGGTTCTAGAGGTTCAGTTTGTGCTGTTATCCTATATTTTTTAGAACCAATTCATTTGAAACATACTGCTTTTAAAGTACAAGCTTAATTTTTTTCTTTTAAAAGTATGGCTTTCCTTTATGCCAACTTGAGTTAGGTTCCCAGTCTCTTATTTGCAAACTTACAGGAAAATATTTACTAAACAAATTTATTTCAAATCTTAACAGACATAAGCCCCAGAAGAGCTTCCCATGTGGTTCAGTGGTAAAAAATCTGCCTGCCAAGCAGGGGACACAAGAAACGTGGGTGTGAGCCCTGGGTCAGGAAGATCCCCTGGAGAAGGAAATGGCAACCCACTCCAGTATTCTTGCCTGGGAAATCCCATGGACAGAGGAGTCTGGCAGGCTACAGTTCATGGGGTCACAAAACAGTCAGACACAATTTATCAGTTAAACAACACAACAACAATGTAATTGAGACTGGAAGAAGGGTTACTAGATTTATGAAACAAAACAGAAATAAAAACAGTATATCCAGTTAAATTTGACTTCAAAATAATGTGTTTTTAGTGTATGTCCCAAATATTACCAGAGAATAGCTAATAATTTTTTAGTATATGTCCCATGCAATATATTTTTTCATTGAGTAATCCTGAGAAGGTTCCAGAAGACTTTCTGGAAGAGGTTATATCTGGACTGAATTTTGAATTGAGCAGTGCAGGCAGAAAAAGGCTTGTGCAAAGCTACAAAGATATGAATGAATGCTGCATTCCAGAAACAGCCTGGCTAGAGCAGAGCGCATGGGGAGCAGTTTATGGAGGTCACGTTAGCAGAGTCAAATTCAGAACTATGCATGTTGTGTTAAGGGTAGCAGAGACTCAATAGCAGGTTTTAAACAGGGAAGTGAGTGATTAGATTTATGTGTCAGAGGAATGTCACTGTCTGAGGCAGATAGTGGATCGGGTAGGAGACTGTCACACACAGGGAGACCAGTTTTATGTTGTTGTTGTCCAGGCCCAGAGCAGTGAGAGTTTAACCCGCAGCCTTGGCAGTGGGAGTGGAGAGGAAGAAATAGCTTCAAAGTGTATCAAGGAGATAATTTGACCGCCAGCACATGGTGACCAGCTGAACACGGGAGGATTAGGAGGAAGGAGGCGGTTGGGACAGCTCACTGTTCCCTCTCTTGGATGCCTGAGTGGATGATGGCGCCTTTCAGTGAGGCAGGGAATGAAGGAGAATGACCCTCGGAGAGGAAGGCACGAGATGGTGAGTTCGGTTTTGTGAAGGTTGAATATAAAGTACATGTAAGTTATACAAATGGAGATAGGAGATGTCCAAAAAGCACTTAGATATTTAATTCAGGAGAAAGACCTGTGTAAGGACAGAGATTTGTTAGAGCCATGGGAATAAATGTTACCATGATGACATACAGAGAAGCCAAAGAAAGTAGAACAAAACCATGGAAAAACAATAATACTTATGATGATGAGAAAGGACTGAAGGTTATAATTCAGAGTTCATAGTCAAACGTGTTATAAGGATTTTCAAAGTCTAATAGGATCCAAGGGCTTCAAAGCCAAAATACGTTGGATTACATTTGAATGGGAGGAAAGAAGTGTCGATACCAAGTTTAAACTACTGTTTCTAGAAACTGTGCTGGGAATTTGTTGGTTTGGGTTTGGTTTGAATTTTTTTTAATTATGATAAAATCCACATAATATTTACTGTCTTAACCATGTTTGCTTTTTAGTTTGTTACTACTTTTTGTCCTCACTTTATTGAGGTATAATTGACAAATAAAATTGTAAGATAGTTGAAAAGTATGTGGTAAAATAAAATCAAGTATGTGGTGATTTGACATACATATATACTATGAAAAGATCCCCCCTCAAGTTAATTATCACATTCATTGCCTAACATATTTACTCTTTTGGTGTATGTGAGAACAATTAAGTTCTACTCTCTTAGCAGATTTAAATTATACAATAGAGTGTTACAGCTATACCTATAGTCACCATGTTATGTTAGAACCTTAGACTGTCTTCATTTTATAACTGAAAGTCTGTACTCTTTACTATCCTCTTCTTATTTCCCCACCCTCTCAGCCTTTGGCAACCACTTCCCCACTCTCTTGTTTCTATGATCTTTTATTTTCTTTTTTTTCATATTTCACTTAAAAGTGATACCATCTAGTATTTGTGTTTCTCTCTGTGGCTTATTTCATGTAGCATAATATCCTGCAGGTTCATTCATGTTATTGCAAATGACAGGCTGAATAATATTTCATTGTATCTATTTACCACATTTTCTTAATCCATCCCTCTGTCCATGGACACTTAAGTCGTTTCTATAACCTTGGCTATTGTGAATAAGACTGCAGTGAATGTGGAAGTATAGCTGTCTCTTTGAAATAATGATTTTGTTTCCTTCGGATATATACCCAGATTTGATATTGCTGGATCACCTGGTAGTTCTATTTTTAATTTCTTGAGGAACTACCATACTGTTTTCCATAGTCCATGTTCACTGTTTTAAATGTACAGTTCAGTAGTGTTAGGTTTATTCACATTGTTTTGCATCCAGTCTCCGTAACTTTTTCATCTTGCAAAACTGAAACTCTATACCCCTTAAACGCCAGCTTTCCATTTTTCCCTCCTCCCAAGGCCCTGGTAGCTCAGCTAGTAAAGAATCTATCTGCAGTGCAGAAGACCATGGTTCGATCCCTGGGTTGGGAAGTTCCCCTGGAAAAGGGATAGGCTACCCACTCCAATGGGCTTCCCTGGTGGCTCAGACGATAAAGCATCTACCTGTAACACGGGAGACCCAGGTTCGCTCCCTGGGTTGGGAAGATCCCCTGGAGAAGGAAATGACAATCCACTCCAGTATTCCTGCCTGGAGAATTCCGGGGATTGAGGAGCCTGTTAGGCTACAGTCCACAGGGATGCAAAGAGTTGGACACGACTGAGCGACTTCACTTCACTTCACCCACTCCAATATTCTTGGGCTTCCCTGCTGGCTCAGACAGTAAAGAATCCGCGTACAACGAGAGAGACCTGGGTTTGATCTCTGGGTTGGGAAGATCCCCTGGAGAAGGGAATGGCAACCCATGCCCAGTATTCTTGCCTGGAGAATTCCATGAACAGAGGAGCCTGGTGGGCTACAGACCATGGGGTCACAAAGAGTCTGACGCAGCTGAGCTACTTTCACTTTCAAAGCCCCTAGCAACCACCTTTTCTACCTTCTGTTTCTGTGAGTTTGACTACAAAAGATCTCACGTAAGTGGAATAGCACAGTATAGTTACACTTGAACCACATGGATTTGAACTGCATGGGTTGACTTATGGTGGACTCTTTTCACTAAATACAGACTACAGTATTATATGACTTGCAGTTGGTTGAATCTGTGGATTAAGGACTATGGATACAGACAGCTGACTGTAAAGTTATACCCAGATTTTGTACTGGGGAGGGGATCACTGCCCTTAACCCCCGTGTTGCTCAAGTATCAGCTGTGTTTGTCTTTTTGTGACTGGCTTATTTCACTTAGCATAATATCTTGAAGTTTCATCCATGTTGTAGAATATGTCAGAATCTCCTTCCTTTTTAAGGCTGAATAATATTCCATTGTATGTATATAACACATTTTGTTTATCCATTCATCCATCCACCCACTCTTGGATTCTTGGGCTGCCTCCACCTTTTGGCAGGGAAATTGATTTAAACTCAACTAACCCAGGTTGGGCATGCACGCTTCCTTAGATTCTATTTTGAAAGATAATGGCAGCCACAGAAAATTTTGATGTAGGTGAGTATGAACTACTGCCACACAACCTCTTTACTATGTTATAATGAAAATGATTTCTACTAAACATAGGCATTTATTCAGCACATATTTATTTATAAGCAGTCATAAAACATTTCATATAATCAGTCTGTACCAGGTGGCTCAGTGATAAAGTAATCCTCCTGCCAAGCTGGAGACACAGGTTCAATCCCTGGCCTAGGAAGATACCCAAGAGGAGGAAAGGGCAACCCACTCCAGTATTCTTGCCTGGAGAATCCCATAGACAGCAGAGCCTAGTGGGCTGCAGTCCATGGGGTTGCCAAAGAGTTGGACACAACTTACAGACTAAACAGTAATAACAACAAACCCATTTAAGTTCTAACTCTGGCCTTTTAGTTGCTCAGTGAACTTTCATGAAAGATTTCAGAGGCAGGCTCCTGTTACCCTTATAATTAGCCTCGAGCAACTAGAAATTCTGAACCTGATTCTCAAAATGTTGTCTCTTTGATAAGCAGCAGCATTAGTATCACCTGGAGACTTGCTACAAATGTAAAACTGCAGCCCCACCTAAAACCTAATGATTCAGAAACTCTAAGAGTGCAGTCCAGCTGCCTGTTCTAACAAGATCTCCAGGCGAGCTGAAGCTCCCTAAAGGTTGAGAACTTAGCTCTAGGTACCTATCTAGACAAAGGTATGACTTCTACTGGTTCTTATAACATTCCCTCTCTGTGAAAGAGTAGGAATATCTTATATTTTAGCCAATGCACATCTCTCAATTTCACCAGTGATAGCTCATTTCTAACTTCACATGCCCCAAGTTTCACCTGTAAAACCCTAATTTGCTAATTAACCATATCTCTGAGATGGATCGATCTTTATCATACAGATAACAGAAGCCCTTACAGCCTCTGGAACATGGGCTTCCTTGCTCCCTCATTAGAACGCTAGTCAAGAGCCTGTGCGTTCCTGACTGAGGTATTGGAGGCGCCTGGACCATAAACAGGCCCACACAGCACACTATGTGCTGCATGTAAAATACATTATAACATAAGGGAAGGCAGGAGTGGAGAGGGTTCGTGTGTGTGTGTGTGTGTGTGTGTGTGTGAAACGAGAGAGAAAGAAACTGAGAGTGATGAGCACTGTTAATGTCTGAGAGAAAGAAGTCAGGAGAGAGAAAGAATGAGAGGTTGATGATACGGTGAGAATGCAGAGAATGGTGAAGTTGCTTTAAAATAGCTGATGTAGGGAATGGGCAAGGGTGCTGACTAGAGACTCAAGAGAATTTTCAGGAATTAAGAACCCAACTATTGTGCTTCTTCCTAAGTAAGGAGAAATTGATAATTGTGTGAAATACATTTTTAGAATGTGGAACTTAGAAAATCATCTGAAACCTAGTACTATACATCTGTTCATTGTTACCACCTCTTGTGGTACAGTTTCCATAGTTCATGAAGTTATTGTCAGCACAAATGGGTTTCATCAAATTTAGCTGAAGAGTGCCATCTTCTGGTACCATGAGGTATGTGCAAGCAAAAGGGGTGAATAGTAAAATCCTCATAGTTAAATAAAGCCTTTGATGTTTTCTGCTCAGAATTGTAAAGTTGAACATTCTCTGTAGTCTCTGTGTCTTTTTAGTTAGAAGATCAGATTACTGACAGTGATTATAGTTTGTGTGTATGGCTGAGCCTGAAAACAAGACAAAACGAAAAACAAAACAATATGTGGCCGACCATCCTTTTCATAAAAGCATGTGGGAAATTTGCTTTTAGTTTGTGATGGAAGCCACAAGTTGAAGAGCCTGTTCTTTGTGACTACCTCTTTGATGCAGGCTTGGCTTGGCGCCTTTGCTTAAAACAAGAATCTGATTCTTGTAGCTGAATGCCCGCTGAATGTCTTCACTGTTTCACAGTTTACTAATAAGATACTGGTTTGTTCCTTTTTTTTTTTTCTTTAGTGTTTTAAACATTATGGGAAAGCATTCATTTTATCCTCAATGAGGTTTTAAAATCAAAAGCTCTATGTTTTTATGCTGGTTATTTAATAAGCATTTATTAGACACTTAAGCAATTCCAAACTCTGTGCTATGTGCTAGAGGGAAAGGGAAGTTCAGAGATGGCAAGGACCACGTCTGTGTTCACATTGTATTAGGGAAGATAATGTGAACGTAAATGAAGTTAGATTTGGGAATGCAGGGAGAGAAAGAACAAGAATATAAGCTCAGGAAGGAAATAATACAGCCTTGGGATTGTTCAATGGAAGACAGGTGTGGTAGAAAGAACCACTTTAAATCTTGACCTGGGGTAGAGTTGCAGATAAAGTGTGCCTCAGAATGCAGGAGCCAAAGATTAGTTAAAGCAGGTAGCTATCCTTGTCCTACTCTAGGAGTTGTTCATAACAGAGTGCCCTATTTCTAGATAAAAAAACCCAGAATACTCTTAATCTATTCATCTATCCAGCAAGAACTTTTTATATGCATTTGATTATATGCAAAGCTCCAAGGAAACAAATATGAAAGTTGTGTCCTCGCTTTGAGTTGCTGTGTAAAAGGAATGAGCACTTAGCAGGAGCACTGGGGATGGGCTTGCGACCCCATCACTATTAAACATGCTCTAAATGTTGCCCTCCAAGATAAGTAATCCTGGTTCTTTTACTTGGGTGGTTAAAAGCACAGGCTCTGGAGGCAGACTGTCTGGGTTTGGACCAGCCCCACCACTAATGTGCTCTGCAAGTTTCTTTTTTTCCTTTTGTAATTTTCTAAAAATGTATATATTCAAACAAAATCATCAATTTTTTGGTATAAAATTTGTAATAGTCTCTGTTTTTAATGTCTGCAGAATATGTGGTGATATCCCCTCTTTCATGCCTGGTATTTTTTTATGCCTTCTTTTTCTTCATCAGATTTGTTTCTGCAAGTTTCTTAACCTTCTTGTGACCTCTCTTGCTTCAGTTTCTTTACCAGTAAAATGGAAATAATGATAATACCTCTTTCATAGGGTGGTTGTGAGGATCGAAGAGAAATATAACATGAAAAGTTCTTAGAACAATGTTGACGTATAGAAAACAATACAACAAACACCTATGTACTTCCTACCTAGATAGCAGACCTTTGCCATAGTTGCTTAATTTGTATAGATTTTAAAAATAATTTTATTTAACTATGTATGGCTGCGCTGGGTCTTCACTGCTGCGTGGGCTTTTCTCTAGTTGTGGCGGGGGGCTGCTCGCTGCAGTGGCTTCTCTTGTTGCGGAGCACGGGCTCTAGGGCCCTCGGGCTCAGTAGTTCCAACTCCCGGGGCCTAGAGCACAGCCTCAACTGCTGTGGTGCGTGGGCTTAGTTGTTCTATAGCATGTGGGATCTTCCTGGACCAGGGATGGAACACATGTCTCCTGCATTGGCAGGTGGATTCTTTACCACTGAGCCATCAGGGAAGCCCTATTTTTTAGAGATCTTTAGAATTTTATTTATTCATTTGTTTTTGGTTGTGCTGTGTCTTTGTTGCAGTGTGCAGGCTTCTAATTGCTATTGGCTTATCTTGTTATGGCAGGCCCAGTTGCGGCTCAGACAGTAAAGAATCTGCCCGCAGTGTGGGAGACCTGGGTTCAATCCCTGGGTTGAGAAGATCCCCTGGAGAAGAGAATGGCAGCCCACTCCAGTATTCTTGCCTGGAGAATCTCATGGACAGGGGAGCCTGGTGGGCTATAGTCCGTGGGGTTGCAAAGAGTTGGACACAACTGAGTAATTAACTTTCTCTTGTGGAGCACAGGCTCTAGAGTGCAAGGGCTTCAGTAGTTGGGCATTTAGAGATAAGCTTTATAGTCTCTGTGATCTAAAATCCTTAGAAACCTTAAACTATACCTGCAAAATCACTACAGATGGTGACTGCAGCCATGAAATTAAAAGACGCTTACGCCTTGGAAGGAAAGTTATGACCAACCTAGATAGCCTATTCAAAAGCAGAGACATTACTTTGCCAACAAAGGTTCGTCTAGTCAAGGCTATGATTTTTCCTGTGGTCATGTATGGATGTGAGAGTTGGACTGTGAAGAAGGCTGAGCACCGAAGAATTGATGCTTTGAACTGTGGTGTTGGAGAAGACTCTTGAGAGTCCCTTGGACTGCAAGGAGATCCAACCAGTCCATTCTAAGGAGATCAGCCCTGGGACTTCTTTGGAAGGAATGATGCTGAGGCTGAAACTCCAGTATTTTTGGCCACCTCATGCAAAGAGTTGACTCATTGGAAAAGACTCTGATTCTGGGAGGGATTGGGGTCAGGAGGAGAAGGGGACGACAGAGGATGAGATGGCTGGATGGCATCACTGACTCGATGGACGTGAGTCTGGGTGAACTCCGGGAGTTGGTGATGGACAGGGAGGCCTGGTGTGCTGCGATTCATGGGGTCGAAAAGAGTCGGACACGACTGAGCGACTGATCTGATCTGATACCTGCAGAAGGTTTCACTCCTGAGTCATACCCAAGAACTCCCACCACCTTTCCCTCAGTGAAAAAAACATGCCAATGAAATTCCTGGCCATCTGATACCAAACAGATGGTTCTGCATTTCCTCAAAATCGCCAGAGGTTGACCTGGATGAGAAAGTATTGAGCATCTCCCCATGGAGTTCCCCACAGACTGCTTCTCCTATGAAGATGAAACCTAATATTCTTGGTTACAACCTGGTCTAAAGGAGAAAGGAGGCATGGTGAAGGGCTCACCCAAGAGCTTCTGCTAGTGATAGCTGAAGAGTAACAGATTCTAGGTGTTTGTATTCAACTCTACATGTGAGCAGGACTCTCATCTCTATTAGGGCTATCCTTATTCTCAGAGCAAATAGGTCTGCTGAGCCTGTGCTAGCCTTTCCAAGTATTGAGTAATTACCAAAACCCACTATGCTTTGGCTGTTTCTTTGGGATCATGAAAAATTTATGCCCCCAGGGACTTCCCTGGGGGTCCAGTGGTTAAGAGTTCTCATGCTTCCAATGCAGGGGGCACGGGTCCAGTCCCTGGTTGGGAACTAGACCGTACATGCTGAGCAGCATGGTAAAAAAAAAAATATGTCTCCAGAATGAAAGGTTCAAGAAATCATCCTCAGCCACAATCCCATACAACAGGAAACCCAGTCACTGCAAACCTCTAATAGGTTGCCTTATCCCAACAGCTAGAAGTGGGCAAGACTGAGACTAAGAGAACCAGACAGACAGGAGAAATTCTGGGAATGAGCAAACAAAAGGTAATTGCAGAAACCAGGAAAGAGCAAGAAGGTCTAAAGTAGGCATTAGGAGATAAAGATCAGAGGAATTCTTTCAGTTACAGGAACATACTTCCCTGGTGACTCAGACGGTAAAGCATCTGCCTCCAATGTGGGAGACTCTGGTTTGATTCCTGGGTTGGGAAGATCCCCTGGAGAAGGAAATGGCAATCCACTCCAGCACTCTTGCCTGGAAAATCCCATGGACAGAGGAGCCTGATAGGCTACAGTCCATGGGGTCACAAAGAGTCGGACACGACTGAGCGACTTCACTTTCATCCATAGTCTTTTCTTTATTTTATATTGGTTAATGCATTCTTTCTGCATTCTTTAGATTTTTTAATTCATTTGTTCTGTGTTGTTTATTAATGTAATTAAGACTGCATAGAGCTTTGCCACGGAGAAGGCGATGGCACCCCACTCCAGTACTCTTGCCTGGAAAGTCCCAGGGACGGGGGAGCCTGGTGGGCTGCTGTCTATGGAGTCCCACAGAGTCGGACACGACTGAAGTGGCTTAGCAGCAGCAGCTGCAACAGAGTTTTGCCAAGAGAATGCACTGGTCATAGCAAACACTCTCTTCCAACAACACAAGAGAAGACTCTACACATGGACATCACGAGATGTTCAGTACCAAAATCAGATTGATTATATTCTTTGCAGCTGAAGATGGAGAAGCTCTATACAGTATGCAAAAACAAGACCGGGAACTGACTGTAACTCAGACCATGAACTCCTTATTGCCAAATTCAGACTGAAATTAAAGAAAGTAGGGAAAACCACTAGACCATTTGACCTAAATCAAATCACTTATGATTATATGGTACAAGTGACAAATAGATTCAAGGGATTAGATTTGATAGACAGAGTGCCTGAAGAACTATGGACGGAGGTTCATGACATTGTACAGGAGGCAGTGATCAAGACCATTCCCAAGAGAAAGAAAAGCAAAAAGGCAAAATGGTTGTCTGAGGAGGCCTTACAAATACAATGAAAAAAAGAGAAGCAAAAGGCAAAGGAGAAAAGGAAATATATACCCATTTGAATACAGAGTTCCAAAGAATTGCAAGGAGAGATAAGAAAGCCTTCCTCAGTGATCAGTGCAAAGACATAAAGGACAACAATGGAAATGAGAAAGACTAGAGCTCTCTTCAAGAAAATTAGATACCAAGGGAACTCTTCATGCAAAGATGGGCACAATAAAGGACAGAAATGATAATGGACCTAACAGAAGCAGAAGATATTAAGAAGAGGTGACAAGAATACACAGAGGAACTGTACAAAAAAGATCTTCACGACCCAGATAATCACAGTGGTGTGATTGTATCCACGATGGTGGAATATCACTACAAACAAAGCTAGTGGAGGTGATGGAATTCCAGTTGAGCTATTTCAAATCCTAAAAGATGATGCTGTTAAAGTGCTGCACTCTATATGCCAGCAAATTTGGAAAACTCAGCAGTGGCCACAGGACTGGAAAAGGTCAGTTTTCATTCCAATCCCAAAGAAAGGCAATGCCAAAGAGTGCTCAAACTACCACACAATTGCACTCATCTCACACGCTAGCAAAGTAATGCTCAAAATTCTCCACGTCAGGCTCCAACAGTACGTGAACCGTGAACTTCCAGAGGTTCAAGCTGGTTTTAGAAAAGGCAGAGGAACCAGAGATCAAATTGCCAACATCTGTTGGATCATTGAAAAAGCAAGAGAGTTCCAGAAAAACATCTATTTCTGCTTTATTGACTATGCCAAAGCCTTTGACTGTGTGGATCACAATAAACTGTGGAAAATTTTTCAATACCAGACCACCTGACCTGCCTCCTGAGAAATCTGTGTGCAGGTCAAGAAGCAACAGTTAGAACTGGACATGGAACAACAGACTGGTTCCAAATCGGGAAAGGAGTATGTCAAGGCTGTATATTGTCACCCTGCTTATTTAAGTTATATGCAGGGTACATCGTGATAAATGCCGGGCTGGAAGAAGCACAAGCTGGAATCAAGATTGCCAGGAAAAATATCAATAACCTCAGATATGCGAATGACCACACTTAAGGCAGAAAGCAAAGAAGAACTAAAGAGCCTCTTGATGAAAGTGAAAGAGGAGAGTGAGTTTCTCAACATTCAGAAAACGAAGATCATGGCATCTGGTCCCATCACTTCATGGCAAATAGATGGGGAAACAATGGAAACAGTGGCAGACTTTATTTTGGGGGGCTCCAAAATCACTGCAGTTGGTGACTGCAGCCATGAAATTAAAAGACACTTGCTCCTTGGAAGAAAATCTATGACCAACCTAGACAGCATATTAAAAAGCAAAGACATTACTTTGCCAACAAAGGTCCATCTAGTCATGGCTATGGTTTTTCCATTGTTCATGTATGGATATGAGAGTTGGACTATAAAGAAAGCTAAGTGCCAAAGAATTGATGCTTTTGAATTGTGGTGTTGGAGAAGACTCTTGAGAGTCCCTTGGACTGCAAGGAGATCCAACCAGTCCACCCTAAAGGAAATCAGTCCTGAATATTCATTGGGAGGACTGATGTTGAAGCTGAAACTCCAATACTTTGGCCACCTGATGTGAAGAACTGACTCATTTGAAAATGCCCTGATACTTGGAAAGATTGAAGGCAGGAGGAGAAGGGGACAACAGAGGATGAGATGGTTGGACGGCATCACCGACTCAATGGACATGAGTTTTTGTAAACACTGGGAGTTGATGATGGACAGGGAGGCCTGGCGGCTGCAGTCCATGGGGTCACAAAGAGTCAGACACAACTGAGTGACTGAACTGATTGAACTGAAGACTGCATTCTTCTCTGAATCATTTTTTCAATTTTATCATTGGTTTTAGCTATAGTTTCTGATATTTTTTAAAATGCATTATTATTATTTCCCAGATGCTTAAAATTTCAATTTAGGCTTTCTCTTTGACTCAAGAATTAAAAGAATATTTCAAATTTTCCAGGTAGATTTTTTTGTTAATTTCAAATTTCTTATCATATTGTGACTGGAGAATACTGCTTTCTGCTGTGTCTATTTAGTGGAATGTGTAGAGCTTTTGATCTAATTCATAGATGTTCCATAGGCATTTGAAAAAGTCTGTTCTCAGGGCAATTAGATGTACCTAGATTATTGAGTTCTTCTGTGTCTTTTTTTGTAAACTTTTTTCATCTGTCATAGACAGATAAGAAAAGTGAAATAGGGACTTCTAATGCTTTTCTCTTTATTTCTTTTTCTATTTCTTATAGATTTCATGTAATTAATTAACGTTACTTGGTTTACTTTATAGAAATTCAGGAAGGGGGAGGACTGTGAGGGAGAGGATGTATGTATACGTGTAGCTGATTCACTTCACTGCACAGCAGAGACTAACAACATTGTAAATCAGTTGTATAGTCCAATTAAAGTATTTACACTCCAGTTAAAGTATTAGTATTGTAATATCATCATTGTGGATTATATGTTTTAACATTCTAAAGATTCTAACACTTTCTTTTTTGCTTTATTTAACGCTCCCTCACATAAAGAGGGGGATTCAACCTCATCTGGTATAAGATTGTAGCTTAACTTTTTTCTTTGTGTTTGGCTGGTGTACCTGTATCATCTTTTATTTTTCAACTTTTTTGATATTGTCTGTTTTCTAAAGATACTTTTCTTGCAATAGGTAAGCTTATCCCATTGACGTTTATAGGTATGTCTTAGTTCTGTATCACATTTTATGACCTACTTTTTGTTTTTAAGGATTGGTTTGTATCTTTCTCCAGAGGGTATATATTTGTTTTATGCTTTTGTTCCTTTTGATAATTTAGGAAGGTTTGTATTCTGATTTTAGCTCTTCTATTGGTTAGCCTTATACTATAACTTTTAAAAATATATTTTATTCTCTATTGCTTTAGGCCACATCTATTTATTCCCCACTACAAGCAGTGACAAAATTATTATACCTCTATCCATCCCATCTCCTTTACTCTACTTCATTTTAATGAATACATTATTATTATTAGTTCTTCAAATTATCATCTCTATACTTTTGAATATACTCTGTCTCTATTATTTGATTTATAAGAAATAAATAATGTCTTTTGACCTAGGATATTAAAGATAAGGAAATCAACATCCTTTTGCAACCTCTCATCTTCTTACATCTCCCCTTCTTGGTTTTGTTAATTCTATTACTTTTACTGGTATAGTTTATAATATTAACATTCTGAACAATATAGAGTAGTGATTAAGAGAATGAGCTCTGGAACCAGACTGCTTAGGTTGAAATCTTGGCTTTTATGATTTTGTAGCTTGAGTATAGCAATAGGTTCTACCTCACAGGGCTGTTGTCATAATAAAAATGTGGCACTGGAACAGTGCCTGATACACGGTAAGCATCTAATAACTACGCAATACTGTTTTAACAGTTATTATGAAATAGATTTTCAGGGTTGTTTTCATCCCAGTCCTACATTTCAACTGGCTTCCATGCGCAGTTTCTGTGTTCATCTCTTGGTTGCCTCAAATTCATTCTCTAATAGTTCTTCAAGAGATGCTAATGGGAATTATATCTTCTGATCCTTAACATATTCAAAAACATTTGATGCCTTTTACTTGAAAGAAAGTTTGGCTATGGAAAATAAGAAGAGTTATTATTGAGCACTTATTAAAATCACAGGTGATCCATCCTCCTTAAATGATTATAGCTCATAATAGTGCTATAAGTCAAGCAGTATTTACATCTCCTTTTACAGAAGAGAAAATTAGGACACAAGCAGGTCACACTTCTTTCTCAAACTTTGCTGGCACTGCACTACCTTTGAAGATGGCTGTTGAGAAATCCGAGTCCAATCTGATTTATTTTCCCTTAAAAATGTCTTGATCTTTTGCCTGCTTGCTCAAAGGATTATTTATTTTTCAAGTCCAGTAAAATTCAATGGGATATGTCACAGGGATCATTCTGTGTCCATTTCCTTGGGACACTGTGAGTCCTTTCAATCTGTACATTAAAGACTTCTTTCACGTATATGAAGTTCTGTTGAATTCTACCTTGATTATTTTTTTCTTTTCCATGTATTCTGTTCTTCCAAATATGGATATGCTGGATATCCTTTGTCTTCTATATCTATAATTTTATCTCAAGTTCTTTTTAGTTCTTTTTAAATTTCTATCTTATTTTGCTCACTTTTCTCAACCTAGCCCTCATAAGTCTTCCTGTGTTGTTGTTTTTGTCTTCCTACGCTTTTACCCATTCACACTATGTCTTTAACTTCTGTGATTTTTTTTTCCTTTTCTTCCTTTCTGAGTCCTGTTTGCTTCATTTAAATTCAGTTCTTTTGTCTCATCATTATGTCTCCTGCTTTGAAGTCTTAAACTATTTCATTAAGTCTTTTGAATTGATAGCAGTATGTTTGCTGTGCTTCACGGCAATATTCTTCTGGAAAAAAATTTTTGTTTGAGATGTCCTCTTCCTATTCCTTTCTTCCTTTTCCTCATAGATTTGCTGTATAGATCTCCAGCTTGTTTTGAGTATTACTCATTAACTGAATGAAAGGAGTTCTTCAACCCGCTATTTGCAGGAAGCAACTGGGGCAGTGAAATGAGCGAGTGGTGAAACTCCTGTGGCCCAGAATTTGTGTGTATGTGTGCGCGCGAAGAGAAAAAGAAAAGATGAGACAGAGAGACAGAGATACACAGATTGCTTTAGCCTATCTCTCTCCTCAGCAACTACAGAGTTGCTCATAATATAGTCTCTCCCAACTCTTATTTTATTTACAGACTGCCTCCAACATAGATAAGATTTTTAAGGATTTTATTAATCAGTGCTGCCTTGCCCTGGTGGCTCAGTGGTAAAGAATTTGCCTGCCAATGCGGGAGACGTGGGTTTGATCCCTGGGTCAGGAAGATCCCCTGGAGAAGGAAATGGCAACCCACTCCAGTATTCTTGCCTGGGAAATTCCATGGGCAGAGGAGCCTGGAAGGCTGCTGCTGCTGCTGCTAAGTCACTTCAGTCATGTCCAACTCTGTGTGACCCCATAGACGGTAGCCCATCAGGCTCCCCCATCCCTGGGATTCTCAAGGCAAGAACACTGGAGTGGGTTGCCATTTCCTTCTCCAATGCATGAAAGTGAAAGTGAAAGGGAAGTCGCTCAGTCGTGTCCGACCCTCAGCGACCCCATGGACTGCAGCCTTCCAGGCTCCTCCGTCCATGGGATTTTCCAGGCAGGCTGCAGGGTTGCAAAGAGTAGGACATGACTGAGCACACACACACACTGCCTTGCCCTGCTACTTCATGATGCCAAATAGAGTCCTGGGAAGTTCTCACAGCTTGTGCCCCCTAAACTTTCATTGCAAACCAGAGAGGTGGGTCTGTCCCTCAGGTATACCACGTAGTCAGTGCTCTCCCAGCTTTGAGAAGTGAGGTCACAGCAGGTATTTCATCTCAGCATCCTTCTGTACTCTGCTGTAATTTTTACTGTATTTGGCAGGTCATCCTCATTTATTGTGCCTTAGGGTTACATTCGGAGAAGGCAGTGGCACCCCACTCCAGTACTCTTGCCTGGAAAGTCCCAGGGACAGAGGAGCCTGGTGGGCTGCAGTCCATGGGGTCGCGAAGAGTTGGACACAACTGAGCGACTTCCCTTTCACTTTTCACTTTCATGCATTGGAGAAGGAAATGGCAACCCACTCCAGTGTTCTTGCCTGGAGAATCCCAGGGACGGTGGAGCCTGGTGGGCTGCCATCTATGGGGTCGCACAGAGTCGGACACAACTGAAGCGACTTAGCAGCAGCAGGGTTACATTGGCACCTTATCTTATCAAAGGATTTGGTTTCTTTTTTTTTTGGTCGCAACACATGGCTTGTAGAGTCTTAGTTCTTTGACCAGGGATTGAACCCAGGCCTTTGACAGTGAGAGCAGAGTCCTAACCACTGGATGACCAGGGAATTCCCATCTTTTTTTTTTTTTCCTTGTCTTGGGGCAATATCAAGGAGACAGACAAGATGACAGAAGTGCCTTGTTATTTTAAAAATATTTTGGTATTTTAAACTTATTTTTAATTCATTTTAAAATAGAGCCATTTTAAAAAATAGACTGCCCATCTTCTCATAAGCAGTAGATACCATACTACGTCAGGCCATGCTAAGTGGGAAAAAATGACTTCAAAGTTCTGTGCATGCCCTAGTCACAATAAGATCTCTCATAGTTATATAACTAGTAAGGAGCAGAGCTTGGATTCAAATCCAAGTCTGTCCATATCCAAAGCCTGAATTATTTTTATCATAGAACTTTCTCTTAAAGAATGTAAATATTTCTTTATGGTATCTTTAATATGTTTCTTCTTTTTTAATTTTAATTTTATTGGCATATAGTTGGTTTACAATATTGTGTTAGTTTCAAGTGTACAGCAGAGTGATTCAGTTCCACATATACATATATTCATTCTTTTAGTTCTTTTCTCTTAGAGGGTATCACAGAATACTGAATAGAGTTCACTGTGCTATATAGTATTCCTTGTTGATTATCTATCTTATATATAGTAGTGTGTGTATGTTCATTTCATCATTCTGATTTATCCTTCCCTCTCATTTCCCCTTTGGTAACCATAAGTTTGTTTTTGATATCTGTAAGACTGTTTCTGTTTTGTAAATAAGTTCAGTTGTATCATTTCTTTTTGATTCCACATGTAAATGATACCATATAGTATTTGTCTTTCTCTGACTTAATGCACTTAGTATGATAGTCTCTAGGTCCATCCATGTTGCTGCAAATGGTATTATTTCATTGTTTTTATGGCTGAGTAATACTCCACTGTATGTGTGCCACGTCTGCTTTATCCTTTCCTTTGTCAATAGACATTTAGGTTGTTTTCATGTCTCGGCTGCTGTGAATAGTGCTGTGGTGAACACTGGGGTGTATGTATCTTCTTGGATTATGGTTTTCTCCTGATATCTGCCCAGGAGTGGGATTGCCGGATCATATGGTAGCTCTATGTCAGTTTTTTAAAGAACCTCCATACTGTTCTCTATTGTGATTATACCAGTTTACATTTCCACCAACAGTGTGGGAGGGTTTCCTTTCCTCCACACTCTTTCCAGTATTTATTGTTTGTTACTTTTGGATGATGGCCATTCTCCATGGTGTGAGGTGATACCTCTTTGCAGTTTTGATTTGCATTTCTCTGATAATTAGTGATGTTGAGCATCTTTTCATGTACTTTCGGCCATCTCTCTGCCTTCTTTGAAGAAACGTCTATTGTGATCTGCCCATTTTTTCTTTGGGTTGTTTTTATTTTGACATAAAGCTGCATGAGCTGTTTGTATATTTTGGAGATTAATCCTTTGTTGATTGCTTCATTTGCAAATATTTCAATGTGGTTCTCCTTGTGAACATTTTCCTATTAACTACTTTTTTATTTCCTGGTTTTTAGTGTGACAAATACAAGACCGGAGTTATTGATGGGCCTGCATGTAATAGCCTTTGTGTCACAGAAACTCTTTACTTTGGAAAATGCTTATCCACCAAGCCCAACAATCAGGTATGGACATTGTGAATTAACATTCCAGATTTATGGTGCTATCTGATTTTACCTTAAACTACTTATTAAAAGAACTGTTGAACTGGAACTTTAGGATATTTAAATAATTCAATTGTATAAGTGTTGACTCACTCATCCAACAGGTATTTATTAATCCCCTAGTCCAAGCATATTCCATACACTATTTTAGATGTTAGGAAAACAGGGGTGATTAAGACAGATAAGATTATTTCCCTATGGGTCTCACATTATCAGTTGACAGATAAGTAAATAAGTAAAGTAATTACAGAATGTGGTGTTTTGTATAGGATATACACAAGGTGAGTTGATGAAATATACTCATTCCTTTTATAGAAATTTAAAGTAGGTTTCAAGTCTATAATACTAGCCATGCTTAAGAAGTTTTCTGAAATAAAGTCCAGTATTTGAGTATCTGCTGTTTGCTAAGTACTGCTTAAGGCATTGGGAGAGACCATGGGGAACAAGACAGACAAAACCTCTGGCCTCATATGCCTTATGTTTCATGTGAAAGAAGACAGGTGATAAAGAGTCAATAAAGAAATAAGGTCATTTCATGGATTCCCTGGTGGTACAGTAGATAAGAATCCGCCTGCCATTGCAGGGGACACAGGTTCAATCTCTGGTCCAGGAAGATTCC
This sequence comes from Bos javanicus, assembly GCF_032452875.1. Taxonomy (NCBI): domain Eukaryota; kingdom Metazoa; phylum Chordata; class Mammalia; order Artiodactyla; family Bovidae; genus Bos; species Bos javanicus. The sequence continues at coordinate 50,961,314 of NC_083870.1, forward strand.
ACATGCCACGGAGCAACGAAGCCCACGCGCCACAACAACTGAGCCCTTGAGCCTAAACTACTGAGCCCGCGTGCTGTAACTGCTGAAGCTTATGCACCTAGAGCCTGTGCTGTGCAACACAAGAGGCCATCAAAAGGAAAAGCCCATGCACCACAACTAAGAGTAGCCCCACTCACTGCAACTAGAGAAAGCCCATGCACGTCAGTGAGGACCCAGCACAACCAATAAATAAATAAAACAGAACATTAAAAAAAATAAGATCGTTCCAGACAGTGATAAGGGCTGTGAAGAAAATAAAATGAGGTCATGGCTTAGAGGGTAGTCTGTGAGGGAAGAGGGATCTACTGTAGGTAGGAAATTAGGGAAGGTCAGCCGAACGGGACCTCTTGGCTGAGACTTGAATGATGTGAAGGAATGAACTGTATGAAGATCATTGAGAGTACACTCCGGGCAAAACCAGTAGCAAGTGAAGGAGGTCATGAAACAGGAATGATGGTAATAGGTTCAAAAAACAGAGAGAAGACCAGCATAGATGGGATATAGAGACTGAGGCAGTAGGTGGTAAAGATCAGGTTGGAGAAGCAGGCCAGCTCATAAGAAGCCTAGCAGACAATGAAAAGGGCTTTGGACTTTAATCTGATTGAATTAGAGGGTTTGAAGCAGAGGAGAGAGTAATAGTATTACTAATTAATATGGTCATATTTGTTTTTTACAAATAAATAACAACAGTATAAGCAGCAGTAGACTGCCTGGGTTCACATGCTAGCTTTGCCTCCATTGTATTCCCTTCAGCATACTGCTTCACTTCTCTCTGCTTCAGTTCATCTATCAGTGAAGTCAGGGTAATAATAGTATCTACTGCATAGGGTTGTTATAGGGAGTAAGATAATCAAGTAAACTAACAGATCATAGCATAACGTAAAGCACCATATATTGTTAGACTGTTAAATAGCTAGATAGTTAATAATTACTAATTCTGGGAATTAGGGAAATGGATGTTGAACTTTTCATGTTTCTGTGTAATTTGACTTTAAAAAAGACTATATTTATAGCTATAAACACATATTAAGAGATAAGATCTCAAATAAACAACTGAACTTTACATTGTAAGGAATTATAGAATAAACTAAATCTAAACCTTGCTGAAGGAAGGAAATAATACAGATTACAGTAGAGATCAAGGAAATAGAAAAACGATAAAATCAGTGAAAACAAAAGTTGATCATTTGAAAAGGTCAACAAATCTGACAAACTTTTAGTTAGATGGACTAAGAAACAATGAGAGAAGACTCAAATTATGAAAATCAGAAATGAAGCAGAGACATTACTGTCAGTTGTACATAGATAAAAAGGATTATGTGAGAATACAGTGAACAGTTGTACAGCAACAAGTTGGATAATCTAGATGAAATGGGCAGATTCTTCCTAGAAACACAAAACCTACTAAGAAATAGAAAATCTACATAGACTAACAGGGAGATCGAATCAGTAATCAAGCCCCCAACAAGAAAGGCCCTGGATGTATGGGTTTCTCTCATGAATTCTGCTGCTGCTAAGTCGCTTCAGTGTCTGACTCTGTGCGACCCCATAGACGGCAGCCCACCAGGCTCCTCCGTCTCTGGGATTTTCCAGACAAGAGTACTGGAGTGGGGTACCATTGCCTTCTCCCTCATGAATTCTAATAAACATTTAGAAAACTAACACCAATCCTTCTTAACTTTTGATGGCTCAACAATGAAAATTGATCAATGTAATAATACATGACATTAACATAACAAAGGGGGAAAAGGAACACCACAATTAATGCAGAAAAAGCATTTGACAAAACTCAAGATAAAAACACTCAACAAACTAGGAATAAAAGGCAACTATTTCAACATAGTAAAAACCCTGTGTGGAAAACCTACAGCCAACATCATGCTCAGTGGTGAAAGACTGAAAACTTTCCCCGTAAGATCGAGAAGAAGGCAAGGATGCCTAGTTTCACCAATTCTATTCAGTATAGTACTGGAAATTTTGGCAAGATCAGTTAAAGAGATAAAAGGCATATAAATTCGAAAGGAAAAAGTAAAATTATCTCTTGATAGGTGATATGATCTTATTTGTAGAAAAACCTAAAAATTTCACAAGATTATTAGAGCTAATAAATGAATTCAAAGTCCACCCACAAAAATCTGTTGAATTTCTATACAGTAACAATGAGGACAGATATATAGACTAAAGGAATACAATAGCCCAGGAATAAACCCTCACATATAGAGTCATATAATTTTTGACAAGGGTGCTAAGACCATTCAATAGGGAAAGAACTCTTTTTTAACAAATAGTACTGGGAAATCTGGATATACACATGCAAAAGAATGAAGTTGGACCCTTACCTAACACCACAGGCAAAATTCAAGTCAAAATAGATCAAAGATCTAAAGATAAAATTAAAACTATGAAACTCTTAGATGAAAACATTAGGTAAAAGCTTTGTGACAATGGGTTTGGCAATGATTTCTTCCACAGGCAACAAAAGAAAAAATAAATTGTACTTTATAAGAATTTTTAAACTTTGTGCATCAAAGATCTATATCAGTAGAGTAAAAAAGAAACAGAATGGGAGACAGTATTTGCAAATCATATATCTGATAGGGGATTAATATCCAGAATATATAGAGGGCTCCTAAAACTCCATAACAATAACAAGAAACCCAGCTGTATTAAAAAAAATCGGCAGGAACTTCCCTGGTCCAGTGGTTAAGAATCCTCCTTCATGCAGGGGACATGGCTTTGACCCCTGTTCAGGGAACTAAGATCCCACAGGTCTCGGAGCAAATAAGCCCATGTGCCACAGCTAGAGAGCCATGTGCCAGAACTGAAGAAAGCCCACCCATGCACTGCTAGGAAGACCCATAGCAGCCAAAATTTTTAAAAAAAAAAAAGGTCAAAGAATTTGAATAGACATTTCTCAAAAAATGGTATACATATATCCAATAAGTACATGAAAAGATGCTCAGCATCACTGATTATAGGAAAATGCAAATCAAAACCACACTGAGGGAAATTCCCTGGCTGGCCAGTGGTTAGGACTCCGTGCTGTCACTGCCGGGGCCTGGGTCAATCCCTGGTTGGGGAACTAAGATCCCACATGCCATGTGGAATGGCCAAAAAGAAAAAGATACCACCTCACACCCATCAGCAGAGAAGGCAATGGCACCCCACTCCAGTACTCTTGCCTGGAAAATCCCATGGACGGAGGAGCCTGGTAGGTTGCAGTCCATGGGGTTGCTAAGAGTCGGACACAACTGAGCGACTTCACTGTCACTTTTCAGTTTCATGCATTGGAGAAGGAAATGGCAACCTACTCCAGTGTTCTTGCCTGGAGAATCCCAGGGATGGCAGAGCCTGGTGGACTGCCGTCTATGGGGTCACACAGAGTCTGACACGACTGAAGCGACTGGGCAGCAGCAGCAGCACACCCATCAGAATGGCTACTGTTAAAAAAAAAAAAAAAAAAAACAGGTGTTGGCAATAATGTAAAAAAAAAACTAGAACCCACTATTGGTGGGAATTTAAAATAGTATAGCCACTGAAGAAAACAGGTTGGCAGTTCCTGAAAACATTAGAAGTAACGTGACCTTATGATTCAGTAATTCCACTTCTGGGTATATATGTAAAAGAATTGAAATCAGGATCTCAAAGATATATGTGTAGATCCATATTCATAATTATTCACAATAGCTAAAACATGGAAGCAACCCAAGTGTCCATTGATGTATGAATGGAAACACAAAATGTGGGATATTTCTACAGTATAGTTTTAATTCAGCATTAAAAAAGATGGAAATTCTGATACTTGCTACAATTTGGTAAACCTTGAGGACATTATAAGCTTGTTAGAAAAGAACACTTACATAAGATACTCAGAGTGAGTAGTATAAATCAGAGACAGACAGTAGACTGGTGCATGGCAGGGCTGAGGAAGGGGGCAAACAGGGAGTTGTTTAATGGATAGTTTCAATTTTAGAAAATGAAGAGTTCTGGAGACAGATGATGGTGATTATACCACAAGTTCATGAAATCTAATACCACAGAACTGTATTGTTAAACATGGTTAAGATGATAAATGTTCTATTTTTTATATTTTAGCATGATTTAGAAACTGGAAAACAATAAAATTGATCGTGGTAAAAATATATATATTTATATATATATATAAAAATATATATTTAGGTATGTAATATTTTTTAATTAGGAAAATTAAGGGAAAAAAGCTTTGAAGTATGATTTCAGATTTGCAACTCAAAAAGTCAGCTCAGTGTTGATGTTTTGTTGCTCGTTTGTTTTTTTAAGAGATGTTGGTGGTTTAGTCTCTAAGTCGTGTCCAAATCTTATGACCCCATGGACTGTGGCCCACCAGGCTCCTCTGTCCATGGGATTATCCTGGCAAGAATACCGGAGTGGATTGCATTTCTTTCTTCAGGGGACCTTCCTGTCTCAGGGATCAAACCCGTGTCTCCTGCATGGAAGGCAGTCTCCTGCATTGCAGGTGAATTCTTTACTGCTGAGCCACCAGGAAAACCCCATTTTTAAGAGGAGGGGGACACTAAAAATATCATGTAGATTAGATGAGGGTTTTCTACTCTGCCTAAAGCATAATTTGTCATTCTTTTCACAGATGTATTTAGGGATTTGGGATAATCTACCAGGTGTTGTGAAGTGTCAAATGGAACAAGCACTTCATCTTGATTTTGGTACAGAATTGGAACCAAGAAAAGAAATAGTGCTATTTGATAAGCCAACTAGGGGAACTACTGTCCAGAAATTCAAAGAAATGGTCTACAGTCTCTTTAAAGTAAGTATATGCATTCACATGTTGCTGGTATGACATGGTTCTCTTCTAGAAGCTGGCAGGATTTCATTGTAAGCCATAAAAATGTTGCTATTCTTTGACCTATATCAAGGATTCTATCTTGAGGAAATAATTCAAAGAAAAGAAAAAAAAAAAAGGAGGGTGTTTACTTTAACATTACTTATTATAGCTAAAAATGTCCAGATGTGAGAGTAGAGTTCATTAAGTAGATGGGCTGCTCTATAGCTTCACATTATAACCGGTACACCATTTTCAAAAAGGTGAAATAAAATTAGGCCGATTTTTTTTTAAAGAATAGAAATATTAAAAGATGAAAATAACACTTCTGGAAAGAATATGTTTTCTCATTTTCATTGCACTCATATATTTTCACTCAAAATCTTTTCTTTGGACAGTTTATACTTTTAGACTGTTTTGTGCCAGGGAACATTTGTAGGGAAATGCTTTTTAGCCTTTACTATTGGAACAATATACTTGAATGAAATGTAAAAACAATTACAAAATAAGAGATAGTAATCTGTAGTTGACCTTTGTAACTTTGGATATGGGCAAATCACGCTGCAATTTTGCAAGTGTATGGACAAGGCAAAGAATAATTAAATTAATGGCTTGGGTTTAAGGAGATTATGGGAGTTAGGGTGGTCATTTCTTAACAGACAAATATACTTAGCAAAATGGGTTTTACTGCAAGTACCTAAAGCATAGTTTTGACTTGACAAATATTATAAATACCTGGGAATGTCCTTAATCTCCTATGGGTATTCAGTAGCAAGGTTATTACTTAGCAGGTTAATCATTCCCATAGAGGAAGTTAGTTATGTATGTTACACTTGGGATACTCATTTTTCATACCTTCTGTGTAATTAGCCAAGTTCTTATCTTTACAGGCAAAGTTGGGTGACCAAGGGAACCTCTCTGAACTGGTTAACCTCATCTTGACAGTAGCTGATGGAGACAAAGATGGCCAGGTTTCCTTGGGGGAAGCGAAGTCAGCATGGGCACTTCTTCAATTGAATGAATTTCTTCTCATGGTGATACTTCAAGATAAAGAACATACCCCCAAATTAATGGGATTCTGTGGTGATCTCTATGTGATGGAAAGCGTCGAATATACCTCTCTTTATGGAATAAGCCTTCCATGGGTCATTGAACTTTTTATACCATCTGGGTTCAGAAGAAGCATGGATCAGTTGTTCACACCATCATGGCCTAGAAAGGCTAAAATAGCCATAGGACTTCTAGAATTTGTGGAAGATGTTTTCCATGGCCCATATGGAAACTTCCTCATGTGTGATACTAGTGCCAAAAACCTAGGATATAATGATAAATATGACTTGAAAATGGTGGACATGAGAAAAATTGTGCCAGAGACAAACCTGAAAGAACTTATAAAGGATCGTCACTGTGAGTCTGACTTGGACTGTGTCTATGGCACGGACTGTCGAACTAGCTGTGATCAGAGTACAATGAAGTGTACTTCAGAAGTGATACAACCAAACTTGGCAAAAGCCTGTCAGTTACTCAAAGACTACCTACTGCGTGGTGCTCCAAGTGAAATTCGTGAGGAATTAGAAAAACAGCTGTATTCTTGTATTGCTCTCAAAGTCACAGCAAATCAAATGGAAATGGAACATTCTTTGATACTAAATAATCTAAAAACATTACTGTGGAAGAAAATTTCCTACACAAATGACTCTTAGTTCATTTGGACGTTGTAACCATTTTAAGAAAACTTAGCACTTCAAAAGAAAACTATTCATCATTTTTTCTACATGGCTTGATTCAAACCCTTGCGTTAACTCCTTTCCCCAATCCTAAGGAAGCCATCATCTTAAAATACATGTTGATTGCTGAAGGCAGGAGTTACAGGATCAAAAGGTCCAAAAAATTTATTCCTGTCCTTTTAGAAACTCTTGGTACACTTCCTAGTACATCTACCGTGTAACTATTTTGACTAATGACTTAAAAAATAATGCTGTGAAAAGCCTCATTCCATAAACATCAACAGTGAAGAGTATTTTGTAGATTTGTTAGCCAAATATCAGTGCTGGAAATTGTGTCTGCATTGAAGCTGCTATTTAAAAAAGAAAATTTATAAATTTACTAATGTCTTAGCATGGTAAAGTTTGCACATTAACAGGAATTAAGACTGCAAAGCAGGTAAATTAAAATTACTCCTTTATAAACAGGTGTTGGGTTAATAGCATGGTTTCTTGTATTATACACTTAATCCATTTATATATCAAATTTTACGTGGCTTCAGAATGTTGAGTGGCCCTTCCCCACTTGAAACCCATCAGGAAGATTCTTTCTGGCAATATGTAACTAACTGCCAATTTCAGAGGCTGAATATGGATGAGCTTTCATCATCCTAGATTTAAAGCATCTGTATCTTAGTAACCAGCCACTGGTCCTTCAAAAGGTGCATCTTTAGGCCATAGACCCAACAGTTCCACATATCTTGAATCTAAGCTGTTCAGAGTGGGACTCTGAAATCATACAACTTCCTATTAATAACTGTTTTCAAACATTCCCTATTGGCCAAAGGGCTGTTTCTTAAGAGGCATGTAAATTTACCCATCTAACACTCTGTCGTGTAAATTTGACATACAAGCGTTGATATGTGCTCCTCTTTTGTTTATTCAGATCTGGCATGTGCCTTTCAACTCTATAAAATGAAACATCTCGTGTGAGAAAGACCCAGTGTTTTCTGCTCAAAGCTTTCACCTGGTTAAAATGAATATGTTAAAATTATATGACCTTCATGGGACAGCTTCCTCTGAAAAATTAAAGCCAGGAATTAATTAGCATCAGTTTTTCTTACTTTAAAATTGTAAACTTTGAAGGTACTTTTTCTTCCCACTTATCATCTGGTTACAATAAATGAATTGAAGAAATACTTCTAATGGAAGGTTTGTCTGTTGCTTGCCAGACTTGAATTAACTCCTGTCAGGAAGAACTGATGCCCAGGCAGCAGATATGAACCTTCAGACAATATGTAAGCTCTCAGAAAAGCTATACTTCTTTCTGGAAGGAAAATACTGGCTATGTCAGGTGCTTTCCAAAATTCCATTAACAAGAGCTTAACACAAACAGCTGCTTGTTCAATAAGTTTATTATTCTTATCTGAAAAATCTTGATAGAAAATTGTAGTTTGGTTTAACTCTCAGCAGCTCGTTCCTGAGCTCTAAGGAAGCTTGCCTTCTTCTGAGCTACCCGATCTTTCTTCTGGGCAAGTGACATTTTGGGACGGTTCCACCTAGGAAACAAAAAGAAAACAAAGGGATGTAACTTAAAAACCTGACTTTAAAAGTCAAATAATCCAATTCTCAATACATGTACTCATTTATGATCTTAGTCTAACTTTCCCAAATTCCAATTTCTGTGACACTGTCCTATTATATCACAGGGCCAAAAATCAAGTAAAGATTTAAGTATAATGCTTAGACTCATTATTAAAATCCCATGTGCCATGCAGCACAGCCAAAAAAAAAATGGCAGTAGTTACAATGTACTGGGATAGAATGAGCCACCTCGGTAGCATCCGAGGCTAATACATTTCTATCACCACAATTACTTTAGCAAACCTGGTTCCCCTCACCTCTGCAACATCATGCAGAGCTAGTGATCGAGTTTGCACAATTTCAGAGTCTGCGAGAGATGCAACAAGGCAAGAACCCCTCCCAACCTTTCTTTCCAAAAGAAAAAAGATACACACCTCTTCTTTTTAACTTCTTTCTTAGGCTTCTTCTCATACACTGGATTCTCTCGTATTGCAGCATGAGCTTTCTTATACATCTCCTCCATCTGAAACAAAGCAAAGCAAACAGTACTTGGTTTCATTTCACATGCCCTAAACGATAATATGACACACTGTATTCTACTGCTTGCTCTATTTTGTCCTTCTAAGACAGATTCTCAAAAGGACTAAGTCCATGTCGGTATCCATATAAAAACCACATTTTCCTAAGTCCCAGTTTTTACCACAGGCAATATGAATTGACACTATTCACAAAACTTAACTTACTCTTCCTCAAAAAGAAAAAAATTCACAATTTCTGAGCTGTTCAACTATACTTCTTGAGTCAAGTTCAAAATAAACTGTTTCTGTAGAAACACATACTGTGCTCACTTAAAACCATCTGACCTAAATTCTTTCATTCAAATACGGATACATGCCAGCATTTAAGAGGTTACAATGAAGAATATGTGGGCCAACAAACAAATGCCAAATGCATCTCTGTCCTCCCACATTCCCCATTATTTTTATTTTCCACTGATTTCTGATAGGTCTTTACAAAAGTTATTCCCAGGATCCCATACCAGGGACCTCCTGATCTATTACCACAAATCACCATATCTGGCAGTATCAGGCCTTAGTGGAATCAGAAAGAGGTCTGAATTTCCCTAGAAAATCCTGAAAGGCTATTAGAAACCTTACTGAGAATTTTGTTCTAAAATTTAACAAAAAACAATGTTGCAACTCTCTGAATTGTTTCAGTACTTCCTAACCCAAGCAAATGACTACCAAACACATGGAAGATCAAGTCATGAAGAAACTAAAATGCCTGAGACTCAGTAACAATTACCTTCTTCCTTAAGAATGAGTCAAGTTAATCCAGATCTCTAAACTACACATTCAACGTGGATAAAATGCAATTACAACATGTATTTGTATAAAGCTCATTAGCCAAGGAAAATAATGCAAAAACTTAAAACAGCACTTGAGACCTCAAATACCTAAATCCCTTTTGAAAGTTTCTCTACTTCTCTTAGCTATCACAGCTCTCTACTGTATTTAACAAATTTAATGACTTCAAATGCAGCCATTTAACAAATCTAACCAACCCAGTTCACTTCTTCCACAAGATCAATTCCATAGGAAATACAACCATGTATGTAGAGAACACCATGAATTTAGTTTATAAAAAGACCACTTTCTGTTGGAGACATACCAGATGTCTGCAGAAGATTTCAGGAGGCACACATAAGCAGAGGCCTCTACAGATAAAATGAATGAGCTTACTGTAAAAGGATTAGCCAAAGAATGGTCTGGCTGAAGTATACCATGCATTAAGAAAGCATTAGGAAGCAGACATCTGAAACACATGTTGTAGCTTAGGAAGAAGTTTTACAGGCAAAGCAGAATTAGTCAAACTAAAAGGTATTTTTAATATTAGGGTGATGTCAATAGTAACATAAATATACTCACATGAAAATTAATATGCATCTACATTACTAATATAAAACTACCCATTTCCTAGCTCAAAAACTCAGAACTATAGTGTTTATTTAGTCTTAAAAGATTGTGTACTAAGCATACAAATGACAGTAAGTGATCTACCACCCAATTATAATTCTAAATATAATTTTTAGACATAGGTATACCAAAATATAAACTATGCACCAACAGAAAGAACCTAATAACAACAATTACTTGACATATAATCCATCAATTTACATAAAATTCTATATTTGTAGGTTTTATAATCTGTGATTTTGGTGTTCTATGCCTTCATTATCAACACTAGCACTATCATCTTCAATTACTTCAATGTGTTAAGAGATAACCCTGAGACTCAACTTTAGGTGTGATAAACTTCACAACATTAAACTTCAGAAAACATGGGCCCTTTCACTTCTGCAACATCACACACAACTAGCGATAGACCTGTCCTTCTCCTTTTCTGTGCATGCCTGAGACACAGAAAATCAACATGGCACTTATTGGCTATAATGAAGACTGAACCTTTCCCCTATTATCTCAAGAAAAGGGAAGTTTAGTACATAGAACCTCATATCAGAGTAGATTGTAACTATGACCACACAAATGAATTTTTTAACTACAGAACAGCCAAATACGTAAGAGCCACCAAATGCTTTAGATTTGGATGCTTGAAGCTTGCCATCCTTAAGCATCTAAAAGATTCCTAAAAGCATGTTGACAAGCCTAGCTCCTTCTAATATCTTTTCTGACTTTTTAACTTGCCCTGGGCCCAATATCCCAATTTCATTTTAAGCCAAAACCAGCTTTTTAAGGTCTGTCTATACCTACGAACATGCCCTTATTCAATTTTAACTGTTAACCTGAAATAAAACTGTATTAACGTACCTACCCAAAACAGAAAACTTGGTTCTATAAATTTACCAATACAGGCATTTAAAAATTTTTTACCATGTCTGGAGTTACGTTGTTCTTTATGTACTGAGAGAACTGTTTCTTGTAAGCATCTTCATCTTCCTCAATCAGGTAGCGCATGTAATCTGCAACGTTTTGCCCCATGATGTGCTTTCGGTGTACCTCAGCACTGAATTCTTTGCTTTCTGAATCATAACCAGGGAACCGTTTGGTACTGAAATAAAATTTTCCATATTTTAGTATATACTGGTTGAAATCAGTTTACTAGCAGGAATTCATTTCAGTAGCTGCCATCAGTCCCGTCTTGAAACAATTAATTGCATCATATGCAACCAAAGGACCAACTACTGACTGCTCAGTTAGTGGGATATCATCATTCAGCAGCTAATTTCTGAATTCCTGGACAGAAAATCATGCAACAAGCACCTTTAAAAACTATTAAATGAACCAAGGCCACTATAAAGTTAGTTCTCCATATTTCATAGACACGTTTCAAAATTACTTTCCTGAAAACCTACAATTACTTAGTGGTGCCTCAGGGCACATGGTAAGTGATTTGTTCCAGATTACATTTAACAGGTGCCTTGCAAGAGAACTGGCAAGACACAACTCCCTCCCCTCTATTACAGAAGTAAGTGCCAGTCAGGCTATATTTTACTGTTTACCACTCCCCTGCCAAAACAGGCGGGGGAGGGGGAGTATCGGTGGAATAGAGCTGCTCATTTCCAACCAAAATTTCTCTTGTGGCTCAGCTCGTAAAGAATCCCCCTGCAATGCAGGAGACCTGGGTTTGATCCCTGGGTTGGGAAGATTCCCTGGGAGAAAGGAAGGGCTACCCACTCCAGTATTCTGGCCTGGAGAATTCCATGAACTGTATAGTCCACAGGGTGGCAAAGAGTCAGACATACCTGAGCAACTTTCACTTTACTTCAACCAAAACTTAGCCACACACAAAAGGTAATGGTTTCAACACTGGCTTCTCTACTTACTGGCTCTAAAACCTTGGACAATTCATTTTACCTCTGAAGCCCAGTGTCTCCACTTATAAAGCATGTTACAATTCCTTCCCACCCCACCAAGTTCCTTTTACACAGTACCCAGCACATGGCAAGTACACAATGATACTACTATTACTTTCACTGGTTCAATTTTCTCCAAAGCCCAACTAGTTAGAAATAGTGCTGTTTTGGAGTCCAGGAAATGTGGTCTTGAATACTATTATTACCTGTGAGGGATAGACAAGCCTCCATCGACAGCTCCCTTTAGGGCCCCAAAAACTTTATTCCCGGTAGTAGTTCTGGCAAGTCCTGCATCCAGGTAACAGGTGAAGGCACCAGGTTGACCATCGATGCTTTCCACATTGTATTCATCTCCAGTCACCTCGACTTGCCCTTCATAAATTTTGTCCATACCAAACCTATTAAGAAGCTATTAACAAAGAAGCCAGTCTAAATGCTTATCAGAATATATTCAAACAACTCTAAAATATCTCAAAATTCACAACTTTAATCCCAACCTACTTTTAAAGAAATTTCAGACATCCAATTTTAATCACAAGTATAACTGTTTAACAGTTTCTGAATCGGCTACACTGTCCATACTTGATTTTTGTAACAATCAATTAGGACATGGTACTTAAAAGAATATCTTTTTTTCTCTACAAAGCCACTACATTATGTTAATTAAGCCACTACTCTGCTAGTACACGTCAGGTGGCTATGGTTTCACAAGTAGTGCCTTTGCAATAAAATGCTCTCAAATAAAAGACAGTGTTCCCCAACCAAACATGTTTATAACCAGTGAAGATGTGGGTCCCCAACAATGACACATGCTTAACCAAGAAAACAAAAACAAGGCAAAAGTTACACTTTCATTTCCTTTCTGTATTATAGGAAATGCTGCCACCCAGAGGCAAAGATTATTAAAACAAAACTGAATACCCCCAACCAATGCCTAGCCCCACCCCAAAAGCTTAAGGCACTGCTTCTCAAAACTTAGCATGCATATAAATCACGTGGACATCCTATCAAAACATAATTTCTGAAGGTGTGAAGAACAGTCTGCATTTTTAACGTACGCTGATGCTCACAATGTATGGATGTGAGAGTTGGACTGTGAAGAAGGCTGAGCACCAAAGAATTGATGCTTTTGAACTGTGGTGTTGGAGAAGACTCTTTGAGAGTCCCTTGGACTGCAAGGAGATCGAACCAGTCCATTCTGAAGGAGATCAGCCCTGGGATTTCTTTGGAAGGACTGATGCTAAAGCTGAAACTCCAGTACTTTGGCCACCTCATGCGAAGAGTTGACTCATTGGAAAAGACTCTGATGCTGGGAGGGATTGGGGGCAAGAGGAGAAGGGGACGACGGAGGATGAGATGGCTGGATGGCATCACTGACTCGATGGACGTGAGTCTGAGTGAACTCCGGGAGTTGGTGATAGACAGGGAGGCCTGGCATGCTGCGATTCATGGGGTCGCAAAGAGTTGGACACAACTGAGCAACTGATCTGATCTGATGCTCACAAGATCTACACTTTTGAGTAGATCTGTCCAACAGGTAGCCACCAACCAGCCACAGACGGTTATTCATATTTAAGTTAAAAACTCAGTTATGAGTAGCACTAAAAACATCTCAAGCACTCAATGTATGTGGCTAGTGGCTACCACATCAGACAGCATAGATTACAGATACCCATCACTGCAGAAAATTCTACTGGCCTAGATACACACAACAAACAGGAAAGAAAACTGGAGAGGAAAAAAGGCTTCCCCAGATTAGAAAGTGTATCTGTTAGAAACAATGCATTTATAAAATTATCTTCTGCAGTGGTGCCCTTTTAAGCCACAGGGCAACAAGAGGCGCTTCTCTGTTCCCACGGTTGAAGGTATCTGATCCATGTATGAACCATCTATGTTACAGACAACTCAAGTGAGCTAATTCCAAAATATGCCAATTGAAATAATCTTGTACATACCCTGCGGGCCAGCAGCAGGCCAGTACAATATGCCGCAGCATAATTTGTCAGGCCAACCTTCACACCATATTTTGGGAGTTCGTGAGCATAAGCTGCACAAACTATCATATCTCCTTCTATACGGGCATAAGCAATCTACAATAAAAGAAAAATGAGGTTAGTAATCTGTTTTCACTGATTACTTGTCCCAAGTATCTTCTTTGTCAAAGGAGTTAACAAAAAGCTAGATACAGACCTGCATCACTTAAGACTTGTCTTCGTTAAACCCACTCACTGTTTCAACTACAGATTTATGGCTTCGTCAACTACAGCAGGTAGGTTTGAGTCAAATGCCACAATACATATGTCTCAAATTACACAGCTGGTAATGGACAGGGAAGCCTGGTGTGCTGCAGTCCACTGGATCGCAAAGAGTTGGACATGACTGAGAGACTGAACTAATAAGCAAACTGCTGCTTTCTGAAAATCTTTTGCATGGGAGACACCTTCATACATATTTACTAAAACTACTTCAAACAATATACAGGAATAAGAACACTCTTAAAAGTCTAATATTCACACCTACCTACCTCTTCAAAGCAGTGCATAAGTGGACTTAGTCCACAACAAATTCTAGTATCCTACTGGAATTACAATGGTCAAGAACCTTCTACTAGGTCTTAAATTTATCCTCCCATCCCCCGAAAAACAGCACAGAACCATAAATTTCTCTAATCCGCCCCCCTAAACTGAATGGATTAAACTGGGGTAGGATTGCTGAACAGCTGATCTTCAAAGTATTTTTTTTTTTAACAGTACCAATTCTCCAGGCTCCACCTTCAGACCTACTAAAACAACTACTCAATGTTTTTTGGAGTGCCAGGCACCAAACTAGACAGACCTAATGCATACATTTGTTCTGCTTCCCAAGTATGTCTCTAGCACAGTAAGGGAAGAAGTGGGGGTGGAGGTTACCAACTATTATTTAAGTCTAAAATACAACTTACCTGACAAATGATATCTCTGTTCGTTACACGAACAATCATTCTGTATTTAGGTGTGTTGTACTTATTTTTATCTTGGATTACCAATCGTTTCCGAGCATAGTAGTCAGTTTTGCCCTCTGAAAGAAAAAAACAAATTAAGAAAGTCCACTCCGTTACAAAGCAGAATCTTTTCCTAATGAGAATATGAAAACCTGACCATACCTCGCCTTCTTCTGAATTTCACTTGGTATCTCTTGAAGTAGGCCTTGTTCTTGACAACTTTAACAAACCCCTTTAAGATAAAAGAGTAAATTATTAAAACTTTGATAAATGTTTTAGCTTGATATCTTTGACATTTGAGTTAACTTTGTAACAAAGTAACAACTTAACTTTGTGACAAACAAAACTTTGTGACAAAGTAACAACTTAACTTTGTGACAAAGTAACAACCTAAACTTCAAAAGTGAATCCAGAAAACCATCACTTTCTCAAATCTGAGAAATCAAATCACTTTTCTTCTATTTTCCATCTATCAAGACTGACAATTTTATACAACAAAATAAAAATGAATCAGCGCCAAAACAGGAATGAAAAAGCAAACATACAAAATGTAGGCCAATTTATTATAGTAACCAGATATAAAACGAGCACTATTAAAGTTTTAAACACTCTCCACTTTTATTCCCTCTTGGACCAACAATCCTTGTGTCCCAACTTTTGCTTAAGACAACTATTTTGCAAACGTCAGTCTGTTCTTAATGCTGTCCCATTTGATGAACCTATATTTTCCCTTTCCACGAACTTTTTTCAAAAGCCTAAATTTCTTGTCACGAAACACAACTGGCCAAGCACATACTCGGCAATCACTCCCGATTAAAACAGTCCCCCACAAACTACAGCACCACACCACCCGAAAATTCACTAAAATCTGTTACCAGCGACAATTTAGAGAAAAAAGCAGGAGAGGTACACCAAACTAAATGGGCTTTCTTTCGGGGCCCAAAGACACCAGAGCCTCCAGGTTCTACTGACGGTTTTGGTTTAAAAGCCACTTTTTCGGACCAGTAACACAGGTTTCCCAAACAACCTGCCGACCCCGACGCTCCCTCGGAAAACCCACCAGTCATGAGCGGAGCTGGGTCCGAGAAGCCACAGCCCGTCTCCACTCAGGCCAGTAGTCTGAGACCGACTCCATGCAATCTTCCCTTCCGGGCCGCCTGCCGGAGCTCCCCTCTGCCAAGCCAGAACTAGCCACACCGTTTGCTTACTCTACTCACCTCCTCCTCAATCCCCGGTCCCAGCTCCCATCTTCTTCAACCCCTCCCCCCACTAAGCTTGAGCGCCGTGGCAGCCATTAAGGCCACGCTGGGAGCTGCAGCCCGACCACAGCGGAGCCGGCAATCTAACGCCATCCGATTCCTGCGCCGCGCTAAACGGACTTTAGGCGGGCTTTAGGACAAGGAGAGGAAGGCCCCATGCATCCGTAGCCCCAGCAACGGGATACCCACTCACCATCCTGCGGATCAGAACCCAGACTCCGCGGCTTGCCACAGAGCTGCAGAACCAGCACGGCTCCGGGGGGGAAAAGGCCGCGGCGCACGCGCAGGCGCAGTATGTAGCGCCGACGAACACGCCAGCGACGTGTGGAAGAGAGACCAGCCGGTCGGCCGGAGTGCAGTGTGCCTCCCCCTGCTGGTGGGAAGACCGGTGCTGACCTTCGCCTTCCCCCGACGAATCCTCAGAGCCGCAAAGTCCCTCATCTCCAGACTGGTAATCCGACAGGGAGCGACTGTGAGCACTAGCATGGAGGATTATTAACGGCATTCACTTGCCTGTGCTAGGAAGTTGTTTCATAACAAACCTGTATTACTTTTGTAAGCAAGAAAAAAAATTTTAATTAAGTAGAATAAATTTGCTGTAGAACACTTTTGCCTGCTTCTTGACTACGCTTCCGAGTCCAGAGCATATGCCCCTCACGAAGCCTTGCCTTAGTGCTCCAAGCCTGGGTTAGGGGCCTTCCCACAGCACCTTTGTAATGGCACCCCAGTCCAGTGCTCTTGCTTGGAAAATCCCAAGGACGGAGGAGCCTGTTAGGCTACAGTCCATGGGGTCGCTAAGAGTCGGACACGACTGAGCAACTTCACTTTCACTTTTCACTTTCATGCATTGGAGAAGGAAATGGCAGCCCACTCCAGGGTTCTTGCCTGGAGAATCCCAGGGACGGGGGGAACCTGGTGGGCTGCCGTCTATGGGGTCGCACAGAGTCGGACATGACTGAAGTGACTTAGCATAGCATAGCCTACCCTAGATTGTAAACTCCCTGAGGGTAGTAGGCCCTGCTGTTAAATTCCTTTGCTTCTGTAGCACTTAGTCTAATCTGTCTGATACTTGATGAAACTGCAAACAAACCCAAATTGAGAGACGTTTTACAGAGTAACCGGTATGTATCCTTCAAAAATGACAAAATCAGGATGGATAAGGAAAAACTAAAGAACTATTCCAGTTTGAAACAGACAACTACATGCAATGTGCGATTCTAGGCTTCATCTTGGACAAGAAAGAAAAAAAGAAAAAGGAAGGGCTTTTTTTTTTGTTTTCTACGAAGAATATTCTCAGAATAGTCAGTGAAATTTAAATGAAATCTGTGGATTAGATGGTGGTAATAGATCAATGTCAATTTCATTCTGATAACCACACTACCGTTATGTATGAGAGTGTTCTTGTTTTTCAGGAAATATACTTTGAACTATTTTGGAGTTCAAAATAGGCATCATTTCACAATTTACTCTCAAAAAATGACAAAAAATAATTACATTTATGTGTGTATACACATATCCAGTATTTTGGCCACCTCATGTGAAGTGTTGACTCATTGGAAAAGACTCTGATGCTGGGAGGGATTGGGGGCAGGAGGAAAAGGGGATGGCAGAGGATAAGATAGCTGGATGGCATCATCGACTCGATGGACATGAGTTTGAGTGAACTCCGGGAGATGGTGATGGACAGGGAGGCCTGGCATGCTGCAATTCATGGGGTCGCAAAGAGCTGGACACGACTGAACAACTGAACTGAACACACATACATGTAGAGAGAAGGAAAATGAAAAAGCAGATGTATTAAAATGTTAACAATAGGGAACCTAGAAGAAGGATATATGGAAATTTTCTGTACTATTGTTCTTACAACCAACTTGTGATTTTGAAATTATTTCAGAATAAAAAATAAAACATTGTGGTGACTTTTCTGGTGGTCCAGTGGCTAAGACTGTGTTCCCAACACAGGGGGCCCAGATTCAACCCCTGGTCAAAGAATTAGATCTTACATGCCTCAACTAAAAACTCCTCATGCTGCTGCTGCTGCTGCTAAGTCACTTCAGTTGTGTCTGACTCTGTTCGACCCCATAGACGGCAGCCCACCAGGCTCCCCCATCCCTGGGATTCTCCAGGCAAGAACACTGGAGTGGGTTGCCATTTCCTTCTCCAATGCATGAAAGTGAAAAGTGAAAGTGAGGTCACTCAGTCGTGTCTGACTCTTAGCGACTCCATGGACTGTAGCCCACCAGGCTCCTCCACCCATGGGATTTTCCAGGCAAGAGTACTGGAGTGGGATGCCATTGCCTTCTGCATGCTGAAACTGTTCATAAAAAAATCTCACATGCAACAACGGGATTTAAAATCCTGCTTGCTGCAACTAAGACCTGGAGGAGCCAAAAAAAAAAAAAAGAGAGAACATTAGGAATTCCCTGCCAGATCAGTGGTTAGGAAATCCCTGGTTGAGGAACTGAG
This sequence comes from Bos javanicus, assembly GCF_032452875.1. Classification (NCBI taxonomy): domain Eukaryota; kingdom Metazoa; phylum Chordata; class Mammalia; order Artiodactyla; family Bovidae; genus Bos; species Bos javanicus. The sequence goes on from NC_083870.1 coordinate 50,980,035, forward strand.
ACCCCCATAAGCAGCTCAATGTGGTCAAAGGAAAAATAATTAAAAATAAAACATTGATTCCTCTTAAAATAGAAGATATTTCTCATATTATTTGAAATGAAAACAAACTCAGTTTTATCAAAATTTATAACAAATAGAAAATAAATCAGCAATTTTTAGTTCTGGTAATGATGATTTAATACCAAAATATGGGAAGTATTCTATGATGTCAATCCATGAGGTACTTACTTAGTGCCCAAATCATCTAGATCTTTATTGAAACCATCATCAGTTCAGTTGTTGCTCAGTCATGTCCGACTCTTTGGGCCCCCATGTACTGCAGCATGCTAGGCTTCCCTGTCCATCACCAAATACTGCAGCCTACTCAAACTCATGTGCATTGTCAGTGATGCCATCCAACCATCTCATCCTCTGTCGTCTGCTTCTCCTCCTGGCTCCAATCTTTCCCAGCATCAGCGTCTTTTTAAATGAGTCAGTTTTTCGCATCAGGTGGCCAAAGAATTGGAGTTTCAACTTCAGCATCTGTCCTTTCAATGAATATTCATTCAGGACTGATTTCCTTTAGGAATGATGGGTTGGATCTCCTTGCAGTCCAAGGCACTCTCAAGAGTCTTCTCCAACACCACAGTTCAAAAGCATCAATTCTTCAGCGCTCAGCTTTCTTTATAGTCCAACTCTCACATCCATAAATGACTACTGAAAAAACCATAGCTTTGAGTAGATGGACCTTTGTTGGCAATGTCTCTGCTTTTTAATATGCTGTCTAGATTGGTCATAGATTTTCTTTCAAGGAGCAAGCATCTTTTAATTTCATGGCTGCAGTCACCATCTGCAGTGACTTTGGACCCCCCAAAATAAAGTCTCTCACTGTTTCCATTGTTTCCCCTTCTATTTGCTATGAAGTGATGGGACCGGATGCCATGATCTTAGTTTTCTGAATGTTGAGTCTTAAGCAAACTTTTTCATTCTCCTCTTTCACTTCCATCAAGAGGCTTTTTAGTTCTTCTTCACTTTCTGCCATAAGGGTGGTGTCATCTGCATACCTGAGGTTATTAATATTTCCCCAGGCAATCTTGATTTCAGCTTGTGCTTCATCCAGCCCAGCATTTTGTATGAGTTACTCTCCATATAAGTTAAATAAGCAGGGTGACAATATACAGCCTTGACGTGCTCCTTTCCCAATTTGGAACCAGTCTGTTGTTCCATGTCCAGTTCTAACTGTTGCTTCTTGACCTGCATACAGATTTCTCAGGAGGCAGGTCAGGTGGTCTGGTATTGAAGAATTTTCCACAGTTTGTTGTGATCCACACAGTGAAAGGCTTGGCATAGTCAATAAAGCAGAAGTAGATGTTTCTCCAGAACTCTCCTGCTTTTTTGATTATCCAATGGATGTTGGCAATTTGATCTCTGGTGCCTCTGCCTTTTCTAAATCCAGCTTGAACATCTGGAAGTTCATGGTTCATGTACTGTTGAAGCCTGGCTTGGAGAATTTTGAGCATTACTTTGCTCAAAATGAGTGAGATGAGTGCACTTGTGCAGTAGTTTGAACATTTTTTTGGCATTGCCTTTCTTAGGGATTGGAATGAAAACTGACCTTTTACAGTCCTGTGGCCACTGCTGAGTTTTCCAAATGTGCTGGCATATTGAGTGCAGCACTTTAACAGTATCATCTTTGAGAATTTGAAATAGCTCAACTGGAATTCCATCACCTCCAATAGCTTTGTTCATAGTGATGCTTCCTAAGGCCCACTTGACTTCACATTCCAGGATGTCTGGCTCTGGGTGGGTGATCACACCATCGTGGTTATCTGGGTCATGAAGATCTTTTTTGTATAGTTCTGTGTATTCTTGCCACCTCTTCTTAATATCTTCTGCTTCTGTTAGGTCCATACCATTACTGTCCTTTATTGTGCCCATCTTTGCATGAAATGTTCCCTTGGTATCTCTAATTTTCTTGAAGAGATCTCTAGTCTTTCTCATTCTATTGTTTTTCTCTATTTCTTTGCACTGATCACGGAAGAAGGTTTTCTTATCTCTCCTTGCTATTCTTTAAAACTCTGCGTTCAAATGGGTATATCTTTTCTTTTCACTGTAATTATGATCAAAAAACATCTAATTATCTCAAAATGTTTTTTCCACTTTGGCCACTCATGCAAATTGTTGACTCATTGGAAAAGACTCTGATGTGGGGAGGGATTGGGGGCAGGAGGAAAAGGGGACAACAGAGGATGAGATGTCTGGATGGCATCACCGACTCAATGGACGTGAGTCTGAGTGAACTCCGGGAGTTGGTGATGGACAGGGAGGTCTGGCGTGCTGCGATTCATGGGGTCGCAAAGAGTCGGACATGACTAAAGGACTAAACTGAACTGATGATCAATTATTGTTTTCAATAGAATACAGCAGAAACTATTACCAGATATTTTGATATCATCATATAAACCACTGCCATTTTTTTTTTCCAGATTTCTTTGTCTCTTGCAATAGTATCCACAATTCAGTTCAGTCGCTCAGTCGTGTCCAACTCTTTGCGACCCCATGAATCGCAGCACGCCAGGCCTCCCTGTCCATCACCAACTCCTGGAGTTCACTGAGACTCACATCCATCGAGTCAGTGATGCCATCCAGACATCTCATCCTCTGTCGTCCCCTTCTCCTCCTGCCCCCAATCCCTCCCAGCATCAGACTCTTTTCCAATGAGTCAACTCTTCACATGAGGTGGCCAAAGTACTGGAGTTTCAGCTTCAGCATCATTCCTTCCAAAGAAATCCCAGGGTTGATCTCCTTCAGAATGGACTGGTTGGATCTCCTTGCAGTCCAAGGGACTCTCAAGAGTCTTCTCCAACACCACAGTTCAAAAGCATCAATTCTTCGGCACTCAGCCTTCTTCACAGTCCAACTCTCACATCCATACATGACCACAGGAAAAACTATAGCCTTGACTAGACGGACCTTTGTTGGCAAAGTAATATCTCTGCTTTTCATATGCTATCTAGGTTGGTCATAACTTTCCTTCCAAGGAGTAAGCGTCTTTTAATTTCATGGCTGCAGTCACCATTTGCAGTGAGTTTGGAGCCCCCAAAAATAAAGTCTGACACTGTTTCCACTGTTTCCCCATCTATTTCCCATGAAGTGATGGGACCAAATGCCATGATCTTCGTTTTCTGAATGTTGAGCTTTAAGCCAACTTTTTCACTCTCCTCTTTCACTTTCATCAAGAGGCTTTTGAGTTCCTCTTCACTTTCTGCCATAAGGGTGGTGTCATCTGCATACCTGAGGTTATTAATATTTCCCCAGGCAATCTTGATTTCAGCTTGTGCTTCATCCAGCCCAGCATTTTGTATGAGTTACTCTCCATATAAGTTAAATAAGCAGGGTGACAATATACAGCCTTGACGTGCTCCTTTCCCAATTTGGAACCAGTCTGAGGTTATTGAGATTTCTCCTGGCAATCTTGATTCTAGCTTGTGCTTCTTCCAGCCCAGCATTTCTCATGATGTACTCTGCATAGAAGTTAAATAAGCAGGGTGACAATATAGAGCCTTGACAAACTCCTTTTCCTATTTGGAACCAGTCCGTTGTTCCATGTCCAGCTCTAACTGTTGCTTCCTGACCTGCATATAAGTTTCTCAAGAGGCAGGTCAGATGGTCTGGTATTCCTATCTCTTTCAGAATTTTCCACAGTTGATTGTGATCCACATGGTCAAAGGCTTTGGCATAGTCAATAAAGCAGAAGTAGATGTTTTTCTGGAACTCTCTTGCTTTTTTGATGATCCAGCAGATGTTGGCAATTTGATCTCTGGTTCCTCTGCCTTTTCTAAAACCAGCTTGAACATCTGGAAGTTCACGGTTCACGTATTGCTGAAGCCTGGCTTGGAGAATTTTGAGCACAATTACCCATGTTTTATTATTCTTCTTACAGTATTTCAATGATGGCATATGATAAAGGAAAACAAAATAGTAGCATGTTGCTCGACTTGTTCAAATGTCTTCAATCAGACTATCTACACTGACCTTTCAGGGTCAGAAGATAATCTCTATAGAAATTAGTTTTAGGTTTGTTTGTGCTTGAGTTTACTTCTTCCCAGTCATGCAGACTTTTCCATTTCCTTATTCTAATTTCCTTATATTTCATTCTAATGTCACATTTGTTGAATATCTCTCATGTAGTTTCATTCAACATAGAAAAAATGTATCTACAATTTTTATGTTCTAAAAAATTAGATCTGTTTGAACACTTGTAATTATTAAAAGCAAGTAATATTTAAAAACTAGCACAAATTCAAAAAAAATTTTATTTTTTTTTGCCAAAGACTAATTTGCTCTCTATCTGAGCACCTTCCCTGTTTCACTTGACTCTTCCACAGCATCTCATATCTTGTTTAAATAAAATCTAACTTTTAGCAGGATGAATACCTCTAAACCTGAAACTGGAACATAAAGATAAGCAAGAAATTAGAGGCTTGGCTTTACTCAGTCATGAAACTTCATTATTCTAGAATCTTTTGTGTTCCCTTTATCACAAAGAAAAGATTTGATGAGTTAGTTTTTGTTTTTTTTTTTTACTTCCCTAATAAAAAATTTCCATTACTCAAATTCTCCTGCACTCCAAAGCAGTTATCTGTTTCAAACAGCAGCACAACCTAAAACCTCATGACATTCAGACACAGTTGCTTTTTGTGTTGAGGACACAGCACAAGAAATGTGAAACAGCATTTCCCTGGGGCCTGAAGGTGTTGATTGCCAGGGCAGATGCTTAGAGTTTCTGGTAAGAGCTGAATGCCAAGTCCCAAGTGACAGAGGCAGCCATGGCCATGCATTCCATAATAAATCTACTTTTCTGTGTGTTTGAGAGATGTAAGGTTTTATAAAGTACAGACCCAGGGTAAGGGACCTGGCAAGGGCCCCTCTTGCCTGGGTCTTGGGAAGGTACTTTCTAGAAGCATCACAACCCCTGAAGATCATCTGACTTGAAATGTCTGTACTCCTCCCTGTTGGACTGTTCTTCCAGACTAATCTCAATGACTCAGACTTGGTTGGGGGGGGGATAGTGAATAGGGAACAGAGAAGGAGTGGCAGGATTTCTACATGTGGATCAGAAATAACAGACATCTACTGAGAACTTACTATGTGCCAAAGTCTATGCTAAGTATTTATTACATTATTTCATTTTAATCTCAAAACTGATCCATCAATAGTTCATTATCCTCACTTTATAGATGAAGAAAAGGATGCCATAGCCAATCACTGTGGAACACAGAAGGACTTTTCAAATCTGAGCCTGTCTTAAAACTGTACTAAAGGAAGGACCTTGTACTATAAAAAGTTCATTAATGTGTGTATTTGACTTTGGAGTATATGCCATGATGTATTTTTGTTTGACTAAGATGTTAACATTGTTTGTGTGAAAGTGTTAGTCTCTCAGTTATGTCCGACTTTTTGCAATCCCATAGACTGTAGCCCACCAGGCTCCTCTGTCTATGGAATTCTCCAGGCAAGAATACTAGAGTGGGATATATGTATACCTATGGCTGATTCATGTTGAGGTTTGGCAGAAAACAACAAAACTCTGTAAAGCAATTATCCTTCAATAAAGAAATAAAGATTCTTCACTGTCTGAGCCACCAGCAGCTGAAACATTGGTTGGCTTAGACTAACTACAATTAGTTTGACATTGTAACTAATTCTAACTTTGTTTGAAAATAAAGATGAGGGAATTCCCTGGCTGTCCAGTGGCTAGGACTCTGCACTTCTACTGCAGGGAGCATGGGTTTGATCCCTGGTTAGGAAACTAAGATCCTGCAAGCCATGTGGCCAACAAATAAATTAAGGTGAGACTGTAGCTAGTGAACTTCTTGTCATCTTCTAAGTCATCAAAATGAAACTAAAGTTTTACAAACTTCCAGAGAATGAAGACTTAACAAAACTCTGATCAGTCTGAACTAAGAGTCATAGCTTGTTGACTAGATGAAACCTTCTAATCTAGAAGGATTAGAAATCCTTCTAGAAGCAGGAGAGAAGCCCTTGAAGCTAAACAAGGCGGTCTCAGGACGAATCTGGTAAGTCCAGCACCATTTTATTAGATGGTCAGTTAATATATGAAAGTCAAAAAACTTAAATGATTCAGTAGTATTTAGGTGTTTTTCTGGAGACTAAATTTATAGCAAGTCCTTAAGAAAAAGTTTGAAAGTCTAGAGATTGCTGAACTTTAAAGGTCAGTGCTGTCTTCAGGGCAATTATCATCTATTATGCTCAAGTTAAAAAAAAATCTATTATTGCCACAAGTTGAAAAAAACTATTATTGCCACAAAATCCATGGGGATACGAAATAAGGGGAAATCCCTGGCAGTCCAGTGGTTAGGACTCCGTGCTTCCACTGTTGAGGTGGGACGCACAGGTATGATCCCTGGTTGGGGAACTAAGGTCCTGCAAACCTTACTGTGTGGCCAAACAAAGCAAAACAAAAAAATTGAAATGAGAGGAAAGAAGCAGCTGGCTAGGCCGGTGTTAGGTGGTAAGGAACTCACCTGGGAATTAAAAGTATGCCTTCATCTTTCCTGGAATCATCCAAGTTAACTACAGTCTTATCTTGCCAGTTCTTCAAGGCTTAAAATATATGACTCATAACAACCTCCATAAATCCTTTTGAGACTGTACTTGTTAAATGACACCAATAATATCTGTCTCCCTCTTCAGTTACTTTGGGAATGTAGGGAAGACCCCAGATACACACAAGAAAGCCCACCGAGTTCTTTCGCCCCTTAGCCCACGATGGTAAAACCGGCTTCTAGATTCTCCCTGTTTCCTGAGTCAACTTCTTCAAGGAAATGTTGCAAGCAAAAAAAAGGTGTAATTAGATCTGTTACAGACAACTTCAAAGTGATGGTCATGGTGTTCTGAGTCATCCCTGCATTTCTGTGTGGGGTCAGCTTCTTGGAGAGTCTATGCTTAAAGGCACAGTGTCTTGAATGGCATTTAACTCTGGCATCATGGCTATTAGATGAGTCAATACACAGAACGACTCTAGTATAATAGCAATGGAGGGCAGGACAAGTACGTGAACTATACTTGCTATAGAGCAATAACACCAAAAGCCTTAAAGTCATACTTAATGCCTGTCTTCTAATCAAGTTCCACATCCATATCCTAGTGGCTGTATGTACTTTTTTTTTTTTTTTGGCCGTGCCATACAGCTTGTGGAATCTCGGTTACCAGACCAGGGATTGAACCCAGGCCATGGCATTGAAAGACCTGAATCCTAACCACTAGGCCCCCAAGGAACTCCCATGGTAGCTGTACTTTTAATATATATATGTAACATCTGACCACTCTTATCTCTCATGCTCTGGTCTAAGCTACCATCATCTGCTACCCAGATCATTGCATTAACTTACAGGTCTCTCTGTTTCAAATTCTCCACACAGTCAGACTGATCTATCAAAAATATATGTCACTTCTGTCCTCAAAACCCTCCAGTGCCCAAAGTTTCTTCCAGGGCCTATGAAGCCCTATGTGGTCTGTTCCTGCCCCTATCTTCTTCTAACTTCATCTCCTCTCTTTCCATCCCTCCCTCATTCTGTTCCAGCTGGCCTTGAAGCCACGCCTCTTGAGTTTTAGCATTTGCACTAAATATTCCCTCTGTCTTTATTGCTCATCCCCCAGATATCCGTGAGATGTGCTGCCTGACTTCTTTCAAGTCTCTATTCAGTCATCTTCCTTTCAGAAAGGCCTTTCTTGGCCACTCCATCTGATATAGAATACTCCATCACTCTTTATTCCTCATAGCCTGCTTTTCCTCCAAAGCATTTATTGCCAACATCCGCTGGATTATGGACAAAGCAAGAGAGTTCCAGAAAAACATCTACTTCTGCTTTATTGACTATGCCAAAGCCTTTGACCATGTGGATCACAATAAACCATGGAAAATTCTGAAAGAGATGGGAATACCAGACCACCTGACCTGCCTCTTGAGAAATCTGTATGCAGGTCAGGAAGCAACAGTTAGAACTGGACATGGAACAACAGACTAGTTCCAAATAGGAAAAGGAGTACGTCAAGGCTATATATTGTCACCCTGCTTATTTAACTTCTATGCAGAGTACATCATGAGAAATGCTGGCCTGGAAGAAGCACAGGCTAGAATCAAGATTGCCAGGAGAAATCTCAATAACCTCAGATATGCAGATGACACCACCCTTATGGCAGAAAGTGAAGAGGAACTCAAAAGCCTCTTGATGAAAGTGAAAGTGGAGAGTGAAAAAGTTGGCTTAAAGCTCAGCATTCAGAAAATGAAGATCATGGCATCCAGTCCCATCACTTCATGGGAAATAGATGGGGAAACAGTGGAAACAGTGTCAGACTTTATTTTTCTGGGCTCGAAAATCACTGCAGATGGTGATTGCAGCCATGAAATTAAAAGACGCTTACTCCTTGGAAGGAAAGTTATGACCAACCTAGATAGCATATTAAAAAGCAGAGACATTACTTTGCCAACAAAGGTTCATCTAGTCAAGGCTATGGTTTTTCCTGTGGTCATGTATGGATGTGAGAGTTGGACTGTGAAGAAGGCTGAGCGCCGAAGAATTGATGCTTTTGAAGTGTGGTGTTGGAGAAGACTCTTGAGAGTCCCTTGGACTGCAAGGAGATCCAACCAGTCCATTCTGAAGGAGATCAGCCCTGGGATTTCTTTGGAAGGAACCATGCTAAAGCTGAATCTCCAGTATTTTGGCCACCTCATGCGAAGAGTTGACTCATTGGAAAAGACTCTGATGCTGGGAGGGATTGGGGGCAAGAGGAGAAGGGGACGACAGAGGATGAGATGGCTGGATGGCATCACCGACTCAATGGACGTGCGTCTGAGTGAACTCCGGGAGTTGGTGATAGACAGGGAGGCCTGGCGTGCTGCGATTCATGGGGTTGCAAAGAGTCGGACACGACTGAGCGACTGATCTGATCTGAGCAATTGTCAATTTATTTGTTAATTTTTAAATTGTGTGCCCTCCATGCTACAAACACTCCCTTAAGGAAGGGAGGAACATTATCTGTTGGAATCACTGCTGTACCACCAGCATAAAACAGAGCTTGGTATGAAATTAATTGAATGATAAATGAAATGAAAATAATATCAAGATAGGCACACTGTAATCTCTAATCATGTATTCTGATCATCCCATTTATCAATTGTTATGTAACAATCTACCTCAAAACATAGAAGCTTAAAATAATACTGTCATCCATTTGTTTTCTGTGAATCTGTAGTTTGGGTAGGACTCAGTTTAGATGGCTTAGCTCTGCTCCCTTTGGCATCAACTAAAGCGGCTCAACTGGAGCCAGAAGGACCCATATTCTAAATGGCCCATTCACAAGGCTGATAGTTTGGCTAGGAGCTTGGTTCCTCTCCATGTGGGCCTCTCTGCAAATTCTTCACAGAATGATGACCAGACTCCTAGACTGAGAGTTCCGAGAGAACAAGGGAGACACGCATGGCAGTGTGACTTCTATAGTACTCCACGGGACAAGGCAGTCACAAAAGCCCGCCTAGAGGAGAGGCACGGACTTCATCTCTTACAGGGGGCGTGGCATGGTTCTAGAAGCACATGTAGAGTAGGAGAGATTGTTACAGACAGCTTTAAAAAAACAAAAACACAGTATTCTAGGGATTCCCTGGTAGTCCGGAGGTTAAGATGCTGACTATCCACCACAGAGAACGTGGGTGTGATCCCTGGTTGGGGAATTAGCATTCTGCATGGTACACAGAGCAGGCCAAAAAAATACATACATACATACATACATACATACATACATATATATATATATATATATATAAAGTCTTCTAGGGAATTGCCTGGTGATCTGGTGGTTAGGACTCCATGCTTCTACTGCATGGATTCAATCCTTGGTTGGGGAGCTGACATGACCCCCCCAAAAAAAGTCTCTTATGCTAATTAAATGAATTTTTGATTTTGTAAAATCATTATAACAACAAATATATTGATTTGTATGGAAATGTGCTCTATAATAACTGTACTTTTTTAGAGCTCATGTTTAAAAGTTATGCTTAAAGTATCTCAGAAAAAAATATATTCAATTCTTTCTGGACATTGTGTCCAGTCCTACTTCCTGGGGCTTGTTTCTGGCTTCTATAACTACCTCTTCTCTTATTTATTTTATTTTTGGTTGCCCTGGATCTTCATTGCTGAGTGAGGGCTTTCTCCAGTTGCAGCAGGTGAGGGCTACTCTTCATTGTGGCGCATGGGCTTCTCGTTGTGGTGGCTTCTCTTGTCATGGAGCACAGGCTCTATGTGCTCAGGCTCAGTGGTTGCAGCACATGAGCTTTGTGGAATCTTCCTGGACCAGGAATCAAACTCACGTACCCTGCATTGGCAGGTGGGTTCTTATCCACTGTTCCACCGAGGAAGTCCTATAACCACCTCTTTAAAAGGGATTTCAATGAGAACTGAATTCTTGATCTTTTCTTTTCTTCTACTATTAAAAAATTATAGAAAAAAATTTAAATATCAATTAAAAAGTCAATCAGATCAGATCAGATCAGTCGCTCAGTCGTGTCCGACTCTTTGCAACCCCATGAATCGCAGCACGCCAGGCCTCCCTGTCCATCACCAACTCCCGGAGTTCACTCAGACTCACGTCCATCGAGTCAGTGATGCCATCCAGCCATCTCATCCTCTGTCGTCCCCTTCTCCTCTTGCCCCCAATCCCTCCCAGCATCAGAGTCTTTTCCAATGAGTCAACTCTTCGCATGAGGTGGCCAAAGTACTGGAGTTTCAGCTTTAGCATCATTCCTTCCAAAGAAATCCCAGGGTTGATCTCCTTCAGAATGGACTGGTTGGATCTCCTTGCAGTCCAAGGGACTCTCAAGAGTCTTCTCCAACACCACAGTTCAAAAGCATCAATTCTTCGGCGCTCAGCCTTCTTCACAGTCCAACTCTCACATCCATACATGACCACAGGAAAAACCATAGCCTTGACTAGACGAACCTTTGTTGGCAAAGTAATGTCTCTGCTTTTTAGTATGCTATCTAGGTTGGTCATAACTTTCCTTCCAAGGAGTAAGCGTCTTTTAATTTCATGGCTGCCATCACCATCTGCAGTGATTTTTGAGCCCAGAAAAATAAAGTCTGACACTGTTTCCACTGTTTCCCCATCTATTTCCCATGAAGTGATGGGACCAGATGCCATGATCTTCATTTTCTGAATGTTGAGCTTTAAGCCAACTTTTTCACTCTCCACTTTCACTTTTATCAAGAGGCTTTTGAGTTCCTCTTCACTTTCTGCCATAAGGGTGGTGTCATCTGCATATCTGAGGTTATTGAGATTTCTCCCGGCAAACTTGATTCCAGCTTGTGTTTCTTCCAGTCCAGCATTTCTCATAATGTACTCTGCATAGAAGTTAAATAAGCAGAGTGACAATATACAGCCTTGACAAACTCCTTTTCCTATTTTGGAACCAGTCTGTTGTTCCATGTCCAGTTCTAACTGTTGCTTCCTGACCTTCATACAGATTTCTCAAGAGGCAGATCAGGTGGTCTGGTATTCCCATCTCTTTCAGAATTTTCCACAGTTTATTGTGATCCACACAGTCAAAGGCTTTGGCATAGTCAATAAAGCAGAAATAGATGTTTTTCTGGAACTCTCTTGCTTTTTCCATGACCCAGCAGATGTTGGCAATTTGATCTCTGGTGCCTCTGCCTTTTCTAAAACCAGCGTGAACATCACGAAGTTCACGGTTCACATATTGCTGAAGCCTGGCTTGGAGAATTTTGAGCATTACTTTACTAGCATGTGAGATGAGTGCAATTGTGCGGTAGTTTGAGCATTCTTTGGCATTGCCTTTCTTTGGGATTGGAATGAAAACTGACCTTTTCCAGTCCTGAGGCCACTGCTGAGTTTTCCAAATTTGCTGGCATATTGAGTGCAGCACTTTTACAGCATCATCTTTCAGGATTTGGAATAGCTCAACTGGAATTCTATCACCTCCACTAGCTTTTTTCATAGTGATGCTTTCTAAGGCCCACTTGACTTCACATTCCAGGATGTCTGGCTCTAGGTCTGTGATCACACCATCGTGATTATCTGGGTCGTGAAGATCTTTTTGTACAGTTCTTCTGTGTATTCTTGCTGTCTCTTCTTAATATCTTCTGCTTCTGTTAGGTCAATACACATATTCTAACTGCACATCTCAAATGTTCTCTTAGCTGTCTTCATTTTCAAATATTATTTCTTTCATGGAGTTGGATATGCATGATTATTCATCTTTGAATTTTATGTTGGGTGTTTTAAAACTAATTTTATGAAGTATAGTTGATTTACAATATTATGTTAATTCCTGCTACATAGCAAAGCAATTCAATTATACATATATACCTTCTTTTTCTTATTCTTTTTCATTATGGTTTATCACATGATATTGAATATAATTCCCCATGCTTTTGGGACCTTGTTGTTTACCCATTATATATATAATATTTTGCATCTGCTAACCCCAAACTCCCAATCCTTCCCTTCACATCCTCTCTCTCCAAGTCTGTTCTCTATGTCTGTGACTCTGTTTATGTTTTGTAGATAAGTTATTTGTGTTATATTTTAGATTCTACATAAAAGTTATATCATCATATGATAAATTTGGATTTCTTTATGAAGTGGACCTCAATTCAGCTCTATGGCTTGAAAAGTATATGAAATACCTACTACTTGCCTGGTACTGTGATAATGCAGTAGGAATTAGGAACAGTTATATTCCTGCCTCAGAGCCGAGGATATTTGATCAAATAGAACATTTCATTCATCTCAGAATGCTGAGTAGCAAAAATTATCATAATATGACTTAGTTATTCCATAGTACTTATATTTTCTGTAAAGAAGAGAACCAGGTATGTGAAAAATATCATTTATTCAAGATAATACCTTTTGAATTTCCTGTACTGATTACTAGCAGGGCCATATTCTAATGAACATATCTTATATTTCCTCTGGAAGCTTGGCCAAAATAAGAATATTTGTTTCCTCTCTGTGCTGCTGCGTGCTCACTCATGTTTGACTCTTTGGGGCTCCATGGACTGTAGTCCACCAGGCTCCTCTGTCCATGGGATTTCCCAGGCAAGTATACTGGAGTGGGTTGCCATTTCCTCTTCCAAGGGATCTTCCTGACCCAGGGATTGAACCTGCATCTCCTGCATTGCAGGCAGATTCTCTACCTGCTGAGCCTCTGGGGAAGTCTTCTCTCTATAGAGTAGTTTTTTTCATGCAGTTTGAAGTACTGTTTGGTCTTGTCAAAATGGACAGAGTATCCACAGCCAAGGACAGAGTTGAAAGTAGTGCCTGGCAGTCCAGTCAGATGGATGAAGCCGCCTGATTTTCTGGGGCAGCTGTGCACTGGGGGTGAGTGAGACAGACTGCAGCTCAAGGTCTGCAGTAAAAGAGCCAGTGAGACAAGACACACACCACAAACTCACTAAAAGCAACAGTACAGAAGTGAGTAACAGTGCAAGGGGGCAGTGTGTTATTAAGTGTCACAGAACACACAAGTTAGGAAGTGTGGGGCCCCAGAGAGCCTAGCAGGGAGCAACTCTAGAGCTCTGGAATACTTTGTGCAAAAAGACGGAATTGGATAGGTGGGGGGAGGGTGCTGGGTGCAGGCTGCTGATGAACAAAGGTGGAATGCTGGGGCTTCCCTGGTAGCTCAGTGGTATAGAGAATCTGCCTACTAATGCAGGAGACATGGGTTTGATCTGTGGTCTGGGAATATCCAACATGCCACGGAGCAACTAAGCCCATGTACCACAGCTATTAAGACTGTGCTCTAGAGCCTGGGAGCCGCAACTCATGGTCCACATGCTGCAACAACTGAAGCCCACACACCCTAAAAGCCATACTCTGCAACAAGCGAAGCCTCCACAATGAGAACCCCGGGCACCACTAGAGAGTACCCCGCTGCTCACTGCAACTAGAGAAAAAGCCCACTCAGGGATGAAAACCCAGCACAGCCAAAAATAAACAATTTTTTTTTAAGGTGGAATGCAGGGATCAATGTGAAGGTGGCATCTGGGGTAGAGTTGGGCAGAGGTGGAGTGAAGGAACTGGTTGGGCACAGGTCTTCCACACTTCCTGGGAGTAGTGGGAAGAAATGGGGAAAGCTGGGCAGGATCTGGACAGGGAGAAAACTCAGACTACTGCGTCTGGCTTCCCTCTGGTGTCTAATCATGAGCTTCTAAAGGTTTTTTAGCAGGAAAGGTTCTGAAACCTGGTGTTACATTCTCACAATCACAGGACTTCTCCTCACAAGTTATTCATATTATTTTGTTGAATGAAACGAGTTGCAGTGCTAGAGTTTACTCTGAAGTTTTGTTTCTTAAAGAGTGTCAAGATTCATGATTATTATATTATCAATACACACCCTCTTTATTGTGGGAGGCACCCAGGAAGCCATGTCTTTGCTTCTCCGGTGATGTGATGAAGAGCAGACTGGCTCTGCTGACATGGGTAAGTTAGTCAATGTCTCTGTGCCTCCCAGGAGTAATATGCGGGCAGTCAGAGCATCTGTCAGCTAGAGGTGTATCAAGAGGATGGTCTGAGCCAGTACAGGGATGGACCTTAGAGCAGGACCTGGCATGCAGAGAACACTGCACAAGGGCTTGTTAACTGAATCACAGACAATTCTGATAGCACTTTCCCCTGTCAGGACAGACTCGACATAAATGCTGGAGGTGTCAGGCCTTGTTTGAACCTAATTTTCTTCTAGAAAGAGAGTTTCAAGTGGGATATACCCCAGAACCTTCTCAGTAATGGAGGGTTAGAGCCGGAAGAAGCTTCTGAGAGCAACCAGCGAGGTGGTCCTTCTTACAGGCGAGGAAACTGAGACTGTGGACCCGTGGAGCAGCAGCCTCTGAACACCCCCCAGGCTGCCTCTCCCCTCACACGGGGGGCCTCGCCCTGCCTCTGACACACTGAGCATATTCCCTCCTCTGGGCCATTGCTCTTGCTCTTTGCCCAGAGGTCACTGTGGCCTCAGGTCACGTCCCTCAGGCCTCGGGTCAGACGTGTCCCGTGAGGTATTTTTTGAAGTGTATAAATTTACAGTTAGTTATGGGTAGTTTTGGCAACCTGCTCCAGTTTTCTTGCCTGTAGAATCCCATGGACAGAGGAGCCTGGTGGGCTATAGTCAGTCCATGGGGTCTCAAAGAGTTGGACACAACTGATTGACTGAGCACACACGCACACACACGCGCGCACACAATGGGTAGTTTGATATTGCTTGCAGTGCCTCTGTGTATCAGAAGGACTGCACTCAGAAGGCTGCCAGACAGAGCTGTATTTCAAGAGACAAAAGGCAAATAGGGAAATGAACAAATGACCTACTCTTCTCCGTCCAAGCGTCCCTGAAGAAGGGCACAGCTCTTGGCTGCTGTCCTGACATATGGGAAGCAGGGAAGGAGGATGCAAGTGAAAAGCTGGGGGGAGCTTTTAAAGCTTCCTCTTTTCCCACTAACGGAGGGGCAGGAGCAGGGCAGTGTAAGTGTCTGTGCTTGTGTTTCAGGTGCCATGGCGGGGGGGGGGGGCGGGGGGCGGGCAGGTAGGGAGGAATCCTCAGAAAGAGAAGACTGGCAATGACAGAGTCAATAGGTGTTAGTGCACGACTTCACAAAACAAAATGAAAAACCGGAAGTAAGCACAGGACTTCACAGGACATCGTGTAGTTCATATTCATGCATACTTCTGTGTTTGGTCCTAAAATATGAGACGACCTGTATGTGCACCACACCTGTCCTCTGTATCTCAATCTACTAAAATACGCCGACAGACATTGTGCCTTCAGCGTGGAATTGAACGTATCTCCTGGGCTCACTGTCTTCTAATTTTTGCCCCCTTTCCTTAGCTCACTAATACCTGCTGCCAGTCTTCCATTGAGACAAAGACCAACTCAGGGTGGGATGCCTTTTCAAGAACACCTGCAGTTCAGTAGCAGTGACTTTGTATATTCTAAAGACCTTAAGTGACTGAATCAATTCTGGGATGACTTCAAATTTGAAACCAACAAACCAGAAAGACTTCAGACCACTGTGGACTCCAGGGCCAGGGTGGTGTCAAAGACAGAGAATGGGCTTTAGTATCTGCACAATCTCGTTAGCACCATAGTCATTGATATAGACAATTAAGGTTTCCTCAGTTTCTGTGAAGTGCTGTATAACTGCAGCTTCAAGACCTGTTCCCTCACCCTACCTTCCCATCTAGAAAGCTGCCTGTCCCAGACCCCTACTATAAAGGTATCCTGAAACCATCACTAGTTCCTTATCTGCCGTGAACCAACAACATTTGGTTTCCTGACTTGGCTTGATGATTACAGTCTTATCTTCAGTTTTTGAGTGGGTGCAATTGAGAGTCTTTGAACTTTGCCCAACTTTGTCTCATGTAACCAATGTAGTTATAATATCTACATTGGAATAACAGTTTTGATTGGCATTAGTTTGGGTACTTTAGGTGTAGTTTTAACATCTTTGCTTTTAGTTCACTGTGTGAACTTTGGCCATTTAATCCTGGAAGTAATCATTAAAATATGGTGTCATCTAATCACATGTTAAGTAAAGATCCTGTCAAAAAAAAAAAAAAGTCTAAAATGGCTTGCTTTGATTTTTTTTAATTTTTATATTAGAGTGTAGTTGATTAATAATATTGTGTTAGTTTCAGATGTATAAAATGATTCTTTGCTTTAAAACCACACATGTAAGAATAATTTTTCATTTGACAAAAGTATAAAATTAACATGACTTTTTGGATAGGAGAATTTGAAAATTTGCTGTTATCATTACTTAACACATTTATTAATGACTCACCAGTCCTTTTTCCCAGAACCAAGTAAGTTTTATCTCTATAATAGGGAGAGGGCTTCCCTGGTGGCAGAGGGTAAAGTGTCTGCCTACAGACATGCAGGAGACCCAGGTTCGATCCATGGGTCGGGAAGATCCCCTGGAGAAGGAAATGGCAACCCACTCCAGTACTCTTGCCTGGACGGAGAAGCCTGGTAGGCTACAGCCCTTGGGGTCACAAAGAGTTGGACACGACTGAGCAACTTCACTCACTCTATAATAGGGTAGATGACTTTTTTTTTTTTTTCCTACCAGATTTCTTCTCAAGGAGAGCACAGTATTTGTTGGAGAAAATACTTGGATAAGGTGCTAGTACAAAGGATGAGACCCCGACATACTCAAGCACCATGCTTGCTAAATTGCTATGCAGAAAGCCAAGTGAAGAATTTACTTTGCTTCTGGAAAGCATTAGGGTGGATGAGAGAGAAGGGAAAACAAAGAGAGAAGAGTGAATCTATGAACTGACCCACAGAATGGTGGTGGAAGTGAATTTCTTGTGAAAACTCATGAAGGGCTGAGTTCTGGGAAGGCATTAATGAAAGAGGAACAAAAACAACGAGCCCAGAATATGAGCCACAGGCAGAGATGGTCATGAAATCAGAAGCCACCGTGAGTAAACAGAAACCTGGATTAGGACATTGGATTTTATGGATCTCAGAAACTGAGAGGTTGAGTTCTCTGCCAACTGAACCTGAAATAATCTTCAGAGAGAGTTTTCTGCAGAAGAGAGAGGACTGCCTAACACCAATTGTCAAGCCAGACAGTTCGTGTTAAAAGGGAGGGTAACTACTGCCTAACTTCATCATTTGGAAATTAAACCCATATCATAAGGATTGGCCTTTTTGTATTACAGTGAAGAGTCTACTGATTATGTTTTTTAAAACTCCTTCTTCAAACTCTGAAATTTTCAGAAATATATCTCATTTTTCAGTAGTGAACTGGGGCTTCAGTCTGAAATTTTGATATACCCAAGTATGGACTTTGATAAATGTCCCCAGAACTGACTGATGTTGCTTTCATGCTCTGTTCCTCTGCACCGGTCTCTCTGGGAGGAATGTTAAATTCTTCCTGTGAAGAGCCTGGGGTTAGGGTGAGCTCCTCTAGATTTCCACACGGCTCTGCCACTTATCATCTCTCTGAGCCCTAAATTCTTTACCTGGGAAATGGCAATAATAATAGTACCTCCCTTTCAGGTTACTTTGAGAATTAAATAAATACTCAATGTTTTTTCTTACTAGTAATACTGATGGAAATATTAATGGAAATGCATATAAACCCAATTTCTATGCTGGTGTTTTATAATCTTCTTAGTGTTCAGGTTTATCTCTTGAAATGGATACAGGAAAGTGTCAGTGAACCTGAACGCAAAAGGAGTTTCTCCTGAATAGGGCTGGACATAAACAAGATAAGCAAATGATAACAAGGGATTATCCAGAACCACAACCTGAAGCCTCTATAGCTATCACATGCCTTCTCAGCTGTTGACTGACATTCCATGAATCAGAAATCTAGCCATTTAAGTAAACATTTTATTCAAATGCAAATACACATAATGCTGGTAAAGATAACTATGGAGTGAATAATTTTAAACATTCCTTTCCTAAGAAGAGGTTTCGAATGAGCTAATGAAGGAGAAAATAAGGGGGCAATGAACAGACTTCTGATAATCCTAAAAAGAGAGAAAAAATTAGAAAATTGAGAAGAGATGGGTCTCAAAGACAAAGGAAGGATTTAGTGATAAAAATGTTAGTAGTTAAGAGAATCTGTTTGCAATATCCTGATACTGTAGCAGATTATCAATGTGGACAATGTTAGACAAGCTAACCCAGAGGGAGATTTCAGTCTAAGCGTGTTGTCTTTCAAACCAGAGTGAGAAGTGAGGTTTGCTTTCCTGTCTCTCACTCTTATGTTGCTTAACCACACTGCTGAAATTTATCTGGGCTGATTTCTCTGGAAATTCATGTGGTCTTGAAAACTGAGAGCTAGAACTGAGGATCACAGTGAGTGCACTGGCCACGCTCAGACTTGGACTGAGGCAGTTTCTGTGATGTCACCAGAGACTTGTGGACAAAGCAAGCACAGGAGATCTCTTCAAGACCAGAAAGACTCCCTAGAACATGGACTTGGCAGGAGTCAGACAAGCTTAGGTTTGCACCCTGACTCAATGGCTTACTCATTGTTTGACTTGAAGCAAATTAGCTAACTGCTCTAAACCTTAGTTTCATCATCTGTAAAACAAAATTAATTATACCTCATGGGGTTGTATTAAATAATACAGTTCATGTGAAGTACCTAGCATTATATCTGAGAGTACAGATATAATGTACTAATTTTTTATAATTTTTAGATATAATGTTCTAATTTTTTCTACTGCCCAACAAAGTACAGTGTGTGTGTGTGTGTGTGTGTGTGTGTGTGTGTTTTCATATGGAGGTTTGATGGCTTGTCTTATGTGTCAACTTGGCTAGGCTATGGTACCTACTTATTCAATCAGACATTAATGTAGGGACAGCCCTGGTGGTTCAGTGGTTAAGAATTCATCTTGCAATTAAGGGGACATGGGTTTGATCCTTGGTCAGGGAACTAAGATCCCACAGGCCATGGAGAAACTAAGTCCATGTGCTATAACTACTGAGCCCATGTGTTCAGTAAATAAGTTAATTTAATATATATATTTTAAAAAATGAATGTAGGTATTGCTGCAGTGGTATTTTATAGATGTGGTTAACATCTATAACCAGTTGGCTTTAAGTAAAAGAGATGATCTTGATAATGTGAGTAGGCCTCATCTAATCAGTTGAAGAAATTAAGAGCAAAAACAGATTTCTTGGAGAAGAAATTCTGTTTCAAGTATGCAGCATAAAATCATGCTTGAGTTTTTAGTCTGCAGACCTGCCCTACAAATTTTGGACTCAGGACTGGACCATCAGCTCCTGCCTGAATTTCCAGCCTGCCAGTTTGCCCTGCAAGATTTCACATTAGCCAATCCCCACCATCACCATGAGCCAATGCCTTAAAATAAAGGAATTGCATGTGTGTGTGTGTCTGTGTGTGCGTGTGTGTATTCTATGGTTTCTGTTTCTCTGGAGAACACCGACTGATATATGGATTACACTTTGGGTATAAATCAGCACAATAGGTTCAGAAAATCCAATTGAGACTGTGGAAAGAGGGAGAGGGGGCAAGAGAGGTTTTAAGAAAAAAAATAGGATCCTTTAAACAGCTCACTAGACCCAATTGGAATTTCTACAGGAAGTGGGAGTCCCTCAACTGGTGCGCTACCCAAAGTGGCTACACAAAAGTGGGCCTGGTTCCCCCAGAGGAATTTTTGCTGCCTATCACTGAGGATCTTCTCCTGTGAGTTGCCTGCTTGACCTCACCACTTCCTCTGTGGTCCTCTGGGATTCATGGGTCCATGGGTCAGAGGCTTCTTTCCTCCTGACTCGGACTGAGGACTGAAAGATGCTGTACCCCCATCAGTGCACAAACTGGCCCTCTCAGCCTCCTACTTCTTAGAGTCTCTGGAGAAAAGTCAAATGGGAACAAAAATCTCCTCCAATCCCTGAGGATTTCAAGGATGAACTCTTTTCTGCTTTGTGTCACTTACTGACTGGTACATGTTCCCCAAAATACTATAGATACAACATGGTGATTGGAATCAGAGTTGGAAGTTGCTCTTTTAGAGTCCCAAAGGGCACCCAGCTATTAATTAAAGCTCAGAGAAACTAAACACTGCATCTAGACAATGAAGCAGTTAATTAAGCAGAATTTGTTTAGATAATACTCAGATTCAGATTTTAAAATTAAACTTGTCAAATGACTTAAAAACCACTCACTTCACACTCTACTTAAAATTACTTAAAAATCAAGGTATTACTATGCTTTGAAGACTATATCAATAAAAGGAGAACCTAACAGGAGTAATACCTGTATGGATAGTCTTAATGAAAAACTTTGTTTTATATTACAAATATTAAATGCCTAGATAATTAAACATCGCCAATCAAACACACCTTTTTGTCTCACTTAAGTTTCTTGCACCATGGGTGACTTTCCAATCAGCATTTTCTACCTCTGTATATTCTCCATACTTCTGTTAAGTTTCATCTTTCTGAAATTCCAGTTTTATCAGATCAAATTAATAATGAGCTTCTTCTGATTAAATCTGAGTACCTAAAACAATAGTATCTATTTATATTTTTAAATTAAAACTCTATAAAACTTTCTTCCCGTGTAAAAAGTGTTTCCAAAGATAAATCAAGATCATTATAATATCAGTGGATACTTACTGGAATTTATGTCATTGTTTGGACAAATTACCCCTGAAAAAATTAGAGCTGAGTAAGGAACTAATTATGTCCCATCAAGTGTTCATATGGTTTCCCGATTCTACCCAAGGGTAGGGAAAAGGGGTTTGTGGACAAGATTCAGTAGGGATCCTTAGGATATCCAAGAATTCACCAAGCCAAAATAGCCAAAAAGGAGGTATTAGGGAAGGAGAAATGTAGCAATGTGTGAAAAATATTGATAAAATTTGGATGACTAACTGAGGAATCAAGGGTCAAGATGACTGGGTGGACAGTGATACTGATGACCATGAAATTGAAAGACCAGAATGAGAAGGCAAGTACTGACTAGATACTGATAGAATTTTGAATTGGTAGAAATATGTTTCATCCTATTTCCATGAAAGAAATAATTTGAGGAAGAATGAAGCTGTAAAATCATAGAAGAAAGGTTGTTCATTTTACCAGAATCTGAGTTTTGATCACATTTGTATCTCTGCCTACTCTGTGTCTACATCTAGTATATTTGGTGTAAAAGCACAACCATGCTGACTGCTCTCATTTAAAATTTTTGACTATGAACTTTAAGTAGGCCATTGATGATGCCTGGCAATCAATCATATTGTATTTCTCTATTGAATTTGTTTCACTGTCCCAGACAATTATGTCATACATTCCTCTTAGCTTTTTCTTCATCTTCATGAACACTTCACAGATTTTCATATTCCCTTGTTCAGGGGTTGTGCTGCTTCTCTCTCTATTGTTCCCATTTTAGTATATGTGCTGCCAAAGCAAGCATTCTTTTAGCTTCTGAAATTGTCAACACTGTCTACATCCTCACTCTCTGATGGCTTTCCGTCTTGTTTCACTGAGAAATTATAAGCACAATGAGAAAAGAATGTCTACCAATTCCCACGATCTCTACCCCGCTAAACACTTTTGTGTATAGACACCTTGCATTTCCTCTTGTAACAGTGGATGAATTGCCCATGATTCCATCTGAGGCTAACACTGCCACGCCAGCACCTTATTCTGTGATGTAGCTCCAGTGATTCTCTCCCTTCTCTCCTGCACCCTCAGTTTCCTCCTTCTAATAGATCTTCTCAATTAGCATCCAAACAAGATGTTATTTATCTCACTTTAAAAAACAAACAAAAAACACTTTCTTACAACCATCCTCCACTTTTCACCTTTCCGTTACAGTGAAACTATCGCAAACATTTGTCTATGATTCCACTTTCTTTCCTCTTGTTTTTTCTTGGACCTACTCCAGGCAGTCTTTTGCCTACACTGTTCCATGGAAACAGCACCAATAATGTCCATTTTGCTAAATCCAGTGGTCATTCTTTACTCATCAATAGCAATTAACTCAGTATTCTTGAAATACTTTTTTTTTTTTCTCTTGGCTTCCCAGACTCTATACAATCTCCTGGTTTCCCGTTCATTTCACTCAATTGCTCTTTCTCGGTCTCTTTTGTTAGTTCCTCCTCTCTCCAGCCTCTCTAGTTGTGCTCTAGCTAAAACCCAGTCTTTAAGCCTGTTCTCTTCTTCATCTATACTCACTCAGCTCCATTTCATGGCTTTATGTGAGTCAGTAAGTATGATCCCATTTTCATAAATAAACAAACTATAGGTATTCATTTACTCAGAAATGAAACAGAAAGAAAAGAGATGAAAAATGTCAATGGTGATTATCATTCTGTGATGAGATTATAAGCGATTTTAATCTTTGTAATCACATACAATTAATAGGTAATGTTTCTATAATCTGATTTTTTTTTAAAAAAAAAAGAAGTACACATGGCTGGAGGGATGCAGAGAAATTTACCTAATAAACTCTAAAACTTTCTTTTCCCACCCTAATAATCAGAAGCTTTGGAAATAATGAGAGACATGCAGATTTGAAGCAATACTTCACTGGTGGGAAAAAAAGAAGCCTTGGTCAACAAAAACTATGCCAATTTGCTTGCATTGTCCAGGATGAGACCTGTTTATATTTCCCAGGCTCTGAATGACTGAGAGTCAGGGTCATTCTCCTGAGGAAGGACAATGGGAAAGTCTGAAGGCTTGAGGATCCCAGCCCATGAGTCCTTAGGCTCCACAGTTTTCTTTGATGTAGAATAAAAATTCACTGAATATTTTTGTTCCCTAAAAATTGAATTTTAGTAGTAGTACTTCTTGTTTACTAAATCAGAATTTTCCTCTTTAAAAATTTTTTGGCATGTAATATTTGCTCAAAAAAAAAAAAAAGAATTTCTGTATGTAATGAAATTCAATAATAAAATAGATGGCCTTAAACAACCCCAAACTTTGCCTGGTCCCAGTATATCACCAATACATTTGCATGTACCTGGGCCACTCCTTTCCTATCCTATGGGCTTGCCTGTCTCCCTGGAGGAAAAAAAACACTAATGTTGTTAGCATTTTCATATCTATTTTAACAGTTTTGTTGAGTATGTATACTTTCTTAAACAGTGTATTATTTAGTTCCTTTTAGAACTTCTTAAAAATAGTGTCATATCTTATGAGGCTTTCTGCAAGTTGCTTCTGCAACTCAATATGTTTCTATGGCTTCCCTGATGGCTCAGTGGTAAAGAATCTCCCTGCAATGCAGGAGATACAGGATTGGTCCCTGAGTCGGAGAGATCCCCTGGAGGGGGGAATGGCAACCCACTCCAGTATTCTTGCCTGGGAAATCCCATGTACAGAGGAGCCTGGTGGCTACAGTCCATGAGATCACAGAGTCGGACATGACTTAGCTACTAAACCACCACCATCGTTATGTTTCTAGGTTTCACCTACATTTTGTGTAGAGCTGTAGTTCATTCATTTGCACTGTTATATAATATTCATTGTGTTAATATTCCATGTACATTCACCTGTCAATGGATATTTGGTTTTGTTTTGTTTTTTTTTTTCCTACTACTAACAATGCTGCTATGAACTTTCTTGAAATAAACGTGTGTAAGAGTCTTTCTAGGCCAATAGTTTCCATGCTTTTTTCCCACGGCAATCCAAGTAATAAGTAAATTTTACTCTACAATTCAGTACACCTATATGGCACAGATGGTTTGCTGTTCATTCACTTTCATAGTGCAGAGTTATTGCTGGAAAGCAGAAGTTACTTGGAAGTATATTTTCAGACTCCCTTGGTAGTCCAGTGGTTAAGAATCTGCCTGCCAATGCAGAGGACGTGGGTTCAATCCCTGGTCCAGGAAGATTCCACATGCCAAGGTGCAACTAAGCCCTTACACCACAACTACTGAAACTCAAGTGCCCTAAAGCCCGTGCCTCCCCAACAAGACAAGTCACTGCAATGAGAAGACCGCACACCGCAACTAGAGAAAAGCCTGCACACAGCAACAAAGACCCAGAACACCAAAAAAAGAAAAAAAGAGCATATTTTCAAATATTGAGATCTCTGGAGATTAAAATTGATTTATCTTTTTACCTTAAAGAGAGAAAGGTAAATAGATAAAATTTTTGCTGTTGACTTCTAATTGCGTTGCATTTTGGTCAGAGAAGGTATTCCATATAATGCCAATTATTTAAAATTTGTTGAGACTTGCTTTATTGTCTGAAAAGTGGTCAATGTTTAGAAATGTCCAGTGTATGACAAATAAGTATTCTCAAATTGTTGGAAACTGGTTCCTATTTTTCCATAAAAAAATCAAAGTTGTTAATTATTTTTAAAAAACTTTTAAAACAATGTTTACAGATGTAATAATTTGCTTTAAAATACTCCAGTTCCTCTTGGGCTTTCCCCAAGGCTCAGAGGGAATACTCTGCCTGCAATGCAGGAGACGTGGGTTCTAATCCCTGAATTCGGAAGATCCCCTGGAGGAGTAAATGGAAACCCACTCCAGTATTCTTGGCTGGGAAATCTCAGAGGAGCCTGGTGGGCTACAGTCTGTGAGGTTGCTAACACATGACTGAGCAATAGAGCACTACTACTCCTCCATTTCTTCTAAATCACTCAGAAAAAAAATTGCAGAAATATTTTAAACCAGCAGTCCCCAGTCTTTTTGACACCAATGACCAGTTTCATGGAAGATGATTTTTCCACAGACAGGGCCAGGGGACCGGGGTGGGGGCGGGGCTGGCGGGGCTTGTGGTGGGTGGGTGGGGGTAGGGGATAGTTTTGGGATGATTCAAGTGCATTACTTTTATTGACACTTTATATCTATTATTATTATATCAGCTCCACCTCAGATCATCAGGCATTAGACCCTGGAGGTTGGGGAGCCCAGCCTTAAATAAGGTTGCCAAAATGGGGAATTCCCTGGCAACCTAGTGATTAAGACCCAGCATTTTCACTGCTATGGCTCTGGCAAGCCACGTAGGGCAGCCAAAATAAAAAAAGATTGCCAAAACGCGTCAGTACTTAGAGGGTCATTACATCAAACCAGGGACCCTTGAAGTGAGGTTTTCCAACTAGCAGCAGCAGCACCACCTGGGGACCTACTAGAAATGAGTCCCAACCTTGACCTACTGATGTAGAAACTGGGATGGACCCAGCAGTCTGTTTTTACAAACTCTCCAGGTGATTCTTATGTACACTAAAGTCTGACATTTTATCATAGCTATCTTTTTGTTGGTGTTTGCCTGGGTTATCTTTTTCTAACTGAAATTCTATTAAGGTAATAGTACATTTATACACATTTGTAAGAAATACTACAGGGAAATCTTTCATATAGTTTGCCCAGTTTCTCCCAAGGCTAAGATTTTGCAAAATTATGGCATATCACCACCAGTCTACTGACATTGATGACTGGCCTTTTTTCTACTTCTTTAAACCTTTCCCTACTCTTATATTTTAGGTATGTCTCTTGTAAATAGTTGGGTTTTATTTATTTTTTCATCCAATCAACTTTTTTTTTTTTTTTTAAATTTTTAGCCTGCACTGGATCTTTGTTGCTGAGCAAGGGCTTTATCTCGTTGCAGTGAGTGTGTTTGTGTGGGGGCGTTCAGGGTGGGTGGTGTGCAGGCTTCTCACTGCAGTGGCTTGTCTTGTTTCGGAGCATGGGCTCTAGAGAGTGGGCTCAGTAGTTGTGGCGTGTGCATTCCATTCCTGGTACAATTCCTGGGAAGATTCCACTTGCCACCTTCTCAACCTAAATTTCCAATTTTTTCAGATATAGCTTTTAAATTTTAAAGTGTTTGGTAAACTGTGGCTGAGTTTTTTCTGTTGCCAATAGCAAACTGCTTTCCCATTTATGGAGAATTCATGCCTTTCAAGCATTTTAAATATGACAATATTTATAAATGTGTGGTTTGGAGGAATTGTTTAAATTCTTTTTCCTAATTTCCTTTCTCTTCAGAATAGATTCTTTCAATAAGTAATTTGTAGTAATGACTGTGTTGACTTCAATTTTGGAATGTAGTGAAGCCAACACAGAAATTGCTGCTGTGTTTTTTCTTCAATGATAAATAAAATACTTACAGAATTTGTAAAAAAAAAAATAAATAAAAATAAATAAATAATTTTCCAGTTTTTTTGTTTTATCCTTTAAAAAAAAAAACTTCCAAATGAGCGATATTTATTGTTATATAGATATTTGTTTAGATTTGACTACCTGCTTAATTACATCTTTGCTTAATAGTTCATTTCCCACCTTTTAGCTAGAATTATTTTTCTTCTTTCTTTTCCTGCTTCTGGTCTGAGATCAGCAACAATGGCATCACATGGGCAGTTATGAGAAATGCAGACTCATAGGCTCTTCCTCAAGATCTACTGAAACAGTATCTGTATTTAATATAATCCCTGGGTGATCTGTATACACTTTAAAGGTACACATATTAAAGTCTAAGAAGCATTGCCCCAAAGTATTCCCTTTTAGAATTCTGCCCTGTGCAGATCTCTAGTGGCAAACATTCTCGTTCCTATTTATCCAAAAAAATCTTTATGTTACCATTCTTCTTGAATGGGTACCCAATTCTTCATTAGCAACTATTTTCTCTTAGCATTTTTAATGACTTCATTTCTCTATCTTCTAAATTATTTGCTCTTAAATTTCCTGTTTACCTAGTTGCTATTTCTCTCTCACTGCCACTGAGATATTTTCCTTTGACATTATTCTGTTTTATTACAGTCTTTTCAGCTTTAGATAGGAGTTTTCCTTGTGGTATAGATTTGGGAAGATCTAAGGTAAAATCTTTGCATTGATCGCTGAGGAAAGCTTTCTTATCTCTTCTTGCTATTCTTTGGAACTCTACATTCAGATGCTTATATCTTTCCTTTTCTCCTTTGCTTTTCACTTCTCTTCTTTTCACAGCTATTTGTAAGGCCTCCCCAGACAGCCATTTTGCTTTTTTTGCATTTCTTTTCCATGGGGATGGTCTTGATCCCTGTCTCCTGTACAGTGTCACGAACCTCATTCCAAAGTTCATCCGGCACTCTATCAGATCTAGGCCCTTAAATCTATTTCTCACTTCCACTGTATAATCATAAGGGATTTGATTTAGGTCATACCTGAATGGTCTAGTGGTTTTCCCTACTTTCTTCAATTTAAGTCTGAATTTGGCAATAAGGAATTCATGATCTGAGCCACAGTCAGCTCCTGGTCTTGTTTTTGCTGACTGTATAGAGCTTCTCCATCTTTGGCTGCAAAGAATATAATCAATCTGATTTTGGTGTTGACCATCTGGTGATGTCCATGTGTAGAGTCTTCTCTTGTGTTGTTGGAAGAGGGTGTTTGCTATGACCAGTGCATTTTCTTGGCAAAACTCTATTAGTCTTTGCCCTGCTTCATTCCATATTCCAAGGCCAAATTTGCCTGTTACCCCAGGTGTTTCTTGACTTCCTACTTTTGCATTCCAGTCCCCTTTAATGAAAAGGACATCTTTTTGGGTGTTAGTTCTAAAAGGTCTTGTAGGTCTTCATAGAACATTCAACTTCAGCTTCTTCAGCGTTACTGGTTGGGGCATAGACTTGGATTACCGTGATATTGAATGGTTTGCCTTGGAAATGAACAGAAATAATTCTGTCATTTTTGAGATTGCATCCAAGTACTGCATTTCAGACACTTTTGTTGACCATGATGGCTACTCTATTTCTTCTGAGGGATTCCTGCCTGCAGTAGTAGATATAATGGTCATCTGAGTTAAATTCACCCATTCCAGTCCATTTTAGTTCGCTGATTCCTAGAATGTCGACGTTCACTCTTGCCATCTCTTGTTTGACCACGTGCCTTGATTCATACTGTTCCTCAGCGATCAATGCAAAGAAATAGAGGAAAACAACAGAATGGGAAAGACTAGAGATCTTTTCAAGAAAATTAGAGATACCAAGGAGCATTTCATGCAAAGATGGGCTCAATAAAGGACAGAAATGGTATGGACCTAACAGAAGCAGAAGATATTAAGAAGAGGTGGCAAGAATACACAGAAGAACAGTACAAAAAAGATCTTCACGACCCAGATAATCACAATGGTGTGATTACTCATCTAGAGCCCGAAATCCTGGAATGTGAAGTCAAGTGGGCCTTAGAAAGCATCACTATGAAAAAAGCTAGTGAAGGTGATGGAATTCCAGTTGAGCTATTTCAAATCCTGGAAGATGATGCTGTGAAAGTGCTGCACTCAATATGCCAGCACATTTGGAAAACTCAGCAGTGGCCACAGGACTGGAAAAGGTCAGTTTTCATTCCAATCCCAAAGAAAGGCAATGCCAAAGAATGCTCAAACTACCACACAATTGCACTCATCTCACATGCTAGTAAAGTAATGCTCAAAATTCTCCAAGCCAGGCTTCAGCAATATGTGAACTGTGAACTTCCAGATGTTCAAGCTGGTTTTAGAAAAGGCAGAGGCACCAGAGATCAAATTACCAACATCCTCTGGATCATGGAAAAAGCAAGAGAGTTCCAGAAAAACATCTATTTCTGCTTTATTGACTATGCCAAAGCCTTTGACTGTGTGGATCACAATAAACTGTGGAAAATTCTGAAAGAGATGGGCATACCAGACCACCTGATCTGCCTCTTGAGAAATCTGTATACAGGTCAGGAAGCAACAGTTAGAACTGGACATGGAACAACAGACTGGTTCCAAATAAGAAAAGGAGTACGTCAAGGCTGTATATTGTCACCCTGCTTATTTAACTTATATGCAGAGTACATCATGAGAAACGCTGGGCTGGAAGAAGCACAAGCTGGAATCAAGACTGCCAGGAGAAATCTCAATAACCTCAGATATGCAGATGACACCACCCTTATGGCAGAAAGTGAAGAGGAACTCAAAAGCCTCTTGATGAAAGTGAAAGTGGAGAGTGAAAAAGTTGGCTTAAAGCTCAACATTCAGAAAATGAAGATCATGGCATCCGGTCCCATCATTTCATGGGAAATAGATGGGGAAACAGTGGAAACAGTGTCAGACTTTATTTTTTTGGGCTCCAAAATCACTGCAGTTGGTGATGGCAGTCATGAAATTAAAAGATGCTTGCTCCTTGGAAGAAAAGTTATGACAAATCTATACAACATATTAAAAAGCAGAGATAATACCTGACCAACAAAAGTCCATCTAGTCAAGACTATGGTTTTTGCAGTAGTCATGTAAGGATGTGAAAGTTGGACCATAAAGAAAGCTGAGCGCTGAAGAATTGATGCTTTTGAACTGTGGTGTTGGAGAAGACTCTTGAGAGTCCCTTGGACTGCAGGGAGATCCAACCAGTCAATCCTAAAGGAAATCAGTCCTGAATGTTCATTGAAAGGACAAATGCTGAAGCTGAAGCTCCAATACTTTGGCCACTTGATGCGAAGAATTGACTTATTGGAAAAGACCCTGATACTGAGAAAGCTTGAAGGAAGGAGGAGAAAGGGGCGACAGAGGATGAGATGGTTGGATGACATCGCCAACTCGATGGACATGAGTTTGAATAAACTCCGGGAGTTGGTGATGGACAGGGAAGCCTGGCGTGCTGCAGTTCATGAGGTCCCAAAGAGTCAGACACGACTGAGCAACTGAACTGAACTGAGACTCACAAAACTATAGTTTTGCCTTTTTTATACTTAAGTATTAGAAAACTAAGATCATGGCATCTGGTCCCATCACTTCATGGGAAATAGACGGGGAAACAGTGGAAACAGTGTCAGACTTTATTTTTTGGGGGCTCCAAAATCACTGCAGATGGTGACTGCAGCCATGAAATTAAAAGACGCTTACTCCTTGGAAGAAAAGTTATGACCAACCTAGACAGCATATTCAAAAGCAGAGACATTACTTTGCCAACAAAGGTCCGTCTAGTCAAGGCTATGGTTTTTCCATGTATGGATGTGAAAGTTGGACTGTGATGGACTCGATGGACGTGAGTTTGAGTGAACTCCCGGAGCTGGTGATGCACAGGGAGGCCTGGCGTGCTGCGATTCATGAGGTCGCAAAGAGTCAGACACGACTGAGCAACTGAACTGAACTGAACTGACTGATACTTGATTATTAGGAAAACTGTATGGATCATAACTAGATAGGAGTTAAGCCCTTTAAATTCTGATAGGATAGAGATAATAGAATTCTGTACCATTGTTTCAGGTCTACATCAAAAGATTAAAGTCTTTCTATGGAACTCACCCCTGGAAAAAGAATGAAATATTGCCATTTGGAGCAACATGGATGGACCTAGAGAGTATCATACTAAGAAAGTAAGTCAGACAGAGAAAGATATATATTATATAACATTACTTAGATGTAGAATCTAAAAAATAATACAAATGAATCTATATATAAAACAGAAACAGACTCACAAATGTAAAAAACACACTTATGGTCATCAAAGGGGAAAGCCAACGGGAGAGAGATAAACTAGGAATGTGGGATTAACAACTAGATAAGCAACAGTATTTACTGTTTACACAGTGAAATATAGAAAATGTAATAGTCTAATATGTAAAACAATCAAAGT
Source organism: Bos javanicus (assembly GCF_032452875.1). Lineage (NCBI taxonomy): Eukaryota > Metazoa > Chordata > Mammalia > Artiodactyla > Bovidae > Bos > Bos javanicus. Next base: position 51,011,096 of record NC_083870.1, read on the forward strand.
AAAACGGAATCACTTTGCTGTACACCTGGAACTAACACAACATTGTAAATCATTATATTTCAATAAAAAAAACTTAAATGATGAAATGAGCGCAGGCTAAGATCCAGGACTAGTAAATTGTGTGTTTCCCATAACTTCTACTTAATTACAAACAAAGATAAAATGTTCTTTTTCACTTTCCCCACAGTTATTACAGAATGAGTAGTATTGGGGCAGGGAAACCACTAACAGATATCAGTCTTTCGTTTCTTGTAAATGGAAACTCCATCCTTCTATTTGCGCAATCCCCCAAAGTTGGAGTTATCTCTGATTTCTCTCTTTTAACCCATAGCCAACCTGAAGACAAATCATGTTGACTGAAAATACATTGATCACCTCTCACCTACTTGAACTTCCTACTCTGGCCCAAGCAGTCACTTTTCTCATTAGCTTCCCTGTTTGTACCCTTCCCTAGAATCAATTTTGAGAAGGAAATGGCAACCCACTCCAGTATTCTTGCCTAGAGAATCCTGTGGACAGAGGAGCCTGGTGGGCTGCTGTCCATGGGGCCGCATAGAGTCGGACACAACTGAAGCGATTTAGAATGCATTTATGCATTGGAGAAGGAAATGGCAACCCATTCTAGTATTCTTGCCTGGAGAATCCCAGGGACGGAGGAGCCCGGTGGGCTGCCGTCTATGGGACTGCAAAGAGTCGGACACAACTGAAGTGACTTAGCAGCCGCAGCAGCTAGAATCAATTCACTGCACAGCAGCCAGGTGAGACTTTTAAACATAAAACAGATCAGAGCATGTCATTCTGCTTATCCATCCTACTTAGAGTAAAAGCCAAAGACCTGAAGATGGCCTGCAGGGCACACTTTGTATCCTGGTTCTGTTTTCTCTCTGATTTCATATCCTAGCATTTTCTATGTTGCTTATGCCATTCTAACCACAACACTACCCTCTTTGCTGTTCCTTGATTATACTAGGTATATTTCTGCCTCGGAGCCTTTGTGCTTGCTTTTCTCTCTGCCTGAAATGCTCTTTGCCAGATGACTTGCTCTCTTACTACTTTGTTTGTGAGATCTTCCTCTGACTATTTTATTTAAAAATTTAATAACCCTTCCCCATACTCCTTCTTCCTTTCTCTGTTTTAATTTTCCCCTTGTACTTACACCATCTTATATACCATCTATTTCTGGAAGGTTGTTTACATATTCAACTTACTATTTCAACTAAGTCAACTCAAGATTCTCTTTCTCATTTTTAGGAGGCTTTCTTTTCTCTTCCTATTGTGGAAATATATATATATATATAATGAAGTTTACTATTTTAATTGTTTTTAGATCTACAATTCAGTGACACTAAGTACATTCACAATATTGTATAACCATCACCATTATCTAGTTTCAAAATATGTTCATCTCCTCAATCAGAAACTCTCTGCCCATTTAAGATTAACTCCCCATGTTCCCTTCCCCTTGACTCTAGTAACCCCTATTCTACTTTCTGTCTCTGTGAATACCTAGATACCTCGTACATGTGGAATCATATAATATTTGCTCTTTTGTGTCTGGTTTATTTCACTTAACATATTTGCGCTTTATTCATCTTGTAGTATGTATCAGAACTTCATTGCCTTTTACAGGTGAATAATATTCCTTGTATGGATATACCATATTTTTTTAATCCATTCATTTGTTGATATATTCTTGGGTTGTTTCCCTTTTTGGCTATTATAGATAGTGCTGCTATAAACACTGATGTATCTGTTTAAGTTTCTGTTTTGAATTCCTTTAAGCAGCTTGAAGAATGATTGCAGGGTCAAACGGTGATTTTGTTTAACTGTTTGAGGAACTGCCAACTGTTTTCCACAGTGGCTTCATCAGTTTACGTTTCCATCAGCAATGTGTAAGGGTTCCAGTTTCTCTATGTACTCTGATATATTTGTAATTTTCTGATCTTTTTTTTCCCTAACAGCCACCATACTGAGTGTCAAGTGGTATTTCATTGTGGTTTTCATTTGCATTTTTCTAATGACTGATAATACTGTGCATCCTTTCATGTGCTGTTTTATATCTTTTTGGGTGAAATGTCTGTTCATGTTCTTCTCCCATTTTTTAATTGGCTCATTTGCTTTTTTGTTATTCAACTGTAGCATTCCTTTATATAGTTTAGGTATTAATTCTTTATCAAATATATGATTTGAAAATATTTTCTCCCACTCCATGAGTTATTTTTTAACTCTTTTGATAGTGTCTTTTGATGCAGACACATTTTTAATTTTGATGAAATCCAGTTTATGTATTTTTCCTTTTGTTGCCTGTGTTTTTGGTGTCACATTTAAGAAATCCAATGTTATGAAGATTTCCCCCTGTTTTTTAAATTGAGTTTATAGCTTCAGTTCTTAAGTTGAAGTCTTTGATCCACTTTGAATTAATTTTTTTATGTGGTATAAGACAAGGATCCAACTTCATTCCTTTACATGTGGATATTCAGCTTTCCTACTATTTTTTTGCTTATAGTGTATATCTGATTATTGTCTGTTTTCTCCCACAAGAATTTGAGCTCCATGAAGGCATGGTCTCTGTCTGTTCTTGCCATTGACATATTGTATTAATTTTTATTACTCTTGCCATTTATTGCTATTTGTGGTAAAAAAAAAAATCACTTTAAAATTTAGTGCCTTAGAAAAGCAATAAACATTTATTATTATTTAGGTTTTTTTGGCTACACTGGGTCTTTGTTGCTGTGTGCAGGTTTTCTCTAGCTGTGGTGTGTAGGGATTACTCTCTGTTGTGGTGCACGAGTTTCTCATTGCGTTGGCTTCTCTCGTTGCACAACACAGGCTCTAGGTGGGCTCAGTAGTTGTGGTGCAGAGGCTGATCATCTCAGACCAGGAACCAAACCCGTGTCCCCTGCCTTGGTAGGCGGATTCTCAACCACTGGACCACCAGGGAAGCCCTAATAAACATTTATTATCCCTTACAGTTTTGACATGTCAGGAATTTGGGTGCAGCTTGCTGAATGGCCCAGGTTTACGGTTTCTTGCGGGATTCAGTCAGATGTGGGCTAGGACTGAAGTTATCTGAAAACTTGACTGGGACTAAAAGATCTGTTTCCAAGGTGGCTCATTGACATGACTCTCAAGTTGGTTCTAGATGCTGATGGGAGGCCTTAGATTTGTTCTTAATAGAGTTGCTCACACATATCTGCTGACTTCCCCCAAAGCAGACAATCTAAGAGAACAGGGAAAAACTACAGTGCCCTAATGACCTTGTCTCAGAGGTTATAACCTACGCTTTTCCTATTTTATAGGTCACACAGTCCAGCCCTTATCAATGTGGGAGGGACTATACAAGGACAGAAGAATAGGCAGCAAGGATCACTGGGGGCCCAAATAGAGGCTGGCTACCACTTGTATCTATCCCCAGTGCCTAGAACAGTACCTAGAATAATAATCTGATATAATAAGCCATATATTATATAGGCAGCGTATATATGTAAATGTTCAGAAAATACTTGATGAGTGAATGAGTCGCTTAGAGGTTCTTGGTGAGGCCGCAGCATCAAAGAAAAATCAGAGCAACAGAGGCTTAGGAAAGGCAGGATTGACTGGAACTGAGGATTCTATATCTTCAGGATGCTCTCTGTTTCATTTTTTACTTCTTTGAGAACAGCCAGGATCTCTGGGTTCAAATCCCTGAGCTTCATAGTGAGAAGGCAAAGGGCAGCTTTGGCCTGAAAAATCCTTGGGGAGGTTTCTCCCAAGCCTACCCCCTTGAGCCAGTTACTGTGGTCAGGGGATCAAGGTAACATGATTGGTTTAGCTTAAGGTCAGGTGTCTACACCTGTTATTAGAAGACGGAAGGGGATGTGGGCAGATAAAAATAGTACAACTCCCTGGCCAGATTAGGTAGATCCCCATTCTGTATGTTCCCATCATACTATATCTCCAAATAATAGAACATATCATTATTGTCCATTTATTTGTTCACATGTTTGTCTTGTACAGGAGACTATACGATCTTAAACTAGAGTCTCAACACAGGTACTACATTTTTGTAACTCCAAACAACACAGTGAAGGTAGAATTATGATTGCATTTTTGCGTTTTGTTTTTCTGTCATTGTGGTTTTGGGCCAGCCATAGTGTCCTCATCCTTTCTATGGGCCAAATGATAGCTTCCCAGGTGGTGCCAGTGGTAAAGAACCCACTTCCCAATGCTGGAGGTGTAAGAGAAGTGTGTTTGATCTCTGGGTTGGGAAGATCCCATGAAGGAAGGCATGGCAACCCACTCCAATATCCTTGACTGGTGAACTCCATGGATAGAAGAGCCAGGCGGGGTACGGTCCATAACGTCACAAAAAGTCAGACACAACTGATGTGACTTAGTAGCAGCAGCAATGACAGCCACCTCATTTTGGAAGCACATTACATTATTGGTGATATGAACTGAGAATATTAGTTATTGCCCTTCCTTTTAGAAAAGTGCCTGACACAATTCTATGTTCTTGATAGGTTTATAAGTGAAGGATTGAATGAGTAAATAAATGAAGCATTCTTAGAGATTTGCTTGGGTTCACTTATAAATGAGGATAGTAATAGGGATATGGTGAAGATCGCTCAGTTGTGTCCGACTCTTTCAGACCCCATGGACTGTAGCCTACCAGGCTCCCCTGTCCATGAAATTTTCCAGGCAATAGTACTGGAGTGGATTGCCATTTCCTTCTCCAGGGAACTTCCCAATCCAGGGATCAAACCCGGGTCTCCCACATTGTAGACAGACGCTTAACTGTCTTAGCCACCAGGGAAGTCCCTTTTAGATAAAAAGTGCTTCCATAGCCCAATTCATGGACAGTGGCTTATCTCTATTTAGATATCTCTCATAAGGTATATAACTTGCCTCTGTATTTCATAAAAACTGTCAATGAATAATCCTGAATAACACAAATGCAATATACATTAACACAATAGCCTGCAGTATTCCGAAACCTCAATTAAAGAGTAGAAAAAAAACAAAAAATAGAACTTAACAAACTAATAATTTTGTCTAGAGTCAAATTTAGGTACTGAAACCAGCTAATATAAAGAAGCTTCTAACCAGTGGCTCAGACTTGGCACCCTAAACACAGTAACAGTTAGTATTATAATTGTCATTCTGAGACAAATCAAATCATTGAAAGGAGGAAAGAAGGAAGGAAAAGGAAAGAAAGTAAAGGGAGAGATGGAGGAAGAAAGGAAGGAAAGCTGGAAAAAAAAATTAGCATCCTTATGGCCAAAAAGCTTTGTTTATTGCATTCCTAGTCCTCCACGTTCCCAGCTTCCCCCAGAGGTGCTACCTAAACAAATATATAGGGTGGAACCGAAAGGGTGCTAAATGGGTGGATCCCAGTGGCAATGTCTTGTAAACACTCCCTATGAGTCAGCTATAAATTCAATTCAAATCCCCGGTCTTCCTGTCTTTGCTTATCATGGTTACCACCAAAATGACTTCTGCCTTTAGAAAGCCTAGTAGGAAACAGGTAAATGTCTAAAACAATGTTTGATTTTACATTAAAACTTTGAAAATGTAATTACTCAAAAAAGATATTTTGTTATTCAGTTAGGATAAATATACCTTGCTTGCTCTTCAAGTCACAGGAACAGCTTGTTAACATTTCAGCTTTATTTTAAGACTGTTATCTCCTTATTCTGTGGCCATTTGAGTGTCGAACAAAAATTTATGAAGTGTTAGGTTTAATTCCACACCTGTAAGAAAGGTTATTTTAATAACTGACTTCTGTAATTCAATACTGTTTCTCTCCTTGCTGTAACTGGCTGCTGGTTATCTTTTCTGAATGTGTTTTTTCAGAGGAGACAATGTGGCTGCATGGGTTTCAAATTTCTCATGTGGAGAAAATGATTAACTGGGGAAAAACCTGGTTACCACAGAATTTGTTGACAAATTCTGTTTGGTGGCAATGTTGATGGTTGTATGGCTTTTCAGTGATGACTTCAACAGTGGTTGCTACCTAGTTGTGTTTTGATGCACAGGGCATAAAAAAAGCTAAATTAATTTTATCATAAAGTAAAATTTTACCTTCCTAATGTAGTTTCTTAGTTTCATTTTTGGTAGAGGTTGGGACAAAGTTAACATTAGCTGATATTGTACTTTCGGAGAAGGCAATGGCAACCCACTCCAGTCCTCTTGCCTGGAAAATCCCATGGACGGAGGAGCCCGGTAGGCTGCAGTCCATGGGGTCTCGAAGAGTCGGACACGACTGAGTGACTTCCCTTTTACTTTTCAGTTTCATGAATTGGAGAAGGCAATGGCAACCCACTCCAGTGTTCTTGCCTGGAGAATCCCAGGGATGGGGGAGCCTGGTGGGCTGCCATCTTTGGGGTCGCACAGAGTTGGACACGACTGAAGCGACTTAGCAGCAGCAGTAGCAGATACTGTACTTTACTGCTTTTAGACATTTCTCACACGAATAACACTTCTGTTGTTGACAACTCTTATTCTTACTTGTCTGATGAAACAAGCTTACAGAGGCCAAACAATTATTAGCAGGTGGTAGAGTCAGGATTTTTCTGTTACAGAGTCTTTTAGAAATCTATTTAAATTTTTGTCATATTGATGCTTTGTAACTTTGGATAACAGGAATTACCATTCACTGAATGCTTATTTTGTGCCTTGGGTATATTATTTCACTTAATTGTCACTTCAATGTTTAAGTAGATCGTTTTATTCTCTCCAGTTTATAATGAGAAGACAGGAGCTCAAAGAGGTTAAACACACATTTGGCAAACGCATGTGAAATTTTAGGTTACAATCTAGTCACGTGCATTAATTTGGAAGTTATTAGTTCCCAGATAATTGGATAGATTGGAATTGCTACTCTAATTGCACTAAGTTTTGTCTTGCTCTAAAACAGACACTTTAGACTGTCAAGAAAAGAATGGACTTCTCCTTTGGCGGGTGAGGTGAAAACTGGCACTCAACTGATGTCCCAATTTGGTGGCAGAGTTTTAAAAGCTGTTGTTGGGTTGATAGTGTGAATGTGTGATATCACACGTAGAAATGATGTCCAATCACTGGAGCCCAAGACCTGGTTCTTTACCACAACTATGGCAGATCTAGCCCTTACTCGTGCACAAGTGCCAAGAGATGGCAATAGAATTGTGTGCCTCTCAACAATGTTCTTTCCTAAGATAATGTGTCTTGCAAACCACAGGATGTGGTGGAGGTGAAGCGGTGAGGTTAAAGCCATTTTTATCACCTCAGTACAAGGAGAGGCCACAGCTTTTTTGCTTGAATGCCTTTTGGTTTGCGCTAAGGAAAGCACTGAGCCAAGTGAAATAGGCTTTCATTCCACTATTTCATTGTGAGCCTTTGGGCTGAAGGTCACAATGGAGTGTTGTTCCTCCTTTTTCTGGAATAGTGCTGCCAAGAGAACTTTCTGATGGATAGAAATGGTGTATGTGTGCTGCCCAACTTAGTGACTAGCTGCCGCATGTGGGCTATTATTAAGCATTTGAAAGGCGTGACTGCTACTGAGAACCTGAAATTTTAAGTTTCAATGTAAATAGTCACATGGGGCTAGTGGCTGATGTATTGGACAGTGCAGTCCTAGAATGTAACTGAGATGCCCTGATTTTCTCTGGAAATTCAAGATGCCAGCTGATGCCCAAAGTGAGTTTACCACTAGTTAGTTCCTTTTCTGGACTCTTGAGTAGTTTTTGCCTCTCATGGGAATGTACTGAGGTTATAAGAATGCTTCCCTTGCCTCTCCTTCCTGTGAGCAATGAGGCTCACATGGCTGACTTATAAAACACTGTTGGTGACTGAGAGCACAATGCTCTGATGTTTAACCCTTACCTGGTTTAGAGGGGACTAGAACTCAAACTCTCCTTCTGTTCCCCTCCTAGTGTGTGCATGCTAAGTTGCTTCAGTCATATCTGACTCTGTGCAAACTTGTGGACTGTAGCCTGTCAGGCTCCTCTGTCCATGGGAATCTTCAGGCAAGAATACTGGAGTGGGTTGCCATGCCCTCCTCCAGGGGATCTTCCTGACCCAGGGATCAAAATTGCATCCCCTGTGGCTCCTGAATCGCAGGCAGATTCTTTACAACTAAGCCACCAGAGCAGCCCTCCCTTCTTAGATAGTGACCCAAATCAATATCAGGGGTGTGTGGCATTAGAACACAGGGAATCTTGAATCGCTAACTGAATTTGCCTCAAATTCAACTGTCTCTGAGGAGGGGACCCCTGCCCACTGCACCCGCACTTCCTCTATCTGCTATTCTAGTTTCATTCAGGGTGTGAACCGCCGAGTGGCAGAGGGCTGGAGCAGAGGTGGTGCTGGTGTGATTCACACAGTGGAATTTCACTTATGCAAGTGTTTAAGCACTTGGGAGAGGTTAGAATTAGCTATTTCTCTAGTTAGATTTAGCTTTCATTTTAATCTTATTATTTATTTGTACAGCTTTTTAAAATTTAAAATAAAAAAATTTAATTTTTCAGTGAAAAACTAAAGTGTAAACTCTTTCATCAAATAAATTGGATGGTTAGAGCTAATGGTAGAAGCTTCTCTCCTCAGACCTATGATCTCATTAGAGATAGTACATCTTAGGCACTTAACACAATGGTACTGATTATTTAGATTGTTTAGAATATTACACACACACAGACACATGCATGCGTGCATGTGTGCTCAGCCGCTTTAGTCATGTTGGATTTTTCTGAGGCTCTATGGACTGTAGCCTGTCAGGCTCCTCTGTCCATGGGAATCTTCAGGCAAGAATACTGGAGTGGGTTGCCATGCCCTCATATAATTTGTACCAATTAAAAATACATAATTTGTACCAATAAAATCTACACCAAGCTTGTTCTTTATCATTCATTCAAAATATGTTAAGCAGCTACTATGCAAAGTGCTGGGGCAACTGAATAGTCTAAGACAAAATATGATTTCAATCTTTGCAAAGCTCTTGATCTAGTGGGTAAGTAATATAAACCACTTCTGACATTAGACTGACCGGGTTCAAAGCAATGCCCCATCATTTTTTATTTTTATAGATAGGGGCAAGTTACATGGTATTTACTAAGTTTTAGTTTTCTTATCTGCAAGGGGGTTATAGTGATACCAACCTCATGAGCATAGCATAAGGATTAAAAGAAAAAATGTATTAATATATACAGTCCTTAGCCAATACTTACAAAGTATGCAACTGTGCATTAGCTTATTTTTAAAATTGAATTGACTCATGATATTATATTAGTTTCAGATGTACAACATAGTGATTTGATATTTTTATACATTATGAAATGATCACAACAGAATGGCTAGTTATTAGGTTGGTGCAAATGTAATTGTGGTTTTGGTCTGTGAATTTTAAATCATTATAACTCAAACACATCTTTATTAATCAAAATAGGAAACCATTACAATCAATACATTTTTGCCAATGAGAAATAAGTTTGTTTATTAATGTAGTATAAAAATCCATGCTTCCGGATTTGATGAACTCTTGGAAAGCATTTTCTGTCTCCTGTTGGTTGTGAAAACATTTTCCCTTCAAAGAATTGTTGAGATGCTTGAAGAAGTGGTAGTCAGTTGGTGAGAGGTCAGGTGAATATGGCAGATGAGGCAAAATTTCGGGGCTTAATTTTTGAAGCATTGGTGTGGGACACGCAGTCATGCATTGTTGTAGAGAAGAAGTGGGCCTTTTCTGTTGACCAGTGCCGGCTGCAGGTGCTGCAGTTTTTGGTGCATCTCTTTGACTTGCTGAGCTTGCTTCTCAGATGTAATGGTTTTACCAGGACTCAGAAAGCTGTAGTGGATCAGACTGGCAGCAGACCACCAAACAGTGACCATGACTTTTTTTTTGGGGTGCAACTTTGGCTTTGGGAAGTGCTTTGGAGCTTCTTCTAGGTCCAACCACTGAGCTGGTCATCTCCAGTTGTCCACTTTTCATTGCATATCACAATCCGATCGAGAGATGATTCGTTGTTGTGTAGAATAAGAGATGAGGACACTTCAAAATGACAATTTTTTTGATTTTCAGTCAGCTCATAAAGAATTCACTTATAGAACTTTTTTACCTTTCCAATTTGCTTCAAATGCTTAACGACCTTAGCGTGGTTGATGTTGAGTTCTTTGGCAACTTCTTGTGTAGTTGTAAGAGGATCGGCTTCGATGATCCTCTCAGCTGGTTGTTGTTAACTTCTGATGGCCCGCCACTGCACTCCTCATCTGGTCTCAAGGCTCTCATCTCCATTGCAAAACTTCTTGAACCATCACTGCACTGTACATTTGTTAGCAATTCCAAATGCATTGTTGATGTTGCGAGTTGACTCTGCTACTTTATGACACATTTTGAACCTGAGTAAGAAAATTGTTCAGGGGACTTCCCTGGCAGTCTAGACTTTGCCTTCCAATGCAGGGGGTGCAGGTTTGATCCTGGTTGGAGAGCTAAGATCCCACATGCCTCATGGCCAAAAACATAAATAATATTGTAAAAAATTCAATAAAGACTTTAGAAAAAAAGAAAATTGCTCAAATTTGCTTTTTGTGTAACATCATTTCCCCAATCTAAAATAAATATAAATACACAGCAAGTAATAAGCAAACAAAATAAAGGGAGAAATGTGAATTAAAATGATGTATAACATAACCACATTTATTTAAGAATGTATTCCAATATCAAACAGCTAATGTCGACAACATAAAACCACAATTATTTTTGCACCAACCTAATATACTCTGTCACCAAAGTTATCACAACTTTATTGACTACATTCCCTATATTACACTGTACATTACATTCCCATGACTTATGTTATTACTGGACATTTGTACTTCTTAATTCCCATATCCTATTTCACTTAATTCCCCATTCGGTTTGTTCTCTGAGTGTTTCTATTTTGTTATGTTTGTTTTGTTTTTTAGAGTCCACCTATAAGTGAAAACATGATATTTGTTCTCTGCCTGACTTTTTTTTTTTTGACTTTTTTTTTTATATAGCATATTCCCTCTAGGTACATCTACGTTGTTGCAAATGGCAAGATTTCATTCTTTTTTATGACTAACATTTCATTGTGTATATATACGCTGCTGCTGCTAAGTCACTTCAGTCGTGTCCGACTCTGTGCGACCCCATAGACGGCAGCCCACCAGGCTCTCCTGTCCCTGGGATTCTCCAGGCAAGAACACTGGAGTGGGTTGCCATTTCCTTCTCCAATGCATGAAAGTGAAAAGTGAAAGTGAAGTTGCTCAGTTGTGTCCGACTCTTAGTGACCCCATGGACTGCGGCCCACCAGGCTCCTCCATCCATATCTTTATTCATTCATCTATTGATGGACACTTAGGCTGCTTCCATATGTTGGCTGTTGTAAATAATCTGCAGTGAACTTTGGGTGCATATATCTTTTTTTTTTTTTTTTTTTTTGCCACACTGAGAGGCTTGTGGGCTCTTAGTTCCCCAACCAGGGATCAAACTCGAGCCCCATGTAGGGGAAGCACTGAGCCCTAACCACTGGACCACCAGAGTATTCTCTGCACATATCTTTTTAAGTTAGTGTTTTCATTTTCTTCAGATAAATACCCAGAAGTGAAATTGCTGGATTGTATGGTAGTTTTATTTTCAATTTTTTTAGGAATTTCCATACCATTTTCCACAATGGTTGCACCAATAGTGTGTTACTGTTTTGAGTACTTGAACTCTCTAATAAGTAGAAATTGATAAGAGGCCAGATGAGAAATCCAGGCAAGTTATTGGATCTCATGCTGCAGCACAAGGGAAGGAAAATGAGTAACAGATGCCCTTACTGGCTCCAAGGGGTGGTGGGAGGCAAGAGGTTTCTTAAATGGGTTGAGAGGATGGGCAAGTTGGTGGGTTGGGCAGGAAGCATAGCTTAGATGGTCCGTCCACCCAACTGGTGGTGCTGTGTGCAGGAGTCATACATAGTACCCTGATTTTGCTCCTGACACCTTGGAAATGGCAGTTGGTTTGTGGTCTTTTTGTATCTGCACATGTGTGCAAGTATTTTTAGTCCCTTATAGCTTCTTTGTATTCTGTTGCTTAAGGAAATATTTATGCAGGTGCAAGCACTCCGGTAAAGAGTCCCAGGTATCAGCCTAGCCCAAGCGGGACAATTTTATGACCCAGAAATTTCTCTCATGTACCTTCCCAATTTCCTGCCAGAGGCAATCTGTTATGATTTTTTCACCACAAACTAGTTTTGCCTTTTCTGGAATTTCAAATAAATAGAATCAGAGTATGCACTCTTTTGTGTCATTTATTTTCAAATAGGTAATATTAATATATTCACATGGCTTGAAATTAAGAAGGTACGAAAGGGCAGGCAGTCAAAAGTCTTCTTCCCAGCCTTGACTCCCAATCATTCAATCTTCCTCCCTTGAAGCAACCATTGTTATTAGGTTTATGTGGGAACATCCCATGGCAATCATTATTAATTCAGGGCTTTCTTTATACAGGTACTTTGAGAATTCAGTTTTAAAGGTTACCCAAAGGATCTTCAGACAACTCAGCTAAACAAAATAAAATCAATTTTAAAAATTACTGGAGTTCTTTTTAGACTCTGATTCCAAATATCAGATTGTGACATTTTACCTATCTATGACTTAGGTAACCTTCAAGCCATATCTAGTTCAAGTTCTAGTATTAGAATAATTAATTGTTAATTACTTCTCATTTATTGAATTAACAAAACATACATTGAACAAATATAGAAATACAACCATGAACCAAAGAAAACCAAGCTTCTGGCCGGCATCATTGGTGTAATAGGGGAAACAAAAATTCACCAAAAAAAATCACATTATTACAGTTTCAGTGCCATGTGATATGAAAGGACCAAGGCAGGGGAGTCTGAAGGTACCTCTCAGAGGTAGAGACTAGAGGTGCAGTCAGAAGGATGAGTACTGGAAGAGGTTTCCAGGCACAGAGCAAAGCATACACGAAAGGTCTGTGGAGGGAGAAAACTGAGGAATTGGAAGAGGTCAGTGTGGCTGGAACAGAGATAGGACAGAATGTGGTCTGAGCAGTGAGAAGAGCTGGAGAGGTGGAGAAGAGGCTGCCTGACCATGCAGATTAGTTAAGAGGTTTTGTCTAAGGAAGTGGGAAGCCATTGAAGTGGTAGTGCTGTGGTACACAGAGCCATTTGTGTGGAGACAGGATTAGAGAGAGGCTACAGGGCATATATTTAACTTATATGCAGAGTACATCATGAGAAACGCTGGGCTGGAAGAAGCACAAGCTGGAATCAAGATTGCAAGGAGAAATATCAATAACCTCAGATATGCAGATGACACCACCCTTATGGCAGAAAGTGAAGAGGAACTCAAAAGCCTCTTGATGAAAGTGAAAGAGAAGAGTGAAAAAGTTGGCTTAAAGCTCAACATTCAGAAAACTAAGATCATGGCATCCGGTCCCATTACTTCATGGCAAATAGACGGGGAAACAGTGGAAACAGTGTCCGACTTTATTTTTTTGGGCTCCAAAAGCACTGCAGATGGTGATTGCAGCCATGAAATTAAAAGACGCTTACTCCTTGGAAGGAAAGTTATGACCAACCTAGATAGCAGATTCAAAAGCAGAGACATTACTTTGCCAACAAAGGTCCGTCTAGTCCAGGCTATGGTTTCTCCAGTGGTCATGTATGGATGTGAGAGTTGGACTGTGAAGAAAGCTGAGTGCCAAAGAATTGATGCTTTTGAACTGTGTTGTTGGAGAAGACTCTTGAGAGTCCCTTGGACTGCAAGGAGATCCAACCAGTCCATTCTAAAGGAGATCGGTCCTGGGTGTTCTTTGGAAGGAATGATGCTAAAGCTGCAACTCCAGTACTTTGGCCACCTCATGCAAAGAGTAGACTCATTGGAAAAGACTCTGATGCTGGGAGGGATTGGGGGCAGGAGGAGAAGGGGACAACAGAGGATGAGATGGCTGGATGGCATCACCGACTCGATGGACGTGAGTTTGAGTGAACTCCCTGAGTTGGTGATGGACAGGGAGGCCTGGCGTGCTGTGATTCACCTGGTCGCAAAGAGTCGGACACAACTGAGCGACTGAACTGAACTGAGAGGGCGTAAAAGTAAACCAATCAGAGACTAAATTAGTAGCCCAGGGCCTCCCTGGTAGCTCAGTCTGTAAAGAATCCGCCTGCAGTTCAGGAGACCGGGTTCTATCCCCTGGAGCAGGAAATGGCAACCCACTGCAGTATTCTTGCCTGGAAAATCTTACGGACACAGGAGCCTGGCGGGGTACAGTCCATGGGGTCCCAAGAGTTGGACACCATTTAGCGACTAAACCACCACCACCCAGGCCCCTGGTCCTCCCAGGCAAAGGTAGTTTGGACTTAGGGTGGTGATGGAGGATATAGAAGAGGCCAGATTCAAGAAAAATTTGGTAGGTAAAAATCTACAGGATTTTCTGATAAATGGAATTTAGGAAGGAGAGGTAGATTAACATGGTGTCTCAGCTTTCTTATACAAGATGGATTCAGCTGTGATGAAATTTGGTTGAAATTACTTTAAATAACGGCATAATCTAAAGTTATGCAAAATTTTGCCTCAGATAAAATTTCAAGTTTTTATCTGCGTGGAAAGACATGGCTCTACTTCCTATTTTTTGAACTTCCTAATCTTTTTTTTTTTTTTAATGCTTATTACAGTGGAACCCTTTCTGGAAATTATGGTTTTCAATTAGATAATAACCAGGGCTATCTAATGTCTAGGTTCTTTTTTGGGTGCTAATTACTATCATTTTGTCACTTCTAAATGTCTAATGAAAGTAATTTATATTGCCTTTGTTATTATTTTTTGCCTGTTTTTCTGGGATTTGACCGGGATTCGTAGCTTGTTTCTGTTCCTCAAAAAGCACTTTCCTTCTAAGAATGTCTTCGTTGATATTGGATGACTGCCCGACTGGACATCACATATTTGTGCCCATGTTCTGCTTACTGCCGGACTCTGCATAAACCCAATGTGTCGAGACGACTGATGGTAGAGGAATTTGCAATCACAAGTGCCATTTACACGTTAATTGTTTTTTCAGAGTGATCTGGTTGCCTCTCGAGGAAGCTCCGGCGACCGCTGTAAGCTTGCGCGCCTGCATCGCGCGGCCCCAGCCTGGGACCCCTGCGCGTGGGCGGTGCGGCAATGCCAGGCCGGCAGCCTTAAGGCTGGGGTCGCTTCGGGCCGGGAGCGGGAACGTTTGGTGCAGCTCTTACAGGCAAGGGGCGGTTCTAGAGACTGGGGAAGTCAGCAGTTTGTGCGTCCGATGGCTGGAGCTTTGAAAGAGAGGCGGAGGAACAAGCGAGAGCTCCCCGCCCCCGTTCCCCACTGTCCAATCCCTTCGGCTTCTCCTATCCTCGGCTGGCCGGCCCGACCCCTAACCTGCTCGAACCCATTATGCGGTAGAGACGGCCGGGGCTCTTTAAGGCCCTTGCCGCGCCTGCGCCTTGAGCCTTCCTGACGCGGCCGGGCCGGACCCGGGAGGAGCCGGCGGCGGGCACGCTAGGGGTCGGGTGGTAATTGAAACCGCGGCGGCTCGGCAAGAGTGAGGTCAGGGTCGGAGGCGGCCCTGAGGTCCTGAGTGAGCGCGGCGCTCGAGAGGAGGCGCAGAGGGCGGCCCGCGAAGCCGGGAGCGAGGCCGAGGAGCTGAGACGCGGCGGCTCGGCTGCCGGCTGGATGGGAAGTTAATGTTTACGACGGAGTCCACCCAACGTTTCCAAGGTGAGGGGCGCCGCGCCAGGCCGGGCGGGCCGGGAGGCCGGGCGGGCCGCGAGCCCGAGTTCCGCGGGACGCACAGCCGGGCCGAGGCGCGGCGAGTCGGGGCCGCCACTAAACTTGCGGCGCGAGCGGGGCGGGCGCCTCCGGCCCTACTGGGGCCTAAGTTCCCTGTGGCCATCGGGACCCTCCCCACCGCGGTTGCTGCGGAAGAAACTCGCCAGCGGAACTCCCAGTAGATTCCCAGGGAGGTGAAGGGACGAGGCTGCTTCGGGGGCGCTTCCTCGATATCCTGTGGGGGCATACTGACTCTTCACCCCCGCCCTCGAGGCCAGGAGTCTGTTCCCTCTGGGTGACCAGATGGGGCGAGACTGTCCGCGCCTCTTGCGAAGTTGGCGTCTTTACTTGGCCTCGGGGATTCTGCGTAAGGCCATGTCTCCAGGCAGGTGATGGGCGAGCCAGGTGTGGTAAATGACGCCCAAGGATCCAGTTCGGAGCGTTTGTAGCCATCACTATAATCACCTTATGACTAGAGGGGCAAGCCTCAAATTAACCACAGAATTTCCGGTAGGTTGGATTGTGGTGGTAGTGTCTGATTTAGAGTTGCTGTGATTTCTTTGTGTCTTTCTTTCTGTCTTGGGCATCATAGATCAACTCGGATGGCGTCCTTTCACTGAAGAGTTAACCAAAACTTTTGGAATGGTTCCTTCACTTGACTCCTATCTGTTGATGTTAGAAGTGGTTTCAAAAAGCAGCAGTTTCTTGCAGAGATATCTCAGCTGTGGGTTTCAGTGTAGAATAACAGAATTCTTCCATTGGTGAAAGCAATCTGGTGCTTCATGAAAATCAAGAAGTTATCTGTTTGTAGTTTTTACCTTTGTTCTGGACTGAAATGTATTAGTAGCTTTTTTGTTTTGTTTTCCAAAAATGTTATTAATAAAGTTTCTGCAGTTTACCAGAAGCTCCTATTCTAAAATGCTAGCCTTAAGGTCTCTGAGAAATTTGTGTCAAAGAAATCTTAGAAAACTTATTGTAGTATAACGTATTTTTAAAAAGTGCCAATCTTGAGTATGCAGGTAAAGACTTTTTACTAAGTGTATTATTACAGATCAAGAAACGCAGCATTGCAGGATTGGGGTATATATCCAGGAGTGGAACTGTTGATTACTGAGGTATGTGAATAATAAAATGTTAGCATTAGATCCAGTTGAACATTTTCCCAAAGTAGTTTTACTTTGGGAATTAGCAGGGAATGGTATTCCATTTACCTCATATCCTTGCTAACGCTTCTCAGTTTAAAAAATTTTTGCTATTTTGATGGAAGTGCAGTAATATTTATGTAGCTTTATTTTACATTTTTCTGATGATTGTGGTTGAGTACCTTTTGTTGGCCATTTATATGTTGTCTTTTGTGAAGTGCCTGTTCAGTCTTATTATTTTTTAAATTGGTTTGTAATTCTTTATTCAGAATATGAGTTCTGTTTGTGTGTGTGTGTGTGTGTATGTATATACACATCTATTTCCCATGAGTCCTTTCTGGACTTAATCATTTTCCACTTTGTATCTTGTCTTTTCAATCTTGATGGCCTTTTTTTTTGATGAATGGAAATTGCTAATTTTAGTGAAATAAACTTATTCCTGATTACTCTTTTTTGTGAACTATTAAAGAAATCTTTGCTTCGCCTAAGAATATGGAGATGATTTCTCATGTTACCAAGTATGTGTGCTCAGTTGCTTCAGTTGTGTGCGACTCTTTGCTACACTGTGGACCTTAGCCGATCTGGCTCCTCGTCCATGGGATTTTTCCAGGCAAGAATACTGGAGTGGGTGGCCTTTGCCTGCTCCACCCATGTGATCATACAGAAGTTTTATTTTTACTTTTTACATTTAAGTTGTACAATTTACAGTAAGTTGTAGGTGGATTGTAGGGGTCAAGATTCACTTTTTACCGTATGGGTATATATTTGACCCAGCACTATTCACTGATATATATCATCCCTGCCCCTCTGCACTGTGTGACACTTTTGTAAGTCAGGTGAACGTAGAGTGTGGATCTGTTTCTGAACACTGTTCTGTTTCATTGATCTATTTGTTACCCTTGCACCAATATCACTGTATTAATTGGTGTAACTTTATAATAAGCCTTGATATGGGTCTTTCCTATTTTGTTCTTTAAGATGGTCTGGACAGTTCTCGGCTCTTAATGTTTCCATATAAATTTCAGAATCTTGTCCATTCATACAGATTTTGGAGATTGGAATTGAATCTGTTTATCAATTTGGAGAGAATTCAGTTCTTAACAAAACTGAGTTTTCCAGTTTATGAACGTGATATGTTCTTCCACTTCTTTATGTCTTTTAAAATTTCTCTAATGTTTTGTAGTTTTCTGTATTAAAGTCTTGCATACCATTTGTTATTTATTTGTAGGTATTTGATATTTTTAATGTAATTGTAAATGATATTTTAAAGCATTTGTGGCCAGTATACAGAAATACAACTGATTTTGGGAGTGAGGGGAGTGGCTCGGAAATTATTTTAAAACAAATCCCAGACATCATTTCATTAATAAATCCTAAATTTTTAATCTCCCTTCAAGACCTAGTCCAGATTACACCTTGTATGTTCTAATTTTCCAAGGTTTTCTCATCTTTTTCTATTTGCATGTTTTCTCCAGGGTCTGAGACAAATTAAAGATTTGTAGAGTGTTTAATATAAAGTGTGAATGTGTTAGGCTCTGGGGATACAAAGCTAATTAAGATGCTGCCCCTGCTTTTAAGGAGTTTAGAGTCTAGGAGGAGTTGTAGAAATTCAAGAAAAGGCCTTTATCTTGCTATGATGAAAATTGGTTTGGCTGCATGCAAAAGGGACATTTAAATCAAACTGTGGGGGAGGTAATATGCCTGGCTCCCAGTGTTCTGAGAGCTGGGCAAAGGAAGTGGGCTGTGGGTGGGGGCTGCTATTCACTATACATACTTCTGCTTTATTCCTTGGCTTTCAGCCTTGAGCCTCTCTCCACTCTTCTTGAGTCTGGAGTCTCTCCAAGTCTGTGTTTCCAGAGAATAAATTTATGAGAGGACGTGAATGGGGGAGAAGGGAAACTGCAGGTCCATATACAGACTTTGTGTGTGTGCTCAGTCGTGCCCAACTCTTTGAGACCCCATAGACTGTAACCTGCCAGGCTTCTCTGTCCATGGGGTTCTCCAGACAAGAATACTGGAGTGGGTAGCCATTCCCTTCTCCAGGGAATCTTCCTGACTCAGGGATGGAGCCTGGGTCTACTGCATTGCAGGCAAGTGTCTGAGCCACCAGGAAAGCCTTTAGCTGACTTTAAACCACTAACCTGATTTTTAGCCCTTTACTTCTTCCCCACTGACTGTGTACTTGGAGACTCTCAAGGGCTGAGCCTTTCTGGGGCTCTGAATGAGGCCTATCAGTGTGTTGACCTCCAACTTACTTTTGCAGGCCTGGAGGTTTGACTTCTTGTCCTCTACTTCCTGTCTTCTACCTGTTACTTGTTTTTTCATCTCTTTTCTTGTTTCATAGATGCCATATCTCTTTATCTGTCTCAGAACATTAAAGATAGTTTCTTTAAGCTGTTTTTTTCCTTACATAGCTTATTTCCTCCAAGTTACTTTTTTTCCTGTTTGGTATAATCTCAGCAGTAGAGACCCTCCTCAGAGGTCTGGTAATCCTTGGTTGTTTGCTTGTGATTGAGAGACCAAATACATTATGTAGCAGTACTTTTAAAAATTTAGATGTGATTGCCCACAGCAAAATATATAGAGTAAGTGTATAGTTTGATAGTTTTCCTATGTATGAAAGTGAAAGTGAAGTTGCTCAATTGTGTCCAACTCTTTGCGACCCTATGGACTGTAGCCTACCAGGCTTCTCTGTCCATGGGATTCTCCAGGCAAGAGTACTGGAGTGGGTTGCCATTTCCTTCTCCTGTGTAATTAACACACAGTACAGAGCATAGTGAAAAACCCAGACAATTCCTTCATATTCCTTTCTTCTATCTACCCCACTCCCTGCCCAGAGGCAACCCCTATTCTGATTTCTCTCTGCATAGATTAGCACCAGTATTTTCTAAAGTTGCCCAGGTGATTCAAAGGTATGGTCAGAATTGAAGCCATTGGTTTGAGTGGGCTGTTTGAGCCTCTTTCCAGTGTCTGTCTTTCCTTTTGGCCTGATTCTATTTCCCAGAGAGTATGGAAGTTTTCTGCTTGGAGGCCAGAGGTCTAGTTGCCAGTGGTCTGGGAACTCAGGAAAGGAGAGTTGGGTAATGAGCCATTAATGAGCTTATAATGTGAAGGGACACATAATTGGCTTCATCTTTCATGATGTATGGTTTTACCCTTTTTAGAGACTGAATCTCTAATCTGCTGCCTTATTGAGATTAGATCATTCAGTGACTTGAAAGAGGAATGCAGGTCTAGGTTTCTAACTGTTCAGTTTTCACCCCATCTTTCCTTCTTCAGTCTCCCCCTTCTTTGCTCTGGCAGTTCCGGATCCCTTTGAGGATTCTGTACTGTAAACTGGGTTTGTTCTTGGTGGTCAGTGCACTGCTGTCTTTGCAAACACTACTTGTCTTTGACCCAATCAGTTACCACTCATCCATCTCTCCACCTTTCAAGGTTGTGTTGCTGTTCTTTGTTCCATTCTCTTGATCCTTATGGTAAGTGTCCTAAAAACAACAGCAAAGTTTTCTTTATTCTTGTTTTATTAGAGTTTTGTTGTTGTTTAGTCACAGTACTGTCTAACTCTTCTGCAATCCCATGAGCTGTAGCCACCAGGCTCCTCTGTTCATAGGATTTCCCAAATAAGAGTACTGGAGTGGGTTGCCATTTCCTCCTCCGAGGGATCTTCCCAACCCAGGGGTCGAACCCGTGTCTTCTCCATTGGCAGACACATTCTTTACCACCGAGCCACCAAGGCAGCCCTATTAGGATTCTGGGAGAGAGAAGAATTAGATGTGTGTGATCAATCTGCCATCTTAACCTGGAAGTCCCTCATCTTTCATCATACAAAAATGTGTTGCCATCTGTCAATCACTGTTGTCTCCTTCCTGTGGGGTTATAGCTTTTAAAGTTTCTTTACTGTTATCTACATAGAATGGTAGGAGGGAGAGCATCTGAATACTGGATCAAACTGTCATTTCTCTAGAAATCCCTAAATTCTTTTGAGAAGTATCCTTTGTCCCAGAGTCTTATAATCTCAGGATTGGAAGTGATTTTAAAGATAAGACAGCTTAGTGAGCTATTTGATACTTTCTGTAGTGGGGAACTCACTTCAGTTCAGTTCAGTTCAGTCACTCAGTCGTGTCCGACTCTGTGACCCCATGAATCACAGCACGCCAGGCCTCCCTGTCCATCACCATCTCCTGGAGTTCACTCAGACTCACGTCCATCGAGTCAGTGATGCCATCCAGCCATCTCATCCTCTGTCGTCCCCTTTTCCTCCTGCCCCCAATCCCTCCCAGCATCAGAGTCTTTTCCAATGAGTCAACTCTTCGAATGAGGTGGCCACAGTACTGGAGTTTCAGCTTTAGCATCATTCCTTCCAAAGAACACCCAGAGCTGATCTCCTTTAGAATGGACTGGTTGGATCTCCTTGCAGTCCAAGGGACTCTCAGGAGTCTTCTCCAACCCCACAGTTCAAAAGCATCAATTCTTCGGCGCTCAACTTTCTTCACAGTCCAGCTCTCACATCCATACATGACCACAGGAAAAACCATAGCCTTGACTAGACGGACCTTTGTTGGCAAAGTAATGTCTCTGCTTTTCAATATGCTATCTAGATTGGTCATTACTTTCCTTCCAAGGAGTAAGCGTCTTTTAATTTCATGGCTGCAATCACCATCTGCAGTGATTTTGGAGCCCCCCAAAATAAAATCTGACAGTGTTTCCACTGTTTCCCTATTTCCCATGAAGTGATGGGACCAGATGCCATGATCTTTGTTTTCTGAATGTTGAGCTTTAAGCCAGCTTTTTCACTCTCCTCTTTCACTTTTATCAAGAGGCTTTTTAGTTCCTCTTCACTTTCTGCCATAAGGGTGGTGTCATCTGCATATCTGAGGTTATTGATATTTCTCCCGGCAATCTTGATTCCAGCTTGTGCTTCTTCCAGCCCAGTGTTTCTCATTATGTACTCTGCATAAAAGTTAAATAAGCAGGGTGACAATATACAGCCTTGATGTACTCCTTTTCCTATTTGGAAACAATCTGTTGTTCCATGTCCAGTTCTAACTGTTGCTTCCTGACCTGCATATACGTTTCTCAAGAGGCAGGTCAGATGGTCTGGTATTCCCATCTCTTTCAGAATTTTCCATAGTTTATTGTGATCCACACAGTCAAAGGCTTTGGCATAGTCAGTAAAGCAGAAATAGATGTTTTTCTGGAACTCTTGCTTTTTCCATGATCCAGCGGATGTTGGCAATTTGATCTCTGGTTCCTCTGCCTTTTCTAAAACCGGCTTGAACATCAGGAAGTTCACGGTTCATGTATTGCTGAAGCCTGGCTTGGAGAATTTTGAACATTACTTTACTAGTGTGTGAGGTGAGTGCAATTATGGGGTAGTTTGAGCATTCTTTGGCATTGCCTTTCTTTGGGATTGGAATGAAAACTGACCTTTTCCAGTCCTGTGGCCACTGCTGAGTTTTCCAAATGTGCTGGCATATTGAGTGCAGCACTTTCACAGCATCATCTTTCAGGATTTGAAATAGCTCAACTGGAATTCCATCACCTCCACTAGCTTTGTTCATAGTGATGCTTTCTAAGGCCCACTTGACTTCACATTCCAGGATGTCTGGCTGTAGGTGAGTGATCATACCATCATGATTATCTTGGTCATGAAGATCTTTTTTGTACAGTTCTTCTGTGTATTCTTGCCAGGAACTCACTTAGAAGAGATGAATGACTGGAGAAATGGAGTTGGCTGTGGATCTCTGCACTGGGTCTGGAAATCCATATGTGCAGTAAACATCAGATAGTGAATCAACAAATAATCTTGCATATTTGTAACATATAAAAATTATTAAAAAGTCATGGTGGTTTTGTTATTTTAATCAATAATTCTTAAATCTAGTTATGGTCATGGGGGGGTAATACTTAAAATTTTTTGTTTTTTGCTTTTGACTGAATTCTCTGAATATTTATCACACAGGTCACAGCAGTAGCAGGTGTGAGGGAGAGATGGGCGACTCCTTTACCCTTTAGGTAGGTCTTGGAGGTCTGCCTGCCTACGGGGGGTTTCCTTCAGGCCTGCCTTCTGCCAGATGTGCCTCAGGTCTCTCTTGAACTTGATCTGCTTCGCTTCCAGGCTGACTTTCCACTGCAGGAATTAGGTCCTCCTGACCAACTGGCAGTGCTTGAGATGATGCTGGCAGATCTTGAGCACATCTTTGCAGTGCATCTCAGACCTCCTTCCCCCCTCCTGCCTAACCCCTTCCCCAACCTGGCTGGGCAGACCCTCAGAGTTGGGGTGAGACACAGTCCCTGAGGCCCCAGCATCCAGTCTGGGCAGGAGGTAGCAAATGGTCAGCCAGTTCTCCAGGGGCTGATGGAAACCTTCCTGGGGACCAGCATCTCCTCAAACTCCGGGTGGACCTGCCGGCCAGGAAGGGAGGCAACCCCATGTGGGCCTGTTGGTGGCGTGCTGTAGTGAGACTGGCAGTCTTGCCTGCCCAGCACCTCTGAGACAGGCCAGGGCCCACTGCAGCCTGCCCCGGGGTACATCCCCGAGCAGCTGGGAGTCAGGTGTGCCAGAACATGGTCTGTGTGTGGCAGCAGCCTCAGGTGCTCAGCAGGGCCTTCCTGAGCCTCAGCTTCACCCTGAGGCACCCACAGTGCGTTGCAGGTGGTGTGGGTGCCTCGGCTGTTCCTGGAACCCACAGGCTGTGGCCTCACGCTGACCCTCCCCAGATGTGGCCAGGAGACTGACCATTCCACCATCCAGAATTTTTTGTTTTGAAACACAAGGTTTTGTACCAGAAAAAATTGATAAATTGCTAAAGTTGTTGAAATCTTGATAGTTAACTTAAACTGGTAAATTAATTAGAACTAGCCATTAAAACCTCTGTTACTCCTTTAACAACTTTGTTATGCTTTGCACTCTTTTTTTTCTTTAAAACACTAAGTAGGTTTCCAAAAGCTTTTTGAAATAAAAGCTTTTATCATAGAGTTCATGATATGAAAATATTCTCAATGTAACTTGCTTTCTGTTAGGCTAAATTTATAAAATTTTATTTGTTTACCCTTCAGTTGTATCCATGTTTCTGGGTTTCAGTGTCTTTTTTTGCTGCTGTTGCTCTTGTTCAGTCACTCAGTTGTATCCGACTCTTTGCAACCCCAGCACACCAGGACTGCAGCACACCAGGCTTCCCTGTCCTTCACCATCTCCTGGAGTTTGCTCAGACTCATATCCATTGAGTCCATGATGACATCCAACCAATCTCATCCTCTGTCGCCCCCTTCTCCTCCTGCCCTCAATCTTTCTCAGCATCAAGGTCTTTTCCAATGAATCAGCTGTTCTCGTCAGGTGGCCAGAGTATTGGACCTTCAGCATCAATCCTTCCAGTGAATTTTCAGGGTTAATTTCCTTTAGGATTGACTGGTTTGAGCTCTTTGCTGTCCAAGGGACTCTGAAGAGTCTGTCTCAAGAGTACTGTCTCTGTGCTTCATGAGAGGGTTCCCTGCCTGTGCTGTTTGTAGTTTATTAAGTAGCCAAAGACAATGTGGCTTTAGTGCTTGTTTATTGTACTTTGTACTAATCCAACCCTCACAGTTGTACTTTGAAAAATGTTCCCTAAAGCTGGTTAAACTGGCTATTAATCTGGGTCTTCATTGTAGGTTTTGGTAATCAGTGTCTTATGAATTTATGATTAGGGCTCTATCTTTAAGGCACTGCTGGCTCCTGTGTTCTTGAAAGGAACCTTGATAGAGATAGGAACAGAATGGTTTTTTTATGGATCATTGCCCTTTTTGTTTTTCACAAGAAAGTGTAAGCACTGATGGGGAAATGACCATGGGCATTTTGTCCATGGTCATTATTTGAGCAGTGATGCTCAAATGATTAGTTGCTGTATTTGGCTTGGTACAGTTCTTTTGCCATGTTAAAAATGAATCCAGGGACTTCCCTGGTGGTCTAGTGGTTGAGAATCCATCTTCCAGTGCAGGAGGCATGGATTTTATGCCTGGTCAGGGAACTAAGATCCCACAGGCCATGGGGCAACTAAGCCCATGCACCGCTTCTACTGACCCTGAGTATCACAACTAGAGAGGCTTTGTGCTGCAACGAAAGACCCGATGCAGCCAAAAATAAATAAATATTTTAGAAAATGAATGGAGCTTTCTCGTACATTATGCTAGTAAGTTTGTTAGAACAATGTTAACAGATATTGGATAAAAGTTTCACTTTAATGAACAATTGTGTAATATCATATTTGAATGAGATACATGACAGAAAGAAAAATTTAATATATTCGGGTATACTAGAAATCATGATAGTTTAGAAGACTGAGCCAGAATTTGATGGTGAGAAGATATAAGTAATTTGAGAATGAATCCTAGCTCATGAAAAGTGTAGTGGCTTTAAATATTTAATTGAAATGCATGTAAGAGAGGAGCACAATGTTAAAGACTCAACTTGGCTGCCTTTTTGAAAATGTGGAGAAGCTTCTTTGCCACTGCTGGATGAACAAGGTTTTAAATGTTGTCAAGCATGGTATGTTTACATTTAACACACATCAGAAAAATGAGTCAGTAGATGATCTAAAAATTTAATGGAGTTATAAACATTGTCAGTAAGTCATTAAGAATCAGCAAAGATAACATATATATAGCATCCCGAATGTGTCAAGTATAAAGATGGGTGCTGGGGTAATTGTAATCAATTCTACATAGACGGAATCTTTGCTTTCACGGAATTTATAAACCAGAGGAACACACAGGGGCTACAGTCTTGTTTCTTTACTTTTTTTGTGTTTGGTCACACTGCTCAGCTTGTGGGATCTTAGTTTCCTAATCAGTGATCGAACCCGGGCATGTGGCACTGAGAATGCCAAGTCCTAACCACTGGACCGCCAGGTAATTTCTGGTGTAGTCTTGTTTCTGAGTGAGATGATAAAGAAAGAAGGGGGGTGATTTAGTGATTGGTTTGTTTTAAATCTTGAGGCTTTTTAAAAAATGAAGTATAATTGATTTTCAATGATGTGTTTCAGGTGTACAGCAAAGTGATTCAGTTATACATATATCCTTTTTCAGATTCTTTTTCTTTATAGGTTATTATAAGATATTAAATATAGGCCCCTATGCTATACAGTAGGTCTTCATTGTATATATAGTAGTATGTATCTGTTAATCCCAGTCTCCTATTTATCCCTCCTTTCCCCCACCTTTTTGCTTTGGTAACCATAAATTTCTATGTCTGTGAGTCTATTTCTCTTTTGTAAATAAGATCATTTGTATCTTTTCTTTTTTTTTTGATTCCACATATAAGTGATATCATATGATATTTGTTTTTTTCTGTCTGATTTACTTCACTTGGTATCATAATCTCCATAGGTCTGTCTGTGTTGCTGCAAATGGCATTATTTTATTCTTTTTTTATGTGACTAAATAATATTCCAGTGTGCATGTATATATACCACATCTTTATCCATTCATTTTTTGATGGACATTTAGGTTGTTTCCATGTCTTGGTTATTTTCAGTAGTGCTGCTCTAAATATTGGAGTGCATGTATCTTTTTAAATTAGAATTTTTGTCTTGTTTGAATATATGCTCAGGAGTGGGATTGCTGGATCACATGGTAACTCTACTTTAGTTTTTTTAAGGAACATCCATACTGTTTCCATAGTGGCTGCACCAATTTACATTTCCACCTACAGTACAGGAGGGTTCTCTTTTTTCCACACCCTCTCCAGTATTTGTTATTTGTAGACTTTGGTGATGGCCATTCTTCCAGATGTGGTGGGCTATTCTGACAGCTATGAGGCTTTTGTATGGAAAAATGCTGATTTAAAAGTTTTAAATCTTAATGTTTGCTTTAGAAATTTTTGAGGTGAAATTTATGTGTAGCAAAATGCTCAGAACTTAACTATAAAGCTGAATGAGTTTTAAAAAAATTGATGTGTAATGGTTTTACAGTGTTGTGTTTCTGTTGTACAGCAGTGTGAATCAGCTATAAGTATACATATATCCCCTCTCTTGAGCCTCCCTCCCATCTCTACCTCCTAGGCCATCACAAGTGCGGAGCGGAGCTCCCTGTGTCTGTAGAGCAGCTTCACACTGGTTGTCTGTTTTATGCATGGTAGTGTATAGATGTCAGTGTCCCTCTCTGTTTGTCTTACTCTCTCCTTCCCCTACTGTGTCCACAAGTCCATTCTCTGCATCTGCGTCTCCTTGCTTTGCAGATAGGTTTATCAGTATCATTTTTTCTAGTGAATGAGTTTCAGTAAATATGTACTCTTGTGTGACTCTCTGCCTTCCCAATAATCCTGCATAGTTCCTTTAATCAATTCCTGTTCTGATAGCTTTTACTACCAGTTTAGTTTTTCTAGGTCTTGAACCTCACCTAATAGAAAAGTAGAATAAGTGTGTATTCTTTTCAGGCTGGCTTCTTTAGTTCAATGTAATGTCTTTGAAATTCATCCACTGTTGCTCTTATCAGTAGTTCTTTTTTTTTTTTTTTCCCTGTTGCTCGTTGGGGTATATCTGCCATCTTCCTTTTTTTAAAAAAATTAATTTTTTTTTTTTTATTGAAGGATAGTTGCTTCAATAGTTCTTTATAGTGATGTATAGTAAAACATTATACGGGCTTCCCTGGTATCTCTGCTGGTAAAGAATCCGCCTGAAATGCAGGAGACCCCAGTTCAATTTCTGGGTCAGGAAGATCCCCTGGAGGAGGGCATGGCATCCCACTCCAATATTCTTGCTAGGAGAATCCCAGTGGACAGAAAAACTTGGTGGGCTACAGTCAGTGGGGTCGCAAAGAGTCAGATATACTGAGCAACTAAGGACAGCTCAGCACGATACATTATATAATTATAACACAGTTTGTTCATTCATTCTCCCTTTAGGCTATTATGAATATAACTGTTACGAACACATAACTGCTAGTCTTCTTATACACATACATTTTCATTTCTCTTGTATAAACAACTAATGGTGGACTTACTGGCTCATGGGGCAGCTGTATGTTTAACTTTAGAAGACACTGCCAAACAGTTTTCCCAAGGGAGTATATCATTTTACATTGCAACCAGCATGACACATCAGAACTGAGTTTCAGAAAGCCTTTTCTGTCACAGTGGGGTATGAGACTTGAGATAGAGGAGCACGCACAGTGAAGCAACACAGCTGGAAATTGGTGTATTCCTGTTCTAAGGAATTGATAGGACGGGACAGAATCCTATGGACTCTAGAGCCTATGGTGTATGGGGTGAACATAAAGCAGGGGTCAGGTGATCCCCACATATCTGCCAACGTGTTAGTTGTTCAGCGGTGTCTGACCCTTTGGGACCCCATGGACTGTAGCCCGCCAGGCTCCTCTGTCCACGAGATTCTCCAGACAAGAATACTGGAGTGGGTAGCCATTCTCTTCTCTAGGGGATCTTCCCAACCCAGGTCTTCTGCATTGCAGGCAGATTCTTTACCATTTAAGCCACCAGGGAAGTGCATATCTGCCATAGGCTGTTGGATATTGGTGCACCAGTCATTAATAAAATGGAGGAGTACATTTTAGAGGGAAGTGGGAGAAATTTGTTTGTAAGTAGTAATTGGGGTAAAAGGAAGTAGATGAGACAACTGTGTATAGAAAGGAGAAAGCCCAGGATGGAATTGGAATTTTGGGGACCACTGACATGTAAGAAATAAGCTGATGAAGAGAAGTCTGGAAAGGAGCAGGAGGAATTCAGTAACCACAACAGAAGGGACACCGGAAGCGATTTTAACAAACTGAAAGAGTTGAACTTTGAAGAAGGAGGGAGAGGCTTGAATGTTGTTAGTGTGAGTAAAAAATAATAATAGCCTTTTTGGAGATTAACTTAAAAATCCATTAAAACTTAAAATATAATGTTATTTGACCATATAGTTGCACTTTATGGAATAACTGCTAGAGAAACAGACAAATATGTAAAGATGTGTTTCAGTTCAGTTCAGTCGCTCAGTCGTGTCCGACTCTTTGCGACCCCATGAATCGCAGCACGCCAGGCCTCCCCGTCCATCATCAAATCCCGGAGTTCACCCAAACTCATGTCCATCGAGTTGGTGATGCCATCCAGCCATCTCATCCTCTGTCGTCCCCTTCTCCTCCTGCCCCTAATCCCTCCCAGCATCAGAGTCTTTTCCAATGAGTCAACTCTTCGCATGAGGTGGCCAAAGTATTGGAGTTTCAGCTTTAGCATCATTCCTTCCAAAGAACACCCAGGACTGATCTCCTTTAGGATGGACTGGTTGGATCTCCTTGCAGTCCAAGGGACTCTCAAGAGTCTTCTCCAACACTACAGTTCAAAAGCA
This sequence comes from Bos javanicus, assembly GCF_032452875.1. Lineage (NCBI taxonomy): Eukaryota > Metazoa > Chordata > Mammalia > Artiodactyla > Bovidae > Bos > Bos javanicus. Next base: position 51,040,323 of record NC_083870.1, read on the forward strand.
TCAATTCTTCAGCGCTCAGCTTTCTTCACAGTCCAACTTTCACATCCATATATGACCACTGGAAAAACCATAGCCTTGACTAGACGAACCTTTGTTGGCAAAGTAATGTCTCTGCTTTTGAATCTGCTATCTAGGTTGGTCATAACTTTTCTTCCAAGGAGTAAGCGTCTTTTAATGTCATGGCTGCAGTCACCATCTGCAGTGATTTTGGAGCCCCAAAAAATAAAGTCAACACTGTTTCCACTGTTTGCCCATCTATTTGCCATGAAGTGATGGGACCAGATGCCATGATCTTCGTTTTCTGAATGTTGAGCTTTAAGCCAACCTTTTCACTCTCCTCTTTCACTTTCATCAAGAGGCTTGTTAGTTCCTCTTCACTTTCTGCCATAAGGGTGGTGTCATCTGCATATCTGAGGTTATTGATATTTCTCCTTGCAATCTTGATTCCAGCTTGTGCTTCTTCCAGCCCAGCGTTTCTCATGATGTACTCTGCATAAAAGTTAAATAAGCAGGGTGACGATATACAGTTTAGAGGTATTCTAAACCTCTAGGCACCTAGTAAAGTATGTAGTAATGAAAAACTGAAGACAACTCAAGAATCCATTAATAAAGGATTGGCTAAATAAAATATGATACATTCGTATGATAAAATGCTATGCAGCTGATGGAATACGTTATACACGCATACCATATTCCATCAGCTATATAGCATTTTATAGTATGTGCACCATACACACACATGGTATTAGTTTTCTATCGCTGCTGAAACAAATTAGTACAAACTTAGTGGCTTAAAACAGAAATGTAGTCTCTTACAGTTACGGAGGCCAGAAGTTTCAAGTGTTTTACGGGGCTAAAGTCAAGGTATTGACTGTGCTGGTTACTGAGGTAGAATCCATTTCCTTGCCTTTTCCAGCTGTTAGAGTTGCATTCTTTGTAGTCTTTGCATTGCATTCCTTGACCTCTTCCTGCATCTTCAAAGTCAACTGCATTGCATCTTCAGGTGGGCCCAGCTCAGGTAATTTAGGATAATCTCTTCACCACAAAACCCTTCCCTTAATTACCTCTGCAATTTAAGATAACATGCCCAGGTTCTGGGTTTTATGATGAGCTCTTTTGTTGTTGTTTAGCTGCTAAATTGTGTCTTGACTCTCTTGCAACCCCAGGAACTGTAGCCTGCCAGGCTCCTCGGTCCATGGAGTTTTCCAGGCAAGAATACTAGAGTGGGTTCACATTTCCTTCTTCAGGGGATCTTCCTGACTTAGGGATTGAACCTGCATCTCCTGCATTGGCAGGTGAATTCTTTACCACTGAGCCTCTAGGCAAGAATACTGGAGTGCGTTGCCATGCGCTTCTGCTGGGGATCTTCCTGACTGAGGGATCAAATCCAGACCTCCTGCATTGCAGGTGGATTCTTTACCACCTGAGCCACCAGGGAAACCCTGAGTTCTTTTGGAGGCCATTAATTACGCTGTCACATAATATACTAACAAAGAAAATCAGGCTCATTATATAAAGATTTCTCAAAAATATATAGTATCTATTTTTTTTTTGGCTGGGCTGAGCAGCATATGGGATCTTAGTTCCCAGACCAGAGATTGAACCCATGCTCCCTACAGTAATAGCTTGGAATCTTAACCACTGGTCCACCAGGAAAGTCCCCAAGTATGATCTAATTTTTGTTAACTTAATACATATACTCATATAGTAGCATATGTATAGCAATCTTAATGAATATGTACTGTACTGCTAACAGTGGCTGTTTTTGAGAGTGGGATTACAGAGTACTCAAACTTTTCCGTTTTTTCTATGATAATTTCAGTTCTTAATGAACATGTATTTACTGATCAGAAGAATAAAAAACGAAAGAGTATTGTGTGGGTCACATGTTACAGAGAGATCTGCAAGTAAGATGAAGATTGTAAATCGTGTACTGAATTTAGCGCAAAGAGGCTGTTGGTGAGTGACTTTGATAAGTGTGGTTTTAGTAAAATGGTATGGTGGAAACCACATTTCAGTGAAAAAGTGGGAGATGAAGTAGGGAAGAATGAAAATTAAACGTGTGTCCAGCTGCTTAGCTGTGGGGGAGGGACAGTACTGTGAGACAGTGGGTATTTAGTGGGATGTAAGATCTAGTTAGAGTTCTCAATATGGCAGAGCAGCCTGTGTAAAAGTTGAGAGCAGAAACTGGGAAGAAGAGATAGACTGCCTCCTGAGTTCCAGGACAGAGAACAGGAGGCCTGTCTTCTGACTTTAGACAGAAACCCTACCTCTCTGTGGCTAGTGAGACTAGAGAGGTATGGATATAGGTAGTAGTAAAGTTTATAACATTTTTGTTTTCTTTAACATTATCAGATTAAAAAAAAAAAATCTCTCGTAGTCCTAAATGTTCCTCTGGCGTTTTGTTAAAGTCTAAAGTTATTGTGTACCTGGGTTAATTTACCCAAGAGTACTGGCTAATGTACTCTCACTTTGTTGGTTTGTCCCAGAACTTCTGATTGTTTCTGTAGCCTCGTAGTGGCTATGTAGTTCAGGGAATGAGACCTTAGTTTTCTAGTGCAGTGTTTTGGGGATTCCCCCTACTCCCTGGCCCCTTTATTATTGAAACTAATATTGCATAAAAATCTGCTAGTATGAGCTGATCGATTTTCTTTTGGCTCCACAATGTCTGAACAGAAAGGCATTGGCGATACCATTCACCCCAGCCTTTTTTTTTTAAGTTCTGACAAGGAAACAAGGTTTAAAAACACTTTAACTTGTGAAGGCCCTGTGGCTTTTGGTTGCTTGCATGCTCGGAAGGCCCTATGTACTTTGTCAGTAAAATGTGGTGCTTTTACCTTGCTGAAATGCTGAGGACCTTTCAAAAAATCATTTCATTGGTACTATATTTCTGTGAGAATTTCTTGAGTTTTCATGTGTCCTTCTATCCAACTTCAATTAACATACATTTTCTACTCTTATTTTAATCAGTTTTTTTAAACCAGTATCAGTGTAATTAAATTAATTTAAATGTCAATTTAAAGTAATTTTTAGGCCTTGCCATGATGTGTGCATTATTTGCCTGTTTTGGAGAATTATGTTAAAGATTTTTATTGGCATTTTAGGATTTTTCAAAACAGTGGCAATTCATTTTTATTTCACCCTCAGTATGGAGTGATAGTGCTTAACACACTTTTTTTTCCCCCACACTTCTTGATATATTGTGTACATTAAATAAAAGATTCCTGTAATGTGTGATATATTTTAAGAGATACTTGTTCTGAATTTGTGCTTTTTTCATACTAGATGGAAGCATAAGAAAACAAGTATTTTAGTACTCTTGCTGCTGCCAGGAAAAAATTGTGTGTGCGGATATGCTTTTTTTTTTTAAAAACAATTTTGTGTTTGTAACAATGGAAGGTTGAGGTTGGGGACAGGCTTATTAGCTCTTTACTCATGAACTTGAACACCTTGGCTATAGAAATTTTAGGTTCAGCTCACAATGGCCAAATTTTAGTTATCTAGTATTCTTATCAGTGTATTTTACATAGCATTCTCTTCCAGTTTTAATGCATAAATATTGATGGAGAAATTATATCAGTAGTTTGGTAATACAGTAAAATATTTCACATAATATCAGTGCCTTTTCTTTGAAGGAAAGCAGCAGTAGTTTTTATTGAAGCAAGTAAAGTTCTGTTTCAGGAAGAATTTCGTTATGATATGAATTGGTGGCCAGAGGGGAACAAAGTGGCATAATGTAGAGAGTGTGTGTTAGTCACTCAGTCATGTCTGACTCTTTGCAACTCCACAGTCTGTCCATGGAATTCTCCAGGCAAGGATACAGGAGTGGGCTGCCATTCTCTTCTCCAGGGCATCTCTCCAACCAAGGGATTGAACCCGGGTCTTCTGCATTGCAGGCAGATTCTTTACCATCTGAGTAGAAAGAGCAAGCATTTTGCTTTGTCATTTTCCTTCTTCTTTTAACCTGTCTGGGTCTGTTTCTTTATCAGAAGAATGGGTGTTTTCATATTTACTATGCAATGTTGTTCATGAGGAATGGAAATAATAAATGTAAAGTATCTGGAACAGCGCTTGGCCTGTTTTGTGTTAAATATAAATAGCTGTTATGATTTTGTGATTATCAGTTTCTTAAAGGAAGTTTAAAAGAATGCAGAAAGCATGAATGGAATTGACTGTAAAATATAAGGAAGACCCTTCTGATAGCAGGATTGGTTTCAGTTTTGTGTTCAGTTTTCAATTACCAGAATGTCTTAAGTGGATTGCCAGAACTACCTGTAAGTTAGTTTTCGCCTGTCAGTCTGAGGAATTATGCTGTGTACCTCATAAAGTTGTTTGATGCATTGTATATACTTAAAAATACTGATTATCTTATTCTTTGAATGGTTTGGCCTATAGCAGGCAAGATTCTAGGTTTATATACATTTTAAAATAGGTTGTGTCTGCTGAAGTGTATAGCATTAAATAAGTCATTTTTAAGCGTGAACAAAATTTAATTCAGATCCATAGCTCATGGTAATATTTGTTTTATGATCAAGGTGATTTTAAAGGTCACTGTTTTTTCTTAAAAAACCTAGCAGTGACTATCCTGAATGTATGAAAACTCTTTTAATACTAGGTAGTAGGTGAAATGTCCAGTTAAAAGATTTCATTAAATTTTTGAATAAAACTGAACTTGGATAGCTCTTAGGTTTCAAAGACTTAAACAAATGCTAATTCTTTAAGATAACTAAGTACTATATCTAGTACAGTTTTGTATATTTAAAACATTTAAAATGCTAAAACTTAGGACCTTATCCACATGTAATGCTTTAATCAGATAGTCTCTAAATATCAGCAGTACTCAGGTGTTTTGAATGGTTGGAAAAGTGTGTGAACTTTGAATGTAGTTTAAGGTATCTCTGAGCTGTGGCAGTCCATAGAGTTAAGGGCATTTGGTTAGAGAACAGTGCATATAGTTCTTTAAAGCTGAGTATAGGTACAGATTTGCAGCTATTAAACCACGAGCTTATACTTTTGGAGCATCCAACAAAACTGACATTTTATGTTTAGAAGATTTTTAGAAAACTTATAATTTATAAACAAGTTAGATTAGTTGCAGTTGAATGTTTCTGTTACCCTTGGTAAATTTCCTTTTATCCCTGTTTCAGGCATGTAATTGTGATGTGGTTGCCGATGGTTGCTTTTCACTGTTCATTTTCTTTTCTTCCTTTCCTTCTTTTTCTTTAGAAATTATTGCTGTAGCTTACAAAGTGGGATGGTTTTCTTTTGTGCAAAATGTTAAAGTCAGGAAAATGGCAAATATTTCTGCAGTTATGCAGATCTGTTTACACTTACTATAATAAAAGAGGTTTTTGTTGATATTCTTGAGACTTTTTTTTACACTAGTATTATACATTGATATAAAAGATAAAATATAGTCAAAGGAGGTAGGAGTTTTCTTGTGATTGACAGTTTATTTTCAAATATAATTTCCATCTCAATATTTTAGTAATCAGATTGGTTTGCTGCAGGTCCTATCTGTCTGTCAAAATCCTTAGAGTCATGACATGTTCTGGTGTGCTGTGTTTTTACTTTTATGCTCTTCTGTTAGTTTAGCTCACCTTCCTTTGAATGATTTACACTTGTGAGGACATTTTGGTTTTAGGACTGAATGTTTAGTATCCTGGCTCCATCACTTATTAGCTAATGGCTTCTTGGGCCAGTTGTTCTGTCAGTCAGTTCAGTCCAGTTGCTCAGTCGTGTCCAACTCTTTGTGACACCATGGACTTCTGCATGCCAGGCCTCCCTGTCCATTACCAGCTCCTGGAGTTTACTCAAACTCATGTCCATTGAGTTGGTGATGCCATCCAACCATCTCGTCCTCTGTCATCCCCTTTTCCCCCTGCCTTCAATCTTTCACAGCATCAGGGTCTTTTCAAATGAGTCAGTAGTTCGCATCAGATGGCCAAAGTATTGGAGTTTCAGCTTTAACATCAGTCCTTCCAATGAATATTCAGGACTGATTTCCTTTAGGATGGACTGGTTGGATCTCCTTGCAGTTCAGGGGACTCTCAAGAGTCTTCTCCAACACTGCAGTTCAAAAGCATCAATTCTTTGGTGCTCAGCTTTCTTTATGGTCCAACTCTCACATCCATACATGACTACTGGAAAAACCATAGCTTTGACTAGATGGACCTTTATTGGCAAAGTAGTGTCTCTGCTCTTTAATCTGCTAAGTTGATCGTAACTTTTCTTCCAAGGAACAAGCGTCTTTTAATTTCATGGCTGCAGTCACCATCTGCAGTGATTTTGGAGCCCCCCCCAAATAAAGTTTAACCTCTGTAAACTTCAGTAAAATCTGTCTCTGGATTATCGTGAGGATTAAATAAGATAATGAATGTAAGTCTTGTCATAGTGCCTGGTAACAGTAAAATATACAGCAGCAATAATATATCACTGTGTGCAAATTTTCCTTTTCTTTTTTTAAATTATAGTTGATTTACAATGTCATGTTAGTTGCAAGTTTTCTTTTCTGAAACATTGCCCTAGAGGTAGGAAGGATCAGAGAGAGATGAATATATGCTGTATGCATATAGAAAATAAATTAACTCAGAAATTTGTCATATAGACATCTAAAGGAAGACTTGTCAGCAGTGTTACCCTTTTTTCTGTTTTTTTTTTTTTTCCCCTTTCAGTGTAATTCCTGTTTGCTATTTTTTTCTATTATTATTGAAGTCAGTGTTTTGTATCTTTTCTTCCATCTGACAACTGTTAAATAAGTGAAAGACATAATTTGAAATTCTTCTTTGAAGATATTTATAGATTTTTAAAGATCTGTACTCCATATTTATTGATAATACTCAAAACATGCAGAACATTGCTGTTTATAATAATGTTTATTCCCACATTTACAGAGCTGAAATAATACTTCCTTAGGACCTGCTTAAAGACTGATGATAGATATTATATTTGTGTCCTATTGGAATAATATTGAGTATAAATATTTATATATTTTTTGCTTTCTACATGTTTTTCAGTGGTATATCAAGTTCTTTTATGGGCTCAGAATTTCTAGTACTTTGAAGAATAAGTAACAATGTGTATGGATCACAAATTGATTATTTTTTATATTTACATTGGCATAGAACATTTTGAAATTTGAGCATATATTTTAGGTGTATGTCTGAGTTTGACACATTGCTATTTATTTTGGAAGCAAAGATGAAAAGACCTCTCTGGACCCATTTGGCAATACACACAGACAAATACCCACTTAAAAAGTATGATGCTATAAGGTGATGAACTTTGGGTTTGCAATCTTGTTAAGCAGTCAGAGTTGTAGTTTAAATAATGGTCCTAGAGGTACAGTTGGAGAAGGCAATGGCACCCCACTCCAGTACTCTTGCCTGGAAAATCCCATGGATGGAGGAGCTTGGTAGGGTTCAGTCCATGGGGTCTCGAAGAGTCGGATACGACTGAGCGACTTCACTTTCACTTTTCACTTTCATGCATTGGAGAAGGAAATGGCAACCAACTCCAGTGTTCTTGCCTGGAGAATCCGAGGGAGGTGGGAGCCTGGTGGGCTGCCGTCCATTGGATCGCACAGAGTCGGACACGACTGAAGCGACTTAGCAGCAGTAGCAGCAGCAGAGGTACAATTGCCTGTCATTCAGGTACTGGCCAATTTCTCCATAAGTTCATATAAAACTTACTGAAACTTGAGATGTTTCTAATATTCCATTTCAGACTAAGAGTATAAATACTTTTAAAAATATGATGTAGTTGGAGGAGCTCAGAAATCTATAGAATTTGTCTTCTATTTTTTTAACCAATTTTTGTTGTTGAGTTTCTGGTATATACCGGGTACTGTGCTAGGCATTACAGAGGGCAAGTAATACTTTGTCTTTGGTCAGAACAAAAAGGAGATGCCTTCTCAATAGTGCTCCTAACGTGCAATCCTGACCTCAGTAATGATTTCTTAATATGTTATTTCAGTATTGTTGCTTTCTCCCTTTTGATTCCTTCTTGCAAATATATTTTTCAGATTAGAACATATATAGTCTGTCATGATAGAGGATTCTAAAAAATGATTTCCCCTCAATAATGCAAATAATACGTATGTGTTTAGGAAAATTTGGAAAAATCAGAAGTATAAATAATTTTAAAACCATAAAGTTGGGACTTCCCCAGTGGTCCACGGTTAAGACTGCACTTCCACTGCAGGGGTTCTATCCTTGGTCAGGGAACCAGGATCCTGCATGCCTTGTGGTGCAGCTGAAAAAAAAATCCATAAAGTTAATGTCTTGTATTCTATTCATATTCTGTTGTGGTAATTGCTGTTGGCAGCTTCTGTTGCTGTTTTTCTTTAGCCAGAGCAGACTATTAAAGGTCTATTTGGCATTTGTATGCCATGTTCATAGCAGCATTATTCACAATAACACAAAGTTGGCAACAACCCAGATGTCCATCAGTAGAAGAAGGGGTAAACATTAGATGAGTAGAGTTCGTTCTTTCTTTCCTTCCTCTCTCCCTCCCTCCTGTCTCCTCCCACCTCCCCACAACCCTTCCTGCCTCCATACCTTCCTTTCTCTCTCCAGTTTTTCATGGCCTGAGTTTCTATTCTAGCACCATGAAGAATGAGAGAAGTATATATAATGGAATATTGTTCAGTCATAAAAAAAATGAAGTTCTGATACATGCTGCAGTGTGGATGAACCTTGAAAACTTTATGCTGAATGAAATAAGCCAAGACACAAAAGGACAAATATTGTATGTATTGTTTGCTGTTGTTTAGTCACTAAGTCGTGTCCGACTCTGTGATCCTATGGACTGTAGCCCACCAGGCTCCTCTGTCCATGGGATTTTCCAGGCAAGAATACTGGAGTGGGTTGTCATTCCCTCCTCCAGATTGTATGTATTAATATGATTCTATTTATATTTCTAGAATAGTTAAATTCACAAAGTCAGAAAGTAGATTAGAGGTTACCTGAGGCTATGGAGAAAGAGGAATGGTAGTTTCTGTTTGGTAAAGAAAATGTTTTGGAAATAGACAGTGGTGATAGCTGTACCTCATTGTGAATATAATTAATTCCAATGAGTTGCACACTTAAAAATTGTTACAACGGTGGGTTTTTATGTCCTGTATATTTTACCCCAGTTAGGAAACAGTCTGTTAGGAACCTGTGAGAGCCTTGTGGCTAGTTCACAGTTTTACTTCTTAGTAAGGCTAAGGTCTCATTCATGCTTCCTCATGCTTCCCTTGTTCATGCTCCATCGTTTTTGAGAAAAAAAGACTAGCGCTGATTGAGTGGCGATTTTATGGATAATTTTTCTTCATAGTTTTTTCATTTTTTGGTAAATATGGATCACATAATGAAAATATTCATAAATGGGACTTTTTTAAAAAACAAATCAGAAAATATTTATCTTCTTTGGCTTATTGCATAGTGTTATTTCTTTTAATCTTTATTTCTTCTTGATCATTTCACTTTCACTTCTTTCACTTTTTTTGGATGTGTGTATCATTCTGTAATTTTATAGTTTTTAGTATAACTAAATTGGAGATAATTGGAAAAAGAAAGGAAAGGATTCTTCACGTGCCCACAATTCACTACTATATCATTGAGTTTCTTGGTTTTAATTTTAATATATTTTCTTCTAGTCTCTTCTTTGCTTATGTCTTTGTCCTTATGAAAATTTATGTATAATTTGAATTCCTTTTTCACTTTTTGCTACATGAGCATTCTGCATGTGGTCTGCCTTGTCTTCCTAACCATCTTTTTTTCCTCTAATCATCTTTTTAAAATAAAGTTACAGCTTCCAGTTTCTGCAGTCAAATGCTCTACCCCTGAGCTATACCCCCCTAACTTCCAGTTTCTGGTTCAGCATGGAAGTTGCCAGTTCCCCTTAACAACAGGTAAAAAAACTAAACAAAGTGAAAAATCAGTGATTCTTATATTCACAAAAAGTGAGGCCACAAGACAGAGCACTGCCCCCTAAGTTGGAGAAACACAGAAGTAGATATGGAGAATTACAACTTACTGGAGAGAAACCTGTGAGTTTGAAACCTCTGTGGGAACTGGTGGTAGGGAAGGGAAGCCTGAACTAAAACTGATGGATTGCTGCAGGCTCAGTGTGAACTGGTCTGAGAGATAAAAAGTCCAGGGGGATCCAGTCTTTGTTGCCCCAACACTTTTGTGAATTTTGCCTCCAGGAGCTTGGCCAGGTTTTCATAGTGAATATGAGAGAAAAATCCCCTCTTGCTTCCAACTGGAGGAAAAGAAAAGGAAATGTTTAGAAATACACCAGAATATTCTCTTCTTAACAGCATCTGCCCTCAGGAGAAAGTGTTTAACCAGAGCCTCATCTCCTGGAGTTTGATCAGGGCCTAACTGACCTGGGGGAAATAAACAGCTCTGGCCTTGTCTGGCCATTTTGTCTCACATAAGGGGAGTGAAGTGATGGGAGAGGGAGATGACTGAGTGGCACATGTAAAGTTCAAAGTTCAGAGATACAGGCTCACTGAAAGACTAAGATCTAATCATAGGACTATAAAATGCTTCCCTTCCCTCCACACTGTGCTACCACATTATTAATAAAGGCCTGTTTACAGCAGTTCCTTTTACCTAGTACATCATATCTATAAAGCAATTATAAGACACACTAAAGACAAAAAACAATTGGAAGAGACAGTGCAAGCATTAGAACCAGACTCAGATATGGTAAGGATGTTGGAATTATCAGACAAAAGAAGACTTTAAAGCAACTGTGATTAAGATGCTAAGGCCTCTAATGGATAAAGTAAATAGCTGACGCAATAGATGGGCAATATTAGGAGAGGCTGGAAATTATAAGAAAGAAACCAAAAATAAATGGTAGAGATCAAAAACACTGTAATGAAGAATGCATTTGGTTCAGCTTATTAGTAGACTGGATATGCCTCAGGAAAGAATCTCTGCGTTTAAGAATAGCTAGGTAGAAACCACCAAAACTGAAAGGCAAAGAGGAAAAGTGACTAAAAAAAATAGAATATCCAGTAATTGTGGGATAACTATAGAAGGTGTAACACATGTGTAATGGGAATTCCAGAAGGAAAGGAAAGAGAAAAGAACAGAAGGAATAGTTGAAGCAATAATGAGTGAGAATTGCCCCAAGTTAATGTCACATACCAAATCATAGATCCAGGAAACTCAGAATGAAGCAGGATAGGTGCCCAGAAAACTACGTAGGCATATCATTTTCAAACTACAGAAAATCAAAGATTAAGAAGAAAAAATCCCGAAAGAAGCCAGAGCGAAAAAAACACCTTACCTATAGAGAAGCAATTTTAAGAGTTACATCCAACTTCTCAGAAATCATGTGATCAAGAAGGGAATAGAGCAAAATACTTAAAGTGCTGAGAAGAATTCTGTGCTTTGCAGTATCATTCTTCAAAAGTGAGGGAAAAATAAAGATTTTCTCAGTCAAACAAAAATTAAGGGTATTTGTTGCCAGTAGACCTGCCTTGCAAGAAGTGTTAAAATAAGTTCTTTACAGAGAAGGAAAGTAATGTAGATCAGAACCTCAGACCTTACTTCCTTACATAAAGAAAAGAAGAGTCATGAAAAAGGAATAAGTGAAGGTAAAATAAAAACTTTAGTTTTTTGTTATCATTGATTTAATAAGTTTGTCCAAGATAATGTCAGTAGTGTATTTCATTATGTATTCTTACATGTATATATATATTTATGTATTCTTACATGTATATATATTTATGTATTTATACATATATATATGTATGTATCCTATGCATAAGTGCAATGAATAACACCAATGAAACATGGGCGGGGGGGAGGGGAGGATTTATGATTATTTCCTTATCATAAGGTTCTTGCACTACCCATAAAGTGGTATAGTGTTATTTGAAAGTAGAATTGGATTACCTGTGATTGGGTAACCACTAAGAAATGTATAAAAGAAAAAATATAACCAATATACTAAGAAAGAAGAGAAAATAGAATCATATAAAGTTTTTCTTAAAACCATGAAAGTCAGAAAAAGAATAGAAGACAAAAATAGCAACAAAGAACAAGGAAGCAAACAATAACAAATTTGGTAGGTATTAGTCCAACTGTATCAGTAATCACTTTGAACATCAATAGTGTAAATGCACAAATTAAAAGATAGAGATTGTTAGAGTAGATAAAGAACAAGATTCAACTATGTTGTCTATAGGAATTCCTCTTTAAATATAAAGACACATACAGATGGGATTAAGAGGTACAGATTACTATATATACAATAAATAAGCTACAGGGATAGATAGTACAGGGAATGAATATAGCCAGTATTTTATAATAACTAAAAGTAGAGTATAACCTTTAAGAATTGTGAATCACTGTTATACACCTGTGTAAATCAACTATACCTCAAAAAATAAAAAAACCCCACATAGATTAAAAGTAAATGAATGGAGAAAGATATCAAAGATACACAATTGCTAACACTAATTAAGACAGAACAGCTGTATTAATTTCAGACAGCAGATTTCAGACCAAGGAAAGTTTTCAGGGATAAGCAGAGAAGGGGATATATAATGATAAGGGGATCAGTTCATCAAGAAGACATAACAACCCTTGATATGTATACATCTAAACCAGGGAACCAAACTGAGGCAAAAACTGAAGAATTGCAAGGAGAAATAAATGAATCTATTTTCACAGCTGGAGACTTTAATACCCCTCTAAGAAGTGGACGAACAAAGCTAGTGGAGGTGATGGAATTCCAGTAGAGCTATTTCAAATCCTGAAAGATGATGCTGTGAAACTGCTGCACTCAATATGCCAGCACATTTGGAAAACTCAGCAGTGGCCACAGGACTGGAAAAGGTCAGTTTTCATTCCAATCCCAAAGAAAGGCAGTGCCAAAGAATGCTCAAACTACTGCACAATTGCATTCATTTCACACGCTAGTAAAGTAATGCTCAAAATTCTCCAAGCCAGGCTTCAGCAATACATGAACCATGAACTTCTGTCAACAGCGTGAATGTTCAAGCTGGTTTTAGAAAATGCAGAGGAACCAGGGATCAAATTGCCAGCATCCACTGGATCATGGAAAAAGCAAGAGAGTTCCAGAAAAACATCTATTTCTGCTTTATGGACTATGCCAAAGCCTTTGACCATGTGGATCACAAAAACTGTGGGAAATTCTGAAAGAGATGGGAATACCAGACCACCTGACCTGCCTCTTGAGAAACTTATATGCAGGTCAGGAAGCAACAGTTAGAACTGGACATGGAACAACAGACTGGTTCCAAATAGGAAAAGGAGTTTGTCAAGGCTGTATATTGTCACCCTTTTTATTTAACTTCTATGCAGAGTACATCATGAGAAACGCTGGACTGGAAGAAGCACAAGCTGGAATCAAGTTTGCCGGGAGAAATATCAATAACCTCAGATATGTGGATGATACCACCCTTATGGCAGAAAGTGAAGAGAAACTCAAAAGCCTCTTGATGAAAGTGAAAGAGGAGAGGGAAAAAGTTGGCTTAAAGCTCAACATTCAGAAAATGAAGATCATGGCATCTGGTCCCATCACTTCATGGGAAATAGACGGGGAAACAGTGTTAGACTTTATTTTTTGGGCTCCAAAATCACTGCAGATGGTGACTGCAGACATGAAATTAAAAGATGCTTACTCCTTGGAAAAAAAGTTATGACCAACCTAGATAGCATATTCAAAAGCAGAGACATTACTTTGCCAACAAAAGTCCCATCTAGTCAAGGCTATGGTTTTTCCTGTGGTCATGTATGGATGTGAGAGTTAGATTGTGAGGAAAGCTAAGTGCCAAAGAATTGGTGCTTTTGAAGTGTGGTGTTGGAGAAGACTCTTGAGAGTCCCTTGGACTGCAAGGAGATCCAACTAGTCCATCCTAAAGGAGATCAGTCCTGGGTGCTCTTTGGAAGGAATGATGCTGAAGCTGAAACTCCAGTACTTTGGCCACCTCATGCGAAGAGTTGACTTACTGGAAAGGACTCTGATGCTGGGAGGGATTGGGGGCAGGAGGAGAAGGGGACGACAGAGGATAAGATGGCTGGATGGCATCACCGACTCGATGGACGTGGGTTTGAGTGAACTCTGGGATTTGGTGATGGACAGGGAGGCCTGGTGTGCTGCAATTCATGGGGTCGCAAAGAGTCGGACACAGCTGAGCGACTGATCTGATCTGAAGAAGTGGACACGTTCAGTGGACCGTGAGGACACAGTTGAGTTCAGTAGCACCATCCATCAACTAAATATAACAAATGCCTGTTAATATAGACTACTTCATCCAACAACAGCAGAATGTACAGACTACTAAATTTCACATGGAATATTCATCAAGACAGATAACATTCTACCAATCTTGAGAGACATGATCTGCCGCAACTCACAGAAGTATAGACAGGTTTTTTAAATTAAAAAGTAATAAAATTTTTTTGGCCACACCATGCAGCATGTGAGATCTTAGCTTAGTTCCCTGACCAAGGATCAAACCCCTGCTCCTTGTAGTGGAAGCATGGAGTCTTAATTAGTGATCTGCCAGGGAAGTCCCAAGAATTGACAATTTCTATTAAAGTAATTGAATCAATTAATAACCTTCCAGAACAGAAAGCACTAGACTCCTGTGGATTCACTGGTGAATTCTACTGAACAGTTAAGGATAAAATTGTATCAATTCTCTACAGTCTCTTTTAAGAAGATAGAATGGATAAGAAAGCCATGGTACATATACACAATGGAGTATTACTCAGGCATTAAAAATAATACATTTGAATCAGTTCTAATGAGGTGGATGAAACTGGAGCCTATTATACAGAGTGAAGTAAGCCAGAAAGAAAAACACCAATACAGTATACTAACGCATATATATGGAATTTAGAAAGATGGTAACAATAACCCTGTATATGAGACAGCAAAAGAGACACTGATGTATAGAACAGTCTTATGGACTCTGTGGGAGAGGGAGAGGGTGGGAAGATTTGGGAGAATGGCATTGAAACGTGTAGAATATCATGTATGAAATGAGTCGCCAGCCCAGGTTCGATGCATGATACTGGATGCTTAGGGCTGGTGCACTGGGACGACCCAGAGGGTTGGTATGGGGAGGGAGGAGGGAGGAGGGTTCAGGATGGGGAACACATGTATACCTGTGGTGGATTCGTTTCGATATTTGGCAAAACCAATACAATATTGTAAAGTTAAAAAAAAAAAAAAGATAGAAGCAGAGGAAGTACTTCCTAACTACATTCTGTGAGGCCAGCATTACCCTAATACCAAAACTGGACAAAGACATTAAAAGATAGCATGCAGACCCAAATATCTCATGAACATAGATGCAAAAATTCTCAACAAAATATTAGCAAATTGAATCCAACAATGTATAATAGAATAACATATTGTGATGAAATGGGATTCATCTCAGTTATGAAGGACTGATTGAAATTTTGAAAATCAGTTAATATAATCTACCACATCAACAGGCTAAAGTAGAAAAATTGTATCAATAGATGCAGAAAAGCATTTGACAAAATGCATTACCCACTTATGAAAACTCTCAGCAAACTCTCTTTGAACTTGATAAAGAATGTATACAAAGTTATACAGCTGTTGTACTTAATAGTGAGAAACCTGTAGCTTTCCCACTAAGATCAGGAACAAAGCAAGGATGTTCCCTATCCCACTGCATTTCAGCAGCATACTGGAAGTCCTAGTTAATGCAGTAAGATTCTTTTTTTAAAAAGGGAAGTTAAAGGTATACAGACTGGGAGCAACAACAACGAAAACTGTTCACAGATGACATGACTTGAAACTCTGAAAGGTTTCAACCACAAAAACTTCATGGAACTAATAAGCAATTATAGGAGGGTTACAGGAAAAAAAATACATAGTCAATTGATTTACTATATATCAGCAATGAACAAGTGGAATTTGAATTGAAAAACACAATGCCATTTACAGTAACATCTTGAAAAATGAATTATTTAGGTATAAATCTAACAGTATGTGCAGGGTCAATCTGAGGAAAACTATAAAACTCTGAATGAAAAAAGCTACTAAATAAATAGATATTCCATATTCATAGATTGGAACACTCAGTTTGTAAGGAGGTCAGTTCTTCCCAACTTTAATCTGTAAATTAAAATCCCTGTAAAAACCCCCAGAAAATTATCTTATTGGTTTTGGCAGACTGACTCTAAAGTTTATAAGGAGAAGCAAAAGATCTGGAATAGCCAACGCTGTTGAAGGTGAAGAAGAAAGCTAGAAGACTGATACAATTCAATTTCAAGATATACTATAAAGCTATAGTAATCAAGAAAGTATGGTGGAGAGGAAGGGATAAATGGGAGATTGGGATTGGCATATACACACTGCTGCTGCTAAGTCGCTTCAGTTGTGTCCAACTCTGTGCGACCCCATAGATGGCAGCCCACCAGGCTCCCTCGTCCCTGGGATTCTCCAGGCAAGAACACTGGAGTGGGTTGCCATTTCCTTCTCCAATGCATGAAAGTGAAAAGTGAAAGTGAAGTCACTCAGTCGTATCCAACTCTTAGCGACCCCATGGACTGCAGCCTACCAGGCTCCTCTGTCCATGGGATTTTCCAGGCAAGAGTACTGGAGTAGGGTGCCATTGCCTTCTCCATATACACACTACTGTATATAAATAGATAACTAATAGGGACCTACTGTATAACACAGGGAACTCTACTCAGTACTCTGTAATGACCTATATGGGTAAAGAATCTAAAAAAGAGTGGATATATGTATAACTGACTCACTTTGCTGTATAGCAGAAGCTAACATACCTTGTAAATCAACTATACTTTAATAAAAATGAAAATTGTTTCTAAAGGGAAGAGAAAGGAATGAATTGATGGTGACAGACAGATGGACAAACTCCACATATTGATTGGGGGAAGAAAAAAAGGGCAGTATGGTGGATAAATAACAAGGTCTTATTGTATAACATGGGGAACTATACTCAGTATCCTGTGATAAACAATAATGGGAAAAGAATATGAAAAAGTTTTATATATATATATGTATATATAGTTGAATCACTTTGCTGAACACTCGGAGAAGGCAGTGGCACCCCACTCCAGTACTCTTGCCTGGAAAATCCCATGGATGGAGGAGCCTGGTGGGCTGCAGTCCATGGGGTCGCTAGAAGTTGGACACGACTGGGCGACTTCACTTCCACTTTTCACTTTCATGCATTGGAGAAGGAAATGGCAACCCACTCCAGTGTTCTTGCCTGGAGAATCCCAGGGACAGGGGAACCTCGTGGGCTGCCGTCTCTGGGGTCACACAGAGTCAGACACGACTGAAGCGACTTAGCAGCAGCGGCAGCAGCAGCTGAACACTAGAAATTAACGCTGTAAATCAACTATACTTCAGTTAAAAAGTGTAGTATTGAAAGAATATACAAAACAATGGAGTGAAATAGCCTAGAAGTAGTCACACATAAATATAGTCAACTGATTTTTGACAAAGGAGCAAGGCAATGCAATGGAGAGATGTGTGTGGGTTAGTCGCTCAGTCGTGTGTGACTCTTTGCAACCCCATGAACTGTAGCCCATGAGGCTTCGCTATCTATGAGATTCTCCAGGCAAGAATACTGGAGTGGATTGCCATTCTCTTCACCAGAGGATCTTCCTGACCCAGGGATTGAACCCAGGTCTCCTGCATTGCAGGCAGATTCTTTACCATCTGAGCTACAGGGAAGATCTCGGAGAGAAGATAGTCATTTCAACAAAAGATAACTGGAGTAACTAGGTATCTACATTAAAAAAAAAAAAAAAAGGATTCTAGGTACAGACCGTACATCCTTCACAAAAATTAATTCAAAATGGATCACAAACCTAAGTGTGAAAGGCAAAACTGTAAAATCCCTGGAGGATAACATAGTAGAAACTCTAAGTGACCTTGGGTTTGGCAGTGACTTTTTAGTCACAACACCAAAGGCACAATCCATGAAAAAAGAATTCATGCCTGAATTTCAATAAAATTAAATATTTCTACTTTGTGTAAGACACTGTAATGAGAATGAAAAGGCAAGCCAAAAAATGAGAGTATTTTCTAAAGACATATCTGATAGTGAAACCACACTCCTATTCACATAAGATTTGAACTCAGCCAAAA
Organism: Bos javanicus; assembly: GCF_032452875.1. Lineage (NCBI taxonomy): Eukaryota > Metazoa > Chordata > Mammalia > Artiodactyla > Bovidae > Bos > Bos javanicus. Next base: position 51,058,461 of record NC_083870.1, read on the forward strand.
CTAAGGTTAACCCCATGGGCTAGGACTTGAACCCACTGTCTTTTAATTAAAATCCGCTACTGAAGCTCAGTAAGGTTCTTTTTTCTCTGATATGGAAAATTTGGCTTGAGGCAAAGCGATTAGTAAAAAGTGTGTTTATTAGCATTGGACACTTTTGTAGGCAAGAGAGCACAGCCCTGAGAACAAAGAGGGCTAGATTTTTATAATCAAAGAAAAAGTAGGGAGGGAATAAGACCACCTTCTTCCTCATTCTTGGATATATGTCAATCAGGGCTTTCACCATTAGTTCCTCTTTTGACCCTTTATGATCTGAGACTGTCATGGTGCTATTTAAATCATATGTATATTAGCATAAGGGTAGTAACATATATTAAAATATGATAATTCATCTCAGCTTTCATTATAAGGTGCCCTTTCACTTACATTCCTGTCTTGGCTACATGCAGAGATGCTACTTTTCAAGGACCATTAGCTCCCTGACTTCAGGTAACATGAATCAGACCCCATGTCTATTATCTTGTGTTTGAGTTATCAGGATTTATGACTTGAGTGTGCCTGGTCTTCCTTCAAGGTGTAGATTGTTGCTGGGTTCCTGGATTCTTTCCTTGAATGGTCACTGACTTATATCAGTTTCCCAAAACTCTTCTTAAAATTCTGTCTTTGTCTTTAATCCCCTAGTGGAATTTTTAAACTAACCTTTTATTTATCCTACTTTATCTGATATCCCTACTGATATCCTATCAGTAATGGACTTTATCTGATATCCCTATCAGTAATGGACTGTTACCTAAAAATAGAGAATTCTTAAAACTGAACAGTAAGAGCTCAACACAATTAAAAAATGGACCAAAGACCTTATCAGACACCTCACCAAAGATATACAGAAGGCAAGAAGCAAATGAAAAGAAAAACAAACAAACAAACACAAAGATGTTTCACAACATATGTCATACAGGAAATGCAAATTAAGATAACTGTAAAATACTACCATATTCTTATTGGAATAGCCACAATCTAGAACACTGACAACAACAAATGCTGACAAGGTTATGGAGCAACAGGAGCTATATCATTCATTACTTTTTGCAATGCAGAATGGTACAGCCACTTTGGAATAGTTTGTCTAGTTTTTACAAAAGTGAACACATTTTTACCACACAGTCCAGAAGTTATACTCCTTGGTGTTTACTGAAAGGAGTTGAAAAATTACATCAATACAAAAATCTGCATATAGATGTGTATAGCATCTTTACTCACAATTGCTAAAACTTAGAAACAACCAAGATATCCTTCAGTAGGTGAATGGGTAAGTAAACTGTGGTACATCCAGACAGTGGAATATTATTTAGCACTAAAAAGAAATGAGCTATCAAGCTCTGCCAAGATGTCCAGGAAACTTAAATGCCTGTTACTAAGTAAAAGAAGCCAGTCTGAAAAGGCTGTACGTAGTAAGAGTCCAACTCTATGATATTCTAGAAAAGGCAAAACCATGGAGACAATAAATGGGTAAGTTGTTGCCAGGCATTGGGAGGAAAGATGAGATGAAGAGGCAGAGCACAGAGGATTTTTTGGGCAGTGCACCCACTATGTATAATGCAGTTGGATTTCCTTATTGTTGGGTTTCTCATTCATGGATTCAACCAACTACAGATAAAAATATTTTAAGAAATTCCAGGGACTTCTTTGGTGCTCCAGTGGTTAAGAATCTGGGTGCCAGTGCAGGGGACATGGGTTTGATCCCTGGTCCAGGAAGATTCTACATGCCGTGGAGCAACTTAAACCCATGTGCCACAACTGCTGAGCCCACACACCCTAGAGCCTGTGTTCCACAGGAGAAGCCACCGCAATGAGAAGCCCACGCACTGCAATGAAAACCCAGTGCAGCCAAAAATAAATATTTTTTTAAAATTCCAGAAAGTTCCAAAAAGCACAACTCGAATTTGCCACACTTCAGCAACTAGTATTATAAGTAATCTAAAGATGGTAAAGTATAGGAGGATGTGTGCAGGTCATATCCAAATGCTACACCATTTTATATAAGGGACTTGAACATCCACAGATTTTGGTGTCCACAGGGGTTCCTGGAATCAATCCACTGTGGATACTGAAGGGTGACTGCACTGTAATGATGAATACATACCTTTATGCATTGTCTAAACCCACAGAATGTACCGTAATTTAAATAATGGAATGACAGAATGGGAATAATGGAGTGGGAGGAATACAAATCAGCTAGGATCTTTTGTTAGTGTGACCAAAGCCATTCAGTAATACCTTTGAACCCTTTACTTCTAGCCAAAGATGCAGAATTATTTGTTTATTTCTATTATCTTTTATATAGTTCTTCAGCTTTTGTTACATTATGTGTTAATTGTTTCTATGTTTGTTCACACTCCCATCAGTGGTGCTACTTGAGGACAGGGCAAGACAGGAGCCAAATATGTTATTCTTCCCACTCAGTGCTGTGCTTAGTAAATATCTGTTGAGTGAAATTATGGGGTTTTTGTGGAAGTAAATAAGTTAGAAGAAATATTAAATTCCTGAAGCTGAGATAGGCAGGTTTTTGAGTCATTGTTAACTTGTGTAGACCACCCTGTTTCTTCTGAAGAGTGGTAACAGTAAGCTTCTGAACTACTTATGCCACTTTGGCTGTAGGAGTTTGGCACTGATTTTGAAGTCTTGGCATTTGGCTTCTATTTTGTTATTGTTCTCTGGGGCTTGGTTTAGGAGAAAATGTCTTCTGTAAAAGATTTTAATTGCAAACTCCTTCTGGGCATATTAATTGAAGGTAAATGTTCTTTCATTTTTCAAAATATGAAAGTGTAATAAAAGACCTACAGGCCTTTCAGTTGAGGATTTTGCTGCTGGTGTCCTCAGGAGGCAGTGCTTAGCTTCAGCTACATCCTAATGTGTTATTTTTATTTATAGGTTTTGGAGAGCCAGTGTATTACTGCAGAGAATAATATACCTAATTTTAGAATATCAAGGTTTGAGTCTCACTTTTAGTTTTTATTTTTAAGTGTCAGCCTCTCAGAACCTGTTTTCTTATTTGGAAAAGATTTCATGTTCATGAACTGTAGCACTCCCTGCCAAATAACAACAAAATGCCAATTTCTCTGGTTTCAGTAAATGGCACCATCAGTTGCTCAGGTCAGAATAGACTGTACTCTTGATTTGTCTTTCGTCCTCATTATCTACATCTACTTCATCAGAAAGTCATTTCCACCTCCACAGTATTATTTTGGAGGTAAATATTACATCTATTTTCTTAGTCTGTGCTGCCCCGTAATAGCTTAAATCTTATCTCTTACCCAGATTTCTGTAACAGTTCCCTACCGAGTCTCCCTACCTCTTCTCTTACTCCCCTATAATCTGTTTATAAAGGAGGGTGCTTTTTTTTTTTTTTTATAAAATAGAAAAGACCATATTATTCTTCTACACATGGTTAAAATCTTAAATGACTCTTATATTCCAAATAGTTTCCTTTCTTATAAGATCCTTACTGATTGAACCCTGGTTGACTTCTAGTTTCATCTTTTTGCACGTCCCCTTAAACTACTATGCATTAGCTGTAATGCTCTCCTCTTAGTTCTAACCTCTGCTGTTCAGTATGGAGGCCACTAGCCACGTATAACTGTTGAGCACTTGAACTGTGACTAGTCTGAAATGAAACGTGCTCTAAGCATAAAATGAGCTTCCTGGGTGGCTCAGTAATAATCTGCCTGCCAATGCAGAAGATGCAGGAGACATGGGTTTGATCCCTGGGTCAGGAAGATCCTCTGGAGTGGGAAATGGCAACCTGCTGCAGTGTTCTTGCCTGGAAAATTCCATGGACAGAGGAACCTGGTGGACTATAGTTCATGGGGTCTGAAAGAGTCTGACACGCTGAGCACTCATTCACATACGTAAGTATAAAATACACACTGAATTTCAGCTTAGTATTAAGGACAGAATGTAAAATATTTAATTAAATATTCATTTTCTGTTGAAATAATATTTTTGGTATATTTGGGTTAAACAAAAGAATTTCATTTGCTTTTACTTTTTAAAGTTTAGCTACTAAAAAATTTAACTATTGTGGCTTGCATTGGGGCTCATCTTATATTTCTTTTGGGCAGCTTTTTTCTAACATATTAAGTTTGTTAATTCCTCAGGGCCTTTGTACATGTCGTTCCTTTCTTTGCCTAGCTCTTTGTATAGCTGGCTCCTTCTTGCTCATTTGGAAGATCCTAACTCGAATAATGCCTCCTCAGAAAGGCAGTCCTTAACTGCCCTAACAAATTGAGTTCTTGTTTGTTGTCCTCATGCCATATAACCTTCCATGCCTTTGTTCACAATTTGTCTGATTTAACTAGTTCCTTGAAGGTAAAGAACATGTCTCTTTTCGTTATGACTACATATTCATGTATATTTATTACCCAGTAATGTGATTTTCAGATTAGGTTCTAAATAACTGTAACTTGTCAAATAATACTTGTCAACGTAGTAATACTGGACTTCTTCTCAGATCTGTTGTAATTAAATACATGAAAATATTTTGTAAAGGCCAGTAGCAATGTTATTTATATATAGAGAAGCTGGAGAAATTGGTCATATGCCTCTTGAGAAATTAAAAATCAGTTAGATGAAGCAGTCTGAATTTAGCCTGCAATTTGGTGTGTCCTTCAACCTTTGCCTCTGATAGTTTGACATAACAGTACATGTATTATGTGACCTAGAACTTTGGAGGATTGTCATGTTTTAAAAATGGTTTTTTGAAAGGTTTTTTACCTCTGTTTCTTTTCTCCAGTAGTTATTTTTATAGCTTTTATTTTCTTTGTAAGGGTAGTTAGTGTATTCATTTAAAATAGTATCAGATCTCAGAATAGGTGATGAAATATTTGTAGGTGTATTGTTACCTTCAGTTTTGGCTATATCTTTTTCTTGGCCATTCCTTAAATATGCTGAGATTATCAGAATAAAACTTAGTATTCTAGTCAGTATTCAGGTATCACTCATGCTAAGTTAGGATGACATTCTTGAAGAAATTATTTCCATAGGAAGAATTCTTGTCAAAAAGAAAATTTAATTTGATTTTTTATTCAGTGATTTCACAGATACATATTTGTATTTTAGAAAATAAAGGTTAACTCACATAGTTTGTGACATACTGATTATAAACCCATCTACAGCAGCAGCGATCTGGAGAACAATGATAATTCTTACTTTGTGAACTATTAAAGATTGGGAGAGGAAACAAGCAAGGGTCCAGATATAATTAGTTTAAGCCTCTGTAAAAGCTTAGGGGCTTCCCAGGTAGCTCAGTTGTAAAGCATCTGCCTGTCAATGCCTGGGTCGGGACGATCCCCCGGGGGAGGGCATGGCAGCTCACTCCAGTGTTCTTGCTTGGAGAATCCCATGGATGGAGGAGCCTGGCGGGCTGCAGTCCATGGGGTAGCAGAGTCCAGCACAGGTGAGTGACAGTACACACGCACAAACACAAAAGCTTAGGAGATAGTGCGGAGAACACTGTGAGTCTTTTATTAATAAATACACAGCAGCATAGGCAGTAGAGGTAGCACTGATATAGTAGTAGTGGCAAAAGTTTGAATGCCTACAATGCCACGTGGCCTTTTAAGTGTCAGAAAAACATAATTTTCATGACAGTCATAGGATATATGTTATCAACCCACTTTTTTTTTTTTTTCAGTTGGGGGTTAGAGGCATCAAGTGATGAAACAGATTGCCCAGGGTCACACAGCAACATCTGGGTACAGAGTTTGTATTTGATTTAGCACAGAGTAAAAGGAGAAGTGGCCAAAGATGGCTTTGTGGAGGACATCTGATAAAGCATAGAAAGGATCTAGCAAGAAAGAAACCTGAGAAGTAGAAGGAAAAACCTAAGGACATGTCATCATAAAGGCTCCAGGAAGAGAGAGAAGAAGAAAGATTGTTAGTATGAAAATAGCTGCATTTATTGAGTGCTCTACATATGCCAAATGCTTTGATTACATCTTATCTTTTATTTTTGACGCTGTTTTATAGATAAGAAACTGAGGCTTATTATATCAGTAGTAAGGAGAGGAGCTGGTGTTGCACCCAGGTCTTTTTTCTTTTTTAACTTTTTCTTTTTTACTGGGGTATAGCCAATTAACAATGTTGGGATAGTTTTACATGAACAGTGAAGGAGACTCAGACATACATATACATGTATTCATTTTCCCCAAACTTTCCTCCTCTCCAGGCTGCCACATAACATTGAGCAGAATTCCCCGTGCCATACAGTATTTCCCTGTTGATTGTCCATTTTAAATCTAGCTGTGTTTACATGTCCACCCCAGACTCCCGAACTATCCCATCCCCCCAGCAACAGTAAGTTCGTTCTCTAAGTCTGTGAGTCTGTTTCTGTTTTGTAAGTAATGACCTCAGTCTCTAATTTCAAAGACCAAGTGCTCAATCTTTAAGCTGTCCTGCTTCCTAACAATATGAGGGTTTGTGGAAAATAGTGATCAAATTGGGAGGAACAGTAAACGTAGGAATCCAGCCCAAGAAGTACAGAAACTGCATAATAAGACTTTGGAAAAAAATATCATCAAAGAAACAAATCAGGAAAATTTCCCAGGACTGAAGGACATGAATTTCTAAGTTAAAAGAGCCCATCAGAGTGCTGAGCACAATGGAGGAAAAAAAGATTTGTGTCAAAGCATTTCATTGCAAACTTTTACAACTTAAGAAACCAAAGAGTTGGAGAACTTCCCAGAGATGAAGGGAAAATGGGTTAATTAATAAAACTAGAGTGGTTTCAGATTTTTCAATAAGAATAGTGAAAAAGACAACTGAGTGCTATATCTACAAAATCTCAGGGAAAATTATTTTTAATCTAGTTTGTAATGCAGCCAAATTTTGAAGTGAGAGAATAGAATAAAGATATATTCATGTATGCAGTGTCTCAAATTTACCTCTCGTTCAGCCCTTCTCAGAGGCTTTGGAAGGTGTTAACCCACCAGAATGAGAGAATGTACCAACAAATAGAAAGACACAGGGTTTGGGAAATAAATTACCCAAGCCAAGTGAGGAATGGATAACAGTGAAGGGAAGTCCCTGGAGGACAGTTGTATACCAGGTGTAGAGAGCAATCAGTCCAGAATGGAGCAGGTCAGTTTTCAGAATGGACATGGTCAAAAATTGGTAACTCATGTGAGAAATATGTTGTGGAAATTTATAAAATTGGATGAAATGGGAAATAATTGGGCATGAATTAATAATGCATACGTATTAAAATGAGGATGTTTCTTAAGGGTATGTAAAAAGTTCCTCTTCATGAACGACACCCTTGTCATGGTAAAGGGGCTTGCGTTACTCAGTGAAGCTGAGCCATGCCGTATAGGGCCACCCAGGATGGATGGGTCACAGGGCAGAGTTCTGAAGGGTCTTAGTGAAGAGTTTTCTGGGTCCACAGAAGGAGGAAGTGGCAATCCACTCCAATATTCTTGCCATGAGAGCCCCATGGACAGTATGAAAAGGTGAAAAGATATGACACTGGAAGATGGGCCCTTAGGTTGGAAGGTATCCAATGTGCTACTGGGTAAGAGCAGAGGCCTATTACTAATAGCTTCAGAAAGAATGAAGCTGCTGAGCCAAAGTGGAAACAGTGCTTAGTTGTGGATGTGTCTGGTGGTGAAAGTAAAGTGCAGTGCTGTAAAGAACAGTATTGCATAGGAACCTGAGAAGTTAGGTCCATGTATCAAATTAGACATGGTCAAACAGGAGATGGCAAGATTGAACATTAACACCTTATGAATCAGTGAACTAAAATAGATGGGAATAGGTGAATTTAATTCAGATGACCATTATATCTACTACTGTGGGCAAGAATCCTTCAGAAGAAATGGAGTAGCCCTCATAGCCAACAGAAGAGTATGAATGCAGTACTTGGGTGCAACCTCAAAAACGACAGAATGATCTCAGTTCATTTCCAAGGCAAACCATTCAACATTACAGTAATCTAAGTTTATGCCCCAACCACTGATGCCAGAGAAGCTGAAGTTGACTGGTTCTGTGAAGACTTAAAACACCTTTTAGAACTAATACCAAAAACAGATAACCTTTTCATCAGAGGGGATTGGAGTGCAAAAGTAAGAAGTCAGGCGATACCTGGAATAACTGGCAAGTTTGGCCTTGAAGTACAATATGAAGCAGGGCAAAGACTAACAGAGAACATGCTGGTCATAACAAACACCCTTTTCCAACAACCCATGAGATGACTCTACACATGGACATCATTAGATGGTCAGTACCAAAATCAGATTGATTATGTTTGCAGCCAGAGGTGGAGAAGCTCTATACAGTCAGCAAAAACAAGACGTGGAGCTGATTGGCTCAGATCATGTGCTCCCTATTGCAAAATTGGGGCTTAAATTGAAGAAAGTAGAGAAAACCATTAGACCGTTCAGATACGACCTAAATCAAATCTCTTATGATTATACAGTGGAAGTGACAAATAGATTTAAAGGATTAGATTTGGTAGACAGAATGCCTGAAGAACTATGGACAGAGGTTCATAACATTGTACAGCAAGCAGTACCCAAAACCATCCCAAAGATAAAAAAAAAAATGCAAGAAGGCAAAATGGTTGTCTGAAGAGGCCTTACCAATAGCTGAGAAAAGGAGAGAAGTGAGAGGCAAAGGAGAAAAGGAAAGATATAAGTATCTGAATGTAGAGTTCCAAAGAATAGCAAGAAGAGATAAGAAAGCCTTCTTCAATGAGCAATGTGGAGAATTAGAGCAAGACAATAGAATGGGAAAAACTGGAGATTTCTTCAAGAAAATCAGAGATACCAAGGGAACTTTTCATGCAAAGTTGGGCACAATAAAGGACAGAAATGGCATGGACCTAACAGAAGCAGAAGATATTAAGAAGAGGTGGCAAGAATACACAGAAGAACTATACAAAAAAGATCTTCATGACCCAGATAACCATGATGGTGTCATCCCTCACCTAGAGTTAGACATTCTTGAATGCAAAGTCAAGTGGGCCTTGGGAAGCATCACTACGAACAAAGCTGGTGGAGGTGATGGAATTCCAGTTGAGCTATTTCAAATCCTAAAAGATGATGCTATGAAAGTGCTGCACTCAATATGCCAGCAAAATTGGAAAACTCCAGCAGTGGCCACAGGACTGGAAAAGGTCAGTTTTCATTCCAATCCCTAAGAAAGGCAATGCCAAAGAATGCTCAAACTACCACACAGTTGCACTCATCTCACATGCTAGCAAAGTAATGCTCAAAGTTCTCCAAGCCAGGCTTCAATAGTACATGAACCATGAACTTCCAAATGTTCAAGCTGGTTTTAGAAAAGGCAGAGGAACCAGAGATCAAATTGCCAACATCCGCTGGATCATTGAAAAGGCAAGAGAGTTCCAGAATAACATCTGTTTCTCTTCATTGAGTATGCTAAAACCTTTGACTATGTGGATCACAACAGACTGTGGAAAATTCTTCAAGAGATTGGAATACCAGACCACCTGACCTGCCTCCTGAGAAATATGTATGCAGGTCAAGAAGCAACAGTAAGAACTGGACATGGAACAACAGACTGGCTCCAAATAGGAAAAGGAGTATGTCAAAGCTGTATGTTGTCACCCTGCTTATTTAACCTCTATTCCGAGTACATCATGAAAAATGCTGGGCTGGATGAAGCACAAACTGGAATCAAGATTGCCAGGAGAAATATCAATAACGTCAGATATGCAGATGACACCACCCTTATGGCAGAAAGTGAAGAAGAACTAGAGTGTCTTGATGAAAGTGAAAGAGGAGAGTGAAAAAGTTGGCTTAAAACTCAACATTCAGAAAACTAAGCTCCTGGCATCTGGTCCCATCACTTCATGGCAAATAGATGGGAAACAATGGAAACATGAGAGACTTTATTTTTCTGGGCTCCAAAACCACTGCAGATGGTGACTGCAGTCAGGAAATGAAAAGACACTTGCTCCTTGGAAGAAAAGTTATGACCAATCTAGACAGCATATTAAAAAGCAGAGACATTACTTTGCCAGCAAAGGTCCGTCTAGTCAAAGCTATGGTTTTTCCAGTAGTCATGCATGGATGTGAGAGTTGTATTATAAAGAAAGCTGAGCGCCAAAGAATTGATGCTTTTGAACTGTGGTGTTGGAGAAGACTCTTGAGAGTCCTTTGGACTTCAAGGAGATCCAACCTGTCCATCCTAAAGGGAATCAGTCCTGAATATTCACTGGAAGGACTGATGCTGAACCTGCAACTCTAGTACTTTGGCCACCTGATGTGAGGAACTGACTCCTTTGAAAAGACCCTAATGCTGGGAAAGATTGAAGGCGGGAGGAGAAGTGGACGACAGAGGATGAGATGGTTGGATGTCATCACCGACTCAATGGACATGAGTTTGAGTAAGCTCTGGGAGTTGGTGATGGACAGGGAGTCCTGGTGTGCTGCAGTCTGTGGGGTCGCAAAGAGTTATATACAACTGAACTGAACTGAATGTAAAAGTAAAATGTAAAAAAGTAAAACAGATTTTACTTTTTTGGATTCCAAAATCACTGGACAGTGACTGCAGCCATGAAATTAAAAGACTTGCTTCTTGGAAGGAAAACTGTGACAAACCTAGACAGTATATTAAAAACCAGAGATATCACTTTGCCAACAAAGATCCATATACTCACATCTATGGCTTTTCAGTAGTCATGTACTGATGTGAGAGTTGGATCATGGATCATAAAGAGGACTGAGCACTGAAGAATTGATGCTTTTGAATTGTGGTATTGAAGACTCTTGAGAGTCCCTTGGGCAGCAAGGAAGGAGTTTAAACCAGTCAATCCTAAACGAGATCAACCCTGAGTATTCATTCAACTGATGCTGAAGTGAAGCTCCAATACTTTGGCCACCTGATGTGAAGAGCTGTCTCATTGGAAAAAACTCTGTTGCTGGGCAAGATGGAAGGCCAAAGAAGAGGACTTTGGTTAAATGGTTTGACAGCATCACTGACTCAATGGGCATAAATTTGAGCACACTTTGGGTGATAGTGGAAGACAGAGGACCTGAGTAACAACAGCAACAGTGTAAAATGTTGGGCTAAGGGACTGTGAAGAAAGTTGAGTGCCGAAGAATTGATGCTTTTGTGGTGTTGGAGAAGATTCTTGAGAGTCCCTTGGACTGCAAGGAGATCCAACCAATCCATTCTAAAGGAGATTGGTCCTGGGTGTTCTTTGGAAGGAATGATGCTAAAGCTGAAACTCCAGTACTTTGGCCACCTCATGCGAAGAGTTGACTCATTGGAAAAGACTCTGATGCTGGGAGGGATTGGGGGCAGGAGGAGGAGGAGACGACAGAGGATGAGATGGCTGGATGGCATCACTGACTCGATGGACGTGAGTCTGAGTGAACTCTGGGAGTTGGTGATGGACAGGGAGGCCTGGCCTGCTGCGATTCATGGGGTCGCAAAGAGTCAGACACGACTGAGCAACTGAACTAAACTGAAGGGAGTAAAAGTAAACACAGCCACTTACAGAACCACTGTGACTTCAGTTACATAGTCACGTTAATGTATATACTGAATCTTGATGTGACCAAAAGTATGTTTTAATTAGATAGGAGTGGTGAAATGTAAGAGATGTGTGCATGTTATGGTAGGCAAGGCATGGATGGTTTGGGTGATGGGGAAGAGAACTAAATTGTCCTGTTTCATAGTGAGAGGTCAGTAGATAAATTATTTAAAACTTTCTTTTTCGTCATAGGCCTCGTATAGCTGATAAGCATAGTGTGAGTAAGGGGAAGTAACAGTGATGAATCAGGTATTAGCTGAAGGAAAGCCTGGTTTTCTTATTCCTGTGTCTGTGTATTATGTGAACCTTTGAAAGCTATTTGCAAAATTTTGTTTATATGTTCCTGAAGTTTTCAGAGTGACCTTAAAAATGTCCAGACTTCTGTCTTATAGGAGAGGTGTAAGGGGTGGTATGATTATAGTGATGGTGGTTTTCAGCATGCTTGACAGCTGAGGTTGTTTTGGTGCTGATTCTTTTTTTTTTTTTAAGTTTTTTGGCTCCATGGCATGTAGATTTTAGATTCCTGACCAGGGATTGAACCCTGCCTCCTGCATTAGAAGTACACAGTCTTAACCACGGAACTGCCAGGCAAGTCCCCTGGTGTTGATTCTTGATTCATGTTTTTCTTCATGTATTATTTAATCATCTTATATGAAAAAAAAAAAAAAAAATAAGAGAAGGCAATGGCAACCCACTCCAGTATTCTTGCCTGGAAAATCCCATGGATGGAGGAACCTGGTGGGCTGCAGTCCATGGGGTTGCTAAGAGTCAGACACGACTGAGTGACTTCCCTTTCACTTTTCACTTTCATGCATTGGAGAAGGAAATGGCAACCCACTCCAGTGTTCTTGCCTGGAGAATCCCAGGGACGGCAGAGCCCGGTGGGCTGCCGTCTATGGGGTCGCATAGAGTCGGACATGACTGAAGTGACTTAGCTGCAGCAGCATATGAAAAATGACATTGGGAAACTAACTACCATTTTGTTTTTGGTCCTTTATCCAGATAAATCTCCAGAGTATTGCTTTGTATCTTTGTGCTGCTTTATAAGGTATATTCAGTTCTTCTAGTTCACTGATTTCCTCTTTATGGGTGGTTATAACCTGTTTAACTCTCTATCTCCCCCATCCTTCTCATTCCTGGTTTTTTCCTTGCTCATTTAAGATACTCTCTTTTATTGCTTTCAGCATTTTAGACGTACTTAATTTATATTCTGTATTTGGTAACTCTAGTAGTCGAAGTGCTTCTTGATCTAATTCTGTGTTATTTAATTTGTCATTATTATTAATATTATTACTATTTTTGACCACTGTGAGATCTTAGTTCCCTGATCAGGGATCCTTTCCCCAGTTGAAGTGTGAAGTCTTAACCACTGGCCTGCTAGAGAAGTCTTCAGTTGCTGTTCTTTGAGCTTTGTTTCCTGTGTGCATTGTAGTTTTAAATTGTGAGCTTTTTTCCATCTGTGTCTACTTTGGTGGTTTGATTGAGCATTTTTAATTAGAGAGATTTTAAGAGCAGTTATGTGAACATGAGTTAGTGTGGACATTTGGAAATTTGAGGTTGTGGGCCCAGTTTTAGCAGGATGTATATTGCATTTGGTAAGATAGGATCTGCATTTTAATGATCATTTGAGTACTTAACAAACTGCTTTTTTTTTTTAATGCCTTCATGTGCTCTAAATAGGGAGGGAGTTTTCCCCTAGATGTCTTAATGTCAGCATGATTTGGCTAATTGAACACTTATTGTATTTACTGGTTATTACTCTCCCATTTATTTTATATGTAACTTCTTATTGCACAGACATTTGTTGAGTATCTGTTTTATGACAGACACAGTCTTTGGTACTAGGGATATAGAGATATTCAAGACACAGTATCTTATTTTGGGGAAGTCAAGTAGCAGTTGAAACTGAGAAAAACCTTGTTGAGAACTTACAGTTGCTCAGGCTGCACAAAAATTAAAAATGATAGGATGTGTTGGCAAATAGAAGGGGTACTTTGCTCTGAAGTAAAAGAAAAAGATGTTTTGAGTTGAGTAGAGAAATAAGTGAGGAATTTAATTATTAGACCACTTCTGCTTCATTAAGGTAAGGCTGTTTGAGAACATCTGAAAGTTGTGGAAAGACATGAAAAAAGGGTTGTTTTTTAAATATTTATTTATTTGGCTGCACCAGGTCTTAGTTGTGGCATGTGAGATCTAGTTCCGTGAGCAGGCATAGAACCTGGGCCCCCTGCACTGGGAGTACAGTCTTAGCCACTGGACCACGCGGGAAGTCTTTTTTTTTTTTAGGATAGGAGATTTGATTAGAGGTGAGAGTTGTCAAGCATTGTCTGCATCATAAATTGGTCTTTGTTATTTTATGGAGAAATTTGTTCTAACCTAAATTTTATGTTGTTGTTTTATGTACAATATAATGCTGATATTATTTAAAATACATAAAGTATGGAAGAAAATATATCCAATATTAATAGTACTGACCTGGAATTTTGTGTGTGTGTGTGTGTGTGTGTGTATATGTGACTGTGCTGCGAGGCTTGTGGAATCTTAATTCCCGAACCAGGGGTTGAATCTGGGCCCTTGGCAGTGAGGCACTGAGTTCTAACTGCTGGACCACCTGGAATTCCCTGACCTGAACCTGAAAATTTTTTAATTTTATTCTATTTGTTTGACTATACTGGATCTTCCTTGCTACACACTGGCTTTCTTTAGTTGTGGTGAGGGGAGGATACTCTAGTTGTGATGCTGGGTTTCTCATTGTAGTGGCTTCTCTTGTTGAGGATCATGGGGTCCAGAGGGTGAGAGCTTAGTAATTGTGTCACACGGACTTAGTTGCTCTATGACATGTGGAATCTCTCGGACCAGGGATTGAACCTGTGTCCCCTGCATTGGTCAGTTGATTCTTAACCACTGGATCATCAAGGAAGTCCTAACCTGAATTTTTAAAATAACTTTTTTTCAGACATAATTCACATCCTATATAATTCACCCATTTAAAATATGTAATTGACTGGTTTTTAGTATATTCACAGGCATGTGCAACCATCATCATAGACAATTTTAGAACACTTTCATCACTGCAGAAAGAAACCTAGTGCCCTTTAGCCATCACGTCCTGTTCCTACATCCTCCCCAGTCCTATGTAATCATTAATCAGCTTTTTGTCTCTAAGTAATGCCTATTCCAGACATCTCTTGTAAATGGAATCATTATATGTGGTATTTTGTGGTGGGTTTCTTTTACTTAGTATAACGTTTTCAAGATTAATTTATGTTGTAGACTATAGTTCATTCTGTTTTTAGCTGTGACCTATTTTTTTAAATGTAAATTTAATTAAAACTGCTTATACCATTGAACTAAACTTTTTTGGATATTCTTACTGAAAAATTTCTTTCAGTAAAATAGAATAGGTTTCTGTTTTAATCACTTGTCTTAGTTAAAATATAAATATTTATAACTATATCTTCAACTTAATTATATCCTGTATTACTCAAAAAACAAGATTTCTATTTCAAGAGAATAGCCTACTTGTTAAACAAAAGGCTTCCTTGAATATCTTACTTCTTGGCATTGCTTTAACATATGATCAAAATGCTATTTTAATAGCAGTGAAAAAATAACATGATTTAAAAGCATTTGACTCTGAGCTGCAAGTCAAGTGATACATTTTCTAACTTAATTAAATGCTGTTCTTTTAGGCCTTTGGAGCATTAATTTTATTTTCTGGTTCTGCTATTTACTTATATTTTCCTAGTATACTAACTTTGTTTTTTCTCAATTACATGTATCCTCCATCCTCTCAAAAGCAAAAACAAGTGCAGTATGATGTCTCTACTAATGCAACTTCCTGGCTTTATTTTAAGTTTTGTTAAATATTTTACTTTTATTTTGTGATTTATAGCTGTGTATCAAGCCACCATAAAACTTAGTGACTTAAAATAATCATCTTAGTATATCTGTAGATTCTTTGAATCAGAAATTTGGACAGAGTTTTATGAGGAGAGCTTGTCTCTGCTTCATGATGCTTTTGAAGCTGAGAAATGGAGACCTTTCATCTAAAGCCTTGAGTTATTTGACAGTGTATCTACGCTCATGTCTGGTGGTTGATGATGGGACCTCAGAGAGGCTGTTAGCCAGAATACATACCTACACTTGGCCTTTCCATGTGGTCTCTGTGTGGACTAGTTTAGGCTTCTTAACAGCATGGTGCCTGGGTTCCAAGAGTGAGCCTCAGTAATGATGTTCAGTGTACACTGTTGGTTGAGGTAGTCAGACAGGTCTGCTCAGGTTAAAGACACAAGACAGAGACTCTCCCACTCAATGGGAAGATAGCAGATAAGCAATGTGGCCATCTTATGGATTGAATTGTGCCTCTCCCTCCTCTGCCCCATTAACTCAGAATGCAGTCTTGTTTGGAAATAGGTTTGTTGTATATATAATTAGAGGAGAATGCCATAGAATATTGGAGGCTAAATTGAAGTGCTTGAAGTACTGCAACTACAAGCCAGGAAATGACAAGGATTGTTGCCAAACCACCAGAAACTAGGAAGGGACATGGAAGGGTTCTCCCTGTAGATTTTAGAGGGAGAATAACCTTCCTGATGCCTCGGTTTTGGATTTTTAGCCTTCAGGACAGTGAGACAACAAATGTCTGTTGCTCTAAGCCACGCAGTTTGTGGTACTTTGTTAAGGAAGCCCTAGAAAACTAATACAGGACATCTTTAAAAAACACGGTCTGCTATAGTTTTGTAAGATAGCTTTTTTCTCTTCATTTGTATTTGGCAGTGATTTTGCCCATCTACACTTTTATGTTAATATATCCAACGGAAACTTAACAGGAGGGGCTATTTTAACAGTCATCAGCCTAGTTTATCTGTTAACATTTTTTGTTGAATGAGTACAAAACATAAAAGATTGTCAGTGTATATAGCTGCAAAAAGAAGTTGGAATGGGACTTAGATTCATTGAAATGTAATGCTAATAAAAATTTATTAGGGGAATATTAATTTTGAGTGCCTACTATTCACATAGTTTTGTTCCTTTTTTGTTTTTGAATTGAAGCATAGTTGATTTACTGTATATATATTGTTTTACATGTACAGCATAGTGATTCAATATTTTTGCAGACTATACTCCATTATAGGTTATTACAAGATAATAGGTATAATTACCTGTGCTATACAGTATATCCTTGTTGCTTATCTATTTTATATGTAGTATTGATAGTTTGTATATTGGATGTTAATCTGGTACCCTTAATTTGTCCTCCCCTTCTTTCTCCCTTTTGGTGACTACAAGTTTGTTTTCTATATCTGTGAGTCTGTTTCTGTTTTGCAAATATATTCATTTGTATTATTTTTTAGATTTCACATATAAAGGATAAATATAGTATTTGTCTTTCTCCGACTGATTTCATTAAGCATAATATTCTGTATGTACATCCACGTTTCTACAAATGGCAGTATTTAATTTGTTTTTAATCCTTAGTGGAAACAGTGTCAGACTTTATTTTTTTGGGCTCCAGAATCACTGCAGATGGTGACTGCAGCCATGAAATTAAAAGACGCTTACTCCTTGGAAGGAAAGTTATGACCAACCTAGATAGCACATTAAAAAGCTGAGACATTACTTTGCCAACAAAGGTTTGTCTAGTCAAGGCTGTGGTTTTTCCTGTGGTCACATATGGATGTGAGAGTTGGACTGTGAAGAAGGCTGAGCACTGAAGAATTGATGCTTTTGAACTGTGGTGTTGGAGAAGACTCTTGAGAGTCCCTTGGACTGCAAGGATATCCAACCAGTCCATTGTGAAGGAGATCAACCCTGGGATTTCTTTGGAAGGAATGATGCTAAAGCTGAAACTCCAGTACTTTGGCCACCTCATGGGAAGAGTTGACTCATTGGAAAAGATTCTGATGCTGGGAGGGATTGGGGGCAGGAGGAGAAGGGGACGACAGAGGATGAGATGGCTAGATGGCATCACTGACTCGATGGACGTGAGTCTGGGTGAACTCCGGGAGTTGGTGATGGACAGGGAGGCCTGGCATGCTGCGATTCATGGGGTCACAAAGAGTCGGACACGACTGAGCGACTGAACTGAACTGAATAGTCCATTTCCCACACCCCTTCCTCCCCCACACCCCCACACATCTTCTTAATCCAGTCATCTGTTGATGGGCACTTGGGTTGCTTCCATCTGTTGGCTGTTGTAAATAGTGCTGCTGTGAACCCTGGGTTGAGGTATCTTTTCGAATTATGTGTTTTTTGTTTTTTTAAGATACTGAGTTGGCAAAAGAATTGGGTCAGGTTTTTCCGTAACATCTTATAGAAAAACCCAAATGAACTTTTTGGCCAATTCAGTATATACCCAGGAGTGGAATTGCTGGATCATATGGTAGTTCAACATTCAACAACTCAAACATTCAAAAAAGTAAGACCTTGGCATCCAGTCCTATCACTTCATGGCAAATAGATGGGGAAACAGTGGAAACAGTGACAAACTATTTCCTTGGGCTCCAAAATCACCGCACATGTTGACTGCAGCCATGAAATTAAAAGACACTTGCTCCTTGAAAAAAAAGCTATGACTAACCAAGCCAGCATATTAAAAAGCAGAGACACTACTTAGCTGACAAAGTAATGCAGAGACATTACTATGCCAGCATTGTCAAAGCTTTGGTTTTTCCAGTAGTCATGTATGGATGTGAGAGTTGGACCATAAAGAAAGCTGAGTGCTGAAGAATTGGTGCTTTTGAACTGTGGTGTTGGGGAGGACTCTTGAGAGTCCCTTGGACTGCAAGGAGATCAAACCAGTCAATCCTAAAAGAAATCAGTCCTGAATATTCATTGGAAGAACTGATGCTGAAGCTGAAACTCCAATACTTTGGCCACCTGATGTGACTCATTAGAGTTAACTCACAAGAGCCGACTCATTAGAAAAGACCCTGATGCTGGGAAAGGTTGAGGGCAGGAGGAGAAGGGGATGACAGAGGATGAGATGGTTGGATGGCATCACTGATTCAATGGACAGGAGTTTTAGCAAGCTCCAGGAGTTGGTGATGGACAGGGAATCCTGACATGCTGCAGTCCCCGGTGTTGCAAAGAGTCAGACATGACTGAGTGAACTGAGCTGAACTGACTTGTATCACTGATTCTGTTCATCATGCCCATTGTCTTGCCGTTCACACTGTTTGCACTGTTTGCTGAATCCAGGATAGGCAAGGCTAAGAGGCTGAAAGGAGACTCGAGGAGCTGTAGGAACTGCAGACACATTTATTCTGTCCTGGCTACCACGGCAGCCATAATACAGCCTCTCTCCTGGCTGACGCAGTAGCTGTAGCAGCAGTGACAATATAACCATAGCGTAGCCATGACATAGCCATAACATAATCTCATATAACATAACCATGAGGCTGCTCAAATGTAACCCCAGTGCAGTAGCAGCAGTCATGGCTTTCATGGTGAAGCTCATACAAGTGTACTGCACAAAGTAGCTTGTGACCAAGTGAGCACCTTGTGATGCACATGCGCAGTCTACAAATGATCTCAGCTGTTACATGGTCTATTCACAAAACATGGGGTGAGAAAGCCTGAACATGCCCTCTTGGCCAATTTGCTTTCTCTCCACTTTCCACCTCTATGGGATCTTTCACCTCACATTCTATGTGCAGTGCATCTTTAGTGATATTCCCTTGGTGAGTAGCACTGACACTTGGATTTACATCTTGTAACGGCAGTGGCTACAACAGCAGTTACATACCCAATACATATCAATGCCAGGTATCACCTAGAACTCATGTTCCAGTCCTTGCCCTCAGGGGGCTAGACGAGCCACCCTCCATGTGTGGAGTGCCTTTATCTTCCATGGCCAAGTCCAGTCCACCATCTGTCCTTGTGAGATTGCAGGAGAGCCTCCGCAGGGGAAGCTCCACTCCTGCCAGGTTTATTATTAAGGACCCGCAAAACCTCCTACAGGTGCTGGGGCCCACCCCTTCAAGGTTGAGGCATTCCCAGGCCACCCTACCTGATTCCAAATGCTCTCACACTCTTCTAAATCTGCAGGAGAATCAGTGCGTAGTAGCACATCATACGACACAGCCTTTTACAGTGCAGTGTCCTAAATCTAGAACACAGCCTAAGTCTCTGCAGTCTAAATCTGTATCACTTGGCCGCATCACCATCAGTGTATGCACTAGGACCGGGAAACTACTCTGGCTTGTCATAAACAAGGCTGCATTCAGCACCAGTGTCAACCAGGGCCATTACTCTCTGCACATTAGCTAGTGACCAGTGACTTGCAAGTTCTACATGGGGCCACCTGTCCTTGCTTGGGTTCTTCAGGAGGGCACCCTGGTCTGAGCCATATTCAGAGCCGGAAAAGGGCATCGTCTAAAGGAATGTCCTAGGGCGCCGTATAATCTTTTAGCTGAGCTGTCCATTTCTTGCTCTGGGTTCTTCCCAAACATGGTAAACTGCTGCTCTGGTCTCAATTACTTCCATAGCTCTAGGAGCAGAGCTTTGGGCTGTTCATCAGTTTTATTTCTGTCAACTGCTGCCAGCAAATCAACCCACACTTGCATTCTCTTCACCAGGATGGGGCCTTTACCAGCTTGGGTCCCCTTCGGGATCTTCACATGTCTAGTCCCCTTTGGCCTGCTGCTGCCCCTCAATTTTCTCCCAAACTAGCCACCATCAAGGTCACCTCATAGATGGGGTGCCCCACATAGGGTGCTAGGATAGCAGTCAGGGGTCCAAAAAAGGTAGATGGTGCGTTGTTCAAAATGTCTTCTCAAACGCCGCCAGTAAAACGCTCGTCATTTGGCCTCGGGTGTTTGGGTTGAATATTGACTGCTTCGTGCCCAGTTCTCTCACTACTTGGGTCAACGTGGCATAGGTATGCCATTTACTCACAGTATCTGGGAGCTCTCCCGCGTTTGACCACACAGTGTAGATGACGGCGTTAATCCAGTCCATGAGGGTGTGCGTTTGTTTAGGCGCCCCTTGCATTAATTGCCTAGCATTCTGCTAGGCAGAATGAAACCTTTGTTTCAATGAGGGGGTGAGTGGTTATAGATGTCAGCCATTCTATTTCATCCCCAGAACACAGGATACCATCCACCCCTGTGTCTCAGAGTCACAGGAGCCAAGTTGCCATGGTTTCCCTTGCTTTTGCTGAAATTGTGTACCCAAGTCTGCCAACTCCGCCTGAGTATATGGTTGATAACGTTTTGTGAACTCAGTCACATTGGGGGCCGTTGAAGATGTCCCCCTGAGCCACAGGCTGCTCATGCTTCAGTTTCTGCTGTACAACAGGCCTCACTGCCAAGTGAGGACCTGCAGTCTCACAGCGTTCATCATCATCATCCTCAGTCTCATGTTCATCATCACCGTCACTTACCGCTTTGTCGTCAGAGATGCTGGGTTCTTCAGGGCCATGGGGTTCTTGCTCTAATGCCAGTATGTGTTGCTCTAGTTCTTGTAAGCATCTCTACACATTACGCACTAGTGTAGCATCAGTGAGGGCGTTATCCATATTTGCCCTCAGTGCAGTCAGGAAAATCTACTTCATGGTGCCAGTGGCAGTCCATGCCACTTTGTTTGGCAAATGGGAGCTCACTGCCCATAATGCCTTTTCAGTGCTATCTGGTGAACCATATGTTGCCTCCCAGTCTTCCACCAGACTCCATGCTGAGAGAGTCGTGGCCATGTGGTACCACATGCTATATGGTGGCCACTGGCTTCCTCCATCCAGTGGCGCCTTAGGCTCCCCTACCTGCTGGTATCCTGCTGACCTTCTGGGAGCCTCAGGGTCCTCTGCCTGCTGGATATCCTGCCAACTGTGCCAATTGTATCACTGATCCTGTTCGTGACGCCAGTTGTCTTGCTGTTCCTACTGTTCGCTGAACCCAGGGTAGGCAAGGCACAAACTAAGAGGCTGGAAGGAGACTCAAGGAGCCATAGGAACTGCAGACATGTTTATTCTCTCCTGACTGCCACAGCAGCCATAACACAACCTCTCTCCTGGCTGACACAGCAGCCTCTCTCCTGGCTGAGCAGCAGCCATAGCAGAAGTCACAATATAACCATAATGTAGCCATGACATAGCCATAACATAAATCTCATATAACATAACCATGAGGCTGCTCCAGTGTAGCCCCAATGCAACAGCAGCCATGGCTTTCATGGTGAAGCTCATACAGGCGTACTGCACAAAGCAGCTTGTGACCAAGTGAGTACCTCATGATGTGCATGCGCAGTGCAATAAATGATCTCAGCTGTTCCGTAGTCTGTTCACAAAATGTGGGGCCAGAGAGCCTGAACATGGCATCTTGGCCAATTTGCTCTCTCCCCACAGTACTTCCCAAGTGGTTGCACCAGTTTACATTCTGACCAACAGTGTACTAGGGTTTCCTTTTCTCCACAACCTCTCCAGCATTTGTTATTTGTGGACTTAAAAAAAAATTAACTCAATTATCTAAATAATATAAAAAAAATTATTTTGGCCATGCTGCATGGCACATGGGCTCTTTGTTCTCCATTCAGGGATTGAACCTGCACCCCTGCGCTGGGCATGGGGAATCTTAACTGTTGGACTGCCAGGGAAGTCCCTGCTTGTAGATTTTTTGATGATATGTCTCATTGAGGTTTTGATTTGGATTTCCCTAGTAATTAATGATGCTGATCATCTTATGTGCTTGTTAGCCATCTTTATGACTTCTTTGGAGAAATGTCTAATCAGATTTTTGGCCCACTTCTTGACTGGGTTCTATTTGTTTTTGTTGGGCAGGCATGGAGTTGTATGAGTTATTTGTGTATTTTGGATATTAACCTGTTGTTGGTCACATCAGTTGCAAATATTTTCTCCCATTCCATGGGTTGGCTTTTTTGTTTTCTCAGTGACTTTGTTTATTTTTGCTTTTATTTCTTTTGCCTTAGGAGACTGCCCCAAGAAAATATTGCTACAACTTATGTCAAAAAGTGTTCTGCCTTTGTTTCTTCTAGAAGTTTTATGGTTTCAAGTCTTCTATTTAAGTCTTTAAAGCATTTTGTGTTTATTGTTGTGTATGGTGTGAAGGAATGTTCTAAACTCATTGTTTGGCAAATAGCTGTCCGGTTTTCCCAGGACAGCTGTCCGGTTTTCCCAGGACCACTGTTGAAGAGACTGTCTTTTCTCCATTGTGTAGACTTGTGTATACTTTGTCATGAATTAATTGGCCATAGGTGTGTGGGTTTGTTTCTGGGCTCTCTCTTCTGTTCCTTTGATCTTTGTGTCTGTTTTTGTGTCAGTACCACTCTGTTTTGACTACTGTACATATAGCTTCGTTCTTGCTCATCAAGACAATTCATGAAAAGAGTAGTCTTGTTGACCTATTACATTCGTTTTGGTGACAATATGGATATATATGAAATATTATTTTTATTTCTTAAGGAACCTCTAACATCTAAGTGGTTAATAATCCAACAGTATAAAGATAATATGACACAGGTACCACAGGGTTGGAGGTTAAATTACGTGATATCAAGTATCTGAGTGTAATTTACTAAGCACTTAGTAAATATTAACTGTTATTACTTTGCTAATGAATGCTAAAGTATTCAATTAAGTTGTCTCTCAGTATCTGCAGGGGATTGATTCCAGGACCCCATGGATACCAAAATTTGGGTATCAGTGACACAGTATTTGCATATAACCTACACATATCTCTGAATACTTTAAATCATATCTAGGTAACTTATAATACCTAATAAAATGTAAATGATGTGTACATGTAGTTATCAATGAATGCAAATTCAGTTTTTCGCTTTTTGTAACTTTTTTGGAATTTTTTTTCCCCTTCTGTATTTTCTATCCTTGGTTGGTTGAATTGGTGGAAGTGGGACCAGCATTTATAGAGTACTGACCCTAAGAATGAAAAGTACCATAGAAATGGAGAGAAAAGTAAGAACACAGTTACAAACACCTTAAAGAATGAATACTGTTTGGAAATAGCATTTCTCAAAATATGTTTGCCTATAATGGTGAAAAAAAGGATTTATGGACAGTTAAGATTGGAAAGTACATTCCTTTACCTTCTGTCTTGACAGTAATATAGTAATATAATTCCTACCTGTACAATAATACAGTTCAGTCTGTGAGAAGTTGAATAATTAAAAAAAAAATGTCACCTAATCTATAGGACCTCTTTAAGCAATATGGTTCACCACTGCTTGGAAAATCTCTTCCTAAATAAAGCATCTAGAAATGCAAAAATCTTTTTAAATGCAAAATTGTATTTCCAAGAAGGTAAGGGAAATACCCCAGAGGAAAAACAGTCAGAAACTGGAAACCAGATGGCCTTCAAACCCACCTATGTATTGTATAAATTATTTACTTTTTTGAATAATCAATAAAAAGCTGGAGTAGCTATGTTAATTTCAGACAAAGCAGACTTGAGAAGGAAAGTTTTCAGACATTATGTATTGATAAAGAGGTTAAGTCTCCAAAAAGGCATAGTTCATGAGGCAAAAGCTGATAGAATTTCAAGGAGAAATAGACACATTCACCATTATGGGTGGAGTCTTAAGCACCTGTTTTTCAGTAATATAGATACAGCAGGTAGAAACTCAGTAAGGATACAGGTGAACAATACCATCAGTCAACTGTATTTAATGATGTTTATCTGATAACCACTGAGTATATGTTCTTTTCTGGCATCCATGTATCAGTCATCAGATGCACTATATTCTGGGTCATATGGTTCATGTGCTCTCAGACCACAATGGAATTAAGTTAGAAATAATAGAAAGATAGCTGGAAAATGAAAATAGAGATTAAAAAACACATTTCTAAATAACACATGGATCCAAAAAAAAAGTCCAAAGAAAAATTTTGAATATTTTGAACTGAAGCAAAATGAAAAGTAGCAGAAGCAGTATTAGAGGTTAGTTTAGAGCATTTGAATGTATTTTAAAACAGAAGAGAGATGCAAAATGAGTAGTCTAATCTTCCAGCTTAGAGAATCAGAGAAAAAGAGGGATATAAACCTTAAGCAAGTGGAAGAAAAGAAATTAAAATTAGAGCATGAGTAAGTAAAACTGAAAACAGGAAGACAGAGAAAAATCAACAAAACTATTAATAAAAGTTGGTTCTTTGAAAAGATTGATAAACTTCTAGCCAGGCTAACAAAAACCAAAAGACAGAAAGACACAAATTACTAATAAAAGGAATGAAAGATGTAAATATCTTTTTTTAATTTAATTGTGATAAACTCCTTACCCTTGAACAACATGGTAGTTAAGGGCACTGACCCTCGTACAGTTGAAAATCCATGTATGACTACCATTCAACCTCTGTATTCATGGTTCTGCATCCTTGGATTTAGACAACCACAGATCTTGTGGTACTGGATAGTACATACTTGTTGCAAAAAACCTGCATATAAGTGGATCCACTCCCTGGTGGCTCAGATGGTAAAGAATCTGCCTGCAGTGCAGGAGACTGGAGTTTAATCCCTGAGTCAGGAAGATTCCCTAGAGAAGGAAATGGCAACCCACTCCAGTATTCTTGCCTGGAGAATTTCATGGACAGAAGAACCTGGTGGGCCAGAGTCCATGGCGTCTCAGGGTCACACACAACTGAGCAACTAACACAGACACACACGGTACAAACCCGCGTTGTTCAGGGGCCAGCTGTACATAACGAAAGTTTACCATTTTAAGCATTTTTAAGTGTACAGTTCAGTGGCTTTTTAAGTGCATTCACTTTGTTATGCAACCATCATCACTATCTACTTCTAGAGAACCCATTAAACTTCCCATTTCCCACTTCCCTGGCAGCCACCATTCTGCGACCTGCCTCTATGAATCTGACTGCTCTTTGGTACCTCTATAAGTGGAATCATAGAATATTTGTCATTTTGTGACTTGCTTATTTCACTTGGTGGGTCAGACGGTAAAGCGTCTGCCTACAATGCAGGAAACCCGGGTTCGATTCCTGGGTTGGGAGGATCCCCTGGGGAAGGAAATGGCAGCCCACTCCAGTACTCTTGCCTGGAAAATCCCATAGATGGAGGATCCTGGTAGGCTACAGTCCATGGGGTTGCAAAGAGTCAGACATGACTGAGCGATAGAACTGTTTCACTTGAAGTAATATCTTCAGGGTTCATTCATGTAGCGTATGTCAGAATTTTTTTTTTTAAGGCTGAATAATATTTCATTGCCATTTAAAAAATCCATTCCTCTGTTAATGAACATTTGAGTTGCTTCTGCCATTTGTTTTTTTTGTTTGTTTGTTTTATGAATTGATATTTCATTTCTTTCTTTCTTTCTAAAGAAATTTGCCATTTATTTCTTTTTTTTTTTTTCAAGTATGTTTTTTTTTTTTCCGTCTAGTCAAGGCTATGGTTTTTCCTGTGGTCATGTATGGATGTGAAAGTTAGACTGTGAAGAAGGCTGAGAGCCGAAGAATTGATGCTTTTTTTTTTTTTTTCATTTTATTTGGTTGCTGTTTATTAATATAAAGCTGTACAAAGGTGATACAAATTTCTGTCTTGAAAATTTTATTGGTCTTACTTTTTTTTTTTTTTAATATTTCAGTAAATGTTCTATAGATACTCTTCATCTGATTTTCAACATAGCCATTTGACACAGCAGAATAAGCCTGCACACTGTTCTGTTCCTAGCCACATGTTTGTACAGTGAGCTTTATACTGTTTCCAATAAATGTTTTACTGAAACCTAATTCTAATAAATACTTCAATAACCTGCTTTTATGAATGTAACTAAATTAATCAGAACAATATTTTTACCTTGGTTTTCAGAGTAAAACACGTATAAATAATCAAAATTCTTTAATTGTCAACTAGAATCTTTTTTTAGTATTTTCACTAAATTACTGATGTTTCCTCTGAAACATATAAGGTTTTTAATGACCAGACTTTACAGGTGAGACATTTTGAGTTTCTCTCGGTTTCTTTCTTTTTTTTTATTTTTATTTTTATTTTTTTACGTTAATAAACTTCTGTTTGATTTTGTCCTGCTATTCTGTCATTTCTTACAGAGATCCTCAGCTAAGAACTCAAAAGGGTAAAGGGAAATAAGCCTCTATGTCACCCTAAGTCAGCTTCAATAATTGCCATAGTGAGCAGTCTTTTTTTTTTTTTTGGGATGAAATGTCCTATAGCTATCAATTAGGTCTAACTGGTCTATTGTATCGTTTAAAGTTTGTGTTTCCTTGTTAATTTTCTGTTTAGTTGATCTATCCATAGGTGTGAGTGGGGTATTAAAGTCTCCCACTATTATTGTGTTATTGTTAATTTCTCCTTTCATACTTGTTAGCATTTGTCTTACATACTGCGGTGCTCCCATGTTGGGTGCATATATATTTATAATTGTTATATCTTCTTCTTGGATTGATCCTTTGATCATTATGTAGTGACCTTCTTTGTCTCTTTTCACAGCCTTTGTTTTAAAGTCTATTTTATCTGATACGAGTATTGTGACTCCTGCTTTCTTTTGGTCCCTATTTGCATGGAAAATCTTTTTCCAGCCCTTCACTTTCAGTCTGTATGTGTCCCCTGTTTTGAGGTGCGTCTCTTGTAGACAACATATGTAGGGGTCTTGTTTTTGTATCCATTCAGCCAGTCTTTGTCTTTTGGTTGGGGCATTCAACCCATTTACGTTTAAGGTAATTACTGATAAGTATGATCCCGTTGCCATTTACTTTATTGTTTTGGGTTCGAGTTTATACACCATTTTTGTGTTTCCTGTCTAGAGAATATCCTTTAGTATTTGTTGGAGAGCTGGTTTGGTGGTGCAGAATTCTCTCAGCTTTTGCTTGTCTGAAAAGCTTTTGATTTCTCCTTCATACTTGAATGAGATCCTTGCTGGGTACAATAATCTGGGCTGTAGGTTATTTTCTTTCATCATTTTAAGTATGTCTTGCCATTCCCTCCTGGCTTGAAGAGTTTCTATTGAAAGATCAGCTGTTATCCTTATGGGAATTCCCTTGTGTGTTATTTGTTGTTTTTCCCTTGCTGCTTTTAATATTTGTTCTTTGTGTTTGATCTTTGTTAATTTGATTAATATGTGTCTTGGGGTGTTTCTCCTTGGGTTTATCCTGTTTGGGACTCTCTGGGTTTCTTGGACTTGGGTGATTATTTCCTTCCCCATTTTAGGGAAGTTTTCCACTATTATCTCCTCAAGTATTTTCTCATGGTCTTTCTTTTTGTCTTCTTCTTCTGGAACCCCTATGATTCGAATGTTGTAGCGTTTAATATTGTCCTGGAGGTCTCTGAGATTGTCCTCATTTCTTTTAATTCGTTTTTCTTTTATCCTCTCTGATTCATTTATTTCTACCATTCTATCTTCTAATTCACTAATCCTATCTTCTGCCTCTGTTATTCTACTATTTGTTGCCTCCAGAGTGTTTTTAATTTCATTTATTGCATTATTCATTGTATATTGACTCTTTTTTATTTCTTCTAGGTCCTTGTTAAACCTTTCTTGCATCTTCTCAATCCTTGTCTCCAGGCTATTTATCTGTGATTCCATTTTAATTTCAAGATTTTGGATCAATTTCATTATCATTATTTGGAATTCTTTATCAGGTAGATTCCCTATCTCTTCCTCTTTTGTTTGGTTTGGTGGGCATTTATCCCGTTCCTTTATCTGCTGGGTATTCCTCTGTCTCTTCATCTTGTTTAAATTGCTGAGTTTGGGAGTCCTTTCTGTATTCTGGCAGTTTGTGGAGTTCTCTTTATTGTGGCGTTTCCTCGCTGTGTGTGGGTTTGTACAGGTGACTTGTCAAGGTTTCCTGGTTAGGGAAGCTTGTGTCGGTGTTCTGGTGGGTGGAGCTGTATTTCTTCTCTTTGTTCAGTCGCGCTGTGGGGAGGGAGGGAGGGATGCTGCAAACAAATGACACTGGCTTGCGCTCGCAGTGCCTCAGCCACACTGGGTCTGCCCCCGCTCACGGCGCGTGTAGCCTCCCTGCCCACACTGCTCGGGCTCTAGGTTGTTCCGCTGGGAACAATCCGAGGCTGGCCCTGGGTTGCATGCACCTCCCAGGTCCAAGCCACTCAGGTTCAGGCACTCGGGTAGTCCTCAGAGGCGCAGACTCAGTTGGGCCTGCGTTTTGTGTTCTTCCCAGGTCCGAGCAGCTCAGGTGATGAGGTGTTTGGCGAGCGCCGATGCTGCGACTTATTGCCTCCCCGCCACTCGGTTATCTGGGTGTAAAACCGGCGCACCTTCTCAGGCAGATGTTGACCGTCCAGACCCCCAATAAGTTTTAGTTAGCAAAGAAGCCAGTTTTATAGATAATGTCTCTCTGGGGCTGCGATTGCCCCCTTCCGGCTCTGGCTGCCTGTCACCGGAGGGGGAAGGTCTGCAGCCGGCTATCTCTGTTTAGTCCTTTGTTCCGTGCGCAGGCTGGCAGTGTCTTAGGTTAGGGCTGGCTTTTCGCATAGTAGATATCCCACAGTCTGGTTTGCTAGCCCAAATTATTTCGCTCAGATAGTGCTCAGGGTATTCAGGCCAGATTCTTACTCTCAGCGATGCAGCCCGCGCCGCGCGTCCCTGCCCAGCCCCCGCTTGTTAATGGCGGATGCAGGCGTCTGCGCTGCTTCTCCGCTGGGGGAGTTACCGTAGGGCTCGCAATCTGCGAGTTTTAATTGTTTATTTATTTTTTCTCCCTGTTATGTTGCCCTCTGTGCTTCCAAAGCTCGGCACGGATTCGGCAGTGAGAAGGTTTCCTGGTGTTTGGAAACTTCTCTCTTTTTAAGACTCCCTTCCCGGGACGGAACTCCGTCCCTCCCTCTTTTGTCTCTTTTATTGTCTTTAATATTTTTTCCTACCTCCTTTCGAAGAGTTGGGTTGCTTTTCTGGGTGCCTGATGTCCTCTGCCGGCATTCAGAAGTTGTTTTGTGGAATTTACTCGACGTTTAAATGCTCTTTTGATGAATTTGTGGGGGAGAAAGTGTTTTCCCCGTCCTACTCCTCCGCCATCTTGGCGCCTCCCCCATTTATTTCTTTAGAACACTAACTCATCAGGTCCTTTCTGAATTAGTTTGATAATTTGATATTGCTATTGGATAATGGAACATTGGGCTTCATGATTTTAATTTAGACCACCCTTGAAAATGTAGTGAGTGCTTCCTTGTGATTTATTAATAGTATAATATAAGTAATAATAAGTAATGCTTTTACAGAGTGTTGAATCATGTAAATTGGGGAGTTTTGAGGGAAATTAGATTTCCACCTGTCAATATATTGCGTTGGCCAAATTAACATCTTATGAAAACCCTGAATGAACTTTTTGGCCAACCCAATAATTCCTAACTCCTCTCCCTACTCCAATAATAGTAGGAACTTGGTAAGTGATTTCAAATGAAAGGAGAGAAAGAATTTACTCTGATTTCATGAATATGTGATGAAGTTGAAGTCATGAGTTGTGTACCCAATAAGGATATAGGCTTTTGAATCTGAGACCTGATTTCAGTTTCTTTCACTAGCTATGTGATCTTTGACAAATTATTTTACCTCTCCAAATTTCCTAATCGGTGAAATATGGAAGGTAATTTTTACCTTTCAAAGTTACTTTGACTAGGTAATATGCACAAAACGTTTACCATGGTACTTGGCACACATGGCCATTGTTGGAATAGGAGAAAGATACCTATGGGTGGAAAAAGCCTCATATAATATTCTTGACTACTAAATTTAGGAAAGTCAACCTTCTGCCATTTGAATATTGCGAATAATGCTGCTATGAACTTGGGTGTATAAATATCTCATTTAGTCCCTGCTTTTAATCCTTTTGGGTACATTCCCAGAAGTGAAATTGCTGTATTATATAACAATTCTATGTTCACTTTTTTGAGGAATCATCATACTCGTTTCTGGGCATCCCAGGTGACTGTGGTAAAGAACCCGCCTGCCGATGCAGGAGACACAGGAGATGCGCGTTTGATCTCTGGGTTGGGAAGATACCCTGGAGGAGAACCTGGCAGCCCACTCTAGTATTCTTCCCTGAAGAATTCCGTGGACAGAAGAGCCTAGTGGGCTACAGTCCATGGGGTCACAAAGAGTCAGACATGACTTAGCAACTGAGCAAAACAAACAGAGTATTTTCATTGCCATGAAAGTCCTTTGTTCTCTGCCTGTTTGTCCCTTCTCTTGCCCAACTCCTGATCTTTTTATTGTCTCTCCAGTTTTGTCTTTTCCAGAATGTTATGTAGTTGGAATTAGAGATTATGTAAAACTTTTCGGATCGACTAAATCCTTTTAAAATTGAGATATAATTCACATACCATAGAATTCTCTTCTTTAAAGTGTTCAGTGGCATTTAGTGTATTCACAAGTTGTATAACTGTATAACTGTCTCCAATCCCAGAGCATTTTCATCACTCTGGGAAGAACTGTACCCATTAGTAGTCATTTTCCATACCCCTCCTTCAGTCTCTCCAGGTCACTAAACTCCTTTCTGTCTCTAGGTTTGCTTCGTTTATGTAAGTGGAATCATACGCTGTGTGGCCTTTTGTGCCTGATTACTAAGCCTTTTTAATGATGGCTTTAATCTTTTCAAAGTATGTTCATGTTTGAAAATAAATGCATAACACCTCTGTGAGGTAGACAGGAACTTTGTGACAAACTTTGTGACATAGTTGCATTGTCAGATTTATTGTGTCTTCATGACACAGTTTAACATAAGATGAGGGAAAGAGGTTGGGAGGTGGCAGGGTAGAGATTTGGAAAAGTAGAGTTAAAGAAAAAATAGGACATGATGATATATGAAAAATAACTCAGTCCTGTGGGATTTCTACAACCATGAGTATTAAACATTATTAAAGTGGAACTGCAGTTAGATTTAAGAATTTAAAATGCTAAAGATGGGTTGTTGAGCCTTCAGTAGTTACAGACTGAATTTCATTTCATCAAGGTTGAAAGGATATCAGGATTGTGTTCTTGGTTATTCCAAACTCTTTAAATGGAAGCCTGTTGCTACAGTATGTAGAGGGGTATGATAAATTTATTTTTTAAAATAAATTAAAACAAATAATACATGTCTTTTGCCTTTGCCACAGTTAGCTGGAGTAGAGAACTTTTATATAAGGGAAGTGTAAAGCTTTCTTTAAGAATTATTTCCATATGTATTTTAAAATTGAAGTATAGTTGACTTATAGTATTTCAGGTGTATGTAAAAGTGATCCAGTTATATATATATTCTTTTTCA